>NW_026991709.1:23072900-33072900 GCF_029215605.1 Mirounga angustirostris | reverse complement strand
GTTGGACCTCATCTGGCCTTCAATTATCATCGTTTCCTCTTCATCAAAAAGTACTAATGTAAAATCTGAGAGCTTACTGCATAGAGGTAGCTTTTACGAGAGTTGGCACAGAATTTTATGTTTTATTTGCAGAAATGTGATTTATCTCTTCATTTGTTCATCTAACAAATATTTATTAAATACTGGCTCTATTCATAGTATTTGTAGGCACTTTGTCATTTTATCTTAAAAATTAAAGAAAAATTTTTAAAAAATAAGTGGCAACTTCAGGCAGCCTGCTATTTTTAAATATATTGTGCTCTGTAGAGTATTATTAATGTGGAAGGTACACAGAATATCATTCAGTTCAAGTATAACTTTGTTGTGACATCAATCATTGCCTGTCCCTAGGGATTGATTCCCATATTACATATAGAGGAAGGTTTCTCATTCCTCCTCCAAGACTCTATATGTGACATTTACAAATATTTATTCTCATTTAGGGAATAAAACTTTCAGATAGAGGATGATTTATTTTTGAACATCAGTATGGAGAAGAAAATTCACAGAATACATGAGAAGGTTTTTTTTTTTTTTAATAATCAAGAAAGATATAAGCCAAGGGTAGGGGTACGGGTAAATTTGTATAGCAAGGTAGGAATTTCAAGATAAGGGAAATACACAAAATAGTTTTGCAAGAAAATCTGTAAAAAAAATATCCCAGTCAAAAAATTATTTTTCAAATCTTATAATTCTAAAAAATTGGTACAAGAATGTTATAGGATTTCAATTTTAACAGATGTCAATGCAGGTAAACTGAACAATCAATCTTTGTAGCAATAAAGTTTAAAATTCTAAAACGTTATAAGAGTTCATTAACTAGACATTTTTATATTTCCTTGTTTTTATTGATTATTCTTTTCAGAACACTTGATATACATTGTGTGTGTGTGTGTGAGAGAGAGGCTAATCAGTTTCACAATTAATAACACTGAGGATATATTGGGAGAGAGGAAGCACATTCTTTTTAATATTATATAGATCAATGGTTTAGCTATTGTATTATTTTTCATATTTCTTGGGTATGAGGTCTTTTCCTGGATGTGGAAAAATCTAGTAAAAAGAATCAAGTTTTTATTAATTCACTGACATTTAAAGTCAGTGTTTTCTTCCCTTTTTTTTTTTTTTGCTTCTGTCTTGTAACAAATCTATTATTTCTAACACAAACAGCTAATGGATTATACTTAGAACATTGCCAGAATGAGTAATTCCTATAGAAAATATTTTTCTGATACATTTTGTGAAATATTAACAGTATTACATTACAGAATTTATTTATTTCTATAAGACTGAATTTTCATCCTAAGATATGAAATATTACTGAAATAAAGCATTGGGGTTTGTATTTGGTTCTCCAAGAAGAAGAGGCTGTGTCAAGTGCAGATGGTATGTTTAGATAGTGCTCCAGAAGAAGGCAGTCAGAGGGTTGGGAGACAGGAGAGGGAACAGAAAGCAACCAAGTGTGTCCCAGACTCATTCTGATGCAAACTGCTGTTCTAGAAGCTCTGGAAGATAAATTATCTCCGAGTTTGTACTGCCTTCACTTAAAAGAGCTGGCTGTTTGCCCTCTCATACTAGTCAGTTATTAGCTACAGGTGACCCCAGGGCTGGAATGGGGAGTATTTGTATTAAAATACAAAATACAAAATCACTTCACATAGGCTATGTAAATGATGTCATTGGTGTAAACTATTAATAGCAAAACAAGCAGAATGGGTACACAAACATGGTGAAAGGAATCTGAGCAGAGGTAAATAGAACAACTTCTGTGTCCCATTACGGTTTCAACACTTGCTCAGACCTTCTTCCTTTCCACGTTAAGCTTATTCAGCTCTCTAACAACATATTCAGATTGGTTACAATTCTGGGGAAAAACAGAAGATTGGATGACACTCTAGCCTCTGTTACTGCAGATGTTCCTAAGATTATTATTTCTACTTACTGTCTTCTTCCTCTACCATACATAGTACAGACCTCACCCTGAGCTATTATACCTGCTGGTCTAAGTTTGCCTGATGGGATGAATTAGAATTTCATCTTTAAGCAGTCTGAGCCTTTGGGTACCATGCCTTTTTAGGTCCAGGTGAAATTGCTCATTCACAGCTAAAACTAGGCATGGGAATACTACCTAATACCACAGCAAATTATATGAATATCAGTCAAATTTCTTTCTTTGTCCCATTATGATTTGGCAATTCTATCTCTTTTTGATGATTGGTTCAATTACTTTGCCAATATTTTAATATTCTTTGCCTTACTAGTTTACTGTCATTGGGACCCTAAAGGGACTGGGTGGTATCTATATCTAAACATATCTAAATGTTTAAATCTAGCAGGACTCTAACCCTGTTAGTGAGAGAATCACCCCATGGTGAAAGGACCCAGAAAGACAATAATTGTAAAAATTGTGGTGGTGGTAATGTGTGGGGTGGGGGGACGGGGTTACCTGGCTGGCTCAGTCAGAAGAGCATGTAGCTCTTGATCTTGGGGTCATGAGTTTGAGCCCCAAGTTGGGTGTAGCTATCACTTAAATAAACTGAAAGAAGAAAGAAAGAAAGAGAGAGAGGGAGAGAGAGAAAGAAAAAGAAAAGAAAGAAAGAAAGAAAGAAAGAAAGAAAGAAAGAAAGAAAGAAAGAAAGAAAGAAAGAAAGAAAGAGAAAGAAAGAGAGAGAGAGAGAAAGAAAGAAAGAAGAAAGAAAGGAAGAAAGAAAGAAAGAAAGAAAGAAAGAAAGAAAGAAAGAAAGAAAGAAAGAAAGAAAGAAAACTTAAAAAAAAAAAACTTATAGAAATAAGAAACAGGATTTCCCAAGTGAGTGTTTAGGAACAATGGTGAATAGGCTACTCCTATTTCTACTTGTTTACTCCCACACTCATATAATCTACCTATGGCAGATCATATAATGGGTACTGAGTTAAGATGTACACAAAACCCTGAAAAATAGCCACCCAAATTTGGTTGGTATTAAATCCATACTGACACCACAACTGTCATCATAGAAGTAATTCCAACATTCTATCAGGCCTGTGGTCATTCATTTACTGAACAGTATGTGTAGGACCAGTGGATTCCATGGTTATGTACTCACCTGAGGACTGATTTGCATATTACATTTCTTCTTTGAAAACTATTTAGCCTAAGAAAACAAATTAAAATTAAAAATATCGAGAATCAATTTTATTCTCATACAGACATACAGAAAATAGAGTTCTTTTAGTTGCATGATAAGGGAGTATAAAACATTTATTAGCATTTCTGTATGAATATATATCACTGGACCATTGTTTTCAATATTTTTTCTCATATTTGAAATGGATTTTTACAGTTATATCATTTCATACTATATGACACTTGTAGCAAATCTTACGTATCTAAAACATTCAGCATTGAAAATACTGGTTTATTATCATTAAACAACAACAAAAATCCTACTCTGTGAAATCTATAAAAAAATGAATCAAATAGCAATAAATTAAAGATCAAAAGTGTAAATTAATCTCAATTACTGTGATTACAACTCAAAAATGATTATAGCATATATCATTAACCTGGAGCAATCTTCTTGGATGTCATTTTCCTATAATTGAATTTGATATATTTGTACTCTTGGAATTTAACCAAGGTAAATATGTATAAAGGAATCTAGCACTGAAATTCATTAATTCCACAAACATTTCTATCTGTAGACACTATACTAAACTCAAAAGACATACTTCCTGCCCTCAAGAAGGTTCCAACAAGGGAAGAGGTATAATTATAATATATAAAATGTGAAGCAGTATAAATATGAATAAGTAATGGTGTATGAAAGAGTAGTGCATATTTAAGTCTACCAAGAACAATCAAGAAATGTCTTCAAAGAAAATAATTTTAAACCTGTAAAATGACTAATTAGCGTTGCAAAAAAACATATGGGGATAGGGAAAGTGCAAAAGCATGGACGGAAATGCACATGGTGTCAAGAAAAAGACAGGTAGACTAAACATAGTTCAGTAGTGTTGGAATATAAACAGCAGGATTTAGAACTGCAACACTTGAGGCTGGAGATGTAGACAAAGCCATGCTAGAAGACAGCATTGGCATTACTTTAAAAATAAGCTTTAAATAAGAAGTCTAATTGTAAATTAAATTGAAACAATTGATGTTCACATATCTTTCTCATCATGGAAAAACCTCCCTTACTACCTCCAAATACAACCTACTGGTGATCAAGCTACTCTCCTATGGAAACTTGAGGCTTATTGTCCTTCATTTTTAATCCAGACAGTCTTTGTCTGGATTTGACCTGCTTTGACCAATCAAATATCATAGAAGTGACACTGCACAAGTTTCAAGGCTCAGACCTTAAGAGACCAGCAGGTTCTTCTTGTCTCTTGAAATACACACTCCTGGGGCTCTGAGCCATCATCATCCCGCTGAAGAGATTGTGAGGACAGGTCCTGAGACTACATGGAGAGAAAGAATGACCCAGCTGATCTGATCCTTCCCAAAGTCCTCACTAAGTTGCCACGGATGTAAGTGAAGCTATATTGAACCAACTGAAACGCCCACCTCCCAGTGTGAACCTGGAGATAGAGTATAATGGTTGTTTGATTTAAGTCACTGAATTTTTAAGTGTTATTTACAAGGCAATAGATAATTGGAATACAGACATCACTACATCCCTTTTAAGGCAAAATGATAGTAATCATCTAAAATCTGTCTCCAGTTGGGGCACCTGGGTGGCTCAGTTGGTTGAGCGACTGCCTTCGGCTCAGGTCATGATCCTGGAGTCCCTGGATCGAGTCCCGCATCGGGCTCCCTGCTTGGCGAGGAGCCTGCTTCTCCCTCTAACCCTCCCCTCTCTCATGTACTCTCTCTCGCTCTCTCAAATAAATAAATAAATCTTTAAAAAAAAATCTGTCTCCAGTTCTCCCTCTTTTTTTTCTTTTATCAATACATTCTATTTAGGCATAAATCCCTAGCAGTCCACAGAGAGCCCTCTTATCAAGATTGATAGACACCAATATCTGGTTTAATTCAATGGTCCTTTCTCAATCTCAGCTTATTCAAATTTCTGCAGTATTTAATACAGTTGCTTACTCTGTCCTTTTTAAAAGCTTTTTCTTCATTTTGCTTCTAGAACAATATACTCACTAGAGGCTTTTCATTTTGTTTTGTTATTTCCTGCCTGTCTTTTTTTCCAGCTTTATTGAAATATTATTGACATATAATGTTGTTTAAGTTTTATGGTGTTTACTGTGATGATTTGGTACACATATATATTATAGAACGATCACTGCAATAAAGCTAGTTAACGTATTCATCATCTCACATAATTACCTTTTTTTTTCTTTTGTGGTGAGAGCATTTAAGGCTGGCTTTCTTAGCAACTTTCATGTATATAATTCAATATTGTTAACTAATCACCATGCTGTACATTCATCACATGCTCCTTATTCATCCTGTAACTGGAAGTTTATACCTTTTGACCGACATCTACCCATTTCTCCCATCTCCCAGCCCCTGCCAACCACCAATCTACTCTCCATCAATATGAGTTCAGCTTTTTGGGATTCTGCATATAAGTGAGATTATAGAGTATTTGTCTGTCTCTGTCTGACTTATTTCACTTAGCACTGCATCCTCAAGTTTCATTTATGCTGTTACAAATGACAGGAATTCCTTCTTTTTATGGCTGAGTAATATTCCATTCTGTATATACACTACATTTTTTTTTTCCATTCATCTGTCGATGGACGCTTGAACTGTTTCAGTGTTTTGGCTATTTGAATAATGCTGCCAAAAACATGGTGATATCTAGGGGATTTCAATACCCACTGCCTGTCTTAATGCTACTTTTTCTCAGAGTCCTTTGCTGGCTCTTCTTTCTCTTCCCAAATCTCTAAATAACAGAATACCAAGGGTTCAAGCTCAGCACTTACTCTTGCCACCTTCTCTTCTTTCTTCTCTTCTTTCCTAGATGACTCTTATGGCTTTATAGTGCCATCTATAAATCCTACATTAATAAGATTATTAATACTAATTAATAAATGAGCTCCACTTTAATATCTCCAGCACTGACTTTCTCCTGGAATCCAGCTTTATTTTTTCCAATTTTCTATTCAACACTCTATTTTAGTGCCCAATAGGCATATCAAACACAAAGCCAGAACAGACTCAGAAGTTATTTCCCCATCTTTAAGTCATTTTCTTTGGGCAGAATAAAAAGAGGCATTCATGATTCTCATCATCTCATTGCATCCCACATCCCACATCCAATCCATTAGAATATAAACTTCAAGATACACACTGAGTTCAACTACTTCTCACCATTTCTAACATCCTAACTCATACAGACAAGTCACTTCTTTTTTTTTTTTAAGATTTTTATTTCTTTATTGAGAGAGAGGGAATGATAGAGAGAGAGCATGAGAGGGGGGAGGAGCAGAGGGAGAAGCACACTCCCTGCCGAGCAGGGAGCCCGATGCGGGACTCGATCCTGGGACTCCAGGATCATGACCTGAGCCGAAGGCAGTCATTTAACCAACTGAGTCACCCAGGCACCTCCAGACCAAGTCACTTCTGAGTACTCTCCTGAGTACTCCAGGAATCTAACAGGGATCTGTAGATTTCACTCTTTCCTTTTAAAGTCTATTTTGACCATAATAACTAGAATGCTGTTTTATAAATACAAATAGATTACATCCCTCTGCTTCTCACTTGAAATAGCTTCCCACTGTATTTAGAATAAAATGAAACTCTTTACCATGGTAAATCTAGACCCAAGTGACCCTGCCTACCTCTAAAACCTGACCTATCTCTTTTTTTCCTCATTCCAAAGCCACATTGTCCTTCTGAAAACTATGAGCATCTTTTTAGCATAAGGGATATTATGCTTTAATTTTTCATTACTGTAAACTATTCCCAAAAGAGTGCCACAATGAGGAGCACTTCACAATGATCACTCCTTCATTTCTCATGTATCCATCAAAAGGCATCCTCCACAGAGAGCTTTCTTGTCCATACTACTGAAAATAACATCATCTCAACATGGTTCACTTAAAGTGCTGCTTTTGCCATAGCGCTAAGCAAAATTTCAATTTTTTAACATACTTAGTGTTTTCAATTTTATGTATTTATAAGTACGTTTTCTGTCTTTCTCATAAGTATGTGAACTCTGGATGACAGGACCTTGCTTGCCTAATCCCCTATTGATTAGTCAGTGCCTACAACAGCTCCTGGCTCCCAGTACGTCTTGATTAAAAATATATATTAAATACATAATTGAATGAATGAATCAAAGTACACAGTGATCATGAAACCTTTAGTAGTTAGGATCCTTTATAATACATATTTAACGTACACAAATTCAACTTTTGAGATGGGAATAAACAAACATATACACAGACAGGAAAATAATACAAGCAAAAACAAATAAAAACAGAGTACACAAGAGAGCAAGTTAAATAGTTGATGGTTTCCAGCAAACTTGGTGTTTAATAAGTTTATGCCCAAAAGTGAGCTGAAAAGGAAGAAGTTAACCTGTTTCTATCACTGCCAACCTTGGCTTTCATGTATCATAAGGGAGGCATCTCATTTTGCTAAAGCTATAATTTCAGTGAATTTTTTGTACTTTTTTCCCTGGTAAAAACTAGCCAACCACTTCCTTTGGAACTCAATTAAAGATAAAATGATTAATTCCAGTGCTGGAAGAAACGTTGGTTGTTGAGAGCTAATGAGAGAGAATATTTTACTCTCCAACACGGTAAATTTAAGAGTTTTGTTTAAAACATATTTTAATCCACTTATTAAGTAATTAAACAAGTACTTATAGAATACCTGCCACTTACTGGGAACATAGGATGCCAAGGTTAGAGCAATGAATTAAACAAAGTCCCTGTCCTCAGGGAGCTTACATTCTAAAAGGGAGAGTACAGACATTAATATATGTGGCAACACATTTATTGAAGAAAATGAATCATGTGGACACTCTTTCTAAGAGCTGATAAAGCATAGATCAAATCATGCTTGAGCATTCTTTAGAAATGTCTTGATATGTGATTTAACATTACACAAGTGGAAAAACACCTTCCATTTTATATAAAATAACTACTAAAGGCAGTGTCTATATGATAGAGTCATGTCTATGTAATAATTATTAATAATCATAATAATTATTATTTAGTTTTGGAGGTCCAGAATGAAGCTATTTTAACCAACTTTATTAAGATATAAGTTGCCTTTAATAGCCTGCATCAATTTAAAGTGTACCAATCAATGAACTTTGACAGATATACAAACCTGTGAAACCACCACCAGAATCAAGATACAGATATTTCCCTCAGGGCAGAAATTTTCTTGGAACCAAGCTCTTTGCTCAATTTTAATAACAGGAGTGACCATGAGTTTTTTGATAAATTTTCTTCTCCATTCTGACCTGTTCTGTTGTGTATGTGTGTGTGTGAGTGTGTGTGTGTGTGTGTGTGTGTGAGAAATAATATATTTTATATGTTAGAACAAAATGGAAGAGAGTGGAAATCTCACTACTCATTTTGTCCTTCATTTTTCTGGATTCCATTCAACTCTTGTTAGATAACAGCTTTTGTGTGTGTATGTATGTTTTTATGGTTATCTTTATGCAAATACAAGCAAATGTAAATATATATCCTTATTTTTTCTTTTTTATATAAAATTAACATATTGCATATGCTTTCCGATGCCTTGTTTTTCATTTCTCAATGTAAATTGTATATTTCTTTTCCCTTTATGTGAATAGAATCTTTTCTCATTCTTCTTTAGGGCTGCCCAGTATTATCTCATAGTGATGTGCTATAATATATTTAAGCAATCTTCTGCTGATAGACATTTGGGTTGTTTCCAATTCTTTGCTATTACAAACAATGCTCCAATGAGTGACTTTGAAAGCATTTGTCTTTTGCATGTGTGCCAAGAGTATCTCAAGGGTAAATTCCCAGAAGTGAAATTGCTGGTCATGGAGTATATGAATTTGTTATATGGATAGATATTGCCAAATATTTCTCCTTAGGGAATAAGCCAACTTACAGTGCCACCAGAGATAAATGAATTTCTCCCCAGTCTTGCCAACAGAATGTATTATCAAATTTGGGTTTTTTTCTAAATGATAGGTAGAACATAATAGTCCAGTGTAGTTTCCATTTGCATTTTTATTTTATGAATGAAGGTGAAGAACAGCATTAGTAATAATTTAGAAAATTAAAGAAACTAACCTTTCCTTACTGGGTGAGTTCAGAACCTAAGTTCCTTTGCACATATTGCTCATACCTAAGCAAGACAGTCCATGATCAATGCAATATGCTTAAGTCATTAAACCTCAACTAGTAATTTTAATTCAAAAAAGAAAAAAATAAATTAAAGAAGATTTATTTATTTTCTCATGGAGGAAAAAAAAATTAGAAACCAACTTTAGAATTAGCTGCACCATCTAATAAAATGGAGAGTTATGAACACTGAAGGGAGATAATCTTTAAAGAGAATGGAGTTGAAAGATAGAGATAAATACAGAAATAAAAATGTAAGGTGACAGGTAATAAGCTGGTCAAAATTGCTGGCTTTAATATAAATTCATGTTTTATTTTCTAAATGGCCAAATGCAGAAATAATAGAGAGGAAAAATGAAAATAAAATTGAGGAAAAGCATTCCAAGAACCTTTAGTATCCTTTAAGATGTAGCCTTGATGTTACCAAAATACTTATCCAGCCATAGAAATGAACACTGAAATGCATCAATCACACAATTAGCAATTAAAGTATAGTCCATAATTTCTCCTTGCCCTATAAACTTGTGATATGGAACAGTCAATTGAATTTAAGAAGTTTTCTCCCTATCTACATCTGTTGTAACTCTCTCAAACGTAAAACAATGTCATCTACAGTTCCTGCCATAGATAGATAAGTATGTGAATATCTTTTAGAGCACAGGATTTACCATATTTATTTACCTGTATTAGATAATTAGTCAAGCTGAAAGTCTTCTGTAGAAAGATTAAAATTTCATATCCCAGGAGAAGAGAAAAGCCAAGAATACAGACAAAATCATAGTAGGTCGATGCTATTGAACCTGTATGACAACAAATAGAACAGATGGGAAAACATCAGTCTGCTCCACCACATAGGCACAAACTGGCAGCTCTGACTCATCCAGGAGCAGAGGTGAACACAGCAATCAGCAACAGTCTCTTAAGCTTGTCTTCAAGGAAATCTTGAAATTGCATCGTGAACGTTACAGAACTCAGGATTCTGATGCATTGTCCTTGTGTGATACTAATTATGTTTACCTAGAAAGCACTAGATGCAGGTTATAGAAGCCAATTTGACCCTAAAGCCAATCCTGAAGTGTGTTTTTTTTTTTTAAATCCTTGCCTTTATAAGCCTCTAAAAACATCTTGTTAATTGAAGTCATTTTAAATACAAATTATAACAAATACATGATTGCTTTTAGGATAAAACCATTATTTGTACATAATATTCTGCTCTTATAATATTACTTTCTAACCTCTTGGATCACATCCTGTGTTATGGAAAAAAATTAATTTCCATCAGAAGAGACTGCTGAGCACCTGCATCTGACGCTGCACGCTTCCAGACTCCTGGGCAGTTGTGAGTTGTGGGAGCGTTGGGTATCACACTGGGCTGACCCAAACCTGTTGTGATTTGTTTCATGATTTCTGAGAGAGGAACTAAGAGGGCAGATTCTCCAATCTGGCAAATTAAGGAGCTGTGACAAAGGGAACATCTCTTCTTGTCTCAGCACAAACCACCGGCTGCAGGAAGAAAATGAGATCCAGACCGGTAGAGACCAAAAGGTGAAATGTCAGAGGCAACTCAGGGCCAGAGGGGGAAAGGCAGTTGTAATAAAGAGTTCCAGGTGGGGGAATGAAGAGCAATCCCAGAAGGTCACAACAGAAAATTCTAAGCAGCTCTCAAGGAAAATAGGCCTTTTGTCCACAATGTTCCCAGGAAAATGGCGGGTGGTTATGGGGCTTGAATGTCAGTTGACTCTCAATAAGGCTCAAGGCCAAAGCTTATTTTCCTTACCAGTGGGACTGTTTCTCATGTTTGTTTTAGCACTCTGCCGTGCACTGGCGGAAGGCTAACTATACTGAGATGAAAGAGGTTCAGAATTTGCTAAAAATCCACCCTTTATCAGATAAGAGAATTTGCATTTCTTTGAAGAATTTAAAACTCCCTGTATGGCTTTCTCTGCAAGTCAGTTTTATTTTTCTCCTCTAAAATGTATGATTCCAAATACAGTTAATGAAGGTCTGGTAACAGATGATTGGTAACAATTCTGGAGAAGTACAAGGCAATCATTTATTCCTTTCTAGGCCTGAAATCTTACCTGAGCCTTAGTTTTTTTGCCTACTTAAAATTTTCTCTTGTATGTCCCATAACAGTTGATACTGTCTAAAATAAGGTCCATAAAGGCAAATCCCAGGCAAATAAAATAAATGTATGTTTAGACTGTCTTCAGTAATATGGGGTGATAGAGATGTGGGAAACAAATAGATGTTTAAAATATTTAAGTGCAGAGTCCTTAAGCTCAGTTCCGTTTTTCCTTTACTACTATTGACCATAGGGACTACTCCCAATTTTCTCCCCTTTTGGCAGTTGCCCCCATGTAATTGACCATTGGGAAAGCTTTATTCCTCCCAAATCTGGCCAGAAAGTGGAAAGATTATTCTATAATGTATTTCATTTTTAGAGCTAACAAAGACAAACACGCAGGGCATTTCAATTTAAGGCAGCAGTTGCCCATAATTAGGGGAAACATGATATTAAAAAAGAAATTACAGAAATGAAGAAGCCGCACAATTACAAATACTTGGAGTCAGGAGTGTTGTTTGGCACTTTCTGAATTTCTTATCATTTGGCAAATGGACCTCACTGCAGACACCACACCTGAGGACACAAGTTTGTAGCCCCCTTTCCACCCATCCCTTTTTGTCCCAAGGCTATGCTTGTAATTCAGACAGGATGAAAGGGGCAGAGATTTTCCCTCTCTAAAACTGGCGATTTTTACCTGAAAGCATTCAAACTGAGTCACAGGCAGGTTATAAGCTCTTTACGTGCAGCTTCTAAATTAACTTTTATGAGTACTTTTCCCACTCAGTTTGGGCAGGATTGACTGACAGATTGTGAGATTACTAAACAGCCATTTTTCTCACCATGCGTAAAATGCATACTATGTTTAAAATAGTGTTCTGAATGTGCCATATTTGATTTCCCTCACATAGTAAATGAACAAAAATACTATTCAGTGAAACATTGTTATCAAATATATTTGTTCATTAAATAAGCACTGTTAAACAAGGCTGGGACACATTCATAAAAAGACAAAGATCCTTGCTGTCCAGGAGCTTAACATGAGAAGAACTGATAATAACCACCAGGTAAGTTATGTGGTATGTTTTAAGTTGACAAACACTACAGAAAGAAAACCAAGTTAGGGGCAGAGGATTGGAATGTTATGGGCGGGGTGGGGGGGAGTGCTAGTTTGCAGTATTCACAATGTTGGCCTTGGTAGGCATCATTGGAAATGTAAGATTATGCACAAAGGAGATGAAGGAGTTAGCCGAACTTTTTTCAACCTTTCAAAATTATACTTTAAACATTAAAATTAGCAGAAATCTGGAGTTAACAGAAGATCTGTTTATAAGTTGCATTTAAAATAAAATTGTAACAGGTATATGGAGTTAGACATGTATGTTTAGCTATAAAAATAAAATGCGCTTTGAAAAATTATACTGAATCAGTGGAAAGAGAAAATATAAGACTCTATTATCTGTTACTTCTCCTGTTCCAACCTAAAAAAATTATAATGTGATGGGAAATGTAATCAAATTATTCCCTTTAATTTCATGGTTGCCTAATTACTCTGAGCGGAAACCAAGCAACAGTTTACAGTGCATGAATATATTTAAATTAGTTCCTATTTATGAAGTAACAAAATGCCTGTGCCTTCTATTATTAATTGGGATATTTACATTTCTTATTATAATTTGTTGGGAAATAAATTCAGTGTTATCGCTTTACTAATTTATTACAGTATTAAGTAATATACACATATGACTTTATAAATCACATCCTATTATATAAAGTACACTGAATTTTTTGTATGACTCATTGAAATGAAACAAATATTTTTATTTGCAATCAAATTTACTATTTATTATAAGCCTCACTAAGTCATCAATAGAAAATTAGAGCATCTAATTTTAAGGGTAATTTTAACAAAATTACCCTTGTATCACATTCCCTGGTTCCAGGCATTTTTCCATACTCTGGACATCTATTTCCAGCTACCATCTAGGAATTACCAATGGTATGGAGAAATGGCTCATTTTCAAATTATTTATTTATTTATTTACTTTTCCCTTGATTTTACTGAGAAAATACATGGTACCGTTGGTCCTGTGCCTGAAAGAGTGACATGGTATTTTCCAGGCAATAGAATGGGGAAAGGGAATGATGACCAGATGGGACAGCATGTGTGCCATTTGGAGGAAGGCTAAAAAGTTCTGCTTGGCTCAGATACAAGTGACGTGCAGTGACAGGGAGTGTATGAGAGTTCCCAGGGAGAACCTATATGGAATGATGGGCAAAGATGGTTTTAACTCTCTGGGACTTCATTCTTTGTGTGAAATGAGATGCTTGGATGAGTTGTTTTCTGAGACGCACTCTCTCTATGTGAGCCTCATTCAGTCATTTCAAGTCATCCTTGAATGGAGGCCTCTTGTACTGTCCAGATCCAGCTTCTCCTCATCCCAAACAGAATAGAACATCATGGACTGCTTTCAGTCAATCTTCAAGGACTCAACCTAACAGGAGCAATCATCCTCTGAGACTCCCTCCCACTCCCACTGGCAGCAATTTGTATGTGAGGGTTTTGCCAAAGAACTTTGTTTCTCCCATATCCTTCAGTCCTTGCACGCTTTCAAAGACTCTGACCCACACATATCTTTAAGCCCAGAAACCCCTCTCTCTTCACAATCATATTCTCTTATTAACACTTCTTATTTCTTTTTTTTTTAGATTTCTAAGTCATCATGTTTTTTAATTACTTTCCAAAATAGCTTACAAAGTTACTCTCCCATGGGGCACCTGGGTGGCTCAGTCGTTAAGCTTCTGCCTTCGGCTCAGGTCGTGATCCCAGGGTCTTGGGATCGAGCCCCACATCGGGCTCCCTGCTCAGCGGGAAGCCTGCTTCTCCCTCTCCTGCTCCCCCTGCTTGTGTTCCCTCTCTCGCTATGTCTCTCTCTGTCAAATAAATAAATAAAATCTTTAAAAAAAAAAACAAAAAAAATCAAAGTTACTCTCCCACTAGTGTATGTTTATTTCACAGCATCCTGCTCAAATTCTGTCTTTAAATTGATATTAAATTATCCCTACAACTCTCTCATTTTTTTAAGTTATTTCTTTTTTTTATTATGTTATGTTAATCACCATACATTACATCATTAGTTTTTGATGTAGTGTTCCATGATTCATTGTTTGCGTATAACACCCAGTGCTCCATGCAGAACATGCCTTCTTTAATACCCATCACCAGGCTAACCCATCCCCACCCCCCTCCCCTCTAGAACCCTCAGTTTTTTTCTGAGTCCATAGTCTCTCATGGTTCGTCTCCCCCTCCGACTTCCCCCATCTTCATTCTTCCCTTCCTGGTATCTTCTTCTTTTTTTTTTTTTTTTTTAACATATAATGTATTATTTGTTTCAGAGGTACAGGTCTGTGATTCATCAGTCTTACACAATTCACGGCGCGCTCACCATAGCACGTACCCTCCCCAATGTCTATCACCCAGCCACCCCATCCCTCCCACCCCCCACCACTCCAGCAACCCTCAGTTTGTTTCCTGAGATTAAGAATTCCTCATATCAATGAGGTCATATGAACACTTCTTATATTATTTCAACAATATGTGTCTCTATTGTCCTTGGATTGGTCAAACACTTGGTATTGAAGTCAGACAGATATGTGATGAAAGCCCTATTACTCCACTGAAAGTATTTGTGACCCACAGCAAGTAATGGAGCAGTCCTGGTTGCCATCTGTGAAACAGAGGTAGGAATATGTGTGCAGAGCTGTGTAAGGATTAGACATGGTGCATACAAAGGGCCTTACAAAAATTATAGCTAGCCCTTCTATTATTAATACATAATCTCAGAAGTCCTTCATAAAATTCTAGCCCTGCATCTGGATCTCTACACAAATTATGTCATGTCATGTCATGGCATGTCAAAGTTGTGTTGTCAAAGTTTTAGGATGATTTATAGACCCCAAAATATGTATAGCTAATATATTTTGCTTGCATGAATTACTGCATGATAGTTTATATGTGTGTGTGTGTGTGTATGTATATATGCACATAATGTGTGTGTGTGTATATATATAATGCATATGTATTTAACTCCAGTTGGATTCTGGGGGTACCTCCAAATATTGAATTGATAAAATACCAGAAACAAAGTCTAATTTTGAATTTCTTGCCAAGCACTGCAATCTAGCAATCTGTGTGTGTGTGTGTGTGTGCACATGCATATGTATGTAGATATATAACATTAAAATTAGATGTCAAACTTTGCAAAAGACGAAATACCATTTGGACCACTGGGGTAGAGGCTCACTTTGGGCAGCAGCCTGAATTTGCTTCCTTTTAGCTATGGAACTCCTCTTTTAGGGTATTAACTCATGCTCCTCTTGTAGTCTTTCAAGCCAAGAATTACACCAGTGTGGAGTACTGGAGAAATTTCCTAGTGCACAGCTCCCATGTTGAGTACTTAGTATGCCAGATCAATTCACTAGGGGTAAAGCACAGGGTTCCAATATTAAGGGGAGTCAAGGTGGTTAAAAAAAACAGGAATGTAAACAAACAAAAAAGGGCTTACTGGCAATATTGGTGTCATTTTTCGTAATGGCAGGTCAAAGCTTTGTAAGCATACACGCAGTGTATTTCAATGTCTTGATTCTTTAAAAAAAAAAAAAAAAAACTAATTGAAAGAAGAAACTGGATTTGCTTCCTAAATTTAGGAACAGTTGATGTGGGGCAGTGATCTTGTGGGACTAACTGCTTGGATCCCCCTGTTTTGTTTCTGTTTCTGATTTTCCATCTCAGTTATTACTGTTCTCTTTCAAGCTGAAAATACTGCAGCCAGATATTACAGTGAGGTTTATGAATTCATTAATAATAAGTAGTTCAACCTCAACTGTCCATGGGATTTTTAAGTTTGAGCAGCTTTTATGCAGCACCTTATAATTTCAAATCTTTTTTTTTTTTTTTTACTCCCAGATTTCAAGATAGCATTTCCAGGATGTGGCCATGATTACTACTGCTCAAATTGCCTGTTTAGAGGTTCACTATGTATTTTCTACACAGCCCACTGGAAATCTAAACAACTAAGAAAAGCATGTGCTTTCCTGCAGGAATGACTTTGAAATTTTAAAAATCACTCACCATAAATTTAAAACAGAACAAATTTTACCTGTGTGTGTTCAGGCATGGTGGTGTTGCCAGCATGCAAATTTCCCTTCGGTATTTGTTTGTTTTCTTTATATTTTACACTACAGAACGATCTCTTGCTGGTATTTGTTAGTAAGTCAATCTGTCTTCCAGACATCAAGAGGTGACCTTTATGACCCGAAGATTTATCAAGTCAGCAATCTATTCCCTGGGGCCAGCATCTTCAGCCTCTTCCTCTGCCAGTCACGTCGGTGGAGGACTTTGCCAAACCCCATGAGAAAATGGACTAATCTACTTGTTTCAAAGAACAAGAATGACATCTTTACCGGCTGTACTTTGTCTATAGAGGAAAGAAGCTAATAAAGGATGAAATACTTTATCCAATTGTGAAAGATCCAATGCAATGTTTTTATAATAAAGGACACAGAGAGTAGCAGTTAGTAAGCAGCTAGTCTGAGAAGATAAGGCTTCATTACTAGGAACAAAGGGGAGAAACTTATTCCAAGGAGCTCCATGAGACAAATATGTTTTAAAGGCACATTCCCTTTTGTCACTTCATTTTTTTTTCTTGGTATAATAACGTGGCTATGACATTCTGTAATAATTGAGCCACAATTGGTTTTTGGCCTTTTGTTTTCTTATTGTAAAGGTCCGAGTGCACCTGCAATTAAGTCCAATTATTTGTGAATTGTGAGGTCCTCTCTGTAAATGACGACTAGTGGAAACATTACAGAGGTGGCATGTCAAAGACTCCTTGAAAAACCAAGCGGTGGAAAAACTAGGCAATTATCATCAACGCTAGTTTTTAGATGGGAGAAGACAGCTACAGCCACAGCAATAGCATTCAAAATGAGTTCCCAAGTAAGGATGAGTAAAAGTAATCCTGAGAGTTAACCAGATTTACAAAGGATGTCACAAGGTTACCTAATGAGAGGCAGCTTGGATATGGCACTTTTGCCATAGAGCTTAAATAAGCTTCTTAATTTTCTTTCTTTCTTTTTTTTTTTTTTATTCTTCAGGTAAGTGAAATAAATAGAATTTCTGGACTCCTCATGTCTGTATATTAACCAATTTTCATTGTCCTTTACTCATGCTTTTGAAAAATAGTGCTTCATTGTACTGTTAAGTCTTGCAATACCCAGGGCATCTTGTATTTTATGGTTTGGTTCAGTGCAAAAAGGACTAATATTCTCACTATTTTTAATTGTTATTATTTATTTTCTGAATTTTATCTGGTCCTTTATGAGGTTTACATGCACATAACTATATAAATAGACAGCTAAGCTTTCTAAAACACAGCTGGTAACAACCAAATGGGATCCACTACTAAGTGAAACCATTGTATCTGATAAGGTACCAGTGCATTACATATAAATTTGCAACATTTATACGTGGAATCTAAAAAAAGGAAAAAACGAAACTCAGATACAGAGAACAGGTTGGTGGTTAACGAAGGTGGTGGGTGGGTGGGAGGGTAGGCAAAATTAGTAAAAGTCATCAAAAGGTACAAACTTCCAGTTATAAAATAAGTAAGTCCTAGGGATGAAAGGTACAACATGAGTACTATACTTAATAATACTGTATTGCATATTTGAAAGTTGCTATAAGAGTAAATCTTTCTTTAAAAAAAAAATTAAAGTAGGGGCGCCTGGGTGGCTTAGTTGATTAAGTGTCCAACTCTTGATCTCAGCTCAGGTTTTGATCTCAGGGTCATGAGTTCAAGCCCCGCATTGGGGTCCACACTGGGCAGGGAGCTTACTTAGGCAAAAAAAAAAAAAAAAAGGTATATTTGACATACAATGATACATCAGCTTCAGGTGTACAGAATAGTGATTCCGCAACTCTATAGGTTAAGCTATACTCACCACAAGTGTAGCTATCATCTGTCACCATACAATGCTATTACAATACTGAGTATATTCCCTATGCTGTACCTTTAATCCCCATGACTTATTTATTCCATAACTGGACGCCTATATCTCCCACACCCCACGTTCCTTTTTGCCCATCCCCACTCCTACCTTCCCTCTGGCAACCACCAGTTTGTTGTCTGTATTTATAGATCTGTTACTGTTTTTTCATTTGTTTGCTCAGTTGTCTTGTTTTTCAGATTCCACATATAAGTGAAGTCGTATAGTATTTGTCTTTCTCTGTCTAACTTACTTCACTCAGTATAATATACTCTAGGTCCATCCATGTTGCTGCAAATGGCAAGATCTCATTCTTTTTAATGGTTGAGTAATAGTTCATTATAAATGTATACATATATACTTTATATACATATATATGTATTTATATATATGTGTGTATATATATGTATATACACACACACACACATATATAATAACCTCTTATTTATCCATTCATCTATCAATAGACACTTAGACTGGTTCGATATCTTGGCTATTGTGAATAATGTCATAATAAACAGGGGTTGCATATATCTTCTCAAATTAGTGTTTTTGTTTTCTTTAGGTAAATATCCAGTAGTGAAATTACTGGGTCATATGGTATTTCTATTTTTAATTTTTTTTTTCTATTTTTAATTTTTTTGAGGAATATCTGTACTGTTATCCACAGTGGCTGCACCATTTTGCATTCTCACCAACAGTGCATGAGGGTTGCTTTTTCTCCACATCCTCTCCAACACTTGTTATTTCTTGTCTTTTTGATACTAGCCATTCTGGCAGGTAGAAGGTGACATCTCATGGTGGTTTTGCTTTGTATTTACCTGATGATTAGTGATGTTGAGCATCTTTTCATGCACCTGTTGGCCATCTACATAGCTTCTTTGAGAAAATGTCTGATCAGGTCCTCCACCCATTTTTTAATCGGATTATTTGGGGTTGTTTGGTGTTGTGTTATATAAGTTCTTTATATATTTTGGATATTAAACACTTATGGGGGAAAATATTTGCAAATATATTCCCTCATTCATTAGGTTGCCTTTTCATTTTGTTGATGGTTTTCTTCACTGAGCAAAAACTTTTTATTTTGGTGTAGTCCCAACAGTTTATTTCTGATTTGTTTTTCTTGCCTGAGGAGACATGAAAAATGTTGCCAAGGTTTATGTCAAAGGGATTACTGACTATGTTTTCTTCTAAGAGTTTTATGGCTTCAGGTCCCACATTTAAGTCTAAGAAAGTAGATCTTAAAAATCTCTCATCACAAGAAAAAAAATTATAACTATGTGAGGTGATAGATATTAAATAGACTTACTGTTAGGATCATTTCACAATATATACATATATCAAATCATTATGCTCTACACCTGAAACAAATGTGTTATATGTCAATTATATCTCAAAAATATATAAAAATTAAATGATAAAGAATTAAAGAATATTAATTTTTAAAATCATACACTCTCTAATATATTAAATAATTTACAAAGTAGGCATAAAAATATAAAATTCTGTGTTAATTCATACCAAGACTTTTTCTGTGTCAAATATACTAAAATCAGTAATGGTAAACAATATTGTCACAATTCAGGGGCACTTGGGTGGCTCAGTTGGTTAAGTGTCTGCCTTCGGCTCAGGTCATGACCCTGAGATTGAGCCCCACGTCAGGCTCCCTGCTCAGTGGGGAGCCTGCTTCTCCCTCTCCTCCCAGCTCATGCTTTCTCTTACTGTCTCTGTTTCTATCTCTCTCTCTCAAATAAATAAATAAAAATCTTAAAAAAACAATATTGTCACATTTCACTATGTAACACCAATACTCTTAGAAATGATACCATTTCCTTTGGATAAGAGTACTAAATTTAACAATAAAACTTTTCTGAATGCAGAGTAATTAAAACCCTATGTAGGGCGTAAATCCTGTTTATTTTCTGCTTTTGATGCCAGTTATAATACATATTTTAGTATTACCATCTGACTGGAACATCTGTTACCTGTTTTGTTCTGGATTCCGAAAGCTTCCTTTTTAGTGTGACTGATCCCCACTATGTGTTTTATTATGTACAAGTGGTGTAACAATACATAGCAGATGTTTCTTACCATTGAGCTACATGACTTTTCGTTGACCCAGGCTGCAAATCTTCCTTTAATATTCATCAAGTAACATAAGGATTCTTCAGTAATCTAGTTTTAACACCTCTAAGCCATACACAGAAAGACTTCGTTTTGTTACAAGCACATAAGGAAGAACATATTTACAACACTTGTTTTAAGAATAAAGAACCCATGCTTCTAACCAGTCTCTAAAAGTATTACTATTTAGGCTTGAAGAATAGGAAGACAGTGTTGCATGTGGGAGGCAATAACAACATGGTTCATCTTAATTTTGTTTTTGTGAAAAAGAGTACAAACTCAGATTTTTTTTTAGTATCAACCAGGTGCCACATTGTTTTGCATATCTAAGGAAGGAAGTAAAGATCAAAGAGATGAGGTAAGGTCTAGTAAATGCAGTCTATGGCTCCCCCCTGCTAAATCCCATAGTCTTCCCCTCCTTTATGTCATTGGATTGATATTATTGTCACTGAGAGGAGTGAAAAAGATGAGAGTAAAAGCAAAGTATGGCCAATATCAACCATCATCAATTCCTTTCCACTGTGCATGAATATTATTTATGTTCAAGCCAGTTTATTCCCCCATCCCTTGAATTCCAACTTGTCCTGGCACATTGCTTGATCAGTAGAATGTAGTGAAAGTGACTTCAGAAACTGGATGAATAAAGCCTTGTAATGTCCCCCAAGTCTCTTGGAAGGCTCAGAGAAAGAGACAACTGTCTTGGGAAAAGTTTGACTATCTTGAGAATGCCATGCTATGAATAAGCCCAAGTTAGCAGTGTGAAAAGGCCTGAATAGTAAGAGAGATGCCCAACCAGTCACTAGCTGTTCCACATAGTCCAGCCCAGGCACCATAATATAAATGAAGAAACAATCTTTTTTTTTTTAGATTTTTTTTTAAATTTATATACTTGAACAGAGAGAGAGAGTGAGCATAAACAAGGTGAGCAGCAGGCTGAGGGAGAAGCAGGCTCCCTGATGAGCAAGGAGCCTGATGCAAGGCTCTATCCCAGGACCTGGTATCATGACCTGAGCTGAAGGCAGACGCCTAACTGACTGAGCCACCCAGGCACCCCTGAAGAAACAATCTTGAACATTCTTGCATCAGCAGACGTCATGTAGAGGAAAAAACAAAGGCCCCAGATAACAAGTAGAACTTGTCAACCTTAAAAATAAAATGGCCAGTTACTTTACCAGCAAAATATATTTATTAGGAAAATAGCAGAAGAATTGTAGTTCAGGACAAATTATAGCAAGCCATAGGCAAGTCCAAACAGACAAAGGGAAGGTCAGCTGTTATTAGATTTTAGGAGGAAATTGGAGAGGGTTATTTTGAACAAAAGTGCTTTGAAGTAGAACAAGAGTGTGTGATTGTGGCGGTTTCTGGGCTTCAAGCAGTGGCTACTGTGTAGTTGCTGAGGCAGGGAGGGATCATCCTTCTTTTTCTTGAAAGCAGGAGATAAAATTCCTATGAGAAAAGTATCCTCCCTTGTCAAGATAATTCTTATCTTCCCTCTTCCTGCTGTTTCTGCATGCTTCAAGGAGCGAGATCTACATAAGAGCTCCCCCTTCAGGGCTTCCATTTTAAATAAAGTTTCCCTTATTTATTTTCACAAACTGAAGCCCTAGATATAGGGATACAGCCAAGGCATCCTACCCATCTGTAACCATATGAACCCCACTTCAGCTAAATCTTTCTTATATCTAATATCAATTTTAAAAAAATATCAATTTAATATACTTAAAAATATCAATTTAAAAAAATTATAAAACAAACTATCATGTTGTATGGCTTAAACTGATACATGGATGTGTGTCAATTATTTCTCAATAAAACTGAAAAAAAAAGTTTCATTTTGAAAAACATGCTCTTATATGCTCAGTAAGAAGGAATAAAGAAACAGCATGTATCTAAGGGGAAGCAGGATATAAAATTTTAAAAACTGTATTGTAAAGGTAGAAGTCACAGTAGCCACCTCCGAAGAAATGATTTTTTAAAAATTTTTTTATAAAATTCAATTTGCTTTCTTGTCATTTCTATCTCTCAGGTTATCTTTTGAAAAGCAATTACAATCCCCAGAAAAAAGAAAGAAAAGCAATTACAAAATATACATACTGAGACATACACATGATATATAGAAGCCATACTTGATTTAGTGGAAATTAAAATGAGCGATACCCCCTTTCACTATTGTCAGTATCAGAAGAAAGCATTGACATAAAAATTACCCAGAGACTCCTTTTTTCATTCTTATTTGTTCCCTAGACTGTCAAAAATGCTCAGGAATTCTAATCCACACATTTTGATTAGATTCTAAACCATATGACTTCAGGCAGAAAGATATTTCAACCCAATTGGAGGCCCTTAGGGAGAGGAGCACGACTGCTCAGTCTGATTTATTCCATGTGCGTAGGCACAGGAGCATAATATCTCAATGAATATATGCATCTATTTAATGATTCTTACACTGGTTTTAGTAGACACAAAAAGTGCTATATTTACAAGAACAGAAACTGTAGTTCTTTTTTCCCCCTTTTCAGAATTAAGTACATGTTAAGTGCAAGAAACATAAAAATTTTAAGAACTAGGTCTATTATGGAAAGCTGCCTCCACCCACGTGGGAATTCAGGTCTTTGGGAATTTGGATGGAGGGTAGATACCATCTGTGAATGATTTTAGAAGCAGACAAAATTCTCTATGGGAATTAAAATGTGGTTACATTTGCTCTACATGTTCTAGTTAGAATCGTCATCACTTAAAAGACTTTTGGAGTAAGGAAGGGACACAGGAGTTTGACGTCAGAAGACCCAGAAAAGGTGTGCTTGATTTGATCAATTGAAAGCTTTTTTTTTTTTTTTGAAACATATGGTCTTCTGACTTATGTCTATCTAATGATTTTTAATGACTGTTATGAAAGCAGAGGAACTGTAGCTGAGGACGCAATGGGGTGTATAGATCCTTCCTCTTTATACCATAAAGATATGCTTCACTTGAAATAACTCATCATAAAACCAGGCTATCACTCCACTGTCTAGATCAGAGGTCCACAAACTTGTTCTCTGAAGGGTCAAATAGCAATCATTTTAGGCTTTGAGGGTCATAAATTGCAACTTTCTGCTTTTGCAGTGAGACCAGCATAGACAAGACATAAACTCAGGCATGGCTGTGTTCCAACACAGGTTGCAATTTCATCTCCATTCTGGAGGTTTCTGGAAGCTCTCAGATTTTACTGTGGAAGGCATCCCATATCCAGGAGACCAACCCGAGAAGATCCAGTTGCAAAGCTTAATGATTAGAAATTAGTACCTAGGAAAGACAAGAAAAAATAAAACCTTAGGGAGGAACAAGAAATTAAAATGTGATGGAGGACCGCACACCTATTAGGATAGTGGATGACGGAGCACTCACATAAACACACTATCACTCTAGATGCAAAGAGAAAATATGAAGGCTTTAAGGAGCCTCACTCCCGAGGAGAAACACTCCTCAGAAAGGTATATCATGACTACCCCGTTTCTAACAACCAGGGACCTGAGGCCAAATTGCTGAAGCAAATTTCATAAAGTCACAGAGCTAGCTAGACATAGAACCTGGGGTTAAAGCCAGATATACTTTTCTCTTAAAAGTATACTCCTTTACTGTGACTAATTTTCCTTTGGCATTTCTAAAATCTTTAAATAAAAGTGGGTTCCAAAGCAGTGATACTGATGACAGCCTTGTGTAGGGACAAGGTCCGCTGTGTAATTAACCATAAGCTTGTGTACATTTACCTAAAAGCCCACTAATGCAGACCATGACACCAATGATGGCTTTTAGATACCATCAGATTATAAAAGTAAGTCCACTGTGATATTACTAATAATCTACTCCCCCCACACACACACACTGTTCCTCACTGCGTTGTCCTACATCCATAAATACTATTCAGGGTATGGCTTTGGGCACTTTTCCTTGAGGCTCAGAATTGTGATTAGGCTAAATAGCCTATCACGTATCACATATTCTAAATTCTTTGCAAAATATATTTCCATGTTTTACCTTGTCAATTTTAATTCAGGAATTTCTTGTGAGGTAGCAGCATCCATTATAAGTCAACTTGGAAAAATTAACTTGAAATTATGGCAGTAGTTATCAGAAAAACATCACAGTGCTGAGACTGGCACTATTAGAATAGGATAGGATAGGATAGGATAGGATAGGATAGGATAGGATAGGATAGGATAGGATAGGAGAATAGAATAGAATAGAATTTACTTGGGTACATATATTTAATATGCACTTATTGTTATATGTATTTTTAATGATTATTCTGGGTTTATGTCATATAAGTATATATTATATTTGCAAAACGATATATGTTGGCAAGATGTTTCTATGTTTTTAAACAATACTTAAAATCAGACTAATTCTGTCAGCTAACAGAAATTGTAGTAAATAGGTCTACACAGGTGCACTAACAAGAAATGTTTGAGATTACAAAGGCAAAAATCTAGAGAAGAGACAGAATAAAGAGAAAGACTTGCATGCAAAGCATGCATGAGTTTATGTGCTTGGAGAAAGGGATTCTAAAATAGCAAATTTAAGCAAAAGTTACAGTTCCAAAATCAGATTTTTTTTTCTTTTTTCTGAAAAAGATAAATCTCTACACAGTTAAACTGATACCTTTCATAAAATTAAATTCACATAAATATCATGGAAGATGCATGTACTCCCTCTGTCCAAATAATTGAAAGAGCCAAAAGAAACATGTACCAAAATAAACAAGTCTCAATGGGTTTACTTATACAAACTGACATTACAATACTGCCAAGATGACTAAATTCTAGTGTTATCAGAATTCATGAAATGCAGCTTGTCTCAAGCTCCCGAGAACTCCTTCTGCAGCCCCAGATTAGATTCTACTATTTTACGTAGTTGCTTTATTGGGTAAAATCTAAATTTAAATTGTATCCAATTTATAACCCTTTTCTACCTAAAAAAAAAAAAAAAAAGTTTTGCTAACCTCTTCTTACATCTTACTGAAAATATTACATTACCTTTTTTATTAATTTAAGATCAATGTGATGGAAGAATCTGAAAATATTACAGAAGCTAATTGGGCTTGGGCTTCTATAATTCTGCTCAGCAATATAATATGCATCAAATAGAGGATTTTTGAGAGAAAACAATGAATCTAAATTTAAGTTCTCAGGTTATCCTTATTTGCATTAGTCTTCACACAAAATGTTTAAGGTCTTTTTTAAAAAAAAATTTAGACACCCACAATATCAATAAAGATGTCGTACATGCATGGAACACCTCAGATACAGAATACAGCTGACATTTCAGCCAGAAAGACAATTTTCCTTGGGGGCTCTTTCATTGCTTTAACACTAATCTGTGACAAAAAGGTCTTGTCAGACTCTTATTGCATTTAAGAAGCTTTTGGTGAGATTTGTATTGATCTGGAATAAAGCAACTGACAACATTGCAATAAATTTTTACTACTTAGTACTGATCAATATGTGTTTTTCCCCTCAAACTTTTTTCAGTAAATTGCCTTGAATTTTCTCAGTTATGGCCAAGGTACCACTAAATTAATATTTTATTCAAAAGGTTACATGCAGTTAATGAATAAGGGAGAATCCATTATAGTAAGATCTGCATTTCTAAGGAATCAATTATATCGAATGTGATGTATATAAAATATACGCACAGAGAGAACACACACATACAAATATACACAGATAACAGGGATTGACAGACAGCCAAGGACTCGGATATACTATTTTCAATCTGATCACTATGTGTATCTATACATTTTCCATATACAATATTAAGATCATAGGGATTATCAATACATGACACAGAGTTATTATCCCTAAGTGATATGGTATCTAATTAAAATGAATGATTATGGGGCTCCCTGCTCAGTGGTGAGTCTGCTTCTCTGTTTCCCTCTGCACTTCCCCCCAATTGTGTACTCTCTCTCCCTCTCTCTTTCTCAAATAAATAAAATCTTCAAAAAAATTTAATGACTGCCACCATAAATATACATAAATTTTATGACTATCTCCCTTCTCTCATGTGCCTCAAATATTTTTAGTTTTAAACAAATGTAATTATTATTTTTATATTTATTTATTATTACATAATTATTTAATTATTGTTTTAATTATTTATGTTTAATTTTTGGAAGCTTTTTTTAGCATTTACTTTCATTCTTTTTTTTTTAAGATTTTATTTATTTATTTGAGAGAGAGAGACTGAGAGAGAGAGCACGTGAGAGGGGGTAGGGTCGGGAGGGTCAGAGGGAAAAGCAGACTCCCTGCCGAGCAGGGAGCCTGATGCAGGACTCGATCCCAGGACTCCAGGATCATGACCTGAGCTGAAGGCAGTCGCTTAACCAACTGAGCCACCCAGGCGCCCAACCAACATTTACTTTCATTCTTATGTTACCTTTATGTTAATATGACTTTTTCAAACTCAGTTTTCTATCTTCCTGAAAGTAACACCTAAACTAGAATTGTCTTGTTTTAGATAAATTACTTAAATGTAAACCTTTCTAATAAAATTCTCTATAAAATAATTTTAGACAATTAAAATCTCAGTGGAAGAAAGGGCTATCAAATGCATTTTATTTGTTGAGAACATATAAATACTTAAGCTGTACTATTCAATAAATGTGTTCTTATTTCCATTTATGTCCTGAAAAGGTATTTTTATCTGGTATATTTCATATAAACCTGAAATATTAAACTGAACATTTTCATCATACACCTTTAAAAAATTGTAGTATATCACATATGTCTTTCATCTGTAGATTGTTTCAGGAAGTTTCTGGGGAAAATTTTCCCATTTTCTAATGCAAGTCTGTTTCTGAGATAGATAATTATCCATTTTGTTTTGGTAGGAGCAGTGGTGTTGCATTCAAATTGATGCCATACCTTTGAGATACTCTTGTCTTCACTCAACACCAAATTGACTTAGCTCTTAGGAATACCACAGAGCAAGAGCCAACATAGCATATAAAGCAACAGCACCACAGTTATCTCCTGGCTCCCAGACACAAATTCTGATGTCCAAGTTCCTCCACTATTGGGTCATTGGGTCCAAGTTCCTCCACATTGGGTCATATTTGTATTGGGTCAAAATATATGATGCCAGTTTGGCACATGCCATTACAATTCAGGGAAATCATTGGTTCTTGGATCCCTGAATCTTTTATACATAGCTAGCCATGTACCCCCCACCCTTGGACCAGGACTTGTTCCCATTCTCAAATGCATCTGATTCTCATCAATGTTAGTTATGTTATTGAACATGTAAATTTGGTACTTAGATACAAGTGATTGGTCCAGTCATAGTCCTTGACTAGATTCTATTTTATTTGGATCTTGTATATGTATCTTCTTAATAATTGCTTAAGTTAATGTGGCAAGAAAGATTTGAACAAGATTCATAACATCCAACCTATTTGAGGCTATGGGAAATCAGCATCTAACCTATTCTTCCAACTAGAAACTCAATTTAAGTATCCTAATTGCTACAATAAGGAACATTTTTGACCCTTTGAAATACTGTAGTGCTTATGATAATTATTCTATAAGTAAACGATTATGTCTTTATATTTTTATTTGTGTTTGATTTTCCATATTTTTATTTTAGAATTAAATAAATGAAGCTATAAATACAATATGTAGACCTTTTTCTTGAAAGTTATTTTGGTCCTATTTCTATGTAAAGTAGGCTGTGGTAATATCTTGGATTTGTGTAATACCTTTCTTTCAAAAGTCTTACACTCTGCTAAAGAAAGTTCATTTAATTAAATGTTTAAGAATAATTTATACATTACTATTCAAATAGAGCTGTATTCAACTAAGGCAAGATAGAAAGCCTTGAAACTGTTTGTTAATGTTCTGTCAAAACTATGTATAGCACACCAAAAATACTTTTGAAAATATGTTTTAAATCATATTAAAGATCATAGCCTACTGACAAAAAAGTATAAAAATTCAATAAAGAATAGAAAAAAAATAACATCAGAGTGTGAATCTACAGACTTAAGGGAAAGCTAATGATGGAATTTGCCCTGGGTTAACTGCCAGTCCTGCTGGCTCATCGCCTGGATTTTAATGGGCCACATGTCAGGAACAGGAGGCAATTCCTGATGCCCTTGAAGGGTGAGAAATAGGATTTGAGAATCCTAAAGAAAGACAGAATCCTTAAAATAAGACATATTAATTATGAATCAGGGGGATAAAAAAGAAGTCACCTAATAGAGAAAGATAGTGAGGAAAGTTTCTGGGCTTGGCCTTAGTTCTAGAGGAATGTGAGGAGAAAATATCTAAAAAATAAAAATTATTTCATGGTAAATCTTACTCTCAAGCAAATGATCATTTATATTTGAGTCCAGAATTCACAGTAATTTTATGGTTTGAAAATAGCTCCCCCCCAAAATGTAAAAGTAATTCTTCATTGACAGTGCCTAGAAGTGTGTGCCAAAAGTAAACAAAGATTTATCTCTGAAGGAAAGCATTTTAAATTCAAACCACCAGGGATATTTATAAATAAAATTTCAAGGAAAAATGAGGCTAATAATAATAATAAATTTAAAATACTTGAGGGAGCAAACCACAATGAATTCGAGAAGAAAAGCAAACTTAGAATAAGACCCATAAGTAATGCAGAATTATGACATAGAATCTAATATAAATGGTTAATATAATTAAAGTAATTAATAATGGATTTTTTTAGGGGTGCCTGCGTGGCTCAGTCGGTTAAGTATCTGCCTTTGGCTTAGGTCATGATCCCAGGGTCCCGAGATTGAGCCCTGCATCAGGCTCCCTGCTCACTCAGCAGGGAGTCTGCTTCTTCCTTGGACCCTCCCCCTTCTCACGCTCATGCTCTTTCTCTCTCTGTCTCTCAAATGAATAAAATCTTTAAAAAAAAATAGACTTTTTAAAAACATATAAGAAAAGCAATCTATAAAATATATAAGGCTGATTTGAGAAAAAAATTAAAAGTTATGAGTAAAATGAAAAGGAAAGTTTGGTTCTTTCTATGATAATGGGGGACTAATTTGATTTGGACCCCATTCCTTTTAATGAGAACAAATACAAAAGATGAATAAGAACAAAAGACGAATAACTGGTTCTAAGTATTGGAGAGTGACCTAAGCAACAAATGTTTGACAGGCCAAGACCGTGGAGGGACAGAAATTCAGGAGAAGTCTATTCTTAGTACCCTTGGGTTGCAATAACAAAACACCATAGACTGAGTGACTTGTAAACAACAAAAATTTAATTCTCACAATTTAAGGAGCTGGAAACTGAGACTTCCATGGTTGCAACCTGCCAATTTTTTCCTGTGTCCCTTGCATGGTGGAAGAGGCTAGGGATCTCTCTGGAGCCTCTTTTATAAAGGTGATAATCTCATTTATGAGGGCAGAGACCTCATGACCCAATCAACTCCAAAGGCCCCGCCTCCTAATACCATCATCTTTGTGGATTAGGGATTTCAACATATTAATTTGGAGGAACACACACATTCAGATCATAGAAGAGCTTAGCACATGATACTCCTCCCACCAGCAAGGCTTTTTGCCTTTTCTACAAACAGTGGAAGGCTTTCAACAGAATCATATAACCGACATTAGAATTCAATGGAAAAGCCTGGAAATTGGAATTCAGTCCCCACCAAGGAGAAAGAACTCTAGTACAATGAAGGCTTTCTGTTTTGCCACTGTTTGATATTAGTACCAGGATAGGAAAATATACCAAGAAACTGAATAGAGAGCCCAGACAGGGACCAACAAATGTATCAAACCCTGACACCTGCTACAGCTGTCATTGCTAATCAGAAAGAGAGAGGATAGAAAATTCAATAAAGGGTGGTGGCCAAAATGTTTATCCATATCCATAGATATAGAAAGTAAGTTTCTATTCTCTCACCCTCCTGGGCTTTGTAGCATAAAGCTTAAGCATTAAGCATAATAGTTCTAAAGTACTTTCCTAATAATATCCCCTTGGCCCTTATTGCAATAAACTCCAAACTCCTTTGAATCCCTTCTTAGAATTCTTCAAGTTATTAATACACCACACCCAAAGGGGGGAAAAAATCACTTTCACAATCATGTAATGCAAAATTTAAAATGTTTCAGAAGAACATGCAAAAGTTTATCTTAGAACTTGGGTAGTAAACATTTCTTAAAATGAGATGCAAAAATGCAAATGTAAAGGAATAAATTTGATAAATTTGACAAACTAAAATAAAATAGAATATTCCTAATAAAAAAAAAAAACATTTTAGAGGGAGTGCACAGAGAAGCCACACATTAGGAGAAGATACTGTAATTGTAACACCCAGATTATACAAATAATCCATACATATTTACAATAAAAAGATAACTCAGGCAAAAAGGGAGCACAGGACAGGAACAAGCATTATATGGGCTAAATTTCATTAGTAGCTACCAAAGTTGAAACTACATATATCTTATGACACAGCATTCTGTTCCTCATTTTAAACCCAACGGAAATGTGACTTGGATTCAACATAGTCAGGAACCATATAGGCTTTAGCCTATAGAAAAACTTCCAAATGCCAGGAGGTTCTTCTAGTAGAAACCCAATTACAGTGCTGCCTGCCCACCAGCAAGTCTGATACTGGAGGCTGGATGTAAGAAGGGGCACTGTTGCCTCAGAAAATGTACATTCCTCTGCCCCTGTTCTTGCCAGGAAAGGCGGTTTCCCTGTGCTTGACTGACACAACACTCTTCTGATTTCAGCATCGGTTTTGAGCAGTTGAGTTCACTTGGTGTTATTACTAAATAAAGTTAAATATACCGTGAACAGAGAGTTACACAATGGAGTTGTATGGTTAGGAGTTCTAAAATGGAGCTGGGAAGCCATTAGGCGACTGAAGGTTTTTTTTGTTTTGTTTTGTTTTGTTTTTAAGATTTTATTTATTTATTTGAGAGAGAGAGAACACGAACAGGGAGAGGGGCAAAAGGAGAGGGAGAAACAGACTCCCCGCTGAGCAGGGAGCCCAATGTGGGGCTCAATTCCAGGACCCTGGGATCATGGCCTGAGCCAAAGACAGACATTCAACCGACTGAGCCACCCAGGTGCCCCTGGCAATTGAAGTTTATGTATGTCCATACCCAGGTGAAAAATGAATTCTCACACATGAGCCTTAACCACATAACCACATCCTGGAACATTTCTGCGCACCTTGGGCTGAAATAAAGATAATATAACACCTGTTAGCCAAATAGCCAAACATGTATTAAATAATCAGCTTAAATTCTCTCAGCACCAATCAGAATTCTTTCAAAACAAATTTGTAAAACCTTAAAGTTTTTGCCTTTATAAACCCCTAATTTTGACCCCAAATAGGAACATTCATTGGATTCCTCTCCAATCTGTGTTTCCCAAATTGTAATTCCTAAGACTTTAAATAAATGCATTGCTTGTTTTTACAGCCTTGCTCTGGAAATGTTAATATATATAACAGAATTTCAACAACCCCTGTGTGCACGCCATAGAAACAATTGCCCAGACGCATCTGAGCAATAACAATGACTTGAAAACAGCACAATACTCAGGAACAGTAGAGTAAATAAAGAAATTTATATATATTTATGCTATAAAATACTATACAGAAGGGAAAATAAAGAAATTTCAAATGATAAATCTACTGAAATGAAAATTATAAACATAATCTGCAAAAAGGAATAATAATAAGTGACAGACAAATACATCTTAGTATTTGTGTTAGTATACATCTTAATGAGTTTACGCAAACTGCTCGAAAGTTACCAAAATTGAACCATACATTGCTTAGTTTATTTATTCTAAATAAAATTTAGGAAAATAGAGCAACTTACCTTTACAATTTTCTTGGGTGATGAGAAAGGGTGAGAATGGTAGGAGGCACACTATGTGTATTAAAACTGGTGCATATGCTCAATTATGCTCTAATGTCTTACTGGCCTGCCTCTCCTAAATGGCATGCAAAACATCCATCCATCTAGCCATTTTAAAAAGTGTGTAGTCTTTCAAATCTGTGATATATTGCACTACAGGAAAACTTTAAGCTAGGTTAATATTAAACTATCTTGAATGTGGTTATTCTTGGTGTTAAAATATGTTCCTTTTATTAGAAATATAATTAATATACATCTTATGGCTACATGGTATTCTCAAATTCTTGAGTGATGTGATAGGACTGTGCTGCATCTGAAAGTGTAAATCTCACCATTCTTTTTAATATGTGTGTATCTAAACAAAAATCAAAATGCACACGCATATTACTTTGGTTTTTAATTTTTTTTTTAATTATATCTTCCAACCTTCATACTCTCCACCATGGGCAGAGACAACGTAACTGAGTTTAAAAGCACACACGAAAAAGTGCGACTATCTTGACTAAAAAGATATTCTATTCCCTAAAAAGCATATGCTGTCTTCTGTTAAGTAGAGCTTTTATTTGTCATCATCATCATGAAGACAATCACAGTATGTCTTTTAGAATGGTGGCTGACATTAATTATGGAATTTGAATTTAATGTCGTCTTTATTTTTTTTTTTAATTTTTTTTTTTTTAATGTCGTCTTTAATTTCAAGTTTTATATTCATGGTTTGGGTATTTTTTTCCTCTCAAGATAAAAAGGAAGTATGCAAAGAATAGCTACCTGGTCTGAAAGTTAGAAGTGGGTAGGAATCTTTCATAAGAAAATTGAACACTCTCAATAGTGACAAAATCTGAATAGGAGTTGTTAAAGTCTTTAGAAGGAAAAAAATATTTATGTATATGAACAATCCATTCAGGGATAAATTAGTTGCAAAATAAGTACATTGGAATAAATACTATCATGCAAAACACCTCTAAATAAATGATGAGCTCTTTCAGGGCAGAGGCATGTTGAATATGTTTTAAATTTTACGAAGTATTTAGAACAATTTCCTGAATGGTGGTTGTTCTACAACTGATTATTGATTAATGAGTGATTCAACAAGTTCTAAAATCCTGCCAATAGACACTCACATTTTACACTATCAATCACATATAAAAACACATTCAAATTAATGGAAGTGATACATATACAATAGCTTATCATAATTAATTCCAGAATGGCATTATACCAAATGAAAATAGGCAATTTTTTCAATGTTTCTTAAATTTCTGTGTTATTTTTCTTCCAAATAACACAATGTGTGATTTACTATTTAGCATTTAGACTAATTCATAGGTTTTGAAGTGAGTCTTAAATGAATAAAAATAAAATATTGTAGGTAAAGGCCACAGTACGATACAAAAGCTCAGAGATGCTTTGATGTCACTGCAGTGGTAATAGTAAAGAAGTATAGATTAAGGATGGCCAAGGTTATAAGAGATGAGAACATAGGCTATAAATTTGGTATGAGATCACTTTTTATAATTTTACCAGGGGTAAAATAAAATATTCCAGTGGGAAAAAAAATTCCAGTAAATACATATTTTACTATTCAAGTTTACAAAATAGAAGATAATATTGAAAAGCTATTTTATTAGCAAATAAAAACCAAAACAAATAAAAGTATTGTTAATCATTATTATTCATATCTCAATGACCAATAATGGTGTGATACTTTAAGACATTAGGTATGGGGAGCTGAAAATGGCCCTTCTTACCCATATTTTGGTGTCCCTAGAGTCAATTGTTTAAAGTGGTAAGGACCTGCAACATTTTGATTTATAGAATATTAGGTGTTATTGACCTCATGCTGTAAGTCAGCAACCAGAGGTCAAGTAATGCCTCCAGAGTAAAGCAATGCTTTAAAGTTTGAATAGTGTCAGTGCATATCTAAATCAAAACAGCTATCATAACACTGTTGAAGTCCATGATTGCTAACACAACCCACATTTTATTATAACAGTAGAGGTCAGTATAAAGAAAGGGGAAAGGGTAAGCTTTGACACATCTCTTTGGAGTTTCAACAGGGAATGGTTTCTTCTCCTTTGTAGCATCTTGTGATAAACATCACCCCCATCTGGATTCAAATTTTCTTAAGGTGGCACTTAGGGAGATATATTTTTTACAATATTTCTCACCCATATGTTACAGATGAAGTTCTCCCTTCCTATTACTAATTCTGATTTTCTTTAAGCCATTTTTTATCATAATCACCCATGGCTCAGTGCTTGTTAGTTGGTTATAAATATGAATATAAAACCTGTAGTATCATTTGGCTCATCATTCCAAAATACAAAATAAGTGCCCTGTCAGCATTTTTCCTGAGTCAGTAGATTTGTGGATTATCTAAACAATTAAAGATGATGTACTTGGAAATGTTTATATGCATCATTGTAAGATGGTTCTCAAGAGTGAAAAGATAAGAATATAATTCAAATACAAGTTTTATCACTAAATCCATGGACTTCTTATACTTCAGTCACTACTTTATTGACTGGAGATTTTGAAAATGACGTTCTAAGATATTTAAACAATATTCAGTAGGCTCCGCCCGAGGATTGAAATTGTTAGGTATTTAAGGACCAACAATTTTTTTCTCTATCTAAATTAATTAAATTATGTGGATCTTTTTTGATGTATAGTATTCTTATAAATGTTAAGGGGTGCTTTATTCTTTTAATAAAGAATTGTTTTGGAGGAATAAGGAAATAATTTTCCATTCTTAGAACTCCATATAGATTATTAGCGCTTATTTTTAAAAACCTCAGGAATTTTGTTGTTAGGGGTTGAATTGAATTTGTTTAGTACAGCAAACAATTAACAATAACAGCAAAATTCACATTTTTTTTTCTTACAGCCTACCAATTAATATCTCAAAAAACAAAAAGGTTCTGAGCAACCCTGATGGAAGCATGCAAGGACAGATTTTTTTCCCCCCTTGGGACACCAAAAAAAGATTGTAAATGGAGTTGAAGCATAGCTTTGTAGAAAGCAGAAACATTGTGTTTTTCTCTTCTTTCATTCATTCTGATTTTCAGTCTCCTCCCCTTGCCTGTGTTGGTTTTAACTCCACTTTGCATGGAAAGACAACAAAAAACAGTCTGTGGTAACATTAGAGCTGATCAAAATTTTTTATATTAGATATTTGGAATAAAAGCAGCTAACTTTAACGAATGAAACAAAAATATTACTACTGTCAATAGAATATATGTATATATGTAGGATACATATTATATAAAATATAATATGGAGAGCTAATTTCATCAAATTTGTTTATTACTTTGAAAATAAAAAGAAAATGCGCTATTAGATTTTTCATTTTATTAGTGGCAAATTATCATAACCCCCTTAATTATTCCAAGACTTCATGAAAATACTCTTCCATGACCACATATTATGCTTTATGATAATTTTATGTCATTTATAGAAGGAATTAATGTTTTTAATAACACCTTTAACCTCCTTCGAGTTAGTTGTTTGATAAGCAATATAATAACTATATTTAAAAGCATCCTTTAATTGGCCACCACACTAATTATTTTGTAGAGTAATAAATTGGGCAAGCCATTCCTATTATTTGTCTTGTGTACACTGCAATTACATTTGCAGCATGTTTGAAAAGGAATATTAATGCAGACTTAAATTAGCATTGTTACAGTAAATTAATTGTAAAATACCTAACCACAAATGCCTGGTTCTGAGATTGCACTTTTAATTCAATTGTGTGCTCTCACCATGGGCATACGGTACTATATAGAACTTTTAGAGTGGGCATGTTCTCTAGTTGGATAACAGATAATGAAATGCATGAGATGTAAAACTAAAAAGAAAAAAAGAAAAAAATCCATAATGCATGAATACTAGATAATGATATGTTTACTTGGAAATTTGACAACCTTTTCTGCTGAAATAATTTTAACAGTTTAGGATAGAGACAGACATTTAAATTTCTTACATATCAGTAGATTACCAAGAGTTATATTTTTAACTGACTGTATAGGGATTAAATTTAATTAACAAAATAAGCATAATGCTTTTTGCAATCAATCAGAGAGCCTGACACAGACAAGTGATACAACTTCCAATTACGAAAACTGAAAGGCATCACTCTACTTCCTCAAAGTATTTAGAAACTAGAGGTAGTGAGGTGGGGGTGGCCACTAGAAATGGAAACAATAAAATCCCCAATTAAAAGTAGAAAAAAATTTACATATGAACTTAGATAGCTAAGGCATATTAAAATGTTCTTTTGTGGGGCGCCTGGGTGGCTCAGATGGTTGAGCGTCTGCCTTCGGCTCAGGTCATGATCCCGGGGTCCTGGGATCGAGTCCCGCATCGGGCTCCCTGCTCCTTGGGAGCCTGCTTCTCCCTCTGCCTCTCTCTCTCTGTCTCTCATGAATAAATAAATAAACTCTTTAAAAAAAAAATAAATAAAATAAAATAAAATGTTCTTTTGTGGAAAAGTACAGTATAGGGAACACAGAACAATAGAATATTAAATGAAATTATGTTAAGATACTCTTTTCTTCGGTTCAGGTTGAAGTATAATATAAAACCAAAATCAAGCTCTGAGAAAGAATACACTCTATTGTTTTGAACAATAGGAAGCTATATCACTTATTTTTCAGTGGGATAAATTTGTAGAAAATGTGTATTAAATATATTAAATCAATTGGAGAGGAAGACTGTTTCACAATTGGAGTAGTAAAATGTGTCATTAGTATAAAAGAATATATATTATATCTCACAAATAAAAAGATGCACTTTTTTTCAATTTTAACATATCTGAATTAAAGATACATCTTACAACAGATAACGTATTAGGATAAGAAGTATGGAATTTGAAATGGAAGTTACTGGGAATAATAAAGTGAATCATCATGTATCTACTGCCCGTGTCGAGCATAGAACATGATCCCCACTGTTGATCCCCTAGTGCAGTGCCCTTTAGTGGCAATGGCCTCTCTCTCTCTCTCTCACTAGAACAAAAGTTAAATAAGAAGCTTAGGATGGGCTTTATATTTTCCTTCTTCTATTATAGTTTTGGTATATGTATCTGTACATATCTCAAAAACTGTGGTTTGTATTGCTTGTATTTTAACCGACAAAATATGTTCAGGATTTCTGCAACCGTTTTTACTTCACATTCTAGTTCTAAATTCCATCTATGTATAAGCCTATGCCTGCTGTTGCTATGGACTGAATCATGCCCCCACAAAGCTCATTTGTAAAGCCTGAACCTCCAAGGTGACCATTTTGGAGATAGGGCCTTTTAGGGGATAATTAAGGTTAAATGAGGTCATAAGATTTTAATCCAATAGGACTGGTGTTCTTATAAGAAGAGGAAGAGACACCAGAGCTCTGCCAATAAACCCTATAGGAGAAACCAACAGAACATCTAGTTTTGGAGAACTCCAAAAATCTGTAAGTTCTGAACCCTGATTACATTTTAAGCAGCTTTATTCAGTAAAGTCACAGGATACAAAATCAAGGTGCAGAAATCTGTTGCACTTCTATGCACCAATAATGAAGCAGCAGAAAGGGAAATTAAAGTGTTAATTCTATTTATAATTGCACCTAAAACAAAAAGATACCTAGGAATAAACCTAACCAAAGAGATAAAAGACCTGTACTTTGAAAACTATAAAACACTGATGAAAGAAATTGAAGATAACACAAAGAAATGGAAAAAAAAATTCCATGTTCATGGATTAGACGAATAAATATTGTTAAAATGTCTATGCTACTCAAGGCAACCTACACATTTAATGCAATCCCTATCAAAATACCAATAGCATTTTTCACAGAGCTAGAACAAACAATCCTAAAACTTGTATAGAGCCAAAAAGCTCCCGAATAGCCAAAGCAACCTTGAAAAAGAAAAGTAAGTTGGAGGCATCACATTTCCAGACTTCGAGTTACACTACAAAGCTGTAGTGATCAAGACAGGATGGTACTGGCACAAAAATAGACACATAGATAAATAGAACAGAATAGAAGACCCAGAAATGGACCCACAACTATATGGTCAATTAATCTTCCACAAAGCAAGAAAGAATATCTGATGGGGAAAAAGACAGTCTCTTCAACATGTGGTGTTGGGAAAACTGGACAGCAACAAGCAAAAGAATGAAACTGGAGCACTTTCTTACACCATACACAGAAATAAATTCAAGATGGATGAAAGACCTAAATGTGAGACAGAAAACCATCAAAATCCTAGAGGAGAATACAGGTGGTAACCTCTTTGCATCTGCCATAGCAACTTCTTACTAGATATGTCTCCCTAGGCAAGGGAAACAAGAGCAAAAATAAACTATTGGGACTTCATCAAAATGAAAAGCTTCTACACAATTAGCAAAACTAAAAAGCAACCTATGGAATGGGAGAAATTACTTGCACATGACATGTCTGATAAAGGGTTAGTATCCAAAATCTATAAAGAACTGATCAAACTCAACACCCAAAAAACAAATAATCCAATTAAAAAATGGGCAGATGACATGGCTAGACATTTTTCCAAAGAAGACATACAGATGGCCAACAGACACATGAAAAGATGCCCAACATCACTCATCATCAGGGAAATACAAATCTAAACTATAATGAAATATGTAAGATTAATTTCAATTGTACAGTATAGTAATTCAACACTTCCATACAATACCCAGTGCTCATCACAGCAAGTGAACGCCTTAATCCCTATCAGCTATTTAACCCATCTCCCACCCCCCCTCCCCTCTGGTAACCATCAGTTTGTTCTCTATATTTAAGGGTCTGTTTCTTGGTTTGCCTCCCTATCTCTCTCTTTTCCCCTTTGCTCCTTTGTTTTGTTTTTTAATTCCACATAGGAATGAAATCATAGGTATTTGTCTTTTTCTGACTAACTTACTTATTTATCTTATTTATCTTTCTCTGACTGGCTTATTATTATCAGCATAATACTCTCTATCTCTATCCATGTCTTTGCAAATGGCAAGATTTTACTCTTTTTTATGGCTGAGTAATATTCCATTATATATATGTATATATATATAATCTTACACAGCATGTTAACTAACTGGTATACAAATAAAAACTTAAAAAAAAAAAAGAAAAGCTAAAATGGTTATGTACTAATTTGAATCTAGAATTAACAATTCCCTTTTTGATGTCCTCCAAAACTTGGCTTTTATTCGTATGCATATTGTTCTTTCTTCAGGCTTCTAACTTTAGACTGGAGTTGAGTAAAAAATATGGCTTACAGTTTCCTCCAGATCATTATTGGGCTCCAGAGGAGGGACTAGACCATTGAGCTAACAAGCATGTTATTGGTAATAGTACTTCTTAAATCTGGAGACTTTTCAAGGGTGTACAGGAAGGAGCTGTTCCACTTTCCACTCTTTCCAGAAATTTGACCCTGGACAGACCAGTGGACATCATAAGATAGATGAATATGCCATTGTCATGATACCTTATATTCCCTGTAAGAAGCAGTTGAATTCCTCAGGAATGGTCATGAGATGTTGGAGCCCCACTCTAATGCTGGATTTGCAGAAGGATAGGTCTTGTCACATTCTCTAATCAGTAAGTTCTTTTGAACTAAAGCACATTCCAAGAGGGTCTCAGATTCCTTAATGTTCAAGTCACCTGAACCCCACAGACAAGATGACATTAGGTTAGTACTGGGTTATTTGACAAATGCTTTGTTTTCTGGAAGAACCAATTACTCTTGAAGGAGCTAAATCTTCTAATAAGAGTGTCCTGTTCACCATTGGAGAGCTGCATAAATGTTTTGAGAAGGACTAATTCAGGCACTTTTCTGTATCTCGGTAATGTTTTGTTTTTTGTTTTGTTTTTAATTTATTTGATTTATTTAATTTATTTATTTGAGAGAGAGGGAGAAGGAGAGGCAGACTCCCTGCTGAGCAGAGAGCCCGATGTGGGACTCAATCCCAGGATCCTGGGATCATGACCTGAGCCGAAGGCAGACGCCTAACCAACTGAGCCACCCAGGTGCCCTCTCAGTAATGTTTTGAATGACTGGGTAAGGAATCACTATTCTATAGGTCCCAACTTACAAAGGAGAAATAAAATAAAATATTAATAATAATATAACAATAGAATTATAATTATATAATTTAATAATAAATTTAAATGGGAGCAGGAACTTGAAATAGATAATAATTTCGAGAACCATTAAGGTAGTTAATATTAATTGAACCAGCTACCTAAAGAAAATGTTTAAAAAATTTCAGTGAAGGGGCTCCTGGGTGGCTCAGTCGTTAAGCGTTTGCCTTCAGCTCAGGTCATGATCCCGGGGTCCTGGGATCAAGCCCCGCTTCGGGCTCCTTGCTCTGCGGGGAAGCCTTCTTCTCCCTCTCCCACTCCCCCTGCTTGTGTTCCCTCTCTCGCTATGTCTCTCTCTGTCAAATAAATAAAAAAAATCTTTAAAAAAAATTTTTCAGTGAAAATAAAGCTAAAATAAAGTACAGGTATGTATAATTTAGAAGCCTAAAATAAATGTTATTTAAAATGATGATTAAAGCATGATATATATATTTTAAAACTTTATAGCTAAGAAATTAAGACAAAATTAAATGAATATAAGGACTGAGAAATAAAATAAGAAAAGAATCAACTCAGAAATGAAAATTAATATGAACATGATAAGACTTTAAAAGGAAAGCTAAGTTCATCAAAAGAAAAAGTAATGGGAAGGGAATAAGAAGACATTCTCAAAATGGAGGAAAGAAAGAAAAAAATATATTTCATCTATAAGCTGGCAGAGAGAATGATTTTTAGAAAGAATTTATAGATTAGAAACATATTTCATATAGTTTGAATTGATTATTTCATAGATAGTAGACTCTAAAAACAAAAATAAAGGATTTATTCTCATTTTACCCTAGGACCTAGATACTGTTGCTTCTAGCTTCCAGTTGTTTTTAATAGGACTTGTTTCTAAGCTTCCTTAGTGTAAATATAGATAATCTTTATTCTGGGAGTAATTAACCCTGCTTTCAAAGTACGGCCTCTCTGGAGTCTCTGTTGAATGTCCTAAGTGTTCAACAATGTCACTGAACTCAGATGTCTCAAAACCCTATGAGCTCCCTTGTAGTTGCTCTTTCCTTGTTATTGTTATTTCCCCGGAAGCCTGTTCTTTGCTTGGACTCATGATGTCTCTACCTGTGAATGCACAGCTTGGTGGATTATGGTAGTTGGTGGTTTCTGAGAGATCACAGTGAAAAACAAACAAAAACTACATGAAGCCTACTGCTTCATTCTAAAGCCACTCATGCCTGAGCTGCTTGTTTGCTTTTCTCGAGGTACACCCCCCCCACCCCCCAGCTTAGAGACAAAACAGAATGTAACAGAACATCCAAGCCTCACTAACAGATAGTGAAAGAGAGAGATATCAGAATTCAGGGATGTAGAGAAAGATGAAATTCACAGGACAGAATGGAGAAAGAGAACCAGAGAAAAATTGCAGAAATCTGCATAAGGTCCCTTTAAGTCTTTGACCCCATACTAAGTGTAGGGAAGGAAAAGCAGTTCTTCCTCTACCCTTCTAGGTTTTGGCTGAAGCCTCTCAATAACAAATCACAGAAGGGGAAAAAAAAAGCAATTTTAATTGTATATGTATATACATACAGAAGCCCCACAAAGATCTGAGACTCCAAGTCTGCCAGACTATTGGGGTTTATATACCATCCTCAGCTAAGGAAAGGGATAGGAACCTTTGAAAGGGGGAAGGCAATTCACAAGGAGGTGAGAAGAGGAAATGCTTGGAAAACAAATGTTGTCTTGCTCTGTAGATAGATTTCTCAGGTAAATAGCTTATCTCTGGTAACAGCTGTCTTCCTAGTCCAGGCCCCTTTCTAATGTAAATTTCCCTTACAAAAAGGTAACTTCTACCCTGTTTTCAGAGTTTCCCCTGTGTCTACAATTTCTCAAAATAATCAGCTCAAAATAATCTTGGGCCCAAGAGACATACTTTGGGGTGACATATTCTTCGACCCTACAGAAACTATATAATAACATGGAAGTAACCTCACTGAACATCTGGGACATTTAATAGACTCCTTAAAAGCCCCATCTTGAGAGCAGGGCTAACTATTCCCAGAATGAAGTTTACTCTATGTGCACAATAAGAAAGCTTAGAAACAAGTCTTGAAAGGATCAAGATGAACTATAATTAAATTAACTACCTGTCAGAACAAAACTCAACATTCTTTAAAGAATGACTTAAAAAGAACACACCAGACTTTCAAAAATGTAGCATTTACAATGTATAACATACAGTAAAATTTAATTGACATGCAGATAATCAGGGAAAATTTATCAAAACAATAGAAACACATCCATAAATGACAGAGACAATAAAATTAGCAGATAAAACTTTTTAAAAGCTATCATTAATATCTTTAAGGAGTTAAAAGAAAATGTAATCCAAATCAAAATCCCAAGAGGCTAATCATAGAAATAGGCACACTGATTCTAAGGTTTATATGGAAACTCAAAGTACTTAGGAGAGCCAAGAATTTTTTGATAAAAAGAGGTGAATGTTTACACTACACAGTTTCAAAATGTATTATAAAACATTACCTTAATCAAAATGACTAACTTCAAAGAAAAAATGATAAATTATAATTTATTAAAATTAAAAATGGTTACACTTTAAAAGACACTGAAAGCCAGAGAAAGAGAGAGAGGGAGGGAGGGAAGGATAGAGGAAGAGAGAGTGAGAGATAAAGGAGAAAAAGACAAGAAAATATTTTCAGTACATGTATCTGATAAAGGACTTATATTCTGATATTTAAAGAACCCTTACAAACAATAATAGTAAAACAAATGATCAAATAAAAATAGCAAAATAGCCGTACACTTTACATAACAAAATATACACATGGCTGATAAGCACATTGAAATATATTTGCTCTCATTGGTCATTAACAAACTGTAAATTAAAACTACAATCAGATATCAAAATGAACATTAGGGATACAATTTAAGAGAAGGGATACAATTAAAAAGATGGCAGATATTGACTAGGATTTGGAGCAACTAGAGCTCTCATAACACTGTGTTGAGGGTGTAAATCAGTACCTCTGATCAAATTAATCCTATGCTTACCATACAACCTAGCAAATCCACTCCTAGACATTTATCCAAGGGAAATGCAAATGTGTGTCTATATAACAACTTGTACAAGAATTTGTATCAGTTTTCATACTTCCAAACTGAAAACCACCCAAATGCCCCAAAACAGGGAATAGTAAATCTAATGTTGGTATATTCAAACAGTGTACCCACCTACAAAAATGAACAAACTACTGATCAATGCAACGACATGGATTGATTTTTTTTTTTAATTAATGCTGAACAAAAGAATCCAGGCATACAAAAAATACCTGCTAAGTAATTCTATGTACACTAAACTCTAGAAGAGACAAATACATAGTGATAGAACATAGGTTAAGTGGCTGCCCCAAGCCATAAATTGAGAAGGGGTGAGGTTTGTTGCATAGAGGGAAAAGGAAAGTTTGGGGGGAGATGGAAATATTCTATACCTTGACTCAGGTATGTTATATATTTGCCAAAACTCATGGAACTGTATATTCCAAATGGTGGCATTTTGTTCTGTTTAATTTTACTTCAAAAGTTGATTTTTTAAAAGGATAGAGCCAATAAGCAGAGGGTTTGCATATAGTAAATACTCAAAGATTTAAAGTTATTATTAATTCTATAAAAACATATTGAGTAATTTTTCTGGTCTCTACTAGCTACTGACTATTTCATACATACATGTATGAAATAGACTGAAGAAGGACCTAATCAAGCTGATTTTCTCCAAGAGGAAACATGAGAGACAGTCATTGTGCTAAAAAAAAATAAAAAAATAACAATGTCTAGCTGATAGGGTGTTAGCCTTAGGGTTTCTAAATTTTTGTCAACATGCATCTACATTTTATTCCTCCAAGTTATGCCCAAACTTAAGAGATTTGATTTTTTAAAGTATATAATTATTGTGTTGTTGCTGGTATTACCCATGCCTATTTCCCCCCATAAACAAAAACCTTTTTTGGTACTTCCTTTTAGAGAAAAATCATTCGTCAAACAAAGAATGCTACAAAATGTTAATTTTGTTTGACATTATGTATACACTAAGGGTTAATTAACAGTCAAGTTTAATTTTTTTCCTAATATCATTGATTTGGTTCTATGGAAAGTGTCACTAAAATCATTATTTTTTTCCTCTGAAGACTTAAAGTGTTTACAAAGGAAATCATACAACCCAAGCCATTTTTATGAAACTCAAAGTCATATGTAAAAAAAAAAAAAAAAAATTGCCTATCTTTATGTGCAGTTGATTTCTTTTGGCATATTTATTTTTTGTTTATTAGAGAACTCACCTACAACAAACATAGTCATGGGGTTTGTTTCCAGATTGTGCATTTTGTTCTATTTCAGAGCAGGGGCTCTTAAATCTGGGCAGCTGTTTTATAAATGTCTGTCTATCCCTAGTCACAGGAGGATGTTGTGACCATATGGACAGATAAGCTAAACCCTTTCACTATTGAGAAAACAAGCAGTTGAACATGGCCTATAGATGGTAATGTCTGGTTTGTGCATGGCATCGCAAGAATATTTATGAATAGCACATGATCTGGGATGCGTGTTTGTATGCAGGGTTAGGCAGAAGGAAGGGGAGGGAAGGGCTGTTTTGTATGAACAATATGTGAGCCATAATACCTATGAGGTCTGCCCAGGTCTCATTCTTTTTTTTTTTTTTTTTTAAAGATTTTATTTATTTATTTTAGACAGAGAGAATGAGAGAGAGAGCACATGAGAGGGGGGAGGGTCAGAGGGAGAAGCAGGCTCCCCGCCGAGCAGGGAGCCTGATGCGGGACTCGATCCAGGGACTCCAGGATCATGACCTGAGCCGAAGGCAGTCGCTTAACCAACTGAGCCACCCAGGCGCCCTGCCCAGGTCTCATTCTTGACATCAGTGGTACTTCAAGCTGCACATGGGAATGTTGGGGAGAGGTATCCTAAGAATTACAAAAACAAGATGAGTATTTGCACAAGGCAGGTGGAGGTTATATAGCTTGGGAGGTTATCCAGGTTCATTGTGAAGGGGCCAGGGTCACATCAAGAGGAATAGGAAAGAGGGCTAATTTCAAAAGGTGCGTTGTGGACTACAATGAAGTCATCTGTCTTGGAGGATCTGAAACAAAGAGTAATAAAGTCATGAAAGATGTCGAGAAAGGGATTTAGAATAAACAGGAAATTGTGTAGTAGACTTTCCCTTTCGGATAAAGCATTCCAGAGTTTGTTTAGGAGTGTGGTTACTGAAAGAAGTTATACAAGTCTGGACAATGTTCACATAATCATATAATAGGAGAGACATAGGAAACAGTTTTTGTAAATAGGCTCTACAGCTGTCATTATACAATAAAGAAAAAGAGGGGTAAAAGTATCCCTTTACCTTATGAGCAAGTGCATTCAACGAAAGAGCAACTGATCCTAAAGGACAAGAGGCAGTGTGCCTCAGCTCCATTCAGAAACATCAGCTGGTTATCAGCAGAGATAACCTGAGCGTGACACTGAGTATGCTGCCCCAGCCGGCCCTGCAAAAGGACTTTTCATGTATACCTAGGGAAATGCTACACTGAAAGGGCCAATTAAATAAAAGGGTTGGTCAACCGAGCTAGCTATTTGACTAACAGTATTATGATAAACCAAGAGCACACATTTATTTGTAATCCAATAACCTAAGGTTAACCTAGTGAGAGAAGCACCTGGCTCTCCTCTCAGCACAGTGCATCACTGTGAAGAACAATAATTAGGACTGTCCAGAGAAATAACAGAAACAGAAACAACCACCACAGATGGATATTAAATTAGGGGTTACTCCATGGAGCCTCATCAGGGGTGGAAAGAGTCGTAACATTTTCATATTTAATTTATACAATTTCACTTGTACAAAATTTCTTTATCTTTTTTATTTATGCAATTGTAGTTGCTGCAAAATCATATTTTGAACATGTACTTTTTATTATGAATACATAAATTATAGTATATATCTTACATTTTACCACCCAAGGTGTTTTTTTTTTTAAGATTTTATTTACTTATTTGACAGAAAGATAGAGAGAGAGCACAAGTAGGCAGAGTGGCAGGCAAAGGGAGAGAGAGAAGCAGGCTCTCCGCTGAGCAGGGAGCCAGACACGGGGCTCGATCCCAGGACCCTGGGATCATGACCTGAGCCGAAGGCAGACGCTTCACCGACTGAGCCACCCAGGCCCCCACCCAAGATTTTATACTTTAAAATCATGATTAAAATTATGCTTTGGGGGGGGGGGGCTTAAGGGATTTTTAAAGAAAACATTTATGATACAAGGAGTGTTTTTTCCAATCTCTAATTTTGCAAAACACTTGCAAAAGAACTTCAGTGTAATGAGAAAGAGGGAAACCCAGCCTGCCATTAGGGAAGCTATAGAGAATTGCACACACACATACTTGCAAAGAGTATGAGAGTATTTAGATTATTTTGGGGTCTCCTGGGTGAGGTTACAATGATTAGACTAGTGACCCACCTGATAATATGTCATCAGACTTTTATCATTCACTCATTCAATATATATCCACTGAGTATATACCATATGCTAAACCATTCCAGTGGCTGGAAATACAATATTCCCCTGCATTCTTGAATGGAAGTATATATTAAACAAAACCAAACATCAAATAACAAGAAGTATATATGATGAGAAATAAAGCAGAGATAGTGAGGCAGCATGACTGGCCAGAGAAAGCTTTCTCAAGAGATCACATCTGAGCTGTCTGAATAAAGTGAAGAAATGAGACACTAACTATCTCCAGAAAAGGGCATTTTAAGCAGAAAAGGCCACAAAAACAAACAAACTCAGAGCAACAATAAGACCTGTGTAGCCTTAGCACAATGAATGAGGAGCAGATGGACAGAAACTGAATTCAGGGGGAGTCAGAGGCCAGACTGTAAACAGCCATGTAGTCATGGTCACTGCTAGGGGTTGAATTGTGTCTGTGTCTGCCCACCCCCTCCCCCCTCCCAAAGAAAATATATGTTGAAGCCCTAACCCCCAGTACCACAAATGTGACCTTATTTGGAAATAAGGTCATTGCCAGTGTAATTGGTTGTGATGATACCATCCTGGAGTAGTGTGGTTTCCACAATCCATTATGACTGGTGGCCTTAGAAAAGACATCCATGTCAAGACAAAGACACAGTGGTGAATACCATGTGGTGACAAAGATAGAGTAGAGTTATACAGCTGTAAGTCAATGAACACCAGAGACCTTCAGCAAACAACCCACAGCTAAGAAGAAGCAAGGAAGTATTCACCGATAGATTTGCCAACACCTGATTTCAGCCTTCTAGCATCCAGAACCCTGAGACAATACATTTCTCTTGTTTTAAGTTATCCAGTTTGTAGCACTTTGTTACAGCATCCCTAGGAAACTGATATAGAACATTTTTAAATTTTTAATAAACTTTATATCTTAGAGAGGTTTTAAGTTCACAGAAAATTGGAAAAGAAGGTACAGAGAGTTCCTATATATTCTCTGCCCCACATACCACTGTCCCCTACAAGAGTGGCATATTTGTTCAAATTAATAAACCTACAATGACGCATCATTATTATCCAAAGTCCATGGTCACCTTAGGTTTCACTCTTGGTATGATACAAGCTATCGGTTTTGATAAATGCATAATGACAGATATCTAACATTGTAGTATCATACAGAATAGTTTCACTGCCTAAAAATCCTCTGTGTTCTATTTACCCTTTCTTCCTCCCTAATCTCTGAAAACCACTGATTTTATACTCTCCATATTTTTGCCTTTTACAGAATGTCAAATAGTTGGAATCATAAATAATTGTAGCTGTTATAGTCTGAATTGGGTCCCCCTGTCCCAAATTTATTTTCTGAAGTCCTGACCCGCATTGCGACTACATTTGGAGATAGAAAATAATGAAGGTGAAATGAGGTCATAAGGATGGGGCACAAATCCAATGGACTAGCATCCTTCTAAGAAGGGAAAGAGACAGGGAAAAAGCCAGGGGCTGACAGCAAGAGGGTGGTTCTCTCCAAGCCAAGGACTTGGAGAGGACTTAGGAGAAACAAATTTATTTATACCTTGATCCTGGACTTCCAAACTCCCGAACTATGAAATAAATTTATGTTTAAGCCATCCAGTCTGTGCTATTTTGTCATGGCAGCCTTGGAGACCAATACGATATAGCCTTTACAGATTGGCTTCTTCCACTTAATAGGATGCATTTAAGGTTCCTCTATGTTTTTCCATGGCATGAAAGCTCATTTGTTTTTTATAGTTGAATGACATTCCATTGTCTGTAAGTGCCACAGTTTATTTACCCATTCCCCTACTGAAGGACATTTTGGTTGTTTCCAGGTTTTGACAATTACGTATAAAGCTTCTGCAAAGATTCCTGTGCCGACTTTTTGTGTGAATGGAAGTTTCAACTCATTTGGGTAAATTCCAAGGAATGTGATTGCTGGATTGTATACTAAGAATATGTTGAGGTTGGTAAAAAAAACTGCCACTGTAGTCCAAAGTGACTGTCCCATTTTTTACTCCCACCAACAATGAATGAGAGTTCCTGTTGCTCCACAATGTGATTAGGTTTCTGTGAGTGTTTTGGATTTGGGCCATTGTAGTCAAAGTGTAGTAGTATCTTGTTGTTGTTTTGACTTGCAATCCTCTAAAGGTATATAATGTTAAGCATCTTTTACTATGTTTATTTGCCATTTGTATATCTTTGGTGAGGTGTTACTTTGCCTTTTTTTATGTTACAGATGATGGGAATATATTGGAGAGGTTTGGGGAAGGAGAAACATGATCTTACTTCTGTCTTAAAAGTGTAATTTGGACTAATGTATGGCAAAGTGACCTGAGGGGGAGAGATGGTCACAAGTGGTAAGAGGAGAAGAGGCACAGAAATTAGTTTGTCAATTTGGAGGCTATTACTGTAGTCCAGATGGCTTGCTCCAAAAGAATAGAACTGCAAAGAAGGAAAAGTGGTCAGCTTATATACAAATACTAATATATGTCTTTCATGTAAAACCTGATTACTTTTATCCATTTTGTACACACACTATAGATTTCCTATTGGATGAGATGTGTTAGGTGAGAGGCAGAAAGCAGCAAAAGGTAAGGGGTGTCTAAACAAGTCGGTAATTATTGGTGCTGTTTGCTGTGTTATAAAGCTATGTCATAGGAGCAGTTTTAGGAGTAAAAATCAACATGATTTATTTGAGGTTCAACCCAATTCTTAATTTTTACCTCCAGATTGGTGTTACTTGGAAAACATGGGTTATTGATATACCTGCTTATCATTAATGAGAATTAAAGAATAAGTTATGAAAATTTATGTAAATAATTTTTCATACTGGTTTATAATTCTGTAGTCAGGGCATTATCGTATGGAGTATATTCACCAACAGCAAGATTATCAATATTCTTGGATGAATAAATGTTCATTCGTAACACATTTCCATAATAGGAATCCTCCACAATGGCACTTGTGACATTTTGAGCTGGATAACTATTGTAGGGAGCGGTCTTATGCCTTGTTGGGTGTTTAGCAGCATCTCTGCCCTCTACTTTCTAGATGTCAGAAGAACACTTCACCACAGTTGTGACAATCAAAATTATCTCCAGACATTATCAAGTGTCCCCAGGGTGGAGGCAAAAATCATCCTGTTTGAGAGTTCCTGCTCTATAGTAAGCATGGAATGATTTCAAGTTTACTATAAAGCTATGGTTTTCAATTTGTGTTACAAGGGATTCTAAAATGCTGAGGAGATCTTATTTGAAAGTGTTTCATAGCTAAGGCATTAAAACAGGGAAAAAATGAAAATCACATAAGACCAAAAATAATATATAAATCATATAATTTATGTACACACACACACATACACACACACACAAAACCAGAATCTAAGGAGGAAAACACAAATACAAACTAAATTTACTGATATGTATTTATGATAGTGAAATCAAGAATTAAATCTTTTTAGTTCCCCATAACATCTCAAGTATTATGTCAGTTTGTGGATAGAAAACCATAATGAAAGAAGAAATGCAAATTTCTCTGCTTTAAGGGTTAATATGAAAATATAATGTTAGTTATATAAATGGCATCATCTAGCAGAAATTACATTTGATCCAAAAGAGAGATCATAAATTGAAAATAGGAATAGTCTTACTCAGGTGACATTTCTAAGATTTCCAAGATATAAAAGATATGACTAAAGTAGCTAGAGATTTTGATAATGATGAAAGAAATTATCTATGAGAAAGGCTTAAGAAGAAAAAATTAGTGAAATTTGAAATGAAATCTTAGGATTTGAATAAGCTCAGAAAAAATTTAAAGGATAACAAACTTAAAGCAGTATATATAGATGGCATTTGGGGGGTATGGAGTAAAAAGTGTATTTTCAAATTTACTTTAGGAGAATAGATTTGTTTAATATATAAAAAAATAATTTTGATATTCATGTACAGACATACCTTGGAGATATTGCAGGTTTGGATCTAACCATGGCAATAAAGCAAATATCCCCCAATTAAGTAAATCGAATGAATTTTTTGGTTTCCCAATCCACATAAAGTTATATTTACAGTACACTGTAGTATATTAAGTTTGCAACGGCATTATGTCAAAAAAACCAATATGTATACCTTAATTTAAAGAGACTTTATTATTTAAAAATGCTAGCTATCATCTGAGCTTTTAGTGAATCATAGTCCTTTTGTTGTTGGAGGGTCTTGCCTCAATGTGGATGGCTGCTGACTGATCAGTGTGGTGGGTGCTGAAGGGTGGGGGGCTGTGGCAATTTTTAAAAATAGAACTATAATGAAGTTTGATGCATAAGTTGACTCTTCCTTTCACAAATAATTTCTCTGTAGCATGAGATGTTTGATAGCATTTTATCCATAGTAGTACTTCTTTCAAAATTGGAGTCCATCCTCTCAAATCCTGCTGCTGCTTTATTAACTAAGATTATGTAATATTCTACATACTTTATTGTCATTTCAACAGTCTGTGCAGCACCTTCACCAGGAGTAGATTCCATCTCAAGAAACCACTTTCTTTGCTCATTCGGAAGAAGCAACTCTTCATCCATTCCTCTTTGATCATGAGATGGCAGTGATTCAGTCCCATCTTCAGGCTCCACTTCTGATCTTAGTTCTCTTGCTATTTCCACACCTGCAGTTACTTCCTCCACTGAAGTCGTGAAGCCCTCAAAGTCATCCATGAGGGTTGGAATCAAATTTTTCCAATTCCTGTCCATGTTGATATTTTGACCTCTTCATGAAACATGAATGTTCTTAATGGCATCTAGAATGGTGAATCCTTCCCAGAAGGTTTAAATTTACTTTGAAGAAGTCAAAATCACTGCTTGATCCATGGACTACAGAATGGATGTTGTGTTAGCAACCATGAAAACAACATTCATTCCATTGTACATCTCCATCAGAGCTCTTGGGTAATCAGGTGCATTGGCAATGAATAATAATATTTTGAATGTTTTTTTCTGATTTGCTTTTTTTCTGAGCAGTAGTTCTCAACAGTGGGATTAATATACCCAGTAAACCATGTTGTAAAGAGATATGCTGTCATCCAAGCTTTGTTGTTACATTTTAGAGCACAGGCAGAGTAGATTTAGTGTAATTCTTAAGGGCCCCCAGCTTTCAGAATGGTAAATAGCATTGGCTTCAACTGAAAGTCACCAGTCACATCAGCCCCTTACAAGAAAGACAGACTATCCTTTGATGCTTTGAAGCCAGGCATTGACTTCTCCTCTCTAGCTCTGAAGTCCTAGATGGCATCTTATTCCAATAGAAGGTTGTTTCATTTACATTGAAAATCTGTTGTTTGGTGTGGCCATCGCCATTAATTATCTTAGCTAGGTCTTCTGGATAACTTGCTGCATTTTCAACACCAGCACTTGCTGATTCATTTCACTTTTATGTTACAGATATAGCTATTTTCTTAAACCTCATGAACCTTTTTTTTTTTTTTCTGTAGGTTTCTAAACTTTTTCAGCCTTTATAGAATTGAGAAGAATTAGGCCTTTGCTCTGGATTAGGCTTTCAGTCAATGGAATGTTGTGGCTGGTTTGATCTTCTCTCCAGACCCCTAAAACTTTTTCCATATCAGCAATAAGACTGTTCGGCTTTCTTATTATTTGTGTGTTCACTGAATTAGCATTTTTAATTTCCTTCAAGAACTTTTCTTTTTCATTCACAATTTGGCAAACTGTTTGGTACACGAGACCCTGCTCTCAGTCTCTTTCAGCTTTCAACATGCCTTCCTCACCAGACTTAATCATTTCTAGCTTTTTAAAGTGAGAGACATACTACTTTTTCTCTTGAATATCCAGAGGCCATTGTGGGGTTATTAATTGGCCTAGTTTCAGTGTTGTTGTGTGTCAGGGAATAGGGAGGCCTGAGGAGAGGGGAGAGATGGGGAAACAGCTGGTCGGTGGAATGATCAACATTTATTGAGTTCACCATCTTCTATGGGTGCAGTTTGTGGTACCCCAAGACAATTAGAAGAATAACATCAAAGATCATTGATCACAGATTATCATAACAAATATAATGACAAAGAAAAAGTTTGAAATATTTTAGGAATTGTTAAAATGACACAGAGGCATGAAGTGAACAAATGTTGCTAGAAAAAAGCCACCAAATGACTTGCTCAAAGCAGGGTTGCCACAAAAGTTCGTTCTGTAAAAAAGGTAGTATGTGTGAAGGGCAATACAGTGAAGTGCAGTAAAATGAGGTAGGCCTGTAATTATGTTTTAAAACACATAGGGACAGAATCTATTTTACATATGCATTCATTAATATATGTTCTACCTAATATATGGACACAATTAAGTACCTGTGGATATAACATCAAACAAAATAGACAAATAACTCTTGTGTGGGAGATAGATAATAAATGAAGTAAATAGTGATGGGGTGATCCTTGCAGATATCTGGGGTAGAGAGACTGCAAAGGCAAAGACACCAAGGCGGTGGCATTCCTGGCTTGTTCGAAAAATAATAAAAAAAGACCAGTCTGGCCAAAGTGGAGTGAATGAGAAAGAAGTCATTAGGAAGTGAGTGATGAGGGGTGATAGAGAACTCCTTTATACTGAACCACAAGGGGAAAGCTTTTACTTCATATGGGAAGGGAAGTCCTTGAAGGTTTTCATTTTGTTTTTTTTTTAAGATTTTATTTATTTGACAGAGAGACACAGCAAGAGAGGGAATACAAGCAGGGGGAGTGGGAGAGGGAGAAGCAGGCCTCCCGCCGAGCAGGGAGCCCGATGTGGGGCTCAATCCCTGTACCCTGGGATCATGACCTGAGCCGAAGTCAGATGCTTAATGACTGAGCCACCCAGGCGCCCCCCTTGAAGGTTTTGGAGAGAATTAATAATATGATATTACTTATCTTTTAAAGGGTTACTCTGGTGCGCCTGAGTGGCTCAGATGGTTAAGCATATATATATATAATGTTAGGAAATAAAGTTTAATGTAAAAACTGAAAATAATGTCACTATAATGATTTGAATTAGAAATGAAATAGAGAATAGTTAAAGGTAGAATAAAGTCATTAATGAAACAAATAGTACAGCCCCAAAACTGAAAGGATAATTATAAATACTATTAATTTCCTTAGATTAAATTGAAAAATTAATTGCATTCTATTATTTTACAAATTACTATATGAAATAACCTAGGTGTAACCAGACTTACTGAATCAGAATATCTGGGGTAGGGCCTGGACTTAAGTACATGTTTTTAGAAAATGCTCCACAGGTGTTTCTGATAAACAATACTTAGAACCACTGCAACAAATTTATAACAAGAATTAGTTGGAGTCATTCAGTGACAAAATTTCCCTGTGACAGTATTTTCATGCCAGAGACCTTTCTAAAAATCACACATAAAATTTTGATATAAATCTTGTAAAATTCTTTGCTGAATTCAAGATGTTAGGATTTCTATATCCACTGGCCTATGTGACACAATGGTAATGGAAAGGAAATTATTTTGGTATGGTTTGCACAATGTAAGTTCATGTTGGTGCCTAGTGATCAACACTATAATTGTGAAATGCTCACAAACCGTCTGCTGCATAATCTGTTTTAGAATTGTGCAAAAGACACATGTCAAGTTTATTGGCTAATTGGTATGTAGTTTTAAAATCCCTATTTCCCATTTTGGAAAATTGCAATAATATTTAACTTCATTCTTTTGGATGTGGGTCGTTCTCCGTGGTTTCTTTCCTTGACTATTGTTCTGAAAGTACATATGCTTCTCTACTTCTGATTTGTAGATGTGAGCTTTCTTATAAATATTAGATTAGTTTCGTGTATTGTTTTATTCCCTGACCTGGGCATCAATATTTGAGTGTGATAATTTAAAAAAAAAATTTTTGCCCATTGTTTACAGTTTGACTACACTTCTTTCTGGAGATGACAAAAACTAATTAAGGAGAAGCAGGGGTATGCTCTTGGTCATCAAGTGATACTTCATTGTTTCTTTATTCAATAGGATCCATTTGCTTGCTTTAAGAAATTTATTCAATTTTTTTAACTTTTTTTTTTTTTTTACCTTATTAATTCCAGTCATTTGCTTCTGTGGCTTGTTTAGAAATGCCCAATTCATATTTTGCTCATTCCGATTTTTCTGAAGTTATTTAAATTATGATATCATAAAATTTAAATTTAAATTCTGATGGTGGTTTTTCAGATAACAGTTCTGACAGGAGCATAATCATCAACAAAAACAACAATCTTTTATTGATGGTTATCAGATACCAGGTATATATTTAGCATTTTAAGTGCATTATCTCATTTAATATTCATGAGATTGGAATTACTTTAGTATGTTATATAAATTTCCCAGAGCTGTGCAGGTAAAAGACCTGGAATTAACATTTTCTTTTTTCTTTTTTGCTTGTTTTGTTTTTTAATTGATAGACTTGCTCTTAGTGCACTTTTGGTTTCAGAGAAAAATTAAGCAGGAAGTAGGGAGAGTTCTCATATACACCTTTCCTGTTACCCCAGTTCCCCTACCATTAAAATCTTGCATTAATGTGGTACATTTGTTATGATGATAAGCCAATATTGAATCATTATTAAGCAAAGTTAATAGTTTGCATTAAGGTTTACTCTTTGTGCTGTACATTTTATGGGTTTTGAAGAAGGTATGATGATATATATCCACCATTACAGTGTCATACAGAATAGTTTTACTGTCCTAAAATATTCCCTGTGATCCACATATTTATCCACCCCTCTTTCCCCTTGAGCCCCTGGTTGGTAACTTTTTACTGTCTCCGTAGTTTTGCCTTTTCCAGAATGTCATAAAGTTGGAATAACATAGTATGTAGCTTTTTTCATTTGGATTCTTTCACTTAACAATATGTATTTAAGATTCCTCCAGGTCCTTTCATGGCTTAGTAGCTTGTTTCTTTTTAGTGCTAAATAATATACCAACGTCTGGATGTACACAATTTACCCATTTTTCCATTGAAGGACATCTTGACTGCTTCTAATTTTTGATGATTATGAATAAAGCTGCTATAAACACTTATGATATACACGGTTTTGTGTAGATGTAAGTTTTCTATTCATTTGGGTAAATACCAAGGAGCATGATTGCTGAATTGTATAGTAAGAGTATGTTTAGCTTTCTAAGAAACTGCCAGACTCTCTTCAAAAGTGGTAATACCATTTTTTATTTCCACCAGCAATGAATGAGGGTTCTTGTGGCTTCTTATCCTTGCCAGTATTTGGTGTTTTCTGTGTTTGGGATTTTGACCATTCTAATATGTGTGTAGTAGTATCTCATTGTTGTTTTGATTTCGAATCCTCTAATGACATATGCTGTTGAATATTTTTTCATGTGCTTATTTGCCATTCGTATATCTTTGCTGAGGTGTCTGTTCAGATCTTTTGTCCACGTTTTATTTGTTTCATTTTTTTCTAATTATTAAGTTTTAAGAGCTCCTTGCATTGGCTATTCTGGGTACCAGGTACTCTTCTATACACTTTCCATATACTATCTCAGTTACATCAAGTTTTAATATTTTTTAAATTAATACTTACCAATCTAAATTTAGAATTATAATAATAAGTGGAGTATCTTTACTCTTAGCAAGTTCTCTAGTCATTTATTAGAGATATCTTTTTATGTGTATTTTCTTTCTCAGGTAAGACTATTATAAAATCTTTTTTCTATTAAAATCACTGTAAAAGCATGCCAAATAAAATTTTAAATTAAGGAATACTTTCAAAGAAATATACTTGTGTAGTCAGTCATTCAACTTAGTGTAACAATACTACCAAGCAGCAATCTTTATCAAATCAATAAATATTTTTTAAACACCTTACAAATGTGAGACACTGTGTTTTTTGTTTCTGTTTTTTTTTAAGTAAAACTTTGTCTTTTTCAAAGATCTGAGGCTGTAGGGCATGAAGAAATACAACTACTTGGTGTAAGTGTCGTAGGTATTTTTCCTTTAAAAGTGGTTTTGATAAGGAAAAATCTGTGTCCTAAGATGGCTGACCAAGCCAGCAAGGGAGTCCCAGTCCCTGCCCTGGGGCTCTTCCTGGGTCTTCTCTCTGCTCTGCTTCCCACGCGCATCAATCTGGGTTCCTCTCCCTGCCCCACTTCCCGCACCAGCCAAGAGTGACCAGTATGCTGAAGTAGAAATGTATAAATTACTCCCTTCGTTTGTGCTCGGGGTTCAGACCCTCCTCTGAACCTGCCAGCCTTAAATAAACCTCCTATCCCATCTCCCGGTGCCGCTTAGTTCTTCTGTCGAGCGATCCTGTCCAGGTTCCGTAACAGTTTCATCCTTGAAATCCTGGGAAACATTTTTTTTTTCCCTCAGATTAAATTACCTCCTTTTGCTTTACTATTTTCCCTTTAACCTCAAAAATACCTTTCAGCCTAAAGCCAACTAGAAATTTAATGAATTTTGTGTTCACAGAGTATAAAATAAATTTTCTCAAATATAATGTTTTCTGTGGAAAAAAAAATAGCCTATGAGAAAAGTAGCTGTTAAGTAAACCTAAAGAAAAAACCTTTTAAATATATGTGTGCATATTTTATTGATTGATTGATTTGATTTGATTTTTAAAATTTTGAATCTTGGTTTCATTTCTTGACTAATTATTAAAAACATTATGCCAGGCTCATATAATAAAATCAATGATACTAAATAATTACCTAACCTTAGTTGTAAATCATACTTCTCATAACATTTATTTTCCCTAGAACAGCTTTCTTATCTGTAGTAAATAATATTTGCTAAAATCAATAAGGAACAACTTTGTTTTATTAAACTGATTTATATATATATAGGCTATAATTGTGTCAATTAAACAATAAAGTAAAAGAAATATAAAAGTATTTGCCTAAATAAAACCATTTTCTTCTCACCTCAATCAGTTCTCACCAAAGACCACATGAGATTTAGCAGAAAAACTGGAGAACACAGAGGTAATACTGACTTTCCTAATACAATCTGAGTATTCACTGGTAGACGTATCTCTGATCCATCTTCCTTTTAAAAATGCTTTAAGTGTCATTTTCATGCTGACAACTCTTAAATGTATTTTCTGACTTGGGACATACGTTCTAAACTCCAAACTTATCCATCCACTGCTGTGAAATCTTGTTGGACATCTTCCTGGTAAATTAAACTGAACTTTGCTTCTCTGTTTCCACCTGCCTACAATCTGTTTCTATTCCAGCCTATTTCATTTCCACCCTACTTTGCTCATCATCTCCTATGAACATTCCATCAGAAGTTTTTTCCCTCTGTTTGAAATATGTCTTGAATCTGCCTGATAATCAACCTTCAATTTTGCTTTTTAATAATTTATCACCAGAGTTCCCAGTGACATTTTTTTACATCGAATATTCTGTCATCGTGCTGCTTTAAGCCTTCTAAGAGGCATCTATGGCAACTGAAATTTACCATGGTTTGTGGATGGATTCTTTTTTAAAAAATTTTTTATTGTTATGTTAATCACCATACATTACATCATTAGTTTTTGATGTAGCATTCCATGATTCATTGTTTGTGTATAACACCCAGTACTCCATGCAGAACGTGCCCTCTTTAATACCCATCATCAGGCTAACCCATCCTCCCACCCCCCTCCCCTCTAGAACCCCAAGTCTGTTTTTTAGAGTCCATCGTCTCTCATGGTTTATCTCCCCCTCCGATTTCTTCCCCTTCATTCTTCCCCTCCTGCTATCTTCTTTTTTTTTTTTTAACATATATTGTATTATTTGTTTCAGAGGTACAGATCTGCGATTCAACAGTCTTGCACAATTCACAGCACTCACCATAGCACATACCCTCCCCAATGTCTATCACCCAGCCACCCCATCCCTCCCACCCCCCACACTCCAGTGGATGGATTCTTATAGATTCTAGGCCTGTAAGATTAATCTTCTCCTAGTCATGCTCTTGCTCAGTGAATTGCATACTAGTTCTTTTCAAAGTGTCATTCCTGCCAAGCTCATTCCAGCATCTAGGCTTTTTCACATGTCTCAGTCATCAAAGCAGTTGTATACAGCTATATGTTTGGATGATAAAAGCTGGGTACCTTATGGATTGAGAAGGCAGGAATTGCAAATGAGGACAAACTTAATGAAAACAAGTATTATAAAATTATACAAATGTAATATTAACCTAATTTTAATTATCACTGGACTGTATTTTTTCCTTTGTATACTATACCTGGATATCCAAAAGTTGCTTTACATTTTTAAACTTATGAAATTCTATGGGGCGCCTGGGTGGTTCAGTTGGTTAAGCTTCCAATTCTCCATTTCCACTTGATTTCCATGAGTTCTCAGGGTTATGAGATCAGGACCCCCAGTGTGCTCTGTGCTGGGCATGGGGCCTGCTTGGGATTCTCTGTCTCCCTCTCCCTCTGCCCCCCCTCTTCCCCTATAAATAATAAATAAATAAATAAACAAATAAACAAATAAAGTCAGTTATGAATTTCTACCTTGTACTAGATCATTTCCAATATTCAAATAAATTAATTATGAATTTTAGATTATTTGAGATGTAATTTTGCTTTCATCTCTCTTAACTTATATTCTGAAAATAGTGTATACCTTTGTAAAAAGCATGATTATTAGCAGCAGTAATAACAGTATTCTTCTGTTAGTAGTTTAAGAGACACAATTTACTTATTTCATTATTTCTGATAGCCATACCTCTGATGGGCATTTGTAACTATGTATTATGTAAAATCAATACCACTTAGTGAATTAGCCTTCTTTTCCTTCTTCTAAATGTATATATCTCTAATAACAAATAAGTGGAGAAAATGGTGATTAAATGCTTATCTGAGACATCTGAAATCATCATCATCTCTACCGTCATGTCTGAATAGGTAAATTTAACACATTGAGGTCATGAACATTATGTTATCATCATCCTTAATGTATTCTGAATATCGACTACAGAACAGGACTCTTTATAGCTGCCTGCTTTAAGGTACTTTCCCATCACGCTTAAATGTAATCCCTTGGAGTGATTAGGTGTGAATAATTCAGAAAATTGCACCATGCTTGGGGTTTTAAAGCCACACACTGAAATCCAATACAAGCTTCATACGATTGGAGCCAATGTACTAACATCTACCTTAGTGATACCCCTGAAAAGTATAGATCTAGTGAAGAATTCACATTTGTTGCTTATATTTTGAATGTCAGGCAAATAGAAAACCATCCTAGAAATTTAAATATCATACATGGATTATGTACCCAGACATTCAGCAGAAACAAAATTAAATTTAGAATAACACAGAAGCCTATATAAGTATAAATATATCACTGGCACCAAATTAACTAGCCATCTGATATGTGCACTTAGATATGTATGTATATATGTATAAATGTGTGTGTACACACACATATTTAAACATAGGTGCACGTATATTAAAGCATTTCTGTTGATTGATGTTTTATGGATATAATATGTCACACTAGAATAAAATATCAATGTCTAAGGAAATGGTTGTTTGAATATATTAATCATTATCTGATGTAACATATTTTTATACTTCCCTCTCCCTAGAAGTATTCCTTTAAAAAGAAAAAAAGTTTCCCCAAGATTTAAAAACTCCATTTGTAAAAAAAAAGCTCGTGATTGTGTTCCTTTATATTATAACGATGAGGAATGGCCCATCTCCTCACACAGTTGGGCTGAACATGGATAAATGTTGATTGAGTGTCCACTTCACAAAACATCCAACTAGAACAGTGTTTCATTCAGAAATTGTGAGCTTGAAGGGTGCCTGGGTGGCTCAGTTAAGTGGCTGCCTTTGGCTAAGGTCATGATCCCAGGGTGCTGGGATCAAGCCCCGTGAAGGGTTCCCTGTTTGGTGGGGAGTCTGCTTCTCCCTCTCCCTCTGCCTGTTGCTCTGCCTACTCTCTATCTCTCTCTATCTCTGTCAAATAAATAAATAAATAAAATCTTAAAAAAAAAAAAGAAAAGAAATTGCAAGCTTGAAATTGCTACATAATGTTGGGAAAGGCAATCCACCATTTACAATTTGGTGGACTGTACAGTTTCTGTTTCTTCGTAAATGAAGTTTTAATGGAACACAGCCACCTTTACACTCCTTTGTTTATGTATTTTCTTTTTTTTATTTATTATGTTAATCACCATACATTACATCATTAGTTTTTGATGTAGTGTTCCGTGATTCATTGTTTGTGCATAACACCCAGTGCTCCATTCAGTACGTGCCCTCTTTTATACCCTTCACCAGGCTAACCCATCCCCCCACCTCCTCATCTCTAGAACCCTCATTTTGTTTTTCAGAGTGCATAGTCTCTCATGGTTCTTCTCCCCCTCCAATTTCCCCCCCTTCATTCTTCCCCTCCTATCTTCTTCTTCTTTTTTTTTTTAACATATAATGTATTATTTGTTTCAGAGGTACAGGTTTGTGATTCAACAGTCTTACACAATTCACAGCGCTCAACATAGCTCATACCCTCCCCAATGTCTATCACCCAGCCACCCCATCCTTCCCACCCCCCACCACTCCAGCAACCCACAGTTGGTTTCCTGAGATTAAGAATTCCTCATATTAGTGAGATCATATGATACATGTCTTTCTCTGATTGACTTATTTCACTCAGCATAATACCCTCCAGTCCCATCCACGTTGTTGCAAATGGCAAGTTTTCATTCCTTTTGATGGCTGCATAATATTCCAGTGTGTGTGTGTGTGTGTGTGTGTGTGTGTGTACCACTTCTTTATCCATTCATCTGTTGATGGACATCTTGGCTCTTTCCACAGTTTGGCTATTATGGACATTGTTGCTATAAACATCGGGGTGCACATACCCCTTGGGATCCCTGCACAGCAAAAGAAACAGTCAACAAAACCAAAAGACCACCAACAGAATGGGAGAAAATGTTTATGTATTTTCTATGGCTGCTTTTACACTACAATAGCAGTGCTAAATAGTTGCTCAGAAGCCTTATGGCCTTGCTATCCAACCCCATATGGAAAATAGCTTGCCACCCCCTGGTTTAGGTGAATATGTTATATTGTAGTGATAATAAACATAATATAATTTAGCTGAATTATGTTTTTGTACCTCATATGTATCATTAGCTTTTTAATTTTCCCATGTAATTATAACTAGCTACATGTATATTAAATATTTCATGTTTCAAAATAAATTTAAATTACTTTGAAAATTCTAGTTATCGACAGCCTTAAAATGCTTCATATAATCCTATCAATATATAGAATATGGAGGATAAGACTTTCCTTTGACATTAAATTCAATTTACAGACATAGATTCTAATATTCTAGTATTCACTTCAGGAAAGTGTTTAGTAAGACTGCCCATTTCAAGTGCAGAAAACATGAATGCTTGAAGCAGTTTGGGGGTATCTGTTCAAGGTTTTTTACTTTAACTAATGATTAATGACATGTTTCAGTAGTTCTTAGATGTATATCAATTTACAAAGATATATAGTAATAATATAGCAATTGTCATTATGTCAATCAGCCTTTTAAAAATGAGCATTTTTTTTATTCTAGATAGATTTTCAACTTCTTTGTACAATGTGCTTTATTAAATCTTTAACTACCTGGTAATGATTACTATTTTAAGTGTTTGAGCAAGCTAAAGTAAAAATCTTTCTAGAAACATAACTAGCATAGAATATAAGCTAATGAACAACAGAGAACATTGTCTTTGGACTGTGAAAGCAAAGTTCTCTTACTAAAGTTGGACTAGATATTTCTTAATAATTCAAATCTTTTGGAATTACATATTTTTAAAAAATCTATAATTGAAATAGACTTACAAATGAATCAACCTGAGTATTAACCAAAGAAAACAACTGACTTAAATAAAACACAAAATTTTAGTAAGAAGAAATGAAAATAAATGAATATTGTAGGACAACTATAGACCATCTATATTTTATATTATATACAATCTCTATCTATAAACCACATATATTCTACATATTATGCTAAACCTTCAGCAAAAATAACAAAAATGCTTTAAAGTTAATTATCTTTTAAAAAAGTGATCATAGTTCCACATTTTTTATCCTAAGGAATCTTCTTCAGATAACACACAAAGATAAAAACTTATGGTATTTAAAAATGAACAATGAAATTTGTAAACGGTATCCCTATAATTTTCCAACTAGATTTGGCAAAATACCTTATAATTTTATAATAAAATTCTATTCTATAACTAAGTTAAACTCAATCTGACACATGTTTTCGTATGTATGAGCTGCCGGAGTCCAGCTCCAGTCGGGGTGGGTCTCTCGTAGGAAAGGACGGCATGGGCAAATGAGGAGACACAGACACAGGATCAGGTTGCAAGCATCTCCTCCTGACAGCCTTGGAGGAACTTTATTTATATGTTAGGATTTTTTTGTTTTTCCATACTTTCGTAATATGTGATTATGTTTTTTCACAATTGATTGAGATAATCTTAGATCATTTTTTTTATTACAGACATAGCCTTCTTTTATTTTTCCTTTGTAATGATTAACATGACCTTTATTGATTTCCGCTTATTGACTTTTGCTATAACTAAAAAACAATACGCAAAGAGAAAGGTGCTAGAAAGAGCGTGACCGTCTTGCTATTTTGTTCTATAGCGCAGGAAATATAGTGAATTGTTGAACAGCCTGAGCTGTTCTTTTCTTAGAATCTTGCCACTTCTGAGGTGCCTGGGGGGCCTTGTGGAATTAGTTTCATTATGATTGCTTAGATAGGTGTAACTAAAATGAGTAGTCACTTTATCATGAAACCCCAGAAATATTCCCACAATTACAAAGATTGCCATAAACAAAATGAAAGAAAATAGCAGGAGCCAGCTGTGGAGTCTCCTGTTTTCAGGATCGTCCCCCATATTTGGACTTTGTCAAACAGCATGAGTAGCTTGGCTCGCACCGAGTCATCAATTAATTTAGGTAGCATCATAAAATCCCAGAGATATATTATATTAAAGTTATAAATAGGATATCCATAAAAGCCAACTTTAATTATAATATAGGAGCCTGGTTGGGATTCTCTCTCTCTCTCCCTCTGTCCCCCTCCTTCCCTCTAAATAAATAAATAAATAAATAAATAAATAAATAAACAGTAGGAATTATTGTTGGAAGTTGGGAATTTTATTTGAAAAGTTCAACTGGAACATAAGAATTATTAAAGATCTATGGTATTTCCAAAACAATATCTGTAAGCAAAAATAACAACAAAACCTATATGACCATTAGCTTTAAATCTGGGGGGGGGTAATTATCTGAAGGAGAAAGGATTAAAAGGTAATAGAAAGTTTTAATTTAGTGACAAGCCTCAATGGAATAATCTTTCAGAAGAAAAAGATTAGAGACTATACCAATTGTAAAATATTTTATAGCATGATTTTAAACCCTTCAAATAGCATTAACAACATTTTAAATTACAGTGAAGAATCAGGAAAATCCATAAGCACTGAGAAGTTGAAAATATGTTAACTTATGTGGACCTTGTGTTTCAGAGAAGAGGAGGAATATTGCTACAGTTGCTGCTCCATAAATAGCTATTGTCTTTCTCTAACTCTTGGGTAAATTTTGATTCTGCCAGAGAAAATAATACATATTCTACTTACTTTGAGTAAAGAAAATGTTGCAAACATTGGTCATAAACTGACACTGAAACAAATCTGACACTGACTAAATAACTATTGAGAAAATTATTTTTTCTTCTATTGCTTTAAATAAAAACAAATTTTCCATGGGGGGAAAAAAGTGTAAAAAAGTAGATACATTCTGATTTCTTATCTAACCCCAGCTGTCGAGAATAGATACACATTAATTCCTAATTAATATATGAATTAGCTGCTAAAGAATTTAAGCATATTTTCAGCTGTATAAAGGTAATTATGTTTATCAATAAAATAAAATGTGTTAGTCTACCACTATAATTATAGATACTTGTGAAAAAAGATAACAAAAACCTTTAAAAATTTTTGTTAGCATTATTAGTATATCAGGAAAATGTCTTGTGTCAGCTTTAGAATTAAGAAATCAAGACTACTGGGAACTTCATGAATGAATGAAACTAACATTTACAGTATGATTATCTTATATTCTTGCATCTTATATACTTCTGAAACATCTTATATACTTCTAAAACTTCTAAAACTCTGGGACTATGAATGCATAATCATTCACATTTCAGGACCTGAAAAAACTAAGGTCCACATAGAAATTAAGGAACTTGTGACCAGAACATAAGTGTTTGTGTTTGATTAAAGCCATGCATGCCTGAATCTCGGGTTCCTCCCTTTATTCTAGAAGTTTCTCTTTGGTTCGTTGATCTGGTTGTCCCATGAAGAGTATGATCTTTGTGGTTTTCTCCAGATCACCTGCTTGAGAAACATTTAGACAATTCATTGCCAGTATTGAATTTGGGTAGAAATAGTATGAATATCACATCAACCATGCTAACATTTCTTTTATTCTTATATAAAGTCAGAAATGTGTGAAAAAGAGTGTCAGAAATAAGTTACGCTCAGAACTCTCAAAAGAATAGATTGCAACATCATAAATCTAGGAATAGTAAAATGTTCTTGATATTCTCTCAAGAATGTTAGGATGAATGGCCTGATTTGGATCTCATGGCCAGATAGTCTCAGACTATAAAGTGGTCATTGACATGTCAAGTGACTCCAGAGATCTTTAAGCAACAAAATGACGTTTTCTTACATCTTCTTTCCTTTATAAATACAGAACACACACACACACACACACAGAGCAAATACTGGTATAGCATATATCATTTTCCTAGTTGTCTGAATAAAATTGATTAGCACTAAATCACACTTAAAAAAACTGGAAGAGCTCCAAAATAAAAGCATTTGCAAAAATCAGAATGATAATGTTGCTCATGTTAGTAAAGGCAGCAGTTAATTATTAATTTTCAGCTAGATTAATTGTTAGCAGTGTCACTTTTACTCATGAGATAACATAGAAGAAATTTTTTTCATGTTTTTGCCTAAATTAAAAAAAAAAAAATTTCTAGGGATAATCAGATATGACCTTCCAAAAATAAAATACATAGTAACCCTTAGTAATGAAGATGTGTTCATTTTTCATAATTCTTGTATTTCCTGCAAAATAGGATCCCCCCACCCAAAAATAGTTTGTGTTAACAATTCTAATAAATATTGTTTCAATTAAATTACTAAGTCAGCTGGCCCTCCTAAGCATAACTGTGTCAAGAAATTTGTAAAAATGGACATAAACAAGAAATTATAAGAACAAGGTCAGCAACCAATAGTCTTGATTTTGTTAATCCAATGGCATGAAGGTCATAATATTTAAAGGTATGCTTACCTTTTTTTTTTTTTTGATAAGCTCATTTTTGATGAAGCACTAAAAAAACAACAAATCTTTTCTTTCTCTCTGGGTTGCTCTCAGAACACATTTCTCTGTTTTCTCCAGATAGCAGGGACAATAAGCCAACATTTACTTCTTTACAATGTGGTGAGATAAACTAACCTCAATATTGTCTGGGAATCTGAGTGTTCTGTAGCACTCAAGGTTGCTGGGTTTACAAGTGGTGGACACATTATTTTAAAAGAAAATGTTTGGGGGTGCTCAGTCAGTTAAGCGTCTGCCTTCGGATCAGGTCTTGATCCGGGGGTCCTGGGAAATCCTTACTCAGCGGGGAGTCAGCTTCTCTCTCTCTTTCGGCCTTTGCTCACTTGTGCTCTCTGTCTCTTTGCTCACTTGTGCTCTCTGTCTCTCTGTCAAATAAATAAATAAAATCTTTTAAAAAAGAAATAAAAATAAAAGAAACTGCTTGTCTCCAATTTCTGTACATTTTAGGAAATATTTTATATCACCTGCCAGACCAGGTATGATGGGGTTTTGGAACATAGGTGAGGTTCAGTGGGGTGGAGCCTGGAGCCAACCACCAAGAAAGAATTCTTGAGACGTCTTTGGTGCAAAATGGTAGTTTCTTTTTTTTTTTTTTTTAAGTGTGCAAAATGGTGGTTTCTTAAAACACAGGGACAGGACATGTGCAGAAAGAGCTGCTGCCCCGGGCTTATGAAGGGTGGCTGATTATATACTATGGGGTTGTGGGAGGTAAAGAAAAAGAAGGTTTCAAGAGAACTTTCATATGCTAAGGAAGACCTATGAGATACCTACAAGATATGGGAGGCCTTGCCATTGTCAAGTTTAGGTCAGTCTTTCCCCTCTAGCAAGGCATTAACATCAAGATAGTTGGGAGATTCCTGGAAGAGGAGTGGGGGGTGGAGGGAGGTTGCAGGGTGTCAGCTTGTGTCTTTAGGTAGGTTCATCAGGTACAGCTTAAGTAGAGAAAAGAGTGACAAAGTGAAAAAGTTCTTTACACATAGTCATAATTCTACAATTAAAAAAAAGGGAAAATTTAAACTGAATAGGTAAATTTGAAACTTAAAAACTCAATTATTATGAAACCACATAAAATTAAAGCCATATTTTAATCAGAAGATGATATAATATCCACACGTCCTGTCTGGCCCCCGATAAATCATTCCTTTTTAAAGACTACAGAACGACAAAACCTATATCCCTGCATCACTGCTTTGGGGAAATGAAATCCATGGATTTCCCTCTGAAATTTTTGGAAGTTGGCCTTTTTTAGTAATTATTTGGAAATCCTAATGTTAGTGAAAATCTCTAATGCCTATGCATTGTTAAAATGATATGAGACACATTTGGCAATTACCCTAAAGACCAAAGAGCCCTACTGTGTAAATTTCATAAGTTATTTTTCTACCTAAAAGCTTTAATGCACACTTCCTGAATCCAGCCGGGTGGGGTTTGTTGTTTTTGTAGATGATGGAACAGAGGCAAGCTGAGGACAAAGCAGAAGCTGACACCCCACAACCCCCTCCCTCCCATGGGATATATGTGACATTCCTCAGGCACTCCTGGCTGCCCTAAAGCTAAGAAAAGAGAAAACAAATAGTTAACATATAGAGATCACAATCCTGCAAAACAGGAGTGTCCCTCAGTTTACAAAAATCTTAGCAGTTTACAAGAACAAAGCATTTCTATCAATGGCCTAGCTTCTAGAAGGAAATGTAGTTACAATTAAATGTCCTTATAACCTGCAGCCCATTGACAGATTCTTGTAGCGGGCAGAGTGTAATGTTCCTCCTGGATGCTCCGGACTATCTTAATGTTAATGCCTTGCTAGAAGGAAAACAACCTTAACTCGACAATGACAAGTCCTCTGGTGTCTTGCAGGTCCTCTTTAGCATATGAAAACCCTTTTGAAAACCTCCCTTTTCCTTACCTCCCCCAACCTCATAGTATATAATCAGCCACCCCTCTCAACCCCTGGGCAGCAGTTCTTTCTGCCCAGGAGTCCTGTCCCCATGCTTTAAGAAACCATTTTGCACCAGACATCTCAAGAATTCTTTCTTGGCCATCGGCTCCGGAACTCACCCCACTGAACCTCACCTATATTGCCAAATCCCATCATTGTTTGTGTCTAACCTTTCATTATTTTTGTTCACATCTTTTCACATCTTCCTGGATCCAAGCCCTCCATCCTTGTATTACCAGATCATCCTCACTCTGCTGCTTTACTCCTAAAAAAACCTTGAGCTCAGTGATCCCAGGCAGATTTAATTTCCTCCTGCAAACCTTCCTTGAAAGATTATGGTAAATGTTGCTTGTGGCAACTTTTGTTACCTCCAGCATTCACCAGCTTCCCACACCTTTCTCCACTTCAGGTGTCTTTTTTTTAATTTACTTTGTTTTGTTTTTGTTCCCTCACTGATTTTCAATCCCCTATTCTATTCCGTACCCTCCAGCCTGCTATCTTAATATCCTTTATTTCCCTGCTGTCTATTCCACTATGAATTGAGAGTGGCGCTGTATGACTTTGAAACCTAACAGCACAAGTGGTTTGGGGCACATGCCAAAGTAAAAAATTCCAGATACAACTAAAATTTGGTATTTGCAAATAGAAAATGATTGTTTCTTTCTGTAATTGTGTATAAACATGTATGCATATGAAATGCATTATACAAGTTGTGTGTGTGTATATATATAAATGTATTCACATATACATTCACATACACCTTGTACACACACACATACAGAATTTAAATGGAGGTACACAAAGGACTTCCACATCTTCCAAGTGGCAGATATAGGCTAAAGAACAATAGGACAGCCCAAGAGTTGCTATGAAGAGGTTCATTTTCCTAGAGTAGTCCTAGTATTGATTTAGATTGCTTCTAAATTATCTTACAGTATATTGAGAAAAACTATTCAGAGTTGTTGAGATAGCAAATACTGAGCTACTATTTATGTTCTCATAATAGCTACCTTTTGGCCTTGAATCAAAACAGAAATGAACTCTAATGGCACAAAGATAGAATTAGAGTTAAGAATCCAAAAATAGAGGTTGAAGAAAGATGGTGGAGGAGTAGGGGACCCTATTTCAACTGATCCCCGGAATTGAGCTGGATATCTACCAGACCGCTCTGACCACCCACGAAATCAGCCTGAGATGTAAGAAGATATGGATCTCTACAAACAGAATATTGCAGGCAGTTGGTTTTGAGGTACAAAGTGGGGAGCCATGATTCCGCAGGCAGATATCGGAGGATAAATGGCAGCGGGAGGGTGCCTGGTCGTGGGGATCCTACACCGACGGTGAGTGACAGCCTCGCTCGCTGGGGACCGGCACAGACTCTCAGACTGGTAGCAGTGGGGAGAGGTCTCTAGGGCAGCACCGAGGGTGGGAACCCGGAGCAGCGGGGTTGCACGCGCGTGAACTGGGAGCGGCTGGCGGTTTTAGAAGCACAAAGGGCAGAGACATGTCCCGAACTGGAGGCAGGACTGGGAGCACTGCGGAGGGGTGCACAACGCTGCAGTTTATAGCAGCACGGACAGAAACAGAGATGGTGTGGCCTGGAGAACTCACTGAAGAACAGACTGAACTCTCTCTGCTCTGAGACAGAGGGTTGGAAACGGTCTCTTCTGCTCTGACTCGCAGAAGAGACGCGGAAAGCCACCAGGGAAAGGCGCCAGAGAACAAAAGCCGCAAAAACTGATTACCGCTGAGCCCATCCCCCGCCACAGGGGCGCACGGCAACTCTGCCCAAACAGGGTTGCCTGAGTAACAGTGCGGCAGGCCCCTCCTGCAGAAGACAGGCTGGGGAAACAAGAGGCCAGCAACCCTAAAGTCCCAAGAAAACAGGTGCATCTTGCTTGGGTTCTGGTCAATAATTTCGACTCTACATTCCTTCAAACACCCATCAACAGAATGACTAGGAGGAGGAGCCCCCAAAATAGAAAAGACTCAGAGATTATGACTTATGCTGCAGATTTACAAATGGATGCAGATATAACCAAGATGTCAGACATGGAATTCAGGCTAGCAATTGTGAAGACAATGGCTAGAATGGAAAAATCAATTAATGGCAACATAGAGTCTCTAAGGTCAGAAATGAAAGGTGAATTGGCAGAACTTAAAAATGCTATCAAGGAGATCCAATCCAATCTAGATAATCTAACAGCTAGGGTAACTGAGGCAGAAGAGCAAATAAGCAACCGGGAAGACAATATAATAGATAAAAAGGGAAAAGAGGAGGCCAGGGAAAAACAACTCAGAATCCATGAAAATAGAATCAGAGAAATAAGTGACACCATGAAGCGTTCTAATGTCAGAATAATTGGAATCCCGGTGGAAATGGAGAGAGAGAGAGGACTAGAAGATGTATTTGAGCAAATCATAGTTGAAAACTTCCCTAATCTGGGGAATGAAACAAACATTCATGTCCTAGAGGCAGAAAGGACCCCTCCCAAGCTCAAGGAAAACAGGCCAACACCCCAGCATGTAATAATAAAACTTGCAAATCTTAGAACCAAGGAAACCATCTTAAGGGTAGTTAGGGGGAAGAGATTCCTTATGTACAAAAGGAGGAACATCAGAATAACGTCAGACCTATCCACAGAGACCTGGCAAGCCACAAAGGCCTGGCAAGACATATTCAGAGTACTAAATGAGAAGAACATGCAGCCAAGAATACTTTATCTGGCAAGGCTTTCATTTAGAATGGATGGAGAGATACAGAGCTTCCATGACTGGCAGAAGTTGAAAGAATATGTGAACACTAAGCCAGCCCTGCAAGAAATATTAAGGGGAGTTCTATAAAAGGAGAAAGACCCCAAGAGTGATCTACAACAGAAATTTACAGGGACAATCTATAAAAACAAGTTCTTCACAGGCAACATGATGACAATTAATTCATATCTTTCAATAATCACTCTCAACATGAATGGCCTAAATGCTCCCATAAAATGGCACAGGGTTGCAGATTGGATAAAAAGACAGGATCCATCCATATGCTGCCTACAAGAGACTCATTTTGAACCTAAAGATACATCCAGACTGAAAGTGAAGGGATGGAGATCCATCTTCCATGCCAGCGGACCTCAAAAGAAAGCTGGGGTAGCAATTCTTATATCAGACAAATTAGATTTTAAACTAAAGTCTGTAATTAGAGACACAGAAGGACACCATATAATTTTTAAAAGGTCTATCCAACAAGAAGATCTAACAATTGTAAATATCTATGCCCCCAACATGGGAGCAGCCATCTACATAAGCCAACTGTTAACCAAAATGAAGAGTCATATTGATAACAATACGTTAATTGTAGGAGACCTCAACAGTCCACTCTCAGCAATGGACAGATCATCTAAGCAGAAAATCAACAAGGAAGCAAGAGCTTTGAATGATACATTGGACCAGATGGACCTCATAGATATTTACAGAACATTCCACCCTAAAACAACAGAATACTCATTCTTCTCGAGCACACATGGAACTTTCTCCACAATAGACCATATACTGGGTCACAAATCAGGTCTCAACTGATACCAAAAGATTGAGATTATTCCCTGCATATTCTCAGACCACAATGCTCTAAAACTGGAACTCAATCACAAGAAAAAAATTTGCAGAAATTCAAACACTTGGAAGCTAAAGACCACTCTGCTCAAGAATGTTTGCATCAACCAGGAAATCAAAGAAGAACTTAAAAAATTCATGGAAATCAATGAGAATGAAACCACACCAGTCCAAAACCTGTGGGATACTGCAAAGGCGGTCCTAAGGGGAAAATACATAGCCATCCAAGCCTCACTCAAAAAAATAGAAAAATCCCAAATTCACCAACTAACTCTACACCTTAAAGAACTAGAGAAAAAGCAACAAATGACACCTAAGCCACGCATTAGAAGAGAAATAATTAAAGTTAGAGCAGAAATCAATGAATTAGAAACCAGAAACACAGTAGATCACATCAACAAAACTAAAAGTTGGTTCTTTGAAAGAATTAATAAGATTGATAAACCACTGGCCAGACTTATCCAAAAGAAGAGAGAAAAGACCCAAATCAATAAAATTATGAATGAAAGGGGAGAGATCACGACTAACACCAAGGAAATAGAAACAATTATTAGAAATTATTATCAACAACTCTATGCCAATAAACTGAGCAATCTGGATGAAATGGAGGCCTTCCTGGAAACCTATAAGCTGCCAAGACTGAAACAGGAAGAAATTGACAACCTGAATAGGCCAATAACCAGTAACGAGATTGAAGCAGTGATCAAAAACCTCCCAAAAAACAAGAGTCCAGGGCCTGATGGATTCCCTGGGGAATTCTACCAAACATTCAAAGAAGAAAGAATACCTATTCTACTGAAGCTGTTTCAAAAAATAGAAACAGAAGGAAAACTTCCAAACTCATTCTATGAGGCCAGCATTACCTTAATCCCCAAACCAGGCAAAGACCCCATCAAAAAGGAGAATTTCAGACCGATATCCCTGATGAATATGGATTCCAAAATCCTCCAGAAAATCCTAGCTAATAGGCTCCCCACAATACATTAAAAGGATCATCCACCACGACAAAGTGGGATTTTTCCCCCGGATGCAAGGGTGGTTCGACATTCGCAAATCAGTCAATGTGATAGAACACATTAATAAGAGGAGGGAGAAGAACCATATGGTCCTCTCAATTGATGCAGAAAAAGCATTTGACAAAATACAACATCCTTTCCTGATTAAAACTCTCCAGAGTATAGGGATAGAGGGAACATTCCTCAAACTCATAAAATCCATCTATGAAAAACCCACAGCGAATATCATCCTCAATGGGGAAAAGCTGAGAGCCTTTCCCTTAAGATCAGGAACACGTCAAGGGTGCCCACTCTCACCACTGTTGTTCAACATAGTACTAGAAGTCCTAGCAACAGCAATCAGACAACAAAAAGAAATAAAAGGTATTCAAATTGGCAAAGAAGAAGTCAAACTCTCTCTTCACAGACAACATGATACTTTATGTGGAAAACCCAAAAGACTCCACCCCAAATTACTAGAACTCATCCAACAATTCAGTAATGTGGCAGGATACAAAATCAATGCACAGAAATCAGTTGCTTTCTTATACACTAACAACGCAACTGTAGAAAGAGAAATTAAAGAAATGATTCCATTTACAATAGCACCAAAAACCATAAGATACCTCGGAATAAACCTAACCAAAGAGGTAAAGGATCTATGCTCTAAGAACTACAAAACATTCATGAAAGAAATTGAAGAAGACACAAAAAGATGGAAAAATATTCCATGCTCATGGATCGGAAGAATAAACATTGTTAAAATGTCTATGCTACCCAGAGTAATCTATACCTTCAATGCCATCCCGATCAAAATTCCAATGACATTTTTCAAAGTGCTGGAACAAACAATCCTAAAATTTGTATGGAATCAGAAAAGACCCCGAATCGCCAAGGAGATGTTGAAAAAGAAAAACAAAGCTGGGGGCATCACTTTGCCCGATTTCAAGCTATATCACAAAGCAGTGATCACCAAGACAGCATGGTACTGGCACAAAAACAGACATACAGACCAATGGAACAGAACAGAGAGCCCAGATATGGACCCTCAACTCTATGGTCAAATAATCTTTGACAAAGCAGGAAAAAACATGCAATGGGGAAAAGACAGTCTCTTCAATAAATGGTGCTGGGAAAATTGGACAGCCACATGCAGAAGAATGAAACTCGACCATTCTCTAACACCACTCACAAAGATAAACTCAAAGTGGATGAAGGACCTCAATGTGAGACAGGAATCCATCAAAATCCTAGAGAAGAACATAGGCAGTAACCTCTTTGACATCGGCCACAGCAACTTCTTTCAAGATACATCTCCAAAAGCCAGTGAAACAAAAGCAAAAATGAACTTTTGGGACTTCATCAAGATAAAAAGCTTCTGCACAGCAAAAGAAACAGTCAACAAAACAAAGAGGCAACCCACAGAATGGGAGAAGATATTTGCAAATGACACTACAGACAAAGGGCTGGTATCCAAGATCTATAAAGAACTTCTCAAACTCAACACCCAAAAAACAAATAATCAAGTCAAAACGTGGGCAGAAGAGATGAACAGACACTTCTCTGAAGAAGACATACAAATGGCTAACAGACACATGAAAAAATGTTCATCATCATTAGCCATCAGGGAAATCCAAATCAAAACCACATTGAGATACCACCTTACACCAGTTAGAATGGCAAAAAAGGACAAGGAAAGAAACAACAAATGTTGGAGAGGTTGTGGAACCCTCTTACACTGTTGGTGAGAATGCAAGTTGGTACAGCCACTTTAGAAAACAGTGTGGAGGTTCCTCAAAAATTTAAAAATAGAGTTACCTTATGACCCAGCAATTGCAGTACTGGGTATTTACCCCAAAGACACAGATGTAGTGAAAAGAAGGGCCATATGCACCCCAATGTTCATAGCAGCAATGTCTGCAATAGCCAAACTGTGGAAAGAGCCGAGATGCCCTTCAACAGATGAATGGATAAAGAAGATGTGGTCCATAATAACAATGGAATATTACTCAGCCATCAGAAAAGATGAATACCCAACTTTTACATCAACATGGATGGGACTGGAGGAGATTATGCTAAGTGAAATAAGTCAAGCAGAGAAAGTCAATTATCATATGGTTTCACTTATTTGTGGAACATAAGGAATAGCATGGAGGACATTAGGAGAAGGAAGGGAAAAATGGGGGGGGGGGATTGGAGGGAAAGATGAACCATGAGAGACTATGGACTCTGAGAAACAGGGTTTTAGAGGGGATGGGGAAGTGGGGATTGGTTAGCCCGATGATGAGTATTAACATACTGCATGGAGCACTGGGTGTTATACGAAAACAATGGATTGTGGATCACCACATCAAAAACCAATGATGTATTGTATGGTGACTAACATAATATAATAAAATTTTTAAAAAATCCAAAAAAGAGAGTATTAATAGATATTTGTTGAATTAAATTTAATCTGTGCTTAACTGAATAAAGTAAAAACAAAAATTATTCCTTATAAAGAAGTTTAGCTCCTATTTACTGGATATATAAATTATTTTAATTGTTTATTATCTGTTATTTTTTCCTATTAAAATATTGTATTTTAAAGACTCTTAGCTAGGGCTCCTGGGTGGCTTGGTCCTTAGGCAACTGCCTTCAGCTCAGGTCATGATCCTGGGGTCCTAGGATTGAGACCCACATCCAGCTCCCTGCTCAGCAGGGAGTCTTCTTCTTCTTCTCCCTCTACTTCTGTCCCCTGCTCATGCTCTCTCTCTCAAATAAATAAATAAAATCTTTAAAAAAAATATAAAGACTCTTAGCTATAAAGAACAAACTGAAGGTTACCAGAGAGGAGGTGGATGGGGGGATGGGTTAAATAGGTGATGGGGATTAAGGAGGGCATTTGTTGTAATGAGCACCTTGTGTTGTATGGAACTGTTGCATCATTCAATATTGTACACTAGAAATTAATATTACACTGGATTAACTAACTGGAACTTGAATAAAAACTTCTTAAAAATAAAGTAAAACAATTAAAAATATATCATGTTTTGAAGAAAACATACATTTTTAATTAGCCTTCTCTGCTTTTAGAATGTAAACTTATCAGGTCATAATAATTTTTATTCTGACAATAATAACACCAGACTTGCTCACATTACTAGGAGAATTTGAAGAATCTCATAAAATATTTCAAAATCTTAAAAGTTTGATAACAGTATGACTTTTAAAAATTGTAATTTTTTATCTGAAATTTAATCCAAATATGATATTCTGAGTGTTCACCAAGGTATTTATGGAAACAAGTAAACCATCAGAACAAAGAGGTAGCATTTAGAAGCCTCATTAATCCACTTATATTAAAATGAGTAGCTAGTTATTTGGTTATATTAACACTTGGTGAGACAGTTAATTTCAGTTAGAAAATTGAGATTATGCTGACTTTTTATTTTTATTTTTTTTAAAGATTTTATTTATTTATTCATAAGAGACAGAGAGAGAGAGACAGAGGGAGAAGCAGGCTCCCCGCTGAGCAGGGAGCCTGATGCGGGACTCGATCCCAGGACTCTGGGATCATGACCTGAGCTGAAGGCAGACGCTAAACCGTCTGAGCCACCAGGAGCCCCTATGCTGACTTTTTAAAAATATAAAGCAATGTTCTTGGTTTTTATATGCCCCAGTCCTAATGTGGACATACAGAGAGAGAACACTGGAAAATCACACGGAAAATTAAACCTTAGGTATGTTTCATAATGTAAATGCAATGCCACATAGTAATTAAGAGTTTAGTTTGGGGAGACAATTGCTTGTCTTCGATTCCACCTTGCCTTCTTATAGGCCATATGATTTTGGCCAAGCTATTCAAACACTCTAATTTTCATTTTCTTCATTTGTAAAATAAAAATGATAATGGCAATCATTACATAAATATTTATATGACTGAGTCAATTCACATAAGTGCTTGGAACAGATAAGCAATAATGAATGTGTCTAATACAGATGAAGCTCTAAAGACCAAAGAGTGTAAGATTTGCTTGTATCAAAATATTAATTTAAATATAGAATCCATGTCTTATGATTTCAACTCTAGCATACTTTTCACTTTACTATAAAAGATATGATATGCATCTTTTGGACTAGCTCTCCATACATACACAGATATACACACACATATACATAGGTTTCAAGTGTGTATAAAACTGGATAATATAAACATTTAAAACTGGATAATATGTACATAGAAACAAGGAAAATATATATAAGCATATCTATGAGTATATTGAAATATTTATACAGAAATTTTAAAAGGATATAAATATTAGATTATGTACAAATGTGTACATATATACAGTACAAAAAATATGAATGGCTTATCCAAAGAATTTCATGAAGACACTGCTTTCAGAAAACTTTGGTTTTATTTTTAAATTATCATTTTAATTTGGGACAAAATATTTAAACTTTCCAGATTCAAGCCTAACCTGAAATATGAAAGAATTGAAATAGGTGAAATCTGTGGTCAATTTCAATTCTGTCAAACCTGATGACTTTCTAAAAAGCAGTATATATGTATGTACGTATATGTGTACATACATATACACATGCATATATGTATTAGTACATATGCACTCACATATAAATCTGCATATATGCAAAGTTATATATATATATATATATATATATACACTAGTTTCTGAAATTTATAAAAATCTAATTTTTTTTAAACATATACTATTACGTTAAGAAATTTAACACCTCGGGGCGCCTGGGTGGCTCAGTCGGTTAAGCGACTGCCTTGGGCTCAGGTCATGATCCTGGAGTCCCGGGATCGAGTCCCGCATCCGGCTCCCTGCTCAGCAGGGAGTCTGCTTTTCTCTCTGACCCTCCCCCGCTCATGTGCGCTCTCTCTCTCTCTCTCATTCTCTCTCTCAAATAAATAAAGTCTTAAAAAAAAAAAAAGAAATTTAACACCTCTTCCTCAATAGCTGCTGCAACAGACAAATAAAACCAGTGAGGATATAGAATATCTACAACTCTATCAACCAACCTCACCTAACCGGTATTAATAGAACACTGCACCCAAACACTTGTAACATTAATCAAGATGGAAAAGATAGACTATATGCTAAGCCATAAAGTAAGTCTCAATGCATTTCAAAAGATTTAAAAGTAATATGGAGTAAATTATAGGATAAGAGAACTATTATACATCTTTTTCAAAATTTTACCACATATTCCTAGAGATGGATCATTTTTTGTAGTTGTGAGTATAAAGTGGAGTGGTAAATTAAAGCAATAAATCAAAATATCATAAAATATTCATCAAAATATTGAACTACCCTAATTATTTAAGTTAACAAATGGTTTTATTTTTTGCCTAGGTAACTTTCTATTTTATTTAGTTTCCACAAACCTAAACATTGAAAAGTTTTGAGTAATAATAAGCATACATTTAAATCATTGTAATCTGGGGAAAGTATTTAAATATTTTTAAATAAAGAGCTATATAGTTTTAAATTTAATCCTAAAACTTGTAGGCTTGGAGATTATTTTCACTTTCAAATTAATGCTCACAAATGTACTTTATGATACCTCTTGGAACATATTTATCTTAGCTATAAATTATATAAAATTTCAACTATTAACCATACTGCAAGGAATTATGCTTCTAGTCTATAGCAAGTAATTTTTGGAACTATCTTCCTTCCTGATGGTTAGCACTAGGAAGTCATAAACAGTCGTAAATTCTTAAAATTTGGGGGAGATGGTTTTGGCATGCTGGAAAAAATTTTTGAATATGGATGGCAAATATTTCATTAAAATCTGTTAATTTAGGGCATCTGGATGGCCCAGGGTCCTGGGATCAAGTCCTGAATTGGGCTCCCTGCTCAGTGGGGCGTCTGCTTCTCTGCCTCCTTCCCGTTTGTACTCTTTCTCACTATCTCTGTCTCTCTCAAATAAATAAATACTTTTTTTAAAAAATCTGTTAATTTATTAATATTTCAAAACTGAGAAGTTTCCAGGGAAAAATTCATTTTCCACTGGAGAATTTTTCAGATTTATATTAATTTTCTTAGATTCAATAATTCTTTCCCTGTCTTCAACGATTTTATAGCTGATGGCATTTAAATAGAAAATAAACTTATCTAAATTCTAGTGAAGATATAAAATTACCTAATCATTAGATTTACTAGTTAATTATTTCTGTTTATTCATTGTGCTATTCTGCTGTTTTATACAATAAAATTCAACGATGATTTTAATGTATTTTTGCTGAGGACATATTTGTGTTATTTTCTTTCTCTGTGTTATTTATATTCATCAGGAATTGATTAGAAAAGATCACCTTAGACCTTACCCAGATGAGTGCATTGCTTCATTATTTTCCTATATGAAGATCTGTTCTTTTAAGGAAAAAAAACAAGTTTTGTTCAATTACATCATGAAAGTGGATCAGAAGTGAGTTTTCGCTTTTTCCTCAAGAGTTTATCTTGACTATGTGTGTTTATGTATAACTTATTTATTTAGCTCCATATAATTCTAATTTTTTTTTAGCTTAGGACGGTGTCATTAGGGGTAACATCTGGTAGTCTTTGATAAGAAAATGTCCACCACTGAGCAAGTATGAAAGAACACATGAAAATTTAGATGGCAGCCTCAGATATTAGACAAGTGGTCTGAACAATGTCCTCAGCTTTGAAACAAGCCTATGGCTCTTAAGGTGTCTAATTTGAAGCAGACATTGTTCATGTACATGTGCATATTGTTCTGTAGGCAGAACAGGAAAAAAGAAATAAGTGATAGATTCTTAAAATTTTATATTCAGTTTTCAATTGAAATATGTAATTTCACATTCCAGTCTAAATCATTATTTACTGTTTTGTACATTAAAATAATTAAGATTAATGCATGTGTTTCTTTTAACTGGGAAAAATAAGGTGTACTATTTAGAATATAAATGCAAAATTTGGGGATATTTTTCTTTGCCAAAATTCTACTACATAATATATATTTATATATTTGCATATATTTTTCTTCTTATATGTATTATACATTTACATATATATTTGGAAGTTTTTGCACAAATCATATAATACAGAATTGAAGTTAAAGAATATATATTATATTTTTTTATAACTGAAATATATGTTATATTAGTTTTAGGTATATAACAGTGATTCAACAATTCTGTACATTACTCAGTGTTCAGTCTATAAGTGTAATATATGTTGTATTAATTATGCAGGTAGGGAGAAAGACCTGACTTAAATATATCCTCTTTGGTCACTTATATGAGTAAAAAAAGAGAATATTCCACCTTCATTTTCATAAAATAAGCAATGGTGCATACTACTTAATCCAAATTTACACATCTTAGGTGAAACCACAAGAGACTTCTGCTCAAAAAATAGTGATTTTGCTATAAATAATTGTGCTTTCTCCTCTCTAAATAATGTTCTTAGGTAATAGAAATACATCTTGTGATTTGCTGTAAATCATCTCTTATCTTGATAGTTTTGAGCTAAAATAAAAGGGAAGCACATAATTATCTTTGGTTACTAAAATGGCAGCAATTATGTTTCCATATCAGAAATGTATACATGTGCATAAATGTTATTGAAGAAGAATTAAAATCCTAAGATAGTGTTTAGATGTTATTACAAAAAGATAAAAGAGGTCAACTAATATTGTGGTTTATTTATACTTGTTAAATGACATAAACCATTTTCTGTGGGTTATCTTTGTGCTATAGCTTGTGCATTTAAATTTCTGCTCCATAGACAGATATTGAGAACATTAATGGCTCCATTATATCTGTTTTTATATTCACTACCATCTCTTTTTCTAGGTTTCTAATCACGACACAATTATTTGGCTAAATCTTTTGCATAGAAACACTCCAGAGAATAGTGATCAAAAAGCCTTATTGACCTGGTTGATACAGCTGGTTTATAGTTTTCTAGTGTGCATTCTATAAGAAGGAGAAAGAAAATAACCAGTGAAGAAAGGACACCTAAAGAATAGAGAATAGATTAGAAATGCGGAAAATACTCAGCTCACATTTTATCTTGTCCTGAAGCACTGGAGGTTATCAAATTCACTGTGTTTTATTGGCAAGGTATAGTTTTACAAGGAGCATGTTCCAGAAGGCATTAGCCGAGCTCATTTACTTGAAACTATTTTGTATAGATCACCAAAATATAAAAGAAACTAGGGCTAAAAATAGGAACACATACCACTGATAATTGCTAAGCAATTAAAAGTCAAAACAAAGGTATACATTGAGGCACTTGAATATTTGAGAAGTAACATTTTGATATAAAATACTGACCAGAACAATGGATGCCAGGGTGGAACAGAAAAAATAAAATTAAAATTTAGCAAAACCAGAGGACTCAAAAGACGGTCTTGAATATCCAAAACTATTGTTTTAGTGATTCTTGGCCACTGATTTCACCAATATGTCAGCTATTTTTAAGATTTTTTTTGTAGTTGATTTCCACAGAAAGAAGTCATCTCATCTTTGTCTTTTAGTATTCCAAGGCTTTTAAAAAATTAGGATATATTTACATACAGTAAATTTTACTGTTTGAATAATTCAGTTCTGTGAGGTGTATTAAATGCCTGGTGTCAGATAAATACAATCAATTTAAATTTACATCACCCCCCAAATTTGCCCTGTTTCCCTTTGTAGTTAGTGGATGATAAAGACTTCACAACAACCCAGAAAAACCACCATAATCATTGTGCTCTAATTTGTCTCAATGAAACATTTGCTATGTTAAAACTAGTGGATAGGGTGCCTGGGTGGCTCAGTCGTTTAAGCATCTGCCTTTGGCTTAGGTCATGATCCCAGGGTCCTGGGATCTAGCCCCGCATTGGGCTCCCTGCTCGGCGGGAGGCCTGCTTCTCCCTCTCCCTCTCCCACTCCCCCTGTTTGTGTTCCCTCTCACTCTCTCTGTCAAATAGATAAATAAAATCTTTAAGAAAAAAACAAAAAAACAGTGGATGGATAATTAAATGGTCTCCAAACTATCGGTCCAGACTTCTTGTGTTTTCTCATACTTTTTATACTAATTTTCTTCAACTTCTTTATAAGTTTGTGGGACTAACGTGTGCCATGTATCATATGTTTTTAAAAGATTAGTGAGAGGAAATAATTTTAAAATATTTCAAAGTAAAGTGTTATGTTGACATAATGGGATTTGTATTTTAATATTATTGGAGATACATAATATACTCACGCATATATGAAACACATATGCTTTGAATTGACTTAACTGTAAAAAATCAAATTAACATTCATTGAAATCCTATGAATTAATAAATTCTGTAAGTAATATTGAGTTTAACTATCTATTTCCTTCAACTTAGGAGTTATTTGTATCTCCCACTTCCACGTATGTCTGTGAGTCAGAACAATAAATACCACCAAGGGACGATGCTGCTTGTATTGACAGAACAAATATGAACGTTCTCTGTTTGTAACTGTGATAATTGTTTTTACTTGCCTGAATCTATTATAAATAGATAAAATTGTGCCTGGTTTATTGAAACTTACATTATACTACTACTAAAACTAGTAAGATTGTATTCATTCCTAACCATTCTAAGTGCTATCCATGTATTACCTCATTCAATTATCAGTACAATTCTTTATAATAAGAACTGTTCTTATGCCAATTTTATAAATTAGAATCTGAGGCAGAGAGTATTTAAATAACTTGGCCAGGGCATGTAGTTAATAAATAGTACAGCTTAATTTGAATACAGATTGATTTGGGAGCCCACATTCTTCACTGCTCTGCTTGAGACACTCCTCTGAAAATTTGGAAATGCTCTAAAATTTACTTCAATAATCAAGTTAAAAGTTTCTACATTGTTGGGGCACCTGGGTGGCTCAGTCGGTTAAGCATCCAACTCTTGGTTTTGGCTCAGGTTGAGATCTGGGGAGTCGTGACATCAAGCCCCTCATCAGGCTCAATGCTCAGTATAGAGTCTGCTTGAGATTCTCTCTCTCCCACTCCATCTCCCCCTCCCCCTGCTCGTGCTCTCTCTCTCTTTCTCTAAAATAAATAAATAAATCCTTGGTTTGCCTGGGATTGTACTGGTTTATTCCTGTTGTCACAACGTCTCATGGTTTACCACTTGTTGGGATTTTGTACTTTTAATGATGCTGTTTTACTAATTATTTTATTATAGTAAACACAGTGGGTTTGGTAGGCTTCCCCTATGTGGTCGGCTCAATGATGCAATGAAGTACATTCAGACACCAGTACTTGGGATGATGAACCCTTGTGAATCTTGGGAACTAGTGAGAGGAATATTCAATACTGCAAACCTAGCAGGGCATTTGGTGTACTAGCCAGGTATGTGGCCCATCACGGCCTATAATCTATGAGAAGTTATAAGTTAGATCTACGTGAAATATGTTGGGGAAAAAGAGACCAAACAGTTCCATTTTACAACATACAGGAAATAGTATGAGCTCCTTTATTATGATAGTTCGGTTCTTTGTTTTATGGATTGATTCTATAATTACTTATTAATTTTATTCTTTGGTGACAGTTTTTAGTTTTTCAGTAAAGTCTTCAGAAGCAATGAGCATAGTCTACCAATAAAGTTTACACTTAACAAAAAATCAAGAACTACATTTCCTTTTCCCAAATTGGTGAAAATAAACATGTACTTTGCACAAACTGTTGACATTGGCCCTTGACGATTAGATCCCCGTTGATCTCTAAAATCTAAAAAAATATCTGCGAAAGAAATGCAGTACTTCTTGAAAAGTTAGGAACTACTTAGGAAGATGTTTCCTGAAGACCAAAATGTGACACATGCATCTGCAGAATTGTATTTACATACTATTCTGTGAAACATGACTTTTTCTGTGAACAAAATGACTATTTTTCTAAACTGATGTGACCCATTTCTAGATTTTTCTCCAAATTTGGCACATACATAAAATGAAGTGAAGATTGTGAATTTTTCAGTTTCATAACTTGGTTATATTGTGGCAGTTTTATATTATGTGCTTCAGATAGAAAATCATTTACATGAATTCCACTAATAAACCTTTTTTTATAAAATTCAATTCACGAAGTCAATGTTTAGATTTTGGAAGCTCATTCTGTTGAAGGTGAAACATCAGATACTCCTATGAATGTTTCATCAACTGAGTTGAAAGTTCAATGTTGAGGGAAAAATATTTTGTGTGCGTACTGTGAATGTGACTACGAATTTGGATGGAGCACAGCATTGTTGTAAAGCGCAATGTTCTTACTAAATTTAGAAAACTACGGAGCAGAAATGTATTTAGACTTGGTTGCAGTGCATACATTATTCACAATTGCATCTGAACAGGCTGAGATATTCCGCTAACCCAAGATAAGCAGCTGACAGAATTTATAAAAATTAAGATATATATCTTCATATACATGCATGTATAGATACGTATTCAAAGGAATTAAACTATAAATCATTTATATACATGCTTATTTTGAATTAAAATACTTTCTTGGATGCCCACCATTAATCAGATGTTTTAATATTTCAAACTTTAAAAATTAATACAATTCAAACTAAGCGTTCAAAAATGATTTTGATATTTTTGTAATGGTTCTCTAAATTTTTGTGTATTTTATTCAAAATTATTTGATAGCTTTCAAAATGTTCTATAAATGAAACACCAATAATCTTCAATTTTTAAAGTTCTTAGTAAATTGTAGTTATTGAAAACATACATTAAAGACAGGACAGTATATTTTTCCCAACAAAATCAGAGGAAAAAAATGAAAAAAAAATTTAAATTATGCCCAAGATTTACTTTTGATATTCTATAGTATTATCTCAAAAGTCTAGACTTTTGAGAATGATCACTTGAAGATACTCCTAGAATGGGAACAGAATTAAGTTGAGAAGAGCTGCAATTTTGTAAAATCTAAATTTGGCCAAATATTTAAGAATAATAACATTTGCCTTTTCAAAGAAAAATATTTTGAATGGATAAAAAAGTATTGTGAAAATTTTGAGAGTGAAATATATATACATTTTAATACAAATACAGAATTTAAATTGAGGATATCCCATATGACCACCATGTGGCAAAATTTCCTAAATTTTAACAAGTACCTCAGTCCTTATGAGAGATAACTTTCTCAACTACAATATTACAGTCCACAGAGAATCATTTGAAGTTGTCAAAATTTTAAACTTATTAAAGATAAAATACGGGCACCTGGGTGGCTCAGTCGGTTAAGCATCTGCCTTCGACTCAGGTCGTGATCTCAGGGTCCTGGAATTGAGCCCTGCAACAGTCTCCCTAATCAGCAGAGAGTCTGCTTCTCCCTCTCCCTCTGCCCTCACCCCTGCTCATGCTCTCTCTCTCTCTCTCTCAAATAAATAAATAAAAATCTTTTAAAAATATATAATATAACCACTGTTTACTCTTACTATATGTTTTGTTTTCTTTTACAAAAATACTACCATCATTACCAATATCAGGAAAGAAAGAGGGGCTATCTTGAGACCCCTAGACATAAAAAAGATAAGAGATTACTACATATGACTCTATGAACAAAACTTGGTAAAATATATGAAATAAACATTTCTTATAAAACACAACCCATAATCTAGCAAATATCACTCAAGAGGAAGTAGATAATCTGAATAGCACTATATGAATTAAATAAATTAAGTCAATAGTTAAACTTTATCAGAAAAAGAACTTGAAGCCCATTTGCTTCACCAGATAATGTTACCCAAGGAAGAAACAATACAAATACTTCACAAATTCTGAAATTTAAAGAGGGAATACTTACAACATGTATTAGCAGACCAGCATCATTCTGATAGCACAACAAAAGACCTTACCAGAAAAGAGACTAGCAAATTCTGCTATAATACATCAGCATATGGAATTCAGTGATATATACATGCTTATAATGAATAAATTTTAAATATATAATTTATAAATATATAAAAATAATAATACATAACAACCAAGTGGCATTTATCCTGAAAACACAAGAATGTTTTCAAACTGAATCAATGTAATCTTCATATTAACACCATAAAGAAGGAAAGCCACGTGATCATATTAATTGATACAGTAAAAGCATTTAACAAAGTTCAATGTGTATTCATTATAAAAAAATTATCATCACACTGGGAATAAAAAAAAGGTCCTTAAATTGATAAAAGGCAGCTACAAAAATTCCACTGATAACATTACACTTATTAGTGAAAGATTTAATGCCTCCCAGTAAGTCTGGGAACAGAGTAAAAACAGCAACTCCCACCACTTCTGTTCAGAATGTACTGGAAATCATAGCCGGCGCACTAATAACAATAATGGTTATGAAAGAAAAATGCAGATTGGAAAGAAAAAAAAATAGAAGTGTCCTTATTCACAGATGAAGTGATTATCTTTGTAAATGATTCCAAAGAATATACAAATAAACCTCTAGAGCTAAGAAGTGATGTTTCCGAGGTCATAGGATATAAATTCAACACACAACAATCAATTGTATTTTTATGTAACAATCAACAATTGGAAACTAAAATTTAAAAAAAATATATTGTAATAGCTCCACAAAATGAAATACATAGGCATAAATCCAATAAAACATATTCAGAGATCAGTGTGTAAAATTAGAAATCATGGATACAAGAAATCATGGAAGGCCTAAATAATTGGGTAGACATTCTACGCTCATGTACTGGAAAAGTTAACATAGTTAGGATGACAATTCTTTCTAAGTTGATCTGTAATTGAGAATAATTCTAATTAAAATTCAAGCAGTAATTTTGTTTAGAGATAGAAAAGCTGACTCTAAAGTTTGTATAGAAGGGGAATGAAGTAAAATGGCCAAAACAATTTTGAAAAAGAACATAGTTAAAGGACTCACACTATTCAACTTCAAGACTTACTATAAAGCTATGACCATCTAAACTGTAGAATAGATGCATACAGCATGTGTCAATGGAGCAAAATTTAATGTCCAGGAATAGGCCTACATGTGGTCATTTGATTTTTGACAAAAGCTCAAAAACAATTCAATGGAGAAAGGAGGCTTTCTTTTTTTTTTTCTTTTTCCTAAGCCTGTTTTTTATTTTAGCTTTATTGAGGTTTAATTGATATATAAAATTGTAAGGTATTTCAAGTGCACATTGTGATGCTTTGATATATGTGAACGTTGTGAAAACTAGTGAAAGCATGCCTCCCACATTCATCACCTCATATCTTTACCTCTCTCTTCCTTCCTTCCTCCCTTTCTTCCTTCCTCCTTCCCTCCCCTTCCTTCTATATCTTTCTCTCTCTCTCTCCTTTTTCTTTCTTTCTTTCTTTTTTCTTTCTTTCTTTTCTTTCTTTCTTTCTTTCTCTTTCTTTCTTTCTTTCTCTTTCTTTCTTTCTTTCTTTCTTTCTCTTTCTTTCTTTCTTTCTTTCTTCTTTCTTTCTTTCTCTTTCTTTCTTTCTTTCTTTCTTTCTTTCTTTCTTTCTTTCTTTCTCTTTCTTTCTTTCTCTCTTTCTTCCTTCCTTTCTTTCTTTCTTTCTTTCTTTCTTTCTTTCTTTCTTTCTTTCTTTCTTTCTTTCTTTCTTTCTGGGGAGAACATTAAAATTCTACTCACTTAGTAAATTTCAGTTATGGACTACAGTGTTCTCAACTATACTCAGCATGTTCTGCATTAGATCCTCAGACCTCATTCATCTTTTAGCTGAAAATTTGTGTCCTTTTACCAATCTCTTTCTAGTTCCCGCACCCCCAGGCCCTGACAAATATTTTTTTACTCTGTGTTTCTGACTTTGACTTTTTTTTTTTTTTTAGAGCCCACATACAGGTGAAACCTAGCAATATTTTTCTCTTTCCTTGGGAGCCTTTCAACAAATGAAAACTTAGACCTCACCTGCAAGAAAAGAAACTTGTACTTTACACCACACTTTATATAAATTAACACAAAATGGGTAATGGATTGATTTTTAAAAAGTAAACCTATAAAAATTCTAGAAGAGACCATATCAGAAAACCTTTGTGACCTCAGGTTTGGTCAAAAGGTCCTAGACATGATTAAGAAAATACAATCCATAAAAGGAATTTATCTTTGGCATGCCTGTGCTTACTTCCTCAGGCCCTGTATTTTCTGATTTAATTTTAGGAAATGAAAATTTGTATAACTGAGAAACTGCAAACATTTTTAAAAAACAATTTGGTAACAACAGGAATACTGGAAAAATGGAAAGATATTTTATACAAGTGCAAGAAGTAAACATTAAAATTATACAGAAGAACTGTATTAGATACCTTACAAAGATCAGAGTATTAATTAAATATCCTGCTGTATATCTTATAACCATTGTTTTTATGACATGTATAAATGTCTCTATTTCATCTTCAGACATTTTGAACTTCATAAACTTAATGTTTACTTCTGGAATGCAATCTTTCAATTCTGAAAACCTTATATTCTTATTGTTTATCATCTGTCATTTTTTACAAATGGTGTAATAAACTCTGAAATACAAAATACATGTGTGTCTCTGTTACAGATGAAATTAAATAACACAATGATCTCCAATTTTTCTTCTTTGAACAAAAGATTAATTGGTATATCAATGACTCTAGTAAACTTATCCTCAAAATTATGTCTGAAAGATCAGATAACATACTTTAAAAAGTATGTTATCATTTCTTATTGCTGTTTTGTTTTTTGTTTGTTCGTTGTTTGTCTTAAAATTGCAGACATACAATGTGAGATATTGATGAGGGAGGCATGTATTTGGAAATAGCACTTTGCCTATCTTCCCTTACTGAATCTTGTTTAATCAGCAGGCTGGATAGTCGAATTGAAAGACTTATACCATCTTAGCATTTCAGGTTTGTTTATTTGCTGTTTCCATTAGCAAAGCAGTGATGAATTATCATTTATTTTCATTACAGTTTTATGGTTCTGATTATTATCATGAATTTCTATTTTTTTATAATATGCTGGTTATTGGATACTCATAGAAATATACATAATAGATAGTAGAAGAAATGTTTTATTAATCTCAATGCCTATATTTAATAAAATGAAACTACAACCTCTTACATTTAATTTATATATTTCAAAACTACTTTGTCCAAAAGGGTTTGGACAAATCCTGGTGTCTTTAAAAAGAGTATAATTTCGTTAAAATTGAGAAGAAATTAAGCTGACACATTTTACAGTATTAACCAAAATTGAATTTCCATAATTCTGAATAAGAATATATTGAAATGATATTTTTCTAAACTAAAACAGCTTTTCTACCAATGCTAATTGGATTATATCTTTGGCTTACTATCTTGTTATTGCAACATATTTAATTATAAAAGCGCATTAACAGCATTACAGTTGTATAAAGTATAAAGAATATGCTAATTTAAATTTGCTATATTTGCTCCCAATGATGATCAGAGAGGAATCAAATTAAAGATTCCAAAGGCATAGTGTAGTTTTTAAAACATGTTATCCCCTCATCATACAGTTTTATAGATATCTTGAAATTTTAAATACAAAGAAAGTGATTGGTACTTGTATGAGATCTTCCTGATCATTCCTTCTCCTCAACAAACACACGCACACAAACAGGCACACACACACACACACACAGATGCTATTTCATTGATACATATATTAGTAGACTGTCACATATGGTGTGTTAATTAGTTAATGAATTTGGAGAACTGCCACAAATATTATGTATCCATGTTTACAATTTTTGAAATGTAGTTTATAAATCAGGTTTTAAAAATAACAATTGGAATAAGCACAGGAAATTGGAATGCTAGACTAATGCACATGAACTAAACATAAATAAAATACTATATACAAGATGGCTGATAATCTTTTACCAGATATTCTCTCTTTAAAAAGTATAAATAGTAGAATTTACCTAAAAGAATGCAAATCGTCAAAAGTACAATAAATAAGATGAATTGTGCGAGTGAAATTATTCTGACAACAGTTCATCCCTCTCTCTCTCTCTTTTTTTTTTAGTTTATCTCTTTCTGTTGATTTTCTGCTTCAAATATTCTCACCATATTTTACTGTAAGTGAAATAATGTTTCTGCAGTGATGGCAGTTACATCAAACAACAGGTAGATAAGATGTTTAGTGACTGACAAAACAATATTTCTGCTGAGATAGCTCAAAATCTTTATCATATTTTCTTTCCAAATATATAGAATATTTAGAAATAGTGCCACTATAATTACATTTATAACAGGAATCATGCATAAAATAATTTGTTACTCTCTAGCTGTGCTGCTAGGCTCACTAACGCTCCCATCACAAACACTACAACATAAAGCTGTTGTTTCACTCAGGACCCTTACATACCAAATATAAACTCCCTCTCTCTGGTTTGGGAAGAAAGATTTTTAAGAAAATATTAAGCAATTCAAGACTCTCTCTGAGGACAGAAATCATGCTTGACAGATATGCACCCAATGACATTGCCCAACCTTGTCTTCAAGTTGCCTAAAACCCACTGACAACTGAGCTCAGTGCAAAACTTCAGTCACTGCTGTCCCTGTCACCTCCAAGTCTTGGATTCTACAGCCACCCGTTTTCGTACATTGCTCTGCTCTGAATCGAAACTTTACTTGGATGTATCTGAGTGCCTGAATTATCGGCTTGTGTTCTATCTTCAAAGGATGTTGGGAAAGAATAACACTAGTTTGTAATCAGGGTAGAGCCATCCTTCATAATGAATATTTAAGAGACGTGAGTTTGTATAAAGTGTAAAGAATATGCTAACTTAAATTCGCTATATTTGCTCCATAACAAATGTCCACCAGAGTCCAGCATCTCTGTACACCCTTCTTCCACGTTAGATTTCTAAACAGTAATAAGAACTAGAGGGGGCGCCTGAGTGGCTCAGTTGGTTAAGCGACTGCCTTCGGCTCAGGTCATGATCCTGGAGTCCCGGGATCGAGTCCCGCATCGGGCTCCCGGCTCAGCGGGGAGTCTGCTTCTCCCTCTGACCCTCCTCCCTCTCCTGCTCTCTGTCTCTCATTCTCTCTGTCTCAAATAAATGAATAAAATCTTAAAAAAAAAAAAAGAACTAGAGGAACAACTGATTAGGAAAAGTACTCAGAGCAGGCCCAGGCTGGCAGGCCCCAAAAGATGGAAAGTTGCTAGCAATACTAAGAGATAACCAGAAACCCCGCTTGAGCAAGAGATAACCAGCCATTTCTGCTTCTGTAGACAGTCTTCCTGCTGCGAGCTTCCTGCACTGCCCTAACCACTGTTCCCGCCTAACGCATCCCCCCCCACTCCCAGTGTAAACCCACCTACCAGTAGTCAGCACAGCCCTTGGAACCTGACCCCCTGCACTGCCCTATACAAAAAGCTCTGTAGGGCGCCTGGGTGGCTCAGATGGTTAAGCGGCTGCCTTCGGCTCGGGTCATGATCCCAGGGTCCTGGGATCGAGCCCCGCATCGGGCTCCCTGCTCAGCAGGGAGTCTGCTTCTCCCTCTGACCCTCTCCCCTCTCATGCTGTTTCTCTCTCGCTCGCTCTCTAAAAAATAAGTAAAAATATTAAAAAAAAAAAAAAAGCTCTGTAACCCCACTACCTGGGGACCAGAATTTCGAGCGCAAGCTCGTCTGGGTCTGCCGGGGTAAAATAAACCTGAGTTCTCCTACTTAGTTGCTTAGTTTCTCACTGGTCTGATTTTTTTCCATAAAAACAAAAAATGTTTCTCCCTTACATGCTATAAAATTACTTGTAAACATGAAAAGAAAATACTTGGATTTTCTAGGCCATCCCATTGAACGTGACTTAAAACAGTGTCCTCCAGTCACATTTTCTTCCATGTGGTAACATTTCCGTCGAATAAAATATGAAGGATACCATGTCAATTTATGTAATTCAGCGTTCTTGATCACTCACTTCTCAAAAGTGCTGCAAACCCTCATCATATTCTAATTCAGAACGAACTTTTAGTTTTTATTTCTCTAAATTTCTAAGTGATATCCATTTTTCCTCTCCTTCCATCCTAATTCTATCTTTATATTATTCTATATACAAATTTTAAAATGCATACCACCAAAGTATCTAAAATAGCTGCAGAAAGAGACTGAGGGACAGGAAAATTATTTGGGATTTATATATAAATATGTGATACTGCAAGGGAAGTATATGAGTAGATAATTCAGTTCTTAGCTTTATAACTGATCACAAGACTGTAATTGGTATTTTATGCTCTCTTCCTCTACTATCCCGTCTACTTCTCCTTTGTTCACAGGCAGCGCTTTAGCTGATTAAAGTTTGTTATTTGATGGGGCAATCCAAACCACTTCTGAAGGAGGTAAGTTCATGCTGGTCCTTCCCATAGGCTTTTGCATAGTCTTCCAAACACTTTGATTATTTAGTTCCAAGTATACTCCCTCTTCCTTCATTATGTGGCATCATAGTTGACTTTGTAAGAGGTATAATTACCTAAGTCAACACTGGAAATGCTCGTTTTACCAGTTTAAACAGTGGCATCTGAACCCCAAATTGGAAGATAATATTTCAGTTTTTATTTCAGCGGGGCCAAGGTTGCATTCCCTGGCAAGCACTTTTGATACATCCCCACCCTAGATACTAACACAGTCTAAACTAGAGGTAAGCAAACTCTTTCTGTAAAGGGGCCAGATAGTAAAGTCTATGCTTGGTAGGCCATATGGTATCTTTTACAACTACTGGGTTTTACTGTTACTGCACAAAAATGCAGCCATAGACAACATATAAACAAATAAGTTTGGCTGTGTTCCAATAAAATTTACAAAAACAGGTGGTGGACCAGGTTTGGCTCACAGGCAATAGATCAAACTCCTTCTCTAAACTGTCTTAGTTTGAGTCATGGAAATAAGAAACAAATAAGTGTGGAAGTGAAATATTAAACTTTATAGTAAAAAAAAAAAAAAAAAGCCACTTCCTAGTCCACATTCTGAGTTCCCGAACCTGTGTATTTTGGCTCTAAGTGAGACATTGTAATGCATCAGGTTCCAATTCAAAATGTATAACACACCCAGTAAGATAGAAATCCACCTTTGCAAGCTGGCATCTGGGACTTAATTAAGTAATGGTTTTAAAAGGTCCTATTATTCTCATTAATGAGTTAGACAGTAATACCAAAACTGTTATTAGATTAAGTTGCCTTAATTAATTAATTAATTGCCTTAATCCTTTTGCTGGTCAAAACAATGTCGTATTGGAGTAATGGTGATTAGGGTATTCAGTCATCCCACATAATTTTATTGGCAGAGACATCTATTCAACAAAGTCAACCTAAACCCAGAATATAATTTAAATGACATAAAATTGCTGCCCCCCAATTATTTAAAGATATTACAATGTTCTCAACCTGCCATCAAGTGGCTGGTTGATCCCATGAAGACGGTAACCTACAGGGACTTGGTGTTGAACTTTCTGGCAGATTGGGCACTTTAGCCTTGGCAGAGCAAGATCAATTTTGGTGAAGGGAATTCTATTATTGATATTAGGTGTAATCCCAAAATCTGATGGCATGGCACTTGGCCACGCTTTTATTTTTGCACACTTTGGAGCATGCATTGGGATCACTAAGGGTTAGAGGCTAAACTGATGAATATGATTATTGCAATGTATGGTTATTACCCTTTCCTGAATACAGTCTCTTTGGTAAATAAGTACATATCCCTTTGGAAAAAAATGCAAGAAAACATTTATGACACAACCTTAAGTTTTTATCATAGTTTTTTTCTCAAAATTTCCCATCCTAAACTTTAATCAAAGGACCTTGGCTCTGTGATATGATGACACAGGCTGAAGAATTATATAAGGAGGGCGCCTGGGTGGCTCAGTGGGTTAAGTGACTGCCTTCGGCTCAGGTCATGGTCCTGGAGTCCTGGGATCGAGTCCCGCATCAGGCTCCCTGCTCGGCGGGGAGCCTGCTTCTCCTTCTGACCCTCCCCCCTCTCATGTGCTCTCTCTCTCTCATTCTCTCTGTCTCAAATAAATAAATGAAATCTTAAAAAAAAAAAAGAATTATATAAGGATCCTTAATGTATACTTTTAAGGCTCTGTCAAGCCTATTTTCTGCAGATGTAATCTTTTTAAACTATACACCTCAGGTAACACTTTAATGGCATCTGACATATTTTGGTCCTAAGGACTTGGATATATTTTTTGCTACAATTAAAGTGTGGGCCAATCAGGGTGCTCAGATTGTACTCTGTTGAATATTATAATGAACATCCACCTTATCTCTGATAGGTTAAGTGGAGCTAATTGGTTTCTTCCAGCCCAATATCTATCTACCAAACTGCATTAGTTTGTTATGACTGGCACAACAAAATATTATGGACTGGATGGCTTAAGCAACAGAATTTCTTCTTATAGTTCTGGAGATTAGAGTTCCAAGATCAAGGTGACAGCAGGTTTGGTTTCTTCTGAAGCTTCTTTCCTTGTGTTGCATATGGCATCTTCTCACTTACATGGTCATTCCTTGGTCTGTGTGTGTCTGTATTCCAATTTCCTCTTCTTTTTTTTTTTTTTTAAAGATTTTATTTGACAGAGAGAGCACAAGCAGAGGGACAGAGAGGGAGAAGCAGGCTCCCCGCTGAGCGAGGAGCCTGATGTGGGACTCGATCCCAGGACCCTGGGATCATGACCTGGGCCGAAGGCAGCCGCTTAAGAGACTGAGCCACCCAGGCATCCCTCCAATTTCCTCTTCTTATAAGGACCCTGGTCATATTGAATAGGGCCCACCCACATATCTCATTTCACTTCAATTATCTTTCTAAAGGCCCCATCTCCAAGTACAATCACACTCTGAGGTACTGGGGACTGGGATTTTAACATACGGATTTGAGGAGGACACCGTTAGGCCCATAACACCATCCCATTTGAAATCTGGGAATATATTCTAATGGCATCATCTCCAGAAACTTAGATCATAGAAAAGAACCACTAGCAATACTTTTTAGTATTGTTGGCACTCCCTCTCAGTAATGTATGATCTAAGTTACGATGAAGGGAATGATTTCCCACCTAGAGGGGCATTATTGAGGAGTGGATGAGCAGATGACCTCTGGTAATTCCACTTCAACATTCCTATCCCTCTAAATCCTGTCTGTATATTGAACAAAGAAAATGATGGTATCTCAATTTCATTTACTGTAAGTTGCTATTAAATCCAGGTTCTAGTCAGTGTCTCAGGAAATAATTAAAACTACTTACATTTTTTAATCTAGACATTGCATACAGAATTTCTGATAATTTCATCTGGTATAAATTCAATCTCATCTCAAATATATTCCTTTCTTTTTGTTCTAGTATTATCAGTATCCATACATATTTCAGAATTTTAATTTATTTTAAAACAGCAATTCTTTGGCACATAGGGTCTTTCCTCTCGGGATCAAAACCTTGTATTTCATGTGGAGGAAATGCTGGAATCTAACTGTAGTTATAGTTAGGAACAGTGACTGGCATTGGTTGAGGAGCATGAGGAGAAATGATTATTCCTTGGCAAAACTCAAGGTTTTCTAATACAGCAGGAAAAAAAACCTTATGGGACAGGATGAAAGCCTGCTTTTGATGGAAATGAAGCTCAGTGTAATTTAGATGTCAAGATGTTTATCAATTCAATCTTTAAATTCTGATAAATATTCCTTTTCCAATTCTCAAGGTTCCATTTTTTCTATAACAGTGTCCTGTTACATCACAGATACAGTGGCTAGGGGTTAAACTTATTTTTAGTTTGATATTAATTTGTGGTTTGCAGCTATTTTAGCCCTATAACTGGAAGAAATGGTGGTTTCCTTTTAGCATAGAAAATAGCTATTTCTCATAACATTTCCTTGTGTGAAATTGAGACTGACAAAAGGGTCATTCTGTAGGTTCTCCAATATATTTAGAAGAGCCAATTAGCTGGTTCTTTTATTCATCTTGAACTTTACAATATTTTTTGGCAAGAGACAGTTACATCTCCCAAGAACTTGTTCTCATTTTTCAAATCATTACAGATGATTAAAGGAAATTATCTATTAATTAATTCTCCACTGTATGTCATGGGTTGCTGGAGTCTCATACTTGAATACTAGAGGGATACTTGATGCTCTTTAAATTCACTAAAGCCAGTTAACCTATTCTCAATTCTCATTCACTTCGAGTGTGATAGCTGACATTGTGGTAAATGGCAATTTCTGTAATAAGCAGAGTTCTTAGAAGCAAACATCCAAAACTACTCTTGCAAATTTCTTCATAAAGTTTATTTATTCAGTGGTATTTGCTGGTTCACAGACTCTCCAGTGGACTAGAAATCTGGCTTAGAGGAGTAGATTCTAAGAACAAAGGACAAACTACAATGAGACTACAGTCATAGCAGCTTTAACTGTTGATTCTGGGCAGCACGTACCAGAAAGACATCAATTGCTGCCTCCCAGACTCAGATGAAGCCTCCATTGTCCCCTCAGCAAAAACTAACATCCACACAACGCTTTCTTTCATACATTTCTCTCTTCTAAGTGGAAGTTCTGCATGAATACATCTGACTGGCAGCACCTATATTTGTTTATTTATAGTTAATGGCAATGCATTTTCTGATTTCTACACTGAAGAATTATTTATGAAATGTGAGATATTCCCCAGATGTAGGAATGGTATCCAAGATATGTTGAGCTGACTCAGTCAAGTTCAACTGCAGATCCTATGACAAATTTTGTTCAACTCACTGTAGAAGATGGTCTGGTTTAACCAATCTCGCAGTGCTCAACCTCCTCTCAACCCCTGCTGACCCTAGCTTAATAGATCAAGATTTCTTAGTTTTAAATCTTAAACAATTAAGATTTCCTAGTTTTAAAGATCTTTTCTTTGAGTATGACCAATGTTTTGAGATGTATTAAGGTTGTCAGTTAATTTTATTATGATCTTGAGATTCATTGGGTTTTCTGAATCTGAAATTTGTGGGGGGTTTTCTTAACAATTTTGAAAAGGTTTTAATATCTCTTCTGTAAACATTTTTAAATTTTTTTCATTTTCTACGTCTTTTGGTAACTCTGATCAGTTATGTTAAATTGGCTTACTTTATCCTACATGTTGTTTTACCTTGCTTTAATATTTTTAATTTATTTTACTTTGATTACATTTTGTACAGTTCAATCCAATTTAAATTCTAGTTAAATGATTTTTCTTTTCAAATGAATCTAATATGTTATTTATTCAAGCCATGAAAGTTTTAATTTGGTTTATATATTTTTTCATATGTCTATAAAGTCTAGCTGGCTTTTTTACAGTTACAAATTTTTAAAATCACTTTACATATTTTCCTGATGATTCATGATATTTCCAATATTCTCTTTTACTTTTTAAAAATAATTTAAATATAATTAACTAAATTAGGTCTCATATTATCAATATCTAAAGCCTTCGTATGTTTATTTCTAATGTCCATTTTTTTCTGGAAACTCACTTTCCTTGTTGTCTGTTTAACTGAGTGCTGTATGAATTTGGCTATGAAGTCTCTTGTAACTTTATCCATAATTATTATTTAAGGTCAATGTGAAGTTGTTTTCCTCCTGAAATGGATCCCACAGTCTTCTACTGGTTGCATGGGATCAATCTTTAAGTAAAATTATCCATTCGTTTTGAAACTGTATAATATTGTAAATTTATGCCATGAATCCACACAGCAGCTGACTTGTAGATCTTTATTTTCAATTAATATTTCTTAGTTTTCCTTTTCTTCATTTACCCAATGTCTAGGTCAAAACACTGCTTATTTCTGCTTTGCAGATTTATTTCTCATTCAGCTTTGCATTAGGTATATTATTTGAGGATCTTAGCTTTATTTAGATTATGGTATTATATTTCTGTATTTAGTGGGATCTAGGCTTTATTTTCTTCATCTCTAATCCTGTGTAACCATTAAAATTAAGGTGAAATGCATTAATTTTGAAATATATATTTAAAGTGAAATCTGACTTTAGACTATCTTATTATACAAGGTTTTTCATTTTTATTTCGTTATTATTCTCTGGAATCTTTGATTTGTTGTGACTCAAGGATACATTTTTTTTAAGGATTTTATTTATTTATTTGAGAGACAGAGAGAGCATGAGCGGGGGGAGGGGGAGGGGGGAGGAGAGGAAGAGGGGAAGTAGACTCCCCACTGAGCACAGAGCCCAATGGAGGGCTTGATCCCAGGAGTCCAAGATCATGACATGAGCCCAAGTCAGACGCCCAACCTACTGAACCCCCCAGGCACCCCTAAAGGATACATTTTTTTTTTTTTTAAGATTTTATTTATTTGTCAGAGAGAGAGATACAGAGCACAAGCAGCAGGAGCGGCAGACAGGGAGAAGCAGGCTTCCCGCTGAGCAGGGAGCCCAATATGGGACTTGATCCCAGGACCCTGGGATCATGATCTGAGCTGAAGGCAGACACTTAACTGACGAAGCCACCCAGGAATCCCAGGGATACATTTTTAAGCACAAAAAAATTACCCAACTTTTAAGTATATATTTATCAGAAGGGTCCTTCATGGAATCTAGTCCATCATACTATATTATTCTATTGTTTAATATTCTGCAGGAGGAAAATATCTAGGGTAAGCATTTTCAGCTAGCCTATGGGTCTTCCCTTGTAAGTAAGAGATTTCTTTTGTCTTGCCACTTTTAGGATTTTTTCTTTATCACTATATTTTGCAAATTTTGCTACAATATGTCTTGGTGTTGGCCTGCTTTTGTTGATTTGGATGGGAGTTCTCTGTGTCTCTTGGACTTGGATGTCCATTTCCTTCCCCAGATTAGGGAATTTTTCAGCTCTTATTTCCTCAAATAAACCTTCTGCTCCCTTTTTTCTCTTCTTCTTCTTCTGGAACTCCTATGATACAAATGTTATTACATTGGATGGAGTCAGTAAGCTCCCTAAGTTTATTCTTCTGATCCATAATTCTTCTTTCTCTCTTTTGTTCAGCTTCATTATTGTCTCTTATTCTATATTCTGTGTCACTCATCAGTTCCTCTGATTTTTCCATCCTTGTGGTCATTACATACAGTCGGTTCCAAAACTTGGTTATTGTATTTTTCATTGCTGACTGGTTATTTTTAACTCTTTTATCTCTGTAGTAAAGGCCTCTCTGAAGTCTTTTATTCTTTTCTCAAGTCAGGAAGTATCCTTATGGTTGTGGCTTTAAATTCTGGATCAGGCATATTACTTATATCTGTTTCAATTAGATTTCTGGCCATGACTTTTTCTTGTTCTTTCATTTGGGATATACTCCTCTGTCTTGGCATTCTGTCTCAGTCTCTGTCTTTTTTTGTGTATTAGAAAAGCCTGGTATGTTTCTTGATCCTGAAAGTAGTGACTTTATGAAGAAGAATTCATATAGTGTCCAAGGCCTGGTGTAGGAAAAGCATTTTCTTACTAGTAAAAGGTAATGAGAACTATGCTTGTATCTGATTAACATATTGTTCACTGAAGGTTTTATAATGAGTTTTTATTTTATTTTATTTTATTTATTTATTTTAAAGATTTTATTTATTTATTTGACAGAGAGAGAGCACAAGTAGGGGGAGCAGGCAAAGGGAGAAACAGACTCCCTGCAGAGCAGGGAGCCCAATACAGGACTCGATCACAGGCTCCTGGGATCATGACCTGAGCTGAAGGCAGCCACTTAACCAGCTGAGCCACCCAGGCGCCCATGAGTTTTTATTTTAAAGCTAAGTTACTTTTTACCTATTAAAGAGTTAATGCTATTTGCAAGTGTTATGAGTCTTAGGACTTAGGGAATATGAACCAAGATGACTTAGTCCTTACAAGACTTGCAAGACTTATTAATTTATTGCAGGTAATTGGCGAATAGAAGTTATTAATTACGTCTCTATTTTTTCAAAGTACCTTCTCATAGTAATAACATGCATTCTATCACTGTTACACATCAGGATACTGGATATCCAGTGACACACTATTCTTTATAGAACTATGGTTTTTTTGGTCAAAAAGTGCTTTTAAGCAATGAAAGCATTGACAGTGATAGTATACTCACTAGAAAAGTACAAAAAATATTAGTCATGATCTTTTTTTTTTTATTTTTCTTTAAGATTTTTATTTATTTATTTGAGAGAGAGAATGAGATAGAGAGCATGAGAGGAGGGAGGTTGAGAGAGAGAAGCAGACTCCCTGCCTAGCAGGGAGCCCGATGCGGGACTCGATCCTGGGACTCCAGGATCATGACCTGAGCTGAAGGCAGTCGCTTAACCAACTGAGCCACCCAGGCACCCCAGTCATGATCTTTAAAATGTTAAGTTCAATAGTACTATCTGAATATAGAATTCATTGGGGAAGGATTAAAATAACAAACTTTAAGTTTCATTATACCAAGTTCATTGACTAATTTATCATTCACCAAAATAAGAAACAAAACCAATGATAATTAAATTAAAATAACAAAAAGCTGCTTTTTTTTACAATATTAGATATGCTTAGGATTTATTTTCAATAGTCATCAAAGTATATAAATGCATATTGTATTAAAGAGAAGCACAGGGAATAATTTTGGTTTGTTCAATAATTTGGGAGTGAGGTTTTAAATAAGGTATTTTACATTCGAAAAATGACTTGATAAACTGATCTGAAATACAGATCATCACCTGTCGGAGAAAGAGAAAATTTAATTTTATTTAAATTAGTAATAAATATGTATGTTGAAATGGTTCAGAGTATTTTAGAATTATACTAGTCCAGGGGAAATCCTAACTAATATCCATTTCAGTGGTTATTAAAACTTAAAATTCCCAATTCTATAACACAGGAAAAAATTCTTATTAATTGAGGATATGAAGTATTCTACAGTTTCAAACATTTCCATTCTGGTAATTACTTAAGGTTACTAAGTGCTCCATTTTTTATATATAAAACTTTATTATGGAATCTGTGTGAACTTTCAGGTAAAGTAACACAATATTTATATAGGCATTTATAAATTTCTCATGTTATCTTATCAGTTATGCATTGATTAGGATTATGAATAACAGTGACCATAATGACTAAACACCTAGCAGTTGTTTTTTTTTTTTTTTAAAGATTTTATTTATTTATTTGACAGAGAGAGAAACACAGCGAGAGAGGGAACACAAGCAGGGGGAGTGGGAGAGGGAGAAGCAGGCTCCCCGCCGAGCAGAGAGCCCGATGTGGGGCTCGATGTGGGGCTCGATCCCAGGACCCTGGGATCATGACCTGAGCCGAAGGCAGACGCTTAATGACTGAGCCACCCAGGCGCCCAACACCTAGCAGTTTATTTTCACATATAACATCATTCTTTGGTGAGCAACCCAGGGCTTAATTTATTTGGTGGCTTACAAAATTTTGAATACTCAAGCTGAGTCTATTTTTCTGCTCTGTTGTACTTAAATTCCATTCTTGAAAATACTCCCTTCTTAAGAAATCCACAGTTTTGTTCATCTGCACTCTTGTTCACCGTGATGACTTGGGAAGACAGTCCCAATCCCAAGTATCAGAAACTATATTAGTGTCTTATTCAGTTCAAATTGTTATAACAAAAATCTTGTAGACTGGGTGGCTTAAACAACAAACATCTATTTCTTACAGTTGTTGAGTCTGGGAAGGCCATGGTCAAAGTACTGGCAGATCAGGTGCCTGGTGAGAGCCCTCTTCCCAGATTGTAAGCAGCTAGTTTCTTCTAGTTTCCTCACATGCCAGAGATCAGAACAAGAATAAGCTCCCCTGTCTCTTCTTTTTTTTTTTTTTTTTAAAGATTTTATTTATTTATTTGAGAGAGAGAATGAGATAGAGCATGAGAGGGGGGAGGGTCAGAGGGAGAAGCAGACTCCCTGCTGAGCAGGGAGCCCAATGTGGGACTCGATCCTGGGACTCCAGGATCATGACCTGAGCCGAAGGCAGTCGCTTAACCAACTGAGCCACCCAGGCGCCCTCCCCTGTCTCTTCTTATAGGGATACTAACTCCACCATGAGGACTCCATCCTCATCTATTTATTTTTAATATTTTTAATTTGTTCAAATTTGTTAACATACAGTGTTGTATTGGTTTCAGAAATAGAATTTAGTGATTCATCACCTATATATAACACCCAAGTGGAGAACCCCATCTTTATGACCTCCCAAAGGCCCCACCTTCAAATACCATCACACTGAGAACTACGGTTTCAATATATGAATTTGGCAAGGATACAAACAGGCAGTAATGACAACCAGGATGTGCTCTCAATCACTTATTTCCCTCACTAGCTGTTGGCTTAGGCATGAGTATGTGAGGCAGTTCTAGCCAATGGGAAGTGGAAATGGAATCTGCAATTTTAGGGGAAAAAAGTAGAAAAGTTTTATTCTTTCTCTAAACCTTTTTCTGTGGATTTGCACTTGAGGCTGCTATAGTTATCTTGCAACTGTGAAAGGACTTCGTCTGAAGAAAAACAACTCATATGCTGAAAATGGCAGAAGAGAGAGAGAGGAAAAAATCAGTCTTGATAAAATCTTGGGCCACAAATTAAACCATGAAGTCTCTAGATTTCTGTCACACATAGCAGAAATATTCTGATTGCTACAATGAGCTTGTACATTCAGTTTAGTTTCTTTTATGTCTGTAACAAAGTATCGTGATTTTACAAGAGCATCAGTGGAAAGTAGTATAGAAGGATATTTTTGTCTTACCTGATGATATGTGATTAATCTTCAGGTATACAGTTTGCTCCATGTCATTTTAAATATTTATAAGATAAAATTAAAGGAAAAGAAATATAAAGTTATCCCAATCAAATAAAAGTGATGGAATGGCATGCCTGTTAGTATCTTTAGAGATTAAAATAAATAATATACTATCTTTTAATTTATTTCAAAAATAACACACACGATTCTTTACAATATGAAAAAAGGTGTTTCTGTATACACGGTCTCTAGTTTTGGAATGAAATACTGAACACTTGTATGTCCTGCTGCCATGATTAGATTGTAAATTCAGAGGGATCTGATAAGACACTATGAATTTAGGGAAATGGGTTTGTTTACAGGGACAACAGAAATCCATTATTTCTCTTAATCCATGAGGGAAAGTTCACTGGACAAATGTCATAACCTAATGATCTAACATGTCCTAATTATCCTAACAACCTAATTATAAATGTCATCAAACTCTGTAAAAGTTCTGGGGGAAATATTCCAGTATAAGAGTGGCAGTTTTTATTTTCCCACAAACATGAGAAATTTTTTTGCGCAATTGTGTTCTCAATCACTCTTGGTACAGAGATCCCATGCTTTTGTCTTCCATTGATGATTATTCTTTGCTTTGGTAACTTTTGTATACTTTTTCATTTTCTATACTTAAGTATTTTTATATTAATCCACACCTTTCACAGGGTACTTAAAGAAAAGTTAGTGATAGAAAGGAATGGAAATATCAAAAGGGGTAAGAATCTCTTGACCGTATTGTGTTCAAGATTTTCCCTTATTTGAGAATGTATGTATTTTGAATGACAAGAATATCTTCTAATAAGTAGAATCTCTTTGAAGCCAAGACTCACTCTACATAAACTTGCTTTCTAAGGAAAAATTTAAAAGCATCAGTAAAGATGGACATTAAGGAGGGTATGTGATGTAATGAGCACTGGGTATTATATAAGACTGATGAATCACAGGACTGTACCCCTGAAACCAATAATACATTATATGTTAATTAATTGAATTTAAATTAAAAAATGAAAAAAAATCAGTAAAGAATAAAGGTAGAAATATAAGCAATGAGCATTCATTACTAAGTAACAAAATTTATCTTCTGTATATAGCTGAAATTTGGCCTCTTGAAAAGTAATGAATGGCAGGAACTATTTTATGAAGGTAAATGCAAGATTACCATGATTTCAATGTGTCATTATCACAGAAGCCCCAGACAAATTATGAATTATGGGTTAAAGATAACCTAGTTGGTAGAGGACATTGAATATGTGTTTATGCCTATTAATGGATGATTAGTTACAAAAAGGAAAAAATTAAGTCCCTACGCCCAGAAAAGAAAGTCACAGTACCTCTGCAGGTGGGCTTGAACCAAAATATGTAAAATAGAAATTAGCTTAATCATAAAATAAAGGGAGAGGATTTGACTTACTTAAATACTTATATACACAAAGTAAGTTTCTAGTAATACTGTCAACTGGTCAAGTGGGGTGGTGGTTAAGCACATCAGATAGTCTAGGTTTCATACCTAGTACCAGATTATAATCTTAACACTTCCACTTGCTAAAGTGTGACTGTGAATAAATTACTTAACCTCCCTTTTCTCACTTTCTTCATCTGTAAAATGCATATGATGAGAATAGAATCTACAGTGTTGTCATTTTCAATAAGTTAATATGCAAAGTGCTTAAAACTGCCTGGATTGTGGTAAGTATACGCTATTTATTGATTATTTTAAATGGGATATTTATTATTTCTGAATAACATGACTATAAATTTTGCATGAAATAAAGCCAAGAGTCTTTAATGAGAAAAAACAGATTCATCGGTGGTATTCACTGTTCTAAGCTCAGCATACTTCATTGCATTGGCTAACACCTAAAGATGAAATAAATGAGTTAGACTAGTTGGCTATCTGCTCTTATTTTAAAAGCTATAAAATTAGCAAAAGAACTTTTGAGGATTATAAATTCTAGCATGATTACTATTGATTACTATTTTCATAAACCACACAGATTATCAACTACTTTTGGGGAACTATGTAGATGCTGTGAACTGACAATATGTCAGAAGAACACTAATAATATTAACTTCACAAATTTGAGAAGTCCTAACAAAAACAAACTATTATTGCTGCTTTTGCACATCTGATGGCTCTAAGTCTCACAACTTATGCAACATATTTTGTTTGACAAGGACATGGCTAACAGTATTTCAAGAGTGTGACCTCCACTTTGAAATACTGAAAGACAAAATATAAAGCAAAATATTTCAAATTTCAATGTATATAGAATATTTTCTTAAATGAGAATAACTTTCTATTTGTATTTAAGACCGAATTGCTAAAAGATACCATACACATGTTCTTGGCAGCCTTCTGTGAATCACTTATGAACCTCAATAATAAACCAATGAAAACATCATCGATATGAGAAAGAACAAGCCACGCAGGAGCAATTCAGTATGAAATTATGCTTAAAATGTAAAACTGATACCCACATTCCTAAAGGAACTTCAGACTGAAACCTGCTAACTATGAAGAGAAACTCTAAGAAGATTGAATCCCCGTCATTAAATATAGATTGATAATTCATATAAATGTATTTAATATGTGCTGTGTCCCTTTGCTTACACTACAAGTTCTTATTAAGCAATGATCCCGTTTTGTTTATATTTGCATTCTACTCAGACCCTTCTATAATGTTCACAAGACTTTATACTCACAATAAGCTTTTGCCAAACCTAGAAAATACTTTTACATCAACAACTGTTGCTTCCATTTTCTTCAGGCCCTTGACCCCAAAATACTCCTAGAACTGTGCATTGACAGTCTGCAAGCTGATGTAGGAAATTTTCCTATGGACATTTCTTTGGTATTTCCAGGTTGAGACGTAGAATCTTTATAACCTCAAAGTGAAGGTCAATGTCATAGGCATAAAACAAGTATGTATGTATGCATGCAATGACAAGTTGACTTGATTTGGTTTAAATATGCTGCTCTGAGGACTTGATTAAATGTGGCCTACCTACAGAACAAAATGGACTGCATCTCCTTTGGGCAATTCTCAATAAATATTCAGAGAATCTCAGAGTAATTTATCAAAGGGTTATACTTTTCTGACAAGCACTTGGTGTATCAACATTCATGTTGTCAATTAAGGACAGAGTCATATTGTATAACTTCCAGGGCCTGGGGTTGATATCTTCTTAAAAACATTGATAAGCCATTCAGGATAGCTTAATATAAGGGCATCTTACGTCATTCAGCCTGTGCTTTTTCCTTAAGAAACAATTCTAGTCTTCTCTAACAGTGGCCGTGAGCACATGAATATGACCAAGGGTTATTTCTACATGGTTCCATTTGTTTGAGTCAATTAATTAAATTATTCAAATATGCAACATACATATCTACATGAATATATATTTATATTAACACATAATATATATTATGTGATTGGCACTAAGTACAATAGCCTTCATAATTTCACCTTAATGAAAATTTAAAGCAGCTTTTACCAATTTCCTATCATGAGTATTAAAAAAAGTCACAACACATTGCCTGTTAAACTCTAACAGTGAGCAGAATAATATTCTAGTAAAAAGACTTCTAGATAAGTAAATGAATTGACCTATGCTTTAGATATGGAGAAATCATTTAGATACATAGAAACATCTGTCAAAGATAATTATTTTAATTTTAGAGTGGTTCATCTAAGTTTTTGTTTTTGTTGTTTTTTTATTTATGAGAGTCAGAGAGAGAGAGAGAGAGAGAGAGAGAGGCAGAGGCAGAGGGAGAAGCAGGCTTCCCGCTGAGCAGGGAGCCCGATGCGGGACTCGATTCCAGGACCCTGGGATCATGACCTGAGCCGAAGGCAGACGCTTAACCATCTGAACCACCCAGGCGCTCTCTAAGTTTTTTTTTAAATCAATTACATCAGAACTCTTGTTAGCCACTATTGACATTAGAAAATTTCTTACCTTTCTACTAGAGAACAAATTATTCTAGTGATTCAGCTAGTCAACCTAAATGCTAAATAACTTAATCAAATTTTTTTTACCTTATTTTCTTCTTTATTTCATTTGTAACTCTTAAGAACAACGGTAAGAATTAGCTTAGTTAACCTAAATAAACAACTGCTAGTTAATAGAAGAGAGAATTATAGAGCATACTGTGAGATCATGAATAGTTCCTCTAAATTTGATTCACTTTACTACTTAATACCCCATTTTCATCTTCAATAATAATGTAAGATTTTTTTATTATCACATGGATGTTTCATGTAACTATGTAATTATATGCACTTATAATAATTATGGATCATAATTAGAACAGGTAATTACTATGTGAGCATATTTAATTATATAGTTGAACACTTAATGCATGCAAATGTACTTGGCACTTGAGAGTAATATATGCTGCACAATAAGTAATTTTTCTGGAGCTCTTATCAAGTCAAATTCTTGAAATCAATAAAAATAGTAAAAATCAATTAATATTTTAATAAACCTGGCTTGGAATCAAACTTAGGAAAAGACTAAATAAAGTGTCTTTTAAAGGAATCAAAATGTATTCATTCTAATTTAATTTAGAATTCCCAATATATGAAGACATATGAAGAATGTAAAACTTAAAAGTTTTAAATTATTTCTCAGCAGTTTTGGTATTTTAAATTATTGATATTGAAATAAAAACTTTTGTATACCTGCTTTCTAAGCCAATATAGAATATAGACAAATATTTATATCCAAACTTAATATTTTTGTATGAAAATAAACTGAATGGATAAAGAACAACTGGACAACTTTATGAATCCAAGATTCAATAGCATATATTTTCCCCATGTATATATACTTAAATATTCCATAAATCTATTAACTCAAATATAGCCTAATTATTCCTGATTGTGTTGTTACACTTCTAAAACCTGTTCCTAGCCCAGAATAAGTGCTCTGTAAAGGTTGGAATTAGCAAAATGTATTGTATATCCATTATTTTCCCCACTGGATATATAATTTTTTTGATATTCTTAAAGTCCGGCCTTTAGCTACGTGACTAAAACTTTCCTTTGATTATTATAAATTGCTTGTTATTTGACAAATACAATGAAATTTTTTCAGCCTTATTGAGTAACCTTCTAATATTTTCTGTTTCTTCAGTCTTTTTTTTTTTTTAATTTCCTGAGTTTTACTTCTATAGGATTTTTCCTTTTGGATCAGATAATTATAGATAATTTGAAATGCATCGTGCATAGACTGAAGACTAAAAGATGCAGCAGAAGAATAATTACACCATTTCACAGGTCTAGAGGCAGTTGAGCTTTTAAATCTTAGTTTCTTTCTCTAGATTTGTACATGCATAATTTACATAAAATTTGGATAATAATATTACCTACTAACAACATTATTGTCTGGATTAACTAAAATACTCCTGAAATGTTGAGGTTTCAATAAATAGAATATATGAGAAGATAATAACTAATATATATTGAACACATTTTATATGAGGCATCTTTCTAGAGGTAAATTAACTCATTTAATCTTCGTAATAATCCCACGAGGACAGATTTAATAGTCATACCCATTTTATAGATGACAAAGTGAAAAGAGTGACTTTTCGGTATTAAGAGATTAATGGCACAATGTATTATCCATGTGAAATAAAATTTAAAATGGCTCGGGTTAGTAGAAAAAGAAACCCAAAACTTGAATCCAAGGAATAGACTTTAAAAAAAATTGGTAATAGTGGATAGTCACAGAATTGGGCAGATTTTTGTATGCTGAAGGATATAATACTTCCAAAATAGTGTGGTCCATGCAACTGGTTTTTGTGATTATATGTAAGGCTTACTCTAGCCACTATTTCAAACCATTAAATAACTACTTAAATTAAAATAAAATATTTTCAATTTCAAATAAATATAGTTCATTCAAATAAGGTAGAAATACAAAGCATTTATAAAAGAATGGTGTTTTTACTGATTGTACTTTGCATATGCTCTCTGAAGTTTCCTGGTGCAAATTGTCACCTGTAGTCTCACTTCTATAGGAAATATCTTTACTGTGTTTCTATCCTTCGGTGTTACCTGTGGGCACTCCATGCATCCTAAAAGACAATCACCTATTCTATCTCAGGAATTATTGATACTGTAAAACTATCTATTTACAATGTCATGTTTCACAAGTTAAAATACCACACATAACCCATAGAGAGACAAGAACTTACATAGCTTAAAGCACAATATCCGTAAACTACTCTTACATGTGATATGGTTAAGGGCTTTGTAAATGTTCATATTTGGTTTTGCTTTGTTTTGTTTTGTTGTTGTTTTTCCTCAATGGGTCACTTCTTAGCTTGCATCTTGTTCTGTGGAAGTAATTTAAGAATAAAATTCTCTTAGAAACAAATGTGTTGTTCTCCAAATAATAAGTAACTAAGTGCAAAGGAAAAAAAAAAGTTAAAAGACCTACTCTCTGATATATTTTGTTAAAGGTTGAAGGGAAGTTATTCCATCCTGCTATGTAAGGCTCATTTAGATTACTGTAGTAGTAATAGCAGTAATCACTAGGAAATGAAAGGATAATTAAATAAATTTGTGTCTTATTCTCTTAATTCAGTCCAATCTAGAACTACGATTTTATAGAAGCTACATTTCTAAAGGAAGAATTTTCTAGATTCCTTCAGAATTCAGACTTGGGAGTTCAACAAAATAATAGAAACACGACTCTTCCTTCTTATACCATAAGGACATTAAACATAGAAATCTCTTCTCCAGCGTTTCTTTTCCATTCTGTATTAGAGCCACTCAGATGATGCTTTATTATAACCTTCTTCAAACTTCTTTTGTCAAGATTCCCAATGACTTTATGATGACAAATCCAGTGGTAATCATTCCATTCTCCTATCAGCAGCATGTGACATAGATAAACCCACCCTTATTCCTGGAAAATTTTCTTTAGTTGGCTAAAAAGACACCACACTCTCTTGCTTATGGCCATGCCACTTTGGTTTTTCCTTTGGTTATTCACAGGTTTTTTTGTTTTTGTTTTTGTTTGTTTTGTTTTGTTTTGTTTGCTTTTTCCATCCTGTCTCCTAGAATTAAATGTTACAGTATTGGTGCTAAGAAATAGCGGGAAATTTTTTTTTTTTTTTTTTTTTAGAGAAAGGGAACACAGAGAAGTTATTAAAAGTAATAATTTGTTGATTCTTGAAACAGGTCACAACAAATTTCAAAATATTAAAATCATATGGAGAATTCATTGACAGTGAAATTAAATTAAAAATTAAGCACAAAAAAGATTAGTAGATAATCCATATATTTTTCTAAATTAAGGAATTCCTTCTAGGGGCGTCTGGCTGGCTCAGTTGGTTAAGCATCTGCCTTCAGCTCGGGTCATGATCTTAAGGTCCTGGGATCGAGCCCCACAGCCGGCTCCCTGCTCGGTGGAGAGTCTACTTCTCCCTCTCCCTCTGCCTGCCCCTCTGCCTACTTGTGCTCTCTCTCTCTCTCTGTCAAATAAATAAATAAAATCTATAAAAAAAATTCCTTCTAAAGAAACCATGGATCGTATTTTATGTTAAAACACTTGTTAAATTTTTATGCATTCAATAGTGTTTGAACACAATCAAAATACAAATATCAGCATACTAATGTTCTTATAAAAATGTTGCAAGTAAGGTGAAGCAGCAAGAAAAACTATTTACCCATATGATACACTAGAATACCTCTAGTATATATCCTTACAATCAATAAAAAGGCTAATAGCCTAAGAGAAAAATGTTGAAAATAGTGAATTAAAAATTAATAGTAGAATAACAAAAATAGCCAATGATCATTACCATGAAAATAGGTAAAAGATGAGATCTCCTTTGTTTACTTATGTAGAGGCCAAGGGCAGGGTGCCCCAGGATGGGCCACTCTGGCATAAAGATTATTTTTAGTTAAAAATAATCAAAACCCAGCAAATGGAAGAAAAGCTCTCTGCCTCTCCCTCAACTGTCTAAATTTATACTGGAAAGAAGAGCCTGTGCCAGGAAGAGAGCTATTAACAGAGACTTCTCTTTACCTAAGAAACTTATATGCATGACAGGGGAACCTTTGTTTTTCCAAGCATCTCTTTTCAGCTTCTTGCTAATGGTCTTTCTCCCCTTTGTATCCTCAGACCCTGGCCCCCCTCCTTAGTTCATATTAGCCTTATGTTGCCTCATTGTCTTTGAAATTTCATGTCTATGTAGATTCCTTGTATGTATGCCTATTAAATTAGATTTTTCTCCTGTTAATTTGTTTCATGTCAATTTGATTCTAAATTCAGCTAGAAAGACCATAGGACAGAGGAATGTCTTCCTCCCCAACACTTACTAGGTTGGAAAAAGTTAAAAAATATTGGCTATACCTTGCATTGGTGACAATAATATGACTGTGATTTGATAAACAGTATTTGGATAGTGATTTGTCAGTATATCTCAAAATCTAAATACTGCACTTCCTTTGAACAAGAATTTTTATTCTATGGTTTTACTCTGAATAGATAAAAAATGTAAATGCAAAAATTCAATCAAACTTTGTGTAATAATTAGATGATTCTATATAAACTAAAATTTCACAAGTAGAGGATTGACTAAATTGGGATAAATTTGGATAAAAACTCTGCGTTTATTAGTTAGATATTAAAAATATCTGATGGCATTAGATAAGGAAAAACTGTAACTGTGTGACCTTGAAAAACATTTATAAACTAAGATAGGTGTCTTTATCTATAAAATGGAGATAATGATTACTAATATACAGGATCATTTTAAATATTAAATTATATAATAGTAATAACAACCAACATTTAACAGCTGTTATATGCTGCTTACAATGTTATATGTCTGGCATATGGTAAGTGCTCACTGAATGGTAACACTTTGTATAAGAGAAAAAAGTATTTATCATTGAAAAAGATGTCATGAAAATTTTTTAGCCACTAAAGAGGTATAAAACAGCACATCTTGTTTCATTTTTGTAAAATCTTCTGCTTACATATGTGTGTAACAGAATGATGTCTGAATGGTTTTCTCAAAAGGGCTAACAGTGTTTATAACTGGATAGCGGTCTTGAAATTATTTTTACTTTATTGTTTGTATGTTTCTGTATTTCCTAATTTTAAAACAAGCAGGTTGTTTTAAAACTGAAAAATAAATGAAGTAATTTTAATTTTGGAAAACTAGTAATGCATTGCATCAATAAGTTTCTCTGTGAGTAAATTAGGAGCTTAGGAAGCCTTGGTGTTATATTCACACCATTTATTTGGAAAGTATGGGTGAAAGTAGAGGTAAGGATACATGATTAGATAAAAGTTTTTATAAAATATAGTTTGTGTCCATGGTAACTGTACTTTTAAAAGTTGTGCTCTGGCAATTCTTAGAATCAGTTCTAACAATAAAAATTAAAATGCTGATTATATTTCCAGTTAATATTTTTAAGGAGATCCAGTAAATTAAGTGCTCAAATGCATAAGACTTGTCTGATACGCTTACTTCTTAAGCTTTTAACCTTTATTCTCTCTTTCTTAAGCATTTTGCTGTGATTCAAATACCCTTCATGAATTATCTAGCTATGAATATGTATTTTCCTATCTTCTTTCTTCCACGAGGGCACTTTCCATTATATTTACCATTCTAAAGAGGATATGGACTTTTCCTTCCTCTCAGCACGATCACTCACTTTTTTTTTTTCCATGATACCATCTGCCTAATAGGCTTTGCTCTTTGAGATTACCATTGTAGATTCTTCTGTACATTCCCAGAGACTGTGATCCATGTTTTCTCATCATTAATGAAAATCCTTCTCATTTGAAGCAGATTTTAGCAACAAGTTTTTCTGCATGCTCTTATAAAATTTACATACAGAACAGTATGCTCATTTTCCATCAGGCTGGCATTAACATATATTGAGCACACAGGATTTTGTTTCCCCACCCAATTCACACTTGTAGCTCTCTATAGGATTAAAAGATTAGTGTGTCTTAGCATAAACTCTAAGAAAACAAGGTGTTGTGGTATGAGTGGATATTAATCAAATAAAAACTTGCTCATCTCATGATTGTATCCGTAATTTTTAAAAGAAATGTACTATGTCTTCAAGAAGATAGTATTTTAAAAATATATAACAACTATATTATAGTAATAACACTGTAATTTTAAGTAGGAATGGAAGGAAATTGCATTCTGGCACTTAAATCCAATGATAACTGGCACTGGCATATTCTTAGAACATATGAAGGATTCCTCTTTAAACTGAAGCAGGGCATTTTGCATCCATTAATAATCCTCCATTGCATTTAGGATTGAGACCCTGAGTCTTGCAATAACTAACAAATCTTTCTTAATCCCCAGTTCCCTTTATCTGAAATTCTAATACATGTAGATTTACTTTATGTAACTTTTCAGCCTTTTGTGCCCTGAGACAGTCTAACATTTGGAGGTCTGATGGAGAATGATTGCAATAGAAAGAAAACTTCATATATAACTCCTTAAACTGGTGTTTTTATCAAAAGCAATATTAAAAGCACCAAACTATTTTGATGAAAAGGTGTTACCAAGAAATAGGGATTTTAATTCTGGTTCTGGTAGTAATGGTGACCTTAGTTTCTCAGAATCTTAACTGACTCTTATGTAAAATAAGGGAACTATACAGGATAATTTTAAAAGTCCCTTAAAGCTCTTTTAAAAAAAAAATCAATCTTTTATGTTAAATTGTGATATATACTGAACTATCAAAAAAAGAGAGTTCCAGACAAGAGGAATAGATTTAAAAATCCATGATATTTTAAAATTTACTTCTGAAATTACTGGAGCTCTCTTTGATGATTCTGATAACCAAATTTTTCAAGTTTATCATTATATCAGAGAATGTAGATATTTCATTTGGAAAAACACAGCAATGGAGGTCTCATTCTGTGGTAAATATGATGATTTATTTCATTCTTACTTAATGGCATGGGGATTTTGCATGGGAATATTACAATACTCTATGCAATATTCTTTATGTTCATAATTTCATTTCTAGTGACCCAGGCTGGGCATAATTAAGGGAGGGAACATTCTTTAATTGGGATCAAAAAACCATCTCAAATCAATAGTGTGTCAGCCTGAGTCATCTGGGAAGTAGATGCCAAGACAGAGCTAGAAGAGCAAACAATATATTGAGGAAAATGCCTGAGAATGCTTAACAGGGCAAGGAGCTGGGATAGGCAGGGAGAGCTTTCTGATCCCTTTGCATAGCCCACACTTGAGAAAGGAGTGAGTTAAGGGAGGAGGGTGGGTAGGAGGAAGCTTGATACTCCAGTACTGCTCTGAGAAGGTCTCTGCCAGGCAGTGGTCAAAATTACCTGCTTGAGGTGCCCACGCTGAATGGAAACGGTCAGGTCTCTCGCCCCCACTCTGCTCACTAGTTCACTGGGAGCACTCGGAAGTGTGGCATGTACACCTCAGTGAAGCCAGAAGTTGAAGCAGGTAGAAGCTGTGAGATAACTCAACCTCTCCCAGCAGGTTTTCTCTTGACAGGAAGATCAGAGTGGCAAGCCTCCACAGCTGCCACAATTAGTGTAATTGATATCTCTGCAATTTTACGTACTATACGAATTGTACTCAATGCATATAAAATATTTGAATCTCAGGAAAAAGAATGGAAACACTTAAAATGGAACGAAAATAAATTCGTTCTTTGTTACATTCAAAGTAGAGAATCCTTTGAGAAAGAATGTTGTCCTGGACCGTTTCCTATATAGTAACTATCTAGTAAGGCTTGGTAAGACTAAGTGACTGGCTACTTTCCTCATGAATTAGTCAAGGTAATTGATTTGGAAGTAGGAAATTTATTGAGCATGAACTATGACAATCTATTTTATATTTTACATAAATTATTTCATTTAATCTTTAAACAGCCTTGTGACATTTCAGTTCAACAAATGAAAAACTGAAATCTTTTTGTAGGAACAACGTGAACTAACTGTACTACCAGCCCATTAAAGCAGACCTGTGGAGAGCCTCCAAGGAAATTTTATATTTGGTTAGATGCCTTGAATTTACTAAGGATTGTCTTTCATCAGAGTAAAATGGTATCAAGTCAGTCTTACTATAGAAATTGGGAACTTTTTCAGAGTCCTCTATGTAAGTTCAAGTTTTGAATAATATCATATGTATAAATATGCATGGGAAATTCACCTTGAAGGAATTTATTCTAAAGTTACTTTTCATGATGTCTGCTAGGTTCATTAGCATTACTGTCTAGCAGAAAACAAGTAAGTATGTACCACTGAGAGAGTCAGGAATGCAGGTGAGAACAGACACTGGCAAAAATGTCAGCAGTAGTATGTGAAGACACATGAAGTAACAACACGTGAAACTGAAAGAAATTAAGAGAGGAAACCAATAAGAGATGGGGTGACTGAAAAATACAGATGAACCACAAGAGGAAGAAAATTAAAAATAAAAAACTCAAAACTAATAAAATCCTTAATAAAAATAATAAAATAATTATAATATTAAGAGTTGACTTACCCAATTACAGATCTGAAATCTTCAGAAGACACTGAATAATTTTTTTTAAATCATAACTTCAAAGACCTCTTTTTTCAGAAAAAAAGTAATGGAAATTATTTTTTTATACCACAGTTTGTTATAGCATATTGAATTAACATAAAACAATGTCTAAGTATAGAGTGCCATGCCTTGCAGAATAGATTTTACAAATTTTCAAGTAGTTGGCTATAACAGAGTGCTGGGAGAATGATAAAGAGCTTATGTTAAAGTTCTTTCTGATTTTTTTACCATACTGAACACAATAACAGCTAATTAAAAGATTATGGTTTTTTGTTTTTAGGATTTATAGCTTTGTCTCCAAAAGAGATGCATTTTTACCTGGAGTTTTAAGTTACTATATTCCAGACAGTTAAGTCATAAATAAAGCGTATTTTCTCCATAAAGATGGGAAATGTATTTATTAGTTCTACTGTGATTTTTTATTTGAAAACTTTAAGGTCATTAATCAAACTATAATTTACTTTTTATTAAAGTGGATTACTTATTGAGTTAAAACATAAAATATATTAAGATAGATTTACTAATAGTTTAACTGTCCAGATGCACTGTTAATTTGCATTGAAATGAAACACCTATAACATCTATAAGCATGACAATGTATGATATAAAAATTCAAAAATAATATAACCATTATTATAAACAAAACTATTTAGATTAACTGTAATAAAGAACACTATAGCTGAGAATCAACCTCATAAAATACCAAAGCAAAAATTAATCTAATTCATCAAAATCAATTAATCAAATAGTATTAATTTTTAAAACAATTATTATAAGTATAGTTAAAATAAACCTAAATAAGATAAATAGTGGGGTACCTCGATGGCTCAGTCAGTTAAGCAGCCAACTCTTGATTTCGGCTTAGGTTATTATCTCAGGGTTGTGAGATCAGCCCTATGTTGGGCTCTGCACTGAGCATGGAGCCTGCTTAGGATTCTCTCTCTAACTCACCTTCTACCCCTCCCCCTCACACTCCTGCAATCTCTCTCTCAAAAAATAAATAAACAAATTAAAAAAACAAACAAGCAATTTCTTTAAAAAATTAAAATAAAAGAATAAATTAATACGATAAATAGTATTAACTAATATATTTGTGCACAGGATGTAGTTACTGATATTTAACATTAAATATTATCATGCTTGTTTAATAATATAATCCAGATAACTTTTTTAGAATTTTATTCACACAGTTTTAAGTTATCAGCAAGTCAGTATCTGACTTGTTAAGGATTTAATCACATACAATAAAAAAATACTAAAATAAATAACATTATGTGGTCATTCTCCTAGTCTGATTCAATCAAAGAGTAATGTTAGGCTCTTCTAAAAGTTTTATATAAAAAATATGTTGGAATAATTAAAATAATTTGAACATTAATTATACCTTAATATATATATTTCTCGTATGATTTCAGTGCTCTAGCCTCCTATTTACTTTATTAGGCATATTTCCAATCTTCTCCATTGGATCCTAAGTACATTGAAGCTAAAAATGATGCTTTGTCAATATGCATTTCTTAATGGTGAATACTTACGTAAAGACAACAGAGCATACTTAAAAAAAAGGCGAGGACTACCTGTGCTCAAATCTGACTAGGCTGCTATCCCTGGAAAAGCCTCTTAAACTGTGTGGGTTCCAATTTATTTACCTGCAGGATGAGGGAAAATATGTTACCAATGTCACATGACTGTTATGGGAATAAAATTTCAGAATATGCAAAAGTACTTATAAGACATTACATGTAGTGAATAGATGATGAATTCTGGCTTTTAATTATGACTGGGCACATACTCAGCAAGTGCTGTCTGATAAAGCAGATGTCATAAGATGACTTTATTTAGGATAGAAAGTTATACTTCTCATCATTAATATTTTAAATCGTAGATACTTAATAACTCAATTCAAATCTGAGAAGAAAATAAAGGATAGGGGCGCCTGGGTGGCTCAGTTGGTTGGGCGACTGCCTTCGGCTCAGGTCAGGATCCTGGAGTCCCTGGATCGAGTCCCGCATCGGGCTCCCTGCTCGGCGGGGAGTCTGCTTCTCCCTCTGACCCTCCCCCCTCTCATGTGCTGTCTGTCTCTCTCATTCTCTCTGTCTCAAATAAATAAATAAAATCTTTAAAAAAAAAAAAAGAAAATAAAGGATATATTTTCATCAAATCATTGCATTTTACCACAGACTAGAATGAAATTGTCTTCAGTTATATGAAGCATCATCGTTTGTACAACAGAAAAAGTGTCAAAATAATTTTTTTCTCTCATGATAAAACTAATTTTTTATTTTCAGAAAAGAATTATCTATTATAAAGTAGAGGATTTTGAAAGAATGATTATCACAATTGCTGGAACTTTAATTCTTCTCAAAAAAGTTTCTTATTCTGCTACTATCATTCATCTTCATCATCAGATTTACAAACTTACTGTAAAAAGAATTGTATTGTTATCTGTTATTGCTTCCAGACTTTTTTTTTTTTTTAAGATTTTATTTATTTGCAAGAGAGAGAGAGAGAGAGCATGCACAAGCAGAGGGCACGGCAGGCAGAGGGAGAAGCAGGCTCCCCGCAGAGCAAAGAGCCCGATGTGGGGCTTGATCCCAGGAATCTGGGATCATAACCTGAGCCGAAAGCACACGCTTAACAGACTGAGCCCCTCAGGCGCCCCAAACTTCTTTTTTTAGCTTGTCAACAACATTGTTCTTACACAAGGTTGAAAGATTTTTTTTTTCCGTCCAAGATCGAACTGAAAAGATACAGAATGGGCAAGGATTAGAATGTGAAGATTTTATCTAATGTATTACTTTTATTCCAGGTATGTACTGAATTACAAATTCTACTATTTGATACTTTATTTCAGCAGCTGTACACAGAATAAGATTTATTTATCATGTAAACTAACTCATTCATTTCAAAGTGATTTTCAGAAATCTCTTACCTTACCATCTTTCCCCGCTATAGTGCTTATCTATATCCTTGAAAGGGAGAAATAAAAAAAGAAAAACATAAGAAAGGAAGATATGTTCTTCATTAGAACATGATTTCTTTTAATTCATTTCTATGATAATTTAATGCCAAGAGATATATTTCTAACTTCTTTTACAGACATAGTAAAAAAAAAAAAACATTTGGAAATAATAAAAATGATACAGAAGGGTATAATCTGAAAAGTCCCTTTCCTACAATCCCTTCTAAATAATATAACTTCATATAAGATAACACTGTGAAAATTTTAAATATGTAAGTTCTCAATTCTTTAATTATGATTTTATGAAAAGTTAGGCTGAGACCTGAGGCCATAAATTTCAATATCACAAAACTATAAAGAATGGAAAACTTCGAGTTGTGGGAAAAGATCCTTTGAGATTATTATAAAGGACTGAGATACCTAACATTAGACAACTTCTTGTACAATGAAGAAGTCAACAGAATATTTATATGTTTGCTTCCTTAAATACACTGAAAATATAAACAGTAACTAGATTTGTTCAAAAGGTCTGTGTGCCATGTTTTACTTAATTTTATTTTCTCATTATCATGATAATCATGATTAAATTCTGATTTTTTTTAAGGAAACTTCCCTATGAGTTTCTACTTTAATACGGTTTATTCTAAATGTAATTTTCAGTTGTGACAGAATGAGGTTTATAGTTTATCAAGGAAATTTGGACTCGGAAATTGAATTCAAATTTTCTTACCAACCTTGTAATATTTAACTAACTCAATGACGAAGCTGTCAAGGATCTTGATGTAAATAATGGTAGTATGTATAGTTCTTATTTATGGGGGGTTAGAAAAAAAAAATCTATGTTTACTGCCTTGCATTAATTTCAGTCCAAATCAAAATTAATATTGCATGTAGGAAAATAATTTAATGGATAAAGCATAGTATCTAGATGCATTCCTCACTATTAACAATTCCTTGTGTATCCACCCAGAAACCTACTCTTCCTATCATATATTTTATATAGGTAATCTATTCTTTAATTTGCTTTATGGATATCAACATATCTTGAATGTTGAATTATCACTAAAGCCTGAACTGTCAAACAGACATGATTATAGATCTTACCCAATCTGACTGCCAAGTCAGCATCAGTATCTGGGAGGCCCCAGAACCATCAGATTTAGCTTCCTATTAATCTCCTCTCTACCACTGGGAGACATTTGGGTTCTGGAATGACTATCAAGCACCATCTGCAATACAAGTCAGTCTGGTGGTAAGTGGCTTATTTTCAGGATTTATCTTGTTAATCCCGTTAAAAAAAATTGCTGATAAAATGAAGGTATCCTAACAGCCCCGAGGTTATCTCCCAGCTAGAAAATGCTATCAGAAGACACACAGGAGGAGGGCAAGTGAGGTCAAAATTGCCTAAAGCATTGTGAGGATGGAAGAATTTTACAGACTTGTTTTTTACTCAGTATTTCCTACATATCCTTCCACAATAACCAGAAATCTTCCTCATCCTTTGTAAAGGCAGGTTGTCTACCCTAATTAGATGTTCCATACTTTTTAAAATTTTTTTACCAGAACTGTATTAATGAATACTATATTTACCTCAAGTTTAATAATAAATGTTTTATCTTATTTATTTTAGTTTAGTTTATTATTTATTTTATTTTATTTTATTTTATTCTATTCTATTTTTTACTAAGAAGGATAGGAGAATGGCTATTGGCAAACAACTAGAAGTCTCCAAGTTTGAACACCTTTTCATGGGTTTAAAAAAATTTGCATATCAATTTTTTCCTCTGTAATTCATATTCATGTTAATGACAGATTTTCTGTTTTTTATTATGTTGGTTTTAAGAGCCCTTGTTTTTTTTTTTAAAGATTTTATTTATTTATTTGAGAAAGAGAGAGAGAATATGAGCAGGGGAGGGGGCAGAGGGAGAAGTAGACACCCCACTGAGCAGGGAGCTGATGTGGGCCTCGATCCCAGGACCCTGGGATTATGACCTGAGCCAAAAGCAGACCCTTAACCAACTGAGCCACCCAGGTGCTCCAAGAGCCCCTTTTATATATATTCAGATACCAAAACCTTTGTTAGATATTTGAATTACAGTTATATTTTTTCCTAGTTTTTCATTTTTCTTTTGATTTACTTTCTAGTTCAGGTTGCTTTTAGACTCTATATAGTTGAACTTTTCATGGAGGTCATTATTTGAAAGTTAAAAGGATGAGAGTTTTATTAATTTTTTTCTAATTAAGAAATAGATAACACTAACCCATATACATTAGGCTAAATAGTGTTAAAAAATTATTCTGATGTTTGTTAAAAAGGTAAAGAAGATTGGGATACCTGGGTGGCTCAGTTGGTTAAGCATCTGGGTAAGCAACCAATTCTTGATTTCAGATCAGGTCATGATCTCAGGGTTCTGAGATGGAGCCCTCCCTAAGGCTCCCTGCTCAGTGGGGAGTCTGCTTCACTCCCTCCTTTTCTCCCTCTGCCCCTCCCCCTGCTTGTGCAGGTTCTCTCTCTCTCTAAAAATAAATAAAATCTTTAAAAAAAATAAGGAAGATTGTATTTGGGACTATTACAGCAAGAGCGAGAGATCAGGCTCAACTCAGACTACAAGGATGAGTGGGAATTAATAGCCAGGGAGCAGGGCAAGAAGCTCAGTGGATGGAAAATACTAAGAGGAGACATCAAGGGTAAGGGGATTTTTGCTAAATTCACTTAGCAGGATTCTTGCTGAACGCAGACCAGGGTGATCAGATATCAAGGGTGGAGGGATTGCCATTAAACTGACTTATCAGGATTCTTGATACAGTTGGCCCAGGCAGGTTGAAGACCTGGCCCAAAGATGAAGCTTTACCCAAAAACAGGCTCAGAGGAGCCTACCTAAAGTTTCATAAAGGAGTCTTTGTCAATAATTTTAAGGTAAAAGGAACAAGGTTAAAATGAAACCCCCTTTATTTTGACTTCCAACTTAAGTCAGATTATCCTGGGCTATTAAATATCCCTTGATAATAAAATAAATCAGTATATATGCATAAAAAATGCTGGAAAAGAGAAAGTGGGGCAAGAAAAAAACATAATCAATATAGCTGCCATTTGGGATATATAATATCCACACATCAGGAAGCATATGAGTGATCTTTTTAAAATATATATATGTATCAGTAATAAATTGTTAAATATATTGTGCATTCATAAACAATGACCTGTAATTTTCAAGGCACACGCAACCTGTAAACAAATAAAATATTCTAAAACCGGAATATTGTAACAATTTGAGCCTTTTGTGCTTTGTGAAATTTTTCAAATTAAAAAAATGCTGGAGAGGCAGAGCAAGATGGCAGAGGAGTAGGAGACGTGGATTTCGTCTCCTCTCAGGAATTCAGCTGGATAGGGATCAAACCATTCTGAACACCTACAAACTCAACAGGAGATCGAAGAAAAGAAGAGCAGCAACTCTCTGAACAGAAAAGCGACCACTTTCTTTCTGGAAGGTAGGATGTGCAGAGAAGTGAATCCGCGGCGATATTCGGGAGGATAGACGGCGGGGGAGGGGCCTCCGTCGGCCGCTTCTGGCAAGTGATAGAGCCGCGGAGCACAAAATCGGAACTTTTAAAAGTCTGCTCCGCTGAGGGACGTCACTCCGGTGGTTAAGCGAGCGTGGAACCCTCGTGGGACAGTGTGGTCTCAGGACCCTCAAGGTCACAGAAAGACTGGGGGTGGCTGAGTGCGGCAGAGCTCCCAGGTATCAGAGCGGGGAAGCCAGCTGCAGAGACAGAGCCAAGGAGTGGGCTCTCAGCTCGGGGTTGCCATAAACTGTGATCTGTGGCACAGTTGGGCCCCTGCTCCTCCAGCAGGGACCCAACAAGCGGCAGATCCGGGAAGACTCCCCTTCCTCCCCTGGGAGGAGAGCCACGGGAGCGCAGGGCAGGGATCTGCTGGGTTTGGAGACTCCACACGGGGTCGGGTGCCAGAGATAGAAACGCTCGGTCACAGGCAGGGTGAGCACGGAGTGTGGCCGGAGACCGGGGAGACAGGAGTGATTGACGGCTTTACTCTGGGGGCTCAATGAGGAGCGGGGCGCGAGTTCTCACCTCCTCCAGGGCGGAGATTGGGAGGCCGCCATTTTCACTCTCCGCCTCCAAGGCTGTACGGAAAGCTTGCAGGGAACAAAAGCTCTGGCGAGCAAACCCGAGCGTATTACTTAGCCCGGAAGGGGGCAAGGGCAGGGCAATTCCGCCTCCGGCAAAGACATTTGGGAACCATGGCAACAGGCCCCTCCCCAGAAGATCAGCGAGAACAGCCGGCCAAGACCACGTTTACCGATCAATGAGAATGGCAGAACTCCAGCGCTAGGGGAATAATGCACATAGAATTCATGGCTTTTTTACCATGATTCTTTAGTCTTTCAAAGTTAATTTTTTTAAACTGTCTTCTTTTTTTTTTGAATTTTTCTTTTTCCCTTTTTCAACCAACATCTTATCAATCCCTTTTTAAAAAAAAAAAATTTATTTTTCATTTTTATTTTTCATTTTTAGAGTCATATTCTATCCCTTCAGAGTAGTTACCCGTATTTTTGGCATATATATATAAGTTGTTCTTTCTTTAAAATTTTGAGATAGTTTCTTCTAACAGATCAAAATATACCCTAAATCTCTAGTGTATGTTTTTTTTCTACTCCCCTGCCTGATCACATTCTCTCCCTTTTTTTTCTTTTTTCTTTATTCTTTTTTTTTTAAATCCTCTTCTTTCTTTTTTCAAACAACTTCTTTATCAATTCCTTTTATAAAATTTTTTATAATTTCCATCTTTACAGTCATATTCCATCCCTTCATCATATCAACCCTCATTTTTGTACATATATAAGTTTTTCTTTCTTTAAAATTTTGGGAGGCACTTTCTTCTAAAAGACCAAAATACACCCCAAATCTAGTGTGTGGCACTGATCTATATACCAGCCTGATCATATTTGATCACATTCTGTTTTTTTTTTGTTTTGTTCTGTTTTTGTTTGTATTTATCTTTATCTTTTTCTTTTTCTTTTTTTTCTTTTTCTTTTTTCTCTCTTTCCCTTTCTTTTCCCACTGCTTCAGGTCTTTTCTGATTTGTTTAGAGTATATTTTCTGGGAACGTTGTTACCCTGTTAGCATTTTGTTCTCTCATTAATCTATTCCCCTCTGGGCAAAATGACAAGATGGAAAAAATCACCTCAACAAAAAGAACAAGAGGTAGTACCGACTGCCAGGGACCTACTCAATACGGACATTAGTATGTTGTCAGATCTAGAGTTCAGAATCATCACTTTAAAGATACTAGCTGGGCTTGAAAAAAGCATGGAAGTTATTAGAGAAACCCTTTCTGGAGAAGTAAAACAACTAAAAGCTAACCAAGTCAAAATCAAAAAGGGTGCAATCAAATCAATGAGGTGCAATCAAATATGGGGGCACTAACTGCTAGGATAAATGAGGCAGAAGAGAGAATCAGTGATACAGAAGACCAAATGATGGAAAATAAAGAAGCTGAGAAAAAGAGAGATAAACAACTACTGGATCACGAGGGCAGAATTTGAGAGATAAGCGATACCATAAGACGAAACATTAGAATAATTGGGATCCCAGAAGAAGAAGAAAGAGAGAGAGGGGCAGAAGGTATACTGGAGCAAATTATAGCAGAGAACTTCCCTAATTTGGGGAAGGAAACAGGCATCAAAATCCAGGAAGCACAGAGAACCCCCCTCAAAATCAATAAAAATAGGTCAACACCCCGACATCTACTAGTAAAACTTACGAGTCTCAGAGACAAAAAGAAAATCCTGAAAGCAGCTCGGAAGAAGAGATGTGTAACCTACAATGGTAGAAACATTAGATTGGCAACAGACCTATCCACAGAGACCTGGCAGGCCAGAAAGGACTGGCAGGATATAATCAGAGCACTAAATGAGAAAGATATGCAGCCAAGAATACTCTATCCAGCTAGGCTGTCATTGAAAATAGAAGGGGAGATAAAAAGCTTCCAGGACAAGCAAAAACTAAAGGAATTTGCAAACACAACACCAGCCCTACAAGAAATATTGAAAGGGGTTCTCTAAGCAAAAAGAGAGCCTAAAAGCAACATAGACCAGAAAGGAACACAGACAATATACAGTAACAGTCACCTTACAGGCAATACAATGGCACTAAATTCCTATCTTTCAATACTTACCCTGAATGTAAATGGGCTAAATGCCCCAATCAAAAGACACAGGCTATCAGATTGGATTAAAAAACAAGACCCATCAATATGCTGTCTGCAAGAGACTCATTTTAGGCCCAAAGACACCCCCAGATTTAAAGTGAGGGGGTGGAAAACTATTTACCATACTAATGGACACCAAAAGAAAGCTGGGGTGACAATCTTATATCAGACAAATTAGATTTTAAACCAAAGACTGTAATAAGAGATGAGGAAGGACACTATATCCTACTTAAAGGGTCTATCCAACAAGAAGATCTAACAATTGTAAATATCTATGCCCCTAACATGGAAGCAGCCAATTATATAAGCAATTAATAACAAAAGCAAAGAAACACATCGACAACAATACAATAATAGTGGGGGACTTTAACACCCCCTTCACTGAAATGGACAGATCATCTAAGCAAAAGATCAACAAGGAAATAAAGACCTTAAATGACACACTGGACCAAATGGACTTCACAGACATATTCAGAACATTCCATCCCAAAGCAACAGAATATACATTCTTCTCTAGTGCCCATGGAACATTCTCCAGAATCAATCACATCCTAGGTCATAAATCAGGTCTCAACCGGTACCAAAAGATTGGGATCATTCCCTGCCTATTTTCAGACCACAATGCTTTGAAACTAGAACTCAATCACAAGAGGAAAGTCAGAAAGAACTCAAATACACGGAGGCTAAAGAGCATCCTACTAAAGAATGAATGGGTCAACCAGGAAATTAAGGAAGAATTTAAAAAATTCATGTAAACGAATGAAAATGAAAACACAACTGCTCAGAATCTTTGGGATGCAGCAAAGGCAGTCCTAGGAGAAAAGTATATAGCAAAACAAGCCTTTCTCAAGAAACAGGAAAGGTCTCAAGTACACAACCTAACCCTACACCTAAAGGAGCTGGAGCAAGAACAGCAAATAAAGCCTAAACCCAGCAGGAGAAGAGAAATAATAAAGATCAGAGCAGAAATCAATGAAATAGAAACCACAAGAACAGTAGAACAGATCAACGAAACTAGGAGCTGGTTCTTTGAAGGAATTAATAAGATTGATAAACCCCTGGCCAGACTTATCAAAGAGAAAAGAGAAAGGACCCAAATCAACAAAATCATGAATGAAAGAGGAGAGATCACAACCAACACCAAAGAAATACAAACAATTATAACAACTTATTATGAGCAACTCTATGCCAGCAAATTAGATAACCTGGAAGAAATGGATGCATTCCTAGAGACCTATAAACTACCAAAACTGAACCAGGAAGAAATAGAAAACCTGAACAGACCTATAACCATGAAGGAAATTGAAGCAGTCATCAAAAATCTCCCAAAAAACAAAAGCCCAGGGCCAGATGGCTTCCCAGGGGAATTCTACCAAACATTTCAAGAAGAATTAATACCTATTCTTCTGAAACTGTTCCAAAAAATAGAAATAGAAGGAAAACTTCCAAACTCATTTTATGAGGCCACCATTACCTTGTTCCCCAAACCAGACAAAGATCCCATCAAAAAGGAGAATTACAGACCAATATCCCTGATGAACATGGATGCAAAAATTCTCACCAAAATACTAGCCAATAGGATCCAACAGTACATTAAAAGGATTATTCACCACGACCAAGTGGGATTTATCTCTGGGATGCAAGGTTGGTTCAACATCCGCAAATCAATCAACATGGTGCAATACATTAACAAAAGAAAGAACAAGAATCATATGATCCTCTCAATAGATGCAGAAAAAGCATTTGACAAAGTATAGCATCCTTTCTTGATCAAAACTCTTCAGAGTATAGGCATAGAGGGTACATACCTCAATATCATAAAAGCCATCTATGAAAAACCTACAGCGAATATCATTCTCAATGGGGAAAAACTGAGAGCTTTCCGCCTAAGGTCAGGAACACGGCAGGGATGTCCACTATCACCTCCGCTATTCAACATAGTATTAGAAGTCCTAGCCACAGCAATCAGACAACAAAAAGAAATCAAAGGCATCCAAATCAGCAAAGAAGTCAAACTCTCACTCTTTGCAGATGATATGATACTTTATGTGGAAAACCCAAAAGACTCCACCCCAAAACTGCTAGAACTCATATAGGAATTCAGTAAAGTGGCAGGATATAAAATCAATGCACAGAAGTCAGTGGCATTCCTATACACCAACAACAAAACAGAAGAAAGAGAAATTAAGGAGTCAATCCCATTTACAATTGCACCCAAAACCATAAGATACCTAGGCATAAATCTAACCAAAGAGGCAAAGAATCTGTACTCAGAAAACTATAAAATACTCATGAAAGAAATTGAGGAAGACACAAAGAAATGGAAAAATGTTCCATACTCATGGATTGGAAGAACAAATATTGTGAAGATGTTAATGCTACCTAGAGCAATCTACGCATTCAATGCAATCCCCATCAAAATACCATCCACTTTTTTCAAAGAAATGGAACAAATAATCCTAAAATTTGTAGGGAACCAGAAAAGACCCCGCATAGCCAGAGGAATGTTGAAAAAGGAAAGCAAAGCTGGTGGCATCACAATTCCGGACTTCCAGCTCTATTACAAAGCTGTCATCATCATGACAGTATGGTACTGGCACAAAAACAGACACACAGATCAATGGAACAGAATAGAGAGCCCAGAAATGGACCCTCAACTCTATGGTCAACTAATCTTCAACAAAGCAGGAAAGAATGTCCAACGGAAAAAAGACAGTCTCTTCAACAAATGGTGGTGGAAAAATTGGATAGCCACATGCAGAAGAATGAAACTGGACCATTTCCTTACACCACACACAAAAATAGACTCCAAATGGTTGAAAGACCTCAGTGTGAGACAGAAGTCCATCAAAATCCTAAAGGAGAACACAGGCAGCAACCTCTTTGACCTCAGCCGCAGCAACTTCTTCCTAGAAACATCGCCAAAGGCAAGGGAAGCAAGAGCAAAAATGAACTATTGGGACTTCATCAAGATAAAAAGCTTTTGCAAAGCAAAGGAAACAGTCAACAAAACCAAAAGACAACCGACAGAATGGGAGAAGATATTTGCAAATGACATATCAGATAAAGGTCTAGTATCCAAAATCTATAAAGAACTTATCAAACTCAACACCCAAAGAACAAAGAATCCAATCAAGAAATGGGCAGAAGACATGAAAAGACATTTTTCCAAAGAAGACATCCAAATGGACAACAGACACATGAAAAAGTGCTCAATATCGCTCGGTATCAGGGAAATCCAAATCAAAACCTCAATGAGATACCACCTCACGCCAGTCAGAATGGCTAAAATTAACAAGTCAGGAAACAAAAGATGTCAGGGATGCGGAGAAAGGGGAACCCTCCTACACTGTTGGTGGGAATGCAAGCTGGTGCAACCACTCTGGAAAACAGTATGGAGGTTCCTCAAAAAGTTGAAAATAGAGCTACCATATGATCCAGCAATTGCACTACTGGGTATTTACCCCAAAGATACAAAAGTAGGGATCCGAAGGGCTACGTGCACCCCGATGTTTATAGCAGCAATGTCCACAATAGCCAAACTATGGAAAGAGCCAAGATGTCCATCGACAGATGAATGGATAAAGAAGAAGTGGTATATATATACGATGGAATATTATGCAGCCATCAAAAGGAATGAGATCTTGCCATTTGCAACGACGTGGATGGAACTGGAGGGTATTATGCTGAGCGAAATAAGTCAAACAGAGAAAGACATGTATCATATGACCTCACTGATATGAGGAATTCTTAATCTCAGGAAACAAACTGAGGGTTGCTGGAGTGGGGGGTGGGGTGGGAGGGATGGGGTGACTGGGTGATAGACACTGGAGAGGGTATGTGCTCTGGTAAGCGCTGTGAATTGTGCAAGACTGTTGAATCTCAGATTTGTACCTCTGAAACAAATAATGCAATATATGTTAAGAAAAAAAAAAAAGAAGAAGATAGCAGGAGGGGAAGAATGAAGGGGGGGAAATTGGAGGGGTAGACGATCCATGAGAGACGATGGACTCTGAAAAACAAACTGATGGTTCTAGAGGGGAGGGGGGTGGGAGGATGGGTTAGCCTGGTGATGGGTATTGAGGAGGGCACGTTCTGCATGGAACACTGGGTGTTATACACAAACAATGAGTCATGGAACACTACATCTAAAACTAATGATGTAATGTATGGGGATTAACATAACAATAAAAAAATTTAAAAAAATGCATGTGATTAAAACCAAAGAGATTTGATTTTATCACTAGTTTAAGCTAATAGTTTATGGCTTAATTTGGAAAAACAAAAAGATATATTGAATTAGTAAAGAAAAAGGACACCAAATAAACTTGTTCTTATATATCTCCTGAGATGTCAAAAGAAAGTTACAAACAAATCATAATTTTATTGTACAATATAAAATATATATATGTATATTATTATTTTGGTGATTGTTATGTAATATGTAGAAAGAAATTCACTAAAAGTCAAATATTCATATGTTTAAGGTGTGATGGTTAATACAGTAGAGAATGTACGCATATAAAATATATACACATGCATAGTAATAAAATGGTTACATTTTATCTAAAAAAATATTCACAGGTAACTCAAAAGATAAAAATAATAATATGCCATCATATTTTGCATTAGAAACTTTTTATTACAGCAATTTCTCTCTAGTTCTTTATTCTTAACAAAAATGTGAAAGCATCATGTCTAGAAACCAATTGCACTGCCATTATGTATAGAAGAATAAAGGATGACTGAGTCTCTGTAAAAACACAAAGCTGTAATGTGGACCTTTTTTTAATTCCTGATGAATGAAATGAAGCACTCATTACATTGCATAAATTAATTGGTAACCACATAATCCACATAATTCCAATGAAATCACATTGAATCTTGTGGAATTAACAGCTCCAGACCATCTTGCAATTATGTTAGCAGTGCTGTTTCTCACATAAAAATGTCATAGAAAATAAATGATGTTAATATTTACCCTATGAATAACAGTTTCATAGTCCACATGGTGAGTTAAACCACTAATGGCTAATCAGAAATGACATAACTGATGCCAAGAAAATATAACTCACTATGAGAAAAAAAATTGCTATGGATTAATAAAGTAAATCCAACATAGAAAACAAGAACAAATCCCGAATAAACTATTTAAATTAATAGGAGCTGTTTTCTTATGACATTATATATCATAATCTGATTTACAGAGTTATGCAGACCACTACCCACAATTTCATATCCATGAACAGAGTCAGAAAGCAAAATTCCATTTTGTAAATAAAAGATTGTATATATCTTCACCTTTTAGGCTAATGTTTGCTTCATTGGGAGTATGTTTTCTTTTTCAATTATATAAAAATGCATACTCTTTATACTTTTATAAAGGTTGTCAGATTAAATATTTTTAAAGTATGTCTCTTGTTTTAGAAGTTGATGTTAGTTTTACATTTATGTCCCATTGGCCCTTGGCAAATACTTATTGTAATCATGTTAAACCTAATCATTCAAAGTGGTTAGAAAATAAAAATTGATTTTCTTACTCTTAAAACACTCTTAAAACTCTTAAAACTCTAGACATGATGCAAATATTCTTAAAATATAAACAAAGACTTGAGAAATTCTCAAATAGCATAAACACACACATACACACATACCACACAGATACACACACATACACATATATATATATACACACACACCAAGTAATTTTTTCTTCAGGGCATGTTGATATGCTTAATGTAACTCATACTGGCAAGTCAATCTAGCTTTCTCACTGGATATTGTTTTCAAGGTTGCTGAGCTGAATATTCTTGGCTCTAACAAGTTTCATCAGAATTTGATCTATATCAGTAAAGGTAACGAAAGGATTTTGTCTTGAGGGTCAGCCAACTCTGATTAATTGGTAACATCTGCTTGGATTGTTACGTAGAAAAGGATATTAACATTGTATATAAGTTTAGCAAGAAAGATCATTAAGAACATGATATTCTTTGCCCATTCTTTCACTCAGTACAACTGAAGACTTGGCATTGAAGGGTTATCTTAGAAAACCAACTAGTTTATTCATGGCCATTTATCAAGAAAAACTATTTCCCCCATCTTGTTCACACTCATAAGTTTTATACATACTGTAAACTCATTACATAGAAATTATCACAACTTTTAATTATTTTAAAAGTCATAGTAGAGTATAAACTTCTCTATGGCATTATTTCTTTCTTTCTTTTTTTTTTTTAAAGATTTTATTTATTTATTCGACAGAGAGAGTGAGAGAGTACAAGCAGGGAGGAGTAGTAGAGGGAGAGAGAGAAGCAGGCCTCCCGCTGAGCAGGGAGCCGGATGCGGGGCTCGATCCCAGGACCCTGAGATCATGACCTGTGCCGAAGGCAGACGCTTAACCATCTGAGCCACCCAGGCGCCCCTCTATGGCATTATTTCTAATAGTACATGCTCAATAAATGTTCATTTCATGAATAAATGAATGAACAGGTGATATCATTTTGAGGTTTAGACATTAATATTCTCTTAGTGGAAACAACCCAAAAGCAACTATTGAAGATATAATTTAGTCCTAAGGCCAAATACATGATCCATGTGTTAAATCAAGTTGGCATGATATATATTTCCTATTCTAATGGACTGTATAATTTAATTCATCAAAAAAGATCTCTGCTCTGCCAAAGGCAGCTTTCATTTAATCTTATCACATGGTTTGGAAAGAGCTTTCTTTGTTTCCTGAATGAGTTTAGCTTGATTTCTTCTGAATGCAGCCAAATTTGAGAGAATGGCAAAGCTATAGACGGCCGTGAAAGAATGCAACCATGAGCTTCTAAAAAATAATTATTAATTCAGAAGGCTATTGAGTACTAGACACTAATGGAAAACAGCTTTGTAATGCCATATAAAATGAAAAATGGCACACAACCCTGAAAGCAATGCATTTCTGAAATTTCAAAAATACTTTAACAAGAGATGTGCCAAGTACATGTCATTGTTGGCCTTTAACTATAAAAGTTTACATATACTTTTATTCATCCACCTGCTCATTTATTTATACAGTACATTATGTGTTCTTTTTGTGTGTCATTTAGTCTTCAAGACACTGAGGATTTGAAGAAAAATAGTATAGAAAATCTTCCATGGAGGCCATTTAATTCTCCTTGCTGGGTTGTTAAGAATGTGTTAAGTATTGGTTGATTCTGTCCAAGTATGGCATTGAGTTCAAAGAATGAAATAATGCTGGGATCTCTTAATATGTACTGCTTAGAAGTTAGATAGTAAAATAATTATTTATAATGAAAACACTGCAAACTATTTTTATGAGCAAACGTTTAATTCTGTTATTTTATAAAGAACAAGATCTATTGAAGGTCATGGACTTTTCTTTCGTAATTTCTAATTAATATTAATAGTACAGATAACACATCAAAAACACTGTTCCCCATTTCCTCATTAAAAAAACTGAGTGTACGTTTTGTGCCAAGCCCTGGGATATAAAAATGAAAATATCATACTCTGTGCCCTTGATAAACTCATATTTTAATGACTTTTTCTGATATATGCAAAATACAGGCTAATAAAATGCTTGTTTCACCCTGAGGGTATTCAGAAAAAGCTTAGCTGAAATGTAGAGGAGCTGGAATAAGAATGGAAAAAGCGATCCCGATAGAGAGGACAGCATGTGTAAAGGTAAGGGAAAAACAGCATCATGATATGTTGGCAAACAATGTTTTACTATAGAAGGAGCATAGATTATTTGCAGGGGAGAGGTTAGAGAGGAGAGCTTTGAACTTTTTACAATACCATGGACTGAACCAATATGAACTCCTGTGCCCCAAACCATAGAAATGTAACCCCCCCCCAAAAAAAAAGAAGAAGAAAAAGAGGGAAAGATGAGTTTGAAAAACTAGTGAAATGTCTTGGTATTTCTTGGTTTGTAGCTGTATCACTTTAATCTCTGTATCCTTTATTTTATGGCCTTCCTTCTGCATGTTTATGCATCTTTAAGTGTCTTTATAAGGACACCAGTCATTGAATTTAAGAAATTACTCTGAAATCCAGTATGACCTCATTTTAATTTTGTTACATCTTCAAATATTCTATTTCCAAATAAATTTATATTTACAGGTACCAGGGCTGAAATCTTCAACATATCTCCTTTGGGGGGAGGGGGGAGGAAGGCATAATTTAACCCACAAGGCAGACTAGGAATGTTCATGATATTGCCTGACACAAGATCTATATCATATATATATATATATGTGAAGAGTCTAAATTTATATTACCTGTCTAGTGAAAGAATCGCCAATGTGAGTGATTAACATAAAAAGTAATTTCAAACTGGTTGAATTCCTAGAGCTTCTAAAAAAGGCAAAAGAAAAGTTCTTTCCTAGTGGCATTCATACAACCCAATATGAGACTACTACAGAAAAACAAAAACAAAATCAAACAAAACACAACCATTGAAAATCACATCATGAAATGAGCCACCATTAGGAACGATCAGCTGACACAATGAACAAACAGGATGCAAGAGGCATGTGTCTAGATTCAGCACCTCTATTTCTTACTGCAGTTCCTCAAGAGCCACTTACACCATGGGTGTAGGTGACCACCTCAAGCAAGTACATCAAAAAATCTACTCACTGGTTCCAATCATCTTTTGATCTTGGAGTAGACATCAGCCAATCCTACTTTAATGCAACCCTCAAATTCTCATAGTGATTTCTATAGGACAATGCCTCATATGGTCATACTTTTAAGCCAGTTTTCCACTGCCTTTCTGCATGACTATATGACCAGGCCGTTGACTATTGCCCATGAGTCAGTAAAAACTCAAGCACTGGGAAGACAGCCTGGAATTTTATCCCACCACGCTGATGTGTTTTTACCCTCCCCAGTCAGAGTGCTAGCCTTCCAAACAGCATACTATCTATTCACTTAGGAACTGCTATCCATAGAGCAAGCAGCTCTTAGTTGGTCAATCAAAAGCTATTTATAGGGCACCACCCAAATGGCAATAGGATCAGGCAGCAGTTCAGGCCGTTTCAAAGTTATTCCTGGGGAAAGACAGTCTACCTGCCTGTATACATACTGAGTATGTATATTGTCTCTTTGTCTCTATTTGTCTGTCTTCTCCCATGTGTCACGTGTTCCGACACAAGCCATTGTCATCTTATTAGGGAACACTTCTGGACACTAACCTTTCCCTTAGGTTGTTTCTCTGACATCACCCAGGAAATATGGATATTTCAGGTTTCAAGATTATTTTATGTCATTCACTCGTAGAGGCTGTTTTACTCAATGTCTGATAGCAAGCTAGTAATTGCCCTCAGATAGAAAGTCTTTGATCCAAAATCCCATCAAGTTATTACTGGGTGGTGCTCACAGGCTTTTGCCAAAAGCTCTTGTTGCTTAAAGACTTCAAGATAGCTTTCAAGCAGTTTAGCAATATTTCCAATTGTGAGGTATGCATCTCCTCAAATCCAAATAAACCAACTAGATGCTGATATTCTAATGTATTTTGTCCAATAGACATCTTTAAATTAATATCCTGTGTGGGCTCTGGTATCTTAACTAATCACATGAACAATGACCCAATTTCCAAATAAGATCACATTCTGAAGTACTGGGGGTTAGGACTTCAACATATATATTTTTTTAATTTCAATCTATAAAAAGGCCCTTAGAATCTCAGAGATTGTGTTCTAAATCAGAACTCTTTGAAGAAATAAATGAGCCACATATGTAATTTTTAAGTATCTATAGCCACATTTAAAAAATTAAAAGAAACAGGAAAAACTACTTTTCTAGGTTACCCAGGGCTCTGAAATGGGAACCTCATGGATGGGGGTGGGAGGCTGGCTTTTATCTGAATTATTTTTTTTTAGTATTTGTAAAATATAAACATTAATAAATATTTTATGTATTTGTTATATTAAATGTTAATGAGATTCAGGTTATATGTAGATTTTTTTCAGGTTACACAATTTTATTTTTTCAAAATGTTTTCCAAATGTGCATGCAAAATATACATACAAAAAGGATTAGGTAAATTGATAGTGGCCTAATATGATGGAAAAATCACACGTTCTTGGAATTGTACGTGTGAGAGAGCTCTACTCTTTTATATTAGCATTTAGAGTTAATTTTGTTTGTGATATCAGAAGGCTTAAGAGTATTGTAATTAAAACTATGCAGGTCATAAATTTTAATCATTAATTTAGTACTAAAAGGTATGTGAATAGCATAGAAATCATCTTTCTGTTTTTTTTTTTTTTTTTTCTAATTGCCATCTCAAGTTAAGGAAAAAATTTATCACCTTACTTTTCCTATAAAGCCTGCTTAATTCTTGCCACACTCCTCTCACCTATCCAGTAAGCACAGACTTTTCAGAACTAGCAGAATAAAGCACAATGGCAAAGTACTGTCAACAAACACCCTGCCTCATATAAAGTATTTTATAGCTCAGCAGGAGGTAATGGTTAATGAAATTGATAAGATGGAAACATTTCAAATAATTTTTTGCCATCATAATTCCACCATGGACTCTTCAGTGTTGTTTAATACATCAGCATAATCAACCTTGCCCAGTAACATTTATCAAAAGGGCAGACTTGTTCTTATCAATATAAACTCTATACCTGGGATTTAAATGCTATTTCATTATTGAAAATTATATTTTTTTCAGGTCTTCCAGCAAGAGGGAAAAAAATCTTGTATAATTAATATAACAATAACATAATAATAATATTAATAAATAATTTTTAATATCATAATACTATGACTAAATGAATGGAAGCATTATCTTAAATGATTTTTCTTAAATGGGACACCTGGGTGGCTCAGTTGGTTATATTGAAATCAACTCTTGATTTCAGATCAGGTCATGATCTCAGGATCTTGAGATCAAGCCCTGTATCAGGCTCTGTGCTCAGCAGGGTGTCTGCTTGGAATTCCGTATCTCCCTCTCTCTCCTCGCCTCTCTCTCTCTCTTTCTCTCTAACAAATAAATAAATCTTTAAAATAAATAAACAAATAAATGATTTCTCTTAAATCTACAAATAATAAAGAAATACTTTAGAGTGTTAGGTATAAATAACAGGAAATATCGCTATATAATTCCTTATAGTTTTAATTTATGGCTCATGCTCTATCTAGCTGCAGTTTACTTAAAATGTAATACCTAGGAAATGCTATTTGAATAGTATCTATTATTAATCAATAGGCTCTTTTGACAAAATCATAACTGCGCTTATTGATAGCACAATATTGTAGCAATATTTTATCAAACTACCATTAAAGAAATTACTCTGGTAACAATTTTACTTTTTAAAAAAGTACAAACTAATATTATTAAATGGAGTTTTATCAAACTCTCTAAAAGCAGAAAAGTTTTCTTGCTTGTAAGTTAGAAATCATCATCATTTGAAAGGCAATTTAGGGATGCCTCGGTGGCTCGGTCGGTTACATGTCTGCCTTCAGCTCAGGTCATGACCCCTGCTCAGTGGGGAATCTGCTTCTCCCTCTGCCTGCCATTCCCCCTGCTTGTGCACTCGCATTCTCTCTCTCTCTCTGACAAATAAAATCTAAAAAAGAAAGAAAGAAAGAAAGAAAGAAAGAAAGAAAGAAAGAAAGAAAGAAAGAAAGAAAAAGAAAGAAAGAAAAAGAAAAGGCAATGTAGTGGTTAGGGACTTGTCTAAGTTTGAATCCTGGGTCCACTTATGTGACCCTGGACAGATCCATCAGTTTCCTCACAGAAATTGAAAATAATAATAGTCTCTACCTCATAGTGTTATTGTGAGAAATAAATGAATTGATAAATGTATAATGCTTGGAAGATTTCAAGTGTTCAGTAACTGTTAGCTGCCATCATGTCTTCAGTATCAAAAGACAATGATAGTAATTGTGACAAATCACTATAATTGGCAAAAGAAAATGGTAAAGAAACAGAAATTTGCTGGTCATATTTTAAGATGCATTGAATTATGCTATAATTTCAAAATTTATCCAAGTGCACAGAAAATGCCTACTATGTCATAAGAGCCCAATGCACACAATAATTATTTCTATTATTAGTGGTAGCAGTAATCGATTTTTTGAAAGTAGGATAATTCTGATCCAAAACTGTTAAGGACAATGCAAAAATGAAAACATTTGCCTATGAAGCTGAGCCAAATTTTTAATTAAACTATTAGCTAAATGTTTCTAATGTTGTAGTAAAATAACAAATCATAACTAAAAAAGGCTTATCCCAGGAAAAATGTGTAATTTATCATCAGAAAAGTCTATCCCTGTAAAATGCCACACACATAAAATGCAACACAAAATCATATTGGACAAAGTATTTGATACATTCAACAACTATTTATTGTGAAAGGTATTAAGAAAAGAGAAATAAAAAAAACTTGTAGCTATGTAAAATAAAATTCTTAATTGTACCTAATGGAAAAACGTTGAAGCAATTGGGAACAAAATAAAGATTTATACTATTTAGGGATAACATTCAAAATATTTAAAAACTATTCCAGAATCAATACCAAACACTTAGGTCTGATGTAGTCATGTCCCACTGGAGTGTAACAGCTGATTTCCATCTTTGCTACAAATACTAGATTTGAGGACATAGCCAATGCAATAAGACAGAAAATGCAGAGAGTATGGTATTTTACCTAGAAAACCTAATACAATCCACAAACTGTTAGAAATACTGGGTTTAGGGGCCCCTGGTGGCTCAGTTGGTTAAGGATTTGACTCTTGGTTCCAGCTCAGGTCATGAGATCGAGTCCCATGTCAGGCTCAGCGCTGAGCATGGAATCTGCTTCACATTCTCTCCCTCTGCCCCTCCCACTCGTGCTCTCTCTCTCTCTCTCTCTCTAAAATAAATAAATAAATCTTTAAAAAGAAAAGTAAGACTGAGTTTAGGGAAGTAGATATTTAATCAATGGAATAAATTAGCATTGATACTATTTGTGTTTAATAAAAGCATAAATTAAGGATTTTCCTAAAAATAAATAAAATTTTTATGAAACATTTAAGGATATAGAATCATAGATAAGATTTAACATTGTAAAGATATCAATTATTGAACTGGACTATAAATTGAATATAAACTCAATCATAATCTCAGCAGGATTTTGTGTGGAAATATACAAAATTATTCTAAAATTTACATGAAAGAACAAAGGTACATATGGAACTTTTTGGAAAGAAATGAAAAGAGCAAAAGAGAGACTTCCCTATTAAAGTATTAAAACACATTTCAAATCTATCATAAATAAAACTGATTGCACTAACATATTCACAGACAAATACAGCAATGGACTAAACTAGAGAAAGAAACCATGTAAATTATGGGAACTTATAAATAATAGCAGGACCAATCAGTTAGGGAAGAATGGATTGTTCACTGGGGATGTGAAAATTAGCTCCCTACTTGGAGAATAATATATTAAATCAAAAAATTATCTTGCAAAAATAAAACTTAAGTGAGAAAATAAATTTACAGGACATTGAGATGTAAATTAAAAAATATCTATATAGGACAAGGTGGGGAAAGACATTTTTATTTAAAAGGCAAAATTATGCAACGACAAAACAAAAAATGTGGTTTTTGATCACATGGAAATTAATAGCTTATTTTCTAGAAAGGATACCACAGTAAACACAGATTTGGAGAAGATAGGTACAGCAAAGCATAATAACATAGGACTAAGTCTAACATACATTTTTAAATCTATGCAAATTAACATAATTTGACAGGCAATTCACAAAAGAAATAATTAAAAGGGCTAATAAACATATAAGTGATGTCTAAGCTCATTACTAAATGGAGGAACACATATTAATACAATAATTAGAAATGTTTTTAATCCACCAGAAAGGCAAAAATCTAATTTTAATAACTTAAATTAGTAGTGAGTTTGTGGGGAAACTGATGGCTTCACATATTGCTGCTAGGTACATAAATTCACCCAGCCCTTCTGGACAGCATTTAGGAAATGTCTTAAATGATTCAACAATTTCAGTTCTAATATATATACCTTAAAGAAACTTTTGCAAAACTACAAAGATACATATACCAGGGAATACATTACAGCTTAAATGTCCTTCAATTAAAAAATCGATAAATATGGGGTGCCTGGGTGGCTCAGTTGTTAAGCGTCTACCTTCGCATGATCCCAGGGTCTTGGGATCGGCGGGAAGCCTGCTTCTCCTTCTCCCGCTCCCTCTGCTTGTGTTCCCTCTCTCGCTGTGTCTTTCTCTGTCAAAAAATAGATAAAATCTTTTTTAAAAATCGATAAAGAAAAGTTAATTATAAGCAAATGGTGGAATAAAATAAAGTAGTCAATAAGAATTAACTAAATCTATGTGTGTCATCATGGACAGAACTCAAAAACAGAATATTGGGTGAAGAACAATAAGAGGCAAACAAAGCTATGTAGCAAATATCATTCATGTAAAATTTTCAAAATGGGCACCTTTGAGGTGAAGATATGGGAGGAGCTTAGCCTATTGAGTGAAGAACAGAACAAAACATAATTAAATAAAGGAGAATGGAAAGAGCGAAAATATTTGTGTATTATTAATTGCAAATTTAGAATATTGCCACTGTGTGTGACTGACTTTAAAAACAAGCTAGACAGCCAATATTCTTACTCAATTAACTCCTGTCAAAAAACCAAGTTGAACTCTTTTTTCCAAGTTGAACTTTTAATTAGAGATCCTTATAAAGAGTATTAATCTAACAAACAAATTAAGGCATGATTCAATTCTAATGGCCAAAACTTATATCTAAGCACTATTACCTAAAATGTATAAGTATTTTAAGGGGCTATAAATAAGGAGAAAGGAATTCTCTAACAGTTTGCTGATGGTTTAATTTTCCATTTAGCTTCCTATGTATAAAATACACAGGAAAAAATCTATCCCTAGTTGAGATTTTCAGCTAATCCATTTGTCTGGAACATAAGCTTTTATTTTTGTGGATAGTTTCTTTTATTATAAAACAAGTAATAATTAGGAAAGAAAAGATAAAGAGAAATATAGTTAACTAGAAAACTTGCCATATACTGCATGAATTCAAATTTGATAAATAATATCAATAAGCACATGGGGACTTAATTGCTATGTATGTGCCATAAGATTTGCATGTATCTTTAATATAAATTTACCTCACGTTAAAAATAAATGCATATTTTCTGTCCTTTCTTGCCATTTATCCATATCTTTTTAAGAACGCTATATGATGCACAGAAAAGTATTTTCTATTACAATTGGTTAAAATATATGCTATGGTTCTATAAGAAGATAGATATGCATGCCATAGTTCTGTAAACAAATTAATATAATTTTACATAGAACCATAGCTTTTTTTCTGAAACTCATAAAGCCACTATCTCAAATTAAATAATAAAATATTCCATATTCAAGGGATGAAAACATGAAAGAGGCATTACTCCCTAGACCACGGGAAGCTTCAGTGGGTGGTATAGCAGCTGATGATTTTCAAGGGAACAAAGAGAATATGAAAAGTTTTTCTGGAAAGCTGGACCTGAGTCATGAAGTGCCATAATTACTAGGTTTAGAAATCAATTCTACTCAGCTTAGCAAGACAAAATTAGAGCCACATGAAAAGGTATCTGGCAGCTAGCTAACTCTTTTTATTAGTAGCCGAATGAATACTGAGCATGGACCAGTTGGTAGCAACTGAAATGGTTAAAATTTGAGGCCAGCATTCAGTAATAAATGAAAATACTTGAGATTTAAGTATGAAAGTTTTATGAGATCTCAAAACCTGAAAACTGACCACCATTTAAATTTGCTCACCTGTATTTTAAGTTGTTTTTTGTTGTTGTGGTTTTTCTTTAATCCACTGAATTGGATGTTATATTTCTGGTGCATTTTAAACTTTCAGTAGAAATTTCTCTTAATATATATTAATAAAACATACTAACAAAACATTAATGATATACTTGGATAAGCACTTAGTTTAATGCACATAACAACTAAGAAGGAAGAAAATGAATTGCTGTTGAAATTTTTATCTCGAGTGTTTGAAAACTTTGACATATTTTATAACTACTTATAAAATGGAGAAACATTAAAAAGTAAAATTACCCTCCTTTAGGAGAGTGTATTTCACAGCACAGACTGTGCCCATCCATGGATGGCACTCTATGGATCTCTTTGCTGGATCTGTGTCAAGTCAACAATAATTATTATTCTAAAACAAACTCAGAGAGCATCAAGTCTGGCTCAAGCAGATTGCACTCCAGCCAAAAACAGGGGTAACTGCCATCTCTGTCATTCTTCTGGCTTTCAGAAATATGAGGAAAAGTGTGGGAAGAGCTGTTTACAAACTCTCAAATATGCCCCTGTGTATGACGACTCTGTAAATCTTCCATCCCCCACATAAATGCAAGAGAGTGAATACAGACGTGCAAAAGGTGTAGTTACCATTCTGTATCTCATGCCCAGTTCACTTGAAAAGGTCAAACTGAAATTGAGAAAATCAGTACCTATCACTGTAGGTTGGTCAGTGTCTTAATTTAGGTTACCGGACCCTGACTCAATGACTCGAGTGCAAGTAGTTCATTTTGAAGATGATTCCAGGAAACTTCCATAGGGCAGTAGGAAGTGAGGTAGGGCTGGGCAAGGCTTTCATTTCCTAGGGTTATTCTAACAAATTATCACAAACTTGGTGACTCAAAACAACTGAAATTTATTATTTCACAGTTCTGGAGGTCAGAGGTCTGAAATCAAGGTGTCAACAGGGCCACACTCACTCTAAAAGCTCTAGGGTTTAATCCTTCCTTGTCTTTTCCAGGTTTTGGTGGCTCCTAGCACTCCTTGGTTTGTGGTAGGTTACCCTCAGTCTGTACCTCCTTTTTCACATGGCTTTCTTTCCTCTATGTCTCTGCCTTTTTCTGACTATGGTAAGAGCATTGTCATTGGATTTAGGGCCCACTCTAATCCAGTACAATCTTATCTCAAGATTCTCAATTAATTACACATGCAAAGACCCAATTTCCAAGTAAGCTCATATTCTGAGTTTCCAGGTGGCCATGAATTTGGGTGGGGGAGGGGGACACTATTCAAAAGACACCCAATTACCCTATTAGGGTAACTAGAACTCAATCCCAATGGTAATATCTGGACACCAGTGGAAAATTGAAGCCCCAGAATTACATTCCACATATCCAAAGTAAGGGAATTAACACCAACTTTTGTCAATAATTGGATGAAGCTGTTGGGGGTGAGAGGGAGGAGGTGACTGAGGATAGGAGGAAGCAGGCAGGTCCCGCTCTCCATATCTGAGGCAGAATGGGTTCCATCCACTAACGAAAGTTCCAGAGAAAAGAGATGCATATGTTAGCAGCTGGAAGTCCTCTGGTGAGTATTACAATGTTAAGACCTGAAGCAATACGGACAGGGCACCAACCCCTTCCCTGCAGACAGTTAATCACACAAGTATCAATTCCATTGCATCAAAATTTTTATTTCCTCACAAAATTTCAGTAAGTGAATTAATCAAAGAACAAATAATGCTATATAATAGAAAAATTCATCTCCATCTTTTTAATCAACTTTAAAAAGAGCCATGTGTAAGAATGGGTAGTAAAAACAGTGAAATTTGTGGTTACCAATGTCTTTGGTTTTGAACATTAGAACACTTGGGGTATACTTGAAATAGACTAATAATTCAGCGTGGTGATTTGGAAATGCTTTCCTGCCATATTCCTTCACCTACATAAGAATGAGTACATAATGGAGCCACTTTTACTAAGGAGGATAGGCCATATCTAGTAAGGGTGTGGAGGCAGAAAAAGGATAAAGAACTCCTAACCTACAGTGGTTTTTTCTTATATACAAATCCAGACGTTGAAGCAGTTATTCATATTTTTCTATTTTAAACAATAAAGATCTTATGACCTGAAAGAAGAAACCCTAACAAGGGAGAGAAACATTTCTGGATTCCTGAGTTAGTATAACTAAAGAGGCGCTTTGTTCATAGATGACCTGTGGTAGATGTTGCTTGGTGCCAATAGAAATTCTTCTATAATCTATAGTATGGTACAACATTTAGGCATCTTATGAGTTACTGCCTATTGCTTATTTATACATATACATGGTCACCAATTACAAAACTCTCATTATCACCTTTCAGTTTGGGAAAACATTTGGTGCTCTTTGCCTGCCATTTCTCCATTTTCTAGAAAAAGTGCCTTGAATTCTGAATTTCCTTTAGGAAATATTACCATCAGTTTTGCAGTGTCTTAACCACCATCTGCTCAGAAGGTCACAAAGCAGAAAATCTTGTGAAGAAGGAAATGAGTCCTCGGAACAACTGTGACTGATTCAAAGGAAGAAACTTAGAACCCAGATTTGCCAATCAGCGTGTGTAAATCCATTCGTATTCGTATGTAGTGATTGGTGTAGGGATGGTAACAAAGGCTATTTGATCCAAACAGTGAATCACAGGATAAGTTTTAAGTGATCAGAAAACAGTCAGTTGAGGGACTGAATAGAATATAAAAATCTGACTCTCTCAAGGGTAAGATGGAACTCTTCCTGTCTGGTTGCCTTGAGCTGAGGCCACTGGTTCTTTCATGATTGCAGACCAAACTGAAACACTGGCTCTTTCTGTGTCTGCAGTTTGCCAGTATTTGGACTAGACCTGGATCGTAGGCTTTCCTGGGTCTCTAGGTTGTCGACTGCAGATCTTGAGACCTGTCTGCTTTCATAAACATACAAGCAAATTCCTTATATCTGTATCTATCTATATCCACATCTACATTTACATTTGAATCTACATCTATATTTAGATTGGTTCAGCCATAAATTTCCCCAGACTTGATGTCTCCTCTTAGTACATTTCATCTAACAACCCCCACACACCTTGGCTTTACACCCTACTGTCCTTACTGTCTTTGGGATGTAGTGCAGTTCTATACTGGGGTCTCTTTTTCCCTGTCACAACAGTCCTGAATAAAATTTGCTTTAACTTCTGTCTGGCTCTAGTTTTGTTTGCATCTCTCTCTCTCTTTCTCTCTCTTGCCTATTGGTTCTGTTTTTGTAGAGAACCCTGAGAGATTTTGGTACTGAGAAATGGGGTACTGCTGCACCTAAAAAATGTGGAAGTGGATTTGGAACTGGGTGATGAGTAGAGACCGGAAATGTTTGAAGGTGTGTGCTTTAAAAAGCCAAGATTGCCATGAAGAGACTGTTGCTACAAATGTGGACTTTAAAGGCTACTCTGCTGAGGTCTCTGATGGATATGAAGAGCAGGTCCTTCTTATAAAAGTAGCGAAGAACTCAGCTGAATTGTATTCTAGTGTTTTGTGCAAGATAATACTTGGGAGACATGAAACTGGATATCCAGCTAAGGATATTATTGAAGATGCAGTCTTGGTCCTCCTGACTGCTTATAGTAAAATGTAAAAGGAGAAACATGAATTGAAGAAGGAATTGTTATGCAAAATGGAACCAGAACTTGGTGATTTGGAAAATTCTCAAGTTACTCATATTGCGAAAAATGAGAGCTTATTCTGAAGAGAACACTAAGGGTGTTGCCAAACAGCCATTTGATAAGGAAATTAGTATGGGTATGAAGTACAAATTAATCAGCCCCCATGCAGCAGGTGCCAGGGACAGAAACGGGATTATAGGAGCAGAAGCACTGCCAAATGGAACTAAAGGAAGAAAAAGAAAGTAAGATAGAATGAAAGAAGGCTACTAGCAAGTGTTATCCTTTAAGAGAAGGGGAGATTGACCCCTAAGGCAATTTAGGGATCATGAGAGGTCTGCCACTCCCACCAAAGGTGGAGCGCCCTTGGTTTCAGAGGGTGGGGACCTCACAGAGAGCTGAGGGGCTACCCTCCACTGAAGGGGTGGCTGCTCTGCAGAACCATGGGCTGACACTGCCCTTGCAGTGGGCCTGGAGGACAGAACACTGAGCCAAAGGGCATTCTTGAACCTTAAGTTCTGACGGAATTTGTCTTGCTAAGTTTGGGACTTGTTTGGGACCTGTCACCCCTTCCTTTTTTTTTTTTTTTTTCTATTTCTCCCTTTTGGAATGAGAAGCCCTGTCCTCTGCCTGTCCACCATTGCATTTTAGAAGTACATCACTTGTCTAGTTTCAGATTCACAGCCAGAGAAGAATTTTTCTTCAGGATGACTCATATCCCAAGTCTCACTCATGTCTGATTTAAAAGACTTCAGACTTTATAGTTGATACTGGAATTTGTTAAGACTTTGGGGCTATCAGGTTGGAATTAATGTATTTGCATGTGAGAAGGACATGAATTTGGGGAGACCAGGGACTGAATGTTATAGACTGAATATCTGTGTCCCCTCAAAATTTGTATGTTGAAGCCCTAACCCCCAATGTGACTATATTTGGAGATAGGTTTTACGAGGAAGTGATAAAGGTTAATTGAGGTCATAAGGGTAACACTGGCACCCAGCTGCTAGGACTGGTCCCCTTACAAGAAGAGGAAGAGACACAGAGCTCCCTGTCTTCCCTCTGTGTGAGAAAATAGAAAGAAGGCAACAGCCTGCAAGCCAGGAAGCGCTCTCACCAGAAACTAACCATGCCGGCATCTAGATCGTAGACTGCCAGTCTCCAAACTGTGAGTCTCTGAATCACATCAAACCTGAAGTCAAATTATTCCTTGACTATTCAAATACATAATCTATATAATTTTTTTTCTTTTTCTGCTTGAGTTGAGTTTTCTAGAATTTGTAAACAAAAAATAACTGACAGATTAAAATTAGCATTCTTCATAAATGTGAGTTTGCCTGTACTCACTGTATTTCTAAAGAACAAGCTGTTCTTTCTTTTAAAGATATATATTTTTTAATTTATTTATTTGACAGAAAGAGACACAGCGAGAGAAGGAACACAAGCAGGCAGAGCGGGAGAGGGAGAAGCAGGCTTCCCGCCGATGTGGGGCTCGATCCCAGGACCCTGGGATCACCACCCAAGCCGAAGGCAGACACTTAACGACTGAGCCACCCAGGCGCCCCAAGAACAAGTTGTTCTAATGAACAATATCCAATAGATCTCTTTACTTAATGTCCCAGATGGTTATCTTTAAACTGAACTTTTTTTGTAGTGATCCTATTATCTGCAAGAAGTTAAAAAAATAGATTTAAAAAATATAAGTGATAAGTAACTATTATTGTTATCTTGTCAGTTTGGGAGGCTATACCAAAAATACCACAGACTCATTGGCTTAAATAACAAACTATTATTTCTAATAATTCTGGAAGCTGGTAAGTCCAAGATCAAGATACCAATAGTCAGTGCATGATGCAAGCCTTGTTCCTGGTTTGCAGATGGCCTCTTCTTGCTATATCCTCACACAGCCGAACTAGAGATCATCTCTCTGCTGTCTCTTCTTATAAGGGCACTTATTATAAAAGTAGCAAAGAACTCAGTTCTTTCAGGAGGGCTCCACTGTCACAATCTAATTACCTCCCAAAGTCTCCACTCCAAATATAATCATATTGGGAGTTGGGGCTTTAACATATGAATTTTGGAGGTACACAAACATCAGTCCATAACAGGTGTATGCAAATATTAGTGTTTTTTTTTTTTTTAAGATTTTTTATTTATTTTTTAGAGAGCGAGCGAGAGAGAAACAGCATGAGAGGGGAGAGGGTCAGAGGGAGAAGCAGGCTCCCCGCTGAGCCGGGAGCCCGATGTGGGACTCGATCCCAGGACCCTGGGATCATGACCTGAGCCGAAGGCAGACGCTTAACCATCTGAGCCGCAAATATTAGTTTTAAAGGCCAAAGATTTTAAAGCATTAGCATGTTTCCTCTGGAAAATTATTATATATATCAGTCTTGGTATATCTCTGTATCTCTATCTGTATATCTGTGTGTAGACAGGTTTCGAATTATCAATCTATTTTTCTATATCTATCATTTTTTATAACATAAAATATATATCTCTGAGGTACAAGTAAACCATTAGAATTCAAATCCCAGAGTCCCCTCGAGAAAAATATGTTAATCAGGATGTCTTCAGTACTATTTTTCTTTGCTATTTTGTTTTTCCTAGACATTTCTCAGAATAATTTCCTGGGTCACTTTTGTTTTGCTTTTTTGAAATATCACCTATTTCCTGTTACATCATGAAACTCTAATCGCATTGGGAGCTATTCTTCGCATGGTTACATATATTATAAATAAGATGAGTTACTTTTCATGGAATGTCTCTAAGATCTGACAGATCAAATTTCTAAGGCAGGTCTTTGAGACTATTGGCACTCTTCCATGGAGGTGTTTGTATGTGTGTTTATAAGTATATTTTTCTGAGACAAAGTTTCATAAATTTCATCAGGTCTTATCAGAGGCCCATGACTCAAATCTAGTTAAAACTCTCTGCTCCACTAGCAGGAATGGGCTATCTGACATGTTACTGGGAAAAAGGCGATGCTTCCTACCCCAAATATCACACTCAAGTATTTATGCCTGAACTATTAAGGATGGGCACTCTTTCTATTTTCTCTTTGCTGGCTCAATTCTAGAAAGACCACAAGCAAGGTAAAAATAATGGATTTTACCAAATTCCTGACAAATATAGTATGTCAGTCATTAGAGAGTTAATTCCTTTAAGCAGCATTGAAATGTGGCTTAAGAGTCCCAAAGGAATTTAAATTAATTCCCTCTGTAATCAGCTGTCACAGTTTTGGCAAAATGCTCAGATGACCTCCCCTTAGACTACATCTGTTTCTTTAGAAAGGGCCTGGGAGCATTTCTTTAAATACTGAGAAGCAGGATTATCTTATTTAATGCACTTGCTTTTGAATTTATTTTAAATATGTTCAGATCAGAAGTCAGTGTAAATAGATCATGTGAGGTCATCCACCTAACTCTGACTCTGACTAAATTACAGAAATGCTTCCTTGAACCATTTTATTAAATAATGTTTTTATGTTTCTTAAAGTGAAAAAAAAACAACTTTAGGGCTCAACCCCCCTTTCTAGCCCTAGGGTCTCGGTGCAAACCCGATATATCAGCAAGTTTCTGGGATTCCATTACTTATAGAGAAGAAATGTATTAAATCCTACAAATACCATGATCATTGGTCCTGACAAACCTGGTGTTATTGTTGTTCTTTTGAAAATGCTGAAAACACAGGCTCAGTCGGTTAAGCACCTGACTCAGTCTCAGCTCAGGTCTTGATCTCAGGGTTGTGAGTTTGAGCCCTGAACTGGGCTCCGTGCTGAGTGTGGAGTGTACCTAAAAAAAGTGGTGAAAATATACAGTGGCTACTTCAAACTGGCCATGGTGCTTTCTAAATATTAGTTCTCCCTCTTATTAAATTTTTTAACTAGATTAATTAATTAATGAGAGATAAAAAGAGAAAGAGAGTGAGATAAGTAGAGTGCACATATGCATTAGCTTGCTAGGGCTGCCATAACAAAGTATCACAGAGTGGGTGGCATAAACAACAAAAATTTAGATTCTTACATTTCTGGAGGCTAGAAGTCCAAGAGCAAGGTGATGGCAGGTTGATTTCTTCCAAGGTCGCGCTCCTTGGTTTGTCGATAACTGTCTTCATGCTGTTCTCACATGTCTTTCCACTGTGCACACACATTCCTTGATCTTTGTGTGGCCAAATTTCCTCTTATAAAGATATCAGTCAGACTGGATTAGGGCCCATTCTAATAGCCTCATTTTAACTTACCTCTTTAAAGGCTCTAACTCCAAACACAGTCACATTCTGAATACTGGAGGTTAGGGCTTCAACATATGAATTTGGGGGGAACACCATTCAGCCCATTAGAGCATATACATTATTGTACAGATCAAGACGCTTTTAAGAATAAAAGAGAGAACTATTGACAATTACACATTAACAATATTAATTAAACAGAACTTTCCTAGGCAGATAGTCTGGTCATCCTTACATTTAGAGACCCTTTATGAGATGTTTTCACAATTCAAAACTCCAGTTATTCAATGTACCCCTTATTTCCTCCATTGAAACTTAGGAAGTTTGTTGGGCTAAAGAGCCCTCAGGTAGTGAGGGTGGGTAGACTCTACTTTGTCAGGGAGGCCAAGAACTCCAGAGTTCCTGCCTTTTCTATCATTTCAGAATGAAAATAGGAAGCATGCTGTTCTCACCGATTTACCCAAGGTATTTCTTGCTCTTTTTTGTTACATACTGAAGTGTCAATTTCTTACTACATCATTGGTTCTACTAGAAGTTGCATGAAGTCTCATTACAGCCATGTTTGCAAAGTGCTGCTTTGTGTTGAAAGGAAAAATGTCCCATATAAACACTTTATTTTTTTAAATTGAAAGAGGCTCAGATGGGTTTTGGAATTTATAATTTTCCAGATTTTAACAAGATAAAAGCATTCTTATATCATGGATTATGTTAACACTACCAATACAGTAGTCTTAGGAGTACTCCATTAAAAAAATTAACATTTATAAAGGAAAATATATTCTCACTCTAAGTAAAAAAATAAAAATCTCACACACACACACACACACACACACACACACACGTATGCATATAGTATATACAGTCAGTTAGGTCAAGTTTTGCTACCAAAACAGTTTAACACACAGACACACAGACTATGTATTGCTTGATTGGTACTGGGAAATCTTACAAGTGTCTCTCTTTGGGGAATGTCCCACATTAAATAGGATTTAATTTCTCAAATTCAGTTGTGTTTTCCCCTCCTTTTCCTTTGTTCACAAGTTCTCTAATGAACTTTTCTACTCTAAATGTCTATACTTCTTTCATTTTCTTTTATTCACTTATAAATCCACTTTCTTCTGTCTATTCTTGTTTCCTGATTCCTATGGAACCAGCAGGGCATGAATATCATGTGGGTGAAGATCAGGAATCTTAGGGGTAGGGAAACTTCCTTAGATTCAAAGTATCAGGGTTTTTTATTATTACTATTCATGTAATTATTGGTTAAAGGACTTTATTAGACTGAATATTCTATGCAGTCTGAGATTATGTGTGTCTCTCAGAACACTGTGTTCCTATTACCTGTTACAACGACTGGCATGTAATAGGAAGAAAAAAAAACTTGTAAAAATAAGCAAGTAAAGATGGATACAAGGGAGAATTAAGTGATGAAATCATAGAGGAGTAAAAAGGCTCCAAATTCTTAAGCATTTCAGCTTAAAAGAAAAATAAAGAAGAAATGCCAAAACAAGAATGATAAACTGCATTCAAATAGATTACATTGGAGATTAAAACTCTAATATATAATATATATATTAATATAAACTCTAATATATATATATATAAAAGTCTATTCATTTCCCAGGGTTGCCTTAACAAATTACCACAATCTTAGTACCTTAAAACAACAGAAATTTATTTTCTCACATTTCAGAAGTCCAGATGTCCTAAATCAAGTTGTTTGCGGATTTGTGCACCCTCCAGAGGCTTTAGGGGAGAATCTAACTTCGCATTTCCTGGCTTCTGGTGGCTCCAGACATTCCTTGGCTTGTGGCTGCATAACTTTAGTGTCTTCATCATCCCATGGTCTTCTCTTCCATGTGTTTCTTCTGCGTGTCTCTTCTGAAGAAACCTGTCTTTGGATATAGGGTCTATCTTGATAATCCAGGATGTATGCCATCTCTTGATCCTTAATCATGTCAGCACAACCTCTTTTCCAAAAGTTTATATTAATAGATTCTGGGTTTTGAATATAGATATATCCTTTGTAGTGTTTGTCATTAAGTCCACTACAATTTTCCAATAAGAATTTGGATCTAAAATTCAAAAGACAGTTTAGAGCTTGGGATATCAATTTTGGAGTTATACATATAATTATAAGTTTTTCTCCTTCAAGTATTAAAATGCAGCGGAATTAAATCATAAATAACACTTGTTTCTGAAATATTTTATAACTAAACCAAGTGCTCAGCTAAGACAAGCAGCATAGGTAGGTGTATAGATGTAGTCCATGCATTTAGTCTATGGTTTACTTGATGGGATTACTTTCCCCACAGTACTGTAAATGTTGGTTATATACCTAAGCCAGTACTTTGATAAACTGGGTCTTTTAAGGAATCGTTTAGGAACACAAAGTCCAGAGATATTTAGGAATTTATCACTAGTAGATTTGGAAAACCCCTTAGCAACCAAACTGAATGATAAAATCATGATGTATTCTATTGCAGGAGAGGATGTAGTGGCAAAAACTATGAATTTTGAGGCAAACAAGCCCGGGTTTGAATCTAGGCAACAGTATTTATCATCTCTCACACCTTGACAAGTTACTAAATACTCTTGAGTACTCCTCCTTTCAAATTGTAATATCCATATCTCATGAGATTGTCATGAAGTGTAAATGATTAAGATATGTTAGGATAAATTATTTCATCTCATACATATTCAATATCAATAAGAGTGGGTTCTAATGGCTATAGAAAAGAAACACAAACACAATTAGCAAAATATGTAAGTACATCCTAGAAGAGAAAAGTATATGGGATGTGATTAAGAAGTTTTTAGCAAAATTGTGAAGGAAGTAAAATGGGTCTTCATTAGCCCTGACTCAATAATTCCACTGTCCATCCCATTCCCTCTGCTTTCAGGGCACCTCAAGACTGGTCCTATCAAACTAAATCTTAAGCAGTTATCTTGGTCATCAACAGAACCTAATCCCATCAATTTAAGAAAAAATGCATTTATTAAAGAATATTTGGTAGCTCACTGAATCTCTGGGGGATACAGATTTAAGCATAGAACTTACACAGCCATGATCAATGTCCAGACCACACCAGGTATCACTATAGCTAAGTCACTACTAATCATGTTCCTTAGAGTGAATGTCATGTATCTCCCTGGATGTCTGGACCACTGACACTGTGGTGTCTGAAAGTTGTCTCCCCCAAAATTCCCAGAAGAAAATTTTCACACATCATCTGCTTCTTGCATTGGTCTTCTGAAAAACAGTCTGGCGTGGATTCATGAGGGCCTAAGTCACATGTCTATACCTGAGCCACAAAGAAGATTGAGAGAGAACAGAATTCATAAATATAGTTGAATGTATTTTAAAATGGGAGCTGTTCTAGGTTTGCCATCTCCAAATATAGGCAGATATCTTGCTCAGTAAAAGCTCAAAGGATCCTGAATTATAGAAAAATTTACTTACCTATCCTTACTCTTAACTGAATAGGAAGTGGAAAATATTTTACATTATGAGTAAGGGGTTAAAAGATAAAAATAAAACAAACAAGAAACTGTTGTTACCTCTAACAATTGTATCTATCTTTTAAGAATCCCTGTATAAAAGAATGGAATTTTTCCAGATTTTGTATTTGCCCTTCCTTACTAAAACTTTGTGTTTTAAGTAATAAAATTAAAATGCATGTAGGGATATATTTTCTTTCTGTGCTACTGTGTAAATTATAATGTGTGGTCTGCTCAAATAAACAAATACATCTGAATATCAGGTGCTAGGAAAAAATCTGTTTATATCACCTAATGATTTCACCATACCTTGTAGTTACCTATTATAATTTTGATTATTTACTATTCAGCAGAAGAACTGTAATCTATTGAGATCACTACAAACAGCTTCAGGGCTTCTGATAAGAGCACTTAAATGGATTATCCATTATACATTAGCTTGAATTGGTTATCTAACAGGTATAATCAAAGAGCTTTCAGGATAAATATTTCTTTTTTTTTTTTTTAAAGATTTTATTTACTTATTTGACAGAGAGAGAACAAGTAGGCAGAGAGGCAGGCAGAGGGAGAGGGAGAAGCAGGCTCCCTGCCGAGCAGAGAGCCCGATGCGAGGCTCGATCCCAGAACCCTGGGATCACGACCTGAGCCGAAGGCAGACGCTTAACCAACTGAGCCACCCAGGCGCCCCTCAGGGTAAATATTTTTTCCAGATTAATCTAAACCGATTTTTTTAAACTCACTTTTTTCCCTGAACCCCATTAGAATCTGATTTTTATCATGTTCCATTCCCAATAATTGACAAAGCCCCATATTAGAATTGAAACATATGCCCCTGCAGCATTTCTTGGGAAACTCTGAATATTGACCATCAATCCCCTAGCAGCACAACTGTTGAACATGCATTTATTTAAAAAAAAAAAATAGTCTAAAACAGCAATTCATAGAGTGTACTAGTTGCGAAAATGCAAATAGTATAATAAATGAATATTCAGTTTTGTAGTTTAGTGTGCTAAATAAAATCATACATACTCATGATAACGGTTTCAAAAGTTTTAAAAATAAATTATATGTCTCTCTACACAAATAATTAAGAGAAAAAATATATGCACATAGTTTGGTGCAAGTTTATATTCTTTGGACATTTTCCAGGCACAGTTTTCCATCTAATAATCTGCCTGACATTAAAATACACTGTGAGCAGCAAATTTTTACAAGCCATTGGTAATTAAACAGGAATCACTCCTTGTGATATGGGACTTCGAATGTGTTTAAGATGCAAGGGAAAGCCTTTAATTAACTCCTTATAAATTTATGATGTGACAAGATATTATCTGTTTCCTTTTCACTGGAGACCACCCAGGGCCAGGAGAGGCCCAGCTTGAGCTTTAGTTATCTTCCAATGGCAACAGAGCTACTGGAGATTGAATGGAACCTGCACTCTCATGCTGCACATAAGAACACGGCATAAAATATTAATCACTGCAGCTCCACATGTGAAATGTTACAAAAGGGAAAGTCAAAGAGTAAGGGGGAAAAGAATCACCATGGGGTGCCATACATTAGCATCAACAAACCACTCGTAATGGCTAAAGCAAAATGTGGTGGCCCAAGTCCCACATGCTAATAATTTTCAAACTTTTGTCATGGTTAAATAATAACCTAGCCACAGTGGGATGCCCTTGTATAAAAGGAAGGGGCTCTGTCCTGATAGGGAAAGGAAAATAGCCCTAGTGCCAATATGATAATTGAAACTACTCATCAAAAACAAATCAAAATGTTAGATTGAGTCTGATGTGTTCCTAAAGCTGGTTATGAATGATTGCACTCTTCTTGGAATATACTAATAATGTTAGCTATTTTTTTTTAAACCAACTCATCTCATTTACTCCATATAGTAGGTCAAAAAGGTTGGTAGTATTATCCCCAATTTTAAAAGTAAACTTGCCACAGGTTTATAAGTGGGAATGCTGAGATTCGAGTCCTGGTTTGGACAACTCTAACCCATAAGCTTTTAGCCAGTTAATGGAAGAGTTAGCTGTACCTTCTTTTTTTTCTTCAAGGAGGTTTAATATCATTTTGGCCATATGAAGATTATTATAGATTATGTATAGTCTATAACAAATATTATAAAGGGTCCACAAACACTCCTGAAGGAATGAGCAGTCAAATTACATTTAATCACTATTGTAGCTTAACAATGTTAAAAAAAAAAAGAATAAGATTTGTAATAAAAATTAAATACGGTTGAAAAGGAAATTTGTTAGCATCAAATTTATTTATTACAACTATATATGTAATATATATATTTCAAATATATATTACATTATGTATTTTTATGTTCCAAAGTATTTATACATAAAAATCCCTGTGAGACAACAATGACTATCAAAAACAGAAACAAAAAAAAAAAAAAGAGAGAGAGAGGACTTTTTAAGTCCTTCATCAGCCTACAAATATATCCTAACCTCTGGTGAAGTTGCAAAGGTGAGAGAAGAGTAAATAGAATGGTAAATAAAGAGTACTACATATACAAATATGCCTCCATAGGCATAGTAATGTAAACAAAAGTGAATTGAAGTTGGAGAGATAAGAGGGGTAGTAGGGAGGTAAAGAGGAGAGATATTCAGGATGTTTAGAATCAGGTTAGTGACTGACAGCCGATGAGCATACTTTAGCAAGGCATAATGGAATGAGGAAGAAGAGTTAACTTCAGACCACAAAAACTATTAAACCCAAACTCCTTTACTGGAGTTTAAACATCTTCTCTTCGGAGAATACAGGGCTGTTAGATTGTTGACTCAATCTACTTAGATCCTAAAAAAAAAAAAAAAAAGATCTTTAACTAAAAGCTTTTCTTTATTTAAGTTAAAGGTTATGTTTGGAGGAATTGAATCAAATGTTGCTTTACTTAATGGGATTAAGAAAAGAGACCAAGAATTCTCCAAATCAATCAGATAGCATTTAACAGCTCAATGTGTATCTATCAGTGTAATAACAATAAAATAACTCATATTCAGTAGGCATTTGCTATTTGGAAAACACTGTTCTAAGTGCTTCACCAGAATTAACTCATTTAAATTCTAGTATTATTTTTATTTTATTGATAAGGTTAAATGACCTGCCTATGGTTTAAATGTGAAAATAGAGAAAAAAACCTGAATCCAACCTCAGGAATTCTGCCCTTCAATTGTACTTTTAAGCACTGTACCCAGGCCTTTTATTGTTAGGTGTGTTTCCTTCTCTCAAACTACTTAACCATCTATATGCAAGATGGAGTGATAATCAATAAATGTATCCAGGTTTTTAAAAAATAAAATAATTATAAGTACTTTGTGTAGGCTGAAGAAAGGATGGCTTAGGAGAAGTAGTGTGTCCAAGTAAGAGAAGAAATTAAAGTTGGAGGATGTAGACCTGAAATCATGACTGATTGAAGCAAAGAGCAAATTTAATCGATATGAAAGGGAATGTATTTTCTTTACAACTGTTTAGAGACCAATTCAAAGTTGAGGAGAAGACATCAAGAAGAAAGAAGGGTTTCTGTAATAAAAAAATCTATTAATACTGCCGTATATAGAGATGAGTTATAATTGATGGAAGATTCCATTGACTCACTGTGGCACTGTTTATGAGGTTGGTTGGGAAATGTTATTTCTCAAAGAGAAAAGCCAAGATTTCATAAACATACTTTTTGTACAGTTAAACAGTAATTTTTTTTTTAATTGGAACTCATGGCAAATTATTTTAAGGGAAAGGAATCCTACTTTAGGGGTTTAGGAATTAAAATTATTGAAAACCCAATTGGTATTTCTTTGTATTCTAGAATCCAGAAAATGACATTGAAATTTGATATTTGATTTTTATATTGGTATCAAAAAGTACTTTCTATGACATTAAATACATATAAGTTCGAACCATATGCAATTGTCTATTATAGTCAATCAATTTGGTCTACAAAAAGAGGTCATTTCATATATTTAATATATGTCACAAAGTGCTTGTCACATCACATAGTAGAGAAACATTTGGACACATGAATTAAATTAAAGTTAGACTGTGGTTTGGTTTTACTGATTTCTTGATAATAACCGAATTCTCAAAAAAGACTAATAGTTAAAACATAAGCCTGTCGCCTCACCATCTTCAAATTATTTTAGCACTTGTCACCACGAAACCGTGTGTTTATTGACTGGAGCACAATGGAAGTGTACTTCTTATACACAGTGCACTCAGGGAGTTGATCATGGTTTGTGGGCAGCTTTCCTCCACTTAAATATCCATGAATCTGGCAACTTCATCTTCAATTTTGCTGCCACCAAGGCCTCACCATCAACTGGCCAGAAGAAGAGGATACAGATCATAGCATAACAAATGTACTTCTCAAAAACATTGGTTTAGAAGCGATGCATGTCACAGTGGCTCACACTCTCTGGATAAGAACTAGGCAAGAAGCCACATTTAAATGCTAAAGAAACTGGAAGATATTATTTAGCTGAATGCCTTGGAAGAGAAAATAGGCACCGCAGAGAAGCTAGAAGGATCTACCATATCCATGTAAAAAAATTACATGGTTTATCTATAATGTGGCATATTTTTAAAACATTACCAAAAGTAACGGAATGGTTCTCACTGACAAAATTGTTAGAGTTTCCTTGTTCACGTTGCTTTTTAATCTACCTCTTAATTCACTAGGAGAACTGGTTCTCACTTCAGCAATATGTGTGAGGGAGAATTATTAGCACTACTTTTTACTAATAAATTTCATTGGCTAAATTGTAGTGTGTAGAACTTTTAAAAATATGATATAAAAATATTAAATACATATCATTTTATAAGGAAAGTGAATTTGAGAATATATATCAAAGTCAGTACCTTTGAAATAGTATTTTTAGTTTATTTATAATCACCTTTTCATAATAAGCAGATTTAGAGTCTTAATGGAATATATATCATAATAATCTAGTTGTCAATCTAGGGGGTAAACTGAGAATAACAAATGATAAAAATTGAATCATAAAATACAATTCAACAGAAAAAGAAATGTGTAGTTAAAATCTTTTTTTAAAGATTTTATGTATTTATTTGAGAGAGAGAGAGAGAGAGCACAAGCAGGGGGAGGGGCAGTGGGAGAGCGAGAAGCAGGCTCCCTGCTTAGGAGGGAGCCCGATAGGGGACTCAATCCCAGGACCCCAGCATCATGACCTGAGCCGAAGGCAGGCACTTAACCAACTGAGCCACCCAAGTGACCCTAAAATCTTTAAGTTAAAACTACTTTGGTCCTCATTGTGCTTTCTACCTCTACTATTACAAAGTTTGGTAATTTCATCCTCATTTTACATGTAAACATGCAGGTACAGTGACATTTCTGAATTTTCTTAATATTCTCATTTTCCATTACCCAAGCTCTTCAAATTAGTCTGAATAATTTAACCCCTAGATGACACTTCTCTTATAAAAAATTTGCTGCAAGAAATACACACATGTATTCCGTTGTTAAGGGCAATCTCTCCCCTTCTTTCCTAGCATCTGTTGGAGCTGTTGTTGATTTGTTTTTGTTTTCTTGCTTGCTTTGAGCCAGAAACAGTTGTTTTTATCTCTTGTGGTTAAGTTCTTTCTCCTCTATTTACCCACCCTCTTTTTTTCAGCATTTGGTAGAGATGAACAAACAGAAGATATTATTCCCATTTACAAAAATCATCTGATAGAACTTGGGTGTTTCACACCCTGACACATCAAGTATCATCTTTCTGTGGTCTTCTGGGAGAAGGACTGACAATCCAGAGAGTGGCAGAGAAGGCAGAGAGAAAAGGCACTAAAATCCTATTCTAAACTAAAAGTGTACTGAAGGCATAGATAAGAGCTCAATCAACTTTGACTCTTGGACCCACCGTCCTAGCTAGTATGCAGTAAGCAACATAATAAACATAGGTAGAAAAGCATGAATTATTTGACTCTGGAAAATTAATATTTGAGTGATAGAATATGGGAAAGGAGTTGACTCATGTAGAAATATTCTGACAACTCTCTTTTTTCAGATAAACATTAGACATTTACATCACTGTGAAATACGTATAAAAATTATATTTTTTACATTTTGAAATTATTAAGAAAGGTGATAAAAATTTCATAGCCTTTATATATTCTATTAAGTGAATTTTGTAGATATGTCTTATTTACCTAGAGTATACAGAACTGACTTTGCCAGAAATTTGGAACTATGTAGATTTCCTAACAAAATGCTTTCTTAATCCAATAATATTTTTCTACAAATGAATAAATTAAGCCAGCCATTGCTCATGTTTTTGGAGAAAGTAAAAGATACATTTTTAGGGGGCACCTGGGTGGCTCAGTTGGTTAAGCATCTGCCTTCGGCTCAGGTCATGATCCCAGGGTCCTGGGATCGAGTCCCACATCGGGCTCCCTGCTCAGCTGGGAGCCTGCTTCTCCCTCTCCCACTCCCCCTGCTTGTGTTTCCTCTCTTGCTGTATCTCTCTCTGTTAAATAAATAAATAAAATATTTAAAAAAAAAAAGATACATTTTTAGGAATTTTAATAATGATAGTTTTTAAAATTTGTCACCAAAATGAAAACACAGAATTTAAACACAAAAAATCACTAAGAGATTAAGACACTGACCTTTATAAAGAGAGACCTAATTGGGTCATACTTATGGAAGTGTGTGTTTGTGTGTATGCTTTTGGTTACTCTCTGAAAGACTTTTTAATGTGCTAATTATCCTATTATGATAGGGATTCTACCATAACCTAGCTCTGCTTCCCATTTTCTTGAGATACGCTTAGCACTCTGCCACACTAAGAATTCTCCCCAGATAAATGATAATGTAAGAAAAGTCTTTTTCAGTAGTGTTATATAAGTCAAGTATTTTCCTTAAGAACTGTTATCATTAGCAAGAAATTTTCTCCTGTTTCTTATCACTTGAAATAATTTCATTCTTTTTGATAGTCTTCATCAATCTGTAATCAATAATAAAATTAAGTTACTTTCTCCAGAAATCCTAGTATAATGGAATGATCGATATTCAGTTAAAATATATAATAAATTAAGAAAAGAATATATATACATTATATCTATACGTGTGTATATATAACAGCATATGTACTTTAAGTACATTCTCAACCCTTAAATTCTTACTACATTTTCACCTGTAAATCAGTTTTTTGGAAATGTTTTAAATATTCCAGCTTTTCCTTCCCAAGCCCATCAAAGTAGTGTAAATTACCTCACCCGTAGATAACAATCACCTATGAAAACAATCTGCTAGAGGATATATATGGTTTTGTTAAGATCAATTTCCTCCATTCTCTCATATCACTTTTCTCCGTTGTTTTGATTTGTTTTGTTTTGTGAGGCCTCTTAACAAAAGACTGCTAGTGGAAAGAGTCTTGCAATTTTAGTAGAAATTAATTTCACCACTGAAAAGAAATCTTTTTTCACTGCAAATTGGTGTGCTGCCAGAATTTTTTTCAATGGAATGAATGAACTATATCAGATGCACAATGCATTTATTCCTGCCTCAGCGGACTGGGATTTTTCTTTCTTTCCTATTTCTCTGTATGAAATGCAGATAAGGATGGCTGTAATAGGGCCCTGGCAAAACTTCAAGGTGTTTGCCAAAAACACGCGTCTGTCCAACACACAAGGGAATGATAGCCTTTATCTTTAGACTCCAAAAATTACGGGTGTTTTATTACCATCTTATTTCAACCTTATTCAATTATAATTGCATATTTTTAAAAAAATAATGAACTGTGTACCCACTGCCCAGTGGTTACTCTTATTTCACAGCCCTAATTCGATCTATCCAAAGAATGGTTGTAAGGTTTTATTTGGTTTGGCTTTGTCTTGTATTCTTCTGAAAATTAGATTAAACAATACACTTCCAAAGCTTGAGTTAATTATTTGCAAAAAGCAATCTCTCCAGCCAATGATAATCTTGGAAGGAGATTTATAATTTTTGGCTGGGCTATATTTTTTATCCTCTACAATTCTTTGAGAAGGGTGCTTTTATTTCTGTACTATAGATTCTTGAAACTGCAGTCAAACAATTTTTGCCCCAGGCTTTGCTGCCAAAGGCAAGCCTCTAGAAGCTAAATTAGAAAGAATATAACCACGCTACTAGGATATCATAGGTAGATAATTAATCATTATGAATGAAAAAGCAAAATTAAGGTATAAATGTAGGCATGCTACAAATACACTTGCTGAATTAGCTGAGAGAAGATTGAACGTATAAACTAGTATAAATGATAATCATAATGACAAAATAATATTTTTAAGCAGTTGCTAGGGACAGACACTGTTCTCTATCCTCATTTAATATACTTAATCTCAAAAACCATTTTATGATGTAGATAAAATTACTGTCTTCCTGGGGAAAGCAAGCATGGAGAGTTTAAGTAACATGTCTCAGATCATGGCTTTTAATGAATTTGAACTAGGTAGTTTGATGAAATTTCACCTTTATTTCAGCCACATTTCAAGTTTTCATGCTAAACCTAGTGCCAGTAAACTATGATCAGATGGTATTTAACTAAAAATCAATGCAGACTCTGGTAGGAGATGTAAAATTGATCAAGTAAATTTGGGGCAGGACTTTCTTTGTGGCTACAGAGCCTGTCTCAAGTACTTTTTTAGTTAAACATATAGCTGTGGGTGGAGAGAAAAGTGACTAATATGAGAACAAAGCTCGTTCATTGACAGAAGTTCTGTGGATGTGCCTATCACTTTTCAATTTTGTTTTCTGTCTGGTACTAGCCTAGTATTGATGTGTATGGAAACAATAGGACATTACTGATAGCCACATAACAGTAGGGACATTTGCTAATAACTGCAGAGGGCATTTCATTTCAGATATAGGAAATGTTCCAGAAATTGTTTTATAGGGAATTCACGCAAACAATGTAGATTGTCAATATGTGGTACTAGGAACCTATAAAGTTTATGTGGCCACTTCAACGACTCCTAAAGTCTCCCAGGAAGGAATCTGATTCATACCCACTCATGTCCTCAGAAGTGGTGAAGGAACATGAAGAACGAGGAGACAATGTGACAATTATTAAAATTATCTCTGTGTATTGGCTGGATCACTAAATGTAAGAATGAACTTTCCAGGGTTCTCCCAAAATAAAGACAGGAATAGAGACTCTTGTACATATATATCTCAACTGTATTACAGCTACTCTCAGTAGATATCCTACATTGCATGTGATGTGAAGGCATTTGGAAATAGGTATCAGCTGAAATGCTTACCATACCCACAGCTTTTAGGGCAGTCATCGTTTTATGAAATGAAACTGCATATGATAGAAGGATAGCAAAATTTATAACTAGGTGTAAGTCTTCCATAAGCTCTTTTCTGCTCTTCTGTTCTAATTTCAGAATGTCTCTTCTATATGTAAAATGTAATATTAAAACTTTCTGATAAAGGGTGGGTTATATCGTCTCAGCCCTCTTGCACAGACCAGTAGAGAATGTAAGTCAATGATGCTCAAGAACTATGTAAATCCTTAGGCAACCAGGAATCTGTTAGTTCAAAACTATATTCCTAACAATACTATGATGTTCTTTGCCCTTTTTGTCATGTTGACATTGGTCCTGATGGGGGTAAAATCACGAGCACTTCAGGAATCAAAGCAGCAACACAAAATTGTACTAAAAGTCATTGAATTCTTCACCAACACTCACATAGCTGAAAAATAAAATTTTAGTTTGGCTTAAAAATATTCTTGATGAAGCAGTAAAATTATTTAAATACTGACTCTTGAGTAAGCACCTTTTTAATACTCTGTGTGATAAAATAAGCATACAGAAAGCATTTCTGACGTATAATAAAGTACCAAATTCGTCTCATGGAAAACAAATTGGGCAAATGAGTTGTGAGCTGAACTAGCTTCTTTTTTTTGTTTTTAATGGAACACTATTTTATTTCATGAATAACTGTTAAACCATGTATATTGGGACTTGACAGCTACCTTGTCAAAAATGAAAGGAGAGAATCCACCTATTGCTTCAAGTTAAAAGTCAGCAGTATTGACGTCAAGCATTTGGAATTTTGGAAATTTTATCTTGACCACTATGATATTAAGAATTTCCCATTATTTAAAGACATTTTCTTTTCTCTTTTTAACATTTTATTCAGTTCATTTAAGCTAATATATACGTATATATATTAGTTAGAATTGAATTAATTTGAATTGACTAAAATGTTAAAAGGAAAAATAAATATATATATATATATATATATATATATTTTTTTTTTTTTTACACATTTCTTTCACCCTCCACTCCTTACCTCTCATAACACCAATCTGTTCTTTGCATCTATGAGCCTGGTTTGGGGGGTTTTGTTGTTTTTTCTTTAGATTTCACTTAGCATAATGCCCTTGAGGTCCATCCATGTTTCCATGTTGTCCTAAATGGCAAGATTTTATTCTTTTTTATGGCTGAATAATACTCTTTTGTTGTTAGATTTAAAAAAAAAAATCATCTCCAAGACATAGGTCAAGGAGCTTACTGCCTATTTTTCTTCTAGGAATTTTATAATTTCAGGTCTTACATTCAAGTATTTAACCCATTTTGAGTTAATCTTTGTGTATGGTGTAAGATAATGGTCCAGTTTCATTCTTTGGCATGTGGTTGTCCAATTTCCTGACACCATTAATTAAAAAGACTATCCTTTTCTCATTATGTATTCTTTGCTTCTTTGTCATAAGTTGATTGACCAGGCATGGGTGGATTTATTTCTGTGATCTCCATTTGTTCCATTGATCTATATGTCTGTTTGTCAATACCACATTGTTTTAATTACTATAACTTTTAATAAAGCTTGAAATCCGGGAACATAATGCCTCCAGTTTTGCTCTTCTTTATCAAGTTTGTTATGGCTTTTCAGGGTCTTTTGTGGTTCCATGCAAATTTTAGGATTATTTGTTCTATTTCTGTGAAAAAAAATCATTGAACTTTTGATAAGGATTGAATTGCATCTGCAGATTGCTTTGGGTAGTAAAGACATTTTTAAATTATTAATTCTTCCAGGGCACCTGGGTGGCTCAGTTGGTTGAGTGTCTGCCTTCAGCTCAGGTCATGATCTCAGGGTCCTGGGATTGAGCCCCGCATCGGGCTCCCTGCTCAGCGGGGAGTCTACTTCTCCCTTTGTCCCTCCTCCCTGCTTGTGCTCTCTCTCTCTTTCTCCCTCTCGCAAAAATAAATAAATAAAATCTTTAAAAAAATAAAATATTAATTTTTCCAATCCATAAACATGAAATATCTTTCCATTTATTTGTGTTGTCTTCAATTTCTTTCATTAATGTCTTACAGTTTTCAATATACAAGTCTTTAATCTCCTTGCTTATATTTATTTTTAACTATTTTATTATTTTTGACACAATTGTAAACAGGATTGCTTTTTTTTTTAAAGATTTATTTATTTTTTCTTGAGACAGAGAAAAGGGGAAAGGGGCAACAGGAGAGGGAGAGAGAGAATTCTCAAGCAGATTCCCTGCTGAGTGGGGCTCGATCCCAGGACCCTGAGATCATGACCTGAGTTGAAATCAAAAGTTGGTCACCCAACTGAATGAGCCATGCAGGCTCCCCAACAGGATTGCTTTCTTAATTTCTCTTTCTGATAGTTTGTTATTATTGTAAAGAAACACAATCGATTTTTGTATATTGGTTTTGTATCCTGCAACTTTCCTGAATTTATTTGTTCTAACAGTTTTTAATGACTCTTTTGGGTTTTCTACATATAATATAATGCCATCTATAAATAGTAACAGTTTTATTTTTTCCTTTCCAATTTAGATGTCTTTTATTTATTTTTCTTACTTAATTGCTGTGACTAGGGCTTCCAATTCAATGTTGAATAATAGTGGTGAGAGTGGACATTCTTGTCTTGCTCCTGATCTTCGAGGAAAAGCTTTTAGCTTTCCATTACTGGGTATGATGTTAGCTGTGGGGTTGTCATATATGGCCTTTATTATGTTGAGATATCCCTCTCGACCCACTTGTTGAGAGTTTTTATCATAATGTATATTGAACCTTGATGTTTGAGGCTTCTCAATAGATGCAGAAAGATTGTATGATTTTTATCCTTCATTTTGTTAATACGATGTGTCATGTTGATTGATTAGTGGATGTTGGATCATCCCTGAATCTCTGGAATAAATCACACTTGATCATGGTGTATGATCCTTGTAATGTATTTTTTTTAATTTGGTTTGCTAATATTTTTCTGAGGAATTTTGCATCAATACTCATTAGGGATATTGGACTGTAATTTTTTTCTGTGATATCTTTATATGATTTTGGTATTAGGTTAATGCTGGCTTTGTAAAATGTATTTGGAAGAGCTCCCCACCCCACCTATTCTTTGGAAGAGTTTGAGAAGGATTGGTATTAATTTTTCTTTGAATGTTTGGTAGAAGTCACTAATGAAACCATCTGATTCTGGACTTCTGTTTGTTGGGAGGTTTTTGATTACTGATTCAGTCTCCTTACTAGTAGTTAGTCTGTTCAGATTTTCTCTCATCATGGTTCAGTCTTGGCACATTGTATATTTCTATGAATTTATCCATTTCTTCTAGGTTGTACAATTGGTTGGTCTATAATTGTTCATAGTGGTCCCTTATAGTCCTTTGTATTTCTGGGGCATCAGTTGTAACAAGTCCTCTTTTATTTGTGATTTTATTCATTTGATTTCTCTCTTTTCCTTGAGGAGTCTAGTTAAAAGTTTATCAATTTTGTTTATCTTTTCAAAGAACCAGCTCTTAATTTCTCATTGATCTTTCCCATTGTCTTTTTAATCTTTTATTTATTTCTGACTTAATTTTTGTTTTTTTCCTTCTACTAACTTTGGGTTTCATTTGCTTTTCTTTTTCTAGTTCCTTAAGGTGTAAAGTTAGATTGTTTATTTGAGACTGTTCTTGTTTCTTGAGGTAGGCATTTATCACTATGAACTTCTCTCTTAGAACTGCTTTTGCTGCATCCCATAAATTTTATTATGTTACATTCCCATTTTCATTTGTCTGAAACTATTTTTTGTTTGCTCTTTTGACTTCTTCCTTGATCCATAGCAAGTTGTTTAATTTCCACATATTTGTAAATTTTCTAGTTTTCTTTATGCAATTAATTTCTAGTTTCAACTGTTGTGGCAGAAAAGATGTTTGATATGATTTCAGTACTCTTAAATTTACTAATACTCATTTTGTGGCCTAACAGATCTATCTTAGAAAATGTTCCACAGTCACTTGAGGAAAGTATGCATTCTGTTGTTTTGAGATGTAATGTTCTGTAAATATCTATTAAGTCTATCTAGTCTAATATATGCTTTAAGGCTGATGTTTCCTTATCAATTTTCTGCCTGGACTATCTATCCATTGATGTAAGTGGGGTATTAAAGTCCCCTACTACTATTGTATTGCTGTCTACTTTTGCCCTTAGGTCTGTTAATATTTGCTTTATGTACTTAGGTACTCCTATGTTAGATGCATAAAATAAGCTCCCCAATCAAAAGACAGAATGGCCAAAAAAAAAAGAGTGGCTAATGGATAAAAAACAAGACCCACCTGTATGTTGCCTATAAAATAACCACTTTAGATGTAAGGACAGACAGACTGAAAGTGTAGGTATGGAAAAAAATATTTCATGCAAATAGTAATCAAAAGAAAGGTAGAGTATTTATACTAATATCAGGCAAGATGGATTCTGGAAAAAAAAAAAGACTGCAATAAGAGACAAAGAAGGGTGTTACATAATGATAAAGGAGTTAATCCAACAAGAAGATATAACATTTGTAAATATTTTAAGACTTTTTCTATGAGATTGGTGGTGATAATAACAAATAAAATTTTATTTGATATTTTATAATAAGATGTACCAATATTATAACTCAGTACCAATACATGATGTTATAAAGTCATGTATAGATAATGTACCCATTCAAAGTACAAGATATATCAATGGATTTCATTAGAATACAGCATGAGAAATTCATTGCTGTGATTAACATTGAAATTAACTTAAGAAACAAACTGCTTGTTGAGTTTTGGTGTAGTATCAACAAAGAATATTCATATTTATCTGAAAAGATTATCAAAATACTATTTAGGGGCACCTGGGTGGCTCAGGTGGTTAAGCGTCTGCCTTCTGCTCAGGTCATGATCCCAGCGTCCTGGGATCGAGTCCCACATCGGGCTCCCTGCTCCGCGGGAGCCTGATTCTCCCTCTGCCTCTGCCTCTCTCTCTCTCTCTCTCTCTCATGAATAAATAAATAAAGTCTTTAAAAAAAAAAACAAAAGAACAAAATACTATTTCGTTTTCCAATTACATATCTGCATGAGGCCATATTTTCTTCATATACTTCAATCTAAACAACACACTGCAATATATTGATTGTGGAACAAATTTTGAGAACCCATATAGATTCTGTTTAGCCTGAAATTAAGGAAAATTGTGAAAATATAAAAAACTCTTCTCATATTTTTTTGGTTTTGGAAAACACAGTTACTTTTCATAAATATATTTTATATTAATGTGTTATGGATTGCTACTGTTATTTTAAAAGGAATTAATAATTATTTTATAATATTAATTTTAACTCCTAACAAGATAACATATAGAGAGATGATATTGATATATGGACATATAGATAGAGATACAGATATAGATTTAGATGTAGCTGTAGTAATAGATATAGACACAGACATAGACAAAGATATGACTCAGATAAACAAAAGTTCTTTAGGATCCTCAATAATTTTAAGATTGTAGGGTCCTAAGATCATTATGTTTGGGAAATGTGAAATGTTTATATTTCTTCGTATATTGTGTCCTATCTGTATCCCACAGTAGATTTACTACTGTTCAAAATTTCTCTACCAAAAGACGTTTCCTAAAATAACAATACTATCATATTGCATCTCCTTGGCTTTGTTTTATTATTCAGAGTAGCATTTATCACTATTCAGAATTTCATATTTTCATTTATATTTTTTGTTCATCTGCTTATTTTCTGTGTCTCCCACTGGAATATAATCTCCATAAGTACAAGAATTTTGTTTGTCCGTTACTGTATTTCCAGAGTCTGAAACAGTGCTCAATTAATAACTGCTGCATGAATAAATAAATGAAAATGACTAAGATGGCAACATCCTCTCAAATACCTTATATTACTGCACCCAAGATATTTTTTCCCTAGTTATACATTTGATGATGTCGCTTCAGGGATTAGAATTTTCCTTGTTTTTCTGTCAGAGTCAAGACATCCGAGGACCTCCATAACTCTCCAGACTTATGTCTCCATACCCATTGCTTTGTAATGTATGTTCTAGTAACTTGGAACTATGGATAGTCGCCCAGATATCACATGGTTACTGGTTACAATTTCTATTGTTTATAAAGCTTCTTTAATTATCCCCTAAACAAAAATGAATAAAATAGATATATGAATAGATAAATAAATAATATTCCCCTTCCTTTAATAATATTAGCCTTTATATAATTCTTATTATTTAATAATTAACCTTTAATATTTATTATCATATTTTAAAATCTCAGATCAAGCAGTCAGATAAAAGGTTCAACCAGATAGTGAAAAGACTGAAAACAGTAAAGCTTTATGCTGTGGTGTGGGTATGTACATGATGTACATGTAGAACTTAGGTGAGGAGACTGCTTCCATAATGTATTCAGGAAAATTCCTCTTTCCTGAGATAATAAGTCAGATGAAACCTTAATTACAAGAAAGAATCAAACATTCGTAGATCTAAGAGAGCGTAAACAGCAACTGTCAAGTCATTGATGTTGGAAAAGGCTTGATATATTCTCACAAAATAAAAAGTTCAAGATGGCTGGAGCCAGTGAGCAGGGAGAAGGATGGCATGAATTACAGTCAAAAGCCAGACCAGGACTAGATGATATAATTGCATGCAGACCTCCTGAAAGGGTTTTATTTATATTCTAATCACAATTGGAAACCATGGGAGAGGTTTAAGGAAGAGAAAGACAAAATATTATTTACACATTAAAAAATTGGAGTACTGGGTTAAAGCAACGTGTGAACTATGTCACTTTATATAATGTACTTGTTTATACTGAGCCCTAAGGATGTGGCCAGAATTATAGATTTCTCTTTTGTATGTTAAAGTATAATAAAACATGTATAATGAGTCTACAGACTTAATATAGTTGATATGAATAATATTCATTTAAGAGAGCAACAATTCATAAATAAGTCTGTTAAATCTCTTTTGAAAACATTCCAACCAGGTATGAAAAAACACTACTAAATTTTAACATATATATATATTTATATATAAATATATATATATGAACATGAAACAGTGGGAATCAAGCTGCTTACAGGATAAACAATTTAGATAACTTTTGCATTTTCAGTGATACTATACCTCCTTTTAAGGTCTGTGTAGAGGCAATTTTTTGAAGAATTTTTTGTAGCCTCAGAAATACAAATATTTAGGGGCACCTGGGTGGCTCAATCGTTAAGCGTCTGCCTTCGGCTCAGATCATGATCCCAGGGTCCTGGGATCGAGCCCCACATCGGGCTCCCTGCTCCGTGGGAAGCCTGCTTCTCCCACTCCCCCTGCTTGTGTTCCCTCTCTCGCTGTGTCTCTCTCTGTCAAATAAATAAATAAAATCTTTAAAAAAAAAAAAAAAGAAAGAAATACAAATATTTATACTTAGGGATTCTAATAAGATTGTATTCCCCAAACTCATAGTGATTTAAATGAGAAATACATGTGCTTTCATACATAAGGAGACATCACTGGCCTCCAGTGAGGTATACTTTTTCATCTCACTTCTCATTGATGTTAACTATTATATCCTTGGACGGAAAGTGTCTTTCAGTTATCAAGAAGAAAACATGTGCTAAGTATTCCCTGATAAGAGCCCTAGGGTCCCCTTTGATCTGCTTTTTTGACCTTTCACACTTTCGACTGGTTTCAGGAACTCTTAGCTGCTGTCACCCCTATTCAAGTGCCATCCTGAAGTGAGGTTTTCTATGAGGTGTGCTATTCCACCCTGAGAAGTCAGACAATGGTTTTATCTACTCTGGAGTTTCTACTAGTGGGTATCCTCTCTGACTTCGCCATTGCCGTATTTATTTAAGGCTGGTTTTGATATTTATTTTGTTTAAGTTTTAGAAATGTTCACATTAAGAACTCCATTCTTCCTTTTGGTTTTGTCTCTTATAGTTTGGGGAAGGAAAACTCTGCTTAAACTCTTTATACATCCATCTTATTGGTACATTGTAAAAATTCTATATACTTTGGTTCACCCAGGATCTAACTTTTGATATTAAAACCAAATTTTTGGGCTCTCACTCAAATATTTTGTCTCTCATGAGTCTAGATTTAACACTCATTTCAAAATATTGCCTTGGCTACAAACTTAAAAATAAAAAACAAAAAAGCTTCTTCTGTGAAACAATTTTGTTTTATTCTTTTATAGACCCATTTTCTTGATAAAAGAGTAAAGGCCAATAATTCAATGGGTATAGTACCTCAATCAACTTTGAATAATCAATTGTTACTAAGAACAAAATATAGTCATCAACATATGAAAATAGGAGCATGCATTTACCAGGGGAAACTTTAAATCTGGAATTAAAAATAGAATGTCTAAAAATATGCAAATCTGTTAGAGAACATTGATTGATATTTGAAAATAATTTGGAAATACAATGAAGAAAAACAGTGAATGTAGTATAAATCTCCACCAAATTAGCAACTCACCACCAAAATAAAATAAAGTATTACAGAAATATATACTCTGGGTAGATTTTTCAAGTCTCATACATTTTATATTAGGAAATGCAATGACTATAATAAATGTTAAGTGAAAGTGATAGGAATCCATGTTCTGAGATTTACTTTCTGTTAAAAGGAGAAAATTTCAAGGTTAATATTTCATACATATTTTAAATATACACAATTACTTTTATATTAGAATAAAAATACACAGAAAAATATATGAATAAAAATAATAATGAGCATTATAACTTCTATTAATGCAATAAAGTATGGTGAATTTTTTTATCATCAAAATTTTATATATTGCTCACTGCTTTATAGCTAGTAAGAGATCACTATTATGAACAGTTATAAAACTTGTCACTTTTTAATGTGGACAGTTCATTTTTACAGAAGCATCCATCAATTTCTTATTCTTCATAAAACTTTTTCTTTACCTTATGAATATTTCAGTTTTCATGAACTTTTATATACCAATTATAAATGTAAATATTTTTGACAGAGGATATTATGTAAAACAGCACCCTATTAAAAACTCATATATTTTAGAGGCCTTGACATTCAATACCAATAACACAAAGTGTTTATAATATTCAATGTCACTAGCATGTCATCTATCACTTAGATAATACATATTTATTTGTATACATGGTCATAGATTCTGTATATTTTCTCAGCTGTGTACTCTATGTAGAATTACTTCTATATTTGGAAGCAAATGATTTTTTTTAGTAAAAATTAACATAGAACATGCATATGAAAAGACATCATTTATATTCTCCAATGTGAAATGGCAGTAGATCAATCAGTTTTCATCCCCCAATTTTTAAAATACCTCTGCTCCTCATGGCCTGGAATAGTGTTTCTCAACGAAAACTTTATCATCAGAATCACTTAGAATGCTTGTTAAAATAAAGTATTCCTCGCCCTTATCTGAGACTTACTAAATAAGAATTTCTAGTGGAAGAGTCAGGATCTGAGAATGTATGTTTCATAATAATTTCTTTATTTGTTGTTACGTAGAACAAGGTTTGAGTACCATTGTCCTGGAGAATTAAATAATGTACTCCTTAGTTTAGTATACAAATCTCTTTATTTAGCTTCCAGCCTTAGCTTTTCAGCAAATCAATCCCATATTTCCCATGTACCAACTACTCAGCCTTACACAAGCTATAATATTCCATAATTCTCAACTCTCAACAGATACTTATGTTCTGTCCAAATTCCTCATTTGTTTCTTTGAGGTAAGTGACTAAAAGGGATTCTTTGTGTCTTAGTTACATGCTTTGAGGTATATCCACTCTTCAGTTTATTAAAAACATAAAATAAAAATGAATGATGTGTACAGCATTGAAGGATTTTACAGAAAATCTTTTTTCATGCTTCTGAGAAATTTTGTTTCTTACTTGGTTACAAACTGGAAAGCATTCATTTAATGCCTTTTAAGAAGGATTTTTTTTTGAAATATATTAAAAGTAGATGTTAGGGATACCTGGGTGGCTCAGTCAGTTAAGCATCTGACTCTTGATTTTCGTTCAGGTCATGATCTCAGGGTCCTGGGATGGGCCCTGCATCAGGCTCCCCATTCAGTGGGGAGTCTGCTTGTCTCCCTCTCCCTCTGCCCCTCCCCCTGTGCATGTGAGCTCTCTCTCCTCCCTCTCTCCCTCTCTCTAAAAATAAATAAATAAACCTTTAAAAATAAAAAATAAAAAACCTAGATGTCAGATTGACTTATGGTTATGCTAGTTCTCTGAGTATGAAATCATGACCTTGAATTTTTTATAAATATTTGGTTTATTCTTATTGTATACTTTTAAATTGATTTATGTGCATTAACTCTGGAATCAGATCATCTAATTTTAAATGCATTTGAGAATATTTGGTTGAATGGATTTAATAAAATTTTTAAACATTAAAATTAAAAATAAAAACATCATAAAATAAAAATAAGGTATTAATTATATAAATAAGAAAATAAAATCTGATTTAATTTCCTGTGGAGTTATTTTTTATTAAGAAAATTAACATGTAACATTATATTAGTTTTGGGTGTACAACATAATGATTCAATAAGCTTATATATTGCAAAATGACCACCACAATGAGGCTCGTTAACATCCATCACCATACGTATATATGAAAATTATTTTCTTATGGTGGGAATTTTTAAGATCTAGTCTCTTAGTAACTTTCAAAGATGCAATATATACACCATATTTGCAGTATTATTAACTATAGTCACAATGCTATACCTTTCACCGCCCCATGACATTTATTTTATTATTGGACACCTGTTCCTGTAATGGAATTCTTTTCAATATTTACTTTTAAGATGCCTCTTAACATTGAGTATTTGAATTTTCTACAAGAATTTTGGTCCATAATCTTTTTCTGTTTTTCATTGTGTCATCATATCAAGAAATATTTTTCCAACATTGTCTGTACTTATTTCAAGGTAAGAAATTTAATATGGCATTAGGTGATTGCATACATGGCAAGTATTTATGTTTACAAACAAAATCCCATGAATCCAACAAATCTCCATCACTAAAATGCTCCAGAATGTGTGATTCCACAAAAAAACTTGATTTGCCATGTTGACCTAAGTAATGCCAGTGCCTTTGGGACATTTTTGAAAATATAGCAATATACAAGAATCACAATATTATTGTTATTATTTTTTTTTTTTTATTTCATCTGATTCTGGACCAAAGAGTTGAAAGGTAGTTTCAAGCAATGTATAGTGGAGGATCAGTAAGTTGGAGAATAATGAAAGTCGTTGGGGTATGAAAACAAAGACACTCCCACAGGTTCAATCTGGAGAGAGGAAATATCAAAAAGGTACTGCAGGGGTGCCTGGGTGGCTCAGTAAGTTAAGCTTTTGTCTTCAGCTCAGGTCATGATTCTGGAGTCCCCAGATCCAGGTCCGAGTTGGCTCCATGATTAGCAAGGAGTCTGCTTCTCCCTCTCCCTCTGTTTCTACTCCTGCTCCCCACTCATGCTCACTCTCTCTCAAATAAATAAATAAAATTTTCTAAAAAACCAAAGAAGTGCTGCAAAAGCTCCTATGTTTTGCTTAATCTTAGACTGGATTATGGACATGGATGCTCAATATTATGGAGCCATTTTTATTTTCAGGAAAAAAAAAATTCACAATGTTTAAGCAGATGAGTGATGCTATTAGATTTGTATTTTAAAGTAATCAATCTGATTTCAATGAGAAAAACTGTTTAAATATGGGTCAGAGTGTTTGTGGTTATCCTATTGAGGGAAATATGGAAGTGGTTCTGATAAAAGATGATTCTATTTTGAACTGATAGGGTAGAAAATGGTAAAGGATACTGGAATGAGAAGAGTCAAAAATCCAAAAGACTTGGTGACATTCCTAAAGTGGAACAAAGAGAATTCAATATGCTAAATAAGAGTCTATCCATAATATCTATTTTTATCAGAAAAAATTATTTGAATAATTCATATAAAAGCTATATTTCTTCTTATGATACATTATGCATTTTTTTAAGTTTTGGGTTTTGTTGTTTTTTTTTTTTCCTGGAATGATATAACTGCATTGATTTTCCTTCTGGATGTCTTAGGCTTATTGTAACTTGAATGTCAAAGTATCACAAGCTGTCTGGAAAACTTTTAAAAAGACACATAAAACTAACAGTACAGCCAACTTACAGCTATTTACTTCCTTATAATGGTCTAATTACTCATTTAAGAAGAAAATTTTGGCCAAATTTCTCAATATTTCCTTTTCCCCGAGTTATTTTATTTTATTTTATTTTTTTAAGATTTTATTTATTTATTTGAGAGAGAGAGAATGAGAGACAGAGAGCATGAGAGGGAGGAGGGTCAGAGGGAGAAGCAGACTCCCTGCCGAGCAGGGAGCCCGATGCGGGACTTGATCCCGGGACTCCAGGATCATGACCTGAGCCGAAGGCAGTCGCTTAACCAACTGAGCCACCCAGGCGCCCCAACCCTGAGTTATTTTAAAGTGTAGCCAAAGCTATGCACCGTTACCTTATAAAACCTCATATTTAATAAAAAAAAATCATATCCTACAAAATGTATGCTAATAGATATTAGAGAAGATGAAAAGGAGGGTCTGGTAGAATAGAACATTAAAAGGGAATTAAGAAAAAACATTGATTCTAACTAGGTGTGTATCCTTCTTCATTTTAGATTCAAAGTTATTGGGGTGTTAAGCTCTTTAAAATTAATATAGTAGACTGGGACAGATGTAAAACACATAGGCTTTAAATTTATTTGTGTATTAGTGCATAACCAGAAAAGTCAAAGGTACAAAAAGACATTAGTTACACAAGATAGGAAACTTTTAAGAATAGAAAGAGCATTTGTTTTTTAAAATCTATATAACTTATAATTTTCAGTGAGGTTAAAAATGCCATAGAAATATGACTTCTCAGTAAAGTGGAAATTTGATTTATTTTTTATTTGAAATTTGAAGCAGCAAATATACGAATAATCATTATTTGTCCATTATGAGTCGAATCATATCCTTCAAAAAAGATCTGTTGAAGTTCTAATCTACAGTACCGCAGAATGTATCCTTATTATGCGGCTTTACATGTGACTTCAGTGTCTTTGTAAAGACCCTATTTAATCAAGTTAAAATAAAATCATTAGGGTGGTCCCTAAGCCAATATGACAGGTGTTCTTACAAAAAGGGGAAATTTTAAAAAATGAACAAATAAAAGCAGAATCAGAACTGTAAGGACAGAGAACAAACTGATGGTTGCCAGAGGGGAGAGGGGTGGGCAGTTGGGCAAAATGGGTGAAGGGGAGTGAGAGATACAGTCCTCCAGTTATGGAAGGAGTAAATCACCAGAATCAAAAACAGAGCATAAAGAATACATTCAATGATACTGCAATAGAGATCTAATGGGCAGATGGTAGCCACACTTGTGGTGAACATAGTGCAACATGTAAACTTGTCAAATCACTAAGTTACACCTGCAATGAATGTAACATTGTGTGTCAACTGTGCTCAAATAAAAGTGGGAGTGGGGAGGCGGAGGGGGATTTGGACACAGAGATAGACCTGTCCAGAGAGAAGACTATGTGAAGAGACACAGGGAAAATGCTGTGTGTAAGTGGAGGCGGAGACTGGAGAGACACATCTACAAGTCAAGGAATGCCAAAGATGCCAGTAAACAACCAGAAGCTTGGAAGAGAGGCTTGGAACAGATATCAGTTCCTTTGAACCATGCAGTTTAGGGTACTTTATTATATAGCAAACCCAGGAAACTAGTACACCGTTTGAGTAAATAAATTTACTTCAGAATATTGACAGATTGAAAAAACGCTTTCTTTTTTTTTTTAAGATTTTATTTTATTTATTTGACAGAGAGAGATACAGCGAGAGAGGGAACACAAGCAGGGGGAGTGGGAGAGGGAGAAGCAGGCTTCCAGCTGAGCAGGGAGCCCGACGCGGGGCTCGATCCTAGGACCCTGGGATCATGACCTGAGCCGAAGGCAGACGCTTAACGACTGAGCCACCCAGGTGCCCCAAAACACTTTCTTAACACTCATGTGATATTTCATACTATTTGAACATCATTATTTAAAATACCATTAATTTTATTATAAAATATAGCCATCTGGCCACCAGTCAAAGCTTTACCCATATACTTAGCATCATGGAGAAGGTATTATAATTTGAATTCACTCTGGCTTTATCACTGAAAAAATTAGACTAGTACTAAAGAATTACACTACAAACTTAATCATGTTCAAGCTAGCATTTAAACTTTAAGCTCTCTGAATATATCTAAGTCATTTGGGAACCTTTTTCCAAAACTAGCACTGCATCTGACAGGTTATATTTAATAAATAGTTGTTCAGTGTATCAAAAGAAAGATACAAACAAGGATAAAATATGTCATTCTTGGGGTGCCTGGGTGGCTCAGTTGGTTGAGTGACTGCTTTCAGTTCGGGTCATGATCTTGGGGTCCTGGGATCAGAGTCCTGAGTCAGGATCTCTGCTCGGCAGGAAGCCTGCTTCTCCCTCTTCCACTCCCCCTGCTTGTGTTCTCTCTCTCTGTCAAATAAATAAATAAAATCTTTAAGTAAATAAATAAATAAAATAAAATAAATATGTCATTCTTAAGCTTTAAAAAGTAGAATACTAAGATATAGTTAACTCTTTCTCTATTTTGAATTACATAAGAAACAGATACATAAAGCAGATCTACTAAGTTACTGTTTCCAGAACCTGCAGTTCTGGTCTTAAAAAACATCTACAGAGGTGTATTTTGTGGCAAAATCTGACACTTTTTTTATTTGGAAAGGTTGTAGTGAGTGCATCCTGTACAACAGAAAAAAAATTATACTGAATACTTTATATTACTTTATATTTAGATCACAAATTTCAGTCCTTTTAAAGTAAAAAAAAAAAGATAGCTAGCTTCTCTCCTTGACCCTAAGGTTTAAATGCCACGTATTTTTTTCACCTTGACTGTAGACAAACATTCCCATGAAAACAGTATAGAATAAAAGAACAAGGGGTGCCTGGGTGGCTCAGTTGGTTAAGCATCTGCCTTCAGCTCAGGTCATGATCCCAGGGTCCTGGGATCAAGTTCCGCATCAGGCTCCCTGCTGAACAGGGAGTCTGCTTTTCCCTCTCCCTCTGCTGCTCCCCCTGCTTGTGTGCTCTCTCTCTCAAATGAATAAATAAAATCTTTTAAAATAAAAAAAAAAAGAATAAAGGAACAATAAGCAAGTTCTTCCTTTGAATTTTTTCTTCTTCAATGTATTTTCTCTGAGGTCCTTTGAATTCTTTGGAAAATTAGTGATCCCAAACATTTGGTCATACCTCGCTTATTTAAAAAAAGAAAACAAAAAATGACCATGTCTTACATGACAAAAAGGTTAGTACCAAAGAAATGTAAGCCAAAAAAAAAAAAGCCAAAACAAGTATGCATTGCCATGAACTGTGTACGTAATCAAATAGTCCATCTCAAACAATTACTAAAAGTAACTAGTAATGGAAAAACTAACACTCCTATCAGTTTAAAACTAAGACCAACTCAAGACCTTTCTGAATTGACTCAAATACACTTCTACAATGATGAGAATTCTCGCTGCGTACATTGGGAGATTTCAGTTGGGTAGGATTTTGAGTTAGGGTTCCAGGTTAGGTGGGTATGAGCAGTGGGTATTCAGCAGCCATGTGGCAGACACTGGGATATGCTGTGCAGGTCACCGTTCATGGATGGAGCTGTTACCTCAGCCACAAGAAGTGTTTGCAGCCTGTTTAGAGAGTCCTTCAAAGCCAGAGCTGCCTTAACCAAGGCCATGCCCCTTCCCAGGGCAGTCATACCTGAAGTCATTAATGCAGGGCTTGAAAAGCCCAGTCACTGAAGCCCAAGGAGAAACATTATAAAGGTCATTTTTCTTCAGAGCTCCCTGTGTGGTTGTCTGAGTTTACCACTGGGCCTTCAGTGCAATTTAATTCCTCTTTCTGCCCAATTCTGCTTCTTCCCCTTCCCTTTTCAAGTGTTGATCATAGGGAAGTTTTAATAAAAATCTTGCGTGCTAAACCCCACATCAGAATCTGCTTCCTAGAGAATGCAACCTGAGACAGTCTTGGAAAAACAGACACTCAGTATGATTCTGGGGTTGAATTTCTTGGAGTCTTGCTGGCAATAAGATGCCATCATTGGCCCCATCGTTATATCAGGAACATAGAGAGTTCCTGACACACATGGCAGACTGGGATGAGAAGAATGAATTAGCTGATGCAATGTATAAGATATTTGAGAAACATAGGGGAAATAGTAATCATAAGTACAAAGGGATTAGGTGGCTGTTATTAAACTTACTGAATTTAAATGGGACTCTGTAAAAATAACAAAATGTCAAGAAAAATTGATCACCTGGAAGCAAAGGTAAAAGCCAGAGGGACTCTATAGTAGCACACATTTCTGTAAAAATTAAAAACAAAAACAAAAAAGGACAATAACAACAAAAAAAACTAGGCTTATCAGCTTAGCCAAGCTCCAAATGAAATTAAACTCTTACCTAACACAAGTCTTCTATGTCAAGTTCAGGACCTTGATTGGAAAAATATATGATGCTGACATGGAATAGAGACATTTGTGTTGATGCCCCCGAAAATCTTTTTTTTTATTCATTTTTTAAAATTTAAATTCAATTAATTAACGTATAGAATATTATTAGTTTCAGAGGTAGAGTTCAGTGATTCATCAGTCTTATATAACACCCAGTGCTCATTACATCACATGTCCTCCTTAATGTCCATCACCCAGTTACCCCATCCCTCCACCCCCCACCCTTCTAGCCACCCTCAGTTTTGTTTCCTATGATTAAGAGTTTCTTATAGTTTGTCTCCCTCTCTGATTTTGTCTTCTTTTATTTTTCCACCCTTCCCCTGTGCTTCTCTGTTTTGTTTCTTAAATTCCACATATGAGTGAAATCATATAATTGTCTTTCTCTGATTGTCTTACTTCACTTAGCATAATATCCTCTCATTCCATCCACGTCGTTGCAAATGGCAAGATTTCATTTTTTTTGGTGATACCCCTAAAAATCTTGAAACCCTAGATTCTCTGTACTCCCTGGGCTCATGGAAGTTGCCAATACCTTCCTATTAAGAGCTAGTACCCACCCACCCCCTCCCCACCTTGCTTGAAAATCATTCAGAAAATTTCCCTGAAATTAATCAATGTCCTCCTTAGAATCTGCTCTAAACCCTCATCGCCTCTGTGCTTATAATATAGGATTAAGTCACAACAACTTTACCTAGGGATGTGCTTGGCCTAATGAAAGAAGAAAGAGATCATATAGTAGAGGAGCTCCAAGACCTATCCAGAAAAAAAAAAAAAAAACAGAAAGAGCAAGGAGGATAAATATGGGATTGGTTTCTGGAGGTCCTTGATCAAGGGAAGAAACTTAAAAATAAAGTAGAATAAAGAGAGAGAATTCAGGAGCACTTTCCTTTTATGTGGGATATAACACTGTCAAGAATTCCAGGAAATGATGTAAATTTGCTTCCGGGATGTCTCTTAGAAGTGTCTGTGTGATTTTTACCAAACATTAAAGAAGAGTTAATACCTATTCTTCTCAACTATTCCAAAAAAAAAAAAAAAAAAAAGGAAAAGTGATGGTCCATGCTAAATTGAAATGCAAGAATTGTCATAATATGAAGAAGATGAAGGCATTAAAGGTATCAAAGAAGTGGGAAGGCTAGAGTAGATATACTATGTAAGGCTGGAAAACCACCAAATTATCATGTCCTACAGGTGGTCTGGAGGACAGGCCATGTATCAAGGCCATAAAAAATGCCCCAGGGAGAATGGTATCTGATACATTGCCAACAGGCTCTGTGGTGGCTCTTCTCTGCACACCGAGGATGATCACAGAAAAGGTGGTTACAGAACTTATTTCACTGATATTGGAAGAGATCGGTGGTAGATAGGACTCCAGAAAAATGAGGCCAGAGGGCAGCAGTTAGAAGCCAACTGAATGTAATTATCCTAATGAGGTCAGGGAGGTAGTCAAGAGGCTTGATCAGCAAATGGAAATGGATAACTGAAAATATATCCAGAGGCACAAAATAGATAGACATCCAGCCAAAGTGAAAGACCAAGACATTGATGATATTTGCTTCAGTAAAAAGCCATAGTCTCTTCTCCAGTTTTCAGACCTGAGCTGCTTTTACCTGAAACCCACTGACTGAAGTAGGGGTCATGTCCCTAAAAGCAAGGACAGCACAATAGATGATAAGTGTACATGGAAACAATCACCCTGATTATTATCTAAGTGGAATTACTGCCATTTAATGGAGGAATTATACACTGGAGAAAGGGGATATCCAAGCATTTTGAGGATTGTTGGCCTGAGCTGACCTGTGATATCCAGAGATCCCTAAGTATCATGTCAGCATTCTGTTTGAAGTGGCCAGCATTGATTCGGAAAGGAATAAGATATATTTTAAGTATGGGTCTGCCTTTATGCTCACAGAGCCTTAGTCAATATCAGTATCTAAGGGATTATGAAGTATTTGATCCATCAGCATGGGATTCCTTGTATTATCACCTCAAAGAAGGGAACCCAGTCTATAGAAAAGAAAATGTCAGTGGAGCCCATGACCAGGGTATCCACTGTTTCTTGTAAATTACAAAATCACTGACTTCTAACAAATGGCTAATACTGATTGATAAACACCAAATTTCCCTATGATATTCAATAAATCATTAGGAAATATCCTAATGTGCATAAACATGAAAGTATAAGATTCACATTCGTTTGCCATTAAGCACAATAAAAAGGACCTGTGCATTTTGACTAAGACCCTAACTGGACTACAGATCAACTTTGAAATGAATTGCTTTTTTTCAAGCTCTGACTAACCCTTTTGACTTTGCCTAATTTTATGGATTTGCATCTATTTCCTGATTAGGCTTCAGTGCCCTCACTTTCCATCTGATGTACAGCACTGAACATGCCCATGCCTAGCATGAAGTCAAGTTGAGCCCCACTTGATAGGCAGACAGTAGTCATTATGCCTTAGCCCAAATTCACTTTGTTTCACCACTCAGATTCCTTCAATCAATGGAACAGGTGGACTATAAAATTGAAGAAGTCTATTAAATCATGAGAAATGAGACAAAAATTTAAGAAACTTTTAGAATTAATCCAGAACATTAACATCTATCTAATAGGAATTTTAAGGAAAGAAAAAAGTAAAATAAAAGGAAAAAAATAAATAATGGCAGAAAATTCCTCAAGGACAGACGCTGATAAGATAATTAAATAATAAACAAAACAAACAAAAACAGATCCCTTCAAAAAACCCTTAAGACCTTCCAGAGATAGGAAATGAAAGGAAAAGACATTAATTATTTGGCCATTAATACAGAAAATGGCCAAAGCCACAAAATGATATTTAATCAGAATTTTCATCAATTCTAAATCCTAAGAATAATGAGAACAATGTTTTCAAATTATTAGTAAAGATGATTTAAGACTAGCATTTAATAACAAGCCCAAGCAAATATTCTAGTGAAGGAGCAGAATAGAGATACACAAAAATTTAGAGTGTTTCTAAAAAAAAAAAATCATTTGATGGGCCCCTGGGTGGCTCAGTCAGTTAAGCGTCCGACTCTTGGTTTCAGCTCAGGTCATGGTGTCATGGGTCCTGAGATCGAGTTCCACTGTAGGCTCCAGGCTCAGCAGAGAGTCTGCTTGAGGATTCTGTCCCTCTGCGCCCCCCCAACTTCGTCTTTCTCTCAAATAAATAAATAAATAAATATTAAGAAAAACAGTCATTTGATAAATTCCAGAAAACCAAAAAGACTAAAATAAAAAGAAAGATATAAGAAATAGAAAGCATTGAAAGTGATTCAAAAGTGAAAAACAACAACAAAAAGAGTGTCCCAGGATGGCAGCTATGTAGCAGTCTAAGAAGCAATCAATCTAATGCGGAAAAGAAAGTCAAAGGGTTCTGAGAAGAATGTCTTTGATAATATAGTGTATTTTATTACCCAAATTGTATGATTAATGTGATAAAGGCAGTGCTTCTCTAGTGAATGGCAAGAGAGGAAAACAATCCCAAAAGAGACAGAAAAAAGCTATACAATAAAGCCGTAGTCCAAATACAAAATAAATTAAGATATGAAATGATTTTAAGTAATTGGTTCAATAAATGAAACAAAAAAGAGGATTTCCTTTTAAGACACTCTTCAAGTACCCTAAATTTACTGACATTTTTCTTTCTAGGAGTCTGGTCACAGCACATGCTCCCTAGTGTATGATATTTATATCATACATACAATATATGAAACATTTTATAATGTATATTCACTGTGTAAGTTTCCTCTGGTTGCTTGTAAGGAATTGCCAGAAATAACAAATGGCTTGTAATTTGTTAGAAGCAACCACAGTTTCCTGTGGCTAAAACAATAGGATTATAAGAACAGACCTATTCCTGTGGCTTTAATTCTGTCACAGTTCTAAGGGCCAGAAGTCTGAAATCAAGGTGTTGACAGGGCCACACTCCCTCCTGAGGCTTTAGGGGAGAACCCGCCCTTGACTCCTCTAGTTTCTGGTAGTTGTTGGCATTCCTTGGTTTATGGCTACATCACTCGAATCTCTGCTCCCAGTCTTACATAGCCTTTTCTTTGTGTGTCCACCCAATTTCCCTCTGCCTCTCTTTTACAAAGATACATGACTACATTTAGACACACCCAGATAACCCAACTTAAACGCCTCCTCTCAAGAGCTTTATCTTCATCCCATCTTTTGATGTATAAGGGAATGTGCACTCTTTTTGCATATATGCTAATGTTCACAGGTTTCCGAGATTAAGAAATGTAATGCATCTTTGGGGGGACATTTTTCTGCCCTCCTCACTCACAAAAAAAGTGGCTGATTCATGGTGAAGAGTTGGAAGAAATTCTGCATTCTACTTTACTCATCTTTCATTAGAAGTTCTGCTTAAAGTTACTAGAACAAGAAATGGAGGTTTAATAGTATTTAAAGTCATGAAAGTAAGTATTAGAATAGCTTAAAGGAAAAAATAATTAGAAAATTTAGAGAAAGGATGTGATGAGCACATGGGAAAAATGTAAGAAGCTAAACCTCTCCCACTTTCTAAAGGGGAGTCAATGGTTTCAATGTTCTATCTAGATAAAAAGTTAAATGCCCATTGTTAAACATTATAAAACAACTACAAAAGACATAAATATAAGAATAGGATAAAGTGATTTTGGTGGATGTTGCTGGTGGTAGGGTTGGGTGGAATAAGACCATTTATTTTACATTTTTCCCTCTAAAAACCATGATTAATGTCTGAATATGGGTAATAAAGACTTTTACACTAATGTTCAAAGTAATTTCATTCTTAATAACAAAAAACAGAAGACAAATAGAAATAACCCCTTTACATTTTTTTCAATACCACTTGCTCATTTGGCCATCAGCTTCTGCTCATAAATTTAAATGTACAAAACCATGTTTCTCTTACAGAGAAATAGATAAATAAACTTACTCAAAAACCTGTGTTTCTTTTCTTTTCTTTTTTTTTTATCGCAGAGAAACTGACTTTAAGAAAGAGATGAAAAGTATATTCACAACATCATCTTCCTGCTGACCGAGTTTCTTTACTTATAACTAGTATGTTAATCCTTCTCGAGATCCTATGTTTTTATCTGTTAGAGGAATGTTGGTTTCTCAACATAAAAATCTGACAGACTTGATCTAATTCATAACATCTATTCTTGTGCATCTGTGTCAGGAATCATTTTGTCTGATAAATTATACATGACTATTAATCAATGACTGACAATCTCAGCTCTGAAATATTAGTAACAATGACACTGTTCTCATATTCATTATTAAGAAAATGCACTTTGAGGGGCGCCTGGGTGGCTCAGTCATTAAGCGTCTGCCTTCAGCTCAGGTCATGATCCCAGGTTCCTGGGATTGAGCCCCGTGTCAGGCTCCCTGCTCAGCGGGGAGCCTGCTTCTCCCTCTCCCACTCCCCCTGCTTGTGTTCCCTCTCTCACTGTGTCTCTCTCTGTCAAATAAATAAATAAAATCTTTTTAAAAAAATATACTTCGAATCTTTGCCTCTCTGAAATTTATCATACAGGTGGGAATGTAGTGGCACATTATGGGTTCTCACAAGTTACCTTTTTTTTTTTAAGAATTTATTTTTTAAAGATTTTATTTATTTGACAGAGAGAGCACAAGCAGAGGAAGAGGGAGAAGCAGGCTCCCTGCTGAGCAAGGAGCCCGATGTGGGGCTCGATCCCAGGACCCTGGGATCATGACCTGAGCGAAGGCAGACACGTAACCGACTGAGCAACCCAGGCGTCCCACAAGTTAACCATTTTTAATGTTTCATCTAATGTAGTTGGGCTTTAAGAGAACAGTTCAGTGTCTAATCCCAAGAGTTTTGAGAAATAGAATATTTGAATCTAATTTGTTTTATGAAATTCTTATAACAGAACTTGATCAACATTTTAATTAAACTTGGGCTTCATCGCTAGCCTTTGCTTATTTTAGATAGCTCTAGCTTTACACAATTTCTGTCAAGGCTGAAATGTTATGCTTTAGCTGGTTCAGCTTATAAAAACTTTGAGAACACTGCCAAGTGTCTACAATTACAAACACTCTACTAGAATGAATGTATATGGAGTATTATGTTCAGTTCTTCAGTCAGAAGGCCAGTGAAAGTATGGTGATCAGCAAAAAGGTCCATGCCATGGTGTTTGTAAACGGCATGTGGGTGCCTTTGTGTGTGTGTGTGAAATTTTTAAGGGATAAACAAATGATGAAGAGGAGCTCTATTAGGAGAACACTGGGGGATTTTACTAGAATCAGAATAAATTGAATGCCATAAAATGCTGATCAGCAACAAAAATTCTCTCAGGTGTGCCATTCACAGTTGGAAACTTGAAATTTTATAACTGCAAATTCTTTAAAGACAGAGTACCAAATTCATCACTTGGCTCATGGAAAAGTTGAATAAAAAGACAATGAAGACCATATATAGTTTTAAAATATAAGATACCCATTTTACATATAAAATATATAAATATAAATTATAAAATGCTGCATTAAGCTTCTCATTTCTCTAATTGTCATCATCCTCTTTGAGGCATTTAATGGTTTAGTATCCATGGAAAATTTAATGAACATAATCATGCAAATACAGATTCCCCCACTTCTAGTGGAGCGAGATTAAGATTCAATAGATAGGAATTTGGATCAGATGTCAGATGTCCTGCAACTAGGCTTCCCTTAAGCTTTAAAGTATATATAATACGGAAGTTCTAAGTCTGCAGGGATAGTAAGTTTGGGAGAAAATGTGATAAATTTTACCTCATGAATACTTAATTTGCAATGCTTATGGAAATGGAATAGGAGCTTGGAAGAGGGATTGAGAATAAAGGTGCATAATGTCATAAATAGAAAGCCCAATTCTATGAAGATCACCATCATTTGATGGTTCTTCTTATCATCAAATGTATATAACTGAATAGAATTACTATTACAGTCTGGATTTTTAAGCAGATTAAGCTCATGTTGATGGTTTAGATAAGTGACCTAATTGACCACTGCCTTTTAGGACATTTATTAATTAAAGTATAAAATCAGTTGTTGCATTGCTTCATATTACCTGATTTGGTTATTCTGGCCAAATCATATTCCATTCAATATAAAAGCTACAGAAGCTCATTTTTTTTTTATAATTTCATTTTTAATTCTTGCTCTCTAGTGGCTACTTCTTTTCTGAAAATAAGCACACTTATAACTGTCCTGTAATACCTTCATTCTTGTTACATCCTTGAGCTACCATTGTACCACTCTCAGTAAGATTTTTAAATGTGTATACAGTGTTTATCTCCATTTATTGTCTTTCAGTGAGACATTTCTGAATACCTGGGAACTTGACTGTCTCCCTTATCACTTTGAGGACTAGACTTTCAAGGGGGGTAACTAATAACCGTCATGTTGGTAAATCTAGAAATCTCTTCACAGTCTTCATTCTCCACAATATTTGTCATTTTTTGTTTCTACTGTCCAACTTATTCTGGGTACTTTGTTCCCTTGGCTTCTATGTTACCTTATATTTATGTTTGCCTTCCTATTGCTGGGGTGTGGCCTCCAAGATCCTATGAGCTGTCCAATATCTTTCCAACAAATTTGTTTTCTAGAATCAGTTATCCAGAATTAGTTCCTCTTTTTTGTACTATGAACTCTTGGGATTAACTCTACTTGTGTCAGCAGTTGGGGCCTCAACATTTTATATTATTTATGAATTACTTTGCTTTATTCATTTATAATGCAAATTCATGTTCTCTGGATATCTATTCAAACTGCAATTCATTATTGATTTTGTTTATTTTGTGTGACTTCCTCTCCATTCACCATTTTTTTATTCTGTAATACTCCCTAGTTGAGAGAAAAATAAAACAACTGTAAATACCCGGTGTCTCTTCCTTCTCTCCTACTGTATTCACTCCACAGGCATCATTTGCTACTCTAATTCTCATCCCATCTTGGTTAGTCACCATTATTGACTTAGAATAGTGCTGCGCTGTGTAATATATCTCTGCCACAAAAGTCATTCTTCTTCGTTAAATCCTCTTCACCCACAGCTGCCTGCTGAGCTTCCCTCTCCACCAAGCTGCAGATGCTGCATTTTCTCTGATTGTATTTGTGGCACACTCATGCATGCTTCTTGGGTACAAATCATTCTAAACCAATAAATCAAATCAATAAATAAGTCAATAAATCTCTTTTTCTTTACAAACATCATCCATCTTTAGCAGAATGAATCACTAGTCCTTGTCCCTACATTTTGGACCCTTTGAAATGATTTCATATACTATTAGAAGCTCTTTTGGTCCTGTGTTAATGCTTACATTAGATAAGACGCTTGACCTTGCACAAGATCCAGACATTTGACCCTAGGAGTCAATTTCAATGAACTCTGTTTTTTCTAAGAGATTTCCACAGGGAATAGAGTATGTTGAAGAAAGTAGTTTAAACAAAACTCATATATATGTATAGATATATAATTATTGGTATATTTATATTATATATGTATATGTGTGTGTGTAAATATTATATCAAATAATTAAATTGTGATTTTTTATATACACTTAATTTCCCAAGAATTAAATTTCACATTTTATACCTATGGTAAAATGTATGGTTAATCCCATTCTTTTTGTAATCTTACTAAACTAATACAGTAGAGTGGAAGTCAGTATAAAACTCTCCATCTTGGGTGCCTGGGTGGCTCAGTTGGTTAAGCGACTGCCTTCGGCTCAGGTCATGATCCTGGAGTCCCAGGATCGAGTCCCGCATCGGGCTCCCTGCTCGGCAGGGAGTCTGCTTCTCCCTCTGACCTTCCTCCTTCTCGTGCTCTCTGTCTCTCATTCTCTCTCTCTCAAATAAATAAATAAAATCTTTAAAAAAAAAAACAACTCTCCATCTTATATACTAATCAAGAAATTTAAAGGCTTGACTTTTTAATGGTCCCAAAAGGTTATTCTAGTTGGACTGAAAACCCTTATTCTCATCTCTAACCTCCATTTCATCCTTCCCCCCTCTCCCTACTCACACACTTATTCTCAGCCACCTCTGCTCTATTTCATGCCCCTAGGAGACTGGTTCTTACAAATCACATCACCCAGGCTCTCTTGTCCTCTGGCATCCAATTGGATTTGGCCAAAGGTAGGCTCAGACAAAAGATCTGAGGGTATGAGGACAGAGTTCAGAATATTTCATCCCCTTCCCTCCCTCCATCAGCCTTTTCCCACTTCCTCTCTGTTTTTTTGTTTTTGTTTTTCTTGCAGTGGTCACATTTCTCTAAATTGTGCTATAGTTCCTGTCAACCTACTGGAACTCCATGATCTAGCTCTCAACCAGTACTGGGGACATGGTTTTCTCTCCTTCCCCTACAGGCATGCAGGCAGCTTCTTGTTACTACTAGTCTCTGGATGCCTTTTGAGATGGATGTATGGATAGATTAGATAGATAGAAAGGAAGATAAATAGATGATAGATAAGTGATATAGATAGATGATAGATAGATAGATAGATAGATAGATAGATAGATAGATAGATAGATAGATGATAGATAATAGATACAGAGATATGTACAGAAATGTCATTTTATTAACTTCTTATCAAAATCATAGCCAAGTGTGCTGTGTGCTAAGTATGTTTCTTGCCAGGACTTTCATTGCTGCAGACTGTACTTATTTTAAGAAACAGAAAGGAGGACTAAAAAAAGTGGTCAGAGGTTTAATATTTGGTCATGCTCTCAAGGTCTCGATGACTATTCATTCAGCTCCCAAAAATTCCTGACTGACTGAATAATTCACTTCTTCTACCATGACTGGGTATAACCTACAAATTATTTCTGAGAATCCCCTCAGTCTTACCTTAATTTTAGTGTCCGTAGTATTCCTTTCCTGCTCTGTGATCTGCTTCTGATTTCCCAAGTGTCTATGATTGGCAAATGCACTCAAAAATTTCTTCTAAGAGATATTGATTGGCTCCTGCCTTGTGGAGTACAATTTCTCTAGCAAGCAACATTTTCCACCTCTCCCACAAAAGTCCAAAAGCACCGTTCACCAAACTAAGGGTTTTTCTTATTCTGTAGCTATTAGCTTTCTAGGCTGTGTGCAAGAATTTTAGCTTATTTACCTTATCATAAAGTTTATCTGCCTCAAACATTGCTCTAGTTCTTGAATAAGACTTGACAATACAAGATTACTTTGCAATATGACCAAAGACACATCACCAACAGATAATTTTACAGAGAAAGTAGTCTCATAACTAGCTTGAAATTGAAAACCAAGATGTGACTACATGACAATGGTATTTCTGACAACAAACATAATTTGTTAGTATAAGAAGGCATACCATTTTTCCGTCACTGAATCAGGAAACAGACGCAGAGAGACAAATCACTTAGGCAGATAGAAAGTTGAGACTAGATTTCATATCTCCCAAGTTCTAATTCTATAAAACTGCATTATAAAAAATACATATTTTAACTAAAAATAAATTAACTAATGTGCATTACTCTGAAATTAATAAAAATTTAGACTTGTAAATTTATTTTCCTCAATGAAGCTTTTCCAAATGTTTTTGTTTGCATATTTTATAACTTAATGAAGGCAAAGTTCAGGTAATTTCTCAATAAAGTAGGTAGTATTATATGAGCAAAATAACCCCCCATATACATATTTCAAATATAATATGTCAAAAATTATGCATTAAAGAACCAGCAGGCTTTCTCACACTACACTTACTGAATATTCTATATTATATGTTTTAGTTTTCTAATGTACAAAGTAGATTTGCCTAATGCCCAGAAGACATATATTTATTAAATATAGTTGCTGGCATGACTATACATTTAATAACCTATAGCTCTATATATTGCAGTGTGAACAAATAGTATTTAAAATAGCAATAAATGAACTCATGCAAATTGAAATATCTTTAATTTTCCATTATCTGAGTGTGCAAAGCTAATGGAAGTTTTGGAGGTCATAGGAAAAAGGAGATTTATGTTCTATTTTCTGGTTTTAACCCTGGGATAGTTAAAATCCTTGGATAGTTCTGTTTGTGCAAACATTAACACAGTTTTTATTCTGTTATTGTTGCTGTGGGTTTATCAAGTATTCATGATGTTCACAGATATGGTGGGCTGATGTGTTCAGGGACTGAGCATAAACCTTTGTGTATAGCTGGCAGTAAAGGTGAGCGATTTTGTTACATGTTTAATTTTAGTTCTCTTTCTCTCTCTCTTTACAATGTCTTAGCTATTTTTATAGCCGAGAATTCCTCAAGAAATCATGTTTTAATTAGTTTCATAATTTTTTTTTCCCATTGGGAACATATTTTGCAGCTATTTGTAAGAAAAAAATTGTAAAGAAACCCAACAGGAAAAAAATAGAATTACAAAATGTAAAATATCAAACACTATATCATGAAAATGTTTCCGTTGAATGACACTTGGAATCTGGGACTCATGCCAGGAAATAAAAGCATTTTGGCTATGCAGTTTCAAGATCAAAAGATCAAATGTTTTTCATAATCTATCATGCAGAAGTTATTTGTTTGATTTATAGTGTGTTTCTTCCATTCTCAGAGGGGGAAATAGATGAATATAAAAATACAGAAAATATTAAGGGATATGCCTTATTTGTATTATGGAAGTGTCAAGGTTTGGTACTCATTTGGAGAACTTGATATCTCTGAAATTATGAAGTATATGTTGTGCTTTGTCTAATCCATACTCTAAATACATCTCCATATTTACAGTTCCTAGGCAAGGTAAGCAAATTAAATATATTTTAGTGCATTTTAAATCCTTTAAAATTAACACTGAGTTGGCAATGGATATTTTGTTATGATTTTTTATGTTAAAAATAGAATACAAAGCTCTAGGACTATATTTTTAAATTTATATTTAAAATTTTTAAATTTTCAATTTTTTTTATTACTTTCAGGATTAGAGAAAATCATCACAATGGCAAACGTAAGTTAAAGATGAAAGATTTGCCACTGTTTATAACCAGCCTTCTCCCATTTCCACACCTTATTAATTAATAGAATTTTTTTAAAAAATTACTCTAAACTTAGTATATGGATAAAAATTTTATAGCTTCCTATAAAAAAATCTGTATATGTTATATTGTAAGTGCATTATAAACAACAAAGATAACTTTAATTTTCTTAACCCTTTAAAAAAGATTTATTTATTTATTTTAGAGACAAGAGAGGTGGGGTGGAGGGCAGAGGGAGGGGGAGAGAGAGAATCCCAAGCAGACTCCCTGCTGAGTGTGGAGCTGGACACGGGGTTTGATATCATGACCCTGAGATCATGACCTGAACCAAAATCGAGAATCGGATGCTTAACTGACTGTGCCACCCAGGTGCCCCAGATTTCTTTAATTTTTAAATGTTTCATTCACATGGCACATTCTTACTTATATAAAAAAGTAATAAAGTCCATCATGTTCTTTATTGATGTAACAGCATAACTTGTCAGATTTTGAAATTGTCTATGTTTAGAATAACAATAATTTGCCCAGAATATAACTGTGCATTGACATCTTCTAGAAAGATATTTTTTCTTATCAACTTAACTACAGTACCACCTTACCAGAATAGATTATGGTTTGGGCATGTAGCTATATCTCTTGAATAGTTATGCCTTGTTAAATGCTGAACACATGTGATGAAATATGGTTCAATGCACTGAAACAAATTATTTAACTTTATTGTAATTAGAAGTGAAATACTAGCAATATTTTAGATATATGCAACTGACATGTGAATTTTACATGGGGCTTAGTGTTAAGTAACAGTATGGGGGATTAGACCCATGCCTTGAATCTAGTTAAGTAGTATTAAATTTATTAAATGATTTAATCACTGTAAAATAAAACTTAAAAAGAATAAATATTATCAGTGTATTAATATAGTTGCACTATGGTTTATATCATAACTGTCCCAAGTCCTAAGAAAACTGTCCTCAGAGTTTTGTGTAAAGACTTTTAGACTCCAATTGATTGCTTATTATGCTGAATATTGGTAAAAACACTTTATATATTTTTTATTATTATGTTTAGTTAGCCAACATATAGTACATCATTAGTTTTTGATGTAGTGTTCAACGACTCATTAGTTGTATATAACACCCAGTGCTCATCACCACACGTGCTCTCCTTAAAAAAAAAAAAAAAAAACACTTTATAGGCTTTAATTCATTTCACTCATTTCAGCTCTCTTAGTAGATACATAGATACTATTATTATATCTTTCCGGCAGATGGGAAAATTGAGGCAAGAATATTTCTAAAGTCATACACCTCGTGAATAACCATTCTGAAAAGAATTCTGTTGGAACTCTAGAAAGTTTAGATTGTTATAAAAAGAAATTCATAAATAAATCTGTGGGCAGTGACATCCTTGAATCATACCTCTTACTACTTGGCTTTCAAAATTTCTGTGGTTTAACTCAAATTATTTACGTGGTTGGACTGGCTTTGGTTGCCCGCAAATAGCAAAAAAGTTGATGTGTTTTAAGGCCGAGTGGTGTTTCAGAACCCAGTAGCAAGATTATAGACAAAAACCAGATTGGAAAGTCATAGGGATGCCAGGGAGATGTTTGTCTCTGTTTCTTATTTCTTCTTCTTTCTATGCGTCTGCTTCCTTTTGTATATCTAGATAGATCTCTGATAGTTTAAAACAGTGGCCAGATGTGTTCATGAGCAGCCCCATGTACCCATTCCCCTGTGAAACAATCATAATTGGGGAAAATTATACAAGTAACCACTATTTAGAGTCTCTGGAAATTCTTATAGGGCATATAGAAAATCAAGAAACACTTGTTCAAGAGAATCTACTAAATTTCAGTAAAAACACCAAGTCTGTGACATTTAAGGTACAACCCATTTCCTCCCACTTCCCAGCTCAGCTTGCTAGAAGTTCCATATTGAGTAAGTGCACCAAGATGGGTCTCTCTCCTTGTAGCTCAAGCTTCCAATCAATTCAATATTGTGATTTATAATAAGAAATATATATTTGGTCTTCATCCCCTTTCCTGGTACAGAGCTCCCAAAACCTTTGGAAATTCCTAAGTAATGAGAGTGACAAAAGGGTTGTTTGTTATGTTAAGGATGTGACTTTTGGACTATACCTAAGACTGAAGGCTGAATACCAGTGGAGTCAACCATGTGATTACAGGGTTGGAACTTTCAGTCCCACCTCTTCTACCCCACTTCTACCAGCCTCCAAGGTGAGAGGGTTTGGAAATTGAGTTCAGTCACCAATGGCCAATGATTTCATCAATAATGCCTATGTAATGAAGCCTTCATAAAAGCCCAAAAGGACAGGGGTTGATGAACACTTGGAGATTTGGGGAGACTGGCACACCTAAATAAGGCAATGAACCTCCACTCTCCTTCCCTGTACCTTGTCCTGTGCATCTTTTCCATCAGACTGTTTCTATTTCCCTTTATAATAAGCCAATATTCTAATAAGTGAAATGGGTACTGTGAGCAGCTCTAGCAAATTAATCAAACCCAAGGAGGGGGATGGTTGGAACTTCCAATCTATATCAATGAAAAGATAGAAATTATAAAAAAAGAACTAAATGATAATTCTAGAGTTGAAATTGAAATAAAAATTTTACTGGAGAGGCTCAACAATAGATTTGAATTGATAGAAGAAAAAAATACCAAATTTGTAGATCACTAGAGATTAGTCAATCCAAAGTACAGAAGAAGAAAAAATTATGAAGAAAATGAACAGGTTCTGAGGGTAATGAAAGACACCATTAAGCATATAATACATACCATGTGAATATCAGGCAAGGAGTGAAAGGAGTAAAAAAATTAATGAATTAATGGCTGGAAACTTCTCAAATTTGATGAAAAGTGTTAATCTACACAACCAAGAAATACAACCATCTCTAATATGGTAAACACAAGATATTCACACTCAGACACGTAAAATTAAAAATGTTGAAATCCAAGGACAAAAAAACTTTTGAAAGCAGCAAGACAAAAATGACACATCATGTGAAAGGGTCCCAATTAGAAATAACTGAGTTCTTATAAAAAACAATACAGGAAAGAAGGCAGTGGGATGATACAGTTAAAGTGCTGGGAAAAAACACTGTCCACCAAGAATCCTATATTCATCAAAATTATCCTATAAAAATGAAGTCAAAACAATAAAATTCCCAGACAAATAAAAGCTGAAATGGGGCTGGATTAGTCAGTGGAGCAAATAACTCTTGAACTTGGGGTTGTAAATTCAAGCCCCACACTGGGTGTAGAAATTACTTAAAAAAAAAAAAGCTGAGAGAATTTGTTGCTAGAAGATCTACTTGAAAGAAATACTGAAGGAAGTTCCTCAGGTTAAAAGCAAATCACTCTTGAAAAATCCACACACAAAAATAACAAATAGCACCAGTGAAGATAATTGTTTAATTATAAAAGACAGTACAAATGTACACTTCTCCTTTCTTTTCTGAACTTATTTTATAATATCTATTGTGTAAAACAATGTGTATGTAATTATAGCATTAGGCTTAACATATGTAACAAAGTAATATATTTGATAATAATAGTACAACACGGTTTCCTAGAATCAAAACTATACTGGAATAAAGGAATTCTACCAGGTGGTAATTCATATCCATAGTAAAAATAAAGAGAACTGGATAAGGTAAGTAAGAAGTTTAATATAACAAACTCTGTAAATATATACTTGGCTCCTCTCCAAATTAAAAAAAAAAAAAGCATAGTAGCCAAAATCTTCTGAGTTTAGAGATTAGACATACAGGCCAGAACAAAATAAATAAACAAATAAAAGGAAAAAAAAAAAACACTAATAATAATTTTTTTATCTGCATTCCCCATTCATGGAGAAAGGTCTTATTGACTTGGCTAATTCCAGATTCAGTCCCACCTCTTCTACCAGCCAAAGCAAGAATGACAGTGGAGATTGGCTCATGTTTGCTATAACAAATGTTGATCAAAGCACAGCCACTGAAATTGCGGGAAGAAACATTTTACCCACAGAGGAAAAATCGTTCCTTTAGGGCCATCCTGAGGAACTGAGATGCCCAGAAATGTGAAGACTGCCTTGAGCCTTATGAATATTTCCTCAAAGTAAGATTTCTTCTGGCACACTATTTTCACACCTCAAACCCCAGTGGGTGTTTCTGTGCACACAGAACAAGGGCAACCATCTCTGTCTTGATGAGCGCTGGAAAGGTTCCCAGACAAGATGACACATGAGTCAAGTGTTGAAGGATGTACAGGAGCCAAGCAGGATGGAGATACTTTTTCCAGGCACAGAGAGCATAATGGGTAAAAACATCAGAAGCATGAAGGAACACGTGCAAGGGATAGAATATGACATCAGCAGGCTAGTTTGTCTTTGTATGCTCCTCAAATTTAGAACATCAGCCCCAAATTAATGATACTTGAAGTTAGAGACTGACATTATCAGCTTTAGATTGTAGGCAATCATACAAACAGCATGATAGAGCATAAAATGGACGACAGCAGAGGAAACCATTCAGGAGGTTGTGACAGTGATCCCAAAGTCTTGGTGCCATGCTCCCAAATCACCATACTGTGTGCAGGAATGAGCCTGCAAGTGTTTATTTTGAGCCCACTGTCTCCAGTGGCTAGGAACCACACTGGGCTATCCTGATAACTTGGAAAATACAAATAAATCTTCATTTCATTAAGTTTGTATGTCCTATGCAATGTAAGTTCTATAGCATATATTTTTCCTGTGGAATCTTTAGTACTACAAGAAAAATTAAATATTATTTCATATTATAATTACTGATTAACAGACTTCAACTATCTTATATTTAAATCAAATGTATTAAAAAGAAATATGAGTGATTTAAGTAGAAAAATACACCTACCACAATTATGACAAGGAGAACAAAAATTTATCTTCAAGAGTAATTTTAGTAATCTATATGAGAAATAGCGTCAGGCTTACCAGAAAATTTTTACATGTTTGAGTCCTTTATGTGATTCACCCGTCATCTGAGCTACTGAGAATTATGTGAATGATTCTTACTGGTTGATGGAATGATTGTAGCTAAAATAAATTCAGATATGGAAATGTAGTGTACCTATAATTTTCTCTTATTTCCCATGTAACAAAAAGAACCCCAGAAACACCCAAATCTTTGTTAAAAAATGAAAAGAAAGAAATATTCAAATATTTGTATAAAAATGTTTGTAGTATTAAGCAGAAATTCATTTAAAATAATGTTGATAATACAATTCTTACATGTAACAATCTGTCAGAACAGTTGATGCACTAGAGAGTTATGTTTTATAATGTTTAAAAATTTCTGTTTGATGCTTATTTCCAGTTTCTTTTTTTGTTATAGTGTAAATATTTTGGGACAAAAATCATAAATTATTTGTATTCTTTAATTCTGAGATAAAAATGTACTCATTGTAAAATGTGTCACAACTGAAAAAAGATGAAAACATTGTAATTTTTATAATTTCCAGTAAAAACTCTTGTAGTTTACATTAACATGAATTTACTACTGTTTCATTGTGATATTTACATGCAGACATTAAGATACCACTAAAATGTTAATATCTGTCTCAATTTAATTATATGATCCTTGAATGTTAAGGTACCATCTTAGTGCTTTGGATGAAAGCACTTAGTGTTTGGATCACATTGGCACTGAACATACTTGGAAGTTAATGTTGGCTTTTCCAATACTTGAGCCTCAGTTTTCCTAAAATGAAGTTACTAATACCTACTATAGGATAATTGTGAGAATCAAACCAGACAATTTGGTTTCCACATTCAATATAGTTCCTGGCACATCAAAAACACTAAAATAATGAGAGCTATTGTCTTGAGTCTCCATTTGCTTTTCTTTTTTATTTTGGTGAAAGAACAGATGAGATAAGCATTATTTATTCTTTCAGTTAATGAAAGACGTGAGAATACCAACAAATTTATACTGCTGGCTTGCTATTTCACAGAAGATCAATAATCTGTGTAATGGCAACACACACCTTTCCTTTTTGCTTTGTTATGGAAAATCTCAAAAATATCCAGACTAGAACAGTGAACTTCTATAAACCTATCATCTCATCCTAAAAGTTATTAACCCCTGGCCAATGTAATTTCATCCATTTTCCTATTTCATCCCCTCCTCCTTATATTATTTTTAAACAAATCCCAAACTATCATTTTTCAAGTATTTCATTGTGTATCTCTAAAATATAAGGGCTCTGTTTTTATTATATACTAACAATACCGTTATCACAGCTAAAGAATTTAACAATTATCTTTAATTACATCAAATATCAGTTAGTATTCAAAATTTTAAGTGTCTCACAAATTTTATAATGTTTTATTTCTTATTTTATTTATTTATTTATTTTTAAAGATTTTATTTATTTATTTGAGACAGAGAGAATGAGAGACAGAGAGCATGAGAGGGAGGAAGGTCAGAGGGAGAAGCAGACTCGAGCCCGATGCGGGACTCGATCTCGGGACTCCAGGATCATGACCTGAGCCGAAGGCAGTCGCCTAACCAACTGAGCCACCCAGGCACCCCAAATTTTATAATGTTTTAAAGGTGATTTATTTTATTCAAGATTCAAATAAAGTCACACATTATGACTGGTTCATAAATCTCATCTTTTTTATGTTGTAGATTCTGGTTCCATCTCTTTTTTTTTTAATTGCAATTTATCTGCTAAATATATATATTTAATATTTAATTATATATCTATATGTCTAATTTAAATGCACTTTACCATGCACTACCGCTCCCAGAAAGTTTTCTTGCTATAAAAATTTGTTGTTGTTTTTAAGATTTTTGGAAGGAGTGAAGTTACATATCTGATGATAAAAGGATTAGAAAGTAACAATAGCATGTACATTTTTCAAAACTCTTTACATCTACTTTTTTATTTGATCAGAGATATTAATTGTACTTTTTGTCAAATGTAATTAATATTTGAAATAATTCCAAAACAATTTTAAATAAGTTATATTTTGTAACAAATTTTAGATTTTTATCCCCCTTCAATATGTACTTCAGAAAGTTTTATTGATTACATAGAAAAAGGTTTTTCATAAAGATTATCTTTCATAAATTATATCTATGAAATGTTTCACTAAGTCTATTCTATGGCCTGAAGTAGCATGACCTGAACTAATTCAATAAATCTAGACTATTCAATATAATTCACCAGTGTAATTATTATTAAGACTGCTTTGGGAAATGGCATTCATTACTGGTAAATCAGCAACGGTCAAGCAGACAAAGCCTTATTCTCATGGTATGAATTTTTATAGATACAATTATATTTGTTTAAAGATTTCTCAGGGGTTAGTTTCATCTATTCCTAAATTGTGATTTGCTCAGAAAAGGAGGAAGCCATGTTAACCATGACACATTTAAACAAGAATGGGCACATTTTTTGCTTCATTCAGTACAGGGTTCTATCTATTGATCTCTTCATTCTAGGAAGAAAGGAGGGAAGGAAGGAAGGAAGGAAGGAAGGAAGGAAGGAAGGAAGGAAGGAAGGAAGGAAGGAAGGAAGGAAGGAAGGAGAGGAAAAAGAAAGAAAGAAAGAAAGAAAGAAAGAAAGAAAGAAAGAAAGAAAGAAAGAAAGAAAGAAAGAAAGAAAGAAAGAAAGAAAGAAAGAAAGAGAAAGAAAGAAAGGGAATGCAGACTGGAAACCTATATTAAACTAATAAACATCCATCTCTTAATAATTACTGATTTTTTAAATTGATGTGTTATAAACAGAATGAAGAAATAGTTGAGAAAACCTGAATCTATCATATGGAATTAATTTTAAGTAGTACTACACAGCAACATAATCTACGTATAGATAGACATTAGGAATTGTTAATCTATTCCAATGTGTGACTGATTAAATCAACATTCACTCATAATTACTGTATTATTAGATTATTCTTTTCTAGCATACTTGTTTCATCATACTCCAGAGACAAGAAAAGGATAAACTGCCATTCCTATGAACCAAAAAGTTTAAGTGAAGTACTTACTTTGTGTTCACTAACATGGCTCATAAATTGTAAAAGAAATATATATATATATTCATTATATATATTTTCATTTATAAACCCAGGCCTTTTAAAATAAGAATAAATACTGCAATGGGTCATGAAGACTCTAACTCATCTCTAGAATGCTACGTTGACTCTATTAATTATGCTTTCTCAGCTTAGAGTGGCTGGACAATGAGTTTGTTGTGATTCTGATTAGAACCTCTTCTTTCATCCCTCTGACTCTACCTTGTTTGCTTCTAGTACTTCTACAGTCCACACCAGGACACCAGATTTGTTACATTCCTGGATTAGTGCCAACGTAGTGATTATGAAGGATATCCTGTATGCATACTATGCAACAGCATTGGGTCTATTGGGCACTCATCCTACACAGGTCTCAGCCCAGACCCACTTCCTGCAGTCCTCCAGGAAGACTGAAGTGTGTGGCCTTCCTCTGAGTTGCTGTGACAACCTATACTTAACCCCATCTAGGCTCAGGTCACAGTATCCAGTGACTGTAACCATGCTTTACTGTTGTATCCTCACTGACGAGGCCCGTGTATTTAATCATCACATAGCTAGTAACTTGCACAGTATATGGATTGGAGCAGATCTGAACAAATGTTTGTAGATGGTTTCATGAATAAAGTAAAATAACACAACCACTAATCTCCAGTTGCTTAGTTTTAGAATTGACAAAGAAATCAAGAACGCCAATGTAAATATGCACAGGTAGGAGCACAAAGAACAGCCACCTAAGTCAGTTTGGGGGACTAGAGAAAGCTTCCCAGAAGAAAGAAGACAAGAGCTGAATCTTAAAAGATGAATAAGGAGCTATTCAGTCTGAGAAAATAGAAAAGAGGTCTCAGGTAGAAGGAGCAATACGTGTAAAGGCATGGAAGATGAGAGACAGAGAGAGTAGGCAGATATGAAAGTTTCAAGTATGCCCTTTGTCCACTTTTAAGGAGTTTGAATAGAGCCCTTTAATGGGGGGGGGTGTCAAAATGTTATTTTAGTTACAGAATGCTCTTATCTGGGTTTCTGTTAACTATTTTTAATTAAAGGTATTTAGCCAGCAAGGTGTTAAGTCTGGGTTGGAAGAAGGATGAGATGAGGATGGGGCAATTGCACCCCAAGCAGGTGCCATAGCCAAGTGGGAAATAATCATATGATGGCATTGGGAATTGATGATATTAAAATGGAATCAGGGGCACCTGGGTGGCTCAGTTGTTAAGCATCTGCCTTCTGCTCAGGTCATGACCCCGGGGTCCTGGGATTGAGCCCCACATCAGGCTTCCTGCTCAGCGGGAAGCCTACTTCTCCCTCTCCCACTCCCTCTGCTGTGTTCCTTCTCTGGCTATGTATCTCTCTGTCAAATAAATAAATAAAATCTTTAAAAATAAAATGGAATCAAATGGTGGTATTAGGGATCATGTTTTAAAATAGACTAGCTGATATTAATCTATAATTAGATGTACAATAACTACAAGTCTCAAGACCTACCCACCCCTGATATTTGTGGAGCCTGGGTCAGAGGGTTGTATACCCACCCCATGTGTAAATATTTAAATGTTTTAAATCAAGGTACAGAACTATTAAATACAATATATCCAGCCTTCTGTCCTGGAAATACACCTTCATAATGACCTGGAAAACCAAGTCATAAAGATTGAAATTCTAGTAATTTTTGGAGGTCCATGCTGGAACCTGATGACTCAAGGAGATCTTATCACTCTTGATTCCACCCTACATGATGAAAGACTTCAAGCATTCACATATGGACTCCAAACTCTATCCAATTCCCTTTCCCCAGAAAAAGACCCCTTTGGGTTATCCCCGGGCCTTGGAGGCCTACACTCTGGAGGACTGAATTAGGAAACAGGCTTGCACAAGCCCTGAAAACAGACTCGGGGCCACATGAATAGGCATTTTGAGATTCCCAGTATTGAGCACATGATATACAACAGGGCTGCCTTCTCCATAGGGTCACATCTCTCTGACCCTGAAGACCTCTTGTCCTGACCCAGCACACCCCTTGTAACTGTGGAATGGTCTTGAAATTGGTCCAAATGTAGTGTTTTAACATAGAAAAATACTTAATAGTATTATACAGATTTCAGAAACTATATTCCTCTTTCTGGTTGTTCACTGTCCTAATTTATGTCCTATTAAATGCTGGAGGTGAGTCTAAGTATTCTTTTAAATATGTCTTCTCTGCTGATGCTTTCTACAAAATTCCTTAAATAGAAAGATTGCATCTCCTTGGAAGGCCGGCTACTACTGCAATGAAAAGGAGAGAAAACTAGCCTATTTTAAGAGGGTAAAGATGATAGTGCAGTCTGCTTTTGTCATTCCTGAGATTCACTATCAAAGGCCACAGCTGCATAAACTGGGGTTAAAAGCCCTCTGCTTGCTTTCTCATTGTGTTTTTCCTGGTTAACTATCTTCTAGCCAATTACATGTATGTTACTTTAGCCTAAAGATTTGTGTGTCTATTCTAGTCTTTACCATTAATTATCTGGATGACCTTGGACAAGTGCCTTAATCACTCTGTTTCTACCTTGTTCTCTTATTATTTGCTTTAGTCATTTCAAAGAGTTACTATACTAGGAGAAAGTGAGGTATAAAACCTTACTTTTAGAAGTTTTGTGAGGTATGTACAAATGTGAAAACTAGAATACGCTATGAACAAAACTACTTTTTAAATAGAGAGTTATTTTTTTTGTAAAGAATGCTAACTTCCTAGTTTTTAATAAGTCCTTTGCCTTACTGAAATGGGTGGAGGTTTATATATATTGTGGAATTAAAGCCAATAATATCTTTTTCTTCCTAATGTGAGGGACTGTAATAGATTAATAGATTACTTCAAACCAAATAATGATCATCATTGTCAATAATATAAACATGACTTAAGTAATTTGTTTTTTTACTAAAATTAAACTTTACATAAAAATATTTAGATTTATCATGAATTTCTCTCCTATTTATACAGATACAAAAGTATATTTATTGAAATAATTTTAAAAGATTCATAATTATGTACAATTAATATAAAATTCTAAAATAGAAGCATTTTAATACTTCCAGAAATTGTAAAATCAAATGGATGTTCCATACTTTATATTAATTTCAAGAACATGTTCTAGGGAACTTTATATAGTATCTTATTAACTATTTCATCAATACTGATTCAAGTTATCAAAAAGCTAAGTATAAACAATCATAGAAAACTATAATTGTTCTAGGGCGCCTGGGTGGCTCAGTTGGTTAAGCGACTGCCTTCGGCTCAGGTCATGATCCTGGAGTCCCTGGATCGAGTCCCGCATCGGGCTCCTTGCTCAGCGAGGAGTCTGCTTCTCCCTCTGACCCTCCCCCCTTCATGCTCTCTCTCTCTCTCTCATTCTCTCTCTCTCAAATAAATAAATAAAATCTTAAAAAAAAACTATATTTGTTCTAATCTATCTAAAAATATAAAGACATTGTAGATCCATAACACTTGTGATGTTACTTAAATTTTACTTATGCTATCTCTTCCCCCTTCCCTAAAATATTTTCTTTAAAGTTTCTGAGATTCTTGCTATTGGAGATTCCATATTCAGTTTGAAATTAAAGTGAAAAGTCATGAGATGGATGTAGGTTAACTTGTTTGATAGAGATGGGACTAAGGTTGAAGCAGTAGGTCCAAGGTGTAAGTCTCAACATTTCAAAAATCCAGATCACATTTTGTCAAGGAAAAAAAAAAAAAAAACTTGCCCTGATTTGACTGATGATAGTATTTGTACTTTTAATATATTTTTTTTAAGATTTTATTTATTTATTTGAGACAGAATGAGAGAGAGAGAGAGAGCATGTGAGAGGGGGGAGGGTCAGAGGGAGAAGCAGACTCCCTGCCGAGCAGGAAGCCCGATGTGGGACCCGATCCAGGGACTTCAGGATCATGACCTGAGCCGAAGGCAGTCGCTTAACCAACTAAGCCACCCAGGCACCCTGTACTTTTAATATTTATTGACTAAAACAAGACAAGAAATAGAGAAGCAAAAAGATATTTTTGTAGGGTCTGAATTTAACACAATGATTTAGATCTACCATATATAATTCAATGAAAAAATAAAATAAGTGAAGTGGTTTTCCACCTGTAATTAATCTCCTTTTTAAAAACGACTTTATTTATTCATTTGACAGAGAGAGAGGGAGAGGGAGTGAGAGAGTGAGCATAAGCAAAGGGAGCGGCAGGCAGAGGGAGAGGGAGCAGGGAGCAGGGAGCCCAATGAGGGGCTCGACCCCAGGACCCCGGGATCATGACCTGAGCTGAAGGCAGACGCTTAACTGACTGAGCTACCCAGGCACCCCTCCCTGTAATTAATCTTATCTCTCATTTTACCCACAAATGTCCCTGGTGTAATAAAAAAGAAGGTTAGAAATCTTGTTACTATTTTTTCTTTAGGGTAAATGCTCAGTCTTTTATGATTTCTTTCAAATAGACTTCTTTTTTTATTTTTCCCTGTGTGACACATGTTGATATAGTGAGAAGTTTATACAAACTCATTGGCATTGAAGGGATCTCTGGTCTATATGTTGTCTCCTGCCTTCTTTCCTGGATAGCGGTGAGAAAAGCTCATCTCACCTTGCTTTGGGCATTGGTCCCTGTCCTATAAGCAGTATAATTGATTGTTCTCTTGAAAGGAGAAACACCATGATTATTCACAACTTGGCCATCACCCCCTGCTGACTCTACTTATTTAACAAGCATGCATATAATGCTTATCAGGTACCAGGTACTATTCTAAGTGTGTTATAGTTATAACTGATTTAGTTTAATAACAGCCTTGAAAGGAAGGCACTATTAATAATCTCATATAGATGATGGAATGGAAGTTCAGTGAGGTTCAGTAATCTCCCCAAAGCCACACAGCTCCTAAGAGGTATGGTTGGATTAAAGCCATGAAATCACTGTCTTGAATGCATGCAGTTAACACTCTGCTATGATGCTTTCAGGCTTTTTTTCACACCCCTCCAGCGATGCTTAAACCAGAGACTCTACTGTGTTCTTCCTCTGACTATGGCTTAGATCTGCCCAGACAGATTGCTGTGTTATAGGGACACTTCTACACCGTCTTCAGCTGAACCCTACTCAGGACCACTCACTCAATTCTCAGCTACTTTAAAGTGACACAAGAATTGAGATGTTTATTCAGTGTCTACTCTAGTCTATTTGGAAATAGGACCCTTGTCTCAGATCTTCTTCCTGCCTACACATTTTGTTCTCACTTCTGTTTTAAAGCAGCTACCTTCATAAGCTCCAAAGAATACAAATGGGACCAAATTTCTCTCTACCTAATTTCCCTTTCAACCTATATGGAGGGACAAGGGCTAGTTGGCTGGTGTTAAGACCCTTTGCAGGGATTCAGGTAGAGCCTTCACCTGGTATCATCTCTTCCAATTCTGTCATGTAGGCTAACCTTTCAGGCCATAAGGACACCATGCTCTTTCCTGTGGGGAGGAAACATGTTGTATGTTCATACTTTTCAAACAATGACTTATAGTAAGCTTTGTTCTTGAAGATTTTGAAATTAAAAAATTTTCTTTCTACAATTACTTCTATTATTTTTCAATTGACTCAAGAAATCTAATTAAAATTCAAAGATGAGAAATTCTGCAAAGCCAACTCTTTACAATGGTACCAAGTAATGGGTGGGGGAGAGGTAGGATTGTTTGTGAGAGTAAAAATGTATTGGCTTTATATCAAGTATCTCTATAGCATTACTGTATATAGGTATCTCTTTTAAATGTGTTTATATATTATTTTTCACAAAAGCATCTTCCTATAGTTGAGAAGGTTTGGTACTAGATAAATAGGATATTGTTCCTTTAGTATATGGTCAATATTTGATAGGCATGGATATTGGAGGATTCCTCATAACAACTTCTGGCCACCTTCTTTGCTCAGAGAGTCTGGGATCCAAGTATAAAAAATTAGTAATTCATGGTCCTGGGTGGTATAAGCAGTTTCACATTGTGGGGAATTTGGCCTCCTGTAGCAAAGAAAAGATAAAATGAGGGAAAATTACTGCATCCTTAAAGAAAAGGTAGAAGGATAATGGACTAGAGTTTGCTTTTTTCCACAATTAGGAAGCCATATTTTTGGATCAGGTGTTCTAAAACTGGTGAATATGCCCATTAGAAAACTAATTGATTTGGCTAAGAAAGATTATAGAAATCATAGTTTCATGTTGTCAAAAGGACCCTGGTAAGTGACAGCAGAGACAAGAGCAGCAACAATTTGATGGCAGTTCTCCAAAGATATTGTTTTCCTGTTTAGAACTCTCAAAAGGCTCCGATGGTATGAATGTTTTATTAACATTTAGACCTCATGAGGTGGCTTCTGTCTGTGGGTAAAAAACAAAGGCACTCAGGGATTCCAGTTCCACTCACATCTGTAGCTTCTGCTTTTGTCTAAATTTGATATTTTTGACAATACACCCTTCAGTAAAAAGCTTCAACAGCTTGTGTAATTATTAACATGAGTGCTGCAACCCTTTTGTACTGTACTTAAAAGTTGCCAACCTTCGCTGTCAGGAAAATCATGGAAAATTAAATTAGGACAATAGATGAAATAATGGATGTGAGGGAGTGAAATCCCTAAGTGCTTTGGTCATGCTGCTAATGAAGAAAGACTCCCCCCACCCTTTTCTCTCAGTTGTGAATATCAGATCTTAGCATAAAAGTCTACTTTATATGCTATTTTCTTTTTTATATAAGCTGCTAATGATTTCTTGAGTGGCTCCTTTAAAGTGGTCTTTTTTAATACAGTGTTTCAAACCACTGTTGCATTAACAGCACCGCTTTAAAATAGGCCAACTTTCAAATTACAAAAGGAGATAGACGGAGAGAAATAGAGAAAAAGAGGAAGATGGAAAGGAAGCTATCAGATCTGGCAAGTCTTTAGAGTATGTGTCTAAAAGCATTTTTATATGGGCCTCTATTAAAAATTACACAGAGTGACCCAAACACAATTATTTTCCTACAAGACCCTATTGCATGAGGCAAATATATTACTGATTCAGTCAGGAATAAAAAGAGAGCCTCCCACAGAAACACTGAAGGAAATAATTCATGTAATATTAAACATGATGATCAGGGATTACTGTATCTCTCCTAGAGCTTACTTCATTTATTTTTCTAATTTTATGTGAAACTTTATATCAATTTTATCAATTTCTAATTAATTGTGAAACATTAGTATAAACAGAAGGGGAAATGGTATCAATGAGAGACAAATGAATTCAGTGAGAGACAAATGAATTCAGCTGGCTGTTGATATTACTTAAAAAAATACATAATTGGAGAATTCAAAAGAAAGAATATGGAAAAATGGTTGAAAAAGGGGAGAAAAAGAGACCTATCCTGCCCATCACCAGCATAAAGTGAGTTAACAAAACATCCTACTAAGTGTCCTTGCTAGCACTTTCAGAAAACTAGAAAGTACAAAGAGTGACTTCAAGAGCACTCAACAGGACGTTTCTTTTGGTGGGTGGCCCAGCGACAGGGGAGAGCAGTGAGGATGGGAGTAGAGTTGATCGTATTGCTTGGCTAAATGCATGCAATAGTCTAGGAAAATAGTTGTCAAGTATCTCAGAACAAAAGTCCCACTTTTAATAGGAAATATTTCATAATACCTCATTTACCCACACACCGTTCTAAAACACAATATACAAACTTTACTATAAAGGAGAGAAGAGATAATGTAATTTATAACAAAATAGTTTTATTTAGGGGCACCTGGGTGGCTCAGTTGGTTAAGCGACTGCCTTCGGCTCAGGTCATGATCCTGGAGTCCCAGGATTGAGTCCCACATCGGGCTCCCTGCTCGGCGGGGAGTCTGCTTCTCCCTCTGACCCTCCTCCCTCTCATGCTCTCTGTCTCTCATTCTCTCTCTCTCAAATAAATAAATAAAATCTTTAAAAAAAAATAGTTTTATTTAGAACTGCTTAAGTATGAGCACACAAGAAGACCTAAGAAATCATGTCTACACACACACACACACACACACAGAGTCATGAAACCCAGCTACAGATGTATAGTGGCACAGGAATGTTTTACTGAAAACTTAAGTACCATGATTTTTTGACTTCCAAAATTCAATTTCTTGAAATGAATGAACACTAATTCTTGGTAGTTTTAAAAAATAACAACAAAATATGTCTTTTTAAAATGTATATTGTATATGTTGTAGTATCCTACCCTGGATATATTTTTTTAAGATTTTATTTTATTTATTTGAGAGCGAGAGAGAGAGCACAGAGCAGAGGGGAGGGGCAGAGGGAGAAGCTACTGGGGTGGGGGGAGGGGCACGATTCCAGGACCCGGGGATCATGAACCTACTAAGCCATCCAGGCACCTCCCTACCCCAGACATTTTAGTACATATTTAAGATTCTGAAATTTATGTTTGAATACAGAGCATGTTTTGTATCACATAAGATTTAAAGAGCCTTTTCATGTAATTCTAGCTGAGAGAGATTTTTGAATTTTTTGAAATGCAGAGTAATTCTTCATTGTGAAGGACCATCCCAGACATTTCAGAATGTCTAACATACCTTACAGCTTCTGATTAAAAACCTTTAGCTCCTGACACCTTTCCCCCCAATCATGGACACAAGCAAAACACTCCTCACAAACTGTCAAAACTTTCTTTAGGGGGTGGTAACTTCCCTGTTGAGACTTAAGGCTCCAGGAAAATTTAGAAAATGCTTTCATTGGATTCCAGTTCTATATTTCAAACTATTTGAAGTCTACAGTAGAGATCCTGGAGCTGTTCAGCAGGTTCTCTCAGGAGAAGATGGCTGCAGTGTGACACATCTAGAAGCTCCGATCCAAGTCTCTGACGGCACTTAATGCACTGTTGGGCATCTCAGTGGGTATCCAGTGCATGCCTGCCTGGGATCCTCAAATTCAGTAGGAAGACCTGATCTCTGCCTGCTGTTTATAACACCACACCAGGAAAGTCTGGGTGGCTCAGTCGGTTGAGCGTCTGCCTTCGGCTTAGGTCATGATCCCAGGGTCCTGGGATTGAGTCCTGCATCGGGCTTCTTGCTCAGCGGGGAGCCTGCTTCTCCCTTGCCTCTGCTGCTCCCCCTACTTGTGCTCTCTGTCTCTCTCTGACAAATAAATAAATAAAAGCTTTATAACACCACACATAAGAATTCTAGTCTTTGTTGTTGTGTGGCACTTCTGTGTGGTACAACCAATGAGGCTCTTTGACGTTGTTCTTTAGCTATAATGCACAGGAAAGGCCCCTCCAATTAGGAGGAGAATTAATACTACCCAAGAGCTTCCTTTTGCTTTTCCCTGCTTCTTTTCTCTGATTGCCAGGAATTAGTGAAATGAATGCTGTGTGAGAACTCAGAAACATGTCAGCTGTGATATACCAGATCCTGTTCTTTTTTTCCCAGCTTCTATTTTTACACACCAAAATATAAATGAGAAGCATGGTTGAAAAATCTACCCCAGGCTATTAGTGAAGTGGCACATTGAAAATGGAAAATAGTTTCAGTTGTTTCCCTGAGGCTGCACACACAACACGTATAACCATTATTTCTGACAACACAGCAAATTTCAGGGTCATCATAAATACAGAAGTATAAGTGTAACACCATTTAAGTTATCTGAAGCAAATGATGTTTTCCACTAAAAGACTGAATAAGAGCAGGTGTGTATGATCTCAACATTCATCAGGTTTCAGGAATTGGGGGTGAGCAGAAGAAATACTGTTTATGACTTCTCCCCACACCTAGACTTGCATCTTTTTCCATAACTTTGAAAAAATAAAACAAGATGAAATCAGGAGAGACAAACCGTAAGAGACTCTTAATCGTAGGAAACAAACAAAGGGTTTGTTGGAGGAGAGGTGGGTGGGGGGATGGGGTAATTCAGTGATGGACATTAAGGAGAGCACGTGTTGTGATAAGCACTGGGTATTATGTAAGACTGATGAATCACTGACCTCTACCTCTGAAATTAATAATACACTATATGTTAATTAATTGAATTTAAATTAAAAACAATTAAAAAATAAAATAATACTAATTACAAATACCCAACAAGGATTGGATCATTTGTCTTATCACCTGCCTAAGGCCATCTGTAATTTGGGTAAAGAGTTTGCTGTCAGATTTAAGACTGTTTAGATCATCTTATCACCCTTATCTTTTGTTCAGTTGTCTGCCTTCCCTTTCTATAGCTATTTAACTACCTATTCAATTCTGGAAGCCATGGTACTGGCATACCCACTGGTCATCTTATCATAGTATGTGCATTGGGAAGTTATCTATAAAAACTTACCATGTTACATTACCAGATCTCTGGTTAAAATCAATGCTTTTGAATGTTAGGTAATTTCTATTTCATGATAGAGGAACTTTAACTTAGTTCTGGGGCACCATTTCATTTAGGCACAGCCAGAATAATAATCAGATAAGAATGCTCACTTTTTTTTTCTTAAACTAATACCCAGTATGTCTATTCCTAGATGAAGGCAAGGAAATGGTAGAGTCAAGCTCCTAGTTACTTCACCAAACATCAACACTAAGTTTTGAAGGATGTGCAAAAGAGTCTTTATGTAACGGTCATGCCTTGTATTTCACTCATGTAGAGTCTTCATGTGACAAGAAATTATAGGTAGTACTTGAAACCAGTTCTACCAGAGTCCTTAGTTCTTTAGACCCTAAGCAGTCTATGAAACTGTATTTACCCAATGCAATTAAAATCTCTATTTGAGTCAATTCAATATTCTTGCCTTCCTCCAGGCTATTCAGTTTCTTTTTTCACTTCCAGTCATGATAGAGACTTTGTGAATTGTCTGAAATATTACTTGCCAGTTTACAAGTTACTGTGCTACGGTTATGAATGCTGACACAGGATTCCTGGATCAGAGGCAAAGGACTTTATTACTCATTACACAAGTTCCATGTCCCATGGCCCCAAGTCTCAGGGCACAGTGTGGAAGCACCTTGTGGGCCTATGGCCTGGAAAGAGACTTTATCTTTATTACACTGGACAATAAAGATGCTTGGTGCTTGCTCCAGATGTAGGCCCTACAAACATCTTTGAAAAGGTAATCCAGAACAAAGGCCATCAAGGCATCTGCTAGCAAAATACACAGAAATGTGAGTGACCCCAGGACACTTGTCTACCAGTAGATCCTCCTTGCCCACATCCTTCTCTGCTACTGGCCACAGCTCTTCCCCTGCTTGAAGATGGAGAAACACTTTGGATTTGGATAATAGATATCACTCTGTATAGATCCCATGCCTATCAGTATGTTCCTATTTTTTCCCTAAAAAAGTCTCTCTTTCACAACCTTAAGTAATGACAAATAATTTTATAATTTTGGAAATGTTTTACATATGTCAAATAAAATAATATAATTATTATTTCAGTAATACTCTTTTTAATTCTCTATCATTTGTGTGTGTGTTATCCTGGTTAATTTCTCCAAGCAGAAGAAGTTGTCTCTGCTTTGAACTTACATAATATTTTTATATGTATCTCTTTTTATACATATTGTTTCTCCCTTGCATTATTGTTACTATACATTTTCAGTAGAATCATATATTATAATATATAATAAAATATATATTACAGTGGGCAATATAATACATATTACATATATTTTATGTATATAAATATATATAGTCTATATTCTATGTCCTTTTTAATCAGTTAAGTGTCTAGAAAACAGGTTCTATATAATCTAAACATCCATGCATCAACTTTCACCAATTTGATGAGAAAATGCATGAGAGAATAATGAATAAATGAAACTTAATTGATTTTAAGTTCTTAGAAGGCAAGATCATATCTGATTTGATGACAATGACTAACTTCTAACAAAGTGTTTCAACAGTGAAAAAAAATAAACTGGGTAAGATGAATTTGTTTTTTTTTTTTTTAAGTTCTCATTTTTTTAAGATTTTATTTATTTATTTATTTGAGAAAGAGGGAATGAGAGAGAGAGAGCATGAACAGGGGGAGAGGTAGAGGGAGAAGCAGACTCCCCTCTGAGTGGGGAGCCTGATGCAGGACTCAATCCCAGGACTCCAGGATCATGACCTGAGCCAAAGACAGTCAATTAACTGACACCCAGGTGCCTCAGGTAGGATGAGCTTTAAATATGCCAAAACTCCATGTCATTTGACAAGTTCTAAAATGTAACATTTTCAATGTTACTTATTTCTAAGAAATTTTAATTTCCATTATGATTAGTTTTTCCAATTTATAGAAGGGTTTTGTTTTGTTTATTTAATTTTTTATTGCTCTATAACTTAATTGTATTATAGTCACTAACTGTGTTCTATATAACACTGATTTTTCAAATATTTATTGAGATTGTGTTAAGTAAAGCACACCAGGCAAAGGCCACCAAAAAGCACATTTATGTTCAAGCTAAGTTAGTAGTTTCAGTTTGATACAGCAAAGGAGAACACATACAATTTTATATTTTTGTAAATATAATTTTGGGGAACAATGGTAGCTTATTGTACACATTAAGCCAATATATAAATCTCGACAATTTAAATCATGGGTAATTAACCCCGCTATTGTGCTAACTAGAATATTATGTTTGCATAATTTTCACATGGTGGTAAAATGGGGGAGAGTTAAAGAGCTGTTTTTAAACTAAGACTGAATTTGTCAAGATGGTCTTCTTTTTATCAAGAATATTCTATAAACTCATTTTAAATAAGAGGAAATTGTACAGACACTTTAAATCATGCCAAAAGCTCTGAGTGCCTTGCTTTTCTTATCTTGTAGCCTAGCAACAAAGGCCATTAATTAAACTCATAGATAAACTTCTTTCTCTTTCTCGGTTGCAGTTTGCCAGGAAAAATATTGAAAAGACAACATATATAAAGAGCTAGATTTTTTGTTTCTTTTAGCTAAAATAGGACAATTAGCTGCCCACTTTCCCATGTCTAAGAAGAAGTCACAAAGGAAATTAGAAAACATTTTTAACTGAATGATAATGACAGTATAACTTTCCAAAATGTTTGTAATGTAGCTAAATTGGTGTGTAAAAGAAAGTGTCTAGCTTTAAATGAACATATGAGAAATGGAGAAAGATTTAATATTTAGGTCTTCTAAAACGTCCACCTTGAAAGAAAAGCAAATTAAATGCAACATTAGTAGAAGAAAAATAATAATAGGATATGAAATATTTATGTAGAACAGAGAAAAACAATAGAGAAAAGAAATGAAGTAAAAATTGGTTCTATGATAAGATTAATAGAGTTGATAAGACTAGAGAAAGAATGATCAAGAAAAAATAAAACAACTGCCAATATCAGGAGCAAATCACTACAGATCCAACAGATAGTAAAAGGATAATAAGAGGATATTAGAAACAACATTATTTCAATAAATTGAGCAACTTTAATGTATTAAAAACTACAATTTACCAAAACTGAAACAAATTACTTAAGCAAGAAGAGATGATCTGAATATATCTTTATTTATTGAAAAAATTTAATTCCTAATCAAAAACTTTCCCACAAAAAAAATTCAAAGCCCAGATGGATTCACCAGTGAAATCCTTCAAACTTTAAAGAAATAAATAATACCAATTCAAGAAAAATACTCAGAAGGAGGCTATGAAGTCCAGCCTAATCCTGGGACCACAGAATAATGACAGAGAAATTGGTTATTATGGGGCAGGGCGGGAGAATGAGTCATGATCAAGTGGGTTGAGTTTTATCTCAAGAATTCAAGATGGGGTTATTTTTTGAAAATCAATTAATAAAATTAATCACATTAAGAGAATTAAGGATAAAAATCATCTTAGTAATGCAGTGAAAGTTATTGACGAAATTCATACCCTTTTATGATCAAACTCTCAGTAAACTTATAAGAGAACTTTCTGAATTAGTTAGAAAGTATCTACAAAAAAACACCTACAGCTAATATCATACTTAGTGGTGCAATATTACCACAAGGAGATGATATTTGCTCTCACTAATTCTATTCAAAATTGCATTAAAGGTACTTGCAGATGCAATAACACACGAACAAAAAAATAATTATATAAAGATTAAAGAGGAAAAATTAAAAGGATATAATGATTGTCTACTTCAAAAATCCTAAGAAATCTACCAAGAAAACTACTAAGAAACTAAGCTGCTTCAGTAAAGTTACAAAGGCACTCTACAATTTTAATTGTAGTTCTAAATATTAACAAAGGAGATTTACTTAAGACCTATTGAATACATTCATGTTATTGGAGACAAGTTAAGACATAAATTTACAATAGCCAAAAATTTTTAACAACCCAAATGTCAAAGAACAGGAATTGAAAACAAATTCTGTTTTATTCATAAGAACAGAATAACAAATGGATTAGAGACACATACAACAACATGGATGAATCTCAAAAATATTATGTTAAACAAAAGAAGACAGGCATAAAAAATATATTCTAAGTAATTCCAGTCATATGAAGTCAAAGTCGGGCAAAATTAATTTATAGGAATAGAAATCAGAAAGTGATTGCCCCAGATAGTGGGATGGTGGTAGGAACTGGCTGGAAAGGAGAATGAGGGAACTTTCTCAGGTGATGGAAGAGTTTGAGTGATGGTTACAAAAGCGTATGAAATTTTCAAAACTCATTGGACTGAACACTTAATATTCAGGCACTTCATTTAAAGTATTTTTTTTTTCTTTGAGGGGGTGACCGGGCAGAGGAAGAGAGAGAATCTTAAGCAGGCTCCAGGGCCAGCACAGAGTCCAATGCAGGGCTCAACCTCAGGACCATGAGATCATGGTCATGAGCAGAAATCAAGAGTCCCACGCTTAACTGACTGAGCCACTGTGGGGTGCTAAAGTAAATTTAAGCTCGTAAAAAAAAAAAAATACATAGTCAAACTGTGGAAGAAGCCAAGATGTCCTTCAACAGATGAATGGATAAAGAAGATGTGGTTCATATATACAATGGATTATTACTCAGTCATCAGAAAGGAATAATACCCACCATTTGGATCAACATGAATGGAACTGGAGGGGATTATCCTAAGTGAAATAAGTGAAGCAGAGAAAGACAATTACCATGTGGTTTCACTCATATGTGGAACATAAGGAATAGCACAGAGGACCACAGGGGAAGGGAGAGAAAACTGAATAGGAAGATATCAAAGAGGAAGACAAACCATGAGAGACTCTAGATTCCAGGAATTAAACTGAAGGTTACAGACGTGGGCAAGGGAATGGTGTAACTGGGTGATGGGAATTCAGGAGGACACGTGTTGTGATGAGCACTGGGTTAGTTACACACAAATAATGAATCGTTGAACACTACATCAAAAAGTAATGATGTACTATATATTGGTTAACGGAACATAATTAAAAATAAATAAATAAATCTCTGAGCTAGAGAGACTTTAACTGACTCAGTGTTAGAACTATATTCCATCATTCTGACTTTCTAGAACAGTTTGAACAAACTATAAATTTATTATGCTCATTATTGTGCGGTTTTAAATATGAAATATTAACACATGTTAAATGGCAATCCGTTACTTCAAAAATGTCAGGTGGCTGTAATTGATTACTTGTCAGGTAAGAGGATGAATGGGATTTCAGAATAGGGAGAAGTCACTGTAGGATGAGAAAATCTGAAATAACTTCATACTGGAATAGGACCTTAAGTCGAGCTTTTAAAAGTTAAGCATGCATTTGAGTTGTTATTCAGCTTTATAATTGTTATTACTGGTATATATATATTTCACTTCTCATAAACATGTTTGCTATTTATTTATTTATTTATTTATTTATTTATTTATTTATTTTAAAGATTTTATTTATTTATTTGAGAGAGAGAGAGCTCATGAGACGGGGGGAGGGTCAGAGGGAGAAGCAGACTCCCTGCCGAGCAGGGAGCCCGATGCGGGACTCGATCCAGGGACTCCAGGATCGTGACCTGAGTCGAAGGCAGTCGCTTAACCAACTGAGCCACCCAGGCGCCCCATGTTTGCCATTTAAACGGTCAATAATAAGCAAGTTTTAGTCCACCCCTCTGTCATAGAAATCCAATAAACAACAACTAGATACTGTTGGAAAAGACCTGAAATAAAAATGTTAGTTCTCAATACTGACATTCTCTGCAAGTGATGTCAATACAGTGTCTACTAACATCGATGGAAGTAATCAGGAGTAACAGTGTAGAACAAACTTGCAGATGCCCAGAAATAACTTGACTTTCTTGATAGCTAAATAAAGAAAACAGAAAAGGCAAACAATAGCACAGATATGAACACCTTCGGTTTGTTAAGATGCAAAACAGTGCATGAGATTTCAGTACTTCTCTTTTCCTAACCTCTGAATGTTATTACAGTATTAAATTTAACAACTGACTAAACACAACACTCGCAAGCTGATGGATGATAGGTAGTAACTGTTGAAGCAAAGCTTCAGAACAACATGTTTTACAGGGTACAGTATCCAATTTCCTGAAGTGACAGTTTTCAGTATCTTAATAGCTATCGGATAGTAAATTGTTCACTTCATGAGCATTTTTGGCACAAACTTTTAGAAGCAATTTCCAAGGGAGTCATCTAGGATGAATGATACGGTACTTAGTGCAGCACAGAGCACAACATTAAACAATCGCCGTGTGCAGAATATGACACGATATGACCCTAATTGCAACTTGTGTGCGAGGAGAGCAGGAGATGCTCCTGTTACATGACGTGTGTTTTATCCCCGTCACAAGAGAAAAGAACTTCCAGCCACTGAACAGTTCTGAATGATAAGGCTGCTATTTACTGAAAAGTTTCACTTTCTATGACGAGAGTTTTTAAATTACTTTCTTTTACGCTAACCAAACAAAGCTCTGTACCTTGGGAAAGTATAGGCGCAATGTGTTGCTACTGAGATGAGTCTCTATTTGCACACGTGTCTTTAACTCGGCAGTGGGGCTCAAGTGCTGGAGGGGTCATTTCTTTTATTCTCTCTGGAAAGTTCTTCTTCCCTCTAACGGCTTCACCCTCCGAGGAGAATTTGTTCTAAAAAGTGGAAATTGCAGGGCATACACCCACCTCAGATAGTAAAATATGTAACTCAGAATAAAGGGGCTCAATCTTTTCTTTGAGCTAAAAAAGACAGGATGTTAATACTTGCTCATAGACTAACTCCCTCTTTTACTTAACTTCCAGTGTCTCTGTTACAGAAAAGTAACTCCTCTGCAACATTACTTTCTATGCATTATGAAGTACTTTGAGAAATAGACACATTTGGTAATCTTTAGAAGGAGGTAATATGGGCGGTTAAGAATTGGGAGTCTGAAGTCATATGCCTGACTTTAAATCCTACGTCTGCCATATGTTATGTCTGGGATTCTGAGCAAACTTATTTAACCATGCTGTACCTTCCATTTCCTCATTTGTAAAATTAAAATATTATTGATATGTATGTTGTAAGCTACTAAAAACGATTGAATATACTAGCACATGTAAAGTGTGCTTTACATCACATGAGTATCTCATGAGATGATCACACAGGAAGAAGTCAATAGATAGTGGCTATTATTGGCTGACATTTTGATCTTCCCTCATGAGCCATGCATCACACAGGTTGTTGTGGAAACCAAAATTTAAGAAATAGTGTAGATAATGGTACTTAAATTTATCGTGTTGATATTGTAGGTTGGCATTGCTATTATGATATATTCAAATTGAAAAAAACTGTGATGTCATTGATAACTGATCTTAAAATTCTAAAGTTAGTTTCAAAACAAATTAAGTTGCAAATTATGACAGAGGATGGGGTAGAGAGGAGGGCCAAAATTCCCTGACTCAGAGTCTAAAAAGTGTCACAAGGGTCTGTGCAGAAATTTCTTGAGGGAGTGCTAATGCATTTCACTTTCTCACAGAAAGAAAGGGAGGTACTAGAAGAAACTTCAAGGACACTCCCTGGGACAGCTCATGTGAGTCCCCCTAGAATTACCAGCATGAACTGGATGCGTATAGAAGGGATATCTAAAGAATCTCAAGATATGAGGAGGTGGCTATCAGCCTGAGCCAGCTGGGCAGAGAGGACAGAGACTTACACTTGGAAAGTAACTTCCCTTCAACAAATGGCAAGGTAAAACATGCAAGTGTGCCTCTCACGTGTGAGCCAAGCATGGAAGTCAGTCTAGACTTATTCCAAATGGGACTTAAAACAAGGGAATTTCTGTCAGAGAATGTAAGGAAAAGAGAATAAGATGCTAAGGAAGACCAGAGAGCCGGTGAAAGGGAAGAAATTCACTATCTTACGGGTGTTATAATCAGAGATCCTGCAAGAGACCTCTGAAGATTTTATGACATTACCAAAGACCAGAGTGAACTTCAGATATCTGCCAAAGAGCCAAAGCCATCTTAAGAAGTCTCAGTTAGGTGAGAACCTTCCCTTTGCTCTCTCCAGTTACTCCAACACTAGAGGGATCAGTCATGGCACCAAGCAAATAGATGAGTATGGGATAAAAGAGGCTAGCCACAGATCTTCCAAAAAGTTAAGCAATTCACCAGCAACCAAGATCTAAATAGAAAGAGGGTTTTGGGAAAAATTTGCTCTTGCATAAAGACTGACTGCTAAATACATTGGATCCAAAATTTTCCTTTTGAAATCAAGACTTCATTTTTTGAATAAAATAGCCCTGGTATTCTTTATGACTACAAGTAACAGAAAAATTACAAGGCTTCTCAGAGTTGTCATTTAGTGGTAGAAGAAAAATGATTCCCCCACTGAAGGGCAGGGAGAGACAAAATTATAGTTGCATTTTGATTACACTACTTGCATTCGCTCAAATCTACCAGTCCCACTACTATTTTTTTTTTTAAAGATTTTATTTATTTATTCATGAGAGACAGAGAGAGAGAGACAGAGGCAGAGGGAGAAGCAGGCTCCCCGCGGAGCAGGGAGCCCGATGCGGGACTCGATCCCAGGACCCTGGGATCATGACCTGAGCCGAAGGCAGACACTTAACCAACTGAGCCACCCAGGCATCCCCCCACTACTATTAATACTATTGCTTTTCATGGACATGTACTCCCTGGCTCTCCTTTTTCCTGTTCTCTCACCCACATGACGCTGGTGTTGATTTTGTTGGGAAATTTGCTTCTCCCCCATCTTTATCCATGTTATTACCATGAAAATTAGTCTATTTTCAGCTCCAAGACCATACCATGATTCTTAGGCCCATCAACATATTACATCTCTCTTGTTGTGGAGAAACAGAGATTTTTGATTGGAGTTTTCAGGAGATGCACCTACGCAACAGGTGTTGCAGTTAGGCCCACTCGTGCCTCCAGCTAATGGATTACACGGGAGAATGTGCGAATGAAACTGCTGTCACCACTGAGGTAACACATTGAAGAGCCCTTAGCTGGGTACCATGGGATGTGACATAAAGCTGACCAAGGAAAGCAGACATTGTTTGAGCTACTGTATAGAGATTAAGTGAAGCTAGCTCTCTTCACTCTTTAATTAAAGCAATACATTTTACTTCTTGTTTAATCTAGTGTGAGTTATTCTGAGTCATTTGTAACAGAAAATGTCCTGTTAAAGAATTTGAGAGTTTTTTTTCGGTGCCTCAATATGAACCTAATATTTTTTTAATAACAAATATATTCTAACAAGTCTAGTTGTTTTTTCCCCCAGCCAAATGAATACTACTAAAATAAGGGCTTAATCTCCCAAAGTTTCTCCATTTAAATGTATACATCTTGAATTATCTATTTCAATGCAAATACCTCTTGTTATATTAAAGTAATACTTTTTACATAAATTTTCATGAATTAACATAAGAGGAACATTATGATTTTAGCTTTATCAATAATCTTTCATGAATCAGTTCTCTGAGGAAGAGTGAGAAAAACCATCATGTTTATAATAAACTAAAATTTAAGTCACATGTTAAACTAATACAAATAAAAAGACAAATTATATAGATAAAATGTGTCTATAAAATCTTTGAATGGAAAACCTACTTTAATTATACACTCCCCTAAGTCTCTGGATATTATACAATTATTAGGTTTGTCACATTTGGCCTCTAGTCATTTATTTCTTCTTCATTGCAAATTAATGTAATTACTAAATGTTTTTCAATTTTGAATATATTACTTGATCTTTAAAGTTATTATTTTCTGTCATAATATGCAACAAATTAATATTAATCCTCAGAAACAGCACTGGGTTTTTTTCTGACTCCCAGATCCTACAGCTTCAGAAAATTAACAGTTTTTGTGTGTGTGCTCTGATGGTTGTTCTATTCTGTTCTGATTTTTGGAGCAAATATTAGGCTGTAGCTATGGTCCTTGAGGGGTAACTTCTTCCAATTTCATGTTGGCATAAATAATGATGTATAGAGAATTTTAGCCTTTTTTAAGAGTAATATTTATATAGACTATTTCAATGGAAAGATATGAACAAGTAGCCCCCACTAGTTTAATGAATCCATAAAAATGGCCATATTCTTCTTCTTAGGCTAGCAAGGTGTACATAACAGTAATTGAGAGAGCATATCCTTAGGTTATTTACAAGGATTCTTATTTATCAGGAAACTGAAATTCATTTGGACTTGTAAACCAAAATGACCTCTACATCCCAATATCACTAGCCTAGAAGAATAGTTTAGTGAGCTATTTCCCTGTCAGAGCCCATGAGCTAGGTCTGATTAGAGATTGTTCAAGGAAAGTATTTGTGAAATGACCTTTGTATAAAATAATATAGCTACTTGAACAGAAGGCTTAAAATACACTGTTTCAATTTTTATCTTCTAAATATTTTAACATTTAGACATGTATATAAATCTAACACATAGCTAAATTAAATATTGGGGAACTCTACTGGCTTGAAGTCAAACTGAGCAATTCCTGGTTAAAAAATAGACCAGATTCATGATTAAAAAATGGGCTGGTGGAAGGCAGAATTAAAGCTGGTCACTTTAGGAAGTGACAAATGATCCTGGGGGTCCTGATATCAATATGGCTTTTAAGACCACACAACACTGGCAGCCTCTACATATAGATTCTACAATTGATTCCATAAAATCTAATTTTGAAATTTCTATCAAAGAATATTTCAATAAACTTTCACATGCAATGTTCTCCATAAAAATAACTGTATAGCTTATCAAATAATTGGCTATAACACTTGTATTAATCAAATAACATTTTCCATTTCTCCTATTAAACATTAAAAATGAAAAATGTTAAATCATTAAAAGTAAATTAAATCAAATAAATCAAGAGTACACTTATTTTGATGAGCACTGAGTCATGTATAGACTAGTTGAATCATTATATTATACATGTAAAACTAATAAAACACTGTATGTTAATTATGCTTCAATTAAAAAAATAAACTAAATCTAATGTCTTCAAAGTTTATACCTATTGTAGCATACAAGATTCCCTTCCTTTTAAAGACTAAATAATATTATAGTGTGTGTATATACACATATATATGTACCACATTTTATTTATCCATGTGAAATAATGGATATGTAACATGGCATATGTAACACTAAAGACATACTTTGAAAATATTGCAGGTTTGATTCCAGATAACTGCAATAATGCTAAGAGCACAATAAACTGAGTCAAATAACTTTTTTTGCTTTCCCAGTGAATATAAAAGATATGTTGACACGATACTGTAGTTTATTAAATGTGTAATAGCATTATGTCTAAACATATATATTTACCTTAACTTAAAAAATACTTTATTTTTATATTGATGGCTGCCGACTGATCAGGGTGGTAGGTGCTGAAGGCTGGGGTGGCTGTGGCAATTTTTAAAATTAGGACTATAATGAAGTTTGATGCATCAGTTGACTCTTCCTTGCACAGTTTCTCTATAGCGTGCGATCCTGTTTGAGAGCATTTTACTCACAGTAAAACTTCTTTTAAAATTGGAGTCTGTTCTCTCAAATCCTGCTGATGCTTTATTAACTAAGTTTATATAGCATTCGAAATCCTTTACTGTCATTTCAACAGTTTCTGCAGCATCTTCACCAGGAATAGACTCCATCTCAAGAGACCACTTTCTTTGCTCATTCGAAAGAAGCAACTCCTCAACCATTCGTGTTTGATCATGAGATGGCAGCAATTCAGTCCCATCTTCAGGCTCCACTTCTGGCTCTAGCTCTCCTGCTGTTTCGACCACAACTGCAGTTACTTCCTGCACTGAAGTCCTGAAGCCCTCAAAAACATCCATGAGGGTTGGAATCAACTTCTTCCAAATTCCTGTTAATGTTGATATTTTGACCTTTTTCCATGAATCACAAATGTTCTTAATGGCATCTAGAATGGTGAATTTTTTTCCCAGGTTTTCAGTTTACTTTGCCCAGATCTATCAGAAGAATTACTATCTATGGCAGTTATAGCCTTACGAAATGTATTTCTTAAATAATAAGACTTGAAAGTCAAAATTACTGCTTGACCCATGGACTACAGAATGGATGTTGTGGTAGCAGCCATGAAAATAACAGTCTTCCTGTTATCCTTTTATCAGAGCTCTTGGGTCACCAAGTGCATTGTCAATTGTCAATGAGCAATAATAATATTTTGAACGGAATCTTTTTTTTTTTTTTCCTGAGCAGTAGATCTCAACAGTAGGATTAAAATATTCAGTAAGCCATGTTGTAAACAAATGTGCTGTCATCCAGGCTTTGTTATTCCATTCACAGGCCAAATAGATTTAGCATAATTCTTAAGGGCCCTAGGATTTTCAGAGGGTAAATGAGATTGGCTTCAAGCCACCAGCTGCATTATTAGCCCCTAACAAGAAAGTCAGCCTATCTTTTGAAGCTTTGAAGCAGGCATAGATTTCTCCTTTCTAGCTATGAAAGTCCTAGATGGCATCTTCTTCCAATATGAGGGTATTTCATTAATATCGAAAATCTGTTTAATGTAACCATCATTAATGATCTCTGCTAGATCTTCTGGATAACCTGCTGTAGCTTCTACATCAGCACTTGTGTTACACCTTGCACTCTTATGTTTGGGAAATGGCTTCTTTCCTTCAGTCTCATGAACCAACCTCTGCTACCCTCAGACTTTCCTTCTGCAGCTTCCTCACCTCTCTCAGCCTTCACAATTGAAGAAAGTTAGGGCCTTGCTCTGGATTAGGCTTTGGCCTAAGGGCTGTTGCCACTGTCTTGATCATCTATCCAGACCACTAAAACATTCCCCATATCAGCAATAAGGCTGTTTCACTTTCTTATCATTTATGTCTTCAATGGAGAAGTACTTCTAATTTTCTTCAAAAACTTTTCCTTTCCACTCACAACTTGGTTAACTGTTTGGTGCAGGAGGTTAGCTTTCAGCCTCTCTCAGCTTTTAGCATGCCTTTCTCACTAAGCTTAATCATTTCTAGCTTTTGATTTAAAGGGACAAACATGCAACTCTTCCCTTCACTTAACATTTAAAGGCCACTGTAGGGTTATTAATTGCCCTAGTTTCAATATTGTTGTACCTCAGGGAATAGAGAGTCCTGAGAAGAGGGAGAGAGACAAGGAATGACTGGCCAGTGGGTGGAGTCATCAGGACACACATTTATTGATGGAGTTTGCAGTCTTATATGGGCAAGGTTCATGGTGCACCAAAATAATTAAAATTGTAACATCAAAGACCACTGACCACAGCTCATCTTAACAAGTATAATAATAATGAAAAAGTTTGAAATATTGCAAAGATTACTCAGTGTGACACAGAGACAAGAACTGAACAGCTGTTGCTGGAAAAATGGCACAGATAACCTTGCTCACTACAGGCCATCACAAACCTTTAATTTGTAAAAACCACAATATCCTCAAAACACAGTAAAGGGAAATATGCCTGAATTCATCTGTACACTTAAAATTGGTTAAGATGATAAATTTTGTGATGTATTTTTAATACATAAAAAGTCAAAAATTAATTGGTTAAAATAAAAATTGAAAACAAAATCCTCAACAGTAAAATGGCAAAAGACATAAAGAGAATTCACTTTTTTCACAAAGAAAATATATAAAGGATAAATGCATTATGAAAATGTTAAAACCTATAATAGATAATTCTTTCAGTTTCTTTCTAAAAAGGTGCTATGAGCCAACATACACAAGTTCTTAGAACAGTAACTGGGCTACTAAAGTTGTTCACCAAAGGTAGATGGCATTATTAGGAGTTGGATTTAGAACAGGAATAAAAGTGGAGGGAGATGAAAAACAAAACATTGAGAGTGTCATGCCCAAATAAGTAAAGATTTAAAAAGTCATGTGCTCAGCGTAGGAAAGTATGGGTCCTAAAGCATTCCTGGAAAGATGTAAATTTGTATAATCTTCTTAGAAATTAATTTGATAATGTAGTTCCAAACTCTTACAGAGGTTCCTTATCCTCGACCCAGTAATTTCATTGCAAAGACTCAATCTTAAAGAACTAATTAGACATGTAGGAAAATGTTCATTGTTACTGCATTCTTATTATTAAGAACTTTAGAGAATGGAATTTTATCCTGTTAGGAATAAGAATCTTTTATTTCACCTACACACAGCTAATGCAGTTTACCTGCCCACACAAAAATATATAACAATGCAATTAGTGATCAAAAAATGAACTTTGCAGTATATTTGTATTTAATAGTGTTGGTCACTTAGTGTTTTTAATAATATTTCTTTATATCAAAACAACTGATTAAAACTATATAGAGTATAATTTAAAATAAAAATAAAGAGAAAAATCAATTAAGTGAAATATAGTATCAGTTAAATGTAGGTGAAAGATTATGGAAGATTAATTTTTTTCAATGGTTAGAAGCGTTCAACATTTTAAAAAGGAACATGAGTTTGTTACTTTGATGTTTAAAAGACAAATAATTACCTAGATGTACATGGGACAGTTCTAATTACTTAATTACCATCTTACAAACTCCACAACTGAAAAGCTTAGGGCTATTAGAGATATCTTCTCATTTTAATCTAAGTAATTATTTAATGAAATTTTGATTCTCATTATATTATAATTATTTAAAGGGTAAGTACTGTGCTATGGAATTTCTTAAGGAAAATTTTTAAAAATTCATAACTTACTGATTTTATCTCTTCTTTATAAAGTCATTATCATTTTTCAAATCATGTTGGTGGTTTTTAATAGAATAGTTGGGCACTTTCATATTCATGCATTCACCATTTATTACTTTTGTATTAGAAGCTCCTCAAGGCACAGATTATCAGTTAAGACTTCAGTAGAGTCAAGAAAATTCATGAATAAGTTGGTAAATATGTTGGGAGTGTTATCATATAGGTATAACATACTTTGGAAATTCAGAGTAATTATTACTTAGCCTAAATTGAGTGAGTGGGGCCATGAGTTTTTAATAGAATCTGGTTGGACATAAGGCATACTTTAAAATATTAGTTGAACATTTTAGGAAAAGAATGGTGAAAGAACAACCTAGGCAGAGGCAAGAAGAAGAAATTATATACATCATAAAGTATATATGTGAATTATATATGTGTATACATATATAATACAATGAAATACAATGTTATTCCCAGTGAATAGCAGGGCCAGTGTGACTATAATATAAAGCATGTACAGTTAACCCTTGAACACTGCAGGAGTTAGGGGCACTGACCCTCTGTGAGGTCAGAAATCTGCATATAATTTTTTAAAAGATTTATTTACTTATTTTTAGAGAAAGAGAGAGCATGAACCAGGGGAGGGGCTGAGGGAGAAAATCTTTCAAGCAGATCCCACCAAGTGAGGAGCCCAATGCAGGGCTCGATCCCACAACCCATGAAATCATGACATGAGTCTAAACTGAGAGGTGGACATTTAACCAACTGAGCCACCCAGGTACCCCAGAAATCTGCATATAGTTTTTAACTCCCCCAAAATCTGACTACTAATAGTCTACTGTTGACCACAAGTCTTATCAATAACATAAACAGTTAATTAACACATAGTTTGCATGTTATATGTATTATATACTGTATTTGTACAATAAAATAAGGTAGAGAAAAGAAAATACTATTAAGACAATTATAAGGAAGAGAAAATACATTTATAGCACTGTACTGTACTGATCAAAACATATTTGCGTATAAATGGACCCACACAATGCAAACCCATGTGTTCAAGAGTCAACTCTAGTTGGAAAAGATGTTGGATGGATGTTGTGGTGATAGATGGATTTAGACCAAGTTGATGGAAATTAGAAAATAACGTTTTTTTGTATGGTATGCTTAGAAGTCTAGATATTATTTTGTATGCAAACATTATCCAACAATCCAAATGTTTTTTGTTTGTTTCAAGTTTTTATTTAAATTCAGATTATTTAACATATTGTGTAATATTAGTTCCAGGAGTAGAATGATTCATCACTTACATATAACACCCAGTGCTCATCACAAGTGCCCTCCTTAATATCCATTGCCCATTTAACTCATCCCCCTGCCCGCCTCCACTCCAGCAACCCTCAGTTTGTTCTCTATGGTTAAGAGTCTGGTTTATGGTTTGCCTCTTTCCTTTTTTCCCTTTCTTAATTTTTCCTTTCTTAAATTCCACATATGAGTGAAATCATATGGTATTTGTCTTTCTCTGACTGACTTATCCCACTTAGCATGACACACTCTAGCTCCATCCATGGGCTTGCAAATAGCAGGATTTCAATCTTTTTTTATGGATGAGTAATATATACCACCTCTTCTTTATCCACTCATCGGTCAAAGGACATTTGGGCTTGTTCCATAATTTGGCTATTGTTGATAATGCTGCTATAAATAGTGGGGTGTATTTATCCTTTCAAATTTACCCTTTGGGTAAATACCTAGTAGTGCAATTGCTGAGTCATAGGGTAATCTTATTTTTAACTTTTTTGAAACCTCCCTACTGTTTTCCAGCATGGCTGCACCAGTTTGCATTCCCACCAACAGTGTAATAACGTTCTCCTTTCTCTGCATCTTCCACAGCATCTGTTGTTTCCTGTGTTGTTAATTTTAGCCATTCTGACAGGTGTAGGGTGATAGCTCATTGTAGTTTTGATTTGCATTTCCATGATGATGAGTGATGTTGGGCATCTTTTCATGTGTCTGTTAGTCACCTGGATGTCTTCTTTGGGAAAATGTCTATTCATGTCCTCTGCCCATTTCTTAACTGGATTATTTATTGGATGTTGAGTTTGATAAATTCTTTATAGATTTTCAATGCTAACCCTTTATCAGATATGCCATTTGCAAATATCTCCCATTTCGAAGGTTGCCTTTTAATTTTGTTGATTGTTTCCTTCGTGCAGAAGCTTTTTATCTTGAAATCCTACTAGTTTATTTTTGCTTTTGTTTCCCTTACCTCCAGCAACATGTATAATGAGAAGTTGCTGCAGCCGAGGTCAAAGATGTTGCTGCCTGTATTCTCCTCTAGGATTTTGATGGTTTCCTATCTCACATTTCCGTCTTTCATCCATTTTGAACATATTTTTGTGTATGGTGTAAGAAAGTGGTCCAGTTTCATTCTTTTGCTTATTGCTGTCCAGTTTTCCCAACATGATTTGTTGAATAGACTGTCTTTTTCCCATGGGATATTCTTTCCTACTTTGTCAAAGATTAGTTGATATAGTTGTGGTTCCATTTCTGGTTTTCGATTCTGTTCCATTGATCTGTGTCTGTTTTTGTGCTAGTACCATACTGTCTTTTTTTCTTTTAAAGATACATGTTTATTCTACTGATTTGTCTTTTTTTCACCCAGTGACCCCATCCCCCCACCCACCTCCCCTCTAGCAACCCTCAGTTTATTTCCTATGATTAAGAGTCTCTTACAGTTTGTCTTCCTCTCTTATTTCATCTTGTGTGTGTTTTTTTTTCCCTCTCTTCTGCTATGATCCCCTGCTTTGTTTCTTAAATTCCACATATGAGTGAGATCATATAATTGTCTTTCTCTTGTCTTATTTTGCTTAGCATAATACCCTCTAGTTCCATCCATGTCACTGCAAATGGCAAGATATCATTATTTTTGATGGTTCCATAGTTTGGCTATTGTGGACAATGTTGCTATAAAGATTGGGGACACTGTTGCTATAAACATTGGGGTGCAGGTGCCCCTTCGGATCACTACATTTGTAACTTTGGGGTAAATACCCAGTAGTGCAATTGCTGGCTCATACAGTAGCTCTATTTTCAACTTTTTGAGGAACCTCCATACTGTTTTCCAGAGTGGCAGCACCACTTGCATTCCCACCAACAGTGTAGGAGGGTTCCCCTTTCTCCGCATCCCCACCAACATCTGTCATTTCTTGACTTGTTAATTTTAGCCATTCTGAATGATGTGAGGTGGTATCTCATTGAGGTTTTGATTTGGATTTCCCTGATGCCGAGTGATGTTGAGCACTTTTTCATGTGTCTGTTGGCCATTTGGATGTCTTCTTTGGAAAAATGTCTGTCATGCAGTCTGCCCATTTCCTGATTGGATCATTTGTTCTTTGGGTGTTGAGTTTAAGAAGTTCTTTATAAATTTTGGATACTAGCCCTTTATCTGATAAGTCATTTGCAAATATCTTCTCCCATTCTGTCAGTTGTCTTTTGGTTTTGTTGACTGTTTCCTTTGGTGTGCAAAAGTTTTCTATCTTGATGAAGTCCCAATAGTTCATTTTTGCCCTTGCTTTCCTTGCCTTTGGTGATGTTTCTAGGAAGAAGTTCCTGTGGCTGAGGTCAAAGAGGTTGCTGCCTGTGTTGTCCTCTAGGATTTTGATGGATTCCTGCCTCACATTTAGGTCTTTAATCCATTTTGCGTCTATTTTTGTGTGTGGTATAAGGAAATGGTCCAGTTTCATTGTTCTGCATGTGGCTGTCCAATTTTCCCACCACCATTTGTTGAAGAGACTGTCTTTTTTCCATTGGACATTCTTTCCTGCTTTGTCAGAGATTAGTTGACAATAGAGTTGAGGGTCCATCTCTGGACTCTCTATTCGATTCCACAGATCTATGTGCCTGTTTTTGTGCCAGTACCATACTGTCTTGATGATTACAGCTTTGTAGTAGAGCTTGAAGTCTGGCATTGTGATGCCACCAGCTTTGTTTTTTTTTTCAACATTCCTTTGGCTATTTGGGGTCTTTAGGATTATTTGTTCCATTTCTTTGAAAAAAGTGGATGGTATTTTGACAGGAATTGCATAAATGTGTAGATTGCTCTAGGTAGCATTGACATATTCACAATATTTGTTCTTCCAATCCATGAGCATGGGATGTTTTTCCATTTCTTTGTTACTTCCTCAATTTCTTTCATGAGTATTTTATAGTTTTCTGAGTACAGATTCTTTGCCTCTTGGTTAGATTTACCCCTAGGTATCTTATGGTTTTGGGTGCAATTGTAAATGGGATTGACTCCTTAATTTCTCTTTCTTCTGTCTTATTGTTGGTGTATAGAAATGCAACTGATTTCTGTGCATTGATTTTTTACCCTGCCACTTTGCTGAATTCCTGTATGAGTTCTAGCAGTTTTGGGGTGGAGTCTTTTGGGTTTTCTACATAAAGTATCATATCATCTGCAAAAAGTGAGAGTTTCACTTTTTTTTGCCAATCAGTTGCCTTTTATTTTTTTTGTTGTTGTTGTCTGATTGCTGAGGCTAGGGCTTCTAGTACTATGTCGAATAACAGTGGTGAGAGTGGACATCCCTGCTGTGTTCCTGACCTTAGGGGAAAAGCTCTCAGTTTTTCCCCATTGAGAATGATATTCGCTGTGGGTTTTTATAGATGGCTTTTATGATATTGAGGTATGTACCCTCTATCCCTACACTCTGAAGAGTTTGTTTTTTTTTTTAAAGATTTTATTTATTTATTTGACACAGAGAGAGGGAGACACAGTGAAAGAGGGAACACAAGCAGGGGAGTGGGAGGGGAGAAGCAGGCTGCCCGGGGAGCAGGGAGCCCGATGTGGGGCTCGATCCCAGGACCTCAGGATCATGACCTGAGACGAAGGCAGACACTTAACGACTGAGCTACCCAGGCTCCCCCACTCTGAAGAGTTTTAATCAAGAAAGGATGCTGTACATTGTCAAATGCTTTTTCTGCATCTATTGAGAGGATCATATGATTCTTGTTCTTTCTTTTATTAACATATTGTATCACATTGATTGATTTGCCGATGTTGAACCAACCTTGCAGCCCAGGAATAAATCCCACATGGTCTTGGTAAATAAACCTTTTAATGTACTGTTGGATCCTATTGGCTAGTATTTTGGTGAGAATTTTTGCATTCATGTTCATCAGGGATATTGGTCTGTAGTTCTTCTTTTTGATGGGATCTTTATCCTGTTTTGGGGTCAAGGTAATGCTGGCCTCATAAAATGAGTTTGGAAGTTTTCCTTCCATTTCTACTTTTTGGAACAGTTTCAGAAGAATAGGTATTAATTCTTTAAATGTTTGGTAAAATTCCCCTGGGAAGCCATCTGGCCCTGAGCTCTTGTTTGTTGGGAGATTTTTGATTACTGCTTCAATTTCCTTACTGGGTATGGGTCTGTTCAGGTTTTCTATTTCTTCCTGGTTTAGTTTTGGTAGTTTATGGGTCTCTAGGAATGTATCCACTTCTTCCAGATTATCTAATTTGCTGGCATAGAGTTGCTCATAATATGTTCTTATAATTGTCTGTATTTCTTTGGTGTTGGTTGTGATCTCTCCTCTTTCATTCATGATTTTGTTGATTTGGGTCCTTTCTCTTTTCTTTTTGATAAGTCTGGCCAGGGGATTATCAATCTTATCAATTCTTTCAAAGAACTAGCTCCTGGGGTGCCTGGGTGGCTCAGTCTTTAAGCACCTGCCTTTGGCTCAGGTCATGATCCCAGGGTCCTGGGATCGAGCCCCACGTTGGGCTTTCTGCTTAGTAGGAAGCCTACTTCTCCCTCTCCTACTCCCCCTGCTTGTGCTCCCTCTCTCACTGTGTCTTTCTCTGTCAAATAAATAAATATAATCTTAAAAAAAAAAAGAAGAAGAACCAGCTCCTAGTTTCGTTGATCTGTTCTCCTGTTCTTTTGGTTTCTATTTCATTGACTTCTGCTCTGATCTTTATTATTTCTCTTCTCCTGCTGGGTTTAGGTTTTATTTGCTGTTCTTTTTCCAGCTCCTTTAGGTGTAGGGTTAGGTTGTGTATTTGAGAACTTTCTTGTTTCTTGAGAAAGGCTTGTATGGTGCTATCTTTTCCTCTTAGGACCACCTTTGCTGCATCCCAAAGATATGAACAGTTGTGTGAATTTTTTAAAATTCTTCTTTAATTTCCTGGCTGACCTATTCATTTTTTAGTAAGATGCTCTTTAGCCTCCATGTATTTGAGTTCTTTCCAAATTTCCTCTTGTAGATGAGTTCTAGTTTCAAAGTATTGTGGTCCAAAAATATGCAGGGAATGATCTCAGTCTTTTGGTACCAGTTGAGACCTGATTTGTGACCCAGGATGTGATCTATTCTGGAGAATGTGTATTCTGTTGTTTTGGGATGGAATATTCTAAATATATCTGTGAAGTCCATCTGATCCAGTGTGTCATTTAAAGCCTTTATTTCCTTGTTGATCTTTTGCTTAGATCTTCTGTCCATTTCAGTGTGTGTGGGGGTGTTAAAGTCCCCTACTATTATCATATTATTGTTTCTTTGATTTTGTTATTAATTGGCTTATATAATAGGCTGCTCCCATGTTAGGGGCATAGATATTTAAAATTGTTAAATCTTCTTATTGGATAGATCCTTTACATATGATGTAGTGTCCTTCTTCATCTCTTATTATAGTCTTTGGTTTAAAATCTAATTTGTCTGATATAAGGATTGCCACCCCAGCTTCTTTTGATATTCTTCAGTATGGTAAATGGTTTTCCACCCCCTCACTTTAAATCTGGAGGTGTCTTTGGGTCTAAAATGAGTCTCTTGCAGATTAGATTATACTTTCTTTATGCACAACTTAATTAAAATAGCTATGTGATATTGTTTCAATACCCATGAAATAATTAACATTCATCTAGACTTAATAATAGTGAATCATTACCATTTTTAAATGATTCAAAATCTAAGGACAATAAGAAATAATTTGAGGTGCCACAGAAATATCTTCTTCTTTACTTGGAATGGTTATAAATTCTCTTTCCTTTAAAATTTAGCAATTTTAACTCATATTACATGAAATTACCATTACTTTCCTGAAGATAATACTTCCCTATATAAGGACAAATACGTAACCAATGTACATTTTAAAAGCATTGTTAGAAAATGGGGACAAGCACTGAGATGATTTTTATGTTATCCAACTAATGAGGAACAATTGTGCAAAAATATATGGTAATGCTGTTCTGAATCGGTTTGTCAGCAATATTTGAGCCTCTGTGCTGAGACACCATGGGACTAGGACAGAAACAAAGATGTCAATGAAGGTAAATGAGTTTTCTTCTTAAATGAGTTTCCAGGCTTTTTTTTTTTTTTAAGGTACAGAACATATATATTTTAAAAATATCAAAATCTTTACAAGACCAAAACAAGTTCAATTAAACAAAAAATAAAAATGCCAACCTAGTAGAACTTAATACTCTGAAATGTACCAATTGGAACAATTTGAATACATATTCTCAATAGTAATGAAAAAATATTTATAAAGAACACAGCCTTACTCTGTCCAATTGGTTGTAATATCCCAAACTATGTAGCCAAGTAGAATTGCCTAATAGATTAGATTAATTTGCATTTATGTACAGATATTGTGTCTAATAAACATATAATTATTTTCAAAATGATTCTAAAACCTTTAAAGATACTTGAAACATCTTTTCTTTTATGATTAAAATACCCCTTCAGCCACAAAAATATCTACTCTGATTCTTAACTTACTTAGCAAATCCTCTCTTAATATGTTAAAGAAACTAAACAACATCCCAATCTTTATTCAAGTTAGGAAAAAACAAATTGTAATATTCAAATATATGATATTTTATTTGAGGATTTAACATAATTACTAATAAAATGCAGAGAAGAGGAGTACTTATAGTAAGGCTTGTGTAATCAGGGCAAGCTTCTGCAGGGATTGAGTTTAAATCAGGTTTCTAAGGATATTGCTATGGCAAATAAATATAGCTCCCAAGATCTGGGGAGGATGCAAAAACAGAAAGAACCAAGGAAACTCAGCGTTTGAGTTTTGTAGGTCAGCGTTTCACAACTCTTCTTACAATGGCAGTTCTTGAATCTATTGCAACAGCTAAAGCAAGTGTTGCAGTTCTTTAGAAATCTCTCAGAATCCATGCTAAAAGATAAGAGTATATATTCACTCGAGTGTCAATGTAAATGCTCATTTACCAATGAAAGAAGGAAAAAAATACAAATGACACATCTGAAGATAGACTTAAAATATTGAAATATTTGGACTCACTAAAGACTGAAAAAGAGAAAATGAAAGGGCAGCCATTCCACTAGCACCTACTATGTGCCAAGCACTGTGCAGGTGCTTTTGTGTATACTGTGGTATTTAATTCTTGTGACAATTACCTAGGCTTGCATGACTGATTTCAGTATACAGAAGACACTGAAGTTTAAAGATTAAATAAGCTTCCCAAACTGACCTAAAGAAACTGAATTGGAATCTCTATTTGGATCTGTCTCACGAAGTTTGTTAGTTGCTCTTCACTAGTTGCTGTAAATACAGCATTTCACATATTGCCTTTGCTTGTTTAATTTCATTGTAACTTTCTACATGAAAAAGGATTAGCCATTATATTGATAACATTTATGTATAGTGATTTATAGTATAACATGTGATTTCTACTACAAATCTTATTTGGTATTTCTATTTAAAATTCCAAGAATCTTTTAGTGGATGGTTTTTTAGGACAGAATGAATGCAGGGGTAAACACGATACATTATTAACAAAAAACGTAATTAATTATCCACCTCACACCTTTAACCCTCACATATCTTGAAATATTCTTTACCTCCAGTTACTTTACAGTCAGTATGAAATTATTCAGTCACTTTGAAAACATCAAAGAAATAAAAGATTGCTCCCAATCTGCAATTTACAACTGTGCCCCTGATCAGTTAGGGAAGGTCAAAGGGGCTAATGCATTCACGAAGCACAGGACTGGGCATACTGAAGGAGATGCACTTAATCCTCAGGGCCAAATAATCATTAGCAGTGGTGATGGATAAAGTAGAATATGCAATAGCTACAGGGTCTGTGCTACATTTATTCAGATTCATAAATGAAAGTAAGGAGTAATCAGGCTCTGAGATGGTAACTCAAATGAAGGATAAAATGCCTTAATCCCATAAACTCTGACGATCATGGTAAAATCACATACTGCTTTTCTGCTATGTAATTCTAATTTTAGTGCTTTAGTGCTTTAGCATTGATCATTCATGTGAAACAACACCAAGATGAAATATTTTCAACTAGGAATTAGATACAATACACTTGCATTCAACAAATGTTTATTGAGCACATTCAATGGACATGTGAAGTCTGAAGTAACATTTGTGCTAAGTTAGCCTTAAAAAATTCCATATATTGCATACAAAATCTAGTTTTGCGATTTCTTAACACAATATACAAATATAAAACTCACAATTACAAAGTATGCTGATCTATTAAAACTATGTCATAAACATTACAACTTAAAGTTGTTTATGGACTGCAATTAAAAAATAGTAGCGTTGTGACAAATTCTCTTTAAAGTTCTTTGAAAGACATAGTACATGTTTTTCCTTTTTAATATCGAAAACTTCGTGTTAGTTAATATATTATTCAATAATACACTTCTAAATAAACTGGATTTCAAACTTCCATTGCATAGTAAAATAGTAACAAATATATTTTTTTCTATTTCAGAAATATATATCTATTTCACATAAAAGTCTTTTTAAAAATCTAATGTATATCATATTGTATAATGAAATTATTTCTGGTTCCAATTGTATAAATGGTCAGTAAATCTTCCCCTTCATACAATGTATAAATATTTAATAACATAAAGATGGTCAATAATTTAAATTCAAAGAGATTTGTACATTGATCTTCCAGATAAAATGCTATTAAGCCAAATGATTTCCCACAGGTTTAGTTTTCGCTATGACCCTACATGTTCAGGTATTATATTTACAGTGGGAACTAAGGAACCCATCTTGTTCAGTAGGTGAAGCAAATCAACTGAATGTTATAGATTACTACTAGTGCAACAATGATGGGAACATACTTACTGCTACTTGAGGTCGAGCCCTGCCTTAGGGAAAATCATGACATAAGCCCAGGTAATCACTGTCCTTCTCAGCTCCTACAGCTCTCCTGACCTACTTCACTGACCCCTGTTTTCATTTCCCCTGGGTGGATAGCTCTTCCTTGCTACATTTTGGGTGCACAGTGCTTAACCAGGGGAACCTTCTTTGGGCAATGGTTTCATGCTTCAAGCTTACTGCTCTCCCCTGTGTCAAAATACGCTATGTGTTAGATACTAGTTGTCAGCTGGAGTGCAAGTTGATAACTAAATAATAATAAAGGTATTAAATGGTTGTAAAATGGTGGGGTTCCTTCCTCTGAGGGTATTTATGATCTAGCTGCAAACACTTTTTAGAATTCAAAAAATCACTCTTGAGCAGTGAAATATCAAGTGACAGTATTAAAGTATCTTCAGAAAGATGAGCTTTTCTCTGTGCCTCTAGGTCATAAGATCTATACATCAGTCCATTCAAAATTATATTCAATTAATATTCTCAGAAGTTCAGTATGATATTTAATCCCCAGTTGTCTTGACATTGAAATAATGAGATTATATAATGAGATTCAACAGCTATATCATCATATATGTATTTATATCATCTCATGTAATTTTTAAAATTTGGCTTCCAAATTAGGAATAAGATAAAATTCTTAGGTTTCTGGTATTTTTTACAAAATGTTTTCAGTTTTATTAAGATATAATGGGTATATAACATTGTATTAGTTTAATGTGTTCAGTGTAATGATTTGATATCATATATATTTGTACGTATTATGAAATTATTACCACAATAGGTTTAGTTAACATCTATCACCTCATATATAGTTGTTTTTTTCCTTGTGATGAGAACTTTTAAGATCTACTCTCTTGGCAACTTTCAAATATACAGTACAGCATTATTAACTCTAGCCACCATGCTGTATACTGCATCTCCAGAATTTGTTTTCCATATAACTGGGTCTTGGTTATTTTAAATCATTTTTTAGGTCATTGGCATTGAGACAATGAGCATAATACAAGGGATCTAGATAGCTCAATATGTCCATAGGTGATTTTATAGATACAACTAAATTATAATATAATTAGGCCTGAAATTTATATTTTATAAAAACAATATTGCTAAGATAATATTTTATTTTATTAGATAATGTATTCTTTTTATTATTAATTTCTAGGAACACAGTGTGAGGGTAAGGGTTGAGATATATTTTACAGAGATCAGCATTATTAGGAATTAGTATTTTCTTACATCTGCTGTTAGGAAAACAGACAAGTTTCTCACAATAATAGCAACTATAATAATTATATGCTGTTTGTCCACTTCTTCCCTTATTATCCTCAATATATAAGTAAAGTTGAAACCAAACAGATCTCTTTTAATCAATAAAGTGAGATCTTTTGTCGTTTTGAGGAAAACAAATCAGTAAAAGCATAATAGTTCACTATATAGATCTTAAATACTGTGAATTTTTAAAATTAGAAATGGTTGCATCAAATAGACCCTTCTGTTATCCTGGTCTTAAACACCTAGGAACTAAGGTGTTAAACATTTCCTCTTCGCGGTTGAGATTGTACACTATCCCACAGTACACGCCCTCAATCTTCACTTGTCAAGATAAGGATAATCAATCTCAATTCCCCATAAAATGTAATTTCCATTAGAGACAAGCAATAAACACTACCAATTTCTTGGTAGCATTGAACTTCTACAAAATAATCCCCTTTAAAAGAGAGCAGGGAAAAAGACTTTATTTTACCACTGAGATACTGGTATGTAGAAACAGAAAAGTCAATTCATCTTCTTATCTTACTGAGATGCCTATAATTAATGTTTTTTAGTTTTTTTTTTCTTTTTAAAGGCCAAAATAGAAATCAGGGAAACTGATTGTTGCTGAGGAAAAAGAGCAGCAGCGTCCACAGAGAAGAAACTATTTCCTGTTAAAACTGCATTCCGTGTAATCTGGCATGCATCCCAACAATCCCAAACAAGGGTGAAACTGCCTGTGAATTCAAAGTCTTGTCATTAATATCTTATTATGTAAAATACTCTGTGTGGAGTAAAAGTTATGGTCCCCATCCTTAGGAAGCTTATTTTTTACTAGGGAAATGACTAGAAAACACTACAATTCAGGGCAATATATTTTTCTTTATCCCAAAACATCCAGTAAGCAAGATGTACTTCCTACAAAGAATTCAAATGATGCTAACATAGTATATGGACATGTACAAATGCTCACTATGTTTACTACTCAGCAGTAATAAATTTTTCTAGAACATATAGGTTTGGTTATCACTTCCTTTTTGCAATCTCTGGGACGTTCCGCATTCTTTTCAGGATAAATGGCCAAGGATGATACAAAATGGCCTTCACTGAAACATTCGTTTAATTCTAACACAATTCTAATTCCAATGTCCTCTTCCCCTTTATTCTGGATATACAGATGTGTTACTCTCCCTCCTCACTCTATCTCCTCTCCCCAACACTGTTCTTTCTCCTTATTAACTTGTATGTATCCTTCAGTACTCATCTTAAATGCCTCCTCCACCTGATTGATTTGTCTCTTCCAAAATTCCTCCATTGTATGCTTTACATTGTGCCACATAGTATTTCAGTGGCCTGTATGTTGACAATTGCTCCTATTATCTTGTGGACTCCTTGATAACAAGGTTGGAGTTCAATCATTATCATATTACACGATGTTTGCATGATACTTTGCATATTTGAATGCAATACATTTATGCTCACTGAATGAAACTTGGAAAACCTTTATAGAAATGCCCCCAAAATACATTAACAACAAATAGACTGAAAACCTTGTGTCAGATGTTGACATTGGTATTATTTAATTGAGATTTTAAAAATAATGATTTATCACATAGGTTATTCACTGTGTTTTGATTTTTACCCATTTGTTCCAACGTTCTCATTTAAAATGAATTATATTGTTATCAAAATAGTACCACTTTTGTTAAAATGTTTAATTGTGTAATTTTAAAATAAATTGAGACAAACACATGGATGAAAATATCCCCCTTAATAGAGTAAGGATACATAATGTAAATATTATATGTAGGAATGCCTGAGTGGCTCAGTTGGTTAAGCATCTGACTCCTGATTTTGGCTCAGGTCATGATCTCAGGGTCACGAGATGGAGCCCTACATTAGGCTCCATGCTCAGCAGGGAATCTGCTTGAGATTCTTTCCCTCTCCCTCTGCCCCAGCCCCACTCACACACACTCTCTCCCTCTCTCAAATAAATAAATAAAATTTTTAAAAAATGTATTAGATTTTATTTATTTGAGAGAGAGAGAGGGTGGATGCATGTGGGGAGGGGCAGAGAGAAAGAATCTGAAACAGACTCCACACTGAGCACAGAGCCCGATGCAGGGCTCCACCTCACAACCCTGAGATCATGATCTGAGCTGAAACCTAGAGTCAGGTGCTTAACCAACTGAGCCACCCAGGCGCCCCTAGTCTTCAAGTATTTTTATATTAATCCAGCATCCACCACCAACATGCAAAGAGCCAACAAGAAAAGATTATTTATGATAAACCATTTAATATTGAATACTATAGAAATGGTAAAAGCAAAATGGTCTCAGATTTATGAAGTAGAATATATAACAAAATGCTAAGGAAAAATTAACTAGTTACTGAGTTCCCATAGAACAACATGCATAGTTCAGTTATTATATCTTACAGCATTCTATTGAAAGTATACACCTTTTAATGTCTTAAGCCTGGTATCTTTTTCAATCTTTTCTATTCCTAAGACAATATCTTGTAAACAGTGGTTCCTCAAATAGTGTTAACAATATTAATCAAAATTCTATTTTATCAGCAGCATTATATATATTAAATATATATACAAGAAAAAATACAAGAAAAATTCAATTGAATTGTGGCAATAAAACAATAATTATAACACATTCATATTCATATTATAAAAGGAAACTCAGATATCAAAAAACCTGAAGACTAAGTTCACCCAAACAGGTTGCATTATTCAACATTTATAAATACTTTTCAAGTTCATTAAATATTTCAAATGTTCATTGAAGAAAATTTATTCTGAAAAACACTGTACATTAACTTTAAATTATTCTTAAGGTTTTTAAACATAGATAACTTTGTTCCCTTCTGATAATTTTCTTAATAAGTAAGGATGTCATTTCTCAATTTGTAATATCAAATTATGGCCCAAAAAGCATTTTTAAAGGAAAGGAATAACTTTTTAAAAAGATCACAAAATCAAATTTCATTACTTCACATCTAAAACAATATCCTTTCGATACCATTTAAATAATTTTATAATAATTTATCATTTTAGTAAATAACAGAACTACCAATGAATATTATCAGAAGTAGGAAATGCAATTTAGTGGATATTCTTGAGATTGCCGTGGCAAAGAAAAATTTAAAAACACACACACATGCATACATTTTAATATAGTTGTATAATGTTTATACTAATATCACAAAGTAGTATTATATATGCACAGATAACAGGTTGTGTGTGTGTGTGTGAGAGAGAGAGAGAGGGAAATGCCATATAACCAACTTTCACATCATTAAAACGTAAAGCTGAAGAATGTTTTTTCTTTATAAAGTATAAAAATATGCTAAGGGATATTTTTAAAACTTTTACCTTCTGAAGTTTGTTTATTAGACAGAAAGAGAACGAGCACCCACATGCACACATGCACATGTGCAAGTGGGGAAGAGGGGCAGAAGGAGGAGGAGAGAGAGCATCTTAAGCCGACTCCACGCTCACCACAGACCCTGATGTGGGACTCAATTTCAGGACCCTGAGATCATGACCTGAGCCAAAATCAAGAGTTGGATGCTTAATGACTGAGCCACCCAGGCATCCCCTGAAGTTTTTATAGTTCAGGATTTTTTACAGAAGGATTCTTTAAGTCTACAAAAAACCATACTTTAAAAATTACTTAGATTATAAAAACAGTTTTAAAAAATCCTTACTGTCTTATTTCCACAGTGCAAAATACAGGTCTGGCTTATTTTCTACATTAGAATAAGCACTCTTGGTTTAGTTAAGAGGAGGGCACACATTTTTTAGAAATTCTTGCCAGACTTTCAGGAAATAAGCTCTTCAATATCATGGCATATGATCTGTGGCATTTCCTTCAGGGAAGCTTACTCTTACAATACAACAAACCTGCCTTGAAGATAACTTTATATATTAAAGCTAACATTTCTTCAAAGAGCCATAAAGCTTAGAAGATGAGAAAAAACGAAGATGTTCTTCTTTTGAAGGCAATATTGAGTGTTCATGTCAAGTGGTTTAAGTATATTTTGCTAATCATTAAATATCACCAAGACTTTTTAGGATGGTTCAATTATATATTACCAAATTATCACAATAATTTTCTATATTTTTTCTTCTACATAATCAAGTGATTACTGATACTTTAAGATTCCACAGGGCAAATTTCTAGTTCACTAAAAAGGTACTAAACCCAAAGTAAAATATTGTTTAGGGGAATTTTTAAAATCAATTTAGCAGCTATTCTGTATATTATTGCTTATTTTATGTCTCCTTTTTCCAGTTACTATGTCTCCCCCTCCCTCCCTCCATTCTTCCATCCCTCCTTCTCTCCCTCTCTATTGCTTTTAACCCACCACTTGCATGGAATTAATTTTCAATGAAATCCAAATGTTAACATGTAATTTCTCCTCCATAATATTATTTCATTGTGTGGGGCGCCTGGGTGTCTCAGTCGGTTAAGTGTCCGACTCTTGATTTCAGCACAGGTCATGATCTCAGGGTCTTGGGATGGAGCTCGGCACTCAGTGGGGAGTCGGCTTGAACTTTCTCTCCCTCTCCCTCTTCCTCTACCCCTCCCCCCACTTGCATGTGCTTGCTCTCTCTCTTTCTCAATAAATAAATAGTCTTTTAAGAAATTATTATTTCATTGTGTGAATTTTAAATCTACTCACTATACTTCTGAAATTGACCCCAATCATGGCTCCTACTTACAACACTTCACAATCCTACATTAAGTCAATGTGATCTTTTCTGAAGAAATCATACTAATATTTATTGAATATCTTCACCATCAAGCTTTATCATCTTTTTTATTGTCATCTTATTCTTCAACATCATCATCATCATAATCATCGATCAACCACCATTCCTTTAGCATCTACCATGGCTCAAGCCTTGCATTCAGTGATTCACAAATGGTATAAATGTTACATTATTCAATCCACAGAACAATTCAAAGAAGCAAGTAATATGATTTGAATTCTGCTGATAGAGTAAATTGGTAGCAAATAGATTAACTTATCTGATTACTTAACCCATAAATTAAATGATGAGTCAATATCTGAATATTTGTATGTCTTCAAAGTTGGTATGTTCCAACTATTCCATTCTGAAGCAAAACATTTGGAAGGTCCATCAAAAATATGTCCTTTAAATGTTTTTATCAATTACATTAAATCAAATATTATACTTCTGTCAATGACTAATTTATAACCCAAATACTTCATGATACTTCGAAAGAAAAAATAAGAGCGCTTACTTTCTCTAGATTCCCAGTGCAGTATCTTCCATCCGTATGTTCTAAAATTGGATAAAATATCAACTGGTAATTTTTTTTTTCTAGTAGCCTGGATGACTCCGCGAGACAAGAACATCAGAAGAATATGTAAATGTGACCCAGCAGAGAATTGCCTAAAATGTACTCTTGAGTGCTGGCCATGACTCTTCCCCCATAGAAAAGGCTCTGGTTCTGGGCCCCTCTGAAGTTTATTTGCTGGGCTGTGTTGATCACTCTCTTTGTTCAAGCCTTTATAGACAATCTGGGAAGCACTGGAAAGCTGCATACACCCATTTAATCGTATGCCCCAGCACTTACCTGGCTCACACTTAGATAACTAAATAGATCTTAAGTATTTCAAAGCATGGACCAGATGGTTTTCATCTTTCTTTTCCGTTCTTTCTTTCCCTTTCTTTTCTTGTCTTGTTGTCTTTTTTCTATTTTTAAATGTCACTTTCTTTAACCACTCTGTCCTTCTCTCTAACCAAACTCAATATATATGCTAATTACAAACTTGGCACACAACAGTTATTTCTTGATGGGCTAATTGAATTCAACATAAGTAGCAGTAGAAACGAGCTAAAGGTTATATGTGGGTCCATTCTACAAGGGACCATTTTGATGTGTGTTAATTAATAAGCCAAATTGGGTTTCAAATTAAGTGCCAAATTCAACCCATTAAGAACCTTAAATCGGATCTCGTACATTGTCCAGCAGTATGGTCTAATTATTATTTACTGAAAGTGGAGAAATGAATGAAAAAATGAATGTTTTAAGTTTGCTATGTACTTAAACAATGTACTTAATTTTCACTGTACCTGCAACATATATGGCACTGTGCTGGTATTGAAAGCAGAAATCTTTGTCTGTATTCCAGCCATCAACATTATTCATTTTGTTTCAGTAACTGTTGAGCCAGAAAAAGGAAAAATGCATATATTCACCTTAAAAATAAGAGAAAATGTAAAAGACACTGCAAATGGAGCATAATAAAAGAGAATAATCAAAACATGTAAGGAGCAGTAAGAAACAGTTTCTCAGGAAAAACTGTATAAGGAAATAAATTCAAAGTATCAGGTAAGTATTGACAGTGGGCTTAACCATCTGATATATTTCTAATTTGATACTTAAGTGTTCAATATTCTTTAGGAGGAGGATAACATAAAGAAGACAATGTCTGTATAATAGTTCCCAAAATAAACGCAAGAGGAGTAGGAGTAAGAAAAGATTGAGAGCAGTGTTGTTTGTCAGTACTCCAAGGGAATCCATCCACTGCTGCTCATGAGATTCTGACATAGACCTGACTATATAAAATGAGACATGAGGAACCCAAAGCTAGTTTAGCAGCATTGTCAAACTTAATTTCTTTTCACTCCTTTTTTCATATGTTTTTGTTTCCTTTTCTAACATAATAAACTTTTTTGTTCTATGTAGTAGAATTGCAAGAAGAATGAATAATAGATTGCTTCTCATAGCATGTATACATTCAAAGTCTGTACTTACATAAGATTTTTTTCATAAATTATTTAGAGGATAAGAATTTTTATGCCATTACATAAGATTTAAGTCTTGTGTTCAGATGGTGAAAATATTTAAGAAAGATAAAAGTCTTCATTCTCTGTCTATATTTCAAATAACTACAGCACTTTAGAAATCCCATCTTCTCTGTTTCCTAAGGGTGTTGCTCACATGATAGATCAATAGAGCTATCTTTGGAAATTCTTATCAATGTATGAAGTGATTGTGATGAAAATTCCCTCGTGCTGATGATGTGCCAACAAAACTGTAAATGAGCTAAAGACACAAAGAGATCATAGTGATGGCAAATAAAAGCACAAAAACCTGTTATAAGAATAAAATCTATAACTTATAGTCAGCCTCAGAATATATGGATTAGTGATGAACATTGCTGATCATACCAAAATGAATACGGTTTTCCTGAAGAGCATAGTTCATATCTGCAAATGAGAAAAATCCTCTGTCTGGAACAGTGAAGACCTCACAACATAGGCTGAACTGCATGATATGCAGGACTGGGCAGCATTCATGTCTCCTTCCCTGGCATCTTCGTACTTGCCTCCTAGCATGGCTCTCATACATTGAAAGAGAGTGTAGGTTCTACCAATGCTGCCATTTCATTTAAAAAGAGGATTACGTTCTTGATCCACGGGGTGATTAACAAAACTGTATGTAAATATAAATTGAATATGTAGGAGGCTGTTCTCTGGGAATTAAAATGAGATGAATCAAAAGTGTGACCATTTAAATTTACTTGAACTGCAGACTCTAATACTGCTTTACCTTAGACTATAGTTAGACAATAGGGAAAAAAAGCATTTTTTGATCTTGGAAACAAGTGTGTGTGTGTGTGTGTGTGTGTAATGATAGCATGGACAAACCAAACACATCTGCATATCTGTATGACATGAGGCAAGAGTCAAGGCTTCATTTTTCAGTGATACCTATCCGATTGACCTGATTTGTTGTCATCTTCCTTTCTTATTGAGTCCATCTGCCACCTCTACAGTTCTTTCCTGTCCTCCTTTCCTTCCTTCCTTCCTCCCTTCCATCTTTCCTTCCTCCTTTCCTTGCTTCCTTCCTTCCTTGCTTCCTTCCTTCCTTCTTTCCTTCCTTTCTTCTTTCCTTCCTTCCTTCTTTCTTTCCTTCTTTCCTTCCTTCTTTCCTTCCTTTCTCTCTCTCTCTCTCTTGATGAGTAGGTAGGTAGCTTGATAGATAGATAGATAGATAGACAGAAAAACAGACAAATAGAGGATATCCATGAAAATGGGGATAGAGCAGGGGGTAGACTTCTCCTTTTTGCTTTAAACATGGACACATAAAAAGCAATCAATTTCACTGAAGCTCTTTTAAAAGCAGAGACTCTCTTAGGCTGATATTAAATAAGAAGCTCCTACAATTTCAGCTTAAATATTTTCTCCCCTGAGTGACTTTTTCTGATCCCGAGACTGTATTATTTCTCCCACTTTTATGTCCTACAATGTTATATATTTTTATATTAGAATATTTCATATTAGAATATTCATCACAATATTTGTGCAGACATTTATTTAATGTATGTCTTTACTGATAAAATCTAAAATCTCTTAGGACAAAGACATTTAGTTTTTACTTTACTGCTGTATTCTAGCACATAGTGAAGATTCTGGTATATATGAGATGTTCAACTAGTAATTGATGATACAACCCAATACTACAACTCAATTCATCTTTAATCAAAAGTAAATGTCACATATCACTTGAAAACAAAAAGCCTAGCTACGGATGTTTTCTTTCTCTTCAATAGCTATTACAAAGCCCTTGATTCAGCATTTTCCTCATAAAAATAAATGATGTCTCTGTTGTCTCAATTCTCTTTATAATTCCTCTATTGTTTTTAGGAAGATTTATCATTTTAAGGTTGCTTCTCATTCCCAACTCGAGACACATTTCTTTATATTTAATTAATTTTTGGACTTGTAAAATCTCTTGGGAGTTAAGATTGTATACACCTATTTTTACAGACCATTTCTATTTGTCAGCATATAATATTAGTGGAGAATATCAAACTTTAGAATCATTTTGTAGAAAATTAATAAGCCTTGAAACCAATCAATCATAACTTGCAAACTTTTCATCTGTGTGACTTGATGTAAGTTCCTGATCTCTCTAGACCAATTCTCTCATATGTAGAATGAGGTTCAATAAACTTGTACATAAAGCACTAAGCCCAAAGTCTGGCACATTATAGGAATTCAGACTGTGTGTGCATGTGAACATATACACATATATTCAGGCATGTTTGTACTTTTGAAAGAAAACCAAAGGCCCAAAATGGCATTACTTAGGTTAAGGCTCCAAATCAGTAAACCAAGACTTAATACCTATCCTGACTACAGTTACAATTCCCCAGAAATGTATCTGTTAGCCAGTCAACATGGGAATTTCCAGGTCAGAACTAGGAAATTACTGAGGACTCCTTTCATTCTTGTTAGGAGGGCAATCTTGCCTAAACCAATGGGTTCTTTGCTAATATTTTTTCCCATTCCAGCTCTACCTTTAAAAACCTTTCCTCCTTTGTAACTCTTTGAAGCTCCCCTTTACATGCTAGATAGGATGCTGCCTGATTCATGAATCCATGAATCCAGCCAATTAGATCTTTAAAATTTATTTGGTTGAATTTTTGTTATTTAATAGTATATATACATGTAAGGCAGTGTAGAGCTTGAAATCCTTTTCAAAGAATTGAGTACCTAAAATCAATTTACTTGCTCAAGTCTAGTCTATTCATTCATTGAGTCATTTATACATTTATTGTACAAACATACGTTGATTGCCCTTATTTTCCTTAGTTACTATACATGCAATAAATAGGTCACCTTTTGCATTGAGAAGCTCACAGCTTTAAATGTAGTCAGACATGTAAGCAAATAATTACATCATGATATTGTGTTAGAATAGAAATACAACTGAGGACTGTGAGAACGTGCATCTGAAAGAATTAGTATTATACCAGTTCAGATTATGAATGTTAGGCATCTGCATTTGAGGATAAGTCATGGAGAGCTCATCAAAGCAGCAGCACCAAGCCAATATTTATTGAAAAAAAAATGATTGTATAATCACACATTTTCCTAGTCCATAAGCTGCTTCCTAGTTGTAGGCAAACAGTTAATTTAAATTAATGTTGGTCTTTATTTAAGGATAAATGATTTCTTGAGAGTGTACATGTGTACATATGGGAGTATATGATGCTATATAACACTGGCAACTCTATCAGGAAAAATATCAATGGTGTTAGTTACATGGACATATTTTCAAAACATACCTATTTAAATTTACAATGTCTTTATGAAATGGATGTTCCTTACCTGTGTGTCTATCAGTAATATGAAAAACTTGGGCTGCCTTAAGACACCTTCAAACATGTGGTTATTGTCTTAACCTGGAGATATGCCCTCTATTTTTCACAGATTCGTCAGGAGTTGCAGTGTGGAATGAGCCCTTCTGTCCCTACCTACTTGAATTTAAATCTATCTATCTGGGGGGTGCTGGGGAGCTCATAGATCCTTTCCAGAATCCAGATCTTCAGCCTGAAGCAAGACCTCAACAAATCGTTCTATTCAGTAATTGTGCTAAGAAGCATGATGCTTCATTAGAGTGCTAAGCAGCCAGTATGAAACAAAAAAAAAAATGTCTAAAAATGCTTTTAGGCATATAAAATAAACTCTTATCTTTTAGCCTCTGTGTAATAAGACAGTGAACATGACCAACACTCTAGAAACACAAACAAAGGAGAAGCTATTTTCCTATGGTTATTTTTCACATTTTCCAGAACTAGCTTTTCCAATATTATATATCCATCTAGGGAGAGCATACCTAGGTTACGCTATAGCATATATCCATAGGAAGAAAATCTTCAAGATTCAGATTTTTTAAATCATCTATTTATTATCATACCAAGCATGTAATTAGGTCTCGCTGTTATGCTAAGTGTTGGATAGAAAGAGACTGAGGAAGCTCTCGGTGCATTCCGGGGGTGCTGGCAATTAGACACACAATGGAAATACGGGATGCTGGGAAATTTTTGAGAGTTATCTAGCAATAAATATGTTCAGAGTGGAGTACTAGAAAGAACTCTGGCATGCAGATAAGTGGGTGAAATAATATTAAAATAAGATGGAGGGGCGCCTGGGTGGCTCAGTTGTTGGGCGTCTGCCTTCGGCTCAGGTCATGATCCTGGAGTCCCTGGATCGAGTCCCGCATCGGGCTCCCTGCTCGGCGGGGAGCCTGCTTCTCCCTCTGACCCTCCCCCCTCTCATGCTCTCTGTCTCTCATTCTCTCTGTCTCAAATAAATAAATAAAATCTTAAAAAAAAAAAAGAATTAAAAAAAATAAGATGGAAAGCAAAAACTAAAGCGTCGGAAAATAACATAACCCATAAAAGGAAAGCACAGAGAAGCTGGAGCCGGCTTACCAGGTGAACAGCTCAGTTAGGGTTCCCCGGCGGCTCTCAAGGCCTCAAATCCCCTCAGGAGTCCCTGGTGCCTCGGAACTGGGGCAGAGCGTAAGGGAGAGTGAATGCAGCAGCTTGGGTCTCCTTTCTGCATACTCAGTATGAGGAAGAGGAGACGAGAATGCGAGACAGGGAGACCAGCGAAGGACCCCAGAGAATAGCAGTCACTAATCAGAGTCCCGAATCTACCAGATACCCAACACCGCTCCTCGCGCCTCGGTGTGCACACCCCCACCACATCCTTCTTCAAGCCATGCCAGCTTTACTATTTGTCAGGACAGCTAAACTCACGAAGATAAAAACTGTAATTATCAACTCTCAAAGAATGAAGAAACGCCTAGGCTAAAATCGAGTGTTGTTTTGTGAACACAAAGAAAAGTAAAGAAGGCAGGGAAAAGACTCAGTAGCTGTAACACCAGATCTTCCAGAGAATCAGAAATCTGTTCTTTGCCTTCAAGAATAGAAAAAAATAAATGTATCTAGGGGCGCCTGGGTGGCTCAGTCATTAAGCGTCTGCCTTCAGCTCAGGTCATGATCTCAGGGTCCTGGGATCGAGCCCCGCATCGGGCTCCCTGCTCCGCGGGGAGCCTGCTTCTCCCTCTGACCCTCCCCCTTTTTGTGTTCCCTCTCTTGCTGTGTCTCTCTCTGTCAAATAAATAAATAAAAATCTTTAATAAAAAAAAAGAAAAAAGAAATGTATCTATTGCTATGCATCCCTACCACAGAGTCATTTGGGGCTGCTGTTGACCCTCCATCAGAGGACCCATGCACACTTGTCCATTTTGGGTCTCAATGGCTACTTCCTCCTTGACAACATCTGGCCCAGCGTGGCAACAGCCCCAGGAAATGGAATTTTGTTTGTTTGTTTGTTTCCCCTTACCCTAGTCTTCTCATCCTTTTGAAAAATTCTCATCCTTTTATTAAATGCTCCTCAAATGATTCAAAAGCTTGTGCCAGATATCCAATGGAAATATGGGAGCTTATGATTCCAGGACCCTGATTTAGTAAACAAAATTCTCTTCTCTCCTGCTTTACATATCAGGTTTCTGAGGAGTTCCAAAACTAATTTCAGTAAGTGAGTAGTATGTAGTATGTTATAGAGCAAACATCAGTTGTCAGTCACATGTAACTCTTTAATTTATTACATTTAAGTAAACTACACTGTAATCTGCTTGAGGCCAGGTACTGAATCTTGCCCATACTTAGTACAGTGGGACTCAAATATTTGTGCTGTGAATGAATAAAAGAATGGGTGAAACAACCGATAGATTTCCTAAAAGTTACTCTTTCCAAAACAAAAGATTTTCTAAAGGGCAAAGATCTGTTTTTTTAAGGATAACAGAATGTAAAAAATAATTTACTGATTATCCATTTCCACTAAAATTTTATGTTTGCATCCCATGGGTTTTGTTTTGTTTAAACAAAATTTCTGTATTTCGACATCTAGGGGAAACCATTAATTGCTTTTTCTTTTTCTTTTTTTTTTTTTTTTAAAGATTTTATTTATTTATTTGACAGAGAGAGACACAGCGAGAGAGGGAACACAAGCAGGGGGAGTGGGAGAGGGAGAAGCAGGCTCCCCGCAGAGCAGGGAGCCCGATGCAGGACTCGATCCCAGGACCCTGGGATCATGACCTGAGCTGAAGGCAGTCGCTTAACCAACTGAGCCACCCAGGCGCCCCAATTGCTTTTTCTTATTTTCCTTTTCCTCTGCCCTAGCTTGCTTATTAAAGCAGACCACACCTCTGTGAGAGAAGAACAATCAGCCTATTTTGGAATCAGAATTTGCATTGATTGTAATGAATATTCTGGTCAAGCCCCAAATTGAGGTCTGAGCAAGGGCACCATATTGAGACTTCTCTATTTCATTGCTCAATTGCATTGTTATTGATGCCCTTTATATAACATGAAACATCAACTCTGATTAAGGAACACTTTAATCAGAACAACATTTCATTAAAAAGGAAAAAAAAAAAAAAAGGATACTTACCTGGGAGAGAGAGACCACGATCATGAGGGTGGTTTTCCCAGGGCAAGGCTTATCCGTTGCACTCTGGATATGCTGCCCCCTGTAATTTCCCCAAATATGGAAAACTCAGAGTCATACCCGTGGTAGTGGCACACTGCATTTACATTTCCCCCTGATATTTTTGGTTTACAAATGTGACACTCTGTAATTTGCTGCCAGGTATTTGCAAGTTAGGTTTGATCCTGTTTTTGCATGTAGACATTTTGCGTGTAGACATTTTGCGTGTAGACATACAGTGCAGTAATTTTGCAGTATTACTATGCTGCACTAATTATGACAACGTTTTGTATTCCTTCTAAGATTCTGGTAGCTCTGTGTGACTTATACTTATGTTAGTGTCTACCTCTTGTGTTTTATTTTGTCTTGGCAAGATTTATTCTTTACTCCAGTGTTGTTGGTATCTTTTAAAAGGCTTCCTTCCTGCTTTGTGAGGTGGCAAAATCGTCTCCAAAAATCTGGTCCTCTGTTTTAAACCGCACCCAAAGACTCCTTTCTTTCTCTCTCTCTCTCTTTTTTTAAAGATTTTATTTATTTATTTCACAGAGAGAGATAGGGAGAGCAGGAACACAAGCAGGGGGAGTGGGAGAGGGAGAAGCAGGCTTCCACTGAGCAGGGAGCCTGATGCAGGGCTCGATCCCAGGACCCTGGGATCATGACCTGAGCTGAAGGCAGACGCTTAATGACTGAGCCACCCAGGTGCCCCCAAAGACTTCTTTCTTAATACAATTCCTACCTATGCCCCTTTACTGCTCGATTTTTTTCAAGGATTTATCATCTTGCTTAGTGTGGTCCTTGACCAGCAACTTCAGCATCACCCAGCACCATGGGAACCTGTTAAGAATACAGCATCTCAGATCTCACCTTTGCAAAATCTACCAAATCAGAATCAGCAGTTTAACAAGATTCCCAGGTGATTCTAAACGCATTAAAGTTTGAGGAAAAAAAATAAACAAACACTAATACAAAAGTATCTTACCAGTGTTATGATTGAAGTAAATTCTTGTCTGTCTGTGGACAAAATCTCCTTAATTTTTTTAAAAAAAACAATTGTCCTTAATTTCTTTTTACTTTTCTATGCTTATTAAATCATGTTTAAATGGCTTTTACTAAAATTCATTTTCTACTTTTCCTAGACTGTTAGCCCCTTGGGGGGTTGACAAAGGACTATATAACTCACAAAGCACTATTCACAAAGTTAACTTAAAAAAAAATCTTGAGCTGAGAGAAATTGTGTGTTGCCCTTAGGAGTCTGAAGAAATTGCAGAAAACCTTTTGCATTTAAATAACTGTCTGACTGTAATCCACCTCCGTTGTGGAATGGAGATTCTCAGGGAGAGGTACCGGGAAAAGGAGCCTGTTTTTGATAAGAGGAAATGAATCTCATAGGGTGGAAATCTATCTTGAGCTCTTTTCTGCTCTCCGCTTTGGTTTCTGCTAAAGGAGAGTGGTAGCAGGAAACTCAGACACAGAAAATTGAAGAAGCAATGCTATAATAGTCGCTTTGATAGGGGATGACAGAGGCAGAAAAAGAGCGAGATTGTGAGCTGTGAATGAAGCTAGGGAGACTTGAATAGATGCCACAGCTCCAGAGCAAAGCACACGGATCCCAGGATGGCTTATTAAAGAACATTTTTATCAAAGCTGATGTGGAACAAGTCGGTTATAATGTTAGAATGGTAAGGGTACTAAGTAATAATATTTTGATGGTTATTTTAAAAATCATTTTATGATCAGTTAACCAATATTTATTGTTAGAGGTACCAGGTATACATCTTTTATAATTAACGAAAAAGTTTCCTGCGTTCTTTTAGTCTAATACCTAATTAAGAAAAGCAGTTTGTTTAAGCTTGTGAGTTTAGTTTGTATATTTTAAACACTATCTTTTTTAGAATGCTTTAAAAATCTTATGATATATTAAGCAGCAATAGTTTTCCTCAAAGTTTTCCCTCTTCAACTTACACCACTGAAGTGATAACAGTAATTTCATACTTATAAAGGTATGTGTTAAGGCAATTGAAATAATTCATTATATACAACAACTAAAAATGCTATACAAAAATATAACTATTTTTATAATATTGAAGAATACAATTATTTTGCATTTGTAATATACTCAGTAATTTTATTTGAAAAGAAAACAAGTCACAAGATGTACAATGATCAAAAATAAATATGTGAATTTTCAGATACAGTAGGTGAGGCTCACTCAAAAATATCTTACAATTTCCTCTCAAACTATCTTAGTCAACATATTGCTCTTTTGTACCATGAAATATAAGGATTCCTTGTTCTAAATTATGATTAAAGAGACCTTGGGTTAGAAAGGATAAACAATTTTAGTTGCAAAAAGTTAATGATGCAAAACATGCCTGTTAGTGGGATAGGGCTTGAATTTGCTAACAAATATCTCAAAGGGATTTTACGTTCTTTTGCCATTGTGATCTATGGAGTACTTTTCCTTTCCCTTACATGATTTCATTATTCTTCCAACATATAATTAGTGTCTTTTCTTTCACTGAGCTCCTGAGTAGCTGCAAAGCATAAGGAGTCTAATGCAAATGCCAGGAAGGTTCCTCATAGTTGGATGAGGCCTCAGTCAAGGAACAGTGCTGGATTGCAAGCTTGTCTCACATGAGCCCTAAGGCCACAAATTACTCATTTTGAACTAAAAAGATAATGCTATTTTCTTTGGAAAACAAGACCCATATTATAATTCTAAGCAGCACAATACTACTTGAAAAGCATTATTTCCTCGTCAATTCCATGCATTTATCGCTCTGAGATTTACTTCTGAGCAAACAGTTTAGATGTATTTTCTGTGATTAGATCCACAAAGATTCATTTCCAGGAACAACAGCCAGCTTCTATTCTAGAAAAGCCCTTATCAGAGTCTGGTCTGGAGGCCGGTAATATTTTAACAGCAATGACAGTAAAAATGGGATAGACCCAAAGATGGTGGCTATTTTTTTTATCAATATTAATTCATTTTATTTTTCCAAATAAAAACCATTAGAAAACTGCCATTGTTTTCCTCCATAATTATTTTTTTAAATGAAAGGACAATATTAACTTACAAATTTAGTGATAAAATAATCTTAATTATTCTTTATTAACATGGATTTAGCTTATGAAAACTTACTTTGCTGATTTTATGTTTATGGTGACAATCTTATCTCTGTCAGGTAATACTGTTACCTTAAATCTAGCTGGTGTCAGGAAGTGAAGGCTAGGAAAAACACTAGGGGTTTTCTGAGATTGCAGAGAGCTTCATGTTTCTGTTGCAAGATTCTGAAATCATCAATACAACTAAAAAATCAAGTGATAGAATGAACTTCAGTAACAGTACCTCTATATTAAGTATAGATTTAGCTATTTTTGTAATATTTGAGGAATATGGTCAAAATGCACTTGTTACACATTTAGTATATTATATTTGAGAAGAAAAGCTAAAACCATAGAAGATACAAAATAATTAAAGAATGAATAGATGAACAAATACTAGAAACAACAGGTGTTGGGGAGAATGTGGAGAAAAAGGAAGCCTCATGCACTGTTGGTGGGAGTGCAAACTGGTGCAGCCACTGTGGAAAGCAGTATGGAGATTCCTCAAAAAATGAAAAATAGAACCACCCTATAATCAGGAATCACACTACTGGGTATTTAACCAAAAAAATACAAAAACACTAATTGAAAGGGATACATGTGTCTTTATGTTTATTGCAGCATTATCTACGATAGCCAAACTATGGAAGCAGCCCAAGTGTCCATGGATAGATGAATGGGTAAAGAAGATGTGATGTACATATACAATGAAATATTATTTAGCCATAAAAGATAATTGAAATCTTGCCATTTGCAACAACATGAATGGAGCTAAAAAGTATAATAATAAGCGAAATAAGTCAGTCAGAGGAAGATACATACCATATGATCTCACTTATATGTGGAATTTAAGAAACAAAACAAATGAGCAAAGGAAAAAAGAGAGATAAGCCAAGAAACAGACTCTTAAATATAAAGAACAAAGTGCTTGGTTAACAGAGGGAGAAGGGTGGGAGGTTGGGAGAATTAGGGGATGGGGATTAAAGAGTACACTGATCATGATGAAATAAAAGAAAATGATCTTAAAGAAAAAAATTAAAAATTAAAATAACAATAAAATATTATTAACTGTTAAAAAGAACAAAAATGCTATTACTGAGGAAATTCCAAGGAATTTAGGAACTCTGTGTCAGGAAATGGGGTCAAAGACCAAATATTAGAACAAAAGTGTTTTCATCACTTAGATATCACAAGGGTTTTAGGAGTTCTGTGCCAAGAACAGAGGCAAAGACAATAGATATATTTTTTATTATCTAACAATGGCGCATCCCAGGGAAAGGGTCAGGAAGTAGTGTTTCCACAAAAAAAAAAAAAAAAAAAAAATGACTATATGAAGAATGTTGGACAGATCCAGGCAGTAGGTGGGGGAAGTCCTGCCATCATCACTGACCACAACAGATTTTTTACAGAATCCTGAAATCTAGGGAGGTACTTAATTCAAGATTCTAGAAATGCTTCCTTGTTAGTCCTGAAGGGAGAATCAGTTTAGGCTCTCCCCAAAATGTGAAGTAAAATGAATTCCAGAAGGAAGAGACATTAGTAAATGCCTGAAGCTATGGAAGAACAATGTATATTTGAGGGAAGTAGATGCAGTGTTTCAGGATCTCTCCTAGGAGTTAAAATTTTTATAACTAGAAGGCCTTTAAGAGAATTTGGCAGATTAACATGAAAGCCAGACACTTTTGAGGTGGTTCACTCAAGTCACTGCCAGGTCAGGCCAGCACCTATGTACTTGATAACCTGTCAGGTTTTCCATTCTTGATGTGTGTGGTGGTGGTGGTGTATGGTTTAGCCTCATCACAACTAACTGTGAGAACTATAATTAAAATTAATTGATTATTTAACCATGATATTAAGAAAAAAAAAAAACTAGTGAGCCCTAATATATTATAGAAACAATTTTCAGGAACCTACAACTTTCCTTCCTTTATAAACACCCTCATAAACCACACCTTTATCAGTAAACTGTGCTCAATTCTGGATTCCAGCATGAAAAAAAAATTACAGAAAACATAGATGAACACATAATAAGTATTTAAGAACTAGAGGCATATGCTTTTGAGGAAAGACCTTAGGAAAAAAAAAGTTTACAAATATCCCTTCCTCTCTCGTGTCTCAAATCTTGTATGTCTTCTCAGTTGACAACACTTAGGAGCAGAGTATCACTGAGATGGTTGGCCACAGCAAGAGGGAGGACCAGCCTTCTCCTTGGGGCACCTTCTACCTGATGACATTCTTAACTTCCCTGGTCCCTTCCCTGTGTCTATAGATTGCGAGATGCCCTTTCATGGGGAGGCAGCACATGAGTAAAGGTCAACATGGAGTTATTTACTACATGGGAATGATATAGAAGGAATAAAAATGACATTGACATAAATACCACAAGGGGTAATTCTATAAAAGGATTAGATTACCTAACTCCATTAGTAACAGGAAAAATAACAGGCAAACTGCAAAGTTAGGTACTCTGCTCACCTTAAATAATATTTGCTCGGCTATGAGTATTATAAAAAAATGTTGCTCTAGAAATAATGAGACAGTCTCTCCAATTGTAAATGTTTGGTCAGCTTGAAAATTTAAAGGTAAAAGAAAAAAGCTAAATGATTTCAAAGGCTCACATTAAAATGTTTGGTAGCCCTTCTAAAAAACATTTGAATATATCATTCCTATTAGTTTTTTTTTTTTTTCATGCCAAGTATCTCTGTGAGTAAGTAGATTTGTTATGAGTTTGGAATATGTATGCCTATCTATAGACAATCTATCTATGTAGAAGATTCTATTACAATTATAGATTGATGTTATAAAAAAATTCCCTTTTACATTTATTGTAAAATAGATTCTTGTTTGTCTCCCTCTTCTCCTTTTTATTGATTCATTTTATGGTTAAATCCTCAAAAGGACAATAAATGACAACCAAATTGATTTTTAGTTTCAAATCTTTTAAATAAAACATCTGGCACCATGTGCAGCTGCCAGTGTTTGGGGAAATTTCTACTGTTTTAGAGGTCATTGTAGGTATGGCGTAACATATTAAACCAAGCTCATGGAAAATTTTAAGTACGTTATATACTTTCCTCAGGATTTTGTTTTTGAATACAGCTTGCTTCATGGCTTGTTTTGTTTTCCCTTTTCTTCCACAGCCCCAAATAGCTTGTGCTTCAATCAAAACACTCAAGCTCTGGCCCCGAGCTTTTTCCTTAGCTAATTATGGGGACTTAGCAAATAATGACAACAAAAGAAAGTGACTAAAATATGGAAGAAGACAAAATAATTGCTGCGTTGTGATGTATCTTACACCTAATTACATGAGACTATTAAAACTTGATAACAGGATTCATGCCATCAACATCTGTAGTTACATTGTCTTTGTAACAGAATAGAATGTCACATAACTGAGGTTCATGATAATGACCCCAAGTCATCAAGAAGGCATTAAATTATATTCTGTTTTCTTTGTTGAAGATGCAGGAAATTGTAGAGTGCAAGTGATACTTTGATTTTGTTCCTTTAGGCTAATATTTTAGTACTTAACTCTGTGCCATGAGATGTAAATATTTTCTCATATTATGTATTGTTAAGATCTCATTATGTTATTAAATCATTGTATGTGTAAGTTCTTGGAAGGATATTTGGTAAAACTTTGTGGTTAATAGTATTTTGAAAGATATTTGCAAATTCTATGTAATTTGTATAATTGCCAGTGGAATTTCTAACATCTCAGAGTTTTTAAAAATATGAATACCCCTAGTTATTATCTTGAAAAGTTTCCCCTTGTAGGTAATAGTAGATAAACTGCATTTGTTCCTGCATTCAGCAAATATTTATTGACCACCTTTTATGTACTAGGAACTAAAAGTAATAGGTTTTAAAGACAAATAAGTCAGACTTTGTCCCACATGAACAAGGCTCCAATCCCTGGATTGGTGGTAGGGGAAGGTGCTAGCAAGGAGACACACATTTAAAATAAAATATGAAAAGAGCTCAGGAACATCCATAAGGCATACATGCAAATCGTAAACTATTAAGTTGCAATGCTACTTTAAAAATTTTTGCTGATGAATTAAACCTGATTGAAAAGAATTGATCTTAAATAACCTTCAGAAGAGTAGATACTTCTACAGTTCTCAATTAAAATATCATTTTCCTCTATTTGTTCTACTCACCTATTCAGAGTTACTAAGAATATTGAAATCTATGATATAACTCTAAAGTTAAGATATTGTATGTCGTGGGGCGCCTGGGTGGCTCAGTTGGTTAAGCGACTGCCTTCAGCTCAGGTCATGATCCTGGAGTCCCGGGATCGAGTCCCACATCGAGCTCCCTGCTCAGCAGGGAGTCTGCTTCTCCTTCTGACCCTCCTCCCTCTCATGCTCTCTGTCCCTCATTCTCTCTGTCTCAAATAAATAAATAAAATCTTTTAAAAAAAAAAGATATTGTATGTCATTTTCTAATATTTCATATGTGATTTCAAAATACTATTAACCACAACATTATACATTGTATTTAAATATTTTGTAACAGGGGACACTTGGGTGGCTCAGTCGGTTAAGCAATTGCCTTTGGCTTGGGTCATGGTCCCAAGTCCTGGAACTGAGTCCCACATCAGGCTCCTTGCTCAGTGGGAACCTGCTTCTCCCTCTGCCTTCAGCTCCCCACCCCGCTTGTGCTCTGAATCTCTCTCTTCCTGACAAATAAATAAATAAAATCTTAAAAATAAATAAATTTAAAAAAAATAAATATTTTGTTACATACATTTATGGCTGAAATCACAAATGGTAAGGGGTTCAAGAAAGTATTTTAATATTTTTTATTTGTTAATTTATTTGTCAATACTAAATATTTTCCATATTAACAAATGACAATCATTATAGCACACCACCCATCAGACAATTTCCCAGTTATGGAAAAGCAAATACGTTACTCAGAAATCGTTTAATTCTTTAAGAACTGGCATTAATTTAGATGATGTTTTCATATGCAACTTTTTCTGGTTCCATTTGTTAAAGTTTAATTTATATATAAGAGTACTCATAACTGTGCCACATTTCTACCATTTAGTATACTTTTAGCATATCCATTACTAAAAGCATATTTGGTAATATTTCCTTTAGAGACATTGTTATGTAGAACAAAACTACTTTACATATATATAAACTTTAAAAACACACTGAAAGTTAATCATAGGTCAAATAACTTTTCGTTTAATTACTAATTAAAACTTGGAATGAAGCTTCGTTTTGTGCTGCTTTCCAATAATTACCATTAATATGATTATATTCTTGTTTAAAGCTTATCTAAATTAGCTCATTAGCCAGCATGGTTACTTATAAACCTCAAAGAATGAAAAAAAAAATCAATTTCATCACACTTTTATACTGATCTCTGGGACCCTGGCTGGTATATTTGTTACCATCTGTGTCTATAGCCCTGTACAGTATATAGCATATGTGTCAAACCAATTACTGTGCAAATCCCAAGATCATCCCAGCATTAATTCCCCAGTGACACTGAAATCTTGGCTAGTTCAAGTAATCACAAAGAAAAATTTTATTCTCAAAATTAGTAATACGGATTTTGCTCAAGTTGGGATTCATAGGTACCTAATAGTCTCTTTCTTTAAAATAGATACATTTTAAATATGACAGTTCATTTTAACTTTCTCGAAATTAAGTAATATAAAAATATAGAAAATGTGCTAGGTGATCTACTATATTAAATATGCAAAAAAGTTTAAAAACATTAATTGATAGAGGTAGGTACAATAGCAACTAAGGAAATGGTACTATAAAAATATTGTCAGTATTCTTTCAAAGTGGACTAGAACTTACTTAAGGGGATCATATGCAATTTTATTTTATATTTATAAATGTGTTAGTAAAAATAACTTAAAGAAGACTTGATAATTACAAGTAAAAGTAGACTCTCCCATTTCCCCAATTTCATTTACTCTTTTTTTATTTAAGGTTTATTTATTTATTTGAGGGGGAGAGCAAGCAGGAGCAAGAAGGGCAGAAGGAGAGGGAGAGAAAATCTCAAGTAAACTCCGCACTGAGTGCACAGCTCTACATGGGGCTTGATCTCATGACCCTGACATCAGGACCTGAGCCAAAACCAGGATTCCTTGCTCAACTGACTGTGCCACCCAGGCTCCTCTCATTTACTCTTTTTATCTTATGTTCTTGTTGATTTTTGACTCCTGCCATTCAATTTCCCAGGATCTATACCACAACATGTTTCTTCAGTCAGTTATTTTCTCAATTTCTTTTGTCCTTAAAACAAAATTATTTCTCCTTTGAGTTCAAAAAATATTTTGAGTTGGAGCACCTGGGTGGCTCGATTGGTTGGTCTGACTCCTGATTTGGACTCATGATCAGGGTTGTGAGATGGAGTCCCACATCTCCCCCTCTCCCTCTGTCTCTCCCTCCCTAAAAAAATTAAGTTGATTTGTGGCATGTTTCTGCTAACTCATAGCAGATGTCTTTCTTTATTTTAAGGTGCTGTACTAAGTAGGTGCTTTGTACATAAGTAAGACCCAATCAATCCTTTAGGAATTGAAATCTTACAGTGCAAAAAGACAAATATTCCATTAGATTAGAGCTTCCATTTTATCTATGAAATGTCTGTCATCAACATATCAAAATTGCATTTCAACTGCTGAGATTCATTAGTTTAGCCACTCAGCATTTAATGAGCACCAGTCTAACCATTTAGAATGTAATGTTGAAAAAGAGACACAAAATCCCCTCCCTCACAAAGCTTACATTTTAGTGGTAAAACAGGTAAAACTACACTATAAAGAAATAAATACAGAGATTCCAAGATGGCTTTTTGTGGGGAGACGGTAAGTACCATGAAGAAAAGTTAAGCAGAAAAAGATTTTTATAGGTGAGCGTCTTTTAGATTGGATAATTGGAAAAGGCCTCATTCACTACACACAAATGTCTGATCACATTAAAAGGTGAAAAAAATTATAGGTCGTTATTTTTTCTTTGCCTCTGTGCACTTATTATTAATAAAATCAGATTTTTAAAATCAATTGCATGTTCTTCAGTTTTCTTTGTAAATTCTATGATGTTTCAAATTAAAATATATGTCCAATTTAAATTATTAGACCACAAGTTTTGGAATAAATTCCAAAGTCTTTACCATGGCCTACAGGGGCCAACATGATGTCCATCCTCCCCAATCTTTATTTCCTTCCACCACACACACACAAACCACATACACACTTGTTCATCCATAGCAACTCCTTGTTGTTCATACTGATACACCATGTATGCTACCCCTGTGTCTCAAGATTTTTGCACTTGCTTTTTTGATTTACCCATAATGCCTTTCTTCTGAATATTTGAATGATTCTCCCCCAACATCTACCCCCACTTCTTTCAGGTCTGTGACCACTATGTCATTATATCTAAAATAGCTGTCTTGTGGATTGAGCCCCGGGTAGGGCTGTAAACTCAGTGGGGAGTCTGCTTGAGGATTCTCTCTCTCCTTCTCCCTCTGCCCTCCCCACTCCACGCTAGCTCTTTCTCTAAAAATAAACAAATGCAACTTTTTTAAAAAAGCAGTCTTGTCATACTTTAAGCCAATACATTACTATGTGTACATACATACATATATATATATTTTTTTTTTCTTGTAGCACTTATAGCTACCTGATATGTATCTACTGTTACCCCTCCTGTTAAAATACACACTCTGTTGAGCCAGGATCATAGCCTTATTTACTGCTATTTTCTCACTGCTTAGCACATACTGGTTATGTAATGAATATTTGCTGAAGAAAGGAATTAAGGAAAAAACACAGTGTGAAATGACCTACTCTTTTTATAAACACAAGCTAAAAAATTCAGATAACTATTTGTTTGTAAATTATAGATTTTTTAGGTTTTCAAATCTACAATATAATTTTTAAAAATTATGAATAGATTGGGGGAGGTGCCTCAGTGGCTCAGTCAGTTAAGCATCTGACTTCAGCTCAAGTCATGACCACAAGGTTCTGGGATGGATACCCATGTCAGGCTCCCCACTCAGCAGGGAGCCTGCTTGTCCCTTTTCTCCTTCTGCCCCTCCACCCCCGCTCATGCTCTCTCTCTTTCTCAAATAAATAAATATTGAGTAGATACTAATAATGCATTCTTTATAAATCAAGTTTTCTATTGAATAAAGTATAAGAAAATATTTTTTCTCTTAAAATACAATAGAAGGAAATATTTTGCATGTTTTATTTTGAAATATATCTAAAATTTAAAAAAACGAAATAGCTAATAATATTGAACGAATAATAGTCAACCATGACTACTGAAATAAGGCCAGGCTAATTAGAAATATCTGACTCACAATGGTCTATTTAGCATTGATCCAGTATAAAAAAACAACATCTATTTTCAACAAGATTCATAAATAATAGTATTAAAGTGGAAAAAAGAAAGATGCAATGGGTTCAATTTCCAACACAGTATTACCTGGTCTTTGGGTTGGGGTTTTTCCCCTAATTTAGTAGTTTTTTCTCACACTATTCAAAAAGAATTAAATTCTGTTAAATTATTAATTGTTTACAGTCACAAATGTTATATATTCCTTCAAGCTCAGGTAGTGGAAACCTGTATTTTTAGTCAGCATAATTCAACCTTGCATTACCTCAGAAATGTCACTCCCTTGACACTTCATCATGTCAAAACAGTAGAATTTATGTCACGTCTTCCATGTAGCAAAGGTTCCTACAGGAAAAACATGGAACCCTTGTGACATTTTTCTAATTACCGATCATTTCATGTCTATGTAGTTGAAGGGCATTTGTTAAACCTGAACATTCAGGTCACTTTTGGTATTCTAGGTTGACTGTGCTCCTAGAAAAAATTAAATTGTATGTTTTTACACTTATTTCCCACTAACTTCTAAATTGTTTGATCCACTGAATCTGCATTTAGTGTCATTAAAGACTATGTGTGCATTGGAAGAGAACAAGACTGTACATTCTGTGAGCGCAGAGATTGTATCTTTATGTTCAAATTTCTATCCCCAGGGCAGATACACAGTAAATGCTTAGTGAATATAACTGAACAAATATATCAATGGATATAATCCATCCCATCCCAGTCTTTAAACTTACTGGCACAGTTCATTACATGAGTCTTTTAAAGACTATTCTTTTTCCTATTTTATTTGAATAACACTTACCACTATCAATATGAATTTTGGGAGAGAAATGGCAGAGTTTCACGTCAAGATCAACTAAGTCAATAAGACTATAGTTGGAGAAAATTTAGAGGGGACAATGCAAAGCACAGTTTTATCTATACTGTGTATTTATCTATACTATGGGCTAATGGAGCATACCTTGTTTATTGACCTGTATCAGGTTAGAATATATGCTTTAAAATGACAGAAATCCAATCCAAACAGGCTGGAATAGTAAAAGGAAATTTTTGGCATTAGATCTGAATAGTTTAAATAAAGAATGATCCTGTAGCACAGTTTGCCAATTTTGTTTTGCTTCTAAATACGTAACCTAGATTTTCCCAACATCAACATGATTTGCACCAGCTTCAAAAGGCTTCCTTATTCCCCTAGGAGAACTTATGTTTCTTCAGGTGACTTCTGCAAAAGAAAGGAATTTTTCTTACTCAGAAGCTTTCACCTAATATCACATTGGCTGGATTTGGGTGTCATGGTCATCCACAAACCATTCACATGTTCATGGGAAAAAGCTATCGCTGGTTTCTTTAAGGCCTACACCTAGAGTTGTAAGAAACAGAGCAATCTCCAAGCTTGGGGTGAACACCTGAATGAAAAATCAGGGTGCTGTTGCCAAAGAAAAGGGAAAATGAACGCCAGAAGGCCAAAACCAGGACATGTCCATTAATACTTCTGAATGACATTCATGTTTGAAATTTACTTTGTAAAAGTGCAGACTCCTAAATCCAACAACCTTCACTCAAAGGAAGAATTACCAATTTCAAAGTGTGAAACTTCTTTTTACCTCACTTAGTACACCTGAAAATGAGGATAATAACAGGACATACAACAAAGTTTTATTGTGAATTTTAATTTAGATAACAAATGCAAACTGCTTAGTAAATTGCCTGACACAAAGCAAATGCATAATAGAAGTTCACCGTAATAATAACAATGATAATTGTTATTGTCATCACATGTATATAATTTTCTACAATAGGCATATATTACCTTTATAATTAGCAAAATAAACATCATAATACCCATCTCTAGAGTATTATTGTCAGGATTGAATGCAGTAATAATCTACATGTTTATTTCTATTATAACCCTTGTTTTAAAGAATTGTAATCATTTACTTAGCTGACACCAGATAGTTTACTACAGTTCTTTGAAGACAATGTCTCTATCGCATTTACCTGTATAACCCCAATGACAACTACAATGTTCGTTTTATAGAGTAGATCCTGGTTAAATTTTTTGTTGAAAACAAGAAGAAAAAGAAAGAGAAATAAGAGAAAGGATGGAGGGAGGGAGGAAGGGTTCAGGAAGGGTGTTGAAAGAAAAAAAGGGTTAAAGGGCAAGAGGATGAAGATGATCAGCCTGAGGCCACAGACTCAGAAAGGTCAGGAGAGGGGTCTGCGTGCATCTTCTATGCTGCCACATGATCACAGATCTTGGTGCCCTAGGAAGGCAGCACTTGTAAGGGACAAACAGCAGAAATTGCAGGTAAGCGGTTATGTCTCAACATGAAAACAAACCAACGAAACAAAACAGCCACCAAAAGCAAAGTGACCAAGTTAAGAGCTACTCAAGGGTAGAATGGGCAGCTAGTTACCACACATTTCAAGATCTGGGAACTGCTGGGAGAAACTTCTATAAAGGAGTTTGGTTCATTAGAAAATGCTTTATTTTGATGAGAATTCAGGTGCTTTTGAACTGTGAGATTATGTGAGACCTATCACTTGTTATATTTGGAAATTAAATATTAAACACTACTAATCTTTAAGTGCAATATCCTCTAAACATAGGGCACTGCTGCCTGTTTGTGGTGTTCACACTCTGCCTCTCCTATCCTCATCCTGCCGTCACAGCTCAAGTGGAGAAAATTTCAAGCAGGTTTGTGGATGTCAGCTCTGCCTATTTGAATGGAATAAAATTGCACTTTTTAATTTTCATTTAATCAAAATCCTTTTTGAGTAAGAAAAATATTTAAATATAATACTTAAAAACCAAAACCAAATTTATTTTCTTCAGGATAAATCATTGCTTTTAGAGTTTTTTAAAATGCTGGAAATGACTTATCATAAAATAAAATGCAAAAATGTTGAATGCTTGCTTTCTCATTTATTTTTTTTAAATGAAGGATCACTAATCCAAGAATTCTGCACCCTCTCTCTGTATTTGAGGAACAAAGACTACGTTTCACATTTGCTCTACATGAGGCAATGAATAAAAGATCACAGATAAAAGAAAACCAGTAAATCATCATTTGCATTGTATTGATGTTTACTGAGGTATAAAATCCCCTAGAATTTAGATGTGCTATCACATTGTTATGGAGAAGGTGCTCTCTTCAAATAACATGGGATTCAAAACACACATTTGTGTGTGAGGATTGATCTGAGATGAGTGCTCTGACAAATTCCTGAAAAAAAAAAACTCTGTGTTCTATTATATAAATGAGAGGCATCAAATTTCCTATATTTTTTTTGTAGTTTTAAATTTTATTATATTATGTTAGTCACCATACAATACATCATTAGTTTTTGATGAAGTGATCCACGATCCATTGTTTTCGTATAACACCCAGTGCTCCATGCAGTATGTGCCCTCCTTAATACCCATCACCGGGCTAACCAATCCCCCCTCCCCCGTCCCCTCTAGAACCCTGTTTGTTTCTCAGGTCCATAGTCTCTCATGGTTCATCTCTCCCTCCAATTCCCCCTCCTCCATTTTTCCCTTCCTTCTCCTAATGTCCTCCATGTTATTCCTTATGTTCCACAAATAAGTGAAACCATATGATAATTGACTTTCTCTGCTTGACTTATTTCACTTAGCATAATCTCCTCCAGTCCCATCCATGTTGATGTAAAACCTGGGTATTCATCCTTTCTGATGGCTGAGTAATATCCCATTGTATATATGGACCACATCTTCTTTATCATTCATCTGCTGAAGGGCATCTCAACTCTTTCCACAGTTTGGCTATCACGGACATTGCTGCTATGAACATTGGGGTGCATATGGCCCTTCTTTTCACTACATCTGTGTCTTTGGGGTAAATACCCAGTAGTGCAATTGCTGGGTCATAGGGTAGCTCTATTTTTAAATTTTTGAGCAACCTCCACACTGTTTTCCAAAGTGGCTGTACCAACTTGCATTCCCATCAACAGTGTAAGAGGGTTCCCCTTTGTCCACAACCTCTCCAACATTTGTTGTTTCTTTCCCTTTCCATTTTGGCCATTCTAACTGGTGTAAGGTGGTATTCAGTGTGGTTTTGATTTGGATTTCCCTGAAGGCTAAAGACGATGAACATTTTTTCATGTGTCTGTTAGCCATTTGTATGTCTTCTTCAGAGAAGTGTCTGTTCATCTCTTCTGCCCACGTTTTGACTTGATTATTTGTTTTTTGGGTGTTGAGTTTGAGAAGTTCTTTGTAGATCTTGGATACCAGCCCTTTATCTGTAGTGTCATTTGCAAATATCTTCTCCCATTCTGTGGGTTGCCTCTTTGTTTTGCTGACTGTTTCCTTTGCTGTGCAGAAGCTTTTTATCTTGATGAAGTCCCAAAAGTTCATTTTTGCTTTTGTTTCACTAGCTTTTGGAGATGTATCTTGAAAGAAGTTGCTGTGGCCGATGTCAAAGAGGTTATTGCCTATGTTCTCCTCTAGGATTTTGATGGATTCCTGTCTCACATTGAGGTCTTTCATCCACTTTGAGTTTATCTTTGTGAGTGGTGTTAGAGAATGGTCGAGTTCATTCTTCTGCATGTGGCTGTCCAATTTTCCCAGCACCATTTATTGAAGAGACTGTCTTTTTCCCATTGCATGTTTTTTCCTGCTTTGTCAAAGATTATTTGACCATAGAGTTGAGGGTGTATATCTGGGTTCTCTATTCTGTTCCATTGGTCTGTATGTCTGTTTTTGTGCCAGTACCATGCTGTCTTGGTGATCACTAATTTGTAATATAGCTTGAAATCGGGCAACGTGATGCCCCCCGCTGTTTTTCTTTTTCAACATCTCCTTGGCAATTGGGGGTCTTTTCTGATTCCATACAAATTTTAGGATTGTTTGTTCCAGCACTTTGAAAAATGTCATTGGAATTTTGATCAGGATGGCATTGAAGGTATAGATTGCTCTGGGTAGCATAGACATTTTAACAATGTTTATTCTTCTGATCCATGAGCATGGAATATTTTACATCTTTTTGTGTCTTCTTCAATTTCTTTCATGAGTGTTTTGCAGTTCCCAGAGTATAGATCCTTTACCTCTTTGGTTAGGTTTATTCCGAGGTATCTTATGGTTTTTGGTGCTATTGTAAATGGAATCATTTCTTTAATTTCTCTTTCTACAGTTGCGTTGTTAGCGTATAAGAAAGCAACTGATTTCTGTGCATTGATTTTGTATCCTGCCACATTACTGAATTGCTGGATGAGTTCTAGTAATTTGGGGGTGGAGTCTTTTGGGTTTTCCACATAAAGTATCATGTTGTCTGCGAAAAGAGAGAGTTTGACTTCTTCTTTGCCAATTTGAATACCTTTTATTTCTTTTTGTTGTCTGATTGCTGTTGCTAGGACTTCTAGTACTATGTTGAACAACAGTGGTGAGAGTGGGCACCCTTGACGCGTTCCTGATCTTAAGGGAAAGGCTCTCAGCTTTTCCCCATTGAGGATGATATTCGCTATGGGTTTTTCATAGATGGATTTTATGAGCTTGAGGAATGTTCCCTCTATCCCTATACTCTGGAGAGTTTTAATCAGGAAAGGATTTTGTATTTTGTCAAATGCTTTTTCTGCATCAATTGAGAGGACCATATGGTTCTTCTCCCTCCTCTTATTAATGTGTTCTATCACATTGACTGATTTGCGAATGTTGAACCACCCTTGCATCCCGGGGATAAATCCCACTTGGTCATGGTGGATGATCCTTTTAATGTATTGTTGGATCCTATTAGCTAGGATTTTCTTGAGGATTTTGGAATCCATATTCATCAAGGATATCGGTCTGAAATTCTCCTTTTTGATGGGGTCTTTGCCTGGTTTGGGGATTAAGGTAATGCTGGCCTCATAGAATGAGTTTGGAAGTTTTCCTTCTGTTTCTATTTTTTGAAACAGCTTCAGTAGAATAGGTATTCTTTCTCCTTTGAATGTTTGGTAGAATTCCCCAGGGAATCCATCAGGCCCTGGACTCTTGTTTTTTGGGAGGTTTTTGATCACTGCTTCAATCTCGTTACTGGTTATTGGCCTATTCAGGTTGTCAATTTCTTCCTGTTTCAGTCTTGGCAGCTTATAGGTTTCCAGGAAGGCCTCCATTTCATCCAGATTGCTCAGTTTATTGGCATAGAGTTGTTGATAATAATTTCTAATAATTGTTTCTATTTCCTTGGTGTTAGTCATGATCTCTCCCCTTTCATTCATAATTTTATTAATTTGGGTCCTTTCTCTCTTCTTTTGGATAAGTCTGGCCAGTGGTTTATCAATCTTATTAATTCTTTCAAAGAACCAACTTCTAGTTTCGTTGATGTGATCTACTGTGTTTCTGGTTTCTAATTCATTGATTTCTGCTCTAATTTTAATTATTTCTCTTCTAATGCGTGGCTTAGGTGTCATTTGTTGCTTTTTCTCTAGTTCTTTAAGGTGTAGAGTTAGTTGGTGAATTTGGGATTTTTCTATTTTTCTGAGTGAGGCTTGGATGGCTATGTATTTCCCCCTTAGGACCGCCTTTGCAGTATCCCATAGGTTTTGGACTGATATATTTTCATTCTCATTGATTTCCATGAATTGTTTAAGTTCTTCTTTGATTTCTTGGTTGACCCAAACATTCTTTTTTTTTTTTTTAAAGATTTTATTTATTTATTTCACAGAGAGAGACATAGTGAGAGAGAGAACACAAGCAGGGGGAGTGGGAGAGGGAGAAGCAGGCTTCCCGCTGAGCAGGGAGCCCAATGCGGGGCTCGATCCCAGGACCCTGGGATCATGACCTGAGCCGAAGGCAGACGCTTAACCGACTGAGCCACCCAGGCGCCCTGACCCAAACATTCTTGAGCAGAGTGGTCTTTAGCTTCCAAGTGTTTGAATTTCTGCCAAATTTTTTCTTGTGACTGACTTCCAGTTTTATAGCATTGTGGTCTGAGAATATGCAGGGAATAATCTCAATCTTTTGGTATCGGTTGAGACCTGATTTGTGACCCAGTATATGGTCTATTCTGGAGAAAGTTCCATGTGCGCTCGAGAAGAATGAGTATTCTGTTGTTTTAGGGTGGAATGTTCTGTAAGTATCTATGAGGCCCATCTGGTCCAATGTATCATTCAAAGCTCTTGTTTCCTTGTTGATTTTCTGCTTAGATGATCTGTCCATTGCTGAGAGTGGAGTATTGAGGTCTCCTACAATTAATGTATTATTATCAATATGACTCTTTATTTTGGTTAACAGTTGGCTTATGTAGATGGCTGCTCCCATGTTGGGGGCATAGATATTTACAATTGTTAGATCTTCTTGTTGGATAGACCCTTTAAGAATGATATAGTGTCCTTCTGTGTCTCTAATTACAGACTATAGTTTAAAATCTAATTTGTCTGATATAAGAATTGCTACCCTAGCTTTCTTTTGAGGTTCGCTGGCATGGAAGATGGATCTCCATCCCTTCACTTTCAGTCTGGATGTATCTTTAGGTTCAAAATGAGTCTCTTGTAGACAGCATATGGATGGGTCCTGTCTTTTTATCTGATCTGCAACCCTGTGCCATTTTATGGGAGCGTTTAGGCCATTCACGTTGAGAGTGATTATTGAAAGATATGAATTAATTGTCATCATGTTGCCTGTGAAGAACTTGTTTTTATAGATTGTCCCTGTAAATTTCTGTTGTAGATCACTCCTGGGGTCTTTCTCCTTTTATAGAACCCCCTTTAATATTTTTTGCAGGGCCAGCTTAGTGGTCACATATTCTTTCAACTTCTGCCAGTCGTGGAAGCTCTGCATCTCTCCATCCATTCTAAATGAAAGCCTTGCCAGATAAAGTATTCTTGGCTGCATGTTCTTCTTGTTTAGTACCCTGAATATGTCTTGCCAGGCCTTTCTGGCTTGCCAGGTCTCTGTGGATAGGTCTGACGTTATTCTGATGTTCCTCCCTCTGTACATAAGGAATCTCTTCCCCCTAACTGTCCTTAAGATGGTTTCCTTGGTTCTAAGATTTGCAAGTTTTACTATTACATGCCAGGGTGTTGGCCTGTTTTCCTTGATCTTAGGAGGGGTCCTCTCTGCCTCTAGGACTTGAATGTTTGTTTCATTCCCCAGATTAGGGAAGTTCTCAGCTACAATTTGCTCAAATACATCTTCTAGCCTTCTCTCTCTCTCCACTCCCTCTGGGATTCCAATTATTCTGACATTGGAACGCCCATGGTATCACTTATTTCTCTGATTCTATTTTCATGGATTCTGAGTTGTTTTTCCCTGGCCTCCTCTTTTCCCTTTTTATCTATTATACTGTCTTCCAGATTGCTTATTCTCTCTTCTGTCTCAGTTACCCTAGCTGTTAGATTATCTAGATTGGATTGGACCTCCTTGATAGCCTCCTTTTTAAGTTCTGCCAATTCACCTTTCATTTCTGCCCTTAGAGACTCTATGTTGCCATTAATTGATTTCTCCATTCTAGCCATTGTCTTCACAATTGCTAGCCTGAATTCCATCTCTGACATCTTGGTTATGTCTGCATCCATTTGTAAATCTGTAGCATAAGTCATAATCTCTGAGTCTTTTCTGTTTTGGTGGCTCCTCCTCCTAGTCATTCTGTTGATGGGTGTTTGAGGGAATGTATAGAGTCCAAATTATTGACCAGAACCCAAGCAAGATCCACCTGTTTTCTTGGGACCTTAGGGTTGCTGGCCTCTTGTTTTCCCAGCCTGTCTTTTGCGGGAGGGGCCTGCCGCGCTGTTACTCAGGGAACCCTGTTTGGGCGGAGTTGCCCTGCGCCCCTGTGGCGGCGGATGGGCTCAGTGGTAATCAGTTTTTGCGGCTTTTGTTCTCTGGCACCTTTCCCTGGTGGCTTTCCGCGTCTCTTCTGTGAGTCAGAGCAGAAGAGACCATTTCCAACCCTCTGCCTCAGAGCAGAGAGACCGCAGTCTGTTCTTCAGTGAGCTCTCCAGGTCACACTATCTTCATTTCTGTCTGTGCTGCTATAAACTGCAGCGTCCTGGGTTGTGCGCCCCTCCGCAGCGCTCCCAGTCCTGCCTCCAGGTCGGGGCACATCTCTGCCCTTTGTGCTTCTAAAACCGCCAGCCGCTCCCAATTCACCCGCGCATGACTCCGCCACTTGGGGTTTCCACCCCCGGGGGTTGCAGTTCACTGGCGCGACCCCAGCGCACCGGGTTTCTGTCTAGGAGGCTGTGGTTTGCATGCGCGTGACCCTGCCGGTCTGGTTTTCCACCCCGGGGGCTGCCCTAAAGTCCTTTCCTGACATTACCGGTCTGCGCACGAGTGACGCGTGAGGCTGTCACTCACTGTCGATGTAGGATCCCCAAGTCCAGGCACCCTCCCGCTGCCGTTTATCCTCCGATATCTGCCCGCAGAATCATGGCTCTCCGTTTCGTACCTCAAAACCAACTGCCTGTGATATTCTGTTTGTAGAGATCCAGATCTTCTTACATCTCAGGCTGGTTTCGTGGGTGCTCAGAGTGGTCTGGTCGTTATCCAGCTCAATTCCGGGGACCAGTTGAAATAGGGTCCCCTACTCCTCTGCCATCTTTTTCCTGCCAAATTTCCTATATTTTAAGGCTTTGTTTTTTATTCTCATTATTTTTAGAATTCACATATACCAACAAATAAGGACTGTTTTCTAAGAACATCATTTAAATAGTAAAATGTGAAAATACATAGATGACACCTCTTGATTTATTAAGAAATTAAATATATGGATTTAATTCTTTTTTCTTTAAATAAATTGCAATTTAAAGAAATAAACTATCCCCCAATAATATTTTTTCAGATAGTGATGTTAAAACCTCAATAGAATATGATCAAAAACTGAATCAAAAACTGAATAAATATAAGTCATTTAAAAGTGTACTACTGGGGCGCCTGGGTGGCTCAGTTGGTTAAGCGACTGCCTTCGGCTCGGGTCATGATCCTGGAGTCCCAGGATTGAGTCCCGCATCAGGCTCCCTGCTCAGCGGGGAGTCTGCTTCTCCCTCTGACCCTCCCCCCCTCTTGTGCTCTCTCTCTTTCATTCTCTCTCTCAAATAAATAAATAAAATCTTAAAAAAAAAAGTGTACTACTAACATACCATCAATATAGGATTAGTATCTTCAAATGCTCTTCTCCCAAGCCAATGTAGAAAAGCAGTTTACAATTGATGCGTGATATTGCTACCTTGGTCTGTTTAACACTTAAATTATAAAGATTTATTGGGAGAAGAAAAAGAAAAAGTCAAGATAAAATTGAGAGTGGAGCAGTGGAAATTTTGAGGGCATAAACTGTGGGTCGAATTCTTCATTTGAGTTTTAGAGAATTGCCAGGCATGAGAATTATTTATATTGAAAGGGAAGCAGGTGAAGCAAGGAATACTATGAAGACATAGACAAGGAAAATAGAATGGGAGAGTGATTAGGGGGTTCATACAATCATAGAGTTTTAGATCTGGGAGAGGTCACAGAGATACTTTTGCATCATTATTGTTATTATCCCATTTATTGAAGTATAATCCAATAAGAGTAATGTAACTTAAAGGTGCAGATGTGATGAACGTTTATACATATATACAACTGAGCAATTGTCATTAAAATTAAGATAGGAACATTTCAAACATCTCAGAATCCTTCCTGCTCCCCCACTAGTCACTAATTTTCCCTAGATATAACCCTTATTCTGAATTCTATCACCTTAGATTGTTTTACCCTATTTTTAAATTTCATAATTTTATTTTACTCAACAGTACCTTTGGTATTCATCCATGTTGTTTTATGCAGCATAATTCTTTCCTTCTTGTTGTTGTATAATAATCCATTTTAAGCCAATATACAATTTACACATTCTTCATTTTATGATCATTTCAGCTGTTTGAAGTTTTTCACTGTCACGTCAAGAGTTGATATAAACAATCTCATACACTGTTACCATTAGACGTAAACACTCACCTGTCTTTGGTATATACCTGGGAGTTGGAATTGTTGGATCATAGGGTAGATATATCTTTAGCCTTACTAAAACTGCTAACAGTTTTTTACTAGTGTTTGTGACAATTTTTACTCCCAGCAACATTGTGGTTGCTTTAGTGGCTCTCATTTTTGCCAGTGTTTGTTATTGCTGTTCTTTTGGGGTTTTGTTTGTTTTTATAATATATCATGTGGTTTAAATTACCATTTTCTTTATGACTAATGAAGCTGAATATGTTTTCACATATTTATTGATTATTTCATTATACTTTTTTTTTAAGATTTTTATTTATTTATTTGAGATCACAAGCAGGGGGAGGAGTAGAAGGAGAAAGAGACTCCCTGCTGAGCAGGGAGCCCGATGCAGTACTCCATGCCAGGATCCTGGGATCATGACCTGAGCTGAAGGCAGAAGTTTAACCGACTGAGCCACCCAGGCACCCAACTATTTCATTATACTTATATTCCATTGAAGTGGCTGTTCAAGAATTTTCCCTATGTTTCAAAATTAATCTTCCTTTTTTGTTTTTTCTTTTTAATGTATGAAGTTCTTTACCCAACTTTTTTTTTAAATGGTGAATAGCTGAAGGCGATATAGGTTAGTTGCCTTGGAGAAATTACAGACGTGAAAATGGAAGAGCCAAAATTGTGACACAATTATTCTGCTTTGCGATACATTGCCTCTTCCAATAAACAACTTTGGAAAAAAATGAAAGTTTTATAGTACCAAACATATTTCCAGAGAACATCACTGCTATATTTCTAATATATCACAGACCTAAACACAATCTTAATCACTTTAACTCTTTTTTTTTCCCTAGAGGAATTCTGTCTCTAAAAACACACAAAACATTAAAATGAAAGTCAATAAGAAAATATTTTCTTTTTTAAAAGATTTTTTTCTATTAACATGATCTAAAGCAATGAAAATAACCCCAAATTAGTAAAGCATTAAAATATATCATGAGTTCAAATAGACAAGATGAGTTTTTAAAAATAAAAATTTTGCTCATCAGAGGACAAGAAAAGTAAAAACAAAAGGATATTTTCTCATGTTAGTAATTTAGAATTTTTGGTGGACAGAGGGTATAAGGAAGCAGAACTGAATATTGCTGAAGTAAAAACATAAAAGGAGATGAAACTGGAAAAATTGGGCATATGCATTGGGAAAAAATTCTTACTGGGATGCAGAAATGCAAGCTTGTGATAATCAGTCTACTGGAAATTATGAGGAGTCCGTAGAATTTACCAATTTGAGTAAGAGGCAGAGAAATGAATTTTAATTCATTTTAATTGGAACCTATAAACTGTGGACTACAATCACATTCTTAGGAAAAATTGAGTTAACAACAGAAAATATTTCTGTTTAAATACAAATCAAAATTGGTTATTTTTAATATGATTACACATTCATTAAGTGTAAAACAAACCAGATTTATATTTTCTGGTGTTAATTACTAAATAAAGCAAAATTTTATTATTGTAAAAATATTGCTTTGCTCTATGACCTTTTGAAATCAACTTTTTCATTAAGTTTCTTGAGCTAAAGGTAAACCTGTTTAAAGAAAAAAAATTGGTAGATTTAAATAACATGCTTATATTTGTGGGATTTTCTTTGGTACTTTGAAGGAGTATTGTGAAATGTGAAATTAAAACTATGACTACTTTAACAATAATTATTGCATATTTATTTAATTTCCTTAGATGTGTATTTTGTCTGAAGACCGATTAAATATAGACATGGAGTCTACAATTAACCATTGATATTTATCAATTGTGTCTCTTGTCAGCAAGCTAGCAGTTCTCTTGATTATGCTATAAAATACTAAGAAAAAATGCATTCCCTTAATTTCTGAAGTTTAATTATAAAGCAGATTGTAATTGGACATTTTTAAATCTTGCTATATATAATATATTGTAAAACAAGCATTATTTATTACTCACAAATAATCAGACGGATATTTTTAACAAGTCAGGAAATGACAAATGTTGGCGGGGATGTGGAGAAAGGGGAACCCTCCTACACTGTTGGTGGGAATGCAAGCTGGGGCAGCCACTCTGGAAAACAGTATGGATGTTCCTCAAAAAGTTGAAAATAGAGCTACCATACAACCCAGCAATTGCACTACTGGGTATTTACCTCAAAGATACAAATGTAGCGATCCGAAGGGGTACGTGCACCCCAATGTTTATAGCAACAATGTCCACAATAGCCAAACTATGGAAAGAGCCAAGATGTCCATCAACAGATGAATGGATAAAGAAGTTGTGGTATATATATACAACGGAATATTATGCAGCCATCAAAAGAAATGAAATCTTGCCATTTGCAACGACGTGGATGGAACTAGAGGGTATTACACTGAGCAAAATAAGTCAATCAGAGAAAGACATGTATCATATGACCTCATTGATATGAGGAATTCTGAATCTAAGGAAACAAACTGAGGGTTGCTGGAGTGGTAGGGGGAGGGAGGGATGGGGTGACTGGGTGATAGACTGTTGAATCACAGACCTGTACCTCTGAAACAAGTAATACATTATATGTTAAAAAAAGAAGAAGAAGATAGCAGGAAGGGAAAAATGAAGGGGGGGGAATCGGAGGGGGAGACGAACCATGAGAGACTATGGACTCTGAGAAACAAACTGAAAGTTCTAGAGGGGAAGGGGGTGGGAGGATGGGTTAGCCTGATGATGGGTATTAAAGAGAGCATGTACTGATTGGAGCACTGGGTGTTATATGCAAACAATGAATCATGGAACACTACATCAAAAACTAATGATGTAATGTATGGTGATTAACATAACATAATAAAATTTTTAAAAAATCAGAGGGATATTTTTCACAGACATTAAAAAGAGTGGTTGCCACCAAATTCCTTAAACACAGAAATTAGAGTAAGATATAATCACTCTTCAAAAAAAAAAAAAAATTACTCTTCATTCTCATTACTTAGTAAAGCATGACATACTGAAGATGTCTTGATATCTGGCAAATAAAAATAACCTTTACTATCTATTAGTATGACTATAAAAAAAAAGACACAAAATAAAAAGTGTTGGCAAGGTTGTAGAAAAAGTAGAACCTGTGCCTTCCAGGAGAGACTGTAAAATGTTGTGGCCACTGTGACAAATGGTATAGTGATTCCTAAAACAATTAAACATTGAATTAAAATATGATCCATCAATTTCACTTGTGAGTGGAACCCCTAAAAACTAAAAGCAGCAATTCAAACAGATATTTATAGACTCATGTTTATAGCAATATTATTCACACTCCCCAAAAGATGGAAGTTACCCAAATGTCATAGGCAGATTAATAGATAAAATGTGGTCTCTATGCACAATTCAATGGTATTTAGCCTTATGAAGGAAGGAAGTTTTGGCACATGCTACAAAAAGGATAAATCTTGTAGACACTAGGCTAGGTGAAATAAGTTAATCACAAAAGAACAAATACTGTGTGATTCCACTTATATAAAGTCCCTAGAGGAGTCAAATTCATAGAGACAGAAAATAGAATGGTGATTGTCAGGAGCAGTCAGAGGGGAGGCTAGGGAGTTAGTGTTTAATAGATAAAAAGTTTTAGTTGGGGAAGATGAAAAATTCTGTGGACGGGTCTGATGATGGTTGCACAATAATGTGAATATGCTTAATGTCTCAGAATTGAATACTTAAAAATGGTTAAAATTGTAAATTTTGTGTTATGTCTATTTTGTCACAATTTTTACAAAAAGAAAAAAATAATTTGAACTTACTCCTCAGAAAATTAAATCATCTACTTTTAATTATGATTAGCCAAAAAATACTTTATTATTTTAAAGGCCTTTTGTTATTGATTTATTAAGATTTGCCCCCATTATTCATATTAAATGCAAGTTATTTGTATTGAATGAAGAAAGGTATGTCAGATGCCTTAAATCTTAAATATGAATAAAATTTATATCCTGGAAAAAATATCTGATTGTAATGAGCAGTATATTAAAAACCATTTAGCAAAATATACCACTGAGTAATTAGGTATTATTTGTTGTCTCCGGTTCTCAAAGTGGAGATATTTTCATACAAACACTGTTTCCCTTTTCTCTCAATGGGAATGATGTCCATCAAAGACTTCCACTAAGAAAATGTCCCTGTACATTTCAGGCAGATGCCATCTCAATCTCTGATGAAATTCTCTTGTTATTCTTGACTGCATGAATCATAAATCTTTTATAACACATTTCCATGAGCATCATGTGGTTAAGGGAGTTAGGTTTTATTTGTTTGCTGCGTTGGTTGGTTATTTCTAGTTTTGCTCTTTTGATCAGCTTCATTTTTTTCCATGTCAAGGCTTGGTTTTGCACGTCTTTGTAATCTATTAGGTTTTGACACAGTTGAAATTTAAAGGAATTGATTGATAGATGAATTAATAAACTTACTAATTGAGAGAAAGGTGTAATAACCAACAAGATTTCCTTGTGATAGAATATAAAGATATTGGTGGAAACTGTATAAGAAAAGCTCCCATTTGGTGACTGATAGATTTTTAGTATCTATACTTATATCCTGAATACAAAGTTTCTGGAGCAGAGATCAGAGCTACTGTTACTTAGGGCAATAACAGCATTAGTTCTTCATGCCCCAATGTTTCTCTTTTATTAGTTGATGCTATGAGAGCCAGACGGACTCTGCATTTGCCACAAAAAGGGTTCTTGCACCACAAGCCAAAAAAATATGAATCATATACATCTTGCCCCACTCTTAAGGAGAGGGAAAGAAACTTGTCTTAATGTAAATGAATTCTCCTTAGGAAGAGAAAGGGAAATCTCTAAGTTCTACCTTTTTGGAATATAAATAAGCGACTGTGGGAGGGTGCAGATGAGTGTCTCCAGATTTGCCACCCCCACAATGTCTCCATGGCTTCAGTTAACTCCATTTTAATATGCAAAGACACACCTCTAGGAAGTTCAATCTTTCCAAAGTTCTCACTGTCCAGTCATCTTTATACTCAAGCTTGTCCCTTAACCCAAGTTCCTGTAAATTTGCTCAGAAATCTCTGACAATGCAGAAGCATAAAAATATTTTCTCTTTTCCTGCCTCAATCTTTCTCATCCTTTAGACTGAAACTTCTATATTTTATCATCCCATCCAAATATCTATGCACACTTTTGCCAATGACGAATTCCAATATTGAAGAGAGATAATACTTTCAAGAATTTGTAAACCAATAAGCTTTGCAATTTGATTATACTTTTGCAAGCTTCGAGTCAGTTGAATTCCCCTCCCCTTACCACAAACCTTTAGAAAGAGTAACATCTTACTATGTCTTTTTATTTTTAAATACCTGTTGTATCATAAGTCCCACATGGCTCTTTTGGTTGAATTGCATACCTCTATGGCATCTTTGTCCTACTATCTCTTGAAAATTTGTTAAATATGAAAACAAGGCACAAGGGTAATTGCTAAGGCCATTTTAGTGTAGTATTCCACTTTCATTGTGTTAATTAATTTTTTGATCTGTTATATTGTTATTAAAGCAAATTGAAGTTTATCTTTACCTTCAACAATTGGAATAAGGAGAGTGTATTTTAAAGATATTTCATGGGAAATAGCTCTTTTGGTGGAAAATATATTTCATTAAGTTTCTTTATTTAAATTTAAGCAATGCAAACTAAAATCCACTCATGCATTAAACACTTTTAGCTTGCTAGTATGTGTAGCACTGTGCTTGTCGGTAAGATAATGTGAGAAATCTCAACCCCCAGTAGTCACACATAATTAGCATTATACAGTGTGAGAGCCTGAAGGCATCTCGGTGATTATCTAATCCAATACTGCTGTTCTACTGATATGAAATTGAGTTTTCAGAGAATTTAAATCACACAGGTTAAGGTAGGAACTTATAGTACCATTCTGTGAATTACTTATTGGAATAAGCCAGCATTCCCCCTAGAATTACTTATACATTGAGGATCCATTAAAGTTTCTCAATAGTTTAAGACACTTATGGATGTGGTAGGCACATAAAGCAGAAAACCATTTTATATCTAAAAGGTGTTTTGTTTGTTTTTTTTACCTTCCAGTATTTCCCTAGAAAGATTTCAGCAGAATGACAGCGCCTTAACTTGCGGTTATTCAATGATGGTAGTATTTATGTGTTAGGCCACATTGTTCCTCTTCCCCATTTGAGAAATTTCCTTTTATTGACTGATGTGGTTTTGGAATATAGGTGAGGTTCGGTGGGGTGAGGTCCAAAGCCGACAGCCAAGAAAGAATTCTTGAGATGTCTTTGGTGCAAAAAGGTGGTTTTATTAAAGCCTGGGGACAGGACCCTTGGGCAGTAAGAGCTGCTGCAGCCGGGTTGTGAGGGGTGGCTGATTATATACATACTTGGGAGTTGGGGGAAGTAAGGATTTCCATATGTTAAAGAAGACTTACAGGATATGGAGGCCTCGCCATTGTCAAGTTAAGGTTGTTTTTCCCTTGGCAAGGCATTAACGTGAAGACAGCTGGGAGCTTCCTGGGGGAATATCACACATATCCCACCCAGGAGTGTTGGGTGGGGAGGTTGCAGGCTATCCCCTTGTGCTTTGTCCTCAGCTAGCCTTCTGCTCCATTGTCATTGACCGTCGTGGGCAAGGTTAGAAATTCCATGCCAGGTCTCAGAAGAGTCCTTCACTAGCAGGAGGTTCTTCAGTTCATTTGTCCGTAGTCCTTCGAGCAGGCCCAACTTTATCATTCTCTGTCCTAAATCATGAGGCGGATTTTTCTTTTAGTGTAATCTTTCCTATACTGTCTCAGTTGTGTGCCTGTGTGTGTGTGTGTGTGTGCATTTTCCTGGCTTCTGGAAGAAAGTCCCCAATTCCTGAGTAACTACATTGCAGGATTTGGGTAAGAATTTTTATGACTATCAGTGCATACTGTCTTTATACTACTCAGGCTTTGTGTACATCAGCAGAAGCAAGCAAGCAGCCTGTGGGACTGACGGCCCAGCTCACCAGCGCTCCCATTCTGGGCTGAGGGCTATGTAATCTGATCTTTTGCAAGGAAACCTTACCTTAGGACTCAGGCTGAATTTGAACCTTTGTGCTGCAGGCGCAAAGCCAGCTTGTAAAGGGCCTCCGAATATATAAAACTGCTTCCTCTATCATGCAAAGCTCTTTGCCCTACCTGAGGCCTTTGCCTCATGTTTGCTTTGGAAAATAACCATGGGGCCATTGGTTGCCTTTCGCTGGCTGGCAGGAAGAAAGTTCTCCTCTGGCATGGCTTCTCACTATCTTAATTCTTCTCCTCTTAATGTTCTCCTTTCTACTTAAATCATTTTCAAGTCACAAGTCTGTTGATTCCAAGATCAAAGGCTATTACATATATTTGCTTACAAAGTCCTTTTACTCACTTCAGCTTTTCTCTCTCACGCAGTGTTTCCCCAGATCTCTCTAACCTACCTTCTGGGCACAGATTCATTCATTCATTCTTTCTTTCTTTTTTACTATGTTATGTTAATATGTAATATATTACATCACTTGTTTTTGATGTAGTGTGCCATGATTCACTGTTTGCTTGTAACACCCAGTGCTCCATGCAGAACGTGCCCTCTTTAATACCCATCACCAGGCTAACCCATCCTCCCACCCCCTCCCCTCTAGAACCCTCAGTTTGTTTCTGAGAGTCCGTAGTCTCTCATGGTTCGTCTCCCCCTCCGATTTCCCCCCTTCATCATTCATTCATTCTTAATCATTTGCCAGAGGGGGGAAAAAGCCACTTTAAAACTAGCTATTGCTAGCCTGAGTGGCTCAGTCGTTAAGCCGGGCTCCCTGTTCCCCGGGAAGCCTGCTTCTCCCTCTCCCACTCCCCCTGCTTGTGTTCTCTCTCTGGCTGTGTCTCTCTCTGTCAAATAAATAAATAAAATCTTTAAAAAAAATAAAAAATAATAAAACTGTCAATAGTATAAGAAAAGTCACAATAATACAAAGTAAATTACATGAAAGAAAACAAGTGGAGAGAAAAATCAGACAAAAAAAGAGATGAGAAAAAGACAGGAATAAAGTTAAGACAAAAAAATTGATTCTGAAAAAAAAAAAAAACCTATCCATGTACTATAGATAATCTATACATTTGTTTCAACATTTTAAGCCCAAATTAAAGAGGAGGACATAACTCAGGGTCTTCATAAGAGAAACACAAGATGGTTCAGAAACTAAATTCTTTCAGGTTGGAACCTGAAAGTAATATTTTTTTCCTATTTGTCCTCACAAAAAGAACATTAAAATTCAGCTAATAACATTTCAACAACATATTATGATGAGTAAAAATATGTACAACAATATTTTCAGAGGCATCTCTTTTAATGTGGGCTAATATCATAATATCACCCTGAAATCCTGAAAAAAAAGTTCTGTAAAGGAAACAAAACAAAACACTTTAGTTAAGAAGCTTCAAAAATCTTGTCTAGTGCAGAAGGAGATGATAATATAGTGTGTGGGATGAAAAATGCATGCCATCTGCACCCCTCACTGATGGTATCTCCCATGCTGATGGTACATATCATTAGCTGATGGCTAAATCCTTTTGCCTGGGCACATCTTGGCCCCAGGGATCCACTGGCAATCACCTGGGCATGGCCTTTGAGAAGAAGCCTCGAGAATATCAATTTACTTAGGGCATGGAGGGTCCACAGACTCTTTAGGCAGTACCACGTCATTTTTTTCTCTGCTGACCTGTATATGTAATAAGAAGTGACAAATCATTGTACTGCAGCTATTCTAGATTGCTTTTTTTTAGGATTCAAAAGTTCAACCAATCTTACATAAATGGAAATAGTTTTCTCGTTTTAAAATGACAAAACATATGCCCTATTAAGCCACTCCAACAATGCTTCCAGATGTAAGTAGGAGGTACTTTCAATACAATACCTTAAAACCTCTTGAAGTTTTTTTGTTTTGGTTTTGGTTTTGGTAATGAAGGGTGGAAGGCATTGACTAACAAATTATAAAAGTTATATATAAATGAAAATGACAAAATCAATCAACAGTAGTCAAGGGACTTTTAAAGAAGATAAAGAAGAAAGCTGGAGGAATCATATTCTAGAAATGAAGATCTATAATAAAGTTATATTGATTAAGTCAGTATGCTATTGATATAACAATGTTAAAGTGATTAACGGAAGAGCTTGGAAACTCTAGTCCTCATGTATATGATTATTTAATTTATGACAAAGGTGACTGAAGAATAATGATAAAGGACGATATGACTATCCATGTAGAAAAAAATAATCCCCCTTGACTTTTACTCCAAAATGTGCACAAAGTTATTTCCAGATGGAATGTGGGTCTAAATTAGAAAAGTAAAACATTAAACTCTTAGTAAAAAATATAGGATAATATTTGCCACACCTTGGAGTTGTCAAATATATCTCAGACTGAACACTAGCCCACAGAGGAAAAAATGATAACTTATTTTGCATTTAAATTAAGAACTACTCTATTCATTAAAAGCTATCATTAAGGAAATAAAAAGTAAGTTAAGAATGGGAGAAAGTATTTATTATACATATATGTGACAAAAGACACATTCAGAATATATAAAGAATTCATAAAATTCGATAGGGAAAAGACAGACAATTCAATTAAAAATGTGCAAGAGTTGAACATGAACTTCAAAAAAGAGGATATCCAAATAACCAATGAATAAACTATTCATCAAGAAACTTCATTATCCATTAAGAAAATGCAAGGTCAGGACGAGGTTGTAGGAGGTGAAATGTTTAGGGCAGAAATTTAAGGAGAAAATAGCTTTCTGCCAAACAAATGTCAAATAAATATTGATGCAACCACTTTTGAAACTGTTTTGTACCAATGCATATCCTCTGAGCCAGCAGCTCTCCTAGGTATATACCCAACAACAAAAAAGATGTACTATATTCACGAAAAGACAAGTATGTGTACTATATTCACCAAAAGACAAGTATGTTTATGGGAACATTATTTGTGATAACCAGGACATCCCATACTTGTACGGACAGAAAAATGTCTAAAGAAATTATGGTATATATATTGATAAAATGGAATACTATACAGCAGTGAAAATCTTGAACTATAACTAAACACAGCAAACATGAATAAATCTTACAATGTAGATTGATGGACCAGTAAGTTTCAATAGGACTAGAGGCATTCACATGGCATTCAAATAGTCTCACACTTTCTACACATTCACATAGCATTTCATCCACACACCTCTTCCACAGATACCTTAGTCACCAAATCGTCAAACTTGGTCCTTCAAGGTTTCTAACCATGCTAAGATGACAATAAATAATCAAACAAATTAGTAGCTTAATAAACTTGACTATTAAATATTGTTTATACTCAATTTGCTTTTTATTTAATTATCTACTTTGTTGTCAAAGTATGCAATTTAAAAATCACAGTCAGATGTGTAACATGAAATACGGTGTGTAAAATTCACTCTAAAATACAAGAACAGGTTTATACCAAAAAGAGAACCAAAGCTATAATAAAGACAGTAGAAAAAGACACATGCCAGTTTAAAACCAGCTGTTTTCTATACAGTATAACAGAAAATGAGCATCTGATATTTTGCATAATAGTCAATGCATAAGCAGTCTATGGCTTACTCCAATTTAGATAAAATTCACTAAGAATCAGGATTAGCACTGGGAAGCACTCGCCATGAACTGAACAAGGTAGCCTGAGATCCTAAAGCACTCCTTTATTGTTGGCATGACAATTTAAAGTAAATAAGACAAATTTGCATACAGAAAAAGGAGATGCTTATTCTTTAGATGTAACAAGCAAAACCAACAGAAGTAGGAGATAAAAATACTGACTCAGACAAACAGAGAACAAAGATGGAGGGGTTTGATGTTATGTATAAATCATGTAAATCAAAGCATGTGGATTTGAGAAGATCAAGTTATCTTTCCCCTTGAAATGACCAGTTTCCTGAAACCATTAATAAATCAGGAAATAAACTCTGTTGAGGAGTTTAAGTTGTTTTCTCTTCTCTCCCTATTGGTTATTTCTGTTAGACCTGATTCTGAGATGGGAATATGGGATAGTTCAGTTCCTTAGCCAGGCTCTTGGAGTTGAATTAGGTTGCAATATTATGACAGCCTACCAGTATAACAGAATATTCTCCCTCTTCTTTATGGCAACCAAGGAGATTGAATCCATTTAGTATAAAAGATAAAGAAAGACATTGTCAAGGCAGACACCTGGATGTGCACAAGTCAAATAAATCATGAGGTCTTGATCTTGATACCAAACTACAAGACTCCCAGAAGACAAGTTATTTGAACAAAATCAGTGCCCAGAAGTGAGTTTCCATAATTGAAGGATTATATAGAGGTAAATGTTTCATGTAATACTTTATGACATTCATCTTCCAGAAGAAAAGATTCTTTGTGTATCCAAATAGCTTTCATTTTCTAATAGTTTATACTTTGTTGTAATTGGTGACAGTGAGTTTCAAAGGCTAAGACTAATTCTGTCTGTTGTATTCTCTTCATATAGCCTATTACCTGGCATATAGTTGGTGCTAAATAAACATTTGTTCAAAAAATATTTTGAATATTGAAAAATATTATAGTTTGAATAATTTATATTTTTTATAACAACAATTTCAAAGCAAATTCATTTTCTTAGTTGCTATTTGTGCACTTAATATAGGATCTAGTGAAAGAACTAATCAAAATTTATGATTAACTACCTATGATAGAGATATAAAATTTAATTTATTTTATTCCAGAAGGAGGGATAAATTTCTATTTATACATTTAGATAGATAGATAAACAATCTTCCATTTAATCACACTGAGATTATTTTTTTTATTAGAAAACTTTACAGGTATTTTAATGTTCATATGCGAATATCAGTATGTACAGCTCATATATGCATGACTCTTGATGCAGGTAAATCTAAAATGAAAAATGTTTTCAACAACAGTGTCAGTAACTAGAGTCCTACTGCAACAAATTCACATACTAAAGATCAGGACCTAAAACTCCTTTTGACTTCAATAGCTAATGCTTGCCATTGGGCAGATGGCCTGAAGCAGTAAATAGAGATAGCAAGTGGGGTTTCTATAGTTCATGTGAACTGTGTCATTGCTGAGAGAGATATTCTGATCCTTACATTTCTATGTTTAGTTCAGTTTGACTTGAATTCTCTCCAGCGTTTGCAAGCAATGTGGCCTTTTCTTGCTCCCTCTGAGGATTGTCTGAAGGGCTTTTACTTCCTCAGAATGTTAGCCATAGTTGTGGAAAAGCTGCAAAGCCATGACATTCTTAACAGTGACAAGACACATCTCTTTTACAATTTTTCTGCCTGATAAATTCTTAACATTTCCTATGGGCAAAAATCACAGGAAAATGTGTGAAGGGAAAAATTATTTCGCTTCTTCTCTACCAGCCCATTTATATTCAGACCGTCTCAGGCCAGAATTTTCTGGGCTAATTATTTTGTTCTTGAGTGAATAATAGATATCAAAATTTTTTAGTATGCAGTGAATAAACTGTTGAACATTGCAAAATATATACTTGACGTGTGCTTAATTATTCTAAGTATGAACTCTGTTGCTTCCAAGAGACTAAGTGGGGTGGAGGTGGGGGGCAGAATGGAATTATCCTTACAGAAGCATGAAAATTCTGGCTTAACACACTGGGTCCAGTCCATCCACAGGTCCAGAAGCAAAACAGACAAAATAAGTGTTTTAGATAGGAAAATTTATTATAAAATGACTGCAACTGCCAGACGAGTAAACAAACCTCACGTGCTGGGTGGTTGTATGAAGGGATGGTGGTTATATGAGCCTCAGGGTTTTTGTTTTTATTTGGCTAACACAAGCTGACAGGAACCACAGCCTTCTCAGTGAAACACGGTGAACCACAGAGGCAGATGCTGGGGGCAACTCTGTGAAGAGGATGATACCATCAGCACAAATCCATCATCCCAGAAAACAGAACTCTGTACATCCTCTTCTTATGGTGAGCTACAGCTAACATCCTTTGTCCGTGTATACAGCATTATTTTTAGTTATATAAGTCACAGGAGTGAAGAAAATAACACAATTTACCTGAAAAGGTTAATGGTTTTCTTGGACACCTAATTTAAAACATTCATCTCTGGATGAAACCATGGCTGTAAAGAGTTAGTATAAAAGCTCAAGTTATAGCTTAAAAGTTCAATAAGCTTCTAAGAGCACTTAATGCCCAAACAGACTGAAAGTGTTTTTATGGAGATCAATGGGCAATTCACTCCTCAGTCACATTTTATTTTTCCTATGAAGTGGAATGGTGGTATGGTTCCCCATAATATTTAAGACACATAAAGTCTTGGTTAAATCTACATACTGAGCAAATCTTTCAACACTTAATAGGTACAGTGGGAACAGGTTGATGTAGGTGGTTATAAAGGTGGTTTGGCATTTGGTGTCTCTTATGGGCCCAAATAAAACAAAATTTAACTCATCCCTGCAAATTTCAAAAAACATATTGGGGAGGGGAGGAAAGAGTGGCTTCCCTTAAGAGCTCATCACTTGGCAGGGATCCAATTTCTAGGGCATGATACTCGGATTTTTAGGAATGTGATTGTTTGTGCACCCCGAATCAGTCAGTCAGTCTCCAGGGGATACAGTCAGGCTTAACCACAGTCACAAGACTAATTTATAAGGCGACCAAGTGAGATCTAATTATTATTAAATAAAACATATAGCTATCAAGAGGACTGAATACTTCTATTTACTGATCAGCATATTCCTTCCCTATAGGCAAGTTAAATTATAATTATATGATTTCACAGTCAACATGGGAATAAAGCAAGAGCAGTTAATTGGATATTTTATTGCCTAATGTCATCAAGCCCTGAGAGCGTGAAGTATGCCTCTCAACACAGAGATGCAGCAACAATGGTCAGTTGCTCCTGCGTGGAAGCTAGGATTCAGCTGAAACGTCCCTAACAGTCTTGCAAAGATAGAGAGGTATCAATAAGTTAGTAGTATTCAGCATACTATGTTACGCATCTTGTTAAATTTAAAGTGCTCAGCTATGCGTCACATCAATAAATATCGGCACACCTCTTTGAACAGATCTGTAGAAAGTTTCTATTATCTAGAGGCTTTTGAGTCTGTCACAACTTCATGAGGCATCTGCCAATCCACGGAGCAGCAGTTCTCAACATTTGGGGTCTTGGGATCCCTTTATACTCCTAAAAACTATTGAAAGCCCCGAAGTGTTATTGTTTATTTTTGATTAAAATCAATCAATATTCACTGATTAAAAACTAACACTGAAACAAGATCCATGTATTTATTAATTAATTTAAAAATAATAATACACTTCTACTTAATATAAAACATATAAAACACATTAAAAGTTTCCATTTTTAAAAACTGGTGATGTATTATATTTTTACAACCATTGTTAACGTTTGGCTTAATAGAAGACAGCTGTATTCATCTTTCTGCTTCTGCTTTCCATCTACTGATATCACATATCATGCAGCCACTGAAAAAACATAATGTACAGTTATGAGAGAATAATGGTGAAAAAGGCAAATGACCTCATGAAGCTATTATTTAAATAGTTTTGATCTCAGGGACACACTGACAAGGTCTTCAAGGACCTCCAAGATATGCAGATCACTGCCTTTTCTTTTTTCACTTACATCTAACTTTCTAACTGCTATAACAGTAGTTCTGATTTCTGGCTGCACAAGAGAGTGTGTGAAACTTAAAAAATATCCAGCTCATGCTTATACACAGGTAACTCTTTGGTAACTGCTACCCTAGAAGATTAAGACTTCTCCACTTCCTACAGTGACAAGTTTCTTTAGGCTGTTGACTATCTCTTCTCTGCCTTTTTCTTTTTTTTTGTTTTGTTTTGTTTTGTTTTAAAGATTTTATTTACTTATTTGAGAGAGAGAATTAGAGAGAGAAAGAGCATGAGGGGGTAGGGCCAGAGGGAGAAGCAGACTCCCTCCTGAGCAGGGAGCCTGATACAGGACTGGATCCCGGGACTCCAGGATCATGACCTGAGCAGAAGGCAGTTGCTTAACCAGTTGAGCGACCCAGGCGTCCATCTTCTCTGCCTTCTTCCTCACCTCCCAAACTGTGTCCTTAAAGCTAAGAAAACCATTGCTTGCTGGCTAATGCATGACGACTGGATGAACGCCATCATTTGCTGCCAGTCAGCGAGCCAGCCATATACACAACAATATAAGGCCATTCAACCAAAAATGTTGACTGGTAAAACCAAGGAAGTCAGCAATCTAAAAAGATAAACAAGGGAGAAACATCTGGGAATATATTCAAAATGATATAAATCGGGAAGAAATCACATGAGATAAAACAATTCTGAGACAGATTGTTAGATCGGGAGAAATACCTTGAGATATGAAGACCTAGGGGAGAAGGAAATCCATTTAAGTTGTCAACAGGTTTTTAAATATTGTAGAGTGGGATTGAGCCTCCCCTCCCACGTTCTGAGGCTCAGCACTGTCGCATTCCTGCTAGCTGAAGCGGCTTTAGCTTAGTCTCTGTGTCCTCATCCCCACTTAAAAAAAAAAAAAATCATCTTCCTTTTTCTCAAAATCCAGTTTTCTCTATATGAAATACCCTCAGATTTCCTATCTGTGCTCCCATCCTTTGGTTTTTTTATTTTTAAATTGTTTTATATTGCTTGTAACTCTATTTTCCTAGCGGTACAGTTACAATCTTGCCCCTCAGCTAGGTAAAGAATAAAATATTACGGTACTAACTAGTTAACCACCTGGGCCACCTGCCACCATGCACCTCTTAGCAGCACTTTGCCGCTTTCTTTCTTTTTTTTTAAAGATTTTATTTATTTATTTGACAGAGAGAGACATCGAGAGAGAGAACACAAGCAGGGGGAGTGGGAGAGGGAGAAGCAGGCTCCCCGCGGAGCAGGGAGCCCGATGCGGGGCTTGATCCCAGGACCCTGGGATCACGACCTGAGCTGAAGGCAGACGCTTAACGACTGAGCCACCCAGGTGCCCCATTTTGCTGCTTTCTTGAGGTGTCTCACCACATGTTCTAACTCACTGTTAATCCCAGACTTACCACTGCGCTACTGATAAGAGATTAAGAGCCGGAGGTGGAGGTTTTTCAACAGATGTATCCGTGTGCCCTGCCACTTGGTTTCAAGTCCAGCCCTCCTTGTCCATTCTAAGTAGTGGCATTATATTCAGCAGAGGCTCGAGGTGGCTTCCAGAAGGGGTGAGTGTGCCATTAGCATACAAATTCCTTGAGAAAACTTTTTTTTTTTCAGTACGTTTGGATAGACAGAGCCATTTGAAACATTCCATCTAGAACAACTTAGCTTTAAATTTTCTGTTATATTACCTTAGGGTCCATCAGAGCTCTCAGGTAATATAATAGGAAAGTGATGACGGGACCAATAATTCTTCTCAGGTCGCTGCTATCTCAGAGGATGCTGTACTTCAATATGTGTGCCTGTGCCATTTAAAGTCCCGACAGTGATACACCAGAGTGAGCTGAGACCTGTTTCCCACCTACCAATGCCGTAACAGTTAAGTGTGTCTCCAAAATGAGATTTGTATCATTTTACTCATCAAACTGGATTCACATTAATTCATCTTCAGGAGAGGTTCTGTTGACACATAATGTAGAAAAAATGTAAAGATTGATTCTTTTTCACTTGGAATTCATGGTGTAAATTCATGATGTTAAAAATGGTGCTTTGCTGGGTGATACAAAGTAACATTAAGCAGTAGGGGTCTATAGCAGAATTCCCCAGGTACTCTACGTTTAAGTTTGTTTACTTTGCAGTATAGGAATTTCTGCCATATTTTTAAATTAAATTACTATTCGTATGCTTTAAGTTTTATTTGGCAGTAAAATCAAAGTATATGCTTTCCATCGTCCTTTTTCTTTTCTACGTTGCTTTTGATATGAAAACATTGCACAGAGAGATTTTCATCTGTATTACACATGAGTAAAGTTACTATAAATTGATTAGGTAGGCTGACCAAAGTCTACCAGATTGTACCATTTAATAGTGCTTATTTCCTTGGAATGTTTGAACATATCAATATTTTCCAGTTTTGAGCTATAAGAGAAATGTTTCTGAGTGTGTAGCCGACTTTTGTTGTCTCTGGCCTCCCAGCTTCCCTGACCTATTCATAACAGCCCCTGATTTCCTTCTGGAACATCATCACTCCCACACTCTGTGCCCTGTAGGTAATGGGAAGGTAAACCAGGATGTTGTTTCCTCTCACCAAAGATATCAAAGGAATGCCTGGAAGCTCCTGATATGAGATTGGTTCTCTAAATATTAATCTCCTATTGAACGTCAAGCATTCGAGTGGTGGCTCTTAAGTGATTGGCTATCTGTATGATCACTTTCATTCCTATCTTATCCAAGCCTGGTTCTTAGTTGTTTTATTTTTATTTTTAGTTGTTGTTGTTAACCTTGTATGCAATCTTATCCTTCCAAAAATTCCATTTCTTTTTTCTTTTTTTTTCTTTCTTTCTTTCCTTTTTTTTAGAGAAAGAGTGCAAGTGGAGAAGGGGTGGGAGAGAGAATCTCAAACAGGCGCCACACCCAGCACAGAATCCAATGTGGGGCTTGATCTCACAACCCTGAGATCATGACCCGAGCTAAAATCAAGAGTCAGCTGCTTAACCAACTGAGTCACCCAGGAGCTCCCCAAAATTCCATTTCTGTCAGTCTGCTAGGATCATTTTCTGTTATTTGCAACCAAAGTACCCTGAATGACATGTGGGAAAGATTAGGAACAAAGTTTTTGGATTTTAAGTTTTATTTCTTAGGTATTTTGAGTCTACTTCAGAGATAAAAAGCACAATTAGACCCAATGTGTCTGAACTCCCTACCAGTGTTTAATTTTTCCCTTCCTTTCCTAGTGTTTCAACAGAGGCTCGAAGTTGAAAACAATGCAGTAATTTCCAAGTACATAGAACAAGGTGCTAAATCATCTATGTTGTTGGTGCCAAACTACTGTGGATTTGACTCTGTCTACATTACCGAGTACCCACTTCCGGGCTCTGAAGATCGTTGAACATGGGGAGTCTTGGCTATTTTGGAGAAAACTGTCACTATTTTGTGAATTGAACACACACCACACACACAAGAAAGGTGGTAACTTTTTTCCTCTATCACCTCAGGCAAAATGAGGTTTTAGAAACAGTTCTTGTAGAGTTTAAGAGATGTTCTCTGAAATTTGTAGGACAGAAAGACTGACTATCTATCTATCATCTATCTATCTATCTATCATCATCTATCTATCTAGGGAGAGAAAGAGAAAAAGAGAAAGAGAGAGAAAGCAAATAAATCGGAAATGTTACATGTCTATATACTAGGAATTTGCGATTGGGTTAAGTAAGTATTTTATATCCATATTAAGGAATGTGTTTAGTTATTAAAATGATGGCACCCTTGGGGTGCCAGGGTGGAGCAGTCGGTTGAGCATCTGACTCTTCGGTTCTGCTCCAGCTGTGATCTCAGGGTCCTGAAATCGAGCTGAGGGCAGAGTCTGCTTGAGATTCTCTCTCCCTCTCCCTCTGCCCCTCCCGCTCCTGCTCGCTCTCTCTCTAAAGTAAATAAACCTTTTTTAAAAATAAATAAAATGATGGCAACTTTATATTTATTCACACAAAAATATTCATAAAATACTTGTAAGTGAAAATCAACTATCAACTGTTCTTGCTGTATATTCATCATATATGTATACAAAAAAAATTTTATAGCAAAATAGTGGAAGAAAATAAATGAAAATAGTAGTGCAAGTTATCGCTTAATATTTTTCTGAGGTCATTATCCTCTTTTTTTGGGCTTATACAAAGTTTTAACTTTTCCTTATAATAAATTTTACACGTAAAAAATATGTATGCTTACTTTTCAAGACACTTGACATTTTTAACATAGTCAATTTATAGTTATAGCAGGAGCCCCAAAGTATGTCAGTAAAAACAGAGAAATGATTAAAGCTTTCTGAAGCCTAATCTGAAATACTGTTTGGAGGAATAAAAATCACAATGACGGTGCCTGGGAAGCTTTGGAGTTAAACAGCTTCGGCTTGGTTTCTGGTTCTCAGTTTCTAGTAGTATATTCCTGAACCAGTGTCTTCACCTCTCTGGGCCCCAGATTCCTTATCTGTCAAATGAGCATGTTAAGGAAGGCTGCCTTGCAAATCTCCTGCAAGCATGAAGCAATGAACATGAAGTGTTTACCGGGGCCCATGGTAAGATCATCCAATATCGTGATGACAGTGTTGACAATGCCTTCATGATGAGCCTCACCACCTTTGCCGTATGAAAACATGGTGATCTAGATCCCCAGAGCAATGTCAAGAGGTAATTTGGTCTCCTCCTACCTCTCTAGGGTTCAAAACATCTTCTGTTGCAATCACTTGGCACAGTGTTCATGACCTGAGGCGCTCCAGGGTGATTCCCAGAATATCACTTTAAAGTACTTTCAGTGAAGGACAAATAGAATGAATCTAACCCTCTCCGAGTTGGATCAGTTTTATAGTCCTTCATGATGTTTTCATTAACCAAGAGGTATATTAAATGTTGTGTTAGGAAGAAGGACCTCTGTGAATGAATATGTTTGGATAAACTTTTTTTTTTAAATTATACGTCTCCTGGGGCACCTGGGTGGCTCAGTCATTAAGCATCTGCCTTCGGCTCAGGTTGTGATCCCAGGATCCTGGGATCGAGCCCCACATCGGGCTCCCTGCTTGGTGGGAAGCCTGCTTCTCCCTCTCCCACTCCCCCTGCTTGTGTTCCCTCTCTCGCTGTCTCTCTCTCTGTCAAATAAATAAATAAAATCTTTAAAAAATAATAATAAAATAAAATTATATGTCTCCTGAGTGCCTTTAATAATTTAATGTAGGGCATATGTCTCTGTGAATGAAGGTTAATCATTCAGCATTTCCCAAACCTATTTTTTTTTTCAGGAACCATCTAAAAGGAGTATGGGAAGCACCAACCCAGGGTTTCACATAAATGTTTTAGAACTTTTATTATTCTCACAAAAATATTTCATCCCTCAATAACTACTTGACATTGAAGGATATAATTGCCATCCTAAATGACTGAAATATTGAATATTTGAAAAACATTTGCAGATATCAAGATAATGTTGAGCATGCTAACTTGGAACCAGGTTCTTTACATCTTCAAAGAAGAAACAATAAAAAGATGGAAATACAGTCTATACTGAATTAATGTCTATAACAGCTTTAATTGAATTCTGTAATAAGCCCAAAATAATGAGGTTACTTATTCCACTTAAATATCTGTTAAATATTTTTTTTTAAGTAATAGTTGGTCTTAATTAGTTGTTTAATACTACCTATTTTGAAAAAAAACATGTGACTCTAGATACAATTAAATATGACAATTTATTTTGAGTCTCTCAGTTTTCTCAACTGGAAACTTTAAATTACTTTTAATGAAAAATTTTAAAAATATGAAAGCATTCCAAAGTCACATTTGGTTTCTTTCCATTTCTAAACTATATTGATTTGTTTCGTATTCCCTTAGAGATACAACTCATCTCATTAATTTTGAGGATCAGTTGATGTGTATTCAGATCGCAGCTTTTCCCTAGATACAAACAGCAAGGGCACCAATTAGGTTGGTGTTTTCAGTGAGGCAGGCAGTTTTTCACGAAGAACTGGAATAAAACCAGCCGAGCTCACTAGGAGACACCACTGGGTCTGGCCTCTGCCTCAGGCTACATTCAAAATTAAATTCAAGTATAATAACCACAAACCCAAGTTACCAGCATTTGACAAAAGATAGAGGTGATTTCATAGCTTTGGAACTAAATAAGAGTGAAATACAGCTCGTATGAAGATCAAGAAATATTTATATATGAAAATTCTAGATACACAATGAAAATATTTCATGCCACCTTTGTGTTATTCCTAAAGAATAAGATGACATATTACTAACAAGATAGAAATGATTTTCATCAAAATAGGTAGGACTGATACGACATTTTACATGCAAATGCTAAAAAGCCACAATCAGGCATTCTGCACAAATATTCAAAAATCAATATGTCCTTCACGCACAAACTAGAAAATTTGATTATAGTCACTATTTTTTTCCCCAAGTTTTTGGCATTTTCTTGCCCAATATTTTACTGAATTCTCAACTCACTCTAGTTACTTACAGAGATTTGAACTTTCTTCAGTTATGAAATATTTCAAACATACAGGAAAGTGTAGAAAACTTTCTTTTTTTTTTTTTTAAGATTTTATTTATTTATTTGACAGAGAGAGAGAGACAGCAAGAGAGGGAACACAAGCAGGGGGAGTGGGAGAAGGAGAAACAGGCTTCCTGTCGAGCAGGGAGCCCCATGAGGGGCTCGATCCCAGGACCCTGGGATCATGACCTGAGCCGAAGGCAGACACTTAACCGACTGAGCCACCCAGGCACCCCTAGAAAACTTTCTAATGGACCATATATGTATTTCCCACCCAAATTTAACTACCTTCATATTGTGTAATAATAGTTTCAGATATTTTTTTAAACAAGCAAAACATTAACGATGTAATAACAGTTCAATTCCATTTCCTTCCCCTCCCTTCATTCCATAGATAGTTTGGAATTTTTTAAATTAATTAATTAATTAATTTATTTATTTATTTGACACAGAGAGAGAGCAGAAGCAGGGAGGAGCGGCAGAGGGAGAAGCAGGCTCCCCACTGAGCTGAAAGCCCGCCGCGGGTTTGATCCCAGAACCCAGGGATCATGACCTGAGCCAAAGGCAGCCGCTTAACTGAGTGAGCCACTCACCTGGGCATCCCTAGTTTTGAAAACTTCAGTGCCGGACAGTATGTTAGGTGCAAAGGATTCACAGCGTGAACAGGTATTAGAGGCCAAGTCCCAGATCTCATGTTGCTCGCTCAGAAAATGTAATTATACATAAATTATTGCTCAGTGCTATGACAAGAGGAATTGTGGTGTAAAGGACCAGAGTTTGAGAGAGGATTTCTTTTAGGAGGATTTGGGTGAGTTTTGTTTTGTTTTTTTTTTTTATCAACTTTTCCAGATTTTGATTTGAGAAGATCAGTGACCGCAGAAAAATTACAGGTACTTTGCACTTCCAAAGGCTAATATTTTACACAATCAATTAGTACCTCTTATCTTATAAAAAATCCTGGTCAAGATATAACCTGTGATGATCTTTTTTTAAAAAAAATGAACTCTATTTTTAGAATGGATTTATGTTCACAAAATAAAAAATTGAGTAGAAAGTACAGTTACCATATATCCCCTCCCCAACATCTGCACAACTTCCCCCACTATCAATGCCTTGTAATTGATGAACCTATATTGACAAATCAATATCACCTAGAGTCCATAGTTTACATTAGGGTTCCCTTTTGGTGTTGTATATTCTATAGATTTTGACAAGTATATCATGGCATGTATCCACCAGTAGAGTATCATACAGAATGTTTCACTGCTCTAAAATGCACCATACTCAGCCTATTCATCCTTCCTTCTTCCCAGCTCCTGGAAACCAGGATCTTTCTATCTTCATAGTTTTACCTTTTATAGAGTATCAAATAAAAATTGGAATCCTATAGTATATATAGTCTTTTCAGATTGGCTTCTTTCACTTAATAATAAACATTTAAGTTTCCTCCATGTCTTTATGGCTTGATAGCTCATTAATTTGGGGCACTGAATAATATTTCATGGTCTGAATGTACCACAGTTTATTTATTCATTCACATTCTGAGGGGCATCTCTGTTGTGTCCAAGTTTTGGAGTTATCAATAAAGCTGCTATAAAATTGGTGTGCACGTTTTGTGTAGACATAAGCTTTCGACTCCTCTGGGTGATACGAAGGAGCACAATTGCTGGATCATATGACAAGTTAATGTTTAGTTTTATAAAAACTGTCAAAATGTCTTTCTGGGCCACTGTACATTTTTCATTCCCATCAGCAACGAATGAGCGTTCCTATGCTCCACACTATGGCTGGCACTTTGTATTGTCAGTGTTGGAGGTTTTTGCTATTTTAAAAGGTCTGTAGTAGCATCCTATTGTTTTAACTTGCATTTTCCCAATGACATTTGATGTTGAACCTCTTTTTATGCTTAATTCCCATCTGTATACTTCCCCAGTGAGGTATTTGTTCAGACCCTTTGCTCATTTTTTTTCATTAAGTTGTTTGTTTTGTTATTGTTGAGTTTTAAGAAAGTTCTTTATATATTTTGGATAAGAGTTTTTTTATCAGATATATTTTCTAAACTATTTTTTCCCAGTCTGTGGCTTATCTTTTAATTCTCTTAACAATGTCTTTCATTACATAAAAGTTTTAATTTTAATGCCATAAAGCTTATTGATTATTTTGTTGTCATGGATCATGCCTTTGGTGTTTTATCTAAAAAGTCATCACCACATCCACGATTGCTTAGATTTTTCCCTATGTTACCTTCTAAGATTTTTATAGTTTTATATTTTACACTTAGGCCTATGATCCATTTTGATAATTTTTGTAAAGTGTGTAAGATCTATGTCTACATTGATTTTTTTTTTTTTTTTGCATGTAGATGTCTACTTGTCATAGCACTATTGTTGAGAAGGCTGCCAATTTGACATTGTATTGTCTTTACTCTTTTGTCAAAGATAGTTGAGTATACTTGTGTGGGTCTATTTCCAGACTCTCTGTTCTGTTCAATTGGTATATCTGTCTATTCTTTGCCAATGCTCTCTTGATTACCTTAGATTCATAGTAAATCTTGAAGTCGTGTAATGAAATTTTTTAAAAGAGTGTGGTCAGTTAAATCTCTCTTGTGAAGTGATATCTAAAAAAAAAAAAAAGATAGTAGGAAACCAGGCAGACATTTTGGGGCCAAGTATTTCAGGTGGAGGAAACTGCAAGTGCAATGAAAAGCAAGGTTACCTGTGCAGCTGGGAAAGTGATCCTGAGGAAGAGTGTAAAGGAATAAAGTAGGAGTAGCAGCAAGCACTAAGTCAGGTGGGGCAGTGTAAACCCCATTAAAGGCCCCGGGTTATATTTTTAAGGGTAATAGAACCCGTTAGAAGATTTGAGCAGATTTGAGATCTGATTTACATTTTTAAAGAATCATCAGGCTGCTTATGGATAATAAATATTTTGTTTTATGTGGGAATAGAATAGAATAGAATAGAATAGAATAGAATAGAATAGAATAGAATAGAATAGAGACAGAATATAAGTAGAGACATGATTTAGAGTACCCTTGTGGCAGTCTAGGACAGAGTTAACAGGAGCACAGAATAGGATGACAGCCATGGAGGTTTGGAGAAGGAATTGCATTCTGGATGTACTCTGAAAATAATGCAGAGAAGATGAATGAAATGTCAGAAGATGGGATATGAAAGAAGAAGCTAGAATGACATTGTAAATTTTGGTCTAAGCACTTGATGAATGTAGATATTATTGAATTAAGCAGGAAGCTTTTAGGGAAGAACAGCTTTGCTGAAACATATAAAGTTCTATTTTGACCATGTTAAGTTTCAGAGTTTATTGGAAATTCAAGTGGAAATGTCAAGTAAGCATTTGGATATAGAAGTCAGTATAGAGACACACATTGTAGAGTCATCAGCACACAGGTGATATTTAAAGCTGGTAAGAGTCAGGCTCCACCCATCTACCTTTTGAAAGAAATAAAGTGATTCACTAATATTTCCCAAGTTTGAAAATTAGCACCTTAGTAAATAGCAACTTAGTATCAATCCATTACTATGTTATAGGGTAATTACGTATGTCACACCAAACTCAGATTTCTCATTAAAGCGTATCCTGTGCCCATGACTTTATCCTTCAAATATTCATAATATATTTTAGCATTCCATCACCTCTTACTGTGGTTTTCTGTTTATCCTTGTTTTATCTTCTCTGTGACCCTTAAAAAAGACCAGCAGTAGAGGTATTTTTTGGGAGACAACATAAAGGCTAAATTGGAATCAATACTGGAGTTGGAAATGAGGATATAGATTCAAGGAATTTTATAAAAGCAAAATTAAAGAATCAGTTTGTATTAGTTTCCTAAGCCTGATATAAGAAAGTACTGTGAACTTGGTGGTAAAAAAACAGAAATTTATTCTCACACATTTCCGATGCAAGAAGTCTGAAATAAGGTGTCAGGAGGACCATGCTACCTCCAAAAGCTCTAGGGAAAGTCTTTCCTTGCCTCTTCCTATGTTCTGGTGGTAGCTGGCCATCCTTGGCTTTTCCTTGCATCATAACTGTATCATTACAATCTCTGTTACCTTCTCTACATGATCTTCATCTCTCCCTGTGTGTCTTCTAGGTCACCAACCATTGGATTTAGGCCCCACTCTACTCCAGCATGACATCATCTTAATTACATCTTTGAAGACCCGTTTTCCCAAGTAAGTTCACATTTACAGGTGTTAGGGGCTAGGACTTTAACATAATACAATTCAAGATACAACACAGTTGAATGTGGGAGGTAAGGCAGAGAGACAAGGGGGGCAAGGACAGTTGGAGTAGAAGAGAAAAGAGTCATATATTATTCTCAGGATTCTACCTAAGTGATAGGCTAACTTGTGTTAGATAAGCAAGGTTAGAAAGGTGAGAGATAATGCCAAGTTTGAGTGTCTATGGGAAGTTCAGACTCAAATATCTATAAGAGCTGGTTACATGTGTCTGAAGCTTGGTAGACATCTGGACAATGAATAGAGTCCTCAGGATATGGGTAGTAGTAGAAACCATAAATATATAGATAAAATAACTTAATCATAGCTAACATGTATTAAGTACTTCCTATGTGTTAACCACTATACCAAGCACTTAGTGTGTATTAGCTAATGTAATCCTTATAATGACCTTATAAATTCAGTACAATTATTATCCCTATTTTACAGATTTGGAAACTGAGTCACAGAAAGATTAAACAACTTGCTTAGTTAGTACTTGCTGAAGTAGATTCAATTCCAGACTGTTTAATTGAAAGCCTATATGAAGAACAACTGAAGTCTCTTGATGTGTCAAAGGAGAGCAACCAGAAGCTGAGAAATGCATGCCCATATTTGGAGTCATTGAAGAAATGATAGCTATTTGGTCTGGACATGAGATTCTCCTACTCTGAGGAATTTTGCCTCTTCTCCATAATTTAGAGGACAGAATTATAGTCAATGTGTGGCAGTGAAGTAAGTCTAACATAAAATTAAAGCTATCTGAAATGCAATGTCAAGTCTTAAGACAAGATAGTCATTCTCCTTCCTCTTAGGATACTGGACCCTTAGAAAATGTTTAAGAAATGCTATGATATTGTAATGAAGCTAGGAAGACTTTTGAAGGATTTTATAAAGAAATGCAATACATGGCCCTTAAGAGGCATTCCAACTATGAGATTCCATAAGACATTATATTTGACTGAAAATATTGTTTTTAAATTTTTTTATAGTTATCCAAATTAGCTAATTTTCAAAACAGATTTAAGAAAGCTATACTCTTAAGAAAAAATATTTATTGCTAAAAATACAAGATTTAAACAATTATTGCAACATGAGAATAAAAATTTGTATTTACATAATTGCATTTATAAAGCATTTTGATAAAGTCTCTTTATAGAGGATATTAAGGCCAGGGCATTTTTAGTCCTGGAACCATTAACTATTTGCAACTCCAGTTCTGTAACTGATGAATGCATGAGAAATATATATATATATTTTTAAAGATTTATTTATTTATTTGAGAGAGCGAGAATGAGAGAGAGTACATGAGAAGGGGGAGGGTCAGAGGGAGAAGCAGGCTCCTCGCTGAGCAGGGAGCCCGATGTGGGACTCCATCCCGGGACTCCAGGATCATGACCTGAGCTGAAGGCAGTTGCTTAACCAACTGAGCCACCCAGGAGCCCTGCATGAGAAATATTTATCAGAGAAATTTTTCCCCCGATATACTATTATTGCTGAGTGAGTCGTCTTTTTTTTTTTTTTTTGTAGTGGAAATTGCTTATTCAAACTTACATATTTCATTGAAGAACTGATATTAGATCCAGGATTTCCAGACTACAAAATATCACTAAGAAATAAAGAAAAATGTTAGAAAATCTGTTAGAAACCTCAATGGGTTTGCAAAAACCATCTTGAACTGTAGAATTGAATATATTCAGATTTTACTAAAAGGAGATAAGATCCAGAGTGTATAATAAGAGATTTTATCTGGGCAAGAAGGCTTATTTTATGCGGAATGCTTTTAAGAATATTGGCTTTTAACTACCAATTCTAAGGAATGAATCTAAATTAGATGATGCTTAATGGTTATCATTTAGTTATTAGAAGTAAAACATACTGAATCATAGCTGTAGGTCCTTCAATTTGCAAACAGTTTTTAAAAACAATTTACAGGGGCGCCTGGGTGGCTCAGTTGGTTAAGCGACTGCCTTCGGCTCAGGTCATGATCCTGGAGTCCCGGGATCCAGTCCCGCATCGGGCTCCCTGCTCGGCAGGGGGTCTGCTTCTCCCTCTGCCCTCTTCCCTCTCGTGCTGTCTCTCATTCTCTCTCTCTCAAATAAATAAATAAAATCTTTAAAAAAAAATAAAAACAATTTACAGTGGGATTCTGTGTGTGTGTGTGTGTGTACGTGTGTGTGTGTTATGAAAATAAGAGGCACTTTGGTAGCTTAAATTTTGTACGGGAAGGGAGGTTTTATCTTCTCTTTCAAAGCTATATTATATCAAATTACGTTAAACCAGGCTCAATTTTTAAACCCTCTGACCAGAGATATCCTATAAGCAAACATACTAAATCATGTGCATCACCATGCATTTTCAGTTTTTATAGCCATAGTCAAGTAAAGTACCAGGTCTGACTACATATGTTATATAGAGTCATCATATATTATTTGTTGTGTGCATTTATATGCCATGTTCTAGTGGTATCTATAGTTACATATTGTTTCCTATTCATTTAATCTAAGAATCTATATTTGAAAATACATAATTGAAAGTATGAGAGATAATGGTAGATAATAAATTTGTTTTATTAGATTGCACAATAGAAATGGAAATGTGGTCTTATGAAGTAAATAGATCATTATCATTAAAATTATATCTTTGATTATAAAACCGTTATATTTAAAATAGAGAACCAAACCATGTAGATTTTTTGCTTAAAATTTTCAGTGGGTTGTATTTTGATTAATTTTATTATAATTCTCATTCCGCATTATTCCAAGGCAGTACGACCAGATAATAAAATTACCTGTGACTTTGCAACTAATTTTCAGATTTTTGAGAATATATGCTACTTTTCATCCTCTAATTTATTCAAACTTTGACCTGGCAAGTTTTTTCCCCTCTCCAAATTAACCTAAGGATCAGTTTCACAGAATAGTAACATTTTAATAAAACTGAATAGTATAGTATGGATTATCACAAATGAAGTCCAATATTTTTTTTATTATAAATATTCCTGAAAATCTGGAGAGACAGATTTGAAATGGCAGGACACCAGACAAACAATTCCTTTTTTTTAATCAGTGAATTCACCATTAGGTATGTTAGTCATCTGACAAGTCGGGTTTCTGTTTCTTAGGGCATAAATTTTCCACAGCAACATCTTTACAACTGGATCCTTTTCTAATTAGGGATCATGTTTGTTTGCCTATAACAGAAATTTTCTCAAGGCTTAAATACATAAGGGTTAATTTTGTTACATGGCAAGAACATCCACAGCAAATAATAAAGTGGTTTCTCTGTGCTACCAGAGTCCAGGCTCCTTCTAGATCTCTGTTCAGAGCTGCTTAACCCAAGGCCTTCATTCTGATGTTCAGATGTTGGCTTCTATGCATCCAGATACTGCATCCATTTTTGCTCCAGTTAGTTAAAAGGTCAAGGGCAAAGAATAAGGGCTAGACCAGCTAATTCAGTTTTCTTTAAACAAATAAATAAACCATAATATCAAAACCTTTCCAGGAATGCCCACCTGGCTATTTCCATTTATATTCCAATGGTAGCAAGTATATTCGGCAGCCACTCCTTGATGTAAGAGAGGGTTGGCTGTGAGTATATATAACTGGGAACATTGTCATACAAAACAAAATTGCAGTTCTCTTAGAAAGGAAAAATAGGAAAAATGAATATTAGGCAGTGAAGAGTCTGTTTTAAAACGCACACCTGGTTTATTAAAAAATTCCTCAACTAGAAGACATATGAATGGCTAACAGACACATGAAAAAATGCTCATTACTTATCACGGGGGAAATACAAATCAAAAACATAATGCGATACCACCTCACATCTGTCAGAATAGCTAAAAGTAACAACTCAGGAAACAACAGATGTTGGCGAGGATGCAGAGGAAGGGGAATTCTTTTGCACTGTTGCCGGGAATGAAAGGTGGTGCAGCCACTCTGGAAAACAGTATGGGGGTTCCTCAAAAAGTTAAAAATAGAGCTACCCTATGACCCAGTGATGTAATGAGCACTGGTTCTATGCAACTAATGAATCACTGAACTCTACCCTAAAACTAATAATACACTATATGTTAATTAACTTGAATTTAAATTAAAAAAAAAGTTCCTCAACCTAACCTCTGCCTATTAGTGGCATGAGTTTTTCTACCTTTAACCTACCTAACCAAATTTTAGTTACTTTAGTTACTTTATTCACTGCTAGTCAGAAATATTGCTTTGAAAATCAGCCCTAAAATTTTTACTTCCCCTTTATTCCCCCGACCTCCCAATTGCCCAGTGATCTCCCATTTCATCATTTTCCCATCCCCTTATTCCCTACTGAATTCAATCTCTGCCTTCTTTGTGATTTGTAGGCTTTCAAATTTCTCCCAAGTCTGGTGAAAAATCAGTTCCCTCTAAATTTATTTACCAACCTCTTTCTCCTGTCCTCACATTCCTATATCACTGACCTGGCAATAAACACTTTTATCAGTGCACTCAATTATTCTCAAGTCCCTCTCTCATGAACTTTCCACAGAATGTCTACCACTAAGACCAATGTAATATGAATGTCCAGATGGTTCTATACAACCTCTGCCACCTTGGCTCCCAAGCAAGTAGGAATGAAATGTTGGGAGCCCTTAATTTCATACCACCACCATCCCAACTAGTGCCTGAAGCATACCCTCTTTATATTTGGGGATCACAGGAATCTGGCGAGAGTGGTCCAAGCAAGGACTAATGGTCCTTGAATGAAGATTTAGGGACAACAGAGTGGAGCAAAAGAGAGAGATCTGCCTGTCCCTCTCAAAAATTTTCCCCTAAGTGTGTATTCTCTGTTTTTTCAAGGAACTGGAGACAGTAAACTGTTTTTCCACATCATCAAAATACTTTCTTAAAGCAATTAGCCCCAAAGTACATGAAAGGGTAAGAATCAAACTGGCAGAAAGAAGAGGAAAATTCCCAGGGTTGATTAATACCTTAAAATAACATCCTCCCATCCCATATTAACATAGAAGCCACCGTCTTATCCCTACGCTCTGGCTCCCCAGTGTTAATTTTTTCTGATTTCAGAAAAATCAAATATTTGATATGCAATGTCTACCTGCTTATTACAATACAATAATACAACTATAGAAGGATACATTTTATGAAATCTCAACAATGCACAGTCTTTCCACTCCCTAGGCCACCAATGTTAAAAATCCCCCTTCCTGAACCTCCTAGATCTGTAGAATATGAAATATTATAGCAAAAAAATTTTGAATGCTGAGAGTCAGGTAGTTCACGGCTAATTCGCATGCAAAAAAAGTGGATAATTTCTCAACAAAATCACAGGAAGCAAAGAATTCAAAATAAAGAATAAATCTTTGGCGATTAAAAATTACTATGATTTTAGAAGATGAAAACTTCTTGAAACAGTTACTTGTTGCCAGGGAATTCATTCTCACTAGTTCTACAGGGTTCTGTTAACATAGGCCACCAGCCAGCACTTACATGAACTTTTTGTTATGGTGAACTTTTTATTGCAATGGTATGTGTAGGAGGGATTTGACCTGTACGTGCCCCAAGAATTCTTTTCCAGAATATAACTCACTTTGACAAGGCATTTAGAAACACAGTATACTTTAAATAAAAATATCTCCAGGCTTCAGAATTCTATGCCTCTAAAATTACAACCACTTAAAGGAATAATTGTTTGGCTTCGATGCAAAATAAGTTCAGGGATCTGCTTAGTAATTTTATTTTTTAAATTAATAATTGTTATTAATAATATCTAGTATTTACTGGATATGATGCCAAAAATCTGAATTCAAGATCTCCCTCTTAGTACAAATATTATTTGAAAAACTATATATTTTTATATATATTCTGTGTATTTTCTTTCACATGCTTGTGAAGTATGACCACAGGGCTATTTAATTCTGTGAACTAATAGTTCTAAATTTGGAACTAACAGGAAAAACTTTCAAAGAAACCTCCTTTGATATTGTGTTTAAATTCTAGATAAGTTTGGCAGTAAGTGATATATAAAATCTGAATGTGATCTATATTAGTAATAAGAGTTAGTGAAAACTTACTGATTGCCAGCAGTTATGTGAAGAATGCTATTCTAGATGTTTCTTTTGCTTGAGCTGGAGGTGAGATCTTCTATGTATGTATGTGTATATGTGTATGTATGAATATATGTATATGAATATACATATGAATATATATTCAATTATAACTCAAAACATGAAAAGCATCACAAAACAAAGCAGGAGATACATTTGCCATTTCTTAAGTTAGTTCTCATGTTACTCAAGTATGCATTGCATCTGTCATAAAATTAGCAACAGGTTTTTCATCTGCACTAAAACTCTTCCAACAATAAAATCATTATCAGCATTTCACATAAAAGATTGACCCTCTTTGCCCTTCCCATTCCCTACTCGCAACACATGCATATTCTTTTGCCAAAGTGAGAAATGGTAAAATATCTCTATATTCTGATCCTAATGTCCTTTGGGGAAAAAAAAAATGGTGTAGCAAGCAATCACTAGTTGGTCAAATATTTTCAGTTCTTTTCTTCCAGGCACATGATAGGGTTATGCTTCTTTTCCCTTAGAATTCTCTACTCTGGGAATCAAATATGGCCTTGTTAATCGCGTTGGCCAATGAATCCTGAGAAGCGCTGTTAGTCACTGTCTGGAGAAGTTTTTAAAGCTAATATGTAATTCATCATTCTCTCTCTCTGGCAGGGCAACAGGCAACTGCCAGGACATTTGGCGTGCCATCAGCTTGGGTACTTTACTGACCAAAATGAGCGGGACCCCTGCCAACCATGATAAACATAAGGCGTAAATGACAAAAAAAAAAAAACACCTTCATTACTTTAAGCCATCAAGACGTTCAGGTTTTATACTGCATCATAAAATTTAGTCTACCCTAACTGATACAGTGGGGAAAGTAAACTTTCTGCTCTGAAATTAATGTGCTATCTAAAACTGAATAAGCAATCATGGTGAAGTATTACTCTAAAACAGGATTCCTGGTATGTATTCATTCACTCAAGAATCATGGGAGGGTGAGAATGGTGTTGATCATTTCGGTAGACCTGAGAGTATAGAGATGAATTAGATGTAGACTTTGGTCTCAGAGATCTTGCATTCTAATATAGATTTCTGACATGTATCAGATAAATATTAGGAAATCTATCCCATAGGAGGTGTACTTTAGCTTGTCTTTGTAGTTGGTCAAGCATTTAAGAGAACTATGGATATAAGAGAAAACAGTGTGTGCAAAAAAAAAGAAATTATTATTATTTTTTTTTAGGTTATGTTGAAAAGCTCACTGTACCTGAGGCACTCTTCTGTACCTTAACTTAATCATAACATGTGTACCCAAAGAAAAAGAGGAACTGCAAGTTTACTTTTGTATTCTTTTTTCCCCCACTACTTTGAGTTAGCCAAATAACAAAATATTTGGAGGTGGCATTAAGTACCATCAGGGTTATCCAGAGATATATCTTATATTGAGACAGGATTTCTGTAAAAATAATCCAAAAGCATATTTTCTTTTCTTCTATTCAATTTCTGTTGACTTCAGAAGAATCAGGCTATGTTTGGTTGCACAACTTTGCAGGCAGGTCAGGACACTGGATATTTTGAATTATTTGATATATGGTCATTGATTCTCTATTCAGCTGAGAAAAATGTATTTAGCATTCTTTATAAAGCTTTCAACAAAAAGATCCTTCTTGATTCTGTGCTACCACTAACAAAGTCCGTATAGGAATTCTCTATTATAACAGTTGGCCAGTTGGCTAGGAAAATTCATTAGGTAGCTTTGATTATGTGTGTGTGTGTGTGTGTGTGTGTGTGTTATATTTAAAGTTCTACTTTCTTTTTATCTAAAATGTGTTTTTAGTAAATAAATCAAAATATACTAGTAGATATTTTTTGCATCTTCTCGCATATGTGAAACCCTCAGCCATATCACCTGAGTGAAAATCACCTGTTGGTGTTCCTGCTCTTACAGAGGAAGTTGGTATGTTGGCTACATAAACCCTTGTCACTTCTGACAGCCTATTAAAATTTACACACAAAAAAGTCCATCTTCTGGCTAACTTTTGGCATCAGTTTAATTTCACTTTTTATGTTTTAGGAAATAAGTTTTGTTCTTTGGTGTTTTTAGAAAGATGGTAGGAAATGGAGCCCTTGATTTCACAGTATCCTTTCTCAATATAAAAGCTGTGACAGAGGCTCAAATTGAATCACATCTAGAATAAAGCTAGAGCCAACTTCCGCTTCCTCAGCAATCACAGTAATATGTTATAAGCTTCCCGCATGTGATATTAAACACTCGATTTTGGATGTCTTTGTGATTGCCACCTCTCTTTACGTCTGAGGTAACCTTTCAGTTCCTAGTTTTTGGCTTCCCTTAAAATTGTTTTTCACGTGTCCTGGTCCACATGCCGAAATCTGTGCAATTACCACTGGGGACATAGTACTCTGTACAGTCTTGATTCTGTTTGTATATAGCTCGCCAGCTCTTGTCTACGAATCTTTCCTAAAACACTCCATTTTTCCTACCTGCTCTATATTCATTTGGTCCCTTTGACACATTTCAAGTACTTCTCAATACTCTCCATTTCCAAGAGGACCTTTATGACTAACTTTACTTGCGTATGAAGATCTTGAACCCTCAGGTAGTACTTATTTAAAAGAAAAATCTCTTCATGTTAAGCTCGTGCTTCTCGAACTTTAATACACATGCAGACCAACTGGGATTTTGTTAAAATACAGGTTCTACAAAACTAACAAGCTCCCAGGTCTGAAACCACACTTTGAGTAGCAGGGTGTTAATCCATCAATATCTGACATCACCTGGGAATGATATAATCAGTTATTCAAAGTATTTACCGAACACCAACTACCACTGAAACATCAAGCATTTCACTGTACCAGATTCTCGTGATTAACTGGTGGGAAAAAAAAAAAAAATCAAGGTTCCCACATTCATGGGATGTACTCCAGTGGAGAAAACAGAAAATAAATGAATACTAATATAATATCTTAAATTTTTTTGATAAGAACCGTGGAGGAAATAAACATGACCCATCCCACAGAGTAAATAGGGAATTTCTGGCACATCTGGGATGTTTAGGGAAGAACTGAGGAAGCAGCAACTACACAGGGAGTGGGAGAAAGAAAAGGAGTCAAGAAGACTGGAAGGAAAAAGCTGCCACGGGAATCAGGAAGTACAAACTCTTGCCTAGTAACATCTAGAGGATTTGAAGTATAGAAAACAGGCCAATACAGCTCAAACCTAGTAAGGCTTTGGAGGAGACTGAGGCTGGCGCAGACCCTGAAGGGCCTTAAATTTTAGGCAGGCCTTTAGATTTGGGAGTTTTTGTTTTGATTCTAATATCAGTAAAAATTCAATATAAGAGCATTTGTTTCTGTAAATAAAAAATGGGCATGGCCTCTGTGTGTGTTTGTGTGTGTGTGTGTGTGTGTGTAGGACATAGGTGAAGAGCAAAAGTAGATGTATGGAAAGCACTTAGAAAGTAGATGTAAGGATCTCTGTGGTGGTGGTAGCAGCAGCAGCAGCAGAAATAAGAGCAGCAGCAGCAGCACCAATAGCAGTAGTAGCAGCAGCAGCAGCAGCAGTAGGAACAGCAGCAGTAACAGTAGGAGCCATAGCAACAGCAGTAGGAGCAGCAGCAGCAGCAATACAGCAGCAGTAACAGTAGGAGCAGTAGCAGCAGCAATAGCAGCAACAGTAGCAGTAGGAGCAGCAGCAGGAGGAGGAGGAGCAGCAGTAGTTGTAGTAGGAGCAGCAGCAGCAACAGCAGTAGGAGCAGCAACAGCAGTAGGAGCAGCAGCAGCAGTAGGAGCAGCAGAAGTAGGAGGAGCAGCAGCAGCAACAGCAATAACAGCAGCAGTAGCAGTAGGAGCAGCAGCAGGAGGAGGAGGAGCAGCAGTAATAGTAGTAGGAGCAACAGCAACAGCAGTAGGAGCAGCAGCAGCAGCAATAGGAGCAGCAGCAACAGCAATAACAGCAGCAGTAGCAGTAGGAGCAGCAGCAGGAGGAGGAGGAGCAGCAGTAGTTGTAGTAGGAGCAGCAGCAGCAACAGCAGTAGGAGCAGCAACAGCAGTAGGAGCAGCAGCAGCAGTAGGAGCAGCAGAAGTAGGAGGAGCAGCAGCAGCAACAGCAATAACAGCAGCAGTAGCAGTAGGAGCAGCAGCAGGAGGAGGAGGAGCAGCAGTAATAGTAGTAGGAGCAACAGTAACAGCAGTAGGAGCAGCAGCAGCAGTAGGAGCAGCAGAAACAGCAATAACAGCAGCAGTAGCAGTAGGAGCAGCAGCAGGAGGAGGAGGAGCAGCAGTAATAGTAGTAGGAGCAACAGCAACAGCAGTAGGAGCAGCAGCAGCAGCAATAGGAGCAGCAGCAACAGCAATAACAGCAGCAGTAGCAGTAGGAGCAGCAGCAGGAGGAGGAGGAGCAGCAGTAATAGTAGTAGGAGCAACAGCAACAGCAGTAGGAGCAGCAGCAGCACCAATAGCAGTAGTAGCAGCAGCAGCAGCAGCAGTAGGAACAGCAGCAGTAACAGTAGGAGCCATAGCAACAGCAGTAGGAGCAGCAGCAGCAGCAATAGCAGCAGCAGTAACAGTAGGAGCAGTAGCAGCAGCAATAGCAGCAACAGTAGCAGTAGGAGCAGCAGCAGGAGGAGGAGGAGCAGCAGTAGTTGTAGTAGGAGCAGCAGCAGCAACAGCAGTAGGAGCAGCAACAGCAGTAGGAGCAGCAGCAGCAGTAGGAGCAGCAGCAGGAGGAGGAGCAGCAGCAGCAACAGCAATAACAGCAGCAGTAGCAGTAGGAGCAGCAGCAGGAGGAGGAGGAGCAGCAGTAATAGTAGTAGGAGCAACAGCAACAGCAGTAGGAGCAGCAGCAGCAGCAATAGGAGCAGCAGCAACAGCAATAACAGCAGCAGTAGCAGTAGGAGCAGCAGCAGGAGGAGGAGGAGCAGCAGTAGTTGTAGTAGGAGCAGCAGCAGCAACAGCAGTAGGAGCAGCAACAGCAGTAGGAGCAGCAGCAGCAGTAGGAGCAGCAGCAGGAGGAGGAGCAGCAGCAGCAACAGCAATAACAGCAGCAGTAGCAGTAGGAGCAGCAGCAGGAGGAGGAGGAGCAGCAGTAATAGTAGTAGGAGCAACAGCAACAGCAGTAGGAGCAGCAGCAGCAGCAATAGGAGCAGCAGCAACAGCAATAACAGCAGCAGTAGCAGTAGGAGCAGCAGCAGGAGGAGGAGGAGCAGCAGTAATAGTAGTAGGAGCAACAGCAACAGCAGTAGGAGCAGCAGCAGCAGCAATAGGAGCAGCAGCAACAGCAATAACAGCAGCAGTAGCAGTAGGAGCAGCAGCAGGAGGAGGAGGAGCAGCAGTAATAGTAGTAGGAGCAACAGCAACAGCAGTAGGAGCAGCAGCAGCAGCAATAGGAGCAGCAGCAACAGCAATAACAGCAGCAGTAGCAGTAGGAGCAGCAGCAGGAGGAGGAGGAGCAGCAGTAGTTGTAGTAGGAGCAGCAGCAGCAACAGCAGTAGGAGCAGCAACAGCAGTAGGAGCAGCAGCAGCAGCAGTAGGAGCAGCAGAAGTAGGAGGAGCAGCAGCAGCAACAGCAATAACAGCAGCAGTAGCAGTAGGAGCAGCAGCAGGAGGAGGAGGAGCAGCAGTAATAGTAGTAGGAGCAACAGCAACAGCAGTAGGAGCAGCAGCAGCAGCAATAGGAGCAGCAGCAACAGCAATAACAGCAGCAGTAGCAGTAGGAGCAGCAGCAGGAGGAGGAGGAGCAGCAGTAATAGTAGTAGGAGCAACAGCAACAGCAGTAGGAGCAGCAGCAGCAGCAATAGGAGCAGCAGCAACAGCAATAACAGCAGCAGTAGCAGTAGGAGCAGCAGCAGGAGGAGGAGGAGCAGCAGTAATAGTAGTAGGAGCAACAGCAACAGCAGTAGGAGCAGCAGCAGCAGCAATAGGAGCAGCAGCAACAGCAATAACAGCAGCAGTAGCAGTAGGAGCAGCAGCAGGAGGAGGAGGAGCAGCAGTAGTTGTAGTAGGAGCAGCAGCAGCAACAGCAGTAGGAGCAGCAACAGCAGTAGGAGCAGCAGCAGCAGCAGTAGGAGCAGCAGAAGTAGGAGGAGCAGCAGCAGCAACAGCAATAACAGCAGCAGTAGCAGTAGGAGCAGCAGCAGGAGGAGGAGGAGCAGCAGTAATAGTAGTAGGAGCAACAGCAACAGCAGTAGGAGCAGCAGCAGCAGCAATAGGAGCAGCAGCAACAGCAATAACAGCAGCAGTAGCAGTAGGAGCAGCAGCAGGAGGAGGAGGAGCAGCAGTAATAGTAGTAGGAGCAACAGCAACAGCAGTAGGAGCAGCAGCAGTAGCATTAGGAGCAGCAGCAGCAACAGCAGTAGGAGCAGCAGCAGCAGCAGTAGGAGCAACAGCAGCAGCAGCAGTAATAATAGAGTAGTAGAGGTCAGAGGTGTTTATAAATCAAATCAGGGAGTTGACACTGAACCCAGAGTTGGACAGGTGGAGAAGCATTTCTGAGATAGGATGGACTTCTGATGAAAAGAACGGTAGAGAAGAACATGCATGGTTTAGTCTGAGAAACCAAGGGACTCCCGCACCATTTATGGATGCTCGAAGCACAGAACTCACACAGGTTTGAGAAAAGGGACCATTTCAGTTGCAGACATGTAGAGATAGTAAGTAGCCATTTAGGTATTCAAGTCCCCAGCTCAAGATAGGTCCAAGCTACTGATAGAAACTTACAAGTCATTAACCATGTGGCTTTTGTGTCACTTAGTGAGAGGGAATAGAATAGATAGAGAAGATCCAGCCCTGGGGTACTCAAAATTCAGATATTCAGAGAAATCTAAGCTATCTCTTGCAAAGAATACCTAGAAGGATAAAATGGACGAGAAACTTGATTTGGTTTGGTTTGGTTTTCTTTGATAGGACAGAAGTAGAGCTTCTATTTTAAGAAAATAAAAAAAAAAAAGAATATGGAGGAAAGTGCAGGTGAGTTTATTGATTTAATGGAGGATATAAGTCCTCTGATGGGGTCTATGTGTCAGCTGAGGAAGAAGGAGCAGGAAACGGTAAAAGTAAAAAAAATGAGTAGGGTGGGAGGATGGGAAAGCTGTGTTCTGTCAAATGCTGTTAAATATGCAGGTAAACACCTGTCTTTTCTCAAAAAGAGTACCGTTTACATTTAGACCTACAAACTGTCTACAGTAACATTTTTCTCATATACTATGAAGTTGGGGTCAATATACTTCATTTTTTTCTATGGAAAACCAATTAATCCTGTACCATTTATTCACATCACCACCCTTTCCCCACTAAACTGCAGTGTCACTTGGTCAATTATGATTTAATTTTATATTTTGGGCCTCTTTCTGAATCCTCTATTCTATTGATCAGCTGAAAACCTTTGTTTGTTTGTTTTTTTATATTTTATTTATTTATTTGAGAGAGAGACAGAGCACACACGGGGTGGAGGGAGGGAGGAGCAGCAGGGCAGAGGGAGAAGCAGACTCCCCACTGAGTGGGGAACCCCATCCAGGATCATGACCTGAGCCGAAAGCAGACACTTAACCAACTGAGCTATCCAGGTGTCCCTGAAAACCTTTGTTTATCACCAAGGTTTTCATTTTGTAGAATGAAGGCTCAAGTAAAATCTGTTGGTATACTCTTAAAACTATCAGGAATTCTATAGAGTTTGAGTATCAATACCTATGAATGAAACTGAATGCCCACCCATTATCTTCTCCAAATAGAATGTGAAGTAGATAGTAACAAATATGGTGTAATAAAATTGATCCATACAAACAAACCTGTTATGAGGACAAGCAATATGTGGAAATCTTCAATTACAGAAATAACAATTCATGTCGCTAATCCTTTAAATACCCTACTGCAAACGCACCAACAGAAATACCAGAAGTAAGGCTTTCTCAAACAATGGGATCAAGAAAGTAAATATCCGTTAAATTACCAAATTTCTGAGTTTAAAGCCATTAGTAAAATACATAATAAATTATGACACACATTTTGCACAAAAATTTCAATTAAAAAAAATCCCCATCCTCTTGTTTGCTTTTAATCTATACAGTAAGGACAGTCCTTTATCATTCTCTCACAGCTGGAATTATGTCAAGGATTACTGGGATAATTCTAAGTGTAATGCAAATGCATTTCTAGAACAATTTAGTCAAATTGACAGTGCCCTGAGGTGCCCTAATGATTCTATATATATCATCTTTGGAGTGTTGATTATTTCCCTTCATACTCAAATTCTAGCTCACTTTGTTTTTATCTTTATAATTGACTCTGTGGCTTATATTGCATTAAAGATCTGACCTGAAAACCAAAAGATAAAGTCCTATACAGTCAAATAAAGACTGTTGAGAGCAGTTTTGTTTTTATTTGTTTTAAATGGCGGTGGAGAGGGAATTGCAGGACAGTTACAACAAACTTTTAGTTCAAAAACATGATCGTATTAAATGGAACATTTATTTGAGATAGATCAAATCTTCTGACAAGATGAAGTAGAGTTGTTTTCTGTTGAGTCTGCCTTGCTAGAGACGATTTAAAGAGCAATAGAACTTTATGAGGCTCCATCTCCTCCTCAAAGATTCTGGCCCCAAAGCAAGTGGAGTTCCTCATATATCCACAATTTCTATTATGCTATGTTCCAATTCAGTGTAGTTTTAGAAATATTTGCCCTTCGAATCATTGATTTTGAAATATTAACTGCATTTTAAAACATGATCTTAATTTTACTCTGGGCAACGATTTTCCTTTAACTTTGGTTTTAACATAAAATTAAGCCTGACAGTGAACCTGGGAATAAAATTAGCAACTTTTATTTGGGGCCTCCCCTTTTGCTAAATACCAAATTTCTTTCTTCTTGAATCAGAGGCTGGATAATAAATATTTTAAAAATACAGTCTATTTGTACTCTTCTCTAACACATCAATATTTTAACAGTAAATTTGAAACATATGTATTTCAATGAAAGAAGATAAAGGGAAAGAACAGAGAATGATCTCTTTTCTGATTTCCTGTCAACATAGGATTTCCTATATTTCCTATGTCTGCCTGTGCACTGAGCCCTCAAATCACCTGAATTAGACATTCTGGGCAAGACTGTCATTCAAAAACATTAAAAAGCAGCATGTACAAAGAGTTTCCTTAACCTCCAGAGGTCACTTGACTTCTGGCCTCACAAATGGAGACTGGGAACCAGGGACCTTCCTTGTAAATCTGGCTCTCCAGCATCCCCATCATTCCAATCGCTTCAATAGAAACTCATTTGCTCAGGAAACCTGGCTTTCTGGCTTCCTAGCAAATTCAGAAACTTATACCTATATGATATGAGAAGGATAGTAAAACTCCAAGATTTCTCCTTTCCTTCTGAAGCAGAAAATGCATCTATGTTTGGTCCTCCAGATAAAATATCACTGATGGTTAATGTGTCAGCTTATCTAGTCCACAGTACCCAGTAGTTTGGTTAAACACTAATCTAGATGGTGCATTATTTCGATAAATAACATTTACATCAGTAGACTTTGAATAAAACAGATTAAGTTCCATAATTAATATCATCCAATCAGTTGAAGACCTTAAGAGCAAACGATGAGGTTTCTAGAAGGAATTCTCAAGATTACAACATAACAAATCTGCCAGCGTGTTAAGTCTGCTGCCCTGAAGAATTTGGAATCAAGACTGCAACATCAACTCTCATCTGAATTTCCAGCCTGACAGTTTACCCTACAAATTTCATAATTTTTATCACCTGTGATCTTGTGAGCCAATTACTTAGAATAAATTTATAAATCTCTTTATATAGATGATAGATAATTAGATAGATGATAGATGATAGATAGATGATAGATGATAGATAGATAGATAGATAGATAGATACATAGATAGATAGATAGATACATAGATAGATAGATAGATGATAGATGATAGATGATAGACAGAAAGAAAGAAATAACTCTAAGAGATTTAGGACATGGAGACATGACAGATTTTGAGACTATCAGAGTCTGAGAGTATCCTTGGTATTGCTTCTACAACTGGCCACAAACACCACCTACATATGACTCTCAGCTTAATTGCAAAAGTTCACAGAAAAAGTGTTTTAGAAAAAAATTACATGCAATAACAACAACAACAAAAACAATGTGTCAGTTACATAATTTTTTGTGGCTTATTTGATTGTTTTTGTTTGTTTGTTTGTTCATTTGTTTTTAACTTTCAGTAAAGGATACTTGAATTTAAAGGAAAAAAATATACCAATACCTTTGCTTCAGCTGTCCCTCTCCAATGGCATGTTAGCTCTGGTCTCAAGAATAAATCATTAGAAACAACAGTGGATTAGAAAATGAGCAATTTCATTCTCTTCTCTCAGAAATCATATATAGAACATGACTGTAAATCATTCAACTAAGATTAATTGAGTAATAACTATCTACTAGATACTAGCTTAGGCAATAGGAATATAATCATGAATACTATATATACTACATTGTTCAGGTAGTTTTTGTCACAGGTGTAGCTCCGAAGGAAGCAAGCACTGAGAAAGAGTTGGGAGTGTAAACTTTTTTTTTTTTTTAAGATTTTACTTATTTGAGAGAGATCACAAGCAGGGCAGAGGGGTAGAGGGAGAAGCAGACTCCCGCTGAGCAGGGAGTTCGATGCAGGACTCTATCCCAGGACCCTGGGATCATGACCTGAACTGAAGGCAGACGCTTAACCGCCTGAGCCACCCAAGCACCCTAGGAGTGTAAATGTTTTATAAAGAAGTAATACTTGTGAAGGAAAATGGAAGAAAGCAGAACTGGGCAAGGGAAGACAGACCTCAACAAAGTCTCTGCCAGCCAGTTTTGGAGAAAAGTGGGCCCCCTTAGAGAAATCCTTCACTGGGCAAAAATAGTCAGGCTCTTGTCCTAACATCTTGCTCAGCCACTATCCAGGGCTTTCCCAAGAAATGCATGCTCTCACCAATACTATTTTGTTCAGTCTTTGTCTGGGGTCATCCCCAGAAGAACATGACCTGAGCTCAAAAACCAGGATGGGTCTTGAAGGAGCTCACAGCTGGAGGCTTTCAGCTGAACACACTCCTCACAGCTGAGCAGTGAGTCCTTTCTTAAAAGGGGATCTGAGCAGCACATCCCATGTCTGCCACAGTCTATGCATTATACGCTCCTGATCCACTTTTCTATGTAGGTTTGGGAAGAAGCTCCTCCATAGTTTCTGTGAGAATCTTCCAAAGGGGAAAATTAGAAGTGGGAAAAAGACCAAATCAATTGTTCCAATGGTCTCAGAGCCACAACTGGTACTCATTTCTCCCTCTTTTCACTTTTCATTCTAAATTCTTCCCACCCTTAGCTATCCATTTTGCTGGCCACAGTGATCTATCAGGTGGGGGTAAACCACTCATTCCTGAAATGTCTGAAGCCCTCAGACTGAAAATGCTGCACTTATTTTTTACAGTTACACGTAGGCAAGGGAGTATCATGAGTCACCCAAGTGAATCACCCAACTGAGTCAGCCAAGCTCTATACATATTTCTCTCTGTCCCCATTTTAGGACAACAGTCTTCCTCCTCCTAATCATCAGATTCAATTATCCCTGAAAGATGATGACTCATTTTCTTGCCTACTGATTCCTAAAGTGCCCAAGTAGCATCTCTAACATATAGTACTTTGAGGCTCTTGCTATGCTCCGGGCAAAAGTGCATCCCTGTTAGGGACCAGAACCAGGACCTCTAACTTGGCAGCATCCAAAGTTGAAGGGTTAGGAAAACCAAAGTTCCTACCGGGTCATGGGTATAATGGAATGGTGGGACCACCTCTGTTTATGTACCTTAGTTACTGAATTTTTTCTTCCTTTTGGGAGCATGGTGGCATATAATGGTCACAGATTTAATAATTATACTGCATCCTAGAAAGTGATACCTCATCCTTGCAGGGCATTGCCTCGAGTTTATCACTTCAGCTTCCCCATCATTAGGCCTTTTTTGTGCTCGTACTGTTTGGATGGTGAAGAATGTAATACCAACAGTGGATCTCATGGTAATGGTTCCATCTCCATAACTCTTTTACTTTCTGGTTGTTACCCTATTGGAAGCTGTGTTATCTGGAATTCCATGCCTGTAGATCAGGGCTTCTGTAAGCCCCTGGATAGTGGAACTGGAGGTCCTATGGATAGGAAAGACAAACTCTGGCTTAAAATAAGTGTTTATTCCTAGAGAACAAACCAATGGCCCTTCCAATACAGAAGGGGCAAATGTAGTCAACATGTCACCAAGTAGTAGGTTTGTTTCTCTGAGGAATAGTGTCATAGAGCTACCATGTCATGGAAAGGCTGGAAAGAGTGGCAGCAGGGCTAGATGGGCCCCTATAAGTGGAGATCTATGTTGTGGAGCTCTTGCCTTGCCTCCCTCTCTTCCCCCATGGCCATTAAACATATGTGCCCACGGCATTGGGATAAATTCTAGCAAATGCTGCCTGACACTAATGGACTGAGTCATTTTGTCTACTTGGATTTCCAGTGCTTCTTGTATGGGGGATGTTTCCTGGTGTGCATGAACATGTGAGAGAAAGTTCTTCACTTCATACCCACTCTCATATGCCCATGCTCATGTCTCTATTACAGATCAATGTGTCCTTGATCTTCCAATATTTTTCCAGCCAGACCTGCTATCCAGAAAATTTTAGGCTTTTGATAAGTGTATGTATATTCTAAATTCAGGCTACTTCTTATTCCATATGGAGCAGATAACCAGGTGGACCACCTGAATCTCTGCCCATTAAGACAATTTTTCTTCATGCCACTTCTTAAGGCCACTTCTGAGAGGGGTGGCATTGCAACTGCCATCCATTTTTGGATTGCTTCCTCATATCAAGTTCACCCAACCACGAAACAAGCTATACCTTTTTCTTCATTCTATGTCAATCATACAGAACCGTCTAGAGATCAGTGTGTGTGAGCTGAGGGAGAAGTGCTGATTACGTGAGAATGAGGCACAACCGCATGTGCAGCTTGCTTGTGCCTTCCGACCAGGACCTTGTTTTTGATTGCAAAATGATCCAATGAATGCTGGATGACCCCTACAGCCACTTGATGATTGTGAGTCCAAAATAACCCAGCCTGTGATGGTAGTTCCAGAAGCATGGTCCCTTGTTTCTTATGGCGAGACTTTTTCTCTAGTAGAGTTCAAATGCCAAAAGCTTTCTTTCAAAGGTGTATATGTCTCTACTGCAGATAGGATGGCCTTGTTCTAGAACCTTGAGGGTCCATGTTGCATCCTTCTAATTGCATACTGCATCTTTTCCCACCACTGACACCCAGACATTGTAAGGTCTGCAGATTATTATGGCTCAAGCAGCATAACTGCTTACTATGCTTCCTGGATCTCCTTTTTCCTGCTTCAGGCCCTGCTCAAAGCTATTCATATATACCTCTAATTGAGGAAACACGATGATGCTTCAGTTCCCCAGTATCAATATCTACCCAGAGCCGGTGTTCAACAGTAAAATAGGTGGGCATTCTCTTTTTCTCATTATAAGATTACTTAAGTTAATGACCATAGATGTCTCCTGGGGAAGGACTAAGGAAATTCTTTAACAGTGCATACTGGCTGTTATAATAATGCTCAGGCCTTCTCCATCAGGACACAGCTACTTATTTTATCTTTTTTTTTTAGTAGGTTTGGTGCCTTTGGGATCCGTTCCAGAAACTAATCAGGGATTTTGAGCTTTCTATTAGCACCACTGCCCTCAGCTTCTTGTTCATCCAATATTGCTTTCTTTTAATAACACTGTTAAACAGTTGCCCTGTTTGCTTCTCATCCATTCTGCTCCTAGGAGTGCTGTGCTTTATTAACCATCACTATAACTCTCTCTGGGTCAGATCCCTTTGGCTACAAATCTGAGTTTTCTCAGGCATTATAATAATTATCTCACAAGTCTTGCTTCTGGTGACTAAGTGCTGCTACCTGGCCTCTACTCTTTCAGGGGCCTGAAAGGATCCATTATCAGTGAATGCAATTCTGTTCAGAGGAGAAGCATCACTGAACTTCTTAATGATGCTGGTGTCTCTTCACTAGCTCCTTCTTAATGGCCTTAGCACATGTGGTATTCTTTGCACTTTCCCACGGAATGTAATTCACTGGTGGGACTTCATGTGTTACTAACATATCTGTCCGACCTTGCCCATTTCCATGGGCTTGAACCTCTTATCCTTTCTCAATTAGGCATTTCCACCTTGCTCAATGTGAGCAATCCCTTTTTCAACATTTCTAGGGATCATCTTAATTTTGAAATTATATTTATGTTGGGTCTAGGCCAAGGAGTGCAGTCCTTATATCCCTAAAGAGCTTTCCCAAGTCAGTAAACTCTCCCCAGCTGGGTCTTATTTTCTGGTTTCCTTAGTGGAGCACCTTCAGTATCAATCCAGTTGCATGGATGGTTCCAGGTCCCTGCAAGTACATGTTAGCCAGATTTCACTCCTTTGAGATTATAGTCTCTTTCTTCCCTAATCAGGTTCAGCACGTCTCTAGATGAATCAGGTGTGCCTTAATCTGATTATCGTCAGCCTGACAGCCAGCAAGGGAAGATATGGGGCCAGCTAAAGACTGGAGTACCTATTTCCCTGGGAAAGAAAGACCTATAAGTATCTCTCAGACTAGAGGGTGGATAAGGTCTTGATGAGAAAGGATGGGCTACTACTGCAGCCTCAAAAGTTTCAGAGAAGTCTAGAAATTTTAAATCCTCGAGGGAATCTAAACAGATATCACCATCCCACAGATGAAGCTTCAGGTTGATACAAATAGGCTCTTGACTTGTTGAATACTTTTCAATCTATTATTATAACAATTCTTGACACAGTTGGGTAATGAAAGTACAAAGTAATTTAAATTCTTATAATTTTACTTACTTTGAAATAAAAGAGATTTTCTAAACTTATAATTAATATTTGGACTGCCCTGATAGTAGCCAATACTTTTGACATATTCCCCAACATTCAATGTCATATTTATCATCTTTGATACTCCATTCAGAATACAGATGGCTTGTTGTTATTAATAGTCTTGGAATCTGACAAGGGAACTAAGTTTTATTGTGAATATTAAATATTCTGATCACAATTCTGATGTGTGTGTCAAGGTGATGGTTCCCACATACCAAGCAATTCGTCAGACACCAACTGGGTGCCCCACAATTCTACAGTATTCTGACATTATTTACCCAGAGATAGCATCAGATCCCTCAGGTTAAGGGTACAGTACCTCAAGATTGCCCACCTCTCCCCACCACTTCAGACACCAGTGGACTCCTGGCTGAATGCTGGCTTTTAGTGTGTCTGTAGATTTGCCTGGTGATCATTTCACTGGCCATGAATATGTAATGAAGATGGATATATTTGGCATTTGGAATAACTCCCACAGTCTATCCTCACGGGGAAAAGCAAGTAGAAATCTCTAAAACTAATAATTGGCAAAGGGAATAAATAAAAACAATATTACATTGGAAGGAGGGAAATGGCAGATTAATTTGATTAATTTTTTAGAGCAGCTCACAGAACTCAGAGAAACATTTCACTTAATTACCAATTTATTACAAAAGGATATAACTCAGGAACAGTCAGATGGAGGTGATGCACCAGGCAACGTATGGGGAAAGGGCACAGGACTTCCAAGGTCTCTCTCTGAATACACCACTCTCCCCAAATCCCCATGTGTTCACCAACCCAGAAGCTCTCTGAAGCCCCCCATGCTTTTTTGGTCTTTATAGAGGCTTCATTAATTAGGCATCATCGATTAAATCATTGTGCATTGATGATTGATTCAACCTCCAGCCCCTCACCCTTCCCCAGAGGTGGGGAAGGGGCTAAAAATTCCCATTAGTAATGTAACAATACTAACTGATTACCAATACTAGTTCTGGTATCTGTTTTAGAAACATTTATCCACAGACTGGTTTGTTTCCTGGAACAAAAATAAATCATAACAAAAGCCTTCTAAATGCTTAGAAATCTACATCTATTCATCACTCAGTACAGTAGTTTGAATTGAACAATATGTATCATAAGAAAAGAGAATCAGAAGTCTGAATGTCTTATGTCATTTGTTCAGAAGTTCAAAAATTAGAATACAGTAATTATCTGGAGGGTAAAGAAAAAAGATAACAAAAATGTCAACTCATTTTTTGATATTTCAATGCAAAGTATTTTAATTTCTGAAAAGATCTATTGATTTCTAACCAATTCATTTATTTTCCTTGAGTACACCTAAACCTTGTCAGATAAGTAGACATCTCACAAGGTATATGAAGACTTGTGATATTAATTCTTAAGAAGATATTTTATTCCTCCAGAAATCAAAATATTTTATGATGCCAAATTATCTTACAATATATTGCAATAGGCATGTAGTACTGTCACTGTGTTGCCAAGGTCATTAAACCCTTGAATTTCCTAAGCTTAAAGGACTATTGCATAATTTAAAGATGGCTGAGGGTAACTCATTTATATATCATGTCTGTACTTACCCATGTTAAGAATCACTTGTCTGCTGGCTATTTGCTTTTCATAAAACTTCACTTCCTTTTTTAAAAAGTTGATAGAATTACATGATCAGTTATGTAAATTAGCTTTACAATAACCCAGGAAAATATATATTACCTATCAAAACAGCACGCATTTAATACTATATACTAGCATACTTATTTAGATTTAAGTAGAGAACTAATCCTAAATGGGCAGAAGTGTCATAAGTTAAATTAGTAGTCCCAGGCAATTCATTAACGTCCTTATTAGGTTGACTTCAACATGCTATACGACAAGTTGAAATTAGTAACTTCATTTTAAGTCTTCCTTTATATGGGAAAATTTTTCATGCCCTAGAATACGCCACCTTAATAATTCTTGAAGAAAATATTATTTAGCAGCCACTACATGTCACATGTCTATTCTGTAATTATGATATCTAAGCTAGAAAATTTTAATTGCTTTTTATGGTTTTCTTCTAAACTTTTAGTTTAGAAGAAAAAGATATAGCTGGTATAAGATTTGTACCTTTGTTATATGGCTGTTCAGGCATATACGTTGGACCACCATTGGAGATTTAAATTATGTTGCCTAGGATTATATGATTAGTTCTATATGAGAACATTAGTTCCAGTCCCCTTCATGTTACAGAAGAGAAAACTAAAGTAAACAAGTTGTGGACATTACGCTCTCTTTGTGTGCCTAGTTTATCCTATTGGTGTTACTGTGAATGGGTGAGTTTTCGTTGTGAGTGTCTGGTTAAAGCTCCTGAAAGTTAATTCTCTAGAATAAGTGTCAGTCTTAAAAGAGCCAAAACCATTAGTAGAAGGAGCAGAAAAGTTGAAAGAGTACATTAATTGATTCACTTTTCTCTGGTTGTCCAGTGAGTGAATATCAAAGGGAAGTTATCAGATCAGGAAAGAGGAGTATGTTTAACAGAACTTACAAACACACGTTGAAGACTCTCTTGTAAAACCCAAGAATAGAGATCCTACGGCGGTTTAAAAGGAAGTATAAGCACGACCTAAAACTGTCCTTGTTTTCATGTATAACCGCTCCCTACCAAAAATAAACACACAAACAAGTAAATGAATGGATTCAAACTGTAACTCAGTTCCCTTGCTACAGATCTTGTCCTCTGCTCACCTTCTTCTCTCTCTGCTTTGTTCCAAATTCCTTTCCTAAGAAGAGAGTTCTAACCTTATTACTTTTATTGTTATTTATTTATGTACCTATTTATTTTCAAGTACACCACCCTTTTCCTTGAAACTAGTTAGGAAGGTCTATTGTTTTGTGAGGGAGAATTACACAAAAGAAAACTCAGGAAAAATCCAAGAAATGTCTATTACAAAGAAGTTAGTGGGACAGTCTGATGAAGGCATGTCCTTTTATAATAGAAAACAGATCAGACATAAGTTAGGTCATTTGCAAGATTTTTCCACATAATGAGGAAGATTTTCCACATAACGAGAGGGAGAGAGAGAGAGAGAACAAGTAATTAGGCCTACATCTCACTACTTTTACTAGGTGACTAGAAAATTGCAAAGAAACAGACACACCCACAGTTACACAGCTATGGAATATGACTCTGGTCAATATTTTGATGGATATATATATGCACCCACACCTGGTTATATATTTGTGGCAGATATGACAAACTGTGGCTTGACTCTGTATTACAAAAATACTTTGTATTCCTACTTGGTACTGCCTTATTGTACTTTCTTGCTTGTGGGTTTTTTGTTCTTTCTATTTACATACCAAAGTGACCTATGAAAATGAAATATAAAGAATGAAGGATTTATTCCAATTTAAAGCTAGACTACAAGGAGAGTAAGAGTAGCCTTTTCAGCAAGCAAAGCGAGGGTATGATTATCCCATTTGGAGAAATGGGGAAATAATGACCCCACTAAGTTTGAGAGTAAACTAAAACCCTGGGAAAAGGTGCTGAGAGGTAATGGTGGTTATGGCTTGCATCTTCCTCCCAGTGTTACGCTGTACCACCTCACATCAGGTCTCCAACGCACATAACCAAACACAACCTGAAACTGAAAGAAGTCTATCTAGTTAAAGTTCTGGTTTGAATTTGTAAACTGCCAGGGATGAGAATTGAAGATACTCATATTCTCTAATTTCCCCAAGACACTAAAGAACAGAGAAATAAGCAATGATGCTGGGGCAGCAAATATGATCATCCTTTCTCTCAGGTGTGCTAACATCACCTTGGTCCCCAAACCAGGAACGAACATACAAAAAGTTACAACTTATAAATTAGACCAACGGGAGAATAAGAAAAATCAGCATCATTCAAAAGGTAGTCGGAAAGATAAACAGAGCGAAATACATTTTAGAAAGTTATTTGATAAAATTAAAAGCAAGAAAACACATGAGGCAGCAAAATGTTATTTGCCCAAAGACTCAATATGCCAAATTTATCATTAACATTTCCACACTCTTCAAGCAGCCAGAGAAATCCTATTCTTTACCGGGTAACATACTTCCTATTTACACTCACACAGTCTTATCTTTGATTATGACAAAATATTGGTTTATCCTTTTTGAGCAAGGGATGTGTCCTTCACTGCTTTCCTATTCCCCAGAATGCCAGGTACATAGCTGTGTTTAATAAATCCTTTCTGATTGACAGGTTTAGATGACTCTATCAGCCTGGACCTATAGATTATGTGGCAGGCTACATAGACATTTGAGAATACAGTCAAGGGAGGTTGAAAAATCAATAGGAAAACTAAAACTTCCATTAGGAAATAAACAAACAAATAAAAAATACTGCTAACCTCTTTCAGAATTGAAGTCCAAAGCTCTAGCATCCTGGGAAATTATTTTTTGGTTTGTTTGCCAAAGAGATTATGTTATTGAGGATGCTGTCAGCATGTGGTTTACTTAGTTTTTGTTTTGTTTTCTTTCTCCTTTAAGGCTGGTTGATAACACATGAACTTTATCTCAAGATAACTGAAAGAAAAGAAAAAGAAAAAGAAAACAGAGATTTTCCTAATATCTCCTCATTAATTGAAACTTTGAAATTACTTGGGTTGTGATTAAGACCTGCGGGTCTTGAATTTTTTATGCATAGCTTGAAGGAGCAAAGAAGACAAAGGACAAGGATCCTCTGTTATTACTGAGTTGATCACAGCATCCACTGCTCATATATGCTGGTTTTGGCTGTCTTTGAACATTCAAAAATATTTTAAGGTCTAGTGGCTGAGAGACTTACAGTAACTGTTGGTTTCCATATGAATTTTCAGATCTCCTTTAACTCAATAAGCACCCGGTGCTCTTGGCATTGGCTCTAGGAGCCCTCCTTTACATCTTGCATTGTGGCTTTCCTACGCTATTCTCATTCACTGTATTTGTCAATCCACAAGCCTTGATTCCTACTTGGACATCCCACTTTCTCCTCAGTGATTACGGCAGATCCCCTCATGTAGCCCTTGGTTCATCTACTGCCCCTGAAGAATCTCAGGAAATGATGGCCTCTCCCACATGATTTCTGAGAAAGGAATCTTCTACCCAACTAATTAAAAACTCAGATGTTGGCTGATTTTGTTGGTCTCCTCCCAGAACAGGGAATACCAATGTAGTTGGATCTCTTGGCAGCTGTAAACACAGTACACATCCCAGATCAGACCCCAGATGCCTTCTCTCCGTGTGCTCTGTGTTGCTGAGGATTAGAATTACCCTATCTAAACCATCATGCTTTCTCCCAGGAAATTGTCATCTGTTGTATTTTTTTTTTCTAATGAAACAAGCCTTTAAGATAATCATTTTAATTATTTTTATTGGTGTTTTTATTCAAATTTCTTAGTTACCTACATATTTAAGTCCAAAGAATTAAAAAAGCAATTTTCCTCATAGATAGCCTTTTAATAATCTTTTTCAAAGAAAGACAGGTTTTTCAGTCTAATCCTGTCCTCATCCCTGATGCTAATAATGACCCCACCCCAGGGATAGTTTGGTCTGACAATAGTAGACTGGCAGTCTCCTTTTTTGAAGAAGTAAAAAACTGTATTGTAATTGAACTAATGTTAAGAGTTCTCTCTAAGTTGGTTATACAGGCTGTATAAGACAGACAAAGCTTGGGGCACCTGGGTGGCTCATTCGTTAAGCATCTGCCTTCGGCTCAGGTCATGATCCCAGGGTCCTGGGATCGAGCCCCGCAACGGGCTCCCTGCTCTGTGGGAAGACTTCTTCCCCGTCTCCCACTCTCCCTGCTTGTGTTCCTGCTCTCCCTATCTCACTCTCTGTCAAATAAATAAATAAAATATTTTTTAAAAAGACAGCCAAAGCTTTTCTCCTCTAAGAACATGTCATTTATAAAGGTCTGTGGTACTGTGAAAACAAAACTTTCAAACCCTACATTTTAATTTCTAGCTATCTTTTAAACAATGCTTTCTCCATCTTAAGCAGTACCAGAACTCCCTCCATGACTATTTCCATGTCTTCTTATTTTACACTTGTAATAAATAATTCATAGGAATACAAAAAATGCAATTTTCTAATTCAAAATAAAATCGGATTTTTATATTTGAAGAATGCTTGAAGCCAAATGAAAATTAGCTTCTATTCATTAGTTTTTTATAGTTTTCAAGAGGTATGGCCAAATAATAATGGAAATACTAGTGCACAAAATATTTGCTATTGATTTTGCTGTACTTTTGCACACAAATTTGTCATACTATTGCAAAGAGCAGGAAAGTCTTCAAAGTGATGGATTAATGAATAATGAAAGAGCTAAATGGATAAAATTATATAGCCAGTAAGATGAGTAAAATATCTGATTTACCTGTTGGATCTACAACTCTTGGATAATAAAGAGCTGACTGTAATTGTTAGATGGAGTTTAGATGTATGCTAAATCCATTTAATAATTATATTAGAAAGTGTAATTTCCAAATTATAACTCTATCAGTTCAAGGTCATGGTCTATTTAATTATAACAATCCTTGTTTTAAGTGCTAATTCAATAAATAAAAGTGTATAAAGCTAGGAAATTGTACTGCCAAAAGTATGATTAAATCTAAACTGCTAAAATAATGTAATTGAAAATGATAACCATTTCTTTCATTTAACTAAGATGATTCAACAGAGTCTGAATGATCTATGTATGTTCAGAGCTGGTTAGAATTATAAATTCACATGGTGGGGCACCTAATATTCTCCCTTGCCTCATCTCCTTCAGCTGGTAGAAGACTAGCAGAAATTCACATTGAAACCTACTTAGAACTCTAGTAAGTTTAGTGGTAGAGTGCCCAGGTCACCCAAAGAAAAGTTTATGGAAAACTGAAGTAAAATTTGACTAAAAGCCAAAGAAATGTTTTTCCTTTTGGGTTTCTTGTCATGCAATTCTTCAAAATCTACAGCTTACAACCTTCCTTGTGGCATTTCCCTCAACCCAAAATCTTGACATTTCAGTGAATTCAAGATAGCTCTTACATTTTTATCATGGTAGCATGCTGGTGTGTGTGTGTGTGTGTGTGTGTGTGTGTTCGCATGTGGGCATGTGCGCACCTGTACCGTTAAGAAGCGTAAAGAAATGCTAAAATCCTGGTGGATACTTGCACCCAAACTTCTGCTATCTTGTACAAGTCCTCTAATTCACCGAAATTGCATTTTTGGCAGGCTTTCTCTTGACATTTTTGCCCTCTTGTTCTTCTCTTTTCAGTTTCCTGATTCTTTCAAGTGTAAACGCTTCATTTACCTCTTAGTTTTAGATTCACTCACAGCTCTCCAGTGCCCTAACATGTTCATAGACGACTCTTTGCCAAATTAACTGCCCTCCTCTTCACATATAATGAGGCATCTCATGTTGCCCTAGATGTATGTAGTATCAGCTTACTTACACACTAAAATGTAAATTTAAGGTTATTATGCGTAAGACTTGAAGTAACACATTAAATGAAATTGCCTGGAGCATGTTTCTTAACTCAAATGTGTTTGTTTTGAAATTAATTAGATTGTAGTTAATTTTACAAAATAAGGGAAAAAGTCATATATTTAGTAAGAAAGCAAAATTAATTTGGGAATTTTTAAATTTGATGGCAGGCTGACTATAATAGTTTTTGTTTTGGATTTTCATTACACATTTTCTCTTTTATCTAGTCAAGAGTTAGGAGCTGGTACCACCATACTTTTTTGGCACGAAACTTTTCTTTTATTCTCTAGGTCCTACCTGTCATTTTAAAAAACACACTTACTATAACCTTTATATTTGCTCATTTCCCAGGTCCATGTATCCTCTCTATCGCTGCAGTTAGTTACTTATGCTTTTTATTTGATGGTTATCTCTGCTAACTCCATTACTTATTGCTAATTCTGAAATGCTATGATATAAAGCATACATGTCGCTTTCCCCAAGGTGATTGCTGGTATTGGATCTATTTGGTCAATAATGTATCTGGTAATTTTGGTGATGTTTTAAACGGATAATACTTCATGCTATTGAGATTTTATTTGAATAAACTTTGTCATTCAGTTTATGCTGCCTCTTTTGAACGTGTCGTTATTTTATACTATTGTGTTAAGAATTTTAACTCTTTGAAAAATACCAAATCAAGAACAAAATAAAATAATGTTTTCCCCAAGAATCAGAGTTGTGGTTTTTCCTAATACTTTTGCTACTTACCATTAGTATTTATTGTATATGTCCCCTTTTTTTCTTAATTTACAGAAAGCAATAATTATATTTACCATGATTACAATACTATATCTTATACACTTGTGGTTTTCTTCAACTTTTTCATTTTAGTCATCTAAAGATCCAGTAGTCGGATTCTGGAGTTTTCCCTTGGGACAAACTAAGTTTTTTAAAGTTTGTGTACATACTTTCAAAATAATTTTAGCTAGTTATATGTAAAGACTATTGTGGCTGGTCCATAATCAAGACTGAGCATTCTAGGGACAAAGAGAATCTCCAAGTTCACCCAATCCCCCTCCGTACTTTCATATTGTCAAGTTATGCCTCTATTTGCAATACAGAAGTGTATGTATCTATATACATATGTATGTATGCATGTACCTATGTGTGTATTATATATGTAAGTACCTGAAGGTGAAAAGATGGTTCATAAGCTCATGGGAAAAGACAATGAGAGAGATGAGGACAATCAAAGAAAAAGCATGGCACCTGAGTTCTGCCAGGTTCAATGCTCTGGTTTTGAGTGCTGATGGCAAAAAACTGTTTTCATGAAAGTTCGTATGAAGTTGAACATAGGAACCATCTGCTTTAAGCCTCAGGTAACTACTTTGGACTGAATTTTTGTGTCCCCCCATTCATATTTTGACACCCTAAGCCCATGTAATTATAATTAGAGATAGGGCCTTCATAGAGGTAATTATGGTTAATGAGGTCGTAAGGATGCAGCCCTGATCTGATCCGATCTGTGTTCTTGTAGGAAGAGAAACCAGAAAGCTTGATTGTTCTCTGTCTTTACACCAGGTGAGGGCACAGAAAGAAGGTGGTTGGTCTTCTGCCAACAGGGAAGAAGGCTCTCATCAGGAACTGAAACAGTGGCACATTGATCTTAGATTTCCCAGCTACAGAACTGAGAGGTAAATTTCTGTTAAGCCACTTAGTCTATGGTATCTTTCTTACAGCAGCCTGAGCTGACTAAGACAGTAACAAATTAAAGAATGCATTTGGGAAAAGGGGTCCTGATTTTGTTTCTGGAATGGATCACAGCTCGAGCCCTGGGCAGAGGACTGAAAGGGTACAGTGACATCTGACACTCCCGAGGGGGTGTAGCACAATGGGGTCACAGGTGCGAGGAGCAAAAGCAGAGAAGCCATCCATGCTCTTTTCATCGAGGCTCTGCCAGCCCAGGCCGAACGAGGCTCACTCTGCTCTGTATGTCGTAGACAGCAAAACTTAATGGGTAATGGGTCAGGGCAGAAGAAGTACTGTTGACACACTTCCCTCCCCAATGGCTGCTAAGAGGAGGTGAGAAAAAAGTCCCAGAAGCCATGGAATTATGAGATGAGAAGTTCCCAATATGTGAGGATTAATTCACTTATGCTCACGTTACTTCTAATAATGTCTGAATGAAATTTAATTCTACAATGTTCTTAATTTGCCCCTTAAAAATGTATAGTTGATTGACATAACATCTTTCAAGGTTATTAGATAAAGAACTCATCTAGATAGCTTTTTAATCATTTGGACTTGAAAATTGCAGTCAAATCAATTTACTTGTGGACTAAGTTCTCCTCCACCTCTAAGATTCAATAGCTGACACTCTCTGGAGAAATGGCAATAAAGTTTCAATTTAAATGCATTTTAAATTGAGTATTGATAATTTTAAGATAATTTAAAAGAATGTTTAATATAATGCCCACTAGGGGCATCCTAAATATATTTTGCATAATTTGTTAAATAAATGCTCCATTAATTCTCTTTTTAAAAAACACAGAATTGTTTTATGTTTTTTTTTTAAGATTTTATTTATTTATTTGACAGACAGAGACACAGCGAGAGAGGGAACACCAGCAGGGGGAGCGGGAGAGGGAGAAGCAGGCCCCCCACTGAGCAGGGAGCCCGATGTGGGGCTCCATCCCAGGACCCTGGGACCATGACCTGAGCCGAAGGCAGACGCTTAACGACTGAGCCACCCAGGTGCCCCAAAGAACACCGAATTGTTTTTTACTTCTTTGCTTGCCCCCTTTTCATTTTACCTCTGCCTTCTCTTCAACTCATATAAACCTTTCCTGCTACCACTTAGGTATATTTTCATATTATTTTTCTCCAAGCCTATATAATTATACACAAATATATGGGCATATATTTGTATACCATATATACATACCATGCATGTATTGTGTGAATATCATGAATATATGATTCTATATATAAAAATCTTGATATTTTTCCTTTTAAAATGAGAACACACTTGTACAAACTCAATATTAAAATTAGTTTTTTTTCTACTTAACAATCCTCATAGATATGTCTGATTAAATGGAGGTTTCAAAATTATTATTTTTAAAATGGTTTCATAATATGACAGCTTATAGCTTTATTATATATTTTTTAATTACTCACATGTTTTGGACATTCTAATTTTTGCTTTTTTTTTTTTGCCAGTAAAAGCAATTCTGCAGTAAACATCCTTATATCTATATTCCCTCCTAGTTTTATTTTTCTGAGAGTAGTAAGTTTATTAGAAAAGGGTTTGCTTTGTTGAAGGATATTTGCAATTTTAATTTTATGGGTAATGATAAATTGTTTTTCAGAAACTAATGATTGCTACTAGCACCAGTGATATGTAAGAGTGTTGTTTTCTCTAAGCCCTGCTGGAAATAGGACATATCGAGTCTTCTTTTGTTTTTAGGAAAAAATGTATAACATAATTAATAGTGAATTTGGTCATAATTTTACATGTATTTATTGCGTTTTGATTTAATTTTCTGTGGAAAGCCTTTTCATAAGCATTGGTCATTTTTCTATTAGACTGTTGTGCTTATCAATTTATAAGAACTCACTGCTCATTCAAAGTATGAACCTCCTCTGACAATATTTCTGTAGATTACTACAATTAAATATATATACATAAATTACATTTTACAATACTATATTTACAAGACAGAACCTGGAACATTTTAACACATTAAATGAAAAAAATTAGCGTATTTTCTGATAGCCACAATCGATCTAATTAGATTTTAGTGTGGGTAAGTAAAATTTAAGAAAATCATGTAGTATGTTGAACTTCTGTCCTTCTAATAAATGTATCAGATTATCAGATCAACTGAGTCATTAATGCATGAATCTTTTATGATTTTACTCTTCATGGGGGAAAAATAATAACAAACAGAATATTTCATTGGTATGTCAATAGATGGGCACTTAGGTTGCTTCCATATCTTGGCTATTGGAAATAATGCTGCAATAAACATAAGGATGCATATATCCTTTCGAATGGAATTTAATAAAAAACAAAAATACCATATGATCCAATAATTTTACTATGGGGTATTTACCCAAAGAAGATGAAAACACTAATTCCAAAAGATACATGGATAAAACAATTTAAAGAAAACATTTAAAATTCATTGCTGAGCTGGCAAGAAAGAAGTGAAATTCTCAGCGATCTAACAGAATAAGAAAGCCAGAGTCCGGAAAGGGGAGTGTCCAGGCAAGTAGCTGTCACTTCCCAGTAACCTAAACTTTAGAATGTAATGGAACACTTTTGGGGAACTAGACAAAGGCCAAGGAAACCAAAAGTTGGGATCTTAAATCCGAAAGCTCTTAAATAAAACTGAACCCCAAATTTGACATGAACAGTTTAAAATAAGGGGGGAAAAATCTGCTTTTTCAAGGAGAAAAAAACTTATTTAACTGGATCTTTGCTCTGGATGGTAGGGGGCCCTTGAAAATTCCCATCCAGAAGATGATGTCCTTAGGGAAAAGTAAAAAAATAAAAAAATAAAAAAAATAGAATAAAATTTTTAAAAACCCTGCATTTGGAGTCAGGATATTTAATATGAAATCATATGATTATTTAGTGTGATTTTAAGCTTGCTTCAAAATATCCGCAAGTCTCAGGTTACTCATCTCTCACGTAAGAAAAATAGCATCTTTTTCATTAACTAATTTCAAGTTACAAAGATGTTATTTACTTCAAGTCACAAGCAAGATATTACAGATAGAACACTGAATCTACAGCAAACTATTCAAATGTAAAATTATATGAGTATTCATATAATATATCTTTAATTAGAATCATTGATCATTTCTATTTTTAACCCAGGGTAGTTATGCCTGTAATTTTTGTAATTTTTATTTTTATATATTTTCAAACTTACAGAAAATTCACAAGACTAGCACAAAGAACACTGGTATATTCATTATTGGGATTGACCACTTGTTAACATTCTAATCCATTTAAGTATCTGTCTGTCTCTCTCTCCCTCTCTCTCCCATCCCCCCTCCTCCCCTCACTCTCATTATCAAAATTCAAAAATTTAGCCTTAACATGAGGCTATTACCTAATCCAGAGTTCAAGGTAAGTTTTCTTCAATTATATTTAATAGCCATTGTGTCCCAGTCTAGGATGCAATCCAGGATATATGTATTTGTATAATTTTTTGTATTGACATTTTAAGAGAGTACAGCCATATTTTGTAGAATAATTCCTCAATTTAACTTTGTCTTTTGTTTCATCATGATTAGGTTCAGGCTATCAATTTTAAAGGAAATGCCACACAGTGATTATCTTTTCTGTGCATCAATCACATCAGGTCATACATAATTTTAGCTTGTCCTAGTATTGATAATGTTACCATTAATCACTTGGACAAGGTAATATCTCCTAGGTTTCTCCACATTCAGATGTCTGTTTCCTCTCCGTAATTAATAAATAATTTGTAGAGAGATACTTTGAGACCATGAAAATATTCTGTTCCTCACCATATTTTCACTCATTAATATTAGCATCTGTTGCTTATTCTTGCCAATATCAATTAGAAGTGAGATGATAATAAAAGATATTTTCTAACTCCATCATTTCTCTTAAAATGTATTAATTATCATGTTACTAGAATGTTTCACTCATTCCCCCATTCATTTATGTATCCATTTCTTTACTTATGTCAGTACAGACTAGTAAGTTTCTCATTTTATTTTGTTCAATGGGTTGTAACATGCCCTCATTATGTAATTGTTCAAGTGAGCCCACATTTGGCTAGTGAGAGCCCATTCAAGCAGATTCTATGTCCTTAGCCATGTTGCCAGCACTTTTTGAGCACTTTTTATTTTCTGGCGTAATTGCGGGATACACTATTTCAGGCTCATGCATTTTTCTTGCTGTAGTCCAGGATTCAGCCATTTCTCTGAGAAGCCCTATTGCTTTAAGTGAACGTTGGGTCTTTGTAACTTGAAATTAGTTAATGCTCAGTGCTGTTGGTATGTTATTGTTTTAGGCCTTTTAAGGGATCAGAACTTGGAAATTATTCACACACACATCAATATTAGATACAGATATAGGTTATCTGGATATGGGTAAATATTTACTATGTGTTCATAATTCATTTTAATACCTCCAATTCCAATCCAATGGCACCGGATTAATTCCAGCCTTCCCTCTTTGTAACATTCTTCCTCAAAAAAGGAGAAACTTGGCTTCCATTATTCTCAGTATATTTTAGTTATGTACTTATGTACTCAATTACAGAATACATAAAACGATTATGTTACGAAAATTGCTAACCCTCACCAGTACAAATTTAAAAAATTGTCTTCATAATTTACTTACATTAGTTCTGTTTTGTCCCCATCACTGTAGTGATAATTTACTGAAAATAAAGTTAAGTATTTTTGTTTGGAAACCATTTTATTTTTTACACCCATAGTTGTTGGTTTTATTTAATTTCTTAAAGAGTAAAAATTTTAAAAATCCTTAATGAAATTAGGGCTATTAGTTTTTTATCTAAAGTATATATGCAAGTATTTTCTGTCTTTTTTCTTTGTTTGCCTTTGCTGGTGATGCTTCATTACCATGTAAAACATTATTATCATCTTTAATATTATTATTATATAGCTAAAATATCAATCCCTACTTGCATTGCATCTGGATTTGAGTCATTGTTAGAAAACCTTTCCAAAACACAGGTTATAGAGCTAATTCACACATTTTTCTTCTAGTGCTTGTACAGTGTTATTCTTTGCATGTAGTTCTCTGATCATTTTGAAGTGTATTCTTAGGTATGATGTTGGATATGAATCTGATTTTATCTTTTCCTAAATTGCTATTCAGTGGTCTCCACGTCATTTCTTAAAATTTTCATTTTTGTCCTTGTCGTAAAAAATGCCATTTTGATTATGTACCAAATTTCACACGTATGACTGTATTTCTGAACTTTCTTTTGTATTTCACCAGTCTATATGCCCATATCTATCAAATAGCATACTGTTTTAATAACACAGACTTGAGGCACTGGGCGGCTTAGTCAGTTAAGCGACTGCCTTTGGCTCAGGTCGTGATCTCGGGGTCTTGGGATCAAGGCCTGGGTTGGGCTCCCTGCTCAGAGGGGGAGTCTGCTTCTCCCTCTCCTTCTGTCCCACCCCCACTCGTGCTCTCTCCCTCTTGCTCCTTCTCGCTCTCCCTCTCAAATAAATAAATAAAATCTTTAAAAAAAAATAACACAGGCTTTATGTTATGTTCTGATACTTTGTAAGCTTAATGCTTCCTGGTGGATTTATTGTTTAGTGTCTTTCTAGCTATTCTTGAATGTTTATTTATCCATAGTACTAAATCCACGAAAAAGACTTTCAGGGCAGTGGCACGGATAAAGGTCCAAGCCTGTGGAAAGTAGATTTGGTATTGGAGTATATGTTTAGGAAAAACAGCCCTAACCTCTCAGCAGTCATCTGGGAATCTGCATGGTATAAGGAGCCTGAACCGTACGTTGGTGTTGGGCAGGGAAGGAGAATCTTGGTTGCTGAGCAGTGGTACAGGATTATGATGCAGCTGCATAAACTTTCCTCTGCCCATGGATATGTGCATATGCTCACATGGATATGCTTAGCACTCTTCTCTCTGCCCACTAAGCTACAAGGAAGCAGTTGAGGGTGAGTGATGAGTAGCTTGGCACAAAGTGGCTAGTGAGACCAGTTGTGGAGTGTGATATTGTGTCACAAGATTTCATTTAAAACCTCTTTTCATGCAGGAGCAAGGAAAAACCAGAAACTTCTTTCTTGTCCTTTAAGCTGAAACACTCCAAGCAACACAGTTACCTTTAAAAAAGGAGTCTCAGCTCAAAACACTGGCTTTAGCCTTCTGCTAAGTTATAACATGAGGGAAGCATAAATCAGGTCTTTTGTTACAGATCAAGCTCTACTCTGTCAGCAGGTCTCTGACAGGGAAAAAAATCTCTAATTGAGATGCAAATATGACAAAAAATCTAGTATTTCAAGGACTTCCGTGAATGAGCAAAATTCCTTCTTCAGACCTCTAAGATGAGGATAGTAGGGCCTTTTTCTTCTTTCAGTACACTTCACTTTAGACCTTGACCCTGTCCATCTGGTAAAAATCCTTTAGGATACCCATCATGTCCACAAAGCTCAGCAAGGCTGACCTATGAAAGAAAGGGGTCTGGCAAAAGTCCAGACACCACTATGTAGATCTCTTCTATGATGTTCTAGTGATAAAATGGTAGAGTAAAAATAAGATCCAAAACAAGGGAGAGGAAACACTTAAACTCCTTAGCTTTTATCCCCTTAGCAGGCTGGCTGTGGAGGTGGCTCCGTTCCTTGGGCAGTTCCGAGGTTTGGCTGAGCACGGGTGGGCCTGGCTTCTTCAGGGCAAGACCATAGTATGCAAGTTGGGCACCAAAGTATTGCTCTGCAAAATACATAAGAGGCCGCTCTTCCAGGCGTGTCTTAGGGGGTATGTTTCCCTGGTGACCCAGGCGGAGTTCTCCTCTTCATCGATAGCATCTCATGCAATATCAGACCGAGAAGGGTCTAGGAGATGAGGGGTGCATGTCACTCAGATTCAGCTCAGAGGTGTTGGGCATAGTGTCAAAAGACATGTGCACACATGGTTTTAGAGCATGTGAGTTCTAACTCGTTTTGCTTGTTTTCCTGTATTGGGATGGTCACAAGGCCTTTCGTCGACAGTATTTCTCTCAATATCTGCACTTGAAGCTCCAGGAGGTCGTAGCATGGGTCCTGGAGGTGGGAAGCATAACTCCTTCATCTCAGGTCTTGAGGGGGGACACCAGTTAGCCTTCCTTCCTTGCCCACCATTCCCTAGAAGATCTTACAAGGTATTTTAAAATCGTTGTCGCTCTTCTTTTGAATTATGATATAAGTATATGACTATTAAAATACACTTTGGTCCTAAGGACTTAAAGCTATTCTTAAAAAAATTAACTGAGAAAATAGCTTATTAAGTGACCTTGTTCACTTTACCTCTGCACTGTTTCTTTTCTTGAAAATGGAGAAAATACAAGATTTATTATTTATTGGTGTTTTCTTTTTTTTTTTTTAAAGATTTATTTATCTATTTGAGAGAGTGAGAATGAGAGAGAGAGAGTACATGAGAAGGGGGAGGGTTAGAGGGAGAAGCAGGCTCCTCGCCGAGCAGGGAGCCTGATGCGGGACTCGATCCAGGGACTCCAGGATCATGACCTGAGCCGAAGGCAGTCGCTTAACCAACTGAGCCACCCAGGCGCCCCTTATTGGTGTTTTCTTACCATTCATTTGTATTTTGTCTTTATTCTTCAGGAAACAGATACAAATCCAAATAAGCCACAAAAATTACTCCATCACAACCCATCACAGCTACTGGGCCCTTTAACATTTTATTAATCAGTCAGTTAGTTACAGTCTCATTTCACTTAGGTATTAAGAATGTTAATGCCTGTCATAAAATCATTCAGACATTTATTTGTACCTGGTAGTTATTATATCTTTACAATGGTATAGAAAAGTCACCAGGGACATTGAATTAGCAATTATTTTAAAGATCAGTCCCATCCTGGAAACTCAGATGGAGTAGGTTAAAAAAAAAATTGCAAAAGCTTTTTAAAAATGTCATTATTTTCACTTTCCTCTTTTTCTCTTCTAAAGCAACTAGTATTTTCTTATCATCCACACTGGCTTTTTCAAAATTTAAATAGTTCAGTAGATAGTTTTTATTAAATTACTATGAGACAGTAGTGACCATGTATTCACAAACATGCAGCATCAACCCAACAAAAATTTAATCTACTAAGCAAAACTTATTTAGTTGTCATATAAATTGGGTACATTCCGAGGTACAGAAAACCAAGCAATACTAAAATCTGGACATTTTGGACGAAATAATAGTTTTATTGTACTTTTAAAACAGTTATCACAATTCATCATGACCAGGACCCGTATGGGTTCAATGGGTAAGCTTCTTGAAAACAAGACTCATATCTTCTTCTTCTAAAAATGTGTTCGGGAACCTGGGTGCAGTTAAGTGTCAGCCTTAGGCTCAGGTCATGACTGGGATAGAGTTCTGAGTCCCGAGTCCCAAGTTGGGCTCCCTGATCAGCAGGGAGTCTGCTTCTCCCTCTCCCTCTGCCTTTCCCACCCTGCTCCTGCTCTCTCTCTCACTCTCTCATTCTCTCAAATATATAAATAAATAAAATCTAAAAAAAATTTTAAAAATTTAAAAAATGTGCTTAATTTGTGTTTTGGCCTCCAGTTTCTTCAACACAGTGCCACAAATGTAGTAGGTAACAAATAAAAGATTCTCAATTCCTTGCATCAAATTCTACCACAGTAGATAATTTTTTTTTTTAAGATTTATTTATTTGAGAAAGAGAGAGAGAGAACACGAGCAGGGGGAAGTGCAGAGGGAGAGAGAGAGAATCCCAAACAGACACCCTGCTGAATACAGAGCCCCATGTGGGACTCGATCCCACTATCCTTAGATCATGACCTGAGCCAAAACCAAGAGTACAACGCTTCACAAAGTGAGCCACCCAGGCACCCCCACAGTAGGTAAATTTTTATCTACATAGACTTGAAGACAATGTTTTCTTTGACTTTGAATAACTGTAATATACTAGGGAATAATTTATTATGACCGTATAGTTGTGTCTCAAACTCTCCTGGAAACACCAGCATCCCCCCAAAATGTGAATGGGTGACCATAAAAATATTAAGTCCATTTAAATATTAAAATAAGGAAGCTTCTGAGACCTGCAGTAAAGAAACCACCATATTTAACACTAACTCTCTAAACTTTTTTCCATAAAGGGTTACTGAACCCCCTTAGAACAAGACCATTTCAGAACAAAGTTTGGGAAATGAAATTAGTAATTATTCTAATGACAAATAATATCATTAGAATTTTTTTTTAATTAAGTGTACAAGCAACTCCCCCCCCCCCCCCCGCTGTGGTGTTAAAGAACTAGTTATGGTAAACCCAGATCAAATGTTAATTTGGAAAATCCCCAGAATAAGAGTAGCTGGAGCTACATATATTCACAATTGACCCAAGAAATAGTTAATCTATAAGAAATCAGTAGAACTAAATGCAAATGCTTGAGACAATCCTCCAATTCCGATAAGTATTTATATTACTTAAAAATTTTTACCATAATAGCTGATCATCAACATATAATGAGTTTGTGGCTATAATATCAGTTGAACTTAAATGGAGAAGATGCCAAATAAAAGGGGGGAGAGAAAAGTATAGGCAAATAAAGGGAAAAGATAGATAATAAGGAAATGCAACAGTGGCCATGAAGAAATTGATGAGGTAAGTGTTAAAATGGCATCAGATTTTGAAAACAGAACAGGAGAAGCAAGAGGGAGAATAAGAACCACCTGAGTAAACAAGCTTGATGGTAATAAATGTCCTCTGGTTTTGAAAATGTGTATACAAATAAGTAAGATAGAGATAAGACATGAAACAGAGAAGTCAATGGTATTTACTATTCCAGATTGTTCCTCCATCTCCTTTGCAAAGCACAGCTAGTGGGAAAATCAATATTCAATTGCAGTTCTGGGTCTGAGGGGAGGCTTCCTCATGGTGGCATGACTTGGAGCCAAATGCAAAAGCGCTTGAAGCCTCACTTCTTCATCTGTAAAAATGGTATGAATAATAGCATCTTCTAGAAAAAATTTAAAAATGCAATAATTTATTAAAAATCAGCATATCTGAAAAATTGTGTAATTTGTTTTCTCTTGTTACTACAAAAATATTTTTATCAAATACTGAACATTATTATAAAGAACTTAAACTTTTTAATTGACAACTGACAATCTTTTTTTTTTAAAGATTTTATTTACTTATGAGAGAGAGAGAAGAGGGGGTGGAGCCTAGGGAGAGGGATAAGCAGACTCCATGCTGAGCCCGACGTGGGGCTGGATCCCAGGACCCCGAGAGCATGACCTGAGCCACCCAGACTCCCTGACAACTGACAATCTTGATCTAGAGAAAGAAAAGTCGTGTTTCTTTTTAGTGACAGATTTGGAGAAAACAAAAACAAGCAAAAGAACTACAAAAGGTTGATAACCATGGGATGACAACTGTTAAGAGTCAACCAGCAGAGAAGATTGATGAGCTGAGAAAGTCACCAGGAATCGGGCATGGATAACGATAAGAGAGCTAGCTGCAGATCTTCTACTCATGACTCACATGCTGACCGGTCTTCAAGCTGTCTGCTCTGTCTTTTGGCCTTTGTGGAATGAGGTCCAGGATCAAGCAGAGAATGACTCAGCACAGGTTTCAAATTCAGGCAGACGTGTTTCAGGGCCCACTTCCCCATCAACTGTATGACCCTTTACATCTCTGATCTTTAGTTTTTTTTTCCCCCATTTTTTAAATGAGGATGATAATGACATACTTCATTGGAATTTTAGGAGTAGCAGATTGACTCTTGCATGTATAATGCTTAATAGTACCTAGCTGCGGGTAGGTATCTAATGAATGCTATTTATTATTTCCTGCTATTGACATTATTCTTTATTTTTTTTTTTATTATTCTTTAAATAAAAGTTTTCACTGGTTATTTAAATGGATATTTCACACACACGGGAGAAAACTAGGTATTTGAGAATTGATTGGCTGGAAAGAGATTATGTAACATGCACATATAGATAGAATATATACACATATATAATACATATTCATAGGCATCTCTGCAGGTTATGTATACATATGTGTCTCCCATTATGCATTGTGAATGCATTTCTTAACCTATCACTGTATGTTTTGTGAACTTCTTTGCCAAAGAATCAGTATATTTCAATAACTATACACTGAAAAGTTAATCTACAGAAAGGTTGGCATAAAAATACATAAAACCAAGTCTTTTAGAAATTCAAAGAGAAGCTGGGGAAAAAAAAATCAGTCACAGTGGGAAAAGATGATATAAAGATACTTATCTGGTGGCACATGGCTCAAATTTGGCCCACAGTTATCTTTGCTATAGCTGCCTTACATTACCTTTCAGACTGTTTTATTTTAAATTTGATTGGATGCCAATATTTTAAAATATGGGCAAAATTTCAGTGGACAACAATGAACATTGCTGTGGGAACTAATAACCTCAAAACTGTAATGGCTTAAAACAACACAGATTTATATCTTCCTCATGCCCCTTATCCAACAAGGGTTGGCAAGAGCCTCTGCTCATTGTAGTCACTCAAGGATTGGGCTGAAGGAGGTTCAAACTTTTCCCATGCTTGCAAGATCACAATATTCAAAAGAAATATAGGAGTCAAATTTTAGCAATCAAATCTTTCAACCCAAAATGAGGGACACATACCACTTTCTCTTATATTTTATTATTCAAAGCAAGTCACCTGGGCAGAACTAATGACAAGTGGACAGGAAAGGCAATCTCAACACATACCCCAAATAAGGATAATCCAATAGCTGCCATGCACATCTATCAGAATACAAAATAATCTATTAAATAAAATATAAATAAGAGCACAAGGATTGGAATAAATCAATAAAATCTAGTTAGATCTATAGATAAACTTGCATACAAATTAGAAAATACATGTTTATAAAAAGTCTATGTATTACACTATTGCACTTTTATAAAATCTGATAATTTACCATAAAGAAAATTCAAGCAATATTAATAGAAACATTACCAGTCACATTCTCTGATCATATTGCCAAAATATTAAAAATAAGTAATAAAAATAAAACCAAAATTTTAACAACTTAGAAATGCAAAAATAAGAGAGAGCACTCTTCTAAATATCTTTTGAGTCACAGAAGAAAGCAAGATGAAAAAACTAATTTATGAAAACTAAATGCAAACATAATTCTAAATTATGAAAATATAAAGTATAATTACTAAAAACAAGTTCACATACAAATGTTAACTATGGTTTAAATAATTTCTGAATTAAAAGGGAAGCCAAACTACATGCAAAAGATTTAAATATTAATGACAAAAGGTGCACTATTGCCCATCACTATTGGAAGTAACCAACATGATAGGGAAAAAATTCAAAATATTAAGTCTGTTCATACTTAAAATAAGTAAAAAATTACCCCTAAGCACTGTATTCAAAAAGGTAGAAAAATAAATAAGAAACATAAGCTGAAAGGACAAATATAGACAAAAATATTTACTGTATAAAGGGATTAGAATCAATTCATTAATGAGAAAAAGAAAAAGAATTCGTGAGTTTACATAAGAATTAGTTGAATCAGGTGCGCCTGGGTGGCTCAGTTGGTTAAGCATCTGCCTTGGGCTCAGGTCTTGATCCCAGAATCCTGGGATCAATTCCCACATCGGGCTCCCTGCTCAGCCAGGAGTGTGCTTCTCCCTCTTCCTGCTGTTCCCCCTGCTTGTGCTCTCTCTATCTCTATCTCTCTGTCAAATAAATAAATAAAATCTAAAAAAAAAAAAGAATTAGTTGAATTGACCAGTACAATAGATAGACTTCTGACATGAGAAACAAAATGCAGGCAGTAATAATATGCATGGTATTGTTTTTAATAAATTTAAACTGGCCAAAATGTAGTCAGTAAGGTTTGAATTATCTAATGAATAAATTCAATAAATAAGTAACTAAAATTAATAAACTAATTAAATATTCATTTATATGACTGGCAATATTTTTTAAACCAAACTCCTACTTCACAACATATACCAAAATACATTCAGATTAAGTAAATGTTTAAAAATGTATTATACAACAGCAACAATATTTAATTATGAAACCAGAAAACTTCTAAGTATTTACATAGCTTATTCATGGGGAAGTATCTGATAAACATTTCATCAGAAATAGAAATCCTAAAGAATAATGTTTTACAGATTTGAATACATATACTTTTTAAGCTTCCAAGTCCTGGATGCACTATTCACACAAAAAATAAATGTCCCCAAATATGGATCTTAAACAATATTATAATGCAAATTGAAGCAATAATGAATACCCAAAGTATCAGTGCAGATAGTCCAGCAAATACCACCCCTCCTTCTTGGGCAGGGTGATTTTCCTTTTCCATTGATGTTGGACTTGTCACATGGCTCATTGTGCCCAACAGGATATTGGCAGAAACAGTTTCAGGAACTTCAGGACCAAGGCCTCACAGCAACTTATATTGCTGTTTATCTACATGCAATCTGGTGGTCACCGTTGAGAAGGTGCTCAGGTAAAATCTGGCGCAAGATTAATGAAGAGGCATGTGAAGCAGACCTAGCTGAGACCAGCCTGAAGCCTGCAGCCAGCCTTACCAGCCTACAGGCAAAACAGTGATGTGAGATGAGAAAAAAAAAAAAAAAGAATGTTTTTATTATGCAACAAAAATCATGAAGATGTAAATGCACTTTGGTCTTGAAATCATGATATGGACAAAGAAATAGTTACCATGGTATACCCTAACATTTTTTTTTATAGTCACGAACACCAGTTTGTAACACTTGGCTAAAATAATTATTCTGTGAACATCCAAATGGCATACCATAAAGCCCATTGAGAAAGAGGCTATAAAAGATTATTTCCAAATGTGGACATATGATTAAATAGGTTTAATTCTCAAATCAGAGTATAAAATTGCATGTTAAACACAAAAGTGTTGGGGGGATTCAGAATTGGTTATTGCAAAATACTAAAAGTGGTTATCAGCATTTTCTTTTTTTCCAAAATAAACATGATTCCATTATTTGAAAAAATATATATTCAGTATATGATTTTATACTTTGTGGATAATTATAATAATAAAGTAAGTAAGTATAATGTGCTTTGAAGAGATAATTTGAAGAGGTATATATGCTCCTAATAATTTACAAAGAAGTTAATTGTTTAATATTCTTTACATTAAAAAAATTGTGTGGTGGTAGCTGAAATAGCTTCTTAATGTCAAATTATGTGACATTTGAAATATATATAGTAAATTTGTTTTTCTCACTAATTATAGGATATAATTAAAATTTTTTAATCAAATAATTTTATACTTATATAGGTTATACTGGATATTCCATCATACTTTTAATTCAAAATTATTTGGAAATTTTTTGTGAGCACTTTCTGAAAATTCAGAGGCATTCATTTAATGTTTCTAAGGATAATGGATAGTGCTATAGATGTTTGTTTTATATTTTTTAATTTTTAAAAAATTTGGTTTGGGTCTATTTCTGCAGGTTTGGAAGGGTCACCTGTGGGCCTGATCAGGGTGAGAAAACTCAGTGGGCTTGCTATAAGCTGAGGGGGCCCAGTTCGCAGACACGGTTTACAATTCAATTCAACCTCAGAATGAAACTTCAATAAAAATGCCATTCATATGACCCTATATTTTCATCTTCTGACTTAGGATTAAGCACTATTAAATAATGAATGCAATATAAATAAATTTGTGAAATAGACAACCACTGCATGTTAATGTTCAAAGTTATTCAATAGTGCAACAGACAGCAATATGCTAACTTCTGACCCTACTCACTATACTATTATATTAAAACAATTACTCCAAAATCAACCAATCACATTCCACGGTCTCCTCTACCTCCTGAAGTATTTAGTACTGTTGATGGTCTTCTCTGAAGAAAGGTGTTTCCTCTCTCATCTTCTGACATCTTCCTGAAAACTCTCTTTGTAACTGTTCTGGGTTCTCTTTTTTCCTGTTCCCTACAGGAGGGCCTCACCAAGAACACAGATCGATGATCCAATAAAGTTGTTAGACTTATAGCTAGGAGATTTCATCCTTCTATAGCCTAACTCTTTGACATTTTGTGAAATTTTTATGAGCTCCATTCAATAACTAGTTGTAGAGGACTTACTCAAAAACCAAAAGAACAAATCACCATATTCTGGAAATATGATGCTGGTAATTTTTTATTTCCCCTACTTACTCCACCAGGAAAACAGAAACTAGAAGAACAAATAAATAACAGAACAAAAATCAACAAAATAAATCATACATAATAGCTACAATACTAGGGGGATAAAGGATTTTAAGCGTCTTCCAATCTCAGACAGAAGCCAGCTTTATCCACTGAGACTGGGATGTGCTTGGAATACTTGCTAATTAGAATTGAGGCTAATATGGACAGAGAATGAGTTGGTAAGAATTATAAGAGCTGAGGTCTATGAATTAGAGGGCTTGAGCAGGCTGATCGTATAGGAACTAACAAAGAATAGTAAGGATTTTTACTTTTACTATAAGATATGAGAAGCAATTGGAGAGTTTTGCCAGGGAAAGTAACATAAGGTCAGAGATGGAAGGGGAATGAGGAAGAACTGAGGCAAGGAACCAGTAAATGTTATGGAACCTGGATTGGATAGCCCGATGGAAGAACCAAGTGGCACCTGGAGATCTTGGAGGATAGGAGGTTTATTTAACGCCAGTGGGCTCAGAGGAGGATGATCTCCAAAGGTCTGAGCCCCGAGCAGAAGCAAAGGGGGGTAATTTATACACTGCTACTTCCACATACTTGGCACTTTTGGCATGCACGGGAAGCGTTTTGGCGCACTCAGGAAGAGAGCCGGGAGAAGAACCTGGAAGAGCCCTGGGGCAGGGACTGGGACTCCTTTGCTGACTCAGTCGGCCATCTTAGGACACAGATTTTTTTCATCTTTATTACCCCCTTTTGACGCCTTTTCTTATGTGAACGGGAATCGATTATTACTAGGGTTCTTGCCAGTCTAGAGGTCTGTATTGGGTTACCAGTAGTTGTAATTTAATTGATTCTATCTGAGAGCTGATGAATCAGGTGATGAGATTAATAATACATGGACCGAACAGGAATGCCAATAGGATCATGAGGAGAGGACCAGCTAGGGGAAGGAGCCATGTAGCCCAGCTCCAGATATTATACCAATTGCCCCAAGAATTTGCTAATTCTTCTCTCCTGCGTGCAACCCGATCTTGTAGCTGTTGGATCATGTCTCTGACTAACCCTGATTGGTTCATATAGAAACAACATTCCTCATTTAGGAAGAGACAAATTCCCCCCTTTTCAGCAGTGAGCAGGTCCAAGCCCCTCCGATTCTGTAGTACCACCACTGCGAGGGAGTCTATCTGATCTTGCATGGTCATTATAGACTTGGCTACCTGTTCCATATCTTCTGTGAGATTTTCTGACAGTTTCTGGTAGTAATAATAAGAGGATGAGGTGATTCCTCCTATTCCAGTGCCCACAGCCATTGTTATGTCTAATCCAACCAACAGTGGGATGAATTGGATGGCCCTTTTGGGCCATGTATGTGCCAATAAGGGAATTGGAAGGGATTGATTATTGGGGATTTTATCTACCTGGGGAGTAAGAAGCACCAGTGCACATGTCCCTGTCCAGTTAGCCAGTAAGCATCGATAAGTATACCTTCCACATATGAAAAGGGTGCCAGGTTCTGGAGTGCACCATGGTGTGGCAGACATGCACCCATCAAGCAAAAGGCAGCTGTGGGTTTGGAGACATTGGGTGGCAGATAGGCTTCCTACTGAATGTGTCTCCCCAGGACTATGGACACAGTTGGGAGCCAGGTAAGACAACAATACATCAGCCGGTTTGGGGTCTATTTCTGCAGGTTTGGAAAGGTTACATGTGGGCCTGATCAGGTTGAGGAAACTCAGTGGGCTTTCTATAAGGTGAGGGGGCCCAGTTTGCAGGCAGAGCCAGCAATCTGCAGCCAACCAAGCGTTGGCTGTGTTGAGTAAATGGTGGACCCCTTCTAATATACAATTTACTTGACGGTCTAGAGTGAGAGGCTCTCGACGGGGAAGAAGCCTCAGCAGGCATTGATAAAGGGCAGGATTCCAGCAGGTTAGGACCTTTTCCTCAGGACATCTCAGATCCCTATATCCCCAGTATAGTCTGGACCTAATTTTTCCTGTCATGAATTTCTCTCCCCTATTGTGACAAATAGTAACTTCCCTCAAGTCATAATATTGTCTCAGCATACCAGGGAATACTGAGGTGCAAGAACAGGGAGACCATGGGGTTGGTGTTGCCTGTTCTCCATTGGACGTGGCTGCAGTTAGAGTGAGAGTGGGACCTCAGGCAGGGGCCTTCTGGACAGGAGTGGGGAGAGGCTGTGGAGGGGCCAGGGAGTAAGGCCACATAGCAGTTGGGGCATTGGTCTATCGGTGACCGGACATGTAGAACAGACCCTCGTGTTGGCAGAGGGTTCGGTGGTGTTTAGCACACGCATCAAGGTTATTTGCCCAAGAGGGCTTGTGGTAATGCTGGCATGTACATGGTGGGTAGTTGGTGCTCCCTAGTATCCCTATGGCCTGGAGAGTGAGGGAGAAGAAACCTGTGAGCAAGTGAGTGTAGCAATACATCCTAAGGTGACCCAATAAACAACAACAATGGCAATTCTCTGGGGGAAAGTCCAGTCAGAAGGTGCAACAGCATAGAGTGTGACTCCTAGAATGAGGGATATCATGCCGATGAGAGCTAGGGACCATGAGGAGCAGGTGTCCATTAGTTGGTGGGGTCTTGTCAAAGGGGAAGCCAGAACGGGTCTGTGGGGCTTGGCTGGTCTTTCCATTGGCATGACTCCTTGTCCGAATGATGAGCTTTCTTCACTCTGGAGTGGTGGAACCACGGGGTGACAGCTGAGACATCGAGGGCAGTAGAGGTGGTTAGTACAACAGTGTGGGGCCCTGTCCACTGTGGTTTGAGGGAGTCTCTCTTCCAATCTTTGATGGAAATTGAGTCCCCTGTTTGGAAGGAGTGTACCTGAGACCCAAAGGAGATAGGGCTCTGCTCAATGATGTATTTTTGTAATTCATTTAGGGTAGCCCCCAGGGCCTGAAGCTGCTCCTTTATTTTTTTATCTCCAACCTGAAGTAAATTTCCTGGAAGGCTTCCCAGGCACAGGGGGAGGCCATCCGTATATTAATTCAAATGGGGAGGAACCTAGTGTCCTAGGAGTGCAGCAAGCATGCAGGAAAGCTAGGGGTAGCAGATCTGGCCAAGGGAGGTTAGTCTCCTGACAAAATTTTGCTAAGGTTCCCTTGAGGGTGCTATTCATTCGCTCTACTTTCCCTGAACTTTGGGGCCAGTAAGCGGTGTGGAGTCTCCAGGTGATGTTGAGAGATTTGGTCAAGACCTGTAGAATGTCTGCCACAAATGCAGGTCCATTGTCACTATGGATTGTTAATGGCAGGCCGAACCGGGGCACGATCTCCTGCAAGAGGACTTTAGCTACCTCCTGGCTTTGCTCAGTCCTGGTTGGGAAGGCTTTGACCCATCCAGAGTATGTGCATACTATTACTAGGAGATATCTGAACCCCCTGCTCAGCTGCACATCTGTGAAGTCTACCTCTAGATCTTTGAAGGGGGTTGCTCCCATGCTCTGGACACCTGGCAGGGGCCATGGTGCAGACCGAGCATTATTTTTAGCACATGTTACGCATCATTCGCTTGTTGCTTGGCATAGTGCTGGCAGCTGACTGATGTAGTAGTGCTTCTTGAAAAGGGCCTCTAATGCAGTTTTTCCCAGATGAGTGAGTTGGTGGTGTTCCTTGACTAGATGCCCTCCTGTTGCTGTTGGAACAAAGACGTGCTCATCTGGCATCATCCACCATCTCTTTTCAGTCAGGGTGGCCCCCTCAGCCATGGCCCATTCTTTTCCCTTTTTAGTGTAACTGGGCAGAAGGACTTCTTCGGGGAGTGTCAGGGCCATGGTGAGGAAAGGAGCTCTGTCCATGTCCTCACTGGCTGAGGCCTTGGCTGCCTCATCTGCCAGATGATTTCCTCATGCTATGGAGTCGTCTCCTTTCTGGTGTCCCTTACAGTGCAGGATTGCTACTTCCTTTGGAAGCCAGATGGCTTCAAGGGATCTCAGTATCTCCTCCTTGTTTTTGATAGCTTTTCCCACAGTGGTTAGGAGGCCCCTTTCCTTGTAGATGGCTCCATGTATATGTACAGTAGCAAAGGCATACCAAGAGTCAATATAGATGTTGACTCATTTGCCTCCACTGAGGGTGAGGGCTCGGACTAAGGCATATAGTTCGGCCCGTTGAGCTGACCATCCAGCTGGTAATGCCTTAGCATCTAGGAATGTAGTGGTTGTGGTTACTACATAACCCACATTCTGGTCACCCTCCTGTAGGTAACTACTGCCATTGCTGAACAGCATGAGCTCTGGATTCTTTGTGGCTTGATCCCACAGATCTGGATGGTTTGCATAGACTTCATCAGTCACCTCAGAGCAGTCATGGTCTGGTTCCCCCTCTTACATGGGGAGAAAGGTTGCTGGGCTTAATGTCTTTACTGTTTCGAGGGTGACCCATGGGTGTTTGCAGAGGAGACTTTGGTATTGTGCTAGCCAAGAGTTGGAAGGGAAACAGTGTCCCTGTGCGTTCATGAGGGACACAACTGCATGAGGGACCCTGACGTTAAGTTCTTGCCCCAGGGTGAGTTTGTCTGCCTCCTTGATGAGTAGGAATGTGGCTGCCAGTGCCCTGAGGCATGGTAGCCATCCCGCTGCCACAGGGTCCAGCTTCTTTGACAGATAAGCAACTGGCCATTGCCAGGGCCCAACAGTCTGGGTGAATACCCCAAGCGCTATTTTTCCTTTTCAAGTACAAAGAGATTGAAGGGTTTTTCTACATCTGGCAAGCCCAGGGCTGGAGCCTGCCCCAGGGTGGTCTTTATCTCTATGAAGGAGGCTTCTGCTTCCTCAGTCCAGGCAGGGGGTTCTAGATCTGGTTCCCCTAAGAGATCATAGAAGGGTCTTGCTATTGCCGAGAACCCAAGGATCCAGATGCAGCAGAATCCTGCAGCCCCCAGGAATTCTCGGAGACCCTTTTTGTCTGGGGCCGTGGCAGGGAGATGATGACTTTCTTTCTCTCCAGCCTTAGTTCTCTTTTCCCTTGGGTGAGGAGGAAACTGAGGTATCGGACCTGTTGTTGGCAGATTTGTGTCTTCTTCATGACACTCGGTATCCTGAGTCTGATAGGAGCTGTAGGATGGCCTTTGGGCCTTTTGTGTAGTCTTCTTGTGTGTCACTGGCGAAGAGAAGGTCATCCACATACTGGAGTAGGGTGCATTGTGTGGCCTCTCTTGGGAAGCTGCCAAGGTCAGTGGCCAGTGCTTCCCCTAGGCAAGTAATTTAGAGGATACCTTCTTCTTCCTCTGCTTAGCTCCCCAGAGCCAGCCACTGTTTGCCTTTGAATGGACTGAACCTGATAGAGGGCGCCAGATGCAACTGACTTGGATGTGCCTCCTGCAGGGGTCTAAAAACTCACCAACCCTCTCTGGGGAAGCACTGGCCACTGACCTTGGCAGCTTCCCAAGAGAGCGGATGGGGTGACTGGGTGATAGACACTGGGGAGGGTATGTGCTCTGGTAAGCGCTGTGAATTGTGCAAGACTGTTGAATCTCAGATCTGTACCTCTGAAACAAATAATGCAATATATGTTAAGAAAAAAAAAAGAAGAAGGTGGTAGCAGGAGGGGAAGAATGAAGTGGGGGAAATCGGAGGGGTAGACGAACCATGAGAGACGATGGACTCTGAAAAACAAAGTGAGGGTTCTAGGGGGGAGGGGGGTGGGAGGATGGGTTAGCCTGGTGGTGGGTATTGAGGAGGGCACATTCTGCATGGAGCACTGGGTGTTATGCACAAACAATGAATCATGGAACACTTCATCTAAAACTAATGATGTAATGTATGGGGATTAACATAAGAATAAAAAAAATGTATAAATCTAGGCAAGTGAGCCATCTGGCCGATCCTGGGATTTGGTCGAGGAGGGTGTATGGATTCGGGACCTCTGGGTGCAGAGAGATGGTCACCCTGTTGATGGCCTGCAGGTCTTAAACTGGTCGGTATCCCCCCGCCACCGGCTTCTTGACTGGCAGGAGTGGGGTATTCCAGGCTGAATGGCACTTGACTAGAATACCTGCTTCTTTGAGTTTGGCCAGATGTTCTTGGATGCCAATCTTATCTTCTTGTGGAAGGGGTTATTGCCTTCGCCTCTGAGGTTGGGCTTCTGGGATCAGTTCAACAATGACAGGGGCCCAATTCCGGGCTAGTCCAGGTGGGTTTTCTTCAGCCCATACTAAAGGGAAGGCGAGTCTGAACTCAGGGGGGCTGCTCAGCTGGGCCTGGGCACAGAATAGCCTGCATTCTTCTTCCCTCAGCATGGTAATTGCTAGTACCAGAGACCCTGTCTCCTCTTGCCTTGGGTTCAATTGGAGGCTAGTGTGTCCGGTGGGCTCAAAGGTTATCTGAGCCCCAAGCTTGGAGAGTATGTCTCAGCCCAGGAAGGGGTGGGGCAATCAGGTAGGTAAAGGACTTTATGTCAGACTTGTGGCCCCTGAGTTCACACTGGTGAACCTGGCACAAGGGCTGTTGTATCACCTGTGTCCTGGTGGCTCCAAGGATGGTCTCAGTCCATTTGCTGAAAGGGGCCACTGGGGAGGTGACAACAGAGTGCTTGGCCCCAGTGTCCATAAGAGCCACAGTGTCAACCAAAAAGCCCCTATTTTCATTCTGACCGTGGGCTCATGGGGGCCAAGGAGGAAAGAGTGCAGTCCCCCTCGGTCTGAGTCTATTCCCGCAAGGCCTATGAGGTCCTCCTTTTGGGGTTCTTCCTTGTAGCAGCTGGGCTTCTGAGCCTTTCCCTGGTTGGGACATTCATTTTTTCAGTGTCTTTTCTCCTTACAATAGGCACATTGATCCCTTGCCAAGGGGGTTCTGGGTCTCCCCCCTTTCAGTGGTCGGGGTCTCCCTGCCTTTGTGTCATCCTTTTCTTTCAGGGAGGCAGCGAGGAGGCTGCCTTTCTTTTTCATCTTTTTGTTGGCTTCCCTTTCGGCTGTGACTTCCCTGTTCATGTAGACCTTCTTGGCAATCTCTATTAGCTGAGTGATGTTCATCCCGGTGAAACCCTCTAGTTTCTGAAGCTTTTTTCTGATGTCTGGGACAGCCTGAGCCATGAAGGAGGTGTTTGCCATCTGTTGGCTTTCCTGTGCCTCAGGGTCAAATGGAGTGTATGTCCTGTGGGCTTCACATAATCTTTCATAGTAATCCCCGGGGGACTCCCCTGGTTGTTGAGTGTCCGAGGGTATCTTAGTCATGTTCATGGGTTTCTTAGCTCCTGCCTGGATTCCCTGGAGGAGGGCCTCCTTGTATCAGTGGATGTAGGCCCGTCCCTTATCCATGGTAAAATCCCATGCTGGCTGCTCCTCGGTTGCGGCTGTGTTAGCCCAGGCAGTAGGGTTGATGACTCCCACTGGTGCATGCTCTTCCAGGTACTGCAGTGATCCTCTCATTATTCTCCTCCTCTCTTCTGTGTTAAACAGGGTGCAGAGTAACTGTTGGCAGTCTTCCCAGGTCGACCAATGAGTCTGGAAGAGGGATTCCATGAGGTCTACCATAGCCTGTGGTTTCTCAGAGTAGGAAAGAGTGTTGTGTTTCCAGTTGAGGGGTTGGTGGTGGAGAAAGTTTGATAATACATCATGGAATGACTGGGTTGGACTGTTCCATTTTCATCACACCTATCGGGTTCCCATGTCTCATACCAGCATTTGGAGAGTGCTTGTGCCCGGCCTGGGGAGCAGCCTGGCTGCTGGTCCTGGAGAGAGTGGGTCCTCTGGGCCTGGGGGTGGTGGGGAGACTGATGGTGGTGGAGTGTCTGGAACTGGGGGTGCAGGACTTTGGGGTGCGTATGGTGGAGGCAGGATCAGTTCATCTTCAGGATCTCTAGCTAGAATCTGTGGAAGCTGGGGCTTCTGTCAGTCTTCTTTGGGCTGTTTGGATGAGGCAACTAAGACCCTGGCCTGTCCCTGCCTACTGCAAGTGAATCGCACCCAAGGGGGAAGGGTCTGAGCAATTCCTAGCCAGGAGTCGATGTGCAGGAACTGGTTGGGGTGTCCTCGTTCTCCTGTTATGACTCGCCATACTCAACAAATCGTTGGGAGATCCAACGTCCCTTCTGAAGGCCACCTGACATGAAAGGTGGGCCATTCCAATTCACATAGGATTCTCAGTTTGCCGGGATTCATCTTGACTCCATAGTCTCCTGAGAACCCCTTCTTGAAATTTTTGATCATGATCTCAAGGACCATAGGGTTTACTCTGTCCTGACCCCATGGTGATATTCCTATGTGCAATGGCGCAAAGACAGACAAAGGGGGGGTGCCTCTTGAGGTGAGGGGACCAATCAGATGCCCAACTGGCTATGTCCCAAAGGAGCTTAGGTGAGGCTTAGCCATAGCAATCTCAGCGTTGTGGCATGATCGGAACCTATTCTGATGCGACCCTAGACTGTATGCCATTCACCACAGAATCACAGATGAGCCCACTCAGACTCCATAGGCTTCTGGGGACCTTAAGAGTGCCTGCCCATGGAGTCACAGAATCAGTTTGCCTGGTGGTAGTCAGGTCAGACTGCACACTCACTCACATATTCACTCCAGAGCTTATTACATTCCCTCCCTGGAAATCCCTACCTGTGAGACCTCTAAGAGGTCTCCAGGAGGTGATCAGGCTCCCCTTCCACCCCAACAGGTGGGTCTGTCTGGGTCTGGGGCCCAAGGCCTTACCATGATCTGACCTCAGGACCGGGTCCTCACCTGCCAAGTCTCCTTGAGTCCCGTGGGAACAGTGGAGCTGGGCGGTCTGAAGTGACCAGGTGGGACACAGCCAAATATTAGGCATGGTGCGTCTTCTCCATTACGATCTCTTGTTCCGTCAATGCCCTGCCATTGCCCCCAGACCGGTGGCAACAATGAGCCAGTGCAGTTGGGTTTCCCAGTCAGGGAACCAAATGTTACAGAACCTGGATTGGATCGCCTGACAGAAGAACCAAGTGGCACTCAGAGATCTTGGAGGATAGGAGGTTTATTTAATGCTGGTGGGCTCAGAGGAGGATCATCTCCAAAGGTCTGAGCCCCAAGCAGAAGCAAAGGGGGGTAATTTATACACTTCTACTTCCACATACTTGGCACTTCTGGTGTGCAGAGGAAGCATTTTGGCACATGCAGGAAGCAGAGCAGGGAGAAGAACCCAGAAGAGCTCTGGGGCAGGGACTGGGACTTCCTTGCTGGCTCAGTCGGCCATCTTAGGACAGAGATTTTTCCTCTTCATAAGGAGTCTTAAAATATGAATTCTATAGGTAACTACAAAAATCTCTGGCCTAACTACAGCACGACAATAAAGTCTTGGAAACGTAGGCAAATATACATGATGGGGTTTTGGAATATAGGTGAGGTTCAGTGAGGTGGAGTCCAGAGCCTACAACTAAGAAAGAATTCTTGAGACATCTTTGGTGCAAAATGGTGGTTTATTAAAGCATGGGGACAGGACCCGTGGGCAGAAAGAGCTGTTGCACCGCGGTTGTGAGGGGCGGCTGATTATAAACTATGGGGTTGGGGGAGGTAAGGAAACCTCTCTTAAAAGAGAGGTTTCAAAAGAACTTTCCTATACTAAAGAGGACCTACAAGATACAGGAGGCCTTGCCATTGTCAAGTTAAGGTTGTTTACCCCTCTAGTAAGGCATTAACATTAAGATAGTTGGGAACTTCCAGGAGGAACATTACACTCAGCCTGCTTAAATTATCTGTCAATGGTCTGCAGGTTGTAAGGGCATTTAATTGTACGTACATTTCCTTCTGGAAGCTAGGTTATTGATGATAGTAATGTTTTGTTCTTGTAGATTGCTAAGACATTTGTAAACTGAGGGAGACTTTATAAGTTAATATTTGTTTTTGCTTTAGGGCAACCAGGAGTGCCTGAGGAATGTCACATATATCCCAGGGCAGGGGGCGGGGGGAGGGGCTTGTGGGGTGTGTCAGCTTCTGCTTTGTCTTCAGCTTGACTTCTGCTCCCTCATCATACATAATGAATGGTTTCTTGGCATTACATTACAATATATGTTCTATTCATGTGTTGTTTCACTGAATCAACCTATACTTTTAACAATCCCGCAAGATATACTTATGGTAATTTAATCTTTAAATATTAATAATTATGATGTTTAATTAAATATAATAATTAGTAGTAGTAATGCTATATATTTTTCTATGGTGTCTGATTTGTGGTCCACATTGCTATAGCTTTCTCTGGTTGTACCTTGTTTCTTGTGTTTTGTTTGTTTTAGTATTTAATTTGAAAACTAAATTAAATCTAAAAGTAAAAAAAAAATCCTTTGAAGTTCATAACTAATTGAAATAAATGAACTTGGATGGATGGATGAATGGATAGATAGATAAAAAGATAGATGGAGTTATAATCTTTAATGGGACATAAATAGCAACACAAATTTATTTACTTTTCTTTTTGAAAGAAACCATATTTTCCAATTATACACTGAAAGGGGCTAGAAAAAAAATATTTAGTACCAATAAGAATTTCTAGTGCTTAGACAATGGACTCTAAATAAAGTTCCCACTAAAATAAAATAAACCAGGATTTCATGAAAAGAAAAATTTCATTCCAGAAAATAAGGAAGCTCTCCAATTCTACTGAAGATGAGTTAAAGGACCTGGGAGTCAACTGGGAGAAGCTCTCTTTGGCCAAAGATAATTTGAGCACCAAAAAGAATGAGTGTATTGAATTTAAACATACTCATCAACTAAATAAAAACCCATGAATTAATATGCTAATAAAACATACCATTGCTCAACTTTGAAGGCTGCTACGTATGAACTGTATTCTGAAAATTAGTAAAGAAAAGGAAAGAATAAAAACGTTATCATGATCTTCCTGCTTGTCCTTTATTTTACGGTGCACAAATAGTTGATGAGAAGAAGTCTTTCTTTAGAGAATTCCAAGTAAATATGGAAGTAATGGTAGAACTAAAAACAAATAAAACAAAACACAGTTTTGCAAAATCATGATCTAGGCAATATTATCAAAGGAAAATAAACCAATTAGATGGCAGACTGATGGAGAATTTTATATTGGATGGACTGGCAGATGAGAACTAGCTCTCTGATCAGTTTCACATCAAGTGAAATAAAACATCTGGATATAAAAGCAGAACATCCAGAAATTATATAACTCTTACTGTGAAGGAATATAAAGCACACAGCTCATCCATACATTATTATTCTTGTAAAGGAAAGAGGGAGAGATGGATGAGGAGGAGAACTTTAATCTTCTAGATCTAACTACCTTCTATAGTAGATTTAAGGATTAAAAAAAGAGAGATGATTTATTACAGAGATGTAATTTACCAAATCCAGATGTGGGAAATTCTCTAAAACAAATGACACTAGATGAAAAAAATAAAAATTCAAAAGGATCGACAAAGAAGAAAAAAGTTTTCTGTTTTACTAGTCTCTGAAATAGAGCACTCTGTTCTCTCATCTTTATCCCTCCTTCTTCTTGGTTTCTTGCACTGTTTCATGCATACCCAAAGTTGAAAACAGGAAACTATTTTTAATTGATTCCTTCTTTTAACCACCTACGTGCAACCATCAACCATTGGATGCTAATCCCCACATACTAAGATTGATCCCATCCTTCCCATTCTACTGCTATCAAATTAGTGCAGGACTAATTGTTTCTTACCTGTGCCAAAATAACCTTCTTCCCAGCATCCCTCTATTTAATCTCTCCCTCTTCTAATTCATGCTATATACAGCAGTCTCAGATAAATTAAATTGCAGTAAAGTATGTAAAATCTTTGATAGATTCCTGATAAGTATGAATCAAACACAGGGTCCTTATTTAAAAATTAAGGACTTAAACACTTTAGTTAAACATATTTTTCCAGCATCCTTGACCATGCCTACCCTTTTTCTATCCTTTGCTTAAGCAAAATGTGTAACCACTTCATGAATACGACATATTTTCTCATCCTGATGCCATTATTTTCCATGGGGTTCTCTCTAATCCTATTTTCACTTCCTGAAATGCAACCCAGTCCTCAAAGTATATGCCAAATGACTCATTTGTACTATTTTTCCCACTGATCCCCCAATATGGGCCTTCTATTGAGTGACTTGAATATGCATCTAATTCTATTATAGTATTCTTTTTAGTTGCAGAAAGCGGATAAATTTATAGTTGTTTTTACCCAAAGATCAGTCCCCTTATCAATGTCATAAACCTCACTCTCTGCCTGACAATTGTGCTACAAGCATAAAAATAGTAGAACTAGGGCGCCTGGGTGGCTCAGTTGGTTAAGCGACTGCCTTTGGCTCAGGTCATGATCCTGGAGTCCTGGGATCGAGTCCCACATCGGGCTCCCTGCTCAGCAGGGGGTCTGCTTCTCCCTCTGACCCTCTTCCCTCATGTGCTCTCTGTCTCTCATTCTCTCTCTCACAAATAAATAAATAAAATCTTTAAAAAAAATAGTAGAACTATTTGAAAATTGAAAATTAAACTATTTATATAAATAATGAAAGAATAATTCTAATGAGACATGTCAATAATCACAAATAATTTTACTGTAGAAAAAGAAAATCTATAACAATATTTAGATCTATAATTTTTATAATAAAACTATGATTTATAACTTATAATTATCAAAATAAAATAAGAGCATATTTTGTTGGGTTAAAGAAAAATTATGTGTTTTTTTTTAATGTGAAAGTAAGTTTAGATAACATTAGAGTACAAATCCATTGATTGAGTAAATCCATTTATTGAATAACAGCTTTATTCTTTTTTGTAAGAATGATGCATATTTTTTTCTTTTAAAAAAATCAAGCAGTGATGAACAGTAAAAAGAAGAAAATAAATAAAACATTTAAAATCCTTCCTACACATCCATGAATAACTTCTTATACACAGAGACAGACAGACACACACACAGTTTTATACTTGGGGGGAATAACTTCATTAAGGCGATCATATTTACATATCCCTCATTAGTTTTAATGCTATCTGAATTTAAAAGAAAAAAATTTAATATAGAATATTTCTCATATTAAGCTGAGAAATTAATGAAATTCAGATATACATTTCTCTTCACTACCAGAGGTATTGGTCCCTATGACTAAGAAAAGTTTATAAAATCCATTGGAAGTTTGGAATCATTATGTATTTTTTAGTTGATTGCTTCCTTGTTTTGAAAGATAAAATAGCAAACTAACATTTGCCCCATTTTTCTCTCACTTCTTGGTATTTGTTATATATATTGTTTCTGATATTTATTACTTATGTTATATATGCAGTTTTATTATTATAATCATTATTATTTTGACTTTCCATCATTTAATATTAGTTATTTATAGAATATTTCAACTATCTTTGTCAGCTTTGAGTCTCTTAGATGTTAGTCTTAGTTTGGTACTTAAATGGATTCAGGGATCATCAGCATTACCTTTTCCATGACTTGCTCACCCATTTTTAGAAAATTAATTATCAATTACACCTTGACCTGTATCTCACCTCATACACAATAATCAGCTTCAGATGGGTTGCAGATCTAGATGAATAAGGTAAAGAACCAAACTTTTAGAAGAAAAATAGGAGAACTACATGTGGTAGTAAGCAAAGATTTCCACACAGGGCATAAAAAACACTAATCATAAAGATAAAGAATTGATAAACTACATTGCATTAGATTAGATGCAATCATCCAAAGACCTTATTAAGAGAGTGAAAAAATAAGTTACAGAGTAAGAAAATATATACCCAATACTGTATCCAACAGACAACTCAGTATAATCTAAAGATTACAAAGCCATGTTAGATCTCTCTGTGGTGTATGTCCAGAAACAAAGAGAAGAGAGGAGAGAGAGAGAGATGACTTATGCATCAATACATAAAAATACCTGAATAAATACTTTATGATGTTGAAAATGAGAGTTATTGATTTGAAATGCCAGGGAAGTTTTTTGAAACTACATTTGTTGGGACCCATTTAAGATCACAATTCTGGTGAGGCCCTGGCATCTGTATATTTCATGGGTGTCCCAGGTATGGCTATTGTAAACTCTTAGATAAAAACCACTAGTATAGGGGTGCCTGGGTGGCTCAGTCATTGAACGTCTGCCTTCAGCTTGGGTCATGATCCCAGGGTCCTGGGATCGAGTCCCACATCGGGCTCCCTCCTCAGCAGGAAGCCTGCTTCTCCCTCTCCCACTCCCCTTGTTTGTGTTCCCTCTCTTGCTGTGTCTCTCTTTGTCAAATAAATAAATAAATAAAATCTTAAAAAAAAAAAGAAAAACCACCAGTGTAGAAAACTTCTCTTAAGTTTTAATTCTTGTCTTCTGCATCTTTTGCTTATTAACTTTCTTTTTAAATTAGTTTATAGAAAAGGAACACACCTAGATATATATCTATTTTCTTTAAAAAGTTAAATAATATTAATTTATTGGCAAATTATATATGTATGCTATCCATAAAGTTGACATTACTTGGATCCCTTGGAATCTATGCTTCTTTAGTGGTGCCCCACATTAATAAACATTACTGAACATGCACAAAAATGCATATTTATTTATAAATTATACACAGGTACTATTATATTAATATATTATTTATGTTACATTGAACTTTTAAAGGATGGGATTAAGATATAAACAATATTTTTAAAATATCTTGTTAATCATTACAGCTTCATAACAGTATTAAGTATGAGAATAAATGAGATTCATTGGGATGAATGATTCATCATTTAGTATTAGGATGAGGTTCATCATGTGCCATAAGTCATGTAACTTCCTGTTTCAAATTGTCCTTTTGAAATTTTTCATTTTTCCAAATTATTTGTCAATATGTTTTGATCATTTTAAGGTTTTATTTTCACCTTAGTACTATGGCCGAAGGATGACTTAAACTAGTAGTAGTATTTTGCCATTGTTGTTAGCTTGTGCTCTTGTAATTGGTATTAACCTGCATTTTCTGTATAGCATTTTTTTTTTTAAAAGCTAAATGTCCATTTTAAGTTCTGGGTTACTTAAAATTAGATAGTATTATTTACAAACACAGTTAAAATATTAAAAGAAAAATGCAATATGTTACACTATGCTGAAAGAGAATGAATGAATCAGAACACTACTATCAATTCTCATCCTTCCAGAATCACACACTTTCCTCAAGATGAATCATCTAGCATAAGATACACATGGTGCTTACCATGCAGACTAAATGGGAAAGCCAATGTCGACCCATTTATTATATATTAGGAATCTTGATTTTCATTTTATTCAGTAAAATATAACCATAAATATCTTGCTTACGTTATGAGGTGTGTTCATGCAACTCTTTCTAGGACCACTGAGATGAAACCAGTAATCTTTTTCTGGAAGTTACAAAATCTAATTTTGAGCTAGCTTTGAAAAAAAGGAGAATTTTTGGCCCATATAATCACAAAGGACATCAATGAGGTAGAGATTGTCAAGAATTTGAAATTTTCCAAACTCTAACCCTGTCCATTGTCTTTATAATCTTTGCATGTCAGTTTCATCCTCCACCACTGCGGACTGGCTTTTCCCAGAAGACTAGGACTAGCACACCTTGGTACTCCTGGGTTTACATAGTCTCCCTTTTCCTCCAGAGAGAAGCAGTCTCTTCCCTTATCTCTGAATCTAAAAATTTAATGGGATTGTTTAGTTCAAATGCTCTTCCTTTGACTAATCACTGTGGTTAGGCATGTAAGTATATTTAAGAATAGGGTAATCCCACTTGGACATGTTTAGCTGCTAGGGTGAAAGAGAATGAGCTATTTCCTGAAAAAAAGTACATACTATTCCTAAGATAAGAAGGAGGTATTGGGAGAAAAAACAATGTCCAAGGTCAGGGCTATGTGGTCAGCACAATGTGTTTCCGCAGTGTGAGTACATCCTTGCAAATGAATTAAGTATGTTAGCAAATGCCTTGTCTCAGTACCACATTTTCAAGATGGATGAAGAGACTCACATATGTCATCCTTACATGAAGTAGTTATTTGGATTGAATCGTGTCCTTCCAAAATTGATTAGTTGAAGCTCTAACACCCAATATCTTGGAATGTGACTGTATTTGGGGATCGAGACTTTAAAAAGGTAATTAAGTTATAAAGGGGTTGGTAGGGTGGCCCTAATCCAATATGACTGGTGTCCTTATAAGGAGAGGAGTTTATGACACATAGACAAACACAAAGGGGGAACCATGGGAAGACATGGAGGAGATGGTTGTTTGCAAGGCATGAAGGAGATGGTTGTCTGTTGATGTTGCACTTTTAGCTGGTGAAAAATAAATTTCTATTGTTTAAGTCACCCAGTCTCTGGTACCTTGTTATAGCACCCCTAGCAAATTAATACAGTACTTCACCCATATCTATTTTCTTAATAGTCTATATTAATATTAGACAAATTTTAGGATTGGTTTAAATAGTGACATATCCTTTATTTTTTATTCAGTACTTCTTTTTTTGTCTCAAATAGTTGTGTTTGTTTTTCTTGAATGAGGTCTAAATTCAAACAATTTTTCCTTTTCTTATGTTTCTACTTCTCTGAAGTCAGTGACTTTGTTATTCATTTCTTTAAATAAGCTTATGTTGGCAATAAAATCAAGGAGTAGAAATCTAAATTGTCATGCCATGCCCCTAGGAATATCTAAATCAGTTGCAAAACAATCAAATTTCTTTTTTTGCAAGACTGAGAACAAGATTTGTGGGCTTGCTAGTGGAGTCACAAGCCATGTAGGAAAGAAACAATTTTATTCTGTATTAGGGTTCTTTGCTTTAAAGCAGAACTCTTATTTCTTTAAGATAATTCATTTAATCAGTATGGTAAAGGAAATATATCACAGAGTTTTCAACATTACATTAAACAGATAATCAATAGTTGGAGACAATAAAATAAAATGTTTTCAACTTTATTAAACTTCGGGGACATGTGGAGAGCAACTGGAAAGTAAAATAGCATTAAAAGTCAGTTAACATAGCTATTATTGCAAAGTGTATCTGAGTCACCACTTAGCATGGAGCCTCCACAGTTATTCAGGCAAAACCAGATTGAAAAACCATCATGGAAAAACAGAAAATAGAACTAGCTGAAATATTCAATTCTTCAATTTCCAAAAGATAAGCAGTAATTTAGTTTTGTATAAAAATGCCACATTTCAGATTTTAAGACTCAATTTGGTGTTTTTTTTATTTTAGTTAAAAGTATTTACCTCTCTTACACTTAAAAAATGTTTAAATATACACTATTCCAGTCTAGTAAATATAATCAAAAGGCAATTAAAATTTAGGTTGAAATATAAGCAATTAAAATGACTTTATATATAAGAGAGAGTACGTTTAGGACTTTCTATGCATTAATTTATTTATTCTTGTAGCAATCCTGCTTGGGTAATCTAACAATCGAGGAAAATGAGCTAGACCTAGGTCGGTGTGTCTTCTCCAAGCTCAGCCAGGAAATGAGAGTTAGGTTGGGATCAGGGCTGTTTCTGCTGTTGGTCCACCTAAAGAACCCAAACATTTTGCAGCCCTTGGGTTCTTGGGCTTTGTTTGGATCAGGGAAGTACTACAATCAAACACCAGTTATGGTGTTGACTAAACAAAAAGATTTCAAGTCATTTCCCAAAAGATGCTCAGTTAGTCAACATCCCAAGTGGAGCAGCTTTCAAGAGATGCTTTCTGCTAATAGCTGTAGGTTATTATAAAAATACACGGGGATGCCATGATATTTTGCTCTACTATTAGCAAAGATTAATTTTTTTAATGATCTGAAGTGATCAGCCATTTTAAAAAGATAAAAGAAACCTGTATATACCAGGTAAAATATTCTTTTATCATTCAAATAGTTGGCCAATACTCTTCGTGTTCCAATTTTGTTTCACAAACACTGCTAACAGGTACAAAAATATGGTATCTCTCCTTTGATTAAACAATGTACAGAAATAAGCTATTCTCTAGTTCTAAACAGAACTAGATGTTTGCACACCTATTATCTCAATGAAAATAGGCAAATAAGTATAATAGTTAATATTCTCCTATGCTGGTCTGTGCAGATTTGAAGCAATGCAATAGAGGGTGGAAAACATGGACTTGGACACAGATATGCCTGAATTTGAATCACATGTCTCCCACTTTCTAGCCAGTTGAATGTGGCTGATTGCTGAATGTATCTAAGCCTTTTTCCCATATCTGATAAAAGGAGATGTCAGCATTTACCTCAAACACATGCTGGGAATATTAAATGAAGTTATGTATAATTCAAGTGCATATGACAATGTCTAAAACACGGCAGGTGATTAATACATGCACTTTATTGATATTAGGAGGAGCATCACATTGGAAAGAGAAGGAAAAACATGGATTATTGCTGGTGAGGCAGCTAGTTCTTTGCTTCAAGATTTCACAGCATATTTTCTCTCTAGACTGCAACAATATTCCTTGAAACTCCCATTTTGGAAACACACTGTCTCCTGACTTTGGGGGTGACTCAGGGAGGTAGCTAATGAGGAATGGGGTGGTAACTAATGTTAATATTAGTGCTAAAAGCTAACAAGAAAAAGCAAGAAGTTAAACACTGCCCACACCCCAAACATTCAAATACAAAAAGCCTTCAGATCTTCTCTACCACTTAACAGCAATCAGCCGTGATACAACTGATTTTCTCCTCTCAAGGTTGTATCATTTTTTATATCAGCCTGGTTTCACTTAAATAAAAACCACGCAAAGAAGAAACACACCATGTTATGTTACTGGGTTCAAAGTCTTTTCCAGGCTGAAGAAAATTTCTACTGGTTCTGCCAACAAAAATAAAGCATTCTAACCAGACAGATGATACTAGAATCTCTTTATCATCAATTAGAAAATTGAATCAATAAATATATATATATATATATATTTTCATAGCTGGCTGAAAGCCCGTTCAAAACAATACCTTTAAAACAAAGTGAAAATTAATTTCATTTCTCTGTGTACTGCTGGAAAATTCCGGATGACCGTATCTCTGAAAGCTCTACCTGAGAGGCACCTGGGTGGCTCAGTCAGTTAGGCGTCAGACTATGGATTTTGGCTCAGGTCATGATCTCGGGGTTGTGAGATTGAGCCCAGCATTGGGCTCTGCACTGGGTGTGGAGCCTGCTTAAGATTCTCTCTCTCCCTTTCCTGACTCGCCCCCCTCCTCTGCCTCTCCCCAGTCTAACAAAAAGAAACAAAAAAAGTCTACCTGAAAAACTAAATCCATAACTCCTTTCAACAGGGCACTACTGACGAAAGATCTCCTTGGTATGTTTTTATCTAAATTTACATTTGCACAAGTCGAGTCTTATCTCCTGGAAAATTGCTACTGAACATAACAGAAAACTTTTATATTTATTGGTAAAAATGCAAACTTTGGTGACTGGTCATTCATCATCCCCACCAGAATCCTGTGTCCCTTGGTGCTTGCCGATCATTAGAAGCTGTTGATCTGTGTGGAAAAAATGTCAAAGAAAACATGTCACATAATTTGAGATTGCTTTCCTCAGCCTCTTAAAACTTTTCAGTCCTAAGCCATACATATAGCAAATACTCCCTGGATTCCTGAGGCAGCAAATTTCTCTGGTTCTTTTATCCTCAGTGTCTAATATACTAGACCTGACATATATTAGATGCTTACCATTTGTTTAAATGAATTAATAGTAAATGTTTGAAATCACTGACAAAAATTTCAGACAGCAAGATAATTTCTTGGAGATAGCAAGAGGCTAAGAGAAAGAGAAATTCCAGATTCTTTCAATTCCCTGAACATCAATAGTATTGGGTCACCTTTATTAACTTTGTTAAAGCTGATACATTTTTAGAGGTGGATTAGACCTGGGAGTCCAGATACAACCAAAAGGAAAATACCATTTTTTCCCCAGGACCCTCTGCATGCCTTGGCATGATGTCTCAAGAGCATGCACGTGGAGGGAGTCACTGCTATTGGAGAACTATTGACACTAGTCTTGATGACAGCAGAGAGAACTAGTACAAAATTCTTACCCCACCCTCTCTTCCCACTCTTGATCTCAAGAGCTAGACCCAGGGAAAAGAAAGGGGAGGCTGAGAGTTTGTGTAGGGAAGCCCATAAGACAAGATTGTGGATGCCCTTTATGCTGTTCAGTGGACTGGATTTGAAGACAGATATTCCTCTTTTTCCTACTTTGGAGTTTGGATTTATAATTTAAAATTTAAATTTCAGGGTGCCACAAAGGAACCATAGGAACTGCAGTGACTTGAGAGGTAATCACTTCTATGGGCAAATCCTTGTATGTTTTCTCTATCTACATATCGACATTTGGCAATTACTGAAACAATTACTTTGGGCTGTTGGAGCAGAAAAGCATCAAAAATAAAAATATTCCTTTGAGTCGTAAATAACGTTTATATAGGAAGAAGTATAGAATCATAGACAATTCAGTGGGCACCATAATCATTCCCAGGTGTCAGTCCTAGCTCAGACACCCACTAGCTATAAGAAACTCAGTTATTCATCTGTAATATAGGCTTGTAAAAATTCCTAGTTCATGGGGTACCTGGGTGGCTCAGTCATTAAAACGCGTCTGCTTTTGGCTCAGGTCATGATCCCAGGGTCCTGGGATCGAGCCCCACATCAGGCTCCCTGCTTGGCAGGGGGCCCGCTTCTCCCTCTCCCACTCCCCCTGCTTGTGTTCCCTCTCTTGTTTTCTCTTTCTCTGTCAAATAAATAAATAAAATCTTAAAAAAAAATTCCTAGTTCGTAAGATGTGAAAATTAATTTATATAATGCCAATATGTGATGTGCTAAATAAATGGTAGCTATTTGTTTTTATTCTACCTAATTCTAAAATTATTTGAGCAGTTATCAATATTATTTTCTTTTTTATTGTTACCATTATCACTGTCATTATTAGGCAAAAACAGTGAAGAGTATTACATAGACAATAGTGCTAGAGAGACTATGCATGAGTAAATAAAACCTTATGTGGGTATGATCTGACATTCACCTCTATCTGGAAAGCTCTGAGTAAATCTTATTGATTACGTATTATAATTCTTTGTGATGATGATCTTGGCCCACACCTAATTGAATAAATGTTTTCAAGCGTTTTGTTTTTTCAACGTTGACCATCATAGGCATGAACTTTATGGAAATTTTCACGTTATTTCTGTTTGTCATTCTGTGAAAGACTTTGAAAACTCTTGATGGACTTGTACTCCAAGATCATAGAACAGAGCAAGTAAGCCCATAACCTTGGTCCTATTAGCATCATGGTCAGGATAAGTAAATTAACTGTCATAGAGACATCTTACTTATATATAATATTAGTCTAAAACTATAATTCTTTAGGGTTAATTATCTTTCTGACCAGTAATTCATCCTGCTTAAAATAAATTGACATCTGATAATGCTTGTTTTCTACTTGACATCCAGTTTTCTCTTATTTAGTTCATTCTGCACATTAGTGTCAGATGAATCTTGCTAAAACATTATTTTTTCCTTCTAGACAAAGCCCAGATGTCACCTCTTCCGGAGGTCTTATTTTACCTCCTCTTGTTTGGCTGTGCATATTTATACATACCTATTATTGTACCTTATAGGTTGTGTTGTAATCATTTATTCTAGACTACTCTTTAACATTAACTGCAAGGTCTGTGCAAGAAATATTTATAGATAATTTGTATAAATCTCCCAAATAGTCAATATCTCCCACTTCTTAGAATGTAAAATCTATAATTTTTTACTATCTTGGAAATCGATAAAATTCTGACCCAATTTATCCCACTCAATCTAAACTCATCTCTGCTCCCAATTTTACCATGTTAATCTGGTAAAAAAATTTTGTCTTTGCCACAGGTTTTCTAGGCTTGTTAATACTATCCAAATTCAAACTCTTCTTTGAGACCTAAATCAAGTGCCACAAACTGCATGAAACTTTTCCGGACTATTCCACCATATACTGATATCTCTTCTCTAAATTTTTATAGCTGTGGTTCAGTGCATGAAAGCTTAGATGCTGTAGTAAGTTTGCAGCACTGAGTTCAAGCCTCTGGAGTCCGGGAAACTTATTTGTATGTTCTGATTCTGTTTCCATAGATGTAATGAAGAATCAGAAGAGAGCCTATCTCATAGGGTTTCTATGATAAAGAAGGTAAAGCACTCAATAAAAATTAATTATTGTCATTATACAGAGTACAGGAATTTAACATATAATAATAAAATACTACCTCCTTCTAATCCAATTAACTTTTTTACTTTTTTCCTAGTAAGATTGTATTTCAAGGACAATAATTTACACTTTCTTTGCATACCTCACAATATGAAAAAAAAATTTATTCTACTCAGCATTTAAAAAAATTTTAAATTAAAATGTTTTATAAGGTAACTGCTTTATTCTTTTGGTATTATAAAAGTTATTTGCAACATCATTACTTTATTCATTCACCATCTATTTGTCAAGATAGACTCTTTAAAGTAATTTATTTAGATTCTTTTCTAAGACAGTTTGTTGTACCATTTGTAAGCATAGGTCACTTTCTTTCCATGGATGTGTACCTTCTAATTGCATTCATTACTGCAATTTCAACAGGCATAAAAATTCTGAGAAAGCCCAAACCCATGTTCATGTCTCTTGACTTTTTCAGCCGTAAGCACAGAGAGTCCCAGTGAAAGTTTTTAAAAATTAATTTCTATATAGTGTTTGCTGGCCAGCTGCAAGGGATCAACATGGAAAACGTAGGTGCTTTATTAGGAGTAGTACTTTAATAACATGTACAAAGTAAAGATATTGAAATAAGAAAAAAATTGTTGATAACCTCTTTTTTTAATTATCACCGCAGACAATTTTCTATATTACAACAGTGTTACTGGTACTCAGAAAAAAACCCAAAGAAGTCAATCAAATATCTCTTTACATGTAATCAAATATTAAAGGGGATTCATTATTAAATGTTACAGTTAGAAAGAAACTTGAACAATATATATATGATGTTCAGTCATATTACTGGTGTCCAATTTTTTTATTATTTTTTCAATTAATCTCAAATGTCATTTAGAGGCTTGTTTTGCCACAATTTGTTTTGTATTGTTACACATATTGCCTCAACTGGAATTCACACCCAAGCTTAGGGGTTTCACATTGAAATTCTAAGCACAATCAAGGTCATTTAATGTACTGCTTTGGAAAAAATCCAGAAAAGTGTGTGTCCTTTAGATTTCCTGGAAGATACCAACTGTTACTGCAGAGGTAAAGCAAACAGCTTTAGAATCATAGAATAATTGTAATTTTGTTTACATACCCGCATCATTGACATATTCAGAAATAAATTTTTAACATCTAAGATAAATGTAATAATAATTTTATTATTTGTAAGAGTGATTAATTTTTAAAACAAGTTATGCTTCATCTAAAAATGAATTTTTTGGGATAAATGTAAGTTTATCATAATAAAAGCATTGACATTTAATGCCATTGTCCTTAATGTCAATTTTGAAATTCCCTGAAAAATGTATTAGATAGTTCAGAGCTATTATTTTTTCTTATACTTTGCTTTCCCAATTTTAACCATAACTATAAAGAATGTAATGATTATTTATATTGAGAATAGTTTATATAGTCCAAGCTAGTGTGAAAATAGTAAGTCTCTTAATTATAAGTAGCCTTGATCATCATTTCTGAGTGTGAACTAAATAAGTCTCAATTCTTACATTTTCCTTATTAACTTGCAAGATAAATATACCCATATCCCTCATGGATAAAGCACTGATCCTATTACAATGAAGTGTAGATTGTGGAAACAGCCCTCCAAACCAGGATGAAAGAAGCTGGACAATGAGGAGGCAAAGAATAGAAGAAATCGAGGCTCCTGGGTGGCTTAATTGGTTAAGCCTCTGCCTTCAGCTCAGGTCATGATCTCGGGGTCCTGGGACCCAGCCACATCGGGCTTCTCCCTCTCCCTCTGCCCCACACCCCCACTCCTGTTCTCTTTCACTGTCTCTCTCAAATAAATAAATAAAATCTTAAAAAAAAAAAAGAATAGAAGAATGTCAGATCAAACAAGATAACCAAAGAGAATAAGGAAATTGAGCATGAGGACAGAGTTTAAAGTGGACAGCTAGAATGAAATTCTGGATCATATAGAAGTAAATACATGCAGACAGAAATTTATGAGTTGCGTGGAAAGAAAATCAGAAGTCTGAGACCAGAGGACTTTACAACTAAAAGAGAGCTTCTCTCAAACACCATGTTTCATTTTTCCCATCTGAACACTGTGGTGCATCTGTCAATATCTGCAATACCTTCATATTCCAAAATTATTAAAACAAGTATCATCTTCCAAAAGCTAAAACAGTGTGCCATTTTCATGAATCTGCTCTTTGAAAGTCTGCAGAAGTCCCCTCTTACCCATGGTTTTACTTACCACAGTTTTAGTCACTCACGGTCAATAGTGGTCTGGAAGCAGATGAGTTTTCTTCTGACTTATCAGGAGGTCAATAGTAGCCTAATGCTAGGTAACTAAGTGTATATCATTCACCTCACCTCATCTCATGACCAGGCATTTTATCATCTCACATCATCACAAGAAGAAGGGTGAGTATAATACAATAAGCTATTTTAAGAGAGAGCAAAACCACAGTCACGTAACTTTTATTATAGTATACAGTTTTAAGTGTTGTGTTTTGTAACTATTCTTGCTAATATCTTGCTGTGCCTAATTTGTAAATTAAACTTCACCATAGGTAGGTATGTATAGGGAAAAAAAACAAAAAACATAGTATACACAAGGTTTGGTACTATCTATGGTTTCAGGCATCCACCAGGGTTCTTGGAATGTATCCCTCGTAGGTAAGGGGGGCACTACTTTAATTGCATTTCATTTGATTTAACTATGGATCCTAAAGTCACCCACAGAATAAATTGTGGCACAAACTTTCATCACCCGCAGGGGTAAACCACTTTATAAACATACAGACCAAATGGATTAGAAGGCTAAAAATTCTTTGCCTGTGGCTTAGAAATCTCAGAATTCTAATAGAGATATAATACCCTCATCCTGTCTTCCTGCGCTCTCTCAGAAAAACAGTCCGAGGCTTTTTAAGGCAGAGACACAGGGTTTCTGCTAGTCGTGTTTTTAAGATGATTTCATTTATGTGAAAAGTTCAACTGGATCCTTTTGAGAGTTTCTCTTTGCATTTGTAATTCTGCATGGAAAATGACGCTTGCCATTCATCTATTTTCTTTTCATTTTTGGTCCTTATTTCATTTCTTTTTAAAAATCGTTTTATGTACATAAAAAAGAAGAGATTCCAGAATGGGAAAGCAGGTTTGATGGTATCTTGAACCTAAAAAAGAGGTTTAATAGCTTTTTTTTTTTTATCCCAGGTAAATCTACAGAGTTTCTTTAAGGTTCTCGAATTTTATTTCTCATTCTGGCACCAGTTAATCTTCTTGGCTCTAAAGTCAGTTGCTAGGACAGAGTGACAGCCTCACATCTGTAATCACAGTTTCCGGTAACTCAGCAGAGCCACAGGCCAGAATTCTCTCCCAGGAGAGCCATGGGCCCAGACCCAAAGACAGCTCGGGAGATCGATTGTAATAAAGCTACCACTTCTTTTTCGGAACTATTCATTCTTAAATAAGGAAATGTTTGAACTAAAACCCATGGTCTGCAAGACATACAACTTCCTAACTTTTTTCAGTCTTTCTGAACAGCCTACAGTGCAGGATGAAAAGAAACTAAAGATAAATTCAAAGAATAGCTTAATGAATAATTGTTGAATAAATGGATGAATGGATTAGTGAATGGAATGCTTACCTAAGGATCATCACCTAATGCAATTATTCAAACTTAATTCGGGTAAAAAATTAAATGTATCTTGAAGATCCTAAATAACTCATTAGAAGGAAGCTCAATAAAAATTCAAAAAAATTGGTATAATTGTATTCCTTTTATTTTGCCTGCTTATCAACTAAATGAGAAAGCATATTCATTTTCTACTAAAGCAAGTTTTCATCAGTATGAAGCTCTCTCTGTTCAACTCTCTTTTTATTATTAACACTGAGCAAATATACTCTACCATATCAGAATGGGGTTATCTAAAATAAGATTCTGAGTATTAGGGGGATTTAGTCTTGTAATATTTCTTTTTTATTCAATGTCTTTATGATAATCAGGCTTATTTAGAAACTGAAAGTCACTTCAGAGTAGGACATAGACATACATCCTCATCATTAGAAATCATACCATATAGGAGCAAGTTGAAACATGTTTCTGCTACCTGGCACTGGGTCCTAGGGATATGGGACTAGAAGATATAAGATAGTGCCGCAGCAAAGAGTAAGTAGGAGATTAAGAATGACTTTATTTTTAACTCTACATCATTTAAATTATGATCATTTACCCTATGAGTATTTTTATACTAAAAAGTTAATGCTATACCCAGATCCAGAAGGATAACACTTATCTAAGGGATATGTGGCTTTGCTTATGTATAAGTTGAATCATTTTCTTCTGTAGCAAAGCTATGACATACCTCCTTCCAAGCACTGGCTCATGCCAGATACGCCCATTGGACTATCCTGGCCATTAGTGGCTATGACTCTAGGAGGATGTGTGCTAGGTAGCTAATGGTCTTACACACGCATGCACACACACACGCATGCACACACACACACACGAGGTTAAGGGCCCATCACAATGTAGAGAACTTAGTTAACATTACTGGGTGCTGCTAGAGCAAGATCCATCATCAATTGTGGGCCATGTCACTGAATTCCATGGCTGAAAATACTTTCACCCATTTATTCACTGTGGTACATACATGGATGAATCTTGCCCATTTCACAACATGCTAGAGATTCCCATTAATGATACTATGCCTATTATAGTCATTTACTCAACACACATCAGTTGTATGACTAATGTGTCAGTCACATTAGGTCTTGGAGATGCCAAGATAAAATATGATTTCTGTTCTGTCTCTTAAAGAGATTTTACATTTTCATGGACTGATATCCCACACAGCCTCTCAATGAATAGCCTCTCTTAATTTATGGCCTCGATAATGATTTCTACTCTCTTATCCCATAATTTCCTTCTGCATGGGCTGCTAACTTCCATGATGAGCTTCAACATTTTAATAGGTCAAAATATAATTTTACAAAGTAGGGGCACCTGGGTGGCTTGGTGGGTTAAGTGTCTAACTCTGGATGTCGGCTCAGGTCATGATCTCAGGGTCATGCGATGGAGATACATACGTAGCAGGGCTCCATGCTCAGCCAAGAGTCTGCTTGAGATTCTTCCTCTCCCTCTGCCCCTCCCCCATGATCGCTCTCTCTCTCTTTCCCTCAAAAAAATATATAATTTTACAAAATAGATGCATTAACTTCTAGAAGCTATATTATATTCCTGAGCCTAGAATATTAAAATTGCTAATTTTCTTGCCTCCATTTCATTATTTCCTTTTCATCCTTCAAGTACAAAAAGAAAAAAATGTAAACATCAAATACCTTAATCATAGAAGGTGCAATTAGACTTCCATTCTTTCATTTTCTTTCTTGCCAATTTGACTATAAGATTCCCATGGGTCTGTACTAATCCATTCAGCAGTGAAATGAATAAGACTCCATAGTTTAAAAAAAACCTATGACAACTTATATATTCATAAGAATTTCCATATCTGGTAACTGGACATTTGCAAGCCTTCTCTCAATACTTCCTTATGAAGTCAGCCATCTGCAACCAATAAAAGAAAGCACATGTTCCCTCAGCTTGGCAGAGATCATAATCCTAGTACAGGAGTTTGGTCCTTCTGAGAATATGAAAAATCTAACAGTCAGGAAGATAATGAAGCCTTGATAATAGTCTAAAAATACCTCTCTGGGGTTTTATACCGCCCCCCACCCCCAGGCAATCAAGTCAGGTGAGAAGTATTTTTTCTGCCTAATATAAATGTGAAGACTTGTGAAGGAATTAATAGGATTATTTGGTCTTAAAAAACAATGGAGTCTAGGGGCATCCAAACCCAGAGCAGGGACTTCTGCATGGCACTGTGGCTCCATGTGGGGGGTCAGAGAACTATCAGGGTGAGGACAGTATCTGCAGAGAAGGGAGATAGGGCAACAGAAATTAAAGGAGATTTGTTACATGTAAGAGGATTGACTTCTCTCTATTCATGCATATATTTACACACACAGAAACACACAAACATATATCTACTTTTATGTAAACATTAGGTGATAGTGGGACCCCCTTTGAAGAAAAAAATTGATTTTTATGTCTGGGCCAGGGAACATGGAAGATTAGACTAACAGATCTTCTCTCCCAGGAGCCAGAAAATACTCAAAGAATGACGGAGACATGCTTGTACACATTTACATTTACATCTGTAATTATTTACATTTCAAAGTACCTCCCTAAAATATCATATTAATTACAAAAGGCAAAGGACTAACTTTACAGCTGAGGAGGCTGGGAGGCACAACCTTCATTAAACAATCAAAGTGAAAATCAGTCAAGGGACAAGTCGAAACCATGTGCTAAATGATAGTTACTCTCAAGTGTTCTAAAGATGGGGAAAGTCTTTGTGACACACCTTTGTGACACGACTTGCTCTTCAGTTTGAGAGTTTTTCCCAGTGAAAGTTTTTAAAAAGACAAACATTGAGTACACAAGGAAGGAGAACTAATTCTACACTTGGAGAATGGAAAAGTAAAAAGCTTTAGTGGACCTTTTTTTAAGTTCCACAGGGGTCAAGTTGAGCATCCCCAAGGAACTTTCCCAGATACTGAATGATACTCACCTAAACTCATTTTGTCACCTTTTTTTTTTTTTAAAAAAAGAAAAACCTTTGACTTTATTGATTTTTCTCCATTATACAAGTGTTTTCTACCTAATTAGTATTTGTTCTTTTTAAAAAATTTTTTATTGTTATGTTAATCACCATACATTACATCATTAGTTTTAGATGTAGTGTTCCATGATTCATTGTTTGTGCATAACTCCCAGTGCTCCATGCAGAACATGCCCTCTTTAATACCCATCACCAGGCTAACCCATCCTTCCACCCCCCATTTTGTCACCTTTTACGTGAAGCTCCTTTTCTCCACCTGTCTTCTCCTTCCTGTATTAAGCCTGTGCTCTTGACTTTAACTGTGACACGCATTGCCCGCACCAGTCTATTACCTCCCCATCCATAATGTAGTTTCTTGGAGAGCTAACTTTAATGGTCAGATATTTTATCTTGCCTAAACTTGCATATGTTCCGGCTTTGGTATCCTTTTTGCACACATGGGTAAGTTCTAGATCTTAATGACAAGTACTTTGGTTGAGGAAAATGATATAGAATAGAGAAGTTTCATCTTCTCCAGTGTTGGGGAAGATTTCGCCCTCAAAGAGTGCTATTCATTCATTCTTATTCAAAGCCTTTCTGTGTATATAGGGGTCTACTTAAAATTAAATGGATAAGTGGAGATTATAAATATCCAATAATAACCACTTTCCATGAGAATGACAGAACATAGAAATGTCTGTGATACTTAGTATGTTCTCTCCTGGGGTGAGAAACCATAAAATTTTTAAGTGCACTTTGGTTTGTCAGCCTCTGGTATATCTGACTTGTGCATTGCCTATATATTTTTCATATTTCTGAAATGTGTGTCATGTACCAGATAGTATTATTCATAACTGTTATTGTGAATAGTAATAATAATTTTGCAGTACTACTAATTATTTTATATAGCTGTACATTTGCATCAAGCTCTGCTTTAGTTAATTATAAAAAAATACAAAAATATAGCACAATGTTTAGGTAAGATATAAGGAAGAGAGAAAGAATTTAAAAAAAAATGAACATTTAGGTACCCACCAATCATCTTAGGAGAGAGAGCACCAATTACTTTGTAAATGCTGGAAATTCCATCCTCAAATTCATCTTCTTCCCTAATCCCCCCTTCTGCCAAATTCTACCAGGTGTTTTGTTTTTCTATCACCCTGTTTTTTTTAAATAAGTAGTTTGCACTTCTGTTTATATATAAAATATTTAGCTTTTCACATATTGAACATTATATGAATGGAATTACACTGTATGTGTGTTTGTATATATGTATTGTGTGATATATTATGATTGCTTTTCTTCATTCAAAGTGCACTTAAAAATTCTATCCATGGGGCGCCTGGGTGGCTCAGTCGGTTAAGTGGTTAAGTGTCTGCCTTTGGCTCAGGTCAGGATTCCAGAGTCCTGGGATGGAGCCCCATGTTAGTCTCCCTGCTCAGCACGGAGTCTGAATCTCCCTCTCCCTCTGTCTCTCCCCCAGCTCGTGTTCTCTCTCTTTCTCAAATAAATAAATGAATAAATAATCTTTTAAAAATTCTATCCATGTTAATATAAGAATCTCTAATTCATTAATCTATACTTCAATAGAATATTCCATTGAATGTATATTAACAAAATTCATTTATTCATGCATTTATCTTTTTAAAATACTTATTAGGATGATTTGCAGATTGTTTTTCTATTACAAGAGATAAGGCCAGGGACATGTTTGTATATCTCTCCTGGTTCATATGTGCAAATGTATCTTTAGAATGTATAATTAGAAATGATGCACAGTAGGATTTGTTTATCTTCAACTTGTCTAAAAAAATTCAGGTTTGTTTTTCAGAATGTTTTTACCAAGTTTAACCCCCACTGAAAGAATATAAGTCTTCTCATGGCTTCTTATCCATGATAGCATTTGGTTTTGTCCGATTATTAAATTTTTGTCAATCTGGGTGTGAAATGGTATCTCATTATGCTTTTAATTTACATTTAATTTGCATTTCTCTGAGGGGCTGTCAAACAGGAGGTACAGATTTGGAGGAAGGAGGAGACACAGCTGCTGGGAGAGAATCCCCCCAAAAGTGGAAAGATGTATGAAATACCTTGTCTTTTCCTCTCCTCACACCCTCCAGTATTCTGTAAGTGCCTCCAATTGGAAAAACCTACCTGGAACTGTGAGATTAAGGAAGCCGGAGGGGTGTAATTACCTGATATGCGGAGCATGGCAGAGAAGAGCAGAAAATGAATCCAAATCAAATACAAAAATGGCCAACACAGCTATACCATATTTAACTTGTTATTGAATAACTTGTTATTCCAGTAGAATACAAACTTGATGAAGAAATGCATTTTATTTTGTTCCTTTTGCTTAGAAGTTTTCCTGCCGCATAAGAAGTGCTCAATATATATTGAATGAATGAATGAATGAATGATCAAGACCTATGCCAGTTATAGCTTTCACATACTTAAATATTACTTTTTGAGACTTGAATTATTAAATAAATTGGTATAATTTAATTTTTAAAACTTTATTTTTTTAGAGCAGTTTTAGGTTCACAGCAAAATTGAGAGGAAGATACAGAGATTTCCCGCACAGTCCCGGCCCCGACAATTGCATAACCTTCTGCTTATTCAACATCCCCCATCAGAGTGGTACATTTGTTACAGTCAGTTGTTGGGCTTAATGTAGAGCATGAAATCAGCCATGATACCTGGCTTGCTAAAATGTAACACAGAGGCTACTGGGGGCAATGGAAGGTTTCGGAGAAGGACACCAGCCTTTGGAATGCTGAGGCCTGCGGGGCCACTCAGCCGTAGGAATGCTGTGGGGAGTTACCTTCCTGGAAGCTTTCTTAGCCCAAACAGTCACCCTGTGATCTAAGAGATGTGTGCATTGTCCCCTAGGCTATGATTAGCAGAACTCGTAGAACACGCAGATTAGCATATCATATCTTTCCGGTAAACAGATCCTCGTAGTTTCAGTAAGACCCCTTGTCACCCATCACGTGCTTGAGAAACAGTGATGAGGATTTGTGATTATCCTGAAGGACCAATAAAAGCGGAAGCAAAGAAGAGCAAAGGGTCTTCGTCTCTGAGCGTTGACCCCCTTGCCTTCTCTCTTTCACGGCAAAGTTTGGAGTCATCTTTCATCTGTCGGTACAGGGATTGCTGGCCATTCCCGGCAGTCAGTGAACCTACACTGGTACATCCTCACTACCCAAAGTCTGTGGTTTACCTTATAGTTCATTATTGGTGTTATATATTCTATGGGTTTCGACAAATAAGTAATGATATGTATCCACCATTGTAGTATCCTATAGAATAGTTTCACTGTCCTAAAAATTCTCTATGCTCTGCCTATTCACCCTCCCTTCTCCAACCCCTAATAACCATTGGTTTGTTTACTATCTCCACAGTTTGGCCTCTTCCAGAATGTCGTAGAGTTGAAATCATACAGCATGTAGCCTTTTCAAATTGGCTTCTTTTCACTTAGTAACGTGCATTTAAAAGTTTCCTCTATGTCTTTATATGGCTTGATAGCTCATTTCTTCTTAATGCTGAGTAATATTCCCCCTCTCTGGATGTATCACAGTTTATCCATTTACCTACTCAAAGACATCATGATTGGTTCCAAGTTTTGGCAATTATGAATAAAGCTTCCACAAGCATTTTTGTGCAGGTTTTTGTGAATATACTGAATATGGGAAGGAGTAGGAAATGATTTCTCAAAAGTCCCTGTATTACCAACATAATTTTCTAAGATTTAATAATATTCTTAAATGCATTCTTCTCCGACATGTAGCAAAGATAGCAGGAAGAATTTGTTCATTCCATACCTCCATGCTTGTTTCTGCCTCTGATAAAATAACAAGCACCTGTCCATCCATTATTACCGTGGCTCTCTTTCCCATCTTGTTGTGTAGATCTGTTCACTTCATCTAGTTCTCTATCCTGCTTATTGCTATTTTTGCCCTGTGCCCTCAATCACACTTCCTCCTCTTTCATCCCTGTGCCTGAGTTGTGGTTCTTCTAGTTCTGTACATGGCTGACTTATTTCTTATGTGTAAGATATTCATTTAAATGTAACTTCCTGGGGCGCCTGGGTGGCTCAGTCGTTAAGCGTCTGCCTTTGGCTCAGGTCATGATCCCAGGGTCCTGGGATCGAGCCCCACATCGGGCTCCCTGCTTGGCGGGAAGCCTGCTTCTCCCTCTCCCACTCCCCCTGCTTGTGTTCCCTCTCTCGCTGTGTCTCTCTCTGTCAAATAAATAAAATCTTTAAAAATAAATAAATAAATAAATAAATAAATAAATAAATAAATATAACTTCCTCAAACAATCTTCCTCTGCCCAGCAGGGTACTGTGGCCTTTTTTCTCTTGGTCATTCATCTGTATATTTTTTTTCATATCAGTCATCATGGTGTTTAGTTATCCTGCATTCTATTTGTTTTATTATTTATCTGTTTCATACCACTAGAATAGAAGCCCATGGGGCAGGAAATTTGTAGGTTTGTTTTTTGCTATATCTGCAAAGACTAACATAGTATCTGGCAGCTTCATAAATTTATGAATCTTCAAGGAAACACCAGTTTTTGCTCAGATACGGTAGTTTAAAAATAAAAACAAATGTTATTTTCACTAATATATGGCTATCATATTGAATTTGCATGTAGTGGATAATGTTTCACAAGTGTGTACACTCGTGCTAGGGGGACAGAATGAATCTCACCTTGCCTTATCATGCAACTCTTTGTACTGATACATTATTTTCTCCAGGATACTAATCATATCAAAGACAAAAGTACCTTGTTGGCTATCAAAAATGATCTGAATCTACTTTTGCACCATAAACATCCCTAGTTTCTTTAATATTGTAAGCATATAATATGATTTTGGCTCTCCTTACCCTCGGAGTCATTCTTCTCTGGAAATACCCCAGGTTATTATATTCTTCTTAAAATACCAAGTCTGGAAATTGACAGTGGTCTAGGAAGTGCAGAGGAGAGCAAGAATACAAACTCTATCACTTTACTGCCTTTGAAAAGTATAAATCCCTAAGCTGATGGGAAACTGACATTGATTCCTTCATGCTTTTAGTACCTAACAAAATATATATATAGATATTGACCTCACTTATTCCAAAGACTGAAAATATAAATAGATCTTTAAAATAAAAATGTTAGGAATTATTTTTACAGAAAGTGCTTAATATTCATTATAAATTACAATTTACCCATTAAACAATGCCTATCATCTGGTGAATTAATTTACTTTGTTGGACAAGTGAGGAAGTTTTCAAGTTTGTTGGATAGCTTTCCAGAGCTAACAAAAGCGTTAAATACAAAATGGCAGGGAAAAAATTAGATACAAATTAGATTTTTTCTAAAATTAAAATTAATTGTATCTAAAAATTAATTTTATCTAAAATTAGATTTAAAAATTAGTTTTAAAAAATGATTTCAGGGGCGCCTGGGTGGCTCAGTTGGTTAAGGGACTGCCTTCGGCTCAGGTCATGATCTCAGGGTCCTGGGATTGAGCCCTGCACTGGGCTCCCTGCTCGACGGGAAGCCTGCTTCTCCCCTTCCCACTCCCCCTGCTTGTTTTCCCTCTCTGGCTGTCTCTCTCTCTGTCAAATAAATAGATAAATAATCTTTAAAAAAATAAAAAATAAAAAAAATAAAAAATGATTTCACATTTGAAAACCATGCCATTATAGTTTTGGATCAAATTTTAGAGTTGAATAATATTGTTAAATTCTATGTAACCCAGTAGGGATGGTGGAGGAAACTGAGACTCAACAAATTCCATGACTTACCCAAGATCTGTCAGTTAGCAATATAACCAAGAGTAGAATTCTAGACTTCTGATGTACAGCGTGTTTCTTCTTTAGTTATACCATGTTGCTTCATACACAGGGAGGATGATCCCACAAACTGAAAACGACACGTTTCTTTAAAAAAGCTTATTGCCCATTTTACTATGAGAGACCAAAGGATACGGTGTAAAGATAACCAGTGCTTAAAGCCCCAGGGCATGATGTCAACATCCTATTGTGGCATCAAATGAATGATGCTGGACAAGTCATTTAATTTCGTTGTGCTGGAATTTACCTAGAGGGTAATGGTGAGGATTAAATAAGAGAATATGTGAGTATATTTTGAAAACCCTAAAGTATTATCAACTACTTTTAGCAGCTCAGTTCTATTTCACTCCATACATAATGTCAGGTAAATCGTTTTGTGCTTCTGGATAAAAACCCTCATGACAAAAAACATTAGCTGATTATTTAGATGAAAAAGTCTTATTTGTCTAACACATTTAGCACTATATTATCCTCAATGATCAATTTTTAAAGTTTATGGTTAATGTTCATCAAATATCTAGATCCCTCCCCTTTTAAATTAGATTGAATACACCAGAATAGACCAAAATATACAATGTTGTTAATGAAATGATTCTGAAGATATAATATATATATGTATCACAGAATCATTGTTATGACTATCAGTTTCATGGGACAGTGTATAATGACAATAATTTTATATGCTAAATCTTTCAGTTGTTTAAATGCTAGATAAATTACAGCTTTGTTATGATTATATCTTTTTTTATGATTATAAGATATCTTAAAAACATTATCAAACCAAGGGGAGTAACGAAATGTGTCATTAAGATTCTTGTATTGCAAACCAACATTTATCTGGAGACCATATATTTGAATATTTTTCTTGCCAAAGAAATTTTAAGTCACCAATACTAATATAGTAAACAATATGAAAACGGGAAAGTGATGCAGTTACAAAAGTAACGGAAGTAGTACATGGAAGAAGTCCATTTTCAAGGTTCCTGTTCAGCGTTCTATCAGCTTTTCCTAAAATGAGAAAATGCAAAAGCTGGAAGCCAAAGAATTATATGCATTAGAGACTTTTTGTGCTGGCAGGATAGGAGCTATTAGATCATAATGTCCATAATTTTGTGAATATAGAATTGTTTCCTATACCATTATCCACTTCTTTGTCTGGTCTACATAAATGGCTCAAGCAAAGGGGCTTTTTACTACGTCCCCTAGGAAACGATTCCTCAGCCTAATAGACCTAACAAAGCTGCCTTTCCGCGATAGTCACTCAAAAATTTCCTATACTCAATTTCATCCCATTACTTCTGGTTATTTTCTCTTGACTAACCTAAAATTTGTTCCTTCTCCCTTCTTTTTACCCTTCAGATGCTTTCAAGTGATTGAATTCCCCATTAGTCTTTTTACCAAATTAAATGGATACTGTCTTTTAATCTCTGTCCATTAATCATTTCATTTATACCCTTAATCATTTTTATTGTTCCTTCCTGAAGTTTCATTTGTTCGCATTTTTCTCACATTGAGAAATCTCTATTTCTTCTCTGTATTGTGGGCAGTTTTTAAAGAAATTGAACTGGTCCTATTTCTGCCTAGCCTAATCTCACCTCCCAGAGATGATTCTTTTTCATTGTCCTCAGTAGTATTTATGCCTAGGTTGCACTTTACTAACTATATAATTAAGTATGCACCCTGTGGTTTGGGGGTGTTTTTTGTATACTTTACTATGAAATTTTCATAAGCTTCTTAATAGGATAGATTGCTTTTCTTCCTTTTTGCAGTCCATAGTGTTCATTGACCTGCTCTGTATAGTTAATTTTATTTTATTTTATTTTATTTATTTTATTTTTTTTAAAGATTTTATTTATTTATTTGACAGAGAGAAACACAGTGAGAGCAGGAACACAAGCAGGGGGAGTAGGAGAGGGAGAAGCAGGCTTCCCGCGGAGCAGGGAGCCCGATATGGGACTCGATCCCAGGACCCTGAGACCATGACCTGAGCCGAAGGCAGACGCTTAACGACTGAGCCACCCAGGCGCCCTGTATAGTTAATTTTAAAAAGCGAATTGGGTCATCAACTTTAGCCAGGAACTGCACTAGCATAAGCCCTAAAAGGAATATCATATCCGAGACTTAAGAAAGGAGTCCTGGACTAGTTTTACCTATCTAAATTCTTCCTATGGCAATGATCTCCCTCTTGCCTACTAAATATGTTCAGGCTTTCCAACTTAAAGCAACTTCAAGGGAGAATAAAATATACTTAGCCATTATTCTCATATTTCACATCCTATTGTTGCTTAAATTAGAGGTCCATTGCATCTGATGAAGATATGAAGATTTCCAGATAAAATGCAAATCTTTTGAAGTACACAGAAAACACGAAATATTCTCAGATGAAATATATAGGCTTTCAGTGGAGAGTTCACGACTCATGGTAAGAATGAGATACACAATAGGCTCTTTGTTAAAGTAGATTGAAAGGAGATGTAGCAGATCTAGAAAGCTCCTTTTCTATGTAGGAAAAGATAGTAGCCAAGATTGGACTCTTCTAGCAGAGGGACTCTGCACAGTCCAGGACAAAGGGTAGGGTTGGAAGAGTCTGGAGGGCTTGGAAAGTGGTGTAAAGATAGCCTGACAAGTGATGTCTTTTTCCTTTTAGCGTATGCTTCTGCCTCAACTTTCTAACAGTATTTTCCAGAGGCATAGAAATACTAAAAATCATGGACCAGAATAAATACCAAAAGATAGGACTCTGAAATATTGTAAGGCCTTTTTATGTTTCTCTGCTGCATTTTCTGTATAACAGCCATATAGTAAATGATATTATTGTGAATATGATCTATAGTAATGTTGACTATGTTGAAAAGTCAACCTGGAGTAGAATGCGGTATGAACCACATCCTCCCTGGATCATGTAAGAAGATGGGGCGATGGTTCTTCCTATGGTGTTTTAGTATCTCTTTGTAAAGCAGAATCCCCTCTAAGGAAAACCGTAAAATGGATACAAAATCTATTAATCATAGTGGGATTTCAAAGTAGTAATTTGTTTTAAGGGTCAATGATTCATTTCAGAATGCCATATAACTTGAATGAGAGATAATATAATTTAGCAGATGGGATTTAAACTATTATAGTTGAAATTAGGCTTAATATTACTTATTTTCTGAAAAAAAAATGTTCTCAAAATTTGCTGAGGAATTCTACATTGCTTCTCCTGATGATCATGGCAAAATCATAAAGTTTCTTTGTTTACATACCTTTCCCTAACTACTGTTAAAATACATACACCTAATCAGGGCACCTGGGTGGCTCAGTTGTTTAAGCGTCTGCCTTCAGCTCATGTCATGATCCATGGGATCAAGCCACATCAGGCTCCTTGCTCAGCAGAGAGTCTGCTTCTCCCCCTCCCCTCCCTCTTTTTTTCCTCTCCCCTCCCCCTTCCCCTGCTCATGCTCTCTTTCTCTCTCCCTCAAATAAATAAAATCTTTTTAAAAAAACACATATACCCAATCAAAAAGCAAGTCATTAAAAACGTGCAAATTTAAGCAATGTGCTGTTTATGTTCTTTCTATACCAGCTCATAAATTATCTTCATTGAAATGGAATTTATTATCATTTTTTTGTAGCACCCTCCTATGTACTATATTTCTGTAAGGGACATGATCTCACAATTTTCTATTACTTTTGTTTAAGTTGTAATCAATAATCAAACATATATTTTCACAATAACACTTATCTATACTTTGGGATATGAGTTATTTATTTGGTTGTGTCTACTAATTTTATAATACAAGCAAAGTAATTAGTGGTTCTATTTTGGCAAGATTTATTATTCATAAGCTGCATCTATTTCTAGTCTATGGATCCATTATCTTTTAGGTACTTTATAATTTGTTTTTAATCCCTCATACTACCACTATCATTTTCCCCTGTTTTGAGCAGGTTGGATTTAGTGATTTTTTTTTAATGGGACATTAATCAATCTATAATTCTATAACTTGAAGAATTTGGTTTTCATATGAATTATTAATTTGAAAGGAGCTTAATTTTATTTTTAATATCAGTAATTCTATTTTTGTTTGAGTTTTTTTATTCTTTTAAAGTAAATATTCAGTAATAGTCTATAAAATTATTTGTGGGAATTTCTTTCTGTATTTAACAGCAAAATGTGATGTTTCTCAGATTACTAAAGTTTTATAATCAATTGAATGTATTTCTATCTCCTCTGCCTTCTACACTTCTGGTTTGAAAATTCAAACCCAAGATGAGCTCAAATTAGGTAGCAAGATCACCGTGACCCCTAAATTAACTGTTTCTATCACAGATATCATCTTTTAAATAAAGGCCATAAGTGGAAAAAAATTTTTGAAAGGACTTAAAAGGAGAGTTAAGACTATTTGAAAGTTAAGGTTATTTTTGTTTTGGAGCTGTTTTGTTGTCTTTATGGCTATGCAGACGTAGCCACTGGGACCATACATGTCAACTCCTTTCAGGAGTGGTTACTGAGAATAGAATCTAGTTTCTAGTCACTGTATGGCTGTACACAGAAAATAATTAATAGAAGCTGGTTTCAATTCCATACTGTATTAGTTAGGATTTCTAGATTATGCTGCAATAACTAATGCTCCCCAAGTCTCAGGTGATTACCATAATAAAGGTTTATTTTTCACAGACCCAATATTCTTTTGTGAGTCATATGTGACTTTATTCCTTGTCGCCTTCACTGGGACCCAAGGGGACCAAGCAGCTTCTACTGGGAACACAACCCATCATCTAGTAACGGGGACAAATAAACATAGTAAGTCAGGTCCTGGCTCTTAAAAATTCTGCTAAAATTTCATGAATCATAGCTATTTACATAGGGATGTGTGGTCTTCTTGAAAGGAGAGGAACCTCAGGGAGGGGCACTTGATTATTTGTCAAACATTAATACACTTTATTTTACATACAGCAAAATTATCTTCCATTGTTTTAGTAGATGCCTGGACTACTCAAATTTCCCTTCCATGCAAAAGGATACCAGATGTTCAAACAGAGAGAGGTATCAATGTAAATTCTGCGTCCTTTAACACACACACACACACACAAAGTATTTGTGTCCTATAACATGTATGTGTGTGCACATTCTTGTTGTAACATGTTATCTATTATTTCGTGAACTAAAATTTAAAAATATTATTCATACTAAAGTTTTTTTCACCAGACATTCTGCTTTTTGAGGTTTTCTTCTATCTGTGTTTGATAAACAATTTTATAAGCAAGGGTATTTATCCCATCTTCATTCACTTTAACCATTTGGTTTGTTTTTCTTTTTTTTTTTTTTTTTTTTTTTTTTTTTTTTTTTTTTTAAAGATTTTATTTATTTATTTGAGACAGAGAGAATGAGAGAGAGAGCACATGAGAGGGGGGAGGGTCAGAGGCAGAAGCAGGCTCCCTGCCGAGCAGGGAGCCCGATGCGGGACTCGATCCAGGGACTCCAGGATCATGACCTGAGCCGAAGGCAGTCGCTTAACCAACTGAGCCACCCAGGCGCCCCTGTTTTTCTTGATAAACATATTATTCTTGCACACATCAGTAATGTTTTTTTCTGATTAATATATTTAATTATTTTCAAGTTATGATTGTAAATGAAAGCTTTACTCCCTCTGTTAAGTCTAGCATACTCGTATTTTAGCATGTGTTGTGTATTGTTTATCCTTCTTTGAATTTGTTCTGACTTTTTAGAATAATTTAAATTTTGGAGTCCATTCTTTTTCAGTGGACAGTTTGTTTCTTTGTTTGTTTGTTTGAGAGAGTTGAGGGAGGACAGACAGAGGGAGAGGGAAAGAGAGAATCTTAAGCAGGCTCCACCTAGCACAGAGCCTGAGGCAGGGCTCAATCTCACAACCCTGAGATCATGATCTGAACTGTATTCAAAACTCAGTTGCTCAATGGACTGAGCCACCCAGGAGCCCATTCAGTGGAGATTTTTAACATTTAGTTTATTAAATAATGTGATAAACATTCAATTGGACATATCTGTATCATAAAATACCATATGCAAAATAGCATTATCTTTTATATTTTCTTCATGTAACCATAATTTAATTTGTTTATTTTGTATGCATAGTTATGCAGTGTGTTAATTAAATAGTTTTCAAGCAAAACTTTTCTTCTCAGTTTGCAAGACATAGGCGCATGAAGAAATACACAGTAACTTTTTAAAAATTAGACATTATTCTGGTTAGAAAGTAATAAATCATTTGTTCAATTTGGCAAAGTACACCTAAATTATCTCTGTGAAACACTTTATCTTTATTTTTTAAACATGAATCTTCTTAGAATTATTGTTTTGTGCCAAGAATTTACAGTTTTATCGTAATTCATGCCATCATCATTAACTTCCTGACAAAAGAATACAGTTAGCTTATTTTGCATGTTTTTGTTGAATGATACAGTGAACATTATAATTTACACATATCATGCCCTTTATCTTTCTTGCCTTCCCCACTTCCCTCTTTCTGGGCAGTTTTTTGCACATTTATGTGCGTAATTAGAATTGAGAAGTCCTCATAAATGGATCAGGGAGATTCAGCTTAATTTAAACAAGCATCTTTTATTCTATATTTTGTAACCCTTGCTGGAATCTGAAGACTACTTAGGTCCAAAGTTCATATTATATTCAATATATGAATGTCCTTGGCCAGTATCTTTTTCACATTATATTCAATATGTGAATGTCCATTGACCAATATCTTTTTTATAGAAATAAGAACCATAGAATTCTATACTCAAAGAGTGCCAGAATAACATATTTTGCATGTCTCACCATCTCTTCTTTATGATAGCTCTACAAAAGAAGTCCACAATCATAACTTCTAAAAATCTTTTCCCTGGGTTAAGTATCTTTATTTTCCTATTTTTTCCCCCATGTGCTAGTGTCAGATCTATCACTATCTTGGTTTATATCCTGTTTTCTGATTCCTTCCTTCCTTCCTTCCTTCCTTCCTTCCTTCCTTCCTTCCTTCCTTCCTTCTAGATTGCCTTATTAGTTCTAACATCATACAATTAGCTTCTATTTTTCACCAGACATTCTGCTTATTGAGCTTTTCTTCTATAGTTGGATTAACCCCATAGGTGGTTTCTCATTGTTCTCAACTTAATTTTCAAATAGTCTATTCCTTGGTGTTATATTTCAGCTTTTATGTCTTTATCTATTTTTTTTTTTTGTAAATTTTGAATGTCCATTTCATCAACCCCATAGGTGGTTTCTCATTGTTCTCAACTTAATTTTCAAATATTCTATTCCTTGGTGTTATATTTCAGCTTTTATTTCTTTACCTATTTTTTTGTATATTTTGAATGTCCATTACATATTCAGTTAGTTTTTCAAGATGTTAGTTCTCCCTCATAGCTATAGATTAGCTGTGTATTTGATGAAGATTTCTTTACTGAAAATATATATGTTACACCTCAGAGGATCAAGTACACGGGCTCGTGGCAGGACATTTGAGGTCCCCCCAAAATTAACATTGACAAATCAACACAGGAAATCCACTTGTTTAATTAGCTACAAATCCACCTAAATGTACTATCATCCAGCCAGTTTTTCTCTACTTTGTATACAATCAAATGACAAACCCCTTGTCATATGCTTATCTGGAATCAAGATAAACTGCTTTTAAGACACTCTCATGATCTAAAATCTGTCTAACTTAGGAAATATAAAAAATAAGTTTTGCCGTGTATGATTCCTTCTTAAGCCCATACCCTTTTGTGCCCTAAAATGCCCTAATTGCTTACAAGATATTTTAATAAGCCCATTTTGGAAATTGTCCAGGCAATTTCTTATTATTGACTGTTTTATTCCCCATTTCCTTATTTTAGAAAAGAGGTAGATTTTTGTATCTTCTTAAAAAGTTCTTAAAAAATATTACAGAGAGGGACACCTGGGTGGCTCAGTCAGTTAAACGTCTGCCTTCAGCTCAGGTCATGATCCCAGGATCCTGGGATCAAGCCCCACGTCGGGCTCCTCGCTCAGCAGGGAGCCTGCTTCTCCCTCTGCTTCTGTCTGCTACTCCACCTGCTTGTGCTTTCTCTCTCTCTCTGTCAAATGAATAAATAAAATCTTAAAAAAAAAATGTTTTAAAAAAATATTACAGAAAGCTTTGGTGATCATATTTGCAACTTACAGAATGGTTTGTAATCTTCCTGGTACTAAATAGTTGAATGAAGTTAAAATAGCTAGGCGTTCTTCTAATATCAATTAACATTATTTTAAAAATGTAAAGTTTACAAAACCTTGTCATACATGTATTTTCACAATAACAAGATTTTATTTCTACATGAGAAAGCAGTGATCTGAGGTTAAAAAGGCTAGTGACCTTCCTAAGGTACAGAAATAATAAGAGATAAACTGAAATATGTGTTTATTTGATTTAATATTAAAATTTACTTTTTAATTTATTTCTTTAAAAAAATTAGTACATGTGCTTTTTAGGACATGAAACAAACAAACAAGAAACAGAAAAAGAAAAAGAGCCACCCATATTCACAACACACAAACATTAATGAGTTTAAATATGTTGATCCCTTCTTAATCATGAATATTATATCTCCTTTGGAGGTGTTTAACCTCAATGACTAGACCAAAAGAAAACTTAGGATTCAAGTAGTTCCCAGTTTTTATTTACTCATTAACCTTGAACCACCTTTCAGGAAGTAGGGTATGACTGCTTTATCTTATTCTTCAACTCTCACTTCCAGATGTTGGCCTTTCCCAAACTACTTTTTTCAGTCTGAGCCAATCTTTACTTAAAAAATTAGTTATTCTTACTCTATTTTTAATTTTTTATGTTAATTTGCTTGCTTGTCAGAATTAAATTATTGGATCTTTGCCCTTCAGAACCCACGTTCCATTTTAAAAGCTCTCGGGTTAGGGGCGCCTGGGTGGCTCAGTCGGTTAAGCGACTGCCTTCGGCTCAGGTCATGATCCTGGAGTCCCGGGATCGAGTCCCGCATCGGGCTCCCTGCTCGGCGGGGAGTCTGCTTCTCCCTCTGACCCTCCTCCCTCTCATGCTCTCTGTCTCTCGTTCTCTCTGTCTCAAATAAATAAAAATAAAAATCTTTAAAAGCTCTCGGGTTAAAAATATATACATTTATGAATATTTAGTGTTCTTTTAAAATTTTACTTAATGCAATTATATTACTAAAATAGTCATAGCCATTTCCACCATCAATTCCAGAGCCAAAATCTACTCTTAATCTACTCTCTCAATTATTTCTCGAATGCTGTCATCTATTCACATCTATCTATCCATCCATCTATCTATTATTTAATCTTGGGAAATGATTATCGACAAGTGAGTAATACAATTGAAGAATAGGATGTCTTTACTACCCTAGGAAAAGAAACTAACATGAAAACCAACTCATTGAGCCAAAGTATTGTACAGATATTTAAACTGAAAACTATTAAAATCCATTAAAATTCACTTTTCTCCTTGTAAATATAGTGCATGGTGATAACCTACGTTTCAATGTTGCTTAAGAAAAGTAGCATTCTTGGAGATGTGGCAGGGGAAGTTATTTTAAAAGTAATAAGGGAAGGCGTAAACTTTATTTTAAGTAGATTTTTTGTTATTAACCTCCAGAATAGGAAACACAAACTACTATATTTAACATTACTATTATTTAATATTAAAATGTATATTCTGCAATTTGTCCCTTCCTAGAAAATGATGCTTATTCATTTCTATTTGCTTTTACATAAAAATAATGGTTACTCTTAATTTCTGTTGTACTGTCGTCCACTTTTATGTATCCAACACAGTACCATATGAAAAGTAGATTCAATATTCACTAAATGAGCAAGTGACTTGACTTTAATATTACTTTTATAAAGGCAGAGTTTGGTCTAGGACAAAAGCAAATAGCATTACATTTTGATTGAATTTAATCATAAGAACTATAATATATGAATAAAAACACAGTTTAAAATAATTGCTGTTTTAGTATGCTTTGCAAGTAAGTCCTAAAGGATTCCTTAAAATAGACTAAGAAGTGGCTTTTGAATATGTTAGAATTTGGTTAGTACAGAGTTCCTTCTAAATAGTATAACCAGTTCGTATCTTTTGAAAGGCAAACCACAAGATCTGACCATTAGCCTTGATATAATAAGCATACAGAAAATTGATTGCATGTTTAGCTCTATATTGGAAGTAGTGGTTTATTTTACATATATACATAGTATTTTACATATTTTTACCCACATCCATTTGTTTATTTGCTGTAACTAAACATTATCTCACATTTTATAAACATTTTTAGATAGGTTTATGTGTTTTTGTCTTTTTTTCACAAAAATATTTTTAGTTTTTATTCACAGATTTTCTAGAATTAATACATAGTATATTCTTAAGAACTTAGTATTTGAATTAAAACTGTTTATTAATGCTTCCTCTAATCTCAATGTACTATAACAGATATGTCCCCCTATTTCTCCTTTGTTTTGTTGTTTGCTCTTTTATCTTTTGCCAAAGTATTTCATTTCTACATTTTTGTCAACTTTTATCTTGCTTGCTTTACAATCCTGTTTGATATACAGGAATATATCCTCCTCCATGCCTCTTCTCCTTGCCAAATTTTACTAAGATTCTAAATATTATGAGCATTCCATTCATGGTGATCATCTTACCAAAATCACTGTACCATGAAGTTCTCATCTCTTCTACTTAGTGTCAAATTTAGTTCATCATTTTGAGTTCCATATTTCTCCACAAACTTACTAAGGTAGTAAGGTATATAGGTTTATTTTTAACTTTTGAGTTGTACTTTCTTCACCTTGTTTAGCAATTCACCAAATTAATTTATAAGCCATGCATTTACATGTAACCTTTTGAAACTTTATACAGATGTTTTAGTGAATTATTTAATATATCATAGTATCCCAGTTAGCAGCTGTTATGAATATTACTGCTTACTTACTACTGATTTACTACTGAAAAAAATGCCCATCTGACCACATCCTTAATTTTATATTTCTACTTTTAAAGTATAATTTATGTATGTTAATTTCCTTTTCATCTGTCAAAAATCAAGCAGGAATACATTTCTATTTAAAGTACACAAGTGGATTAATGTCTATAGCTTCTAAATTTTTTAACCTATGCATATTTCCAAATTATTGAAGACAAAGAATTTTAAAAACAGCTTGGATAGTAGCTGAATGTCATTAGAGTTCATTAAATTTCACCAAATGGTATGCTATTACATGATGAACGATTTAAATTTAGAAAGAAAGTTGATTACAGTAATGGAATACAGGGATATGCCAGGTATGTTTTGCTTTCCAACTTTTATAGATGTTCACATTAGCCACAATAAGGCATTGTCATCATGATCCAAGGGCATAATGGAAATCAGTTTCTGACAGAGCATATATTGTCCTTGAAAACTGTACTGACGAAATGAGGGGTCCAAGAATACTTCAAATAGTAAAGAATAGATCAATGATATTTCTACAGGTTTAGGAATGATGAAAACTATTACAGTTTTAATATTATTTGTTTAAAATATTTCTTACCCCTATATCCAAGTAATATATTTTAAATATTTATAAATATGTATATATAATATACCACATATTATATATCTCAAAATATATGAGCATAATTTGGGTAAATACAAGTAACTCATTGAAGAGATGTTGAATATCTTTTTTCTTAAAAAATAAATAAGTTGAATTTATGATTCTGATTAGCTGCTATATGTTTGCCTGGGCCTTTTATGCAGAAAGTGAGTGAAATTGATCAAACAAGTATACGCTAAACGTATTAATAGCCTGACTTTTATTTATTTATTCTTGTTTGTTCACTATCATATTTGTCTACTACTTAAATTCTCTATTTAATTATAGTCATAGAAAAATTGCATTAATTTTGTACAAACTCTGCCTGAGTAAAACACATCTTCTCTCAGTTCTAAAAAGATATTCATTAAATGCACAACTTTCAATTCGCACTTAGGCTGGACATGATTATTTTTTCAAGTCTACTTGTAGCAGGAAGTTGAAAGACCAATAATGTACTTGTTTTAAAAAAAAAATTGAATATCACTCTTCTCCATTCAACTTTGCATGGTCATTATCCTTTTCTTACTCTACCAATAATAGCTTCTTATCTTTTTTTTTTTTTACAGACAATGAGTCCTTCACAGTCTTATACTGAATGTAATAATATCATGATACTTTTATGTTAACTTTATTGTAAATTGAAAAATTCTGAACCTAGCCTAAAGTGATTGTAATCGCCTTGAATAAAAGACATTCCAAAAGGCTGTTCCAGAAACACAATAGCAGTGGGGAAATGGAGAAAATTGACTCTAATGTAATGACGATTGATCATGTCTTTTCACCCTAAATTAGTGGTCATGGATGTTTCAAGGATATGTATTTGGTGAAAAATTTTGAAATATACATAAGAATACTCGGTTTTCTAATCCTGAAGGCAACTCTCTTCTTTTACACCTCAGTCATGTAAGAGTTAATTCTGTATCCTACCAGGATGTAATAGCTAAGTTAGTCTGGAAAGTGGCAAAGGTAACCTGGACTCAAAGTAACACTTCTGTTGTCAAGGGTTACTGATGGGGGAAGGGAAGTGGCTGGAAGGGGAAGGAGTTATGGAAATGAAGAAGAATTGTAGCACACACTACCTAAATTCAAATGCTATACATATATTTGGCATGGGATCTCCATTCTGTTGTATTTTTGCCTTTTGCGTTTTCATTTATTTAGTTTACACATGGATGATGAATTTATGAGTTGGTTTTTGCTGACCTTATTCAGTGTATCATTGTCTAACAGCATTCAGCTGTATATTATAGACATAATAATTTTGTAATTAAATTTACATTACTATTTTCATCTCAAACACAATAAAATCATGCTATTTCCTAAGCTGTAATATCAGCAAATATCTTCTATGGAACTTCGTGGAGAGTCTGTGTCATTTCAGTTTACATGAGAATTTCTCTTTTCCTCCACAAAATTAAAGGTCAAGGGAAAACCATGCTTAAGGGCTTTAAGTTCACATGTAAGGATTGAATAATATTCTCACTTTTAAGATAGATACATTTAATGATGGTGTACTGAAGTGTTTTTGCTCAATGTTACAATACTTGAAATCACCAGTCATCATAGGCCTGCCTCACTTTAAATCTCCTTGTTGCGCCAATTTGCATTACTGTTGGGTTTGCTAAACTAGAAACTAAAAAGAAAATGTGGCAATTAATAGTAAATGCTTGAAATCTTGTGACGTTAGCAACATCTTTACGCTCATTTAAATTTCTGTTACCAGTATTCACAAATAAAATATTTCTGAATTTATTTTGCAAAATAAAAATGATGTCCATGGCATTGACGCATTTTCAGTATCATTTAAAATACATGCCCCATGTTCTATAATCAGCACATTCATATATTAGCTTCTACCATTTTAACCTACTCATTTAATTTGGAGTAGCAGTGCATTTTCAAGAATAAAATTAAGTGTTATTCTACATAAGTGAAGTGCAGTAGTATTTGACTATATACACAGTTCCTGGATTTATATCCAAATAACGCATAATAGAGAGCAGAAAAGAGGCTTTTTCTGCCAAGACTATCTGAATTTTCTTCAGAAAATGTTCTTTTAAAATCCTTTGTATTTTCAAAGCCACTCTACAGAGGCAATTAAAAGCAAAAATAAAATGATAGATCACATGACAGGAGTTTAAATGTGAGGGTTTTTCCCTCGGTTAAACATCGCAGCAGGCATTACAATACCAGAGGTAACGAATCAATTACATCCATTTTCCCCTCCGCGCCTCCAAAGCTGCGTGCGTAGTGTTGCCGGGTAGTTTGGAGCCGGAGCAGTAGGACCCAGGGGCCTCCGCAGCCACCAATAGAAGCTCACACTTGCACCTATTTGCATGCAGCGCCGTCTGCTCTGCGCATTAATAGTAATACAGATAACGGGTTTCAAAGAATTCTCTACTGAAGAAGGATTGGATTTTTCCAGGGTGCTGATACTGAGAAGAAACCCGACTTTACACTCTCCCTAATTTCCCCACGCTTAGGTTTAAAAGTCCCATACAGCTTTGGCTTGCTTTAAACTCGGGGAGGTCTCCGTGCACAGCAAAGTTGGAGGGCTGCGCCGGCACCACAGAACCGCTAGATTTCCGAAAACAGTCTTGTCGAAGGGTAAGTCTCCCAAATGATTGCAAAGGAAGTGACAGCCGGCTTTGGACCTGTCAAAAGGGACCACGCTTGGTTTTACATCGGTGGTTGCTGGAGTGCAGAATGGGTGCGGACAGCACTCTGCAGTTTGTCCAGAAATTGTGACTGGGGTATTTGGGGATAGAGTCAAAAACCTTCAGGCTAAATCGGAAATTGCAGCCGTACGCTCGGGAGGGATTCAACAAGTTTCCCTGCAGGGATGCGATGGGTTTTTGGCTTTTGTTTTGTTTTGTTTTGTTTTGTTTCCTTGCAAGTTGTTCGGAGTGTCCGTTCCGGGTGGGGTGCTCCTGCTTCACAAAGAAGTTTCGGGATTTGTGTCTGTTGTGTGTGGCTGGGTTAACCCTTGTGTGAAGAGATTCTGTGCCGCATTTGGGCTTCCTGGGGACACACGGGAGAACTGCTTCTAAGGATGCTCGGAGCATCAGGGGCCTGCTGGGGCTCGTGCTGGGCAACTTCCCCGCGTAATCTCGGGGTCTCTGACCGTACCGTGGTTATGAATTGGACAGAGGCTCAGAAACCCGCAGCTCCGAGGCCATTTGAGCTTCCAAACTTTGGAAACGTTCTCTAACAAGGGGGATGAGAACGGGGGCTTTGGAAATATGCATTACTAGATGAATTTTGATGAACTCTTAGTGACACGTAGGCAGTGAAGTCTTTCAGGACCTGCGTTTCCAACCTGCAGCTTTTGCCTGGACGTGTAGTGCTGATGTGGAACGGTGGGGGTTTAAAGCTAAAACGGGGGGGGGGACTTTATCTGAGGGAGAGAGGAAGAGGGAGAGAAAACAGATGAATGAACAAGGTGCGTCCCATTTTGCACACACAAAAACCACACGCGTGGGACGTGCCAGGAAGCGCTCCAGTTGGTGGCGTTTAGCTGGAAAACGTTTTGCAGGAGCCTCTGCATTATTGATGAAGCGCTGTGCCCTTCTGGGGGCCCTTCTCGCTCCCTCACCCTGACCCCTCTTCCCTCCCGCGCTCCTCCTGCCTGGGGCTCGGGGTTGGCGCGGGTGCACCCGCTCGCGCGGCTCAGACCCGCAGCGCTGCGGACACAATGGGGAGAGGCTGACGGTGCCCTGCGCGCGGGCGGAGCGGGGAGCTCGGCGTGGCAATCCGGCTGTCGCAGCCCCGGCTGCCGCTCGGCGGGGGCTGCAGCGCTGCGGTGGGTGGCTGCTTGCGCCAGGCGACCACGCGCCCCGACATCCCGAGGGCCCCGCGCAGGAAGGGCCGCAGAGGTCCTGGGTTATCCGTTTAGGGGCCACTGTGCTGCGGGGCAGACAGGTGGGGCGGGGAGATGGCGTGCGGAGGCATCCCATTCCGGTCTTTGGTTCAGAGCTGCGACTGCTACCTGAAAATCCCTGGCGTGCACCCCAAACATCCTAGAGAACCTGCACTCCCGAGGGGAAGGAGACGAAGAGGAAAGAAGGGAAACGTTGATGAGCCTTCAAGAGAAGGGCAGCGAGTGATTTGGGGCAGTTCTGGTCATCTAGCCAGGCTTTTCTTGGCTCTTTTAAGTGGGCTGCTTTAGATGCGGCTCTGAAATAGGCTTCCGTGGCCTCTCTGTGGCTCCGAAGGGGCAGGCTTCCAGACCCAGGAGCTCACTGGAGACTCCTTCTATAGATGAAGGAAGGAGACTGCAGGGCAGGGGCCTTCATTTCGCAGTGTCATTTAACCCTGACCTCAGCACCTCCCACCCTTTCACGCCCTCACCAGGGAGTGCCCTGACCTTGCAAACTCCTCTGGGTCATCTGCCCTGTTTCTTTTTAAGTGATTTTATCAGGCTGGATGTTTCAAAGGCCCGTTAAGAAATGGTTTGTGTATTTCAAGTAGTAATGGGAGATTGTTTAATTTGGAGGTGGATCCGAAACCCCCCCTGAGCATTTGGAGGAAGGGGCAGAGATGAAGGACTCTATAGAATGGCCCACCTGGGGGGTTGGTTGCTTGAAGGGGAACTTTCAGAGGAAATATCCCTCTTTGAGCACATGGGGGGAGACAATATCATTGCATTCTTTCCCCACTTTCCGTTTGTCCCCTTCATTATCGTTGTTTGGGAACTAGGATGTAATGCTAAATAGAAAATATTTTGAGAATCCATCTGTTTATTAGGAGGCCAGCTAGAAGTGTGGTAGCTAGGCTTTCAGGCCCAAACTTGGATGCTCCTCAGACCTATTATTTTGGGAGATTCAGTTTGCTACTGCAAAACCTGCCTCTCTTCTGTATCTTTTGAAAGCTTTTTGAAAGGCATGCAATGTGGCATGTTGATTTCATTAATGGGGTTTATTAAAGGGTTAGTGGGTGTTCCATCAAGCCCTCCCTTTCCTCCCCCAAAAGGAAAAAAAAAAAAACCCACATAAAAAACCTCAGCAGCATCTAAGAACAAATACCCAGTAGGTAAGAGGACTTTTTGTGTGTGTCTTAGGAATCTGTCTTCCTCCCACGGGGGGGGGAGGGTAAAGCTGAGGAGTATGTAAGGGTATGTAAAGGTAAGGAGTGGGGGCATTCACCTCATATGGTTACCACGGATTTTGGACTTCCTTTAACCCTTCTCCACATATCTTCCTGCATGCATCTTCCAATTTAGCCCTGTATGATCTGCAGAACGGAAATAGATGACACAGCTGCAGATCCCTGATGAAAGCTGGCTTCAGAAAAGAGCTGATAATCACAGGTTTGGGGGATTTTTCCACATACTTCCTTTTACTTCCCTTTCCTTCCCTTCCTCTGCCCTTGAACCAGTGTTAGCATCTTCTGGGCTATATCCTGCAGAGGGTTAGTGATTTCCAGTGGCATAGCGCTGTGCTGAGTGTGGGAGGAGGGCAGAGACTCAACAGCTGCCCAGGGAGTCCCAGAGGTTTAAAGCTGACTTTCTCTTTCTCTATACTGCGCAGAATAGAGAAAAATATCCGAATATCTCCCCAAAGAGAATTATATTGGCCTGTATAACTGTCTTTTTTTTTACTGAATAATGGAATCAATTCAGATGCAAAATAACATTGGTTAGAAATGAAAGGGAAGCCATACACTTGCTTGCAATATTTGGAAACTAATGTTGTACTCAGCTGTGAGATCTCACCTTTTGGCATCCATCTATACTTGATATATTAGGAGCTATTTTTATTTATGCAAAATTTACTGTGTTACTTTCATTATGAGGCTGAGGAACTCAAGACACTGCTAAGATGTGAATTTTAAAAGAAAAAAACAAAAAAACAAAAAAAAACAGGGCAGCAAAGCAAGCCCCTGGCAGCTTGATGAATGAGTGGGTGCAATGCACCATTTGAAATGTAACTTGAGGTAAGGTTCCATCCAATCCGCTAGAGAATGAGTTCCTCCTTATTGCCTGGAAAACTCAACTGAATTTCCTTTCTCTCTCCCCCTCTCCTTTCCTCTCTCTCTCTGTCTCTCTCTCTGATCTCTGAGATCAGAAATATAACCATAATAACATACAAGAGGCTAGACTTATAACCTGGTCACATAATAATTTATCTCTCTAAACTTGCTGTTGAAATGAGTGAGCAATACTACTGTTAATGTATCCTTGGTTATATCTAAAATATATTAGTGGCATATGGACCAGCCAAACCTCCAATGTTATAGGAAATAGGGGTGCTAGAAAAGTAACTGACTTACCCAAAGCCATATAGGAGAAAATTGTAGACACAGTGTTAGCATCTTACCTGCAATAGATATTTCATTCAAATTTTCACATCACCCTTTTGAGGTAAGACTTTTACTAGATTTTTTTTTTTAAGATTTTATTTATTTATTTGAGAGAGAGAGAGAACATGAGGGGGGGAGAGTCAGAGGGAGAAGCAGACTTCCCGCCAAGCAGGGAGCCCGAAGTGGGACTCGATCCTGGGACTCCAGGATCATGACCTGAGCTGAAGGCAGTCCCTTAACCAACTGAGCCACCCAGGCACCCGACTTTTATTAGATTTTTAATATATGAAGAAACTGAAGCTCAGAGAGGTTAAGCAAAATATACACAGCCATTCATCAAATAGGGGAAGATCCACAATTGGAAACAAGTTCTTGCTCATGACAGAGGACATGCTTTTCCCGTATATTATGGAATTATATTTTTCCCCTCATATTTAAAAAAGAAGTTATATTATTTTTAAAATTTTGTTTCAGCACTCATAATTTTTTAATCTCCTAAATATCCTTTTCATGTCCAAACCCTTTTTGGCACCTCCCTCAGACCAGTCTTCCATAATCAGCGACTTTACAAGGATGTCAGAGCCAGAGAGAAACTTTTTTTTTTTTTAAGAATTTTTTTTATTATTTATTCATTTGAGACAGAGAGATACAGAGTGAGAGAGAGAGAGCAGAAGTAGTGGGGAGAGGCAGAGGAAGAGGGAGGAAACTGACTCCCTGCTAAGCAGGGAGCCCGATGCAGGATGCGGGGCTTGATCCCAGGACCTAGAGATCATGACCGGAGCCGAAGGCAGATGCTTAACCATCTGAGCCACCCAGGCGCCCCAAGAGAAACTTCTTTAGTAAGAAAGCCTACCTCTAACCACTGCCCCAACTGTACCATCATCTTTGGAAGTTAGAGAAAAAGCATAAAAATTACTGTCTTCATCATTTACTTTGAAATTTGCACAAATATGGCCAAGGAGTCTGGAAGAGTCCATTATGTCATTCTGAGACAGACGTTGGACACCTCCACCTTCACGTTTCCACACACATGGCTTCTTTGATCTGCAGGTTTCCCCACCTTTACTGAACCAAATCCTACTCATTTGTTTAGGGTGGTTCATGTTCCTCCTCCACCATGTAATCTCTGACTATTCCAACACTTATCTTTTTTATACAGCTCTTAAATTCCATTAAAATTACAATATCTGCCATTTAATTTGGTCTTTATTTGAAGTTAGGAGGAGTAAGCTAACATTTCTGGAGCATTCACTCTATATCATATCTTTTTACATAAATTATCTGTCAGATTCATTTTTCTATTTGTTCACTGTATTGACTGTTCATGCTCCTCAGTCACCCCAGATGGTGGGATGTATTTCTAGAGTTTCAATAATGAAATCCAAATTTGCTATCTTTAGTCCATATATTGCTCCTGATTGCCACACTTGCATTTCCAAAAATCTACTTGATATCTCCACCTGGAGGTGTATTGCAAAAATTTGTGAGGAAAATATAGTAAAGGAAATTATTCAAAGCTACATGTTTCATTCCTTGTGCCATACTTGCCCTTCTACTTGTTTTTCCAAGTCATAAGTAGTCCATCATGCATCCAGGCAAAATCACCTATGACATGTCCCTCTACCTCATCCACCTCATACGAGTAATGGAAAAATATACATATGTATATTTATTGGTGCTTTTATTTTTCTTGAACCTAGCCCCTTTTCTCCACAGACAGCCGTGCCCCCGGTTCTCACTTTTACTTCCTGGGATCAGCCTTCTAAGCTAACAGCTCACTTCCATTTTTGCCCCACTTAAATCCACGTGCATTATATCTGCAAGAGTCATTCATCTTTCTAGAGCACAACTGATGAAGTCCAAATTTCTTTCATGTCATTCAAGGTGCTCTATCATTTGGATTCAGAATTCCTGTCTTCAGTCTTCAGCTTTATTAGTTACTATAAAAATCTACTTGCGTTTTCTCAAATACTGAGGAGATATCATTCCCTTCTGCTTTTGCTTGTTAGAACTTCAGCTCATAATGGTTCTCACTTTTCTTGATCCTTGGATCTTTGGAAACACAAAAACAGGTGTTACCCTTCTGTGAAGATCTTCATGTTAAGCAAATAGATTTAAATATGTCTCTTTCTAATCTTTTCTTAATAACATCTCTGAAATTCTGTTGCATTTATTTATTCATTTTTATCAAGAGACTGAATGTTGTTTTCCAAACTTTGGCCATTGAACCAAAGAAACCTCATAATCAAGAAAAATAATACTGAACTATCACCCACCACCCACCACCAGACTTAATACATTAAAATATGTGGGGATGGGACTCTGGAATCCACATTTTTAACAAGCATTCCAGGTGTAACTAGGCACATGGAATTTATCACAACAGTTGCTCCCCAACTCAGCTAGGTCAATTTGGTGCTTAATTTGGCAGTTTGGGGGAAGAGCCATTAACATAGCTTTTTAGATCTCACTGAGGACTATGGGCATGTCTTCTTGATTACTGTGCTTTAACGAAACATTTGATCACAGAGTATAGTATGTCAAATCATGTGATATTACAAATCATTTGAAATTGCTTGATTATGTGGAATTTCATTAATTTCCTTTATTCAGATATCCCCAAATCCCACACAATGCTTGTAGCATTTACAGATTCCAAGCATATTTGTGAGAGCTACCATTCTATCTACCCTTCTCAACATTTAATATTGTCAATTTCTTAATTCTACCAATTGAATAGTTTTAATTTTTCTTTTCTGATTGTATGTGCAGTGAACATCTTTTCACTGAGAATTCAGGTTTCCTCTACTATGAGTTGCTTAAAAATATATTTTACCTGTTTTTTGTTTTTTACTGAGCCATTTATCTTCTTCTTTTAGATTTATAGAAGTCCTTTATATATCCTATATCCAAACTCATTTTTGATACATGCATTGAAAATATTTTTTCCTAGGCTGCATCTTATCTTTTCTGTTTCTTTTTTTCTTTTCTTTTCTTTTTTTTTTTTTGGTGTGTGTGTGTGTGTGTGTGTGTCTTGTTTTTTTTAAAAAGTATATTTTATTTCTTTAAAAGTAATAAAACTTTTCCATTATGTTTTCTCTCTTTTTATGTCTTGTTTTAGAAACCATTCCTTATGGTGAAGTCATAAAATATTCTCATATATTTATTTTAAGTTTTTAAATTTTGCTTTTTACATTCAGCTCTTTGATCTATCTAGAATTGATTTTAGTTTTCATGTGCTGAGAAATGTGGTTGTCACATATAAATGTTCCATATGTGGCTGGATTCCTTTTTTGCCTATAAGGCTACTTGGCGTCTGTTCTCATTTGAGACACATTTTTTTCTAGTCACTGTCTGCCAGGTTGGTACATGGACCATTGTGTCACTGAACCATCGCCATGTTAACCAGAGTAAAAACATTAATTAAGATTTCAACCCAAATAGGTTTATATTCAGTTAGAATTAAAGACCAGTGCTTTTTATGACAAACTGTATAATCTCTTTAAATGGTTTGTGAATTGTTTCTGTGTAATGAGTCCTCTATGCCTAGCATAATTTACTTCAGTTTTAGTTCTTTACAGAGAATATTAATGAATATCCCAAAGACACACTTTCCTTGTTTATAAGACTCTAGCACAGTAGATCAAAGGCAGGCTCAGTACTCACTCGAAGAATGAAGCATGATTGACCATTTGCCAGGTGAATTATATAAACCAGAGGAGGAACAATATTTCAGCACAACAGCCAACAGCTTCTGATGACTGCTTATCCCTTGAATAAGCACTCCAAAACATTAATACTATGGCAAAAAGTTTAGAAAGGAAATTATTGCAGTGCACTGTATATATTATATTACATTTTACCTTGGAATGAGGAAATGGGGGACTGTAAAACCACTTCACCTGCTTACATATGGTCATAGACAGTTTCTGTAAGAATTTGCTTTTTATTCTATAATGAACAACAAAATACCAAACAAACATGGTTAATGCTAAGCCAAGTCTTGGATTATTTAAATATTGGGCATGAATTTAAAAGAGTTTAAGAATGGTCTGGTTTGGCAAATGGAAGAATCTTATATTTATAAGCTTCCCTGAGAAAAAGGAAAAAAAATTAAAGAAAGCCTCTGCACCAAATACAAATTACACCCAGCCCATTAATTCCAATTCTTTCCAATTAATATCTTTTGTCATAACTTGGATCAAGGAAAGGAACTATCTTTGGGAAAGAACAAACTCACAGAGTACCTTTTCTTATTCATTCCTTTTGTTGCCACTTTACTTGAGTTAAAGTCTGAATTCTTCAGCACACTGACTTTCACACTCAGATTTGGGTGCATTCTAACTTCTTTCCATTTCTCTCACTTCTCCCCTAGGCGTAGTGTCTCTTTCAAGGTACCACACACTTACCACCCCTCAACACGGCACTTTGTTTCTAACTAATTGCCATTGCCTCTCTATCTTCTTAAAATATCCTTCTCCTCCTCTGTCTAGTGAGTTCATATTCATCCTTCAAGATCTAATTTGTTACCTCCTTTTTGAGGCATTTCCTAATTTTCCCCTAGGAAGCTCATCTCTCTTCTATTTGTGTTTTAGTAGAAGTTAGCACCTACCTATACTCCTCTTTTTCTTTTTAAAGATTTTATTTATTTATTAGAGAGAAAGAGAGGGTACACAAGTGGGGGAGGGTGGGTAGGGGGAGAGGGAGAAGCAGACTCCCTGCTGAGCAGGGAGCCTGCAGACACAGGGCTCCATCCTAGGACCCTGGGATCATGACCTGAGCCAAAGGCAGACGCTTAACTGACTGAGCCACCCAGGTGCCCCTGTGCTCCTCTTTATTACAAGCAGTGTTTATGTATCAGTTTTAATGACCAGAATGACTAACTGGGACAAAGATGATGAACAATTTCTCAGTGAACAATTTCTCCGTCTAAACCTGCTATTACAATATCATTGAGTATATTCCCTATGCTGTGCCTTTTAATCTTGAGACTAAATTTGGTTTAAATAGTTACATTTTACATAGTCAATAGCCACATCTAGCTCATGGCTAACATATTGGATTGAGCAGATATAGAATAGTCCATCATCTCAGAAACTTCAATTAAACAGTGTTGGAATGAATAAACTCACAATAAAATTTGGAACAAATGAATGAATGAATGAATGACAGAAATACTAATGGCCTTTGATTTTCAATGGACAGCTGCCACTGAGTTGGATTATAGAACACGATCATGTTGGTGAGGATAATTTCACAACTTCACAGATTTTAGCATTTCCTGGCAAGAAACACATGATCTCAGCCTAACCAAGAAGGTAATTACAATATGAAATACCAAAGAAACCAAAGGGAGGGGCACCTGGGTGGCTCAGTCAGAAGAAACCAAGGAGGGGAGGGGGTTAAAGCTATTCTTTGATGATTTCCTTACATATTCACCCAAAGCTTGTTTGCCTGAGATCTCAGTACAAGAATCATCATCTTTTAGACACAGGCATATGAGAAATAGGATTGAGCCAGTGGGAACAATTCCATCTCTTAGGATTTAGATTCCTTCACATGTGGAGGTAAATGCACTCACTCTTTCTCAAATATCAAATATAGTTTTATATTAATACCCATTAGGATGACTATTACAAAAAAATTAGAAAATACGAAGTGTTGGCAAGGATGTGGAAATATTGGAACTGTTGTGCACTGATATTGGAAATGTAAAATAGTGCAGCCATGAAGGAAAATGGTATGGTGGTTCCTCAAAAAGTTAAACAGAATTATCAGATGATCCAATAATTCTGCTTCTAGGTATATGTCCTAAAAAATTGAAAGCAGAAACTGGGATAGATATTTTTGCTCCCATGTGTATAGAAGCACTATTCACAACTGCTGAAGTAGAAACAACCAGAATGTCCATCAGTGGATAAATTGATAAACACGATGTTTTATATACCTACAATTAATTATTATTCAGCCTTAAAAAAGGAATGAAATTCTGATCCATGCTACAGCATGGATCAGCCTTGAAAAAATTATCTTACGTGACAAAAGTCAGACAAAAAAGGTTAAATACTTTATGATTTCACTTATACATGATACCTAGAATAGTCACAGCATAGGGACATAAGTAGAATGGTGGTTATCAGGGCTGAGGGGAGCAGGGAATGGGGATTATTATTTAGTGAGTATAGACTTTCAGTTGAGGATGATGTAAAAGTTCTGGAAATGGATAGTAGTGATGGTTACACAACAATGTGAATATACTTAATGTCACTGAATGGTATACTTTAAAAAGGTTAAAATCATAAATTTTATGTTATACATAGTTTACCACATCAAAATTATTTTTTAAAGATTTTATTTATTTCAGATAGAGCAAGAGTGTGTGTGTGTGTGTGTGTGAGAGAGAGAGAGAGAGAGAGAGAGAGAGAGAGAGAGCAAGTACAAGCAGGGGCAGAGGGAGAGGGAGAAGCAGGCTCCCCATAGAGCAGGGAGCCCGATGTGGGGCTTGATCCCAGGATTCTGGGATCATGACCCAAGCTGAAGGCAGACGCTTAACCAACTGAGCCACTCAGGCACCCCTACTTTGACAAATATTTATTAAGCCCATTTGTGATTGGGCAACCTCACCCCTTAGAAAAAGATTTATTGTTCCAATGTGGCTTCTCGGTGCTCTTTAAATGTTAATTTTTGGGGCTTCAGCTTCTTTCAGGTCTTTTGCTCTCTCTCTCTGTCAAATAAATAAATAAAATATTTAAAAAGATGTTAATTTTCAACACAGCACCACAGAATAGTCTCTCTGCCTATTAATATTAAGAGAATTGCAATGAGCCAAAAGAGATTTCATGGAAAATGAACATAAATAAATACAATGGATTTTTTTTTTTTTGAAGATTTTATTTATTTATTTGACAGAGAGACACAGTGAGAGAAGGAACACAAGCAGGGGGAGCAGGAGAGGGAGAAGCAGGCTTCCCGCTGAGCAGGGAGCCTGACGTGGGGCTCGATCCCAGGACCCTGGAATCATGACCTGAGCTGAAGGCAGACGCCTAACAACTGACCCACCCAGGCACGCCAATGAATCTATCGACTATATGGGATGTACTATATTAAACAAGCACATTTAATGGAGAAAAAAAACAACACCTTAACAATGAGTATTGTGCTTCTGGATAAGACAGCTGGTGAGGTATGCTGGAGTTTTTGGAATGAAATGACTGCATAACTGGATGCAGTGAGGTAGTCCTGAACCCCCAGGAGGACTTTGGGTTGGGGTGATGCAAAGTGGCCAATAAGGCAGTGCCTTAGCCACCTGCACATGCAGACTGCTAGATGAAAGTAATATGATCAAATGGGATTACTCTGTGACACAAATGTATGCGGGTATTGTGAATTGCAGATCATGGAGCATCTGCTCCTTTGCTGACTCCTTGGGGGGGGGCGGGCAGGATATGTACAAGGGAGGGTCTTTGTCAGGATGGTGAGAACACTGATCGCTCTTGGTGCTGGAAACAGAGAAACAACAGTCTCATCCTCCCCTTTCATGTTTTCTTTCCTTCCTGTAATGATTCACCTTCTGATACAATATTGCTTTAATCCATCCTCCTATTACCATGAAATTTTCTGGGTAGGTACAGTTTGACATCTTACGGATTACTCCTTTTCATGGACAATGATCTGGCATACTTAAAAAGCACCCTGAAACTTACTGCCCTTGGTACAGTGCACAAAAATAAGGCTTTTCATGCATCATGCAAAGGGGGGTGAGCCGTGGATTGTTTTTCCGGGAGGGTAAAACACTGGGCTGATTCTGTCATGTTCTTTCACCTGATGCTGTTGATTACAGGTGTTTTTCCATCAAATTAAATTCAGCTTAGTAAACTTGAGAGCATGGAAAGAAGATCCTGATTTTATTAGCTTGTTAGAAAGATATTCCAACTAGCCAAGTTAATCAATCAGTTTCATTCTGAGCACTGTGAGCTAATTTGGGGATATTAAAACTATTATTAAAGTGGTATTAGAGAATGAGAGCTTAGACAGAGGTAGGGGAAAACATCAGGAAAGAATTTGTCCTTTTCTTTTTGAGAGCTGTAGCGATAGCTAACATATTAGTGAAGATATTCTTTATTTTGCCTTAGTTGCTAGTGCCAAAGCAGCAAAGAAATTGGGGTCATAGCTCTTCAATTTTCCTCTTGCATATCGCTTCAACTTTTCCATTAACTGCCTTCTTTACTTATTTTTATAATTATTTCCACTTCAGAAAAAAGGTTCTTCAAAGTTTTCAGAATCCTTTCTCCTCCCGTTATCCCTCCTGTATCCTCTGCCCTCCTCTTAAAAATTAAACTTCTTGGAATAGTATCCTTCTCTTGCCTTCCCTTGGCTGTCTCTAATTCTTCACCCCTCAACCAACTGTAGATTCCTATAGCCCTAATCTGATCACAGTTAGATCTATAGATTTAGAATTTGCCAAATCAATGGCCAAGCTTCAGACTTCATCCTACTTTAGATTTTTGTGAAAATTGAAATATATCGAATACATTTCAGGACACCATTCTCTTCTAGATCTCCTCCATACTTTTGACTTTTCTACTTCTCGCTCTGCTGCCTCCTTCTCCTCTACCAGTCTCTTCAATGTTGATTATTCCCCAGATTCTGCCCATAGAACTTTCGCTTGATGTTCTGCATATTCTCCCTCTGTGATTTCCTTCACTCCCCAACTTCAAACTTATATAATGGAGAATAAGATGATGCTGTGTGAATAATAATAATTGATGATGATACGTATAGATGGTGATATTTATAGAGCATCCTGAGAAGCACTTTTATACTTGTCTGGCATGTAATCCTACAAATTACTGAGTACACAATATCACCACCCAAATAATTGTCCTCTAGATCTTCAGTATTATTCAGTTCTTCCCCTCCACACCGTCCTAGGTCTTCTGAGTGAAATCTGTGGAGCAGCCTCTCAAATTGGGATTTCCCCACTCTTTATATTTGGGAATAGCTAATTTTTTAAATTGTATCTCAGAAAAAAATCTTTCCAATTTTCCCCCTTGTTCATTACCTCTGTAAGTAAAGTTACTTAGTCTATCCTTATCTCCCATATGGAATTTCATACTGGACTCCCTAGTTGTTTTCCATAGTTTTGTCTCTCCTTGATTAAGTTTTCCTTGTTTAATGCTGTCAGTCTTATCTTTCTAATATTGTAATATGCCAGTCCTCATTGTGCCACTCTTTAATTAAAAACTGCTCTCCATTGCGTACGTAGTACAGTTTAAACAACTTAATATAACTTATAATCCCTTTCCCCATCTGGACACACCTCTCTGCCTTACCTGATTTTCTTTCCCTTGACAAAAATACCCTACCTTCTAAAGCCCTTCCCATGCGCTCATGGCATCTCTACTTTTCCTTTTTAAAAAGAGCCTTATTTTTTTTTAAGATTTTTATTTATTTGAGAGAGAGAGAGAGAGAACGAGCGAGCGAGAGAGAGAGCATGAGCAGGGAGAGGAGGGAGAAGCAGACTCCCCACTGAGCAGGGAGCCGGATGTGGGGCTCAATCACAGGACCCTGGGATCATCATCTGAGCTAAAGGCAGATGCTTAACCAACTGAGCCACCCAGGTGCCCCTAAAAAGAACCTTATTGCAGTTACCAAACACCTGTCTTCCTCATTAGATTGTCAGCACCAGGAGGGAAGGATGGCCGTCTGTTTTTCAGTGTTCACCGATTGCTAAGAGAGTGCTTTGCATAGAGGAGTTATTCAAAAGACGTGTGTTGAATCTATATGTGAAAGGCTGTATGCAGAAACCCATATCTCTGTCAACGCTTTTTTCTCTGAATTGAATCACCAAATACTCTCTCTCTCGCTCTTTTTTTTTTTTTTTGACCTGGTAAACGCATCTTTGGTGTGACATACACATATGAAAATCCCTGGACTTCACCAGAAAGAAATAATAACTTTACAATGCATCATTCCTGCAGCTCTAGTAGGAGTGATAATAAATAGCACTGCGTCATCTTGTTTCCCGTCTAAATGAAGAACACCGAAGAATCGGAGCTATATATTGTTTTTGTTTGTTCCCTCTGCACATATGATAGTGCCTTGCACAAGGTGATATTTAAATTTTTATCTTTGATAAATGGATGGCTGGTTTTATGTATTACTGAGTGTATTAAAGGACTCTGGCCAGTGGTATTCCAGCTACTCTGTTTTAATGGTTAGATCTTACAACTTTCGTCTAGGAAAAAGAAATGGAAAAATACAGTGGTATCTAACATTCTGTCACCATTCGTTAATGATCCTATGAGTAAAAATTGTTTAATTTGTTATTGGAATAATCAGACTTTCACTGCTTTGTAAGCCCTTGTCCATATTATTATGGACAAAAATTACAAGATGGGTGAAGTGTGACCACTATCCTTAATTTTTTTTTTTTTTAAGCCTCTGGCTTCCTTAGTGAGAGACAAATGATTTTAATTCTTCATTTATACCTTTAATAGTGTGTAAGAGTCCATTTACAGACCTTCGGGTTCTGTAGATTATATATTTGGCTTAATGGCCCAGACTGAAAATGTTCAGTTTTGCCATCCTACCGTAGACCATACACACAGCTTGATGCTCTTCTGCATGTAATTTAGAGTTTGTATACATAATAGCACTTAGCTAAATTATCAAACACATATTAGGGCTTTTCACTATCGAATTTTCCTAATACCATTCCTCCACTTCAGTGGGGTTATACTGAAAAACTGAATTTTAATATTTCTAGTAGGTAATACATTGATTATCCTACATTTAGATTGCAGTGTTAATGTGCAGACATCTTTGCCTTTAATAGTGAAATGCAATAATATAATATAATAACTTAATTCCCATTTATTTGAGAATGGAAGGCGATGTAAATAACAAATAATCTATTAAATGTACATTTAATTATAGAGAATTAATGACCAACTCAGTTTCCCCTTGTGTATGGAGGTATAGGATACTGAATAAATTCAGGAAAAATATGAAATTATTAAGATTTAATAGCAAGAGAAATTTTTACATAATTCACAAAATTATAACACCGGCACACTACTTTGGGCTTACGCATATTTTATTGACTCTTCTTTTTATGCATGAAGACTAAAACCATCCCTAAACTTGTGTTCTCTACCCTCACTGTCAGCCATTGTTTCCTAGTAGAAAGAACAATACATCCCCAAGCTACTGCTTAACAAGTTTAGGCCACATACCTACATGGGAGAACTCATAAAAAAACTCTTAGGAAGCTTTAGAACAACTAAGTATATTGCAAAATGAATCGTTTGTTTTAGTCATAGAATTTTTGATGTGGTACACAAAGAGTTTCATAATGCCTACATGTGACAGTAGCCCTACCACTGAAAAAAATGAAGATAATTTAAGAAAACAGGAAAGACCTGAAAAAAATGTAGGGCTTTGCTATTTGGTACCATATCTATTATTTCCAGCTAAAACTTTGCAATAAAACCAATCAAATTTAAACAACATGGTTTAAACATCATGCAGATCCATATGAATAATATAATTCCACATCTAAAGACTATAAATGTTCTATAATCAATATCTTCAATCTGCTATAAAGATAATAGAATTGTGCTTTTTATGATATGATCGAGATTTATTTTTACAAATATTTGTAATAGTGTATCACAAATATCCCTTTTGTTGACTACTGCCTCATAACCTCTGAATCTGAGTATCTAAACCAGCATTTTGTTAAGTGCATAACTCACTATCAGACAACTAATTGTTTCTTGAATTCATTTTAATGTAATCTGCAGATCTATTTGAATTTTTACCACTATGTGTTTGTTATTTGAAATAATTTATATATAAATGTATGTGTAAAACTCATAAAATTATTTTCAAAATTGAAAGTATCAATACGCTTGAATCCATCAAAATCTGCAATAGTATACTTTTCATGGTTACTGAACAGCTATGTATTTTATGACCAGAAACCCAGGTAATAAAATGAAAGAAAATATGAGGACAATTTTACCAACCCTATTATCAATAATTTTACATATTCATATATTTAGTTATACTGGCAACTTCAGATTATTTTTTGTATTGTTTATCTTTATAGTGATGCTATTTGATCATTTATTCTGTCTTCAGTTTTTGTCTCATTATTTACCATTTTGGATTTCTTCTTACTGGTAGATTTTTTTTTTTTTTTCCCTGAAGCCCACTGCGTATTTGTCCTGCACATTTCTCCAATATTAGTCCCATCTAACATTTAGTCATTTTGATCACTCTCAGTTTTTCTTGGGTATCTTTTGGGTTGTGAGTGGCCGTAAATAAATAGAATGTTCTATCTGTGATTGTGTAGAACACCATACTCAGAGGAACTATGATTTCTGATTAAAGTTTGTGTAGGAGTCCCAGTAACCTATATAAGTCCAGATAATCAAACATATTTCCAAAATAAATGAAAATAAAGGGATGAATCCTCCAAGATTCCCACACATTGTGTTTCTAGGTCACAGTCTCCCCATTTAAACATTAAATCTAGAAATACATCTATAAGTGAAGTCTACTTTTGTTTTAAAAAAAAAATCCAATTTGTAGAATATGAGTTCATATTCCCTACTTAGAACTGTATGATTGAGGGGCTGGGATATGCCTTTGTATAAAGAAAATAATGTTAAATATATAATTTAGAAATTTAAATAACAATTTGTGTCAAACCTCCTTATTTAGGAGAGTATAACTGATGGACGGAAAATAATATTAAAGTAATACATATATTAGAAATTACATAATTTAAACTAGGATTCAGCATATTCATCAACCAAGTCTTATGCAAATATACATTATCACTGTAATACATAGGTATATTTGTTGAAATTATTACTTTGAGTCATATCTGTTTTTAAAAGCTGGGCTCCATTGTAGATTCAATGATGGTTTTGAGTTGTTTTGTGGAATAAAGAATGCAAATTAAAAAAATATTTGGTGTAATATCCCAGAATATTAGAGGTGGTAGAGAATCTGGAGTGTATTCCTAATCCTATTACTTCATAGGTGAGAAACCAAAGGCCCAGAAGTGGAAAGTGACATCAAAAGAGGAGAATTGAGGTAGAAATTGAGGTAATACAAATAAAAATGTGTATTATAAATTGACGATTGATATGATGCTTGCTTTGAAAATACTTTCTATAAACATGTTTCAGAACAAGATGTTGGAAAAATGCCAAGTTAGAACCTAGACTAAAAATTTACGATTTAAGTACTAAAGAGGTAAAGTGGCAAGAAATTTATGAATAGAAAGCCTGTATCACAAGTTAGTTATTCATGTCTTTCAGCAGCCTGGTTCTTTGCAAAAATTAATGTAGATGTTTCTAATCTTTGATGTCCAAAATTTTGGTGTTTTTAAGGATCAAGGAAAATACGTGAATCATATCTATGCTATACAAAAATGTACCATTTCCTTTCTGGATGGATGTATGAAAAGACTAGATTTGAAAATTTTTCCATAAATTTAGTTTATGATAAGTTCTGAAAAGGATGAATCCAACGAAATATCCCACTATCTTTAGAAATAGGGGGAAAGTATATAGATTGATTTAATTGTTTACTTTCTTTTTTACTTTGCTATAAAGTTCCAAATCATAATTTTGTATGCTGTTGCCGGGGCATCCATAAAGAAACACCATGGCAAATCTGATGCAATTTGCAGTATTGTCCCCTTCATGCAATAGAGCTATGTGAAGAACATATAATTATTTGAAGAAAAAGATGGATTCACAGTCGGGAGCATTTTTAAGAAGAAAAAAAAGGAAGCTATGGATGAAGAAAAAAGAATAAACTGGCTTGACCTTAAGCCAATTAAGTCCTTAATGGACTAATTTATTGCCTTATAATTGTAATGCTATTCTAATTAACTAAACTTTAGTAGTACGTTCTGAAAAGGAGAAAACACATGACATTTGTGGAATCTGTCTTGTACAAGCATTTTTACACAGTTACCTTATTTAATCTCTTCCCACACTTGTAGAATTGGTATTATAGCATTCGTTTTGAAATATAAAGAAGGAAAGACTTAAAGACACAGTCTGTGAGAAGCAAAGGTAGACTCTGCCCCTCCTTCTGTCTGGCTCCAAATTCTCTACCACACTGCCTTGTATTGCTTCCTTTACATTGAATGTGAATGAGTCTCCTTATAGACTGCTCCGAAACATTTGGCAGTCAGTGAAGATTGTTATAAGAATGAAAGAATTACATTAATTTAATTGACTGTTAAAAAAAAAAAAAAAAGCAAGAGCTGGATTTTATTTTGTTCCAGAGTTGGTAACTGCTAATAATGTACATTAGCAATTCGACAAGGTCCTTTCCCTTTTTTGGGAAGCACCTTTTAAGTATTATTCGATTCAGATGTTCTATGTCATAGATACCAATGCTGTGATTGAAGAATTTGTTCTCAGCTAGACTATTTCAGGGCAGGGCAGGCGCAGCCAACGACGATAGGGCAATAAGCCGTATCTCTGTGACTGACTGGTTGGAATAATGGACGCAAGCTGTACTTATACTTAAGGCAAAAGCACTCTGAATGTTTGCAGCGCCACCTTGAATCATTCCAAACTGTAAGGCCACTTAACTAGCACACTTCTGGCTGAAATAGAAAGTTTGAATAGGAATAATCATTGGGTACAATTTATATCCTGCATTATAGAAATGTGGGCGTTTAAGGCATTCATCTGGGAGAGGGGCTTATATATGTATAGTCAAGAAGATAGATAGAAAAATAGATAGATAAATGGCTAGATAGATAGGCAGATAGTTGGCTGGATAGATAGATAGATATAGTCAAGAATGACCCGATTTTTTTTCTTTTTCATTGTTTCAAAAATTAGGAGTTTTAAAATGTAGTAAATTTTTAATAAAGGGCTCCTTGCTACTATTTATTTTTCTCCATACGTAACTTACTTTTATTATGGAAGAGAAGAGTTTTCCTTGACAACGGGATTTATTTCTCATCAGTCCTTGACACAGCACCTCACACAGATACCTGCTTCTCTGTAAGTATTTTGTATCTTTTTTTGCTAAACAAATACCATTCAAATGCCATTGGATGGTAGCAAAGAAAGGAAAGTCTACCTCAGGAAGAGAAAGTTACTATTTGGCAAGATGTTTGCTGAAAACATGAAGCAAAAAAGACACGAGATTTTTAGTACTGGGAACTATCTTCTTGGCTCTGTTTGCCCCTCAGAATATCATTGCCCAACAAAAGGTAGTCTTAAGCACTAATTCCCAAACCCAGTAATGTCTAAATGCTTTTTCCATCACCAATGCTTGGGGCAGAAAGCATTTCATCAAGCATCTTTGCTTTTGAAGGAAACCCCTGTAAATACAACTGCTAATGTTGCATTAATAATTAGAGAAGGAAATAGCAAAGAAATCAAGAAGTATCTTCTGAATTTAACAGGAAGCAGTCTTGTTTGGGACAGAAGCTAAAAAAAATTCTGATGAGAGACAGAGTTAAATAGACTTAATAAATATAATTAAATAGAAGATCTGAATAGAGAAGTACCAGGAGAAACACACTTCTATAGCAGTACCCTACTAAGTGTTTTTACCATTTACAGTAGTGGTGTTAATTAACACCAGAACTACCAAATGGCTAACGGGTAGCTGGGAGACAGGACTTAGCTGAGATGAGTTGTCCGTGTGTCAAAGGATCTTTCATCTTCCAGCAGGTAGCCCATAGTCTTCACATGCTCCCAAGTGCAGCAAGACAACAAACTGTCTTGAGCACAAACTGTCCCAACTTCACTTGTAACATTTGTTAATGTCTTCTTTGCCAAACCAAGTCACATAGCAACCCAGATTCAAAATTTGGTGGAACAGACTGCACTTCTTCTTTTTTTTTTTTTTTTAAGATTTTATTTATTTTTTGACAGAGAGAGAGAGAGAGAGGGAGGGAGGGTGAGCACAAGCAGGGGGAGCGGCAGGCAGAGGGAGAGGGAGAAGCAGGCTCTGTGCTGAGCAGAGAGCCTGATGTGGGATCATGACCTGAGCTGAAGGCAGACACTTAACTGACTAAGCCACCCAGGCACCCCCAGTCTCCACTTCTTACTTAGAGAACCTGCACTATCTCATTGGTAAGGTGTGGATTTAAGGAAGGGAGTAATTTGCAACCATTTTTATATTCTACCACATAGTCCTTTCATATCTATCTAGCAATTATTTGTATAATTTTATAGATATCAATATAGTCAGTCCTGCTGTGACGTACAAAATGTTAATTGGTAGAGTGAACATAATTTTAACTTTTGTGCATAAAAAGCAAGTTTTCTTCATACAAAATATTCAACACTGTTTTCCAGTAAAAACGAAAAATTAAGACAATTAACAGGTGAAATGCACTGACATTTATTTAATGGATTCCTGCATGCAATACCACTTGTTTATAGGCATATTTGTGTACATTATATAAAATTTTAAAATTCACCAAGGTATGCAATTCAGTATATATGCTTCTTAGAAAACAGAGGATGTGTTAAAGAGGGGAGATTACTGGGTCTGAAAGAGTGCCTTAAATGGTTATAGTGGGATCTCCTGAAGTGCATTCAGTTTTAAATTTGGTAAAATTCACTACTTTTCTGTCAAAGTTAATGATTAGAACTTTTATATATTTTGGAGATGGTTTGTCATAAAATGGAATAACAATATAAATGATTTGAGATTGTCAGCATGAGACAGGTCTTAGAGTTTTTGTTACTGTCATTCTAAACTGGATCATTTCCCCCCCAATACACGAAGATAAGTCGTCTTAGAGAGTACTCAGAAAACTTGAAATCATTAAAATCAATTGTCTGTGATAATATTTCTGATTCGATTATTGGTATATTGCTTTAGCAGAGTATCCTAGGAAAATTATTCACATATAACAAGCTGTGAGCCTCCTATTGGTGGAAACAGTAGACTATAGGTGTTCTATGTCCAGTGCTTTGAAGAATGACTAGGTCTAAGAACACACTCCAGAAAGGTTTCTTGAACATCTTCCAAAAAAATAATACTTTCCTCAGTTTTTTTCTTTTATCACTTCTTTTTTTTTTTTAAGATTTTATTTTATTTATTTTAGGGAGAGAGAGAGAGGAAGAGAGAGAGCACATGAGGGAGGGTGCAGAGGGAGAGAGAGAATCTCAAGCAGACTCCTTGCTGAGCACAGGGCCCAACTCAGGGCTCAATTTCATGACCTTGAGATTATGACCTGAGCTGAAATCAAGAGTGGGCCGCTTAACCAACTGAGCCACACAGGTGCCCCCCAAAAAGTAAATGTGGAAAGACCTCAGTTTACCAATTGACATTTTATTTTGAATTTTATTGCAATTTAGTATATTATCACTATTAACATATTGTATCTATTGACTGGAATATAATTTCTTTGAGTTCCCTAAACTCCCTCTTAAGGAATCAACCCAAACCCATACCCTATGAAAGGACAAGTTGACATGGAAAGGGTATTTGCCAAACAAGCTCCAGAGTCACCATGTTAAAAATAGTTGTACTTCATTTTATCTCTCTGTCTCCCCTATCAACCTTTAAATATTTTCTAGATACCCTTCTGATTAGCCCCTCTAGATCTGGGCTCGCTGCAAATTGTCTCAGCAGCTCTTGACTTTAAAGTCTCTTGATCATGTCACACAAGTACCAGAGATAAAGATGAATGACTTAAAACTTCAGGAAATGATTAATAGCTCTTACCCTTTGTTTAAAGCCTTATATTTTCCTGCCTCAATTCTATAAAACTTCAGACACTAACACATCCTGTTAAACATAAATCCATCTGCATGCATTTCTTTTCCTATACTCTGGGTGATTGTGAGAAAATCAGAAACATTTTTTGTGCTACCCATTAAGTCACCATGTGTATCTAGTCCTATGTACTTGCACAAACATCCTAAGTCAGCTGGGACAGAATTAATAGTTTTCTCCACTGTATTCCAGTAGCAATCAACACACATCATTTTATGATATGTCTGTCAGTATAGTGGCCTCATCTATCTTGGGAGTCTGTGTCTTCCAGTAGACTATGAGTAACTTGTAGGCAGGGAGCTAATTCCTCAGGATGCGTTCTGCCTGGGATTGTTTACAGGTGAATGAGTGATATGAATGAAAATTCTGAATGAATACACAATACAATAGCCTTAGTGTTCTATTACAAAAACTCTGTGACAAAATATCAGTTCATTTCCTTTGAAAATGTCCCTTCATTTTTACTCAAGACAGTGAAATACAATTAGTCAAACTCGTTGTGAATGGATATCCTGCTAGTCATAAACTTCTTGTTCATAATTCTGAGGAAAATGATTGCAGTTCTCACACCTATATGTTTCCCTCTGAGTGTAAATACACCTGCAGACCTTTTATTATTTTCTAACTGGAGGGTTGGTGAATACGCTCAGCATGGTTGAGCAGAAAATGTTAGAGGATAATTGGATCTGGAGGCTAAGGTTGTGGGAATGTTAAAGACTTTATGTGCAAGATTTATTTGTATCAAGTCTACATTATATTTGAGAAAATTCAGATTTTATTTTGTCATTACCATTCTGGATTTTAAACCACTAGTTAATGTTTAATGCCTTCTTGGAGACTCTCCTACGTCATGTTGTCTTTAAATCTCAGTAAAATGTTTCTTTTCTTTGTGGAAAAATCATTTATTGTAGATGCTGGGATTCTAAAATAGCATACTACTGAATTGAAAGGAGAAACCACCTCATCATTTAATTTGTGTTAAACTTACTCAATTATTCTAGAGACTCTGCTGAAAAAAATAAAATTGGCCCTGTGAATCTTGAGCATTCTGCAGGATGAACAGTACCCTCTGGCTTATTTGAAGAAATAAATTATCAATCCTCAAAGGGATCCTAGGTCAGTCTTTGAAGTAGATGGCAAAGAGGCTGGTTTCCAGTGGGAGTGTGGAAGTTGGAGGGAAAAAGATGTGTAGATAGGTGGCAAAAGGAAGAACTAATTTAAGTCAAACAAAGGGTGGGGGTTGGGGGCGGTGGGGAGAAGAGCCTTAGGATTGAAGAAAGACTCTAGGGAGAAATAATTACAGCAGGTTTATTCCTTACACTGTTCATCATTTGGTGAGCTGGAAAGCCCTGACAGCCTTGTCATGTGTCTTTTGTGTGCTTAGCTCTGTCAGGTGATTTTATGAATCACTTATTTTCTGACAGACCTGTTCAAAAAACTGTACAGTATCCCACAGGTGGAACTGGTTGATAGAACAAAGAACATCTGTTATAATTTTACATTTCTGACTTTAAATAATGAATTGGGGAGGAAATGACTTGTTTATCCCTTGACTGTCTCCCTGCCTCCCATGTCCTAGGGAAGTTAAGCTCTAGGAAATTCTTTCGCTCATTTCTCTATTTCCAGTTACCAATTTCTAGTATGTAGTAGGTGCTCAATAATATTTGTTAAATTAATTAACATATGAATTAATTAGTCTTTGTCTGACCTCTTGCCTCCACATAGGTAGGCTTAGATTAGGTATTAGCCATTTGATGAGTTGAGAGTTCTTACACCCACGTTTAGAAAACACTGATGGTGCCATAAACCCTTTCAAATCTGGTATTGTTTACTTTCTTCTCTGTGTCCTTTGTCTTACTTATTTACTTCACAATTGGGACCTTTCTTTATATAGGCAGCTTTCCCTAAACTACAGGATGTCATATATATTCCTAAAACACTGTGTGTGCCCCTTACCATCCTCTTTTGAGATTGTCTATATTTGGGGTGTATTCTGTTTAGTAAACAGTAAGATCTATGAAGATAACCATGTATGTTATCTTGGTCACTGAGTTTCCCTAGTATTTAGTTTGGTACCTGGATATAATAGCAAATTAACAAATGTTTTATTTTTGGGCGCCTGGGTGGCTCAGTGGTTAAGCATCTGCCTTCGGCTCAGGTCATGGTCCCAGCGTCCTGGGATCGAGCCCCACATCGGGCTCTCTGCTCCGCTGGGAGCTTGCTTCTCCCTCTCCCACTCCCCCTGCTTGTGTTCCCTCTCTCGCTGTGTCTCTCTCTGTCAAATAAATAAATAAAATCTTTTTAAAAAAATAAATGTTTTATTTTTTTTAAACCTTGATTTAATCTAATTTATTTATTTGAGAGAGAGAGAGAACATGAGCAGGCGGAGGGGCAGAGGGAGAGCGACAAGCAGACTCCCTGCTGAGAGAGTGCACCCATGAGTTGGGGGGGCAGCAGAGGGGGAGTATTTTAAGCAGGCTCCACACTCAGCATTCAGAGCACCACGCGGGGCTCTGTCTCACAACCCCAAGAGATCATGACCTGAGCCAAAATCAAGAGTTGGTCTCTTAACAGACTGAGCCACCCAGGTGCCCCAAATTAATAAATGGTTTTGAATGAATGAACGGTACACATGATATTTTAAAACTGAAATTTGTCTTAGAGACTGGAAGCAGAGAAAACAGTTGAAATATATTCAGCCAACAATGACAACTTACTTAAACAACTCTCCACATACTTGTGAATGAAATGAATTAACAGTTCAGGGGCACTGCCACTGACTTAGTATCTGCTGATGCACAGAAACTGAACTATATATTTAAGGAAAACTTTGGAGCTCAATTCTAAGTCATTTGGCCGTTATTAGTACATGAATATCTATAAGTCTTTTTTTTTTTTTGAAGATTTTATTTATTTATTTGACAGAGAGAGACACAGCGAGAGAGGGAACACAAGCAGGGGGAGTGAGAGAGGGAAAAGCAGGCTTCCCACTGAGCAGGGAGCCAGATGCGGGGCTCGATCCCAGGACCCCGGGATCATGACCTGAGCCGAAGGCAGACGCTTAATGACTGAGCCACCCAGGCGCCCCTATAAGTCTTTTTTTAAAAGATTTTATTTATTTATTCATTTGAGAGAGAGAGAGAGCACGCACACGCAGTGAGCAGGGGCAGGAGCAGAGGGGGAGTGAGAGGGAGGGAGCAGACGCCATGCTGAGTGTGGGGCCTTATGTGGGGGCTTGATCTCAGGACGCTGAGATCACCCCCTGAGCCAAAACCGAGAGTCCTTTTGCTTAACTGACTAAGCCATCCAGGTGCCTTTGTAAGTCTGTCTTTATGGTAGTTTCTCATAACTAGATAATGGGATGGAAACTTGGATGACTCCAAGAGCAGTGCGATATGGAACATCATTAACACTGTTTACTGACCTGTTGGACAATGAGGCACTTGACATTTCGAGGAGGTGCACCCAGGGAGCACAGAATGAATGGCAGATATTGAAAGTTATGATTTTTTGTTTGTCTAAGTTATCACCATTGCTCACTTGTGTTGCTGTAAGTCATAACCTAGTAACCAGCCCTAGTGTTTCCATTTCAGCTCCTCCCCACTATAGTCAATTTTCCTCACAACGGTCAGAACAATTTCTTAATAATGAAAACACAATCCTATCTTAATTTGAAAATTCCCAGGTCTCCCCTTTGCAGTTAGGATAAAATGTAAACTCCTTGCCATTTTCACTGAAACGCCAAATGATGTGGGCCTTTGCTAACCCTCCAGCCTCATCCCCACCATGTTTTCCTCTCATTCGCTGTGTATCAGCCTCAGTAACCTGCTCTCTGTCCCTGGGACACTCCACAGTCATTCATGCTTCAGTCTGTGGTTGCTCTGACGTCTACCTGGAATACTTCTCAGATTTTCACAGGAGTGATTTTTTTCCCCTACCATTTAGATCACAAAGAGAGCTCTACCGATTTCCCTTTGTAAAGTAGCCTATCAATCTGCTAGGCATTCCCTATCCTATTTACTTATTTTATTCTGGACACACACACTACAATGGGAACTCTATAGAAAACTGAATCTTGTTTTTCTTTATAACTTCAGCTATAATATTAAGTGCTCAAAAAACACTTGTTGGGTAAATAAATACCTGAATGGATCTATGGGCCTTCAATTATGACAAGTGTCAGGCATCTTTACAAAAAGTTTCATTTAAATTCACAACAGTGACTTCCCCGAGAGATCTGTTCACTTTAAACTTAAGGGAGGGTAATGTGCAGGAGTTGGATGATTTTCACAGAATAACAAAGCAGAGCAATTAATCTGAACTCAGGTCTGCCTGACTTGAACACTCCTGCTCTTTCCACTCTATCAGACTGCCTCCAGGCTGTCTATTTCAGTAGGAATCAGTGTGCATTGAAACAAGGAAAAGGGCAATTTACATAAATATATTGGACGTGTTAACGGTAGGAGAGTCCATGTTGTGTGAATGGAGGTCTTGGTTCTACTGAGGATCCATGCTCAGAATAAAGACAGCCAGAAGAAAAGTAGCAAGCACAAAGCAGTTTATTAAAGCAAAAGTACACTCTCAAGGTGGGAGATGGGTAAGTTCCTCGAGGTGGGACCTGCCCCTAGATTGTTTGGGGATTGAATATTATTGAGCTTTTCTGGGCTGGGAGGAGCTGGGACATACAGGGGGGTGCTCTCCAGGGCAGCCACTTCCAATCATTTGGGGGTACTCCTCGCACAGGTTGGGCGGGGGGTTTTGACCCTATAAGGTTTATACCGGAACCATCATGGCAGCCTTTTTCCATAGGGAGAGGGGATGTACCTGCAATGCAAATGCATTATAATGAGTCTAGGTATTACCCTGGAGTACAGGTAGAAGAGGAGAGGTTATGCTCTGCACCTGTAGCTCTTGGTCTGTCAGCCCCAAGGTCTTGGAAGCCACAGAGTCAGGATGTTGTGCCCCAGGCTCCTAGTGTGTAACTATTTATCATTATCCTTGCCTCCAGCTCATGCCTCTGTCATTCCCCACTCAAGGATTTGGTCCTTTGCCCCAGGGCATTCCTTTCACTGCTCATATCTAGCTTCTACCTAACATTTCCCCCTAAAATGATTGCCCAAATCATTGGGAAAGGGGGTGATGACCACTCTGGCTGCTTCAGGCAGAAGGAGGGTGTCAGAGAGTTTGGGTCCACTATTCTTACCGTATGTCAAATGGAAGGAATTCCCGAGAGTGATGTCCATCCGGAGGTCCCATGTAGATGGAGGTGTCTTAAGTAGAGATGGTCTGGTAGCTTTGGTGTAGTACCATTTGGAGTTTTATTGCTTCTAGTCTGAAGAACACAAGTTTGATGAGTAAATTAAATAAGAGTGGTCCTGCAAGAGGGAGAGCTATTATGGAAATTAGGGGCCCCAGAAAAGGAAGCAGCCATGATAGCCAGGACCAGGTATTTTGCCAATTTGACCATCCTTGGTTAGCTTGATTATGAAGCATCCTAGCATTTTCTAGGAAGGCTTTAATATGCTGTTGTGCCTGGCCTCTTCGATTCATCCAAAAACAACATCCTTCTCCTAGTAATGTACAGGTTCCCTGACTTCTGGCTATAAAGACATCAAGGACCCGACAATTCCGTAAGACCATAGTGACCAAGGAATCAATTTGCGCTTGGGTCTCAGAGAAAGCAGTTGCAATGTCCTCATTTATCATGGCCAGGGACTTAGATAGATTATAATAAATTTGGTGAGAGGCGTGGGTGCCACAGTTTCCCGTGGCCACTCCTGCAGCACCGATGAGAGACAAGATTGCTAGTTTAATATGTCTCTTCCCACTAGGGGATGGGGCACCCAGGCTTAACCAGGAAGGAGTGGGAAAAGGCATAACCTTCCCACAGGCAACATAAGAGAGGGGTGAAAGTTTTAGTTATTAGTATGCCTGATACTCCCATCACTTTGCAGGCATCTTGGGAGAAGGATCCAGAGAAGGAAGTCAGGACAGAGGAGGGGGCCCCCGTATCCAAAGGAAAATTGTTGTCCTACCTGCCACATCCATCTTTACCCATGGCTCCCGTCTGTTTCTGGTTACTTCCTGCAGGGGGCCAACTGTAGCGGGGGCGGGGGGGCCCTCAGTCCATCACTGTCAGTGGAAGAGCGTGTCTGAACCAGGGGTCCTTCAACCTTGGGGGCAGTTAGCCACCCAGTGTTCCCATTTGCTGACATTTAGGACAGACACTTGTCCTTACTAGGACATTCTCACGCACAGTGGCCAGAACTCCTGCAGATCAGGCATTTTCCTGATCCCTTTTTCAGGACGAAGCTGGGCATTTTTGGAGTGGGCTTAGCCCTAGAAGGCCACTAGCAGTTGGGCCTGCCTTGCCGCTTTTCTTTTGTCCCTCTCCTGAGCCTTGGCCTCTTCTTCCTCGTCCCAGTTATAAAAGACAGCAGTTGCTGCTGAAAGGAGTTTTCAGGAGTGGTGCCCAGGTCTCTTTCCAGCTTCTGCAGCTTCAGCCTGGCATCTGGAGCAGACTTAGAGAGGAATTTGTCTTTTAGTATAACCTGTCCCTCAAAAGACCACAGATCAAGGTTAGTATAATTAGTCTCAAGCTCTTTGCGTCTTTCTAGGAAGGCTGTTGGGTTCTCATTCAGCCCCTGGCAAACTACAGCCACCTTAGAGTAGTTGAGGGACTTCCACTGGCTGGCTTTTAAATCCTGCCTTAACAAAGATGAGAAAGTTGTCTCCTTCCCATCACTCTAAAGGTTGATTATAATCCCATCCCAGATCCATGAGAGGAACAACAGTCTCTCCTGTTGGGTATTTGGTATCAGAAAGGTGAAGACTATTAGCATATACCCTGGCTTCCTTAAGAACCCTTTCCTTTCTGATCTCTGAAAGAATCTGTCCTAAGATGATCATCACATCTTTCCAAGATAGATCATAGGCCAAGGTCAGATGCTGGAAGGCCTCTATCTAACCGTCTGGGTTGTCAGAAAACTTTCCCAGGTCTTGTTTAATCTGTTTAAGCTCTATTTTGTTTTTTAAGATTTTATTTATTTATTTGACAGAGAGACATAGCGAGAACAAGATCACAAGCAGGGGGAGAGGGAGAGGGAGAAGCAGGCTTCCTGCCGAGCAGGGAGCCCGATACCGGGCTCGATCCCAGGACCCTGGGATCATGACCTGAGCCGAAGGCAGACGCTTAACGATTGAGCCACCCAGGTGCCCCTGTTTAAACTCTATTAAAGAGAAGGGCTTATGAATAACCTGAGGTCCAAATTCCCTGGCTACTGTGACCAGGGGACACAGCTTGGTGTCCTGAGGTCTAAGCTCACAGAGGGGTCGCTTTCCCTTTGAAAGAGGAGTATTTTGGGTTAAGCCCCTTCTGTTGGATCTAGCCACCGGGGATTCAGCCTTCAGCCATGTCCATGGTTTCAGGCAGTCGCGAGAGGGTCTAGGTGGACCCCTTTGTCTTCCCTCCTTCATATTTGTGCCCAAGGCCGGTGGACTATGGTGATGTGCTCAGGGTTGGGGTAGAGTCCCCTCCTGGTGGCATCCAACCACATATAGGCCACCTCTAAGGGACAGGTGACCTTTTGGCCTTGGCTGAGGCATTGGATGATAGAAAGGCCAGAGTTTCTGGTGGGGTAAAGCGAGAGGCTAGGAAAAAGCTCTCTTCCAGCATTTACCCAACCAAAGAGGGTCCTCTGCTTTGACAGAAGTCCAGGTGTGGCTGCAGCCAAGGCCTCTTAGGACACCCTCTGGCACTGAATAGGATGCGTGACAAGATAGGTTAGAAGGAGAAGGTAGAGGTGCAGCAAAGACAGAATTATAACGAAGATGGTGGTGGCAGGTGCAGAGGCAGCAAGGAAATGTGTGGTAGGAGACTTGGGATCATGAAGTGAGAATCTGGCAAACTGGTGGTTCCCAACAGTAATAACGAAGAGATGCAAACAATGAGTTAAAATGCTCTTGCAAACACATAGGCTTCTATGACTGGGGAGGTTAGGAGGACATACCTTGAAGGCAATGTTCCGCTAGGGTTCCAAGTTTGAAGTGGTTGAGGAGCCTGGAGCCAGCCAAGAAAGGAGCAGCTCAAACCATTGTCCTCCAGAGGAGGCAAACAAGCAGAGTCAGAGACAAAGCAATCCAAGTCACAGCACCACAAGATGTTACGGGTGGGAGAATTGTGTGAATAGAGGTCTTGGTTCTTGGAATCCCCACGAGAAGATTTACCTGGGGATCTGTGCTCTGATAAAGGTAGCCGGAAGGAAAGCAGCAAGCACAAAGTTTATTAAAGCAAAAGCACACTCTCAAGGTGGGAGAGCAGGCAGGTTCCGTGAGGTGGAACCAGCCCTAGGTTGTTTTGGGATTGGATATTATTGGGTGTCTCTGGGCTGGTCTTTGATGGAGGCTGCTTCCAATCATTTGGGAAACTCCTCCCATAGGTTGGGAGGGGGTGTTTTTGGCCCTGCAAGGTTTGTATTGAACCCTCATTGCAGCCTTTCTCCATGGAGGTGCAGGTATACCCACAATGCAGATACGTTATCATGAGTATAGGGGTTACCCTGGGCCAGGGGTGGAGAAAGAGAGTGCATGCTCTGCACCTGTGGCTCTTGATCCATCAACCCTAAGGTCTTGGAGCCGCAAGGTCAGGATGTTGTACCCACCCCTCTTCACCTCCCCACCCCCCCACCCCCCCACCCCCCACCCCTGCTTCTTTTTTTTTTTTTTTAAAGATTTTATTTATTTGCCAGAGAGAGAGAGAGAGAAAAAGCAGGGCGAGGAGCAGAGGCAGAGGGAGAAGCAGACTCCCCACTGAGCCAGGAGCCCGATGCGGGACTCAATCCCAGGACCCTGGGATCATGACCTAAGCCAAAAGCAGATGCTTAACTGACTGAGCCACCCAGGCGTTCCCCCATCCGTGCTTCTAATGTGTAACCTATTTATCACTGTCCTTGCCTCCAGCTCCTGTCTCTATCATTCCCCCCTCAAGGACTTGGGACTCTGCCTCCGGGTGGTCCTTCCATTGCTCATATCTTGCTTCTGCCTAATAGACATACGCTAGATGAAACTAGTAAACAATACCTTATTAGCCTATTGAAGTTATTGCCCTCTAGCTTAATAGTCTTTGATATTTTAGATACCTATCTAAATACTACTTCCAGTTATAAAATTAAAAAAATCCTGGTGATATAATGTGCAGCATGGTGACTATAGTTAATAATACTGTATTGTATATTTTAAAGTTGCTAAGAGAGTAGATCTTAAAAGTTCTCAACCTAAGAAAAAATTGTAACTGTGAGATGATGCATGTTAACTAAACTTACTGCGGTAATCATTTTGGAATTTGATACCTATATTAAATCATTATTTTTGTATACTAAAACTAATACAATGGTGTATGTTAATTATATCAGTAAAAAATTCGTAAAAAATGTCTATTTGAAATAATAAAGTGCTTCTCAAATTTAATATGCACACAAATCACCCGAGGATCTTGTTAACAATACAATTTTTCCCAGGCAGTGCAGATGGTGTGAGCCATCCACCTCTGCTTTTTGAGAAACAAAGGCTATCTGGGCATTAGTTCACACATGATACACATAGTCTATTCTGAGTGATTCGGAGGACTTCAGTGGAGGAAGAGGTTGTGACTTAGAACAGTTGTTTTCAAGCTTTGCTGCATATTAGAATCACCTGGGAAGCACTGAAAACTCCCAGTAACCAGGTTGCACCCAGACCAATTAGATCAGTCTCCAAGGGTGTGAGGATCGCTATTTTTAAAGCTGCCTAGTTATTCCAACGTGACTGCAGAGACTTGCTAGTCTTAGTGTGGCCCACAGACCAGCAACACTGGAATGGGAGCTTGTTAGAAAAGCAAAGTCTCGGGCGCCTGGGTGGCTCAGTTGGTTAAGCGACTGCCTTCGGCTCAGGTCATGATCCCGGAGTCCTGGGATCAAGTTCCACATCAGGCTCCCGGCTCGGCGGGGAGCCTGCTTCTCCCTCTGACCCTATCCCCTCTCATGCTGTTTCTCTCTCTCTCTCTCTCTCTCAAATAAATAAATAAATAAAATCTTTAAAAAAAGAAAAGCGAAGTCTCAGGCCCCAACCCAGACCTCCAGACCTGTTGAAGTAAGTCATGATCGCATATCACCAAGACCCCAGGTGATGTGTATACACTTTAAAATTTGAGAAGTGCTGATTTAGAGCAAGAGATTTGTTTCTTTTTTCTCTTCCCTCCCGCCCTCCCTTCCTTCCTTCCTTTCTTCTTTCCTTCCTTCTTTTTTTAAATTTTTTAACTAAGTCCTATTCTCAGGTATAAGTAGGAAGGCAGGAGTCCAGTGGAGCCTCTCAGTACTATCTAAGAAAGAGGTTCAGGAATGATAGCCAAAGTACTGCATATAAATGCTCACTGCATTTGGCAATGGCAATTTGTGACTTTTTGCAAACTGTTTCAGTGTTGGAAAGAAGGTGGAAGTAAAATTACAGTGAGGCAAATATTCAGTGTAAAGCAAACAAAAAAAAAATAGAGATAACCAGTATTATAATAAAAATTTCATGAAGCTTAGCAGGTTGGTGGTATAGAGAGGGGCATTGGGTTGTATGTGTTTTGTTTTTTTGTTTTTTGTTTTTTGTTTTTTTTTTTTTAAAGATTTTATTTTATTTATTTGAGAGAGAGAGAATGAGAGACAGAGAGCATGAGAGGGAGGAGGGTCAGAGGGAGAAGCAGACTCCCTGCCGAGCAGGGAGCCCGATGCGGGACTCGATCCCGGGACTCCAGGATCATGACCCGAGCCGAAGGCAGTCGCCCAACCAACTGAGCCACCCAGGCGCCCTGTATGTGTTTTGTTTTGTTTGTATGTTTTTTAATGAGAAAGTTGTGTATATTTATAAACTAAGAGGAAGGATTCAGAATAAAGTCGTTAAAAATAAAATAGAAGAAGGATTAAATGAAGGTGATGATAGTGGATCTTACTGTAAGGTGATTAGGTAGACCAGGGCTATGGGGGGGAGGGGAACCTAGGAATTGGGCACAGGTGAGAATAGGTATGGCTTCTGCTTTCAAGGGGAATATGCAATAATGGAAATCACAGGAAAATAAACACACAATCCAAAACCGTGTGATAAACTACATAATAGGGTAATACAAAGAATATGATAGTATAGAGAAAACAGTCCTATACCATGATTGGGGTTGGTTAAGAAGGGTGTCTGAAAGAACTAATATCTAAACCTACACCTGAAGTAAAGAGGATGATGGGAAGGAGGGATCCAGCTACAGGAGTACAAAAGGTGGTCTGGAGTTGAGAAAGAACAAAGTACACTTCAGGATTTGAATCCAATTCAGCCTGCCTTTAGCAACGAGTGAGTGCTTCTATGGGTGGGTAAGTGAGGGAAAGGAGGTGCAAAAAGGGAGAGAAGGTGGATGTGGTGAAAAAATGAAGCCGCAAAGAGGTGAGTTTATGGAGAATTCTTCAAGGTGACTAAGTATTGGGTCTTTCTCCTCAGGGCAAATTTTATCATGCTTCCCCCTTGACAAGAACATCTTAATATAGTGGAAATAAGATTATGTTTGCATAAGAGGAAGTTTTTCTAAATGTAAGGTTAAAGGTTTTTCTAAATGTAAGGTTAAATGTAGTGGAAATAAGATTCTGTTTGCATATGAGAAAGTTTTTCTACATGTAGGGTTAAAGGTATGGTCTAAATGTAGACAATAAGGAGATAATTGGGCTCTTGCAGTAATTTGGGCAGATAATGGTAGTCTAAATGAGGTGGTGGTGGAAGAATGGGGACATGGTGAAATCATTTCAGAGTTTTAAGATGTAGAAACTGTAGTTCTTGCAGATTGATTGGATTGGGGATGGGGAAGAATAACACTGGTGTCTGAATCAAGCAACTCCATGGAGGATGTCATTCATGGAATAGGGGCGCACAGATTTTTGGTTTGTTTTTAATTATTTGGGGTGGGGGGTGCTGGTCAGATGGTGCCAGTGATGGTTTGGTTTCTGGAGATAATGATGTTCAGTGGATAGTAGCCTGTGTGGGTCCAAACCTCGGCATGGAGATATGGGAAAGAGGCACAGATTGGGAGTCTTCAGCATAGATGTGGCCATTTAAGCCATGAAAATGGAAACACTAGCTTGGGAGGACCATGTAAACTGAAAAACAGAAAGCAAGAAGAAAATCTTTAGGATTGTCAATTTTTCAGGGATAGCTAGAATTTTAGACTGAGTGGAGAAACGTAAAAGGAAAACATAGGTAAGTGTCACCAACGTCAAAGAGAGTTTGTCAGCTCTTTCTGAACTGTGAAATAAGACCAATGAGTAAAAGTGGCTATTGCACTTCAAATAAGGAAAGTTCTTGACCATAGATGGAGATTTTCACAGAACAACAAGGGAGCAGAGAAAATGGAGATGGGTTCAAATCTGTGACTCATAGACCCTAAGAGCAGAAAACCTTCTTAACATGTTTAGGTGAGAATGAGGGGAGAGAGCTGAGGTTTGGGAGGGTATGTATAATCATGGCAGAATATTTATATGAAAACCTTTCCTGGTATGTGTGTGTGTGTGTGTGTGTGCATGCTCACGCCCATGGGGACCTACTTTGGCCCCTTTTTTGGGTCTGAGCACTAGTTCTATTTCCTTATCACAAAATAACTGTTTGGTTTTTTTTTAAGATTTTATTTATTTATTTGAGAGAGAGAATGAGATAGAGAGCATGAGAGGGGGGAGGGTCAGAGGGAGAAGCAGACTCCCTGCTGAGCAGGGAGCCCGATGCGGGACTCGATCCTGGGACTCCAGGATCATGACCTGAGCCGAAGGCAGTCACTTAACCAACTGAGCCACCCAGGCGCCCTAAAATAACTGTTTCTTTAAAGTAACAATTTTAAATAAGGAATATTGACGTCTTTATTTTTGTCTATGTAACTTTGTGTAATTTTTAAATATATATGGTATTTACATTTGAACAGCTGATGTAGTCTCAAATTTTAAATATTTGTTTTGATTTCTCGTTACTTCTGTTTCCTAAAGGATTTCCTAAGATTTTTTTTTAAAGATTTTATTTATTTATTTATTTGACAGAGAGAGACACAGCGAGAGAGGGAACACAAGCAGGGGGAGTGGGAGAGGGAGAAGCAGGCTTCCCACCGAGCAGGGAGCCCAATGTGGGGCTTGATCCCAGGACCCTGGGATCATGACCTGAGCCGAAGGCAGACGCTCAACGACTGAGCCACCCAGGCGCCCCAAGGATTTCCTAAGGTTAAAAATATTTTGTTTTATCAGGTATTTGCTTTCTAAACAGCTGAACTGTTACGCTTTATACATTATCAAGGCTGAATTTTATTAACAAGATCCACATTAGAAACCGTGTAGGCAGAAGTTGTAATTCCTGTGTCCTTTGAGTATGCTGGGTGCTCCATCTACATTATATTCTTATATAACAATTTGGAAAATCTGTACATCAATCTAGCTTGTAGAATGCGTCTGGCTAATATTTAGGCCTACAGGATATGTAGTGGTTTTGCTTGCTTTGGTTTTTGAAAATGGCAGGGATTACAGACTTTGCAACAACTAGGATGCTTCAGGATGGAAAGTGTTGGGTAATTTTATTTGCTTCATCTCCCCTTTACTTTAATACAAGGGCTTCTAACCAGGGGTCAGCATCCAGATCACCTGGTCAGGCTTTGTAAAATTTAAATGCCCAGAGCTTGTCTGAGCCCTGGAGGATTTGAGTTAGTAGGTCCAGTGAACCCAGGGACCTATTTTTGGTGCTCTACAGATGATACGGAGGCATACCTTTTGTTGCAAAAGAGAAAGAGCCCCTTGAAATAACATATAATTAATTGTCTTGTGTCTTTCTAAGCATCTGACTGTAGACTAGCAGAAATCATAGGCATTTAGACATTGCTCATTGCTCTTCCCACACACACTTTTTAAAATATTACTTTCTTTCATTAATATGTGATGTCACAGTTTCACCTCACAAGAGACAAAGACATATTCAGGACGGAAAAATATGCAAAAGGGATATCACTGTTGTTTTAAAAATCACCAGTATAGAATGTTTTCTGACAGTAAAATATGGAAGAGGAAGTGACCTAACTTTGAATATAGGAAACAGACATTTCCACAGTGATTACAAATCATCATTCCAATTGCCGGTCTTTGGAAGAACAGGACATTTGATACATGCTTCTGCCAGATGTTAGATTTGCTCATTTCTATTCACTTTAAGGAAATTAAGTGTGTTTTGAAAAAAGCATTCTCAGATCAAATGTATCTACCTAGTAGCTCTTTTTTGGACCAATCTATACCTTCCAGGTTAAACTTCCCCATTGGCCATCACTGGGGTGCAGGTGGTGGGGATTTGGGGAGTAAAACTTGCTTTGTAGATATCACAAAATGGATGAAATAAATACCAAATTCAAATATAAATTGTTTATGGGTAATCACTAATTTTGATTATATACATCACTGTTTATTTTTGCATTAGAATGAATGATTATTGGGTGACAATAGAATTACACAGGAAGTACATATCCGTGATTTTGGCAAAGTGAGAGACATCTATTGTTGACTCTCGATTATCACTTTTAATAGAAGATTAAAACAGCAAAGATAATTGAGAAGGAGATGCTCTTTATATCCTACCTCCCCATCCCTCATTTGGGTAATATGATTGTAAGAAAACACCTATGTGTATATACACCCTAGAGGAAGAAGTATGAAATTTCCTGGATTATGGTATATATGATAATATATATATGTACATATAATATATATTAGGAAGACTTCTCCAAATCATAATAGTTAGGGGAGGATACTTGACACCTACTAGGTGAAGGAACAAAATGTTAACTTTGGTTCAACTAGAAAATCGTCTATGTGGATAATACACAGGTGAATGCTTGTTAATTTGCTCTCTAATTGTCTAATGAATTTAGCAAAGTATAACATTGTGTAAAGGGCAATGGTTAGCAAGCTCTTTCATAGAGAAATCATGGGTCATAAAATATGTTTCTGGGAGGTACTGCCACTTTATTAATTTCAATCACTATAATTAAATCTACATATGCAGCAGTAAAATCTACCAAATCATCAACTGATGCATATTTAGCCTCTGGACTCAGTGACATTTAATTAGTTAACAGACAGCCAAATGCCAACCTTTCCTTTCCAGTGGCAGACGGTTTGTGCACATAGTCCCTTCTCCACAGTGTCTCTCTCTCATATAATAAAACTTGACATAATTTCAACAAGGATGCTACACAAAATGAAAAGCAAATTACGAGGAAAAACTTGGGGCCACTGAAAGTGAGAGAAATACCAAGATCAGCCATGGATATAAATCTGAAATAGCCTTTTGAATTTGTTCTAATTTACTGAAATATTGTTCTTCCAAGGATTGGAAGGGGTCGATGTCAAACTAATAAGGCATTTTTCTCTAAGCAGGACTGTTTTTCTCAAAGAGACATGTACTAACAAGTCTTAATTGTGCCCTTTTACCTAATATGGGAATTTTAATTAGCTTTATAGGAATTTCCATACACTCTAATTCATGAAGAGCTCATTCCAGCCAGGAAATTGCATGTCGAGCGTGGCCCTCACTCACAACCTCTACCTTTCCTCAGTTACAAGTTGACTTAATCCCCTAGGCCCCGGCCAGGCAATGCTGTTAGAATTACACAATGGATAGAGAAAGCAATCTGACTCTCTGTTAAAAGGAAGTTGTAACAAAGAGGCAAAATATTGATATTTCTTTAAGAATTGGTAAAAAAAAAAAAAGGTATTCAGAAATAACACATAACAATAACATAACACAAGTGTTGAAAACTAAAAGCAACATATGATTATTCATTAAGGATTAAATTCCAATATCCCAAATAAGATGGACTCTGCAAGAAGTGTGATGGAAATTGAAATGATATCTAATGCATAAATATGGCTGTCATTTGATGATATATTTCTTAGGTACTTTAGCATTTTACCCAGTTTGGTAAATTAAAAAAAAAAATAACAGATGACACTATTTCATGTTACTCATATAATTTATGAAGCTTTTCAGTCAGAAATGAAATCATGCCAAATTACAGTGCTTTATTGGAAGAAAACTTGCTATGTAAAGATTTTCACCAAATGGCTTAATATAGAATTTGGAAAAAAAATCAGTTAAATCATGATTTTTAACCAGAAACAATTTCAAGTGACTGAAATGAAGTTTTTTTTAAAAGCCTGTGCTATTGAAATTGGATAAGAGAAATGATTATATAAGATATATAGACATTTTATGTATATATATTTTATACCAAAATGAGGAAATGCAGCCATATTTTGGAGGTAATACAACTTGGGTATGTTTTAAAATATTAAAATTCGGCTTATTCTTAAATAATCAGTTTGTTATTCTTGGTTTATACATTTTTCACCTTCTTAATGAAAAATTTCACCTTTTTAGTCACCCTCAGTTAATAATAAAGGTTAATATTAAGGCCAGAGAAGATATAATGAAATTAATATAGATAGGAAGATAGATGAAAATAATTTAGAATTTTCAAAGCTGTGACATTAGGGGTATATGTATTCCTTATTAAGTGGCAACCCAGGGCTGGCATATCGTCTGCTCCTGACATCGCAGAGTCCTCCTGAATGTAGCTGTGTATGAGTGTGATAAGCACTTTGGGGTATGATTATTCTTGTTAATTTTGAAGCTAGTGAAAGAAACACTAGCCCAGCAGTGATTCAGCAATTGTAAAATATGTTTACAACTAAAATCATGCTATAATAGATTTTTGCCTTATAGAGAAATGTATTACTAATTTTTTATAGATAATATGTATTGTTCCTAAAATCTGTTTTGAAAATGTGTTTATTCTCTTTGTAATAAGACATGTGTATCGCATGTTAGTCATGTTAGTAGGAAAAATCATGGTCAATATTTTATATCTCTACTGAGATATGCAGAAAAGGGGGCCAGCCAGTTTAAGGGATTAATTAATCCCCAGTGTGAAGGATTAAAATATATAAAATTTTCTTTTATGGAAAAGGTTTTTATATCTTGCTACTGAGGCAGGTTGTAGAAAATTCTTTTACCTGTCTGTGTAGTTAGTTGATTTTTTTTTTTTTATAGCAAAATGGCTCAAACCCAGCACAGACATAGAAACACTTATGGTATCATTTTACAAAGTAGGTACTTAATAAAAATGTGGGCTTTTATGAATAATGTTATATACTAGTTAAATTTGAATTTTAGTTGTCTAAGTGGTTCCTGGCTAAATATGGAACACTTGGGAACACCCTGTTTAAAAACCAGGTCTTTGAATTGCAATTTCAATATTACTACTTTTTGTTTGAAAATTACACGAGCACTAGTTATATTACCTTCACTGATATAATTAAAAACTCAAAACTAATACTCCACGTTTGATGTAAAAATACGTCTGGATATAGTTAGCAATTAATGTAGCTGCAATTCCCAGCTTTTCTACCTGGTTTATTGATTGGCTTCAATTAATGTTTGCCAGCAAGTAAATTAACATAGCACCTGAGGCATAATTCTCTAGTGGATCATGGACACTGAGTTCTCATCCTTGCTGGTTTAACTCCTCCTGAGCACATTGCTAGTAGGTACATTTTAATTCAGTCTAGACATGAAGATTACCCATGGCTTTAATGACAGGTCATTTACAGCAAACTCCTGTTTCACGGCAGAGATGTCTCTTGAAGTGACATCTTATCAATGGCAATTCAATTAGTCAACCCTAAGACTGTGAGATGGAGTTTACACCATGTCACAAAGCGCTCTTTGAATTTGCATTTGAAATGTTCTTATTAGTCTCCCCCCCAACCACACACATACACATATATAAACATAAGTACTGAAGTTTTAATTTCAGACATTCCCTGTATGGCTTTTACTCTCTGTGTATATATCATTCTCATAGGATTGGATATCAGTTGAAAAATATATTTTCCGGGGCTCCTGGATGGCTCAGTCGTTAAGCGTCTGCCTTCGGCTCAGGTCATGATCCCAGAGTCCTGGGATCGAGCCCCACATCGGGCTCCCTGCTCAGCGGGAAGCCTGCTTCTCCCTCTCCCACTCCCCCTGCTTGTGTTCCCTCTCTCGCTGTGTCTCTCTCTGTCAAATAAATAAAGTCTTTAAAAAAAAAAGAAAAGTATATTTTCCTTTGCAAGAAATATGAGCACAAATATATCTGGCTTAATTAAAAACACCATCAAAGCCTTGATGTTGGCAAATAGAATGGAATATTGTGAAAGGCCATTTTTTCAGATGTAATATCAACAAACTAATTTAAAGGTAAGCTACATAAGAACAAGATACTAGATTAGTGTATCATGATATCAGTTCATCCTTTCTTATTTAGAAGAAGTTTAGAATTTGAACAGTGCCATAATCATAATGGACTAATGTACAAGCTGGACTTCTTTCATCTTTCAACATTGAGCATTCATTAAAATCCTAATATATGTCAGGCATTATACTATACATTAGAATCCCTGTATGATGTCATTACAAAAAGATAGTTTTGGGAAAGATGGTTGTGTTAAGTAATATTATTTAAGTCTGATTCTGAGGACAGAGGGATCCAGAATGTTCCAGGGTTACAGGTTTTGTTGGAGAAAAATAGACGATGTGGAGGGTCAGGGAGGAGGGGAACAAGTATAGCTGAAGAACTATGGGATTAGCAACCAGATCATCCTTTCACAACTGGTGTCCCAGGAGAGATTTAAGTCCAAATGCCTGAAGGCACCCCTTGTCTATAATGAATCAACTTCTCTCCTAGAATTGCAATTGTGCAATGCTTATGTACCATCTGCAGAATTGATAAAATAGTCATTCACATCACATATTGTGCCCTGAAATTCAGATGAAGAGCCTAGTTGAGAAAGGCTGCCAGATTCTTGTTTTAGCTTAGCCTTCCAGTCCTGATTTTTTTTTTTTTCCATGAGATTCTCTTCAAGTTCCAGCGTTGCAAATGGTGCTAGGTATGATTTTTTTTTTTTTTTTTTTTTTTTAGAAAAACATTTGCAAGCAGGTATCTGTATGTAAGCTTCACTGTATTAAGTGATCAAAGCTGCAAAGGAGACTCTTAGTCTGTCCTGAGACATGAACAAAAACTACATATATTTACTATCAGCAAAATGTCATATTTTAGCAAGTGTCAGTAAGGATGCTCTTAACTGCAGGTTCCAGAAGACCCATACAAAATTAGTTTAATTGTGTCACATAAAATAAAAGACTGGAGGCAGGGTAATTCTAGGATGATTAATTTAGTTACGTGACAAACATTAATCTTTTTTTCTACCACTCCTAAAATGGCAGTAGCTCTCTTCCTGGTTGCACAATAACTGCCTTACCTGCGATATGAGTAAGAAGAGAGGTATTTCTTCCCATGTACCTTTTTCATTGTATTGGCAAACCATTCCTATAAACTCTCTAGTAGACTTACACTCAGATTACATTGGCAAGGATTGGACCATACACCCATGATTTGTCACTGGCAAGTAAAAACCGTCTCCAGTGATTGTTTTAGGTTAATAGTGATTCAACCCTAGGGTACTGGAAAAGGAATCATCTTCCTAGAGTTCATGAGGTAATGATAACCAAAGCAAAATTGGAATCTGGGTTAGCAAGGAAGGAGGGTATAGACTGATATTGAAAGAGTTCTATCAATTCAGTGTGAGATGGTAGAAATACTTCAGATTTTTGAAGTGTCAGGAAATGTGAAGGTGAATAAAGTCTAGTGGACTGTATTTTTTTTACCTACTGAGGCATCCCCCAAATTCAGTGGCTTAAAGCATACTCATTTGCCTCACACTCTCTGGGGGTCAGGAATTCAGGCATGACTTAGCTGGTCTTCTGTTTCTTGGTTTCCTATGAGGCTGCAATCAAGGTGTCTGCTGGGACCAGGGTATCATCTGAAACCTCAATTTCGAAGCCAACTTACATAGTTGTTGGCAGGTATGTTGGACTAAGGGCCTTAGTTTCTTATTGGCTATTGGTTAGAGGCTGCCCTAACATATGGGCCCTCTAACATGGCTGATTGCCTCACCAAGCATATAAGCCAAGAAGGCAATAAGAAGAGTCTGCTGGCTAGATATAAGTCCCAATCCTTTGTATCCTACTCACAGGCATGCATGCCATCACTTCAACCTTGCCATATTTCTTTGATTGGAAGCAAGTTATTCAAGGGGAAGGAATTGTACAAGCCCACGAACACCAGGAGGCAGTGATTACTGGGGTCCATTTCAGATACTGCCCACTGTAGATAGAAACATAATAGATCAGAAGTGCAAAAATACAAAGACCTAATACATATACTTAAGGTAAAATGAGTTTTGAGTCTCTTGATTGCCTATGATTCAGTCTATCAACTGGGAAAATAAAATAAAAACTTTAAAGGGATTTTTAATAGTTCTAAGGTTGTTCTTTGCCCTCCCTAGAGTCAGGGAGATTAACTGAAAGAAGACATTTTAAATACTGATATAAGAAGCATGGAGGTCTGGAATTAAGCTTTAGAAGTAGTATCAAATGTTAGTGACATGCATAAAAAAACAACAGTGAGAAATGGGGAATTATAAAAGATGACCATATATCTAGAACATTTTAAACAAAGATCCTTTATTAGTAGAATTCATTTGAATAACATAGGCATTCCTAGAGAGATCTTATAAAAAAACTAATTTTTAATCTATAAAAGGTAGTTAAATGCTTTACTTCTGTATGTCTGTTACTATTAGAGTATCTTAAATCATATTTACCATATAATAATTGATTTTCTAACTGAATATGGTTATACTACAAAAGGTTAAACTTATTTATCATAAAAACTAAACCTTATAGGGGCACCTGGGTGGCTCAGTTGGTTAAGCGACTGCCTTCGGCTCAGGTCATGATCCTGGAGTCCCAGGATCGAGTCCCGTATCGGGCTCCCTGCTCAGCAGGGAGTCTGCTTCTCCCTCTAACCCTCCTCCCTCTCCTGCTCTCTGTCTCTCATTCTCTCTCTCAAATAAATAAATAAAATCTTAAAAAAAAAAACTAAACCTTATAGAAAAAAGCCTTAAAATTACTTTTTAAGTTTTAATTAAATTTCATATTACTGAGAACAGTTTTCTTTTGCTTTTTGCTGTGTGAGTAAAATATAATTGTCCTTTATATGATTTTGATGGAATAGTCTTGCCTTAACATAAATGCCAAAGAATCAAAATATCTAAAACAATGAAGTTCAATATGACTAATATATTATCTAAATGTGAAATCCATAAAGTAGTAAAGCATATGTACTGGACAGTAGGTCCAATTCTCTTAAGAAAGTTGGAAAGACCTATTTTTAGCAGAGGGGGGCTAATTAACATTCACCTATAAATTTATCTTAAGGATCTGGTATTATATGCATTTGATCTTCTATTGCCTATAAAATATTGTCATTTTGTTTTGCTATTCCAGGATTCTTTTTTTTTTTATTGAAATGAATTTGATTAAAGCACAGACTTGAGGGAAAATCAACTCCCATTTCAAAACAATCATATAATTCAGCAGAAATGTGACAGAGTTCATAGACTATGCCTCAGGACAAAGAGTTAGCATGGAAAGTAACTTCACCTTTGATCCCAAGGGAAAGAAGGATGCCTTTAAGGGAAAGAAGGATGCCTTTAGGTCATAAATAAGGGCATCTCATAACACATTCCATCTGTTTAATCCCTGTACATCTCATCATTGCCAGGAGAATGGTGGGGGTCAGGTATTGGTGTAGAGTGGCTTTTCTTTCAAAAAGGAAAACCAATAATACTAATTATATTCCCCCAAATAGCTATGGATGGTGGTTCAAAGTATTAAACATTTTCCATTAAGTATCACTATCTTTTAAAAATAAATTAACCACATGTCAAATGCAATATTGTGCACAGTACCCATGATGATTATAAACAGAGCTGCGGGTGCCTGCTCTCCAGACTCAGGGCATAGGTGACCTTTACATGGCGTCCATGGTAATCCAGATCATTAAATGTGTAGCGGGTTGTTATTCACTTGTGTATATGCTGTTTTTTCAAGCACTTCGGTAACTATGTAAGTCATCAAAATGTGTGTGACGAAGACAATGGAAATGAAAAGATAAAATGATGGTAGAAAGGGAGACCACACAAACAAAATGATAAAAATGAAAGTCACTTGCTGATTAAATGACTGCAATATGTTTGTTAATATTGCTTCTGAAAACTATAGGAGATTATCTCTGACCAAGCAGAAGTCAGGGCTTTCAGTATATAGCAGGAGCTTTTTCTGAAGATGATAATACTGAACTTGAATGACCAGCCACTCAGGGAAGCAAAATGTTGGCTAAAAGCAATGGTTGGCTGTTGAACCATGATGTCTCCATGAATGCCTGTGGAACTCAAGAGGAAACCACTAGCAAAATTTATTTAGTAAACTCATTAATGTGCAAAAGGCATCATTGCTTTTAGCTGTACATTGTGGTCAATTGGAAATGAAACATTTAATAAAATGATAGTTCAGAAACTTGGAAATTGGGGGAAGGTAAGAGAGAATGAATTGAATTCTTTGACAGCAAAATTAGATTTTGGAAAAAGCATGGAGGCCAATTTATTTTGTGGTTTTCTCTTAGATACTTGAGCTTCTGATATATATGAAAAGATGAGATGAATCTTTATCTGTAGCTTTTAACATTTTAAATTAGTTTTCCAAAAACATCATATTTTCTAGGTTCTTTGAAATACTCTGTAATATTACTTTAAAAAAGGTTTCCTGTAGTCCACTATCCTAATGAATAACAATAGAAAAATAGGTTTCCTTTCTTGCCCATTGATTTAATTTTATCTTAAAAATATATTCTTTTCTGCAAAGATTATGAATTTGTAGGTGTTTAATTAAAGGCTACAGAAAGAACATTAGAATCACTGTTGTTTACTGACAGTCTATGTTCAATTCAATCTTGAATTGAACATTCAATCTTAAGCTAGCTTTTCCTTGATAAATTTTCTTGGTGGGGAGACTTTAATTTTCATATTTTTAAACAATGGGAATTCTGTGAAAGGTTCCACCCCCCCCCCACCCTTCCAATACACATGGAAATTATTGGTGGTTCTTTTTGTTATTTTTCCCTGGGAACCTGATCTAGTCTTCAAATTCTTAACATATGTTTCCAGGTTTATACCACTAATCAGATTTAGCATTCCAAATGAAACATCTTTGTCATTGTGCAAATCAACTAAGTAGGGAAAAAAAGGTTAAACCTGTGGGAGATAGTGATGAAGATACTGTGTCATTTAATATTTTCAGGGATATATTTTAGTAAAATTTGAAAGTGGGCCTGGAAAAAAGCATAGAGATGTGTAATAACCACATGAATTTTTGTTAAGTTTGGCGACAATAATACGTCTAACCTAGAACTTTTTATATTTGCCTACTTATAAAATTAATATTTGAATTGCTGATTCAATTAAATATTCCTGAGCTTTTGAGGGGGGAAATCATAATAAGAGATTACGTTTTTAGGTTTCTTTAAAGTCCTAAACAGTAGTTTCATAGTTTTCTTCAAATTTGGATCAGTTACCCTATTGCAATTGTTTCCCTATTTGAAAAAGCAGTGCTTATGAATAAGAGTAGTTCTCTTCAAATTGTGGCATCACAAAATAATGGTTTAGCATAGGCATTCTTTTTTTTTTTTTAAAGATTTTATTTATTTGACAGAGAGAGAGACAGCGAGAGAGGGACCACAAGCAGGGGGAGTGGGAGAGGGAGAAGCAGGCTTCCCGCCAAGCAGGGAGCCCGATGCGGGGCTCGATTCCAGGACCCCGGGATCATGACCCGGGCCGAAGGCAGATGCCTAATGACTGAGCCACCCAGGTGCCCCTAGCATGGGCATTCTTAACTTAGTGTCCACAATCATGCTTCGAATTCAGTAGAATCCATGAACTTGGATAAGGGAAAGAAAAGGTTCATCTTTGTTTCTACAAAGTTCTAACTAAATTTATCATTTCCTTAATTATTTATGTGAACAATAATCCAGAATACTGCATGGTAGTATTTGTGACTTTAGCTTTAATGGAAATCCCCAATATTTCTAAAGAACACTAGAGATGTAACCAAAATCTGGAATATACTCTATGCTCACCACTGATTGGAAATCACTGAGGTTATTAGACACTGCATGATCTTGTTACTTAATGCATTAAGAGAAACATTTCTCCAGTTATGTATGGCTGTCTAATAAATCACCCAAGAACCTAGCAGCTTAAGACAATTTATCATCTCTCTTAGTTCAATGGTTTGACTGAACTGAATGGTTCTGGGGGTATCTCATGAGGTCCCAGTCAGATGTAAACTGGAACCACAGTTACCTGAAGGCTCATATGCACTGTTTGTCAAGATGCCTCACTGACAGGACTGACAGTTAATGTTGGCAGTGGGCAGCTCATCTGGGGCCGACAACCAGAGCACCTACATATGGTTTCTCTCTGCCCTGTGGTCACTAAGTTTTGAGAGGGAGTGTTCAAGAAGGTCCTGGGTTCGCAAGACCCAGGGCTGAAGCTACAAAACTCTGCATGACCTAACATTATTTCCACCAGCCCAGATTCAACACGGGAGGAGTCTATATGAGGCTATGAATACTGGGAAGTCTAATTCATTGAGGGCCTTCTTTGCAGAATAGCTACTACAGATCATATTAGTATAACACATTTTTAAAAAGATTTATTTATGTATTTTAGAGAGAGGAAGGGAGGGTGGGGAAGGGCAGAAGCAGAGGGAGAGAAAGGGAAAAAAACAGAAGGGTCTCTGGTCTACCCAATTACTAAAGGGATCTATCCTCTCCCCCAAATATTAAGAAGCTCTCGTGTAACAGAAATATGTTTTAATAGCACAATTTGATTTTTTCCCTGAAATACACATTAGAAAAGTTCATATCAAAATAATTTCAGTAATTTTAATAAACCACAAAAGGATATATTTTACTCAATATAAACTTAGTGAGAACATGATTTGTATAAGGCATTTGGCGAATATTATTATGCTACGTTGTTTTCCCTTTTGAAAGAACTGTACAATAAGTTCTTAGCATTAGAGTTAATACATTTTTTTCTCTCTACTTGATTTCATGTGTTTTTGTAATATGATATGAAAGCTACATAACCTCAAAACTTCATATTCCCTTTATTAGTTTGGCTGCCAGAAAGGTTAGAACTACATGTTGCGGTTGATGGAAGTACCATTTCCCCATTCACATTGGCTAATGCTTCTGTTTTAGCATTATATGAAGACAATCATATTTACATATTTTATAGAAAGCTTATTCCTTCAAAGGGTTGCATTAATAAAAATAGACTGTGTTTTGACATTTATTGCATGACCTAAATGTTTCTGAAAACTTTTATCTGATTCAGGGAGATTTAATCATTGTAGTCTAATATATCAGTGGGACATGATTTAACTTTTCCAAAAATAGTTTTCATAGAAAATAAACATTTAATAAAAAGGACCTAAATTGATGTCATTGAGATAGTAGGCTCCTTCGGCATAATTACGCATGTACAGACATTCTCATGAAAAGGAAGTAGAATTTTTCTACCTATGTTTTATCGTGTTGCCCCAACTAATTCATTTTACACTAGTTCCTTAGAACTCTACTTAAATTCTTAAAGAAGCCCGTAAATCATCTCTTTTTAACTTTTCTTGCCAAAAACCATTCCAGACCTGCCATTGAGTATAAATAATGTCTTTATTTTCCACATACATTCAGCAAGACACTCTTATTTATGCTTGCTGTGGTAGCTATCAATATTCTTCTTTGTGCAGATACCTTATGCTTCAGCATTTCTTTTAGTTCAACAAGTGACCAATACAAAATTAATGGATATTCAGCTTACAGAATCTTTTAGCTGAAATTAATTTTAGAGAAATATTAACAGCAGCTTGGAGTTTTAGCCATAAATATAAAATTTCATTAGCTCTTCCCTGAAATGCAACGTTATATTTATTTAGAGAAATGCCATTATGTTCCTTGTACTGATTAATAAGAATATCTCTAAATTTTATTTTTAAACTTTTTCAATAAATACATTTTCTGTTGACATGCCTACCTTATATTGGTGGTAGTGGCAGGTTATTGAGCATCTTTAGCATGTACAATTTATTTGTTTCTTTTATTCTTTAGACACAGTGTGGAGAAAGATAAATAATTACACAATGGTTTATCACTGTGACTGATAGATGATTATAACACCACAATGGTATAATTAATGGAAGGAAAAATCAAAGAATGGGAACACATCCTATTACAGCTTGTTAGAATATTCTTTCTTGCATGTAGTTTATGGTTATTTATTCCCTGGCACAATTTAATACCCCTCATGTCACAGCTACGTGCAGGAAATTATTTTTCATGCTTTTGTAAAAAATTTTCTGCTGGTAGATTTAGTTTATCTCTGGTCACAGAGAGAAAGAAAAATTTCATGGCTTCTCTGGCAATTCTCTCATTTAGCAGAGTTTAAAATGTCATAGATCTGGATACATTTTAGAAGGGGCATACACTGTTGGAAAATATTCTGTTTCAATGCTTAAGTTGTTTAAGTGTTGACAGAAATTTGGAAGATATCTGTACTTAATAGTAATTACAGTATTTATTGCCTTGAAATAGGTTCTAGACATTATGGGTAATGAAAATTTAATGCATGTAAAATGAAGGCAGTTTTTTTTAAAGATTTATTTATTTGGGGGGGAGGGGCAGGGGGAGAGGGAGAGAAGCCGACTCCTCACTGAGCACAGAGCCCAAAGGGGGCTCAATCCCATGACCCTGAGATGGGCCAAAATCAAGAGATCAAGAGTATGGTGCTCAACCAACCGAGCCACCTGGGCACCCCAAAGGCAGTTTTTTGAATATCAGAATTTCCTTTTATAAAATACACTGAATTAGTAATAAAATGATGTTATCAGCAGACCTTTGTAAGCAGTTCAAATTTGTTGGTGCTCTCCATATGCCTTTCATCTGCCTTCTTACCATTCCCTGGTCCTCCTTGACCTCTCCACTTCCACTCCCAATTCATTCTTTTCTTTGTTCTCTCTTTGATGTTTCACTTTATCCTGTAGCTCCTTTAAGAATTGGTGGAAGTGCCCAAAAGTCAAAAGGCATTGTCTTTCATTCCATTCTCCTTTTATTTCCCTCCCATTTAACCTATAAGACAGACAAACATAGAGAAACACACAAAGAGACATGAATGCACACACGCAAAACACATGATCTAGTATAATTATTTGTGGCTATTCTTTCACTAAACTTGCAGTAGAGTATGGCTATAAGGTAAGAAATAATTGAACACACATCCCTAACATCTGTGCATCAAATAAATACACAATAGGGGTGTCAGGGTGACTCAGTCTATTAAGTATCCGCCTCTTGATCTTGGCTCAGGTCTGGATCTCAGGGTCCTGAGATCGAGCCCTCCTGGATGTGGAGCCTACTAAAATAAATACATACATAAATAAATAAGCACACAGTAGCAGTTGACAGGAAATTTTGTAGTGCAGATTATAACTTTGCCACAGACGCAACCATTGCTTTGAGTATACAGAGTTGTATAAAGAATTTAGGAAAGAAATAATGTTTTCTTAAATTATTTTATAATTATTTTTTCAAATATATGCATTTTCATTTCAAGCAATGAGAATTCAGAAGTGACATAGTCAAACATGCATGCCTGGTTAATGTTTATTTTTTGCTGTATGTGTTCCTAGCTCATCAAGATTGTTCAAATTCTGTAGTTTTAAAGATTTTCAACTTAAAATGCATTTGTCTGGCATTTAATCATTCTAGGAGGAACAGATTGTGCATTTTCTCAGTGTCTTTTAGAAGACTCGGAATACCCAACATAAGTAGATTGAGATGCTGTCTATAAAATTGTGTACTCTTAGGAGAAAGCAAAAGTAAAACAGATAAATTATTTCCAACTGCCCTTAGCTTTAAATCCTGCAGTTCAAAGTTTTATTCAGAAGGTTTCCAGCTAACATTTAAAATAGAAACAATATATGCTTTCTAGAGGAAAATATATTTGTGAGAACTCTAACACTATTACTTTGAAGATAAGAAGGAATCAAAATTTATAGCTTGCTTTCCTCAGGCTTCTTGATTGATATTAGCTGTCACCCTTTTCATAAATGGTTCTCTGCATGATGAATTGATTAATAGTAAACTGAATCCAACTCAGAATTTCTATAATGAGGTATCCACACATTTCTTTGTCCTTAATTCTAAGCTGTATATTTTGCTGATAGTATTTACATTTTTTATTACTTGCAATTAGAATTTTTGTCCCACTTCATTCTTCTTCCACCCTCAAAATACTGAGTCTTCTTTAAATTTCCATGAGACTTCAGACATCCCTTAATAACTAGTCAATTTTATACCTGAATACCCTTATATTGGCGTGCTGTGTTATTAAATTATTTGTGGTTTATCAGTTTCACCTGCTGTTTTTCTGTTCTTGTGCAGCTGGTGTTATTGGCTGAGAACCAGGTCAACTGAATTCATATTTGCTACATCTTCATGTCTGCCATTAACAGATTGACTCTTTCTAATTTTCTATGCCACAGTGAAAACATTATCCCAAACTGGCTTCAGTTATGGTCAGGAAGTTTGGAAGAATCTGCTTTTGTTTGTTTGTTTCTCCAACAAACTAATGGAAAATATATTTATTTAGTTGCAAATCTCCAGTGATAAAAATGACAATATGACATACTAATGCTTTGCTGTACTGAGACTGAAGTCCAAAAATCTATGTGAGAGTTGTAGAATTCACTGTTCATCACATCTATATCATATGCCCACATTATTCCTGGATATATTGCATAATATTCCATAATGCATCTACTATTCATATATTTATCTAAGCTGTTTTAGTCCTGTACATACAATGTAGGGTACCTCTGTTAAATTAAAAGGTCTATATGTTTATTTCTTATAATGTAATACAATACAATAATGCCATACTTATCTTAGCATTAATAACCAATCATATAATAATTTAATCATGATTACATTTTCAAGAAACTCAAAGTTGGCCATTTAAGAAAATTATTTATATTGACACTTTTATACACTGTTGATAGCCTGCTACCTTGATAACTTTTTCTGGAAGGAAATTTACTCAACACACTTTGAGGTTCTATTTATACTTTTGAAAAAATAAATAAATTTATTCTGTTTTACTTCAAAGAAAAAAGAGTAGATTCACACAAAGATTCTGTAAGTATTTATTTTTGTGTTAACTTTATTAGGATTCATTGGGAAAATACCTATATCCAGTAGAAGAGCAGTTAAATACATTATGGCTCTTCCATTTTAATGCAATGTTGTCTAGCCATTTAAAAAGAACATGAGCCAAGAAATTTTAAGATTGTGATGTATTTCTCATAATAGAATGATAAAAAGAAAGCAGAGCACAAATATGTGATACATAGCATAAAGTATATAATTATAATAAATTCCAACACTGTGTATAAAAGTGTATGTTGTGTATGGTAAGCAGTAGTACCAATACAAGGAAATAAGTCAACCACAATATTATCAGTATTACTAATGGTTATCAGTGTGTATTTGATGTCAGGTGAATTTTAAATTTCCCATTTTTATACTTACCTGGTTTAAAATTTTTCTTCTGTAATGACTTTTTCTCATCAGAGTACAAACAAAAGATCTTTAAATATGATTAAAATAAAATGATTTCTCAGATAAAAGTATTCTTACACATAATCTCTGTGTATAATAATAATAATGCTTTACTTAATATCTTTAGTATTTTTATAACTTCCTGAACTTTTTCATATCCTTTTTTTTTTGTAACTACAACTCTATGAATAGTATAGGTCAACTCTTACCTGTATTACACATGAGGAAGCAGACACAGACGTGAAATGACTTCCAGAGCAGAACTATAAATGAATCCAAATCGACAGAGGTCAAGCTGAGTGCAAGATCCACTATGCCACTTCACTACTCACAAGCAAATTACATACATTCTTTACTCTTTATATAAAGTGAATGAAACAATCTTATTCTTTATGGTTTTTATAAACAAATTACTGAATTGTGTGATAGTATAGAAATGGCTCACTATTCATTCATTTTATTCACTCATTAATTCAGTGAATCTTGTTTACAATCCGTTACCAGGTACTATATTCAGGGTTAATGATTCAAAGATCTCATTTATGCCTGGTTTGCCTTCACCAAATTCAGAGTCTAGAAAAGGAAAAGTTGATTTATTATAGAGATGTACTAAGTTCAGAAGATCCACTCAAAAAAATTATTGAACATATAAATACAGAAGAGTAGGTCCATTTGCTTCTACAGCAAATCTCTACTCTCTACTATATATTTTAGAACACTCCACCCCAAATTATATGCTAATGTTATCTATTTTTAATTCTGTGCTCTTTGAACATTCAACCATTAGGTATCATTATGTTAAGTATTTTATGCAGAAAATATTTCTTTAGTTTTATTTACATGTTAACTGATTCCCTTGCACATTATTATTTTATCCAAAACCTTTCTTCAGGGTCATATTTTCCATTTCAAAGAGTATCTTTAAAGGTTCCTTTAGGTCGTCTTGGGATGGGTGATGCTTTCACCTTTTGTTAATCTGCAATGATCTTTATTTTGACTTCATTCATGAGTGATAGTTTTGCTAGAAATACAGTTTGGAGGTTTTGTTAGGCTTTCATTTTTGCTGTTGAGTCGACAGCTGACACTTGTGTGTGAGGTGTCCTTAATTTCTGCTCTAAGATGGTGAGTATGCATGTGTTTGTGAGTCCTACAATTTCACTATGAGATGTGTAAGTGTGGATTTCTTTTTATCATGACTAGATAGTGTACTTGTAGCTTCATGCTTTGTATCAGTTTTGGAAATTTCCAAGCTGTAATGTCCCTGGGCTTCCTACTAGGTCTTTGCTAGGGTTTCCTCAAGCTAATGTTTATGTTCCTTTCCCTTTATCATCTTCATCTCCCACTTCTCTGCTATTCTGTAATTTTTTCAGCTTTGTCTTTGGTATATGAACTCTCATTTCAACTCTAAATTGGAATTTAAGCCACCAATTTTTTTTTCTAAAATTGCATTGTTATTTTTTTACAAATGTGTATCTTTTTGCAATATGTCTACTGATGCCGTTCCCAGATGTGCTTCTTACTCTCAGCTCCTTTGCATGTGTTTTCATCAGTAGCTCCAAATTCTGGTCTTGACTTTTTCCATTGATCTCCCTGCCTTATACGATATTTCTCTTACTCCTGTGGGTAAACAAAGCCAACAAAAGCATTTATATAGAATCTAGTTACGGAGTTGGAGTATCTAGTAAAAGTAGTCATCTGGCCCATTGATAGTTTACATTTCTTGAGACTATGTCCTTATTATATTAATGCCATTTTGTTGTCACTACATATTGGATAACCTTGCTTCTGAAACACTAATGGTTATCTAATTTATGAAAATATTTTCTTTAGAATTTATTCTCTCCCAATATGTACTGACATCAAAATGGCATTAATATAATAAGGACATATGTCTCAAGAAATTTAAACTATCAGTGGGCCAGATGACTACTATATGTGTTTACTCACATATTTGCTCAAATAACTATATTGTTGCTGGTTTCTCTGTTCTAAATTCCAATATAATTTTGGAAGTTAGTGCTTACATATTAGACTATAGTTACTTAAACTACAAAAAATTAGTCTTCACTAGTTTACATTTTTTTTCAGAGATAATATTTGCTGGGGGAGAAAACCCATCTATCCATTTCTCTTTCTCAAAATCCCCCTTTGGACCAAGAATTTCAGTAACATAAGAGAAGTGTTTGCTTATAATGTACATAATAACTTCCTACTATAACAATGAATAAAATATACTAAATCTATTATTTTCATACTGGTACAGTGATATATAGGAAAATCTCAAAGTGGTCCAATGAAACTCTTTAAATGATCTTTAAAAATTGAAGAATTAGGTAAATTTGCCATGTAGTTTTATCATAAAGAAAGGCTTTAAATAGTTTCATTATTCAAATATGCCCTTTCCATTTATATAAGCATTGGCATAAAACATGTTTGTCAAAGAAAAATATTTTCTGTTAAAAATATTTTCATGTTAAGTCATATAAGAAACCATATAGATTAAAAAATTTTCTGAGTATAGTTGACTCACAATGTTTCATTAGTTCCAGGTATACAACATAGTGATTCAATGTCTCTATACATTACCTTATGCTCATTACAAGTGTAGCTATCATCTATAGCCATACAACACTATTACAATATCATTGATTATATTCTCTATGCTGTACCTTTTATTCCCATGACTTATTCATTCCATAACTGGAAGCCTGTATGTCCCACTCCCCTTCACCCATTTTGTTCATCCTCCCACCTCTCTTCCCTCTGGCAACCACCAGTTTGTTCTCTGTATTTATAGATCTGATTCTGCTTTTTATTTGTTTATTCATTTGTTTTTTTGTTTTTTGTTTTTTGTTTTAGATTCCACACATGAGTGAAATCATATTGTATTTGTCTTTCTCAGTCTGCCTTGTTTCACTTAGCATAATACCCTCTAGGTCCATCCATGTTGTCATAAATGGCATAGCTCATCTTTTTTTATGGCTGCATAATATTCCATTGTAGACATGTACCACAACTTTCTTATCTGTCTATGGATGGACACTCAGGTTGCTTTTATATCTTGGCTGTTATAAATAATGCTGCAATAAACATAGGGGTATATATATCTTTTTGAATTAGTGTTTTTGTTTTCTTTGGGTAAATAGCCAATAGTGGAATTATTGGAACATATGGTAGTTCTATTTTTAATTTTTTGAGGAACTTCCATACTGTTTTCCACAGTGGTAGTACCAGTTTACATTCCCACCAACAGTGCATGGGGGTTCCTTTTTCTTCACTTCCTTGCCATTACTTGTTATTTCTTGTCTGTTGGATTTTAATCATTTTGACAAGTGTAAGATGGTATCTCATTGTGTTTTTTGGGGGGGTGGGCAGAGGAAGAGGGATAGAGATTGTTAAGCAGGCTCCATGCTCAGTGTGGAGCCCAATGCGGGGCTTGATCTCATGACCCTGAGACCATGACCTGAGCTGAAACCAAGAGTTGGACACTTAATTGAGCCACCCAGGTGCCCCTCTCATTGTAGTTTTGATTTGCATCTTCCTGATGATTAAATTATGTTGAGCATCCTTTCATGTGTCTGTTGGCCATCTGTATGTCTTCTGTGGAGAAATGTCTACTCAGATCCTCTGCCCGTTTTTCAATCAGATTGTTTGTTTTTGGGGGTATTGAGTTGTATCAGTCTTTTATGTTTTGGATGTTAACCCCTTAGGTGTGCAGGGGACAATTGAGTGAAATGGTGGACTTTACTAGGTCAGAGAAGATACAGAATATGCTTTAAGTTTGAAAAATAGGAAGCAGTTAGATAGAGAAAACATAGTGTGTGTGTGTGCATCTGTGTATATGTAAATATGTATATATATATGTGTGTGTGTGTGTATATATATATACACCTATAGACAGTGGAATGGTATTCAGCTCTAAAAAAGAAGGAATATGCAATAATACAGATAAACTTGAGGACATTATGCTACATGAAATAAATCAGTCACAGAAAGAAAAATACTACATGTTTCACATATATGAGGTATCTGAAATAGTCAAATTCATAAAACCAAAGTCTGGAATGGTGGTTGCTGGAGGAAGAAGGAAATGGTGAATTACTAATCAATGGGCATAAAGTTTCAGTTAAACAAGATGAGTAAGGTCTAGAGATCTGCTATACAACATTGTGCCTATAGTCAACAATACTATATTATACACTTAAATTTAAGAGGGTAGATCTCATTTTGTGTTCTTACTATGATAAAATAAATTAAAAGAAAAGAAAGGTGAGAAGCAATGAAGTTTAAATTTTTGCCAGAATTAACTTAACATAAAAATGGGTCAACCCAGAACTTTATAAAAATCTTTTGACCATGTCATCTCTTAGCATCTTTATCTCCTGTCCACCTGAGCAAACCATATGCATCCATTCTTCCTAGACATTGTCATTACTTAAAATTTTACCAACTCAGAAAGCTTATCCTCTCAGCTTCTATTATCTGACCGTTCCAGTTGTATCTCATGCTACAAATATACATGTTCTTAGAATCATTCCCATCCTTTTGATTTGGGCCATTTTTTAACTGGTTGAGGTTATGTTTTTTATGTTGCTCATCTCAATCCTGATGATATTCACCAACATAACCCAACTGTACCTTTTGCCACAGAATAGAGGTGGTGTGATCTGACAAAAAGAGGCTATAACCGAGGCAGGAGTTAGATATCTAGTCTGCTTTGGAATGCTGAAAATAGCTCTGCTAAATAGAAATCTAATGTAAACCCTACAAAAAATTCAAAGTTTTCTAGTAATCACATTTAAAAAGTAAAACAAACAAACAAACAAACCCACAAAACCCTACACATTAGTTGAACTTGATTTTTGTAGTATATGTAACATAATATGTCCAAAATATTATATTGTTTTGTTATATTATGTTGTATATTTTACACTTATAATATATCTTAGTTCGAATTACACATATTTCAAGTGCTCAGTGGTCACGTGTGGCTGGTGGCTACCGTATTGAGAAGTGTATCGCTACAGGCACTTGGTATATGCAGGCTTGTGTTTTCATCTGTAAAATAATAGAATTATATTTGGCAGTAAGTTTCACGAACTTAAAATAACATGGTTATTGAAAGGCAGAAATTTATTTCTCTCTTTTTAAATGCCTAGATATATATGAGGTTAAGTGTTAGTAAGTTGTCTCGGCTCCACAAACTCCTCAGGGACCCAGGTCCCTTATAGCTCACAGTTCTTCCATCTCTACAGTGTGACCTTTGACACCATTGTCTAAAATAGCAATAGCTAAGTACTGGGTGGGAGGATACAGAAAGGAAAGCATAAAAATGGGCAAAAGGAGAACAGCATCTTTCAAAGAATGTTCACAGAAGCTGTTGCTTTTCACTTCTCACTTATATCCCACTGGCCAGCACTTAGTTTCAGAAAATCTGTCTTTTTGTAGTCAACCAGTTGGTCAGCTATAATTATGAAAGAAAGGAAGACATATATTTGAATAAATAGCAGCCCTGATGTTAGACTTTGTCTGAGGTCCCACCCATGGATTCAAGTAATTGCAGGATTGTACCCCTGGTAGATATGCCCTTGGAAGAGACTGTGAGAATCTAAGATGTCTCAACAACTTAATATGTTGCTTTCTCCAGAAAAATTCATATTTAATAGGGATGGATGTTTCAATTTGTTTTGGAATGTTATTGTATTTATTGCAATTCAAGATTTTGAGATGTCAGCGAAATCTGGATGGCATATAAATCATGCTCTTTTGCTGAGTAGGGGACTTTCTATGGTTGCTCTATGCTGTTTAGTAATATGGTATACCATGGGATCCCAGAGAATTTCCATACTATAATTAAATTATGTTCAGGCTTTGGGAAAAATGAATAGTCATGAAATAGTCATTATTAAAACCTTTCAAATTTGAGCTCCTGGCATCCTTTAAAAATGTATTTGTTCACTCAAACTTACTAAATTCCTTTAGTTTAGATTCTGTTACATTTCATGCCCTACCTGTAAACAGGTATGTGTATGTGTGTGCATGTGTGTGTGTGTGTATAATCTTCTTAGTAATAAGAAGTAATCTTATTAATAAGTGCCATCTAATGTTCTTTCTTTGAAGAAGAATATGATTAGGCTTTGTACATAGTCTATAACTGATGGTTTGTTTGTTTTTTTTTTATGAACAGAAGGATACATTTTAAATTTACAGACTTTGCATGAACTTTCATTTTGTGATCAAATATGGCAACTATTTAGACAGGTCAAAAAAATCTATTATTTTGAAGCTTATCAGCACTCTCAACATCTCCTTAGCAAGTTTCATGATTTATTCTGTAGTTGTTGGGAGTCACCTCATTTGGCTTTATGTGCTGACTTACTTTATAAATTATTAATGTTCTCACTGCCTGGCTAAACACTTCAATTCCTCAAAAAAATTTTAATCATGCTAGCAATACTTTCTCTCTGTTAGTACTGGTCCCCTTTAGGAATACTTTCAGATTGAATTAAGTAACTTCTTAATGGTGGTTTAGCAACAAATCCACCTCTTTGTTAACTAAATGGAAAATAATTCAGGAGGGAAATGTAGACAAAATCAACAATTGACTCTCTAGGATTTTTTCAATAAAAGCAAATTCTGGGAAAACTAAACCATATTAATAATAATCTGTAATTCAATTTTATTTTATTTTTTTAATTTAATTTAATTTAATTATGTCATGTCACCATACAGTACATCATTAATTTTTGATGTAGTGTTCCATGATTCATTATTTTCATATAACACCCAGTGTTCCATGCAATACATGCCCTCCTTAATACCCATCACTAGGCTAACCCATCCCTCCACCCCCCTTCCCTCTAAAACCCTCAGTTTGTTTCTCAAAGTCCATAGTCTCTCATGGTTCATCTCCCCCTCCAATTTCCCTCCTTCATTTTTCCCCTTCCTTCTCCTAATGTCCTCCATGCTATTCCTTATGTTCCACAAATAAGTGAAACCATCTGATAATTGACTTTCTCTGCTTGACTTATTTCACTTAGCAGAGTCTCATCCATGTTGATGTAAAAGTTAGGTATTCAACCTTTCTGATGGCTGAGTAATATTCCATTGTATATATGGACCTCTTCTTTATTCATTCGTCTGTTGAAGGGCATCTCGGCTCTTTCCGCAGTTTATTGCGGACATTGCTGCTATGAACATTGGGGTGCATATGGCCCTTCTTTTCACTACATCTGTGTCTTTGGGGTAAATACCCAGTAGTGCAATTGCCGGGTCATAGGGTAGCTCTATTTTTAGTTTTTTGAGGAACCTCCCCACTCTTTTCCAAAGTGGCTGTACCAACTCGCATTCCCACCAACAGTGTAAAAGGGTTCCCCTTTCTCCACAACCTCTCCAACATTTGTTGTCTCTTGCCTTGTCAATTTTTGCGATTCTAACTGGCATAAGGTGGTATCTCAATGTGTTTTTTTTTTTTTTTAAGATTTTTATTTATTTTTTTGACAGAGGGAGAGAGATAGCGAGAGAGGGAATACAAGCAGGGGAAGTAGGAGAGGGAGAAGCAGGCTTCTTGCTGAGCAGAGAGCCCGATGAGGGGCTCAATCCCAGGAATCCAGGATCATGACTCGAGCCGAAGGCAGACACCAAACGACTGAGCCACCCAGGCGCCCCCCTCAATGTTGTTTTGATTTGAATTTCCCTGATGGCTAATGATGAAAAACTTTTTTTTATGTGTCTATTAGCCATTTGTATGCCTTCTTTTGAGAAGTGTCTGTTCATGTCTTCTGCCCATTTTTTGACTTCATTATTTGTTTTTTGGGTGTTGAGTTTGAGAAGTTCTTTATGGACCTTGGATATCAGCCCTTTGTCTGTAGTGTCATTTGCAAATATCTTCTCCCATTCTGTGGGTTGCCTCTTTGTTTTGTTGACTGTTTCCTTTGCTGTGCAGCAGCTTTTTATCTTGATGAAGTCCCAAAAGTTCATTTTTGCTTTTGTTTCACTTGCCTTTGGAGATGTATCTTGAAAGAAGTTGCTGTGGCCGATGTCATAGAGGTTACTGCCTATGTTCTCCTCTAGGATTTTGATGGATTCCTGTCTCACCTTGAGGTCTTTCATCCATTTTGAGTTTATCTTTGTGTATGGTGTAAGAGAATGGTTGAGTTTTATTCTTCTGTATATAGCTGTCCAATTTTCCCAGCACCATTTATTGAAGAGACTGTCTTTTTTCCATTGCATATTTTTTCCTGCTTTGTTGGAGATTATTTGACCTTAGTGTTGAGGGCCCATATCTGGGCTCTCTATTCTGTTCCATTGGGCTATATGTCTGTTTTTGTGCCAATACCATGCTGTCTTGGTGATCACGGCTTTGTAATTCAATTTTTTAAATTAATTAATTAATTAATTTATTTATTTTAAAGATTTTATTTATTTATTTGATAGAGAGAGAGAATGAAAGAGCGAGAGGGTATGAGAGGGGGGAGGGTCAGAGGGAGAAACAGACTCTCCGCTGATCAGGGAGCCCAAAGTGGGACTTGATCCCGGAACTCCAGGTTCATGACCTGAGCCGAAGGCAGTCACTTAACCGACTGAGCCACCTAGGTGCCCTGTAATTCAATTTTAATTAAACTTTTACCTTAACATGTATGTGTATCTATGTGAGAAAAACCAAATTAAAAGGAAGTAAATTTATCCATCTTACCCATCCATCTGCCTTACCTGTTTCCCTATGATTGTTTATCTAATAATAAAGGCAGAATAAGCACATAAAACAATGTATGAAAGAAAAAATTAATCATGACTTAATTAACTAATCACACCTGTTATAATTTTGGTGTATTCCTTCATTGTTCATTAATATTAATAGTTTTAAATAGTTATAGTCAGAACCTATGTATTTTAGAATGCTGTTTTCTTTTAATTTTGTGTCAAACAATACTTGTGCCACATCAGTTTCCAAAGTCCCCATGTTTAATTAGCTGCACAATATTCATTGGAGAGAAAAGAGTATAATTGAATTGTTTACTAACTGACAGAAATTCAAGTGTCTCCTAATTTTTGATATTTAAATAATGCTGCAGTAAACATCTTCATTTAAAAAAATGGATTATTTTATTAAGTAGAGATTTTTCAACTTTAGGAAATGAGTATATATTTAATTCTTGTTTTATATTACCCAATTTGGTTCTTACAAAAATGTTGACAATATTTGCAGTGAGACTTCCCTCCACAAAACCAGATACAATTATTTACAAAGTTTAGGAATTACTAAAATGCTGGCATAAATAATTTTTTTGTTTCTGAATAAAATTTCCTGTCCGTTTCCTTTTATAGACTTTATATTTCATCATCCACAAAACTCTTAATAGTTTTATCATTAATCTGTAGCTCTTGATAGGTCTTATTGTGGCATAAAATTTTACAGGTATTTGTCGTGCTACATTTTGGTCATTTTTTTGTTCTTTTGTATTTGTTTTTAACATATGAAAGTCCTTTAGTTTTAAGCAATAACATATCTATATCTTTTTTGTCATTACTTACATTCTATACTTTTGGCATTTATTCTCCCTTTTCAAATGATTCAAAATGATTGACTTGATTATGCTTAAAATATCTTAACCTTTTGTCATACTAATTCTTTAATTAGTATTGCTAAACTGAAAAATAAATGATGACTCAATTTATCTATGCATCCATCCATTTATCTATTCATTCTTTTTTAATAAATATTGTTGAGTGACCACTCTAAACTTTTTCTTACACAATGTGAATTTTGTGTCATTTGAATCATTCTTAATCACTCAGATGGAAATAGCCCTAGTCAACCTGCGTGCCCAACACCAGTTACAACTAGTTGGGTGGTCAGAATCAAGGAAATCTATATGGACCATGCTGAGAGCATCAAGAAAACTTTTATCTTTCTAGATATTTACCTCTCTGCCTTCCTTCTACTTCCAGTACTTCTGTCAATGGGCCCCTTGGTTCTTTGCCCAAAGAAACGAATCCATTATCCTTTTTGAAATAAACTATTTGTGATTTTTTTTTTTATTTTCTAAGGAAGTGTCGGAATAATTTTTGGAAAAGGATAAAACAATATATATCATTTCCTTACTCAAAACACTAGAAGGTAGAGATGACTTTATATAATCTCAATCTGAAGATCTCCCTGGGACTACGACAGGTGCCTCTTTTTCACTATGGCCTTGAAGTGATAGCAGTGTATAGGAGGGCAACTTGGAAAGAGAGACTTAATGAGGAAGTAGATTATCTAGGTGCCATTTTCTTCTGCTGCTACTTCATTTTTGGAGGTCAGTTTAGTTAAAAGTGTTTTAGATATCAGAATATTATCTTTTATTCATTTCAGTTAGAACTGATGAGAAAACAGTACAAATGCTCAGATGCAGATTCATTGCCATGGATGTCTTTTTTTCCCCTTCTATCTTTGGTTTATATAGATCATTCACATAAATTAACTTATAGTTCAATCCCCAAATGTATCTTACTCTAATAAGATTTACTATTTATACTTATAAGCAACAAAAATAGGCTTTCAGTGTAGTAGGACAACAGGTCAGATTCTTCTTAGTGCAAATGAACGGTTAGGAAAAGCAATAGTACCCAGAAACGGGAGGGACTAAACCTCCTAGACCTTGGGAATTGGCTGGAGGGATTGCCCTATTGATTTTCTGAGAAAAGTTAAAGGTTATAAAAATGTACAGTTGAACATTTTAGCATATAGATTATCACTATATCACAAATATATAAATATACTCACATACTAACATTTTAGTGACCAGAGAAACTAAATCTCTGACAATTTCTCATTTTAATTCTAAGGTTCAAGAAAGTAGGTAATGTCTGTTTTAACACACAAATGTCTCCTCAAATGACACAATGATGCTATTTTTTTTGTTTTAAATAGAGGGAGGAAAGCTACAACTATATACACTTAAATTTTAGTGAGACTGAAGAGTAAAATTATTTACCCGATAGCGTTTTAGATTGTAAACACAATGACAGTGGAAAACGTCTTACACAGTTTTGTTTGCTGAGTTCCTCATTCCAGATCCTAAGTTTAGTAATGAGTTATTTCACTGTGTAATTTCTTTTTTTTTTTTTTTAAGATTTTATTTATTTATTTGACAGAGAGAGACACAGCGAGAGAGGGAACACAGGCAGGGGGAGTGGGAGAGGGAGAAGCAGGCTTCCCGCGGAGCAGGGAGCCCAATGCGGGGCTCGATCCCAGGACCCTAGGATCAGTACCTGAGCCGAAGGCAGACGCTCAACGACTGAGCCACACAGGCGCCCCTTATTTCTTGTAATTTCTAAAATCTTAGTGTTGTTCAGTAGTCATTTTCAGGCTGCTGGAATTTTCTGCACTCTCCATTCACAAGATTTCTTACTCTTTTCTAGATTTTAAGAGGTTTTTTTGCTGTTGTTTTTAATAAAATAAAAGAATTCTAGAAAGCCACCACTGTTTCAGAGGGGTATCTTAAACTGGTATTCAATCGTACACACTGGATTAAGTATAATTAAATTGGAATTCAAAGTAAAGTTCTTATAATTGTGAATCAAACAAGGCAAGGCAAAGCTGGTTTACTGAATGCCTTACATATTCAGTGGGTTTGTTTAATGCTGTATTGATTTGTTATGTGCTTTATATAGCTGAAGTCTTTTATTGGTCTTATTTTAAATATGTTTACTTTTTAATAAAAGACAACATACACTATTTTTCAGATGTTCACTTTTATTTCACTTGCTTCAAATCTCTAAACAAAACATAACGAATGGCTCACATGCCTCAGATTCCATCTCCCTCCACTTCCCCCCTGGAAATAACCAGTACACAAGGTCCTACAGTTTTAAAAACTGCATTTTTCTTCCTTTCGTGTTCATTTTCTTCCAAGAAGTGGGGAAAATAGAGAAAAGCATATTTTTATTATAATTATTTTCATAAGATAGAATCCTAGAGGCAAAATTATATGGTCAAAGTTTATAAAATGTTTTAAGCTCTTAATATTTATTATCAAATTGCTTTTCAGAAAAAAATGAAGTTCTATTTCTAATAAAGGATTCTTTTATTTTTTTACTCTAAAAAGAATTTTCCTGATTATGTTGCTAAACACTTGTTAAAGCGAGGAAATTTTCATATGTACTGTTTGTTCTTACAAATATCATGGCTAACAGCACATTACCTAAGGTAAATGAATACAGTTTCAAAAAGATTCTGGAACTTCACATACCCAAAGTACACATGAGTATAAAGTATTTACTAACATTCTTTCAAACATGACTTTAAAGGTAATATTGGAAAGCAGCATCCATTTCTCTTTTTCGTTTAAGTTGATAGAGAAAATGTGAGCATTTTGTTTGAAGCATTTGTTTCAGACAGAAGGAAAATATAAAAGCAGAACCCAGATAGGCCAAGGTTGGTGGTAAACCACATTATCAACTTATCACAGGATATATCACTGTGTCACTAATAAATCTGCTTTCAAGTTCCTTAACTTCTGTCAAAACATTATAAAAATGTAGACATAATGAAGATAAGTAAATGGGCTACTTTTCTATTTGGTGGCTAATATATAATTTGTGCATTCAAAATGAATATGTCTACTAAGTAATTTTTATTACAATTAAATAGCCAGAATGCATTTGTATATCCTTCTATAATTTCTGAAGAGTTTTTTTTTTTTTTTCCCCTGAAGACTGAATCTTAAGGAAATCTATTCTTTGACATTTGAGTGATTATATAGAAGTTGTTTAAAATACTCCTTTCAGAATCCAGTCTAGGCCTTTCTACTTCTTGTCTGAACTTCTCTTTATTAAAGATGATACTCAATTCCAAATTTGGCCATGTCCAAAAATTTTAGGAATAAGACATAGTCTGAATTTGACAAAATATAATGGAATTTATGTACCCACTGCTCATGACACTTACTTAAATAAATTTTGGAGATCAGGTTTCTCAAATACCATTTGAATATAATCTGAAGATGGTACAATTTACTGAATCATTTTTATTGTCTTTGAGAAAATGGAGTTTAAGTTAAATTTTGTACTTCCATGAAGCTGCTTTTGGAAGAACAACTTCCCTGTACCTTTTGGAAACCAGCTGCTAGAATAGTCATATTGTGTCCTTAATTGGCCCAGGGCTTTCAAGGCTACGCCTCCTCTTCCCATACCTCCCAGGACACTAATCCACCAGACTGCTAAACAATTGCTTGTCCACCTCAGCCTCTCAACTCAGGGGTTTCATCAAAACCATTCTCTACCTCAAGCCAGGGTAGAGGAACAAATTTGATCATTTTACTCATATATGTATTTTTTCTCTTCTGCATGGTGTCTCCTTTCTCTGAGTATAAGTAAGCATGGCCTTATGGAGCCTGTGCATTTTGATCTCTCAGCTTTGCCTCTGGGCACTGTCTGCTTTGCATTCTATACTCAACACATCACTGCTCCTTTTATTTCTCCTAAACATGCTACTGCATCTCTTACCCCTATCCTGAACTCTTGTTGCTCTCTATGCCAGTAATACTTTCCCCTCCCAACTTTGTCTTTTTCTGGATAATTCCTGCTTTTCTTCAGGTATAAACTTTATAGTCCTGTCTACCAGGATGTTTTCTCTAACTCTAGAAAAGCAACATGTAATTCTAGATAAAATTAATTATGCCTGTTTCCCACACAAGAAGATACCCTCCATGAAATCAAGATTCAAAACTATTTTGCTGTCTCCAATAACACTAGGCACAAAAATATTTTTCATGAATGGGCAATCAGATAAATGATTCATAAATGGATTTTTTTAAAAAAGAAGCATCAGGTTCATAAAAAGTTACTTTAAATATGAGTTGAATATCCTAATATGACCCTTGTAAGTTCTTGGCTAGAAATCAACATGGTGCTTGTTATTACAAGGAAACTTACAAACAAGCTTATCATGTAGAAAAAATTAGTGCAAAACTGGTTAACGTAATTTAAAAAATCCAAATACTTGAATTCACATTAGCTACACAGTTGGTGTTAATAGAAAACAAGTCTTAATTTTATGATTTGATTTGTACTCCTACCTTGACATGTTTATCTGAAATAGTAGTGATCCATTTTACCATGCTCAAATTATGCCCTATTGCGGAACAGATAGATAAATCTATCTATAACTGTTCTATAGAAAACTACATATTCTGTATAAATATGCCTATTCTGTGTTTTCTGTTATATAATGGATAATGTATCATACCTTATCTATTATTGTCACGTACTATTGTTTCTTTCATAAATTTTGAAGATTGGCCTTTTTTCCTTTTCTCCTTTGGGACCTGGAACATTGAGATTATGTCGTGACTTTGTGAAGGGCAGATGTAATGATACAGATTTCCCTGAAATTTTATTCTATGGCTGTGAAAATCTGGCTTTAGAAATTTCACAGTGAGGTAGCTATTTCCTTGCATTAGGGATCATCTCATTAACACAAAAATGTTATATACAACACAAGATTTTTTCTCAAGTGAGTTGGGGATTTACAGACTTGGGTTTAAATCTTCTAACTGGACAAGGGCAAATGATATCTGTTAAAGCCACAATTTTTATACCTCAAAGATGTTTATAATAATAACTATGTTGCAATTGACTGTGAAAATAGGAAATGTTAATAGAAAGTGCCTGGAACATAGTAGACATCCTGTAAACAGTAGCTATTTTTAAAATGTTACTATCAAATGTTGCTTTTTCATTCATTTATCTTTTAGCTGATAACTGGATATGTTCTTAGGATATTTTGGATGCAATAGGATAAATGAAAGAGTATGTCAAAGATCTAGCATCTGCAACCTGTCCAATTTGTAGAATATTTATTAAATAAATATGTGACTAGCTGGAGACATTGACCTACGAAGTGCTATGGAACTGGTAGTCAGCATAACAGTACCAGGTAACAGTGGGCTTACAACTTAGAACATGATTAGTGGAAGATCAATTTGTATTCATTTTCAATTGCTGCTATGACAAATTACCACAATTTAAGTGGCCTGAAGCAATGCAAATTTATTATCTTAGAGTTCTGTAGGTCAAAAATCTGACCCAGTCTCACCTGACTAAGATCAAAGTGTGGGTAGGGCTGTGTTCTTGTCTGGAGGCTAGGGGGAGAAGCTGTTTCCTTGCTTTTTCTTGCTTCTGGCAGCCCTGTTCCTCCATCTTGAAAACCGGCAGCAGTAGGCTGAGTCCTTTTCACACAGCCACCTTTCAGGTTCTCCTCTCAGCACATCTCTCAGTCTGACCTCAGCTGGGAAAAATTCTTTGCTTTTAAGGATTTATGTGATTATATTAGGCCCACCTAGATAATCCAGGAAACTCCCCATTTCAAAGTCCATAACCTTAATCACATCTCCACAGTCCCTTTTTCCACATAAGATATCATATTTACAGGTTCCATGGATGAGGATGCAGACACCTTTCGGCAGGGCACTAGGGACTTTGTGAAAGTATTTGGGAATGATCAAAACAAACAGGGAGTGTTAAAATTTTGCCAGAACCCAAATAAAACCTCTATTAACAGTAGGTGAGGGGCACCTGGGTGGCTCAGTTGGTTAAGCAACTGCCTTCAGCTCAGGTCATGATCCTGGAGTCCCTGGATCGAGTCCCGCATCGGGCTCCCTGCTCGGTGGGGAGTCTGCTTCTCCCTCTAATCCTCCGCCTCTCATGCTCTCTGTCTCCCATTCTCTCTCTCAGATAAATAAATTAAAAAATCTTAAAAAAAAAAAAAACGGTAGGTGATATTTATGATTTACATCAATTTTGTTCGTCAAGAGCCTCATGAAATAGTCACTTTACTGCTCTTTCTACAACTGAAGAAACATTATTTTATAACTCAGAGTTATTTTTAATTAAAACAGACTGTCCTTTACCCACTTCTGAATTGATGAGCTCTTAAGTTTGGAATTTTATTTTGAAATATTTTTTTCTCAAAATTTGTTATTCTAATTTAGTAATTTTGTCACCAAGTTGCGTTTTAAACCAGAAACACATGAACCCAGTCTTTATAACTTCATAAATGTTAAGAATAATACTCCTTTGAAGGAAAAAAAAAAGTTAACATGTTGTCTTATAATAAACTGGACGTAGAATGATAGGAAGAAAAGGCAAGATATTTGCCTAGAATCACTCTTGAACTAATTGCAGTCTCTCTTGCTTCATTTCTTTTTCACTTGTAGTTGATTAGCAGCTGTTGTTGCAGTTGGCTGTCTTCCGGCTTTGTTTGATGGGCCTCATGGGGAGAATTTAACGGTGATTAATGTTTACTATGCTCCTATATTGGGCCGTATATCTCACTTAATTCTTACAGGAATCTCATGTAGCAAATCTTTTATTCCTCTTTAAAAATGGAAGCAATGCTTGGGGAAAGGGGTTCACCCAATATCTGAAGAGATAAGTGATGTAGCTGGTGTTCAGCTCCTGTTTGCAAGGGTCCGAAGCCTCAGCTTTCCTGATAAATTACAGCATTTCATGATTTCACAACATAACACTTTTTAATATTGTCCATGATGCCAAATCAAGTTTTCTGGAACCTTTATTAATTTTTAAGTGATTATACATAGATACCTAAAATCGAAGGTTTGAGATCCTATATTAAGTTCGAATAGTGTTCTGCAGGTTTCAGCTACTGCTTTCTGAGTTAATGCAAATTAATTAAATCTTTTGATGATCGTACATAAAAGATATACATTCATGAAATCAAAGGTGATAAAGTAGGGAAATTGAAACTTGACGCTGTTGGATAACAGAATAGATAGCTCAGAAGAAGAACTAATAATTATAAAACAAAGAGGGCACTACACAATAATAGGGAAATTAAGAATAATACATTAAATTGATGAATGATATTTTATTTTTGTGTCTTTCACACAAATACATTATATATACAATATGTATATATATAAACATATATAAATAATCACAGCAATCACTTTCCAGATGTACCATAGTTAAATGCAAAAAAAAAGTCATAAATAGAAGAAAATATTAGGATTCTGGGAGAATTTTTTTTTAAAGATTTTATTTATTTATTTGACAGAGAGAGACAGTGAGAAAGAGAATACAAGCAGTGGGAGTGGGAGAGGGAGAAGCAGGCTTTCCGCAGAGCAGGGAGCCCAATGCTGGGCTCGATCCCAGGACCTCGGGATCATGACCTGAGCTGAAGGCAGACACTTAACGACTGAGCCACCCAGGCGCCCCTGGGAGAATTTTTAATCATAAAAATACTATGGGTAACAAAGAAAGGATAGTTTTGACCACATAAATAATTTTGAATTAAATAAAATACAAACCTATTTCTTATAAACTGTAAAATAGAGTTTTGGTGTGTGTAAACTTAAGAATTACATTTAAAATGTTTAGCCGAATATTACTTTGCTCATAAACAGATGCTTTGAAAACTAGGGTTCTAGAAAGTCAGTGGAATTGGTGAAGTACGGACTTTCAAAAATTCACTCCTCCAATAAGAGCAATTACAACACTGGCAAATATTATCAGACTCCCAATTTTCAGAACTCTGAATATTAATCCAAGGTTTAAAAAAGCCATAGTGTTGGGCGCCTGGGTGGCTCAGTTGTTGAGCGATTGCCTTCGGCTCGGGTCATGGTCCCAGGGTCCTGAGATCGAGTCCCATATCGGGCTCCCGGCTCGGCGGGAGGCCTGCTTCTCCCTCTCCCACTCCCCCTGCTTGTGTTCCCTCTCTGCTGTGTCTCTCTCTGTCAAATAAATAAATAAAATCTTAAAAAAAAAAAAAAAGCCATAGTGTTTATTCAAGAAAAATGGGTGAATTTCAGAGAGAAGGAGTTTTGTGGTAGTTTAAATAGCCCCATTTCCATCCCCCCCACCCACCCAGCTCCACAATAACCTTAAAAACCATCTGACACAAATCACAGTCACTGTGAAAACCAGCAGCCTCACAGCCACTGAAATGGGCAGAATGGGTCCATAACTCACTAAAGACTTATCCCCAGAGAACTGTCATTATCTGACCTATATGGTAGTTTTCTGGAAATCTGCACTCACACAACTTTTCTTATTTTGACCTAACTTAGAACTTGCTCTCTGCAAACAGCTTTGGGTTAAAGTATGTTTATTTTTTTAATTTTTTATTATTATGTTAATCTCCATACATTACATCATTGCACTACTGGGTATTTACCCCAGAGATACAAATGTAGGGATCCCCAGTATGTTTGTGCAACTATCAGAGGCGGTTGTTTAACATTACATCTGCCCGAGGCAGTGATAGCTGTTGGAACAAGAATCTGACTAAAAAAAACTTAAAAGTTACGTATCAAGTTGTTCTTTAGGAACTTTGGAAAGCTCCAACATATTCCTGTGAATTCAGAGGGCCACACTCATATTCAGAGCTGTGCACATGTTCAAAAAGACCTGAGAAGACCCTAAGCTGTCACCTCTGCCTGGCCTTGAACTCTTTACAGCCAGGAGATGAAAGTTAAGGCAGAACTTTACGCTGCCTGTGGAGCATTGAATTAAATATAATTATCAACACAAAAAGATACATACTATATATGTAATCAAACTATCGAAAGCCAAAAGCAAAGAAAGAATCAAGCAAGCAGGAAGAGAGATCCAGTCATCACATACAAGATCTTCATTAATGTTAACTATAGTAATCAAGCTAGTGTGGTACTGGCATAAAATAGACATGCAGATCAATGGAATAGAATTGAGAATCCACAAATAAACACATTTATGGCCAATTGATTTTCCATAGGTATACCGAGACTATTCAATGGGGAATGAATTTTTTTCAACAAATGGTGTCAGAATAACTGGATAACCATATGCAAAAAAAATTAAGCTAAATAATGTTCCTCTGTGTGTGTATGTAAGTATGCATGCATATATGTATGTATGTATTTATTTATATCTCACATCTTTATCCATTTATCCATTAATGAAACCTTAGGCTATTTCCATATCTTGGGTATTGTGAATAATGCTGCAATAAACATGGGAATGCAAAAATCTCCTCAATATCCTGTTTTCCTTTCTTTTGGATATATACCCAAAAGTAGGATGGTTGGATCGATAAAGCTGAAATTATGGGGTGCCTGGGTGGCTCAGTTGGTTAAGCGACTGCCTTCGGCTCAGGTCATGGTCCCGGGGTCCTGGGATCGAGCCCCGTATCAGGCTCCCTGCTTGGGAGGAGGCCTGCTTCTCCCTCTCCCACTCCCCCTGCTTGTGTTCCCTCTCTCGCTCGCTCGCTCTCTTTCTCTCTCTGTCAATTAAATAATAAATAAAATCTTTAAAAAAAATAAAGCTGAAATTTAAAAAAAAAGAATTAAGTCAAACACTGACTCATATCATGCATACATATTAACTAAAAATGTATTCAACAGCAAAATGTAATAGCTAATATTGTGAAAGTCTTAAAATATTGGCATAAATTTGTATGAGCTTGGATTAGACAAACATTTCTTAGATATGACCGTGTAAAACACAAGCAACAGAAGATAAAATAGATAAATCAAACTTAACCAAAATGAAAAAAAAAATTAAGCTACCAGGGGACATCATCAAGAAACTGAAAAGACAATACATGGAATGAGAGAAAATAGTTTCTAATTAAATATCTGATGAGGAATTTGCATCCAGAATATATAAAAACACTACGACTGAACAATAAAAGATGAACAGATAAAAAATGGGCAAATAATTTGAATATTTATCCAAGAAGACATAGTAGTGCTCAATAGACAAATGAAAAGATTTTCAACATCAGCAGTCATTAGGGGAGTGCAAATCAAAACAACAGGATGCAATTCCACAAGCACGAGGTTGACTATAAACAAAAAGATGGACGATAACTATATTGGTGAGGAGTAACTGGAACACTTATATATTGCTGGGGTGAATATAAAATGCCATAGCTACTTTGGAAAACAATTTAGCAGTTCCTCAATATGTTAAACATAGAGTTACTATAGGATGAAGCAGTTCTACTCCTGGGAATATACCCAAGAGAATTGAAAGCTTATGTTTACACAGAAACTTGTACATGGATATTCATAGCATTATTTACAATGGTCAAAAGTTGGAACAACATAGATGTGCATTATTTTATCAATGGATACACAAATTATGGTATAGCCATGGAATGGAATATTATTCATTCATAAAAAGTAATGGAGTATTGATACATAATACAACGTGGATAAACCTTGAAAACATGTTAAGTGAAAGAGAGCCAACACATAAGGCCAGATATTTCATGATTCCATTTATATGAAATATTCAGAATAGGCACATCCATAGAGACAGAAAATAGATTAGTGTTTTCTTGGAGCTGGAGTTAGGAGTGTATGGGGAGTGAATGACTGCAAATGGGCATGGTGTTTCTTTTGTGATGATAAAATGTTTTGGAATTAGATCATGATGAGGGCTACATAGTTTTGTGAATATACTAAAAATGAGTTGTAAATTTTAAAAGGGTGAATTCATATTGTGTTAGGTGTATCTTCATAATGAATAATATTCTGATTATCAGCTTGATTTCACATCTACTCGATATTATTTTTTGCATATTCTGATTGCTAGGATTAAAATCTTGTTGCACAGATTTCTTTTTCAATTAAAAAAAATAAGGTATTTTAAAACATGACTATGCCTGGTTTGGCAAAAAATAGTTCTAAAACTATTAGAATATCCTATATATGCATTTTATATTTACACATGTTTTGAGTAGGATTATGACTGATTCTTAATTTCCTGACTCACTTTCTTCCAGATAGTCACCTTATAGCAACTAGGAGCCACTCTGAATTTAGAATTATATGACTTGATCTTATTTACACTTCTTTTATTGGCTAACATTAAAAACTCTTTGAGGTATATCTATATTTTTTAAAAGCCTAAGAGAAAAAAAAGGGGGGTGCACCTCGGTGGCTCAGTTGGTTAAGTGTCTGCCTTTGGCTCAGGTCATGATCCCAAGGTCTGGGATCAAGCCCCATATTGGGCTCTCTGCTCAGCGGGGAGCTTGCTGCTCCCTCTCCCTCTGCTGCTCCCCCTGCTTGTGCTCTCTCTCTCTGTCAAATAAATAAATAAAATCTTTAAAAAAATTTTTAAAGGAAAAAAGGAGAAAAAAGAAATACAGTAAGAAATACAGTTGTGTCCAGGTAAGGGCAATAAGCTAGTTCTCTTACTCTTCTTTATTCAGAGCTACTTGCTATAATCTTCCTGTGTAGTATATGTGTGTGTGTGTACATGAGCACATGGACTAGCTTGGGACTTGTATTTTCTTAAGTTGAAAATTGACATGAGAAGGAATAAGAACAGAATTTTCTGTACAAATGAAGAAAAAGTCCATTTATTGCCATTTTGACTATTTATAGATGGGCCTGATACGTGACTCCAGAAATCCATGAGACAGAGTTGTGTCCATAACCCTGCTCCATTAATGTTCACTTCCTGTGAGCTGTTTCTCGGTGTTAAAATCAGTAAGAGAAGAAATTGGAGAAAACCTGTGCTTTTATTGAAAATCATATGCTGTTTTTCATGTTTCATGTTAGGTAGCTACTGTCATTTTTCAAAGGCTGGGCTTTTTAACTTCTTTCATTCCACAAAGTATATGAGCTGTGTCAATTTTTGAGCTAAAAATGCTAATGATTAGGGTATGGGAATTAGTGCATTGCATTTTTTCCGCCACCATAGAAAATAAGTTTCTGAAGAGTAATGTTATCTATTCGAGATGCCCTATAGGAATTTGCCTGTTTAATTGAAGATATAATATTAGTTTATTATTTATTGGATAGAAACTCTAGCAGGATATTCAATGCCCGAAGCAGAGATTTACTTTTAAAGAAGAAAATTACATTTTCTTTGATTGGTCCATGTTCTGCTAAATGCTTAGAATATTAAAGCCCCTAAGTTGGAATTTTAAAATGCTGTTAGGATAAAAGTGATTTATATGTGCAGTAACAATATAATAGAAGAATAAACTATTCATGTTTTACTCCCAGCAGGCATGCAGATATAATTAAATAAAAATACTTCATAATATAATATACTGTTCTTGATAAAGTGAAGATCTATTTTCATGATTTTTAATGATATTCTTTGTCTTTTATCATCTGCGAAAAACACTATCCTTCCAAAAGTTTCCCTATAATTGAAGGAGTCTGAAGGAAGCCCGATGCCCATAGAATAGGCCTCCGTATTTCCTCTGAAAGGGATTTGGACTCTAACCATGTCCCTTCCTTTCTCCCCACCTTGTTGTCACTCTCTGCACAAGACCAGCAGAATATTTTTTTTTCCTTTTTGATGCCAGTTAGCACCCAGATTCCATGTCCCTGTTTTATTTTCACTCCTTAAATGCCCAGGATTCCCATTCTACCCCTATCTCCCACTCATTTCTAACTTCTGAATTCCTTTCCCAGGGGCCTCTGCCACTTATTTCCCATTGTCAACAATATTTTTTATATATTCAAGTATTTCTCTGAAAGCTCATTTTACTTTTTAGCTGTGATTGAAATCTAGCTATTCTCTGAGGTCATTCAAAGAGGCTTTGCCTGTACTTAGTCCTATACCTCTCTTGTCACTGAGCTTGGGGCTGGCGTAGGGGTCCTCTTTACAGTCAGATTATCACTCTGAAGATAACCTGTCTTATGCCCCTGGCATCTGCTAAGAATTATTTGACTTTGGTATGCTGAGGTATCACCATGATATGGCTATATTTAGATTACTTTTTTATTAGTTGGAAATTTGTTGTATTTTTGGCATCATTCATCATTTCTGGAAAATTTCAAGTCATTCTGCTTTAAAAGTGGAATCAGTCCAAATTTCTATTTCCTTTTGGTTTGGAACTTCAAGTATATTTATTGTAAACTTCCCTACTCTGACTATCCTGATTGTTGACATATATTTGTGTTTTCTAAATCTCTTTTGTTTTTCACTTTGGATAATGTATGATGCACTCAGGTAGTTATTTCTTTTGCTATGCATTTTATATGTTTTCAAATGTGTTTTTTATTTTAATGGCCTTATATTTTGTAATTTCTAGAAGTTCCAGGTAGGTTTTAAATAAATCTTCTTGTTAATTATATATTTTTAAATACTGTTTAGTCACGTTTTTAATACTTTCTATTTCTTAAAATATATTAAAATCTTATCTGATAATTTCAGTATCTGGCATTTCTGGTCATTTTCAGTCATGGCCTTCATTCTCAGTTGTGCCTTTGTGTGTGTGTGTGTGTGTTTTAGAACTGTTTACTTGAATTTATTTGAAATTTTCTGTGGAAATTCTTTGAGGACAGAAATGAGGGTGTTCATTTCAGAAAATATTAATGTTTGTTTCTGCCACATACCTATTGGGATTGAGAGCTCAGAAAGACTTTAAACAAGTTGATATGCTGAGGTTTTTCTGACTATTTTGATAATGTTCTTTTGGGTTAGGCACACTCATGATACTCCCTCGTAGCTTGTGATTATGAAATCTCATGAAATATGTTTCTTCCTTCATTCACACTAAATTTGAAAAATAAAATTTTCCTTCAGGTCCCTTTCAAGGTGGGGGGATATTTTCCTTCTGGTATGTTGTTTCTTCTTCACCATGCTTTTCTTCTTCTTTTTGCCATCTTGATCTGGTTTTAATATATTTATTGTTTTTGTCCTAATTTTTTGAACAGCCTGAATACTGTTTCTATTTATATAAAGTTGCACTTACAAATTTTTTTTTTAAAGATTTTATTTATTTATTTGAGAGGGAGAATGAGAGAGAGAGAGCATGAGAGGGGGGAGGGTCAGAGGGAGAAGCAGACTCCCTGCCGAGCAGGGAGCCTGATGTGGGACTCGATCCAGGGACTCCAGGATCATGACCTGAGCCGAAGGCAGTCGCTTAACCAACTGAGCCACCCAGGCGCCCTGCACTTACAAATTTAACAAATGTATATGTTCATGTCTATTATATCAATTCAACTTAATCAATATCTATAATAAATGTCTCATGACAAAGTTTTAGCATTCCGTTTTTTTTTTAAGATTTTATTTATTTATTTTGATAGAGAGAGACACCGCAAGAGAGGGAACACAAGCAGGGGGAGTGGGAGAGGGAGAAGCAGGCTCCCTGCTGAGCAGAGAGCCGGACTTGGGACTTGATCCCAGGACCCCGGGATCATGACCTGAGCCAAAGGCAGACGCTTAACTGACTGAGGCACCCAGGTGCCCCAAGTTTTAGCATTCTTTAACTTTTTTCTCCCCCTCATATCTCCCACCACCATCACCCAATATGTAATTACCTTTCTTTAATTTATAAAAAAATGTTTATCAAGGCACAGTGAAAAGGTATCCACTTAAATACGGTGCTTTCACTAAATACTCTAAGGCTTAATAATTTCTTTCTCCCAAGTTTCCGGTGTCAGAAATATCTGCAAAATTTCCATGGTCATGTTTGTAGGGTTCTGTTTGACATTGAAATTTGATTGGTAACTATGCCACATAAGACACTGTATCTTTAATATTTTTTCTACCATGATGACAAGAATCATAATTTTGTGTTATTGTCAAAAGACAGATTGGTTATTTGTAATAGGTAATAATTTAACTTTGCTAATTAGCTTTAATCACAGTGGGAATGGAGATTAATAAATTTTTGGTTCTTCTCATTGCTAAATTGTGGATTACAACACAGTACGAATACTATGTATATCAACTGCTTTGTGAGAATACATAACATGTTTGTTCTTAAACAAACATTTCTAGAATTAAACAGCATATTTATAGTTTATTATTTAATTAACATTACCCCATGCACTGGAATCAGGTACCTTTTATAACATTACCTAGTACTTCAGAGAGATCAAAGAAACTACTGTTAAGACACTGAAGATGTAAGCTTTTTTATTTGTGTTCCTAAGGAATTCTAAAAATTTTAAGGATTTCCTCCTGTCAGAAACAGGCATTGGAGATTTCTAATTACCTGACACTTTTTAAATAAGTACTACTAGTATTCCTTGAAGTATCTTTACGTTATTTCAAATAACAGTCTTATCTAATACTTTATTAGAAAAGATAAATTAAGAAAGCAAAAGATGAAAGGACCTACTTGAGCAGCTCTAATAAATCTACATCCATGGAACAGTATTAATTCTAACATGTATTGGGACTTTGTATGTGAATAGGATTGTTCTAGTGATACACATTATTAACTCACTAAATACTGATATTTAACTCTATGTGATACATAATGCTCTTATTCTCATTATACAGATGGAAAACCAAGGCTTAGAGAAGTTACCAATTCACCCTTTAATGGCCAGTAAATGGTAGAGCCAGGTTTTTAACTCAGGATCTAGCTCTAGAATCTTCTCTCTGAACCCTGACATTATACTGCCTCTGTGAAAAAAAATACCAAGAGCTGATATTTATTGATTTCTTACTATGAGAAGTCTTTCAGTTGTAACACTTATTTATTGCCCTGTAACAAACTGCCACAAACTTAACTGTTTAAAACAATACATATATATTTTGTCAATGTTTTTGTAACTCAGGAGTCTAGCCATGGCTTCACTGGGTTCTCTTCTTAGGATCTTACAAAGTAGCAGTCAAGGTGTTGGCATTGTTATGTTCTATTCCAGAGGCTTAACTAGGGATGAATCCACTCTCAAGTTCATACAGTTCGTTGTCAGGGTTGATTTCTTTAGTTGTAGGATGGAGGGTTTGGCTTTTTGTTGGCTGTTGGCCACTCTCAGATCCTATGAGCCAGGCACAGTTACTAGAGGGCACCGGTACTAACAGTAAAGACCATGTAGATTTCTTTTTTCTTTTTTTTTTTTTTAAGATTTTATTGAGAGAGAGAACAAGCGTATGGGAGAGGCAGAGCGAGATGGAGAAGCAGGATCCCCGCTGAGCAGGAAGCCCAATGTGGGGCTCGATCCCAGGACACTGGGATCATGACCTGAGCCGAAGGCAGACGCTTAATGACTGAGCCACCCAGGCGCCCCAAGACCATGTAGATTTCTTAACATGACTTCCTACTTCCTCAAACCATCAAGGAGAGGCTTTAAAACAAGTTGGCTAGCAAGAAAGATCTTATATAATGTAATATAATGATGGAAATGACATCCCTTCACCTTTGCCCTATTGTATTGGTTAGAATCAAGTCAAAGATTCTGGTCATACTCAGGGGAAAGGGGACAACACAAACATGTGACCTTCAGGAGTTGGGAATCATGGAAGGAACCCCTAAGATTCTATCCATCACAGTCTGCCCTCTGGACCAAAATGATTCACATCTTTCACATGCAAATTATATTCACGCCCTCCCAAGGTCCCCAAGAAAGAGTCTCATCCCTTTGTAGTATTTGCTCAAAGTCCAAAAATCTCAACATCAAATCAGGTCAAGGTATATGGATGAGGTCCTTTAGGTGTGGTTCCTCTTGATCTGTGGTCATCAGAATCCAACTTGACCTTTCATCATTCCTGCCTCCTGGTGTTCATGCCCTTGTGTAATACCTACCCCCCTACCCCTTGGTATGAGCAGGACCTGTAAGGTGCTTCTGAACAATAAAATATGACCAAGGTAATGATATGTTATTACCAAGATTGCTTCACATGATATAAGACCATCTAGCTGGTGGACTTGCTATGGGGATTTTTTTCTCCCTAGCTGCATTTGAAGAAGAAAGAGGCCTTATTGAGAGATCTTTGTGACAAGATGCTGAGGGCAGGCACACAATAGGCAACTGAGGGCAGCCTTCTGACAATAGGTAGCAGGAATTGAGGGCCCTCGGGGAAACAAACTTTGCCAACAACCCGAGTGAACTTAGAAACAAATTCTTAGTTGAGCCTCCAGATTGGAATACAGCCTGTCAGAAACCCAGATTGCAGCCTTGTGGGACCGTAAGCAGAGGACCCAACTAAGCCATGTTAGGACTCCAGAGTCCTAGGGACTGGGAGATAATAAAATGTTTGTTTTAAGCTGCTAAATTTGTGATGATTTGTGGTGACACAACATGAGATAACGTGTATGTATTAGCTTCATTAATTCTCACAACAACCCTATGAAGTAAGAACTATGGTTATACCTATTTTATAGTTGCAATAACACAAGTTACAGGAAACATTAAGCTACTTTCCCAGAGTAACCTAGGCAGTTGTGACAAAATGGGAATTTCAACCTACATAGTCTGTCTTCAGAGTTTGCATTCTTCCCCATTACACCACACAAGGTTTTGTTTTTTTTTGTTGGTGGTGTTTTTTATTTTTAAATTTCATACATATCCCAAAGATTTAGTTAACGGCATCAGTCACCTGTGACTTCAGTTCTGTAAGATTAAATATGTTTTATACTCATTTGCTGAGCAGTCAAGAGGAATGATTTTTAGAATATTAATTACAAGTTATCCCTATATTTTCTCCATCAGATCCTTCTGTTAGGCAGTGCTGATTATTCATATATAGATTGCTCAGATCACCTTGGTATTTCTCTTTACCCTCTAGCTACCTGCCATTTTGTCATTTGTCTTCTCCCTTGGAAGCTGTCCAAGTTCATGGAGAGGAAGAGAAACTCAAACCAATCTTAATAGCAGCTCTTCTAAATGCAGCTGTGAGGGAAGAGTGAGCAACTATTGTCTGACATCTTTATCATCTGTGAATTTCAATTATCTGTATGATTCCCACCTCCCGTTAAATTGAATAATTGACAGTTGGATTCAATGCATTTTAGAGATATTTTTGCATTCTTTAACACTTAACACAAAGCTAATAAAATCATAAGTATGTAAAATTTTAAAATGAAAGCAAACATATAAATCAAAGAGAATACTCGTTTTCTTTTGTTTCATTCCAATTCCTGAGGGATATGCAGGCTCATACACACATACCGTAGTATTCTAATGACCAAATGCACTTTTAATGTTCTTCTCCATAGTCACTTGAAAATTTGGCTCAAGTCTGAGATCATTAAATAGCTGTAATAATATCAGCAGAGGCATCATGCTCAACTACATGCAAACATAATTAGAATTTAAATGCCATTTTCATTTTTTGTTATGTATTTTTGTTATATAATTAAGAATGTTAACACATCAAAATTATATAAATACTGTATCTGTATGGATTACCAGTTTTGTTTTTTCAAGTAAAAGCATTGTTTTGATTAACATTTCTTCTTTTCTGTAAATATATATAAATAAACACACAGAGACAGATAAAGCCTATTTCTGGTACAGTTGCAGAATGCAGTGCAGAAGTGTTACCTTGTGCAATGAATAATAAAAAAAGTGGGTATTCTTTAAAACACTGTCTGGGAGCTGAAATAGCTACATATAGACAAAATGAATTCCAATTTCATTTTGCTTTGTGCAAAAATTGTAAGTTTTACAATTATAAGAGATTATATTCAGATTGAAGGAGATCAGGGAAGGATAGCAAAAGACTATGCAACACATGGAAGAATAGTTTTTCATTTTTTCAGTGTAATACACATTATTTTCCTTTTCATTTTTTGTATTTTTCTATTTTCCAGAGTTTTTGCAATAAACGTATATTAGTTTCTAAGCCAAAAAATACTATTTTAAAAAGACACTATGAGGGTCCAAGTGGCTTGGTATTAATTGCTTACATATATTGAGGACAGTCAAGTGTTGGGTTTAGTGTGAAGTACTTTACAAACATTGCACCATTTCCATTCTTTGTGCAATTCTGTGAGGTTGTTGCCATTTTCAGATGAGGAAACTGAGACCTAAAAATGGTTTAAATGACCTATCCAAGTTCCCAGAACTGTCTGTCTCAACTGCATGTTCTTAGTTACTCTGAATTCTTAGTAGAAACTTCAGCCACTCACTCATTTCTTAAGAGGTGGATTATTGTCATGTGATTTTTTATTACTGACTGAAAGGGCTTTATGAGGTTTTTTATTTCTAACTACTAATTTCTTTTGAAGAAAATTTTAATTTGATTGGTTAAAGACTTCCCCTCTAGGGAAGTTGAAAATAAGAATAGGGTCTTGAATCTGTCTCTCTTTACAACTGAGTTTACAGTATCCAGTGACTGGATTCAACTGCCCGTTGAATGCAGTAGAATCAGTGTCTATCTTCAGCTGCTAAAGGGGACTTACTGGCAAAACTATAAATATCTTCCAATACAGAAAATGAGATTGCTGTTAGCATGACATCTTGGCTCAGAAATGGTTGAAATAAAAAGCCAAAATGCCTCAGACCAGGAAACCTTAAATTGATTGGTGCTCTTTACAAATAAAGAATCAAATTTTTGACCTAATATAATTTCCATTCATCCCTTTCTCTAAACACTCGACTACTTTGCCTCCAAAACAGGAACTCAGCCATTCAAAGGAAACTTGGCTAGTTCTGTAGCCCAAACAAATGGAACTTATATTCATTCATTATCATTCAACTTGAACTAAGTCTGTATCTGTTATTTGGTCATAATACCTGACCTATGTAAGTAAGCCATTCTGGAACATCAAATCTTTCACATTTCTTTATGTATTAATTTTTACATTCACTCACACCCACCCCCCCCCACACACACCCACACATATATAAAATATTCATATTTTATCCTCAAGTGCATTTTTGATGAACTTATATAAATTATTACTCCATACTTAAAACATTATCACAAATTGTTAAACCTGCCATTTAGCAGAAATATCAAATAAGAGATTGAAAGAAATTGTTACATAATACAACAAATAATGTCTTTGTTTTTAAAAATAGTCCTATCACTTTTTTCTTTATGTAAAGTGACTAGCTTTCAGGCAGATTGGAAACAGGAATAGAGGAGAAAATATTCTTTGATGTTATGAATGCCCACAAGCATCAACAGCTGTGAAGACTAGTAATGAAGCATTTGGCCCTCATTTGGCATTGCTTGCTCTTGAGAGGATTTTCTTACAAAAGATCAGCTATTTGATGAGTTCCACAGGCTATCACTTTGACTTCCACATATTGGCATCTACATGCTGTTGCAATTGACGTTCTACCTTCTGAATGGCACAGAGCCCTTCTCACAGATGGACCCAGGTGTTGGCAGAACACAGAGAAAATATTGTCATTACATTCAAGTGTTAGGTACTAGATGTCTTTCCTCGAGTGTCAAATTGCAATTTCTGAGGTAACTTCATCCTCCTGAAGAATGATAGTAGGCATTATTCAGGATTTCTTACCTGAATTGAAGTATACAGTGGGCAACAGCTACAGAATTACTAATAAGAGGTATTGTTCTTTCCCAAAAATTTAACGTATGAGAGTAGAATGGAATTATCCAAGGTCAGTCTTCCAGTTAAAAAAAAAAAAAAAAAAGCAAAAAGGGTTTAAATCAAATCTGAAATTCATCCAATGTGCTTTAGTTTCAAGATTCATTAGCATGCACATCTTCCTTGAGTAAAATGAGATCTAAGAAATGAACTTATTGGATGAGTGAAGCATTGGGTATGTTAAAATTCTGTCTAAAGGCAGAGGGAGATACTTAAACTGCTTTTCCAAATGAAGACTGTAACTTTAACTGTAATAGTCTTCAAAGGTTGACAGGGATGACATTATCCTAAGTCTTTTTCCATTATGAGTGAAGAATGCCCCAGCTGTGTCATTGGTAAGGTTAAAAGGTGTTACCGTGTGTGCCTTTTAAAAGAGCATAGTAAGTGAAAGTGAACAATTGGGTCCGAAATTTGGCTTATTGTCTGCGCATGCTGTGCCTCATTGTGGTATCGCCAGCTCCTCTGAATGAAAATACAAGAGCAGATTAAGCAGCTTTATGAACTCACAGGGGGAACAGTTGTTCTAGTGGCTTTCATACAAATGTCTAATTAATTCTTGAAGTAACCCAAGTTGTCTTTTGTGATCTATGAATGAGAATCTAAGAGAAAACCTGTGCCGAAGAAATGAAGTGAAAGGGAAATGGGGATTTTGTGATTAGCTTGCAGTTCACAGTTTGGGGGACCAGCACAATTTAGTTAGTTTCCTCATTAATATTACATTAGTAGGCTAATGAAACATTTGGGTGAATACATTATAAGTAATAAAGGCATTAATTTTATTTTTCTGAACACTCAATTATGCTAATTGGCATCTGCTATTGTTTACTATATATATTTATCTGTGAAAATTAAGAACAAATATAGAACACGCAGATGATTTTACATATTCCCAATACATTTCAGTACTTTGTATACTTTTTTGTCTTGATATTATGACCAATTTTAGAAACTTAACCATATTTAAGCTATAATTCCATTTAAATTTAACTTCTTTTCTAGTTCCAAATATATATATATGTTTTTAACATTAACCAGAAGTTTCTGTTAGAAATAAACACCATTGGGGCGCCTGGGTGGCTCAGTTGGTTAAGCGACTGCCTTCGGCTCAGGTCATGATCCTGGAGTCCCGGGATCGAGTCCCGCATCAGGCTCCCTGCCCAGCAGGGAGTCTGCTTCTCCCTCTGACCCTCCCCCCTCTCATGCTGTCTTTCATTCTCTCTCTCTCAAATAAATAAATAAAATCTTTAAAAAAAATAAATAAACACCATTGTTTTATGGACCAATTCAATAAAAACTGAATAGTACACATGTAAACTATTCCTAAGCATGAGCTGTGTAAATTTGTCAAACTCTGGATCAGTTCAGGCTTTTATAGATTATCTAATTTTTTTAAAGATTTTATTTATTTGTTTATTTGACTAGAGAGAGAGAGAGGAATCACAAGTAGGCAGAGGGGCAAGCAGAGGGAGAGGGAGAAGCAGGCTCCCCGCTGAGCAAGGAGCTCGATGCAGGGCTCGATTCCAGCACCCTGGGACCATGACCTGAGGGAAGGCAGATGCTTAACGACTGAGCCACCCAGGTGCCCCAGATTATCCAATTTTTAGATGCTCAATGGGAGAATTTAGGAAAAAAGACTCCCTTGTAAATTGTATCTGAGTTTCTCACAGGATAGGTATTTGTTGTCAGGAAATCTCTTTTTTTACTCTCTTCACAGCTAGAGTGCCTCTCTTCAAGGAGGAAGATTTCTACGTGAAGGACAATTCATTTCTACAACATTTGCCGTGGTTCCCTTACTATAATATTCCATCACATTCATATCAAATTGAAAGACATTTTATTTAAGCTTTTTATTTTAAAATAATGTATGCAATTAATTTTTATAATAATTTATGCAGTTAACTCCTATCACCAGATGAGAATGAGTCATAGGTGGCAAGTCTTAAACACTGTATATTAGTATCTCATTTCTGTATCTGTCAATGTGTTGACTATTTTAATTCCATATACTTGTTTAATTGTTAATTAGAAGTCAGTTTCCCATCACCTCTTCTCACGGTATATATGCACAAGATATAAAATGAAGCATAGAAAGCTAACTAAACAATCTGAGTGAGTGAGTTGGTTGTCAAAACCAAACCAGTTAACTAAAGCAGTTATATTAGTTCTTCCTGTGGTTTCTTCCTTGTGAATTATAGGATCAATATAGTTGAAAATATTTCACTAAATTGCTGCCCAAATCCACTCCAGGGACTTGAGTCCTAAATAACTTTCTAACATTTTCTGTAGCCTTTTAATCTATTCTTTATATTTATCTGACTGGACTAAGTGCCCATATGTGGCTTTCTGTCCTAATTCTATCCAAACCACTTCAATTTGAATGGTGAGGCCTGTACGTCTTAAATACTGTGCTTCTTAAGTCTTCATTGAAAAATGTCAGCGTTCACCTAAAAGGTCGGCTTATTAAGTGAATGTGTGCCATGCATGTTTTTTTGCTTCTGTCAGAAAATAGAGAAGAGCAGATCACTTTGATAATTTAGCTATGTTGGACAGGTTCTACCCTGAAGTCCATAAAGTTGTCTGGGATCAGTGTATTAGAGGTAAAGGTTAGAATATGAGTTGAGAGACCATTTTGGATGTTACCATCAATCATTACAGTTTGAGATACTATTTTGTTGTGTGGAAAGAATATTCTGCTTAAAATACTGCTGCTCAGCCTCATGTGAAGGACCGTTAACCATAGTTCTCTTTATTTTGCTGTATTTCTGGCAGGTTTAAATCTATTTTATGTACTTATGTGGGGCATAAAAGGCACACATTTGTGAAAATTTCTAAACTGAGTGAATTATGACTTATTCTAAATTACCTGGCTGTAAGTAAAATGTATCTCATGAAAATATCCTGTATCTTACTTACAGCATTGCTAATAATGGAAAATGTCTCCATACTCAAACCCACACTAATGTAGAAAATAAGGCTTTGCAGATATTCTGTATTTAAGATTTTTATTATAACTTTTGTGTTTTTTTAACATTTGTGACTATCACCTGCTTATTCACAATCCATTATGCTATTTAAGCATCAGTTTCCCATCAATTAGAACAGTTGGCTTTGTTGTATGTGCAAATATATCAGATCATTATATGTAGTGCACCTTAAACAAATACAGTGTTATATGTCAGTTGTATCTAAATAAAACTGGGGGAAAAAACAATTGGCTTTGTTCATTCTGAAGGTGCTATAGAAGTAAGTCCTCCTATATTTATCTGTTTTGTTTCTTGAATTCTGCATATGAGTGAAATCATATGGTATAAGGGAAGGAAAAAAAAGAGGAGGAAACAAACTATAAGAGACTCTTAACTATAGAGAACAAACTGAGAGTTGCTGGACGGGAGGTAGGTAGGGGTTTGTGCTAAATGGGTGATGGGTCTTTCAAATAGTCTTCAGATTCTTTAAAATGGTGTTGTTCAGAATTAATGATTCAGGGTGTGTTAGTGTTCCTTCAGACAACCCTTTTACAACTGAAATCCTTGTGAATACTTTTTACTCAAATATTCCAAAGTCTCAAAGAACATTATTTAGTTATAGTACACAGTAATGTATCTTATCCCCAGGAAGCAATTGCTTTAGCAACAGACCAGATTAGATAAAAACAACATTCACTGGATTCTCAGTATGTTATTCTGAATTTGCTATGGTAATGGGAAGAGGTAGTATATAGTATCTCTGCAGAAATGATATTTCGTGGATGTTTTCTACAAATGCAATAAGACATTTTAAACTTTCTAAAATGTTTCTATCTCTTTTAAAGGATAATAGATTTTCGTTCTGTGACATATTGATGTGAAATGGGAAATCAAGAAAGCTACACGACATGTGTCATTTACCAGACTGACACATGTGATCTAATAACTGCAGAGTACAAAGGGCTTATAATAAACAGGGTTATTTCATATGTTTATATCATTTTAGGAAAAATTTGGTTAAACATTTAATAATATTATTATTAGAATTGTCAAAATGTCCATTTATTTTTATTTTTATCTTTTTTTAAATGACCACTTAAAGAAATTGAATCAGGGGCACCTGGGTGGCTCAGTCGTTAAGCATCTGCCTTCGGCTCAGGTCATGATCCCAGGGTCCTGGGATCGAGCCCCACGTCAGGCTCCCTGCTCAGCAGGAAACCTGCTTCTCCCTCTCCCACTCCCCCTGCTTGCGTTCCCTCTCTCGCTGTGTCTCTCTCTGTCAAATAAATAAAATCTTTAAAAAAAAATTGAATCATCTAGAGTCTAGAGAAAATAGATTTGAGGGCATAAAGTTTTCATTCACTGCTTTACTCAGTGATGCAATTGTCACCAAGTCAATATAAGTAACTGAAAGTTTAAAGGGATTTTTTTTAATGAGAATTTTTAATTCAAAGTTCTAAAATAAAAGATAGTGGAAATACAGAAATTAAGGTGAAATAAAAGCCAGATTAGAGAAGGGAAATGAATGACCAGTAAGCTGGTAATAATAAATGAAGTGAAGAAATAATAGAGAACTCAAGTCATACCACAGGAAAATGTGGTTGAATACAAGTTAGGCAAATGTTTAAGTGCTTTTCCTCTAAGTTCACTAGATTGACCACTGGCACAGATGAGTTCTTTTTTTTGCTTTCTATTTCCAGCCAGATTTTATAAATTAATGTTTGAGTTAGCCATTCTCAGAGAGGATTCCCAGTCAGTATTATACCAGGGATTGTGGATTGTAAAATAGATTTTTGGCAATTTCAAAGGTTATCTCTATGAGATTGGATCATTTTATTCATAAACATGCCACATTTTCCTTTACTGTAATTTTAATGTTTTTATTTGGTATCTTTTTTCTAAGTCTTTCTTCCTTTTCTCCTTCCTTCTGTCCTTTCCTCAGCTTTATTCAAGGATAATTGACAAAATTGTAATATATTGTACAGTGTGATGATTTGATATTTGTATACATTGTGAAAGGGTTTCCATGATTGCTTTAACATATCTGTCACCTCATATTTACCTCTTTGTGTGTGTGTGTTTATGAGAACACTTGGGTTCTACTCTTAGCAAATTTCAATTAGGCAATACAGTATTATCAACTATAGTCACCTTATACATTAGGTCTTCAGACCTTACTCATCTTATAACTGTAAATTTTTATTCTTTTACCAAACCTAATCCAAATTAGTCTTATTGGGAAAAGATTTTTGTCCTCATTTTTTAAAGATTTTTATTTATTTATTTTAGAGAGAAAGCACGAGAGTGAGCTTGGGAACAGGGGGAGGGGCAGAAGGAGAGGGAGGGAGAAAATCTCAAGCAGACTCCCTGCTGAGTGCAGAGCCAGACTTGGGGCTTGATCTCAAGATGCCAAGATCATGACTTCTGCGGAAATTAAGAGTCAGACACTCAACCAACTGAGTAACCCAGGCGCCCTTGTCCTCTTTTGGTTTTTAAAAAGCATTCCAAGTAGCAACAATCCAAGAGGAGTATCATCTTTCATTGCTCCAACAGTGAAGCTTCCTCCTGACTACTTCTCTGAGTAGCAACAATCCAAGAGGAGTATCATCTTTCATTGCTCCAACAGTGAAGCTTCCTTCTGACTAGTTCTCTGAGTTGCTAAGTGACTAATGTCTTTTAAAAACTTGTGTTTAAGGGTGCTTGGGTGGCTCAGTCATTAAGCGTTTGCTTTCATCTCATGATCCCCTGGGATCGAGCCCCGCATCGGGCTCCCTGCTCTGTGAGAAGCCTGCATCTCCCTCTCTCACTCCCCCTGCTTGTGTTCCCTCTCTTGCTGTGTCTTTCTAGGTCAAATAAATAAATAAAATCTTTACCAAAAAAAAAACCCCCAGAAACAAAAAAAAAAACCTTGTGTTTAAGATCCTTTTCTGCAGCGGCTCCTGGGTGGCTCAGATGGTTAAGCCTTTGGCTCAGGTCATGATCTCTCAGGGATCAAGCCTGCATCTGCATCTGGCTTCCTGCTCAGTGGGGAGTCTGCTTCTCCTTCTCCCTCTGCCTCTCTCCTCTGCTCATGCTCTCTCTCTCTCTATCTCTCTGTCTCGAATGAATATTAAAAAATATCTTTAAATTAAAAAAAAAAGATCCTTGGGGCACCTGGGTGGCTCAGTCATTAAGCGTCTGCCTTCGGCTCAGGTCATGATCCCAGGATCCTGGGATCGAGCCCCGCATCAGGCTCCCTGCTCCGCGGGAAGCCTGTTTCTCCCTCTCCCTCTCCCCCTGCTTGTGATCCTGCTCTCACTGTGTCTCTCTCTGTCAAATAAATAAATAAAATCTTTAAAAAAAATAAAAAATAAAAAAATAAATTAAAAAAAGATCCTTTCCTGCAATTTCAAGGACTTCACAATTTCATCTGCCTTTATCCATGATACCATTTTTTTCAACTGTTCCTTTAATAACGCTCTTCTTTTTGCTTGATTTTAGAAGCACTTCTCTCATTTTGTAAGCATCCCTCCTTTCTTCTTTCATATTTACTCTTAAGCCAAAATTTTTCTTGAAACTTTCAGTTGGTGATCTCTATAAGGGTTAGAGTTACTCTTGCCCCATCATGTTTATAACCTCAAAAGTTGTTCTTGACTATATGATTTAAATTTTAAGACTGTAAAGCTATCATAACATAATTTAATATTGTTATTTAAAATATTATTTAAAGAAGAGAGACCAACCAAAGAATATTTTAGCTTCCCAATAGTTTTCCCACAATATATCTGAATGATTATTGTTTATAGAGAAATACATGAGAAAATGTCTTAATGAAACTGATGTATATTCAGTTAGTATCTAGTAATAAAATGGGACCACGAATATAAATGAAATAAGGGAATTGGTATTGAGGGGGCTGTTTTAAATAAAAGGTCATAGCAAACCAAGTATTAAATGGAGTCTGTAACAGTATATGAAATCATATATTTATTATATAAAATCTTTGATTTTATAAGTACATGCAAAGCTATTCTAGAAATATGCAGTATTTCAAAATCTTATAAAATGTCTATAAAATAAATAGCCATATGATATATGCTGGTAATTGTACTTTAAGCATAACCAGAATATTTTCCACAAATATTTTTAAACCGTATCTGTAATGAAGGGAAAACTTACTAGAGCAAAATATTCAAATTCATATTTCATTCTGTAGCTTAATTTAATATACTATTTTAGAAAGTCCAAGTAATTTTAATGCATGTATAAAAATAATGACAATACTTAAGAAATTTATTATACTTTCTGTGTTTCTTATATGACCTAACATAGAAAGCATCTAATCTTCATTCAAGAATAGACATATAATCTACTGGTCAACCATGCTTATCATTATGGCACCTTTAATTTTTAGAAAAACTGCCTACAATACTGGAAGGCATTGAATGTTTATTTTTGGTTAGTTTTTTTACTCTGAGTTTTGTGCCCATGGAAAATTTATAGCAGAGGAGTTAAAGATAGGGGCAAAGGGGACATAATGGGCCAAAGTAGTACTTATGCACCATAACACATCATAACACTTACATACCAAGAATGAACAGCATCATATTTTCTCTAGTATTATTTTGTACAGATAGCATAATCAAAGGAATGTGCCCTGATGGAGCCAGAGAGTATATTTTCAAATGGTGGAGAAGAAATGGTGCCTTATTAGGGAAAGGAAAAAAGAAGGAAATTGAGCCCAGTCCTACAAAATAATGTTAGCTGGAATGAAACACCACAACATGCACCTGTCATTAAGTGAGGAGAAGATGTAGAGCAAGCCAGGCTCTCTTCAGGAACCAAGATAGGAGAAACCTGGTTCCTCAAATGACATAGGTAGAAACCAGACTGTCTTCTTCAGGGGGCTGGATTCAGGAAGAGCTATCATCAGTGCTCTAAGATATCAGGTCAGCTTCCCTCCAATTACTTCAGCTCTCAACATTAGACATTTTCTGCATAACTGGCTAAATTTCATCTCTGTGAGAGTAGAGATTGTATCTGGAATTGCACATCATTAATCCTGAGTATCTAGGAATGTGACTGGCACACATAAGGCACATAATTGTCGATGGAATGCGTGGAGACGTGGGAAGGGCAACAACTCTTGTAATAAAGAAACTCACGTGATACATTTGACCTGTGGAATCTGTAGCATGTATGGAGTGTGTAATATGTAGAGCTAAAATGGTGAAAATAACAAAGTAGGAGTTCATATATATATATAGTCAACACAATTCGTTTAGTACCGCTTGTCTAATAATTTCAAGGCATTACACTTATCGATTCAAAGTTAAAACAATATCCCTGCCCTCCATTCCTTACAATCTAACTTAGGACAGGTCATTGGAATTAAAAACGATACAAATAGGACTTACTAAAATGCTATCATCACCACCCCCTACAGATTTTCAGACTAATGAAAAAAGACATACAAATTGTTTTAATTCATTATGATCCTAGAGGCACTTATAGCAAACCTACAACTTAGTAGCAGCTAAAAAAAATTGAATGAATCAATAAAAACTTTCAATTTTCTACAGAAAAGTAATTCAAAGGGGCACCTGCGTGATTCAGTTAAGCGCCCGACTCTTGATTCTGGTTCAGGTCATGATCTCAGGGTTGTAAGATCAAGTCCCACCTCAAGTTCCCCGCTGAACACGGAGTCTTCTTGAGATTCTCTCTCCCTCTTCTTCTACCCCTCACCCCCCGCCCCTCCTCCCCGCTCATATACATGCACACCCTCTCTCTCTCTCTCCATCTCTCTGTCTCTCTCTAAAACAAACAAACAAATAAATAATGAATAAGATCTTTAAAAAAATTATATCTCAAATGTTTAGCTTGAGTGATTGGTGGGTAGTAGAACAAAGAGAATGAGCATGTATGTAGAGATTTGGAACCTATTTTAGGATATTTAAGTTTTTAATAAAAGACAACTTCGCTACAGATTGAGAAGAATAGAATACAAGAGTAGGATTCTGGAAAACAGCAACATTTAAGGGGCCAACACAGAAAGAAGTAGGAAGAGAACCATGGGACTGAACAATCAACAATGTCATCATCCATAAAATGACACAACTGGACAGATTATAGCAAGTGTTCTAGAAATACAGCAAAGAGCTATGGAGGCATAAAGGAGGGAAGGTTGTGTGTCAAGAATGTTCTGTGAGCCTATAATAGAATTGGTAATGGTCAGATGATAAGTTAATATGCAAGCAAGACTAGGAAGAGAATGAGAGAAATTGCTAATTAGAAAAATTTAGAAATTGTATAGATGGGAAATTGGAGGCATCATGGTATGTGTCCATATCAATACAGAATTGCAAACCCTGCCTTCTGACAAGAATATAATCAAATAAATAACTTAATTTTTTCTATTATATCATTGCATTTTTATGGAATATTTCTGTAATCATTATATAGTGGCATAACTTTTTTCAAATAAGTAATGTAAGAATTATCAGTGTTGCTATGAAGTAAATAAAATTGTGAACACTCTGGAATTCAGTAAGTGATACCCTATAGTATAAAACAGAATTAAATCCACATTAATAGAAATTTTTTATAAAGAAAATGGCTATATTTGTTGGTTCCCACTTGTCAGAATTATAACTTCTGAGTTTTAACATCAAATTTATATATATATGTGTGTGTGTGTGTGAGTGCACTTGTGTGTATATATACATACATATTTGTTTCTAGCAGTCAGTGGTGTCACCTTATATGCCCTGATGATTTTATATAATTTGGTTTATCTTGCAGTTCAGCCAAAACACTATGTCATTTTCTTGGACTCAAGACTTCCTTTCACATTCTCCCACAAGGCTCCGTGTGGCAGTCTTATAAAGACACTCATTCCTTCCACAGCTGCATGGCAGCTCTAAGGCATAGTTTTGTACCTCTGTTCCTATCCCTTGTCATTGTTCCACTCAACCTTACTAGCTGAGCAAATGATGATGGGGGGCCCACAGGGAATCTAAGTGACTGAGGGGAAAGGCCAGGCAAGAAGATACATAAAATGATGATGTTTATGAAGTCTCTTTCAAATGGCAAGTTTTTGATCCTATAATTCTGATTATACCTGGCTGGTGCCTTCTGAGTATTGGCAGAAACCAGCTTCCTTTGCCAGGGTGAGATTCCATGGGGGAGAAACTGGCAAGCACTAATTAGAATATGACTGAATGTGCACTTTTGGTCTCCTTCTGAGATTTGATTTAAAAAAAAAAAACAGGATTTTGATAGTCAAGAATGATGGTTTAATGATAATATGAAAGGGGGAAAAAACCTTCATTAACAGGTATTGATTAAGACAGTCAAATTACCTATAATGTAGAAGATTTGCAAGAGAGTGAATCATTTTGGAGGTTGCAATTTGGCATGAAAAGCGTTGGGGAATCTCAATTCTGAAGAATAATCTCAAGTTCATTTTGCCACTTGCTTTGATGGTTTTTCAATGTGAAGTTAAATCTTTCAAAGCTGCTAATTCTCATTCAAAGTGCAGAGGAGTTCCAGAGAATTTAAATCACATCTGTAAGTGTGTGTAATAGCATCCATGGTTATTTCACAGTAATTTAGAAGGCCACTTTCAGGATGAGTGACTCATTCTAAGTATTATCATAGAAAACCTGTAAAAAAAGGACTGCTCTTTGCATTTTAAACTTCAGAGGCACTGCTCAGATTTTAGCAGTTTTCAGTGGAAGAGGATTATTACTGCTAGGCATTGAAAGAGACAAAAAGAAAAAATATAAACAAAGTACAATGAAAAAATGCAGTAAAAATCATTCCACATTGTCTCTTTACTGGAGTATTTGCTACATTCCCTGCTGTTAACCAGCTGACAGCATCTAAGTTATTTTCAAAGACATGAAATTTCAATATGTAAAATGTGATATAGAAGACACATTGCTTTGGAACAAGGAAATTTCTTGCAGGCAAAATAGGTGTCTAGGCAATTTTATGATAGAATATTTTGTTGCACTGTAAAATATCTAAATGTGGACTTGTTTCTGCAAAAGTGTAAAATATAAAGAAGAAAAAAGAAAGGGAAAGAAAGGGAGGATGGAATAAAGAACGAAGGAAGACTGGGCATTGAATGGACAAGGAAAAACACTAGGGAGGATGGGAAGGAAAGAAAAGGGGTAAAAAGGAGATGAACGACAGGGAAAGAGAAAAGCACCAAAAGCAGGAGAGACTGTTAGGTTGAATGATTGAATGAGTAGAACTCTTGGATTACGATCATAAGAAAACAATTTAATAAGACTAAAATAATCCATAATATGGTAGTCATGCCGTATTACGAATGGCTTTTCCTGGCAGGTGGACTCTCAGTCGGACTATGGCATGTTAGATGTTTATTAAGGTGTGCTTTTCAGATAAACACTTATGGAAACAAGGAAGAAAGAGGACCCGATTACAGGAAAGAACTTTACAACGTCTGTAGCGGTCAGCCATTTGATTTGGGCCACTCCCAGCAAAGTGCATGACACTGAGTGAAGTGGATTTCTGAAGTTAGGCAAATCGTGGAGGGTTGACACTGTCAGGAGGTAGGATAAAATATCTTTTAGGGAAGGGGCTTATGGATAGTGAGCACATCAGAGTGTTCACCAAAGTCCATCCCTCATTCCATTCTCTCTGCTTCCTCATGTAAATTCTTACAGCAGATCTTTCAGGATATCTGAAGGGCCATCGTCCCTGGAGAAAATTAGAAAAGGAAGGGTAAGGTGATGAATGGTAGCCCCTATGGCTGAAGCTTGTCTTGGTCCACAGCTGATAGGGTTTTTTTTCTTTTTCTTCCTATTTCATTCTTTGTTCTAGATTTCTTTTCTGTGCAGCCAACACCTCAGATGGTCTTAGTGATTACCTGGTGGCATGACAAAGACCCTCATACCTGAGAGGCCTGAATCCCAACTCATTTTGTTTTCTGAGGGTGAGGTCACTGATGTGTCTCCTTGAGATTGGAGTACCAAAGAGGCACTCAGGTGCATCACCTAGGTGCTAACCATCTTTCTCCCTGCCCCTGTGTGTTAGAGCAGACTTTTGCTACTCTGATGGTCATAGTCAATTATCCTTGCCAGATGGAGGTTTATTTTCTTGCCAACTAATACCTTAGCAAAAGGAATCTAAGGTCCCCAGGTGACACAGATAACTTATAACTAAATTAGACACTTGCTCTGTCCCCTGGTGAAATTGTTCCTTCTTTAAGGATCAGGTTATCATACTGTCAGAGCCCAAACTTGATGGAAGAGGAAGAAAAACTTCCCAAAGAGGTCATGAGAGTGATTGCAAACTTCCACTCCTGGGTTCCATTCCTTGGTTCTCTGATTCATGTGTCTTGCTTTTGGAGACATAACATTATATAAGTCTCTGATTCCAAATATATATTACTTCAGGGAATATGGTATCTCATCCTCTAAAGTGTAGTCTTCAATATGGCCTGCAGAACAGCCTGTGGAAGACACGGTTAAATCTCTCTCAGGCCTGCAGCTTCTGAATGGTGTGGAACATGATCCTGTGTTTTGGGACCTACTCTCATACTTCTTCATTACAAAGTAGGCGCCTGGGGGATTCTGTGGCGGTGTATACAACATTTGGTAAGCTCCGGGATAGTGATGCTAGCTGAGGCCTGTTGGCAAAAAGAGAAACCCACATCTGATGAAGTATCTCCTCCTGCCAGAATGCAATCTTGCCCAATATAATCAACTTCCCACTATGTGGCCATGTGGTCTCTTTGAGGCATGGTGCCATATTGGGAACTGAACATTGGTCTCTTTTGGCAGGTTGGGCCAGTGGCAGCAATTGCTAGATCAGTTTTGATAGATGTGTTTATGTTGTTGGCTTATGCATAACTTTAGTCCCTAATACCACTGTCCCTTTGCTCATATATGCATGGTGCCAGTACTGAGATGGACAATGACAGAGGCTAGAAATCACCTGGCCATCTCATTCTACTTGGTGGTTTAGTGCCTCTTTTATAGTGGGTACTTTATGGTAGAAATGAACATGAGAAACAGAGGTCATCACACTTTATGACTACTTCCATGTCTATCTATTGGATGTGATGTTAATTTTAATTACCATATAAGTAGCACAAATGCAAGCTACTATTATTCTTATTTATTCTGTTATCCAACAGTAGTGACCAGTTGTTCTCTGTGAGATCCATAAAACCAAAAAGCATTTTTTCTTTCTGAACCCTTAATCTATTGTACATTGTAATTTTTGATGAATGCTCTGTGATGCAGTTCAGGTTTAACTGTATATGAAAAGGGGGCCCAATAGGCCTTATCCAATTTAAGGAAAAAGGCTACTGAAAATCATCAGATAATTATTTTGGGTTAGTGATTTGAAAACGAACCAATTCCGACACAAGTGAATTCTAACCTTGTTTATGTTTAATTTGAATTTTTTAAGTCATTAAATCTAAGTCCTAAGAGTCTGTTTATTGCATTGCATTTTAATTATTAAAAGTCTTCTGTAATTTCATTGATAGTTACATGGCTAAATTACTGTATCTGAAACCAGGTTTTTATGGTGCCTGTGTTATAAAATATTGCTACTCATGAAATCTTAGTAATAATTTCCTTTTTTTAATTTTTTTAAAGATTTTATTTATTTATTTGACAGAGAGAGACACAGTGGGAGAGGGAACACAAGCAGGGGGAGTGGGAGAGGGAGAAGCAGGCTTCCCGCTGAGCAAGGAGCCTGATGCGGGGTTCGATCCCAGGACCCTGGGATCATGACCTGAGCCGAAGGCAGACGCTTAACGCCTGAGCCACCCAGGCACCCCTCAGTAATCATTTTAAACATCATATTTTATATGTTAACCTTTTAACATATAAGTATGCTTTGAGTAATCTGGATGGTTAATATAAACAAGTTCTACAAAATTTCATTTCTTAAATTATATGCAGATATGGAAGTGAACACTTGTTAATGCTATTTTAATGACAACATTTGAAAAAATAGGGTCCCTGGAAATATAATGAATGCATTAATGGCAAGTAAAGTCTAAATGATATCATGGTATGCTGTATTGGAAAGCAAAAATATAGAGGTAGAAGTTAGTAATATTATTGTCATAGAAAATAAAGATATTTGAAGTTATTGGAAGCTTAGAAAAATAGTTACATGATTATATTTTTACAGCAACCTCATCATTAGAAATACTCCCACTATTACTATCAAGGAATAATTAACCATTCCTTCTATGACATCAGGGACATTGTAGTCTGAAGAATTATTCTCTTAAAGTACGGTCATTCTATCATTGACATATGGGTATTCCATCAAGTCATCTAGAATTATTATATGAAATGCTCATTATTCAAGCTGTCAAATTTGATCTAAACATTATCTTTAAGACAGAAGATTTTCTCTTTTTCAATCAAAGAAAGTAAATTGTGATGGCAATGAATGTATGTATTTCTACTTTGACTTTCATTTTAAGTAATCCTTTTCCTTACCTGCAATTGTTGGCCTATATGCTGTCATTACCATATATCTTTTTCCTGTATTCAGCCACCTGACATTACATACAATTTTTCCGTCATTGCCTGCCATCATTGATAGATTTCTTTTATGGTTCCCTCAAGTCATAGAGGGTAGATTGACTTACTAATTCCATCAATGGCAAATGGCTGCCTGGAGCAGTGTTTCAATATATAAGCTTCAAACTACATCCCGAGCCTCAAAATACCAAATTAATTCCATCAGCATTTGGATTCATTCAAAAGCTAGACATGATCCCCTTTATCTTTGGGAATATAAATTAGATAGGAAAAATAGGCAGAAAATTACATTTTCAAGTTAATTTTAAGCTCAAGAATTTTTTTTTTCCATATAGAAATCCTGTACAAGAAATCTTAAACATGCATAGATGATGCCATTCTGTCCTTTTATTGGTCAGTTTTATTCTACCTTTCCCAGTCATTCAGTATGATCTGTGTTTTCTTCAAAGTTAACAAATTATAAAAATGAGGTATGCTCTTATTGTAGGAATTTGTTTTCTAGTTATGCTTCCTAGTCATAGAGGAGATTAGAAAGAATAGTTAACTCTCCTAACATTTTAAAAGCATTTCTTAATACCCTAAAACTTCTAAGTTTCTTTCCAATTTTGTATATCTTTTTTTTTTCCAATTTTGTATATCTTAATGAGTAGGAATTTCACCATTATTATTTCAAAAAACAAATCTTCTGGGCGCCTGGGTGGCTCAGTCGTTAAGCGTCTGCCTTCGGCTCAGGTCATGATCCCAGGGTCCTGGGATCGAGTCCCACATCGGGCTCCTTGCTCGGCAGGAAGCCTGCTTCTCCCTCTCCCACTCCCCCTGCTTGTGTTCCTGCTCTCGCTATCTCTCTCTCTGTCAAATAAATAAATAAAAATCTTTAAAAAAAATCTTCTTTTACCAGACTTTACATTTGTTTATAGTACTTATGAGAACAAAAATAAAAACCAAAACAGTACCACTTTTCCTTTGCAGTTTTAACCACATGTGATAAAAACTGATGTTGTCATTGTAGATGATGGGAAATAATATTTTATGTGCTTATTATTTAGCAGTTATCATGCTAGGAGTTGTTCCTATTTTTATTTTACAAATAAAAAGTTTAAATATAGTTAACTGACTCATTAATAAATATACAAGTTAGTGATTCAGCTGGGATCTTCCCCCTCTTCCACAAAAGCGCAAATTCTACCTTTATGTGTATTCTCATTTTATTGGTACATCAAATAATATAACCCTAACAGCTTAAAAGGACCAATGCTAGAACAGCTGGATCAGGTATTAAGAATATTCTAGTTTGCTAAACATAGTTCCCATAAGTACCTTTCTTGTTTTGAGACACATCCCTTAACTCACATTCCTGCTTTCTGAAATATAGGTCTTTACTTAAAAAAAAATCTTTAGAGTCCAAATTAACTTTCCTATTCTTCTATTTCTTAATTATTAGAAATAAAAGCCCTTATTCCCCAAAAATAAATATATAGAGTCTGGGGCGCCTGGGTGGCTCAGGTGTTAAGCATCTGCCTTAGGCTCAGGTCATGATCTCAGGGGCCTGGGACCAAGCCCCTCATTGGGCTCTCTGTTCGGCAGGAAGCCTGCTTCTCTCACTCCCCCTACTTATGTTCACTCTCTCGCTGTGTCTCTCTGTGTCAAATAAATAAATAAAATCTTTAAAAAAATTTAAAAAAAGAAATATATAGGGTCTTTCTACTGTAGCTATTCATATGTTTCTTAGAGATCCTGTGTAGGTTCCTGGCATATCCTATAAATACTGTCTATTGAAGATACCCTTGGTTTCAACTAAAAGACACTTGAAGAAGAAGAGATAGTGATGGTAAGGTTGCTGCAGGAAGCAGAATCAAAACACTCTTGATTATTTAGCAGAGGTCAGCTTCTACTAATGGGACTTATCTTTCTGCCTCTCTTCTCTCTTCCCAATTTCAAGAAACAAAAAATTTTTAATTGAGGTCAGTAGTGTAATGGGATAAGCAACATATACATTTATTCTGTCATACAGAATTTATCAAAAATAAATGTAGATATCTTGGGTCCTTATTTTGTAAAATGTGATATTGTACCTCTTTTAATATTAGCCAGGGCAAAGTCATCCTTCTATCTGTCAATCAATGGAAGGACTGTTTTGTTAACTGCCACATATACATATACACATACATCTATGTATAATTATATACAATGTGTGTATATAATGCCATCCCACAGGTACCAGATAGAAACTGTTTTCTATGATCTTCATATTTGTTATCCCCTGGCTTCTATAGATAAGCCTCAAACATTTTACATGCATATCTCTTGTAGCATTTAAAAATTGCTGACATTGCTCCTTGTTCCAAAGAAAGAGGGTAGGAAAGCCTACTTAAATCCATTTTGCATATAAAATTCAGAATTAGCTATGGCTATTGACTGTTTTCACAATATGGCTTATGTGATGGATATCAATAACAGACTCATTTGTGTTTATTTGAATGACTTTCAAAATTATATCATTTAGCAATTCTATATTAGAAAAGGGAAACTATGACTGCATTTTAAGTATTTTTTACTTCATTATTATGAGTTAAAATTCCTATTTGTGCCTTAAAATATAAATAGTATTGTAATTCATATTAAGCTGTCTAAAATCCTACCACATTAAAAAATGTAACTTTTTAAAAAATTTTACTTATTTATTTGAGAAAGTGAGAGTGAGATAGAACACCAATGGTGGGGAGGGGCAGAGAAAGAGGGAGAAGCAGACTCCCTGCTGAGCAGAGCCTGGCTCAGGGCTCAATCCCAAGACCCTGAGATCCTGACCTGAGCCGAAAGGCAGGCACTTAACCAACTAAGCCAACCAGGCACCCCTAAAATGTAACTTTTTAATACTCTATCCTGCTTTAATTTATAACTAGATAAAAACCTGGATTTTATGCCCTCCACTGAAATTGACTTTTCTACAAATATTTATTGAACAAACACTTTATGCTGGATGATGTTCTAGGCTTTGAAGAACCAACAATGAACAGATTAATCCCTTTCCTAATTGTTCTTATATGTACAAGTAAGGGGCAGTATAACTTCATGGTTTTAATATTGCACAAAATTCAGAGTCCCCAAATGAAAATCCCTTTTATTGACATTTTTGTAAAACTATATAATAAATTCTAGACCTTGTATGTTATGTTTGCACTACTAACACTCATTTTGTGCTTTAGGATATCACTAGTTTTAAAATGAAAATAGAGGAGGATATGCCATGATAGAACATAAAAATCTGAAGGGGCAATGGAGGATAATAACATTTAGCTACTATATTGGTGTACTGTGTTTGTATATTTTTGTGTTAATTGTGATTGTATTTTCCTTTTAATTCTATAATTATAGATTTATAGATTATAGATTATTTAATAATTAACCCATTTTATAGACTTAGAAAACCAAAAAAGAGACTTAATTATAGAGAACAAACTGATGGTTATGAGAGGGGAGGTAGAGGTATGGGTTACATAGGTGATGGGGATTAAGAAGAGCACTTGTGATGCCCAGTGGGTATGGTATGGATGTTGAATCACTATACTGTACACCTGAAATTAATATTACACTGTATGTTAACTAACTGGAATTAAAAATAAAAAAAGAAAACTAAGGTCCAGAAACTTAAAGTTACTTTCCCAAGATCACACTGCTAATGAGAACAAAGGCAGAATGAGATTCTCATGTAGGTCTCTGGATCCAATATGTCTGTCCTTCCCACAGTCCCTCTCTGTCCCCTCCCACATGGACAGAGCTGAGAAAAGCTAGGAAATCAGATGTTTTGGAATGGAAACATTGCATGTATTCTATTTAGTCCAATGTACCAGGATGTTGTGAACAGAGACATACAAAGAAACAAAAAGTTAACATTTAACTACTATATTTGTGCACTGTGTTTGTATATTTTTGTGTTAATTGTGATTGTATTTTCCTTTTAATTCTATAATTATAGACCTATTTAATAATTAACCCATTCAGTTAGTGAACTGAAATTTAAATAGAAACTTAAAAAAAGAAAAATGTCTATTCAATTCCTCTATTGATTTTTTAAATTTTATTTTATTATGTTATGTTAATCACCATACACTACATCATTAGTTTTTGATGTAGTGTTCCATGATTCATTGATTGCATATAACACCCAGTGCTCCATTCAATATGTGCCCTCTTTAATACCCATCACCAAGCTAACCCATCACAGCAAAAGAAACAATTGTATAGTGAAAAGGCAACCTATGGAACTGGAGACAATATTGGCAAATCATATATTTGAAAAGAGGTTAATTTCCAAAATATATAAAGAACTCTCACATAACTGAATAGAAAAAAAATCCAATTAAAAAATCAGAGGTGGATGGAATAGAGGATATAATGCTAAGCGAAATAAGTCAATCAGAGAAAGACAAGTATCATATGATCTCACTGATATGAGGAATTCTTAATCTCAGGAAACAAACTGAGGGTTGCTGGAGTGGTGGGGGGTGGGAGGGATGGGGTGGCTGGGTGATGGATATTGGGGAGGGTATGTGCTATGGTGAGTGCTATGAATTGTGTAAGACTGGTGAGTCACAGAGCTGTACCTCTGAAACAAATAATACATTATATGTTAAAAAAAAAAAAAGTAGGAAGGGAAAAATGAAGGGGGGGAAATCAGAGATGAACCATGAGAGACTATGGACTCTGAGAAACAAACTGAGGGTTCTAGAGGGGAGGGGTGTGGGGGGATAGGTTAGCCTGGTGATGGGTATTAAAAAGGGCACATATTGAATGGAGCACTGGGTGTTATACGCAAACAATGAATCATGGAACACTACATCAAAAACTAATGATGTGGTGTATGGTGATTAACATAATAAAATAAAATTTAAAAAATCAATAGAGGAATTGAATAGACATTTTTCTTTTTTTAAGTTTTTATTTAAATTTCAGTTAGTTAACTATTATTAGTTTTAAGTATATAATATAGTGATTCAACACTTCCATACAACATCTGGTGCTCATCACAAATGCACTCCTTGGGGCGCCTGGATGGCTCAATCAGTTGAGAGTCTGACTTGATTTTGGCTCAGGTCATGATCTCGTGGTCCTGAGATGAAGGCCCACATGAGGCTCCATGCTTGGCACGGAGTCTGCTGGTTCCTCTCTCTCTGCTCCTCCTCCGCTCATGCTCTCTTTCTCTCTAAAATAAATAAATAAAATCTTTAAAAACAACAACAAAAGAACCAAGAGGTATACTCCTTAATCCCCATCACCTATTTAACCCATCCCCTTACCCACCTCCCCTTCTGGTAACTATCAGTTTGTTCTCTCTAGTTAAGAGTCTGTTTCTTGGTTTGCCTCCCTCTCTCCTTTTTTCCCCTTCACTCGTTGTTTTATTTCTTAAATTCCATATATGAGTGAAATCATATGGTATTTGTTTTTCTTTGACTTATTTCACTTAGCATAATACACTCTAGTTCCATCCATGTTTGCAAATGGCAAGGTTTCATTCTTTTTTACATCTGAGTAATATTCCATGTATCTATATCCACCTCTTCTTTATCCATGGATACTTGAGCTGTTTCCATAATTTGGCTATTGTAGATAATGCTGCTATAAACATTTGGATGCATGTATCCCTTTGAATTAGTATTTTTGTATTCTTTGGGTAAACACCTAGGATCCTAGGGTAGTTCTATTTTGCTGGATCCTAGGGTTGTTCTATTTTCAACTTTTTGAGGCACTTCCATGCTGTTTGCCACAGTGGCTACACCAGTTTGCATTCCCACCAATAATGCAAGAGGGTTCCCTTTTCTCCACATCCTTGCCAGCTCCTGTTTCTTGTATTGTTGTTTTAGCCATTCTGACAGGTGTGAGGTGATATCTCATTGTAGTTTTGATTTGTATTTCTCTGATGGTCAGTGATGTTGAGCATCTTTTCATGTGTCTGTGGGCCATCTGTATGTCTTCTTTAGAAAAATACCTACTGATGTCTTCTGCCCATTTTTTATTGAATTATTTGTTTCTTGGGTGTTGAGTTGTGTAAGTTCTTTATATATTTTGGATACTAACCCTTTATCAGATATGTCATTTGCAACTATCTTCTCTCATTCTGTAGGATGCCTTTTACTTTTGTTGATTGATTTATGAGTTTTCTATTCTGTTATATTGATCTATGTGTCTATTTTTCTGCCAGTACCATACTGTTTTGATGGCTACAGCTTTGTAATATAACTTAAAATCTGGAATTGTGATGCCTCCAGCTTTGCTTTTCTTTTTCAAGGTTTCTTTGGCTATTTCAGAGTCTTTTGTAGTTCCATATGAATTTTAGGATTGTTTCTTCTACTACTAATATTTTGCAAATATTGAACCACCCTTGCAACCCAGGAATAAATTCCACTTGATCATGGTGAAATATTTTTTTAATGTATTGTTCGATTTGGTTTGCTAGTATTTTATTGGGAATTTTTGCATCCATGTTCATCAGGGATATTGGCCAATGGTTCTCCTTTTTAATGGAGAATTTATCTGGTTTTAGTATCAGGGTAATTCTGGCCTCATAGAATGAATTGGGAAATTTTTCTTACTTTTCTATTTTTTGGAATAGTTTGAGAAGAATAAATATTAATTCTTCTTTAAATTTTTGGTAGAATTTGCCTGTGAAGCCTTCTGACTTTTGTTTGTTGGGAGTTTTTTGATTATTGATTCCATTCCTTTCCTGGTTATCAGTCTATTCAAGTTTTCAATTTCTTCCTGTTTCAGTTTTGGTAGTTTGTATGTTTCTAGGAATTTATGCATTTCTTCAAGGTTGTCCAATTTGTTGGCAAATAGTTTTTCATAATATTCTCTTATAATTGTTTGTATTTCTCTGGTATTGGTTGTTATTTCTCCCTTCTCGTTTGTGATTTTATTTATTTGTGGTTATCAATTGCAAAGAAGACATACAGATGGCCACTGGGTACATTAAAAGATGCTCAACATCACTAATCATCAGATAAATGCAAATCAAAAGTACTTCACACCGGTTACTATCTTCAAAAAGACAAAAGATAGAAAGAGTTGACAAGGATATGGAGAAAAGGGAACTCTTGTGCATTGCTGGTGGAAATGTATATTGATACAGCCATTATGGAATACAGTGTGGAGGCTTTTTTAAAAATTAAATATATAACTATCATATGATCCAACAATCCCACATCTTTTGGCATCAGGGTCGTGAAGAGATACCTGAACTTCCATATTCATTGTAGCATTATTCACAATAGCCAAGATATGGAAACAAGCTAAGTCCTTGTCAACAGATGAATATCTAAAGAATCTGTGGCACATATATCCAATGGAGTATTATTTAGCCATGAGAAAAGAGGAAATCCTGCCATTTGCAACAACATGGATGGAACTTGAAGGCATTATGCTAGGTGAAATAACACAGAGAAAAATAATACTATATGATATCACTTATGTGAAGAATAAAAAAAGACCCAAATCATAAAAACAGAGTAGAATGGTGGTTTCCAGGGGATGGAGTTTGGGAGAAATAAGGAGATGTTGGTCAAGGAATAAAAACTTTCAGTTACAAGATGAATAAATTTTATGGATATAATATACAAAATGGTGATTATTGCTCATAATACTGTATTATATACCTGACAGATGCTAAGAAAGTAATCTTAAATGTTCTCACCATACAGAAAAATGGTGATTATATGAGGTGATGGAGTTATTTTGCAATATGTAAGTCTATGAAAGTAATATGTGGTCTACCTTATGCTTACACAATGCTATCTGTCAACTATATCTCAATATAGCTGGAAAAAAAGAGATGAAAATAAGGCTTCATCAATCTAGATTCTAGGGTAATAAGACAATGCACATAAGTAAATTTACTAGCTAATCAAACCTATTATTTGAGAGAAAAGGTTTTTTTGTCATTATTGTTTCTATTTTAAGAATTTATTAAAAAATTTCTTTGCTTTCATACTAAAGTCTAAAGATGAACTATAATGAGCCTAATTTAAATTTTGTTTAAAAAACATTTTTTTTAAGATTTTACTTATTTGACAGAGAGAGACACAGTGAGAGAGGGAACACAAGCAGGGGGAGTGGGAGAGGGAGAAGCAGACTTCCCGCAGAGCAGGGAGCCCAATGAGGGGCTCGATCCCAGGACCCAGGGATCATGACCTGAGTCGAACGAAGGCAGACGCTCAATGACTGAGCCACCCAGGCGCCCCTGAGCCTAATTTAACTTTTAAATTGTAGTTTTTAAAGCATCACAATGATAATATATGTGTGTGTGTATTTTTTTTTGCAGCTGTTGCAACAAATTACCATAATACAAGTTATTTTACAGTCCTGTGGAACAGAAATCTGACATGGGTCTCATGGCTAAAATCAATTGTCAGCAGAGCTCTGTTTCTTCTTAGACCAGAGGAGAATCTGTTTCCTTGCCTTTTCTAGCTTCTAGAGGCCCACCTGCATTTCTTTGCTGATGACCTCCTTCTTCCATCTTCAAAACCAGTAAGGTTGAATATTTCTGTCATACTGCCATCTCATCTGGTTTCCATTCTTCAGCAATCTCAGATTTCGGATTTCAGAAAAGTTTTCTGGGCGCCTGGGTGGCTCAGTTGGTTAAGCGACTGCCTTCGGCTCAGGTCATGATCCTGGAGTCCCTGGATCGAGTCCCGCATCGGGCTCCCTGCTCGGCGGGGAGTCTGCTTCTCCCTTTGACCCTCCCCCCTCTCATGTGCTTGCTCTCTCTCATTCTCTCTCTCTCAAATAAATAAATAAAATCTTAAAAAAAAAAAAAAAGAAAAGTTTTCTCCTTCTAGAGACTCATGTGATTAGGTTGCACTCACTCTGATATAATAATTTAATTAATTACTAATAGAAGTACATAATTATATTCTAGGATTGTCCAGGATATAATATGCAGGATATAATCCAGGACAATCTCCCCATCTAAAGGTCCTTAACCTAAATCATATCTTCAATTACCTTTTTCAAATCAGGTAACATATTCATAGCTTTTAGGGATTAGGATGTGAATATCTTTGGGTGGGGGGAACCATTTTGCCTATCACAATTTTTATCAGCTAGTCAGCTATTTGGTAAATATAAATGCCTTCCTGAGATATTGGAATAGCTTAGATGTTTTTAGGTTTTCATGGGTTGATTACCTGCAATAAAAGACTTCTTCAGTCAATCTCAAACCCTTATTAGATTTTCAAGATTTGTTGGGCATAGCTGCCATATTGCAGAAAATAATTATTGCAACTGCTAAGCCTTCTTCCTGAAGGGTGTATGTTTCTATACCCCTACCATTGCAGAATATTGCAACTGAAATCTACATATAGCTATCTAGAGTGAACTCCAAAGTAAAAGGGTTATAGGAAATGAATTTATTATCAAGATGAAATTTTTAACACTCTATACAGTTTAATACCATGGACTTTCACTTTTTCATTTAATAAATTTTAAGCTGAAAATACAGAAAATCAAACATTATTGACAGAATATTTTGTTTATGTTTTCTGGGCATATACAAGGTCCAAAGCTGCTGGGACCTTTAAGGAACTGAGTGCAAAGAAAAGAGGGAACAACAGGAGTCGGAAAGGGAATGCACAGGAGAAAAAAAGAGGAACCCCCTAGACTTATGGCTGGAAATCAAACAAGTTGAAATAGAGAAAGTTAAGTTTTGAGAATATGAGGGTTTATATACCTTTCTTATCTGAGGCATTGAGACAAAGGTAGAGTGATTTTATCCAGGGGATGGAGAATGAAAACAGACTACAAAGGAAAAGACGAAAGAATGAAAAATCAGGCAAACTAGCATGATGAATATGAAAACTAAATTGAAGAACATGAAGAACAGATACTGGCTGTCCAGAAATAGGGATGTAAATATGATGTAAGGATACATACCTATTTGTTTGACCTCACTCATGAGTGTACAAGGCCTAGTTAGGAGACTTGGGGGAAGAGTGTAGGTTGGCAGAGGCATATTATACTGAGGAAGGCATTGGGTGATGTTAACAAAGTCACAGGGCAAATGCAGGAGTAGACATGAGGTTGCAGTCGGTGGATCTACTGAATTCAACTGAGGATCTGACAGATGTAGAAACCTAAGAAGGCATGTGTGTATGTGTGTGTGGGGAAGCCATTCATAATTTTGAATAAGGCAGTGAGGAATTGCTCCATTGAGAAAATATTATTTGAAGAATAAGGGAAGGAGTCATGCAACCATCTGGAGAAAGACCTTTTTTTTTTTTTTTAAGATTTATTTATTTATTTGAGGGAGGAGGGGCAGAGGGAGAGAATCTCAAGCAGACTCCCTGCTGAGCATGGAGCCCCATGTGGGCAGGATCCCATGACCCTAAAATCATGACCTGAGCCAAAACCAAGAGTCTGATGCTTAACCGACTGAGCCACCCAGGTGCCCCCAAGAAGGTCTTTTTAGGAGAGACAAACAAGACTAAAAACCCTAAGCAAAAAGCATAGTTAATGTGTTGGAGAAACAGAAAGGGATCCATAGTGGTTAGAGCAAATATGGAAGGAGAAGAATAAGAGGTCATAGAAGTAACAAGCATTCTGGACATATAGAGCCTTAGTGACCTCTTCTTTTACTTTAAAATAGGAAGTACTGGCGGCCTTTGAGCGGAGGACATAATGATCTCATTTATATATTAAAAAGAACACTCGGAGGCACATGGGTGGCTCAATCAGTTAAGTGACCGACTCTTGGTTTCAGCTGAGGTCATGATCCCAGGGCCCATGAGATCAAGGCCCATGTTGGGCTCTGTGCTGAGCATGGAATCTGCTTGAGATTCTCTCTCCCTCTGCCCCTTCCCCCCCCACTCTCTGTCTTTCTCAAGAAAGGAAAGAAAAAAAAAAAGAACATTCACTTGGCTACTGCTGTATTAAAAACCAAAAACCCAGATGGGGGCAGGGCGAGAAAAAAACAGGAAGAACAGTTAGAAAGCTATTGGGATAAGCCAGGTGAGAGATCATGGTGCTTTGGACAGTAGTGGCAAAGTGGAGGTGGTGATGAATGGCTAGATTGTAGAGATATGTTGAATATTAAATCTACCAGATTTGCTCATAGGTTAATATAGGCTTTGAAAAAAAGAAAGAAGTTAAGGATTACAAAAAGTTATCAATAAATGACCACAACATGGATCCATCTTTCTTGGCTGCAAAGTTTTTATCAAGTGGGTCAGGGTACTTTTGTTGAAAGTAAATATTAACTCTGAGGGGCGCCTGGGTAGCTCAGTCAGTTAAGCCTCTGACTCTTGATTTCAGCTCAGGTCATGGTCTCAGAGTTCTGGGATCAAGCCCCATGTCAGGCTCTGTTCTCATTGCAGAGTCTGCTTGTCCTTCTCCCTTTGCTCTTCTCCCTACTCTCTTTCTCTCTCTCTCTCTCTCAAATAAATAAATAAATAAAATCTTTGAAAAGAAAAAAAAGGAAAGCAAATGTTAACTCTGAACCCCACTGATAGCTGAATGAATGCAAATGAGGTGTTTGCCTAACAGGAATCTGTGGTTTTGGGGAGAGGGCAATCCAACTGCTCATCTGGAGAACATCTAGAATTTGTCTGAAACTGGAAACAAACACTGACAACAGTTATATTTTACAAAAGAACAAATTTTGTTGACCTTTAAAAATTTAGGAATTGGGGGGCGCCTGGGTGGCTCAGTTGGTTAAGCGACTGCCTTCGGCTCAGGTCATGATCCTGGAGTCCCGGGATCGAGTCCCGCATCGGGCTCCCTGCTTGGCGGGGAGTCTGCTTCTCCCTCTCCCACTCCCCCTGCTTGTGTTTCCTCTCTCGCTGTGTCTTTCTCTGTCAAATAAATAAATAAAATCTTTAAAAAAAAAAAATTTGGGAATTGGGAATGAGGTAGGAGACTGTCTTTGTCAGTACAAACTGCTATAACCAATACCATAGACTGGGTGGCTTAAACAACAGACATTTACTTCTCACAGTTCTGGAACCTGGGAAGTCCAAGATTAAGATGCCATCCTATTTGATTCCTGGTGAGACCCTTCTTATAGGTTTGCAAACAGCCACCTTCTCACTGTATATTCACAGGGAAGAGAGAAGGAGAGCTCTGGTCTCCATTCCTTTTCTTATAAGGACACTAATCCCATCATAGGGGCTCCACCCTCATGGCAAAATCTAAACCTAATCATCTCCCGAAGACCCCACCTCCAAGTGCCATCACACTGGAAGTTAGGGCTTCAATGAATGAATTTTGTTGGGATACCAGCATTCTGTCTGTATAGGGACTCTAAGAACCTTTGAGACACAGTGTTTTCAGTGGGTGGATAGTATTAGATCACTGTGGGACAAAAGAGAAGGGATTGACTGCAAGTTAAGTTTGAAAAAGCAGCTCAAGTGATTCCAGCTCAAGTGATTTCCTTTCCTTCCGTCTCACTTCTTACAGCCCCTTGCTTACCCCTTAGAGTTGTAACTCTACATTGATTGTTTTTGGTGCGTATTTTTGGATTAGTGGACATATTCACTTTTTCACCCTGATCAGTCTTGACAAAGGTCAAAAAAATAACCTATGCAATAGTTAGGAGCATGTAAGAAATTTCAAGTTAAACTTGTCTGAATTGAAAAGTCTGTATTGTAAATGCGGAGAGTGATAGAGGATGAGCCAATCAAGTTAGGTAGAATTAGAGTTCCTGTGTGGGAAAGTCAACATTTTAGTATAAAGAATTTGTAATTTTTATTCTCATTTCTCAGCATTTACTTTATGTATATATGTATGTATGTATGCTTGAATGTGTTTTTGTTTCCTTTTTTCTTACATTATAGAGGTTAAGTATAGGTTCCAGGTTAGGGATGTAGGTTAAGTATAGCTTGTAGAATCAGAATACCTGAGTTTGAGTCTTAATTACCAATTTGTTCTTATGTTCAAATTATTTAATTCCAGTGATTTCTTTTCTACTACTATGTTTATCTCAAATGATTCCTGAGAAGTTTAAATTTAATATATATTTAAAGTTGTGGTACGTGTTAAACACTCAAGTATTACCCATTTTCTCCTTTGTTCTCAACTGTGTCCTGGATAGTTGATGTTGCCAGACAAGTGATCTAAGGAAAAATGAGGTATTAAGGAATGTGTCTGCCTTTCATGTCCAGAACTCAACTGAACATTTCAACAGAGCCCTGAACATTGATTGGTTGATTTTTATACTCCATTATGCATTTCTTAGGCTAAAAACTTGGCTAGTTTTCCATGTCAGGGCAGGATATGCTTTGTAACTTTCTTTTTGAAGATACATTGATGTTTTCTGTATTCCCTTGTGTCAGAAAAATGTTCGGATGGAATAGTATTTATGCTTAGCCATGGCCTGCCACAAAAATGTTCACTTGGAACAGTATTTATGCTTAACCGTGGCCTGCCACAAATGTTCATTTGGAACAGTACTTATGCTTAACCGTGGCCTGCCACAAAAATGTTCACTTGGAACAGTATTTATGCTTAACCGTGGCCTGCCATTTATACTGGCAAAGTCCCTGTTGATACCATCAGAGAAGATGAGGTTGGGTTGAGTAAATTTTAATAGATAGCATTTGTGATTAAGATGGTATGCTAGCTATAACATTGTGTGTCAACTGTATTCAGTTCTTTTTTTTTTTTTTTAAGATGAAATGGTGGTAGGCAGTTTATAATATATTTTTAAATTTGTTTCCAAAAGTATATGTTTAATCAATTCCCCTTCCCCCAAATCATTGTATCCTTACTGGCCTGATGCTAAGTAAGGAGCATTATGGTAGCCGGCCTTCAAGATGGCTCATAATGATCCCTACCTCCCACTATTTATACTCTTTTATAATCCCCTTCCACATTGTACCAGAGTTAGTCTGTGTGACCAATAACATATAACAGAAGTGGTAGGATTTGACTTTAAGATTAAGTTATAACAAAGATTCTTTGATTGATTGAACTTTAGAGAGGATCCTGAAACTTCTCCTAGGCCAATCTGTATACTTCCTTGTAAAATCCAGTTTTACCAAGAGTGCTGCTGAGTCAGTTTAGCAAGACTCCCCCTTACCCCCTTACTCAGTACCTGATCACCCTGGATATCTGATCAGATTCCTAATTCTCTACTACCCTCAGGGGATGTCTGATCACCCTGGGTGTTTTCAGCAGGAATCCTGTTAGGTCGACTTAGCTAGAACCCCCTCACCCCTGATGTTTCCTCACAGTAACTTTCTATCCACTGACACCCATTTGCTCTTGACTATAAAGTCCTACTAGCCTATGCTGTGTTTAGAATGGAGCCCAGGTCTCTACTGAGGTTTCTTTTTCCCCCACTGCAGTAGTCCTGAATAAAATCTTGGTTAACCTCTTTAATTGGGGCGGGGGGCGAGATGGTATGATAGCCAAAGCAGGATAAACTTATGGCAATTATACTTTTGGTCTTGAATATTCAGTAATATCCTGGGGTTCATTTTGTATGGCTTGGTGATAAAATGTATAAGCATAATTATTCATATTTTTAAGTAATTGGTTTGTTATTAAAGGAAAGGGAGGGGGCGCCTGGGTGGCTCAGTTGGTTAAGCGACTGCCTTCGGCTCAGGTCATGATCCTGGAGTCCCTGGATCGAGTCCCGCATCAGGCTCTCTGCTTGCAGGGAGCCTGCTTCTCCCTCTGACCCTCCCCCCTCTCATGTGCTCTCTCTCATTCTCTCTCTCTCAAATAAATAAATAAAATCTTTAAAAAAAAAAAGGAAAGGGAGGAGCTAATTATGTAGAAGGACAATTATGCTCAAATTTCCATGTGATGGTTGACAGTTTATGAAACAGTGCGCTATTAATGTGACTTCTGTGGGCTTCCTAACCAACAAAATACCAATCTCACTTGTCACATTATACCTTAGGATTGAACCATGCAGGGAAAAAAATGAAGGCACTGCATACCTCATTACACAGACCACAGAGGTAGTGGTGTAGCAATGGCTAGAAAATTACTGTGGATCATCAGAGTCGAACAGAAGCAGATGAAATAGGAATCGTTTATCAGAACCAGTCAATCCAAGGAAGCAAAGGATTCAAATCAAAATGATAATAGAGAGGCTAAAAGAAAGTGTGCCCTAAAAAAAAAAAAAAGGTGACCTGTATGAGCAACGGAAGAAAAAAATATTGTTGTACAAGGAAGACCTAGACAGAATGGAATTCATATGTTAATGATTTTATGAAATTGGAAAGATAGTCTGCACCACGAAATGTAAGAATTTTATTTTTATGTGCATCTTTGAAAAGGAAGTCAGGGGGGTATAACAAAGTCATTTTTTAATACAAATTTTAACATATATTCCCTAAACATAAGGAATACAATTTCTATTTCTTATGATGGCTGTTTTATGGGTAAAACAAAAAAATCATTTTATGTTATACTGAAAGAGCAAGTCACTTATTCTCTCTGACATTCGATTTTCTCTTATGTAAAATGACAGCGTTGCACTAGGTACCCATCATATTTGCTTCTGGTTTCAAATTTGCAGGATTCCATGAAAAACAGTTTTCCACTGGAGTGAGATACCTTTCCATCTTCCCAACTATAGTCATTTGAAGTGTTTTATTTTGTAATTTTTCAGGACTTTTAGTAACATTTGTTTGTGAAGCTGTATTTGATTTCTCATTCTTCTCTGGTGATTATTTATATGTGAACTGTCCTTAAATCTTAAATTGTATCCACACGCTCAAGACATCCACTCATAAATACATGGACTAATATGTCTATGATTGTAATAAATATTTTATCAGCGTGCTTATCACTTCTTTGTAGGCCCAGCTCTGTACTTAATAACAGACATATTAGGTAAAATTCAAATCCAATCTTTGACATGTCATGCTGTTTTTAAACTCACAAATTCATAGCTTCAATTTTCAACAGAGAAGCTTTGTGATTTTTAAAAAGAAAAATATATTTTTTCCTAACCTTCACTTTGTGGAAGTTTAGGGAAATGTACCTCTACTCCCACTTAGAATATGCAAACTTAAATTATCATATTGATATAGCTATCAGCTGTCCGCTTTGATAATACCGTATAGATGAATAGGAACAGAAGATTCATTTCATTTGTGTCAACATTAGCAGAAAATAATATGACAGAGTGCAAGGCTCAAGGGATTCATCTGACATTATTGAACAACCTCTTACCCTAGGAATTGCCTCTTACTGGGCCTTCTCCAGACACATTACACAAAAGAAGATCTTCTGATGGCCTTTGAACAATCTGAGACACTGATCTATGCATTTTAGAAAAGATGCCCTAATGGGAATGCAAATAATTTTATCCTGAAATCTTAGTCAAAAGCCTGAAAAATATTTCTTTTGTATGGTTCTTTGAAGGATCTTTTACAATGACCATTCACATCAATGCTAAACCCTTTGGGGGGAGGGGGACCTTGACATAAAATCATAAAATACAAATTAACATTTTATTATTCAATTTAAATGGCAGTGAAATATGAGAGGGGTTTTGGCTTCCTGGGAAATGAACGTGAACAAGAGAAGCAAAATGTGTCCAACTAATAGATATGAGTTGTTAGCTTCTGAAGATACGGGTTTCTTTGTTAAGAGTTATATTTGATGGGACAGTTTTCTGTATTAAAAATTATTATTGTTTCGTGAATTTATTTCTTATTTCTTTTTTCACGAAATAATACTAAAATAGTAAATATGGATATATATATGTAAGATAGAGACATATGTATAATGATTTGCATATAATAATCATCCAGGAAGTTATTGTATGATGTAAAATTACATCATAATTTTTTTTTCAGAAATTAAATAATAATGAAATTCCTAATTACTCAGGGACATTTTTAGAGGTCTCTTTGGCTCAGTAATGAGCACACATATTTAGTATTTATTCGGATGATATGCAAGCCTCCTTATGGTAGCAAAAATAAAATGCTTTGGTGACAGAGCTAAGCTTTATTATTCTCTTTAATAAGGACTATCTGTTCCTTTATAGCTATCCACTTTAAGAGTATTTGAAAGAGAACTTTTAGAATAATTTGCAAGTTCAGAAAGTAAAACAACAAAAGTCTTTTTCTGTGGGGCAGTTTGTTTCACAATTTGCTGTTCCATTATCAGCATCCCATTACTGTTAAAGCAGTAACAAACATGTCTTACACCACCATCCCTATTACTATCGAACTCCACCCACATCACCGCAGCTGCTTCTACATGTAACATTTGTTGCATAGAACATATGTGCCAAACCTTGAGCTAAATAACCTATGTGGACTACTTTATTGAGGCTTCATAGAAGTCCTGTGTAGTAGACTCCACTATTAATCCTATACTTAAAACAACTGCAATTGTACAAAACCAAAACCAAGGCCCCAGGGTCCAGATGATCATCTGAATGATTTTAGGCACCATACTATTCTAAATCTGCATGTAGATTACATATCCAAGATTACACTATTAGCTACTCCTTCTAGCAAATACTAGAACGCTAACAAGCCTGCAAGAGGTAGGAGGATGGAAAGAGTTTTTAGAGAAGGGGGCCAAGGGAGATGAAATGACATGCCCCAGTGATTCATGTGAGCATATATGAGCTCAGTCACCTCAAAGCGGATTTAAATAGTTCTGCTTAGAATCCCCCCTACAGAATCCCACCAATTTAACTGGGACAACAAGGATAATTGTTTGATTCTAAGAACTAGTGCAGTACATTAAAAAACCACAGGAAAAATCAGCTTGAGAATAAAAGAATACAATAATAAATCATTCATATACTGAATGTGACACTTGAGGGCTTCTGTTTCACTGACATGTATAACTTTACATGTGAAATTAACCTGTGGAGAGAAATTTGAGCATTTTGCTGTTTATAAAAATTTGGCATTGCAAAATGTAAGTTGAACTGTACTGTGACCTGGATTTCAATCATAACACAATAGGAGGAAAAAAAATGTCAGTGAATTATGGTAAAATAAATTTTATTTTGAGCAATATTAGTTTCTTTTCAGTGATCTTTTTTGACATTTAATAGATTTTTCAGTCATGCACAAATAGAAGAAGAATGTAAGTGGAATGAAAGTATAATACTTTTTGGCACCAAATGAAACATTAAACCATACCAAGGAGAGAGCCTCTGGATGTGTCCATTTCACCCATGAATGCTTCAGGCTCTCCAGACCTAATGTGGAGGGAAGCCATGCAGTGGCTGGTCTCCTGGGGCATTTACGTTGCAGACAAGGGCTAAAAGGTGGCTGACTACACAATGCACCGCTGAGTTCTGCAAATAAATCAGTTGACTTGAGTTTTAGGAAGCGGATTTTTGACCTGCCAGTTTGTGAAGTAAATTTGAACAACCATATTTATATAGATGCTGTTCCTCCAAAATTAACTTATATATAGTTTTGGTGATAGGTGCTTTTTTTAAATAGCAGTGCTTTTTTTTTTTTTAATATTGGGAAGTATTGTAAGCTATAAAAGTGCACAGAAAAGATAATAACCGTTCATATACTACCAACCAGCTCTGTCAAAATGGGTATTTTCCCATTATTTTATCATTTCTAAAAATTTTGGAAGTACTAAATCATGAGGGATACAGTTGAAGATGCCTACAAACCCCTCCCTACAATTTCCTTCTCCTTCTCCTTCTGACCTCTGAGAGATAATGATCATCCCAAGTTTGGATGTATATGCAATACCATATTTCTGTTACTATGTATTTAATTAATAATGGACACATATAAAATGTATAGTTTTGGTGTTATCAAATAATTTCTAAACAATGTCATGGTATATGTATCTGTCTTCATATTCTTTTACTCAATTACTGTTTTGAGATCCCTTCATGTTTATACATGCAGCTTTATTTTCACTATTCTATATAATTCTGTTATTAGCATGTATCCAAATTTATTCACTCTCCTACTATTACATACTTAAGTTTTGTTCTGGTTTTCTCTACAAAAGACAATGCTACAATTAACTTTATCATACATTTATCCTGAGTATGTGTCTGAGAGTTTATATATGGATAATTATATAAATTGCATATAAATATGAAATTACCAAATTAAATATTATACCATAGTCTACTGTATTAAATATTGCTAAAATTCTTTCTAAATTTGTTTGAAAATTTATACTCCCATCAGCAGTCTATGGAAGTTCATGATTCAAGATCCTTTTCAAAATTTAGTATTGTGAAAGTAATTCTTATAAATTGATGAATGAGAAACAATATTTGCTTATAGCTTAATTGCATTTTCCTGATTGCTAGTGAAGGTAAGTATACTTTTAATGTTATATTGGCCATTTATATTTTCTCCTCAATATTCTTATTTATAGGCTTTGCTTACTTTCCCATAGTCTGCTTGTCTTTGGTTTACAGATTATAGATATCCTTATATCCTTTTATCTTATTTAGATAGGTTTGTCTTTTTACTTTGTTTCTGTTGTTTTTCTTAATTTATGCAAACTTAGCATGTTTTTTCCTTCTATATTTTCAAGTAAAAATTTAAAATTTTGTACACCTAAAATTTCCTTTTTATATGGTTTGAGGAAATAATTTATTTTTTTTCATTACACAGAACCAGTGATCTCAGCACCAACATTCTACAGTCATACATATTATTATATATTTCCTGGTTTTCAGTCCTATTGGAACCTATTGATATTTTCTCAGCATTCATCCTAATCTTTTCAAAGAACCTACACTTGATTTTAGATGCCCTCTCTATTACTAATTTTCAATTTTTTATAATCATCTTGGCTAATTTCCTACTAATTTCATTGGCTAAATTTATTTTTTCTTTCTCAAAACACCTTTGGATAGAAATTTTATCAATAAATCTCTATTCTTCTCAAATGAAGGCTTATGAAATTCTAAATTTCTCTTTAAAAACCTAAATGTATCCCACATTTTTTGATAAATAATATTTCCATTATCATTCCAATTTAGATATTTTACTTTTTCTAATAATTTTCTTGATCTATTAGTATTCAGATATTTGCTCCTGAAATTCTCAGATATGTGTATTTGGGTCTAATGTTTAGACTTTGAATTAATATATTATAGTTAGCAAACATGGTCTATAAAACATGTTTATTCTTTGAATTATTCTATTACAGTTGGAAAACATGCCAGTCTTTATTATCCTTTAATATTTACTTCCGGGCATAAATATATGTTGTATATTACATATATATATACATACTTGCATATATGAAGACAACAATTATTTTGTTATTGGTATTATTATTGTTATGTATTCAACGATTTACTTGTCAATTTCTCGCTTCTATCTTCTTTTGGTTTTAATTGCCTACTTCCTACAATTCTTATTAACTGGTGGTTCTCAACCAAGTTGCACAGTGAATTCATTTTACAGAACTTTAAAAACAAACTGGTGACTCAGCCCCACTCACAGGGATCCTAATTTAATAAATCTGAGCTGTGGCTTGATACTGAAAATCTCAAAAGTCCCCCAAGTGTTTTTAGTGGTTATCCAGAGTTGACAACCAAACTCTTAGAGTCTTTTTAGCAAAAAAATTTTGGGACAGGTTTTCTTCAGATTTCCTTTGGAAATATTTTTAGGCTCTCAAGATACGGAACTCCAGGTTGGCAGTTACTTTCTTGCTGCACTTGGAAGATGCTGCATTGTCTTCTACTTTCTAGTATGGTGGTTGAGAAACTTGCAGTTGGGATAATTGTTCTTTTCCAGGCATTTTTCTTTACTTCCCTAGTTGATTTTAAGGTTTTCTATCTGCTTTTGATCCTTTGCAATTTCACTACGGTGTCTCTTGATATATGATTATTTGTATTTGTCTTTCTCAGGACTAGCAATATATTTTATCTAAGGATTCATATATTTTACCAAAACTGAATAAATTGATCCATATACTTACTTTGAATATCACCCAACCCGTTTTTGTGCAGGTTAATTTTTAAAAATAGTGTCACCTTCTTTCATTTCCAAATCCTAGTTTATATTTTTAACTATTTTAAGCATATCTATTTGAAGAACAATGACTCCAAAAAATCTGTTCTCTTAAGTGCTTAAGGATTGAATCCTTCTGTTGTATTATCTGTGAACTCTTGATCTTGGTGTATTTTATAGTTTAGATTATGAGTTTATCTTTAGTGAGCCCTTTTTTATGTATGTGTGAAAGTCCTTTTTTCACTGCTCTTTGCATTTGCTTCTGCTGGAATCCTAAGTGTTTTACCACAACAAAGTAAATTTTATGGCTGGGAGTTTTCCAAGGTCTAATAACAGAAGATGTCTAAAATGGAAATATGCCCGAGGGCAGATCATGGCTACAAATGTTCAGGCCCATGCCAAAAGACATAAATTTCCTTTCGCCTGGATACCGGACTCTCCCTTTCACTTAGAATTAGCCCTGAAGAGGTCCTGATTTTGGAACATATGGTACATCTGTTTTAACTCCCTAGAACTTATTAGCCCAAGACCTGCTCTTGCATCCTCAACTGGGAGTTAGTATCTAAAACCTGAGAGCAGGATTTCTTCACATCAACGCTATTGACATCTTGTGATGGATAATTGTTTAGTGGTGGTAGTGGTGGGCAGGGCTGGGGGGACTTGTATCCTGTGCATTATATGAAGCTTAGTAGTAAACCTACTTTCTACCCACAAGATGCCAGTAGTACGTATCCCTTCCCAGTTGTTACAACCAAAATGTCTCTATCCACTTACAAATGTCCCCATGAGGGCAGAATTGCCCCCACTTAAGAACTACTGTCCTAGATTATTGAGATCAGCAAGCCCTTCAGAGCAACCTCATGATTAAATTAGCTCATGTACCTAATGGTCTATTGCCTCTTATTTATAGCTCCTAGAAATTTTCTTTACTTTCTTGTGAGCTCAGTTACATATTTAATAGGAGATCTAATAACAGTCTGTCTAATATTTGTAGAGGGAAATTTTTATAGCAAGAGAATTTTCAGGTACTTAATTTTTCTATATTGCCAAAACCGGAGTTCTAAATTATTTTTTAAGTCTACAATAATTTGACAAGAAGATACATTTGACCATGGGTTAATTGGTCATGTAATTCTGATGTAGCATTTAGATACGCATGAGTAGAGAGTACACCTGTGTTCATCTATTTTCAGTACAGCAAATGCTGTCTACTATGGTGGGCCACAGCCTTGAGAGTTGGATAACTTGGCTTCTGAATGTTGGTTCTGCCTCCAACTAGCTCTGTGACCACAATCAAATAAATAGCTCAGTTCTTCTATTTTTTATTTTCTTACTATGACTTTATTTCTTGCTTACTAATTACTTCTTGTCACTTATCTAATTTGGTTACGAAATACCCAATCAGACTCATAATTTTGTCAGTTTGTGAATATTAAATGATAGTATCTATAAAATATGTACTGGTTGTTGATTTATCTCCCCTAAATGGCTATCATGTTATGATACATTATGAACTTTTATTCATATAAATACTTTCAATCACTTACTATATGTTTTTAATGTTTCCTGTCTGATTTAAATATAAAAAAAACAGTGCTTACTATTTTACTATAATGGAAATTACAAAGTAGCTGTTTTTTTAAAAAGATTTATTTATTTGAGAGAGAGGGAGAGTGAGAGAGAAAGCATGCGTGAGTGGAGGGAGAGGCAGAGAGAGAGGGAAAGAGAGAATCCCAAGTAGACTCCCTGTCGGGCAGTGGAGCCAGACTCAGGACTCCATCTCAACAACCCTGACATCACGACCTGAGCTGAAATCAAGAGTTGGATGCTTAACCAACTGAGCCACCTGGCGCTCCATGAAGCAGATATTTTAAAAATAAAAATAGAAAATATTTGCAAATGTGAAAAATTTTACACATTTAAACTATGTATTTTAAATGGTTTAAGGAGAAAGAGGTTAGTCAGGGAGGCTGATCAGCAATGGTTTAATTAAAGTGATACCAATCAAGCTCTGTCTTATAACATAAGGTTTGGTTAGTAAAAGTGGGGAATGAAAAGGACATTCTGAGCAGCACATTTCATGGAAAAAAAATTCTAATCAGATGCCTTCACTTCTTTTTTTTTTTTTAAGTTTTTATTTATTTATTTGACAGAGAAAGGCACAGCGAGAGAGGGAACACAAGCAGGGGGAGCGGGAGAGGGAGAAGCAGGCTTCCTGTGGAGGACGGAGCCCGATGGGGAACTCAATCCCAGGACCCTGGGATCATGACCTGAGCCGAAGGCAGACGCTTAACGACTGAGCCACCCAGGCACCTCTTCACTTATTATTCTTGAGCAGAGAAAATTTGAGGAGATGATTTCTAGCTCTTCCATGATGTGATCCACCACACCACTGTCACTGCTGACCTCCTTTGTTCCTGTGGTATAAGACTACTCTTACAAATCCCGTGTGGCTGGGATATAGATGGGAGAAGTACGTCTTCTCTATACCCACTCAAGCTGGACAAGAGCAAAGGCAGGCTTAGTTTTAGTTATTGAGAATAGTCTCAGATATCTCAGTAGAGAAAGCTTAAGGAATACAAAAGCAATGGAGGTAAAATTCAATTTTGCGTTCTCTGAAAGTTTAGTTGAGGGTATAGCCTGCAGAATTATAGTGAGCCCAGGTGTTAATCTTTCTTGACTTTTGACATTGATGTTTCCTAGGGGAGAGATTCCACAGTGGGGTTTATCATGACCATTTCAACATGCTTATAACTCAGTGGAGAATTGCAATATTTACAGAAATGACCAGAAAACAAAATAACATATGGTCAATGATAGAATAGTACTACAAAGTAGCGTGGGAGCTGAATAAAGATAGAACACTGAAGAAAAAAAATCTCCTTGAAGCTGAAGTATATAAATTAGACCTTGAAGAATGATTAGTATTTGAAATGAGTGAACGTTGATAATCAGGACTGAATTGGATTATATGTGAAATCAAACTAAAACAAAAAGTCATGGGTTGGAAAAGGGATATAATAAAAGCCAGAAGTGTCATCAGATAAGACAGAAGTGGTGTAGTTCCAAGTGATGCAGAAAGTTGAAGTATTTTTAAACTAGTTATCAGTATGTGTTAAGTGCCATCATAATGATTTATTACATTGCTTGGGACGAATATCTCCATTTAAAAAAGTATCTCACTTGAGATAAGATCCAGAGTAAATGATTCAGAATCCAAGGAAACTCAACCTAAAGCATTCACTCACTTCTATATGATGAACAGGTTTTTTTTTCAAGAGAAAAGATTCTAAATGCAAATGTCAGAACCCACTGTAATAATGCTTTATTGATTATTTTTCTGTTGAGAAGTCCTAAGTACTTTGGTGATCTTGTCTTATACACCTGTGGCAGGGTTAAGTACAGTTTAGAGGGGTTTGCTATTTCCATAGCAGGAAAAAGTTTAGCAGAATATTTTTTATATATATCATGTGCCTTGTCTGCATTTTATTCAATTCCCAAGCGAAAGGTGATAAGAATGAAGATTGGAGAGTGAATGATGAAAAAAATAAAATGAAACCATGAGGAATCTAAAAATATTCTTTTTTTTAAAGATTTTATTTAGAGAAAGAGAGAGCTCAAGAGGAGGAGGGGCAGAGGGAGAGAGAGAATGTCAAGCTGACCCTGGGCTGGACCCCAGTGTGGGGCTTGATCTCATGACTCTGAGATCATGACCTGAGCCAAACAAAGTCGAGTTGGACGCTTAACAACTGAGCCACCCAGGTGCCCCAGAATCTGAAAATACTCTAGATTAATAAGAGACCATTTTTTCTCTTTCCCGTTTATAGACTTAAACCATTCTTGATTTTATATTTTTACAACTATAAAAATTCTTTTGTGTGCAGGGCATTTTCAGGCCAACCAGAACTTTACATTTGAACAAAAAGCAAGAGAAGAACATTTTGCCTCTTAATCTTGTACTTTTTATTTATTTATTTATTATTATTTTTTAAAGATTATATTTATTTTTTTGACAGAGAGAGACACAGCGAGAGAGGGACCACGAGCAGGGGGAGTGGGAGAGGGAGAGGCAGGCTTCCCACTGAGCAGGGAGCCCGATGCGGGGCTTGATCCCAGGACCCCGGGATCATGACCTGAGCCGAAGGCAGACGCCTAATGACTGAGCCACCCAGGCACCCCCAATCTTGTACTTTTTAAAATACAATTTAACTACTTTACCTTTATATGGATTGAAGATGCTTCAAGTAAAACCAATCATTTCTGATAATACTAAAGAAAACAATCTTATGGATAACACCAAATAAAAATGAATATTTAATAACTTTTAAGGTAATGCTATCATTGATCATACTGAAAAATGAAGATATACTTCTCTGATGCATATCAAATATGTATTTCCCTAAATTATCATTTTTTTCTTCACAGGTGCCTCAATCTAACTTTCTCTTGATTTCTAAATAACCTGAAAGGGAAAATTAGCTGACTTAATTCATAGTGTTATTCCTGAAATGGCAATGTTATTGAAACAGCTGACTGAATACCCATTTTTTACACTTCTTTTCTCTCTCTCTCTCTCAGTGATGGAACAAAGAGAACTTTAATATGCACATATTTAAAGGAAGAAAATTCATTTTAACTCTTAAAAGCTACTGATGCAGATGCTCACTACATATTAAGGAATCAAACCATTGAAACCTCTGGAAGCATGGATGATAATCCTATAAAAATGTATTAATTCAGTAACTTAGGAGAAATTAGAAATGAGCTCAAATAGCTGAACCATAATAATAAGAGCCCTAGCTAGCAGTCCCATTTTAATACCCAGGCTAGCTTTTCATTCCTGAAAAATTTACATTTACTTTATTGATAAATATCATAAAATGATAATTAGGCCTGCAGAGCAGACAACATCAAATCCAGTGGGTTCACTTTTCTGTAGTTCATAAAACGATGTTCATATAATAAAACAAGATAACTTGTTGCATCACCTTTAACTAGAAGCACATATAGGTAAATACTAGACATTTCCATGGTAGTATGAATTAAAGGTAGAGAAAATTCTTGCCATTTGCTTCAGAATATTTGTTTCCAGCCTAGTTTTATCTGATGTGAAATGCTACTAATTTAGCCTTTCTGAAAAATATTTTTTCTTCTTATAGTCTACCTAATTACTGTGAACATAATACTCACTTTAAAGCAGATATATACTACAGAGTCCTTCTGAAAGGAAAGTTTTTTCCACTTTGAGGAAAAAGTCAGAAATGAATGCACCAAGATACATTTAGAAAATACATTCCTTGGGGTGCCTGAGAGGCTCACTTGGTTATGCATCTTGATTTTAGCTCAGGTCATGATCTCAGGGTTGTGAGACCGAGCCCCATGTTGGGCTCCATGCTCAGAATGGAGGCTGCTTGAGATTTTTTCTCTCCCTCTTCCTCTGTCCCTTGCCCCACTTGCACTCAAATAAATAAATAAATAAATAAATAAATAAATAAATAAATAAAATATATATTTTTTTTTTTAAGATTATTTATTTGACAGAGAGAGAGTACACAAGCAGGGGAAGTTGCAGGTAGAGGGAAAGGGAGAAGCAGGCTCCCCATGGAGCAGGGAGCCTGATGCTGGGCTCGATTCCAGGACCCTGGGATCATGACCTGAGCTGAAGGCAGACGGTTAACCGACTGAGCCACCCAGGCACCCAAGTAAATAAAATCTTAAAAAAAAAGTACATTCCTCATATGGTCATCCAAGAGCACTGTCTGCATAAAGCCTTTTAATTTAGCTGTGCTATCTTTAAACTATGACATAATTCAAGAACATCATTTGATTGTATATTCTATTAAAATATCTATAAATGTTACCTGTACAATTATTAATGCAATCTGAAACTGAGCTTATCATTGCCAGATAAAATTTCCTTAGAAGCGCTCTACTGGATACCATTGACTTGATGCCAGTGAACAATATTTATGTATTTTTTCCTATTCATTCACTACATCTTCTTCCATTTTATATTATCAGGCTTTTTAAATTTAATTTTTTTTAAAGATTTTATTTATTTATTTGACAGAGAGAGAGATAGCAAGAGCAGGAACACAAGCAGGGGGAGTGGGAGAGGGAGAAGCAGGCTTCCTGCCGAGCAGGGAGCCCAATGTGGGACTCGATCCCAGGACTCTGGGATCATGACCTGAGCCGAAGGCAGATGCTTAACAACTGAGCCACCCAGGTGCCCTTTTTAAATTTAAATTTAACAAAGATAAATTCACAGTGGTGGTTTGTGATATTCTGAAAGTAAGAAACATTTCTCTTGAAACTTAGGGTCTTAGGCACATGGCTATTTCCATGCTGCCAATATTGTGTTATGTGGGACCAGATTGGGAGGAAGATTGGAAAAAAACCAAAAGGCACCTTTTTCTTCTTAGTGAGTGGGTTTTCCAGCCTGTTGAGGAAGGGGGGCGGTATTTTTTTCAACATTAGTCAAGCCCTAAAATTGAAAAAGCTTCTCCTTTCTCTCAAAGAATCCTTAATTCTGTTCTCTTACTCTTTCTTGGAAAACTAATGAGACTTATCTCCCTATACAGAAATTATCTGCTTGCCAGGTTCTCCAAAACCCAGACCATGATATAATTAAGAAGATACGTATGGTTGTATTTTGGCAAGTTAGAAACTGAGATTCACGCTAAATAAATTAGAATTACTGTAGGGAAAATCAGACTGCTTTTTCCTGCCTTTGCAAATGTAATGTGGCAGATGAGGCTCATCTAATACTGGATATTTTGCAGCACTAAATATGGCTGTTTTCTTTTAAATGGTGTTAAATGCTCTGTTATATGGCCTATGCTGTATTCAGTGGTTGCCCTTCCAGTGTTTTAATCTTCCTTTCTTAATAAACTAGCCTCAGTCAACTGAGCTTTCTGAAACTTTAGGTCAAAATTAGAAAATACCTTATCTGTTTGCATTTGATCCCATTTCGCTGGTGATCATTTCCTTCCTTTTAATTTTGTTGTCACAATGAAATAATTCAGCGTAAATTCAACATTTTTCTCATCTTAGCCATATATATCAAGAAAAAAGATGAAAATATACTCATCAAAAATCTTTTTTTAAAAACAAGGCTAAAGGACTGCTTTGCTATTATGGAATAAACAGAGTGCTTTTTATTACCTCATTTGGAATTGCTAGTATAACTCAGAGCCCTATCACCTGTGAGAAATGGAGTCATTCTAAAGTCATGCTATAATAATAAAGCATTTTAATATGTGTTAAACCATCCACATGATCACAGTCCAATCCCCTTTCGACAGATTTTATACAGTATAAAACAGCAAGCATAACTAAAGGTATCTGAAAATGAGGTTGTACATTAACTCTAAGTTGTAAATGCAAATGAGACTAAAGCACCCTACAGTATTACTTGCTTGTGCTGTATTCAACATACTATATTTTAAAACTTTTCATAACGGTGCATATTGAAAGTTGGAAGAGTCCTCAGAGACCATTTTTTTTCTGGTATAAAACTCAATCAGACATAAGTTTCTTCTCTAAAAAGGCTTGGGGCTGGGAGTTTGGGAAGGGGGGGTCACATTTTAAGATTTATTTTTTGCTATTTATACAATGAAGGTGTCATGTATTTGGAAGTGGTGGGAAACATAGCATAAAAGTATAGAATATAAATGTTTCAAAATTATGTGTTTTTCCCTCAAATCTCATTAATGTTTCATCAGAATGCAATATTTTAAAAAACATTTTCTTTTCATTCTGCAGAAATCAGTTACTAAGTATCACTGACTCTCCCTGTGATCTTTTAGATTGTTTTAAGTGCATATATTTGCAAGATTGACACACAAAAATTGGAAAATTGCTGTTTCATATTAGTTTTTCTCTATCCAGGTTGTCCAGGACAACTTTCTTTCTTTCTTTTTTTAAGATTTATTTATTTATTTGAGAGAGAGAGAGAGAGAGAGAAAGAGAGAGGAAGAGAAACTGGGTGGAGGGGCAGAGGGAGAGGAAGAGAAAATCTCAAGCCGACTCCCCACTGAACAGGGAACTGGATAAGGCAGGGCTCAATCTCATGATCCTGAGAAAAGGACCTGAGCCAAAATTAAGAGTCTGTTGCTTAGGGATGCCTGGGTGGCTCAGTTAAGCTTCTGCCCTCAGCTCAGGTCATGATCCCAGGGTCCTGGGATCCAGTCCCACATCGGGCTCCCTGCTCAGTGGGGAGCCTGCTTCTTCCTCTGCCTGCCGCTCCCCCTGCTTGTTCTCTCTCTCTCTCTCTCTGACAGCAAGCAGCAGGCAGAGCAGGCAAAAGGAGATGCAGGCCCCCCATGAGCAGGGAGCCCGATGTGGGACTGGATCCCAGGACCCTGGGATCATGACATGAGCCGAAGGCAGACGCTTAACGACTGAGCCACCCAGGTGCCCCCATAATAAATAAAAAAAGAAAAAGAAGAAAGAAAGAAAGAAAGAAAGAGAGAGAGAGAGAGAGAGAGAGGAAGGAAGGAAGGAAGGAAGGAAGGAAGGAAGGAAGGAAGGAAGGAAGGAAGGAAGGAAGGAAGGAGAAAGAAAAAGAGTCGGGAGTGCCTGGGTGGCTCAGTTGGTTAAGCGACTGCCTTCGGCTCAGGTCATGATCCTGGAGTTCCTGGATCGAGTCCCACATCGGGCTCCCTGCTCAGCAGGGAGTCTGCTTCTCCCTCTGACCCTCCCCCGTCTCATGCTCTCTCTCTCTATCTCATTCTCTCTCTCAAATAAATAAAAAATCTTAAAAAAAAACAAACAAAAAAAAAAAGAAAGAAAAAGAGTCTGTCGCTTAACCAACCTAGCCACCCAGTGCCCCTCCGATAGAACTTTCCGTGATGATAGAAATGTTCACAATGGTGTTCAATACCACAACCTCTAGCCACATGGGGCTACTGAGCTCTTGAAATTAGTGTGATTGAGTTTTTAATTTTATTTAATTACAGTCCTTCATGAGTTAGCATTGTGTTCGACAAACCTAACCTGCTTCTTCTTGGCCGATTTTTTCCATATTTTTTCAGATAAGAATATTTGATACTTGTGAAGAAGCAGTGTGGATGTATAATTAAACTATCCTGCCTTCATTGTTCGGATTTTTATTATATAACTAACATGTTTCAGTCGTCCCTGTAAATCCTAGGCATGCAAAGTTATTTCGGGAGCATCTTTGCTGTCACCCTCAAATCCTCCTTTGAGGCCCACGATAGTGCCTGCAATACTTATGTCAGAAGCAAACCATTTGTTGTTGCCTGTGTCATCCAGCACGCTTTCAATTCTTCTTGAAATAGGCTTTTCTAGGATAGGGATAAACAGTGTATGTGAAGGGAGCCTTGTTCCGTCAATATCCTGAACCAGGAACACCTCACCAATAATGCAGTAAGAAAAAGGTAAGAAACTGTCATAGGAAACTTCAGAAGAATCACTTTCTGACAGGATACTATGATGGGCATTGTGACTGCCTTGGGGATTGTTCTCTAAAGATGGGGAAGAAAACCTGTAGCAAGTCAATTTATTCAGGAACTTTGAGATGAATACCTAGTAAGTGGCTTGTTAAAATTCATATAAACACAGTTTTTTTCCAGATTCAACATAAATTCAAGAGATTTTGCCCCAGTTATTTCTCTAGTACATATACACTTACGAATACATTCAAGGGTGGGACTTTTGTAGTTGATGGGATGATGAACTAGACAACCCCTAACATCACTTTTGGTGTTCATATCATGATCTCCAGGTTTAAAAGGAAGCCAAAGTACAAAGTGTAGAAATTATTCTCTACTGGAATCCTGCTTGCCAACACCTAACAGTAGAATACTTGATTTTGGCATATAATTTGTTCTAAAGGATCTCCATATTTAAATTAGTTAAGATTTCAACCAGATAAAAAATTAAATGATGGGGGCTGGGGGTTGCTGCTGGCCTCATGAACATAATAGAAGTGGTAAAAGTAAGTGAAAGAAAAATCTGTGGGAACAAAATGATCAAGGAAGATATATGCATATATGTCAATTGACATTTATTTGCTGCTAATTTCCCTTAGTTACAGGAGACTATGGTTTGTCTAAGAATCAGTGCAGTAATGAAGAATCCAGTATATCCCAACTTCATCTCTGCCTCTATACTCCTTCACATTCCTTTTTTTGTCTGTACCTCTCTGTCTTATGGTTTAACGTCTAGCTTGTGTGATTGTGTTCACAATTGAATTTGATCACTTTTATTTCCAGTTAACTTTATTAACAATCAAAATTATAATAACCCTGTAATATATTAGGAAGGAAAGCAATTCGCATGGAGTTGAAATAAAAATACAATTCAAAGAATATTCTACACTTCTCAGAATAAATATTTGCTTTAAGTAGTTCAGGAAGATGATGTTCAATAATCCTTATTCCAAATATAAGTTCAAAACTTACCATCTAAAAATAAAGGCTATCATTCACCTACTTCTGGTAAGAAAGAGAAGATGTCAGCCATATTCACTAGCAATAATGAGATACCTATGGGCTATTGAGAGTTGGAAACTTACAGTTCTATGTAGACAATTTTATACAATATATTGGAAATCAAAATTTTGATTTTTTTTCAAATTTATAGAATTGAAAATCTGTTTGATTTACTATTTGCACTCGTTGTGTAAGCATTATGCATGTAGCTGCAGAACATAATCTAAAGACCAACCTGCAAATTACTAATGACAAAGGGCCTATAAAGTATAGGTCAGTTAAATGTACCTAAATGAAAATGTGGCCAGTTGTGTTTAAGTCCATACTCAAGCATCTGCTTCTAAAACTTGAGAAAGTGGAAACAGACCATCCAGGAAGTCTGGCACTTTGTTTTATGCTCAAACAACCCCATCTGTTGTTATATCATAGTGTTGTTATAAGGATAAAAGGATGGATACATGTGAAGTATTTAGAAGAGTGCCTGGTACATATTAAGTGCCATATAGCATTTAATTGTTACCATTTTCTTTGGAACTGTGCTAGAAGATTTCATACAAATGGTTTCTATTTTGATGTTCCTGTTCTCCGACCAGATGGAAAAACATGATTAAATTATAGCTGCATTGCAAATATTGAAGGTACAAAAATAACACTTTTTTTTTCAGTCCAATAAGTAATGCAATGCATAGGAAATTAAGTGACTTTTGCACTTTTTTCAATCTGTTCATAGTTCTAAATTAATTTATCATGATGAATTTTAATGGGTTTGGTAAAAACCATGCTGTGTCTATTGATGTTTTAAATATTAAGCCAAAATAAAAATGTACCTAAGTGGACTGCTATTTTATAAAAATAAATACAGGATATAAATAATAGATTCTCAAAAGAAGATATTAATTCCCTCAACTCTTTCTTCTCTGATTATAGAAAAATGTACTTGATTCTTGATTCCTCATATTGGAATAACCCCATCATAAGTTGAAAATATTGTTAAGTCAAAAGTGTATTTGATACATGTAACATACTGAACATTAATAGCATAGCATAGCCTATTTTAAACATGTTCAGAACACTCACAGTAGCATACGGTTGGGCAAAATCGTCCCACAAAAAGCCTATTTTGTAATAAAGTGTTGAATATCTTATGTAATTTATTGACTGCTGTAACAAAAATGAAAAACATTTTGGTTGTATGAGTACAGAACTGTTGTAAGTATATCAGTTGTTTATCCTTGTGATTCTGCGGTTGCCATCACCTAGCATCATGAGAGAGGATCAGACCACATATTACTAACCCAGGAGGAGAGCAAAATTCAGAATTCAAGGTACTATTTCCATGGAATGTATATTGCTTTTGCATCATCATAAAGTTGAAGAATTGTGAGTCAAACCATTGTTAAGTCAAGGACCGTCTGTGGTCGTATAGTATTGTGTTTTAATCTATATTTCCCTTTTGGGTCATAATGTTGATCTTTTTTTCCCCATCAATTTTTTTGCCATCTGTATCTCTGCTTCAATAATATGTCTGTTCAAAATGTTTTCTTACCCCAAAGATACAAATGTAGTGATCCGAAGGGGCATGTGCACCCCAATGTTCATAGCAGCTATAATAGCCAAACTATGGAAAGAACCTAGATGTCCATCGACAGGTGAATGGATAAAGAAGAAGTGGTATACACACACACACACACACACACACAGAAGAATATTATACAGCCATCATAAAAATGAAATCTTGCTATTTGCAACAATGTGGTTGGAACTAGAGGGTATTATGCTAAGGGAAATAAGTCAATCAGAGAAAGACAAGTATCATATGATCTCACTGATGTGAGGAATTCGAGAAACAAGACAGAGGATCATAGGGGAAGGGAGGGAAAAATGAAACAAGATGAAACCAGAGAGGGAGACAAACCATAAGAGACTCTTAATCTCAGGAAACAAACTGAGGGTTGCTGAAGTGGAGGGGCTGGGAGGGATGGGGTGGCTGGGTGATGGACACTGGGGAGGGTATGTGCTATGGTGAATGCTGTGAATTGTGCAAGACTGATGAATCACAGACTTGTACCCCTGAAACAAATAATACATTTTATGTTAATAAAATAAAATAAGTTTTCTTACATTTTGGGGGGATTTTGTTTGGTTTCTTTTTATTGAGTTGGAAGAATTCTTAATATATTCAGGATACAAGTCCTTTATCAAAATCTATTTTATGAATATCTTCTCATCTGTAGCTTATCTTTTCATTTTTTCAGTGTTGTCTTTTGAAGAGCAAGAGATTTTAATTTTGAGGGAATTTAATTTTATTTTGTAATTAGTGTTTTTTTTGTCTTATCAAAATATTTGCTTAACTCATTGTCACAAATATAGCCTTTCTTGTATATCTGCTAGTATATATATATAGTTTTAGGTTTTAGGTTTATTTCTGTGATCCATTTCAGATTAATATTTTATATGGTAAATGTCGAGATTCATTTCATGCTAATACTGCCCATTTCCCATTGAATTACTTTGGCATTTATGCCTATTGGTTGTATATTTATGGGTCTATATATGTTTGGTCTACTTCAGGACTCTCTATTTCTTTGATTTACATGTTTATCAAACTGTTGACTTCTGAAGAGTGAAGTCAGCTGGTGTAAGTCTTCTGATTTTGTTCTTTTTTACAACTGTATTATTCTACTTATTTACCTTTAGCATTCAATGTGAATTTTTCATACCAGTATCTTTGTTTCTATAAAAAAAAGTGTGGTAATAATTGGGATTGCATTTAAATTGTTAATTAATTTGAGAAAAATTGACATAATAACATTGAGTATTCTGATTTATGGAATTAGTATAATTCTTCATTTGTGGTGATACCCTTTAATTTTTATCTTCAACAATTTAAAGTTTGCAACATACAAATCTTGCACATATTTTGTTAAATGTAGCTTTAAGTATTTCATGATTTTTTGTGCTTTAATAAAAAGTAGGTTTTTTATTTTTATATTTTAATTTCCAGGTGTTTACTTCTAGACTATATAAAACAATTGATTTTTATACATTGACCTTTAATTGTGGGGCATTGCTAAATCCATTTATTGTCTTAATGCTTTAAATTTCACTCTAGACACTACTTATCTGCATTCTATGAATTTTTGTACATTGTGTTTCCTTTTGACTTCCTCTTTGATACATGGGTTATTTAAAATGCAATATTTAATTTCTAAATATTTGTGTATTTCCATGCATCATTCTCTTAGGGTTTTCTCTTTAAGCCCCATTTTGCTTAGGGGAAAAAACACTGCATGATTTTTATTCTTTTCAATTCAAGGTTTATTATTTTGGCCCATTCTTTTTTTTTTTTTTTTTAAAGATTTTATTTATTTATTCATGAGAGACAGAGAGAGAGAGAGAGAGAGAGAGAGAGAAAGGCAGAGGGAGAAGCAGGCTCCCAAGGAGCAGGGAGCCCGATGCGGGACTCGATCCAGGGACTCCAGGATCATGACCTGAGCCGAAGGCAGATGCTCAACCATCTGAACCACCCAGGCGCCCATTTTGGCCCATTCTTGCTGTTTGGTAGTGCTCTACCAAATACCAGTTAGGTTGAGTTGGTTGATAGTATAATTCAGGTCATCTGTGTTCGTAATGATATTTGCTCTTTTTCTATTAATCAATGAGAAAGGAGTCTCTAATTATTATTGTGGTTTTGTTAATTTCTCCTTTTTTTCCATCTTTTTTTTTCCTTCGTGTTTTGAAACGCTGTTTTTAGGTGTTTCACACTTAGGAGTTTTGTCTTCTGAATGGAGCCATTTTTCATTATCTTTATCTCTGATATTATTACTTATTCTGATTTTACTAGATCTGAATGAAATGAAACCACATTTCATTGGTTTAGTGTTTGCATGACATGTCTTCTTCCAGCTTTTTACTTTTATCTATTTATATCATATTTATTGTGTGCTTTTTGTAGACATGTAGTCTAAATGTTTCTTTTTTTAATCCAATATGACCATATTTGCATTTTAATTGACATGTTTAGATCATTTAACTTAATTATATGGCTGATCTTAAATATACCATCTTGTTAGCTGTTTTATTTAATATTATATTTATTCACATACATGATGTTGATATTAAAAACTCTTTAAGCCCCAAAATATGATGCTCTTAGGAATTGGAGCATAAATTTTTTTTAAAAAAAGAATTAGAGCATTAATCATCTGTATCATTCTTTGTTAATTAGTTATCATAAATGATTCTCAAGTCACCTTACTGGTAATATTATGTCCATGATAAATTACAGTATATGTAATTATTTTTTTCAATAAGAGTAATATTTTGAATTAATGTGAAGAATAAGTTAATATCTCTTCCTTTCTCAATAATCATTATGAACTTCTGTTTTACATTTTTTGCAAATTTGCAAAAGTAGATGATCTGTCACCACATCTATATATACCTTTAGTTAGTGTGGATTCACCTACCCTCTCATTTCATTTTACCAAGGTATACATGTACAGCCTATATGAAAACTATCCAGATGCCCTTATTATATTTCCTTTGTTCAAACTTTAGTGAAGATAGAACAGTAATCATGGGGTATGAGAATATTTGCTTTGAGAATGCGTTGCCTTTCAAATCCAATAGTGTGCCCAAATGAGGAAAATTTTGTTCATTCTCCTACTACTATCTGACTGTCCTTCAAGTTTCTCTCTCTGTTCTGTCTATAGTTTTATCTCAGTGTTTCTCCAGCTAAGGACATACTTTTTATGTTATAATACTCTTATGTATTATATGTTATAATATAGCAATTGTTTTTTAATATTGTGTACTTATGTTGATGATTTTCTAAAATTACATATCTTTATTCCACATAATCTAAAAACCCAACCTTAGAAGTGTGTACTACTGTGTGACTTTCATGTTTCAATTTTTATTTAAAAGTACTGCTTCAATCATTTTTTTTTTTACTTTTAAAAAGTTTTTATTTAAATTCCAGTTAGTTAACACACAGAGTAATATTAGTGTCAGGTGTACAATATAGTGATTCAATACTTCTATACAACACCTAGTGCTCATCACATCAAGTGCACTCCTCAATCCCCATCACCTATTTAACTCGTCCCTCCACCCACCTCTCCTCTGGTAATCATCAGTTTGTCCTCTATAGTTAAGAGTCTGTTGCTTGGTTTGCCTTTCTCTTTTTTTTTTCCCTTTCCTCGATCGTTTTGTTTCTTAAATTCCACATATGAGTGAAATCCTATGGTATTTGTCTTTCTCTGACTGACTTATTTCGCTTAGCATAATACTCTCTAGCTCCATCCATGTTATTGCCAATCACAAGATTTCATTCTTTTATGGCTGAGTAATATTCCATTATATATATGAACCACCTGTTCTTATCCATTCTTCAGTCAATGGACACTTGGGCTGTTTCCATAATTTGGCTATTGTAGATAATGCTGCTATAAACATCAGGGTGCAGGTATCCCTTTGAATTGGTATTTTTGTATTGTTTGGGTAAATACCTAGTAGTGCAATTGCTGGATCATAGGGTAGTTCTGTTTTTAATCTTTTGAGGAACCTCCATACTGTTTTCCAGAGTGGCTGCACCAATTTGCATTCCCACCAACAGTGCAAGAGGGTTGCCTTTTCTCCACATCCTCACCAAAACATGTTGTTTCTTGTATTGTTGATTTTAGCCATTCTGACAGGTTTGAAGTGATATCACATTGTAGTTTTAATCTTTTTTTTAATTTAATTTTATTTTATTTTATTATGTTATGTTAATCACCATACATTACATCATTAGTTTTTTTTTTTTAAAGATTTTATTTATTTATTTGAGAGAGAGAGAATGAGAGAGAGCACATGAGAGGGGGGAGGGTCAGAGGGCGAAGCAGACTCCCTGCTGAGCAGGGAGACCGATGTGGGACTCGATCCCGGGACTCCAGGATCATGACCTGAGCCGAAGGCAGTCGCTTAACCAACTGAGCCACCCAGGCGCCCACATCATTAGTTTTTGATATAGTGTTCCATGATTTATTGTTTGTGTATAACACCCAGTGCTCCATTCAGTATGTGCCCTCCTTAATACCCATCACCAGGCTAACCCATCCCCCAGCCCCCTCCCCTCCAGGACCCTCAGTTTTTTTCTCAGAGTCCATGGTCTCTCATGGTTCATCTCCCCCTCCAATTCCCCCCCCTTCATTTTTCCCTTCCTGCTATCTTCTTCTTCTTCTTTTTTTTTTTAACATATAATGTATTATTTGTTTTTTAACATATAATGTATTATTTGATAACTAATTAACAAAGAATGATACAGAGGTACAGGTCTGTGATTCAACAGTCTTACACAATTCACAGCGCTCACCATAGCACATACCCTCCCTAACGTCTATCACCCAGCCACCCCATCCCTCCCACCCCCCACCACCCCAGCAACCCTCAGTTTGTTTCCTGAGATTAAGAATTCCTCATATCAGGAAGATCATATGATATATGTCTTTCTCTGATTAACTTATTTTGCTCAGCGTAATACCCTCCAGTTCCATCCACATCGTTGCAAATGGCAAGATTTCATTCCTTTTGATGGCTGCATAATATTCCTATATATACACTACATCTTCTTTATCCATTCATCTGTCGATGACAGATCTGTCGATGGACATCTTAGCTCTTTCCATAGTTTGGCTATTGTGGACAGTGCTGCTATAAACATCAGGGTGCACATACCCCTTTGGGGATCCTTACATTTGTATCTTTGGGGTAAATATTTAGCCAGTAGTGCAATTGCTGGGTCATAGGGCAGCTTTATTTCCAACTTTTTGAGGAACGTCCATACTGTTTTCCAGAGTTGCTGCACCAGCTTGCATTCCCACCAACAGTGTAGGAGGGTTCCCCTTTCTCCGCATCCATGCCAACATCTGTCATTTCCTGACTTGTTAATTTTAGCCATTCTGACTGGTATGAAGTGGTATCTCATTGACTGCTTCAATCATTATACAACAATGTGAAAGTAATAGAGATAGACTTGATTTAGAAATTATGAATGAAGTAAAGGCCAAATAACAATTTAGCACTTTGTAGCAATGAGTTGTGCAGTGTTTATAAAGATAATACTCATAAGAGAATTGCTATCACAGTGGATATTGCATTATATCCATGAAAACTGAAAAGCATTGCTTCATCATAGTCAGAATTATATTCAAATTGCAAATAATATTTTCATTATAGAAAAATAACATCATCTATTTCATTTAGTTAATTTAAATCAAATGTCACTAATTTCAATATTATTGACTTCTAGCATGTGTGTTTAATTATAATTTTTTTTATATTTTATGAGCTTATAAGCATGATGAGCTTGTATATTTGTTGTACATATTTAAATGGTGTTATAATAAATATACTTTATGTTAACACTGAAAATATATTTTTTCTTTTAAATGATGCCATACGTCAGGCAAGGTTGAAAAACAATCAATTGGTAGCTTCCCTGAAATAAAAAATAAACAAGTAAAGATAATTAGCATAGATAAAAGAAATGAAATTCAAAACATAGACACAGTTTTGTCTGCTTAGCTCAGTCTATATCAATCATCACTTTCTTCCAGAAATTGTGTCCTTAACTATTCTACCCATGTGGGAAATATGAGGTTCCCACAAAACATCATATTTTGTGGACATTAGGTTGGTCTAAAGACAGTAACCTGACCCAAGCAAGACCGATGAATTCCTTCTCTGGGACTTTTATATCTAAGTTCTAAGAGGAGTTTATCAGTCTCTCAGGTGCTGGAGATATATAATAAGCCAGCCATTGTTAGTGGCTGTATTTTATATCATGTAGAGAAAAGAGTTCAGCAAGAGAGGGAAAGTAAAGAGAGAGAGACAGAGAGAGAAAATATGAAGGCAACACTCAGAAAAGTGATAAAATCATGATGTTTTTGAGTTCCTGCTCTCAGTGGTTACCTGTTACAATTCCATCCTTCCTGTAACATAATCATTTAACATTTCTTTGAAATCCAAGAGCTAACCTAGTATCCTTTCCTTAATTCCTTTTTATGTGTAAAGTAGGTTGAACTGGATTTCTGTCATTTGAAGCCAAAACTGTGCTGACTAGTGAAGGTGTACATCCCCACTTTCAATAGTAAGAATTTCAAGGCTTTCCCACAGAATATGAACTTCTGTGTTAACTGGAAACTGACCTTGCTTCACAAAGCCCTTTGGAATTCAAGCGTAAACTTTTGTGTTTGAATGTGTCATTTGTTTTCTAGTGGGTTCTAATATTCTATAAGGTGTCTGCCAATCCAAATGCCTCCTTTATCAGAGGGGAAAAAATCCCCAATTCTTTTAAGTATTGATCACCAGGAGTTTATAATGACATAAATTAGCAACATATTAAAATAACCTAATTTATACGTTAGCCATTAATTGATTTATATATTTTAAATTATGGTAACATGTGCTTAACATAAAATTAATCATTTTAACCATTTTTAAGTGTACAGTTCATTAAGTGTACAGACATTAAGTACATTAATATCTTTGTGCAACCATTTCCACCATTCATCTCTGCAAATTTTCTCATCTTGCAAAACTGAAACTCTATACCCATTGAAGAGTAACTCCCCATTCTCTCCTCCTGCCAGCCCCTAACAACCCCTACTCTACTTTCTTTTGCTGTGAATTTGATTATTCCAGGTACCTCATGTAAGTGGAATAATACAATATTTGTCCTTTTGTGACTGGCTTATTTCACTTAGTATAATGTCTTCACACTTCTTCCATGTTGTATCATGTGTCAGAATTTCCTTCCTTTCTAGGTCTGAATAATATTCCATTATGTATGTACCACATTTTGTTTACTCATTTATCTCTCAATAAGATACTTGGGTTGCTTCCATCTTTTGGCTATTTTAAATAATGCTGCTATGAACATGGGTGTATAGATATTTGTTCAAGGCTCTCCTTGCAATTCTTTTAAATATATTTCTAGAATTGGAATCTCTAGGTTATATGGTAATTCTATCTTTATTATTTTTTTAGGAATAACCATACTGTTCTCCATTGTGGCTATACCATTTTATATTTCTTCCAGCAATGCACAAGAATTCCAATTTCTCTACATCCTCCCTGCAACTTGTTGTTTTCTGTTTCTTTGATAATAGCATTCTAATGGATGTGAAATGGTAGTCCTTTCATTTTCTTTCACTTTTTTCCCATATAAGTTGCTAGCAGGAAAAACAGATCCATTTGAGGAAGACAGTGGGAACCTTCTGAAATGTGAGGTTAGCCTTTTTTTAATGGTGAGATCTACCACAGGGTACCAGTGGTATATAAGGGAACAAATGAAATGCCCTAAACCGATAGAGATTTGGAATCATAAAGAAAATTGCTACTTTGTCCAAATTAATAATTTATTTGACTGTTGTTCTATTGACATGCTGCCAAAACAGCAGGTAAAGCTGTTTTATTTAGTAATAATACTGGTTAATTAAATGGAGAAAAAAATGTGATGAAGTCTATTTAGGTAAATATCATAAGGATTGCTTATTCAGTATAACCTGTACATATAAATAGTCTCTGCCAATACATTCACACCCAACCCAACCCATCCCTTCCCATGTCACTCACTGCTGGAATATGAGTCTTTTCTCATACCCATAGCAACACTTCCACCCCTCATTTCAGGTTCTTTTTTAGTGTACGAGGGAGAGAGGACAGAACTCCAAATAACCACACCTTGAAAGAGATAAGGCTTAACATTAAAATGCTTTAGGGCCAGAAAATTTCAGTGTCTTGTACAGTGTAGGAATTTGAATAAACATAGTATCAAAGAAGGATAGAGAGCTCATAGTTAATACAACCACATTTTGGGTTAAAGAGGCTTTTGTGGGCCACACAGTACATCTAATCATAACTTCTGTGAGAAAATGTAACCCAAATTTCCAAATGACCAACGTGTGAGCATGTTCATGACACATAGTTTAGTTATATATGAAGAAGAGTTCATACTTGACAACATGTATATTTATTTTTGAATTTTGTAAAAAGTACAGCTAACATAGTTATTTGGTGAAATTAGACTAACTGATCGATAGGGTACCACATACATACAGCATAAATGTGATTTAGCTTCAAGATCTGTTTGGTTTTAAATCCTCTGAGAGTTTTATTACACAGCCACTTCTATAGTGACTCTAAATATGCAACATCCTGAGTATGACAAACATGTCTTAGGGCTGTAAAATACCATGTTCAATTAGATGGCTCCTCTCCTGGGAAGGCAGTGCATGTGAGTATGCATTTGAACAGATAGCCTGAGTGAGGAAGAATTTATTTTAGAAATTAAAAGCTATTTAAACTAGTTTCCAGGTTTACAGCTTTTTAAATTGCCATGTTTATCTAAATTCAGCTTCATCAATAAACAATTAATTTCAAGAAATTAGGAGAAAATAAGAAATGGATGCAGCTGAACTGATTGCCCTGCAAGAAAATGAAAACATCTTGGAAAACACAAATGTCAAGGTTTCGATTGAAGATAATTTTACAATATAATGAGTGAAACATAAATATCTTGGAAATTTTCTGTTACAGAGCAGACAATTCTTTAATGTCGATATGTTTTAAAATATGCCAACCAAACCCTTAAATTTATCTTATTTTTCCTCTGATTTTTTAACTTAAATGAACAGTCCATCAAATGAAGAAAACATTAAAAACAAAAATGAAGAAAACATTGATATTCAATGGGTAACTTAAAACCAACAGATTTGTCAAATGTAGGTTATTCAATTCACTAGAATACTTACTAGGAGTACTATTATGAATAGATATTTTTTCAACAATTTACTCACAAGAATGAAAGTTTGTATTAAGAAATTTAAAAGGTATTAATCTTAATAATATAAAAAGGGAATCTTTGTTTCCATATAGTAAAATCATACCAATTTTCAATGTTGTTAGCAGTAAGGTCATTTTTAAGTTCCACTGCATATTTTTATAACAATTACTGAAAAACAGAAAAGTAATGATAAAATTAATTATGCAAATATTCCTAATTATATGTTAAGAAAATTGCTATCTGGAATCACAGTGAGGACAAGCATGGGATTCTGAGTACTTACAATGGTAACTTTTTATATAAATATTCTTGCTTTATTTTTTATTGAGGGTGCTGTGGTAAAGTACAGTTAGTAAAACAGTAACTTAATTTTAAAAAGTCAATATATTTCAGAAACACATTGTCTTTTTCATACTTCATTAATAATATTTTTTCCTTGAAATGGTTGGGTTGTAAATGTTTACATCTTGAAACATAATAACACTGATATGAATAAAGACAGGAGCCCTAAGTGGTCCAAAAGATAGAAACCTGGAAGGCAGGAGATCAAAAGTGACCATTGGTTTAGTAATATGTCCCCCGTGGATGGGAGGTGAAGAAGGCAGTCCAGTGGGTCATAGCGCTGGCAGGTCAGTAGGAGTATGATAGGATCACAGGTTAAGAAGTCCATTAATGCAAAAAAAGAAAAAAAAATGAAGTCCATTAATGCAGACCAGGTGGATTTCACAGATGGTGGAAGGGATGACATGAGGAGAGGGGGATTCATAATCGATCTATGCAAAAATGACATAGATTCATGAATCACTGTGTTCAAAAGAGATTATTTTTTTAATGAGAACACAGGAGGGAGCTGAAGCATTAGAAAAAAAACCATGGCCTAGGTCAAGGATGAATGCTATCCAGAGAAGGCCCAAAGTTTGAAGTTTGTTTAGGATATTAGAAAATAATCTGATAATGGTTTACCTATTCTTAATATTTCAGTAAGAATATATAGAGGAAGTCTCCAGGTTAATGAACTCATGAAACAGTTGCTGAGTATGAGGTAGTGATGTTCCTGAGGAGGTGATGGTAGATGACACACATAATTCTAGAAGAAGAACCCATGTCTATCCTGTTTACAAAGTTCTATTGAGAGCAAAAGTGACCATAATAGCAGATTGCCCCTAAGTATGCCGGGGCAGGCAAGCCCTAACAGTTACAGTGTCTTCATTTCTGGTCACACTGCTCAATGGGCTTGCCACTTCTTTCTATGGTATGACTTTGTTTCCTTAACATCACTTTTATTTAATATGTACTAAACACACATGATACAGGTAGGGAAAAAGTTTATGAATCCATGCCTTAAAGACAAGACAGACTGGCACCATTGCCAAGCATGCACTAATTCAACTGGGATGTTGCTCCAAGTTCTACCTACTTAATGGTTTCCTTGAAAAGAAGTGCAGAAGCAAAAATATGTACACGTCCCAAAGCATTCTCTTGAATTTGCTTTCTGTTGCTGTCTTTGTGTTCTTTATTTGGCCTTTTCTACTTGTGATATTCACTGCTGATAGTCTGCTAAAGTCTTCAATGATTCCATAATGAAAGGCAGATAATTGAATTTCCTTTGGATAGTTCCGATCTTCTATCTTTTTAAATTTCTGTACTCCTTCAGTAAGCATCTGATTTTTGGCAACTTCTGACTGAAGAGCACTTATTAACCTTTTATTACCCTGATCTGTATCCACAGAGTCCTCTGTCTTTGTAACTGTTTTATCTTCTGTGCATATATCATCTTTCTGTCGACACAGTGGTCGTCGTGGTCCTTTATCTCAGCTCCTCAGCATAAGATCTAGACACCACAAGGTCTTGCTTTCTATTTCTACTTTTAAAAAATATGAAGATGAAGAACACGTGCTGAATCGCAGAGTGATACCATGTTAATTGATGCGGTTTTCAGTCCTACTTGAAACTATACTGACATGTAATCTCAAAATTAAGATGCCTATCAAAGTGTGACAAAATAACAGACTTGATTGGGAGAATTTTCACACATACTCATATGGTTTGATCTTATTATCCTGGTTTTCTAGTCAATTAATTATTAAATAGAAACAGTAAGAGCAGAAAATAAAATACTAAATTGTGGTTTTGCCCGGGCTGGGTCAGAGGAAATTCCTCAAAGCAAATGTTACCTGAGTAAGATACCAAAGAAAGTTGAAATATAGCATAACTTGAATGGGCAAAGAGGGGACGCACTGGTTATCCCTGAGGAAAAGAAGAGTTGGAGAAAAGAAATATCACTGGAAATAAGGGGAAAACGAGGAGACTGAAGGGGAAAGAAAACTGGTCTGATGGGTGAAGGGTCCATATGAAAGTGTAGAGGCAAATAAACATGAACATGTAGAACAGAGTTCGATTATGGAGACCTTTGACTAGGCCTCCATGTTTAGACCTAATGGAATGAACATTTAAAGGCCAATGCGAAAAGTTTTTGGAGAGGAAATAGCTTATTGAAATCAAGCTTTTAAGAAGATTTCCCTGAGTTTACAAGACAGATATATTTTGATGCGGATAAGTCCATGAAGGAGCCAATCTAAAAGTTATGTATAAGAACAGCTGCATGAACTGTATTCATAAGAGTCAATAACATGGAAAAAATCCAAATGCTCATCAGTAGGAAAAGAGATAAATTAATTGTGATATATCCATATAATGGGTTATTATTTAGTAATAAAAATATACCAAACTACCACTGCCAAAAACATCCTGGATGAATCCCACAGACATTATCTTGTGAGACATAAATCATATATTAGTACATATGATTTAATTTGTATAAAATGCAAAGTGAAACTAATTGATTATGAGAGAAGTCAAAATAGTGATTTCCTCAGATGAGGAAGGTGAGAATTGACTGGAAAGAAACATGGGGGAAACTTCTGAATGTAGGAAATATTTTATGTCTTGATCAGAGTAGTGGCTAAATGGATATATACACATGTAAATGGTTATTGACCTGTGTATTTAGGATCAGTGTACTTTGTACATATTGAATATGGTTTACTCAGAAACATTAAAAAAAAACCTCATTGTTTTATGAGAATGGATAGATGGAAGCTAACAGTAGAGGTATAAGTTAAGACATAATTGTCACATCCAGACAAGAGATGAAGGCAATATTTGTTAACAGTGGATATATTGAAAATGGAGGGAAATTGGAAGATTTGATAAACAATTTAGAGGTAGAAACAATAGGACTTAGTGATGGTTTGGATATGGAAGGTATGAAGGAGTATGATGAAACTCAAGTTTCTATGACTATTTAGATAAATTCAATAGAGAGAATAGTGATGGTTGGGATATGGAAAATGTGTCAAGGGGAAGATAGTTCTCAGGATCTGGCATGAGTACCTGGATGATTGAGTTGGGAAATACTGGAGAATAAATATTTTTAGACTAGAGATGGAGGCAGGAGGGATTTGATTAAGAGTTCAATTTTGAACATGTTAAATTTGAGGTGTCCCTGAGTCAGACAGGTGAATATATCAAATAATTATTTGGACACATTGGCCTGGATCTCATGATAGAGGGCTAGGCTGGAGAAACACCAGCACAAAGAAAGTATTTATCAATGGGATTTTCTAGGAAAAGGGCCTAGAGGGAGAAGAGGGTGTAGGACTATTTTTCTAGTGACTTCAATATTTAAAAGTGAGGTAGAGAAAGAGGAGTAAGATCCCCAAAAGTCCTCCAAAATGTGTACTGGCCAGAGGATAGGAGGAAAACCAAGAATGTGTAGCAAAACAGAGGCCAAGAAAAGGGAGGGTTTCCAAAAGAACAAACAGTAAATTGTGCTGAATATTTTTGACAGTTCTTATTTAACCTGAAGGTAAACATTGACTACTTTAGTAAGAAAATAAAAAAAAAAAAATTCAGTGCTGTGATGGGAGCAGAAGTCAGATTGGAGTGGTAAGAAAAGTGAAGGAAAATTAAGGCGATGGAGAGGGTGAACATGACCAACTCTAGAGGAGCTTAATAACATCAGAGCCATGATTAGATAAGGGCCATAACTAGAATGGGTCAAGGAGCAATTATTTTGTTGTTGTTGTTGTTGTTGTTGTTGTTGTTGTTTGTATTGTGCTTAAAGTTGTGAGATAGTAGAGCATGTTTGAATTTTGGTGGAAATAATTAACTTGAGAAGAAAAGATACAAAAGACAAAGATGATATGATTGGCTTGAATAAAGCAAAATGAAAAAATAGCTGTATTGGAGTGGAATTTTCTAGAAAAAAAAATAAGTCAGCTAAGCCACGTTTTTTTCAGATGTTATTTTACCATGCAAAAGACAAAGTGTGTGGAAAGTAATAGCTTGGGGTACCTGGGTGGCTCAGTCATTAAGCGTCTGCCTTTGGCTCGGATCATGATCCCAGGGTCCTGGGATCGAGCCCCGCATCGGGCTCCCTGCTCAGGAGGAAAACTGCTTCTCCCTCCCCCACCCCCTGCTTGTGTTCCCTCTCTCACTGTCTCTCTCTCTCTTTCTGTCAAATAAATAAATAAAATCTTTAAAAAAAAAAAAAAAAGAAAGTAATAACTTCTCTTTAGTACTGGGAATAGAGCATCACCTACAGCATAAATTTTAATTTTTGATTTAATTATCAGGAAAGGATAATGGATTTGAAATTTAATTTTTCAAATTCTGTTTAACTGTGTGTTTTCTTATCAACAACAACAAAGTATTCTTTATACATTGAACCTCAAATCATTTTATGGATTTAAGAGCTACTAAAATAGAGTAATAATTAACAAAATACCTACTTTTCCTATGATCTTGTAATTGCTAAAATTCACTATATTACCTTTGATTGCTTTGTAATATTTCACTATGGTAAAGGCTGAAGAACCTTCCAAGTGCTTTAATTTAATACACAGATGTGTAGGCATGCAGTAATTACCTTCAAAAAATATGATATCCCAATTTTAACAGAAAAACATATAATATGTATTTACCTTCTACTTCCTATAGCTACTTTTATTTTTCCTCTACCCTGATCAGGCTTTTTGCCTCTGATCTCAAATTGGCCTAAAATAGGAGTAACTAGAGGGAGAAAAAAAAAGAAAGAAAAAGAAATTATGGCAAATAGAGACAGTGTGTGGCAGAATGTAAAAGTAATGGAAAAAATTCCCTCTGCCAAATAATCATCATCTTCTCTTTAAGATGAAAATAGTTTAAGAAAAACTTCTACATAAGGAAACCTATTGTGTATAACTTGCTGATGCACTGATCGTTTACTGTTCAGTGGATGAATCCATTTTCTGATCATTCTTTGGTAATAGAGTGCATTGTTTTTGTTTTGTGCTAATATGTTCCTCTTTTGACTTTGTCCTCTCACTTTACACAAGTAGCCAGTAGAATAGGAACTAGGTGAGGGAACTGGGGGAAGTGTTCTATACAGGCCCACAATATGCTATTCATTGACATAGGAAAGCATTTTGCTCATGCCTCCAGTCATTTTATTTGCCTCTCCAGATTTCCACAATTTGGCAGTCACCCTGGCAATATACCAATCAAATGATTTACTTATTTAATGAAAGGGAAGATTTGAACATTTGACCAATCAGAGTGGTCCTACCATGTTTTCATCACCTCATATTCACCTCATTGGTGAGGGAGGGATTCTCCCTATAGGGTTATGGGGATGGTTAAGATTTTATTTATTTATTTGAGAAAGAGAATGAGAGAGAGCACAAGCTGGGGGGAGGGGCACAGGAAGAAAGAGAAGCTGGCTCCCCCATGAGCAGGGAGCCAGACTTGGGCTTGATCCCAGGACCCCGGGATCATGACCTGAGCCAAGGGCAGACACTTAACCAACTGAGCTACCCAGGTGCCTCCCAGTTTCATTCTTCTGCATGTGGCTGTCCAATTTTCCCAACACCATTTGTTGAAGAGACTGTCTTTTTTCCATTGGATATTCTTTCCTGCTTTGTCAAAGATTAGCTGACCATAGAGTTGAGGGTGCATTTCTGGGGTCTCTATTCTAATCCATTGATCTATAGATCTGTTTTTGTGTCAGTACCATACTGCCTTGATGATTACAGCTTTGTAATAGAGCTTGAAGTCCGGAATTGTGATGCCACCAGCTTTGGTTTTCTTTGTCAACATTCCTCTGTCTATTCAGGATATTTTCTGGTTCCATACAAATTTTAGGATTCTTTGTTCCAGCTCTGTGGAAAAATTTGATAGTATTTTGATAGGAATTGCATTGAATGTGTAGATTGCTCTGGGTAGTATAGACATTTTAATAATATTTATTCTTCTGATCCATAAGCATGGAATGTTTTTCCATTTCTTTGTGTCTTCCTCAATTTCTTTCATAAGTATTCTGTAGTTTTTAGAGTACAGATCCTTTATCTCTTTGGTTAGGTTTATTCCTAGGTATATTATGGTTTTTGATGCAATCAAATGAGATCAGTTCCTTAATATCTCTTTTTTCTGTCTCATTTTTAGTGTTTAGAAATGCAACTGATTTCCATGCATTTATTTTATATCCTGCCACGTTGCTGAATTCCTGTATGAGTTCTAGCAATTTTGGGTTGGAGTCTTTTGGTTTTCCACATAGAGTATCATGTCATCTGTGAAGAGTGAGAGTTTGACTTCTTCTTTGCCAATTCGGATGCCTTTTCTTTCTTTCTTTCTGTTGTCTGATTGCTGTGGCTAGGACTTCTAATACTCTGTTGAACAACAGTGGTGAGAGTGGACATCCCTGCCGTGTTCCTGACCTTAGGGGAAAAGCTCTCAGTTTTTCCCCATTGAGAATGATGTTTGATGTGGGCTTTCATATATGGCTTTTATGATATTGAGTTTTGTTCCCTCTATTCCTACACTGTGAAGAGTTTTAATTAAGAAAGGGTGCTGTACTTTGTCAAATGCTTTTTCTATGTCTATTGAGAGGATCATATGCTTCTTGTCCTTTCTTTTATTAATGTAGTGTATCACACTGGCTGATTTGTGGATGTTGAACCACCCTTGCAGCCCAGGAATAAATCCCACTTGGTCATGGTGAATAATCCTTTTAATGTACTGTTGGCTCCTGTTGGTTAGTATCTTGGTGAGAATTTTGGCATCCATGATCATCAGCGATATTGGTCTGTAATTCTCCTTTTCGGTGGGGTCTTTGTCTGGTTTTGGGATCTAGATAATGATAGCCTCATAGAAAGAGTTTGGAAGTTTTCCTTCCCTTTCTAGTTTTTAAAACAGCTTTAGAAGGATTGGTATTAGTTCTTCTTTAAATGTTTGGTAGAATTCCCCTGGGAAGCCATCCAACCCTGGACTCTTGTTTGTTAGGAGATTTTCAATTACTGCTTCAATTTCCTTGCTGGTTATGGGTCTGTTGAGGTTTTCTATTTCTTCCCAGTTCAGTTTTGGTAGTTTATACATCTCTAGGAATGCATCTATTTCTTCCAGATTGCCGATTTTTGGCATATAGTTGCTCATAATATGTTCTTATAATTGTTGTATTTCTTCAGCGTTGGTGGTGATCTCTCCTCTTTCATTCATGATTTTTTTTGGGGGGGGGTCCTTTCTCTTTTCTTTTTGATAAGTCTGGCCACAGGTTTATCGATCTTAATTCTTTCAAAGAACCAGCTCCTACTTTCGTTGATCTATTCTATTGTTCTTTTGGTTTCTATTTCATTGATTTCTGCTGTAATCTTCATTAATTCTCCTCTCCTGCTGGGTTTAGGCTTTATTTGCTATTCTTTCTCCAGCTCCTTTAGGTGTAAGGTTAGCTCGTGTCTTTGAGAACTTTCATGTTTCTTGAGAAAGGCTTGTATCGCTATGTACTTCCCTCTTAGGACCGCCTTTGTTTCATCCCAAAGGTTTTAAACAGTCATGTTTTCATCTTCATTTGTTCACATGAATTTTTTTAATTCTTTTTTAATATACTCGTTAACCCATTCGTTCTTTAATAAGATGGTCTTTAGTCTCCAGGTATTTGAGTTCATTCCAAATTTCCTCTTGTGACTGAGTTCAAGTTTCAAAGCACTGTAGTCTGAAAATATGCACGGAGTGATCCCAATCCTTTGGTACCAGTTGAGACCTGATTTGTGACCCAGTATGTGATCTATTCTGGAGAATGTTCCGTGTGCACTCAAGAAGAATGTGTATTCTGTTGCTTTCGGATGGTATGCTCTGAATGTATCTGTGAAGTCCATCTGGTCCAGTGTGTCATTCAATGCCCTTGTTTCCTTGTTGATCTTCTGCTTAGATGATCTGTCCATTAGGGTGAGTGGGGTGTTAAAGTCCCCTACTATTATTGTATTATTATCAATGTGTTTCTTTAATTTTGTTATTAATTGGTGTATATAATTGGCTGCTCCCAAGTTTAGGGCATAAATATTTACAATTGTTAGATCTTCTTGTTGGATAGATCCTTTAATTATTATATAGTGCCCTTCCTTATTTCTTATTACAGTCTTTGGTTTAAAATCTAATTTGTCTGACATAAGGATTGCCATCTCAGCTTTCTTTTGAGGTCCATTAGCATGATAAATGGTTTTCCACCCCTCACTTTCAATCTGGAAGTGTCGTTGGGTCTAAAATGAGTCTCTTGCAGATATCATATGATGGGTCTTGCTTTTTATCCAATCTGATACCCTGTGTCTTTTGATTGCCGCATTTAGCCCATTTACACTCAGAGTAACTTGAAAAATATGAATTTAGTGTAATTGTATTACCTGTAAAGTCACTGTTTCTGTATATTGTCTCTGTTCCTTCCTGGTCTATGTTATTTTTGGACTTTTTGTTTGCTTAAAGGATCCCCTTCAATATTTCTTGCAGGGCTAGTTTAGTGATCACTAATTCTTTTAGTTTCTGTTTGTCCTGGAAGTTTGTTTTGTTTTGTTTTGTTTCGATTTTTCTTTCTATTTTGAATGATGGCCTAGCTCGATAAAGTATTCTTGGCTGCATATTTTTCTTATTTAGCACCCTGAATATATCATGCCAGTTCTTTCTGGCCAACCAGGTCTCTGTGGATAGGTCTGCTACCACTCTAATGTTTCTGCCCTTGTAGGTTATGGACCTTTTGTCCTGAACTGCTTTCCACATTTTCTCTTTGTCTGAAATTTGCAAGTTTCACTATTGTATGTTGCGGTACTGACCCATTTTATGGATTTTGAAGAGCGTTCTCTGTGCCTCCTGAAATTTAATGTGTGTTTCCTTCCCCTGATTAGGGAAGTTCTCCAGTATAATTTGCTCCAATATACCTTCTTCCCTTTCCTCTCTCTTTCCTCTTCTTCTGGGATCTCAATTATTCTAATATTGTTTCACTTTATGGTAATCACTTATGTCTTGAATTTTCCCCTCATGAGCTAGTAATTGTTTATCTCTTTTTCTTAGCTTCTTTATTCTCCATCATTTTGTCTTCTATATCATTAATTCTCTCTTCTGTCTCATTTATCCTTCATTAGAGTCTCCATTTTTTTATTGCATTTCATTAATAGTCTTTTTGAGTTTGACTTGATTATATTTAGTTCTTTTATTTCTCCAGAAAGGGATCCTCTAGTGTCTTATATGCTTTTTTAAAGTCCAGCTAGTATTTTTATAATTTTTATAGTATTTTATAATCATTTTGAACTCTAGTTCTGACATCTTACTTATATCCATACTGATTAGGTCCCTGGCAGTCAGTACTGCCTTTTGTTCTCTTTTCTGAGGTGAGTTTTCCCATCTCGTCATTCTGTCCAGAGAAGAATAGTTGAATGAGAGAACACAATACTAAAACGGCAACGACACCAGAGAAATATACACTAAACAAATCAGAAGAGACCCGAAAGTGAAACAAAAATACAAAATAAAAAGAGAGAGAGAAAGAATATAATCAGACAGGTGAACAGAACAGAGCAATACAGTGGATTTTGTGTGTATTTTGGTCTGTTTTTTGAAAACTAGATCCCACAATTGTAAAGAAAGAAAAACTTATGTATGTACAAAAATAAAATTAAATGCAATGAAAGGATAGAACGTAACTGTATGAATGAAAATTAAAAGACAAAAGAAAAATTTTTAGAAAGAGAATATAATTAGTCAGGTGAACAAAAAAGAGCAATACAGTGGATTTTATGTGTATTTTGGTCTGTTTGTTAAAAGAAACCCTACATCCCAAAATTGTAAAAAAAGAAAAACATATATATACAAAAATAAAATCAAATAGATTGAAAGGATAGAATGTAACTGTAAAAATTAAAATTAAAAAAGACCTAAAAAAAGAGTTGATAAAATAAGAAATTGGTTGTAAAAAGAAAGAGAAAAAAATAAAATTGAAAGACTAAAGAATCTTGAGCAAAAAAACACGAATTCTATATACTATTTTCCCCTCGTGCTGGAGATTTACAGTTCTGTGTAACTGGAAACTTGGTCTTAGCTGGATGTTCTTGCTTATCTTCTGGGAGAGGGCCTGTTGTGCTGATTCTCCAGTGTCTTTGCCCCTGGCTGAATTGCACTGCCCTTGCCAGGGGGCCAGGCTAAGTAAGTGGCTCCGGATTGCTTTATGAGGCTTTTGTTCCCTGAAGGCTTTCCACACCACTTTAGAGGATGAGAATGAAAGTGGTGGCCTCCCAGTCTCCAGCTCCAGAGCCAAAAGGTCGAGCCCCCCAGTCCCCAGTGTGCCCTCAGGGAAAAGCAATCAATCACTTCTGTCTCTCTGGTCTCTGCACTCTGTGCTTACCCAGCCTGTGACTGAGTGTTTCTATCTTAGGCACATGACCCGATTTCGAGTCTCCAAACCCTGCAGCCTCCTGAGGCTTATACCCGTGCTGCTCCTCCCGCGGGGATGGAGGGGGATCTTGCGGAGGTTCTGCTGCTTGCTGGGCCCTGCTTGGGGGAAGCAGTCACCTGACCCTGCCGTGGTTTGTGCTTTATGGCAACCCCAAGCTGAAAGCCCACTCCTAGGCTTGCTGATTGCAGCTGGCTTCCCCACTCGGCTGCCTGGGAACTCTGCTGCTCTCAGGCACCACTGGTCTTCCTGTGACCCTGAGGATCTTGAGACTACATGTCCTACCTGTGATTCTGCTCTGCTTTGCCACCTGAGTGCTTTTCAGGCAGGGACATCCCTTACTGGAGCAGACTTCTAAAAGTTCCAAATTTGTGCTCAGCTGCTATATCACTTTCTTGTAGCAGCTGATGGAGGCTCCCTCCGCCTGTGGTTTCTCTTCCCATATATTGACTCGGATTTACTTCTCTGCACCTCTTACCTTGCAGAAAGCGGTCGCTTTTTTACTTGTCAAGTTGCAGCTATTATTTTCTTACATCTTTGGTTGAGTTTGCAGGTGTTCAGAATGATTTGATAGCTATCTAGCTAAATTCTTGGGACCAGACAAAACTAAGGTCTCCTACTGCTTTGCCGCCATCTTGGCAAAAAAAACCAAAAATTGTAATTGGCTTGTTTAAATAAATTTCATGGCTGACTATGTAATGAAACCCTATACTCCAGGATAAACAACAACTGTGCCTGGTCCCTTTGGTAAGAAGTTTGTTTTGTTAGAGGATCTTACCCACAGGAGCGGAGTGGAGAGGCAAATGAAGATAGGCCATTTAAAAAAAAAAATGATTCATTTATTTATTTGAGAGAGAGAAAGCAAGAGCAAGTTCTTAGGGTGGGGAGGGGCAGAAAGAGAGGGAGAGAAAAAACCTTAGCAGACTTCCACGCTGAGTGCAGAGCCTAACATGGGGCTCAGTACGAGACCCCAAGATCATGACTCAAGCTGAAACCAAGAGTCAGATGCTGAACTGACTGTGCCACCCAGGTGCCCTGAAGTTAGGCCATTTGAGATTCTCCCAATGTCACAAGGGTCAAGACAGCATATAATATTGGATCTTAATTTTATGCCTTATACTACACATGACAACGTGGAATAGCAAGTAAAAGAATATGATAGGCAATCACAATCAGAAGTAGTGAAGAATCCAGCTGAGTGCCCATCCATATACGTTTAAAGATGAATAGTCATGCACTTATGGCTCTATCATTATTAAAAGAGTTGAGCCAAATTCTAACCCCCCGATATATTAAGATTTTTCTTTCTGCAGCATAACAAGCTAGCATCAGTATAATTGTACAAGGCTTGCCCAAAGAAAATACACTACCCAAATTCCAACTGCAACTATTTTTATTTTCAGTAGATTGTTCTGGATGGGTTGTGGTGAGAAGTTATTTGTGTGGCTATAATTGATTTTACATTGAAATTTCTGCTCTTTTGTTAAAATAATAAATTATTTGTTTAGAATAGGATAGTTGGTAAGATTTCATTAGCCAAATAAATGAAATGAATTTACAGTCCAACTGCATTTCCCTCCTGATATATTGAATGGCCAGGTCTTTCTGGGTAGCCTGCATACCAGCCCAGCTATATAGCTCTAAAATCACTTGGTTAGTAATTAGGTGTTTATCAGATTCTTGCTGAAAAGGCATGAGACAGTTATCTGACACAATTATCTCTGAAAATTGAATCCTCCATTTCTGGTCCTGCTGAGGACATTCACAGGAACACTGAGTGGTTGAAAGCTAAATGCCTTTCAAAAACCCTTGCCTTCTAGAATGTATGCAATACAATTGCCAGTCACAGAATTTTCCTCCATCTTTCATGCAGAGCCTTTTGTGGGTGGATCTTTTTGTTACAAGTCTGTGCATGTTGACGTATTAAAATTACCTTTGACTTGCTCTTCTGCTACTTTGTGTTTTTTACTATAGCATTACTAATAGCCAGTCTAAAATTTAATGTTTGCTCCTTTTGTCCCTTCTCCACCACTATATCTTCATAAACTAATCCAACACAAGTGAAGACAATTGCTCAGATTAACTAGGCTATATGTGCATTTGTGGTAATGATATTTCTAGAGCTATTTGCTCTTAAGCAATCTAAAAATTTGCAGCTCATTTAAGTATGAATGTGTAATCTACTCTTAGCTTGGAAATTAATATCAAGCTTTAATATGAATAGTTGTAAAGAACACAGTTATTTAGACACTTAAAAAGTCAAACCCGAAGTAATAGATTTTAATTTAAATGTCACATCCATTTAAAAATGATGCTGTGACTCATCTCCCAGTAGAATTGAACCAATTTTAGGATTCCATACACATTCAAGGCAGTGTATTTGAAATTAACTTGTTTAGAAAATAAAAGCAAATAACAAAAACGAGTACATTTTGCTCTGGTTATTATGGTAAGCATAATGTTTCTGTAAGTGTTTTCTGCCTTTAGCTACCATGATTCCTTGCCTAATGTAATGGCAGTCTTCATAGATAGATGGATTTCATGAATATGATAGCTTTGTGTTTGTATTTCCAACTTCTCTGTAAGTACATTAGTTTAGGTGCATATCATTGTGTTCGTATTACCGTGTTCATTCATCTATCCATTAATTCCACAATTATTTAGTGTTTGCTAAATGGCAGACTTCGCCATGATGCTAGAATTGTAGACTATTGCAATGGTGACCTATGCAGCCTCGTGATCTTCAGACTTGCTTGCTCCATGCCCGTGAGTTACAGAGTTTTTATCCTAGAAACCACATTTGTACCATTCTTGCTTCTGCTTAAATGTCTTTTTGCACACAGAACTCTTTACATCCTGGCTTTGTTCTATATTTTCAGCTTCCTCTCCAAGCACAGCTTCACACATACATGTCACCTGAAATCCCACCCAAATAAAATCATTTATTGTTCTTTAAACACACAGACTCCTTCCTCCATGCCTCAGCACAGCTGGTACTTTTGTTTTGAATTCTGTTCCTCTCCGGTTTTAAACTCTTTTGGCTCGATCAACAACTACCATTCCTTCAAGATCCATTGAAATGTTCACTTCTGTGGTGAACATTTTCCAGTTTGCCAGAAGCCTAATTGCTTCAATCTCATAGAACAGTACTCTATTAAATAAACTCTGTGATAGAAATGATCATCCTACATGTAACTTATCTGGGTCTGTTTCCCCTGCCATAATACAAGCTCTTTCTGGGCGAAGACTGTGTGGTATTCATTTTGGAATCTTAGGATGGCACATAATAGGTTCTCAAAAAAATATTATTAAATAAATGAAGTATAGGTACAGGGGCATGGTCATTTTAATATGCTTTTTGGTATATTTTTGCTTTGTTTTGTCTTTAGAAAAGGTATTCTAATAGTGGCATCATATTCCATTAAATACATTTTTTTAAACCTTATTAGATATTTGTATTTATTGGCATTGAATAGTAGCACAGCTTGGGTTGTTCACTTTTAATTTGCGGAATGGCTGGCTTTAATTTAAGTCTTGGTCTCTAAAGTGAAAAAATGAGTCACCAGGCATTCCTTTTCAATTAGATTAAACAGAGAGAAGAGAATGATCATGGCAGCACTCTCTGAAAGGTGAGGATGTTCAGAAGATAACTAACCTCACTCGCTATAGAATTGGTTTGTTGTTACTTCCAGGAACTGCCACCAGAACATGCTTGCTAAATCAACTGTTCAGGTTCCCTTATTTTCTCTCATTCTTGTGCTTTCTCCCTTTTTCTCCTCTACCCTTCCGCATTTCTCCCCCTCAGTGTAAGTGTCAAGCCAGACTAGCTTCATATCTAACTTTTCTTTGACCAAACCACTGCCCAGACAACTTCCTCTAATTTCTGTTATCATGCTAAGATAAATCTGACTTATCGGAGGCAACACTTATTTTTAGAATAGCGAGGCCGTTGATGTTTATTTCCACGTTATGTTACTTGAAAGATGATGTTTTCCAGAAAAATATGTCTGCAACTGGATTCACTTTTAGCTAGGATGACCAAACATCATGTGTCCCACTAATTTTCATCAGAATGATGAAATGAAAAATATGATTGAAGGTCAAGTGGGCATAGAATTCATCTGACACAGAGCTAATGTGAGCAGAGCATTTTGAAAACTGCTTTTGTTTGAAAATTGCTTTCTTTTTGTCTTTGTGTACATGAGTATACTTTTAAGGAATCATCTTTGTGAATTTGAACATTGATTTTGAAGAATGCCTGATGTAGACAGTTTTCTTTTTAGCTACAAAATAAAAAGGAAAAAATTCTGGTGAAATTTTCTTTATATTAAATCTTTACATTCTATCTACATCTTTACATGCAACATTTCTTTACATTAAATTATCTTTTAAATTTCCTTATTCTTGACATAATTCTGCTAATATATGAACACAATCTTTTTTTTAAGCAAGTCTGAAAGTTAGGTTGCCTGAAGCAACCCTATAATTAAAGAGAAAGAAGATTAAAAAAACTCCATTTTGCTGTCTTTACCTTCGCCTTTATGTTAGCAATACTAATGAACTTCACTATGTTTAGGGTGAAAAATTGATTTGAACCTTTCTTCAGTTACTGCTGTGCTTTTTTTCTCCCTCCCCCCTTAAGGATTTGTGCAGTTTAATTTGGCATTGATTCTTTAATGATTATGGTAACTATAGTAGAGAGACTGGTGTTTATCTTCATCATGCCCTGTAGATAGCACATTACATTTATTTTTATTCATAACTGCATTTCGATCATTTAGATAAGATACTCTGGCCAGTGGTTGACAACCACCTTACTGTCTTTATTGATTTTATATTTTAATCTTGAAATGCATATATGAATTCTTGCAATTCACTGTGTTCAAATATCTAATTCAAAAGTCATGCTAGTGTTGCTTTAAACCAGTGATGAAATGCCAACTTCAATATGCTGAAAGGAGACCAAACATTAAGTAGAACTTATGGTGATTGCTAATTTGACTGTCTTCATGCTGCTCATAGTACTTTATTTGAAGATGTCGATCAGTATTTTGTGTATGCCATGTGCAATGTTTTAAGAACTCTTGAATACTTCAGATTCTCATTTTGTAGCAATAAAATAATTATTTGTCCTTTCTTTCTGATGATTCTCCTAAAACTGTAACTTAGTAATGTTCTTAGAACACCTCACTGCTAGTTGATATTTTTGATGTTTTTCTTTTCTTTTTTTAAGATTTTATTTATTTGAGAGAGAGAGAGAGAGAAAAAACAAGTGGGGAGGAGGGGCAGAGGGGGAGAGAGAGAGAGAGAGAAGCAGACTCCCAGTTGAGCAGGGAGCCCCATGCAGGGCTTGATCCCTGGACCCGGAGATTATGACCTGAGCTGAAGGCAGTTGCTTAACCGACTGAGCCACCCAGGCATCCCAATGTTTTTCTTTTAAATAATCTTCGGTTTCATCACTATGTCTTTAAACACCCTAATGAGTGAAATGTATAAAACAATCAGAAGTTTAATATTTTGGAAGTTTTTAGGAATATAGCAGATCCTTAAATTTTGGCAAATTGCTTACTGTCTTAGGGCTACTATCACAAAATGCCTTAGACTAGGTGGATTGTAAACAACAGAAATTTATATCTCATAGTTTTGGAGGTTGGGAAGTTCAACATCAAGTCCCTGGCAGATCTGGTGTTTGATGAGGGCCGATTCTTGGCTCACAGACAGCAGGCTTCCCTTCTCCCCATGACTATCTGGGCTCTTTTATAAGGGAACTAATCTCATTCATGAAGACTCCATCCTCATGACCTAATCACCTCCCAGAGGCCCCATCTCCTAAAATCATCATATTGGGGATGTGATGATTAAGTTCCAACATAAATTTTGAGCAGACAGAAACATTGTCCATGGCATTTTTTGAATTTAGTATAGGTTGAAGAGTAAGAATTCTAAAATGTTGTATGTCTCAGATTACTTTATCTTTTGACTATTAATTCATGGTAACATATCTGTCTACATGATCCTAATAGATGGACTATGTTAAGTAAATTGACTAAATAAATTAAAAAAAAAAATGTTTCTTTGACTCTTTGTCCTGACTTGGTAATGTATTTCAGTTCATTTTGGATACAAATTAGAGAGTCTCAAATCCTCTCATTCTTTATATACAGCCTGAGGTTTATCACCATGTCCTGAGTTTTCTCATGGTATATTTAAAATGGTGTATTTCCTGGAAATGTAATGAGAATTAATTAGTCTTTGTGAAATGAGTGGAGGCATAATTGGATATAGGGTCTGTGATCCATCCAAATAAAACTGAAGTGTGAATAGTAATATAGCTCTGCCTATATATGCAGGAGCTTCAAGAAATTAGGTGACAAACCACTGAAAATCTTGCTAATTCCCTTACTTCCTCTATTCCTGATTAACTCTACCCTGTTTTCCAGGTTTGTCTTTATCTTGCCTTCACTCCTTTATTTTCTAATCATGGATTTTATTCTCAGTATTGATTTCAAATTCATTTTCCTAGAGTCTTTTACTTATAATTTCTTTTCTTTCCTCTTTTTTCTTTACAAAATCCATGTATATAAATGAAGTCAGAAAGTTAATAATGACACTTTAAACCTAGGATATTAATAATTCGGGGTTTAGGATAATGTAGACATTTGGCTAAATATATAGTATCCACATCCTCCTAAGAGTGATGGGTTCCCTAAGTATATGAGAAGGCAAAGGTATTATAAATGAATTATAAGGCAAGTGTCTGTGTATAAATGTTTTAATCTATTTAGCCCTAAACCCTAAATGTGCTTTAAGTGCTCTGCTTTTTGTTTATTTGTTTGTTTCAAGTTTTTATTTAAATTCTAGTTAGTTAACATATAGGGTGATGTTGGTTTCAGGAGTAGAATTTAGTGATATGTCACTTTCAGCATATTACACCCAATGCTCATCACAACAAGTGCCCTCCTTAATACCCATCACTCATTTAAGTGCCCTGCTTGTATATGTAGTGTGCTATTTTCAAATAATACTTTTTATAAGAGATGTGACATTAACTTAAGAATTTGGTAATAATTTGTCCAGTTTAACTTGTCTATATAAAAGGATTAAATCAGCATTTTTAGAAGGTATTATATACCTTTTATTATTATTTCAAATTTAAAGCACCCCTAACTAAACAGAAGCCATAATAAATTCTTAATAGGGTTCCCTACAGACTTATATATGTATTATTATTCTAGAGAACTCTAAAGCAAGAGTAAATTAGCGAGTCATTTATAAAAATTACACACACACACATTTCTTTTTTTTTTTTTTTAAGATTTTATTCATTTTTTGACAGAGAGAGACACAGTGAGAAAGGGAACACAAGCAGGGGGAGTGGGAGAGGGAGAAGCAGGCTTCCCGCGGAGCAAGGAGCCCGATGCGGGGCTCGATCCCAGGACCCCAGTATCATGACCTGAGCCACCCAGGTGCCCCACACACATTTCTTATTAAGCTTTCCATTTACTAGGTGGATATTTTGAAAATAGCACACATTTCTTTTTTCTTTGTTCTTTTTCTTTTTCTTTTTTGGCTTCTAGTGTCATATGCTTCGCCAAATTCTATTGCCTTTCCTTTGCAGTGTCTTAATATTTATACCTTCTTTTTATCCCCCTAAGTAGACTTTATAGAGGATCCTGTTCACCACACATATGAGAATATACTAATAATCCTCTACATGGTTCTTTTGTCTTGATTCACTTTCATTCCCAAGTTATATAGTTGTTACCTAGTTTTATCTTCCCATATAAGTTGATAAGAAAAAAGTTGTTGATAGGAAAAAAACCTTGAATCACACTGTTGATAAGAAAAAAACCTTGAATTAGCCTTGTATTCAGGACTTTGCAATTCTTTGATGTTTTGATTTCGTGGAAAGAAAAATAGTAGAGTTGATTTCAATTCACTTATATGTGCTAACTACATATATTCATGCAGACAAGTCTCGTGAAGGTTCTGAACTCATAATGTCATATGGAAGATAATGATTTATGTATTATTTTCCTGATATAATTAAATCTGATGGGCTAATAAATAAACTGTGAAGTGCTACATATAGGTTATGTCTTATTTTTATTTTTTATTTCATATCTTCTGTTGTAGCAACACTTATCTGCACAATGGTTGTCTCCCCTCACTCTCTTTCCTGGTTTCTGCAGTTGTGTGATTTCAACACACCCTGTAAAGCCTAGGCCACCCCAGTCCCCTCCCCACCTTCAGCTTCTTCCATGGCCAACTTCATCCTTTGTGTCTTTGTCACTAATATAAAATAAATTATCTACTGCTCTAACATTAAGAGTATAGATTTGTTTCATATCTCTATGAATCTCCACTGCCTGGCACAGAGCTCTCCATATATTAACTGTGCAAAAATGTTTATTAACTATTTTTTTTAAGATTTTATTTATTTATTTGCTAGAGAGAGAGAGTATGGGTGAGAGAAAATGAGCGAGAGTACAAGCAGGGGGAGCTGCAGGCAGAGGGAGAAGCAGGCTCCCCACAGAGCAGGGAGCCCAATGCAGGACTCAATCCCAGGACCCTGAGATAATGACCTGAGCCGAAGACAGCCACTTAACCGACTGAGCCACCCAGGCGTCCCAACTATTTATTTATAGCTCTCTCACCAAACCTAATTTTGCATTCTTAATTCTTTTTTAAAGTTCCAAAATTTTCTGAAGACTCTTTTGAGTAGAGACCTTTAATTTTCATGATTGATTTTCCTTTAGGTGTTCTAGGGGGATAGTGTCATTTGAGTAGACCAAACTTCAGTTTATCTCATTTGTAAAGAGGGAGAGTATCTCCTTACTGTGTGTAGTTTGCTGACTGATTCTTCTATTATATGCAGAATTCAAAAGGAGTCTGGCCTTTCCTGGTCTTTGATCTCACAAGGACAGCCAGGTTTGGGGCTCACCTATTACCCACAGGCCACTGTTGTTTCTTTTATCTAAGAGTAGGACAAAGAAAATCAACAGTTCCTGGTGTTGTTGTTTTGGGGAACATTTCCAGCTGTTCTAACTTTTGACTCATTGGGTGACAATCAGTTAAGCAGAAGCTGAATACGATGAAAAGGTTGAGAAGATGAGACTCCAAAAACTATTTTGATTTCCCAGAGCACTTTTTGTTTTCAACTGAAAAGGAAAACAAAGAGAGTAGTGTAACTTAAAGAAGAACAAATTTTGGTTAGTAACAAGGAAAGCTTTGGTAAATATAGTTTCTGTCCTAAATATGAGAGAGAGAGAGAGAGAGAAAGAGAGAGCGAGCTACCTATGCTGAGGAGTTTCAGAAGAGACTGAAATATACTCATTGTGATACACTGATACGCTTAGGGAATGTTTGTGTTCTCTTAAGTAATCCAAAATGTATGCCTAAAAAAGTATGTTTTACTTTGTTGAACCATGCATTTACTTAAATTAATTTCTTATAGGACTTTTCTGCTTTCCAAGAAATTTCATAGTAATTAGTAGAACAAATTAAAACTATCTTTAAGGCAATCCTCCTCCTAAAAGCAGGCAGGCAATGCATTTATTTTTATTTGAAAATGTACACCAGCAACACATATTCATGCACAGCATATGCATATAACATTTTACCTTTTAACACCAAGGCACCTGTGAAAGAATCAATATCATTATGGGGGTGGACATTACATAGCTCTATATGTTTGTTAAATTTAAACCTATGCTGTAAATGGGTTCATTTTATCATATATAAATTTAACTTAATAAAGTTCATTAAACTAAATCAAAACCCCTACTGTCTTATAAGTTAAACCTAAAACAGACACTATTCAAATGTGAAGCAACATGTAAATACAAATCAAAGATTGGTTCCATCTTCATCCTGGAGTAACCTCATTGGATGCTATTTGAAGTTCGGAGTCATGGTGTTATTAATATTAATAGATATCAGGTGATGATATCTATTCTAGACACTCCATGCGTATTATCTCACCTGATGATGTAACTATTATTATTATTCACATTTTATATTTGAGAAAGATGAGATTAAGAAAGCTTAAATTTTTTTGCCTAAAGTCAAACAACATGAGTGGTAGAGTTGAGATCCATACCCAAGAATTTAGTATTACCATCTATGCTTCTAGAATAGTACACTGTGTTACTTCCATAGATTTATCATTCGCAACAAAATTATAAATATATATATATATATTTTAAGATTTATTTATTTATTTGAAAGAGAGAGAGAAAGCATAATCCTATTAACATAACTGGCAGTTCAACCAATTATAATAAATATTTATACCTCCAGGGTTATTTTGTTATGTTTATTGCATTGATTTTATTTTATTTTATTTTATTTTTTATTTTTTTTAAGATTTATTTATTTATTTATTTATTCATGAGAGACAGAGAGAGAGAGAGGCAGAGGGAGAAGCAGGCTCCCAAGGAGCAGAGAGCCCGATGCGGGACTCGATCCCAGGACCCTGGGATCATGACCTGAGCCGAAGGCAGGCGCTTAACCATCTGAGCCACCCAGGCGCCCTGATTTTATTTTATTTTTAAAGGCTATTTTTTAAAGATTTATTTATTTGAGAGAGAGAGAGAGAGTGAGAGAGAGTGAGCACATGAGTGGGGAAGGGGCAGAAGGAGAGAATCTCAAGCAGACTCCCCAATGAGCACTGTGCCGGACACTGGGCTCAGTCTCACAATCCATGAGATCATGACCTGAGCTGAAATCACAAGTCGGAGGCTTAACTGACTGAGCCCCTTAGCTGCCCCTGTTGCACTGATTTTAAAAGAAGAATGCACATGTTTTATGTGGGCTTTTATTTTCGATGGCTAGTGGCAGCAAATAAGGTATATGTAATTATTAACGAAATGGTTAGAATATAAGCAACCACAGATATGAACATCTCAGTTTCAATAAATATACTTTAAAGTATCATTTAACTAATATAATGATTCTAAATTGTCAAATAATAAGCAAATCATAAACAACCTCTAGGTTCAAACATGCTTTTATTTACATCAAAAGCTGAGGCCAAACTACTATAGGGAATAGTTTACTATAGTTTTCTATAAAACTATAAGGAATATGGATCTAGAGCTTATCTCAAAACAGGGACTCTGATGTCTAGTGCACATAATAATCAAATGTTAGAGAAAGGAGGAAGATGGGAATATCCCTAGGCAAGCAGAATCCAAGATGACAGGGTATCTGTTACATCAAAACCCAGTCAAGCAGAAATTACTAGGATGCAGTTTATTTATACATTTTCTCTGGAAGAACTGATCATCTCTACATCACTGAGAAATGTGACTATAAGCCAAAACACCAAGGGATAACTGAGAAGAAGCCTCTGGACAAACTAACAATCGCAGAGTTTGGATTGAAGAGTGGAACTGTTCATCTACGTTTGTGATTATCTGAAATCTAAGCTACTTTCTACTCTCGTTTGACACTTAAAACGGATAATACATGGAACATAATGGGGGTATGTGATGTCATTTATGAGTAGGATACCAGGGTAAGGAGAGTTACAAAGGCATTAGCTCCAGTCAAGGAAAATGGGTAACAAACATGAGCCTACAGTAGCCAAGAATATTTCTTCGCAGGCAAGGTTCTAGCCCAGACAGGAGGGGCTTGCAGAATTCTTAAAGAGAAGAAATAATCCTCAAATATCTTAAGTAAGTTCAGTGATTGTAGTGTCTGGCAGGAGGATTAGGAGGCTCTGCTAAAGGAAAACTTGGCAATTAACTGTACAGTGATAAGAAAGTAAGGACAGCTCAGCTCACCTAGACAAATTGATGGTGGCTTTGTGGGGGTAAACCTACAGACTCAAGTAGGTCACCCTTTTTTCAAGTTGTCATTCTGAGTGTCACAAGATGTGTGCTAGAACTTTCTTTTTCTTTAGGGACACATTACATTTTCTTTGTGCTAGATTTATTTATGTAGTTTTGACTAAGTGAGTACATGTCTTTCTATGTCCTAGCTCCTGAATGTAATGTTAAGTCCTGCAAAGTGTTCTTGTGTAATGTCACCTGCCCCCCGACCCCAACACCAGCCATTGGTTTCATTTCCTTTCCCAGGGTCCTTTGTGAACGTTTATTATAAGTTTCTGTACTGTGGTTATGGCCTCCATGCTAACTTTCCTCATAATTACTTTATATCCTTCACATTCCTACCAGAGTTATCTTCTCAATAATTTGAGTCATATTATTATCTATCACTAAACTCGACAGTGATTCCTCATTGCCTGTCTTTATCTTTCCAGTTTTCTATCATACTGTATTCTGGCAAACTTTACCATCAGCCAAATAACTCTCTTACAGTTCCTTAAATATATCAATGTATTATTGGAATACACCACATACACACACACACACACACACACACATATATATATATATTTCCTTTGAATATTTGGTTATTTTGTTCTCTCATTTTGAAAAGTATTTTCTATTTATCAAATACTATCTCATATCACAAATGCCATGTCTTTAGTGTAAGTTTGGTCGGTTCTCCCAAGCAAAACTGATCCGTCTTCCTCCTGAATTCCTGTAGTTTTATTCTGCCATCTGTTAAAGTCATCATCTACAAGGCACTATTTTATATTTCTTGGGTCCATCATGACTGATAACAGAGTGCTTTGTTCAGAATAGAACATCTACAAAAGTTTTTTTTTAATGTGTTTATAAATTGATGTCATTAAAGTGCCCTCAAATGTTTGTATACCTGAATAAAGAGAAACTATTTAGTTTTGTCTTCTGCTGTATCTTCAAAGTAGCATCGTGACTTGCTCATTATAAGCTGTTTGTAAATATTTGCTTAGTGAATGAGAAAGTTTTCTGGACCCCAGAGTTTTCTGGACCTGATGAGAGTGTTCCAACTAAATTGGTGAGAAGACAAAAACATGTATCTGGTATTGCCTAAATGCTAGAGAAAACCAATGAATTATTTGCTAATTATATCTGATTGAAAATGCATTTTCAAAATTAATAAATACTATATTTGTTCAAAATGTATATCCTAAAATATAGTCAGTGTAAGTTGTATTTAACTACTTACATATTTTATCATTTTGAAAAATGATATTTCAAATGCATTTAAACTATAATTTTTCACAAAATATTTTTAGTACTACCTTTTTCTCAACATAGCTAACCATTAAAAAATAATTGGCTATTTGTTTTTTTCTTCCAGATAAAACCTATCTGTCACTGGCTGGGTGTAATGCAAGGAAGGGACAAAGATGAAATGGAAACATGTTCCTTTTTTGGTCATAATATCACTCCTCAGCTTTTCCAAAGATCACCTGTTCCAGGCCCAGGTTATTGCAGGTAAGTGCCAAGCATCTGTTTTATCAAATCATGACCAGTATACTTTCTTTGCTTTAAATTCATTTTTCATTGTGTGTCTTATAAATCAAACTTGTTCATTTGCTTTCAAATGTGTAAGTCTGTGTGAATGGTTTCTTAAGTATGTGTGCTGATATGTTTCAGGGATCAAATATTCTTGAATACAGAGCACTTTCTTAATTCCCTAGAGAAAGTGAGAAAATTGACAAAAATATTCACTGTTACTGAAACATGTGAAGAGTTACTAGATTAACTTGGTGAATTAGAGTGGTGGAAGAAGAATAATTATAGTTGAGAGAAATGTGTAACACAAAAAGAAAAAGCAGTTACAAATGCATGTTAGTACCATAGAAAAGGGCCATCAAAAAAAGTGGAGTATTTAAACCTGAAATTCCTTTAGAGGAGTGACATGTTAATTAACAGGCTGAACAGTGTCAGGGTAAAAATGCAACATGCAGCCATAGTTACTGTTGTTTCCAGTGAAGTTAGAACTGGTGTCCTTGAAGTCGTAATTTTATTAATGGCGCTAGAATAACATTGCTGTAAAAAGCTTTACTCAAACTCTTTTATAGGAAATTAACTAAACCCAATGCTATGGTACAGGAAAATTGAAAAATATATTGATACACTAATGAAAATATAATGTCAACTTTCCTCTTAGATAAAGCTATGGGAATGAATTGTAGTTAATTTGGATAGGTTTAATTTATCATCATAATTTAGGCAAGTTATTCATAAAAGAATGGCAGATGGTGTTGCATTAAATTAAACCTTGAAGTTTGGGTTTTATTTATTTTACTGTTGTATTTATGTTAATATTTGGCACCAATGTGTAATTTATCATTTGTATCCACACACAAATCAGAATTTTCAAATAATCTAGGGGCTTGACTTTTTCTCCCTTGCCAGGTTAACACGGGTACCTGGCAGATAAGGGAGTTGTGAATAAACAAATGGAATTATATCTATTAAAAACATTTCCATAGGGTGAAAGTATACAGAAAATTTAGTCTGTTGTAGCAAAGTACATTTAGCTACTTTGTACTTAATACACTACTGAAATTACTAAAAGTTTTTATTTTTAACCTGTTTCTACATTCCCTTCTCTTTCCACAATTCTGTTGAGTATTGCTTAAAATTAGTGAATGAACCAAATATCAAAGATTGGCAATATGAAAAATGTGCATTTTTAAAGTACGTGAAAAATGCAAATTAAGTACAAAATAATTCATCATTTTTCAAATCGTCAGGCAGGGTAAAGAGGGTATTTGTATGAAAATGTTTTGAAAACCATGACTGTAGATACATACAGATATAGATTATAGCTTAGATATAGTTATCCTTAAACTGTCTGGCCAGCCAGTGACTATTATAGGTCAACAAATTTAATCCATGATCTAGTTATCAAGCAGGTAATCAAATCTCAAAATGGTCACGTGTCATTTGCATCATCTTTACCTAGATATCTGGAAAAAGGAATGCATACATTATTGTGTATGGTGGGAAGGAGTAAGGTTTATGTATGAAATATAAAGTTACCTTTGCATTCAAGAAGATACTGTATCATTTCAAAGAAGACCAATCAACTTGAACATTTAGGTCTAAATTAGTCAAAACTCTGCAATTACTATCCTATATGCAAACATTTTTATAACTAAAGAGAGCTTAAAATAAATGAATTTATTGCTTCATACAACATGTAGATTGGCTTCAGAGGTCATCAATCAGTTTTCATTTAGTTAACAAGATGTCCTACAGATTAGTAACTCAGGGCCCACTATGAGGCAACATCTTAAAAAGAAATATGAGTACTGACTGAAAAGGGGGTGCATAAAGTTAAATGTCTGTCTTGTTCAGGACAACAGAGTTCAAGAATTATTTCAAAGTAATTTACCTGCCAAAAGAAATATACTGTTAGCTTTTCAAAAGGAACACCTGCGGACCGGAAGTCATTTTCCTACCCGCTGCCCCCCAGGAGCATTGGTTTCAGGCTAAGGAGATGACAAAACTACTGAGAGGAGTCATCCACCTCAGATTCTCTCCTTCATGTTAATCCTAGAATGAACTGAGGCCCTGATGTCTTTCGTTGTTGTGGTCCTAGCTTTCTCAAGTTCAGTAGAGATCCGGACCTGGAGTGAGTTTAGTGGAGTTTAGAGGGAGCAATGATGGGAAGATCAATATCAACATCTTTTTAAAAAACCGTTTCTCATTCACCTGATTTACTTCCACTCTTCACCTTGAGAGAAGAATATTCTCCTTCATCAGAAATTTATTGCAAAAGGCAGATAAATGAAAAAAAAGTCACAAGTTTCTGAAAAACTAAGAAGTATATGGTCTCTAGAACTTAATGACTTATCTTAGCAGAAGTGTAGACAGGCAAAAGATGCCTCAGGGCACAAAATTAAAAAAAAAAACAATGCAAATAACCATCACAATGCAGATTATTTTATTAACACAATAATCAAGCGGTTTTCAATAAAGCTGTGACTTGGTTACTTGGTGTCATTAAATATTAAAATATTTGAATATAACGCTTGGCTTGATGGATAACCCAGCTTGCATTTTTTTTTTTTAATTTTCTCTTCTGTCTCCCTATATAATGCATTGTTAAAACAGCTTATCTTTTATCATATTTACATTTTCGTATATTTACAATATTGTATGGGAAGTGGTTGGTGTGTCAGGGCAGGTGGCCTAGAAATTACACATTTTAAATCAAAAAATACTTTTGTTTAAAACTATAAATCAGTTTTAAGAGAAAGGAATAATTAAAAGGTGGATTCTGGGAATGGTTAGGCGGCTGTAACAATTCAGAGTCGTTGCCTTCGTTCCATATAGAGCCTGTTGAAAACCTGCCTCTGAATGAAAACCACTGCTAGATGTTTGTCTTGTCACTTTACCTCATCTTTTATTTACATACAAAGCACTCTTAAGCCAACTGTGGTTATCTCCTGAGGCACTCTGTATCTGGGCTATGCCACATCCTTATTTAATCTCTCCTGCAAAGGACTCTGGCAGATACCCATCTTTACATTTTAAACATCCACCTCTGATTGCAACAGATGTCAGGAAGACAATGAAAGACAAATGTTAAATGATATGTTTTAAAAGTATACATTTCATATACAGTGGGTTGATCTGAAAATTTGAAGAGCATCTATGGTAAAAAAAAAACAAAACAAAACACAACAATGCTGAATTCTAGGTGTATATTGTAAAATTTTAAGTGGAAATACATGGGGGGGGGGAAGCCCACAAGGTTGCATTTGTATTTGAATAAATCCAACAGCCTACTTTAAAGTTAAAGGTGATTTATTTTTCCCTCTCTCTTCTCTACATATGCAGCAGCGTTTTCCTTCATTAGAGATGCAGGTGCTGATAGGGTGATTTCCTTTGCCCTGCCTCATGTCAACAAGGCTTGAGTGTGAAATTGTCTGAAATGATTTACTGCTTACCCTCCCCACCTATCCATTCACCAACACTTCAGTACCTTGCTGTTTTACCCAGAGGACAGTAATTGCAATGAGCTAAGTGTTATCTGGGTTTGAATCATCTATAGATAAATTTTGAATTTTAAACAAAGAATTCTTCATGTAAAAATCTAGAAACGATAGGACACATATACATACAATTCCCAAATATACCTATTTTTGTGTATTTTCTTTTTTTCACATGCCTAACAGATTGTTGAATAGATTGAGGGATTGTTTCAGATTTTAAAAATCTCCTTTGTAATGTAAAACGATAAAATAGAAAGTCTATTTCTGAAACTGAAATGCGATTGGATCTTCAAACATTTCTTTTGGAGTACGTTATTTAACTAATAATGTTGCATATATACATCCTACAAAGGTTTTTATCTACAGGAATTATTTTTCCAATGGTTGTGATTAGTTTCAGTAGCACAGTAGTCACAGGCAGTGATAAGAAAAAGGCGTAATATTTGCAGTTATAGAGATCACTTATTCATGGGCAGTTGGATTTTTTTTAACTGCATTGACTGTTCAGAAATTAATTTTACAAACTTAAAAAGTTAATTGTCTCTTCTATTAGAATATAACATTTAAACTTAAAAGTACTTTAACAGGTTACTTAGCTCTTTCAATTATGCACTGATAGAGGTGTTACTATAAACGAAAGTAAAAAAAATAAATATAAATAAGTAAATAAACAAAAGTGATTATGATTTTATGTGCTAGTTGACAAATCTGTATGACTCAAGAATTGCCTCTTAATGTATTTCCCATAGATTATATTTTTCAGAAATGCTTTAGATGTTCATTAAAAATAAAGTTTTCTAGGGCCCATGGCAGAATCGCTAAAACAGAGAGAGCCTGGATTTGAAGCCCAAAACCTGAAGTTTTATAAGCACCCCAAATTACTCTAATACACAGAAAATTTGAGAAACACTGCTTTGGACAAAATTTAAGTTGATAAATAGTTGAGTACATTAAGAAATGTTTACTCTCTGAGGAAAGAGTCACATGAGAGGGGGATAAAAGTATTTGAAGATAATTCTTTAAGATATTTCAAGGATTTGGGGGAGCAGATTTGAGGCTATTGCTGGTTTATTTTGCTTTGTTTTTACCTATTTTTTTGCTATTTTGATCTCATAGTAATACTTAGAGATTCAGAAATATCGTTGTTCGCACTGGAGGAAAGGCACTAAACTAATATGTCAGTGAAAATTAACGTATATATTTTAAAATTGCTTTATAAAATATTTAGTTTTGCCTAATTAGTACAATTTCTCCTAAATTTTGACCACGCCTTAATGAAATGTTTATTCAGACATTAGGTGTCTGGGAATTTATGACCAAATTAGAATAATATATCAATTATGCAAATTTTCTGTAAAAAGAGATTAAGAGCCCAGTGTTTTTCATTATAACTAATGGGAGCCCTAGCTACTTCTACCTTCATGGATTTATTCCACCATAAAGAATATTAAACATATTTTAATGTTGGTGTTGACATTAACATGAGTATAATCTTTCACTTTTTCTGATTTTAAAATAAAAATATTTTCATGGGCCCCTAACTGTATTGTTGGCCCACACTATGCCACTGTGGCTAGTGGGCAAGTCAGTTCGGTTAAGAACCATGAAAAGACAAAGTATGAATTTATGACTTATACCTCAATGTGATGGCTACAAAAAATATTTACTACAAATGAAATACAATAAAACTTTGTATCACAGATTTCTCTAAGTTTTATAGGAAGCTAGAAAGCCAGAATATAAGAGAAATCACATATTCTCTGAATGTTACTTTTCATCATTTAATTTTAATCAAAATAATAAAGAACCTAGACATACCAAGAAAGAAAGGGGGGGAGGGGGGATATCAGTAAGGGGGAGGGAAGACTACTCAGGAAACATTAAAAACATCAAAATGTCATAGCGGAGAAAAGAAGACTTTTGGTTCAGATAGGTCTGTGTTTGAATAATATCTCCACTATATATTAGTTCTGTTACCTTGGTCAGTAAGTTAGTCTCTCCTTATGTCAGTTTACACTTCAGAAAGAAAGTTAGAATTAGTTTGTGTTGGGTCTGAACTAAAGATAAAATATTCAAAGAATTCGGGATCCTGAATGGATTCTATATATGGAAGTTGTTCTTAATAACTTTGACAATAACATTATTATGATCTATACTGTGTGTTACCAGCCTAATCTGCAGTATATGGTTGTAGCAGGACAGTAACTAACTACAGAAGCCATTGAGGGAAAACAGACGCATAATCAAGGATGAGATCCTGTGATAAGGTCTTTGCCAAATGCCCTTTAGAACCTAGAGTGACAACTTGAGGACCTCACAGAACATTTCACAGAGCAGGCAAACAAAATAAGAATCTGTTGGAAAGTAAGCACTTATTAAGCACCTACTGTGAGCTATGCACTTTAGTTTTATAAGTTCTAACTGGTTGGAGAGGGGTGAGTGGGAAAGAAAATCCCATTATTTTATTACGGGATGCATTTTATTGCATTATTTTATTGCATTATTACGGGATGTTTGGAGATGAGTCCAGAGAGATTTGAAGTTCAAATCTTGAGGAGCCTTTTATACGATGCTAAGAAGCTGTAAATGTAAAAAGAAATTGTCTTTCTGGAGTTGACAAACATAATGAAAATCAATTATTATCTAATTTTCTAGTTAGAATAAATGATCATAATGATAGAATACAGGAAAACACTCCTGGAAGTTTTTTCAAAAGTATTATCAATACCTAAAAGAGTAAGTAGTACATAGAAATTATTCACTGCTGGGGCGCCTGGGTGGCTCAGTTGGTTAAGCGACTGCCTTCGGCTCAGGTCATGATCCTGGAGTCCCTGGATCGAGTCCCGCATTGGGCTCCCTGCTCTGCAGGGAGTCTGCTTCTCCCTCTGGCCCTCCCCCATCTCATGTGCTCTCTCTCACTCTCTCTCTCACAAATAAATAAATAAAATCTTTAAAAAAAAAAGAAATTATTCACTGAATGTTTATTGATAAATGAATAAGGTAATGAGAGGAAGAGACTACAGAAAAAAATATCAGAATCCTCAGTATAGATCAGGCAACAGAGAAGGAAAAGAGACTTGCAAAACATATGGATATGGAGTCAGAAAAGCTGAGGGATCATGGGAAGTGAAAGAAACGAAGAAGATGAGTAAAGGATAACGCTAAGATTCATTGTTGGAGGATGGGCAAATGGTGGCATCATAATGAAATTGGTGGACATAGAGAGCTACACTATGATTTGATTTAATGTGTATTTATTGTTAGATTATTTACAATATATAACTTTTAAAAGATCAAGTAAAAAATATATGAGCATAATAGTATACTTGCATTAGGTCTTCGAACTGCTAATTGCTTTATAATTTTTGTTGGACTTAAGCTCAAAATGATTATCTATAATGCTATTTAGAGTCATTCATCATATATATATGTGTGTATGTATATACACATGTCTATGAATGTATATACATACACATATATTTATGAATATATACACATATATACATATATGAATGAATGTATATATTATTTGTTATTAATATATATTAAAACTACTAGAATTTTTCTGGACAATTAACCAAGTTAAAGTTAACAATCATAAAATGAATAATATAACCAAACTATGGAGTAAATGGCTGTTAAAATATCTGGTATATATGATTTATTCTCTCAGTATAATTGTGTTTTTCGGGATCTTCCTTCATATTCTTTCACTGATAAAAACACATTTTTGAAATTCTTCGATCATTAAATCAGTTGACATTGTGATGTGACCTTGTTTTTGTTCTGTTTTGTTTGTAAGTTTTTGTGTTTGTGGGTCTTAAATAGGATTGGAAACTCCATGGCTAGTTGTGTCAGGTCTTGAAAGAGAACACACACTCAAAAAAATAAAACACATTCCTTACTTTCTAGAGACCATCACTCAGTTGAAGATGAGATCTTAATAAGTGGAAAATTGCCAGCTGTCTTCAATTCCATGGCTCTTTGTTAGCCTTGGTCTACGAGGGTGAGGCTTTATCTAATTGTTTAAGTAGATGGAAGCAAACTAACAGTCAGTGACAAGACGCCCAATGAAGAAACTCATATTTGTAATCTAGCGGTAAAGCCCATGACTCCTCTGCTTTGATGATGTCTTTGTGATGAACCTGGCTTGCAAAACCTCATGTGCCACACTAGCCACCTAATTAAGCTATCAGAATGCCGTGCAGCAAACCGAGTGCCTCATAAGGACTGGTATAAGTAATTTTTGCTCCTCTATTGCTTGGTTAATAGAAAGAGGCACTCCTCTAGATTATGACTGATAGAGGCCATATGGTACAGCTGTTGTAATTGTGCCTGAGGGTGGGGAAAGCCTCTTGTAAAAAATTCTGTTTGCCCGAGAGGCTGTCATTACTTCATTCAACTCTTTACCCTAGATTTCCTAGTGAGCATTCATTTATTCTTTCTCTGTACTTGCGGATCTCTTCTGTCCACACGCCTATGTCCTTTGTTATATAAACAGACCCAGCCTCTGCCATGTTCTCACACGGGAGAAGGGCTTTGAAAATTATTTCTTTTGTTTAAATAATTGATAAGTAAAATGGGTATTTTGGACTATTAAAATACAAGGAATATATAAATACTTCAACATGAAAGGTTGAATGCATGTGAGAGCCTTCAAAATATAAAAATTGACCTTCTCCCCAAAAGAGAATCCACTGTGCAAATTTTGAAAGGAGATATGACATTATGTACATATACATAAATTTGTTTCACAATATGCATATTTATGTGTGCATCCATATACACGTATATAACACTTGTATGTAAATACATAAATTTAATTATGTATTTAAATATAGGTGTGTGTATACAAGAGTATTTGTGTTTATTCTAAATTACTCATATAGGTCTGGTGGATACATACAGGCTGACATAGAGGTTAATTTTTGAATCCTCATAAAAGATAAGAATTATCCTATTTTCCCATCAATATCAATAGTTCAGTATCTAACTTATTAGATAGTACTAGGGCAATGTAACTATACAAATGACTAAAGTCCTTGTATATGAAAATAATTCTATAGAAATATATAATTTCTCATTTTTCTATCCACATGGTCTTTCACTTTTATTTGAATGTTTACTCTGTGGAGTCCCATAGCATGTCGTGGAATTGAATTAGAGGCATGAGCATGGCATAACTCTTACTGTAAGCTGAGGGTGAGTGCCCAGAATCCTGTGCTGCCAGTCTCGTTCATGATGTGTCATTGCTTACTGGATTGTAGATTTCCCTTGTCACTTGTGACTCTAATAAATTCTTTTCAATTGCACATAAATTTTTTTCTTTTCTTGGATTTTTATTTTCTAATACGATGAGAAAATTGTGGTTTTTAAATAGTTGCAGAACGAGAAGTGTTTTATAGCTGATTTCACGTTCTTTAAAGAAACTGAATGTCACCAGCTGTAAGGTGACAATGATTGTAAGATGTGCCATTATGTATGGCTAAGAAAAAATAAACTAGCGCTTAAGCCTTGAGCAATGTCTTAGGGATAGTTTTGTGTGATGCATTAATCAGACCAGCCTCTTAATGCTTTGAAGTTTTTTCATCTCTCCTAGAGGAACAGCCAGTTTCTTTTGCTTCTAATTTGGTGGGCAAAAAGCAATCTTTTTGAAATTTCTCAGAAAGTAGACATATTCTATCTAGACATGTTCTATCTTCTTTTCTTCAGTAGCTTAATTTTGCTTCACAAAAAATATAGATCTGAGACCATTCCTCCAACAATAAATATTCCCTCCAGTAATCTCAAATCTATTTCTGAAATTTTGTTTCTAAGCTTCAAATAACAATTATATTTACTGACAATGCTCAATTATAGTTGGACTTGTAGAAGACATTTTAAATGATAATTAAACTCAACTTGTGTATCCCCCATAATGCACATAACTCAACCAAAATGCCAGCCATATGAACAGTTATGACCAAGTAATCACATCACAGGTAATGACAGTCACATCAAAACTGCTGTCTGGCTCATAACTTTTGTAAGGTGCCATCAACTGTAAGCATTCAGAATCAGAATATGGGGGGAAATGTATCTTTGAATCAATGAAATATGATATATGGAGGGAAATTGAGCCTAACACATTCCTCATGTTCCTCAAAGCTACTTTAGGTAAAGGCACAAATATTCACTGGCAACCAACTCTTCTTAATACATCATGACTTTAAAGCCACACACTTGGTGAATGTAAAGAAATACAGTAAGAATACAAACACAATTAAAATATATCCATTTAAAGCCTCAGTTTTGCTTTTTTTTTTTTTTTCTTCCTGGGAGAGGTGTCTTTCTCAGGTTTAGAAATCTTTTACCAGGAAACTCAGCTTACATACTTGGGATCTTACTACCATTAAGATAACTGAAATTCCTAACCAGTATGCACTGTGCTGAAATTAATAATGCATTTTTTTTTTTTTTTTTTTGGTAATTTAGCTTTTGTATAGTTTTTTTTTTTCCACAGAAGTTCCTAGGTAGACAAAAGTAGCTTCAGGAGATACTGTGCTCTTTTTCCATAAGTGTTTGCTAGACTCTAGATAATGTCAATGTAATAACAAGAACTGACTTTGTAATACTTTACTTTCAAAAGCATACTAAAAGTTAATTATGTACAGAAAGGAGTAGTTGCTAAGTATTTACAGTTAAATGTTGGATATTATAAAAATTGGTTAGTCCTGATTAGAAGGTAATAGTACTCCTTAACCAACCTGTAACTAATGTATTATTATATTCACTGAATCAATTTGTCAGTGAAGTGAAACTTATTTCATTGAATCTTATTTTTGGCATCATTCTCTCAAAACTATAGTTTTGTTAGATTTTTCCAGCCAAGAACTTTTATGGTAAAACTAAGTTTTAGCCTTTTAAAAAACTGCCAAACTTTTTATGAACTACTTTGCTTTCCTACCAGCAAAGAATGAGAGTTCCTGTTGCTCCCCATTCTTGCTACTTTTGGTGCTATCAGTATTTTGCATTTTAGCCATCTAATAGATGTGTAATGATACCTCAGTGTTGTTTTAATTTGCAATTCCCTAGAAACATATGATATTGAGCACATTTTCATATGCTTATTTGATATTTGTATTTCTTCTCGGGCAAGGTGTCTGTTCAGATTTTTCACTTAGTTTTTAAGTGGGTTATTTGTTTCATTTTTGTTGAGTTTTAAGACTTCTCTGTATATGTTGACTATAAATCCTTTCTCATCTTTAAAATATTTTTAAAAATATTTTCTCCTGGTCTGTGGCTTATCTATTCATTTTCTTAAAGTGTCTTTTGCAGAGCAGAAGTTTTAAATAAAATCTGACTTATCAAATCTTTTTTGTTCATGGATCATGTCCCCCCCCCCCCCCCCCCCCCGGTGCAACACAACTTTATTATCCTTAGAAACATCTTTTATACATGTGACCCTGCATTATGTATTCCATATATCACACACTGGTGAATAGATTCTTTCCATAAAATAACACTGCAGTAATTCACATACACATTTAACGTTCTTAGAAACATCTTTTAGGGCGCCTGGGTGGCTCAGTTGGTTAAGCGACTGCTTTCGGCTCAGGTCATGATCCTGGAGGCCCTGGATCGAGTCCCGCATCGGGCTCCCTGCTCGGCAGGGAGCCTGCTTCTCCCTCTGACCCTCCCCCCTCTCATGTGCTCTCTCTCTCTCATTCTCTCTGTCTCAAATAAATAAATAAAATCTTTAAAAAAAAAAAAAGAAACATCTTTTATACACATGCTTTTCCAGGTGTATTGAATACGCCACATTGTGTTGAACACAGTTATCCACTGCAATAACAAGTTGGGCTCATATATACAGCCTCCATTCCTAGAAACGTCTTTTATTTGTGTGCCTTTGCAGAATGTTTTAAGCACAAGGTGGTGAATACAGTCATTCCTGGAATAACACTTTAATTATTCACATATAAAATTACCATTCTTAGAAATACCTTTTGTACCTATAACTTTTTTTAAAAAATTTTATTTATTTGCCAGAGAGAGAGAGCAAGAGAGCTTGAGAATACAAGCAGGGAGAGCGGCAGGCAGAGGGAGAAGCAGCCTCTCTGCTGAGCAGGGAGCCCCATGTGGGACTCAATCCCAGGATCCTGGGATCATGACCTGAGCGGAAGGCAGACGCTTAACCGACTGAGCCACCCAGGTGTCCCTCTACCTGTAACTTTTTAAAGTATACTAAATGCAACACTGTTGTATATTCTCACTGAAATATTCTCACATAATCTCACTGAAATATCAATGTACTTATTTATATGAAAAGCTAGCATTCAGAAACATCTTTTATACTTGTGTGATTACTTAGTGTATTAGATGTAACACTGTATGGTGAACAGAATCTTTCACTAAAATGATGGATCATATTTTTGATGGTGTATCTAAAAACCCATTACCAAATGCAAGGTCACCACAATTTTCTCCTAAGAACTTTTAAATATGTGACATTGTCCTCATTTACATAAGATACTTTAAATATGTAGAATAATAGTCCCCTTGTAAGTCTTCAGTGTAAAGAAATGATACTGGAAAGAATATATTCTGTGGCACTGTTATATGAAATCAGAATCAAATGTGAAAAGGGTAATAATAATATCATTTTTGTCAATATTAACAATAAAACTTATTGTTTACTTAGCATGATATGGAAAAAATTGTCTAATCACAAAACCAATTTTTGGCATCTAAAAATATTAAATATAGCTGAAAATAGGACAAATAAAATTAAAATTGAAAAGGAAGACCAGAGACAATTTCTATGAAAAGAAACACCAGTTGTTTAAGAAACCAGTTAGTATAGTGGGGATAAGAGAATCAATTCAGGAGTGTTATTTGGGTGGAAGAAGTTCATGTGGGTCAAGTGTCTAATGTGCTCTAGGTATACCAGAAGCAACTCCACCGCTCTGGGGAGGACTGAAAATTGATTTTTAAGGATCACAATGAAGGTGGTTTATTCAAGTTTTAACCATAAGATTTAGAGTTAATCTTTCTCTTTAGTTCTCTCTCTCTCTGTTTGTGTCATGCTATCTCTTTAAAGATGAGCTGTCTTTTTCTGATATTTTGTTTTTATGAATGAAGCTTTTATTAAGTGTGTGTAGGAATCAGCCATTTTACCAGATTGCTTTATTTATAGTAAACAGGCTGGAAGGTATAAATCAAAGCACTGGCTTTAGTGTGAGAATTACTTAGATTCTGTATGAAATGTGTGGACTTGGGAAACTTGCAAATAGGTTTTTTGGTTTGTTTGCTTTGTTTGTTTGTTTAAAGAAGATGATAACTTGTGGTTGTGAACATTACATTAAAGACTATGTAAAGTATCTAGTACAATGCCTCACTTATGGAAGGCACTCAGTAACGGTAGCTACTATTATTTGAAAAATAGGTATTGAAAAATAGGGTTGCCTGGGTGGTTCAGTCAGTTAAACATGGGGACTTTGGCTCAGGTCATGATGTCATGATCTCGGGATCCTGGAATCGAGCCCCATGTTGAGCTTCATGCTCAGAAAATAGGTATTGCTAGTAAGTTTTTGGAAATATGAAGGGGACAGGAAGTATGTAGATGAGTGAAAGATTATCAGGCAGTTTTGAGCCCTGATGATGATGTCAGTGACTGAAACTAAGAATATTTGGAACGGAGCATTGCTCCAGATTAATGGAGGAGTTAGAAAACACCATGACCTAAAAGAGGTGAATTTTATTGTGGAGTTTATGGACGTGAGAATAATTAGTTACTTTTCTTCAGAATAGCAGATTTTATGCAGTGCCTTGAACCACCCCTCTTCACAAGTCCCAACAGACTATTCAATGTGTAAAGTCACAGTATTTAATCAACAGAAAATATTAAGCAATGTAGAGAAGTTCTAATTTGCTATGAAAAACAGATGTGACACAATTTCACTACAACCTCAATGAAAGAAAAGAATGCAAATTTAGCAGAATATATTACAATTTACCTTTTAAATATATAAGAATGTTAAGTCACAACTGTTAGGCAGTTCTATTTAGTGACATAATGCTTCAGGGCAAACAAGGGAAACATGATCATTGTGAATGCTTTTAATAGACACTGTGACATATTTTGAGACTACCGTGGTTGATTTCATTATAATTATTACTAGATTGTTTAGCATAATAAATATTTTAAAGCTCTCAAATATGTCACCCAGAATTTCAGTTTGTGAAAGCAAACAGAAGGATGCCCACAAGTTAACATTTATTTTCTGAGGCATCTTGGTGATAGAAGGGCTTTCATAGTTTTGTTTTGTCTCTTTGTTTGTTTTAGTGAAATACTTTGCAACAATGAAGCTATAGGCATATAGTATTTATTTCTTTGTATTTCGTTGTTAAAAAAACAAAGACAGAAATTATATACTGATCGCAGAATATGTTTGAAAATCACTAGTCTAAAGAAACTATAGAAGCATACAACGAGACATTGAAATATTGACTAGAATTGGCCAAGAAGAATTTAGTCATTTGCTGTCAGGTAGGAAGTAAGTTTTCGGTTTTACCTTGTGTGTTTATCTGTGTGTACCTGCTTATATTTGTGTTGAATCTATTATAACTTTTAAGGATTCATTCAAATTTGATTCACTATTGTGGTGTATCGTAATAGACTTTTATTTCAACAGATGGAAAATAAACTGTAATTTTTCAAGAGTGGCATTATTTTCAGTTAAATTTATTATGTGGTAGACCAGGGTGGGCTGACGTGATGTAAATGTCACAGATCCATCAATCTCAACTAAAATATTAATAGAAAGGAACAAAACATGGTATTAGGGGATCTCAATCAATCTGATTGATTAAAGTAGATAATAAAGGCAAAAGTAAAGGTGACTACAATAATTATTTGATAAGTAGAATTGCCTCTGACTTAATTGAGTTTTTATGACACTATTAATAATAAGAATTAGATAATAAATTCATAGTATGGTTTAATTGAATGACCACTAAGAGAAGGAAGAAAACTGAAATTTAAGGTAAAGAAATGATTAAGAATTAGAATAATTAGTTAAAATTACTAGAGTTGTCAAATTTCAATAAAGGCTGAAGAAAAGGTTTAGTGAAAAAAGCATGAAAACAGTAACATGGACAAATAAAATGTATCTAAATGTATGAATCAACTGGAAAATTAGAATCAGTAGAATCAATATGATTAATTCAGATAAAATATAGAAAATACTCTATTAAAATCATTAAACCTTGACTTAGAAATGTCTGGCACTTGGGGCGCCTGGGTGGCTCAGTCATTAAGCATCTGCCTTCGGCTCAGGTCCTGATCCCAGGGTCCTGGGATTGAGCCCCGCATCGGGCTTCTTGCTCAGAGGGAAGCCTGCTTCTCCCTCTCCCACTCTCCCTGCTTGTGTTCCCTCTCTCACTGTATCTCTCTGTCAAATAAATAAATAAAATCTTTAAAAAAAAAAAAAGAAATGTCTGGCACTGTCAGAAATATGTCATTATTTTATGTGAATGTACCTCATTATATTAGAAGTCAAGTCATGTAATAACAAAATTTATGAGATCTGATTCAACATAACCACCCTTCCACAAAAAAGAAAGAAAGAAAGAAGAAAGAAAGAAAGAAAGAAAGAAAGAAAGAAAGAAAGAAAGAAAGAAAGAAAGAAAGAAAGAAAAAAGGGAAAGGGAAAGGAAAGGAGAGAAGAGGCCAATCTATTATACACTTCTTTTGGTACATAAAATCTGTGGACTCAGTGGAAACAAGCATTCATGCATCTCATGTTTCCTTGGATAGTCCCATTTCATGCTTAGTCTTTCTGCATATTGTATATATATATATGAAACTATAAATATATATAATAATATATGATCTAATATATAAATATATTATAATTATAACATACAATTATATATTATATATTTTATTACATTATATATCTATTATATATGTATTATATTACTATATATATATTTTTTTCCACTATAAGTTAAGCAAACACAGCCAAATTCCATAGAATATTTGGACAATGTATTGATCTTCATCTGGTCTTTATTCAGAAGACTTTGCTGTAAGATATGTTTAATTATTATATTTTAAGTTTTTGATCAAAAGTATTTTGGCAATTATTTATTGAAGATTTGAGGTAATTTTACTGAGGTAACTAATAGATTATTTGGGAGGCCTGCAGAAATAAAAAGATCTATTTTAAATGGAAGCTGAAAGCTAAAGCTGATTGTGTTGGTAATTTGTCATGTTCTTTCCACTATTGATAATTTCACATTTATGATTTAAAAGACAACTTTGTGGAATTTTTGCATAAGAATATTTGCATGAACAATCTATCTTCACTGTTACAACATTTAGCCATTAGTAATTGAGGACAGATTTTATAAACAAACTTTAATAATTAATAATAAATATAATTAAAGACTGTTATATATCTAGTTTACTGTGTCTTTAATTTCTGGGTAAGAAATAATACACTTACCATCAATGGATAGCATTCACTGAGCACTCACTGTTTGTTTTTCTCTGCACTGATCTCATTTAATCCTTGAAAAATCTTTGTGAAAAAAGAATTATTATTTCCAATTTAACCTTAACAGAGCCAGAATTTGAACCCACTTTGAATTCTCTGACTCCAAAACCCATGATGATATTGCTCACACCATGCCGGTCCATTCTGCCACCTCACTGTATGTAATACAAGATCTTCCCAATCTTGTTTGATACAAATAATTACAGACAGGATAGGAAATGGTCTACACAGTATATTAGAAAAGTTGAAAGACTGGGGCTCCTGGGTGGCTCAGTTAGTTAGACGACTGCCTTTGGCTCAGGTCATGATCCTGGAGTCCCAACATGGAGTCCTGCATGGGGCTCCCTGCTCAGCGGGGAGTCTGCTTCTCCCTCTGACCCTGTCCCTTCTCATGCTCTCTCTCTCAAATAAATAAAATCTTTAAAAAAAAAAAAAGAAAAAGGAAAGTTGAAAGACTAAAGACTCACTGAATGAAACCCATCTTTTCCTTGCCAGAAAAAAAAAGCATTTCATGTTTTAAATAATTTTCTTGATTTGTCCTTTCCATATTTTATTTGCTTAAAAACCTACTTTTGTGTTTCTATCTTTTACACTTTTGTTTTACTACTCCTTCTTTAGCTTTACAATGATTATTTAATTGGGAATATCATATATGCATGCTATAAATACTTACGATTGACTTAAATTGCATTTTATACCATGCATGAATACCATGATTTTCCTTTTGATGCCATGTCATAACTTAGCTTTAAAAATAATTAGTTTAACTAAAAAATAATTAGTTTAACTAAAACTTTATACATAGGTAATATATTTTCATCAGATATATTTTCATTACCTAATCATATATTTTCTTAGTCTTTTTAGTTCAACTGTAGCGATGTTGAGACATGTATTGTACAGCTATAACCTAACATTGCTAGAATTATATATCATAAATATTTACTTCATTACTTATAATTATATTTGTCAAACTAAGATGTTTCATCTAATCAGAAAAGGGTTGTGTTATATATATAAGTGCACATAATGACAGACAATAAGATTTTTTTACTGAATATTGCATATTTAGTCTTTTTGAGGTATCACCTTATTTCTTTTAATAAAGCTTTTTAATGTTTAATGTGTGGTATTCACAATTTTGTAAATTATTTTCTCTTTCTTTAAGAATGACTTTAAAATGAGAGTAGCATGTTTTATTTTATAATTTTATTTCCATGTTAAAATGTGTTTCTTCAGTCCCACCTAATTTTGTTTTCTTTGATTTGCACACTTGTATTGAGACATTTAATCTCTGGTAGTAATACAAAGGCTCGGAAAAGTATATTACATTTTGAAAGCCTAGAAAAACACTCTTTGTAATTTTTCAGAATATTCAGTGAATATTCTGTAGATATAATAGAGACCTAAGCTAAATAGACCCCTTCCTGTGAGGGTTAATCCCCTGAGCATATATCACATAGACCTGTGTATCAATTATAATTTAAGATAATTGAGTGTAATGACCCAATTTAAGCTGAAGTTTACACTGAATCAAAACACAGAAGGAGCATTTATTTATATCCCTTAATTTCCAAAAATTAAATGCTGTCCTTTTTATTTTCACAAATGAAGAAATAGTAGTATATTTTTAATCAACTGTTTCCTTAACTTTTGTGTTTTTAGACAACTGTTTCCCTTTATAAGTCTACTAGTTGAATCTGAATCACATTAAATGGTGTATTTAAAATTTGACTTTGTTACTTCTGTTTTCACCCTTGAACTTAAAAAGGTGTTTATCTTCAAAAAATTCTACAAATTTTTAATTTCCTCTGTACTATCAAAAACTGGCAATATATTTAATATCATATTTGTAGAGTAATGGCCCCCAAAACTTATTACATGGTTTGAACTCAAAACTATATTTTATGTTAACATCTGACTTTTAGTAACTTAGGCTTCATCTGGAGCCCTAGATATGTGAAGGTTTTACCCTGGAATTACTTTTAGCCTTTGGAAGCTCACTCGTTTACAAGTTATTGCTTCTCATAAATTGATCTAATCTTCTGAATAATGGCTGGACATGCTGATGATCAATATTTTATTGCTTCTACATCCTAAAACACACCATGAATTACAGTCAAAATCGTTATTGCCCAGCACCACAGACATAACAATAATACACATGTGATACGACTCCTCAGCTTGGGGTGCTGTTTGTGAAACATTCTGCTTGAATGATTTTATTTCTGCACTATTACAACCCTCTTTAATTTATAGATAGAAATGCCACTGACAGTTATCAGATAGTCCTATTCAAGGCCAGAGAAGTAACTCATTCTGGTTTTCCATGACAATAATCAGATCTGAATTTTCCTTTGATTCAAATTATTCTAAGGATGAATCTCTTTTTTCTATTTTCAAAGGGCAGTGTGAATTAATTAATTTCTAGTGTAATTTCAGAATCCAAGGCACAAACTAATTCTAATAATTTATATTAAGTAATATCATAAACTAATATAAAATACAGCTGTTGATTCTGACTATAATTATTTTACTGTTATCATGTAATCATACTTCCCTAATCAAAAACAATGTGTGATGCAAACGCTATGCATGTTAGCTTTCTTACTATCACATTTTTATGTGTTTTTTTATCATTTTCATATATGAATTCACTTTTATGAGATTTTCGTCCCTTATTTTTCTTTAGTTTTATACACAGATGCTCTGATCTCTCTTAGTCACAGTCTCTTTTCCGTGCTTCAATTGGCAGTCAGTTTCAACATTTGCTTTTTTTGATGCATGTTATGACAATCAGTATTTGACAATGTGAGTGCTTCTAGTAAATCACAGTTTGTTAGCATCATGATTCTGATAGAAAAGTGGAAACTCTTCCTCTTGGGAAACTAAATATGGACTTAAAAGTAGCTGCAATAGAAAATAGTTTTTGTTATTATGATCATGATCCTAATCCTATTATCTGTAATTTTCAACCAGTGTCACTCCCACTGGTGTGTGCACCCACACACTTCAGTAATTCAGTTTCCTAGAGGTAATAGGGAATTGCTCATCTGTTTAAACACTGCATCTACTTAGGCAGTTATGCAGTTGAGGTGTGTGCTTGTCATCATTTTTGCCTGCTTCCTTAGCTTTCAGCTTACCTCAGAGAAATCTGGTGAGCCAAAGCTTCAGGAAGTGTTTATCCCATAAGATCATTCCGGTGAGTTTGTTTGGCCCCGTTAATATTTACCAGTTCTCTCATTGATTGCATTGACATATTTCCTTTTTAACTGACCTGGCTTATTACTGTGTTCGGCATGGGGCAAAATATTATACCTGTGAACACTGAAATATGTACATTTAGATGACTTAAGAGTTTATACAGCAACTGTGAATTCACCGTAGATAATTAAGATAATTTTAAATAGAGGAAAAATATGACTGAAGATGATAGTGTAGATTGAATTATTACCCTATGAGAATTATAATGGTTTAATCACTTAGCATAAATATAAAAAGCTATTGATATTGCTTTGGTATTTTCTAGCTGGAGTTTCAACCTTTCTCAATTTGTGTTAGTCCCTAGTTTTAATAAAAATGCTTTTGGCTCAGCATTAGTTTCATTCGTTTGAGGAAATGAAACTTAAATAAATTGTCAGCAAAGGAAATCAATATATTTAAAGGTTTTGGGGACTTTGGTTGAACAAATAGTCCAAACAAATTAAACAAATAGTCTAAACAAATTAAACTGTCAGGATTAAAATTCATGACCGAAATGTTGCCCAACTGACCCGACATGCATTTCTTCTTTCAAAATAACTGTGTGTGTGTATGTGTGTGTGTGTGTGTGTCTAGGGAAGTGTTGAAGGGTATACCCTAGTTACTAAGGAAGATAAGAGTTTGGATCACCAAACACAAACCTATTGAGTACAAATTTAAAATGTGGTACTATATTCTTCTAAAAGAGTTTATAGGTGAGCATGTGGCCCATCTGTCTTCCCTTCATGTGTTATATTGTCCACAGAGTTGAGTTAAATATATTACCTAAAATAAAAGTGTAACAAAAGTATAAGTAGATTGTAAACTCCTTTTCTGTGATATAGCTGGATTTTCTGTGTTTAAAACTTAAGAGTATAAAATAATGGTAACATAACATACTATATTCATAACAATTTTACTTTTAAAAAGTAATTTCCTATTTGGGATTATTTAGAGTTTACTTTTGCACTGTGACATGGCAAGAGATTTTAACCAAATAGGATTTAGGCTTTTGGGCAGAGGGTGATTCTGCTTAAATTCTAGAAACTTGTTTTTTTTTTTTTCTCCCAGAACAAAGACATGCAGGCATAAACATATAAAATTTTGCATATAATTTTAGGAAGATGAGAGATGCCCTAGAGTTGATTCATAGGCCCCCATATTGATGAGAGAGAAAGCAGGAGTCAAGATTAGAAAAAAATTATTCAATCAGTCTGTGTTTTGTTTTATTTTTTTTTCATGTAGAAAATAGAAGGGAAAAAACTTTATGGATTAGTCAAGGCTGAAATTGAAGTTCAGGCATCAACAATCACCAAATTCAACTTTTTCAGTTTCTAATTTTTGAATCCTTGAACATGGAGAGAGATGATTTGGTCATGGTCCACGAAGACATTCAAATCAATTTTCCTTTTGTCCCTTCGTAAGTATACTATCTAGTTGGCCTCTGCTTCGGTGATTGACAAGCAGTGTTGCCTAGAAGAGGATTTATATTTGCATTGATTTTTAATGCATAAATTATTTACAAATTTTCTTTTTTGTTTAACTACAGTTTTACTGGTTTCCTTTTTAAAACAGTAAGAAAAGCATCTGAGTTGATCTGCCTACTTTGCAAAGTGTGTATATAAAGAGAGATGGGATTGTTGATACTCCTCAAGGAGCAACAAGACTATGTTCGATGCACCAGACTTCATATTTACCAAAGAGTAGTATATTTTTATTAACTGTGACATAAGTCATGGACCACTTGATTTTTAAAATATATTTAAGCAGAGTGGTATGGATAAAAAGCATAATATTCTAGGAAGAAATATTTGGTGAATTTCTTAATTTGAAAATCCTGAACGGAACATATTGGAGGGAAGTGTAACAGGTGACTTTACCCTAGTTCCTCAAGAAGTTATAATATAATATAATAAGTTATAAGGACTTCCTGAGAAGAGTTTAAATCAAGGCAGGACAAAATAACCATTGTCGTTGGTCAATACATTTTAAAGTGGCAAGAATGCCAGGTATCGTATCGTTCAATGATGCTGTGTTCACAGGAAATACCATATGGGCACAGTTAATTTCTTTTCAATATTCAGACCTTACAAATTAGTGATTAAAAAAGAAACTATGTAAGTAACGTATTGGCTGGAATATTTTGGATAATGGACAAAGTTAATAATTAATAATAATAATGCATATTGGCCATTTCTGATTAGACACCAAAAACAGTATATTTCAGTGTCCACTGAGCCATTTTCAAGGGCCCCAATAAGTTGGGTATATCGCTGTTGTATTTTTTTTAAACACTCCTGGATGACTGAGTTTGTATCATTGTCTTTTAAAATCTCCATGATAGGGGCGCCTGGGTGGCTCAGTCCTTAAGCATCTGCCTTCAGCTCAGGTCATGATCCCAGCGTCCTGGGATGGAGCTCCACATCGGGCTGGGATCGAGCCCCACATTGAGCCCCACATCGGGCTCCCTGCTCAGTGGGAAGCCTGTTTCTCCCTCTCCCACTCCCCCTGCTTGTGTTCCCTCTCTCGCTGTGTCTCTGTCAAATAAATAAAACCTTTTAAAAAAATCTCCATGATAAAACGACTATGTCCCAAATACAACTGCAGCATAAAATTCCAGGTTTTGTGCCATCTAAATATTGATTTACATCAAGATTAAATAGTTCCCCTTTTGATGATGATGTTCTGTGGGATAGACTTTGCAGAGCATTGCCAATCTGCTTAAATGAAATACTTTTTGTTGTATTACATTCAAATAAATCCATATCTGACAACTATATTTTTAGGTTAGTTTTATTAGTGAAACAGATAAAGACAAACTTAAAAACTAATACAAGTTATAATTTCTTCTGCTGTCCTCTTTATTTGTTAAAAATGTTTTTCCAAATGTGTAGTTGTTAAGGTTTAACAATGAGATACATTGTATTTTATACTTCATCAGACATAAGTTGGAGTGGACAGCATTATGATCTAAGTTTAATGAAGTAACCTCATTAAAGTTACATATTTTTATTATGGCCCTCTAAAATGCAGATGGTATTCTATTAACTAATTAAAACAATTTTTTTTATTTGATGCCATCTCCACGATTAAAGTTCACAGTTACCTGTAAGAATTAGTTTTGATTGCTATTCATATAAAAATAAATGTTATGAAGCTTAAATAAGTTGATATGCACCTGATTTTTCTTCTTAGCAACTTGAACTGAAATTTGTGTGCTAACATTTTACTTGACTACTTTTTCAACATTACTAAAAATTTACTCAAACACTTGAAGGAAACTTATGCAGGGTAAACATATGAATTGTATCCCATAGGCTTTGCTTGCAATTGGACACATTTTCGAGACATTCTTTTTCTATATCCAAAGCTAATATTACTTGATAAATTTCTTTAATTGTAAAGTTTAAACACATGAAATTTTCAGATAGCTTACTGATTTATCAGTGTCATCAAAATCTCCAACAATGTATTTTTAATGAATTAGCTCCCTTATACAAAGCAGCATGTTTCTTTCCAAAAAAAAAGATGTAGAACTTTCTGGCAAAGGCACCTTAATATGTGTCCTCTAAAAGCATGTATTATCAATTCACAAAATTATAACAGAAATAATTTCGATGTAATCTTTGCCACTTTGCAGTTAAATTGGCCAGCATTAAAAATATAGAAGATCACCTTGGTGATACATTTATGTTTGACTTTGGCCTTCCACACTCCATTACATACTTTCCTTTGACTGAAAATTTCTGACCAACAGAAATTTATGGTGGAAATGACCTCTCAACTTTATTTATGAAACCAGTAGCAGAACACAGCAGTAGATCACAGAGTGACATATGATTACTGTTTCCTGAAATAGGTACAAAATCATGCAGTGCAGTGAACCATGCTGGAAACTGAAAGTCCATATGCTTTGGGTTGCACCATGGAAAGCCTACACGGTTTGGTAGTAAATGGAAATCTGGCAAAACCATTTCACCACAAAAACTGCAGAGTTCTACTAGAAGTGCTCTTTTATGCATGAATAAATATGGGAAAAATAGAGTATTTTCAATTTACTTTCTCCCTTTCAACCTAAAATTTTTAATTATATATTACAACAATATTCCACTGAAACTGGTATGTTTACTGTGGAATTGTAGTCTTTGCAAACTCTTCTCCACCTTTCATTATGTTTTCTATTTCACCATCTATTTATAGATTGACATACTACTATATAATTTTGATTTCAAAATTCAGTATTAATTTCCTAAGATCTATATTATAGAATAAATTTACATAAAGTAAATATTAATTTTAAAAATGTCACATCAAAGTAAACTTAATTTCACTTGTTATGCATTATGTAACTAAAATCTTAATATTTCAACTACTATTTATCGCAGGAAGAATAATAAGGGCACCTGGGTGGCTCAGTCGTTAAGCGTCTGCCTTCGGCTCAGGTCATGATCCCAGGGTCCTGGGATCAAGCCCCACATTGGGCTCCCTGCTCTGTGGGAAGTCTGCTTCTCCCTTCCCCACTCCCCCTGCTTGTGTTCCCTCTCTCGCTGTGTCTCTCTCTCTGTCAAATAAATAAATAAAATCTTAAAAAAAAAAAAGAAATAATAAATGTTACTAAATCAGTTTAGGTTCTAGTTTTTCACACAAAAAAATTAAATGTAAGCTTAACTCCCATGTTTTACTTTGATGTGAGAAGTTTTTATGTAAAATTATTCAAATTTGGCTCCCTGATCTACCCTGCAATATATGAAATTTAAGTGATTTTGTAAGATGAACATAATGATTTCATTTCCTATGATGAATCTTTTAGGTTTCATAATCAAGCTCCAAACTGTAAACAGTTTTCTTCTTACTGGATATTTTAACAGATTATTACTGATGGCTACTGCTGTTTTTCTCCACTGTTCATTAGTTTGCATTGTATTTAGAGCCTACGCCAAGCATAGCTATTTTTTTGGAATGAAGATAGTAAAAAGCCATGTGACATGAGCATACTTATCACCGAAATGACCTTTCAATACCAGAAGAATAAATGACTAGTAACAAAGATATAAGCAATAAACACTGAAGACAAAGCAAAGCAACAGGCATAAATAAATGGACTTGCCCTTTGGGGGGATTTCTCATTACATTACACCATTTATAGTTGACGTTTGTCCATTTTCTTTAGAAACCACCATCTAATCATGTAGAGAATTTTTAGGGTGCCAATTTTATTTAGCTTATTTTATACTTTTCCAGATCAGGTTTGTGTACTGCAAGTAGAAGGGAGTTACAGTAAAAAAAACAAGCAATACCAAAAGGAAAAGAATATGAAATGCGCAGTCACAGTGTTTTTGCTCACAGATGATCACACTCGGACATTTAACCAGAGTTCACGCTAGCCAGATATGTATTCCCAGGGGAAAGTGTCAGAAACACTGGACACCACATTCTGATGAAATAAATTGGATCCTGGGAATGCAATCTCAAACACTTTTATAACCTTGTTATATTTAAACTGAATTTCTTCAAATAAGTCAAAGTCTTTTCATTTTATTTGTCACCAAACTGCTTCAAATATTTGTATAAAAATAAATCATTTGGGGAACATGAGGAGAGCAAAATCCGCGGGAGGCTTTTTTTTTTGTTTGGTCTCTTTTTAGAAATGAAAACTTGTGTGAGTATGAAAACTTTGGTGAAAATCTGGAGGTGTTTATCACATTTTTTGAAAAAACACTGAGAAATACATGTGGCAAGTTAAAAACCATATTAGTAATACTATGTACATTATACGATATAGTAATGCTGTATATTGAGCCCTATGCTCAATGAAACAGCACGTTGTTGTTTTGATTGAATAACTATTTTGGTTGCATCTTATTACTGTTTAAACTGCATCTCTAGGGGCGCCTGGGTGGCTCAGTCGTTAAGCGTCTGCCTTCGGCTCAGGTCATGGTCCCAGGGTCCTGAGATCGAGCCCCGCATCAGGCTCTCTGCTCCGCGGGAAGCCTGCTTTTCCCTCTCCCACTCCCCCTGCTTGTTTCCTCTCTCGCTGTGTCTCTCTCTGTCAAATAAATAAGTAAAATCTTTAAAAAAATAAAAAAATTAAAAAAATAAACTTCATCTCTTAACTCAGGAAAACAGCTGTCTAGTCTTAAATTTGTTGTCTTGGACATTTTTCAGCTTAAACTTCACTTGAGCATCGGGATAGAGAAGGTTATAATACCCTTTGCCAGATGATTTTTAAATGATATATAGAAAGAAATGTATTCAAATCTTTGTGTTTTCTGCTATGCTATTTCTATTTCTATTTTTTTTGCTACTTTTTCTTTTTGTGCATGTGTGTGCATATATGTGTGTTTGGGCAATGCTTGCCGTATTCAAGATGGGAATGATTTTAGGAAAAACAAAGTGGTCAAAGTAGGTTTCACTTGTGGTTAAGTGGTATCTTATGACAATAGTGCATATGACACAGTTCATGGACTATATTCAGATAGAACATTTTGGCCTCTGACCTTCGCTGGTGAACCTCCTGATAAGAGGTAGCCATTTGCCAAAGGATAAAGATTAATTGCTGAGTTTATCTACTGAGGCCACATGTATAAAGCTTTAGATTGGAAGTTAAGAAATAAAGCCAGTTGTCACCTAGAGGTTATTAATTCTAATCATATAGAAATGACAGTTGTCCTCAGGAGATAAGAACTCTAAGATGATAGGAATCATCCCTGTGCTCTCTCTTGTCTCCCCCTTCCTTCTCACTTCAGGCATTTTAAGTGTAATAGACAAGGAGAATTCTTCTAAACCCAGCCATTTATATTATGTGGTCTCACTGCAGTCTTCCTCTAGCGATTGTGGAACATAATGGTTATCTAAGCACATCTCTTCGTCCACAGCGACATTCATTTGATTTACTCTTTCATCATTTTTTATTTGGAATTTGCAGCAACCTGCCACCCATCTTGTTTAACTTCAACCCATTCTCCAACAGTGTCATGGGTGGTGTTCTAAAACTATAAATCTGACGAAGTTACTTCCCTGTTTAAAAATACCTAATGGCTTCCCAGAACCTTCGTGATAAAATTCACACTCCACAGCATGGCGTCCAGTGTCCTTTATGATCTGATCCGTGTTTAAATCTACATCCTCACCTCTCACACTTCCCTTTAATCCAAGCTCCAACCACGCTACATTAGGGAAAGCCCTCAAACCCCGCTTTATGATTCTTACTGCTAGGGCTTCACCTATGATAATGCTCTGCCCAGAAAACCTTGCCCATTCCTCTAGTGTCACAGGACTCAGCTCACACAGCTCCCAACCTTATCCCTCCCTTAGGAGGCCCACACTGCTAAGTAATTCCCTTTAATACTTTGAAATCTGTTTATCTGCTCAAAACCTGCTTTCCTCTTTTTTTTTCCTATTGAGATATAATTGACATATAACAATGTGTAAGTTTAAGGTGTGAAAGTGTTGGTGTGATACATTTATATATTGAAATATGATTACTACCATAGCATTAGTCAACATCTCCATCATGTCACATAATTATCTTTTTGTGTGTGTGGTGAGAACATTTAAGATCTAGTCTCTTAGCAATTTTGAAGTACATAATACAGTATTGTTAGCTATAATCATGTTCAGAACTTCTTGGGAGCAAGCGTCATGTTTTACTTCCTAGTAAGATAGTACTTTAGTAGAAAGGCTCAGGAGAAATTAAGAGGCCAAGTCAAAAATGGATGTGGAAAACATAGTTCTCTTCCTTGGTGAAGAAATCTTATAAACACTGACAAGAGGACTATAGCCACAGGGCAAAGTCTAACAATCACCTCCCACCTCCAAAAAACCAGACTGACTAGTTGAAAAGTCCTGCTCTATCACAAAAGGCCTGGCATTAGTCAAATATCAGTTGGGGGTGGGGGGAACAGGTAAAGAGCAATTGCTAAAAAATGTTGAAAGCATTTGGAAGCCCAAAGCAGAGACAGTGAATGATATATATAGTTCATAGTAATGGTTAATATTTGTTTCTTGCCTGGCAACTTAGTTGATAGGCTAATATTTGTTGGTTAAAGTCCATGTGATAACAAAGGATTTGTCTTTTCTTCATGATTTTTCACTTCATAAAAGACACATGAGAGACACATGATATTCTTTGCTGCATTTCTTGCTGATGATAAGAGACTAAATGTGACTTTACAATTCTACACCCTAACTGTGAGGTCATGGTGAAGATGACGTGGGCCTCTAAACCCAAAATGGCTGATTCACTGCCACAACTTAATGGTGTATCTGTGGCAAACATCTTTGAGTCCTGGTATTCCTTCCCTACTGCTGAAGAAAGCCTCTTAACCACCTGAATAGCAAGATAAAAACTACTTGCTTTTATCTAAAAAGACTAGTAGCATTCTATTAACATTAGGTAAAGAAAGTATTCTTATTTATCTCAGAGTACATTAATATTGGTGTATATTTTTGACTTACTGAATTATTAATGTGAGATTTCATATTAATTTTGTCAGCAAATATTTTTTTAAAACTTGCAGTGGGCAAGTTGCTCTATGGGAGCTATGTTTATAGTAAAGACATAGCTCTTGCCTTTTTGATATTCACAAGAAATCTGGAATAGAATGAACAAGTGTTTCTACCTCCAAATTACAGATCACAGAACTGTGGTACAACAAGAATTAACCTCAGTCTTCTTCTGGATCCTAATCCAAAAGCATTCCACTTCATATTCTTTCTGCCTTATAGCAAGTTTTCACAGAAGATATATTAAAATTCTTTGGAATGCTAATATTTATAATATAATATGATCAACAGATGTATTAATGATCTATAATGATATCAAGTTCCTGTGTGTGTCAAACAAATGTTTCACTCAAGCGGGGGGAAAGGATTTGTAAAGATTTATTACTTTGTTATACTAAGAAATTGCTGTGTTTTTTCCTTCAGCACCTGCTATGCTAATGTAATCACATTTTATTTTTAAATTATATCAAAGTAACTATATTATAGAGTTTTAACTTACCTCAAGACAATATTTGTAACAGAAAAGCATGGTTATATAATTTTAAGCAATATTATTGTTACGTACCCAATCTAGTTCAGATCTTAACATCCAACTTTATCCCCTAAGCACCAGTTTACTTAGAGCTAATACTAGAATATATTAGCTACAATCCACAAAAACATTTCATAATTTTGACAGTCTTTTCTATTCATGCTCATTATTAGACAATAACTAAATAACAATGCATCAAACATTGATTGGATGCTTGAATGCACCACTCAAGGTTTGTTAATCTTTATAGATTCAAAGCATGAGCCCTATGGAGCTCATATCAAAGATGAGATTTAACAGACCTGAGTATCTTTCCTTCATTTGTCATGCTGTCACTAGCTTGAGGGCTCTGGAAAGTAGTTTTTTATAGGAAAAAAAAGCTATGCTGTCTTTCCAAATCTAATAGGAAAACATAGACAGTGATGCAAGAAAAATTATCCTTTTTAATTATGTAGTTTAAGATTTTACAGTCCTTAATGCATATCTGAGTAAGAAATCCAAAGTTGAAGTTAATGAAGACTACAGTGGTTATGCATTTTTAAAATCTACCTGATTTTCTCTATATACACACAAATAAAAGGGTTAGACATTAGGCCAAACATTAGTTGTAAAGATCATCAAATAGTTTAATAATTGTAAGCATAAAGATACTCCTTGAAAATTTAGTTGCTTCATTTATCTTCTGACATTAAAGGCTATTTTCTTATTTTTATTTTTTTAGAGTTTAAAATTTTCAGAATAAAAAATACCTTTTCTCTTTTTGGAATTAAAAAAAAATCCTATTGAAGTTAGTGGTTTTTTGTTAATTAAAACTTTTTTAAAATTAGAGTTGAAGCTAAAATTCCTTGACCAAAATTTTGATATCACACATATATAATAACAAGTGTCAAGGCAGGCTAAAACTCTACAGAGTTTTAAGTTACTTTGTATAGAGTAAAATACTTTATATTCAATTATGGGAAAATTACTCATTCTCTAAACATGCATGAGAAGTAGTATATCATTGGAACTCTTTGAGTTAAAAGTCATGGACAGTGGGGTGGCTGGGTGGCTCAGTCCGTTAAGCGTCCCAACTCTTGATTTTGGCTCAGGTCATGATCCCAGGGTTGTGAGATGAAGCCCCGCATCAGGAACTTGCTTAAGATTCTGTTTCCCCTCCCTCCCACTCTTGCCTGCACTCTCTCTTTCTCTTTCTCTCTCTCTCTCAAAAAAAAAAAAAAAAAAACCACACCTTGAAAATAAAATTGTGGACAGTGAGCAAAGAGTTGTAGGATGGGTGAAATGACAAAATTCTTGTATGAAAAAGATGAATTTTCTCTACAAGACAGAGATAACTAAAATTTACAGTGGTGCAAAAGTGAGATAAACAATTTCCTCTTTAAAAATAAAAATTACAAGGGCGCCTGGTGGTTCAGTTGGTTAAGTGTCTGACTTTGGGTCAGGTCATTATCTCAGGGTCCTGGGATCAAGCCTGTGTTGGGCTCCCTGCTCAGCAGGGAGTCTGCTTGTCCCTCTCCCTCTCTCTGCCTCTCCCTGCTGCTGTGCTCTCTCTCTCTCAAATAAATAAATAAAATCCTTAAAAATTAAAATTAAAATCGCATTGAGTATAGTTGTGGAAGAAAATGTTGCTACATGTTATGTGTATGGAGCAAAGTGAGAAGTGGATTGTTAATTTAGTGGAATTTCAAATATATTTTCTAAATTTTACTCATTAGAATGTGAATAATCTGACATAAATGCTATCAACAGAAGTGGGAAGGAACATTCCATTTAGTGATAGGAATGATAAGTGTTTTACTAATTTTTATATAATATATATAAGTAGATGTAGTATTTATGTACTTATATATGTATGTATATGTGAAGTAAAATATTTTATAAAAGTCTATTGAATGAATAGATAGGTAGATTAATACAACTTAATTTATTGGAGTAGGTTATAAAACTTATTTATCTTCTCTTTTGATTGTGTGGATTACATACAATTTTATGCAATATGGTGGGTGAACTATGGTTGTGGAGATTCCAGTTTGAGTCCTGATTGTCAGTAGCAAGAAAACCAGTCAGTTCTCTATGATGGTTATTTTCTAATCATGATCAAAATAAAAATATTGAACAACAAGATGATTTATTTACATGTTTTCAACAATTCTAAGATGCATACTTTTTCACATATTAACATTTCTGAAATCAGAAGACTTTTATAATCCTACTTGGCAATATTGATTTGGGGGAAGACATACATAAATAATATATCTTACAAATGATGATAACTTAGATTTGATGAAACATGATACTTAAAAACCCCTTAAAGACTGAAGTTCTCTGATTCTGTACATTCCAGGAATAAAAGATAAAGATTTACAGGTATGGCTTACAATACTGAAGGACACTTTGATATGTGATTTTATGAAAACAAATGTAGAACACATCATCTTGCATGAATCCACTAAACAACCAGATTAATTCTTAGAGAATTATATAACAGAGAAGCCACATATTTTGATCTGCTTCAACACACATGACAAATCACATTAGCATGCATGGCATACTCCAGTGGATCTGCCCATTGATTGGATAAATTGCAGGTTATACACGATTCCTGGTATATTACTTTACATCACCATTCTGTCACTCGAGGTAGCATAATAGAATGGATTTTGTCTAGAGATTTATAATTTTGCTATCAGTAGGGCTCTTCTGCTAAGGACAATTTTCAGGTTATATGAACTCTTTAAGGTTTTACTGGAAAAAGAAAGGCAATGAAGAAGACCGGAATTTTAACCATGTAACCATACCTGACAGAAAACCAGGAGAGGCCCTGTAACAAGGCAGGAATCTCAGTTCTTATTGGTCACAGGCCTAATGAAAATGCAGCTCAGAAACAGAAATCGGTCTGGCTTGGGTCCAACACATTGCCTCGCTGCCAGAATTTAATTCATCTCTATTCTACAACACCATTAAAATCCTCAGCTTTCTCTTCTCTGTTTTTTTCCTCTGTGTCATTCTGCTATTTTTACCCCTATCAAGTAACAGACTCTGTATTTCAATTGGAAGTTAATAGAAATTGCCTAACCAGTTTAAGTAATCATTATTCTTCCTGTAATTTGATGGCCCAGGAGTCAGTTGTCTTCCTGGTTCAAATAGCTTTGGCCAGGGTCACCAAGAATGGCCAACCTTGGTATTCGTTCCAACTGAGGTTCTGAATTTGGCAAGCATTCTGAGACTGGATCAAATAATAAGAGGCAATATGAGGGGTAATCGCAAATACACTCTAATTTATATTTTTAGACTATTTAAAACATTGCAAATGACAATATATTAAACATAATTAATAAAAAATCATCTCCCTTAAAACTGAACATGAAACTAGTGACTAACAGTCTCTGTAGACACACAATGGTAGTTTTTTAAATTTTCTTTTTCCTTTGTCACTCCCAAACTTAGGACCAATTAACCTCCGCATTGGACTAAACCCAAATTCAGTCACCCCATGCATGAGGCCAGTGTGACTGTTCTAAGGCTAAGCTTTTATACTTTTTTGAAACAATATGCATCTTCTATGTACCATGCTCATGGTTAGAGCCCATGGTCTTTATTCTCTCAGTTACTTCTCATAGTAAGTCCTGAGTTAGGTATCGATTGCTCGGCATTACAGATCAGAACTGTGAAGTTCAAAAGTTTAAGGGGCTTGTCCAGATCTTCTGGCTCTTTCCACCATGTCAAGCAGCCCACCCAAATCTGTCCTTTTTGGACTCTTTGGCCTTATGAATAAGTTAGTTCTTGCAGCGTCATTCCATTTTTCTAGAGACTTGCTCAACGTATCTTTTCAAATTTATCTTTACCGTGCATCTTAAGTTTTGGACACACATAACTACCCATATATGTATTGTGTCTTTCTTTTTCCATGATTTTACCAATGCCACTTCCTTTACCTGGGATAAGCTTCTGCATGTATGTTTATGTTTACATATAAAGCATCCCTCAATACACTGCTTAAATGGTCACTTTCTCTCCAATCCCTCTTGCTTGGTCATAATCAGGTCGTAATATTTCTTTCTGCAGTTCCAAAACATTTTATCTGTGCAGTGCTTAGGGTACTTAATACTATATTATTTAGAAAGAATTATAGTTTTTATAGTTGCAAGTTATTACCCATTGAACTGTAAGCAATTTAAGTACCAGTTTTATTCCCCCTTTCTAGGTCCTGTGATATCTAGCTTAATATCATGAAATTGCAGAGAACTAATAAGTGCATATGGGATAGAAAATGTGCTATCTGAAATTAAATGTATGTATTGAGACATTTTGAGCTAATGATATCCTGATTATTTAATTTCCCAAAGTAGAGATTAGAGGGAAGCTGATCTTAAAATCTATTGGTAGAGTGACATAATCATTATTATTATTTATCTATGAAACCCAAAATGCTCAAAGACACTGAGTTTATTGATTTCTCACTCATCAGTTCACTGTTTATTTATTAGCTCAACATAACATTTTATAACAAGTGATGGGATCAATATTTCCTTTTTTGCTTTATAATTGCATGCAGTAAGAACTAATTTGTATTGAAATAGCCCAAAAGCAACAGCCTGGGCCCTCCTCAACACAGGGAAAAGAACAATAGTCAGTATGCTTATGTCACAGATGGATTCTGCATTGTTTGAGATCTTCATTGGGATTAATATTATAATATGTAAAATTAGGTTGACTGTATATGTTATTAGGAAGCTGTAGTTCTTTAATTTTTAACATTCAAAAAGACATCATGTTTTTAAATTTAATGGTATTTAGTAATGGTTTAGGGTTTAATAAAATTTTGAATAGTGATTACTTTCTTGTTGAAGATCCTACTTATATCACCAATGGTACCGTTCAAAAGATGACATTTGGTGAAAATCTGCTATACAGGATTTTGTGACCACAGAGTGAGAAACACTTTCTTTTCTTCTACATTCCTGGAATTTGATATCAAGATTCATTTTTGAATGAGAATTTTATGCATAGTCTAATGGGAAAAGCTTATATTATTACCTTCTCAGAGTGAAATCACATTAAATGATAAACCTATATCCTAGGTATTTATGTGGCATGATATAAATTCAGTATCTGTCAGAATACTGCATTGGAAATCTGATCAGAGTAGAATTATTGAAAGATAGTGTTTTAGAAGTGGAAATTTCGTTATGACAAGTCAAGACAGGGCTGAAATCACGCTAGCTGGCTGTGGAATAAGCACAATTAGAGTTTGTTCAAATTTAAAACCCACTCCCTGACAACAAATAAATGGAGGTGTCGAATCTCATTTCGATCACATTCAGTAATGACCTTGAGTGCATGCAAATGTGAGATTTACTCAATGGGGCTCTGTGACAACTCTACATTCAACTGTGAAATTAGAGTAGCTTGTACCTAAAGTGGCATTTCACACCTACTGAATGAGTAGTCTGTTTCTTTAGTTATGGTGGTTAGAAAAAGAATGCAGAAGTTGTATTTCCATTTGCTTATGTGAACCCTAATACCTTACCCATTGGTGAATGTGCAATATATATGTATTTAATACCTTAATCAGTTGTTACATCCCAGTAATGAAGCACTGACTGTTGCAGTAATAAATATCTGAGCTCCTAGGAAATTGCAGTATGAAAGTTTATAAAATGCATATATTGAACTCTGCAGCATTTTCTTGGGATTTAACACATCCAGGCAGGCAGGAATTGAAGCCTAACAAACAGAAATAATCTGCTTCTTATTCTCTATATAAACTGCCAACTATCTGCCAATGCCAAGCTAATGATTGGGAAACTTGAACTATTAAATTGGAAAATAATTTTTATTGGTTCAGAGAATTCAGTTGGGAATGAACATTAGAATGTTTCCATATGGCTATACTTCATATATTGGAAATACATGCATATTTTTCTATCTATTAAATTTGTGAATTTACCATTTCATAAGAAAGAGCTTACTTCTCTGAAATTCTGTATCATGACAGCCTTCTCTTTATGTCTACATTCAATTTAAAAAAGATAAAATGCATTAAGAATTGAACTGGGAATGAAGAGATGAATGCTTTCATTGCACAAGTCATAGACATGAAAAATCACTACCTTCATTTATGTAAATGTTACATGCATGTCACATGTGAAACTGAAAATACCTTGAATCACATAAGGAAATTTGCGTGTGTTTTTTGCAGCTTTAATATGTTAATATTCACAATGAGTGTTCATTAAGCATAGTAAGTATCATTGTCCAAGCATATTTGACCAGAGGTCTAGTATATGTACGTGTGCATATTTAAAGGGATTATTGTTCTGCCCAGCACATTTTGGGTAATGCTGTCTAATAAATTTTCAGTTGCAGCAGGCAAACTTTCAAGTTGTTGTACAGTTTTAAGATGACAGAAGATTCTTCTTTGTCACTTTTAGGAAAATAATCTCAGACCCTCTTTTAGTCTGTGGAGGGATCATAGTACATGAGATGTACTATGAGTGCAAAAGGAGGAAAAAATACTTAAATTCTTGAGTTCCCTCATTTTACTCATCTATAGAATGGACGGATTTTATATTATGTGCATGAAGGGAGAAATCATCCTTTGAAAGTTCTTACTCTTGATTCACATAAAATTCTACATTTCTTTTGTCACATAAATGACAGGATGTTGATATACCCCCTCCCACCCCCTTCTCGCCCCCCTCCCCCCACCCAGGACTGTCATAGTCACCAGGAACTGGCTATGCTTCCAGTAGTTACCACATGAACGGGGACATAGATTGTGAATAGTTAAGAGCTTTTCTTTGCCTAGATCAATATTTGTCTCCAGCTCACCCCAAGCTTTGTTTTGATGGTCAAAAGGGTCTGCCCTGTTTCCATTCCTGACTAAAGGTAGAGAATAAAGAAAACTTAGCAACAACTTTTTATTTTATAAAACTTAACAATAGTATAAATCCAGAGGAGTTTTCACTCTTCAACTGCAAAGTAAATATATGTCTTATTAAGGGGACCTGCTTTTTGCCCCCCTCCACCCCCAAATTCCACTTCCTGAGTGGAAATTATTTGTATATGGTCAACCTCTTTAGAAGGTTCTTCTTGTGTGTTCCACTAATTCGTATTTCAAGAGCCATTGTTTTAAAGTGACTCTTTGTTTTGGTCTTTACCAATCCTGGGAATTATTTTCCCCCATATTTCAGCATTGTGCAGCAAACTTTTCAAATGTTCTAAGCATATGTTGAAGCTAAGCCAAAATCTTAGGGAGAAGGTGGTTGCTGTCCACTTGGAACAATCAAATTTGTTTATATTGCATAAATTCAAACGTGGCTATTGAGTAAAAGTTAGGATGTTTCACACTGAAAATGGTATCATATGACTTGCAGAAAGCCATTTACTAAAGTGCTTCTCCTCCTCTTTAGACTGTGGGAGAGCTCTGTGAGAGCCATGCTTGGGATGTACTTTGACTTATCAACCCTGCTGATATGAAGAGCAATAGCTTTTCAGTGAAGTTAGGTCACCATTAAACTGAGCAGTAGTGCTTCTTACATATAAGAGATGAGGAGGAAAGCTCCTTACATATCCTTAGCTTTGATAGCCTTCATTTTTGAAGATAAAGAATAAGGAAGCTACTTTATTATTTTTTTTAATTTCCATTATTTCTATTTCCTGTAGCACTACTTTCCCAATCTCTATAGTATGAACTAACTGGTTGTGTTTTCTAACTACTCTCATAACATAGTGCTCTCATTTATATGTTTCACTGTGTATGTGCATCATATTTTATATGTCAGATACCAAAAATTATCTATCTTAAGTTCCTTGGAGGCAATATGGTTTTTCAGTCCTCATCCCCATTCTTGTCATGTCGGATATATAAATGGTGTTCAGTAAATGTGCAATGAATTAATGAATTTCATACAAGTAAAATTTATCTGCTCAAAATTGCTTGAAATCTTGTTTTTTTTCCCCCCTCAAACACTTCTTTTTGATAGAACCTGTTTGTTTTTATAAGACTTCTCAGTCAATGAGAAAGCAAAGCAAAAATCTTCCCTTGAAAGAACAATTCAGTCACTCACCTGAGGACAAAATCCTATCCCTTCATCCACAGGTAATGACCTCAGATTCTGTATCAAGCAGGAGGAGAGCATCACATGAACCCCTTTACAGGTGTTTTCTCCCACCCATGCACTGACCACTACTCTGAAAGGGCTGATTGCCTGCCACTAAATGGTGGAGGCAGACAGTAATTCAAAATCCCGCTGTTGCCAAGAGAACATTGGCATCTGACTCTGGTCACTGCTCTCAGAGAGTAGCACAAAATCATACTCAGGAATGGCACATTGGAATTGGAGAGTGTACTGCTTGTTTTCCACAGAATCCAGTGCTGACAGGTGCACCTATGACTGAGTCCTGTTCACATCAAATGAATCTTGAGCCTTGTCCCAGTAAATGTTATCTTAACATCTCTGCTATTTTATTTTATATCTTGAAAATTATCAGTGAGAAAATGGTACCCATTTTGATGTACTGTTTACTAGATGAACATGCCCATAGCCCGATAATAAACAAGCATTTGTTCTACTTGGATCAGTGCTGTGTTCCTCATCTGTACAGCCCTCGAACAGCAGGGTTCCACTTCGGTTATCTAATTTTATGTAAACCATGTTGGCAGACTTCTCATGCCCAGAGAAACTCCTTAATACATGCTCCCTGATGAATATTTACACTGTGTGAACCAGGGGAAACCCATTGCACATTGTGGTGCTTCTCTTTTAGGACTACTCCCACTCTCAGCAATTGTTTAAGAGCTTTAATGAAAGGAAAGTAGATCAGCAAAAAAAAAAAAAAAAAAAAAAAAAAATTATGGGGATAAAATGTACATCGTAGGGAATATAGTCAATGGTATTGTAATAGTGTTGTATGGTGGCAAATGGTAGCTACACTTGTGGTGAGCATAGGATAATATATAGACTTGCAGAATCACTATGTTGTACACCTGAAACTATTGTAACTTTATGTGTCAACTATACTTCATTTAAAACAAAACAAAACATCAATGGCATACCTGATGCCCGAGTCTCAGTCTCAGCATCAGGGGCCCATGGACCTGCACAATAGGGATCCAGAGAGGGGAGGTAGGCAGTCTTTCTCTCCTTGAGTGAGAAAGGAACTGCTACTATCTCCTAATAAGTGCTTTTCCCTCAGAGGACTTGCTGGACATGCTTCGGGCATTTTCCTAGTGATTCAACCACAAGTGACAGTATTTGAATTGCTTTGCACACACCCAAAATCTGTCACTCGTATGTCCTCACCATCAGGGAAACTACCCTGCTTTTTCCTCTAGAAGTCTCCATCCCTCTGGAAGAGCAGAGGGACGAAATGTGTCACACCATGGGGCATTTATTTTCTTGGAGTTTTTAGATATTAGTCCTCATCGAATTTCACGTGTTAAACAGCTGGAGAGCCCTGAGAGGACACAATGGGACTTGCCATTTTAATTAAAAAGCATTAATTTGGGAAAGAGAATAAAAAGACAAATTCCCATTTCCTTAGACCTCCACTGCCCTGGAAAGGAATTTTTTTCTGGACATCTCCTGTGTATGGGGTATTCCCAGAATCCTCCAAAATCATTAAGGATTATACAATATCCCCAGTACATACCATGTTCTTTACTCATGTCTGTATAAATTTCACCACACCTAAACATCACCTCATAATTTTTTTATGTATTGTGAGCTTAAAATAGCAGAGTATATAGAACAAGATCTTCACAGCCGGGATAAATATACTTGAAAAATCCTTAAAACTCTGTAATCATGCTTTCATCATTTGTAAGGTAAAATTAAAATTAACTACTTTAGGATTAAATGAAATGTGAGAACCAGTGGAAGGACCTAGACTGATGCCCAGTGAATTTAGTTCTCATTTTCCTCCACATGTTTATACAAACCCTGCAAACTCCGCAAATCCGTGTCACGTCCCACTCTCATGATTGTTCCCTGCTTTTTAAGCCTCCATTGGTATCTGCCATAGTTAACTGCTTGTGTTTCTTACTTGAAATTCTAAACTAAACAGCTTTGGTTTTAATCACAACCGATTTGGCATTTTCTACACTGCATAATAAAATCTTGCTAAGATTACAGTTAATTCAATTATTTCACTTCAAGAATCAGCACTTTTCGATTGTAATTGCCCTTGATAAGTATTTCTAAACATAGCTGTTCTAAATAGAGCATACTGAGCATAACCTGTTCTTGATGACTGGAGGCCATCGTTAAATAACCTGGTACAGTGATCTGCGGTCGATGGAGTGGGACAGGATGCTGAGTGGACATCATCTGAAACAACTCTCCTAGAATTTGCTTCCAAAGAAACATTCCCTATTATCAGCAAGATTTCAGTCATTTTCCTCTTCATGAGAAAACTGGAGTGTGCCCTGCATAACCACAAGACTCCTAATCATGAAACAGCAGACTTTCCAAATACTTACCCATTTTTGATTCTTACAAATCATGAGCAAATATTCACTTTGAGAAATAAATGAAAACCAATTTTTTTTTTTAAATTCTCCAACTCTTGTCCTTTTTTTCTAGAGAAGGTTGGGCTTCCTCACTGTATCTAATCCTTGGATGGTTCTATCATATGCTTTGTTTTCACTTTGCCAGGCCACCTACACAAATTATGATGTAGGCCTTACATCATCAGACTGTGCTCGGGTATGGTGAATTCAGATCTTCCGTCAAAGTAGGGAAGTAAATTCATAAACAACCTCATTTTATGTATTTATTTTTTACCTACAACCATTAAGAATTGAAAGGATAATTGAGCTTGAAGGTTGAAGCATGTGCCTTTTTTTTTTTCATTGAAGTATGGACACGCAATGTTACTTTAGTTTCAGGTGTTCAGCATAGTGATTCAACAAGCCTATACCTCCTACCATGCTCTCCACGAGTGCAGCTCCCATCTGTCACCGTATAGTGTGATTGCGATAACATTGACTATGTTCCCTATGCTGTGTCTTTTATCCCTCTGACTTACTCAATCCCTAACTTGAAGCTTGTATCTCCCACTCCCCTTTACTTGTTTTGTTCATCCCTCACCCCCCTCCCCTCTGGGAACCACCAGTTTGTTCTCCATACTTACAGGTCTGACTCGGCTTTTTTTGTTTGCTTGTTTATTTGCTCATTTGTTTTGTTTTTTCGTGAGCTTTTAGTGGGGATTTTGACAATCTCATTTTAATATCTGCAGCAGAAGTATAATTGCTATAAAGAAACCTATCATCTCAAATTTTGTAGTCTTGTCAAGCATGTCCATCTCCCTGTCTTTTACCCATGAATTGACTAAATATTGTGAAACATGGTAATCACTTATTGAATACTACAAAGTATTGGACTTAAAATTCAGTAAGAGAGTCCCCCCAAGACAAAACCTCCATTTCACAAGTGACATTTGTTCAAGAAGATTAAGGGACACAGTGGCTGAGTTGGGACGAAGCCAGTGCTATCTGATTCTGGAGCCATAATCTCTCCTTGTTGTCATGTGGTGTCTTCTGCCAAGAGTCGCAGGAATGGAGGTGTTGAGGTGCAGGCACCAAGCCCTCTACCACCTCTCTCCCACGCTCAAGGTTTCTTCTTCTCTCTTTTGTTTTAAATTTTATTTATTTATTTGACAGAGAGAGAGATAGTGAGAGCAGGAACACAAGCAGGGGGAATGGGAGAGGGAGAAGCAGGCTTCCCGCGGAGCAGGGAGCCCGATGTGGGGCTCGATCCCAGGACCCTGGGATCATGACCTTAGCCGAAGGCAGACGCTCAATGACTGAGCCACCCAGGCGCCCCAGGTTTATTCTTCTCTTTTTCCCCCCCTCTCTTCTTCTTAGGCATAGGAACCTCAAAGTCGACACCAATCCATTCCCATCATTGCCAGCGCTAAGAGAGCAGCTCTCCTTTTCTCCACACTCTGCTGCTTTTTCTTTACATTTTGTCACATGCCATTTCCCTTTTTCTCTTCCACTTCCACAAGAAAATGCTTCGCTTAAAAGTATTTACCAATAAGAAAGTTCATTTCCTTTTGCCTAGTAGACAAGCCTTCACAGCATACTGATGTAATTTTGTTGTTTAAAAAAAATTTTTTTTTGGTCATGCTTATTGTGGCTAGGAGCATAGGAACTGCTGCTTTATTAATTTTACATTGAGAGGTGATTTCAAATTCTAAGATCCAGAATGTTGTTTTTGCCTCGTAAGTAAGTTTTCGTTTATGAACTCATTCAGTAACTATTTCTTGAGTGATTACTGTATGCTAAGCATTCGAGGAAAAGCAGAGGACAAGGCAGATTGACATAGGTTGTTCTCAGGGAATTTTTATATTCTCTGGGAGAAGTAGAGCAAAAAATCAGTAACTCAAGGTACAAAGGAGCTAGTTCTAGATATTGATAAATGCTAGAAAGAAGCCAAGCAGGACTACACGGTGTGAGAGAGGCCAGAGGAGATTGGAGTCAGCAAGACTTCCAGAGGAGGCTGTTTGACTAGAGAATCAAATGAAGAAGAGAGACCAGACAAGCATAAGCAAAGAAAGAGTTTGAGGAAAAGGGAAAACACTTGCAGAGGTGCCAAGGCAGGAAAGAGACACTTGTGTTTTAGAACCCCCCCCCCAAAGGCCAGAGGGGCTCGCATCTACAGGCAAAACTTAGAGTAGTGAACGATGAGGAATTTGGGGTCTAAATCCTAAGGGTTGATTGGCTGAATTGTGTTCCCCTGGCCCAAATTCATACATATCTGATGGTATATAGAGATGGAATTTGGGGGCATAATTAAGTTTAAATGAGGTCATGACGGTGAAGCTCTTGTGATGGGATTACTGGCCTTATTAGAAGAGGAACAGACACACGAGCCCTGTCTCTGCCCACGTGAGGCCACAAGGAGAAGACATCTGCAAACCAGGAAGGGGGCTCTGTGCCGGCACCCTCAGCTCAGGCCTCCGGCCTGCAGAACTATGAGAAATAAATGTATGTTGTTTAAGCCATCTGGCCTATGGCATTTTGTTAGAAAAGCCTTAACACTTAGTCAGGGGCCATAGAAACCACAGTAAAGGGGCACCTGGGTGGCTCAGATGGTTAAGCATCTGCCTTTGGCTCAGGTCATGATCTCGGGGTCCTGGGATAGAGCCCCACATCGAGTTCCACATTGGGCTCCTCACTCAGCGGGGAGCCTGCTTCTCCCTCTCCCTCTGCCTCTTCCCCTGCTCATGCTCTCTCCCTCTCTGTATCTCTGTGTCTCAAATGAATAAATAAAATCTTAAAAAAAAAAAGAAAGCACATTAAAGTCATTCATATTTTATTATAAGTAACAAAGGCAGTGAATAGATTCTCCATGATAGGCTTCTGGTTTAATACCCTTGTACACTGTATCACTTCTAAGCAAATGGGGAGCATAGACTGAGACAGAGGCAAGTATATGATTGAATCTCTACATTTGCAGTAAAAATTCAACAGCACTTATTGTTTTGTTATTATTATTATTATTATTATTATTATTATTATTATTGCTCAGATACTTGCTGGAAAAGTGTCTCCTTTTTTTTCTCCATTAAAAATCTGTCCTTGCAGGGCGCCTGGGTGGTTAAGTGTGTCTTCGACTCAGATCATGATCCCAGGGTCCTAGGATCGAGCCCCATGTCAGGCTCCCTGCTCAGCGGGGAGCCTGCTTCTCCCTCTCCTCCCTGTTGGTGTTCTCTGTTGCTATCTCTTTCTCTCACAAATAAATAAATAATCTTTAAAAAAATAATTTGTCCTTCCATATTTGTTAAATTAAAGCAAACATTTTTTTAGTTCTTAATTTACATTGCAAATGGATGAATGTTCCAAAAGATAAAAAATTGCAGAATACAAAATTGAATACTTTTATAAAGTTGGCTTTATTCCCCAACTCCTCCTAAATCAAACATGCCATTTAAAAGTTAGATAGAATTGTTCTGTTCCTTCATAATCAATCCCATGGAAATGTAGAACCATTGTTCTATTGGGGACATAAAAGCAAACTATAATGGTAGATATCTGTGTGTTCTTTTGATTGCTAATAAGAAAATGTAATTTTAAAATTCTTGCGTGCTGTGAAAAAAATGGTCATTAACTGTAATTTCCATAGTTAGGTATAACTTTTTATTAGGTAATGGGTTAAGCTTTGTCAGTTCTCTCCCTTCCAATCCAAAGCCAGATCTCTCCTACCTGAGACATGTTCATAGGACAATCCCATCAATTCCTCATTCTACAGAATCTATAATTCAGAATCCTCTTCTGCTTCTTTTTCTCCTCCCTTTACCCACCACTAAAGATAGGGTTTCACTGAGGTATTCAGGAGACAGACAAACACCTCATTTAGTCTGATCCCAAATATTGTTATTCACGAAATCAGGTTAAAGTTACATACTGCAAAGATTTGGACAAAAGATAGTAACAACAGGGCAAGGGGTAGATGACGTCTTGTTACCGTCTAATCTGTGCAGGCCATGTCCTTGTGAGGAAATAGGAAATGACATTCCCATGCAGACTGCTTTAGTGATTGAGAAGGCAATTACAGATTGGGAGAGGATATGCATATGATTTTCAGGACTCGATGACTTTTATTTGGTACATGCTTCTCACCATCCATCACTTTTTTTCAGTTATCATTGCATTCTCTGAGGTACTAGGGAGTTCATTAAGTGGCCACAGGCAATTTCCTTGGAACTTTGCAGTTTATTTCTGTTCACATGCTACTCATTGAATAACATTTCCTTTAACCCATCCATTTCTACAGAAATGCTATTTAGGTATATATGTAAGGCAGGAAAATAGTAAACATAAATTTCTAAGAAATCATCCTCAAATAGCATTTCAGAGATTAGAAAATGCATTAACACATATTATCTCATTTCCTTTGTTTCAGAAAAAGCCTGTTAGGTAAATTGGACAGATATTATATCATTTTAGAGATAAAAGACACTTGGCGGTCATGCTAATTAACTGTGCAAAGTCCAAAGCTAAGTAATTAGCTCATGATTCCTACCTTAATGTTCATTCTGTACCCTAATATGAATGGTTATTTAGATTCATACTTTTGACCAAGAAAATGTAATTTGTAGTATTCAAGATGCAGATATTTTTAGGTTAATATTTCTGCAAACTTGCATGTATATTGCTTTTTTATAAGGAAAAAATGATTTTAAAAAGTTAGAAAGCATACAGCCTTAATCTGTACCCAGTATAAACAATGTGTGGTATTTCAGATGTTTCCCAGGACATGTACTAAAGTTTTGTGAATATGCCTATCTCTGTATTTATATTAATATCTGCAATGCCATTCAAAGGTAAAATACTTTGTTATTTGAAAACACCTTATCTGATTAATTTAGTTTCAAATTAATTTTGAAGACAAATTAATCTATAAAGGTAGATTAAAATGGCTTAAATTTCAAAAAAATTTATCTATGGATTGAATATTCAAATAATTGCTATAAACATTCAAATTTTGTGGAGACTAGAACATAAAATGACTAAAAACATAAAAAAAAAATGTTATTGCATATTAACATTTAACACAATGAGACATAAAATATTTCTCCTAGAAAAAGATATATCATTTATCTAGATAAAGGGTTCTGAAAGAGAATATGATAAAAAAAAAATATTCGTCTCCATCTAAAAGTAGCCATTAGGCTAAAGAAAAAAAAGTTTTATGTTAAATATGCAAATCTATTTCATTCCTTTGACTTACTAATGTTGCTATTTTTCAGTCTTCAACTGGGTAAGCCTAATGAGAACCTGGCTGAATACTGTGTTATGCTATTTTAAATATTCTTCAATGTAGTCTGTACCCCAGGGTCTGTATACTGTGAAATTCCCGTGCTTTCTGGAATAATTTCTCTTTTTTTTTCTTTTAGTCTATATATTTTTGCTTATTCCTGCTTCCATCAGGCTTAAAAGGAAAGACAACAAATATACAGAGGGAATAGGTGATGAAACTCTAAAATACACCAACACATTTGCATACACATGACGACCTTGAATCCTAGAGTCTATTTCCACAACTGCATTTAGAAAATCTCCTGAGGACTCCAAAGGAATAGAGTAAGGACAAGATGAGTTCTCTTTCTGAATCTGAGTTGTTTAGAGTGAAAGATTTCACAAGTCAGATCTGAACACAGCTAATAAAAAGCCCTTGCTTCTGTTGGGAGACAGAATATATATGTATGCTTTTGTATGGATTAAGTCCAGATTTATTATCCCGAACTCTTCACCCAGCATTAATCATAAATCAATTTAGTGACAACCTAAAACTATAAGAAAATTTTATATGCAGCTCGAATAATCCATTTAACAGGTCAAATCAATGGTTTTGCTCTGTGCTTTCTTTCAGTTGGGTTTTCCGGTGATGCACTATCTCTTTACCAATTTTATTATCCCAGGTAATGAAGAGCAGGGGGTACCCCACAATGATTTGATGACCCTGTGTCAGGGAACACAAATCAACTTGAAAGGAAGAGTATGGCTGGTTTAATGCCATATTTTATGCAGAACAAGAGAAATGACAGTTCCTAAGACTAAACTTAAAGCATTGAAAAAAGTAAATCTGGAGAATCTCACCCTTTAGGAATGCTTAGCTGTTACATATACATTTGACTATTTTTCCCCTAGAAATATATTCTCCAAAGTGATTCCAAGCATGTTCTCTAGTTTATAATTACTTAGGAAGATGACAACTAATGAATAGCTTCTCTCCTTCCTGCATGTGCAATGAACAAATATTTTCCAAGAAAGTCAGACATATTATTCAGTTTATTGTATGAAATAAATCCACCTAGAGGTTGATATTTTAATAAAACGAATATCAAAAATTTTAAATTCTTTTTTTACATTATTCTCACATGTGATCTATTTTGCATTGTCATGTTCTGTAATGTGACATATTCCTGTGAAATTCCATTATGCTTAAGTGTATTTTATTTAATTAAAGTATATTGATATATTAAAGGAGAAAGTGTAGGCTGATAATTTGGCAGGTAGAACTATCTAAACTACAAACCCTGTACCTTCCTGGCTACTGCAAAATGAAGCAATGGGGAAGAAGCAATCTACGAAAATAGAACAGTGTTCGAATCTTAGCTCGTCGGTTTATTAACTGAGTGATTAGGAATTCCATCACTTTAAGTCTCAGTAACCTCATCTATTAATGCAACTAATAAAGGTTTTGTGAGGATTAAATGAGATATTTCACTTAACTGAGAAGTAGATATCTTAATTTGTTAATCAAAATCATGCATTATTACTGGTAACATTTATTTCTAAAATGTGAATCCACTACAAACCTCTGAATATATATTATGTATTGAAGATGTGGGTGTACCTTGAAAGAATTTTTGCTAATGTTAATTACCTAACGTTAGCTTACAATAAAATTTTTTAAAAATTCAGTGTCTTCTACTGCATTTCTGATGAATACCTTTATTTGGAAAGTTGCAGTGAGACTTTTTCTTGACACATTTTTGTAATCTGCAAAAGCAGATTAGAAATATGGGACAGTACATTTGCCATGGCAGAATAAATACTTGAAGTTTGGGAATGTTTTAAACTTCTAAATTATGCAAATTTGTGAGCAAATATAATAGTACAGACTCATACACTGAAGCAGAAAATTAGAATCTGTGATTTTAGACACTTTAATAATAAATCCCATTAATTGCTACTGACAGTCCTTTAGAGATGAAAAATCATTATATTTTCAGGTTTGGCCCAATGACTGTGGAAAAATATTATTCCTTGCCAGTGGGTGATCTAATTTAACTGAAGAGTAAACCCTATAAAATCAGAGTTGATGACCTGGTTGATTAATGTGCCTAGTAATTCTATTAGAGTAAGATGTAATTTAGGAATCCAACTACTAAAAATCATTATTCTCTTAGTTAAATTATTTTTAATTAGAAAATTTATATATATATATATGTTTCTACATATAAATAAATTTGTATATAGTGAAGTAATATTAAAGTTTATATATCCTATACATATCTTATACGACACATATAAAGATATATTTCCCCTAGAGAATGCACACATAAATTTTGGGAGGGGGCAACAGAAAGTGAACAGATTTTAATTAAGTATTTTGGTGGGACTTTAAATTCAACTTTCAAAGTTTGATAAGACACATTATTCAGGGAGGCATCTTTTATATGTATGTATACAGCTGCACCATTTTACTTTCCTTGAGTAAGTACGGTATCTGTCCTGAAACTGAAATAATTCATATGCCCTCATCCTTACCCACTTTCTCCAAAAAACCCTTTGAATTCCACCCTGCTGCTGTGCCAGAGATGCCCCTGGGCAGGAAGCCGTGTTAATACAGCAACACATTGGTTGTTGTGGGTAATTTCAATCAAAATCATGTAGCAGAAACAAGATCAAATCAGCTGCTTGAATTGACCTGTCACTTCACTTAAATTACAATGAGCAGTTCAATAACCCTATGAACCAGGTAGTGAAATGTGGGGGAATGTACATGGATTAACTTCATTGGGATTTGTAGGTGATGTTGCTGATACTGTTTTTAGACTCAATATGATTCCCAAACATAAACTTTAAAGTGAGACAAATATGCATATTTTATAACCAATATGAAGTTGGTGCTGTTTCAGAATTTTATTTTATCCAGGACAGTGGGATGAAAAATAATAACATATGTACTAGAAATTTACTCAAATAGGGAAGTATTTTATCCACTAAGTCTAAAGGAGAAATGCAAGGGAAAATTTCACTTACATTATTAGGCAAGATATAATAAATACTATATTATTAAGGATATGTTATAGTCTCATTCAAACACGCTTCAGCCCTAAGAGCTATACACATAATGTAAAAATATCTAAAAAGATGATCTTCATGGCCATAAGTAACCACTCCCTAATATGATCATACAGGTGCCTGCAAAAACTATAATTTAAAAGATGAAGGAATGACTTCAAAATGCTGTGGGGATGGATTAAAGAGGGAGCTTGCTTTTCAGGTCACGCTTCTCAAAGAAGATTAAAGTGAAACTAGACAGCGAAGGAGTCTGCTGAGCTTAGAATAAAGAACTGGGATGTTATAAGCACGTTAGGCAGAGAAATTAGTGCGAGGAAAGGCTGAAATGCATGTGTTTATCCAACAGAGAGTAGATTGTTATGCCTGGAGCATAGGTGTCTCTTGGTGGGAGATGGAGGGTACATTGGATTAGATGAAAATTGTTGATGTTGGGTGATGGATCATGAGGATTTATTATGTAGTCCTCTTGACTTTTTGAAATTTTAATATTCAACACACACACATACACACACACATTCAGGAGGGCCAGAGAACTAGATATAGGTATTGTCCCTGTTTAGCTGGTACACAATTACTAGTGACACATATCAGTAATAGGCTTAGACTGAGAGACAAATCAGACAAGAACACCTTGCTGGTAAATCAAACTACATTTACACAGAAAAAAAAAGTACAGAAGTAGGTTCAAGAAGTTGTATCAGCACACTACTGCAGACCAGACCTTCTGAAAGCTAAACTAACTCCTACTTCCAAGCCCAGACTTCTGGAAGCAAGTCTGGGTGCATGCTGGCACCCACAAAACCTACATCAGTTGAGGCTCATCAGTATTGGTAGAATCTAAAATGCAGCATGACCAGAGAGTTCAGTAGAGTACAGCTGATCAGGAATAAAGTCCTCATTGTTGATCCTCAGCCTTCCCGGGTCAACTTGATCTAAGACCAAGACAAACTACCTGGGTCCAGGAACTTACCTAATCTTTTGTTGAAAGATACCAAAGACAATCTTTTAGGATACAAATATAAGATAGCAATGTTTGAACTGCTGTGTTAGAATTTTATCAACTGTTGTAATAGTAGGCTTTGAAAATATTTGGTAAATGTGCCAAATTTCATTGCCCTGGAATATATCATTTCTGCAACTTATCAAACAATGTTGACTCATGTTACAGTAACCTCTAGGGAATTATGAAAAGTAATCACAATAGTGAAAGAATTATTACAAGTTTCAAAGCCTAGATTCAAGTCCAACTTGGTGCCACATGTAAAATTAATCTTTGGATCTTTACAGAATTCCTCTGGGCAATAGTCTACATCGTAAAATGAAGCATAATGATGAATAGACACTTTTTACTCTGAAGAAGTCCAGGAAATAAAATTTCATTGCACAATTGGGCATATGTGTTATGGAGGAGTTTATCTTCTTCTTAAGCATGAAAAATTGTCCACTATGTGATGTTGGACTAAAAAGATTAATAGTCTGATCCACTATGCAAATCTTAATATAAAGCTCAAAGGTATAGCATTTTTATTTTTTTTCCAATTGCCAATGATTTAAATAAACAGCCCTGACTTTTCCAAGCACCATATCACTTAAGCAAAGACTTAGTATTAGTACTATAAAATATTAAAGTGCGTATTTTATTTTCATTTTTTTCATATTTATCTTTCAAAACATATACTTTAAAATACAAGGACTATCACAGCATGGTTCTATAGGAAAAGACCTAAAGAGATATTAAATTATTCCACAGTTATTCTGGACATAGCCTATACATTGTAGGTCTTAAAACACACCATATATCTTTCCTAAAACAACTAATACATATACAAATTTAAAAATAATTCTTTTGCCGTTTTCTATTTATCTACCTTAAAATGCAAAAGGTACTGAGAAATGCTTTTATAACAAACTATCTGATAATTTCATTTTGTAAAATTTGCAAAATGTGCATCATTGCTTTGCATAATACAAAAATATATATTGGTACTCAGCTGTAAAGATGTGTTTCAATTGATGAAAAATTTGGTTCCTGTGATTTATATGTTATGCTAAACTCTTTGCCAAATTATGGGATTTTTTTTTTTAGGAAAAATTATCATAGACATAGAATATTGGAGCAAATCCTTCATCACAACTCTACCATTGTCATCTGGTAGGACCTTTTTAAATTATAATCAGTGTAGTCTGTCTTGTGTACAAACACTAGCCTCTCCTATTTGATATGCGTGGATATTCAATCAGATGTTTAATTACTTCTTAACATGAGTTCCAAACAGCTGGCTAATTTCCTTGTTTCTGATTAAAGAGACTACAAAAAAAAATTTAACATGGCATTTACATACGACTCTAAAAGGAAACATTTTTAATAAGATTTAGGCATTGAAGAGGTGCAAGACTTGTATTTATTATTATTATTAGGAACAACAGTTTCTAAAACAATAAAGCACTTTCAGCAAATGGCAGGGAAAGGGACACAGTCATCTGAAGTGTTAGTAGTTTGAAAGGGCAGATCCCAAAAAATTATCAGATAAACATTGGCTAATATTGTGTATAGCTTTGCTGTCATTGATGTGCCAGGATCAGTAATGTACATCTGTGGTTGCAGATGACCAGCAGTGAATATATTAGAAGCACAGGGGCAAGTCCCTAAGTTGAGGACAACTGACAGGACTGGATAATGTGGGGCATGCATTTTTGTAATAGTATCAGTTTATAGCGTACTCTACTTTTTCATATGGACAAGTCTGAGCCTTTTTAGCACTTTCAAATGAAATAGTCTTTTTAAATCTCCTTGTCATGTTTTAGTGAAGTACATTTTCATTGGATTAAACTTTCACATCTTCAAAATACAGGAATTCTTTTGAAAGTGAACCAGACACTCTTGGTTATTGTGCTCCTTCTTCTATCTTATGAATTGGACAGATACATTAAATCTGTATTAACTCTTTCAAACACAAAATTGTTAGGTGTCCAAAGTCCCAAACCAGTCAAACAGGATGAAAGAACATTGCCAGAAACTAAATGACAGGTGAAATCTCTGACATCTCTTCATTGTTTTGGTGATGGTATTGATGGAACTTGCTCTATCAGAAACATTCCATAAAGCTGCTATGATGGTATGGATGCTGGACCGGACAATTAGACAAATATGACTTGGAACACACGAGGGTACTATATAAATCTAGATGTGTTTATGTGTGTCTGTGGGTATGTATATGAGTGTGAGTTTTTGTGTGTATATATACACATATTAATTTGAAATGCTGTCTGGGATATATATCTGAAATGTGAAGAGCATTTAAGAACAATCTGATAGAGAACTCTCACCTGTATAAAAAAATTATTTTGTTGCATATATACTTTTATACAAAGTTATTTTGAACTATTATGGAGATGTTTAAAAAATGTATAAAATGTATGTGTGTTCATGGGTAAGTCTCCAGGATAGATTGTGAATGGGAAAAGTGAGGGAGAGAACCAGGTTATGACAGGTATGATTTAATCTCAGTATATTATAAAGTATATGTACATATATAATAAATACATACAAATGTAGATTTAAAAAACTATGGAAAAAACACCCTTTGTTTTAGACCACTCAGGCTGCTATAACAGGATACTGTGGACTGGGTGACTTATAAACAACAGAAATTTATTTCTCACAGTTCTGGAGGCTGGTAAATCCAAGATCAAGGCTGTGGCTAATTTATTTGGTAGGACCCCACTTCCTTGTTCATAGACAGCCATCTTCTTGCCATGATTCTCTGGGGTGTTTTCATAAAGGCTTTAATCCCACTCATATGACCTAATTACCTTGCAAAGTCCTCATATTCTAATCCCATCACTTTGAGGGTTAGGATTTCAACATGTGAATTTTGGAGGGACATAGTCTGTAGCACCCCCATGCTGGTAAAAAGAGTGAGTTTGAGAGAGGAAATCAAGGGCTGAGGATCTGCTTCTCTGGTCTTAGGCATTTTCCTCATGGTCACAGATGATTGCCACAGCTCCAGTCATCACACCCTTAAATGTCAACATACTTATAAGGAATGACAGGAAATAAATCTACTAAATCTCTTATATTACCGAAAAAAATCTCCATCTATCTATCTATATTGTTTGGTCATATTATATGTAATATATATGTTAGATATGTTGTGTTTTAATTTATATATATTATATGTATATATATATAATATATATATATAAAATCTATTTTTGAGAAGTCTTTAGCACAATTTTCCTAAAATCCCATTGATTAGCATTTGTATCATGCATGTGACTTTGCTGCAAAAGAGAGAGCAGGAAAGCAAATAATTGAGAATTTCCACCATTGTCATCACAGACAATCTCTATCACCAAGAAAGGAGTGGAGCATAATTATTGCCTAGACCACCAGCAGTGTGTGCTACATTTTCATTACTTTTACATACCCATTGTCAGGAAGAAGTACCCCAGTTTTTTATTTCTTCCATATGAACTTTGTAACTCATCTTGAAATATAACAGTGGTGCATACACTTTCAGAGGAGGAATATCTGCAACCTGTTATAAGAAATCTGACACCAAGCTCTACTATAATATTTTTTATTACAATTCTCATAAAAATGTACTCTGATTGATTTGCTTCAACATTCCAGTATTCCTGAAGTGGCTATCAGTAAGATTCCCTGAGAGTTTGGTTGTTGATGGTGGATACTTCCCTAAATATTCTGAATGAGAATTGAAGGCTTCTGGATAAATCTTCACTAACCCTTTCTTAATTCTGGAATATAAGTTGTGGACTTCTTAGGGCAAAGGGATTTGGGAGTTAGTCCTACAACAGGCTTTCTAGCAAAGATGGGGTAAAAGACAATTTATTTTAACATGAAACTAAGGAAAGCATAAACAACACTGAAGGGATCATAAGAACCAAAAGATAAATCAAGCAGAGAACTGACTAAACCTGAAGGTCAGAGGTGACACCTCAGTCACTGCTAGGCATCCTAGGGGAGTCAAATGCAGAGAGAATATGAAACCCCTGATGGCGGTTCAAGGGGAGGTCAGGTGAGTGCCTGCAGGATCACATTCAAATTCGATTTGGAGACAGGAAATCTAGGAGGCTTAATTTTTAGAATAGATTTAATAAATCTGTCAATAGATGGGCTGTTTGGTGGGGGAGCAGCAGCCCCCAAGGCTGAGGACTGAAGCTGGAATCTGCTATACATTTAGTTCTTATGAAAACCACCCAAAAGAAAAGCAACTGTGTGAAAGGAAAGCTTAAGATTTCCTCGCTGGGAGAGAGCACCACGAAATAAAAATATAGTCTTCCTTTCTTTAAAGCAGAGATACAGAGATTTTTAGGCTCCATCTATGTGGAGAATATAATACTATACTCATGAGGATGTGGCTTAGCTGGTATTAGCTGAGAAATGGAGCCATTTCTACTAGAACCATGAGAATAATAAACCAGGAAGGACATTCAGGAACTTACTGCAGTGCGCTAGTGGACAGGGCCGACTCTAGAAGGTATTAGAATTCCTTTGTGCTCAACGTAGAGGTGGTAGTATTTGAGGTTTCTATTACTTCTGTCAAAAGTTGCCAAAAAGTTACTGGCTTAAGACAACACAAATGTATGATCTTACAGTTCTGTAGCTCAGAAGTCCAACACAGCTCTCGCTGGGCTAAAATCAAGATATCAGCACAGGTGTCTTCCTTTCTGGAGGATCCATTTTCATGGCTTTTCTCTTCTGGAAGCTGCCCACGTGCCTACATTTCATCTTCAAATCCAGCTACGGGTGTTTGAGTCTTTCTCACTTCAGATGACTGACTTTCACTCTTCTTCCTCCCTCTTCCTCATTTAAGGACCCATTGAGTATACCAAACTCACCCAGATAACCCAGGATATTATTCCTGTTTTAAGGTCAGCTGAATAGCAAACTTAATTCCACTTGCTACCTTAATTTATAGTTTTTTTTTTAAATTAGAATTTGAATGTCTTTCTGCTGACCACAGTGGGAAAACTGCCAAAATATGAAAGTCCCTATTACACATTGTTTTAAAGTGTCAGTAGAAGTTAATAAATATACTAGAGTCCTAATACTTAAAACACATTCTTATTTTTCAGAAGAGCTTACAAATTGCTTAAAATATATTAATTAGGTTCAGAGGCAAAATATATTAAGCTAATACATACTGAGGGCCTAATATAGCTCCAGAGTCATGATATACACTTAAGAGGAGGAAAGAATGCTCAGATTTGTTCCAGTCCTTATCCTCACTTTCTAGACCCCACAGAAGTATCATATATTTCCAGTTATCTATAGAAGTCCAATACAAAATCCCATAAGTAAAGTTAAATATTTATTAGTAATTTGATATAATTTCAACTATTGACATGCTCTAAGAAAAAAAAATTAAAGTAAGAAAAATTAAATAATCTTATCCCATCAAGTCATCTTATTAAATTGGGAATTATGTGAAAAGTTAAATAATTATAAGATAAAATTTTAAAAGTAGTTTTACAAAACAAGTGAAAAGAAAGCACTAGGTACAACATAATTAATGATCAAAGTAATGGCATAGAAAATATTTTAAGTGTTCATAAGGGTAAATCATCATTATAGCCTCAAAGATTTAAATTGTAGAGTCCATATTTTATTTCCTTCCATTTCCTTTTCTGTATCCTCTGCAATATCACAGTGCCCACTCCCTGTGTAACCCCCCTCCAGGATTTCGGCTCAGGTCTTGATCTCAGGGTCGTGACATGGACACCCTCACTGGGCCCCAAGTTGGCCTTGTACCGGGTGTGAAGGCTGCTTAAGATTCTCTGTCTCCCTCTCCCTCTGACACTCCCATCCCCCCCACCCCCTGCACGCATGTGTGCATGCTCTCTCTCTCTCTAAAAATAAGTAAGTACGTAAATAAATAAATCAGGCTTCTTAAAGTTTCAGGGCTATATCTCAGATTTTGTCTTCAGTATATCATATTCTCAAATTCTAATGATCTCTGTTCTCTCTCACTTTTCCTGTTCCTCTTGTCTATATGATTCATCTGATGATAATTCAGGTCTTTCCTAACGATAATTTTTGATTTATGCTTTGAAATTCATATTGTGATTAATATTTCATATTTAGGGTTTGATTTTCCTAGTTCAATATGCCATCCTTAAGGCAAATACCATGTGTAATATAATGTGTTTACATATTGAATAAATGAGTGTCTAATTCTCCATGCTACTGAGCCCAGCACAAATTCCTATAGAAAACACAAAAGAGGTCAAGGATAAATTTGTTATGTTTCTCAGAATTTCCAGTATAGTACCTTAACTTTCATGTTTTTTGTGTACATTTAAATATTAAGACATAGGAAAAAATTCACATTATTTCAATTTAATTATTATAAGTTTATGTGCCAAGCATTTATATAGCTGCTAGATTGAGCTATTGAGTACCTGCTCTGACTACTATGGGTTCTTGTTTTTAAGGAGTGTAGAATCTATGGGAAAATGGTAATTAATCAACAGATCCTACAAATTGATGTCAAATCCTACATTTGACATCAATTTGTAGGATCTGTTGATTAATCCATTTGGCTTTAATCTGTTGATTAGTCCATTTGGGCTGCTATAATCCATTTGGCTTTAATCTGTTGATTAGTCCATTTGGGCTGCTATAACAAAAACACCATAGATTAGGTCACCTAAACAACACACATTTCTTTCTTACAGTTCTAAAGGCAAGGAAATCCAAGATCAAGTTGCCAGTGGATTTGGTGTTTGTTGAGGGTCTGATTCCTGGTTCATAGATGGTCATCTTCTGGCTGTATCTTCACATGGGAAAAGGAGAGCTAGAGAGATCTCTGGGATCTCTTTTATAAGGGTGCTAATACCATTCATTAGGGTTTCACCCTTAATACCTAATCACCTCCCAAAGGCCCCCACTCCCTAATACTATCACATGGAGGCTGGGATTTCACCAGGGAACTTCGGAGGGACACAGACATTGGTCCATTGCAGAGCATGGTAGAAAACAAAATACACCAACCAACTTGGAGAGGTTAAGGAAGGGATTTCTGAAGAAATGAAGTCTAATCTAATGAATGAAAAAAAAATGGGATGAGTGCTAGGGGAAGAGTTTCCAGGCAAAGGAAGCAACATATGCAGATAACATATAGCTGGATGAAGAATGATGTATTTAAGAAAGTGAAAGTTGTCTGGGTGGCTCAGTCAGTTAAGCATCTGCCTTTGGCTCAAGTCATGATCCCAGGGTCTGGGATCGAGTCCCACATCAGGGAGCCTGCTTTTCTCTCTGCCCCTTCCCTCTGCTCGTTCTCTCTCTCTCTCAAAAATAAATAAAAATACTTAAAAAAAAAAAAAAGAAAGTGAAAGTTGGCTGGTGTGGCTGAGCACAGAATGGTGGGCTATATCCTGCGAGATGTTCTTCTAGAAAGTGTAGACATATCATGCAAGATCTGTAAGTCATGGAAAGGACTTCTATGTTCAGTCTAGGAACAATGAGAATCCATGGAAGCATTTGTGTGCTTATGTGGCTGAAGGATGTGAGTGTGGGTGACTTAAGTATTTCCAATTACGAAAGGTCATTCTGGCTACTTAGGGAGCTAGAGTAGAGAAGCCAAGTCAGCTAGGAAGCTATAGTGAAGGCCCAGTTTTGCCCATGACTATGGCAGGATTCATTAAGAATGGATGAATTGTACAGTGCTTAGAAGGCAAAATTGACCAGACTTGGTTGTAATTGCATATGGGTAGGACAAAGAAGGAAGTGTTAAGATGACATGAAGGTTTCTACCTGTGTTACAGATAGATAGTGATGCCATTCATTCAATGTATGTTTTGACAGAGGATCATAAATTTGTTTTGGGTATGTTGAGTTCAGAATGTCAAATCCAATTATCAATGTCAGACAGGAAAATGGGAAATATATCTCTTTGGAACTCAGAAGAGAACTCTTTGTTGATGATATATATTTGAGGGTCATTGTAGGTAGAATCTCATTTCATACCTATTGTTGCAGTAGGACCTGGGAGGGAGTATAAAATTAGAAGAGAAATAGTGTTGTGAGTGCTGCGGTGGTAATAAAATGCAATATTAAAATAGTTCTGTTTTAGAAATGTTTGCAATTATGAATCAGAAATACGATATTTTAAAGCTGTTTTATTATGCTGTAATGCTATTTTATACCGTTACATTAAAGCAAGTTCTAATGTGAGAGCTTTACCTTATATCAACAAATATATCTCTTATGTTGAGGTGGCAAGAAAGGGAGGATTCTCCAAATATCCATCTCATGCCCTTAACTATTTTACCTGAAAATGTTGCAGGTGCATCATGAATCTATTTATTAAAGTTTACTATTGGAATCTTTTAACACATTTTCTTGTTGCTTTTCTGTTAATGCAGTTTCACTATTTTGACTTGATTTTTATAGGAATTTTGAAGCATCAGTTAACTCATTGTGATCCAGTACCCAATTTCCCTTAAATCCTGACCGAATCTTTAAGTTCTTTATTTTTAAATAACATCTCTAATAAGAAGTGACATCTCTCAAACCATTTTTAGACATTATTAATATCAAGTAAGCATACTTGTTGCTGTATATGAAATATAAATGGAGACTACAGAATATTAGCTGAGTAGTAAATAATAGTGCTACAAGGCATTGTCTTTTTTTTTTTTTAAGATTTTATTTATTTATTTGAGAGAGAGAGAATGAGAGGGAGCGAGCACATGAGAGGGGGGAGGGTCAGAGGGAGAGGCAGACTCCCTGCCGAGCAGGGAGCCCGATGGGGGACTCGATCCCGGGACTCCAGGATCATGACCTGAGCCGAAGGCAGTCGCTTAACCAACTGAGCCACCCAGGCGCCCTGTTTTGTTTTGTTTTTTTTAAATAGAATATTCCAGAAAGATGGTTGAGTTGCTTCTTTACGATATCAGAATATTTCCCCACATTTCTGTGCTTGGGGCATTCAACTGTATCATTGACAATATTTCTTTTTTTTTTTTTTAAAGATTTTATTTATTTGACAGAGAGAGAGTCAGCAAGAGAGGGAACACAAGCAGGGGGAGTGGGAGAAGGATAAGCAGACTTCCTGCGGATCAGGGAGCCTGATGTGGGGCTCGATCCCAGGACCCTGGGACCATGACCTGAGCCGAAGGCAGACGCTTAACGACTGAGCCACCCAGGCGCCCCTCACTGACAATATTTCTAAAAGATACTGAATTCTATCGGGAAAAATGTGAGGCTTTTTTTCTTTTAACTGATTTTTAAATTACATGGTGTAAATGAGCGTCATTTTAAGCCTTGTCATTTGGTCTAAGAAGCTATCTAGGAGCAGGAGCCTTCTTTATTTCAACAGACAATAATGGTTGCAATGATTCAAATATTGCATAGGGACTAGTAAATACTAATCTCTGGGTCTCAAATTCCCATTAAAAACATGAAAGATTCTCAGTGCTGAGACAAGGATTTAGCTGTTTTGCTGTAATAGTCAAAGCAGTTTCCATGTTTGAATGTGTAATATTTTGATAAAATCACATCTATTTGTGTATGCATATTGATTTTGCTATCTACCTAAGGTGTTCCAAACAGTGAAAAATGTATGAAGCAAATACAATAGTGTTTTATATTGCCAGGAACATGGATTAATACATTTTCATCTGAATTTCTTTAATACAAATCTCATTACAATGTTATGAAAACAAAAGCTTGTAGGATTATCCAGAAAGGCTCTTCCACAGAATAAATCAATGAAAACGAAACAAAATGAAAAGAAAAGGAGATAGCAGGTCAATAAGATCTCTTGTTATGAAATAGTAAACAAATGAGCTTTGTAATTTTGCATAATTGATTTGTTGCTATTCATTCACTTTAATATAATTGATAAAAATCCTTTTAAGGTGTTTTATTAACTTGCTGTAAAATATAAATAATTGGGCCTACATTCATATATTGTGATAGAAAGATCCATATAATCTAATCTTCTACCCTGTCATCAACCAAAAAACTGAGAAACAGGATCTGATTCTTCATATCCTGACAATTATTTTTATATTTTGGACAGTAAAATATCTTTTCAGCTTCATTGTTGAGATCCAGCATTCACACATAACTTATTTTCTAACCATGTATAGGAGAGCCACATTAATATATTTACTCATAAATGTGTATGTCTGCCACATCTTCCAGCCAACCACTGGCCTTCCTGTTGTGATTCAGCTGGATGCAAGGCAAGCCCCTACATTCTCAACTCACTGCCTATGGTATAAGAGACTGTAGAAGCCTAGGAAAGTTCTCATTAAGGCTCCCCTTTGACTTACTTTGAAGTAACTGTCCCATAACTTTGTAACATACAACCATATTTCCCTCAGATTATTACACATTTGTGTCATCTCTAAATGAGAAAAATTTTGATGCATGTGAGGGATTTTACTTTGCTCTTTATTTTCCCTCTTGTGAAAAAAAATGGGGGTCAGAAAAAAGGTTAAATTTTCATTTGCATCCCCTGCATTACTTCCTCCCTTCTTGACTCCAGCTAAGAGTGGTTAAGTATCTTCTCTTTGAATTAGCTAGATTATTCTAAACTAAATTCTCCAGGATTATCTCCCAATCTGATGAAGAAGATAAAGAAATATAACAAATCCTCTCACCAAAAAACAAAGACAATTTTTAAGATTATTGTGTTGTTGAGAGGTAGAGTAGCAATTCTCCCCTATTCCAGGATGGTAAGTCTCATGGGTCTATTTTGAACAAAAGAATTTGCAGCAAGCACAACTGAATGGGAGAAATCAAACAGCATTAACCCACTTATCTATGATATAATAGTCCTCTGTTTTGCTTGTTTCCCTTGTTTTCTTTTGGCATAGGGCAGGATATTTGGGTAGAAACCACTAAATCCATCCACACTGAGCCCCTTTATGACAGAGCTCTATGATAGTAAGTCTGACACTGTTTCATAGATCAGGGGGTGGATATTTCCAAGGTATAGGAAAGGGAAGACTCCTTTCTACTGTACCCACTGCAATCTATTGCTAGTATTTGTGAAATAGAACAAGCAATTTAATGAAAATTGGTATTTGCATTGAATTGGCACAATATCCTTCCAAGGGCTCCGTCAGCAGTTTATGAAAGGCCAGATTTAAAATAGGAGAGATGACTTAATCCTCCATGTTAGCATATTAGTCATCTCTGAATATATAGGAACATTTAGCTGTTTAATGCAATTTGTATGTGTTTTACTGAAATGAGCAAATCCAATTGTCCTTCTTTTGAAGCATTTAATTTGAGGGTTGATAATGTTTCTATAAGTGTCATTACTCCTTTTGCTGAGTTTAGCTGTCCAAAAGGAACTTGATAATCTCAGAGACTGTAATTCTCTCTTTTTGTCATTGAAATCATCAATATCTCCTTGAAAAGTAGATGAATTGAATGTATAAGAAAGGAAGAATTTTCCTTTTCTGTACATAGACATGTTAACGTACTGGTGTAAATCTCATTGTTTTATAAATAGCATTAGTTATCAAGACTTTTGGAGAATATTGGTTTAGCAGTAATGTTAGCAAACTAGTTAGCAGCTGCATTATTTTGCGTCATCCTAGTAACAACTCTGAGTTATATTATAATAACAGGTTTCACAGTACTTTAAGCAAAATGTTCTTTTTAATTTTTGGTTAAGACTGCAGAATTTGCTGAAAATTTAATCAAATGTTAAATTGAAAAATCAACTGATGAAATAAACATTGAGCTGTATAGACCTCAGTTTATCTCTGTTGGAAAAAACGTGCTCCTTGTTTGAATGGATTTGTTTGAGTAAAATTAAATAATGTAATATCTATTCAAATTGGTTTTGGAGTATATTCCCAGGCAGCTATAAAGCTGATTTTTTTTTCAAATAATTACCATTAGGTTTCATGTAAGTTATGCATGGAAATCTCCTGTGGATTTAGCAGAAAATTGATTTCACTGTATAGAAACAGTAATAAATCCCAGTTCATACTACCAGAGGGTAAAATTTCTGTCCTAACGTAGACATCCGGTTAGAATGCAACATGGGGGGAAAAAGTTGGTTCATGGATTTTTAACACCTGGATGTGTTTTTATCTTCTAGATTTATCCCAATTCTTTAGAATTATAATTGCAAAAGATTATCGAATTGAAACCCCTTATTTTACAAATTGAAGCCCTTAAAAGTAGAAAAAACTACTTAAGTCATTAGATCAGTGAATAGCTAGACAAAAATTGAGTTCCTGAGGATTGCAGGAGTTAGTGAAATGGGTTCTATATCACAAACGCTTGGATTCAAAGTCTATGTCTAGAGCTGTAATGATATATAAATAAACCACCATCTCTGAACTTTTGTTTCTCATAGAATTGTTGTGGAAATCAAATGATACACATATGGCAGTAATAGAAACCATATAATATGTAGTACCATTTAAAAAAAAATTTCTACTACTTGGTAAGCACTGTGCTTTGAACTTTACTTATGTTCTTTTTGAACTAACAGCCCTCCCTCCAAGACAAGTATCATTGCACCTAATATTTGACATAGTTGAGTGTCAGTTACCACATAAAGAACCTCCCAGGTGGTTACAAAACTGGTGACAGACCCAGCTTTTTGAAGCCATGTAGAACCTTCTCCTGCCTTATTCCCCAACAGCATAGGAACTCTTAAGCGATATTCACTCCCCTTCCTGTCTGGTTGTTTCTGCAATGCATTTGCTAACATTAATGTTGGTTTTAAATATTTCATGATTTTTTTTTATTTAAGGAAACAATAAGATTCAGAATACTTTAAAACATTTTGCACTTCCAATTAGAAGATATAATTAGCTACCCTTTTGAGTTTCTGGCTTTTGCAATTATCTAGGGGAACTGAATTTTAGTTATGTCTGGGATTTCATTGGGATGATACAAAAAATCTGGAGGCAATTTATTAGTAGTGACATACTTTGAGAGAGAAAATTAACTTAGAGAATAAAAGCCTTGAAAGAGACAGGAAATTCTAAAGAAACTAAACACACACAAAAAACGTATTTTTCAGTAAAAGTATTGTCTCTGATGCTTAGGAAAGTAAATTGATAAAAAATAAATGTCAAAATTGTTGATAAAATATGTATGTAAAATAAGATTACCTAAGTAGAAAATCGTCAGAAAATATACATACCTAAAGGTATAAATATTGTGTTGACATGAGACCATTGGGAAATTCTTATTACTCACAATAACTTTAATAATAATCACTACAATTAAGTTTTTAAAAATTATTTAAATTATTTTTTGTAAGAACCATTCACTATAGTTAATGTATTGGGGTTTAAAATATTTTAACACAACCTTCTTCAAGTGAACATTTTAATAAAACATTTCTACATTTTCTGTTGATCTCTCCAGTTTTTTTATTATACTGAGATATATTTATGATAAATATAGGATGAATAACAGACCTTTTTCATTGAAGAAATTGTATTGGCAAGAAATGAAAAACATAAGATAGCGAAATACACTGTTCTGTTCAATGCTTACAAATTTTTATGACAGGGACCCCTGGGTGGCTCAGTTGGTTAATTACCTGCCTTCAGCTCAGGTCATGATCCCAGGATCTTGGGATGAAGCCCCATGTTGGGCTCCCTGTTCAGCGGGGAGCCTGCTTCTCCCTCTTCCTCTGCTCCCCCACTCATGCTCTATCTCAAATAAATAAAAATAAATCTTTAAAAAAAAGGAATTTATATAACAGATTTTCAAATACTTAGTAGATACCAGTCTGAAAACTCTATAGTGTCATACATATATATAACCAGAGAAATAATAGGACTTTGTACCTATGTATTATTGAAGTAACAAATTTTGTGTCAATTCAATTAAAAATATATACCTTTTATGCCTATTCATTATGATACAAAATGAATAAGACATATTCCCTGCTTTTGAAGACCACTCAAGTCTGGTTTAGGAGATAGAAACAAATATGCATAGATCAATTCAATAAAATATACTTCAGGTGGGTCCAGTTTCTTCTTTGCTTTTTTCTCAGTTTCAAACAATTTAGGCAAATGCTGTTCTTAGCTTAAGAAAAAACCACTGGAAAACTCTTGAAATTGTTACTTGAGCAGTTATGTTTTCCAATTTTGACGCAGGAAAATAATTCACCTTCAACAAAGCGTAGCCACACCTACACACAACTCTTCAGATTTTGTTTTTATGATAGTGTTGCATCTGATACAGGTAGGAACTATCAACTCTTTATTTCTTTCTTCATATACTCAATCACTTACTGAAAATTACAGAAGAGCTGAGGTGCCTGGGGCTCAGTCAGTTAAGCATCTACCTTCAGCTCAGGTCATGATCCCAGGGTCCTGGGATTCAGCCCCGCGAGTCTGCTTCTCCCTCTCCCTCCTGCCTGCCACTCCCCTAGCTTGTGCTCACTCTCTCTGTGTCAAATAAATAAATAAAATCTTTTTTAAAAATTATGGAAGAGCTTATTTACACTGCTTTGGATGTTTGTATATGTAGAGTATTAAATTTTATTTAAAAAGCATACCTTCTAAATGGAATTTTATTTATTTATTTGAGAGACAGAAACCGAGAGTGTGCAGTGGGGGAGGGGCAAAGGGAGGAAGAGAGACAGTCTTAAGTTGACTTACATTGAGCATGGAGCCTGAGGCTGGGCTCCATCCCATGACCCTGAAATCAAGACCTGAGCCGAAACCAAGAGTCCTATGCTCAACCAACTGTGCCACCTAGGCACCCCTTAAATGGAATTTTAAAATTCTATTTAAGAATTTGGTAGTTTACATTTAATTATTACAGTTTCATTTATTAAAGAAAAAAGTCTAAATAATGGCTGATACACACACATGTGCGCGCACACACACACACACACATATACATCAAATGGAGGAGAGTAAGTGGGAGTATTTGAGCCTACTCTGACCAAAGCTTTATATTGATCACAATCTCCTCTCCCATTAGGTGCCTTTAAGAGATTCTTTCTTCTAGGCATCAAAAATTCTTTTCAGGCAAGAAATTGATGCCATTGATGGTGTAAATTACCTTGTCAAAATGTTAACCTTCCCCCCAAAAAAATCAAAATATCAAGCCACATATCCCCAAATATAGCAGAAGCTTATGAGAGTCTTAGTTTTTATGGACAGTAGAGTCTACCCCATCATTCTGAAGTAATCCTAAATGATTTTCTGATTGTATAAAGTCATTGTTCTACCATTCTCTTGGTAGAATCTCTTCTTTTGGATGTATTTTGCATGAAGAATGAAAGTCCTATATTTTCAATTATCTTAGAATGAATTCTATTGTGATTTTTTTTTCACTAAAGGATAGAGAATTCGATCAGTGTGTACTAATTTAGTTGGAGATATATATACACAAATGGATATATATACATATACACATATGTACATATACATAATGTAGTACTTACCTTTTATGAGACCCCTCATAATGTCAGGCTGAGACTGACTTAAGAACTTAATTTTTTTTTTTTTTTTTACAACAACTAGGTCAAGTCTACTGTCCATGAGATAAGTATAAAATGTCATTTAATTGATGTAAGATACACCTAACATAGTACCTTTAACATTTTATGCATTTAATAAGTATTTATTTGTTTGAAATATTGAGGAAATATTGAAGTTTTATACTTAGAAGCAATCATTTCCAAAGGATATGTTCTTTAAATTATGAATTTTAATATGCTGAATCCTTTTATGTGTGTGGCTTCCCAGAGACTGTGAAAAGTTGAAGAATAATGGTCCTATGGTTTGTGCTCTACAATTTAAACAAAATTTGAAGGTTTTTCTGAATTTAATGTAAAAATATATCAACTAAAGATAAACTTTAAAAGCATACTCATCTTTGGATATAAATGACATCTTCAAATAGAAATGATAATGTAAAGCTACATTAATCTATGCACTGCCTGAACTTATGGGTGTTATTGACTCCTTCATTCCTTCACCAAGGGGCTTATTGAGTGCCCCTTCTGTTTAAATCTCCCCAGTAGATATCAGAGGCAAAAAGATGATGAAATAAGGCTCCTCTCCTTGGTAGACATAATGGTACAAAAGCAAGTAGAATTAAATGATCAATATGATGAAAACAGGAACAGTGATTCTAAGATTTCAGAAAAGGAAATGATTATGTATTTCTGCTTTCAAGGCAGAATTCAGGAGACATTTTAGAGAGAGAGATCTTCGAGTCATTTCTTGAAGGAAAAATGGCAACTTGCCAGTTGCAGGAACGGAGGAAGAGAGGGCATTCTAAGAAGTAACAGTCTTGGCAAAGGCAGTGCTGTGAAAGACCATGGTTTGTTTGACTAAATAGAGAGAACTATGGCATAAGAACAGCAGATAATGAAGGGTCTTGAATGCCATTTGAAGAAGGTTGGATGTTGTTTTAGCGATACATTTACCAGCAAGGTTTTAAAATACAGAAATCAGCACTTATTACACCAAAACAATTATTCAGTTATGATTTCTTCAGAGTATCCTTGCCTCAGATGAATGCAAATATCACACTGATAGGTGACAGCTTGAATGTTTTATTGTTATTGTTAACTTCATTTATTTGTATTGGAGGTTATGACAAATGAGAGTTTCCTTTAAATTCTTAATATGCCAATGTTACTTCCTGTGGATTAGTTTTCAAAGGTAACTATGTTTTATGTTTTCACAAACAGTATAGTGTTGGGGAGGAGGATGAAAGGTAAGTGTCTCTCTTTACTGGCACAGGTGTTCAGATATGTTTAGGGTACCATTTTTATTTTCATTTCAAGTTTTTATTTAAATTCCAGTTAATTAACACCCAGTGTAATGTTTCAGGAGTAGAATTTAGCGATTCATCACTTACATCCAACACCCAGTGCTCCTCACGAGTGCCCTCCGTAATCCCCATCACCCATTTAACCCATCCACCTGCCCACCTCCCCTCCAGCAGCCCTCAGGTTGTTCTCTATAGTTCTGAGTCTGTTTTGTGGTAAGGTACCATTCTTTAGTGGTGCCTCCCCAGGTACTTTCTGTGTGATCTTGGGAACAGACAATGGAGAGAACAAACCTCTGGGGTTCGCTATGCAGGGGGCCAGCTGTGGTCACAGTGCTTTGAAAAAATTGGTAAGAGAAAATGTTTATTTGAAATCAACTTAAATGTTATTAGAAACCAACTTTAGAGTATCTTTTCAAGGAGCACCTTGTTGGCTCAGTTGGTTAAGCATCTGCCTTGCCTCAGGTCATGATGCTGGGGTCCTGGGATCAAGTCTCTCCTCTGGTTCCCTGCTCTGTGGAGAGTCTGCTTCTCCCTCTGCCCCCACATCGTGCTTTCTCATGCTCTCTCTCTCTCAAATAAATAAATAAAATCTTAAAAAAAAAAAAAAAAAACCTTTTCAATGGGGTGTATCTTAAGGATATGAAAGTTTTTGGTCCTTTCTTTCAAAATCTGTTACTCATATAGTCTCGTGTCTTACACGCGTATTTAGGTTCACAAAGGCACATAGTACAATTATTTAAACATCTTTCATCTTTATTTGGTAAAACGAGGTGTCTGAATTTACTTGAGCAATTTGGAAAAGACCCATAGAGCTCCTAGCTTATTCTGCCACCTTGTGGTTAAAACAGCACATTTTCATTACACCGATAATTTAACAGGTCCTCGACTTCAGGGAAATCATTTCCAATGTTTCATAAATAGGAATCCCTAAGGACATATTTGAAAATATATTTTCTGGATAAATATGAAGATATTTAAGGCAATATAGTGCTTGTCTTTAATTGCTTACTGTTTATTAAAAGCAAGGGACAGAAAACAATTAAATCTTATTTTCCTGGGACACATTTAAGGTTAGAAAACTGGTATAATTAAATACTGCAAGTAGCAAATGAGCAGTCATGGGGAGAGGTGCTGATACTTTCCCAGGATGCCCCAGCCTTCACTCATGAAGGCTTGCTTTTAGAGTGAGGTCAAAAAGAAGAAGACACAGTAGCATTAAGATGAAAGTTTATTTCATTCAGTGACAGCAGCTGATAGCTAGAAAATATCTGATACACATTTTTGTTTAATACTGTGAATTGTGACCTAGAGAACTTCAGTTGATAGCTGATAGTCTCTTTTTAAACCAGTGTTTTTATCCCACACTTTAAATGAATAAAAAAAATGATTTTAATCTCACTCAAAAGTATTTTTTCTCCGGAGCCTGGTTTTTAGTCAGTTAAGCATTTGCCTTTGCCTCAGGTCATGATACCAGGGTCCTGGGATTGAGTCCTGCAACTGGCTCCCTGTTCAGTGGGGAGCCAGCTTCTCCCTCTCCGTTTGCCCCTCCCCCCCCACTCATCCTCTCTCTCTTTCTCAAATAAATAAAATCTCAAAAAAATGTATTTTTTCTCACAAACAATACTGTTTTTAAAGTGACTCAGGATTGCTTTCAGATTAGCACTTTAAAAGTACTTTTTTTCTCAGCTAAGAAACATTAGCTTCATTATAACTCAATGTTGGCAATAGAAATATATTAACTTGCAGTTCATTTGTTTGCTACTTGTTCTTCCCTCTAATGGTTCTTAGTCCCTGTTCCACTCCATATCAATCTACATATCATCCATGTAATTAATCTTTGTTATATTTTGAATTCCTAATAAAAAAGTTTAGACTCATAGGATTTATGGGATTTTTTCTATATTTATCTTAATTCTTTAATTTTTCTATCTGTAAATGACTGCAAATGCCATCATTTGGAAATATAATTTAAGAATTTTTTTACATGTTCATCATCTGCCATTGCTGGATCTAACAAAACCGGGTCCTCTATTTTCTCTTGTCCTTGGTGCTCCCACTAATACCCTGAGACCCCAAGTATGTGGCTCAATTACTGAGAGAAATGGCACCTTAGATTCTCCTTTTTCTTACCATTACCTACCATTACTTCCAGCAGGCTGTCATTTAAATGGAACCCCACTTAGTCCATTATCCTTTGTCTTGACCTGTTTTTCAGAAGCGATCTCACAGCCTGAGGCTAATATCTAACTTCCTGATGCACCTGATCTAGGCTTCCTGCCTATTTTTCCTTCCTTCCCTCAGCACGTGTGTATGCCTCCATGTGTATAAGCCAGGTCTTTTCATCGAAGCTAGGGATCAACTCAGGTATTCTCAGTTACCTGCTCCTTTTCTCCCTGTAAGAAACTTCTAAGAAGGTGATAATATATCCCGGTTTGCCAGGACAGTCCCAGTTTTTATCTTTTATCCTGGCTTAATCATCGAAAAATACTTTCACTCTCAACATAGTCCTGGTTTGGACAATAAATCACGTTACACTGAGCATACTTCTGCATCTAAATGCCACTTTTCATAGCGAGAGTGTATTTCCATGTCCATCAGTGGGGGGCTTGGCCATGTGACAAGCTTTGTCTGATGAAATATGAGGGAAAGAGACCAGTGCTGCCTCTGAGCAGAAATTCTAAGAGCCATTGAGAGTTTCTCTGAGGTCTCTTGATCTTTTCCCTCAGCCCCAAGAATCATGGCCTCATTTCAGAGCTGTTCCTTCAGCCCAGGTTCTGGATCGAGAAGCATTCCATTCTAGAAGAGAGGAAAGCCACAACTAAGCAGCCGCCATCTACATGAACACAAATGAGGAACGTATGCTGTTGAGAACCAGTAAGGTTGGGGGCTTTAAAAAATTATCTTAGCGTCATGGAACAAAAGCTGTGTTTGTTCATTTTGTTGGTTGTTTTTGTTATTAGCCTTTTATGCTTAAATGTTAAAAGGATTCATCTTTGTGTCTTCTGACTCACTGTAGTTTCATGGACAATTCTGAATTTGTTTCTGGCTTATACTGAGAAGCTGTATGTTTTTTTGTTTGTTTGTTTTGTAATAGTAACTCAGAGAATATGTCGGAGAGCAGAAAGCAGGGAGGAAAGGGGGGAGGCTGGTAGCCGCGGCCAGGACCATTAGTACCCCCCCAACTCCCTGACCATCAGTTTTGGGGGGGCTTGGGGGGTTTTGTTTTGTTTCTATATACCTCACTCTCATGCATGTCTTTTCCCAGTTCTGAGTATCTACAGCCAGGTTGGTAAATTAAAGAAACCTGTAGGGAAATAAGTATATTTATCTGAAAATGTATGAGGAAAATCAAATACGCTGGGACAGCAGTGTTGTAAGAGCAGAATCCGGTGTGACATCTCATCAGATCCTAAGTGTTCTGGCCCTAGTCCGTCTAGGTGAAGGAGAGGCCACTCTGTGGTAGGACTGTAGACTGGTTTCAGGCTCCGCCTTTCTTTACATACTCGCTTACCACTAGATGGCTCTCCAAGCCAACCTGTTCAATAAATCCTACACTAGACCTTTTCAATATTCGGTATATCTTCCGAAGATCAGCTTTTCAGTTTTCTAGAAGAGTTTAAGTAATCATTCCCTAGAATACTGAATACTCATTCAATCATTGTTTTCTCATTCATTCGTCAACCATTGAAGGCCTGATGAGGATCTGTGATAGAGCTTATTTCCTAGTATCAACTCATACCCTAGTCCTTGCCACATACCAGGCACTCAGTGAGTGCTACCTATTATTAATCATTTATGCACCCTATTATTTCTTACCAACTTCATAATTGAAATCATGCCATAGTATTTCCCATCTCTTGCCCCTCTCTATTAAGCACCCAGAGCAGGCAATGAACAGATACAAAGATGGGCTGGAGATAAAGATTTGGGGCCATTAATGTTATCAGATTAATGCACGAAAAGCCATGGGTACAAAGGAGATAGGTCAGGAGGAATTTTTAAATAAGAAGAGAACAAAGAATAAATCCTAAGGCCTACTAATATTTAAAGGTCAGTGGAACAATAAAAAGCCTACTAAAGAGATTGGTGCAAAGCAACCAGAATTTCTAGAACAATCAGAAGAGAGTTTTTCCCGAGGGGGGTGGGGGATGGGTTAGCCTGGTGATGAGTATTAAAGAGGGCACGTACTGCATGGAGCACTGGGTGTTATACGCAAACAATGAATCATGGAACACTACATCAAAAACTAATGATGTAATGTAGGGTGATTTACATAACATAATAATAAAAAAAAAAGCCAATGGCAAGACATGTTTAGGATGGTGAACATGATGGTCAGTGTCAGATGTTCCAGAAAAATCAAGTAAAATAAGAGAAAATGCTCAATGGATTTGGAACTTAGGAGGTTATTAATAACTTTCACAAGGGCATTAATAGTACAGCAATAAGTGTACTAGTCGGATTGAAATGTACTCCAGAACGCCTGGCTGTGAAGTCATGAAGGAAAATGAGAAATAGAGCGATAATTAAAGGGAGAAATGAGGTTAGGAAAATATTTTTCCTTTTTTGTTTTTTAAGTCAGGAAAGACCGAGCATGTTTTTAGACTAACAGAAAGAAATCAAAAGAGTGGGAGAGTTGGGGCACCTGGGTGGCACAATCAGTGAATCGTCTGACTCTTGGTTTTGGCTCAGGTCATGATCTCAGGGTCCTGGGATCCAGCCCTGAGTCTGGCTGTGCACTCAATGCAGAGTCTGCTTAAGATTCTCTCTCCCTCTCCCTCTGCCTGACCCCACCATGCTCTCTTTCTCTATAAAATAAATAAATCTTAAAAAAAAAAAAAAGGGAAGGTTGTATGGTATATTACAGGGGTAATGTGCTGTGATGCAGCTTTTTATTTGATTAACAAAAAATGTAAGTTTTATTACACATTTTTGACAAAACTGGGGAAAACAGCAACTCTCGTATATTGCTCATGGGAGTGTAAATTTGTTATAGCTTCCATTGTAGGCAATTGTTCAATATTTTTCTTTTAACAAATATACATAACCTTTTTTAAAAATGTACATAACCTTTTAATCAAGCATCTCCACTTCTAGAAATATATTCTAAACTCATACATATGTGAAATGATATATATGCAAGAATATTTTATCAGGACAGAGTTGTCACATCCATCAATAGTATTAATTTAATAAATTTATGATATATATAGACAATTGAACAGAATATGGCTTTAAGAAACAAATGGCTAAGCTGTCTATTTACTTGTATGGAGAAATATCCAGAATATATCCAGTTAAAAAATAGTGCATGATGGAAATATCAGCTGCTAATATGTTGTATATAATAAAAAAAAGAATGAGAATATAAGTTCACTTTTGTTTGTATGTAGACAAAGGGTCTAAGGAAGAAAGACTGAAGAGTCATTGTGAATAATGGTGATGTGTGTATGGAGGATGGTGGTAGGAAGTATTGTGTGGAAACTGGGCTACTGGGAACAGAGATGGTTGGGAGACTTTCCACTACGTTACTTTTTCTTCTGTCTTAAAAGTATGTATTTTTCCTATTAAAAATTTGAAATATAGATTTTTTTAGGACATACTTATAGTTGAGCTATAAAGGAAGAAGTGGAGGAGGATATGGGATTATATGTAAACAGGGTTTAATCTAGTTGAAGGAGATGGCTTTCTAGTAAGTAGCGTTTATGCTGAAGCTTGAAATGTAGCAGTGGAGCAAGTGAAGGGGAGGGTGAGAATGTGTCCAGCAAGTGGGTATTCACTTAAAAAGAAAAGTGAGAGGCAAGCAGAGAGGGGGAAGAGAGAGAAACTGAACAGACAGGAGAACAGAGAGAAGAGGATGTGAGATGGTGTGTTTCTGAAGATGGACAGTGAAGGACAGAGAAGAGAACAGAAGGAGATGAAGGTGGTCAGAGAGCTGGGTGGGAGTGAGAAAAAAGATCTGTCGAGGAACACAGGAGACAAAAGAGAGAGGAAAGGTCTACCTGTGGGTATAGGGACACTGGGGATGTGAAAGGAGCAGACTCAGGGAGACCAAAAGAGAACACAGACCCATGGATGGAGACAAGTAGGGAGACAAAGGGAAGAAGGGGAGAGGGAGAGAAGGAGATTACAGAACTTAAAAAGAAACCTAGTATGCTAAATAATAAACTGGGCATCTCTTCCCTTGTTCTGAGGTCCATGATGACAAAAGCTGCCCTTTAGAACAGAGTATTATCTGCAGGCTTAGCAGAGTGTTTTGCAAACTTGTTGCACAACACATACTCCAGTCCTGATGAGCAGTGGGTTCAAGAATAAGTGAATAGCATTTCTATAACCACTGTGTTCTTATGTGTATGTTCACTTTTAATCTAATAATAAAAAACTAAAATTTAGCAATTCAATAGAAATAGTAAATCTAGTTGTCAACTTGATTATTAATGGTTCAAAGTTGTTACAGTAAAACAGTGAAACAAGGTATCTAAACTGTATCCTACAATTATGTACTTTCTTTTTCTTTATATGCATTGACCATTTCTAGAAGGAAAACCAAATATCTGCTAACACTGAGGGAAGAAACTTGGAGAGTGAAAGTCAAATGTGAGACAGATATTTTCTTTTTCTTGTAAAAGCCTTGTTATGTTTTCAGAGCATATATGTACAGCAGATATCCCTCATTCGATAAATGAAATATACTGATGAGGACAAAATTACAAAGTAACACATGTAAACACATCAACCAAATGCCTTTTAAAAAATGGTTACATACCAACTGGCTAGCTAGAACAATGCGTAGATATTTAGTGTTTTTTTGTGGAATATTACCCAATGAAAATGTGGGTCTGACCCAATGACTCTATTCAGTTTCACTAACCTAGGTGTTAGTCAAATGAACATTGAGTAGGACAAATCCTTGGATATGGTATTTTGAATATACATATGTACATACTAATAATACAACACTAAGGATATGATTTATGAATATTTGTTAAATATATGCTTAGGGAGAATTCTGTGAAGATAATATTATATTGTCTCAAAATGGAGTTGGAAAATATTGAAAACTAAGACACTGAGGACAAATTGCTAACAGCTAAAGGAATGTCTGCTGAGCAGCCACAAACATCGTTTCTAGTGGAGAGGAAATTTGCATCTTCATAATAAGTGGTATATGAAAAGCAGAGCCCTTTTTACATGTTAGCTCAGCTCTTCAGGCTATTCTTATCTTCTATCTGGAATACTGCCTAATAAGAATAGGAAATTCTTCATTCAGTTTGCCAATTATATCTGCCATGTGCAGGCAACACAGAGCTTTGGCGAACATTCAGAAGCCTGCAGATTGAATTTGTTGGTAGAGGACGGTCAGCTTTGTTCAGCAATCCAGGAAGATTTGCTGACTTTAATAATACATGAGGAGGCATGGGGGGAAGATGGGTCTGGGCTATTTTTCACCCTCTTGTGCTGACTGCATTCATACTGCCATGAGCGGTGAAGTCTCCCATTTCCAGGCTCTGTTTGGAAGGGGACGTTAGAAAACAAGGCTTGGAGCATTTTATATTTAGCAGAGTGAACCTCTTCTGCAACCAAATATACTCAAGAAGGAATAGTAAGACTGTGGCCAAGCATTTGTTTGAATGATACAGAAACATTTCTCTAATGTGGTAAAATGAGAAATTGCAGTTAAAAATGTGATAACATAGCTTTAAAAATTGGCTAAATAGTGGAACTCTTTTGATTTATAGAAAAAGAACTTTAAGAACAAAAGTATGTTTCTTTATATTCTATAAAAATTCAACAAGTAGTTCAAAATTTTTGTATTTTAAATGTGTACATATTAGTCTCTATGAATTTGCTGAATATATGGATTAAGCCAAAAATTTCATTCCTCATTCATTCATCCTGTCATCTCTTTCTAGGGATAAAACATCCAAAGGTGTTCATAAACACACACACACACACACACACACATATCAAAAGGTTAAAAGGTTTTCCAGGAATAATAGTGTTCCTGGTGTTAATTCCCTCTAACACTAGGCTTCTTGGCCAATGCTCTGGAAAATTCATGTGCCTGATTCAAGCCCTTTTGAAGAGGACTAAGTATAAGACAACAGGGACTGCTGTGGACCCCAACACCAAGGCATGGCTTCAAAGTATTAAATTTGAAAAGAAAAAGAAAATAAGACATGGTATTGGCCAAACTGAGCTTACAACAGGTCAATCATATCCACTAGTTTGCTATCACAGTTTTTGTGTTTGGTTGTTTTTTTTTAAAGATTTTATTTATTTATTTGACAGAGAGAGAGACACAGCAAGAGAGGGAACACAAGCAGGCAGAGTGGGAGAGGGAGAAGCAGGCTTCCTGCGGAGCAGGGAGCCCGATGCGGGGCTCGATCCCAGGACCCTGGGATCATGACCTGAGCTGAAGGCAGACGCTTAATGACTGAGCCACCCAGGCGCCCCTGCTATCACAGTTTTAACATACTTCTGATTTACCTCAATTCTTCGGGAAATGCCTTGAAAGGAATAGACTATAAACCATGCTGTAAGAATATCAGAGGAGCTCATCTGACTCTTCCACATACACGCACCCCATATAGATGCTGGAGTTAAATGTGCCTTTTGAAACTGAGACCACATGTAAGTGTTAAATTCTGTTCCTTTACTCTCTTCTCCAAAGGAGCAGGTAGGTCTTCTCTGTGAATGCAGTCTTCAGCCTTGACCTGCTCATTTCATCTCGGAGCCTTTCCCTTCTCCCATTCTAGAAAGCTCACCTTTCTCTGTGGCCCCTTCATCCTCTAGCTTCACTTCCTTATGGGCTCCACTGTTTCAAAACACACAGGGCAGGTGCATGGAAGCTTGATGAGATGTGGTGGGTAAAAGATTGTGGCCTAGAAAACAAAAGGTTTTGATCTCAGTGGTTTTCATCAGGGAAAATAGTGGAAAGAAATTCTCAGTGAGCCTTACATCTAATATTTTGCTGTATAGGATTATTTTCTCCTAAAACTTCTGAAATACCAGCACAAAAAGACTCATCTCTTTGGGCTCTTTTAGCACTATAACTTTGCCGGAGAGGTATTCAAATTTGCCATTGTTTCACATAGATAAAGCAATAACACTATCTCTAAAAATCAGTACTCTACTTAAGTTGACAAATCAATAAACCCAACAATAGGCAATGAATGGGCCCAGAGAGTGGGGTTCTTCTTCCTTACTATGGCTAATTCAAATTATTCTTACTCAGTTTTCTTCAGTGTTAATGCTGACTCTGGCTTATGTAGGTCAAAAAGTGACTTAATCATTCTATAAAGATGTCATTATAAATTGAATTACCTCTAGGTCATGTAGTGAGCCTTGTGAATTTACTAGAGGGTAGGGAGGGCACTTGCATGAGAACAGTAATTTAATTACTTTTCCTATAACTGAAGGTATGGTTTTAGTTCATGATAATTATCCTAGTGTAATGTTTTTTTTCTCTATTGATGGACCTTGAAACTTAAAGATTATTTTATTTAAAATGTGGTTGAGCATTATTGTATCTCCTTAAGAAGATATATTGAAATACTTATATTTGTTTATAGATATATAGATGTATGTTTACATATTCTAGTTACCTTAAATCATCTGCTAGTTTTCTATGGTAGAATATATAATACTTTAATACATTTTTAATGCTTTCTTGTAAAATCTGAGACTTAAAGTTCCATAGATCAGTCGGAACATTTAAAAACAGTTTCTTACGCCCCATTAAATACACTGTTGGTTTGTTTGCTGATATTTCCTTTTGGTTATTTGTTATCTTCCATGGGATTTTCTAATGTCTCCTAGAATTTCAAAGATCAGTAATCTGAAGTGAGGTTTTGATGTTCAAAGCCCAAGTCCTCTGCTAGATATTAAATATTCCATGTGAAGGTCAGGTTAGGGTTGATTCATAGTGCTTGATACAAACAGCAGCTTTCAGTCCCTTTTAAGTCATGACTTCTTTTTATTTTTTCTCTTTTAATACATAATGGCACTTTAACTTAGAAGATCTGCTTTTTGCATTATTGAAGAAAGGTATATGACATTTTTTCTAAGGAAAATTTTGAAAGGCTTGGATTAAAATTCTGCACTGTGTATTTTGTTTTTATGGTCCCACTTACAGTTTAGGACTATTTATCTCTGAATGTCTCACACCAGGCTTTCCCTGTAAGTTCTCAGTCTTTGGTTTGTTTCTCTTTCTTCAGTGTGGTGCCAGTTTCCTTTATTTTGGAATATATTATTCTATTGTGATGATAGTCATGAATGTTTATGTGATAAAATATTTCCTGTTTAGGAAAAGGAAATTATTGTTAGCATTTGTTTGGTTGATTTCCTTTTATGAGGTCAGTTAACATAACACTCAAATTTGTGGAAAAAGATTGAGAGCATAAAAAATCTAGCAACAGAAGCCTTAAGTGCCACTTATTATGAATGACCTTGAGCAAATCACCAAGATTCTCGGGACTTCTTTTTCTCATCTTCGAAAATGGGACCACAGCATGTAGCTACATGCTTACAGGTTTGAAAGAACCAAATTAATATACGTAAGTCCTCTTGAAAAATGTAAACTAAAATAAGTATGTAAGGCATTCTAATTTTAAAGGTTAATGCATAATTATAAAAAAAGAATTATAGATAGGAAAAGAATCATAATTAATCTTAAATACATCTTAATATCTTTGAGTTTTCTTCTCCCTATAGTTTATAAAATCTTGGTGGGACTTTTCAGCTCATGTTAGCTATGTTCACATAAAATATAGTATCAGTTGGAGTCACCTCTTCATAAGTTAAATCTGCCCACACATTCATGTGATAAATACAGAAAATTTCTCTGGTCCTCAGTATCTTCTCTAAAAAAGTGGGTTACACCAGATAATATGTAAACATCGTTACTAATTTCTTTGGAGCTTCTGATGCCTCTTTGGTCTTGAGTCTGCCACCAGCCAGTACTGAAGCTCAAAAAAATGTTCTCTCTGGTCAAAAAAAAAAAAAAGTGGCCGTCTTGGTGGTCCTGTGGAGCTGGTTGCTGAATGTATGAATGGAGGCAAGTGAAACAGTAAGAGTTTCAAGGAAAACTGAAGTAGACAACCAGTTATCTCAAGATCAATAGCCTCAGAAAGTAGTAGGAAGTGAGAAGAGCAATTAACTAAAATGTTCACCCAAAGGAAGAGAAAGTTTTTCCTCCTCTGGGTGAATAGATTATCTCACTTAATCTGCAAAATAATGTCCCATGGTAGCTAGAATTGCTCCCACTATACAGATGAAGATGAAAAATATGAGGTTCTGAGATAATAAGTTAATTGCCCAGTATCACTGAGCCAGCAATAGGTAAAGCTGGAATTCTAACCTAGGTTTTTGTGACTATATACAAAAAATCACTATCAACAATGAATTTATTATGCATTTTCTAGATTATTCTCAGCCATTACCCCTGCTCCACAATGTGAAAGTCCCAATAGCGGTTGTGTCTTGTGCTGATGGCCATAACCAGTGCCTTGAAGAGTCCCTGTCATAATTGTGCACACAACAAATCTTTGTTGATTGGATAAAACAATATTTATATTTATAGTATTTATTTATTTGTTTATTTATTATTCATTCATTCATTTTTAAATACTTTATTTGGAGAGAGAGAATGTGAGTGGGGGGAAGGGCAGAAGGAGAGGGAGCGAGAATCTCAAGCCAACTCCACACAGAGCACATACAAAATTACCCTGAAATCATGACCTGAGCCAAAATCAAGGGCCAGGTACTTAACCTACTGAGCCAGCCAGGCGCCCTTATTTATAGTACTTATTGAACTATTTCTGTGTTTCACGATTTTAAAAGCAAAAAAAAAAAATTTTCTTTCTTTTTAATATTTGCTTTTAATTTTATGTAGATCTTGCCTAAAATTTTTATCTGATAGAAAATTATTCCCAAATTTTAATATAAAGATTCAGCAACTAGTCCACTAAGTTACTCTAAATTTAAAGTAAAAAGTTTCAGCAATTTATTCTAAAATCAACAATATTTTCTAGTCTATTTAAGATTAGAAAGTGTATAGATTTTTTTAAATGCTGTGACTAGGAAAGCATGCTTACCAAATGTGGTTGTGAGACACCCTGACCCTCTAGTAACTCAAGAAGACCATTAAAGCTTCTAAACATTATTTAATTTTATTTCACCTTAATTCTAAAATGAATACATGACATTATTTTTCAGTTACTGTAGGAATAATGATCTTGGAATCCAACAATATCTGAATGCAGTTATCACCCAAATCTTAGAATCTTTGCATTAAGCCTACAACAGCTTGTGTAATTTTTACTTTCCTTTCCATGACTTCTCTTATTGCACAGACATTTCAGATCTTGCACAGGTTTTATTTTATCCCAGCTCATTTGATTCTGTTGGGGGATGGGGATTTTGAAAATCAGTGGACATAATCTTTCCTAGAATGGAATGACCTAACCACTGAAATCTTCTGTGGATGGCTGGAATCATAAAGGGGCTAAAGATGACCTCTACCCCTACCCACCCAAAAAATAAACAGAAGAGGAAGGATGTTTAAAATAATGATATACTCTGACATGGAAATTTGCTTATTGATTCCCAGGATGTAGATTTAGTCAGAGCTAATTCCCTATCATGTTGTCCCCATTTCTTACATGTGTAGTCTTAAAGATTACCTTCAAGATTCGGAGCATCAATATCCTTGTTTATTTATTTATTTGTGTTTTTATTGGGGGTTGCAATAGTTTAGACCTCAGAAGATTTGTGTCACAACACATGCTTTGCACGATGCCTGTTATACAGTAAATATTTAATATATGAGAAGAGTATTATGACCCTGAGGTATACATCCTACAGTGGAAATCAGATGATGTATGATTAATAATAAGCAGAATTACCAATATATCGTCCACTATTCCAATCTGTTTTTCACAGAAATACATTAATACATTTCATGGAGGAAGGTTGAGACCAAAGAAGAGTTTATTTAACATTATTCATTAATTTGTAGAACTTTGGGGCACCTGTGACTCAGTCGGTAGAGCAGGCTACTCTTGATCTCAGAGTTGTGAGTTCAAGCCCCACATTGGCCATAGAGCTTAACTTTAATAACAAAATAAAAGAAATTATAAAACTTTGTACAGAAACCAAAACGTATTGGAGTGCTTGTTATGTGTCCCGCTTTGCCAAGTGCTGGGCAATGTTAAACAAAAACATGTATAGTCTAGTATATAAGAGAGACAGTCTGTAATCAAATCATTGCATAAATGAATATAGAATTACAAATTCGCATAGACAATAAAGAGGAAAAGATGAAATAATGGGAAATTCAAAACTTCCCAGAATTATACCATATACAACTATATAGGAAATGAATGTTCAGAATATTGACCTTCTGAATTTCCTAAATTCCCCTGGATAGACAATCCCCAAATCCCAGCTGCTTCTTCAGACAGGATATAGTCTGTAGACTAGCTTTGAAGTAAACAAGAGATCACATTTAAAAATGACCACACATAAGAACTTTAAAAAGAAAGGTGTTTAAACTACAGGAAGTGAGATTTAATTCAGCCATAAATATTGTTAAGTACTGAAATTTGGCTGCCTTCCTGGAAAAAAAAGTGAAATAGAACCAGCCATAATCACACAGTATGCTGGCCAGTTCTTTCAAAGGAAAAAGACAAGTCTAGGTGACTGCTTTAGCTTCCAGATAGATCTGACTCCCCCAAAATAATATTTTATGCTTTTAAAATACATTAGCTATGTGTCCCTACATTTTAACAGTTGCTTTTGCTAAGGACTTACTAATGTATTATCAAATATGCTTATGCACATTCTGTACCTTGAGAAAGAATACTCTTTTCTTTAAATATGCATTTTTTCCAACAATGTTCTAGGAGATTTACACTTTGCCTTAACAGTTTCTTCATTAAATGAAATCTTTGGGTTCTAAGAGTAAACCAAACTATTATATGCCATAAAGCACTTTATTAAGAATCACTTGCTGTTTGCAGAGTAAGAGGATATAGAATTCAGCTTGACCAGCCTACAACAAAACTGTGCTACATGCAAGCTCACTCATTTTGATGACCAGAATCCAGTGGCTTCATTTATAATCTTGATTTTTTTCCTTAGAGATAATTAGAAAACTGATACCTGATACTGCATTTTGTATACTCATACAAGTTTAAACCAGAACACAATTTCTAAAACGCCCTTTGGGATGATGTAAAACTACAGTTTTTTCATGGAAATTGTATTTGTTCAAACAATATGAAAGTCTCGATCACATTGCTTACATTCTATTGAGCAATGACTGTTCAGAGCTTGTGTCTTTGTTAACCATGCATATTAGTTTGGTAGGGATGCCATACGAAGTACCACAGATTGGGTGACTTAAATAACAGAAATTTATTTTCCACAATCCTGGAGGCTGTAAGTCCAAGATCAAGGTATCAGCAGGGTTGGTTTCTTCTAAGATCTGTCTCCTTGACTTTTACATGGCTGTTTCCTCCTTGGGTCTTCCAATGTTCTTCCCCCTGTGCCTGGCTCTACCCAAATTTCCTCTTCTTATGAGGATACCAGTCATATGGATTTAGGGCCCACCCTAAATGACTAATTTTAACTTAATTACCCCTTTAAAGATCCTGCTTCAAATACATTCCCATTCTGAGAAACTGTGGATTAGGGAGGGCTTCAACATTTGAATTTTGGGAGGACAGTTCAGCCCCTAACACCATGGATTTTGGAAAAGTACCTTCATGAGTGTTACTAAACATTGTATTTTAAAGAAAAAGTAAAGATTCGTAAGACCATGACACCACCAGCCTACATCACAGAAGCACAATCGTGTTGTTTCAGAGAAACTAAAATGTGGATGTACACAGATTTGCAATGTTAAAAATACCGACACCAATTTTTTTCTAAGACAAATAATACAATAAACTAAGTGTTTAAAAGGACCATCAAGGGGGGCGCCTGGGTGGCTCAGTCAGTTAAGCGTTTGCCCTCAGCTTGGGTCATGATGCCAGGGTCCTGGGATCAAGCCCCATGTTGGGCTCCCTGCTCAGCAGGGAGCCTTCTTCTCCCTTTCCTCACCACTCATACTTTCTCTTTCTATCTTTGTCTCTCTCTCTCTCAAATAAATAAAAAAAAAAAATCTTTTTAAAAAATATAATTAATTAATTAATTAAATAAAAGGACCATCAAGGGGTGCCTGGGTGGCTCAGTTGGTTAAGCGTCCAACTCTAGGTTTCGGCTCAGGTCATGATCTCACAGTTGTGAGATCAAGCCCTACGTCGGGCTCTGTGCTAAGCTGAGCGTGGAGCCTGCTTGGGATTCTCTCTCCTCTCCCTCCACCCCTCCCCTCCCTGCTTATGCTCTCTCTCTCTCAAAATAAATAAATAAATAAATAAATAAATAAATAATATTTTTTTAAAAAAAGAACATCAAAACTGTTCTACACTTCTAATTCTCAAAACACAAGGAATGGATATTTGGAAAAGTTGCTGCAAGGTCTGAGGACTTTTCCCACAAATTTATATCCTCTTGCTCTGACCCTTTGTCACAACAGTGCCGTTCACGTATTGGAATAGAGAGCTAAGCAGGTTCACACTCCCCTCTTTTTTATCATTTCTAGTAGCCTGGATAATATTTATATTATTTGGAGGCCAAATGTACCTAGAATTCCTCAAAATATCACTTAAATATAACTCTGCAATGGCTAACTCAAAATCTCTTGGTAGATTTAAGATGATCAGATAAAATTTCTCTAAGTTTTCTCCCAACCCACTATCTTCACGATCTCCACCTGCCTTATGTGCACTGGAAGTTCCTGTATGGTCATGCCCAGAGGCTATTGAGACCTTAGTAGACAGTGACTTCTGAGCTACATCTTTATCAAGGAGCCCCCTTCCAAGCTGTCAAATTAGATCATGTTTTGTATACCATCATGTTCCTCACTTATTTTTAACAAACTGCTTAATGCTCTCTAAGCATAATTTTTGGAGACATGATCTATCATGTGCTTTGAGCTCATTATGTAAAAACAGTGCCAGATCTCAAGAGAAGCTCTGCAAGAATCAGTTGATTGATTGAGACATCCCCAGAAAGTACTGGCTGTGTATATACCTGACACATAATTGTCTTGTAGCAACCTTCTATGAACTCTGTAACCTTTCAGGTGTGGGGCTCAGATACTTGGATAATGGATAGCGAATTCAAACTCATTCAGCAGGTTCATGTTTTCACTTAGCTAAAGTACAAGAGTTACATTTATGTCTCCATGACGCTTGAAACTTAATATATTCCAAACCAAACTCACAACTTCTTTTTATTTTTTTATTTTTTAAAGATTTTATTTATTTGAGAGAGAGAGAGAGAGCATGAGCAGGGTGAGGGGTAGAGGGAGAAGCAGACTCCCTGCTAAGCAGGAAGCCCGATGCTGGACTTGATCCCAGGACCCCGGGATCATGACCTAAGCTGAAGGCAGACGCTCAACCGACTGAGCCACCCAGGTGTCCCACAACTTCTTTTTAAAAAATGCTTCATCTCAGGGTGACTGAGTGGCTCAGTGGGTTAAGTGTCTGGCTCTTGACTTCAGCTCAGGTCTTAATCTCAGGGTCGTGAGTTCAACTCCCACATTGGGCTCCACACTGGATGTAGAGCCTAGTTTAAAAAAAAATTAAAGGGCACCTGGGTGGCTCAGTCGTTGAGCGTCTGCCTTGGGCTCAGGTCATTATCTCAGGGTCCTGGGATCGAGCCCCACATCGGGCTCCCTGCTCAGCAGGGAGTCTGCTTCTCCCTCTCCCACTCCCCCGCTTGTGTTCCCTCTCTTGCTATGTCTCTCTCTGTCAAATAAATAAATAAAATCTTTAAAAAATTAAAATTAAAATTAAAAAAATTTTAAAAATACATAAAATAAAAAATTTCTTCATCTCATAATTTTTCTATAACTTTTCTTTGAAACTTAGTGTTGATATCTCATGGGCTACATTCAACCCATTTTGCTTGTTCCTACTTGCAATCTGTTAACAAATTCTAAGTATTCTGACTTTTTAGTAACTTTTACCTCTGTTCCACCCCGTTTTCTGATGCTACTGTGCTGATTAGGGGTCTTAATATTTTTCATCCATGTATTCAATTTTCTAATTAATATCACTACCTCATCTCTTTCTATTTCATTTCTTCCTCACTGCCATGAGAATTTTTTTGGTAAATTATATTTCTAATCATGAAATCTTAACACACTTGCCATGTTAAAAAGAGTCAGAACGATAACAATAACATTTTTAATAAAAACACAACCTCTTGTTTTTATCTCAATAACATGCAGACTCTTTATTTACTCAGACATTCAATCTTTTCCCTAAATATATTTCCAGTCTTAATAATAACTCTCTTACTATAGTTTACATTTTGTTCTACTTGAGTCAGTTACTCTTCCCCAGATGCCCCTGGTATGATCATCTGTCTGTGCACTCACACACACTGTTCTTATGGCCTGGAATTCCTTCCTTTACCCGCACCCACCTGTGGTACCCATCCTTCAAGGCACAACACCAATCCTAACTCTTCCTTCAACTGTATCTTAAAATCATAACTACAAAGAATCCCATGGTTCTGTAAACCCACCACTGTGTACATTACTTACTTAACAGCATTTCCTCTTGTGTTATTGTTATTTGTTTATGGAGAAAAAAACAGAAGGCAAAAATCTGTGTCTCCTTTTCATCTTTATTTTCCCTCTTCATGCTTGTTCTCTACTTCAGAGACTGTTAGGTTGATGACCATGATATTGCACCCTGTTCTGAATTAAAATAGCCCCCTTCTTATTAGGCAGTCATTTTATTTATTTATTTTTCTCCAAACCACCAATATTTGGATACTAGGGTAAAAACCCTGCCCCTTTTCTTTCTCCTTCTCTCTTTCCTCTTCCTTCTCTTCCTCTTGCTCTGTCTTCTCTCATTCTTATCCATCTCCTCCGTCACTGTTTCTCCTTGTTCTTTGCTAGAAGACTGAAAAGAATCTGAACAGAACAAGAAAGTCAATTAAAAGAAAAGGAAAATATATAAAAAGACGTTTAATAAATCAGAATGTCTTCGTGTAGAGGTGAATTCTTCAGTTAACAATGACTTTTTATGTAGCAAATTCACACTAATTCCATCTCAATAATAGAGTATACAAGAGTTCATTTCAAAATAAGTAAGAACATAATTTTCAGGGATTGAATATTCAAAAAGTTATTATAGGGAAATACTGTTATCCCCCGTATTTTAAGAGCTATAAAATAGGAAGTGCTTTCTATTACAATTATGTAACAGTTTTGTCACTGAATATAGAAAGTTACACCAGAATTTCAGATGCCCTGTCAAGCATCTTGAGCGTACATGTGCACGACTCACACACACACACACACACACACACAGAGGGAGAGAGACGCACACAAATACACACAACTGCTACTTTTCTTATTAAAGATTGTGTATCATTGGTAAAATTGTTGCAGTTGTGACTGTCTGAAGAAGTAGGAAATAAGAACAAAATTTTGAACAGAAATTTCGGAAGACAGCATGAAATGTGGAATTTGTATTATCCATTCCAGTATGCTTAAGACAATTAATAGATAAATATCAGTTCATATTATGATCCCTTTGATTATTACCCGAAACAACATGGAATAATCTATCAGTAATAGTCACTAAATTAATTCACTCAAACTTTTAGTTGGGAGGATGCAACCATTCTACATATAATTTTCTTTCAAATTCTCAAGTTTAGAAAAGATATCTTGAAATTCTTTTGTCTATGATTTTTTTGGCTTTAGGTCCTATATTTGGTGCATTTTTTGCAGGAAAATTATCAGAAAATAGGTATTTCTTTGGCATTTTACAATATAAATTTTGTTTTTAATGAAACTATGAATATATGTTTGTACATTTATATTACAATCTGGACATTTGCTAATATTTTCTTATTTAATTAACAGATAGTAAGCCAAAAATATTTCCACAAAAATTTATGCCCTGTGGGTAATAAAATTTACCTCACAAAATCAAGGCATAGATTAAAAAAAGACATATATAGATAGTTATTTTCATATATAATGTTCAGTAGAATTAATATAATCGATTCAATATCATTATAATGTTATGTCTAAATTTAACTTGTAGATTTCTTTTTTTTAAAGATTTTATTTATTCATTTGAGACACAGAAATAGAGAGAGAGAGAGAGCATGAGCAGGGGGACAGGCAGAAGCAGGCTCCCCGCTGAGCTAGGAGCCCGATGCGGGGCTCGATCCCAGGGCCCTGGGATCAAGACCTGAGCCAAAGGCAAATGCTCAACAATCTGAGCCACCCAGGTGCCCCTTAACTTGTAGATTTCTATATGTGATTATTATAATTTTTATTTCGTCTTTGATATTAAAAATATGACCTGGGGGCTCCTGGGTGGCTCAGTCAGTTAAGTGTCCTACTCTTTCTTTGAGCTCAGGTCATGATCTCATGGGTCCTGAGAGCAAGCCCCACCTCAGGCTCTGCACTCAGCAGCAGGAAGTCTGCTTGAAGATTCTCTCCCTCTGCCCCTCCCCCACTCATGTGCCCCCCCCCAAATAAATAAATAAATCTTTTAAAAAAAATATGACCTGAGTTCAGAATTTTTAGAGTAACATCACATGTTGGCTTATGTGAAGACACAATTTTACAGGACTTCAAGGAACCCAGGCTTTGGAAGTTCTGTCACCCAGCAAATTCCTTTTGTGTGTTGTAAAAGTAAAGCTGGTAAATTTTGATAAAAAAAAAGCATAAAACTTCATTCACCAACCATAAGATGGCCATTCTCTTAAAATCTATCCCGATTGAAAGGAGTTTTTGTTGAATAGATTACAATTTCTCAGTTTTTATAGACAAATCCAGACAATGGCCATTGTCTTCAAATACGATGAGAAAAACATGCTTCCATTTATCATGATTTTACACAGTAACAGAAAAACACAAAAACAGATTTTCCTGAGACAATTATGAAGTTATAAACATGCTTTGGTAGTTGCTGCTTTTTCACTTATTTCTTCCTCTTAGCGTATCATGTCACTCCCTCTACACACATATCCTACCACAGGGGGCTTTTATGATTTTGTTCTTTATAGAGAGGGGGTAAATGAAGATGTGTTGCTGAGGGTACTCAGCATCAGCTTACCTATGTTTTATGAGAGCTTCTCTATGGCTGGAGAACATCATGCTTTATTCCCCTGAGTTTTACTAGCTTCATTCCATATAAGGTAAGCATAGGACTATGCTGTGTCTACACAGATGTGTGTTACAGTTAGAGCTAGGTGACTCAAGTAGCTATGTCCAGCCTTACCTTTTTAACTCAATATAGTGTCATGTTACCTAAAACAACTGTACATATTTCCTAGACTCAACTGAAGGAAAAAGGAAGATAGTTACATATAGTTGAAACTGATGATAATCATTATAAGTAAGTGGTAGGTGCATGGTCTTGAAAACATTTATGTTGAGAGACTTAAATTACATATATATGTATATATATGTATATACATATATATGTATGTCTGCAATGGTGGTATTAAGAATATGTCTTGCCTGGCTAATCGGAACACAATATGAAAAACAATTTAGTGACTATAGGCTAAAAAACTAACCCTTTAACTGAGTTTGGCGTATGAAAATTTTGTCCTACTTTAATTCTTTTTTTTTTTTTTTTTTTTTTTTTTTTTGTCCTACTTTAATTCTAAAAGTTCAGATAGGAATGGAGAGAACACAGCCAACTGTTTCTCTTTCACCTCATTTGATCTGCATGGCTGCTCTGTCCACTGACAGAATGGACAAGTTGGCATGGAGACACTCCATTCTAAGGGTCATCAGCATTATTAGCTGGAGGAGTCATGGTATCCGATTTGCACTTCATACTTAATTTCCCCAGAGGACATCAGTGCCAGGAATTAGCCTTCTCTGCTCTGTTCTGACACATAAAAGCCAGGATCTCTAGAAGTGTGTCGGGTCAGTGAAAAAGTCGTTGATGGAGAGCTTCATGTACTGGCTGAGAAAACAAAAATACTTTACAGCAAAGTTGGGCAAATGTATTCTGTAAATCTTTTAGGCTCTGTCACAACCTCTCCACTCCGCCATTGTAACAGGAATGCAGCCTCAGGCAATCATAAACAAGAGTGTGACAGTGCGGTAAAAATGTATTTACGGAAGGAGGTGAAGGGCTATGCCATGGCTTGCCAAACCTTGCTTTGGAAGCATGTTGTCTCCAAAAATTAGCCGAATGTATGTCATGTTTTAGGGTGTGTGGATGGGTGGTGTGAGGTGAGGAAGGAGAGAGATACACAGAGAGAGAGACAGAGACAGAGACACTCAGATTATATTCTAAGTAAACAGTAGAGCATGGCTACCTGGACATGGTCTCTTGAAATTTCACTTCAGAGACCTGTTTTGTTGCTAGAATCCCCTTACCAAAATGCATTGGTAATGTGCAAGAACTTGAAATCGGTGAAGTATTAGCCCACTATCTCCTTTAATATTTAACTTTTCCACAAGTGTTCTAAGTAGAAAGCTGTGGTCAAGCACTTGGAGATTCTCAAGCTTATTTGAATATAGACCTCACGAATAACATCCTTTTCTGCCCTTCCCACTTAAAAATCTATTAATGGAAAAAAATATTTTCTAAAGGTAGTTTGAATCATAGAACTTTTTTTTTTTTTTAAAGATTTTATTTATTTATTTGAGAGAGAATGAGACAGAGAGCATGAGAGAGGGGAGGGTCAGAGGGAGAAGCAGACTCCCTGCCGAGCAGGGAGCCCGATGCGGGACTCGATCCTGGGACTCCAGGATCATGACCTGAGCCGAAGGCAGCCGCTTAACCAACTGAGCCACCCAGGCGCCCCTGAATCATAGAACTTTAACTTATATTAGTGATCAGGGCTCATGTAGCATTTTACTGGAAAGGATGATATGGAGCCAGGAGCAGCCAGGGAGAAGGGGAAAGCATGGTAAAGGTCTTGCCAGACTGTCATCGGCGCAAAGAAAGTGGAAAATGAGAAAGGCACCAACAAAATGAAGCTCAGCTACTCACTGAGGGCAAATTAAAACTTGCCAGGCCCCGGCACCTGGGTGGCTCGGTCAGTTAAGCGTCTGCCTTCGGCTCAGGTCATGATCAGCAGGGAGTCTGCTTCTCCCTATCTCTCTGCTGTGCTCTCTCTGTGTCAAATAAATAAATAAAATCATAAAATAAAATAAAATAAAATAATAAAATAAAATAAAATAAAATAAAATAAAATAAAATAAATAAAAAAATAAAATAAAATAAAATAATAAAATAAAACTTGCCAGGTCCACCAAAAGCTTTGTACTTTGGTACCTAGTGAAAGTATTTGACATGTCCCATGGCAAAACTCACATTACCGTAACACAATATTTATTTCTTTATTTTATTGATGTTTTACTTTTAAGAGAGATGACTAATCATATCTATGTTTAATTATTTGCTTGTGGTCACTGTTCTTAAATATAAATTGAATAAAGAGAAATGTTGTGAATACTTAATCCATAATAAGTATCCTGTAACGTTAGAATATGAAATGAAAATGATTATAAGAAAGAAATGGACTAAAGAAATGAACTAAAGAATTAAATCATTGGATAGATTTTCTTATGTACAACTTTAGGTCACTTTTAACTTCGATGTGCATTATAGATATATTTATCATTCTTTAAATAGCTCAGTGCTAATTTTAGTTAATTTATAACTTCTTGATAGTCTGATATTTTCACTAGCTTAAATTGCTTTTAAAGTTTGGTTTTGGAATGAGAGCATTTGTTTATGAGTAAATAAGAAATATAGTTGACTAAATATTCGTTGTGTAATTTTTCATAGGGTAAGTGAAATCACAAACATTTAATGCACAATTAATTGTGCTACCATATTTTAAAACTGTTTTTTTAGGGAAAGGAATCTGCACAAATTCATAAAGAGTATTCCTATTCTAAACACATGCTTCAGTTAGGTATTGGAAGAGATAAGCAGCAGTAAAGTTGAAGTACAGATCAAAAAATGATGTGAAATAGTGAATTAATGATAACATTTTTAAATGCCCATCATAAGTAGAATATATTTTGTATACTATCACGCATTCACCTCTTCCATCCTAAAGTGTAAATTAGAAAAATGTATTTCTATCAATATGTATTGAAGTTATAAACTGAAAAAAATAATGTGGTGGAAATAGAGCACAATAAAATACTTTCTTTGAAAACAAATCAAAAAGTGACACAAATGCTTCTGAAAAATGATTCCTTTCATATTTCTATGAACAGTTTTTTATTTGTTGCTATTACAGGCTTTTCAAATTATGGTTTTCCACCAAGAAACTAAAATGCACTTTTAGTCATCCTAGTTGTAGAGAGATGAGTTTCTGATGACAGTTTTACACAGTCAGCTTGGATAACGTTTCTGGGCAAAAATCCTAAGAAAATAAAATTATATGCCTGAGTTTTCTATTTCTACTTTTCATTTTATATGAATCACACCTTCTTGGTTTGTAATGTCTAGGAGAGACTTTTTTTTTTCTTTTACTGTTCTTGATTTTTTTAGAATAAAACCCAAGTACAAAAATTTATAAAAATATTTTATAGTATTTATTATTTTAAAAGAAGGAAGTTAATTTGCCTTTAAAACATTTGTATTAGGTTAGCTTTGTATTGCAGGTATTGGAAGGGCACCAAAATATAATTCAACTGTCTGTTTGAAAAATTCCACTAGAGGGCAACATATACCAAGATTTTTGTTCATTTGCAGTTTCCGGGGAAAATAGCAAGTTTTATTCTCTAGCATGAATAAATGTCATTGATTTAATATTTAGCATATTCAGTATTAATTGTTATCTTTATGATGCACATGTGGTCTGAGTGAATACTATCGCATTTATAAAAGATGGTAGTATGGGTGTTACTCCTGATTTTAATTAGTTACAATCAACACTCTTCAGTTACTATAATTACAGAATAAACACCAAGTGAAAGAAAAGCACTCTTTTATAAGTGATAAGTTCATGAGGTGAGGTATTTAATGACATGTATGTTTTAAATTGTAAATATATATAAGTAGTTCTAGGTTAAAGAAAAATAAAATAAAAACCATAGGAGATTTCAGTAGTGAATTTGAAATTCAATTTTGAAGAAATAAAAGAATTTGCTCATTATACATCCTCAGGGATTATTTTAATCATGAGTAGGAAGACTGGTTGAATGGTGTGTGTCAGCTTAGTATTGCTTTATCCTTGCTGAGAAGGGGGTCTGCTTAAAGGTGGCAGCGTCACCATGTTTTAGAAGTCTTCCCAAACACTGCTTTGTTTACAGCTTGTCCTCTTCAATCTTCTACTTCTCCCCTTACCCATTAATATTGACCAGAGAAAAATATTTTAAATATAGATGGTTGTCCTTAAGACACTGACATTATAGAGAACATAATGCTTTTGTTTCCAAATAAATTTTCTGTAAGAGAGAGCAAAGAAAAATTTAAAGTGGGAGAGGGGGTACACAACCAGCCGTGGAAATCATTATATGGGTTTTAATAGAATTACATTTAGAAAGAAACAAATAAAAAAAATACACACATGGTAGTGTACTTTCTCTATGACAGATATTATACAGGAATAGATATGATTATCACCTATTGCAGTAAAACAGTGAAATTTTTCTTATTGTTTAGTTAATAACATCTTTTACAGACTATTTTCATATTCACAAAAACAATAGGCACTTATTACATAAAAAATTAAGCAACAAAGATTTATTTTCACTATTATTAAATCATCCCCAGAATAAACTATCATCTTTAACATGCATATTATACAAATAGATGATAGCTGGACCAAGTTTTAAGTCTTTACATTATCAATTTGTTCATCTTCCTACTCCCCTATGCTATAAGTGCTATTATTATATTAGTAATTATAGTATTATAATAATTATGTTTTTATTATTTTTTAATTATGTTTTTATTATTAAGCATATTGTTATCACCATTTCATAGCTGAGAAAACTGAGACATTATGTTAGCAATGTAGATAATTGAAAGAATAGAGAGATGTATATACTGAGATACATAAACATAGAGAAATAAATAAATGGAATATTAGTTCCCAATGATAACTCCAAAATTAAGAAAACAAGATTATGAAAAACTTTTTAAAAATTCAATACTTTTATTTAAAATCAATTAATTAACGTATAGTATATTATTAGTTTCAAAGGTAGAGTTACTGATTTATCAGTTGCATACAACACATGCTCATTACATCAAGTGCCCTCCTTGGTGCCCATCAAAAAATTCAATCATTTTAACCTTATATTTCAAATTTAGATAGTATCAGTTCCCAGCAATGGATGACAGAAATCAGGACCTTTGCATATAACCTTTCCTCCTCTATGTCTTAATTACCATTAATTATATTAATATGTTCATAGTGTCAAGTTTTATAACATTCCCATTTTATTCTGTAACCATAATTTGTACTGTTGCTTAGCCTTAGATTTGTATTTAAATGGATAACCCCAATTTTTTACCAGGATTTCATTTTTGAAATGTTTAATTTTTTTGTGCATTGCCCAAGCATTCTTGTAAATTCCTGTCTATTGTCTTTGTACTTTGAAGCCAATTGTCAGGATGCACTTTGAATAAGTATTTCCTTGCTTCTCTGTCTTTAATCAAATGTTACTCTGGACAATTCAGATCAATACATATTTCCCTCTCGAATGTGATCTGCATGTTTCTGCCCAGATTACTATATGATTCTTTATTTACTAAAAATATTAAATTTAATTTATTTGTTCAACAAATACTTATCAAGTACCTTTGATGTACAAGCATAGTTGTTGGTGATACAATAGTGTAAGGGGAAAAAAGGCTAGCTTCTTAGAGCATGCTTTTAATCGAGGAGAAAGATGATAAGCAAATATCTATTTATCTACCTGTATGTCTGTCTACTTACCTATCTAATGTCAGATAGTGATCAGTACTTTGGGGAAAAAAATGTAAAAAGGTACTGGAATCATGGATCAGTTGTAAGTGGTGATGCTATTTGATGCAGGGTCATTAGGGAAGCCTTACTGGGGTCGTGTGAATGAATTAGCCATGAGGGTATCTGGGGTTCCAGGTCAAAGACCCACAGAGGGGTCATTTCATGTAAATTTTCCTGGAATAACTGTTTCCTTTTGATTTATAGATTCAAGTACTCATTTAATGAAAGTTTATATCTTGCCTGTAATATTTTTAAATTATTTTCTGTTCTTTTATATTTTTGTACAATTCTTCATGAAAACCAATCATGTTAATGTTGAAAGTGTGTTGTCTTTCTCTTCTATTATGTCCTGTATAACTGTACACTTTTGCTCTTTTTCATTTTGCTTTGTGTGACTTCCTCACACCTGAGGATGCTGACTGTGTTAAGTTGTATATCTTCTCCTGAATTCTCTGTTACTTCTCCTTCCCTTTGAATATGGCTATTTTTTTCTTTTAACTGTGTCAGCTCACTTCTCATCCTTTAGTCTTGAAATTTGTCCTTCCTTCCATCTTTCTATCTCTCTTTCTTTTTAAATATATCTTTTCTTAAAGGCCCTTTTTCTTTTCTTTATTTGTAACACTTTATTGAAGCTAAAGAGAATTATTTCTCTAAAGGACTGATTTTAGTGATTTTTTAGGTGATTTACAGTCTTCATGTGGCTTTTTCTTTTTTTCACTCTTTTATTATTATTGTTTCTCAAGGTCTTTATGTAAGTCTCATGCTGACTTCTTTATATTTCAGACTCACCTTTGAATGTGTCTGTCTGTTTGTTGAAAAAAAAAAGTGTGAGGAACAGTAGGAAAAAAGCTTGGGAAGGATTTTCTGGCACAGTCCAAAGTTTGTTTCATAGTATTCAGACACTATTTTTCATGGGTTTTTAAAATCAAAGTGGAAATGTGAATGCTATCTGGATATGGATGGTATTTAAAAATCACTGTCAAATTTTTTAGGGAGGTGGTGTTAATATTGTGGTTATATTTTTCAATGATACAGGCATACCTTATCTTAAAAAAAAATCCAAAGTGTAGATCTTGCATGAATTTTAGAGTTATGAACCCAAAAAACTTCATGTACACAAGACTAAGAATTTCATAATTTCTGCCATGATCTTCAAACTAATCTTTGGTATGAAATTCATAATTGTTTTGATTTTGAATCCTCTATTAAACTGAGGGGAAAAAAAAACTTTTTTCAACAAATTTTCAGATTTTTTTTTTAAGAGAATGTGTTCTTTTTTTTTTTTTAAGATTTTATTTATTTATTCATGAGAGACAGAGAGAGAGAGGCAGAGGGAGAAGCAGGCTCCCAAGGAGCAGAGAGCCCGATGTGGGACTCGATCCCAGGACCCTGGGATCATGACCTGAGCTGAAGGCAGTCGCTTAACCAACTGAGCCACCCAGGCGCCCCAGATTTTTTTAATTAAAAAGAAAACACCAATCAACGAGAAAGCACCAGTTAATTTGATCCTTTCAGAAATTTACATTTTATATATATCTTGTCTATGTCTATGTCTATGTCTATAGATATCATCAGGTCCTAGCATAGCAATTTTTTAAGTTTTAGTTTATTAATATCTATCAATATTTGTTTTAAATATGTTCAGTGTAGAGATTCAATACATACTACAAATTATACAGTATAACCATAAGTACTGTTTTTCTGTTTGGACTTATAAAATTCTAAATCCAAAATAATGTTTCATGTTTTTGTAGGAGATGTAGTTTTGAAATCTAAGCAATAAAAGAAGAAGTGTGACAAGACAAGAAGCCTGTGCTTTTGAATGGCTGTCATAATATGCTACAATTTCTTCCTCCCTTTAATAGTTCTCTTCCATCATAGTCATTCAGTTCTGGATCTGTTTACTAAAGCTCTGATTTAAATAATACCTGGCACCTTTTGTCTTCAAAAATTTTTGCATTTGCTTATTAATTATTAGTACATTGGCTTCCTTTTATACTTTAAAATCTGAAATTAGATTGTATCCAGTTACTCAAATTAATATTGGCTTGAGCACTAAATTTCTGATTTGAAATGACTATCAAGGACCTGTAACAGGAATTTTAATAATAATAATAGTCTTGAGGATTTAGTCATGTGACTTTTCATTAAGACGTTATTTTGGAACCATTATATTGTATCAGTTTCACAAATGTATACTTTAATTCCAGGTGGAATGAAAGAGCTGTGGGTCTCATGCTAATTCATGCAATGCTAAGATAAATATCTTTGCCAACTTTATGGAAAAAATAACTCATAAATGGTTTACAGAAGTTTAAATATGTAACTCTAGATTGCACCCTACTGCCTCTTTTGTGGTGCAAAACATATCCCAGTTCAACTTCAGGGGTCTCCAAGCTGTAGTCTCTTTGACATGTAGGATATCTGGTATACCCTGTATCTTGAAGAAACCTCAAATATGAGTGACAAATGAAAAATAACAGCTGGTGTAGAGTCTTTAGGCTAGAATTTAATGGTCTCTATCCTGACTACTGCTGTAGGTATTGGCAGATGTCTTACAGCAAGCACCCAGTCCCCTGTTCAAATGAACAGCCATTTTCAAGGTACAAACCATCATTGAAACACTGGGCCAGTGCAGGATTAACTGTCCACTCAGGGTTTGGATCACTATACCTCCTTCTTTATTTTGCCCAAGAATCTGGTTACTTCTCTTTTTAGGCTTTCAAAATATAAAATACAGATATAAAATATAAAATATTGGTATAAAATATAAAATCTATAAGATTCAATCATTTTCCAAGAAAATTTTGCCATTGTATTTTTCTCCATCTCACCCTCACTTCCCCTGTAGAAGAAAGATACCATCAGAACTCTAAACTGATTCACTCCTCTAAAGATGGCCGAAGTAAATGTAGGGTACCTCTCTTACTGGGAAAAATGAAAGAATGAAAAATTTCCATCAATTTTTTTGTTACTCCTCAAATTTGCTCTTCAGTTTTTATGTAAATGCTAAAAACTCTATAATGTCATGAATTTAATAAATCAGTTATTAGCAACAGTGATCCATGACATTGAGAGCCAGCGTAAAATTTCATAGATAGTTCTACTTCTGCTCTCCCATTTATTACCCTCTTCAAGTTGTACAGAATCTCCCTGAAATCCATTACCATCTTGCCATCCTACTGTCAGGAGCTCAGCTGAGCTGGAGGGAGCTGAACTGCTCAGTATCAGAGTAGTGAATTTAAGCAACAAGCCAAAAGTGAAAGTTCACAGTCAAGTCTTTGATCACTTACTGAGGTAGTATAAACAAGAGGCTGAAACCAGAGAAAGTGCGTCTCCCTACCCTCACCTTTCATTTTCCCCCATTGAATGGCATGGATCAGCATAGACTTGAGGATCATCTTACCATTAAGGGAGCCCTGAACAAAAGGCTCAGGTAGTTCTATATCCTGGGGTCCAGAGAGAGGGGGAGGGAGTGGGTAGAGAGTGATAGGGAGTGAAAAATTACTGAGTAGTAAGAGTGGGGGAAGTACCTTCAAGAATTCCCCCTCTTGTCTCCAGACCCCAGGCTCCCCAGTAAGGAGGCTGCAGGAGAGGCACTGAAGAAGGCCTCAGCTGAAGACCCCACATAAAGAGGTCCCTGAATGAAGGAGCCTGGCCTAGGAATGCAAACATGCAGGAGCACAAGGCCAACTAGAGGGCCTGAGCCCTTGACCATAGGCAGTACCTTGCATCAGCTGTGTACTAAGTCTGGTGTAAGGACGGCAGCTTCCCCTTCGCAGGCTGCCAGGTAAAGACTTCTTGTAATTGCCTTGGTAACTGTAATTTAGGTCAGGCCTGAATAATCCTAGATAGGTTTTTCTGCCAGTAACAGGACTCCTCACTCCCTCCATTACTCTAGCTCTTCCCCCTCTATCCCTTTTCACTTCTCAGGTACCTGTTTTTGGTTCTTTTTTTTTTTTTTAAGGTTTTGTTTTGTTTTGTTTTTTTAAGTAATCTCTACACCCAATGTGAGGCTCGAACCCACATTCCCGAGATGAAGAGTCTCAGGCTCCTCTGACTAAGCCAGCCAGGCACCCTTGGTTCTTCCTTTTTAAACATTTGTGTACCAAAGGAGAGTGGTCAAAACAACTGAAATAGTTTAGAGAAGATTTAGGGTCAAAAGGTGAAGTGAGTTTATTAGATGAGGGGGAGCCCCCCCTCAGGGAAGGTGGGGGAAAGGAGTGCATTCCAAGAATAGCATGTACAAAGGCGCTGATCCAGTGGGGGGACTATAATGACTTAGGTTTGACCAGAGCATACACTGTACAGCAAGGACAGGCAAGAGATAAATTTAGAAAGCCAAACTATGAAGGAGCACGTATTCCATACCAAAATTTCAATTTTTTCCCTAGTAAAGATAGAAAAGTCACAAACAATGAATCATGGAACACTTCATCTAAAACTCATGATGTAATGTATGGGGATTAACATAAGAATAAAAAAATAGTAATAATAATTAAAAAAAAGAAAAGTGTTGAAAACTTTTAATAGTGAATAATATAATCACACTTACATTTTAAGAAAATGCCAAGTCCAGGCTAGTGCATGAAGTAGTAATTAATACGAAAACAAATAATGAGGCATCTCAGTTTTTAAGTAGGGTTCAAAGTTTCTTTGCACCAAGGCAAAACTGATTATTTGGATCTATCCCTAAGGAAGACCATTTCAAAGATCAAAGATGAGTTGTTAGAAGACTTGCCAGATTCTTCCTTAGCATGTGAATGCTTCCTTTGAAATACACACTGTGTAAAATCCCCATCTATAGAAATATACTTATGAGTACTATATTGCAAAACCACACACTAGGAATGCTAACTTGGGGAAAGCAGTGGGTAAGGAAAACGTGCTGTTCACATGGGGGTGGGTGGGTGGGGAGACAACCTCCATGTAACCAGAAGAAACCTATGATGACACAAAGACCATTTGGTATCAATACCTTGATAAGCTGTTTGTAAAGTAGAACTTTATCTTTAAAACAAAACAACAACAAAGAAGTATTATCTATTTTCTTGACATTAGACAACTCTATTTCTGATAATTATAATTTTTTATATTCTCAACCTGTCCTTAATGCCATTCTATTTTTTAAATGTTTATACTATATATGCAAACTCATACTAAGGAAGAACTAAATCCATCTTTTTTGAACTTCACAATTGGAATTACCAGTTATTTCTCTTGAATCATAAGTCTGAAGTCTTTTACAAAAATGTTTTGACTATAGTTTCACCCATAGCGATATATGTTAGTACTTGCTTGTATGTGTGTATTTTCAGATTTAATTTTTATTTACTAATCATTTAAAATTACCTATCTCTATTGAATATTAAGCCTAAATGTTTAGGGCTATAGTCATTTGTTCTTCACTATTGTTTATTGTGGAAAGGGGGAGAGGGAGATCCAATTAGGATCTTGGGGATCAAGGGTAATTCTTATTGACTTCAACAAAAGTTATGCATAAAGCATCCAAAGGTAGAAGTTGGCCCATAACAAATTAAGTCTGATTTCCTTGTCACTTTGCATGTGTATAAAGATCTTTGTCTAAACTAAGAAATATATTTTGTCTGGGGCGCCTGGGTGGCTCAGTTGGTTAAGCGACTGCCTTCGGCTCAGGTCATGATCCTGGAGCCCCTGGATTGGGTCCCGCATCGGGCTCCCTGCTCGGCAGGGAGTCTGCTTCTCCCTCTGACCCTCCCCCCTCTCATGTGCTCTCTCTCATTCTCTCTCTCAAATAAATAAATAAAAACTTTAAAAAAAAAAAAGAAATATGTTTTGTCTGAAGTGCCTGACTCTAAGATTTAGTGTTTGTTTTTTCTTAGTTTGCAGTGTATGTCCATTAGATTTATAGAATAGTATTTATTGCCTTTGGCTGTTAATTAGACATCTGTAAAACAATCCAACAATATTAATTCAGCACAGGTTTCCAAACCAAAAGGATTTTTATTTTCCCAATAATAAATTCAAAATATTATATTGTATAATTTCGAAAGAGCAATGCATATTTAAAAAAATAATTCCATGGAAAATGTTATTTTTGTTTGGTTGTTATGATTTCTTTTGTTTTTATTTTGGAGAATATGGTTGTTTTATGAAACAATGGAAATATTAAGACATTTGTTCTCAATGTCATTTAAAGTCTCTATCTTTCTATGTACATTTTCTCTTATGCAGGATGGGTCAAATGTAGCATGAACAACATGCCAGTCCAATTTTTTATGACCTGTTAAAGTGCTCTACGAATATTCTAGCAATATGATGATATTTTAAGGGAAAACAAAATCGCTCTCTATTTTTGAGGCCATGGGAAACAAAGAACATTGGACATTAATTTATTTCTCCCATGCTAATTGTATTAAGATTATCACAAAATTGAAATTATTTGAATTTTGCCACTCAAAGATTCATTTTGGTCTTATTATTCAGATTTAGATAATTCTCAGTTTTTTTTTAATTTTCTTTAGCTTTATTTTAATATGTTGTTATTTATATTCTTCTTTAGTTAAGAAAACAGAGGATCTATTACTTTGTAGTCAGTAAGGGCTAAGATATTCTAAATATAAATCTTTCTGTCCCATAGAAGGTAATAATGCCTATTAGGTGACTCATTTTAACCCCTTAATCGCCTTGTGTTTTTATTGGCTAACTTTTTAATATCTTCATAATTTTTCTGCAATTTTAAATAGTACTATCCTTAAAACAACTAGGAAGTTATTGTTCTGCTTTTCCTTTTTTGCACCTAAGGAAAATACATATAATGCTCATTTCACCTCAATAAATTTGTCAATTACTAAATCTTGAGAAATGAATCATATATGTTAAAATGAGATACCCTCTACGTGGGCCTCCAAAGTTCATTCAATACAGTAATGGTAAATTCCTTGAATTGTTTATTTAAGGGCTTAGGAAAGCTATTAAGCCCTTAGGCCAGGTGACACCAGAAGGCTGAGGTGAAGGCTGAGAGTTAAAGCTCTCTTAATAACATAGACTTTGAAACCTGGTATTAGGGAAATGCAGAAGATTAAGGTGTCAACTCAAACCTCAGCTATACTCTCGGTCTATACCCTTTACTGGTGGGGGGAAATAGGACAAAGGGTCTCCAGGGAACGGAAAGTCAGACTGTGGTTGACATCCACACAACGCCAAGTTTGGTACATAGTGGTAAAAACATATTTGGGAGCTGTCATCAATATAGGTGTGCCCCTGATGCCCTATCTAAAATGTTTGCTGTGCAACCCAAAAGTAGTTAGTACTTACTTGTGAAATTGCTTTATGAAAAATAGAGGTATTTCACTGTCCATTTGCTCATTTAACCTTTTGTCCCATTGAGCAGTATTGGAAAATTAGGCATTTTCCTGGAGAGACAGTCAGACAGTAAAAATGAGGTAATTGCAATACATTATGATAGATATTATAATAAAAGCACTTGGTCTGGGAAAGCAGAAGACACGTGCCTAACACTCTCTGGGGTGTCCAGAAAGGTATTGCAGGAAGAGTAGGAGTTTAACAGGCAAAGAAAACACTGCATATGAAGGCATTTCAAAGATCAAAAATTAGTTGTTAGATGACTTGCTTTTGTACATTAAAGAAGATGTACACTTAATGAACCACAGGGAGTTCAGAACTGTTTGCATATGAGAACCTGATGCACAAAGAACTGTAATAATGTAATGATAAAATTACAAGAATATCTAATGTATTTTTATTTAAATTCAATTAGCCAACATATAGTACATCATTATTTTCAGGTGTAGAATTCAGTAATTCATCAGGTGCGTATAAGACCCAGTGTTCATCACATCATGTGCCCTCCTTAATGCCCATCACCCAATTATCCCATCTCCCCATCAACCTCCCCTCCAGCAACCCTCAGTTTTTTTCCTGTAGTTAAGAGTCTCTTATGGTTTGTCTCCCTCTCTGATGACTTCCCATTCAGTTTTCCCTCCCTTTCCCTATGATCCTCTGCACTGTTTCTTATATTCCACATATGAGTGAAACCATATAATTGTCTTTCTCTGATTGACTTATTTTGCTCAGCATAATACCCTCCAGTTCCATCCATGTCAATGTAAATGGTAAGCATTCATCCTTTCTGATGGCTGAGTAATAGTCCATTGTATATATATATATATATATATATATGCCACATCTTCTTTATCCACTCATCTGTTGATGAACATCTGGACTCTTCCATACTTTGGCCATTGTGGACATTGCTGCTATAAACATTGGGGTGCAGATGCCCCTTTAGATCACTACATTTGTATATTTGGGGTAAATACCCAGTAGTGCAATTGCTGGGTCATAGAGTAGCTCTATCTTCAACTTCTTGAGGAACCTCCATACTGTTTTCCAGAGTGGCTGCACCAGCTTGCATTCCCACCAACAGTGTAAGAGGGTTCCCCTTTCTCCTCATCTTCCCCAACATTTGTTGTTTCCTGTCTTATTAATTTTAGCCATTCTGACTGGTGTGAGGTAGCATCTCATTGGGTTTTGATTTGTATTTCCCTGATGCCAAGTGATGTGGAGCATTATCTCATGTCCTGTTGGCCATTTGTATGTCTTCTTTGGAGAAATGTCTGTTCATGTCTTCTGCCCATTTCTTGACTGGATTATTTGTTTTTTGGGTATTGAGTTTGATAAGTTCTTTGTAGATCTTGGATACTAGCCCTTTATCTGATATGTCATTTGCGAATATTTTCTCCCATTCTGTAGGTTGCCTTTTAGTTTTGTTGACTGTTTCCTTTGCTGTGCAGAAGCTTGTTATCTTTATGAAGTCCCAATAGTTCATTTTTTATTTTGTTTCCCTTGCCCTTGGAGACGTGTCTAGCAAGAAGTTGCTGCGGCCAAGGTCAAAGAGGTTGCTGCCTGTGTTCTCCTCTAGGATTTTGATGGATTTCTGTCTCACATTTAGATCTTTCATCCAGTTTATCTTTGTGTATAGTGTAAGAAAATGGTCCAGTTTCATTCTTCTACATGTGGCTGTCTAATTTTCTGAACACCATTTGTTGAAGAGACTGTCTTTTTTCCATTGGATATTCTTTCCTGCTTTGTCAAAGATTCTGGATTCTCTATTCTGTTCAATTGATCTATGTGTCTATTTTTGTGCCAGTAGCATACTGTCTTGATGATTACAGCTTTGTAATATAGCTTGAAATCCAGAATTGTGATGCCGCCAACTTTGGTATACTTTTTCAACATTCCTCTGTTTATTCAGGGTCTTTTTTGGTTCCATACAAATCTTAGGATTCTTTGTTCCAGCTCTGTGAAAAATGTCAATGATATTTTGATAGGGATTGACTGAATGTGTAGATTGTTCTGGGTAGTATACATTTTAACAATATTTATTCTTCCAATCCATGAGCATGGAATGTTTTTCCACTTCTTTGTGTCTTCCTTAATTTCTTTCATAGGTGTTCTATAATTTTTAGATTACAGATCCTTTACCTCTTTGGTTTAGGTTTCTTCCTAGGCATCTTATGGTTTTTGGTGCAATTGTAAATGGAATCAATTTCTTAATTTCTCTTTCTTCTGTCTCATTATTAGTGTGTAGGAATGCAACTGATTTCTGTGCATTGATTTTATATCCTGCCACGTTGCTGAATTCCTGTATGAGCTCTAGCAATTTTAGGGTGGAGTTTTTTGGGCTTTCCACATAAAGTATGTCATCTGTGAAGAGTGGGAGCTTAACTTTTTCTTTTCCAATTTAAATGAGTTTCATTTCTTTTTGTTGTCTGGTTGTTGAGGCTAGGACTTCTAGTACTCTGTTGAACAACAGTGGTAAGAATGGACATCCCTGTCATGTTCCTGACCTTAGGGGAAATGTTCTCAGTGTTCCCCATTGAGAATGATAATCGCTGGGCTTTTTGTATATGGCTTTTATGATATTAAGTTTTGTTCCTTCTATCCCTACACTGTGAAGAGTTTTAATTGAGAAAAGATGCTGTACTTTGTCAAATGCTTTTTCTGCATCTTTTGAGAGGATCATATGCTTCTTGTCCTTTCTTTTATTAATATAGTGTATCACACTGATTGATTTGTGGATATTGAACCACCCTTGGAGCTCAGGAATAAATCCCACTTGGTCACGGTGAATAATCCTTTTAATGTACCGTTGGGTCATATTGGCTAGTATCTTGGTGAGAATTTTGACATCCATGTTCATCAGGGATATTGGTCTGTAATTCTTTTTGGTGGGGTCTTTGTTTTGGGATCAAAGTAATGCTGGTCTCATGGAAAGAGTTTGGAAGTTTTCCTTCCATTTTCTATTTTTTGAAACAGCTTCAGAAGAATAGGTATTAGTTCTTCTTTAAATGTTTGGTGGAATTCCCCTGGGAAGCTAACGGGCCCTGACCTCTTGTTTGTTGGGAGATTTTTGATTACTGCTTCAATTTCCTTGCTGGTTATGGGTCTGTTCAGGTTTTCTATTTCTTCCTGTCTCGTAGTTTATGCATCTCTAGAAATGCATCTATTTCTTCCAGATTGCCTAATTTGTTGGCATATAGTTGCTAATAATATGTTCCTTTTTTTTAAAGATTGTATTTATTTATTTGAGAGAGGGAGGGAGAAAGTATCAGAAGGAAAGAGAGAAACAGACTCCCCACAAAGCAGGGAGCCCAATGCAGGGCTTGATCCCAGGACCCTGGGATCATGACCTGAGCCAAAAGCAGATGCTTAACCAGCTGAGCCACCCAGGCACGCCTCTCTTAAAATTGTTTGTATTTCCTTGGTGTTGGTAGTGATCTCTTCTTTTTCACTCATGATTTTATTAATTTGGGTCCTTTTTCTTTTCTTTTTGATACATCTGGCTAGGGGGTTATCAATCTTTGTTTTTTAACTTAAAAATATATATTCAGGACTTATAATATGATTCACAAGAGTTCCTGGCAGATTTAAGTATTTTGAAGTTTCTATTGTTGAGAAATTTGAAGTTCACGTTGTCTCTTTTTCCGTCACAAAAGCTCCGTTTTGAGTTCTCCAGGCTTTGGTGGAATTTCAGGTATTGTCAGGTCCGGTCAGTAGTACCTGTGCACCACTTCCCCCCAGGGCACATGGTCAGGAGGCTGGCAGCGAACATTTTCAGGGAGGTGGCCCAGGACATACGAGTGGGCATGGTCGGGGGGCTGCACAGGGAGGAAAGGCAGGCAGTGTTAGAAGGCTTCCAGATTAGGACGAAACCGTGCCAGGAAACAGGCCACACAGTAGTGGTGGGACGGGGCCAGGACCCCGGGTTGTCTCCTACTCCACACCCCGTGGGCTCATTTAGGACATGAGGGCACCAAGAGGCCCAACGCCCCTTCCATGCCCACAAGCAGCCTTTAGCCTTCACTCTCAATTTCTTTTTTCTTTTTTTTTTAAAGATTTTTTATTTATTTATTAGAGAGAGAATGAGAGAGAGCAAGCACATGAGAGGGGGGAGGGTCAGAGGGAGAAGCAGACTCCCTGCCGAGCAGGGAGCCCGATGCAGGACTCGATCCAGGGACTCCAGGATCATGACCTGAGCCGAAGGCAGTCGCTTAACCAACTGAACCATCCAGGCGCCCTCCTGACACAATTATTATAGCCAGTTTGAGTTATGGCAGATTACTCTAGTTTTCTGGTTTCAGCTTCCTCATATATAAAATAAGGGTATTAACTATAATTTTATAAATTCTCACTTATCTTGTAACCTAATATATAGTGAATTCTCATAGGAATTCAACATTATTTTTATTTATTTTTTTTTTATTTATTTGAGAGAGAGAGAACGAGAGACAGAGAGCAGGAGAGGGAGGAGGGTCAGAGGGAGTAGAAGCAGACTCCCCACCGAGCAGGGAGCCCGATGCGGGACCCAATCCAGGGACTCCAGGATCATGACCTGAGCTGAAGGCAGTCGCTTAACCAACTGAGCCACCCAGGCGCCCCACTCTCAATTTCTTTAATTCTTTCAAAGAACCAGCTTCTGGTTTTGTTGATCTGTTCTACTGTTATTTTGGTTTCTATTTCATTGATTTCTGCTCTAATCTTTATTAATTCTCTTCTCCTGCTGGGTTTAAGCTTTATTTGTTGTTCTTTCCCCAGCTCCTTTAGGTGTAAGGTTAGCTTGTGTCTTTGAGACTTTTCTAGTTTCTTGAGAAAGGCTTGTATTGCTAAGTAATTCCCTTTTAGGACTGCCTTTGCTTCATCTCAAAGGTTTTGAACAATTGTGTTTTCATTTTCATTTGTTTCCATGAAATTTTTATTTCTCTTTAATTTCCTGGTTGGCCCATTCATTCTTTAGTAGGATGCTCTTTAACCTCCACATATTTGAGTTTCTTCCAAATTTCCTCTTGTGACTGAGTTCAAGTTTCAAAGCACAGTGGTCTGAAAATATATAGGGAATAATCCCAATCTTTTGGTACCAGCTGAGACCTGATTTGTGACCCAATATGTGATCTATTCTGGAGAATGTTCCATGTGCACTCCAGAAGAACGTGTATTTTGTTGCTTTAGGATGAAATGCTTTGTATATATCTGTGAAGTCCATCTGGTCCAGGGTGTCATTCAAAGTCTTTGTTTCCTTGTTGATATTCTTCTTAGATGATCTGTCCATTGAAGTGAGTGGGGTGTTAAAGTCCCTTACTATTATTGTATTATTGTCAATGTGTTTCTTTAATTTTGTTATTAATTGGTGTATATAATTGGCTACTCCCAGGTTGGGAGCATAAATATTTATAATTGTTAGATATTCTTGTTGGATAGGCCCTTTAAGTATTATATAGTGTCCCCTTTCATCCCTTACTACAGTCCTTGGTTTAAAATCTAATTTGTCTAATATGAGGATTGCTATCCAAGCTTTCTTTTGATGTCCATTAGCATAATAAATGGTTCTCCACTCCCTCACTTTCAGTCTGGAGGTGACTTTGGGTTTAAAATTAGTCTCTTGTAGACAGTGTATCAGTGGGTCTTGCTTTTTTATCCAATCTGATACCCTGTGCCTTTTGATTGGAGCATTTATTAAGTATTGAAAGATAAATTTAGTGCCATTGTATTACCTGTAAAATTACTGTTTCTGTGTAATGTCTCTGTTTCTTTCTGGTCTGTTACTTTTGAGCTCTGTCTTCACTCACAGGATCCCCTTTAATATTTCTTATAGGGCTGGTTTAGTGATCAAAAATTCTTTTAGTTTCTGTTTGTTCTGGAAGCCCTGTATCTCTCCTTCCATTCTTAATGACAGCCTTGCTAGATTCTCGGCTGCATGTTTTTCTCATTTAGCACCCTGAATATATCATGCTAGTCCTTTCTGGCCTGTCAAGTCTCTGTGGATAGGTCTGCTGCCAGTCTAATGTTCCTACCCTTGTAGGTGAAGGAACTTTTGTCTCGAGCTGCTTTCAGGATCTTCTCTTTATCTCTGAGATTTGCAAGCTTCACTATTATATGTAGGGGTGTTGACCTATTTGTTTTTTATTTGAGGGGCGTTCCCTGTGCCTCCTGGACTTGAATGCCTATTTCCTTCCCCAGATTAGGGAAGTTCTCAGTAATAATTTGCTCAAAAATACCTTCTGCCCCCCCTTTCCTCTCCCTCTGGAGCCCCAATAATTCTAATATTGTTTTGCTTTATGGTATCCCTGATCTCTCAAATCCTCCCCTCATGGTCCAGTAATTGTTTTTTTCTCTTTTTTGTTCAGTTTCTTTGTTCTCCATAATTTTATCATCTATATCATTCATTCTTTCTTCTGCTTCATTTATCCTAGCAGTAAGAGCCTCCATTTTTTTATTGCATCTCAGCAATCCCCCTTTAGATTTCAACCCGATTAGAACTTAGTTCTTTTATTTCTCTAGAAAGGGATTCTCTAGTGTCTTCTATGCTTTTTTCAAGCCCAGCTAGGGTATCTTTATAATTGTTCTGAATTCTAGCTCTGACATTTTACCAATATCCATATTTATTAATTCTCTGGCAGTGAGTATTTCCTCTTGTTCTTTTTTCTGGGAACTTTTCCTTCTGGTCATTTTGTTCAGAGAAGAATAGATGAATGAGAGAACAAAAAAGAAATGAAAAATAAAAAATAAAAATACCAACTACGACTCCAGAGAAATATACAGTAGGCAAATCAGAAGAGATCAGAAACCAAAGGAAAAAAAAGGGGGGGGAATACAATCAAACAGACAGAACAGGGTGATACACCTGGTCCCCTGGGTGTATTCTGGTCTATTTGTTAGAAGATACTTGATCCCAAAATTTTAAAGAAAGAAAAACTTATATATATATATATATATATATATATAGAAAAATAAAATTGAATACAGTGAAAGGAAGACAAAAATGAAGACTATATCTATAAAATGTAAATATAAAAATGGAAATTAAAAAAAGACCTAAAAAAAGAGTTGCTAAAATAAGAAGCTAGTTGGAAAGGGATAAAAGAAAAAGAAAATTTTAAACTGACAGACTAAAGAATCATGAGAAAAAACCCTCAAATTCTATATACTATTTTCCCCTAGTGCAGGCATTTTTCAGTTCTGTATGATCCATAAACTTGGTATTAGCCTGATGTTCCAACTGGTCTTCTGGGGGAGGGGCCTGTTGCACTGATTCTCAGGTGTCTTTACCTGGGCAGAGTTGCACCACCCAGCAGGGGACCTTGCTCAATGTAAGTGGCTCCAGATGGTTCTATTAGGTTTTTGTTCCCTGAAGGCTCTTCTCTCTGTTTTAGAGAATGAAAAAATAAATAAAAATGGTGGTGCCCTGATCTTCAGCCCTATAGCTGAATGATAGGGCCCCCATTGTTCAGTGCACCTTCATGGGAAAGCAGTCAGTCACTTTTGTGTGTGCCAAACTCCAAAGACCCTGCAGCGCACATCTTCACTGATCCTCCCAGGGGAGGGAGGGTGGTCTCACCACAACCCTGCTGTTTTCTGGGCCCCTGCTCCAGGAGTGGTTGACCAAACTGCATGCATCTGCACCACTCCTCCCAGGGGAAGGAGCAGGGTCTGGCAGTGGTTTTGCTGCTTCCTGGGCCCTTGCTTGGAGATTGATCCCCCAGTTGTGCTGTGTGGTTCATGGTTTATGGCAACACCAAACTGAGAGGCCACTCCATGGCTCACCAATTGCAACCAGCTTCCCTGCTCCAGTGCTTGGGAACTCTGGTGGCTCAGGCACCGCCGTTCTTTCTGTGACCCCAGGGATCCTGAGACCACACTGTCCCACCTAGTATTCTGCCCCACTTCACCACCTGAGCGCCTTTCAGGCAGGGACACCGCTCCCTGGAGCAGACTTCTAATAGTTCCAATTTTGCACCTCAATGCTATATCACTTTCCAGCAGCTGGCTTCCAGAGGCTGCTTCCCCACCTCAGTTCATCTTCTAATATATTCCCTCAGATTCACTTCTCTGCACCTCCTACCTTGCAAAAAGTGGTCGATTTTCTATTTGTGGAATTGCAGTAATTCTTCTCTTAGATCTCAGGTTGAATTCACACATGTTCAGAATGATTAGATAGCTATCTAGCTGAATTCAAGGGACCAGATGAAACGAGGGTCCCCTACTCTTCTGCCATCTTCCCTCCTCCAGGAATAACTAATGTTTTGTGAGCTCTTCACTAAATGCTAGTTACTCTTCTGCGACCTTTAAATCCTTGCCACATCCCTTCTATGTTGGCACTGTTTTATAAATGAGGAAACTGAGACATTGTGGGAATAATATTCTTTTTAAAGATTTATTTATTTATTTATTTGAGAGAAAGAGCAAAAAAGAGAGTTGGGGTGGGGGAGAGAATACTTGAGTAGACTCCCTGCTGAGTGCAGGGTCCAACACTGGGGTCGATCTGATCCCAGGACCCTGAGACCATGACCTGAGCTGAAACCAAAAGTCAGATGTTTAATCGCCCGAGCCACTCAGGGACCCCCGGGAATAATATTTTTTTAAGAACACAGCTATGGAGCATCAACACTAGAATTCAAGCCCAGGCTGTGTGGTTCCAGAATCTATCCTCTACATGACATTGTGGAGGTGGGGAAATCAAAGTGGGAAAGAACTTTGCTAAGAAGTTTTCCTTCTATTCTGTAGATAATAGGAAACCACTGAAGTCTGGCAACAATGTGGGTGTGGTATATGAGAAAAAGGTTTTAAGGTTGACTTCCAAGCTCCTGTCTTCAAAGGCTGAGTTTCAGGCAACACCTTACTAGATATAGCATAAAGAGTAGTAGGGCTAAGCATTAAAGAAAAGGAAATGCACTACATTTGGAGCATGTTAATTGCCAATGTGCGTTTGCAGTTTACATTTTTTAGCAGTTTGACACTGGATAAAATATGAGACCTCTCTGTTCCACATTTTCTGCATCTGTAAAATGGGGATGAGGTTGTTATGAAGGCCTAATGTATTAATAATCTGTGCTAAAAATAGCATCTGATTCATAGTATCTATTATCTGTGCTGATTAAACAAATAAATTGCATATATAAACCTTAAACTGTGTTGGAATAGACCAGAAGTAAATACTAAGTTGTGTATTCAGTTAAGGCCACTTTCTAACTTGAATTGAAAATATTTTAACCTTTATTAATATAGGAAGTAGTTGTGGTTTTCATATTTAATCTTCTGTAATGGTGCTATTAATTATTCTAATATTTTCAATAGATGTGATCATGTTTATTAATTTAAAATTACAATAAATATCACTAACTTAGATCAGAGGAAAACTGGATCAAATTATATACATTATTTTTAATGTATTAATTAATGCATTAAATTAACTAATTAATGCTTTTGAATTAAAGTGTACTTTTAATACCAATTTTACTGACAAGGGGATTACTATATTATTTGATTTTATCCAAAATACATACTCAAACAGCCTCTTTTTTCAGCAAACACTGATTTGGTGTCTACTGACTAGCTGTCACCCAGCTCAACACTGTGTATAGTGCTGACAAGACAATGTCTCCTTACCCAGAGTTCAGAATCTAGTATAAGAGCAAGGATGGTCAGTGCAGGGACAGCAGCATCCAGATATTGTGACTTGTCACGGTATATATGAAGACCAACCCACCGATGGTCTTCAAATGTAGTAGAGCACGTAAGTAAAATATTACATGCGTTTTAAGGCTTTTTGAATTCTCATTAGAAAGCACCAAATTATTGCCTCTAAATTATAAAAGCATTCTTTCTAAATCCCAGCTTATTACAATTTTGTTATATTATCATGTATATGTCTGAAATTTTTGTATGTGCCATCTATTGAAAAATTAAACTTTATTATAGTGAACACATAACCAGCAGAGCAACTTAAAATCCACAAGAATAAATGAAATCTTCTCTCCAAAAACACTAAGTTGTAAATACAGCAGAATCAAAGCTGTGAATTTTTCTTCAGGGTTCAGGCTTTGCAGAGGCGCTGATATCTGAAAGTTTTCTTGAGCCATGAGTAGAATTTTATCAGTCAGAGAAGACAGAAATGAATAGCCCAGCATTTCATCACCACTTTAATGTATATCACCCCACTTCACAAATAAGGACTTTGAGTACAAAAAGACTTGTGACAGTCACCATGCTTCTCTGAGGCAAAGTAAACATTCAGCCCCGGTCAGCTGATCAAAATCAGTAATGTTTTACCATCAGAAAACTCCATCCTTTCATGCAGTGACCTCCTGTAACAAATGGGATGTTATTTATCATTGTTTATGTCTTTGAAAGCAGTAGATTAGTCTCCTGACACCTAGACACCTTGTCCCTCAAAGCTTGATCTTTAGCCAGAACCACCCTTCTCCTGAGGTATCTTTCTGATAGCTGTGTGTCTGGCTGAGAAAGCAGTCCTTCTGGTTACCACAATTGCTTCTACCTAAACAGATCCCACATCTGGAATTCCCAACCTGCTTTTCCCTTTGACATCCAACCCTGATCCATAATTGCCCACTTTGTATTTTCATCTGAATGTAGAGTCATTGCTTCAGAGGTACCATATCAAAAACTGAACTTTTTAGCTTTTGTTTTTCCAAAGCAAGCCTCTCTGAATCTCCTGTCTCTTACCAGCTCAGTGGAACTGGGATTATTAATCTCTAACACTTGTTTTTCACTCCTCCTTTTTCTTTGCTCTTTATCATTAGAGAACTATCCATCTTCCATTTTTCATTTCATCCCAGCCATCTGCCCTTTGTTGCTGCACCTCTGGATGGAGGCTATATCATTCACATAAGTAGTTACGTTAAATAGGACAAAAACTACACTGTGGCAAAAACAAACAAACAAAAAAACACAAAAAATACATGGGTTCCAACAAGAGAAAAGCCCATGTATTCCACGTGAAGCAGCCCTGTTCCGTGGGCAGAGCAATGTGGGAAGGTTGCTCCGTTCTACAAGAACTCTCTAGCAACCATGTGATTTACTTCCACTGATCGCTCACTCCATCATCCCATGGAGTGTTGTTATTGACTGAAGGATACTGATATGAGCTGGCTTAGTCATGTTTCAACCCAGTTTATGGGAAGCAGGTAAAAGAGATGTGAAGATTGAAGCAAGAAATACTGAAGTTGCATACATAACTTCAGACCACATTTCTTTGGCAAGGCAGTCACTTGGCCTTCCCAGCTGCAAGAGAAGCTGGGAAGTCAGCTGAGAAGCTGAGTGACACAGTGAAAATAATTATTGTGGAAGAAGGGGAAGATGGATTTGCAGGTCCAGTTAACCATTCGTCCTACTAGTCAAACACCGTTGCCCAAATATACCATGAACATTGTTTTCCTTATTTATTATGAGGTTTCAAGATCAAACCCAATTCCACTTTCTTTTCTGGGTATTACAAACCTTGGCAGCTCTGTTTTTTAACATTTGCTTTCCCATTCATTTTGCATCTATTTTATAATGTCCTATAAGCTTCTGTAAAGCTCTTTATAAATCATCCTTATTATTTACTTGCATTCTCAAACAAATTTTAAATTTCCGGAAACAGGGAGTACATTTTATACTTCTTTGCATAGGCAGGGTCTACTGGTCTATTGTCCAAAATAAGCAATAAAATTATACACAAAAGCTTAGTTTTGTGCATAATACTGACAGAATCAATATTTTCTAGCAGTTTTCTTATAATGTACACAAGAAGTTAATAAAATATGTATTTGGATGAATAAATATGTGAATGATTAGATGAATATGAACTTGGTCCAGCTTCTTTCCCAAATATTCGTAAGTCAAGATTTAAATGAACCTTGAGTACAAAAAATCTGATGTTTTTAGGTAATAGTAGGAAGAATATAGAATGTGTGCTTTCTTTGCAAAATTCATAGGAAAAACCACATTTCTCAATTTATTTTCTCTTCCTGTAAATCTGAGGGTACACATAATCCTTACCATTTAGTATAAGTAAAAGAACAGGTCTGGATTTCCATGAGATTAAAAAAAGAAAAGGCATTATATCATTTCTTTGTTTTAAGTTTGTTACAAAAAAATCAAAATTAGTTCTGAACTATGTCCAACAACTGCAAAAATTGAAAGCAAGCCAAAGTGGAGAAGTGATAAGGCTGTAACAAGGAGGAATGACCAGGGGATGAAATATCAGAGATCAATAAAAATCAAAGTAGGAACTAAAAATGTACGTACTTTTCAGTAACAGAGTGGCCAATTCAAGAAAGACTTGACCGTTAGATTTGGTATTAAGGAGGGCACGTGGTGTGATGAGCACTAGGTGTTATATGCAACTAATGAATCATTGAACACTACATCAAAAACTAATGATACACTATATGTTGGCTAACTGAACTTAATTAAAAAAAAGATTTGGCAAACATTTGATTGTAATAAAGATTCCTATGTTAGTGGCTTGAACTAGTTGATAGAAAAGGAAAGGAGGGGGGTTCCTGGATGGCTCAGGTGGTTAAGCATCTGACTTCAGCTCAGGCCATGATCTCAGGATCCTGGGATCAAGTTTCCCCCCATCAGCTGCCCCCCCATCTCTGTTGCCCACCCCCCTCGGGCTCCCCGCTGAGCAGGGAGCCTGCTTGTCCCTCTCCCTCTACCCATCCCCCGCTCATGCTTTTCTTTCTTTCTCTCTCAAATAAATAAAATAAAATCTTTTTTAAAAAAAAGAAAGAAAAGGAGAGGTGCCTGGGTGGCTCAGTCAGTTAAGACTCCGACTCTTGATTTTTCAGCTCAGGTCATGATCTCAGGGTGGTGAGATTGAGCCCTGCATCAGGCTCCAGGCTTAGCGTGAAGTCTGATTGAGATTCTCTCCCTCTCCCTCCTCCCCTCCCCACCACCCCTGTGCACATCCACACTCTCTCTCTCAAAAAAAAAACAAAAACAAAAAAAGAAAAGGAAAGAAATGCAGTATTAGTCTATTTCTTCCTTTTTGAAATGAGTTTATGTTTCAATAATGTAAATAATGGCCATATGAATGTGCACCTAGGCTACTCAACTGATAAAATGTTAATACCTGGTTTTTGTTTTTTATTTAAAAATCTTTTTTCTAGGTAGCTGTGTGTAAGAATTAAAAACCCCAGTACTATCAATATAGAACTCGCATTGTTTACAGAAAGTAGGTTAAATTGTGTTGGATAAAACTGAACTGAGCTCCATTCTACCAATGTTTTTCTTTTTCTTTTGTGGAACAAAGGAAGTGAGTTCGCTTTAAGTATGAATTCCTAAGTCTTTTACAATTTCTGTTCATACTCTCCTTGGCATTTTCGTTGGGAGGCAGTCAATTTCTTCTATAGATGGATTTCATTATTCAGACTTCACCATCAGTAGAGTACATTATAAATTATGCAGAATGTGATAATTAGTAGCAAGCAAGAATACAAATAAAACTGCATAACCAATAAAAGGCCATAAAACCTGGCAAGTAAAATTAGTTACTGTGTGTTAAAATAGGAAATGTATGGAGGGAAAAAAAAATTGATCTCACATGTCCTCTCTGTGCTGGAGAGAAATTGCTATATTACGCATAGTTCTGGAAACGCATGAATATAGTCTATTAGAAATAAAATAAAATCATATGTAATGCGGTGATTTAGACTGATCTAAGAACAAAAAAACCATAGTCCCATGAAGGTAAATGGTTCTTTTGTTAAAGTAAAGCTGATAATATCCTTCCCCCACCATACTAAACCAAGCACCAATTTTTTTAAATGTGCATCAATTTCCACAGTAAGCTTTTGCAGTTTTAAGTTTTGAAAATGACATTGAGAATCTTAATAACTTACATTTGTTTAACAAATAACACATGCATGCACAAATACACAAAAACTGCTTTGTATATTTCCTGGAAATCTCCAGTTAGTGAAATGACATATCAGCAATATTGAACAAATGATCATCCCAGTGTGTACAATAAGACGCATTAAGTGAGCTGAAAAAATTTACCTAGCCCACCCCACAGAGCTTCACTATAATCAAGGGGGAAAATGCATATGAATTGTGCCCATCTAAAAAGAAAAAGATCTTTAGGGCCATATTGATTTCATTGAATGCCCTATAGATACACTTGAGGAATTGTAATGTAAAGGTTAAGGCAAGGGCTAGAATTCATTTGAATAATATATTCTAATATATTCTATAAGACTCAGTTTACTGCATCAAAGCATCAAGATATGTATATAAAGTATGCCAATTACAAAAGTGCCATAGTGCTTTGGAAAGGATGACTGTCTTATAAATAATTGTTTTGTTTCTTAATAAATGACTGTTTGGCAGCCCAACAACAAAATCATCTTTCAAATTGTTTTCAAAAAAACAATTTCAGCTAAAATTAGACTTTGCTGATTATGGAAACAAATTGGAATTTGTGCACAAAAAGCCTTTTGGGTACATTGTATTGTGAATGTTTTTATATTCATTTTTCCTTTATCATCAGAGTTTGCTTAGATTTCAATGTCAAAGGAGTCAAAATGCCTAATATAAATGCAAATTTTTTATTGGGCTTTTAATAGAAAAACCAGGAAATGTGAACCTCAGTGTTTAGGTGGCCTGAATAGGTAAAGGCACATTGAACTGAATAAAGCATGATAACATTATGAAGTGTCTTATACTACTTATGCTTAGGGTCTAAAATAACCCTAAGATGCCTGATGGAAGATTTCATTCCAGAGGACCAACCATCAGTTCAATTGATACAATAATGTATTTGATTAATTTTTAAGGAACAACAATTCCATTTAACTGAGTTAATGCGAACTAATCAGTGAGTCATTTGGAGTATGATTAAAATATGAAGGTTATTTTGATACTGTAGATTTCTTATATTCATTACCCATCATGGTGAGGTAACTATCCTCACCTCCTTACATAACTTGACAGGTATGTAAATTCTACAAGAGTGGCTTCCAGACACCAGCTTTGGCCCATTTTCCTTTGTATTGTTCCTGTTCTAGATTATACTTATGAGTGCAATTTATTTTCTATTATCATTAATTTCTTGATTTGTACAGTAATTGTTGACTAAGTTCCACTTCCAGGCAAGGCTAGAAAGGGAATAAGATAGATTATGTGATTAAACATGGTGTGATTGCCTAAGATTCTTTCTGATATTCTTCTAGAGTACTTTATATTTTTTCACCTTAGTACCCAATATTATGCCTTTTTGTTTTTTTGTTGTTATTTCTTTGTAGCTCCTCCTACATTTTAAGTGCATTAGTAGTAGGGACCAAGTTGGATTGGTTTCTCTATTGCATACCAAGTGGTTAAAAATCTCAAATACATGTGATGGAAAAACAGTCGTGCATGGATGCAGGGATCAGGGGAAGGCTGTGAGAAAACACTAAGCAAAGCTTCCTGGGAGCTCAAAGAGGGGGTGATAAGCTCCGCCTGGCAGGAAGGGGAGAGCAATGAGGAAGGCTTCACAAAGACAGGTATGAAACGGTTGGAAGGTGAGATGGACATAGAATGACTTAAAAATAGTAAAACAAAAGAATAGAAACTTGAAGTGTACATTACATTCTGAGAGAGTTAAATAATCCTACGGAGGAGCTGAGGGTTTCTGAGAATTGAGTAACAGATGGGATTGGAGAGGTTGTTTGCTCACAACTGATGTGTGAGGAACCGGGGGTGAAGGTGGTTCAAACCACATCTCCTGAAATAGCACAGGTATGTCATTGTTCAGTGACTGTCTTCTGTTGACAAGCTTAACATATATGTCTGGTTTCTCTTTGCTCTACGCTCACTCAGTTCCAAGTTGGCTAAGTTATATTTGCTGGCCCTCAATTATTGAAGAATACTTTCCACCTAGAATCAAGTGCACCTTTACCAGAGCTTGTGCCCATAGGAACATCAAGACATTCCCCTAATACTCCAACTTGATTATTCAGTACTATGCCTTTCTCAATCAAGATTCTAGCTTTGGGCGCCTGGGTGGCTCAGTCGTTAAGCGTCTGCCTTTGGCTCAGGTCATGATTCCAGGATCCTGGGATCGAGTCCCACATCGGGCTCTCTGCTTGGTGGGTAGCCTGCTTCTCCCTCCCCCACTCCCCCTGCTTATGTTCCCTCTCTCTCTGTGTCTCTCTCTGTCAAATAAATAAATAAAATCTTTTAAAAAAAAAAAAGATTCTAGCTTCAAGTCTTCGCTTGTTTTCTTTCATAGATCCTAGGGCTTTTGGAACTGTATTTGGTGCTTTCATTTGCTTTTACTTTGTGATGACAGTATACCAGATTATAGCATACTTATTACATATATTCTCTATAACATAAGAAGTAAGGCTATAATATATACAAAATGAAGGAAGAGAAACACTCAATGTTTTAACAATGTCGATTTAATTAGGTTAAGATATATCTGCATGTAGCTCAATATATTAATATAGACTGATTATTGAACTTATCAATTAATTAGTTAATATTAAAATGGTACATAGGCCTTTGGACAAGAATATGCCAGATGATTCTAAAACAGTAAGAAAACAACCCAAGGATCTTAAACTGGTAAATGTGCAGCTATGTCTCTTAGAGCATAGCAGTGATGCAATGCACCTAGACTTGATCCTTCAAGGAATGCCTGTTTAAAGCATTGTTATTTAGGGCGCCTGGGTGGCTCAGTTGGTTAAGCGACTGCCTTCGGCTCAGGTCATGATCCTGGAGTTCCGGGATCGAGTCCCGCATCAGGCTCCCTGTCAACAGGGAGCCTGCTTCTCCCTCTGACCCTCCCCCCTCTCATGTGCTCTCTCTCTCTCTCTCTCAAATAAATAAATTTTTTTTAAAAAAAATAAAGCATTGTTATTTAGATCAAAATATTCTATAGTTCATTTACCTATAAAACTTCAAATTCAAAATGAAAAAAAAAACAAATCATGTATTGAACAGCCTATCTTCTTACATACCAACTTGGTAAGCTAGAATATGTTCATCCTTGTAATCTTTCCCCTTTATTGAGTTTTGGCTTTATTTTGTTTTCAGTTCTCTAGGGGAAATGTTTTCTAAAATCATGCTCTTGCATATCATAAACCATGTCTCACCTTTATCTAATAAAGAAGAAAACACAATGTTCCAGGACTTACTGCTTACCCTTCATAAATCATCATTGTACCTAAGTTTATTATTTCAAAAATGAGAGATTTACAAGCTTGTTTGTTGGTGGGCATTTCCCAAATAAAAAGTACATTCACAGGTTGAGTTGAGCTGTTAGAAGCTTTGAAGCTCATTGTAAGCTACTCAAAGAGTTTTACCTGGGATTCGCTGATCTCCAAGAAGTCACTGACTTCTCAGGGAATTTGTGAATTTGAATAGGAAACATGAGACATCTCTTTTTTTCCTACTTACTTTTATTGAAATATTGCATTTTCCCAATTATGAATGTACAATAAGTCATAGTAATATTAGTGATACCAGTGACTTTGCCACCAGTAAAAATCACTTGCTATTTTTCATCCATTATAATTGCTTTAGAGGTTTCAAAATATTGTTTATACTCCTAATTACTTCAAAACTATGGTAACTTGATGTTCTCTCACTGGATCATATTACATAATGGAAAGCACATTAATTACCATATCACAGATTCTTAAAAATATTTTCATTAGAAAATTTCAGTATCACTTTAATACTATATTTTTTATTTTATGCATTTTATATAATCCGAGAGGAGGATCTATAGGCTTCACTAATCTTCCAAAGCGATTGTTGGTTCCAAAGACATATAAGAACACTCTATTAAAGGAGCAGGACCTCTAGTAAACCCTAATTTTGTGGTTTTTAAACCCTTAACAATCTACTGCTATGTCGTACTTGAGAGTTTACAAAATCTGTTCATGTACACTGTATGTCTTTGTTCTTAAAATTTTTTGATAGGACTCGTGGAAAGGACCACAGGAACAATGCACATCTGGTACATTCAATAAAGAAGGACATTTTCTATAGAGAATTTAAAAGCAATAATAAAACCTACTGAAAGCCCTGTTTTCTATTATCATCATAGCTTGACAATTTACAAAAATAGGGTAATAAATTATTCTAAAATATTCTCCTTTCAAAAATGTTTTTTGTGCTAAGTTCTAATCAATTTGTGTGATTATTGTTGCTTCTGTTATTGTCTGTAGTTTAGTGCAAAACTGAGGCATGTCCTTTATTACAAGTTATTTGAATTTCAAATATTATTAAATATATGTGAGAGATAAAAATAATATATGTGAGAGGTATATAATATACGTGAGAGGTTAAACCTTGCTTATATTACCCTTGAATAAACATATTGAACATGGAAATTAATACAAAATAACTCTAGTGACAGAGTCAGAACCCCAAAACACAGCTGCATGCAGATTGGGCTGCATGTGTTCACTCCAAGATACAGAATCTAATAGTCAAGAAATGTCCAAGCTCACTTTGGGCACAGTTCATGATTCTGACCCTTAGGATCCTAAACATTCCTGCATTTACAAGTTGATTTGATACAAACAACGGCAGTTTAGTCGGGGTAAAGAGGGAAAAAGAATTTGAGTTACTTCAATTCTGTCATTCCCTTCGAGTATTTATTCACTTCATGATTATTCCTGACAGTAATTTTGTCGTATAGAGAAGCGAAGAGTCAAAAATAATCTGCTTTGGGCATCAGCTATGCTCTACCCCACCCTGGCTGACACAGTTTCTGTAGTTATCATTACTCCCCAATTTTACCAGATGGTGAGAACTTGTCCAAAATCACGGAGTGATTCAAGAGCAGAACTTCGCAACAATCAAGTCTTCTGATTTCCTAGATCAGTGCTTTGTCTTCACTCAAGATGTTAATACATCTGTTATGGAAAAAGAGTTTTGTGGTTCGATGAGGAAGATTCTTGGTTAAACAAAGTCCTTTGCTATAGGATTTAAGGAGTCTTTTAGCATTATTATGCAATCTAAATCCACAGGTGGTTAGTCTTTCACAAGAGTTTTTTTTTTTTTCATCACAGATTGTTTTGTTTTCCAAGAAACATTTTGTAAATGTAGTTTAGCATCAAGCATAAAACAAACAAACAAAGTAGTTGAAAAACTTCATGTGCTGTTCCTCAAAGTAAGGCACTGGGTTTGGAGAGAGTTTACTGGATAAAACTAACATTAATTGAGCACTTTCTATGTAATCCATTAAGAACTTAGAGTTTGTGTTTTCATTTATCCTCACCTGACCATCTGAGATTGATACTAATAATATTTTCATTTGAGAAATGAGGGAACCAAGGGATATCAAAGTGAAAGTTCTGTCAGAGAAATATAAAAGTTTAAACATTATCAGCACCTTTATAAATGCCCTGCTTCTATTCCCACTCCCCAATACCCTCCCCTAATCTTGCTAATTCCTATTTTTCCTTTAGATCTCAGCTTAAAAGTTACCTTTTCAAGGAAGCCTTCTCAAACCCCTGGACTAGATAGACTAAGTGACCCCCCACCACTAATCCTGATCATTATATTTACTTGTTTAATGGTATCTTCTGAGATAGACTGTAAACTCTGATTGAGCAGGAAATGTCTTACATCTATATTTCTTGTGGTAACTAAAAGCCAGAAACAAATAGTAATTTACTCTATAAATAGTAATTTAATTAAAGTCAACTAATTTGTTTTTCAAGTTTACTGAAAATTAGAGTTTGGGAGTGAGAAATAACAAGGTTGTATTTTAGTTTTCCTCTCCTCCTTTGGTTAAGGACCTCACCAACTCCTCTCGTTTGAAAGGTCTTAAAAATTAGATTCCTCTCAGGGACACCTGAGTGGTGCAGTTGGTTAAGCTTCCGACTCCTGGTTTCGGATCAGGTCGTGATCCCACGTCCTGATCCCAGGGTCATGAGCACCGGGTTGGGTCTGCCCTCTGCACATGCAGAGTCTGCTTGGGGCTCTCTTTCCCTCTCACCCTGCCATTCCTCTCTGCCCTCGCTCATTCTCTCTCAAATAAATAAATCTTTAAAAAAAAATTAGACTCCTCTGACCAATACACAAGGCCCTTCATTCTAGTTTGATTACTACTTACAGTATGTCTATTTATATGTCCCAGTAGAGAGCAGGTGATTTCCAGTTAGAAAAATAATTTACACTCAGGCATAAGCCAAAAGTTATGTTTGTCATTGGATAAACTCAAGGATTATACTTAGATCTCTGAATAGACCTAGAGAGATGTCAGATTTCTGGATTGTTCTAAAATTGTCCACTTCTTGGACCCTTCAGAATTTCTAAGTTTCCTCAAACTAGAAAGTGTCACATGGCTCAGGATTTGAGGGAATTGCCCATGAGGTTGGAGGGAGGGAACCACATATTAATCAGGTAATTTCTGATTAGTAGGTTTTCTCTTTATGGAACAAGCTCTGTGTATTTATTCGGAAACAAGCTTTCCTCTCAGTGTTTCTTTCTAAAGAAATTTTTAACTATGATAAAAAAAAAGATGGTGTCTAAATTCAGAAAATCTTAATTTAAAAAATGAATTTTTTCAAATAAGTTTTTCTAGCAGCAGAGCATTTTAAACAATCATTGACTGAATTCAACTAATGTCCTATTTCCCCATGAACACATCACCAACAATATAATCCTATATGATAATACATTAACATAATTTTATGATAAACAAATCTATAATATCCTTGTTAATGTCAATTCATAATATATTTTGATTTTATATAAATTAATATGTGCTCAAGCATAAACACTCATGTCCTATAAACACAAACACTAGATTTTTAATCAATGTTATATAATTTTTAAATAAATGAAGACTGACACAGTTATGTGGATGACAAGTGTGAATGACCAACACACAAAAATATGGAAAGATATTTAATAATCTTATTAGTAAAGAAATGTAAGTTATTTCTCTAGCATTTCTACTCAGTGTCTTGAACATTCTCCAGTATATACTGAGTAAATTAATACCACTTTATTATAATTGTCCATTAAGTTCTTGAAAACAGCTATCCTCAGCAAATTTGTATTTTCCCTGATACATATCTTAGAAATCTTTTAACTCTTTCTCATAGTTCATTGTTGCCATATCGCTCCCCAATCTGGATAATTTTTCTGGATGTCCTATTCCAAATAACCAAATTTTAAATGATCAGTAAAAGGAAATATATAGATATAGATATGTGAATTTTTTCTTTCTTTATATAGTAACTTGCTCAGAGCCAGAAAAAGATGTGTGTGTATGTGGTTGGACACACACCCACAGTATATACTGTCCTAGACAGTATATATAGGCAGTACTGGTACAAATTACACCCCCTCTTTTTTTTTTTAGCTACAATACAGTATGTTTCATTTGTAAAATCACCTCCAAATAAAAATTATATATCGACATTTCATCATAAGAGAAAATGCAAAGGCTACATGCCACTTTATTTTAAAGGAACACTTTTTAAAAACATATGAAGGGTGCCTGGGTGGCTCAGTCGGTTAAGCGAGTCCCACTTAGGGCTCCCTGCTCAGTGGGGAGCCTGCTTCTCCCTTTCCTGGTCCCCCTGCTTGTGCACGTGCGTGCTCTCTCTCTGCCAAATAAATAAATAAAATCTTAAAAAAAAAAAAAAACCCACGTATGAAGCATTAGGCACTGTCCCAACCCTCACTTCTGGATGGCTTCTCAGAAAAGGGCACAGAAAAGTTCCAAAATCTGTAGAGAATGGTACAGAAAAAGAACATTATAGCAACAGAGTTATCAAAATTGTCGGAGAATTCCATTTATTAAATGCTAACCATCTTAAACAGTGTTGGGTATATATTATTTTGTTATTTCCTTCTTATAACAATTTTGCTAAATTATTTTCTTCATTTAATAAGTAAGAAAACTAAACTTAGAGCCATCACGAATGCTGCCCAGCAAGCACAATTGTGTGCGCATTTGAGATTTAAACCAGATTCGAATTTAGTTTTTCACTCTAAACTCATAATGTACATGTATGCTGTATCTACCTTTCTTCTTCATTTTTTAAAAGATTTTATTTATTTATTTATCTATTCATTTATTTATTTGAGAGAGAGAGAGAGTGCGAGAGAGAGTGGGGGGGGGAGGAGCAGAGGAAGAGGGACAGACTCCATGCTCAGCCTGATGAGGGGCTCAATCTCACAACCCTGAGATCATGACCTGAACTGAAATGAAGAGTTCAACACTCAACTGACTGAGCCAACCAGGTGCCCCTTTCTTCATTTTTGTAAATCAAGTTGTCTGAAGTCATTCAGCAATTAAAGAAAACCCACAGCAATTCCTCCTCTTGAGTTTTGTTTGGGTTTTGTTTGGTTGTTTTGTTATTTCCTGTAGCCCCACCACCATTCTGACCTTTTACCTAATCAGTTCACTCTTGGTTTTTGCAGTAAATCCTAATTACTACTTTGTATTCCATAGTAAGAAACTGAATAAAATTCAATTTGTTCTGTATGCTGCTACCAGATTAATCTTTTTCTGCCACTTATTTTCCTATTCTATAATTTCCATTTACTATCCTTGATAACTTACATAGTCTTTAAATTCATTCTAAATTCTCTGTGAACTATTCTTTGTCTTTTACTTAAGCATATGCCCCCATGGTTTCCCAGCCCAAATCCTCCACTGTTAATCAAATTGATCTCCAGTTTGGCCCATCTGCATGCACTGAGTGATTTTTGCCTTACCACTTTGTCATTTAACCAGGCTTTAACCTAGATTTTAAGTACTTGCCAAGTGCCAGTTACCTTTTCATGAAATTTACATGCACAGTCTCATTTGCTGTTCACAACACTCCCACAAAGCAGAGGAAAAGGTCAAGGTAATTAACATTTATTGTACAACTATACTTTAGATGATCTTTGTTAAATTATCTTCTTTAATCTTCAGAATGGTCCAGCCTGAAATTGGGGAAGTTCAAGAGCTTCCCCAGGCATAGACATTGAGAGTGAGAAGTTTTTAATCAAGGTCTGTCCAAATCCAGTTGCAGGTTCTTCCTATATCATACCTCTTCCTAGCAGGCAAGAACTCTTGCTAATCTTTCTCATATTTTCCCAGTACTTCTACAGTATTTGGTTATTTTAGGTTTCAATAAATGAATGAATGAATGCTCTTTTCCCCTCATACTCTTTATGTTTTGACTCTACTTTGCTGGTTTAAATTCTCCCCCACTTCAAGCTCTGTTTCCTTTATCAAGCTTGTTACCTAAGCTTAATTACATATGACTTACCGCTGTACTCAACATATTTAATTTTTATGAATTAAAAAGCAGACTAAGTAGCTGTTAAGAGCATGGACTCTGAACTGATTGTTCAAATCCCATTGTGTCATATGATTTGGAAAAGTCACTTATTGTGTCTCAGTATCTTCAAGTATGAAATATGGGTAATTATAGTACATTCCTCATAAGATTGCAAAGGATCAAAGGAGCAGTTATGATTTCTAGTAGGCTCAGAATAGTGTCTGACATAATATAAATATTTGTTATATAAAGAACCTATTCAGCATCAGGGACGGTCAGTGCTAGGGCTACAACAGTGACTAAAATCAGTAGAGTCCTTATTTTCATGAAACTTAATCTGCCACTTAAATGTTACTGTGTAACAATTGTACATAGTATATAACAAATTGTTTGATTGTGTATTTGTTTTATGAATTCTAGGCTTGTCTTTTTTTTTTTTCTAGGCTTGTCTTTTTAAAGTTTTAAACTTCTAGAAATAGAGTCCAGGTTTTGCTCCCCAAAATGCTTAGCACAATGGGAGGCAAATGATAGGAATTCAGTAAATCCTTTGGTTGATTGTGGGGCGCCTGGGTGGCTCAGTCAGTTGAACATCTGACTCTTGATTTAAGCTCAGGTCATGATCTCTGGGTCCTGAGGTCGAGCCTGGCATTGGGCTTGGTGCTCAGCAGGGAGTCTGCTTCTCTCCTTCTCCCTCTCCCTCTGCCCCTCCTCTCTCTAAAATGAACACATAAATAAAAAAAAAAAAAAATCCTTTGGTTGATTGCAATGGGGCCAAAGTAAAAATGAAGGCTTAGAATCATAGTTCTAAGCGTCAATATCCATTGCAAATCCTACTTCCCTAGGACCTAGTTGCATACTTCTAGAGATTGCTATTGCCAAGATGTCCCTCCCATTTCTGAGTGGTTCTAAATTCTTCACAAAGTGTGAATATTCCTCTTCAAGTAATTATCCCATTTGTCCCAGTAGGGCCATGTGCTTTGTCCAAGAGCCAAGCAAATAAAATATTTGACTGTTTTTATTAGCCATTCATTTTTCTTAAAGGTGAAGTGAATATCATCCTTTTAACCTTTTACTATATCATAGTTTCCAGCCTCTTAGTCATTCAGACTACCTTCCTCTGAATATATTCTAAATGAGATAGTCTGACTCCCAAAGATACACTATTTCTAATGCCCTTTTCTGAAGGCAGATATTGACACCAAAATAATATAAATAGTAGTAATTTATTCATCTGAGTTAATCAATGAACTGCTAAGTGAATTCACATTTTTCTGGCAAACCTGAAGAGATACACCATAAAGGCATTCATGCCACCAGCTTCTCCTAAGTGCCTGGTGTCTGAGGAGCTTCATTACTCTAATGCCTAGTCTATTAAAAAAGACACATGAAGATCCACTTGAATCTACTAATTGTGTGGAAACATCAGGCTTCTTGCCCACAGATTTAATATATTATCTACTAGACATCCTTCTGAATAATAATAATTGAGCTTCATTGTACTCTGTAAATAAAGCTAGCTCATTTAACTTGTGAAATGAGCTATATTGATCTCTTTGTCATTAGAATTTAAAGGGACGTTCTTATTAGGCTTGAGTCAGTGCTGTTCGTCTATTCAGAAATCTAAGAAGAATTATACCTGAAATACAAGAGAAAAGGATTGTACCATGCAAATAGAAGTGACATATTAGTTTTTGAACTGAGATGCATATGGCTATTTGTATAATCACATTGAACACTTTTTTCTTTAAAAGAAGCCATAGATTATTTTAAATGTCAGTAGTTATAGTATGAATTCTTTAAAAATCTATATTATAAAAGTGTGTGTTTTTTTAAGAGTAAAGGGAGGCTTTGTCAGATATATGTTCATAGCCTTCAGCAGCAAAGGCAATCTTTTGGTCAGAGAGAAAATAAATAAATGGCAATTTAAGGAAGAGGATTTTTAGGTGGATCTCAGCCTTTTAAATTTAGACACAGATCTGGTTTCTTTCAAAGCAAATTGACAATTCTTTTTTTTTTTAAAGATTTTATTTTATTAATTTGACAGAGAGAGAGACAGTGAGAAAGGGAACCCAAGCAGGGGGAGTGGGAGAGGGAGAAGCAGACTTCCTGCTGAGCAGGGAGCCTGATGCGGGGCTCGATCCCAGGAGCCTGGGATCATGACCTGAGCTGAAGGCAGACGCTTAACGACTGAGCCACCCAGGCGCCCCGCAAATTGACAATTCTAATGCCAATTCTTTATCACATGTATAAGCTACCTAGAGTTAAGATTGTCTAAAAATGACCAGATGAAAAATGAAAGAGAAGCCTAATTATCATTGTTTCAGCTAATTCTTAGAAGCTGGTAATTTTCTTAAGCAAATGTTAACAGGGGAGTAAAAAGACCAACTTCTACATGATAAATAATGGGAGTTCCATCAAGAAACAATCCAGGACTTTAACTCTTCTCATATAAGATTTAGACATGTGAAAAAAATTTTCTTATGACTTTGGAGAATTTGGTCATATAAATGTGTTTAACAAAAGACCCTCCTTGTTGCATTGTGCAGAATCACTTAAAAATATTTTAGAAACCCTATAAAATCAGGATCACAGTGGAACTGGTGAACTATCATCTTTGAAAATTGTTAATAAAAAATGAAACTACTTCATAAGAATTGATGAAAGTGAATCCCAAATCACTAAACAAGTGTACTGTGTCCAGCAATGACAGTAAATACTTAACGTGATGTTAAAATAGTATACTATTTAAGAATTCAAGAAGTTGCCAACATTAAAGTTTGAAGCAGAACAACATGGAAGTAACAATTGGTTACTATTTTTTTTTTAATTTTATTTATTTATTTGACAGAGAGAGAGAGAGCACAAACAGGGGGAGCTGCAGAGGGAGAGGGAGAAGCAGGCTCCCCACTGAGCAGGGAGCCCCATTCAGGGCTCAATCCCAGGACCCTGGGATCATGGTCAGAGAGAAAATAAATAAATGGCAATTTAAGGAAGGTCAGAGCCGAAGGCAGCCGCTTGACTGACTGAGCCACCCAGGCACCCATTTGAAAGGACCTTATTTTATAATAAGTCTGAATGGTGATAGTTTAGAGATCTATCTGGCATTCCAAGAGACCCATTGTTAACATAGAATATTAATAAGTATTATTCTTTGATTTATAATAATCATCACTGTTACATATATGAACAGCAAATGAGAGCTTACAGTTTTTTCATGGAAAGTGAATGAAATACTACTATTTATTCAAAAATTTTATGTCATACAACAGGAAAGAAAACTACTTGGTCCAGCAAGTTAACATATGCAACAGATATTCCATGTATATTAGTGTTTAAAATGTAATTCAAGTTTAACCAGGAATGCCCTGAGGATTCTCCTTTCTGGACTACAAGAAACATGTCACATTCTTTTAGGATTAGGGCCTTTGTTTCTTCTTTGCTTTCTAATCCCATAGAGGGGCCATAAACCTACAGCTGCCCAGAGACTCTGGTATGTGATTAGGGCCAGAGAAGTTGCTGGAGGATTAGAGTCATGCAGGGCAACTGTGCTCTGTAGACAGAACTCATGGCTTCTTGCTGTAAAAATGTTCACCCACAGTATTGATCATAATTCGTTCTTCAAAGAGCCTTGGCACACAAGTGAGAAAAGAAAAAAATAGAGATTAATTGGAATTTATCAGAAATATATATTTTTCTGTTTCAAAAGACACCATCAAAGAAGTGAAAAGGCAACATACATAATGGTAGAAAATATTTGCAAATCATATAACTGATAAGAGGCTTGTATCCAGAAAATGTAAATGCTTATAACTCTATAATAAAAGACAACTCAGTTTAAAAATGGGCAAAGGATCTGAACAGACATTTCTCTAAAGAATATATACACTAGCCAATAAGCACATGAAAAGATGTGTAGCATCATGTCACTAGGGATTTGCAAATCAAAACCAAATGAAGTATCATTTCACACTCAGTAGGATGGCTGTAATAAAAAAAAATTCAGATAATAACAAGTATTACTGAAGATACAGAGAAATGGAAACCATCATACACTGCTGATGAGAATATAAAGTAACGTGACCACTTTGGAAAACATTTGGCAGTTCCTCAAAAGGTTAAACACAGAGTTGCCATATGACCCAGAAATTCCACTCCTACATATATTGTGAGAGAAATGAAAGCATACGTGCGTACAAAAACCTGTGCATAAATGCTTATAAAAGCATTATTCATAATAGTTACAAAGGGGGAAAAATCAAAAGTCCATCAACTGATGAAGGGATAAATAAAATATTATATACCCATACCACTTTGCAGGAACAATAAAAAGTAGTGAAAGACTAACAGCATGCTGCAACATGGATGAACCTTGAAAACATGTGAAGTGAAAGAAACCAATCACAAAAAGACCACATACTGTATGATTCCATGGTTGCACAATTCTATATTATAATAAAAGCCATTGTGTTGTATGGTTCCGAAAGGTGAATTGTAAGGCATCTGAATTATCTGTGAATAAAACTGCTTTTAAAAAGACACGATACAAATGTTTTCAAATAGACGTCAGCTCAGCTATTTTAGGATTCCTTTGATAAGAACAATTATTAAATATGGGCTTAAGATTATTCACTCCTTTTTTGTTTGTTTTGTTTTGCTTTGCTTTGGTTAGTAGATTCTTCCATAAGCTATGCAGTAATAGTTATAATCTAAAGTTGGCTTCAAGCTATGCTATGTGGAAATAGCTCACCAGAGAAAGAATTTAATTTTAAAAATAATTTCTTTTCCTCTTTCTTTTAACTAACTTTTTTTTTTTTTAAATGCGGAAGGGAGTCCTATCACTTCAGTAATGATTTATTTTACTGAATTTTATTGCAACAATTTTGACGGGGGTTAGACAATAGGAAAAAAAGTCAACATGTAAGGAGCATTCAGAATGGTTCTGTGATTAACAATAAATAACATGTAAGTCAAATAACATCACATAAAGAATATTCTATATCTTCGGGGTGTCTGGGTGGCTCAGTAAGTTAAGCGTCTGCCTTCAGCTCAGGTCATGATCCCAGGGTCCTGGGATCGAGCCCCGCATCGGGCTCCCTGCTCCGCGGGAAGCCTGCTTCTCCCTCTCCCACTCCCCCTGCTTGTGTCCCCTCTTTCGCTGTGTCTCTCTCTGTCAAATAAATAAATAAAATCTTTTAAAAAAAAGAATATTCTATATCTTCAAAAAATTCCATGAATCATAAATCATTTCTTAAGTATAGGAATAATGCATCTATGTGTACCATATGCCATGGATGCAAATTCTAACATTGATAAGTATTGCAGTGGCAACATGATATGCCACAGATTTTCATTTATTCATTCACTCATTCATTTATTCATAAAACTCTGACTGCTAACTGCATGTTAGGATTTGGAAGATATAAGAAATACAGGATGATTAGGGTGTAAATCCTGTTGCCAAACTGTCAGTTAAACTCCAAGCATATGTTAGATTTCCTGAAGTTACATGGCGGAGAACTTATATTTGAAGAGTCATGTATTTTCACAGGGAACTTTAGTTTCTTTCCAAAGTTGCTTCATTGCCTGGTAATTCTACAAAACAGTTTGAAATTACCAACCTGTTAAAAAGCCATGCATATAGACCATTGGATATGTCAATCTATATCCTCAAGCAATGATTTCTTATTTTCTTATTTTATTTCTACTTATTTTATTATATTTTAATTGAATTATAGTTTATATAAAATATTATGTTAGTTTTAGGTGTATAGCATGGTGATTTAAAAGTTATGCACATTATGCGGTGCTCACCATGATTAGTGTAGTTACCGTCTGTCACCATGTAGAATCATTACAATATTATTGACTATATTCCCTATGTTGTATTTTCATTCTCATGACTTATTAACTTTATTTATTAATTTTATAACTATAAATTTATACCTCTTAATCCCCTTTACTGATTTTGTCCATACCACTACTCCCTTCTCTCTGACAGTCACCAGATCTCTGTATTTATAAGTCTATTTCTGTTTTTTTTATTTGTTTGTTCTTTGCTTAGATTCCACATATATGTGAAATCATATGGTATTTGTCTTTCTCTTTCTGACTTATTTCACCTAGCATACCCTCTAGGTTTATCCATGTTGTGAAATGCAAAGTTTCATTTTTTATGGCTGAGTAATATTCCTGTGTGTATATGTATGTGTATGTATACACAAATACACACATACATATCATATCTTCTTTATTCATTCATCTATCTGTGGACACTTAGATTGGTTCCATATCTTGGCTATTGTAAGAATGCTATAATAAACATAAAGGTGCATATATCTTTTCAAATTAGTGTTTTCATTTTCTTTGAGTAAATAGCCAGCAGTGGAAATACTTGATCATATGGTATTTCTATTTTTATTTTTTTGGGGGGGAGGGGTAGGAAACCACATACTGTTTTTCATAGTGGCTGCACCAGTTTACATTCCTCTCAATGTAGGATGTATCACATATATTATTTGTAAATATCTTCTCCCATTCAGCAGGTTGCCTTTTCATTTTGTTTATGGTTTCCTTCACTGTTCAAAACTTTTTAGTTTAATGTAGCCCCAATAGTTTATTTTTGCTCTTCTTTCCCTTGTCTGAGGAGACATATCCAGAAAAATATTGCTAAGGCTGATGTACAAGAGACTGCTGTCTGTGTTTTCTTTTAGAAATTTTATGGTTTCAGGTCTTATATTTAGGTCTTTGACCCATTTTGAGTTTATTTTTGTGTATTGTGTACAATTTTTTTTGCATATTTTGCATGTAACTGCCAGTTTTCCCAACACCATTTATTTTGAAGAGGCTGTCTTTTCCCGATTGTATATTCTTACCTCCTTTGTCATAGACTAATTGTCCATATAAATATGGGTTTATTTTGGGGCTTTCTATTCTGTTCCATTGATCAATGTTGATTTTTGTGCCAGTATCATACTGTTTTTATTACTAGCTTTGTAGTAGTAGTGTATCTTGGAATCTGGGACTGTGATACCTCTAGGTTTATTCTTCTTTCTCACGATTGCCTTGGTGATTTGGGGTTATTTGTGATTCCATATAAGTTTTAGGATTTTTTTTTTAAGATTTTATTTATTTATTTGACAGAGAGAGACACAGCGAGAGAGGGAACACAGGCAGGGGGAATGTGAGAGGGAGAAGCAGGCTTCCCGCGGAGCAGGGAGCCCAATGCGGGGCTCGATCCCAGGACCCTGGGATCATGACCTGAGCCGAAGGCAGACGCTTAATGACTGAGCCACCCAGGCACCCCAGGATTATTTGTTTTAATTCTGTGAAAAATAAAAAATTACTTTTCTGCTACTTCATTATTAGTGTATAAAATGCAATGGACTTCTGTATATTTATTTTATATTCTGCAACATTACGGAATTCACTTATTCTAAAAGTTTTTCATAGTCTTTAGAGTTTTCTAAATATGGTATCACATCATCTGCAAATAATCACAGTTTTACTTCTTCCTTATCAATTTGGATGTCATTTCTTTCTTTTTCTTGTCTGATTGTCATATTGTCACATATAGCCTTATTATGTTGAAATATATTCCCTCTAAGTCCACTTTGTTGAGCATTTTTATCATGAATCAGTGCTGAATTTGTTAAATACCTTTTCTGCCTCTATTGAGATGATCATATTTTTATCTTTCATTATTTTTTTTTAATTAGGTAAACTCTGTACCCAACATGGGGCTCAAACTCATGACCCTGAAATCAAGAGTCATATGCCTTACCTGCTGAGCCAGCCAGTTGCCCTTATCCTTTATTTTGTTAATGTGGTCTATCACATTGGTTGATTTACCGATATTGAACCATTCTTGCATGCATAGAAAAAGTCCCACTTGGTTGTGGAGAATGATCTTTTTAATGTATTGTTGAATTCAGTTTGCTAATATTTTATGGAGGACTTTAGCATCGTGTTCATTAGGGATATTGGCCTGTAATTCTTTTTCTTTTTTCTTCTTTTTTTTTAATTTTTTTTTTTTTATTTTTGGTAGTGTCTTTGCTTTTAGGATCAGGTTAATGTGGGCCTTGTAGTTTGGAAGCATTCCTTCCTCTTCTACTTTTTGGAATAGTTTAAGAAGGCTAGGTATTAACTTCTCATTAAATGTTTGGTGGAATTCACCTGTGAAGCCATCTAGTCCTGGACTTTTTTTGTTGGGTGTTGTTTGTTTGTTTTTATTACTAATTCAATTTCATTACTAGTAATCAATCTGTTCATATTTTCTACTTTTTCTTGATTCAGTCCTGGAAGATTTTATGTTTCCAGGAATTTATCCTTTTTTTTAGGTTACCCAATTTATTGGCATATAATTTTTCATAGTAGTCTCACAATCTTTTGTGTTACACTATGGTGTTGGTTATAACTTCTCTTTCCTTTCTGATTTTATTTATTTGAGTCTTCTCTTTTTTTCCTTGATGAGTCTGGCTACTTGTTTATTAGATTTGTTTATGTTTTCCAAGAACCAGCTCTTAGTTTCACAGATCTTTTCTATTGTTTTTTAGTCTTTATTTATTTTCATTTTGATCTTTATTATTTCCTTCCTTCTGCTAACTTTGGGTTTGTGTATTCTTCTTTATTTTAGTTTCTTTAGGTATATAGTCAGATTGTTTATTTGAGAGTTTTCTTGCTTCTTCAAGTAGGCCTATATTGTTATAAACTTCCCTTTAGAACTGCTTTTGCTGCATCCCAAAGACTTTGAACTGTTGTAATCCCATTATCATTTGTTACCAGGTTTGGTTTTTTTTATTTCTTCTTTAATTACTTTTGTTGGCTCATTGCTTGTTGAGTAGCATGTTGTTTAGCCTTATGTATTTGTGTTTTTTCTAGTTTTTTTTTTTTTTATCTTGTATTGACTTCCAGTTTCATACCATTATGGTCAGAAAAGATACTTGATATGATTTCAATATTCTTAAATTTATTGAGACTTGTTTTGTGGCCTAACATGTGATCTACCTTAAAGAAATTCCATGTGCAACTGGAAAGAATGTGTGTTCTGCTGGTTTTGGATGGAATCTTATATATATATATATAAGATTCCATATAAGATATATATTCTTATATATATATATATATATATATATAAGATTCCATATAAGATATATATATATATATATATATATATATATCTTCATCTGGTCCAATGTGTCATTCAAAGCCACTGTTTCCTTATTGATTTTCTGTCTGGATGACCTATTCATTGATGTGAGAGGGATGTTAAATTGTGTTATTGTCAATTTCTCTCCTTATGTCTGTTAATATTTGCTTTATATATTTAGGTGCTCCACAATGACGTTTTAAAATATCTTTTCTAGAGTAGTGTATGCAACTTCTATATCTGTTAATAATAGAATAGATACAAGTGAATAGTCTTCTCTTTCCACTGTCTAATATATGCATAAATACTTTTCATATTGCTAGCCTTCAAAGTTACTATTTTACTTAATACATAATGTCTTCATCGATATACTATAATTCATTTATTATAATCTTATTTTTACATTAGAGTTGCCAGTTCTCGCTTAATAAGATATATAATCATATGTGATTTTTGTATGTAACTTATAATTATATATAAAATATTTATATAATTATATATATTTTTGCTTATTTTGAATGATTTACTTAAGTCAGATCCTTCAGATGATATTTTTTGTTTTGTTTTGTTTTTAGACATAGCATAGGAGAATGTTCATGGCTTTAGAAACACTTCACAATTTGCCAAATCTCTTTTAAAATGTATGTATAAATTGCACTGTCAAAAGGATGGATAAGACCAGTATTAGAATACTCTTGCTATCATTGCCTGTAGTCTTAGGTCTGTGAACTTATATTTTCTGGTTACTTGTCACTCTATAGTAAACCACCTCAAAATTTAGTGACTAAAAACAATAGCCATTCCATTATATCTCACAATTTTGTGAGTGAAGAATACAGACAGGGCTTGCATGAGTGATTCTTCTTCTAGTCCAGGTGATGTTAACTAAGATTGCCTGATATTCAGTTGGCAGCTGGATAGACAGGTTGTGGACAAGGGGCCAAATAGCCTCACTCCCATTTATGGTGACTTGGTAGAGATAGCTAAGACGCTGTGCTCAGCTGTGCTCCTCTCCCCGCTCCTATATTTTTATGGTCACTTCTGGGTCTCTCCAGTAGAGTTATTAGACTTCTCTTGTGCAGTTCCAAAGGGCAAAGATGGGAACTGCCATTCACCTCAAGGGTAGTTCCTGGTCTGGCCCATTGTCATTTCTGTCCCACTTTGTTGGTCAAAGCTTCATAGGCCGACCCAGATGCAAGAGGGGAAATAGACCCCAACTCTTGATAGATTGTCAAAGAATTTTTGGCCCTTTTAGTCCACCACATGATGATTTAAATGTCAATAAAATAGATATTTTTTGACTAAAATTTAGCTCAACAAAAATTGTAGGAGTTTTAAATTTATTGAGACTTGTTTTTATTTTTATTTTTTTAATTTTTTTTTTTTTTAGATCTTATTTATTTGAGAGAGAGAGACAGAGATAGTGAGAGAGAGAGCACAAGTGGGGAGGAGAGGGAGAAGCAGGATCCCCACAGAACAGGGAGCCCAGTGCAGGACTCGATCCCAGGACCCTGGGATCATGACCTGAGCCGAAGGCAGACTCTTAACCGACTGAGCCACCCAGGCGCCCAAGCCTTGTTTTTATTTTAATGAAGTGATTTGATACAATGCTTTCTACCTCTGATAAACTCATTACGATTGTATTAATTCTATATTGATTTCACTATAGCTAGGTCAAGCAAATGTGCAACTAGCATGTTTTTAATCATCCAATTTAAATATGCTATGGCAACCAAAGCAGGCGAAGTTGCTATTTACATTGTTGTATGTTAGTCATTAAGAGATTGTTCCCATTAGGATTATAAAAGGCTAAATTTAAATTTTCTGGTTGGCTCAGAAAAATTGGTATATTTTTAAAGTGCTTTGTCTGCTGCTAAATTTTTATTTCTCTTCCAGATCTATAAATATTCTTGATTTGAGGATCATTAGACTGCCACACAAAGGCCTGTGGTTTAGTCTTAAATGTGGCTGTTTTCTTTGTAAAAGCATTTGCTTTATTGCTGTAAATTGATTACACAGTCACATTGGAACACTACCTAAAATATATTTAACTTATGAAAAGCTTTTCTTCCACTTTGGAGAAAGTGTATTAGATGGGTAATAGATTTTCTAAATCGGCCCACAGATTACATGGTAAATTTTAAATACGTTCGGCTATTTACAATCTGTGTTACAGCAGAATTACCATATAATAATGACAAAAACTCCTTAGCAAATGGGAAGTGTACATTAAACTTATCCATTTAAATCTAAATTATCAACATTTCTATTTCTTTCTAACCAGACATGTTTTTAAAGTGAAAGATAACCAGGCAGGGGACTGGTTGTTTTATTTTATGAGGTAAGAATTAGAATTTATAAAAGGAACTGTATCTCCAATAGTCCTGGATTTCTGTGTCAAATGGATGCTTAATTTCATGTTTTTGTTATAAATTCCACACATTATAATTTACCACTTCTAAGGAAAAATTATAAAAAACCAAGTTTATTACAAATGCAGCTTTATTCAATTTATTCAAGTATTTACATTTTGTATTGTTCATAAGCAGAATTATAGCAGTAATGGAATTTACTAACATTTGTTTTTTCTCTATGTGTGGCAGAGTCTGATTCATAGGACCTCACTTTATTGTGTTTTATTCCTCTTAACACCTTATGAAAGTCGAAATACTTTTTAAAATGATGAGTCACAGATGCAATATTCCCAAAATGTAGATTATTTTATTCTGGGTTTATTATTAAAATGCATAGTATTCCATTGTCTGAAAAGACATGTGAGAGAATTCAGAGCCCAATTCAACAAGTTTTTTTCATTGGAAGACTCTTTTAAAGTGATAGTATTTTTTAGAGAAGAAATAGATATGAAAAGATTAATAAGTCAGTGGGGAAAAAGTGAAGCGTAATGCTTTTTTAAATTGCTATAATTTTTTTTATTTATTATATATGGTGTCCCCATGTCAACCCCATATAATCTTTTATCAGGACTAATTTCACTCAGTCTGTTTTCAACATGAATAATAAATTAGACACAAATACAAAGGAACTTCTGAGCCACACAATACATTGGGCCCTTTAAAAAAACATATGCCATGATTTTCTGTAGATAATAACTATTTTCAGTGTTTCCTGTATGGCCATGACATCAGTGCATGATACCTGTTGACTGATTGATAGATTGATTGATTGATGTTTTCAAGATAAATGTATTTGTATTAATTAAGCAACAACAAAATAAGTAAAATAAGGAAGACATTTTAAGGGGTAAGTGAACATAGAGAAATATCTTAAGTAAGGTATATATTTTTCCTGATTATTAAAGTATAAATAGGATGCCTTATTGATGATATTCTACTTCATGGAAAAATAACATAATCATAAGTAGAAGAATCCAGTTTCATCATTTGAAAAGCATTTTTTTTTAATTTATTTATTTGAGGGGGGGAGTGCGGGTGCAAGCACACATGTCATGCACACCATTGGGGGGGGCAGAGGAAGAAGGAGAAACAGGCTCCCCTCTGAGCAGGGGGCTGGATCCCAGGACCTGGAAATCATGACCTGAGCTTGAAGGCAGTTTCTTTACTTTTCCTTTTTTTTTTTTTTTTTTTTTTTTAAGATTTCATTTATCTATTTGAGAGAGAGAGAGTGAGAGAGAGAGCACAAGAGGGGGTAGGGTCAGAGGGAGAAGCAGACTCCCTGCTGAGCAGAGAGCCCGATTGGACTTGATCCTGGGATTCTGGGATCATGACCTGAGCCGAAGGCAGTTGCTTAACCAACTGAGCCCTTGAAGGCAGTTTCTTAACTGACTGAGCCACCCAGGAGCCCCTTAAAAAGCATTTAATAAATTAACCTGAAGTTGTCTATGGTCTTAATGAGGGCCAGGAGAATACCAATGTTCAGTTCTTAGGTAACATATTTCATTTAAACTTATCATTGGTTTCCTTGTAAACCTAGCATCAAGTTTTGTTTGGATTTCAATTTGACACTTTGTTTTGAAGTCCAGTTAAAAGAGCTTTACTTCTGGTCTGATAAGAAAAATGATGAGGGCTAAAAAGGGAGTTTAAATTTATTATGTAATAATAATCATAATTTTTTTTTTTTTAGTTCTTAGGTACAGTCTTAGACTATTTGGCCTGCTATAACAAAATACCATAAAGACTATATTTTCAGGGATCATTTCTATAGGTCATTACCAAAGACCATAGACTGGGTAGCATATAAACAACAGAAATGTATTTCTGATAGTTCTGGAGGATGGTAAATCAAAGATCTGGGCTGATTTAGTGCCTGATGAGAACCCACTTGCTCATAGACAGCTGTCTTCTCCCTACAACCTCACATGATGGAAAGGGTGAGGGAGCTCTTTGGAATCTCTTTTATGAGGGCAATAATCCTCCTTATGAAAGCAGAGCCCTGATAACCTAATCACTACTCAAAGACCTTACATTTCCAAGCACTTTCCAGTTATTATCTCATTTATTTCTTTGAACAATCCTTTAAAGTATTTTTTAATGATTATTAAGTGAGATTAAGTAGCTCTCCCATAGTCACAAATCTAGTAATGGAGAGAGCAATGATCCAAACCCAATAGTTTGCTATACTCATACTATTAAGTATAACTCATCTAATTGTTACTATCTTTAAAACTTATTAAATGTATATGGCTGAGCCCAGTAAACATGAGTTACCACTTCCAGGGGTTTTGTTTGTTTGTTTTGTAATAACAAGAAATGCAACTTTGTAGTTAAATCTTTCTACATATCTACATTATTTCCTTAAGATTTTTAGAAATGAACTTTTTAGTAGCTTTTGAAACTCATTTTGAAAATTACTTTCAGGGGGCACGTGGGTGGCTCAGTTGGTTAAGCGGCTGCCTTCGGCTCAGGTCATGATCCCAGGGTCCTGGGATTGAGCCCCACGTCTGGCTCCCTGCTCAGCGGAGAGCCTGCTTCTCCCTCTCCCTCTGCCTACTTGTGGTCTCTATCTCTGTGTCAAATAAATAAATAATATCTTTAAAAAAAAGAAAATTATTTTCAGAAAGTCTGTATCAATACTAATGAGCATTATATTAGATGATATATATTCTAGAATCCTTAGTTAAAAACTTGTTGTTACTATCTAAAAAAGGTACATTTTCAGGACGCCTGGCTGACTCAGTTGGTACAGCATGCAACTTGTCTCTGGGTCTTGAGTTTGATGTAGAGATTACTTGAGTTTGATGTAGAGATCACCATGTTTGGTGTAGAGATTACTTTAAAAAAAAAGATACACTTTCATAGGTGAGAATGGTTGCATTTTGTATATGCATTTTTGATGACTACAAAGATGTATTAATTTTTAAATATCTTTACTGTATTACTCTGGCAAATTGGGTATGTGCTCTTTTTTCTGTTTTTTTTTTTTTTTTTTTTCTTTTAGTTGGGGTCTTTTAATTGGAATTGATATGAGGCTGAAATTTTTTTCCCATATTAAATGTTGTTAACATTTTGTTATGCTGGAAATGTTCCACCCCCACTTTTCAACTATGTTATTTCTTAGATACATATTTATATATCTATTTCTTAGATGCATTTTTGGTGTCTTTTCTGTTCTTTTTCTGAACACAATAAATCTTTATTCCCCAGTGCTTTTTTTTTTAAAGATTTTATTTATTTATTTATTTATTTGAGGGGCGGGGGAGAGCAGGGGGAGGAGCAGAGGAGGAGGGAAAGGGGGAGAATCTCAAGCAGACTCTGTGCTGAGCACAGCCCAATGCAGAGCTCCATCTCACAACCCCCAGATCATGACCTGAGCCGAAATCAAGAGTCCAATGCTTAACCAACTGAACCACCCAGGCAGTCCCCCACCAGTGCTTATTTTTGAAGAGCTACATCTTTGTAGTGTTGTGGACATAGGATACTGTTAATATAAAAAATACATCTGGGTGTATAGAATTTGAAATATATCTACCCTCTCACCTATCCTTTTCCAAGCAGCTCTTCAGAGTGGATCTTTCTCCCAAATCAATTACACTTACTGTTGTAGACATGCTGAAGAGATAGCATGGGGTCTCCTAAGAAGATAAGAATTGCTTTGGTTTCTTGGAAGGGAGGAACATTCTTAGGCAAAAATTTCAGCAGTGCCTGCTACTAACACCCAGTCCAAGTTCTTGTGTGGTCAACTTTATCTGCTACCCTTAACATTTCCTCATTATAATGCTGGTTAAATTTTATCTTGGAGTTGGTGGGGGTTTGGGGAAGATATACCTATCTTATATCTTGCCACTTTGGCTGGTTCCTTCCCATTCACTTTCACCTTCTAGGTGTAAACAAAGAAATGAAAAACTATTTTCTCTTACCATTTAAAATAAGATACTTTTTTCTCTCCCCCACCTACTCCTGCAAGCTTCTTAAATTATAGAATCATTTAGCTACTTTATTTTTTTCATGAAAAATTGGATGGTAGAAAACTATAATTCAATTGTTTGAACCAGATCAGAGCGGACCTTCACCTCCCTCTTCTTTCCCTGGATGATTTCTACTGTCCTTCCCTTATTGGAGATAATGATGAGTGTTCTAGCATTATGTTGTCAGCATCTGTGTGAAAGATCTGACCTGGGGGGTACGTAGGAGGCAAAGGACACAGGGACACACACACACACACACACACACAGCTTTCATTGGTTTCATTTTATCTCACAATGATCTTCATAAAAATAATATTCTTTCTAAGTGAAAACAACACTTATAACTAATAAGATAGCATTAGATACAATATTTAAAACTAGTAACATAGAAACTGATCACATAATTTAATGATTCATGTTAAATTGAGTCAAAGTATTATTTTGCAGAAAAAATAAATTCAATTGATGAATGCCAGTTATTTTTATTTGTTTATCCTGAGGATTATGTGCTCCTAAATTTTAATATGCTTGTGACACTGTGCTTGAGACATCATGAGAAAAATCAATTGCTTTCCTCTGTTTCTTCCAAAGTGAAATTCGTCATTAGTGTTGGAGTCTGTGAATTTATGCTTTGAGGACCTAGGCGCCCAAGTGTTCTGTACTTGAGTTAAAGTCTTTGGAGTGGATATATATTAAGTTATTATTGGAAGGCATGAGGAAACATTAACTCTGAGGAATAAAACATTAACTCAGGGAATATATCTACCTGGAGGAAAAGATGCACAGGTAGGGGGGAAAAAAAAGTCTCAAGTGAGGCAGAAACTTCCCTAGAGAAAAGCCTTTGTTTTTGTAGCAATTTTGTGGTAAGATTTAGAAAATTGAGTGTTCTAAGTATTTAGGGGAGAGAATATTACACGGATAAAATGGCATGTGCAATTGATAAAAAAAAAAAACTGACTAAAGCAGCTATTTAATATTTCTTGAGTGCTAAGTAGGTGTTAGATCTAATTGTTTTTAAGTCCAGCACAGGATAAGAAGTAAAATCTAAATGAATACTATAAGTAGCTGTAAGTGATTTAGGTAGAGAAAACTTCATGTCGCTTCTTCTTGTACCTTTTGTGGAATAATCTTACTGTACTTCTAAAGCAATTAACTAAAAATGGTCAGAAGCAAGGAGAAAACAGAACGGAATAGAACTAGTGATCACAGCATTCTTCCCTTTAAACTGAAAGCCACTTACCATTCTGTGACCCTACCTCCAAAAACTACTCTACTGTTGCCTGCAGCACTTTTGACACTCTGGGTTTGGGTAAAATAGTGACTTTCTTGTTTCTTAGTAAATGTTTTGATGTTTTCACCGAAGTAAGTTAGGCTTCCTATTAAGTCAACAGACTGAGCTAAAAGCTTCAGGAAAATGTTTAAAATCTGATCATCAAAGGTCTTCTGATTAAACTGTTAAAAGGACCAAAGGCTTGATCACCTGTTAATCTTCAAGGCCACCTTACTTTTCCATTAGGTATATTTGAATTTCTAATTAGTACCTCATTTCAGTGAGGGTGGTAGAAGTTAAAAGATACCACATTAAGAGGATCAGACTGTAAAATTTATGCTCAAGCCGATTCCAAAATGCGCTTACTAATGCTGGAGCATAAATGCAAAATGAAGCTTAGGGAGAAGAAGCTTAATACAAACTAGAGCAGCTCAGCAGAGGATGGCTTCAGGAGAGGTAGGAAAATCATGCAGGCACATGTAGTGCTATTTGGGGTTTTTTCTTATATCTAATATACAGATGGAAGCTTCATTATATGAAATCTGAACATTTTAGTGTCATGTTTCATATCCCCTAATCATCCTTGAAGCTATATCTGTGTGATGCTCAAATACAAACTCTTTTCTTAAATAATTGGAAATTACTAGTTATCACACAGGCATCAGGGAAGGAAAAAAGCTCCTTATGAACTAAATGCTTCAAGCAGTTGTGTGGAGAGCACAGAGCAATGGCCAGGGCATCTCTATTCATAGACTTTGGAGATTTGATTTGAGCAACTCATGAATCAAATAGCTCTTCACTGTACCTACATCTGAAATGCAGGAAGATTACTCAGAGCTTTGCAATCAAAGTAATGATGGATATAAGGGAATTGCAGATGAGTGTTTAAATGTTTTCGTAAAACACTTCACTACTGAAATAGTTTACCTGTGTTTTAGAAATTGTTTTTTAAATGCATTGAAAACTCCTCTTAGCATCTCTTCTTGAAACTACTCACCTATTATGATATTTTTTTTTCAAAAAAAGAGGTACATTTCTCGTCTTGTAAAAAAATTATGCAGGAAATGGCAGAACAGTCAAGCCATCTGGTTCCTAATGAGCTATATTAACTGAAAACTAAAGATTGATGTTAAATGTTGCACCTCACCTATTCCACAGAGGTGAGTGTTAAATCTCAGGGTCTAGCTTCAGGCCCTGCTTTCTCTGTTTTAATGAGTCAGTCTAAAGAGCAACACTGCATGTTCTGTTGCAAAAGTCTTCTGTGTGCATATTTTAGCCTTTTTTACAAGGTGTGAATTGAAACTCAACTCGCTGAGAAGTTTTTAATAACTTCAACCAATTAGGTAATAAGAAAAGACATTCAGAGTGAGCATAGTAAACTGTAATCCCTCTTGAAAAATAGGATACTTAGAATATTCCCTGAGAAACTTGTGCCAACCTCTGAAAGCCGGTCTTGCTGACTTTCCCCAGGGGTGTCTACATGGCTGACTAAGTAGTCAAAGCAGAATAAGGGACCATTCTGATATGCCACATGTTAATCGGCAAATTCTGTGCTTTGCCCGATGTGTGCTACCCCCTCACAGAACAGTCTAGGCTCTACTCCTGCCCCAAGAGCGTGTTTGGGGGAGAGCCGATTTTTTAGTTGAAACTGATGAAACAAATGTAGAAACAGATGAGATGAATGGAGGTGAGATAATGGGAGCTTAACGTAAGAAGAATCAAAGAAGTGAGGGCGAATCATAGTTTAAGAACAAACTATCCACTTTGGAATTTTCTCAGACACTAGTTCATAGAGATTAGAGTTTCTGACCACCGTTTTTCTCCAAAGTTTGAAATCTTTCTTTATCTTTGAATGATATTTCCTTAATTCATGCTAGAACATATTATGAGGAATTTGAAGCTGTCTATCAACTGTAAGACAAGGTGAATAAATTGTTAATGTGTGTTTAATGTTTGCATTTTTATTTTCTTTTTCAGTTTATGGCTACAAGTCAAAGTTCATGTCAAGTATAGTAGGTTTCCCTTGTAATCATGGAGTACCTGAACGAACATCTAAAAATAGTATATCAAGTAAAAAAAAAAAAAGCATTACCAAATGAATAGAAAATAAAGAGTTATAGCACTCATTTCCCTGTCTTTATTTCTCAATAACATGCTGTAATATTTAATTTTTCTTCCTTATGTAATGAAATCATTTCCAATTACTTTTCTGGTTTGTCCTAAATAGTGTACTCTGTAAGGCAAGCTGTGTTTAATATTTTGATGAGATCAACTTAAATGTAGTTATATAAACTAGGACATTCCTCACCCGAATACCTTATTTTTGAAAAGCCAATTAGACCTTAGCTGAGAATCAGACTTCTCTTTTCTTCACAAAGTCATATCTGACTCCAGTCATATACTTTCATTTATTTGCTCAGGCTGACCAAGTACTGGGAAGAGTTCCTGTCACAACAGAAAAGTTTAGAAGAGGCTGAGCAATTGTGATCAACAATTACTAAAAAATGTATCTCTCACAGTCGGTGTTGTCTGATCCTTCATCTTCCGTGACTTTGTCCGTTGCATGTAGGTGCTCTGGTTTCTGAGATTCGGTGCAGTTTTTTGAAAAGCTCCCTTGCCTCATCCTTGGATGGTTATTTCCTCCAAATCTGTTATTCTGCTCTGGCCTTTTGACCACCTCATGTCTCCTGCTGTGATTTATTCTAGGCTTGCTGCTTCTCATTTTCCCAAGTTTTCAGCACTCTACTTTTGATGTGGGTCTTCCCTGAGGCCTGAATTTGGTCTGAATCCCGAACTAGCCTCTGACGCTACCGTAGGGGCATGGTTCCTGGCTCCCTCCCCCATGACTGCCCAACCTGCCTTTCTCACAATAATTCTTAAACTTCATTATGCTTAAGTGAGGCTTTTTAAAAACACACAGCCACAACCCCACCCAAGGATTCTGTGTTAGTTGGTCTCGGTTAGTGGGATATCTGCATTTTGACAAAACTGCATGGTTTGGTGATCTGATAAGCACCTTTTGACATATATTATCCTTCTTTTTGTTGATGCTCCATTCCCTTAGGTAAGGAAAATGGAAGAAGGGTTTCAGTTACTCAGTCCATCGTGGTGACTGTTGATGTCCCATTTGGCAATGCCAGCTGGTCTTTTGAAATTGACTGCAGCGGTTTTGCTTTGTCTGGAAGCCCTATGCTTAGAATTAGCTTCTATAAGAGCATCATGCAGCTTCCAGGTCTTACCTTCCTTCCTTGACTGTTTGAGAGATGAGCATAGGCTCACAGCTTGCTTCTGGCTTCTCAGGGCACCTGCCCACCTCCTTCTTCCTTCCATTCTTTGGGAAATCAAAGTCAACCTCTCTCACTCCATATGTATATATGTATGTGTCTTTCTTCCTGTCTGTTATCTCCCCAGTTACTCTCCTGCTCCTCTCTCTTTCTGTATCCCTTCCTTCTTTATAAAAAAAAAACATCAGGATTCTGGAAAATAATAGCCAGTCATGTATCTTGTCAGCTAATAACTTCTGTTTTATGCCTCACAACAAAAACGGAGAGATTCTCTCTTGCCTTGCATGGATTTCTCTTTGAAGACCCAGTGAAAGAAGTTTGACTTTCTCTTTCAACACTATCAATAATAGTCTCTGAAATTGTATTTATTAGCTCTGGTTGGTCTGACTTGGGTAAATGCCCATTTATAAACCAGTCATTTTTTTTCAATAACTTTATTGACAAATCCATTGGTAAGATTCAAGTCATAAAGTCATTTTGGGGGGAGCTTTTGATTCTCTGCAAATAAATTTAAGGGGGGAACTGTGGAATCATCTACCTGAGGTATTTATTCACAGTTCAAGCTGTAAAGTCAACCTTGGGTAAGTGTCTTAACCTCTTTCTGCCTCAGTTCCTCATGTGAAAAATGAGGATGATAATAGCACTTCATACGGTACCTGACACACCAGAAGCATCCTGTGTTTGCACCACTGAGAGACTTACATTCAGTAGCACATGGTTTTTTTTTTTAAATGATTATTTCCTTTTTTAAAAAACGTAGGTGTTATGCTAAATGGGTGAACTGTTTATGTATTTATCTTCAGATTTCTGCGTGACTCTCTTTTTCCTGTCTCCTTCTAGAAAGAAGTAACAAATATTTTATACATATTTTTATGAATACTTATTAAGACACTCAAGCATACCATGATTGAAGAGACTAATATGTTTTATGAATATTTCTATTCTGTCATCAATGTATGCCTTTATTTGATTCTTGCTTTTTTACCAAGTATATCCAATATGGAGGCAAGTGAATTTTTCCTCCCATGTTCTAATTAGAGTACATATGCAACTAGATTCTCTGTAATGAATTATTGTTCCTGAATTAATAGTTAGTGAATTTTCTTTTGTATTCCCCTCCTGAAATGAATGTTCTACCAATTTCTTTCATAAATCAAAACAATCATTTTGGTGATTTTTCCCAAGTTGATAAAATATTTGAAAAAATACAGGATTTTCCCTACTTTATTCATGTCAAGGGGTGCTCCCTACACATATTGTTGAACCTTGTAGGTAGAAATTGCCATTCTCTAGGCTTGGGTACAAATATGGGAAGAGAACCAAGAAAGGAGTTATTGAACCAGGTATATGATGGCTAATACATTCAATCACAGTTTTTTTTTTTTAATTGCATAATTTCCCAGGCTGTGAAATGTTGATATTCTTGGAAGCCGCTACTTTTGTCCTGGTAACCAGGGTGCCTGGGTGGCTCAGCCAGTTAGACGACCGCCTCTTGATTTCAGCTCAGGTCATGATCTCAGGGCCCTGAGACTGAGCCCCACATGGGGCTCTGTGTTGAGCGTGGAGCCTGAATAAGATGCTTTCTCTCCTTCTCCCTTTGCTCCTCCCGTGACTCATGTGTGCATGCGCATGTGCTCTTTCTCTCAAAAAAATTTAATTAAATAAAAATTAAATGGTAATCCTGACTGATTTTTTTAAAGATTTAATTTATGTATTTGACAGAGAGAGACATAGCAAGAGAAGGAACACAAGCAGGGGCAGTGGGAGAGGGAGAAGCAGGCTTCCCGCCGAGCAGGGAGCCCGATGTGGGGCTCGATCCCAGGACCCTGGGATCATGACCCGAGCCGAAGGCAGACACCCAACCGACTGAGCCACCCAGGTGCCCCTAATCATGACTGATTTTTAAAAAAACATTAATCTTCTTCTTGATATTAATAAAAGAAGAAAAAGGTACTTATCAACTTTGGTATTTAAATGACATCAAGCTCATATTATGGTAAAGAGAACTACTCTCTGCAGAAACATAAACTTGGGTTCTGTGGTGGGGGCATGGGTACCCTATCATAGGCAAGAAGACTAAAACATAGTGGAGGACAAAGATAAAGCATGATCAACAAAATAACAGGACTTAATCATAACTTAATACTATAAAAATACTAGGTTGTATAAAGGACACTTGCAAAGCATGAGAAAAATAAATGAACAGAATTACCAAAGATTGAGCTTACAGTTGCTAAGAATAGTGTCAAGATGTGATTTGAATGATATGCTATATTTGGAGAAAACTTCCTGCTATAGATGAATATTACTTTTATGTTAAAAAATCACACTCACGATTCATTTGAATCTTTTTCTTTGATAGCATATAGGTTAAGAAGAGCATAAAATCTGAAACCATTGCCTGATTTCAAATGCGGGTCCTGCCACTTTTAACCTAAAAGGTCTACGATATGTTGCTTACCTAAATTTGCTGTGATATAGTTCTCTTTAAAATGGGGCCAAAAAATAAATAAAATAAAATACATAAAATGGGGCTAATAATAGTACCTCCTTGATAGGATAAATGGTTCAGTTTATATAAAATTCCAAGAAGCGTATCTAGCGTATGATATCATAGCAACTTGATCAATGTAACTTCTTGGCAGTAGCGTGAGTAGTAGTACTAGTTGTTATAGAAGCAATAGTCATAGCAGTGGTAGCAGTAGCAGTAATAAAAGTGGTCTTAGTAGTAATCATAGTAACACTATTAGTAGCTGCAACATAGTAGTGCAATGGTACAGATTATCCCAACAGCCTAAGCCCCTTGTTTTGTCATTGACAAAAGTTGAAAGAGCTCAACAAGCTGTATCTTTTTTATTGCATACATTATAATTAGTATTAGAGTGATTAGGAATAATAAGCCACTCAACCCAATGGGTGTATATAACATTAGCATACTTTAGAACTGGTTTTTTGTTTTTTTGTTTTTAATTTTTTATATTTATCATCCTCAAGTATAATTGTTTGATTCAAATTAACTCATGTTGTAGTCAAATCAATTTAATCTTTAAACTAATTGTCTAGATTCTAGAAGCTTATTGCTTTTGGTTAAGCCTTAAGCAAATAAGTTATGTAACAATCTGTGGTATAATGCAATGGGTCTAAAGTCCGAAGAGAGGCAACCAGTTTATTTGTTGAATCCCTATCCAGCACTTGCATTCTTTTTACAGTGACATTCATTTTGTTCAGCTAGAACATCCATTGGTGGACATAGCATTATCCATTCCATTTTTTGAAGAGTTTGTTTTGTTAGGAAATACTTTCTGTTGAACTTTCCCTGTAGAGCCACTTAAAACAAGTGCAGCATTCAGCTGTAGGAGTGACTTTACATTATTGGAAATCTTCTCTTGTGTCCATCACGTCTGTCGTCCAGGTCACACCATTTTATTTCTTCAGTGAGGCTTATAATCATCTTATGATATTGTTTCATCTTATCACTTGTCTATCTTTTTGGAAGCGGTCCATTCTGTCAACACTTATATTAAATCATAAACTATCAACTCCTGTTCTGGACAGTGTTTCTTTCTATTAATGAAACCCAAGATCACGTTAGTTTAATTGCCTTTTGTTTGTTTAATGTTATGTTTGCATCTATGTTATGCTGTTTAACTAAAATTATATTTAAGTCTTTTCCTCTTGTGCTCATTTAACATGCATTTTTATTCTCTTTTATACTTGGGTAGTTAAGATTTAGATTTATTTTCAGGATTTTACATGACAAGGAGCCATTTGACTTTTCCCCTCACATGCATCCATGTGACCTGCTGAGTAAGTCAGGGTACCTTTTAACTGGTATCTCCCTCTACTCTGGTTGTCACTGAAATCATATTAAAGTTACTACAGCAAGATTTTAAATTATGAAGTATATGATCAAGTTACACATATCTTCCTGTTGATTTAAAATTTATATATTTTCTTTAAAAAAATATATAGAACGGGTAAAAAAAAAGAGTGTTACATTTATATTCTTAAGCCAAGAAGACTAGATTAAGAGAGTAGAATGTCATCTAAAATATACAGATATAGTCCAAAATTTATAGTTTCATAACCATCATAAATCTTGTATAAGTTCACTGTGGCATATTGTAATATTATCATTAGCATGTACATCAAGAACAAGATACACACCATGACTTGTAAATAAACAGATATTCTCCAAAATAATGTGACATCTTGATGGGGGAAAATCCTCCATTTATCATATTTTAATTAAGTTTTGTACACATCTATTATAAGGAACACTAAGTGCATCATGATCTTAATTATTTTAAAACACTAAAAATTGGCTATAATGTATATAGTGCCAAATTCAAGTGACTGTTTGAATATGTACTGAAATATTATTATACAGGACATGTTGCATAGTAAAATTTCATGCATTTATTTTAGGAAAGATAATTTGCAGTTATGGACCCATAATTTGATTTATGGTAAATGAAATTTTAGAGGATTGTACAAATTTGGAAAATTTGCTTTTGATGTTACCCAACAGAAGTAAAAGTTTGCATTCACCACTTACATTAGCTCAAGATTTGTTTAGTATAAGGAGATCCAATAAAACGGCAAGATGGATATTTATGTCCTTGTAAGTAACAGAGAACAGACCAAAATAATGAGTAAAAACAATTTCTATATTATTTAGGAAAAATAAGCAGAACAGAAATGGAGTATGATCTATGAAAATTACTATGCACATAATTCTACTCATGAATTTCTAGGGATGAACAAGACTATTGATGTATTTTTGGTGTAATCAATGTAATTTTTTTTAAATAAACACTTTAAAAGTTTACTCTGGGGTTAAATAATGAGGCTCAATATATTTATATATGTATTATATACAATATGTTAATATATAGATATGTATATATTAATTTGGATGTGACATGCATAACTATATATATATATATGTATGTATGTATATATATGATGTTTTGTGTTGAGCAGAGTACAATATACCAGTTATCAATCTGAAAGGAGTTAGGTACTTGCATCAGTTACCAATCCCAGGAAAGGACCCTAAACACTTCTGCCCATTGCATCTTGGTATTGGAGTCACCAAGGAAAACACAATGGAGTCAAGCACTGGATGGAACAATGTTTTACTTAGAGAAGAGACAAATCAAGATGAGCTTTAAAAATGTGCTTCGGTCTAACATGGCCAGTGGGTCTCTTCCAGCAAATGTTGCAGGACAGTTTGCCTGTGCATAGTCCTCTGGTGCTGCAGAGAGGGACCCCGTGCACTCCCCATGGAAGACAGATACAATACCAGGGTTGGCCAGTACCGTATGATGCACATGCTTCAAGCAGAGACGAAGGAACATTCACTGAGCCTGAAACAAGTAAAGATATTCCCACACAAGCTGATAAGCCCAGCATAGGCTGTGCAGGCTCATTATTAGTGAGGAAGTGTTGCAAGCCTACCCAAGACCTGTTTTTGTTTTTGTTTTGTTTTTAAGATTTTATTTATTGATTTATTTGAGAGAGAGAGAGCATAAGCAGGGAGAGCGGCAGGCAGAGGGAGAGGGAGAAGCAGACTCCCTGCTGAGCAAGGAGCCATGTGGGACTCGATCCCAGGACCCTGGGATCATGACCTGAGCCGGAGGCAGTCGCTTAACCAACTGAGCCACCCAGGCGCTCCAAGACCCGTTTTAACATGGCCAAGTTTTGGGAGCCAAGAGACTGCATGCACAAGACTGCCTTTCCCAACATTTTGTATATCATTAAAAAAAATAATGGGACTCCAAGGCTGAAATTAAGCTAGATTATAGATGGGCATTTACATGTGTGTAAGTGACTGGGATAAGGCAAATGGGGTACAGTAGGACTGACAATACTGAAACAGACACTGCTGAAGTTATCAACTACTGAGGTAAAAAAAAAAAAAAAAAAAAAAAAAACAGTCTTTTACCAGTAAATTAGGATCCTCCATGCTCTAGTCTTCTTGGATAATCTCTTTCTGACTCATCTCCTTCCATCACAATCATCCCTTTGTGTTAATCTTTCTCCTGCCTTTCCTTATTGTTTTATTTTTTTTAATTTTTATTATTTATTTGAGAGAGAGAGAGAGAACATGAGCAGGCGAGGGTGGGGGGCAAAGGGAGAGAGAGAGTCCTCAAGCAGACTCCCTGCTGAGCATGGGGCCTGATGCAGGACTCGATCCCAGGACCCGAGGATGATCTCCTGAGCCAAAATCAAGAGTCCAAAGCTTAACTGACTGAGCCACCCAGGCACCCCCTTTATTGTTTTAATGTGTATGAATTGTTTACTTTGCCAGTTGTTAAACTTAACATGAATGGACTCTTAGTGTGTGTATTTTTTCATGACTCCTTCCTTTCAACATTATTTTGATATTTATGTTGACGCATACAGCATTATTAAATTTCTGTCATTACCATGTAGTAGTTAACTGAAAATACATTTTATGTATCCATCTTACCATTCATGGACATTTTATTTGCCATTATTTTAAAATAATAAAATTTAAACAAAGCTTTTTGATTTTTAACATATTTATGTCCTGGTACTCATGTTCAAAGGTTTCCTTGGGATATAAATCTAGGAGTGAAATTGCTTGAATGTAGGACATATGAATGTTCAGATCTCTTAGGTAATGCAAAATCTTTCCAAAGCTATTTTTTAAGTTTACACTCTTGCCAGCAGTGGATGAGAATGTCAGTTTCTCATTATCCTTGCAAACATTTGATATTGACTAGCTTTTACATTTTTGCCAATCTGGTAATTGTGAAATGGTATCCCATTATAGTTTTTTTTTTTTTTTTAAGATTTTATTTATTTATTTGAGAGAGAGAGAATGAGAGACAGAGAGCATGAGAGGGAAGAGGGTCAGAGGGAGACGCAGACCCCCCGCCGAGCAGGGAGCCTGATGCGGGACTTGATCCCAGGACTCCAGGATCATGACCTGAGCCGACGGCAGTCACTTAACCAACTGAGCCACCCAGGCTCCCAGTATCCCATTATAGTTTTAATGTGCTTTTTCTTAACTGGTCTTTATATGTTTATGGGCATTTGGATGTCTTTTTAAATTAAATATCTATTCAAGACATTTGTCCATTAAAAAAAATTCTTTTGTCTTTCATTTTATTTTAGATTGGTAGCAGTCTTTATATAGCATCAGTATTAATCATATGCCTGTGATATCTCCTTTTGGTTTGTGATTTTACTTTTCATTCTTTTTACAATGTCGTTCATGAAAAGAAGTTATTAATATAGTTGAAATTAATAATTTATTTCTAAATAGTTTGTAATTTTGTGATCTTTAAAAAAGGCATTTCATCTCATGGTGATAAAGATATTCTATATGGTCTCCTAAAGATTTATCATTTAGCTTTATATTCAAATTCTTAATCCAGTTGGCATCTATTTTTGTTATTGGTGTTCAATTTCACTTTCTTTATGCAGATTTGGGACTCGATTTAATTTTTTACATGCAGACAGCCAACTATCCTACCTTCATTTCCTGGAAATTCCATCTTTTCCTTCACTGACTTGAAATGTCCACTGTTATAGATCAAGATTCCATATATGTTTAATCTTTTCCTGAATTCTCTGTCCCATTCCATATGTAAGTTTTTCTAATTTAGTAGCAAAACCATCATCTAAGATGCCGTAAGTTTTTATTTTCAGTAGGGGAAATTCTCTACCTTGTTATATTTTTGGCCCTTTGTCCATGTAAATTTTAGAACAAGTTTGTCAACTTCAGTGGAAAACATTGATGGGATTTTCATTGATATAATATTGAATCTTAGATCAATTTGTCAAGATTTCATATCATTGTAATATTTATTATTTTAACCAAAATTGTGTTGTGTATTTCTCCATTTACTTAAGGCATCTTTAGTATATTTCTATAAAGCATTTTTGTTTTTGATCTTTATGGAAAGATCATGTATATCTTTTTTTCTTAATTTATCTAGGTATGTATTGATTTTCATTATTGTTGTAATTGGTGCTACTACTATCTTTCTTGACGTCATAGATATTTTTTAAAAGTGGCTTTTTGGGGTGCCTGGGTGACACAGTCCATTAAACAGCAACCCTTGGTTTCAGCTCATAACGTGATTTCAGGGTCTTGGGATCCAGTCCGGCATGGGGCTCCATGCTCAGCGTGGAGTCTGCTTAAGACTGTCTTTTCCTCTGCTTCTCCCCCACTAAAATAAATAAATAAATCTTTAAAAAAAAGGTGGCATTTTAAAAGCTCAGCAATATTGCTGAATTGTTATTCTATTCCAAATATTTTATTATTATTCACAGATTCTTTTGGCTTTCAGTTTTTTTGTAATATATTACTAGTACCTAAACTGTTTTATATTTCTGTTTCACAAAAATATTAATATTATGCTCTTGATTTTCTCAAATGTATCTAATCCAATTTTCCTGTTTTATGAAGAAAAATATTCTTTTTCATTATACTTAGGAAATTCATAGTTAATATAATCTAATTGCATACATTATTTAAAAATCTAATTCAGTGTTATAAGATGAAAAAGATATTAAAGGAAATTATATATAACTATAAAGGCACTCCCTTTAATATATAAATTCTCAAGCAAAATATATAAGAAGATCTAATTTAGTAATAAGATACTTGCCCTAGGCTCATGAATCCAGTGTCATTTATGTGACAGCTTAAAACACTGATAATGGTGTTTTGTATTGATGATTCAAATATGAAAACTTTGTGGTCCTTGGCAATCTGATTGTCTGAAATCGTTAATTGTTCAGGATAAAGTTCAGGATAAAATTATAAATTTCTCCCCATTTATGCATTATTGCAATTTCGTTATGTTTAAGCAACGCAAACTTCTTTGTATTGGTTAAGTGAAATGAAGTTCATGTTGTAGATACTGTTATGAAAGACAGTCTGTTTTCCTGTCAGTGGTAGGTGGGACATTCTCAAGCCATGCTTGGTACACATCACAGGACATCTATCCTCCTTGCTTTCCTTCTATTAAATTCTAATAGTGTCTCTGTATTATTCAATCACCAAAAGTGCTCCCCCAAATTCTCAAGGAGCACCTTTCTATAGGAGGGACTACTGCCCCAGTTGGGAGCAGCCACAACCTCCTGCAGCTGGGATATGGACGCACTTTGGGGAAAAGGGATTTGGGTGCAGCAAAAATAGGACCCACCATCAAAGTATATTCTGTAAGTCTGAAAACCAGTAGTTGAAACTGACCTCTTAGCAATCATATATATAGGAACACATGATTAGTTATATTATTCTCTAAGTCTAAGAGATGAATAGAAACCAGAAAAAAGCCTGAGAAATTTCCACCAGAAATCCTCATTAAAAGATACTCTGAAATATATGGGACTGTGTTTTCTATATTATCTCCACGGTAAGTGCAGTGATACATAATATATGAATTTTCTTATATCTCTACTCAATACTGGTTGACAGTGTTCTACCAAAACGCAATTCAGGGAAAGAAAATCTATCAGAAGACTAAGAAATGGTACCTGAATAACTCTTAATGGTTTGAGTTGACCCAAGGGCGTCACGTAAAACATAAAAATAAGGATGGACTGCATATATTCAGACAATTCTCTATGAATGTTACTTATTTATTTATATTTTGTAGCTGGGCAAAATAAAAAATAAGAATTGGGCAGCTGAGAGGTTATGTTCTTCTATAAGGATTGCTATCCTTCTATGTTCTTGTTGATTAAAAGTATAATAATGAAAATGGAAAAGGGGTTCAATTACATTTTTTCCCCTCATGGAGAAATCGGTCTTTTTATTTTCTTGGAAGTTAACCTCTGAAGCCACTATGTGATCAGCATAACTTAATTCATAAAATCAAATTCTGATATGCCTACAGCAGATAAATTTATAGAACTATTTCTATGTTAAATACAAAATCATTTTATGTTGTGGTTATAAGTTCAGTCGATTTTGAAGTAATCTCTGGAGCACAGATTCATGCCTTTGGAGTGCCCTACCTATTACTACTTCTAAATCATTTTAGTTTTCTTTTAACCTTCCTTTACACTAGCAATCTGCAGACTCTGGGAAATGAGATTCATTTTTTTTTTTCCTTTTGACATACTATACATGTAGGCACACCAGAGTTATATCATTATATTCAGGATGACCAATTGCTTTTTTCTGAGACTAGTAATTCAAGATGTGGCTCTTTGAAGGACTAAGGAGAGTAATGATGAATTTTTCACATGTTCATATTCTATTTTCTTGCTGTGAAAATGTTTAAAACAGATCTACTCCAGCTCCATAGCCTATCCCATAGAATAGAATCACCAAAAGATGCTGTAAAAATGATACTAAGCTATTGACTCTAAAATTGATTGGCCATGATTATAAGAGATGATAATAGGCCTACCTTAAAGGAACACTAAGATAGTTGAAATCATACAGATACAAATAAACATACACAAAATATCAGAGAAAAAGAACAAAATGTAGCCTAGTGTTTAGTACCTACAGTTCACTGATTAATTAGAGTTCCATTTGCAGTTAAAATTGTCAAGGCTCATTGAATGTCATTTTATGTCAAGTATTTTGTTAATAATTGCCTCTTTAAAAGTGGTTGAAGTTGTCTGTTACTAATAAATATAATATACTCTGACAGGTTTTATACTCTTTTGAAATTCAATCTCAACATCTCTTATTGAGTGTCTAGATTCTAGAGAGACTCTAACAACCGTAATTAAAGAGACATCCATGGAGCATATATGTGTTATGGTTGACAAATAATATATAAGCATGGCTTTAGTTAATAAAAGCAATATGAGTTTTTCTCTGCATAAAACTCTAATTTGATATGAATGTTCCCTATTTAAGATTTTTAAGTATAAATTGGATCAATGATCTTTTGAAAGCTTTGCTAAAATGCCCATGAAAATAGAATAGAGATGCAATTTCCTGAGATGGAATCCAAAGCCCTCCACATCAAACCACTGTTTCCACCAACCATTTTCTTCACCATTCTTTTTTTTTTTTTTTTAAGATTTTATTTATTTATTTGAGAGAGAGAGAGAATGAGAGACAGAGAGCATGAGAGGGAGGAGGGTCAGAGGGAGAAGCAGACTCCCTGCCAAGCAGAGAGCCCGATGCGGGACTCGATCCCGGGACTCCAGGATCATGACCTGAGCCGAAGGCAGTCGTTTAACCAACTGAGCCACCCAGGTGCCCCTTCTTCACCATTCTTAAGGCGCTTTATTCTTCTTCTGTACCTCAACCACAGAGGATCAATTTTTGATCCCCAATGTCTGCATTTTCTCATCTCCATATCTTTGCTCAATTCAGTCTAATTTAACACCAACTAAAACAAATTAATTCCTATCTTGTATCAGGTTCTAAATGAAGAAAATTCAGGTCACCCAGTAGCTTGGGTCCTGAGGAGGAACAAACAAGCAGAAAATGCATTTGTCATTAGAGCTAAAAAGTGTGCTTAGGATAACATATAAACAGAACTTATTTGAGGACAAGGACTATTCTAGTCCTCATGGGGACAGCTACATAAAGCTGATGAGCTGATGAGCAATCTTCATCTTACTTTAGTTTATCTTTAGTTATCTTTGTCTTTACTTCAGTTATAGCTCCCTAGCATTTGTAGTTTTAGTCAAGCTAGTTCTGAAAGATGAGTAGAAATCAGGGCTGTAAGTAATTAGCAAAGGGTTATTGCAGAAAGAAAATGAAGCCTGTGCCCATATGGTGTCTCTGGGAAACTACACGTAGTTTGGTACGTCTGGGATAAGTGGGGTGGGGGGAGGAAGAGCTAATAATAGGAGATGGGGCTGGAGAGAGAAACTGAGTCCAGCTGATGATAAACATTTTCATGACTTCCTAAAGGGTTTATTGTACTTTCAGCCAGTGGGGAGGGTAACTTGATGCTCTTTGTCTCCTTGAAAGATCACACTCACAGCAATGTGAGATGGAGTTCAGAGTTAAGACCCTGCTGGTGTAGATATAGAGTATTGGACAAATGTTCCAGTTCCCTCTTCCAAGCCTGAAATACCCTCTGTCTTTTAGCTCTGTATGTTGGAGTCCTATCTATCTATCAAAGTCTGGCTCAAATGTTACATCTCAATGAAGTGTCTTTCTAGATCTTTCCTCCATCAAAATATTGTCTCCCTCTTTCAGTTATTCCCACAACTTTCTCTCCCTCCCTCCCTCCTTTTCTCTCTAATCTTCATTTTGGCTCTTGAATTAAAATTTACATAGTGTTATCTTTCCAACTAGGAATAAACATATAAAGGGAGTAGCCACTCAATAAATATTTGCAGAACTGGCACTTTTCATGAAGTTTTAAAAGTCATAGATTTACATTAAAATCTGAAAATAATGCACCGTTTAAAAGAGAAGAGAGGTTTTGGAAACTATTGATGTAAAATTAATTGTAGATGTTATTTATAGTGTAGCTATTAAGTTTGTTTCTGTTGTTACTTCATTAGCTCTCTGCTATGTACCAGTTGGGGAAGGAACTTCCTCTTCTGTCAAATGATTGTTGATCTTGAAAGCAAAGATAGAAAACAAGTGTCCTCTCAATTTACTTCATACAGTAAAAAGAATGTAGGCATGCCTAAAAATAGATTTAATTAATAATGCTTTCTAGTAAATTCATTTCTGTCAGATATTTAAATTACTTTTTTCTTGAGAGGAGGAGGAAATGTGAATTTTATACCACAAATAGGTTGTCCACAAAAGGCTGCCTTACCTCTGAAGCATTTTCCCCTAAATCTAGGAACTCATTGACTTAAGGTAATTATCAATGGTCACATTCTACAGGACCAGATCTGCCTGTCTTCACTTTGTGAAACAGAATCCTATTTATAAGTATTTTAGAGATATTTTTCTTAGTTGTGTTAGGTTCCATACATAGAAGTAATTAATATTTATGAAACCTAACCTGAACAATATACTTGTTTTTTCCCAAGTATTTAAAAAGCACAAAATAAATTTTTTCTATCTCTTATCTAAACATTAAGATCCTGATAGTGAAGATGTAGACTATTGGGGCAGATTTTCTCATTTACTCTAATGCATCTGGAACACCCCGAGACTGCAGTGATTTAATGAGGCAATGGAATCAATGCTTAAAGTGAATGATTTCACAGCCACTTAGAATATTAGCAAAGAGCTGGCACACATCATTGGAATTTGCCAGATCTGTGAATTAGTTTGAGCCACTGATTGTTTACTCGGGTAGCACACACAGCAGCAACTCTTGCTTGTAAGGAAAGAAAAACATAACATTGATCTGATTGGTTTAAAATGGTTTTATATAGCTAAATATTGTATTTTGATTTAAATGAAAATGAAGGATTCTGATCAACATAGTGTACATGAACACATGATGATAATTTTGGAGAAATAAACAATCTGCTACCATTCCTCTCTATAAAATGGGAAATAAACTATTGAGTTTCATTACCTGGTTTCCATGTGGGTACTTAAGAACCCACACCAAGCAATCTCACATCTGTACTTATAAGTACCAGTGATCATAGGTCAGAATATATCAGTCTATATAAATAAAAATACTTTAAAATATAAATATTCCAATTTTTATTTTCTTGGTACACTTTATTTTCTCATCCATATTTGATTTAAGGGACATCATATCTTAATATTGCACATTTAGATTTTTAAAAGTACATTGAGGGGGAAAAAAGACATTCTTTTTTTTTTCCTTTTTTTCACTTTATTTATTTATTTTTTATTATGTTATGTTAATCGCCATACATTACATCATTAGTTTTTGATGTAGTGTTCCATGATTCATTGTTTGTGTATAACACCGAGTGCTTCATTCAGGACATGCCCTCTTTAATACCCATCACCAGGCTAACCCATCCCCCAAGCCCCCTCCCCTCTAGAACCCTCAGTTTGTTTCTCAGAGTCCATAGTCTCTCATGGTTCGTCTCCCCCACCAATTTCCCCTCCTTCATCTCTCCCTTCCTACTATCTTCTTCTTTTTTTTTTTTAACATATAATGTATTATTTGTTTTAGAGGTACAGATCTGTGATTCATCAGTCTTACACAATTCACAGCGCTCACCATAGCACATACCCTCTTTTGTGATGATTTTTTTTTAAATAATATACCATGATACTCAATATAAATTAAAGTAGACATTTTTGTTGGCAATATCAAAAATCTTAAAAGATCAAGACTCTTGTAACTGTACATGGCTTTGATTCATAAATTATTCTTCCAAGAATAAAAAAGAAATAATAAAAATGCAGACATTTAAATTATAATACATTGACATGATGGGATACTAAAAATTATATATAAAAGACAAGTGTAAATGGTTTATATAATATTAAGTAAAATAAACAGTGAGGGGAAGATAGATAGATAGATAGATAGATGATAGCCAACCCAATTTATGTCTCTGCATTATATTAGCATTTACTTTTTTAATTTTTTGTTAACATATAATGTATTATTTGTTTCAAGGGTACAGGTCAGTGATTCATCAGTCTTGCACAATTCACAGCACTCACCATAGCACATACCCTCCCCAGTGTCCATCACCCAGCCACCCCATCCCTCCCAGCCCCTCCACTTCAGCAACCCTCAGTTTGTTTCCTGAGATTAAGAGTCTCTTATGGTTTGTCTCCCTCTCTGGTTTCGTCTTGTTTCATTTTTTCCTCCCTTCCCCTATGATCCTCTGTCTTGTTTCTCAAATCCCTCATATCAGTGAGATCATATATATTAGCATTTATTTTATTTCAAAAACTAGAAGGAAAAAATACCAGAAGGTTAATAATAATTATGTTTATGAGGTTCTGATTTTTTTTTACTTTTCTTTATTATCTAAATTTTCTATAGGAGTATGTGTTTTTTTATTGAAGCATAATATACATAGGAAAGTAGATAAACCCCAAATGCGCAACCCAGTGAATTTTTGCACAGTAAACACACATTTTCTGTGTCAGAACATTATCAGCTCCCCAGCAGTGCCTCTCCTGCCCCCCTCTAGCAACTGTCCCCCTCCAAACATAACCACTATCCTAACATCTAGCACTGTAGATTGCTTTTGCTGTTTTTCATTTCTGTAGAAACGGATGTATTTTTTTTTTTTAAACGGATGTACCTTTTGTTGTTGTTGGCTTATTTCATTCAACAATATGTGTGTAACAGTTGCCCGTGTTTTTGTGTGTAGTATCCCATTGTAAGAATGTATCACAATTTACACACTTTACTGTTGATAGCCATTTGTATAGTTTCCAGGATTTGGCTAGGACCCATACAGCTTCTATGAACATTCTTGCAAATGTACTTTGGCTAACATGTATAAATTTCTAAAGGGAGTATATGTGTTGGGTCATGTTATATCTTTGTTCGGGAGAATCAGAGGGAGGGAAGGGAAGGGGACAGGAGTGGAGGAGAGGGAGGGAGGAAGAAAAGAAGGAAGGAAGGAAGGAAGGACAGACCAGAATTTGCTACATACAGACAAGCTTGCTGTTCACACTAACTCGGGCAATAGTAATGGTCATTGATCCCTGGGTTATCACTTATCTCCATCTCTTTCATTTGGTCCTGCTCTGCTGGTAAGGTTGAAGAAAGCTGATGGCCTTTTTTCTGTATTATTTATAAAGCAGATCTGTCTCTTTGATTCTCTGTACTCTGACCTCACCTTGACTTCTATTAGCAGTCACTAATATAGGAGGGACAGTCTGTGCCAATCTTATGATTTAAAAATTAATGACGACAGGGGCGCCTGGGTGGCTCGGTTGGTTAAGCGACTGCCTTCGGCTCAGGTCATGGTCCTGGAGTCCCGGGATCGAGTCCCGCATCGGGCTCCCTGCTCGGCAGGGAGTCTGCTTCTCCCTCTGACCCTCCCCCCTGTCATGCTCTCTGTCTCTCGTTCTCTCTCTGTCTCAAATAAATAAATAAAATCTTTAAAAAAAATTAATGACGACATGTAGATTCACCATTATAATGCATGTTTTAAATGCACAAAATTAGTTTTTTTGACACCAAGTCACAATTTAGAACCCAGAATGAGAAAACTCGGAGATTCACCTGATCAGGAGATCAGGGTGCAGGACAGAAGAGGTGAAACCATATGCGTGATGTGGGAGGAAAAAAAAATAAACACTCCAAACATCACATTAGGGGCACAAGATAATGTTTTAATCTCTAAAGTTAATTTTTAGAACCCAAAACGCTACAAGCATCTTTTTATAACCACCCTCACTTTTCACAATGCTTCTTTTGATACCAAAATGCTCAGCCTGAAGATTTTGGAATGATCAAAATTAAGAACATGATCTTCATTTTTGTTGGCCCAGATATCTGCTTTAACACTTCAAACACTCTTTTAAAATATCTCACACTGTATCAAAAATAACTTTCCTTAACCACAAGGCAATCTGAGAGCTCTGTCAGTCAGCAAGCCCATATGTAAGTGAGAAAGAAATGTGCTGTTTAGTTTACATGACAACCTGCAGATCAAAGCACAATAAATAAATAACAGTGAGTCGCCTAAGCCTTCTCTTTCTTTGGGAATAAACATTGAATATAAATACTTTGAAATGGAAGATTGAAGACACTGTTGCTATCAGTGTTGGAAGAAGATGGAAAAGAAAAGACCCTGGTCAAGAGGAATTATCATTTTTAATATAGAATTATAATGTTCACCAGAAGATACAAATCAAATGTGATACAGGTTGGTAGACTCAAATTAAAAGGTTTTGTCCATCAGTAGAAATCTAAACATTGCTGTGGAAAAATAATTTGGGTTTCTAAATGCAAGCTAACTATATGCAGTTTGTTTGGTTTCATTTAATTATTTTTAAAAATGGTGTTTTATTCATTAGCACATATTATTGAGTTCAAATGAAACCATGATTTAGAGGATGAAAATCTAAGTTGCCTCTTTGTTTTTGTTTTTGTTTACTGAGGAGTTCCTATCCTTTCTTCACAAAGGTCCAATATGGTTTCCTGGAATACAGGGGTGTTACCCTTTGTACCAGGTTTTATGGCTACAGTGGTTTGAATTCTTCATGAATGGTTCCAATTTTCATGGTAGTTTCTTCCTTTCTTTAGGCTTCAAACTTTAAAATTAATCAGCTTTCTAAAAGATGTATCTAAAGGAGGAATCTCCTCCCCTTAGAGAAATAAGCTCAAAAGAGTTAGTAGAGGTTATTTTCGGGAGGGCTCAATTATCTTCCATTCACTCTGCTCTTGGCCTACTTAGAGCTATCAAAGGAAGGATGGTCCTCATACACATTTCACAGGAGGTTTGCTCAAATTAACAGGATACCCACAATGTCAGAAAGACAGAATTTTATAAGGAATTGCCCCAAGGTGCTCTCAACCAAATTCCTTTATGTAATTTGATCAATATTTTATAGAACTCAAATTTAGGTTGTTCCTTCTAGAAACTCAGTAGGGTTGTTGGTGACTAAGCCTGTGCAGAATATGGTCATTCCTACACTGGATTCTACCTCAAGTACCATTTAGTTCCAACCTAAATTTGAGTTATAGTTGATGAACTATTTTTACCCTCATTTTTCCAAAACTGAATTTTTATGTTGACTCCATAAACTTTGTTTGTACATGTTGATATAGTTTCGCATGGGCATTGCAAATTTTTAGTTAATTTTATTGTGCTGCTGGAAAATATCAAAATCAGTCTTTCTTCTAAATCCAAAAACTATCCTTCAAAAATTGTTTTCAAGTTATTTGCTCATAAATTCTTGACAAAGTTCTTCCTCCGACAATGCACTTTGGTGTGAATCCCTAGAGAGTTTTCTGGTTCCGTTTCTTCATATCAAATTCAAAACAGAAATGAGTGCAGTGTCCCGTTTGCATTAGATTAACTATTGTGATGTTATCATTTAATGAGTAATTCATTTGGACAAACTTTTTATATGCAAGATTTTCTGGAGAAAAAATTTGTTTATATGAATATCAGATTTCCTTTCTATCACTATCTAATTTATTATATTTCCATAATATTTCATATATTTTAAGATGTTCATTTACCACTTAGAATACTTGATCACTGATATTTTTATTATGCTACTTGTTTGAAGAATAAATCGTGTTACACTAAACTTAAATTCTAACTAGGGATATTAGCAAAGCATAGTTATTAACATCTCCTGATGTATCAATGTGTAGTGAGAACTTTCTTTACCAATGCAATAATTAAATTATCATCATACACATTTTTTTTATTTTGTTTTGTTTTTGTTTTTTTTATAAGAGTGTTATTCAAAAATGGCACCTTTTCTATTTACTTTGTTCTTAGTCCCAAATAGTACAAGCTTGGAAAATGAGTAACTCTGTGATGGTGTAGCACATTCTGGCTTTGGCTATAAATTGTCAGAATTTGTGAAGTGTCTTGCTTGAACAGGAAACGCTGGAACTCACTCATAGATGATTCAGACATTTTCAGTTCACTGTTGTAAAATTGTGAAGTGTGTCTTTCTGCAGAGAGTATTTTGCTATAAGATGTCTGCATAGTATTTTACTTTCATTGTGTAATTTGTTACTTTCTATATTTCCTTACAAATTAAATATGTAGGCTAATTAGAAGAAGAAATATTCAGGTATAAAGTTTCAATAATCCAAGATGAGTAAGTTCTAGAGATCTACTGTATAGCATACAATACCGTACTATGTACTTAAACATTTCCTACAGGGGGTAGATCTCATGTTAAGTGTTTTTGTCACACACACACACACACACACACAGAAATAATGATAATAAAATTAAAAAGAGTGAGTAAAAGCTTTTGGAAGTGATGGATCTTTTTATGGCACACGTGTGATGATGGTTTCATAGGGGTATACTTATCTTCAAACTGATCAAGTTGTACACATAAAGGTACAGGCTTTTTCATGTCAGTCATACCTCAATAAAGTGGGTTTTTTTTTAAAAAAAGAAATATCTGTGCAAATAAATGCATATGTGATGTAATCCTCATTATATTACTCAGTAAGTGCTTTGTACTCCTTTTTCTGTACCATGTTTTGTCCTCTCCATCTGTTGAATTTTCACCTTTAATTCTTTTTTAAAAAAGTGTCCATTACTGTGGCATCCCAGTCAGGGCTCAATGCAGAAAACAGAAAATACTAGTATTCTTTCAAAAAGAAAAAAAAAATAACCCATGGAATAGAGTGCTTTACAAATTTGCTGGAAGAGCTGTTGCCCTGAAAATGAGGAAGCACCTACTAGATTGGAATAAAGACTCCCCCCTCTACCTGTGATAAAAGATTCAGAACCGAGTGCTGCCCTTTTCCGCCACAGCAGGTTCTCCTGCCAGGTAGCTGGTGACTAGACGGACATGTGCAGCACAGAGAGCAGCAAATGCCTGCCACCTTCTTTTGCCTTTCGAAGGTCATGTGAGCGCATCTACCTGAGGGAACCCTATTTATATCTAAAACCCTAGCTGCAAGGGAATCTGGGAATGTGGTTTCTGGCTTTATGACATCTTCAACTACAGATGGTCTCCGACTTATGATGGTCTGACTTAATGATCTTTTGGCTTTATGATGCTATAAAAGCAATATGCATTTGGTAGAAATTATACTTCAAATTTTCAATTTCGATTTTTTCCCAGGCTAGCGATAGGCATGCAGTAAGATCCTCTCTCATGATGCAGGGCAGTGACAGTGAGCTGCAGATCCCAGTCTGCAGGGGTAAACAACTGATACGCGGACAACCATTCTGCACTCATACAGCCTTTCTGTGGTTCATGGCCAGTACAGTATTTAATAAATCACATGAGCCACTCAACCATATATTATAAAATAGGCTTTGTGTTGGATGATTTTGCCCAACTGTAGTCTAAGATAGTCTAGGTTAAGCTATGATGTTCAATAGGCTACATGTAATAAGTGCATTTTCAACCTACAATATTTTCAACTTACAGTGGGTTTATCAGGCTGTAACCACACCGTAAGTCGAGGAAGACTGTAGAAGCAAGTTGGAATGGAAGTAGAGAGAACTTACCCAGCATCTTCTACAGTCCATATCTTCACCTATTTACATTCTTCTGCAAATAACTAAAGTTCCAAATAGAAATGATAACTAGTTTGATCTAGTCTAAAATAATGTAACCCTACCATATATACATGTTTCTTTCTCTTCCCAAAAATGGAGACCCCAAATCCCATCAGTAACTGAATAAACCTCTAGAGTTGTATTCAAGCTCGTATAGTTTAGTTGCAATCCCAATTTCCCATCCTGTAAAATCTTTAAAAATGTAGGGAACAGGGAAAGGAGGAAAGCTAGCAATTGGTTAATATGTACAAATACACACACAATAATGAAATGAAAATAATATGGAAATCTACCTCTTCTCATTTCTGCAACTGGTCACAAAACTGTAATTGTTTGTATAACTCTTGTACTCCTTCTTCTAGCACTTCAGCCGTCTGGGATTTTCTACATGGTAGTGACCCAAACCTTGATTTCTTAGGGATCTCATCAACAGGGAGAAACATAATTTTTTATAAAATGAAATTTATTTATTTAAGTTTAAAATCCTGAAAGGGGCTCTAGGCATTTAGAACTTCAGAGATTTTGTATGTTTGTTTTCTTGCTTGTTGGCATAGGCTGTCTGCATTCTTAAAAATGTTTAAAATTAAATTATAGTAAAAAATGTCAAAAATTAAGCACAAATTGAGTAGAATAAAATTGTTACTCATTTTTGTTTTATTTAATAAATTTCTGAAAATTTACAAATCTATATTGCATATAATTTAGTGATTAAATATTTTGAAAAATCAATTTTCTTAAGTTTTATGATCTATACTACCTTAATGTGTTGACTTATTTAAATTGTGTTCATTTTTATTTGTTTCATAAAATTGTAGAACACTTTTAATCATTAAAAATTATAATAATCAGTTTTAAAGTTGCATCATAAATCAGACTAGCTAATTGTGAACATCAAATGCCAATAGGAAGGTAATAGAAAAAGAAAAAAGTGTGACAAAAGAAAGAAAGGTGTAACAATTCAGAAAGTTTATAAAAACAAATGCAGGACAAAAGTCACCATCATCATCATCACACATATATTGTATTTAAGAAGAAAATGAAATAAGAACAAAATGAATCCAAAGAATGCTATAACATTTGCTAATTGCTTGTAAAACAGATCTTCCAACTAAAAAAATAAAAAGCTAACAGACATAATTCAATAAGAACGCCTAATTGGTGCTATATGGGGTAGTCAGTTCAGAGAGGTATGTGACCCAAAAATTGATTGTTTCTGAATTGCCACTGTGACAATATTCATTGGGATGTTGCCAACAAAATTTTCTGGCTCCAAACCTGCATAGTTTATGAATTTAGTGACAACAGGCTGTTTTGTCATTTGCTGCCGTGAATTTCCTTGCTTAGCTCAATGCCTGCTAACGATGCTTCTTTTGCCCCTTGAGGCTGTTAAACTGACCCTTGTCAATAATTCTATAAACTGGAATAAACTTTGCATCTTTCAGGATTCTTTTTTTTTAATGTTTTATTTATTTATTCATGAGAGTCAGAGAGAGAGAGCAGAGGCAGAGGAAGAAACAGGCTCCCCGCCTAGCAGGGAGCCCGATGAGGGACTCGATCCCAGGACCCTGGGATCATGACCTGAGCCGAAGGCAGACGCTTAACCATCTGAGCCACCCAGGTGCCCCAACATCTTTCAGGATTCTTAATGAATCACATTCTCTGACCCAGAGCGTGAGGGTTGAGGTAGGTTCAGACTTTGATCAGAGCTAGCTTTATAGTCTGGCACAGGAAGGAACATTTTAGGAACAGCTATAAATTTGGGGGACCTAGCTTGATGGTGACATAAAGTTTTAGGATAAACCAGAAACTCCAATTATAGCCTAGGCTTTAGTTCACAGGCATGTATCTATGGCCCTTGGAAGCCAACATTAGATTTTCCACTTATTCCTATGTGGTAACTTGACATGCACAAATTCCTGGTTTCATTTCTTATGTCAAATTATTGAGGTTTAATTCATATACATTAAAAGTCACTCTTCACAGTTAACATTTCTGTGAGTTTTGAACAATACCGTAATGTGACCATCACAGTAATGAAGATATAGAATATTTCAATCATGCCCAAAACTTCCCTCATGTCCCCTTGTAGTCAATCCCCCTGGAAAACTTAGATGAGATTTCTGATAGTTTGACCTCTTCTAGGACATCATCTAAATCAAATTTTATAATATATAGCTTTTTCCTTCTGGATTCTTTCACTTAGCAGAATACTTCTGAGATCCATCCATGTTGTTGTATGTATCAGTAGTCATTCTCTTTATTGTTGATTAGTATTCTGTTATATGGGTGGGCCACCGCTTTCTCATCCACTCATCAACTAATGGATAATTGGTTTGTTTCATGTTTCAAGTGGTTATGAATAAAGCTGATATAAATACTCACATAAAGTCTTTATGTGGGCATATGTTTTCTTTTCTCTTGGGTAAATGCCTAGAAGTGAAATTGCCAGGTCTAGGATAAGAGTAGGTTTGATTTCAAGAAATGGCCACACTATTTAAGCATACTGGCTCTACCATTTTGCATTTCAACCATAACGGTGATAAATCGGCAATAACAATGACAGCAATATCAGCAACAACAGCAGTCTTACTGAGCACTGATTCAGCGCCCATCATGTAACAGTCATTGTGCTAAGTAAACACTTTGTATCTATTTGTGAGGTCACAAGAGCACAGACACTGTAAGGTGCTGTTTATTGGAATGTACATTATCTCAGCCCTTCTGAAAGTCAACCTGGGAACATGCTTCAAAAGACTTAAATATGTGCATATACCTTGACCCTCAAAAAAAATCTCTGGAGGGGCGCCTGGGTGGCTCGGTCGTTGGGCGTCTGCCTTCGGCTCGGGTCATGATCCCAGGGTCCTGGGATGGAGCCCCGCATTGGGCTCCCTGCTCAGCAGGGAGTCTGCTTCTCCCTCTGACCCTCACCCCTCTCATGCTCTCTCTCTCATTCTCTCTCTCAAATAAATAAATAAAATCTTTAAAAAAAGAATGCCCTATAACTGGAATCACACATTATGGAAGCTTCTTTCACTCAGCAGGATGTGTTTGAGATTCATCTCAGTTGTTGCATTTATCAATAATTTGTTTCTTTTTATTGCTCACAGAGTGTTCCATTGTATAGACGTACTATTGTTTGCTTATCTGTTTACCAATTAAATGAGATTTGGGTTGTTTATAGTTGTTGGCAATTATTAACAGAGCTGCTAAAAATATTTTGTGTACAGGTTTTATGTGAACATAGGTCTTCAGTTCTCTAGATACCCAGGAGTGGGATTGCTGAGTCATAGAGTATGTAGGGGTTTAACTAAAACTATAAGTCCAAACAGCCAAGATCTGCATTCCCACCAGCAATGTAAAGATTTCCACGTCCCCACCAACACTCAGGAGTTTATTATTCATTTTGGTCTTCTGATAGATGTGATACCTCATGGCTTCAATGTGCATTTATGTAATAGTTAATGGTGTTGAATGTCTTTTTATGTGCTTATTTGCCATCTGTATATTATTGCCAGTGAAATGTCTGCTCTTGCATTTTTGCTCATTTTTGATTGCTTTTTTATTGTTGAGTTTGAAAGTTCTTTATATATTTTGGATACAATTCCTTTGTCAGATATATGGTTTGTGAATATGTTCTACTAGTCTGTAGCTTGTGTGTGTGTGTTTTAGAAAAGTTTATTAGAAAATTCTCTCCCTGAACTAGTATAACATGTGATGCAATACTGCCCTTTATTGAAACCAACTGGAAATACGCTTGTGTCCAAAGTGGTCCTTTTACAAAATGTATCAAAACCAATTTCTGGTGTGATTTGTGCTCTGCCTCTGCCTCCTGACATCCCAAAGCATCCCACCGATGACTGTGGATACCTATTTTCCCAATGGGGACACTGAGGCACCAAACCAACTATGGCACAGTGATTGCACAGTGTGGTGGCTGTTAGGAATTGCCCACCTCTGCCTGGCCCAGGTGGGAGATGGTGGGAGAGAGGCCAGTGGGACTCTGGAGGCAGGTCTTTTGGTGTCTGTCCTAACCCCTGAAGAGGGGAGGGAAGATGGCCAGGGCAGGACTTTGGTGGAAGTGGAAAACATCTTGGGGGCTGTTAAAGGTCTGGAAGGGAAAACATCTTTGGGAGAGGCAGAGTCTGCTGCCACGTTGGGAGGTGGGTGACGAAAGGCTGGTGCTGCTGGTGAGAAAGCCTGATCTGGACGCCTAGTCAGAGGGCTCACTATGGCCATACGTGTGGACAGCTGGGGTCATCTTCCAGGCGGCTGCCTGGAATTTGATGGTGTCTAGCAGCAGCAGCTGGGCCAGGGAACTGAGGCTGGTTGGGAGTAGGAATCCATACTGGATTAGGACAGAGAGTTCATCCATTCATGCATGTATGGTCTGTTCATCTCCAGCTGTACCCCCCCACCCCCACCCTCACCCCACTCCCACCCCACCCCAGATTCAGGTGCAACCCCAGGCTGTCTACCTCCTCCTCCTCCTCCTCCTCCTCCTCCTCCTCCTCCTCCTCCTCCTCCTCCTCCTCCTCCTCCTAGCTCAGACTGTTGGTCAGGGCCAGCTGGAAGAGGCAGGCACTATGCTAAGCACTTGTATATTTTTAATTCATTTCATCATCACAGAGATGCATGAGGTAGATACTATTGTTATCATCTTATTTTTTAAATGATGAAACTGAATGCCAAAAAATGTCATGTAACTTACCCAAGTTGTCTCAGCCTACAAGTGGTAGACAGATACTCAAATCTGGATAATGTGGCTGTAGGTTTGCCTCCCCACAGTGTTCTACTGCCTCTCAGTTTGCTGGTAAAATAGACATTAGGGCTAATACAGAGTGAGCCACCTTAAAGAAAAATAGGAGAATCCTAAAAATTGCATTTTTAAGGACACTGTTGAAAGGCATCTCAAGCAGAACGTAAACTGAAAAGTTAGCATCCAGGAACTCAAGAAAATGCCATTAGTAAGTGTGTACAACAGTCATTCATATGTACAAGTTGCCCTATTTTTCCTGTATTTACACAATCCCTATTCAGACAGGAGCTGTTCTCTGCAAACTGATGTGAGGTTTGGATTGAATATAAAAGACCTAAATTTATAATCAGAAAGAAAAATAACTTCAATCTTGGAGAATAAGAACAGAGGTTAAAAGAGTCAGACTCCACTACACAAACAAAATCCTATTTAATGTGAGAAAGAAATAGAACATGACATATTTTTATTAAAAGCAGGAGGAGGATTTAATGGAATAATTAAATAGACTTCATATTTTTATTTGCAGATTACATAAAACTGCTCACAACAATTGACAGACACTGAATAGTTTGGCAACTTCGTGTTGCCCAGAATTATTTGTTTTCATATTAGTTTGGAAAATGGTTAAGGCCTCTTTTTTAACAATGTATACTTTAAATAATTTTTTTTTTCTCAAACTGCATTAGATGGTTTTCTTGTAATTTGGTTGAATGCAAAGAGAAAAACAGTGAAGCTGTTTCTGACAGACCTGGCTGTACCAGCATCTTTGGAGACCAGCATGATAAAAAATATATGAAGGGAGAGGAAAAGTGACAGTCATGTTGGTATCTGAGATTATGTGTCTTACATTTATTATGCGTTAAGTGACAATATGTAAAAAGGCATTGCCTCTTCTCTCCTACTTGAATATTTTTATCAGGTGTTGATGCAAGACTATTTTCACTCTTACTTTTTTTTTTAATGAAAATTCAGAGTGTAAGTTCCAATTTGTGTTTATGTAACAATAGTATATGTAGACTGAATTAATCAACTGTGGCAGCTACTTACCTCGTCAGCTCATTCTGGGTGCTAAATGTATGTAGACAAGTAGGGGGCACTCTGCCTAGATTTCTGTAAAAACTCCTCAAATGATTTTCAAATCTTTGTGAAGATTTAAAAAAACTGAGAATGGCTGATGCAACAGTCATGGCATGCAACCAAAATAGAGAGTTGTCAGAGCACAAAACAGTGTACCAACAACAAGCAAGATCGTGTAGGATCTAGGTTTTTATTTCTAATTTCTTGTTTAGATGGATTTGAGTCTAGGAAAATGATCTCTAGAATTCTGGTCTGGTCTGTAGCACCCCAATTTTAGAACCTCTTCTGTGTGTGTGTGTGTGTGTGTGTGTGTGTCCATGTGTCCCACACTGCTCTTATTCTATGCTTTTTTGAGATATGGTCTTGACTTTTTCAGGAGATTTCAAATCTGTGCTTTATGTAGAATTTATCAACATAAAACCTTACATCTGTCATGGATTTTTTTGTGTCTGTAGGGGAAATCTGGCGTCTCTAACTAGCCACTGGTGTTCTCCACCTTTATTTCCGCACCATGGTACTGTTGTGAGGCAAGTTGAAAAGAATCCTAAATCAGGTAGAAACCTGAACTGTCACAACATTTCAATATCTCCCCTGGTTTCTGTAGATCAAGGATGTTTAGACATTTTGTTCTTAGTGTCACTTGAATACCACTTATTTATAAAGCAGTTATGCTAGCCTCTTGTATAGAACAACTGAAATAAATTATTAAAATGGATACTGCGTTATCAGGGAAGCATTGTTCATTTTCTAACAAAATTTTTTCCAGGACTTTGTTCTCCATGTGATCCAGTATAAATATACATCTTAATGAATGAATACAATGTGCACGGGTACAAAGTCGAAATGGAAGGGAAAAATTATATACATCTTTAGCAGATATGCCCTTTGTTTAATTTAAGCTCTTTGTTGCAAGATGAAGAAATCCAACCCGAGTTAGCACCAATAATCAGAGTTTATTGTAAGGACACATACCCATGGCTTCTAAGGAATGAATACTCCTTGGGAAAAGCAGAAATAATATGAAGGCCACTCCTCAAGAAGTGTATGTAATGTTTTATGATTGGGTCAGGTGGAGCCTAGCTCTAGAATGCCTGGCCGTTCCATCTGCTGGTTTCCCCAACTTCTTCTCTTCTCAGTTTCATGGTTTATTCTTTCCGGGCTTTCTACTGCCTCCTAGCATGACCTCTGCTCTCTAAAAAAAAAAAAAAATCTCTTTTTACTTCATTTCCTTTTAGTCTTTGTTCTTGTGTTCTCTCAATTGCCTCTTTGTATTTTAATTCATATTCTTAAGAGTTAAAATCTGACTAACCCAGTACATCTTCACAGAACAGATCATTGGCCAAACTGGACTGGTTTCCCTTAGATCAAGTTTCCACCAGATGTCCAGAGGAAGTTACATAGGAAAACACTGCCTCCCGAGTTACTCCTTTATCAGGGGTTGTGGCATTGGGAAGCACCACTTTTGGATGTTTCCACGGAAAGTCAAAGGAGAATCAAATATAAGCTCCATAAGAGCCAGGATTTTTTTCTTTTTGTAACACACTGTTATGTCTCCTGTTCCAAGAACAGTGTGATACATTGTGAAAACTCAAATATTTATTGAATGCATGAATAAAGGAATGACTAACAGATCATTTGGATTTGCTTAAGGATTGTGCAATGACCTCAGGATGGTGTGAAACCAGAAGATCCAACCTGGCCCAGGTCATGTTCAGTGTGAACCAGCTTTAAATAGTTGCTTAGGTGTGGATCCAGTGAATAAATTTATGCATGACTAATGTGAGGGAAATCTTATACTAACCCAGACCAGAGAACAGAGTGCCTCAGTCACCTTCTTCCAGGTCATGTATATCTGAATATATCTTCCATATATTTTCTATATATTTAATTTGTTGTTTAGAGTTTAAGAAGATAATAAGATCAAGAGCACGGGCCTTCCCACAGAATACAGGGACCATCTCTTAAACCACATGCAACCATCTAACTACTAGAAGCGTTGCTTCAGAGATGTCCGTAAGAAAAAAAATTCAAGAATAACATACTGAAGATGTATCCAAGGCATCATAATTGCACAGAAACAAAACTCTTCTACATCCCTATATTTGGAAGGTTCAAATGGAACCCTACCAAGAAGGAAGGGAAATCATATGGACAAAACTGGATATTAATATGGCCATTGGGGAGAATTCTGAAAGAAATATTTTTGACCTTCTTCATCTCATCCATGTCCATCCCTGTCCTTTTCACTCTTCTCTGCAATTCTGCTAAAGAGAAGTTTCTATGCATTTGTGCCTATGAATCTCCACATTATATTTCCTGAAAGCTACTCTTTACATTTTTTCATCAAAATGCTAAATGCTAAACCATTCAATGTTCTGCTCTTAGGAAAACTAATACAAATAATACTGGTATGCTTATTTACAGTCATAAATCCTATGCCCATGCATCATACCAATTGAGCCATACAAAAATGTGGTGAGCATTCTTAGTACACATTTCACAGGTGAGAAAACAGAGGCTCTCTTAGGAGGAAAGACCTACCCAGATCTATTGATCCATGAGTGGTATCATCACGATCTGAATGTAGGCCTTATAACACCATTAAAACTGTCTCTTGAGATTTCACACTTTATGAAAGTGTGATAACAATTTAACATGCCACTACTTCCTATGAATATTTACACTTTAATGTGAAAGTAAAGACTGGCAATGTATAACCCAAAGTTTCCTTAGTAGTAAAAAATAAGATATTTTGACAACTCTAGAGATTTTATTTGTAGGGAGGGTTATCTTCCCCTTTGCTGAGGGTCAGTGGACTCAGCCCTGATTAATCCCACTTATTTCCAGATTCTTCTTTGTCTGCAAATGGTGAAACCAGAATTCTGATTTAATTTTAATCTCTTTTTATTTCTGTAATGTTATAGATTGATTCTGTTTGATTTTGAATGCTTTCCATTGTAATCCGTAAGTTTGTTTCAGAATATATTAGACACTTGAGCAGAATAGATAATTCTCTCATGTCATCTCAAGGTATTTTCTTCTGTGCAATGTACTAAGCAAAGTTGTATTGAGAGACTGATTTGCACTAGCATAGTATGAATTGAGCTCAAGGACACACAACCAAAAGAGAGGGAGAGGGAAGAATTCTTAGTGAGAGGTTTACCATGTGCACACACACACAAGTATACACAGCAAACAAACCTGGAGAAGTCTTGATTGTACTTCATTATTACATCCTCACACACTTGTTTTGCTCTGTTTAAGGATTATACCAATAGCTTTAAGATAGTGTGGGGACTTTGGTATGCCATCTGCCAAAACCCAAGCAAATTCTGATTTCAGCCTCCAACTAGGATTTAAATAGAGCCCTCATTTTTCATTAGATCATCCTATTTCTAAACTCATTGGAAAATCTCTGATTCCTTTTCACGATTCTGTCCCTTCAGAAAGGTGCTAATTCAAGAATTTGGACAAACATGGCAATGAATGAATATTTTTATCTTCTATGGTGAAAGACTCAAAGGTAGAGCCAGGCAATCCTCCTGAAGATGGTTCAACGGAAATAATTAGTATATGAGGTGAGGTACTCAACACAAGTTTTGAATTTAAATGTTTGTCATACACCCTTTGCCAAAGGTTACCTACTCTGTCACTAACATAATTTCCAGTTCTTTTAAGTCCTTAATCAATTTAAAGCCAGAAATGCCCTGGCTACATTGTTGGATTGAAATGAAAAAGGCAAAATTTCTATTGCTGGTTAAAATGGTTTTAGTGACTCAAGTGAGGGCTATTTGCTTTTCCATTCTCAAAAAGTGACCGGGGTAAAGAAGGAAAACCCAATGTAGAATACAGTGCATGTACTCCCAAGAATGTTGATAGAAACATATTTTAGATATGAATTCAAATCAGATTTATAATAAGGAAGTGCCATGCCTGCAGGAAATCATTCAATTATCAATAAAATATCAAATAAATGCAGTAATTAAAGCAAATGAAGGTAAAGAATTATCATTCTCTGCATTTGTGTGTGTGGTTTGCACATTACCTGAACGTTTATATACTTCTCCAAAAATCAACATTGTATTTTTTATACAGGCTTCTTAAAATAAGCTACAAGTGCTAGTGTTAACTTTTATCTATAGTATTTATTTTCAAAGTGTTTTTCCATTTGGAGAAAAAAAAAGTGTCTTAAAATATTCTGCAATTTCAGCCATGTAGCTATTTTTTGAAGTTTAAAAGGATGCACAGATCTTTTGTAGATAGCTTGAAACACAAAATATATGAAGAGGTGTACTGCTCTTTCTCCATACAGAGAGACTTGAGCCTTTAGAAAGAAACGCTGTTGGCTTCAATTGTATTGAACAAAGGCACTGAAATGTAATGTACCTCAAATGTATGATCGAAATAGGGATGTAAAAGCTGTCTTAAGAGCGGGTAATGGTATGTATAACGTGTCACCAAAGTAAGAACTGTAAATATGAACTTAAGATGCAATAGAAATGGTATGCTTATATCAGTAAGCTAACACAAATGATTTCCTTTTTTCTTAAGCATAAATATTATGATTCAGTGACTCAATTTACAATTTGTTCAAAGTATACACGTACATCAACATATACATTTCTCTCTATATATACCTATATGCATATGCATACATATACATATACATATATTTTAAATTCTATTTATAGTATTTTTTTTTCTTTACCCCTTTATCTGTTTCACCTATCCTCCACCCACAACCCTGCCTCTGGCAACCTCCAGTTCTGTACCCTTAAGAGTCTGGATTTTTTTGCTTGTGTCTTTTCTCTTTGTTCATTTTTGGTTTTGTTTTCTTTGGGTAAATACCCAGTAGTGGAATTACCGGATCATACGGTCATTCTATTTTTAATAGAAACAGTGGCTGCACCAGTTAGTATTCCCAATGACTGTGCATGAGGGTTCCTTTTTCTGTACATCCTATTAACATTCGTTTTTCCTACCGTTTGGATTTTCGCCATTCTGACATATGTAGGGTGATATCTCATTGTGGTTTTGATTTGCACTTCCCTAATAATCAGTGATATTGAGCATCTTTTTATATGCCTGTAGGCCATTTGTATGTCTTCTTTGGAAAAAAAATGTTTATTCAGGCCCCCTACTCATTTTTGGAATCAGGTTATTTGGGGGTTTTTTGGGCATTGAGTTGCGTAGTTCTTTATATTTTTTTAATGTAAACCCCTTATCAAATATAACCTTTGCAAATATTTCTCCCATTCAAGAGGTTGCCTTTTCATTTGTTGATGGTTTCCTTTGCTGTGCAAAAGCTTTATATTTGATGTAGTCCCAATAGTTTAATTTTGCTTTAGTTTTCCTTGCCTGAGGAGACATATCTAGAAAAATGTTTCTATAACCAATGTCAACAAAATTACTACCTATGTTTTCTTCTAGGAGTTTTGTGGCTTCAGGTCTCACATTTAGGTCTTTAATCCATTTTTAATGTATTTTTGTTTAAGGTGTAAGAAAGGGGTCCAGTTTCATTCTTTTGCATGTAGCTGTCCAGTTTCCCAGAACCGTTTGTTAAAGAGACTGTGTTTTCTCTATTGTATATTCTTGCCTCCTTTGTTGTAGACTAATTGACCATGTATGCATGAGTTTATGACTGGACTCTATTCTGTTCCATTGACCCATGTGCCTATTTTTATGCTGGTACCATACTGTTTTGATTATTAAACTTTATAGTATATCTTGAAATCTGGAATTGTGGTATCTCCAGCTTTGTTCTTCTTTCTCGAGATTGCTTTGGCAACTTGGGGTTTTTGTAGTTCCATACACATTTTAGTATCATTTATTTTAGTTCTGTGTAAATGTTGTTGGTGTATTGATAGAGATTGCATTAAATCCATAGATTGCTTTGGGTACTATGGACATTTTAACAATATTGGTTCTTCCAACCCATGAGCATGGAAGAGCCTTCCATTTGTTTTATCATCTTCAATTTCTTACATCAGTGTTTTATAGTTCTCAGAATACAGGTCTTTCACCTCCATGGTTAAATTTATTCTTAGGTGCTTTAATATTTTATTTCTACTTATAATATCTTAACTTTTAAATTGACTGTATGCCATGTTTTTGAAAGATCAGAACATTCAAGAACAAAATAATAATAACGGAAAATAAAATCTAAACATACTTTGTAGATGGTGGCGTTTGTTAGTTTTGGTCTTTTATAGTAGATTTGCATTGTTCATAGTTGTCAGTCAGGAGGTTTTGTTTTGGTGTGCTTATTTTTTTTTTTTTAAGATTAATTCATTCACTTGAGAGAGGGAGAGAAAGTACATGCATGAGCAGGGGCAGGGGGTGGGGAGGACAGAAGGAGAGGGAGAAGAGCAGACTCCCTGCTGAGCACAGAGCAGGACTTGGGGCTGGATCCCACCCTGAAATCATGACCTGAGCTGAAAGCAAGACTTGGTTGCCCAACCAACTGAGCCACCCAGGTGCTCCTTTGTGTGCTTATATTAATATGCATACTAAAAAATGAAGTCCTCGTTATAAAAAAAATAAGTTTTATCAGTTTAAAGATTGCCTATTTACAGATGCTCAGTTTTCCTGTTTTCTCAGTCTGCTAACAGCTCATTTTTCTTATAAATGCTTAGACTCTCTAGTGAATGTACTATTTTTAAAACCTAACTAATGTTCACTGGACAACGGAACAAAACTTGACCTCTTGCATACATGTGAAAACAATAAAGCAAAACAGAGTTTCATTCATAAAGTCTTTCTTAATGATAGTAATTTCTACAGAAAATTAAGCCACTGCATACTGAATAGATGTTACATACATCCATGCAATTCATCTTCACATTTACTTATATATGTACATAAATGAATTCTGCAATATATAGCTATCATTTTCCTTACTGTGCAGAAGTAAACTGAGGCATAGCGTTTATGCCACTTGTCCAGGACTGCAGTGCTAAAAACTGATGGAGTTGGTCTGAGCGCAGTCTGACTCTTTAAACCCAGGTTTCTGCATTAAACCAGTACTCTCCTCTAGAATCTCAAGTGACAATTTTCACAATAGAACATCAAGATGAATTAAAATACCAACACAAGAAAGAGGTATCTGAACCCAAATGGTATGAGTTGTACCACAAGAATGCACTCATTTAGTGGGTATTTATTGAGGTCCATGAATATAAAAATAGGTAAGACATGGTTCTGCTTTCTGTGAGCTCACAGTCTAATGGGAAACACATAAGGAAATAAAAACTGTTGAGACACATATCATTTTGGCAATAATATGTTGACAATAACTATAGGAGCAGAGAGAATACTTAATAGCCTTCAAAGAGTGATGAATGGACCTTCACAGAGGAGGAAATTTGGGGCAGAGCCAAGTAGTAAAAGTCATTGTCAAAGTTACTACAGAAACAGGAGGGCAAGGTCATCAGAACCAGAGAGAACAGCACACAGGTGTGGCACAGAAAATATGGGCTGACATGTAGGGCGAGTTGGAGGGAAGGACACAGAGAAGATGCCAGACAGGTAGGGAGAGACTGGCATGTTGGGCCAAGTCATATCAAAATGCTTGATTTTGTCACACTCAGCTAATTAAAATAGGAACGATATTATCTACGTGAGCTCATTGACCACAATGGCTAGCACATGGTATCCTGCATAAATCAGAGTCACAGAGTAGATGCAAAGATGTGTGGTAGTTAAGAACTTAGATCCTGGACCAAAAAGTCTGGCTCTGGATTTTAGTTCCACAGCTCTGGGGCTTTGGGAAAAACATGTGATCTCTCTGAGTCTGTTCCTTTTTCTGTAAAAGACAAATAAAAATTGCCACAACAGCATCAATAACAACAATAATGATGTTGCTTACTAGCATCTTATTAATGCTTGCTTTACCCCCCCATAATGTTTTAAGATATTTCATTGCATTTACTCATTTAATTCTTTAATATTCTCAGCCACCTACAAGTAGATAGCATTGTTACCCTCATTTTACAGAGCAGAAAATGAAGGCCAAAAGGAGGTCAAGTAAAAACACAGAGTTGAGCATGTATGGATTTAACTCAAATAGTCCCAATGCAGAACACATAGTGCTGTTAAGAGCTGGGGTGGAAGGTCCACGGCGCCTTGCTCTTATGTCTGGCAGCTGGTGCAAGCCGTCAGCCATGATGCCTCACTCAGCTCCTCATGGCCCCTCAGCCTCCAGTAAGAGAGACCAGACGCCTTTTGTGGTAGTCCTCAGGCCGAGTTCTAGAACAAAAGCAGAGACACAACCTCAGAAGTCAGACATGTCACTTTTGCTGCATTCCACTGGTCAAATAAGTCACAAGGCTAATCCAGCTTCAAGTGGGGTTGAAATAGACTCGACCTCTCCATGAAGAGGATCGCCAGAGCAGCATGTAAATTGGCAATATGTAGGATTGCAGCAGCTGCTGCATTCATCTTTGCAAACACTACCACAGATTTTCTAGGGGTGCCCTTGATTTTGACCAGAGGACCCATTCACACTTCTGTGCTTAGTTTTGGTCTAAGACAGTCAGGTATCATGAGAACCTCAGCTATTAATGGAAAACTAAATTTGGTATGCTAGCTTAAATATTTATTGGTAAGACATATTACAGAGAAGTTTTACTAACATGAGTTGAAGATTTTCTAGTTTATTCTCAGTTAACTGGAAAATTAAATTGAATACAGCATTCTCATTTTTCATGAATGTTCATTACTCAATATTCCTATGTATATAAACCTCTCAATTCTTCTGTCGGTGATAAAAATTAGACCTTTGACTGTTATACTAAAAGTGCAGAATACTGTGAATTCTGAAACACCTGTTCAGGTAGGAAAATACTGATACTTTTAGATCGAGTTAAATAAAATCTGATGTCATGCAAGGAAGCACATGGTTTTTAGTTTCATATTTGTGAGGATGTATTTTTAAGTTCTAGCAGATATCTTCATTTTTCTATCAATGCTATAATGTTTTTCAGTGGTTTATTAGAAGGCCAGTAGTACATTTTATGGATGAGAATTGGAAATATTGGAAATACTGTGTATCTGATGGATAGTCATAGCTCTCTCTATTATTTCATTTTGGAATGATATTAAGACCAGACTCAAAATGTTAGTCTTCCAAAAGTTGGTCTTGCTAAAAATTACTCTATTTAAGAAAAATCTTAATCAGTGATATTCAAACCTAAATGCCAGATATGCTTTGACCATGGCGTGATCATGCCTCTGGCAAAATGATGACCTGCAGTCTCCTTTTCCCATGCATTTTCCAGATAAGTGTCAAGATGAACATGGATTCCCTGTCATCGATTCCCAATTAATGGGCCTAGACCCTCTCATAGCATTACATTTTTAGTAAATCAGACAACAGACTTGGAATTACAAATAAACCTTTTTTTCACGTTCACTAAAACTCTGTGCCAGAAGGCCCCAGAGTTCTGGGGTGTGGAGCTCACCAGACACAAGCAAAGTTAAAGACATGCTTTAGTTTCTTATTGGGTTCAAATTGTAGTGTTTCATTTCTACAGGCATGACCTTAGAATCTACTTGAAAACCTGACTTGTCATCCAACAGAGGGTGGAGCTTGTAATACTCAGGAAAGGAAAACCTGTGATACTATGACCAGGTGATTAAAAACATGACAAAGAAAAAAACCTTAAAATTTAAATTTAAAAAAGGGGCGCCTGGGTGGCTCCGTCGGTTAAGCGTCTGACTCAATCTCAGCTCAGGTCTTGATCTCAGGGTCGTTAGCGCGAGCCTCCTGTTGGGCTCTACACTGGGTGTGGAGCCTACTTACATTTTTTTTTTTTTTTAAATACGTGACAAAGAGATCATCTTGTTTGTCTAATTAAACATTAAGGATCTATCGATTTGCTGGGACACTACCTTTCCATTTAGGATAGTAGTGGCCTTCTTCCTCACACTGCCTTGCTCAGAATTTGTAACATTTTCTCCTTGTTCCCAGAGGTAACTCCATGCTCCTTGAATCAGCACTGTATGTTCTGTGAGGCCTACCTGCCTTTCACTATGGCTTTCCTATAAATGGTGTCAGCCTGGTCACAGGAGGCCCTCTTCCCATGGCCCTACCAATGCACATCCAAGTCTCTTTTTCTCACTTTTTCACTCCTGTACTTCACTCCTGGTCATCATTTGTCCTTGATGAATCTTTACTTCAGTCCTGCTTATGTCAAACCTTCTTATACACATTTCCTTGATACATAATCTATTTCCCAGACTCCTTTTGCATTAGATGTTTCTCTAATTCTTTAGAACATGATTCATTTGTGTCTGTATTTCTTTTTTCTAAGTTTTCTAAGTTTTCTTGCTGATTAACTAAATCATAAGTTAATGCGCATAGTTATGTCTAATAACTATGAGCTCCTGAGGACCCAACACAGTACCTCTATACATCTATCTATCAACGTATGTATCTATCATTCTTGTATAGTTACTAAAAGAATTTCAGGCTTGCTAGTAGCCTATTTTATATATCCATGTGTCCAATTAAAACCTGGTGTTAATGTTATTTGCATAAAGCAGTTCTTTTTATTTGTTTGTTAATTTATTCATCTAATTAAACAATTATTGAAACTATGTATAAATAGCTGTTCTAATTACCGGTGGAAAGAATGAGACACTGTCATGGCTGAATATTTTTTTATTGATCATGACAGTAGGGACACAAAGAAATCATTTTTGCAAAAGTATTTTTAGCCCACGTACATCTTTATAGATCTAATGGGTGGAATCTACTTCAGGTGAAATAAAATTAATTGTGGTTGAATTTTAACTTCTTGTCCTTCTCTAATGTTCTATGATACCATTGATTATTGTAATATGATAGCAAAAAAAGCAGTGGGTGGAATGCTCTTAAGAAATGGGGAATCCTCTTTCATAATACATAAAAAGAAATTCACTGATGTCCTTTTTTTTTATTTTTAAAGATTTTATTTATTTATCTGACAGAGAGAGACACAGCAGGAGAGGGAATACAAGCAGGGGGAGCAGGAGAGGGAGAAGCAAGCTTCCCGCAGAGCAGGGAGCCTGATGCGGGGCTCGATCCCAGGACCCTGGGACCATGACCTGAGCCGAAGGCAGACACTTAATGACTAAGCCACCCAAGCGCTCCCACTGATGTCCTTCTAAAAAGCAGATGCCAAGGATGGATTTAGGGCTTCCTGGAGTAAAAAAAAAAAAAAGATAAGAACACCACCACTCACAATTTTTGCTTCATGTTGATGTTCTTCCCAGGTGGAAGTCATGCCAATGGATCATTTATATGAGATATTGAGGTTCTACGGTAATCCAGTGCTGTCCTTGGGACCTGATAGGCAGAGAGCCCTTAGAAATAGGGTATTTTATCAGACTCACAGAAACAGAGACTGGAATGATGGCTACCAGGGGCAGGAGAGGGAAGGAGAGATGTTGGTCAAAGAATACAAACTTCCAGTTATAAGGTGAATAAGTTCTAGGGATCTAATGTACAGCATAGTGATTATAGTTAGTAATACTAACTTTAAAGTTGCTAAGAAAGTAAATCTTACATGTCCTCACCACCAAAAAGAAATGGTAATTATGTGACATTATGCAGGTGTTAATTCAGGGTGGTAATCATTTTGCAATATCTAAGTGTATCAAATCAATATATTGTATACCTTAAACTTACACAATGTTATATGCTAGTTATATCTCAATAAATCTGGGAAAGGTAATTTAAAAAAATAGAGAATTTTGTGTAACAAACCACAAACCCAAATTGAGTTGTGATATTATACACTAGACAAATGTGTTTTCCTGTAAAATATGATACGGGGATATCTCACATGTTATTGATACTATTGTTAATTTATAGCTGAAGAAGCAACCACTAGTATTACTCATAGTTGGGCCATACTGTCTATAACTGACAGTTATGGACACGTGTTTCCCAGCCATAAAGCAACCGCATATCTTACCAGTTTTACTTCTTTCAACTCTATGCATCTGTGCATCTCTACGCATCTGTGCATCTCTACAGCCAGAAACCTTAGGCCATTGTCATATCTTGTCTGGACTGCTGCAATAGCCTTTAACTGGTTTTCCAGTAATAACGCTCACCCTTCAGATCCATTTACACATTGTAGCCATTGTGCTTTATTTAATTCAAATCTACCTTATTTGGAACTAAGACCTTTATATGTGTGGACAAATAAGCCATTTCTCACTAGATGTAGGGTCTTATTTTTTATGTTGGTATGTGTTTTTCTTCTTCTCACACAACTTTCAGTACTCCTTCCCTATTTGGTTTGAAATGATAGTGATGTTTCGGAAAGTTATTTACCAAAAAGAAGAAGGAGGAGGAGGAGTTCAAAAGACCCTTCTCTTCACCTTTGATCCTCAAGTCTGCCTAGATAGCTCCACCCCAAGAAGTCTATTCCAGAAGCCAGCAGCAACCTTTGAAGCCCTTTTCCCACACTCTCTATGTGCAGTTCACCAGCCAACTTTGTTGATCCTGCCTTCAGAATGTGTTTCTAATCTATTTTCTATTTATTTTTCTTTATGTCTATCACTGCTATCACTCACCGAGGAGATGGTCTCCTAACCAGTCCCCCCTCTTCCATCTTGACACCCTCCAAATTATTCTCTCTATTGAAAGGAGAGTTACCTTTTAATGCAAAAATACATTTCTTCTGAAAACCTTAGAATATTGTTCAGAATCCTTAATATAGCTTCCAGGGCCCAAACTGAAAATGTCTTCCCCTACCTCCCTAACTATTCTTTTGTCCTAGTATGTGCCAAGCTCTTTGCTGCCTGAGAAATTTTTGCATAAGCTCTCTGTCTGGCTGGACCTATTTTCTGTTTTTCCCACTTTCGCCTTGTATGTGCATATTCGTCCTCTCTCTGCTTATGCATTACTTCTTCAAAGAACCTTTAAATTAAGTCTCCCTATTATAATCTCTCTTTAAAATCTTTCACTTCATTGCAGAAGCAATTTAAAAGATGTATCTTAAAAATAAAATAAGTATGTATCTACTGGTGGGACTGTATTATATGGTGTCTGTTTCCACTAACTAGAACATCAGCTCCATGAGAACAGTGACCACATCCATTGATTTATTGCAAGTTTTCAGTAATTAGTCTAGCATGACACATGTTGGATGCTCAGAAAACATTTGTTGAGTGAATGAACGATAGGAGTCTTTTGACTGATTCCATTAACTTCCTTGAGTCAGGATTGATCTATTTGATTAGTTGACTGATCACTTTCACTTAGGAAGAGTGAGACTGCTCAACTCCATTGGCTCAGACCAGAGTGTGTGTTTGCACAGCCAAGTGGAGGCAGTGCTTGGAGAAGGAAGGAAGAGAAGGTGCAGAAATGCACTTTGCCTATTCAGTGTCTTAAGTTGAAATAGCTGTGGACATGTGGAATTTAGGATGTGACTGCCAAATAACTGGCTTTGTATCAATTTGTAATTTTAGAGCAGACTAGGCCCATCTGCTGATAATCTTCAGTGCCTTTCTGTTAAAAAGTTTGCATATTTGAAAGCTGGTTTTAGAATGTGTCTGCAGATTAGAAAGCTAGTCTTAGAATGTAACTAGGATTTCCTTTTTAACTGTTAACACCTTATAATACTAATGGCCAAGGAAAGCAAATGATAGTACAAATAAATGTGTATCCCATATTCATAATTGCTCCGTTTTGATGATCTCCCAATTCTCACCACCTAAAAGTTAATACAGAATGTAAGTTTTAAGCTTTTATTAGTGCAGTGTAGATCATAGAAGACTAAGATGTGCTTTTATTTTATGGTTAGAATTGACTTTATTTTTTTATTTTTAAGGTTTTGTGGGGGGTTTTTTAGAGAGGGGTAGGGGGGCAGAGAAAGAGGGAGAGAGAGAGAGAGAATCTTAAGCCAATGTGGGGCTCGATCTCACAACCCCGAGATCATGACGTGAGCTGAAATCAAGAATCAGATGCTTAACTGACTGAGCCACCCAGGCACCCCTAGAGTTGACTGTAACTGAAAGAGAATAAACATAAGTACAGTTTCCTATTTATCTGAAATATCTTGTAATATGCCCAAGGAAAGCAAATGACAGCATATAAATAAACACATGTCCAGAGCATGAAAGAGGTTATCCTGGCTGTTTTAAAGAGTTAAGGAGGGCACGTGTGGTGATGAGCACTGGGTGTTATATGCAACTAATGAATCATTGAACGCTACATCAAAAACTAATGATGTACTATATGTTGGCTAATTGAACATAATGAAAAATAAATTTAAAAAAAGTTATTTTTTAATTTTAAAACTTACCAACTCAAAATCCATAACATGGGAAAAATGTACCACCAGTTCAAACTTTTAGTGAGTTTCTTCTGTGTACAGCAATCATTACTGAATTTAGGGATATAAAGAAAATAAAATACAGTCAGGCCCACAATGAAGTATACACCTAGTATTGAAAAAACACACACACATATACACACATATACATTTAACCTTTAAAATAATTGCTGAGATCTCTACTTCCAGGTGAGTAAGTCATGAGAGAAATGGATAATTGTACCTGAGAAAGTCTGAGAAGATAAACTATTAAGCTATTAAGCATTAATAGGATTATACAAAGTAGTGACAGGAAAAGGTATTTCAAGTAGAAAGATAATATGTAAAAAAGCCTGAGAGTCCAGAAGTTCATGTTCTTTTGGAGAACAGAGAGTTTCCTAGTATGGCTAGATTTTATGGCTCATAACAGGAATGAGAAGAAAATAAAGAGCCTTCCTTAATACCCCCAGTCAGTCAGACTATTTTCTCTTCTGGGATTCCACAGAAATCACATATGGGTTTTCATTGCATTTATCATACATATCGCATAAAAAATTATTTGTTTAAATATGTCTCTTCCAGAGGCACCTGGGTGGCTCAGGCAGTTAAGCATCTACCTTCAGCTCAAGTCATGATATCAGGGTCCTGGGGTCGAGCCCTGAGTCAGGCTTTCGGCTGAGTGGGGAGTTGACTTCTCCCTCTCACTCTCTCTCTGTGCTCTCTCTCTCAAACAAATAAATTATTAAAAATTATTTTTTAAAAAATATGTCTCTCCCTTTAAACTGTGAGCTTAGCATATGGATATTTTGTATTAATGATATATTGATATGTTATAGAAATTCAAAGAATATTTCTTGAATCAAGGAGTCTGGAAAATTTAAGTTAGAACTAGGTTCAGAATGCTCTGTCTCTATAACTAGTTAAAATGTTTAGAGTCGTGTCATTTTTGCTTTAAAACTAAGGAGATTCCTCATAATAATCTGAATTTCTATCTTCTCATTAAAATTTGAAACACCTGGCACCGCAGGAGGTGGCAACTCACAGCTGAAGTTGAGTGACGGCCGCCATCTTTCACGGTACTTTCTCTGCAGATGCCCCAGTCCGACCTCCCCCTCTTGTTTTCCACTCAGCCTGTTTCCTCGATTTATGTTATCTGCTTGGCTGCTGTAGACTTTTATTTTCTTCCTTCCTCTTTGCTGCAGTTCAGGGGATAACAGTAAACAGCACATTCTCAGGTATGTGTTCTAGAAATACATTTTGGCAGCTGTTGGAACTATTTCACTGTAGATGTAGGTCAAGTTGTAGAATATTATTATGTGGTTAGCAGTATCCTAAAATAGCTTTATATGCTTGTTAAAATAAATGTATGTAGATTATTATTCTGTAATGTTCTTAGGGGCATAAAATTATTTTTATTATTAAAAAAAAATAAGTTTGTCCCCAAGGCAAGCTTCTTATGTCATTGTAGTGTAGTTGCAAAATAATCCAGACAATATTGCTATTTGTCCACGGGAAATAGACTTAATTGTAAAACAGAGAAGTATAATTTGCTGAAAAATCTGCTCAGCTTATGAGGCGATAAAAATCATTCTGCAGGAAACAGGAGAGATAGAATATACCAACATGTATTTACAAAGCAAACAAGTGTGTAGGATACAATGCAGATGATCCTTGAATATTTTGCCCTGCTTCATGGATTTGGGATATTTTTGGCTGATTGTCTCTTGACATTATTCTCTGAATTAAAAAAACAAACAAACAAACACATGGTACAAGCTAAGTAGGAAAGATGATTGTTTACCACTCCCTCTTTTCAGAGGTATTTTTTTCATGCCTTACCGGCAGATATTTATATATCTAATCCCTTCTCTAAGACGCTAGAAAGAGTTTTGAGAACAAGTGTTTTTTTCCCCCTTTCCTTAACAACCACCTCTGTTCGAAATGAGGTGTGTTTGCAGTGCCAAGATTAAATATTCAGGTTTGTCAAGTACTATAATCTGTGGTACAGGAATGGGTAGGTGGGAAAATGCTGAAATCTCAACTTCTTCTTGTTATCATGTTATGAAAAATGTTGACAAACATTTGGAAGAAGTGCGAGTTGGCAGGAGCAGGTTAGGAACTGGTAGCTGCGGAGAGAGCAAATTGTCAGCTTCTCTCTCCTGACATTTTGCTTATGGATAGAGGAAGGGTTTACATCCCTTCTAATTTTTTTTAACATTCCTGCGTAATTCAAATGGAGAGCCTGATGAGAACGTACCTGCTTTTTTAAAATTTATGGGGAAAACGGCATTTTTGCATTTCTGCTGAGTGAAATGACAGGATTGGCTCCAGATTTCGAGTCCCAGGAAAAGCCTCAGGTTCGTCTGTGACAGGACTCTCCACAGAGGTGATTTTTTGCCTGGCATGGCTGTGCTGTTCCTGATGCTACTGCTCTCCATGGCAGAAATAACTTCTCCTGTGGGCATCTCGGGCACGATGAAAGCTGGGTCAAGGTGGAGAGGTGAAAAGAATCGTGAGTAACCAGGATTTTTTTTTTTTTTTACTCTTGGTGCATTTCTTATCTTTCTTCCTTATATTTAAGAATGCATCAGATCTGCCTAGCTCTGCAGTTCACAGCAATTGCAAGAGGTTGTTTTAAGACTTAAATATAATTTTACACATTAAATATGCATGCAGAATAAACGGGCTCCACCTTCTGTAGGCTCCACACATCTGCAGTATTGTTCTGGATTTCACTGCAAGACCTTTGCTTGGCTTTCCTCATTAACTCTTAGAATTCCTGAGACTTGTAAAGACTGAGCAGATAGAGCCAAAGGCCACGTATGTAAATTAACATCACCTCTTCATAAAGTTCCAGTATGTTGCTGACATTTGTGGATGGTTCAGGCACTAGCTGTGTAATAAAATTCCTACATATACGCATTTTGTTTTGAGGGTAACAGGAAAGGAAAATGAGAAATAACCAATGTCATAAGAGCTCTGATTTAAATAACTTAAGAGTTGAGCTGCTTTACAGTTGGTAGTTGCAGGTTGATAAATGTATGGCTCTGCAAAGCCGTTTAGTTCTTTATCCTCTCCCTATGAAAAGGGACCTCCACAATTTTCACTATTAAATGTATACACTTAAGACATATAGTGTTGAAATTACTATTGTAGTTTTAGAACTGAATCTGTTTCTGGCATTACTGAAGGAGAGAGAAATGGATTTGACATTCGTTTCCCTCTGAGCTAATTGGCCAGACCCAGCCACCGCCCTTTCTCGCTTTTATCATCCTATTGGCCACCAGAGGTTCCACTTTCGTGCGCGCGTGCGTGTGTGTGTGTGTGTGTGTGTGTAGAAAGCTCACATTCCTCTTCTCCAATTTTAGAAGTAGAAGTTTTCCTCTTCTCTAAGTTTCTTTTCAAAAAAGAGATATAGCAACGGACCCAGAAATCTGTTTGGAGAAGAGGAATGCTTCTCTTATATGTCATTGAATGCTCAGAGGAGGCATGCCAATGAGCTTAGTTCACTGGAACTTCCTTCAGAAGATTCTAAGTAACCTTCAAGCTAGTTGCTAAGCTTATGTTTTCTGCTTCAGTCGTGTCTTTGGCCAATTTATGGCTCTGTTTTACTGACTTGAGTAGGAGTTGGAATGCTCTGATGGCTAGATCAGTGGGAACTGGAAGACACACAAGCTGGAAAAGTTATCGATTTAACTACTCAGCTTCCAGTCAAATTTCTCAGTGATCAGTTATGACTGACGTTTTGGTTTCCTTTCTCTTATTCCTTTTTTCCCCTTTAATCTGTCTCTTCTTTCTGCTTCTTGTGGTTCAGGAAAGGCTTACCTATAGGTCTGCCATTTACAAATAAGTGATTGCTCTTAGTGACCATTTCTCCTCTGGACATGCAGTTTGCTTTAATGTTTTGTTCTAAGGTGTGACCATGGAATCTAAATTGTGTATTCCCAGTGGAGAATGCTAAAGGAGGAATTCATTTCTCCCCAAAGTCCAAGATTCACCCATTTTACTACATACCTTAGACTTAAATCCAATCACTCTAGTCCATGATATTTGTTATAATTTTTGCCTGTCTAGCTTTATAAGTTCATAATATTTTCATATGCATTACAAGACTATATATACAATAATCTCATGATTAGCAAGGATAGATATAAATACTTCCATTTAACAAAGAGGAAATTGAGATACCAAAATGTTGAATGACTGGCTCCAGAATATTCACCCAGTTAACTTACAGACACAACTCTATAACCAAAGTGTTTAGACCTCTAATTCAGGGTACTTTCCATTGTACAAAGCTCCCTCAGAGAAAAAGCTAACTGTGGAAAACCCATACACCAATTCCTGAGAGAGCTTTGGGTCCACTTTCAAAACAATATCCTCAAAATGAATCAGTTAGAGGATATTCAAGATGATACTCTTTTATCTAGGCACTCTCAAAGTTTTCTTTCTGGTTGGACATGAATAAATATCTTTATAAGAACTGTAGCAAGCTACAAATAGCAAATCTGAGAATTTCCAAAGTTAAAAAAAATTTTTAAGGAAAAAATGCTTGGAAAAAATTGGGGATGAAAATGGGTTCAGAAAAAAAAAGGGGGATGGAATTATGATAAACTATTCTTACTGTAGAGGTACACTTTTTTGTTTTTAGATTATATGGCTTCTCAGGAGTTTTACTACACTGTAATTTCCTGTATTATGATCACTATTGTGGTCTTCACTATGGTGGTTTTCAAAAAAAAAGAAAAAGGAAAGAAAGAGAAAAAGATAACGAAGAGAAAGAAACAAAACCAAAACCAAAAAACAAAACTAAATAAAAATAAAAAAACAGGGGGCAATACAAAATCCTAAACTCTTGTGTTTCAACCTTTTACTTTTTAGATAAACCATTAGGAGATACAAAATTGAATAATCCAAGCACACCCTTGCTTTACATAGTTTGGGTAAAGAGAATGGAGTCAATTCGTTGAGAATTTCTCAGCTAAGAGAATTTCTCAGCAAAGAGAATACAGATCAATTAATTCCCAACAATGAGTAAATTGTAATAGAAAGCTTGTATCAACTAAATAGATCTCTTATGAGGGAATTTGTGACATGTTTAGAGGGATATTACATTTTCTAATAAACAGAGTTATATACTTTATATGGCAGCAATGAAAGTTAAGGTAAGAAATCTCAATCAGAATTTTTGATTTCCAGAGAACGTCAATTCACAAGTTTAGGTACGGGTCTGAATATCTGAGAACATTTATATTTGTTGTTGCCTCTGTCAGAAACTGTAATTGTTTTGTCATATTCTTTTCATGGGCTTCTGAAAGCATAAAACAACTTCAGAGATTGTTAAAACCATTCCTATACTTCAAAATGGATTTTGGTTATGTTCTTTGAGAGACTTTAGTGCCCTTAAATGTTTCCTTCACTTACATTTTTTTCAGTAAGTAGAATTTGATGATGTATTTTGGTATTTATCTAATATTCTGCATCGGTTTATAATTTTGCCTATTTTTTGAAATTGTGGGTTCAAGAATGTTATTCCTTGTATCATTTTTAACATTTAGTAGATTTCTGGACACTTTGTAGAAACTCATTGGGCATTTGCTTAAATAATGGACTCTTCAACAATACCAATCAAATTTGAGTGTATAAATTAGTGTGTGTGCATGCATTTAAGTAAATTTTTTAGAATAGGTACAATTATTGAATATGGTCTTATTCTTTGACAAAAAGTATTTATGTGCAAAAATATCCATCAAACTATTGCAAAAAGTAAATAAATGTAAAATATAGAAAGAAAGGTAAATAAATGTAGTAGATCCTGTAAAACATAATCACTTTCAACCACTAAAAGTGAATTTTAAGAGGGACACCTGGCTGGCTTAATCAATGGAGTGTGCAACTCTTGATCTCAGGGTTGTTTGTGGGTTCGAGCCCCATGTTGGGTTTAGAGATTACTTAAAAATAAAATCTTTTTAAAAAGTGAGTTTTAAGACATAATGCATAGAAAAATGCTTGAATGTAACATTTGGTGAAAAAAAAGCTGTACAGATTTATATACATTATGATTCAAAACAAGAACTCATATAGGCCTTCTTAGATTAGTAAGAACTACATGCCATCTAACTCCCAATCCTCTAATTCTGGTTTTTACAGCACTTACTGTCTACCTTCATTTAATATATTTATTTCTATGTTTCTTTCTCCACTAATAGAATATAACCTCCAACAAGTCAGGAACTCTCTCTCTTATTATTGTTTCTTTCCTCAACTTTAATATGGAGTGTAAGAGAGACAGTCATTCAACAAATATTTTTTTTATTAAACAGTGTTTGAAAAGAAATTCAATGAAAAAGAAATGCTCCAAGTTAAGAAGAGTTTTCATTAGGTATAATTATTATGTAAAATCTCTACTTATTTTTAAAATGCTCTTTAAGGTTTTTCTCACTATTTTTAAAAATAAACATATCAGTTTTGTTTTCCTTTTTTTTTTTTTTTAAGATTTCATTTATTTAAGAGAGAGAGAGAGAGCACCACGAGCTGGTGGGGGGTGCGTGGTGAGGGACAGAGGGAGAGGCAGGCTCTCCTCCTGTTAAGCCAGGAGCCCAGCATGGGACTCGATCCCAGGACCCTGGGATTATGACCCGAGCCAAAGGCAAAAGCTTAACCACCTGAGCCACCCAGGTGTCCCTTGTTTTTCTTTTTTAAGCAGGCATATTATCCATGGAAAAGACTGGATCATAGTCATAGCATATAGATAGATAGGTTTGATCCTTTGGACTAATATAGCAAATATTTTTATAAAGAAAAAATAAGTCTCTATGTCATAGAACTCCAACAACAATATGACAAGGAAAAGAAATAGAACATTGGTAATAGATGTGCCATAATTTCATTGTACATTGATGGTTAATGACATATATATACCTTAGTGGTTATTTTATTTCAGTTTACACAATGTGCTTATCTTTATTTTCCTCAGTCTTTAAAGTAGATAACAATAAATCAAACATCATAATAAATACTTAACATTTTGCAAAGAAAAAAAATGAATGAGTTATTAGTATGTTTATCTTTTCTAAACAAACCATATAGAAACTAAAAACACCAATAACAACCACAACTACAAAAATTTTAGTAGTAGACTCTACTAGGGAAAGAATTTGAACCTCTTCAAATAGCATGTGTTAAATAGTAGTCTAAGCAGGGAAGAACACAGAAAGGAAATCATTGCTAGAATGAAATGAAGTATGCAACAATGACTTGGAAAGAATTTTATTAAGGAAGTGATACCTATTCTTCAGATTCATGCAAGTGGAACTCAACACAGTAAGTGTCATATTCGTATCATTTATTTTTTCCCCCAGAATTAGAAAGGCAGGCTTTCAATATATTATAGGAAAATAAAGTTTCTAGTATCTTTTCAACAAGATGAGGCCTCAGAACTGTGAATCTATGTATACCATCTCTTTATTGCCACCTCTGAATGGCCATGTGAGTGGTATGAGCATCCACATTGTCTTTTCTATTCTGTAATTTCTTTTTTTTTTTAAGATTTTATTTATTTATTTAACAGAGAGAGAGCGAGAGAGGGCACACAAGCAGGGGGAGTGAGTGAGGGAGAAGCAGGCCTCCCACGGAGCAGGGAGCCCGATGCGGGGCTGGATCCCAGGACCCTGGGATCATGACCTGAGCCAAAGGCAGCCGCTTAACGACTGAGCCACCCAGGCGCCCCTCTATTCTGTAATTTCATATTTCAAAGAATGTGCTGGTAATCTCATGTTTCTATACAATTTGCAGATAGTATTCTACAAAACTGTAATGAAAGAAAAAAGGATTATGGATAAAGAAAAAAAAAGAGCTGGATCATATTATTATATCTCTAACTTAATCAGACAATTCCCAGAATCTTTATACAAATGCTCCAAGTGTGAACTTTATTCTTGCCCTTAAACTTGTAAACCTAACACACATATTTCCAGGAACAACTTGTTGTGGCTGAAATCCCTTAAGCTTAATTTGTCCCATTCCTTTATGGAACTCTCTGCTAGGCAGACCCCCACGCATGCGCACTACAACTTCCCTTTAAGATTGCCAAAGCGTCTATCCTCTGGGGGAAAAACAAAAAAATCCCACCCCCTAAAAATACCACAATGCATTTCTTTTTCTTTTTTTTTTTTAAGATTTTATTTATTTATCTGAGAGACAGAGAGTGAGCCAGTGAGAGAGAAAGAGAGAGAGAGAGCACAAGCAGGGGGAGTGGCGGAAGGAGAGGGAGAAAAAGGCCTCCCGCAGAGCAGGGAGCCAGATGTGGGACCTGATCCCAGGACCGTGGGATCATGACCTGGGCCAAAGGCAGATGCTTAACCGACTGAGCCACCCAGGTGCCCCCCACAATGCATTTCTTATTTTGATATTTTATTTTAACCTCCCATCTGAATATTTTCAAATGAACTCTCTAGAGTTATTTTTAACCATCTACTCCTTTTCTTCTACTAGTAGCTACAGGTCAAATGTTTCTTATAGTAAAATTTTGAAATATTAGGATTATTCAGGTCAGGGTCCTTCAGAGGTGCACTGCTATCATTTAAAATAAATTGTTAAAAGCTTAACACAAAACTTGCTACCATTACTGTCTCCAATTTTATGTTCATCTTTGCCACTTCATTGACAATTTCACATATGACACAATCCACCAAGAGCTTGTTACTGCAAAAAGTTTTTAACTCTTCTTTAAGAGCACTAGTTTTGTAAAACTATGAGCTATTTAAATCAGCTTATAATTATTTCTACTGAAAAACAATGTTTCACCATTTATTTTTTGTCTCTTCTCTTCCCCAACTCTTCACATTTTATGAATTTTTGAGAAAACCCTCTTGTAAAGAAATACCATTTCAGTAAGTTAAAATAGCATCTAGCTTTAATCCACAGTACAAAGTTACAAGAGTCTTTACTATTTCTTGTTCCCTTTTTATACTCAAAGAGAAAATATTCTTATAATGTTGATCAGATAATGAGGTTGATATGAAAAAAATCAATAGATTTATGGTGAACTAAAGCATAAGTAGTAAGTTACCTCCAGTCAAAGATTAGTATCCCAGATAAACCACAACATGCTGAAACTGACAAGAGAATGCAGACAACTGGGAAACATGAGAAACTGATAGGATTTGCCAGTGAGCAGCCACCGGGGTGATTGGGCCCTATCAGAGAAAGAGCATAATGTGCTTCTTTGAAGATAAAAAGGCAGAACTGGATGTCATGACATCTAACTGACACTGTTCCCTTTGCAGAGCAGATCTTCCTTTCTGCAACCACGTGAGCTACCAGTTGCAGTCTGATAATTCCAAGAAAATTATCTTTTATCGTGATACTTTAAAAATATGCAATGTATCACAGTGAAACTCTGGAAAGTGTACCATATTTCATTTTATGGAGAACAATATAGTGTTCATGCCCATGGTCATTTGTGGTATGGCATTTTTGGAGGACTAGTGTGTTCTCTATCATTAATTCTTTGTAAATTATAGCTGAAATAAATGACCATGATTTCAGTGGGACAATTCAGGCACTTTCCATTCAACTCAAGGTGATACAGAGAAATTGGGATATTTAAGCTATTATTTTTTAATAGAAGAAAGATACAGTGAGCCTTCTTTAATAGTTATGGCTAGAACAGGACTGAAATAAAATGAATTTGATTACACATATCTATTTTAGTGCTTTGTTTCTTTAAGATACGTTTGAGCTGAAGCCATTCAAAGATACATTTGGGCTGAAACTCAACTAATATTTTAAAAATAGGGGCGCCTGGGTGGCTCAGTTGGTTAAGCGACTGCCTTCGGCTCAGGTCATGATCCTGGAGTCCCTGGATCGAGTCCCGCATCGGGCTCCCTGCTCGGCAGGGAGCCTGCTTCTCCCTCTGACCCTCCCCCCTCATGTGCTCTCTCTCTCTCATTCTCTCTGTCTCAAATAAATAAATAAAATCTTAAAAATAATAATAATAATAAATTATTTTAATAATATGTAAAATAACATTTTTTCAAACACCAAGAATTTTATTAAACTCTGGTTTCATTAAATGGTCATGGTAAATATAGACTTTATAGACAATGAAATTATTAATGTATCACAAGCCTGTTCTACCTGTCCTTTCCCATTTGGTCAATACTTGATTGTTCAGAAAAGCAAGTTTAACTGATGGCAGAATATGAGCTGCTTTCAATGGCTGACACCAAATCATTTTATCTACTCCCAAGGATCTTGAGGACTGTAGCAACATAAAAGCAACTTTGTTTCATCCCATTTCCCCTGATTGCTTGCCTGCTGTCTGAGGATGAATACAAATACCAGATGACAGATAAGGACTTTACTCTTAGTTAAGTTTGTAAGACTGCTGCTCCAATCTGGAGCTTGCCTATTTTGTATTTTGTATTGCACTGAGCCTCTAACCCACAACTATGGTGGAGATAGTTGTTAATATACGTGTAGAGAAGGTGGGGAAGACAAGAGTTATAGAAGATGATTTTGCCCATAGTTGTGCCATAAAGGTCAATAACTTAAAGCTGTAGCAGATGAAGAGAAAGTAAATTCCTTGCTCATATGCATTCCAATGAACTTTGTCGCCTCAAAATCCTTTAGTCTCAAATCTTGGGACCAGGAGAAAGTGCTCAGCTGTTCCATAGATGCTTAAGAAAACAGCTGAACTCAGCTGTCACACACACGAATAGAAAAGCAATTTTCCAGGTAATCCATTCTCAAACAGTTCCACGTTGAAAGGTTAGAATTCTACAGAAACAGGATTTCAAAATAATAAGAAACAACAACTTTGATTTCATTTTGATACAAGTAACAGGAATTAAATGTGTACAGATATTATAAAATGGTGAATAATCCAACAGGATGAACAGGATGAGTAGACCTCAGTTTTGGTAAATCCAACATTCTTCCTGGCCTTTGGCATAGAGAAATCACCGTAAATTGTTCCACCATGATGCTTTTAACCAACTTCTCTGTAATTATTTGAAATATAATGTTTTCATTCTGACACAGTAATATGTTGAAGAGACTAAAAGGGAGACTCTACAATTTTTTTTCCCCTTATCTTACTTATGGTACAAATGTGAGCCAACAAATTTGGCTATGTAGCTTATTTCTGTCAGTTGACTACTATTTTCCAGCTGACTTTGATTTTAAAATTAGAGATTCGAAGTCATAAAAATTTAGCCCAAGGGTATAATAAAGCCACACCTAAGAATATAACATCTTTGAAAACTTACTTTCAAAAAGAGACAAGTTAAAAATTTTACTGTTCACTAGTCCTTCTTAGAAACCAGCCACCTATTATTTGCCATTTGAAATTGTTCTTAGGTTACAGAAGTGTTAAAATTTTTTATGTGCTAGAGCTCAGTTAGTTTTGGACAGTGTAATGAAGTAGAACAGTGTGCCTAAGGAAATGTGGTGATGAATATATCATTTCTGTAACTTGTCCAAAATCCCTGCCAATGTAGCCACATTTTTTTCTATGAATCTGTTTAACACTCTCACCATTAAGATTTTCACACTATATGTCACTTTAGTGTTGTTTAATTAATGTAAGAAAATGCTGAGCAGGCTCAAAAGTAATATGATCTTGGTTCATCTCTCATTTTTCTCATGAAGAAAAAAATCCATGAAATTATTAGCATTAAAATCTCTAGCCTTGTTACAATCAGAGAGAAATAGAGACAGAGGGAAGGAATGGTGGTTCTTTAATAAAAGACAGTATAATTGAGAAGTGGATGGAGAGAGTGAGCAATAATTTGAAGACAATTAGGCAACCCATTAACTTGAAACTTTTTTTTTCTTTTTTTTTGAGATAGAAAGCTTGCTCATGTGAGAGAGTGCAAGCAGGGGAGGGGCAGAAGGCGAGGGAGAGAGAATCCTAAGCAGAATCCACGCTCTGTGCACAGCTTGAGGCAAGGCTCAATCTCAAGATCCTGAGATCATGACCTGAGCTAAAATCAAGAGTCGGACACTTAACCACCAAGCCACCAGGCACCCCTAACCTGAACCATTTAATGATTAAATAATCCTAGAGTGGCATAGTAACCTGAACAAAGTTTATGGGTGAGAAGGTTATGAACTCCAGCTGAAATTTCATTAGTCACTGCCAAGGAAGTTTCTTCTTCAATAAATGAAGTCATTATGAAAATAATTATCAAAATCATTTCCCATGAGAAGTAACACATCAGTTAGAGTAAAACAATGGTCAGTCCAAACCCAAATTTAATTTTGGGAAAAACACTTAAGAAATCTCCAGCATGTTTCAAAATCATTATGTTGTATGGAGTCTGTAAGAGCAGGTACCCTGGAGATAGACACACCAAGGTCCAAATCCCATCCTCCACCTACATGTTGTGAGAACTCACATGATCTCCCTGGGTCTCGCTATCTGTTAAATGGAGATAATTTGTTCTCTCCCACAAGTTGTGAAAGTTTACCACACTGATCAGAAAGTTTTGGAACATAAATATTCTAACACTGGTGACAGTTTATTGGTGTGATTATTAATATTAAATTTTTCTTTTCCTCAAAATGCCTCTTTATCTGTTGCACATTCATCTCTGTAATATTTACCAAGAGGAAGATAGCTGTCTCCTGGGAGCATATTGCTTGGTTGGTACAGAACCCAGATCACTATATGCAGTGGGAAAATAAAACATAAAGATGTCAGTGAAAGGGTGATCTATGTTTCTTACAGTCGATAACATCAAAAGATATGTTGGCAAAAGACAAAAACTATTAGAATATATTTTAATGCAATAAGAAATTTCCTCTAGACTGAAAAAATAAAACACAAATCAAACTACAAATTTAATCTTATTTATGTTTATTTTCTCTAATTGTCACATAAATTCCTATGATACTGTGGGGTAAGAGCTGAGAAAAACAATTACTTTGTATTTTGAGATCTACACTCTCAAAACTTAATATAAAACACACTGACAAATAGGTGATATTTCATATCAAATAATTATAAAAAAAGAGTCAAGATGTGGTTAACAAATATAAATTGGTAATCAGTTGAACAATATGTTCCTTACATTGCATGTGTGCGCACACATACACATAAAATCTCTGAGTATTTCTCTCTGAAAAGCTCCTTGAAAGATCACATAAGATTCTCATAAATGATGCCAAGATGAAATCTAGGAAAAAATGACAGAAATTTGAATCTTTAGTCTTTGCCAAGAAGTAATTTTATTTTTATTGCTATATATTTTCATTTTATATGCTAGAAATTATTAAAGATCCCTTGGTTTTATTTGCAGAGTACCCATATTTATCACCCTATCACCCCCCCTCCTTTTTCTGATTTTCGTGATTAAAAAGTATACTGTACTTCACTGATCACTGAATCATGATGGGCCTATACTTACTTTTGCAAACACATATTGAAGGGGTGTGAGTATTCAAAGTCACTGAAGTTTTTTCAGGAACTTAATTGATTAAAATACCTCAAATGTAAGGGATCCTATCTCTTCCTCTTCATTATCTAAAATTTTTATCTTTGCAACATTAGCTGTTCGCTAAAGACCTTAATTTTCCCTCCTCTATTGTTAAACATTCCTTACGAGGAACAAAGCAGACTCAGTTCACATTTATAATATCTACTCTCAGAAAACTTTGAGTGCTTCAATTAGGAACATGTAGAAGGAACATAAATATCAATTCTTATACTTTTAGCCCTTAAATTGTAGCTAACTGTGGCTAACATAACATAATAAAAAAAATTTAGCAACACATTTCAGAGACTGGTCCTTAATAAGTAAATAAATAATGAATTAATAATTAACAGATATTAGGGTACTTGCTTTTTTAAAAAAATCATTGATTCTTAAAAACTAGCCACTGAATTTAAAAAGTGTAATGTACAAGTGATTAACTTTTAACAACAACAACAACAACAAAAAAAAAAACAAAGAAAACCAAGTGATTAACTTCTGATTAGAAACCCATTTTGAAATTTCTTCATTATCTCAAATTTAAATATTGGTGTATATATTTCCTCAGCTTTTAGTCTGTGCTCTGGTATGGAGTCAGTAATATTCAGCAAGTAATAATTGTTCACAGTCCTATGTCTTCTCCTTTTGTCAAATTGTATTTATAAAATTAATATTATTTATTACAAGATGAGTGGATTCAGAAAACTTAAGGAAAACTAAGAGGATATGTTAGAATTATCTTTATCAAATCATTGACTTACTAAATGAAACTCATCCATTTACAGACTTAGACAATAATTAGCCAAAATTTTAATACTGATTTTTTAAAAAAGAAGTTACTTTATGTGTCCATCCAATATAATATCCTTATTTGAAGAAACATATACTTACACTATTTAGAATTGACACTTTTTGCCCACATGAAACCATACTGTATAAACTGACATATAGCATTCTAACATAAATGCTTTGAAATCAAGTTCTCATTTTTAAATACTAACTTATCAAACTTGAGAAAAACTGAAAATTACTCTTATTGTGAAAGTTTGCCTTGAGGTTTGTAAAGTGAAGTCTTCAAAGTAGAGGTGCAAAATTTTAGTGTGTTAGAGGGATTTGAGTAACATATTTTCACATAACAATTTTTATATAACCTAAAATGTGGGGGTAGTTTTGGGGATTCATATATAAAAATTTATCAGATGTTTGTCAAAAGAAATTCAATTAGAACATATGTTTCCCTGATATTATCAGTTGTTAAATATGCAGTCTGGTGTGTGTGTGTGTGTGTGTGTGTGCGTTTTGGGGGTTGTTATAGATGTATTTCTTATAGAATGACTCAGGAAATTGATAGAAAAACTTGGAAAAATATTTTAACACTTTGATTTTTATGTATAGGAAATAATGCAAACTGTTGAATTTATTTTAACTGATTGCAGTATTTTTCTAATTTAATAGTTTGGCTGAGAACTCACATTTACCATATTGTGACATAAATTTACATTTGGTGACATAATTTGGAGAACTGATCAGGCACACACCAAGCTTTTCTGAATAAGTAATTAAATATATAACTGGGGTAATTGTGCACCCTATAAACTTAAGTATTATGAGTTCTGCTTGGCATCACAAGGATCCAGTGTGAGTGAATCAGCAACTTAGGTCTTTAATGTCTTTAATTTTTGGATCCTGTTTGGAAAACACCTGTAAAAAGTACAATCTCAGGAATAAAGGACAATGTCAGTGTTTCACAGTCACATTCATGTAATGTTATATAAATAGAAAATGAAAATATCTACAGGTGGAAAAATATGAAACACCTTTTCATTTATGCTCAGTGCAATGAGCCCATGTTCTTCTGTCAACCTGAAATCATCAGGGGTTTTTTCCTATTAAAAACAATCTTGATGTTTTTAAGGGAAATTTTATGGAGTGCTAGATATGTGGTCATTTTCAGTTTATAAGTATTTTAAGGTATTCTGGCAGTCCTCAAAGTAAATGTATGCATGCGAGAATGTGCATAATCAATTACCTTTGATTTCAAAATATATGTTTAATCAGTATATATTCACTTGTCAAACAAAATAACAGATCTGGAAAAAGTAAGCAAGTATGCTCTGCTCCTATCAGAGGGAAGAATGTTCCAAAAGAGGGCACAGTAAATGCAAAACACTGGCTGTTGAGAGCGTGCATGGCTTGTTCATGGGAGTGTGCCCAGAGATGAGAGGGAGAGTAAAGGAGGAAATCATCATGGAGGGCTGTATAGGCCAATGTCAAGGTTTCAGATTTTAATCTAAATAAAATGGGAAGCCAGTGGAAGGGTTTGAGCAAAAGAGTGAAATGATCTGACACCATTATAGAACCACTCTGGTTATGTATGTGCACAAAATTATAGCATCTCACATTTCTCTATTTAATCATGTGTCAGGGGAGCTGCAGATCTGGGAATGTGTTATTGATCAGAAGACCCCAGTGGGCAGCCCACACCGGACTCTGGCACCATGGCATACTCTCTTTCTCAAGATGAGCTACGGTTCTCAATGGGGTGTTCTAGTCCTCTCAAGATAGAAATTCTCTATGGGGAAAATTTTGACCCCATGAGGGAGAAAATCTGATCGTATGATGTAAAAAAAATCATACTTTTGTATGTATAAAGTACAGTATATCTATGTTATTAAAATTTCATTGAGGAAACACCACTAGGATAAAAATGTTTAAAAGGCTCTCTGGGGGGTGGCAACAACAAATAAAAAAAAAAAACAGTTTGGAAATCTGCATGGACATTTGGTTTTTGTAAGTGCAAAAGAAGCATTGCCTTCAGCATTTAGTTGGTAGAAACCAGAGATGCTACATGTCCTGCAGAGCTTAGGGTGGTTCTCCCAAATAAAAAACTTTCAAATCTCCCACTAAGAATTCCTGTAGGCAAAGTTCTGGCTTTAATGATCCAAGTATAGAAGTTAATTCTTTTTTTTTAAGTAATTCTTACTTCAAAATTACCTTGTGAAAGGAGGTAAGATTTACTTTATTTTGCATAGATCATCACATCACAAAAGTTTCATTTTTGTGTGTTGGATTCAATAATTGTCATATTCATAGTGTTTCTCGAATAATCAGTGCAAACATCTGATTATTTCATTATGCCTTCAATATATATTGAAATACACAAGATTTTACTAGAATTTATTTTTCTTTTAATTACATGATAGCTTATTACATACTTAGTTTATTTTCAGGACATAAAATAGTGTAATAGAAAGGGTGTACTGAACTGGAAGGAAGAAACAGAACATGGGAGACAACTCTCAATTCTTCAAACTGTAGAAATTAAATAATTGAAGAAAAGTTTTTTTTTTAAATCTTATTCTTGCACTATCAGATAGGAATTTGGCATAGGATAATTAATAATAATTGAAATCTACTAATATACAGAACATAAAAATTGTTTCCTTTCTAAATACTAACTAGTAATTGCGAACTCTATATGATTTTTTAAAACTTATTAAAAAATTCTCATTCTGGACAAGTCCAGTTGTAAATACTTAATCTATTTTAATTTATTTAAATTCTTCATTAAACCCAGGAGGTTTTTCCCATTTTACAGATGGAGAATATGAGGCATATAGAGATTAGGTAACATAGCCCAAAAACACATTGCTAGGAAGTGGTAGAGCTGACATTTAAATAGAGGGTCCTTGGTTCAAGTTTTATCATTGTCATTTGGCTGGTATTATGCTCCCCTAGTCTCTGACTAGGTTGGGTTTTATGGAATAGCCAATACACAGTATCTCAGTACTGATTGCATGGGTCATGGTTAATTTGTCCAACTCTTTGCCTGCTTGTTTCTTTGGATGCTTGTTTTGAATTTATGGTGAAGTTGTTCATTTTTGTTTCATAAACAAGTGAGGATTTTTTGTCATATTGGATGTGTTTGATCACTTATTTTAAAGTTGGTCTTAGGGAATCTTCTCTGTCCAATGTGCTGATCCTTCTCTGATGTTTCTCCAGAACTAGAGTACACTGGGAAAGGTTTGTCCAATATCAAAGATGGTGTAATGTTTACCAACTGAAAAATAGTATTGATCATTGCTGCAAGATAGCTAATGAATATGTCTAGCTTCTGAACTGCAAATTTAGCAATAGTCTTACGGGTCTATTGACTAATAATCATAGCAAACACAACAAATGTGTGTATACTTTAAGTCTTCCAAAATGCCTCTAAAGTTTTATAAACTAGAAGTATTCCCTGGTCATCAGGGAATATTTTGAATGAATGACAGACAGATGGACTGGTATCTCATGACAGAGGGTTAGTTAAATAAATTGGAACATAATTCTAGTAGAGTTCTACAGCAAGTAAAGTGGTGTTTATGAAGATTTCTCTTTTCTTAATAGTATCAGAAAAACTCATATAATGTTATGCAAGAAAGAGGATATAAAATTTTTTATTTAGTGAAATCCCCACCATATAAATAAAAGCATATGCCTGTGCTTAGGATAGAAGAAATATTGGTAGGGCATGTGTGCAGATGTTAACAGTGATTGGAATTGTAAGAATTTTACTTCTTACTTCATATCTTGAGACTTTATACAATAAGCATATTAAATTTCATATTTGAAAAAAGTTAAATACTTTTAAGGTATTTCTGCATATGTATTTCTTTTCATCTACCCTCTCACCAGATCAGAAAATTCTTATCCAATGGGATCCTGAAGAAAATATGGGGATCTATGATGCCAAAAATGGAAACAATTCTGCTTTAAAACACTAACATAAGACACTGAAGCATTGTTTCTTATTATGTTAACTATTACAAATAGAAATGATACTCTGATGCAGATCCCATAAGTTCTTCCAGGAATAATTAATGTAGGTAAAACCTCATTTTGTGTCTCCATCAGATGTGCATTGTGCTAACAAAAGAGAATTTCTATATCAGAAAATACATACTACAAGATCTGTTAAGATAACTGATTAGGATTGTGATTCCAATTTTAAAATATTCTATTTTATTTTAATGCTCACTAGCACCTGCCTATGAATATCCTCAAAGATGATGGTAAATTTAATTTTTGTAGATGGCATTTCTATTAAGAATAGGAGGTCCAATAATAATTTCATTTACTTCACTAAGAAAGAATGATATTAAGGTTATTAAATTGTGTCTCATCAACAATATTAAAATGAATAATGAATAAAACATAACACTTTATATATCTTCTTATACAGTTGCTTTCTTATTTCCAGAATATTATATGTAAATAATATACATATATAATCTTATAAGAATACATGTGTTTGTGTGTGCATATGGCATATATATACTATAGAAACTATATACAGTGCATTATTTCATTTAATTCATTTGATTCTTAAAAAAGCCTTGTAGCAACTAGGTAATTTTGAGGGTATTTAAGTGTTTTGCTGAAGTTTACTTAGTTTATTTGTGGCTTTCTGTCAAAGTTAATTCATCTTACTGCCTTTTTTTATGTGAATAGGAAGATCAAATGGTGAGGGCATTTTAACTGCACATATACACATCCTCAGCTCCTCATTACATACAAGCTACTGTATTCTTTTCTGATCTGAAATTTGGGCCAGGTCTCTTCCAAAATTTTTAATTAAAACAAGCAAATAACAACAACAAAATTCTAGGTCTTCTACCAAAATTGAGATCTTATTTGCATCTAACCTCTTGATTTGCTTCATCAAATATCCCCAACCCTCTTGTCTCTTCCCACCGTACTGAGGTATCTGAGTTCACAGAGTCTCATGCATTGCCCTGTCATTTCTTTCCCCTGCAAAGTCCTGAAGCATTCAGTTTTGCACAGGCTGCAAGGTATTGTTTTGGTTTGGGTTTTGATTTTCTATTCACTTAAATTTCTGTCATAACCATGGCAGCTTCTTCACAGAGTTCCTCCACTTTATCCAGATGTTCAGGTTTTCGTGACCTTCCTACAACTGAAATCAATTACCCACCCCTTCAAGGCTGACATTTGGTATTTCCCTTCCCTTTCTTGCTGATTATATTACATTTATCAGACACATCGATTGACTGTTAAAAAGATATCCTCTTTATAATTAGACTCCACTTAAGCATAGCCCCTTTCCCATTTGCGTTCTCCTCTGCCTACCATTTGCGATGGAAATCTTGGCAGGTTGTAACAATCGCTTTCCTTAATATATACCTACTCCATCATAATTGTCAATAATTCCCAAGATTTTAACTAGGTTCTCTCTTACAAAGATTCCAAGATTTGTTTTTTAGTTCTCACCTCTATTTAATGTTAAATGTTTTTTGTAGAATATTAATATAAATTATATAGAATATTAATATAAAATATTAATGCTTTTTAAGAACCAAATATATTTAGGGGTGCCTGCATGGCTCAGTCAGTTAAGCATCTGTCCTGGGCTCAGGTCATGATCTCAGGGTCCTAGGATCGAGCCCTGGTCAGGCTCTCTGTTTGCCCCTCCCCACAACACGTACACTCTCTCTCTCTCAAATAAATAAAATCTTTTTTAAAAAGAACCAAAATATGTTTATTTTTTATTTTCCTCCAGTTCTCTACACATATCTCTTCCATGTCAAGAGCCTCTAAGCTAATTGACTAGTGTTTGCATTTTATTCTACTATAGGCATTGTTCTTTTTTTTTTTAATTTTTTATTTATTTGAGAGAGAGAGAATGAGAGAGAGAGCATGAGGGGGGGAGGGCCAGAGGGAGAAGCAGACTCCTCGCTGAGCAAGGTGCCTGATGCGGGACTCGATCCTGGGACTCCAGGATGATGACCTGAGCCCAAGGCAGTCGCTTAACCAACTGAGCCACCCAGGCCCCCATAGGCATTGTTCTTATGTTCTCTCTCTTAGGTTTGTGGATTTTAAAATATCCTTCTCTTGACCTACCTAAAAACTCCTTTCACATTCTTTCTTGGCTTTTGTTTCTCTTTTCTTAACAGCATTGCTGTATCCATCATTTCCTTAGTCACAATATTTTCTGTCTTTTTCATTGTTTTCTAACTATACTCAAATCCAGATTTAATAGGTTTTCCAAGTTTGCCAACAGTTTATGCCAAACTTTCTGGTTCCTCTCATCTCTCACCTCTGACATGTCCAGTCCTCTGCTGTGTTCGCTGCAGTCAGGTAGAATGATCCACTATGATTCTTGGGTGCTTTGATTTGATCCTTTTACCATGATGTTCCTTAGAAAATCTTAGGTAGGGGCACCTGGGTGGTTCAGTTGGTTGGGCGGCTGCCTTTGGCTCAGGTCATGATCCTGGAGTCCCGGGATCGAGTCCCGCATCGGGCTCCCTGCTCAGCAGGGAGTCTGCTTCTCCCTCTGACCCTCCTCCCTCTCATGCTCTCTGTCTCTCATTCTCTCTGTCTCAAATAAATAAATAAAATCTTAAAAAAAAGAAAAAAAAAGAGAGAAAATCTTAGGTCAATTCAAATAGTGTTCCCCAGTGATACTAAGACTTTTCAACCCTTTATCTTTTATTGTAAGAGAGAGAGAAAATACAAATAATTTATATTTTGAGCCTATCTTATGATCATAACTGCTGCTATGGATCATTTTATGTTGCATTTCAGTGTTACTATAAATCCCAAAGGGCTTTAGATAGTGAAATATTAAGGAATTTCTCTGAGAAGTTCTTCAAAATTAAAATTTCAAACTTCATTAGGAATTCATTGAATTGTGAAAATGATTTTTAATTATTGAGACTAGAATGGCTCAGTTCTTTTGAAGATTTGACATCCTAATAAATTTTGAATGAAGTTTATTAAAATGTAGCTCTTTGTTCTGTGATAAATCAATCAATCAATTCCATGATAAGACCTACGACGGAATTTTCTCTCTTAGGTAAAATGTTAGTACAATAAGTCATTGCATTGGAATGGTGCTGTATATATTGTATACATTGTATACAATGTATATATTGTATACATTGTATGTTGTATATTGTATAATGAATTGAAAACCAAAATATCTTATTTTTATTAATTTTAATTGCTTTTTATTTTTAATTTATTTCTTTTTTATTGATTTTTTAAAAGATTTTATTTATTTATTTGAGAGAGAGAGAATGAGAGAGAGCACATGAGCGGGGGAGGGTCAGAGGGAGAAGCAGACTCCCTGCCGAGCAGGGAGCCCGATGCGGGACTCGATCCAGGGACTCCAGGACCATGACCTGAGCCGAAGGCAGTCGCTTAACCAACTGAGCCACCCAGGCGCCCCTCTTTTTTATTAATTTTTATTAATTGCTTAAGTTTCATTCAAACTTGCCATATGCTGAGTTATAATAACTGCCATCTAAAAAGAACGGATTCTTACCCATTTTCCTTTCATGGTCTTATATTGCTACATAGGACATTAGCTGTGGGTAGTATGAAAATAATTTCCAAGATAATTTTGTCAAATTGTTAATTTGATATAACTCTTTGTTTTCCCAAAGCATCAGTATGGTTTACTTTGCAAATTACAGTTCATAAAGGGTATGAGTACAATTCTCATTGGTGATTTCTTTGTCAAAGTAATAACCTTATTGATGTGTGTCATTATTATCATCCTCATTTTCAGATAAGGAAACTAAAGTGTAAACGTTTAAATAACCTATCCATAATCACATACCATATTTGCCTACAGTAAATAATTGAACTTGACCTTAAACTCATGTCCTGTAACTTTTAATTTCATGTTCTTTTCTGTAGAACTCATTGCTGAAGATACATGTAGCTACATTGCCTGATAACTAGTACTACACAGTAGTGAGCTATGGAACCTGTATATCTTAAGAGACTTCAGAGAGACACAGCTTGATGTCAAATGTAGAATTATCAGAGAACTAAAAAATCACATACAAAGGGCTATTCAAAAAATAAGGTCTCTTCTTTGAAATAAGGAAAATATGCTGAGAATTAGAACATTACTACAGAAGTCCTAGGATCTTACTCTTTAACTTCAACCCTTTAAAAATCAAACTACCAGGGCACCTTGGTGGCTCAGTCAATTAAGCTGCTGACTCTTGGTTTCAGCTCAGGTCATGATCTCAGGGTCATTATCTCAGGGTCTTGATATCCAGCCCCTCATTGCACTTGGCATGGAGTCTGCTTGTCCTTCTCCCTCCCTTTCTCCGCTCTGCCCCTCTCCCCGGCTCATACTCTCTCTCTCTAGAATAAATAAATAAAATCTTAAAAAAAAATAAAAAATAAAAATCAGACTACCTTCCTGGGACCTGAAAGGTAAATGCAGTATTTGCAGCGGACGCTCATAGTGATGGCAAACACTCATGTGTCAGTGCACTCTCTCGCCATGAAAGGTTTCAGTTACATGATCCTACTCTCTGAAAGACGCAGAAGTTATTAGGTTCACTGGGACCTCAAATTATGTGTCTGTACCACATTATCCAAAAAATTCAAAATATAAGTATAAATAAAACATTAAACCCTTTAAGCTAGGCATGGAAGGCCTATATCCACATAAGGCCAATATAATCAGTTAAAAATAAATCCAGTCATCAAGAGAATTTCAGATTGAATTTGAAGAATTATTTTATTACTTTGGCATCCATTTATCTATGTATATGTATACTCTATTGCTATATATACCATCACTCCACCCATTGTCCTTTCAAGATCATGGTATTGTCATTTGTAGTATTCTCCTGGGTCTATCTACTGCATTACATAGTCCGTGCCTCATAGGGTCAATGTTCTGTCAACCAATTCTGTTCTAAAAGTACTACTAGATCCAACGCAAATATATTTTTGGTCATATAAATATATCAGTTATCTTTTCTTTTTCTTTAGCTTCTTAATGACCAAATTATTCTTTTAAGTCTTTTGACCTCAATTTCTTTATCTATAAAAAAAGGCTTGGGCCACTTGTTGACTGTTTAGATCTCCTCTAGCCTAACATTCATTTTTTTACTTTTTCAACTAGATATTCCACAAAATTGAGTAACACTGAGTATGAAAGGAATTCCCAGTTTGTTGTCTCTGAAATGGGTCCACTTTTCTTCTTAAAACATAGCAATGCAATTGAATGTTTCAAATTATTTACTTAAGTTTAAACCTAATTTTAAATTTCAAAATGAGTCATTTTAAATGGCCTTATAAGACAATCTGTCTCAAGATAAACAAATGTATTAAAGATGAAATGAACATGAATGTTAACATTAAAGCATAAGGAAATAATATTCTGTTATATTCTCCAATTATGTACTCCTAGTTAAATATTATATTAGCTTCATTATTCCTAAAATGGAAATCTCTTAGGTTTTTTATTTTATAGTGCACACAAGTTGTTCTAATTTGCAAATAAAAGTAGTTTTTTATTGAAATATACTTGACATATAATATTATTGTAGTTTCAGGTGTACAACATAATGGTTTGATATTTGTATATATTGGATAATGATCACAATAAGTCCAGTTAGCATCTATCACCAAACATAGTTACAAAATTGTTTTGTTTGTGATGAAAACATTTAAGATTTACTCTCTTAGGAACTTTCAAATATACAGTACAGTATTATTAACTATAGTCACTATGTTGTACATTATATCCCTATGACTTATTTATTTTATAACTGGAAGTTTGTACCTTTTGACCCTTTTAACCCATTTTGCCCCAACCCATGCCACTGGCAACCAATTTTCTTTTTTTTTTTTAAAGATTTTATTTATTTATTTTGAGAGAGAGAGAATGAGAGAGAACACATGAGAGGGGATAGGGTCAGAGGGCAAAGCAGACTCCCTGCCGAGCAGGGAGCCTGATGCGGGACTCAATCCCGGGACTCCAGGATCATGACCTAAGCCAAAGGCAGTCGCTTAACCAACTGAGCCACCCAGGCGCCCAATTTTCTTCTTTTTTATATCTTAGGTTCCACATATAAGTGAGGTCATGTGGCATTTCTCTTTCTTCGACTTACTTCACTTAACATATTGCCCTCAAGATCTATCCATGTTGTCAGAAATGGCAAGAGTTCCTTCTTTTTTATGGTTGAATAATATTCATAATATATATTATATATATATGCACAACATATACACACACATACAATGGAATTTTAAAAATGTGATATTTCCATCTTTTTTATCCATTCATCCACTGATGAATACTTAGGTTGCTTCTATGTCTTGGCTATTGCAAATGAAGTTGTAGTGAACATGGCAGTGCATATATCTTTACAAGTTAGTGATGTTGTTTCCTTTGGATAAATACCCATAGATGGAATACTGGATCATATGGTAGTTCTATTTTTAATTTTTTGATGAAACTCCAAACTCTTTTCCACAATGGCTGCACCAATTTACATTCCTACCAACAGTGCCCAAGGGTTCCCTTTTCTCCACATCCTTGCCAACACTTGTTAATTCTTGTCTTTTGGATAATAGTAACTCTAACAGGTGCGAGATGACATCTCATTGTAGTTTTGATTTGCATTTCCCTGATGATTAGTCATGTTGAGAATCTTTTCTTGTGCCTGTTAACCATCTATGTTTTCTTTGGAAAAATGTCTATTCAGATCCTTTGCCTATTTTTTAATTGGATTGTTTTGGGTTTTTTGTTAGTTTTTGCCATTGAGTTGTGTGAATTTTTTATGTATTTTGAACATTAATCCCTTATCAGCTTTATGATTTGCAAATATTTCTCCCATTTTGTAAGTTGTCTTTTTTTTTCTGATAGTTCCTTTGCTATGCAGAAGTTTCTTAGTTTGATCTCACCCCACGTTTATTTTTGCTTTGTTTCCTTTGCTTCCAAATTTATTGCCAAGATCGATGCCAAGCTTACTTATTGCCAATTTTTTTTCTTCTAGAAATTTTATGGTTTCAGGTCTTATGTTCAAGCTTTTAACCCATTTTCAGTTAGTTTTTATGTGTGGTATAAGATAGCATTCCAGTTCCATTTTTTGGCATGTGGCTATCCAGTTTTTTCAGCACCTTTTATTGAAGAGACTGCCCTTTCCTGGTTGTATATTCTTGGCTCCTTCGTCATAAATTAATTGACTGTATATGCATGTGTAAAATTATTTAAATGCTTTTGGCCAGTTCTCATTTATTATTAAATCAAACCATAGGAAACTTGATATTCAATTAACCTTTTAAAAAAAGGCAATTTTGTATAGTTCAATATAATTCATGTATAAGTGCCTGGTCAATAACCCCTAAAATCCAGCTTATGTATATAAGTTATAACAGATATAAATACCTAAAAGGGTAATAATAAAAGTACAAAAATATTCAGATTTATATTTTGGAGTATGGAATTAATACATACACACACACACATGCACACACACAATGTTTTACTGATACATTTTAGTGTTTTTATTGATCTTTGTATTTTCTGTTTATGTTCATCCTTAGTCCTGTATTGTAAATGTTAGAGGGTAAGGAATGCACTTAATATACTCCAAATGCATTGCTCTCTAGAGATAATGGTGATTAAATTTGGACATAGGTTTAATGAGATATTGGTCCACCCAAATATAGTTTTAGAAATAGCCTCTCAACTATAGAGAACAAACTGATGGTTACCAGAGGGGTGGTGGGTGGAGGGGCGGGTGAAATAGGCAATGGGGATTAAGGAGCACACTTGTGATGAACACTGGGTGTTGTATGGAAGTGTTGAGTTACTATATTGTACACCTGAAACTAATATTACACTGTATGTTAACTACCTGGAATTAAAATAAAACTTTAAAAAATCAGGAAAGTAATTATATTGTCTATAAATTTATAAAATGTAGATAATTAAAAAGGTTATATTAAATTTTACAGGCTATAGCTTTAAGAAGATTTCAGTTGCTATTAAAAATGGATAAAATGTAAGTCCTAAATATATAGTTTTATATTGAAGAAAGAAAATTTCAATAATGGAATTTTCACAAAATTTTCTTTTTGGAGAGTATATTTTCTCCTCCTTAGAGTAACAGAGAAACTCATTTGGGTATTTCTATCCTTGACCAAAACATTTATTAATAGTAAAATAATTGGGTAGGAGAGAGAAAAATAGCAGTAAGAAAAACAGTAGTCATGTACCGTATATGGTGATTGAAACATGCTCATATGATCACATTTGAGATTTACAGGTGCCTTAACGAGAGGTGCTATATAGTGTCAAGAAATGCTGTAGTCCACTAGCATTTATTCCGTCAGTATTACTGTAGAAAACCAATACTCCATGTCTACTCTTTATTTAACTTACATTCTCCAGTGTAAAGTCATTACCCTGCTTTAACCTAAAGGTAGCAGGGAAGGGGGATGAACAAATGGAAAATAGAAGAGTATTGGAAGACTGTTGAATCACAGACCTGTACCTCTGAAATAAATAACACATTATATGTTAAAAAAAAAAAAGAAAGAAGATAGTAGGAAGGGAAAAGTGAAGGGGGGTAATCGGAGGGGGAGACGAACCATGAGAGACTATGGACTCTTGAGAAACAAACTGAGGGTTCTAGAGGGGAGGGGGTGAGGGGATGGGTTAGCCTGGTGATGGGTATTAAAGAGGGCATGTACTGAATGGAGCACTGGGTGTTATACGCAAACAATGAATTATGGAACACTATATCAAAAACTAATGATGTAATGTATGGTGATTAACATAACATAATAATAAAAAAAGAAAAAAAAGAAAACTAATGATGTAATGTACGGTGATTAATTTAAAAAAAAGACAAAAAAGAAGAGTATTGGACTCTGTGTGGTAGAAAACTGAGAAAGAATGAAAATTTTTATGAAGGTGAATACCAATACCAGGCTTGTTTTTAGGAAGATCATTTTAGTAGCCATTTGGAGATCCTTAAAGAGATCTGTTGATATTGTCCAGAAAGGAAAAAAAAATGCCTACACTACAGAGGACAGAATGAAATATCAAGACTGATGTCAATTGTGAAGTAGATTGGATGCCTAACATGATTAGGATAATCATATAATTTATCACCCACATCATAACACTTTTGAGAGTAAAGAGACTTCTATTAATAATGGAGACAAAATGGCAGGTATAAATTGGAACTGTCCCAAGCAAACAGGGATGAATTTTCATTCAAGTCATGCTGGAAGGAAGAATCCAAGAAGCCTTTGAGAATTTCAATGGCATAGATGGAGATAAAATTTCTAAAGATAGGGAATTCAGGGAAGTTAGTTCCAGGAAAATGTAATGAGTTCTGTTTTCTGGTCTCAAGCATTAAAGTAAAAATACACAGCAGGCAGTTTGAAATTAGGTCTATATCTATCTCTGGAATTAGTTAAATACTAGAAATGTACATCAGAATCTCTGGCACACTAGGATGGTTGCAAGCTTTGAAATAAATTACATTATCAGGAAAAAGGGTAGAGGAGATAGAAAATGATGGTCTAATATATAAAGTGCTGTGGAGAGTGGGGGTTCACAGAAGTTGAAAGAGGACAAAATTTGAAGACAGAAATAAACAGTGTTAAGTGTTTGGAGTGTTTTTTTTTTAAAGATTTTATTTATTTATTTGGCAGAGATACAGCAAGAAAGGGAAAAGCAGGGGGAGTGGGAGAGGGAGAAGCAGACTTCCCGCTGAGCAAGGAGCCTGATGGGGGACTCGATCCCAGGACCTGGGATCATGACCTGAGCAGAAGGCAGATGCTTAACCCACTGAACCATCCAGGCATCCCTGTTTGGAGTGTTGATATAGAACAGGTACTAAAAATTGGCCACTGAATTTGTCATTTAGATGGTCATTAGTGGGGCACCTGGGTGGCTCAGTTGGTTAAGTGTCTGCCTTAAGCTCAGGTCGTGATCACGGGGTCCTAGGATTGAGCCCTGCATTGGGCTCCTTGCTAGGTGCAGAGCCTGCTTCTTCCTCTCCCTGCTGTTCCGCCTACTTGTGCTCTCTCTCTGTCAAATAAATAAATAAAATCTTTAAAAAAAATAGATGGTCATTAGTGACCTTTGCAAGAGCAGTTCAGTGGAATGACACAGAAGAATTCGGATTTTAACAGGATGACAACAGATTGGGGAGTTGAATAATGCCCAGTATATATAATATTTACAACCTAAAATTTACCTTTTGTTATGTGCTTATTCTTATTGTAAGTGCTTTACATAAATATTCTCACATAATCCTCAAACTGTCTTTATGAAGGGGTAGTTGCCCAAGATCACTGCTAGTAAAAAGTGGAACCTAGATTCAAACCACACAGACTATTTTAGAACCTGTTCTTTTAACCACTGAGTGTTGCCTATTTTATCATCCATTAAGAATAACCAACACACAACAGTTAAGAGACTACGCTCAAGACCCCCATTATTCCCTTGTGTTGTTAGAGAGTAATCATCTCCTCAGAAGGTGATTGTCAAAATTCATGCATCCCTCAAAATAGAAAAACTATAGTGTTCTACGCCAGCATCTCTCAGTTTCCAATTTACTATATCAGAGAGGTGCAGTGGCATTGGAAAGGCATATTAGTTCCACCTGTAACCCATGATTTATGGGACAAGGATGGAAGACAGGCTGAACATGGCAGTGACTTCTGGACAGAGAAGAAAGGTCTTGAGTAATTTGTCAGAGGTAGACACTGAAAGGGTAGGAAAGAGAAACAGTCCACTTGCAAGAGTAGAGCAGATTATGTTTCAAAGGGAAAGGAAGAAACTTTTTCAGACTTGACTAGGTTAGGCCTGATGCTAACAGCTGTTCATAATTTGTGACCTTGAGAAAGTCACTTAATTTTTCAGTCTCAGTTTTTTTTTGTTTGTAAAATGAGAAGTTTGATCTGTAATGTGTCTTCCAGTTGTAACTTTTAAAGATAGCTTTTAATATTTGCTTAGGCTTTGCATTATTTTGTTTGATGATATACTCTCTCTGTAAAAAAAAAAAAAAAAAAAAAAAACAAAGGTCCTATTATTATTGCCTTAGGGAAAACCACATGAAAGTATTGATTGGGAAGTGAAACGCATCATAGTATTTGAAGTTTCATGTGAGATCTTTTATTTAGTCATGCTGTAGAAGCATATTTTTACATTTGATAAGCAGAAATGCCATTAATACATCACCCGTTGTAAAACAGTGCCACCAACTTTTGGAATATTTTTCTCCCTGAAGTTACAACCCATTCAAATAATCTCCTGCATATCGTTCCTATCCTTCCTACTTTTGTCTTTCTCTTGAAGTGCTGTCAAGAGAAGTTTAAGGCAGCAACCGATTCATCTGACCTTGTAATTATGTGGCTTATACCATTCTCTCTAAAACTGTGATTCTTACTAAAAGTAACTTGTTCTGCAAGCTTTAGTCTTCTAGAAAGAAACAAAATGGTTTCTTTGACCAAGATCTGTTTGTCCAACCAATGTGGCAAAGCCACGAGGGGAAGATTAAAGTTAAATCCATTGGATCATTGGTAGGCCTGTGTCAGACTTTTGGGTGCTCATTCTGGGACTGTTTCTGTGGTACTTTCTCAGAGGATCAATTCCTTGGGTGATAAACAAGAAATGAACCACTTTTGGGGGGATGTACTCTGTTTTCCCCCTTTCAGGGAGAATTCTGAAGAAAAGAAATCCAGGTTTCTGGCGCAGTGTTCTTGACTGCTTTGTAGTGATTCAGCCTTAAGATAGGAGGTAACACACCTTTTTGTGTGGACCCACCAAATTGGAGCCAATTTGGATAAAGATTAAGGGAAAAATAATACCTGTTGGTTTGCCTTCTGGAAACCACAGTTTCATTTTATTGTTGATTTCTCTTTCATCTTGTCATAACTTTGTTGAAACCCAAACTGAAGTATCAGTTTGCAAACATGATAGCTAAACATACAGAACAATTACAGTAATTCTTACTAAGTGATTCTCAGTTACGTCTTGTGGCCATAATGACATATCTCTCTGTCCCTCATGCTCCTAGGGATAACATCGACAATGAACTCCACTCATCAAAAGGTCATACCTCAAACTAATTTAGAAAAATATCATATATGGTTTATATAAATAAGTATCTCTGCAAATTATAGTGAAAATTTCAGTTCTCTTCAGTTCTCTCTATAGTGCAAGAAGGAACTATTACAATGGCCTGCCACCCTGGACTAAGAGTGGAGGAGTGGGGGGTACCTGGGTGGCTCAGTCAGTTAATCGTTTGCCTTCGGCTCAGGTTGTGATCCCAGGGTCCTGGGATTGAGCCCTGCATCAGGCTCCCTGCTCAGCAGGAAGTCTGCTTCTCCCTCTGCCCCTCACCCCACTTGTGTTCTCTCTCTCTCTCTTACTTTCTCCCATTCTCTCTGTCTCTCTCAAATAAATAAATGAAATCTTAAAAAAAAAAAAAAGAATGGGTGAGTGGGATGTTCTGGAAATTCATTGACTGAAAACATCAGAGTATGATCAAAAAAGACATCATTCCTCACTTTATCATTGGACTAGGGTCTCTTGCTGTTATTTCTAGTAATTTAATAAGAACTATCCTCTATCCTTAAAGAAGTGCTTTGGAGTATTCTTAAAAATGTCTTCCTCCTTTTCCATCTTTGCATGTTCCGTATTTCTTCCCAACACAGCTGCCCAGCTATGATACTATGATACTGTCATCCATTCCCTGCACGTACCAGAACTAGAAGTATTGCTTTGTGAGTAGGGCAAATATGTACTGAAAATTGGCAGCCAGTCCTACCGCATTTTATTCTGGTTTCATTTCCCTTATTCTCACTCACCTCTCTCCTCAGGAATCCAAAACCACCCTTCACAATTGCCCCTGCCTAAGGCATGTGCACAATGATGTATACACTCTCCTACTTTGAAAAGTAATCAGTAGGAGTGATTTTCATTTTTCCATTGCCAAATCTGCCAAAGTACCTCCATATATATCTCAGCTGTATCTGTATTTCATCCATGTTTTCTACCTTCCATCTTTCCTAGTGCAGCAATACAACTATTTGTATTAAAAGCTACATTTGCTCTGGACTGAGCATCTCTTACCTGAATGAGAATATGTTTTCTTCAGCCATGTTTTTCTATCATTAATATCTCTATTTCAAAAGGATCATTCTTGCCATGCTCTAGGATTCTCCGTTTAAAAAGGAAAAAAAGTCTCTCTTAGAATGAGGTCTCTCTCTATGATCCCCTTTCCAGCAAAACTTCTTAAGAGCTGTTTATGCATCTCCTGCCCTTTCCTCACTACAGCCTCTCCTGATCATATTTGATAGGTGCCTACACTAAGCACTGCACTGAAACCAATTCTACTCAAAACATCAGCCGTCAACATATTGTCAAGTACGATCGTCACTTCTCATCTTACTGACTTCTTAGCATCATTGACAGTTGTCCACTTCTTTTTAAAACATCTGCATCTCTTGGCTTCCACTACACCATACACACCTAGTTTCATGCCTTCCTACCTTGTCCATCTCCACTCAGTCTCCTTCCCATGTTTCTTCTCTACCTGGATCTAAATGTTGGAGTGACCACAGGTTTGGAGCTTGTTTCTTCTTGTTTACAGTCTTTCTCTAAAAGATCTCTTATAGTCGTCACCTGCTTATAATATCATTGTACATGTTTGTAATCCCCAGTTTTTTATCTCTAACTCTGGACTGACTTTATTCCTTTCTTCCTCCCTCCATTAAATTTCCTCCCTCCATCCCACCCACCCACCCTTCCTTCCTTCCTTTTTATTCTGTCTTCCTTTTTTTTTTTTTTGGTTTGAGCTCCATCATTTTATATCCAACTATGTTCCAGATATCTCCAATTGAATGTAAAGTAGGCATCAGAAACACTATGCAGCCAAAATAAAATATTTGATTCTTCCACTCCATCTCAATCCAGGTTTTCCTCTATCTCTCCCATCCCAATGTCCAGCACTTCCTTTCATCCAGTAGCTTAAGTGAAAAGTATTGAGTTTATCCTTGATACTTTGTACTCTCCCATCCAATCTGTCAGTAGGACTTGTTGACTCTGTTTTCAAAAGATACCCTAAATTAATCACCCTCTCTCAATCTCCACTGTTATCATTCTAATCTGTGCTTGTACTCTTACAATCCATTTCTCACACAAAAACAAAATGATTTTTTATAAAACCTAAATAAAATCACACTGCTCCCCTACTTAAAGCTGTCCAAGAGACTACTTTTTCATTCAGATGAAAATCCAAATTCCTCTTTTGGCCTCAGGATTCTTTCTAACCTGGACCATGCCTATTGCTCTAAATCCAGCTTCCACTCCAGTCCTACAGACAAACTAGACATGTAGCACCCACACACTTCACAAGTTTGGTCCCATCTCAGCGCCTTCATATTTGCTGTTCTCTCTGTTCAGGATGCTCATCTCTGAAACTGGATCATGGATGGCTCCACTTAGATATTCAGAGCTTGCCTCCAAAGTTGCCTTTTTTCAAGGTGACCTTTCCTGGTGGTAATATTGCCTTACCTATTATCGTGTGACTCTGTTTTGTTTTCACATTAGATCTTATCACTATTGGAAATCAAATTATGTATTTCTGTTTTCTTATTTATTTTCTATGCCCCCTAGCCCCAATTCCATATTTATAGCTCCATCTTCCATAGTGAGAATCCTGGTCCCCAACCACACTAATATATGCATTTATTTGTTCTACCATACAATACACACAAAACATCTACTACTAACAACTACAAACCTACCAAGTGAAGTTCTCATTTCTTTGCAGCTCTGTTTGTCCTTAGACTCTGTGCTCTGAAGGTGTCTGGTCAGGACTCTATGTTTAGAAGTTCCATAAATTCTTTTTCTCTGTGGTTATATTACCTGCTTGATATATAGTTACATTCATCTGTTGATAATTTCAACTCAAGTTCAAGAGTAGCTTTTCATTCTTTTTTATTGAATACTGTTTCTGAATATGGAAAACACTTACATAGCACATAAGTCAAAAGTTACGCTCCAAGAAAACTTGCTCCCATCCCAACTTTAATATCTTAGAAATCATGGCAAACATATGATTACTAATCTTTTAGTTAAAATTACCAATTCTCCACTGTTGTATTTTTAGAAGTCTCTTGTCCTTTTTCTCTTTAAATGATGCTGGCATCAACAAATGTGTCTTTTAAAAAAAATTCTTGATACTTTTCTGATCTTTTGTTCTAACTGTGGTATAGAATATTTGCCATTATGAAGTTTTTGCTATTTATTGTTTCTCTGTATCAAATATCTGCAATTATAATTAGTATAAGTATTAGTCCAAATGTAGGGGAATATTACCTATTACAGATGATAGAGTTTCTCTCTGTATAGACACATAACAAATTCAAAATTGAACTTAGGTTCCTCCCCCGCCCCCGTTTTACCTGTGCATATGGATCTCATTTAGCTCAGTCTAAAGTGGGCTTAATAGTAGCCCCGTTTTGGAGTTCACTACATAGTCAATCATTATCCTGACCTGAGTGATTTTTCTAGAAGTAGCCTATATTCTAATTTATTAATGGTCCTTTGTTTAGATTCTTTTAAACTCATAGTCTTAGGAGATCATCTATTTTCTATCACAGAGTTGTCTTGCGAGTGAAGGTGTTCTGGCAGACATGTTTTCCTCTCTACCTGCCCCTCCCACACCTCCCCGCAGAGAAGCTGACTGGGGGATGTGGGAGGGAGAGAGAGATACAAATGCACTAGAGTCCCTGGATCCACATAAAGACATACAAAGTCTCATTTAGGTAGTTAGATTAATATCATATATTCCCCTCTCAAAGAGTTTACATTCTAAATTTATCTAAAACTTATTCATGTGTTACATGGCTAGTTATAGCATAAGGCAGAACACTACATGACTGTAGCAGAAATGTCAAATGTCCTGGAAAAAAGATAGAAGATTTTCATTTCAGTATGAAGGATCAGTCAAAAGATGCTGTTAATAGTGTTTTTTTTTTTTTAAAGGTTATCCAAGAAATGAGTTTGTGAGTATTTCATTCAATTTAACAAGTATGTATCAGCCACACCAATAGGCCTATACATACCACATGTTGTGGGTACACGGTATTATGAGAATCACTGAGCATACAAATATTGGGCAAAAAACAGCATCAGCTTACAAAGAAGTGTAAGGCTATCCACATAATAGAGTCACATGGACTCTGCTTGAACATCATCTTCCAAAGCCATTATCCTCCTCCTAATTTATCCTGCACACAGCAACCAGAATAATGTGGCTAATGCAAAGTTTTGAACATTTGGGTCTTTTACTTGAAAAGTTTTAGTGGCTTTCCATTTTCTAGATATAATTAAAACAAGTGTTTTAATTGCTCACCCTTATAAATATTTTTTTAAATTTGAGCACTTCCCATTGCACTTAGGTTTTTTATTTATAAAACACCTATATGTATCCTTGTGCTACCAGGCATAATAAAATATACAAAAATAAACAACAGAGAAAAAGAAAAATAATGAGATGAAAAAATGAGATCGACATGATAGAAGTCATTTAAAAAATATCTTGCTAACTATGATGGCATTTTACTATAATTAGCTAATATTTGAAGGATATATAGATACAGATTTGAAGGATATATAATATTTGAAGGCAATATACCTATGTACACATACATACACACATGCAGGTGAAGTATTTTAAATAGCACTCTGAACACAATCTTCTTTTGATTTTAGATAGCAATTGTTTTTACTCATTAATGTGATCGATGAAGAACTCAGTCTAGTATTAATAACAGTAGTAACTATTAGTTAACAATTAGTAACTATCAGTAGTAAACTATTAATATTAATAATCCTAATTAATAACATTAATACTAATGTTAGTATTGACAAGTTACTGCTATTATTAATACTCAATAATGAGATACACTGTAACACTATAATAATACTAGCAGTGGAAACAATACTACCATTGTTTCCTTTTGCTATTTTCTGGTTTACTTATACCAGAAAAAAAATATAGGCCCATTATTATCTTTTTTCTACCTTATCCCAAAACACCACCTCTCCTATTCTGTAAGATGTTTGTACGCTATCACACTGGAGATTTAAGCCTGAAGTCCTTCATCCGGCTTCAGAATTCTCTGTGACATGACTCTAAATTAGTCATCTTCGTCCAGTTATTTGGAAGGATTGATCCGCATCTCCTGACCAGGCTGTGTGCCTAGATCCACATTTGGCCTCCACTTGAATGCCCTGTCAGCTGTCACGGGAGAACAGTGGGCACCTCTCAGTCATGTTTCACTGCCTCACATCTAGAACAATCACAAAGAACGCAGATCTCATTGAGAACTCACTCTTGACCTTACTGTATTGGTTGATAGTAAGACCTCCATAATTTCAAATTAGTGAGATTTTTACCCTCCTATTTGCTATTTCTTCGTCCATTCATGAAGGGACCAATCTCAAGATTACCAGTATATCAGTAAAATTTATTTTTTTCTCTTACCTTTTTTTTTAATTCTGCATTATATGGTAAATTTATATAAAAATAGAAAATATTTGGATAAATGAATCAGTAGGTGAACACAGTCTCTGGAATTCTGTATACACTGATGTTCATAGCAGGGTTTTTTTTTTTCATATATTTTTAAGTAAATCACACATTCTGATGTGCTGTGTTTGTTTCTAATTAAAACCTCTTCCAATAGCTCATGTGAAAAACAATCTTAGGTACTAATTATGGGTAAAATTTACTGTAATGTTATAGTATCCAGGTATTTCAATACTGGGAATCTTCAACTACTTTCTGAAAAATGTCAGAAACAAGAAATTCACACTGGCACATTGGATTCAGTATCATGCCCTGTTCAATTATTTTACAAAAGAAAATAATTAAGAATTTAATTTGTAAAGAGCATTTTAATTGTTGGTAAATCTGTCATGGAAGCTGACTACTTCTTATAGCTTGCATCACTTGAAGATGTGTATTTCTGGAAGCTATCTCCTTGAAGTTTTCTACTTCTTTACTAGGAAAATTTTATATCTGTTTTTTGTTTATTTGTTTGTTCTTTCATCTGCCAGTTAGGTCATTTTTAATTATTCTATGTTTTATCAGCTAGCAAACCATTCACAAGGACCAAATGAGATTCTTTCTTTTACAGAAGTTCAGCATCCAGCCCAGGGAGGTTTCACAAGGAGTTGCAAGTTCATGACTGATTATTGCATGAGAATTTCAGGTTTCACATTTTTATCCAGGAAACTTTATGTCACCTTTAGGATTAGCTGGTCTTGTGGAAAGATAACCCAAGAAGACATGGAGATATTCTATGCAGCCGTGTAACATTACAATGATGATACTGACTTATCAAAAAAAATCCTGTTTAGCGGGACTTTATCTTCACCAACATACCAATCCCTATGCTCTTCAGCTCCAGGCGCCGTGGTCGTAAACTTCTTGAATTTGCAGTCCTAAAAAAAGCAATTTCCAAACATTTGTGACAACACTTGCCCATAAGGAGACATAGGATTTTGGATTTAGATATATACAGAAAAGTTCAAAATAACTGAAACCATCTAATATTGATAAATATGCATTCGGTTTCTTCTTCTTCTTCTTCTTCTTCTTCTCCTTCTTCTTCTTCTTCTTCTTCTTCTTCTTCTTCTTCTTCTTCTTCTTCTTTTTTTTTTATAATTCAAACTTAACTTCAAGTGCCAAAATTTAAGAAACATGAACAGCCAAAGTCCTAATGAGTGAAAATTATTCTCACTTATAGTTGGGATAGATCTTTCTGAGCATAGGACTGGAGAAAAACAAGCTTTTTTTAGGCACTTTTCATGTCAGAGTAGCTGACCTCTATTTCAGAGCAACATTATTGTGATTGTCTCAGTCTTGTCCAGTTGAAAATATTCTGTCCATGGAATTTGATACAGCAGTTTCTGTTTCACCGTCCCTGTGGAAGAAAGCAAGAGAAGATACTGAATTTTCCTGTATTGGACAAAGTTTCCCAAGTAATGACTGAGCCTCATGCCTTCTCTTCTTAAAATAGGTATTATGAGACCATCTTAGCGCATACTTCCATGTAATCATGAATATGTCCATAGATGCTTGAAAAAAATGTGTGTATGTGTAATTTTCCATAACCTAAACACAAATAGATCTTAAAGCAACCTTTAGGATTTAATGTCATATTTGACTTGCGTAAAAGGGATTAGGCAAGTAAGCCTTAGAAGGAAGTATTCCAAATCAAACTCAGCTTTATTGTTTGGTGATAAACTCTCATATAACTTGTAACACAATAATTTAAAAAATCTTCTCTGTTCAGTGCCTAATTGAATTTTCTCAGATTTATGTGCTCTCTTCCTCATAATTTCTTAGTTTTTTCCAATTCTTATATAATTGGCCTTTACTCCATGACATAAACATCTAGCAGATGAATGGCTATTTATATATCGTTTTCATCTCTGTGCATATTTGCTTTGGTATATGTCTTATATTTGTTTTTTCTTTGTATTTTAAGACATACAGTTTCAGAAAATAATTTTGAGCATTGTGTTTTCTATGCATATGTAGAATTCAAAATAGAATTTTAAACTTAGAAGACACAATGTGATAGAAACTGAAGAATAACACATTCAACTAATCATCAGTTGTAGAAATAGTCTTAGCTTTAAAAAATAAAATAATGAAAGTATATTCATAGCTCTGTAATATTATTAAATAATTAAATTGTCTGTTAATCCACAAATATTTTCCTTTTGGCAGCAGTTGATCACTCTCAATAGCTTGTTTTTATGGAGATAAGATGTTTTGATGTACTGCATGTGTGATATATCCAGTCCATCTGTTATGAAAAAAATTGAAATTATCTCTAAATTAAACCAACAATCCTCAAAATAAACAACTAAATAAGTATATAAGGCATATGGCACAAACTGTTACTTTTGTGTATTGTCTAATCTCTAAAAAAAAAAACCCAATAACTAAGCATTTATATTGTAAATCACAAAGAACCAAAGCTACTCACAGATAAAGGAGCAGTTAACTGACCTGCCTGGTGTATACTGGCAATTCATTTAATGAAGCTTAACCCATGAAAGAAGGGGGGATTACTAGTATAAAAGCCAGATGAGACATGGGCTATCGGAGTACATGGATTTCAAAAGGGACATGGAAATGGCCATGCCTGCTTTCCTTTTCAGGTTTGCTCCAGGTTAATAGGACTAAAAAATCATTTCTTTCTAGGGAAAGTTTGGCCAACGAAGAGAAGGAGGAAAATGTGGCTTATTTCCAGCTCTTAAAGAAAAGCAGGGCTGAAAGGAACAAAGAGATGAGACTATCAGGATGTGTTTGTAGTATACCATCTTTAAGAATCACATTAAACTGAACCACCTTGTCCACTGTTTACTTGGTTTCTAAGGTTTGACGTCACTTACTACATTTCAGTGAGAAAAAAAAAGTAGACAAAATTACTTATTCTCACATTGTTAAACATGGATGATCCTATAGAAATTCTTTTCCCATTCTGTTATCAACCTTTCAGGGTTAAAAGTGTGTGTGTGTGTGTGTGTACCTAGATATATAAGTAAATAAATAAATAAGCAAATAAGCAAATAAGTAAGTAAATAAATAAATAAATAAGAATACTTACAGCTCCCAAGTGGAATAAAATCAGTACAAAAGCTTTATGCAGCATTCAAGGTAGTCAAAAATAATGACATTTCATTGTATGGCATTGATCTTGCATACTTTAACTTTGATTTAAAAGGAAATCTTGGCAGGCAATTAACCTACATATAAAGATTTGTATAATAGGAAGCTCTTTTTGAATTGCTAATAGGTAATTCCTTTTCTTCCTAGCAGCCCATTGAGGACTTCTATTTTTTAATGTGAACTCTGTCTTCCATAGTATATTAGCATGAACTCTTTCAACTGTCCTTGGTGTCTAGTATTATATGAGTTCTCCATAGGGCTGTTTCCTCCTATTTCTTACGAGATAGATTCTGTGTAAGGGGAAAATAGCTGAAATACAAAGCCCTACTGGAAAATGCCAGCATCTGAATATATATCTCATTGCCTATGCACCTTGCCAACTAAGAATTGATTAAATTAGAGTAGAAGGAATATAATAAGATTTTTAAAACCACAGAAATTAGATGTCATTGTTTTAGAGAAACAGACATCATGTACCAAGAAAGACCAGTTGTTAATCAAGAAATTTAAGGATATAAATTGAGACTGTGATGAAACTTTGTTCAATGGCCACATGTCTGAGAGAAAATGTTAGGAAAGTTTCAGTATCAGCCTTATTAAGAACCATACCTTTTTTAAAAAGAATCATATATTGGGTGCCTGGGTGGCTCAGCTGGTTGAGCGACTGCCTTTGGCTCAGGTCATGATCCTGGAGTCCCTGGGATCGAGTCCTGCATCGGGCTCCCTGCTCGGCGGGGAGTCTGCTTCTCCCTCTGACCCTCCTCCCTCTCATGCTCTCTGTCTCTCATTCTCTCTCTCTCAAATAAATAAATAAAATCTTTAAAAAAAAAAAGAATCATATCTTCAAGTTAATCTTTAATAACATCTGGACTAAGAAACATTGTCTTTCCTCAGGCTATATTCAATATTATCCAATTATTTTATAAGAAAATTGTTCAATTAACAGCATCTATTAGTTTAGAGTATCTTAATGTGTCCAACATCTTTAGCCCTATATTCAAAACCTTTGAAAATCTGGTCCTATCACATGTTTCAAAATTTATGTTCCAAATCCTTTCCTAGACAAATCTATCTTAGCCAAGCGAGTCTACTGATTTTTCTTGAAGTATACCTCTATCATTATTCCTACTTCTATTTATTTCTTCTTGACAAAAGTCATTAATTCTAAATTATACAGTAGGTACTTTGTTATTATTAAGTGCACTGCTTTTCAAATATATCCCTGATAAAGTTTATTATTGCTAGTTTTTTTTTAAGATTTATTTATTTATTTATTTGAGACAGAGAGAATGAGAGAGAGAGAGCACATGAGAGGGGGGAGGGTCAGAGGCAGAAGCAGGCTCCCTGCTGAACAGGGAGCCCGATGCGGGACTCGATCCAGGGACTCCAGGATCATGACCTGAGCGGAAGGCAGTCGCTTAACCAACTGAGCCACCCAGTCGCCCGCTAGTTTTAATCATTACTCCCACCTTTCCATGTTTAGGGGAAAGGGAGGGGATATAGCTTCCTGATTGTGTCATCCAAAGCGCTCCCTATTTCTCCAACTTAACATGACATCTGATTTGATGATCTTGTTCTTTCTATCTCCATGCCTGATGAAAGATGCAGTGATTTAGGTATGAAGTGATAAGAGTTAGGCTCAACTGGTGATAGTAGAGATGGAAATTAAAGATATCTAAGTAAATATAAGAGAATTAAGGATTAGGAAACAATTGTGAAACATGAGAAAATACGGCTGTGGGCAGAGGGCCAGATTATATGGAGAAACAACGAGTTCTATTCAAACATATTAAATTTGAAGACATGTACAAAACTACATTTGGTTCATGTATTCTTGATTATATATCACTATAAATATATATTTATACATGCACATTAACATATAGGGTTTCATATATAAAGCCATGAATTCTTTCATTTATAGGCAAAAGAATAAAGCTTCAAGTATGATTTTGATACTTTGCAGTTTTGCCCTAAGTCCTGTCATTGGCCCTCGGTCATGATCTGAATGCACTTCCATCCTATGAGGCTAGAGATTAGGTAAGACATTAGAGCTGAAGATGATACTATAAAGTGATATTCACATAGATGTGGCAGTTGAATATATTCCGGATAAATTGGCACAGTTAGCAAGGAGGGTGAAACAGTGATGGTGACACCTATAGCCAAGAATTATGCTATTAAAAAACAAACACACAAAACCTACTTTTGTATCAGTTAACTATCGTATCACAAATCATAACGGGGTGCCTGGGTGGCACCGCGGCTGGTGAAGCAACTGACTCTTGATTTCAGCTCAGGCCATGATTTCAGGGTCCTGGGATCAAGCCCTGAGTGGGGTGGGGGGGGGGGGGGTCCTTGCTCAGCAGGGGGTCTGCTGGAGATGCTTTCCCTCTCCTTCTCCCTCTGCCCCTCCCCCTACTCATGCTCACTCTCTAGGTAAATAAATAAATACATACATACATAAAATCTTAAAACCAAATCATACTAAAACTTACGGTTTATAATAACCCAAATTTATTATTTCACAAAGGTCTAAAGTCACCTGGGTGTCTCTGCTGATGGAGGCCACACTCACCAGAACTCAGGTGAGTTCACTCGTGCATGCACAGTCGACTGCAGAGTCGGCTGAAGACTGGCTAGTCAAGTAAGGCCTCAGCTGGAAAACGTGTCTTAGCTCCCCGTGCCCATGCCCTCTCTGTCTCAGGCAGGCTGTCTTAGTCTTGTTATTATAGTGGGGCCACCATTTCAAGAGAGAATGAACAGAAGTACTCAAGGCTTCTTAAGGCCTTGACACAGCCCTGGCGCACTGTTTTGGTTAAAGTAGGATTCAGACGGCAGGTCCAGACTTTAGGTGTTCAAGTTTGCACAGGAAGAGAGGCCTTCCCCTGCTCCCTTGCTCTTCTCAGGGTACTGTGCCCCAAAGTATCAGGCCGCATTGTATGGAGAATGCAACAGTATTATAAACAGTTGTTTCCGCAACAAGTTTACTTTTCTTCTGAGAATATAAAGTGTAGAGGCATGAAATTATCAAACTGAATGCATGCAATTAAAAAAATAAGAGAATAATAAAACAGGTCTCCCAAGGCAGCATCTGATTAATTGCAACAAGTAAGAGAATTCCACAGAGAAATTACAATAGCTGGATGAAATGTCCTACTAATCAGTGTTCCAGAATAAAATTTGGAGTATTTTGTGAAAAAGAGAATACAAGAATTTATATATTCTCCGAATCAATTGTAGGTTCTTCACCCCATTGCATGAGCTTACATGTAAGATGAACACAGAGCAAGATCTTGAGGAATTCGGGGACAGAAACAGGAAGTTTGGATGGGGTTGGGGGGTAACAGTGCTGATTAGAGGGACGACTGTGTGACTCAGTCATTTAAGCGTCTGACTTTGGTTCAGGTGATGATCCCAGGATCCTGGGATTGAGTCCCACATCAGGCTCCTTGCTTAGCGGGAGCCTACTTCTCCCTCTGCCTTCCGCTCCCTCTGCTTGTGCTCTTTCTGTCTCTCTCGGAAATAAATAAATTTTAAAAAGGTGCCAATTAGAAAGTGCTGCTAGGAAGGCATGCCTGTTGGGGGTGCTGCAATGTGGTAGACAGGACAACAAGAACTGGGACAAGGCTAGGGGCATGGGAAAAGAGATTTCCCAGACTAGTTACTTACTTCTAGGTGGTTATAAGGCAAGCCCTGCCTAAGGCTTAAAGTGGACAGAACTTCATAATGTGTGTGTGTGTGTGTGTGTGTGCGAATGAGAGAGAGAGAGAGAGAGAGGGGACCAGGTGTTGGGGGCGGGGCTGTTGATTCCATATGTGCTTTAAACAAATGTGTAACTTAAAAGCACAGTAAATATTTACTTTCTCTGCAATCAAAAGTGTAAGTGCATGTCGGAGGCAATGTGGGGCGGGGGAGGGGGGTGGCAAGGAGCCAAGGTTGCCGCATGAGAGGACATCAGAACCATCCTTCCAATTAGTCACTGTTTTACCTTGTTATGGAAGCCCCGCTAATCTGCTTTGTTAAAATAGTCAAGCCCTTGGTCTGTACTGTTTGGATTGTCAAATTTTAAACCTTTGAAATGTTGCTCAGGTTTATCTTCTCTGATGTGCTAGCAAGAACACATCGTTCCATATGAAATTAAGAGAACAGGAAAGGGTGGCTGGAGCGCACAGAACCAGAGCAGTTGGGCTCTGATGAGCCGGATCAGTGTGGATATCAAGGGAAAAGTACTTAGCTGTTCTGAATGACCACCTTTCTTCATTGGTGCAAACTGTGGTGAATTACTGAGTGACACGCGGGACAAAATAATATATGACACCGAGATAATGAAGAGGATAAACATGCATGTGGAGCAGAAACTACAGCTAATAAATTAATCAGAAATAAATAGGTAGTGATATTTTCAAATAAAAGAAGTACAGTTCTAATGCAAAGTGGTTCTGCAGTGGTTTTTCTGCTCATTGCTCAATTAGGTCCCCAACTACTACTAAAAATCATTTTGTATTAGAATAATTGTATAAGTAGAAACATTATCAAATACCCTTGCTGTTTCCTTAAAGATATTTGGCAGGATTGGATTATTTGTACAATGTTATATTCTGTCAAGAAATTATTGGAGAAAAGCTGTTAAATTTTTAATTTCTGCCAGAACACTTTGGGTGTCAGGAAAATGAACTTTTTAATACCCTGGCAACAGATTAAATAACATCTTTAAATATGGTTTGACATTTATTTGAAAGAATTATGTATTTTTTTCATCTTTTTATTAAATTATGGCTGTCACCACATAAAGATGAAAAGAATGTATTTTTTAAAAGACTGCAAATACAGTAATCAGCCACCAAGTTTGCTCAGTCTATTGAAAAATTTGCTTTTCTCAGCAGGTTGGCTTCTTAATTATCTTATCATTTTAGAGCTCTGCTATGTATTTTGCTTAATGATCTAATCGTATATTTTTATTTTCCCCCAAACAGTGCAGTTGTTGATTATATGTGTTTTTGCCATTTGATAAAGTGGAAGTGGTCGGCAAAGATTACCTTAAATCTTGGCCTCCTGTTCTTCATTTCCTTTGAGATAATCCCTTCACTCATTCTTTCTAACCAGGCCTCTCCATAAGTATGAATAATAACTATTAAACTCATAATACTAACTATTAAACTACTTTTAAGTTTAAAGCACTACACATTACATATTGCCATTTTAACATGGAGTAAGTGGATGGATTTAAATTCTAGAACTTGAGGCTTCAATAAACATGTCTTTTTTTTTTTAAAGATTTTATTTATTTATTTGAGAGAGAGAGAGAATGGGAGACAGAGAGCACGAGAGGGAAGAGGGTCAGAGGGAGAAGCAGACCCCCCGCTGAGCAGGGAGCCCGACATGGGACTCGATCCCAGGACTCCAGGATCATGACCTGAGCCGAAGGCAGTTGCTTAACCAACTGAGCCACCCAGGCGCCCAATAAACATGTCTTAAGAAGCGATTCTGACAAAAGCTCCTGAAAACAAGCATTATAGGTACCTAAATCATAATGTTGGCTTCTGGTAGACACTTCATTAATAACTAGATGTGAACAGTGTTATATACGATGCAGAAGTCTGGGGAAGAAAGAACTGTATAGTTTCTACATGATTTCCAATAGACTAAGAGTCTCAAAAATGAATTAGGTGCAGTTTTAGAAAAGTTTAAGAGGTTTTTAAAATATTTTGAAGAGTGCAGAAATATATTAAAATAGCATCCTTTAATTACTTAAACTTAAAATAGTCAAGCTACATGGATTGGAAATGATGTACAATGTAGATACTGATTACCAGAGTAAAAATAACCCTCCAGACCATTTTTTTTTTCATTTTATTACAGTTGAAACAATGTTGCATTAGCTTCAGGTGTACAACCTAATGATTCCATAAGTTTATACATTATACTCACTACAAGTGTAGCTCCCATCTGTCAGCTTGCAAGAGTATTACAGTATCATTGACTATATTCTTCATGCTGTGCCTTTTTTTCTGGTGAATTATTCCTTCCATAACTAGAAGCCAGTATCTGCCACTCCCCTTCACTCATTTTGTCCATCCCCCACCCCCTCTCCTCTGACAACCATCAGTTTGCTCTCTGTATTTATAAGTCTGATTCTTTTTGTTTATTCATTTGTTTTTCAGATGTCATGTATGAGTGAAATCACATGGTATTTGTCTTTCTCTGACTTATTTCACTTAGCGTAATACCCTCTAGGTCCATCCATGGTGTTGCAAATGGCAGGATCTCATCCTGTTTTATGACTGCATAATATTTTCTTTGTGTGTGTGTGTGTGTGTGTGTGCGTGTGAGAGAGAGAGAGAGAGAGAGAGAGAGAGAGACATCTTCCTTATCCATTTGTTTATTGATGGACACAGGCTGCTTCTATATCTTGGCTATTGTAAATAATGCTGCAATAAATATGGGAATGCATGTACCTTTTTCAAATTCGTGTTTTCACTTCCTTTGGGTAAATATCCAGTAGTGGAATTATTGAATCATAAGGTATTTCTATTTTTTTTTATATTTTGAGGAACCACATACTGTTTTCCATAGTAGTTGTACCAATTTACATTCCCAGCAATAGTATATGAGGGTTCCTTTCCCTCCACATCCTTGACAACAATTGCTATTTCTTGTCTTTTTTATTTTAGCCATTGTGACAAGTATACAGTGATATCTCATTTTGGTTTTAATTTGTATTTCCCTGATATTCTCATTAGTGATGTTAAACATCATTTTATGTGTCTGTTGGCCATCGAACACCATACACAACAATAAACTCAAAATGGATTAAAGACCTCAATGTGAGACCTGAAATCATAAAAACCCTAGAGGATTCTGAGCATAGGCAGAATTTCTCTGATATGGGCCATAGCAACATTTTTCTAGGTATGTCTCCTGAGGCAAGGGAAACAAAAGCAAAAATAAGCTATTGGGACTATATCAAAATAAAAAGCTTTTCACAGCAAAAGAAATCATCAACAAACAAAAAGGCAACTTACTGAATGGGAGGAAATATTTGCAAATGATATGTCTGATAAGGGGTTAATATCTAAAATATATACAGAACTTACACAACTTGACACCAAAACAAACAAACAAACAAACAAACACTTTAAAAATGAGCAGATGACCCAAATAGACATTTTTCAGAGAAGACAAACCCTTCAGACCTTTTGATGTCACCTGACCTCTAACTTCTGTGAAAATTCATGGCCCTCAGGCCCAAACCTGATCTATAATATAATGTATACTTGCTATGCACTTCTGAGAAAGCTCTTTATTCTTTCATATGTATATTAGCCTCAAAAACAAACCAGCTACAATATCATAGTTTCACATTTTTCAGTAGTCCTTTTTGTAAATGTACAAATCCATGTCTTTCTAAATAAAAGTCATAATACTATTATCATCTAGCAGAACTAGAGAAAAGCATCTCGGATGTTCATCAGTTTTTGGCTCTAGGCACTTAATTAAATCTGTGAGTATCTGTGAGTTTTTCAGTGGCCAGCTGTTGCATCATGTCCCAGACACTCTCAATGTAGGTGAAAAATGCTGATTTAATAGGCACGTGCCTGTTAGTGGTCCTCTGCTCAAAGCCCTATCAGATCTTTCAAGCTATTCCAATGGCAGCTTTATATAAATAGATCATTTGATCTAAACTTCTAGTATTCTAACAGATTTGTTTCACATTAGTTGGTTTCCAACATGCTACTGTTTTTGGAATGAAACAGGATTTGGGAAATAGAAGCCTTGGGTTTAAGGTCTAGTTGTATCATTTCCTGGTTATGTGATAGTAACCTCTTGGCTTGTTCCCGCTCTAGCTTCTTAATCTGCAAAATGTTAACACTGTCAGCGCTGTGAGGACTAAAGACCAAGGCTATTCCATTTAACCATCTGCAGACATCAGCTTTTCCTCCTCTAGTGGTATTATTCCCAGTTCACCAAAGTTTCCTTTTGGAAACTTCTGTCCTGGTCCCAAAGTGAACTGCAGCCCTGGGGGCACCGAAAAAGCACAGAATTTCTCTGAAGGGAATAGACCACGTCATTATCATCAGGGCCACTGGCTGGTGACTATTTCAACTCTGAGCCCTAGAACTGAAGTATAGATGTTTCTGTTACTGGGCCTTTTGCCCTTGTCCTGGAACTGGTAGGGAGGAGCACTCTTCTGACTAATGAACAGTCACAATCCCATTGTTAAGAAGTAGGAATTTCAGGGGCACCTGGATGGCTCAGTTGGTTAGGCGTCTGCCTTCGGTTTAGGTCATGATCCCGGGATCTTGGGATCCAGCCCCATGTCAGGCTCCCTGCTTGGCGGAGAGCCAGCTTCTCCCTCTCCCCCATGCTTGTGGGCTTGCTCTCTCTTTCTCTCTCTCAAATAAATAAATAAAATCCTAAAAAAAAAAAAAAAGAGGCAGCGATTTCAGGTCACCCCATTGGGCTACAGATCTGCTTGGAGGCCGTCCACAATAGGCTCAATTCCTCTAGCACCACCCCCTTGCCTTTCCTTAACCTCCCCAAACCTGTCTATCTTGCTGTCATCAGACTATCAAGTTGCCAACTTGTATGAGCCTTAACAACCCATAGGATACCATGCAGTTTCCCTGACCCTCCCAACTAAGAGGCATCTTTCACATATCTAAACTCTAGATTCATATCCAGGTTATACCACTTTACAATGCACTTCTTGACTATTTGAATTTCCATAATAGATTTGAAGACACAAATTTTTTCATCCTGTGATGTTTAGGACTATGTTTTAAATATCTTTGACACTGAATAAATAAATGTTGCATAAATGAATCAGAGAATGAACAAATGCATAAATTGTATTGGAAATACTCCTTAAGTACGAATCTCTTCAATAAGAATGAAGAACCATACTACCTAAAGTTAATTTCTTGGTATATTTTAATTTTCCTGGTTGCATATGACCTTAAAATGTTGGTCTAGTAAAAGCTATTGGAGAGGATGACGGATTCTCTCCAGGATTTGAATTTAAAACATTTTTGACTATAAAATGAAGCCTGAAAAAAGACAGGTTAGGCATCCCTTCTATTAATATGAATAGGAAAAATGGGATACATGCCAAACCATTATTCCAACCAAAAGGTGGGTTCAAGTTAACTCTTAAAATGTCAAATTTTCAAGATGGAAAAAATAAAAACAAATCTTGAGCTTGAGATGCTGCATTCTTATGTAAGACTAAATACTGCAATTAAACAGTGATACCATTAAAGTATTTTACAAATGGTCAGTGCTTGTGTAGCAAATGCCAGCTTCTATGACAACTAATCATTTTATGCATGGCCATTTAAAATATGCACATATCTTAAGATTCAAAATAATATCAAATTATACCAAAATTGTTTATATTTTAATGACTGCCCCTCACAAAAAAGTGACATACAGATATGTTTTCCTTCTTTTTAAAAATTAATTGCTTATTTTCATTGGTCAATGTCACTAAGTAGCTTGGGGATAGGTATCCTCTTTCTAAAGAAGAGAGAGCGTCTTACATTTTAAAACATGTATTAATCATTTTATGTTTAAACATATCCATGTGAAAGAATGTCAGAGCTGTAAGGTTATTTTAATATTTTTTATCCAGGTGTCTGTGAAATTATTTTCAGAATCTTAACATGACAGTCATTTACATATTCCACAAGGGACTAACATATTTGGAACTGTCATTGGAATAGGGTGATAAATTAAATTCAGCTGAAACATTAGCCTCTATCCCCTGAAGGAACAAGTTCCAAACTTCACCCCTAAGTGGCTCTATGACTGATACTTCTTTTTCTTTTTGAATTCCACTTTTTAAAAAGCCCTTTCCATTCCCACAACTTTTCTATGTAGTTCTTCAATTGTTACTGAGACTTGCTTTTGTTTTTAATATAAATGTATGGCATAATTACTAAATAAAAAAATAAGAATGATGGTCCTATTAAAGAGTCAATATGAGATAAAAAGCCAATTAAAACCCCAGATGGAAGTGATGCATGAGAGAAAATAGTATAAATGGATAACGGTAATCAGTTGATTGGTTTAGAGATCTAATGTTCCCCACGGGATGTTTTAAATCCACATAGTGGCCTAGAATGCTGAATTTTGCATTTGGGAGCTTTTATTGAATGGAAGGATCCTTAGAAGGATATGTTCCCTCTTGGCTTCACATCCAAGGAAGACTCAAAAGTAAGTTAATTCAGTCAGGGTCTGGAATAAATTGCACACAATAAATTCACTTTAGAAGATCTTGTCAAATAAGCTGGAGGCTGACCCATTACAAAATTCTAAAGATTGGATACAAAGCCATAGTTTTAGGGAAATGGCAGAATTTCAGTGGCTCAATATTTGACAATTTATTTATTGTTCTCTGTAGAACTGTAGTCATTCTGTGTATTTCTGTAGACTTCAGGATGATCCAGCTCCCCTGACTAGCTATGCTTGCAAGGTCTGACAATAGAGAAACATTTGTGATGTGTTATTCCCCTTCTCTGTAAGCTATTCAAAATTAATAACACAGTCTCTCAAGTGTTGTAAAAGAGATCATAATCCATAGATCATTTGCCATCTGTATTCTGGGTCAGAAGTAAGGCAAAATAAAAGAATAAAGGGTAGACAGGGGACAGTCAAAAGACACATAGCTTACATATAGGATCAAAAAAAAATTCTATTTTAACAATGAAATACAATACTTCAAGTATGAAGCAAATTGAAGCAGACATCATTAGCTTTGCTTCTTGCTAGTTACAAATATTGAAGTTTTTTATTCGTTTTAATAAAGGTAAAGGAGTTAGGATTTCCTTGTCTATTAAGAAAAACCCTAAACCTTAGTATTAAACCTAACTTCAGCCTCTGTTTTAGTCTGTTCATGCTGCTATGACAAAATACCACAGACTGGGCAGTTTAAACAACAGATAGTTATTTCCTCACTCTCTGGAGACTGGGAAGTCCATGATCAAGGTGCTGGCAAATTCAGTTTCCGGTGATAGCTCGCTTCCTGGTTTGCAGATGACTGCCTTCTCTGCACAATCAGGAGGCATAGAGCTCTCTGCTGTCTTTTTCTTTTTTTTTTTTTTAAGATTTTATTTATTTGAGAGAGAGAGAGAGCACGCATGAGAGAGAGCACTAGCAGTGGGAGGGGCAGAGGGAGAGGGAGAAACAGACTTCGCATCGAGTAGGGAGCCCAAGGCGGGACTCAGATTCCAGGACCCTGGGATCATGACCTGAGCCCAAAGCAGACACTTAACCGACAGGTGCCCAGGTGCCCCTCAGCTCTCTTTATCTATAAGGGTTTCAATCCTATTGGATCAGGGCCTGACCTGTATGATCTCATTTAACCTTACTTGCTTCCCCATCTCCAAATATAGCCCCTGGGGGTTGTGGTTCAACATATGACTTTGGAGGGGACACAAACCTTCAGTTCATAACAGCCTCAAAATAAATTATTTTGTTCTGATGTACTTTCTCAATCCTCAGTGTTTATGTATTATCCCTTATACTGCATATTCCTTCAAAAACCAATGTATTTTGTTTCTATTTGTGCATTTGTATTTTGGTGTTCAGTACCTTCATATGAATTTAAACTTTCCTAAACCAGATTTATATTTATTATGAATTATCATGGCTTTTTCTTATCTGCTTCATTTTCTCTTGTACATCATTTTCTTTTTTTTTTAAGATTTTATTTATTTATTTGCGAGAGAGAGAATGAGAGACAGAGAGCACGAGAGGGAGGAGGGTCAGAGGGAGAAGCAGACTCCCCGCTGAGCAGGGAGCCCGATGCGGGACTCGATCCCGGGACTCCAGGATCATGACCTGAGCCGAAGGCAGTCGCTTAACCGACTGAGCCACCCAGGCGCCCTTGTACATCATTTTCTATCTTCTACATAAATGGAATGTATCTGCGTAGTACCTTAATTTCTTTTACATGTCTCTAGATTCTCTAAAGGATACACTGGTTTGTAGTCATTTGAAACTTGAAATTCTATCTTCATGGAAATAGATATTCAAATATGTTTCCAGAAGACATATCTCGCAGGTTGGTTAAATATTTATTGTCACTAAATATAAATCATAACATTCTGTTGAAGAAATAGAGGAGGTGAGAAGAAATTTTATAGTACATTGGCAAGACTTGGATATCAATCCCAGGCTTGACACTTTGTGGATGTGTGATCTTGGGCTGGTCATTGAGCCCACCCACCGAGTTTCTGTGTCCATTTCACAAAAATATGGACTTTTTATAATAGTTGTCCTATCTATGCATAGAGTTGTTGCAAGGATAAAAGGAAACAATGCATATGAAAAATATACAAAAGTTGGTTATTATCCAGGGAAGCAGTTAAGCATAGGAACAGGTTTCATATATTCTTCCTTTGCTTCAAAAGAAATATAAACAAAAGTACAGAATATGAACTTGTATGCATTCAAAAAATTAAGTATAGCAGGATTCTGTCCCACCTCTAACAGGTGAAATTTCCTCTTATATTTCTAATTTATATTTTACCTATATTTTTACCTAACTTTTAAATTTAGCAACTCTGTGCAAAATGTTTAGAACTGATAATTGGATGAATTATTTTTAGTAAAGAGTTCAGTTTTACTTGAACAAATTTAAGGAATATAAGTGACATACTTTTTCATATTATAGTGTCCTTTCTACAATGACATAATATTAGAAATACACCAGAAATCTGCACATTCAAGATCCTCCCTACCCCGTTAAAAAACTCTACAATTTGCAAGAAGAAACCATGCAAATGGTTGCATATTCAACACAATCTAATTGTACAATGAAAGATTTTTCTGAGAAGTTTGCTCACCGACCTACAGATGGCAGAACAATGTAGCAAATGGAAAAGAGGTGTGTTCTCATTGTACTTGCAAAAATCAAAGCAAAGGATTATATCTAAACTACCTTTGTGAGAATTGTATGAAGTCAGAGAAGGGAGAGTCAGGAAAGGGAAAAAAGCCACTGCCAGTTACTTTTCTTTTTTGTGGATTTTGTTAGGTAAAATCCAGGGATCTTCTTTGTGTTGAAATATGTTGAGAATAACACTTAGACTGGAAGCTTGGTATTCAGTAAGTGCTATGAGCTGACTTTTCCTAAAATGTGTAAGGGAAGTTGCTTGTGTAAGTGGGCCAAAGGGATTTCACATATGGAACTTATTTGGGTTTTCCCATATTGTAGTCTTTCTACATGGGGAATTTAGATTTCTATGTGACTAAGGATTTGCAGATTTTCTACAGCTTACTGTATTTTAAAGCAGGGAGAAGAAAAAGACAGTATCTTCCTAAATGGAGTTTTGTGGATCTCTTATGTCTTTACATTAACTAGTGCAATTGGTTTAAGACACATTAATTTTGGTGATGTATGCACAAGAAAAGATTTTCTAATTTGCTTCCCACTATTCAGATGGCCCTATAGATTGTGTAAACTCACTTCCATGTACGTTATGGTATGAATTCACAGGGTATTTGAAGGTATTAGTTGAAAATAAAGTGTGTTCTTACAAAGTTTTGTGTAAATTAAAAATGTATTAGTCAAATCAGATAAAAAAGCACAGAGGGTCTGGTATTAAGGCATTATTGCTCTGAGTTCTCTGAAAAAAATATCAACCTTTTTATGGTATAAAATATTTACCAATATTTTATCTGTTTGGGGGCTGTCTAAGTGACTGAAAGTATGACTCGCCTGTATTTAGTAATTTCTTTCTGGGTGAGACAGGAGCAAAAACAGTGGAAGTGGATTTAAATGGCCAAAATCAGAACAGGTAGTTTACAGTGACTACAGTCTGAGTCGGGTGTGGGGGAGGAGTGAGGACAGCAAAGTGAGACAAGCTGCAGAGTGTGCCTGGGGGAGAAAGGGAAGTGGATGTTTGCAGCAAGAGAACACGTTCCTGTGGTTAGCGAGGGTGAGCCTGCTTCTCAGGCATAACAGCCTCGCACCTGGCAAAATTTTAGGCGGTTGGTTTGTGGAAGCTCCGAGCCCCCAGAAAACGCCATCACCAACCCCTGAGCCCACTGAGTTTCGGTTTCCAAGGATTGCAAATACAGTCTACTCTCTTTCAACGTGCAGATGGTAGTAATAGCATCTATCACTTGCATAATAATGTGCAGGTATTTTTAGAAAGTGATTTTCCACAAAGTCATGCTTGTGATCCTGGCAAAGAGGCTCTAGGACTTCAGTACTGAACGAGTTTATCAGGTACCTTTCGAAACCACACTTGACTATCTGGTTGTGGGAAAAGACAAAGGAGAGGCGCAGAAAAGAAAGCGTGTATCAATCATTCATCCTTTGTTCATCGGCGTTCTCTATGTGCCAGGCAATGTGCCGGGACAACGCAAACATCATCCCTATCCACTTTCATGAAATGCATAGCCTCATACAGCAGAGCAATATTAAGCTAATAAACCCATAATACTCAATTACGAATTGTAAGAAGAGCGGTTAAGTGTTGATCAGGGAAAGCCCCTAAGGAAGCCATATTTCATCTAAGACTTCAGTAGTAATATGTACTCGAATCTACCGTAGGAGGTGCTGTTATCACCCACAGTCATTGTCCATGATCAGCATCCGTATTTTAGAGCGGAAGAAACAAAGTTGCTGAGACCTGGAACCCAAGTCCAGGCGCACGGTTCAGTAAGCAGCGCACCTGAACCAGGTATCCCGGCTTCGATGCGCCGGCTTCACCGCTGCCCACCGCGACCGCGCAGCTGAAGAGGATGACACAGCACTCTCTCAGGGCTCCAGTGCAGAGAAATCTGGAAAGCAATTTCCACCTCCCAGTCTCACATAGGTCGGCTTGACCCTCAAGCTGTACAAGCTACCGGAGTCAGCGTCCCTGCAGGTGATGCTATTGGTTATAAGCTCGGGGACTCTAAGGGCGCACGTTGTCTGAAAATATGCTTACGGGAAGGAGAGCCTCGCTGTAGGTGGCCCCTGAGCCAGAAGTCACCTGAAACCTGGAAATTCTCTTATCCCATTCAGACTGAGCCAGCCTTTATCTCCTTGTGATAGAGACCACGGACAGTGAGTCAAGAGCGGGGGAAAAATTACTATACTATAGATGATACTTCCTCCGTGTAAGATTTTTTAATTGTGTTCAGCTAGTTAGTGTAATTACACCTAATCACATAATTTCTGTAAATTGGTGAAGTGACATAATTTAAGTGTTTAACAAGAAATGTAGATTAAATAATTATAATGTATAGCTGCAATTTATGGATAATGATGGGCAAATTTTTTAAACTTTGCAAAATAGTGTAATTTGAACCTTCATGAAAATTTCTCACCGTTTCAGTTTCCTATTTCTGACCAAGTGCAACAGCTTTGAAAGCTACCTAATGTAAACTTAGGGGCTTCTCTCTTTCTAGGACATCCTTAATATAGAGTATTCTTAGGAGGCTAATGTGGTTTTAGCCTCTTCCCAGAAATCTAATATGAAATAAACTGCCTCAGAAGGAATTCAGAACTCCAGCTGTTTCTTGAGTAAAATGACCATTCCAATGTCAGAACACTGTAGAAATAAATGGTGACTTTGATCCTGGAGCTCTCATTCAGTTAAGTCAGGCAACACATATTTATCGGGGGCTGTTATGACTCATGTGTTCTGCCAGCTGAGTGCTGGACATCCTATAGAGAACAAGAGTCTCAGGGAGCCAAGAAAAGAGAGAGGATGCCCCACATTATCTTATCAAGAGAGCAACGAAGATAAGGGTCTTTCAACAGGGAGCTGATGTTGGTGACTTTTATGGGGCTTTGCAGGAGAGTGGTGAATGTCAAAGCCAGAAGGAGTAGCTTGGGAGGCAAGTTAGAGGTGAAAGGGAGAGACCACTTCTTTTAAGAAGTTTCATAGTGAAGTAGAAGAATGAAATCAGATAATTAATGAAAAGAGGTGTAGAGCTTAAGGGAGACTACTGTCCTCCCACACCCTCAATGGGACTGGTTTATTCAAATCCAGTTGGGAAATACAGTAATAGCAAGATTTTATCAAAAACATTCATGCCAGATTTTTCCCTGAACCATTATTTTCATTTATTCACCACTCCAATCCTGTGAGGTATTTGCTACTATTATTTCCACTGTACAGGTAAAGAAACTGAGGTTGAAGAAGTTAAGTATCTTACCCTGGATTGCTAGCTAGTAAGCAACAAGACTATAAAGAGCACCAGGTCTGTCTGACTGAGTCAGCATAAGCAGATTTTCTATAGGTAGAATTAAACATAAAAGGATGACAGCTTATAATCAAAGCTCCAGGTCCCTGGAAGTCTGGAGTAGATGGAGAAGTGGAAAGAGATGACTCAATCATCCAAAGCAGAGCAGTACCATTTTAATAGAAGGGAGAGTTAAAAGTGGAAGTATAGATCCAAGTTGATAGATTCACTGGAAGAAGTCAGTGGTACTTTCATGCAATGGTTTCTATTTCTTTCTAAGTTCAAGGTCCTCTGATGATGGAGCAGAGAGATGAAGGAGCCAAGATTTCAGACTGAGAGGAAAATGGTGCATAGCCTGAACCATTGGGAAAAGAAGAAGGAGCTACTACAGAATTGCATTTGCTTGTTCTCCCTTCAGGACCAAGTATAGGTTATTGACAATGAGTTTAGTACAGATGTACAGACATTATTGCCAAGAGCTGGATGAATACACAGTTGTAGCTTTGCAAAGCAAGTGACAAAGGAGATTAAGGGCACTCGGAGAGCAAGAATACTGACTGGTACAGTGTGGTTATGGTCATAGGTAAACCTTAGACTTTAATCCTGAGAGGAAAGGAAGTGAAGCAAGGAGAGAGCCAATAGATAAGATGGAAGTAGAAGATCCTAAGGACTGGAACTTATAGTGCATATTTAGATATGTTTGGGAACTGAGTGAGAGAACTGAAACATTCGAGTCTGTAGTTACAGTGAAGAATGGCTGAACTTATTATTTCAGAACTCAGTCAGAATGGAGATTGCCCCCATGTATTAGGAGAGAAGATAGCCCTAAAGGGTTCTATTTCTAAGAATATTTACTCTCATGGCTTCAGAGTTACATCAGTACCACAGTATATTTTCTGCCAATTCCTTAGAAAAGGAGTATACATTCAGGAGATATCCATGCTTATTAAACATGTTAAAACTAAAGTTAAGTTTTCTGACATGTGCTTACCATGAATAGCTGTAAAAAATGTTTTGTATGAGTTTCCAATGTCAGTAAGTTTTTGATAATTAAAGTATTTTATGTAAAAAGAAAAGCAAGTATGGCTAGGAGCCAAAACTGTACAAAAACTGGATTGATTAATCCCTGCTAATTGTGACCATATAATTTAAATTATGACAGAGTACATAATTAGCAATGACTTAAAGTATGTTTTCTAGAATTTAAGCATTCAGCATATTTAAAGTGAACACAAACTCTATTTTTTAACTTCCATTATATTCTAATCCTTCAGAATTTGAACCATGGTCCATGTGCTGAAAATTGCTTCTTGGCAGATGATCACTCAAATGATGATGATTATTTTTATTGTGAACTTGATATTGGGGCTTTCAACTTGTAAGTCAGAGGAAGAAGGGATTGTGAGGGGGAATGTGTCTGTGTGTGCTTACACATGCATAGATGTTCACATGTGGGCATACACGGGAGTGCATGTGTATGCTTGTAGGCCCTCTGGTATCATTCTCTGCAAAGAATTAGCGGTCATGAATTAATTACACACATCTTATTTATAAATGTAAATAAAAGGTAAAATTTGTTGAGTAACCAAAACCATGTAACTCTCATTTGTGCCTGAATCATGATGTGTAATCTGAGGATGGTCCACCTAAAAGTAGCTTCAAAGAAGTTATAAAATCATTGATATCAGCAATGAGGAAATGCACAATTATTTTAATTTAAAATAACATTACCACAGTTCCCTACATTTCTTTCTTTCTTTCTATGTCATGGTCACATTGACTACAAGGCAAGAAAGGAAAAAAAGGGCCTAACTGAAGAGAGTGTTTTTTTGAAAAGGAAAGAAATTACAGCTGCTTCTGTGTTTCCAAGGCAGACCGAGAAAAGTCATCATCGTTAAGATTGGGGCAAGAGAAGCTGCATGAGTGGCCTTATTCATGGCTCTGTGTTTCACATAACCATATTGTTTCCTCTGAGTGGCTGAGAAAAAGAATGGCTCTCCCCTTTTCTGATAGCTCATTTGGAACATATAAAAGCCTTCCTCATCAGGTTGAGAAAATTACATCACTGATAAGTCAACCTTCTGTACCCTTTTGGATCCTAGTCTCTAGATAGAAAATGTGGCATTTTTTAGACATTAAAACTATTTTGGATTCTTTTGAATTCCTCTAAGAGCAACTGGATCTGATGCAATATGGTTTTTTCCCCTTATCTCCTGGGCTATGAAAAGCTCTTTCATCATCATGGCATTCGAGTTGGCCAAGTCCCTGGAATAGGTCAGAAAAAGCTCCTACGGAGGTTTTTATATTACAGCATTGTTAGCTAAATTAATCCTTTTGCCTAGATTTTCTTCACTGAACAGAAATTTTGTAAAGTTAATTGGAGTCTCAGGAAGAGAACGAACAAAAGGCAGAACTTCAGTGGGGTCAAACAGGCTTATTATCTCAAAACCAAAAAGATGAATTATAAGGGAGGATACTTGGCTTTTAACACAATTAAAGCCTGAGAGGAAACTTAATTTCATCTAGTCCATTCTTTTTTCCTCATGGTAAGAGAGTTCATGAACATTTCTAGAGGGATACATTTTTATCTGTTACTCAGGATCTGCAGTGAGAGAAATTATATAGCTTTTCATGAAGTCTCAGGGTTTCAAGTATTTTGCTCAGTAACTTCTCTTCTCCAGCTTAAATATCATGTTTGAAATTCTACCAAATTTTTGTCTAGTCTCTCCCAGACAAAAAACAAGTTGTCATTTTTATTGTGAATTATTAGCCATCTTATTTATCATAACCTTAAGCAAACTCTTGACACTGAAAACATACTTCATTCTACTGTTTTTAAAAACTGATAACCCTTTCTCCATATAAGGTCTTGTTTATCCATTAAAACTACCTTCTTATGTATTTCATTTATTGATTGTCTATGTCTTAGATACACATAATTCCTCATTCCTTGCTAAATTGTTAAGTATTAGACTTTTAGTGCAAATATTACATGTTTGTCTCATTATTATACACTGAACTAAATCTCTTGAGGAAGTAAAATTACATTTTAAAATTCATACCTATATATGTGTGTGTGTGTATGGTATATGTGTATATGATATCGTGTGTGTGTGTATGTGTTTGATACAACTTTGTATCATTGGCACCCTCTACTGAACTTGATCAGAAAGGATAATCTGTTAACTAGAGGGGGAAAAAAAAAAGGTAATCTGTGAACTGGTTTTGCCACTAGATGGCACTGATCTGCCTTTGGAAGCTGCCAAGGACATTTGCCTAATTGAGAACAATTATTTTTTTTAATCAAAAACTGTATCACCTTTCTTAACCAGTAAGCTTTTAAGTTCGCAATGAGTTTTAGTATTCACAAATATCTGATATTGTTTAGAGCAACCATAAAAAGTTAAGAGATCAAACAACTAATGAGTACTGCTCTTTTCTATACTAATATTTTTAATCCCTCCAACTTTATAGTATATACAGAAAAAGTAGAGTTCAACATTGAATCTAAACATTTTCAGCCTTGCCAGTCTTGATTAATATCTTCTAAAAAGATAGCTATTCCTTTCTCCTGGCTTAAAGCAACTAGAGTTTTTGGTTCAATCGGGATTACTTTTTAGGAAGTTAATTTTTATCTAACACAAAGATGCATAACAAGAAAATGCTGTTATTTTTAAAAGACATTTTATTCCCTTCAAATTAAGATTCACTGTAAAGTATATCAAGAGAAATATTGGATATTTCCAATATTTTTGTCTCGCTTCAACTTTAATTTGCCGTCATGTGGAATAATGAAGGCTGGCAAATACAATATATCAAATTAGCTTAGGATACGACATATCCATTAGATACCACACTGCTTCAGACTAAAGAAAGAATCTACATCAAGGTTCTAAACCCTGGAAGTGTGCATCAAAATTACCTGTGGCGCTTCTTAAAAGGAGAGAAACACAATCTCCACCACAGGTCTATTTATTCAATCAGAAACTGTTGGTTGGGTGCATGGTCATCTGTAGTGGTTAAAGGCTTTAAAGACTGCTCTCTGGGATGCAAACAGAGATAAGAACTACTGGTCTTCAAAGAGGAGGTTTGATTCAAGGGCATCATCTTATTTAAATATCCTGCCCCATGGCTTAACACTCTGGAATCTGGAGCCAGCTTGCTCCCAGCATTTCTACTCCTTATCTCTGTGACCTAAAGCAAGTTCCTTATGGTGCTATGCTTCCGGCTTCTTGACGATTATAATGATGACAGTAAGAATATCCATGTTATATGAGGTCATCCTGAAGAATAATAGATCTAATCTATGTAAAATGATAGAAACTTAGTCCTCAATAGGGGAAAGCTATTATTATTATTATTATTACTATTATTATTATAATTAGTACTGTTGCAGACATATAGCTCTATTGTTGATAAGCTGTAAATTTGTATAAATTTATTTTTGCTACTTTTTTTATTTTATTTATTTTTGCTATATTTTTATTTGTACTTTGGGTGAGAGTCACATGGATTAAAGTCCAAAGAGACAAGGTTGGGGAAAGTAAGGTAATGATTTTTTTTTTCTTGTTTTATCTTTTTATTTTATTCTTATGTTAATCCCCATACATTACATCATTAGTTTTAGATGAAGTGTTCCATGATGCATTGTTTGTGCATAACACCCAGTGCTCCATGCAGAATGTGCCCTCCTCAATACCCACCACCAGGCTAACCCATCCTCCCATCCCCCTCCCCTCTAGAACCCTGTTTGTTTTTCAGAGTCCATCGTCTCTCATGGTTCGTCCACCCCTCCGATTTCCCCCCCTTCATTCCGCCCCTCCCGCTACCTTCTTCTTCTTCTTCTTCTTTTTCTTAACATATATTGCATTATTTGTTTCAGAGGTACAGATCTGAGATTCAACAGTCTTGCACAATTAGTAAGGTAATGATTTTAAAAGCACATAAAATCTTTATAAATTATTTCACATGCTTCTGGAGTCAATAGAAAATTGGTCACAGAAAATTCATTTATGGATAGCCAAGAATCGATTTCATGTCTTTTTCTTTTTTTTATTGTCATTTAAGATTTGCTCAGAACTCCCATTTATAAAAGTTTAAAAAAAGTAAATGTATTTCCTGTATAAAGGCTTTATATTCTCATACGATCATCAAGACCTTAGGCCAATACCATGTAATTAAGACATAACTAAACTCTTCTTAAAAGAGGAATTTAGGAATTAAAACTACTGAAACCTGAAGGTGGGAACGTTTGGATTCCATCCCGAACTTTTTGAGAGCACGTATATTACAATATCTCATACTCTTGTCTTGGGTGTCACCATCATAAATGGAATCCAAAGAGTATTCCACAATTTGCCTGAAATTATTTTTCCTTTTTTAATCTGGTGACTAAAGTTTCCCTCTTCCTTCAGGCTCAGCTCAAGTATCACCAACTCCAGAAATCCTCAGTGGGCCCCCAATCCACTTACTCTGAAGGCCATCACTCCCACCATTTGTAGGTATCTTAGGGTACCCCTACTTTATAGTGCTATTTAAGATCCTTATATAGAGCTGCCACATCCCAGGTGGATTGTACACTTACTAAGAACAAAAAGCCATGACTGAGACAACTTGGTATTTCCAGCCCCAGTATAATGTGCTTTTTGATAAAAAATTACCATGTTGATAGAAATTTTTTAGGCTAAATGGTGATGGGTATTAAAGAGGGCACTTGGTGTGATGAGCACTGGGTGTTGTATGTAAGTGATGAATCACTAAATTCTACTCCTGAAACCAATATTATACTATACATTGACTAACTACAATGTAAATAAAAAATTGCCACACACACACACACACGCACGAAATTTTTAGGATCTTCTCATAACCCTACATAAGTTTATATTAATAAAACTGGCAAATTCTAGATTATTAAAATAACTGAGGCTTAGATAATCATTTTCATAGTTTACTTGATATGTTGGGCAAAAAGTGAGTAAATCTGGCATTTAGAATGAAACAAAATTTGAACCATCAGGATCATGGATATTTGATAATTGGAACCCTTGAAATAAGGTCAACATTAACCACCAATCCAGTAATAACAAAGATATTTTGGAAACAGTTCACATGCAGACAGAAAATGAACCAACTTCAGTTTATGTATATATATGTATTTGTAGCTATATAATTTTAATGATTGACTATATATTTTCTGTGAATGTTGACATTACATGTGATATGGTGTCATATATCAAATATGGTTCCCTCTTTGTTTGGAAGTTTAACCAGTTATTGAAATTTTAAAAAGATTTATTTGTTTATTTGAGAGAGAGCGAGAGCAAGCTGTGGCAGGGGGGGTGCAGAGGGAGAGGGAGAGAGAGAATCTCAAGCAGACTCCCAGCTGAGCAAGGAACCCAACATGGGGCTTGATCTCACAACCCTAAGATCATGACCTGAGCTGAAATCAGGAGTGGGACGCTTAACCAACTGAGCCACCCAGGCACCCCTAACCAGTTATTGAATTAAGTAGCTTTTTTTAAACCGTGTACAACCAAATGCATTTCTTGATATTTATTTTCCAGATTTGAGGCATTTTTAAAATGCAGAAAGAAAATAGAAAGGCTTATTTTGATTTTACAAATTATAGGAGCAAAGTATGTTTTGGATATTTATCAAGGAGTTAATTGAGTGATTCATTTGCTGTTTTATCGTTACATTGTTATAGCATGTTGATGTGTGATTTAGTTTCCATTAAGTGTTGCTAGAAGATTAATCTAGTTTAAGATACTGACTAGGCAAGCAAAATGTTTGCTCACTGCAAGCATTTTTATAATTAACTTAGCAGCACAGATAAATAAAGAGGTAATCTTATAGTAACACAGAGGACATGATATGACTGGTGTCTGAAGAAATACATCTTAAATAGCGATTCATTGATATATATAAATGGATTTTTGTAGGGGGAAGAAAGGGCTCTAGCTTGATGTTTAATGATGACATGTCAAAACTTGCAGTATTTTTCAATTTACATGGCCAAAAAAAGGTTGAAGGCAATAAAATACATGTTAAATAGTGCAATACATTACTGATTTATAATGGCAAATGTGTGAGTGGGTGTATTATTATAAAATCATTTGTGCCTTTCCATATGCAGGAAGACCACTATTCCATCCTAAAAATTATAGCTCAGGTTTAAGAAAAGAAGATATTTTATTTAAATTCCTACCTTTCTGAAGTTTGTCTCCTTTTTTGAAGTGGAAACTAGGTCTCAAATCTGCAAGTACTGTTAAATGTATAGTGAGACTTCTATCATGGGAAACTATAAGTAAAGCACACCCAGACACACCTTGGATTCCAATTTATGTGTTGAAATCCCAAGATAGATTTCCAGAAACAAAAAATATTATCTGGAGAATCAGCAAAGTAAGCAAATGACCCTCTTGGGATATCGGTCTTCTGAAACCAGATGCAAAGCGGAGAGAGATTGTAGTCAAGTAGAATCTTTTCTATGACCTTTGCTTATTCCTTTGGACCCCTGATGACTATGCCTACTCCCGAATTATACTTCATTTTCCTGGACCAATAATAATAGTTGGCACTTATATAGTGCGTGGTTTGGGCCAAACGCCATTCTTAGTGTTTTACAGCTATTAGAACACTTAACTTTATAAGGTCCACATGGGTGGTATTATTTTCACAATCACATTTTACAGATAGACAAACTGAGGCAAAGAGAATAACCAATATGATGAAGATCACATAGCTGTATAAGTGATAAAGCCAGAATTCAAACAAAGGAAGTCTGTTCTCGAGACTGCTCAAAACCAGTATTTGAAACCAGAAAAACACACCAGCAAACAGATCCTAATCTTACTTATATTCTGTGAACGCAAAGAAACCAAAAAAGTTTGTATACAGAATGCTATCTCCTCCTTTTAATTTCATGTTTTATTCCTTGCTTGCGTTGATCTAAAAATGAAATTTGAGTCCATTTATTCAGCTTCAGAAAATCAAGAACCAGATCTCATATTTTATATGTACAGAAATGCCTTCTGGCTCCACAACCAGAGGAGGTTAGTGCTAGATGTTAGCAATTACACTTAAATGAGACTTGTTTCAAACAAAGTCACAATTAAGGAATCTGATTTGGCAAAGTGTCGCGTTTTTAGAAGTCTTGTATTCTCTCCAAACCACCTTGTCCTCGGGGAATTCATTACCTTACAAGTAGGCTTGTGGCAGGTCGAGTTCAAATTGGTATTTTGACTGTAAATGTAGCCTCTCAGTAGTTGTGATTTTCAGTTGGGCAAATACTTTAGAAAAACAGCTTCATTATTTTTTCTGTATAACTGAGGATAATTGTATAAATTATAACTAAATTCTGTATAAACTATGATCTCCTTGTAATTACCTCAATTAATGTTTTTAATTGACATAATGATTCACTTTTTAGCTTAATACCTGGGGCATTTCCATTAACTCTCTGCCGTGAAATATATATTGCAATTGCTCGTGGTGTCCCACAGACTTGTTTGCTGCTTAAGTAGATATAGAAGCCTCTTGACTTACAAACTGGTGGGTTCTAAAAGGTTATTGTCCTCCCTTTATAAGCCCAAAGTAACATCATTTAAGTGTGTGCTTTCACTACCTGTTAGAGACAAGAAAAAAAGACAAATAGTAGAACGTGTATTATTCTGTAGGTTAAAGAATTTTCTTAAACTTTGAAGGTAAAATTCCTCATTCGTTCTATGTAGTGTTCTGATCTTATATTGAGGATCATGAAGACAAACTCCTCCAGAAGCAGGTATAAAAGGGAAAAATTAATGAAACTAGAAGTTTAACAGATCCACCACCATATCATGGCTTCCTGATTGCCCAGCTCATGTGAATACATGAGAAAAGAAATCAGTTCCTTTTGGCCAAAATTGAAAGTACCTAGGAACAAAGAACCCTTTGTATTAATCCAGAAAAAAAAAAAATGGTCTGAAGACAGAGTGCAAATAGAGGAGTCTTAAAAAATTCTATTACTCAGAGAAACTCTAGTTTTCTGGTTGGTCTGAGGCAACTGCCCTGAATGCCCTGAAACTCTCTTCTGGTCATTGATTTCCTTTACAAATGGAAAGACAAACCTACAGACCAGCACATTGACTAGGAAATGTCAGAATTAGAAAAAAATAGAGGCAAATTCAGATATTGGTCTATACAAGGACACAAATGACACAGTAGGAACAGTGACATGAGAGGTTAAAAAGTTGGGTGATACTGAATCATGAGCCTCCCTAGACATCTACAGTGGAAAATATGTTTTTTTCCTTGGGTGAATTCTGTCCTGTCAACATTCTGTTATCTTGAGTCTTTTATATTCCTAAGAAGGACTAAACCCCAAGGAGAATACATTTATGGTTGAAAAGCCCATGCTAAAAATAAAGTGAGTAGTAAGAGGAGGATGTTTGCACTTTCATAAAAGCATCTAATTCTTTTCAAAAAGATGTTAGGTCTTTGTATTAAGACCTACTCTGTTAATGAATCGTGTCTAACAATGGTTTAAATCTGAGATCAAAAGACTAATTTTGTGAGCATTTCTTCTGAGATGATAAACAACGTCTTCTACCCATTAAATAAAAGTTTAAATACTGTGGATGTTGTATGAATGGGAAATGGATTTTCTGAGTTCTTGGATTTAAAGTGTAGAACTGAACCTTGGTAATACTACTCTGATGGGTAGTATTTTTGGAAATGCTATTTGTGGGTAGTGTTTTTGAAAATAAAATACATTTATGAAAATGGTGATTCCATTCACTCACATGCTTTCCACTGCGCTCTATATGCCAATGACTCCAAAATTCACTCTGTTGCAGTGGTGTCCATTACCTGTTGGAGTAGATGACTCATGAGTTGTGGCAAATGCGTCAAAATAGGCTAGGAAAGAAGAAGCGGGACTGATGACAAAGGTATAAAGGGTGGTATGATTGGAAACCTTGAATTGTTATTGTGCCAGTCAACATATTTAAGTGATATAAGCCAGTGTACTCAGTTGTATAATTGCAGAGCAGAGATGGGGGATTTAGCACTGATCTAATGTGGGGATGCTACTGGGCAGCTCCAGTGGAATGACAGAGGTGCAGAGTAATCAAAGATACTGGTATGAGAGCAGTACAGATGGTAGATCAGGCCTTTGGAAGGCAGAGGAACAGGAAAGATCAGGAGGAAGTTGACTGAGATAAGATGAAGAAGGCAAGAGCCTGGATATCTGGATGAGATCAAGTGGCAGTACAGGGTGAAAGAAAGAAGTTCGAACTATTCCCCATCATTCTCCTTGCCATATAAACTGTGGTGAGGATCAAGTCTGATTGTACCTCTAAAAGTTTAGAGGAGTCCCTGGCACGTGGTCAGTACTCAGTCAATCCTCTCCACTTGTGGTGGTGGTAGTGGTGATGGATTTAGTAGTAGTAGTGATAGCAGTCGTGGTATTATACCGCCTTTCCTAGACTATGGCAATAACTTATTTTCTCTTCCTTTGGAACCTAACTTCTGGTGCATCCCCCACACTGCCACCATAACCCTCTCCCTAAAACCTTTCTGAGCTGTTGACTGGATAAATCAGAATTATTTAACCAGGTATAAAAGAACCGTCTGCCTTTACCCTAGCCTTTCTATGTCCACACACTTGAGTTGAGGGATTAAGCAGGTAAAAGATCATTAGATACAACCATATTGTGTTTCCCATCACTTCATAACAGAGTAAGCAATCACATGACTACTCCAAGTCTGGTTTCTCAGATTGGAAATCATTTTGTGTGCCTGTGTGCATTTATGTGTGGTGTGTATGCTTGCATATTCTTCTCTGTGAAATCAATTCTTTCAGATTCAGCTAGTCGGAATTAATTTCTCTTCCTCTTTATGTCTACTTTAATCATACATCTACTATAGCATTTCTCCTAGAACTTAGCAATTTGGCTGTCTCTCCCACTAAATCCTTAACAATTTATCTCAAGGACTCAGAACAGTACTTCATATCTAGTATCAACTAGCTAAATGTTTGGAGAATAGTGAATGCTACAGTCTGAACATAAAGAAAATAACACATTCAGTTAGCTAGATTATCTCTGTACTTTTGCTCTGGTCTCACACTTTTTTTCTCATACTTTTGTTATAGATAGAGACTTAGGAAAATAGTTTGTTAGTTAAGCAAACTGCATACTTATGTTATTCAGTGGTACAAGTTGAAAAGTTAATATTGATTCTTCACTCTTTCTACATAGTACAGTATCAGTAGATTGACTAATTTAGAAATAGCTTCAGTTCTCTTCAATCTGTGTGATAGTTATGTTCTGTGTATTCAAATTTAAATGTGTGAAATTAATCTGTCAAATTTATAATCAATGAGCATCCATAAACCTTTTTAGTTGATGAATTACATGGTAAAGGCAAGAGAACAGAAAAGGGAAATGTAATTTGTCTAGACATTGTGCAGAATTTTTTTCCTCTATGACTTTCTGGCATGGTTTAAGTATTAAAGGAAAGTAAACCTAACAGTTTAATGGCATACTTCCATTTCTGGTGAGCAGTCCTGCAATTCAAAAGGAAGAAATGCAGCAAAAGGAAGATCTAGCAGGAGGATGCTCCGTTCAAAATTACCTTGTCAGGATTTTTGTGTATGGAATTAACTCGGCAGGGGCAGAGGAATGCTTAAAATGGCAGCTAGCTTCTTCTTGTTGCAAAGACATATGTCTTGATTTGTAATTACTAGAAAAACAGGTTACACATACTGTACTTTAAATGATTTTCCCAGAAATGGGAACTAGTACAGACATGTATGCAAAGGGCACACCACACTCTCCTTTTAATTTCCCACAAGTTTTGTTTGTTTTTTGTTTGGTTGTTTTTGTTTTTGTTTTTTTTGTAAATCAGAACCCTTTAATTAGAAATAATCACTGGATAGTTAGCTTTTATATAGCTTTGTTGAAAGAACAAAGTCATTGAAAAAACAAAGTCAAGATGTAAAAATAGACCTCATCTTCAAACAGCTGAATTGAACAGGAATGAAATGAATACTCACCAAAAATCATATATGGAAAGAATTATAAGAAATGTTATCCTAAAATAATTGGGAACTTAAAGGAACCAAAAACTTGATTTTGTAAAAGTAAAATCTCTTTTTGGCCTTCACTTTACCGTTATTCAAAATCAAACAAACAAATTAAAAACAGCAACAACAAAAAGGATTTTGCTTAATGTGAAGAGCGTAGCCAGAAATCTATGGGCTGCTTAATTACTATCCACTATATAGGCGATTTAAATTTGAATGAGATTTTGACATTTAAAAGAATATCAATTTATACACTTGATCTTTCATTTTTTTTAATTTTTAATTTTTTTTAACAAAAGGGTCTTTATATGAAAAAAGCCAAAGGTGCTTCTGGGGCGACAGGACAGGCAGGCCAGCTTCTCAGGGCTCAGGGACATTTGGGCAGATGCGATGAGTCCTCTGTGTCAACCTGGGCTGTTTCTGGGAGAGGTGGCACGGCTCAAAGACAGGATAAGCTTCAGGGGCCCCAGCCTCCAGGAGTTCTGGAACAGGCTCCTCCTTGGACAGCACTGAGAGTTCATCACTGCTGCCTGCAGTTATGCCCCCAGGATCTCTCTCTTGGCCCAGCGTCAGGGGCTGAGAACCCTGTGGGACCTCTGCCAGTGGTCCCACAGGTGACACAGGGTGGCTGGGCAGGGGGTGCCTCCAGGGCTGGGCTCAGTGCACTTCTGCAGGGAGCCTTCCAAATGGAAACTCTGGTTACTGTTCTCATCATTGAGATCTGGCAGGATGAGGAGGCCACCCCCTTGGGGACTGGCACCCATGCCCTGCTGCTCCAGGCCTCAGTATCTCTCAGCCCTGCCACTTCCCCTTTGTTGCTCCTCCTCCTGGGGTCCACCACTGGCACCTTGAACATAAATGAAGGGAAGTGTCGCCCACAGTCACCCAGTGCTTCTTCCATCTCCAGACATTCTCGATGGTCTCCATCAGCTGCTTGATGTCATCCTTGGCCAGGCTCTGGGTCACGGCTCAAAAGTCCACCTGGCCATGCTATAGGGGCAGGGGCCAGGGCTGGTCCACCTCCAGTGCCTCAGACCCAGGCTCGGTGACAGGCCTGGGCACCACTCTCTCAGCCTGCTGTCCCTCCTGCTGTTGGCCCAGCCCTCCCTTTATAGCTGATCTTTTTAAAGTAAACCACTCCATAAAGTTCAGTGATCATTTTTTTTTAAATGTTATTATGTTATGTAAATCACCATACATCATTAATTTTTGATGTAGTGTTCCATGATTCATTGTTTGTACATAACACCCAGTGCTCCACTCAATACGTGCCCTCTTTAATACCCATCACCAGGCTAACCATCCCCCACCCCCTCCCCTCTAGAACCCTCAGTTTGTTTCTCAGAGTCCATAGTCTCTCATGGATCGTCTCCCCCTCCAATTTCCCCCCCTTCATTTTTCCCTTCCTACTATCGTCGTTTTTTAAGATAAATGTATTATTTGTTTCAGAGGTACAGGTCTGTGATTCAATAGTCTTAAACAATTCACAGTGCTCACCATAGCACATACCCTCCCCAGTGTCTATCACCCAGGCACTCCATCACTCCCACCCCCCACCACTCCAGCAACCCTCAGTTTGTTTCCTGAAATTAAGAATTCCTCATATCAGTGAGATCATATGATACATGTCTTTCTCTGATTGACTTATTTCACTCAGGATAATACCCTCCAGTCCCATCCATGTCATTGTAAATGGCAAGTTTTCATTCCTTTTGATGGCTGCATAATATTCCATTGTATATATACACCACATCTTCTTTATCCATTCATCTGCTGATGGACATCTTGTCTCTTTCCATAGTTTGGCTATTGTGGACATTGCTGCTATAAACATCAGGGTGCATGTACCCCTTTGGATGCCTACATTTGTATCTTTGGGGTAAATACCCAGTAGTGCAATTGCTGGGTTGTACGGTAGCTCTATTTTCAACTTTTTGAGGAACCTCCACACTGTTTTCCAGAGTGGCTGCACCAGCTTGCATTCCCACCAACAGTGTAGGAGGGTTCCCCTTTCTCTGCATCCCCGCCAACATCTGTCATTTCCTGACTTGTTAATTTTAGCCATTCTGACTGGTGTGAGGTGGTATCCCATTGAGGTTTTGATTTGGATTTCCCTGATGCCGAGTGATGTTGAGCACTTTTTCATGTGTCTGTTGGCCATTTGGATGTCTTCTTTGGAAAAATGTCTGTTCATGTCTTCTGCCCATTTCTTGATTGGATTTTTTGTTCTTTGGGTGTTGAGTTTGATAAGTTCTTTATAGATTTTGGATACTAGCCCTTTATCTGATATGACATTTGAAAATATCTTCTCCCATTCTGTCGGTTGACTTTTGGTTTTGTTGACTCTTTCTTTTGCTGTGCAAAAGCTTTTTATCTTGATGAAGTCCCAATAGTTCATTTTTGCCCTCACTTCACTTGCCTTTGGTGATGTTTCTAGAAAGAAGTTGCTGCAGCTGAGGTCGAAGAGGTTGCTTCCTGTGTTCTCCTTTAGAATTTTGATAGACTCCTGTCTCACATTTAGGTCTTTCAACCATTTTGAGTCTATTTTTTTGTGTGGTGTAAAGAAATGGTCCAGTTTCATTCTTCTGCATGTGGCTGTCCAATTTTCCCAACACCATTTGTTGAAGAGACTGTCTTTTTTCCATTGGACATTCTTTCCTGCTTTGTCAAAGAGTAGTTGACCAGAGAGTTGAGGGTCCATTTCTGGGCTCTCAATTCTGTTCCATTGATCTATGTGTCTGTTTTTGTGCCAGTACCATACTGTCTTGATGATTACAGCTTTGTAATAGAGCTTGAAGTCTGGAATTGTGATGCCACCAGCTTTGTTTTTCTTTTTCAACATTCCTCTGGCTATTCAGGGTCTTTTCTGGTTCCATACATATTTTAGGATTATTTGTTCCATTTCTTTGAAAAAAGTGGATGGTATCTTGATAGGGATTGCATTAAATGTGTCGATTGCTCCAGGTAGCACTGACATCTTCACAATATTTGCCTTCCAATCCATGAGCATGGAACGTTTTTCCATTTCTTTGTGTCTTCCTCAATTTCTTTCATGAGTATTTTATAGTTTTCTGAGTACAGATTCTTTGCCTCTTTGGTTAGATTTATTCCTAGGTATCTTACAGTTTTGGGTGCAATTGTAAATGGGATCGACTCCTTAATTTCTCTTTCTTCTGTCTTGTTGTTGGTGTATAGGAATGCCACTGATTTCTGTGCATTGATTTTCTATCCTGCCACGTTACTGAATTCCTGTTATGAGTTCTAGTAGTTTTGGGGTGGAGTCTTTTGGGTTTTCCACATAAAGTATCATATCATCTGCAAAAAGTGAGAGTGACTTCTTTGCCAATTCGGATGCCTTTTATTTCTTTTTGTTGTCTGATTGCTGTGGCTCGGACTTCTGGTACTATGTTGAATAGCAGTGGTGATAGTGGACATCCCTGTCGTGTTCCTGACCTTAGCGGGAAAGCTCTCAGTTTTACCCCATTGAGAATGATATTCGCTGTGGGCTTTTCATAGATGGCTTTAAGAGGTATGTGCCCTCTATCCCTATACTCTGAAGAGTTTTGATCAAGAAAGGATGGTGTACTTTGTCAAATGCTTTTTCTGCATCTATTGAGAGGATCATATGGTTCTTGTTCTTTCTTTTATTAACGTATTGTATCACATTGATTGATTTGCAGATGTTGAACCAACCTTGCAGCCCAGGGATAAATCCCACTTGGTTGTGGTGAATAATCCTTTTAATGTACTGTTGGATCCTATTGGCTAGTATTTTGGTGAGAATTTTTGCATCCATGTTCATCAAGGATATTGGTCTGTAATTCTCCTTTTTGATGGGGTCTTTGTCTGGTTTGGGGATCAAGGTAATGGAGACCTCATAAAACAAGTCTGGAAGTTTTCCTTCCATTTCTATTTTTTGGAACAGTTTCAGAAAAATAGGTATTAATTCTTCTTGAAATGTTTGGTAGAATTCCCCTGGGAAGCCATCTGGCCCTCGGCTGTTGTTTGTTGGGAGATTTTTGATGACTGCTTCAATTTCCTTCGTGGTTATAGGTCTGTTCAGGTTTTCTATTTCTTCCTGGTTCAGTTTTGGTAGTTTTTACATCTCTAGGAATACATCCATTTCTTCCAGATTATCTAATTTGCTGGCATATAGTTGCTCATAATATGTTCTTATAATTGTTTGTATTTCTTTGGTGTTGGTTGTGATCTCTCCTCTTTCATTCATGATATTATTTATTTGGGTCATTTCTCTTTTCTTTTTGATAAGTCTGGCCAGGAGTTTGTCAATCTTATTAATTCTTTCAAAGAACCAGCTCCTAGTTTTGTTGATCTGTTCTACTGTTCTTTTGGTTTCTGTTTCAATGATATCTGCTCTGATCTTTATTACTTCTCTTCTCCTGCTGGGTTTAGGCTTTATTTGCTGTTCTTTCTCCAGCTCCTTTAAGTGTAGGGTTAGGTTGTGTATTTGATACCTTTCTTGTTTCTTGAGAAAGGCTTGTATTGCTATATACTTTCCTCTTAGGACTGCCTTTGCTGTATCCCAAAGATTTTGAACAGTTGTGTTTTCATTTTCATTTCTTTCCATGAATTTTTTTAATTCTTCTTTAATTTCCTGGTTGACCCATTCATTCTTTTGTAGGATGCTCTTTAGCCTCCATGTATTTGAGTTCTTTCCAACTTTTCTCTTGTGGTTGAGTTCTAGTTTCAAAGCACTGTGGTCCAAAAATATGCAGGGAATGATCCCAATCTTTTGGTACTGGTTGAGACCTGATTTGTGACCTAGGATGTGATCTATTCTGGAGAATGTTTCATGGGCACTAGAGAAGAATGTGTATTCTGTTGCTTTGGGATGGAATGTTCTAAATATATCTGTGAAGTCCATTTGGTCCAGTGTGTCATTTAAAGCCTTTGTTTCCTTGTTGATCTTTTGCTTAGATGATCTGTCCATTTCAGTAAGGGGGGTGTTAAAGTCCCCTACTATTATTGTATTGTTGTCGATGTGTTTCTTTGCTTTTGTTATTTATTGCCTTATATAATTAGTTGCTCCCATGTTAGGGGCATAGATATTTACAATTGTTAGATCTTCTTGTTGGATAGACCCCTTAAGTAGGATATAGTGTCCTTCCTTATCTCTTATTACAGTCTTTGGTTTAAAATCTAATTTGTCTGATATAAGGATTTGTCACCCCAGCTTTCTTTTGGTGTCCATTAGCATGGTAAATGGTTTTCCACCCCCTCACTTTCAATCTGGAGGTGTCTTTGGGTCTAAAATGAGTCTCTTGCAGACAGCATATGGATGGGTCTTGGTTTTTTATCCTATCTGATACCCTGTGTCTTTTGATTGGGGCATTTAGCCCATTTACATTCAGGGTAACTATTGAAAGATATGAATTTAGTGCCATTGTATTGCCTGTAAGGTGACTGTTACTGTATATTGTCTGTGTTCCTTTCTGGTCTATGTTGCTTTTAGGCTCTCTTTTTGCTTAGAGGCCCCCTTTCAATATTTCTTGTAGGGCTAGTTTTGTGTTTGCAAATTCCTTTAGTTTTTGTTTGTCCTGGAAGCTTTTTATCTCTCCTTCTATTTTCAATGACAGCCTAGCTGGATATAGTATTCTTGGCTGCATATTTTTCTCGTTTAGTGCTCTGAATATATCATGCCAGACCTTTCTGGCCTGCCAGGTCTCTGTGGATAGGTCTGTTGTCAATCTAATGTTTCTACCATTGTAGGTTACAGATCTCTTGTCCTGAGCTGCTTTCAGGATTTTCTCTTTTTCTCTGAGATTTGTAAGTTTTACTATTTGATGTCGGGGGGTTGACCTATTTTTATTGATTTTGAGGGGTTTCTCTGTGCCTCCTGGATTTTGATGCCTGTTTCCTTCCCCAAATTAGGGAAGTTCTCTGCTATAATTTGCTCCAATATAACTTCGGCCCCTCTCTTTCTTCTGGGATCCCAATTATTCTAATATTGTTTCGTCTTATGGTATCACTTATCTCTTGAATTCTGCCCTCATGATCCAGTAGTTATCTCTCTTTTTCTCAGCTTCTTTATTTTCCATCATTTGGTCTTCTATATCACTAATTCTCTTCTGCCTCATTTATTCTAGCAGTTAGAGCCTCCATTTTTTATTGCACCTCATTAATAGTCTTTTTTATTTCGACTTGGTTAGATTTTAGTTCTTTTATTTCTCCAGAAAGGGTCTCTCTAATATCTTCCATGCTTTTTTCAAGCCCAGCTAGTATCTTTATAATCATCATTCTGAACTCTACTTCTGACATCTTGCTAATGTCCGTATTGATTAAATCCCTGGCAGTTGTTACTGCCTCTTGTTCTTTTTTTTTTTAGGTGATTTTTTCTGTCTTGTCATTTTGTCCAGAGGTGAATAGATGAATGAGAGAACAAAATGCTATCAGGGTAACAATGACCCCAGAAAAATATACACTAAACAAATCAGAAGAGACCTGAAACCAGGGGAAAAGAAAGGGAAAGAAAGAAAAAAGAAAAGAAAAAGAAAAAAAAAAGATTTAAAAAAAAAAGAATATGATCAAATATGATCAGGCTAGTGAATAGATCAGTGCCACACACTAGATTTTGGGTGTATTTTGGTCTGTTAGAAGAAACTGCCTCCCAAAATTTTAAAGAAAGAAAAGCTTATATATGTATAAAAATAAGGGTAAATACGATGAAGGGATGGAATATGACTATAAAAGTTTGAGTGATCATTAATGGCTCCCAAAACTTCATCTAGTTTAATTTTACTTCTCACGGTTTTCTCTGAGATCACTTGAGATGTTTTCATTTTTCTTGGGAGTGGAATTGCTAGGTCAAAACTGCAAGTTTAAATTTTGAAGGACTCCTTTTCTCTCCTCCTCCTCCTCCTCCCTCTTCTTCTTTCTTGGTATGTTGCTGGATTCAGTTTGCTAGCATTTTGTTGAAGATTTTCACATCTACTTTTATAAGAGATGTTCATTTGTGATTTTCTTTTCTTATCATGTCTTTGTCTGGTAGTCTGGTTTTAGGGATCAGAGTTATGCTAACCTCATAGAATGAGTTAGGGAGTTTTCACCCTTTTCTGTTTTTTCACAGGATTTTTTGAAAAGGTGATATTAATTTTTCTTTAAATGTTTGGTAGAATTCACCAATGAAGCCATCTGAGTTTGGACTTTGGGGAGGGACGGGATATTTTAAAATTTCTAATCTAATCTCTTTGCATGTTATAGATCTGTAAAATTCTCTGTTTCTTCTTGAGTCAGTTTTAATAGTGTGTCTTTTTAGGAATGTGTCCATTTCATCTAAGTTATTTAGTATACTGACATATATCCTACTCTTAATTTTTTGAAAGATTTTTTTAAGATAAATGATAAGAATATTATATTTTTTATTTTATTATGTTATGTTGATCACCATACAGTGCATCATTAGGGGTTTTTTTTTTTACATTTTTTTCTCTCTCTTTTTTTTTGTTTTTGTTTTTAAAGATTTTATTTATTTATTTTGAGAGAGAGAGAATGAGAGACAGAGAGTATGAGAGGGAGGAGGGTCAGAGGGAGAAGCAGACTCCCCGCCGAGCAGGGAGCCCAATGCGGGACTCGATCCCGGGACTCCAGGATCATGACCCGAGCCGAAGGCAGTCGCTTAACCAACTGAGCCACCCAGGCGCCCCTTACATTTTTTTTATTATGTTATGTTAATCACCATACATTACATCATTAGATTTTGATGTAGTGTTCCATGATTCATTGTTTGCATGTAACACCCAGTGCTCTATTCAGTACGTGCCCATCACCAGGCTAACCCATCCCACCATTCCCCTCCCCTCTAGAACCCTCAGTTTGTTTCTCAGAGTCCATAGTCTCTCATGGTTCATCTCCCCCTCTGATTTCCCCCCTTCATTCTTCCCTTCCTGCTATCATTTTCTTCTTTTTTTTTTTTAACATATAATGTATTATTTGTTTCAGAGGTACAGGTCTGTGATTCAACAGTCTTAACACAATTCACAGTGCTCACTGTCCTCTCTTATACTTCTGATTCTAGTAATTGGAGTCTTCTCTCTCTCTTCTTCCCACCCTACCCCCACCCCACCTCTCTTTTTGGTCAGTCTAGCTAAAGGTGTGTCAATTGTGTTGAATTTTCCAAAGAATCAGCTTTTGGTTTCAATGATTTTCTCTTCTCTGGTTCAAGAATTTCCACTTTAATCTTTATTATTTCCTTCTGTTTTCTTTAGGTTTACTTTGCTTTTCTTTTTCCTCTGTCTTAGGTAGATTAGGTTATTAACTTGAGATCTTTCTGCCTCTTTGTGTGTGTTTGTGTGTGTGTATGTAATATCTATTCTTTATATATATAGGCATTTATAACTATAAAATTTCCCTCTGAGCGTTACTTTAGCTGAATTCCATAAGTTTTAGTATTGTGTGTATCTTGCGTATCTTTATTTTTATTCCTCTCAGAGTATTTTTTGTTTTCTCCTGTGATTTCTTCTTTGACCCACTGGTAATTTAGGAATGTGTTGTATAATTTCTACATAATTATGTATCTCCCAGATTTCTTTCATTAGTGTTTTCTACTTTTATTCCATTATGATTAGAAAACATACCTCATGGTGGTGGTGGTGGTGGTATTATTATTATTATTAATAATATTATTATTATTATTTTACATTTAATGAGGTTTGTTTTATGCCTAGCATATGGTATATCCTAAAAAAAGTTCCACTCACACTTGAGAAGAATATATATAATTTTGCTGTGCTGAGTATTCTATAGATGTCTATTAGTTCCAGTTGGTTTGTAGTGCTACTCAAGTCTCCTATTTTATTTTTTTCTTTTTTAAAAAAGATTTTATTTATTTGAGAGAGAGACAGAGAGAGCACAAGCAGGGGGAGGGGCAGAGGGAGAGTGACAACCAGACTCCCTGCTGAGTGGGGAGCCTGATGTGGGGCTGGATCTCAGGATCCTGAGATATGACCTGAGCTGAAATTAGACACTTAACCGGCTGAGCCACCCAGGTGCCCCTAAGTCTCTTATTTTCTTGTTAATGTTCTTACTAGTTGACTCTCCATTATTAAAGTAAGATATTAAAGCTTCCAGCTATTATTGAAGTGCTGAACCCTGATGAACATTTGGCTAATGCTATGTCTGATGAACAAGTTACTGACATTCTCTCTGGGCCTTAATATCCTCATGAATATGATCATGCATTTACTTCCAGTTTATCTTCATAGGCTTCTTACCACTTTGTGACTCTATCACTTTTATTAGACCTAGGTCATAAATGAAACAAATCCATAACTCATGAATTCTTATGCTAAAATGCCACAGATGTTTTACTTTCTTCTACAAAGTTTTTTCAGTGTTACCTTCTCAAGTAGAGTCAGAATCTGAAACCTTAGGAAATCAAGACAGAGATTGGCTAGGTTGTTGGCCAACTATTGTGCTATATAGTATGTTGTTTGGATGTTATTAAAGCAGCAGAATGTTAATATTTAGACTCAATTGATATTATTTTTCCAATGAGACTTTGGGGTTTTAAATTGAATTATTATTCAGTCATAACCAGGCCTGTTTGGAGAATAAACTTGGAACTTTGATTATAGGTCTCTTGTGCTCTGTCCCTTTGGAAATGGGAGGAAACATACAAACATTAGCTTTGCCATATGCACATGAAGTTTCTAAAGTATTTGTCTCTTTCCCCTTTCAAAAACAGAAAATAAATGACTCACTGGTAACTTTTGCTGACAAACATACCATACAGCATCAGCCAAATGCCTGCCTGAGATGGTTGTCATTAGAGATCCAAAACTGTTTATAATTCAAAATCCAGAACAAACATGACCACCAATGAGATGCCTTCTCCAAATCCCAAGAATTACTTTATTAGTCCTCTGCCTCCAAATTACTTTGTGCACACTTATATTATGACACTTTTTCCTATCTGCCTTCCCCACCTCAAAAAAAAAAAAAAAAAAAAAAGGACTGAATGTTTGGAAAGAAAACTTTACCTCACAGGTAACAAGTGCAAATAAATGCATGCATTTTCATTTTAACACAATTGATTGTCATTATGGCCATGAAAAAAAAAACTGTGATATTTGTGTTATTATCTATGCATATCTCAATGTAACAAAAATAATATAGTCTACACTCTCCTACTTAAGCCTTCTATTCACAATCTACTACATTTGGTTTTAAGCTGATGGTTTACTCAGTGCCTTTGTTGAAAATTCTTATTGGTGTGCTTAGGTGAGGGGGTCAACTGCTTTTCTTCCTTGGCATGGGAATGTTATATGCTACATTTGTTGTTACGCTTTAGCAAGACTCTGAGGCCGTTCTCTGGTCCTGCTTATGGTGGCTCCCCAGAGATCGCCTGCTGGCAGGGTATTTTCTCATCTATCTCCTCCACAAGGGTTCCAAAATGTTTTTGCCAATAATACTATGTTGTCATTTATTGTCTGTAGTTGAATATATTGAAATTATTTGACATGTCAGATGTCACTTAGAAGTTAAATCCTTTATTAATTTAGCGACCAAAATGTATTCTTTACCTATCACGTCATCATTATTTGGGACAGTTTGTTGAGATGATTATTTAGGCTGTGCTGCATGCAAGCTAATACTTGACCTTGACTGTCATCAGAAATATTTTAAGTCCAACAAACATGCTGACATATTAGAGAAGTTTAGGTTTTCCCCAGAATCCTAATGTCAAGCAGTGTAAGTGTTCAGTGTCTTTTAAGGCATACATACACATTATTATTTAATGTATGTTTATTAAAATATTTAGAAAATAAAACTAAAAATGAAGGAAGAATTAAAACACCCATCCATCCCTTCTGTATTATCAATCCTTGAATAAAAATATTGTTAAAATTTGGGGTATAGTCCTTTTCAGACTTCTGTGTGTTTATCTGTATCTATTTATCTATAAAACTATATGTATCTACACATACTTTTGCTGAGAAAAAAAACACATACTATTTTGTGGGATTTTTTTTTTTTTACTCATCACCATATTACGAATTCCAAGAAAACATTAAATTAAATTGAGTATTCTGACTGTCTACAATTTAAATTTCATAATTATCATAGCCACAAATAAAGTATCTATTAGAAAACTGTTTCAACTCTAACTGTAAAGTATAACCCAGCTCTTCTTTCTGAGTAATTCTTCAAAATAATCATTAATACAATAAATATGCATATGATTCTAGAATATGTTTCATTTTGCAAAATGATAATTTTAAATGATATGCGTTAGTGATCTGAGATGGTGAACAACATATTTGTGTAGCTCTTTTTAGGAAATAAGGCTTTACATTGGAACCTTTTTAATTTAGGAAATTTTATTTAAAGAGTCAGACCTCATTTGGAAAGTTGATGCTCACATAACATTGTAAAACTTCTGAGAAATGATTTGATCTCACACAGAAAAAAAAAAAAGCCTAGAAATATTCACTTAGATGCTGAGCATTTATGTAGACTACTGTTCAAAGTAGTCATTTATGTAGACTACTGTTCAAAGCATGTATGTTCAGACATAAGAGAAAGAAATAGGACTTTTTTGAAGAGTTAAAAAAGTGCTTCAGGTTTTGATAAAAAGTCATATAAAGTGAAACTGAGAGCCAGCCTGCGTGTTTAAGACATAATTTTCTACCTTATCATAACAGCAGAATTCAAAAGCAATCCCAACATACCTCTATTCACCCCACTGAGGTTTCAGACCTCTAAGAAATGGAAACTATGAGAAAACAGCATTTAGAGAGCCCTTCGTTCTGGCCAGAAAGATATATCCATAGTTTTGTGATCATCAGAAGCCACTTTCACTAAGCCACCATCAGCCCTATTTTGTAGTATAATTTTAACTCAGATGATTGTATTTCTTTATGAATATAAATAGTAACCAACATATAGCCATTTACATCAAAGACAAGAAAGTAAATGCAACAAATTTATATCAGTGCATCTGTTTATCTAGGATTTGGGGAATATGAAACTGACTTTAATTAGGCTCTTCTCAAAAATTATTCTTGACCTGATTCCAAATGAGTCCCCCCCCATCTTAACTTCTCATTAATATTTGAATATTCTGGCCATTGTAGAATCTACCATATTTCAAACCTGTGCTGTATTAAATCATCAAGTAGCTACAAAGCACCCCAGGATGCAAGGCACTATGAAACACTGAAAAGTATTGGTAGAGTTTTAACAACAGTGAAAAAGCAACAGTAACCTCAATAAAAGTGGCGACGGCTTATAAACTGTCCAGAAGGGAAAGACCTGTTTCAGCGCAGTTGCTGATGGCCCTGGAATGTATGGCAGGGCAAGGAGGCCGCCCGAGAGGTTACAGCCTCACCACAGTCGGAATGTGGTCACTCGAGTTATCACTTCATGATTAGGAAGTGGCTGTGGTAGAGTTTAGATAATTCCAGTGAAAGCAAAACGGCATGGGTCTTTAGCTCTTTTCCTATTTTGTGTGCCTGAAGGGACAGGTTTTGAAAGGCACTGAGTAGCCTCCCTTTCACAGGTAAGCACACAGGTAATTAGACCCAACAGCAGAAGTGAAAGACTTCGCTCTAGTGAGGCAGTCTGGAATCCTTGCCCCCAGAGAGCAAAAGCCATCTAGATGAAACAAAGAGGGAAGAGAAGTGACATAAGAGAAGACTGGCCCTAGCTGCTAGATTCTTCATTGAGTCACATGTCAACTGCTTAAACCTCTGTTTTAGTCAGCAAACGCCTCTCAGGGACTTTAAATGACTAAGAGCAGTAAGTAGCGGGAATGGTCTCATGCAGTAGAAAGATGGTGGTCAAAAATGATTTCAAGATCAAAGAAATCATAAGGAACCAATTGGCCCAAATCCCAAATATACATTGTTAAAATACTGAGAATGGCACTTTCCACTTTTTTTTTTTTTTACTGAACAAATTTCAAACATACCAAAACATTGATAGAACAATAAATGAACATTTATGTTCCTCTTCCTGTATTAAAATTTGTTAATATTTTACCACAATTATATCATATCTCTTTAAAGATATATATATATACATATGTATGTACATTATTTTCTTTGTTCTATCATTTGAAACTAGGTTCAGACTTCAACATGCATATCTTAAATAAAGGCATTCATTTTTCTAACCATAATAAGATCACACCTCAGAAAAAATAACGATTCTATTATATAATGCCTAGCCCATGGACAAATTGCCTAAAAGTGTCCTGAGAAGGTCTTTTATAGCTGCTGTCAATGTTATTTTTAACTTTAAATTATAATCCCAACTGGATTCACATACTGCATTTAACTATTATTCCTTTTTATTTTATGGTTTCTGTCTTTTTACTATCAATGTATTGGGCCAATAATTCTTTGCTATGGAAAGGTGAGGGCTGTCCTTTGCATTGTGGGATGTTTTATACCCACTAGATCCAAGTAGTACATTCGCCTTCCCCAGACAATTTGTAATGATCAAATTGTCTCCTGATGTTACCATCTGTCCTCTGGGGAACAAAATCACCTCAGACTGAGAACCACTGTTCTCTTAATCTAGAAGAGTACTTCCATCTGTACCTAATGTAATGTCATTTAGCCATGCCTAGAAACAGGCCTATATTTTACACCTGCATCATCTCAACATATACCACATCCATCCCTCTGTGGACTGTTTTAGTATTACGAATCTCAAGAGGAGACAGCCTCTGAGCAATCATAAAAATCACCTGAGAAGCTTGCCAAATACCAATTCCTGCATTTTTCTCCTAGATATTCTGAGTCAGTTCTGGATTGGGACCTGGAAACCTGAGTTTTTTTATAAGCAGTCCAAGATTGCACTGTCCCAAGTCAAGTTTGGGGAAAAACAACAACAACAACTGTCTTCTGACACTTCTTCTTTCCACTTAATGTGGGGACACCTATGTCTTAGGCCCTATATTTTGTTGTAAAGCAACATCCAGTATTTAATGGTTTCAGATGTCATTAATAGTGCAATATTTTCAAAATGTTTGTGTTTAATGTTGAACTCCCACTAGTTCTCTCATTGTCTCAAGTCTACTTCTGTGAGGATTTTTGTTCATTTTGATTCTAACATGTTGGCAACACAATTTAGCATCTTTTCTACCATGAATGCTTTTCTACCATGATTTCTATTATGATAGAAGGCTATTATTTTTTTTTAGATAGAAGTTTACTTTAAGTTTCTATTGTCATTCATTGCTAGTGGGAATGCAAAATGATACATTCGCTGTGGAGGACAGCTTGGTGGTTTCTTTAAAAACTAAACATTCTTACCACGTAATCCAGCAGTCATGCTCCTTATATTTACCCAAAGGAGTTGAAAACGTATATCCAAACAAAACCTGTACATGGATGTTTATAGCAGCTTTATTCAAAATTGCCAAAATTTGGAAGCAACCAAGATAGCCTTCTGTAAGTGAGTAATAAATAAACTGTAGTACATCCAGACAATAGAATATTATTCAGCACTAAAAGAAATGAGATATCGATCCTTCAGTGAATATTACTAAGTGCAACAAGCCAATCTGAAAAGGCAGCACACTGTATGATTCCAACTATATAACATTCTGGAAAAGGCAAAACTTTGGGGACAGTGAAAGTATTTGCTAGGAGTTCAGGAGGAGGAAGGAATGAATAAGCAAAGCACAGAGATTTGTGCGGCTACCCGACTCTGTATGTTACTCCAATGGTGGACACAGGTCATTATAAATTTTTCCAAACCCATATTATGTACAATGCCAAGAGTAAAACCAGTGTCACCTATGGATCTTGGGTGATAAGGATGTATCAAGGTAGGCTCACCCATTGGAACAAGTGCACCATCTGTGGGGAGTAACAGGAGGCTGTGGGTGTGTATGGGCAGGGAGTATATGTGAACTTGGTGTACCTTCTGCTCACTTTTTTTTTTTAATTTTATTATGTTGGGGCGCCTGGTGGCTCAATTGGTTAAGCGACTGCCTTCGGCTCAGGTCATGATCCTGGAGTCCCGGGATCGAGTCCCACATCGGGCTCCCTGCTCAGCAGGGGGTCTGCTTCTCCCTCTGACCCTCTTCCCTCTCATGCTCTCTGTCTCTCATTGTCTCTCTCAAATAAATAAATAAATAAAATCTTTAAAAAAATAAAATAGAATAAAATAAATAAATTTTATTATGTTATGTTAATCACCATATATTACATCATTAGTTTCTGATGTAGTGTTCCATGATTCATTGTTTGTATATAACACCCAGTGCTCCATTCAGTATGTGTCCTCTTTAATACCCATCACCAGGCTAACCCATTCCCCCACACCCCATGAGAGACTATGGGCCCTTCTGCTCACTTTTGTTGTAAACCTAAAACTCCTCTAAAAATTAAGATCTATTAATTTTTATCCCATTAATTGCTCTATCATGTTTTCCTGAGTCCTAGACTGGCTGCCATGTAATCATTGTACTCTTTTTCCCCTCTACACTCCCAAGTATGGTTACCATGTTCTCTTAATTCTTCCTCTAGAGCAGAACTTCTCAAACTTCCATGTGAAAAGAAAAAAAAATCACATAGGCAACTTGTTAAAATGCTCATTCCCATTCCTCTGCTGGAAAGAATGACATTAAAGAGTTTGGGCATGTACTACAGAAAAATGAATTTTTAACAAACATTCCAGGTGATTCTGAAATAGTGAGCCAAGAACCAAGATTTGAAACCTCTTGCTTTATAGCATCTGACATATTCATCATTTTGGCCTTTTTTCCCTATGGCTTCAGGCCGATTCTGTTCAAACAAGGGCTACGATAACTTCTTTGCTGGTGATCCTAATTCCTGTCTCCTTTTGCTACAATTATGCCTTTGTAAGCTGCTGAAATAATCTTCTGCAAATGCCATTTTTATCACACCACCTTCCTGCTCAAGAATCAGCTACTCCTACTATATCAAGTCTAAACTCTTGGCTTTTAATTCAAGGTCTTCTGTCAACTGGCACTTTTGTACCTCTCTAATTTTATCTTTTCCCACTACAGACTGACTCTCCCCTCTAGCTAAATCTAGCCAACTTTCCATTCTTCCATGCTGCTTATTTGTGTGCCTTTGAGCTTCCCATCAGTTGGAACGCTCTCCTGTTCATTTTCTCCAACGTGGAATAAACATTTGCTCCCAACTCACCTACTTCAGGAAAATTTCCCTGATTAAATTTTTCCACCTAACTGTTATGCTGACTGAATAAAAATTAACAAGCTGGTCTATAATTTCAATGGTTAGAAATTACAAGATGGCCTCTAATATTATGAAGGAGGAATGGTATGTTATCTTTCCAGTTACAAAAACAAAGAATTACTGCAATAAAAGTATCAATCAGAATTTTAAAGGAAAAGTAAGTGCAACAAAGTATTAAGAATAAATGGGTTAAAAGTTGAATATAAGAGCAGTAGTTGGAGTAAACACTACTGTGAGACAAGAAAACAGAGAGAGCCAGTACGAAATAAATGAGTGGACAAAAATAAGGTAGTAACTCCTAAGATGTGAAATGAATGTGGTGACAAAGTACGATGGAAATGCAACAGGAAAACAAAGCCTCAGTTGCCTATCCAAATTAATCTAAATCCTTCCCAGAAGCAGTTTCGGTAGCGCATGGACATTAGTTTTATTATTTTGTAGGCATAACTGCCACATACAACCAACGGTTGGCCTCTTCAAAGCAGTCATTTCCTGAGCCTATGGAGCAAAAACACTTGTACCAGAGATTTCATTCCAATGACATGCTGCATGCATACCTAATTCATTCAGTGCACCCAGATTTATTTCCAGATGGTTCTATGTGTTAGGAATTCATGAGAGTTACTGATTTTTCCATGCACTCACCAATACTTGGGTTTACCTATCTCCAAATTTTATTAATTGAATGGGTACATTATGATATCACATTGTGATTTTACTTGCATTTATATAATTACTAAGGAATCAGTGCATCCTCTAAAATACTTTAGAGCCATTTCGGCTTCTCTATCTTAGGAACTATCTAATCAAATCTGCCTAACTCTTTCATATTATGTCTAATGACTTCCCTGTATTCACTCTGTATCAGCCATGCTGAACTCCAGAAGTCACCCAGAAATACTAGAATTTTGCTAGCCTTCTTAGGTTTGTTTTTTTTTTTTTTCCTTTTCCTGCCAAACTCCAATATACTTCCTGTTCACACTTCAATTATAACACTTTGCAGATTTCATGAAAAGCATTTATATCTATATTTTTCCCACAAGACCTGGCCTTTTAAAAAAAGAAAAGAAAAACAATTTTGCATTCCTAGCTTCTAAGAAATAGGAAGTACATAGTGAAAGGTGGTGCAAAGGTACATACCTGACTGAAATTTTCTTCTTAACATCCTAAGAGGAGAGATTCCCTCTCTCTTAAGGTGAAGAGAGGCAAGACAAACCACCATGAGGTGCCACTCAAGGGAGTCTGTCAGACTCAGAACTACAACCCACAGTCACATCCACCCTGAACCCAGAGGTCTCACATTTGCCTTTTCCTGGTAACATGAATTTTTGAGCTCCAGAAGTCCTGTCTTCCCTTATTTAGGCCAAGATCCAAGTTCGCTTGAACTGGCTTGTATCTGAGAAGGTGAAAGAAAGATCACAAAAACAGGAACCAGGCACTTTGCAAGCTTGAATCTTGCAACATAGCTGGGGAAGATCGCAGCAGTATGAAACAGGCTGGAAAGAGCAGAGATGGAATCAGACATGCCTTTGGGGGTGAGGCAGGTACTATCTTTTGGGGTGCATCCATATGCAAGATAGAGAAGTCCATTAAGGTGATGGCGAAAAGTCCAGCCAGACTCATGTAAAAAATTGGTGTCAAGAAACTCAAGTGATAGACATCGGGTGGTGGGACAGCAAGTGACTTCATGCAAGACCAGCAGAGCAGACAGGCTGTCCTACCTGCCAAGTGGGTGGGTCCAAGATGCAGGGAATCAAGAAACTAAAATATATAGATTTGGAGTTAGATGGGCATCTCATTAAATTATAAGATCAAAGGCATTGGAGAGAATTTAAAGTCAGCCAAGAACAAGATATATTCTAGACCTAGAGAAACTACAGTGGAAAGACACAAAATAGGGATCAAGATATGTTCCTTAAATAACTATACAAGTTGTAAACTTTATTCACTTATATAACTCATTATTTCTGAGTGCCTTCTAGAGATTGAGCATGGGCATCGATCGAGGGTACAGCAATAAACAGACAAAAATCTTGGCCCTCAAAAAGCTTAACATTTTATTATTTTTTTAAGATTTTATTTACTTATTTGACACAGAGAGAGCAGCAGAGGGCGAGGGAAAAGCAGACTCCCCACTGAGCAGGGAGCCCGAGGCAGGACTCGATCCCAGGACCCTGGGATCAGACTTGAGCCAAAGGCAGACACTTAACCAACTGAGCCACCCAGGTTCCCCTCAAAAAGCTTAACATTTGAGTGGGAGAATATGGACAATACAAAAGTAAAAAAGTAACATAGAGTATGTCAGATGTTGATAAGTGCCAAAGAGAAAAATAAAGCAGAAAAGAGAAATGGGGGTGTCCACAGGCAGGGTAGGATTTGGTTGTGATTCCATATTTGTTGACTAACAAACAAGACAACTGAGCACATGCATGCAGGTGGAGAGAGAGTGAGCCACGTGTTCACCAGCGAATGGGAAGACTGTGGCACACAGGTGTATTGCTGACGTTTTTGTGGAAAAGCAAGGAGGCCCGAGTGGCTGGAGAAGAATGAGTAAGGCGAAGAAAAGGCACATGAAGTCAGAGATGTAACAGAGATGTCACATAACATTTGCCTTAATATTTCACTCACCAAAGGTCCTCAACATTAAACTAAACTAAACTAAACTACATTAAACTAAAACTAAAGTAGGGCCTTATGGTCTACTACCAGCATTTTGGTTTTTACTTACGGTGAAACACACTTGGAGCAGAAGAGTATGATGAGCTGACTTGCATTTAAAGATGACCACTGTTTCTGCTGTGTTGAGAAGAAAGGGAAGAGGAACAAGTACGGAAGCAGAGAGGACTATCTAGAAGCTATTGTACTAAACCAGCTCTGAGAGAGTGGCTCCGACCTTGGGGGCAGTAGTAGAAAGAGCAAGACATATGAAGAATCTAGGCACCTTTTGGAGATATAATCAATAATATTTGTTGTTGAATTGGTGGATTGTATGTATGGTGAGGGAGATGAGGCAAGGTTTCAGAGTTTGGGGCCTGAATGGAAAGAAGAATGGAGTTGCCTGTTACCTAAAAGTGAAAGGTTGCAGGAATGTAAAGTCAAGGATGTTTTTGAATATCGTGAAATTGAGATGATTATTAGCTATGCAAATGGAAATGTCAGATTGTTAGTTGCATACCACAGTGTGGAGTTCAGGTGAGAAATCTGAATAGAAATATAAATTTGAGTGCCTGGGGGGCTCAGTCAGTTAAGTATCCAACTCTTGATTTCGGCTCAGGTGGTGAGATCGAGCCCCGCAACCGGCTTCTGTGCTGGGCGGGGTGTCTGCTTGAGATTCTCTCTCTCCCTCTGACTCTGCCCCTGTCTCCCACCACACCCCACACCCCCAGCACATGCATGCTCTCTTGCTCTCTAAAAAAAGATATATATATTTGAGAACATTTACTTGGCATTTAAATTCATGAACCCAGAGGAAATCATTAAGGCAATGGGTATAGAAATGGTAAAAGGAAGAAGTTCAAGGTATGTTTAGAAGTTGAGAAGGTACTGGCAAATGAAATGAGACTGAAAAAGAGCAGACAGCAATGTAGGGAGAAAACCAGGAGAAACAAATGTCCTAGTATCCAAGTGAAGAGATATATAAAGGGGTGGGAAGGATCCAGGGACAAAATTAAACAGTGAATTTAGCAACATGGAGATTACTTGTGACTTTAGTATCTTTTGTTGCTGTTGTTCAGTTTGTTTTTTTTTTTACTGAACATAATTTTTGCCAAAATTCAGGAAATATTCAATGATATTAGTAATACACATTGTAAATAAGTTGAACAAACAATATAACACCATTTGTGGGCAAACATAACATATGCTTATAGAAATTATACTGATTTTTTTTTGTTATGCTTATCCTGAGATAATCCTCAAAGAGTAACTGTTCAAATTATGTTAAAAAATGGCAATGTTATTAAAATTATTTACTGCCTCTTAATATAACCAACCTAAGATATAATATTTAAATTTTATCTCACTATTTTGTAAATCTTTTGTAATGTTTAATCTTGACTAGTAAATTTTTAGTTCCTCCAGGTCATTAAAAATGACCATTATTTATTTATTTATTTATTTTTATTTATTATTATTTTTTTAAGATTTTATTTATTTGACAGAGAGGGACACAGTGAGACAGGGAACACAAGCAGGGGGAGTGGGAAAGGGAGAAGCAGGCCTCCCCAGAGCAGGAAGCCCAATGCGGGGCTCAATCCCAGGACCCAGGGATCATGACCTGAGCCGAAGGCAGACGCTTAACAACTGAGCCACCCAGGTGCCCCCAAAATGACCATTATTTATTGAATCCCACCAAGAGCCAAGAACTTTACATGGATTTTGTAATTTATAGCTCAACAGGGGTTTTATCATCATCATTTTCAAGGGGAAAACTGATCTAAACTCTTCTGGGTAACAGCATTCTGTATGAAGCTGATACATAAATAATAGAGTAGGAGAGTAAGTTCTCTTGGAACAAAGACAGACTTAATAATTTTGTATTCACATAACATTTGCCTTAATATTTCACTCAACAAAGGTCCTCAGCATGTTTATTGAATTACATTAAAAAACTAAAGCATACCTTGAGATATATAGTTAACTCCAAATCTGGTAATTAGGTAACATACTTTCTGGCAAGAAAAATTAGGAATAGGCAAATATTTTGTGCAAAGTGATCATATTATGTGTGATAAAGTGATATAACAGAAAGCAAATGGGCAGTTTCAGGAATGAAGTTGGCAATTTTCTGAGAATTATTCATGAGAGTAAAATAAATCTATTTTGAAAACATGACTGGTTCTGTTTGACAGAGGCAAAAGAATATTAAATGCAATCTTTAAAGGTAGTCATCTATATAATTTATGCCTGAATTTCATAAGTAAATTTACTGCTATGTCGGTTTAAAATTACTTAGTCAAAATTCAAAATCAACAGATAATAAATAACATCAAGAATTGCTAGCATTTTTAATTGGATAAAATTAGAAATTCAGTGAATTTCATTTTATTTTTTATAAACTTTTTTAAAAATTCCAGTATGGTTAATGTACAGTGTTATATTAGTTTCGGGTGTACAATATAGTGATTCAGTAATTCCATGCATTACTCAGTGCCCATCAAAATAAGTGTACTCTTAAACCCCTTTGCCTATTTCACCCATTCCCCTCTGGTAACCACCAGTTTGTCCATTTTTTTTTCTCTTTTTTTCTTTGTTTTGTATCTTAAATTTTACATATATATTAAATCATATGGTATTTGTCTTTGACTGACTTATTTCAGTTTCAAGCTTTCATTCTTTTTTTGGCTGAGTAATATTCCATTATGTATATATACCACATCATCTTTATCCATTCATCTATTGATGGACACTTGGGTTGCTTCCATATTTTGGCTATCATAAATAATGCTACAATAAACATAGGGGTGCACATATCCTTTCCAATTAGTGTTTTCCCATTCTTTGGATAAATAGTGGAATTACTGGATTATATGGTAATTTTATTTTTAATTTTTTGAGGAACCTCCATACTGTTTTCCACAGTGGTTGCACCATTTTGCATCCCTACCAACAGTGCATGAGAGTTCCTTTTTCTCTATATCCTTGCCAACACTTGTTGGTTTTTTGGAGTTTTGATTTTAGCCATTATGACAGGTATGAGGTGATATTTCATTGTTGTTGTTGTTGTTGTTGGTTTTTCCCTGATGATTAGTGATATTGAGCATCTTTTCATCTGTATGGCTATTGGCCATATGTATGTCTTCTTTGGAGAAATGTGTGTTTATGTCTTCTGCCTATATTTTAATTGGATTATTTGTTTTTCTGGTGTTGATTTGTACAAGTTCTTTATATATTTTGGATAGTAACCCCTTATCAGATATATCATTTACAAATATCTTATCCCATTTGGTCAGTTGTCTTTTTGTTTTGTTGATTGTTAGAAATTCAATGAATTTTAAATTGTAAAGTACTAAAAATAATCCAATTAATAATTCTAATTGATTTTGACCTTTTTACACAAAGAACTCAATGAATTTTTTATTATAATTTTTTGGACATCATAGCCTACTATTTCCTTATATTTTATAAGCTATTTATTCAAACTATTAACTAATAAAAGATCATTTTTACTAAGGTAGAAACTTTTAGTGTTCTTGATTGTATTAAAATCTTTTAAATATGTAATTTATTGAAATAATTATAAAGACTTATTTTCTTTTCCCTATAATAACGTCCCTTTACTGTTTTACAATTTAAAAGTTGCAGCAAATATTTTAGCATATCATGTGGCTATAAAAATCATATTATTTGGCTTATATTTAACTTGGTTAAATAAATATTCTACATACATTTTGGCAGAGTATCATTATAAAAAAGCCATTTCTAGATCATTTCTATATCAATATGATTCCAGCATTTCCTGGTATGAGTTTCTTCAGTGAACATTTTTTTCTGTGGTATGACATAAATATAGAAGATGATTATAAAAGTACTATACTTAGTGAATTGGTACTAAAGATCTTAAATATCTTTTGATTCTGATACTTCTAAAATGGATTCCTTAACTTTTTTTTAACTTTTAAGTTATAAAAGCAAGCCCATAAACTTTAGTAAGATACAGGATAAAAAAATTTGCTTTTTTTTTTCCTTATGTAGCAGAAAATAAGTGAATTAAAGATTTGTTTCAAAGTTGAAAGGATTATTTGGATGCCACAAACCTTTTAACCTACTAGTGTTTTCCAGTATATTTTTGGGTATGTGTAAACATCTTCAGGTCCTCTCTGCTGAGTGTCCTCATTCATGTATACATTTGTTCCATCATTAAACATAGATTTATTGAGCACCAACTACTGGCCAGGACACTGGACATAACAGTCACCCAGGCAGAAGTCCTACCATCATGGATCTAATATTTTTGTTGTAGAGAACAGTTACACTAAAGAAGAAAAAACAGATAATATGTTAGATGAGAGCAGGTCTTATGAAACACTATAAAAGATATAAATGGGGATAGGTAGTGGTGGGGAGGCTGGAATATTAAATGAGAAGGTCACATTTGGCCTCTCTGTGTAAAAAAGAAGACAAAAGAAGGAGAGTTGTGTGCCAGTCTGGAAACACTTATTTTATCATGTACCAGGCACTATATAATGCTTTGCATCCATGAACACATCTAATTCTCATAGTCAGCTTGTGAGCTAGGTAATAACTCCATTTTACAGATGAGGAAACTGAGGCACAGAGAGGACTGCTATTTGTCCAAGGTTGTAGGCTATTAGCAAGATTAAACCCAGGCAGCTATTTCCAGATTCTGTGTTTAAACAAGACCAAAACATGCCAGGTATGGGAAACCACAAGGGCAAATGTCTGAGATGTGCAGGTGTTTGGTGTGTTGGTAAAGCAGCCCTGAGGATGGTGTGGGTGGATGGAGTTGGCAGGGTGTTGGAAGGAGAGGGGATAATGTGAGACTGGAGTGGGGGATGAGTGGGATGCAGATCATATGGGACCTTGTGGATCTGAGGACTGTGTGAGAGGCAGTCATTTAAAGCTTGATAATTAATAAGGATTTATGCTATGAACTTGGCTAATGTGTGTGCTTCCAATCAAAGACATTTCATAGGGCAGGGAAAAATGGCAAGAAAACAAAAATAATCAAAAAGAAAGGAGGGGAGCCTGGGTGGCTCAGTTGCTTAAGCAGCTGACTCTTGATTTGGGATCAGGTCATAATCTCAGAGTCCTGGGATGGAGCCCTGTGTTGGGCTCCGTGCTCAGTGCTGAGTCTGCTTAAGGATTCTCTCTCCCTCTGCTCCTCCCCCCACCCAGCTCTCTCTCTCTCAAATAAATAAATAAGCCCTTAAAAAAAAAAAAAGGAAACTATATAAAAACTCTCAGGCTAATTTTTGCAATCATAATGTAGCTTTTAAATATCACCCTAATACATCCTATTCTCCTTATTCCATTCTTTTTTTCTCGAGTGTACTTATCACTGTCTAACGTAACAATATGTTTTTAATAGATTTTATTTTTAAAAGTTTTACCTTCACAGCAAAATTGAATGGAAAATACAGAGAGTTTCTATGTTACCCCCCCCCATATACACAGCCTGTCCCGCTGTTAATATCCCCACACCAGAAGGTACATTGGTTACAACTGATTAACCTGATTGACACATTGTTGTTAACCTATGTAGACAATTTATATTAGGGTGACATTTTATTCTTTTTTTATCTCCTGACTTCCCCCACTAGAATATAAGATCCATGAGGTCAAAGAGTATATCTGGTTCACTGCCTTATCTGCAGTGCCTGAAAGAACACTTCTCAAATAATTGATACTCAAAAATTATTTAGGAATTAATTACTTAATTCAAACAGGACCTTTGCTACCAGGAAAGATCACTTAAGTCAATCTGGCAAATGTGGTCTTTTTCAAAACACTGACATGTCGATTTTTGAGGCTAGTTGAGTCTAATGGTGCAGCAGTCCCTACTGCACCCCGTGTTTATTCAGTAATTTTTTACTGATAATGAAGGCTAGTTGGAAGAAAGGCAGGCAGGGACAAGGGGCCCCCATTCTAAGTAAAAAGACCCCATCCTGTTATTCTAGGCTTTGCTCAATGGCCCAGGTGTAAGTCTTCCTACCGGGAGGACTTACAACTTGTATGTGATAGAAAGGAAGGGAATGGCCTTGGGCGTCCTAACCCAGGCCCACGGGCCAGCCCAACAGCCAGTGGGATATTTAAACGGGGCTTGATCTAGGGGCCTGTGGCTGGCCAGCATGCCTTAGGGCAGTGGTGGCCTCCGCCCTCTTGATCCCCAAGGCTTGGAAACACCACCTTGGGTGGAGCCCTCCACCCTTTCCCACGTGAACGACTATCTGATAGGTAGATGAGCACGTGGACAAAATCCTGATTGGGTGACAGGCGTGTGGAGGGTTAATCAGATCAAAACAGACCACACCAAAGAGCCCATAAAACCCTCCGGATTTAAACACCAAATCAGCAACCCTCTCGGGTCTCTTCCCTGTTTGGGAGCTTTGTACCATTGCTGAATAAACTTTGCCTTACTCTCAATAAACTTTGCTTTGCTGCCCACCACTCTTCATCTGGTCAACCTCTTCATTCTTCGAAGTGGTGTGACCAAGAACCATGGGCACTAAAGGAAAAGAAATCCTGTAACACGGCATGCCTGCAGCGAGCCAGTCACGCTTTTAGAGGCATATCTTGAGGGACGCAGCAGTGGTAAAAAAGTAAAGATGCACCCTTGAGTTGTGTGTTAGTATTCTAGTAGACTAGCTCTCACTCTAGAAGTTGGACCTTGTGTCAACTCTCTCAGTCTCAGTATTTTGGTTTTTGATAGCAAGCAATGAATTGTTCAACAGCAAGCCCTAGAATATTTGCTGGTGATATAAACTCATTTGTGCATCGGTATGCTTATTTTTAAGATTCATTTTTTTTATACTTCCTAAAGATGTTGCAATTGCACATCTTAGATTTTCTGGGACACGCTTGGCAGTAATATCTGCCTCCGTGTGTTCTTAAATATGTCAGTACTTGTTAGAACCTGCATGCTAATTTTTTTTCTTCTGAAATTAGGTCACTACACAAATAGTCACAATCTCAATGTCTGAGAATGTCGCGCTCCTTCATTATCACCAACAAACTTTAGTCAGACAATGACTCTAAGGCAGGAGAGAAACTGGTAGCCTATTGTCCTCAAAGAATTTATTTAGATTCCAAATGCTTTTCACACAGAGGGGGGATTTCCTAGGCATCTGGAAAATCTACCTCTGTTATTTGGCATACTTTTCCTGTAATACTTTTACAAGCTGTAACTGCTCCAGGTGAAAAAATTTCTTAATCACTGTTACGTGTTTTCTACTAGAAGGCCTACAGTATTCATTGCCACTGTTAATAAAATAATCAAGAGAAATAATTCAAAAAGTTGAAATTAGCAACCTACTTACAAAGACGACAAGGAATTTATTCCTATTTATTAAAAGAAAAATACAGATCTCTTTTTAAATGGCTTGCTTTTAAAAATATGTTTCAAACTGACATGCTTATACAACTATTTTAGTCTTAATTATTTTTCAGAGTAAAAACAAAACTGAATAGGTGAAGCAGATAGTAAACTAGAGAGCTTTTGGGAGGGAAACTTGTAGGACTCTCTAAAAGGTGAAATAAACTTTATAATATCAAGATCAAATTGTTGACTTAATGGTAAATCCTAGGGTATTTAATTCCTCATTAAATTTGGATTTACATTTTTATGGTCTTGGAGGTCATAATTTATTTATGCTGAAGTGTTCGTTTTCCTAAATTGCAGTTCTGTTCTTTCAAGCATAACAATTTGAAAATGCACCTCTTAGCCCTACACTAAATGATGCCAACTGTTTTATCAGTGCTGATTTATTTTTATTATTACTATAGTTAGTTATTCCATCAAGTCTAGAAAGATTCTTTGAACCATACAAGTCTGGTTCTTATTGTGATGCTTGCACTTCAGACGTATTTGTATATTCATGGCACAGTGCAGGAGTTATAAACCTGAAGAACTTTGGAGCATAAAGTACTCATTCAATGCAATGTCATTATTTTAAAAATGCAGAATCAAAGGACTAGAAACTGAAGATCATTTCCAAGGGGCATGTAGCTAGTAAGAGCGAGAAGTAGGGAGAATAACCTAAGGCTCAAGTTCTGAGGCCAGTGCCCTGACTACACAAGGTTGTATTTCCAATGACTGTTGCCATTACTTCCGATACTTATTTCTCTGGTCTACAGCAGGGGTCACAAGTTTTTTCTTTTAAATGCCAGATAGTAAATGTTTTAAGCTTGTGGACCATACAGTCTTTGTCACAAACCTTCATTTCTGTAGTTGCAGCTTGAAAGCAGCCATAGACAAGGCACTCACACAAAAATGAGTAGGGCTGTGTTCTAATAAAACTTTATAAAAAATAAAATTCAAGGGACGCCTGGGTGGCTCAGTCGGTTAAGTGTCCATCTTCAACTCAGGTCATGATGCCAGGGTCCTGGGATGGAGTCCTGCATCGGGCTCCCTGCTTCTCCCTCTGCCTGCCACTCCCACTGCTTGTGCTCTGTCTGACAAATAAACAAACAAATAAATAAATAATCTTTACAATAGCAAGAGCTGGTCCTATTAAAAAAAAGTAAAAAATAAAATTCGAATTTCATATAGTGTTCATGTATTACAAAATAGTATTCTTCTTTTGAGTCATCTCAACCACTTGACAATTCAAAAACTATTATGAATTCATGGACTGTACGATAATAAGCGGTGGGCCAGATTTGGCCCTTGAACCTTAGGTTGCCAACCCCTGGTATAGAACAAAGGTAGGGATGTTTTAATCTGTAGACAAACAGGATATCTCCTGAGAAAATTTTAAATTTCCATTTAAATTTAGATCGTCCTTTTAAATTGCTAATTTTACTAATGCACATGTTAATATGTTAGTACCTATAAATTTAATTTATAAACAAAAATATGCACATTTATTGAAAGTGTGCTCAATTATTTTTAACAAATAAGGAGTTGCAATAAAAGACATTTAAAATCCACTGGTCCAAAACAAATGAGCAAAGGGGAAAAAAGAGAGAGAGAGGCAAATCAAGAAACAGACTCTTAACTATAGAGAACAAACTGATGGTTACCAGAGGGTAGGGGGGTGGAGGGATGGGGATTAAGGAGGGCACTTGTGATGAGCATTGGGTGATGTAGGGAAGTGTTGAACCACTGTATTGTACACCTGAAACTAATATTACACTGCATGTCAACTAACTGGAATTTAAACTAAAAAACATTTAAAAATAAATAAATAAAATCCACTGGTCCAGATAACAGTAATCGGAAACTACCAAGGGAAATTTAATAAGAATATGCATATATAATCTTGATGAGTACAGGATGGGAATTCTCTGATATATAAAATAGAGTTAATTCCACTACTTCCACAAAGTTGTATCAATTAAAGTGTTAGAGGTCAAGCGCCAATATAGTGCTTGGGACTTACTAGATACTAAATAATAATTAGTACTATTATATTTCATGTGATAATAGCTCATGAGTAAAAAGTAGATACTCAGCCAGACATAATAAAAAGGACTGAATTAATCTTAAAGAAAATACTGAAAAATAATACCACATGTACTCCACACTTTTATAATGCTTTACAATTTTCAAAGCACTATCAATTGTATTTTTTTTTAATTTTATTTATTTATTCATGAGAGACAGAGAGAGAGAGAGAGAGAGGCAGAGGGAGAAGCAGGCTCCCAAGGAGCAGGGAGCCCGATGCGGGACTCGATCCCAGGACCCTGAGATCATGACCTGAGCCGAAGGCAGACGCCCAACCATCTGAGCCACCCAGGCGCCCTCAATTGTATTTATTTTAAATTTGGTCTTCTAACTTCTACTGGTTAAGGGAGATGATAAACCACAATTCCACTTTTGGCTTGTTCCACCACTCATAATGAGAGGAATATTGAGAACCTGAGCACAAACAGGAGAGTGAGTTTTCTGTTACTTAATAACTTGAGAAAGGGTTAAGGGACCTGAGGATGTTTGACCTAGAAAAGAAAAGCTTTAGTAGAGGGGATGATGCTAAAAAAATTTTTAAGATTTCCACATGAAAGAGAGCATATAGACAGATTTTTTTATTACCCTGAAGATAGAACTGGAACCAAAAGGAAACAGCTTTAGACAAAATGCAAAGAAGGATTTGTAATGTTGGAATAGTATAACTATGGAATTGTCAATCCTTGATAGAATGAGTTTTTCCTAGAACCTGTAAACAACCTGTTAAAGAGGAGATTTTCATGAAAGAAGTAAAGTTGTACTGGGTTTCTTTAATAGCCCTTTCTATCCCTAAAAAAAAAAAAAAATACTACTACTAACCCTGCATATTTTTAAGATCATGGGTTATAAAACTCTTATTTAGACACTGAATTTATGTACATATAATGTTATTATGATTTTCAAATGTTTTACTTTAAAATTCTGGCTCAATGTAACTCCTCGGTTTTACTCTGACTCAAAAACTCTGCCAGTATCTTTGAGCAAATCATGGTAAACAGATTTAAAATGTCTTTCACTTTAAACTTAAATTGTTCCTGCATTTAAGATTGACAAGTAGGCAAAATAAGATTGTTTCCTATGAATTATCTTACTAGAGCTGCCAAATGCCCTTTTAAAATATCATTTTTCAAAAGATGATGATATAAATTGGGGCATATCACAGAAGGAGCCTATGCATATTCATACAGGTGATGCTACTTTCATGAGACATTTGCACTTGAAGTAAAGCCTTGTGCCAGGTCTAACTCCTTTGATCTCAAATCATTTATAATGTAGCTTTCACTTTATAAAAGGGAGATTGTGTTAATTAATCCACCAGTTTTTGATGCAAAATAAGACAACACATTTAACCAACATACCATATTTTATATGTTTTGCACAATTTGGATTAACTGTGTTCTGTAAATGCTCTTAATTGTGCAAATGATCTAACAGAACAATAAACCTTGGCTTTCTCATTAGGTCTACATTTATTTAGATGGATTTATTATATGGAAAATTTACATCATTCTAGCCTACCAATGCAAATGAAAATATGAGCAGATCCATGATACTCAGTTTCATGCTGGGTTGTGTTATTTTCATTGGTGTGTTGCTGGCAGGAATTGAAAAGAAGCAGATTTTGTCTGTTGGTTTTTGGCTGTCATATGAATCATTCCCAAAGAATGAGCCCTTAGCTAAGGATTGGTGAGGACTAGAGAAAGGATCGTGGGGACTCTGCTTTCTTCTTTACCTTTTCACTGTGAAATTTATTGCTTTCCACACAAAAAAAGTAGCAAATGGTGATTTATTTCCACAGGATAGAGGACATTACGTATTTTCCTGTTCTCCAGCCATGTTTTTAAAATTTATTTTGAGAAATCCATCTTTAGTTATAAAATATTGATTAATGGCAATGGTTACATGTTTGTATGATTTGAGGATGATGACAAAGCTGAGGCACTCAGGAGATCTCTCTAAGTTTAAAATGAAATCAGACAGTGCAAGTACATTAGCTATTTCGTAATGAATGCTTGGTATGTTTTCTCCAATAGGTATGCCATATTAAAGGTATTTTTTTAACAGAAAGAAATTTATATTTAAGTATATATTTTTCTGAGAAAATATTTGATTGCCGAAATTAATTTTCATGTTTATATATTTTATATTTATATATATTTTATATTTAACAATGACCATGTTGGTCACTTCTATTTTATCTGAGCCTATTTATAGTATTTCTCTTAGAATGAAATAAATGACAATTTTTCAAAGAAAGCAAATGAAGTATTTCTGAAGGAAGGGCTGTAAAGTAGCCCTCAAATACTTTTCATGGTGACAAGATTGTCTTTCTTAAAAATTCCCCACTTGCTGCATTTCTTTGTCTATCCTTTATATATAATGTAAATAATGTTTCTAGCTTCTTTTTTTTTAAAGATTATTTATTTATTTATATGGGTGGGGAGGGCCAGCGGAAGAGAGAAAGAATCTGCAGCCAACTCTGAGCTGAGCATGGAGCCCCTGCGGGTCTGGATCCCATGACCCTGAGATCATGACCTGAGCAGAAATCAAGAGTTGGATGCTCAGCCAACTGAGCCACCCAGGCTCCCCTGTTTCTAGCTTCTTAATGCTAATCATGTATTAAGTATTGTACATAAATGAACTTGTTTGAGCAACATAATGACTCTCTTTACTGAGGAAGAATAGGAGGCTCAGAGAGGTAAATGACTTGCTAATAATCACACAGATAGTAAACAGCAGAGCTGGGACTTGAACCAAAGAAGTTCGATCCCAAACTCAACACTCTTCACCCTTAAACCATACTACTCACATATTGGAATCATTTTGTTGGATTTGTCCTTAGGAGGCATAATCTCATATGATTTCCTTGTATCACAAAATCATGCAATAATCCAAAAAGGATAAATAAATTTTACTTTTAGTTTTAAAGAACTTCAAATAAATAATCTTTGTTCTCCATGAAGAAAAATGACCCGCAGTCCTCTATAGGGGGAGCACTCAATGTACCTGACACTTCAGAATGAGTTTCCTCTTTGGGTTCCTCTCACAGTTATTTCTTAAATTATTTTTTCTCAAATTTTCAAACATTTGAGATGCCTTCAAATTCCCTTTCATTATGGCAATAGTAATAATAATTTTTTAGACAAGAAAATACTGTTTGAAAGTGAGAGGGTATTGTTTTACCTTATTAGAAACGGTTTTATATATTATCATGATTCATTAATGTGGTTCATTGTAATTTTTCCACAGTACTATGTGACGCTCATCTTTTTTTGAAGGGTGGAAGATGAAATAAAAGAATATGTGGGGATGCTGCCTGAGATTATTTGAGGCATTCTATTGGATTTACCGAACCTGGCTATTCAAGCAGCATTCTAAGAATTCAAATATAGGGGGCCCGTAGGCGGAGGGAAACATTAAAATATTGTAATGCCCAGCTTTGTACATTCAATTACAAATTACCTTTGAACAAGTCAAAGTAATAATTATTGAGTGTGTAGAACTTCTGGAATCTACACAGACATTCTCATTTGATGCACAAAAGTGATCTGAGGAGTAACCAGGAACAGTGGTGTCAACAGTTCTCTGTCCACTTTTTACTCTGTCTACTGCTACCACACGTACCCACACCACCATCAACTCTAAAGTCCCTGATATTTTCCTGCCTGATCTCCCTACTTTCCTGCCTGATCTCCCCACTCCCTCCTTACTCTTGTCTCCCTGAGAGCCATTTTCTACATGGAAGCCAAGCGTCATCTTTTCAAAATCAGAATACCTAACTCATTGCTTCAGACCCTCTGGAATTTCCCATTGAACAGAAATGGAAATTTACAGATTTTAACCTGGGCCGCAAGGCACTGCATGCAACGTGATCCTGACTTCCATTCTGGTTTTACCTGGTGCTGTTCTCTGTTCTCTCTTGTGTTCACTACACCCTGGCTCTGTGGCCACCTCTCTCTTTCCAACAGGCAGAACTTACCTTGGGGCTTCTGCATTTGTTCCCCAGCAGGGGAATTCCTCTCCTGGAACTCTCATCATTCAGGTTTCGAATTTAGTGTCACCACTGAGGGAGGCTCCTTTGCCCTCCAGCATCTAAAATAGCTATTCTTGAGGAATGCCTGGGTGGCTCAGTCAGTTAGGCATCTGCCTTCAGCTCAGGTCATGATCCCAGGGTCTTGAGATCAAGCCCCGCATCAGGCTCCCTGCTCAGCGGGGAGCCTGCTTCCCCCTCTCCCCCTGCCCCTCTCCTTGCTTGTGCATGCACGTACACTCTCTCAAATAAATAAGTAAAATCTTTTTAAAAATAAAATAAAACAGCTATTCTTCCCCCCCCCACCCTTGCCCACTCACACATTCTAGGATTTTTAGATCTTAGAGTGTTAATCACTTTCTGCAGACATTTTCTTTATATATTGAGGATTTGGGTGGTGGTGGGGGCGAGGTGGTCATTCCAATCTATAAGAGTTTTCTATCTATCTCTATTAGACTAGGAATGTTCTCTATGATTTGTTGTTGACTTTTCAGTGCCCAGCAGAGAGTGGCTGCTAAATAACTATTCAGTGAACTGAACTGTTGAATCGTTCCCATTTCAAAAAGTCTCCACAATAATTTCTGTGAAGTTGCAGGACAGGCATTACCAGAGTGGGGAAATGTCAAAATTGTTCTTTTACCTAAAGCTTGATCGCCAGTGTGAGGCCAGCCTAAGTAGAGGACAAGGCTGGTTGTAGTCAGTTTTTTCCATTTAGATACCCTTTGTGTTTTTTTTTTTTATTGGTTTGATTATTTAGGTAGCATCTGTTCCAATTTCATAGTTAAAAAATAATAATTTATTTTCTAGTGCTGGACTTTTCACACTTGTACAGTTTTTGTAGGAACTTGCGTTCTCAGAAGAATTATGGTGGTTGGGCAAATGCTTGAGGATTTACCAAAACAATAAACAGGTTAACACTACTGTGAGGGTGCACATCTGTACTACTCGGTTAAGAAAAATGCATAATTTGGAACTTGAACTACCTCTCCCTGTAACCCTGGCTGGCTGTTGCAGTTACATCTGGGCTTTCTTAATGGAAGAAGAGCTTGAATTTCCTACAAGTTTATCCTAAAAACAGTTATTAAGAAGGGATTTCTATTTCTATATCAAAATATATGGCAGTTTATAAACTCACACAAATGATGGTCAGTTCTATATCGATTGACAGTAGGATAATCTTAACCTTATATATCATAAGATGCCACTCTTTACAAATGGTATTTAACAGACTTATTTGTGCTTTGACTTTAGAATTGATGATATAATTAGTAAATACATGCATGGACAGATGCATGCATAGATAGCTTTCTGTGGAAATGAATGCTTAATAAACTAATGATATGTTTAATTCATCATTTTAATTGGAAATTAGTACGGAAATACCACCTCAAAAAATGACAAGCTAGACCAACTTTAAAATCACTAGAATTTAAAGCATGCAGACATATAGGTAGGACATTAGAAATCTGACAGACACAGATGTCTAAAATTATAATTGAAGGACACCCTAAAGCAGAGTAACCAAATTTTTTCCTCCTCATCTCACTTACCCCAGTTTGGATACATTTAAAATAAAAAGAAATTGATGCCAATTGAAAAGCATACATAAGTACTTTTGCTTGTTTTGTTTTTGCTTTGGGAATTGTTATAAATCAAGAATTATCTTAAATAGTATATTTTTAATATCCTTTCTCCCATTTCTTTATTCATGAGAGATTGCTTGAGTACCTATATGTCAACGCCCATCTGCAGAGATGTGATTAAAAAGACACACAGCGCTGGGGAAAATCTGACAGGCAAATGGACCAATATAGGGCTAAATGGTCATTATTACTATCCCGCTGTCAGTAAATAGGGAATACATTTTGAGCTATATTTTCTAGTGATGGGAATGGCTTTTTTGATGATCCCACTTATAATCTCGGACCTAATTTTCTTTGCCAGCAAATGTGGGCATTTGTCAGCAACAGTGTTTGGGTATATGGCCTTTTTTCTAGTCTATGTGATGCCTTCTTATCCAACAATTCCCAAGATTCATTTCCAGCATCCTGTCATTCTTGACATATTCCTGGATCTCCCAGAGTGGGCTCATTGTCTCTCATGTATGCTTCCATAAAGCTCAGCATATTCATGGAATTTTAATACGCCACTTCGTACTTGTTAGTTTATAATTTGGGTTTATGTTTATTCCCCATCTAATTCTCAAAAAGAGATTTCTGGCCTTCTTTAATCTGTGGGATTTTTCATGAAGAGCAAGTGTCCATGTTATTTGCTTTTCCCCAGCCCCTCATTAAATACTTTGTCTTCATGTGACCTATGTAGAACCACCAGAGTCCCTGGGTTAAGTTAGATTGATAGCATATTTTGTTCAAGTAAACCACAGCCCCAACAGCAATTAATCCAAATTTATGCACATTATCTAAATCCATGGTTCTCAGATTGTTGTTCCTGGACCAGCAACATTAGTAGCATCTTGGAACTTTTTAATAATGCAAATACTTGGACCCCAAACCCATCATACTGAATCTGAAACTCTGGAGGTTGGATTCAAAAATCAGATGATTCCAGGGGCGCCTGGGTGGCTCAGTCGTTGGGCGTCTGCCTTTGGCTCAGGTCATGGTCCCGGGGTCCTGGGATGGAGCCCCGCATCAGGCTCCCTGCTCCGTGGGAAGCCTGCTTCTCCCTCTCCCACTCCCCTGCTTGTGTTCCTGCTCTCGCTGTCTCTCTCTCTGTCAAATAAATAAATAAAAAATCTTAAAAAAAAAAATCAGATGATTCTGATGTCTCCTGAAGTTTGAAACCACCAACCTAGGCTAATCAGAACGACTAACGATATACCGACTATGCCCACCTGTGGGTTTGCATTTACTTACTCACATGACCCTTGCCTATTAAGGAGAGCATCCCCAAATACCCAGCCCTTCTTTCTCTGCTCTGATCCGCATAACAAACAGGAAGCAGTACCTCTTGAGGAAACAAAATTACAGTTTTAGCTGAAATAGAATTTTCCTTGTCTCCAAACTTGCTTACCATGGGGTTCATACCATTCTAGGCTCTAATAACAGTGTTTTGCTTTCAAAGGAGGAAACCTCAGACCTCATTCTCTTGTAGTTCTTGCTGAATTGCAGTCTGCAGCTTTGAATAAAGGAGTGAAGAGAAAAGGAACCCATGTGTCTTGAGTACCCACTGCATGATAGAAGTCTATACAAATTATGGTGTCCAGTTGCACATATAAACAAAATAATCTCTAAGTAAAAGACTGGTGCTATCACATACAAAAATAGAAATTCAGTTGGAGCACAAAAGACAGTATGTATAAGATACTTGGAACACTGTCTGGTACAGAGTAAGTGTTCAGTATTTATTAGCTATTTTTATTACCGATCATTTCCTATTTAGAAGAGAATCTAAACTCATAGGAAAAACTGTGGATAAAATCCAAAATAAATACCCCTCTAGCAAAATATATTGACAATATTTAACAATTTTTAGTCACTTCTGAACTGAAAAGGAGAAAAAAGGAAAAAAAAATAAAAGAAAGGTTGTATCTATTCTGTTCTCACTGCAGTTAACATTACAAATTGACCTGTAACAGAAGGATGAAAACGGGCATTACTTATTTTGCATTTGCAAGTGGCAAAGTGAAAGCTTCTAAACATTCCTGTTTTGGAGGCTAGAATTTAACACGTAGTCACGTATTTGAATGGAGAGCAATCCTTAAGTGTAGCTTAATAGACATCTTTTTCTACCTTAATTCTTGTAATAGTTTTTACATAGAGAATTTCAGTTCTCAGCTTCGAAATCCCAAATATCTACGTGGTAGCAGATATAAGCAACTTAAATAATGGAGCTTAAATTTTATAAGGATGATCATATGCACAATTTTGCATGAAGCTGAGAGCCTTCACAATCCTATTGCATATTGTCTCTAGAGCACAAGTCCTGTGAGGGGCAGTACTTTATTTTGTGATATCCGTCATGTCTCCAATACCTAGAAAACTGTCTGACACATAATAGTCTTCAAAAGTATTTGATAATTAATTCATTCAATGAAAGAATTTGTGTGAACCCCTGTTATTGTTATGACACAGTCAATATTTAAAGTTATTTTTTTTAATTTTTAAGGATGCATTGTTTATACTTTGTAGTCCAGGGTATTGTAATATTTAAAACACCTAAAATTTGAAGAAAACTGTACCACATATCTACTTTTATATTTTTGGAAGCATGCTATTAGGATCTCGAACAAGATTAAAAATACCACCCTTTGTTTTTTTTAGAAAATGAAACAGTACATTACCTCTCCTCCCCCCCCCCATTACATATATTTCCTTTTATGTCTTAAATTTAAAACTTTCCTCAACTTAGGGTACTGGGGTCATGAAAAGAATACAGATATGTAACCAAGAAAAAAATGGTAAAATCTCAGTTTGCTACTATAAGCAGGAGTCTTTGTAAGCCTGTGTCCTCATCTGTAAAGTAGGAATGATAAAAACAATCTTGCTCTGTTATTTTAAAAATTAAATAGAAGCAAGTGTGAAAGCATCAATATTAAATGTAGTTTTATTTATATAATATAATAACATAATTTAATACAATGTATATAAAAATAATATATTAAACAGAAGGTTCTACTTTGGTTAAGCCTATATTAGAAGCTTAAGCCATTGTTTCTGTCTTACCTCACAGAGGATGTAAAGAAACTTTAAATGAATCTGAAAAAGAAAAGTACTTTTACTATTAAGTGAAGGGAGTCAAAGGCACAAATTTATAAATAAATATTTACAAATAAATATTTACTTAATTTGTAAAATAAATATTTATTATTTATAAAGAATTACTTATTTATAAAATAAATTTACTTTTTTATAAAATATATTTACTCATTTATAATATATATTTATATTATATATAACATATTATAATATAATATATATAATATAAATATATTTACTATATAATGTAAGTATATTTACTATAAAATAAATTTACTTATTTGTAAACTAAATAAGTCATAAGGGTGTAATGTACAGCATGGTGACTAGAGTTAATAATTATTGTATATTTGAAAGTTGCTAAAAGAGGAGATCTTAAAAGGTCTCATCACAAAAAAAAGCTGTCACTATGTATGGTGACAGATGGTAACTAGACAAAAAGTAATAAAAATTTTAAATAAATGTAAGTTATATTCAATATATATTAATATATTCCTTAGAACATTACATGTGTCTTTCCATGAAATTGAGTTAGAAAATATATTAAGGGTCTACCTCGGTTACATATATTATCAGCTCTTGACTTTGAACAAGTCATTTAACATCTCTGAGACTCAGTTTGTCATATACACAAAGAATAATAATAGCTACCTGATGGAGTTGCTGGAAGGATTAAAACTACTGTCTGGAGGGCACTTAGCAAACCTAAGTATTCAATCAGTGAGAATTCTTATTAACCCTTTATTTAGCTACTTACAGACAAAAATTTATGGTAGGCATTTGGTTTTATTTTGACTGTACTCTGAATTTCATGTCTGCCATAATTACAATAACAGAAAAAGGAAACCTCAGATCTTAATATTAGAACTTTAGCATTTTAAGGCATTGAGTTGTTTTTAATATTTTCACATGAAGAAGCAGCTCCATTTCTACATCTATTTCCATACCCATTCTTAGGCACAGTTTTCCTTTATTTCTAAATAAAAATAAACATTAAGGGAATATTTCTTTTGCCCTTAAGCCCTTTAACTTTTAATTCATTAATTATATCCAAGTATTTCTCAGCAGTATCACAAGAAGCTTAAGAGATGAACTGACTTAATAAATGTCAACCCTACTCTTAAGCCCAGATATTCTGCTAAGCCAGTATTTTCAGTTGACTAATTAAGATTTTCAGATGTATCCCAAAGCTGTTTTCAGCACAACTCTTTCCTTTTTTTTCCATTAAGAAGATACATTGGTCAATATTGTTGGGCAGAGGAGAAGGAAACCATGTATTAGTTCCAACCCATGCTGTGCCATGTAGTACCACCCACTCCATGAGTCTGTTGATCCATTTCAGAAGTGCAGTGCACGTAAAATGCATGTTGGTTTTCAGAGACCTAAAATACTCTGTTAACAACTTTATATTGATTTTATGTTGAAATGATAATATTTTGTGTATTTGTATATCATTTAAAATTAAATTTACTTTTTTTTTTTTTTTGCTCTTTAAAATGTGGCTGCTAGAAAAATTTAAAATATATATGTGCTTCACATTTGTGGTTCTCTGGCTTAGAATTTTACAAACAAAGAAAATCAGTCAAAAAGATACCCTTTAATTAGGAAGGAGCCTATGACTGCATGTATAATGACTCTAAATAAAACAATAAGACACATTACTAGCAGGGTAGAAAAAAATACATACATATACATATATATTCATATACGTGAATGAGAATCCTATTGCAAAACTCATCGTGTCAGAAGCTGACTACTTATTATGGGATTTGTAATTCGTTTACATGTGTCACTTCATTAGGAGTTAACTGAATAAGACATTAGAATGGTGTTCCTTGGAAATGGCAGAAACCCCACTCAAACCTAGTTAAATGAGGACAGGAAACACATGTCCAGTCCACCATTGACCACAGACACAAATAAGTGGAAAGACCAGGGTGTATTTTTTATACAGTTTGATCAAGGAGGTAAAATCTTGTCCTTAGGGCCTGCACATTGTCTCACTTTGGGGGATATAAATGGCAACTTTGATCTTATTGAACGATTTTTCTTTCACTCGTATTATGTATGTCTGCGTATATGTATGTATCTTAATCTGAAATTAAATAAAGAGGATCACACCCAAAAGATTATATAATACTTAAGGGTGGCTATTCTGTGTGATTCTTCTTTCTTTCTTTTTTTTAAAATCCCAGTTAGCACAGTTACAAAAAGCATGTGAAATAATGAGTAATGAATGGATGGATATACTTTGACAAATACGTCTCTCCCATTACCAAGGATGGATTTTCCATGTTCCTCACGAAAGCTGACTTTCTCACCAGATCCCATTTCCTCTCCGGGAATACTCTGACAATTCTCCCCACTCTGTCGCCTGCATCATCAAAATTTTCTTCTCAAACATCTTAATATGAAAACAGACTTCCCACACACTGTTTTTCCCCTATCTTAAACAAACAAGAAAACCTTGTTTTGTTCCCACGTCTCTCTCTAGCCACCGTCATTTTCATCCAAACTCCTTGAAAGAGTGGTGTACAATTGTTTCCAGATTCTGTATTTTCCTTCTTTCTGGAGCCCGTATTCCAACCAGACTTTTCACCCTACCACTCTATTTGGTCCCATCAGGAACACCAATAATCTCACTATTGCTGAATCAGATCTCATCTTAGATTTAATGTAAAGCTTTTCTCAGTCATCATCTTACTTGAAATAGTTGATGACTGTTCCTTTTAAACACTTTCTTCACTTGCCTTCTGGTTTTCCTCCACCTTCTTTCACAACTTTTCCTGTCTTTGTTAACTCCTCTTGCCCCCCAGCCTTTAAAATTGTGAGTCCTTCAGGCTCATTCCATGGTTCTCTTCTTACTCTGTCATCACTCTTTTGAAAATCTAATCCAGACTCAGGATTGTAAATACAATCACTGTATTTGCCAAAAGTGTATCTCCAGCCTGAACCTCTCCTCAGACCTCCAGACTTCTGTGTCTAACTATCCATTTGATGTCCGCACTTGGAGGCTGATAGATATTTAAGGTCTAATATATTCCAAATTGAGTTTCTTTTAACCTCTCTCAGAACTTGAAATGCCATTCTCTCTGTCACCGAGGCAAAAAGTGAGAGCCAGCCTTGATTACCCTCTTCCTCTTCTCTCCCTTCCCTCCCTTTCTCTCATGCTGCATATCCTATCTGTCAGCAGATTCTGTCTGCTCAACCTTCAAAACATATCCAGATTTGGATCATTCTCACCTTCAATGGTGCTGCTATTCTGATTAGGGTCACCATAATCTCTTACCTGGTTTATCCCATCCACTAACAAACTGGTCTCCTGCTTACATCCTTACTTTTAATATATTTTTCAATATAGTCTGGCATATCGTTTTCAAATGTTGTCACTTCATGTCATTATTCTGTTCAAAACCACCATAGCCTTCCTTCATTCCCAAACAATAAAATCCTTATGGTGACCCATAAGGTCCTCTATGATCTGTCCCTTATTACCTCTCTGTTCTCATCTTTATTCAGAGACACCTTCTCAGGGAGGACATCCTTAGCCATCCTCTCTAAAATTGTATTTGCCAACTCTGTTATTTCCTATTCTTCTGCCTGGTTGAATTTTACTTTTCTCCTTAACGTTCATCACTATCGAATTTATAATACATTTTCTTGTTTATCTCGTGGATGACTGTTGCCTCCACTAAAGTGTAAGCTCTGTGAGGTCAGGGATTTTTTTCTGTGTTTTCTGCTCTATTACAGCACCTAGAAGAGTGTGTGACATAGAAGAGCGTATGGCTGCACTCTTCTGTGTCACAGTTAGTGACTCATGCTGCACTTTTATTGGTATTTTTTTTTAGAATAAATGAGCAGAATCTTCAGAAGCCTGTATCAGTTTTTTTTTTTTTTTTTCCTCTCACTGGAAGCCCATCATCCAAATTCAAAATAAAATAGAAAATGTAAGTCTGAGGAGAAACACACACACACACACACACACACAAAATCCAAGCATAGGTAATATGGCCTCAACTTTAAGTTTTTATGGGAGAGTATGAGAATATGAGACCTGGTAGGATCAGGAAGTTTAGCTTTCTAAAACCTGAGGTTTGGGCTATATCTTGTTCTAATTTTAGGTAGAAGCAAAAGGAATTAAGACCTTTACAAATAACGCTTGTGAATTTAAGCTGCCAAATTTAACACAGCTCTATAGCCTTACATCTTCTTTCATGTATCTTTATTTCTTGTCTTCAAGTTTCTAGTTTTCTGAAGTAATTTTAAATAGCCGCTATATGACTCAAAAATGCATATTGCAGATAATGTACTGCAAAAGCATTTTTTTTCTTTCTTATTTATCTAGTTTTTGCTAACTGGTTAGTAACCTAGCAACATGTGAAATAAGTTTTCTCAGGGGCCTATTTCCCACCTATGTATGAATTGTGTTGTCAGAATTTAGTTAAATGGGGCTAAAAGAGAGGATTGTTTCATCTGCATAATGACCATAGGATTCTTTCTATCTCTCTGCACGTAACTTATAATCTTGGAAAGGTTAGCCATATGCAATCATTCTGTTTATGGGGAGATCAGACATTAAGAAGTACTAGAATCTGGCAGTCTTTTCTATTTGAACTACATAGAAAGGGATTTATAAAGTTTTGGAAGAAAGCTCTCAAAAGCACTAAAAGAAAGAATACAATTTTCTTGGCTTCATACAGTAAATCCCTTTTCTGCAGACAATCCATTGGCCTTAGTCGCGAGAAAGGTTGCACACTAAAAGTAGGGATAAAATTTTGTGAAATAGAATGGTGCTTTTAATTCTGGGCCCTTGTCAAACTGTCTAGTGAAAAGGCATAAACAGTATGTAGAGTCTATCTTCTGCCAGTGTTTTTTAATCTCTTAGGAATATTATTAACACTTTAATTATATGATATTTTTCAACTACTGCATTTGGAATACACAAGCCTTTTTTGTGATCCATTTTATTTTAAAAATTAAAAAGTATTCTTGGGGATATAAATGACAACTTTGGTCTTATTGAGTGGCTTTCCTTTTATCTCTACCATGTATGCATGTATGTAATGTTAAATCTGCTGAAATTAAGTAAAGATGATCACACTCAAATTATTGTAATACTTAAGGGTGGGTATTCTATGTGATTCTTTTTTCATTTTCTTTTTTTAGATCCCAGTTAGCACAGTTAAAAATGGATGTTGAATGAATGTATGAATTCATGGATACACTTTTACAAATATGTATGTGGTGAAGCTGAGGATAGGTTGATCTATCAATGTTTCAACATGAATCTAAATTACTCCTATTCCAAGTTCAGAAAGGCCTGAACATGCACAAAGGATGATTGATGGTTTGCTCTGAATGTCATTGTTGTAGGTCTATTTACATGAAGTAGGTTGGTCTGAGTATACTATCTTAGCTTTGAAGAAGAGTTACAATATTGAGTATAATATCATTCATTTATATATTTATTCAACAAATAATATTTGAACAATTGTTATTGGTCAGTAGCTACTCTGGGCACTGGGGTTGACCTCAAGAAACTCATATCCCATTGGGAATATATACAACAAACTAATAAATAAAATATATAATTCCTGGTGGGGCTTGTTTCATTGAACTAAATAAAGCAGAGAAATGAAATTTGAAATGGGTCTACATCTAAATATAAAGGTCAGGGAAAACCTCATTCTGGAAATCACAATTGATTTGAGAGGAGAATATTGGGAAGATTAGTCTATTAGTCCAAATGGGCAATGATGATTGTTCAAACTTTGGTTGTGTGAATGGAAATAGTAAGCAGTGGTTGAATTTCACAAATATTTTGGAAATAGAGTTTATAGGACATAGGATAATATTTTCTAAATTAAGCTTGGTGGGTCTGGGATTATGGGGAAAGATGTTGGTAAAAGTCAGGGGGGACAAAATTATGTTTGAAATTTAATTTTTCTTTGTGAAAATGAGTGGGGATTTCATAAGTGGATCTGAAGTTAAGGGGGTGAGTTTGGGATGGATATAGGGATTTGGAGACATTCATGGATGTTTTTTAAATATGCATGATCAGGTGAAGATATCTATTGAGACAGTTTATATAAAGGACTGGATCTGAATCAACTCTGGAGTCCTGAAGTGTAGGAATATTTAAATATCAGGTAGGGGAGGAAGAGTAAGGAGTATGTGAAATTCAGGCAGTCTGATTAGCAGTAATCATCAAAATGAGTAGCATAAAATATCTAAGTCCTAGTCTGGTGTTGATGCTCAGCAGTGGTACTTCAATATGCCGTTAAGGGGGTTGGTGAAGGGTTGGGGTGGGGGGCACTGGGGAGTTGGGGAATGGAAATAAGTTATGTACTTGCCCTAAATAACTTGGTGTACTAAGAAGCTTTTCAAGGCTAAATCTCAGGCTCTGAGAAATGAGACTGGAAACCATATGCCCAGCTTGGGTTGCAAGCTGGGAACTACACCTCAAAAATAAGGCAGAAAAGTTAGAGCTCTGGTCACTACTTTTCCTCATTGTGAGGTTACTGTAGTTCAGTGAGTTCACAGTGTTCAAAGAATACTGTATGTATTCTTTGAGTTTGGATAAATACCTACTTGGCTACAATTCTTCAGATTCCCTCTTGAATAATATTGCCAGCCTGTAATGTTTCATCTGATTCTACATATACCAAGTATTTATTGAGCCTACCTGTGTCAAATACCTTTCTAAGTTCAGAGGATACAACCATGAGCAAAATCAGTAACTCTTTGCTTCCATGGGCCTTATCAGACTCCATTAAAGGAATAAAGAGGGTAATTGGAGATAGTATTAGCTGTGGTAAAGAGAAAAATGTAGAGAAAAATGTGAGATTAATGGCTGGGGAGATGCTATTTTGGGCAAGGAGGTCAGAGAAAGTCTTTCTGATGAAGTGAGATGTAAACTGAGATTGGTGATAAGCGGTGACAGAGAAGGGCACCCTGTAAATATTCAGGGTTCTAGCTCTCCACGCAGAGAAGAACAGCTAGGGCAACAGCTCTTGGGTTGACATGAACTTGGTATGTGTTAGAAATCAAAAGAAGGCTGATAAAAGCTTAATGAGGTGGTGGAGGTGGTGGGTATAAAATGAGGCCAACGATGTAGTTACACTTTGTTTAACAAGTGAATCCCAATATAGGTGAGAAAAAGTCATTTTTCTCTCCTTAGAATTCTAAGATCCAAGCTAAACAAATCTTGCATAGGGCCAGCTCATTATGGTAGAAGAGATTCAAATCCTATCTCTGCAATTTCATAACTGGGTGTTTGAGCAATTTACTTAATCATAAATTCTATTTTATTAGCTAATTTTAAAATTGGAATTATGCTGTGTATACCATAGAGTTAAATAGTGATATATATACCTTATAGAGTTGCTATTGGGATTAAGTTAAATACATAAAAATACTTAAACTGAATCTAGCATAGATCAAGTCCACAATATGTGTTACTGTTATTATTACTGAAGACCAGTAAATCTGAAATCCTTCAGCTATTACTCACAACTAAATGAGAAATCACATTAACAATAGATAAAGATGTCAATGCCCAGTATTAATTCAATCATTATCAAAATGTTGCCCAGATACAAAGCAGAGTAAATGAGGATGTCCTGATAGCTGTGAGCCATTAGCCATGAAACAAGCTTGGTGTATCAAAAAAAAAAAAAAAATCAATGCAGACATTTTCATCTGGTGGCTTCTGGAAACAAATTAAAAATGCCAAAGAGAAAAAAACCCAATAGATGTCACCACACACTGGTCAAGAGTATAAATTCTTCTTCTTTTTTTTTTATACCAGTAAAATTGATAACACATGCTAGTTATATTTGAAAATGGATTTCAGAATATGGATGACCATGATTATTTCATAGTCTTACTTGTAATACAAACTTAACAGAATACATGGCATGAATAAATCAATCTCCGAAAAACTTAAAACTTAAACTAGTTATATAGAATTACATTGATTGGGAAAGCAAGACAAGCTTATAGTGTTTCCAGTAGTAGCCGCATGAGCAACAGAAGTTTCTTTTCCCAGCTTCAGCATACTGCCAGTGATAAGTGAGGTGCATTATTTGGCTGATCCTATGGAACTATGGAATATCAAAAGGCCCAGCATCCCGGGAGAGGAAGGTGTGGGGACATACTCTCTTGCAGCATGATGAATAAGGTTCTTCCATACCAGCAGCTGCCAAACAGATGAGCAGCTTTAACAGAGTCAGGGTACACAATGCAAGCCGGGCCCAGAACTAATCATATCTAATTAAGACAGACATGTTATGGTCCAGTAGCGTTGACAGGGTCGGGATTCCTGTAGCTTTAAATGAGGCATGTTGTAATTAGGATCTAATTGAAAATCTGGAAGTGATACAAAACTTTTACCCTTCAGGGGCTAAGAGGAGGTCTGTTTGGGTCCTGGTGTGCACCTTATTAGATTGTGAATGCTCAATTAGACAGTTATGTACAAAAACTAAGCAAGTAGGACAACAGTTAAATGTGGTTCAAAGGAGCACAATTTAAATTCACATCTGTTTAGATATGATTCAGAGTTGTACCTGAATTTCACCTTTACAATTTGTCTCCATTTCATATATACTAATATTTTATGTATAATCTAGTATATATAAAGTATATATACTTTATTTTATATATACTATTATGTTGTGTCTATTATACATGGCCAAAATAAAATGTTTGAGTAATTTCCTAGGTACAACAGGTTTCATTAAATGCTCCTGATTTATTTGGAGAGAGATGCTCATCCAAAATATCTTCTAATAACTATGTAAAAGATACTCATATTTCACAATCTCATCTAACACTTTACAATTATCTTTGTCCAATACAGACTGCCCCGTGGATGTTTTCGCTGCATATCCATCAGGAAATATCTCCTAAAGATATCTCTTCAGATTTAAAAGTTGTTCTCTAAATGCAGTACTAACAGCTAACCTTGAATATTTTCCAATTCCTCTCTATGTTAGGGTTGGCAGTGGATCTGGTTGCTATACAGCAGTCCTAGTGAAAAATTCAAGATCACATCGACTACCTATGAAATGTCATTTTGTTGATTTGCCATCTTATCAGTTTGCAGTTTAATCTCATGGAGGATCAACCCCAAATGCAAAATAACAGTTTCAGGGACAAATACAGTGTTTGCCTTCTCCCTGTGTTCAGAGCTCCATTCAAATCTCATTTCATCAGAGGAGACCTCTCAAACCAGAGTATATAAAATACCACTTCAGTCCCTTGCCTGATCCTACTTTCTTCCTTTTCATAAAACTTTCACCAGATAACAAGTATGTTAATAGTTTATGATTCTAGCGTCTGTTTCTCTCCATGAACAAAGGAACTTCATTTTCCTCACTGCCATTTCCATACTAACTCACACAGCACTGGGCACAGAATAGGCAAATTGGTACATTTGTTGAATGAATGAATGAATGAATGATGAATGAATGATGAATAAAAGGAATACAAAGTCAGTGCTTGCCTTTGGTGGTCCATCCTGAAAATTAAATTTGAGCTTGCAGATGGAGAATTTTACATTTTCAACACAAATAAATGTGCAAGTTTCCCATGCCTAAATGATTTCATTTTTTTTAAATGTTTTATTTATTTATTCATGAGAGTCAGAGAGAGAGAGAGAGAGAAGCAGAGGCAGAGGGAGAAGCCGGCTCCCCGCCTAGCAGGGAGCCCCATGCGGGACTCGATCCCAGGACCCCAGGATCATGACCTGAGCCGAAGCAGACACTTAACCATCTGAGCCACCCAGGCGCCCAATGATTTCATTTTTGTCCCAGTTGTAGTTTCTAACCTAAGTTCTTTCAAGTGTGGAGTGATTTGATGTGTTGGCTTTTATTTATCCTTTGAATTTTAATTTTTCCTGTAACTCTACTCTTTACACTGCAAACCAAAATTATGCAGTTTCTACTTTGCCAATTAATTAGTGCATGCATTTTTCAGTGAAAAAAAAAACCAAACCTCGTTACAATTACTTATAATAAAATAATGTAATACGTTTAAGGAGACAGAACATTTGTTGCTCTTGTAATCTGATACAGAGATGGCGTCCTTCGTGAAGCTGTTAGCTTGTGGGAATTTGTAGGTGTGAAATTAGCCACAGATTCTAGAAATATTTTACCTATAAAACCAACACTCACTGTTATTAAGAGGATAAAAAAAAGTTCATTTAAATCAGGCTTATTCCTTTCAAATATAAGGTTGTGTTTTTTTCTGGTGTATGAACATGAACTACTTAACATAATTTCTATTTTTTTCTGTTTTTCGTTACTGTGATGTTATTCAGATCAACATAGACATTACTTCCAAAGTGGATCAATTCACTAAATGGATTTTTCCTAATGCAATTAACCCAAACCAGAGAACAAATCTATTTCTACTGTTCACTGGCTTTCCAGCTTTCCACCTGACGTATTACCAAGAGATTCCCTTCCTTTGTGAATACATCATTGAAATAATTATCAAAAAGTATAAGAACCATAACATTTAATAGATTATTTTATAGTAATTCTGTGATTTTACCTAATAAAAATAATTTTTAACAAGTTTGGATTTATCAGAGGAATAAATTAAAAGAAGTGTTAAGAAATTAAATCGCCCATTAAAATCCTGAAATGTAGAGTTTATTTCAGTTTATATTCCAGTGATATTTTAAAAGTTATTGCACTCTTTTCTGAGCAGTACACTTTATAGTTGTTTTTACAGAATGGCAGCTTGAATTTCACCAGATGTGAAATCATTTGGTTGTGTAAACATTTTTTTTTCCTAAAATGCATAGGGTTTCTATTTCACTTGGAAAAAAAAAAAAAAAAGCCTGTAAATGGATAATGTCTATAGGTTGAACTGGACATCTCAGAGGGGTCCAGGGCTCAGATACACTGAGGTGATTTACAATCCGAGGTAAACAGATTGGCTCAGATAACACTGGCTGATCGATGCTCCCCATCTCTCCAGCAGGAAATGTCTTGGGGAGGCAGGGGAATGACTTTTGCAAGCCCTTCTTCAAATTCTGAGCTTCCCTGACCCAGCTTTCTCCTTTTCCTGAAGAATAAGGACTAGGGGAATAAAGGTTCTCTTTCCTTTGCTTTGCAAACCTCTTCCCAGTTTTTGTTTTCTATACATTTCTACATCGGAGAAAGGATCAACTGACTGAACCATGTGACACATGTACATTGAATGATCTTTCATAATAAATATTGAGCTATCTGTCCCAACAGTCGAGGCAAATGTGCAGATGCTCCTTTTACATTTTTATGGGGTGTCACAAGTAATTGAAAATGATGTTTGCAATAAAGGTTGCATTTTACCCTTTAATTGGTTCTAGTAAATGAAAATTGCTTCACTATTTAACCAATTTTTCCATCCCTTCTGGGGACCCGTTTCAAGAATTTCAAAACTACCTTATCACGTAGATGAAATACATTGTTGAATGCTGTGATTGTTCTGGGAATGAAAGAATACTGTACATTGATATCTTGAGAAAGAAAGCTCAAAAAATGTTACTTGCCTGATTGAAATCTGAGCTTCTGAATTTTAAGGTCAGTTTTATTTATTTTGTTTATTTACCACCTATCTTCTTCCCCTCCCAACACCACATTCTGTCAAGAAGTTATAGTAGAATTTTTACAACTGTCATGAAAGAGTTATTTAAAAACAATAGGTTTAAAAAGGCTGGATTGATAAAAGAAACTAAAAAAAATGAGTAAACTCATTACAAACACATCTTGTACTATTTTTATGTATTTTGCTATTTAAAAAGGTCTTTGCAGTATCAACTTGCTTATCCCTCTGAGAAAAACTATCTCAGATTTATACCCTGTTACTAATTTTAAGCATCTGCATATCTGTTTCAGTAGCCTTTTGGAGATTAAATACTCTGCAAAATTGATTCTGATTTTAACACTCACTTCCAGCTGCTATCCTAGGGTTTTTCCATTTTCCCAACCTTCATCTACATAGATTTAAAATTTAACATACAAAGAAATTATTTCTATTTCTTATGAGCTAGTAGTACATAATCTTTTTTTTTCTAATTTTGGCATTAGCATGCTATTTTCATGTCAACCTTAACAGGATAGTGTGTTCATACTATTCCATCACTACTGTTGAATCTTGGGGCAAGTTTAACCCTTCTCTGCCACAACTTCCTTATGATCTTCCAATAACAATAAGCTTCATCTCACAAAATTGTATATATCAAAAGAAATGAATGCATTGGAAGCCTCTGAATTCTGAAACAATAAAGTGAAATATTTACTACTACATGATCCAGTCATTCCACTCCTAAGTATTTTGCCCAACAGAAATTAAAGCATATGTCCACATAAAGACATGTGCTTGGGGGTTCACAGCAACTTTAATTATAATAATCCAAATCTGGAAACACTTCAAATGTATATCAACATAAGAATAGATCAAATGTGGCGTATTTATACAATGGAATAGTACTCAGCAACTAAAAGGAATACACTAAATTATAGATGAATTTCCCAAAATTATTATGATGAGTGAAAGAAGATAGGAAAGAGAGCACCTGGGTGGTGCAGTCACTTAAGCATTGAACTCTTTTTTTTTTTTTTTTATTCATTTATTTGAGACAGAGAGAATGAGAGACAGAGAGCATGAGAGGGAGGAGGGTCAGAGGGAGAAGCAGACTCCCCGCCGAGCAGGGAGCCCGATGTGGGACTCGATCCCGGGACTCCAGGATCATGACCTGAGCCGAAGGCAGTCACCTAACCAACTGAGCCACCCAGGGGCCCAAGCATTGAACTCTTGTTTTAAGCTCAGGTTGTGATCTCAGGGGCATGAGATGGAGCCCTGTGTGGAGCTACTTGTCCAGCTCCATGCTCAGCAGGAGTCTGCTAAAGTTTCTCTCTTCCTCTATCTCTGTCTCTGTCTCTCTCTTTCTAAAATAACAAATCTTTTTTTTAAAAAAGAAACTAGGAAAATAATTATATGTATATATAATTATATATTATATAATTTTAATTTACACACACATAAAATTCTGGGAACTGCAATCTAATGTAACAGAAAGTAGATGGATGGTTGCTTGGGATGGGGAGGGACAAGAGATAGAAAAGGGATACAAAAGCACAGAGAAACATTTGGAACATGGAAATGTTCATTATCTTGATCATGGTGAGAATTTCACAGGTGGATACATGTGTCAAAACTTATCAAATTACACATTTTAAATATGTACAGGTTATAGTATGTCAACTATTCATCAATAAACCTCCTGGGTGTTTGTGTGTGTGTTTAATGAAAGGTAGGATTACTACATGGATTCTTGCCAGTTTCCTATGATGCACACGTACCTTTATCTCCCCTTCTAAATTAAATACAGTGTAGTCCATAATTAATCCAGTCATTAACCAGTTAGTTTCTTATTGGATATTAATCCACTTTCAGGATAGAATAAAGTCATCAAAGAAAAAAAATAATTTGGATTACTGATTCCAAGTTCTTTTGCTTTAATTAACTAATAACCCCTTGCATCTGTTTAATGCTTTACATTATCAAAAGGATTTTACAATTAAAGTTTCATTTTATTGTTTAAGACAAATGAGACATTTAGAAAATGAAAATTGAGGTCTATCAAGAAGTCTTTGTCCACCCTCCTTTTAGAAGCATTGTGTGGTTCTCATCAGAACATAGAACAGAAGCTTTATTTTTCCTTTCCTGCCCTGCTCCCAACTTTCAGAGTTAAATTGAACTATTAACTTTCTTGGGTAGTTTTTTCACACTTAGCAAAAAGGGATTATATTCTCCATAACTATGGGTGAAGGAAAGCATCCTCATGATTGGGCTCACAGTTTCTCTTTAGTTAATGTAAAAAGAGAAGTGCAAATTAAACCCAATACCACATATAATCACCCATACTCATTTTCCAAGTTGCTTGTAATTCCTTCATGTGATGCCAACTTAGATGCAACAGGTGATATCGATGAAATATTCTCTCTCTCTCTTTGTGATAAATTATTGTAACTTTCACTATACAAGATTGCACAGTGTTGTAGATAAAAATTACACCTCGAAGAACACAGGGAAACTCTTTAGTTTCTCTTCTTCCAATATTACTGGTTTTAAAACAATATTTTCTTTTAGTGTCTAAATATATAATGGTTGGTTTGTTCAATCAATTCAGACAAAATGAGTTTAAATGGGAATTTAATTGAGTCTTTGGGGCCACTGATTGCAATTTGGTCAAAGGGGCTAGCCCTACACAGAAAGTATGAAATAATAGAGTCCCAAATGAGAGAATTAGGGAGATATCTCATACTTTAATGAAATAATTTTTTAGATTGTACTAATTATATACCTAGCTCTTAAAAGCAGCATGAACCAAGTAGTAAGTACTATAGTTCAGTACTGTAAAGCATCTTGACTTCTTTCAGGGTTGTGCTCAAAAGCAGAGTATAAATTGGAGAGAATACCATTCTCAACTCTCATCACTTTATTTTAACTTAATGAACCGTATCAGGTGGCAAGCAGTGTAAATGTGGAAATACTCAGAAGGAAGCAGAGTTGTGTATGCAAAGGAGACCAGAGGTTGATTAGATTACGCAGACATGTGTATGGCGTATATAGTTCCTGTACTAACATGCAGTTCCTGGAATTTTGTCTGGCCCCTTCATTTTGCTCTGGACAAAAATAAACCCTGGGTGGTGTATCTGTTCTCATTAACCATTCTACTTATCTCCTGATTGGAGTATTGTGGAATGTAACTTTGTAAGACAATATTTGTAGCTAGTGGGTGAGTGGGTAGAACTCATACAATCAACAGAGATAACATTTTATGTACCCTTTCTAAAGTATCACACTTGTATGCTAGGATTCTGTTATATTAGTTTAATGAAATTAGAAGTCTTTTCTTCTTGTAAGTTTGTTTCCAAGGTCAGCTCCATAGCCCAGTATTGCCCATTTCTTATTTTCTTTAGGTATATGCCTTTATTTAAAAATGGTTAAAGAACAGCTATCAGCTTTTGAAGATAAAAGAGAAAAAATACTTCTTTTTATTATTGTTTTAGAACATTTATTATATATTTCCACTCATTGGAATAATCATTTATGTTTTATTGTTGTTTTGGAAAATTTATTAGATGTTTCCATCCATTGGAATGCATATGATTATTTTAAATGAACTAATGAAGCATGCCAAGGGCAAATAGCAATTCACAGCATAAGGTTTCTGCAGTGGGTGAAAAACTACAAATAGGTATTTACCTTTAGGCCTAGAATTTTAAGTTATTACAAATAAGGAGTGTTCCTTAGCACAAAAGATTTGCTTGAAGAAAAGTATAAGCACAAGCCTTCTGGAAGGAACTAATTAATTTGTAATGCACCTTGCCACTTTTATTTACAATTCTAAACTCTCCTAAAACTTACAGATGGATTCCATTGAATTGGCAAGAATTCATGTAAATATGCAAAAAACAAAATCTCTTGTTTTCTCATTTTAATTTCTTCCAATTAAAAAAAAATATTATTTTACCTCAGGTGTAATATTTCCTCCTCAAATGAGTATATTCATTAGAAAGCACTTTATAGTTTTAATTACTTTATTTTCAAATCATATCAAGCAAGCAATAACAGTACTAATTTAATTTTTTTTAATTTAAAAATTTGGAAGTGCATATATAATAACATGGATGACTTATTTCTATAAGAAATGATAAGGACACCACTTTCACCATGTGTCAGGAATCTAGCCAAGTGCTTTACATAGCTTCGCAGTTCCCAATAAGCCACATATTAATCCCCTTTCTTGGTGAGGAATTTGGGACGCAGAGAGTTAAATAATTTACTGAGTATCAGACTAGTCAATTTTATAGTCAGAATTTAAACTGGGTCTCTATAATTCCAAAGCTTAGGCTCTTTTCTCTAAATTCCATTATATCTAAAGAGCATGAAGACTGATCTCTGCTCATGTGACCTAAACTTCAATATACCTGATGATATACATTTGGTAATAAAAAAAATACAGCTGTGTAACCTTAAATGACATACTATGTGGCCATAATGCACAGGAATGGAAAGTTCAATTGTGCCAAAAGAAGCTATCTAGCTTCTTTGTGTGTGTTTATTAAATCTGTTAGATTTACATGAAGATGTATTCTTAATACAAGAAATTCAAAGGAACTGTTGATATTCAATTTATATCCTTGAAATCTTTGTAGTACTCAGATATTTGGGTAGTAACAGGCTTTAACCTCTAATTTCCTTATTCAAGAGAGTTGAAAATGGATATTTTCAAGTAAAATTCTTCATAGAGTACTCAATTAGTGGAATTCTTTCAGTAGTATTATTAAAATCCAAGTTATCTTCCTGCTTATTAATTTTTTTAAAAAATCTTAATGAAGAATTTTCACTCATAAATCTATTAATTTTAAATAATTTAAACCTTGTTTTACATATTTTTACCCATTAAAAGAAACAACAACTTTTTGTCTGGTGATTTTAAAACTATTTTAGAGGAAGTTTAAGGATAAGCTGGCATTCTGTTTCAGGACATCCCATAATTAAACAAAGAAATTCTACTCCCGTGCTAAAGTAATATTTCATTACTATTTGATAAAAAGAACAGTTCAGTCTTTTCAAAGGGACCATAAAATAGAGAAATAGACAACATAGACTACTGAAAAATTCTGACTCTTAAACCCTGCTTCCTGAGGGGAGGCATATTATCATTTATAATGTGCTTGATCCTTCAGGATCTCACCAGGGTCAGGGACCATTTTGGGAAAAAAAACAAAAACAAAAACAAAAAAAAGTCATATAAAGAGTATAGAATGAACTAGGTGGGGGAGGAGGGAAATGTACCTTTAAACCCAAAGGCTTTTTGTTCCTATGTTGCCAATCAATCACGCCAGCTGGTGTGGTTATAGGTTGCTCTTGATGATCTGTTTTCACGAGATCCTAAGAGAATTCTGATTGTAAAAGGACCTACTCCTCCCCCCCCAAGAGATATATAAAGTAAACTGATATATTTTTTAAAATATACACATATTACAGAAGTCAATTTTAGTGAACTTAATTTAAACAATTATCAGTATTAGAACAATATTTCTCTATTTCACTAATCCCTGTACAAACAATTTCACATACCGTAAAACATGGAAGTTTAAGACATTGGACTTTCTCTTCTGAGAACTCCTATACAAAAGAGAAATTGATTTTTTAGGCTTTCCTAAGAGTACATCACTTTAATTATCTTCATTGCTGGTTGCCTTCCATTACAACATCATACTGACATTATGCGGACTTGGATTTCAGAGGTGGGATGCTAAAGTTGTACCTCCAGAACACTGTTGATTAAAAGAAAATCCTAGCAGTTGGTTCATTAGAATATTGTTAGTCATCCTCCCTTCTAACAATATAGTAACAGGGTCTCACTATATTTCAGTAAATGAAATGTGTCAGTAAACTTAGAACAATTTCTTTATACAGCTTGAAGAAATGGTATTTTGTTTACATGAAGCATTCATTTTTCATTTCTCTCTTCCCATGGGAGCTAACATAAATCAAAACAACTCAAATGTTTTTAATTGCAGTGTGAGATCAGCAGCTGTTCCCCAGAACTCCAGTTGCCACAAAAGAAGGATTTTTTTGTGAGTCACAAGTTAGATAGACAATGTAGCAAGATCTAGTTACATATTATATGTACTGTGCATATGCCCATTAGAGATCATAATAACAAAGAACTGTGTTTACTTAAAACTCACAGTTTTGCAAAAGTCAAACAGTTATGTAATTGTCCCTATAGCACTGTGAATCATGGCGGTAGAGAAATGTAATCAATTAGTGACAAGACCCTTTGATGTACTCTACAGTGGGTTGACATAACAAATGACCCATTGAAGAGCACTGGGCTCAACTAGACTGCTTAAAAGGAAATTGAGTTCAAGTGAATATTTCCAACAGTTTATTTTGAATGTTTATACTTTATGCAGTCCCAAAAAATGTGTAATTAGGCTATCTGCTTAGTTTTCCAGAGGAAAGAGAAGTAAATTAGAGTTTCATCTGAATGCCAACCACATCTTGTATTTGAAAATAAATAAATCAAAAGCAAACTTGTTAAAGCCAAAGCAGAATTGAGAATTAGACTTTGGGATTTTGTGAGTCTTAATAATTAAATTTGCCTTAAAGGACTATGATAACAACATTTTCAATTCTGTCATAAACACGTAACATTAAAAGCTAGTTTTCATAAGATTAAAGGTACCAAAAGGAATGTGTAATGTTTTACAGTTTGAACACCTTTTGGAGTATCAACAAAAGATGGGGAATGATAACTCGCAAAAAGATACAGTTCTGATTCAAAGTCAGTGATTCTATAAGCACTTAGCATTAGTTTCTGAGCCCCTTTTAGAATTTAAAGCCCCTCTCAAGAGACTGGTCTGACCACCCCCCCGCCTTGGCCCACAGTCTCTTTTCGTATAACATAAACTCCTAGAGGAAATGTGTCCTGGAAGGAAGCTAGTCTCCTTAAATTGCCTTAAAATAAGACATATCCATTTCAATTGGAAATCTATGTAACTTCTGCTTCCTACGAATCCTACAGAACATGTTCAGGATTGGACAAGTGAGATTCAAACATAAAGTCTTGGTTCAGCAAATGATGGGCATCAAGTGATCCCAGTAACTCAATGTTCCTTTTCTTCTAGAAACTAAATTGCATCTTAAAATGGAAATTCTATTGCTAAGTCTGCACACAGAACGCTACCTTTAATCATTTACGTCTTGTATATGTGGTAATTGGCCCAACTCTGTTACTATAAATGTGAAGTTATGTAAAAGATGGTTCATTTCCATATATTCTACTTTCTAATCTAAGGAAAATTGATTATTGATGCATCATTGAGTTTCATTTTAACTTTTAAATGAGGTAATAAATAAATGAATCTGTGTCAGCATTCATGTGCCTTACCCAATGCTTCTCATAAGCAATTTTTGACCAAGTTTGATAAGAGGGATCTTTGCCCCTTCCCCCCATGGAATGAATTTGAAAATATGATTCCATTCTTCAACTTGATTGCCAAAAACTGGGTTTATGGTTCATTCATAGCTACTGGATTTGCTCATATGGATTTCATACTTGCTTGTGTCTGTTTTGTCAATCTTGTTTTCAATTTTTTTTTTACTTTTATATATGCATATGTTAACAGAATCATTTTGATTTTAAAACATGAAACTTAGACTCAGACATATACAATTTTAGTTTCGCCTTTATCTAAATCCACCAAACCCATAGACTTCAGATTTTATGTATTTTGTTCTTTTTATTATAGTTTTGGGAGAGTGGGACAGAAAGGATTCCACTTCATTAAAAGAGCTCTCTAAGGACTGCCTACTTTTTCTTCTGACTTAAGTTGGCATATTTGCTGCCTTACTGGTTGTAAATAATAACTGTATGACAATAAAAATTAAAATATCCATAGCTATACAAACTTAAGTGAATTATATTTTTTAAAGCCTGGAACTGGCTATTCATTCATTCATCCTTCATTTTTTGTGATAAAGTTTTCAAAGCACGAGAATATACAGAATGTTCAGCCCCAAATTATCTGAACTATTTTCTTATATTACAATTTGAATTTCAGATTAAAAGATCGTAATTTGTTGTATATACCATTCTGAATCCAAGAAAATAAGAACTCAGAATCACCTATTCTTAATTGCCCCAAATCAGCTTTGCAGAGTGGATAAGTATCTTGCCCTTCTTTTAAATGCTTGGTGAAACTGATCAGATGTCTTGCTTCCATGTGGAAAACTTACTGTGATTTGGGGTGATCCATCATAGCAATATGCATAAGTATGGAGAATCTAGTTGATTTCAACCCAAAAAATCTTCCCAGAGGTTTATAGTAGTCTATCTAAAGGTGACCATAATCCATGAGCATTTATTTAACAATAATATATTTATAACCTACAGTAAGCCCGGTACTATGATATCCAAAGTACAAATGTAATTAGAATAGCCCTTGTCACTGAGGACTTACATCCCACTAAGGGATCCTAAGGGATGGGAGTTTGGGAACGTATATAATTAGAGAAATTACCACATCTAAAAAGTCTTATAGCATTTTGTTGAAGAAGTACCAAATCTTTGGGAGAAACACAGAAAACATAATAAGGGGAAAGGCTTCAGGTAGATCTTGGAAGATGGGTTTGGAGGTTACCAGACATGGAAGGGGAAGAGTGTCTGGCATAGCTAAAGAAACAGTATGTGAGCTGGAAAATATCACTGAGGAATGTCAAGTGGGAGGTGAAATTTGGCATGGGCTATATTGTGAAAGTCCCAGTATACTATGATTAGGTGCCCTTTAGATGCCAGTAATGGTGAAAGTTTTTATCATGGGGAACTCAAAAGGAACCAACAAGAGAAAAATTCAAAGGATTGCTAAGCAGTGTTGTGGTTCAGTTAAATTTTGAAGCTAAGCAATTGGGGAGAATTTTGAACAGCTAGGAGCTCAGTTTTCATTGTGGACAAAATGGAATAACATTATGAAGTAACAAACCAATATACTGAGATCACAGAATTTAGATAAGATGGAATTATGTCTGATGACAAAGTTCAAATTTAGTTTAGGAGCATATTTTTTGGAACTCAGGGTCATGGATAGCTTTTCCACATGGATGTTGAAATCCCCCGGGATAATGGCAGGGAATAAATAGAATAGCTCAATATCTTTTGTTAATGCGGGGAGTGACTAGGAAAAAATCAGATGACAGCACAGAGATGTCATTTAATTGCATGGGATGTGCCTCTGAAAAAGAAAAATATCTTTGCAAAAAAGAGGAAAGGTACTGTTCTAGAAGTAAAGGCATGGAACATAAAGAATGTGGACCCTACCTCTAAGACCCAAGAACCAACGAATATAGAAAATTAAATATTCTTTCTTTAAGAAAGTTACAGGATTGAGTGTTCTTAGAATAGAATCAGATTTCAGTTAGTGATAAGATTAAGATAACATTCTAAGAAAAGCCTGAGGATATGTGTAAGCAAGAGAGTTTATAGTAGAGAGAGATGTCTAGAGGACAATACCAAAGGACTTTAAGACTGAATAAGGGTGCAGGCCCCAGGAATAAACAGATTAAGGGGGAAAAAATGTCTGGGTTATATAGAAAGACAGTGCTATTGAGATGAACAGATCTGAGGTTAAGGAAATAGGACAGAGGGGCTTAAGCATTTTAGGGATCAGTCGTACCCTCAGAGAGGCCATTTAACTACTCAAACTGTGTCTCTCCCCATTGACTGGCATTGGTGGAAAATGAAATCTCAGCCTATAAGTAAACAACAGACTGCTTATTACAATGTCCTTTTATAATCGGAGGCATTTTTTACCCTAACAAAACATGTTATTTGGTTAACATGTCATAAAAGAAAAGTCTAAGCTGATGTAATTGTAAATTTACTATAAGCTGTGGTTCTGGAAGTTATCTCCCTGCAGTCATAGTAATTATTCCTTTATGTTATTTCTGCCCTTCATAAAATTTATATTATTTTAAGCAGGAGAATTGAGAGAAAGATAAATCAGGCAGCTCAACTATTGAGCATTATCTACATTTTACCAACACAGTAACACACCAAATCAAATCCGAGCTTACATCTTCCTGGGTGGGGGAGCTACAGTCCTGTCTGAAAGTCAAGATTGAAACAGCAGAAGTGGTCAAACATTTTAGCCCAAAGGAAAAATAAAAGATGGCCATTAGTTTAAAGTTATCCTCCACTGAAGAAACCCTCAAAACAAATCTGAGTTTGAACATCTCTCTCTGTCTCTCTCTCTGTGTCTCTCTTTTGCACACATACATACACACGCACCCCACATAATCTGGCTAGCGGTGTGCTATTTTACTGGGTTAATGCTGATCATTATGGTCTTCACTAACTCCAGGCCAGAACATGAAAAAATAAAGTTTATCTGCTTCAAGACTATATCCTCAAATGTAGTCTTGAAATTGAGACACGTAATACTATTATCAAAGGCTTTGGAATTTTCATGTTCTTATTTTAATAAGGAAGGGCAATTTAGTATTCCTTTGTACCTCTAACTCAGGAGGCACTTACATTCCAAAGGAGTTTTTGATTATCTAGAAAAATAATTTCACATGGACTTAGATTAAACATTCTAGATATTTCTAACTTTTCAAATAAAATCTTCATGACTCTTACATGTGGAGCAGAACCCACTGAGAGTCAGGGAGTCCCATTTTGCATTTCATAGAAAGGCAAATGTTGTTATTGGATTACAACAGCATCAGATGTCCTTGTCAAAATTTAATATCATTTCCAAAAGGGTATAAAAAGCCTAATAAAGCATTTCCTTTTGGTGTAATGAAATGGTTCTACCATACAAATGTGAATAACAAATTCATTTTATTGGGGTTCTGCACACTTTACTATCTAAAATGAGTAGAAATTGGAAAAAAAATGTGGGGGTGTAAAAGGACAATAACAGGTGAGGAGAAAGAAAATACTCGATGTTATTAATAGCAATATATATTGGAACAGAAGGGTGAAGGTCATTTTACTGGGCAGCTGTAGAATACTAGAGGAAGCTGGTCCAATAACAGAGGTTTTGAAAGTAAGGGAAGATTGATTGTTCAACAGTGTTTCTGCATCTGGCCTCCTTGATTTCAAACATTTCCAGATTGTTATTCAAGATTGCAACTGGACAAACTCTGTTCTCAAGTTTGCAATTAGGAAAACACAAACACACAGCAAAAACACACATTAAAAGAAATTGTAAGTTTGAAGTATTCTGAAGTAAGAATGCTAAATGTTGAGTTGCGTGTGTGTGTGTGTGTGTGTGTGTGTTTTCTCTAGTCATTATAACTGTGACCTATGCTTTAACATTGTAAGTATTGTCTTTAAACTCACCATTAGGAATTATGACACCCCATCAAAGTGGGTCATTCAGAAAAGAATAAAAAATGAGGTCATTCCAAAGGATTTCCTTAATTTCAGAAGTGGAGTAATAATAATAGTAAATTACGAGTATCAGGGGAATATACTTTTGGGACTTTAAAACCTTTCACTAGGAAACGGAAATAGTGTTTGTTTTTTTTTCTGTTATTATCAGGTGCAAAACTTGAACATTGGGAAAGATAGAATTTTTTTACTTTCAATGAAATATACTTAGAAATCTTAAAAACAAATTAAATTAATATGTCACACAGAGTTAGCTGAATCTTTAAAAAAGTGTTTATGTTATATCATCTTACTTAGACACACACACAAAATAAACAGTTGGATGTTCCTTTGTTTCATGTTGAATGACCAAGATGTTCTCATTTATGTCCATCTGAGTTCAATTTAAATCAACAATATGTAGAAAACATGACTACATACAGAAGAGACAAAATAGCTGCAAAGAGATGTAAAAGTCACTACCCTGGGAGTTGTCCCTTCAGTTAACAAAACAGAAACATTTATATCTTAGTATGTATAATTTACTTTCCCTTTCTTTTGAAAGCACATATGACAAAATGAGAAGTGCCAGATTAAAAATTAGCGAGGGGTGGTGGGTGGCGGAAGACTGAAATAGGTAAAGAAGAGAAATGAACAGGATTATGGGTCATAAACACTGGAAGAAGATATTTTAACGTGAAATTTTGGTGGTATCACTTTCATAATATTTAAAGAAGAGGAACCATCTGGAAGGTAGGGCTAACTCTTTAGTCTTTGTGTTTCTGATTTCTCTAGAGCCTGTAAAACACACTTGTGAATGGAAATGCAAATGACTGGTGTGTCCTTTCAATAAATTTGTGATAGCATTTTTCAATATCTTCATCAACATGGGGATATATGATGATAGAAGTAAAGGAGAATCACAGAGTATGCATATGTCTGGGAATGACTAGGGACTTTGCTTCATGTGCCATCTGTGACTCAAACTATTCTTGTTACCCAGGCAATAGCCAAAGCAGAGAGATTGATTGGTTATGCTATCAGCTTGAATGTCAGCATCCTAGACACAGGACAGAGGATACATCTGCAACCATGAAGAGCAAAACTACATGGGTTCAAAATATTTCCAAACCTAGAAATTTTTAAGTAAATAATTTAATTCAGATGTTGAACTAGTCTCTTATATATCCTCTTCAGCACTGAAGAATTTAGTGTTACGGTTTACATGATGTCATAATCCTGAATTTTTAGGAGATTGAGTGACTCGTTGTGCTCTGGAAATCTTCCTGAAATTGGCATGCAAGAGGACATATATGGACAGTGATGTCACTACTTGCATGCAAAACATGATGGAGAAATGTTTGGAAACATAACTTATGTCTTATATTCATTGTGATTGAACTTTATGTAGCAGAATATAAAGTGGCTTATACCCATCTTTAAAAGTCATGTGGATTTGAAAAGTAATATACCATATAATGAAATCCTTGTGTTTATCTGGAATTTATAAAATGAAGATCAACTCTAATTATTTTCTGTTTACGTATGAGTTGTGGTATTATTAATCTAATTACACTGTAAATATATATATATTCATTCAAATATATATGGTGTATGTGTATGTGCATGCACGTGTGCACGCGTGTGTGATTGCACACTCCTTCCTCAGGCAGGCTTTTGGAATGCCCCTCAAGATTTTAAAATCCATTCATTTCTCATACCTCTATCCTGTTTCCCCACAGTTCTAGAAAAAACACCTAGGAGTTTAAATTCAGATGAATAATTGAAATTAGTGTACATAGGACTCCAAGGAGTTTTACTATGAGTATGAAAAATTTTCCAGTCTTTTGCTATTGTATCTTATTTTCCTCTGCTTCTGTGTGTTATTTAATAGGGGGAAAGTTAACATCTTTTAGTGGGATTGAGTATAACTGTATCTCCATGAACTATTCCTTCAAAATATGAATAAAGTAAAGAAAATGGTTGGACATTCAGAAGAAGGTGTCACTGGGAAGTAAGGAACTTTTACTTGGGGGAGTGTTTATTGATTCAACGTTCATATTTGATTCTCTTGCTTATATTTTAGGGGCACCAGCTTTATAGCAAAGTATTTATAGTAAAGTATTGATGACTTCCAAAATTATTCATAGCTAGCATTGAATTCACTTGCCAGAATTATCCCCAGATGAAATTGGCGTATTTCCCCTCATGTTATATTTCTTCATCATGTCTCATCTTTTCCTTCACCTTTGTGTCTTTAATCATTTTTTTAAAATTTCATGAAGTCATGTTTCCAAATGTTAGTATCTTAAGTGTAAACTGTTATGAATAATGAAGTTTAAACATATTTACCTATTTCTGTCAAAGATCTGGTATATTAAGTTTATATTATCTGACTGCTTAGAACTGTCGGCCTTTTATGTGTTAGGTTATTGAGGCACATAAGGCTATAACGGTCTTTGCAAAATATTACCCAATTTCCTGTATCCTCTCCCTTAGGATGAATTGCACAAAATGTCTGCAGAGCTAAGAAAAAATTCAGGGCTTTGATATGTTTCCTTGGCCCTGCTTCCTATTGTAGTGTTCAACTTCCCTGAATGGTCCCGTGATCAAGACTTCTCTTATGCCTCTGGGTACCACAGAAGACATGACCATGACAGACCAGCTAACATTCCTTGCATTGCTAATTTTAGGCACAGGTTGAGTGTATGATTAAAATGAGACACTAGTGGGCGCCTGGGTGGCTCAGATGGTTAAGCGTCTGCCTTCGGCTCAGGTCATGATCCCAGAGTCCTGGGATCGAGTCCCACATCGGGCTCCCTGCTCCTTGGGAGCCTACTTCTCCCTCTGCCTCTGCCTCTCTGTCTCTCATGAATAAATAAATAAAAAATCTTTAAAAAAAAAAATGAGACACTAGTATTTTGAGTTTAAAGGGCTATTCATTGTGAAGTAACTCTACAACCTTTGGCCTATTTAGTAATGCTTTGGGAAATTACAATTATATACAGGTGCAGACAATATGTTAAGGAAAACACTGCAGAGGTTGGTTTGCTTTCCACAATTTCACATTCTTCCATGGGGCCTATAGACTTTAAGTCAAGTGAGTGTGAGGTTTCATAACTCTTCTCCCCCTTGTTTTTCTTTTTAATAGCTAAAATATTACCTTTAATCAGTTAACCATACACAGACTTTTGAATAAATGCTTTTGAATAACATGTTGATTTATAAACCATGGGGAATGTGAAAATATAATTTTCAGTATGTTCAGTTATTCACAGTACCTAATATAATTATCTAAAAATCAACTAGTGAAACCAGCTTTATAGATATAAATAAGCATGGAAATATTAAAAAATTGGGAATAACATGAAACAAATTTACATGGCAAAATATGTGAATAGAGTTCTTTTCCTTGTTTTTTCACCTGTTCTAAATGTTTTGAACAATTAAATTAATTTGGAAGTTGTATTTTATTCCCCTTACCCATAGTTTCACCTTTTTATCACCTCATTTCTATTACAAGTGAAGATTCATGAACTTAGTTGATTAATCAATAGCTGTAGTTTTGCATTTGTTTTAGACACAGTCTCCCTTCAATCAAATACAGAAATTCTTCTGGGTATAGCTACACTGTTTCCTAGCCTTTGTTAATTTTACACTTGGCTTGACAATATTTTTATACCAATTTTTAGTACTTTCTATATCAAAATTATACTTTAAAAACTTATCACTATTATTTTTCTCAATTCACCTTTAGGGGTAACTATTCTACAACAATTACCAAAATTGAGACAGAGGTTTATATTGTATACTACAAAGTATTTTTACTAGAAGGGACACATGCACTCTTATATTTATAGCAGAATTATCAACAATAGCCAAATTATGGAAAGAGCCCAAATGTCCAACAACTGATGAATGGATAAAGAATAAGTGGTGTATACACACACACACACACGTACACACACACTGGAATATTACTCAGCCATCAAAAAGAATGAAATCTTGCCATTTGCAATGACATGGATGGAGCTAGAGTGCATTATGCTACGTAAAATAAGTCAGTCAGAGAAAGACAAATACTGTATGATTTCACTCATATGTGGAATTTAAAAAGCAAAACATGAACATAGGGAAGGGGGAAAAAAGAGAGAGAGGCAAACCATATAAACTGAGGGTTGACAGAGGGGAGATGGGAGGGGATAGGCTAAATGAGTGAGGGGCATTAAGGAGGGCACTTGTGATGAGCACTGGGTGTTATATGTAAGTGATGAATCACTAAATTCTACACCTGAAACCAATATTAAACTATATGTTAACTAACTGGAATTTAAATAAAAACTTAAAGATTTAAAAATTTTTTAAATAAAGATTTAATTTAAAAAAGATTTAAAAAGATTTTAAAAAATAAAGATATAATTATTTTAAATAATAAAGAATATACGCAACTAATGAATCACTGAACACTACATCAAACACTAATGATGTACTATATGTTGGCTAACTGAACATAATAATAAAAAATAAATGAAGTAAAAGAGTAGTTTCTCAATAATTCACCTGTGGTCTTTTAAAGGATAAATTTAAGAAATACTTTGTATTATCATATAGCCTTTGAGCAATGATTATTTATACCAAGAAGAAATAGAAATATATGTTGAATATTTATTTATACTCTTCTCCTTCTTCCGCTACTCTCAGGCCTTCAGTTCATCACAAATCAGAAAACAAAGTGCCTTCACAGATATAGAACAGCAAGTTGGCTACATTCAAGAGAAATATTTATTCCCAATTTGACCTCGTGTGTGTGTGTTTGTGTGTGTGTGTGTGCGCGTCTGTGTAAGTTGGTGGATATATCACATAAAAAAAACTCATCATCAGAGCAGAATGCCTCTTTGATAACTTCTGAGCATAGCCTCATTAATAACTCATGGATAAATGTGGACCCTCCGAGCTCCTAGATGCCCATTCTTTTTCAAAGTGAGATGAATGTCTACTCAAAGGTTGCAGATTGAATGGAAATATGCGAGAGACTAAAAGAACAATTCTGAAAATTTCTTAAATTATAAAACCAAATCGTCACCATACCCCTAAAGTAATTGCATTGGGCCTGAAAACATGTAATATAATGAACTGTATTGTTTCATTTATTCAATATTGTTAGGACTCTGAGATGTGAGTGGATGAAAAATACAGTACAGATTTTTAATCTTTATTTTTAAGATTTTATTTATTTATTTGACAGAGAGATACACAGCGAGAGAGGGAACACAAGCAGAGGGAGTGGGAGAGGGAGAAGCAGGCTTCCCGCTGAGCAGGGAGCCCGATGCGGGGCTCGATCCCAGGACCCTGGGACCATGACCTGAGCCGAAGGCAGACGCTTAACCATCTGAGCCACCCAGGCACCCCTACAGTACAGATTTTTAAAAAAGATTTATTTATTTGAGAGAGTGAGCAAGTGAGAGAGAGAGAGCACGATCAGAAGGAGAGTGAAAATAGACTCCCCGCTGAGCAGAGAGCCCTATGTGGGGCTCAATGCCTGGACCCTGAGATCATGACGTGAGCCAAAGGCAGATGCGTAACCAACTGAGCCACCCAGGTGTCCCTACAGTACAGATTTTTGACACATTAAAGGATATAGAATTTTAAAAGTCTAAAAGAGAATTATGGATGGGATGATTAAGGGATATACCTGCTAATTGGGTATGATGAATTGTTTAGAATCATCCTAGAACTTATTCAAACATGGCACCAAGTTTATGTAGGTATTAATAGACATATGTTCAAGATTTCCCATTTAAAAAAATTCCAATTTTCATAAGATCATCCCTGTTCTTTTCTGTATATGGGTTTCCCTTTAGAAATAATACTAAAATATTACAATTAATCTGGACTGTCTCACATGTATATAACTATATTATTTGAAATTGTAGGGGCACTTAGGTGGCTCAGTTAATTAAACATCTGACTTTGGCTCAGGTCATGATCCCAGTGTCCTGGAATTGAGCCCTGCCTCAGGATCCTTGCTCAGCGGGGAGTCTTCTTCTCCCTCTGACCTCCCCCCCCCCCCCCATGAATGCTCTCTCTCAAATAAATACATAAAATCTTATTAAAAAAAGGAATTGTGATTATTAGTTGACTATTCTTCATCGTTCAATGATATCATATCTTCTTTTGCTTGGGGATGCTCTTTATGGTTTTAAACTACAGAAACACCATTGATCATAGTGCAAAAGGTCTGCATTTGAGCCACGGTTCTTCCTCTTGCTAGCTGAGTTAATTTATCCCCTTGTCTGCTATCCATATCCACTGGACACATAGCAAAAACTCAATGTGTCTAAAATTGACCTCATCTTTCTTAAATCAAAATCTCAGTTAATAGTAAAACATCCATTTAATTCTCCAAGCCAGAAGACTATGACTTGTAGACTTCTCAATCTCCTCTGTCCCATATACCCAATCAGTCAAAAGGTCTACACATTTTGCCTTCTAAATATTTTTCAGATTCATTCCATATCTCCCACTACTGTCACTTCTCTTATCCAGGCTCTCATCATATCTTTCCTGGACATTGTTCTTACTATTTCCCACCATGAAGGTTTTGTGAGAGCAGCATCTTATCTGTGTCTTTCACTTAGATCAGTCACTGGTACAAAAAAAAAAAATCTTGGTTGAATGAACAATTGGGTAGATAGAGAAGAGGGTTCTATTTTTGGTGCTCACACACAACTTGCTCATTCTGTATTCTTTATCTTGAATGTCCTTTTCTCTTTTCTTCACCTTTATACTACCTTCAAAACTTAGTTAAGATTTCATCACCCAGAGAATGTTCTCCCTGAATAACTATGTTGTGCTAAGTGTCTGTATTCCCCCATCGCATTCTGTGATTGTTTTATCTTAGCAAGTAGCGCATTTTATTGAATTTCTAACTTCATTTGTCTGTCTCTACTTCTAGACCACTAACTCATTGACAACACCCTTGTTCACTTTTGTATTCCAGCCTATCTAGTGCAGGGTCAAACACATATTTAGCATTCAGTATTTCTTGAATAAAAAATGAACAAATGAATGGTTACAAAGAACACTAATGTTTATTTTGTTGCCTACAACAGTACCATACACATGAAAATATATTATAAGGTATTTAACTTAATTGGCTTGAGCCATATTACTATGGGCATCTTTTGGATATTTCCAAAGCTTAGTTTTCTCATCTACAAAATAAGGTGTTTGCTTCCTTCTATAACTTCAAATGAACTTTAAGTTGTAATAAATTTCTTCTCAATGGTGGAAAGTTGAAGAGATCCAGTTACTATCAATTTAAATAGAGTGCAAAGCAGTATAAGATATTCTTGACCGAATAAAAGAAAATTCAGTCCAATTAATTGGAACATCACAGTGCAAACTTCCATACGTTCCATAGAATTTTTTTTTCCAGGCTTACATTATTTTTCAGTCACCTCATTTATTGAATTTTTAAATTTATCCTAATTTGAAAAAAAAAAGATTAAAAAGTATTTTCATTACCTTATATAAAATAAGTGAAATGGAAAAATATGTCAACAAAATAAATACATTTTATTTATTATTTTAAATTTATTTATTTATTTGAGGGGGGTGGAAGGGCAGAGAGAGGGAAAGAGAAATCCAAGCAGACTGTACTCTGAGCACAGAGCCTGACATGGGGCTCGATCCCACAACCCTGAGATCATGACCTGAGTTGAAACCAAGAGTCAGCCACTTCTTTGACTCTGCCACCCAGACGCCCCAAAATAAATACATTTTAATTTTCAAATACATATGCTGCTTTTAATGAATTTCTTATAACTTTATTAGCCCCCAAACAGATGTCTTATATTTTGCCTAATGAAAGCTTTAATACTCCAAGACAACATATCCAGTAGCACAGAAACTCAGTATGTACCTATTGCCTTAACATCTATTTTAGGAAAGAGTGCTTAACTAGAGATTTGGTATTTACAAGCTATTGTCTGGTGTATCATTTTTGTGAGTTGGACTATTTTCTGAGATAACAATTCAAATGTCAGATTAAAATGAAAGATTCTGGGCCACCTGGGTGGCTCAGTCATTAGGCGTCTGCCTTCGGCTCAGGTCATGATCCCAGGGTCCTGGGATCGAGCCCCGCATTGGGCTCCCTGCTCTGCGGGAAGCCTGCTCTCCCTCTCCCACTCCCCCTGCTTGTGCTCCTGCTCTTACTATCTCTCTCTCTGTCAAATAAATAAATAAAATGTTTTAAAAAAATGAAAGGATGGTGAGTATAATGTTAAAATATAAGGAAATCTTACCTATTTCCACATTAATCCTAGTTTAAGTCATAAGTCCTTTCCCCTGAACAGCTGTAGTTAGAGAGATGTATTTTATCTGCTTTCTCAGGTTTTCCTGTGGGTCTTGAAAGTAAATAACAAGAGCTTTTCAACTGAGTTGTGTATGTGCTACCTTCAGTGTATTAGAATTTAACATGTAGATATAGATTATGCATAATTTGAAAGTAAAATAATCACAGAATTACACTCATAGCTCTCTATGTCTTTCTCGTTAGCTAATGACTATTGGATGCAGGGATTCTATACACAGCAGTGTCCCTTTATCTGCGGTTTTGCTTTCTGGTGGTTTCTGTTAACTGGGATCAACCACGGTCTGGAAGCAGGTGTGTGATCCTCCTTCTGATGAAAGGTCAGAAGGTCAATAGTAGTGTAATGCAGTGTCACAATGCCTGGGTCATTCCCCTCACTCCATCTCAGCACGTGGGCATTTTATCACCCACATCATCACAAGAAGGGTGAGTACAATACAAGAAGATATTTGAGAGAGAAATACCACATTCACATAACTTCTATTACGGTAAAGACGTTAATTTTTTTCTATTTTATTAGTTTTGTTTTAAATTTCTTCGTGTGCCTAATTTATGCACTTTACTATCGGTATGTTCCTACAGGAAAAAGAACACATATTCGGTACTATTTGCAGTTTCAGGCATCCACTCTGGTCTTGGAACGTACTTCCTCCAGATAAGGGGAACTACTCTATTCCAAGGGTTCTATCTTTACTGTTTTGCATTATAAATCTTACTTATTAATGCTCCCAATACTTTTCTCCTCCTTTCCCAGTACATATTAAAGTGCTCAGTTAATTTTGTTTTTTTAGACCTGAGGGGTAATTTTTTTCTCCAAGCTTTTATTTAAATTCCTGTTAGTTAATATGCAGTGTAATATTAATGCCAGGTATAGAGTTTAGTGATTCAACACTTACAACACCTAGTGCTCACCACAACAAGTGCACTCTTAATCCCCATCACCTACCTATCCCATCCCCCTACCCACTTCCCTTCAATATGTTTTTTTTAATGCTGAGATACTTGCCCTTAATTTTTTTTTTAATTTTATTTATTAGAGAGGACAGCATGTTACAGAGAGAACATGAGCTGGGGAGGGGCAGAGGGAGAGGGAGAAGCAGGCTCCCTGCTTAGCAGGAAGCCCAACGAGAAGCATGATCCCAGAACCCTGGGATCATGACCTGAGCCTAAGGCAGATGCTTAACCAATTGAGCCACCCAGGCGCCCAGATACTTGCCCTTTAAAAAATATAGTCTTATATTTGCTCCTATATTGCTTAAAATCTTGATTGTAGTTATAGGGGTATACAAAACTCTTGACACTCATTTCTCGTTACATTTCTGTATTATGTATTAGGTAAATTCCATGCCATAATTTTTACTTGGTAATTTATTCCAAAATCCATATTTCCAAATATACTGTAAAATAAGTTGTTTAATTTTTAAAGTTTGATAATTAAGGGCTTGAGTTGTACTTGTTATTTCCTTCATTCAACAAATATTCATCTAATAACTCCAGTGTGCCAGATGTTGTTATAAATGCTGGGAATCTTATATGAAGATGAACTTTTCCAAGCCCAGATGAAGCTCGTGGGAGAAGAGTAAAAGACACACATACCTGTGTGCACCTGCATGCATGCATAGATACATACGTGTGTGTGTATATACATACCTATGTCCATACCATCATGATCTCACCGAGGAGGAAGGTGCTAGTACTCTCTGGGGGTTAAGAAAGAATTTGCATAGGAGGCAATCAATAACTTGAAAAAGCAACAGGAGTTTGCCTGGCAGGAAAGAGAAGGAAGCCATCATAGGCAGAAGGAAAGTGAGCACTATACCTTTAAGAAATAATAGTTGCCACCAGCAGTTTTCTTTTAAATGTCCTAATATTTTCCGTTTGAAAAATTTATGTAAGCCCATTTACTACAGCAAAGAGCTTCAACCACCAGTTGGACTAATTTGTTTGGTCAATTCTGTATCAAAGCCAGCTGCAGGGTTAGCAACAGAAAAAGAGACTATTCTCAGTGTTGAATCATTTGCGGCAGGACCGGTGCTTATGATCAAATGGACATGAAGGGACTTGAAAATAAGAATAACTTTGACAGATTTGGTCACGTATTTGCTTCCTAATAATAAATTTTGATAACTTGTTTACAAATGCTGAGTTTTCTTTAGAGATGAGGTGAAGAATGCACGGACACACAATCGCTGAGTTATTTGCTTTGAAAACACGTTTACTTTCTTACCTTCTGCTAAATAATAGAATTGATCAGTTAATTGGCTACGGCATGATAATAGTATTTCTTCTGGATCTAAAACTCCATTATTCCTGTAGTCATTTTGAATGTTAACATAGAGTCATAATACAGCAGTAGGGATTTTATTTTCAGAGTGAAAGATAGTAGCTATTTGCTATTAAATTTTATTATTTCTTTTATGCTAAAGAATGAATACTTATATAAAATAAATAGTATTACACGATACCAGAGTTCAGAAAACATCTTTTAACCTTTGTCCAGCCCCAAATCACCCTCTTGGTGCCCTGTGGCAAGATTGATAGAAACAGATCCACGTACACCACATTGCAAATGGCTCAAACTGACAGGCTTAACCAGAGGTCAGAAACGGGCAGCCCTGCAGCAAAATCCGGCTGGCAGGCATATTTTGTTTTGCCTGAGACATTTATGACTGGGGAGAAAGAAGGTGGGAATTTAACAGTTAGAAGATTTGAAACTAAAATTCTGATTTCTGGATTCTCTTGCAACATGGAAAGATCTAATGCCCTGGCCTTCCTTCGTGGCAAAGATTCAGGTGGAACTGAGTAAAAAAAACTGCCTGCCTGCCTTTCAGTTTTGCCAACCTCTTAAGTTTTCCTTAGTTTTTACCAGGCCACTACCCAAATTTACCCATTTATTTATTTATTTGGAATTTTTGACGCTTTCCTTCATGTGAAAGTCATAAATATGGACAAGTATATTCTTTCCCCAGGTGTACTAATTGAAGATCCCATTGTTATTAGCACTAAAACCATGTGCTCATGCCACAATTTAACATGCTAAAATCCTCTTATAAAATAAAACGAGAGGGAAAAACCCCTCTCATAACTTTCCATTTCCACAAAATCATGTCTGCGCGTAAGTGGAAGCGTGTTTTTAACCTGTGCAAATCCCCCAAGAAGCATCCTCGGTTCTTGCGTGTTAACTTTCTGTGCCCTGTAAGGTGATTGTTAACTTGTGGGCAGCAGAAAGGAAACTGCAATTGCCCAGTGTTATGTTTGCAACATCAGACGTTCTGTATCCTGATGTATCAGACACCGTTTCTTCCCAGGCTTCTTGAACTCAAAGGGATTTTCAAGTAACTACCCTTCTAGGAAACAGTTTGAATAAAATTTTATCTGTACCACTTGAAACAGTAAATACTGCAGTAATGCACTGAAAGTCTCATTTGTAAAGGAATGTGAGATATGGAATATAGAATTTTTAGGGTGGAAATGGCTTTTTCACTCTCTGTTTATGGGAATTGTTTTGATCTTGAGTCTTTTGCCAGAGAAAACACATATGCAGCTCATATTCCACAGTATCTCAGGGAAGAACAGTCTCCAATTTTGTTAAAATACAGTGCTAATTACATTTTTAGCTTCCATGTGTTCTTTGAGGTTTCACAGACACATTTTTAATCTTTAGCCAAATCTCGAAGCTCACCTCTAATAAACTAGAGAGGTACAGAGAATGGACCAGAATGAATGTATGAGAAGCCAGTGTTCTCAGAGCTATTACACTGTTGCCATTAATCCTCATCAGTGAAATCCCTGTAACTCTGTTGGGTTGCTAGCTCTCCGTATATTTCTTCTTTTTGTCTCCAAACAGTAAATCTTTTGTGCAGCCATGTTACACAAAGGCGGTAAGAAGGAAAGTGGCAAAGTAGTGATATAGTATAAGTAAAATTAATCTCATTCATTCATTAAGATATTTGGCTTACTCTGAGATAGGTGGGCTGTGCTATACACTTGAAGTAACTAAGACGGATGTGACACTGACATTGTCCTCCAGGAAACACAGTATAATCTGGGGTAACTTCTTATATGATTTCCCTTAATATTTTTATGTCATAGAATATGAATAAATATATAAATATATAGAATAAAAATGAACGCCAGAAAATTTAAATACTGCAAACACACATATTTGGAAGCTAACTGTAGATATTAGCTTATTTTTATACATACCTGCTTTCTCTAGTTGGAAGAAAAATTCATCTCCTACTGACTGTGCAGGGTATTATTGAATAAATGCAACTCTCTTGAAGGTGGTCAGTATTCGAGAGAAAGGACTAGAAAAAAAATATTGTAGTTTATATCTATAAAGATAAGGGGTCATGTTATACCACGATTTTTATTATGAAATATTTGAAATGCATAAAAGTGTCCAAAAGATAACATAGCAGATATTTGTATAAGCGAGCATGTTTAATGCTGGCATTTTAGAATAGTATTGTTTTGACCTATACTCAGAACCCCTGTCAATAAATTGATTTCCCACTGCAGAGGTGGTGGGAAGAAGAATGTTGCAGGTGGTGTCAGCCAAGCAGAGTGAAGCAAGGTTAGGGACCGAGGAATTGGGGAAATAGGCTATGTGATTGTCTCATGTCACCAAAAGGAGGTGGGATCAAGCTGCCAATGCAAACCATGATACACTGCAGTTAATCAAAACAAGAAAACACCTTGACCTTGGTCAGGCATGAGCTTGAGACCAAAAGATAAATTTGGAATGAAAGTGATATGTAAAATGAGAAGTGAAACTATACACCTCAAAACTGTCGACTAGGCTGATGTGACCGTCCCTATTGTTAATATCTTCATTAAGTGGCACAGACAGGAGCGGAATATTACCCGATTAGTTAAATGCTAATGTTTTTCATTTTGAGATTTAAAAAAAAAAAGTTTGGAACCTATAAATATCATTTTCAGTGGAACTTCCCACTTAGGGCATTATTATTTGTTATCGTAGTAGGGGTGGATTTTGTTTGTTTAAATCCACATTTTTGGTGTAAATGAACCCTGAAACATCAAAAGAACAGGAGCATGATAACATGATGGTATTTATTTTATGGTTTATTTCCAATTAAGTAAAGGATGGCATTTCTTTCAGAACTCATAACCACTAGAAAGGAACCTTGCTTCATAGTGTACCTGTGATCATTGTTCTTTGCACACAATCATTTGCAAGAGAACTTGGCAATGACTTTGTCTGGTTGTTTTCCTTTTCAGTTCATGGGTAGTGAATGATTACAAATATATCATTCTCCTATTTTGATCCAAAATCTGATTTTTCCAAGCATCATGAATGACTCATAATTTGCTTAAATCCCTAAACAGGTTGAAGGTCATCAGATTTTTGTTTCACTAATTTTAGTGTTCTAATATCATGCCAAATAAGAAACATTCTTAACATTTTAACAAAGTAGATCAAATTGAGAATTATATTCCAAATAGTAAACATTTGTGGAAAGGTGATGGAGTTACAGGAGTTGCTAGGCTTAGGAATAAGACTTAAGATACCACAAAGCAGACCTGTGACAGAAACCTTCTAAAAGTCATACTACATGTAGTCAGCTGGACATTTTGCATTATGACTGTAAACACTAAGAATAAAAGCTTCAAATTGATTTCTCTCCAGTGTTCATAAGGGGGTCTTTTCGGGGGAAGTTTTCAACAATCCAACCGTGGAGTGGCAAAAACAAGAAGAAAGATTGATTCAAAGCATAAGATTCCCACCAACATCCTCTCACACCACATCAGCCTAGACCAGTTTACTCAACTCCTGCTGTTTCTCAACCTCTGTAGCATGTTGGGCACTGAGTAAGACAGTAAAGCGTTGCAAGACGTGGGACAATTTTAAAACTTCTGAAAAGTTAGATTCATCTTGCTGGATCTGGGTCACTCTATTTTTAGAAGCCACTTCCGGAGTTCTGCTCTAGGACAGGCTCAACTTTGAGTATGGAGTGGCAAGATTAGTTCAGAGCACTTTCAAGAATGGAGTCATGCAAGTTGGACATAGGGTTATAAGCAGCAGAGAATATATTTTTATATATTGCTCTATTTTATATGTAACCTTTCAGAACAGCAGAGTCCTATAAAACCTTTTGTGGTGATGGAAATGTTTTATTGTAGCTTTCAAGCACTTGAAATATGGCTGGTGTGGCTCAGAAACTGATTTTTAAATTTTATTTTATTTTCATAAATTTAAATTTAAATAGCCACATATGGATAGTAACTGCCATTTCAGATAATACTCTTTGATTATATAGAGTTCACATCTTTCTCTACCAACACTGAGAAGAACTAAATATGCAAACAAAAAGCCTATGTGCAAGGTAGAATGATGGGAGAAACTTCAAAATATATTAAAATTCTATTTTTCTATACAACATGGGGAGAGCAAACTTCTAACAGTTACTCTTTGTGTCAGGGTTTGGAAAGGATTTTTAAATGGTGAAATGTTGAGCCAAATAAGTGCAAAGTTTATATCCACTTAGATTAGTATAAAAAGGATTGGGCACTTATTCAAACAGAAGGCTATGAAGCCAGTTGATTATGACTTCATGCAGCTGTAACCATCCATTGTCATTGGACACCAACCAAACTAGCCTACTCAGCGTTTGGGCATCAATTTATTTTATATCAAATAACAATGTGCTTTAAGATTTCTGTTAGTACTCAATATCATTAATAGGAAAATGATCCTCAGGCTAGAATGTGAATTCCTTGCTTAAATGCATCGTTTATGTTCTCATACACCATGAAATGTTTGGGATTCTTGGAGCAGATATAGCAATCACCACCCACAGAGAAGAAAATGGATCCACGTGTCAGTGTTCAGTAGCCAAGAAGGATATTTTCCATCTCCTGCAGGTTTGTTCTCACTTTTTGGAGGCTGAAAACTGAGTATTCATGATTTTCACATTACCAAATGGGTTTTGACCAGACCTTCCCTTTCATTTTGCTGCTCTTTTAGTCTTTACACAATTATATATCCTTTACCTAAAACATCTTAACCAAAATTATTACAGATAGAAATTACATGTTTGTGAGCTTTCATTGGATTTTATTCTGATTGACACACAACTTAAATCATTCATCATCTTGAAGAATATCCGTAGAAAGAAACAGATGTGTGGGGGAAGCTTCCAAGAAAAGACACAGAAGATTGATTTATATACACGTGCATATAATAGCTCATCAACGAATGCATTGATTTACAATGGCATTAACTTTCACAAATCCATCCTAAATTTTGGAAAGAAAGCAAAGTACATAAAATTATATGTACTCATTACATATGTAATGTGAGTCTATCACTCACAATTTTTAGCCTAATATTTTTGATGCTTTGTTCTTTTGCCATGCATTACCGCTGTTGCAAATTGTGTTTACTCATTCATAAAATATGTTTCACAATATTATTATTTGTACCATTGTATCATAAGACTTTTGTAAATGCATTAAAATTATTCAGAACAAATGACTTAATTTATTTAACTAATATGACATATATTACATATTACATGATTATTGTACAAGGCAAGAGTTGTTTTATATATATGTTATATATAAATATATATAATATATAACATATATAGACACATAATATATACAATAAAACATGGAAACTTTATTATATATTGCTTTCCACATTTTAGTACATTTGAAAGAATAATAAAATTGTGTTATTATATTTTCATTATTAATATCATAAAAAAAACTAACTCTAAAAGCTCTTTCCTGGGGCACCTGGGTGGCTCAGTTGGTTAAGCGTCTGCCTTTGGCTCAGATCATGATCCCAGGGTCCTGGGATCGAGTCCCGCATCAGGCTCCCTGCTCAGCTGGGGGGAGGGCCTGCTTCTCCCTCTCCCTCTGCCGCTCCCCCTGCTTGTGGTCTCTCACTCTCTGTCAGTCAAATAAATAGATAAAATCTTTAAAAAATAAATAAGCTCTTTCCTTACCCTCTGTAATATTGCCCTATTTAAACATTACTTTCCTTCATACAACTTAAAATATTTATAAGTAATTGTTTATATGTGATTTTATATACTTGTTCTCTCTCTCACCTCTAGGTATCAAACTCCATTAGGGCTTGCCTGTCCTATTCATATTGTGTAATTGTGCTTCACTCAGTACTTAGCATATGGTAGATTTCCAAAAATAATTTATTAAAGGTATGGATGAGGGTGGAACTTATAAGTAAATAAGGACTATAATTTGCTAAGTTCTGACCTAGATACCTCAATAAAAATCTATTTTTCCAACTTTGAAATTAAACCCTAATAATCTTTCCATAAAAAAATAGAGATACTCATCTCTATCATGATGAGAAAGATAATACAAACAGTTATATGTTACATTTGTTTTACATAACTTAGGACACAATATGTTATCTGATTTGATAATCTCAAAAACTCTGTGAAGTAATTTTGGTTTAATATGATTTTGGATGTTATTTCCAATAAGAAATACCTTTCATAGCCTTCATGGTTTTTAAAAAAAAAAAAAAGAAGCACCGGCATTCAAATCAAGCTATTCTGATTCCACAATGGTTTTCTCTACACTCTTCTGCTGGTATAATCCAGAAACCTTCAATTTCAAATAAAATTAAACTAATGTAAAAATAAAATTTCTGGCAGAGGCATAAAATAAATCCTGATTATATTATCTTATATGATAACTGAGATTATTGGTAAGTGCTGAGTATCTCTAAAGATTGATTTTTGGTGTGGTAACAAATGTCAGTCCCTACTTGTTCTAGCCATAGCTATCAGCAAGTAGTAAGGTTACTCAATACCTCTGATCTGAAGTCCCAAAATGTTCTTAGAAAACTTTAACCAGTCCTATTTATTTATCAGGAGTCCCATCCTCAACAACAAGGAGCTCTAGACCTAGGCTTTCTGATTTGAGTTGAGTACCCTATTCCCAGCTTGAGGGACATATTTTTTTGAGGCAGTTATTTCAACACACCTTTAGTAAGTACCTACATACCAGGCATCATATTAGGTATGGCTGTAGAAAACCAAATTAAAAGGCAGGGCTCCTCTCTTGTAGGGACCTTGTAATGTAGTGAAGGGAAAGATAATAAAAAGTTAACATATTGATAGTTGAATGGATGAATGGGTGGAGAGAATGAGAAAGAGAGAGATGAGACAGAGATGAGACAGAGATAAGCTGGGATAAAGAAAATTAAGTAATATATGGTAGTGAAGAGATAAATCAGATAAAGAGGTTCTTAAATCATATATTTAAGTTGAGAGAGACTAGCCATGTAAGAGATTGAGGGAGGGAAGTTTCTAAGTGAAACAGAGAAAGAACCTTATGTACAAATGTGGTGGGAAATATTTGGCATGCTCAACTGTCTCCATTAGTTTTGGATGGCCAGACCCTAATGGGTTGAAAAGCAAGGTGAAAAGTCCTGCATAGTCAAATAAGGCCATGGTTTAAAGCATGGAATAACATATTCTTATGTTTGCCATTGTTAAACTTAAAATCATTATTTATTTTTATTTTTTTATTATGTTATGTTAATCACCATACATTACATCATTAGTTTTTGATGTAGTGTTCCATGATTCATTGTTTGCATATAACACACAGTGCTCCATGCAGTACATGCCCTCTTTAATACCAATCACCAGGCTAACCCATCCCCCCACCCCACTCCCCTCTAGAACCCTCAGTTTGTTTCTCAGAGTCCATAGTCTCTCATAGTTTGTCTCCCCCTCCGATTTCCCCCCCTTCATTTTTCCCTTCCTGCTATCTTCTTCTTCTTCTTTTTTTTTTTTAACATGTAATGTATTATTTGTTTCAGAGGTACAGGTCTGTGATTCAACAGTCTTACACATTATTTCTAATAGGGCATATATAGAAGCTCAGAGACCCATTAAGTATTTATAGTTGTTGTCTGGGCTAAAGATGGTATGAGAATGGGGAGAATTGTATGGTGTGGAGGTAGGTTTTAGGGGTGGATATGCACTAACTTGAAAACTAATACAAGGAGTTAGAGAAGTGGAGTATTTAAAGATGACCAAAAGGTTTTTTTGGTTTTAGTAACTTATTGGATGGTATATAATTATACCATGTACCAATATTATACCATAGTACTATAATACCAATATAATAATTACCTATATTTGCCATTAGACCTAGAAGATGTTTGTACATAATTTGTAATGCTTTAGGTGGGACGGAGGAAGAGAAGGAAACAAAATGAAGGGAGGAAGAGAAGAAACAAGACATTCAAGAAAGGAGATACAAAATAGTATGATCTGATGATGAGGAGACAGAGTGAAATACAAAATGAGCAAAGTCCTTGGGAAAGCAAGAAGAATGGAATCCAGTGCATGTATGGAGGGATTGGTCTGTGTTAGCAGGAGGTCCCTTTGTTTTGTTATAACAGGGAGACAGGTGAAGAGATTGGAGTACATAGATGGGTGGATTGAGTTGCAGAAAATAAAGATGTTCTCTAATTGATGGCTTCCATTATCTTAAAAATGTTGAAAAGTACATTCTAAACTGAGAGGGCAGATTAAAAGTAGCAGTAGGAAAATTAAAGGAAGAAAGGTACAGATGATATTAAAGTGTATGAAAGCAGTCTTTATGGAAAAATGAAATAAGATTGCTTGACAATGGTGAGTACCTATGTGAAAACTTGAATTTTTAATTCACTAAAGCTGATAATCCTCTCATCTTTTCTATCATCAGTGAACATTTCTGGTTCAAGTTTGGACACAGGATTGTTAATTTCATCCATTCCTAGGGATTCCCACATCTCAAACACCTCAGGAAGTCTCAAGGCCTGCCTGGCCTCTTTTAAATGAAATAAATGAAATTTTTAAGAGCTCACCATATAAATTCCAATTTAGCAAAATCCTTTACACCTTATTGTCTTGTATTCTGCCAATGCTACTCCATTTTATCATTTATATGTGAAGTATATATATACTTCAATACAATATATATTGTGTATTTTTATAGTAAAGATGAACAAGATTTTAATGTAGAATACTTTTAAAAAACTATTGCCTTTGTCCTTTAAATCGACAACTTTTAATGCCTTAAGGTTTGTTAATGTACTTGCGGACTGTTTTCTTACCCTGTCTTTTCATTTCCCCCTGACTCAATCCAAGTTCTCTCTTCTTTCATTTCTTATCTAGAGAATATTTTTGTTTTTAGTAACGATGCCTTAGTTATGATATAGTAACAATTAACCTCAAGAGTCTTAAAACAACAAGAGTTTGAAAAAGAAAAGTTTATCTTTTTCTTGAACTGCATATCAAATACAGGTCAGAGAAGTGACTGTACATTTCAACTCCTCAAGTCGGTTGAGATTCTAGCACCAGTGTTAAGAATATGAAAATTATCTACAAAAACAACTTTTGTTTTTATCTCAACTTTTACTTAGCAGAGAGAGAGTCGATGAGAATGTGGAGCTAACGTTAAAAGAGTCTCTGACTTCCTGATCATTTCCTAGAGCAAAAGGATTTGAGTGGTTAAAAGATATCCCTTAGAGGAAATACTTCAAAGGTCATATTGTTTGATAAAGGTCAAATGAGTTACCTTGGGAATTCCATCCATCAGAGCACTTCTGTGTTTTTGTTTTGTTTTGGTTGTTTTGTTCACTCTCAGATCAGAGATGACCTCGCCTTTCAACCAAGAAAACATTCTGTTTAGATCTGCACAGATCCACTTAGAGAAGACCCTTAATCAACTTTACCTCACTTGAGTAGCTCAGATTAAGTACAAACTTCACATTTGTCCAGAAAGCTTTTTTCTAATCTTGAGTAAACCATAGCATTAATCTCATCGGTCAGTTAAAATGTGGAACAACTCTAGGAAATAGCAGTTGATTCCTGACTATTTTCAAACTAGGTAGGAGAGCAGGTTTTCTTCATTCAATTACATAATCATGAAATTATATGGTGCTCCAATTAACTTATAATGAATTCCCTTTCAGATTTGATACAATAGTCTTTGTGTCTTATACAAAAGAGGTTTATAAATATCTTTTGCAAGTAAATTAAATTTTTTTAATACCACCGAGGCCCGACAAATTATGTAAGCAACTTAGGTCACACAACCAGAAAGTACTTCGGGGGGTGAGGCTGGAAATTGTTGCAAAAAAGTAGACTTAATATCAGCTCCCGAGAAAATGGCCATAAAAATGCATGATGGAGGAAAAACTTTTTTTTTTCTCTAGTTGCTCACAATATGTTTGAAAATCATTATGCTGAATACATACAACGTATTTCTACAGTATCCACTACTGTTTAGTTTTTATATCCACTAGATGTTTAGTCCTGAAAATAAAAGGAAAATAGAATGAATGTTGTTGCAGCTGTTCTATGTGATATGAAAATGGGAATCTGCAAAGAAATATTCACATTTTTACTTTCTTTAGTTTGAAATGTAGCCAAATTAGCAAGCTAACATATATAACAAATGCTCCGTTCCTTGAAAGTCAGATAATCCTTAAAATCAACTATAATGCTAACAAATTGGTTCAGTATTTACCAGGGTCTTATCTATAGAGAAAATTCTTCTTTATACGATCACGTGTGTAACAGTTAAAAGCAATAAAAAAAATAGTTTCTGAGATGGGATTTATAAGTATTATGAATATAGCTTGGTTTCTGTTGTTTCTCTTCTCTTCTGCAGGAGAAAATTGATATTAAATATAAATTGATTGGAGTTCATTTTCAATTTAATAGAAGATTATATTATATGCCATATATATATGTATATATATATATGCCATTTTAAGTGAAATTGTGATTGTTGCTATCAGAATTTGAAGTTCTCTGTAACTTTTCATTGATACTATTTATAATAGAGTGAAAAGCAGCATTGTCCTCAATCCTGCTCAGGTAGAAAACTCATTTCATTGGAATATCTCTGTTCTCTGATTCAACATTATAAGACTTTCTGTAAAACTCCTTGTAAAGACAAGAAGAAAAATGACACCATAATAACTAAATTTCCTTATATTTAAGGAAAGGTTTAAGCTAAACTCAGTTACAACTTATAATAAGATTCTTTATAAATCATAATTTATGTATTTTTTCTTTTTGGGGGAGAGTGCGCAAGTACGGGGAGAGAGGAAGAGGGAGGGAGAGAACCTTAAGCAGGCTCCACACCCAACACAGAGCCTGACAGGGGGCTTCATCTCATGACCCTGAAATCAAGACTTGAGCTGAAATCAAGAGTCAAAGATTTATCCAACTGAGCCACACAGGTGGCCCAGTTTATGTATTTCTATAAACATTTGAATTCTGTTTGTGTCACTCAAAGTTATTATAAAATTCATTTTCTATAAATTCTTGACGTCCCAGTCAATACACATACATGCATACACACATACATATGGCCTATGGTACATATATTTATATTTACTATATATTAAAATTTAAAAAAATCTAGATTCTTACATCTCTAATACATTGATTGTGAGCTCTACCACATAATACCAGGTAGAGCATTTCCAAACACATTTGAAATGGCATATTTATGATGAGGAAGCTAGAGTGATTTTATACATAATTCCCAGGGATCCTTTGGCTATATAACTAGGATGGCTTTAAATTAGATTTAACTAAGTCAACCAGCTTTTTCAATAAAATAGCAAGAACCTAGACAGACAATAAATATATATGAAGGCAAGTACAGTACATTACTTGAAGTTTTTGTCCATTCTTTCTTACTGTGTATTTTTAAATCCCTTTAAAGCTTGAGAAACTGGCGAAGGGAGAGTGAAGTTAGATTTGTATCTGGCCTCAGAGACCTAAAACATATCTGCCGATAACCTACAATTTACAAAACGCATTTCAAGATTGAAAAACTCCTCTTGGACACTTTTCTCTTACTTGATTATCCAAAACTTGGTATAGAAGATTATTATGCTTTATGAATAGAAGTAAAGAGGAGTACACAAAGTGACTGGGGAATTTTAAAACAAATTGTGCTTAAAAATGAAGGTTTAGGGCCAACATCCAAGGTTCACAAATTTTTTACCTATATATCTTTTTTTCCTGCTGTTCATTAAAAGCATTCCTATGGAAATTTATATCTCTAAAATGGCATATACTGGCATGGATGTTATAACAAACTGCTTATGGTGAATACCATTTTTTAAATAGATTTTTAGGTGACAGCCTAATGTTCACAGCAGGCTTTACCTGCGGTTGGTTGACCAATGTTAGAATATTGCTCTTAACACACTCAGTCTTTTTTTTTTTTTTAAGATTTTATTTATTTATTTGACAGATAGATAGAGAGCACAAGTAGGCAGAGAGGCAGGCAGAGGGAGAGGGAGAAGCAGACTCTCCACTGAGCAGGGACCCCGACCTGGGGCTCGATCCCAGGACCCTGGGATCATGACCTGAGCCAAAGGCAGCCGCTTAACCGACTGAGCCACCCAGGTGCCCCAACACACTCAGTCTTTGAAGAAAGTTTTGAGTCTGAGGTCTTTGACATTTTGAAATGACAAACTTTGTGGTCATCTGCCTTTGGTGTCTCCCAGTGGAAATAGATTTTTAAGAGATTAACAATAGCCTGGGAGTGGAATAACTGAATCCCAAACTCTACTGCAGGCCAAGATAATGATGAGTTTCGGGAGGAATTCCTGCTGAAGCTGTTTCTCCCTTGGTATTCCTGTGACACAGTGCATGAAATAGTAATATTGGCATGAGCAGCACTAAACAGACATGGTAGTGTGATCTGAACAAACTGAGATATGGACAGTAGGCCTCATGCAGGTTAAGATGGAGTGAGGAGAGGGACGCCTGGGTGGCTCAGTCAGTTAAGCATCTGCCTTCGGCTCAGGTCGTGATCCCGGGGTCCTGGCATCGAGTCCCGCATTGGGCTCCCTGCTCAGCAGGAAGCCTGCTTCTCCCTCTCCCACTCCCCCTGCTTATATTCCCTCTCTCGCTGTGTCTCTCTCTGTCAAATAAGTAAATAAAATCTTAAAAAAAAAAAAATGGAGTGAAGAGAAAGCAGAACAATAAATAAATGATATTTTTAACTTTTTAAATGGAGAAACTACGATGAAAACCAATAAATATCACTATCATTATTTTCATACTTTGTCCTAATTTTAAAATGAAAATATATACTTAGTGTGTGTATATGAATTAAAACATTTCACATGTGTATACTCTATTCTTTCTGAGAAGAAAATACTTGATGACATACAAGTTAAACATTAAGTGGTTAAAACAGCGAAAAAGATAAAATGCAAAAGGAAGTCAGATTGTAGGTGTAAAAAGTAAAGTAAGGGCATGAAATTAGATATGTGGTAGGAGGGGAATACCATATTTCAGTTTTTCTTCCTTTTATTTAGCATCGGGTTGAAGATGTTGTAGCTAAATAAAGATGGCTAGTGCATTTCAAGGGAGAAAAATACACACCTTAGTTAGAGTAGGAGCCCACAGACTCAAAATCATCAAGTGTCTAGTTCGGGTTTCAGTTATGTCTCTGTTGCTAAACACAGTTTTAATTTTTATGGGAAGTTTTAGCCCAAATTAAGCATAAGCCTGAATCTACAGTGGCTGCTTTCCTGCCTTAAGTTCTCCTTCTAGTCATTATTTGTGGTTTAGAAGTATGACTCTGGTTATTATTCCCTAGGTGAAAAGGAACATTCGAGCATGTCATGGTGTAGCAAGATCATAGAAAAACACTGTTCTGATATCAGTTCAACCACTGCCTTACCAGATGAGCTTGGGGTGTCAACCTGATCTTTCTGAGCCTCTCTCTCTCTCTCTCTCTCTCTTTTTTTTTTATAAAATGAAGGCAGTGTTCCCTTTCCAGCTTACTTCAAATAATCACTATGGGATCAAATGAACAAATGGGATAGGAACAACTTGTGGGAACCATGAGCTGCAGTAAATGAAAAGGTAGCATCCAATGCTGGACTAACTGAAATCGGACCATCAGGGATGTCCATGATGGAATGGTACAAACCAGGGATTCATTGCATCCCAATTTATCAGGCTGGCTAATGGAATGTCAGTTCTAATTTATATGATTATTTCAAGATCTGCTAATTTACTCAGTCCCTGGCCCAGAGAGTCAACTTTAATTTGTATTTTTGGGTTCCACTTGATATTTTTAGCAAGCAAGAGGGCCTTCAGGAATTTTTTTCCCTGAATGTATGATAAATTCCTTCTTTATCATTTACTAGATTTAATAGGAATCAATCATGAGTCCAAAAATTGAGCTTATACCCTATTTCACTAAGTTGCCAAAAATTCTCTGACTGACAGTCTAAAAATATGCTTAGATAAACTCTCCCTATTTTGCCTCACTTTTAGTATTTGTTTATTAATGGATCATTTTCCCCTGGTGTTAAACAGCATTGCAAAATGTTTCCAATCTCAAGCTTATTTTCTGGAAAGTAACAGTATATGTGATAAGTCTTCGAATATGTCCTTCGTGAAGACATCACCTATTTATGAAAAAGACTAATTGTGCCCTAAAAGTAGCACTATGTCTAGGTCCATTAACTGATTTAATTAAAACTACTGCATACTGAGAACTGAGCTATACGTTAAAATCTAGAGATTCAGAAGGGACAAAGAGACATTCTAATTACATGTAGAAACTCCCTGTGCACTAAGAGATACCTCTGGAGCTCCTGCATCAGAATAATCTGTAATGCTTATTAAAAATGGGACATGTTTATTTCCTCTTTTAAAAATTAAGATACTGACTCTGACCTTGCTCACAGGGCTGTCATGAGAGTAAAAAGTCACAGAAATGAGTCGATGTAAGACAGTTTTTAACTTGTAAGGCATTTTACAAAGTAGTCTTATTATAAGTTTATCAAATATCTTGGTGACAGAAATATAGGTGAGTTCATAAAGTTAGTGTGAGTCTGACTCCTAATACTATTTTCTTAGATTTTACCAATTTATCTGTCTTATTAATAAAAGTTCTGTCCCAAGTAGCAATAAAATGTTATTTGCATTCTTATTTATCTCTGTTCCTCATTTATTGAGGATCTACTCCTTTCAATCACATAATGCACAAAGGTTATGAATTCTAACCTGTAACTAGTTCCTGTTGGTTTTAATCAACTGGATTAACATGGGCAGACTGTTTCCATTCGTTATACCCTCAAGCCCTGTCTACTGAAAATGCTTAAAAATATGAGATTGGTAATGAGCATATGCACCATGTGTCTACAGGCTGCGAGGAAAGGGCGACTCTTCCTAATTAGAAAGTATTATTTTGCTTTGAGACAAAGTTCAAAAAAAAAAAAAATCCAAAAAGTCATTATTTAAATGTGTGGATGGAAGAACCCCTGTTCATCAGTGCTTTTTATCATCATGATTCATGGAGTTAAAAGAGGGGGAAACCAGAATGGAAATTGTATGTATGAATTTTAAATTCAGAAGTCTTTACTCAATGCAGATTACTGGTGTGCCAAATGCTGCTTACTTTATTACAGTTTCTACCAAATTATGCATTCCAAATCCTGCAAGAGCCCTCAGGCAAAACTGAATGCCTCTGTTATATTCCACATGAACAGATCTTGCAAGGGAGATGGTCCAGACTCTATCCTAACCCAGGTTTGAGGCAGATGTTACCTCACTTATGGGGAAGTAATTCTCTTAATGTACTTCTTCCTGCTGTCAGTGGGGGTGGGGGTAGAATGGCTGACAAATGATTAATATTTGACATTATGCAGTGTCTGAGCCTAAGTTCTGACTACTGAAATCTCTCTTCATATACTAACACTACAGAAGATTGCACGCGCAAGCATGCGCGTGTGTATGTGTTTGCCTATATTCCAGGGCAGTCATTTGTTTTTACTGTTTAAGTGGGAAAACACAGTGATGCTAATGATTAGAATGCAGAATCTTTCTGTGTAAATACTACATTATTGACAATCCAAATAGATTGCCTAATGTAGCCATTGCATGTAGATGCAGAAAATTACTTAGCTCAGGAGTAAAATCAACTATAAGAACAATACCATTTTGTCTTAAGGCTAAACTGTATTTTGGGATTTGGAAAAGACAGTGGTAGGAGAGGAAAAACTTCTTTTTCCCTCTTGGCTGTATATGGGTGATGGACACACAAAGTCAATTACTCTGGTTTCCTTATTTTGATTATGAGACAGATGATAGCTTTGCTCAACAAATATGGAAGTTCTTTTTCAATTTCCTATTTAAAAGAATATACTTATGCTCTATTTATTATATGCCAGTTATTATTTTAGATGTTTTTCCATATGTCATTTGATTATTGTAACAACCCCTGCGAGTAAACATTATAATGTCCCTTTGCAGATGAAGAAATGAAGTTCATTCACTTATTCTCTGATTCTACAAATATTTATGAAGTTATAGATTAATCTAGGTATGGCTCTGAGCACTGTGGAACACCTTGGAGAAAATGTACTATAATCTTGGCTTATATGAATTTACTCCTTAATGAGACAGGCTTACATCCCATGAGAAGAGGACTTTCCCAAGTGAGGAGCCCTTCCCAAGACTATGTAGTCAATGCGAGAGCTGGTATTTCAAATTAAGTCTTCTTTCTCCCAGTTCATTGCTGTTTTCATAACATGGTACAGTAGTTTATGTCAGAAAAATGTTTGTCCCTCCTGATTCCCCAGGTTTATTGGACCAAACATCATCTTTGTTAATTCCTCTCGTTTCAGTCATCCATTTGTGCTAGAGTGCACGTGCACATGCATGTGCGTGTGTGTTTTCTTTCTGTGAGGGAAGAAGATGTCAGTCAAGGAATGGAAAAAGTAAAAGTAGATTGAGAAGTACCAAAGACTTTGAAAATACTAAATAACTAATTTAAATAAAAGAATTTAAAAAAGCCAGAGAGACAGACTTATAAGTTCCTGTTATGCAGAACAGTAGCTTGGGCTGACGTGGGCTGGAAGTAAGTGTTCATGCTCATAGAAGAAATACTGATATTGATCTCAAGCTTTGTGAATAAAGGTATAGTTAAGTGGTCAGATGTTTCAACAATAATCTATTCCATGTTAATTGTAGATGTAGCTATTCTGAACATATATTGAAATGATTTCCCAGGGCTGGATGCCATTTTAGACTCAAGAAGAGCATTTCAAGAAAATTAATAAATAAAACAAGATGTCACTCCAGAGCTTTCTTGCCAGGTGGATAAATATTCCTTACAAGGCATACTAGAAAATTGAATTGCAGGGAGGTTAAACCACAATGCAACCCATACCACATCATGAGACAAGTGGCAGAACTGGAATTTCTATACAGTCACACTCTCCTTTAATCACTTGAAAAAAAATCCATATGGCTTACACATGAGAGTTACCCAGTTATAGTAAGAATGTTCAAAATTATGGAAGAGTGAGGGAAGCTGTCTTAGAGGGAAGCTGTTCTATTCATTGTCTACTCTATTTCCTTTTTCACCTATTCAGACTTAGCACTTGCGTGAAGGAGTTCTGTATCTTATGAAGACCTAGCCCCAAGACCAGATTGATTTTGTCTTTTGTTTGCCTTGTGCCTATCACTTTTAATGTTATTTTTGTTTGCCTTTCTTCTAATTGGTGTGGAAGAGTTCCTGCAGGCCTTGGAGGCCATCTTAAAGCAAAGGTACCTAAGTAGGCATTTATTATTTTGTCACCAAGCTAAAAGTAGCCACAAGCCCAGCAAGTGACCACAGTCCAACAGCTCCTTCACGCATCTTCAATGCCATTGTCTTAAAAATGTTTGGATGATGAATTGCAACATATTCTTACTATTGTAAGAACTAAAATATGCCCTCGTGAGTGCAAATGATAGCCTCTCATTCATTCCAGAGCTTGTTTACCTTAGCTTAGTGCCCCTCTTAATACCCAAGCTATTGGGAGCTTTCCTTGGGGTCTTCTAATGACACATCTGGAGTCTGTTAGTGACCGTGTTACCATACAAACATTTTTCTGACTCTGGCTGGCTGTGTACTTTGTCACTAGTTTGGATTAATAAAATATTTGAGGAATTTACCTCAACAATTTCTTTTTGGTCTACATACCAATAATATATTTGTTTAATGGTTATTTGGGTACTTCATAGATAGAAACAAATATTACACATATTTTTGCACAGGGTATAAACAAATTGAAATCCATTTTTTAGTTTAGAAAGCATTCAGTATATGTTAATTACCAGTGTCCCTACATAAGTTGGCTCATACATGTAAGGTCAGCTTAATCTTATAGACCAGTTTCATGGTCCAGTAGGTTTGATAGAACAGGAATATAATTCAGTGTAAGACATCTACCTGGGGAGCAAGTATGAGAAGTTGTGGATTAATGGAATGCTTGAGTATGTATGACTATGTACTTCTTTGCAGGGTATATTTTATTATTTATAAACGGATGATAAAAATTCTAAGTAAGACAGCCATTTGGGGCTATATTTATGATACAAATAGAATCATAAATAATCTTGATAAGAAATTTTGCTCACAAACTTTCCTTTAAATCGATACCTGATGCATAATGATTATTGAATACATGCAGTCAGCTATTTAAATTACTGCTACATGCTGTATTAGTTTTCTGAAGCTGCCATAACAAATTACCAAAAGCTGTGTGGCTTAAAACAACAGAATTTTTTTCTCTTACAATTCTGGACGCAAGAAGTTCAAAATCAAAGTGTCAATGGCCAGCCCTGAAGGCTCCCTAGGGAAGAGTACTTCCTTGACTTTCTAGCTTTTCAGGATTGCTGGTAATCCTTGACATTCCTTGGTTTGTGACCACGGCATAAATCCAATCTCTGCCTTCATCTTCACATGGACTTCTCCCTTGTATGTCTTGCGTATGTGTCCAAATTTCTCCCTTCTAAAAGGACACCAGTCATAAGGACATCTACCCTAATTCGGTGTGACTTTATTTTTTTTTTTTAAAGATTTTATTTATTTATTTGAGACAGAGAGAATGAGAGACAGAGAGCATGAGAGGGAGGAGGGTCAGAGGGAGAAGCAGATTCCCTGCTGAGCAGGGAGCCCGATGCGGGACTCGATCCCGGGACTCCAGGATCATGACCTGAGCCGAAGGCAGTCGCTTAACCAACTGAGCCACCCAGGCGCCCCGGTGTGACTTTATTTTAACTTGCTTCCATATATAAGACCCTGGATCCAACTAGGATCATATTCACATGTTCCAAGTGGACATGAATTTTGGGGGGATTCTTTTCAGCCCAGTAGCCAAAGTTGTATAATTACTTAATGTTTAATGATATGAGAGATGTGACCATAAGTTAATGAAATACTTGTTAACCAATAAGCTACAGAATCTTAATATTCATTGTTCATCCAGGTATATTGTGAGATACAATACATAATATAGTCACCATCCCACAAAATATTTGTTCTTTTTTTTTTTCTTTATAACTGTGCTGAGATGTTTCTCAATAAAATGAATTTTTGGTCCCATGAATTTATTTTTGTTGGAACAAGATGCTTTATTTTTTTTTCCTTTTTCAAGTTTTTATTTAAATTCTAGTTAGTTAATGTATAGTGTAATATTAGTTTCAGGTGTAGAATTTAGTCATTCAATACTTACATACAACACCCAGTGCTCATCACAACAAGTGCCCTCCTTAATACCCTTCACCTATTTAGCCCATCCCCCACCCACCTACCCTCCAGCAACCCTTTGTTCTCTATAGTTAAGGGTCTTTTTTCTGGGTTTTGGTCACATGAATTTTTAACACAAAATGTTATTACCCAGCCTGCTGACCAGCATAATTCAACCGACATGTTTCTGAATTTCTGCATTAAAAAACAAATATGTAAATATGTAAATACATAAATAAATACACCTTAACAGCAGTGACAGTAGTTTGTTTCCAGTTGAATACTTTGCAACCACAACAAAATAGGTAAGAAAGCAATCTGAGTAATGGATAGCTTCCTAATAGTAATTGATATACATATAAATGTATTTACTCTCTCCACTATTTATAAGAGTCTGAGATAGAACTCTTTCTCTTCCCCTTTCCCCCAAACCTGACCTCCCCCCGACACACACACCTTAAAATCTTATACCCTTCAATACACAGAACAGAACACTGTCTTTCAGTTACAGTACGAATAAGGTCCGAGGCTGTAATATAAAAACAAAACCAAATACTATAGATCCAGTTATACAAGCTAGGTATCTAGGGATCATCTAAGATTCTTGCAATGCCCACATCCAGTTCCTCAGCAGCAAGTCCTATTGACTCTCCAAAATATTGCTTGAATTTGAAGTTTTATCTCACCCTACTATCATCTCCTTGAACAAACCATCTCGTCTTTTTGCCTAGATCATTGCAACAAAAGCCTCACTGGCTTCCCTGCTCCCACTCCTGCTCCCCATTCCTTATTACACATCTTCACTTGATAGCAAAAATGATGTTAATATATTGGGTCACAATATTTCTCTTTTTAAAATCTTTCTGGGGCGCCTGGGTGGCTCAGATGGTTAAGCGTCTGCCTTCAGCTCAGGTCATGATCCCAGGGTCCTGGGATCGAGCCCCGCATCGGGCTCCCTGTTTGGTGGGGAGTCTGCTTCTCCCTCTCCCTCTACTGTTCCGCCTGCTTGTGCTCTCTTGCTCTCTCTGTCAAATAAATAAATAAAATCTTTTTAAAAATAAATAAATAAATAAATAAATAAATAAATAAATAAACCCTTTCAATGACTTCCTATCAGACCTAGAATAAAATCCAAACTTCCTGCCACGTGTCTACCCTACACAAAGCATAATTCTGTTATCCTTTCTGTCAGCCTGTTGTTTGATGTGTCCTTGTTCCTTACTGAAAATTGCAATTATCTTTCTGTTTCACTCCCTTTTGGTCCATCTTCTTGTCTAGGATCTTTATCTCTCTTAGGCATAAACTCTGTCATCTTTACCGCTGCACCCCAAGTTTTCCACGATGTCTGGCACACAGCGGGCATCCAGTAAATATTTGTTAAATGAATGAATCAAACTGCTAGCCCTCATAAAAGTAAACAAGAGATCACTTATCTCAAAGTGGCACTAAGAGTGCCTAAAAATGCTTTCCTTCTTACTAGAAAAAATAAAGCTGGAAGCTGATAGCAGTATCATTTATTTTTTTTTCCAAATTCTATTCAAAGTTTCCTCCCAACTGCTTCTTTAACAATTAACATAGACCACAGCCTTTCCTCTCTTCTTTAAACATCAGGAGAACATCATTAATGTTTAATACTTGAGCCCGGGCCAAGGTTTCTGTTTGTAAGTCTCAGGGGGAAAGAATTTTGATAATTGAATGATTTCCGGCAGGGAAGCACATTCCCAAATCCACATACACTCATGTCTGTCCCAGTCTCCTCTGCCAAAATGCTTATTTATTCTGTGTCTGGGGCTTTCTACTTTAAATAAGTCCTTCTGCCTCATTACTGTGTCCACTTGTATTTGCTGTACAAATTATTTCCTCGTTGATTCTATGCCATCATATATTACTTGAGGAGTATGTCTTACAGCTCACAGAAGTTCCAGGGGGGCTGTGAGCATTGCAACAGAGAATACTGAATAATTTTTTCTTGTTGTGGACTGAAGCTTTAAGTAAGCTTCTTGGCTATTTATGATCAGCAGCTGAAAAGTTTCTGTTGTCAGCAAAGCTCAAAATAGTAAAGAAAGTTGGGGAAATTCTGTTATTGCTTTCCTTCTCTCACTGCCTTAAAAAAAAAAATGTTTATATTTTGTTGCTTAAACAGATGACTCTTAGTAAGTGTACCTCCCCAGATACCTCTGTAAGAGCAATGGCTGCCGAGCCTTAAATTTCATTGTCCCAAATAAACTGACTTTGTCTCTCTTCTGTTGTTTAAACCTTTCAAGTCATATGAAAGGGATGAAATTAATAAGCTGCTATTGATGATTCTGGTATGGGGGTTGGCTGTCAGGACAGTAGAAAGTTCTTCTTTTTGAAAAATTTTTAAAGGTTGAAAATTTTGTAGTACATGTACCTTGGAACTATTTAACTGTTTGGAAAGAGAAAAAAATGCCACAGTTATGTGACAGTGTTTTTAAAGTTCTATCTATGTTTATAGTTTTTCCCAGTTGTATCTGTCCCGATCCTTACAAAAGGTAAACAGAGCTTTATTATTTTTCTCCAAAGTGTTACACAATCATAGGAAATATAAGGTCCGCAGAGTGTTAGAGGACTGCATGAGATGACAGGACTAACTGACAACCATGATAATTGTAGGAACTAGCATTTCAATAGTGCTTACTTCAGGCCAAACACTGTTCTGAGTGCTTTATAGGAATTAACTGGTTCATGTGCTCTAGGGTTTTCTTGGTTCTAGTTATATATGGGACACTGTAATGATCCCCATTTTACAAGTGAAACAATGAGGCAGAAAGGACCTAAGCAAAGCTAGAGTCACATGGATATTAAGGAGCAAGGCCAGGATTGGAACATTGACACGGTGGCTCTGGAGCTGTGCAGTGCAGACCACAGTGAGGAAAGGAAATGGGTAGGAAGCTGGTGTATGATGAAGGCAACAGAGAAATCATTGGTAGAAACACTTTTCAGCAGGCTTTTCAATCCAACGATACATTCGGAGTGTTAAGATTCTCTCTAACATTCATCATCATGAAGACAAATGTTTACAATAGCAAAACTTATGTATATTGTTTTTCCGGAACAGAAGCAAGAATGAGTTCAGTTACCAGCTGTACAACTAATGAGCCGTGGAATGTTACTTTGTCTTAGTTTTCTCATCTGCACACTGGGGATTTTATTAGTGCCTACCTCACAGGGTTCTTGCTAAAATTGAATGACATATACATAGAATTATAGAAGATGGCATGGCATATTGTAAGTTATGTGTTAGTTTTAACTCCTCAGGGTTTCCTTTGCAAATTCAAAATTGTAAGCCATCCAGAATAAAATGCGACATCTCTATACACAAATTAGTGTCAGCAACTCTAATCATCAGTTTTAAAAGAGCATAGTGTATACAGTTTAAATATCTGATACCAGAGAGACAATTGAATTAAACATTTTATTTCCAACCCATCACTGGGCTGCCCTTAACTTCAGGGACTGATTGAGTCAGAGACACAGCCAGACCCCACTCAAGGGAAAAACATTTGATGTGTGGTCCCTAATGGAATTAAAGTTCCGCGAGTCTGTCTGTGTTCCTTAGAGAACATACTGCTCAATGATAAAATGTAAGATTCTTTCATTATTGTTTCAATCAATTTAGGATAAGCCTTTCTCATTTACTTTTGACTCTCTATAGGTTACTTGTCATTAGGCACGATAAAACATTTCTCCCAAGGTCTCCAGTGAAAGGAACTGGCAGACTTCCTAATTACTATTCCCTTGTTTCATTTTACCTGCCTCTCTGTACCTTTGCCTTTTTCCCTTTGCACTTTTTTCTCTGGTGCACTCATCACCTAATTTTCTTTACTTTGTTTTTCTGTGTAATAACTTTCTCAGGGCTCATACTCCCCTACGTACCCCACTCCCAAATCTGGAAAGACCTCAGAGCTAGCCAGCTGGTTGACTGATCAAATCAGATTCCAGGTTAGTTGAAAGTCTGCAATACTCAGGTGGCTGAATGTATAAATGAATACTAGGAAGGACGCAGATGTCTGACTTTGCAGTTTTGAGCCATATTCTCATACGTGTGATTGTCCAGGATATATTGCAAATCCTATATGAAGTATAAATTCACAGGAATATGTAGATGCCTCCCAGTAGTTTTCCATGTGAAAATATTTTGTTTGAAATTCAGTACTCAAGAGTATCTGGAGTTAATAAAAAGAAATTTTTTATTCTGTCCAGATGAATGCATTTAAAACCAAATTTTCTTACTGAAGAATAACAGACTATATGATCTTTTGGAAGCAATGTTAAATAGATCCAGTGGTTTAAAAAAATATGTATGTTATGACTAGATTAATTTTCTTGTATTTTTAACTTTTAAGCAGTGAACCAAAATTCAGACATTTTAATCACGTATGGTAGTTAATTTGAAATTCAACTTGGTGGGCAAATCTCTTGATATTCTTTCATGCCACTTATGACTTCTTGTAACCAGACTGTTTCAGCTGTTAACGTTCTATTTTCAGAATGCTCTTATGTCGTAAAGGCAGAACAAGAGGGAAAAAAAGAAACAAGGCATAATCAAAGAAAAACCAGAAAACAATCCATTATGCTGAACGTTTTCTATAATATACATATATATTATAATATTTTATTATATATAATGTTTTATTCAAATACAAAAATACCATGAGAGAATCATTTTTAAGTCCAGGATTCATACTGATAAGTTTCATATATAGAGTTAGAGCATAGATACTAAATTCTTCCCATTGTCTGATCTAAATACACCTCTCCTATGGGCTTTGACCACAGGTGTACAGAATGGATTTAGCTACACAATGCCATCACAGAAAACATTTTATCAAAACATATTTTGACAACTCTTTTTCACAAAAGCAAAGCATGATAAATTTAGGGACACATGGAGAATTTTGCAGGAGACATTCTGTGTGCTGAAAGTGTTTTCTTTCTTTCTTTTTTTTTTTTTTTAGATTTTACTTATTTATTTGACAGAGAGTGAGAGCACAAGCAGGGGGAGCAGTAGAGGAGAGGGAGAAGCAGGCTCCTGCTGAGCAGGGAGCCCGTGCAAGGCTCCATCCCAGGACCCTGGGATCATGGTCTGAGCTGAAGGCAGGTGCTTAACCAACTGAGCCACCCAGGCGCCCCCTGAAAGTGTTTTCCAAAGACAGTGTTTAAAAGACTATCCTGAGGATATTTATGTACATGGTTTAAAGATGGATTATATTTGCAAAGGCATCCTTTCCTTTCAAGGACACTCTGAGTGAAATTTTCTTTGGTACATGCCATTTTATTTACTTGTTTATTACATAAAATGGAGCACTTACTTGAGTAATAAATGGATCCAAGCATCCAGAAGCTAAAAGTCAAAGGGAGAGAACAGTTAAGGGTACTTTGTTACCTCCCCTACATGGGAAGCTCTTTACACTCTGTAAGGGGATGAGTTCTTACTATGCAGTATGATCAGTGGTATAATAAGAAAACAAACCAAAGAGGAAGACTACCTAATGGAAAGATCATGGACAATGGAATCTAGTAAACATAGATTCAAATCCTTGCTCAGATACTTCTCATCCATCATATGTCAATAATAGTAACACTTGCCTCATGGGATTATTGGTAGAAGCAAAAGAAATAGTGAGTGTTAAGTGCCTGGGACATTGTAGATACTTAATGCATAGTAGCTATTAATAGCAGTGTTATGAGAACATTGGACTGAGCAAACATGTTTAGCCTTCTGATGGGAAAGAAGTCTGTCAACCAGCTCTAGATAATCAGTAAAAATTAAAGCATAGATCAAGGGAAAAGTTATATATGATGAATGTGGTAAGCAATGCAGTTTATGGTTTTTGTTGAGGTTTAAAGAATCCAATGCTCTCTTGATGATGCTGCTCTGGCACTTGGTGATGCCCTTATTAGCACCTGCCCTCCTCTATGTGTAAATTTCTGCATATGGTGGTAACTTTCTTGAGCTCTTGTTTCTTCAAAGGAAGGAACGCATACTAGCTATTCATCTTGTGTTCTCATTATTTGTCTCATAGCAAGTGTTCAATAACCTCTATATGAATTCAAAAATGAAATGTGAATTTCTAAATCATCAAACTTACAATCTACCCCTCATGAAATTTCAGACCCTTTTGGAATTGTCATTTAAATATACCAAGTGCTTCCCACTTAGGGAGGGTAATGATAAAAGTATCCTTAACTTTAAAAATACCTGCATTCCTAAAAGTCTGATTTTTAAATTATTTCAAAAATTTATGTATTTTAATCTGCTTTAAAATTATGTCTGTCGGGGCGCCTGGGTGGCTCAGTTGGTTAAGCAACTGCCTTCAGCTCAGGTCATGATCCCGGAGTCCCGGGATCGAGTCCCGCATCGGGCTCCCTGCTCGGCGGGGAGGCTGCTTCTCCCTCTGACCCTCCCCCCTCTCATGTGCTCTCTGTCTCTCTCATTCTCTCTGTCTCAAATAAATAAATAAAATCTTTAAAAAAATAAAATAAAATAAAATTATGTCTGTCATTAGTTAACATTTTAAAATTGAGAATGATAGTCATGAGAATTATTTTTTCTCATTGAGGCTAAATTAATATCACACTCCAAAGGAAGCATACTCTTGGGGCACCAACCGGCTCAGGCAGTTAAGTGTCCAACTCTTGATATCAGCTCAGGGCTTGATCTCAGGGTTTTGAGTTCAACCCCACATTGGACTGCACACTGGGATGTGGAGCCTACTTAAAAAAAAAAAAAAAGGAAGCATACTCTTAAAACTATGTATTTAAAATAAAATGAAAAATAATTGAATACACATTAATGGATATCATTTTAAAGCACTAAATTTAAAACACAAAAACACTACCCTAACATGTTTATGTGGGTAGGAAGAAAATTTTACAGGTAGGTGTAAAGTTAATACATGAATTCTTTAATGTATTCTTTAATAACCTTAAATATTGGATTTTCAAGTGGAAAATAAAGGCATAGTTACTATAGCAGAAATCTGATAATGTCTTAAATTGGTGAAAAGTCTGTTTTTCTCATATAACAATCTGAGCATAATTGATATAGGTCTGGTATGGTCTCATGGAGTCAAAAAAAACACTGGCCCTTTTTATCTTGGTCCTTGGCCATTCTTACCACAGAACTTTCACATCCTGTTCCAAAATGGCTACTCCAACTGCTGCCATCATGTTCATTTTCCAGTCACATCAAGGGGGAAAAGAAGGGAGAGGGGGAGCCTCCCTTTAAAGCTACCATACAGAGTTTGCACACCATTTTATTTCACAATGCCCAAATGTATTTACATTTCAAGCCCAGCTGCAAAGAAGTCTAGAAAAAAATTTTCATATTAAAAAAAAGAAAGAAAAGAGAGAAAAAGAAAGGAAAAGAAAGAAAAGAAAAATAAAAGTTAAAACTCATAGGATTTATTACCAAAAGAATGAAGGAGAAATTGGATAATAGAGGACCTTGAAGTGTCCCTGATACAAGAGTTTAAGTCAAAAGGGATTTTACATGGAATTTATATCATTACTCTAGTCCTTGACTTCCAGAATTACCCCAAAGCACATCATGCTAAATTTTCAGGGAAAATATATGTGAATCACATCATCCTGAGTAATTGTTAGTTATGAGTATCTATCTAAGGTGAATTCAAAAATCCAATGTTGCAGGCTAAACATATATCAAAATTGTATTGTTGATTATAAAATAATAGCTTATAATAGCTAACAGTCATGAAAATTGATTATATTCCAGGCACTGTTCTTAAACATATTAATGTATTCACTTATTTAATTTCACCACATCTCTTTGAGGTAAGTTACCATTATTACCTCAGCTTTGAAGATTTAAAAAAATAAGGAAAAAATGCATTTTTCACTTTTCAAAGAATATTTAATACTTGTATTTTCTTGACGTATGAGGTACTGAATGTGTGAATGAATAACTGAATGAATGGCCAGCCAAAACTCCTACACAGGAACATAGATATTCAAATGACTGTACCCCTTTGGAAGGAACCGTCTTCTATGGCATTTCTAGTGATCAAAACATTCTTGACACTCCACTTATGGAGCTCTCTAGAAAGTTTGTTGCATAGTCTTTTGAAAATGTGGAACATAAAGAATAGGGCAGAGGATCACAAGGGAAGGGAGAGAAAGCTGAATGGGAAGAAATCAGAGAGGGAGACAAACTATGAGAGACTCTGGACTCCAGGAACCAAACTGAGGGTTACAGAAAGGAGAGGGTGGGGGGATGGGGCAACCAGGTGATAAGTATTAAGGAGGGCACATGTTGTGATGAGCACTGGGTGTCATATGGAACTAATGAATTGTTGAACACTACATCAAAAACTAATGACGTACTCTGTGGTGGCTAACTGAACGTAATAAAAAATAAATAAAAATTAAAAAAAAAGAAAAATGCAAAATGATGAGAGATAAGCTCTTCAGAGGATGATTTTATGTTTGGAAACAATTAGGTCATTTAGGAAAAGTCTGCTGGAAAATTAAGCTAGAAGAAGCCAATTTTAGTCAAAATGAAGTGTCCTTCTAAATTAGTAAGAATGCTTCTCTCATTTGGCAGATGAACTGATTATTTTTGTATGATTCTCATATATTTGGGTTAAAACTAAAAATTAAACTTAAATATCTTTAAAGTAAAAAAAGAGTTATGTCCATACAAGTGGTAACAATACAAATATTTTCAGAGGCAAAGACATTCTTTGACATGTATGTATACAGTGAAAAGCTTGGCTTCCTATTTCTCTTCTCCAGTTTAAAATAAAATTGCAAGGTCAAGAAAACTAAAAACTTAGCAAGGTCAAACAGGTTTAAATATTTAACATATTCTTTGTTAATTGAGAATTGCTCATAAGTCTTGGTTTGTATAGTGCTGAAAAGAGAGTGGCAAGAAGGAAGCTGGAAACCACGCGGTAGCTTGATCCCAAAGGGCACTTGTGCTGTGTTAGTGTTTTTGCAGCTTAAGGGAGGTGATATGAGCTGATTTCTGTATGACTAAATCATTCTATAGGACCAAACTACAATATGGAAATTAGATTTGGAGCAGAGACCTTGAAACTAGAGACAGGGAGACAGTCGAGACAGTTGCAAGGGGCGGACCCCAGAACCTAAAGCAAAGCACAGATGTTGGGCAAGGAAAGAGGAAATAGCTTTGAACAGATATTAAGGAGTTAAAATCCATGAGACGTGGAGACCCATTCCATCCTTGTTAATATCTGAAAAAGGGAGGAGTCAAGAACGATCCCTAGGTCTTTGCCTTGGCCTTTTCTATAGCATCATGATAGCTCCTATATGGAGCACTTAGACTATGTCAGGCAGTTGGCTGAGCTCTCATATTTATTACCTTATTTAGTGCTCAAACAAAAAACTATGCCTTCTTTATAAATGAAGAAGGTAGGAACTTAAAGACATTTTCCTAGGTCATAAAGCCAGAGTGTCAGAGAACATTGTACCCTTAGAAAAGTTATTCACTTTACCTTGGGAGCGATCAGGGAGCCAGACTGGAAAGGGCTCATGAAAACAGGAGTTTTTACAGAAAATTATTATAGAAGTATTACTTTGACAGTCATATGAAGGGATTAAGTTTCCAGAAATTTTGAAGATATGGATTTTTTTGTTTAAAAATTGGGGATGTTGGGGGCGCCTGGGTGGCACAGTCAGTTAAGCCTCTGTCTCTTGGCTTCGGTTCAGGTTGTGATCTCAGAGTGGTGAGATCGAGTCCTGAGTCAGGCTCTGCACTGAGCATGGAGTCGGCTTGAGTTTCTCTCTTCCTCTGCCCCTCCCCACACACACACACTCGCTCACTCTCTCTCTCTCTCAAATAAATAAATAAATCTTTTAAAAAAACTTGGGGACGTTGGAGGCAGCGTATACATCTACCATCTTATTTGTAGCCAATGATCAAATTGCAGTATACAGGAATTGCTCAGTTCAGAAATTGTTATATTCCATTTTAAAATTAGATAAAACTCAAAAATAAAGATTTACTACTTAAATTTATTTTGGCACAGCTTCATAGTTTATTTCTTCATATAATATGAGGGCTTTTAGACATAGACCAAATTTTATTTTCTTAAGTAACAGGGAAGCCTAAGCAAGGTAAGAAGCAAAGAGAATCAAAGAGCATATTGTGCCAAGACCTAATGGCATGATTCTTGCAGGTCATGCTTGGCAAAAGGCCATACGACATTCTTGGTACAAACTCTTGATAATGTTCTCTGTTTTACAACATGTGGTGGTGTCTTAACAATATCAGTTCTCGAGTGAGCTGCTTTTGTCAGAATCAAGTACATTTGATCGTGGTGCTGCTATTACTGGAATTTTTTGGATCCAAGTACTGTGGTTGATAAAATTTTTCTTAGTAAGATTTTTTACTTTAATTCCTTCTGTACTTAAAAGCAGCAACAGACTGCTCAAGAACAGATGATTTTTCCGCACCAATTGGCAGAGTATTTGACAAATTAAAGTGTGTGATTCAGATAGAATGAATGCTGAAGAAACTGACTCTAGAATTTTCAGCAATTTCTGCCGTTAAAACCAAGGGTCATTCTCATCAAGCAATACTACTTTCCCTACCTAAGGGTATTTTGATTTGCAATGGCTTCTATTTCCTCAAGATGTCTCAGAATTTTTAGTACATTTTCGAGAATATTATTACCAATAAATAACATTATTTTATAAAATCCCCATATTTCATTGTCCTATTTGCTTGTTTCTCTTCTTTGTCCTATCAAGAACAATTATATTGTTAATAATCTGGAATAATTTATAACCTCTTTTTCTTTTCTACCATTTTTTGAGAGTGCTCAAACTCATGATATTTTTAATAATCAAGTTTAAGCAATGGAATATCACTCCTACTGTAGTCAACGTTTCATATCTAGCCAATATTCTTTCCTCATCTATTTTCATTTACCTTGCAGTGTCAGCCAGCAAGTTGAATCTGTACTGTTTACTATCTTTATCTAATTTCAAATATTTTTTAAATGTACACTGTTCTATCGATTCTGTCCTCGTTAGTATTAAAAAAAAAGATTCATTCCCTTGCATACCACAGAACCGATGCTTACTTTTTCTTTTAGATACGTCTCTGCAAATACCACATACCTGGTGATTCATTGTTCAGAGGGCAGAGTGCACATTCACATTGTGATTCGAAAGAGTAATTTCATTAAATATGTCTAAAAGACTAATAATAAAATTGCATATTCATTCAAACATTCCCTATCCAAATGGAATTTAACTTTCTGGCACTCCAAAAACAAAACAAAAAAAAAATGTTCTTGCAATATCCGAATTTGCATATGTCACTTGAAGCCAGTGAGAATTAGGTGTATATCCAGAAGAAAAATAAAAACTGAAAGGGATCTCTGTCCATTTTATACTTAGCAGTAAGGAGCCATTGGTGACTGGCAAACACTGGGTCATGAAAATATTGGGACCGAAGCTGAATTCCCATGACTTGTAAGGGAGATAAGGAAGTGGATAGGGTAGGTAGAGGGGGCAAGTAGAGGTAATATGTGTGGGTTATTTTATTTTTATTTTTTTAAGGATGGAAATGTTTTGGGTTTCTTCAAATGTTGCTAGAAAAGATCTAGTATTGGGCTGCCTGGGTGGCTCAGTCATTAAGCGTCTGCCTTCAGCTCAGGTCATGATCCCAGGGTCCTGGGATCGAGCCCCACATCAGGCTCCCTGCTCGGTGGGAAGCCTGCTTCTCCCTCTCCCACTCCCCCTGCTTGTGTTCCCTCTCTTGCTGTGTCTCTCTCTGTCAGATAAATAAATAAAATCTTTAAAAAGAATTTAAAAAAAGAAAGGATCTAGTATTGAAAAAGTGGAACTTATTAGACAGAGACAGAGTGAATAATCAAATGACTAAACAATATTGTAATATTGTTCTAAGCTATGTAGTGACCTCCTTAAATGAAAGAAATTCACTTGGCAATTATTAAAGTATTTAAATAGTATCTGTCAGTTTTACTCCTTTTATTCTTAATTCTCATTTTTTATAGAAACTGCTTACATTTTCTTTTATACTTAATATGATACTTCTCTCAGTTGAACAGACCTACCTGTGATTTCTGTGATAAATGAATGTCCAAAATAGTATATCTTGAGATACAGCATATTATTATCACTATTTTTATTAATACTAAACCTTTCTTTTATATACTGTACTATATGTATAATTTAGTTTGGTCTTATAATAATTTTAAGAGGTAACCTCAGCAAATTTTTTTGTATTTTTTAACATACTAATGTATAAAATTAGTTTCAAAATTTAAATATTGGTTCCTGAAAAGCAGACTCTGAGTTGGGGATTTCTGTGCAAGAGATAAATTGGGGAGTACCCTCAGATCAAAACTGGGAAGGTGTGGGGATTGGTGAGAAAAGGAAATAGGGTTGGACACAAGGGAAGTTGAACTGTGTTGTAGTTGAAACAGAAGCCATGGTTGATCCTACAGGGAATTATAAATATGGACAGTCCTTGAGATTTTTCCCATCTGGGTGAAGGAACCGACATTGACTATTCATCTGAGACAGGCTGTGCCCAGAGAAGGGGGGATGACCTTGGATATGGTGGTTCTTTTTAGTCAAGGTCTTGACCTTCCAGTGGAACTCAGCTGACAACTGTTTCTGCCAATACTCCCTGTAGCTGAGGTATGTATTTTGGAGAGATAATGTGCACAGCACACCACAACACCCTGTATAAAAACAAAGGAATTTATTATAAAAATACTCTGCCTTATTTCTCTCCAACCCCGATATAATTCCCCAAATGCAGCCACTACTATTTTTTTAACCTTTCCTAATGGTTAATATCTCAATGCTAACTAATGTGCTTAGTGACTTTAATTTTAACATTTTGAAATATTATTCAAAAACATAAGGTATTTTTTCTCCTGTATTTTAATTTCATTTATCTTTCCCTTTATTCTCAATATAATTACAGCACTATTTGTATTTCCTGGAAGTAGGTCTAAAGTCTAATCAAGTTCAAAGATGGGTGAGAATAAGGATTTGCACTTTGTTCGCATTTGCTTTTTCTTAGGTTTATTTTTAAAGTTGCAAATAAAGCAAAGGTTAAGAATGCAATAAGGATGTAGATAGGTGAATGTGATTTCCCATTGCCTTGCTGGTTTCTAAGAGTGCTACACCTGAATTCAGTTCCATGGGTATAGCCTTCCTGAGAGGGGGGGGGTTTCAGCAGCAAGACAGAGCCAAGAACTTTGGGTTCTCTGCTTTTGATACCCTCAGTTACTTCTAGGCCCTTCCTCAGGTCCGCCTCTCAACTTCTGGGTCAGCTATACTTTTACTTTTACCATAGTTATTTTCTGTGCTTTATAGTTTGTAATCTAGAAATCACAAACTTTTAAGTAGAGTTTTTATCATTATTATTGGTAAATATTTTTCAAAGCAGAGTCAATTGTTGGTGTGTTGCAATTACACTCCCTGGTCTATATTTCCCGTGTTATCCTTATGCCATTTTTACGCCTCACCAACAGATAGAAATCAAATCCCCTTTGGGGGGCTTTATATGCTTCACTATGTCAGCCATACCTTTCTTATAAATTGTAAATTTCAAATTCCTCCCTTCCCTCCTCTCTTTCTCACATTTTAATTCCTCCCAATTTTGTCTTAATTCTTCCCCTTTTTTTTAATTTTAAGAAGGCATTTACTAAGTCAGAAAAAATAATTCTTAGGATTCTCATTCTATTACTTCCTTTTTTTTTTTTCTTATGGAAAACTTTACTAAAACTCCCTGTGTCATGACGACTTCCCATCTGAAGACTTTCTTCTTGTTGCAAAGAGTTGATTGTTCCCTATATCAGCTAAGCCATCTTCAGAGTTACCATTCCAAAATGTATCCTTCTTTTGTTCCACCTATGGCTTCCTGTTTCTTGATTTATTCTTTTATTTTTCTGTATTATACTCTCAGTAACTTTTTGCAAAAGGGTGAGTGGCAAGCAAGCTCTGAGTTCTCTGTATCTTAAAATTCCCATCACATTTGATTGGTGGCTTTGACTGTATCTTGTTCCAGGCTCAAAATTATTTCCCTCATAACTTTGAAGACATTGTGTCATTGTCTTCTGGCATTAAGTTTGCTGATGGGAAGCTGAATTGCCTTTTATTTGTAGGTGGCATTTTTTTTCTTCTTCTTCCTCTGTGGAAGTTTTAAGGATCTTCTGTGGTTCTCTAGAATGTGTTTAGAATTCAGTTTTTTTCCTTTAATCCTGCCATGCACTTGATTGGCCCTTTCAATCTATTTAAAGATCCCTGTTCATCATCTCTAGAAAACTCTTCTGCAGTGATTCTTTGTTGATTTCTTTTTCTAAGCTTACTTGACTATGTAAGAAAATCTTGTTAATCAAATATTAAATCTCCTGAATTGACTTACTATGTCTTTTACGGTTTCTCTCATATTTCCACTTTATATTTTTGTACCATGTACTGGGAAATTGCCTATACTTTATCTTCTTTTCTACCTCTTCATATATATTTTTTGTTTTAAAATCTAGGAGGTTGCTTTAACTTCCTTTTTTTATCAACTTTCTATACTGTGGGAGGAAGAGCAAATCACACCACAAGTGACTCAGGGGCCCTTTTGTTCTCTGGCTGTCCTTCTTTCATTGAAAAGAGTGAAAAAAAGACATAATTTCTGCCCCATTGGAGTTTAGTATTTAGCTGGAACAATATATCAGTTATTATTGCTATCAAGCTAACTGCTCAAAACTTAGTGACTTGAGACAATAACCTTTTATTTGGCTCCTGACTCTGCAGGTTAGAAACTTGGCTGAGTGGTGTTAATGGTCTGGTTGAGGTCCAGCTGACCTCTGCTAAGGTCACTCAAGTGTCTTCAGTTAGTTTGGGGGTCAACAGAGGCTAGCCAGTTTCTGTTAGCCTTGGCTGGTAGGTCTGGAATGGCCCGGAAGGCAGAAGCTTGTCTCCATTTGTTACCTCATCCTTCATCACCTTCACTTGGGCTTATTCACAAAATTAAGAGCAAGGGCTCCAAGAGTGACTTAAAGGGCAAGACCCAGAGTATAAGCATTTTTCCAGTCTCTACTTACTTCACATTTGCTATTGTCCCATTGGTCAAAGCAAGTTACATGGCCAACCCCAGAGTGAATATGAGAGGGGTCCAAGTAAAAGTGTGGATGAAAGGAGGCATGCAGAAACTGGAGCTCCCATTACAAGAGGTAAAATGTAAGACTGGAAATTAAAGATGGGACAATTCTGAAACACTCTATAAAATGTAAAAATAAAACCATAATTTTTATGTTACAGTATGGTATATGCTGTAAGAGTTCAGTGAAACAAGGGTGCCTGGATGGCTCAGTCAATAAGCGTCTGCCTTTGGCTCAGGTCATGATCCCAGGGCCCTGGGATCAAGCCCTGCATCAGGCTTCCTGCTCAGCAGGGAGCCTGCTTCTCCCTCTCCCACTCCCCCTGCTTGTGCTCTCTCTCACTGTGTCTTTCTCTGTCAAATAAATAAATAAAATCTAAAAAAAAAAAAAAAAATTCAGTGAAACAAAGATAGAGATTGAACTCCCTAGAAAAGCTTCATGAAAGGGTTGGGTTTTACCAGGTTATTAAAAATTGTGGATGAATTCAGATCGGCCAAAAGTGTGGGCAGATTGAAGGTGTGGGGGATTAGAGGGGAGTGGGGAAATGGGCATGTTATTTCACTGAATTTGACGATTTCCTCTGCTAGAGATAATGCTACATATTCAAATTAAGGTTAGCTGCCAGAAGGCCATGAATGGCTGATTGGAAGAGTCTATTTTTAATGACATTTTAATATTGGTAAAATGAAAGAAAGAATCCTTGCTGGCAAAAATATACTTTTTGAAAAAAAAAAAAACTCAATTATTTTCCAAAACAATCTTTGATAAGGAAAATTATGACAAGAATTAAAAACATCAGATATTTTGAGTAAATATAATCTAAGATTTATACAGGAATTAGAGAGGCTAAAATTTACTTTCATGTTGGAAGATATCTTTCAAAGATAATTAAGCTATTCAGCATAGTATAAACATATACCAGCATCCTAACTTTCTTTTCTTTTTTTACATTTTTTTTTTATTTTAATTCCAGTATAGGTAACATACAGTGTTAGATTCGTTCCAGGTGTCCAATATAGTGATTCAACACTCCCGTACAACACCCGGTGCTCATCACAAGTGCCCTCCTTAATCCCCATCACGTAATTTACCCATCCCCTCACCCACCACCCCTCTGGTAACCATCAGTTTGTTCTCTATAGTTAAGAGTCTCTTTCTTTTTCTTTTTTTTTTTAAGATTTATTTATTTTAGAGAGAGAGAACATGCACGCACGCAGGGGGAGGGACAGAGGGAGAGGGATAGAGGATCCTCAAGCAGACTCCCTGCTAAGTGCAGAGCTGGACACGGGGCTTGATTCCAGGATCCTATGATCATGACCTGAACCAAAATCAAGAGTCAGCCACCTAACTAACTGAGCCACCCAGACCACCAAGAGTCTTTCTTGGTTTGTCTCTCTCTTTCTCTTTTTCCTTTGCTCATATGTTCTGTTTCTTAAATTCCACATATGAGTGAAATCATATGTTATTTGTCTTTTTCTGACTCACTGACTTCATTTAGCATTATACTTTCTAGCTCCATCCATGTTGTTGCAAATGGCAAGGTTTCATCCCTTTTTATGGCTGAATAATATTCTGTTGTATATATACATGCACACATATTTTCTTTATCCATTTATCTATCAATGGACATGGGCTGCTTCCATAATTTGGCTATTGTAAATAATGCTGCAATAAACATAGGGGTATGTACATCCCTTTGGATTAGTATTTTTGTATTTTGGGGGTAAATTCCCAGTAGTGTGATTACTGGATCATAGTGTAGTTCTATTTTTAACTTTTTGAAGAAACTCCATACTGTTTAACACAGTGGCTACACCACTTTGCATTCCCACCAATAGTGCATGAGTGTTCCTTTTTCTGCATGTCCTTGCCAACACTTGTTGTTTCTTGTGTTTGTGATTTTAGCCATTCTGACAGGTGTGAGGTGATATCTCATTACAGTTATGACGTGCATTTCCCTGATGATTAGTGATGTTGGGCATCTTTTCATGTGTCTGTTGGCCATCTGGATGTCTTCTTTGGAGAAATGTCTGTTCGTGTCTTCTGTCTGTTTTTAAATTGGATTATTTGTTTTTTGGGTGTTGAGTAATATCAGGTTTTTAAAAATATATTTTGGATACTAGCCTTTTATCTGATATGTCATCTGCAAATACCTTCTCCCATTCCACAGGTTGCCTTTAGTTTTGTCAATGGTTTCCTTCACTGTGCAGAAGCTTTTTATTTTGATGGAGTCCCAATAGTTCATTTTTGCTTTGGTGCCATTGCCTCAGGAGACATATCTAGAAAAATATTGCTATGCTATAGCCTATGTCAGAGAAATTACTGCCTGTGCTCTCTTCCAGCGTTTTTATGGCTTCAGGTCTCACATATCAGTCCTCTACCCATTTCGAGTTTATTCTTGGGTATGGTGTAAGAAAGTGGTCCAGTTTCATTCTTTTGCACATAGATGTCCAGTTATCCCAACACCATTTGTTGAAGAGACTATCTTTTTCCCATTGTATATTCTTTCAGCATCCTAATTTTTGAAGGCACTTGTGAAAACCAAGTAATTTTTCTGCAACACATCCAATTTTAGTCTTTGTTGATGTCAGTCATATGACTAATGCTTCTTCTTCATTGTGGTTAGCCCAATTTATTTAGGGTGGTTAGCCAAAGAACTATTGTTCAAAAAAGACAAAAAAAAAAGTAGTTGGAATTTTCTACCAAAGACTGCTAATATAAAATAATGCATTGGAAATTATTTAAATCAAATACTTAATTCTCTATAATGTAATAAAAGACCCATTTTTAGGAAGAAAATTAAATATTTTTTTCGGAGGGAATATATAGCTTATTATAATGAATTATAAACATTTTTCTTATAGCTATTTGGGTATCTTCAGTTTAAATAACATTACTGAAACATATATATGTATATATATTATATATGATGCTATATATTATATATATAATGCTAACTAGACTATCTCTACTGATATTAAAATACTTTAAGAAACTAAAGTGCCTTGCAAATTTTATCACTTGCTGTACATCCTAAACTCATCTTTAAAAGGATGTATGGTCTAAGAAATTCAAGATTAAAGAATGTCTCCATGTTTAGCCTGAGCTGTATGTATTAGTAAATTATATGAATTACATGACCATTTAATATAGTCTGTCTGTAGACATGAACCTCAGCTCTCTCCTAATTTGGGGAAATATTTGCAGCCATTCATGCATGGAAGCATTGGTCTTTCCACATAAACATATGAAAGAAAAAGAAAGAAAGAAGAAAAAAAGAAAGAAAAAGAAAGAAAGAAAGAAAGAAAGAAAGAAAGAAAGAAAGAAAGAAAGAAAGAAAGAAAGAAAGAAAAAGAAATCACTCTGACAACTGGAAATAATACTGATCTCTTGTACTAAATTTTAAGTATATCAACGTCAGGTCTCATAGTCTGATTGCTCCAAATATACCCTCAAATGGCTTCTCATCTTGTTTATTGTCCTTATCACAAGGCGCAGGATACTTCATGTTTACATTAATCACAAAACTGTCAGAGGCTATTGATGTTTCACACAATTTTGAATGGCTCTTAATCTTTTTCGGCATTTGGAGAACCTTGATTGACCCTTCACAGGATAGAAATAACCATAACTATATACTAAAATTATCTGTTTTTGTAGCTGAGTTAAGCTATTTCTCTATTCTACACTCCCATGATCTCTTCTCTTCTTTTTCTTCTTATTTTTCTAATTCTTTTTCTTTCTGCCTCCTTTTTCTCCTCCTCCTCCTTTTCCTGACCCCGTTGCGCTTTTCCTGATCCCTCTATAAGCACATAGAAATTTAGAGAGTTTCTGTGAATGAACACTGATTTCTCCTCCTATCACTTTCAGTAAAAGTGAAATTTAATACAAAATTCTATAGCAACCTATTTCAATTTTCTTGATATCAGTAAACCAATCTCATACCACTAGTCATGATGATTTTTTAGTTTTAATAACAATGAAAGACCATTATTTAAAGCATCATCGGTAACAAACTTACTTTGAATTAAATCTGCAATGTTAAATTTAAAGGAATCACATGTAGATTAATTTCAAGACAGAATTTTGATGTGGTTTGTTATTCTAATTTCCTTTAAGGTATGAAAACAAATAATAATAATAATTACATTACTAACAACTAACATTTAGTATATGCGTGTGTTTTGTCAAGTATTCTAAACGCACTACATCCATCAATGCATTTAATCTGCAAAACAACTCTCTGAATGAGCGTTGATTTTATAGTTGAGAAAAATGAAGCACAATGAAAATACACAGGAAGTGGTAGAGCCAGGGCTTTGTTTCATTTGGGTTTGGGTTTGGTTTTTTCCCTTATTTGCAGTTAATATAGTCACTTATGGGACTGAAGAATTTTTAAACTTTTTTAAAAGTATAGTGTAGTCGGGGCATCTGGGTGACTCAGTCTGTTGGGTGGCCGGCTCTTGATTTCAGCTTGGGTGGTGTCTAAGGGTCTGGGATCCATCCCCCTTCTCGGGCTCTGTGCTTAGTGGGAGCAGGGGGGTCTGCTTGGGATTCTCTTCCTCTCCCTCTATCTCTCCCCCTGCTTGTGTGCTCTCTTTCTCTCTCTCTAAAATAAATCTTAAAAAAAAAATGTGTAATATAGTCAGGAATAGTGCAAACTATATTACAAGACCAGCCATAACTTTATTCATCTGTTAACATCTTACCCTATTTTCCTTTTTTCTTACAGTATCTTGATTTGCATTTCCAAGAATAGTAATATTCTCTTACATAACTACAAGAGAGTTCTTTACTTTGGTAAACTTAACATGGATACAGCAACTTTTATCTAATCCATATTTTAATTTTTTTCAACTGACCCAACAATGTCCTCTATGGTATTTTTTACCAACAGTTCAGGACTCAATCCAGGATCAGTTATTACATCTAGTTTTCATGTCTCTTTAGTCTCCTTCAATCTGAACATTTCTATAGCATGTTTTTTCTTTTATATTTTTGAAGAATGTAGTGAGACTGAGACCTTTCATACCAACAAGTGATTACTTGAAAGGCTGGTAGTGAAAGAAACAAATCTGAAAGAAAACTTGAACATAAGGGAAATGTCTGTGAAAATTTTACCAGATATTGCAGAGAGGTATTCAAAATAGTTGAAGCTATATTTATTCTGATCTTTCAAGGAAATCAAAACACAGTTTAAGAAAATAGAACTATTAACTGCACACATTTACAGTTTTCCACTAAATCGAAGTGTCAAACTCAGCAGAAGTAAGTCCCTATATCTCTGAATCTCTCTGGCAAAAATGACATCCATGTTAAGTTTACCAAAGTAAAGAATGCTCTTGTATGCAAAATGAAGAGATTAATTAATTACTAATTGGTTCATTAAAATGATCCACTTAGAAGTTTATATTGATTTGTTTGTTTCTTTGAGATCACCCAGATTGAGCTTATGGAATTCACCCTATAAGATCAAATAGTTAATTAAGATAACAATAGCTTAGACTAAACTGTTGACAGTGGAGATAGAGAGAAGTGGATGAATTTAAGTACAATTTGGAGAGTTGAATTGACGAGATTCTGTGATGAATTGACCATAGGAGGTGAGCTGGAGGGAAGGGCCAGGTGTAATCCTTAAGCTCCAGGTTTGCATATCTGACTCAGTGATGTCATTCACTGGCCAACCAAAGAAGGGAGAGGGCCAGGTTATGGGTGAGAAGGTCAAAAGTTCAGTTTGGGACCTACTACTGTCTTCTTAGATATTTGGATAGTGATACAGAAATAAATATACAGATCTGAAGCTTAGCTAGAAGGGTTGAAGTGAAAAAATGATCCAGGGCATCACCTGTATAAAGGTGGTAGTAGAAATGTTGAATGTGGAAGATGCCTGGGATGACTCCAGAAAGAGTGAAGAAAAGAAAGTCAATGGCATAGCCTTGAATCATGCCCACTTGAAAGGGTGTGGTGAGGATGGTTAGAGTGTTAAGGAGATTGGAGGAAAATATTAGCCAGAGAGGTAGAAGTAAGACCAGAAAGCCTGTGTCAATAAAGATAGAACTGAGTATTTGACAGAATTAAGAAGTATTCACCATTGTCAAAGGTTGCCAAGAGGGAAAAGAAGTTAAGTGTTGAAAAATAATCTTAGACTTTGGAAGCATCATGGGACTGGTGACTTTATCCAGAACTTCTACTGTGAAGTGATAAGTGTAGACTCCAGACTGGGCTGAGTGGTCATGGGAAAAGTGACAGTAAGGAAAATGAATCAACAGACAAGTGTTTTAATTAGTGACTAAAGAAATAGCAGTGGTGGTATTTGGAGGGGTTTGTGAAGTCGAGAGAGGTTTGAGTCCTGCTTTCTTTAAAGTAAAAAAAAAAAAAGCCATTGGAAGACATTCAAATGTCTTAGGAAAGAATCAGTTGACAAGATATGTTGAATATATAGACTCATGAAAAGATAACAGAAAGTATAACTTCTTTGAGAAGGTGGGAAAAGTTCATGATTTAAAGTGAAGGATATGGAACTGGTCTTAGATGAAGAAGCAACCTCTTTGCTCTCATAGCAGGGAGGAGGGTAAGGAGAAACACAAATGTAAGAGTTGTCGGTTAGGAAGCAGAAAGTCAAAAGAGTCCCTTTGGAAAAAAATGAATTTTTAATTATGAGGTAGGAACTGGAGTCATTTATAGAGGGAGGACATAAATGTAAATAGATATTTTCAGGAGCTCAAAGAAGACTTGCATGTCATTCAGGAGAAGGAGAGGATTTCTCTGTCCCATGGACAGCATGTCGGGCTTCCTGAGGTTGGAGATCATACATTTATTTTTATTTTTAATTTTTATTTTAATTCCAGTTAGTGTTAGTTTCAGGTACAGAATATAGTGATTCAACACTTCCATGCATCACCTGGTGCTCATCACGACAAGTGTCCTCCTTAATCCCCATCACCTACTTAGCCCATTCCCTCTCCCTCTTCCCCTCTGGTAACCATCAGTTTGTTCTCAATACAATGGGATATTATTCAGGCATAAAAAAAGAATGAAATCCTGCCATTTGCAATACGTGGGTGGAGCTAGGGAGTATAATGCTAAGCAAAATAAGTCAGTCAGAGAAAGACAAATATCATATGACTTCACTTATATGTGGAATTTAAGAAACAAAACAAATGAGCAAAGGGAAAAAAGAGAGGGAATTTAAGAAACAGACTCATTCATTTATTTTGAGTGTCTGCCCTGTTGTGTGACATTTCTTAGCATTAGATGGCTATTCCTGAGGAAGCTGGAGAAAGTAGTCTATGTAGGATTGGGTTTTTTCAAGGCAGGTTTAACAAAAAGACAAAGCAGCTTGGATGTTCCAGGAGAATTATTGAAATAAAGGGTCAGAAAATCTATGCTGGGGTGCCTGGGTGACTAAGTCGGTTAAGTGTCCAACTCTTGATTTCAACTCAGGTCATGATCTCAGGGTTGTGGGATCAAGCATCTCATTGGGCTCCATGCTGAGCATGGAACCTGCATAAGATTCTCTCTCTCCCTCTCTCTCCTTCTCTCTCTGTCCCTCCCCCACCCCCACTCAATCTCTTTCTCTCTAAGAAAGAAAGAGACAGAGAAGGAGAAAAAGAAGAAAGAAGAAAGAAAGAAAGAAAGAAAGAAAGAAAGAAAGAAAGAAAGAAAGAAAGAAAGAAAGAAAGAAAGAAAGAAAGAAAGAAAGAAAGAAAGAAAGAAAGGAAGGAAGGAAAGAAAGAAGAAAGAAGAAAGAAAGAAAGAAAGAAAGAAAGAAAGAAAGAAAGAAAGAAAGAAAGAAAGAAAGAAAGAAAGAAAGAAAGAAAGAAAGAAAGAAAGAGAAAGAAAGAAAGAAAAGAAAGAAAGAAAGAAAAAGAAGAAAGAAAGAAAGAAAGAAAGAAAGAAAGAAAGAAAGAAAGAAAGAAAGAGAGAGAGAGAAAGAAAGAAAGAAAGGAAGGAAGGAAGGAAGGAAGGAAGGAAGGAAGGAAGGAAGAAAGGAAAGAAAGAAAGAAAGAAAAAGAAAAAGAGGAAAAGAAAAGAAAAGAAAAAATCTATGCTAAATATTAAGAGAAGTGAATGAAGGGTAGAAATGGTGGTCTTAATGAGGGGAAACAGGCTGTGTTCTAGAAATTTTGATGAGGTTAAAATATCACTCGTCTCACAAGTAAACTGTAGGAAGAGGAGGTTGTGCTTGAATTTGTGATTTTAGATGTGGAGCAGTGTCAGGTGATGCTAACTAAGTACCTTCATGTGACATTGAGAGAGTGTGACTGAAAGGTAGGACAGGAGAAATTCTCCCCCAATGCAGAGATCAAGGATCTGAGAGATCAGGGTGCATGTTGAAAACAGCCTAGATGGTGAGCACCACTGGTGATTCAAGAAAGGCTGGAAGCCATTGCCAGAGATGTTAATTAATAAAGGGCAACAACAGGCTGGATGGCAGCCAGTAAGAAGAGAGCATGACCTGTTAGAAGCAGGAAGAAGAGTTTTGTTTTATTTTTGCCTTGTTTGCTTTTAACAAGAGGGCAGAGAAGTAGTGGTTTGGAAATGGTAAAGGTGGAGGAATCAACCCATAGCCAGCCCAGGAAATATCGAGATTACGAGAAAATAAATAGACAGCACTTGAGAATGCTGCTAGCATAGTGGTGTCTCCAGAGATGAGCCATGTTTCAGCTAAAGTAAGGGAGGTGGGGAGGAAGCATCAAGGTGTTGACAGCAAATTGGAATTTTCTAGTTCAGACATTTTGCTTCTAAACACGCAGCAAAAGGGTGTGACAGCAAAGAGAATCGTAGGACTGGTGGGAGAGAGAGCTTCTAGGCACTGAAGAAAAACTGAAGCCCAGCAATTAGCAACTGCCTTAGAACAAAATTCTGACCTACAGTGTTTGATTGGGATTTATATTTTTTGTTACCCTCCAAAATAATAATTAAATTTAGTTTCTATTTCCACATTCAGTTTACCTCAAGAAAGTCCCACAAAGTACACTTTTGCATATGCTATTCCTTCTGTCTGGAATGTTTTTTCCTAAGATACCTACATGACTCTTTTCCTCATCGTCTTTAGGTCTTTGCTCGAATGACACCCTTGCTGTGGAATTTCTACAGAAAGGTCTTCCTTTCATCTAAGTTGTCCATCTCCTCCTCCCCAGCTTATTTTCTCTGTGTCACTTTCCATCCTCCGACAGCTCCTGTGATTTTCTTACGTATTTTTGCATCTCTCTTCTCACACTACCATCCAAAGTCCTGGAGGGCAGGCTTTTCGTCCATCTCGTTTACTCAGAGCCTCTCTCACCAGCAGCTAGAACCGTATCTGAAACGTAGCCGGATTCAATAAATACTTGCTGAATAAATAATTGCTGAATGAATTCATACATGAATTAATAGGCATAGAAAGGCAATGGGGTCTGAGGACCATTCCAAAAGAGTAGTTACAAAAATATTTGGATCAATGAAAACATTGTTGGAACAAATGTGGGGGGGCCCTTCAGGGTTAGAGGGTCCAGCACACATGTGGATGAATAAATAGTGCTATGAGCGTTTTAAAGGGGGCTCTTTATTTCAGAATCACCTCCGGATTACAGGATGATTTTAATGTCATTTGAGAACTTAATTCCCTATCAAATAGCCCACTGAATAGTCTTCTTTTGGTTTAATTTTCAAACCAAATAAAACATAGTGCTGGTACCCTGCATGAGGCTAACTTTGCAGCTGAGCGCCTCCAGGCACATCAAGGACCAGACTTAGATTAACTGCCAGTTTCTGCAACTGCAAAAATCAAGCTACAGGAACTTTGAATACATGAGGATAGTTGAAAAAAGCAGGGCTCTATTCCACTGTTATAGACTTCCCAACATCCCTCTCATAAAGTAGTTAAGATTCTGCTTGATTAAATAGAGGATATATTTTGGTGGTTTTAAAACTTTTTTTTTGGTTGAAAAAAATAGTCAAGACTTTTTTTTTCTATGTCTACTGAGTGCAGTCTTCAAACCTGCTAATCACATTGACTAATCTTGATTTTTTTAAATTGATTTTTCATCTAGATTTTTTTAACTTTCATTTTGCCTGTTTTCTTTTTAAAATGAATCTTAGTAAAACTCTTTTCTTATACATATAAATACATACATATAATATATAAGTAAGATACACTTATACACATATTTTTCCTAAAACAAAACAAGGTTATTTTTAAACATCTTTTATATGTAGTAAATATATTAACATTATTTAAGTGTGTGTGTTTTTGTGCATACGTGTGCATACACAAATTGCTGTGAAGGTATATATATATATATATTTGAGTTTTCCCAGAAATGATTTTCTATCAAGAAAACATTGGCTATATGAACAGCTTACAGTCTTTAAAATGTTCCTTTAACTAGACAAGCTCTGTGTTTCCCATCTTTTAGCATCTTCTGTGTAAGGCTGACTGACATTAAATGAGGGAAGAGGGTAGTGATGTCAAAGAGAGTAATGCTTGACTACCCATCTTGTGCCCTAGGCACAGACCTGCAGGAAGATCCATCACTAATTTCAAATTTCCTTTTGAACTGGATGGTACTGGATTGTTAACATGTTGTGTAATGACCTGTACGAATCAATAGGATGTCTGTCCAATCCTGGGAAGATAAATATGGATGAGTCCCATGCCATCAGTCATTTGACCTGCTGATGTTAATGCATATTCGTACTCATTGAAGTCATTCAGGGAAGGGAATTGGTCCCAGAATAATCCTATTGCTGCCTTTGGGTCTCAGGTATCAGGAGATAGATCAGATTTTTTTATATTTGCATATGGAGAGACTGAGAATGCAGCTGGACAATTTCCTTCTGGCTTTTACTGGAATAAGATAGATACTGTTGTTCATCAACAGTGACTGCAAGGTTAAAGGAAAAGTTAGAGAGAGAGAGAGAGAGGAGGGAAACCTACATTTTTCAGATACAATTCAGATGTTTTAGAAATATATTTTTCCACGGGTCTGTTAAATGTTCTCTGATCCTCTGGTATTCATTGTTCCTTTTGTGTCCCTTGCTTCCTGGTTCCTAAGTGTGTGCTATCCAAGGGAATTGCATTTCAAGTTTAAAGAAACTTGGCTTTTGAGCAAAATTGAGCAGGAACGTCAGAAGGCAGGTATGAAAAAGATAATCTGCTTCCAAATTTCTTTGTCCCTCTTTCATTCAGTACCCATAGGAGAATTTAGGCTCAATTTATACCATTTGTATAAAGTGTCTCTGAGTGGTTTGGTCACTAATTCTTATAGCAGTCTGTTGACAGATAATAGCTCTGACATACTGAATACCAGAAGGAAAATCTAGCTAACAGCAACAGCTTCCAAGGCTTAGAAAAATCCTCTCTGATCTAAACACATTTCTCATTTTTTAACAAAATAAGGAATTTAGCTAGGATATTTTAAATTATTCACCAGACATGTGAAATATTTTTGTAATACATATTATAGTAACTTCATTCAAATGTAGAATATAATCTTATTGTGTTTTGAAGCAATAAATTTTAGTACTCAACAAATTTTTAGAAAATCTAAGGATTATTCTGATAATAAACAAATGAGAACAGGTCCTTATGGTCCTTTTTTACTCTTTCCTTTTAGGCCTTTTACAATCCACAGATACAATCATTTTAAGACACAGAAAAATGATAGAAAGGAGAGAATTAAGATCCATAGTAAATGGTACCTGTCCCTAGATTTATAATGAGAGGCATTTTATGTTTTATTAGATTTCCTCAATATTTTATTTTATATACTGTATAAAAGTAGGTATACTATAATACCCTTTTCCCAAAGAGACAAAATAGTTCTTGAATTTTCAGCCTAGTGTAGAAGAATATTTACGCTTTATGGGGAGTCTACTGATTAACCAAAAATATCCTAATCATATGAAGTAACTGCACTTTACACATGAAAAAAACTGAGACTCCAGGAAATTAATTAACTGGCCAAGTTCACATATCTGATTTTAGAAACTGTGTTCTTTCCATTGGCATCACACATGCAGTTTTTCTTTGGTTTTGCCTGGGAAAGCAGAGGCAAAAAGCAGTAACAATTGGAAAAGAAGATGATATCTATGATAGGATAAAAGAGAAGTTGATGTCAGAGAAACAGGATGAGTATAGTGAAGAAAAGAAAGAATTTGTGAGGAAGGCAAGGGGTCACAGTACATTCATTGTAGACTCAAACTCCATTTAAGAACTACTTCCCACATTATTCAATGCCCCAGAATTGTTGTAAGCCTCCATTTTATGAACAAGATGTTTTGAACATAATAAAACTGAACTTAATGTATAAAATTCTATACATTTGAACATTATTAGTGTATATCCAAAAGTACATTTTCTACCTGTGTCCTAAATTCAGAGATACCTTCTTATTTCCACAAAAATATAATTAAATTAACATAATTAAAGTTATGGCAAGATCTATTAATGTTTGTCTGAATTTTTAATGAATCCTTATAGTTATTTGTTCCAGCTTGCAAAGGTTGCTTTAAAAATTAGGAAGTAGCAATTTGTTTTTCTTCCCTTCATTCAAACTTTTATCTTTTGCTTTAGATGTAAAACAGTATGATGACAAATTCTTCATTATTACTTGGAACTGAAAAAGCTATTCTTCAGCTTAATTTTACTTTTTAAAAATTAAGTGAATTTACCCAGACACTAGGCTTTGAACTAAGATCCATAAAACTGTGATAATTTAAGAAAAATAATTGACTAATTTAGAATAGTTAAGCAAGCTATTTGAATATGTTAAACAGATGCATTAAATGTGACAGTATGTCCCCTTTGGATGGGCTCATTCTGAGTTAAAACTTGAAAAAAGAACTGGGTCTGCTTCTCATCAGTGTCAAAATATCATATAATTTTCTATAAAAGTGTGTTTTCTTCAATTATTGACCCAGGTTCTCCCTCTCTCCCCATCCCAGGGGTACCCACATTCTGGGAATGATTTAAAATGATGATGTATATAATGTACTTGGAACTGGGTATTACTTTTTTTGTCTCTTTTTACTGATTATCTCCTCCTTGTCTGGAGGACATTACTATTTGCTCTCCCTGGAATAGAAAACATTCCTTCTCTTCCATAATTGTATGTGTTTGGGTGTGTGTTAGGAATGGGGGAGGTTGACCTAAATTTCTCACTTCAGAATGTTAACCCGAAGTTATGGTTCTCAAGTCAGGGTGATTTTGCCCCCATCTCCCCAGGGGACATTTGGTAACGTCTGGAGGCATTTTTTCATTGTCGGCGCTCACAGGGTTACTGCTGGCATTTCGTGGGTGGAAGCCAGGAATTATGCTACACACCCTACGATTGGCAGACCACGCCCCTACAAAGAATTATCTAGCGCATAATGTCAGCAGTGCTGAGGTTAAGAAATCCTGATCTACAGTGAAGAAAACCTGAGAAAACCCGTTTGAAAATATTGGCCAGTTACTCAGTTTTACCTAAAGATTTTTCACATAAGGAGGCAAAGGAAACTCTATTTTTTATCATGATTTATTTAGCAACTAATTCAGTTATTCAACGGTAGCATTAAGAATAGATCATAGCCGGGCGCCTGGGTGGCTCAGTTGGTTAAGCGACTGCCTTCGGCTCAGGTCATGATCCTGGAGTCCAGGGATCGAGTCCCATATCGGGCTCCTTGCTCAGCAGGGGGTCTGCTTCTCCCTCTGACCCCCCCCCTCATGTGCTTGCTCTCTCTCATTCTCTCTCTCTCTCAAATAAATAAATAAAATCTTTAAAAAAAAAAAGAATAGATCATAGCCAATCTTACTCCACAACATGAAGGTGGGCCCTTATCAACCAACTTCTTAGGGAGAACACACACACACACACACACACACCCCGTTGCGATTAGAACTGTATCTTGTGGCCATTAGCTTCAAGAGTGCTCCCACACACTGTGTCATTGACTTCATCTCTTTGTGCTGTGTCAGGAAATTCGGGTGATAAATAATGGACTATCACAATGAATTAGAAGTAGAAATGACAGTTTCAACTATTTAACTCATTGGGGTTTTTTGTTTATTTCCTATACTTTAGAATCTGATCTCATTCAGATTCTGTTGCAAAAGCAGCAGAAACTCAAGCTGGCAAACAGACACTAACACTAAGAAAATGAGTGAGTGAGTGAGTGAGTGAGTGAGTGAGTGAGTGACAAAGAGACAGAGACAGAGAAAGAGGGAGGGGAGGGAGGGGGAGAGAGATCCAGTAGACAAATTCTGGAGCCAAATATTTTGGGGATTTTTTCTTCTTGGTCTACCTAGCTATTGTTCCTTTGCTTGTTCATAAAATAAATTCCTAATTGATCATGCAGAATAAATGTATATAATAACAGATTGGAATTTTTACATCAGAATAATTTCATTCCAACATTTAAGTTCTATTTTCTCTGATAACAGAAGGGCATCCACTCCTTTCCCTTCTCTCACTATGCACCCACATGAAATTGAAATTTTTCACTGTATTCGAGCTGAATAAATGAATATATTTGTTTCATCATTTCTATTCTTTCTAGATTAGTCTTCACTATACCACAGATATGACTAGCTTTTAAATTGCTAACTACTTTTACAATTTTAAAGATATGGCTTACCTTTGTACCACATAAATAAGTGGAGAAGGAAATGTTTTTGTATTAGGACGTTAGGTGATCCCAAAATATTTATCACTGCTCTAAAGAAATAGCTGCTGTTAACACTGTCTGTTGGATGCCTTTATGGGCTCCTATAAAAGAATCATTCATGTCAAGATTGAAAGTCGTGTTTGATAGGAAAGTGGAAAGTGGTCATCAGACCAGTTAATGTGCAATTCTGGTCATTCCCATAAGAATCAGCAAGGGCATATCATCATGCGATTACTAGAAAAATGAATAGCACTGTTCACAAGAGCTTGGCAATTAATTAAATGATATGCTTGTTCATCTTGCAGGTCAAGCAGATAATTGTGCTGAGAATTGCTTTGAAATCATGCATGGTTCAACTTAGCCCTTTTGAGTCCCAGGAGAGATTTACAGGTCACACTGCATATCACACTTCTTGTGGATGGGGGACTAATACTAGCTAATCCTGTTAGCATACACAATGGAATAAGAGATAGCTAAAGATTCACATTTACATGGTACAAGTTAACATGCCCATTAAAGGGCCTTTGCATGCTTTCATTTACTTTTTTGGTATGCAACTGTAGTATAATAATCATGTCAGATTTCACTCAGTGTATTTTTTTATGGATGCCAATGACAGCATCAGCTTCATTTGACCTTTATATAACTTTGTATACCCATCACACAGGTAAAATTTAACACCCTTTTCCCCTCCAAAAACACTAGCAATTGAAAATAACAGCAGGGCACCTGAGTGGCTCAGTCGTTAAGGGTCTGCCTTCAGCTCAGGTCATGATCCCAGGGTCCTGGGATCTAGTCCCACATCGGGCTCTCTGCTCAGCGGGAAGCCTCCTTCCCCCTCTCCCACTCCCCCTGCTTGTGTTCCTGCTGTCGCTCGCTCTCTCTCTGTGTCAAATAAATAAATAAAATCTTTAAAAAAAAAAAGAAAGAAAAAGAACAGCAGATGTAGATTTGTTCCTCTCTAAGCATCTTTGAATATAGTATATTAAGTCAACATTGAAATCTTTTTTTCAACTACCTTAAGGGAAATATAATAACTGTACTTTTTGTCAATAATATATATTGTAGCTACTTTATTACTTTAGAGCAGAATTTTTATTTATTAAGTGCTTTTAAAGCAACTATAAACAAAAACCCAAATCTTCCTGTCTTAATTATTTTTGATATAATATAGAAAATTCTTAACCTTAGCTAAATTCAATTTTAGAACTGAATGATCAGAAAGTTGAAGATAAAAGAAACCTAAAGAAGATTACCTAACCCAGCCATCTTTGTTTTCAAGTTAGGAAACAGAGGTCCAGGGGGGTTAAGCAACTTGCATAAAATCACAGAGTTATTCAGTGGTAGCATTAAGAATGAGCCTCAGCAGCAATGTCCGCAATAGCCAAACTGTGGAAAGAGCCAAGATGCCCTTCAACAGATGAATGGATAAAGAAGATGTGGTCCATATATACAATGGAATTATTACTCAGCCATCAGAAAGGATGAATACCCAACTTTTACATCAACATGGAGGGGACTGGAGGAGATTATGCTAAGTGAAATAAGTCAAGCAGAGAATGTCAATTATATGGTTTCACTTATTTGTGGAACATAAGGAATAGCAGGGAGGACATTAGGAGAAGGAAGGGAAACATGAAGGGGGGAAAATCAGAGGGAGAGATGAACCATGAGAGACTATGGACCTGAGAAACAAACAGGGTTTTAGAGCGGAGGGGAGAGGGGGGATGGGTTAGCCCGGTGATGGGTATTAAGGAGGGCACGTACTGAATGGAGCACTGGGTGTTATACGAAAACAATGGATCATGGATCACCACATCAAAAACTAATGATGTATTGTATGATGACTAACATAACATAATAAAATTAAAAAGAAAAAGAATGAGACTCAGGTCTTTTCACCCCCGAGGCATTTTCTACGAAGCTACAATTGGGTGCTGATACAAGTTACTTAATAACCATTTCTGAACTGAATCCAAGCCTACCTGTTTGGCTACACAGAAATTAGTGCTTAACATCACCAACTGAAAAAATGTAGAGAGACTACTGGATGAGGGAAAAATAAATGGCCAGAGTGGCAGCAACCAACGTTTTGAAAAAAATGTATTCTCAAAAAACCTGCTAAATAATCATAGTTTATGGATTATAGGTTGGGTTAATTTGTATTTGGGAAACTTAGACATTATTCTACATAAATATCCTGTACAAGTGGACAATTCTTGGTCTATCATGACAAACAGCCCTTTACTTATCTTGTTCTTGATAACTATAGCAACAAATGAAATGGATTTGGGCCCTTTCACTGACAAATCCATAGGAATATCTGGGTAAGACTGTACTGGTCAAGAATATTCATTTATTCATTCATTTTTAATTTTTTAAAAAATTTTAATTTAATTTAATTTTAGGCTCCATGCCAACATGGGGCTTGAACTCACAACCCTGAGACTGAGTCACATGCTCTACTGACTGAGCCAGCCAGGTGCCCCTCAGTAATATTCTGTTAAAATCAAGACAATACCACTTCAAGATGGAGTCCCTTATCTGTTACATTCTGAAAATATAAAGATTATTGTTTAGAAAACCCATTCATTATAACACTTAACAGCTAATATAGTGTAGTTAGTTTTATCCTGATTTTCTGGAATACTCTTGTAAACAATTTATTTGCAATCATGTTAGAACATGGATATTTAATCATATGCTATAAATTTATCATGTCTCTCTTTGTAATAAAATAGGATTCAGTATAGGAAAGATACATTTTGGACTCTATCCTAGAGAATTTATTTATTATGGTTGGCACAAAGAGTAAAGACTTTCAAACACAGATACCTACAAGATCCAGGCAGGTACTGTACATGTTGTTCTGGATGTAAGAACATAAGTGCTGAGATATTTTAGGGAGCATATGCTTCCTAAAGCCAATTCTTTCCAGATGGGAATTCCAACCCATTGTTGACAGAACTTCAGATTTCTCAAAGGACAATAGCAAATAAGATTTATATTTAAAATTTCCCAATTTGTAAATACTGGATTGTATCGCTCATCATGCAGAACAAATAAACATATTTGGGAACCATATGCAAGATGCTGAATGCCAGTTTATAGCCATTTGGGAAAATTTCACAGAATGAAACTTAAATTGTAGATTTCAGTATCTAATGAGCATTTTTTTCTGCTTGTACTACTTTCCTTTGTTTATATAATCTTATAAAAAAGGATGTTTCCTGCTATTTCCCATCTCCAGGGAAGTTTGTAACTCTATCTTCTATATAATAAGAATTTTTCTAGTTCAGAATTTAAATGAGTTTTTATTAATGCCAAGGCATACCTTGCTACCAACAGAACCATAAATTGTTTACCATTAATTAGAGTTGATTTTATTTGAAATCCCACTATGATTACTTAATAAAATATTTATGCAAATAGCTTTTCTTTAAATACATAACTACACAAAACCTAAAATAGTAGATTGATTGATTTTAGAAACATTTATTTTAAACTCTAAATTTCTCAGCACAAATGAAAACAAGATCTCCTGCCCTTCCCCCCTCCAAACCCTCTCTTTTTAAATAGACTTTATATACTGATGTTTTATCCATGTGGCTACTTCTATAATGATGATCCATGGCTCAAGCAAGAATGTACAAATGCAGAAGCATTCTAAGGGTAAAGCAATGTAATCTACCACCCAAGACGCAGTCCAGAGGAAGCTGATGAAAATAGGGCCTGTGCTGGGCTAAACAAAGAATAATGAAGAACTCTTTAAGAAACATGAGTTAGGCAAAGCTAATCTAAGACTATGTCAGAGGATAAGTTCCTTAGAAGGAATTTGTTAAAATGTCAAGTTTGAGGTATGACAGTCTTTGACTGCTGAATTTTTTTCTGAAATTGTAGGTCCTCTTACAATAAAGCATATCTGAAACCAAAGTCTAATCCTGTAGTTAATTTTAGTTAAATAGAAAGTTTTAAAAAATCAGGTGGAATCTTTAAAAAATATATTTTATCTTGTATAAGCTTAGGGGATCTTGCAGCTGTTCATATTTTCACTTCATAGCACGTGTCACTGTGACAAATGAAAAATATTTTCACCCACTAGGATTACTGGGTTGCTAAAAAGCAATAAACAAACTGTAACAAGAATTATGTATGTAACTGACAGTTAATCAGACTATTCAGAGCGGTAATGAAGAGAATGAGAAGATTGGATAAAGTGTTTTCTGCTGACAAATGGTCTACATTACATTAATAATTTATTAGCTAAAATTTGTGATTATTACTGGTTAATGTGGTTAGCATTGACTTATTTTAATGATTTCTCAAAAAAAAATACTGGGAGAGACTATTACATACAGCTCCCTTTGAAATTTTCTTTCCACTATCTTTTTCATCTCTGAGGTGGGTTTCTAACAGTGGCCCTCTTTCACAAAGGGAAATATGGTTGCTTAAAATCCTAAAATGTCACATATTTGTCATCTTATTCCAGCTGAAAATAACGGGGAGTTGCTTTTAAATCTGTTTTTTTTTTTTCTTTCTAACTCTTAATATTAAAGTAGTGAATAATTATTTTGAATGCAGTTACTTGGTGAAAAGAGAGCCTTAGTGAGATTTTTTTTAAAAAGTGATATCCCTTGGTAAAATGAATGCAAAGTTCCCATTTATGATGTGTATATATTAATGAATTCTATAAAATGTTACTCTTTGGAGATAATTGATTAGGGGGGATTCTTTGGTCAAATAAGTTTGAAAAATTCTATGTAACATTCCTCACCATTAGAACCAATAGTCCTTGGTAAGATAATGTGTTTAATTTCACTTTAGACGTTCAATATCACTTCTTTAAACAAAACACATGAAAAGTCACCTAGAATTTTTATGGAAATCAAGAATAAATCATGAATGGGGCGCCTGGGTGGTTCAGATGGTTAAGCGTCTGCCTTCGGCTAAGGTTATGATCCCAGGGCCCTGGGATCGAGTCCCGCATCGGGCTCTCTGCTCCTTGGGAGCCTGCTTCTCCCTCTGCCTCTCTCTCTCTGTCTCTCATGAATAAATAAATAAAATCTTTAAAAAAAAAAGAATAAATCATGTATGCATAAATCATATTACTATAAGTGAATATTAAGCATAGAATTAGAAATTTTTTAAAAACTTGAAAGATGTCCCTGTTTCTGGCCTTGAAGCGTATCTGTGACCTGAGTTGCCCCCAGACAGATTATGAATCATTTCCATTCTGGTAATTAGCTTTCTAATTAACTTTCTAGAATAAGTTGTCTAAGGCTTTAAAATACAAGTTGCCTTAAAAATCTATTTGATGAAATCTTAAAAAAGAGTTCATATTATGGTCTTTCATTATCAATGCTTATTTCATTAATTAAAAAAAAACATAAAATTAACAAACACCTCACAGAGGATTTGTGATGCTCTCTGCTTGAAAAGATATAGGGAAGGAGAACATCAGCAAAAAATTAAATTATTAATTATATTCTAAGGGTATGTGCTGGCACAAAATACTTTTCTCTGAATTTCTAGTGATATATCGTATGGGTTTTATTTTTCCTTTAACATCCAAAATAGTAGTTTTTCTCTTAAAAAACATGAGGATTTCATTTCTTCAACATAATGTTCTTATATGTGGCTATATGGCATAAATAAAGATATAAAAAGTATTAATGTCTGCCATATATGACAGTTAAGTTATGGAATTAATGCAAATTGAGCTGTCCAAGGGGGGAGATATTTTAATAAGTGGTGCCAAAACAGGAAGGAAGAATGAAAATCTTCTGTACATACAGTGATCATGCACACATGCTCTCCAATCAGACTTTAATTTCTCTGTATGTAAATGGCTGGACTGAGACTATATGTCTATTATGCAAACAGTCCTTTGTCCTGTCAGGCAGTTGAGGGAAAAGACCATCATCTTTGGTGTCCTGGAGAATGTTCGCTGGTCCTCAGAGACTGCCTGTCATTTAATTTAGGCAAGTTAGTGTCTGCCTTAGCTCTGTATTTACATATAAATTGTTTGTTGGGGGTAGGGCAGAGAGGAAAGATGTGGTACAAAGTGCTTTCCCCAATTCTTTTATGATGTCTGCTTTCATATGGGGTGTGTCCTTAGCAAATGAGCAGTATAGGGAGAGAAAAGGATGTTCCAGATCTATATTCCCCTACAGGTAGGAAATGAGAATCAGCAAAAAGGAAACTTTGTGCACATGATCTGTTTCTACACATAATGAAAGAGAATTGATTTAATATGGAGACTTATTGCTGTTTTAGGCATGAGAGCACATGACCTGCAGAGCTAATATATCCTTTTGCCAACCAGGACTCATGGATTGCTCATGGATCCTGTGGTTTTGCCCTGATTCATTAGCATCCAGTGATGCACCTACAGGTTGTCACCTGCGTAGGCCTGCAGGAAGGAAGATACACATGCATTTTAGGAGAGGGAATGTGTATTTATTTGACAAGGCTTTTTACAGGTACTATCATCACTTTCTAAGATATGGGATTTGAGGCATAGCAGTTCAAAGATTGCTATGTTGGAGGAACAGGAAATTTATCCAGCATGCATAAACCACATGACTTTCATTGTAGAGGCAGGGGTTCAGGGCAGTTATGGGAGGGAAGAGACTATTAATATTAAAAGTAAATACTATTCTACAAAACTGCATGCAAAAATAATTATATAGCCACTACTAACAGAAACTGCAATCAAAATAAAAGCACTAGGATTGGACCTTAGTGCATCCTAGCATATACAAACCACCTTCTTCATTTTTTTTTCTTTTCCCAAAGTTAACATTTATTGAGCAATTACTGTATGTCAGGCAGTGTACTGAATATATGCATTAGCACATTGGATTCTCCCTCCAATTTTATAGGGTCAGTCATTTCATTTTTCCCATTGTCCAGATTGACATAAGGAGGTTAAGGAACTTGACCAAAGTCACACAGTGAAGGAGAGTCCAACCCAAATGAATCCACATTCCACATTTTTACCATTATGTTATAGGGCCTAACCTTGGCTATTGAGAAGTGAAAAGGAGAATTTTTCCCAGATTGGGAATTCTTACTCCTTACTTGCCTTTTATTTATTTATTTTCTTTATTACTGTTATTGCACACATGTTGGTGAATTGAAAATACCTGAACCTAGAACCCAGCCACAGCAATGACCATTGCCATGGTGTTACCTGAAACACATCCAGCAACTCGATTGATCCCTGTCACCATATAATAAATGAAGGTTTGCTATTTTTTTTCTTACTAAGCTTTACTGGACAAAAAAGGTTTAGAAATATTTCACACTCAGGGATGCCTGGGTAGCTCAGTTGGTTAAGCATCCAACTCTTGATTTTGGCTCAGGTCATGATTCATGATCTCAGGGTTGTGTTTAGCATTCTCTTTCCCTCTCCCTCTTTCCCTCCCTGCCACCTTGAAAGAAAGAAAGAAAGAAAGAAAGAAAGAAAGAAAGAAAGAAAGAAAGAAAGAAAGAAAGAAAGAGAGAGAGAGAGAGGGAGAGAGAGGGAGGGAGGGAGAGAGAGAAGGAGGGAGAGAGAGGGAGGGAGGGAGAGAGGGAGATAGAGACAGAAAGAAAGTGAGAGATGGAGGGAGAGAGGGAAAGAGAAAGAAAGAAAGAAAGAAAGAAAGAAAGAAAGAAAGAAAGAAAGAAAGAAAGAAAAGAAAGAAAGAAGAAAGAAAGGAAAAAAGAAAGAAGAAAGAAAAAAGAAAGAAAAGAAAGAAAGAGAGAAAGAAAGAAAGAAAGAAAGAAAGAAAGAAAGAAAGAAAGAAAGAAAGAAAGAAAGAAAGAAAGAAAAAGAAAAAAAGATTTCACACTCAGGAAAGGAGAGGAGTTGCAATGGAGGAATGCTAAGATGCCACAGAAATTGCCATCTAGTAAGATTAAGAGAGAGAGACTGATTTCTCACAGAAAAATGAATTCCCTCAGTTTCTCAAGGCATCAGAAAAATGTAAAGCTTTCTTTGATGCCATGTCAAATCTTTGCAGCCAATTTACTGACCTATTTTAATATCATTTGACTTATTTAGGACTTATATCATTTATACCTTCAAAGTGGTTAGAGATAGATACAAAATTAAACATAAACAACAAAAAAATGTCATTAGGGATAAGACAATAGAAGAGGAAATACTTAATTTTGACAATTGAATCATGAATTTGACACTAAACCCATTGAAAGTTTAGCCTAGAAATAGAAGATGTGCTAAATCTTTATACTTTACAACTCAGATACAATTTTACGTTCAAATAAAATAATTCATGAGTTTGTACACTGATCTGTCATGATATAATCTGGTTTGATCCTGAATTTAGCTTTAACATATATCTTTAAGGAATCATTATCTTTTCAGGATTTAACAAGATGAGAACTATTGGTAGCCAGACTTCAAGTAAGAAAAGTGCCCCAACTCTGTACTCAGAGGTAGACCCAGAATGAGCTCATCATCAAGAGCTGGATCCATGTTCTCCCACAGAGTAGTGTCATCTTGGGGAATTTGTGAAAGTATTCCAAACTTCAGGGTATTCATCCAAAGTGAATTTAATGTCAACAGTACAATTTTTTCATGTTATTGAAAATATGACATGTGAAAAAACTGTTTAGCACAGTTCCTAACACATAATAAGCCCTGAATAAGTGGTAGTTCTTACTATTATTAGTTGGAAAAGTTGAGGGGGAAAAACATCCCTAAGAAACCACAGAAAAGGGATGCCTAGGTGGCTCAGTCAGTTAATCGTCTGCCTTCGGCTCAGGTCATGATCTCAGGGTCCTGGGATCGAGCCCTACATTGCGCTCCTTGCTCAGCGGTGAGCCTGCTTCTCCCTCTGCCCCTCTCCCTGCTTGTGCTCTCCTCTCTCTCTCTCTCTGTGACAAATAAATAAATAAAATCTTAAAAAAAAAAAAAAAAGAAACCACAGAAAAAAATTGTGGAACTAATGAAGACACACTATGGTATAATATAATTAATATAATATATCCATATATACACATATATATTTCTATATGTATATTTCTTTCCAATGTATTTGTAAAATAAAATAAAATATAAAAGCAAAAATAATACTCTGCAAGACAGGTATAAGGTGAGCTAATTAGTTCTGGTTCAGTTACACAAGAGCACAGGTAAGAAACCAGCGAAACTTTACATTTGGATTTTTATGTGTTGCAAGTCTAAAACTTTATTTTCTAACATAAAAGTGAGTTCAAATTTGTTATGTCTTAACTTGGCACACATAGGATAGGCTAGTTGTGAATTTCGAGATAGGCTTAGATTTACTAGGGAAAATTGAATGTAATAAACCTGTTTAAACTAGGCCTATTCAGTTTTACTGGAATAAAACATGTTGGTCATAGTACTTCCACAGCCTGCTTTTTTTCAGCACTGAATTTTGTAACACACATGCACAAAGTTTAATATTTTAAAGACTTACAGAAGCACTGAAATACACTTGAACCTGGTCTTTGAAATGCTGCAAAAAGGTATTGTGAAATTTCTATTTGTTTAGACTGGTTTATTTGTTTTTATATCCCACTTTCTTCCCAAATGAATTTGAAGTGAATCACAGTAAAATGGCTTAGATATAACGGGGATGTTAACACACACACACACATTCACGTACACACACACACACACACACACATAGGAGCTCTGAGGTAGGTTTAGGTTACTTAAAGAAAGGAGGATGTGGGATGTGGAGAAACCCAAAATGAAGGCTAAGCTACTTGTGGCTACTGAGCATGAAGTGAAGCACAGAGAAGTCCAATTATCAACGTAAACATGGTGAGTTTCAGGATCATCCTTAACCAGGTAAAGACAGATGTCTCCCTAAACCTCATGAGGAATAAACCCATCACCATGATTCCTCTGCAAATGACTTTGAACACCTATGGACAATGTCTTTTTCAAGCATGACTTTTTAGAGATGTGGGATGTTTTAAGTATTAATTTTTACATATAATTCAAATTTAATTAGAAACCATTTGAATCCCCTGGGTAATATTTACTAACACTCGTAGCGTTCACCTTTTATCAATTTGCTAGTACTCTCTTATAGATAATATTACTAGGTTTTTATTTTCCTGCATATTATGATATACACACAATATTTCCGAAAACCTCCTGTACCTGCAACCGCCATCATTCTCTGCACCACATTTTAAGATATTTTTCATATTTGGGGCACCTGGGTGGCTCAGTGGGTTAAGCATCAGTCTTTGGCTCAGGTCATGATCCCAGAGTCCTGGGATCAAGTCCCGCATTGGGGTCTCCACTTATCGGGGAGTCTGCTTCTCCCTCTGCCCTACCCCTGCTCATGCTCTCTCTCTCTCTCTTGCTTCGCTCTTGCTCTCTTGCTCTCTCTCCCAAATAAAATCTTAAAAAAAGATATTTTTCATATTTGACAGTTTAAATATTCATAATAATTCTCAAAAAGAATGAATCAGTTTATTGCAGGTTTGCAGAAAAGCATTTTCCAAATGGCTCCTTAACTCTAGCCTGTATTGTCAGATATCTGCTTAAAACATGCATAGAATGGTACTTTTGCATGAGTGAAAACATGAATGAGACATAGAGGAAGGAGATGGGAAACATTTTGTGCTTTTGATGAATCAAGCAAGAAAAGGAAGCAGCTGATATTGATCCAGAACCAAGCTGAATAGCTCTGGAGCTTTCCGAAGCAATTCAAAAGGCCTTTGGGAAAGTTATTTTCCAAAAGTGTCTTTCCATCTCATTTCCTCAGTTGGCCCCTCTGCCCCACAGGCATTCCTCCTTCAGAGAGCTGCTAATAGCCGGATTGTGTCTACAAAGGAAACAATGTTTTCCTTCTTAATAGAATCCCAGAGAAAATGTCTCAAGTTACCCACTCTGCTGGTCAAGCTCACAGTTACCGTTCTATACACTGAAGGAGGGCTGGGTCATCTCACAACTCTGAGCAGAAAAAAAGGAAGTTTTGATTGGTTGTTCCCTTCATAGAACATACGGGTTAAATCCGATTTCTTTTAAATATAAAATGATTTTCATTATATTATAAAAAATATAATTATATTCTACCTAGTAAACCACATTTGCTACAAATGTATTATTTAAGTCTGAAAATCAAGTCTAGAACATTGAAAACTAACAGCCACACAAAATACCGATACGGTCCTCCAGTACCACTTGACTGTTACACCTTGATTGATGTTCTCTTATTTTTCAGAAATAGCAACAAAAACACATTCCTTTTACGCAAAGCATAACAAAAACAAAAAGGGCTTTAATTATTAATGTTAAAATGAAGTGCTACCTCCTTTAACAAAATGTCTTTTTCCTATATTTTCTATAATTAATCATGATACTCAATGTGTCTTTCTTATAAAAATTCTGCAGTAAAACAGAGCTTGATACATTGTTTTCTGTTGATATTATATGCTTACTTTTTTTTCTCCAACTTTTTATTTAAATTCCAGTTAACAGTGTAATATTAGTTTCAGTTACAGAATTTAGTGATTCATTGCTACATACAACACCTGGTTATATGCTTACTCTATAAATAGGAAAGCGCAATTTAATTCCAGAGATAGTGTATTTAAAATCTTTTATGTGAAATCACAGTAACCAAAAATAAAAATAAAATTAAGATGCCTGATCCAGACCCACTGCCTCCTATATCTTCTTATATCTTTACAAACCAATAGTTACATATATAACTATAATTCCTTTCCAGTTATAGTGCATAAATCATCTAATACAGTATTTTGAGCTAATAAAAATCATTGATAGTTCATTTTTGTTTTTCAGATACCAAGCCTTGAAAAAAACATCTTAATTTAATTAATCCTCATCTAGGGTTAGAAGGTTGTTCTTTCACTCCTATCCTTCATGACTTGGTGGTTTCTATGCTGTATATTTTATATAACCCCTGAGTCTTCCTTTTCTCATGTAAAGATGACTGCTTCAATGAAATTATGTCTGTGAAAATTGTACTTCTTCAACTACATTACGCAGGAAGGCTTAAAGACCTATAGATATAGGGTACCTTAAAAGAGCAGTTTATAAGAGACTGTGGCAAGTTGAAACCATCCCTCCCTACATAATCAGAGAGTGAGTGGACTTTGTTATGACTTCTTTGCTTGAAACCCTTTGGTGATGTCTCCTTGCCTTCTAAGCGTAGCAGAACCTTCTTCGCAAGGTTCACCAAATCCTTCGAGAGCTGGCTCTGGCTTGACTCTCACATGTCATCTCACATCTCTGACCTCACCCCTAACAACAGAGTCTCTACAACTGCTCCCCCACCCCCACCACCTTATTAACTTTCTTGCAAAGCCTTGCTTTCTTTATATGTTTCCTTCTGTTTCTGGGCCCTTGTATATAGGCATCTCTCCGCTATCCCACTCTCTTCCTCTTTTGGGTCCAACTGAGCATTCACCTCCTTCTGCAGAAAATCTTCTCCTACTCCCTCCGGACTTAAGTGTTCTTCCAGTGAGCCACTAATGTTTTTATGTTTAAACTTATCCAACCGTATGGAATATACCTTTTTGTTTATCTGACTGCAAAACAGGCTACTGATAGCAGTTCCCACAGCTTGTTCACCATTGTGTCCATATATACATTGTGGCACAGTAAGCATTTAATCAGCAATTTTTGCAAGAATGAAAGGGATGGAGGGAAGCACTGGAGGAGGGCAAGATGGAATCTGCCTGTCGGTGCCAAGCAAGGCAAGAAATCAAAATAAAACTTAAAAGAGTGGGGAGGACAGGTGACTTAGTCTTAAACTATGCCCACAATTTGAAGTTATATACAGTAGAAAGAAGAAGGCTGAGGGATAGCACAGGCAGTTATCAGAAGCTTGAAAAACTCTTCTAAGTATTGTTCATCACTACATTCCGATTTTTAAAAGATTGCTTGATTTGAGCCTGGAGATCTTAGATGAGTTATCTACTGTCTGACATTAAGACAGTTTAATTTTGTACAGATAAGCGTTCTGTTGGAGAATTTCTTTTACTGTTTGTCCCTAATATGTGTGTGTGTGTGTGTGTATACACATATATATGTCAGATTTTTTTTCTCTTGAATCATTAAGGGAATAGTGGGTGACTTATCTAATTAGTTGATGATGTCTCAAGGTATATTTAAGCCTCTGAATGCCATATGTACATCTAATTATATCTGATTTCTAATGATTTATACACTAAAAATTAAGTATGTAAATAAGTCAATATTTTTTTTCAGTTTTAAAGATCAAGAATTCAATCTATATGAATCTTCATATAAAAGAAGTTATGTGGATTCTTTAGAAAGGCTAAGTCATGGATTTTCTAATTGCAAGGAACACAGAACAATTCAGCTAGCTCAAGTAAATATGATTTATCAAAAAATAGAGAAGTGGCATTGGCTTTTCATGTGTCTAACACCAGACTGGACTCAATTCAACCTGAAAACTAAGCATTCCATGTCATCTGACTGACTTGGCTTCTCCTTATCAAAACTCCAGATTTTTTGAGGACAGAACCTGAATCATCCAAATGAGGCAGTGCACCTTACTCCAGTCCAATCAGTCCAAATTCTTAGAAGAATTTATAGATTGTCTGCCCATGACTGGCCTCCTTCAAAAGAGGCTGACAAATAATAAGCAGCACTGTTTTATGAGTAAAAAGCTCTTACTAATGATTTTCCCAAAAATGAGATTTTTTTTTTTCCTTTTCAACTGTGTAAGAAAAACAGCTTATTTCTTCTAATTAAATTAGCTATTTACTCAATGTTTTCCCCACCTCCCATCCTCTGGCTCAGGATTCTATACTTACAGCAAATTTGAATTTTTTTCTTGTAGTTCATTTGCTTTAAATGAGATTTAAATGTAATGCAATAGTGTAAAGTTTAAAGTGACTCCAGTTCAATCTTACTGAATATCACCATGCAAATGCAGTTCACATTAATGTACTTGAAACCTTTATATGTTTTTGTAAATTGAGCTCTTGTCATCTTGAGAAATATAACTGCTTGATTTCTTATGACTTCAGATTGTAACATATTTTATGAATCGAGTATTCTTTAATATGCAGCTAATGGAATTATCTCTAAAATAGTTTTATAACAGTTAAAATCAAATTATTTTCTCAAAACTAATTTATTTGGGGTGCCTGGGTGGCTCAGTCATTAAGTGTCCGCCTTCGGCTCAGGTCATGATCCTAGGGTCCTGGGATCGAGCCCCACATGGGGCTCCCTGCTCGGCGGGAAGCCTGCTTCTCCCTCTCCCACTCCCCCTGCTTGTGTTCCCTCTCTCACTGTGTCCCTCTCTGTCAAATAAATAAATAAATAAATCTTAAAAAAAAAACTAATTTATTTATTCAGCCCTCCTAGAAAGACTCACAGAGATCCTGATAATTTATCTCCATTGTCATTTTTTTTTCCTTTAGAGAATCAAAGTTATTTTCACTATTTCTTAGGGGAAGTTAAATGTTACCAATTTTTTTTAACTTTTGATACTGTTTTACTTAGGCTTCTTTCAGTGTCAAGGAACAGAGAACAAAAGCTAAATTAGTATCATCCATAAGTGAATTTATTAGTTCCCAGATACCTGGGAAATCATTCTTACGTCTAGCTTCAGGTTGGGGTCTACATTGAATTCAACATTGATACAAGGGCCCAATTTCCTTCTATTTTCTCAAAGAAGCTCTCATTTCATCCTGGTAAAATGGCAGCTATGCCCCATTCATACATGTATTTCCCTGATAGCACCACCCAGTGTCCCAGAATTAAGTCTTGCAGACTTCACTTGGTCTAAAATGGATCTTGTATTCAACTCTGAATCAATCACTATGCCAGGGGATTGCTGATTTCTCCTGGGTATAATTCACATAAATTCCACTCAAGCAGATAGTGCCCTACCCAAATACATGCCCAGAGAGTGAAAGAGTAGTAGTTGTTTAAGCAAATTTAGGGCTATAAATGGGGGGGGGGGGCAGGGAGTATCATCTATGTAACTATTGACTAATAATGTAATTATTCAACAATGAAAGTTAATATTTACTTAGTCCCCTCTTATTCAGGCCCAATATCAGGCATTTCCCATATGTTGATAAAAGGTAGATATTGTTATCTACATGTTAATGTGGGTGATGAAGTGGGCACATGGAAAAATTAATTATCTAATCCAAGATCTTACAGTTTATAAGTGAAATTGGTAGGCGTTGGGTCCTACCTCCATAATCTCCTAATCAAATCATGTATCCTCTAAGACTATGGTATTCTCAATTCCAAATAGAGGACCTTGGGCCTGATGATCTCTAACTGGCTTTTCATCTCAAAAATTTGATCATTCTGTTATTATAAATTGTTAACAGTTGTTTCTAACAAAGAGATGGTTTTGCACTCTGACCATGCTTTTCAGCCCTACTGCCAAACTGAGATCTAGCCCCTCAGCATCTTTGACCCCAATCTCTGAGCATCTTCATATTTGATTGTGCTGCCCCCAGCTTTTTCCTTCACATGGTTCTGAGATATTGTGCAATAATAGTGAATTTGATGATATTTTTCTGTCTTCTGTTTCTTCCTATTGATTATTGGATTAAGTTTAGACTCCTTAACTTGGTATATAAATCCATTAAGGTGACTACAACATACAATTCAGAATCATATTGTTCCCCTTCTTTTGAAAGCCTTACTCACATTTAACTTTCCACTAATTCCCAACAATCCATGTCCTTTAAAATTTTCATTTTCCCTAAGTTCTCCTTTCTGGCTAACTCCCTCTGGTCTTTCAAAGGGCAGATGAAGCATAATATGTTTCTGTGTAATTTTTCCTGCCTCCCGCAGGAAAAACTAGTCAAATGTTCCTGTGTGCACCATCAGCATTTACATGGAGAAGTATAAAGAGCTTTGGCAAATAGGTCTGTGTTAGAAAACTTCATGCCGGGGGCGCCTCGTGTGCAGCATGTTGAGCACTGACTCTTGGTTTTGGCTCAGGTCATAACCTCAGGTCACTATCTCAGTGTTCTGAGATGGAGCCCCTCACCGGGTCTGCACACAGCAAAGAGATTCTCTCTCCCTCTTCCTTCCCCCTTCTGGCTTGTGTGCATAAGTGCTCTCTCTCAAATAAATAAATAAATAAATATTTTAAAACATAAGAAAAGAAAGAAAACTTCCTGCCAGTTATGGTAAAAAAAAAAAAAAAAAAAAAAAACTTTGGGTAAAATAAGCATGTTCCATTACTTTGCTCACCTCTAAACTCAGCATAATCAGTGATCTCTGGTATTTATATCCTAACATGATAAAAGTGTCATCTGTGGAGGCCAGTCACCTATTGGTGGGAGCAAACAGGTGTTAGTAAATTGATGTCTTCCTATTTCAAGACGGAGTCTTCAACTTTTTCACTGGACCCAAATGGAATTTTTAAAAACTAACTAAATACATTCACACACATGCAACCTGTGTTTTAAATTTTATCCAGAACTTTAACTGCCAGGCAATATTGAGGAGATACCATAATTGAGTATTATATATCATCTTTCCCTGTGACATTTCTAGAAAGACAACTGATAACCTGAAGGCTATTGGTTGAAGATAGAATCAGAATAAGACCAGTGTGATGTGTGATCTAACTGGTTAGCATAATAGGATGAGTTAGTCTAATGTTTCATGTCACCTGATCTGAGCAGGGCCAGGGTCAGATTTACCCATAATACATAGACTGTAGGAGCAGAGCAAGTGAACAATTGGTCTAAGGTGATTCTTTAGTGGGTGAAATAACTAGACAATAGTGGAAGGAAGTTAACAGCAGCCCAGAAACTTTTTTTAAAATAGAGGAATGAGGTAAGAGTCTGACTTACAACTACTAACAAGGACATGGGTTCCTTTATTCTAAAATATTTGCTCCTCACCATTATACTCTCCACAGATTAGAATCTACGGCCATGGGAATATGACAACGGGAAAAATATTAGAAGAGAAAGCCTTTTTATATTATGTTGGATTTGGGGAAACATAAAACAGAGAACTTTAAGAAACTGAAAGTATATTGTTATATGTATACAATGATGTATAAATTAAGAAGCAGGCAGGACTTTGAGGCAAAGTATGAAGAGGATATGAAATGAAGGCAGTTTTTCAAGGCCCTGTTGGCTCCTGATAAGATTGAGAGCCAGAAGTTATTGGTGAAGGAAGTACCTACTTTCCTGTGATTTATATTCATTTATAGTCATATAACTTGAAGAGACAGATCAAACCACTCCCTAAGCAAACAAAAATTTTAATTGAGAGTTCTTTCAGCAAGTAGACTCAAAAGCCCACCTTCCTTTTAGGCAATAGATTAATAGCCCATTCACTTGCTAAATCTGGGGGTTAGTTTTATGGAAATCTTGACTCTTAGGTCGTATGAAAGCTTACTGAGTGTTAAAAAAAAACAGAATTTTGTGTTTCCTCATGAATTCTTGTCTTTCCTCTTTATTCTTATCAAAATTTTTTTCTCTGGTATTTTGTTCTCCAAATATTTTTTAAATGGGTAAAAGAGGATAACACAAGAATAATGTTTTTATGCTGAATTTTTGTGGGGTAAAACATTAATTTTCATAAGTTTGATAAATTTAAAATTTCAAAATGGCATGTTTTACTGACTGTCAGTGATTGTGAGTGTATGTGTGTATGTGTGTTTTTACTATCTTACTTCATTTTGAATATGTAAAGAAGGGAATTCATACTGCAAATATTTCTGAAAATACTTTAGTTTTTATTAATTACTAAAAATATTTAATTTGTAAAGTATTTCATATTCTCTAATTTTAGATGTACACCATAAAGTTAAATATATGTATATGTAACTAAGTTATTTTGTATTTTAGTTAATGTTCTAGCCAGTAAGCAGCATAATTTGGCAGTAACTTTTTTTCTTATTACCAAAAAAGACAAATAATCATCCTCTCAGCCATCTTTAGGCTAATTGTCCATCTGTCAAACTTCTTTTTATCTCTTTAAATAATATATTCCCTCTTACATGTATGTCCCAGAGAAGAGTCATCTGCAAACATCAATATTTCCTGTATTCTTTAAGCTAATGATTCTATTTGCTGTTTGAGAGCCATTACTGTAACCTAAAGATTCTGTTCAAGGAAGGAGCCCATGAGAAAAGTTAAGAGAGATGAAAGATTGCGAGAAGACACACTAAGAAAGTCAAAAACCCAGAGAGGATTTAGATCTACAATACAAAAGTAATCTTTCCAAACTGGGGGGAAAAAAAAGAACAAGAACAAGAAAAAAAGGCAGGAACCATAAGCAACATATGGGCAAAGTTATAAAAAAGCAATTTGCAGTGTTGTAAACCCAAAAGGCTAACAAATATGAAATATGCTCAAACCCATTAGGAATTAGAGGCATGCTAATTAAAACAACAATAGCATATCACTTTCCACTCATGAGATCAGCACAGTTTAGAAAGCCAGATAATGCCAAGTGTTGGAAGGAGGAGCAGGAAGTAGAAAATCTCCCTCACGGAGTGAACAACCACGCAGTCATCCTGAAAAGCAATCCGTGGCAGTTTTAATCCAATTAAGTCCACGTACCTACGATAAACCCACAACCCACCACAGAATGCATCCTGGAGGAATGCTCATACAGGCTGTGATGGAACACATATAGGAATGTTCTTCATGGTGCTATTTGTGCTCACAAGGAGTTGGAGATCAACTAGGTGCCTATCACTGGGGGATAGGCAAGGAAAGGGTGGAGGCTGCCCACGTTAAAATGCTACATGAGAGTTAGAGACAACATAGTAGACATTCCTACAGCAATAGGGACAGATCTTTAAAACATAATGCTGAGTGAAAGGGAATAAGAAAAACATCCACAGCAAATGTAATTTCTGTGCGTTAAAGTATATGAGCATAATATCACCACGTTTTATGAGAACACATTAAAATAAACGGATAGCCATCAAACACATTAAGTTGACTGCCTCAGTGAGGGGAGGGATATGACCACGGGGAGTGGGGATAGAAAGAAACATACCAAAAAAAATGAGCCAAATACAAGGTGCATCTCACACTACCAATAATCTGTTGTGCCAGGGACTGTGAGATATGATTGACCCAACTCTCTGCACCTGTGGTCAAAAAATAAAACAAACAAACAAGCAACAACAGTTTGTATTGATACACACACTGAAGTGCAAATATAGGGGACCACATAGTGTTGGGATCCATGTTTTCACTGATACTCACTTACCGTATACATTTCTATATCTGAGTTAAAAATGAATTTCTTGAAACAATGTCTGTACACACCTAAAATCGATATTTTTCCAGACAAAAATCTTGCTAAGATTCACTTGGGAGCACTAACCCAAATTCAATATCCCTTTCACTGAGACTTCTCAAGTTTCAAGGCATTTGTGACCCACTTGACTACATAAAGAGGCCGTCGGCTGAAGCTGGCTATTTATAATTTTGAGTTATCTGTTTAAAGAGAAAGGGAAGTTCTCTTTGATTTCTAATAGAGATAAACTCTTTCCTGGGAATCGTGTTGCTTGTGGTTATAAAGTCTTAATGATTCAAGGCTGTTGCCTTTTGTTGTGCCAATTCGAGCGCTTTATGTGTCCAGACAAAATCTCTCTCAGCAAGATGGCTTTGATATAAAACCACTGATATTTAAATATCAAAATGTAACTCTTTGGCCTGGCAATAACCCTCCATGTGGGAGGCTCGGATGAGATTTCCAGACCTGCTCTCTTTGTCCTTGAAGCTGCGGCATCTGGAAATGATACTTGTGGTCATGGTAATACTTCAGTATGTCAGAGTATATTTTATCCAAATTTTTCAGTGTGCTTTGCAATTTATTAATCCTTGCAACACCTCTAGGAGGTAGGCAGATATTTTTTTCCCTTGAGGAACTGAGGCAATGGAGAGTGGAAATGAGAAGTGAACGGGGCCAGGCAGCTGGATGAGTCGGTGGAAGGAAGTCCTTTGTACTTAGGAGAACAGCCAATCCTATTAAATGGTGAACTCCTTCGACACTACCATTAAACAAGTCTTAAAGGAAATTTTATAGCTTGTGAATGAAGAATGAGGTTTGGGAAGCCAAAATTAAGGCTTGAGGAACTGAAAAATAAATTTTGGTATTTAAAATATGCCTCTTAAATACTCTACTGCACATTCCAATTTATTGAGTTTAATCAGTGGAACTAGAAGAAAACACCAAACATTGAATTAAAAGTTTGCAAGTGTGTGGGCCATCGTAGTATCTGTGTTTGGGGAATATAACAGCTTCTTTGAAAGCATTTATCTTTGTGTGTGTGTGTGTGTGTGAATAGAGTCACTTTTTGTGTGTTATCTCTTTCCTCTTTTTGATTGCTAAGTTTGACCTCCATTCCATTTTTGATCTCTCATGTAGATGAATAGAATTTTCCTGGTAGTTCATGGACCCCTTGTCCATGCTCTCTGGTGGCTTGTGGAAGTGATAATATAAAGGTCAAAGAGTGGATTGATTGATTGATTGATTGATTGCTAATCTTCTCTGTGAATTTGTGTTTGTTCCAGATCCATTTTTGATTCTACTAGATTCCATTAGATGATTTTTAGGTCTCATGTGCAATTGCAGGAATTTATAAAGATAGTCTCTAAAGTGGATCGTTCCTGGTCATCCATTTATTCCACATTCCACATTTATGTCACAAGTAAATACCAGATGTACTTATATTTCAAGCAGTGTTCAAAAACTGAAGATACCAACAGTGACCAAGAAGTAATTCTACTTTAAAAAAAAACTTTAGTGGGCGCCTGGGTGGCTCAGTTGGTTAAGCGACTGCCTTCGGCTCAGGTCATGATCCTGGAGTCCCGGGATCGAGTCCCGCATCGGGCTCCCTGCTCGGCGGGGAGTCTGCTTCTCCCTCTGACCCTCCTCCCTCTCATGCTCTCTGTCTCTCATTCTCTCTCTCTCTCAAATAAATAAATAAAATCTTTAAAAAAAAAAACTTTAGTTACTAGGGACTTGGGAAAAACAAACAGTGAAGGAGAGTAAATGTGAATAACACAGGGTTCTACTAATTTGAACGAGCTACTGCTCCAGACTTAAGGAATCATCGATGGTTTCATGGAAGAAGGGGTATCTAAACTGAGACCTGAAGGGCAAATAAGAGTTAGCCAGACAAAAGGAGGGAAGTTTAAAGATAAAACATTACTGGCAAGGGGACAGCATTTGCGAAGTTGCATAGATGTTATACAGTGTAGTCAACTAGGGAATGGAAAGGAATAATGATAGTAACTATAATAATAACAACAGTGCCTAGTATTTATGAATGTTTCTTAGGTACTGAGAACTGTGATTTATCCTTAAATCAGTTGAGGAAAATGGACACTAGAGTCACTAATAATTTTTCCAATATTACCATCCAGTCAAGAGGAGAATTTGGCATTTAATACCTGGGATCTGGTGCAGTGCCTCGGTGGCTCAGTCGGTTAAGCGTCTGACTCTTGATCTTGGCTCAGGTCATGATCTCAGGGTCTTAAGATGCAGCCCTGCATTGGGCTCTGTGCTCAGCAGGGAAGACTGCTTCTCTCCCTCGCCCTCTACCTCTCCCCCTGCTCATGCTCTCTTTCTCTCTCTCTCTCAAATAATTAATTAAAAAAAAGACTATGTGGTATACATAGCACTCTAGAAGTGTTTGCTGTTGTGTGCATCCATACTGCTCTACTAGCAGAACTATAAGATGTGAAGGTGATGATGGCAAGTGATAAGGCCAGGGCCAGCTGAAAGATTTGCAGTTTTCTCACAAGAGTGATGGAAAACCATGAAGATTTTAAGCATTGGAGTTAGAAATCAGCTAAACACTTTTAAATATCATTTTGTCTTTAAAAAGACAGCAGGTAGATGGTTTTTCTAAGAATTCAGGATGTCTTAGTCTGTATGGGCAGCTGTAACAAAATACCAGAGGCTGCGTGGCTTAAACTCCAGACATTTACTTCTCATAGTCCAAAGGCCATCAGCCTGATTGAGTTCTGGCGAGAGCCAGCTTTCTGGCTTGCAAAGAACAGGGGCCTTCTTGCTGTGTCTTCTCAAGCCAGAGAGAGGAAGCTCCGATGTCTGTTGCTCATTTTACAAGGGCACTAATCCCACCATGGCGGCTCCACCTCATGACCTCATCTAAACCTAGTTACCTCCCAAATACCCTACCTCCTAATATCATCACACTGGGGGTTAGGGCTTCAACGTAGGAATTGGCAGGGGACACAGGCATTCAATCCATAACACAGGACTATGATGACAGTGTACTGAGGTAGGATATTAAGAATGGGATAGAGAGAATAAATAAAGGATAGATTTGGTAGGTAGAGAACAGAAATTCATAACTGACTGGATTTGGGGAATGCACAAAGAAAGGGATCCATTATGGTATCTGAAAGGCATGAGAAAAACCAGATGATTGAGAAGATAGATATGCATTCAGTTTTGGAAAGGTTTAATTTGAGATGCCTGCTTCATTATTCAAGTAGAACTGTCCATTAGACAACTAGATAAGTCTATTTGGATTTCAAGAACTTGGTCTGGGTTAAATCCAGAGGGCAACACCTTGAGAATAATTAAAACCATGGGATTATACGAGATTGTTCCAGCACTATGTGGAGTGAGAGAGGAAAGCTGAGGTGAGAACACTGAAGAGCCATTTACAACATGAGCCAAGAAAGAGAAACCTAAAAGCTGTGGCTAGAGAAGGGAAAAATCCATGGTACCATTCATTGATAGAATCATGGAAAGACAAGGGGCTCAGCAGCATCAAATACTTCCATGAACACAGGTTAGAATGAAAATATCTACTAGGTTGAGCATTAGGTAGATAATTGGTAGTATGGAAAATGTAATTAAGGGGCAGAAGTGACAGCAAAGTTTGACTGCAGATTACTCAAATACTACACCATTTTTATGTTCAATTTGAAATAAATGTCTTGATTTTTTAAACTTTTCTTTGGGCTTCTAAAACATATACCATTCCTGGAAATACACAAGATAGAGTGAACACTTGAGGTTGTTTTAGTGAATAAAATAATTAATAATGGTGGGTTACATAGGATCTCTGTTTGTTTAATTGTGAAGATAATACAAAAGAAGAAATGCAAAAGAATTCCCTCAAATATATATATGTGACTAGATATCTATCTTACAGAAGTTACAACAGAGCACATGTCTACTAATAGTATTACTGTCTTTACAGTACATGCAGGCCATCATATTAAAATAGTAGATATCGGGTGCCTGGGTGGCTCATATGGTTAAGCGTCTGCCTTCGGCTCAGGTCATGATCCCAGCGTCCTGGGATCGAGTCCCACATCGGGCTCCCTGCTCCTTGGGAGCCTGCTTCTCCCTCTGCCTCTCTCTCTCTCTCTGTCTCTCATGAATAAATAAATAAAATCTTTAAAAAAAATAGTAGATATCATGCTCTTTGTGGAGCATAGTCTTCTTCTTATTAATATTTTAAAATTTAGGAGAAAAACATACATTTTATTAATCAATACATTGCTCTTATATTTAATGTTCTTTCATTCAAGAGTCATATTATAAATAGACTTTTCTCAGTAATTATTGTATTTGCAAGGAATGTAAAACCTTTTACATAATGTAGTAGACTCACCTTCTTTAATATTAGATTGTTTTATGATTAATGTTAGTATAATAGTATTACAATATTAACATTAATATTAATGCTACAGCAATATATGACAGTTGTGTATGTTACTATTTTTTAAATGTTAAGGATTTTCTAAAAACAGACTATCTTTTCTTTTAATAAATAAGTCTTTAAAGTTTGTATCATGTTCCTTATGTACACTTGCAAGTTACCCATCCAGACAAAACGATGACATTCAGTTTCACCCATTTAAATTCAGTTTAGTTTTCACACACTGCTTATAGCACAGAGATGGTGACATAACACACAGGCATGTGTTATGTCTTTCCTGATGTTAAACGGGCATATCATATGTATATCCTTTGTGGCCATGCAAATAATGTAGGAATCAGCCAAATACTCAATGCAAAGTATTTCCTACGGGATCCAGAATTTGCTGTATTCATTTATAAGAAAACGTCAGCTTTCCAGAACCTTCAGCATACAAATTCTTTTACGTAACAAGGCCATAATTTAACAAAAAATAAGAATGTAAAAGTGCTTCACAAATGCAAAGCATCATTTTCCTGAAATCTAAGGATTTAGCTTTAAAAACCAAAGATTTTTGTTTAAACTGTTTTGGAAGTAACCCTTTCAAAATGCATTTCCCTCTTTATTTTACACATATAAGAATATGGTGAACATAGTTGTTTAGTACGTTGTGGTTAATGGACTTTTCATGCTACATTAAATTACTTGCCATTCCTTGGCCAAGCGCTGCACATTCAAGTTCTGTGCTTTTGCTCACATTGTTCTTTCAGGAAAACTCTTTGCTCCCTTTGACCCATTCTTAAAATTTCAAATTAATTGGTACATTTTTTGTGATGCTGTTCAGGGTGTGTTTTCTTATTACAATATATAACATTTCATCTTTCTTCTTTTATGCCTTTTATGTGTAATGCATCTAAACTCTTGTTATAAGAGCAAAATTCGGATACCAAGAAATACATAACTATGTTTTTAATCTTAGATGGAGTTCTCTAATGTTACTGTCTGTTTTCGATCCAAAACAAAAACAAAACCAAATACCTATTTTCCATAAACACGTTGTTACCTAGTAATATATGTCAAGAGCAGTCCTTTAATTCAGAACTATGTCCTATGGGTTCAACTCACCCTTCCTCATCTTCCTCAACACACACATGAAAGAACCACAAGACTCCACTGAATTCAAATGACGACTAATCCTTTTCTGTTTCCACTCATGACAGTACTTTTGACTCCTTTACTTCACCTGCTTGACCCTTTATGTGATTATTTCCCTGCTTTCTTTCACATAAATGGCTCTGCTTTTTGTCTTCCTGCAGTTACTGCATTGACGGTCCTTCTTAGTTTTTCTCTCTCCTTTGTATTTGTGTTCACTCTATACTTCCATCCTGCCCCATCTCTACAATAGAATAACCATTCACATTTAGTAAAGCATTCTTAGAGTTGAAAGAAATATAGAACATTTTACTTCAGTCATTCTCATTTTATGCACAAATGGACAAAATCTCTTTTCCTTTTGACATAAAAAGTTTATGTAAGTAAAACAAGTAGCTGAGTTTTAACTAAAATTTGTAACAAGTGTGACAATAAAACACTTCAGTTGAATCCTCAAGCCACAAAGAAAATGTGTCATTAGATTATAGCCACATCCTAAAATGTGTATATCATGGAAATATTATTTTAACTACTTTGGCATCTGAGAAAAATGACAAAAAATTCTTTAAATGGTAATTAGGTTTTAAAACTATACAACTCTTGATCCAAATATACATCAAAGATTACACCACTCAGACTGAAATAAAATCATGGCCAAATCACTGAGGAAGATGAAGTAATACATGTATCTGAAGGAGAGATAATTTGTGAAATTATACTTTGAACCACCTCATCATTATTAAGGAGTAGGAGTCAATTTTCCCAAACATCACTGCACACATATTGGTTAAAATTGCAACTGGTTTTAAGTGGCTAGTTTAGCCATTTCTGTCCTTAGAAATGTCTTGAGTCTTCTGTTCAGTAAAAAGACCTTAAAATAATAAACTACATATTATCAACCTTAGGGGATGTTTAAATATTCTAGTGCTTTAAACCTAATCAGCAAGAGAAATTGACAACAACCTGAATTCATGCCTGGATTTCTTACAGGCCACTCAAGATTACTTCATTCATTCAATCATTCATTCATTCATTCATTCATTCCCATTCTTCATGATTATCTTAACATCTCTATGAAAAAGATAGGTATATACTTACTAGCTTATCATATGGAAATATGGAAAAGAGATACAATTTAATTAAGGTACATAGTCACACCACTGAAAAACAAGACATCAAAATAAGGATATTTAAAAGCATGGCATTATCTAACTCAAACTCAGAGAGAAAAAGCCCTATCTAAAGCATTAAAATGTGAGAAATAGACTGAAATATTTCCTAGATCTGGATATCACATATTGCATATTCAGTATTCTTAAAACAAGAAGAGTTAACCTGTAGAAACTAATAAATTGCCCTGAGTGTTGCCAATGGATGATCCCAAAGGCAGTAGTTTAAAACTATAAAGAACAAGTTAAAAGCAAGTTATTTATTAGTAGAAAATCCCAAACTTTTCTCCTATAAGGCTGAAATGCATTCATTTGTGTTGTGCATCTTAGGACACTTCCCTCTGCATTTGCTCTTTATAATCCATATAACTAAAAATTGGATCAGTGTTGTGATTACTTTAAGTCTGGGAAGGAACTCTGTATGACCTCCTGTGGGTAACATTCTTTATTTCTAACCACTCATTCCTTTGTTTCCACGTCCTTTATTTTATGTGTGTGTGTGTGCATGCGTGTGTATGTGTGTGTGTGAGAGAGAGAGAGAGAGAGAGAGAGATTCATTTTGCAGGAATGACCTTCCTTTCACCCCACCTTTTCCTTCCCTTTTCTACAGCTGCATAAAATCCTCATCCTTCTAGTACTAGCTAGATGTCAACTTTTCTGAGAAAACTTCAGCTCTGTTGGGAACACTTAATCACTTTTCCACAATGTATTCTTACCCCACTGTTTGTGCTTATTGCATTCTGGCTTATACTGTTGTTTGCATGTGTATGTCGATTTGTATGCATATGTAGTACAAATATACTACATACATACATAATGTATACATACATGCACATTGTGTGTTTGCATATATATGTAGAAACTCTTACAGGTAGAGGCTATGATTTTGCCTTTAAGTCTTTAAGTCCATTATGGTTTATGCAATGTCTGGCATAAAGTAGGTGCTCAATAAACTTAATTACTGAGCAACAAAGTGAATGTGGCAATTAGTTAATTAACATGCTTAATATTCTAGAGATGAAAAATACTAACATTTCTGTCTCTGATATTTGGAGTTCATAATAAATAGGAAGGACATAAATGAATAAATAAATTTTAATGGAAGATAACCTGAATTATTATAAAAGAGACATTAGCATCTAATTCACTATATAACTTTTCTGAGTAAGCCTTTGAATTTTCTGAAAAACAGAGGAGCAAATTCTAAATGTCATTGAATCAATCACTCGAATGTTTCTTATTGTAGGAACTATAAGCAATTTTATGAACTGAATTTCTATTTACATTTCATTGCCAATGCATAATGGAAACTGCAAATTGTCCTTGATTTCAGGATATCACTTATTGAAAACAGTTTTTATTTTACAAGTCTTTATTTTTAATAATATAGAAACAAATCCACCAGACATATTTTTATATGATAACTTTCAAAAAGTAAAAAGAAAAATTAAAAATTAAAGAACAGTAAAAAAAAAGAAGAAGAAAGAACAGTGTGGCAAAGATGTCAAACAGTTTTTCCCAGCTTTTGACATCAGTCCATATCAAGTTCCAATCTCTAACATATAATGTATTTTGTTAGTATCACTTATATAGTCTAGTCCCTCACTCTTCACAGCATCACTCTGCAATGTTGGGAAAACTCTAACAATAGCAGTAGTAAAATGGTAATGAGAATAGCTACCAAGAACTGAGAACTTCCTATATGCCCAGCACTCTATTTAGAATTTTATGTACAATGTTTTGTTTAATTCTCTCAGCAAGCCTATGAGTTAGGTATTATTCATTTCATTGTATTGATGACCATACCAATACTTGGAGAAGCCAAATAACCTGCCAAAACACACACAACAAGTATATGGCCCATCCAGGAAGTTAAAGCCAAGTCCATCAGACCTATAATCACTATTCTGAGTCTTCCATATCTGTAGGAAAATTAACAGGGACCCAATGGCTACTTATCTTTATATCCTACCAGTCCTCTAGCATAGCACTGCCTTGCCCTCTAACTTACAATTTTCATAACTATGGACATCAAACTCCATTCAATACTCATAACTCAAGATATTGAACTCACTCACTAAGGCAGAACAATTGTCCACATCAAAATAAAGATTCCCCAATTTCATTGGGTCACATAAATTGTCCTTGTTTACTTGGATGGCAACCAATCCCTCCCTTACCTGTAAAGAATAAGATGATTTTTTGTTTTCATCATACAAGTATATTGATGAAAAAGTGCAGATGTATGAAGGCAGGAGGATATAATTAAATGTGAATGTCATTTGGAATTGCAGGTAAGTACACATTATCCAGCAAATTCAAGTTTATATGTTTACACACATGCCAATGTCAAACCCACAAATACATGAGGAACATGACAAACTGAACAACTTTTGAAAGGTGAGAGCCAGACACTTAAGAACCTCCTAAACTCCCCTGTGTATAAATATTTTTCGTGTTGATAGTCAAGACTATACATTAGGGTAGGAAGAAAATAATAGTCCATGCAGAAATTTGAAACAATTCTATCATGATCTAATCTTCATGTACCTTCCACCACCAATAAAAAAATAATTTTTTGCATGACATCTGTGTGTAAGCTGATTTCCCATACTGGGAGTGTGCTGACCATTGCAAGTCATTTGTGAATGTGAACAAAATAAATGTTTGCTTGGAAAGAGGCCTGTTGACAACAATAACAAAAAATCAGTATTGTAAAATATTGAAAAACTAAATAATAAAAAGGATTTGGGGAAAGGAAGGACCTATAAAGATTCTTTTGTCCAAATTTATTTTATAGGTTAGGATTCTGAAATCTAGAGAGATTAGGGGACCTGCCCTATACTACTCATTGAGGAAATGTCAGAACTGGGATTAGAATAAGATCTCAACTGTCCATAGCTATTCCAACATTCTTTCCTTCAAATTAGTATATATTTATGAGGAACTTATGTTTTATAATGAATTTAACTAGATATTTTAGCAGCAGTGGACACAATTGACTCCTTCCCCCCTTTTGAAGATCTTTTTCCTTGGCTCCTTGCTTGTATAATAGACATTCTCTGGTTTTCTCCTTGTGTGTCTAGCTAACCTTTCAATCTCATGGTCAACTTCTCCTCTCAAGCAAACTGTGGTTTGGAATTGTCCCAAGGATCAGTTCTGGGGTGTCTTTTCTCACTGTGTACTTTACTGGAATCGATTCCATGTTGATTATCATCACATGTGAACATGAGGACTGAGATGAATCTCATATTCTAAAATCAGAACAGCGTAGGGGACAACTTCTACTTTTTATAATTTTCCAAACACCTGATCTTTCTGTAATGGAAAATTAAAGCTATGCCTTTGATATAAAGAATAGGGTGAATATATCAAGGCTTTTTTGTTGTTGTTAGAACGGCAGAGTATGGTAGGTCGGAGTATGGAATCTGGATCCAGACTGCCATTGTTCTAACCCTTGCTCTGCACTTACTAGCTGGCAGTTGTCAAGTCTCAGTTTTTCCACCTTTAAAATGAAGATAATAGTAACTACTTCATAAAATCATTTTGAGCATTAAATGAGATAATATAAAGTGCTTCAAATAGTGATTGGAAAAAAATATGATCTATGTTTCCTATCCTCCTTCTCTTCCTCATCATCACCATCCATATTTGAAGACTCACAATTTTTTTTCATTCAACCCAGACTCTCATCTGATCTTCACTCTTCCCGTATGCAGCTGTCTACCTGAGGGAAGTACTTTTTTGTTCTACAGATATCTGAAGCTTAGCATGTCCCAAATTTTCACTATATTCAGTTCTAAACAATTTCCACAAACCTGCAACTTGCTAGTTTTTTCTATTTTATCAATGTCACTTCCAACCACCATCGTGCACAAGCCAGAACACTGGTAATCATTCTTAAAACGTCCTTCCCCTAACCCCTCACATACCACCCCATGGGTATTTTGAATCCATCTATTGTTTTTTCCATCTCCACTGCCACCACTCTAGTTCATGACAACATTGTTCATACCTGTGCTAAGGTCATATTCTGAATTCTAGGTGCACTCTTGCCTACATATATCCCATCTTCCACTAAATAGGCAGAATGCTTATTTTCAAAAATATGGACAACTTGGTTTAAAACTCTTAGGTAGCATTCTGTCACTCTTAAGTCAAAGATCAAATTCTTTCACATGGCCTATATGATCTTGGATGTTCTAGTAGATCCCCTCTTCTAACTCATCTAGTCATTCATTATGTTCCAGCCACTGGCCTCTGAGATCCTCCAACATGAGATCTGTCATGCCTATAGTGCTTGTAGACTTGCCATTTCCTCTGCTGTTCTTTCACACCTACCACCTAACACACATTACTCTTGCGCTCCACAGATACTTTCAATGAATGGCTCCTACTAATTCTTTGTATCTCAGCTCATACATCATTTTCCTAGAGCCACCTTCCCTGATAAACCCTTCATCAATCTAAATTGCTCTTATCTTTCTTTTCCTCCTATCACTTATTATAATTATTAATTACATATTACCTGAATGTTGATTTAATATCAGTTACTTCCCTTAGAATGTAATATCAGTGAGAGGAAGAACCAATCTATACCCACACATAGTATTGCTTCTGGCACATGGTATAGAATCAGTTAATATCTGATAAATAATGAGCATAATTAGTGAGCAATGGAATATTTTTTAATTGGTTTATCAGAATAAGAAATGCAATCCAAAGCCATTCAGCAAAGGTTACTGATAGAATTGAGAAAATTGATTTTGGCAAACCATGAGGACTTGCTTCTAAGCTTAACTTTTGGACAAATAATTTTTCAAGAGTCAGTCAAATCAACTCCAGAAAGAATATAATATCAACCTATTAACATAAAAATAGGGAAGATGGAAAATATTAAATATTATCTGTTCTCCTGCTATATAGGTATTGAGACTGTTCTTTGATTTTCTCTATTAAAGGAGTCTTTCTGAAGAATAAAACATTGTATTATTAAAGCCTCTTTAAAAAATAAAGTAATTATCAACTAGTGAAGTTTTACTCAAGTGTAAATTCATCTCCTGGGTCATATTTACAGAAATTTTTGCACCAAGAAATGTCAAAACTAAAATAATGTGACATTTCAGAGAATATAATCATTTTATTGTTGAATGTGCAAAAAAGATCCTCTTTTTTTTTATTTTTAGAAAAATTAAAGTACATTAATCAAAGCATAATACCTTTCATAACTGTTCCCATTAATCAAATTCCTCCCAGGAGGTGGGTCTATGTGAGGCAAGGTTAGAGCGGGTTGTTCTTTTGCACATTAATTTCCAAGGGAAATTAATAAATACATATCCTTATGCTGAGAATTCACTCACACAATATGTGTGGCATATTAATAATTTATATTTTATGTTAATATTTTACTATTAGAATCTTTAATGTGGGCTTCACATAGTTAATTACCTACTGTAAACCTGTTCTCATAAGTGAAATATAATCTAAATAACACTAAGAGTGTTAGAAGCTTGTAAACCATCTTGTAATGGGTGATCACATTTCCCCCTTAGGAGCCCATTCTTGCGTATACACTAACCTTGATGTCTTAGCATATCTGATATTGAAATAGTAAGTATTCATGTCTTCCTTACTCCCCAGGTAGTTAATATCTACTCAATCTAATGCTATGTCCTATACAAGGATCAATTCAATAAATCATATTAAATTTCAAAACAATTAATAATATAAAACTGGAAAAGAATGAAAGTATGCCAAGGCAAATAATGTTTTTTCAGGATAATAGCAGTAAATCTTCAGCCCAGCTAGGTAAAATAAGATGATTTACTCAGAGCCACTTGTACTTAAGAAGAATTAGCCAACATTTAGTTAATATTTTCTATATCTCAAATTATTCATAGCACATAGAGTTTCTAATTCCTTCCTACAGAGTTGTGTACTGTAGCTCACTTTATGACCTTAAAAGTATATCCTAAAAATATCTGTGGGCAGACCACAGAGAAAATAGGGAAACACATTTATGTCTAGGTCTGCCTCTATTATGAACTCCTTGAGGGAAGAATCTAAGTATGATACTTTCATTCACTCATTCATTCACTCATTCATTCAAATTGTCGTTAATTGCTAGTTATACTAGAAAAGATGTAATGTTGAAGAACAAGATCTGTCTGAGATAAAATTGGTTTGATATCTTTTCAAAAAGGTTACAGGTATGAGACATTCTATGACATAGATTTTAATTTCTGTATAAGAAAAGGACATAGTAATTGAGTCAAGTAGAACATTAGAAAGGAAAAACTCAAGTAGGGTCTTGAAAATAGAGTAGACTTTCTCCAGATCTGGGAAAAAGAGAAAGCAAAGCAGAGGGAAATTGTTTTGACAGTGCCGATTTGTTTGTAGACAGTGAGTTTGTATGATGCCCAAAGCTATGCTATGCTAACCCATCATCATGGTGAACAAATGACGGTAGTCTACTCTTTCACCCTTCTCCAATATTAGTGCCTTAGAAACATACATTAGGGGGCGCCTGGGTGGCTCAGTTGGTTGAGCGACTGCCTTCGGCTCAGGTCATGATCCTGGAGTCCAGGGATCGAGTCCCGCATCGGGCTCCCTGCTCGGCAGGGAGTCTGCTTCTCCCTCTGGCCCTCCCCCCTCTCATGTACTCTCTCTCATTCTCTCTCTCAAATAAATAAATAAATAAAATCTTTAAAAAAAAAAAGAAACATACATTAGATGTGCTGTCAAATAAGGTAACTACTAGCCACATAGGGCTACTATATTAAATGAATAACTCCATTTTACTAACCACAGCCAGACACATGTGGGTCTTATAGAATATTTCCAATAACACAGTAAGTTTTACTAGATGGTATTACATTAGCACATCCTCATTTATGTTGTCTGAAGAGAGAGAGAGACATTTCTAGTATTTTATGTAGAATTCAAAATGCATTCTTCAACAATGTATAAATGGGGAGTTAATTTTAGCTAAAATAGATTATGTTATTAGTAGTATTGTTTTACATTAGAAGTCTTTCTGACTTTTAGGAAGAGAACTGTTATTTAAAACATTCCTTTATGCAAAATGTACTCCGGATAAAACAATCAATGAATACATAAAATTCTATAACATAATTTATTTATAAATAGGAGATATCTAGTAGAAAAACATGTTCTAATTTTTGCTTCCTTATTATTAAGTTGTAAAGGACTATAAATTCCTTTAGTGTATTTTCTGAACATATTTTCCTTAACATTCTCATGTACCTATATACTTCACCAATTTCTCCATCATGTATTTGCACTTCTGAAAAAAAAAAATTTCTGTGTTTAGTTTTCTTAATGTCCACAATAGCCAAACTGTGGAAAGAGCCGAGATGCCCTTCAACAGATGAATGGATAAAGAAGATGTGGTCCATATATACAATGGAATATTACTCAGCCATCAGAAAGGATGAATACCCAACTTTTACATCAACATGGATGGGACTGGAGGAGATTATGCTAAGTGGAATAAATCAAGCAGAGAAAGTCAATTATCATATGGTTTCACTTATTTGTGGAACATAAGGAATAGCACGGAGGACATTAGGAGAAGGAAGGGAAAAATGAAGGGGGAAAATTGGAGGGGGAGACAAACCATGAGAGACTATGGACTCTGAGAAACAAACTGAGGGTTCTAGAGGGGAGCGGGGTGAAGGGGTGGGTCAGCCTGGTGATGGGTATTAAGGAGGGCACATACTGCATAGAGCACTGGGTGTTATATGAAAACAATGAATCGTGGATCACTACATCAAAAACTAATGATGTATTGTATGGTGACTAACATAACATAATAAAATTAAATTAAATTTAAAAAAGGAAAAAGAAAAAGAAAAAACTAAATTATCCATCTTAAACTAAGATCTCAAATTGAATTTAAGATTCAGATTTCAACTTCAAATAGGTAACAAATGCACTATATTACTTTTCTTATCATTCTCCTGAAGCAATATGGTCAACTGCTTAGTACATAAAACTGCCATTTTATTTTGAGAGCATTTCATGTTACCATATTTTTACACTGAAAGTATGGATTTATTGGTATAACAAACTTGCTTATCTTTTGAAAACATGGATAAATATTCCTTAAATTGAAGACTCAGGTTTTTGCTTTTAATGTTTGGGCTTTATAGCTATGCCAAAATACACCCACCCATCCACCCACCCACACCCACCCACCCACCCCCCACACACAAATTATTACCTTTTCTTAGGAGCAGTAGTATAAACTAGTATCATAACATGGCTTTAGTGCAACTGTATTCCTAATTTTAACAAATGTCTGAGTTTATAAGTACATTTTCCAAATTCTTCCTTTCATGTGCTTATTCAGTACATATTTAATGAGTAAATGACTATAGACTATAGTCTATAGACTATAGAGTTTAAAGAATACAGTGGAGAACAGGATAGGTAAGATCTCATAGAGCATGCGACTTGAAAACATTAGCAAAAAAACTATACTCAGCTTCTATGAAATTTGTTGTCTCAATAAAAGCATATTAAAAGAAAAGCCATGTTTAAAATGAATAAAAAAAAATTCCATTTTTACCAACAGAAAGATGTTATGTGAATGTATATATGTCTACAAAATACATTCCCAACACAGTAGAGGTACACATATACCCACAGAATACATACATATCTTCAAGGGTCCAGGGAAGTATATACAAAGATGTCAACAAAATACTTTTATTTTCTGTAATTTCTTATTTTTCTGTGATGATAATTTCTTACTATTGTAGTAACCAAAAAAAAAAAAAAAAGATCCTGTGCTCCCCAAAGTATTTAATTTAACCTGATGCTAATTTTTGTGTTTATACAATAAATTGAAGAAGCAACAGTCTTCCTTGTCTACATTAAGAAGTCAAACATACACCTAAAGATATTTACATACAAAAGTATTGCAAACATAGGTATAAAAACAGTAAAAATGTCTCTAAGAAGCGAAACACAATTTCTTTTTCTTATTAAGGTTTTTATTTAAATTCCAGTGTAGTTAAAATACAGTGTTTTATTAGTTTCAGGTGTGCAATATAGTGATTCCATTCTATATATTTCTCAGTGCTCATCATGATAAGTGTGCTCTTTAATCCCCATTACCTATTTCACCCATCCCCCAACCCACCTCCTCTCTGCTAACCATCAGTTTGTTCTCTACAGTTAAGAGTCTGTTTTTTGGTTTGTCTCCTTTTTTGTTTGTTTGTTTGTTTAGTTTCTTAAATTCCACATATGAGTGAAATCACATGGTATCTGTGTTTCTCTGACTGACTTATTTCACTTACCATTATACCCTCTAGATCCATCTCATATTGCTGCAAATGGCAAGATTTCATTCTTTTTTATAGAACTACCCAACAACCCAGTAATTGCACTACTGGTATTTACCCCCAAAATAGAAAAGCACCAATTCAAAAGGATACAGCACCCCTAAGTTTATTGCAGCATTATTTACAATAGCCAAATTATGGAATCTGGGCTCAGTGTCCATCAATAGATGAAATGGATAAAGAAGATGTGAGATATATATATATATATATATATATATATATATATATATATATATATATATATATGTATATGTATATGTATATACACACACACACAATGGAATAGTACGTATATATGATACACTCACACAGTGGAATAGTAAGCACAATTTCTTAACACTTGTTCGTATTCACATTTTATTACTATTTATCCATCACACTTGTTACAAAGCAGCTGCAATTTAGGCCTGATTGGTTTCCATTGCAACCTGTAAGCATTTTTCACTCAGTATTAAAATAGAAAGAAGATAAAATTTTCCTTTTGTCAAAAATATAGCACATTCACATAATGTTAACATTTGGTGGACTTTTTAGCTCAGAGAGGATGAGTGACTTGCCTGAGATCACATAAGAACTAGGGGCAGAACTAAAGTTATAAACTGGGTTCCCTGACTTCTTAGTTTTTTGTTTTGTTTTTTTTACTGCATCATTTAAATAGCCTGAACTAAATTGAGTTGAGTACTGTGCATAAGAAGAGCTTAAAATAAATGCAGGTTTGTTTCTGCATATACTAGAATGAGTCTTAATTATTTTCATGGAATCTACCTATTGCTGGACTTGAATCCCAACTTTATTTTACAGATCAGATTATATACTATCCAGGTTAAAAATGTGTCCTGAAAATCTTGGCAGAGCAAGCTAATCTCAGGGCCATCTGTTTTCTGGATCGCTTTTGGAACTTTTGTTGAAATCAGTTCTGCTAACACTAAGAATTTTAGCGTTTCTTTTTCAAGGGACTGAATTATTCAGTGTTGGACAAAAATTATTGCCAGCACCAGGTTTAAAATTTTACAGTAATTGAGAAAAAAAAAATACTCCTTTAGAGATGGTCATCCTTTAGAGGGTAAGTCTCAATATCTCTATAAAATTCTCAGAATGTTCTGTAACAGTTCTCATGGCAGCATGTCAGTGTTTGCTGCACTGGAAATCCATATATTGTCTTAAGTGAGAACAGAGCTCTTTCCCAAGCCCAGAAAGACCTACATTTCACGTTTCTGTTGATAGGATTATTGTCTTTAGAAAAGAGGACCAATTAAGGGAACTAATGTGAGCAAACAGCACGGCATTAACGATCTGTAGAATATCCTTTCAATAATGTGCAGCCTAATCCTTTCTCATTTGGGGCATTTAAAAGTCATACATTTATTCTGCTCCCTGCATCCTGCCAATACACTATTTTTTTTTCCCTTGACATGATGAGCAATTGGGTAAAACCAGCAAATGTAAACAGCCAAACTCGTGGGGGGGGTGGGGAGCAGTTATAGAATTTAAACAATGCATTTTATTAAACTTGAAGCATAGGAAAGCATTAACCGTCATATTAATAATAATTGAATAACAAGTTTGTATTGGCTGAAGCACCAAAAATGCTTGTATTTATTGATAGCAGATGTTTTAATATCCCGTCAAGTCAACCTCTTTAGGAACTGCCTTAGGCTCCGATGTGTTTTTTCCTCCAAATCTGATTATATCCTCATCAGGAACAAAGCAGGATGACAACTAACTAGCAACCTCTAGGAGTGTTTTGTCATACAGTGCATAAAAAGCCAAAGCAACAACAATGACAGCAAAAGGGATCCTGCTAATGTGTACTCTAAGAACAAAAATGTATTTATGACTATTAAATGATCATACAACCTGTTTCTAAGATTGTGCTAGTGCGTTTCAGATTTACTTGGTGAAAATATTCACATTTTTAAATGCTTTTAAAACACTGTCCAAATAATGCCCTTGTATCATAGATTAGAGAACATATCCTACTTCTAGTGACATCAACCAGAGTTACTCTTTTGCTTTATCATCTAGCCTGAGCTACTTTGTATCGTGTGCAAGTATTTTTAACATTTAAAGTTCTTCTCTTTTAATCCCACTTTACCCTCTTAGAAAAGATGGAATGTTACATTGTATTTCAAAGTAGGATCCCATTGAAAAAGATGTGCATGAATTCCCCCACAAAATGTGAGTGCTCCTGCCACCAATGCTACAGAAAGTTTCACTATATTGGAGTTTCTCCTTTGATGGAGCTCTCTGTTCTTCTGTTTCAATAGTATCACCTACAAGTATTTTCAAGTGCTATTCACCGAGTAGATTTTGTGATACAAAAATACCAAAAGGTGGTTCCTGGCTTTTCTCCCGAGCGTTGTTATTAAGTGACTGAAGGTATGGCCCTTGTTCTCTTTAAACTCTCAGGATTTTCTTGCTTATTTGAGCATATAAATGCTAGTTTTCCAGCACAATCTTAAAGAGGAAATTCAATGGCACTTGATTCTCTAGTTCTTACTGCAAAAGGAAAATACATAATTCTCAATATTTTCCTCTTTTGTAAATACAGAAGCAATGATTAGATGTGTGTGTGTGTTAAATTCCTGATAAAATAAACTTTTATTTGCTTAGGTCTTTGTCAACTAAAGATGAAAGAGCAGTCCTATTTTTTTAGGCTATAACACGACTTGAAATGTTTAAGGGATGTGGTTGAACATTAAAGTTATCAGCACCTAAAAGCTAATGGGATTTTTCAAAAGCCTTCAGTAAATATCCAAACATCACTGATGATCTAAAGACCCTTTACCAATGAGAATAAACATGAGTTTTACTGAGCTGAATTAATGTAAGTGCAATATCCAACCACCTTCCAGATTAATAACAATAAAACAGAGGAGCCTGGGTGGCTCAGTTGGTTAAGCGACTGCCTTTGGCTCAGGTCATGACCCCAGGGTCCTGGGATCAAGCCCCGCATCCGGCTCCCTGCTCCGCGGGAAGCCTACTTCTCCCTCTCCCACTCCCCCTACTTGTGTTCCTGCTCTCACTGTCTCTCTGTCAAATAAATAAATAAATAAAAATCTTAAAAAACAAAACAAAAAAAACAAAATAAAACACATTGTAATTTGCAAGACATGGGTTTAGTTTACTATAAATCTGTCTTCTTAGTTATTGACAAAGTTACATATCCAGTATTTATTCAACATGGGTACCTAGAGATTGTACAGATTCTTTTAGGGAAAGAGGACATTCTTACTAACCCTAGGTTAAAAGAAAGAATAAACCACTACCACTCTTGTATAGAAATGGTGAAATTTGAAACCAGGGAGAGAACGCAGAGAGGGAAGTTAAGCCAAACTCACTCTTCTTTGTTCTTAAATCATGACTCAATCCTTCAGGGGGATTCTAGTTGTTTTTGCTTCATAGATAACAGAAATTCAGGACATTCTCTCATGTTGTATGTCCTATACCTGGAATAATCTCATACCCCCAGGTAATCCCCACCATCAGTTGAGCCAAGTATCTCCTTTCAGTGGCTAGATCACTTTGGGAATGATTTGGGACCCAACTCTGGCTTTGCCAGGACCCAGCTGCACTATCTGAAATAAGGTCTCTTCTCATTCTACCCATCTTAACCCAGCAGTCCCCCAACTACCCAAGTCAGTTCTGCTCATATTCCCTTCCGCTTCCACCCACTATAGCTGGAGAATGTTTCTTAACAATCATTTCCCTTCCCATTTGGGCTCCTACCTGAATTTATTAATCCAACTGGATGCTCCTAGCCAGTTACATTTGCCATTCCTAAGAGGCTAATCCAAACCTGGACAGTTTCTTAATTCCACTGAGCCACTACTGATCATCTTCCTCTCTGCAGATAAACTTGTCCTCAACCTACAGCTTCTCTACATCCACATCTATCCACCTACTGCAAGAGTTCTCTTCTTCATGTATTTCAGAGGAAGGACTGGAGCCCTCTAAGTCTAACATATTCTGTTTCACCCCATTTTCATGGTGGATCTAGTTTTTGTTGGACATGAAGCTTATAAAATCTGCAGGACTTTATTTAAGATAAGGAAATACAAATAATAAAATAAAATGTGCCTTAATGGATTAAAGTTAAAAAAATCACACTTTGACATATTGCTAGAGCCCTTCCCCTGACTTGGCAGGGGTCTGTGCAAGTGAAGTCCATGAGCTCAGCTTCCTTGTCTTCACAGCCTGGCCCTTGTCAACTAGAGTTCACTAAGCCCTATGGTTCTAAGGCGGCCATTGTAAGTAATGCATTAACTTCTCTCCTTTGTTTCTGTAATGAATTAACTTCTCCCCCATGTATCTAAATGTATCTTTGGGAGAATGGAGATAATAGGCGCTTCAAACTTTTTCTCTTTTAGGATTTATATTTCGTGTTTAACCCCTATTGAGAATGGCTGTGTCTGCTTTTATCTTCTTTAGGATTTAGCTCCTGTTACATCACTGAACCTAACTTACGTTTTCAGCCCTACCCACTACCTACTCCCTCACCAATGTATGCACACACGCGTGCGTGCACGCACACACACACAAACACATGCATGCACCTGCGCTCGAGGACTGGTAAAGGCAGATGGCAGATTTACATAATTATGTGTCATAAACCAACTTTTTTTCACCACTTAGGGGAGTTAAATATCTGTTTTGTATTTGTAGACTAGGATAACTGACAAGATTTTTTTCCCCACAGTCCTCTGCACTGAGGCTCACAAGACAGATGCAAAGAGGTTGAAGGGCATTTCCAGTCTCAGGAGCTTGGCAGTCAGTCAGTGGCAATCTCTGTGCAATCTCTGGCCATGCAAATGACATTTGGCTCTAGATAGAAAATAGGATGGGAAGAAAGTGGAGGGAAGGAGATGCTAGAACAATTTATCACCACAGCTCCAGGTTACTAAATTCATTATTGCATCTGCTTTTAGCATCCTATGATATTGGTAATGAATATCAACTGTGACTTAGTAATTTTAGGGATAGAATGAAAGAGAAAGTAAAGGTAAATAAAAACAAAAAGGGGCACCCGGGTGGCTCAGTTGGTTGAGCATCTTCCTTCAGCTCAGGTCATGATCCCGGGATCCTGGGATCGAGTCCGCTGGGATGGAGTCCCGTGGCAGGCTCCCTGCTCAGCGGGGAGTCTGCTTCTCCCTCAACCCCTTCCCCTGCTCCTACACACACTCTCTTTCTCTCTCTCGCTTGCTCACTCTCTCAAATAAATAAATAAAATCTTTAAAAAAAATTAATATAGCTCAGCATATAGGAAGAAAATATGCAGGTAACTTTAGTTTTCAATAAAGGTATCTTTAAAAATGAATATAATCAGTTCTCCTACATTTTTATTTAAATCTATATTGATTTTCTGAGTAGGGTGAGTGATTGTGGAGATAAAATTGAAATTTGATGAACATTTCTTTTTTTAAGATTTTATTTATTTATTTGAGAGAGAGAGTGTAAAAATGGGTAAAGGGAGAAGCAGGCTCCCTGCTGAGCATGGAGCCCAACTCAGGGCTCGAGCCCAGGACCCTGGGATCATGTCCTGGGCTGCAGGCAGGCAGACACTTAACCGACTGAGCCACCCACTCAGAAACTATGCTCTTAGTCACTGTAGGATACCACCTGTCTGCTTGCAGTTGGATGGTGGAAAACTACATACACACATGTGTATACACGTGCTGTTGTATAGAGGCGACAATGAGAGAGAAAGTTTTATTTATTTCTCAGCCACTAAATTGTAATCTCTGTTACATCAAGGAGTTACATTTCTTTGTTAGATATTTATCCCCAGTGGCTATTTCAGTACCTAATGCATTGGTGTTCAAAAACATTTATAGGACGAAAGAAGGAAAGCGAGAGGGGAGAGGGAGGTGAGAGAGGGAGCGGGGAGAGGATTAACCAGAAAGGAACATTAAGAGGTAGATGCAGACAGTTGTAGTAGCCCTGGATGCTCTGCTGAGGAATTTGGGCTTCATTCTGAAAGCTAGTCATCAAGGGGGGGATATTAAACAGCATGAACATACTTGTGTTCCAGATCACTCAGAAGAATAGGTTAGTGAGAGGTTAAGACTGGAGGGAGTAGAGAAATTAAAACAAAAACACTGCTTTGGGGCATCAAGGTGGCTCAGTCGGTTGAGCGTCTGACTCTTGGTTTCAGCTCAGGTCCTGATCTCATGGATCCTGAGATCAAGCCCTGCATCTGGGCTCCGTGCTTAGCAGGAGTCTGCTTGGATATTCTCTCCCTCTGCCCCTTCCCCATGCTTGTGCTCTCTCTCAAATACATAAATACATGTTTTGTTTTGTTTTTTAAAGAAAGATACTGCTTAGATAAAAGAAAGGAGGCAAATTGAAACTTCAGTTAACATTTTTTTTTTAAGATTTTATTTATTTATTTGAGAGAGAGAGAATGAGAGACAGAGAGCATGAGAGGGAGGAGGGTCAGAGGGAGAAGCAGACTCCCCACTGAGCAGGGAGCCCGATGCGGGACTCGATCCCGGGACTCCAGGATCATGACCTGAGCCGAAGGCAGTCGCTTAACCAACTGAGCCACCCAGGCGCCTGAAACTTCAGTTAACATTTTTTATTAATGATAAAATCTTTGAAATATAGGATAAAGCACATCAAAAAGCATTTCCACGTGTGAACCAATGAAATTAAAGTATACCTGGTTTTGCAAGCTCCATAAGCAACTATTGTAAGCTAAAAGTGTAAATACTTTAATTCAAGAACAACCCACTTCTAAATATATTACCAAATTTTTAATACTGATTAAAAATCAGTTTGTTTCGGGGCACCTGGGAGGCTCAGTCGTTAGACGTCTGCCTTCGGCTTGGGTCATGATCCCAGGGTCCTGGGATCGAGCCCCGCTTCAGGCTCCCTCCTCGGCGGGAAGCCTGCTTCGCCCTCTCCCACTCCCTCTGCCTGTGTTCCCTCTCTTGCTGTGTCTCTCTGTCAAAATAGATGAGTAAAATCTTTTTAAAAAATCAGTTTGTTTCTACTACTTCCCATCATCAGATTTAACTGTTTTTAATCCTTTATTCAGAGTAAAAAATGAGCTTCAAAAATATTTATTAATGAGCAACCTTATTACCTATAAAAATAATGTCAACTTTCATGATTACATTTTTTTTCTGAAGAAATTCTGTGATTCACTGATAAACTGAGTTTAAGCTAGGCAACACATGGAAATAACCATTATAGCTGCTGATACGGTTTTTCACAAATGATTTAAGAAAGCTAAAAAATAAACTGTAATACAGTCTAAACTGAAGTATTCCTATTAATACTGATGTCCGTAGAGTGGAGAGATAAGATATTTAGCAAATTATTGAATCTTTATCCTTATCGTGGAACTAAGCTAACTGAAATCTAAATTATACAGAAATGTTCATTAAGCCAATACAGTAAGAATGCATTCAGATTTTTATCAATGTGATGGGTGGAGATGGACAAAAGGTATAAACTTCAAGTTACAAAACAATTAAGTCCTGGAGTTGTAATGTACATGGTAGTGACTATACCTGATGATACCATATGGTGTATTTGAACATTGCAAAGAGAGTAGATCTTTTTTTTTTTTTTTTAAAGATTTTATTTATTTATTTGACAGAGAGAGAGAAGGCGAGAGAGGGAACACAAGCAGGGGGAGTGGGAAAGGGAGAAGCAGGCTTCCCGCTGAGCAGGGAGCCTGATGCGGGGCTCGATCCCAGGACCCTGGGATCATGACCTGAGCCAAAGGCAGTCGCTTAACCAACTGAGCCACCCAGGTGCCCCAAAGAGAGTAGATCTTAAAAGTTCTTATCACAAGGGAAAAAAAAATTGTAACTCTGTGTGATGATGGATGTTAACTAACTGTGATGATCATTTCACAATATACACAGGTACTGAATTATTACATGTACATCTGAAACTAACATGTTATATTCCAGTTTTACCTCAATAAAAAAGTAAATTTAAAAAATATCAACTCTATGCATCAGTATTTTATAATTCAGATTTTTTAACCAAGGAATGCCACATTTTTTTTTAATGGAGTTTCTCGTGCATAGTAAACTTTAAATTTACCTAAAGTAACTTTTATAATCCTGAACAATTCTTTCCTTCAACTTCATTTTACGCTGAGTGGTTACTATTTTGCTTCTAAGAGGATGGGGCCTCTTTGGTTTGTTTGTTTATTTTTAGTGGGCTTTGAAATATCATTTGAGGGAAAAGCCCATCTGATATCAGTGCTTTCTTTGTTGAACTTCCACTGAGTCAGCCTGAGATAAATGGAATTTTCTCCTTCAATCCAAGGCTTAATTATGGTAATTAGTCTGTGCAATTTGTAAAGTTTGGCAGCCAATTCAGGTCCTAATATGCATAAGCTTCTTTCTGCTACAAATTGAGTAGGTTTTAATCAGTTTTTAAAAGACAGTGTCTTACTCTGCCTGTGTGCCATACTCGTAGATGTTGAGATTGAATGTTATTTCAAACTCTGCTACATCATTAGCAGTTTTGATATTTTTAATATTCATGAAGCTTTCAGCTTAGCATTAATCCGCCAGCATCTGTGATTATGATGGGCACTTCGGGGATCTGTCTATTGTGTGTCTGTAGAGAATGAAAAGCCCAGCAGCTCCTGGCAGTAAATTAACCCTCACAATGCCACTTGGTGCCAAATGCCTTTTGAAATGTTGCCTTCTGCTCCGTGCCTTTCTGTTCAGATTTCACACTCATGTTTGATTCCCTCAGCAGACTCATGCTTCATTTTAGTCTGACAGCCATCTGCGACACTATGGATTTTTCCCCCCTCTTTTTCATTCAAAAGCTGTATCTTTCACCAGTGTTGTTTTTCCCCAAAATGGGCACGGTAATCAAATGAGGAAAAAGAGCCCAGGGTACTAATTCTTATTTCATTATGTGGATGTTTATGCACATTGGGGGAATTTATAGAAACATACACAATTTTTTTGGACAATGCTTCTTCAGAATGAATTCTTAAATCACTAAGAATTTCTTCTCTTACTGCTTGCTATTTTTAAACATGTGCCAGATTCTCTAAAACATACTACTCTTTTAAGAATTCATTTCATTCATTAGATTTTCATATTCTAAATAGATAAATTGGAATTCTTAAAAAAGGAATGAATAGAATGTGTGAAGTTATATTAAGTACACATCTTTTACCAGCCAATATTTGTCTTTAAATATATGGGTATGCAGACAGATAGGTAACCAAATTCAAACTGCCAGAAATTGAGGTGAAAATTTATGCTTCCTTTCCAATTTCTAGCAATATTTTATCTTTCTACTCTAAAATATTTCTGATCCTTGCAGGTAAAAGAGGGCTTCTAATTAGCCACATGACCTGTATACGTAGGACAAATATATTTTACTTCACAATTTTTCAAAAAAAAACAATCTTACTTCTGGAAAACAAACCAGAGATGCTGTTTTGTAAATTACAAGTGAGATCAGAACCAAAATAAAAAAGAATCACCATATTTAAATACAGTTTTAAAGAATAAGCTTCATATCATGAAGACTGAGAAGAGAGTAATTCGGAGAGAACCTCAGGCCGCCGAAGCCAGTAATTCTTTATAGAAAACCACCCAGGGCAAGGGTGAAGAACAAGTCCCTTGGTAAACTGGGGAGTGTTCTCAAGAAGCCATGTTCAATTGATGTGAAAGAAATAGCCTCAGTAATCAAAGCCATTCTTACTTTCTGAAATCTCTTAGATTTCTTTTAAATGTAAGATAACATAGCTCATTTGTAATGTTGTCCTTTAGTCTATGTGAGGAAATCATTCTCTGTGGCCTCCTAAAGTGGGGGGGAGGTGTGGAATGGGACCCCTTGAGTGACAGGAGTGAAGGGTGGCAGGGGAAAGGTTGGAGTAGGAGGGTCCGCCCATCCTATATACCCTACCTAGCCCCTTGACCTTGTAGGGAGGAGAAGGTTATTAGAAAGGAGAGTGGTCTGTGCTGGAAGAATGTTCCGTTCGAGGCAATACACTTGTCAGCAAAGCACTAAGAATTCTGGCTCCCAAATTCAAGCAGCTAATGAAGATCAATAATGGTAGTCCTAAAAATTTCAGGAAATGTCAAATGCATATCTGACTTAGAAAAATATAAAATATAGTGGACACAACTTTGTATTTTTACTCTCATTGAGACCTAAGCTTATTATCCTGGTGGATTGAAAGAAGAATCTCAGCTTCGTTTTGGGGCCAGTCCCTGACCTGGAGATGCTAGGAGTGGCTAGAGTAGCAATAGGGAAATGGAAAATTTTATAGAAAAACAAATTTTTGTAGAAGTAATTATTTTTGAAAAAAAATTAAAACTCTATAAAACATCTAATTCAAACTTTTCCAAAGTCTCTCCTTTAATAATATAATAAAAATCAGAAATATTATATTTATAGTATTTTTCTTTATAATAATAATAATATAATAAAACCTGTATTTTCCCCAAAATATAGGTTATTTGCCCTAATTCTGTGAAGCCCAGAGATAACTTAAATTTGTATTAACTCACTAGGTAAGTAATAAGTGACATTATAAACCAACATGTTTTATAGAATTTGAGGTTTACCTTTACTAATGCCAAGATTTTAAATTATATTCATGGAAAATAAAATATCATATTTAGGTGAATCCCAAAGTAAAGATTGTAGCATTCTGAATAAGGAGGAAGAAAATGCTGGTTAAAATAAGAGCCTTCAAATATGCTTAAGTCTACAAATTGTTTTAAATAAATAATTGGAGGAAACCACTAGGGTGGATGATTTTGTTGCCAGAACATTACACACTAGCTAGTTCTTAATATTATTTAGGAAGTTTAATGAAATGGATAACTTTTCTTTTAGGTCATGATTTTAACCAGAGATCAGACATCTTCTGTTGCTTTATCTCTGGATATAAGGAATGATATAAATATGCATTGGAAAATATTCAGGCAAAAGAAACATGTGCTTTGCAAATGAACATACACTCAAACTTCAGGAACTTCCTTGACAACCCATAGCCTGGAAGACTTTGGGCAGCTAGATGTCCTATGGGCTTAGAGATCTGTCTCAGTTCCATTTTTTTCACTGTTCTTTGAGATATAAACTAGAATGACCCCAACCCCATGGTAGCCAGTGGATTAGCCTCGCCTTCAAGGGGTTGAGTATGGAGGTATAGGAAAGGAAGAGAAGATAACCAGAACACTGCCAGACATCCCTTTGTTTATTATTTTATAAAATCATAATTTTCATCTTGTAAATGATATAATCCATATAACATGTATATAGCATTGTAACATTTCATCTGTGGTTTTGAGGAGCAAATAGGACAGGAATAATTTAGTGATTATCTTCCTTAATCATTGTGGCTGAAAATGACAAACGTTACAAGGTTAAATGAAAAGAAACACAAATGGCACTTTTTTTTTTCTTATTTTAAAAATGCATTAAAAATAGCCCTTTTCTCCCTCGTTTTAATCATCTGAATGTTAATATCCAGCCTTATCTGACACTATAGCCTTTAAAAGTGAGCAGTAAAACATTTTATCGAAAAATCAGTTTTGTCCTAAATTGGGAAATAAGCTTTCTTAAAATCTAATTATTGGCAAGTGTATTCACTAACCATTATCATTCTGAGGAAGATGAATTTCCAAATATTGCTATTTGTCTATGCCTTTATAGTTGACTCTTAATTATAGCCTATGAAATGAATTTCTAATAGTGATTACAAAGGTAGTGATTGTCTTCCCCAGTCATTGTGCATGGAAGTGTAATCGGCACTCATTTGTGAGTACCTGACCCACGTGAAGCACCTCCCCTACACTCAGTGTTCATCCCCAAGACACAGACCACACCTCTGAGAGTCTTCAGTTGTACCAAGGTAGATATGAAAACAGTTAAACTGCTGAGCTTCACAAAAATTCTTAAGAACAGATACATAAGAAATATCTCGTAGGAACAGAGAAGAAAAAGCTATTAACTCCTCTTGGGAGGATCAAGAGTTAGTACCTAGGCCTGAGTCTTGTAGGGTGAACAGAAATTCTTCGATCCTAAATAAGAAAAGTATTTCAGACCAAAAGAGTAAATTTCATAAGCAACATAAAGTGTATGGCATAACCTAGAAATGATGAGCATTGCAGTATAAACAGTAATGATTCACAGGGTAGATACAGTGGGAAGGATAGCTGGAGAGATAGAGTTTAGGACTAAAACAATGGAAATAATGAGATACACATAATTAGGAGCAATGCAGTTCTGTACTTCTTTTAAATACGACTGTATGTCAAGTCTGGGATCACTCGAAATTAACAAAAATGAGGACAGTCTATGATAACCCCCCTTTGAGAGCACTGTGTAATCAACACCGTCCTGCTAAACATGCAGATCCTTAGGGGGTAGGTCTGGGAAAATCGTGTTTTCAAGGGTGCTGTCTCCTGAGGGAAACATTGAATACCGAATATTGGACATTGTAGTTAATAGAATGAGGATGTTTTAATTAATGGAATGAAGAGATTTTGTTAAAGGATAAGGATGTTTTCCTTTTCAAGATAGACGGTGATAATTTATTTGGTTTATTTACTTGTTTGGACACTTTCATAGTCATTCACAATAACCTGCAGTGATCACAATTTGAGCCAAGCTCCTACAAACACATGTAAGATCAAAAATAGTTAATCCTAAGTAACCGATATGCTTTCACTTCAGAAGCATTCAGGAATTAGTAATCCACTGGGTCTTGTTTTTCACAGTGACTACTAAGAAATTTGGAACAAATTTAGGCGACCCACGGAAACTTAGTAGGCTTGGGTGGCTTTTCTTATTCTTGTTATTGTTTACAAGTCTTGCTTCTGGCTCCATCTTTATGTCTATTCATTGGTTTTACCGTAGCACATACTGTTAATTTATATATTATATATTATAAATTATAAATTATATATATAAATTATTATATATATAAATTATAAATAGCCTTGTTATATTTTATATAGTCATTCAAGCACTGATATGGTTATAAATATTTTAACAATGGACTCTCCAGAGGGAAGGGATGGGACTCTATGTGTTAGTATGATGCCATATCATAATGTATAGTACATAATTTATAAGTATTTGTTTATCATGTTTTTATTGTAGATTTCATAGAGAGTCAGTTGATTCTCAGAGAGTATTTTAATTGATTTCTCCCTAACTTTCTCCCTAACCGGCCTATGGTTGCATTTTTTGTTCTGACATAAATGTCGGTTGGTATTTTCATTTACACTAATGAGTAAGACAAATGTAACAATAAAGATGTAGTCCAGAACGTCACTTGTTCATCAGTAAGGTGAATGACCTCTTTGCTGAAACAAATAGTAGTTTTTAAATAATGGAAGAATATTTTGTCTTCTTTATGCATGCTATTTACAATATAATGGCTACTGATACGACATGAGTTTAAGCTGCATTATTAATATTTTCTTCATCACTTCCTTTAGATAATCAACAAAACAATAAGCCAATCCCTGATGGGTAGGGTTTGTTTCCAATTTCTGTGGCATAAATACTTACACCGTGTCCAGGGTCAAGCTACTAATGTGATGTCCCTGAGTATAAAATTGAAAAGAGATGCTCAATAACACAATATTATGTAGTATTTCTACCATACAGATAAAATACATGCAAATAATATCATGATCATAGAAAAATTAGAAAATTAGGAAACAATGAGTTTTTAGTATCTATCAGCTTTGTTTTAACATACTTAAATGTAAATTTGTATAATTTAATTTTTAACAATAAATTTGTTAAATAATGGATTTTGTTAACTGGCTTATAAAATCACTGAAAATGTATCAGTTGGCTCTTGTGACTTAGTATGTTTGGATCCGGCACACAACTGCAAAATATAAACCACATAAAATCTTTCCAAATGATGGGAGGTTATATATAAAGCAAATTCTTTGTTAAAAGGAAATGAACACAAATATAAAAGACAACTTATTTCAGATGGATGCCAAGTGCCCAGCATGAAAACCAAACTGATGAAAATTCAACTCTATTTACTTGCTAACTTATTTATCCTTTAGCCTTCTTTGACTTTTTACTGGCAGGCTCGTTTAATATGTATTTAAATTCCTGAGAGAGAAAAGATAACTTGTTAAATTCACTGGTAATAATAACATTTGTGTCCAAAAGTACATGTAAGGCAACATTTTTTTTCCCTCTAAAATAATTTGCAGCAAATCAACAAAAATTTGCATTGCCTTAGTTAAGTTCAGACACGGAAAGGAAATTGGATTTAGGTTGCTGTACAAAAAAGATACTAATTTTCAGTTTAGGCACAAAGCCATCTGAACATTTCAGATCTTTTCCTGGTTAAGGCTACAAAATATTTACAAATACAGTTCTTAGATACCTAAGTAGTGGGCCTACTGGCGACTACATGGATTGAGGTTGGTGTGTTTACTTGACTTGGATTATTTTAAGAAAAGAAGAGTGACCTTAAATTGTTAACTAAACTGGAAATACATTTAAATTTTCTGGCAAATAGCAACCTAAATAGCATACCCCGGCCTCTGACAGCATTCATGTGTTAACAGAAATGAGCGGTGTGTTGACAGAGGGAGGCCTGTAATGATTTCATCAGTAATTAGTAGGTAAATGAGGCCTTAGAATGAAAGCTTGAAGGTTCCATTTGCCCCTTCACTCATGATTGGCATAATGGCCCTGAACTCTAATCTAGTGAGAATATGTTATGAAAGAGCTGGACTCTAGGATATGCAGATAGCTAAGGCCCTTGCACTTATGGTTTCCTTTGTTATTAAAGATCCCTCTCCTCTCTCTCTCTCTCTCTCTCTTTCTCTCTCTCTCTGAACACTTACATTTAGAGTTTTTAAACCTCTTATTTACATTTTTATAAGTTTATACTTGTCATATACATTTATGACAAATATGAATGTCAAATCTTCATGTAATTTTCCCTAAACTTTAAGATAAGAGATTTGTAGGCCCCATCCTGATTTTCGTATGCTCAGGAAACCTAGGATACTCTCCTTGCTTACGTTAAGACATTAAGACTTACATAACTTGTGAAATTTGAATTGAGGTAACGAAATACACATAGGTTGTTTATTTCTCATCACTCGTTCCTAACATTTACTCTGGTCCCCAAATGGTAATGGCAGCGCTGAATCATTTTTATGTGGTTTTGTCGCATGGTTAAGTACTTACAAAAGTGACCAACCCTAAAGAGTCTGATTACAAGGCCTACGTCAGAGGATTTTTTTCTCCAGGTTTTAAACACTTAGAATCTTTAGTCATAGAGGAGTGTTATCTTCTACATTGATTAAAATCAAGTAGTACATGTAATCATTCCGGTATTTGGATTTTATTTGAAAACGTTCCCATACGCATAATATTAAAAACTGTGTGTGGACGTGTGTCTTTTTTTTTCTACAAACAAAAAAGGTAAAGATGAACAGGATGAAAATGGAGTCCTATAATCTCAACAAGTACTTCCTGTCTGCAATGTATCTGTGGGGCAAAACCAGAAATAAATGACAAGATCCCTACACTTCTACCTTAGAGTCTTGTATGAAATCTCTGTATGGATGGTATGGAGAAATATAAAACTAATGCACTATAATAAAATAATAAAATGAATGTTTATCTGTTGTATGGCCCAGTGCTGAATCCAGACGCTTGGCCCTCATAAGTACTCTTCAGGTGACCCAGATCATTACCAGCCCGATATCCATGACATCCGGGCCCCACTGGCTATGTAGGCTGTAGCTGGACTGGCCTGCCTTCAGTTCTTCAATAGCTCCATTCTCCTTCTCATTCTGTGATCTTCAGTGCTTTCTGCCCCCACCCAAATCATTCTTTTCCATGCTGCCAATGTCCTCTTCATCCATCAGGCTTTGTTTAACTAAATCATCTTTATTTTTCAAGCCTCAGCTTCCTCACTGAGGCTTCCCCCCAAAAAAAACACTCTTAAATGTGCTCCTAGCATACTTTCATAACACCTATAATTAATTATTTGTATAAATAATGGCAATACAGTTTTTTTTTTCCTTAATGTCAGCTCCTTTGAGAGCGAGAACCCTTGTTATCCACTCCTAAATCCTCAGCTCCTAGCACAGTGCCTGAAACATAGGGGGCAGTGAGTCAATATTGGCTAAATAAGTAAATGAATGAATGCTCATGAATGGAGAGTTTGCTTGTGGCTAGAGACATTGAAGAATTTTTGACACACAGAACTTGAACTTGATGTCCAAACATTAGAGAGAGAAAGATTTCTACGAAGAAGCAACATAAGTAAAATAGTAGTGACAGAAATTAACCTAAGAGTCTTGGAGGTAGGAAAATGAGCTGGCCAGAGCAGTAGTCTTGAGGATTAATAGAAGAGAGATAAAATGTGAATGCACTTCACTGTTTTGAGATGAAGGTCATTTTCAGAAAGCAAAGGAGTTCCTGCCCAAATTTACTTATAGCTTCACGGTATTTCTCTCTCTCATGCTCTCTCTCTCTCTCGCCATCTCTCTCTTTTTTCCTGTGAACCCCCTTAAGGATTTCTGAGAATAGAAATAATCTCCCTAGAAGAAATAACATTTATTATATTGCATAAAACAAAAGGTTATGACTCAACATCAAAGTATTTCTTTTAGTAGGGTGATGATTAAAGCTGAATGTTTCCTCTGATGAGATAAACTGTCTCTGTTGGCTCTTCTCTGGATGTTCTGTTAACCAAATCACAAACAGGCTGGTATGGTTGTGCCAGCAAAGCTATGGAGGAATGCTTCTAAATCCAGTTTCTCTAAGTTCCTAGCTGTGCAAATTGCCTCTTTTTATATTTTTAGACAAGTATATTCTACTTATATTTTATATTAAAATACATTCCTCCAAATAGTAGTACTCAATAGTACCACTTGACCCATATGTGGTACCAGTTATAAATAATTATTATAACACTGATGATGATGATCGCTAACATGTTCTCAGCAGTCACCATTTGGCAGGAGCATTCTAAATTATTTCCATGTATTAATTCATTGAATCCTCTTAACTGCCTTGTAAAGTGGATTCTATTACTTACTTTCATTTTACAGATGAAGAAGATGAAGTACAATGCATTTAAGTAATTTAACTGAGTCATACAGCTAATAAGCAGCAAAACCGAGATTCAGACACAGACATTCTGACATGAGAGCTCATGTTTTGAAAAGGTTTTGAGTGTCAGCTCAGGATTCTAAGATTGCATTAGTAGAAAAGGGAGGGGTCATTGTCAGATCTAGAACGAAGGTGTGAGATGATGAAAGTGGTTTTTGTGTTTGCTTTTAAAAAAAAAAAATTGAAAAAACAGTGATGTGAAGGGAAGTTACTGGTCAGGGCGGATGAGAGGCCAAATGCCCTACGAGAAGGCTACTGCATCGTTTCATGATGGATATAAAGAGGGTTTGCCCAAAATGATAACAGTCGCTTATCAGCAGTCAACTGATGTTGGGAAGATATAAGTCATTAGGAATTGAGAAGAACAGAATTGTGTAATTGATTTCTTGATGAAGATACAGTGTATGGATGTATACAACGCAGTTTCATAGAGTTTACGGTGGGCCAAATTCTATATGCTGCTCTTGCTAAGGAATAGACTGCTGTCTTGTATTTTCTGGAATTTTATTGATACAAGCAACCAAAAGTGGTTAAGAATAAATGAAAACAAAAACTTTAACTTCAAAGAAGTTACCAGATGAGTTTAGATGTTCTGGATGGATTAGGAAATGCCTTTGTGCTATCGATTTTATGCCTAAAAAAAACCCTTTATTTGATGTGATCATCGGTAAAGTCAGCATTCACCTTGACCAGGAGAAATGATGTGGTTCAGCACTTGTTGCCTCTGTTTAGACACACGTTTTGAAAATGATTAGAAATTGTGTATCCTGAATTTTGACAGCATCCAACTTTGGAGACTCATGGATATTTTAATATCATCTCAGGCAGAGTGAATGCCAGTAGCATTAATTTATTTTTTTAAAGATTTTATATATTTATTTGTGAGAGAGAGCATTAGTGGGGGGAGGGGCACAAGAAGCAGGAGAAGCAGGCCCCCGCTGAGCAAGGAGCCCGATGCGGAGCTCAATCCCAGGACCCTGGTATCATGACCTGAGCCGGAGGCAGACGCTTAACCGACTGAGCCACCCAGGCTTCCCAGTAGCATTAATTTAGAAGCCTAAGATATCCCTGGAAGATTTTTTATTCCATAGAGTTCAAATGACTCATTCACACAACAAATACCTGGGCACTTAGGATATATTAGTAAACAAACTTTTTTTTCTCTTTATATTCTTTTATTTTTTTAAGTAATTTTTGTTCTTACAACATGTTATCACACACACGTGCACACACACACACACAGGACCTGAGTTGAATAGAGAAACAAGAATGGGCCCCAAACATAAGCCTGTTTATTTGTTTGTTGCTAGAAACTAATGTGATTATTAAGTCATATAATACAAAGGACAGAATATTCAAAGGGAATTAGTAAATTACTACTTTGACCCAAAGGGAAGGGAAAAGACATTAAGGCACAATGGGGGCTTAGAAAACAGGAGAAAGAGGCTGAGGAGTGAAAACAGTTGTGCACACACACGCATTAAGACTCTGTCTTGCATCATGCAACTTACATTCTAGTGGGAGATTTCATGAAAATTCTTTATGTCATAATTGGGATATGACAATATCATTTCATAAGTCTGTAATCATAAAAGAGGGTTCCTGAATACAAATAAAATGGTATAAAATAAAATGGGGAATAAAAATTCCAAATGAAGATACTGGAAGGATAATGAATATCCAGCCTCTGCAATGCCATCTAAACGATCATCTGGACAAAATTTACTCAATCTTATGTGTAAAGATTCTCCAATTTCTACTTATTTCTAACAGCAGTGGATTGGCCACAGGCACTGGATGAAATGTAGAGTGGCTATGCCCTTGTGATCTCCATCAAGTCCTTTGTCACCTTAAGGCATTAGTAGCTCTGTCAGTCAGGGTTCAATCAAAGAGGCAGATATACAGTGGAAGATATGAATTAAGAGATTTATTGCAAGGAACTGATCTGCATAATTTCAGGGTCTGGCTATTTAAGTCTACCATCTGCGGAGCAGGCCCTCAGGAGAGCAGGCTGGAACGTGCCCATGTGCTGAAGTTGCTGTCCGCAGGTGGAATTTCTTGTACCCTCAAGGAAGCCCCAGCTCTGTTTTTAAGGCCTTTCAGTTTATTGAATCAGGTCCATCCAGATTATTCATTCAGGATAATCTCCTTTAATTAATATCAACTGACTATAGACTTTAATCACATCCACAAAATATCTTCATAGCGACATGGTAGCCTTGGCAAGCTGATACATCAAAGGGACTATCCCAGTGGGTTAGATATGTAACTGGCTTACTGCACATTGTTCAGTTATAAATACCCAAATCTGGCAGACAGGTTTTGGGGGGTAATATTGGAATTTTTGCAATTGATGGATCCAGGAGGAGTGATACTCTTTCAAGCCCTGGAATGTGGGACTCCCGAGGTAACTTAGAGCTTCCTATTCTTTGAAAAGAACAAGAATGTTCTGACACTTACTCCTAGTCATTTGAATTGGCTCCTTCCCAAAAGGCTTTGTGGACCATCTCCTTATGATGAGGAATTGAAAATTCTCTGGGAGGGTATTCAGAGTTCATGCATAACATCCCAACAACCTCAAATAGATGAATTGTTCTACATGAAAGACATCAGTAACTTTGCAAAGTGCTTCATAAGAACATATTCAGATTTTTCAGGGGCCTCAAATAATTAGGGACAATGCAGTAACTACACGTAATAGCCACATGTACAGAAAGCATTGCTGCAACAAATGCTACAGCAGAAAAAGGTCTCCAGCCAAAACATAGATCATAAAGTTACTGAGCTCCGACGTTATGTGAATTACGATGTTGTGTGCATGATGCTTATTGAGCATCTTCTTATGTGCCCAGCATTATTCTAGGCTCTGGGGAAGCATTTGTTTAAACTGTAATGCAGAAGCCCTGTCCTTCTGGAGCTTACATTCTAGGAATGGGGGGGGGGGAGTGGCATCAAATAAGCAGTATGTGCACAAATTAACTTCAAAGCCCATTAGGATGTGATAAGTGTCATGTGATAGGGTGTGTGGCAATTCTAAATGAGGTGTCAGATTTGTGAAGGTCATAGCCGAGCGAAAGCTTGTTGGATTTAAGAGAGTAAGCCACGTGTCTCTCCGGGGAGAGTGTTCTAGCAGAGGGAACTCGCAGGGTGTCTGAGAAGCCCGCTAGGTCTTGCCAGAAAGAGGGCTAGGGAGTGACATCGGAGCGCTGATAGAAGGCCAGATTGTGAATGTCCTTGTAGGTTGCAATAAGAACTATGTCTTTAACTCTGAATTTAAAGGGGAATTAAAAGGGGAGTCACTGGATACTTCTGAGCAGAACAGAAGCATGATCCGACTTATATTTTAGTGGGATCACTGAGGATGTTGTTTTTAAAGAAGACTATACGGAAGCAAGAGTGTAACTGGGAAGAGCAGTTGAAGCTATTGTAAAAATGCAGGCAAGTGATAATAGCGGGCTGGTCCAGCAGAGCAGCGGTGGCCGCTGGGGAGGAGAGGTGCTTGTATTCTGCTTACACTATAGAAACGGGAGCAATTTGATTTTGTGTTCTCTCCGTGTACCATATGTTAGTAACATGAACCTCTGCTCTAAATGTCTTTCAAATATGCAGTCTTCTGATGTATTTCCTTCTAAAGAGACTGTGCTACGTTCCTTTGAAATGGAACAAACTAGTACTGTAGTTTTTTGGGTACTGGTACTGTAGTTTTTTGGGTTTTTTTCTTTTTGCTTTTCAATATTGTCTGCAGATACTAGAGACCATGCAAAGCCTCTTGCTGAATTTGTTAAAGGATTTGGACCATGTTTATATTAAACAGGTGCTTCTTTAGTAATCTATACTTAAGTAATGTTGATGACTCATTGGTTCTTTGTTTTGTTTTTTCTACCCTTGGGAATTTCATTTTAACCTCCCTTTATAAAACAAAACTGTACAGTGTCTTCGAAGAATTTTTGTGAATTGCAGGGATGTGTCTTACTGGTATACTTCTATGGTATAATCAGCACACTGTCGTCACCAGGCCAATGCTATTTGTAAAATGTGAATACCTGAAAATTATGTATTCTATATTCCTTTAAGATTTGGCCAGGGAATGCAGGAAGAACAAGCCTGATAATGGCATTCATTCATGTGTTTGAACTATACAAACAAGTAAGTGCACTCACTCACTTTTCTATATAGGATTCTTTTTGTTGTTTCAAGACAGTGAAAGCCTCTCAAAATATGAGTCCCAGGAAGCAAGATGACTGAAAATGCTTTAAAAGCGGTTGACATCAACCATTTAAATATATTTTTTTATATATTTTTTCTAGAAGTTTAATTTTTTCCAGGGATTCATGATGTCCATGGACTATAGTACCCAGCTTTATTTTATTTTATTTATTTTATTTTGCTTTGTTGTATTTTAAATCTCATGCTTGCCACTAAGAATATGTGTCTGATCACTTTAAAATAAGTGAAATATGAATAGACTGATACTAAAACCATTCTGGGCCAATTCCATTTTGAATGAATAAAGTACAGATCTGACTCAACTTATGCTGGGGTTACATTCTCCATAACCCATCATAAATTGAAAATATTGTAAGTCAAACATGCACTTAATACACCTAACCTACCAAATGTCACAGATTACCCTAACCTACCTTAAATGTGCTCAGAACATTTAGGTTAGCCTGCAGATGAGCAAAACCATCTAACACAAAGCCTGTTTTATACTACAGTGTTGAATGAGCTCATGCAATTTATTGAAAATGAAAAACAGAATGGTTGTATGTGTATTGCTTATTTACCCTCATGATCACAGGGCTGCCTGGGCGCTGCAGCTTGCTGCTTCTGCCCTGTAGCATGCATGAGAGGGGACCATACCACACATTGCTCACCTGGGGAAAGTTCTGAATTCAGAATTCAAAGGACAGTTTTTATTGAATGTGTACTACTTTTGCAACGTCATAACGTTGAAAATTCATAAATCAAATCATCATAAATCAGGGGCTATCTGATTTATACAGAAATTTATACAGAAATTTATAAAACCGTAATTAACTCATTATTAATGTGAACTTTGGGATTTAGGATTTACAGGCAGGATAGATGATTGGCTGATGTTTGATACATAAGAACACCCCTCCAAAAAAAAAGACACTTATTTTTTTACTTCGCCTGAGATAGTGCTATTTTAGGTAGAGAATATTTTAGGTACATAGGAAAATTAAGGCAAAAATATCAGTGAAGGACATCCCTCAACCCATATTTTCTACCAGTGATTCCACCTTAATTTAGTTTATAGTCTAATTTGAAATCACGGCTATTACATATTCCTTTCCCTGGCTCTTCTTTTCCCCTATTCTTCAATTCTTGGCAACCTTGCTATATCTCCCAACCTGTTCAGGAATTTTTTTCTGACCTATTAAAATACATTTTTACCAGGACCCTATGTGGAGTCTCAAACTCTGGCAAATGATCAGGGCACTCCTTTCAAATTTTGCTCTTTCAGAAGCAGTGAATGACTTTAGTGCCTATTACAGACTAGAGTACATTGAGAGGTTAATTTCACTGGCAAGATGCTAAAACATGCCACTACTCTACCTCCTTCAAAACAGTAGTAAAGTAAATAAATTTTGAGAGAAGGAAAGAAAGTATTCAAATAGATTTATTTTGCCTCCCTTAAAGTCATGTCCATAATGAATATACTGGAAAATATATCAAAAATATGTCTATTGCTTCACAGGAGGCCAAATCTACCATTCTGAAGTTATGAGATTGCTGGATTCTGCACAGATATTTTCCATTATTTCAGGAGAGCAGCAGGTGCCTGTGGGTGCTAGGTTAGGAATAGAAGATGTGGGAGCAATGGGGAACTTCAAGCTGTTGCATATCAGAGCCCAAGAAGAGAGCAATGTTTCTAGAGGCTAGCTCTGGCTTACAGAGGTCTCGATGCAAGCACCTGAATAGATGAATTTTAAAGTGGTTGCTTATAAAGAGCATTTTAAGATATTTTAAAATGTATACAAAATCGGTAAAAAATGAAACAAAATTAATTTCCTGTATAGTTTGTTTCTTTATCTGATGTATTAAAAAGCAATTTGTATTTATTTTTAATGAGTTAATTTTTTTTGCAAAAACCTTCATCTAATGTATAGAGATTATTTTTCATGAAGAACTATGGAGCAAACTTACCCTCCATACAAATGTATACACTAATTATTATTTGGGTTTCTTCTGGTGTCTATAAACCTATGATTAAAAAATTTAATAATGTGCATAAAAAAACTTTATTAATGATGTTATTGGAGATATTCACTCATACCAAAAACATGAATTTAACTTGTTTTAGTAAATCAACAGATTTCTTTCTTCCACAAAAATATTTTGGCAATGTGGAGAGAGACGCAGCAGTCAGGATCACAGAGTGAGCTCCTTCCTCCACTGATGTCAGCTTGTTGACTTGGCAGGCAGCCTTGGTCAAGAAATGCAACCATCCTTCTGCCATTTGTTAAATTTGCATAATTAAGAACCAATTATACATGGTATTGTTTTGTAGCAGGCTCCTCAGCTGGCTTTCCCTTATTATGGCTTCATGCTACTTTCCCATTTTGATTACCAAAAATTACTTTGACTTCTTTGTTATTCTAATGAGGACGTTAAAAGGAAAGCATACCTATCAGAATGATACATAATTATTGAACTTGAAGAATAATCTCATGAGTGAAATATATCTAATGGATGTTTTCATTTAATTCTATTGATGTGCACAGTAAAAATGTGTGTGTGTGTGTGTGTGTGTTTCATGCTTATGTGTAGTGGGCTGCTTTTAATTAAAAGTATGAAGCTTCCTAGAAAGTTTGGTATTATCAAGTGCTCTTAATTTTTCTTTTGTTTGAAGTACTATGTGATTGTTCTTTTAATATTTCCCACTGATCGTTTGGCCAATCCACACTGTGACTGTAGTGTGATCACATGAAGTTTCTGAAAGTTTATCTGGACAACTAGTTGCATGACATAATAGACTAGTCAATTATGTAAAAATTAGCAAGATACTAGCGTACCAGCTTTACATTTTGCAAGTTTATATCTCAATACATTGACAATTACAGTCAGACAACAGTTCCCTTCACAAGCTGCTCCTGACAATATTTTTGAAATGTTTATAGAATCTACAATATGCCTTTCATTAATACTGAGCTTCTGAACTGTTTTATGTGAAGGCACCAGCTTATCCTAATGAGAAATTTATGAGCTAATAATCACTGGCTTCCAATGAAAATCTTTGAAAAAATAGAAATCCCTTACTTCAAAAGAGGAATTTGAAAGCCTCACATAACAATTAAAATTGGCATTGATAAACTGTATCTTAATTAAGAGACCTTATTGGGAAAAAAAAGTTTAATGCCTGTTGATACTCATGCTGCAACTTATGTAGAATTTTTTTTAATTTGCAAAAGAAAAATACATAGAATAGTATTATGAATGTGAATACTTGAGCAAACAATTATCATGGTATAGTGTACAGTATTGCTAAGTAACCCTAAATTCCTCATAGAATTTTGTAAGTAAAAATGGCCTTAACTGATCTAAGCTCAAAAGGGAATAGTTTGCATCACATATGGCTAGATTCCAGGATTTAAAAAAAATGTCTTTAGGAAAGGTGCTCCTATTTCTTGACATTTCTTGTGCTATCTTTTTTCTTAGATATTAAAGAGTTGCCAAGTAAATCTATCATTTATATCCACTCATATTCAAGTACAACAATAAATAGTTTTTTCTGGGCGCCTGGGTGGCTCCGTTGGTTAAGCGACTGCCTACGGCTCAGGTCATGATCCTGGAGTCCCTGGATCGAGTCCCGCATCGGGCTCCCTGCTCGTCAGGGGGTCTGCTTCTCCCTCTGACCCTCTTCCCTCTCGTGCTCTCTGTCTCTCATTCTCTCTCTCTCAAATAAATAAATAAAATCTTAAAAAATAAATAAATAAATAAATAAATACATACATACATACATAAATAGTTTTTTCTCCAGAAAAGACAATAAAAGCCTCATCATGCCCAGTTGGCTTTGATTGGTGACATAGCCATCTGTGAACTACTCACTGTGGTCAAGAAACACAGAGCTGATGGCCAGACCTGAATCAAGTGCCCATTCCTGGACTCAAACACATGAGAATAATTATAATATAGAGGAGGCATGAAAAATACAAATGATTTTGTTAGGAAGAATTTTCTCAAGTTGACTGAAGGGCTTGACACAGATTGAATATAAAGGATATTGATTTGCAAGTTGGTAGTCAGTACGATAGTAAACCTTATAAAGTTAGTAGACCCGGTCACTTAGACAACTGCTCTGGTCACTAAATGGTAGCTTGGCTTCCTTCAAATATTGGATCTAAATTTAGGCATGTATTATTGGACCAGCATGTCTAGCAGACACCTATCCTATTTTAGATAACTGGTGAAAGAAGAAGTGGTGCCTAAATTCCTTTAGATAACAATTAAACCTGGATAATAATGGTTAAATGAAGATTCTCATAGAAGACCCCTACTGATGCCGTAAACTTCATTGGATAGGCTGCGCAATTTGGAATGATTCTAAGAGCAACTGAAAGGATTCCAGTGGTAATTTACCCTTTGAAAATTAAGTCCGCATTATTACATATGGTTCTGACAATGATCCCAGGAGATAGACTGAGAGTATTTTTTCTACTCAACAGTAAACTAGCGTTCGTAGAGCCCAAATGGCTTACGAGAGTTGTATAGTTATGTTGCGTAAGATCTTAGACAATAAACGACATCTCATGATATTAAATTAGGTACATTGATACTCTGTTTTGTCTTTCACAAGAATACCAGTTTTAGTGAACGATGCGGAGGAATGATATTTATTCCAATAATATTTCTTGTTTTCAGTGCCAATTTAGTCATCCATTGATGTCTTATCTTCATTCTTAAGAAGTGAGTGGCACATAATCTAGATTTAATACCTAGTTTTGAATAATTACATGGATGCAGAAGTCTTAAATATAGAGACTTTCGGTACAATCTTCACAACCAAAAATGGCACCCCACATGTTGGAATACCAGAATTCCATTGTAAATAAATATTAGCAGCAGAAAATGCATATTCAATATAGTATAAGCATAAGGTGGAGTTGGGTCATGTATAAACAGAATAATACAATAAAATAGAAAGATGGGCCTTGAAACATGGGGAAAGAAAGATTATACATGAAATAGTGTTGGTACAAGGTGTTTAATATCTTGGAAAAAAGAAAGCTGACCCTTACTTTAGTCCTTATTACAAAACACATTTCAAGTGGACCAAAACTTTTAAATAACTGCAATGAAGAGAGTAAAATGTCTAGAAGAAATAAAACAGCATGGTTAATAACTTGTAGTAGAGATTGCCCTTCTGAAAAACACAGAAAACCCAGAAGTATTAAAGGAAATTGCTAAGATACATTACAATATAATAAAAATATCTACATAAAATTAAGAAAATACAATTTTTTTAAAAAAAATTGTAGCATATGTCACATAAAATAGTATTATACAGGTTACACACATTATTTGTAAGTATTGTAACACTATATGATATATATTGTCATTAACATACAAATGAATAACTTAAACAGACATTTAGTGTACCATTTTGCTAACTACACGAACAGGCAAATCATGGGAAAACATGAAACAATGCTTAATTTTACTCAGAATCAACAAAGCTGCAGCATCAATGAAATTCCATTTTTCAGCTGTAATGTGACTAGAATTTTAGTGTTGTTGGCAAGAGTATTTATATTCTCACAAAGTCTTGGTAGAAATGTAAAAGCCATAGAGTATTTGACTTAAACTTTACTTTTTTGGAATTAAACTAAAAATATCCTCACATATTTGCCAAACTACTTACATGCAAAAGTGTTCATTCTAGCATCTTCTATTAACTGGAAACAGGAATCAGTTAAGTAAACTGTGATATACCCATATAACGAGCCACTGTGAAAATAAATGAAACAAATTTACGTGAGCTGATAGAGAACATCACTCACAATGTAGAGTTAAAGAAAAAACAAATGAAATTTAGAAAATGTGTTTGTATGCCCTTGTGCTTTAAAAAGTAAATAAGCATGGAGTATTTCTGAAAGGATCCGTAGGCAAGTTACTGTACTTGTGGTTACCCAGATTATTCATTCATAATGTTTTCATTAAATTTTTTACCACACATATATATTACTTTATCAAATAAGTAAAACTACTTTTTAAAACAAATTATTCTGGCAAAAGTAGATTCATATTTCTTTTTTTTTACACTTGTAATTCTTAGTCAAGAACGTAATTGACCTCTAGTTTCCTCCTAAACATTCTCTGGAATAACTCTAAAACTGTGATAAGGAAATAATTTGCTTGGTTGATGGCATAACCTACTCGAACTATTTGGTTGTTTGATTTTTTTCCTTCCAATTCACCCTTAGACAGATCTTTGGCCTGAGCTGAGTTCTGCAAACAAGAACACATGGTCTCATTAAGGAATGCCCAGTTGGTTTGTAAACAAGGCTCTATAACTGGTGTGCCCGCATCCACCACCCTGCATTAGTTCCCACTGCTCATCAATAAACCATGATGTACTACACAGAACCCTGTGCCTTGGGGCCAGCGTGTCAATGATGGTGGACCATAAAAAATTACATGTGTTCACCAAATCATTGCAGAGAAAATCCAGGGGCAATGTTCAAAAAAAAAAAAAATCCCAGAGCACTATTCCTAACTTAAAAGCAGCAACAAAAATAAACAAAGAGAGAAAACAAAACAAAACAAACCCACATGTAAACATAAAAATATACACAGTTTTAAAAGGTGATAATGGAAATGGACATTTTGGGTTCTGTCTGCCATTTGCTGCATTCCCCCATTGAAGTTAACAGCGTAAACAAAAGTCTAAAGCATGCTCTCTGAGTGAATCCATAACTAGATAATGCCTTCTGTCTCTAAGTAGAAGGTTGTGGTACTATTAGAACTTAATAATTGGAAGAAGCTTAGAAAGCCAAGGACTCTGTGGGTACACTAATCAGTATACTGCTCAGCAACCCCAATAGTTTAGTTTCTTTGTTTAAACAGGAAAGTCATATGTACCTATGAACCCGACTATTTTTACTACTTAAATACAGAAATTGGTTATGTAATTTTTAACTTACAATTTTTAATATTTTATCTTCTCTATTCAGTTGCCTTTCCTATGTTTTTCAATATTGTATCTTTTGTCCAGACCACCCCACTGGAAATATTGCTCAAGAGGCAATTAGAGAATTTTTTCTGATTTGATAGATGAATTTTCTACCCTTTAACCAAACTGAATGACTGCCAAATAAGGAAATAATGCTAAACTGTACTAATGAAGTAGAAGTCTACCAAAAGACATTTCTTTTTTTTATAATTGTATATTTAAATAGAATACTATTTATTTCATACAATGAATTTGCATTTGTTGGTCACTTACTAGGTAACAATATGAAATATGAAAGGGATACTAGACTAAAAAGTTTCTCTACTTGAAGAGTTTACTGTATAGGCATGAGTAGATATTTCAATTACCAAAAGCTTACCAGCCAATGCATTATTATTACAATAGCTGTTGGTACAGCCTGCTTCAGACTGGCTAGGAAGAGAATGATTGATTCCGTGTGGGGCTTAGGAAGGAAGTAGTAAGGCAGAGCTGGGCAGGATGAATGAAATTCCATCAGGGACACAAGTTGAAAGGGATGTTAAGTGGAATATGAATAGTATGGGCAAAGGAATAAAGGTGTCTGTGGTTTGCTGGCTGGTGGTAAGTAATTACAGCTAGTACTAAGGGTGCTCAGGAGTCAGTGACCCTCTAGAAAGACTGGAAGTTGTCAGATGAGCCAGAGCCTTTCATACCTGGCTGAGAAACTGAAAATTGATTTCAGAGACATGTAAGTTGGGAAGTAAATTATTAGGTGTGCACTTATTAATTCTAGGAGCGCAGTGAAGGGTGGATTGTAGTAGAAACACTCGGAATCCAGTTTGGAAATGAGGAAGGCCTGACTCACACAGTCATTTCTGTAAGGCAAGTTTGGTGATAAGACTCTCGTTCAAGTTCTGACTCTGCCACTTTCTAGCTGTACAACTTTGACAGTTTTTTAATCTCCCAAAACCTCTTTTTCTTCACTTAAAATAGGAGTAACATGTGGACCTGCCTTTAAGGGTTATTAGGAGGAGTGAATGAGATAATGCATGGAAAATGCTAGGCACAGTCTCTGGCACAGGATACTAGGTCCTCAACTCTAATGGAGAAGAGAGAATGGTCTTGCCTAGCATTGCCATAAACTGGGAAAGCAAAACGGTTATTTCCAGATAGGAACAGATATATTCTTGCCATATTGGAAGAAAATGTTTGATTCACTAAGGAATTTTTGGCCAAGGGATAAACTCTTCTTATCTTTGAAAAAAAGGAAGTTTTCCTTTGTAGATACTAATGCGCTTGACTTTTAGAGTTTTAGTATTTGTTTATCAATGATCTTAATTCAAAGAAGTAAATGCAACTGAATGTGGGAATACTTACTTTGCCTCCCAAAAACCTGTATCCGCTTATACACACTGCTTAGCCCTCCCTCTGCGAAAGGTATCCTATTTTCTTTTCTTTGGAGAATGTGACTTAGCAAACAATAAAGCAAGTCCAAAAAAGGAAAAAAAAAAAAAAAGGATCTTTTAAAATCTGCCCTGGTGCATTGTGCAGAGCGACCTGGTGCCACACAGTGTTTGAGATGTGGATGTAGGCTCCTATCTTTGTTTGTGAACCACATGCATCATTGGCAACGGGAGGCTATGTGTCCTTTGAGAGGCACTCATGTGTACACCGAGCAGCGCTGTACTTAAGCCTAGTTTCATCCTCGCCTTTGGGGCAGCTGTCACAGAATTCAACCAGAGAAAATGGACACCAAATAAAAAAGGGAGGTGGTTCCTATTTTATTCTTCTGACACAGTTTTTTGCCAAAGACACTGATGGCAGACATCAGTTGTAGGTAAAAACAACTTTCAGCCTTAACGTGAATGTTCGAGGAATTTATATCTAAAGCTAACTTGGGAAAAATTAAAATAGAGTTTATTTTCTAAATGTTATTTAGCCTAGTTACAGGATTAATAAGGAGTATATGTTTTTTTGGACTTCCTTTTTTTTCCCCTATGAAGTTCAACGGCAATGCCAATTGCTTAGGGAAAAAAAAAAACTGACTATGGAAAAGATGCCCATGTGAATTAACGCTGAAACCAGAAAGACGCTGATAGCTGCGTCCAGGGACAATATTTTAAGAATTCATGAATTTCCCTTTACTTATTCATTTGCAAAGGTTAAATGTGAGTTTTTTATGCAATACTTTATGCTTTGATCAGTCTCAAGTGACTGTGTTGACTGATCTCATCTCCCTCATGTGAAATGCAACTGAGAAAAACAAAGGAAGAAAAAAAAACAACTTCTGTTGCCAAGATGTGTAACTAGTCAATTTGAAATAAAAATTTACCTATCTGAAATTGCTTTTGAAATGCAAAATAGCATTTCATTTATTGGTGACTTTACATGATCTCAAATGACCGTGATCTGAAATGATGGCACGGTGTGATAGGATAAGCATTAAAGATTCTAAAGATTTTCATTCTAATCTCAGTGTTGCGTGTTTTAAAGCACTAGTCATCCAACAAATGTTTACTCCGAACCCACTTATGTGTCAAGCAATCTGAGGTGCTAGGGAATAAGACAATTAAAGTCCCTCATCTCTTTGGCCTTAAATTTTAATGAGGGAAATGGAAAAAAATTATTAAAGTCAAGATGATTTGGGGTGATGATAAATGCTGTGCAGACAGTAAAATAAAGAATGACTAGTGGTGTGACTTAGAGTGGGTTTTTAGATCCAGCCTATCTGAGGAGCATATATTTGATTATGTCTTCAGGAGTGCTTCTTAAGAAGTAAGAGGGACAATCAGAGGGGTAGACGAACCATGAAAGACGATGGACTCTGAAAAACAAACAGGGTTCTGGAGGGGAGGGGGGTGGGAGGATGGGTTAGCCTGGTGGTGGGTATTGAGGAGGGCACGTTCTGCATGGAGCACTGGGTGTTATGCACAAACAATGAATCATGGAACACTACATCTAAAACTAATGATGTAATGTATGGGGATTAACATAAGAATAAAAAATAAATAAATAAATAAATAAATAAATAAATAAATAAATAAATAAATAAAATAAACAGGGGGAAAAAAAGAAGTAAGAGGGACAAAACAGCAATTGTAATGCAAACCACGCAGACTATTTTTAAGGATAAAATGTGATGATATGTAAGTTAAAACTTAGTTCATTATGTTTATATATTATTTATAGCCAATATAAATAATATATTATGTAATATATATTTATTTAAATAAATGAATCTGTAAAGAGCTATAGAAATAAAACAGTGCTATTCAGCAGACAAGCAGATTTCTAGAAGAGGAATTTAATGTTTTTGTCAAGTTGTTAAGCCTTTTGCCATTTTTTGTAATAAGCCTTTAGACCAACAACACATAAATATCACGTAGTGGTCTCCGTTCTCTAATCTTGGTTAAGAATGCGAGCTCTGAATTCAGAGAACAGAGACGAAATCCAAGCTTCACCGGTTAGTATCTGCATCCTTGGGGAAGTTAACTTCTCCATGCAGCAACTCTTAGAGGACTCCTTGAATTGTAATTTTTTAAGAGCTTAAAACATAGTTAGAACTTGCATTTGGCTAGCTGTCTCATATTCAGAGTTAACACAAAATAAAATTACATGTTATTGTGGCTGTTGTTGAAGTTTTATTGTTGGAGACCCAACCATTTGCTCCCCGGTAAAGAGAGGGCCAAGTGATGGAGCATTAGCTACTTGATGTCATGTGATTCTACTAGGAAGAAGTCTTGAGTCTGAATTATCATTTCTCCTGAACTTTGATTTCCAAACCTGTAAGATGAGGATCACAAAATATCACCACTACTACCACCTACCCACTCTCAGAGAACACACATGCATCCTCCCCATACAGCCAGGCTAATATTTTAAAACTATAAATTAGATTACCTGCCAGTGCAGCTGGAAGTCGATCTAAACTTCTACAGAGGCCTATGGAGAGCTACACCATTAGGCCCTTGCCAGATTTGACCCTTATTCATTTTTCAAAATGTGCTACTGTTTTTGTTTATATCCATGAAAATATCAACTCAGGGCCTTTGTACACGCTGTGTCTTCTGCTGAAACATTCAGACAGTTGTATCCCATTCTTCCGAGAATCAGCTTAAATATCACTCAGAAAAGCCTTTACTTCCAGACTGCCCCCCCCCCAACAAATGCATCCCTTGTTACATCTTGGCCTAAATGCCATGAATGAAGGAATGAATGAATGAATGATCTATCACACAATGTAGGTATGATAAACACACCTTCCATTGCATTTGGCAAATAGATAAAACAGTGCTATTTTTCTTCTCAACAGTTCAGTTAAAAACGATGGTGCTCTTTTTTTTTTAAGTAGAAATACAGTGGAGAGTAACACGGCCCTGTACCATACTAGCCCTTTTCACTGTCCCCATGCTCTACTCTATACTTCCACATTCTTTTCCTTCCTTTTTATCTATTGGTTTTCTTTCTCATTCACCCTATTTCCAGTGATGGAAACAAAGCTATGCATGTATTCCTCCTTTTACTGCAACTCAAAGCTCTGACTTTATTTTCATTTACGTTGTATTTCAGCACTATGATAGATCCTCTGAGACCTTCAAGCCTATCATGAGATTGTGAGTTCCAGAATGTTTGGGACTCTGTTTTATTTAAGTTTGTATTTACTCTATTGCTTAACACAATAATTAAAATATCTTAGACATTCATTATTTTTATTTGAATGAGAAGGCATCAAGGATATTCATGAATACAAACCCATCTATCTACACCAAGAAAAACATACACTAGACTAAATAGTAAAAGACTGAGATTTCAGATTGAGAGAATTTCCCCAGGAATGATATTCCAGGTTGGATTAAGTTTTTTCATTCCCATATTTTAATGGTAGACAAAAAGGGAAATGTAAAAAATTGAAAGTGGAAAGTAGAGGATAATAGAGAATGAAGTTGAAATAAAAAATTCTGTATGATTTGCCCTACAAATCTATGCTTCAAATTCTTGAACAGCATACAGATTTTACTTAGTTCCTGTTTGGGATAATTATGTGAGAATTGAAGGACTGCTTCACCTTTCTGTACAGTATTTGCGGGAGGGATTGGGGATTTTTTTCAGTTTGAGCTACTTTCCTTCTCTTCAAACTATATTCTTCAGAGAAATAGCCACATCTGCATGCCAGCCTGGGAGCAAAGGGTCCTCTCCAGAGGCTGGGGGGACACCTGTCAACCTCCAGCAGCTCTTAGTCTCTGCTGCCTCAGGTTCAAGGTTAGTTGCGGGGACTGGGTGTTCTGAGTGATGGTGGACGGTCAGTGTATGCCCCTGCCTGATTAGTAAAAGCAACCTCCTAGAGGCTTCTTCAGCTTGTTCAGGATCCTGACATTTTCAGAAAGCAATGCTCCTAGAAGATTATGTTAAGAAAAATGATGACCTTTTCATTCCCTTTCATTCATTAAAAGAGGCCTTTGGCTAGAAGGCCCGCAATTACCACTTCGAGGAGGATGCGGAAATCAGAGTTTATCTGCCCATCTGCAGCTTGCCTTAGCAAATTGACCTCTGGATTCCAGAGAAAGTGATTTGGAACCCAGCCTCCTTTACTGAATCCCTAGAATTGTTCTTTCTGCTTGTTTTCTTCCATGCTCCCTAAATCTAATTGAGATTCTTTGTGAAAAAGTGCCAATAAGTGTCATGGAATATCCGGGATTTTACTACTCAAACAGAGATGTAAGCAATCAACTAATTGTTGTGATGAGGCCCAGGTGTTGTATGGAAGTGTGGCACCACTGTATTGTACATCGGAAACTAATATTAGACTGTATGTTAACTAACTGGAATTTAAATAAAAACTTCAACAAAATCTCCTCCCAAAACAAACACCTATATGGTCCTTACTAAGGACGATTTTCTCTACACAAGCTTTTTGTGTATTTTCTAAGCACTATTTTCTCTACACGTTTTTATGAATAACGTGTTAATAGCATCCCCATTTTATAGGTGAGGAAACTGAGGCTCAGGTTAAGTTATTTGCCCAAAATAGCACAACTATTAAGTGACAGAATTAGGGTTTGAAGGAAACAGTGATTCAGAGTTCTCTAACCACTTCACTATACCCAACTAGGGAACAGAGAGTCTAGAGAGAAACAAAAACTTATTAGTAAATTTCAGAATTCATAGTCAAAAAGATAATCATTTTTGTACTTACTTAATTGTTAGCTTGGACACTGAAGATAATTCTATTGAGGAAAATGGACCTCTGTTTTTTCTTTTGTTTTCCTGTCACTTTCAAATAAGTTTAAGGTTTGTCCCCAGAATGAGATTTATTTTGTTAGAAGTCAATAGTCCTGGGAGTTATGCATGTACATACTGCTAGTCTTATTAAAATTTTTCTTCATATCTTGTCTTTGGAGTTATTTCCATTAATATATCCCCATGTCCTCTGGAAGGTGAAAGCTTTATTGTATGGAAATTCACCTTGGAAGATAAACATCTATCCTATTTACATTTCAAAATTTGTGTGCTCTATTTGTTGATTCATTTCACAAATAATAAAGTTGTATCTCACTAAACACATTTATTGACTATCTATTGAACATACATTGAACACTGTTCTAGCTGGTAGGAATTAAAGAAAAAAAGAAAAGCTGAGATACTCAAGCCATGTTCTCATGAAGCTTATATTCCAATGGAGTGAGACAACACTTAACATACATTCAAATAAATATGCAAAGCAATTTCAGATTATGACAAGTGCTAAAACAAACAAATAAAAAAGATGTGAGTAAATTTAAGTGCAAGCCAAGGCTATGATTTTTAGATAGGGCTAGCGAAGGGGGCAGGGAAGAACTTTGTGGTGCAGCAACATTTAAGGTAAAACCTAAGATGTGTTGGAACCAGCTCAGCAGAGACAGGAATAGTGAATTTAAGGCATAGAAAGTGCTATGTGCAGAGGCAAGAATGAACTTGGTCTATTGTTTGAAGAGAAAGTCCTGTGTGAACAAAGGGAAGACAGGTGCAAATTGTGGTTTAAGACTAAGATGTGAGGGATGTTGTAGGCTGTGTTAAAGGATGCTCATTGTGTTCTAAATATAATGGAAAGTCATTTACAGTTCTAACTAGAAAACTAAGTCTGATTTATATTGTTAATCAATCACCCTGGTTGCTTTCTAGAGAACAGATTCCAGAGAAAGACCAGCAAAGAATCAGGGAGAGTAGTTCAGATACTACTGTAATAGTCCAGGTCCAAGACACAGGGAACTTGGAGAAAGGTGGTAGCAACAGACTTGAAGAGAAATAGAGGTGTATTTTGTTCATTGAACCAACAATATCTGATGATTGAATGGATGTGTGAAATGTGGACGTCAGAGGGTGGGGTGGGGAATAAGGAATAACTTCAACTTTTTGGCTATCAGGATTAGATAGAGAATGATAATCATTGGCATCTATATATATTGGTGATGGGAATGGAAATCAAAATTTCCCTTTTTAGACGTGGTAAGCTTGAGAGACCAGTTAGGCATCAAAGTGCATATAGCAAATATTTTTATGTGAATCTGAAGTTCTTTTAAAAAAATATAATGCAAGTGTTTAGTTTACTTTTTATTTTGAGTGTTTTTTTTCCCTTAGAAGCTTTTTAATGGTAAGTATTAATTTAAGTGCTTATGCCTTTGAATTACCAAAATGCTCTAAAAATATCCCTTGTAACTAAAGATAAATATTTAATTTTATAACTTATAATCATGATTATGGAATATTAAATATCAGAATACTCCTATATTTAATTCCTAGCTACCTAATATTATCTTTAAAATACTTAATACTAATTATAAAATACTAAAATACTTTAAAATATCTTTAAAATACTACATTTATTATATGTAGTTGAAAACAACTGAACATATAAGCTTTCATTGCAACATCTGCAAAATTCAAAATACATGTATAGATGAAGTGTTCCCTCATATTCAATATGTAGCACTTGGGGTTGGTGGGGGAGGTAGATGGAAATAAGGCTTGACTTCCAGTTTTTGGTCCAGCATGTAAGGAGCTTAGAGATTATCACTCCATCCTGACAAGTAAAAAAACAAACAAAAAATCAATAACTCTTCTAAAATCTGTTGAAGAAATGAAGTCAGTCTGAGAGTTAAAAACTCCTTGGGGACTCAGTCATAGGGGAACTCCCACAATGTTGTAAGATTTACCTCCAGGAGCTTGGCCAGGTTCCCACAGAAAAGATGAGAGAAAAATCCCCTGAGTCTTCCAGCAGGGGTTGGGGGGAAAGGAACCCTTTTGAAATAAGTGGGAGTACTCTGTTCTTCTTAAAGAGGGCTGCCTTCAGAGGAGGCTATTTTACCAGAGCCTAACCTTCTGGAGTTATGTAAGAGCCTAACTGACATGGGTGAAGGGAAATACTCAACCCCAGCCCCTGCCAGCCCTCCTGTTCCACCCAAGCGGGAGAAAAAACCCTGAGATGTACTGGTGAAGTTCATTCCTAGAGCACAGGCTCACCAAAAGACTGAAACCTATTCACTGGACTAGAAAATGCTTCCCTTCCCCCACAGCTTACCACCACATTACTAAAGGCCTATTTCCCCAAGTTGCTTTCACTCCTTACATCATATCTGATTATGACAAAAAATTACAAGGCATACTGAAAGGCAAAAAAAAAAAACAAAACACAGTTTGAAGAGATTGGACAAGCATCAAAACCAGAATCAGATATAACAGGGATGCTAGAATTATCAGATTGGAAATGTAAAACAACTGTGATTAATAGCTAAGAGCTCTAACAGAGAACTTGCAAGAACAGATGGGTACTGTAAACACAGAGATGGAAAATCTAAGAAATAATTAAATGCTAGAGATAAAATACATTATAACAGAATGAAGAATGATTTTGATGGGCTCATGAATAGACTGAACATGGCTGAGGAAAGACTCTCTAGGCTTGAATATATGACAATATAAACATCCCAAACTGAAAAGCAAAGAGAAAAATGACTGGGGGGAAAAAAGAACAGAATATCCAAGAATTGTGGGACAGTTACAAAAGGTACAGCATGCATAATGGGAAAACCAGAGAAAGAAAGACACAAACAGTATTTGAATCAATAATGACTAAGAATTTCCCAAATTAATGTCAGATATTAAATCACAGATCCAGGAAGCTCAGAAAACACCAAGCAGAATAAATGCAAAACCCAAACCAAAACCAAACAAACAAAAACTACACCTAGCCATATCATATTCAAACTACAGAAAATCAAAGATAAAGAAAAAAAATCTTAAAAGAAGGCAAGGCGGGGGGGAGCTTTTCTACAGAGAAGTAAAGATAAGAATTATATCTGATTTCTTTCAGGAATCATGCAGGCAAGATTTTGGTGGAGTGAAATATTTAACATGTTAAGAGACAAAAAATCCCCCCAAAACCTAGAATTCTGTATCCTAAAAATTATCCTTCCAAAGTGAAGGAGAAATAAAGATTTTCTTAGACAAACAAAAATTGAGAAAATCTGTTGCCAGTAGATCTGCCTTGCAAGAGATGTTAAAGAAAGTTCTTCAGAGAGAAGGAAAATTATATAAGTCAGAAACTATGATCTATGTAAAAAAAAGAGGACTGGAGAAGGAATAAGTAAAAATAAAATAAAAACTCTATTTTTCTTAATCTTAATTGATCTAACAGATAACAATTTATTCAAAATAATAATCTCAGTAAGGGGCACCTGTCTGGCTGAGTGGGTAGGGCATGTGACTCTTGATATTGGGGTTTTGAGTTCATCCCCCATGTTGGGTGTAGAGATCACTTAAAAATAAAAACTTTAAAGAAATAATAATAACAGTAATAATAATGTCAGATTATGTACTCTCAGATAGAAGTATGTGTATATTTGCTTATATATGCTTATGTGTAAGTGAAATGAATGCCAGCAATGATATATGTGATAAGAAGGAGGAATTAGAAATATATTGTTATTGGGGCACCTGGGTGGCTCAGTTAGTTAAGCAGCTGCCTTTGGCTCAGGTCATGATCCCTGCTCAGGGGTGGAGTCTGCTTCTCTGTCTCCCTCCGCCCCTTCCCCTGCTTATGCACGCACTCTCTCTCTCAAATAAATATTTTTAAAAAGAAAAGAAATATACTGCTATTATAATGTACTTGTACTACCTGTGAAGCAAGATAGTATTATTTGAAAAACAGACTTGGATTAGTTGTATTTGCAAACTCTCGAGCAACCACTAAAGAAAAATAAAAATAAAAAAATAAAAGAAGTGTAACTGATATAGAATGAAAGGAGAGAACATGGAATCATATAAATGCTCAATTAAAACCACAAAATAACAGCAAAAAGGGGCTATCAAGAAGATATTAAATGGTAAAATGCATTTTGTGCCTGTTTCCTACTGGGGTATTGGGAAATTAGGGAAACTGGCAATTTGTTTGTTTGGATTCTCACTGATTAAGTCTAGAGTTTGTAATAAATGTGATATAATTATCCAAAGACAATGGTATGCTGGTAGATGGTTAACAAGTGGCTCCCAGGGAGAAAGACATTGACTTAGAGTGTGTGCTGATTTCCATGGTGTAAATATGCCCATCATGGATGATTCCAAGGTACCAACATGAATAGGGAGCTAGGAACAGATGTGAACGATTGATTCTGGGAGAGCCAGATGATGAGACTCCAACATATCACTGCCGAAACACAACTTGGATTTTGCTCTTCCATTTTCTTTCTGAAGTTATGTTCATGACATGTCTAAACTTTAGCTATTGATGACATCAACATTATCCAGCTCTTTTAATCAACGATTCTCTCTAGGCCATGTATTTTAAGAATTCAGTATTTCAGTGAGTGCTTTTTAGGAATGGGTGTCAGTGTTAAAAACTGATTTTTCTGGTATCGTTTGGGTTCTTATTTCATTCAGTGGTGATTTCAGACAGCTTCAGGGTTTAACTAACTTACTTTATATTTACTAATCCATTAGACTTACACATGAATACTTATACATAGAAAACATCCATATTGGCTAAACTGACCCATGGAGCTCAGTTCAGAAACCAGCTTTGTCTATTTCTCATATAATACCTGAGTCATTTTGATCTGTTTTGTTCTTGCTATGGCATGCTATTTTAGACCCCTTGCACCTAGACTTGCTGGCATTTTTTTTCTTTTAATTTCTAAGTAGCCATTTGTTGTAACTCTGAATCCCCTTCACCTTTGTGACGCCATCTGACCTCATTTGCAGCTTCTGCATGTCTTTTGTGCTGATGCTGCTTCTTCTTTCTTTTTTTTTGTCTTTTTGTCTTTTTTGTAAAGACAGATAGCTTTCCAGAAATGGCCCATATGGACCCTCAAAGAAGAGGTAGGACTCAGAGGATAATTACAATGACCTACATAAATGAACAGTGAGGATACGAAAGAGGCAGGTGAAGAAAGAGAAAGAGAAATAAAAGCTATTTCTCAAATTCTGTAATCAACATTCTTGACAAATTTCCGATGTTTTTTTTTTTTTCCTTAGAAAAAGTAAAGGGACCTCTGAAGGTAACCATCGGCATAGGAAAAAAACTAAAGTTTAAAAAAAAAAGAAAATCTGAAAATGAGAATACAGTTTAAGAAAATGCTACTACCTGAAGCCTCTTTGAAACTTCCTTTTAAATTCAGTGCCTACGGAGATAAATAAATATAATTGAAGGGCATCAATAACAAATGGAAAACAAATCTCATATTAAGTTTCACATTGGTTAAATGTTGTATATAAAACTAAGCACCAAAAAGAATCAATAGAGTCATTAACTATCTCACCCACTGGGTATGATACATGATAGATTAGCTTAAATATGATCAAACTCTTTTTTTCTCTCCATTTAAAGGAAAAGCACTTTTTTGTTCAAGGACCACTTAATTGAATGGTGTTGGCTGGTCTCCCTAACATCCAATTTCCTAAAGTCATTTAAGTATGGGATTACTTAACGCAAATTCTAAGCAACTAATTTCAGCCTGGGACAACAGCTGTGTATGGAATATAACTGCCTCCCGAAGATCACCTCAATGTACTATTGGATATCTTCAGCCTCTTTGATCTCTTAAAAATGATTCATTTACTGAAAAGAAAACTTACCCGCTCCGTTTATGTTTCTTTTTTCATGAACAAATATCCAGTTTCGTGGGCAACACATCTTGTTTTTTGCCAAACAGAAAGTATATTTTGAATTTTGTGATTGGCAAAGTGTATGTCTCAGACAGACATAACTGGGAATTTAAGATGGAGTAAAGTCAGCTTTTAAATCATAGCTGAACCAATTATTATCTATCGACTACAGTCAATTTAAGTTGCTGCGTGACAGGTGATACAGAGATGCCCCCTCTAAAAATGAGAAATAGAATCTAAACCCAAATTATTAGTGTTATCTTTACTTGCTATTTGAAAAGTAAATCAGAACCTATCTACTATGCATCTCTTAGTTTTAATCAGGGATACTTTTATGCTGTTTTTTGTGGATGTGTAAACATTTATTTGCATTTCTTTCCAAAATCAATTCCTACATTCCTTCCTACATTTTAAAAATATCCATTACACTATGTTAATGTATAACTAAAGCAATTATTGAAAAATTATTTTCACCATTTCCTTTTGCCTAGGGCAATCTGTCTTCTACCTGACTTTAAGGCCTCCTCATTCCTTTTTCTCCCTTGAATAACCAGAATGTACTAGATCTATATTAACTTTTTTAGATACTTGATACTGGGCATTTTCATCTATTGCTTTTAATAATCTTCTTCATTTCTTCCATTACTCTTCATATTTTTTCTGTGTTTCTAATTTCAGTTGTAATTCTCTAAAGCATACATTTAATTCTGTAAAGCCCCAAATAACAATGCAAAAAAAATAACAATCATAATCGTATCATAATTTCTGATAATAAGACCTCTGAATACTCCATACAGGTCCAGGACATATATACATATATGTGTGTATGTGTATACACACCCATATACATATACTGTGTTCCTATTTCTGACATTTTATATTTAGCTCTACAAATGTATAATAATAAACATATTTTATTCTGCAATTATGTTCACAAAAATGACAAGAAATCAATATAGTTCATAGTATTAATGGACTCTATTTTTATGGACCATTTCCTTTTCTTAAAGTTTTCAATGTTTTATTCTTCTCCATCTTTATTCTGCTGGGATCTACCCTGATGCCTTAAACATCCATTCACAGGCCAGTCCTGAAAGGTGACTGATGACAGGTGGGCCTTAAGTAGGGGTGGGGACAATTGTAAGCAACGGGACATCATTGCCTTTGTACATTTAAGATTTTTTTATTGGTATAAATGTATATTATTTTTAAGTAAATAAATAACAAAAATGTTTTTATTATAATAAATATTTATTGTTTTATAAATAGAAATAGTCCATCAGAATTTCTGAGGCAATTTATTTAACTAGCCCCATCTTTATGTTTAAAAAGAACTTGTCCATTTGAAGTATTCTCAAAGGTTTAAGAAGTTGAGCACAACACACCAAATATGATTTCTTACCAATTAAATGATCTCTAAATTGCATCATCTATAGTAGAATTATCCACATATCATTATCTCAGTCATTGTCCATTTCATTCAAGGAACACCACGAAGGTGTTCATTTTATTTTATTTCCTTTTATTTTACTGTGCTTTATTTTGTTTTATCTAACTCTTATAGGAAAATAATGCCAATGTGACCTGAACTTTATATCTCCTAAGCTGTCAGAGTTTATCAAATAAAAGGTTGTGGTTTAAATTCAGGACAGTCCACTGCCTGACCCCCATCAATATTCTTTGAATCTCTATCACAGAAATTGATCAGGTCAGTTGGGAAACATGTTTTTTTCATTCTTACATCATCCTTTATGGTGGTAACTTGACAAACCACTTATTAATCAACATAAGGTTTGTTATAAAATCTTATAACATGATTTTTCAAGTATGGTAGATAAACTCATTTCAAATAACCAGCTTAATATGATAAGTAATTCTACATTCCTAACCTTTTCATATAAAAACATTAAAACAATACAGTTTTTTAATGTGATGAGCAGTTATATCTATATATTTCTGGAATCAGAAAACTTCATTCAACTCTTATTGATTCCATAAACATAAAAGTTTGAGACTACAGATGATTTTTATTTATTTATGAAGACTACCTTTTGCTCTTGTATTTGCTTTTACAGTGAATTTCCTGAGATTGTTGTTGTTGTCCTTGTCAATATGACTTTACCTGTAACTTTTAACAATTGATTTTTTTCTAAAATACTGTCAACTGGTTATTATAGTTTCACAATAACAAACCAAACCAGCTTGGTCATTTTTTAGTAAGTTGATATAATAACACCAGTTTTTTAACAGTATGTGAAAATATCTATGATGTATGAAAGCAACAAGCTTTTTTGAGAACATTAAGCAGTTTTGTTCAGGTCTTTATCTACAGTTACACATTAGCCTAGGATGTAAATCTTTTGGTTGGATTACATAGTCCCAAACATGTTCTATTCAGAACTGCATAATAAACTACAAGGTATTATATTTTTGCCCTTTGAAGATAGACTGCTCTTCACAGTGACAACATAACAAATTTCTGTCTTGTGATTTTTTTAATACGTTTAAGTGACTTTTATTTGGCTATTGATTGATAGCTTGTCACTATCAATAGAAAAGGGGGACCAAAAAGATTATTCTACATTTTCTTTGTTTTTACTGTCACATATAAATCTTTCCTTTTAATATAACAAGAATAAGATGATATTATTAAATGTTAAAAAAAAAACCTATAAAACTAAGTTCCAATGCTTTTAAAGGACCTACAAAGCTGTAATGTTACTTATTCTTTCTTGATCTCAGATTAGGTTCACATAGCCATTCCTTCTATCACAATTCCATTCATACATAGGAAGGAAGGAAGAAGGAAGAAAAGAAGGGAGGGAGGGGGGAAGGAGGGAGGGAAGGAAGGAAGGAAGGAAGGAAGGAAGGAAGGAAGGAAGGAAGGAAGGAGGGAGGGAGGGGAAGGAAGGAAGAAAGGAAGGAAGGAAGGAAGGAGGGAAGGAAGGAAGGAAGAAGAAAAGAAGGGAGGGAGGGAGAAGGAGGGAGGGAAGGAAGGAAGGAGGCAGGGAGGGAAGGAGGGAGGGAGGAAGGGAAGGAAGGAAGGGAGGGAGGGAGGGAAGAAACTAGAGAGGAAAGAGGAGAAGAAAGGGAAGTAAAAGAGAAGGATGGGGGGTGGAGGGGAGAGTCAGGATGGGAGAGGGAGGAAAGAAAAGAACTCTCAGAAGTTTAACTTTAACCTAATCCTAATGCTACTGAGACGTTTATTCCTTGTGAATACATGCATGCCTTTTACAACTGATTGGCTGAATGTACAGCTACAATGGAAAACAGTTTGGCAGTTTCTTAAAAAACTAAATGCTAATTACCATACGCCCTGGCAATTGCACTCCTGGACTTCCATTTCAGAGAAATGAAAACTTAGGTTTACACTAAAACCTGTACACAAATGTTTAAGGCAGCTCTATTCATAATAGGCAAAAACTGGAAACAACCAAAATATACCTCACCTGATCAGTGGTGAAACAAACTATTATAGCCATACCATGGAATACTACACAGCAACTAAAATGGATGACATGCTCTTGATACACATGACAATGTGGATGAATTTTAAGAGAATTATGCTGATTTAAAAAAGTTATTCCAAGAAGGTTATATATCGTATGGTTTCATTTATAGAACATTCTTAAAATGATAAAATTGTACATATGGAGAACAGATTAGTGGTTGCCAAAGGCTAAGGAGGGAATGGGAGAGAAGAAAGTGGATGTGGTTAGAAAAGGTCTACATGAAGGACCCTTATCTTGCCTGTAATCAATGTCAATATCCTGTTTGTGACATTGCACTATAGTTTAGCGAGATATTATCACTGGGAGAAACTAGGTAAAAGAATAGATCTTCCTACATTATTTCTTAAAACTGCATACGAACACACAGTTATCTCAAAATAAAAAAGTTTAGCCTAAAAGTATTTACTGAAGATAAAATTAGAGCCTCCAAGCTTCTCAAACTCCACCAACGAAAGCAGTAGAGCTTTAAGCTTTTACAGTGGGAGACAGGATGACATTTGTTATGACTTAATAGCTTCCTGATACAATATTTTTTATGAGAAGAATATATAATATATCTCTTAATGGCATAGTAAATTAACTATACATGTGATGAATGGCAAGTTTGACAATATCTTTATTCTCAAATTGTGAAACACAATATGCTATTATCATTTTTATAATGATCGGTGAATTACCTATATTGTATAATTACTTTGGCATAATTTCCATTTTGTGTGTTTCTCATTCACCATGACATCTTATACCTACTTGTTTTTGCCAGAATTGCATACAATTAGAAAGACTTTTTTTCCCGTAAGAGGTACAGAATTATAAGTAAGCAATTTTATAACCAATAGAAGAATTATATTTACAGGCAATGATGGTTACCAGGTAGTAGGCTGTCAAGTAATTTTTATAATTATATTTAAGCACTGAAATACACAGTCCAAAAATAAAATTTTAACATTAATATTAGTAAATAGTTGAGTCTTATTCTTCAAAAATCTAAGGATAAAGGTACATATTTTCAGAAGTTTGATTTCTTTACATTAATTTACTACTAATGCAAGACTGGCCATCCATTTGTTAAATATGAATTGTGGGAGCGCCTGGGTGGCTCAGTCGGTTAAGCCGCTGCCTTCGGCTCAGGTCATGATCCCGGGGTCCTGGGATCGAGCCCCGCATCGGGCTCCCTGTCGAGCGGGAAGCCTGCTTCTCCCTCTCCCTCTGCCTGCCTCTCTGCCTACTTGTTCTCTCTCTCTGTCTGTCAAATAAATGAATAAAATCTTAAAAATATATATATATGAATTGTGAATTTTAGGGCTATTTGTGACTCCCCTATTATGGTTTTAAGGTTTATGTTGAAGCCTTAGGACACATTTTCAAATGCCAAATATTGTAGATTATGGATTACAGAAATTTTCCTCTAGTTATTTTTCCTTTTCTCCATCAGCAAGAGTTAAAATATTTATTTATGATTTCTATAGTATTTCCCTAAGGTTATTTGTACATAGTTACCATAATTCTGGCAATATGTAAAACTCAGCAGATTTTCATTCCCTATCTATGCACTTCAGTTCCCTTTTCCATTTTGCAGGGAAATGTGTTTCTTTAAAAATTCTGGCCTCTATTAAAAAATGGTCACAAAAGGCCAATGGGAAGAGTATTGGTTACTATATTAATCTCTCCATCCATTTCCCATACATTTGCTGATCAAAAGTATCCACACAGGAGCTGCCTCATTGGAAACAAAAATCAAATATTTGCTCATAAACTAGGCTGTCTCCCCTCTTTCTTAATGAGAAGTTTTAAGAATTAAGCTTGAAAAGGTTAAAAGAGGCAATATTGTGGAGACCACTGAATCTACAAATGGGCATATTTCCACATGTACAGACAAATGTACTATGAATTGAATGATAAAACAGGGACTGCAGAAGGAGGAAGTTCATTGGTGCAATATCTTCAAATTTGAATGTGAATGTGCAGTATAGTTTCTGGAAAGCATTTCTACTTATAAGGTCATATTACTTAATAAGCAAGATCATAATTCATTATATCTGTCTTCTGAGCCAAGCAGATAATCTCACCAATTAGAAAGTCACTAATTGCTTGACTTCTAGCAAGATGGAAAAAGTACTGAGGACGCCTCCTACTGTGTTTTAAACTGTTGACCACAGTAATGAATGGACTTCATCATGAGCCAAGAGCATTCGTGTCCAGAAAATATTTTCACATAATAAACTCTCCCCACTATCACTTGAATATAAATAATGATATAAATAACCTAATGTCTCACCCCCCCCATGGATATACATACACACATTCCTTTAAAATAGCTACTTTTATTGTCTTAGGTTTTCAAGAATTTACATTAATTTATAATAAGAATGTCTCTTTTGTAATAACAAAAGAGTAAGTGAAACATATCTCACGATAAAAGTGCTAGCATGAATAAAAGCTGGCAGAATTTCCCATTAAAAAACACAAATGCAAATCAAAATACTCTAATGTTGTAATGGTGGTGTGTAAAAAAAAAAAACCACAGAGGTAAGTCAGAATCAGCAAAGTAAAACAGAGAAAAAACCATAGTATGTATGTTATAGGATATATAATTATCAATAGAATGCATGTAATGTGTGTGTGATTGATTACACTCAGTGACAAAAATAGCAAGGAAAGGGAATGCTGTTTGAAAGTGCAGTTGGACTTTATAAAATGGGAATGTTGAATGGCCCTGAGCTAAATAAACCGAAACAAGAGAGGAAGAACCAAGTGCAAGCTGATTTGTTCAGCAGCGCCCTATGCTTGCACCGTGCCTGCTTTCTGTGTGGATTTGCTTCATTGAAACCTCTTGTGGCACCAGGATAGCTACAAACAGCCTTCCTATAAGGAGCAGTGGGGGAGGGGTGCAAGGAAAATACCAAATAAGAGTAAAAGAAGAACCACCCTTGCCACTCTCACACGGAGGGAGAATCAATGGAGGTGGATGAATGGGGGGTCAGCCTGCACACTCTCTCTAGTCCGCCTTTGGACACAGCTAATCCCTGTGACCTTTGAGAAAGCTGAAGGCATAAAATGAACCTAATAATCAAAAGCACAATTAGAATGAAGAGCACAAAACCGTGACTGTGGTTGGAAAAGGCAGACAATGAAGAGACTATGGAGGAAATTTGTCTCTTTAGCAGTCGACTGAATGCTGCCTTGGAGATGGCCGTAGAGGCTGCAGATGGATGGCAGCCATGACTTGCGGGACACCTAGCGGAAGGCGGGCTGGGAGGAACTGGCGGGACCAGGCGACCCGGGCCCAATTTGCAGATGCTTCCGACTTTCCCCACCTCTCCCCAAAGCACCCAGGGGTTTCTGCCCCTCTACGGGAAATGGCAAAAGAAAGGCAGAGACTGAAACAACATTGGGCATGAAGGGGAAAGGGGAGGGGGACTTTATCCCAAGAGTGAAGAAATCTGTAATTTCAACATGAAATGGTGTTTTTTTCCTCAAGAAATAAAATTGAGTAAATCCATCCTTGTCAGCACAAACCAGACAATTCGGAAAACTAAAGTGTGCAGTTCAAGGAGTTTGCCATGAGGATAAAATTGTCTGCATGGAAAGACTTCTTGAATGATTTAGTGAGGAATTCTGCTCAAATGAGTTCTGAAGAAATGCAGTGGAAAGACAATGAACATGGCTGGACAGAAAGGAAGTTTTCAAAATCAGTTTTTCTCTCGAATTTAATTGATACTTTCTTCACCTTTTTTCCTATAGCAGCTCCAAATTAGCATATAAAACAAATAGAACGTGTCTTTTCTCATTTCAAGAGGCAAATTCATAGGACTTTATTTTCATTAAGAATTACTAAATGATGATGATGGGTATTAAAGAGGGCACATATTGAATGGAAAAAAAAAAGAATTACTAAATGATCATTTTAAGTGGACTTCTAATTTGAATTAATTATAATAATAGCCAACACTTACTGACTTCTTAGGTGTCTGGGACCGTAGTAAGTTCTTTATAAATATTTGCTTATTTAAGCCTCATTACACTCCCGTGAAATACATACTATGACTCCACATTTTTTAGATGAAGAAATGGAGAAAAAAAAAAAAAAAGATAAAATAACTTGTCCAAGGTCACAGAGTTAGTTAGTGGCTCTGAAACATTACACTATATTGAACATCTAAATAAGTAATAATATACACTTAGTTGCAGTAATCCCAAAATGCTAAGTAGATTACTTGATAATTTGAATTTAACAAATCATGTGGATCTTACTTGAATATCATTTAACACATGAACTAGCAGCAGTGATCAGAAACATGCTTTATTAACATACCTGGAGGGAGTGATAATAAATTTATACTTGATAAGAAAAATAGCACTGGTTAAAGGATAAAGAGGCCTGAGGTTTTATTCAGAATCTCAAATGGGATCATATACCCCAAAACCAGATTTCTCCCTCTACAAAAGAATGATCCTGTTTCTTTTGGATCCCCCAACATTAGTTTAATGGTATGGGAAGAGTACTCCATTAATTCAGGTATTACTATTGTGCCATTTCTGTCCTTTAAAATGTGAGATGTATCTGTTCATACAAGGAGGGCAGCTGGGGGCACCACCTGTTAACTAACTTCAAGCACCATTTAATTAGCCTGTGTTGAAGTTACCGTATGCTTTGACTGGAAAGGAGTGGAACAGTAGCAGATGCTAAGCACAATACAAGAAAAGCAGTTGAATACCAGGGGAGAGTGGGTGGAGAGAATAAAAAAAAAAAAAGTCGACAGACGGAGAGAGCCAGAAATACTAGTAAAATGGACCGGAAATTAACTCTCACAGATAAAAGTTCAAGGGAGCAAATCTCTGCAGATTAAATTCCATCCCACCAAGGTATCTGCCACATCAGATGTTATTGAAGATTTGATCTGAGCATTTTGAACAAATGCACACTTCAACTGGACAATTGGCTTAGTTTCTGATTATGTAAAGGAATAGTCATCACTTACTATTTCCATGAAAACTTTCATGACTTTCTTAGACCAAACATTCAGGCATCAGATTAAAAAACATGTTGTCATGATGAAGCATAATTTAACCAATTATTTTTAAGAGCCCTACTTTGTCAGTGTTTCCACTGGAAGAGATCTGGAAACAAATGGTTTTAAAATTATGAGCATTTCTCCATCAATAGAATGATTTCCATACCTAAGGCATTTTATCTTGTTTTGTCAAATTAAATTGAATTCAAATGAGTTAAAAGCTTCTTCTGTGACATTTGTATTCTTCTGAGTTCCTGGCTTATCCATTAATGCATTTACCTTCCTAAAAGTCAGTAGTATATTTTATGTTAATAGAATTTGTCATATATATATTTTTTTCTTTGTTTTTTAATGCTATTGTTTAGGTCTCTATTATTTAATCAGATTTTATCAGCTTGTATAACTGGATGTACCCCAAATTAGCTCAAACAAAATTGTACTTGAGTATTTTCATGTAGCTATTCTTTTTTTTCCCCAGAATTACAGCATTTTTTAAAATTCAAACATAGAATGTGGTATTGCCAGATATGAATTCCCGATTTGTGTTATATTACTTCAGTTTTAAGAGCAGCCTCTCAGAAAAAATGCATTTCATTCATTCATCAGGATATACCTACATTTATATCTATATCTGAAATAATCAAACCAAAATACAGTTCACCTACCTGGCAGTATTTAAATACCTTTCTTATTTATTTATATTATGACTTCTTTTGGCTTTAAAAATTATCACTATTTACTACACTTTCCTTTATACCCAGTTTATTATGGGGGGATATTTGTAAATCATCTTTTTTTAACATACAAGAAAGAAAACTTTCACTACTAAATCCTTCACTTGATTTAAGTTAACAAGATTCTATTTCCTAGAGTATATATTTATATAGGGAGAGGTGAAGGGAGAAATATATTATTCTATCAGCAATAGTGACTTGCCATAATGTAGTTTTTTATTTTATTTTATTTTATTTTATTTTATTTTATTTTATTATGTTATGTTAATCACCATACATTACATCATTAGTTTTTGATGTGGTATTCCATGATTCATTGTTTGCGTATAACACCCAGTGCTCCATTCAGTATGTGCCCCCTTTAATGTCCATCACCAGGCTACCCCATCCCTCCACCCCCCTCCCCTGTAGAACCCTCAGTTTGTTTCTCAGAGTCCATAGTCTCTCATGGTTCATCCCCCCCTCCGATTTCCCCCCCTTCATTTTTCCTTTCCTACTATCTCTTATCTTCTTCTTCTTTTCTTTTTTTTTTTAACACACAATGTATTATTTGTTTCAGAGGTACAGGTCTGTAGTTCATCAGTCTTAAATAATTCACAGTGCTCACCATAGCACATACCCTCCCCAATGTCTATCACCCAGCCACCCCATCCATCCCACCCCCACCACTCCAGCAACTCTCACTTTGTTTCCTGAGATTAAGAATCCCTCACATCGGGCGCCTGGGTGGCTCAGATGGTTAAGCGTCTGCCTTCGGCTCAGGTCATGATCTCAGGGTCCTGGGATCGAGTCCCGCATCGGGCTCCCTGCTCCTTGGGAGCCTGCTTTTCCCTCTGCCTCTCTCTCTCTGTCTCTCATGAATAAATAAATAAAATCTTTAAAAAAAAAAAAAGAATTCCTCACATCAGTGAGATCATATGATACATGTCTTTCTCTGATTGGCTTATTTCGCTTAGCATAATACCCTCTAGTTCTATCTACATCATTGCAAATGGCAAGATTTCGGGGTGTTTTTATGGCTACATAATATTCCATTGTATATATATACCACTCTTCTTTATCCATTCATCTGCTGATGGACATCTTGGCTCTTTCCATAGTTTGGCTATTGTGGACATTGCTGCTATAAACATTGGGGTGCATGTACCCCTTCGGATCACTACATTTGTATCTTTGGGGTAGATACCCAGTAGTGCAATTGCTGGGTCATATGGTAGCTCTATTTTCAACTTTTTGAGGAATGTCCATACTGTTTTCCAGAGTGGCTACACCAGCTTGCATTCCCACCAACAGTGTAGGAGGGCTCCCCTTTCTCCGCATCCATGCCAACATCTGTAGTTTTAAATTAGACTTATCATTTTAGGTAGATATGTAGACAACATATCTAATGACAATGATTATAATTTTAGATAAGTATATAACAAAGTCCTAAATAAGGAAATAATTGATATTCATTGATTAAGAAAATTTACCTTCTTCTTAAACTCTTGACTCCAGCAAAACTATGCCTCAATGTTTCATTCAGTCATTTAACATATATGTATTGATTAGCTACTCTGTGCTTAACACTGTGCTAGGGGCAGGCATATGAAGGTGAGTAAGACATGCCCCTGTTCTAAGTTCCCTCAAACTTATACCAAAAGGAAAATCTTTGTTGTTGAAGAATACATTTTAAAAAGTAATTGTCAAAAAAAATCTGAATTTATGGGGCGCCTGGGTGGCTCAGTCAGTTGGGGGCCTGCCTTCAGCTCAGGTCATGATCCCAGGGTCCTGGGATCGAGCCCCAAGTTGGGCTCCCTGCTCAGCAGGGGAGTCTGTTTCTCCCTCCTCTCCCCCCTCGCTATGCTCCCCCCACTCATGCTCTCTCACTCTCTCTCAAATAAATATATAAAATCTTTTTTAAAAATCTGAATTTCAGGACACAGTTCTGTGATTACTGAATTATGAACCCAAATAAATGACATCAGACTAGTAAAAAATAAAATCTGAATTTATCTTAATTTTATTTAATCAGTAGTTCGATCCCCAAATTTACATATTTAAAAATATGTGGGAGGGGTGCCTGGGTGGCACAGTCAGTTAAGCATCTAACTCTTGCTTTTGGCTCAGGTCTTGATCTCAGGGGCATGAAATCGAGCCCCGTCTTGGCTCTGTGCTCAGCACAGAGTCTGCTTGAGACTCTTTCTTCTTCTCCCTCTGTTGTTCCCCACTCCCTCCTGCATGTGCACATTCTCTCTCTCTATCTCTCTAAAATAAATAAATATTTTAAAAAACAATAAAAAGAAATAAAAATATGAGGGAAAAATAATAAACCCCTATTTTAATAATATTTTATTGTGTATTTCTAGCTTAAACACATCTATGTTATTAACTTCATACTTTATTTTATATTGTCTGTAAAAGGAGACAGTGAAGAAGCCACAGTGATATGCTTAACAGAGCTCAGGAATAGAGTGGAGAAATTATTCAATCTTTTGGTTCAACGACTGGAAAAGAATCGCTAACCTGGTGTACTATTGCTTATATACTATTAAAATTCCATCCAGTTCCTAGAATTGGATTGATGTGTAAAAAGACGACATGGGCTGTAGTGAAAAGAGGAGGTGCTTTAGAGTCAGAAATCATTTGGAATCGAATTCCAAATCCACTATTTACTGGTTGCATGACAGAGGCAAAAGAATTTCTCTGAGCTTTAGTTTCAGCATCTCTAAAATGGGAATGTAGATGATGCAGTTAGTGATGATGACTATAATCATGATAGACCTGTAAGAATTGCATGAGAAAATATACATACCTAAAAAATAATGTAGTTTATATTTTTTAAACTGAAGTATTATGTAAACATTAGTTGTGATTATAATCAGTACAGTTTTTACTTCTCATTATTGACATATGATTCATTCAGTTATCTAATCACTTAAATTAGAAAATGAGAAAAAGCATTAACATATATTTTGAGATCATTGTATGAAATCTACTTTTTCATTTAATACAATCCTGGCATCTCAGGTCATGGGTTATAATTACCTACTCTCTCATGGAGACTATTTTTAGTTCGGTCAAATACCAAACCACTCTGTATTTCTTGTTTTTTTCCCTCAACAGTGTTGGATGATAAAGTCTTCAAATTTAGGAATAATCATTCACTCACAAAAAAAAAAATATTTGAATACATATATATGTCAATTTTAACATTTTGGTTTATTTTATCTAAAAACATTTTTTCACAGTCATTATTCACATGGATCATTATAATCATGGTCCTTTTATTTTTGAAAGAAACATAAAGAAGCAACCTTGATTTTCCTTATAATAGCAAAATTGGAAGTAGTTGTAATACATTGTTTTCTATCTGTTACCATATTGCTGCTTAAAAAAATAGGTTTCACTCAACATTTTGTAGCACAATTTTAGAATTGATACATATTAAATTTAATGTTCTATACAATATAGATTTCTGAAAAAGTCATTCAGTCCTCATTGTAAATGAATCTTTTATTTACTTGATTCTCTGAATTATTTTAAGTAGGTACTACCTAAAAACACATACTGATTTTTTTTCCCTCTCCATCTCTATGACATAATTCTTATTTCTTCCCTTATTTCCAATTCAGAAGAATGGGGCAAATAATATTGTAGCCTCCACAATTATGTTAACCACATATGATTAAAGCAGAAGTTTGAATTTAACTTTAGTTTGAGCTTGTAAAATTGTGACACCGATATAAAGCTTCACAAACATAGTTTTTGTATTTAATTCTGTAATTCATTGCCTGGGTTTCTAATTAAATGTTCTCAGTACTCCATTTAAAGTACCCATTGCCTGCATTCCTCTTGATTAGTAGGCAAGAATCAATGAGAATTGATCCAATTTGTAGAACACAATTCTCATATTGATAGTAGTTTATATTCATTTGCTTTTCCCTAATCTTTTATTAATGGTCATCTTCAAAATGTCAATTAATGCCAAAACCCTGCACAGTGATAATGCAAATCTATAAAGAAACCATCTTGACACATTACAGTAGGGCAGAAGGAAGAAGCTATTATTGTTGACATATATTTACATAGCTGAATATGACAGAAAGAAGGGATACAGATGAAAACTCCAGTGTTTTGACTGTGAATTTAAAACCCAACTTAAAAATTAAAAATAAACAAATGAAATTGAATTTACACAACAGAATCTCCCCTTAGGTCTCTACATTTCCACAGTGTAACCCTGGCTATCATAGCCTGATGAACAATTTAGAGAAATGTGGGTTGAATGGTAGTACAAATATGAGTATTGATGCTATTGTAATGATGTCACCAATGAAAGTGAAGCATCATCACGTGAATTTCTGCTGCACATCGTAGAGAAAGCTTTAGACCACTCAGTCTTCACCTACCATCCTCTAAACTTTTTGGGATGTTTTTCATAACAGAATGAGTAATTGTTAATATTATGCCATAGTTGCTTTAATCCTCTCAATACACTATTCCTAAACCATTTGAAAGTAAGTTAAAGATAATTCACCTATTAATTATTATACATGTGTATGCTAACGGATATATATTTTCTTTTTTGGTAGATTTTAAGTTGGGTCTTAAGTCTTGACTGAATTCAGAGCAAGCATTGTTAGCATGGATGCTTTATAGGTGATGCTGTATACTGTATCACACTACCGGCTTTCCACTCTTATTTCCCCACCATTACTGGATACTAAGCTTGATTACTGAGCTCAAGTGGGGACTGCCAGATCTACCCATTATAAAAGTATATTTCCCCCTTTGCAGTTAGCAAATAATCTCTGGGGTGATACTTTGACACTGTGAAGTATGTTGTCCCCTACCATTTTTCACCTGATAGATTTAGTACCCATTGATGATGGTTGTCTGAATGAATATTTTATCAGAGGTTGCAATACAATGATTTTTCTAATTCAGAGTTTCCATTATAATTTGATATAGGTGTTGGAGAAATCTTAATCAAAGTAGTATTATGCAGATTAAAAAATTTCAAACTTACATTTAATTTACCGTTAAATAAAGTTTTATCACCTTTAATAAATGTTATATTTAAGGAAAATATTTCCTAAAAGACATAATTTCCATTGTAAAGGAAGCTATTGATTTTTTTTTTTTTGGAAGCTATAGGTCTTTATTCCTTTTTGTTATCGGTGTCACTTTTACTAAATCTGTGAAAGACTGTTACAAGGTGGCCCACTCGTACATTTTATGTCTTATATAAATAATATGTATGTTATATGGTTATGCATAATTTTATAAGTATATAATATAAAATCTTATAGCTTTAAGTTTGGCATACAACTGACTCTAAAAAGATAAATAAAAATAAAAATAAATCGTGTAGCAAAATCTATAACAACAAGTCTACGGGCAAGAGTTCAGTTTTAACCCCAGATGCTAACATCTCACTGAATTCTAAAATATTAAAAATATAGTACAATGATGACTTCCTTAATAAGACAGGGAATATAGGAAAGGAGTAGTCTGAAAGAAAAGAGGATGAGTTCAGTGTTTAGTGAGAGAAGGTATGAGGTTTCTTGGAATCCTCATAAGTCAAATAAGCAGTGGACATAAGATTCAGTCATTGGTTGAACATCCAATTAAGAAATGTGGAAGTTGCATCGTCTTATTAAAAAAAAAAAAAAAAGAAGAGTTTTAGTCATGAGCCTCAATGAAGATATCTACACAGAGTATGTTGAACAATGAAAAGATAAAGTCTGGAGTCCTATGAAACACAAGTATTTAAGGAAGGTTGGGAGGGGAACAGGCTTTCATAGATAAGGTATCCGTTCCTTTGGGCCCCATATGTTAGAATTAGCATCTAGAAAACAGCTTTTTTTTTTAAATCTAACATAAAATAAAGGTCTTAATTGTCAAATTGGAATTGGTTGCCTTGAAAAGCACTAAAGTTCAAATGACCACTAAATTCAGAAGAATATGTATATCTGATGGAAGGTTGTGGTGAAAGTCCATCTGACATGTTTCCAACCCTGAATGTCTACAATTTTATGATTTAAGACTTCCTTTTATATTGGAAAAAAAAAATGCTTTCTTTGCCTTTACAGATATTGGGTATATAGGGAGTACATTAGCATTTGAGTTAATTTATAACAAATTTTTTGTATTTTCAAGTTGTTTCAGATTGAGAGCCTATTAGTTAAGTGAGATATGCATTCTTGGTTACCATCTGTTCATTAATTCATTTATTATCTTAAAGGGAAAAAAAAACTGTCTAAGACTGTAGAATGTTGCAGGTCCAGTATAAGGTGTTGTGTGTACTAATGTGATGCAGACAGATTACCTGACCCTTGGGAATTCGGTCTAATGGGGGCGTCGGGCACTTAGAACCCAGCACCCTTAGTGACAGGGCAATTCTAGATGTGATGGTATCTTTCATCAATTGCAGCCACACGTATGTCAATTTAAGTGTGGATGGCCCTAAATTCAATCTTGGGGTACAAGAATTGTACCTTCAGACATTGTAAGCATTAAATAACCTCCTGCCTCATTGTGTTCTATTCCATGGCTCGCATAATCAATACTATTTAACAAAAAGTTTAAATAAATATCTTTTGGATTAGTCCTAAAGCTCATGTGCAATGAGTCAAATGGTTATTTACTGTTATAATTATCTTTTGACATGAAGGGAGAAGAGAAAATGAGTGCAGTTAGCAAAATGGCATCTTTTGTTCCTTAGGTCTAGCATATTGTTAATTAAAGGCAGTCCTGAGTAGATAGAATGTGCTTCATAGATACGGTAAGATTCATTGATTAATGCAAAGTCTATTCTTTCCTGAGCTTAAGAAGGGGTCAGAAGGGTGATGGGTGGGGACAAGAAAGCAAATTTTAAAAACACTCAGGATAAGTTAGACATGGGTGAAAAATTCTACCTTAAACAGTTCTAAGTATCTAGTTTGAAATGATAGTGAACTTTCTTTCCTCATTGCTATTGCTTTTGTAATATCCTCATTGTCAGGGAATATTCAATAACAAAGCATGCAAAAGTTATGATAGTGTATAGTCAAACTGAGTTCACATTGTTTTTTTTGTTGTTGTTGTTTGTTTTGTTTTTTTCACATTGTTGATGTGGATAGATTTTTATTTTATTTTTAACACAGTGATTACAAATGTATGCATATACATTAAATAAAATATTCCATCGTAAATTAAAGGTAGTATTTCCTTCGAAAAGCTACAGTTGTAACTAAAGGTAATTACTCTGAAAAATTAAGGTGACCCTAAATGCTTCATATCTTTTAACACAATATTGTGGATAAGCAGGGGAGGTTTCCTTAAAAGGCTTTTAATACATTTGAACCAGGACCTTCTATTTATCCTCCTGCATCAACCTCTTTTATTTGGTTAGCTACTTGAGCAAGGTTACTTAGTTTGTGGCAGAACATTGTGCTAACACTGGGGAAAAATACACAAAAAATGCCTGTTTCCCATTCTCTCTTATTGATGTGACTTAAAACTGCCTTAAACAATTAATGCATACAAATAAGTTAACAGGCTTGGTGGGGGGTGGTGGTGGGGGTGTCGAAAGTGGACGCTTTTCCTGCTATACCACTTCCAGACTTGACTTTAAGGAAAAATATGACAACAGCCGTCACTGGAAAGGCAAGGATGAATAGAGCAATAATGAGCATTTCCTTTTAGTCTGCACAGATCCACACCTTTTTTTTTTTCCTCATGTGAGCCACATCAGCTTAATTATATGACACATGAGCTGGGAAGGAGAGGCAGGGAGATAGAGTGGATAAATACACTACATGCAAAAAGCCACGAAGTGACTCATACTAGATTTTGTATCCTCTTTTAAAAATTTCTAAATCATCCCTGAAGAGCTGTGTGTAAGACAAAATGTGTCAACCTAGCTAAAAAACTAGCAGGAGCACAGAATTAATGACCCCTGTGATGTTTCTAGAGGGGCATTACCTGCGTGTACTTGCTGCCTCAGTCATAAGTGACATACTTTTTTCCTCGAGCAAACAGCTGTGCTCCTTCACTGCTCAGACCGAGAAATTCTCTGTAGATGCTGTTTAAGGTGATAAAAAGCCTGCAGAACCCCTCCACATGAATGACCTATGACTCTATGGTATTCGATTTAGGAGGTACACACTTGGATTTTATTGTGTCTGTGTCTGCTTAGCAGCTACGAAGCTAGATACTCTGCTCATATTTATCGAACACACATAGATATGACATACACAGTGACTGAGCACTCAGGGAATTAGTAGTGGTGTCGTTGGGCAAAGCATAAAAAGCATTCCTTTTATTCAAGACAAACAAGAGTAAGGGAAGGAAAATACTTATCTGGATGGTTGTGATATAGAATCTCGAGCAATTGGGGAGGTTTTAAAATATCCAACCTGAAATATCCGAAGTTAAGTGTTGTTTTACTTATGCCTTCGTTTCAGTAAATTTAACTCCGTCCTTTAAGATGACAAATTGTCGCCTTCCGAAGGATGCGATGATGCACACTGCTTTCTTTACTGTTGCTTGGGAGAAGTATGACATTTTTATCATCCACCCTGTTATTTGACAAGACCCTATTTTTCCCCACACCCTCCCCCCCCCCATTTGAGGTACAGTCCCTTGAGCCTGTAATTGGCAGGAGATGAAGCGATGATGGGGAGTGATCACAGTCAATAGCTTTGATTAACAATAAGGTGGAAAATTAGCAATGCTAGCATTCAGCCACCCTGCCCTCTCGCTCCTCCATATGCTCCCTCAGTCCTGCTGGCGGCCTCACAGAGGGCAGTCAGAGCCCTCCGCCAGCTTTGAAGTGCAGCAAAGGTGCAGGCAGAGCCGAGAATTAGGGAAATTAAGGAGAAGGAGTAGAAACTGTAAGCCAGGATGCTGAGACGTCCATGCGGCTTAGTATGCTGCAGGAGGGGCAAGGAGGAAGTGTGCTGTGTGTTGTCCCTGTGTGTTTTTCTGTCACATGTGGATTTACTTGTGTCTGGACATGCTGTGATCGAAATGGCAACTACCCTTACTCCTGTGACCCCATCAGCAGCTCTGGTGTTGTTTCCGACAGACCCTGAAGACCTAGAGAGGGGGAACGACAACGGGACGCCAATCCCCACCTCTGATAATGATGACAATTCGCTGGGCTACACAGGTAGAGTGTTTTCTTTCCCAAATACTAACTGTCCGTGCCTCCTAAAATGCCTCCACCTCCATCATTCATCAACCACCTGTATAAAATTATCTCCTCATCCCTGCTTCCCACTAACAACCACTACAACTTCTGGTCCTCATTTTCCAGACTTCATTCTTCAGCTGGGAGGTCATCTCGCTCAAGTCAACTCTTTGGGGAAAAGAAATTTAACATAAACACTGCATGCTTTCTTGTTGTCTATTTTTAATATAAAAGAATGCTTCTCAGCCTGAAACTGTGACATTGCTAACTTGTTTAGACAGATAATGTAATATTATCTTAGATATTTAGTATTTGACTAAATATTAAAGAAATAAGACTATCTGCAAGTAATTGGGTTTCAAAATTATCTGTAGTTTTTGTTTGTTTTGGTTACACTTTTAGTCTTATAAACAACAGAAAGCAAACTCTTAACAAGAGTAATGCAATCATAATTACCAACTTATATCTCAGGATTGTGTTTGAATGGACTTATTGTTACCTTATCTATGAACCATGTTTTAAGTAGATGCATGCATACACTGGCATTAAAGTAAAAATTAACTAATTGGATGGGTTGGAAATAATTCATATTATGAATGTCTAAGAATGATTGCTTTGGAAATATATAAATGTTTCATGCAGAATTTGTAAGTGTAGTTCTAAATATAAACACATAAGTTACACATCTAACTGAGAATTTGACTGCAACTTTAGATAAAGGCAAAGAATAAAATACATCACTTATAGCCCATTGAATCAGATAATGATATAATAGAGGTCTTGTAATAGCAGCTATTTATTATGTTCTTTTCATTAGTTCTTATTAGCACAGTTCTCTGTAGACTGCTAGGTTGTGGGCTGTGGATCGGTGCGTGTGTGTGTGTGTGTGTTTGTGCGTGTAGGCGCGCACGCGCACATGTTGAGGCAATTGGAGTTAAAGATAATGGAGAAGTCTTCTGTATCATTACAATCTTACAGATGACTGTGTTAGGAAGAGACTAATCCAACAGACACGTTTCACATTGTATAAAGTAATAAACTGCTACTTTACTTTAGAAGCAGCCTCACTATTTTCATAGAAATAATTTTCTCCAATATTATCTCCCCTTTATGCAATTTCAGGTTTTAAGCAGTTGGAATAAGTATCAAAATGAATAACATCTTTATAAATAATTTAATATTTATTTTACTTATTTTAGTCTTATGGATGACTCATTCTCATTTTTCTATCTTTCACCTGAGAACTGAGATTAAAGGACAAATCAAAGCCCATTGGTGGTGAGATGGTGAGGGAGCCGGTATGATACTTTTCCAGAAACTTAGCTAGCACAAGAGTTGTAAATGTCATTTCTTAATACCATAAATACCAAGGAAGTTCATCTGTATGAAAGGAGGAGTTGGAGGTAGTGTTCTTTCTCATGGGTATCCTCATTTGCCAGTGCCTCCTAGTTGTATTCCCTTGTGCTCACCCGGTCTAAACAACTGCATTGTTTAGATACACTAATAGGGTTTGCTCTTTGTCTTTTATGGATTTCCTGAAAATTATATATCTCCAATGCATAAATCATGTTGGAGCATTGAATTAAGAGAACTTGAATAACAATACATTTAAGACTAAATGTAGCATTTAAAACATTTTTTATTTCTGTTTATTTTTCCTCATTAGGTTAATCAGTAATCAGATTTCTGCTATTAAACATATCAGATGAATTATTATGAGGTAATGAACTCATAAAATTATCTTTATATTCTACAAGGGAACTAATTAAAGCAGCACATTAATGTGATGTGACTGGAAAACAATCTTCTGAATAATTTTGTTCCTGAAACTATAACTGCTTGTGAACTCTAGTATCAAAGGAAGTCATTCTGGATATTTTGTTTCAGTAAACTCTTCATTAGTCAGGAACCTTTTTTCTACTATATGAATTAAAGATGCTATTTGTCTCTTTCACTTGCATATTGACCATTCCTTTGCTCATTAAAACCTCCACTGGAACTGATAAGAAAAATTAAATAGGAAAAAAATGGTTTTTGTCTGCTTGATAACAATTATAAAGATCTCAGCTCTGAGGTGCAAAGTATTACTTGAAACTACCACTAGATTTATTTTGTGTGCATATGAGCGAGTATGTGTGAATAAGTGTGTGTATGTGAGTGTGTGTGTGTGTGTGTGTGTGTGAATCCCCTTTACTCTGATCATATGAAATTAAGTTGATAAAATCTTTATATTAGAGGAAATTCAGTTCAGAAGGAAGTGAGATGGTCTATCTGCTCAGGAACATTTTTACATATTTAATGTAAATTATCTATGGTATATCTGGAGTTTAGTAACTCTGGATATAGCAGCAAGAACACTGTTAGAAATAAAATAGAAATATTAAGCAACATAGAGAATATACAAAGCGGTTGTCAAATAAATCATTGATATGAGTTAGTTGCAGGGTAAATGTATATATCAGGTATTATTTGAGGGGTCTATATATTTTGCACAATATCACAAAATGACTGTGAAAATTGTATGTACCAGATGTTTATTTTGTAGTATATGTTGTTTCACTTGATTGAGCTGACGAGTGAGACTTTTCTCTCTTCCCCTAACACTCATGTATATAAAGAAGAAAAGCCTCCCAGAGGAATCTGTACAATTCTCAAAAACATTTTGGAGGGAACATGAAACAGTCCCAAAAGGAAATCACCAGTTCACTAAAATTCATATTCACGCCCCCCCAATTCTCTTTTTTGACCACTACAAAGAGTATAATTTCATTGCAAGCTGATTTGTCACTACATCTGCTCTACTACTCAAACCATTTGGGACCATCACTATCAAATTGGCCCAACAAAGTAGAATCCATGGATCTCAGATCATACACAAAAATTAATATTTTTACTCATGATCTAGTCAATGAATGGTAATCTCTTATTAATAGTACTTGCTGATTAAACCATATGCCATACTTATCTAAATGGTGTAAGTATTCCTTTTTGATTCCTTTTCGCCTTACCATCATTAGTCACAATATTATAAAGCCAGATAAGATTTGAAGACATTTCAGTCTCTCTTTTACTGATCTACGAATGGAGAGCAATTTCTCGGGTGGCACGGTGATGTGTTATTAAAGTGGACTTGTGCATTATTTAGACAAGTAGACCATTTCCTGTTTAACCAAGCATTTCATAAATATTGGGGATTATTTAACAGTTCATAGTATATACCTTTGTTGTGAGAACAAGTAAGATGGGGTTTCAAAGTAGCACTTTGTGTGGTCAGACACACATCATTCCAAAGAGGTTGGATGTGTAATCAATGATTGTTTTAAAGGAGCACCTGAAAAGAGTACATTGTTTTTGACTTCTGGAAGTGCATATGGGATTTCACGAATACAAAAAAAATTAATATGTTTAAGAATATTTAAATGTCTGAAATATACATATAATCCATGTAGATCTTTAGTGAGTGACAAAAAATTTGAAGAGAAGTTTATTGATACATAAAAAGTCAGGGAATAAGTGAGAGCTACTGACATACTAGTAGTGTTCTTAATCTTTTAGAAAGCAGTAATTATTAATTAGAAAAGAAATTAACTTCATCTGTTTTTTTCTGAGTACCAAAAAAAGTCTGTAAATTTTATTCATAATGTCTAAAATATATCATTTGTCCCATTTTACATACTAAAAATAAAATAATGTCCCCTATCTCCATAGGTCTGTTCTAAGGATTAGACTTCTGTATTTACAGTAGTATAATGGAAGCAAAGCTCAATGCAAATTTAAAAATCCTAAAACTGAATAATTATCAGATTCATGTAGGTATCAATTTAAGTTAAAACTAGGCATGGAATATCAGAAATCCCAGAGTCATTTCAAATGGGCATAATAGAGTCTTCTACTTCTTAATACTACTTCCAAGTAAAGTTTGGTTATAATTCTGCTTAAAAGGAAACAAAATATATGCTCTCTTATTAAAAAAAAGTCTTGGACAAATTAGTGTGTTTGCCCACATGCACTCGAATAGCAACCCCCAAAACATATTTTGCCTCATGTTTTGAAATCTTGACAAATAACTATGAATTGATGGCGACATTGATTCTTCTGTCCCTCTACATTCTTAATTACATAGATTCACAATTAAGATCAAACAAAATTTCCATCATGGCATGTGCATTTTTACAAATGTATGTATTGATACTAATAACCAGCCCTTATTATCACTTCATGTATGCTGTGCAGTTTTCTGAACACTTTACATACAGTAACTCATTTAATCCTCATTACCACTCTCTTGGGAAGGGGCCATTATTAAAAGCAACAGTGCCTAATGTCTGCCTCAGTACTCTAGGATAGAAACAGTCCCAAATTAATTACACTTTCTCCAACATTACAGAGGTTATGAGAGGTTGTTGAGGTTGTGGCTATAAGCTACAATTGAGCACACAGTTAGAAATTAAATAGCTCAGCCATGCTCCTGTGTAACACCACTGTTCTGGTCACCAATATTTTAGGGCTCTGCTAATTCTTATCCTAGATCCATTATTATCACACTAACTGATGCACGTATTTTCTAAAAAAAATCAAATAGGACAAAAGCTTTAAACAAAATCAAGGGGGCCCTAATTCACCTTCCTATCCTTGAACCCTCATCCGTTAACGACTTTTCTTTCTCTTTCAGATGTGTCTTCTGATAGTTTTCTATTTTAAATAATATACATCCACAAATGATTCTTGATTTGTCAGTTTTAGACATTTTCTTTTACCCATTCTCTTGCTAGCACATTCTTTGTTAAATTAACAGTTTATATTGGCATGGCAAAGCAAATTTTCCCTAGGTGAATCTACTACAGAGCCAAGTAAAATACTATAATTGCAATTACATGTTATTCTTTCTTTGTATGAGATTGTTTATTTTCTGCAGTTAATTGCATTTTTAAACTTCCTAAATGCTTAATCCTATCTAACATTCCACTGGCCTGAGGTTTTTCCAGATATCTTCCTCATGGAATACTCCATGTTTTTATCCCAAAATGAATGGTTTCTCTCTAGACCTCGGACTTCTTTCATCACTTGTTTTTGGTAGATCTCCTATTTCCTAAATCTCATGTCTCCCTCTTTTCTGGTTTATCTCCTTGTTAACAGAGCCTTGTCTCCAGAAAGCACATCATAATAGAACTTTAAAAAACATCAAAAATAAAGAAGTTTTACTCTGATGTGCTTTGCGGTAGCTTGTCCATTTTTGTTTGTTGTTTATTTCTTCCTTATGCTGGGTACTTGAGGGGCCTTGCAAATAGGAGAATCATTTATCTCCATTATGGGAAATTTTCTTAAATTATTTTTTGAGAATGCCAATCTCTGCATTGTCTGCTGCCCTTTGGAATTGCTGTTAGGCAATGGACCTCTTAGGTTGATTCATTAAGTTTCTTTTCTTTCCTAAAATTTCTGATGATTTGTCATTTTCCTTCCAACTTTCTAGGAAACATTCTTTTCTTTAAGTTTTTATTTAAATTCCAGTTAGTTACCATATAGTATAATATTTAGTTTCAGATGTACAATATAGTGATTCAACACTTCCATACAACGCCTGGTGCTTATCACAGCAAGTGCACTCCTTAATCCCCATCACCCATTTAACCCATCCTCCCACCCACCTCCCCTCTGGTAACCATCAGTTTGTTCTCTATAGTTAAGAATCTGTTTCTTGGTTTGCCTCTTTCTCTCTCTTTTTCTGGGAAACATCCTTGATATTTATTGTCTACCAATACTTTTAGAAATATTTTGTATTTATTATATGTTAAATTTCTGAAAGCTCTTTCTCATTCTCCAATATTCAGAGCTTCGTAAATTGAGATTTCAAGCTAATTTTTCTGATTCTAGTCAACTGCTTTTTCTACTATATGGCTGCAGCTCCCAAAATATGGATAAAGTGTTAGAAATCTACATAAAAATCATGAGTTCACAGGTGAGCAAATGAAAACCCTTATAGCTGTCATGATTTAACCAAGATAGTACAGATATTTAAAAATAAAAACTTAATGTCTCCTAAATCCACTTTTTAGTGTTTTTTCTAACTTAAAATACTTCACAGAATTGCTAGGAAACAAGGAAGTACAGGAAATAAACTGCAGAATAAAATAAAACTAACACTATAGTGGTAACATACTTTTTTAATTTTTTATTTATTTTTTTAAGATTTTATTTATTTATTTGACACAGAGAGACACAGCGAGAGAGGAAACACAAGCAGGGGGAGTGGGGGAGGGAGAAGCAGGCTTCCCGCCGTGCAGGGAGCCAGATGCGGGGCTCCATCCCAGGACGCTGGGACCATGACTTGAGCGGAAGGCAGACACTTAACGACTGAGCCACCCAGGTGCCCCTACGTATACTTTTTTTTAAAGATTTTATTTATTTATTTGAGAGAGAGAGAGAAAGAGCGGGGGGGGAGGGGCAGGGGGAGAGGGAGGAGCAAACTCCCCGCTGAGCAGGGAGGCCCACATGGGGTTCCATCCCTAAGATCACTACCTGAGCCAAGTCAGACGCTTAACTGACTGAGCCACTCAGGTTCCCCTAAAGTACCTTATATTTGGCTCTAGAAAATAACATGTTAATTTACAAGTTCATATAAAATGCCTATCTTACTCTCTATGAAATATCTGGATAATCATTTATTCATTTAATTAAACAAAATGCACATACTGAGTGTCTGCTATGGGGAGAACCTTGTACTAGGTACATGAAGGTATATAAGATCTAAACTCTGTTAAAATTAACATCACACATGACTCCTATCTGGATCATCATATCTGGTGCCTCCACATTAACATGCTGTTTGCCAACTTGTGCATTAATTGTGAATTAATTTGTATATAATAAGAAATTTAAAAACACTTCTTGGGGAGCCTGGGTGGCTCAGTCAGTTAAGTTTCCGACTCTTGATTTCGGCTCAAGTCATGATCTCAGGGTGGTGGGATCAAGCCCTACATGGGGGCTCCATGCTCAGCGGGGAGTCTGCTTGTCCCTTTCCCTCTGCTCCTTCCCCTCCCCCTCAAATAAATAAAATCTTTAAAAAATAAAAAATAAAAATAAAAACATTTCTTAAAATAATAAATTAAGCCATTTCTACTTGCTATAGTTGCATACTGGGAATAATATGTAATAGCACATCAAGTTAACCACTGAGTTAGTCTTAAGTAGTTAAGGAAAAGAGATACATGTTTTTTTTTCCCCCAGAATTATAAAACCGTCAAATTTGTAATTTGTTTTGTGTGACCTCAATTATTAGGCAAGTTTGCCAATTCTCAAAAATGTGAAAAGAAGCAAATGAGACAGAAGATTGGGATCATGGGTTAAATTTATCTATAATACTCCAGAAGTCTTCCTGAATTGAGAGGAAAGGGAAAAAAATTGTTTCATTTTCACAGTTATTGACAATAGAGAGTGGATATGCCTACACCTGTCTTTCCAAAGCTTAAGGGACATGAGACATGGAAACTTCAAGTAGATTTGAGCATTAAGAAGTAAGCTGAACTCTAATGACAATAGGATTCTATGAAAGAAGAGTTTAAAGCAGTTTATCCCAATTATTTTAAAAAAAAATTAAGCAAATTAGGGGGTGCCTGGGTGGCTCAGTAGTTGAGTGTCCAACTTAGTTTCAGCTCAGGTTGTGATCTTAGGGTGGTGACATAGAGTCCCACATAGGGCTCTGCACTAAGTGTGGAGTCTGCTTGAGATTCTCTCCCTCCTCTGCACTCCCCCCCCAATTATGCTCTGTCTCTCTTTAAAATAAATAAATAAATCTTTTTGAAGAATTAAGCAAATTTTGGGGCGCCTGGGTGGCTCAGTTGGTTAAGCGACTGCCTTCGGCTCAGGTCGTGATCCTGGAGTCCCCGGATGGAGTCCCACATCGGGCTCCCTGCTCAGCAGGGAGTCTGCTTCTCCTTCTGACCCTCCCCACTCTCATGCTCTCTCTCTCTATCTCATTCTCTCTGTCAAATAAATAAATAAAATCTTTATAAAAAAAGAATTAAGCAAATTTTATGTTGTCCTCACATTAGTGACACTAGCTCTAATTCTAGAATTTTTCATGAACATTTTGGAAATTTAAATCATTCCAAAAAGATGTTGACTAAGGCATGGACTATTATACTTAGTATTTGATAATATTTTCAGTGTGGAAAACTTTGCAGTTAAATATGTTGATTTTCTATGGTGTGGGAAGAAAGAGTACAGTCTCTGAGTTTTTATGAAATGGAAAAGCCTTGATTTTTATAGTAAAATTGCATTTCATTTTACTTTAATTAGAAATTCAAGTGGAAAAAATACTTTTTACGAATAGTTTTGATTTGAATTTTTGAAAGACATATTTTTTAAATATATCCAAAGTGCAATTTTTAGACGTATAGAGATAAGTAAACATACTCAGAAAAATCAAGTAAACAGGCATTCTTTAAGTATGCTGATGTCCCGAAAACAGAACACCTGTAGATAGTAAGGAATTCAGATTAAAAGTTTTTAAAATAAATTTTAATTAAAAAAAAAATCCTTATGTCATAGCATCTACATAAAGCAAATACCTTATTATCTGGATAATTCAATAAGAATCTTTATTTAACCAGCAATTTATGCAAGACAATATTTTAGCTTAACTATTCTCCACAATGCTCATAGAGGCCTGGCTTTAGAAATGACTCCCTACTGGGACACCTGGGTGGCTCAGTTGGATAAGTGTCTGCCTTCAGCTCAGGTCATGATCCCAGGGTCCTGGGATCTAGTCCCTCGTCAGGCTTCTTGCTCAGTGGGGAGCCTGCTTCTCCCTCTGCCTGCCACTCCCCCTGCTTGTGCTCTCTCTCTCTCTTATAAATAATTTTTTTTAAAAAAGAAAGAAAAAAATGACTCCCTACTAACCTGGAAAGATATGCCAGAGGCCCAAAGCCTTCTCAGCAGTAAATGTCAATGGCGTGACACTAGACTTCCAGTCAGAAGCTGTCAGGACAGGGTCAAGGGTGGAGTCTCATTCCTGCACTACTTTACTTTCTGCTGTGGTCCTATGCCAATCATCCTGCTTTTTTGTTTTGGATTTTTCTGATTCATAAAAAGGAAATAATATTTGGCGACTAATTTTTTGGAAACTAAAAGATAATTGGCTAAGTCTTCCTAAACTCTGATTTTTAGAGATAATTTTAGGCAATGACCATTTTTAATCCTTACATTTATTCCTATAGGATTTTTTTTTTTCATAGTTCATGGACATTAGTCTAACTTTAGCTCATGGCCAAAAGTTAATACTTAGAGGGCTATGCAATCAGTACATAAGGGTTTGCTATAAAAATAAAACATTCTACTATTATTTTATATTGCTACAAAGAAAGTTCTGAATCAGCTACATGTTGGTATCACAGCTATAAGTGAGTACTATAGCAAGTAATAGTATAATAACAAGCAAAAATAAAATTCCCAAGGCAACTCAAAATAAGTGTCCCAAGGCAACACAACAAATATATATGTTTCACTAAAGGCATGACACACTGCTCTTCAACATAATTCAGATTCCCCAGGGCTAGTGATATGCCACCATGACGCAGGCTTCCATGATTACAGTACCAATAAGAATAATCATGAACTGGGACACCTGGGTGGCTCAGTCATTAAGCATCTGCCTTCAGCTCAGGTCATGATCGAGCTGAAGGGTCCTGGGATCGAGCCCTGCATCAGGCTCCCCGCTCAGCAGGAAGGCTGCTTCTCCCTCTCCCACTCCCCCTGCTTGTGTTCTCTCTCTCACTGTGTCTCTCTCTGTCAAATAAATAAATAAAATCTTTAAAAAAATAATAATCATCATCATGAACTGACTTTAACAGTTTCTGCACAGAAGTGACTTCTGCTCTTTTATTCATCCAGAGAAAGTCACATGGACACACCTAACCAACAGAATAGGAAAGTGCAATCCTACCATGGCACTTGGAGGGGGCAGAGCTAGAAATACTTGGAGAACAACACTAATCATTACCAGACTAGCAATGAAGAAACAAGGAATTTGTCATTGGTTCAGAACATTTGCCCCTTCCTTGAGGAAAGAAATGTAACTTCATAAGGCACCCAAATGGTTCCATAATTAAATATACGGAATATTCAGTTTGATCATTCCACTGTTGCAGAAGCCTATACTCAGTTCTTTCTTTCAATTCATTGCTGAAAAATAATTTCTTTGTTCAAAAGCCATGTTATGCATGATAAACTGATATAGAACAAGGCATACAGTAATTGCACACGTGGTGGGTCTGGCAAAAGCATGGTGGGAAGGAAAGAATTCATTCATAGATCTATTCCAGTGAAGATATATCACTTCTCCCTCCCCCACGAAGAAAGGAGTTCAATATAATTATCCTACCACCAAGTTGGCAGGATGGACGTCATATGCTATTATCATATAGATGGTTCAGCATCATTCTATGGGCAGATTGGGCTGTCAGCAGTATTGGTGGCCATTCAGTTTTGTTGAGAGTAATACTATGTTTTTGAACCCACACAAAACTTCCCTTCGTGCTACCTGAACACACTATTCATGAGCCAATTGTGCAAGCAGTGGGACAGTGGAGGAAGGAGCTGAATGACATCTGGGTCAACATTGCTACCTCTTTATTAAAAGACTCCTATGCAACACATGCTCATTTCTGAGTGTTCACCCAGCACACCAATATCAATTCTGAATTCATTTCAAAGGGTCCATCTCATAGTCTTTTGCTCAGATTTTCTTGTTTTGTATTCTTCAGACTTCTCCCTTCTGACACCCCAAGCATCCATTCAACCTTTTAGCTACTATTCCTGAATCAGTCTAGGTCCATATATCTCTCATCATCTCTCCTTCCAGGTAAAATGAATGACCAGTCATATCACTTGAAGTTCTTCCCACAGTAAGGCTTTACTTCCCCTGTTGTCCTTCATGGCACTCCTCTATGAGATACAATGCAGCAACAGTCCACTTCCAACCAAGGCCAACATGTCATGCAGAAACTGAATGAGTATCCAGCTTAGTTTTTTCCCCTGTCAACTGACAATGAGAAACACCCCATGTAGCCATGTGTATGGATCAAGTAAGAGGTGGCAGTTAGCAGGAACACATGCATCACAAATGGGAGCTACTTGCACGTATAACATTTTGTGCTTTCAGAAACTGATTGAGCCTCATCTTGCTCTGTCAATGTCGCTTCCCCTTGATGATGTTAGGCTGCTGTGCATACCTAACTTTCTGATTTAGAGGATCAAACAACACCCAGTTGATGATGGTTGCATGAATTGGGGAGGAATTTATGTTCCCTTAATCAGAAATGCAATCACTCCTAGACCCAAGTTGCCAAACAGAAACTGGATTTCAAAAGAAAATTAATTGTTTTCCGAAGAGGTCATTGCTTTTCTCTAAAGCCATAGACATTCTATGCTGTGATTCTACTATCAGAATACCAGAAGCACATCCCATCATGGCACAATTGGATTTACTCAGTCCAGATAGCCCAAATAGGAGAGCTGTTTTGGAGTGCCAGCTGGATTGGTACAACAGCCCTCTCTCACTCTGGGTCACACTCAAAAGGAGGAACATTATGGGTAGTTGGCAAATAGGAAGGGATAACTCACCCAAATAATATGGTATATGTTTCCCCGTTATCCAAAGATACCCAGCAAGAAGACACTTTGCTGAAAAATGTAGTTCAAGGAGCAGCCATTTATCTTTCACTTTGGTGAGAATATCCTGACATGACTTGACCCCACAAATTCACAGGGATAGTATGTAGAAAGGTAAATTTTTAAGGGATAAATCTCCCATCCTTTGAAATGCGTGTGCCTTACAAAGACATATAAAGTAACTGCTCCTTACTGCTCACCAAGATCTATGAGCAAGATTTCAACAATCTAGTGGACCAGGACATTGGTTTGGTGAGAGTGTTGTAATGAAGATTCCAGAGAAACAAAGAGAGAGAGTTAACGTAGCCCTTACGTAAGACAGTGAATATGTAGTAGCATACCTCCCAAAATGAAAGCAAGATTATTCTTGTATTGTTCATTTACTGGAGAAAGAGAAATGCATTTGCTATAATAGTAGCTGCATTTTTTTGTGTGTGATGGTCTCTGTTGATTTTCTCTAGTAAAGAGACTTTAACATTTAAATCTTCATCTGTTAAATATACAGTAATCATTGTCATTCTCAGAAACCTCTCTTTTGTACAGGACAAAGGAAACTTTAATTGGGATAAGTAAGTACAAATACAAACACCCACTGTATATTTTAAGTCCTTGAAACTGACACAAACTGGCTTATGTTTTCATAGAGGATATGGCATTTCATTTGATTTTTCAATTTTATATAGAGTGGCAATTCTAAGGGCTTCCTACTATTAAAAAAAAAGTGCTCATTCAATGGATCAGGGAGACAATGTATTATTCTGCTAATTGTTGATTCAGCTATGTATTCAATAACTGGGAAGATTGCCACAGATGAATTTTCAGGCACACCGGCAGATGTACTTTGGATAAAATTAAGTCGTATGACTAATGAAATACAATAGTGTTCTGGGTCTGTAGATAATTTTTTTTAAGATTTATTTATTCATCTGAGAGAGAGAGTGTGTGTGCATGAGCAGTGGGGAGGGACAGAGGGAGAGGGAGAGGGACAATCAGACTCCACGCTGAGAATGGAGCCTGACAAGGTGCTTGATTCCATGACCCTAGGATCATGACGTGACTGATCATGTGAGGTGAAATCAAGAGTCCGAAGCTTGACCAACTGAGCCACCCAGGCGCCCCTTGATCTGTAGGTATTAATATATCAAATAGTCTGCATTTCACCTTCTTTAAATCAGACATCTTGATAAATAGACTTCTTTTAGGCAAGTCCAGAAAGAAACTTATAGTACATAAATTTGATGATATCACATGGTCCTTTTTCACAACTACCTGGCCTTTCCTATGGTTATGGGGTTCCCAGCCTATGCATTGGGCAAGGGCTCATGATCTGGTGATTGGGTGATGGGCCATAACTATCCAACACGTGACTCAAGTCAGGTCTTTTTCACCACACCTAGATTCTTTTTTAATTTAAACTCAATTATACTTTGGTAACTTCACAACTATTTCAATTCTAAGCAATCATCATTTGTAATCCATAACAATATATCACTGGGAGTCCACCGACTACTGAAAAACCCTACACACTTTGTCTTTGGTACTTAACTGCTAGCATTTGGCCTTGGCCGCTCCATAACCATATCACCCACACTAAGATCAGAGCTAATTACAATGGCAGTGTTTCCTAACTTCATGATTAGCCTACAGAGAACAAACAACAACCTTGTTAAGGATACAGGAGCTCCTCTCTCGAGTGTAGTACTGAATGCCTTGTTAAAGGGATTGTCTTCTGGACCCTTCTAAACGACAGAGTAAGAAGATGAGTAAGTATATCACAAATGATAAATCCACTCAGACATTTGAATCCCTCGGCAGCAGCCACACAATAGAAATATAATGCCTGCCACAGATGTAAGGCACATGTTACTTTTAAATGTTCTAGCAGCCATATTTTAAAACACAGTAAAAAGAAATAAATGAAATCATTTTTAACATTCTATTTTGTTTAACTTAATATTATAAGATATTATTTCAATATGTAATCCATATAAAAATTATTACTAAGATAGTTTACATATTTTTGCACAATTTTACACTTAAAGGACATCTTGATTTGGATTAGCCACATGTCAAGTGCTTGATAGCCACGTGCATTCCTCCTTCTCCGTTATGCCAAAGAATTTCTGGCATCTAAATTTTATTTACTAAACATGTCATTTGAGTCTAAGTTTCAGTCCATACAAAGCATACAGCTAGAACCACTTTCAGCTGTTCAAACTAGCCCTTTGATTCTAGAACTCTGTTAAATCCAACCATATTAATACATACAGTCACTTTAAAATTAGTTTTCTCCCTTTTTTGGTCCAGCACATTTAGAATCATATTCCATAGATATTCTCCAGGCTTCTGTTGGTTTAAGTTAGCAAAATCCAGTAAACCTTCTCTTCCTGGGCCAAGTATTGTGACTGTGACCTGTTGGGAATCTGATCTTTGCTTTGGAGGTAATTAGCATTAGAGTGGGGTACCAGGTGAATGGGTATCCTTTAATGTGGTAACTACCCCACAGTCTCCAAGCAAGGTAGATCCAGCTTCATCTGATGAGAAAAAAGGGCTCTACCTGCTGGCAAGGAAGGATCAGTGGAATCTGAGGGGTTTGGAGTGCTCAGGTAATCTGAAACCGTCCATACAATTCCATTCCATTTTCACGTTCCTGCACTCTCCCCAGTCAGTGCTCTACATTTTCACATGAAAGACCCCACTCCAGCAATACCGAGTCAGAATTTTAGCTCTAATGGCCCCAGGCTACAAGTCAACAGACATTCTCTATGCCCCTGATTGTGCCTTGAGCCAAGAATTTAAAATGCTGTATCACTTCACTGAATGATTCTATGCAATCAGAAGCAGACAACCCACACACAAAGTCCTTGCATTCTTTATTAATGTTATAATAGCCTACTGCAAGAACCATTCAGATCACCAAAGCCTTGCCTCAGCTGGAACTCCATGCCATGTGACCACAGGTGACACATCGCGGTACTCATATGTCACCTTATGTTACAAACAGCCAGGGTCTCATTTTGCCTTTTTATTTGTATTTGCATTTTTATTTAATTAATGGAGATGTAATTGACCTATAACATTATGTTAGTTTCAGGTGTACAATATGACTCAATATTTGTTAATATCCATCACCACAGGTAGTTTTTGTTTTTTTGTGACGCAAACTTTTAAGATTTACTCTAAGGTCTCATTTCCTATTTGCATTCAGGTTTCAGTCACTTGGAATCACAAATCACACTTTAAATCATACGGTTAATAAATCCCAGGTTCTCATCCTGAAGGTCCTGTGGCCAACATTAGCCTCCACTGGATGGCGAGTTGAAGACAAAGAAGTCAAAAATTATTCTAGGGGCGCCTGGGTGTCTCAGTCGTTAAGCGTCTGCCTTCAGCTCAGGTCATGATCCCAGGCTCCTGGGATCTAGCCCCGCATCAGGCTCCCTGCTCCGCGGGAAGCCTGCTTCTCCCTCTCACACTCCCCTTGCTTGTGTTCCCTCTCTCGCTGCCTCTCTCTCTGTCAAATAAATAAATAAAATCTTTTAAAAAAATTTATTCTAGACACTTTAGTAAGAAAGGATTTAATACAGCAATTAGGTGCTTACAAAATCATCAGGAAAAGAGATGCTGTTCCTTTAAGATAACCCCCAGGGGGGCGCCTGGGTGGTTCAGTTGGTTAAGCTGAGGACTCTTGATTTTGGCTTGGGTCAGGATCTCAGGGTCCTGGGATGGAATCCCATGTTGGGCTCCAAGCTGAGCACAGAATTGGCTTCAGGATTTTCCCTCTTGCCCACTCTCTCTCTCAAATAAATACATAAATCTCTAAAAAGTAATAAAAATAACCCACAGGAGAGATTAGCTCAGGAAGTCCACCAGTGAGGCTGTTATGTCTCACTTAATCAAGAAACGGGATATCAAGAGGCAATATGGCAATGAAAATTCTTTGCATTTAACACTTCCAAGTGTGTCAATGAGCCAGTAACTTATATATTATTTCTGAACATATTAAGTGTACCCAATTCACATTCACTGTGACAACATACATCTGGTGTGCACTTAGTGCTGTTTATTTGGCATCCTCTCCTAGAATCCTCATGAAAGCTGACAGAGTGCGTTTTATTATCTCTATTTTGTAAATGAGGAAACTGAGTCAGAGACAGCTTACGGCAGTTGTCCTGATTTGCCAGAAGTATCAAATCCAAGGAAGCTAGTCTCTATCTCAGTTGCTTGCCATACCAAGGTAGGGGTTATCCGTAGTAAGCTTCATGTATTATTAATAATTGTGAAGTCAGCATGTATAAGCTTTCAAATTACCACAGTTATCCAATTAACCCATGGTTACTTATATAGCCTTTAGTGCTTCTCTTCAGGAGCAAGCTAATGAATATCGGTATAAATGATTATACAAGTGGGAAACAAAGGTCATGAAAAAAAAATGGAACACTTCGTAATAACTGTTACATAAAGGGCTTTTTATTCCCCCTAAATCAATTTTAAAGATTGAAGTCTAGGCAACAATTCAGTTGCTTCTATAAAATTTTTAAAAACTAGTAATAATGATAGATCAATTTCTTAAGTATAACACTTAATTTTACAGACAAAATAAGAGAACCATGTATATGTAGTAAAAATATAAAGACATGCCTGGGAATAATTTACCTCAGCTTTAAGATGCTAGTTATCTCTGGGAAAGTGACCAGTGGGAAGGGTCAGGGATGCAGCTAAAGCCATATCGGTACGTTTTGGTTTTTATTTTAAAATTGGATATAATACCAAGGTGGCAAAAATTTAATAGTTGTTTACATGATATGTAAATGAGTGTCTATTCTATTTGTGTTGTTTTCTGCATGTAGGAAATATTTCATAATTTGAGGTTACAGAGTTTTAAAAAATTATTAATGTTAATTTCTTAAGAATTATTGCAGTTCTACCAGATTCCATTACGTAACATGGCCTACTTTGTTATACGTTTTATGCTACCATCTGCATTTTAAAAATGATATGTAATAGGGGCGCCTGGGTGGCTCAGTCGTTAGGCGTCTGCCTTCAGCTCAGGTCATGATCCCAGGTCCTGGGATCGAGCCCCGCATTGGGCTCCCTGCTCCGCGGGAAGCCTGCTTCTCCCTCTCGCACTCCCCCTGCTTGTGTTCCCTCTCTCGCTGTGTCTCTCTCTCTGTCAAATAAATAAATAAAATCTTTTAAAAATAAATAAATAAATAAATAAATAAAATAAAAATGATATGTAATAGAACTTGGAGAAAGTACTCTAAATCGACACAGCTATGTTAAAATCAAACCAAGAGAAAGAAGAAAAGATCTTTTGTCCAAGATTTAAGTCTTGTAAAATATCTGTTTGATGTGCTGGGATTTTAATGTCCTTTCAGGTCAGACATGATCTCAGTTTTTAAAGACTTAATCCAGAAACAAATGCATGAAACTGATTTTTCTATTTAAAAAAAAAGAGACACTCTGATATATCTTAAGATCAAGAATATGAAGAGCTACATAAAACACTGTCATTCTATTTATGATTTAAAATACATACAGTGTATGATTATTATGAGCACATGTTCATTCATTATCATTTTTCAAATGCAATTTTAGACGTTTTCAACTAAAAAGAATGAGCAGAGACACACAAAGTCCTTTCACAAAGAACTGTATGGAACAAAATTACCATTTCCAGAATAGGGATTTGCCACCAAAATCCTCATTAGTGACAATGTTCTGAAGAGAATCCTTCAGACCATTCACTCTATAATTTAACCAAGACACTATTCTGAACTAACCAGAGGTGAGACACCACATCTTTTAGTGTACTTATAGTTCCTTTTAGTTTTAACCTTTTTTTTTATCTATTTCTATCTTAAGTTTCTTTTAACAATAGTAGTTGTACAAGGAGAAAAAGTTGTATAAGGAGAAATTCAGAATTGAACTCAATAATTAATGACTGTCTTTAAGATAAAAATGAGATGAAAGAAGCTTCTGGAAACAAATTCTGTTATTAACACTTTATTGTAATTTAACACATTTCTCTGGGACTTAATTCAAATGGAAGTATTAGAATAACCACAGTAACTTTGTAAAAATTGAATGGGCATTAGGATTTTTTCATCAATGCTTAAAAGTGACTAGGTGAACAAGTGAAATGCGAGAAAAGTTAAAATAAGGCCACCTTTCAATTACAGAAGTGCATTATTTTACACAAGTAGCTGTAACGTTCTCATTACTTCTGCTGCCTTACAAAATGAGACATTTATACATATGTATCTTAGAGTTTTCAATGCATGAAAGAAAAAATAGTTTATAAAAATTAATAATTGTTTTTATCATTTATACTATATTCACTTAAATTTGCTTTGCAAGCAACTATCAGAGTCAACCAATTCAACCAACCAAACCAATTTGGTTTATAACTAAAACCAAAGTTATAAGGATTACTTAAACAGAACATGAAATAAAAATTCTATGGTATACTTTCATATCAGGCTAGCATTCTCACATATAGTAAGGAGTTACTTGATTGTTATATCAGGAATAGTTTACATTGCCTTTAAATAGACACCTGTATTCTACAGCTAAAACAACTTTTTTGGCAAGTTCAGGGAAAATTTAAGTTTTAATTTTGATTCCAGTTCATTAACACACAGTGTAATATTAGTTTAAGGTGTACCATAATCACCATATAGTGATTCAACATTTTCATACATCACCCTGTGCTCATCACAAGTGTCCTCCTTCATCCTCATCACGTAGTTCACCCATCCCTCCACCCACCTCCTCTCTGGTAACCATCAGTTTGTTCTCTAAGTTAAGAGTCTGTTCCTTGATCTTTCTCTCTCTCTCTCTTTTCCCTTTACTCATTTGTTTTGTTTCTTAAATTCCACATACGAGTGAAATCATATCTTATTTGTCTTTCTCTGACTTATTTTGCTTAGCATTATACTCTGTACCTCCATCTGTGTCATTGGAAATGGCAAGATTTCATTCCATTTTTATGGCTGAATAATATTGCACTGTGTGTGTGTATATATATGTGTTTAATAATAATATAATATTTATATAAACATATAAATAACATTTATATGTTTATATATGGATAAATAATATTCTACTGTGTGTATATATGTATATATGGATTTATATATATATGTATGTATATGTGTGTATGTATGTGTATATATATATATATATGGATAGAGAAGATGTGAGATAGATAGATAGATATTCCACACAGTTGGATATCCATTCATCAATCAATGGACACTTGGGCTGCTTCCATATTTGGCTTGTAAATAATGCTGTAATAAGCATAGGGGTCCATGTATCCCTTTGAAACTGTCACCCAATTTCTACAAATTACTTATATTGAAGGTTTTAATGATTACATAAGTAATAAACTCCCAGTATAAGTCATTTAGGAATAAAAGCACAAAATAAAAATAGAATCAACACCCAGCATTTAAGATGCAAGTAGTTCTCATTATCCACCTGTATCCACCTGTAATCATAATGAACAAAGTCTACTTAAAGAGAATTCAGCCACACACAAATACACAAAGACAAGGGTAAAATGTCATTAAAATTGAAAAAGCAATTAAGACTTTAAAAAAAATAGACTACAACTTGGGAAAAGTAATTTATGTTATGTTCAGTAAAATATTTTATGTTTGCAACTCTGTTCTAACTTGTGTGAGGCATCAAGCCCCAAATCCAACAGATTTCTCTGAAAAACATTGTGTGATGAGAAGATATGAAATTCATCATTTCACATTTGATTTTAGCAGAATTTTCATATTTTTTGTGTAGAATCCATCCAGTCATACTTTTGTCATCTTCAACCTTTAACTTGTTGATCTCTGAAAAAAAAAATCTCATCTGTCAATGTTTTTCTGTGACATATAAGCAGTTCTCCAACAACACTTTCATGGAAATCTCTTCTTTTGTGAAATCCTGTATCTCTGGTAAGATATGTGTTGTGTTTGCTTTGGATTATTGGATTAGCTGAAGCCATTCTTTAAAGACTGACTCAATGAGTGGAGATAAGTGCTAGATGCAAGTGGGGAAGCATATTTGAGAGGAATAAATCTATAACCAATGACTCTGTAAGTGGATATATTACTGTTATAACAACATTCACTTTCCTAAGCAACTTCAGTACTTTAGGTACTCAGATGATAAATATGATAAGTACTTGCAATCTGTCCTTCTTGTGTTTTGGTATATATATATACTATGTTTTAACTTATATTATTTTTTAATCCATGCACACTGTTTGTAACCAGATTTTTCTACATTAAGTAACATGAACGTTTCAATGATAAAGTACATCATTCATACTAGTACTTACTCAGAAGTAGTCTAATTAAAATTGAACATGGTTTTAGGATTTAGCACTTGCTTTAGACTTTGGGTCTTTGCAAAAATAATTCATTCTTTTTTTTGGCAAAAATAATTCATTCTTAAGTAATGAATGCACTAAACCCAGTTCATTATTGACTTAAGTTCACAATGATACATGAAAAAAATGCTAATAGAAATCCAGTTCATTCTGTCCTTCAGAGACTGTCCCATATTATCAAAATAGAATTATTTGTCTTATTTTTTCATGAAATGTTAGTGTACTGAAAGAAAAACGCTTCAAAGCAATTAAGGTTCATTAAAAATATTGCTAATTTAATGAAACTCTGAGAATGTGACATCACAATAATAAAAATAAGCTATACTAGGAGATCCTAATAAAAAATATACAGCTTTATGTTTTTTTCCAGAGGGAGCTCATAAATGGTAAATATAGTAAATCTCTGATTTATAGGCTTTAGGAAATCTCTGAACTAGCAAAACAAAGATACTGTCTTTTCCCTTATATTCAAGTGTTTTATTTTTTATTTTTAAAGTAGAATATTTGCTTTTTTAAAAAGAAACAATTGTTAGAACTGTATTTTCTTCAACTAGTCAAGTTGCTTTAATTTTAAGCAAGGCATCCATCTATGTGAATAGCAACTCTGTTACCATAACTAGATTTATGAGATTTCCCAGGATAACCAAGAACTTTCCATATATAAATATAATTTTACTTCAGATTTAACAGGAACAAAACAAGTAGAAATTAGAATCCAAGCTAAGACTTCTAGATACCCTCAGCAACTGGCAGAGACAATCCAGCCTACAAAAATAAATGTTTCCCAGAGCCATATACACAGCAGGAGCTCCATAAATACCAATTGATGGCCATAAGCAACATCACTGAGATTGGTTGACATCTTTCAGGCTAATGGTATGTAACTGTGGGTTGTACTCTTCCCACCACATAAATGTTACACTGAGACTTTTTTCAATCCAGTTTAATCTCTCTTCCACAAATCTTGTTTCTAAATTGGACAAAACAATGCATAAATATAATTATTTTAGCAATATCAATGCTAATATAAATTTAGAAAGCATGCTTCCTTTCTCTTTTACTACTCACTGTAGGCATGGAATTCATAAGATAAAATTAATATGTGAAGTCCAAATTGGATCTAATACTTGGGTTTTTCACCTAGAGAAAATTGGACTTGCCAGATTGCCAGATTGCTCTCCAGAATGGCTACACCATGGTGGTTGATGATGTTGCCAATCTACCAGTTGTATAATCATATTATATCATTCAATTTTCATTTCTTTGATTATTAATGAGTTGGAGTATCACTTTGTATGCAACAGCCTTTTGGGATTCTTCTTCTGTAAATTGACTATGTACATTGTTCATTTGTCTCTTGTAGTCGTCACCCTTTTCCTCTTGATTTTGAGGAGTTTTTTGTGTTTTTACATATTTCAGGTATCTTTTCCCTTTAGTCATTTGTCTGTTTTCTTTATCCATGGTGTCTTAAACAGAAATCCTTCATTTTCAGGGGCACCTGGGTGGCTCAGTTGGTCTTGCTTCCTGCTCAGTAGGGAGTCTGCTTGTCCCTCTCCTTCTCCCTCTGCCCCTCCCCCCACCCCCACTTGTGTGCTCTCTCTTTCAAATATAATAAATAAAATCTTTTAAAAAAATTCTTCATTGGGGCGCCTGGGTGGCTCAGTCGTTAAGCGTCTGCCTTCGGCTCAGGTCATGATCCCAGGGTCCTGGGATCAAGCCCCACATCGGGCTCCCTGCTCTGCGGGAAGCCTGCTTCTCCCTCTCCCACTCCCCCTGCTTGTGTTTCCTCTCTTGCTGTGTATCTCTCTGTCAAATAAATAAATAAAATCTTTAAAAAAATAAAAAACTAAAAAATTCTTCATTTTCATATAAACCACAACATCTCATTTTATCTTATGTTTTTGTTTTTAAGTTAGTCACAAAAATAAGCTTCTACATTTTTTCTAATAACAGGTTTGCTTTTAAGTTTTGCTTTTCAATGCATGTTAAGGTCACCTTTTACATAGTTTTTTATTTTTGTTCATATAGTAAGTCGATTTTCTCCATACCATCTACCAAAGGCATCTATCCTTTCTCCATTGGTAGCATCTTTTCACAGATCATATCCCCATATGTATGTGGGCCTGTCTCTAGGCTGTTTTATTACATTAATCTATACAACTTTTCTTTTGCGCCAATACTACCCTGATTTCATTAATACAGCCTTGTAGTAGTCCTTCAAATAAGATAGGGCTAGGGTATGATTGTCTTTGTAGGTCATCCCATCCAAGAGCATGGATTGTGTCTATATTAATTAACATAATCTAGTAATGTGACTTTGAGCTAAGTTACTTTTCTAAGGCTTAGAATGATGTTAATAGTTACCTAATTAATGTGGTTGTGTGAGAATTAAAGGATGCTTGTGGAGGCCTATCACTGAACAAGTGACATGTGCACCATAGTATCAAATAAATGTTAACAATAAGAATTGATAATTTTCTAAAAAAATCAAAAGGTACTAAAAGTAAATAAATTAAAGGAAATTTTAAAAAACCAAAAACCAGAAGGTACTATAAACTAGGTTTCTGCTCTTATTAGAGGACAGAGATAATCTATACAACACTGCGATTATACATTTATTTTACTTTAATAATATCCAGTACAAACACTGGATTTATTTATCAGTGAAGAACAACTTGAAAAAATTTTTTCAAGTGTTATGTCCTTATTTATTACTTCTGGAAATAGCCTAACTTCGTGTAAAATGTTTTCAACTAATTCCATTTTACAACTTGACTGGCACTAGCTTGGCATACTTTTTTAATTGAATATTACATCATTTTTCAATAACGTGACCATGAAAGAGTTTAGGATTCTGCAATGAGGCAATCCAGATTTCCATAAATTTGAGAGGACAAACCTACACCTAGTCTCACTCTTCTTCTTCTTTTTTTTTTTTTTTTTCAAAGATTTTACTTATTACTTGACAGAGAGAGACACAGCGAGAGCAGGAACACAAGCAGGGGGAATGGGAGAGGGAGAAGCAGGCTTCCCGCTGAGCAGGGAGCCTGATGCAGGGCTCGATATTAGGACCCTGGGATCATGACCTGAGCCAAAGGTAAATGCCTAAAGACTGAGCCACCCAGGCGCCCCCTCACTCTTCTTTTCAAATGAGTGATTCTTGACCTGGGCTTCCATACCCAGGATCTGTTCCAGGCCAATAAATCAGAACCCCAGGGGTGGAAGGCATACACTGATATTCTTGCTTTAAAATTTCCACTAGATGATTCTAACGTGCCGAAAGAGTAGAGAACGACTGTTTTTGTGGAGGGTTCAGGCCACAGTCTCCCCTCTTCTCACATCAAGGTCTTAGGTTTGCAACCACTGTGGGTCACTGACCAAATGTCCTATTTGTTAAATTAAAATGCAATTTGATTTATTCTTATTCTCCATTGTCTCTAAATAAGACAGAATGCCTTTGTTAAAACCAGTAAATAATAGTCAAAGTCAGAGAAAATTCAAAGTCAGAGTCAAAGTCTGATCCTCTTCTTTACTAAATGTGATTATTAATTATATAATTTAAATATATATGGGAATATGTTTGTTAGTACGTACTCATACATTCTTTCTTCTTGGATGACTTTTTGTAAAAGACTTCAAATGTGATAAAGGTGATAGAATTCATATTTAATAATTCTGGACATTTCATACTATGGGGATAAATAATGTCTACTCTTGAGTTCACTGTTTTTTGGGAGGATTTGGGTGTACGTTGATGGAAATGTATAAAGATGGAAGAATATTTAGCAAATTCATAGGGCTATTTGTATTTGTAAACTGCTGACTCAACAAAAAAAAAATGTTTGTTTAAACTAAAGTCCGCCTTCATTTATTACAGTAATTACTGCTTTTCAACTGGAGATACTGTGCTTGATTTCCCACGTATGTGGGAATTCTATCTCTTAGAAGTCACCAAGCTTCAGTCAACAGTACAAAAATTGACCTGAGACCAGGGCCTCAGGTCTTTTTATGAATTTCCTAGCAGCTCATTCCTTTTTATGGAATAAAAGCTAGGTCTCATTTTCTTTTTTCTTTTTTTGATACTCAGATTAAAGGATATTATATGTAAATGTGAAAGCTTAACTTTGCTAAGCCCAATAAGCTGCTACTAACATATGCAAACCACACACTAATGTAATTAGATTTAATTAGAGTTGTTTGCTTTTCATTGAATTCAGTCAAACATGTGCTCTGTTTTCACTATGTAACAAATAATTTGTTTGACTGAATCTTTCACTTTCCATCTTCTGGTTTGAGAATAATGTTAGGATGACCTCTCTGGTAATTTACTTTCAAGTTTTCCTGTTGTTTTATCACCAAACACATATAAGATTTTATCCCAAGCCACTAGGAATTTACAGCTAATAACTTTATACTCATATAGTTAACCATTCTTAATTAGAAGAATCATAAAAAGCTCCTTGGAAGAAAACCTGAAAATAATACCATAAATAGTGAAATAATTCTAATAATTTATCAAGAGCAAAATAGCACAAATAACTTTTATGTGCTTATCTCTTTGGACATACATATCCATGTTAGTGACATTGGTTCACTAATAAGACCCAAGGATAATAAAGTTCTATCAAAGTGGAAGAAAAACACTAAAGACCTGCCAACTCCTGTTTAAATTTTACTATTTGGGTCAACCAACCATTGCCACAAATTTGCTACTGTCATATTTTTAATAATTGGCTTTTTAATCTTAAATGTGATACAATTAAAAGTGATTCATATTAATTGACAAGCAGAATGTTGGGAATATCTAGTGATTGCTTCCTAGAAGGGTTAAATAACATCTTTGCTTTGCCTGTGTGTTTTATGGCTGTAATTTATGATGTTTAATCATCTTGATTCTACTCTTGGCAATTGAAAATCTTGGACTTTCCGAACTTCCTGCTGATGTCGTTTGAGTTGTGGTCACATCACATAAGCATGACACCGTGATTAGAGTTATAACCTTATATTTGCAGGCTTTCAGATGAAACACAGTCTCTCAGCTGAAAACTGATAGGCTTGAAAACAATGAAAAGAGAAGAAAATCATCTAGATTACGAAAGTGTTCACGCTTTGCATCTGAAAACAGTACCTGTTTTTTACTTGGCATCATACACTTTCATATGAAAAGCACTAATTCCTGAGGAGTAGATGTTGAAATATTATGTATTCACATACACTTTTATAGACAGTTACTATATATATATGTATGTGTATACATGCACACACACACACACACATAGGCACACACAAATACTGATAAACATTTCTGATGGAAAAAAGATTCAATAATGGTGTTGACATTAGGTAGGTCAAAGCTCTGACTACATCCCCTAGAGTATAATGAGATCAGCTTCAATTAAATGCAAGCTCTGTGAGCTGAGCAATATATTGGTTCACATGAAACTTGTTTTACAAACTCATTTGCATTTATTGACATTTTGTCGAATCATGCTTTAAAACTTAAATCCTAACATGACTGTCTGCACTCTTCTAAAATATTTAGATTCAAGGAAATAAATCTTACCTAGAAATCCTGCTACATCGAATTCCCTACGTATTTTTTGTGTTCGTACTAGACAACATTGTGGGAATATTTACCATTCTTGACGTTATACCATTTACAGATCTCCAACTTTAAAATGCACACATACTGAAGCTATTTCTCTCCTTTCAGATTCTTGTGACTCTCAGATTAGCAGAGCTCTGCCAAGAGTAAAACCCTAAAGAGTAACTCTGAGGATCAGAGCCTTAAACAGAAGCAAGTGGAATAACATGAAGCTCCAAGGCAAAAAATCAGTGCAGATCTCTGAGATTCTGGTGGGAGAGGCAACCTCTAGGCAGGTGGCAGATTCATGATTAATTCAATTATAGTTAATCATGCTCTTGTTCAGTAACTTCCTCAAGTTACCATAATATCGTGTCATTTTTATAAATTTAAAATCTCGTTTATAGGGGCTCACATAACAAAGGTACTATATCGTGATTTGCTAATACACTTTGCATTGTCTACCCTTGGGAATTGGTATAACCCATTTTATTGCTATCTTTGTTCCCAAACATGGCTTGGCCACCAAATTTGTCTCTTAATTCATGAATGTCATTAGGCCTCTTTCTTATGAGCTATATTGATCCCAATTCTCCAAAGTGTTCTCAGGTGCCAAAGTAGCTATGTCTGCATTTTAAAAAGAGTTTTGGTTTCAATCATGGTGAAGCTCTTTCTTCCATTGCCCCTGGAAGCCACTCTATCTGTTTAATACGCAAACACCTTCAATATATACCTCAACCATCTGCTAGATTGGCATGGTGCCTGATAACAAAAAAAGGACCACCCCCTCTTCTTTGTCATAGGTACTGAACCTTCAGTTTATCCAATCAACTTTCAAAATCTTGTAAATTATAGATTATCCTGGAAGTAATCTCTCTTCTCTTCAAGAACAAAACAGTCGTGCCTCAAGCTTCTTTTCAAAGGGACCCATCTGCTAATTAAGAGTTCAAACAATAGTCTTATCTCAAAGTCTTCCCTTCAAACTGGCCTTCTGCTTAAACCCAGGAAATATCTTTATTACAGACCTTCCCAGAATACATAAAGATCAGATGACCACAAAAGCCCACAATCCCCAGAACATGGTTTAAAATAGATGTTTGAAGACTTAGTGAACACTTCTTATTTGTCACTTAACATAAATTATTTCCGCTTACTGAGCAAAAGTCAGGCTTAATTTAGATAGGATCATGTGAATTCATATCATGGATCCTTTCAAGAAGAAAGATTTATTCACTCTGCAATTTTTTATTGATTCTTGTGCTCTTGGGCCAACTATTACATCCTTAAATTTAGCTTCCTAAGCTATTCACTTGTCTCCATCTTGATGAGAGCAGTGTGGAAAAAATAGGAATGTGGTTTAGGAAAAAAAAAAGAAAGAATAAAATTTTGGTGAGACAGACCTATATTTAAATTGATTACACCAACAATAGATGACGCTGGGAAAATTGTATAAGTTCTCTATGAAAAGGTAACATAACTATCTCAAAAAGATAATGTATGTTTGTTAACTGAAATCATGTTTTTAAAGTATCCAGTATAGTGCCCAGAAGTTAATAGACATTCAAGAAATGTTAGTAATTATCCATCACCTTTAGACTAAAAACAATGATGGTACCTCAATGTGTGTGGTGGTGATCTTCAATTTTTATATTTCCCAATCATCAGTGCCTATTTCTCAACATTGGAACAGCAAAGCTGTATAACATAGAATAAATTTGCCTTAGCCACACATTCATCTTTCCCTTTAAGATTTTTTAAAGTATACTTTTTATTTGTATTTCTTTTTCCCAGTTTATAAAGATATAATGACATACAGGACTGTATAAGATTCAGGTGTGCAACATAATGATTTGACTTATGTATATTGTGATGAGACAACCCCAGTAAGTTTAGGTAACATCCATCATCTGTATAGATACAAAATATAGGAAGAATAACCTCTTTTTCCTTTTGATGAGAACTCTTAGGATGTTGTCTCATAACAATTTTCCTATATCCCACACAGCAGTGGTATAGTCATCATGCCCTACATTACATCTCCAGTATTTATTTATCTTGTAACTGGAAGTTTGTACCTTCAATTTTTCACCTTTCATATCTCCATTAGCTCACATTTTATTATATGAAATATACTTATAATCCCCAATTATAGAAATTATTAATTCTCACTATCAAATAATAAAAATATATCCAGCTTCTTCAAAAGTAGTTATAATATGGTGATCTGTACAAGTCCAAAATTAACTTCTTCCAAGCTAGAAACCAAGGCAGAAACTGAGTTACACATTTTCAAACTTCTATCCCTTTTGTCCTTCCGGTTTCTTGTCTAAAATGGCCTTTCTCTGCAAGTCTGTGTCAGTGTCGTCCCATCTGGGACCTCCACCTGACTTGCTCCAGAAGATCCTGTTTTGCCTTCCACAGGACACTTAGGTACTACTTGTTTATAATACATATCACATAATTGTAAGTCCCTTATTTGTCTCCTTTACATTTCCTAATTGTTGCACCTCTGGGATAAGGTTAGGTTTTATTTTTTTTATGTATCCAACATATAAGACAGTGATGGGTGCTGAGTGCTTCATTTATTTAATTGAATCTAAAGCAAAAAAAAAAAAAAAAAAGTGCAAGTGTACCTTGAAAAGAACAAAACAATATAGAGGCAGAAAAAGGATGTTTTCTTCATATGTGTATGAGTATTTTTAATGAAAATGTCAATCTTTTTTAAAGTTAAGAGAAAGATGAGTGTTTGGAAGAGAAAGCAAGATTTATGTTTATGTTTTCTTTCTGTCCTGTAAACAAGAAAATTAGCTCATATTATAATGAAATATCCTCATTGTTTTCCTGTGATGCATAACCATCTATATAGAGAAAATGTAAGATGTTGATTGTCCATGATCAGGGGGAAATTTCACAGTGATTGTTTGAGAACTTCTATGGAGGCAGAAAATTGGGAGAACAGACCTTTTTTTGTATCTTTGTTTATGGTTGCCATTTTGGACAATGACAATATGAAAAAAGTATGAAACAAAGAGAAATAAATATGAAAAAAATCAGTTAATTCAAAAGGAAGCCAAAGGACTCTCTGTGCCCTTCTAAAAAGTTATTCTTTCAAATGTAATATTTTTTTTCTGGTTTACTATATATTAGCAACTATATGGAACATTGTGTAATCTGCTCTAAGGCCACATAAAATATTTCATCTGTTTCTTATATATAGTCATGCTACATAGTTTAGAAATTTATTCCCATTGGGTGTAACCTTTGTCGTCTAGATTCAGTAAATGCTTAACAGGCATAGGCCAAGACCATGTGTGTTTTGCTTTAAGGGTAAATAATCTACACTGAGACAGACAACCCCTGAGAATATTCCTCCCATATGTCAATATCATGGTTCTTTTTTAGCATGCCTAATATATCATGTCATCAGCATGGTCACAGCAAGACAATGGCAATGAGAACCCAGTGTTGGAAGAATTGCTCCCAAAATTCCTCTTAGAATATAATACTATTGTCAAGCTATTCGAATTCTGTACAAAGATTACTGTCTCTAATAAAGCCACATTTGGAACCCCAATTCAACAGAAGGACAGCAAAAAGTAAGGAATTTCCATGTTAACCTGTCCACAATTGTAAAAGCCTGTAAGATTGGAAAGTGAGCCAACACATGGGTCATTTTTCAGCCTATAAATCTCATCTGTGTTGTCACAAAAGAATATGAGAATGAACAGACATTCTTTTTAGTTCTCGGTCATCAAACCATTTTTTTCTAACTTCATTGTCTTCACCTCTCTGTAGTAACTAACTCTTCTAAGTATACTGAGGGGGGAGACAACTGGCCTCTGCTCTCTGGATAGTATGCAAATTAATTTATCATTCTTTATTAGGGATTTCTAAATGAAAACAGCAAAAATATTTTAGTAGAAGAGTTTCAAGTAGAGCTATCCTTTATCCCGCAGACTAATCAGGATCAAGAAAAATCTGAATTCAGGTAGTTTATCTCTTCTGACTGGTGGTTATGTAATAACATATGAAGTAGAATATGAAGGATTTAGAAGAATATGAGTAAAGAAATGTTTAAAAATGAATTAGTAGTAGTTTCCAAGGCACATTTTTGTTTAACAGTACTTTTTCTCAATTTAGTCAATGTAATTCTACAATACTAACATCACAAGTGGAAATAGGTTAGTTTTCCATAAACAAAGCACAACATGTCCAACAATTATCAGATATTTGTTCAGCACTTTCTTACTTTGTGTTGTTTTTGATGAATACATGAATTGTACTACTTGAAACAAAGCATACTTTCACCTTACAGTGACAATCTATTCTCCGAATCAGCAGCAATTTTTGAAACTGGAAATCCATGAAGAATCCAGATTTTCTATTTAGATATGCCCATACTTTATAAATGAGATGTTTCTCTAAAAATAAATGAATGAGTTAGAAATTACCTACTGGGCGCCTGGGTGGCTCAGTCATTAAGCGTCTGCCTTCGGCTCAGGTCATGGTCCCAGGGTCCTAGGATGGAGCCCCACATGAGGCTCCCTGCTCAGTGGGGAGTCTGCTTCTCCCTCTCCCACTCTCCCTGCTTGTGTTCCCTCTCTCGCTGTGTCTCTCTCTGTCAAATAAATAAAATCGTAAAAAAAAAAAAAAAGAAATTAAATAAATAAATAGAAATTACCTACTTGTGAGTTTGCTTCACTTTTTAAAATTCTTACAAGACTTTGTATATATGTTTATAAATATGCCTTTATGTAGACTCTCATAGCTGATTTCTACAATATGCCATGTTTTTATTATGGATTGTGTCTCTTCTTATTAATGTCTATTACATCCATATTTCAGTTCTTTAGGGTAAGATTTGTTAATTAAGATCAACTTTCAAAGACCAGTAATGGGAAACTGACCTTCATGTTTAGAACAAAAATGAAATATTTCTTTATCTAAATTGTCTTTTGTAAAGAAATAAGGGAACAAAGCAGTGTGAATCCCTGCCGTCTGCCATGCTTATAATTGCTCTAAGTCCTTCACATCCTATAGTGTCAAACTCAAAACTCGTTTTTTTGTTTTTTGGTTTTTATTTCCTGCAAAAGGTGTTCTTTTCCCATTCTGGCCATTGTTTTCTGGATTGTCTGAACTCAAACATATTCACGATACAGTTGTTCAATTTTCCTTTAAGGAGAGTCCATGTTTACCTTCTCCAGAGCCTTAAGGTTGCCTGGATCCTGAGCACTGATAAGTTGTGGGTAGGAGCAGGAGATGATGCAATGTCTTCAAAGGCAAGCTCTCCTCTTCCACTGAGAGCCCAGACAAACTTGAGAATGGCGGTAGAAGCAGGAACACAGTGGCAACAACCAGCTCCAAGATCTGCTAGGTAAGGCTCTGAAAGGGAGTCAAGGATCCCAGTCCACCCAGGGACCTATGCTACAGAGTAAAGCAGTCAAGTCTATGCCTTTTTAATATACTTTGTACTTCTTCAAAATAAATACAAGGTCTTTGAGATCAAAGACGATATTTTCTATACTCATCTGTTCTACTTACAGCACCTAGTATGATACTAAAATGATAATAAAAATTTGTAGATTATTCATATTTATATGAATAATCGATCTAAATACCATCAGTTTTCCTTTAGATGATGACCTAAAATTTTTATTTTTATTTTTTTAAAGATTTCACTCATTTATTTGAGAGAGAGAACACAAGCGGGGGGAGGGGCACAGGGAGAGGGAGAAGCAGGCTCCTGGCTGAGCAGAGAGCCCAGTGTGGGGCTCCATTCCAGGACCTTGGGATCATAACCTGAGCCGAAGGCAGATGCTTAACCGACTGAGCCACCCAGGCACCCCGACGACCTAAAATTTTTAAAAATATTTTTATTAGATCTAGGTAGTCAGTCATCAGGAGAAAAGAAATTCTGTATCACTCTTAGTGAGAATTACTGTTTTCACATACTTGTAACAATCCTTATTTAATAAATATATCATAGATTTAATTAAAAAAAATACCTTCAAGAGTTCAAGTGTAAACTAATACTAACAAGGCATCTTGAAACTAGATGAAAGTAAGAACACTTTTCCCTCTTGTATCACTTCATAAGATATTTAATTAACAATTTTGTAATAATTAACAGAGGTTTTAATCACTGATTTCTATAAGACCTGATCTTCTATAATTCAGATGGAAAACTTTAATATGACTTTGGTTTCAGACTGTATTGCACTCCTGAAAAATATAAAGCACTAGATTTACATTTGTAAGAAAATTCCTTCTTGGGGCACCTGGGTTGCTCAGTCAGTTAAGCGTCTGACTCCAGCTCAGGTCATGATCTTGGGGTCCTGGTATTGAACTCCATATTAGGCTCCCCACTCAGCAGGAAGTCTGCTTGACCCTTGATCTTTGCCCCTCCCCCCACTTGTGCGCTCTCCCTCTCTCTCTCAAATAAATAAATAAAATCTTTAAAAAAAAAAAGAAAAAGAATTCCTTCTTGCCCAATTTATCTCAGTCTCTCACTTGAGGAGTAGAATAACCCACCACAGTAAAAGAAGAATGAATCAGGGAGAATAGATAATTTTGAATGAATTCTTCCAATTGCCAAACATATATACATAAAGCACAAACATGTAGAAAATATACAAATATCTCGAATTCACTTCAAGTAAGTTATATTTGAGCTATACATTATACTCTGAAGTTAGGAAGTTGGTGGAATCTTTAGAAGGAAAATATCCAGTACTATGCATTTGTCCTTAAGCCTGAAGTGGGAGTTAAAATTCTTCTGTTGGAATACTAAGGTTACATACTGAGTTATTCTACCCAAATCACTTACTTAGATAAATTATGAAGGGGTGCACAATTGAAATGTATATTCATATATCCATATAAGATCTTCAGATTATACATAATAACTATCATCCCTGCACGTCAGTTTCACAGTTGCTATATCTATTCCTTTACTTTGCCTAAAAATTATATTTTCTGTATTCTTTTTTCTTCTTCTTTAGAAATTAAAGAAAAATGGGGCACCTGGCTGGCTCAGTAGGAGGAGCATGCAACTCTTGATCTTGGGGTTGTGAGTTCAAGCCCCACACTGGGTGTAAAGATTATATAAATAATTAAACAAATTAAAAGAAAAGAAATTAAAGAAAAATGATCTTGCAATCTTTTTTAGATCATGTCCTGAATCTAAGACTATATGCCTTTGTAAATCAGAATCAGGCATAATGCATATATTTAAAGGGAAATGATGGTATCTTGTTCCGATGTGGGAAAATAGGATCTTCCATATTGCTTCTGGGAGTATTAATGAACATAGCCAATGTGCAATATTTATGCAAATTCAAAATGAACACAACCTTGACCTAGAATTTCTGATTCTAGGTATTCATCCTGCAGATGTTTCCACATATGTGCAAAGATGTTTCTACATGAGTGTTCATCACAGGATTTTTTGTGGTTGTAAAAAACTGGAAATAAAACCAAAAAGTATATCTAAGATAAAGGGTTAAAAACTACTGTATTAAAAGTGGTAAATACATAAATTAGACCTATAGTGTATGTTTAATGCTGTGTGGCCGTTAAAAAGAACTGGATACATCTACCTGCAAAAATTAGGGGGAAACTCCAAGATACACTTAAAAAGAAAAAAAAAAACATGATCCCAGACATTGTTTTAGGATGCTACAATTTGTAGAAGAAATGAAACACATACATATACATACATATGAATTGAAAGATTGTGAACAAATTATAGAATATCTTTCCCAACTCATTCAGTGGCAACGCCTGTCTTCCAGTTGCTCAGAAGAACAAAATACAAAGGAAAACAAACAAAAAAAACCCAAACCATAACAAAAAACTTTGAAATCATTTTTGATTCTGTGTGTGTGTGTGTGTGAGTGTGTGTCTGCTTCTGTCTCTTTCATTCAGTGCATTAACAAATGTGGCTTTACCCTCAGAATACATACATAATCCAACCACTTTCTACTTCCACTGCTCCTTGATCTAAGACACCGTCGTCTCTTTCTTTGATTGTTGGAATAACTCTCCACTGTTCAGCCTGCTATAAAATGTCTTTTCTCTTTTTTAATATTTTTTAAGTAATCTGTACAACCAACTTGGGGCTTGAACTCATGACCCCCAAGATCAAGAGTCACCAACTGAGTCAGCCAGATGCCCAAATATCTTTTCTGCTAAAAATATCTGTTGAGTCCTAGCATGCTGGTTATGGGCAAGATTGAACTCTAGAATTATACCAGGTTCACAATAAGAATGCTTGATTATTTTTTAAAAGTTGGGCCACTCTCTGAGAGCATGGGTATCAAGGTCAGCTTAGCTTATTCACACAGGAAGCACTAAGAATAACTCCAAAGAGATGCCAGAAATCAGAATCCATGTGGTAAGTATTAAACTGAGTGGCTAGACATTGAATAAACAAGAGCAAAAGGACAGCCGTAAGGTTACTTTAATGAATTTTGCTATCTCAGGGAATCCTTTTCCACTTTGTTTGTTGTTGTTTTTTAAACATGTAACATGTAACAGCTGTTTTCGTAGGGCATGTGAAATGCTTTCTGCTGGCTATGACAACCAATCTGATTTTGGAGGTAACCATCTAATCATAAAAATCCATGCAGATACCATTTTCTTAACTGACACACTCTTCACACCTCAAGGCAAATGTCACCGAGAATCCTGCATAGCCATATGACATAGATGGTGGTTTAAAACTGTTTTTAGCAATTTAAACCTCATTGAATGGAACCTTATATACTGAATTTTATATACACATCTATATCTTCACTGTTATAAATATTTGTATATTAATATGACTCTCTAATATACACAATATATTTAAGAGAGAGAATATTTTCTCTAAAGACAAGATTCTGCCTGCTCAGCCTTCCCTTGTCTATCCCTTTGCTCATCTAAAAAGATGATCATGACACATCTTCATAAAACCTTAGGATGTTATGAATAACACATAAATGGGAACAATTCTTTGTATACATTGATGTTTCACTTTTTTTGACAACCAGATGAACTCTATGAACTCCCCATGTCCTAGAAAAATATATACAGCCATGTGCCTACAAAATTTTCTGTGAAGCTTGAGAGTCTTATAGACCTTCTAGCTATTCAAGATGCTCAGTAAAGTCCTTGTGAGGGTGTGAGCAGGGCAGAGATTTCTTAGGCTTTTGTGAAAGCTTAAAAGGAATAAGTGTAAAAGAGAAGGGATCTACCATCTTGCCTAATACATAAAATACGGCAGGCTATGTAGATTCAAACCCACCTTTTTCTAGTTCCGAGACCGAGGCTACTCTTACTATACATATGCAAGGTGAATGTAATTATAAATGTACATAATTAGCATTAGATGTAATTCTCCAGCTTATTTCTCCAGTCAAAGCAAAAATTCAAGTTTCCTATTTTGTTCCTAAGGTTGTAATTATATTTTTTCCAATCAAAAAGATTCTAGAAACAAAACATATCATTTTACTACAACAGCATTTCCTCCATTAAATGGGGATGCTTTTCTCCCCACCCCAAAAAATATTATTTGAGGCATAAATTTTGAAGCAACTTTATTGTCTTAGAGAAAAAAGTATTTTTTTAGAGTTTAATTAAAGAACAAATTATTGTAAAGTAAGTCTTCGTTGGAGAGTATGCAAAATGGAAATATATTATTATATTTCATATAATTATATGAAATATATATTATGTGAAAATTTTTGAAAGAATAGGGAATTAATTGTGTTATGTTGATAGTAATACAGAGTGTGTTCAAGAGGGAGAAAGAGAAATCCTATATTGTACAACACATTAGTAAATAGATAAATGCATTAGTTCTCTATTGCTTACAACAAATCATCCCCAAACTTAACTGCTTTATTTTTTAAAATTTCTTTTTTTATGTTTTATTTTATTTTATTTCAAATTTTTATTTAAATTCGTTAGTTAACATGAATTGTATTTTAGCTGCAGGTGTAGAATTAGTGACTCAACACTTCCATGCATTTCCTGGTGCTCATCAAAAGTGCCTTTCTTAATCCCCATCACCTGTTTAACCCATCCCCCCACCCACTTCCCCTCTGGTAACCAGCAGTTCTTTCTCTATAGTTAAGAGTCTAAAACTTAGCTGCTTTAAACAACAACTATTTATTTCTTGCGCAGTTTCTGAAGGTAAGGAATTCAGGAGCAACTTAGCAGTATGGTTCTGGGTCAGATTTTCACATGAGGTTGCAATCAAGACGTCAGTGGGGGCTTCAGTCTCCTGACAGCTTGACCAGGGCTAAAGGTTTGTCTTCCAAGATGGCTCACTCACATGGCCATTACTGGAAGCCTCAGGTCCGTGCCACATGAACTCTCCATAAAACTGCTTGAATATGTTTACTACATGGCAGCTAGCTTCTCCAGTGTGTGTTTTCCGAGAGATACAGAGCAAGAAGGAAGCTACAATGTTTTTTAAGCCCCTGGTCTCTGAAGTCACCCATCACTTCCTATGTATTCTATTTGTAGCCAAAATATAACTAATCCAGCTCAAGTCAAAGGGAAGAATATTAAGCAGCACCTCTCAAAGGAAGGAGTACCAAAATATTTTCCCACATATTTTTAAATTATCACAACACATATAAAACAGATGACATTGAAATTCTGCATTTGAACTTTAAAATGTTAATAATAATTTTGCATGAAATTCACTTGACTGTGAGCCCTGTAAAGTTGGAGGGAGTATTTATGATCATTCTCCATTGAATACCTCAGTATATCTCAGAATGACTTGTTTATGATGGGTACTTCCAATTTGTTGTTTGAATGAGTCATCAATGAAACATGCTAATCTATGGTTCCCCATCCAAAAAAGAGTCCTTTGGAGATACCCCTCTGCTATGTTCATTTCTTCATATTTGCTTAGTCTGGAGTTCCTCCCCTGCTACCCCCAAAATCACATTCATAGTTTAACAAATTTTGAGATAAACATTTCTTTAAAGAACATTATTGTTTAAAACTAAGTATTCTTCATAATGTTGATAAACAATAAAAGCTGATTGATCTTGAGCACTTAAAGTAATAATTTTGGCAATATCAATATTTTTTAATTTTCTCTAGAAGATGTAGCTTGATAATTCAAATTCACCGACTTCTAATTTGAACTGTCACATGCAATGAACAAGATGAGACCTGGAGGTTCTTTGCTGTTTGCATATCAGAGAATGTCCGTGGAGTACTGATGATTTGCAGGATAATTAATCTTTCTGACTTTTACTCCCACCACTGTGCTGAAATTGCTCTTGCTAATGCACCATTGACCTTCTCACTGACAAATTCATTAGACATTCTTCCATCTTCTTTACCTTATTTGAACTTTACTTTAAATTTGCAATTTTTTTCTTACTCCATCCTTCTTAAAGTAATTTATATCAGCCATAAAGTGTTGGATTATGCTGTAGGAATAAACAACCCCCAAATCTCTGTGGTTTCTAACAAGCTTGTTTATTCCTCACTTACATAAGCCTGGTTCTTCTCTACATCATTGCACTTCAGGCCCCAACCTGATGGAGAAACTTCTCTGTGTTGCACTGTCAGTCATTATGGCAGGAAAAAAGGAGAATTTGGTGACACACATCCAGCCCTTAAAGCTACAGCCCAGAAGTGACCCATCTCACTTCTACTTACATTTATTAGCCAAAGCAAATCAGATAGTTAAGCCTCACTTCAGGGAAGTATGATTATTGCCCCAGGATTCTTCTAGCTGTCCTCATTTCACTCAGATTCTTTCTTCTCTGCTTTCTTGTTTTCTTTTCAACCTTAAATCCAGTGGATTTCAGGCCTTGACTGTATATAGGATTTATCTGGGGATCTGGTTCAAAATGTAGCTTCCATTTCCTGTTTCAGTTTATACTTTGTATTTTATTTGAGGCACTTTCAATTTAAAAAAAGCTACCCAAAATAGAACCATGGATGTCATCTCTGAGAGTGGCATACTAAGGGCATAGTAATAGGAGTATCTGCCTGTGGACAGACAATAAAGGGATATACACTGTAGAAAAATTTTAAATGATGATAAAACTGATTTAAATTTAGTCTCCTTTTTATTGTCATGTACTATCAGTTCTAAACAATATCAATGATAAAATATTTTTCCCATAAAATATATCTTATCAGGGGGCAGGCGCCTGGGTGGCTCATTTGGTTAAGTGTCTGATTTCCACTCAGGTCATGATCTCAGAGTCCTGGGATTAAGCCTCAAGGGGGGGCAGGCTCTCTGCTCAGCAGGGAGCCTGCTTCTCCCTCTCCCTCTGCCCCTCCCCCCCACTCATACTCTCTCTCTTTCAAATAAATAAATTCTTTAAAAAAGAATATCTTATTGGTGTAAGCTGTAGGCAGTTGTGCTTACTGTCAAGTTTTAATGAAATTTTCAAATTAGCACAATTATTGTCTATATTTTATAAAATGGTATATTTTACATGAAAATTAATTACGAGAATTCCCAAGTTATATAGTCAGCCATTGACTCATGTGGACTCAGTCACAGACATTCATTTCCAGAGTAAATTCTTAAGGTTCAGAATCATTTTGAACTCCCTTTGAGATTTGTGTCTCCAAAACTTGTGGTATCATATATTCTTGCATTTAAAGTTGATAGCATCTTGATTGTAAAGGTAAAGAAACAGAACATGAGTTACTTGAGTTCCCATTCTATATGATAGAATCGATATTGGAGTGCGTGTGTGTGTGTGTGTTTAAAATTTAAAACTGCTAAAGAGTTAACTGCAAAGTGTATTTGTTTGGCAAGAGTAAATTTCAGTTTATACATGAAATATTTTACTCAATTTGATTAGCATCTTATATTTGAAATTAATTATTTTAATTATTAACTTTCATTTTACAGCTGAAGAATGAATCAAGAAAATAATGATAATTACTCATTATCATGATTATGACTTAAAATAATTTTGTCATGTTGAGGAGTAGGGTATTAAAACATTATTCACTCTGGGTTTTAATTATGCTAGATAAGCACTGATCATTGATTTCTGCCTCTGTTACTGCCTTCCACAACCAATCATAACATTCTAAATTTCATTTTAATAATTTTCTCTACTTGGATGTCTAACCGGCTCTAAAAATTCAATATCCAGTAAAAACAAAACTTTGAACTTCCATTCCCCAGCAAACCTACTCTTCTGAGTGTTCCCCATCTCAGTAAGCAGCAGTCTATTATTTTTGATGCTGAAGACAGAAACCTCTGAAATTATCTTTAATTCTAATCTCATTCTTATTCCCAACATTCAAAACAAAACAAGACAAATCCTTCACACATACGTAAGAATTTATATACTTCCCCCATCTCTACCACACTGACCCAAACGGCCATCATCTCTCATGTAGGACAATGTGGGTACCTTTCCACTGTTTTCCCTCTACCCATATTTGCCTCCAGTCTATTCTCAACCCAGCACACCAGCTGACCCCCTTCATATTAAATCAGGTTAGGTTATTATTATTTATTTATTTTGCCGAAAACTCCCCCAATGTCTTCTCAACTCATTCGCCCTACAAGACTGGCAGGATGTTTATCTGACCTCTGTCTTTTTGAACTCTTCTGCTATTATTCTTTTCCTCATTCACTCAGATTGAGTCACACTGAAATTCCTAATGTCTCTCAAACACTCCAGAAGTGTTCCCACCTGAAAGCCTCAGCACTTGCCCAGAATGCTCTTCCCATAAACTCGCACAGTCTGTTCCCTCAAGTCTGTCAGGGCTTAGCTGAAGACCCTGTAAGCAAGATCTAATTAAACTACTTTGCTACTTTATTTTTTCCATATTCCTTATCACCATATAATACCGTATATATTGTTATATTTGTTTATTTTGTCTTCCCTACTAAAATTTGAGCTTCATAAAGGTAGGAATTATTGTCTGTTTTGTTTACTCGCCTACTTCCCAGACTTGAATTTTGTCAGGTACATAGTAGACACTCACTAAACACATAGGGCAGTGACTATATCAATGTAATGAAGATGTGACAGCATTATTTTGAATATAAGGAGAGAATAACCTACAGATCATTTCTTAAAAAGAGAGCTCTTGATCTTTCAGAAATCTAAACATAGCATAAAATTATAGTTACTAAAACCATGTGTTATTCTTATTGTAAAAGACAAGTAGAAAGATAAAACATGTGAGAATCCAGAAATAAAATTAACTATAAATTAGAATCTCGAAAGATTTTCTGTTGGACAAATGGCATTGGGATTTGTGGCTGGCAAGACAACTAATAATAACAGGAACCATCATTTATTGAGTGTTTACAATGGGGTGTCACTGTGTTTCATTCAACCACCCCAAGAGCCATGTGAACTAGATATTATAATCATCAGCTCCATTTTACAGTTAGGGAAACAAAGGTACAGAGAGAGTAGGCTCAAAATCATGGAGATAATGAATGACAGAACCAAGACTTGAACTAAGATGTGTGGTACTCCAAAGCCTACATTTTAAAATTCTAACTCATATTGTAATTTGTTGAGCAAAAATTATATTGAAATACCTACCTCATTCCTTACACACATACAGAAACTACTTTCTTTGCTCATCCAGAAAAAGCAACTACTCATTCACTAAAATTTTATCATGAGATTGCAGTAATTTAGTCCCATGTTCAGACTCCACTTCTCACTCTAGTTCTCCTTCTGTTTCCACCACATCTGCAGTTACTTCCTCCACTGAAGTCTTGAACCCCTCAAAGTCATGCATGAGGGTTGGAATCAACTTCTTCCAAACTTCTGTTCATATTGATATTTTTACCTCTTCCAATGAATCATGAATATTTGTAGTGGCATCTAGAATGATGATCCTTTCCAGGAGGTTTTCAATTGATTTTGCCCAGATCCATCAGAGGAATCACTATCTATGGTGGCTATAGTCTTACAAAATGTATTTCTTAAATAATGAGACTTGAAAGTTGAAATTACTCCTTGATCCATGGGCTACAGATTGGATGTCATGTTAACAGTCATGAAAACAGCACTCATTTCATTGTCCATCTCCATCAGAGCTCTTGGATGACCAGGTGCATTGGCAATGAGCAGTCATATTTTGGAAGAAAAAAAAATTTTTTCTGAGCAGTAGGTCTCAACAGTGGGCTTAAAATATTCAGTAAACCATGTGGTAAACAGATGTGCTGTCATCCAGGCTTTGTTGTTCCATTTATAGAGCACAGACAGAGTACATGTAGCATCATTCTTAAAGGCCCTCGGATTTTTGGAGTAGTAAGTGATCATTGGCTTCAACTTAAATTCACCAGCTGCATTAGTCCCTTAACAAGAGTCAGCCTGTCCTTTGAAGCTTTGATGCCAGACATTGACTTCCTCTCTCAAACCATGAAAGTCCTAGATCACACCTTCTTCCAGACTATTTCATCTACACTGAAAATCTGTGGTTTAGTGTAACCACCTGCATTAATTATCTTAGCTGGATCTTCTGGATCACTTGCTGTTGCTTCTACATCAGCACTTGCTGCTTCACCTGGCACTTTTATGTTATGGAGATGACTTTTCCTTAAATCTCATCAGCCAATTTCTGCTAGCTTCAGACTTTCCTTCAGCAGCTTCCTCAGTTCTCTCAGCCTTCACAGAATTGAAGAGAGTTAGGGCCTTGCTCTGGATTAGGCTTTGGTTTAAGGGAATGTTCTTAATTGATCTTCTATCCAGACCATTAAAACTTTCTCCATATCAGCAATAAGGTTATTTTACTTTGTTATGATTTGTGAGTTCACTGGAATAGGACTTTTAATTTCCTTCAAGAACATTTCCTTTGCATTCACAGCTTGGCTAACTGGCAGAAAAGGCCTGGCTATCAGCCTATCTCAGTCTTTGACATGCCCTCCTCACTAAGCTGAGTCATTTCTAGCTTTTGATTTAAAGTGAGAGAGGTATGACTTCTCCTTTCACTTGAACACTTCAAGGCCACTGAAGGGTCATTCATTGGCCTAATTTCAAAATTGTTGCATCTCAGGGAATAGGGAAGTCTGAGGAGAAGGAGAGAGGCAAACAGTGGTAAATGGAGCAATCAGAACACACACCAACGTTTATTAAGTTTGGCATTGTATTTGGTCATGCTTTGTGGCACCCCAAAACAATTAGAGTGATAACCCCATAAATCACTGATTCCAGACCACCATAACAAATATAATATAATGAAAAAGTTTGAAATATTGTGAAAATTACCAAAATGTGACACAGAGACACAAAGTGAGCAAATGCTATTGAAAAATGGTGCCAACAGACTTGCTCAACGCAGGGCCGCAAATGTTCTATTTGTTAAAAAAAACACAATATCTGCAAAGTGCAATAAAGAAAAATGCAATAAAACAAGATAGGACTATAATGATATATCAATAAAATTGATTAGTGAGCTATTAAAAAAGATGGCATACATTTTTATTCACGAACATGAAAAGTGTCATTTTTTAGAGAGAAAATAAAAGATAAATAGTTTATCTAATGCTAACAGTGTCAGTCACTGGGTTTAGGAATTTTCAGTGACAACTTTCTGTATGTCTCTACCGATTGAATTTTCTATGTGAAAAAGCAAGCATTAGGTATATAATTCACTCATATGTGGAATTTAAGAAACAAAACAAATGGACAAAGAAAGAAAGACACAAACAACAACAACAAAACCGAATCTTAAAAACAGAGAACAAACTCATGGTTGCCAGAGAGGAGGTGGATAAGGGGTTGGGATGCATAAAACAGATAAAGGCGATTAAGAAGTACATATTTCCAGTTAAAAAATAAGTCACCAAAATAAAAAATATATAGCATAGGAAATACAGTTAATAAGATTGTAATAATGTTGTTTGGCAACAGGTGATGACTACATTTATCATAGTGAGCAGTAGGAGATGGATAGTGAATTGTCATGTCATACTGTATACCTGACATTGGTATAACACTGCATGTTAATTATACTTCAATTAAAAATTACTAATTAAAAAGGAAGGAGGGAGGGAAGGAAGGGAGGGAGGGAAGGAGGGAGGGAGGGAGGAAGGAAGGAAGGAAGGAAGAAAAAGAAAGAAAGAAAGAAAGAGAGAGAGAGAAAGAAAAAGAGAGGAAGAGAGAGGAAGAAAGAACTTTAAACAATTTGTGGTAAATTTTAAAAAGGAATTTAGATTTCTTCATCAGGATATCTGTTCTCTTTTGCTAACTGGTAATTAATACATTTGCCTTTTTTTTTTTAAAGATTTTATTTATTTATTTGACAGAGAGAGCGAGAGAACACAAGCAGGGGGAGCAGTAGAAGGAGAGGGAGAAGCAGGCTCCCCCCTGAACAGGGAGCCCGATGCGGGGCTCGATCCCAGGACCCTGGGATCATGCACTGAGCCGAAGGCAGACGCTTAACCATCTGAGCCACCCAAGCGCCCCAACACGTTTGCCTTTTATAAAAGAAACTGAGTCTGTTAAAAATAAAATCAACTTCACTAAAAGTGATGAATAAATATTATCCTAAAATTTTATTTTGGAAAATAAATGAATCCTACTATGGTTCATATCCATTTATATACTTAAATTCTTTCACTCTAATTTTTCTCAGTTTTGGCAAATTGACTTCTCAATTGTGTTCCCCTTAAGTTTATTAAGTGGATAAAATATATCATCGCAAAAATGTACCACAAAGATATACATATCAATCTAAGGGATTCAAAAAGTTAATTTTATATTATAAGCATTTTTAAAAATAAGAATACTGTATGATTAGTTTTCATTAACAATTGATCATTAATAATTATAAGCCAAATAATTTTTCTCCACAAAGGAATGAAGATAAAATTTACAACTATTAAATATCCAAACTTGTTCAGAATATTGAGTCTTCTGCTGATGGCAAAAGAAAGATCCTTTGTTTTTAAGTAAATCAAGTTAATTGGAGTTAAAGGCATCCATCTTACCTTTCCTGTGACCCTTTTCACAATGTGCTCACTGTGTTTATTTCATAAGTAATTAAACCTAACAATCCAGAATATACAATGTAACCTTGTATTATTTTTACAACATTGTTAAGAATTTGTATATTTTGAAAAAACATGAACTCAAAGAACTACAATTTAACTTCTATATGGCTTATTAGATAAAATAAGCTTTAAGTCATTCTACATTCTGGTATTTTCTCTGACCAAAGTTACAGTCCAATGTAGCCTTAAGATAATAGCTTAAGCTTTGCCTAATTTTTATGAGAAAATTTAATCTCATCCAATTTAACAAGATAGTGGATGCTTAGAATGGATAATTCTAAATCAATTTAAAAGTCATTCTGTTATACATGGATCACGTGGCAGATATTATAGTGACAGAGTGCTCTCCCATATCATATAACTGGCATTATTAAAGTCTTGCCCCATGAGAAAGAGACCAAATTTAGTGTGAAATTGAACACAACACTCATGAACACTAGTTGAGTTTAGTATTGTGATGCTTTTGTTTGCCATGACAGAAGGCAACAGAAAGAATCTTTTTCCTCTCCAAAATCGTTGAACTCCCACCAACAATCACAATAAATAAGTTTTAAACATATGTAAATGGGATACCCTTGGTACCAGGAAATCACAAAAATGTCCACTTAATTAACAAGTCTTAAGAAAGACGTGTTTCAGCAGTATTTCAACACTTCATAAACACAGTTATCGATGCTGCCTGAGGTGGATTAAAATGAGTTGGGTTACTCAAACTCTATTACACTTTTTTTTTCTCCAACAAAATATACAGTTTTTTATAAAAATTACCCCATTTTTTGTCATTAGTCACTCAAATTTGAAAAACCAACAGCCTACTTCAGCATCCACTTCCACATGATCATTACAGAAAAGAAACAAAGAAAAGAAAGAAGGGACAATGGGAGGAGGAAGAAGAAAAGGAAGGAGGGGTAGAAGACAGGAACGTGGCAGAATGGAAAGAGGGAAAGAAGGAGCAGGCTGAAATAATCCGTGTCACTTACTTTGAGAGAAAGAAGAATTAGTTAGGGTTATTATATTTTAATAATCACATCATTAAAGGTTTGGAAACCTGCTTCTATAAAATTTAGAAATTTGAATAGTTTTGAATTCCCAGGAAATAACCTAGAAACAGCACTGTTTATGTTTAATCACTGAATTTTAGGTTTATATTAAAATACTAGAATTTCTAAAATGAAAGTCTTATGCTTAAAATTAAGGGCTACTGCCTTTTTTAAACTAGTATTTATTCACAAAGAATTGTGTCTCTGACTTCTCAATCAGACGATTGTCTAGAATTCCTTCTATGCTTTAATACACATCAATTCCTCTGGTCCTCAAAATTATTTACTACACTTTCCAATAAACATTAATACTAAATAAATATGATTTTTAAAAATAATGTCTATTAATGTTATTAGCAGCTACAGAGATTATTAAAGGTAGACAGCAAACTGTTCCATAATTTTAGTGAATTACTCCACACATTCTCTTTAAAATTCTTAGAGATCTGTAGGAAATATGATCCAACACTAGTTCCTGAAATGTTCTTATAACTAGTAGAGAAAGAGGAACAGCCTCCTAGAAGAGTCTCTTCAGTGTTCATGATTACAAAATATGGTTAATCGTTGCCTAAGAATTCATTCTTAAGTATTTTTTGATATATGTGGGTAAAATTTTTTTTTTATTATTTGCTTCTTTCTACTTAGAAACATGTATGAGTAGGGAGGGAGAAAAGCCTGATTCTTTTTTTTAAATTTTATTTTATTATATTATGTTTGTCACCATACAGTGCATCATTAGTGTTTGATGTAGTGATCCACGATTCATTGTTTGTGTATAACACCCAGTGCTGATCCTATGGAAAAGAGGATTCCACTGTCACGGCATTTCCTAATGATCTCCCTCTAGTGGAGAGCCGGCAGTCTGCAAATAAAGCCTGGGAAAGACGGTTTGGGCCACCAGCAGCCTATCTTTCCGCAGCATTCTTATGAAAAATCTAATATGCGCTGAAGAGATTTGTCCAGCTTTTCCTAGATCAATTAAATCTATTTCTTGCATTATAACAGAAATGTAAAATATGCACTCTAGTAATAATCAGCTGATGTTAATATAATTGCACATTCATGATGCACATGTCTAATTTTTAAAGCGGACATGAGTTTCTACATATATAATTTAATATTCATTTCTGCTTTTCCGTGCAAGTTATAAAAAGACTATTAAACTTGTTCAAACTCTGCAAAGAGCTATTATCAAACCTCTACTTGAAAGGTCTACTTTAATACATTTCAAATTTATCCATTATGTTGCTAGAGTAAGCCATAAACGTAAATCTGTGTTTTAATTAGTGTGTGACTTTTATCCATTTATTTGAGCTCCTGCCTTTCATGCAAAAATGAATTTAATCATATTTATTCCTCACATGCCTATATAAAGTATTCTGAGGATTATTTATACCTTGCCATAGGAGCTCCCGTTAGACTGAGAAGAGACAAGGTCCTATTTAGGAGTCTCCATAGCCACGTCACTTCACAGCGTATTTGAAAAATTCAGCAAATAGTGCCATTACGTTTAACCATTAGGATCCAGATGACAAGTTAACTTTCATTTAGGCAATCTGAGGCTTTCTAGAGGAGTTTAATTTTCTGAGTGGCATGCACTAAGGGAAAAAGAAATACCAAGAGGGCTCGAGTTGAATAAAAATGGTATCTTGCAGAATAGCCATGTGGTTACCACCCAATCGGTTGTGCCCATTAGTATGACTACCTTTGATTCTTTGTTACTAGAAAGCTTTTGAAGGATTTCTTTGGGCATAAAATCACTGTCCTTTGGATCTGGATAAAATTCCACATAATAACTTAGACAAGAGAAAATCCACTTGTTCATTACCTAATTGTGAGCTAGTAAAGGGCTGCAAGGGTCCTCTATTGATCTTTGTACTCCCAGTGCCCAGCACATTAGCTGGCTGATAATGCTCTTACCAGACATTTGTATAATGAATACATTAACTAATGAATGTCAAAGTTATGAAAGTTTTCTTCTTCATCACCTTAGTTAAAATTAGAGACATGCCCTTGGTTACATACTGCATTCACTATTAATTAATCAAATGGCTGAAACTTAGAGTAATCAAGTTACTTCCTGAGGCTCTAAGATATGAATTTCTGTCTTTATGCATAGTCCTTAGCATTTGGCTAAGCACAGTTTCTCTTGTCTTCTTCCAGATGATAAAGATCATCATATCGTCCTACTTCCTAGTCACAAAATCAGAATTGTTATCATTCTCTGAATCAGGAAAAGATGTTATCCAGTGTTTTAGTGCTATTTACAGAAAGTCTCTTGTCTCTCTCTCTGAGCTCAAAAGTTCATCCCTGTCTTATGTATTGTGATCTCATATCCTTGTTCTCTCACTTTGATTCTACTTATGAATCTTGCCTGAAAAATTTTTTGTTTGTTTCCACACTGCCAAACCTTGCCCATGGGTCCTTTAAACTGAACCTTGGATCAGATCTCCTTCGTAAAACCACGTGAGACTAAAACTTAACTATGCCCAAACCACATAAATTAAATCAGCATGACTCACCATGTTCCAATCATGTATATTAGTGTTTCTAAATTTTTGTGGATTAAGATACCTTGCAAAGACCATATCAGAGCAAATACCTTCAATAGAAGTGCTCAGAATCACCAAAATTAGATAAATAAAGAAATAGAGTTTAATTCTAAGCACTCAAATTATGATATAAGTGCTTCCTTTGTTTAAATATACAACTAATAGGATATTGAATTTGGAAGATTTTATTAAATTACTAGTGTTTATGCTTTTGTTAAACTATACTATTGAAAAACTCTCGAAGGGCATATTTCTAAAACTGTGCCTCTATGTCTATACAAAGAAATATAGCTTCAAATAATATTTCTAAGTAGAGATGAAAAATATTGGCAACCGATCCTGTTTGCTATCAATAAATTAATATTTGTTATATTAAGGGTATAATTTTAAATCAAATTTAAATTAATTTATAGTTAGTGTTCACTATTGTTTCTCTTATGAGAAAATAAATGAAGAAATATTGTCCATTTCCTACCTCATCTTAGCAGGATTGCAGGTGTTTTAGATCTTTCTAATAAAAATCTCAATAGCTGACTTACTGAGTTCTGTTGTGTACTAGATACTGTCCTGAGACCTTGGCATGTTCTCTTATGCAAAGCATCTCACTTGGTGGTTAAGAGTATAGATTTTGGAATCCAGATTCCTGGGTTCAAACCTCAGCTCCACAATTTAATAATTGTGTGATTTGGGGAAAATTACCTAATATAACTAAACTATAATAATAGAACCTACTTCAAAAATGCATTGTAAGAATATATAAAAAGCATTTAGAAAAATTCCTGGCACCTAGAAAGCATTCACTAAATGTTAGCTAATGTTAACATTCGCAATAACCTAATAAATTTTATTATTCTTATTTTATGAATGAGGAAACTGAAACAAAGAAAATTAAATGACTTGATCATTGCAACACAACTAATATATGGTAAAACACAATTCAAATTCAACAGCTAAATATGCTTTCAGACAAGAAACTAGCCTGCCTCGCAATATTCCAGAAATGTTAAAGTTATTAGGTTTTGTTTCTGGAGTCAGTTGATGCAATCAAATGAATAGTGTTGTAAAGCTCAGGCTTTCAAGGTAAAAAACACTGGATTTCTCTAGACTAATATGAAGATTAACACCAGCCAAGGAAAGATTTTTGGCAGAGAAATGCTCTTCTGTAAGACTAAGACACATTCCTAGAGTTCGGCTCAGGACCAGAATTAAAATTTCCTTCATGAAAATCTTCATTTAATAAATTCTCTCCAAAGATATGTGTCACTCCAGAAGAAGCTTGAGAGAATTCTCCATTACAGAATTAATACCTGTGAATTAAAGGTTGTCCAGTTGCACAGTTAAAATCTCTTCTTTTCCCTGATAGTAGTTTGTGTGGCCACTGATGGTCTCCTGTGGAATAATTTAGAGCTCTGATGTTCAGCTGGGTTGGGCTTTAGTTCCTACCATTTCCCAATGAGAACTTTTTTCAGTTAAGAATGAAATTGGATAGGGGCGCCTGGGGTGGCTCAATCGGTTAAGTGACTGACTCTTGATTTCAGCTCAGGTCATGATCTCAGGGTTGTGAGATCAAGCCCTGTGGTGGGCTCTGCACTCAGTGTGGAGCCTGCTTGAGATTCTCTCTCTCTCCCTTTCCCTGTACCCCTCTACTCCCCTTGCACGCTCTCTCTCTCCCTCTCAAAAAAAAAAAGAAATTGAATATTTATCCGGCAGGGAAGATACCATGATCGCAAGAACAAAATTGGCTCATTTGAGCATGGTGCTTAAAAAAAAAAAAAAAAAAAATCATGGTTAAATGTTTATTTTCGGTTGGTCCCAGATTATTATCCCTTCAGACATAAACTGCTCTAGCTAGTTTATTTTCAATTCCTAAGGAGAAAGCATTGGTACTCTGTAAATAGGTAAAGGTAGAATCTATGTCGATCCATACATAGATAGTAAAATGATAAATTATTTTTCAAAGGTGAAATAATATTACAAATATCATTACTTAAAAGCTTACAAATTTTAAAAGTTGTACTGAGGTTACACTTTCCGTGTAATGTTTTCTTTGTACGTCTATAACACTGAATGAGAATAGAAATATAAAATTGCCCTTCACCAAAACTTCCCATTTAAGAAAACGATATTAACAGACGCTAAAAATGGTTTAAGCTTGAGTAAATGATCAACATGGGTAATTATTAATGTGCTATTAAATGTCACTGTTGTTAATAGTCTTGTTAATTTAATCCTTTATATTATTTTATGTATCACACACTTTCTTGATGTTACGTCAGATTACCCACTTTTCCCCCGACTCCGTGAAGAAGCTATCCTTTCCACATTGTCACAAAAGCTAGATTCCTATGAAATGAGCCAAAGAATTAGATCTTTCATCAAGGCATGACATGAAACTTTAGCCCAGGCAGTTTGCACAAACAGCTAAAGGTCCCCTTTGTGTTTGTTAGCACCCCTGTGTCAGCTTTCTTGTGTTGGCAGCTTTGGGCTTTTCCGAGGAAAGCCCCAAAGAAAGTTGTTACCAGCATATATTCTACAGTTCACAGACTCTCAACAAGGACACATTAAAACAGTTAGAATCCCCAGGGCAAATAGGGAGATTAAGTAGCCTTCTCCTTAACAGAAGCCCCAATCAGACAAAGCTCGGTATTGTGTATTCAGTACACTATCTCTTTCCAGCACTGAACTTTACTATTGTGCTCAAAGATTCGAGTTTACAAAGTGTTTGGGGGGCTTTGCATAACGGTTCACTGGCACCACCATTGACAGCCATCTGAGTGTGGGAATCTTTTAAAAAGACATGATGCCCACCAAATGATTGACCTATTGTATTAATGCAATGGCAGCATCTGAACATGGAGGGGAAGAGCGGGAGAAGTCTACACCAAAAAAAAAAAAAAAAAAAAAAAAAAAATCCCTATCAGGAAAAAAAAATGTTTAATGTAATAGTCATATTACAGAGTCATGTGTGCCTATGTACTAATAAAAGGTGCATGAGTTTTTGGTGGAAGATTTCTGGGACTCCGTAAGTTGATTTTCTGTTCAGAAAATCTTCCGTTGTCCTCTTTTTAAAATGTGTTCACTTTTGATGAAGTGTATCATTTCCACTCTTAGATTTAGATACATGCACTGAACTGTGGCCCCTGATTTGATTTGCTGTATCAGAAAGCCTCATTCTTTGGAGGTGGTATACCAGAATACAGTCCAAGGTAAACTGTGGGTTCATGGTCAATAATCTAGAAAAGGTTAAGAAAAACCTGAATCTTTAAATAAACATAAATCCTTAATTGCTGTAACCAACTGGGAAGAAACTGTACTTATTTGGGTCAGAGAAGGTTTCATCTAAAGCTTTTTAATATACCACCTTGAAAACATGAAGGGTGTATGAAGTACTGTAGCCATGACCTTTCCTAATGTTTACATACTACTTACTCATTTCATTGAAGGATCAAATGTGTTTTAATAGGCATTAATAGCAATAATACTTTATGCAAATGTTGTTTTCATACCTCTTGTCTGTTTTTGTACATTTTATGCTTAGTCTTTAAACTTTAGTTTAAACCCATATAATTTAAGGGAGGGTATTGAATTTTGAGAAACCATATAAGAAACTGAGAAATATTCTAATTCTTTTCATTGAAAGAATATAATGTAATTCTATGTTTTGGATTTTATAGAGTGTATTTTAGCATACTCCAGGTCCCTGATTTGTACAAAATATGAACATTCAGCAAAATGTTTTATTACATGAATGGCTAGAAACACATATTTTGCTGGAAAACCTGAGGAGCTAGCTCTCAATTTCTCACTACTATTTCATATAATAGTAAAGTGATCTAACTGAAAGTTAATATTAAGAAATGAAAGACTTCTTGAAAATAAACTTGAAGGAAACTTGTTTTCCTTAAAGAATGCTTATTTACATAATGGTTTTTACAATATGTATGGAATGTATCAACAAATAATATATTTTCCATTTTAAATATGCACTTGATGCCAAGTCTGTAACACTTTTATGAGCATATCACTTTCATTATCATGTTGCTTATATTTCATGTTCTGATTTTTCTACAATATATGTAACCTTTTGAAACAGGAAAATGCATCATTAAAAATCATCATAATCTGAGGCTTTGATCCTGAGTAGTGTTTTCCATAACATATTTATCTTGACATTATGAAATTTTCCCTGTGGTCATTTTGAATTAAAGAAATAGACTCTACAATTCTGGCCATCTCTTAAGCAGGATAAGCACTCTGGTGCCTTTGGATAAAGGTCTATAACCTTTATAAATTACAAAATTACTTGAGATTAAATTAGGCACTGTAGGTTTTATTTTTGTCTGACATTAGTTACTTCATTTAAATTTAGGTTTAATTTCATTGGTGAGGTTTAATTTTTACCAGATCACAAAGCAATTAAGTGGATATTGAACATATATGACTGAAAATATGCATCTCCCATAGGGAATTATTGACAAGCATTGTTCTCTGTTTGCCTTATTGTAGACACAGCAAGAACAGCACTTGTTCAATCATTTTCTAAGTTGACAGTAGTCAATTTAGTAGATTAGAGATTGTAAGCATCATTCCTTAGAAAACATTCTTGTTGAAATTTCGACAAATTTTGTGTCTGTGAATTTCAGACAGTATTTTTATTTTTATAAAGTTCTAGAATTTAGGTTTTAAGTTCTAGAATTATATTTAAGAATTACCATGAATTATATATATATATATGCCTTTTAAAGAAAATATGATTTTTATTTATTTATTTTTTTTGAAAATATGATTTTTAAAAGTATGGATAAGATCTACAGTTTTTGTAATAAACAGTCCTATTATCTGCTTCAGTATTGTGATATTGGACAAAACAGTTCATTATCAATTAACTCCAGATCAAATGCTCTTTTCTCATTTACTCTGAATATTAGCTTAATATATACACAGTCTCCAACTTATATAATAATGAGGATATATGTATGTTTATACCCATGATTTCTAAGGTTACTTCCAACTCAAAGAATCTGCAGCTTGTCAAATATGTAAATTCAGTATAGCAGACTTGTATAAGAAGAAAGACAATGTGATAAAGAGGAAGAAAAAAATGTGGGCTAGGGACAAAAACACCTGTTTTTGTGTCTATTTTTGTATTATTAAATGGTTGATCTTGAATCTAACTGCACTGATTCTTAATTTCCCTTTTGCAAGATAAGGTCTGCCTGTAAGATAAGACAGCTCTGTCTACTGTCCCAGGGTTGCTCTTAGGATTAAATGTGATGATGTATAGGAAATGCTTTATAAGCTATCTAATACTAGCTTCACAAGTGTACACTATTATTCTTACTCGAGATGACATTTTACCACAGTATTTTCACTCCTACTTCTGAGTTTTACATGTTTCTAAATGTATTGCTTAATTGTGAACCCCAGGAACTATTATGCTTTGGAATTCTAGGGGCAGTAGGGCATGTTGGGACATCTCATTGCCCTCTGTTGGTTGGAATGTGTAAATTCCATATGCAATTTTAGAGCTTTTGTTCTTAATCATCTAAAATAAGAAGGTTTTGAAGCTCAATGGTTGAAGTTCCCCAGAACAAACAGATTGACAAAAACATGTCCATTGTGTGTATTAGCTCTATTTGAAGGTCAGTGCATGTTGCAGCCACTAGAGGGCACCACCTACATATTTTGAACACTCCTACTTTCTTTTTTTTCTTTTTTTATTAGCTTTATTTTTTTTAATTTTATTATGTGAATCACCATACATTACATCATTAGTTTTTGATGTAGTGTTCCATGATTCATTGTTTGCGTATAACACCCAGTGCTCCATTCAGTACGTGCCCTCTTTAATACCCATCACCAGGCTAACCCATCCCCCTATGAATGGATAAAGAACAGTCCTACATTCTATTCAAGAATAGTTCTTTTTACCAATCTGTAGCCTCTCAATGTTTTAATCTCATTTACATTCAATTAACATTTTAAATTGGGAAAGTAATGAACATCCAACTAATCATATCTATGTAGAGTTGACATGTTTAGATCAAATATATTGACCAAACAACTCAGAAAATGCACTTTGCCTTCATTTTAGTCCCTTCCTTCTGAGTGTTCTAACCATATATGTTATTTTCAACTTTTTACTTTATTTTGAAAATTCATTTTCCATCTTCATGCAGTCATTGGAATCCTGGCTTAGGAAAAACTTGTAAAATCATCTATTCCAGCACTCTAAACAAAACTTGAATTTCCCTCTTTAAATTATCTAATAAAAATCTTCCAACTTCGGCTTGAATGTCTATTAGAACAAGGGAAGCAGTATCTCTTCATTGCAGCCTGTTCTAGTTCTGAGACCCCTAACTGCTTCATTGTTCTTTCACCTACTTAATGAATTCATCCTTCCTCGAAACGAAGGCCATTTGGCTCTCATTTTTCAACCTAGTGCAATGTATGGTATTGGCAAGTCACTCCACTAGGTACTAGAAGTATAGTTCTTCTTCCAGTCTTTCAATAAATTCCCTGACAAAATTTATGAAGGGATATGGAACTATTACACTGTATTCCAGATGTTCCATGAATGTAGTTATTCTCTTATTCATGAAATTTACCAATTTATACTATTTTTATTGTAAATTGGACTTTTCACATTCTGATTTAATTAGTGTAGTCAACTAATACACTACTGAGTTCGACCTTCATATGGAAAGATTTAGTTTCTTAATAATTTAAAGTCTCCTTTTTTTGTTATGAGAAGACTAGTTTGCACTTAATGCAAAAAAATAATACAATTATTTAACTTAATAAATTATATATAAAACAATAGGAATAAATAAAATAGCAAATAATAAAAATAAATTGTATATTATATATATGCATATATATGACCCTGCACTTATTTATTTGTTTTAGTTACTTAAAAAGACTTACATGGTCCATGCAAAATTCTAAGCACTCTGTAAGTATAAAAGTATTTATTTCTCATGACAACCTAATCAGGTAGCTATTATTATTATCCAGTTTTTTATAGATGGGTAACTGAGGCACAGAGAAGTTGTATTATTTTCCCAAGTCCACATAGCTAGTGAGTGGTGGTTTTGACCACTGGCCAACTGGTTCCAAAGTCCAAGGTCTTAACCTTTACCATGCCACCTCTTATTAGATATAGCTCTCAAAAACAAACATTTCTGGGGCACTTGGGTGGCTCAGTCAGTTAAGCGTCCAACTCTTAGTTTCAGCTCAGGTTATGATCTCATGGGTCTTGGGATTGAGCCAGGCTCTGCTCTCAATGAGGAGTCTGCCTGAAGATTCTCTCCCTCTGCCCCTCCCCCACTTGTTTACAGGCACACACACTCTCTCTCTCCCCCTTCTCACTCAAATAAATAAATAAATCTTTTTAAAAATTTCTAATAATATCACTTGTTTGAGTCTCCCTCTCCATTTCTTTCATTATGAAAGTACGTTATTATGCTATAGGATAATCAGTGAAACGATAATTTTTCCCTTGTTCCAAATACTTTAATGGGTGGTGAAACAGAATGGACTTAAATATACTAATTCTTATCATGTATTTCTAGATAATTCTAGAATTTTTTCAGAACTCTTTGTGAACTCTGAAACTGTCTTTCAGGTTTCTGTGAAATGTTCTGAGATCTAGAGCCTATTTATCTCCTGGGGCATCCCTTCCACTCCTGCCCCAATGCACCACTCAGTTCCAATCTTTAGTACTGCTACAAAACTAGGGTTGACTCTGCCAGGATCTATGATCACTAACCTGCCTTATGTACCATTATTAGTCGTGACACCAGAAAACTGCCTCAGCCCTGCCTCCTTGAGTGGCTTTATGTCCCTTCACATTAGTGGAAAAGTATGTATTTTGTCACTACTCCATGTAAACATTCTGCCTGAGCCCTCCCTTTAATATGGTAAAATTGATTTTAAAAATGATTCAAGAGGGTGCCTGGGTGTCTCAGTCAGCTAAATGTCTGCCTTCTGCTCAGGTCATGATCCCAGGGTCCTGGGTTCGAGCCCCACATCGGGCTCCCTGCTCCTCGGGGAGTCTGCTTCTCCCTCTCCCTCTGCCTCTCCCCGGACTTGTGCTCTCTATCTTTCACTCTCAAATGAATAAATAAAATCTTTAAAAAATGATTAAAGATCCATATTTATAAAATTAGGGATGTTTATTTTCTTTCAAATTTGTATGTACACACAAAGCTATACGCTAATACCAGTAGCCTGAAGATTAGAACGCAACAGTGAATCCTTGACACATTTTCAGGGCACCTCTCCACCACGGCCAGTTTTGCTGTATAAATGTTTGACATGGCATGATGCTGATTTTGAGTACGAAGGTGTTACCAAATGTAAAGTTAACAGGGCATCTCATTAAAGCCCCCCCAACCCAAACCCATGATGAAGAGTAATGTCTTCACTGATCACCAGCAAGATTTTTTAAATATTATGGAAATTTCTGTGAATGGTTCTTCTACGTTAACATTTTCTACCTTGCGTTTGGGGGAAGATTCACATTTGGTCTATATGATATCCACTTTTACTTTTAACAAAATATACTAAATACAATAGAAAAGGAAATGTTTTAAACTATTAATGTTTTATATTTTTACATTAGAAAAAATATTTTATTTTGACGAGTAGACTTCTGCGGTATTTGGTAGATCATGAGTAAACAGCAAGAGTATACTTTCTTTTTCAATACTGGCTTAAAATAAAACAGCATATGTTTTGAACTTGATAAGCCATGCTAAATTTATCTTGCTAAACTCTCTTCATTGAAAAAAAAACATTCACATACATAGAACCACCTTCTCGAATTATGTATAATTTTTCTTCATCAGGTATCAGTGCTGAGAACCAAGATGTTATGAAATAGAATAAAGATGACAAATCTGTGAAGCAACTGATCTCCCCTAACTCCAAGGTGCTTAATTTGGAAGTTGTTCAAAGTTTGAGGAAAAGGAAAAGAAAAGTATAGGCCTTTTTTTTTTTTTTTATCATTTCCAAACCTGATAAAGGATCTCAAGAAATATAGTTCTATGTGTCTTTTTATTTCTAGTCCGAAATGTTTAACTGGACACAATCAATTAATGGCAATGAGACTATGTTTGAAGAGTAATTTCTCAATAAGGATATCTATGGATTACTATGTGGAAACATTTTTCACAACGCTTTCTCATCTGTTTCAGAGAAGAGAAATATTAGCATTATCCTATGTTCATTGCTCCCATATATCTCAGAAGTATGGCTGTAGAAACGAAAGTGCTGTTTGGCAAAATGACACTTGCAGACCTTTTGTTGAGTATAATCATGATCTAACCAGGGAGCAAACATATTGTCCTAGTCACTGTCTTCCTGTCATTTTGGATGATCTACCTTTGCAAAGCATTAAAAGCACAAATGTGCGCAGACAGGGTTAGACCACATAAAGTGAACTATGTTTTTGAATGCTAAGGGCTCTACTCTTTGTTCTCCCTTTTATAAAGCTCTCCAGAGAGAGGTAGCATGAACTGAGATCATATATTTTTTTAAATCTATGTTCTGCCTGAATATTGATTATGTTCTTTCAGTAGTGTCTATAATCTCATCCTGTATCAAAGTCTGCATGGTGGATGAAGGGCTCCCTGTGGCACTGTCCTAAGGAAACCAACACCACATAATTGGAAAATATGACTATAGAGGTCCTGAGACTGGGGTTTTAAGATTTCGTTTGTTATTCTTCTTGATGGCTCACATATCCATTTAAAGCTCTCCCACAGATCTGAATCTGAAATGTTGTACCATCCCGCCTCTATAAACACCATAGTGTCTATGCAAGAAGGAATTTAAAACTTACTAAGAAATAGAATGTGTATCATTTTCTAATATCTTACGTGTTACCTTATATAAGTTTGTTTTGTTGTTGAGAATGAACATTTCAGGTTCATTATTTTGTCAGTTGTTAACAGACTCTGCAATAACCTAATCAGTTTGTCATCATTCAGTTGTGTTTTTAAAGATTTTTATTTTGACAGAGAGAGAGACAGCGAGAGAGAGAACACAAGCAGAGGGTAGTGGGAGAGGGAGAAGCAGGCTTCCCGCGGAGCAGGGAGCCCGATGCGGGGCTCGATCCCAGGACCCTGGGATCATGACCTGAGCCGAAGGCAGCCGCTTAATGACTGAGCCACCCAGGCACCCCATAAGTTTGTTTTTAATCAAATGGCAGACACTATGAATATAAACCTTAGTAAGTTTAAATATAACATAAGACGGAGCTTTTTTCCTTAAAACAAACAAAACTAGTAATGAGACTGTTTGTTTAGAATCTAAAAGTTATCTTGCTGCACAGATGGCCCAGTGCCACTTTTAGATACTACCAGGCAACATTTCAGTTTCATTATTTTGTCAGTTGATAACAGACTCTGCAATAACCTAACCAGTTTGTCATCATTCAGTTGTTATCAAAATTCCCATCTCTCCCTATGAATATGCATCCTATTTGGTTGTGGTGCATAGATATTTACTGAGTTAACAAATACCTCCAGTAATCTCCAAGGCAGATTTAGGCGAGCTTGTATTATAGTTAACTTGCATGTGTGTGTAAAATCATGTGCTTCTATAATAATAACTGTATGATTTTCCATAGCAGAGAAAAATAGAAACAAGTAATATTTAGCAACATAATTAAGTTAAAATATAAATCATTATATTTATAACTTAATGTTTATTAATTCTTGTATTTCTAATGAGCTGATTTCAAATGGATAGTACATTAAAAAAAAAAATTATCTCGTGGCCTAAGCCAATAATAATGGCCAACACTGAGCTCTGAAGTTTGTTTCACATCCACATCCCAGAACTTTAAATATTTGCAGAAGCCAGGTAGAAATATAACTAAGTGAAACTGACAAAATCTAAAACAAAACAAAACAAAAAAATGGGCACTGGTGGTGAACTTGATAAAACATAACCCATCTAAATAGTGCAGCTCCAACTCAGTTTTAACCAACAAAACAAAGCAAGTAGATCATGGATTTGCACAAATAAGCAAAAATGAACAAAACCTAACCGATTATCCCCCACCCCAACAAAAGATAGATTATCCAAATGACAATTAAGTCCTTTCAATATACATCTTATTAGCAACAATACATATCAGAAAACAGTGGAATAATACCTTCAACATGCTAACTAAAAAACAAAACAAATATAAAGTTAGAATTTCCTACCTAAGAAAACTATTGTTCAATATAAGGGTAAGTAAATATTGTTTTCAGGCAAGACAGAATTTACCATTTAGTCATTTAAAGAATGAACTACAAAAAACGATAGTCTTTACTTAGAAGAAAGTTGAAGGACTAGATTCAAGGAGAATTAATTGGAAGAAATTAAGTGGGCAGGGATGCCTGGGTGGCTCAGTTGGTTAAGCATCTGCCTTCGGCCCAGGTCATGATCCCAGGGTCCTGGGATAGAGTCCCGCATCGGGCTCCCTGCTCAGTGGGGAGTCTGCTTCTCCCTCTGCCTGCTCTTTCTGCTTGTGCTCTCTTTCTCTCTGACAAGTAAATAAATAAAATCTTAAGAAAAAAGAAATTAAGTGGGTAAATATTGGTATGTGAAAATAAACATTTCAAATAATAACAACAGATTATTAGGGGTGGTAAAACCAGAGGAGTGCTAACACACTCGATAACAGTAATAGGGAAAATAAGTGGTGATCAGGGTTTAGAAGTTCAAAAAAATTTTTTCTCTTTTTCAGAAGGAAGTTAGAGACATTGGTTATCAAGGACTTTATTAAATCAAATTTGCATCTTTAAATAGTAGTCAACAAATAAATAGAAATAAAAATAACCAATAGATAAGTAGAAATAGTGTAAATAACTACAAAACCATTTGAGGAAGAGGATTTGGAAGGAGGTTAAAGAAACTTGATGAATTTCATAAAATATCAGAAAAAGAAGGGAGGGAAAAAAAGAAAGAAAAATAATAGAAAATAAAATATAAGATTGCAGGCTTATGATCAAATAGTAATAACAAATATTATGGGTCTTATTATTTCCCAAGGAACTGTTCTAACATACAAATTAATTTAGTAAGTAGCTACCATTGTTATCAGACTGTTGTTTCCCTATTAGGAAATTGAGGCACAGAAGGATTAAGAGAGTTGCTCAAAGTCACTACTAACTTGTAGAACTGGGTTTGATTCAACTACAGTCTGGAGTCAGAGGCTGTTTTGTAATCACATATTACCTCTCTTAACAAAGATAAAAGCGAAGAACAGCCTGAGATGAAATTTAAGTGGTGGCATGGGTGAGATTTTGAAGGACTTTGTTGATATGTCAAGAATTTTGGTCTTAATCTGAGAACAATAAGAAGTCATTGAAAGGTTATAAATAGAAATACTCTGGAAAGATGGAGAGAAAGAAGGTGAAGACCATGAAGGCAAAGTCCCAAAGGGAGAAGAAGATTAGAAGGCTGAATCCAAACAAAGAAGTGTAGAGAAAGAATGGGATGAGATTAATTCATGTATATCAAAATGTTAAATGCTATACAATCTGAATTGGCAATCACAGGTGAAAGATGATTGATTGATGATAGGTAGGTAGGTAATCACTTCTCGGCCTTTTGGTTAAGATCAAGTGTGATGATAGGTAATAGATAGATGATGATAGATGATAGATAGATAGATACTTTAGTACCCCAAGTTTGTATAATTTAAGAAATGAAAATATTACTAACAGAAATAGAAATAAAAGACCCTCCCTAAGTGGAGATATGGGTATATTTTGAATCTAATTTGGGATACTAGTTGTAAATTCAGATACAGACAGTTTTTGGTAAATTAAATGGAATTTTAATATTTGAAAAGTGTCAAAAATAGCCATTGGTCTTAGTTATATTGATGTGATATTTATAAGATGAGAAAAATGAAGAAATGAAGGACTCTAAAAGCAAGGAGCTTAAGATGTTAAAAACTTAGGGTAGGGGTGCCTGGGTGGCTCAGTCAGTTAAGCAGCTGACTCTTGGTTTTGGGGTCATGATATCGGGGTCTTGGGATCGGACCCCATGTAGAGCTCTGTGCTTGGTGGGGAGTCTGCTTCAGGATTCTCTCTCTCCCCCCCTCTGCTCCTTTCCCTACTCACTCACTCTCTCTCTCTCTAAAATTTAAAAAAAAAAAGTAAAATTAATTTAAAAAAACAACTTAGGGTGAAGGGAAGAAAGAATACATGATAACAAGAAGAGAAAGGAAGTTTTAAGAATTGAGGCAGATTTGAATGGCCAATAGATGAGGCAGATAGGGAATTTGGCCCTTTTCAGAACAATGATTGAGAAAATTAGAGAAAGTCTACAAAGCTGTTAAGGCATTCAGGAGAAAGCGTAGAGTATTACTAGAAGTTTTGAAGTGAATTAAAGAGCTGTAAGGTAAATAGAAAGTCATGGAAATAACTTAAACCAAGAGAAGAGAGCAAATGGAAAATGTGAGATAAAGAAAGATTAATTGATGAGACATGATCATGAAGAAAGGAATAGATTTAAGACCACTGATTAAATTAATCTATACAGGAAATAGGCTTTCTGAAGGAACTTTATGAAGAGAGAATATGAAGGTATAATGAAATAACCAGCTATATGAGGGACAAATTGAAAATACATTGCACAACCACATTTCATAAATACACAACTAAAGCTGTTTGCTGAAAAAGAAGATAAGATACTTTTTAAAAATAAAGAAGTTTTCCTATGTTAATGGTTAAGAATACAGAAAAGAACTCTAATGTTTCAACAATGTCCTTAGCAATGCCCACATCCCTCACTGCGCGAGAGGTTTATCTAACTGGGCAGAGGGAGGGTTGGGGAAAAGGTATCTGGGCCTTAATTTATATATTTAGTGTAGGTACTTTGGTAGCCAGCCCCCAAGATGACCTCCAAGGATCAACACATTGCAGTATTCATGGATGGTCCATGTGACCATTAGCATATGATAGAAATGATGGTATGGTCACTTCGTATTTTGCTAATAAAAGACTATGCCTTCAATCTTGGGAACCTTCTAACACATGCACAGTCTCTGTCTTTGGATCTCTCACGCTGGGGGAAGATGGCTGCCATGTTGTGAGCAGCCTGACAGAGAGGCTTATGATATAAGGGACCAAAGTCCTCGGTCAATAGCTAGTGAGGAATTGAGAGCTGTCAATGGTTGTTGAATAAGTGAACTTAGAAATGGATCCTCCAGCACCAGCCAGGGCTTCAGATGACTTGCAGTCCCAGCCAACATCTTGACCACACCTCATGACAGACCTTAAGCAGAGTAGGTCAGTGAAACCCCCTCCAGATTCCTGACCCTCAGAAATTCTGTACGATAATAAATGTTTGTTTTATTAAGCTGCTAAGTTTTAGGGTAATTTGTTACACAGCAATAACTAACATGGGCATTTTAATTTTTGGTTGTTCAGTCTTTACAGAGTATATTTTGCCCCCAAAGCAAATTGAAAACAAATCAGTGTTGATTGGCTTGAGAATACTGAGGCTGGAAAGGACCTTAGATCTATGTAAGTCAACCGTGTCATTTCTTAGAAAGTGATCTGAGATTCAGACAAATTGAATGAGCTGCCCAAAGTCACATAGTCTTTAATCGATAGAATCAGTATTTTACCACACATCTTCTGTCTTCCAGTTCAGTACGATTTCGCTACTCCATGTAAACTAATCTCATGACGAATACCTCTTTAAAAGCATCATTAAATTGTAAGATTTAAAACTTCTCTCTGGGAAATTTACTGAATAAAAAAGTAACCTTATGTTATTTCAGTGACTGAGTTTTATTTGTCTTAATATGGTTTATATAAAGAGTTTAACACTCATTAAGGGAACTATTTGCAACAGAATAATCAACATTTTCTTATACGAGAATTATATGCTTTGCTGACTCCTTGAAATCATGAGACATATCTTTGTAATTGGGAAAACTGCAGAGTGTCACAGAGCATTTGAAATTAAAATTGATTTTACTTTCCTGCCTTGTGCATCCTCTAAATTTTTTTCCACATATAAAAGACTTGTAATTCACAGCAAGGAAGACACAATTATTTTTCTAATAGTATCTAGTCAGCTCTGGAAACCTTTTATGTTCTTGCTGGCAATATTAAAGAAATCATAAAGGCTTTATAGTTGTTACTGCCCCTCCACCGCTTACGGTTCTTTATCATGCTTAAATCATACCTTCACTCATCCAACTTTGGAGCAAAGCTTCCCCTTTAAACATATTCCAGCCAAATAATCAGTTATCTGCTGAGAATGATTACAGGTTTTCTAGCCATGCTAGGGCTTCCTCTAAAATATTGTCTCTGCCTTATATCTCCTTGAATGATATTTCTTCAAATGTGACCTGTGAGCTTCAAGTGTCTTCCAAGAGCTCATTATTATGGTAAAAAGAAGAACAAAGAGAAAAAAGATGGTAAGGGGGGAACCTCCTGCTTGCATTTTACACTGATAAAATCAAGCTTGGTTTAACAGTTTACTCTGAGAAACATTTTTTTTTTATGTTGAAAAGAAATATTTTGGCAATTTTGTTTACAGTCACATTTTTATTTTTAATATCATGGCAATGAGAGTGTTCTCATCACAAAGTGATTCTCTACTTCGTTTTTCAGTAATTTGATTAAAAATACCAGAATAGCATTTTAACCTGTTCTTGTAAAATAAAATGCAAATACAGAAAACCAAACCAAATACATGCATAGCTTAGTGAATAAGTATGAGGACAACACCCAAGTAATCCAGGTCAAGAAATAGTATCCTGCCAGCCACCATAGAAATCCCTCCATGTTTCTCCCATCCAAGTCACAAATCCCTCATTCCAGCCAAAACTAACCAGTATTTTGGCTTTTATACTAATCACTTCCCTGCTTTTCCTCATTATTTTAGCATGCAAGTAAGCATCCTTAGACACTTTAGCTTAGTGTTACTCATTTTATTTTATTTTTTTTAAAGATTTTATTTATTTATTTGAGACAGAGAGAATGAGAGAGAGAGAGCACATGAGAGGGGTGAGGGTCAGAGGGAGAAGCAGGCTCCCTGCTGAGCAGGGAGCCCGATGCGGGACTCGATCCCGGGACCCCAGGATCATGACCTGAGCCGAAAGCAGTCGCTTAACCAACTGAGCCACCCAGGCTCCCATCATTTTCTTAACATGTCTTGTAGGGCTCATTTATTCTATAGGTTTCCCTTCATTGGTTGAGAGACTCAAAACACTTGACCTGCAGGCTTTCAGTATGTTCCTCTGAACTCTGTATTTTCTGTAAATTAGCCACTGGATCTAGTGGATTGTTCAAACTCAAATTATATACATTTGGTTAAGACTGTAGTTCTGCAAACAGAAGGTACATAACATCTGCTTTTTACTGTTTATTAATTCCTTAGGAGTTGCAAAACGGTAATATTCTAATTCTATATTTTTTAACTTACTGGCTGAAATAATTTTTAAAAGAGAGATTTACCATCATATATCATTTGGTTATCCAGTGGTACAGTTCATATGGGAAAACAGGATAAATGCTAGATCCTTTTTTTTTCTTAAGACATTATTTATTTATGAGAGAGAGAGAGAGAGCACACGAGCAGGGGGGAGGGGCAGGGGGAGAAGCAGACTCCCCGCTGAGCAGGGAGCTGGACACAGGGCTCAATCCCAGGACCTCAGGACCACGATCTGAGCAGAAGGCAGACGCTTAACTGACTGAGCCACCCCGGCCCCCCTAGATCCTTTCTTTTTATCTAACTAGTTTTTAAGAAAATGAATTGGTTCACAGTCATTGCCGGAGAGTGACAACTAGACTTTTTAAATATAAATATGAATTCATGAACTTAAGCATATTTGTTGAGTGTCAATCCATTGTAAATCTTTTCCTTATCAAGGATTAAATTGTTTCATTTTTAGCCAATAGAGTCTTTACAAACTGGCTCCCAAAACCTTTGATATTACCCTGGTAATCTTTGATAAATTCCATGCTATCTGTTATACCAAGCTGTTCCACCTTCATCTTGTACATTTCCTGCCCTACACCTAGAATCGGCTATTTTTCCAAGAAGCCCTAACTTTCCTTTAATGGAAATGGTGTTTCAGAACAACAGCTTGGGTCTAGGGATGCCACTGACCAGTTATTATTTCTGGGCCTTTTCAGTGGGCAGAGTGGGGATGCATCCAGGGTTTTTGCTTAGTCTCTACCACAGCACAGTTGTATCTCCTTCCTTCCATACCGAGTATAATGGTTCTCAAGGAATAGGGAATGACAGAATTATAATATTTCATAAATATGTATTTGCTTTTACACACAAATGACTACCTCTTCTATATATTTTATGACATTATTTGCTGTGTTTACTACTGTTGTGTTTCTTCTATTTTAGTGTTCATTCAAAAAAAGGTTTTTTTTTACTCAGTCTTTTAGAAATTTTCATGCTAGCTCACTAGTTTACCATATAGTGAGTAATTTCCCTGGGACTCAACCAATGTCCCATGGGGAAAAGCAGCTATTCATTTGGAGGTCCTCAAGTCATATTAACTCCACATGACCATAGAAAGCTTCGATAGTGTCCCTTTCCTAACACTTCAGACTGGCTTCTGGTCCTTCTACCTGTAATATTTGTGACTCCCTCACCACTGAGTATTTCACTCTGTCTTAGAAACAAAGTGAAGCAGTGTTTCAAGGAGGAGGAGGTGATCAACTGTGTCAAAGGCCAAGTACAATGAGAACTGAAATTTACCACTGGGTTTAGCAATGTGAAGGTCATTGATAAATTTAAGTAGAGCATTTTGGTGGAACAGTGGAAGCTAAAGCTTGTTGAAATGAAGTTAAGAACAATAGGGCATTATTATTTTAAGATGGGGGGAAAATAGTATGCTTGCATTCTAATGAGAATGATGCAGTTTCTTTTGAAAAAAATATGAAGAGATAGAGGGGAGGATGGAGGGAGAGAGAGGGAGAAGGACAAGAAGAGGGAGAGAGAGAGGGGAGAGGGAGGGGGGAGGGTTAGAGAGGGAGGGGGAGAAAGAGAGCAAGGAAGGAAGGAAGGAGGGAGGGAGGGAAGAAGGAAGGAAGGAAGGAAGGAAGGAAGGAAGGAAGGAAGGAAGGAAGGAAGGAAGGAAGGAGGAAGGAAGGAAGGAAGGAAGGAAGGAAGGAAGGAGGAAGGAAGGAAGGAAGGAAGGAAGGAAGGAAGGAAGGAAGGAAGGAAGGAAGGAAGGAAGGAAGGAAGGACAGAAGGGTAAGTATTCCTGAAGCTATGTTCTTGACCAGACAAGAGGGGAATGGGGTTAGGGGTCAGAGTAGGGGTCAGTAGATCACAGCTCCTGGGCCAGATCTAGCTCACCACTTGGTTTTGTAAGTAAAGTTTTATTGGAACACATTACCCATCTACTTATGTGTTTCCTCTGGCTATTTTTGTGGTTCAATGAGAGTTGAGGCGCCGCAACAGAATTCACATGGCCCACAATTTCTAAAATGTTTATTTTCTGGCTCTTCACAGAAGTTTCCTGACCGCTAGTCTAGAGGGTAAATGGAGGTCTTTTCCTTAGCTAGGACCACGGAGAATTCATCCACAGTCAGGATGGAAAACAGAGTCTATGACACAGATAGCATAAGTTTATGTGTGTGTTGGTAGATATTTGTAAAAACGTATTTCTATCTGCACCGTTATCTTAGTGAAGTAAAAATCGAGGCATCTTCGTAGTGGGAGGACAAGGGGAGAGATTGTGGAGGTATGAAGAGAGAGGAATGCACAGTTTGGTCAGATAGAAGTGTGAATATGCCATTTAAAGTTAGTGGTCATGAATTTAAAATAAGGGCAGTCAGCACGGTTGCATATGCCTCTCCAGTCACACTCAGCTGCATGAAGGCCAGTTGTGTTAGTGGAGGGCTCCATGAGAATCAAAGGCCAAGACAGGATTAGATAGGCAGGAGCATAGTTAGGGGAAATGCCTGTTACAGTAAAAGAACTGGGTGGTAGAAGTCCGCGGACCGTGATGCACATCACTCTCTGTGAATGAGTGAACGAAAGAAGGAGGGTGGGATGACGAGGTTCTCAGACTGGAACACAGTTCTAAAACGTTTTGGTCAGGGTGAAACTCATCCATCAGAGAAGGCTTGAATTAGTTTTTGCCACGATTCTCAGCTTGTAGAAAGCAGCTTGTAGAAGCCACGTCCCTGTTGCAAATTCAGTGATGGATGTGTAAATTACAACCGCTGAGGCCATCAGTCAGTTACCTCCCTGCAGCAGGAAATCTGCTAGGTGGGTGGTGGGAGAGAGTAAGATTTAACCAGAGGTTGATTCTTTCTAGAGGATGGAGGTAAAGGAGAAGGAGACAAGGGTTTTGAAACTCTTGCAAGGAAATATGCAGGAAATTATTATAGTGGAGGACCATGAAATAGAAAGGGGAGGAAGTACATAAGATGAGAGAAGAATAATAAAAATTATTTTGGGGGCAGGGATAATAGACTATAATTCAAGCTGGAATCAAGGGAATATTGGGGTAATTGAGGGAGCATATTGGAAAGATGGGAAGATGGCAAGAAAAGGAATCATTCGAATTGAGATTATGGGGCTGCTGAAGTTACGGGGGATGGCAAGGTCTACTCTTGGAAGTAAATAGTTGAAATAAGAGAGAGAGAAAAATTTGCAAGGGTGCCTGGCTGGCTAGTGGGTAGAGTGTGCAACTCTTGATCATGAGGTTGTGAAATCGAGCTCTACATTGGGTGTAGAGATTACTTAAAAATAAAATCTTAAAAAAAAAATTGTTTCAAAGCAGGGGGAGGAGTAACCAGAGATCAGTAGTTGGCTGCCACAGGATGGCATGGTAAGCAATATAAAGACCTTACAATCAAAGCCAGGCACATAAATAGAAGAATGAATGGATGGAAGCATGAGGATACCTACCTGACACTAAGGCTAAACAGTACCAGGGGTGTGGAAGTTATTTTCATACCTGTGTCTTGGGAAGGTTACAAAATAACCATATATCCAGGAAAGACTCAGGTTTCAGTTAGAGCCAGAATTGAAGAGAATGTTTAGAAATAAGGTTGTTTCTCTGTATCTAGAGGATTCATCTCAAGACCACATTTTCCTGGCAGTGCCCTGAATCTGATCCTTACTCTAGAGCCTTTGCATAATTTTAACATTGTTTGCCATCTTGATAGGCTGAGAATTTTTTTAAAGTCCTGGCACCTTTAAAAAAAAAAAAAAAAAAGATTCCCCTTCAATTTACCTATTTCCGTTCACATTTTTATTATAAGCAGCAAGAAAAAAACTAATACCTTAAACACTTTTCTAGGAAATCTCCTTACTAAAATCACCCAGTTCATCAGGCACAGTTCAGTGTCACTGCATTCTGCAGCTTCGTAGCAAAATCTCTAGCTCCTGTTTCCAATCACACACTTCCCACTTCTTCTTGAGCTCTCACCAGCAGCATCCTCAAAGTTGATATTTCTAAGTCTGTTTAAGGCACCTCAGGTGTTCTCCATCATGTTCCTCAACGTTCTTCTGGTCTCTCTACCCATTACCTAGTTCCACATTTGTAATTACTTGCGAGGGCAGCACCCTACTTCTAGGTAGGAAAATCTGTATTAGTGATCTATTGCTGCATAACAAATGGCCTGAGAGCTTATAAGCTTAAACCACAAACATATATTTTCTTTCAGCTTCTCTGAATGAGAAATCTGGATATAACTTAGCTGGGTGCCTCAGTCTCAGGGAGTCTGTCACAAGGTTGCATTCAAGGTGTTGACTGAGGCTAAAATCATCTCACCACTTGAGGGAGGGAAGACTGTTGGGCAAGCTCCTTTATGGATCCCTCATTCACGGGTGGCCAGAGACATCAGTACCTTGTTATAGAGAGCTTCTCCACACAGCAGCTGACAGGGTCCTGAGATCCAGCTCCCCATCAGGCTCCTCACTCAGCGGGGAGTAGCTGGAGATTCTCTCTCTCCTCTCCCTCTGCCTCTCCCCACTGCGTGCTCTCTCTCTCCCTCCCTCTCTCTATCTCTCCCTCCTTCTCTCTCTCTCTCTCCCAAATAAATAAATAAATAAATCTTTAAATATATATATATGTAAAGAAAATGCCAACTTTCAGTTAACAGTTGGTGAAAATAAGATTTACTTTTTTCCTCATCAAAATTCAGAGGCTTCTTGTATTAAGAATCCTCACACTAGAGAAAGCTTTTGTTTCTACATCAACAAAGAATTTTTTGGAGAAATTGAAGATGTTTGACAAGTATTAGCTATACCACAAAGACTAGTTTATGAGGGTAAAATACCCACTCATAAAATTGCTATTTTGTTGATATATTTGTGGAGCACATTCTAGCCCCTCATGAAGAGGCTGTTTCTCACAAAATAGCTAAAAGTTTGCAAATTAGGGAGCAAGAAAGCTATTTTCAAAATATAGGATTTTAAGTAATTGTTAATTCTCCATATTTAGGAATTTATATAGTGTTCTTCTTTTCATTGCATTTCAATGCATTTTATTGCTTTGAGTTAATAATTTTGATAATTTTAAACTTAATGGCAACAGATCACCAACCCCCCCATTTTCACTTTCATTCTTTAAAAAAAGGAACTTTAATATACAGGTATTAACTTCTACTGTTTGTGCCAAAAGTTAATAGCTTTCACTTTTTGTCATCATTATAACGATGAAAATTAGAAAAATCCAAAAAAATATTTTCATTTTTATCTTTCCTGGGTTGCTTTACATTATTTCTTTATATTTTTAGCTCCGATTTTTGGTTTGTTTTTTATCCTGGCATCTCTCTGTGTTCCTTTTCTTTCCTTCCTTCTCTTTCTTTCTTTCTTTCTTTCTTTCTTTCTTTCTTTCTTTCTTTCTTTCTTTCTTCCTTCCTTCCTTCCTTCCTTTCTTCCTTCCTTCCTTCCTTCCTTGCTTCCTTCCTTCCTTCCTTCCTTGCTTCCTTCCTTCCTCTTTCTTTTTTTTAAGATTTATTTATTTGAGAGAGAGAGAGAGAGATAGTGGGGGGGTGGGGAGAGACAGAGGGAGAGGGAGTGATGAAATCTCAAGCAGACTCCCCACAAAGCACAGAGCCCCACGTGGGTCTCCATCCCAGGACCCTGGGATCATGACCTAAGCCTAAATCAAGAGTGAGACGCTTAACCGACTGAGCCACCCAGGCACCCCTCTCTGTGTTTCAAGGATTCAAATCATTTTTTTTCCATAGCTTCTCATTTAAAGAACTGTCATTTACTGAGAGCCTAATGTGGCATGCTGAATTAGGTGTAGGTAGTAGAAAGTAAAAATTATTTATGTTTCAGACGGGGTATACAATATACAAACAATCTGTTTCATTTATTAAGTAGTGATCAAATGCTGCTATCCTCAGTTTGCATAAAAGGAAACAGACTTAATTATTTTCTCAGATAGCGAACAACTAACTGTTCGAGGATTTAAAGCTTGGTCTCTTTTTTCTCTTCCTCCAAATTCGATGCTAACTGCCACACTTAGGTATTGAACATCAGAAGATAATGATACAAAACCCCTTCCTTCAAGTATCTCACTGCACTTTTGTGACACTTCTATTATCACTTTTTTTTTTTTTTGCATTGTTAGTTGATGAATTATTCCTGAAACCAAATTATAAATGTCTTGTGTGGAGGAACCAAACCTGTGTTTGCATCCCTTAGAATATATAATACATTCTTTAATAAATGTAATTGTTTTTTTCATGGGCTATTAAAGTAAATAATAGAAATATAATCCTAATGAAATGGAAATAACATAGTTTCACATATCTTTCATTTGAATTAATTTATTTAACCAAAATGTGAGAACAAAGATGCAAATTACTTTCTCCACATTAAGCAGTAGAAAGTTAAGCACTTTTTAAAAATCTATGTTTTATCTCAAGTATTATTTCTCAAGGGAAGTTTCAATTCAGCCCTGCAAGAATCACATTTGTAGAGCTGTTTTGTAGGTGAATCATTGTGCAGAATCCCACTGCAAAATGTATCCATCCTGGTCTGCTGTGCAAATGTGAGCTATTTTAAAGAAATCATTCAATTAGAGATAAAAAGCAAACCTTGCCTTAAAAATATTACCTTGCATTTAACTTTTGGAATTTGTAACCCTTTGACAAGAGTTCTTTGTTTGCCTGATTTGGCAGTAGGCTGGTTGCTGTATACATTTCTATACTTAACATTTGTTATCAACTTAGTTTGACAGCTTAAATCTAGCATAATGATGTGGAAATATAAACAAATGTTAAATGCACTTTTGCATTCCAACAGGTTTTTCCTCCCAGAACTTACCCTTAAAACTAGTCCTTCACAAGGAATGTAGAATCTGAGAAGAGTTTTGAAAAAAAAATATATGATGTCATTTTATATAGTAGTCCAATTTGACACACTATTTAAGTTACCCTAAGCTTAAACCAACTTAGATATGGATTTTGACCTGAAGTGACCTCCTTGGCTTTGCAAAGGATTGTTTCTGTAAACAGATGGATCATTTTCTAAAGAGAATTTTAAAAAAATTAAAAATAGTTACTAAGACCCACATATGACTTCTGTGCCTGAGAACAGCAAATTCAAAAAGCATAAAGGTTCAAACCATTCAAAAATGGAATTCCACGTTAAATCAGCTTATTGCTGTCCTTTGATTTTCTGCAATTTATTTTTGTAATCCATTAAGATGGATATCCACAAACCTCCAATTATAGGTCTCTTGGAAACATTTGATGTGTGCATCTAGTGTATCTTATTGACAGGCTTTTTGAGCATTAGGCAATTGTGTTTATTTGTGGAAATTATTACATTAGCATAAATTTTTGTATCTCTTTGTATGATGGTCTCAAGAACAGAGAGGAGCTAAAAGATAGAAGGGGTGTAAGAATTACATTTGGTAGCTTTTATATTATGGAGAAAAAAAATTAAAGGTATGATAAAATACAACTTTATTGTCTGAACTAGCACATTAAGAGAATGGGAAAACCCGGTAGGGAGAAAAATCCAGATTTAGCAATAAAATGGAGCACCAAGAGGCCGTTATTGTGAATTCAGATTTCATTATAGAATTTATTGCAGTAGAGCTCTTTCGGTGCATCTAAAATATGGGTTGATTTGTTCATTTTGGGAAGCATCTATCATTTAAATCACATAATAGAAATTAAGTCATTATCTTAACTCATATTTGCCTAGAGATTCAATGACAAACTTCACACTTTTCACATATAGAAAGTTCTGATCTTGTAACTCAGCTAGTAAAAGAAAATGTGTGCCTGGAACTCTGCAGAAATGTTTTTTAGAAATCTAATGTAATCTGCCATTAGATTCAGAACATCAGTGCCCTTGCCTCACTATTACATTTGACTTGTTCTTTTAGAAATGACAAGGTTCAGTTATTATTTTCCTTTAGTGATCTCAGGAAGTGGAAAGAGTACTTTTCATGGCATAAGAGTTTAAAAGCAGACTCTGGGGGCACCTGGGTGGCTCAGTCTCTAAGTGTCCACCTTTGGCTCAGGTCATGATCCCGGGATCCTGGGATCGAGGCCCGCATCGGGCTCCCTGCTCAGTGGGAAGCCTGCTTCTCCTTCTCCTACTCCCTCTGCTTGTGTTCCCTCTCTCGCCATCTTTCTCCCTCTGTCAAATAAATAGATAAAATCTTTGAAAAAAAATAAGCCTTTAAAAATAAATAAATAAAAGCAGACTCTGTTCTTAATTAGTTGTGTGCTTATCATCAAAGTATTTACCTTTCTGCATCTCAGTTTCCTAAGTCTCAATTTTTCATCTTTAAAGAGATAAAGATACGTTAGATTGTTACAAATATCAAATTGGTATGTGTGAGAGAGGGTATATATATGTGGGGGGGGTGTTTAGAGTATTAGCTGGCATATTTTAACAGCTCAAAATATTGTTGAATAAATGGATGAATGAATGAGTGTATGTGTGTGTGAGGTGGGGGGAGAGAGAGTGTGTTTAGATAGATAGCTGGGTTCTCTGTGTATATGTGTTTCTGGTACCTAAATAAAAGAAGTATTTAGTAAGTGGTAGCTATCATCCTTTTTTATGATTCTGGACAATAATATAATGGTGACCTCAAAATGTTTCAAGAGCTCAGTGCTGTGAAGGTCGCCTGCCTCAAGGGTTACAGAACAGAGCCAGAGGGAAAGGGAAATGTCTGCGCTGCAGCCCCATCCTGTCAGGATTGTTTACTCCTTCTGTCATAGATAGGAATAAAGAACTGAAGGTAACACTTGGCCTTTCTTCACTTCCACCACCACAAAGACTATGAATATGTGACCAAACCTTGGGTCATGGTGGGGCTTCACATTTCCAGTCCCAGTCGGTGGGTAGCGGCATGTGTAACATTTGTTCCGACACCACAGGGTGATCGTCAGCACTCGAGCTCCTGTTCACAGAAGGTGAAATGTTAAAGGCTGACTGTGTGGGATGACCGTACGAACCCATCCAGAGTGGCTCCTTTTGGAAAAAGCAGATCTGTCCTTGCAGAATTTAGCCAAGCTGTACTTTGACATCAGCATCAGGTAGAAGAAGTTCATAAAAACTAGTAGAAAACCAAGCGTTCTGATTGGCATTCTCAAGTCCAAGGTTGATGCTGTCTGTTATTATTCTAGCCTCATTCTAGTTTTTACTTGTATCTTTCACTCTCTAATGGTGATGGCGTCAGAAGTATGAGAAGAGACACTCATTGAAAAATATATCCAATAATTTGGTATACTTAGGTGAAAAACACCCTATGGGATATGTAAAAAGATGAATGTTTCTGCACTGTTAAGACTAATCATTACTTTTAGAGGTTCCTATTTCAACTTTAAGATATAAACAATGGCTCAATACTTATGTCTCTAAGATTTCATTGAGGAGATAGAAGAGAAATCCCCAAGTCTTAGGGACATAAAGGTGAACAAGGCATTGTCTAGGTGATTAAAGACTTGACTTTATAAGTGAAGGAATCAATCACACAAGTAACAACCAAAAACAGAGATAAAGAAACAGGAAAATATGACAAATGCTAGATAATGAATGTATAAAGGGATATAGGACCGTAAAATCCTGACTTCCCCAAGCGGATCTATTCCTGCTAGAGGAGCGGGGATGGTGAAGGAAGAGGGGCATCTGTGCTATTGTCCAGTGCTCAACAGGAAATTGACAGAAAAGCTACGAGAAAAAGATACTTCTCCAGTATGGGATGTGGGTGGTATCTGAGAAGATTTGAGGACCTGGTAGTAAACACACCAGGCCCATGAGAAAGCCAAAAGAAGGAAAGGGTTAAGGAATGAGCTGGAGTGTGAAGAGCCTTTGGGGCTATTCAAAAGTGTCTGGAATGTTTCTTGTAAGCAGTTAGAGAGATATCAAAGTTTAAAGGGAAGTATCACATAATTGAATGCTTTATGTTGAGAAAGAGATGACTCTGACTCATGGGATCCAGAGCTAGGAATTATAGTTAACCACTGAAATAGCAAAGTAAAAATTAAAAGCTAGAATAATTTTAGGGTGCTGTATGTCCACATCAAGGAGTATAGAGGAATACTTTAATAACAGCAGGCAATAAATATTAAATATATATTATGTCAAGAGAGAGAAGAGTGGAAAGTCTGGGGGATGTGTGTGATAGTTAAAGGCCTGGTGTGTTTATAGTGCAAAAGCAAAAATAAAATGAGAGTTGTGCTTTTGCTTTGGAGATAAAGTAATAGACCTTTGGTATTACCTATATCGTAGATATGCAATTTCATCCTTTCTAGTAAATAATTCTTTTTAGTTTTAAACCCTGAAAAGCTTACTTTTCATCCTTTCTAGTAAATGATTCTTTTTATTAGCTCTTAACGGTTATATCTTGCATTTATTGAAATGGTATCAATAATAGAGAATTTGGTGATTTGGCATTTGAGGGATGTTAGACTCATGAAATGGTAGGAATAAGTGAAAATTCAGTGATGACTTAACATTTTTTTTAATATTAAAGCTTACAAAGAATATTTTGACCTGTTATCTCATTTGATCTGCACCATTGGTGTGAGGTACATCCCCCATTCGTGGAGACACCATGAGAGACAAGATTTGCTGCCAATGACGGGAAAGATTGAGGAAAATCCTGGGCCCCATTCAGGTTTTAGTTGACATCATTTGTACTCCCTTTACTCAGGGAGTCTATTTCTAAATGGAAGTCCTTTGTGAGCCTAGATCAGAAAGAATTTTTTTTATATTTCTGTGGTTGATTACAACTTGTTATTAATATCAATCTACTCAAATTAATATCAATCATAAAAACCACCGTGTAACAATAATGATGGTTATTCATTGGGCATCTACCAAATCTCAGCCATTTCTAGGTATTGAAAGGAAGTTCTCCTGAAAGGAAGTTATTGTTAATCCTCATTAACACTCCTGAAAGGAAGTTATTGTTAATCCTCATTCGACAAATGTAGAAACTGAGAGTGAAGTTAAGAAAACTACCTCTAGTCACGTAGTCCTTAAGTAGATGTTCAGATTTTTAAACCCATTATCTCTATTTTTTGAAACAGATATTAAAGCCCATTCTCTTTAAACCTTTTCTCCCTAAGATTACCAAAATATACAGAACATGAGGTCAAGACTCTTTCTGTACATCAGTTCGGAGCCATTGTCTAACAAAGTCTTCAGTCATCTTTCTTCCCCACGGTAGGACCTTCCCACGCAGCAAACTTGCTGCTCTCCTGGTTGTCTTTCTACACTTGATATATCTACTAACAGAGGGATGCTTTTCTTCTTTTGATGGGAAAGGAGCAGCCTCTGTGTGAAGGCTGCTGTCTGTATTTATGAAGGGCTTAGAGAATACAGCCAGTTCTGCTCTTGATCTGAGTATTTGCTTGTGAGTGTCTGCTTGGCCACAGGAGGTGTTCCTGTCTGGACCTGAGAGGAGAAAATGTAGGATTTGACCTCATGATCACATGTGACATTGGGAAGGTCATTAGAATTTAATTTATAATACCAGGTGTGACGATATTCTCTTCAGGGAGAGTTTAGGTTTTTGTTTGGTTTTGGTTTTGTTTTTGAGCTCTGCTTCTGGTTTTCATATTTTATAGATGACGTTTATTGGATCTTAAAAACCACCTAGGCTTCAGTTTACAGTAGTGAAATGAGCTAGAGGAAAGAAAAATTGCAAGATCAGCAAGTATACAAGTAAAAGTTGACCTCACCTTTTGAGTGAGAAATACACTGAAAACTTATCTGAGAAGTTTATTTCTGTAAAGCAAGGTGTGTCTTCTTGATTTCCACAGCTACGTTTGATAATTTGTGCTGATTGTGGAACATAAAGATGACAGTGCAAGGATCAGAGGGTTAACTCTTTGCAAGATTCAAAATCTAAACCAAATCACTGAAAGGAAAGGCTCACAGTTTTCCAGTAGCTGTGGGCAGGGCACCACCCTTACAAGGGTGTACTGTGTACATATGTTTACAGCTTCCCCGAGTAATTTAGTAAATGTGAGTTTTCCTGGAGTATATGCCCAATGTGTCTTGTTTCAATTCTGTTGCATAAATCACCATAAGATAGAGATGTCTCTACTAAACTTGGTTTTAGATGCTCCATGCTTTGATTAAGATTACAATGTGTGATTTTCCCACCTTCAATTATTTTATTACAAATAGCTATAAAATTGTTGAGAGCTATGAAATTTAAGAAAGCACCCTCATACAGCATTTTCTTGGTTCAGAAGAACTTAAATCTCAACTGTTTTAGGTTTTTAATAAATTCTTTCTTGGATCATAATGAAGGGACAATAGAGAGATAATTAAACTTGTATCTACTTTCATTTTTCCAAAAACAGTCTTTAAAAGAACTATCACTCCTTATCTAAGAAATAAACATTAAAAGGACGGTTAAATATCACAAAGAAATACATTTGTAAAAATGTTTAGTTCCCATTCACAGTTAGCTTCCTCAGTCAAAAGCTGAATTCTAACATAAAATAAAAAGTAAACATACATACTTTTAATTTACTTTGAATAACTTCACAAACTTTTATGATATCCTTTACCAAAAATTCAAGGTTTTACTAAAGATATTTTTCTTGAAGTTAAATGCATACATACACACTTCCTCATACATTTACACATATTAAAAACAGACTATCTAGCAGCATAGATTAGTCTAAAGAATTTACTCAGTAAATATAAACCCCTTAGCAATATATACAAATTCTGTACAAATTTTGTCAACATTTATTCCTTCTGGCATGAAAGAAGCATATTTTGTTTGAGTAAACAATGGAATCCTTCCATAATGCTCCTCTTGGGGATACATGGTTAAATCGACAGTACCTATATATCCTTGGTAATCCACAAACTGATCATTTTTAATTAGATGTCAGTTGTATTTATGAGGAAGAATGGTTCAGAGGCAAATAAATAGGAAATGGAAAAGAAATTTTATTAAAATCTAAGTAATAAAAGCTGAAGAAATTATGCAGTGTTCATACAAACATTCACTGAATCCTACAAAATTCCTAGAATATTTAAAAGACACAATAAAGGTTAATTAAAGGGAATCCTGAAAACATTAACAAATGTTGTTTCAAAAGATATTAAAGGAGAGAAAAAATGCAATAGCCAACTACACCCACCATACTTTCTGGCCTGATTGAAATCGAGATACATTCACTTTCTTAACTTAGTTATGTATTTGTTTTCACTCATCAGATTTAATTTCACTCCCATGAGAACTAAAAGAAATTTTATATACTCTGTAGAGCCATCTTGATGTTTCCTCAGAAATACTTTATCGATTTACAGACACAATTTACTGAGAGAACCCGAGAATCTGCAACATTCCTCTTGATGTGTTGCTCTGGAATCTAAAAATTCAATCCCACAGGCCTTTTTAATCACTGCAAAGTTTTCACCCCTTTTGTGTTCCACTTTTCATATCCAGCATACTGTAATGTGAGCCATACCGAGATTCTGCCCTGGATAATTCAGTAATTCTTAACAGCTGACTTCAACTTAAAATATCAAATTTGAGACACACAGAGGCCTTCTTTCCTTTGGGCCATTCTAAAACTCCCAGATAATGTCATTTTTTTTTCCACAAAGGAAGAATAAAGGAACTGATAATTTTGTTATACTTATATTCTTTAAAAACATCATTATCTGATTAATATTTTAATTATAAATGCTTTTAAGTTTTGAAGGCTTTTTTCTTTTTAATTTGTACAAAGCCGTCCACTATAGGAGTTGGGCATAGATAGATAGATTGATAGATGATATACTTTGTATTTGCATATTTATATATGCTTACTTTATTCCTACACATAAAGATTCCTTCAAAAGCAAAGTATTTCTTTGGGCATGAGATTTAAAAGATGTTTATACATGAAAGGCAGTATACATTCAATGCTGTCTGACAGGATGTTAGAATTAAAGCAGGTTTCCATTTAGCTCTTTCTGCCACGGAGAAACCTGAAGGCGTAGGTTTCAAGTAAAAAGGAGAAGATGAACAAAATCCCATCTGTACCTTTTTTATTCAAGGTAACATTTACCCCCCAAAACTTAAAATATATTGATTGTATAAATGATTATTTATCTTTATGCTTATAATGAAAAGAGAGAAAGAGAAGAGAGGGAGAAAAAAAGACTAATAACATTTTTCATTTTTCATAAACATTTGGAAGGAGTTCTCTCAATAACATGAAGAGGTCAAAGTGGATACTACCTGACTCTTTCTTATGGGAAACTCCCCTTAATTTAGATTAATTTGTAACCAAGGTCAAAATTTGTCACATTCTCTAATTATGCTGATATTACCAGGGAAAGAAGATAATGCCTCATAACTTTAAAAAGGATGTTTTTAAAATACATAAAAAATTTTGAAGAAAAATAATTATAAATAAACAGGTATCTCTGAAGTAGTTGAGATGCACAAAATCTATGAGGTCCCTTAGTTAAATGCACCAGTAGTCTCAGCAGTTTTGTTTGTACTATTTAAGTTGTTTAACAAAAGCAAAATTTCAGGTACGACTTTTGAGAGTTGAGGAATTCTAAGTTAATAGAATACTATAGTACTAATTTTCTTTTTATCCTTAATGGACATCAGCAATTATTCAGTAAAGCTGACTTCCAATTTTAACATTTTTTCATAGAAATTAACTAAGTAAATTAGTTCTGTCAGGGTAACAAACCCATCCAAGGCTGTTATTTGTTGGGAGAACCTAGCTTACTACTTAAAGACCGCAAAGCAAAATAACATTTCTCATAAAAATGCATGAGATACAGAAATAGAAAGAAGGAACTTAATAGTTTGAAAGAGTTTTAGTTATATTTTATAATGCTTATTTTCTATTTTTTCAATAAAACAAATATAAACATGTTGAAAACATGTTTTTTTAAAACAGTAAATACATATTCATCACCTTAAAATATTAACTATTGTCATTTTGTTGTACTTCAACCTACCTATAATCATACTGTTAATATTATATCTTCATTCTTTTTATAATTCTAGAAGTAATATGTTCTAAATTTAAATAGTATAAAAATATATACTTTACAAATTACTAACAGTTTTTGTCCCCTAGATCATCAATAGCTTGATATATATTACACAGAAATAGCGGGAGGGAGGGGAACATTATTTTAAGTTTACATATGGTGGGACATCCATATTATTATTATTTTCTTCATCCAACAATGTACAAGGTGCCTTTCTCTGTTGTTACCTACAAACCCATCTTTTCCGGTTTAATTGCATAAGGTATAAACTTTTCTTTGCCGATTTTATCCTAAGCAACTCATAGCTTTCCAAGTACCTCATAACTATTATTTTTAATGACTAATATTCCATTAAATGACACCATAGTTTACTTACTTGTCCATTATTTTTTATTACAAATTTAGCCCTTTTGGGGGTACCTGGAGGGCTCAGTTAGTGGAGCATAAGACTCTTGATCTTGGGGTTGTGAGTTCAAGCCCCAAGTTGGGTAAGAGATTACTTAAAAATAAAATCTTAGGGGCAGCTGGGTGGCTCAGTCATTAAGCGTCTGCCTTCAGCTCAGGTCATGATCCCAGAGTCCTGGGATCGAGCCCCACATCGGGCTCCCTGCTCGGCGGGAGGCCTGCTTCTCCCTCTCCCGCTCCTCCTGTTTGTGTTCCTGCTCTTGCTGTCTCTTGCTCTGTCAAATAAATAAATAAAATATTTAAAATAAATAAATAAAATAAAATAAAATCTTAAAAAAAAGAAAGAAATTTAGTTAGCCCTTTTCTATTCCCCCCCCCCTTTTCCTGCATTATTTTAATTAATGCTGTCAAGGACACAGAATATTTCCTTAGTGGGACGCCTGGATGGCTCAGTCAGTTAAGTGTCTGCCTTAGGCTCAGGTCATGATCCCAGGGTCCTGGGATCGAGCCCCACATCGGGCTCCCTGCTCCGCAGGAAGCCTGCTTCTCCCTCTCCCACTCCCCTTGCTTGTGTTCCCTCTCTTGCTGTCTCTCTCTCTGTCAAATAAATAAATAAAAACGGAAATAAATAATAAAAAAAATACCATGCATTTAGAAGTGGGCAGACCTGCCTTTTGATCTACAGGCCATTGTGTGAATATGGACAAGTCTCCTGTCTTTCTGCCTTTCATTTTCCTATGTGCCTAAGTCTTAACAACAGAAGTGTGTAAAAAAAAAAAAAAAAAAAAAAAACTTTCTAATGTTTTTATGAGGATTAAATGCTAAAAACTGAACAGTGCATCTTTTTTTTTAAAACCTCACTTGTGAATTGGAAAGTACAAAATTTATTTTCCATCTTATTGTTGTAATTATATCTTTTAGGATGAAACTTTTTCCTCTCCATTTATGGACAACCAAAGACTTCAGGTGACTTAAATATTGGACTGAAAATATGTTCTCGGAAAATTTGAGATGTGAATACATTCTAGAACAGAGGTAGTTAGAGTAAGCTATAAAACATTATTTGCTTCAGAAAAGTTTAAAAGAATTGACAGTTGTTTTGGCGGGGAAGCCACGGGGAAAAATTATCCTCTTGATTCATAATAGATACTGGTTGTGAGGATAAAATAGGAAGGCAGAGCTCATGGAAGAAAGCCTTTTCAAAAAACCATGACCCAAGTTTTATAAAAGTTCCAAAGAAATATACTCAGAGAAATGAAAACCAGATTATTTCGACTTATATTGTAGCTGAGAGAAACTATTGAAAATATAAAGTAAATCCCAGATTCAAAATCCCAGCCAAAATTCTGAAAAAAACAGTGACAGCTTTGTTTTAAACTTTTAACCCATGTATGTTTTAGAAAAACCAGCACGGTCACCTTAATAATAAAGTTTGACTCTTCTGCCAAGGATGGTAAGGTTACTCTTTAGAAATGTTTTTGAAATAAATATAACCAAGCATTAAAATAGCGTGCAGTGTGAAAATGAAACCAGGTAAATTCATCAGTCTATGCCTTTTATGTTCCTTGGGGCATTGTCACTGTTATTTTTATTAAAAAATTTACGCACCATTATACACTGATGTTAGTTTTTCCTCAGTGAGATGTGAATAACATATAAAGAATGCTTTAAAAGAGAAGGAAATGTGCACAATAAATCACTTGTTTAATTAGTACAGGAGAACTTTAGCTAATGTCTAGCTATTTACACCTCTACTAAAAATATGTTGAGAATATTTTTCAACTAGATAAAAATTATTTCTTTAAAAAAATAAACTCATACTAGGTATATCATGATATCATTATAAAAATATTCCACAAATGTGCCGACAATTAGTTAGAACATCATATACATCTTGTCAGTAAACCCCAAGAATTCCGAGACAGCTATGAGTCTTGTAATTATCGCTTTAAAATAATGAAATAGAGCATGTTTTTTAGAATCAATGAGTATTTAGGGTTATAGAAAATAATCACCTTATTCAGTTAAAACAAAAATTAATTAAAATAACCAAAATTTAGGGAGTTTTTGAAACATACTAAGAATGTTCTAAAAATTCGTTTTTTATTTCCTGTCATTCTAACATACTGTTTTATAGCTTTGAACTGTGTGTTTATTTCTCATGCTGCTTTCTAAGGCCCCCCATATAGTTAGGGAGCAGATGGGAAGTTTTTATTTATCATTTTCTAGCCAGCAGAGGGCAACAGAGCATTGTATACTAAACACCCTCAGCCAATTGAAACCGTTCATGGAGAAGGTATTTTCCTTTATGGAAAAAGTTACAAAAATAAAATATAAAGAGACCTACTGTCAACTTCTTCATCAAAATGTGTGTATGTGTGTGCGACTTGAATTTTGAATTATGTTTTTGGTAATTTACTATAACTACAGTGAAAACAATCTGAAATTAGTCCGAGGGAACATGCATGAACTAAGAAATGTTCCTAGTAGAAAATGTTTTCCAGTCTTTGAAGGGAGTTTCAAACACTACAAATTCCCAATATTTGTAAAGAGGTTTGTACTGGGAGATTCTTTTACCCATTTCATAGTGGCAGAATATGAAGAGAATTATCTTTGAGTTAAAAGAATGACTCTCAAGTTATGTTTTACAAATAAATGATTTCCCATGCTAGTACTAAGCCTCATGTTTTAAGCTCAGTTTATTATATTATTATATTAATTGTTGTTTTAAAATAATTTTATGATGGACTAAGGAAATCTACTTCTCAAAGAATGTATGAGGATTATTTACATAACATGCAATATGAGTAAAATCTTGACAAAATCTCATTTAAATACAAAGTAATATTTTCTCTCAAGGTTAAATTGGTTCTGAGGGTATTTTTTTTATACTCCTTACTATGTATTGGAAAGTTAATTTATTCTAGATAGATAGATAGATAGATCACTATTATAATATCAGAGAAAATATCTCTGAATCTCCCAGCCTTAAATAACTGATTCTTTGATTCTAGAAGCTACTGTTTTCTGCCCTTAAGTCTCACCTACTCACAAATAAATAAGCATTAGAAAGCTCATTTCCTGACACTGAAATACAGACATTGAGAATTTTATTTTCATTCTCTTGGCTTGTAATGAAATACTATTCTAAACAGGTTTTATCATTTTGTCACAGAATAAAATAGAAAATTATACATCTTTTAAATTCCAAATTTCTAATTTAGAAAGTTTAGTTCTTGATTGCTTTTAAGATCATATTTACTTATTTTCCTAGCATTTAAGAGGGGATATACTTTGAGATTATTATATGAATAACCTCTCAGCACCTTAGGACTGTTGCATTTCAGATACACCATGGAAACTTTAATTTTATCATATACCCAGTTGGAGTATTCAAAAATAAATCATCACTAATGTTCCATTGTTTAAGAATATTGGTTCTCAAATACTATATTAATTTCAAATTCCCTTGATAAAATCAAATTTGAGTTATTTTGAAGTTATTCTATATAGGTGCCTTTTAAGCTATATTTATGGCTTTCTGCACACTTTCTTTTTTTAGCAACAACCCCTATACACTTTGCTTAATTATTAAAAAAAAGGAAAAATATTATTTAAAAAATTTAAAAAAATAAATGTTTGTGGTCTTCTGCTAACTGTAAACTTAATCCTGATGTTCCCAGGATAGTGCTCTTTTTTTTCACAGTGAATCATAACAATAATAATGAATTGATATGTAACCTTTGCTTACTATATTCCAAGCACTGTGCTAAGCACTTTATGCATATTATCTGTTTCAATCCTCACAACCCTCCTATAAGGTAAGAACCATTATTCTTTTTACTTAATATAAAAGGCAACAGGTCTTAGAGATATTAAGAGACATGTCCATGGTCACCCAGCTAGTCAGTGACAGAGATCTCTTTATGCATTTTAGAAACAAATATTGTGCCTCATCATTGTCCTAAGAATGCACCAAACTATCACTTTACCTTCTCCAAAGAGCAAAGTTTAAGTAAACACTAAATACTCTCAACTTTGAATTTTCCGTGGACATTCCCTCATCTTGTAATTCACTGGAAGATGAGTAGTTTAAATGTTATAGGCCTTTTTTTCTTACTAAAGAAATATAAATTAAAGTATATTTATATGCTTTGAAACATAACAGATATGTTTATTATATGCTCATTCAACATTTACTATATGCTCATTCAAAGTCATGTTCACACAAAAGCAACATTTTGTTAGTACTCTTTGCATCATTCAAGTTTGGTAGCATTTAGGAATTATTACCATAACAGTTTTCTGATCCCTGTCAATAGCATGTATCTGGTGAAGTCCACACCAATTCCACGTCACAGTTTGCCTTACTTTCACATATCATCTTTCCTACTCCATTCATTCCAAGTGTACACGGAAGTAACATATTATTGAATAAATATGCCTCTTTAAATAGGCACAATTACGGGGCACCTGGGTGGCTCAGTTGGTTAAGCCACTGCCTTCGGCCCAGGTCATGATCCCAGGGTCCTGGGATCAAGCCCGACATTGAGCTTCTTGCTCAGCAGGGAGCCTACTTCTCCCTCTCCTCCCCACTCTTGCTCTCTCACTATCTCTCTCTCTCTCTCAAATAAATAAATAAAATCTTTAAAAAATAAATAAAGAGAAAGTGCTAAGATTAACTACAAAAAGAATAAAACAAAAAGATAAAAAATAAATAGGTGAAATTGCAATTTATTAGAAAAATGTAATTAAATTGTCTATTTTAAGGTATATAAGCATTTAAGAATACCCTGGCTATGTTTGCATTGAATTTTATATTTTTTACAATATTTTCCTTTACAGTTGGTACACAGCATAGCTTGCCTGATAATTTTAGAACCTAACTGTACCCCATTTATAAGACACATGTCTACTATCTTACTTAATCCTCACAAGAAAAAAAATCCCTTCAAAATGTATTGAAGTTAGGGGTACCTGGGTGGCTCAGTCGGTTAAGCCTCTGCCTTCACCTCAGGTCATGATCCCAAAGTCCTGGGATCGAGCCCTGCATCGGGCTCCCTGCTCAGCAGGGAGCCTGCTTCTCCCTCTCCCTCTGCCTGCCATTCCCCCCTGCTTGTGCTCTCTCTCTTTCTGTCAAATAAATAAATAAAATCTTTTAAAAAAATGTATTAAAGTTAGACTGGCACAATGTTTATCAATCTTGATATTATTGACATATTGGCCCAGATTGTTCTTTGTTGGGGTTGAAGGACTGTCCTGTACAATGTAAGCTGTTTAGTAGATCCCTTGCCTCCTTACACTAGATGCCAGTATGGCCTTTTTCCCTTCTCCACCTAGTGTGACAACCACAAATGTCTCCAGACATTGCCAAATATTCTCTGGGTTGGGGAGGGTGGTGGCGGGGGGGGGGGGGGGCGTACAAAATGAGACCACCTCCCCGATTGAGAACATTGAAATAGAATAAACCTTCTAGTAATTGTCCATTTCCATAGGAATCGTATAGTTGGATTGGATGCAAAAGACATGAATGCCCAGATACCTGCATTTAGATTTCCTTCTTATTCTTCCTCTTAGTCTAGCTAAGTATTTTTCAAAACTTAGTGTATTATACAGAAGTGTAAGCACAAAGTCGTGTTCAATAAACTTTGAAAAGAGCTAAAATGCTATCGGTGGACAACTCAGAAGTCATTACTGCCACTGAGGTCTTCATCTGACTTGCAGAGAAGGCAGGCTGAAAGGACATATTTCCACAGCAATTATTTGTGATAAGTGCTATGAAGAAATCGTCAAAATTTCTGTAAGCATTTTTCAGAGACTGCTGATCTATTGGGGAAGGTGGGGAATAGCAGGTCTGGGAAGGCTTTTCTGAGGAAGAGACTTTCATCTGACTTAAAGAATGAGGAGTTACGAGAGGGAAGTCTGAGCTAAAAGGCAAGCTCTCCAGATTATGTTCTGGTCCCTTAATCACATAGTTTCCACCTGGGAAATACCCTTAATGATGTTCTAGGATGTCTAAACATGTTGAAAGAAACATCTCTATATTCATGATCACCTTTCCAAGTATTCCTATTGTGAAATATTAACAGGAGCAAGAGAAGAAAAATCTAAAGTAGTGGGTAATCTGGTTTATTAATTAGACTTTCCCAAGTGTTCTGTACATTGTTCTTTGAGTTCAACAGAATTGACAAAAATTCATAATTATTTCACACAGATAGATTTGCCATATAAAGATCTAATATTTAAAAAGTGAGAAAATTGGGGTGCCTGGGTGGCTCAGTCAGTTAAGTGGCCAAATCTTGATTTCGGCTCAGGTCATGATCTCAGGGTGGTGAGATAGAGTCCCGCATTAGGATCCACTCTGAGCATAGAGCCTGCTTAAAGATTCTCTCTCTCACTCTCCCTCTGCCTCCACCCCCACCACCGCATTGTATGCATTCTCACTCTCTCTCTAAAAATAAATAGTGATAAAATTACCACCCTCGAGAAACAATGGCATTTTATCTTCAAATATTAAGGCATCGAATATGAGAATCGATGCCTTTTCTCTGATTATTCTAATTTTATGGCTAATATTTCACCAGGGAAGGGAGGATAGTTACATTTTTCAAACTCCTATTGCACAATGAGCCACAAGTGGAATTTACAGGAAAATGAAGAAATAGGTGACCATATATGTTAACCAAAATAATGTGATTTGGATAAACTAGGATGTACACAATCTATCTAAGTTGATCCTATTTAGACTAGTGTATTTATGTATAGTCATATTATGGTCATTGTCAGTAATTATGATAGCCAAATGTTAAACAATATACACTTCTAGCTGGAAAGAGCAATTAGCAAAATAATGAATTGTCTTTAAGTTTATACTTTTTCTCAAAGATAATTGTTTAGGAAAAGCCTTATGTCTTGATTTATTGCCCTTGCTAAAAGAAAAAGTTTACTTTCTGGTGTGAAATACAAAACCTGTGAAATCAAGCATACTTGTGAAACACAAACACTTTCAATTATTAATCAGTTGTAATAAAAACGAAACGCACTCTTTGAACAAACAAGTAATAATCCTATTGGGGAAAAAAGTGAAAATTTTAGGTGTTAAGAATTGTCTAATAGTTCTTTATTGTTTGTGATCTTTAACTCTTATATATGTTGGTTCTAAGACCATTTGAACAAACTGCCTGGAACTCCCAACAAGGAATCACTTAAATTGTGGGAAGTATGTACCACTTCAGTAGAAAACTGTGATTCAAATGAAATGTATTAACAATTTAACTAGCAAGACAATATCCTAATATGATTTTTTTTTTTAAGAATCAGATTCTATACAGCTAGTGACAATTGGAAATAACTTAAATATCTAGCCATCGGAGATTAGCTACATGTATTTTAGTACCATTCATGTGAAGGAATTCTATTTTACCCTTTTAATTATGGTGTTAAAGAATATTTTATGACATGGAAAAAATTGTTATGACATACTGTTGAGTGAAAATGTAGGTTACATAGCAGTTTTTGGAGTATTATTCCATATTGTAAGAAGAAAAGTCTCTACATGCAGAGTAAAAAAAAAGAAAAGAGAAAAAAGACCAACAATAAAATGTTGATAGCATAGGTGATGATATTTGAGTGAATTGTTGTAAATTTGGGTTTTTGGGGGGTATTTTCCAAATGTTCTAAAAATACATTATTCCTATATTTTGAAGAAAATTAAATGAAATCTCATTAGAACCAATTAGCATCTGAATATACGGATGTAAACCACGTTACTTTTAGTATGTAATCTAAGAACATTTGTAGCAAAACATTGACATGCTAAATTTGTGAAATATTTTTTTACTTTGTAATTGAAGCACTGAAAGTAAAAGTTAATGTTTAGAAATCTTTGAATACTTTTTATATGATGCTTTACTGGCTTCGGGAAACATCTGTTTTGTTTCAAAGATACTGATATGATACATAAATGCAACAAGATATGTACTGTACCAGTGAAATTCTACCTGCTAGGTGTAATAAAGCAGCTTTTAAGTAGTATATAGTGATAGGAAATTGAGAAGATGTGATTAGATCAAATCAACAAAGACTTTTAGTTAGAATAATGGAATTGGATGATTTTGTTGGAATGTGGCCAGAGCACTAGAAAGGAGGTGATTAAACTCTTGGGAAAATATATAATTATCCTTGTTGTTAAGACAGTAGGTTTACATTTCATGTCAATTTCAACAGCAGATTGTTTCTCAACGACAATTGTGGGATATGGATTCAGTATTTATCCACAAGAATGAGCACCTCCAGATTTAGAATCCTAGGCCTCAATCATACCAGGCAGCTATTAAATCTCAAAGCCCCTATTTAGCTTTTCAAATGAGAAGTCATTTTTCCATAGACCATAGAGGGAAATACATTAATAGGCTGTAAAATAAATAAAACTTTCCAAATGATGTATAATACTACAATTTAATGAATTCCTTATTATTTAATGTTATTAAGAGTAGTATTATTTATGATAAACTTGGATACTTTTTTTCTTCTGGTTAGTATAACATTAAATATGTAGGCCTACTTTTAATTTACTGACCTAAAAAATAACCTCTAAATAGGAAACTCTAATAGAATTTCAAGGTATTTTTCAAATCAACATAATATTTCATTAATGAACTGATTAAAATAATGGTTGGAACCTAGGTAAAACATTATTCAGAATAAACAAAGCAGCAGGTGGGGCTAAACATAATGAATGTACAAAATGAGACATAAATCCCAACATATGTACCTCCATCTTCTAAATATTTCTTGAAAGCATTTTTTAAAAGCAACTAAAAACCAAAAACTTTAAACAGTTTTGTAAAACACATCTGCAGAATTAAATATAATGTAAATTACTTACAAAATAGTCAGTTTGTGTTCAAATTGTAGGCCTATAGAGTGTTTCATTCAGCTGTGCAGCTGTTAACTATGATCCCAATTTAAGAGAATTTTAATTCATGATTAGTATAGTATATGCTTCATACCAGATATATCTGGAAGTAAGAACCAAAAAATAGCAAAATTCTATGATAAGATATAAATATATATTCATCTTTATGTTTTTCAATTACTCTGAAGTTCTTAAAAAAACTTGTGCTATATATTTTTCTGTGCCTTCTCATCAGAGTTAAGAGAAACAAAAAACCCCTTTGCACATTTTGTACATAAAATAAAAAATATTTAAATATCTAAATTCCATATAGAAGTAGAACTACAGATGCCCACACTTCAGAGTCACTTTCTTGTACTTACTCCCAAAATGAAAGTAGATCTCTAAACAAACAAAACAAAACTTACACATTGATAGCTTTCTCCAGCTAGAACCAAATCTGTAAGAATAACATGAAGTAACAGCTTTTATTTGCACTTCAAATAAAAGGTGGTCTACGGATAAATTCAAGTAGCCAAGGTTCAAATATGTGTTTGGCCTCATGTTAGCTGAATGCCCTCCATTTCCTCATGTATAAAATAGGACAATAATAGTCACTGATCAAATAATGTATTTCTGAGGATTTAGAATATATAATGAGTTAGAATATATAAAATACTTAGAACAGTACCTCTAGCATATAGTGCTATATGAATGTTGGCTGTTACTAGTTTATGCTATTAGGAGCTGAAGATTTTTTTAAAAGCCATGGTTCCTACATTCCTGAAGGTAAGTCAGAAATATGCATACTTCACTATATAATGTAGAATAATACAATATAATATGTATCATACTGTATCATATCTACTGATGAAAGTATTTTAAAGGTAGAGAATCTGGTCCAAGAATTTCTGATTAACCTGTTCCAGTGGAAAGAAATCTCTTTGATTTATTTTATTTATTTATATGAGAGAGAGCAAGTGAGAGTGAGCGGGGAGGGGTAGAGTGAGAGAGAGTCTTAAGCAGACTTTGTGCAGAGCACAGAGCCTGACGCTGCGATCAGGGCCCTGAGGTCACCACCTGAACCAAAACAAAGGGTGTGCCACTTAATCGACTGCACCACCCAGGTGCCCCTCTAGTGACTTAGAGGACTGGGTCCTGGTTTTGAATAAAGTACAACTACAGGAATATTCTGGGGAAACTCAGTTTCTTTAGACTTCAGGTTTCTCAATTATGAAAAGTTAATGACTGAATAAATAATGGGACTATATATTAGAGAAAATATACTTTAGAACTACAGAAATAGGTTCTTTAAAGAAACCTTTTCCCAAAAGATATATTAACCATGAAAAATGACCCATCCATTCATTTATTCATTCACTCAACCAACATTTGAGTGCCTATGAGGTGCCCAGCTCTGTTGATGCTGGAAATATAAAAGTGACTAGAACAGTCAAGAATTCCTGACTCCGTATCGTATTTTAAGAGGAACGAAACAGTCAACACAAATAAAGAAATATGTAGTATGCTAGATGGGGTAAGTGTTCTGGTGAGAAAAACAGAACAAAACAGAACAATAAAGCATGAAATGGGTATGAAAAGTATTGTGTAAAGATGCAATTTTATAATTGGTGGTCAGAAAAAGATCCTCCGAGAACATTTGATTTTATTAAAACCTGAGAGGAAAGAGTAGGTTTGTAGATTTATGGAAGGGAGGATTCAAGCCCGAGGAAGAGCAAAATATTCAGGGCAGGTGATTGCCTGAGAGAACACTCTAGAATAGCACAGAGGCCCTTGGGACAAAGCAGAGTGAGCCCTGGCAAGTAAATGGGGTAGGAGATGCTGTCAGGGAAGAGTGAGCTCTCATTCTGAGTGAGATGGGAAACCACTGGAGGTTTTCAAACAGAGGAGAGACAGGGTCTGACTCAGCTTTCAACGGATCACTCTGGCTGCTCTTTGAAGTGTGGCCTAGAAGTGCAGTTACTTCCATTTACAGCCTTTCTCAGTAAGGAATACTGTGTTGCTCATTTCAAGACAAATACATTTTCCCTACATAAGTAACATATGCAATTTAACCAGCTGAAGATCTTAATCCTCAGCTATGGAGCATTGGAGATGCTACTATGTTGTAGTGTGATGTAGAGGGGCAATGTTTATGAGAAAGACAGGGCTTCTCCAGATGCTCTTCCCTTGGGGACTCACATGCTCATTTGCATATTAAAGGCTTTGGGAGATCCTTAAATGTGTTGACTTCAAAGTCTCCCAAGCCTATCCTACCATGAAACTCCCCCCCACACCTCTGCCACAATGCCCCCCCCCACCCCCACCATGTGCTTTGGTTCAAAACAAGCTGGGTTTAAATATAAGATCTGTGACTCCCGGACCCCTGAACCTTCAGTTAATGATTTACTATCTCAACCTCATCTCTAAGTGAGGATAATAATACCACCTCACATAGTCATGGTGAGAATTAGATCAAGATAATGTCTGTAAAGGGCCCAAAATGTTGCCCTCAATCAGTGCTACTTCCTGGTGTCTTCTCCTTCATCTTCAAAAACAAATTGTTCACATTAGAGGAGTAAGTTCTAGCGAGACCTATGTTGCTAATAGTTAAGGTCCCAGGTTTTACCAAAATGACTTAGCAATATAGCACCTAGGTTTAGAACATCTCCAATGTCCCCAGGATGCTGAGATGCTAAAAGGCAAGCTCATTTACAGTGATTCCACAGAAGCTTGCGTACATCATAGTTGATATTTTTTAATGAGCTTTAGAGACAATGAGTCTAATGGAGTTCAATCCCACTCTTTCCTGTAGTGAAGAAATTGGCCCAGGTGACAGTGCCTTAAGTCTTTAAGTAAGTGAAGACAGATCACCCAGGAGATCTCTTCTCCTTATGGTTCCCGGTTTGGGGACCATAATTAGACATTCTAAAAGGCAGAGAAGCAAACAAACAAAAGTAATGCCATTAAAATGTGCCCTATGTACACTTAAAAGAAAGCATCATGGTAAACTTTATTCTTTCTTGAAAAAAGTTACGCATATTTTAAGAATCCTACCTACCATTCTTTTCTTTCATTTTTTTTTTACTACTCTAACCCTAAATTATTTCTCTCTTCCTTGAACTGCCATTGTGTGTTAAATCTATACCCCACCACATGTGATTTATTACATATGACTTTGTTGCTATCACATATGGCAATTAGGATCTGTAAGCAATACTGTATTGTTCATTTCAACAAAAAATAAGTTTCCCCCAAAGTAACGACCATATGCAGTTTAGTGAGGAAAGCTGAAGTTCTTAATTGTTAGGAATGGAGGATTAGAGATCTTACTACATGAGCAGCATGGCATTGAGTGAGCAATGTTTACTAAAGAGACATGGCGTCTCAAAACAGTTGATGTTTCCAACAGATGTATTTAATCTCCCTTTATTTGGGTTACTTTAGGTCACTTTATTGAATAGAACTTCTCTCTCTCTCTCGTTTTCTTTCTTTCTTTTTTTTTTTTTTTAAGTAGGCTCCACACCCAGTGTGGAGTCCAATGCTGGGCTTGAAATCACAACCTTGAGATCAAGACCTGAGCTGATACCAAGAGTCAGTAGCTTATGGGGCACCTGGGTGGCTCAGTCATTAAGCGTCTGCCTTCGGCTCAGGTCATGATCCCAGGGTCCAGGGATGGAGCCCTGCATGGGGCTCCCTGCTCCCTGCTCGGTGGGAGGCCTGCTTCTTCCTCTCCCACTCCCCTTGCTTGTGTTCCCCCTCTCACTGTGTCTTTCTCTGTCAAATAAATAAATAAAATCTTTAAAAAAAAAAAAGACAAAGATTTCACAGATTATTCAGCAGTTGCATGTAAAAACTGCTAAGCTAGCTGTTGTATCCTGAGAGATAGTATCTTGGAATATGCAACACAGCCTTTGTATGTTTACGCTGCTTCTCACCAGATCTTCTAGAACTTTCTACAGTATCCCAGATACTGGCACAGTCTGATTCTAAGGCTTCTTCCTAAGAGGTGAAGAGAGCAATGTTCTGGTTTGTAGTTTCCTTAGGAACTCTACTCTGCTCCTCCTGATCTGGGTAGTGATATCTGGAATCCCTGGAGGGACTCTGGGAGTTTTGTTATTTCCTGAGTTCCTGTAACTATCCCCATGAAAGATAAAATCAGATCAGACCAACCTAAAGAGATTATCACAGCTCCAGAATCTTTACTGTCAAAGAAGCCCCATTCACATAACTATTTGAGTGTATTATTTTTGGGTTTCCTCAAAATTCTCAAGGAGACATTTAGGGATCCTGAATTTCATAAGCTCCAAATGAGATCAGAATTTTCTAAGTGGAACTTTAGAATTTGCAACTCATTCAGATCATAGCAATCAGAATAGTTTCTGAGTGCAAATTAGGACATTTTCTCCTTCCCTTGCTCTTTGTCAGTTCTATTGCACATGGCAGAGTTGCCTGCAGACCTGACATAGGTAGACATCATATCCATGTGTACACACTCACACTTGCACGCATAGTCATACACACACATTGCACATTTTATGCATTCTACTAGTAATTTAATCTCCAGGAGTAGAAGCGGAAAGGTGACAAGTTGCCATGATTCATCCATCTCCAGGAATGACTGAACTATCATTTAACCCTAATGAAACATTGTTTCTACTTCTTCTGATACGTTCCACTCCCGAGCTTGTGCAGCTGGCTAGAGTAAGAGCTCTGAGGGCCTGGTGATTGTGTTTCTTTTTGCATCTTGTCACTATAGAGCCCTTTGCTGGTTCTTGCACATAGATGGCCTTTATATAAAGTGTTTGTTTGCAGAGGTAAGAATAAGTAAGTGAGTGGAAGGAAGGCGTTGCAAAAGTTCTCAGGAACATTGAGTTTCACTTGTTATAGATCCCTAATACCTTCTGACTACAAATTCTTGTCTTCAGATGCCACCTTTACTGATATAATTGACAGAAAAGTTCACTTTGCATGAGACAGGGGAAGAAGAAAGAGCCAGCATATGAGTTGGTGATGATGGTCCTCATCAGAGGCTGGTCAAAAGTTAACTCCTTGAGGATTCTTATTGCTGACTCCTAGGTAATATAATCTCTAAGGATAAGATAGAGGAGATGGAGGGGAGAGGGGGTTGTTGATAACTGAGGTTGAAAAAGAGAAGGATTGAATTAAAAGGAGTATTCATATGGTTTCCATTCAATGATAATGAGATCAATAAAGGAGATCTTGAGAAATTTTAGCAAACTCCCGAGACCAGGAGATCCATGTCTGGAAAATAATGCAGTAGGGAGTCTCATTCATATTCTAGTTTACGTTTAAAAGTATACACTTTTTACTAAGTGGATGTTCAAAATCTTCATTTAAAATGCCCTCATAGGTACAGATCTGAGATTCAACAGTCTTGCACAATTCATAGCGCTTACCAGAGCACATACCCTCCCCAGTGTCTATCACCTAGTCACCCCATCCCTCCCACCCCACGCCCCACTCCAGCAACCCTCAGTTTGTTTCCTGAGATTAAGAATTCCTCATATCAGTGAGGTCATATGATACATGTCTTTCTCTGATTGACTTATTTCGCTCAGCACAATACCCTCCAGTTCCATCCACGTCGTTGCAAATGGCAAGATCTCATTCCCATGAAGGGGGGAAATCGGAGGGGTAGACAAACCATGAGAGACGATGGACTCTGAAAAACAAACTGAGGGTTCTAGAGGGGAGGGGGGGAGGATGGGTTAGCCTGGTGATGGGTATTAAAGAGGGCACGTTCTGCATGGAGCACTGGGTATTATGCACAAACAATGAATAATGGAACACTATAGCTAAAACTAATGATGTAATGTATGGGGATTAACATAACAATAAAAAATTAAAAAATATATATAAAAAATAAAAATAAAAAAAAATGCCCTCAGATGATATGAGGGTTTGAAGGATTTTCTCCTCTCTCTTTCTCAAGTACCATGCTTTACCTTATTTATTTTCTGTTAGTGGGTAAGCTTATCTTACAAGCATGTTTTATCCCAAGAAAGAACATATTCTATGTTTCTCATTAAATATCCTTTCACAAAGACCAAATCAATGTATGTTTTCCAGCAGTTACTGCACATTCTTGTTTTTATTGCTGGAAAGATTTTGGTTGGAGTCTTTGAATTCTTATCTCCAGCCTGTTTACTGAATTTTCAGTCAGCTTTCCCAGGATTAAATATCTTTCACTTTCAGAGATAGGTGCTATTAACCAGAGTTTCTTTCTACAAAATGCTGCTCCACGGTCATTGGTTGTACCAACAACAACTAAAATGAATATATGATTTGCTTTTAAAATTTTATTTTTCATTAGGTAATGCATGTGCTCACTTAAAAAAAAAATAGAAAAGCTCAACAGCATAAAGAAAAGAGCCAATCCATCCCTATCCCTCCCCCACCCAAATCCAGCATGCATTTCTCCTCTCCAGAGACAACCACTGAAAGCAGGGCTGGTACATTCAGATAGATACCAAACAATAATTTTGAAGTTACTGTACATAATTTTATAGGCAATAATCCATTTGAAAGAAGAACAGTTCTAAATACGAGTATTTACCATTTATGGGGCACTCACCATGTCTTAGGTGTTTTGTACACACAGTGTCTTACTTAAGAGAAAGAAAAAAAGAGTGAATGAATGCAAGATTGCTCCTCAGATATGCCAGGTGTAGTTTGCTTTGGGTATGGTTTTTAAAGTATTTGTTAATATCTCAAGCGTCTCTATTTTTGAGAAGAGAAAACTGAGGTTTGGCATGATAAAAGAAAGAATAACCGGTAGTTTGGGGTTTCAGGGAGGGTGTATAGGGTATCAAAGGCCAGGCCCTCTGATTTAGAAAATGCTGAATGGCTTCTCTTATACAAACTTTGGGATAGTCAAGAATTTTTATTTATTTATTTATTTTTTTGCATTTATCCCCATTTCAGAATTACTTCCCCGTTGTTAACATTCTAATACCTAGAGTCAGTGAAGTTGAAGGAGAGGCTCTTGGTGAAACAAAAAGAAAGACCCCATGGCTCACCCCTGTGCCCTTCCAGTGGGATAGACTGTCTACATGACCATCAACAACTGCAATTTAAAAGAGCATGATTTTTGTAATAGGGTGCCCATCTAATATGCAATAGAGTGTAATCGTTAATATATTCTAGATAGTCATCACTCTACCTCCTGTCCTACAGGCTTGTTTGCCCACATTTGATTAAAAACAAAAATGGGAATGTAAAGTAATGTAGGGTAGAGTTATTTGAGAGTTTATTCCAACTCCTGGAAGCGGTAAGGAAGAGGTTAAACTGGACCAGGAGGATTTTTGAAGTCTTTGGCTGGGAGGTTCCATTTGGAGAAAGGTGCAGGGGAGCCAGGGGTAGCCCGAGAAACAAGGCAAGTTCCCTTTCGTTTGGCTTTCTGATCCTGAGCAGTTTCTCACCTGAGGGCGCAGTCGGGCACCCCGGCTGGCGGATGGAAATATTAACGAGCAGAACTTGCCAGACCAGCGTCTGGAGAGTGTAGAGTGAGGCGCGGAAAGGACTGCGCGGCCCCTTTAAGTATTCGCGGGCCGGGGAGGAGAGGGGGGAAACTGGGAGCCGCGGGGACGGTGGGGAAACCCACAAGCAACTGAGCCGGGGAAGAGGCGGCGTGAGAGCAGAAACTTCAGACGCTGCTGGTCCCGGCGGAGCTCGGGTGAGTCGCGGCGGCCGTCGCTCCCACCCGCAGCAGCATCCTCCTCGCCCCTCTCCGCCACCCCGGGGAGATCTAGGAGCTGCCTCTCTGCAGCTACCACGAGCCAGGGCTGCGGGCAGGAAGTTTGGGCTGCAGCGTCCCAACCGCGGAGAGTTCGGGTGCCCTGAGCGCGCGCCCCAGCGGACGAGGGACCCGGGGCGATGGTGAGCGCTGCGCGGGGCTGGGGGCACCGGGGAGGCGTGCGTCTGTCCGCGGACCTGCTGCTGTCCCCAGTGCCCTCCGCATCCCCCAAGTGATGGGAACAAGGGCCCGCTCGGGCAGCCACTGTCGCCGCACCGCCCCCTCGTTCGGCCCCAGCGCGCGGAGTCACCCAGGCGCACCCCCAGCGCCCTTTGCCCGTCCTCCAGAGCTGCTGCCGCTGCCTTGGCTGCCTTCCTCGCCGCCGCTGGTGGCCAGCTGTTGACTGGGCTCGACCGTGGACGGAGAAGCACTTTTTCCGGCCGCCCCTAATCCGTTCTCTCACCCCGAGTTTGCCGCTGCCGCGCCTGCCCTCACTGCGGCGCTCGGGCGCACAGTGTGGGGGCGCACGCCGGGCGGCTCGGCGAGACCCGGAGGCAGGAAACCGCACAACTGCTCTTCTGCCTCGGCTCTTTGTTGTTCGCTTTGGATGGTGCTTGGAAGTGGCCGAGCCTCCTCGGAAACCCTGGAGCCAGAGGCGGCAAACCTTGGAATTCTTAGTCTGCAAAGGGCTCTGAGGTATTGACAAGCGTCCGGAAAGGTCGACAAGTGATTGCCCTGAAAACTCTCGGCGGATTGACCCACGTTGCTTATATTAAGCCTTTGTGTGTAGTGTGTGTGGTGTGTGGCTTCATAAATTTGGGGACCCCATTTCTACTCCCTCCTCTTGGCATGAGACTGTATGCAGGATCCACCCGAGGACAATGATCGCGGAGCCCGCTCACTTTTACCTCTTTGGATTAATATGTCTCTGTTCAGGTAACCTCGCGTCTTCTTTCTTCACCCTTCATCTCCCTTGCACGCCCCCTCCCCACTTTTCAGAATCAAGCCCCCCCCCCCCCAACTGCATTTCTGCGACCTCTCTCTTCTGAGGCTGGAGGGGTTCGATCCCTGTAGGAGTTTTAAGCGAAAAGGTTCTTAGTCTGCACTTTGGGTCGGCCCTTTTCCCCCATCCCCCAAGACCCCCAAGCCTCATCGCAGACCTCGGCCTTTTGCCAAGTTCAGGGCACGCCCAGATCACTCTGGGCAAACGCACGGTCTGAGCTCACGGGTGGGAGGAGGGAGCGGTTGGCGGTGAGCTTGGGGCCTCAGGATGAGCCAAAATGAGTTTCATCCTTCGGCCGCTTCTTTCGGAGAGGGAGATGTGCGCCCGGGGAACTTGGGGCCCAAGAGACCCGCAAGGATTCCTGAACCTGGTCGTTCAATTCGCCCCTCCTCTTCCGAGTACAAGGGGTTATTAGTAGTTGTTTTATGTAACCAAAGTCTGTAATTAAATTCGATTCTGAAGAAACTTCAGGAAATAACTCCTTACGGTGGGATATCAACTAGCCACTCTGCCCGGCTGGATTTAGAAGGAAAACAGGCAGTTGCAATTATCTGAAGGGGAACAGTTAGTTGCCTGGGAATTTTCCTTGGCAAGGGAAAACAAGGCTGAATTTACGATTTGGGCGATTAACTAAATGGTACCGAAACTCTCTATATGAAGTGTTGGAAGGATGCTGCAATGAGGTCCTTCTGACGAGGATACACTTAAAATCGTTTTCTTCACACTCCCTAAGAAACTTTTACTAAGGGTGAGCCACGACTCAACTTTTCTTTCTTTCCTTTTGGTAGATTCTGGTTTCAATCAAGGCTCCAATTTCAGGCCTTAACACACACACACACACACACACACACACACACACACGCAGAGTACACCTCAGGGGATTTTTTTATAGTCGAATACTGACCTTCAAGTTGCATCAGGGCCTGTAACTTAGAGTCACTCAATTTTCATGATTATGAAACAGTTTTGAAAGGTTGGTTTTAGCTTTTTGCGGTCCATGGGTATGGTTTATATTTTGGCCAAGGATTTTACTTAAGTTAATGAACTATGAAAAAGAAAAAAAAATGCACATCAGCTAAACGATAGCAGATCCGTAAAAGAATTAGCCTACTGAATATGCTTCCTGACTAAAAGGAACATTTGCAGCTAAACTAAGAACTTCATTACATTGTTATTCCTTTGAAGGAAACAGAAAACTGAAATGTTCATATATTTCGCAGGGAATGGATGAATAGATTAAACCAACTCTTTGGGACTGCCTCTCCTTATTTCCTTATTGCCCTTTCTGTAATGTAGATTTTTTTCCCCCCTAGTTTGCAGATCTGAAGGACTGAATAGTTTCCCCACCCCCACGCCCAGCCCTGGATGCAAACCAAAACATTAAGATCTGATCTCTCTATTTGTCTCTCTTTGCTGTGTCTCCCCCTAGTTTAATTTACAGCTTCAGATACCTTTGAGATTTTTGTTGATTCACCTTCTCAGTTAAAGTTTATTCACATGTGTAAAGTGAAGTGTCAGTGTGATAAATGACTGGAGGGGCAGATTACTGAAGATAGGGGGATTAATGATCATTAGTCACTGTTTGAGCTGAGTTTGTATATGTTGGGACATTTTATCACGTCTGTAGATTAAAGATAGGGTCACACTAATAGGGTATCACTGAAGGCTGGTCGCGTCAGTGTGCAAATTCTGTCTTTACTTGGAGAAATGTCCGGGGTGGGGGGTGTGTGCCATCCTTTCAGATTTAATAATTTGATTAATTAGTGTCTGAGATTTGTAGTTTAAATAGACAGGAGGCATTTCTAATCTTAAAGCTTAACTGATTTCTGGCTTTGCTTTTGCTAATTTAATTTTCCATTTAAGTCACGAATGATTATGAAACAGTTTTGAAAGCTTTGTGAGTTTTCCCCACAAGGGTGTCTGTCTGCTTTGTTCACCAGGTTGCAGGTCAGAGGCGTCTTTGTGAGGTGCTTTCTCATATTTAACCTGCAGCTCTTTATCATTCCTCTGATGACTTTCACTCCTGCTATGAATCTGAACTTGGGAGGCCAAATTGCTGGGGTGCTGGGGTGATTTCCTGACAGTGTGCTGTTCTAAAGCCACACTATTGATTTGAATAAAACTTCACAGAACTCAGATAAGTAACGAGAGTTGGGCGTGCTCAAGACACCTGGACAGGGAATGAATGAAGTTCTTGAAAGATTGTGTTTCATATCTTGCCTCAAGCTCAAGATCACAGTCTATCACTTGTTAATGGAGTGTATTTAAGAGAAATGTGGTGAGCTTAAATAAATCAAAGTGTACTGAGGGGTAAGGTACCTTCAACAAGATTTAACCTGTAAAAGTATCTATTGGTTGTCAGTTCTTTTTTCTTTCTTTTCTTCTTCTTCTTTTTTTTTTTTTAAATCTGGATGCCAACCTAACAAAGTCTTATAGTTTTCTTCAAAAAGACTAAAAACTCCATTTTGATGTGTTGATGTCATACTTACTTCAAATATTCTTTTTGAGTTTGTGTTTGCTTTTTGTAGCCTTTTATTTATTAATCGAATGCTACAACTGTTCTTATTCTAGGAAACAGATTTTGGAAAAATGGATATTCAGAAATTCATTTTTTAAGGTGAATTTCTCTAGTGAGTTTATGTATCTGAGTGTTCTTTTCTGTGGATAGCTAGACTTTTGGTAAGCGGAGCAGTTGGGGTAGCACTGAAGAAAAAGAATCTGTGTGATCTCTCAGGGACTGATCCTAAACATTCTTCCCTGATAGACTTCCTCTCCTCAACTCCATTTTCTAAAACCTGATCTTAAGAAGAAAAAGTTCAAATTTAGGGTAAGATCCAAATTTCATATGAAGTAAAAATTTGCAGTGCTGTCTTCCTTCCTTCTTTTTTTGGGAGCGGGAGAGAATCTTTCCCTCTTGGGAAGAGGGACGTTTTTTAGATAAGTTTCACTATGCAAGCCACTTATCTGGGTCTCTGGTCTTCCCCCACCCAAAACCTCCACACAAGATCCTTTGGTAATTCCAACAATTTCTTTTTTTTTTTTTTAAAGATTTTATTTATTTATTTGAGAGAGAATGAGAGACAGAGAGCACGAGAGAGAAGAGGGCAGAGGGAGAAGCTGACCCCCTGCTGAGCAGGGAGCCTGACGTGGGACTCAATCCCGGGACTCCAGGATCATGACCTGAGCCGAAGGCAGTCGCTCAACCAACTGAGCCACCCAGGCGCCCCCCAACAATTTCTTATTAGTTTCTTTATAAACTTTTTGGCATTTAAATATACTTACCTGAATACTGTGACATCTTTAAGTGTCCTTATTTCTTGATAATGGGCCCTCTAACACATAAGATATTTATGGTTAAAATCTGGAACAGAAAGATGACCTGAAGTTTTCCCTTAGTCTTCACTATGACAGATGAAGTATTCCTTTGTGAGTTAACGTGGTATAGAATGCTAAATTTCAAACCTACAATGACAGTTGTTTGTTTATTTTACACTGAGTGGATACCTAAAATTGAAAATGCTGGTAATAGGAATAAGTTGGGGGAGGAAACGTGGAATGGCAGCTTGCCAGTGAAGATCAAAAATAGTTGAGTCGGGGCGCCTGGGTGGCTCAGTCGTTAAGCGTCTGCCTTCGGCTCAGGTCATAATCCCAGGGTCCTGGGATCGAGCCCCACATCGAGCCCCACATCGGGCTCCCTGCTCGGCGGGAAGCCTGCTTCTCCCTCTCCCGCTCCCCCTGCTTGTGTTCCCTCTCTCGCTGTGTCTCTCTCTGTCAAATAAATAAATAAAATCTTAAAAAAAAAAAAAAATAGTTGAGTCTTCATGTGTCATCCGTGTTAATAAAAGATGCTAAGGTAATGCTATGTTAATTTCTGGCCCTTTTAAAAATGTTTACTTCTTAAAAGTATAACTGCCTTGCAGGCTTGATTTCTTATAGGAAACTAAAGGAAATCAATGTTGTTCTTCAACTTAAAGTTAGACCTAGGGATGCCTGGGTGGCTCAGTCATTAAGCGTCTGTCTTTGGCTCAGGTCATGATCCTGGGGTCCTGGGATTGAGCCCTGCATTGGGCTGGCTCCCTGCTCAGTGGGGAGTCTGCTTCTCCCTCTCCCTGTCTGCCTCTCTCTCTCTCTCTTTGTGTCAAATAAATAAATAAAATCTTAAAAATAAGTAAATAAAGTAAAATTAGACCTAAGGTAACCTGTGGAATAAATTAAGAAGTTTAGTAATAAGAAAGGACAAAAAATTGAAACAAGCAGAAGTCTAGAGAAGTAGAGTAGAAGTAGATCCAGAATTAAGCTACTTTTAAAATATGGGAAGAGGGGAAATGGGAGCAGATGGAGCAGCCATATCTAACCACACCCTCTGACCACACACCATATGAAAAGCACTGCCAAGTCTACAATGACTAGTTCTATTGCTATGAAGACATGTTATCATTTATTGAATATTCACCCTTATCTTATTAATGCTTATAAGAACCTGATGACATAGGAACTATTATTAATAAAAATAAAATATTACTTTATCCTTATTTTATAGTTGTGGAAACTACATCATGGAGAGGTTAGGAGATGTGGAAGAGCAAGGATTTGAACCAAGTTGATTCCAAAACTCGTAACCACCATGTACTCTCTCAGTTAAAGAGAGAAATGAAAAATGTAAAAAAGAAAGATGATGGTTCAGTAGTTTTTTTTTAATGTTAAAACTCACCCAAAAAAATCCACCTCAATATGACGGTGGTTCGAACACTTGAAAATCTGGAAGGGAGGCATTTCTTTTCCTGCCATTAAGTAAATGGTCTTTAAATTTTTAGATCACCAGGCAAGACAATCAATTCTTTACGTTGAACCGATTCACACGTAGCCTTTATCATTCTGCATTTTGGGGGCATGTTTAAAAGAAGTGACTGAACAGAAGTCAGAAGAGTGACTGCTCGTGATGCAGAAGCACATAGATTCCAAGTAGTATTTTGGAAAATGAATGCCATTCTCATTCATGCACACTAGAAGAAAGATTTTGTTCAGAGTCCCAAGGCAAATAATTGGCACTTGTCAAGGAAGAGCCTGTGGAGAGACAATCATTTCCCCTGGGGTTGCTCTTCCCTTCTATATTGGGCATGGGCTGGCGGTCATTTAGTAGTAGATGAGCCTTCTGCTTGACTGCTGTTCACAGATGACTCACTTCATGGTTACTGATCATGGAGCTCAATGGATCATGATCATTGAGCATTAATACCTGGTTGATCAGCTGGTTGGAAACTGCTTATGCATAGCCAATAAAGTGGCCATCCTGTAGAGATCAAAGACCACCTCCTTTCTTTACAATTCTGGATTAGCATGGTTTCCTTTTCCCTTTCTCCCTCCACCTTCAGCCCTTTCCTTCAATCTTGCTGTTGAAGAAGAGGAAGAAAAAAGATTATCTGTAGTGTACAGGGAGATAGCTTTGATCTTCACTTCCTTGCCTCTCTCTCTCTCTGCCTTTTTTTTTTTTTTTAAACCATCCAAACAGCTATTTCTAACACTGGAAGGTGTCATGTTGCTTGCTTCATGGGAGATCTCAGTCCATTTCCCTTCAGCCAAAACAGGCTGCTACAGATTCCCTTACTTCTGAGATTTTACTTGGCTTATGACAATGTTGTTCCACCCATACAACAATATTTTGAACAGCTTGACTGTGCATATCTTTCTGATTTCATTCACTGGGAGAAGTACCTCTGCAGTGTTCACAGCTGCCCATGGCTTAGAGCTGAAAAAGAATATGTTTATTTTATTTGATTAATTTATCTTATTATTTAGGGGAGAATGCATAGAAGGTAAACAATTGTAGAAAGTGTTCTTCAGCCGCTGGTTTGGTGCGGAATACTCTATAAGCTTAATGCCTGTCACCTAGTTTGACACTTAAATGAAGCGTTAAAAGCACCATCAATGGATACAAGCAAATGTCAACAGAGTAGTGTGGTTCTGTTAAGTGGGAATATGTTCTTTTTATGTCAAGTGGTTGATTTGTATGCAGCATATAAGAATGAATACACTTCGATTCCTAATAATACCATGTATTTGGGGAATCTATTTTTTAGTTTGTTTTTTGTTTGTTTGTTTTTTGTTTTTACTAGAAAGCTTTTTTTTAAAGCACTTCTGGCAGTAGCAGCTGCTGGTTACACTTCCTCAAAATGCTCTTGATTGGATTTCAGAAAGTATCAAGTTCAAAGTATGGGCCACCTATGCCTGTGTTCAACTTATCTGTACATGGCCTGAGAACTAAAGACGACTTAGCGACAGTCAGCCATGGCAGGAGCTTGGAGACCTTGGAACTTACCCCTAGAATTATCAGCAAGAGGCTCTACTTGAGACCGTTAGAGACCCAGTTTGTGTCCCTAACACTGTAGATTCTTCTTTCTTTGTCTATGCTTCTTTTAATGCAAGGAAAAGTATTTTAAGAGAAATAAAATTGTCACATGTGACCATTTAGTACTTTAAAAATCATCTTAGGTAAATGTTATCTCTTGATTTAACTTAAAATTTCATTAGGCATAACAGTACAGTGTTTATATGACCATAAAGTTCTTGGTAGCAGGTTATGTATGGTCGTACTTTATGCACGATTATGGAAAAATACATCAACTTGGTAAACTCATTCCTGGATGTTAGCAGAAGAGGAAACAGAGGTCCTGTTTTAGTTTCTCCCCTCTGACGTGACTGAGGCCCTTTTGTGTTATTAGCAATCCCAGGTAGAGTTCGAAAGGAAAATGGGGCTAAAGGATAAGAGAATCAGGCCCCACATGTCTGTTTCAAGATCATTTGGCATCATATGGTGCTAATGAGATATACTCAGTCTCATAATTTGATCTCCAAATTTAAATAACCTGTATACTAATTATATTTTTTGTTTTAGCTCGTGATGTCTTTTCCACTTTTCCAATGATGTACTAGCCCTTAGTTTGGCTGAAAGTGTCTGCCTGCGATCCCTTTCCTATATAAACGAATTAGAAAATGTATACTTTTTTAGTTTTAGAGATCTAAAGTGGATTTTGTTTACTCAGGCATGCTTTAAAAGGCAGTCTTTATTACTCTGAAACTTCACTAAAATGGTACTTACTCCTGTAACAAAGCGAGTTAAGGCACATTTGTATGTGTTAACTACACACCTCTGGGTAGCTTAAGCGACTTTAGTTGGGGGAAGTCATTTTAGTGTCTGCACCCCATTCAGTTAGCAAGTTTTCCGAACAAAGTGAACTGGCTTGTACGGGCTGTGGACGAGAAACTCATTGGTATTTCTCCCTCATATTTGAAGAGAAGTGAAAATGTCCTTAGCAATCTTGTACCAAGTTTGGAACTAGAAGTTGTTTAAATTAATGAACTTAGTAATATATTGCCCAAACCTAAATATGTAGAAAGAAAATAGGAGAGAGTCAGAGCCTTCACCTGGGTACTAGGCAGAGAGGGGGGGTCATCCGCTGACAACATCATTGCTACTCATCTCAGTGAATTAGGGTGGGATAGAAGCATCGTGAGGGCAGTTTTTAGTTAGGCTTAGTGTGGCCTGAGGGAAAATGAAATACAGTGCATCCTTTGGGCTTTTCTCCTATTGGGTCATTCAATCTGAGGAGCTCATCATTTCCTAGGATTTTATATTCGAAATTATCCTTTCACCATTTTCCATTTGACATGTTGACATATTTAACATGTTTTAAATATACATGCTTATTAAGTATATATATATTTATACCTATCTATATCTATCTATCTATCTATATACACATCCTGATGAGGAAAAAAATGAAGCGATTACTTAATTAAATGATGAATTGATGCAGTATAGGCCAAGTTCCATACACTGAACCTGAAGGACTAGGGATCAATAATAATAATAATAATAATAATAATAATAATAATAATCGTAAATCCTTATATTTATAAAGTGTTTACTATCTGCCCCCCAGCAAGGTGAATGAATGCATTGCCATCATCCCTGTTTATCAATATGGAAAATGAGATTTGGAAAAGTTGGTTTCTTGACTATGGTCAATCAGCTAGTTCAGTAGAGTGAGGATTTGGAACCAGCATGTCTGATCCCAGAATTTTTGTTCTTCACCATTGTACAGACACACTGCACTATTCCCTTTAAAGGAAAATGATTGCAGATGAACTGGTATAAAATGTATATATAATAAGACTATCAAGTTTTTGTATGTGTGATGCTTTTTGTGATGCAAGATTATGGTAGATTGTGTGGCCAAGCTATTTTAGTTCTTTTTTAGATTTTAGATTTTTCTGGTCTATCTGATTGCCTGTTCCTCTCTTCTGCTTGTCACATGATAACCCATAACAAAGAATGCATCCTGGTATAATACAGCACAGAACATAGAAACTTATAGCTTCGGCCCCATAACTTGGCTTGGTGGAATTCAGTGCTTTTCCATTGTGAAGTAAATTTGAGGTAATAAGGGATGCCTGGGTGGCTCAGTCAGTTAAGCGTCTGCCTTTGGCTCAGCTCATGATCTCAGGGTCCTGAGATTGAGCCCTGCATTGGTCTCCTTGCTCAGTGAGGAGCCTGCTTCTCCCTCTGCCTGCAGCTCCCCCTGCTTGTGCTCTTTCTCTCTGACAAAATAAATAAATAAAATCTTTAAAAAATTTTGAGGTAGTAAAAACCGAGTAAGTTTTGTGATAGCTCAATTGTCTAAGTGAATAGAAATTTCCTTATCTATAGAAAAAAAAACTATCATTGAGATTTAACTTTTCTAAGGAACTGGTGTTGAATTTTTGTTTTTTGAGTTTGAAAATAGATGGTTTATTTAATAAGTTCTTACAGATAAGTTAATACAGATAATACGGGGTAATAAAAATGCATTAAGCAGAAGCTTAGTTAGAACCTGTGATTACTATTCTTTTAAAGGTATATCCTTCTTAGATGACAAGTTTTATAGAAAACAAAGAATGTGGCATTGGTTAAGATGATATTTGTGAATGAAACCTATCAAAAACAGTACTGTAATCAGTAGCTTTTCAGAAGCAATGTAGTTGATTTTTAAAATGTTGTTATTTTACTTTTCCTTACTCTTTTAAATACATATGTCTGATTAAGGTTGTTCTATAATTTCTAAGGTATGGTTTTCTCAGTTGAACTCACTGGTCTTCCAGAGTTACTTCCAAATGTGTAGATGACAGGTACATTTATACTCTTCGTTATTTCCATAGGTTGTTACTTTACATAAGGCTTAAGGGAAGATTGAAGCTTTTCCTGGTTCCTTACTCTGCACCACTAATCAAAATGGTATCATATTCAAACCCTTCCTTTATATGGGAGTTGGGGTCTTAGCCCTAAGGTTTTACTCTTTGTCTTAAAATATAGTTTATAATAAATTTATTTCTATATACTCATTGCTTTGCAGTTTGCCATTCATTTGTGTTTGATAATGCTATTTGTTTGTTATTAGTGGGGCTTAATAACATCCTTTAATCCTCAATAAACTACTCACTATCAATCTTGATGACAATCAAAAATTATTATTAATCAGCTGTCAACTTTTGTTGCTATTAGATGCTTTAAAGAATGTGTCAGACGTACTCGATAATGTATAAGAGCCTTTAATAAAAGATCTGGGTTGTGAACGTATAAATAGGGAAAAGAATGTTACATCATGTCAGTGAATTGTTAGCAGTCTATGAATGAAAGATGTTTGATATGGTGAGAGAAGGAAGAAATGCCTTCTGGGAACTGATAGGTCAAGGGGATTTACTAGGTTAGGGAAAACTTCTTGTAATAAGTGGATTCCCAGAGAATGTTGAGAGAAAGAATGGAATATCTTGTTAGGTAAAGAGAAGTGTTTGAGAGGTGCATCCAGGAGTGTGATCTGAAAAACTGACATAATCTATTTGAAGAGGTAAATTTCACAACAGTGCATTAGTATAGATTTTCACTTATGATAATGTCATATTTTACTATGTAGTAATTCCATACATTTGTTTTATTTATTTAATCAACCTTACTAGACAACAAAGTATTAAAAAAAAGCTTATTCCTTACACTTATGAAATTGATGATGAATGGTTGATTACCATATAGGTAATTTAATAGAGGTTTGTGTGACTGCTCGGGGAGCCTATGTTTGGATCATAAAAAGCTTCTACCAAGTGAAGAAGAAGTATAAGATAAATGTAAATTTGATGATTGAATTCTTAGAAATTAAGACATTTATTTTTTGGCATTTTCCTATGGATAGCCATGTACAGATGAACAGATTTAGATATAATACTGTGTGTATTATTGTTATTAACTTGTCAGAGAATCATTAGAACATTAACTACCTCCCAATGCATATGTCTTGTCTGCAGTACCCAGAATGCATGGTCTTTATCCTACTCTCTTTACTTTCTGTGACAGGACCTATCACCCCATAGTCTAGAAGATTCCATTTATAATTCTTATGAACATTTTTCTCATATTAAGCTGAAGCCCAACTTCATTCCCTGTTTTACTGGCCCTGGTTTTTATCCTCCAAAGCTATCCATGGTAAATCTAGTTTAGGTTCTACATGAAACTGTTTCAGTATTTGAAGACTGTTATGTTCTTTTTAAACCTGCTCTTCAGGTACAGTTTCTTCCAATTTTCCTCACTTTCTGAAGAGTCATTTCCCTTGGTTGTATTGTTTTTGTTGTTATTGTTTTTATTAACTATTTTGTTCGTGCCCTAAAGTATAACATGAAATTTGAAGAACATACCTTTTTTTGTAGTTAAAAATGTGGATAGTTCTTAACTTTTTCCCACTCTTCTAATAAATCTTTCATTTTATCTAAAAGTTCTCTCGGCATTTCTGGGATGTGATGCTTTACTGTATCAGGAGATTTAAAACGTATTAAGAAGCTAGATACTTAATCTCCCCACCTTGATTTCCCACTGAACCAACTTAGAATTGCTCTTCCTGGTCTGAAGTTACAATTCTTGGCGGGGAAGAAAAACAAGATAGAATTTGTGAGATTCTGTTTTTTCTTCTCTGCTAATATTTGTGATGGTTGCAAACGGAAATGCCTCCTCAGGGCTTGTAAGGAAGGGCCTGAGTTAGGTCTCAGGGATGGTTGGCTGGATGCTGCCATGGAGAGATAGGGGCCCAGTATAGACAGACGTCCAGAGTTTTCAAGAGAAGGCGTAAAAACATATTTTTAAGTAAAATCTCCTAACTGATAAATGGGAGCAATTGAGACTAAATTAATAATAATAACAATAACAATAATATGTCTCTACCCCACACGTGACCCCACAGGTCAATAGTTTGTGATTGCAGTATTACATAGGACTGTCCTATCTGTTGCTGCTTATTCCTACTCTAAACACATAAGGATACCCTCACTTTCTGTTATCTTTGGTGTTTTAGAAGCTTTCACTTTTCTGATGTTTGGCCTTCCTTCCTGTATTGTTATAGTTAAATGGTTACATAATTGCTTATTTATTTAACCAAAAGCTTCTGCCTTTATTAAGAGCTATTTACATTTTACAAATCGTATTTGTTGAACCAGGCAAAGTGATCAGTTTGACTGTTTATGTTTATTCTTTTGTCCTAAAGCTAACAAACAAAGAAAACAAACTGGCAAACCCTTTGATGAGCTGAGAGTCCCTGATGAACTGAATAAATAAATATATCCTTGAATAAGAAGAGGAATTATCAACACAGACAGTCTAAAGGTTTACTGATTACTATTAAGAGGCACACCACTGTGCTGCATTTGAATTACAGGTTGAGAAGATACAGTAAGGGAATTTGAAGAAATTAAATAAAGAAAATTTAGGCTGTGGTTGAATTGCAGAGGAGCTTTTAACCTCTGCAAGAATTTATTGCAAGATTCTTTCAAAAATCTAGTTTCCCTTATTTCTTTTATTGTTTATAGATCATTAGCTATTTGACAGAAATATCGTCAAGAGAGAAGCTTAATCTCAAGGGTCAGTTATCATTGCCAATTGAATATTAGCCAGAAGTGAGATTGAAACATCTCTGAGATAATTTGTCAATGAAAAATGTTATTTAATTTACAAAACATTGACTTATGCACAGTTTTCTAGAGCATATCTAGCATTTCTGTGAGGAAACCTTGTGCATAATTCATAAATGTTTCTAAAATAACATTTGGAGGATTTCTTTAGGCCATGGTAGAATTTCCTCACGTGTTCCAGATATACTGCAAACCTAAATAGTATGAAGAAACTTTTGTTAACTCTTTAAAAAAACCTGATAATTTCTTACCAAATCTAAGTAAAATATTCCCTTATGTAGAAATTGTCTATTTTTCATTATGTTTTACTCTAAGGTGCGTGGGATTTCTTTCTGTTCAAACGACTCATCCAGTTGGAAGAATATGGCAGAGTCCCATTGGGGATCATTAGGAGTATTGCTCATGTTAGACATCTATCGGGGCAGCCCTCCTCATGCTAAATTCTGGAGTCACAGCTCACAAATAATATGAGATGCTCACAGGCACAAGGCAGGGAATAACGTCTGAGTGGGAGAAGGTCAAGGCCCGGGCAGGGGAAGAGGTCAGAAGCAGTAATGTGCCCTGGGCAAGGAGTGCTGATTCAGTTGAAGCTGGAAACCATCACCAGCAGTTCATTGTCCATAGGAGGCAGGTTTAAAGATGAGCATTATTTGATCCTCTGACAAAATGGCTTGTCAATAGTAGATTCTTCATCACCTAAAAGGGTAGCCCTGAGTTCCATGCCTATATGGAGGTTATTTCTATAGTTGATAACTGCAGCATTTAGAAGAATGTAATGAGAATATATTAATTAATTTGCCTAAGTCTGGTTGATCTTTATTGCCCTCGACCATAACTCTATTCCATTTCCCTATTTCCTTCTGAATAAAGACTCTCTCTCCCTTCTTTGTGAACCACAGAACCGTTATGTTTGATTTATTTTCTCACGAGGAAGTACTCTGTACTTAAGGTGTATTGGTATTATTGGTATTATTGATGTGATCATATGGTACATCTGCCTAATTAGAGTTCCCTGCCTGTGAGCCAGCTTCAGCCGGTGAATAGCCTCTTACTACTCTGGCTTTTCTAGATGCTCTCCCTCTATCAGGGAATGCTCTGTCTAGAGCCATTCCTTTCTGTCCTTCTTCCTCCCCTGCTTCCATTCCAATTCCTGTTTTTCCTGATGAATCAATACAGGTATCTCCTCCGCCAGGAAGCCTTAGCTACCCCTCCCATCCACCCAACGTAGATTTGATGTTTTCCATATCTATATCTCCAGCACCCTATAAAAGAGTATGCGACCTTGTTGGCAATCATGCTGTATTGCATTTATTTGTCTAGGTCTCCTTTCCAACTAGGAGGGTATATGTCCAATTAACTATCACAACTAGCACATTCAGTAAATTACTAAGTGATTCAGTACATAAATTACTTTGCTTTGACAGGAGTTATAAAAGGGATTAATACTCCTTATTCTTGGGTAAAGTTTTAATCTTCTAGAAACAGAGAAGTGAACATTTGGAAAGAAGAAACACCAGAATTACCAAATACCACAAATCTTCATCCCAGTGTTTATTTAAAAAAAAAAAAAAAAAAAGCAAAAGTTTTCTGGAACATCTTGTGGTAGAAATGTTATAAAGCACCAAATTTGAAAGTGATGTATAAATGGGGGGCTCTCAATAGTTATATATTTATTGGATTCTACAAAATGGGTTGGGTAGGACTTTGGATGTCTACCTTTGTTTGAAGTTTATAGATTTTCCTATGATTTTTCTGTGGACTGACTGTAGTATGGCGAGGGAAAAAACATGCCTTGGATTCAGACATGGTTGTTGCTGGCTTTGAATTTGCCACTACTGAGCTTTTTACCATGCTAGATTTGAGTTGGTTTCTTCATCTCTAAAGTACGGGAATTGAAACAGTTGATATTTAGGCCACTTCCAGAATTTCAGTTCTGTAGTTTTTAGCCCAGGAATAATACAATGAACTGGATTATTTATCAGTGAGTTTTTTCTGGTCATTGCACCTCTCAGTAACATGTAATGATTGCAAGGGTATGAGCTTCAGACCAGCCATGTCTCTTCAGTGGGTTATACATCTCACTTTTCAGTTTCCTTATCAGTAAAATGGAAAAAAATTTGATAGCTACTCCATAAGGGATGCTGTGAAGGTTAATTAAATTAATGTATGTGAAGTGTTCAAAACGGTGTTTGGCATGTTCTAACATCTATTTAAGTATGAATTATTGTGTTGCTTTTAGTATTATTTTGCTGATTGGTAGTCTTTATCAAGATTTGTTTTTTCTTTTAAAGGAACTACTTTATGATAGTTGCTTGGGATAGACCCTGAGTTACAAACCAGAAACATAAATGTTATCCCCTATAGAGAATTCAAACCTTAAGACCTCTTGCCAGAGATTCAAAAAGCAACAAACAAACAAAAGCAGAAAAAGTGTGAAGGTTCTTAAGAGAAAATTCAGGGTTAATTTGACAGGATGGAGACAGATTTCTGGGCAGACTGCCATGCCAATGTGATAGCCATTTCTGTCTGAATAAAGCCAAAGATATTATTGTTTATGTTGTACAAAAATGCCAACAATTATAGGTTATGGCCAGTTGTTTCACCCACCCCCCCCCCAAACTTAAAAAAATGTTAATGCCTCTAAGAGGATTAAGAGATTTGCAATTTACTGTGAATTATTTTAATCAGATTATAGGTCCTCTTTTCCTTGGAGTTCAGCTTTTAGCACTAGGGGAATGGAAGTTTTCATTTGGCAGGTGGGTTGGGTCGGATGGTGACACATTGGGAAGTGCCAAGGGTGGAGAAGGATGAGGCCACTGGGATCCTGGAGTAATATAGGGGCCAGCCAGGGAGAGTGGAACTGGAAGGGAAGGTAAAGAAGTACCAGTAACAAACCTCTCACATGTTAAACATGTTCTCTGAGTCTAGAAACATTGTATCTAGCTCCCTTCTTTATACTTAAGTTCTTTCAAGAAACCAAACCACTGAAGTACAGAGAAGCTGATTTTTAGATGAGTCATGGACAAAGGTTTGGGAAAATGTGTCTTTTGTGGAATAATATGGTGAGTAAGATTTCAACCTCCAGAGGAATTTCATTTATTTAATCAGTAATTACTCATCACATTCTGTGTGTCTGGCCGGTGGTGCTCTAATCTTGGTACTATCACTGGCTGTTTGAAAATGTACCTGGGATTTATTGTCATCAGGAATAGCAAGACATGCAGACATGGTAATGACTGTCATGAAGTTTTTACTCACAGTTTCAAAGAAACAGGAGACACAGGATGCCATGTAGGGCCACACAGGGAAACAGCAGGTTTGGATGGGGGGCAGAAGGAGGGAGAGGATAGCTGGGGCAAAAGCCTTTTGTTGTGGTTTTCATGGGAAATGAGGAGTGAGGCAGGGTATGAGAGGCAAACACATTGAAGGTTGGATAGTTTCAATCATTTCAGCAGGCTGTGAGCCGCAGGGTGGTCCCTAGTTGTTCAGTGCCTGGACTTGGGGTGATAAAAGCCAGAGAGAAGAGGTGGCTCCGTGTGTGGGCTCTGGATAGATGGGTTTGTATTTGAAAGGTGTGTTCTTCAGTGAGTGTTTGCCGTCCCTAGGAATTGACTAGCCCTAGGAGAGGCCCTGACCCGCAGTGAGCAAGACTCCAGATGCCAGAGCATCAACAACACAAAATAAGAATGTGTAGGTAATACATTAGTGAAGTATGTGAAGTTGGTTATATCACTTCAGTTTTTTAAGCCTTAGTTTCCTCATCTGTGAATTGAGGATAGTAATGATATCTACCTTGAAGCATTCTGAGATCAAAATGGAAAAAAGTTACTATTTTTCTCAGAAGAAATATTTAATAAGTGGTGGAAGTTTAAAGTCCAAATAGGTGATACGGAAATTAACTCAGAGTTCAAAATAATACTGATTCTGAGATCTAGTGTGTGTATGTGTGTGTGTGTGTGTGTGTGTTTTAATAAGATGAGATGAAATTGTGTGCCTGTTGATGGAGACAAGTTATAAATGACAGTACTTCTTAGATTATTCACTAAAGACATCATTTTAATCTCAAAAGAGATCAAATTTGCATATAGAACTTTTACTTTCAAGTCTTAATACATGAAAATCTTATGAATGTTACTTCATTTTATCTCTTCTTGGGGGAATGTATTTTCTGGGAAAGCAGCAGAATATTGGAGTAGTGGTACTTAATGCTGATTAAGTACTAATTAATGATACTAATATCAGAAGAACTTTGGAGAGGGTAGGGAAAGTTATCGACTCAAGGTTGCATGGCCAAAGGAATGTCTATTTTGTAATATTGCTATCAGTTTGAGTGTGGCATGTCTGCCTTTACACTGTTCTCTGTATTTCATCCCAGGCTAGGAGTTCCAGTATGCCTGTCACAGCTTGCTTGCTTGCGATGTGCTCCTGGTCACTTTTTAATTTTTTTTTTCCTTACTCTCAGACTCTCTTAAAGGCACTACATACTCTTACTCAAAGCACTGTGTCAGCCTCACTATTAGTTAGTGCCCATCATTATTTAAATTCTGCTTTTTACCATAGTCTCACATCTCTGTGAGGGATGATCCATGCCTGTTTTAAAGAATTAGCTATCCTCAGTAGTTGCCACGCACGCAGCACATCGTGGGTATTCGGTAAATATTTGTTGAATGAACAGTCTAAACTGATCATTTTAGCATTTTAAAAATATAAAGTGTATCTAGTGAAAAAAATAATACATCCTCCCACAAAGGAAAGATAAATGAGACTATGTTATCTAATATTTTAACTATTTTTAACTAATATTTTTTCCATAAATGTAATAGTAAAGAACTTAAGAGTGTTTAGGTTTGCCTTGAATATTGTTAAGGAGAGAGATTTAAATGTTTAACTGTTTCTTTTAGGAACAGTTAAACATAGTTACAGTGGGTAAGCTCTATAATTGAGATTGTAGGGAAACATCTAGAGAATTCAAGAACCTCAGGTTATTAAAAAAAGAAACTTAGAAAAACTTCCTGGTACCTTACTGAAACTCACTCATAAGAAGATGGGCATAAAACACACCATGTAATGTTCTCCTATTCTTTAAGATATTTACCATTCAAAATAACTTCTTACTGGGTACTTGCCATAGGTGAGAGGCTTGCAGGCACTGGTGATATGAAGATTAATTTAGTTATGATCCCTACATGCAAAATTCACATTGCCTGACAATTGAGGAAGGTACATGAACAATTAGAAAAAAATATATATATATATGCAAGAAGGAAAAATGTTCTTCCTACCAGGGTCAGGGAATATTTGAAGAATAAGTAAATATTGAAGATATCCTTTCCTCTGCTTGTTTGCCCATCAGATGAAACAGAAGAAACACATATGTATGGCAAAGAGAAGAGAAATTGTGTGGGATACTGAGGAATGGGAAATTGTTTGGAATTGCTTACTGATTGGGTAATCCTGAGGATAAACCTGTGGTCAGAATATAAAGGTTCTTTTCCTCCATGCTCACTGTAATGAAGTTCATTATGTGGCAAAGGAAAACCAGGAAAGTTTTTCAGGTAGGGAAAAACGTGGGTGGGTTAGAAAGATCTCTCAACCAGTGGTATGGATGATGGATTGAACAGGCAGTATACCACAGGCAATGAGAAGACTTGGAAGACTATCAATAAAGGGGAGAGATGATGAATAAATACAATGTTGATGGAAATAAAACAAAAGGAAAGATACAGAGCTTTTGGATGGTAGAATGAATAGAGAGACTCGATAGAATATATGCAAGATGGAGGGACTCCATATGGTACAGATGACTCCACGAGCAACAGGAACTTCAATAATAATGGCTGAACAATATGTGCAGAAGAAATGCTATGACTTCTCCTTTCATAGGTTGAGTTTATGATGCCAGTGGGTTGTCCACATGAGCATTCTGCAGTGCCCGAAATGCTGAAAAATTCCATCTGGATTATAAGAGAATTATTTAGAGATAAAACTTTGGTAAACATTTTAGTGGAAGTGATAAGAAGTTTTTCCAGTGAGAGGCTTGGGGTTGGTAAAGAGGGAGACAGAGGGCAGGACCTAAAATAAGTTCACCTTGCCTGCTTTTGTTACTATTATTATTACTATTTTGATTATAATAATATGGGCCTGTACCTAAGATTAGAGGCATGTATTATTAGGGAAGGGAGAATTAAAGGAAATGGTTGTTTCTGAGTCAGTTTTAGCTGCATCCACCTCAATTTTGAACATGTTCATGCTTTGAAAGTACATTGCAATTTCAATATGTGCTATTGATTTAGAAAAAAACACGGGGTCTGGAGTAGATTCAAGTTATGATTCAATTCTACAAATATCTGCTGAGTAATCACTATGTAACATTATTTGGGATAAACACTGGAAATGTAAAACAACGATTCGGACAAAGCCCTAGTCCAGAGGACCCAATGTTGCGTGAACGCCGATTTGATCTTAGATAAGTTTTGATCGTCGAAATTATAAGCTTTTCTACTTTTGAATTTAAAGTGTTAATTTGTGATCATTATATATAGGTTCAAAGAGACTTTCTGTAAGTAAGTGTGGCAAAAACAGGTTATGAAGAAAGATGTTTAAGGACATGATTGAAGAAATTTTAGGCACATGGAATCTCCAAGTAGGAAGGAAACAGAGAGATCTAGCCCAATGTACTAAGACAGAAATTCATTTATGTTCACATACATAGTCCTTCATGTGTCCCTCCTCTTAGTTCCGAAGAGAAACCAGCCACTTACACCAGCACTGCTAAATGACTTGCTCTTTCCCACTTCTCTTGTCTCATCTTTCAAAATGCTCTTTCTTCCTCCTACTTGTCTACCTAATTAGTACTCAACACATCTGAGGCAGATCAGACATCCTGTCTAGGAGGGCATTTTGGGCTCCTGTCCCCTCCATCCTGTCACCCAATTCTACAAGTCCAGGTGAATTGGCCCTTCCATGCACTGTTATAATAGTGTGTATGTCTTTACTTTAAGACTATAAATTATGTTGTGCCGTACTGTCTGTTTCCATAGTCAGATTTTGAATAATTTGAGGGCAAGGAGACTTTCTTCTTGATGTACATATGCCTAGAACCCAACACAGTGTCTTATACGTCAACTTTGTTTGCTTCATTTATTTAATAAACATTTAGAGACTTGGCCAACGTGAAGCATAAAATAATAAATCAGTGCTATTAGATTCATTTGTTCACTTATTCAAGGCTTAGAATGGACCAGGTGTTGTACTAGGTACATACCAAAATCAAAACAACACAACAGGATTTTTGTTTTGTTTTGTTTTTTTGGGGGGGGGTCCCTTATAGAATTACATGCTCTCAGAGAAACAATCAAACTTTCTTCTTTTTTTTTTTAAATCAAACTTTTTAAATTAATTAATTCACAGTGATGTTGAGGAACACATTTAAAATTATTCCCTACCTCCCCTAAGACAAAAATGTGGGATGGCTATTTCTTTATTTTGGCAAAGTTTGAATGAGGGAAAGAGAAGACTCTGTATCAATCAGTTTTTCTTAAGCTTGGCACCAAGAACATTTTGGGCCAGACGATTCTTTCTTTTGGTGGCTGTCTTGTGCCTTGTAGGATGTTTAGCAGCCTCTTTGGCCTGTATTGCTGGCTGTCAGTAGCATCCCCCTAGTTCTGACAAAAATGTCTCCAGATATTGCCATGCCTCTTAGAGGACATTGCCTCAAATTGAGAACCACTGCTTTATATCTACATGAAATTTTCCTCAAAAAGAGTCCATCTGGCCAAACTGCATTGAGGTAGATTAGTATCTTTTTGCATGTTAACCTATTTCTATACAAATAATACATATAGAAATATACATATGTCTGAGTATACCCATACATAGTATTTTTTTCTCTATTACAAAAAACTATTGTAGATATTTAGTGAAAAAACAACAACCTGTCATCCTGCCAATATGCATTTATGAAGTAATGAAGCTTGAAAGTTTTGTGAATGTTTGTGTGGAGGTGTGTGTGCTAGTTACTGGCTCAGTTGAGCATATTCTGTGTTGATTTTTACTGAAAGTAGGTTTTATTAATACATCAAGAAAGTCATTGCTTACAGTCTAAATTTGCTACTGGGAACTGGTCAAGTCCTCTTCCATGGGGATGATGTGCTATAAGAAAAACCAAACAGGCTGATGTGGTAGTGATTTGTGGGGAGGACTTACATTAGCTAGAATAGTCAGGGAAAGATTTGAGGGGGAGACGTTTGAGTTCAGATCCAAGGGATAAGAATGAATGCAATAAACAATGGGCTAAGTGAATGCTAAGGTTGAGATAGGAAAAACTTGGTGAATTAGAGGAACAGAAGGGTCCGTTTGTCCAAGTACGGTGATAAATGGAGATTGTTGTCAAGTGTCATCACCCAACAGCCTCCTATGCCAATTTGCAGAGGTATTTGGGTTTTTTTTCATATTGTTTTAAAAATTTCATGCAACATTTAAAAATTGAGGTTTCTTTAAAAACCCAGATGTCTAGCTTTTCCTGAGAAACTAGATGATCTGCTAACTTTAGATTCTCCCTCACATGTGGAAGCTGTCCCTTGGAGGTGATGGAAACGACCCCTGTAGGCAGTCTCCCGGGTTTGCTGGGATCCTTCACTCATACTGTGTATGCTCAGATCTTACTGCTCAGTCCTCCTTGTCCTATTAATGAATTACTTGTCACTTTTCATTCTCTCATTTAGGGACTTGAAGGGCCTACGAAGGACTTTTTTATTTCAAGTGAATTAAGATGGTAGCAAGCACAAGAATACCGTGCTCTGCTGTAAAAAGTGAAAGGATTATTCAGCATGCTCTGGAAGGATAGGTTACAGAGACAAGAGTGGAAACGGGGAGAACATTTAAGAGGGTGCTGAGGTGGGGGTGGATGGTGGCTCCCTCTGAGGTGGTACCAGGGCGACGAAGGGAAGTGGTGTCAGCCTCTGCTGTAGTTTCAGTTGTGTCGTTCAAGCTGACCTGAATGACCAGCCCCTGGAGTGCAGACCCTGCATGTGACAAGACAGGAACAGTGCCCCCTGGATTTGTGCCACATAGCTGACTTGAAGGAAGGATTTGGAATAGAAATCCAAAAGTAGAAATGGAAGATCTCACTTATGGGTTTGCTTTGTGTAGGGAGCAGTGGTAGTCAGGGAAAGAAAATAATATCATCACCTGGGTGGCTCAGTCAGTTAAGCCGCTGCCTTCGGCTCAGGTCATGATCCCAGGGTCCTGGGATCGAGCCCCGCATCGGGCTCCCTGCTCGGCGGGAAGCCTGCTTCTCCCTCTCACACTCCCCCTGCTTGTGTTCCCGCTCTCGCTCTCCCTCTGTCAAATAAATAAATAAAATCTTTAAAAAAAAAAGAAAATAATATCATCAGTCACCCAACTCTGATTTGGATTGTCTCCTTTTAGTTACAAATGAAATAATTTATGTCAGTATTAAAGGTATAAGGCGCCCTATATAAGACAACAGAATAGACACTTCTGGGTTTCAGCGCACAGCAGCCATTATTTTCCATCTGGTTCTCTAAACAAGTGCCATATGAAAAGTGTCCTGGTAGCTTGAATGTATGGATTCATGTCTGTGAGGTATTTATAAACACACAATGTGAATTCTTGCCCCTTCTAGCATTTTAATGGTTTCACATTAAATGGTAGGTCATTATACTTTTCACTGAGACAGTGAAGGGTGATTAACTCCGTCTGGGTTCAACCAGTGTAATTGTAGAGGCTACAAATATTGTTCCAAGTCAGGTTAAGGTTTAAGGGTGAAAGTATAGTGAAGCTTGACTGGATGACTTTTACAGCATCGAGTTAATGTACACAAACAAAGAAACTCTTGTTTTCTTTCCATTATGAGTGTAGAGAACAAATGACTTGCTTGTTATAGAGAGGAAAATGTGAAAATTACGTTGGTCTCCAATAAAATTCGTGCTGTGTGAACCCATTTACTCGGTATTTTGAATTTCAAGTTCTTTTTAAAGCTCTGTTTAACATTGCTGAGATGCAAAAACTTTAGACCCTGAATGCATGGCCTTTGTTGGGATAAGACTATCCTAACAAATGGCATCAACAGATTTACTATCTTTTACATAGAGAAGGCAATTTACCACCATAAAATACACTAGCACACTCTTAGAAGGGAAAATTGCCTTTTTCTCTCCACTGACTGTTTTTAATAGATCCAGCTACCCCCAAATGCTTCCATTTCTCTCCATTTCTCCCAGTAAGTACTTTAGGTAATTTGATATAGCCTTTTCCTTTTCACTAGTTGGATTCAAATCTTGGAGACTGGATTTCAGTTAAAGAAGGGAGGTTGAGGGCAGAAGGTTGCTTATTATGACCCAGGAATGGGATCAGAAGGCTAAAGCTTCCTTTCAAAGCTGTGTTTAGTATTTACATCCATCTTAAAGACAGATTTAGAAATGAAGTCTGACACTTACGTGGACCAATTTTGCTTAAAAGACTAGATATTTTAAGGTGCTCCATGGAACTTAAGGTAAGTGCTGGAAACTATAATGCCCTGGACATTAAAAAAAAAATCCTAATATGTAATAAATTAGTCACTCTCTTCTCCTTTAATATTTAACATTTTTTACTTATAGCTTTTGCTTTGGTTTGAATTTCTGTCAAAATATGACAGGGTTTTGTGGGAAAAAACATTTTGGCTTAACAGATTTTAGATGTAAACTTTAAAGAATTTAGAGAACATTTTGTTTTTACAGAAGTAGAATGAATTTGACTGGAGTTTCTGAAAGAAAAAAAAACTCAGAGGAATTAATAACAACAGGCAAAGTAAATAAATTTCATTTGGGCTAACTGATCCTTTAAAAAACATAGCAGCCTTGATCTGACATCATTCAAGTTGTAAAGGTTGCCATGAGATGCTTGGGTCTAGTCCCTGAGGTCACAGCGAAAGTGCAAGGGTCAAGGCTTACACTTAGCCTTGTGTCAACAGCGTCATGCCCTAATAAGTCTAAGAACTGACTTGACTGGGTTCAACTCCATATATAAGTATATTATGCTCTTTCCTGAACTTAAATAAGGAAGTGAGTAAATACAGGCCTTTAGGCCTTTGTGTTGCTATCTAGACTTGACTCAAAATTCAAAAAATTAACAACTATGAGGGAGAAAAATAAATTCTCCTTAAAATACACTTTACTCAGGATGAGAGTATGCTTGTGAAATCATTTTTTGTTAGAAACATTTTTAAAATATGTGCATGTATGTTTGTGAATGCACCTGTGAGCATCTTATTAAAATCAGTCTTTTTACACGCGCGCGCGCATCATGGAACATGCTTGATTCAAGAGCATGAACTAACTGCACTTTATTTGGTTTGAATTCAGGCCTCCTGTGTCAGAGATAATTTACTGATGACGCGATGATTTTAAATTTAGTTGGGTTCTATAATGATGGAGATTAGTAGAGGAGAACTGAGAAAGTCCTAGCAGAGTATCATGAAATACCTGGATGAAATATTGTCCATCTTTTCTGCTACACCATATACACGCGTGCGCGCGCACACACACACACACACACACATATACACACATTCTTGTCTCCAACCCAAATCTTGGCATGTTCTTTGGTCCTCAAGTCCTCACTGCTGCTTCAGGTTCTGGCAAATAGAAGAACCTCATTTATTTCCTAGCTTTCCTTGCAAGGGGCTTTCTGTTCTCTGGGAAACACTGGAATTATACAGGAATACTTCAACATCTGGGGATGTCTTCTTATCTGAGATTACTCCATGATCACATTGTATTTCTAGACCTTGATTGGGACCACCCAAGTCTCTCGTACCTGCCTTCATCTTGACTTTAATACTGTAGGTAGAGTTGACAGAGGGCACACAATTCCAAGAGTATCTGTATTCTAAATTAAGTAGTGACGCTGGAGTTACGCAGTTTTTGTTGGCAAATCTCAACAAACCTTGATTCACACTGTCTTGAGCAGTAAGTAAATACATTATGTCATATGGATAGAAATCCAGCGGACAATCTACTCACAGATGTCATCAAGCACTGTATTCTTCCTGCCTCTTAATTCTGACATCCCCTTGGTGTCCTTCAGCTAAGAACTGCTTCCTTCTAATGAGGCAAAATGGCTGCTGGTGGTAATTATGGATCCTTGTTTCGATTTTAACAATAGCGAGAGGAACTTCCCCATCCTAACCACATAAGTTCTTCCCTTCAGTCTGATTGAGACATCTTCAGATAATCATTACCGTTGGAACCAGTGACTGTACCAGGGAAATGATGTGTGGAGGTTGGCTTAAGCACCTGTAGCAAGGATTTGGGATCACCTTCATCTGAGACCTGCTGGTGAGAGGTGGATGCCTGAATAACATAATGGCCATTAGGAAGGAGTATTCCCGCCACATTCTTTGTCAAATAGATTTACTCTTGTATCCATCAGTGGAAACTACACTACCGGAGCAATCCACCATTCCAATCGGGGCTGTTTTCTCTGTAAGCCTACTGAACAGTCTTCATTTTTAATTTGGGCTATAATTTTAAATTTAATCATAATTTTAATCTCCACAAACATGCTCTTGTTTTCTATTATTCCTTTTTCATAGCATTGTTTTCTTGTTTTGTGGATGTAATCACTTCCTGAATATTCCTGAGTTTATTCAGAAATAAGAGTTTGACAATTACTTGGGAGTACCTCTGAGTTCTGTGTGAGATAAGTAAAAGGGAGACTTTGCTTTGGCAGGGGGGTGTGTTGGGGGGACAGCTAGGAAGCCAGGTGTAGACACTATAGGAGCACTCAAATTAAAGAAAAGGATTATGCCAGGTTTCACTTGATAGGTTTGTTCAGTTTCACTGGGAAGGGGTCAGCTGTTTTTCCTGGAGGTAAATGCCAGCTTCCTGGTTTTGCCTGCATTTGGGAAGGAGGGGGTTTCAAGTGAAGGAATTGCCCTTATACAGACCTTTAATTAATCCCCGTTTCTTAGGTGTCCTTTTCATGGCCATCTCCCACAGTCCTGCTGACTGGGTCTTGTTTTTCAAGGGCTACCTCTGCAGACTTGTACATTTTCTGGAGTCACATCACAGCAGATTTTAAGTTGCAACTCTATTTGATTCCTGAACACATTCTCATTCTTTCTCTTGCCTCCAGAAATGTGTTCATTGGTGATGCCAGTCCCTCTACACCATCTCAGAACTTTTGTGTCAGTGGCTGCAGAAAGAGTGGATGCCATTGTATGTGCTCGATCTGCCATTTCAATCAGTTGCTAATACTATGCATAATATAATGCATATTTAGATTGTTAATGTAAATTATTGCTTGTAATAATAACACAGTTGGTTGGAATATAGTGCTAATATTTCCACAGTGATTTATTAGAATCTAAATGGAACTAGCACAAACGGATTCCTATTGCAAAAGCAATTCAGAGGGTATTTATTTTGACGATATGATATGTGCAACAGTTTATATTTGCCATTATTTGATTGCTTGCTTAATCAAAGAGATTAATTTATAAACAGTTAAATTCAGGATCAATCTTACTATTCCTATTCTTACTATTCTTTCGTTCATTCAACAGCAATCTGTGGAACTTGGAAGTGCTAGTTACTGTGAATGTTACCTGATATATAATATTTTTAGTTTTACATAAATAATTTGTGTTTTAATACTTAATAAATCTAATTAAAGGACAAAAACTGACAGTGAGGGTTGAGAAAGAATATAAATAACATTCCTTATGTTAGAGTGAGCTAAATGTACATTTGGAAGGGGAAGGGAGATGTTTACCATTTTGTTTATGATTTCTCCTGAGCCAAATATATCACCTGTGAATAACAGCCATTCTGTAAGTATATATTGAAAATATGAATGCAATTCCATTGCTTTGTTATTATCTATGTATTGGTGCTATTCTAATGGACTCATTTTTATTTTTACTTTATATTTAGCTAAAACAGAAAACTGGAGCACTTGGCTGGCTCAGTTGGTGGAGCCATGTGACTTTTGATTTTGGGGTTGTGAGTTTGGGCTCCACATTGAGAGTGGAGAGATTCTTAAAAAAAAAAAAAAAGAGAGAAAGAAAACTGACTTATGTGCCAGAAAACCGGCTCAGATTCATTAAAATATGCATTTATGTGTGGGTTGGTAAACTTCTGGCAGGGGCCTTCTGCTGCTCTCCTGTTTAAACGCTGGTAGAAGAAATATACAACTTATAAAATTCTGCAATATTTGCTGAAAAATGGTCTCTTCGTGTTTTTATGTATTCAACATGACTGAAATGGCATATTGCCAATCAAAAATGATTATAAGAGTATTAAGGGGGGAAATCGAGGGTCTCAGAAAAAATATAACATATTAAATATTTTCTTAGGAAAGTTGAAAAAGGCATTATTTAGTTCAAAAGGGAGAAATCCAATGTTGGCAGATACTTTCTCCTTTTTTTTCTTTTCTTTTTTTTTCTATAGTGGTTATTGCTATTATCAAATACCAGAAAAGTATAAACATTTTTAAACAAAAGGCATATACTTTGTTTTATATTCATTATGCATTAACTTTTATTTTGGTTTTCTGTAGTAAAATTCGGCTTCCATTAAAAGTGTTACATTCAATTATAATTAAACAATCTAAAAGATAAATTTTTTGTAAGATACATAGATTTAAGTAAATTAGTGAATAATCAACAGTGATGATTAATTTATACAACAGAAGGTGAACCCAGGCAGCTGCTTTCTGTTTTCATACCCCCTGAGGCAGCTAAAACCCAGTGTTACATCCTGAAAAAAAAGGAGGGTTTTTTTTTTTTCTTTAAAGAGAAATCTATTTTTTGAAGCTCTTACCTCTGCATCATTTTTCTTTGTATGTAATAAAAAATACACACTACATTCCTCATAACTCAAGAAATATGATACATGATCTTTCCATACCAATGTCTTTCCTAAGGACTTGTAATTTGACTATTATCCACCTATCATCTACTTCCATCATTTTCTTTGCAAAATAATTGCCTGACAATTTTGATGAAATGTAATGGTCAACTTTAAAAGAAATAGACAAGAAGAATAAACCTTGTAACAATCACAAAACAAAGGGTTTTAGGGTTGTGAATCAATCAGTGACAGAAATAATGTGCCAAAGACTATAGTTTAAAATAGGTGATTTTAAATTTAATTTGTACAAATATTTTTTTTTCTTCCTGAAATATATCAATGATTATCTTGGACCCAGTTATGTTTCATGCTTCCAGCAGGTGGAGATAAAATGTTTCGGTCAATGATGCTAGTAATCTGATGTGTCCTATAAGGAAAAAGACCACAAAAATGCGAGACTCCAGAATTACATTGTGGAAGTTAGAGCAGGCAACACTCTTTTCTATCTTCACAGCTTGTTTGCTTCCAATTTTGGCTAATTAAAATGAATGTTTCCCCAAACTGGACCAAATAGAAGAGTCTGCCAGTCTTACAAGATAAACACAATTACCTTCATAAAAAGTTGCTGTTCAGTTCTTAGCTCTGTTTAATGGATATGAAAACTCTGACAAAAAGGGAACTTAGAAGTAAATTACAAACATATGAGAAAAATACACAGAGAGCAAGATTCAAAATTTCACTCTCAAGAGGAAATAGCATTTGGACAGTTTGTTCTTCATATGCTCACAATTTTTCCCCAGGATTTATTTCAGTATCCTTGATGCTAGAGAAGAAGACATTGCAGTATCTATTTACTTACCAAATTTTATAAATAGAACATGGAGGCTGTATGGAAACAAGTGTGAGTTCACTTGTCATCTTGGTTGATCAATTATTTAGTAGCTATCTTTGGATACACTTCTACGTATTTAGTGACTTTAAATATATAATATCTTTATAGCATGACTGTTGCCTAGAGGGCCTTTATGAAGGCCAAGCCCAGAGATAATTAAAATGTTTTGAAACTATAAATGTTTTAACAAGATCCCACTCCTTAGAAAACAAATAGCTACCCAAAGAGAGGCTTGCTAGTCTACTTCAGAGGCCACAGGATTTATCACCCAGCAGTTATCTTTTCTTTATTCTTATGCCCTCTATTTCATTACCAATAGAATTTTGTGAGGGGTAAGAGTTACTCCTCCCCAATCTGTCATGTGTCGTTTCATTTATTTTATTGGAGTTTTGTAAAGGTAGGGTGCAGTTGCTTAATTTTGCACTGTAGATAGCTCTAAGGGAAATATATATATATGAAATCTTTCTCTCTATATAATGTATAATATTTAATGTAGATTATATAGGGAAAGACATAGAATATAATATATTAGTTATTTCTAATTTTCTTTCTCTTTCTTCCCATGTCCTAGCCCTGTGCTGTGGCAAGAAACAAAAAGAAAGCAGCTTTGTTCCTTCTAAATGCTCAGAGTACTTTATCATGTTTTGGGGGAAGAGGTTAACATTCTGAAACACTGCTGTGTTTTATTGCCAGTAAATGTTTTTACTCACTAGTGAAAAGTTTGTAAATAGGCACTGTTTAAGAAAACAAAGAGATAATAAGTACTCAGACTTTTCCCTTCAAATTCTCTATACCTAGGAAAATGCATTGGTGATCTCAGCCCTTCTGAACAATAGTTGAGATCACAAAACCACTACTCATCATTCAGCCTGCCTGGCATAATTAGCGGCTTTGACTCAAAGGAGACTAAGGCGTGTTTAGAATAGAGGGGAAAGCTTTTTTTTTTTTTTCCTCCTTATCCCCCGTTATTCAGAACCAAGACTGCACATATCCCAAAAGGCCAGGGTTGCAGCTGAACAAGTGGCTGCTTCTAGATGTGTTCTGTAGATGAAATGTTTTCTCTGATGTGCCATTTGGAGGGCACTCCGTTAAAAGTCTAAAAGAATCAGTAGAGTTTGTGTGCCAGACTGATGGTTGGGAAAATGTTTCTGTTCGTTCAGGAAAGGCACGTAGTGCCGAACCATCCCTGGGGCCTGCATTTGATCAGTTGGAGATACATGAATAGCTGTCATTGAAGACCTCTGCCTGGGTGAATAGTGTATATTACAAAGAGATTTGAGAGGCAGGATTTGGCCAGCATGGTCGACTGATTAGCACCCACAACTCAGGAGGACTGGGTTTTATTCTTTCTTTCCTCATCGAATGCTGCCATGGAAGTATATAACCCATGCTGCTAGTAATTGCGAGCAACCCAAGCATACTAGAATATACATTAGCCAACCAATGGTGAGGTGGGGGCTGGAAATGCTCTTTTTTAGAGCCCTTTCGCTGAGATAGCCAGCCAGTCAGTCCCTTTTGGCTCAAAGCAACATCAACTGGGTTCTTCTTTTCTTGGGTCTTCCTGTGAACTCCGTCTCTGATTTACCCTCTTATTCAGGCTCCTTATGGCTTGGGAGAAGATGTTGAGCCGTAAGCCTTGTGCTTTTCCTTCAGCAGCCTTTTCGCTGATGTCTTTGGCATGATCATTAACGTCATGTTACCTGTTCAAGGTTTAATCCCGGACCCCCTGCCGTCCTTCCTTCTTTTCACTGTGTTGGTGTTGTCACTGTCTCTGTAACTGGAATCTTAACAGTGTAGCGTTGACACTTGAATGGGTGGAATTTCCATAAATTCTTAGCCGCATAGGTTTCCCAGGCTCTGTTTGAAATCCCACCTTTGTTGCCACCTGCAAATTTTCTTTTGAAGGCACCATATAAATAATAGTTTAAAATAATGATCAAAATAAACAAGAAACACTTAAATATGTCTATAAGATGACTGCCCTGGACATTTGGCAATTTTGGTCGTTATAACCGGAGGTGTTTTGGCATCTAGTAAGCAGAAGTGAATGATGCTGCCAAACATCCTACGATACTCAGGATAGCCCCTCACGACACAGAATGATCCTGCACAAAATGTCAATTTGAGGCAAGTTTGAGAAACCCTGCTGGGAGATAAAATTATTTCTCTTCCCCATTCAATGTTTACACCTTTAAAAAATTGTCTTTTATACCACCACTTCTTTCACTTTTTGGACCAAGATTGGTGTAGTCACCTGTGAAGTGTAATCTGTTAACCAGCTGATCTGAATGGTCCATTTTTCCTCATCCTCATCAAGAACAGGGATCAGGGGAAAACTAATCTGGGGGCAGAGAAGAAAGACAGGGGCCTGTATTGTGCTCACTCATCAAGGAGCTCCGAGAGCCAAATGTGCATAGAAAAACACATGATAGAAATGCACAAGATGGTCCTGAACAGAGAAAGACATGCTACATGATATCACTTATTTGTGGAATCTAAAAAAGCTGAACTCAGAGGCACCTGGGTGGCTCAGTTGGTTAAGCAACTAACTCTTGATTTTGGCTTAGGTCATGATCTCAGGGTCGTGAGATCGAGCCTGGCATCGGGCTCCATGCTAGGCATGAGCCTGCTTGGGATTCTCTCTCCCTCTCCCTCTCAAAAAGCTGAACTCCTAGAAACAGGGGGTAGAATGATGGTTACCAGGGGCTGGGAGGTGGAAGAATTGGAGAGATGCTTTTTTTGTTCTTGTTGTTGGGGGTAGATTTTTTTTAAGGGTACAAATTTGCAACTAGTAGATAAAAACATTCGGGATATCAGTGCACAACATAGTGATTATAGTCAACAATATTGTGTTGTAAATGTCTAAGTTGCTAAGAGACTAGATCTTAATTGTTCTCACCACAAAAAAAGAGATGATAACTATGTGAAGTGATAGAGGTGTCAGCTAACCCTGTGATGGTAATCATATTGCAGTATATAAATGTATCAAATCAATACACTGTATACCTTAAACTTACACAATGTTAAATGTCAATTACATCACAATAAAAAACAAAACAAAACAAACAAACAAAAATGATGGTCCTAGAAGGTACCAAAAGATTTCAATACCTTTTACTAAACTTGACTTATAATTAATCTTTCTTTTTCAGTATAATTATTACTCATCTTATGTCTATATACTTCTCACATCATTCTTTCGTGTACCTGATGTATATTCAAACAGACTCCTGACTTGCTTCCTTCTCTCTCTTCTCTCTTTCTTGACTTACCTTCTGAATCATCTCAGCTGTGCTTTGGGGAAGGTGAGTTTAGCAGTGATTCCTGATTTTCTTAATCTCATGAATCAGCATAGAATAATGGTAAATAGCACAGACTCTGGAGTCAGAGTGCCTCAGTTCTCCTTTCTGTAAAATGGATCTGTCAAATCAACATTGTCATCATGCTCACAGTCCACTTATAAGGTTATAGGAAGAATAAAGTGATAATAAAGCATAGCACAGTGTGTGCCACAGATCTTTGATAATTCATTACTTATATTGTTCTCATTGTTATTCATATTTTTATCGTTATGCATTGCTAACATGCATGCAGAGCATGGATTCTCCTAACTCTGTTTATGTGTTTCCCCTTATTTGAGTTTGCCAGCTCCAGATTACAAGCTGTTTGTACCAATTTGGGGCCAACTGCCCTTAAAATTTCCCCCTAAAATTTGCTTTTTTCTTTTCAATAAACTTACTAGTGTCTTCACACCCCCACCCCAGTTGCTTTCCAATTTAACCCAAGACAGTATTGACCTCCCAATTACTTAAATACTCAAATACTTATATTTATAACTGACATTGGTCCCATGTCTTTACCCCTTTCATTCTCCTCATCTGTATGTTCCTTCATATTAAAGATTTGGTTTTTTGGTTGCTCCACTTTTTGTCATTTCCTATATTATTCTCTACAATGCCAAGTATTTTTTTTTTTTAAAGATTTTATTTATTTATTTGACAGAGAGAATGAGAGAGAGAGCACATGAGAGGGGGGAGGGTCAGAGGGAGAAGCAGACTCCCTGCTGAGCAGGGAGCCCGATGCGGGACTCCATCCCGGGACTCCAGGATCATGACCTGAGCTGAAGGCAGTTGCTTAACCAACTGAGCCACCCAGGCGCCCTACAATGCCAAGTATTAATCAGTCACTGAGAAAAAGGCTACGGTATGAGATCTGACAGACTGTTCTCCCTTTTTATTATCCAGAGTTTGAGTATTTGAATCATGTGGCAATTTGAATAAAAAATGCTTTTCTGATTAGCATTCGTATCAAATGTCCTGACCTCTGGGATTAAGAAACAGATTCTGTAAATGTCTTCCAGGGTTCTTTGTGTTTTCATTTAACAACTAAGAAGGAAAGATAGTGTAAGTAGTAATTTAGTTTAAAGTTGTTTCTTTGTTCCTGTTAGGAAATTGGCCTGTGGGTGTGTATGGCAGGTAGGTGATAGGTGGAAAGAAGGGGGAGATGTAAATTTGCCTTTTAGTTGCTACTTTTTAATTTCAAATTTTCCTGCATCAGTCATTTGATTCTGATAACTGTGATTAGTGTATTTTATACCTTTCAGAGTTACCTCAACTGTTTTTCTTGTCTAAAAATGTAAAATCTGCAAATAGATGACCACTGAGCTCTCTCTCGCTTAGAACTTGATAGAAAGGCTCCTCTCTCACTGGGTAAATCCTTTCAAGTCTATGCTATTTTCATAACTTCAAAGTAAAAAAAAAAAATCATTTCTTTAAAATCTAGTTACTGTGATTTTTGTGCGTAGGGAGTGTGCTTATAGATGTTTATAATGATACAAAAATGCTCAGTATTTGACTGCTTTAGGGGGCAGAGGGGAAGTGCAAGTTGTTTATTAGTATAGAATTCAGTTTTGCAAGATGGAAGAATACTGGAGATCTGTTTCAGAAAAAAAATGTGAATATACTTAATACTACTGAAATGTATTTTTAAAAATGGTTAAGATAGTATATTTCATATTATATTTTTTACCATAATTCAAAGGAGAAAACTCAATATTGAATCTAAGCAAAAATGCTATTGCTTATTGAGTTTTTAGTAGCAGAGATGGGGCATCTCTTTTTTGTTTAAGAGGCTGATCTGCAGTCACTGAATGGTGACATGGTAATAGGACCTACATCATTATTGTGGAGAGATTTAAATGAGATATTTTGTGTGAGGTGCTTAACATCGTCTAACTCTTTATAAATGTGGAACCATGGCTCTTGTATAGAGTACAATAAAGTGAACTATAATCTACTGTAATTTATTTAATTCTATAGAATGCCATAATAATAAGTGCACAAACTCTGTGCCTAATTACAAGTTATGTGTACTTGGAAAATTTGAATTCCTTATACTCTCTGTGCTCATGGGGTTTCTCACTTGTATATGGAATAAGCAGTAAGAACTATTTCATAGGGTTGTTGAGAGGATTGACTAAGTTAATACAAAAAACACATATACTGTGTTTTATGTAAGTGTCATTATCTTTGGTGAAATAGAAGGTAATGATAGTTTGGATGTCAGTGGGTTTATAGTTTAAAGTAATATGTATTTTAAACTCACTAATTACTCCCAATTACTATTTCTTCTTATTTAATATTATCTCCCTGGATGGGTCACTTTAAAGCTATATCTACATATTCCCATAGACTGAAGTGTTTTGAGGTAGTTTCTAGCATTACCTGTAACTTAGCAGAGGTAGGGTTGGGGGAGGGACCCTAAATTCTGTCCAGTAAGGAAAGTTTTTTGTTTTTGTTTTTGTTTTTTTTTTTTTTTTACTGTGTATCTTTCAGCCAGTTCCAGATGCTACAAATCCTAGTACTTCTTGTTATGGTGTTTATTTCCAGAGAACACCAGGCTGCAGAGAAATGGATGGTGTGTGCAAGACCCTAGGGTGAAGATAGTCAAGAAGAAGTTTAGAATTTTGAAATAAGGAATATTCCTCTGTTGGAAATGAATGCTTTATTAATTATCCTTATTCATGTACATTTAGGGCCTTTAGAAATTTTGATGTAGCTTCAAAAGAAGCACTTGGTGCCTTCTGAGGTTTTCACACCATTAAGGCGCCAAGAGTAGCTGAAAATATGCAGGTTCTTTGTGTCCATGTTTTTGGGGTGTGTGTGGTGGGGCAGGAGGTGGTGAATGTTATCCTCACTTTGTCCAGACATCTCACATCCTGCCCAATCTCCGGGAGGCAGGTCACTTTCTTATAATTACAGTTTCGGGCTCATATGCCTCTTTGAACATGTTGGATTCTTACTTAATGTATTGATTTTTAAATATAATTATAATGTGAATTTAATTTGGTATATGTGTTTGGAGCATGTACTATTCCTTGGCAAATGTTTCCTTAAATTATATGCTTGTGCATGTATTAAAGTGTAGGAAATTATTGTTTTACTTGTAACATGCTCAAGGTGTATTTTAATAAATATAAAGGAATACCCTGAGGCTGGGGAACAGTAGGATCAAAAGCTTACTCTATTTTAGAAGATAGTTTTATTATGGTTGATTATTAATTTAAGGATTTATTTTTGGTGGGGAAAATGACTAGGGAAGGGTCTGAGCCCAAGTAGATCACTTGAGTGTGTGTGTTTGTGTGTGTGTGTTTTCATTTTCTTTCTTTTTGTCTGCATCCTGTCTTATCCCACTTTCCCCTCCCACCTTTTTGTTTATTATGCCACAGGGCTTTCATAGCCACTTTTAAAACAGCAGAGGCCCAGGGTACTCTGGTGGGGGGAGGCAGATTTTAGTCAAAAGAACATGGTGTTGTTTTAACTCTTTGGTTAGTAAAGTAGATTAAAAGCCAAAAAATTAAAACAAAACAAACCAAAACAAAAAACCCAACAAAAACAGTCATCAACTATGGGATCCTAATGCTCTCTAGATCTATGTGATTCTTAATATAAATGTGAGAAGAGATGTTGGTGATACTTTATCAGAATGTGATCTACATTGCTGAGGAGACAGAAATCTTTTAACAGTTGCCTTTAAGGAACTGTAAATTTCAACAATTATTCAGCCCATTGCTTTCAGCACCTTTTGTTGGCTTATTAGTGTATAGAACAGCAGGGTTGTAACAGGAGGAAAAGCCTGTGCATTTTAATTAGCTTCAAAGACAGTGTGAGATAAAAGCCAGGATTTTTGCCTCATTTTTATTTCACATTGGCTGATTAAGGATGCTATTGTGGGCTGAGCTGGCTTGACCTAATCTCGGTGACCACCCATTTATGGAAGGGGAATGGCAAAAACTTGCTCCAGTTTTCTGAATGGGATTAGGAAAGCACTAATTAGCAAACTCTGAAAGCCATGAGGCATGGATAGGACACAGCACCCTTCCATAAGAAACAAATGCAGTCTGGGGAAACATTCACCAATTGAACCAATTAATGCTTGCATATATTAGGCACTTGGTGATGTGTTTTCCGGTTTTAATTACTTAACCATGAATAAAAGCCTGATGTTCCTCAAGCTGTACTTGTTGATTAAATAAATACTTCTGGCCTGAAGAGAGATGTCAGAACTTGAAGAGTACTAACATTGATAAAGAGGTCTGTAAAGAGTTGAAGAATAAGATTCAAGTTCCATTTGACCTCAGCTGCAGGGGAAGTGACTGGGGATACAGTGTGTAGATCTTTAAAATTTGCTTTTTCAGCTTAAGGACAGTCCGATTTTAATTTTTAGGAGGAAAACAAGTCTATTTGTGGATCATCAGTTCTTCCTTTGTCTCTTAATGCATAACACAGAATACTGCGGAAAGAGCATAGGCTTTGGAACGCAGAGCAAGACCTGTGTGCGAATCCCTTTGCTGCCAACTAGTGTGGAACTCAGGAGGGGCCCCTGGCTGGTTCAGTCGGGAAGAGTATGGGACTCTCGATCTCAGGGTCATGAGTTCAAGCCCCACATTGGGTGTGGAGGTTACTAAAAATTAAAAATAAAACAAAAACGAGAAGAAAGAAATTTGGAAAGACACTTCACCTCTTCAAGTTTCAATTTTGCTACCTTCAAACTGAGGATAGTATTATCTATTTTTATTTTTTTAAATTTTTAAAATTTATTTTGTTTTAAAGATTTCATTTATTTATTTGACAGAGAAAGAGACAGCGAGAGAGGGAACACAAGCAGGGGGAGTGGGAGAGGGAGGAGCAGGCTTCCCGCGGAGCAGGGAGCCCGATGTGGGGCTCAATCCCAGGACCTGGGACCATGACCTGAGCCAAAGGCAGATGCCTAACGACTGAGCCAGCCGCCCAGGTGCCCCAGTATTATCTATTTTTAAAGTCATTTTAAGCATGGCATGATATGTATAATGCCATGGGTGATACTTGGCGTTCAATAAGGACTCCAAAAGTGGCTGTTGTCTTTCCTGTTATTATAATACTCTCATTATTACCCCTCGACATGTCAAACAAATGTAAGGCAACAGTATATGGAAGAAGTGAAACCTGAAGACACCTCGTCTAGAAACGTTGGTCCAAAAGAGACAAAACTAGGGTTATTTGGCCGAAATGGTATGGCAAGTTTCATGGGGGATTTCTTGCATCCATTCTTCTACCCTACCTTGGTTGAATGAATTGGCCACTAGATGGAAGCATACATTTTTTTTTAATTGGTTTTATATCTGTAAATATATAGGTCTTTTTATGAATAGATAGGCATATCTAAAATTTAAAAATCAGATTTAGTCAGTGCCTTTGATAATTTTTGAAATCTGTAGAGCTTAACTGAGATGATACAGGAAAGGAAAGAAAAAATAAGTTAAGATTCTGGAAATGTGTATGTGGGACTTGTATACATGCAATTTATGATGAATATTTAAAAATAATTAGCAAAATATTCTGTTCTCCCAGTTTAGATGGCACAATAATAGCTATTTTTATTCATTTATGTACTTTAGAACAACTTACTATATAGATATTCAAAAAATCATACAATGCTACGTACATTCTTTCAGCCTGGACTGGCTATATTTTCAATAAGGTCCTAAGTGATCATAATCACTAGTTTGAGCAGGATTGTATGTATATGTGAATAAGTAGGACTTAAGATTTCGGATATGTGATGCCAATATTACATGTTTCTAAAAGGATTTTTGTTTTCTCATGATTAGTTTCTTCTATACTTATTTCTTTTCAGTGTAGCTTATGAATTTTTTTTTAAACTATTGATTGACTGTCTGAATTGAGATCCTCTGCTAAATGCTCTGGTTAGATTAAGAAAATATAAAAATTTCTGTCCCTGTCCTCAAGGAACTTACGTTGAAGTTTGAGTACACAAATACAGTTAAATAATATATGCAATTTAAGTTATTATACCATAGAACAAAGAATTATGATTGAAATCTTTGCAGGGAGAAATAGTTTCATGCTGGAGTAAGTACTTTAAATTAATGATATATTTTGGAGAAGATAGAGTGAAGGGGAGGCGGGTGGGAAAGAAAAAGAGTTTTAGGAAGAGAGGAGTGTGTGGATATAAAACAAAGCATGTTTGCACACCAGTGAATAATCTGATTTTTCTAGATCTGAGGGGAATTGTGGGAATTGGGGTTTAAAAAGGTAGACCAAGGTCAGGTTGTGGAAGATTTTAACTGACAGGCTAAGTGGTTTGGGAATTTATCTTATAGTCGAAGGGGAATATTCAGCTTAAATGGCCACCATCACTTTGGAAGAGAAAAGAAATAGTTTTATACCAATTTCTCTGCTTTATAGCCTAGTTGAATCCACTTTTCAAATTATGTGAAGAAATTTAAGGGAAAAAAGGGATTTGGTGTTAAGCAAAGTTCAGATTTTCATTGTTAAAATGTAATGGGGCTATATCTTATATGTGTTGTAATTTATGAAATTTACAAGGCAACCACATATTGTGGTTGAAGAAAATTTGTGGGAAAATTAATCTGTTTTGCCTGTTCTTTTTTTTTTAAGATTTTATTTATTCATTTGAGACCCAGAGATACAGAGAGAGAGAGAGCATGAGCAGTGGGAGAGGCAGAGGGAGAGGAAGAAGCAGACTCCCCGCTGAGTCAGGAGCCCGATGTGGGGCTCGATCCCAGGACCCTGGGATCATGACCTGAGCTGAAGACACACGCTTAACCATCTGAGCCACCCAGGCGCCTTTTTGCCTGTTCTTTTATAAAACAAAAAAACGTTACCCTGTACATTTTGCTGACCTCATACTTATTTCTCTTCCAATACAAGAACAGATTTCTTAGTTGGTCATATTAAGTGAAGAAAGGCTTCCAAAATGCGTAACTGTATATGTAGTAAAATACATAGATTCAGTTACATGCTAATGAGAAAGAGTCAGCATAGGATTTGAGTAGAACTAAAATTGGGCAAATGCTAATATGAAGAGTGGAAACAGGAAAGGGCCAGGAGTTGGTTACAATTGGTGAGGGATTTGGGAGCAACATGACGATAGGGATTGTGTTGTTATATGCTTTCAGCAGGAAGTTCCATCAAGGAGAGTAGGCTGCATGTAAATCCAGGCAGAAAGGCTACTGGAATCCTGATGATCTGTCAGGCAGGGTTCTGACTCCTGGCTCCTGATTGTGAAGAAGGGACTCTCAGAGTAGAGGCAGGCCAAGGTCGGACTCTAAGATGGACGTGGGCACCAATTCTAATGAAACTTTATGATTGAGTGGCTCTTTCCTTCTTTTTCCTCCATGTTTAGGTGGCTCTTCAGGTCTCCACTTTGGGGTTCAGGGAAATAACTGCGTCCAAGTTGCATAGTGTAGGATGGAGATCCATGATTTTGCTGTCACTGCTATTTCTCAGCACTACCTTAACCCTTTGCTCTTGATTTTGAGACCCTACCACCTGCTGGAGCAGTTCTAAATATATTACGTTGAATCTGTTCTGTTTAGAATTTAATGCATGTCGTATCCTAGTGTGGTGTACCAGTTCTGATTAAATTTGGGATTAAAAAACCACCACCACAATAAAACAAACCAAAGAACAAGATTAGGCTGACCTATATATGTTAGGGTGTAATGGTCTGCAACGTGGAGATAGAGATAGAACCATACTCACTACTTAACGTGCTGGGACTTCTCTTTTCCCTTTTACTGCTGAACACCTTGCGCTATGGAAGAGGTTGAAAAATTGCTTTCAGTGTCCATATAATTGCATCTTCACTGATTCTGTTTTTCCTTGATCCCAATTTTGCTGACTAGGAAGACATGATCTAAAAGTTTTAGCTTTTAAAAGACACACTTATTGAAGGCTTTTTTGTCAGACTAGATGAAGTTTTTCACATTATATTTCATTGAGTTCTCTTAATAGTTCTTTTTTTTTTTTTTTTTGGTCAGGAGGCTTAGGTTTAGAGAAGTTAAGAAGCTGGTGGCCCAAATTTACACAACTAGTTAAAGGGCAGAGGTGGGACTCCAAAGTCCAAATCTCATTCTCTTTAACCATTGTACCAACAGTCTCCCTAAAGAGGACAAGAAAGCAGATTGGTTTTATCTTTAAGAAATCACTAACAAAATTGTCACAAAAATTACTGTTTTACCTGATCAAATTCCCTTTATATATCAAGTCATGAAAATAGGAGATAATCTTTCAAGTGCTTGTTTATGATACATTCAGAGGAAATGAAAATGTTCATTTAATTGGCTTTTTTTATCAGAGTTAGCTGGGAAGAGATTTGATTTGAATATAATTTACTGCAGTCTCTATCTTTTTTTTAAGATTTTATTTATTTATTTGTCACAGAGAGAGAGTACAAGCAGGGGGAGCCGCAGGCAGAGGGAGAAGCAGGCTCCCCACCGAGCAGGGAGCCTGATGCGGGGCTGGATCCCAGGACCCTGGGATCATGACCTGAGTCAAAGGCAGACGCTTAACCGACTGAGCCACGCAGGCGCCCCTACAGTCTCTTTATCTTGTAGCTAAAGATGTAAGAGTGGAGCTGAGTCTAAAAGACTTATCCAAGATACCTCACTTTTTAGAAACAAAATCAGCTTCCTGGATTCTTAAACCAGCTCTTTTTTTCTGCAAGACCCCATATCCTCTTCCTCTTCCCATGTTGGTGAAAATTTAATTTACATTAGAAGGATCCCATGCTCATGGAGAATATTACTAATCAAATTGAACTTTCTGGTTCTGATTTAATTTGGTGGCATTAGTTGACAGGGTCTTAGGCTCTTGGGAAAGAATTATTGAAAGCTAATTTTAACTTGATGAAATATAATCTAATGTAAAATTTACCTTGAGCAACAAAATATTAAATTATTTTATTTGTAAATAGGGACTTTAAATTTGGGGTACAGTATTTGTTTATCTTAGGTTTTGAGTAAATTCCCAAATGATGTATCTTAAAAAAAAATAGGAGTAGATACTACTGTGAGCTTTATTAGGTAAAAAAGAAGAAAGAAAATCAGCAGTGGGGCTTTGATAGGAAAACCATTAGATGTGATCTCTTCACCTGTTAAACCCAGCTGTCCCTTCTGGGATTTGGCTTTTGTGTGCTGGGAACCATTTCTATGAAAATCTAATGAGGAAACTCTAAACTGCTGGTGACAAGACTAGCCTATTTTACAAACCATGCGGTAACCGGGATCAAATATCAGAGTTCAAATTCAAGCCTCTTTCTATTTTTCATATAGGGAGTTTGGTGGTATTTTGTAAAATTATCTGTCCTTCTTCCATTGCCAAGCTGACTAATCGACTGGTCTGTTGACACCATCTGTCTAAGGAATCCACAGCCGCCACCATGACTTTTGGTTTAGTTTTCAATAGAGACACATTCCATCAAGAGTAATTTTTTTTAATTTTTAATTTCCTAAGTTGTGAATCACATGGGATTTCCCCTTCCTTCAGTTTTCAGGTTTTCTCTTTCTCTTTCTCTTTCTTTTTTCCTCTTCCTTTTTTTCATTTTCCAAACACATTCACTTAATGTGTTTTAAGGGAGTTGCGTACTGTGGGTTATTTTAATGATACATTAATAGAAACTGATACATTGGCCCACGATGTGAGTGTAGTATAGGATGCCTATAGTGTTTGAGAATAATTTATGTAAGACTCGCTTTTAAAAAAATAGTTCTCTGATTCCATGTTTCTTATTAAACAGCAAGAGTATTTTGGAATTAAGACAGCAAGAGTATTTTAAGAAAATGCTTTTGATTTGGCGAATACTTGTGGTTTCATTTAGGTAGCTCATCTATTCAATCTTAGAAGTTTCCTTTAGACCTGAGTAGTATACTGCTGATTATGTATTTTATGAGAAAAAGGTAATAGGTACCGATCGCTCTTTGAAAATGAAATTTTTAAAAAGAGATGACATTTCGGTGTACTTCATGTCCACCTCAGATATCATTATTATTTGGAATAAACACTTCAGAAGTATTCAGGGAACTCTTAAATGTTGGTATTTATATAACATCTTTTATTTGAGTGAATCAAATTCTTTAGTACTACATTCTCAGTTCCCACTGTAAAATATGAAAAGTAAGTCAGAACTCATTCTGTTGCCTTTGCTATATTTTATATGTATGCTTGGAAATGTATAAAAACCTGCAGTGATTACAAAAAAAAATTTAAGACATATTTTTTTTTTACCTTAAGCTGTTAAAAATTAAGTTAAAGGAAAAGATACACTTGTGAAAGGTTAAATAATAATAGACAATTTGAATATTAGGGTATAGATGACAAAATAACATAGTCTTTTTTTTTTTTTTTTTGAGAATTAAGAGGGCATGGATTGTACTGGTCTGGCAAGACTTCATGGAAGAAGAGGAGATAATAAAAACTTGAAGGCATTGGAGAAGTGGAGAGGTGATAGGTGTAAAATTCCTCGCAGGGTCTCCATGGTGACACAGTCCAAGGGAGGAAAAGCTTCATTTAATATAGGGAAATTAGTGGATTAGGACTATTTGATAGCAAGTGAAAGAAACCTTTCAATAACAAAAGGAAAATTCATTGATTCATATGCTCGAGCCATAGAAAATGCTTGGGTGGGATCAGATTGAAGGGGGAAATAGAACAAATAATGAAATGCCATCAGTATGTTTTGGTTTTCGCTCCTCTGTTTCCTCTTGTGTGGCTGGTTCATTTTTCTACTTTATAGACAAATCTTTTCTGTGCAAGAGCAAACATGATGCTTGGCAGCTCACAATCTGATAGCTTTTCCCTGCCAACTCTAGTTAGGAAAATCCCAGGGAAGGGTTCCAATCGTCCCAGCATTAGTCATGTGTACATTCCTGGACCAGTAATCGAGTCACCAGCCCAGAGCCCATGCTCATCACTGTGGCCCATGGATGGAGCCTGTTGCCTGAAGAATGGGGGAAAAGTATACTGGCCAAAGACTTTCCCAGGCTCACAAAAGAAATGGCCACCGTGGACAATTAATATGTAGCTGAAGAAACTTTCTATTTGTTACTTAACAGCTAGGAGGGACTGAATGATTTTAATAATCAGTGAACGATAATGAATCATGAATAAAATTAGGAATGCCGCTTGGTGTCAAATTCCTTTATGTGTTAGTGAATTATAATATAATTCTAGTTAGCACACCCCTGACCGTACCATGTATGTTGTTTGTTTCTTAATTATAAAAGCATTACCATAATTACTGCTTTTTAAAATTTTGACAATGGAAAATTCTTAAGCTATTTTAAGGTATACATGCTGATCCATTCTTCATGTTCATGAAAGAGATGTTACGATTACACTATGTAGTATTGACTTGTTTTTCAAAGTACAAATGTTGAAGCAATGGTACTGTTTGTTTAGTAGACCTTTGAAGATAAGCTTCTGACACTACTTGGAAAATATTCAAACTAAGGCTTTGTTGATACAAGAAGGAATTCTAAAAATTACACTGTGGACTCTAGTCAGCTATGTGATAACTAACTCATATGACCAACAGCCACATCCCTTGCTATGAATATTCATAAAAAAATAGGTTTGCTAGCTTTTTAGATATTTTGAAGAATTTAAAGTGTCAGTACAAAGCATTAGATTTTTACCTGTTTATCCAATTTTATTGTCCTGGGAACTTTTCTATTTGTCCATTGGATCTGTAGGTTTCTGAGTTTATTTTGTGTTAGGTAGGTGAGAGGGATGTTGGGATTGCTGCTGTTGACCTGACCTCATGAACTCCCCATTTCAGATTATTATTATTTTTTTTAAGATTTTTATTTATTTATTTGACAGAGAGAGGCACAGCGAGAGAGGGAACACAAGCAGGGGGAGTGGGAGAGGGAGAAGCAGGCTTCCCGCCAAGCAGGGAGCCCGATGTGGGGTTCCATCCCAGGACCCTGGGATCATGACCTGAGCTGAAGGCAGACGCTTAGCAACTGAGCCACCCAGGCGCCCCCCCATTTCAGATTCTCATGGCTAGCGCATTTGCTTGCTTTGGGAACTTCTCTGTGCATCACTAGGTCTTTGTTCATTTTTTATGTTATGAGCTGGTGGGTCTCAAACTTTAGTGTCTGAGCCAAACCTCAGACCAGTTCAGAAGCATAAAGTCAAGTCCTGGGCATTTTTTTATAGCACAAATTCCAGGTGATTCTGCTCTACACCAAATCTGAGAACTGAACTTTTCCTCTTAATTTTGTTGTTGCTGCTTCTGAGAAAATAGTGACATATTTTCTGCAAATCTGTTGCAGCCAAAAACACCCAGCCTCATCATCTATGGTAGGGAGAATTTTGCAATCAAATGACCTAGTTTCAAATCCTACCTCAATTACTAATTGATTAAATAACCTTGAATGAGACACTTGACTCTATTGTTCTTAGATTCCTGTGGGTAAACTGGGAATGATAAAAGCATCCATTGACAATAGATACAAATACCAAATCATTATGTTGTACATCTGAAACTAATATAATGTTACATGTCAGTTACATAATGCTTAATTTAAAAAATGGCCATTAAAAAGAAATTACCCTCCTTAAATAAATAAATACATGCATACATACATACATACATGCATTGGTGGTGGATTAAGTGGGACCAATAATAATGTGTCTGGAAGCCAATTTCCTCATTACTGATGCAAGGATTTTTCTGTCATTGTAGTCATTACGTGATCGTTCTCTTACTATGGTTATTTTATGTTGTAGATAATATTAATATTAAATTCCCTGAACAAGTCATCTGGACTTCTTAATTTATTATGTTTTCAGATTTTGGGGAAGTGATATTTAAGCAACAGTTATGCTCATTTAGTTCATTAAAAGTATAAAGGAATGTTACTTCCATGTACCTTAAACTTTAGAGGGGCGGATATAGTTTAAAGCTTGAAGATTGAGCCTTAATGATAAAAGTTGTCCGTATCGTCATGTAATGTAGCATTATTATTAACCAGAAAATCCTTTGGTCTCTTTTTCCAACATCAAAGAAGGAAAGCAGGAGGGAACCAGTGTTATGTGAGTATATATATTATGTTTGAGGCATTGGGTTTGGTAATCTCCCCTAAATTATATAATCTGTGAAGCTGATATTACTACCAGTTCCTCCAAATCACTGACACTTGAACTTTGTTCATTCAAGCATTATTTACCATATTCTAAGTGAGTATAAAAAGAGAATAATATTCTCAGACTAGGGGAAATGAGTGAAATAGGTGAAGGTAATTAAGAAGTACAAAACATCCAGATATAAGATAAATAAGTAATGGAGATGAAAAGCACAGCGTAGGGGATATAGTCAATAGTATTGTAATAATGGATGAGAACAGATGGTGACTGTACTTCCTGTGGTGAGCACGGAGTCATGTATAGAATTGTCAAGTCACTATGTTGTACACTTGAAACTAATTTAACTTTGTATGTCAGTTATACCACAAACAGAGAGAGAGAGAGAGAGGGAGAGGGAGAGAAAAATTCTATTGAGGTAATTAGTGTATAGTTTACTCTTTCTCTTTTCCTTTACCTTTACTTAGGCTTTTCTCTCCTCTCTGTACCCCTATTTTGAGAAACAAAATATGCTCTAAAATATAAAGTGACCTAATAACCGTTTATTAGCTTTTTCTCCACGCATCCAAAAAGATTGCATTTAAAAATTCAGAGGTTTCCGATGAAAAACATACTTAGCTATCTTCTTGTTTTTGTGTGAAATGTCTCACTCATAATTCAATGGATCTTTAGAAATGTTTAATAATAGTAATTTAATTCTGTCCGCAAACACCAAATACTTCAGTTGTTGATTTTTAATTTTATGTGCAGTGGAAAATTAAGTTTGTGCCCATATGATTTTTATGTAAAATAATCATTTTCATATGTTTGGCTTCAGGTTTTTTTTTAGAAAATGGGAGAGCTTAAATCTCCACGTAGGACGCTGCCAGACACATCACAATGGGCTCCTTTTTCAGTACAACACATGCATCATGGAATATACAGACTATAATGATACTGTGCTTCCCTCGTGGATTGACTGAGAATGTCCAGGAAGTGGAACTCACCCTAGATTTATGTGTTTCTAGGCTACTCTAGGCTTTTTCAAATACTCTGATATAGAGTTAGGATAAAATACGTTAGGGTCAACCTTACTTTGGTGTCATCTTTCCTGCATTCCTGTACCAGATAATTAGCAATTTAACCAATAGGTGATTCATAATAGTTGCTAGGAGGACATATGTGTTGGGTATTGTATGTATTTGTAGACTTGTGTGCTATGCTCTACAGCATTCTCTTCATCCTTTATGAATGTAGCAGCCTGATTTTAATAGCTGAGCTTCTGTAATGATAGCAGTTATATATCAGCTGCTAGGAATTCAGAAATGTTTTAAAGATTTTTAAATTTATTTTAGAGAGAGAGAGAGCAGAGGGAGGGACAGAGGGGGAGGGGGAGAGAGAATCCTTAAGCAGACTCCCCACTGAATGTGGAGCCCCACACGGGGTTTGATCCCAGGACCCTGAGATCAAAGCTTGAGCCCAAATCAAGAGTTGGCTACTTAACCGACTGAGCCACCCAGGTGCCTCAAATTCAGTAATGTTTTAAAGAAAATATATATTGTATTGATCATAACAACTATTTTCTTATATTTTTAGAAAAGTACTTTTGTGTGTGTAACAAGTTATTTAGTTTATAGTATAGTGCTTGGTACAGATTAGGTTTTGAGATCCACTGATGTACACATTGGCTTTTCAAAATTCAGGTGATTCCAGCACATTGGAGTAGGGTCAGACAGTTTCAAGTAATTTACCAAAAATTAGATCTCAGAAATCATACTTAACTATTTTGAGCCTTCCTTTCTTCATCTGTGAATATTTTATTTATTTTAACTTTTTAAAATATTTTATTTTATTTGTTTATTTGAGAGAGAGAGAGAGAGAGATAGCGCACATGTGTGCATTCACAAGCACACAAGCCAGGGGAGAGGCAGAGAGGAAGGGAGAGGGAGAGAGAGAATTTGTCAAGCAGACTCCATGCTAAGTGTGGAACCCGACATGGGGCTTGATCCTTTGACCTCGAGATCATGACCTGAGCTGAAACCAAGAGTCAGACACTTAACCGACTGAGCCACCTAGGCACCCTCATCTGTGAATATTTTAAAATAAGAATGTCATGGATATTCATTAAGATAACATACATAAAGACTGGCACCTAGTTATACCTATCATAAAATTAGTTTTTATTTACCCTTAAGAGTAATGAACTGTGATCTAAAATTTACTGGTATATCATGTGAATTAAACTTGTCAGACAATGAACTGCACCCGACATAATGTTAAAACTTTTACTTTGTTAATGTTGTTGAATTGACCTAGAAATAGCTCCTAAAAATAAAACTGAAGGTCAGCCATATTCTTTAGTTTCTTCTTAGTAACTTAATTATTTTTTAAAAAGTCAAAGAGTTAGTCATTTTAAAAATCCATATTTTATTTAAAATTGCATTTCTCCAATTACCATAAGCTTCATGCTTTCCATTTTATGACTCCTGAGACTTCCACCTGAGTAAGTTGCCTCGTATTCATTGAGGTCCTTATGAAGTTATCGTATCAGAGTGGCCTGTCATCAAATTAAATCTCATGGCTTCCCAAACGAGATAACAAGTAAAACATTTAGAAAGTCTTTTGACATTTTTGTGAGAGGACTTTAAAAATAAACTGTATTTAATAGATATATTGATTTCCCTCCACCCTAAGTTTCTTAGATTTAAATAAGAAAGTTGATTTGATTACCATTCTAATTTCAAAATGATTCGCAAGTGTGTGATATGTTCACCTTTGGGAGACTAAAAGCAGGTAAACCTCAGAAGAATTTTGTAATTGCAGTCAGTCTGAGAAAATAAAAAAAATTTTTTCTGTTGTTGTTTTTAGATAGCATTCAATTTTACTCTATTGCAAGAAGCTATATTTTCTTCTAAGACGAAGAAATCATTTTATATAATGTTGAAATGCTTTTATTAGATTGAATTTTTTTTAATTTTAGGAATTTTTTCAAATTGATATGAGGGATACTAAAAACATGGACCAACCCTAGAGATATGTAACACCACTAAAAAAGTAATAAAGAGGATCATCATTGTTTTTTTGCTTCTAAACAAGATATGTCAAATGCTGTATGTTCAGATCGAGGACACTCCACTTCCAAGTCTTGTCTAATTAATGAGGGAGAGTTTTATTGCCGAGTTTTCTTTCTCTGTTGGAAGGAAGTGTGAAGAGGGAAGGTTGGGTGTAAAACAAAACCAAGTCATAAGGAGGGAAGCAAGGTTCAGGTTTGACTTAGAGTAATAAAACCATAGCCAGCCTTGAGGATGGGGTGGGGTGTGTGGGAGGTGGGCAAGGTCATAGCAGAACAGCCAGATGAAGCTGACTTGAGGAAGAGTCACATGTCCTTGGATTTCCCCTGCCCACTGGAGGCAGCACTTTAGGGCTCTTTGTAGCCCTAAAACAGCAAGTAGGGGTTAAGTGATTTCTGGCAACTATCAACAGTACTGACAGACAAGTGAATTAAAAGGGAAACAAATAGAGAAATAGTCACTGGGAAGAGGAAGAAATCATTTCCTCTGTGCCACTCTGCTAGGCACTTCACATTTGACCTTGAGAACAATCCTGTGAGGTAGGAGTATTCATTCCAGTTTTACTTCATTTTCCAGATAAGTAAATTGATAATCAGAGAAGGGCATTGCATAGATTTCCATAACAAGCATTAAGGCGTGGGTTTAAAGTTGTAGAATAAAAAGAGAGTGGTATGCAATAATCAAGGCAGGTAATTCATTTATTGTGGGATCTACAGAAAGACAAGATCTGATGAAGTGTAGCATTCGTCCAGGGAAATTAGTTGATACTTAGTGGTATTTTAGAATGTGAAAATCATTTACTCTCCAGTTGTTTCTAAAGAGCTGGAGCTCTTAAAAAAATGTTGGTTAGAAGGTGCCATGCTATTTAATTTAAAACAATATGTTTTAATATTAGAACTCAGTAGTTAAATCGTACAAATTCATATTTCCTATTGGAGAAACACAATGACTCAACTTTGTAATGAGAGCAGAAATAGATCAGGTGTTCTCAAACCTTAACGTGTATCAGAGAATTACTTCTGATGCTGTTAAAAGTATATTTTTTGAAGAATTGATTCAGTAGATCAGGAGTGAGGGCCCCTGACATCTGAATTTTTAAGATCCCACTTCTGTAGTTCACTCTGGTGCTCCCCAGCGGTTAAGACCCGTGGATATAAATGATGATTTTCATTGTGATAGATCCCAGTGTTTAAGAGCCACAGGTGAGGTTTTGATTTTTTCCTTTGCATTTATTTTTACTTACCAGTAGATTAGAACTGTGTCATCTCACACAGTAGCCACCAATTATGTGTGACTATTTAAATGAAATTAATTAAAGTAAAATGAAATAAAAGGTGAGTTCAAGTGCTCACCATCCTCATGTGGCTGGTGGCTACTGTATCGGAGGGAGCACATAATAGGACATTTTAATCATTATTGCAGAAAATTGTCTTGGACGGCACTGGATTAGAATGTAAGAATAATGAAATTTGGCCCCAATGTAGTTTTTATGATATTGAGAATCATTTTTTAAAGTTGTCCTTATTAAATATCACTTTCTTTGAGGAGGAGCAGGCATTTTCTTTACAAAAGTAGCTTCCAGGGACGTCTGGGTGGTTCAGTTGGTTAAGCATCTGCCTTCAGCTCAGGTCATGATCCCAGGGTCCTGGGATCAAGTCCCACTTCGGGCTCCTTGCTCAGTGGGGAGTCTGTTTCTCCCTCTTCCGCTCCCCCTGCTTGTGCACGTGCTCTCTGTCTCTCTCTCTGACAAATAAATAAATAAATTCTTTGAAAAGAAAAAGTAGCTTCCATATTAAAAACTACTTCTAGCTGGGGAACCTGGGTAGCCCAGTCGGTTAAGCAAGTGATCTTGCTCAGGTTGTGACCTTGGGGTCATCCAGTGGAGCCTCATGTTGAGCCTTGCGCTCAGCGCCTATCTGCTTCAGATTCTCTCCCTGTCCCTCCCACTCACACATACTCTCTCTCTCAAATAAATAAATAAAATCTTTAAAAAAAAGTACTTCTAATTAAATAACAAATATTGCATGCTTATTCTCTTTTTGAATGGAATTAACATGCTTAGAGAAGATAAATTACCTACATGGCTTCAACTTACATTTGGAATGGTAATCATCTAAAGACTTTTTTGACGTACATGGGATTTTCCCACTAAAAAACTTCCCCCAAAGAACATTTCTTCCTGTGCTCCAGGAAGTAGGTGTGGCCTCAGTATTTTGTCATTTTATAAAAGGTGTTTAAAAATGGTCTGCATAAGGGCGCCTGGGTGGCTCAGTTGGTTAAGCGACTGCCTTCGGCTCAGGTCATGATCCTGGAGTCCCAGGATCGAGTCCCGCATCGGGCTCCCTGCTCGGCAGGGATACTGCTTCTCCCTCTGACCTTCCTCCCTCTCATCCTCTCTGTCTCTCATTCTCTCTGTCTCAAATAAATAAATAAAATCTTAAAAAAAAAATGGTCTGCAAAAATGAAGCTGTGGTCTAAGCAGCCTTCAGGATTTGTCCTTATATTGCTACATTACATCAGAATGTGGGGTGTATCATCAACAGAGTTTCTGTATAAAATGTTGATGGAATTTAGCATTAAATCTTTAAATAAACCTGTTAGATAGCATTTTCCTGAATATATTGACTATAATTTATGAATTATCAAATGCAGTTATCTTAGGAGATATTTAGTATAACTAAAAATTATAACTTGAAACATATAATTCTTGAAATAAAAATTTCTGGGAATGGGATGGAAAAAAACTCTCCTTTGCACTCTTTTAAAAATATCATCTGTTGAGCTTCAAGTTGGTTTTTAAAGTCCTAGACTTATGTTATACTTAATATATGAAAAAAAATGATATTTACAGTGTTGGTTTCTTTCTCAAAGTCAAACACAAGTTTAAAATGAAAACAGCCCTAAGCTAGCTTTCTTCTTGTCTCTTAGATCCCAAACCTCAGAGCTGTTGGACTGAATTGTGTGAATTCTTCCTTCAGAATGCTTCTTGGATTTTTTTCCTTTCTTTTTTTATTCCCATTGCCTTCATTGTCTCACATCCGCATTATGGGGGTGATTATGGGAGTCCTGGGGCTCCTTTCTCTACTCTGCATCCTGCCCAGCCCTGTGAGTTTAATGTTCCTAAACAGCATTTTCGTAATGTTATTTTACTTTTCAAAATCTTTCAGGAACTTCTTTGTTGCTAATAGGCTAGAATCCAAAAGACTCTTTTGGGATTTTTTGTTTGTTTGTTTTTTAAGTAGGCTTCACACCCTGTGTGGAGCCCAAAATGGGGCTTGAACTCACGACCCTGACATCAAGACCTGAGCTGAGATCAAGAATCCAACACTTAACTGACTGAGCCACCCAGATGCCCCGCAAGGGCCTGCTGTGAATATTTTTAGATCTCAACAGTTTGGCCACAGGCAGCATTTCAGCTCCTCTTTTCTATTAGTCTTAGACCAAACCCTTCATACAAATCATTCCGGGCTTCTTATTACCACATTATTCTGTTCCTCCCTTGTGTACCCTGATTTAAAGCATCCTTCCCACTCATCTGTGTGTATCCGATGCATGTGGGTTGAATTGTGCCCCTAAACTGCTGTTTAAGTTTAAACAGCATATATTAAGTTTAAGGGGACATTTGGACATAGAAGCAGAGACACAGGACAACGCCACATGAGGATGAAGGCAGTTTGGGGTGAGTGATGCAGCAGAAACCAAGGAACTTCAGTAAACTTCTAGAAACTAGGAAAGAGGCATGGAACAAATCCTCCCCCACAGCTCTCAGAACGAATTACCCCTGCCGACACTTTAAACTTGGACTTCTAGCCTTTAGCTCTATGAAACAATACATTTCTGTTTTTTAAAGCTACCCTGTTTGTGACATTTTGTGATAGCAACCCTAAAAAATGCATACCCTCATTATTTTGTTGTTTATTTAAAAAAATGTTTGCATTAGTGCCCCTCTTCAAGATTATGATGGTCTTTTCTGTGGACAGGTCTTGTCGGTAGATAAATGCAAATATATTCGTAAACACAAAACTCCAGATAATTTGAGGAGCAAAGAACCTCTGACCAACCCAGCCTCATATCCAGCCCTCCGTATCTAACCAAAACCTCATCTCTGAGAAAACAAACTGTCTGCTTTACTTAACTTCTGGCTCTTACTTCTCCTTTGGCATTTACTGTATGTATTTTGCTTTTGGTACTTCATCATCACGTACTTCTTGGAGTCTGAGCTTTTCAACATATGTAAGCCCCTCCCAACTAGAAAAACACGAATCTTTCTAGGCCTTGAACTCCTAGATTGTAAGGTTTTTTTTTTTTTTTTTAAAGATTTTATTTATTTATTTGAGAGAGAATGAGATAGAGAGCACATGAGAGGGGGGAGGGTCAGAGGCAGAAGCAGACTCCCCGCCGAGCAGGGAGCCCGATGCGGGACTCGATCCCGGGACTCCAGGATCATGACCTGAGCCGAAGGCAGTCCCTCAACCAACTGAGCCACCCAGGCGCCCCTAGATTGTAAGGTTTTGAAGGCTAGGGTTACTTCGCCAACATTGCAAGGTGATTATATACCTAAGGTATGAGTAGGTATGTGTAAATATCTTTCTATGAATTATTTAGGAGACATTTACCCCTCTGAGCTTTTCTTTATTCATCTAAAACCATGTAAAGATAATTATCCTTATATTTCTTGTGAGGATTAGAACCTCTTCTAATGCTATGTTATTTTTTGTATTTCTTTGCATGGCCAGAGAAATTTGCATCCACTTCCAAAAATTCATGTACACTCAGAAGCACATCCTGAACAGGCTAAGAATGCCTCTTCTTTAGTCTTCTTTTACAAAAGGTTTTACTTCTACCCTTGTGTTAATGGGATTCAGAAGAACAGGGTCCTGGTTCTAGCTACCAGGGATCTTTTATTTATTGTCAACCTTAATGAAATATTTTCAATCTGTTGACTAGTTTTCCTTTGTTTGGAAGATGGGAGGGTTGACAGATTTATCTGTTCTTATTGTAGCTTTAACATGATATATTAACCTCATTTTATGGATGAAGAAACTGACCCAGTAACCAAGGATGGAGAGGTAGAAATTTACGGGCCTAGGAGAAAAGCCCAAGTATTCTGATATGAATCCAGTCTATTCTCTTCTCCCAATTGCCATGTGGAACCAAAGTTTTTTTTTTTTTTTTTTTTTTGAAGATTTTTTTATTTTTTTTAGAGAGACAGAGCACAAGCCAGGGGGAGGGAAAAAGAGAGGGGGAGAGAGAGAATCTCAAGCAGACTCCCTGCCGAGCACAGAGCCTGACTCTGGGCTCCATCCTAGGACCCTGAGATCATGACCTGAGCTGAAATCAACAGTCGACCCCTTAACTGACTGAGCCACCCAGTCTCCTCCAAAGTCTTTTTTTCTAGTTTTTCTTACATTAACGTGAGAGTTAAAAAATAAATCTTTGGGTTTATGATGTTTATTCTTATACAAGGTAAATTGTTTACAGCATAGTTTAGTGGTTAAATGTCCAGATTCTGGAGCTGACTACATGGATCTAAATCTTTATCTGTTAGTACCTGTTAAATTTTGGACTAGTTATTTAATTTCTGTGCCTCAGTTTCCTCATCTATAAATTATGGATACTAACAGTGCCCACTTAGGAACATTTTGGGGGCTGTGAGAATTAATACAGCTAATGAGTTTGCTGGATATCTCTTAGCTATTGTTCTATTCTGACATTCAAGATTAATGAGATAATTATAAAAATCTTAGCTGTGTCCTTCTGAGACTTTTTGAGAAAGCACCGTTTGTTTTTTACTAACTCTTCAACACACCAGCAGAACTAAGTAACCATATAGAACCAAGTCAAACCAAGTAAAGATTCTGTAGGTTGTATAAGGTGGTGGTGTCACTTTGACCATCTCCTGTGCATCTGATGCTCCATAAACATTTTGATTCATCTTTTTCTTTTCAAAAGCTTTTTCACATGCAAAATCTACAACTCTTGTAGTTCTGTAGGGTTTTTGCACTCTTTTTTTGGGGTGTCAGGTTTGCAAAGAGAGATGAACATCTTTAATCTCGAAGGCCACAAGAGTATTGCTCATATGTGTATGATGGTAATAGCTCAAAGAAGAGGCTTGCTGTAAATTATAGTCAAGATGGTGTTTTGCGTATTGCGGAACAAAGGTTTTATGAAGTGAAATGGAAACCCTAGGAATTGGCATAAGCTCCACTTCAGTTATGCATGTGAACATAGAGTGCATTGCAATGGTGAGAGTGAAGCAAAAGCAAAACACTAGAAATAATAGTCTGCTCACACTTTCCCAAGAGAAAAGTTTATGAAGGGAAAAGCCAGGAAAAATACTTTATTCCTTGAGTATTTTCTTTATTATTATTTATTCCTTTACTTTTCTCTTTCTATAATCTCATTTTAGTTATGGAAGTCGAAGTAATCATTTTAAATTGATATATGCATATCTATATACAGATAGATATGTTATGTAGATATGTATGTGTAATATATATATGTATATACCTATTTGCATTTGCAAATATTTGGAGATTTTTTTAAGAGCATTACATTTATGATTAGATAACTTTTTTTTTTTAAAGATTTTATTCATTTATTTGACAGAGAGAGCGTGAGCACAAGCAGGGGGAGGGATAGGCAGAGGCAGAGGGAGAAGCAGGCTCCCTTCTGAGCAGGGAGCCCGATGTGGGACTCGATCCAGGACCCTGAGATCATGACCTGAGTTGAAGGCAGACGCTTAACCAACTGAGCCACCCTGGCGCCCCTAGATAACTTTTAAAAATGAAGACTTTTTATATATACATACATATACATATGTATATGTATATCTATATTTATTTTTTTAGAGCAGTTTTATGTTCAAGGCCAAATTGAAGGGAAGTTACAGAGATTTCCCATATACTTCTTGCCTCCACAAATATATAGATTCTCTCATTATCAACATTTTCCACCAGATTGGTACCTTTGTTGCAACTGATAGACCTATGTTGATACATCATAATCACTCAAAGTCCACGCATAACAAGAGCATCCAGAAATTTACCTTTATTGAAATGCTGTGCTTTCTGCGTATGCAACATCAACTAGTTTATTGGCACAAATCTATTGCTTTACATGGTATCCTTGTGAGGTCTTTAGATGTTATGTGTCACCAGCTGAAAACATAGGTGAATTTATAAAACTCGTAGCACATCTGTAATACAGCTTTGTGGCTGATTTCATGTTGTTCCTTCCCTTTGCACTTGTAAGCTCAGTATGTGCTGTCAGTTTTTAGCTTCCATCTACAATCTGTAGGCCTAGGTACAGAGTAATTGCTCAATAAGCATTTGTTGGATTGAAATAATTTTACTTTTGTGCATCACTTTGGATTATTTTCTTCTGGACCTCTGCCATTTACCAGTCATCATTCTCATAGTTTTAGAATTAAACCAGGTAAAGAAAAGAAACAAGTAGAGAAATTACTATAGGTTTCCTCTTTGCATTGGATTTCTGTCTTTATTTCCACATTGGGTAGACTATTCTATATTTGTATTAAAACTAAAAACATCAAATCTGACAGTAATATGGCAGTTGCTTTCCTTCATATACTTTGTCTCACAACCAACTTTTTTCTTATTTGTCTAATGAATTGACCAAGAACTGACTCTTCTTTTTTTCTGTCCATGATGTTTATCTACGATGTAATGCATTCTGTCTTAAAAAAAAAAAAAAAAAAGTTTGTATCTTAGGACAATTTGAATATACTTTTTATTTCATTTGATTAGTAATTTTGGCACCAATTACCATGATGGATATTTTGGGTAGGATATTGGTTTTTTTTTTAGCATGTTTTATCTGACTTTTTAAGGAGAAAGAGTGTCCAGCGGCCCTAATTTATCTGGAAATGACTGAAGGGGATTTTCATTAGTAAATTGGGAAGGCCACAGTTAAACCAGATTGAGCTGGTTAACCCAAGAGAGGATTTCTGTATTTAAAAAGAATGAGTTAATTTCACCTTACTAATTTTGTCTGCATCAATAAACTAGAAATACATGGGTTTTCCATATACTTTTATTGGGAAGTTGTGTTCAAAAAAAGGGATATTACTGTTTTCACATTGAGGGTACCTATTGGAAAGAAGTTCTTAGGACTTGGTCCTAAAATGATGCTATATATCTGATTATCTAATACATCAAAATTTAGAATTATTTATGCTTCCATATTATATGTTTAAACATTGAGTTGTTGGGCTAATGGATAAATAAGAATTAAAATTTGATGATTTTCTATGAACAGTATTCAAGTTGTTTTGAGAATTAACAAATGTTTAAAGGTATGTGTTAGTTTAGAATCCCTTAAGGAATATAACCCAAAATGAAAATAGGGGATTTCACTAGACATCAGTATTTCAGGAAGTTTTGATCAGTGTGAACCAAATCGAAGGTACAAATAAGCATAACTTAAAAGGTGATGATATAACTGAGAATATGACATTAAAGAAAAATCAGATATTTAATGGTAATATTCATACCCATTTCCAAATTTATACCTTAAAGAGTTGTAGAGAATTTTAAAGTGTTTTAGAAAGACAATGATAAAGTACCAAAGAGCTTTAAGTTTCAAATGAAAAAAAAAAAAGTGGAATTTAGCATTATTAACAAGATGTCAAAACTTTTTTGGAATTACTGGAATTTTTAAAAAAGACATCTTTAGAACAATTTATTTTTGAAGTTATGTATCAACTCTTAAAAATTTTTTAAGCAACATGGGCCCCAAATTCGATGACTAAAATGTTATATTAAAGAAATAATTGAATACATGGATAAGGATGTATATTGAACATAATGATACTAAACTTAGATTTTAATAAACCTTAAAATTTGGGAATAAATAAACTTCCCACAAGGAAGTTCAGTTAATTGTAACACATCTGTAAGATATATTGTTCATATATTTAAAAATATATTTTTCATAACTTATTAGTGAAAGGGCGTTTAAAGTAAGCAGAAAGCAGTCATAGTATACTTCATATATATGGAGTATATATATATGGAGTATATATGGAAGGAAAGATGTTAAAATCATAGCCTTAGTATTCTCTATAAGTATATAGAAGTATGAATAAGTATTTAATTATTTATTTTAATCCACACTTTCCAGTTTTTGTAATGCACTTTTTACTGCCTGTTTTAATTTGTAACAATTTTGTATTTTTTATTTACAAAAGGAACCCATAACATATTTTTCTGTTGATTGTGAGGTGCTTGTTTATAGTTTAAGTTAATTTATCAGTTGAGTAAAGTTGGGACAGTACCTCAGGTTAAGCTAAGTTATACTTCCTACCCCTAGGGCAGAATTTGAAATTTTCTTTTTATTTCTTGACTCATTTTTCAATGGGAGAATATATGAATAGCATTGTATTTCCTATTCTCTTTGAATAGCATATTCTTGCCAGTATACGTTAGTTACATTTATTTTTAATCTTTTAAATACATGGTCATATTAAATAATATGTTCGAGAAAGCAGGGTATAAACATAAACTCTGGAGTCAAATTACCTGAGACCATGGCTCACATCTCTAATAAATTAGGTATGTGAACTCAGGTGAATTACCTCTTTGCTGTCCTTCGATTTTGTCACCTGTAAGAGGAGATTAATCATAAAATTGCAGTTACTCATTTATTTTCTTTTGGCAATAATTAAATGAGTTAATGTATTTAAAACACTTAGAAAAATGTGTGATGCATGGTAAGTGTTGTGTAACTGTGCTGGTATTAGCAATGCTTGGAATATTTAATAAAGTGTACAATTTCAGAATACTCAATGTGAGAAATAGGTATAACAATAGTTCTTTAGTTCAGTGGTTCTCAAACTGTAGTGTGAATTAAAATCACATTGTGTACCTGTAAAGTACCAGTTACAAATCCTTATACCCAAAGAATATGACTGAATAGGTCAGGGACCACTTATCTATACTTTAAACCTCATGCCAGGTTTTTCTAAAGTAGAGAAATAAAGTAAAGAATACTTTGAAATTAGAGAAACCTCATAAACCTATAAAGAAGGATCACATAGAGACATTGCTTTCAGTTGTTTTTCATATTTAAAAAAATGTTTAAAGGTTACCTGTTGAATGGGTTTTTTTTTTTTAAGATTTTATTTATTTATTTGAGAGAGAGAGATCACAAACAGGGGGAGGGGTAGAGGAAGAAGCAGGCTCTCCACTGAGCAGGGAGCCCGATGCGGGGCTCTATCCTAGGACTCTGGGATCATGACCTGAGTCAAAGGCAGATGCTTAACTAACTGAGCCACCCAGGTGCCCCTTGAATGGGTTATTATTCCAGTTTCTCATGTCTGTGCCTGATATTTCAGGAGGATTTATTTTGATGAGCCTATATTTGCCTCTTAAAACATCTACATGCAATTTTATGCATACATGTAGTACATAAAATACTTATTCAAAGGAAAATTACTCTTACTTTTTTCAAAAGACCATATTATATAAATATAGTTCTTTTTTTAAAAAAAGATCTTATTTATTTATTTGAGAGAAAGAATGAGAACGAGCACGATTGGAGGGCGGTGGGGAAGCGGCAGAGAGAGAGGGAGAAGCAGACTCCCCACTGAGCATGGAGCCCTACGTGGGGCTCGATCCCAGGACCTTGAGATCATGACCTGAACTGAGGGCAGACACTCACCTGACTGACCCACCCAGGTGCCCCATAAATATAGTTCATGAATTAATAAAAAATCAACCAAACAAAAATCAAACTTATACTTCATTGTTCTCTATCTCGGTTCTTATTTCAGTGCTAGGAGAAAGCTGGGGCAATACCCATTTTATTGAGATAGTCTACCAGTTATTACAGTCTGAGTAGGAAAAATATAAGCATATTTTGATAATGTAATTAGGGCTTAATTTAATATTAATAGAGGGTCTCAGAATTGCTAAAAATAGTCAAATGTGAAGTAAAAAGTCATCTAAGGTTTAAATAATACAAGATTTTCCCTGGCCAGTGTAGATCAGGAATTACCTTGTTGTTATGTATGAAAGATAAGTAAAATAATTAAGTCTTTTTGCTTTTGAAAGAGAAGAGGCAACTGATAGCTGTTAATTGGTTTAAATCCATTTCTAGTCTTTGAACTCCTAGAGGTCACACAAGGCATGATGGAGCATCCATGTGCTCAGAGTTTATGGTCTCTCTTCATTTAATGTCAGACAGACTTCCGCCTTTCCAGGAAAGTTTGGTTTGAATCAAAGATGTTTGCTTCTACACATTTTATGTTGCATGCCCTTTTGCATATACAACTCTTTCCAGTTTGTATACTAGTGTTTTTGTGGCTCACAAAAATAGTTAATGTTGTCTAAGAGGTATGTCAGTACACATACTTGTTTACGTGCACAGTGTTGTCCATCACTCACATTAATGTTGCATCTTTACTAACTGGAGAGGGAAAGTGAGAGCGAGTGAGCTACTACTGTTTCTGTTTTTGTCTGTCCTCTGGTATCACCTATATGTAGCACATACTCGTTGAGTGAGTAAATGAATACTAAAGAGTTAGCCAGAATTTTATTTTCTGAATTTTATTTTCTCCATATTTTTCAAAAAAGTTTTGTTGGCTTTCAAACTTCTAAAACTGAAATATCTTATTATGAAGGTAACACCAGACTAGAGAAACTTAGAAGGAAACAAAAACCATCCATTTTTCCATGGTCCCTAAGAAATCAACATTAAGATTTTTTTTTTTTAGATCTTTTTTTTCTAGCTCTTTCTCCCTCTTTTTCCCTCAGTTTTTCTTCTACTAGAATTGTATAGCTTACATCTCTGTTAATTACTACACATGATACTCTGTAAAGGTTTCAGTGGCCTTAGAATTAATTGAATTTGAGTGGACCTAAAGGATGTCCAGGAGGCCTTGACTCTCAGAGCTGTTCTTCTCTGTGGGTGTCTGCTCCCTAGAAGCAGAAGTAAGGATTGATCTTACTTTCTCTTGAACTCAGGACTGTGCTGACTGCCTCCAAGCATGGGTGTTTGCCCATCTTGTGTTCCAAACTATTTATAAATACACATGAGGTCTCCCATCATTTTCTTTCCATTATCTGTTCATTCATTCAACAAATGTTTATCGAATACCTGCTAAGTGTCAGGTGCCATTGTAAGCACTGGAAATGTATAATTATTTCAGTAGTTGTGTAACTATTTAGTAACTAAATGTAAGTATTTCAGTATTGTAAGTGCTTTCTAAGCAAAACTAATAGTATGGCTCTTTCCCTTTAAAATTAAACCACCATCAAAATAATGACTAAAGGTATCATATTTCTCTTTTAAGTTGCATTAACATACAGAATGATAAATGCATATACATATCATATGATCACAATTAAAGAGAAATTTAAAATCTTAGGAAAGGGTGCCTGGGTGGCTCAGTTGGTTAAGCGACTGCCTTCGGCTCAGGTCATGATCCCGGAGTCCCAGGATCGAGTCCCGCATCGGGCTCCCGGCTCGGCGGGGAGCCTGCTTCTCCCTCTGACCCTATCCCCTCTCATGCTGTTTCTCTCTCTCTCTCAAATAAATAAATAAATAAAATCTTTAAAAAATAAAATAAAATCTTAGGAAAAAGTGACACTATAACTCTATTCCAAAAGGAAAAAGAAAAGAAAAAAAAAAGGCCAAACTTGTTTTCAGAAGAAAAGAAACAGAGAAAGCAACAAATCTCAGATCAGAGAGAAAAAAAATAGGGGGAAAAAAGGATGCTTTTAGAGTTAGAAGATATATTTTTTTTATTTCTTATCTTTTGGCATCAAAAGTTGTATATGTTGATATTTCTTGTCTGGTGGATTTTTCCATTAGATCAACCACACACATAGCTTTGTTTTGCACTGATGAATTATTTATTTACCCTCTTAGAAAATAAAGACTAGTGAGTAGATTTTAATTTAACATTTGGAACACCCTATAGGTCTCCATATTTTGTAAGTCAGGTGATAAGAGTCAGCCTCTCTTTATCCATTGTTAGGGCACCCTGTAGCGCCTATAAGATCTAAATCCAAGATACAATGAGAGAGAAATAGGGTAAGTACAGGGGAGGTAAAAATGACAGTTTGCCAATAAATAAACAAGATTCTTTAGAAATTCTTGTTCATGTCAGAAGTACTGACTAAGTTTAAAAATAAGTGAAGTTGACTGCATTCCTACAGGGATTTCTCAGTAATCCTTTAAAAGGCTATTTTAAGTATTTTGTTTTCCAAAAGTGTAATTGTCTTTAGATAATTCTTAAAATTACAATTCTATACTCCATCTCAAAGACACCTAGATTCAAGGGTTCTCTAAATATAGTTTAAATGTGACTACCTAATTTGAGATGTAAGGTCAAAAGCCTTATGTTTAGTACTTTAATTGATTTTAGGTTATTGACTCAGTAAATTATATCTATAATATGTGCAGATTCTATGAAAATCTAATGCAAGTCTGTAGAGAAAGAATTGATAAATACTACTTTACATAATAATTTTTTTAAAAAAAACTTCATGTGGTTAACAAATTGTATTATATCCCTAGTTGTTTTTACATACTTTTATTTTTTTTATATTTTTTAAAAGATTTTATTTATTTATTTGACAGAGAGAGACACAGCGAGAGAGAAAACACAAGCAGGGGGAGTGGGAGAGGGAGAAGCAGGCTTCCCGCGGAGCAGGGAACCCGATGCAGGGCTTGATCCCAGGACCCTGGGATCATGACCTGAGCCAAAGGCAGATGCTTAATGGCTGAGCCACTCAGGTGTCCCTGTTTTTATATACTTTTAATTTATGACTTAAAAACATAATTTTAAACACAAAAAAAAGATTAATTTCAGGATAAAATTTTTTCCCTTGGAAATTTAAATTCAGGACAGAGGAAGTTTGGTAAGCAAGGTTTTTTTTTTTTTTTTTTTTTTTTTTTTTTTTTTTTACAGTTATAAGAGTACTGTTGAGTTGTAATTTCAATAAGGAAGTTTGCTCGTGTTCTGTATATTGAGGTTATAGTTGGCTCAAATTTATAACCATCTGCAATTTCCATATTATGTATTAAAAAGTGAGATGTAGATTAATGTTGATTGCAATTCATGTAAGGTATCCTAATATGTTGAAAATCTTTTTTTTTTTTTAAAGATCTTATTTATTTATTTGAGAGAGAGAGAATGAGAGACAGAGAGCATGAGAGGGAGGAGGGTCAGAGGGAGAAGCAGACTCCCTGCTGAGCAGGGAGCCCGATGCGGGACTTGATCCCGGGACTCCAGGATCATGACCTGAGCCGAAGGCAGTCACTTAACCAACTGAGCCACCCAGGCGCCCCAATATGTTGAAAATCTAATATTAGGATGAACTTTGTTCCCCTAGCAATAAAAAACATTCACAGGACCACCCAAATACTGTTTTTCACAGTTCAAAATATTGTTCAGAATTCGTCATCTGTGAAAAATGGTTATAATAGCTGAAATAAGTTATTGTATTGTCAGGCCTAAATATTTTGGTCCATTATGATAGGCATTAGGAAATAAAGGATTATTTGTGAATTTTAATACCTTAGTGTATCTATAGAAAGTTGTCTTGAAATGTAATTATTGCACAACTACAAACTTGATCAATAGGATGAACCCATAAGATTTTTATATTTGTAACAAAATGGGAAAGAAAGATAATATGACTATTCACGCAGTAATATTTTAAATGCATTAGTGTGTCTTTCAAATTTTGAAAGTAATACATTCAATCAATAGATATGTGTGGGATATTTTCCACAGGGAACAAAGATGCTTTATTATAGATGGCTTTGGAAAGACTCACCCTCTGATGATTCTTAGTAAAACAATAAGTTGAGTGGGCTAAGTGCTCTGTTTTGTTTTATTTTGTTTTTCTTCTCTTTTGATAGATGTTTGGCTGGAATTGTGCCAGATCCTTCTAAGATCTGTGTAAATGGAAAATAATTTTGAGTTGAATTCTCAACTAAAACTAGATTCTTGCTTAGTTTATAACTTTTCTTACAAATTTAGAAAAAAACAGTAACATTTCTAGTTATAGGGATCCTATTATAATGCCAGGAGAGGGTGGAGAGGAAAATCGTAAAATTAAACAATGGGGCTTATGCCAACTTCCAGATACTACATCAGTGTTTCCAATCAGGGGTCAATGTAATATTTTTTTTTTTAAGATTTTATTTATTTATTTGAGACAGAGAGAATGAGAGAGAGAGAGCACATGAGAGGGGGGAGGGTCAGAGGGAGAAGCAGACTCCCCGCCGAGCAGGGAGCCCGATGCGGGACTCGATCCCGGGACTCCAGGATCATGACCTGAGCCGAAAGCAGTCGCTTAACCAACTGAGCCACCCAGGCGCCCCAGTGTAATATTTTATGCACCAGGGATTATGCTAACCTAAAAATATAGACATTATTTTTATACTCATTTTACAGATGAAGAAACGAACATTCAGAGAGGTTAAGGAATTTACCTGAGTTTACACAGCTAACAAGTAGCAGAGCTTGGATTTGAATGCAGGCACACTGAATCTAGTCTCTAGATTGAATAAACTTTCCCCACAAATGCTACGTTAGTCTTTTTTTTTTTTTTTTTTTCCCTCACCTATGCTGTTTCTTCTTGGTGAACTTAAGGCAGTTAAGGTCAAGGATTTTATTTCATATTTCTTTGTGTTGCTGCTAATGCTTAGCACAATTCTTTTTTTTTTTTTTTAAGATTTTATTTATTTTTTTGAAAGAGAGATAGAGAGAGAGAACAAGTAGGCAGAGAGGCAGGCAGAGGGAGAGGGAGAAGCAGGCTCCCCGCAGAGCAGGGAGCCCGATGTGGGACTCGATCCCAGGACCCCGGGATCATGACCTGAGCCGAAGGCAGCTGCTTAACCAACTGAGCCACCCAGGCGCCCCAAGCACAATTCTTAATACAGTAAATGTTCAATGTAGAGGTAAACCAATGAAGAGGAGATTGAGAAAATTTGGACTTTAAGATATGCAAATATTTTTGTTTGACATTTTACAGAAGGTAGAATTCTCCTATTTGTTTATTGATTGGAAATTTTACTTCAAGGGCAAAAGGAAGCATGAACTCAGCTAACCAACTTCAACCCTACAACCCCTTTAGTTACAGCTCAGAGTGAAATCCTGCCTGATTTGAGTCCATTGAGGCAATTCCTGCAGCTAATGCCTTAGTAGCCTCTGCAATATTTGGGTCCCATGACAGAAAAGTCTATTCTACTTAGACTCCATATTATTAAAAATGAGGAGCGGGTGGGGAGAGCAAGCAATATTGTTTTTAAAATTTAACTTATTCTGTCAGTCTTTCTCATATCTTTTGGGACACAGCCATATGATATTAGATTCTATAGGAATATTACAAAACCACCAGGGATTCACTTCTAGAATCCCATTTGCACAATTTTGATAATCATTTTTAGATGATAACAGATACTATCAATGACCCTCAATTAATTTGGGGGATTATTCTAAATTTTGGCTAGAACCCCCATCCCATCTTTAGGGGATATGATAATCATAGGAAATTAGGCTGAAACAAAGTACCTAAAGAAAATGGCATGATTCATTAATCATGTAGTTGTTTTAAAGTGTTCTGTTTCCCTTGTATTCCTATACTCTGTACAATTTCAGGTGAAGCTGAAATTTTTTTTTTCCGTGGTACGGTCTGTTTTTATACTTATTCGAATAATGTGTGAGTATTTGGGAAATGTGTATGACTCAGTAGAGGATATTTAAGTCTACTCTCTACGCAGTGAGTAATTAATGGATGCTGTCTTCTTATTTTTAACAAATATCTCCTTGTAGGATTAAATTCTGACAGGAAAATTACAGGATTGGTGCCCCTGGTAGGATTTATGTTAATAATTGGAGGCTGTATGCTCCTTAAAATGTAAATGGAGCTTAAATAAAAAGGTTAAGAGGCAAGGCTCTTCTAAGAATATAGGTGTTCTTTTACAAATACAGGTTTGTTGTCAAGGCAGCTATAAACCCCCCCACCCCCCACTAGGACAGATGTCACCAATTGTCTATAATATTCATTGTGCATCTGTCAACTCCTCTCTGAACTTGCTACTCTTGTGCTTTTAGTAATTTTACAAGCATTTCTGTGCTGCAAGATGTTTTCATATGATATATGAGACAAATGGATATTTTAATCGTTTAATGTTTTCTAATTTTAACCTGCCAAAGAATATGAAAGAGAAATTCAGATCAAAATAAGACTTTGTTAATGAAATAAATACTATTTCACTCCATCTACTAAGAAACAGACTTGAAAACATAAACAAAACTCTGAGACAAATGTTACTGCCATGCTAGGAAAAAAAAAGAGTAAAATCATATATATGAAAAAAGAATAAAATTATGTATGTGTGTGTTTTGTATACCTCAGTAGAATATTACCAAGATCTGCCTCTTAGATGGTTACTTGCTTGTGTGCCTGTAAAAGTGATGCTTTAAAGGGGAGAACAGTTTGGAACTCCTAGTTGCAGCCAACTAGGAGTTTGGTTTCCTCATCATAAATCTCATGTGACTTTGATATATTTCCTTGAAATACTTAGCACTTACGTGTATATCTTTTTCCAGCTGCGGTTGTGTAAATATTTAGATATTTCAGTCACTCATGTTTATATTTTATCTTCCAACCTGACAGTTGTTGAAGGAATTCTGCCCTGCCCTTTTTCCTGATGTTGACCATGCCTAAAGTCAACTGTGTTCTCTTCCCAAGGTTCTACCAGGATTCGTGCTGAGGGCAGCTCACATTATTATCATCCTTGTTCCTTGTTAAAGCCTCACTCTGTGCATCCCTTTGTTCTTTGACCCTCTCTTTGTTACTTTTCTGTTTCCTATGCAGAGTTTGGTTGAAACCAAGAAGTTGGTCTTACCAAGTACAATAGAAACCTGATATCTTATAACATGAAAATAAGTACATAAAAGCAAATTATTATAATGGTGTTGTCAGGTGGCTTACAGAAACTCAGAATTTATGATAGAAGAGAGAAGGCTTTTTATGAATGAGTCAAGAATATTAGAGAGAGAGGCTTTGTGACCCAGTGGAGGTGAAAACCACCTGCTCTGGGGAGGACTATATGTTATCTATACTTTTCTGAGAGTCATATGTGTTCCTCCCTATATGATCTTGGCATAATTCTCCCAAAGTTTCCCTTTGAGAAATTGAGTCAACAATTATTGATAGAAGATGAGAGACTTTTCCCTGAAAGTATGTTGGTGGAAAATTGGGGAACCAGTGATACTGAATTTTTTGAAAGTTTTTTTATGTTTTTATTTTTAAGTAATCTTTACACCCAACATGGGGCTGCAGCTCACAACCCTGAGATCAAGAGTTTCATGTTCTACCCATGGAGCCAGCCAGGTGCCCCAGTGATCATGAATTTTAATTGTGTAAACAGTTGCATAGGAATTGAGGTTCTCAGTATTAAAAACTGACATTATAAGCTATTTACTCAAGAATTCAAGATCATAATTAGAGAAGATGACACAGTATAAAAAAACCTTTTTACCTCCATTTGTTCATTATCAGAATCTTTTTTTTTTTTTTGGAAGATTTTATTTATTTATTTGTCAGAGAGAGAGACAGAGAGCACAAGCAGGGGGAGTAGCAGGCAGAGGGAGACACAGGCTCCCTGCTGAGCAAGGAGCCCGATGTGGGACTCGATCCCAGGACCCTAGGATCAGGTCCTGAGCCGAAGGCAGCTGCTTAACCGACTGAGCCCCCAGGCGTCCCATCATTATCAGATTCTTTGCTGAGGAAAAGGAATATGAAATCGTGCAGTTTACAGCTAGGTATTCTCTGTATGCATGGGGAAAGGAACAACAGATGCAACAGGTTTGACTGCTTCTTGTTTTTATCATCCACAATTTAAAAACAAGCAATCAAGACAAACACTTCCAGCATTGGAAAGAAGAACAGACAAAGCATGTTTTGCTGTGGATTTTAATGAATTAATCTTAGCAGCATTTATGGAATAGTTGGGAAGAGCAAGGCTTTTGAACCGGACTCGGTTGAATCCCAGCTCTGCCACTTTCCAGCTGAATGACAGCTGAGGGTCTTGCTTCCCCCATATGGACACCAGATATAACAACACCCACCTCATAAAGATGTTGTTGTGATGAAGGAGATGAGAGACAATTGATGCTAGTTTTCTCTTTCATTCCTTTCCTTCCTGCTTAGACTTGATAATAAAGAATAATTTATTATAGTGTTTCTGGAGATGGTGATTGCTATTTATAATTTGTATTGTGGAGGTTAACCGATTACTCATTGTAAATATCACTTGGGAATTGGAAAGTTCCGTTTCTGAGAGTTATACATTATGAGGAATGTGAGAGTTCTATGTTTTTTTGTTAGGATTTTCAAAGGTATGGGCTCTACATACAAATAACTCTTTTTTGTTGTTGTTGCTAACCCTATTCATTTTCTTCAGAGTATTACATGCTAACAGAGTATATTTTCTCTGGAAGTGTGTTCCTCAGGAGAAGCAAAGTTCAGTGGGATATCCTGGAAAAAGAAAACTCAGTAGCCAAATAAGTTTGAGAAAGGCTGCATAGAATACCTTTCTTTTGGTGCATCATAGTGTGCTTTTAGCAAGACAAAAGACCCTGAGAACTGCAACTCTTTTTTTGAGCAATACATATTAACAATCTGAGGAAAGAGTATTCCATGGAGCATGACAATTTAGCCTTTAGTAATATAGACGCCATTTTTATTGCTGAAACTCTTTTACTGACTACTGCTGTACAAACATTCTGGTGAAAGATTAGGCCTGAGTTTTCCGTTCCCAAAAGTCACGCTAGCTGGGGTCCAGCTATATGGGCCTGCAGGGTAGGGATAGAGAGAGTCTTGAGCTCCACTGTACTCTAGTAGAGTCTGGGTGTGCTCTAGGTTCTGTAATTGGCCGTTACTTCCTTTATACACTCTCCCTTGACAGTTTTATTCTTTCCCATGGTTTCAGTCTCCAGCTTGATTCTCATCTACGGCTCCAGCTGAGATTTTTTTCTGAGGTCAAACTTGGATATTCAGTTGGCAACTTGTCATCTCCACTCAGATATTCAAGAAGTACCTCAAGCCCTGCATGTCTCAGACTGAATAAATCATCTCCTCTGTCCTTCCTCTCACCAAATTTCACTCTTTGATTTTCCACCTTCACTGGGACTGTCATTCACCCACTGCTTAGATCACAAACTTGGAATCCTCTGCCTTGTTCTCCTCCATCCTGTGCATTTTTTCATTTCTTTTTCACCCCACATTGCCAGTGATCAGATCCTGTTGATTTTATAACTAAATATCTCTAGATTCTTTCCTATATTTTCTCTTCTGTCTGTCAAAGTCCCAAGTTTTCAGAATTTATTGTTTAAAGAGTACAAAAGCTTCCTGACCAATTACCTCCTAATTTAGCTTGCTGTGTAGTCCAGTGTCATACTACCAATGGTGAGCTCCTTAAGACCAAGCATGACTGTGCCCATGCCTTGCTTAAAATATTTAAAAGTTCTGTTGCCTTCAAGTAAGTTCTAGAACTTTGACTTGATGTACAAAGCTCATCACATTATTGCTTCTGACTACTTCTTCAGGCACATACTTGCTAATCTCTGACGTACACCTTCCACTCAGGCCATACTAGCTCCCCGCAGGTCCCACAAGTGTACCATATTCTTTTTGTAACTGTGCCTCTGGGTGAAAGTATCTCCTTTCTTTTATCCATGGCTCATTTTTCAAGACTCATCTCATCTCAAATTTTATGTCTCAGGATGCCTCCTCTCCCTCATTCAGGCAGTCTTAAGTGTCCTTTCTTTGTTTCCTCATAGAAAATTATGCATCCCTCTTTCCTATCTGAAATGGACTTTCAGAATTTAAAGTAACGTGTGTTTTAATTAAATATCTGTTACCTCAGTAGTTGATCCTCAGTAGCATCCACCCTTCATAATTACAGCCAAAGTCAAGGCTGGTCATATATAATGTTTTATTTTTTGAAATTATATAGCATTTGTGATTGAGTAATCTAAAATCTAACTTAAATTTCATTTGACTTCAATATACCTTTTGTGAGAAAGTATGAGTTTCCAAGTTATTTTTTTCTCCATGTTGCTGGTTTATTTCTTCCTCCTTTAGAGGCTGGTTTCATTTAAAGACTTTATAGTATGTTGTATACCATGCATTGAACTAAAGCTGTTTCTTAGTATTTCAGATTACAAAACTATTACTTAATATTTCAGATGACAGTTTTTGTTACTTCATGAAGCAAATGTTCTTTAAGCTTCATCATCTGTTCATTTCATTCATTAAGAAAAAATGTAATCTTTTAATGTCTTTTTGTAGAATACATGATTATTAAGTTTCAGATCATTTCTACTCAAATAGGTCTTCCCCATTAGGACTTCATTCATTTTTTCATTTATTCAACACATATTTATTGAGTACCTATAGTATGCTCAGCACTCTGCCAGGCATAAGAGAAGCAACCATGAGCAAAATCAGACCCATGGATCTTACAGAGGAATGGGAAAGACAGGATTCCCAAGCATCAAACAAAAAAATTTAAATTGCAATTCTGATGATTCTTACCAAATGTAGCTATATAGGGCTATTTAGGTTTATAAAAGGAGCATTTAACTCTTTTTTGGAAAGATCAGGGAGGGCAGAGATTTGTAAGGAAAGTGGATATTAACTAGGGTGAGATCATTTCAAGCACAGGCAGGTGTAGGTCTGTGGCAGGAGGAAGCGTGTTGTATTTGTGAACTAGCACAAGGTGGGGTGAAGAAAGCAGAGAAAGAAGTGGAACAGGAAGAGTCTGGAGAGCTAGATAGGGGAATGAACACATTCTTGTAGATCTTGTTAAGGACTTTATCTTAAGAGCGATGAGTTTATTTTAAGAGCCACTGGAGTAGGGGAGAACCTAGATGGTATTTGCATTTCAAAGCCTTCTTCTGGCTATACTGAAGTGAAGCGATTTAAGAGCTTTCCTAAATCTGGGTGGGAATTGATGGTAGTTTGACCTGGGTTGGTAGCTGGCTGTAGAGATGGAGATGAGTAGATTGATTTGAGAAATATCAAGGAGGAGGAGGAGGGGAAAGAAAGGGAGGTGTCAAGGAAGCCTGGTTTCTATGTTGCATTATTCGTTGAGATTGGATGGCTAGATAAGAACAAGGTTTGGGGCATTTGAGAAATCCTTAAGAAATTTACATATTAAATTTATCCACAGCAGGAGTATATAGGATTATTAAAAAATATGACTCTTGATCCCTGTTTTAGAAGTTATAATCTCATTGGAAAAGATAAGGTACAGACACAGGAAATATTTAAATGACACACACACTCAGGATCTCACTTACTATGTAATATAGAATGCAGTCCCTTACCCAATATCCTTTTTCATTTTATATTATATTTGATTATTTAAACTCAATTATATAACATTTCATCTTTGAAGTATATTAAATATTAACATCATTATTGGCAATTAATTAAATTAAATTATTAATTAAATTAATTTATTAATTCAAACTCAGGGAAAGTGTATACACACACACACTTTTTTATTAGGAAGATAGAAAAACCTATATAAAGAGCAGTTTCATCGTATATTTGAATATGATGTTCATTGGTCTACAGACTAGGTTTGTTTTTTTTTTTTTAAGATTTTACTTATTTATTTGACCGAGAGAGACAGCAAGAGAGAGAACAGAAGCAGGGGGGAGCTGGAGAGGGAGAAGCAGGCTCCCCGCTGAGCAGGGAACCCGACATGGGGCTCCATCCCAGGTCCCTGGGATCATGACCTGAGCCAAAGGCAGATGCTTAACCACTGAGCCACCCAGATGCCCCCAGATTAGGTTTTTTTAAATTTTTTATTTTTTTTATTTTTTAAAGATTTTATTTATTTGTTTGACAGAGAGAGAGACAGCGAGAGAGGGAACACTAGCAAGGGGAGTGTGAGAGGCAGAAGCAGGCTTCCTGCGGAGCAGGGAGCCCGACACGGCGCTCGATCCCAGAACTCTGGGATCATGACCTGAGCCGAAGGCAGATGCTCAACGACTGAGCCACCCAGGTGCCCCAAGACTAGGTTTTTTTAAAGTGTTGATTAATGTTAGTTACAAAGGAGACTTTAAGAAGCTATGCTATTATTTGTAACGCTCTACAAGTCTCTCTCACGGTCCTCTGCAAAAACAGGCACATATATGGTAAATACAGACAGGGTGAAGGCTTCCGAAAGGCTTTGTGGACAAGGAATTTGAAGAGCAGACAGGATTTGTACAGGCAAAGTTTAAGCAAGAGCACTTTCTAGGGCGCCTGGGTGGCTCACAGTTGGTTAAGCAACTGCCTTCGGCTCAGGTCATGATCCTGGAGTCCCGGGATCGAGTCCCACATCACGCTCCCTGCTGAGTCTGCTTCTCCCTCTGACCCTCCTCCCTCTCATGCTCTCTGTCTCTCATTCTCTCTCTCGCAAATAAATAAAATCTTTAAAAAAAAATTAAAAAAAAAAAAAGAGCACTTTCTAGATGGAGAGTCAAAAGGATTCAAGAATTGGAAGGTGTATTTGAGGTGGACACCAGTAGAATTAATTAGTAAATAGGGTTGGGAGTAAATACAGGGTCACTATTATGCCCTGTTCATATAGCAGTGCTTACACCTAGGCTTTTGAAAAAAGACTTTTAATTATTTCCATGTGATAATATGAAGCTATTTTGCCAATTCTTCTGCAGGCTCCCGTCTTCGTCAGGAAGATTTTCCACCTCGCATTGTTGAACACCCTTCCGACCTAATTGTGTCAAAAGGAGAACCTGCCACTTTGAACTGTAAAGCCGAAGGCCGCCCCACACCCACTATCGAATGGTACAAAGGGGGGGAGAGAGTGGAGACAGACAAAGATGACCCTCGCTCACACCGAATGTTGCTGCCAAGTGGATCTTTATTTTTCTTACGTATAGTACATGGACGAAAAAGTAGGCCTGATGAAGGGGTCTACGTCTGTGTAGCAAGGAATTACCTCGGAGAGGCCGTGAGCCATAACGCATCGCTGGAGGTGGCAAGTAAGTACAATGGGCTTCCGGCTTTTGACAGTGGGAATGGTACAGTGGGATCGTTTGCCTGGAGAGTGGTAATAAAGAGTCAAACCTATATCCCAGGCTTTACTTGAGGACAATTTCTAGCTTTTTGTACGAATACAATCCTCTACTTACTTGATTTTTTTATATATATATTTCTCATCATAGCGGGTTATTCAAGCCTGTTTTGGATTTGCACGTAGTTGATGAACCATTCTACTTTGGACTTGGAGCTGCTTTCTGTTGAATGTTTTCACTGAAATTGATTTATTCTTAAAAAATTGATTGATCCTTCTCCTTTGTTGCTTTCAAATAGATTGAATACAAGTGAAAAGAATAGCATGGGGTATTTTTCGTTTGTTTTCATTTGGAGAAATACTTTCAACCGGGAGTATAAGATACGGTTTTAAACTGTTTCTAATTCTTAGAAATATGCTTTTGGTAAAGCTATAGGTAGAGAAATAGATGTTTGTGCCTCATACTTTATTACTTTGGCTACTGTGGTGCACTCTGAGAGGAAAACCTGTGTATGTAATCCTCAGGTAGTTGATGGTTTAGTTTATTGACACAGCGAGCAAATGCAGTTCATTTGCAATCACCTCAAGAAGGATCTTTTGGCTAATGATTAAATTGTTAGGTGTGTAATGTATTTGAATACAAATCGGGCTTCTCTTTTCTTATTTTCAGTAAATATTCAAGAGGTAGCCAGAAAGTTTCATATCCTTGGAAGAATCTGTTCTGTGTATTATAGGTACAACGGAGAATTGCATAGGGATTGGTTGGAAAGACAAATGAAATTTAGTTCTCTAATACGCTTTACATAAAATTACTGGTGAAACTGCATACATATCTATGTATATAAGTATAGATGATGTTTTCCAAGATGATTGATATTTTGATACAATTTATGTTCAAAATTATAACTATATAATCAGCTTCATAATCTCTAACATTGTCTCTAACATTCAACTAGAACTTGAATATATAGATCCACAGATAGTTATGCAATTATAGACATAAAAAGGAATTTAGAGACAGATTTTCCAACTTAATCAGATTATTAATGTGGAATCAGTCTCCAAGAATCTAGATCACACTCATAGAACCATGTAGTACTTAGGGTGAGACAGAATGCCAAAGATGTCTAACATGAACATAAAATTTAATTAGATAAAAAAATGAAAGTAACCGTTTAAAACTATGCCAGACTAGCCATTCACATTTTTAAAACATTTACTTGAAACTCAAGTTTATATTTCTCTTCACATTTAATTGATCACAAACTTATTGTACTTTCTCTTATTGCCTTGATTATCAGTGAAAATCTTAGAACTGCATAAGTGAGATGTATAAAAACTGTAATCACAGCAGCAGGCTACTTTTCTTTTTCTCCTTCCTTCCTTCCTTCTTTCCTTCCTCTCTTTCTTTCTTTCTCTCGTCTTTCTTTCTTTCTCTTTCTCTCTTTCTTCGCAAATTTAAATGTGGTGCAGGCAAAAGTTTAAATGTTTTTATAAAAGGATATATATATTTTGATAAACTCTTCTTTCAGGTTATGATATTAATACTTATCTACCTTTTGACACATTTATATTTAAGAATACTTATTCCTTGTGGAGATAAAATTAAGTTAACATTTGAAAACAAATATAGAGAATCAAGAAAGATGGTGTAGATGACCTAGGCCAATTCTTATTTTTGGTAGATAAGAAACTGAAGATCAGAAGGAAAACCAGAGTAATTGTTTATTCTCTGAAATTATAATTCCTTATAAATGAAGTATGTACCAATAGAAATATATATCTGAGATCATATTGTGTTTCTGTGTTTTCTTACTCTACTTGCATTCTGATCATTGCCAGAATTTTTAGAAAAGGTTATAGACTTGAATAGAACATCTAAACGCTTACCCTCTAGATCTCGCCTTTCAAAACTCCTTTGGTTTTACTTTAGATGATCAAGATACCCTTAATGCACTGGGATTTAGAGAGCTGTGTTTTTCTAATCTGGCTTTTGTGTAGCTATTTTAAAAGACATTATTAGTTTACGGTTAAATTCTTTTTCTAAGCAAGACATTCCATTACCTTGTGAGTCCATTACGGGAAATGCTTTTCCAGTCTTAGTCAACAAATATACCTTCAAGGAACTGAAACCAGACATAAGATCATTATATAACTTTTATCAGTAAAATATTCAAATACACAGTCCCTGAATGCATAAATCACAAATTTTAGTGTGATATTTCTCAGTATGTCTCCAAAACATTTCAAGCTCCAGAGAAAAGAGAATATTATAATTTACTGAATAAAATTCAGTTAAGGTATTTTAAACAATTCTTTAAGATCATATTCATTAACAATTCATATATGTAGAAAGGCAGAATGTACATTGTATATTTATCAAACATATTTTGATATTCATAAGGATAGTTTGGTAATAAAGATTTTTATTAGTGATAATAATTATTCTAAACCCTGAAAAAAGGGTGAGTAGTGTTTGTTTTCAACAATTTTTGTACTTGTTTGATTACAATAATTAACAGCATGTTTTTATTTGGATAAATTGTATTATTTTGTAACCTAAGTTATATGGGAAAAATTGAGTGCTCTGGAGTTAAAATGGGTTCTGTGTGTTTAAAAAATTATTTAGTAAATTCGGGCTTTAGTGCACTACAAACAGATACGTAGTGACATATTTCACCTGTATTTCAGTTATTTATTTTAGGCAATGGTTACTGTTAATTCACCATTGTAAAATATGTTTATGGCCCTAAATTTACAAATAGATACGTAGTGACATATTTCACCTGTATTTCAGTTATTTATTTTAGGCAATGGTTACTGTTGATTCACCATTGTAAAATATGTTTATGGTCCTAAAATGGAAAGTTGCCTTTTGTGTGTTACATGAACAACCAAGTTGTGTGTGTATATTGGGAGGTGGTGGGGGTCGGGGGTGGAGGTCCAGGGAAACAGGCCATATTTGCTGTGGGTTAAATCTGTAAAGTATGGTTCTAGTTTGGTTTTATTTTTTCCTGGAGAATATTACTACTTTTTTTTTTTTCACATTTTCTTAGTTTAGGTTCCAGAAGTTCAATAAGAACTATTCTTATTCTTCCCAAAGACACAGGAAGACAAAGATTGCATCTAATTTCTTAGTGACACTGTAGCCCAAAGTAATAGCATTAACAAAAGTGTCTAGAGGCAACCCAGATTTCACAGCACAGTTGTTGGTAATGCTTTTAAAAACATTTATCTGTGTTTTATTTGCCTTTAAACCAAGTTTTATAGCTGTAACAACAACTGGATTTCTCGGTTCCTAACAATTGTCAATCTCACAAACACTGGAAAAAAAAAGATATTGAATGCCATTGAAAACCCTTGTTTCTGTATAGAAATGATAATTGTGTCTTTTGTGTTTTTAATATTTATTGAAATTTAAAAAGTACACCAAAAGGATTGCATTTATTGGTTATTTTTAGGATTGTTTATTTTTTATTTTCATTTAAATCCCAATTATAACCAGGTTAGACCCAGTGAAAAGCACTGGCCAGCCTTTGGGTGCCTATCCTTGCCATGTGGTAAAAGCTGCATTTCTTGTTCTTGAAAACTCAGTTTCGATGCAATTAAAAAGTTATCTCACACAATTATAAAGTCTAAAAATTGGAATACTAAGAAATATATGATGGTCCTTACTAAAGTTTCCTGGAATTTTTGGAAGTTTATCTCTGTAAAGGAAAAAAAATTAATCACAGATGTATTTTTTAAATTTATTTTTTTAATTCTTATTTTTCTTTGCAAGACAAGAATGCTATATCTTGATGGGAACATTAAATTGGAAAATTTAGATATCGCTCGCAGTTTCTAAGATTTATGAAAACTTTACTCTTTATCTAATTCAGTTTCAAAGTAAGTTTTCTGAAATTGTCTTGCAAGTGGTATTCTCTTGTTTATCTTGTATTAGCTCTATTCAAGAGTCTACTAAATATTTTATGGGTCCATTCTCCATTCTCCTGAACCCAACATAATCACTTACTAAATTTAGAACTTCATTTTGTGCCTGGCACACAAATTAATAGCACAGTTCTTAGACAAAACTTATATTTAATAAGTAATTTGATCTTGGGTAATTGCATTGAATTTTAAGGAAAATTAATCTGAACCTTGACCCTCATGCTTTCCATCGTAGAACATGGCCCTCTACGTCATCTGCTAAGCTGTGCACTGTTAGCATATGGCTATTTGTTTCCTATTTAAGCTGTTTTCTCTGAGGAAAAGAAATTCCCTTCAGACTAGGCAGACATCTGCTAGCTGTCTTAGCAGCAAAACCAGGGAACTATCTTTCCTGGAAAAAAAACAAAAATAAACATTTTGTCCAATTAATCAAAGATTAAGTCTTCCCAGATTTTATTAACTGGGGTACATTTTAATAGTAATTACTTTGGGGTAAATGTTTATATTTTGAGGTAGTATTTTCCCACTACTTTGAATATAGCATGATCTTTTGTTGTTATTAAATGATACTTATCAAAGTGATTTAGAATTTGATTTATCCAATTTTCCTCCTTTGGGTAAAATGATAAAGTAAACTAACCATGGATGCTAGGTAGCCATGTCTTTACCTAGGTACAGTAGAATGTATTCCTAAAATCTGGACCTTGGAAGATGGAAGGGATTACTCCTGGAGGTGAAATGGTTCAGATGAGCACGTGGAAATAGAATATGCCATTATATTTTAAAATATTGATCAACTGACTGTGTGCACACACATAATCAATCTGACCTCTATTATGGTCAGACACCAGAATTATTTATACAGTTTATACACACACACACATTGTTCCCTAATAGACTTTTTATCTTTGAAATTGAATTTGCTTTATATTGCATATTTAAAACTATTGTTTCCTTTACTTAATTTGTTTTATTTTTTTAACTTGCCGTTTTCAAGTGCTTTCACTACATTCTAAAACCGTTTTTATATCTTATCTTTGTTTTCAAGAGCAAAGGAAGAATGTTAGTTGTTTAGTTTAATGATTTAAACATCTTTTCGCTTCCTGGTACACTTACGTTCTAAAATGAACTGATTCTTTGTTCCAAAATTGATTCATGATTAAGTGAAATTATGCATATAAAGTGTGTAGCACGGCGACTGGCACATAATTATAAATCATAAATTATAAATTATAAATTTAATCACTGGTGCTGTTACTTTCATTACTTTTTTCCTCTTTATCTCTTTTCATCAAACACCAAGATTATTTTTATATAAATGGGATCTGATGCTTCTGACTTGAAAAATGGACTCACTTCATTTTAAATTTAAAGATATGTGCATTAATATACTAAAATATAAGTAAAATGCCTCAGTAAGTAAATTTTCTTAAATTAATTTCTGGTTAAGTAAAAAATGTGTTGAATATATTAAATTCCACCTTGAATTGAAATCAGTGGTATGAGAAATTTACCCTTACCTTAAAATCTTCAGTGTTAATGCAGGACATGCAATAGTGTTGATTCAAATCATTTTTCTTTCAGGGACAAATGAAAAAATTCAGTTTTATAACTTTTACAGTTGGGATAACATCCATATTTTTTCTAATTAAATTTATGTATTTGTTCACTTAAGTAAAGAGGCAGCATTGCTAAGTTCTATGACATGATTATGATTATTAAACACTTGAGTTTTTACTATCAGTCAAATATATTCTGTTATTGCCTGTCTTTATTGGCTTGTGCTGCTATAAAAAGAATACCATGTACTGGGTGACTTAAACAACAAACACTTATTTATTTCTGGAGGCTGGGAAGTTGGAGATCAGGGTGCCAACATGGTCCAGTTCTGGTGAGAGTTTTTTTCTTGGTTTCCTCCCATGGTAGAGAGAGGGCTTTGGTCTTTTTTATCCCTGTGTAAGGACACCAGTCCCATCCTGGGTTCTACCCCCATGAACTCATCCAACCCATATTACCACCTGAATTCCCCATCTCCAAGTACCATCCCACTGGGGATTAAGACTTAAACATGTACATTTGGGGGGAGGGGGAGGGAGACAGAAACATTTGATCCCATAGCTGCCTTTAATGATTATTTTTAGATTTTTGTTATTGGGTTTATAGTTATTTTATCATATTAAGTAACTGAGAAATAAAAATCAGAAAATCAGGGAAAAAAGTTCTGTAATCTCCATGATGTAAGTAGCAGGCCTATCAGATCACTTGTTGCATCCAGATGTCAGGTTTAAATTGTGTCATAAATCAAGTATAGACACATTATACCTTCAAGTGAATATATTGTGGAGGGAATTCTTTATTTGTTGGGAAAAGTAAGAGCATCATCCTTTAGTTATTATATTAAGAGAGAAGATAGTGGTCATTTTCTTTTGAAAGACATAAAAATTCTTTCCTTCTCTCTTTCTTCCTCCTTTTCTCTATCTGTCTCTCTCTTTTTTTGTTTTTCTCTTTTCAAAGAGTATTTAATATGAAATATGAAGGCAGAAACCTGTATTTCATAATCCATGAAGAGATGAATCCATGAGAGATGACAGTGACAATGGGCATAAAGAGAAATTTTGAGTTTCAATGGGCATTTTAGTAGAAGACAGGGCAAAGTTTGCTGATCATTTGACTGTGGGTGTTAGAGGAGTTGGCTCTGTTAGAGAATGTACTGTTTATTCATAAATAACCAACAGGTTATATTCTATCTTAAAACCCCTTCTAGTTAAACATGGTTCAGGGTACATGTTCTGTTGACTTCTTTGGCAAACTTTTTATGTTTTTCCTTTATCTCCTGTAACTGTTATGTGTTAATCTTTAGTAGATTTGTAGAAAGATCTTAAGAGTAGAGGCACATTATACATTTCTTTTTCTTTACTCCCAACCACAGGTTAAGGAATGTGATTTAATAAGCTTACAGAGGTCATTTTTATATAACTCTGGAAAATTGTATTTTATTTGTGATAATATGTACATGTTCTTGCAGTCTCATCACCAAGAGTTAACTACTGTTGAAAGTTGGGTAGATAGCCTTTTAGATACCTTAAGGTCCCTGTACATGCTCTGGGGAAAACTATTTGCTATTCAATCATTATTCAGTCTTAGGTGGCCAAAAAAGGTATTGGATATGTTGGAACACATATTTGTGTCAAAAGACTAATTGGAAAAATTTAGCTCTCTAGGTTGGATGCTACAAAACAACTTCTTTCTGCTGAATATTACTAGATTCACCATCCTGGATAAGATTCAATCCAGTAATTATGGGGTTAGAGGTTACATATACCCTTACCAGTCTCATGAGCCACTCCTTTTATTTTCTCAAAAAGTAGATGGTGTTCGTATGTGCTGAAAAATACTAAGATGATTATTTCAACACTAGTTGATGCTTAGATATAAAGCCCCTTGAGGCTTCCAGAAAATCAATTCAGTATTTAGTTATTTATGGGAAATTCTTGGCAGTGTCTCCTCCTTTAAACAGTACTGTCTGTAAAAAATATTAAAATAACAAGATAGATCTGGTTACCTCTCGAATCTTATCATCATATCACTCCTTTTAATCCTCCTAATTTACTTACGACTTAAATGCTAGAAGTTTTTCCCACATACACAGACCAGCTTGAGAATCATTTGTATGTATTTTAAAATGAGTGACAAATGTATTTAATAAAACATACCTAAACCTTGTTAGTATAATTAATTTTAAGATTATTTATTTATGTATTTATTTATTTTTTAAGTAGGCTCCACACTGGGTGTGGAGCCCATTGTGGGGCTTCAGCTCACAACCCTGAGATCAAGACTTGAGCTGAGATCAAGAGTTGGACACTCAACTGACTGAGTCACTCAGGTGTCACTAATTTTAATTAATACAATATAAGTTAGCTTAAGCTGCCTTTAATTATCAATTTAAACTTTTTTTGTCAGGTTAAAATAAAATACTATTCAATGTTTTGGGGGGTATAAATGTTCTCTGTTTCTTTGTTACCCAAAGTGGGCATTAAAAAAGTTGTTTTTAAAGCTGGAAATTAAATCAATATGTGAAAAATACTAAAATATCCCCCCATTTTTTTTCCAAAATAACTCTTTCTAGGCATTTTACTTCATTCTAGCTGTTCAGTGGTGAACAAAAAAGAAATGATTTCTGCCTTCATGGAAATTACAATACAAGGGGGAGAAGGAATGAGGACAGAAAATAAGCAACTACTATACAAATAACTTTATGGTTAAAAATTGTGCCATATGCCAGGAAGAATTGGGGTCAAACTGAGAACCGAAATACGAGATGCTACCAAGACACAGGGTAAAAGAAAACGTTTCAGGCAGATAGAACAGTCCATCTAAAAGGCCTTAAGAAACTGATAGACTGGGGTGTATTTGAGGAAAGGAAAGATGGTGTGTATGGTGTATGCGTAAGGGAGACACTAGGGGGATGGGGGGCTTCTAGATTATGCAGGGTCCTGTTACCTGGTTAATAATGTTGGGTTATATGTTCAGTGCATGAGAACCACAGGAGGTTTTTGGGCAATAGTGGAGGTGACATGATCTGATTTATACTTTAAAAATGTCACTCATGTGATACTTGAGTACTATATGCATAGAGAATGAGTTGCAGAATGACTGGGGGAGACCAATTAGGAAGCTCCTGCAGTATTCCAGGCAGAAGATGATGCTAGTGAAGCACATGGTAGTAATGAAGATGAAGAGAAAAGCAAGGATTCAATTTGAAGATTGAAGACTTGGCTTAATTCTTTTTTTTTTTTTTTTAAAGATTTTATTTATTTATTTGACAGGGAGAGACACAGCGAGAGAGGGAACACAAGCAGGGGGAGTGGGAGAGGGAGAAGCAGGCTTCCCACGGAGCAGGGAGCCTGATGTGGGGCTCGATCCCAGGAGCCTGGGATCATGACCTGAGCTGAAGACAGACGCCTAACGACTCAGCCACCCAGGCACCCCTTGGCTTAATTCTGAAGGGTGAGACAGTAGAGGCTGAAATTTTGCAGGAGATACAATTATTGGTAATAGCAAAGTCCAGGTCAAGTCTATGACCATGCAGATGAGGACTGAGAGTTTGGATTAGGTGATGTTATCTTTGAGTGGCTAACAGTAGTTCAGTACGCTGCAGCCCATCACGATCCCAGGAAATTGTATGTTCCTCTTTTATCTCAGCCTGCAATATGCTTCCTTTCCTGTTCCCCTTACATTCATCTCAAGATGGAACCATGCAATGACCCAAGTGCCTGGCGCCATTCCTGGCACATTGCAAGTGAAGTGATCTGGTGTGTTACTTAGAAGCGTTTTATTCCATGTGTGACGACCACGATAAAGTGTCATAATGCCACTTCGAGGAGCCGTCTAATCTACTGTTTTCACTCATTCAGCACACAATTTCTTTATATAGTCAAGCAGTTCACATGATCTCCAACACTCACTTGAAAGAACAGTACTTAGAATGCAGTCATCAGGTACTGTTTCCCTGGGAATTTTTCTTTCTTTCAAGGTTCTGGAATATTTAAGAAACTCTTCTGGGGATAACATTACTCAGGAAATTCAGCAGTACCTGAAGGGGTTTTCTGAAGTTCCCTCAGGAAAATCTACAAATGCAGAATAAGACCTAGGTATCTTTACTTTCTCTGTTTCTTTCTGGATAGGGAAAAAATACACAAAATAGGTGTTCTGTAACAGAGTTACTTGTATTCTTGTACTTTACCAGTAATCTATACATTCTATGTAAAGCTATTGTAGTCCAGTAGATTTATATTTAATGAAACAAATTCGATGAGAAATCGAAGGGAAATTACAGCATAGTAATGTTTTAAATTTCTTATTACAATCTTAGGCTTTAGTTTGTGGTTAATGAATTTTTTTTAAAAAGCTTAGTTAAAATTAAGATGTAAAAACCAGTGGAAATGTAGACACTGCAGTAAGTAGGCAAGAGAGAGATAAGAAAGAGAAGAAACCCATATGGATAGTAATGTTGTGTCTAGGCGTGTGAGGGAAGCAAACTCTGGTGAGGGAAGGATTGCGTGGGTTACAGGCAGCAGTTGGAGGCTTCTACTCAAAGTGTGGTTGGGGACCAGCAGCATTGGCATTACCTGGAAGCAAGTTAGAGATGTTGAATCAGACCCTCCATTTTAACAGTATTACAGTGTAACTCGTGCAAATTCAGATTTGAGAAGCAGTGGTACACATTGTGCTAAACTGGAGTTCATAGACCCCCTACTCATCCTCTAGAACCAAGAAAACCTTTTGGAATGCAAACCCAATGTGGTTGATTTTTTTTTTTTTGAAAAGAGAAGCAATTAAGAACAAGATTTTTGGTGGATTTTAATTACCCTGGGTTTCTAAACCAGAAGTGAGGACAGGGGAGAGTGGAGACGGATATACAGGAGACTAGTAGAGATAGCATAGCAAGTTGGGAGCAGAGATAGAGAGAGGGAAGCACACAGAAAGAAAAGCACAGGAGGACACAGAGGGAGACACATCCAGAGTAACATGGAGAGAAACTCAGAGAGAGAGGGAGACAGAGACAGAGACAGAGTGGGAGACAGAGACAGAGAGAGAGAAGAGGGGAGACGGAGAGTGAGATAGACAAGGGGAGAGGAAGAGAGAGGTGCAGACAGAAGAGAGGTAGAGAGAGAATGTGCTGGGGGTTGGGGGATGGTGTAGTTATGGTAAGGATTAAACTTGAAAGAGTAGAGAGATATACATTAGCCTGGTTGGAGAAGGAAAACAATGTTTACTATGTACGAATATTTACAGATAGTGGGATATTAAGCAAAGAACAGAATACTCAAAACTTTATCAGATCCATAACACTGTTTATCAAGAAAAGTAATACACAAACTCTATCTTAGGTGTTTTTATGTAAATTCATGGAAGGCTGTATTTACTTAACGTAATCCAAAAGTGAAATGCTGTATTTATAGCTTTTTTACTTTGAATTTTGTAGAATGAAAACTATGGAAACTCTGGAATTTATTAATAAGAATAGAACCAGGCTGGGAGGGTCATTTGGAAGTCATTTAATCTGTTCCTTTAACTTTTAGTTTAAATTATCTAAAGATCGTTTGTTGTATTAAAGGAGGTTCAGAGCCAAAGATTATCTAGGCTCTATCATCAGTACCCCTTACATGCATCAGCATATGTTAACACAAAGTTATTACTTTAATTTACTTAAATCCTATGCTGTGGAAGTCTTTTTTTCATATTATATGCTAAGTGATAATAGAAAAGCCATTTTTTTAATATAGCAGCTCATATGTTTGAAGATAGTTATTAAGTGGGGCCCAATTTTTAATAAATTATATCTGATGTTTAATTTAGGTTTCTGAGTATCAAACAGTTTCTAATCTTAGTCTCTTAGTATTTCCAAAGTGGAAATTGTAGCTTTAGTAACATTTTAAGTCGTATTTAACCTAAGGTCTAAATTGAAGTTTTAATAGTGCCTATGACATTTTACACTTGTCAAGAGAAATAAAAGTTTATGACCAAGATATTTAGTATGCCTGAATGGGGACATTTTTAATATTATCCAGTAAATGATGGAGTAGAACTTAGAAGAAAAGCCAAAAGTTAAAAAGAAAATGGGAAAGGACATCCATTCCCCCCAAGGATTTATATTCTTTCTCAATCTCTTCCTCTCCATCACCCTGTATCTCTTTTCCACATAATACTGTACTTTATCTAGATTGAGTCACATTAAGTTACCATTTTATCAGATTCTTATCTCTGTCAGACACCAGAAAATGGATTAGGAGTCTGTGTTTGATGTAGAAGGATACTGAGAGCATTTTGATCACATAACTCAGCACTTGTCATAGCTTACCCAAGTGACTTCCCTTAGTTCTAAAATGAAAGCGTAGGGCAGGTTGTAACCTTGCTGAATCTTGCTTAAGGGAATTCTTGGAAAATATGACTATAGTGTATTTTCCTTTCGATCCACCTCAGGAAAAAAAGTAGCAAAGAGCCAAAATTCCACAGGAGAGGAGAAAATATTTTTGTGGTCAGTGGATTGAGAACATGTTGACAGCTGCCTTTAACTCCTGTCCTCTCATCTTTTGCCTAAATCACCAAAAACTAAAACCTTGAAGAAACTCAGAATTCTGTGGTCATACTCTGTAACACTGGGAGGCAATAAAATCAATTCCATAACAGTTTCCTTTTCTTTCTTTCCTTCTTTTCTTTCTTTCTCTGCCTCCCTCCTTCCCTTCCTTCAACTAAATACCACTAAAGTCTCTGTTCTTTCTGAACTGTGTTGGTTATAATTCCTTAAGCCTCCCTCAAAATTTTAATTATCAACCCCAGGTGAATAACCATACATTTCTCATGATCTATTCCAAGAGTTTGTGTTGTTTGAATGTAATGGGTTCTCTTAACCCTGGACAAAGGGTTTTATCCATAGAGAACATTATTGACACTCTTTACAGTTACTAATAGAATTTGTATGTATGTAATTTGTGTATATGTATACACATATGTATTTTGTATATTTATATATATATATATTTGTACATATATAATTTGTATAGAATTAGTTACAACTAATTCTGTCATTAGTTTTGTTCTCAACAAATTCAGTGAATGTTCATTTAGCATAGCTCTATGACCTTGGTGAATTTATTTAACCTCTTTATGCTTCAGTTCCCTCACCTGTGAAAGGGGGATATTAACTCTACTTACCTTAGAGAGGTTTGAGGAGGATTAAATAAGTTGATATATGCAAAGTGCTTAGAAGTGTGGCTGGTTGATAAAGCACTATATACATGGTAACTGTTGTATCATGAGCATTTACTATGGTAGGCTCATTATTAGATAGGGGTACTCCTTCCTTTCCTATGGTTCCAAAGGATGTCTCTCTTCATTGCAGGTAAGTGAAGGCTGACAAGCTAATGCCATATATGGTTACATTCAGAATGAGTTTTCTGTTCCCCAAGTCAGCCATCCTCTCAAACATAAATGTACTTAAAATCCATGTAAATATTTGTGAAATGATGTATCATCTTCATATATCAGTACATGGTATGTCTTTTATGATAAATGTATTTTGAAGGTTTATAAAGTTATTGTCATTGGCATGGTTAGCATTTAAATATTTCATTGTGGCTTTTCTTAAAGTATGTTCCAGTGAAGTATTTCTGTAAGCTGTTAAAAAATAATTTGTAAAATAAGTCTTTAAACAAACTTTTACACATCTCTTTTCTGTAAGACTTTAGAGGTTTTAAAATATTAATGAATTCTAGGAAGCATGAGTAGGGGATCTAAATTACTACAATTCCCACATTTATATGGAATGCCAAAATATTTTTTTCAGAAAATAAATTGTTTTATCAGAATGCATTTTGGGTAAAAATTAGTATTTGGCGTCTTGTGGGTAGACATATAATTGCAAAAGTGTCTGTGTATCTCCCGTTCAGGTTTGTGGTTATTTATCTACTTGGTTCCTTTGTTTCAAGAACGTAAGAGTAAGAATATAATATACTATTCTATTTCTATTTTTTTTCCTTCCAGGAATGTTTTCTTCTACATCAGTTATGTTGAAGGCTATAACAGGGATCCAGTCAATATTCCAAACATTGGGGCGCCTGGGTGGCTCAATTGGTTAAGCGACTGCCTTCGGCTCAGGTCATGATCCTGGAGTCCCGGGATCGAGTCCCGCATCGGGCTCCCTGCTCAGCAGGGGGTCTGCTTCTCCCTCTGCCCTCTTCCCTCTCGTGGTCTCTGTCTCTCATTCTCTCTCTCTCAAATAAATAAATAAAATCTTTAAAAAAAAAAAATTCCAAACATAGGCAATTCAAATATGGTGCTTTACCAAAACTTTGCAAAGAGGTGCTTAGCACTGTGTGTGGCCTTACCCTTCTCTTTCACTAATATCCTGTTACTGTTAATAGTCTTGACCTCAACTTTCTAAACTTTGTTTTCTATAATGGATATAATTTACCTCTCGCAAGCGTTTGACATAATTGACCTCCTTTGCGAAAGGTTCGCTTTCCCAGAATTTCATGGCACCCAGCGAGATCCACATTACATCCTACTGCATAGAACCAAAGTTGGGAAATTGAACAGACAGGTTTAAATTTGATTCTGGAGGCAAGGTGTGCAGTAAAAGTATGGCAGCTCCAAGGAGCCATCAGGAATCCAGCTTCCTTCTCTTTTTCTGCTCTGCCAGCCTTAGTTTGTGGTTTTCTTCCTTGTGGTTACAACATGATGGCTGTACCTCTCAATATCACCTTTCGGTGCTGTAGTAGATGAAGGAATGTAAAAAAATCAGCAGCTCCCGTCCCCCTTTTTTAAAAAAAAAATCAGGACAACAATAAATTTCTGGAAATCTCACCCAACAGAATTGTATTACATTTCCTTGGCTAGAGCTATGTCACATGGCCACCTGTAGTTTCAAAGATGTGTGGTGTTAAAAAACAGAACTCAAGGGAGTAAATGTGAAGATCTAATTGACTTTATTAAGTGATTCATGAATCAGGAAGCATCCCACATGGCAAGTAGAAAGATGCCCCTAGGAGCTGTAACAACAAATGGAAGGTTTTTATAGGAAGGAAAGTGAGGCCAGTAGTTATCAGCAAAAGTAAAGGAAGGATTGTTTCTGGCAAAGTCACCTTCCATTAGGGGGAAGCGTAGGGGGCCTCATCATACATATTACTTCATCTTCCTTTGAGGAATGGAGAGGGTCCCTGTGCCAGATTACCTCATTGGTGCTGACCAAAAATTTCAGGTTTATTGGCTTAGATTTCCATTCCTGGAGAGTTTGAAACTGCAGTTAAGTCTTGGTTTGCTGTCCTGGGGGGCAAGTGACTGCACCTTGAAGTCTATAATTTTTTTTTTTTTTTTTTTTTTTTTTTTTAGCAAGGAGAGATGTTTTTAACCAACCCATTTCTTCCCCAAGCAAAATTTGGTATTTGTTGAAAGGAAGAACAAAGAATGGATGTTTAGTAGGCAACTAGCAAGGTCCACCACTTACATGCGATTGATTTTCTTCTTATTTGTCTGTCTGAGTGTTGGCTTATAGCTGAAATGTTCAAGTTCCTGGAGGACTTCTTTTTTTACTCTGTGGTTTACCCTGGTGACCACACCTACCCCTTTGGATTCAGGGAGAACTATTGTCCAGATTTCCACCCTGTTCTCTTATCTCTAGACTGGACCTCTACACCCAGCTCCATTTGGAGGTCCTAGTAGTACCTCTAGCTCAAATGTCCAATACGAGACTTACCATCTTCCTTTCCATCCCTGCCTTTCCTTTATTTTTTCCTAGCTATGGAAAGGATTACCACCATCCATCCAGCCTTCCAGTCCAAAAATCTAAGATTAATTCTTCCTTCCTTTCTTTCTGTCTGTTCACATCAGTTGATCCTAGGTCTTGTTGATGATTTGTCCTGAATAGCTTTAGAACTTTTCCACTTCTCTCCATCCCTCTCACTATTCTTCTAATTAGTGTCACCATCATTTTTCACCTAAATAACTGTAATACTCTTTTGCATGTAAAAATCTGATCTGTCCCTCTTGATTGCTCACTCAGAGAGTCTCAGTGCCCTTAAAGTCTAAGCTCTTTATTTTTTTTTAAAGATGTTATTTATTTGAGGGAGTGTGAGACATACAGAGAGAGAGAGTATGAGTTGGGGGGAGGCAGAAGGATAAGGAGAAGCAGACTCCCCACTGAGCAGGGAGCCCAAGTCGGGGCTCGATTCCAGGACCCCAGCTCTATCCTAGGGCCCCAGGATCACGACTTGAGCCAAAGGCAGTCTCTTAACCAACTGCACCACCCAACCAACTCTTTAAAATGACTTGCAAGAATGACTCTTGATTGCCACCCAGAGATTCTTGAATGTCCCTAAAGTCTAAACTCTTCAAAATGATTGGCAGGGCTCAGTGTGATCCTGGCCTTGTGGCCTAGAACTCACGCTCTCCTTATCCCATCCCTTTGGTCTGGAAAAAAGTATTTATAGTTTCAGAGCTCAGAAGAGCCATCTTTTAATTTAGCCTCCTTTTCTGTGTATCCTATCCTTCCCATAATCACATCAAGGTTAACCTTACTCACCCCTCCCTATATTCCTTTATCATAGTATGTAATTCCTGTATTAGATTGTCGGTATTTCCCACTTAATTCCAAAAACTGTGTAACTTGTAGTATCTAGTACAGGTCACAGAGGGTATATTATTACTAAATGTTCATCAGTAAACAATTCTAGATAGTGATCCCCACCAACCAACCAACAATACTGAGAAAAACGTTTTCTTTATATCCAAAGCCGCTAATGTGCAATTATTTTGGCATTTTGTTTCCCCAGTAGAAATGAGAGATTGCACGCATTACCTGTATTTTTTAGCTTGGTGTGTTTTATGCCTCACTCTTTTTTTTTTTTTCCTCTCCCTATTAAGAAACTTTTTTTCCCCCCTAGAATCAACTCCAATGACAAGTCATGTCTATGATTATACAACTCAGCTAATTTTTCGGAAAAGTTTCAAGTACAACATTCATTTATTTAATACCATATTCTGATCATTAGCTCAGACTATGACATTTAATACACCTTAAATAGAATGAAATTAAGTTTTAGAATTTATACTAAGTAGTGGATACTGTGCAGGGATATTGAAAAAGAAATGGGTATGAATATACTTCAGTAGAAGTAAGCATAATTTCCCCCCTATATTGCTAGATAATCTTTGTGGAACAAACTATTCATTAACATTTACATTTAAATGTATAGTATAAAATTTTATTCCAGTGTTTGCATTACTAATCTAACATATACTACTTGAACATAAGTTATGATGCATGATCACAGGGAATCCTTCCAAAAACTTTAGAATTCAGATTTTTCTCTTATAATGTTAGCTTTAAAAATTAATAAAATAAGAACATTGCTATGAAGATTTAATATGAATATTTAAAAATAAAAATATTTTTCATGTAAGTATATGCTAAATATTTCAAAATTTAGAACATTCTTTCTGCTTTTCCTTAAAGTAAGACATAAAGCCAGGACTCTAGTCCTTTATGTTGGTGCTTCTTTTGACTGACTCAGTTATGGTGATAGCCATTTTCTAAGCCATAAGAGTGCTACTGAGGGGTGGATGGAAAGAATGTTAATTTAAGTGAAATGGTTTCAGTTTAACTAATTAATTAATTAACTAATTTTATTGAGATATAATGGACATATAAAATTTTATTACTTTTAGGTATACAACATAATGTTTTGATACATGTCTATATTGCAAAATGTTTACTACAATAAGTTTAGCTTAACATCTTTCATTTCATATAATTATAATTTTTTTTCTTGTGATGAGAACTTTTTTTAAAAAAAGATTTTATTTATTTATTTGACAGAGAGAGAGACAGCAAGAGAGGGAACACAAGCAGGGGGAGTGGGAGAGGGAGAAGCAGGCTTCCCGCAGAGCGGGGAGCCCGATGCGGGGCTCGATCCCAGGACCCTGGGATCATGACCTGAGCCGAAGACAGATGCTTAACTAACTGAGCCACCCAGGCACCCCACTTATGATGAGAACTTTTAAGATCTACTCCGTTAGCAACTTTCAAATATGCAATACAGTGTTGGTCACTATAGTCACCATGCTGTACCTTACATTCCTAGGACTTATTTATCTAATAACTGGAAGTTTATAGTTTTTGACTAGCTTCATCTAATTTCCCCAACCCCTCTGCCCTCATCGCATCTCTAGTGCCCCTTAATCTGTTGTCTGTATCTGTGGGTTTGGTTTGTCTCTCTCTGTCTGATTTATTTCACTTAACATAATGCCCTCAAGATCTATCCATGCTGTTGTGTATGACAGGATTTCCCTCCTTTTTATGATTGAATAATATTCCATTGCGTGTGTGTGGAAATATACACACACACATACACACACACCCTGTATTTATTTTATTTGTTCATTCATACGTTGTTTCCCTGTCTTGGCCATTGTAAATAATGCTGAAGTGAACATAGGAGTGCAGGTATCTTTTTGAGGTGGCAATTTCATTTCCTTCATTAATCCCTGGAATTTGAATTGCTCTTGTTCTATTTTTAATTTTTTGAGGAACCTCCATAACGTTTTCCATAGTGGCTGCGCTGAAGTGGTTCCAATTTTAAAAGGATTTTTGCTGAAGTCGGAAAGTATACACACACAGTCAAACTCATACACACACATACAAATTGAGGAAATATTTTTATATGCTATATGGATTCAGTTAAAGCTCTTTCTTGGGCGCCTGGGTGGCTCCCATGGTTAAGCGTCTGCCTTCGGCTCAGGTCATGATCCCAGGGTCCTGGGATCGAGTCCTGCATCAGGCTCCCTGCTCAGCAGGGAGCCTGCTTCTCCCTCTTCCTCTCTCTCTCTCTTATGAATAAATAAATAAAATGTTAAAAAAAAAAAAGCTCTTAATGTTTTTTAAAAAATGTCAGATTCAAATCTTCTTTAGATTCTTACAAATAGGGTAGAAGCATATGATTTATTCATGAAATTTTGGCTAGGAAAAATATGAACAAAGAAATCCTCTTCCTCTATTCTTGCCCTGAAATTCTACAGTTACTGTGTTAATTAGCTCAATGTTATTGTGGGTTATTTTTTCTTATAAATAATTTATACTTCAGTTTTCCTTCATCCTTCAAAATGGCAATGCATGAAATTGATTTGGTAGAATTGTACCTTTGATTAATATTTAATTTGAAATTATTTTACCAATTCAAGTTTAGATGTAACTATGTCACATTTTAAGATGCTAAGTGTACATTAGAAAACTTGAGTATATATGTCTTTATAGTAACTCCTGATTTTCTTATTCCAAGGAGCATTTCCTCAGTTTATAAAATAATATATTTTATGTGTAAATAAAATTTCTTTTTTTGGCTTAGTAACAGAGTTGATTAAATTAAAAATCACCCCCCCTGCCAGCTTCCTATAACATGAAATACATACCATGTAGCTGTTGTAAATATTTACCAATTTGAAAATATACGTGACTAAAACCCCAGAAAACAGGTCAAGTCCCTACTTCATGGGACTATTTCTATCATTCACATATCAGAAGACCTTGGGCAGTCAGTTCACAATGAAAGCTATTGAGTTCCTGATGCTTATGCCAGTGAAGAGGCTAAGGACCTAGAACATATTTCTTTGGCAACTTGAGTTGATGAGCAGAAGAGATGGCTTGCAAGAGGATTAATTTCTTCTAGAACAAGGGGTTCTGTCTTATCCCCCTATTCCCAATCCCATTATCTTTTCTCCCCTTAATAGGCTTTTGGACTTGGTACAAAGGAGGGGGCCGCGTTAGAGTAGAGTTACACATATCTCTCAAAGCTTGTTTGCCCATTCAGCTCAAGAACATGGAATCTGTCCATTGATAAACCTGCAATGCTATGTGCATCATCTGGGAAAAGGGGATCTTAATCCAGTCCTTTTCCATTTTAGAAATAAATAACTTGCAAAAAAACCCAAAGAAACAAACACATAAAAAACAAGACAGGGCTGGGATCATGTGACTAATGATAAATATTTGTTTACCATTGATTTCCCTTCTTGCCATGTGTGCTGCATGAGGATAAGGAGCTTGTCACTATTACTGCTGATCTAAAACAATGCCTAGCAAGTCTCTGAAATGTTTGGTGAGTGAATGTTATGTAAGTTTAATGATTGGAATTGATTTTCTGAGACCTGCCTAAGGACCTGATAGTACCTCCTAACCTCTGTGACTTAATTTTCTTATCTACAAATAGACAATGCTATTTGCTATCTTACATAATAATTGCATAATTGGTTAACGATTGGAAAGTAATTTGGACCGGTCAGAGATAGGCATTGTACAGATAAAAGGGAGTTATCTTTATTAACTAATCAATGATGTCTTCAGAACTTCTGATATTTCTTATGCTTTTGCAAAACTGTACAATCTTAGTATCTGAAAGAAAGAAATAGAGGAGAGGAGGAGGAAGGAGAGGGAGAGGGTTTTAAATTTAATTTGCTCTTATGGCCATTTCTATGATACTTTCTTCAAAATTATGCTTTCTCATGAGACTTTGTGTATTTTTTTTTAATTGACATTTTTCAGTTTTTTAGCCTGGGGATGTGGATTTTCATGCTCAGTGCGTAAGTGTAGGCCATTATCATATTTGACAGGGATGATAAGCCTGCTTTCAGAAGGGGCATTCCTGGGGTGCCTGGCTTGCTCAGTTGGAGGAGTATGTGACTCTTGATCTTGGGGTTGTGAGTTCGATCCCCACATGGGTGTAGAGATTACTTAAAAATAAAATCTTAAAAAAAAAGTGTTTCCCCAGCATTCCCCCCAACATTTCTGTGTGGTGATGTGGAGCTGGAAGGACTGTTTCTGTCAGAGATGATCTTTTGGTCTTTATTTCTGAAGGACAACTTTAGCCTTAGTTTTGGATTATATTCTCACAGCATTTATTCTGTTGACTAGACTTTTATGCCTTTAATTCTATGGAAACCTCGTTTGTCTTTTATATATTGAATTCATTAGATGGCTAAAACTCTTTCCTGCTTTTTTCTGTGTGCTGTGTCTTCCCTCTATGTAATAGTTGTTTGGCAGATTTGACTGTTTATGCCAGATGTTGTTCCTTGTTTGAAAGTGTGCAAGCGAACTGTCACAAATTTTGCATGTAAACATGCCCATTTGTATTCTGCCACTTACAGCCTTTTTCTTTTTATACTTATGTCCTGAAAATTCTGACTTTTTAAAAGGTGGACTTATTTGGAGAACAGAATCCTAGTATTTTAGAGACATTCCATTTGGGACATTTATTATACTACAGAGAATCTCTCATTTCAAAATGACCCGTATTTCACTTAATGTTTACAAAACTGTTCATTTATCTGACATAAGGGGCTAATCAAACTGCTTAAATACATTCCTGGCTGTTTGGAAGCTTTTTAAGCACCATAGAGAGAGTACTTAGCAAAGGAAATTGTGTTTATGTATGTGGAATATCGCCACTGAAATTCTGAACAGACCCAGAGGAAGAGGAAGATTGAATTTTAATATTCAAGCTAACATAACTTATTTCTACTTTATATTTAACTTAGTGGGATAAATTGGTCCTTAGTAAAACCGTATTATAGAATACAATCTAAGTTGTTGTTTTTTTGTTTTTGTTTTTGTTTTTTTTTGAGGAAGAAGTTGAGGTCGAAGGCCATGTTAATTATCGTAATAACCAGTACTTCTGAGTATGTGCTATGTGCCAAACACTATTTTACATTTATGAATTTACTTAATCCTCACAAAAACTCAGTGAAGTAGGTATTGTTATTACCTTTACTTTTTAGATGAAATCAAGGCCCAGGTCGTTTAAATAACTTTGCCCATGCTCATAATCCTTATGCTATTTTGCTTCTCACACTTAATGAGACTTCTTAATCATGAGAGTCTTAATCATGAATGTGAAACTTAAGACAAATACATTTTCTACACAAGGCAATTACCTTCTCACATAATAATGCAAAAGAACGATATACATTGACTGGTAAAATGTGGCAGTCAGTAGGTTCTAAAATGTACCATTTTCAGTTTATTTTTTTCTATTTGTTTTCGTAATCTGTAGTTATAGACAAGAACCAGTAAAATGTTAAGTTTTACATGCAAATCCTTTTCACACATGAAAATCTTATATTTTTATTCTGCCACAGTCAACTGGTTTGATATCTATTAATTTTGCATTCAGGGTTAAGCTGTGGCTTTGATATCTATGCATTATTGAGAAACTAAACCATTACAAGATTAGTGTACTTCAAAATCTGCTCCCCAAATAAAACTTGAAATGGGCTAAAAGGAGGAGGTAAATTGATAGTTGGTTAGTGTTCTTTCTTTTGTCTTTATTGTTTTTTATTTATTTTACTTATTTTTATTTACTTATTTATTTTTATTATTGATTATTTTTAATAAGGTTAAGAAATTTAACCTATACCTTCCTCAGTTTATTGTGACATATAAAGATAAAGTGACTTTTTCAGTTAGAGAAAGACGAATACCATATGATTCTACTCAGTGGAATTTAAGAAAGAAAACAGATGGAAAAAAAAAAAAAGAGAGAGAGAGGGAAGCAAACCAGAAACCAGATCTTACCTATAGAGAACAAACTGAGGGTTGCTGGAGGGGAGGTATGTAGAAGGGGGCATGGGTTAAAAGGATGATGGGTATTAAGGAGGGCACTTGTTGTGATGAGCACTGGGTGTTATATGTAAGTGATGAATCACTAAATTCTACTCCTGAAATTAATATTATGCTGTATGTTAACTAACTGGAATTTAAATAAAAACTTGAAAAAAAAAGATACAGTGACTTTGAGTAAAGAAACAATTCCTAATGTGACCCCTTAAAAGAACATGTCTGTCCAGGAGAGATCAATACGTGGGATCTTCTGACGTGCCATAGGTAATCTTTTAAAGCCTGGATCCTGACAAGGCAATCCACTAAGCAAATAGCTGGGAAGCAGTAAAGCTTGAGTTGGCTTACATTGTGAACACATCCTGCTTCCTTTTCTCTTGTATTGATGAGATTGTTCTTGTGATGTGTTCAGCTTTCTGTTAGGGTCCTTTACTTTGGTTCTACTTAATTTATACTTAAACTTGTTGTTTTATGTTGTCGAAGTCAACATGTAATTGTTCAACTTAAAAAATGGGAGTTGCTCACCTCTGGCTAATAAGTTTCAGTGATGTGAAAGTCCCAGTATTTCAGTGTGACCTTGCACTACCTGACATAGAAAATGTGTGAATCCCCCTGCTCGGAGGATGCACAGAAGCTTCACTTCTGAGGACTCACTTGGGGCCTCTTGAAGCTCAGGTGACCATGATCTCCTGAGGTCAGTATAATAGCCAGTGAGAAAACCAAACACAATTGATAGCATTGAGTGACATAAAGAGGGCAGTAGTCACAGTTTCCTTTGATGTGATAGTTTCAGAGATAACATGTGACCAGTGTATCATTGACTTTTTCACTGAAATTGCTATGTATATGTATAAAGTATATGAAATTGCTATGTATATGTATAAAGTATATGAAGAATCATGTCAATGTGGTAATGTTCCTCTGTTCCTGAAAGAACCAGAAGAAATGATGGGTAAATGGTTGCAGAAACATGTGGTGGAGAATTAGGTGTGCATCCACAAATTAGGACAATTGCCAGATACTTTCTATTTTCATATCTGAATATTTTAGGGTGGTAGGCTCAGGATCCCTGAGAATTCTTTTCTGCCTCAGGTTTCCTAAAAGTATGAAGGATGTACAGGTGTATTTTACCCAACTTCACAGTTATACTCCCTGGCACCTGAGAAGACAAATGACAATCAGCAGTCTGAACTTGTAAAGTTCAAGAAAGAAAGCCAGGATCTAATGGAGAAAATGTTTTATTTCTTTTGACTGCCCTATCACAGACTACCTGGTGATTTTTTTTTTATACCCTGAAGAGTAAGCCGACACTGAATTAAGAAAGATTGCTGCAAATTTATATGAAACAAAACCCAGAAATTGTCAAGTAAGGGATAATGGTTTATCTTTAATTGTCAAAAGCATCAAATTTATAGCTAATTTTAGTTCTCTAAATTGAACCATATTTAATAACCAAGAAGTTACCATATTTTCCATGCTAGAACTTTTTCTGGTTAATAACTTTTCCAAGCTGTTCTTCCATCATTGGTTTTCACACATTTCTCTCACCACTTTTAATATTCTACCTCTTTTATGGACCATAGGCATTCCAAAATATTTACATATTTTTCTTTGCAAAATGGGGTTTTCACTGATTTCTTTTCCATTTATAGATGTAAATGTCATTAACATAATCTAACCTTATATATCATAGGAGAAGGAATAAATTAGAATTATTTTATAATTTTTTTCTATAAATGGTTTACCGCATATATGTGTTCTTTTCATAGTTGTGTAAAAATCTGCTACCAACAGACTTTGGTGCTCACAATGTGATGCTTTAAAATTTAATTTATTATCACATATTACTCAACATCAGTTAGTGTGTGCTGAAAACCCATGGGCGGAATAGAACTGTGCTGTGTACCTAAAGAAATATAACAATCACAGAACAATTCCAGGCTCCGTCTTGTGGTAGCTTCTGCTCTTTAACAACATTAGTAAGAACTCACATAGGAAAGGATAAAAAGAAGGAAGATATTTTTGAATGGAAGCTGAGGGTTGAGGTTAAAAAAAAAACAAAAAACAGTTACTTCCTTTTTGCTTGTTTTCTTGTTTGGATTCTTTGAATTAGAACTGTTAATAGGCCAGATGAATCAGATGAATCTCTCTAAGAGGAATCCTTCAAAGCTGAGTGAAGGATATGTCCCTAGAGGAATTATCTTACTGGGACATGATCTGAGTTTATGCCAAAGGCCTGCTTAAAGGTTCAATATGACTAAGGACTTCTTCAGACTGGAATTTTAACAGTCTTTCCTTAAACATGTTTGCTTTTTTTCTTTATTGCAGCTGAAGAATGATGATGGAAATTCAGATTTTATAAAGTTAATAATATTTCTAGGTATAAAACAAGTTAATTGACCACCCTCAACAAATTACATTTATATTTAATATGACATCAAAGGCAAAATAAACAGCCTAAATTTGTGTAATTCAGCTTAAGCTTTTCTTACTTGAGACACTATTATTCTAAGAGGTAATACCCTTTTTGATACAGAATATTTGAGATTTCCTTTTAAAAGAGAAATTCTGACTATTGACATTATCATTATTGATTGAGATATGAATATTTAATGATGCAGCCTCAGAACTCAAGGTGAACATTTTCAATTTTAGATTTTTTAACCGGTTTGCTAATGCTTAATTAAGTCATTCTACTCGAGATACCCTTATATAATAAAGTTAACAGTGGAGACTTTCTTGTTGTGACTAGTTCAAAGAAGATGGGTATGAATAAACTTTTATTTGTACATCTGTCTTTTTTCTTTTTTCCAAAAAGTGAATACCTGAACCCATCCAATAATGTCTGTTCAGGCTCTGAATAATCTGGACAATAACTCCTGGAAACTACCCTATTTAACTAGACTGGAAATTGTGGCGCCAGTTGTAATAATCCCATACCCCTTCGTAGTCACAACTGTTACAAGACAGATACATAAGGAAATTAGATAGTGCTCACTTTGGCAGCACATATATTAAAACTGGAATGATACAGGGAAGATTCACATGGCCCCTGCCTAAGGATGATACACAAATTCGTGAAGCATTCCATATTTTACTTTTCTCTGATATCCATGGGTGGGGAGACAGACTCTCTAAGTGAAGTAACCCACCCAATTCAACACCCATCCCCAATTCCTCCTTCAAAAAAAAAAAAAAAAAAAAGAGAGCAAGATTAGATAAACAATATTATAGATCCAATTCTAAACTTTTAGATCACTTTGCCAAAAGAATGATCTGAATATATTCCCACTTGATGTTCTACAAATTAAGGTTTTCCCTTAGACAAATATTTAAAAGCATACTTTGGATATAGTCTAAATTTTACTTTAGTAATTAAACTTTGTATCTCAAGGGTTACACTGTAGAAAAATATTTTTTAAAAATCTGTCAGAAATTAAAGATATGGGAGGGAAAAGTAATCAGTCTGTATGTAGAAATATTGGGAATATGTTCTACCAGACAAAAACCAATACTAATCTGATCTATATTTTTCATTGTGGTTTTGCTTAGAAATAAGCATGAGGATTATGAAATTAATTTTAAATAGAAATTGAATACAAAAATCTTTGAGCCTTTGATAGAAGTGGGTTGCAGTCAAATCAGAAACACCTAATGCTATTTCTTTCTTTTTATCTTCCCCAAATTTTAAATATTTTTAGAATTGTGAAAATCCTTTAGAAAATTCTAGGTGTTTTTTTATTATTTGGCACCTTTATAATTTTGAGTAAATCTGAATTTAGGCCACTGTCAGTTCTATATTTTTGAGCATTATGTTTCCAGGGGCGCAAAGTATAAAGGCCAATTTTGACCTTGTTAGAAGAGATGATAGTCTTTCTTTCTTTTTTTTTTTTATTGTACCATGTGCAATGGTGGAACACTTATTCTCTGTACCCCTTTTGTCCTTCCAGTATGTCAATGTTTTGTCTTGTTTCAACCAAACATCCAGTAAAAATAATGAAAAAAGAGAACAGGCTTATTTGCAAGTTGTCTGTGTTGATCCTTTAAGAGAAGTATTTTCAGGTAGAACAGATGATTAATTTCACATTTTTTGTAAAAATTGCCATTTTAAACACTATGTATCTTATCTTTAACATGCATTTTCTCCATTTTTACCTAAGGTTTCAGTTAAGTTTAAATAAGTAACATTAAATGGATATTGGAAGCCATTGCACCTATTTCTAAGGTTAGTGTTAAAAAAACAAAAAAGTTACATCAGATAAAGACATTGATACATATTATTGATTCTTCTGGTCATTCATGGAGAATTGTAGTGTCAGAGAAAGAGTTATAGAGGATGAGGGCTTTTGGAGTACGTCAAATGGACATGAGATAAATATGTATATTAAATACTACAGCTTTTCTGTCTGACTCTTAAGCCCTCCCCTTTTTAAAAAGATTTTATTTATTTCAGGGAGAGAGAGAGAGAGAAAATGAGGGGTGAAGGGGTAGAGGGAGAGGGAGAAGCAGACTCCCTTCTGAGCAGGGAGCCCGACTTGGGGCTGGATCCCAAGACCCCAAGATCATGACCTGAGCTGAAGGCAGACGCTTAACTGACTGAGCCACCCAGGTGCCCCACAGATATCTTTTAGATATCACCCTGCCCTGCCCCTTCTAACATTAAACTTTTCAACAAAATTTATTGCATGCACTGAATGAAGTGTTATTTGAAAAAAATAATGTAACTGTTACCTTTAAATGTGAATACATTTTCTTGTATTGTGAATGTTGACGTTAAAAATATTTGGTAAATTTCTGCACTTAGCATATCTTTTTCAATTTTTGATGCAAGTAGTTTATATCCTTTGTCATTTTTGAAGAGTATGAAACTGTTGTTGGAAATTGTCAAGCACGATGTATGTTTCTAGCTTATTATATAGTCAGTTTGTACAAAATGAAATTTAAAAGTGAATAAATAAGGGACCACGCATTTAAAAATTTCAACCATATGGGAGATTCCATTTTCTTACTGCCATTTGTTTCCTTTGAATTGGTAGTCACTTGTCCTTATAGAAGATGAAAATCACACCCTTGTCTTCATACTTTGATTACTGAATCTTAGTGCTCAATGAATGAATTGTTCTCACCACCAAACTCCGGGCCTGGGGCAGTTAAGTTTTCTTGGTCTTTAGCCTGCAGAAATATGACCCTCTCTAGGAGTACTTCCCATCTGCACACATAAAAGAGCTCTGTCTTGAACCATTACAATAGCCAGATCTGCTTTCCTTTAAGAAAATTTTTGCAAATCAAGATAGCTTTTGTGATGTGTTAATCTTTATTTGCTTCTCCCTATTCTTTCTATTTCAAAGTTTAATTAGGAATTCTAGCATTTCACAAGTTGAAAGAAATAAAATATTTGACTAATATAAATCGGAATTCAACAAGGTAAGACTGAATATACCTGCAAATATCAATCAATTATTCCCTCCAACAGGACTGGAATTTATTACTATTTACCATGGAGAGATTCTATTTGAGGTTATTTTATCTTTCTGGTTAGTCTAAAATGAAGCAGTAGGATTTTAAATATACTTTGTAGGCTGTTTTTATAAATTATTTTTTTTGCATTGTTTTAGATTATTAGTTAATATTTAGGATCAAATCCTACTGAGTTGAGGTCTTCAGTACTGATCACTATAGAAAACAGCTGCTAGCGGCCCTCTTGATTGGTCCATTGCTCAGTTGGCTCCAGCATGTACTTGTAAACAGTAGGGCCACAACTTTGTGTTTGGTTTTTATCTAGCTGAAGTGAGCCCTGCTTTCACTAAAACAGAACTCAGGATCTGATCATCACATTTCATATGCTATTGGTTACCTATTAAGCTGACTAGATAAATAAATGCATTTGATAATGGAGCCCTTTTTTACTCCCATTATTCCATAGTAGAAATCCTATGTATCCATCCTCATTTGTTGGCTAAAGTCTTAGTACTATAACTGATATAATTCTACATATACATTTTAGTTTTCAAATAAAGGTAACTTTTTTCAGCTATAATATTTAAAAAATCTGTGCTTCTTTTCATATCCTATTTTCTGTCAAGTATATTCAATAGTGTAACATTTTGATGAGAAAAGGAGGAAATTTCTAGCAAAATTGCTTCTAGCAAATCTGTGTGTGATCATTTTCAAGGTTAATGAATGTGTTGGGGCAAACTTTTTTTTTTAATTTTTTTATTTTTTATTTATTTATTTATTCATGAAAGTCAGAGAGAGAGAGAGAGGCAGAGGGAGAGAAGCAGGCTCCCCGCCTAGCAGGGAGCCCGATGCGGGACTCGATCCCAGGACCCTGGGATCATGACCTGAGCCGAAGGCAGACGCTTAACCATCTGAGCCACCCAGGCGCCCCTTGGGGCAAACTTTTTAATGGCAATCTATGGTTTAATTTATTGTGACATGTAGCCTGCACTTCCTATGCCTTAAAAAGCATACACACACACACACACACACAACTCACTGTTTTCCATTTACGCTTGGATGCTTTACTAGTTAGCTAAAATCGATGATATTATCACAAATATTTTCGCTTGTACAGGTTTCGAGAACAGGGAAGGAGGTTTAATGAAACAGAGGCTTAGACTCTGCTTAAACATCCTGCCTCCCATGCTAATCTCCTATTTACAATGATCCATTACGAATATTTAATGGTAGGCAGCATGCAGACCCAAATTAAAGAACATATGGGTACAGTTATCCTGGTTAAAATGGCCAACGTGCCTTGTATTGTGTATGGAAGATAACAGGACAGGTGGTAATCCATCTTCACAGAGTGGAAACAGCTGGTATTTTCCGTAAGCTGAAGCCGTCTTTTTCAATGTAGTCTCACCTCGCAGCTGATATGTCACTTGTTAGTATAATTCAAAACACACATTGATGTTAAAAAGCATTCTGTTTTTCTGTCCACTACAAAAAGCACCTCATGGACCAGGCATAAATCAAAACAAACAAAAAAATTCATATATTTTAGTTTTTGAAATTGAAAAGTTTAAGCTTCAATTTAATTGTTTTTAAATAGAAAATAAAGATTATCTTTAACTAGGCTCTCCTGTAAAATATTTTTCCTTTGAACTAGGCAAGAGAGAAATGGGAGTGTTTTCCATATTCTCCAAAATTATGAAGTTTTCAGGGAAAATCGTCAGTTCACACCATCAGGAAATATGTGTTAAAGTCATTTTTTAAAAAAAGTTATTTATCTCCTATCGTTTCTTACATTATTGAAAGAATTATTGGACATATATTGGAATCATAATAGTAAAATCTCTCAGTATCTGCTTGGAAATTGTTTAACATTTTTGCTTGCTTCCTGTTATTCAGTGTAAAGAAGAAATCAAAGTCTGTTGGATTCTTGGCATATGAGAACTGGGGTTCCATGTTGCTTACAGTCCATTTCAGATTCCAATTACCCCTTTCAAATACTGTAAAAATTTTGACAGGGCTCCAATTGTAACGGCCATATCAATTGATTTAGTCTGTCTCAAAATTCCCGAAAGGCAAGCTCAGGTTAAAGGTCAGGTTACTGGTGCATGACTCTCTTACTCATTTTAGTAAGATCAGGATCAGCAGTTTCCAGCACACGGGGCATCATTTTAATCTCTCGGTCTCAGAATTGCAGAGTCAATATCACTAATACAGTACCTATCTGTAAAAGAGGTAAGGGTACTCACAAAATAACTGAACGAGATAGGATAGGGGGGTTCAGCACATGCCTTAAATTCTTGTTTATTTCAAGTGAATGCTCTTTTACTTATTCACTCCCTTTCAGTTGAGTAAATTTTGTGGCTGGTGCTCTTGTACATCAATTTCATAAAAAATTATGTAACTATGTTCTACAAAAGTAGACTTCAAACTACAAATGTAATTTTTTAAATTATTTCCCAGAGATTGGATTTCAGAACTTCTCAAAGTATGGGTTTAATTATCTATTACTTCCTTTAAGTACTTTCATGTCTGTGGTTCTATGTTTTCTAACGGCCAACTTCTATTTACATGGTTTTGCAATCGTTGGCATTGTTTAGTGCAATGACAAACTGAATGATCTCTGACGTAACTTTCTCCCTGAGGTGTAATTCAAGGGTAGAACAGGAGATCTCAAACTGTAGTGTGTATCCGATCACCTGGCTTGCTTGTTCAAAACTAGATTTCTGGGTCAGCAGATCTGAGTTAGCAGGGCTGGGCCTGGGCCTGAGAATTTGCATTTCTGGCGAGTTCCCAGGTGTGGCTGATGAAGCTGGGCACAGGAGAGGACACACTGGGAAGTCAGCTCTGTAAAATACTTTTAAACGGTGCTTTCAGCCTCTTTCAATTAGTTAACACCCTTCAAAACTACCGTCTCTACTGTAATGAAATTACACAGAGGAATACCTAGAGTATTCGCTGTAGCATATGAGCAAACCATGTAAAAACATTTGCTTGGTGGATTTGAGAGGGGCATTTAGGGAAACCACTGGCCTTTCCTCCCACTTGTCATATCTCTCTTCTCCCCATTTCTCTCTGTCCTAATTTTCTTCTTCCAGAATGGAGTTTTTTTTTTTTTTTCAAGATTTCCTTAGTATTTGACTCTACTCAACTCTCTTAGGAATTACCTAATGACATATCATATTCTCATTGATCCCTTCTAGGAGTTGAATCAATTTTGGTTACTAGTGGGATTGGAAAGAGTGAAATTTTCTCCTGCTTCCTTGGGATAAACTACAAAAGTGCCATTGCTTAGGTGAATGTAGGTCTGATTTAAAGTAATCTTTTACTGAGGAGTAAAAAAAAAGCTATAGAAATTTAAAACACACAGACACACAGAAACATATACATACATACACACATACCTCTTGACATTTGCACTATTATGTATATAAACAATAAATATGTGACACCTTTGAAATATATAAAATGGCATGAAATTTCAGTTTAATGAAGACTATTCTATAGGACCATGAAGAATCCTTTATAAATATATACACACTATTAATTGTCTAATACATTAAAGATGTGTAAATGTAGTATTACTCATTTATTCTCTCTTCCAAAATAGAGAAGTCCTTTAATATTAAGTAGTATAGGGGCGCCTGAGTGGCTCAGTCAGTTAAGCATCTGACTCTTGATTTCTGCTCAGGTCATGATCTCATGGGTCCTGGGGATCGAGTTCTACATCAGGTTCCTGACTCAGCGGGGAGTCTCCTTCTTTCCTTCTCCTTCTCCCTCTGCCCCTCTGTATTCTTTTTCTGTCTCTCAAATAAATAAATAAATCTTTAAAAAAATATTAAGTAGTATAATAGTAAGGCTCAGGAGTATTTTGGTACCCATACTTTCTCTTAATGTCTTCATGAAATGCTACTATGGATGTCTAGCTTTATATTACTTAAATTTTGGAGCGTTTCAGGGTCATATAATTTTATTATTTTATTGTGACATCATCGACTTATATAGTTGAAAGTATTAGAATCAGTGTAGGATACCTAATGGTTAAGCATCAATAACTATTGATAGTTCTTACAATTACTTTATACATTATTTTAATTGCATAATGCTTGATGTTAAAATTAAGTAACTATTTACCAAAATATACTGGTGGTCTAAGAAAATGACTAGGTCTTTCTCTTGGACTTGCTCTTTTATCCTTGATATATCATTGATAAAAATGTCAAGTGAATACCTTCTTTCAAGAAAAAACAAAGGAAATGAGAATAGCAATTTATTAATTTTCAGTTTGATGATATATTGAGTTTATTAGAAATCCAGAATATTCACAGATAAATTCTTTTGCTGTCAGGATATCAAATTATAAGGTTTCTTGGTGAACATGTAATTAGAGAAAAGGTGTTTGTTATTCTTAAGACACTTCATTGGGTTTAATATATATACCTTTTGGGGTGGCTCAGTCAGTTAAGGGCCCAACTCTTGATTTCAGCTCAGGTCATGATCTCAGAGTCGTGAGATCAAGCCCTGTGTTGGGCTTTGTGCTGGACATGGAGCCTGCTTAGGATTCTCTCTCTCCCTGCCCCCCTCCCCCCACCCCATTCCCACCCCTGCCCATGCATCCGCGCACACTCTCTAAAAATAAATAAATAATATATGTACCTCTTATCTCCTAGGGGGATAATCTTTGGGTTTGCAACTCTTAGGCAAAACTTGTGTCCAATTAACAGTATAGAACTCACATTGGCTACATTTTTCTTTCTTTTTTTTTTTTTTTTTTTTTTAGTTTTTACTTACTCATTTATTTAAGTAATCTCTACACCCAACATGGGGCTCGAACTCACAACCACAAGAATAACAGTTGCATGCTGTTCTGACGCAGCCAGCCAGGCACCCCTACATTTTGCTTTTTGAGCCAAGTAGATAGTTCTAAACAGCTTGGAACTTATAACTTAATCCTTTATAATAATAAATAATTATTATTTATGAAATATGAAAATGATTTTACATATAATTTTCAGTTTGATTTTCTGAACAATTTCGAAGTTAATGTGAATGTAGTTTTCTATTTAAGGAAGAATATATTTGTAATATATCTGGAGCCAACCGGAATTTGACTTCACAGGGCATTAGTGAAATTTAGGTAGAGATACTCACTGGAAACACAGGTTTCCTGTCCTGAAATGCAGAGTTCCATAATTCATCATTATGAGGAAAAGCATGGATCATAGTAGATTTTCCTTCTGCCTTACCATCTATATCCCTGTAATTTAAATTGTTTTTGTAATTAAAATAAATCTTTGAATTATTTTAAGCTTCATGTTTATATTTTTGGGTTTTACTGGTCATTTTCAGTAAAACTCTAAAATTGACTATTTATTTTAAAGATTTTATTTATTTAATTAATTGACAGAGAGAGAGAGAGAGAGACAGCGAGAGGGGGAACACAAGCAGGGAGAGTGGGAGAGAGAGAAGCAGGCCTCCCGCGGAGCAGGGAGCCCGATATGGGACTTGATCCCAGGACCCTGGGATCATGACCTGAGTCGAAGGCAGATGCTTAACCGACTGAGCCACCCAGGTGCCCCTAAAATTCACTTTTTAGAGTAGGGTATGGAATGCATCTTACATTTTTATTGTATCTATGTTGAAAGGCTGAGCAAAAAATCTGTTAGAAGGATTTTAGCAAGCTCTAGGGTGCAGATTAATGTTCAGTTCAACTCATGCATGCTTTTCATCTGTGGAATAGAAACTGTCCTTACCACTGCTGCGGTGTGTACTTTCAATGCCCATAGCTTCCTGGTACAGTGAAGCTTAAGGTTGACTAATGGCGTGAGCGAGGCAATAGTGTCTGACTTTCTGAAGGGGAGAGATTTGCACAGCATGTGATTCTAATGAGCTCAGACAGTGGTAAAGGAAAAAAGAACCACAATTAGTACCAAAGACAGGATTTTTTCTACTCGTGACCAGAATTTAATGTATTCATTTTAAACGGCAACTCAGACTTATTGGTAAACTCCAGTACGTATGAGTCATCACTTACAAACCCTGTGTTTTGCAAACTTGCATATTTACCACACAGCACAAGTCTCTGAAGACAGTGATGTTCAGCAATTATTGTAGTTTCAGAACTGTGCCCTCTTGGGGTGCCTGCGTGGCTCAGTCGTTAAGTGTCTGCCTTCAGCTCAGGTCATGATCCCAGGGTCCTGGGATCGAGCCCCGCATCGGGCTCCCTGCTGGGCGGGGAGCCTGCTTCTCCCTCTGCCACTCCCTCTGCTTGTGTTCCCTCTCTCGCTGTGACTCTCTCTGTCAAATAAATAAATAAAATCTTTAAAAAAAAAAAAGAACTGTGCCCTCTGGTCACCAGATATAGTTGGAAATAACTAGTTTTTTCGATAGCAGGTTATGTTGGTAAAAGTCAAATTTTCATTATAACTACATATAAATAAATTGAATAAGGAAGTATTCTGAATTTGATAATAGTTGCTGCATGGCATGACAATTTATTATTTTTTTTTAAGATTTTATTTATTTATTTGACAGAGAGAGAGAGGTTCAAGCAGGGGCAGTGGCAGGGGGAGAGGGAGAAGCAGGCTTCCCATTGAGCAGGGAGCCAGATGCAGGACTCTATCCAGGATCCTGGGATCATGACCTGAGCCAAAGGCAGATACTCAACCGAGTGAGCCACCCAGGCGCCCCAACAATTTATTATTTATTATCATTATTATTATTATTGCAGCATGGCATAATTTAAACAGAAATGAGATAGACATTAATTTTTGCTGAAAATTAATTTAGTTATAAATATCTTTCTTCACTGATGCACTCTTTAGTTGATGCAAACGAGCTAAAATTAGTGGTCTCAAAATTTTAAAGAAAAAAGTTTTAAACTATTTCAGTTTTTATAAAATTTGTTATTTTAGAATCTCTTATTCCATTTTATTCTCATTATAGTCTCATTAAAGTGACCCAAAGTCACTGTTTTTGGGTGGCATGTACCTTTATTTATGAAACAAAATCAAAATGCTTTGAAATTGTAACTTTTATTCCTTTTCAGTTCACTTTTTTTTTAAAAAGCTCTTATTATTACGATTTAAAAATGGGGTTTCTTTCTTTTTCAATGTTTTCTCTGTACCTACTTTTCCCCACCCAATACCCAGGTCATAAAATAAAAGCCATGTACTGGGACCTGATATTTCTACGGATCATGAACTTTTAACTGTCACACGTGTCATGAATTGACTGCAGAAGTGAAGGAATGAAAGAGAATAGTATGAATTTTATCAGACTGTTGTGGCTCACAAGTGCAAATTTGTTTTTCTTCTCTTTTTTCTACTCTGTGTGGATTGCTCTCCCTTGTCTGTTAATGTAACTAGGACTGTCACATATGGTTGTGTAGTTTGTTCTTTTTGTGAAAGATAAATTCAGCCAAGGGAGCAAACAGAGGCTATAGTCCAACTGACTCCCTACTCTCTAAGCCAAGTTTGTAAGTCTGGGTCTCCAAGAGGGCCTCTTTTCTAATCTTCACAAATCTACTACTATGAAGTAAATGAAATCTTGAATCCTTTTATAAGGTTCTTTGTACAATTGCTGTATCCTCCTTTGTCACTCTGCTAGGTTCACACATTCATACTTTTTTCAGAGGTGTGTTGTTTTTGTTTTTTTGCATAAGGATTCCCAAAGTTTGGTCAAGAGATCCTCTTAGGGAGTCCACAAGGTCAAAATCATTCATGGTAAAGATTCATTCAGAGGTCAAGGCAAAACAATGTAGTTTAATCTCATAGATTACCAAAAGTTCATTGATATGTTTTCAGATTCCACATTACCACTAACATTTAAGGAACTACTACATGTTGATTGTTGGTGTAGTATGAAAGAAGAATATCCATAATTATTTGAAAAGGCTATTAAGATACTTCTTCCTTTTCTGCCTAGATGTCTTTGTGAGGCTTACTTTTCTTCATATATTTCAACAAAATAATGTATTGCAACGGACTGAATGCGGAAGTAGATAGATAGCATCCAGCTGTCTATTCGTTAAACCAGACATTAGAAACAAGTCTGCAAAAATGTAAAACAATGCCATTCTTTTCACTGTATTTATTTGTCTGGGAAAATATAATTAGTTTTCATGAAAATATTATTCATATTGACATTTAATAAGGTTATCTTTATTTTAAAGTAAGTTAGTAAGTATTTTAAATTTTTCTCCATTTAAATTTCTAACATAATTGCATCAATGGATAGGATTCCCATAAATAAAAACACTTTGGGGTCCTCAGTAATTTTTAAGAGTGTGAAAGGTTCTTGACACCAGATCATTTGAAAACAGCTGCTTTAAGGTATCAGAATGTCTAACGTTCCTTTGTTAGCAATAATAGTGATGTTCCAAGGATTGGACTGAATGTACACATACACGTTTGGTACAGGAGAATTGCTTATCTTAGGAAAAAGGAGTCCAACCCTCCTGCTTTTCAAGGATCACTTCAGTTTTCACATTTGATTCATCTTGAGCCAGCCTACAGGTGCAGATATGTTGACTCAACTCGGCAAACATGGAGAGAAGCTGATCATAAAGGCCAAGTCTGTGGCTGTCAGGATGGTTTTAATTAACAGTAAGGCACTATGGGTCCCACTTTGTGTGCACTTCAAAATGTTAGTTATCCATTGAGATGGCTCACAGATGAAGCACTACTTGAGCCTAGTTAAAATGCAGCTGTGACATATGCTTTTTAAAGAAGACAGGAGAGAGGGGCTCAGGGCAAGCGATTCTGTGTGAATTAGGAACTATTTTATGAGCAATGTTGGACAGCTGGTCTGTTCATAATGATTGTCAGAGAAGACCTAATATGGCAGGGAGGACCTCAGGATTCAAGAATAAGAATGTTCTTGTTAGTGATACCTAAATACTATGTGTCTAAAACCAAACAGAGAAACAAGCAGAAAACAAAAACAAAACAAAGTGAAAGAAACCCTCCCCTCCATATTTATTCCATTTTCCCACTTTGTTTAAAATGATGTTGACGTGTTCAACAGTCATACCTAGTCTTGACAGTCAGGCCATTAGCTGTAGAAGGCATTCTATCACAGTTGTTAAAACTGGCTTTGAAGTCAGTCAGACAAACTCAAATCCCAGTCCTGCCTCTAACACTTACTGTTTGTGTGAGTGTTGGCAAGTTGTCTTACTTCACCAGGGCTCAGTCTCTTCATCTAAAAACGAGTAATACTACTTCTCTTGAAGATTTATGTGAATATTAGAACACATTTAAGTATGAAATATTGGACCTTTTTAATAGTGAGTGCATCTGTGTGCTCACTATCTCTCTCTACATATAATCCCCCCATTCCTCCTGCCCCAGGTATACTCAGTTATCCATTTATTTAGTGCTAGCTAGCAACAACAGAGTTTTAATATTTGAGATCTCTTTCTCTCATCCCCACTCCCCCCTCCACCCCGTTTAAATACCTCAATGTTGCCTTAGATTCCAGAGGTAGAGTGTATGAAGGCAGAAACAAAAGGGTTCATGTAGTGGCTATCTAATCATTTTCAGGGAAAATAAAATAGCCCTTTAGGTCTCCTTGGACAAAAGTATTAAAGTCAAGTCAGGTCAGTTCATAATTAATAACCAAGTATAATCTCATACTTTGATATTTTTGTTTAAACAGAAACCTGTGTTGTTCTTCCTGCATCATCCTTATGCCTTAATTACTTTTAAATATGCAGAAGCAATTTAGGGGATTATATAGAAATAAGACCCTAGTCAAATATGACTTTAGTATTTGTATCATAGTAATTGATTCCTCAGTTGAAAAGAATGGGATTGGACTTATTTGAAAGCAAACTTGAGATATAGTTCCTGTTATAATAGAGGATTGTTTTTATTAGTTTATTAACTGAGAGAATGAATTGGTAAATAAATAGAGATGACCACATTTACATGAAATGGAAATTCCTCTATTTATTATTGTGGTCCATCATTTCACCGAATTATAATGTGAGGGAAGCCACAAGATATAGGGTGTGTGTATGTCCATGAGTCTGTGTGTTTGGGTAAATAGGTGTGCACCGAAGCCCATACTACTCGAGTTCTCCTGAATGATTATCATTTTCCAGTTTGCTCCCACATTTACTAAGAGCATGGCATTCTGAGCTACTTTGGGAGTGCATGTATCCAGCCCCTGTTCCTCATGGATATAAATAAAGTTTGGGTAAAGGATGAGCTACTGATGTTTGGGGACTTTTGTTGGCTGGTTTGTTTTTTGCCCCAGCTCCACCTTTGCCAGTGATAGGGTCTTAAGGGCTAGAAGAAAAACTAAAATTTGGTAGCAGTATCATAAGCTGTTTGATGTACTAGCTGTGATGAATATTTACAATGGATTAATGTCATGGTACATAAAAGTTTGTCAAATGGATTATATGTTCCATTCAGTATTGCTATTTAATTAATTATATCAGCACTTAAGAATTTGGGGAGAGTGAAGTTAAACCTATTGAACTGATTCATGCTCTTTAGGTATGAGATATATACGATCTCTATATATACATATATATACACACACACAGAAGCACACATAAATAAATGTATATGCCTACCTAATGTATATATACACTAATAGTAATAATTATAGTCATCTAACCAATACAATTATACTCACATCACCTAACATTTATTGAGTGCTCTGTATCAGGCCCTGTTATAAATGCTTCATATGGGATCACTGTCATTTCGTAAAACAGTCCTCTGAGGTAAATAAAATCTTTGCTCCTATTTTATAGATGAGGTAAGTACCCTCAGCATGGTAAGTTAACTTACTAAAAAAATCACATGATTGGTCTATGACAGAGCCTGAATTTCAACCAAGACAATATAGCCCAGTCTCTCCTATTTAATTCTTTTATCATATGGTCTAAGATAATCAAGAGTCATTGCAAGATATGCTTCTAAACTTTTTTTTTTTAAATTGCCTTAATCTTTTAAGAAATAAATATATATTTGCTTATTTTATCCTTTTTTTAAATGGAGACTCAAACAAGTGTGGTGTCAGATTTTTCTCCTCTCAGATGCTTTTATATGAAATATCCCTTTGAAGTTAAGCTGGAAGGCAGGTGTTGGGGATGGGTGTGTTGTGGAACAGACTTCCAAAAGTAAAATAGACATCTGGAGAAAGTATTTAATTGTTCAGTAGCTAACACTTTCTGTTGGCTAAATTGAAAAACAAAAATATTTATGGTATATGATGTGTGTGGGATTTGAAATTCTGAAAGGGGATTCAAAAGAAGGTACCTTGATGAAGATTATGTTAATATAAAGCAGCAAACATTAATTATATTTATGATTTTTACTTATTTGTATATAATAGAAGACGGTTATGTTTCTGCCTCATTAAATGTGGCTACCTCTTTCTTGTGAGAGTAGTCCTTGAAGCCTGTATGTATAAATGAGCAATTTTCAAAATCTTTTTCTACTTGACCATAATTATATCTTTCTGTGATTTAGGAGTAAAAGAAAATTAACTACAAGAAAAATAAAGCTCTCTAGGTTGGAATATAAGACTATATAAGAAAGTGTGTCTGTACTAATAATACGTGTTTAATATTTTTCCCTTTGACAGAAATTTTGTATTATTTGCCTTAAGAAAACACAAAAGGAAAATTTTGTTACATGAAAAATTATTCTTTGTGCCCTGAAGCCAGCAAAGGATACAGCAAAAGAGATCAGTTTAGATTTTAAAAATCCTTATCACCTAATCTTTGCAAACCAGGAAGGGATTTATTTTCTATGGAGATAGTACTATGGTTAAGAGAATTCTTTGACCTAAAATAGAGCTTAAAATTATTCTTTGATTTCAAATATCACTTACATGTTTAAATACAGCCCCAGTTCACCACATATTAAAAGTGTTAGATGCATTTTACTTCACTTATTTAAGGCTCTTTATAAAATTCTAAGTATTTATTTCATTGAGCATAGAAAATATCTTACCTTTAAAAATCATCAAAGATGCCAGAATATCAAGTGGTCATGAATTAGGACTAAGCGATTGCCTGAGTTCTCTTGCTTTCTAGGCTGGTGTTTATCAAGGATTCTAGAATGTGAGATAGACTTGGAGTCTAGTATAAGAAAAGAAGCTGTAATTTTTGGAGAGAACTATAAAAGGCCCTTATATTTCATCAAATCGATTTTTCTCCCCCCCCCAACCCCAGCAGTAAATGACAGAAAGAAAACAATGGAAAAAGTGGCCACTTGTAATGGCAAGATGGGCAATCACAAATGTTATTAGTGTAGACATTTGATGGGGTCTAATCTACCTATGGAATACTGTATTCTGTCAAGAAGAGAGAGCTAATGCATCTTCTAAATATCAAAAGACAGGAGCCAATTTATGCCTGTCAGGCCTCACTTTTCACAGATTTAAATCATTCCTGTTAGAGAAGGATACATTATTCCCATTGTAGTCAAATTTCCCTCTTGATTTTAGTCAAAAATAATTCTAAAAGCTTTCTGACAATTTAAAAGAGCATTTTAAAATAAATGGCATTATTCAAAAAATCCCTACTGGATACCAGAAATTATCTATAATTAGTAAGTTTTAATGTTTTACATTGCTTCTCTTTTATATTTACTATATTTTAAAGTAAAATTCTTCAGGCCGTATTCCCATCCATTATATTTTTTTTTTCTTTGTAAATGTTGAGTTGTATAAAACTTTTGCTGTCTCTAGTCTGAGTGAACTTTATATTATTATTTTTGTTGGCTGATGGAAGTCCCTGATGATACTCCATTGGTTAATTAACTTCCTAATATTTTCAGGTGTGACATCTGCTGTGTTCTTGATTGTCAAGGCATAATGAAATTGTGGGCTGGAAGACATGAATGTGGATGTCTCCCCTACCCATTATATTTCTTATGCAAGCAATATATCCTAGTTACTTCAGGTCAGCATGACATTGTGTGCAAAATTGCATACTGCATTGGACCAGATGAGACATTGCCATACATTGCTCATGAGGATGCAAATTGCCACTTATCTGAAAAAGATTCTCACAATAAATGAACAAGCAATTTCTCTCTCTGTAGTGAGGCTGTTAATGTCTCCATGAGTGGATAATGAGAAAGAGACAGATGAGATGAATAAAGGTGTTACATTTCATTTTCTATTTTATCTTTCTCTTTTTTATAATTTCTATAAAATTAATACTATAAAAAGATTTGTTTCCAATTCCTTTTTTTTTTATTCTAGGCCATGACATTTATTTTGGAGAAAAAGATCACATTTTTATTTTATACTGGAAATTGGTTAACATACTCTGTAACTCAAATAATATTTTTTTTTGTTTTTAAAGATAATATAAAAGATCAATTTAGAAACATTTCATTTTCAACACTCAGGAATCATAGAACATCTGAATGCTTAAGCCTTGGTCCATATACACTCATTTTTAAAGCAAGCATATAGGCAAGTAGAAACCGTCGTCCCTGAAACTTTTCTTTTGGGGGGGGGAGGACTATTTAAAAATTTTTAACAAGATTTAATTTTAAAACACAAATGCACGTATTAATACAAATATTTTAGTTAATTTGGCAGCCAACATTTTCATTGAGAACATCGTGCAAGTTCTTTTTATCAGATCTGCAGTTCAAGAACTTTAAAAGTTTATGTTCTTAGGTCTACCACAGTATTCTGAATGTTTAATACAATAACTTAAGACCCATGAATCTGTACCTTTATTTTTTGAGAATTAAATAATCAGGAATGATTTTATAGTTTACATTCTATGTTTATATAAATATTGAAGAATGATAGGAATTATGCAATAATCTTAAATCTTAAAAATAAGGATTTTATTAGTGACTCAAATGAAATATTAATTTAACAACTACTTCTTAATATGTTGGTATTGATTCTATCTTAGAAAAGTGCAGTTATGTGTAACTGAACTTTCTGTTTTCTTGTGGTCAAGCCTTAAATTACCATGTCTTCTGGTTTCAGTGTTTTTCCTGGGGCACAGATCATATTTCTTACTGCCAAAGCCCAGAAATAATAGCCTCACACATCCAGAGTCCCAAAGGTTTTCCTGCCTGGTACCCGAAGAGCAACTGCAGGGCTCCAGACTGGTTTTGAGAACAAGAAATCCTAACGATGCTTTTGAAGGCAATTTCATTTTGTAATACAATTCATAATTATCTGCATTTATCTCATTGTCTAAATTCCCACTGCTAACCTATCATTTCTAATTCATAGAGGCTGCCTTTATTCTATAGGAGGTATGCTTTTCTAAAGGATGTTATTTTTAAGGAAGCAATCGCTGTTTGTAATAAATAGGCAAAAGAGGGAGAAAAATGGTATTATTAAAAATCTGTAAATATATCCTACATTTGCATTTCTTTTACCATCTAAATGAAAGTATGATGTTTAGTAGAAGCTTTTGAATGTAAGTTCTTTGTTGATTTTTCAAGTGTGTCTCTTTTTGTTGTTGCCTTATAGCAATGCCATATTTACAGTTGTTTAAAAATTTATGTTCAGAGAGTAAACGTCCTCAGTTGGCCTGGTTCCTGAATATTGTCTAATACAAAAACAGGAGCATATTAACCCAAACTAAAGTCATCTTGCCTAAGTGTGGCATAGTCCTGCATTCTTCTATTGACTTTGGAGTTGCAGCGAAACAGCTGTGTACCATGACTTCAAAACATATGACCATTGAATAATAATCGTTTCTGTAAGTTGCTTAATAAGACTATGATACTTTGTTTCCTTTGCAATGAAAGCGACCTACAATTTTAATGGTTGCCAGGTACAGGATGCCATAGAGCATGGCATTTTTATAGGAGCCGGGATTTCCATCTCTGGAAAAGGTAATCACCCTTTCAAGGTGTCCCTCTACCTCTGAATGCTTTATCGTTTAAAAAAGAAACATAAAGAGTAGTCTATTTATTCTATGATCAGTCTAGATCTAAAGGCTACTTAATATTTTAAATATTAAAAGTGTATTAAATTTATTTAAAAAACGGAGCCAGTTAATGATTCCAGACTTGGGTGAACACTGGGGTACTAGCCCTGGCCCAGGACGCTGGCAATAAATTAGATGAAAGTGAGAGAAAGAACAAATGCACTGACTCGAGGATAAAGCCTAGGGATTTGGGGCATGCTACACTGTTGGTGCCTCTGGTCTCTCGCTCTCTGCCAATACCCAGACTGTGCCCACTTCAGCCTTTGTTTTTTTCTATTTACAAAGTACTTGAGGGCAGACATAACATTTATTAAAAAAGAGAAATCACTTTTGGGATATCAATGTATCTATAGATATAGATAATAGATATGAAGTACAAAATAAGCATGATCTGGCTGTTTGGTGTTTTTGTTTACTAACTATGTCACATATCAGTTCTATCATTCACTATGTAAGTTGTATATGAACAGGCATTTGGTAAATGCAAGTCACAAATCTGAACACTGCTTCCTTATTATATCTCTTTATTCCTAGTCAAGAATGAGGATCCATCAGTGATGCACTACCTTTTTGTTTGCTAAGATTTTATTTATTTACGTATTTATTTGTTTGTTTGTTTGTTTATTCTTTTAAGTAACCTTTACATCCAGCATGGGGCTCAAACTCACAACCCTGAGATCCAGAGTCACATGCTTCACCAGCTGAGCCAGCCAGGTGCCCTGATGCACTACTTTTTATTTATTTATTTATTTTTTAAAGATTTTTATTTATTTATTTGAGAGAGAGAGCACATGAGAGAGGGGAGGGTCAGAGGGAGAAGCAGACTTCCCGCCGAGCGGGAAGCCCGACGCAGGACTCGATCCAGGGACTCCAGGATCATGACCTGAGCCGAAGGCAGTCGCTTAACCAACTGAGCCACCCAGGCGCCCGATGCACTACTTTTTAAATTTTAGCTATGGCCATAATGTTTTCTTCTTGTTTCTCATGTGGAATTATGAGTTAGCCATTTTACTGCAAAGGAATGATATAAATGTTGATTCATTTTACAAATCTATTGAAAAATATATTTGGTTTAAAGAAAGGTTATAGTGCACTGTAGTAAGTATAAAAAGAATACAAGGATGGCTCTTTAAAAATTCATTCTTGGTAATCCAGGCTGCTTTCAAAATAACACAAGTGCACCACACAAATTCTCACTCAAAATTATCTCATTAATTTAAGATTCTAATTAAACATTTTTAAAATTTCTATAAAGTGAACTGATGAAAAAAATAAACCAAAAAGACAAATATGCTAACTACTTGTGATATACAAAGATACATAAGGGCTATTCTCAGTCCTGACTTTTAAACATGGTACCTGCTTGGAAATTGCTTTTGATACATTTATGGTTCCCAGACTTATCTGCACACTGGAATCACCTGGAGGGCTTCTAAAAATACTGATGATCCGGGGGCGCCTGGGTGTCTCCGCCCTTAAGCGTCTGCCTTCGGCTCAGGTCATGGTCTCAGGATCTTGGGATCGAGCCCCGCATCGGGCTCCCTGCTCAGTGGGGAGCCTGCTTCTCCCTCTTCTACTCCCCCTGCTTGTGTTCCCTCTCTCGCTGTCTCTCTCTCTGACAAATAAATAAATAAAATCTTTAAAAAAATAAATAAAAATACTGATGTTCCTGTCCGTCTCCCTCCCCTCCCCTGCCCCTGAATTAATTGGGTTGAATTGTGGCCTGGGTTTGGGAATTTTTAAAAGATCACAGGTGATTCTATTGTTCAGAGGAGTTTTGGAATCCCTAGCCTAGACCTTTGAAGTACAGAATAATAAGGGTAAGATACTGGTCATTTTCACAACTACACCAAATTGTTCCCTTCTACAAATATCCCTATAGATAGAGAGTAGAACCTAATGTGTGTGTGGGAGTGTATGGGCATGCATGCTCATTTCCGTGCACAACTGATAGGAGTAAATCATGCCATATTGCTGCTCGCTCTTACCTTTGCTATTCTGACCCCAATTGTGAACCAAGAATTATTTTTGTGTAGGCAGATTTGTTCATTGTTGGGGTTGGTGGTATACCCAGTGGCTAATTCAAGTCTTAGAAATTCCTCTGCCTTGTTCCTCCCCTTCTTCTTTTTTCCTTTATGAATACAAGATGGGTAAAAATAAGAAATTGATGATGAATGTATTTTTTTAAAAATGTTCGATGAAATTATTACATCAGTCAATATTTTAAAATTCAAACAAGTGGAAACATTTATTGGGCACTTACCAAAACAACCCTGTCATTTAGAACTGTTATCCCATTTTACACCTTAGGAAACTAGAGCAAAGGAAGGGAAATATAAACATCTTTGGGTGCATTCTTTCATTTCAGTCAAGTTAAAATTCCTACTATTGTCAACACACCTATTTGAATAATTTTCCCTGTTTTAACAGGGAGAAGGAACTCTGAGTATTATGAATCTTGACAGCCCAGAACATAATTGGCCAAAAGCAGCTGTTTCTTATACTGTTAAGTCTCTGAAGGTTTTGATGTCTTGAGCAGTTAAGATATGTGAATGTTGATGAATAATTACTTTTATCTAACAGGACTAATTAAACATGCATTCTTCCCATCTTTGAAATTTTGAGGATTGCTCTTAAATGTGTGACAAAAGCATGCTCCTTATTTTCTAGGAGAGTCCCAATTCCGAAAAATTCAGTTCAATTGCCAGAGAGGTCATCTGAAATACATCAAATGTTGTATCCAGATTTTTGTTTTAAAATATGTGGTTGTTATTTCTAAAAATGGCTTTTGGTTCAAAAATTATGTTGAGAATTAAGACGACTACTGCAATACAACCACTGTTTCCTGCTCAAGTGAAACTTACTTGATCAATTTTTGTGAGGATAATGCCAAAGCACATTTTTCACCCAAGGAAAATGTTGTTTTTTTAACTGATATACTCCAGTTTCTGGCCATTTAGTTAAACAAGAGAATATTCAATTAGTGCAACATGACTTATTTTTAAATTTATACTTCATTCTATACTTTATAATTTGTGTCACCTAATAAGGCAGTTGGATATATATGGTTTTCTTTCCAGTGAAAGCATTTTAAAATATATCCCATAAGCAAGAATTAAATTTAATAGCTTAAACCATTCTGAAAAACAAGGACACCCTTTTTCATTGATTATAATCCTCCACACCTTGGATTTCTCCCCACTTCCATTTCCTTCCCTTTCTTTTTCAATTTTATCTTTTCCAATTTTTTTTAAAGATTTTATTTATTTATTTGACAGAGAGAGAGCGAGAGAGGGAACACAAGCAGGGGGAGTGGGAGAGGGAGAAGTAGGCTTCCCGCCGAGCAGGGAGCCCGATGAGGGGCTCGATCCCAGGACTCTGGGATCATGACCTGAGCCGAAGGCAGACGCTTAACGACTGAGCCACCCAGGCGCCCCCCTTTTTCAATTTTAAAGTCTCAGCATTTCCCTAATTCTGCGGATCAAAATAATACATGTGGCCTTTGATGAAGGAAAGCGTGGCAGTTTGTAACTGTAATTGTCAGCAGCAGTGTTTTTCTGACCGCTGAAGGGAACCGATTTGTGTCTGCATTAGCACCCCGCAACCTTCAAACCATCCTCTCCTCCCCCCTCTCTGCTGGCAGCTTCCAAACTACCAACTTGTTTCATGTCAAAGGCATGTTGGGCTCTGTAATAAATCACTGATGAACAGCCAACTCTCTATTTCGGAGGTGCAGCCTCTGAACATTGATTAATGTGATTCTTCAAGAAGGGAACAATGGCCCGCGTGCATATGCACAAGAAAAGCCCATCCGCTGCAATAGATAGCTTTGTTCCATGTGGTCCAGCCTCCCTCCTTATAGTGTTCTCTTTCTGGGCTTAGCTTGAACCAGCTAATTGATTAACAGAACCTTTAGGCTGCCTGAGGTGGGCCTAAAACAGGGGTGTAATCAGAGGTTTTGAAAGACTCCATTCTTGTCTTTGGGGATTCCTGCAGGCACAATGGGCAGAACAGCAAGGCTTCTTATTTTTGGAAATTTTGGTGAATTTCAATGGCATTTCTCTACTGCTGTATTATTCTTTTTCTTTAACCTCACTGGTTGTTCTTCTGTAATTGACAGGTATTTTTAAGGCAAAACTTCATGGTAAATTCCTCTTTCCTCTTCATTTCCTCTGTGTTATCTTTCTTTTATTGAGGTGCTAGGAAACCCATTTTCTACTTTAACACTTCTTCATAAATACTGAAGACCCGTGGACAGTTAAAAATATAATCACAAAATTTTGATCGCAAAATGCAGCTCAATTTGTCCTTTATATAATATCTAAATAATCTTTATACCTTATCAGAAGAATGAACAAGTTTTAGGTAAGCATCGATAAGTATTTAGTATTGTTTATTTCAAAAACATAAATCATTGACTTTTTTTATGTATTTAAAAATTTTAAATTGTCAAGGCATATGTATAATAATAATAATAATAATAGCACATTAATTGCCATTTTCACAGCTTTGAATTTTTGTGGTTGTCAGATTATCTTGAAAATGAATGGTGTGTTGGCCGAGGGAAATATTAACGTAGATTCCATTTTGGTCTGTTTTCTTTCACAGTTAGGATGATACATTCTTTTAATTTAACCTTTGAATTTTATAGGTAAATAAACTATTCGTTTATAGGCAAAGAAAATGAGATTCAGATAAGTAGCAAAACCTTATCTGCGAGTATTCAGAAATCTTACCAGAAGTTTTAGAGATCTATTCTCCCCTTTTTAAGAATAGGAAAGCAAGTATGCCAAAGTTCAGAATAGGTGAGTCTTAAAGAAAAGAGCAAAAGCCCTTTGGTGGTCTTTCATATACTAATTCATGATCATTAAGCTTCTCTCCTCTCAAAACAGAGAAGTTTCTAATACAAGATCCTAGAGAAAAATCTGTCGTAATGTTTTAGAGAAGTCCATTATTGTACTGTACGAAAGAGTTTGCTTGTATGAAAGAGGGAAAAAAAAGGAAATTTTTAATTTACATAGAAGACCTTTCCCCCCCACCCAAGTGTAATACATTGTTTCAACCTTAAAATTATTTTCTCATTAAAACTCATGGTGGTTAATTCTTAAACCTTCTCAAGAAAATTACAATTTATAAATAATAGTATTTATACATGAGACATGGGATTGATGTTAATAAATAGCCTATACATGAGACCCAGCAGTGATTCTCTGACAAATGCATTCAGAATTTTAACTTGAGATGTCAAGAATACATTCCCAGAGAGCTGTGCTTTCCACAGTGTGAGTGGCAATGGGCAAGAGTGGATGGGGGAAGGGATAGATGTTGCTGGTATTCTTTGCTCATACCAGAATGAGGTTTCCCTTTCACAAAATCCGGGGAACTAAGGTGGGGGAGAAACATAGGGCAATAGTGGTTGACCTGATGAAATACAGGACTGGGGGAAACTTCTGTTCCTGAGAGTGGAGTGGGAGAGAGGATTTCCTATGATTAGGTAGTGGATTTTACATAAGGGATATAAGAAAACTCAGACTAGTATAAACTAGGATGAGACTAGTATAAGAGAATGATCTGAGATAAATGGTCCACTTAGACATAAAAATTAAGGGAACTAAATTATTCAGAAACATGAACTAAGTACTTTCTCTGCTATTCCACTCACTGCAAATAGTGACTTTTAACTCAATTGATTTAAAGTGAGATTTTTTAGTCTTTCATTTTGGCATTCGGGGTAATGGCAATGATGATGATAATGATTGGCACTTGGAATAGCAGGTGACGGTGATGATGATGATGATAAAACATTTATTGATCAGTTACTCTTACCACTCCCTGTGCTTAACACTTTATATAGATTCCTATAATAGCTCCACTTAATATAATGCAGTATATATTATTATCCCCATTCTATTTATTTATTTATTTATTTATTTATTTATTTATTTATTTATTTATTTTTAATTTTATTTATTTATTTGACAGAGAGAGACACAGCGAGAGAGGGAACACAAACAGGGGGAGTGGGAGAGGGAGAAGCAGGCTTCCTGCTGAGCAGGGAGCCCGATGCGGGGCTCGATCCCAGGACCCTGGGATCATGACCTGAGCCGAAGGCAGACGCTTAACGACTGAGCCACCCAGGCGGCTCATCCCCATTTTAGATGAGGCTGAGAGAGATAAAATAACTTTCCTAAGTTGATTATGTGCCCAATGTCTTATCACACCAGGTCTTTCTTCCAGAGTCCGTGCTCTAACCATTATCTACCACCTAAGTAAAGAAACTTACATTTTTTCCCCCATCAAGGTATGATTTATATCACATCTAATAGGAAGTGTCAACCTCCATGAATCGGTAATGAACTGATTTTTTTACCTGTTTTTTTTCTTAATTTCATTCATTCTTTTTATTCACCAATATTTATTATTGAATGGTGAAATATTATATTTATCTTCTGTGTGCCAGGTATCCTACTGTTGGTCAAGTGCACAGTATGATGAAAAACAAAACGGTATTCCCGCATCTTCTATTCATATGCTTTCAAGTTTTTAGGATTCAGCTATATTGATTGTTAACGAGGAACTCTGACCAAATTTTCCCCATGAGAAATCGATCCCTAGAACACATCTTTCCTGAAATGACCAAATACTGGAGTTTAACTTCAGTGCAACAAAACAGTTCATTTCAGTGGCAGCCCTACCCTTACCTTCATTTCTGATATGTCACTCTTGAGTCTCATGCACTGAAGACATAACAGGGCCATATAGGTGGCCCTAAGGATGTACTATCCCTTTGGTAGAATTGCAGTGTTCGTATATTTTCAAGGAAAGGAAACTTGCTCTTCATGCCTTTATCATCTTTGTGGCTCAGAAATGTAACACAGGGATCTGTATTAAATCTAAATTGAATTTAAACTCACTAATACTAATGAAACTTTTGAATATAGAATAAGGATCTTGTGCTGTCTCCGAACAATTCAACATTATTGTTTTTTTAGTCTTAGGAAAAATTAGAAATCTTACTAATCATTTAGGTTTAGACTAAAAATGTCATTTTATTTAAAATTACAATTACCAGTGATTTTCTTTCCTTTGTTTAAAAAAGATTTTATTTATTTTAGAGAGAGAGAGAGAAAGCGTGAGGGGGGGATGGGGAGGGGAGGAAGGAGGGAGAATCTTGGGCAGACACTGAGCACGGAGCCCAAGGCAGAGCTCAATCTCACAACCCTGAAATCATGACCTGGGCCAAAACCAGGAGTCAGACACTTAACCAACTGAGCTACCCAGGCACCCCCAGTGATTTTCTTTTCTGTAGTTTTCTTTTCTTTTTTTTTTTTTTTAAAGATTTTATTTATTTATTTGAGAGAGAGAATGAGAGACAGAGAGCATGAGAGGGAGGAGGGTCAGAGGGAGAAGCAGACTCCCCACTGAGCAGGGAGCCCGATGCGGGACTTGATCCCAGGACTCCAGGATCATGACCTGAGCCGAAGGCAGTCGCTTAACCGACTGAGCCACCCAGGCGCCCTTTTCTGTAGTTTTCTATATTTTTTAAACCTAAATTTAAGTTCCATGACATCCCTAAATATTCTAATTAAAATGCTTATCGTTAGGAATGGCTCTAACAAGAATTAAAAAAAAAGTGCCTGAAAACATTCTATATTGCAACCTCATATAAATATCATTGTGACAAGGAAGAAGAGACACTGACAGTTAAATATACTTGTACAAATTGAAAAAGTAGTGATGGTTTGGAGTTGATGGGTATGTTTATTGCACAGATTGTGGTTTTACAGTTGTATACTTATCTCCCAACCTTTCAAGTTGTGTACATTATATATAGATACAGATTTTGTAACAATTTATAAAGTGATCGTAGCTTTTGTCATGAGATTATTTTCCCCATGTTATACAACTGACATCTTATTTTATTATTTTTAACTGAAGTATAGTTGACATATCATATAATGTTAGTTTCAGGTATACAACATAGTGATTTGATATTTATGTGCATTATGAAATGTATTGCACCATGATAAGTGTAGTTACCATCTGTCATCATACAAAGTTATTACAATAGTATTGACTCTATTCCCTATGCTGTACTTTATATCCCCATGACTTATTTTATAAGTGCAAGTTTGCACCTCTTAATCCTCTTCACCTATTTCGCCCATCCCCCCAGCCCCCTCCCCTCTGGCAACCACCAGTTTGTTATCTGTACTTATGAGTCTGTTTCTGTTTTGTTTGTTCATTTGTTTAGCTTTTTAAAATCCACGTTAGTGAAATCTTATGGTATTTGTCTTTCCCTGTCTGATTTATTTCAATTAGTATAATACCCTTTAAGTCTATCCATGTTGTCACAAATGGCAAGATTCCATTCTTTTTTTTATGACTGAGTAATATTCCATTGTGTGTATATGTATATGTATGTGTGTGTATGTATGTATGTATACATAATACAGGTATTATAGATACATACCATATCTTCTTTATCCATTCATCTGTCGGTGCACACTCAGGTTACTTCCATGTGTTGGCTATGGTAAGTAATGCTGCAATGAACTTAGGGGTGCATTTATCTTTTTGAATGTGTTGTTTTCTTTGGGTAAACACCCAAAAGTAAAATTGCTGGATCATACGTAGTTCTGTTTTTAATTTTATGAGGAACTCACGTCCTGTTTTCCCGAGTAGCTGCACCAGTTTACATTGCCACCAACAGTGCATGAGGGTTCCATTTTCTTTACATCCTCACCAACACTTGTTATTTCTTATCTTTTTGATAATAGCCATTCTAACAGGATGAGGTGATATCTCATTGTGGTTTTGATTTCCATTTCCTTGATGATAAGTGTTGTTGAGCATCTTTCCATGTACCTGTTGGCCATCTGTATGTCTTCTTTGGAAAAATATCGTTTCTAGTCCTCTGCCCATTTTTTTAAATTGGATTGGTTGTTTTTTTGGTGTTGAGTTGTATAAGTTCGTTTTTAAATACATATTTTTGATATTAACCTCTTATCAGATATATCATTTGCAAACATCTTCTCTCATTCAGTAGGTTGGCTTTTTGTTTTGTTGGTGGTTTCCTTTGCTGTGCATAAGCTTTTTAGTTTAATGTAATCTCAATTTAAAATTTTTGCTTTTGTCTCCATTGCCTGAGGGGACAAATCCAAAAAAATATTGCTAAGACCGATGTCTAAGAGTTTACTGCCTATGTTTCCTTTTGGGAGTTTTATGGTTTCAGGTCTTTTGAGTTTATTTTTATGTATGGTGTGAGAAAGTGGTACAGTTTCATTCTTTTGCACGTAGCCATCTATTTATTGAAGAAACTGTCTTTTCCCTGTTGTATATTCTTACCATCTTTGATGTAGATTAATTGACCATCTAAGCATGGGTTTATTTATGGGCTCTAGCATTTTTCACAGAACTGGGACAAATAATGCTAAAATTGTATAGACCTACAAAAGACCCCAAATAGCCAAAGCAGTTTTGAAAAGGAAGAACAAAGCTGGAGGCATCACACTGCCAGATTTCAAGCTATACTACAAAGCTACAGTAATCAAAACAGTATGGTACTGGCACAAAAACACAAGAGTTTTAAAGATTTTACTTATTTATTTGACACTGAGAGAGAGAGCAAGCGCTGTTAGGGGGAGGGGCAGGCAGAGGGAGAGGGAGACAGAGACTCCCCATTGAGCAGGGAGCCCGACTTGGGACTCGATCCTGGGACCCTGGGACCCTGGGACCCTGGGATCATGACCTGAGCCAAAGGCAGACACTTAACCAACTGAGCCACCCAGGTGCCCCCAAAACCACAAGTATTTTAGATTAATAAAAAACTTTCCTATAATGTCGAGAAAGAATACTTTTAAATTACCGAAGACTACTGAAGTGTTAGGAATTCTTATTCTGTTTCAGTGACACAGAAAGGACCATTCTAGGGTCAGCAATTAGTTTTTAATGAGCTTGTTGTGAACACAAAATCTAAATAACAAAGGAATGCTTTAGTGCTGATTGTAATGTCTGTTCTCATTCTAGAAAAACAGATCTCATATTATTTGGTATTTCAAAGTAGCTGATTATTATGCAGCCATCAAAAGGAATGAAATCTTGCCATTTGCAACAATGTGGACAAAACTGGAGGGTATTATGGTGAGTGAAATAAGTCAATCAGAGAAAGACATGTATCATATGACCTCACTGATATGAGGAACTCTTAATCTCAGGAAACAAACTAAGGGTTGCTGGAGTGGTGGGAGGTGGGAGGGATAGGGTGGCTGGGTGATAGACACTGGGAAGGGTATGTGCTACGGTGAGCACTGTGAATTGTTTAAGACTGTTGAATCACAGACCTGTACCTCTGAAACAAATAATACATTATATGTTAAAAAAAAAAAAAAGAAGAAGATAGCAGGAAGGGAAAATGAAGGGGGTGAAATCGGAGGGGGAGACGAACCATGAGAGACTATGGACTCTGAGAAACAAACTGAGGGTTCTAGAGGGGAGGGTGGTGGGGGGATGGGTTAGCCTGGTGGGTATTAAAGAGGGCACGTATTGAATGGAGCACTGGGTGTTATACGCAAACAATGAATCATCAAAAACTAATGATGTAATGTATGGTGATTAACATAACATAATAAAAATAAATAAATAAACTAAAAAAAACAAAGTAGCTGATAGATCATGAGTTATTTGATAGTGTTTGATAAATTATATATATATATTTTTAAAGATTTTATTTATTTGACAGAGAGACAGCGAGAAAGGGAACACAAGCAGGGGGAGTGGGAGAGGGAGAAGCAGACTTCCCGCTAAGCAGAGAGCCTGATGTGGGGCTCGATCCCAGGACCCTGGGATTGTGACCTGAGCCGAAGGCAGACACTTAATGGCTGAGCTACCCAGGCACCCCAAATTTTATATTTTAAAAGTTAGTTTTTACAGGTGCCTGGGTGGCTCAGTCAGTTAAGCATCCAACTCTTGATTTTGGCTTAAGTCATGATCGAGCCCCGAGTCGGGCTCCATGTTGAGCATGGAGCCTGCCTCAAGATTCTCTCTTTCCCTCTCCACCCACCCACCCCAACACACACACTCTCTCTCTCTCAAGAAAAAAAAAAAAAAAAAGGAAAGTTAATTTTGAAGTATATATCAAACTAGGGAATAGATCATCACATCTTTTACTTGGTAAATTTTACTTAGAAATGCATAGATCTCTGCCCAATCTGATGAATATGATGAACGTAGACATCCATGTAATTACAACTCTAATCAAGATATAGAGCATGTCCATCATTGCAGAAGTTTTCTAACTGTCTTTTCTAGTCAATCCCTATCATCACAGACAACTGCTGTTTAGATATTTATCACAATAGATTAGTGTATCCTGTTCTTTAACTTTATATAAATGAAACTGTTCAGCATGTGCTCTTTTGTTATGGCTTTTTTCACTTAATATGTTTGTGAAATTCATCCACCAGTTTACACACATCAGTGGTTCATTCTTTTTTTATTACTGAGTAGAATTCGATGGTATGAATATAGGACAGTTTGTCCATTCTCCCATTAATGGACACTTAGGTTATTTCTGACTTTGTGCTACTATGAATGTGCTGCTAGAAACATTATTTATAAGTGTTTTTATGGACATGTGTTTTCATTTGGGGGGGAGAAAAATTTTGAAGTGGAATTTGCTGGGTTGTATATTTAACTTTATAAAAGACAACTAATTTTCCAAGGTGATTGTACCATTTTATATTCCCGCCAGTGGTGTGACTATTCCAAGTGTTTCACATCCTCACTATCTTCATTGTCTTCAGTCTTTTTATTGTAGGCATTCTAATGAATATGAGATTTCTCTCAATGTGGCATCATTTGATTTTTCTAATGGCTCATGACGTTGACCTTTTCATGTGCTTATAAGCCATTTGTATATCTTCTTTTGTGAATTTTCTGTCCAAGTCTTTTGCCTACTTAGGGGGCCTATTTGTCTTCCTATTATTGATTTTAGAAGGTTTTAAAACCTATGTTAGGAGCACCCGGCTGGCTCAGTTGGTAGAGCATGTGACTCTTGATCTTGGGATTATGAGTTTGAGCCCTGTGTTGTGTGTGGAAATTACTTAAAAAGTAAAATCTTAAACAACAACAACAACAATGCCTATTTTAGATATAATCCTTTGGCAAATATCTATCATCTATCTCTCTCTATCTATCTATCATCTATCACCTATCTCTCTCTTCATATAAATGGAAGCATGTAAATATAGAGACAAAATATTTTCTCTCAGTCAGTGGCTTCCCTTTGCATTTCATTAATAGTATCTTCAGATGAGTGAAAGGCTTTAATTTTGATGAAATCCAATTTATCCATTAAAAAAAATATTTTTAGCGTTGTTTTTGTCCTAAAAAATCTGCCTACTCCAAGGTCATGAATATGTTGCTTGTGTGTTTTTTCAGATAGTTTATCATTTTAGTTGTTACATTTCAATCACTGATGTATGTCAAATTGATCTTTGTGTGTAGTGTAAAGAAGGAGGCAAAATTTATTTTTCATATGTTTCCTGTGTTTATCCAGGACTTCCAGCATGATTTCTTCAAGAGACTTTCCTTTCCCAACTTAATTGCCTTGGTGCTTTCATTGAAATGAATTGGTTGTGTATGTGTGGGTTTGTTTCCAGCCTTTCTCTTCTGTTCCACTGATCTTTTTGTCCTTGGTTATGCCAAAAACAAATATATAAACTTTTTTGATTACTATATAATAAAGATCTGAAAATCATGAAATTATTCCTCCATCTTTTTCTTTTATAAATTATTCTGGCTTTTCTCTGCTCTTTAAAATTTTCAAAAAATTTAGACTAAACTTTGTTAATATCTACCAAAGAATAAGCCAGTTTTGATTTTATTAGGACTGTATTAGGACTGTATTGAATCTATAGATCATTTGTGCAAAAGGGACATCTGAACATTATGGAGTTTTTCTAACAGTTTCTAAGAGAGGATGTTAAAATCTTCAAGTATCATTGTAGGTTAATCTGTTCTCTATTTAGTTGTTAACTTTTAAAATGTATTCTTAATTTCTCTTATTAAGCACATACAAATTAAGATTATTATTGACACTATTATTGTGAAATATCCCACTATTCCTTGGTTCTTTGTCCTGAATTCTACAGTGTCTGGTGTTAATACAGACACACTAGCTTTATTAAAATATTTATTCTTTGCATGGTGTATCATTTTGCATCCATGTACTTGTAACCTGTATGTATATTCATATTTGCAGTACATCTCTCAAGGCTAGGTAGTCTTGCTTTTTAATTTTAATATAAAAATTTACCAATATAATAATCTAATAATATCTATGCCTATTAAATGGAGAATTTAGTTTACAGTTAATGTAAGTATTGATATGGTTGGGTTTGGGTTATTACTTTGTCATTCAGTTTCTCTTTTCCCCGTGTTACTGTGTTCTTCTGTGCTTTCTTTCCCACCTTCTGGGTTAAATGTATATGCATATATTTAAACATATATATCAAATATATATTAGTATTCCATTTTAATTTCTCTATTGGCTTTTTAACTATATCCTTTTTAGCTATACTATTAATATTATTTTTAAGTTATTGTTGTAGGTATAAATATGTGCATACTTAAATGATAATAGTCTACTTAGCATCAGTGTTGTACTACTGCAAGTAAAATGTGAAAACTTTTCACCAGCATAATTCTATTTACCTTCACTATCCTTTGTGTAGTGCTTTGTCATAATTCATATTGATTTGTTATAAACCCCACAGTATTTTAGAATTTTTGCTTTAAAAAATAGTTTTTAAATGAAATTATGCAAAAAGAAATTGCCTTCAGTTATCCACATGTCTACCCTTTCTAGTGCTTTTCATTCCTTTGTAGTTTAGCGTTTCCATCTGGTGTAATTTCTCTTTGGCCCAAAGAAGTTCATTTAGTATTTCTGTGGTGCAGTTCTCTTGGCAGTACATTCTCACAGCCTTTATCTGAATATGGCCTTATTTCACCTCATTTTTGAAGGATATATTCACTGGATATAGGGTTCTGTGGAATATTTTAAAATGTTGTTGTTTTGTTTTTACCTTTTAGCACTTTAACAATCTATATCTCCTGGTTCTTATTGATTCTGAGGAGAAATTAGATATAATTTATGTCCATCTTTTCCACTGGTTTCTTTCAAGGCTTTCTCTTTAATTTTGCTTTTCAGAAGTTTGACTATGATGTGTTTAGGTATGGTTTTCTTTTGATTTATCATGCTGATGTTCATAAAGATCCTTGCAACTTTTTAGTTTACAGGGTTTTTTGTTTGTTTGTTTTTTACTTTAGGAAAATTTTGCCATTATTTCATAGAATACTTTTTAAGATTTTATTATTTATTTATTTATTTATTTATTTATTTATTTATTTATTTATTTGACAGAGAGAGAGAGACAGCAAGAGAGGGAACATAAGCAGGGGGAGTGGGAGAGGGAGAAACAGGCTTCCCACCGAGCAGGGAGCCTGATGAGGGCCTCCATCCCAGGACCCTGGGATCATGACCTGAGCCGAAGGCAGACACTTAACGACTGAGCCACCCAGGTGCCCCCACAGAATACTTTTCTGTCTGTTTTCACTGACCTCTCCTTTTGCGATTTTTATTTACGGGTATATTGGGCCATTCTGTATGTCTCATCTGCCCATGAGGCTCTGTTCATTTTACTTCGAAACTTTCTCCTTGTGTTCCTCAGATGGATAATTTCTGGAGACCGTTTTTGAGGTTCACCAACCTTTCCTTTTACCATCTCCAATCTGCTGTTAAGCTAATGCAATGAATGTCATTTCAGGCATTTATTTCTTTTCAGTTCTACAAAGTAGTTTTGATTCTCTTTTACATTTTCAATTTGTCAGATGAATTTCTCCATCTGCTCGATTATTCTGACCATCTTTTCCATAAGTCACTGTACTTACTTAAGCTAGCTGTTTTCAAGCTCTTGTCTTCTAAGTCCACTGTAGAGATATGTTGAGGTCTGTTTCTTTTTTTTTTTTTTAAGATTTTATTTATTTATTTGAGAGACAGAGAGAGAGCACAGAGGGAGAGGGAGAAGCAGACTACCCATTGAGCAGAGAGCCTGAAGCGGGGCTTGATCACAGGACAGTGAGATCAGGACCTGAGCCAAAGGCAGATGCTTAACCAATGGATCCACCCAGGTGCCCTGTTGAGGTCTGTTTCTAGAGAATTTTTTCCCCTTCATCAGCATATTCCTGTGTATTAGTTAGTTGTTAGAAATTTTGGTTGTGTGCCAGACATTTCAAATTAGACATTGGAGAGATTCTATTCTGTGTTTTGTGACCTTTTCCTGAAGAGTGTTAATTTTCCTTCCAGCAGACAGTTAAACTATATTCTGACACCTTAAACATTGTGGTGGTTTGGTTTTACTTTCCTTTAGCATGAATTTTTGTTTGGTTGGTTGGTTGGCTTTGCACTTGGTCCAAGATGAATCCCTTCTGCGTAGGACATGGTTTTATTCATAAGATGTGGCTCTTCTAACGTGGCATGACTTCAACTCCACCTTTCCCATATTAGTCTCAGCTCTTTTGGCCTTGTAGCTGATGCTTCCCATTGGGATCTATGGGGTCTCCCCTGCACATGTGCTATTCATGGGTCATTCAAGGATGTGACGGGAGGTTATATGCAGATTTGGAGCTCCTTCATATGTGACTCTCATTTCTGGACATTTTTCTCCTTCAATTTCTAGCCATTCTGGCAGTTGTGAGCATCATTCTCTTACATCTCAGGCCAATAAAACTGTGGCTTTCTGCTTGAGTTCTGTGATTGAGTTCTAACACATTGTTTCTGCCTGGGGAGCACCTTCATGGAAGAGTGTACTAATCTGCATTAATCCCCAGTGTAGTTTCCTTGTCTCAAGGTCAAATCCTCTCCATTTTATGCCTGTTTTTAGTCACTCTCCAGTGCCTTCAAAGAGCTGTTCCTTATTTTTTTGCTCAAAGTATATAATAGTTATCTGTGGGTGGGTTAGTTTAATTTAAGATGCTCAGCCATTACTGAAGCTGCAACTATAATCACATATCTTTGACTCATTTTTTATAATTGTCTCAACTGGTTCCCACCTGGATTTCTTCTAATATTCTTGCGTTAAAAGGCTTTCTTTGTCAGATTGGGGAATATCATTCCATATAAAAAGGAATGAGAAAAAATATTAAAACAAACCACTTATTTAGATTGCACAGGAAAAAACAAACATACTTAATGTAAATGTTATCAACAGATAAAATATCCTGATAACTAAAAATGAGACTGGAAAAATAAGTTTAGAATATATCTTAGTGGACAGCAAAATATCCTGCCGCTGTTCCCCACTATACTAATTTCACTAATGGGAATTCTTTGTTTATTTAGAAATGGTTATGAAACCCCTGGTCTGTTCAGAAGTGTTCTGAGTCCTAGAAATACAGTAGTGAACAAAACTGAAAACATTCCTGACCTTACAGATTTTATATTCTAGTGGGAAGAGATGACCCTTAAGAGAGTAAGTAAAATAAATGGTAGGTTAAGATGGTGTCGGTGCTGTGGAAAAAAATAAAGGAGTGAATGGGATATAGGGAGAGCAATGGGGGTAGAGAGGGTTTCCTTTAGAATAGCACAGGAGGGCATACTGAGAGGGTGACATTTGAGTAAAATTTGACAGTACTCGGGGAGTCAATCAGACAGAAGGAAGAGCAAGAACAAATGAATAATGCGCTGGTAGCATTAGCTTCGAATGTTGTACTTAAAAATCTTATTTCTTCCCATCTTGTTTCTGTAGATCCTGTATTGTAATTGTTAATTTTTAAATTGTGTCATTTCTAAATATACCCTTTTTTACTGACTGACATTCCCCACTGGCCTTTTTCCTCGGAGTTATTTTCTATGTTCCTTCAATCCAAATGAGACTTGTGCTATTATGAACACACAGTTCCCGAGCAGGATTCAAAACCCCATATTGTCAAGCTGCCCAGCTGGCAATAAACATGGCAGTCTCCATTTCTACCAAATTGCTGACTTCTAACATTTCTGCCTAACTAGGAAGAAACATCATGTGTACATCAATCACTAGAAGATGGTGTCCACCCTAATTAGAATCATGTTTATGTGTACGTACCCTCATGCACATGCATGCTTCCTTCCTCGTCATGGCTCTCTAAAAGAGTCAAGTTGGTGGATTTTGTTTAATTTTAGGGTTCTATGTATGGTAAACTTGGAAATTTAACTCGATTTGGAAAGAAAAAGTGCTGTAGCCTGTAGCGTTCCCCTAATATGCTGCTCCAGCATATGTGAAAAAATGTGCTCTCCTGGCTCATCTTTAATTCTTTTTGAAATTTATGAAATAAACACAAACTGGCATGTTTTGGAAAAAAAAAGCTTAATGTAAATATAGAACAAGGAAAGCAAAAACACGATTTTACTTCGTGCTAGAAATATTAATGCATTTTATTTACATAGTGGACTTGTTTCTGATCAGTTCTAAGAGCTTCTTTAGCTTATGCGGCATCGAATAAAGTCAGATCTCTGTCTCAGAAATCTTTCTGTTATCTGTAGATACGGGCTCCAACATCGACTTTGAGAGAAGGTATCTTTGTATAGAATGCATCATCTTGTCATAAAAAAGGAGAGCAGTGTTGTACTTTTCAAGGACCCATTGTTTACATTCTGTTGATATCTAGTGTAACACATGAGAAGCATCAAACCAATGGGTGAGCAGTTATTTTTTTTTTTAATAACTTACAGGTTTCAACCAATCTTAATATAATAGCTAGCTATTTTATGGCACCACTAAAAGGAATTTTTATAAAACTTGTACGGCTTTTAGCATTTTTGGAGGTTGGTTCACCATGACCTGACACCGAGCCAGGCTCGTTTCTCATCATGCTGTATGCGCTGCAACATTGATCTAAGCTTTATATATCTCTTTGAAGTCAAGACAAGAAAGTAACCCAGAGGGCTTTATGAAATGTAAAGAACCACTGTTTCAAGGTGGAGAAAGGACTTCTATAATCTTGTTTGTTTGCTGACAGTGTTCATTTTAGGGTCAAAATGGTTACGTAATTTTAACTAGACTGACATTCTAAAAATGGGGTGTTGTTTTTGAGCAAGAAAGGGGGTATTTGAAATAAGACTTGTTTTAAGAATATTATCATTAGATACTTCACATCTGTTACCACAAAAGGCTGGAAATTGCTGCTTTGTTGTAGTACAAACCAGAGTTTACATTTTCTTACCATGATCAGACGAGATGTTAAAAACCCACATACCTATAAAAATTCCAAATTGGTAAATCAGTGGACTTACCAGTAATAAATTGCTAACATGAAAATTATTTTTATTTTAATCTCAGTGAGTGGGACATTTTGATGAATTAAATATATATTGTCCAGAGAAGCAGTTTTTTGATGGTTTATTTTGTTAAAAAACATTTCATTGGTCAAAACTACATTCAAAAAAAGATGAACAGGAAAGAATTTCTCAGTCCCAAATTCCCTTTGTTGTGAGGCAACACTTTGAGAAATGTAATAACCTATTGTTGAGCTTGAAGTCATATGCATTTGTGCAATACAATCTTCTCATTATCTTCCCACTCAAGACAAGAGGACTAAAGTCACAAATGCTTTCTGGAAAGGATTTTTTTGTTGTTGAGAGTGGGGTCATGTGAAAACTGCGAAGAGTCTCAGTCTCATATTTGGTAATGCAATGTGAAACAAATCACGGTTGAAAAACAGCAGTCAGGGATTTGGCCTAAAGCTTGAGGAGGTGTTTGAACGGCCAAGGATTCGGAAGGGAGGTTTGGGCAATCTTATTCAGATCTCAAGGGACCAGGTGAGCCTGGTATTTATGTTAGACCACATAATTACAGGATAAAAGCAAACCAAGCAAAACACGCCTGCATTAGCTTACAAGGCCCTTCACAACCTAGTTTAAACACAACCTAGTTTAAACACAGCCTGGTTTAAACATATCAGCTTCTCCTTTTGTCTCTCTCCACTCGTCTCCTGTACGCACACGCGTGCACTGAACTACTAAGTCTTGCTGGATTCGAATAGCTTCGAATCTATGTGTGTGCTTCTTTTTTTTTTTTTGAAATTTGCTTTTCCCTGAAATCCTCTTTGTCAAGTGCAGCTCCTGCTTCAAGTGCCTGCTCAGTTGTCATTCCTGGGAAGTCTTAAATTTTGTAACTGTTCTCTAACCTTACAGCTTAAATGAATCACTTTTGTGTGTTTGCATGCAACTTTATGAAACACTATGGGGACAGGAAAAATAAGGTTGATTGAAGTCCAGTAATGAATTTCATTGAGTCTGCTCAAAAGCCCACCTTAAAAGGTAAGTCCCAAAGTAAGAAGTGCCGGAGCAAATTTTTGAGCTGAGGCCCCTTTGACTCTAAAATTCACATGATTCTTAACCTAACTTTTTGCCATCATGCCACACGATGTATTTTATGGTCTTTTTTCTTTCCCTTACTCTATGAGATCTGATTTTAATTATTTTGCATCCATATTTTCTTCTTCAATGCTAGCAACTCTACATGGATCTAATAAAATGGTCAAAAATGCTTACCAAATTAATAATGAATGTTCTGTAGAATGCAAATTTAATTTAAATATGAATACAGAATATTTTATAAATTATAAGTATATAGCTAGATAAGTTATAACAAATTAAGCATAGCCGTGTAACCCCTATGCAGATCAATATATAGGATTTTACCAGCAACGCAGAATCTTCCTGAAGCTCCTCTCAATCTTTACCTGTGCCTTCTCCCCATAGTACCACTATCTTGACTTCTAATATCGTATATTAGTTATATTGGTTTTGATGGTTTTTACCTTTATGTAAATAGAATCACGATATGTATTATTTTGTGTGTGCTTTCTTATATTCCATATTGTCTTTTTGAGATTCATATATATGGGTTTATGCAGGATTAATAATTTATTAAATGAATGCTTTTTGAATGGCATCCTCTTTCTCTACTCGGGCAACAGATACAATATGCATGTGTCATTATATAATTTTTTATGAAGGAAAACTGAATTTGTTAACTATTTATGAAATTTGGTTAAAGACTCTTAAGAAATAAGTATATTTCTTATAATCAGCTTATTTTATATTATTCTCTTTCCCCTCTGAAAGATTTATATGCTAAATTTCTATATTAGTAAGGGTTAACTCCTCATAGTAGGAAAGGCATTACTGATTAAATATTTGACATAGTTATTTGAAGTTTTTTTTTAACAAAACTAAGAGGAAAATACTGCATATCAAATGTTGAAAGAAATTTCACAAAAATATCAGCTTGTTTAAATCCCAGTAATATTATTTGTCAAATGAATATTGAATTAATTGAAATAGAAAAACACATATACACATACACACACTCTTGCTATCAGTAGTTGCATGGCCTTGCACATGTATTTTAGTTCATTTTATTAATCTGTAAAATTTGTGAAATGGGCAAGATTATATGATCCTTATTTTTCTAAAAGTATAGTGTCTGTTTTTACAGAAATCATTCTTTCACTGCATTGCTGGTAATTACTGATATCTACAGTACCGTCTGGGGTCACTATTTCCTGTGTTATAATCCTATAGTGACTCCCCATTGAATATATAATAAGATTTAAGCTCCTTTACTTGGCATCTAAATGTTAATTAATGAAATGTGTATTGAGTAGTCACCTCTGTAGAGTCACAGCCGTATAGAGGAAAAGTCCTTCATGGTCTAACCCTTGCCTTCCTTTTCTTTTCTTTTTTTAAAGATTTATTTATTTTAGAGAGAGAGAGAACGCAGTGAGAGAGAGGGCAGAAGGAGAGAGAGTCTCAAGCAGACTCCACCCTGAATGCAGAGCCCCTTTACAGGGTGGATCTCACCACTTGAGCCAAGACCAGGAGTCGGGGGCTTAACCGACTGTGCCCCCCGGGCTCCCCCCACCCCTTGCCTTCCTTTTTATCTCCATTCTTCTTACTCCTTCCACCTTCAGTGCTGGACTACCCAGTGCAGTCAGGTGCTCTGGCATTAACAGGCCGTGTAATTTCCCTGTCCTAGCTTTGCTGTGAAATGTTGGGCCAACCCTTTTGCTCTTTGGGCTTCAAGCCCCACATTCATAAAATCAAAAGGTTGTACTCTGAAGTCTTTTCCAAAACTAGAAGCTGTGAATCTAAGAAGCTTCAGGCATTAGGTGGAGGAGAGAGAGTTTTAAATGGTGGCTGGATTGAGTGAACCCAAAAAAGCACATACTATAGTTAGAGGTACCACATAATAACAAATCATTAATAATGCAGTAGAATAGGACTGAAAATTGTAATCATTTAAATATCTTATGCTTGAAGATAACCAGGGGTAATCATAGCAGTGATTGTCACTCTAAGAGCGCACTTAGAAGTCATGGCAAAATGTTACATTTTGTTGATATGCTAAATTCCATCATGCTCCCTAGGTACTTTTTTTTTTTTTTTTCCAACCAACAGAAGGTAGAAAATTAAAAACTTCAACACAAATGTCCCAGAAAAAAAAAAAAGTTTGTTAGAATGAACCCAATGGGGATGCCAGAGTTGCTCAGTCAGTTAAGCGTCTGCCTTTGGCTCAGGTCATGATCCCAGGGTCCTGGGATTGAGTCCCCCTTCCTGCTCTGCTGGTAGTTTCTGTGTGTGTGTGTGTGTGTGTGTGTGATTAATAAATAAATAAAATCTTAAAAAAAAAAAAAAAGAATGAACCCAATGGCTTATTTCAGTGCATTTACTATGGAAAAGAGCGTGTGGGAAAACAGAGAGGTTCCCTCTGGACGTAGAGAGACTGAGAAGTATGTCCTCCAAGTGTTTGACAAAGAGAAATGAATGGATGAAATAGATGAAGTAATAAAAGGGAGACTGGGGGAGGGGCAAAAAGATGGAGAGGACCTGAGGACATGGATTGATAATTCAGTGGTAGATGTTGGGAAACATGGAAAAGTAGAGTGTGTGTAGTCCCTGAGGTGAAAGAAAGATGCAGAGGAGAAGAAACATTTGGAAGATATTTCGCCACGATGGCCGTATGCTTGAAATGTCAGCTCAAAACAGCTTGTTGTATTTTGAAGTAAAAAAGGGTAAGATGTAGCAGATGAGAGCAGAAAAACATAAGGGAAGGCAGGACACAATGGTGTTTTGAACATGCAGGATGTTCGTATGGTCTTTGTTTGTAAAGCAGATGAATATGTGAATCAACTTTCATTGTTTTAGCCAAAAAGTATTTATTACCTTTTAGTTTGGCGGAAACCTTTCTCACATATCAATACCTCCCCCCACCTTTTTTTACCTTTATAAAAAGTCAAGAAATTAAACTAAAACTTAGGACTTACACTAGATTGGACTAATATAATACTATTGCAGTACACCCTTTCTCCAGAGGTAGTTGTTTCTATAACCTTTTTAAATTAAAAAAAAAAACTGCCCTAAAGTTAAACTATCATATTAAGTGCTTAGAAGCTCTAAAATCAAGGTTAAGAAATGTCTAAAATTCACATTTTCATTATCTTTTATTTATTTATTTTTTTAAGGTTTTTGTTGTTGTTGTTGTTGTTTAATCTTCGTTTAAGTGATCTCTATACCCAGCGTGGGGCTCGAATTTATGACCCCAAGATCAAGAGTCACATATTCCTCCAACTGAGCCAGTCAGGCGTCCCTATACCGTTACCTTTTGAAAAGATGGAGAACAAGGCTGAAATGCACATACACATCAAATCTAACATAAAATTTCATGTGTTACTTATTTACTATCCATCTAACAATAATTGAAGGGTTAAAATCCATAACCTCTGTGTGTTTATTTTATTTCCATTTAATCTAATACCATGTCCATTAAAAGTATGGTAAATTAGTAATTCTTATTAAAAAATTAGTAACTTTACTCTTATTGGATGCCTGTAAGCTAATGTCAAAGGAATTTCTAATTAAAAGACTGGAAAGTATTTCTCTTTTTATCCTTGCCTATTCCTCAACTATGAGTGTTTGCTCTCCTAGGCCATGAACTCAGATGCAGTTGTTTGTAAAATCTGCTAGTTTTTATTCCTGGGGAGGAAGGGTTCTCAATAGGGAATAAGAGAAGAATATAGAAAATAGTGTCTCCAGTTAGAAAATTATCTCATCAAAGTTAAATTCTGAAAAGCAGAATACTTGCATATGATGATGAGTGCCTAAAAATACTCGGACTTTTCAACATTAGACAATGAAAGAAAAATGCTTTTAGTTGTTGCTGTTTACAATTTTTAGTGGCATTTTTATTATCTTCAAGAATGTGTAGTGCCAGTTATAAATGCAACCATACAGGAGACTAACCCTTCGCCCTGTAAGCAGAGGGAGAACAAAGAGCTGTATGTGTGAGGTGAAAAGAGGAGTCTGAGGTGAATGCCCTACGGGTCCTGCAGACCCAGCGACCCTCCCTACCACTCCTTTCCACCAAGTTGGAGATGCTGAATTCAGTTGGTGAGATCTTCAGCAGTCTCTTGTCCTTAGTAGAGCTCAGAATGCTCTCATCAATATTTCTTCCCACTATTAGAGAAACAAATAAAACTCATCTCTGCTGGGATTAATTTGCTTCAGCCTGAAGCAATGAGCCTCCACTGGCAACCACTCCTGAGCTGAATAAGCATCATCACAGCATCTGTTGACAATATGAAAATGTTCCAGCAGCCAATATTCCTAAGAAATGGCCTCCAGAATCCAAAGAGAATGTACTAGTCAATAACTAGCTGAGTCTGACCACTGAAAGAATAGCATGTAATTCGGGATTTTATAAGCTATATTTAAATTGGGGCTTTTTCTCTTTGGATCAGAATGTGGAGAATCTGTGTAGACCTAATTTTACTTGAAAAGACCTACTTATATAGCTGGCTTGGGCTGAAAATGCCTGAACTTATTTCCAGCTGGACATGGATCTGTCTTATGAAAACGGGACATAAAGAGCTGGTTGTTAGCAGACTGGTCACTCCTTTTATGGAGCACTGTGATTGGAATAGAAAAAAAACAGATAAAAAATTGGGGTCTCAAAGTGCCATGATGGTCGAAAGAGCAGTGGCCCCATGGTAGCACCATTTAATTTGCATTTTTGTTGATAATGCGTTTTATTATGAATGTAAAAAAAAAATTTATGGTTGCAGCAATTGAGGTTTTAACTGATTTACTCCTTTCCATCAATAGCTGAGTCTGTTATTATTCTTACTATTTTTACTGTGTCTTATTTATTAATTTATTTTTACCCTGTGCAATGCAGAGAGGACCTAAAGGTGCCCATTTCCATAAGTGATGACGGCTTTGTACTTCCACATCATCCACATTTTCTAGGGTGAAAACCTTTGTAATCTACAAAGCTACATTTCTTTATGGTTAAGAAATACAACAAAATTTCACTGCTCTTTTTTTTTTTTTTTGTCTGTTTGCAGAATGTATTTAATTGTTGACATCTTAAATAACTGTGGGATTCAATCTACTGATCCTAGCTGGTGGGACTCCTAGGATATATATCAAATCAGATTGTATGATTTTTATAGTTTAAAATGCTTCTGGTGTGATAATTTTACTAGAATTTAGGGTAAGGAAGAAGAGCAGCCCTAATTAAAAGAAAGATGATGTCCCTTGACTTTTCTATATGAACTCATTTTACCAATTGAGCTTCTATAATTCATAAACCCTAAAATTAATGTGAAGCTTGAATAGGTATTACAAGTTCTATTACACATCTTTTATAGGGTCATGTATACATTATACATCACTCTTGAGTAATGATTATAGGTCATTTATTTTCTTTCAGAACAATTTAGTATTATCATTTGATTTTTCTATTGTGGGTACCAAATCCAGAAAAATTGGTCCCTGTAGGATGTTGCAGACTGTAACTACCAGTCTTCTGTAAAATGTTGTTTGAACTTATTAAAACCTGATTCATGTGATGCCAAGTTTATTCTAAGGCTTATGCTGGGGCAGGCATGCACATCAAGGGGGAAAAAAAGTCAATTTCCAGTGGGAGTGCTAGACAGCTAAATTCCATGGGGTTAGTTAACTCTAGTAGCCAAAGCTGAATCTAAAGGGATGCTCCTGACTACATTTCTATTGTACACTTTTATTTTCTTTTCTGAAATGGTCAAGGGGGCATGTGCTTAAACATGTGAGCCAGCAAAGCGTCTGTGATTCTAATCCCCTAATTAGACTATTGTGCACAGATGGTATTTAGTTTTTTTTTTAAATGAATGAAAGCATGTGGTAATGATGTTCATGAATTTTTATAAGGTAAAAAAAATGCTACTTGAGTTTTGCTTATATTTGCCTAACCTTCTGTTATAGGTCAGACCATGGGTAGAAAGATCTGTGAAATTTATAAAAATAGACGATGCCGTTTTACCCATCCAGCTCGTAGGCATGATATACATAGACACACACACACTCCCTTTCCCACGTGTGCCAATGCCAATCAAGTATATGCCATTTGAAATTGTGGGCTATTTTGTTGGGGAAAATGAAAATTTTTCTCATCAGTCTTCTCTCCTGCCTCTAATTCCTTAGTTATATCCTTTAATAATTTTTATTAAGTCCAACTTAACATAACAGAGGAAATTTGTTACACATGCTATTTGGTTTAGTTTAAAATGCTTTTGGCAGAACCATATTAGAGCGCAGTGAATTAGGGAAGAATAAACAACTGCAGGGGTAAGACAATGAACAATTTTAAATAGGAGCAACCATCTTACGATGCAAACACAATGACTCGTTTTCCTCCATGTATAAAGGAAAGCCTCCACCCCAAAATGGCCAACTGTGAGCTTTAAGATTTTTGTTTTGTAATTGCAATGTTTTTATCTTTCTGTCATCTGCATGCTATGAAGGAAAACAGGTATTTTTTACCTGGATTGTAAAAGGTAATATTCAACTTTTGGTCTACAGAACACCATATGCATTTTCTGTTGCATTCTTTAGGGCTTTTCAAAGTAAAGAAATATGTGAGTTGATAGATAGATGACAGGCAAATCATAGATGGCTGATAGATTGATTGATGATAGATAAAATTTGGTTCCGCGTATTCTATTTTGCTTAAATATGTGATACTGTTACTATTGTATCATTGAGAAAATAATTGGCCCATCTTATTTTGGCTGGTTATTTCCAAAGTAGTTTAAAATACAGGTGTCCACTATACTGTAGTTTAAAATTATACATTTCACAGGTTATTAGTGTCTTCTAACACATGGCATTTAGACATTGGAGTTTTGCTGAGGCATGGGTTTGAACCTGGAGTTGGAGGGTGGATTTGGGAGTAAATTATTAGGATTATGAGTAGGCCTGGATTTGTCAGTGTTAAAGTACTCTTTGCTTCTTGGTGTTTTAAACAAGAACTTTCCTAAAGTAATAATAACATTTCTCATTAAGAGCAATGGCCCTAAGTCAAAAGAAATCTTCACTGAAAGTTTATAAGGAGTGTGAGGCTATGCATAGGAAACGTCCTTCAGTAGGTATGCGATTCAAGAGTCTGTTGAAGCGAGAAGGCTGTACACCTAGAGGCTATGTTCCAATTGGGAGATCCTCATTGAGATGCATTTTTAGTTTTGAATAGATGTACGTTTTTTTCCAATCTGGTAGAAAATTCAAAAAGTATTCAGATAAGGGGCCCCTGGATGGTTCAATCAATTAAGCGTCTGACTTTTGATTTCTGCTCAAGTCTTGATCTCAGAGCTATGAGATTGAACCCTGAATCAGGCTCTGTGCTGGGCATGGAGCCTGCTTAAGATTCTCTCTCTGTCTCCCCCTCTCTCTCCCACCTCCCCCCCCAACCCACTCACACTTCCTATCTCTCTAAAACCAAACCAAACCAGTGGATTCAGATAATTTTTTTTTAAGATTTTATTTATTTATTTATTCATGAGAGACAGAGAGAGAGAGAGAGAGAGAGGCAGAGGGAGAAGCAGGCTTCCCGCGGAGCAGGGAGCCCAATGGGGGACTCGATCCCAGGACCCTGGGATCATGACCTGAGCCGAAGGCAGATGCTTAACCATCTGAGCCACCCAGGCGCCCCAAGATTCAGATAATTTTATACAAGTTTTACTGTTTTATATGCCCTGTTTTCACCTTGTGTTTTGTTTTTAACATAGCACCTCATAGAGGTTCCTCTGTGAATGCATTACTTTTAGTCCCTTATATGAATGAAAAGGAGGTGGCTTTATTTTGTGTTCAAGGACAATTTTTAACTATGTTTATAGATATCATTTAGGAATGGCCTCAGGGATATTGAAATTAAGAATATAGTTAAAAGTGGCAAGAATGTTCATTTTACCTTAAAACTATTGTAAAAGTTAGATCTCAACTATTTTTCTATAATATACCAGAATTATTTTTAAGCCCTCATTGGGCTTAAAATTGAATTTTGCATTTTTTCTTATTTAAATTTAGTGTAAACCAATGTGTTATTTATATATTTTTCTTTTATTTAGATTCATTTAGTGATGTTTTCATGCTTTTTAGTACTTCGGATTGGTGAATTCTTCTAATGAATACTGTAGTTCTCATTGACTTTATGTTGTTACTCTGTCATCTTTATCATTCTTTCATGTGGAAATTTTATTTTTACATCAATGTTTCTTGATCTCAGCAGATGTATGCTTTTTTTCCCCAGTAGATGTATTCTTAGAGGTCTTAAAGTTCTCCATAAGAATTTCTTTCCTCTATTCTTTTATGTTTATTATACTTCGAAATGTGTAGGATATAAGTATACTCCAAATTATCAAGGTAGTATTATAAAATGTTAGTACATCATTTGCTTTTGTGTTGATCTTTTGCATTCATTCTTGGTAAGTTGTACTTATTACTGTGTGCTAGACACTGTCGTAGGCTCTTGGATCCAGCAGTGAACCCAGTGGATGAAAATCCTTGCTTTGATAGAGCTTACATCAGATTGGAGGTGCAAGGAATGGCATTGGCACCATGTTGCAGAATTCAGTGGTCTCTATGAAGTATGGTGCAGTCACAGGAAGTGAATCCCAAATGAATATTATATATACTATGAATAAAGTTTCTCAGTAGTTCAAATAGAGAACAAAAAATGATGTGATTTTATTTTACTTTTTAAAAAAGATTATTTATTTTAGAGAGAGTGAGAGAGAGTGCACATGAGCTTTGGAGGGGAGAGGCAGAGGGAGAAGGAGACAGAATCCTCGAGCAGACTCTACACTGAGTGTGGAGCCCATTAGGGCTCGATCCCAGGACCCTGAGATCATGACCTGAGCCAAAACCAGGAGTCGGTCACAACTGACTGAGCCACCCAGGTGCCCCAAAATGATGGGATTTTAAAGATACTCTTTTGGTTCAGAGTCTTCCTGTATTTATTACTGTGTTTGGTTTGACCAAAGGTATTTTAAATGTAACACAGCAGAGCTTTCACAAATAAATATACCTTAAGACTACACTCTATTAGGTTCTTCACCATGGTGCCCATATTGACCTGGAATGGAGCTAATTGGATATTTGTATTAGTGATTGGCTCATTTCAGAGTATCTTGACTTTCTATTCATTTGAATTGTGAAATTTACATGTAGTCTTAACACTTGGTTTGAATTTTTCCCATATTGGATCAAATGACCTTATTATTTCTAACAATTATTGATTATATAAGTTGGAGAACATTATGTATAACACCAGTATTTGAAACCCAAGTGCTAGTTTCCTTACTATCACTACTATGCCTATTGACATATATTTATCTGAATTTATCAACAGATTGCATAACAACGTGAATAAGTGCAGCAAGCTCTATAATATAAGCAGGTAACTAGATCCTAAGAAGAATAAGATATAATTATGGCTAAACTGATACAGGTTCTTTAGCTTTTATTTCTTTTTTGTTAAATATTTTATTTATTTATTTATTTGTCAGAGAGAGACAGAGAGCACAAGCAGAGGGAGTGGAAGGCAGAGGGAGAAGCAGGCTCCCTGCTGAGCAAGGAGCCTGATATGGGACTCGATCCTGGGACTCCAGGATCATGACCTGATCCGAAGGCAGACGCTTAACCCACTGAGCCACCCAGGCGTCCCTAACTTTTATTTCTATAAGTAAATCTGTATTTGATTCCTTGGATGATTTTATGTATGGTTACACTACATAGAGTTATTTTGAATGATATGAAATTTATTTTTATTATTGAACACTTTACTTAGATTACTATCTAACTTATTTGTTGAAACTTTTCAAAAGATGAAAACAGTGAATTTTGTACTCAAGAAATGACAGCTTTCATCCTTGGAATTCATTATTATCTTTTATCGATTACTCAGTTTTGACTCACCTTTCCTTTTCATTCCTGGGACTTTGTGCTTTTCAGTCTGTGCTGTGCTTACACATGAATCAGTCTTGTATGCCAATACCGAATTCTTCATTGGTAGTCTTCAGTAACTGTGCTTTGGCCTATATTTAGTATGTACTGTATTGTTCTTTTGGTAAATGGTGATTGATTTCAGGTAATAAAATCTGTCACTAAAGAAAAGTAGAGTTTAAATTGCAAAGATTATATATGTGAAGCATTTATTAATAGCTCCTCTTTCTCCCACTCAGTTAGTTCCTAACTTTGACAGGTAAGGGCTTGATGTTTTTCACTTTGATTCCTCTTTTAATCTCCATGTGGGACAGATTTTCATGATTCTCTCTGTAACGTTTTGTCTTCCTAAAACCAAATTGTCTGAATGTTCTGATGTTTGGAGACTGCCAGAATACTTGGCTTGAATTCTGGTAATTTTTCAATTGGTAACATACCCCTCTCTATAGTCTCTTTTGGGCTGGCGGCCGCTTTGCAAATATTTCCATAAGCTATTCTGAGTGCATGTATTTTTGATTTTTTTTCTATCCTAGCTTTATTATAATGTTAGTAATCAGTGAAACTAAGTCCCTTTAGCTATTAGATTAAAGCTTTTTTTCAATTTACCGTTATATATCATTTATGTGACTTCACAACCCTAGTGCCCTTATGATTTATTTCTTTATTTTAATTGTGTTTGGTTTACTTTTGCTTTTCAAGCTTACTCATTTTCTGTCCTAGTATTTTTCATAAAAATATCATGTCATTTAACTTTTTTTTTTTAAGATTTTATTTATTTGACAGAGAGAGACACAGAGAGGGAACACAAGCAGGGGGAGCGGGAGAGGGAGAAGCAGGTTCCCCGCTGAGCAGGGAGCCCAATGCGGGGCTCGATCCCAGGACCCTGGAATCATGACCTGAGCCAAAAGCAGAAGCTTAACAACTGAGCCACCCAGGCACCCCATGTCATTTAATTTCTATCATATTTTCCCAATCAGGCAGTCCAGAAAAACTGGAAGGTTGTATGACTTTTTTTTTTAGTGAACCCACACTGATTCCTTGTGATTGCCCTTCCTTTTCTAGTCTTCCCTAATCCATTTATTATTTAAATGAATCATTTCATAATAACTCTGAAATTGCTGCTAAGATCATTTGCTGGCCAGTTGAAGACTCAAGTTTTACTCTGTTTTTAAAACTTTAAAATGTAACTTTAAATTTCCAAGTTTTGCCATTTTTTCATCTTACCATGACTTTTCTGGAGGCTAATAATACTTTGTTCTAGCATTTCAGTGCAGTTCTATTAAAAGTTCCTATTTTTTAAAATATAGATTGACATCCTAATCTGTTATTAGTCAATAATTTATTCATTTTGAAGTAAAACATATGGTATAGAATTATTTCTTTGGATCTAAGGTAAATTTCAGTAGAATAGAAATATTTAGTTTGAGGTAACTTGTTGAAGTAACAGTAGTTCATGTTATGAAAGTAACAATAATTTGAGACAACACTGTAATTTTAGAATTTATCTATTTTTTTTTTGTCTATCATATGGTAGAATCACTTAAAATGGTTGATGCTAATACTAAAATTAGTATGATTTCTTATACTATGAAATTCTATACTTCATTTTTTTCTAATCAAATGTTCTTTGAGCTTTATCACATAAATAGTAATAAAGCAAAAAAAAACCAAACAAACCAAGAAATACTGAATACTTGAGAATATATGGTTTTTCAAAGATTCCTCTGCCCCCATACTCTTGGCTTCTCTCGCATTCATTGTTAATGCTTCATATTCTATGTGTTGTATATCATTAAAATACATATGTTACTATGTGTGTAACACAAATATTTGAAAGCCAAATGCTAATTTCCTTACTACATATGCATTATATATATTATAATGCACATTATGAAATAAGGTATTTTGACAAAATATTTTAAAGGTAGTTTTATGATGGCTTTAGAAAAGTATTAAAGTCTTATAAGTTTGAGAGAAAATTAACCACCTAACCATCTTTCACATCACAGAATTTTATGGATATACAATTGTGAAGAAACAAGTGTATTTTAATAAGCAATGGCCCACTAAACATTTATTTCATGCCTACTGTGTGCTACGTAATTACTAATTATAGGAGATATAAGTAATTTTTCTTAAAAATGCTTCAAGTTGAGTGATTAAATATATTTTAGTACCTCATCTAATGTAATATTTTAACTCACATTTCCTTCATAATATTTCTTTGAAAACTGAGCTTACACTGACTATTGGTACTTTATTTTATTTATTTATTTTTTAAAAGATTTTATTTATTTATTTGAGAGAGAGAGAATGAGAGACAGAGAGCATGAGAGGGAGGAGGGTCAGAGGGAGAAGCAGACTCCCTGCCGAGCAGGGAGCCCGATGTGGGACTCGATCCAGGGACTCCAGGATCATGACCTGAGCCGAAGGCAGTCGCTTAACCAACTGAGCCACCCAGGTGCCCTGACTATTGGTACTTTAAAGTTAGCAATGGAGGTCATATATCTTAAAGAATATTCCCTCTACATTTCCACAGGGTAATAAGGTTATAATAGAAATTTGGGTTACAGAGACAGACAAATTTGGTTTGAGTGCAAGCTCTTGTATCTTAGATTGGTTATTTGATTTCCAAAGTCTTAGTTTCCTCATCTGTAAAATTGAAATAAAAATATCTATATTAGTCACAGTGTTGATGAGATCATTGAAATATAAAATATGCAGCATAAGGTATGACCCATAGAAGTGACCTGAAAACATACAAATGAACACAAAATAAGGGTATTAACCCTTCAACTTTTCATTTCTTTCCTGGAAAGCATTTATAAAAAAATCTCCCAATCCTCTCAGGAATATACATGATAGTAAATTTAGATTTTTGAAGAAATATTCCTTTAGTTTAATTTTATACTGGACCTTTTACATGACTCAAATATTAAAAATGTCTATTTTGAAGTATTTTCCAAATTGATATCCTATTTTTTAAATTTACTCATGTGTAAGAAGAAATCTCCTTAGTCCCAAGCATATGACAAGTCATAAAACACTTGGGCAGACTATCACTCTGGGAAAAAATTGGAATTCATGTCTTTGATGTTGTTTCAGCTAGGGTTTCAATTCATGGACAGAAATCTGTGGAGAATCCAGAAGTAAGATCTGACAGTTTAGCCAGCTCATCTATTTTCCTTTCGAAGGAAGAGATAGGGCAAAATTGGATATCTCCAGAGGGAGATCTAAGTGCAGCGGCACAATAAATCCCCTTTCGACTGACAGAGCTACCTGAGTTCCTTTGGAGAGCTAAAGGCGGGGGGGAAGGAGAGGAAACAGAGGCTGACTGATTTAGGGACTAAACATAGACCTTTAATATATAGAGGAGAGTTCCCGGTATTTCCCCTTAGCCTGTTTTGCGGGGGCGGGGGAAGAATTTTAAGTCAATATGATAGGATATTAATATTCTTAATATGTATTCCATAAAAGAAAAGAAAGGAAAGAACATTATCAAGTCAGTCTTATCAAATCCGTGCTTTTTTCTGCTCTTCAACAAGAGAAAGATTTGTTTCTCCTGAGTTGGGAAATGTAAGGATTTTCAATGTTCTCTTTCCTAACTTTCAAATGAAGTCCAAATTAGAATTTGTAAACTTTATAGTGATGTGGTCTCTCGAAACCTCCCTCAATACTTCACATTTTAAATATTTCTTTACTTAGGAGTTTCTGAAGTGAAAAACAGTATTTATGGATTTACTAATATCATGGGAATTTCTGAAACTCTTACACTTGGGCTATTGAATTAAATAAGACTTTTGGATGGACAAATACTTGGATTCATCTAGGGAACTTACTGATACCGAGAGTGTTACAACCTGGAAACTAGCCTGCTTTTAAATCCCACGCAAACCCCCACTGTGACCTCCAATGTTGTATTTAATTTTGGATATCTAATCAGAATTGGTCCTTCAGTCTACTTGTTTAATATAATGTCGGCATCTCCAAGGCAGTTGCTGACTGTTAGGAAAAGGGAATAATCCTTCTGAACTTTCAAATATCAAATGGAAAGTCATAAACCTTATAACAATAAAAAGAAATTTCTTTTGTCTTTTTGTAGTCCTCTAGGATTCCAGAATAGATTCAGATTGCAGTAGAGGAAGTTGAAACAAGAGTAGAGTTGGAAAGTCCAGACCAGATTTATCAAACCAGACATTGTGCCTTCCCCCAAACTCAGCACAGTTTGGAGTTACTTCCTTATCAAAGCACACAGGCAGTTCTGGGAAAATTGTCTGTGTTCCGCCCGGAGTAGTTCTCTTTACCGTCACATCAGTCAAGTTTGGTAGGGAAAGGGGTGAGAAGAAATGGAGGAGGTTGGTCACAAGAAGGAATCCTAGAAGAGAGTATCTTGTTAAAAGTCATAAAATTCCTTGGGCTGAAGTGTATGTAATCACAAGTCTCAGAAAACAGTGAAATGTCAGGCAACTTATACTCACATCTTATAAAATAGCTATAATAAAATATGGCCCAGGGAGACCTAGCCTCAATCATAAATCTCATATTATTGATAACATAGCCAGTGACAAAGAAAAGCTCTTTTGCCCAAAATTGATGGGTCATGAATTTAAAGCAAAGGGGGATGGTTTTCTGTCATTCTTTGTCTCTTGTTAATACAACTGAACATTAGAAGCATATTATGGTGACAGATGGATTTATTCCACATTCAGGTAGGTGGCTGTTGAAATTCTTAAGTGGGTCTGTTTCAGACTTAGGTTTTTACACACTTTTTTTAAATCCCAAACTTTGCTTTACAAATTCCTTTTTGCTATAAAAGCATGTACCACAAAGAATGTCTTTTTCTAATACTTAGCTTTATGAAAGAATAGTCGATTCCCAAATTTCACTTCCTTTTCTTTCACACAGTGTAAAAATGAAATGAGAAAAAATAGGGCCCACTGATGCAAAGAAGGAAAAAAATGCAAAAGTAGCAACTTTCAAAAAATCAGATGCATAGTGAAAATTGTATAGCTTTGTCAAAATAGTGCTGTGAGTGAAAAAGATAAATCATACTTTAGTGAAATCAAGTGGTGCCATGTGAAGGTAAAGCTAAGGAGATGGAAAATTGTGTGTTTTTTTTTTCTTAAAAGGAATTTAATAAATTATAAGAAAAGATGAAAAGCTAAAGCTCAATATATTTTAAATTACATAATAAAAATGAAACTGACCCACATAGGTTTTATATCACTGACTTTCATATGGGAGTCCTTCCCTCCTACTTCAAATGCTCACACTCACATGGACACCGGTATCTTTACATGACTTCCCCCCAACCCCCTTCAGAAGGTTACTCTTAGAAGAAAACAAGGAAATGCAGCTTTCCTTAAAATAGGCAATGCACAATCTCATATTTTTGAAAGTACCATAACAGCTAACAACAAATGGCATTTACTGAGTGCTTTCTGTATTTCAGGAATTATACCTAGTGCTTTACACATATTATGTCACTTAATCTTTAACATAATCTCGGGAAGCATGTGCTGCTATTTTAATTCCTATTTTAGAGATGTGGAAACAGGTCTAGAAAGGAGACTTCCTCACTGTCATGTAGTTAGTAGGTGGAGGTCTGGGTCCCAAGATTGGCGACACTCTTGCCTGTGACTCTTTTCATTCTCTTCCATCTGCTGTTTTTCTCTTGCTCACAGAATCTTGATGTTACCCCAGAAGCCATGTGCCCAGCCCGGGAGGCTGAGTCCTGATACTGGCCATCTTTTTTTACCCCTTGCCTTCGATGATGGGCTCCGCCATGACTTCAGAGGTTTGCAAGAGTCAGTTTGCACCAGAGTGCTCCTGGGAAACATTTCCTCTGTGTAAGGCAGTACGAGAGAAAAGCCTTTTTATTCCGATTCATTTCTGTCCCTTTGAGGACATTGTTGTATGAGAATCATTTCTTTCCTGTAAAGGCAATACAAGGGAAAGAGATTTGTATTCCTAACCATTTTTCTCCTTCTGACACTTGCAGGAGTCCTCACTCGATCACAAGGGAGAAACATGGCCAACACACATGTAGAACTAAAAATGAGAGTCTGGGACCTTGAAGGCATCACCGAGCCTCAGACACCTTACATCCTCCAGACTTACCGCCAGCCTATTTTCATTGCGGTATCCTGTCACTTGCAGGCAAATAGATGGAGTTGACCAGGCCCCCTAAGACCAATCAAGTGAACAAACCCAGCCGAGGCAAAGGTGGTACACGAAGTCAGTGCAGATGAAAAATAAGAGCCGTGAATACAATGAGTGACGAAAATACCCATTAAAAAGTAAAGTTGTTCTTTGCTTTTAAATTCATGACCCGTATTCTACACAAAGTTCTTTTTGTTTTCTGTTGCCATGGTATCATCTTATTTTAAACAGCTATAGAAAGCAACTTAATCGTTGAAAGGGTGACCAAGTGTTGGTGACCTGTATATTGAAGTAACTCCTCATTATATTGTTTACATATAGCAGACACGAAACACTAACTTTCTTGCTTAAAGCTTATTAATTGTGGGTGTAAAGCAGAATATAAATTTTTGAAAGCTTTATCACATACAAAAAATGTTGATTTAGATGGAAAAGATTCAACCCCCAAAATATTACATGCAAGTTTAATTACTGGATTTGAACAATTAAAGAGGCAGATGGATTCAAAACTTTTAATTCTAAAAATACCGAGACCGTAGCTTTGATTAAAAAGATAATATCATTTAAATAGGAGAGTTAAATATCAATTTCATTGAATCATTTCTTGCAACAGAAAAGTTTTTTTTTTAAAAAAACTATGATGCTTATTTTTAGTTGATTATCAGCTTTAAAATTTTAAATAATGTGTTCATTGTAAATAAAATAGATGTGTTTATTTTAAACAGAAATAACTTTATAATTTACTGTTTGATAGCCAAAATTCATTCTTGCTCAACACTTTTAACATCATTTTATGCAAGCTTGCAAAATAAAACAAAGTTTGCCACACAGAAACAGGTTGTTCTGTTTCTGCCTGTACTTCTTTAAAAAAAAAAAAGAAAATATAAAAAGCTACATAGTTGAAGAGAAGTATTACCTTTTGACATCTACATACTCATTGTTCTTTCTAAGCTTTTGTTCTCCAGCTTAGGCTGAGAATGGATAATTATATGTAATGGAAGACAGCTGTGATGTACCAAGTGTATTTTTTTTTTCCCTTTTTATCTTGTGCTTGAGTGCATAATTCCCTTCCTCCTTCGGTGTTATATAATGCTCAATTTCCCTATGTTTACTTTATCCTGAAGTTTTAGTGTGAGGACTTTTACAATGAAATTCAATGGTTTTGTTGCTACCTTTGGATAATGCCTTAAATTATGGATTAAAGCACAAGATTTCTAATAGGAGACCATTTTGTTGAGCAGGATGGTAATTGCTCTGTGTATCTAAGAAATAATGCCATTATAAAAAGAAGAGACAATAACATTTTAAATCACTCATTACATTCACTCCAGTTTCTTTTTAGGTGTTTCATTGGATGATATCATCAACTTTTTGACTATTATTTTCTTTTTCAATTCTAACTCAGAACGTGACTGTGTGTGCGTGCGTGTGTGCGTGTGTGTGTGTGTGTGTGGATCTCCCAGGCCTGCCTTCACATCCTCTCTAAAATTTGGTGATAATCCTATTACTGATTGTGTTGCAGTGTACATTGTCATCAGTTTCTTCTGCGTTCTGGTTCTTCCGGCACATTGCTGAAAGAGGAATATAGTCTTATAAAGTCCTGGCGACTCCACGTGTTCCCTTTCCTTGTGTCCTGAATTCTCTCCACATACATTTTATCAGTGGTAATTGGGTAATTAGCCAGAAATGCTGTCGCCTGAGCAAGGGAGTAAGAAATGTCTCATTGAACAAAATAATCTTTCTTTGTACTCATTCATTTTTGATATGCTACGACTCTGTCAGCAGGGAAACTTTCCTCCCCATCGGGAGTCTAACAAGCCTTTAAGATCCAAAGAGACAGAGCGGGTCTGCTATTAGTCTCAATTGTAAGGCAAATCGGTTACTCTGCTCTGGTCGCATTTTGTACCTGAACAGCAGGAGCTCTTAGGAGATGGCAGAAATCTCCCGTCGAAGATTAGATGAATAACAAGATAAGAGTTCTATTGTGGACCACTTGAAGAAAATTTGTAGCCAATTTGGCTTTTAAAACAAGCGAGAAGGCATTTTTGGAAGTCTGAAGAGCCCACTGGGTTATTTGGTTTCAACTCTATTTTGATGCGGTGTGTAGATATCCGGAGCAAAATGCCCTTCAGTGAAGAAAAATTTCTGTTTCTGGCTATCAGTTGCATCATGATTCTCAAGCAAATAGCTGAGTAAAAGAAAACATCCCTTAAAGACTACACTGCATTCTTGTAATAAATCACAAAAACATTGGTATCAGCTTTCTTAGTCATTCAGCAGACTATAGTTAAGAATATTTCCAGATGTGTCTTACTGAAGGGAAGGTAATTTTCCTTCATGCACAAGAGATCCTTTCTTAGCACTGAAGGGGAAAAAAATCAAATACTTTTTTAGTCCTCTGCAGGTGACAAAATTTCAATTTCCTGTATCCTCAGACTGCTAGCATTTTGCTTCTATCCCAAGGGAATGAAGAGATATAATCATAAGGCTACACATACATCTAAGGTAATATAAATGAAGAAGGCAATTTTCTGGTTTCCTGACAAGGTAGCTTCATGGAACAATAATCTGAAGAAAAGAAAAGAGTGCACAGGAATGGAACTGATTGCTTGGGTTTGTGGTAAAGGAACCATCCCTTGAAATATTCAAGTTAAGAGCAAAGAGATTTTCTTAATGAGGTACTGAATTGTTCTCCAGGATAAACAGAAAATTCAATGAAAATAATGTCTCAGTTTGTCAAAATTAATGATAGACCAAATCTTTCAAATAAGAACTACAAATCTAGTGGGCAATTTTGTCTTCTTCTTCTAATCACATTCTTAGTTGGTGGTAAGTGAAGTACAAAGGATCTATTACAGTCTGAACTCTCCTGTGTAAATTGCTGCTATGTAGAGTATCACAGTTTGATACCAGTAGAGATCTTTCATGGTCTAGTATTATAGCCTATATTTCTTTTTTCTCTCTCCCATCATCCACTATTCTCAAGAGATAAATGCAGTGTAGACAAAGCCCTGTATGAACTGTAATTATACATAGCAATTTTAAAACCATGTCAGTTAAGTTGTTTCTACATTCACCAGTGCAAAATAGGAATTATGTGGATGAATATTTAACAAACAATTTTTAAGAGTTCTCAGATCCCCAAGTGTATATTACTTTAGTCACCTGGATTGGTATGTGAATTTATGCCTCAGCAGTGCATTATTACAAAATATATTTCTGGTTCTAAGTCAACATAATAGTAGTTTCTTTAAGAAAATATGTGCATAAGAAAATTTTAAAAAAAGAAAATATGCATGTGTGTTGAAGGAAATGGCATGGGTTGGGAATGGAAAGCAGGGTTCTACAGTCTATCAATTTAGTAAACAGAGGCAAACAGCTTTCTTTAAGGGTAGGAGTTAGCAGTATCCATCTTCCCTATGTTATTTTTTTTTAAAGATTGTATTTCTTTGTTTATTTATTTATTTATTTGAGAGAGGGACTGGATCTCAGGACCCTGTGATCATGACCCTGAGATCATGACTCTGAGATCATGACCTGAGATGAAACCAAGAGTGGGACACTTAACTGACTGAGCCACCCAGGCACCCCTTCCCTACCTTATTTTAAGTGAAGCATCTCTCTTTGGGCACAGGTGGTTCAAGGAATACTTGTGGGAAATGCTGTTCTCTATGCATATTTCTTCCCTTTTTATTTTCCACACAGCATTGTTATTAATAAATAGAAAATAATTTTCTTAAATTTTTATTTCTTTTGGCTGGCAAATGTTTGTATTTGTTAATAATTTTTAATACTTTTGTTTTATCTAAGCAAAATGTAATCTAAACTCTTTCTGACATTAATAGTGTTCAAATAGTTTCTCAAAAAAGCAGACAAATCAATAACTATTATACAAGATAGTATGTAAAAAAGATGATTCATCAGGCAATTAGGTTTCTGTGTAATATTTTTTTTAGCAATTTTATTTTTAAGAGAAAGAGAGTGAGTTTGCCAGGGGGTGGGGTGGGGTGGGCAGTGGGGAGGGAGAGAGAGAATCTTAAGCAAGCTCCATGCCCAGCACAGAGCCCGACATGAGCCCTGATCTCACAACCCTGAGATCATGACCCAAGCTGAAATCAAGAGTTGGGCACTTAACTGACTGAGCCACACAGGCACCCCTGAAATATTAGGTTAAAAATGGAACATCAGATATATTTAACTGCAAAGAAGTAGAGAATATGGTGGTTAAAGAAAATTTTTTTTTTGCCATTTTGGTATAATACTGTATTTGCCCATTGTGAAGAAAAATCAAAACAATGTAGCATTTCACCACAGAATTGTTGCTGTGAAATTTATGGCAATTTTGATAATAACTTGTTATTTTGCTTTGTACATTTTGTTCCAGTTATTTGCTTTCCCCTAAGTACTGCACAAAAGGAACTGGGCTTGATTAATCCAGCTCAAATTAATAAGTAAAATGTGCAGACACACACATCCTGAGCTAAACAGTTCCTTACAAGCCAGGCAACACAGTAGTGTAATATCACAGGTACAAAAACAATAATATACTACATTCTAAAATGAATAAACGGGGGGCACCTGGGTGGCTCAGTTGGTTAAGCGTCTGCCTTTGGCTCAGGTCATGATCCCGGGGTCCTGGGATCGAGCCCCACATCCGGCTCCCTGCATAAGCAGAGAGTCTGCTTCCCCCTCTCCCCCAGGTTGTGCTTGCACTCTTGCGCTCTTTTTCTCTCAAATAAATAAATAAAATCTTTAAAAAAAAATGAAATGAATAAATGGTAATTCAAAAACTTAGAGGTCTGTTTTAGTAAAGATATTGTTCTCCATTACAGTAGTGTTAAAATATGAAAATTTATCAGATAAAACAAAAAACAATTCTTTTTTACTATTTTTAATCATAAAGGTCTTGTTATAATTGAATAATATCATCTGATTTTGATTTGTTTTAATGTCTTTTGTCTTTTTCTCTTATTCTCCCCTGAAAAAAAATCTTCTGTGTGTGTGTATGTGTGTGTGTGTATTATTTACTCAGAGGTTTATATTAGAGAGGTGAGGTTTAAAAAAATATATGCAAGAGAGATTTTCTATATATGTTAAAAAGTTACCATGAAAAGCATGAGATCTTTTTGCTAAGACCTTTATATCCTAAAAATGGTTACATTTAATTCAAAATATATATATTTATGCAAACTAATTTTGAAAATGAATTTTGAGGTTAATTTAGCTTTAAGTAATTAATTTAATTGTTAGAGAATTAATCAACTTTCAAACTATGCATTCCTATGTAAAAAACATCTTTCTCAGTAACTTTTTTGTCCCTGAAAAATTTATTTGCATGTATAAAATCTTGTTTAAAAATTTATTAAATTTACTAAGGTATAGGCTCTTCATGTGTAGACCTCCCAGGGGAAATGCTCTATCAGTTTATATCTGAATTCTCACAAATTACATTGCTTACAATAGGCAATTAATTTATTTTCACTTCCATAAACATTGTGGATAACAGGATTATTTCTTTTGGCTAAGAGCTAGCAAACTGATCATCCATGGCAAAGAAGAGGGTTCAGAAGGTAAATGACATTCCTTCATAAACCATGAAGCCAATTGTATGTTTTGTTTGCTTGTTTTTAGAAGAGGGATAAATAAGATGGATTAGTGTAGTTTGGAAGAGAAGTTAACATATTCTTCCTGATGAGGAAGGAGGAAATCTCATTATGTTCCTAGTAACATGGGAAAAAGGTAGTCAATGAATTTGTGAACTTGTAAGTAGCAGAGAATGCAGCAAGCCGACTATCTGAAGGACCATAGACTGTTATGATGGCTGTAATCTTAGAGCACTGTAGAGACAACAGGTTGTTGTACAATAAATTTTAATTACAGGACATAAAAAGTTATGTTACTTTCAGCTGAATCAGTGTGCCATGGATTCTTCCACACTATCCCAGATGAGACATTTGTCTATCTAACATTTGCCAAAATGATCTTGCCGGTCAACAGACCCTCCCATCCCTCATTCTTTCACTCCCAGTAGTTGGCCCGAAATAGCATGCAGTGCAATGGGGACTGCATTTGGGTATATTTTGGCATATTTCCCTAGCCTGCTAACTGGAAGCAGCTGACATCTAACTGAAAGAACATGGTGGATTGAAACCAAGCATATGAAATTTCAGATCCCAAGAATCCCCTGAAATGAAGAACCTATAAAACAAGTGTAATTTTTGGCCCTCCTCCTGCAGTAACTGGGAGGAACCGTTGGCTCAGTGGTAGAGAGACGACTTTCCCCAGATCCCTGTACACTTCCCACTACTAAAATTTCCCACTAGTGCATGATACCAGGCTGCAGTTGGCAATCCCCCTGCAATGGCCTCCCCTGCTGGCTTACCACTGGCTCCCATTCTGCATTCACACTGTTTCTTCTCACATAGTTTGCATATTTTCTGATTGGCTGCTGCTTAGTCCTAAAAATCCAAAGTTTTGTAGTGAAAAATGCAAGTATGGTCTATAAAATCTGAGAGGGTTTCAGTGGATGCTGAAGACGCTGTTACAGTTCCAAACAGATCGGATGTTGAGAATATTAGGTTTCTAGGTCAATTATGACCTGTTTCACTTCTTAATTGTGACACACAGGACAACTTAGTTCTTGTGTTTCCCCTCAGTTTCTTCATCTGAACAATAATTATAGAGACTATCCTATAGATTCTTTAATGAATTAAGTGATGTATACCATTTAGAACATTTCTTGGCTCAGAGTAAACAGTCAATGAATACTTTCCATAATTACTACATTGTTTTTATTGATATTGCCCTGATAAAGACGTGGTTAGGTATTTCATCTGAAAACTGGATCTTTTAGGGGCAGTTGAAGATCCAGTTTTCAGAAGAAAAAGATTAAGATTATTTTAAACTTCATTAAGAGTCTTTAAGAGTACAGGCTTGGTCCTTGACATTTCCAAACCAGTGTTTCTTAACCAGCTGGACTAGAGGAGGTTTGGAAGGGATTTGGGGAATGGGGTGTATTAAAATATCAAGAAGACATGACACCCTGCAAATTCTGATGTAAATATCCTCCACCCAAACACTGTCCTCTGGCAATTGCTGAGAGGTTTACATCATATCTCTCAAGTATGTTCAGAGTAGGAGAGAAGCTAGGGACCATATTTATAAGCTATTTAAAAAATACTTTTACCTATTTAAATTTAGTCAGGTTTCCATGAGTAAAAGTGACTTTTTAAAGACTAATCATTTAGGGGTGCCAGGGTGGATCAGTTAAGTGTCTTCCTTCAGCTCAGGTCATGATCTCAGGGTCCTGGCATCAAGCCCTGCATCGCATGGGGCTCCTTGCTCAGTGGGGAGCCTGCTTCTCCCTCTCCCTCTGCCTACCACTCCCCCTGCTTGTGCTCTTTCTCTTTCACTCTTCTCTCTCTCTGTCAAATAAATAATAAAAATAAAAAATCTTAAAAAAAATAAAGACTAATCATTTAGATATTCTCAGATATTCAGATCCTTGACAAAAACTGCTGCCTTAAATTTGTTGTATACATCTCCTCTTGCTGCTTTAATAAATCACCACAAATTTAGCAGTTAATTTAAAACAACACACACTTATTTCACTGTGATACAGCTCAGAAGTCTGAGTGGGCTCAGCTAGGTCCTTTCCTTGGGATCCCATGAGGTAGAATGAAGATGTTAAGGCTGTGTTCCTTATCGAAGATTCTAGAAAAAAAAAATCCACTTCCAGTGTCATTCAGGTTGTTGGCCAAATTCAGTTCATTGTGGTTGTGGTTGTAGGAATGAGGTCCCTGTTATCTTGTTGCCTGTAAAATGGAGGCCAGTCTTTGCTCCTGCGGGTTAACTTTATTCCAACAAGGACTGACTGAGTCTCTCTCATGCTTTATAGCCTCTCTGACTTTTGCTGCATCTCTCTGATACAGTTCAGAGAAAGCTCTCTGCTTGTAAGGGTTCCTGTGATTACATCAGGCCCACCTGGATAATCCAGTGTGTCCTTTGTGTCTTAAAATGTATTGCCTTAATTACATCTGCAAAGCCCCTTTTGGCCATTTGAGGTAACAGTATTCACAGATTAAGGGAGTAGGTATGAATATCTTTGGAGAGCTAGTCTATCTACCACCGTTGGGTTGTTCTAAATCCAAATATTCTAAAATGTGAAAGTCTTAGGGAGCCTTCTTTCTGTCTCCCTTTTGCTTGTTCAACAGCTTCTATTAAATGTCCTAGGAAGTCTAAGAAACTTAATCTAGTTGAGAAATAAAGTCAATATACACCTACTTAGGTATAAGGGGCTCAAGAGAGCTACAAAAAAAAAAAAAAAAGTACATAAAAGAAATTGCAGTTATTTCTAACAGGAAGAAAGAGAAGATCAAGGAAAGCTTCTTTGAAGAGGTAGCTTTTGAAAAATATCCTGAAGGATGAGCAAGGGAAAGGTATTTTTTTTGTCTTATGGTTGATAAGACATAAAAGCAGAGACATATGCTATATTCAGGATGTGGCAGTAGCTAGGTAGGATTCATGGCAATATGTAATGAAAATGGAACTTTGTATGACCATGCTAAGAAGTTAGAATTTTATTCTATAATAGGAGTCAGTGAAGCTTTTAGACTGTGGGAAGTAATAGACTCAAAGCCATGTTTTAGAAAAGGCAAGCCGGCTGTCACTGTGGAAGATAGATTGCAGGCAGAAGTCCCATTGGAAGGAGAATCCGAAGGCAGGAGCGTGGCAGTAGGAACGGTAGAAATTATGCAATTAGGTTGAGAATTTCTTTCAGGGTGATTGACTGAATGAAGGGCTGAAGGTAAATATAGAGTCCAGATGGGACATTTTCTAGCCTTGGAAACTGAGGAAGGGGATGCTATTTTCTAAAGATAAAGGAAATAGGAAGAACAATAGGGTTTCTGAGTGAGCAGATAGAGTTTAAGTTTATGCATTTAATATCCTTGAGCAATCTGAGAAGGAAATTAGGAGAGTTGCAGGCCAGAGATATATTTAGGAAATGTGTCATCTGTAGGATAGTCAAGGCAGAAGAAGGGGTCAGGTCATTTAGTTAAAAAATGCAGAAGATGGGTGCCTGGTTGGCTTAGTTGGTAGAATATGTGACTCTTGATCTCAGGGTTGTGAATTCGAGCCCCACATCAGGTGGAGAGATTACTTAGAAATAAAATCTTAAAGAAAATAGGAGAAGAAACCCCCAGACTCCCTTGTGAGACTTAAGGATAATACACATATGAGAAGGAGATAGCAGGAATTTAATTGGTGAAGGAAGTTCACGTGCAACCACGTGGGATGCTCAAGAAAAACTTACAGCAGGGCAGCTGTAAAAGTAGACAAGGAAAGTGTGTATTCTTTTACCAGTCTCTCCTTGGTTCCCTCAATGAGTAAGGTCTGAGGATCTCATGTAAAACATGGTGACTCTAGGTGACAACACTGCATTGTATAATGAAATTTGCTAAGAGAGGAGAACTTAAATGTTCTCACACACACACAAAGTTAAATATGTGACATGCCAGATGTGTTGATTAACTAGATGAGGACTCCTTCCACAATGTATATGCATATCAAATCATTGTATACTTTAAATATCTTACAATTTTATTTGTCTGTGATACCTCAATAAAACTGAAATTTAGGGGTGCCTGGATGGCTCAGGTCATGATCCCGGAGTCCCTGGATCAAGCCCTGCATTGGGCTCCCTGCTCAGTAGGAGTCTGCTTCTCTCTCTGACCCTCCCCTGTCTCGTGTTCTCTCTTTCTCCCTCACTCTCTCTCTCTCAAATAAATAAAATCTTTAAAAAAACTAAGCTGAAATGTAAAACAACAACAGAAACAGTTGACACAGTTTTTGGGACGAGGTGGGAAAGTACCTCTTCCAAGAAGAGATCATTTGCTAAAGTGAGGGAAGCTTCGAGTAGTAGAGGGCAGCCAAAGAGAACACCTTGAGGGCTGGTAGCTGGGAGGTCCTGGCAGAAGCTACAAATCTACCTCTGGTTCAGTTGAGTTGAAGTCACTTCATTTGGCAGGCAAGCCCCATGGGTTCTGGGTGAGGAAAATGAATCAGGGCCGACTATTGAGTCCTCGTTCTAGGCAATTCAGTCTACGCTTAGACCAGTTATTTATGTTGAGGAATCCCTTTTTTAAGCTTACTCATTTCTCTGCCTTTCTACTCTTGTTTTGTTCATCTTCCTTAGTTTCCTGGTAATGATTCTTTTGGGGAAAAAAATCCATCATCATTTCCTCTGAGCCAAGGAGAAAGTCTTTAACCACAGTTAGACCAGAATAATTAGAGGCATCATTATGTTCTTGAAGCAATGGTTCTCCACGTTTTTTTTTTTTTTTTCTATTCAAAACACCTCGTGGGGTAATGAAAGTATGATTTCTCTTCCCTCCTTTTCCAAAAATCCCTGTTTCTTTGAAGTTCATTTAAGCAGACTCTACCTCTCAATATCCTTCTTCACTGCTATCATATACTGATACCCTCCAGTTGTTTTCTTTCAGTAATAACTGTAACACCATATTAATTGCCTTTTTTTTTTTCAATTCTGGTATCTGTCACCATCTTGGAGAGTTGGCCTTTAGTTCCCTGACCTTCTTATCTACAATAATTTTTTCCACTACATTTCCTTGGTCCTATCCTAGATCTTCTCAGCTCCAAAATCATACTTTCTCCAAAACTTATACTTCAAACTTTCTGTCATTACATCTAACTCATCAGTAAGAGTCTACTTCCAAACACACCCCATCTATAATACTTCTCTCCATCTCTACTAGGACCACCCTGACAGGAGTTACTTTCTACTGTACTACTTCAGGGGTCTGTCATTGGTCTTCCCACCTCCCTATATTTCACCTAGACCCAACATGGTACAAAACAGGAGTTCAGCAGATAGTTGGTGAACAAATGGGTGATTTATGCATGTTGAAGAAAAAGGAAGCATTTGGGATTTTTAAAAGCAGTTCCCAGAATATGTCCTGAGATAATAATGGTCGGTCTCTTCATCATCATTATTATTTAAGTTGTGGAAAACTTGACTTCTAGACTTGGCCTTACCTACGTATTCCATTAAACAAAGTGCTTTGGACCCATACCCACACGGATTCCACGTTTCCACTTCCTAAGAGTCTGCCGGTACTGAGATTCTGGCCAGCACTGATTGGTCCCCTTGCTGGGGCTTGTTTGTGATAACAACTTGGGTGTAGCCTGGTTCATCAAGTGTCTGTTTGTGGTCCTGGTGAAGGAGGGATCAGAGCTGGATGAAGAGGTACACGAGAGAGCTGTCTTAGAGGTGTGGGACTGTATGTATGCTTCTGGTTTCCTCTGGTATGTCCTCTAAGAGGAAGGATGTCCCCTGTTCTGCTGGCTTCCCAACATTAAATAACCATCTCTTGGTCAGAGTGCCCTCCCGAAAACGCTGCCCCCTCCCTGTTCATGAAGAAAACCTGTTTGCAGTCTGAGAAGGTGGGAGGAAGAATTCGTCTGGCCAGATCAACAGCTGGGAGCTAGAGGCATTATGTATTTTAATCTCAAATCTTGATAATATATTGGGAATGTTTCCTGTGTTTTACATGACAGTTGAACATTTGTCAGAATGCTGACCTTGAGGCATTGTAAGATTCCATATCATCAAAGTTTCCATTATGTTCAGCATATTCTCTTTATTAGAAGGAACCCAGTTTAGAAAGAAATATGGATCTGAAACAAAAAGCGTCACCTTTAACTGAAAGCCATATACAAGGTCCTGGCTTAAAGCTTGGGCCTTCCTTAAAAGAGGGAGGCTGACCTGGTTCCCTTCAGACTTCACCAATTCCTAGATGTATAACCTTAGGCAAATTACTTCAACCCATGGTTGTTTAAGTTTTAGCCTGTATCACCATAACCTGAAGGTCTTGACAAAATACAGATTGCTGACCATACGCCCAGAGTTTTTGATTCAGCAGGTGTGGAGTTGAGTCTGAGAGTTTGCATTTTTAAAATATTCCCATATGATGCTGATGCTACTGGTCCAGAGACAACACTTTGAGAACCACTGCCTTCACCTCTTCAAGTCTGAGGTGAAGAATAGGCATATTTAGACCTGACTTCTTTGGGGCTATTGAAAGAAGAGGGTGCAATTCAAAACATCCGGCTCACAATCAGGACTGGACTGATGCTTAACTCTTAAGTGAACCACTTATGGTTCATTGCCAAAAGCATACAAAATTTAAATTTTCAAAATTTCAAGTTTTTTACATCTGTCTATTAACCTATTATAATTGGAAAAACACATTTCCTCCTGTCATTTGCACCCATGTCCAATAGTTACAAAATGTAGCTTGCCTATGAGACTACAATCTTTTTTTATGTACACATTCTTAGTACTTGTCATGTTCATTTGTTGCCACAAATTTGTTACCTAATGATTTTACCGCCCATTTGGCGCCTTGAAAAAATAGCTTTTAGAAGGTTAAGTATTGTGTGAATAAATATAATAAATAATATTTAACACCTGAGCTCTACTGGAGATTTTTAAAATGGATTTAAATATGAATAAAACTGTTAAACTCACTTTTTTTTTTTTTAAAGATTTTATTTATTTATTTGAGAGAGAGAGAATGAGAGAGAACACATGAGAGGGGATAGGGTCAGAGGGCAAAGCAGACTCCCTGCCGAGCAGGGAGCCCGATGCGGGACTCGATCCAGGGACTCCAGGATCATGACCTGAGCTGAAGGCAGTCGCTTAACCAACTGAGCCGCCCAGGCGCCCCTAAACTCACTTTTAAATGTAATTCATCTTTAGTTAATGAACACTGTAAATATTGTTCTAAGAAGTCAATAGAATAATTTGGAATGGGATATTTAAAGGATTAAGAGGATGAAGTTTAGGAGTGGCTCTTTAGGACTAGAGAAAATAATTCTGATAATTTCCAAATGTCTATCATCTTTTATAGATTACAGTGACAATCCAGATTGTGAAATACATTTTGGTCAAATGCAGATTATTCATTTAATTGTATGAAGTATGATTTTTAAAAAGGATTTTTTGGGGCGGTCATTATGCTCTAAACGTAAGGAGATTGGATAAACAAAGGAGATTGGATAATTTAGTTTATTTTTACTAAGTTGGACTGTACCTAAAGGTCAGAGCACGTAAGTAGATACAGACTTTCTGAGACATAGCTGGGGTTCTTGCAATTATCAGTTCTACACTAACTGTTGGGAGAATTAATTGTATGTTCTTACAATGTTTGGGTTACCTTGAAAAATTCAGTGACCTTTAAATTTATGGTACTATATTTTATCTCCCAAGATGACATCCTTGTAATAAGCATCGGGAAGTTATTCAGCTTTAGATAGCTTCTATATTCTTCTGGTGACATGTTTATTCACTTTGTTTATGTGCTTGTTCTTGGCCTTTTCCCCTGGATTTTTTTTTTACTGGTTTTTGCTACGGTATGATGTTTACTGTAGGTTAAGTATACTTCTCAAGTTTAGCTGAAGTTTTGTTCCTCTAAAAAATTAACGGTAAGTTCTGGAAACAGCAATTTACATTTCCTGTTCAAAACCCATTTCTGATGTTTAAAACTGTAAAGGAATTAGAATCATTATGTAGATTAATTAGAAAATAGATCTTCCTTTTAGAATATAATTTGTGACCCATGAAGCTTAAAAAAAAATAGAAAGTTCTGGTAGTGTATCATTTCTGAATATTCCCATGGAACTAACTCTATTTTAACTTTTAAATGTTTTCTCTTCCTAGAAAAATAAAAACAACATGTGAAAGTACTTTTTGATTTGGGTGTAGTTTCCCACTTGTATTTCCCTTAGTTTTTTAAAAGGGGGGAGATGAGGAAGATTCTCCTAGGTTTTCACCATTTTCTGTTGAGTGAATGAGCAGTTTGTGATACTTCAGGTTTCTTTTGCAGTACTTTTTTAGTTTCTACTAGGATGTTTGTTTAAATCAAAATATTTTTTTTCTGTTTAATGATATTTACAGTAGAGTTTTCTTCCTTTTTGTACTCTTGTGTGTGACCTAGTTTTAAAAGTTAAGCTTAAAGTAACGCTAGTTGTAACAGTAACAACAGTGCATGAAGCCTGAGCAGAGAATTTTAAAGACACATAATAATATGTAAAGCATAGTTTAATGAGGGTATCTGAACCACTTTAAGTTTCAAGGACCATATAATTTGAATAATTATGGTGTAAAATGATAATGAAAAAACTCACATTGCCTGGCAATGTAGAGATGTGACAATTGTTGAAGGCAAATTATCTACCCAGGTAGCTCTCACAGGGTGGCATTAGCAAATTTGCCTTGCTGAATCTCCCTTTGCCTGCATTCTACCTAACTTTGCAGGTTTGCAAACCTGGTTTGTTAGCACTCAGAGAATAAATCTGTTTCTCGGAGGGATTCATGTTAATCAAGCTCAAGGAGACTTATTAGAACATAAACCAGAGGGGTGCCTGGGTGGCTCAGTCCTTAAGTGCTTGCCTTCGGCTCAGGTCATGATCCCAGGACCCTGGGATTGAGCCCTGCCTTGAGCCCCACATGGGGCTCCCCACTCAGTGGGAAGCCTGTTTCTCCCTCTTCTTCTGCCTGCGCTCCCCCTGCTTGTTCTCTCTCTCTCTCTCTCTGTGTCAAATAAATAAATGAAAATCTTAAAAAAAAAAAAAAAAAAAGAACATAAACCAGAACGCTAACTCAGATATTTCATGTTCTCCAAAACACCAACTTTTCTTTTCATGGCCATATTACAAAGACATATATTCCCTTTGGGCTGCCGCGGGGTGAGCATGAAATCAAAGTATCAAGGTTTGATTCAAATGTTTAGTGGCATCAGGCTTAGTGAACTTAATGATATCATCTTCAAAATAGGCACTCTGTGTGCTCCCAGGACCAGGTAAAGCACATTTTTGTACACTGGCACTTTTCTCAGTGGACAGTGGTTGGATGGTTAATCCCAAACAAACTTCTGGTTTATGACCCTCTTTTTATCTATTATTTTGTCGATCAGTTTCCGCACTTTCTAGTTATAACCTTCTTTTTGGATATGTTAGACCATCCTTTTAGAATGTGAGCAAATTTTTGTACTCTGGAAAACATCCCATCCACTTGGCCAGGACCTTTCAAAATGTTTAATATTTTGGCAAACTATAAAAGTTAGTTGAAATATGTGAAAGGAACCTATAATCTTTATTGCATTTTTATTAGACAAATCTCTATATTAAAATTGTATACAATTTCCAACATGTATACAATTTTGGAAAGTTTTTAATGGTTGCCATACAAGATTTATTTGGGATTTGTAATGTGAATTTCTAATTCTTACTTTTAGTTAAAAGAATTTATGGCTCACTTCTGACTATAAAAGTAAAACTAATATATGCTTTCCCAAGAAAAATCATAGAATACAGAAGTGAATAAAGAAGAAAGTAGAATTCATCCGTAATCCTGACATGCAGAGAAAGCTACTTTTCGTATTTTGGCATATATATATATTTAAAGATTTTATTTATTTATTTGACAGAGAGAGAGAGAACACAAGCAGGGGGAGCAGCAGAGACAGAGGGAGAAGCAGGCTCTCTGCTGAGCAGGGAGCCTGATGTGGGGCTCGATCCCAGGATCCCAGGATCATGACCTGATGCTTAACAGACTGAGCCTATCCAGGCGGCCCAGTGTATATATTTTTTAATACAAATATATTCCTTTGGCTTCTCCAGAGAAACGGAAATAATACTAAGTCAACTTGGAGGAGAGATTATAGAAAAAAATAGGAGATGGGGGGTGACTGGCAAATAAAGAACAAATTCTGCAAGGCATGCTCATGGGCTGGAGATTCAGAGAAGAGTTGATGTTGCTGTCTTGAGTCTGGAGGTAGAATTCCTTCTGGTGTGTGTGGAGGGAGGAAGGATGGCAAGGGATCTCAGCCTTTTCTCCTAAGGACTTCCAACTATTTGGATAAAACTTCTCACATTATGGAGGGTATTCTGATTTACTTAAAGTGTACTGATTTAGATGCCCCCCAGTACCAGTCATCTTTTATTGGATGTTAATTCTGATTAGGATATGAAAGGATTCAAGGGTGCCAGGCAAAGGTCATGGTCAGGAATGCCAAATGTGCCTCCACACGGGGCCCTCTTCAGTGGTACTTGCGTAGTGGTTCTTGTAACCTCTTTGAAACGCTCCAGCAATGCTCTTAGGGGTGAAATCCCACATCAGTATCCAGCTGGGCAGCTCTCCTAGTTGCACATCCATGAGCTGCTTCTCCTTCACTGGGTCAGATGACGCCATGTTGGAATCCTGGGTGTCTGCTCTGCTGGGCCTGATTTAGATGTTAATCACATCTAAAAATTAATTTTACAGGAGCATCTAGACTGCTGTTTGACCAAACAACTGGGTAACATCGCTTTGCCAAGTTGACATATAAAATTAACCATTAGAGTGACATTATATCTACTATATTTATATATAATATAAAATGCATCCTATATGTATACATGCAGTATATGTACACTATATGTATATGTACTATATATAATACATATTATTACATATACTGTGTATAGTATATATATTATGTATACTATGTGTATATATATATAATATATATATTATATAAGTATAGTGCTATGTGTGATGTTCCCTACTTTTTTCATCTCCTTTTGTGTGCAACTTTTGCTTAACTCCTCTCCTTTCCCCTGTCACCTCCCCTCCATCCTTTCCCTCCTGTCCTGCTTCATCCCTTCCCCTGCTTTTCCAGTCACTCAAGTGATGACTCTGAGAACTCTGTTCTACAACTGCAAACTCAAAAGTACCAAATGCTCACTGTGTTCTTCACTTGTGCCTCCTGCAATCACCTCCAAAAGTATCTGAAACTGAGTTTATTATCTCTTAAAATCTGTTCCTTTTAATTTTTTTCTTTTCGATGAATTTAATTGACCCAAGCCATTTTTAATGTCACCATCTTCTTTCCTATCTATTAACCATCATATTCCCATTCAGTGGCCACCGTGAATAGAATCTGTTGACCACATATCTCATAACCCATCATTACCACTTGGCATTTCTTAACTGTTTCTTTGTCTATGGCTTCCAACCCCTCAAAACTGCTTTCTACTTTGCCATTGAAAAATTTATTTGATATGCAAACCCTATCTCATCATATATGTTCTACAAATCTCTCAAAAGGTCATTGTCTTCATGGTGAAGTCAAATTTCTTAACCTGGTACTCAGAGTCCTTTATGATTTGAACCCTACCTAATTCCCTTGTTTCACTTATAGATATCTACCTTCTCATTGCTAAAATATCAGAGCACTGAATAGTCATGATAAAGAATTGAACAATGGTGAGCATTAAGTATTTTTATGAAAAGTTATGATAAGGCAGAATTAAATCATAATCCTGACCACATTTTTTCCTAATTTTTGTTGGTAACTTTTTAAAAATATTCATTTTTCTTTTTATATTATTATTATTATTTTAAGTAAGCTTTACGCCCAACGTGGTGCTTGAACTTACCACCCAAAGAGGAAGAGTCGCATGCTCTACCCCCTGAGGCAGCCAGTGCCCTTTGTTGGTAACTTCTTAATGTTGTCTGAATTGCTAGTCTCCAGTTAAAGTGTTTTGTCATTGGTAGTATTATTTAATAAGGGTTGTTGTAACATACTATAGAAAGTAGAATTGGCATTACCATAGAGAAGAGAGAAATCTGTTATAATGATAAAGATTCTCGCTTAATTGGAGTCAGATATATTTCAGAGTATTTAAGTACTCTTTCCCACAAATCATCTTTGTACTTCTATTTAACATGTATTAAATTGCTTTGCTTAATTATAAATATCCTACAATATTAAATGAAATTCTTAAATAGCTTTAGAGATTGATAGAAACCATGAAAAATGAATGCATGCTACATGTTATGCTTCATTTCCTAGGAACTGATTCTAAATTAAAACATGGTTTAAATTTCTGGGAAGCTACACACATTGCCTTAATGTATTGCTTAAATGTATAATATAGAGAGAGATTACTATTCATAACATTATTGATAACTAACATAAGCATCCCATAAATGTTTGCTTATAATGTTTATACATTTATGTTATGTTATACTAAAAATACTAAATTTAATATTTTTAAATAAGAAATCAATGTGTTGGTTGACAGCCTATAAATTATTTTGGGTTAAATGAAGAAGATTAATCTGAAAAACAAAATCTCGATAACAAAGGCTGCTTTACATTTTCAAAAGAGTTATCTCTGCTTTTTGTTGTTTTATTTTCAAATAATTCTATTAACTTACTTTTTGTATTTTCCATGTCTCATTGTTGAGGATCAGTCAACCATAGTTTATAATACTGATACACACTTTATAAAACTGATTTATATATTTTCAAGTGCTTTCAGGTACCCTTTCCAAATAAATTCTTATACTTTATCTGTGAGAATTATTAGCTATAATTTATAGAGAAACATATAGTAACAAAAACCCAACAATTATTGAGTGTTCTTTGTGCAGCAGGTATATAATATTTAATCTCCACAGCTGCCTTATAATGAGGAAAGTGAGACCTAGTGATGGTCCTGACTTATCCAAATGCCAAACATTCTTATTCTCTTAATTTTAGAACAGACAACAAATAGATTTTCTTGACAATACTCATAAGTAAGCTAACGGACATGTAGGGTTTTTTTAAAAAATTTATTTATTTATTTGAGAGAGTGAGAGAGCACGCAAGCGCATGAGCCGAGGGGAGGGGGTTGGGTGCAGAAGAAGAGGGAAAGAATCCTCAAACCGACTCCTTGCTGAGAGCAGCGCCCATGCTGGGCTCAATCCCAGGACTCTGAGATCATGACCTGAGCCAAAATCAAGAGTCAGATGCCTAACCAAATGTGCCACCCAGGTGCCCCATGGATGTGTATTTTTTAAACATGATGTTTAAAAAATTATTTAAAAGATGTATATGAAAGAGTAAAAGGTAATAAAGATTGTTATCCCTCAGTGAGGTGTTTCCCAGACCAGAAATGGACTTTCCAAAGACAGAATCATCCTATGTTTCTCTTCTAGAATCTTTTGTAATTGTATTATTTATCTAACCATCTATGGTAGACCAGCAAGCAGAACAATAAATAAAATACTGCACTGAGAAATTGAAGGCGTAGTTTGCTGCAACGATTGGGTGTCCCAGTTCACGCACCAGCACTTCTGCCTGAAGCATTTTGCTCTGCTGCATCATTGCTGGCCCTTGTCACCACCTGCACTGTTCTTGTTCTTGTAGCCCTTCTCCATATAGGACTTCCTGACAGACTTTTTTGTTCCCTAAAATTCGTGAAAGATTTTGTTTTATTCTGTATCATCACATATGTGCCTTAATATTCTACCTATGACTTACATAACAGAAGGGGATGAAAAAGGATGAGCTCCTATTTTATTATTTTCTTGCAGGTATGGCCTTGATGTGTGATTACTTTAATCCTTTCTCATTAAACGTGTTATTTGGTTTCAAATTTAATGTTAAAATGTACTAGTAATATTTATTTATTTATTTATTTATTTAATATAATGTATTATTTGTTTCAGAGGTACAGGTCTGTGATTCAACAGTCTTACACAATTCACAGAGCTCGCCATAGCACATTAATATTTAAAATGTAGAGTGATATAGGTACCTTTTTTGGCTACCTTTTTTCTATTCAAAAATGTTAGCATCATACTCTGAGATAAAGCTTATTAACCCATATTTGAAAACATAATTTTGCAGCCAAACTCAATGTCCAATGCCACTACAAAAAGGGAAATTAAAATGTGTATTTGTCTGTATGTGTATGTATATATGATATAGGAGAGAGAGGTTGATTGAAAACAACATGAAGGGCCTCTCCCAGCCTCATCTGTCTGAAAGACATGTGGAAACTAGGAATTAAACAGTAAAGAAGAGGTATTACTCATAGAAGGATGCTTTGAACCCTCCTTCCAATCCTTTTATATCTTCTGTACTTGCTCTTGGAAGGCTAGAAAAGGAATATGATATGAGAGATACAAATTATTTTAAAAATCAAACAAAAACAGGCCTCAGATATTTACTTTCAACTTTATTTATTGATATTCTCATAATAACCGAACCACTCAAAAGAGACTAAATTTCTCTTTGAGCATTTTCAAAAAGGAGACAAGTAAAATCACTTTCACTTACTCAAAGATTTGAACGTGGAGTCCTTTCCTTAAAGATCCTTCAAAAAACTGACCATTTTTTCACATTTAGTTATAACAAGATATATTGAAGTAAGAGATAAACTGGGATTCAGGAGACCCTGGTTCTTACCAAAGCTTCTAGTGAACGTGTGTTTCTGAGAACATTTCCTGCGCTTTTCTACAGAGTAAGTGAAAGTGGTTGGTTAGGATCCCTTAAACCTCTATAATTTTAAAGCATTACTCCACTAAACTCTACTGAACTGCCAACTCAACATCTCCACTAGAAGATCTAAAAGACGCCCCAACCTCACTGTATCCAAAACAAATATCTAAAGACTGATCTACTCCTAGCCTTCCCAGCTCAGCACAGAGAAATTCCATTTTCTGGCTGCTCAACTTAAAGGCCATAAAGTCGTGCTTGCCTCCTCCTCTTCCTTTCATACCTCTCATCCAGTCCATCAACAAGTCTTGTCATCTGCACCTTCAACATGTATCCAGGCTCTCTTCCTGTCCTTGTGTCACCACCACTGTGGCAGACTGAGCCACCATTGTCTTTACCTGGATTACTATAGTCACCACCTAAGTGGGCTCCTGCTTCCACCCTGCTCAATACCCTCATCTCTCTCTCTCTTCTCAAGGCAGCTAGAATGATCCTTTTAAAATGTAATTCATGGGACACCCAGGTAGCTCAGTCAGTTAAGCATCTGCCTTTGGCTCAGGTCATGATCTCAGGGTCCTGGGACCTGGGATTGAGCCCCATGTCCGGCCCCGCACTCAGTGGGGAGTCTACTTGTCCCTCTCCCTCTCTCTCTGCCCCTCCCCCCACTTGTGTGGGTGTTCTCTCTCTCTCTCTCAAATAAATAAATAAAATCTTAAAAAAAAAAACAAATAAAATGTAATTCACTTTGTGCTCTGCTCTCAACTCTTGGATGTTTTCGGTCTCACTTTTTTCAAAGCCAAGATCTCCACATGGACTATGAATCTGACATTATATTTATCATGCCCCCACCCATCCCAAATCTCTCTGACCTTGCATTCTTCACTGAGGCTCATTCCTCTCCAGGCTCGAAGATACCTTCAGCTGAGATAGTTCTATCTACTACATGCCCACTTGGTTTGCTTCTGCATTTCCTTTAAATCTATGCTACATAGTGGTCAAGAAAAACAGACTGCTCTGATTTTGTATGTGATAAGGCAACCTACACCCCTCTCCATACTCTCATCCCCTTTACCCTGCTTTAGTTTTTCTACTTAGCTCTTATCACTGAGGGCAAAGACTCCATCTTCTTTGTTCACTACTTCATCCTCAGGACTCAGAACAAATTCAGTTGAATGAATGAGTGTTTGAATGGAAATATTTCCTACTGAAGTTGTTATATAACTCTTAAAAAATTATGCTTTTAGTGGTGGGATAAAGAAGTAGTATCTACAGATCTGTCCTTTTTCTTTAGAACAGCTAATAGGCCAATTTGAACTAACACATTTCTTTGGTTGTAGAGAAAACATAAAATCATGGAATGTTTCTTGCATGAAGAAAAATAATAAGGTTCTGTATATTTAGAATATACAGGTTGGGGCACCAGGCTGGCTCTGTTGGTATCGCATGTGATTCTTGATTTCTGGGTCATGAGTTCAAGCCCCACATTGGGTGTAGAGATTACTTAAAAAAAAAAAAAAGTCTCTAAACAGAACGCACAGGTTAGTTTTATGTTGCCTTTTGACAAGAATAAGTCGGTGGGGGAAGATATCAGAAGGCTGCTTAGGTGTCTGATAATTTTTATAATCATTTGTCAGGTTAACCTTTTTCCAAATGCACTGTTGTTATACAAACAAAACAATTATATATATAAAATATAATGCATTAATTATCTTAACTTTTCTTTTTACCTGAAAGCAGAATTTACCGTAAATGAACAGCGAAGAATTTCTAGACCAAGATGAGCTGGCCTAGTTTTATTTCCTCTTTAACTTAGTGTGTGGCCTTGGAGACGTTACATGCCCTTACCAAGCCAGGGCCCTTATCTTTAAAATAGGTGTAGTAATAGATATAATAATGCTACTCTCTTACCTGCCTGACTGGTAGTTAAAGTTAATAAGATAATGGAACTTTAATAAGATAATAGAACTTTGAAGCCCTTGCAAGGAAATGTGTTATTAATATGAGCAGAGGAGTCTTACATTTTTCTGATATTTATAATTATTTTGAAAAAAAAACACCATATCCAGATATTTTGCTGTAGCTTCCCTGACAGATTCATGGAAGCGTGTTTTCCCTCCGTAGACAACTGTTTCGAGGTACAGCTTCGGGTACTTCACATGTTGGCACAGTTAATCTCTAAGATCTACCAGCTTTACACATGTGTTCTGCTGTGTAACTATTAAAAGGAAACAAACTGTGGCCCAAGACATTTCTAGCACCTAATGTGGAAGATACACATTTGTCAAACTCCCATTTTCTATTAAATTAATTTGAAACTCTTTAGAAGTATCTGTCCCAGGTAAACTTGGCTTCCTTTTTTTAAAAAAAAAAAAAAAGATTTATTTTTAAGTAATCTCTACACCCAGTATGGGGGCCGAATTTACAGCCCTGAGATCAAGAGTCTACTGACTGAGCCCGCCAGGCACCCCTAAACTTGGTTTCTTAAGAAGTTATATTCCATTCTCTATATGATGTCTTTGAGCCAAGATGATGTCTCAAAAGCAGTTATCTCTAAAAATCTAAAAGGATTTCCCCTTCACTTGCCTTTTTTTTTTTTTAATCATTTTGTTTTTCAGCCTGGAGGCTAGATTTGATTAATCGATTTCCCTGTTTTGTTTAAGGATTGTTTTTATTAATGCACTTTTCAAGCCGAGACACGGCATTATCGCCTTCTCGATCATTGTACTAAGTGTTGAGATCTTAGCAGACCAGCTGCAGCAGCTGTGTTTCCCCTTGGATCTCAGAGCTCAAAACTTTCATCTCCTTTGCTGTCTCAGCTGCTGGTCGAAGGCTACGGCCTTCCCATAACTCAAACCACTTTCAAAGCAACGTAAGTAACCTCTTTGGAATGCTTTTGGAAAAACCACAGAAAGGTTCTTTAAAAGTACACCACTTATATACTTTAAATGAATGTTTCCATTTTAAGGTAATAACAGCATAATGTCAGGAGTCAACACTTGGTATTTAACTACACTGTGAACATAGTGTGGGCTTGTCTAGATAGACCAATTAAAAACAAGAGAAGAAACACCAAAGTCAATTGGAATCCTTAAATTGATCTCACAGTTGTGGAATCTCTGAATCCAAGATTATGTTTTCTGAAATTCTGTTTATAAAGTAACATTTTCTGTAGTCTTAAAGACTCTTTTTCCTATCTAAAATACCATGTGAAAAGATACAGTCAACATAAATGAAAATGGTATCGATTACTTTAATAAGGAGAGATGTTTGATATTCACAGGAAAACATTTCGGATTGGACTTTGGTTTACTTGGGAGTGAGGAGGATCAGATTTGCATACATTTTAATAGCAGTTTGTTATATCAAAACATCAATGCAATAAAATGTGATTGATGAGTTATAAGAGTAAAGGTCATTTTAGTGAAATTTGACATTTACCTCCACGTCTAAAGAAGAAGAAAAGCTTGTGGCTTTTATATTTGTCTTGCCTTCACAGAGGAAATTTTCACTCCAACCTCACTTATTCTGACTTTGTGGTGACTTAAGTAAAGAAGGACTCCTTGGTGCAGTTTGTTTGTAATTACAAAAGAGATTACAAATTAGATTTTACATTTATATCTTTCTTACCATCTCCCTAGTGTTTAGCGGCAGGAAGAACCCTCATTCTAGGACATTGGCAGAGGAAAAAAAAAAAGTCTTTGGGGCTTATTTAAGCATCTAGTTGATGTTCTATAAAAATAAGCTACATTCCAAGATTTCAGAGTCTCCAAGGGCCACCTTTACAAACCAGCAAAGAAGAGCTCGCTACCACAATCCAGGAAAAATAATTCACTTGCCTCAAGAATTCTGAACACATTGGTTTTTTTTTTTTTTAGTGATTTACTGCACGGATTTTAAAGCTTTTCTTCATAATCACTTGTATTACCTTATCTGGAAAGGCAGCTTATTGCTTCCCTCCAGAGCCGACTGCCTGTGCTACTGGGGGATTAAAACATGTAGACATGCTATCACTTTCCCCTCTGGAGGCTCCCCAGACATTATGGGCATTATGCTTCGCTTCTGCTGACCTATTCTTGAACTTGTGCCATTCAAAGCCAGCAGTTCTTTGTGTAGTATTTGAGTGGCCTTTACAAAAAATCTACATGTTTCACAAAAGTTATTTTCTATCATTTTAGTCAATACTTTCCCAATAAGTTTTTCTTTTTAGGAAATATATATGTATCTCTCTCTATATATAAACCTATAAGATTGATATCTAATTTATCTATAATTCTTTTCTTTAGGAAATATATTTATCTGTATAAATATATATAAAATATAAAAATGTATCTATATGTATGGGCACATGCATACAGATGCTCATACACATCACACATGCTAAAGCATGTGCACATCAAGGACAATGGAAATATAATGTTAAGGTATGAATGTGAACTGCATATATAATTTTTTTTATTTTATAGAACCCATGTTAAAAGGAAAAAAGAAAAAAGTAAAACAAATTTTTTTTTAAAGATTTTATTTATTTGAGAGAGAGAGAGAGATGGAACGTAAGCAGGGGAAGGGGCGGAGGCAGAGGGAGAAGCAGACCCCCCACTGAGCAGGGAGCCCGATGCGGGGCTCGATTCCCAGACTCTGGGATCATGATCTGAGCCGAAGGCAGACGCTTAGCTGACTGAGCCACCCAGGAGCCCCAAACTAATCTTAATAATATATTTGACTTACAGTATCCAAAGTCATAGCATTTTAAGGTGTAATCAATATAAAAATTATTGAGATCTACATCATTTTTTCATACTAAGTGTTCAAAATCCGTGAATTTTACACTTCTGGAACATCTTAATTCTTAATAGTCCCAAATTTAGTGGGTGCCTTATTGGACAGTGCAAGTACACATCACATATATACTAAAATACTATTTTGAAATAAATCCTTAGGTAGACTCTTAGATTTTAACAGCGTCAAATTTTGACCATTTTTGTCCTTCGACCTCTTCAAGTATAATTAAGAAAGTGGTATTTTTTTTTAAACAAAATTGCTTTAGCTGTAGACATATCATTTAAAATAGCTTTGACACATTAAGACACTACACATGCTTATTTGGTGATGCACTTAACTCTATACCCTCCATTTTCCAGAGACTGGTTTGGAGGAATTTCATGGCATTACCTGTACCCAAGTGGAAGTTGCAATTCATTAATTATTAAACCATGAGGCCATCCTAACTTCCATATTACTTACTGAATTTATGCTCTCTCGATTTAATTGAAAATAGATGGAAAAACTTGCATTTAAAATATTTTAGATGTTAGAACCTGACTTTAAACTTGTATTTTATTATATTTATACTGAGAACTCTGGTGCAAGAAGGGAGGATTTTCAGGGGAGACAGAAGTGCAGAGGGAGAAATCCTGCCCGAGCACAAGGTTTCCCTGAACCCTCTAAATGATTTGCCCTTTGCTCATAAACCTTCTGTCACGGTCAACATAGAGCCTAATATTGATTTATCAGTGAACTATCTTGTCATCTCTGGGCTTGGATCCTTTGACCTTTTATTTGTTCCTGTAAAATTATGGTGTATCACAAACTTCTTTTCTAATAGATCCTTTTAACTTTGAAAGGCCAAGAGACTCAGTGTGAATATATTAAACAGTTGGATAATCCGGAAAAGGAGGTGGAAAAAAAAATAATTGCAGACAGCTAAAGGTCAGAAAAATCCTTACTGAATCCAAAAACACAAACAAGTTCTTTTTGAAAGAAAGGGCTGAGAAAGAGAAAGCTTGAGTTTAGTTTGATCCTTGCTAAATTCACTTTGACTTTCTTTGTAAAACATGTCAAATACGCATTTCCTTCAGCAGAGCTGCCTGGGGGACAAAGTGGATTTTAAAATGTGAGTCCTTCTAAGCAATGTAAAGGGAACACGAATAGCAATTTAAACAGTATAACACACTAAATGGTATAATTACAAATTACTTTTTCTCTAAAACACTGGTATTTACATAAAGTGATGTCATTGGAACTCATACAGTCCTCTCAATGCTATTTGTCATAGGCACATGTAGGTAAACTGTGTATACTCTGATTTACAGATGAGCTAAAGATAGGTTCAGTAGATGGAATCTTAATGAAATAAATGTGGACTCAGGATTTAAACTTTCATTCAATTCATTTTGTATCCTTTCATTCAATTTATTGAGAGTGTGATTTATTATACTGGCTTCCCACCTGATATTTCCTCTGCTACATATGTATTTTATTCCTTGCAAAAAGATTCTTTCTAAACTGTAGTTTCTGGAATTACTTTTTGTTAGAAATCTATCTATAAAAAAGAATGAAAGTTAGCTTTTCATTTCATATCATATAATTTATTTCCAGCTCATGACATAGCTTTTATTAAAACTTCTCAAGAAGCGTATTATTATTGGAAGATTCTTTCTCTGAGACATGTTTACCTAGTACTTGTTTGTCCCTGGTGTTTTCTGTGCAAGTATAACTGATTAAGGGAACATCAGAGAGCTCCTGGAGAGTTCAATTATATAAAACAAGAATGTTGTGTAAAGTATATTGAAAAAAAAAAAAGTTGCACTCCTCCTTAACAACCTTTTGCTAAGATATAAAGCACTGCTGGAAATGGAACTATGAACTGAAATTTGGCTTCATGGAAGGTGAATCTCTCTCTCCTACTCAGTGAATGAATGAAGCACTGATGTTTGGTTCTGAAAATCAGATTATTATTTTTCTATTTAAGTTATTAAATAGTTAAGATTTCACGTAGTTCAAAAAAAAAGAGAGATTCAAATAGTTCAACATACAAAAACTTTACAAATGATCTATAGTAAAAGTCTCCCTGCTTCCAAGTTCTTCTCCACAGGAAACCTCCAAATTATTAGGTTTTAGGGGATCCTTCCAGAGATAATTTTAAAAATATGAAAGTAAAAACATGCTTATCACACAAATAGTAACATGTTGATTGATATCAGTACATAAGGAAATTGCTAATTTTTTTCTTATAGATGTCCTGTAGGTGTCTGAATAGGGTCTACTTTATCCAGTTCCATCTTAATATATATTTGTATGGTTTCCAATCTCCTTAGTGTGGCAAACAGTGCTACAGTGCATAATCCTGTAGAAATGTCATTTTGCGAGTGTGAAAAATTATCAGTAGGATCAATTCCTAGAGTTAAATCACTATGTCAAAAAGTATATGCATCTATAATCTTGTTAGATATTGCCAAGTATTTTTTTTTACCACAAGTTATAGAAATTATTGTCACACACTAAGCCAAGATAGTTTCTTTCTCCAAAACCTTCACTAATAACATAAAATCATTTTTTGTTTTGTTGAATTTTTGTCTATCTGATATATCAGTATTTGCAATCCCCTTGTTATGGGTGATGTGGAGTATTACTTCATGTGTTTAAAAGCCATTTATGTGTGTATGTGAGAGAGCAATTTGGTCATATACTTTTCATGTTTCTCTTGTTAGTCTTTTTCTTATTGATTTGTCTAGGTTCTTTATATATTAGGGAAATAGGCTATTGTTTGTAGTGTGTCATAGGAATTGTAAGTACCTTCACAGTTTACCATTTGTCTTTTCATTTTGTTTATGGTGGTTTTGCAGGACAGTAAATTGGGGTTTAAGTAATTGACTTTATTGATTTTTTTCTTCTTTTATGACTCGGGCTTTTGTGACACTGTTAGAAAGGCTTTCCCTACTCCTAGGGTATAAATTAGTTCTCCCATCATTACTTTCACTCCATTTATGGTCAAAATTAGGTAATTGGGCTGAGGCAATTGTCAGCAGTGCTGAGTGTCGAACTGCTTTGCACTGGGTTAATTATGGCCAGCACACTGCAGAGACCGTCTTTAACTTGTTCTGGTTGAGGAAAGGAGGGGTTCCTTTATGTTTCCCATGGGACCCAGCCCCAACACTTGACTGAACCTCCTTTAAGCTCCAAGAGTACAGCAATAAGAAGCTGTCTAATTTCAAGTCCTCCTGGGAGTTAAGGGAATGCCCAGTTTCTCTTATGCTTTATCTATGGTTTGTGTATTATGCTCTGATGGTTGAGAGTTATAGTTCTGTTTTTCCTGTGATTTAAGCTTATCCAGGACCCTTACTCCTCATTATTTTACATAATCTGAGTTGACTGTGTGTTATTAGTCTCTATTATTGTATTAGTACATAACATTGCCTTCTTTGCATTATAATGAACTGCAGTATATATTTTATTCACTTTTCATAATTACTAGAATTAAAAGTCTTATGGGTTTTTTAAACTTTTTTTTTATTTCTCATTCTTCTATTTACATCAATATAGATATAAATTGGCTTTCTACATTAACTTGTCATTTAATATTCATTTCAACTGAGTGTTTTAATCATATTAATATGGAGGGATTAAGGTTTGACAGTAGAGTGACTCAATTAACAGATATGCAATTTTGTGCAATTATTACCTAAATGACCTCGTGCAAATATGGCCTCATGTGTTGGTTTCCTCATCTTTAAAATGTGGATAACAACAGTACTCATCTCAGAGGATTTTTGTGAGGATGAATGAATTAAGACTTATGAAGCACTTAAACTAGTTTATGGCATACATTAAGGCTTCAGTAAACGTTAGTGATCATTTTTTTAATATCATTATGTTCCAATTATGAAATCCAGATTCAGATCATTTGATAGAGGGTGAATATGACTGGTAGACTGGTTATAATCTATACACTCTCTGTTCCATATGAAAGTACAATTTTAGTCATTTTCAGATATCACCAGATCACAGTAACTTTTTTTTTTTTTTTAACTCTGAGACTGTATCTATTTCCTTTGGATGATCAAGACAGCTGAACATCTAATCCATTCATTTTGGCCCTCATTGTGATTGAAACAGCTGAATCAATCATGCAATGATTTGCTTTGATCATTAAGACAGCCAAAATGAAAGCATCGGCCATGCTGCCTAAGGTCCATTTATTTTGGAAATTACTTTTGACAGGTAAGACATAGTCCCATATTGCCTTCTTGACATTTCATTGATATCTTGTGTGGCTTCTGGTAGCATATTCATCATTTAGCTAATACACTTTTTGTTATCATTTGTTCTCTGTTATCTTAATAAATGTAAACAGATGATTCATGGGGGTGACTCACTCAGAGCCATTCTGCTCCAGATGGCCTGAAAGGCAGCGCAGGTGGCATTTTGTCCTTTTGTCGCTGATGGGTGTGATCTAAGGGATGGGCACAGTTCAAAGGAGAGCAAACTGAAGTGGTTCAAGAGAAGAGACAGTTTTCATACGCTTACATCGTGACAAGTCCAAGATTTTCAGTCTAGAAAGATTTGTTTGAAGTGGGTATGATTAAAGGTGATAAAACCATGCTGTTGCTAGGATGTACATGAGCTTGAGCCTAATGAAGGGACATTCATAAATGTTTTAAAGAATTAGTTTCAGAAAGTAATTGTTTATCTAATAAATATTGTTTATCTTTTTCTACCCTGATAAATGTTTACTGCGATAGTCCATTAACGTTACTGACAAGTGTTACTGGAAAAAAAAAAAATCCAGTGCAAACTTACACGAATTCCTGGACTAGAAGGCCACTGATTTTATACACGTACACACAGAAAAGATCAAGAGCTCAAAAATGCTAGCAATCAGATTTTTGTTTTGAATGTTGGACAACTGTAAGAACGAAATGCAATGAATCTTAGCTTTTAACTCTTTAATATCTTTTTAAGAATTCCACATCTGAGATAGATCAATAGGCCTGGGGTGTGATTCTTAGCTAAGAACAGATTTTAGAAAAAAGGTAAGCCCACAAAGAAAATGTCTCAGTATCTCTGGAGAAATGTTTTTTGTTTGTTTGTCATGCAAGGTCATGGTTTGAAACAGTTGAAGAGCATGGCACTAGCCCATAGTAAGCCACCTTTAGAATTTAGATTTGGCTAAGGGAGTACTAGAAATGTCAATGTTGGGGAATGTGGGATAAGAAATCAGGTTGAGAATCCTTTGGCTATTTCTCTTTGAGCAATGACTGATGTCTCAGTGGGAGAATTAAAAACAGTGATCAGCTTTGCAAGTAGTCAAATCACATAACAACCCAGAGAGAGAGCTAGACAAGACTGTTGGTCGTGTATTGATCCTTAAGTACACATAGCTTGTGATCACTGTCAACATGACCTTTAATTATGATGAACCCTTTGTTTTTGTAGTTTCTTTCATAATGGCCATTTATGGAATCAATGAAAAGGGGGCATAAAAAGCTTAACTTGTACTTTCTTATCAATCTGAATTAAACTTTTAAAAATTGGAACTAAAGATGTTAGCATATTAGCTGAATTTATGATCACAGTAGATGTCCTTATATATAAAAATGTGTTTGGCACTATTAAGAATCTTGAAGTCACTTAGAATTTTAATATAGTTTTTATTTATTTTTTTTAGGATTTATTCATTCATTTGAGAGAGAGAGAGAAAGAGCACTCGAGATTGCACGTGTGGGGGCGGAGGAGGGGCAGGGGAGAGCAAGAGAGAGTCCCAAGCAGACTAGTGCTGAGAGCATGGCTCCTGCCATGGGGCTTGATCCCACAATCCTGAGAGCACAACCTGAGCCAAAACCAAGAGTCAGACGCCCAACAGACTGCGCCACCCACGTGTCCCAGAATTTTAGTATAGTTTTTAAAGATAAAAATCAAATGCTGAAAATGTTAAGATATATTTGCAAAATTGGGAATTTAATTAGGTAACATGTGGTTAATAGGTTAAAAAGATTTACCTTATTCATAATCAGGAGTTATCTCATTATGCATAGCATGGTACTTATTTTTTCATTTATCTCCCTGGTATTTGATGTTGCTCTTTATTGACATGCATGAGTGTGTGTGTGTGTGTGCGTGCGTGTGCATGTGTTGCTTCGTAGTGGTCTTGCACATTTTTTGTTCATTTTATTTTTGTATATTTTATATTTTTGTGGGTATATTGAATTATTGTCTTCGTATTCTTGCTGGTGATGTATAGGAAAGAAGACATTTTCATTATCTAGTTTGAACATTTTCTTATATATTTTTATAGATTGTCAGCTGATTCTTTTAGGTTGCCACTTAAGTGCTCATATCATCAAAAACTAGTAGTTTTGCCATTCTTTCCCCAATATCTATACTTGCTATATTCTTTCCTATCAAATTGCATTGGAAAGCACATTCAGAAGAACATAAAATAATTGTGATAACATTTTTTTCTTTCTGAATTTAATACTTCCTCACTGTTAAGGGTGATGTTTCTTATTGCTGTAATAGGAAATAGCCATTTTAAATCATTTTTGGGTTTTTTTTTTCTTTCATTTTAAATCATATTAAGTGATTTTGTTTTAACTTCTTTCAGCAATGTTATATTAACCAGAATACATATTCAACAAAAATCCCTTTTGTTTGGCAGTGTCATAGAAGGGACTTTTTAGGCAGATTCCCCATTATTTTGGGGAAATTTTTACTCATATTTTTCCGTTAATTCAATAAAACTACCAATAATTTTTCCTTACTGAACTTCAGGGGTTGGCATTGGATATAGCGAATATTATAAGCAATATATAGTACATCATTATGACTTAATGTTTTTTAATTGTGAAGAACTTAGATAAGCCCACATTTGTTTTAAGTAATTGTTCTATGTCACTTAACATCTGTATCAATTCATTTGTGAATTATAATTCCTTTACAATATTTACTATATATTGTTTTTATTTTTCATCTTTTCCCATTATAACAATAATATGTTTAAGTTGTATTCTTTAATAAATTAACAGAAAGTTGTAGAGATGCCATAGTGACTTCTCTTGGTGTTGTTGCTCTGTGGATTACACCAGATGCTTATGCTCTTCCCTTTTCTTTTGGTATAAAAAACAATATTACAAATTAGTAGATTTGAGTACTGTAATTTAAAATTGTTACTTTAAAATGCTCTGTCTTGGGCGCCTGGGTGGCTCAGTCGGTTAAGTGTCTGCCTTCAGCTCAGGTCATGATCTCAGGGTCCTGGGATCGAGCCCCGCATCAGGCTCCCTGCTCAGTGGGGAGCCTGCTTCTCCCTCTCCCTCTGCTGCTCTCCCCTGCTCATGCTCTCTCTCTCGCGCGCGCGCACAAAAAAAAAAAAAAAAAATGCTCTGTCTCAGGGTGCCTGGGTGGCTCAGTCAGTTAAGCAAGCGTCTGTCTTTGACTCGGGTCATGATCCCTGGGATTCCTGGGATTGAGCCCCGAGTAGGGCTCTCTGCTCAGCGGGGAGTCCGCTTTTCCCTCTTCCTCTGTTCCTCCCTCTGCTTGTGCTCTCTCTCACTCACTCACTCTCTCAAATAAATAAATAAAACTTAAAAAAAAAATAATTCTTACATCAAAAAGAGCCTTTGTTTACAACTCAAATTTATGGTAGAAAGGAAAAAAATTTTGGACAAGTATGATGCTTCCCTTTATCATGCAGGCCAGTTCTCCCTCCAGTACCATTTAATTTACAATTTCAATCAGTAAACAGTTATTTTACTGTGTTTTCTTGGCTTAGCCTTAGCAGTAAGTTGTTAGGATTATTTATCATAGTCAGTCATAGTCTGTGTTAGAATTTTCAGTTGACACTATTAAATATGAGTGTTTTCCATACTTTTTAAAGGAATTCTTAAACGGTAAATTTTATAGTAAAATTTGGAGAAAGCCCTGAAAGAGCACCAAACTCTTTTTACAAGTGAAACAGGGAAATAGAAAGGTGATGGTTTACACAAATCAGTCATAAAATATATCTCACTGATATTTAACAGAGTAAATGGGATCATTTTGTTTAGGCATCACTGTTCATTCAATATGCATTTTATCGTTTGATCCTACCAGATTTTCACGACCCTAATTTCTCTCCAATAACTTTGGCCTAACCCAATTGGAATGATTTAGTTCCACTACAAAAACAGGTGAAGTAATTTAAAAATTTCAAGTGCTTAAAAAAGGTATTAAGACACAGTATGGAAAAATGTCATCCCTAAGATTGTAATTAATTAGACTCTTGCTTTTCTAAGACAGGAATAATTTTAGTTTAAAACCTGAATATATGACTATGGCTTTAAAAATGTTTAATTTGGCTGTCCTACTACATTGAGATGTAGATTAATATAGCAGTGAGAAATACAATGAAATGTGCATTTCCCAGTTGATTAAATGCGGGAATTTATAATTTGTTAAGTTGATACAATTTCTTAGACATATTGTCTGCATAAAACGAGGAGTGTATCATTTCCCGGGAGGATTTTTACCTAGAAATTACTGTTTTATAATGCAGTCTCAAGCGCTCGTTGTAGGAAATTTAGCAGACAGTATTGTAATGTGAAGAACATAGGCTACTATGTCATAGCATTTTCTTAGTTTTTTTGTGTTTTTTTTTTTTTCCATTTGGAAGCATTCATAATGGTGCTTATAAACCCACGGTACTGAATCACTGCCTCTTAAAAATGTCATGTTCAGGTGTTTTGTCTGCCAAGTTATAAATCTCATCTCTGAGTGCTTTTCTGTGTCTTTACTACCAAGTGCTCATCTTAGTGTTTTCTTGGGGTAATTTATTGATTGCCCTTTATTTCATCTAGAAAAGCAAAATAAGACAACATTGGAGAATATTATTAAATACATAATTTTTGATGACGTTACTCACGGAGAAAACACTATTTCAGTCCCTTGAAATGTGGGACTTGGGATGATTGTAGTGGAGGCTTCTGTTCTGTAAGTAATGAAAAAGGTGGATGACAAAAACATCTATTTAATATAGAATAGGCTTTGATTCATCTTTTGGCTTCACTCTGCTACAATAGTTTCACAACCGATGAATCCTGCTAGTAAAACAAGTTGAATGTATTGTTTTTAAAGCATTAGTTGGGGGGGCGGGGGCTGGCTGGTTCAGTCGGTAGAGCATGTGACTCTTGATCTCAGGGTTGTGAGTTTGAGCCCCACATCGGGTGTAGAGATTACTTAAAAAAATAAAATCTAAAGCTTTAGTTGGGGACAAAAGCTTTACTCTAACCTTTTTAATGCTGTGTTATTGTATACAAAAACACAGTTTGAGGAAAATACTTATTTCCATAATTAATATAGGAGAAGAAAATGTATTCTGTACTAACAATTCATTATCAAGCGATTATAATATTCTTATACAGCTCTTTAAAATATTTTCAGGGCATGTTTTTAAAAATCAAGTCCAACAGTGACTTCAGTGAATTTAGCTACCTCAGTGGAAAACCAGGCCAATCCCTTAGATCAGCTCAGTTTGACAGTTCATGGATAGTCATTCAAGGCCAGATAAAGAAGAACGTGAATACATTTAATAATTTCTGCCTTTTAATAGTTGGGTTGTATTTTTCAAGGAAATTATCTTCTCTCCATGTTAATAATAATTTTGATCTTTAAATAGCTTAAGCTCCTTGATGATGAAATTAATACAAATTGGAGGTTATGATATGATTGTGGAGGTACTGGAGATAAATTTCAAATAATAAAATACGAAAAACCTCGCTTTATTGTTGTTTTGTTTTCTACATTCATTTGCCTTCTCAAACTGTTTAATCTTCTGCTTCCTCTTCCTCAGTCCATCCAGTTATTCCTTCCTTCTGCCCCCTCAAACTCTCATTTTCTGCTGACTTCCTTCTGTAAATATACCTAAGCTTTCCCCATCCAAAACCACTACCTCAACGACAAAATACATCCCTAGATCCTATAATCCATTTTCTCTCTCTCCCTTTCCCTCCCTGCCCTCTCTCTCCTCTTTCACTAGGAGGATTCACTTTTTTGAATGTTTGGTGTACCCTAATTATTTCTAGTTATTAACCTTCCGTTCTCAGTGACAACTGTTGTAATGTGGTTTCAGTCACCATCACTCCATTGCAACTTCTTAATGAGATCACTAATGTCCTTCTATGCATAGTACATAAGCAACCATGTTTCAAAGATGTTTCTGGACCTCTCTACTCTATTTTGCACTTTCATAATATTATTTCCTTAGGTCCTGTGAAATTTATCCTCTCATATACGCTTACTATTCCTTCTTTCTGCTTACCCCAGAACCGGTGGTTGCTAAAGGTTAGAACTTACCCTGTTGTTTTGTCATTATTTTACTTTGTTTATGTGTTTATGTTTTACTCTACACATTCTTCCTGGTTCAACTTATTTAGGATTATAATGTCAGATATGATTCTGGGCTCCCAATTTCTCTCTTCCTCAAACATTTGAAAGTGATTTCAGAATTTTTGCAGCTACCTTTATTTACCTAAATCATAGGTAGCATTTATGGGACATTTACTGTATACCCAACCCCGTACTAAGTCTGTATGTTTTACTTCATTCATCCCAAAAAACAATCCTACAAAGATCTCCCAAACTGAACTCATCTATATAATTAAAAAACATATTTTTTTCCCTCCAGTATTCTCTTTATCAGTTGTTAGCACAATCATTTACCTGGTCAAATTAAAAAAAAAAAAAAACTGGGAGTAATTCTTTGCTTTTCCCTCACTGCACTCTTTATCTTATGCCCCACATCTAATTAATATTAAAATCTGTTTAATATCTGAATTAATTTTTTAAACAGTTTCACCCTTTTCTTCATCCTTATTTTTCACTGCCCTACATTAAGCCCTTATGATCTCTCATCTGGACTATGATAACACCACTTTCATCGATATCCCTTTGAAATCAACCCTGCATAGAATGTTCATCTGTCTATCTAGGATGGAAATCTGATCACATCTTTAATTGTTTAAACATTTGGTTTCTAGTTACCTACAGGATAAAGTCCAAGATCCTTAACATGTGATATGAAGCTGTCTGTTATCTTGCCTCTGCTAGACCTATGGCCTCGTCACTAGTCACTCCATCCCTCCCATCTCTTGCTGTATTAAAAGTTAACTGTTTACCATTCTCTGAATATACTACCTTGTCTGTTTTATGCTTTTCCTAGGGTTGTACTCTATGCCCAGAGGATCTCCTCCTACTTTATATTCATTTTTTTTTTTTTTTTACTACTATGCTCAGGAAGGACTGCCCCAAGATGTTTTTCCTACCTAACTTTCAGTTCATCTGAGTAGCTTTGGTATCATTCATCTCTGCTTCAAGAATTTTACAAAATACTAAAGTACACCTATGTTATTGACTTGCTACCTAGTGTTTTGTGGTAAAGACATAAATTGTGTCCTGTTTTCTCTTTGTGTACCTAGCTCTTACTACAATGTTAACATTTACTTCATAGTCAACAAACATTAGTTAAGTAAGTAAATGAATGAAACCGTGAGTGAATTAGTTATACTCAAGCATCAAATGTTTAGCAATTAAAGGGCGATGTCAGAGAGCTCATGAGGTTAGCCCCTTCTTGGAATAAAGGAGAAAGAGTAAGAGAAACTGAGGTCTGTGTTGCTCAGTAATTTTGGCAGAGATCTGCTTTAAAGGTGGAACCTATATGCACCTGCATAAATATCTGTGTTTATACAAAGGAACAAAGGATGAGTTAAAGAAAATATTTTCAGTTTAAAGAGGAAAAATGCTGCAGAGAAAGGTTAGTGAGTGAGACCAGAAATTTAAGAAGTATCTAACATTGAATTTTCTCTGAGGTATTGAATGGGAAAATATTAATCTATTTCAACTGAATGGAAGGATGGATGAGAGTCAATGAGTGACTTTTTTTATTATTTTGAAAATTTAAAACAACCTCAAAGGTAGAAAAAGTAGTAAGATTAACTCTCGTGTCTCTACTACAAAACTTTCACAATTATCAGTATTTTACCAAGGTAGTTTCATTTATCATCACCTGCCTCCCTTACCCCCTGACACATACCACACACATTTAGCGAGAGGTTTTGAGTGGTGAGTTCTTGGAGGACATTATGCTAAGTAAAATAAGCCAGTCACAGAGGCAAAATACTGCATGTTTTCACTTACACAAAGTATTTAAAATAGTCAAACTCATTGGAACAGAGTAGAGTGGGGGTTACCAGGGGCTGGGAAAGGAGGAGATGGGGAGTACTTGTTCAACAAGTATAAAGTTTCAGTTATGCAAGATGACTGAGTTCTGGAGATCTATCCCACTACATTCTGCCTATAGTTAACAATTCAGTATTATACACTTAAAATTTTGTTTAGAGGGTAGATTTCACATTGACTATTCTTGTCACATGAGAATAACAACGCAGGGACAGGAGGAAACTTTTGAAGGTGATGGATATATTTATTACCTTGATTGTGATGATGATTTCATGGGTAGGTATCAGCTAATGTCCAAACTCATCCAATTGTATACATTAAATATGTGCAGGTTTTTTGGTGTATCAGTTATACCTCAATATAGCTACTTAAAAATAAGTAAATAAAAATACTGCCTGGTAGTCATTTTTTGATGGGTAGGACAATCTGGTATCTCCTCTGTATATTATGCACAACTGAAAATTTGTGCTGTGTATTTTCTTAGCTATTTAATAAGTATAGTAGGAAACACTGAGAAATAGCAGGCAAATGCATTTGGTTGTCTCTTTTATATGCAGTTTACATTCAAAATAAATATTAAAGAAAAACAAACTATTATTTGCAGAATGTTTTTACTCATCTATCTAAATATTTATAGAGGAACTTTTAATATCATTTTCAATATGAGTCAGCTTTTGGTATTTGTGTTACCAAAGCTGTAGAAGTAATTACTGATGTTTATAATCAGATTTGCTCGTGTGTCTGGGAAGTGCTTTGTCAATGAATGTGGCTTTAAAATTAGAAACCAAGGTTGTCAAAGCAGGAGTTGTGGGGTGTTGGTCCATCAGTAAATATCCCAGCCATGTTCCAAATCTATTTCTGGATTTATGTTCTGGAAATGTCCTGCCAGAAATTCATGAGAACTGAGTTCTCTCCATTATGCCCCCATTAATTAAAAGAATGACCAAATGAGTCATTCAATCTGGGCTTCCCTTTTTTTAAATCAGAAATTGTGGATTATGACCATCAAGGTTTCTTCTACAAAGGAGCAGGTAGTATGCATCTGTATTCAAGTCAATGTCTGCCCTGTTAGTAAGGACAGCAAAGCAGGAGAGAAGTGTTTTGGCAATGGTAGTGGTCCATTATTCTGTCATAATCCGATGCTGAGAAACGTAGGGGCAGACCTTTTAATCATTTAACAAGGACCAAGAGACAGTAAGATATATAGGAAAAAAAAAAAAATAGAACTGGATGCATGACTGAGTCAGTCAGTAGCCACCATGGGTGGATTTGTTTTTCCAGACTTTTAATGGAAACTGGCTGATGATTAAACAAGTCTACACTTAGACTTGTATCACCTTTATTTGATAACAGCTGCACCATGTTTCTGGAGATTGGGTAGAAAACTGTAACTTTCTGTTTATTCATCCTGCCCAGTTCCTCCTTTTTAAAATGTTTTTCAACCCCTAAGTAAAGGGCAGCCCTCCAACATTAAATGATGATAACTAATATTGTTATATTTCCATCGTGAAATATGTTCACACAGGTAACTACCTAGCCCTGATGTACACATAAAAACCAGTCACACAACCAACTTCTAAATAGGATCTCTCCCTCCAAGGGAGGTTAGAACTCTTCTGGAATCTACAACCCTCTTCTTATCTCAAGAGGGATCTTTATGGTCTTTTTTAGGAGTGAAAACAGGCACAAATTCCACCCTAGGAAAATGATAGAGGCTAAAATCATTAGCTTTTGATGACATAGCCATATTCATGTTGTCACAGATCTCTCTTCATGTTGGGAGGAGGGGCATGCAAACACTGTTAGCTCTTATTATCTACACAGATGTTTGCAGGGCAGGAAAAATGGACTAGAAGCGCAAAAAGCAAACAATAAAACAAAACAAAACAAAAAAACAACAAAAAAAGCCATAAGACAAGATTATAGAGTTAATACTGACCTGTTTACTTAGATTGTGAATGATGCTACTGGTAGGGAAGGAAGAAATCAATGAAATTTAATAAGTATATCTTTAACCTACTTGGCTTTCTAGACCTATTAAGAATTATATTTGCTTCTTGAAAATGACAGTGTTATCATAACTCTGTAATTCTTTCAAAACCTTTTCTACTCCATCAAGTATTTATTGAGGACTACTCTATTTCTATTTCTGTTCTGTTTTTCTAAGGGAATTATACAATATAATTACAAATGTGCTATTTAACATATTGTAGATAGCAGCTAATATTATATTTTCATTACACTGGTAAACACACTAGAATATCAGTGTGTTTTCCAGTGAGTGAATCCTTATACTTCACGTGATTGCAAGCCACTGGACCCTTGTGTTGTTGAACTCTTTAATGCTGTTCCATGATCTACAAAATGAGTCCCTGAGAAATATTCCACATGGTTTTTGTCATAAAAAAGTTCATTTTGAGAATATATGAAAGTTCTTTTTCTAAGGTTAGCTAACTGATAAACTCCCAGATTGCATGATTTTTACTAGTTTCTACAAACTTAATTTAATGTAATATTAGATCAAGAACCTTCCCCACTGGAAACCACCTATTATAGTGACAAGAACACAAGACACCAAGTTTTCTGACATGGTTCATTACTAACAAGCTGTTTTACCTTTGTCAAGGGAAGCAGTTTGCTCATCTAGAAAATAAGGAGCGCTTAAAAATACTCTGAGATCCCTTTGAAGTTACTATATTCCATGATTCTTATATACCCAAGAGATCAAAAAATTCTTATATACCCAAGAGATCAAAAAAGTGGCGTACTTAGGATTCAAAAACATATTTTAATTTCTTTGTAATTAAATTCATACACCTATTTTTTCCCCTTTTGTACCTGATGGATGCATTTGTTTTAGGGTTAGTATGGTAGTATGAAACTTGTCTGCCAGTAAGTTATTGTTCTTATGCATGGATGCATGCAACATTTTCTTAGGTCATTAAACAACACATTTTCAAATGAAGACTACAGTAATAAATTAATGTATTCTAGCAGTGCAATCTGTTCCACTGACCACCTTTTGCCCTATTGGAAATTCTCTGGAGCTTGTTAAAAAACTGGCCCTTTAGACAAGATAAAACTACATTCTGGAAGACTTAATATGCATCACATGGAACTGAAAAATGCAACATCAGTGAAAATCAACTTGCAGAAAATGAATTTTATGCTGAGGAGAAAAATAAGTAAAATTAATGTTGCAGTCAGATTTTTTAGCTACTGGATAAGCTAACCTCCCTTCCAACTTTCCATACTTACTCTTCTCTGACGACAAAGCAAAAAGAATCTAGCTACAGAGTATGGGTTTAATTTAAATCTTTGGATAGTTGTACACCAAAATGTTGATAGCATCTGGTTTTATTTTTTCCCTACATCGACTCTTTCAGCACTGTTTGATGGTTAATTTTATGTGTCAACTTGGCTAGGCCGTGATCCCCAGATATTGGGTCTAACAGCCATCTAGACATTGCTATGAAGGTAATTTTTAGATGAGGTTAACATTTAAATCAGTAGACTTGGAGTAAATCAGATTATTTTCTCTCATGTGGGTGGGTTTCATCAAATCAGTTGATAGCCTTAAGAGAAAAAGACTGAGGATCCCCTAAGGAAAAAGGAATTTTGCTTTTAGGCTCCCTTTGGACTCAAACTACAGCATCAGCTATTTCCTGGGTATCCAGCCTGAGAGCCTGTCCTGCAAACTTCAGAGTTGCCAGCCTCCATATTTGCATGAGCCAGTTCCTTAGGATCTCTCTCTTCCCAGCAGTCCCTTCCACCCTCCCTCCCTCCTTCTTGCTCCGTCTTCCTATACACACACGTGCGCATGTGCGCGCACACACACACACATACACACACACAGACTCATACACACATACACACGCATACACCATTGGTTCTGTTCCCTGAGAACCCAAATATACAGGAGAAAGACATGATTCCACAAATACAGGTTGTGAAGTATTAAAAAGACCACTGTCACTTACCTGCTCTATGAACTTAGATTAGTCTCTTTAACTTGTAGGACTTCAGCTTCCTTAATTATTACTGCAGGGGATTGGAATAGATGTGCTATTTGTAAGTTTTTTTAAGCCTTAAAAACAAAATATTATAGTGTAGCATAACAGACAACCCCTATATTCTCAGTGGAAAAATTAGATAATATATTTACATATAGAAAGACAAGAAGTTCCAGTCCAAGAAATCTAAGACATGTAATTATCAATTCTATCTCACTGTTCAAACACAATATTGACAATATTTTCTCAGTTTCATACAATTTCTTTTCATACCAAAGTGAAACACATCCATTGAAGTATTCAGTTGAAATTAAAATGATCTTTCCCTATATGCCTCGTTTGGATTTATAATTATATTGGAGACCTATGCTTACTACTAGTGTCAGCATTTCATGTTTCCATTTCCTTTTTAGTTTTTATAAAATAAGAGTAAAACTGGAGGGTATTATGCTGAGCGAAATAAGTCAATCAGAGAAAGACGTGTATCATATGACCTCACTGATATGAGGAATTCTTAATCTCAGGAAACAAACTGAGGGTTCCTGGAGTGGTGGGGGGTGGGAGGGATGGGGTGGCTGGGTGATGGACATTGGGGAGGGTATGTGCTATGGTGAGCACTGTGAATTGTGTAAGACTGTTGAATCACAGACCTGTACCTCTGAAACAAATAATACATTATATGTTAAAAAAAAAAAAGAAGATAGTAGGAAGGGAAAAATGAAGGGAAATGGGAGGGGGAGACGAACCATGAGAGACGATGGACTCTGAAAAACAAACTGAGGGTTCTAGAGGGGAGGGGGGTGGGGGGATGGGTTAGCCTGGTGATGGGTATTAAAGAGAGCACGTACTGAATGGAGCACTGGGTGTTATATGCAAACAATGAATCATGAAACACTACATCAAAAACTAATGATGTAATGTATGGTGATTAACGTAACATAATAAAAAAAAAAGATTAAGAACTGGAAAAAAATAAAATAAAATAAGAGTAAAACTTAAAAACACATACAGATATACATGCACAATCATATATTAAAATGGAAATACAAGGATGCCTAGGTGGCTCAGTCGGTGGAGCGTCTGCCTTTGGCTCGGGTCATGATCCCGGGGTCCTGGGATCAAGTCCCGCATCGGGCTCCTTGCTCAGTGGGGAGCCGGCTGCTCCCCTGCTTGTGCTCTCTCGCTCTCTCTAATAAATAAATAAAATCTTTAAAAAAATAAATAAATAAAATGGAGATACACTGCTGCCCAGGGAAAGATGGCAGCTGCCAAATTTGAAGTGTCAGCTCCAGGTGGTGTCACCTTACGGTTACTAGAGCTGAAGGTGCTCATAATACAAAGAATAATTTGAGGGTGTCAACATATAATGTCTGAATGTGTAGGTTGTATGAGAGATGAACATACCAAAGTTGACGACTGTAACGGAAATGCACTGATTGAAGCAAGACTTGGAGAACGAGAGCCCACTGTTGATATCTCCACCTCTTCTCCTACATAGTAGCGCTTGCAATGATTTACTGGAACATTGTGGTGTCCAAGAAGTACAGATATCAAATGGTCTCGATAGGCAACTTCAGCTCTTGATTCCAACAGTGTTGTTGGGGAGGGACGTATTTCTTATACAACCATCTCTTCCTTTTTACACTAAGCACAGGCCTGTACCTCTCTGATGGAATTCTAGCAACCTCCGGTTCTTCCACAGATGTTGAAATGTCACAGAAGGAATCACTATCCCCCCTCCCCCCCCAGGAACGATACATTTCCATCGAAAACTCATGGTATATTATGGCTTCAAAATGAGACAAATTACAGAGTTAAAAGCATTTTTGAGAAAGATGTTTCTGTAAAGGTTCAATAAACAAAAACTCACTGAAGCAATAATGGGCTAGTACACACTGATTATTTTACAAAATATAATGGGCAGTGTATATGCATCACAGGATTACATGAGATTAAAGGAGTAATGCTTAAAAACCAGCTAGTCTTTCCTGAATCTCTTATGAAAGCAGAGTTCCTTGATGTCCGATGATGCAGTTTCTGGAAAATTTAATTTGGCTTGAACAACTTCTTTAATGAATTACAGCTGACTTAGGACTTATCGGAGAAAATAGAAAATGTTACAACTCTGTGACTGTGCTACAAACAGGGACGTGGGTATGCTGATTCAGAGATTTTTAGCAATCCTCGATGGTAGGCGTTATTTGCTGAATGTAGAATGTTTTCCTCCAATAGCAACCATGGCCAAGTGATCTTTGTGAATACATTTTTCAAAACCTTAGCAGGAGTCATCATTCCTTTTATTTAATAAAAATCTTTGGGATATGACAGATTTAATTAAGGCGTCTAGATTGAACAGTATCAGCACATTTTATATGAGATGATTGTCCCAGAGAGAATATCACTTTTGCAGTTGATATCCAAATCAGATTTGCATGAAGCCACAGTCTCTTGAATTTGAAACAGAGCTGACATTTTGTCAGGTAGGGCCTCTGTTAAACATCCTTCTAGGGGTGCCTGTACCCAGTCTCTTTCTTCATGATGATGTGATTCGAGAGACAGAAAAAAATTGACAGCAGAAAATGTGTTTTGCCTCTCTCCTTGTTTTCTAGAAAATTGATCACCAGGCCTTCATAAACACTGTCTCTTGGAAGAAAGACATATGAGGATGTCTTAGAATAAACTTCTGTTGGGACTGGGACATGTCTAATTTCTCTCCTGAGAAAGATTTTGGTCAACTTGTCATCAGCTACTCTGGTTTACATATTTTGCTTCTGGACTCTTCCTTTCCTCTTTGAGTTCAGCAGCTATTCTAAATCAGGGCTCATTTGATGAGTAATATCATCTGGCTAGAGACCATTTTGCCACAGGGCATATTTTCTGCTGACATCAGACTGGTTTGACTCTCTTTGTAGACTATTAGGCTGGTAGTTTTTAAGATTAGAAATGCCTCTGTAAGTGTGAAGGGAAACTGTACGAGTCTGCTATTTTTAAACTATTTTAAAATGCTTACCTGTAGACAAAGACAAGTATTTGTAACTAATTCACTCTGTTTGTATTTGAAGAAACTCTTGTCTTGTTAGAATGATAGCCTTAAGTGGAATTAACTTGGGTTTTATAGGGGGAAAAAAAAAAGGTTGTTCAGAAAAGAATTTTTATAGAGGGTGAAAAGAAAGTGAGATGCAGAATTTAAGTGAAAGGAACAGCTTTGGGAAGGAATAGAAACTCATTTCTGAGAAGGGACAAGTATGAAGCAATAAGTACATGATCAGAGATAAAGGGGAGAAAATAGCAGATTCAGAGATTTATATGTGTTGCCTAATAAAATGATAATGAATAAAAATAATTACTATAATTATAGCTGTTCTTTCTTAAGAGGTTACTATATGCATGCATATGTGCACCATTATAGTATTTGCTTAATTTAGGCTCTCCCAATCCTTCCCAAATATATGGAGGTACTATTATCCCCATTAAATCTTCTTTCAGGGAGTCTAAATAATTTACCCAAAGTCATAAATCTTTTAAGTAGCTAAATCAGGACTTGAATCTGGCGTTATTTGATTTCAAGCTTGTTTTCTCATAACTTCTATTATATCTTGACTTCTATCATTATAAACTGCAGTTACAAATAGTGTCATAAGCCACTTTGCCATTTAGCATTACAAGTCTTTGTTGTTGTTGTTCAAAAACCAGAAGTTTACAATCTGCTTTGAATCATGCAAAAATCCCAAACAATGAATCCTTCCTAGCTAGGCCTTTCCTCTTGACTTTATCTCAAACAGGGTAAAAGAAATCTTAAAAACAAATATAATTGTTTTTAAAGAGTAGAAAATAAAGACTGTTGATAATATATACCTTTTATCACAGACTAATACACTCCTTGCTGCTGAATAATGTGAAAATTTGGGAACTCTTTCATATCACGTTCATTGGTTTACTTAACTTAACAATTCTTTTTTTTTTTTTTTTTAATGTCCCTACAATAGGCCAGACACTGTTCTAGGAATAAGGAGACAAAAACAAATAATTTCTAGTTCATGCTCTTGAGAAGCTAGTGTAATAGAGCTTCATGGAATTCAGCAAATCGTGTCTTTCATTAACGTCAATGAATAATGTGCAGATTTCTATTTATTCCAAAGTTTTGAATAAAAATTCATTGCTATCCACTTGCTCACTTAATTGACTAATGTTAATTGGGTAGTCACTAAGTGTAACAGATGATGGGTACCTGATAGAGAAGTGCTTCCTGGCCTCATAGCCCTACTTACCATAAGATACACCTGCGCACACACACTCACACATTTTGTGACAAACTTTGTGAAGAACAGAAGGAATATTCTGAGAGTGGTTCTGATGGGGGTCTACTTTAAATTTGGTGGTTAGGGAAAAATGTCTCGAAGGAGGTTACGCATATCTGAGACACAGAGGATGAGGATGGGTTAGGCAGGTGTAGCTGGAGATTAAGAGTGTGCTAGGTAGATGGTTAAAAGTGTAGAGGCAGGAAAGAGCTGTTCACATTTAAAGGCCATGGAAATGATGTGAACTGAGGCTGGAAATACACGCAGGGCCAGAACGTAACAATCTGTATAGACCATATCCTTTTGCAGGTTTTTATTGCCTGGATGACAAAGTAAAGGAGCGACAGCCTTTCTGTCATTTGATTATGTATGGATGATCTTTACAATTCGTTAACAAATTACTGGAGTTCACCTACTTGCTTTCAGTTACTTAATAAGGATATTTGTTCACTATTTTATTTTCTCGGTTTCTTATTTTACTCTTAGATCTTATACTTGTTAGTAAAGATGTAGGGTAGTAAGTTATCTTAAATTTCTAGGTACATTATATGTCAAAAATATTCGCTTGTCCAGTGAGAAATCTTTAAAATAAGAAATTTTCTGAATTTATAGTGGTTGCCTAGCATTAAAAAATAAGGAGCAAAAGGATTGCAGAAACTGATGGGAAAATGTAGTAATGAGGATCTGAAGAGCTGAAAATGCATCAGCAAAAAATCATTTTAAATCATTGTAATTATTTTTTAAAGTTTCCCTTTAACACAAAAGGCTAAATCTTCACAATTGAAGACATGTCAAAAGTAGCTTGATTAAAGACAGCAGTATTGCATTTTTGCCGTTAGAATAAAAAGACTGAATTGTTACTGAAAAGCCATGAAGTGCAGAACTCTGGAATTTGTGGTGAGAGGAAATTGAAAAAGAACAGAACATTTGGATTCATGTTTCATGAAATAATTTGTGTGACAGTATAGGAAGGCAGTCTGAAGGAAAATTGACATAATTTTTTCCTAAGACTAGGAAAGGCCAGATAAACATGTCACTGTTAACAAATGCACTATTGTACATGAACAAAGCATATTCTATTAAATCTGTAAATATTAATTTTCAATCACTGGAAAATATTTACTTGTTTTTTCAAGTATATGCAACTACTTGAGCTCCCCTCCCCTTCCCCCCCCTTTTCAACTGGCTTCCTTTTAATTTTGGACAGACTTATTAAATTGGACTAGAATGAGCATGGCAGAAATTTTAACCCATGGGAATGTTGATTCTTCAGGGGAAACCATGTATTGTGATGTGCATTGTGGAATATGCAATATGTAGTCTGCCCATAGTCTTTTTGTAGTGTTTAAAGTCTAGTTTCTTTCAGTGTAGGGAGGGAGAGTAGAAGTTTTCCACCAGATTACAGAGGCATGAAAACTCATACTAGGCCCTTGGGTGTTCAGGGACTAGGTCTTTGTATCTTCATTTTCCCCACGGTGTCCAATATAGATTTTGTGTATAAAAGATCCAAAGAATATTTGGTTGATTCTGGGCAACAGACACAAACAGAACCTAGAATAGAGAAACAGAATCTCTAGATTTTTCTTTTTATGCAGCTTAAAGATGTTGTGGTAGAAGCTACTGGTTCACCACCTACATCTCCTTTGTACTCATTGCTTCTGTACCTGCCCAGGGTTTCCTTCTACAAATTTCTGTGACTCTTTCTCTGGCCCCATGCTTGGCCTGGAACTGCTTGCAATTAGCATGTCCAGAAGTAGCCCTCAAGTAATGCTAGGGATTTGTTTGTTTCCTTAGATGGGATTTGATGCCTAACTGTACCTCGGCTTACTTTCTTCTCTGATAGAGTAACTCTGAGGTTTGGGCCACATAATGTCCAGGAGGGCCCCGGTGGGACTGACCCATTGTCTACAGTGACAGTCTATCTACTCATGGAAACATCTTGTATTGTCTTCCTTTCTTTCTTTGGCTGAATTCCCCACTCACCCAAAGATGATGACACTTGAAAACTTGTCTCAGGATCTGCTTCTGGAGCAAGGGACAAGGACCTAGATTCCTGGAGTATTGGACTAGCCACCGATGTTTGCAAAAGTTTGTTGAAAGGAATTGAATTATGTAAAATTGAATAGAATTAAATTAAATTACCCTGCAAACTCATTTCTCTGGGCCAAATCTAAATACTCATTATATGCTGTCATGAGAGCTGAGGAGGATGGGTGGGACATTTTATTATTAAGAATCTGTTGACAGTTATAAGCAATATTAACTAGATTGTATTCTGGTATCTAAAACCTATGACATGGGAAACGCTACCAATTGAGAGAAAAAAAGTGAAATTTTAAAAACAGACACATCTGTTTTATTCTTATTTATTTTAAATAAAATTCAAAAATTTTTATAAATACAATTAAAATCATATTTTAAGTAAAGAAAGATCAGAAAGTAGTTTAGATTATATGTAAGTGTGTGTATGAGAGAGAGTGCGAGACAATATTTTTTGTATTCTCAAAGAGAAAGGATGCTGGAGCAAATCTTAGAGCTACCAGATCAAAAAGTTGTTGGGGCGGCATGTTGCCACTGAACTTCTGGTTTGAATGATACAAGAGACAGTCTGTTCAGCAGTTATTTGTAGCAGTTTTGTTACAGTTATAGACCAGTATGTGAAACTCCCTGGACTAGCTGAGGTTCTTGGCAAGACAAACAATGCATAGATCCAGCCACAGCTGAATGGAATAATTCCAGGGTAGGGATCACAAGGCCTGGTGTAGACTCAATCTATCAACAATGAATGATTTAAGTAAATAAAAACTCAATTAATATCATACATCTTTAATCACTTCTAGTGTATCCACACTGGTCTCTTCCAAATCTGAGTTCTATTACCACTTTTTACACATATAACAAACATTTATTCAACATAATTTAAAGTTAGAAAAACTTTGGTTGCAATCTGGGGCATGCCATTTTTTGGGCAAGTTACTTGGGCAAGTTATTTACCTCTCTAAAACTCGGTTTCTGTGGCTATAAAGTGGAAATAATGGTGTCCAACAAATAGTATTATTGTAAGCATGAATGATAAAATACAAAATCCTTTGGGGCAAGGCATGACCTACAGAGATACTCAGAAAATTAAAAAGCATCAGGGGGCGCCTGGGTGGCTCAGATGGTTAAGCGTCTGCCTTCGGCTCAGGTCATGATCTCAGGGCCCTAGGATTGAGTCCCGCATCGGGCTCCCTGCTCCTTGGGAGCCTGCTTCTCCCTCTGCCTCTGCCTCTCTGTCTCTCTGTCTCTCTGTCTCTCATGAATGAATAAATAAAATCTTTAAAAAAAAAAAAGGTAAAAAAAAAAAAATTAAAAAGCATCAAACAAAACAGTGCAAAGAGAAGCACTGAAGAGTTTCACTGGAGTGAACAAGTTGTTCTTTGCCTTAAAGGAATTTACCTCTAATCATGCCGATAGTATGTACACTAAAATAATACATGAATATGCCCAACCTGACAACCCAAATAAAGAAATTGCTGAGTGCGGGCTAACTATGAAATCCTTTAGCTTTCATACTGGATCACTTTATGTTTTCATTAGATTGTTCTCTTTCAGTTCTGTTCCAGCCATTTGGGTGCATTAAAAAGACCTGTGTATAGAGATGGAAGGATGGACTGAATCCAAAAGTTGTAAAAATTCTATCCCATTAGGCAATGGATAGCTATAGTGGATCTTAGCTGGGAACCATTTTCCCTCATTGAGAATAAGGATTCTGTTTTTTTAAAATTTCCTTTCATTTTGAAAAAAATATCTCAACAGGTGTGTGTGTGTGTATGTGTGTGTGTGTGTGTGTGTGTAAGAGGGAAGGCTGACAAGTTGATATAAAATTTTAATAGGACAAGAAACCAGCAATAACCAAGATAAATCTAAGAGTTAGGTGGGAGGCCTTGCCTTGTTAGATATAAACACTTACTATAATGCTATAGAAATGAAGATTGGTGTGGTAATGGGCAAATGGGTCAAGGAGCAGACCTGAGAGCCAAAGACAAATGAAATAAGACTCAAAGACAAATGATGGGCGCCTGGGTGGCTCAGCTGGTTAAGCAACTGCCTTCGGCTCAGGTCATGATCCTGGAGTCCCTGGATCGAGTCCCGCATCGGGCTCCCTGCTCGGCGAGGAGCCTGCTTCTCCCTCTAACCCTCCCCCCTCTCATGTGCTCTCTGTCTCTCTCTCATTCTCGCTCTCTCAAATAAAATAAATAAATATTAAAAAAAAAAAGACTCAAAGACAAATGAAATTGATTTATTCAAGTTGGGGAGAAAAGATAATCTTTTCAGTAAAAGTGCTAGCACAATGGGTGCTATTTGGGGAAAAGAAAAAAAAAAGGGAAGACACTTATTCCACATTATACAAAGACATAAGTTTGGGATGGATTAAAGTCCTAAATGTGAAAAGGAAAACTATAAATCTATAAAATAATATAGGAGTAAATCTTTATGACTTTAGGGTAATTAAAAATAAAGAAGATAAAAACAGCACTAAACGGGCGCCTGGGTGGCTCAGTCGTTAAGCGTCTGCCTTCGGCTCAGGTCATGATCCCAGGGTCCTGGGATCGAGCCCCGCGTCGGGCTCCCTGCTCGGCGGGGAGCCTGCTTCCCCCTCTGCCACTCCCCCTGCTTGTGTTCCTGCTCTCGCTATTTCTCTCTCTGTCAAATAAATAAATAAAATCTTTTAAAAAATAAAAATAAAATAAATAAAAACAGCACTAATGATAAAGAAAAGTATCACTAAGATTAGCATTAAAATTAAGATCTTCAGTGCACCAGAAAGACACTGTTAGAAAATATGACAGCAATCAAGAGATCTTCATAACACGTTATAAAGGATTAACATCCATTATATATTGAGATGCCCCATGTGTGCAGGGGCACAAATAGGCCAATAATTAAGTGAGCAAGAGAGTTGAGCAGGCCCTTAATGGAAAACAAAACCCAAATGGTCAAGAAACATGCACATGAATGCTGTAGCTCATTCATTCTCGGTGCCAGCCACCATATGCCCAACAACGCTTGGGGGCCTGAGATGGGAATGCTTCAAAGTGGCCTGAGGTACTTAGGTTCTGTCACCACCACTTCGGCATCCAAGGCCCCGAATTCCACTGGGTTGGGGCTACGGTCACCGCCAACCACTGCTCAGAGCAGCAGACCCTTGCCCTGCATCTAGTGGTGCAGTGCATGAATGACTGCAGCCCTGGGAACATCTGGTTGTGGGACTTTGGAACCTGGGTCAGCTCTGCCCCACACCCTGCAGAGTCCTGGTCTCCTAAACTCCATTGTGGAGTCTGTGATTCACATGCCAGCTGAGAGTCTGACAGCCTGAGGCTTCCTTCATTTAAGGACTTCTCTTCCTTCTCTACATGGATAGTCATCCTGGCCTAACGCCCTCCAGAGATTGTTTACTTGGACTTTCCTTGTACTAGATTGAGGGAGAAGAGATGGGAAGAATACTCAGCATGTTAAATTTGGACTCTTTTACTCAGCCTCACCTGTTCTGGCTAGTCAATTTTTTTTGTTTAGTTTTTTTAAAGTATCATTTATTTAAGAGAGAGAAAGAGAGAGAGAGAGCACCTAAGCAGGGAGAGGGGCAGAGGGATAGGGAGAAGCAGACTCCCTGCTGAGTAGGGAGCTCAATGTGGGGCTGGATCCCAGGACCCTGAGATCATGACCAGAGCCAGAGGCAGATGCTTAACCAACTGAGCCATCCAGGTGCCCCGGTAGCTGTTGAAGCAGTTTTGGTTTGAAGTTTTGTGCAGTTTGCTTACCTGTATTTTGATTGAGCCATGGGGGAACTGTTTTCTCCAATGCTGAATTTTTCAAGACTTTGGGATGTGATCTGAAAAAAATTTCAATAGCAGACAGCCTCACCCCTGTAGATCTTAGATGTCCACCCTGGACTCCTGTCTTTTTACCTCATTTGCCAGGTTCCAGTTAACAAGGTTCCAGTTAGGAACCATGGTAGTAGGAACTCAGACCATGAAAACTATGACTGTAAACTTTTGAGGTTAGAATTTGGGGCACAACTTTTGCTAACTTTATTTTTCAGGATCTAGAATGGGAGATAATGATGAATGGGAATGGTGACACCAGGATTCTTTGTCTTATTACAGATTAAAAATGGACTGGTTCTAATGTTTCCCAATTAAATATAATATTTGCTCTAAAATTTTAATACATACCTCCTTCTTAATTTTCTGAGTTTTTTTTTCATGAGTGAGTTTTGAATTGTATGAAATGATTTTCATGGCTCTGTTGAGTACATCATCTGTGTTTTACCTACTCTATCTATTGATGTAGTGAATTTATATATACATTTTCTAATGTTAAACTAACCTTGAATTTCTGGATTATTAGCAGCTTGACATGATTTTTTTTTTGTATTTTCATGTATTCGAAATTATTTCTGTTCTCAGAATCAAAGGCAAAAAAATCATGAAGTCACTTATTCATCCATTGGTAAAGAGTGAAAATGGTCCATCATTAGTGGAATAGCTATATCTCAAGGACCCTACACCCTACACCCTATTATAAGGGTGCCTCAGAAAACTACACTTGCCATTTGCCGAGAAAAAAAATGGCATACACTTAAATGAATAGCCTGGTATGCTAATGGGTCAAAGATTTGGGAGGAATAGAATATTTACTCAAATATGAATAAATGAACAAATGAATGGATCTCTCTACTCTCGATCCAACCTATAGTGGATATAGTGGATATTCAATAAATGATAACTACTCCTATAAAAGAGGTGAGAGTGGAAATGAATGTCCCATAGCCTCAGACCAGTGCTATAGGGAGGCAGTAGAGAGTAGGGATTAAGAATGGGATCTATAGTCACACTGCCCGGGTTGAGATAGCTGACTCACCAGATTGAAGGCACAGGTGTGCATGGCATAATATAAAACTTTCTTTTTTAATATGGTTGACAAAAATGTATTTGGTTAAATGGACTTTTTCTGAGGGATTCTCTGTAACTGATTTCTGATTAACTGGGAGTCCAGTATATTAATTTTTAACTTTAAACTAGGGCCATGTATATTCATTTTTGGTCCAGGTGAATAAAGAAATGTCCATATTTATGTCTTTATACACATATTTGTCCCTTGTAAAAACTGGCAAAATCAAGAAATGATTCTCAACTTGACAGATGTTTTACAAACACAAGCTTTCTGCTCAGTCATGATGTGAATTTCAAACTTTATGATTTTAAAGACTTTCTGTATTCATTTTGTTATCAAATTGTGATGTGTGCATGTGTGAGTGTGTGTGTGTGTGCACATGTGTTTAAAGCTTCTACATGAGTAATATTTGGTATAAAAACGAGTTTCTTTCCAATTATTTGAAATTCGGTTAAAGTTGTTGTTTTATTTTTCCAAAGATTAGATCATATAATGATTGACCAAACAGCAGTGTGTTTTAGTTTGGTTAAAGATTCTGGGACAGTTTGTAGTTTATGTTTTTCTACAATCTAAAGAAAATATTTTTACTGAAACTATCAATTTCTATAAGACTACAAAAATAGGTAAAATACTTTTAGACATTAGCTGTAAGTTGTTAATATTTTATTGTCATCAGTTTTTAAATTCTACCATGTGAATAATTGAATAATGCAATTCAGGGTAATAAGGTCAGGATTTTAGTTTATTTTAGCATAGCAAGATACCATTCTTAGAAATAAAAATATGTAGTTCAACTTTATCATATTTATCATATACTTTTTAATTAATATTAATTTAGTATATCTCCTTAGTGGCATGCACTATTCTAGGTACTGGGATGAGTGAACAAAATAAAACAAAACGCAATTTCAAATCCCTACTCTCATGAAGTTTGTAGTGCAGAAAGGGGAGGGGTATACAGTAAGCAATAAAAGTAAAATACATGATTTGTTAGATGATGAAAGGCTGAAATAAAACAGGAAGAGGGGATAAGGAATGCCAAGTGTGAGGATATTCATTCAGTTTTAAATATGGGAACCAGGATAGACCTCACTGAGTAAGTGACATTTGACTGAGAATCTGAAGGAACTGAAGGAGGGAGCTTTGGGTGTATCTAGGCTCCAGGCAGTGGAAATAGTAACTGCAAGATCCTAAGGGAGGAAATGTGCTTGAGGCATTTAAGGAATGGCTAAGACCCCGGCATGGCTGGGACAAAGAAAGATAGACATGTATTTTTAAAAAGCAACAAAAGATAATGTTGTGAGCACATGTCTAATAGGCCACTGGAAAAATTTTGGTTTTCCTCTGAGATGGGAGAACTGGAGAGTTTTTGAGGCAGGGATGAATGTGGGAAAAACATGATTTGGTAGGAGGGTTAGAAGAGGGTTCAGGGAAGAATCTCAGTTTGGGACAAGGGAAGTTTAGAAACCCATTCTTGATCTTAACAGAATCAGTGGAATCCAGAAATTGAGATGTGTGGCCTCTACCTAACAAAATGTGTGCTGGTGTTGTACAGATTCTAGGTGGTATTCAATTCCAAGGATATTATCAAATGCCTTCTAAAAGTCAAGGACCTTGCTAGGACAAGAAGATTTCATGGTAACACTGAAGAGTTCTTCTTGTCAAGAAGCTTGGGTGGGATTGACAAATGCAGTGTCTTTGCTCTCACGAAGGTAAGGGCCGTGTTCTTTGTCAGCACATACAAATGAGATTCTTTCTACCTTATGCTGAGGAGGCAATCATGGCCAGGTAGATGTTGTGGGAAGAAAGGAATTAGGAAACAATTTGTAGGCGAACAAAAAAAAATCTAATAGTAGGTAACTAGTTAAAACTTTGGGATGTAGAAAATAATATAGTAGCATCTGAACAGTAGTTAGAGAGATAGTAACTAGTTTAGGAAGTGAAATTAGTTCCATCCACATGGAATATGGAGTGGCAGAGGATGTCAAGAGTAGCAGCAGATGAGGTGAGCAGGAGAAGAACCAGATCATAAAGGTGTTCATCAAACAAGAACATGGATTCTATTCTCAGGACCACTGAGAGATATTGTAGGATTTCGCTGTTTCCACAGGCCTGGAAGAGCCGCTGCAATGTCAAAAGATCAGAGTAGATACATGCAGAGAAAGACTCTTATAAGGTACTTTGCTTTGTTAGTTGGCTCTTATATCATGGAAACATTTCCAAGTAGGGAACGTTTTCCAATTAAGGGGAGAATTATAGAAAATTCCATTAGGGCTTTAAAACTTTCTTGTCTCTGATTACACTAGAATGTGCAGACTTTTTGAACTGGAACCAACTTTAGTTGAATTTGTTAATGATACTTTATTACAGTTGTTTTAGAAACAAAAATGAAATCCAAATAATTTTGGCACTTTAGTCAGAAGCACGAGTAATTTTATAGAGTAATAGGCTTTAGGGCTTCCATTTGAATCCCATTAAAGATTTCTGTATAATCTTGAAAGATATTAATAAAGCTGTATGGACTGAGAATGATCCTTAAAGGCAAATTCTCAGTACTCCCAGCCAGAAAGTGTAATTTCATATAAAGCAAACTGCCCAGTTACAGAGGAACAGTGTTTAGGAGTGAACACATTTGGGCCTCACTGAAAGAATCAGCTGGATGTGTTGTTTTCTCCCCCTTATGCTGGGAAAGAGTAATTAATATGTAATTGGGAGGGCGCCTGGGTGGCTCAGTCAGTTAAGCAACTGCCTTCGGCTCAGGTCATGATCCTGGAGTCCCGGGATCGAGTCCCGCATCGGGCTCCCTGCTCAGCAGGGAGTCTGCTTCTCCCTCTGACCCTCCCCCCCTCATGCTCTCTCTCTCTATCTCATTCTCTCTCTCAAATAAATAAATAAAATCTTAAAAAAAAAAAAGGAACTATTCACGCAAAAATATTAATTCTGGTTTGCCAAGAATGCTCAAGAAGGGGCGCCTGGGTGGCTCAGTCATTAAGTGTCTGTCTTTGGCTCAGGTCATGATCCTGGAGTCCCAGGATCGAGTCCCGCATCGGGCTCCCTGCTCAGCGGGGAGTCTGCTTCTCCCTCTGACCCTCCTCCCTCTCGTGCTCTCTGTCTCTGATTCTCTCTTGCAAATAAATAAATAAAATCTTAAAAAAAAAATATGTAATTGGGAAAGTGACTAAATTAAAGCCTTTAATTTTAAAAAATCTCCCTTGTTTTCTTTCTGAAGGTAAAACATGATGAATATTTTAATAGAATCAACAAGAGCTATATTTACATGCAAAGAAAGGTGATCTCTTCAGATCTTTGGGGCAGCAAGAATGGATTACAAGGTTGGGAGAGAGGGAAAGAAAGCGAATGAACTCTGATAGTGCGAAGTTGACAAGGTGATGATCTTTCTGGCATGTCAGTTAGCACCAGAATAAATCCTGAGCATCCACGTCCAGTCCCTCTAAGCAGATTTAGAAAGAAATAAGTCACAATTTGTTTCCTTCGTTTTTAAAAGGAAGCCCGTGCTATATTCCTCAAAATAGGTTTACCCTCCAAGGGCGTGCTTCATTTTTACTTAGGCAGTTCTTTGGCTGGATGATTTCCTGCCCTCACCTCCTATAGGAAAAAGTACCTTTTATCAGTTTCTAAGGGCATTCAGAAAAAAGAAAGAAAAAGAAACAAAACAAAACAAGCAAAACAAAACAAAACACAAATGCTTGCATTCACTTTTCCCATGAATACAGCAAGTTGGTGCGATATCTAGTCCAAAGGCAAAGCTTCCTTTCTCCCTTTCTCCCTGTGTAAAAAAGACATGAATGCTGCAGTTGTTGGACAGGAATAACTGTTGATTTGGAATGAACCAGCCAAAAATGTCCCAAACAAATTAATAGCATAGAAACATCTGCTGCTGTTTTATTGGAGTTTCACATAAAAACCTAGTTTGCAAGCTGGCGTTTGGAAAGCTTTTCTTTACACTGAACTCTTAACGTAGCTGCGAAAGGCAATCAAGACCATATGTCCTACATTTTTAGGTCCAAATTTTCCTGCATCTCCCTCCAACCTGGGACAGTTGCTCGTAACATGAGTGCTGAATTAAAAAACTCGTTTTTAACATAGGGATTTTTAGAAATATATATATTTAAAGTCATTGAGGCTATGGCATTTCCATTTCTCTGTTTTGGTTATTATGACAATGTAATTGAAAGGCCTTTGTACTTTATTTTTACCCAAATGATTTCAATGATGTTGGCTTTAGCTCCACATACCATTTAACATATACATTACGACATTAATTTTGGATGTTTCGAACCCTCCAGTCATGGTCAGGAAAAGGTCTGATTTTTTTTTTTTTTAAGATTTTATTTATTTATTCATGAGAGACAGAGAGAGAGAGAGAGAGGCAGAGGGAGAAGCAGGCTCCCAAGGAGCAGGGAGCCTGATGCGGGACTCGATCCCAGGACCCTGGGATCATGACCTGAGCCGAAGGCAGACGCTTAACCATCTGAGCCACCCAGGCGCCCAAAAGGTCTGATTTTTGCCAAGAAGAATCCATGTAATCGTCTATGAAATAGGTTATCTTGTATGACAAGTTCCCTCATTCTTGTTATAATGTGTTTATCTCATTTTACTTATTTAATAAATTGTCACAAAACCCCCATGAAGAAAATGGACACGTTTTAGGGTCCACACCACGAAAGCATCATTATTCACCTGCTGTTCTGTCACCTAACAGAATGACAAATGACAAATCTTGTTAATGTGCTTACAAGGTTTTTGTAATGACAAATTTGGTTAATGTGCTTACAAGGGTTTAGTAAATGTGTGTTAGATATTAATTCTAATAAGAATGCTACAGGTCATTTTCCTTTTGTAGTATAGCATGCCAGCTATGTAGTGCCCTAGTCTTGTTCCCTCTTCCTTCATTTTTTCCCCCTTTGGAGCATAGTCTACACACATACACTCACGCAAACATGTGAACGTGGGCGTGCATATACTGTATGTGTGCATATAAATATTTAAATTAGAGTTTAAGAGGATGCAACCATATGTTCTTCTAAGTTTTTATTTGTATACAACAGACTCTTTATTCTCGTTTGATTCTGACAGGAATGTAAGAAAGTTCCCTGGTAACTTCACCCTTTCAGTCACTTGAGTGTTCCTCATCGTTTGCAATACTATCCCTTTTTTCTCCACCTGTAACAGCTCTAAAAGCAGGGTAAGCTTTACAGCTGAAGGCACTTTAGTTTCAATGAAATATGGCCACATTTTGCACTAAAAGGGAAAGAAATAACAAAACCTCATTTTGTCTATGGGAGGGAAATTCCTTTTGCCTTGAAAGCCAGTTCTTGTGTTATTCCTCATCATAGGCAGCTTTTTAGTTTCTTTGGGAAATACCTTAGGTTGTAAAAAGGGCTGGAAGTTCAAAGATAGGTACAATGCCATTCGGGTTTCTTTACAAAATTGTTTAAACTGTAAGATGTTATTTTCTTAAGAGAAAAACAGACGAATATCATTTATTTTTCCTCCTCTACATCCCAGAGTTCTTAACCCTACCACTGTTTGTACATTCCTTTTTATACATGACTCTGTGAGAAACTCTTGGAAAAGAAATACAATATCCTATTGATTTCCTGGTTAAAGGATGATTTTTAAAAAAAGGCTTTCTACACAGAGTAAGGCCCAGTAGAAAATTTCATTGTCCTTTTCTAGAAGATCTAAATCATTGAGTATGTAAAAGATTTTAGTAACTATAAAGCACTATATAAGTTAGCAATTAATATTATTTTCATCTGTAAAACTACCAGATACAGGAATCCCATCTTAGAACTCTTGCACATGCCAATGGCTAATTGAACGGTCACATTATACAGAGATTTATAATATCAAATTCATATGTTGTAGTATAAAGTATTTGTTTAAACTCTGTTGTGGGCTTTCACAAGTTTTTAATGTACAAAAATATGCATGTCTTTGGAATGGATTTCTAGATATCTTCTGCCAAAATCATCTTTCTAAAATGCAAATTTGGTTATGTAACATGCCTGCTTAAAACAAAACAATAAAAATTTCAGAGGCTTTTCAATTCCTAGAATATAAAGTCCAGACTCCTTAATTTGGTTTTTAAGTCCTACTTGATCTGTCCTTATTTGTATCGACAGTTTTATCTCCTCAACCTGCTTCCCACTTCCACAACACCACTTTTCTTAAACAACAACAACAACAACAACAAAAACCACTACTTTTCAAACATTCCTTAGTACAAAACAGGCAACACTCTGTCCTGCTTCCTCATCATGAACCCCTATCACCACCTCTTACCCCAGCCCTCTCCCTTCACCTGTTAGTTCTCAGTTTAGACACCACTTCCTTCCAGGAAACCTTCACCGGAACCTCAAGTCTGAATCAGGTGCTCTGTTGGTGAGGGTTAGAGTCAACTACAAGTAACTCCAAAACTGGAGATAGCAATTTACTATTGTTTTAATTTCTTTTAGAAAGTATCATAAGTATCATATTATCAAGCTATATAGTACTTATAATTTTAGAACAAATATACCACTGGCTAAAATAAAGTGTGATTACACTAACTGCATATACACTTTATTCTTTAATTTATGGTATAATATACTGATTGGTAAATCAAAATCTATTATATCTCTAGGGTGTATGGTTTTTTGAACTGTGTGGGTCTCCTTATGAGTGGATTAATTGTACAGGGTATTGGTGCCCCTCATCCCTGTGTTGTTCAAGGGCCAGCTCTATTTCCAGATACAGAAGGCACAAGATTTAGGTTTAAAATAGTGTGAGTTAAAAATATTTTACCAATATTAAGTGGTAACAATGAAAGTTTACTTATTATCATCTAATTGGTATAGTTTCCTCCAATAGACCTAGTCAGTTACTCTAAAAAAAGATGCTATAATGATTGTTATTAAAATTAATTTATTCTCAAATGCTAAACTATATTCATATTTGGATACTACCGTAATTAGAAAAAGAACCAAGTAATGGAAATTTTAAGTCCAAGTTAAGAGTTAGGAAAAAAAATTTATGGGGCGCCTGGGTGGCTCGGTCATTAAGTGTCTGCCTTTGGCTCAGGTCATGATCCTAGGGTCCTGCGATCGAGCCCCACGTCGGGCTCCCTGCTCAGTGGGGAGTCTGCATCTCTCTCTCCCTCTGCCCCTGCTTGTGCTCTCTCTCTTGTTCACTCTCTTTGAAATAAATAAAATCTTAAAAAAAAACCCAGACAATTATTTATGTATAAGTAATTTAAATATATGCTTTAAGGAGAAATTTATAATTCCACATTTCTTGGTGACTTTCTCATGTGGTTTGTGTCATTAAGAAATAAAAGGGGGAAGGACACTAATTTAGTCACAAGAAATCTGGCAAGTATATTTCTCAACAGTTGAAAGTGTAAATACTTGGAAAGAAAACAATGTACATAAATTCTAAATTTTCTTAATTTGGTGGAAACTTTCCCACAGAAAGCCCTAGTAGTGCATGAATGAGAATGTGTTGATTGGGCTGACAGACTTTCAAGTGGTAGAAAATGGGTAAAACCAACACTGATTCCATCCAACATTCACTATGAATCCTGTAAAAGTTCCAGCAATCAGTAGTTACTTGGAAAAAGGGCATAGGCACAAACAGGAAGCTGTATAAAGGACCAAGCAGAAGCAGCTCTTGTGACCAAAAGAGGTTTTTGAAACTGAATCTTTGGGGAGCCCTTACTAGCCGGAGAAGTGCTGAGTTTAAAAGCGAAATGCCTGAAGCAGATGAAACCAACCAGTGGACATTGGAACTCTTAATGGATATACGACAGTCGTGCCACAAGCCAGTGGAATACGTCCAGAGGAAAAGGGTTTTTTTGCCAAACCCTGAGTGTTCTCTCTTTTTGCTTTTGCTCCAGTGAATTGAGTCAAGGAATAGATACCCATCCAATTGCTAGATTTCCAAACTGTTCCTTAGAACTTTTTTTTTTTCCTCTCAGCATGAGTTTTTTTCAGAGTAAAAAGTGAGGGGGGTGATGATTGAGAAGTGCGGTGGGTTTAATAAAAGACTCCTTTGCCAAAAAGAGGGGGAAAGAAAGGAAGGCACTTTGAAGTAATAGTTTTTGAAACATTCTCACTGGCAAATAACAACTGTTGTGGTTTTTTCTTAATTATGTTGTATACACAGAAGATGTTTTAGTGGAAGAAAGAAGAAACCTAAGTAAAATGCTTGGGAAATAAGACTAGCTTAGCTCCATTTTCAATATGAGAATAAAATTGCGTGTTTAAGGGGAAAAATCAGAGCTTTGCGTCATATTTCATTTCTATTAATTCTCAGGTTTAGAACAGAATTAGGGTGCCTAGGTGGCTCAGTCAGTTAAGCGACTGCCTTCAGCTCAGGTCATGATCCTGGAGTCCCGAGATCGAGTCCCACGTCAGGCTCCCTGCTCAGCAGGGAGTCTGCTTCTCCCTCTGACCTTCTCTCTCTCTCTCTCTCTCTCTCTCTCTCTCTCATTCTCACTCTCTCAAATAAATAAATAAATAAAATCTTAAAAAAAAAAAAAGAACAGAATTAATAGTAGAAACCCTGAAAGATAAACAGACAAGTCTCCAAATAATAGTCCAACATACTTACCACCTGGAAATGTAAACATTTATGTGGAAAGATGAATTAATGTCATTAGTTTTAAAAGAGTATTTCAAAGTGTTGATGAGTGGGGCTTTGTTTGTTGGCTTCAATGAAATCTGAAGAACATGGGCTTTGAAGGAAGATGGTTTGGGGTTCTCTTAAAGCCACCATACTTCATGGCACAAGAGACATACAGGTTTTAGATGCATATGGTGCTCATGTAGAGGGAAAATCTTTTAAGTACACCTTGCAATATAGTGTCACTGTATAATTTCAAATCTTTGAAATACGCATGCACATTTAGGAGGTGATCACTCTAAAAATATAGTACCAAGACTTGCCTTGATTAGACAGACCCAATAGCCTTTTTCCTTCTTATTCCCTTTTGGTTTTCTTTTTTTTATTATTATTTAAGATTTTATTTATGTCTTTGACAGAGAAACACAGCAAGAGAGGGAACACAAGCAGGGGGAGTGGGAGAGGGAGAAGCAGGCTCCCCACCGAGCAGGGAGCCTGTTGTGGAGCTCAATCCCAAGACGCTGGGACCCTGACCTGAGCCAAAGGCAGACACCTAACAACTGAGCCACCCAGGCACCCACCTCTCTTTTGGTTTTCTAGTGTGGCCAGTTTCCTAAACCATAGTTGAGTCTGTCCATTGGCTGATCTATTCCTGTCACTCTATGTTGCCAACATACACCATTTTGTGGCTTACAGGGGAAAAATGAGGAGGACGTTTTCATGAATTCCTTGTGTTTCATGAGGGCATCTCAAAAAGGAGGCAGATACAATAGCCTTTAAAAACTGATATGTAGAAGAAGTTTAAAAGATTACTAGCTGAAATTAGAATTATTAGCACAAAATAACTAGCATCAAGTGACTAATCCAGACCACTTTATTTTCTCTCTAGTCTGATATTCTGTAATAAGAGCGATTGGTGTCTTATTTCTATAATCTATCATTTTTTTAGTATATGGTTCTCTATTTTAAAAATTTTTCTTCTCAGTGATGAAAATATCCTCAAGACCAGGGACCATATAAAATTTTCTCCTCAGCACGTGGTATGGAGTGCTTATAACATTAGAAGAAAGAAACATTTTTGTGTTTGTGTGCACATGGTATGTTCTAGACATTATTATATGTACCTCATTTAATTCTCATAGTAACTCTATGAAGGACAGAAAGAGAGACCTTATTTCCAGCATGCAGATGAGGAAGTTTAAAGTCAAGAAGGTGGAGTAGCTCACCAGAGATACACAGCTAGTAAGTGGAAATTTGAGCTCTTACGCCTAATGCTCAAGACCCTGCTCTTTCTACAATAGCATATTTTCTCCTACTAGAGTTGGGTGAGGCAAGGATCAGATGCTTTTCTATGTTTTCAATATAGATACAATGTCAATACTTCCTAGTACGAAGTAAAAAGAGCTTTTATTTTAGGCGGCATTTACTGAGAATACTTACTAGCTATGTTTCCTTGGTCAAGTCATCATGAAATTTTATATGCCTTTTCTATACTTCAGTTTTCATATCTACAAAATTATATATATATGTATATAAAATACATATATATATATGATCTGCTTACTTATGGAGACATTGTTACTTAAAAAGGATAAAAAGAATACACTTGAAAGTACTCTGCAGAATGCTTTAAAGTGTAAAGTATTGTTGCTTGTTGCTGCCATTGAGGATGATGACAATGAGGATGATGATTATAGCACATGGGTTCCTTCTATAGCATCCTTTCCACAAAAGTCTTCTATAGGATTGAAATCACTTATTTGTTAAATCAAAATTAACTAAGTTTAATTAAAAAAAAAAAGAAACACTTGTATCTCTGAATTGTGATCTAGTGTTGTTGTTTTTGTTTGTTGTTTTGTTTTGTTTGTTTTTGGTTTGGTTTGGTTTTATACCAGATCATTGGATGACCTGTCCAAATCTTTTGATGTATCTTAGTTATATATTTGTAGTATTCTTGCTATAACTTACTAAAGAGATATTTCAGCACTGTGTTGCCTTGCAGTGATTAGGAAGGACCCTACAACATGCTTTTTCATGTACTGAAGATCTTGATGTGTAGTTGGTGCTTTTTTCTTAACCTGAATGGTCGTGTCTTGAAAAGCTCTTTGTTTTTATGCTCTTTCAACTAGTATTGCAAACGGCAGTGTATCGCTGCAGGGATGTTCTCCCATAAGCCATGCATTCTTCAGAAAGAGATAGTAGAATTGGTTGGATATAGAAAAATGTACTTTTGTAGAACATTAACTAGAGAATTTATATAATAAATTCTTTTGAATCCAGCTGATACACCCCTTACTGCTTATAAAACTGCCTCTCATGAAAATCTCTTCCTAGTATAATAACTTCTTAGCCTGTTGGATCATCTGATCTTAATTGCAAAGTACCAGAAATGATGACCAGAAACCTGCTTTCTGTTTGGAAGGACTTGACATTTATGAGACCTCTTTAGGGAAAAAAGATCAGCATGGGAAAATATCTTTTAAATGTGGTCTAATATTATTACACTAAAAAGTGAATACATTGATTACTTCAGTGACATCAAATACTAAAGAAATCATCACAAATCCACAGGAAGAATTTCCTTTCCTGGTTTTGTCATATATATATATTTGTAATATGTAATGTACCACCAAATGTTTCCAGAATATCTCTGTTCTTAAATTATTTAGAGGCATTTCATTCTCAAGCCAGTTTCATTCCCACTCATTATAAGATATTATATGGAGAAATACAAATTAGCTAAAACAATCATTTGTTAAGCAAACTTGTAGAAAGTACCCCTTATTATATTTGCAAAATTTCAATTACTTCTAGGTTTATTTAATTATCTACAACTGGCCACTTGGTTTGCATTTACATTTTATATAGCACACTGACAGGATTTTTTTTCTGTTTAAATAACTATAACTCAAATAGAGCATTTTCAATTTGCCTACATGCATTTTGTTAGTATCAGAATTAGGATGAAGTTATAAAGACATTTAATAGAAAAGGTAGCATTGCAATTTTAGATTTTTCATATCTGAATGTTTTTTGATATAAACTTTTGTATATTGAAACACCAAATAAATCTGATATTGTAATAGGTTCAAGATTAAAAAGATAAAAATAGTACCCTCCATTTTAATCTCAGAGAATTAGAAAACCCTTTCATAATTCAGTGTGTTCTGAACAAATTTTCAGCAAAAACAAAAGAAATGTTAAGCACTAATTTATGCTATCCAGAATTCTTTCCATGGCAATTATCGTGATGAACTTTTTTTTAAAGATTTTATTTATTTGAGATAGAGTGAGAGTGAGAGCATGAGTGGCAGTGGGAGAGGGAGCCAGGGATTAGGGGCAATCAATGAGCAGGGAGCCCGATGAGGGGCTCAATCCCAGGACCCTGAGATCATGACCTGAGCTGAAGGCAGATGCTTAACCAACTGAGCCACCCAGGCACCCCTATAGCGATGAACTTTTTGACAAATAGATTGGAAAAGTCCGTAACGTCCTTTCATAGTATCTTCTGGTTCTGTAGTTTATGCGCCCTAAACCTTATGTGAATTGTTTATTATTTGCCATACCATGTCTCACAATAGTGAGTGCTCTATGTTTGCATAACTGAGTGAAATCATGAGTAAACTGAGTAAAAGAATCCACTGTATGTTCTCCTGCCTGACATGGTGTGGCATTGAGTCTGTGATGAAGCATGAAGGATTGGGACCATCACTATCCATTCTGTTCAGGAACTCTTGCATATTTCCTCGATTAGAGTCCTTGACTTTTAATTTCTAGATTGAATTCATTTTTTAAAAAGCTTCATTATATCATCTTTACATGAGGTTAAGATTGTTTTTAGTATTACATATGAGGGCAAGTCATCCTATTCTGAGATTGAAGGCTGATGGCTTTTGTGGACCACCTTTGATCTGATCGCAACTTCATTGCAAATTAAATTTCCTGAGCATAGCCATTGAAATTGTTTGTTACCTTTCTTCCAGTCTATATTTAGGCAAAAATCTTTTTAAGATTTAATAAGGGATCCAAAAATTACTGTGATTATTATTGCTTGCCACTGAACAAATCTTGCTAAATGACTTAGCTATCTTTATGTTGTTGATATTTGTTTCAGGTTGCTTTCTAGATCTCTTTTTTGTCCCAGAAATATTGCAGGATTTTAAAATGTGTTTGAATAGAAAAATAAACAAAATACACTTCCCTGTGAGGATAAATGAGAACTCTTAATGCCTGCGGTTAGGAATGCCATTATAAGATCCTTTTAGAACATCATATACACACTTCTACTGTTAGCAAAGCATTTGGCCAGAGTTCCTACTTCAGAACCAATCACAAAAGAGGAGACAGTGTTTGATGAGGGGCTTCAGGAGAATATTCAGGTGAATTGATGCCACTATTTGTCAGGCTAGGGGGATATTGACTCAGAACCCAGATATGTTCATCAGGGGAAAATATGGTAAGAGTGAATCCTTGAGCAGAAAATAAGATGGAGTCTGCACGAGTGACTCAAAGTCATGTCAAACAGTAAGCAAAGCATTGTATCAGGAGAGTCCAACCTAGTGCAGTAGGTGGGGATCTAGACAGATAAAGGGTTAGCCTAAGAGCAGCTTGAATTCAGAAAATGGTAATCCAGTTATGGGTGCTAAGGTTGGAAGAAATCCAGAAGATTAGCGAAAGGAAGACCAGAACTCATGTACTAGGCAGAGACACAAGATAAAGATTCAAAAATGGTAGAGCAAAATAACTCAGCTTCTAAAACCAGAGTAGAAAATAGGTTTGGCTGGAACTAGGCCAAACTCAGTTACTGCATTGAATATTTCAGGTAAGAATAGGACAAATAGTGAGGTTGATTTGGTCTTTATCCACTGAAGAATGAATCCTACACATCCATTGCATTTCTCCTACGAACAAAATAAGGTTTAACAAAAGCTGTAAGAATTCGTGGCAGGCAGAGAAGAATTTTAGGAATGTTCATTAGACCTCACTGTATGCCACTAATTTACCACTTTATCACTCTCATAAGTACAGTATAAAATCATCCAAGCTGATTTTCTCATGGCATAGCACATTCCCTTCCACCTATTTGCTTTGTTTTGTGATTCTCTATCTACCGGCAAAGCCAAATCTCTCTTCCCAGCTTATCTATGTCCTAGTCTTCATCCTGGTCCCTACTCAAGTCTTACCCCCACATAACTGTTAAAGAAGTTTCCATGAATAGCTTCACCTGTAAGACATCAGTGAGGAAAGTATGAAAGTACACTAAACTACTTTTCATCAGTTTCACTGAACCGAAAATTTCCAAATTGTTTTACTTTTGGATTACTTGATGTTTTGACATGTCTGTGTTCCTATAGGTTTGACTGGTCAGAGATCTAAAAATATATGATGAAATCTCTTTTGATCTCCTTTGTTGAACATCTGAAAAAGTTTACTTAGCATGTGGTAACAATTTTAATTTGGGAGCATGCTGATAATAAAAAGATGTGTGTGCATACATGCATCCACAAGTTAAAAATGAGTTCACATATATTTGTTCTTAGCATTCAGCTTGCCTCACTTTGTTTTTATAAACAGAACTATTAAGCTGTGGCTTTGGTAACTAAATGCAGAGTAAATAAAGTATGAGTCAATCAAAACTTTTGATAGTATCTATACATACTACCTAGTAATTTTATGTATTTTGTGCATCTGCTCTAACATGCTCACTTGACACTCAGTGAAAATATCATATGCAGGACCTGTTAATTAGCCATCTAAGGAAGATAACTTTTTATGTTTTTCTGAAGAAAGGAGATTTTTTTAAAGGTGTAACAGTTACTGAAATGATAATATACAAATTCTGTACTTGAAAAATCCTGCATTCATGATACTCATCTGAATTTTATGGTATGTTTCTAAATCACATATATCTTCTTTATGCTATTCCATATATGAAGTGTGATGAAACTATCACACATATCTCAAAAGTTGTGGTTGATTTGAATTATTTAATGCTTTTTTAAAGAAAGAAAACTAAAATTATAATAACTTATAGTATATTACACTGCTATTTTCTGTTTCTTCATATCATGAAAAATAGTCATTTTATATGCAAACAGAGGTCAGATTTTGGTTTGCTTTGTTATCTCATGCCAGGCATTGCATCATTTCAAAAGGTAGTTCATCACACCTAAATACCTGATTTTCAGGTTTTTTTCCTTACATATGTATTTATTCGTGTCATTTATTTTTTCAAGATATATAGTTCTAATATGTCATAAAGGTGGTCTTTGGGAAAAACTAAGAAAGTTCCATTTTGATATAAAATTAAACTTTTCATTTTACCGAAGATTACTTGATTACTGTTATCACTATCCTCCCTGAATCTCTGGTTTTTGAAAAGTGACTAAAGAATAATTTCTAGTTACTTCTGATTAACTACATCCTCTCGAGACATATTCAATTTTGCCTTTGGGTAACCACAGTTCAGAAGCAGACTGAAATATGTCTAGGTAGTATAAGGCTGTAAGTGGTAATGCTACTCCATTATACCCATAGTGGGTCCCAGAACTGTGATTACAGTTGGCCTTCCCATTACAGATATGTATTTATAACCATATGGAGTTTTAAAGTAAAGATAATAGGACAATTAATTGAAAACAACCAATACCATGGAATGAGAACATTATAATGTTCAATCCCATTGATACTCATTTTTCCATTGCTGTGTGATTGGCCCTGGACCAGGTGTTAAGAATATACCTATGAACAGTGACAACATCCCTAACTTCTGAAAGCTTTTGGTCTCGTGGGAGACTCATTTAAACATGTGGATTCAGTGATGGGATATAAACTTAGGAAGGGAGATACAAGCTGAACCCATAGGACAAAGCACAGAAGGGGTACCTGTCCCAGACTTTCAGAGAGTGAGGGCAAGATCCAAGAGGAAGAGCTCTCAAAGCTGTGGACAGAGATATGTGGTAGGAGCTAGCTTAAGAAAAAGAACCACATGAGATGAAAAGTAGTTCAGTGGGTTGGAGGGATTAGAGTACAAGGGGTGGAAAGAAGAGAGATTAAGTTGTAATAAAAAGGGTCACTGTATGAATTATAAACTTGGACTTTCTTCTAAAAGAAATGAAAAGTTACTTGGATTTTAACCAAGGTAGTGACATGTTTCAACTCTGCATTTAAAAGGCACACTCTTGTAGCAAGGAAAAGGCGAATTTAGAGGGGAAGTTTGGAGACACGGGGTTCAGCTGCTGTAAACCAGGAAGGAGAAAGGACAGAGGATGGAAGTAAGAGTGGCTGTGGAATTTCAGCAAAGTGGACAGAATTGAAGGTTGGATGAGAAAGAAAAGTAACAAGACTTGATGGCAGATTGAAGGGATTTACAGGTAGATTGGCGGAAGAGCAGGATTTGGTGCAAGAGAGTTAGTGGAAATTAGGGGCAATTAGAAGAGGAGGGTGGAAGAGATTAGAAGTTAATTAGAAGATTAGTTTTGGATACAGTAGGTTTGAGATGACTGTTGAACACTGAAATGAGAGTGGCTAACAGACCCTGAGCTCAGTGGGCTTGGGATATTCATGTTCTGTATTTGGTTATAGTTTGTCACACTGTACACCTCAGCAAGGAGTACAAGTGTGTGGGTGCACAACACATGCAGTGTGCGTACGCGAATAACTAGATGGGGTCTGGGATGGAATCCCAGTCTCTTGTTAGTCCTGTCTTTTCGCCAGATGTGACTAAGGGGAATGTCTCTTCTCTTCCTCTGTAGAAAGATGTTTTTTATTATTTTGATGTGCTCTACTCTAATAATTAGAGAAATAATAATAAATGGCCAACGTACAAGTATCTGCCAGGCAACAAGCCTTATCTCGAGCACTTCACCTAAATTATTTCATTTACCCCTCATGACTGCCACATTTTGCTACTATTATTATCATCAACATTTTGTAGTGATGAAAAGATAGAGGGAGGTAGTGTAACTTGCCCAAGATCACATGGCTAATACATGGTGTGGGCGGGATTCACACTTAGACCACTTGTGTCAAAGTCTATCTCAAGGATTTGAAGGTCGGATTTAATTTGGCTCCATGGATGCTTTTAGTTGCTTCTCAAGAATGGCCTTTCCTTTCATCTGCGAAGGGCCAAAGGTCTGTTCAGTGCTCAGATGTCTCTTCCCCAGCTCCTTGGGTTATGCCTTCCTGCTTGTCCCACGATTCCCTTTGGTGATGAAGTGTAACTTCCATATGAGCCTGAATTGAAATTCCTCTCCCATTTACAAAATCATAGGCTCCAGAAAATATTCTCTATAGTGCTTTTAAAGTCAGCAGCTGTAGATCGGCTTTTCCTCCTTTTTGGTTCAGGATTATCATATTGTGTTCTAAATCCCTTTTATATGTTTTGTAGATAATTATAAATCATCTTCACGTTTACATTCGTGTCTTCCACCAAACATGTTATACTTGAAGGAAGTGACCTTAGCATTTTCTCTTATATCTTTACATAATATCTTGTTCTTCAAGATCTCAATAAAGATGGTGTCTGATTCCTGGTTATCGTGTTATTTATATATGCAAAGCTGTTTATGAAGGCTGTGAAGTTTCCAAAAGCTTTCTATCAAAAAATATGGTCCTTGGGGTGCCTGGCTGGCTCAGTCAGTAGAGCATGGGACTCTTCATCTCAGGGTCATGAGTTTAAGCCCCACAGTGGGTGTAGAGCTTACTTGGAAAAAAAATGAAAATAAAATAAAGACTTCTTTCCCTTTGAAAAATAATATGGTCCTTAAGCCAGGATGTTACACATTTTCAAATTGTTATAGAGGGGAGCAGTAATTTTAGTCCTTGAGATGATGTTAAGAGAGAGTTTATTATTTCCTTTGAGATACAGCTTCCTATTTACTAATGGGGATAATTAAAAGGATACCTGGAGTATAAGTTGATACTCTGACTTTTATCATGCTTCATTGTTTTCCTTGTGTAATTTGTCAACTTTGCAGTTGAAGAACAAAGCTTAGCTCAGTAGAGTGTTCTCTAGGGTAGGTATTGGAAGGAAATATTATCATTTTATAAGCCACTTTTTTTTTTTTGCAAAGAAAGTATAAATGAGTAGTTTGAACACATGACATGATTTCAGTTAAGTATTCTTTCAGTATAGTTTGCTTTCTGTTAAATCTAATTATAACCCAAGGCTACTCATAAGATACTTTTTTGAAAAATACTTAAAATACTACCATTTGTAGTTATTACTATTTTAAACTCCCAGAATACAGTCACTGGTAAAGAATGTCATTGCTATAAAACTACTGTTTTTCCCTTGTCAGCATGCTATATACTAGTTCTGACCATGCCTTGTAACTGGCTTTTGCAGGTGACTTAGGCTTTCATTTCCTTCTTGTCCTTCCCCTGTAAAGGGACTCACCCCAACTCTAAGGTTCCATATTCCTTCATTAGTAATTGGATTGTTAAGATTGAAAATAAGATAACAGTGATAACGGTAAATATGAACATAGTGCTTATTATGTATTAGTACTATTCTGTTTTATACATTTTAATTTATATAGTTCTCATAATAATCAAAGTAAGTAAGCATTATGGTTGTTATTTCCATTCTATTGATAGGGAAGTTGAGGCATGGAGAAGTAAGTGACCTGCCAAGGATGATACAGCCAGGTCCGGCCAAAGCCAGGAGTCCAGTCTAAACACTTGTGTTCTATAATCAATTCTCTTGTCCAAGACACTATAGTGCTTTGCACTGTATTTCTACTTGCTATGTTTTTATTTATTTAAGATTAAGAATTGGGTGCCAGTCTTTAGATTACATGTGGACAATTTGGCTAAGTATTAACTTTTAAGAAGTCGCAATGATAATTAATAGGATTCTCCTTGCGACACCTGGGCGGCTCAGTTGGTAAAGCATCAGATTCTTGGTTTCGGCTCTGGTCATGATCTCAGAGTCCTAAGATCAAACCCCGCATTGGGCTCCATGCTCAGCGTCGAGTCTTCTTATCCCTCTCCTTCTCCCTCTGTTTCTCCCCATGCACACTTGTTCTCCCTGTCTTTCAAATAAATAAATAAAAATCTTAAAATAGAAAGGATTTTCCTTTAACATGAGGAGTTAGTTAAAAATAATTCTATAATAAGTATAATTTAAATTAAAATTTTTGAAATAACCCAATATTTCCTTCTTGATAAAAAAAAAATGTTCCTGTGATTTGCTTTTGTTGTTGTTGTTGTTGTGGAGAATTGTATTTATGGGGAAACAAATTATATTTGAATATCAGTTGACACACTCAAATGTATAAAACTGAGGACCTTGAAAATTTTTTATAAAGCCAATTTTGTTTTTCAGTTTTTTTTTTTTTAAAGATTTTATTTATTTGACAGAGAGAGAGAGACATAGTGAGAGAGGGAACACAAGCAGGGGGAGTGGGAGGGGAGAAGCAGACTTCCTGAGGAGCAGGGAACCCAATGCGGGGCTCGATCCAGGACCCTGGGATCATGACCTGAGCCGAAGGCAGACGCTTAATGACTGAGCCACCCAGGCGCCCCTGTTTTTCAGTTTTTCCTTCCCCTCTACCTCCTAATCTAAAGTATAATATGTCTTTAGCATTGGCATGTTGACATACTTTATCTAATATCCTACAATAAGGTTTAGTAATTAAACCATTTGCTGTTGATGACTTACTTGTCACTCAGGGCAGGGAGAAACTTCGATCTGCCATATTTCAATGGAAAAACAAAGGTGGATCACATACCTACATTTAGACTCCACTGCCAACAAGTTTCTTTCCTCCTACTCAACGTCAAACTTTAGATGACATTTGATGATTATTCTTTGTAAGAATAAGTATAATCAGAGGCTACAACTAAAGTGTGCATCAGAATTACCTATAGAATATATGTGTATATTCTATAGGATGTGTATATATTTTTAAATGTAGGAATCAGATTCCAAGCTCAACTTAGTGAATTTGATAGGCATGAGTTCCTTCCTTCCTTCTATCCTTCCTTCCTTCCTTCCTTCCTTCCTTCTTTCCTTCCTTCCTTCCTTCCTTTATTCCTTTTCTCCCTCGCTCTCTCTCTTTTTTCTTTCTCTCAACTTCAGAGGAGATTCCATTTTGCACACATGGCTAAAAAGCAACGAATTAAAATGAAGTCTCTGGGATCTGATGGACTCGTGTTATATAGTCCACCTCCATGAGTTACTAACTGTAATTTGTATGGTAACTTACTACCTATAAGCCTCTCTTTCTTCATATATAAAACATTGATATCATTATTTCCCTCATAAGTTTGTTGTAAGGATTAAATGTGATAAGATTTAAGTAAGAACTTAGCAGTGCGAGGTGTACAGTAAATGCTCGATAAGTAGTACATGTTACTATTGATTTTAATGTATTTTAATTGACATAAAATGTGGAGAAGAGGGAAATGAGGCCACTGTAAAATTTGTCCTGGGTAGAATCCTCAGGACACGATTGTTCTCATCAATGCTATAGTGATGTATCCAGGACAGGAATACTCATTTCTCTTTGAAACACAGGCTGCTCATCCCGGTACCCCTGATAGCTTTCTACGTGTGTTATTGTCCATTCAGCCTTTACAACACTCGGATGCACTCAACTCATGACCGCGTAATTACTTGTGAAATTGCTTGTTACCGAATTCTGCTACTTCAGCAGCTCCCTACCTATAAATGGCTCATTAGTGGGTAAAGTAATAAATCATATTTTAAAACTCATAACATTTGCAAAGAATGACAGGATGATGAAAACAAAGAAGCACATCCCAGGCCGAAATGAAAGTCTCCGGAGCTATTGTGCTGTTTATGGAAATGACACCGGCCATCACCACATTCAGTGACGAGACAGATTCGCTCAGCATCTCTTTGTCCCGCGCTCCGCACCAGATGGGAGGGCATAGTTTCCTACAGCGAGGTCCCAGGACTCAGGCAGTCCTGAGAAGTTGAAACCACTCTACATGAAAGTCAGCTCCCCGGGGCTGGAGGGGAGTCGAGCACATGGTAGGCAGATGAAACCCTCCGAGGGTCCCCTGTCGCACAGCCTGAAGCAATGTAGCATCACAGGAGAGTTTGGAGAACACCTGCAGCTGAACGCGGATTCTGGACGGCACGCGCGGGTGGCTCAGCTCATTTACAGCGTAGCACTTGGAGCGTCCTGGAGACAAGCTGGCAGGAGCGGAGGTAACAGCCGCCTCTGACTGGGAAACAGCCGCCACGAGAGAACACTGTATGCTGCGGATTATAATAATTACACAGAACATTGCTACGTCGCACTTGTATATACCCATTTCCGATGCTCGTGTCCAGTTTGCAAGCAAGGTGGGGCTCCTTCTATTCAAGCAATGTTGAGGTTGGGGAAATGGATGGGTAAAGAGGGCAGCTCTGTACTCAGTAGCACACAGGTGCAAGAGGTTGACACAGCAGCAGAAGCAGAGTCTTTAAAAAAATAATACAGGGGCGCCTGGGTGGCTCAGTCGGTTAAGCGTCTGCCTTCGGCTCAGGTCATGATTCCAGGGTCCTGGGATGGAGCCCAGCATCAGGCTCCCTGCTTCAGCGGGAAGCCTGCTTCTCCCTCTCCCCCTCCCCCTGCTTGTGTTCCCTCTCTCGCTGTGTCTCTCTGTCAAATAAATAAATAAAATCTTTAAAAAAATAATAATACAATAGAAGAATGCAGAATCAGGGATGTCTAAGGAGCCCTGTGTCAGTGGAAGGCCTTAAAGCTTAAACTTTATTACGTTGAGGATAAATCCACATATGCATACTAGTTTTTAAAGTCGGTGGCTTTCCTAAGGTGAAAATATCAGAGTCAGGGCTTGAATTGTGTGATGACAGAGATTTTGTTGTTTTATTTTATTTGAAGCAAAGGACTCTTCCTGCTATGCCATGCTGTTCTTTTTATTAGACATCTAGCAAATTGACATGCATTCCTATATTAATCTACAGGGTAGGATCATAGACAGCCATTCATATTATAATAGTTCTCTTGATTTCGTGCCCAATCCAATAGTGTGCCTGTAATGAAGGAATGTAGGAAGAAAAAGTGGCAACAGGCGGATGGATACTGGCAAGAAAACAGAGAAACAGACCTCGGCTGCTGTGTATTTGGCAGCTTTTCTCCCCTTCATTCTTGCTGGCAGAGCGTCGGTTTTGAACTAGTGTGTCCGTCCCTTTACTGTAAGACTTAAGGAAGGACGGTCCTCTTGCTAGCTACAGGGTAAACCCTTATTCCTATTATCTTACTTCCTTAACAATGACTGGCTTCAAAAATGGTAGATGACCCATTCCTTGACAATGAAATAGGAAGAGAAGTCTGATGAGACTTCTTCAAAAGGTTGAGATGGCATTTCCCTCCCCCACTCTACCCCTCGTATTGTTTCTACTTATGAGACCTAGAGTCACAGCAGCCATCTTTCAACTATAATGGGGAAGGAATGCAAAAGGTGAATAATGGAAAGTGGAAAAATGGAAGAACCTGGATCCTTAAGGACATGGCTGACCAGAGAATGGACTAGTCCCAGAGTTTCCTTACCTTAGGACTTCTTGTTTGGTGAGATAATACCCTTAATGCAGTTGACTGAGAGCATTGGTGACTTGGAGGTGAGTGTTCTTGCTGATAGCAATATTTAAAACAATGGATCATGAATTCTCAGCTGCATAGGAGAAGCTGCAAATCTAGGAAAGGAATGATAGGAAAAGGACAGTGGGGGTTGGGGTGGAAACTAAAACCTGGATGTTTGGATAACTTTTTAGTGTCTGACAATGGGTATAAAATAACAGCAAGAAAACTGGAAGAATAGGCTTTCAGAGATTTGAGAATTTATCTTTTTGAGTTCAAACAGTCTCAAGTTTGTATCAAGGTTATAGCTTGTGGACAATGGAGGAAAAGGCTGCAGTGGAGTAGAGATTAAGTTATTATAAAAGTTAAAAAATAGCAACAAGTAAGGTTTGGCATGAGTCATTTATATAGATGTTGAGCCAGAACAAGATGTTGGTAGAATTTGGGAAGGTATGGAGAGGGTTTATGGAGCTGAATTGTCCAAATTCTTGATTCAGCCAAGGTGGTGGCTGAAAGTGACAATGACATGGGATAGCTGGTTTTATGTATAAATGGCTTGTGCTGTAAATGTGTGTGGGGGGGGTGTTTCTCTTGAGAGTTTAAGATCAATCAGAGAAAGACATGTATCATATGACCTCACTGATATGAGGAACTCTTAATCTCAGGAAACAAACTAAGGGTTGCTGGAGTGGTGGGGGGTGGGAGGGATAGGGTGGCTGGGTGATAGACACTGGGAAGGGTATGTGCTACGGTGAGCACTGTGAATTGTTTAAGACTGTTGAATCACAGACCTGTACCTCTGAAACAAATAATACATTATATGTTAAAAAAGAAGAAGAAGAAGGGGAAGAAGATAGCAGGAGGGGAAGAATGAAGGGGGGAAATCAGAGGGGGAGATGAACCATGAGAGACTATGGACTCTGAAAAACAAACTGAGGGTTCTAGAGGGGAAGGGGGTAGGGGATGGGTTAGCCTGTTGATGGGTATTAAAGAGGGCACATACTGAATGGAGCACTGGGTGTTATACGCAAACAATGAATCATGTAACACTACATCAAAAACTAATGATGTAACGTATGGTGATTAACATAACGTAATAAAAAAAAAAGATGATTTCAAAGGAAAAAAAAAGGAGAGTATAAGATCAATGAATTAAAAGTCTCTGTGAGCTGGAAAAGGACATGTTAGCATTCCTTCCTAGTACTGAAAAACAGTAAATGAGAGCCTCCCGGTGTTCTCTCAGGTTTAAGACAAAAGGGTGTGAAGGTGTGAAAGAGATTGCAGATAAAGGGCAGACCATTTATAATTTTCCAAGAGACGCAGTAAAAACAGAAGGTATGGGATTTCTGATGCCATACAATGACACCCATCCTTTATAATTTAAAGGTGTGGTTTAATTTTATGTGTATTTGAAATATGACCTATGCTGTTCTAAATGTCAGTCACAAATCATTACCATGAGGAAACCCACTTTTTTTTTAAGGTGCTGAGAGATTATGAAAACGTACTCATTCTTATTCATTAAAAGATTAGTTCATACTTGAGCCCTAATTTCATTAGCAAATTTGAGCCAACAGTTCAAGTGAAATCCAAATAAATGCTTTTGAAATGAGAATGCTATTATCAATATATTAGCTTTAATTTTTCTCTTTATTTTCATCATTAAAAGTGATAATCTTATTCTTATTCACTCTAGTTCCCTGGGACACAAAACCAGTGATGACTTGTTGAATTTTATTTATGTGTGGTCTGCTTCTCTAGATTTGCCAAGATCAGTCAACTCTTATTAGAAATAAATTTCAGCACTTTATTAAGACTTACTAAGTAGGTTTGTTATTTTGGATGAAAATACTGATCTTTCATATCTTAGTGTTTGGCCCAGCTCATTTTAGATAGCAAAATGAGTCCATTCATAAATCTTTTCCTCTAAGTGGCAGAGTCATTTACGTATTCTGAGTCTTATAACTAGTTGTGGTTTTATTAAGATTTTATAGTGTGAAATCTTGTCTGATTCTCACTGCAGTATATTTATAGAATGATGAAATTATAGAGTACCTTAGAGATATCTTTTCCCCCTAAGTCCTCAATTAATTTTTAATATTTTATAAATGTTTAGTGTTTATTTAAGGTTTAGTTCTAGCTGTCAGTTTTGCCAATTCAAATAAGAAGTCCTAACATTTCATAATTGTACAACCAAATGTGCTGATGACTTCAGTTGCTTTTTTTTTTTAACAAAGCAAAATACACCACCAAGAAATGGTAAACGATTAAATAATTTAGAATTATTTCAGATTGTAAATGTGATAGGACTGCTTTCAGAAGAAATGGATGTGGTAAAATCCTCTTATAAAATAAGCAATATAATTGGACTCAAAGTGGGGAGCTGAATTTGGATATCAGAGATATAGTTATTTTATTTGATAACACTGGATGTTCCAGGTCCGAAGAGTGACTTTTTGAATTTGATTTTTTTAATTTGTTCTGAAATCATTATGCATGAATATTAGTAGATGAAAACCACACATAGGAGATAGCTTGTATAGATCAGATTTTACTTAGAACAATATGAATCAACAGAAAAAAATACACCCCATCAATGTGAAAGTAGTTGAGTATTATGTATCTTGGATGAACTCATTCCATTTAATAAATCAGTAACATCTTGCTTCCAGAAATCAGTATGGGATTACTAAAAAAATTCCGACTTACCTCAACTAAATAAACGGTACTTGGATTTGATTATGTTACATTTTCCATGTTCTGTTCCAAGTGGTCATTGAAGTACATTTGCTCTCTTTAATTTTAATTAACAGAGTTAATTTTTAAGTCCTAAATCACGTAAAGGTTATAACATTATGAATAGCCCTATTACAACAGACTTGAAATACTGGTCAGTGACTACAAAATTGCTAATTAGTTTTTTATAGGTTACTTAATTAAACAATCAAATTAGCATGTTTAATAATTCGATTCAGTGATTCTCAAAGTCTAGTTCCTTGGCTAGCAGCACCTGAATCACCTGGGAGCTTGCTGGGATCAAATTCCCAGGTCCTACACTAGAAGTAACTGAATCAGAAACCCTGTGCATGGGTCCCAGCAATCTGCATTTTATCCAGCCTTCTAGATGATTCTGATGTAAGCTACAGAGTTTGAGAGCCACTAGTTTATAGGAGCTCCAGCTCTAGAATTACACAAACCCAAGTTCAAATTCTGGCTTATTCCCTTATTAACTGTGTGACTTCCGGTGAGTTGCTTCGTTTCTCTAAGAAATGGGTCTTACATTTGTAAAATGGTAAAATGATAATACCTGCATCTTAGGGATGTCATGGGATTAAATTACGTGATAATATGACAAATGTAGCATCATCCTGAAACATACTAGGCACTCAAGTAATGATAATGTTAAGAATAGTATCAAGAAATAATTCTGGAAATTCGCTGAAACCTGTTTTATAAAACACTGTTTCATAAATGTATTCTTCCTATCAGAAATAAATATAATATTGCTTATATTAAATGTAGTTATATAATATAAATGGCCATAATAATAGTGTCCCTTTTCTAAGACACATGCACATCACACTTATATGACAGAAACTGGTATTAATCTTACTTTTCAAAACAGGAAAAGGACAAATGGTTATCCTTATCTTAAAGTAAGAGGGAAAAAGCAGAGCAAAGTAGTAAGTAGGAACTTATGGAACCGATTTCAAATCTGGAAGTCTGACCCCTAGGATTTGTGCTCTTATCTGTTTCCCTCTACTAATTTTGAGATTTTTAAAATAAATATAGTTCATATTCATTTAATTTATGTACCCTTGCTGAATTGAAAGTTTTATAATGAGAACTTGCTTGTTTTCATTGGCACCTTTAAAAAAAGATTGATCCTCATTTTGATTTACTTGAAAACCAACAGCCCATTTTGGAGTACTGCCTGCTGTGAACTGTGGTGAGCTAAGAAGGAAGCTAAAGAAAATATCTGTGATTTGAAAAGGGCGTTTATAAACTCATTATGATCTGCAAAACAAAGCTAAACGAATGCAGGTGCACAGAGGATAAATATCCAGTGTTGCATGACTGCTGCAATGGAAACGTAAGATGGACAGATGTGGAAGTTACTAGGGAGAAGAAATGGTTGCAATCATCAGAAGCAGCTTAATCTCAAACCAGATTGTAGAAGGGAAGGTACTAATAAATGATAAAGGATTTCTTTATTTATAAGGAGGCATGGAATTATCGGCAGAATTTGTAAGGAGATTTGTCTAACTGGCAAGTGCACAAGACAGATCCGTATGAGAAATAGGAGGAGTAGAAGACACAGACAGAAACAATTATCAAATAAGCAACCCACAATTCAGTGTTTTGAGGGGAGTGAAGGGATAAATGATAGTCATTCAGGGGGAAGGTAGGAAGTTGATGAGAACTTAGGTCCTCATCAAGATGTCCATTTACAGGTGGTTAAGGCCTTCATTGCACTGTTCTCAAATTATAAGGGAGTAAGTAGAGAAATTAAAGAAAAGGAGTTAAAAGAGGTTTTTTTTTTTAACAGATTAAAACAATGAGAAATATACCTATAAATGTCAGTTTATTGCCATGTGTTTATAAATATACCTCATACACTTAACTATAGGATTATAATCTCAGACTTTATATTTTTGAAATTTATGCAGAGACACTCCCTGGGCAGTCACATCCCTCAGCACAGCTTGGCAAGTGGAACTCAGACTGTATTTCATATACATTTGCCCTCTTTGCTGGGTGTACTTGTGCAGTGCATAACTTCTGCAACTGTACATGTCATCTTGTGGTAGTAAAGGATGGAAAGAAAACTGAGTCATTATCCAGATAAGTACTTCCACAATGTACATGAGAAAATGAAGCCTATGGACAAGAAAAAGCTTTCTGTTATTGAATAAGTAACCCTGATACTTGCTAATGGCTGATGGCATCCAGAATTATTCTATAAAGAATTACGGCATAAAGATAATTTAATAAACAGGACCATTTGTAACCTTTACAAAATAAGTTTTATAAGAATTTTTTGCCGCTATTCTTTGAATGAATCCAACTTTACATTTATTTTATTCCCCATACCATAAGAACTACCACGTTATTTTATTCCAATTCATTTTTACAAACTAACATGTTTAAAATGTATTTCCTTTGTACCAGATACTAATCAAAGTGCTGCATATATTAATTCTTGTAATCCATGCAACAAGGCACTATTTTTTTTTTTAAGAGGGGGAGAGCCAGAAAGAGAGAGGGGGAGGGGCAGAAGGAGAGGGAGAGAGAGAGAATCTTAAGCAGGCTCCATGCCCAGCGTGGAGCCCGATGTGGGGTTTGATCTCACAACCCTGAGATCATGACCTGAACTGAAATCAAGAATAGGTCGCTTAACCAACTGAGCCACCCAGGTGCCCCAACAAGGTACTATTTTAAACTCTATTTTACAGAAGAGTAAATACAGCATGGAAAGTTTAAATAATTTTTCCTAAGTCACATACTTATTAAGTGGTAGAGCTAGAATTTGGTGACAGCCTGATCCAGAATCTATGCTGCTGAATATTTTAATAAATATTGTATCTTGTACCAATATAAAGGTTCTTTTGTTGAGTGAAAATCATAGAATTTTTTTGGGCACCTGGGTGGCTCAGTTAAGCGACTTCTTTCGGCTCAGGTCATGATCCTGGAGTCCTAGGATCGAGTCCTGCATCGGGCTCCCTGCTCAGCAGGGAGTTGTCTTCTCCCTCTGACCCTCCTCCTTCTCATGCTCTCTATCATTCTCTCTCTCTCAGTAAATAAATAAAAATCTTAAAAAAAAGAAACTTAAAAAAAAAGAAAATTATAGAACTTTTAGAAGTATTTATTACCAAAAATTAAAAACAGACAAACTATCAGTAGTTCTTTTAAGGCAAATAATACATGACTTACAGTCTTCGTATACACTTTAAAAAATATTTTTACAGACTTTAACACTCAGTAAACCATGTATACTAACCTCAAACACTGGAGATACTATTCCATAATATGGTTGAATCACTTTTATTCATGTACTTTTTACACTTTAATTTATAAAATACAAATAGATATTTTGGGGAATATACGTTTGAAAATGAACAAAGTAAACTCTAAGAAATTGTTTGGCCACCTCTGGTAGCTTCTGTCTCAAACTCTCACAAAATAAATACACAAGAAAAAAATAGTTCAAGTATCACAATTATAGATATGGTTTCCTTTCAAAATTTGGTTGATTTTAGGGAAAAAAAAAGGTAATAATCTGAAACTCAAAGATGTGATCTTGCTTAGTTAGTTTCCAGAATAAAAGAGCCAAGTGACTTAAGTATTTACAGTGAAACTTAGATCTCAGAATATTGTGTTTGAGTACAATTATACACATGTGCAGTTTTCAGTCTAATGGAAGGAATTAAACAGGATCTATCATACTGAAAAATTTCTAGCATAATATACTGTCATAAAGAGTATTGTACTGTAATAATATTGAAATATGAAAAGTAAGATGCTAAATTCTATAAAATGCATATTTCGTGGCATGTTGTTTGGTACAGAAAGTTCTAACAGTCTAAAGTTCTAAAAGTTCTATAAACTAAGGAAATAAAAAATACTGATATTCTTAGAATTTGTGTTTTAGGCCAATAAATCCTTAATCTTTAAGGTAAATCCTTTCTAATTTCTGAACAGAATGTTACTATTGCAGTAAAGTATGACCTGATGAGCCTGAATCCCCCAGTGTATATGTATGTGTGATATATATATATATATACACACACACACATATATCCGGTTCACTTTTAAGTTGATTGTTAAATTTCCCCAGACTAATCCAGTGCATTGTTATTATCATTTAGTAATTCACAGATGTATAGTCATCATGCCTTCTGTATCTAGACTGTATTATGTTTCCTTAAACTATACAGCTAAACATTTTGAACTAGAAATTGAACTGTTGTCTGTCTGAACTTAATGGTTAAAGTCTTGGTTATAATTGTTATACAGTGTCAATGCTTACATATGTTAGCATATTTAAGGAATTATAAACCTAATATTTAAATATATTTTCCCTTTTTAATGAGGCATCATTTCCTAGCAATCAGTCTTGCTTTAAATGCTTAAAAACCTGAGTTAGTTCAAAGCCACTTAACATTTTATAAAGCAATAATAATGTCTTATATTTCTCAAGTTTCACCACTATTTAAACAATGAAGAGCAATGTTTTATTCATAATAACATTCTTTTCCTTGGACTGTGGAGTGTAATTCAGCACGATTTAGTCTGGACCAGACATCCTGGTTCACCAAGAGAGTTCATCTGGTAGGATCTAAGAAGTGCAATCTTAGGAGAAGTGATTGATACCAGTGGTTCAGTTTCTTTCTTTCTTTCTTTCTTTCTTTCTTTCTTTCTTTCTTTCTTTCTTTCTTTCTTTCTTTCTTTCTTTCTTTCTTTCTTTTCTTCTTTCTTTCTTTCTTTCTTTCTTTTTTTTTTCTTTCTTTCTTTCTTTTTTAGATTTTTATTTATTTGAGAGCAAGAAAGACCAGAGTGGGGGGAGGGGCGTAGGGGAGACAGAATTTCAAGCTGCCTCCCTGCTGAGCACAGAGTTGATGCTGGGGCTCGACCCCATGACCCTGAGATCATGACCTGAGCTGAAATCGAGAGTGGGGTGCTCAACTGACTGAGCCACCTAGGCGTTCCCCTCTGTGGTTCAGTTCTTAACTAGCTGTGTGACCTAAGGCAAGGTATTTTACTTTTATGAATGTTTTTCCATCTGTAAAGATATGCACTTCTTATTATCTTCTAGCACTATTATTCCATTAAGTTGGAATTTTTCCTGTGGTAAGACTATCACAAAATGCAGTAGAACTTAAGAGTACAATAGACATAATAAGGTAACGCTTTAGAATCTCGAATTTCTCTAGGATTACTGTTATAAAAATGATTTATCATTGTGCAGTAGATTTTTAAAGTTGTAATTAATAGTGGATTTCTATTAAGAAAAAGAAAACAGAATTAATTGTATGTGTGATGAAATCCGGGGTCTGTGGTAAATGTTGAGCAGCTTTTGTTTTTTGTTTACTTACTTTAGTAATGGCTATTTGTCTTTTGAGTTTTCTTGTAACAAACAACATTCATTTTTTAAAAATTCATTATTTATTTATTTAGTTAGGAATTAATTTTTTCATTGTCATTTTCACAGTCCTATATGAGTGGACATAGTAGTCAATAAATATTTATTGAAAAACTGAAGGAATTTATTCAACAGATGTATATTAAGCCACAATTACTGGCTTAGCTCATTCAGTGCCACATATTAGGGAACTATAAAAATGAGTAAGTGGATTTCAGTCTTTGAGGATCTCACTATTTAATAGGAATAAACAAAAATGTATGATGTTAATTGCAGTATAATGTGATAAATACTATATAATAGACATTTAATTAATACTGTCTAGAGGAATCCTGGAATATTTGAGAGAAGATCTCCATTTTAATTGTTTTTTTCCCAAATTAAGCAGAGGTTTAAGAGGCAGCGTTGTAAGACTAAAGAAAGCAAATGCACAATGAGACAAGGCATATTGAGATAACAGAGAAAATGGAGCAGTGTAGGATGTGGGAGTGGAGGGCTGGGAAGTGGGGCTGGATGGAGAGCTTGAAGGCGTAACTGTGAGGGTGTTTGCAGCCATATGAAGAATTTCCACTTTTTTTTTTTTTATAAAAATAGTTTGTTTAGCTAAAACAATCAGCTGGGAGTTAAACAAGGTAACTTGGAATCAATAAAAATTTTTTTCACTAAAGATTTTAAAGCAAGGCAATGACAGGATCATATTTGGTGTTTCAAAGATAAATCCAGTGGAATAATTACATGGCCCAGCAAGACAGAGAAGCTGGATAAAGGAGACCAGTTTGTAGACAGTTGCATTGAGAGATGGGGAGCTAGAGGTTACAGCGAAGAATTTCAAATGTTTTAGTCTTCACATGTCCATTTGGTAGCAAACATTGCAAGTACACTACAGTTTTTGTGACTTTATTTATTATGTACTACTATACACCAATGCTAAAGTATATATGTACATTTTATTTTTTTAAGATTTTATTTATTTATTTGCCAGAGAGAGAGCACAAAAGGGGGAGCTGCAGGCAGAGGGAGAAGCAGGGGGAGTGGAAGAGGGAGAAGCAGACTCCCCACTGAGCAAGGAGCCCAACGTGGGACTCAATCCCAGGACTCTGGGATCATGACCTGAGCCGAAGGCAGACGCTTAACCAACTGAGCCACCCAGGCGCCCCTTTACGTACATTTTAAAATATTATATGAGATTTTATTTAAAAGTTTAAGGATTATATTTAAAAATACACATCAATAGAATTTCTCTTAATTTCCCATGCCCGGAGGCTGTTAATGCAGCCACAGAATGTTGCTCACCCACTTCAGATACTATTGGTTTAGAATGGCGGTTCTCAACATTGGCTGTATCTTGGGAATACCAGGCTGCATCCTAGAAAAATTATTCTGAATCTCCGGGTGTAGGACCCAAACATCTGAATTTTCCTATTTCCCAAGGGGCTTCCAGCATTCAGCCAAGGATAAGAACCACTTTAAGAGAGTAGAAGAGCGATTTCAAATTTGAGCACAGAGAAAACAGAGGAGAGGGGTGGTGTGTTATGTTAGAATTACGTGGGAAACTATTTCAAACTATAGCCATCCCTTCACCTTTCTAGAGATTTTGTATCTCCACCTGGGGTTATATTGTGTGCTCTGAGTCCAACTAGATTGAATTAAACTCATACAGTTAATCTAGACAAAGAAATTGACTAGGATCTTATTTAAGATAGGAATTTGGGGTTGGAGAGAGAAGGATTGGTTTGGGAGAAAATTTTGTGACATGTTTGACTGTTTGAATATAGAGCCAGAATTGCAGGTAGACTCTAGAATTTCTCAGTGTCCTCATGTACTGAGATAGGAAACACACAGGAATAAAAATAGTTACTGTTATTTACTTTTTTAGAGGTGTAGCAATATTGGTGACATGCATGTGTCAGATTCAGTTCTGTAAGGCATGCAGGTGGTTATGTCTGAAGTGGGGACCATTGATTTAGGACTTGGGACAGAAATCTGGGCTTCCCACATAAGACAGTAGAAAACATTGTGCGGCCAAATAATATCATTCAGCCAGGAAGAGTATTTAGTACAAATAGAAGGGGAAAAAAGGATTGGACCCTTAAACAACCACCAATCAAAAGGACAGCATGTGGGGGCACCTGGGTGGCTCAGTTGGTTAAGCGACTGCCTTTGGCTCAGGTCATGATCCCGGAGTCCCGGGATCGAGTCCCGCATCGGGCTCCCTGCTCAGCAGGGAGTCTGCTTCTCCCTCTGACCCTCCCCCCTCTCATGTGCTTTCTCTCTCTCTCTCAAATAAATAAATAAAAAATCTTTAAAAAAAAAAAAAAGGACAGCATGTGGAGAAAAATCAGTAAAGAAGACCATTGAGGAGCAGCTAGAGACATGGAAAGAAAAACAGCAGAAGTGAAGGTGGTGGGCACCCGAAATGAGTAGAATGCCAAGAAGGGGCAGTGGTCAGCAAAAGCAAATTCTCCAAAAACAGTCAAGTAAGATAGAACCTGAAAAATAAAGGCTTTCTAATCAGAATAATTAGGAGATTTGAAAATGTGAATTGAGAAGAGTTTCGGTGGGAAGACAGTGGAAGAAGCTGAGGCAGTGTGTCTCAACCTGAAACAGTTTGGGCAGAGAAGTAAGGAATAAGATACAAAAGTGGTTTCAGGGGGCGCCTGGGTGGCTCAGTCATTAAGCGTCTGCCTTCGGCTCAGGTCATGATCCCAGGGTCCTGGGATCGAGCCCCACATCGGGCTCCCTGCTCTGCGGGAAGCCTGCTTCTCCCTCTCCCACTCCTCCTGCTTGTGTTCCTGCTCTCGCTATGTCTCTCTCTGTCAAATAAATAAATAAAATCTTTATTAAAAAAGTGGTTTCAGGGAAAGTTTGGGGGGATGTTTTTATTTGATGGAGAGATGGGGGCATACATGCAATATGGAGTAGGGAAAGCAGAAAGATAGAAAGACAAAAATGGCACCGTGGAAAATCAAACTGTGCCTTGTTTTTTACACTAAGCCCAGATTATTTTTTACAGTTTGGTTTTTTTGTGTGTGTTTGTTTGTTTGTTTCTCTTTATTTTTTCCCCCAGCAGTAAAGGTATTTCACATTTTGGAAATTGTATCTTTTTTTTAATGTGTTGCTTTACCATCGGCTGTGGCTTTCAATCTCAGTTAATGATCAGTCAGTAGTACACATGAACATAAATATTTTTATAGAAAGCACAAGTTTTTATTTTGACTTTCTTTTAAATTAAGCACCGTTAAAAGGAAATAATCACTAAAGAGGATTAGATACGTACCCCAACAGCAATAAATTTCCTGGGGCCATCTTTGATTTGGTTACAACTATCCTACATGACTTTGAATTACAAACAAATATAAGGAATGTTGGTTAAAATAATATCTATGTATTTAAATAAAATAGTAAAAACAATGTGGAATCAGTTGGTTAAAATAATATCTATGTATTTAAATAAAATAGTAAAAACAATGTGGAATCAGATGGCAATTGTGTATATGCACTGGGGAAAATAATGAAGGAGACTGAGTATGTCTTCATGGGCTTTCCATTTCTTCTCTATCAGTATACATTTTGACCCTCATTTTCCTATCTTCCTCAAATTGACATTGCTGTACACTTTCTCTTGAAAATTCCCTTTCCTTAATCGGGAGTTAATGTTAGTAGAATCAATTAGGATAGTTTATTTATGTTAAGATGTTATTGATACTGTTTTAATTAATAGTCAAAAGTGACTACATAGTTTATCTATATTCTAATTAGGTTAGCATATGTCAGAAGTTTGATAGTTAACTTTGCATAATCAGTAAACAATTTCTACTAACTACCTAAGGGTAGTCACCGTCTTAGGGTCCAATTCAATCTAACCAAACCTCCAATGGAGTTAATAAGAGTAGTAATTATCCTAGAATTAGCATCCATTAACATGCAACTACATTAATATTAACCGTAATAGCTCATATTTTTAGCTATTTTTTGGTGTACTGGACATAATTTTAAGTGTGTCACATGTAGTAACTTATTCAATCCTTAAAACAATTCAATCCTTATTTTATTATTACTGCTTTTTTAAAAGATTTTATTTATTTACCTGAGAGAGAAAGATAGTGAGAGAGAGCATGAGCAGGGGAAGAGGGAGAAGCAGGCTCCCCACTGAGCAGGGAGCTCGCTGCAGGACTTGTTCCCAGGACCGTGGGATTATGACGTGAGCTGAAGGCAGACATTTAACCCACTGAGCCAGCTAGGCACCCCTATTCTTCTTTTATAGTGAGGAAATTCTAGCCCAAAACAGTTAAGCCACTTGTCCAAAGTCATATACTAAGTAAGTGGCAGAGCCAAGTTTCTCACCCATGCGGTATGACTCCAGAGCGTCTGCTCTTAAACACACTTTACTATCCAGACTTATTTATTCTAGTTTAATATAAATAAATTTTCAGAGAAAACTAGCCTATATCAGCACATGAGTGTATTTTTTTTTTCTAGTAACAACCAAGGTTTACTTATTGTTTATAGAGTAATATTAAAGGCCGCTAAGGGCTTATTCCTCATTGACACTCTATTAAAGGATTTCTTCACACGGGAGTACCTAACGGGGAATAAGAATTTCATTTATTCAGTCAGTCATTCATTGAACAATGCTTATTCAATATCTGCTATGTCCTTGGCTCTATGTGCTATGAAAAACAGCTTTCTTTGGACCCATAGATGGGTGGGGAAAAGATACAACTAAAACATAAACAGATATAACATGCTGTACTATAGCATAAAGTAATATACCATATAACCACAGGATAAGATTCCGATCCCACAAGTGTGCTTTAATTCAGAAGGGTCGAATTGTACGTAAGTGGAAAGCTTATGGAAAGAAGCTTTGCTGTGTTCTGTACTTGGCTAGTTCCTCAGTTCTGTGAAGTAAGGTGCTAAGCTTTCAAACATTGTGAGAGCGGTTGGAGCAATCTGTCCATAGACCTGAGCAGAAACTGGCTAAAGCAATAGACAGTTAAGGAAGAAACAGAATAAAACACTTTTCAGTATAAGGCCAAAAATGGTTCCCAGACAATAATTCTTCAGTAAACAACAGAGCAGAAGGGGGGGGGGGGCAGAAGACTAATGTCTAGTGAATTAGCATGAAGGAACACCAACGTAAACAAAGCAAGCTTGCTAGAGAGCCAAGTTCCGAGTGTTTTAAAGCCAGGGGAGTTTGTATTTTGCTCTCAACAAGTTGAAGAACAATTGCTGCACATATATAAGGCAGGTGCCATTGTTCCTTGGACTGTCACTTTGGCCCTTTGTGCAAAGTAGTGTTCACACTATTGGATGTTGAGTGAAGTGCTAATTCAAAGAAAATAACTAGTCTGGAAGGGCATGATTTAATACTCCCACCTGTCTCATTTTAATTATTTTACTTATAGGTCAGAAATACAAAGAGATGTCTTTAATAGAAAAGTGTGAATAGAGCAAAATATATAGAAATCAGTGTGGAAGAAAACCCCATTGTCCCCCTATTTTGTTTGGTCATGTGAAAATGAACATCTGTACCTTCATACATGCTGCAATTTTCCACCCTAGCAATTACTCACATGAGCTAGTGGGATATAATTGTCCAAGATTTGTGTTCATTTGGGTAATTTAGTGGAAAAACTCCTATTAGGGTAAGCTGGCCAAAAGATAGAATTATATTGGATGGTTTACAATTTAATCAGCTTTGTTTTATGATCGGTACAAATTGGTACCCTACACGAAGGGATATGGACACATAATGCATTTCGTTGAAGTGTGTGACACGTAAGAATCAGAAATGTCAAATACTAAATGTAGGAAAATCGGAAAGCATCCAGTCTTCAATTAATTAAAATTATAAGTAGAGTTTGAATGTCATGATTTGCTTTCAAGGGTATTTTCAAATTACCAGTAAATATAGGCTAAATAAGTATTTGGTAGAAGTTTATTAGATGGGAAATACTGAGCACATTTCCGAGTCATTACTACTTAGCAAGGTGAATAGAAAATCATTTCTGGATGTTTTTACCTATCCAGAGTAAGTAGAGACACTTTAGAGACTGTTGGTTTTAACTGTTGTTGTTTTTTAAACTTTTGTGGAACAAGAGGGCAATATTGAACTCCATAATCCTTTTCTTCTTTGTTTTATAAAGGTAATGTATCAGGATAATGAAGTTAAAGTGACCTTCCTCTGAGAGTTTCAAATGAGAGATTATAAATTTCTATTAAAGAATGTTTCAGCAAGTATCTTGGTTACAGTAAGGAATGAAACATTTAAAGGAATTTCTTATTTAAGTGTAGCTTAAAGAATTATCATGACCCTTGAAAATGTTAAAAATGGTGGGAATATTTAGGTTGTACAATTACTTTTGGTGATTGCATTTCTCATGACCATGTGTGTGTAGTTTCAGAGCTGATCTAAATGACAATCAGTAGATAAATGGAAAGGACTTGATTCTGGAAGCTGAAACACGCATGTGGGCCTTGTCTGCCACAGACTAGCTACAATTCCTTGAGCAAAATTCTTAACCTAGAAAATGAGCGATGAAGTGACCACATCTCACAGGATGGTTTTATGGATTAAATAGTATTATTTTATTCATTCAAAAAAATATCTACTTCAGTTCTTACTGTGAACGAAACAGTGCCAGACCCCAGCTATCCAGAGATAAACAGACATTGGAGCTTACCTTCCTAGGTTCCCTGGCTGGAGCCCTATAAATGGGACTGACAAAAGACAGATTAACAGGAGAAAAGCAAACAGATCTATTTAATATAAGTTTTATGTGACATAGGAGCCTTCATAAGGAAATAAAACCCTGAAGAAGTGGGTAAACCTGAGTGTTCTTATGCTAGGTTTGATGAAGAGTGGAAAGTTAGGGGAAAATGTGATAGGACAAAAGTTCGCTAAGGATAGCGAACTGGGTGACAATCAGCAAGACCTCTTTGTTCAGATTCTTCTTGGTGGCCCTCCATCTTCAGAGATAAGGACTCTTCTTTCCTCTAGGTGTACGAGGGCATATCTCCCATGAGAATCTTCGGACCTGCCTCAGGGGGAGGTCAGAGAGTTCTTCTTCTACCTGTGGTTTCTCAAGTTCCTTTAGCTGAAAATATGCAATGTGCGGTATTTTGGAGTAGTGTGTTCTGAACCCCATCATATGTAATAAAGATATTTAGCAACTGACATTTTTGTGCACCTACTATCTGCCAGATACAGTTTGTTAAGGGTGAGTACAGGAAGGAAGACGTAACTAATGAAAAAGGGTGAGTTTGGGGGGTTTTCTAGTGAGCTACACTGAGTATAGTGTAAACCCACCCAGCATGAAATTGTTTTTAAGTCATAACATCATAGAATATTAATGCTACAAAATATTTTTTTAACATTTTATTTTGGAAATGTATGTTTCTTTAAAGAGATTAAACATTTATCAAAATCTGAGTCGATTTATGATATGGATTTTTCATCATTTTTACTAACAGTTTAATTTCAACATTTTAAGAAACAAGTAGCAAAATGAATAAACATCTATATATGTTTATCTTATGAAGTAAGAAAGTTCAACTAAATTTGTCTTCTAAGCTTTTTTTTCCCCCTAAAGGAAGAACTCATATAAGTTGCATTTTTGGATAGCAGTCCCTCCCGTGATAATATACTGATTTAGTGAGTAAAAGCACTGATTTTAGAATGGAACTATTAGGATTTGTATCTCTTATTTTTCTCACCGATAAAATAGGGATCATAATAGTAGTAAACTCATATGGTTTGGGTAGGAATTAATGAAATAAAGGTATAATAAATCCTTAGCCCAGTTCCTAGCACAGTATAAAATTCTCAATAAATATGTTATTATTTTAAAACAGGGGCACCTGGGTGGCTCAGTCATTAAGCGTCTGCCTCTGGCTCAGGTCCTGATTGGGATGGAGCCCTGCAGTGGGCTCCCTGCTCGGTGGGAAGCCTGCTTCTCCCTCTCCCACTCCCCCTGCTTGTGTTCCCTCTCTCGCTGTGTCTCTCTCTGTCAAATGAATAAATAAAATCTTTAAACAAATAGAAAAAATAAAACGTACACACACACCTCGCACCTAAAAACAAATGAATGCGTGTTAAGTATTAATTTTATTTGGTTATCATTGGATGGTGCAACGATGATGTAGTTTGGGAATATCTAATATGAAGCATAATTTCTTGTCCCAGGGTTTTAACAGTGTAGTGGATAAAAGGATGTGATTTTACATCAGACTGACCTAGGATGGAATCTTGGTTCCCCCATGTATTAAGCAAAATATCAGCTTCTCCATTTGTAAAATAGTGAAAACTTGTCATCAGGCTTTGTGAGGATTAAATGAGATGCAGTTCTTAACACCCTTCCACAGACTAAATGCCAGACTTTTAGCTATTTGTAGTAGTGGGATGAGAAATGATCCCATGTGTAATTATGTAATATATGAAATAAGATGGTACTTAGTACAATGTATGCTTTTGTCTTTTACAAAAACAGCGTAAGTTCACTATATAACAAATCAGACGCTTAGAAATGTACAAAGGAGAAGATTAAAATCATTCATAATCTCACTGCTCAGGAACGACTACTTCTAGCAGTTATCTTTTCTTTATGCCTCTGCTTTCTACAGATACATCTACGTTAGTTATGTGTTCTTACAAAATTAGAAACATATTTTACACTAACCTTTCCTGAAGTCTATTACTAAGGATTATATTTTAGAAAGACGTCAACGATGTTCCTCAAATAATTTACAAAAATTAATGAAGTAAATTTGGCATGGTCAAATGTGTTTAGAAAAACTTGGGCAACAAAGTTAAATGAGGTGGTTTTTTTAATAACTGTGGGACTTTTCAATATTTTTAGTATTTAGTAATTCACCAAAGGGTGGCCATAACATACACAGTTTTCCAAGCATAAATGTCTTACTTTTTTTTAACAAATACATTTTAAGGCCACTTTGATCTAGTGGTTTCTGGAACTTAATTTTGGAAACTGTCATACTTATTTTTACGTGTTTTTTTTTCCAATTAACATTTCATCTTGAGTATTTTACTACTTTATTATAAAAAGAACTTTATATTTAATGCCTGTGTAATATTCATTTTAATAACAAGGCAAAATGTTCATTTTAGAATTAGTAATGTGGTTATTAAAAGTTTAAAATTCAAAAAGACCAAGCCTAGAATAGTCTAACAGAGCTTTAGGTAGATATATATGAACAGGGGGTGAGGGAGTGCTGAAGAAACACGATCAAAAAGATATCAAGGGTGGGGCACCTGGCTGGCTCAGTAGGTAGAGCATGTGACTCTTGATCTCACAGTTGTGAGTTCGAGCCCCACCTTGGGTATGGAGATGACTGAAAAAATTAAAAATCTTTTAGAAAAAAAAATATGTCAAGGGAAGCCACTTTTATGTTATTATTTCAAATAATTTCATGGCTGCCTGTCACTCTGAAGCAAAGACTGTTCTTTCCTGTATAAATGATAGACTGACTGCTACTTGCCTTTTTCCTTTGTTCAAGATCATTTTGAAGGGATAATTTTTAAACAAAATTATCTCAACTAGGAAGTTGCAAGGAGGAGTTTAAGAAAATTTATTCAGGCAGGCATTTTAATCAAAGAGGTATTTGTTGGAAATGTGGTTAAAAGTGTAGTTGGCCAAGTCATACAAATAGTAACTTTTTTCCCTTTGAGCTCTAGCCCAAGGCTTTAGAAATGAGTTATGAATGTAAATAAATACAAATCAATAGGAGTTCTGTTTTTATTATTTCACTGGGAATTTCTGTACAATTTGAGAGCAACTTGCTGCAAGTTCAGCAGATGATTAAGTTTAACCTTGATCCTGAGCCAGCAAGATTGGCTTGCTTTCTATCAGCGAGGGATGTAAATTTACTCGGACACTTTTTAATTGGCATTTATGCAACATGTACACACAGATGCTGAATTCATTGAGAAATCCTGAGTGCCATCTGTTTAACTAGCTTTGCCCTCTATTAAAATACATGATAAAATGAGACTGTATCTCCTTGGCTTGCTCATGTATTTATCTTACACTATAGAACATTTCCAATGAGTACCTTATCAGTGTGATACTGTGATCGATATTAATGCTTACTATTAACAATCTAAAAATATACTTTATTTTCTCTTTACCTTTACGAGGACTATTTAAGACATTTTTCATCTCGTGTTTTCCCTTCGTAAAATGATTATCTTCAGGAAGTGGCTTTTTTTAAGTTAATTTTTTTTTTTAAGTTTAGGGTAACTTTGTTAGTAAAACAACTGAGATTGCTATAATGTCGAATTATAAGTACTTTCTTATCAAATGCAAATTAGTTTCATAACAAATTTAATATTTCTGAATTTAAAAAATGATTTTTAAAATTATCAGTTTAGCCTCCCCCCACCCCCACCGAAGTTTCATTTACAAATGAACCAACATTTTAGGATTAGTCCTCTCTTTCACATTTAACCAAAACTTTAGATTGGACTCACTTCCAAATGAAAGAGTCATTTGCCTTCCCTGCAAGACTTGGCAACAACCATATCCTATTGTGATCTATATGCGCAGACCTTGAAGAAAAGTCTGAAAATATCATGAAAATTAAAGGGGAAGTGCTCTTTTTTAACCACATAGTATCCTAAATAATAATAATAATAATAATAATAATAATAATAATAATAATAACCATAAAACCACAGGTCCAAAATTCACATTTAAAAAAAAAAATCTGCCTATAACCACTAAGGAAATTGAAGCAGTCATCAAAAATCTCCCAAAAAACAAAAGCCCAGGGCCAGATGGCTTCCCAGGGGAATTCTACCAAACATTTCAAGAAGAATTAATACCTATTCTTCTGAAACTGTTCCAAAAAATAGACACGGAAGGAAAACTTCCAAACTCATTTTATGAGGCCAGCATTACCTTGATCCCAAAACCAGACAAAGACCCCATCAAAAAGGAGAATTACAGACCAATATCCCTGATGAACATGGATGCAAAAATTCTCACCAAAATACTAGCCAATAGGATCCAACAGTACAAGGATTATTCACCATGACCAAGTGGGATTTATCCCTGGGCTGCAAGGTTGGTTCAACATTCGCAAATCAATCAATGTGATACAATACATTAACAAAAGAAAGAACAAGAATCATATGATCCTCTCAGTAGATGCAGAAAAAGCTTTTGACAAAGTACAGCATCCTTTCTTGATCAAAACTCTTCAGAGTATAGGGATAGAGGGACATACCTCAATATCATAAAAGCCATCTATGAAAAACCTACAGCAAATATTATTCTCAATGGGGAAAAACTGAGAGCTTTCCCCCTAAGGTCAGGAACACGGCAGGGATGTCCACTATCACCACTGCTATTCAACATAGTATTGGAAGTCCTAGCCACAGCAATCAGACAACAAAAAGAAATCAAAGGCATCCAAATCGGCAAAGAAGAAGTCAAACTCTCACTCTTTGCAGATGATATGATGCTTTATGTGGAAAACCCAAAAGACTCCACCCCAAAACTGCTAGAACTCATACAGGAATTCAGTAAAGTGGCAGGATATAAAATCAATGCACAGAAGTCAGTGGCATTCCTATACACCAACAACAAGACAGAAGAAAGAGAAATTAAGGAGTCGATTCCATTTACAATTGCACCCAAAACCATAAGATACCTAGGAATAAATCTAACCAAAGAGACAAAGGATCTGTACTCAGAAAACTATAAAATACTCATGAAAGAATTTGAGGAAGACACAAAGAAATGGAAAAACGTTCCATGCTCATGGATTGGAAGAACAAATATTGTGAAGATGTCAATGCTACCTAGAGCAATCTACACATTCAATGCAGTCCTCATCAAAATACCATCCACTTTTTTCAAAGACATGGAACAAATAATCCTAAAATTTGTATGGAACCAGAAAAGACCCCGCATAGCCAGAGGAATATTGAAAAAGAAAAGCAAAGCCGGCGGCATCACAATTCCGGACTTCAAGCTCTATTACAAAGCTGTCATCATCAAGACAGCATGGTACTGGCACAAAAACAGACAGACACATAGATCAATGGAACAGAATAGAGAGCCCAGAAATGGACCCTCAACTCTATGGTCAACTAATCTTCGACAAAGCAGGAAAGAATGTCCAATGGAACAAAGACAGTCTCTTCAACAAATGGTGTTGGGAAAATTGGATAGCCACATGCAGAAGAATGAAACTGGACCATTTCCTTACACCACACACAAAAATAGACTCCAAATGGTTGAAAGACCTCAATGTGAGACAGGAGTCCATCAAAATCCTAAAGGAGAACACAGGCAGCAACCTCTTTGACCTCAGCCGAAGCAACTTCTTCCTAGAAACATCGCCAAAGGCAAGGGAAGCAAGGGCAAAAATGAACTATTGGGACTTCATCAAGATAAAAAGCTTTTGCAAAGCAAAGGAAACAGTCAACAAAACCAAAAGACAACCGACAGAATGGGAGAAGATATTTGCAAATGACATATCAGATAAAGGGCTAGTATCCAAAATCTATAAAGAACTCATCAAACTCAACACCCAAAGAACAAAGAATCCAATCAAGAAATGGGCAGAAGACATGAACAGACATTTTTCCAAAGAAGACATCCAAATGGCCAACAGACACATGAAAAAGTGCTCAATATCGCTCGGCATCAGGGAAATCCAAATCAAAACCTCAATGAGATACCACCTCACACCAGTCAGAATGGCTAAAATTAACAAGTCAGGAAACGACAGATGTTGGAGGGGATGCGGAGAAAGGGGAACCCTCCTACACTGTTGGTGGGAATGCAAGCTGGTGCAGCCACTCTGGAAAACTGTATGGAGGTTCCTCAAAAAGTTGAAAATAGAGCTACCATATGATCCAGCAATTGCACTACTGGGTATTTACCCCAAAGATACAAAAGTAGGGATCCAAGGGGTACGTGCACCCCGATGTTTTTAGCAGCAATGTCCACAATAGCCAAACTGTGGAAAGAGCCAAGATGTCCATCGACAGATGAATGGATAAAGAAGATGTGGTATATATATACAATGGAATATTATGCAGTCATCAAAAGGAATGAGATCTTGCCATTTGCAACGACGTGGATGGAAATGGAGGGTATTATGTTGAGTGAAATAAGTCAAAAAGAGAAAGACATGTATCATATGATCTCACTGATATGAGGAATTCTTAATCGCAGGAAACAAACTGAGTGTTATTGGAGTGGGAGGTGGGGTGGGAGGGATGGGGTGACTGGGTGATAGACACTGGGGAGGGTATGTGCTCTGGTAAGCACTGTGAATTGTGCAAGACTGTTGAATCTCAGATCTGTACCTCTGAAACAAATAATGCAATATATGTTAAGAAAAAAAGAAGAAGAAGAAGAAGAAGAAGAAGAAGAAGGTAGCGGGAGGGGAAGAATGAAGCGGGGGAAATCGGAGGGGTAGACGAACCATGAGAGACGATGGACTCTGAAAAACAAACAGGGTTCTAGAGGGGAGGGGGGTGGGAGGATGGGTTGGCCTGGTGGTGGGTATTGAGGGGGGCACATTCTGCATGGAGCACTGGGTGTTGTGCACAAACAATGAATCATGGAACACTTCATCTAAAACTAATGATGTAATGTATGGGGATTAACATAAGAATAAAAAAATTTAAAAAAAAATCTGAAACATACATTGATTCAGTGATGCCCTGTTAAGTTTCCAATCAAATTACAACTACACTTTCCTGGTATATTAAGTCGTTTCCTTTAAAAAAAAATCACCCAAACCATGGAATTATTTTTTGTACATTTTCCTATTACACTAAAGTTAGCATTCAGTTGTAAGAGAGCTGTCACTTTTTATAGCTGTCATGATGACAGAATGAACCATTTATTTTATAAGAGGGCTTATGTCTCTGTGACAGGTAGAGATTATGATGACAGTGTCTTCAACCTAATTTCATGAGCCTGAGAATGAAATTCCTAAGCTTGAAAGGTTTTTAAAACTGAAAGTAAACTAACAGGTATAGTATCAAATTTAAGTGGCTGTTACAGGAATGGGTTTAGTTAATTTCCTCATGTGGTTAATGCTTAATACAGAAATATTACTTAATATATTAATATAATTATCTTCTAAGTGTTGGGTTTCTGGGGCTGACCTACAGGGAAACCTATGAAATAAGCAATCCCTCCCCAGGGAACCACCTTGAGCAAATCTTGTACTTGCCAAGGACTCCCCATGAAAGCCCTAGTTGGAGCTGCTTAGAAATACTCTCAATTCCATCTCAAATAAAAAAAAAATAATAATAATTAATTGAAAATTTTTTGTTATCTCTGGATTCTGTTCTAGTTGTCAGTGGATAACAATAATCTGATTGGAAAGCAATGGACTTTCTTAACCTGTTTGGGTTATTATAACATTAAAGAAATTACTTAACTTCAATGAACTCAGTTTTACCATCTATAAAATGAAGGACACTTGGACTGAAAAGATCTCTTAAGTTCTTGGGGCACCTGGATGACTCAGTCAGTGAAGCAGCTGACTCCTAATTTCAGCTCAGGTCATGATCTCAGGTTCATGAGATCGAGCCCTGCATGGGGCTCTGCTTAAGAGTCTCTTCCTCTCCCTCTGCCCCTCACCACACCCCCATACCCCACTTGCACTCTCTTGCAAAAAAAAAAAAAAACAAAAAAACAAAGCTCTATGTTCCTTTTAACTAAAAATGCTATTATTCAAAATAATAAACATATAAAATAAGATCATAGGATATAGATTGGGCTGCTTATCTTTTATGCCTCCAAAGTATAAAACTTTAGAACATAGGACTAAATGCTTCTCTGCTGAATTAGACTGAAAATCTATTAAAACGTTTCCTTTACTTTTAAGATGAAGCACAGTTATCTTTTGAAAACCCACATCCATTTGTGACAATATGAATGGATCTTGAGTACATTATGCTAAGGGAGACAAGTCAGAAGACGAAGACAAGTACTGTATGATATTACCTATGTGGAACTGGAAGAAGTCATCCTCTTAAAAAATAGAGTAAAATGATGGTTATCACAGGGTGGGGGTGTAGGGGGATAAAAGTGATCTTGTTTAAGGTTACAAACCAAAATGAGTAGTAAATAAACCATGGTGATTTAATGTACAGTATAATAAATATGGACAACAAATTCTACTATAATTATATAATATAAATTTTGCTGCAATGGCAATCATATTACAATATAGAACAATATAGAAATATATCAAAGTAACATATGGTACACCTTAAATTTACACAATGTTATATGTCAAATATATTCAATAAAGAATTAAAAAAAAAAAGAATTCCAAAGAGGAAAAAAAAAAAGAAAGAAAGAAAAGAAAATCCACATCCCAGTCAGCTTCTAGTTGCAGTTCCTAACTACAATTAGATGCTTTAACACATAATAATCTCTTATACCCATGTGCTATAAAACCGAAGGGTGCCTGGATGGCTCTGTTGATAGAGCACGTGACTCTTGATCTTGGGGTTGTGAGATCGAGCCCTACATTGGGCATAGAGATGATTTAAAAGAAAAAAAAAAGATTTAAAACATTTTACTTCACATTCTAGCCTTAATTGATTAACCTGCTCACATCATCTCTGTGGGTTTTAAATTCCTTTATGTATGGAGTTCCAGCCTTTGAGGTCTAAGGAAAGAGTGGAAATGGTGTTGCCAGGGGGAAATGTGGGAGCCGAAGAGGGTGTGGGAAGGAAGGTAGGCTGAGGATTCTGGGGGGACTAAAGTCTTGCAGGTGGTTTCAGCATTGGCAGAATCATAGATAGAGACTTCATCTTTAAAGGGTTCCCACATAGTAGGAACTCAAGTGTTTGTTTACTGAAATAAAATAAATATGAATAAATAAAAAGGCTGGAGATCAGTGATGTAGGGTTAGTGGATGAAGAGAAAATAGTGTGATTCTGTAAGATCTGTTTGTAGGCATGTATTATCACAGCTCACGGGATGAAGTTATGCGAACATGGTTAGCTAAAAGTTACAGTTCCTCCAGGATGCCTGGCTTGCTCAGTCGGTAGTGTATGTACCCCTTGATTTCGGGGATCATGAGTCCAACCCCCATGTTGGGCATAGAGATTATTTAAAAAAGAAATAAAAGTTACAGTTGCTTCAAAATATGTTTACATTTTGATTATAATCTGGAAGATTAAGGTACAGATTTTTTTGATGATAAAGATGATAAAGTACCACATATTTCAAATTAATTATATTAGAGGCAGGGTTCATGGATTAAAATATTAAGGACAGCTTCAGAGTATGGAGGTCCTATGTTACTTGCTATAAATGTTTTCAGTGGTTCATTTTCTAGCCATTAGGTTTCCAAAAGAAACCTACTAGAAATGCATTTATTAATTTGGTTTCTTCTGTCTGTATTTTTATTTATTTTGCTAACAACCCTGAATTTATATGACCATGTAATGCCATCTAGGCTATTTTAATTGCCAATCTTGACTTATTGCTAGCTCTTATCCTTGTTAGGAATGTGGTAATATGTTTCTTTCAAGTATTACTTAGATCAATTAATTATGATTGTAGGAACTGTCAATTATTTACACTGCTTGGGAGTAAAATGCATGTCTCTTGCACCACTTATCATGTAATATGGTATTATTTCATATTCTTTCCATATCTAATGACTTTTTCAACATGTCTATGGTCCCCTCCAATCCTAGAACATTGCATAATTACTGGTTGTGGTCTTTCCTTTCCTGGTCATGAATCTGTAAATGCCTTTCCTTTGATTCTTTTGTTTCTAAGCCAAGATAAATCATGTTATTTTTGTTACCTAAATGTTTCAACAGCATAAATAGTTTGATTAGTAAAGACAGTAAGGATAGTAATCCTTAAAATGTTGTACTTTCAATCAGAAAAAATTAAACATAGTTGATTTTTCATCATATGAAAACCTTTTATTTTTTTTTGAAAGTTAAAGAGGAAATTGGTATGCATAACACAAGCAAAAATTTTCTCTAGTTCTGACCTTGAGAAGACAAAAGAAAAAATAACTTGAGAAATGTGTGATTAAGCAATGCTGCTACATCATTTGTTTCGTGACATCATTACGTTAAGTGATATGTATCTCAGGTTATTATATGTTCACATAAATTTCTTTTTTGAAACAGTGAACTTAAAATGGTTAAACAAACAAAAACAAAATAGAAAGTAGAAATATGATCCAGAGTAAGAGCAACAATGTGTTTTTAATTTCATTATTTCTTGCCTTTTTAGTATTTAGGTCAAAGGGGCATTTGATGTTTTGTCATGCCTTTTTTTTTTTAACTAATAAATAATCCTTTATATGACTTTTTTTTTTTTCCCTCATTAAGACCATGGGATTGCTCCATGATTCCTGTAAGTTCAGGACTTCATCTCTGCTAAATCATAGGTCATTGTCAATTAAAAATAATCACGCACTTAAAGTGGGCCCATTATTTACTTTCCCAAAGATATCTATAAAAAGAGTCAAGAAGACATTTTTAGACCTAAGGAATTTTTTTTTTAAGATTTTATTTATTTATTTGACAGAGAAAGACAGCGAGAGAGAGAACACAAACAGGGGGAGTGGGAGTGGGAGAAGCAGGCTTCCCTCGGAGCAGGGAGCCCGATGTGGGGCTCAATCCCAGGACCCTGGGATCATGACCTGAGCCGAAGGCAGACACTTAACGACTGAGCCACCCAGCTGCCCCGGAAAAAAATGTTTTATGATTTCTTTAGCAGGAAAATATATTCTTGAATTATTATTTATAAAGTAAATATTCCCATTTTTATAATAAATGTAAATTTCAGGTATGAGAGTATGTTTATGAAATTGAGCTCTTTGAATCCACACAATTAAGGATAGAAACATCAAATTAACTTAGCATCCAGCTTACTATAAAAATCCTGACTACAATGTGAAAAAATACTTATTTTTGTCCATAGGAAGTTATATTGATTTTAGAAATCAAACTTTAATGAGTATTTTAAATTGTAATATCTCTGAAAATGCCTTCCTTTGTCAAAATGAATTATCATTAATTGCAAGTTAGAAGGTTATACACCACGAATATCAACCAGTTTTTGTATGTCCTTCCAAAAGTTGAGAAAGTATACAAACTTAACAATTGATAGCTGAAGTTGTCATTTTTGGTCTGGTTTGTATTGCAACTCATAAAGAAGTGTTGATGTTGACAGGGCACTTGTATGTGTGAAGGAGTCTAGCAAATATTTAGAGAACAGGTTTATCAACATATTTAAAATACTGACAAAAGTTTTATGATACTCAGAGATTTTATTGGCTAGTTAAAAACTACTTGGTTCAATCAATATAGTAACAACAGTCAGCACTTAGAAAATAAAAAGATTGAAAAACAGTCAAAAAAGCAGAAGTTATAGCTGCTCCTTGTGGAAAAACAAAACCTTGTGCATTTGTTTAATTTATAAGAAACGTTGCTGTTCCAACTGGGGTATATTAAAGAACAGTAAGCCAATGCTTGTCAGCATTGCAGAGGAACTCAGAGGATTCTTTGTTTTTATTTGAGTTCCTTAAAGTTCCTAATGACTTTATAGTTCTTTAAGTTGGTTTAGGATATTTTCAAAGACCAGGCAGCTAACCTGGTTCCGAGAACCATTTGTTCCTCGTTATAAGCAGAGGTCTTTCTTAAACTCTCCAGAGGAAGCATTTGGCTCTCTTTACCCATAAGACGGAGTGTGTGTTTGATTCCATTTTGACTATTGATCATTTGAGATTGTACTTTGATCTCTTCGACCTTAGATCATTTATGAACTAAGTAAATAACAGCATTTAGCTTGTTTTTCTTTAAATTTTACAGTCATAAACATGAAACCCAGAAGCATCAGCTCAAATTCATGACAAATTTCATAAACTTCCAAAATTTTCCTCAGAGAAGTTAACTCGTGTTCATTTCTGAGGTCCTATGCATGCTGGGCCTTTAGGGCGTGGTTCCAAGTGGAATAGAGATGAGTTGCTAAATTCTTCAAAGCTGATGACTGGATTAAGTGGGAGTGGGGGCTTTATTTAGGGCACTGGTATTCCAGCCAGAATACCTGTACATTTTAAAAGTGTATGGGGGCATGGTGATTTTGTATTTTCTAAATTCTCACTCCCTCTACGTAGCATTCCTAAAACTGATAATGCCAGAAATGTCCTCACTGTGGAATTCCTTGCCTTTCCTATTTGCCCTTCTTGCACTTTACAAACAGAAAACCATGCTGTTCAGACATCCAGAATCCTTCTGTGGTACACCCACAGAGGTGGAGAAAGCTCCCTGGCAGCAAACACAGGACTAGTGCCACAGTGCCTGATTTCAAAGCTGAGGACTGGGATAGACTGATCAGGAAGGAGCAACAATAAATCTTTCAAGGATAAAAGCGTGTTGCATGAGCATAAAACTGCATAGGAATTAGAATGGGGATGCAAATTCAAAGAGATTTAATAATGAAGAATGTAAAATTCACAACTTAAAACGTGTATTTATGTATTTATGTGTATTTCAGTGGACCCTGGTGGGCATCAGCTCATGTGGGTCTTTATGGTTCATTCATCAGATGTCCTTAAAAGAAGCAAGAACAGTTTTCTTTTGAATTTCATGTTTATGATAAGTCAGAAATTTTAAATACTGCAACCACTTAAACTTTCAAATATCAGCTTTGAAGTCTGAGAAGAGGACACGATCTTTTAAATTATTGGAGGGGACGCCAGTCAAAGGGTTTGTGAGGACCAATGAATTGGCCTTCTCAGGTACAGTAAGCTGACAACACGTGAAATGTTTCTTAATATCTAAAAGAGTTATGATCTTATAAAAGGAATTACAAGGCAATCTTTAGCTGTTCTGGACTAGGACCTTTGGGAGGCATCTTTGGCCAGAGTTTCTAATTGCTTCACTGGCTTAGTGCCTTCCTAGCTCTCCAGGACTTGGGTTAGTCTCTTGGACTGTTGACTGCAGGTGTTTTGCACACAGTAAACTCACCTGAGACTTATACTGGGTTCAGGGGAAGAGCCATGGAACATGGACCTTTCCTAGCACAGACTCAACTTCCATTATAAACAGTTTCCATTTCCATTATCTAATGTAAAAATAGGACTGGGGCACCTGGGTGGCTCAGTGGGTTAGGCGTCTGCCTTCAGCTCAGGTTATGATCCCAGGGTCATGGGATCCAGCCCCCCCCATCGGGCTCTCTGCTCAGGAGGGAGCCTGCTTCTCCCTCTCCATCTGCCCTTCCCCCCCTTGTGCTCTCTCTCTCTCTCTCAAATAAATAATAAATAAAATCATAAAAAAATAGGACCACAGACACAAATAACATATAGTAATGATTCATAATTTGAGATCTTTATTTTGATAGAGCATTATTTTTTGAATTATTTTTAGCATGTTCAATATTTTTTCACCCGCTTCTATTACTTCTATAAGCATAAATTTTATATTTCATAAAACACTGAGTGTAATGGGTAAAGCTAGCATTCTTAACAGAAGTTATAAAATGATTTGCTTTTCTACTAATTGAATGTCTAGTAACCTTTAATCAGGGTTTTTTAGCATGACTCCAGTTATCAGCAAAAAGAGGTCTTAAACTTTCCCAAGATGCTGAAGGCTGATTGAACTTTCCCAAGGGCCATATAGTTTGTTAGGAAAGGCAGCTCACACAGCTACACACCTGCATATTTGTTATGTTCCTTGGAGATTGAAAGCTTTGTTAGATACTTGGCATTATTATTCTGAAGCCCCCAGACAGCCTGTGATCGGGAAGATACAAGGAATTAACAGATCTGAAAGTTATTATGTTGAGAAATAGTCACAGTGATTTAGGGCAGATTGTCACCAATTAAAGACTCTTTTTGTTCAGCTGCTGTGTCTCTGTGTGTGCTATTTAGACTTAGTTTTTTCCTATCACTATTCCTTTCAGTTGGGGGGGGGGATGATGTTATAATTGGCAATCTTAATTATGCTGCACAAAGATACATTAGTGAGAATAGTTTTGTGTGTGGGTGAGGATTTTTCTCCCTTGAGACTGTTAACTACTAGACTTTTCTAAAACTCCGTTTTAGAAACTCTTCTCCTGTTTGAGCTGCTGCCATCTTGGGCTTGAGGGTAAAGAAACATCTGGTTTTTTTGTTTTTGTTTTTTATAATCACCTTTGTTTCCCAGCAAACATTTTAATTAGAAAACATTCCAGTCTTTCTCAGGCACTTGAAAAAAAATGTGTCTTTATGAAAATAGTTGTCTCAAGATCTAGTCCTACTGTATCCACTAACTCACTGTACAACCCTGAGTCCTTTTAGCTCCGGGTCTTTGAGTCTTGATTCGTAATTGGGGGTGGGGTAGAAAATGGGGGAGTTTGTTCTTAGGCTATATGAAGTTCTGATTTTATAAGCTATAGTAACATAGGCCTATTTTAAGGCATTATTTTAAATGCAAGGGATGAGAAACATCTCCACATTTCACTTCAGTGTGACGGGGAAGACTGGATGTATTTTGAAATGGCACCAAAGTGGAGTTCTCTTATCCACCACCAAGGAGAAAAATTCAGGTCTGAGTATCCCTCTTCTAGAAGGGCAGTCGCATTTTGGGCTAAAAATGCAGGCTTTGGTATCCAACTGAGTCCAGGTCCGAATCCTATATTTAATCACTTACTCGCTGCATACAATATCAGTACAGGAGCTAGGGAAATGTATTTAATCACTCAGATACCAGTTTAACACTAGACCTGAATTCTTCTGCAGGACAGCCCCAGATGGGGAAATGAAACCAGATCCCTTTTTCTGTTTTGCATATTAAACTTTTGTCTAATGTTTCAACTGAACAAAGCATTCTGTGATGAAGGAAAAAAAGAGAGAGAAAAACCCTGAAATAAGGGCTTTGAAAGCAGAGATCAGCTATGTCTTGTTTATCCTGTTAGTCACCACCTCCAAACACAATGCCTAGTACTTTTATTGAATGAATTAATGAGTGAATCACAAATCCTTGAGAGTTTGGTGACTCAGCATTTTCCCAGGGAACTTTATTATGCTTTAGAGATTTAGTAAACTTCTGACAAATGTGAACTCTTATTATTCTAATTGTGTAATCAACATTTAATATGCTATTGATTCTCTTATACTTAAATGGTAAATTGAGCTTAATTTATGGCAGTCCTGAGAAATAGCCTATTATGTTTTGAGTTGTTTTATTCTGTGAGCAAAATAACCAAATGAGTTTTTACTATGATTTCCTACTAAGTGTGGATATCATCACAACATAGCAGTTATTAATGGTCATATATATCATACATGTACATGCATATATAAATTTGTTTATATATGTCTGTATAATAAAAATATTAGTTTTGTTTCCGATTTCAGTCAGCAGAAATGATACACATCAAGCTAACCTAAAGTTTGTCATCGTAAAAATTGTAATATAGATTAATTGGTCAAGGGATATTATCAGTTAGCAATCCAGATTTGGAATATAGTAGTATAAAGGTCCGAACAGGTAAAAATCAATCCTGTGTTGAATACTAAGGGGCAGAATTTGAAACCATAGTATTTTTTAATCAATAAAACAGTTTTTGTATTATCCCTCTACTCTCGAATTACCACGCACACACACACACGCACACAGAGGTTTCCTATTCTTCCTATGGAAAGATGTATTTGTATATTGTCTGTGCTCTTACACCTTAAAAATGGCATGTTCAGGGGCACCTGGCTGGCTCAGTCGGTTGAGCATGTGACTCTTGATCTTGGGGTTGTGGGTTCAGGTCTCACATTAGGTGTAGAGGTTACTTATAAAAAAAAAAAAGAAGAAGAAGAAGGTAGTGGGAGGGGAAGAATGAAGCGGGGGAAATCGGAGGGGTAGACGAACCATGAGAGACGATGGACTCTGAAAAACAAACAGGGTTCTAGGGGGGAGGGGGGTGGGAGGATGGGTTAGCCTGGTGGTGGGTATTGAGGAGGGCACATTCTGCATGGAGCACTGGGTGTTATGCACAAACAATGAATCATGGAACACTACATCTAAAACTAATGATGTAATGTATGGGGAATAACATAAGAATAAAAAATAAAAATAAAAATAAACCAAAATCTTAAATAAAATAAAATAAATAAATAAAAATGGTATGTTCAGTTAGTCAAACCAGAAACCTGGGTCTCATTGTTGATATCTTTATTTCTGTCAACTTCAACCACTCAAGAGGTCATTTTGATTTTTACCTCCACTATACACTTCAGTTCTCCCCTTTGCACCAAATCCAGTGTCATCATAATAGTACCAGACCATCATTTTTCCCTTAATTAGTGCAGTGGTCTGCTAATTGGTCTCTCCACTTCCATTCTTATTTTCCTCTCCACTTCATTCACAGAGTGGCTATAATGAATATTTAAATATGATAATTCCATCATGAGACAGCTCTGCTTAAAACCCGCTGAAGTGCTTCCCATGGGAATGGAAAGAAAAGCTAACCCTTTATCATGGCTGCTGTGTATAGCAAACCTGACCCCTGGCTCCCCGGCCAACCTCGTGTTGCATCGCCGCCAACCTGCCCCACCATACAGGGTCTGAGTCTTTTCAAGTGCATTGACTGTACTGAGTTTTTTCTTCAACCTGCATTATTTCTGCCTGCAGTACATTTCCCCAGCATCAGGTTTACTCCTTTTTTAGGCTTCAGCTTAACTGTGACTTCCTCAGGGTTCCCTCACCTCCAGTCTAAATCACGTTCCTCATGTGGCATCCTATCCTGTCCCTTCAAGGCATGTATTACAATTATAGTTGTGTATTTATGTTTGTGTTTATTGGAATATTATCTGTTTGTTCTCCAAGACCTTGAGCATGACGAGTGTAGGACTCAGGCCAGCTTTGGTACCATTTCATATAGAATACCTAGCGCTTCATACTGAATACCTATTGTAAACATTTACAGAATGCCCACTATGTCTTGGGCATTGTTCTGGGCACTGGATATCTAGAGTGATAAAAACAAATTCCTGTTCTCTTGGAGGTGACATTTGAGTGCAAAGAGCCAGACAGTAAATACATAAGCATATTCTTTGATCAAGTACTGTCTCCATGCAGGGCGCTAAATACAAAGTTGGATTTTATCAAAGAAAGAACACATGCCTGTCTTGCCCTAATGGCTCAGATAGCCTCATTCTGTCTGTGTTTTTTTAACCCTGCCAAGCTACTCCTGAGTGTGACTTTGGCTCTGGCACTTAGAGAAGCCCTCATCAATGGCATTCTTTGTCCTCCTTTGCATTTGTACTGGCAGCTGAGAAATTTGGCAATTCCTTACACAGTGACTAACAGTAATACCTCTTTGCAGATGTAATGCACCATATAAGTGGCAAGTCCTGTACAAACACTAAATAATTAGTCTTCATAATAACTCTAACAAGATAGAGTGTAAAACTGTTTTGTATGGAAATAACCGAATCATTGTGAATATACCTATTGAAATCACAGCATAGTGGAAGGATGTGAGTTGTGATTCTGAAATTCTTGACTTCTGTTTTTTTTTTAACTGCTAAAATAAACACGTATACAAACGGTACCATATAAGATGCTGTTTTACAAATGCTGCATTTTCTTCATTCATAAATTAGTTGCATTTATAGTTGAGTTTAAAATATGTGAAATGCAAACATCTAATAAGCTAGAACCTATGATTTTGACAACCTGACTGACTTTGGCAGTGCATTTTTTTATGATACCCCTGATTCAAGTCTGCTGAATATTAACTACTTAAATGTTGATCTGTAGTGATGTAGACCTTCCTCTAGAATACATTGCAGATTTAACTTTAAACTTGTGTTCCCTTTGTCTTGATGACTTAGTGCCATAGGAATAAATGCTAGAGAATATCTTGTATTGTTGTTGGTTCCTGAAGTGAAATAATTAAACCACGAAGCATGGACTGCAGATAGCCATGGGGGCTTTTCATAGAAAGGGTCACTATGGTGTGCGTGTTTCTGCAAAATGAGAACATGGCTTAAGCTTGGACCCAACCTGAAAGTAATTCTAACCATTAAAAGACCAGGAATGGGTGTCCCCATTGCTGTGCCCCAGCAGACAACAGAGGAATGCAACTGTGTTTACATAAGCTCATTCTTCCATCATATGTTGTATAAACAAACAACTTTACTTTTTTTATTCCAGTAAGAGCTTCTTCTGTTCGCAATGTTCTGTATTCGTTGTTAAAGTTGAATGGTGTTTGAAATGCTATATAACTTCTTCAGAATGTATAATTTGTTTTACAAAAATGTACTGTTTAAAAAAAATGTACTGTTTCTGAGGGTACAGCCTAAGAGGTTTGTGAAATCTTCAAAAGCTCCAGTAGTTAAGAAAATAAGTGCTTTTACCAGCATATTTTCTTCCAGAATCTTAACCAAAGCATAATTTAAGTTTTAAAAATAGAGTTGTGTTCTATAAAAAAGCACAAGTAGAAGATGACATAATTATTGAAGAGCATTCATAGATGTATTCAGTGCCAAATTTTAAAGTGAGTATGTATCCTTTAGGAAACTGTTATGATTAAATCCTGACTTTGTGCAGAATTGATGTTTGCTTGCATCATTTAAAAAATCAAATTCCTTAGCTTTAGAAGATGATGGTATAAGGTAGATAATACCTCATGGAATATTATTTTACATGTTATCATTTTAGTTTTCCTCTTTGATGGGTTAAGATATCTTTCTGTAAATTCATCCTTTTTGTTAGAGTGTTTTTAAAAGTTTGGAATTACTCTTTTAAGAAACGTTAGAGCATTTTGGAGTGCCCAGCCAGCTCAGTTGCTAGAGCACAGGACTCTTGATCTCAGGGTTGTGAGTTCAAGTTCCATGTTGGGTGTAGAGCTTCCTTAAAAAAATTTAAAAATAATAAATGTTAAAGAGTTTTGAACACATTTGTACCTCAGATAACATGTTGTTCTTCTGGGTAATGCTGTGAGCTTACTAAGTAGGAATGCAAGTAGTTATAAAAGCCTTTGTGATGTACTTTCTTATCTAGCTCCTAAAACATTTATCTTAATATAAAATAACTTGCAATAAAACCCTATTATATTGCCATTTTCTGACAATATGAAGATTAATGTTGTTTCTTGACAGACATCAGCATTTATATAAACTTTATAGGAGGAAAATACCAAAGTTATAGTAGAAATGCCAGGCACAAAATATGTGTTCAATACAGATATGTTAAATGGAAGAATGATACTTATTTTGAAATTAGATAACATTTATTTCAGCGTGTAGGTGGGCATTTAGATAGAGAAGTAGCAGTATCATGGAAGTGAGTAATTTCGGATGCCTGGGTGGCTCAGTCCGTTAAGCGTCTGCCTTCAGCTCAGGTCATGATCCCAGGGTCCTGGGATCGAGCCCTGCGTTGGGCTCCCTGCTCAGCGGAGAGCCTGCTTCGCCCTCTGCCTGCAGCCCCCGCTGCTTATGCTGTGTGTGTGTGTGTGTGTGTGTGTCAATTAAATAAATAAAATCTTAAAAAAAAAGTGAGTAATTTATTCTCTACTCAAAAGTAAAGATTAGGTAGGTGATAGGGAATTTTGAAAGCAATTATAACAGGCATGCTCTGACTAAACATCTATATGGTTCTTGTCTTTGAAAATATCCTTCCTCTTTTATTTTTCCTCCAATATACCCTAATTTTAAAGGATTGTTTTGATATATTATTTTCTTTTCCCAGTCAACAGCTTACTACTCTTTGCTGCAAGGTTTAATTGACAAAGTAATCTTTTAAATAGAAAACAAAATCCCAGAACTGCGTATTATTTTCCTCTTTTTTTCCCAAGATACCTACTTCTAATTAAAATGCTTATATTTAATTAAAACACTTATTATCGTACCAGTTTTTTAGTCATTTTATTGTTGTAATAAAAGCAAATTACTGAGAAGAGTTAGCACAACATACTAATCTGAATGATGAGTTCTAATTCTCAACATACCACTGGAAGTTTGAAGTGGCGTCTTCCAAACATGGAAAAATCTGAGAAAACACAAGAATGCAGGAAATATTCAGAGAGTCAGTTGACTGTCAGAAGAAAAAGTTCTCATTCAACTTCTGTTCCAATAGAAAGAGGTTAGATATTAATTATATCGTTGATATCTATGTGGTTAGAATTGTGAACACTGTATTCAGATAAGACCAGATAGGTGGGCAAATAGATAGAGCAGAGTCCTTGGTAGACAAGGACTTGTATTCTAGCACTGCTGCTAAATCTTTACAGATTACTTATTCTTAAAATGAAACTAATAAATTCACATTGTCCTAACCTTATCATGGGGACTAAGTTGAGTGGATATTTGGTGTGGTTCCTTACATAGCAAATGTTCAGTAAATGTCGGCCATTGCTAGCATTATTATTTCATTGCTCACATTAACACTGTTATTATTTATGTGACATGCTCCTCTCCTCTCTGAGGAGCCTTAGATTATTTAATTTCTAAAAGAAAAAGTTTGGATCACCCATCTCTTAGGCCCCTAACTGAACCAGAATTCTATGATTCATGAAGCAGAAGGCATTGTGGTTCACAGATGTTCACCACATGATTAGGGAACAAAATTAATTCTAGGAGCGGGCGCCTGGGTGGCTCAGTTGGTTAAGCGACTGCCTTCGGCTCAGGTCATGATCCTGGAGTCCCGGGATCCAGTCCCGCATCGGGCTCCCTGCTCGGCAGGGAGTCTGCTTCTCCCTCTGACCCTCCTCCCTCTCATGCTGTCTCTCATTCTCTCTGTCTCAAATAAATAAATAAAATCTTTAAAAAAAAAATTAATTCTAGGAGCACTTGAGCCTTACCAAAACTGGGTAGTCTTAAGAATGCAGTGCACTGATCTACAATCACTGTCAGGCCTTCTGCAATAATGGAGTGGATTTGTTGGAAATATAACTGATGAGATAGGTAAATGGCATTTTATAGTAAAATGTTAACCTGTTAAGAAAAATGCACTGCACTGGTAATGGGAATAACTCTGTTTTCTTCTGGTCTCTTCCCGACAAATAACTCAAGCTAGTGACAAAGTTTCTTGGGACTCAGTTGCCTCTCTTTATGGGATGGATTAGACGTTGTCAAAAACCAGTGCCTGTTCTATAATTTTATGTTTTATTCAGTTCTAAAATTTCCCAGAGGGTTCTAAAGGAGTGTTATAAATATTAACATCTCCATAATACTTGAAACATTTTCTGTTTAACTTTTTTTTCCTGTTACCCCCCTTTTCTCAACATTACCCAAATAGATTGCAAAGTCAACACTAAATTTTAGAATCCTTTTCTGAAAACATGTTTACCTATTTTGGGAATTATATTGAAATTGGTGTATCACTTTTCAGAAAGACCAATGATTTTATGTTTTGTTTTGTTTAAAAGGATAAATCTTAGTCAAGTATTTTTTTAAACAAAAAAAACTAGGGAGATTCAAAAATTCAATGAAGCTTATGTTTGTGGTTATTGTTTTTTTTTTTTTCTAATTTAACAGAATGGAAAAGAGTGGGAAGTGGTTGAGCCAAATTCTGTGTACCAACCTGTGAATATAAAACATTACATAAATGTGGAGGAAATGTAATGTTAGGATGAACAGTGGTTTGTTTAATAACTTTTTAGGTGATACCTACTTGGATACATTATATATATATATATATTATTCTTTTTCAAATTGATATCAAATCTTCTTTTCAAAAGTTAGTTCCAGATTTTAGAATTTCATAATATTCACACTGTTTCATAACTATCAAAATATGCATTTTGATTTGTTAGAGAAGGAAAGATTTTTTTTTTTTAAGAAAAATGAACTGCATTTGAGAATACTTACGGATGCCATTGGTTTTTCTGCCAAAATGCTGCCAATCATTTGAACTCAATTTTTAATTACTTAAGTATATACATGAGTTAAGAAAATTGGAGGGTTGCCTGGGTGGCTCAGTCGGTGAAGCGTCTGCCTCCGGCTCAGGTCATAATCCTGGAGTCCTGGTATCGCACCACACTATCATATCAGCCCACGTTGGGCTCTCTGCTCAGTAAGGAGCCTGCTTTTCCCTCTCCCCCTCCCCTTCCCCCCGCCCCCCGGCTCTCTTGCTCTCTCTCACGCTCTCTCTCTCTCTCTCAAATAAATAAAATCTTAAAAAAAAAAAAACAAAAAAAGAAAATTGGATAATTTAACTAAAAGTTCATGCCATTTTATAATGTGACACATACTATTTTCCCCCAAAAGAAAATGTTCAGGACATGTACAAGGAAGAAAGTTGCTTTTATAGAATAGAGAAAAAAGTCTTCAATTCATAATTCTGCAGGGCTGCCTGTAGCCATAGGCAATACTAGTTTTATGCTTTACAGCTGCAAAAGTAATTGTATGAGCATTATCTAAGCAACAATCTTTAATGGATTACATTTTGTTAGCTTTTCATTCTATACTGTAAAAACCCAAATAACCGTAAATGAAAAAAAAAAACTTGATTTATCTGACTTAGACTTTTGATATTTCTGAAAGACATTTTATTATTCATTGGTTTATTTGAGATACGATCTCAAGTTGTAAGTAAGATATAATGTTTCTAAGTTGGTTTTTAAGTTCACCAAGTAGAAAAATTGTACAAATGGTTTATTTTTATTTGAAAAGTATTTTCCTTCTTCGTGTTTCAAGGGTGTTAAAATTTTTCAGAGGTGTTGTCTTAGATTACTAGTGTAATCCAGTAAAGGCACATACTGTCTGTTAAGGTCCATTCATTTGCTTTTTCTATAAACCTTATGTTTTATTTGTAGTACATTCTTAATACCTAATTATAATGTAATTTTATAAATAGCAAAAGTCTTCAAAGCCTGTTGTTTTACTTTGTGGTAACAGTAGCTGGAGTTTTCAGTTCAGCAAGGTTTACTTTTGTGTCTATGTATTTTATTAATAAATAGTGTACAGTATTAAAATTAGAATTATGATAGTGTGGTGTGATTATATTGACTTTTCTTTTTCCTTTTACCATTCTTGCCTAAGAGGACCAAGTCTCCTCTTCGAAGTCTTATTTTCCAAGTGTTAACATAGTCATGTTGTGCCCAAATTGTCTCAATATGCAGATTAAAAAACGGTTTTGTTTGAGTAGATGTTAAAACTTACGCAGATGTGTGCACATACTTAGTTGGTAGAGGGGAAGGAAAAGTAGAGAATTAGAAGAGAAAAATACAGGATTTTGTAAGCCTGTAAGTTTGTTTGAGGTTCTGAAACCAAAACTTAAGCGTTTCTTTTGAAATAATAGTTTGAGCATAAGTTTTCTACAGTGTAGTACTTCATCCATGAAAGTATTTTTCAGTGTCATTGGACTAGAGAGACACCCATTTCAGTACAAAATTGTTGTACCAAACGTTCAGTTCAATAGATTTCAAAAGGTAAATAACATTTATCACTTCAAATTTGTGCACATAATATATACCAATGAACATTTTAAGTACCATCTTAAATAAGATTACAAAAGTTGTTCACATTTTATTACACACGGGGAGAAAATGGAGTGGGAGAAATAATATTTTTCGGTTTTGTAGTGAAGTATGCATCTCCATGCCTGATTTGTAAATGGGGAAAGAGAGGTTATGTTCAAGTAAACAAAGGAGTTGTGATTTAAGACTAACTGATGCTGAAGAATTCATGATTTCTTGATGTTTACCAGAGACAGAGGACAATTTTGCTGTATGGACTGTTTTTGAAATACAGATGTTGTTTATTTTCCACATTTTATTCCAATAGTTACAAAGTGAATGATACTGCTTGTTTTATAGTATGTTAATATTACATTGATATCAAGTTGAGGTCATTGTAATAAACTTTTCCTCCTCTAAAATACAGGGTTAATAACATAAATAGGGTTAATAGAATCTCTCACCCTGAATAGGTTTAAGGATTCAGTGAAATAATATTTACCATAAAATAACTAAAAACAAAAATACAAAAGTTACAAAGTGACCTATTTGGTAACAGTGCTGTTCTCATCCTTGGCTCCTTCTAATGTTTGCTTCACTCAGTGATAATGGAAAAACACAGTATTTTGAACACAGTCGTTTTGCAAATATATCTAAAATTTCTATAGTAAGCATATTTAAATTGTAATGATTTTATGCTTTTATACACTAGTATGAAATATCTTTAAAATAACTCTCAATTGAATGCATGTTTGGAAGTCTATTTTGGTTTGTACGTGTATGTAATTCACTTAATAATAGAAAACATCATCCCAGTGTGTCATGTAAGTCAAAGGAGGGTTCAGTTTTATTCATTAGCACATGGATGGGAAAATGTGGGCAGTAGGCAGGGAAGAAATGCCAAATGCTAACTGTGAGGGCACGAAATAGTAAAATACACTTGTCCACTGGCCCATAGAGAATATCAAATTATCCCTGTTGTGTATGCTTAAGGCCAGATATCTTTATCAAGTTACATATGTCTCTTAAGTAGATATAGATCTTCCAGGGTATACTGGGATGGCTATTACTACTAGTTTATTATTAATAAACATCTCTTTGACTGGAGTTCAGAGATTAGGACTGTATATACCACAATTGAGTATAATGATGTCATCTTGTTCCTGCAGTCCTACGGGATGACTTCAGACAAAATCCTTCTGATGTCATGGTGGCCGTGGGGGAGCCTGCTGTGATGGAATGCCAACCTCCACGAGGCCATCCCGAACCCACCATTTCCTGGAAGAAAGATGGCTCTCCACTGGATGACAAAGATGAAAGAATAACTGTGAGTATTTAATTCAGCAGTGGGGAGCATTTATAGATCTAACGGTACATATCTTCACCAAAGAAAAGAGAAAAGTGAAGTAGGTTTTTTTTTTTTTAATAAAGGGTTACATTATCTCCCATTTTCATTTCTTCTTTTAAAATAAACATCTTTCCATTTTCCCTGCATTGACATGAAAATGAGTGAGGAAAATGCATGTTGCTTAATTTGGAGATTAGAAGAGAAAACTTTAATTTCTACTTTAATGTCTTAGACTTAACACTTCCATGTATGATTTAGTTGTTATTATAATTCAGGGCACATCACATGTCCATATGCTACAGTAAAGAATGTTAAAAATTTGGTAATATGGTTATATTTCCAAAGGCCTCCCAAGTCACTTCAACATTTGTTTTTGTTTTGTTTTTTTTTAATCTCTTTCTCCTTTTCAAATGGCTTTTGTGTTCTGTAGAATTTAATATTCCTGAAAACTGAAATTTCATTCTGAATGATGGTTAGTGTTGGATTTATCTCATTCCAAAATAAAATCACATTACTAGATTATTAGATTTCAAATTCCTGCTGTATACAAGTAGAGAAATATGCTATCTGGAGTAAGGATGAATTTTTCTTCTTGACATCAGTGATTCCATATGACTTCTTTGCCTTTTCTTTGCTTTTTCTGTCTTGTAAGGTATTGACTGATGTACCAAAATAACTGAACTTTCATTGATTCTATGATTGGACAATATTGCCCTTTATAAATTTCTTTGTTTTGCTCATACTCTGTGTCCATTATGAATTAATTGACCAAGATTTAAAGGTACTCAGGAGAATATGTGTTTAAGGAAAAGTCACTGCTAAACATGTAGAAGAACAAAGTTGTAACACAGACTACATAACCCTAATAAATGTTTGCACTATTTCTGAACAACCAGTTATCAGATTAGCATGAGAATTAAATAGTGAAAAATAAAATCGAGAAGCTTATGGTAGGGGCGCCTGGGTGGCTCAGTTGGTTAAGAGAAGCTTATGATAGACGGGTTTTAGGGAACTTGAAGAAAAAAAATCAAGCATTTTTTCTGCACTGATCTGAATTAGAATGAGTCTCTCAAAGGGTTTTTATAATTCTAGCAACTGGGGTGAGAATAACCTGGCTGTACTTTTAAGAGGTGCTGGAAAGTCACATGGCAAAGTGAACTGTATGGGAAACACTGGTTTGGGGAAGCGAAGTAGAGAGCACAGGGGACAGAGACTATAGGAACAAATGCTTCTCTTATTGGTGATGACAGATTCCTTTTAGATTTATGTACAATTAAGATAATATCTTTGCCTTAAAAACATATTTTAAGTCATCTACTGACCACTATCTCTAATTTCCATTTCCCTGACTGAGTGATTCAAACACATTGAACCATTATTACCCATTTCCTCCTTCAGATCTTTCCTGATTAATTACCTATTTGTGTTTAATACAAATTAATGCTAAAATTCTCAACATTGGAGGTGCAGCATTAAGCAGAAATTAGTGAGTGCCCTTCTGAAGTTTATATTCTGTGAGTAAACAGGTAAAACCAAAATAGATAGTATAATATACAATATGCTAGACTATAATCAGTCCTATAAAAAATACTAAAGGGGTAGACAGATTAATTAAGATAGGGATAGTATTTCAGGTTTAAATAGGATGACCAGAGAATGCTTCCCATAAAGACCTGAAAAAATTGAAGGAGGAAACTACACAAATAACTGGAAAAGTAAGCAGATAAAGCAGTAAGTTTAAAGACCCTGACATGGGGCCTACCTAACACATTTTTTTAAAAGAGCAAAGTGGTCGGGGGGTTGAGCAAAGGGGAGATTGGTAGGAGATAATATTGGGGGAATAAGTAGCCAGACTGTAGGAATATATATGTGTATATATATATATATATATATATATATATATATATATATATATATATATTCATTTTTTTTTTAACTATGAGACCTTATGGATTTTGTGAATAGTTTGGCTTTTCCCCTTGAGTGAGGTGGAAAACATCAGAGGTTTCTCAGCAGAATCCTCTGCTGTGTTGAGAACACACTGAAGGATAATAATGATTAAGCAGAGAGACTAGTTGGGAGCTTTTGCAATAATCTAGGCAAGATGGAATGGTGGTTTGGATCAGTGTGCTAGGAGGGGAACTAGTGAGGAGTGGTTAAAGCCTGGATCTGCTGTGAAGCAATAGCCAACAGAATTTGCTAACAGATTGGATGTGGCTTATAAATAAAGAGAAGAGTCAAGGCTTACCTTAATTGATTGGTCTGTGCAATTGAAAATATTGAGATGCCATTAATTGCAGAAAGAGAGGATTTGGGGTTGGAAGTATCAGCAGCTCAGTTTTGGACATTGTAATTTTGAAATTCTTATTAGATATCCAAGTATAAATGTCAAATAGGCAGTTGGAAACATGAATCAGAAATTCAGAGTTGAGGTTGAGCCTGCAGAAAAAAATGAGTTGTGGTAGACATAGCAAGTACTCATTACTATGCAATCCTCCCCTCCTTCTGGGTGGATGAAAGACTCTGCTTCCCAGTTTCCTTGCTGTTGGGCAGACCAATTTGACTGGTTCAGCTTCATAGGCTGTGAGTGGAAATTAAATAAACTAAATACTAGAGAGTGGGCCTCCAGCACTTTCTTTCTTTGCCATGTGGCAAACGAGGACACGTGTTCCAAGTAGTGCAGCTACAATATGGACACTCAAAGAACCTGGGTCCCTAAGTTATGGGTACCAAAACTTTCCACGCTACACTTCTGTCTTTCCATGATGGACACATCGAATGAGTGAGCAATATTTGTTGTACTGAGTCAGGGAGCATTTCTTACCACAGACTAATGTAGCTTATCCTGATGAATATGGGAATCATCATCATGTCCATATTATTTAAAAACAGGAGACTGAAATCACCAAGGGAGTGATTATATGAAGAAAGGAAAAGAGGTCCAATGTTTAACCCTCAGGGAGAAGAGGCAGAAAGAGCAGTGGAGACTGGGAGTGAGGAGTGAGAAAGGAGGGAAAGCAGAGGGCAGCCAAGCAAAGACAGTGTTTTAAGGAGGTGGCAAAGACTGAGTCAGTTGCAGCTGGTTCATCACATAATAGAAGGACTGAGAAGCGACCATTGAATTGAACAAGTTGGTGGTCATTCATTGATGACCTTCAGAAGAGCATTGTCCGTGGAATAGAGGGGTTGAAACCTCACTGACCTGGTTCAGGAGAGTTTGGAAAGACTGAAATCAGACAGAGTATGAACAATTCTTTTCATGTTGTATCTAATATAGAAGATACAAAATAAAGGTGATTGTAGTCTCACATTTTGAAAGGTCAGATGTACTCTTAAATACATGTGTATCCGTGCATTTTCTGTGATATTCACAGTTTAAAAATGCTATGGTAAATTTGATTTTTTATAAATCTCAGAACTTCCTATTGTATCAAATATTGAATTTGAAGAGATGTCATGGTTTATGCCATAATGTTTAATTTATTATTGGGTCTTCATATATCCTTTGCTGCCCAGAGGCTGCTATCCCATGAATACAGGGCACCGTTTCTCCTACACATTAGTAGGTTAGAGTCAATATAAGAACCACCTGCAATCAGGAATCAAACAATTTAAAGTTGCAATAACCTATGACTATGAAAAAATGCCAAGATGTTAACGTATAAATAATTTTAAAATCATTTAAATGCTGCCAAAATGATGATCCACGATAATGTTCCATATGCTAGGAAGTTGTAACATCTGAAACTTTTACTATTTCTAAGACCATCTGTGTGTTTTGGATAAATTATGGCTGTTAAACTGATAAAACACTAGAGGTAAAAAAAAAAAATTATACAGACAGGGAGATGAATAGATTAAAATCAGCAGTTTGGGTTCAAAATTACTGTTCTTATTTAGATCATATTGTTTTCGTTTTTGTTTTCCTTTAGGCGAGACTAAAATTGAGTAATTAAAACAAAAATTTCAAACAGAAACAGAATGTCTGATGTTTTTTCCAGTTCTTTTTGTCCCCCCAAACTGAAAGTAGACTCTTAAGAGATATTGGTTATTAGATATTTTATATGATTCTTCTTTTCTAAGCTTTGTTTTCAAATAATTGTTTTCATTTCTGTTTTTAATGTACTTTGCCAAATGTGTTGGGTACAGATGAACAGGAGATTAAAGCACATAATATCTTTATGAAAGGCAAGTAAAGATTGCACAGTTATTGCTACAGTTTTGGTTATAGGAAATTCTAGAGTTCTTTAATGTGGTGGCTTTCTTTGTTGAAAATGTAAAGTACAACCCTCCCAGCTGTGAGAACAAAGACACGCCCTACCAAAAGGGGCAAATATGTAATTGAATTGTAGCTGCACCTGTATTTTTGATGTTCTTAAGTCATTTCTTTTTACATTGACCTGGATTCTGAGCCAAATTTTAGATCTATGATGATTATAAACCAGCAATATATAAATAGCATTTTCTTATTTTCCTACCTGACAGGAGAATCTTTTAGAACTCTTTTGGCACTGATTTCTTAGAATAATTTGAAGGAGGACTTAGATGATGTTTAGTCTTTCTTCCTTTCTTTTATTTTTTTTCTAGACATGAGTATTTATACTTAGAGTTAGAAATAGAAGTAGTTTAAATGGCAGGCTGGATTAAACAGATTTACTTCATATGCCTGAGAATTAGTCATAACCATTATTATTAATAAATGAAATTTTCTCATAGAGATGAATCAGAGGGCCGAAACTTTTTTTTTTTTTTTTTGGTGATGTAGAACATTTGGCTATGCCTTACAAAAAGTGATATATTTATTTTATTTCATTATATTTTGGAAATATTGTGCTTAAATTCACAATTGTTTTGTAAATGTGAAAAATTGATAATGTTAATAGGAAAAAAACATATTGAGCACCTGCCATGTCCCAGATACTCTATATTATCTCATTTTTTTTAGTTTTTTTTTTTTTATTTGACAGAGAGAGACACAGCGAGAGAGGGGACACAAGCAGGGGGAGTGGGAGAGGGAGAAGCAGACCTCCCGCCGAGCAGGGAGCCCGATGCGGGGCTCCAGCCCAGGACCCCGGGATCATGACCTGGGCCGAAGACAGTCGCTTAATGACTGAGCCACCCAGGCACCCCTCTATATTATCTCATTTAATTCCCTTGAAAACTCAATGAATAAGCTTTTTTTTTTTGCTCCCCCCCCTCCCTGGCACACTTAATATCCTGGAAAACAATGATGATGATAGTAAACACTTACTATATAGCGCTTGCTATGTGCCAGGCCCTATTCTTTATATATGTTGACCCTTTTAATCTTGACAACAACCTTGTCAGATAAATACTAAAATTTCACTAATGCAGCAATTAACTCTGAATTGACTGGGGAACAATTATGAGAGCATCTGTCTTTTGCTCACTAATAACATTTTCTATAGGGTCCTATAGATTTCACTACATATATAATGACTCTGATTTGCTATCAATGTAGATTTTAACTTAGAATGGTAGTAACCTTTAGCTTCTGCTGTAAAATATTACCTTTAGGGGGTGCCTGTTTGGCTTTGAAGAACACGCAATTGTTGATCTCGGGGTTGTGAGTTCGAGCCCCATGTTGGGTGCAGAGATTGCTTAAAACCTTTGAAAAAAATGTTATAAAACATTATCTTTATAAGGGTCTGGAGAGGTGGTTCACTCAGTGAAGGTTATGGTGGTGTTGAAACTAGGATTGGTACGTTTAAGAATTGGTCCATGGGCACATGGGTGGCTCAGTCAATTGAAGCGGCCAACTCTTGATTTCGGCTCAGGTCGTGATCTCAGGGTTGTGGGATCGAGCCCCATGTCAGGCTCAGTACTCAGTGTGGAGTCGGCTTTAGATTCTCTCTCCCTCTCCTGCCACCGCCCTCCTCCCCCACTGCCCCTCATGGGTGCTCTCTTTCTCTGGGCTCTAGAAATCCTACCTCAAAAGGTATGAGGATGATAAATAACTGTTTACCCTTTGACATTTAGGGAAAGAAGGATTTATATTAAAAAGGATATTATGAATCAGTAAATTATTCAATTGAATGTGTTTTATAATTAACTGTCCAAATTGTAGATTAGCCAGGTTCAAATATAATCAGCTATACATACTTCAAAGCTTATTGCTGAAAAACTAAACAATTACAAGAAATTATATGATGAATAGGAAATTGAGTTAAAAAAACACTGTTGATGTAGTGGCTTGGCAATTTTGTATAGATACAGTAAAGTATAATAAAAACTAATACCGTTAACAGTACAATGTAAATTGTGAGATCTACCTGGACTCAATTCTAAAATATCAGAGTTAGTTTCTTCATAATAACCTTTGGCTGTCATTTATCTTGAATGATTTCATTTTACTAGTTAAAAGAAAAGCTTAAAAGACATTCATCTTTTCATGGTTGAAATTCTTAGCTTTTGAGCTAAAATTAACAGATGAATAAAACTTGCTTTTTCCATTCTCTTTGTATGTGGCTTTGTGACATAAACATTTTTTAAAGACTTGTGTTATTCTTTGCAATAAGCTCTGCCTTGAATTTTTAATTTTTCTTCTTGTTCTCTATGCTATAGTAGCATGCTATAAATATTCTGTGTATCTTAAAGGTTTTTTTTACTTAACTGAAAAAAATAATTTAGGTGATGGAGAAATAGTTTCATTATAAATTGTTTCCGTCAAAGCCACAGTCAGACTTGAAACCATTTTATTGTCAATTTCATCTACTTATCACATAACTATAGTAAGACTTTTTTCATTCTTCTTTGAAAAATGTAGAAAAAATTTACAGCATCAATGTATTTTAACATGATGAACAAGTGTATTAGTAAGTTTTTCTTAAGGTGATTTATATGGGATGGCCAGCCATGCTGGCTTGCTGGGGACTGTCCTGTCATTTGGGTTAAAAATCCCTAGTCCTGGGAAAAGCAGGACAGTTGGTCACCCTAAGCTTAGATTGTTTAAAGGAATTGATTTATAGATGAATGAAAAATCACATTCATACAAGGTATGTAAAAAATAGTTACAAAGCAAATAGAAGGGTCTTAACCTACGTCATTTCTTTCATAAACCAGTTAAGGATTTGAAAATCATGAATGAAGTTAGGAGAAAAAGTCATTTATACATTGAAAAAATTATTTAGCCCTTCCCAATCCCATGCTGGAGAGGTACGGTTATTAGAATGTAGTATATCATCAGTTCTTTTCTTAGTCCTTTTCTGCTTCCTGTGTGTCTTGGTAGGTTTCTTTGATTTCCCTCGTTGGTGTGATATTTTGGTGAAAAGCAGCTGACTCACATCCCATCCAAATCCCCAGTGTCCTCCAGATCCTTCACGAATTTGGCATTCAGCCTCTCCTTGCCAATTACTTCCTTTCCCCCCAATTCCCACATGTCTCCTTCTTAAGCCATCTGCTCCCTCCTCCCTTCCTCTGATTAGTGCTTTCCTCCAGTCTTCCGATTTCTTTTATTGTTCTATGTCTGCTTGTTTCCTTTTCCCCTCTCCTCCCCTAGAAGAAATCAGCAGACTTAATGCAGCTGATGTCATTGAGCCCCCTTTCCCTGAGAAGTTAAATTTGTGTTCCTGCAAAATAAATACGTAGTTCTATTGTGTGGAGGTCAGAGGAAACTGGTATAGTCAACTAGATTTCTTTTTCCTGTCCATCTTACATAGAGAGTCATGCATATTACATATTTTATATTTTTTAAACATAAAAAAGTTATTCATGGTTTAAATCTGAGTTACATCAGTATAAATCTATAATATGAACCGTGGTACTGAAGAAGGAAGAAATGAGTTCAAAAGTAAATGTATGGACTATACTACTGTCTTAATTTTCACATGTAATAATTGAAACAGTGGATTAGTAGAATAAAACATGGTCTTCGGTATTATAAGACCATATTATAACTTCGGGTTTCAACATGTATTAAATGCATGATCTTACAGACATTTGATCTCTATAAATGTCATTGTTTCCACCTGTGACGTGAATTGTCTAATAATACCTATGTTGGTTCATTGGTGGTGTTGTGGGAATCCAGTGAGAAAATACATGTCAAATGTCATTGTAAATGGTGACACACTCCCTCTCTCTATATTAGTAACGAATGTTCTGGTTATTACTGTTGTTGGTATACGTACCTGAACGCTGGAGATACTTAGTTATCAAAAACTCCACAGAAAAGGAAAATCAGGAACTGTCTGGACCATAGCAGCTTTAACTTTCTGAATAAACAAACAAACAAAAAATATAAATATATATGAAAAGAGATCTAGCACTTATGTCTCATCTAAATTTCTATGTCTATCTGATTCAACACTCTGAGGAAATTCCATTTTCTACAGAGTCACCAAGAGTATTCAGTTTAGGTGAGTATTATGAGTAAAGAGTTTAGACGAATACTGATATTAAGAAACAAATTTGAGGCCTCTGTACATCTTTATTGTGAAATGCAGTGACCAACAGGGGATTCCACAAGAGAATTTAAGCCCCTAATGCTCTAAGGCATTCACTATGTGTAACAAATCGACTTTTCTTCCGTGCATCTAGTTATGTACAATTCTCAGGGGAATTGAGAAATGCCATGATTCAGATGAGGTATGCTGATTGAGCAAGGCTGGTTTATCTTCCCAAGGAACATCCTGAATCTTTCCCAAAACTTGTAATTCTATTTAAATAGTTATACATTTACTCATGTATGGACACTGAAACTAGAGAAAAGAAAGCCAAGTGTTTCAGACCCACTTGTGAAGTCTAAGTACTCTTATGAAAGAATTGTAATAAACGAAGACATTCTCAGTTCTAGCATTCAAATTAGTTTAGATGACAGTATAATTATAAACATAAGTCTGGTGAGCCTGTAGTTATTGCTCTAGTTTTTCATTATATAAGTGTTAGAGATGAATTTAGAACCTTGGATACCAAGGGCTTGAAGGAACAGATGATAAAAGTCTTTGCATATGATCTTCCCTCTGCCTGGAATGTCCTGACCCTTATATCCTCTTTGTCTAACTCACTCATTTTTCAGGTTCTAACTTAAAGACAACTTCTACAGACAAGTCTTCTGCAAAACCCCACTCTGCTCATCCACACTAGATTTATCACTCTGCTATCCTGACCTATGCCTTTTACTAAGTACTTTTCTTTTAATCTGTTAGAAATCATTATTTGTAAATTACTCCTCTAATATACATAAGATACTTGAAGGCCAGCTGTATTCCCTAGGTCTGTCTTATGGTAGGAGCTCAAAATACATTTCTTGGGAAAATATTAAGTGAATGAAATATAAATAAGACTAATGTTTTCTAGCACACCTAGAACTCAAAGTTTGCTCACTTGAACATACTTGATTTTATGTCCCTACATACTTTATGTATTTATTGTTTTATTCCCCTATAAAATGGAAAGGAGGTATCATCTACACTATTTCTTTTTTTCTAAAGCATGGTTTCCATTAGATTAACAGTATGCGAAGGAAGAGATACTATACAAGTTAGTTCTGTGAGTAACTATATTTCTAAGTATGACTTACAGATACTCACAGAATTTTACAGATGGAGCTGACTTGAGAGATTGTGAATAGGCAAACTACTTTATTTTTAAGAAGAAAGGGGAAGCCAGGGGATGTGATTTGCCCTGAGTCTCTTAATGAATCTGTGTTGTGAGTCAGGAGTAAGAGCCAGACATCTCCACACCAGATTTCTTCCTGTTCTGATTTTTCCCATGACAGACTAGACCTGATCAACTCTTCTAAAATAGTAACACTTATGTTTGACTAAGACAAGTCCTAACACAAATCCACAGGTAAAGTGTTTTACTGGATTCATTTCATATAATTTTGTCACTTGTTTTGTGTCTCAAATTCAATATTTCCTATCTTGGTAAGTATAGAAAGTAGTATTTTTTCAATATAGCCTCAGCTTAGTTATCCACTGGGCACAAGCATGGCCTTGTGTCAATTTGATTAATCATTCTGAACATGTTTTGGCTTTATCAAGTATGTTACTAAGAATGTATCCAAGTTCATCTTGAGTGATTGTGGTTGCCTCTGAATCTCATTCAAAAAATGAAAGTTTACAACAATTTAAATAGTAAGTTAAGCCTAACTTATGGCCATCTTGGGAAAGTCTTTTCTATCTGAAGTTCCTTTTTTTTTTTTTTTTTAATTTTATTTTAAGTAGGCTCCACACCCAGTGTGGGACCTGAACTCACAACCCTGAGATTAAGAGTCGCATGCTCTACAACTGAGCCAGCCAGGTGCCCCCTGAAGGTCCTTTTTGAAGCTGCAGTAACAAATAGACCTTGGCCAAGTCCTTTAATTATTGACACTATTAAGATAATAATATCTTCCCCGATTATTTATTAGGATTATTATGAGAATCAGACCAGAGCAATGAAAGTGTTTTGAGGACTATCAATGATAGCCTCAATTGGAAGGTGTTATTTTAAGTGTTTCTGTCTTTATTTTCAGTTAATGTTCATTCTGCAATGGTATTTATAACTTGGAAAGGTAAGAGGCCAGTGATTTTTAACTTCAGAATGAAAATGAACCCTTTTGAATTAGATACTCAATGGACAAAACAAAACAAAACAAAAAACAAGAAAAAACTGATTAAACTGTTCTGTACCTTGTTTTGATCAGTTTTTAAGTGTACATCAAATATACGAGTCACCTTCTCTATGGCATCTACCTTGAAGGGGCTCTACAACTTATAGTCCATTTGCCCATTTTTGTCTAGGTCCCTTGAGACACCTTGTTGTAATTCCTAATAAAGTTCTCATATGTATATGTAAACTCATTCAAGTATCAGAGAGGGTGCAAGTGGGTTTGGAAGCAGAGGTACTGTAGTGGAGACGAAAGACTGCCAGATAATGTATTTTCTATTTCAACAAATAGTCTTTGGTTCAGGAAACAGGAAATAATACACTATAAAGTTTTCAGGTTTCCTCTAAGTATGGTAATGAACATCCCTATGAGTACAAGTCCTAACATATGTGAAAAATCAAAATAATCTTGAACAGTTTTGTTCTTGTACAATGTTGATGTTTTATGCTGTTCTGTGCTTCATGCTGTTTGTCAGTACTCTTTTAAATGTTTTGAGATGATTCTGGCTTTCTGATTTTTTTTCCAAACAGGTTTCCTTAAAAACAGTTTTGAATATTTTTCTAAAATCTAATCCCACCCAAATGTTGGTTTCAGCCAAAACAACGTTAGAAGACATAGGGAGTACCTAGCAGATCTGCCCAAGCCACCTTCCATATGGAAATCGGCCAATTCCTGAAATTCACTGGGCTGAAACCTGATGTGGATGTACGCTGCTGGTTAGCACCCATGATCAGAAATCAGAGTAGGCCTTCCAGAAAGTAGTGGCTCAGACATTTGAGTAATCAGCTAAAGAAAGGTTGTACCTCATAATTCAAAGTAATTATCAATACAGTACACTAACCAGAAGTATTATAATTCTATGAAATGAACACACATGGTCAGATGACAAAGCCTGTAATAAGAATTTCAGATTAGTTGGGTATACTAATAGAGAAAGCAGACTTACAAATGTTCCTCCCCCGCGGCCCCCACCTGCCTTTTTTCTCCCCTTATAATACATGCTCACTCAAGCAGCTGCATTTCTTCATTTTCCAAGACTTTGATATATTTGATCAGGCCGTTACATTTCTCCAGATAGCCAAGGACTAGTGAAATTTTACTACTGTCTGGGAGCACTTTGTTTAATTATGGGTTAAAGTAGTTTGCCAAATTAAAGGTATAATCTTTTGTGGGTTCAAGGATGATGCTCTAACCAGTTTATTTTATTTTTGGTGTTCTATTAATCACAGATGAATTGCTTCTCAAAGGATACAGTTTAAAAAAAATTTATCGTAAAGCATTGCTTATAAATCTTACCTGTGATGTGGAAAACATTTAAATGATAGCAAAATACACTTTGGTAAATTCTCTGTTTTAAAAAAAAGTTGACTTTTCTAATTGCTTGTAATTTTTGTGTTTGCTCAGGACAACCCAGACTTCATTTGTTTTCTGTTTACCATAGGCAGAATGAATTGTAATCTTAAAAGCAAAGGAGTCGATTGAAAAGTGCACTTGATTATACAAGGCATTCTTTCCATGTTTTAACATGGTCCAAGATGCAGAAATCAAAGAAATTATTTTAAGCCTTAATCCCCCTTTAAATGGGGTTGGGATTTCTTTTTCATTATTTGTAACTGGCTAAGATTGACTCTATCTATTTCTCAGTCTTGTACTATTATCACTTTTATATAAGGACATTCTCTCAAAGAAGAATCCCTAATCTTATGCTGAGGCTGATGTCTAAACTAATGCTGATTTTGCATTTCTTTTGTTCAAAGGATAGGTGCTTTAAAAGCACTAATACTCTCTTGGTAACATCTGACCACTTCAATTTTTATCTTTTAAACCCAAAGAATTTGATAATATGATAAATAGTACACTTGTAAAATAATCTGGTGTGCATTAACAAAATTACTAACAGATAGCACAGGTTTTCTCTTCTTAAATCTTACAAATCTAGGTGATCATGAATGCTTTAAAGGCTGATCGCAGTAGAAACAGGCTCCTATTTAAGTCACATTTAAGAGCATCATCTTGTATGGGAAAATTTCAAGAGCAGTTGAACTCAATATGGGTAAAACTGGTTAAAATAATGGCAATTTGTTTCCTTGAGTGGATAACGTGTAATTCGCTTAGGAATCCATCATTTCGTATTTCTTTGCCTTTGAACGTTCATGGTGTCACTCTCCTCTCACCTAGACATATTATGCCACCGTATTGCCCCATGCATCATGCTTATAAAAGATCATGTCAGAGTTCCTCATCTTTATTAGGGAAGTTTATAAATATTCTGTTTAAATTATAAACATGCCATGATAGTAAGTGCATGTTTATATGGGGAAAGAAGAACCATTCCTCTGTGTAGGGACTAATATAAAATATTTACCTAACTACACTTTACTTGCAAAGAACACATGCTGATGTCAAGTGTAACATGCACATCCCTCCCCCACCCCCCACCCCCGGCAGCCAGATGGATTAAGGGCAATTAGGTTGGATATCCAGATCAGTCAGGTTGAATAGAGTCAGATGGAAGGAGGGCCATCAGGCTAACACCTATTTCTTTGCCACACCATTGAGTCTTGGGATCTATACATTTGCAAGATATTGCTAATCCACAGCTTGTGGTATGGGATGCAAAGAAAATATGAGTTCCTGCTTTTTGTTCCAAAGGAAGCACTCTATGTAAGCTTTATTTTGAATCTGTGGAGAATGAGCTCTGATCCACTTATTACATGATGTAGAGCAAGTTTCTGATATTCTCTGAGCTTTAGTTTTCTCATCCCCAAATAGGAAAATATATTTCCCTTTGTGAGACTGTTGTAAAAATCAAAGATGCTGAATGTGATAGTGTCGTGTAGGTAGTACATGTTGATACATCACGATTTGCATCACCTATAACAATAATAATACAGATTGCTGTATACATTCATACATTTATGAAATGTACCACAGACTCACTGATATAATTTTCATGTGCTTTTGGAGAAAACCATCAAAGGCATTTTATACTTAGGACTTAATTTTTTTCAGGGGTTAGGCTTTTGCAGGTGATTTTTTTTGGAGGGGGGCATAGGGAGCGGGGGAGAGAATCTTAAGCAGGCTCCATGCCCAGAATGGAGTCCAAAGCTGGGCTTGATCTCGCAACCCTGTGATCAGAATCTGAGCCAAAATCGAGGGTCAAGCACTTAACCAACTGAGCCATCCAGGTACCGCTACATTTTTGCAGTTGGTAAAACCTTTAAAACTTCTTTTGAATCATCAGAGAATTTAAATTTATTTATTACCTTGACATTAAATCATTAGAATTTGAATTTGGGGGCACCTGGGTAGCTCAGTAGTTAAGTGTCCGCCTTCGGCTCAGGTCATGATCCCAGGGTCCTGGAATCGAGCCCCACAAACCGGGCTCCCTGCTTGGCGGGAAGCCTGCTTCTCCCTCTCACACTCCCCCTGCTTGTGTTCCCTCTCTCGCTGTCTCTCTCTGTCAAATAAATAAATAGAATCTTTAAGGAAAAAAAAAAGAATTTGAATTTGTCCTCTGCAAGGCAATATAAAATAGTGTACTTCTAACTTAAATTCTAAAATATCAAGCCTTTTTCTGAAGTGATGAATGAAATCAAGGAATTCTATGTATCTGCTTTTTTAGATCTTGAAAAATCTGGTATTATCTTTTCTGTAGGTGTTGTGCTACATACTAGAGATACAAGTTCTTTACCATTATAGAATTTATATTTCATGTGGAAGAGAGGCAAGAAACATGGGATCAAGTTTGTTGTTGTTTTTTAATTGACTTTATCTTTTTCCTTAATCTTTCCACTGGCTAACATCACTTCCACCAGAACCTTTCCCACCACTTAATTCTGGAACCTCCTTCTATTAGGATTTAATAATTAATATTGAATAGGATAATAGAATAGAATAATAGAATATTAATATTTAGTTAATAAAATAGCTACTCATTACGTTTGTGTGGATGCAATCTATAATTTACAAAATTCTGAATTTCAACTCAAAATTCAAATACTTACAGACTTAGGGTTAGGAGCAGTTCAGAACACTGAGGTCGCTAACACCATTGATACTTTTTGCACTACATTTTCTGTTCAGGACGCTTTTGTCTTGAACAGAGAACTGAACTATTTATAACCGAGAAAGATTATCCTAAACAAATATCTTTCCTTTTTCACAGATAACTATAGAAATAGAAGGGGTCATGATACATTTGTTTTTATTTCTTATTTGTCCATGCCTTAATCATTAGTTCTCAGGAAATAGTGAGAAATGTGTATGGGTAACTCTGAAGCTTAATGTAAACCAATGAGAAGATTTCCTTTAAGCCCTAGCTCCCACCTTTTTTTCTCATGAATTTAATGTCTTTCTCACATGTGCAAATTACTCAACTTGCTTTCTTAGGTAGTACTTAGATGTATTTTCATTTGTTTTAACATGAGCACTGTTGGGGGAGAAGAGGATTATTATTTTTATCTTATCATATGTCCCTTATGGGAGGAGGCACGCATTTGCCAAATAACGGAGCTAGGTTCTGACATAGTCTTGTGATCAATAAAAGAGAGTGAAGCAACTGGCCATATGGATATTGAGTCTCTGACCCTGGTCTGATGAGCCCTGACTTCTGATTAATCAATTAAGCTTGATTAAGTCTCCTCTTGCTCCCCTTTGACTCTGGGATTAAAATACCACAGAATGGGAGTGGGTGTTTACTTCAATGTGTAGCTACTTTAGGGATGTTCATATTTGCAGAGAATCCCAATAAATAGGATTAAAGGATTTTATTGCTTTTTACTTTTTTCAAATTATAAATGTTTCTATAAAGTAATTTTCCTTACTTAATTTCCATAAAGTCATTGTGAATTTCTGAATCCAAGAATCCCTTGCATGCTCAACCTTGATTTGACTTTTTCTGCCATGGTTATGTATCTTATTCAGAATATAAATGCATTTAAATTTCAAGAGTAACAAATTATACACAGTCTCTGGAAAAGGCATTATCTTAGCAAGGCATTTGGGGGTGAGGGAAATTCTCACACTGGACCAAAACTATAGAGAAGACCTAAGCATAAGAACTGATGGAGAGAAAAAGGGATTTACTGTTTGAAAAGTACTTTCAGCTGGGGCACTTGTAACTTGAAAGAGCCAAGTGTTTGAATATGAGCTTTTCTTCCCTCAAATACTATGAGCATCTGTCATCTTTATTTCTAGAGTATAGTCATAATTCCTCCATAGATTTTTATTTCAGGCTGTCCTAACAGTGACTGTATGTAAATTCAGAATTATAGCCAGATGGTTGGACGAGGTGATAAAAAGCAAACCTGGTTTTTTAGAAAAGTGAAAATTGCCCATAAGACTTTGTTTTTACCTTTAAAACAGCAGGACATTGTTTCATGAGACCTGTGAAGGAACTAATACATTAACTTTAATAGCTATGAGTTAAATTAATTTTTCATATGCATGCAGAACGCTACCACGTAACACCTATAATTTTCATAGAGGTAAAAATCAATCAACTTTCTTACTTTTAGGAGATAGCTAGCAAAGGCTATTTTCTTCCAAAACCACTCTTTATATTACCTCCTCTTTATGAGGATTTACTTTTGGGCTCTGATCTTAATGATTGGGGAACCAGAAACCTGGGGAATCAGCTAAAAGCCTTCCCTGTTTATCTGCTCTCCATTTCACCAACACCAAGCAGTTGCCTGCCCCTGGTTTGAAATACAGTAAATTAAAGGGGGCTTTCTCGGTTGATTGCTTTAGGCTACATAACTATGACTGGCTCAAGAAAATGGGTGTCTAAGAGAAAATGCCAAACCCAAGTCTTCATATTGACTTTGAGCCACACTCCAGGGAAAGAGGCGGGTTTTAAGGAGACTGTGTTTCTTTTCTACTATTCCTTGTTAAAATGAGGATTCACGGGAAGGTCCTCTGGTGATAGAGACTCTGTAGACAGAAAGGTAATAATTTATACCTTCACAAAGAAAATTCTCCTCTCCCTGTGACTTAACTGTGTCTCTCTCTGTAGGGTGGTTCCCCCTTGCTGGCAATTAGCAGTACAGTGCTTCCTGACGTGGTCCGTGATCAAATTATCAGAGGTGTGACTCCGCAGCAGCCAACGGCCAACTCCCAGTTTATAAACTGCTATGAGGGAGAAATGAAAAGTTTAGTCGGGGAAGTGGAAATACCAGAAAAGTGCAGCTGCCATAGTCCTAGGCAGCAATTCTCCCAGGCCTGTGTTCTCAGCGGGCCAGCTCCCCAAGCAGTGGAGAGCCACGTGCCCCCACTGGGATAATTGCTTTTTCTGCATGAGTCTCTTGTTGCTTCCCTCTGATGACCGAGTGTGTTTAGACTCCTGGCTGAAACCGTGTTGGTTTTTAAATGGTATTGTAAAGTGTACCGGCAAACAAATGAAATTGGATCATGTTCTCTTCTATGCATGCAGCCTAAGCAAATATGGGACACCAGTGGAGAGATCCTAATTGCCTATTTTTCCTCTCTGTTCTACTGCTAAGAGAACAGTTGAAAGACCTACAAGTTATGTTTTTCTCCTTGTAACACCGCCCTTTTTAATGTCCGCAAGAAAAATGCAAAATGGTCATTTGCTTGCTTTCGATTTATCATTTCCATAATTTTTTATAATGAATATGTACTTACCCAGGCACCTTTATGTTATATAATACGTTTTGTGCAAATCCCGGGGACATTATTTACACTTTAAGTAGACTGCAGAACAGGAAATGGGCTTTGCGTAAGAATGGATGATGAGTCAGTGGATGAGTGATATCCAGGGGAAAACTTTTTACAGTGCTATTAAAATCTGAATTAATTTTCTAAATAATCTACAGTAAAAAAACATTGTGAATACTCCTCTATAATCTGTTTTTCTCAGTTGAACCCATCTCTGGGGTCCCGCTGCCCTCATTGTGTCACGAGTCCGTGTGGAACTGGTGATGAGTACAAGGCAGCTTTACCTAACAACCTTTGGATGAGCAGCGTGAAACCAGGTCACATCTAATCAAGAGACTTGAGTGGGAAATACTTAAAACAATGCATTTTTTTCTTCTTTCTCCCTCCCTCCCTCTCTCTCTCTAAGGTCTCTGTGAATGGAAATGATAAAGGAATAGGGAGAGGTGAACATTTTTCGGAAGTGAATTGAGAGATAATAGCCTTTATGAAAAGTAGAAAGAGTAAATAAACTTTGTTAGCCAGGAAGAACTGTGATTTGGCCGATCCTGGTGTATTGTTTATATGTTTACTTAAAATAAAACATATGCTTGAGACTTAAATATGAAATCGTGTTGTCATGGATACCTGATATTTTAAAAAGCATTATTTTTGTGTGACAAGAGTAGTACAAATAAGCAGAATAAATAAAAATTTTCTTGAAATTTGTTTATCTACTAAGAAAAGTGCTTACAGTGACTAGAGCAATAGATACAAATTGTTTTAGGTCAGTGATTTTTGATAGTGGAAATTTATCAAAAATTTAAATTTGTATCTGATTGCTAACTACATTAAAATTTAGGTTCCAAAGAGTGAAACAAGAACACAATCATTAATATGTATATTCAGAAATATAAAGTACCTGTATATGATATTAAAGCAGAATTAGTAAAAACATGAAATGATTTAATTCTAGACATGACTTTTTTATTAACTATTCTTTTTGAACTAAAGGTGTAAGAAATATTGCCAAATAAGAAATACAATAATTTCTTTCATATTGTGTAGGATCTGAATTATAGGAATTATACTTTGCTTCGTTGTAATTTTTTTTAGATTGCTACGAGACATGTATTTTATCCAATCCTTTGTCTATCATTTGTACACTTAATTCCACTACCACCAGTCTTTTTGCTTAATTTCAAATGCAGTAAAGCATGGTTATTTTTGAAAGATGCTGTTGTAGTGTATGTTGTAGAAAACGTGGACGCTTTAATCTGAATTGTTTGCATTAAAGCAACAAAAAAAGTGATACCACTTTTGCAGCCAGATGCGAAAGTAGTGGGTATTATTTTAATTCCTCTCTCTCTGCTCCCTGCTCAAGCAAGATATCTTTTTGGTTTATTTTTGTTGTCGTTGTTGTTGAATTAATGCTAAATTTAAAAAAACTAAAAGCTGTTGTCCTGACTCTTTTCTACATGTCTCTGTTGAAAGGAGTCCGTAGGGACCATCCAAAACTGCCCTGCAGTTTCTTTCACCAAGGAGAATGTCTGGGGGCCATGGCTGGCCATCTGGGGTACCTGCATCTCATTGTCATTGAGAAGTCTTAAGCCCACGCAAAGTACTTCTCCTCAAGTTCACAACAGCTTGATATCCGTGCTGTAGGTCAAAGATCCAGGCAGAATTGACAACATTGCTGGGAACAGATATTCTACCCAAAGAGAGTTAGTAGGAAATTGTTTAAGGATGATATATACTAAACTAGACTGTAATTCAAAGCCTCTCCTCTTATTTACTTTGCAAAAATAGTGTGAGAACAGTGGTAAAGAATCAAGTTTTTCAGAAAAAAATAATTTCTAAATTCAGGTGCTTTAAAAATTTCACTCTTCATGTTAACCCTGCTTATCAAACCTTCACTACTGTAAATGAATATTTCTGAGCCTTTAAATCTTTTTGAAAATTGTAAAAATTCAGTACTGCATAATTTCTCACTGGTTTGATGACACCTATGTGTGTCTGATAGGTATTATTTAAACATATTTCTCCTTTAGCATTCTAAGTCATTATTCTTTTAATCTGTTATGATGTAGTTTAAAAATAGTATTTCTAGTAAGGAACACAGATTTTAAATGCAAAATCTATTAAAGGAAATGAGATAAATTATATGACAGTTTGGTGGTTAGCAATTTGAAATCATCTTTGAAGCCCTTAATATAATTAGTGGTTTCATTTTTGGTCTGCTGAATTCAAGTCACATTAAGTTAATGTAATTAAAAGCAGAAAAGATTTTGTGTAGCCAAACTAGTTAATTAGCCCCAGTTGGGTTAGTATGTTAACCTAGAGGTGTATGGCTAACGTGAGGGTGACGCCTGAAAAAAAAATTCCTGTGTAACAGATACTGCAAATCATCTGACTTGCTTTAGGGTAGAAAATGAAGACATACCAAGGAGTTCATTTTAAGTTCATCTTTATTTCTGATTTTAAGTACTGATTGCAGGGTAGGCTATATACTTCATTGAATAATCAGACAAAAACTTAATTTACTTTTTTAAAGAAAACATGCTTCTATGTGTACAAAGGTAATCAGTTTTTCTTCTTGTATTCTGGAAATAAGAATAAATAATAAATAAGATTGAAGTTCTAATTCTGATTTTTTCATGCTTACTGGAAATATAAAATGATTCTCTTTTTGGTTAAAAAGCTACATTTTATGCCTGATTTTTCTATATAATCTTGGCATTTAGTAGACAGTCTAGTAAAGAGGAAAACAGTCTAGAAAGGGATTTTCAACAGCTTCAGAGAAATCTTTAAGTACTAGGAGAGAAGACAGGAAAATGACCATATATTAATTTTTAAAGGGAAAAATGCTAGTTTATAAGAATCCTGTATATCAAATACATTGATGTGTTCTATACCTTAATGTCTCTGAAACACTTTTTTAAAAAAAATTCAGAGGCTGATATTTAAAACTTTAAAATTCTTTACGACTTTCTTCTTTTTTTCCTCTTCTGTCTCCTTCCCAAAAAAGAGCAAGTCCCCTGGGAGAACCTTTGTTTTGTTTTGTTTTTATTACGTATGTAGATAGCTGAGGCCCCCCTTTAAGCACTGTCTAGAGCTTATGGAAATGTGGGTTTCTAATGTGGTTACCACCGTGGTCTGGTAAGGTATATGGTAATGAGGAAGTAGGACCTCTGCCTTAGATTTTTGACATAGGCTAGATGCCAGCATATTGTCTGAAAGCTTAAGGCGGTCTGCTTCTCCACCACCCGGATTATGTTAATTGAAGGAGTGTTGCTGCAGTGTTTAACATTGTGTCTGTTCATTATACAAACTCGTTTTTGATAGGTTTACAATTTGGCTGTCAGATCCAGTTGCAGGAAGGGACCTGCCAAGACATATTTCTTAGCTTGTTTTAAATACGGCTATTTTCACATTTATAGTGTTTTGTATGTGTTAGACACATTTTTCCTTTCTCTGTAGAGAGGAAATGTCAATTTTTGGTTTACAAAGGGCCACTAAGATTTAGAATGTATAAAGTCACCCTTTACAATCAATATTGTTACATAACTCAACATAAAATGATGATGATTAATAATAGGTCCTGCTTGAGAGCCGGTGTGTTATATTTGATCAGGGCTGTAGTACCGTGTTTTCCCTGTTCTTTTGTTTATTAAAAAAAAAAACAACAAAACAGGCCCCCATGTAGTCTACAGTTGTGACCATAGAGAATAAAATGATGGCTTTTGCTTAGCTCTGTTTCCATTCAGCCATTGACATATTGCCAGAATCAACTTGAATTTATTGAAGACTACCATTTTCATCCATTTTTTTTTTATTTCTCTATTTGCTGCACTTTGTTGTTTCTTCCTTCACCTTTATCAATTTCAGTCTCTGAAGTGTTTAAGGAGGTAAGTTTCTTCCAGGTTTGGTGAGGCTTGTTTAGTTTTCCATTTAAGTTGTCATGTCTGCTTGGAGACCCCTAACCATTATTGCCAGCGAATACAGAATGGAATGTAGTATTTTATAGTGAAATTGTCTTACTAACAGGGTAGAAGGTGTATGTGTGTATGTGTGTGGGGGGGGGGGATTTATACTAATCTCAGAAGTTGCAGCACTGATTTCCCAAATAGAATAAACACATTATTTTTTTTTTTAAAGATTTTATTTATTTGACAGAGAGAGACACAGCGAGAGAGGGAACACAAGCGGGGGGAGTGGGAGAGGGAGAAGCAGGCTTCCCGCGGAGCAGGGAGCCCGACGCGGGGCTCGATCCCAGGACCCTGGGATCATGACCTGAGCCGAAGGCAGACACTTAACGACTGAAACACCCAGGCACCCCAAACACATTATTTTGTCTGATTTTGACTCCTCCTTCCTGTTGTCCTTTTAATCCAGCTTTTATCCTTAGGCCCGAGGCAGGCCTTCAGAACAAAATTTCTCAACTTCAGCACTATTGACGTTTTGGGTGTGATAATTCCTTATTTGTGGAGGACTCCTCTGTGCATTGTAGGCTGTTTCAAAGCCTCCCTGGCCTCTACCCCCCAGGGGTTAGTAACACCCCTGCCCCCCTCTCAGTGGTCACAGCCACAAATATCTTAAGGCATTGCCACGTATTTCCTGGGAGAGGGCAGGTGATTGCCCTCATAAAGAATCACTGTTTTGGAGGAAATAAGAATATATTTGGCCTGAGAATTACTTGTTTCTAAGGCTTTGCTATGTTGATGCAAATAAACATTTTTTCTGATAAAAGCAGTGGAAGATGTGTTACTAATTAATTTTAATAAAAAGCTTCTGGATGTAGCTTTACAAAGGAAGATTGGCTTTGATTAGGCAAATGTCTCTTTAATCTTTAAATCCATAAGCATAATATATAATTATGATAATGTGCAGGCATTTTTCTAAGTACTTTATATGATTTATCTCATATAACTCTCAATATCTTTGGAGTTGTATGTTAAGAGAATCCCCATTTTAGAGATGAAAAACAGAGGTACAGAGGAGTGAACGCCTTGTCTGTCATCACATGTATATACTAAGAGGCGGTGATTCCAGGGCCCATGCTCACTTTGCTTTCCTGTGTGAATGTATGTACTTCTGATCAATTTGAAAGATTATCTGAGATTTAGAAACCTTCTCTCTCTCTCTTTTTAAAGTTTTTGTATATATTTTCATTTTGAGTTTTGTTCCAACCCGATAATGTTGGTAAAGACCACCCTGAGGGGGGAGGAAGGTACAATTTAGTTGACTTCATGTAGCCATTGATGATTAATATCTCTGCTGTTATTCAAGAAAAAAAAAGCATTTTTCAAAAAATGCCTTATTATTTTTAGGCCTCAATTCGTTATTTCAGGTTTTTTTCATTGATACAGAAATTATATATAAATGAACAGGTGTGATAAATGTATGCTTTTAGTCATATTATGATTCTAATGAAAAAAGCTTCTTGAGATACTGGATTCATTTAAAAACACTTCTCATAGAAATAAATGTCATAGTAGTCCATACAACTAGTATTTACTTACAAAGGACAGAGAAAATATTTTGTAAAATGTCTGGTGGGTTATTTTTAATTTGAAGAGTAAACATGGTCTGTAAATTAAAATCTGTAAAGCAGTCTGTAAATTAAAATCTTATAAAAGAGGAAGGACTTCTCTATTTATATTTGGTAGCGAAACATAGCTATGTGTCACCAAAGCGTAAGTCTCCTGGCAGATGGATTTAGAAAAGTTTTTTCAAGATTGAGCCAAGAATGAATACAGTTGACTCTTGAGCATCATAGAGGTTACGGGTGTCCACCCCTTGCACAGTCGAAAATCTGTGTATAACTTTTGATTCTCCCCAAACTTAACTAATAGCCTGCTATTGACTGGATGCCTTATCCATAACATAAACATAATATTTTGTATATTACATGTATTCTATACCGTATCTTTATGATAAGTAAGCTAGAGAAAAGAAAATGTTATTAAGAAAACCATAGGGAAAATACATTACAGTACTGTACTATATTTATTGAAAAAAATCTGCATGTAAGTGAACCTGCCCAGTTCGTACCCATGTTGCTCAAGGTCAAGGGTATAGCTAGACCTATAGGAATAGGGTGTGAACAACACATTCTTCAGTACTTGATGGCTTTCTTTGAATTTGTAGTTCACCTTAGTTATTGCTCCCTCCCATTCAGCACAACATTGGAATTTCCCTCTGTCTGAGAATCCCCTGGCAGCCCCCTCATAACTCATGTTAACGAAATTTCCCTTCTTCTCAATGTATAGAGATCCTTTCAAAATATAACACTGTTGGGCTGCAATATATAATGTTAATTGGTGGCCCACATGTGCATCAGCAAGTTGATTTAAAACTCTACATTCCCAAGTATTTAAGATTTGTAAAAGTAAATTAGTACTATGTTATCCTGAAGCTGTAAAAATGTCTGTACTGTTGAAAATTATTTATACTTTATCATTCTTTGACTCTCCTTTTTCTCCACATTTGAATGTATTTTAAAATTATTCATAAAGCCTTACATTTTATTGTGGACATGACTCATTGACTTTTAAAGCAAAAAGAATACTTAGAGTATTTGTTGACTTCCTCTTACTTTGCTATAACTTTTACTTATTAATGTACAGTCCCTTCAGAGATGAAGTGACCACCTAAACATGCAAAAACATTTAAAGTTAGATTGTGAGGCATAGGAGGAGCTCAATGTCCTATCCAAAATTAAAGAACCAATAACAGAACATCATCCAGGACCACATCTCAGATCATTTAACTTTCCTATCAAGAATAGAGTTTGTCACCTTCATTTTTGCCAGAATGATTTTGTTTCCTCAAGATTTTAGGAATGTTTATGGGAAGTGTTTCAAAGTAAGTATATGACAAAAGGTGACAGCGGATCTTAATAGTATGGATCTTGATATGATTCTCAAATTTTCTGAACCTCAAGAAGTCAAGCTTATGAAGCTCAACTTCATTAAATCACAATTATAACAGTGCTGTGGGCTATTTCCTGTCATTTGCACATCTCGCACAGCCGAAGACGTATATCTTGGCTAAAATCTGTTCCAACTTGCTAAGTGACATTGGGCAAGTCACTTTCCTTCCACATTTTTTTTTTACTCTTTGCTAGATATTGTGACAGGTCTTAGGACTAAAAGACAAATGAGCTATGCTTCCCTGCCTCAGAGTTCACAGTCAGGGAGGAAATCTGGCATTGAAACGCAGAATTACAACATACTGTGATGATGGGCATAGTGGAGCTTTACGGGAGAGGAGATTATGCTTTGCTGAGCTGCTGGTTCCTTAAGTGAAAAATGAAGTTACTAGAACACTTTCCCTAACAGCTTCACAGCAGTGTTATGATAAAGACCAAAATGTAAATGATAAATTCACATAAGAGCCACTTAACGAAACATAAAATAGCACTGTGAACCAATAGCCTGAAGGTTGGATGGACTTGAAATAAGACTCCCACTTTGAGACTTTCTAATGGGATAATTGCACATGTGAGAAAAGATGCTGATTTGGAAGAGGGAAAAATGAAATATCTTCAATGTCTATCAATAGGGCAATATTTTGGTAAAATCTGATAAATCTATACAATGAATACTATGTATAGTGGAATACTATTTAGTCATTGAAATGGTTGGGGAGGATCTGTCTACAAGGTCTTCAACATTTATTAATTTTTTAAAAATATTTTATTTATTTATTTGACAAAGAGAGACATAGCGAGAGAGGGAACACAAGCAGGGGGAGTGGGAGAGGGAGAAGCAGGCTACCCGCCGAGGCAGGGAGCCCGATGTGGGGCTCGATCCCAGGACCCTGGGATCATGACCTGAGCTGAAGGCAGACGCTTAATGACTGAGACACCCAGGCACCCCAGTCTTCAATTTTTAATATGTAAAAATATTCTCAACATATTATTGAGTTGAAAATGCATACAGAAGAACACATACCACATTATTCTACATTAGTAAAAGTGTGTGTGAATAGATGTAGAGGTGGAGGTGGATCTGTATCATGTCTATATATATATTGTGTGTGTGTGCATGAGAGAGAGAGAGAGAGAAAGAGAGAGAGAGAGACAAAAGAAGACTGCACACAAAGTATTGACAGTCATTAACTTTTGGAAGATTTATTTGTTTTTGTGTGACATTTATTTCTTTGTGTTATTCTGTGTGAAATTTAGGTAAGTATATATGAAAATTATATATATGTATAAAATTACATATATACAAATACATATATAAAATTATATATATATATATGTAGTATGATAGCAGTTACCAGATATGATATATATATCATACATATATGTAACTGCTATAAACCTTTATAGAAATGCTTCATTGGATAACAGACTAGATTTTGTGTATAAAAGCAGTTTGTATTCAACAAAAGTCATTTGAGTGACTACTATGTGGAGGTGTTATTCTAGGTATGAGGGATAGAGTCATGAGCAATACAAAATCCCTGTGTGGTTTTTGTAATGGTACCTAGAGGATCATGATTATTGTTTTGATAAAATGACTGAAAAAAATATTAAGTTATAAAAGCCACAGAAATTAAAACTGCAATGTTAATATTTGGTTTGTCCTAACACGTAAAGACTTGGACTCAGTGTCTAGTTTGGGTGTCTGGATTGAAACTAAGCAATTTCGGCACTCCAAGACAGTATGACCCACCTTCATAAAGTAGTGGTTTCAGTAAACTCCAAGTTTATGATGGAAAAACAATTCCATTTGAATGGTTCTTTCCTGCCTTTGCTTTGCTTTTTCTCCTTCCTTCCTTCCTTCCCTCCTTCCTTCCCTCCTTCCTTCCCCCTTTTTCCCCCCCTTTCTTCCTCCCTCCCTCTCTCTCTCTTTCTCTCTCTCTCTCTCATCAGTACACTATACAGAATAACTGTGAGGTTGAGTTCAAAACCTACATGAAAAAACATTCTAGAAGGTAACCCTGACAAAACCTTTCCAAGGTTCAGGCATTATAGATATTCCTGGGTAATTGAACACAACTCTCCACCAAAAGCCTATTAAATTAAGTAAAGATAGTTCAATTTCCGCTTCCTGATCTTAATTCATGGTTAACTTCAGCCTATTTATTGTACTGGAAGTCAGCTTACATTTGTAATTAATTCTTCTTCAAATAATTAAATGTTCAAGAGTGTGTCCAAATGACTTTTGAGATGATTTATTGGGATCTGTTCAGTCTCTGCCTCCCAAATCCCCGAGAAACTACTTGGGCAGCAGCAACACCTATGTTTTTTTAGATCACGTCAGTTTGTGCACGGTTTGGGGTCTTTAACGATATATTCCTTTAAAGCAACTCTGACAAATTAAGTAACTAGAGACATTTTTATTTCCACATCTTCTAGTACCAGAATATGCTTCCTTGAAATCACTTATAGCTAATCTGAATTTATATATTAATTATGCTCATATGGTATTAAGAATTTCCTTTTTTTTCCTGCTTGCTAACTGAATTATTCATGCACTTGTTTGGTTTTCATTTAACTAAATAATATGAAAGAACTTGGCCAGTTTAGAAATACAGATTTCTAGTTGTACAGAATGCAATACCTGTATAAGAAGATGTAGGTAAGTAAAAGTGTTTGGCTTCTTTTATATTTGGTATATTTGGCATAAATTCTGTCTAAATTTACTACCTATAAATGTAGCAAATACTGCACATTAGCTTTTTGATATAATTATGCTTTGTTCTTTGTTTGGAAAGTAGACTTCACTTATGAAGATTTCTGTCATGTCAACATGGCTAGAATAATTTTAATAGTATTCCTGTAAAACTTTTTTTTAAGATACGAGGCGGAAAGCTCATGATTACTTACACCCGCAAAAGTGATGCTGGCAAATATGTTTGTGTTGGTACCAACATGGTTGGGGAACGTGAGAGTGAAGTAGCGGAGCTAACTGTTTTGGGTAAGTGAAATTTCATCTAATCCGCTCACTGTAAAGTAGATCTCTTATCACTTTTCAGTTTCTTTATAGCAGGGAGAAAGAAGTCATCTTTTTAGAAGGTGAACGAATATTTTTACCGGTGTGGGAGAGGAGACAAGAAATTAGTCAAGTAGCCTGAGCTAAAGTAGCCAGGATATGGGAAGAAAACTAGGAGAAAACTCGAAACCTAGAGAGAGGCTTCTAGAAGAAGGGAACTTTGTGAAATAATTCTCTAAATAACATTTTAAATTATAAATGTCTTTATGAACATCTAAAATGGTTTTTAGTCTGTTCACTTTTATCTGTTCTTGAGATGGCTTTTTCTAATTTTAGAGAGACCATCGTTTGTGAAGAGACCTAGTAACTTGGCTGTGACTGTGGACGACAGTGCAGAATTCAAATGTGAGGCCCGAGGCGACCCTGTGCCTACGGTACGATGGAGAAAAGACGATGGGGAACTGCCCAAATCCAGGTACAGATCAGAATTTGGTGATCTGATTCATCCACTGTTCTCATTGGACGACCATTGCTTATACACGCGCCATGAGACTAGTCTACTCTAGACTTTTTGATCAGGGGCCAGATGCAATATTAGAGATAATCAGAATCAGGAGGAGGTTATTGTGCTTTCTCTGAGGGTTTCACATAAGAACTTTAGATTCATGACCCTGGCTTGCCCAGGGAGCTCTTGTAGAATGTGATTTTCCTTCCGTAGGTTTCTCTTCTGTCCAACCAGAACACAATTATGAGCCATTTCTTGTATGGGAGTAGGTGGGAAAAGGAAGGGAGGTATAGCAGTAAAGATAGAGGTATGAGCCAATTAAAAAGCAGGTTTCTATTTCCTTAGCTACAAAATCACCAGGGAAGCGTAGGAGAAGTCAGAGTTTCTTGACATCCGTCAAGTCCTTGAAACTGGTTAAGAGCGGAAGTATGCTTGCAGCCTCAGGGAACGAGACCGTGAAATGATGCTCTCAGGTGTTGTCTTTAAGCTGTCTGTCCATTCATTCGGCAAATGTGTGTTGAGCCCTTGCTAGGTTTTGGGGTTACAATGGCTTCATAGTTTTGCTCTCAAGGAGCTCCCAAAAGATTTGTGTGGATAGATATAGAATAACATGGCAAACCCTTTTTCACATAGGTGGAAGCCTGGAGGAGGAGGAAATCAGGAGAGTTTTCATAGGAAAGTGACATGTAAGCAATGCCTTGAAAAATATGTATAAATTTGAAAAGCAAGAAAGAAGAGAAGAGTATGCCAGGAAAAGAGACATTACAACATAGACACAAATCTGAGAAAGAATATCACACACTTTGAGTGGTGGGAAGTTTAGCATGGGTAGCTCCTAGGGCATGTGGCAAGAAGCTATATCAGGTTGGAGATACTGGGGCCAAATGATCAGGGGCTTTGTATAATAGACTGAAGAATTTTGGATCCTATTGTATGCACACCGATGAGTCAAAAGGGATTAGTATGAACAGGATTACTTATTTTTTAAAGATTTTATTTTTAGGGGTGCCTGGGTGACATAGTCAGTTGAGCATCTGACTCTTGGTTTCAGCTCAGGTCATGATCTCAGGGTTGTGAGATCGAGCCCCCTGTCAGGCTCCGCACTCTGTGCGGAGTCTGCTTGAGACTCTCCCTCTCCTTCTGCCCTTCCCCCCAGTACACTCGCTCTCTCTCTCTCTCTAAAAAATAAATAAGTCTTTAAAAAAAGATTTTATTTTTAAGTAATCTTCACAGCCAACGTGGGCCTTAGACTTACAATACTGAGATCAAGAGTCACATGCTCTACCAACTGAGCCAGCCAGACACCCTCAACAGGATTACTTTTTAGAGAAAATAATTTTTTAGCACTGTGGCTATTACATTAATGTGGGGTGAAGCTAATGGCAGGGTCACCATTGTTGTTTTTGTCCAGAAAATAGATGTGGATTGCGTGGACTGGGGCAGGAAATAGGGATAGGGATCCATAGTAGAGAGAAATTTCTGAAACTAAACTGATGAATTGGATGATTTGTTAGATATAGAGAGCTGGTGGAGGAAGATACCAGGAGATTATATTAGGAGAAGTTGGTTTAGACAATGGGGAAAGAAAAGAAAATTGTATTTAACATAAGAAATATTAGATACCTATAGGATGTATTGTCTAACTATCAGTCAGTTGGGATTATGAATTTGGAGCTTTAGTGAAATAGGGGTTGGGAATGTTTGTGCAGCTGATCAATATTTAACCTACAGTAGCTAATATAACTCAGGGATATTATGTAGAATAAAAAGAGGATTAAAGTGAAACTTCAAAAGAAACCCAACATTGAAGGGGAGAGGAGATGAGACAAGGCAAGTGAACTCTAGAATGAGAGCCTGGGTTCAGGTATCAACTCTGCCACTAAACCAGCTGAGAGCCAAAGCCAGGTTACCTTACTTTCTTAGGACTCCAATTTCTCATCTTTAAAATGGAGATGAATACAATATTTCATACAATTGGATTTTTAAAAAAGATTTGTTTATTTATTTGAGAGAGAGAGAGAGCACACAAGCAGGAGGAGCAGAGGGAGAGGGAGGGAGAAACTTAAGCAGACTCTGGCACTGAGTGCAGAACCTGATGTGAGGCTCAATCTCATGACCCTGTGATCACAACCTGAGCCGAAACCAAGAGTCGGACAGTCTACCAACTGCACCACCCAGGCGCCCCAATACTTCATGTAGTTGTTGTAAGAATTTTAAAAGATGAAACCTGTAAAACAAAGTCCAGCATATAATAAGAATTTATTTAACCGTCACCATCTTTTAATTTTAGTATGGGGACAGTAGCTTGAGGAAATGAATGAAGAAGTGCCAACGTTGCCCAAAAATATCCTTTTGAAAAATATTTTAATTGTTTAGCCAACAAAATTGGGAAAACAGGCTCTATGCATGCTTACAAAAAGGGACGCCACATTTCACCTTTTGTTTTAAGTTTTCTGAAGAGAATGTTTCATGTTGTTGATTTGTTGCCTTAGAGACATCATATTGCTAATGATGGGATTTTTTTTAAGTAGCACGTCACTTAACTCTGCATTTGTTTGTTATGTCACTAGATATGAAATCAGAGATGATCATACCCTGAAGATTCGGAAAGTGATGGCTGGTGACATGGGGTCATACACTTGTGTGGCAGAAAATATGGTTGGAAAGGCTGAAGCATCAGCTACTCTGACTGTCCAAGGTAGGGTTTGTGGCTGCTTTATCATAGAAGGGTGATGAGGATAGTAGAAGAAAATATGATTTATTCAAGTAGTTTACGTTAAATATAGACTTCAAGTCATGCTATCAATATTTCATTCAAACATAATTTAGAGAAATTATTATTTTGCCTATGGGAGCTCTATAAGTGTTTGTTACAGGAAATTGAATTAAGTTGTTAAAATTATGGCGAGTTCTGTCTTGGTGAAGTAGAGGAGGAGAGTGTGCTTTAATCTCTGGGCCTTCAGACATAGAGCCCTTCTAATCTTTTAATTAAATGACAGCTAGCTATTACCATGAAAATGTTGTCTTTAAATGGAAACAAATCTACCAGTCCTTCAGACCGTGCACTTTCCAGGGTCTGTACAACTCAGAACACTGAAATAAGGAAATCCTAATTCACTCTAAAATGTACGATCCATCCACAGAGGAGGAACACCCACCATCTTTTTTTATTCCCTACAGGCCTGTGAAATAACAGACATTCAGTAAATATCTGTTGAACGAATTAATTGCATCTGCACTTGGCTAATTCTGATACAGATTTATTATCTGATGTTACATGAGCCCAAATGGATGCCACATTTGATGACCACAAGTTTTTGAATGTCAGACTCACGTCTTAAACTGACGTGCAGAAATGGTTCTTTCACCTCCTTTGTATCCATAATCCAGATGTTTTCCATTTTCATAATCCCTTTTCTTCATGATATCATACCGATTATTTCTCACTATGTCTCATCCAAGAACTCTCATTTTTTTTTTCTTTTTAGGGACAGATTCTGTATTGTGGAATCTGAGAGACAAAATGACCTTTAAAAAACATTTTGCTTGTGAAAAAACTCCCCTATTTTGACAAGTATATAGAGTAAACAGGGATTTGGGCCCTAAACCACTTAGCTTGTTTCTGGGTCTGACATTAGCAACACTTGGCTCTGTCATCTTTTCTGGACACTGTCTCCTCTAAGACTATTGTGAAGAAAAAGGTGGCTTTTGAGGAGTGCTTCTCCTGTGGGCTTTCTATAAAAGAGCCTTGTGGGCTTTTTACAGTTAAAAAAAAAGAAGAAGAAGAAGAAAGAAGAAAGAATATTTTCTTTGTTTCTGTAAGCCATTATGTCCCACTTTAGGGTTTTTAGCTCAACCTCATAAAAACAAAAGAAAAGAAAGATCAAGAACAAACATTGAATTTCTAAGGCCTAGACTACTTCTCTTTAATCTGAGTTAGACCTGAACTCCATGTAAGACTAAAACTGTAAGAAAAGGAAACCCCTTTACGTTTAGAGAAAGCACAAATTTAAGAGATGTCAAATCTTCAAAAGCCCTCCAGAGGGAGTAAAAGGAGCCCAGAACTAAGACAAGGCATGAAAAGCTGTGTCTGTCTTTAGGCAGTTGTGACAGGGAGGCTGGTTGTCTATCACATTAGTCAAAGAGATATGTTTCACTTTATGTTTTAAAGTCCTTTACCTTGGGAGTCTGATGCTTTTATTAGTAATAGCCAGTCCTCTGTGTCTACAGTGGACATTGAAATCAAAACAGAATTTCTTCCTGCAATTTTATTTATTTTTTAATTTTTTTTTACCTTCCTGAAATTTTAAACTGAATCCAAAGCTAATTCAGCCTTAAGTTTTCCATATGGAATTCTTACTCCCTAAGCCCAGATTTCAATGGAAATTGGGTACAAATGATCATATCTGGAACCTACCTTAAGAATTTAGAATTAAGGGGCACCTGGCTGGCTCAGTCGTTAAGCATCTGCCTTTGGCTCAGGTCATGATCCCAGGGTCCTGGGATCGAGCCCCTCATCGGGCTCCCTGCTCCGCAGGAAGCCTGCTTCTCCCTCTCCCACTCCCCCTGCTTGTGTTCCCTCTCTCGCTGTGTCTCTCTCTGTCAAATAAATAAATATAATCTTAAAAAAAAAGAATTTAGAATTTTTTATTTCAACTGCATTGGGTTTTCTATAAACTTATGAAAGATCTGTATATTGGTGAGAATGTATTCTTTTATCCAAATATTAAAATAAAATTTGCATATTAATATCACTGTTAAAATATCTTTAACATTCTAGGATAGTATGCATAATATGCCAAAGAAAGTAACATGATTCCCAACTACAGAAGATAACTAAGGGAAAAAAAAAGGAAACTTGAGAAGTTGTATTTTTTTTCTTCATTTGAGATTGAATACAGAAAAATACTACTTACTACAAGAGAAACTAATTTGAAATGAATCCATTTGATAGCAGGAAACCATTATAACAAATTCAGTAGTGTATTAATTTGTATTTTATTTGTGGCTCATTTTTAAAAGAAACTACTAGAGTCAGTATGGGCTCAAATAATCTTCCTTTCCTTCACCCCTCATACAAGAAATACTTAATTTTGGGAGTTGATGTTGGGCAACGAAACTCTGTGCTCCAGGTAGAAGTTACTGGGAAAAAAACACTCTTCAGTGAGGGTGCCCATTGGATTTTCATCCCCAGTACAGACATGATTAGTTCTAATATTTAAAAAATAAATTTGATTTGAGAATTACTTCTTTTTTTCCGTTTTTTTTTTTTTTTTTTTTTTTCTTGAAATCCCAATTCTGCTTTCTTGGAGACTCTACCTGTACATTTTTCTTTCAATATTCCTTCTAAGGATTTTCTTATTTTTTGTACTTGTGTAGTCTTCACAGTGATTAGCATCATACTGGACATAGAGTAGGCACATTATTTAATAAATACTTGTTAATACGAAATATGAATATGGATTCCAACCTTCTGCTTGAGTGGTAAAAATATCATAGGGACATCCTAAGGGAAATTCAAGCATCTTCTGGTGGCTTTGATTCTGAATGTCAGTAGTAGGTTCTGTGGGATCAAAGTTGAAGAGACTGCCATCTTATGATGGCTGCCTACTGGTCTGTGTTTGAAAGGGACTAGAGGTAGAACTAGGTAGAACTAGGCAGGGTGTCCTAAACTTATCTGAAGTTTGTTATCTGAATGTATCTGAATTTACATAGCTATACTTATCTGAAGCTTATTAAATATGCCAATTATCTGGGATGCCCCTGGAGAACCTGATTTAAGAATCTGGGTCTGAACATAGAAATTTAATTTGTTTTTATGTTTTATTTTTGTTTTTAAAGAGTAAGCCCCATGCAGTCTCCGCACTCAGTGTGAAATCTGCTTGAAATTCTCTCTCTCTCTTCCTCTGCCCCTCCTGCTTGTGCTCTTTCTCTCTCTCTCTCTCTCTCTCTCAAATAAATAAATAAATCTTTAAAAAAATTAAATAAAGTAAGAAGCTCCATGGCCAACGTGGGACTTGAACTCACAACCCCACAATCAATAGTTGCATGCTCCACTGACTGATTCAGCCAAGTTCCCCTTTATTTTTTATTTTAAACAAGCAAGTTCATGAATCCCTGGGGTGAGAACTTACTTGAACTATAGAAAGAATAAAGGACTTTAAAATTTTTCTTTAGAGTTTGGGTATTATCAGAGCTGGAAGAAATCTATTACAAAGAATTATATAGCTAAGAACATAGACATTAGAGTCAGAATTTAGTTGAATCTTGTTTCTGTCATTGACTAACTTTGTGACATAGAAAAGGTGATTTAAACTTCTTGAACCTCAGTTGCCTCATGTGTAAAACGGGTATTTACCCATTTACTCAGAGCTTTTATAAGGATTAAATTAAATTTTGTATATAAAAAAAGTTTAGGGCGCCTGGGTGGCTCAGTCGGTTGAGCGACTGCCTTCGGCTCAGGTCATGATCCTGGAGTCCCGGGATCGAGTCCCGCATCGGGCTCCCTGCTCAGCGGGGGGTCTGCTTCTCCCTCTGACCCTCCCCCCTCTCATGCTCTCTGTCTCTCATTCTCTCTCTCTCAAATAAATAAATAAAATCTTTAAAAAAAAAAGTTTAACATATTGTCTGTTACAGAGTAAATGTTTCATAACTAAGCAGTATTGTATTCATTTTAGTGTTATTATTGACAGCTTTATTGCTTAATTTTTAATAATTATTGGCTACTTAGTAAGAAAATGGTATGGTTCAGGTAATTCTAGACAGATAGGGTTGTTCTTTCTCTGCTGTTGTAAATGAGGTATGTGAACTACTAATATAGTCATGATGATTTATGATCCCCAAATTATTCAAAACCCTTCTCAAATATAAAGTTTTACATTTTCATTACAAAAGAAACTTTACCAGTTTCCATAGTAAATGTGTTGGGGGGTGTGTGCTGTCAAAGCCCTAGTGCTAGACTTACATTGAAGTTTTGCAAAATAACTAGATAAATTAATGAAAATAATAAAGATTCGGGAATAGAAATGATCAAAGAGATTACCTTTCATGTTCAGTGGAGTGTTATTGTTATGGAAGAACATTCAGCAGAGGGTATTTGACCCCAATTCTGATTCTGTTGCCTTGAAGAGTGGCTGTTTTGCAATCATTTTGATTCTTAGCACCTCAGGTTACCTTTCCTTAAAATAGGGTGTTTCCAGGTAATTCTAAGACTGGTAAGATGATCCATGAGCAGATAGCCTCAAAAACTGTTTATTCGCCTTTATGACCACTTGGAAGCTTCAATTAATCAGTCCAAGCCATGAGTAAAATTTGAGGTCATACCCTGTTATTAGCAAGTAACTGCACTTCTAAAACCTACACCACATATATATCTCATGTGACATTGGATGGATTACTTCTTGGGCAGCCAAACGCAAAGCCATTGAGCCAAATCAAAATACTGATTATTTATAACACAGCAGATTTTATTTTACTCTGAAAAAAGGAAAATTGTAATAAAATTTGGCAATGTTAAGACATTTTTGATTAAAAATGTGTACATCGGGCGCCTGGGTGGCTCAGTTGGTTAAGCGACTGCCTTCAGCTCAGGTCATGATCCCAGAGTCCCGGGATCAAGTCCCCCATCGGGCTCCCTGCTCAACGGGGAGTCTGCTTCTCCCTCTGACCCTCCCCCCCTCTCATGAGCTCTCTCTCTCTCAAATAAATAAATAAAATCTTAAAAAATAAATAAATAAATAAATAAATAAATAAATAAATAAATAAATAAATAAATAAATAAATAAAAATGTGTACATCCTGGGCTCTGTAAATATTTAGGCAATTCTTCAAAAAGAATATCCAGAGTCCTTTAACTTGCATGTCAGTTTTGGGGTATCATTGAAACTGAATGAGACTCAAAGGCTCTGCAGTACTTCAACCTATTGAAAAATAATTAATGTCGATTACATGACCAATAAAAAATGTTGAAATAATGTTGTTTGGAATGATTACAACAGAAAAGTCTTTCTGCTTAAACCCCCAGTTAACTTGAAAATTCAGTTAACATAACTTAACATTCTATTATTCTCTGGAATAACTTTTTTTAAGATTTTTTTTTTTTAAGATTTTATTTATTTATTTGCGAGAGAGAGAATGAGAGACAGAGAGCATGAGAGGGAGGAGGGTCAGAGGGAGGAGAAGCAGATTCCCCGCTGAGCAGGGAGCCCGATGCAGGACTCGATCCCGGGACTCCAGGATCATGACCTGAGCCGAAGGCAGTTGCTTAACTGACTGAGCCACCCAGGCGCCCCCTTTTTAAAATATTTTATTTATTTATTTATTTATTTGAGAGAGAGAAAGAAAGAGAGTGTAGAGAGGGCAGAGGGGGAGGTAGAGGATCTCAAGCCAACTCTGCATTGAGTGTGGACCGCGAAGTAGGGCTCGATCTTACAACCCTGAGATCATGACCTGAGCTGAAACCAAGAGTTGGATGCTTAACCCACTGAGCCATCTAGTCTCCCTTCTCTGGAGCAATTTAAATTTTGTTACCTATAAATTTAAACCATCAATGTTACTATATATACTTAATGTGTCTCTGCCCTTGTTTACTCTCCATGCAAGTAACATCTCCACATCTCCTCAAGAATTCTCTTTGTGAACCTAAAATACACACAAAAAATCAGGCATCTTTTTAATGTCATCTCAGTTTTGATTGATTACATTGTCAGTGTCTCAATTTGGCAAGTGTTAGGATTGCTGGCTCTGTGTTGGGTAGGAATGAATTCTCTTCTGAACTTGTGTTTAACATTGTATGGTGACCCTGTCTTTTAAGGCGCAAGATATATACTGTGGTATTTATAACCATTTTATAGGTTGTGACATACCTATAAAATAGAAAATCTAACCAGAACAAAATAGATGCATAGAGGCTCCCTGCCAGGTTTTTAAACAGTGTGCCATTGAAACTGCTAGAATTTATGCCTCTGCTTGGTGTTCTGAGAATGATCACAGGTTTGTTTCATATTATTTTATTATTGTAATCTCAACCTATTAGACCTTTATTAGATGTTTGCCAGGTGGACCTTGAAGTCCTTCTTAGAATCACATGATAGCTAACCTAAATTTTTTACTGATTTTTATTTGTGAACCAACTCATGGTTAATTTAAAAAGTGAAGGTTTTTTTGTTTTGTTTTGGTTTGGTCTGGTTGAAGTTAGACTATAGGAAAAGCATGGTGGAGGCAACTTCAAAGCACTAAATGAAAAATAAAGGAAGAAAAATAATTTTATTTACTGTTGTATTAATAACAAACACTTTGAAATGAGTAATTATGCATCTATGATGATGGTCATGTTGATAGCTTTTTAAATCATTCCACTTTTGAGGAGTGCCATCCAGAAAGAAAGATGGAGCATGAGGCCATAGAGAGTTTAGTTTAAACTCTTGAATTTCTCCTGTTCCCAAGTCTATGTGCTACTTCTAAGAGGTTGTATGATTCTTTGCTTCAGTGATCCTCATTGCTTAAACCAGGCAAACTTGAGGGCATTATTAATTTTTCTACTCCCTTTGCAACTTTACAGAGAAAGCAGCTCTTATTACTGTCACAATTTTATTTCCAAAGTGAATTTGTGACTGCCACCAGAATGATCATGTTCTCGTCACTGTGTCTGTCACAGGAAACCAGACTGAAAACAGACTTCCATACCCCATCCATTCCCCGAACCATCACATTTTATCTTTGCGGAGTTGAACCATTAAGAAAATCTAATCCCACTTTTGTTTGTCTCTCTTACAATAGGAACTAAAAAGACATTTAGTCTTCTCGTTTCCCTCAGCCCTGAGTGCTGGGCCAGTCTGACACAGGAAGCTGGACATTTAGATCTTAGTTCACACTTCACTGCACTCCTCTGCAGGCCACTCTTAGAGACCAGTTATTCTTTGAAGCTTAAAAAACAGTTGCTTTTCTGCCTTTTCAGCAATAGCTCTGTTAAAAGAAAAGGCAGATACCAAACATCTCTAAACCAGGTGAAGCTCTGTTACCAGACGAGTGGGATTTCTATGAAATCCCAGCCCTTTTCTGATAAGTGTGTGTCCATTTTTCTTCCTCTGATGTGAAATTTCTCCATTTTCTCTATTTCATCACCTGTTTTTTTTTTTAATTGTAAAATATGGTCTGATGAATGATGTTGCTATCTCTTTAAATTTATTGTTGGCATACAATAGGAATTGTTCAAATGAATCATCAAAAGGATGTGCATTCTCTTCTGTCCCGAAGAATTGTTATTTTGTCTGGTGCTTCCCATAAGTATTTATGCCTACTATATGATGAAGGGACGGAGTACTTCCTCATTAGGATTGATTAGCCACTGACAGCTTCTGGAAGGCTGAGCCTTAAAGTCTGAGATTGACGTGAGACCAAGGAGACACAAAGGCAGAAAAAAAAAAAGACCCGCGCTGTCTTTTGGCTGACTTAATTGCTGCTAATGGGATGTTTCCTAGAGCCTCTCTCCTTGCTGCTAGCGAACCACATGCTTCAAACAAGCAGCTTTGCGGAAATACCTCAGGCACGACAGTTTATGATTGGCCCCACTTAATGTCCCAATGAACTAGGAGTTGAATAGCAGTTATAACTTTCAGTGAGACAAGACACAGCTGTCGGAGGCTTGTCGAAGCTTTTGGGTTTCTACAAACCCTGAGTGTGAATATTTATTCACAGGAAATAATAGTGATGCAGTTAACATGGGAGCAGACTAGGAGGCGGACACTGAATTCTCTCATATTCTCTGCATCAGTGGAAAGCAGGACAACCCACAGATACATACCAGTAGATAGCCTGGGTGGTGGGGGTCATGCTCTACTCTTGCACTTCTCCCATGTCAACTGTCACAAAATCCTACTTATTTTTGCCTTTTAAATATTTTCTTAACCCTCCCACCACCTCTCTAACCCTTGCCTCACTGCTTTTAGTCAGGCTTCTGTCGTCTGTCAATCTCTATCCAATTTCCTTGCTTCCATCTTGTCCGATAGAACCCATTCTCCACACAACAGGTTCATTTCCCTAAAACACAAATCTGAACATCATACCCCATCTCTCCGGGGTAAGATCCAGAATACTTAACAGTGCTTCTCCTGGCCACTCAGTCACCTCTCACTGCTCCCTTTAGTACCGTACCATTGTATTGTTTATGTGCATTTTCTTCATGCACGTACCCCCATGTTGCTTACCCCTGGGCTTTTCTTTATGTTGGTCCCTTGGTCTAAAATGCCCTGTCCCCCACCTGCCCTATCTTCTACTTGCTAATGACTCCTTCCGAGACTCAACTCAGATGAGCATCCTCAAGGAAGCTTGGCACACTGTCCTCACCCAAGTGCAGCTTAGGGATTCCCCCATTCGCGTATCCATTGGATGCTATTTACTTAATGTCTGCCCCACTTCACTCTGAGTTCCTTAGAACACTTTGTTTGCTTTGCCTTCTCAGTCTTTGGGGCATCATTGGTGCTCAGGTAACATTTTCTGTGTGGGTGAATTAAGGGCTGCCCTGATACGTACCAACTGTGAGATCCTGGGCAAGTCACTCAACTTGTCTGAATTTCAGGGTTCTCATCTGTTGAAAAATAAATGCACATGTAATGTAAACATCAGTGAGCTGATAGGAAATAGAATAAGATAACACAATATTTATATTCTCATAAAAGTGGTTTGAGGATTATGAAGTGCTTATGCAAGAGCAATTGTCGTTATGATTATTTTTCTCATCAACTCCTTCCAAAACAATTAAAAATTCATCAGATTCTCAGTAATATTTATTTTGTCCATAGAGATTTGAATGTTTTGGGTGCTGATTAATATAGTTTGGTCAGTGTTTTCTTTTTCTGCAAAGATAATTTTCTATGGTTCCTTAATATTGAGATCTATCTTTGAAAATTGGTCCTTAATATTTCCTTGGAAAGTCTTTAGGGAGACATCTTTTCTTTTTGTTTTCCTGCTCCTGTTAGGAAACATTCCATAGAGTAGAATTAATAGCACATTCTTTTCTGACAGACACTCACTTGGATTTAAATGCTGAATGTACAAGCTATTAAATCTTTGATTCTCGGCTTTCTTATTAGTCAAATGGGGGTGAAATGTCTCCCTCATAGGTTTGCTGTGGGGATTAAATGAGCTAATAAATATGAAATGCTTAGAACATTGTGTGAAGCATTATTTTTTTTTTAAGATTTTATTTATTTATTTGACAGAGAGACAGTGAGAGAGGGACCACAAGCAGGGGGAGCGGGTGAGGGAGAAGCAGGCTCCCCGCGGAGCAGGGAGCCCAGTGCAGGACTCGATCCCAGAACCCCGGGATCATGACCTGAGCTGAAGGCAGACGCTTAATGACTGAGCCATCCAGGCGTCCCTGTGTGAAGCATTTAAATGCTCAATAAAAATAGAAGGAATGAAGGTGATATGAAGAAGGAGGATGAGGAGGAGGTCACTTCAGTGATATATCTTTGTATGTGTCAGAATCAAAAATTCATGTAGCTTCAGTGCTCTCAGTTGCCTATCACTAGCTTTATAAAAGGGTTAAGATCTGAGTCACAAGTGCATTTCCTAAAATATTTTACATAGTGACACAATAAACACTTTTCAATAAACAATGACTATCAAGGTGGTTAAAAAATGTTACTTTTGGGGAGTGTCTGGGTGGCTCAGTGAGTTGAGTGTCTGATTCATGATTTCGGCTCAGGTCATGATCTCATGGATTGTGAGATCGAACCCCACATCAGGCTCTGCACTCACTGGCGAGTCCGCTTGGTATTCTCTCTCTCTCTTTTTCTCTCTCTCTCCCTCTCCCTCTGCCCCCCCCACCTCCATCTGTCTCTCTTTCTGTCTCTCTCTTCCTCCCTCCTTCCCTCTAAAAATAAATAAATATATCTTTAGAAAATGTTAATTTTTATTCTAGTTGCTTTAAGCAACAATGGGCAAGTAAAGTATAATACAAAAAAAAATTCTGCATTTTGTTAAAAATACCTTTCATTTGTTTTAATTATGTGTATTTGATAAGTATTTGAGACCCAAATAATCAGTTTGGCTTTTTTGATTAAACAGATCCATAATTAACAAGATACCCTTAGATCTTTAAAATAGTTATTATCACTCCTAGTATGTTCAGTGCTGCTGAATTTCTTGATAGAACAGTTAATATTGAAAACCTTCACTGTTCCTCCCATAAATATAATCCATATATTGGAACAATTAAATTAACTAGATTTAAAAAACTGGCTAGATGGTCTCTGCTAATAACTTTCATACGATCTAAAACTATAATAGTCTTGATGATAGATCAGAAATCATAATCCATTAAAGGAAATGCACCTTTGCATGCATTTGTGCATTTCATCATTTTCTGAGATGCGAAATAGCAACTTTGAAGATAACCAAGCCACACGTTAATCTCACACAATATAACATATTGTGTGTGTGTGACATTTCTTTAATGGACCAGCAAATAATTTTTTCAGAATGTAAAATTAAAATGTAGGTAAAAAGTAAAGCAATATAGCTTTCTCTGGATTTTATTGCCAGTAGTAGGGGATAAACTTTAATAAACTTGCATTCAAAAGCAAATTCTGGGGGAAAAGGGTAGTTTGTAAATTTGTGGTTTCCTTAAATAGGGTTCACTATGTTTGGCTTTCTATCAGCATAGGAGATCTTTGTGCAAGAGTCGTGTGACTTTTTAGAGCTCCTATGATATCTAGGTATAAAGGAAGTAATGAGAAAAAAAACTGGGTCCTTCAGTCCTAAATTTCCCTTCTTTGATGTAGACTTCATTTAAAACATTTGTTGGAACTGTTTGCTTAAATTGCTGATTTCAGAAAAGCCGCAGTATAATAGTACATTGTTTCTGCCCATTAACGTGGTTATTTGAGTCAAAGCCCAAACTAATGGTGTCAGGGGGCCTTTTTGCAGGTTCAGGTTAGGTTTACGATAATCCAAGATCCTGGTTAAGAACTGTGAGTTCATCAACATTTTGATGAACATTTTGCACATATTATAAGACCCCCAAAGCTTTACTTGATGACTTTGAGAACCTTGATATGTGTGTGCCATGTTTGCCAGACTCTGATGAGGTATGTAGCAGACGGGTTCTTTGGGGAATGATTCTTTCTGCAGTAAATAGTACTTCAGGGCTTGGGGAACATTTTATGTGTGTGTGTGTACATACACATATGAAGCACATATGTCATTATATAACATATATAAAAAACACACACACATCACAATGTTAAATTTATTTACCATCTCCAGTACATATGTATTGTTCCTTTTACTGCTTAAGCCAAAAGTCTTACTCAAAATGCCTCCCTTCTAGGATCTGTCATGGTATTTTTGTGATTTGTTGTTGTTGTTTGTTTTGTGGTTAAAATAATGATTTTAAAAACCCATAGAAGATTTGAGGGGCTGATGAGAAAAAGAGATTTGTGATTGTAAAACACAATCCCAAGAAAGACAATGTGTGAGTAGAGACTTTTAAAGAATCAGTGTTGCCAGTTGAGCTCTTTGTGAACAGGCTGAAAGTAAAATGCCATCAGCCAAGGGCTTTAATGAAGTCCCACTACAGAATTTAACAAGAGACTGATTTGTAAGAATGGCTCTCTCGCCTAGCTGTTCTGATCCAGTGGCATAAATAGGATGCCGAGCTCTACTCCTGCTGGTTTTTTTATGCTGTTGGATTTGATTGAGACCCAGCAGCATTATGGCCTATGATTCCTTTCCCTTTTTTTTTTGTAGGAAGGATAAAGTAAAGAACTTCTTGTGTTCTCATAGCCTTCCAGAAATAACCATTTTAACCCTGATGACTGTGGAAGATGTGACGTTCTCTTAGATTTCTTTCATTTATTCAGGAAGGTTTTGGATTGCTTTCAGTCATTTCAAACAAACTGATGTAAAATCTCAAACATTAACCTAAAGGAAAACAGTCACCACCTGGCCTTCCTATGGAGAATTTGAAACACTCTCTTAATGTGTGTGCCAAGTGCATATTTGAGGGAATAAGTACAGCAGTCAGCTTCAAGAAATAATTGACACGTAAGATGATTCTGTGACAAATAAGGAGACAGCCCCACACTAGTAAATAGCACATCCTGGGCCTTCCATTATCTTCTGAGCTTTCCTGTGATTTATTCATCTACATATCAGTTGGTGAGGTGGTCTCGTCACCCAGTTACAGATGTAAACCTTAGTGACTCTCTTTAGCAACCTACATTCTGAAATAATGGCAGCATCAGTTTGGAAATATGTAATAGGGTTGTGTGAATCTATACCATCTGAACTGCTCACTCTGAGAATGAAGTTTAGAGAAATAGTTGTTTGCTCTAGTCATTGAGGGGTAGCTCATTTTACAACATTAGATTCATTGCTGACAATCTCACGTAACTTTAAGACATGGAATCATTGTATGATATTGCATGTGATATTGTGTATCACTTAATGTTAAGTATTTAATTGTAAGTCAACTCACATTGATACAGTCTCTCTTATCCAGAGCTGTTAGGACATAAAGTGTTTTGAGATAATGCTTCTTTTTTTTTTTTTTTTTAAGATTTTATTTATTTATTTGACAGAGAGAGACACAGCGAGAGAGGGAACACAAGCGTGGGAAGTGGGAGAGGGAGAAGCAGGCTCCCCGCGGAGCACGGAGCCCGATGCGGGACTCGATCCCAGGACCCTGGGATCCTGACCTGAGCCGAAGGCAGACGCTTAATGACTGAGCCACCCAGGCGCCCCGAGATAATGCTTCTTTAAAAGAGAATAGTCATAAAGAGAGTAATTGTAGACTATTTGACACTAAGGGCACCTTTTTTAAAAATGATGAACCCAATGATAAATTACATATGCGAGATAATTGAAAATTTGACTTTTTATGCATTTGTATGAATTGATTTTTTATTATTTGGTATATATCAAATATTTTATAGGTATATACAGTGTTAATTATGCTGAACAGTATTCATTCTTGTAGATTCACAAATCATTTCAACATATTCCAAACATCAGGGTTATCATTAGAATCATTACACTTTACAATTATATGGCAGCTGGTGTCCTTTAAATCTTACTTCAATAATTTGAACACACAATAGGCTTCCTTTTGTTTTATTGTTTTTAAGGATTTGGATAAATTGGAAGTTACTACTTTATAATATCATGCCCAGAGTTTGCAAAACTGATTGAAATACCATGAGCACTTTAAATTTGCTTTTAAACTATCATTCTCAGGACTTGATAAGTAATGTGCCAGTATAAACACACCTGTAGAAAATACTAAAATAGGTATAAGACAAAATACAGCTGAGTTATTGCTTTATAACAGATTTATGAGGGTAGGAAAATCCATAAATGGTTGTTAAAGTGAGCTTTAGCTGTAGGACATTTATTTTGTGTGGTCGATATTATTAGGAGAGAATTTAGAGCATTGCACAATTAAAGCTCATAGATACGGCCATTTTACAAAGGTGCTTTTAAAGTTAACTTTGTGGATGGTGGAATAGCCATTTCAGTGTACTTTTAGGTCATTAGTAAAGAGATGAGGTGTCCTCTTAGGTTCTTCCTTAGGCTTTTTATTCCCCTCAAATGTACTAAATTACTAAATATAATTGATAATAAGTAATTTTGCCCTGATTTTAAGTTTCTTGGGAATAAATATTAAATTATATAATTTCTGTGCCTGATTGAAGAGATTTTGAATGTTAGACATGGATGGAGACTTAGAAATCATTTACTTTAGCTCTGTTTTACAGAGAAGGAAACTGAGGTTAGAGATGTCTTGACATCCTATAGCAAACTGTGAACATATACATTTGATGCTTGACTACATACATTTGACATTTATAGTGGTCGTCCTAAAAGACTGCATCACATTGCTTTTCAGAGATGGAATTGGCTGTTTTGACATTCATTGATTTTCCATGAGAATGTAAAATATAACATGATTTGTTTCCTCCTCAAAACCTTTTTATATGTGTGAACCCTGCTCACATGTGAGAAGAATAATTATATGTCCATGTTAATTTAATATACTAATACATGAATTGTGCATTTAAATAATTTTGAACTGGAGTGCAGTTGACATATGACATAACTATTATTGCCATGCTGTACATTATAGCCCTATGACTTATTTATCTTTTGGAAATTTGGACCTTTTGACCCCCTTCACCTTTCTCTCCTACCCCTTACCCTTGCCTCAGGCAAATACCAATCTATTTTCTGTGTTTATAAGCTTGGTATTTTTTGTTGCATGTTTGTTTGTTTTAAATTCTACATATAAGTAAGATCATAGAGTATTTGTCTTGCTTTCTCTGACTTATTTCACTTTGCATAATGCCCTCAAGGTCCATCTATGGTATCTCACATGGCAGGATATCCTTTTTTTTTTTTTAATGGCTGAATAATACTCCATTGTATATATACCACAATTTATCTATTCATGTTGGTCACTTAGGTTGTTTCCATATCATGGCTATTGTAAATAATGCTGCCAGTGAACACGGGGATGCATATATATTTTTGACTTAGTGTTTTTGTTTTCTTTGGGTAAATGCCCAGAAGTGATATTGCTGGATCGTAGGGTAGTTCTACTTTTAATTTTTTGAGGAAACTACATATTGTTTGGCATAGTGGCTGTACCAATTTACATTCCCACCAACAGTGCCCAAGGGTTCCCTTTTCTTTACATCCTCGCCAACACTTGTTATTTCTTGTCTTTTAGGGTAATAGCCATTTTAACAGGATGAGGTGATATCTCATTTTGATTTGGATTTGCGTTTCCCTGATGATGAGTGACATTGAGTATCTTTTCAGGTGTCTGTTTGCCATCTGTAGGTCTTTTGAAAAATGTCTGTTCCGATCTTCTGTCCATTTTTTAATTAGATTTTTTTTCTATTGAGTTGTATAAATTCTTTATATAGTTTAGAAATTAACCCCTTATCAAGTATATGATGATTTGCAAATATTCCCCTCCACCCTTCAGTAGTTGCTTTTTCATTTTTCGATGATTTCCTTTGTAAATAATTTCTTATCAAAAGTTATTTGGTGTAGGCCATGGGGCCAAAACAGAACCAAAATTACATTAGAATAAGGTTTATTAACTCTTTTAACATAGAAGTCATAAAATGTAGTAAAAAGAGGAAGGATTTTAAGAGCTGGACAGACCTGAATTTCAGTCCTCCATTTCTTACCTGATGTATGACCTTTAAAAAGTTACTTAATCTTAAAAAAAAAAAAAAAAAGGAAAGAAAGGCACTTAATCTTCACTTCCCTCCCTTTGCAAAATGGCATATTGGACATACCCTACAGAGTTGCTAGGAGAGTTTCTAGTGTATGAACTAACACGTAGTTCGCTAACTGATGGCTCTTTATTTAACTGAGATGTAGAAAGGTTATGTGATTTATTCAGGATAGACCTGATTAATTCTGGAGAGGATCTTGATCTGGTTCAGTTGAGTAATTGTATCATTATTCCATTATGTACCTCAACTCTAGACCCTTTATGAAATATGCCATTTGAAGGTAGGCTTCCAGATTTTCAAATGAACAAGTTCTTGAGCGCTTTCTACATAGAAAACAGTATGCACAGATAACTAAGACCTGGATCCTGCCTTATAGCAAGTGAAGAAGAGAGATAGCCACAAAAAACAACAGTATTAGCAGAATATAAAAAGTGGATTTGTAAAGGGGGGGCGAAAGTACTTTCAGATGGGAACATGACTGCCACTTGTTTACTCTTTCAACAGATATTTACAATGTATGTTCTCAATTTAGTAAATTCTAGAGAAAGAATGGCAAAGAAAATAATTAAATCCTTACCCCCCTAGAGCTTATAGGCTAGCTTGGGAGATAGACATTTATAGAATAATTACATAAATGTATAATTTTAAGCCATAAGAAGTGCTATGGGAGGAAAATTGAGGTTGCTGTGAGAATATATGGCATTGTGGATAAGATTTAGTATCAGATTTAGTGGGAGTTCCTTGGAGATCTGTTTTTTGAGCTGAGAGCTAAGGTAAGCAGGAATTAACTAGGTAAAGCACTGGGTGGGGTGTGGGGAAGGGATCCCTTGGATACAACATACAGAGAACCAGAGGTAGGATGATGCATGGTAAACTCAAGGACACAAAGAAGGCCTCTGAGGCTAAGTTAGGGAGGTGAAAGGGGACAGGTGATATGAGAAGACACTGAAGAGCAGTGGCCAAGGTAAGGATTTTCCTCTCTATTTGAAGAGCAATGGAACCATATTGAAAGATTTTAAGCAGAAACATACTACAATCCAGTTAGTTTACTTTGGTCTTGTTTTTAAGCATTCTCGCCACATTGTGAGATTGGATTGGAAAAAAAGCAAAGCAGTAGTTCAGCTGAGCACTGTTGGATATCTTGGGCCAGAGTGGTGGCAGCAGAGTTAGAAAGACGGAAATGAAATGCACAAGGAGTTTGGAAATAAAAGCTATAGGGTTTGGCAATGAATTGTACACCTCAAGGAGGAGGGAGAAGAAAGATCCAGGTTGGGCGCCTGGGTGGCTCAGTTGGTTAAGCGACTGCCTTCGGCTCAGGTCATGATCCTGGAGTCCCGGGATCGAGTCCCGCATCGGGCTCCCTGCTCGGCGGGGAGCCTGCTTCTGCCTCTGCCCCTCCCCCCTCTCATGTGCTCTCTCTCTCTCATTCTCTCTGTCTCAAATAAATAAAATCTTAAAAAAAAAAAAAAAGATCCAGGTTTCTGGCTTTCTAAATTGATTTAGGGAATATTAACATCAAAATTATGATCCTGAGGTCCTATGTCAGGTGGCACACACATGGTCATAGATTGTCAGGTAGTTGCATTTCAATTTCAGGCTCTTTAGTAGGCAAATAATGGAGTTGTACCATTTAATAACTGCTTTCAGAACGGGCACCTGGGTGGCTCATTCGGTTCAGTGTCTGCCCTTGGCTCAGGTCATGATCTCAGGGTCCTGGGATCAAGTCCCGCTTTGGGCTCCCTGTTCAGCCGGGAGTCTGTTTCTCTCTTTCCCTCTCCCTCTGCCCCTCCCCCTGCTCATGCTCTCTCTCTCTCTCTCTCTCTCATGAATAAATAAAAAATATTTTAAAGAAAAGTGGGGTCTTTTTTAGAAGTGTAAGGAAAAGAGAAAAATACTAACTTTTTCTGAGTATGATACATCAGGCATTGTGCAAGTTACTTTGTGAATATTTGTGGGAAAATAATTCTTCACCACTATTCTGTTAAACTTTCGATTGAACAGCTAATCTATAGCACGATTTCTCATTCCTGGCACTATTAACATGTGGGGTTGGACCATTCCTTGTGGCCTGCAGCTGTCTTGTGCTTCGTCGGACGTTTATCAGCATCCCTGGCCCCTCTCCATTAGATGCCAGTGGCGGCACCCCCCTTCAGTTGTGACAACCAGACTTGTTTCCAGAACAGTGATCCTCAAGGAATGGGAGATATTTGAGTGGAGGGGGAAAGTTCATAGTATTTTATGTATCTATTAAATATATTCTAAAAATGCCCCTTTCGTCATTCTATTTTTATGTCTGAAAAGTTGAAAGACATAATGACAGGCTTTTAAGTTAAACTCAGTCTTTTCCCCCAAAAGAAATCACACCTAGTATTAAAAAATCCTAAGTGTTTTTAATTGTTAGAGATATTATCATTCATGAGGATCTATGCATGTAATTTCTCCGGCGTAACAGTGATGGGGTTCTGTCAGTTCAAATGTAGTTACCTTCACTACTTGAAAATTTGAGTGTCCTCTGTTTTAATAAAAATGTATCTCTTCCCCAAAGAGTCTCATAACTCACTCTTTTACTTCATTCACCTTCTTCTGGAATGTGGTGTTTACAATCCTAGTCTGTCAGATTTATTAATTGAACCCTGCTAGTCAATGAAAAAAAATGATATGAGAATAAAAAAGAACCACATCAATTTAAAGATTCATTAGAATTTAGTTACTAATAATGAAAACTAGTATCTGTGAATTAGGAGAATTCCAGTCATGGTGATTTCATTTATAGCACATTCAAGAAAGCTGTTGTTCTCTGATATTTAGTAATAGGATTGGTTTTACCATAGATAAATTTGCTTAACTATGAAATCTTTTATAGAGTTATTCTAGGAGTTTAGAATACTTAAATTATTTTAGACTCACATACTGTGGCAGTCTTCTGTCATTACATTTCAAAATAATTATTTCGCCCATTGCTAACAGTGAAGAATCTTAATACTTTATCTTATAAGGATAAACTTGAATATATTTACCATTATTCTTCAAAAATTGAGATCTTGTTGTGAAAATTTCAAAAATTTAATCATTGTTGCATTAACTATGTAAATATTTTCTTGGAATTTTCTTATATCTTCTGGATTTATCATATGAGCTATGTATATAAAGTACTTCATCAACTCAAGGTAATACTAGCTGAAAAGAATATTTTTGAGGACATTTTCTAGTAGAGTATATGTTTGTATATACATAATCTGAAGGGAAAATATTGGGAATATTTCCCAGAGGGATATATCCATTATCCTGCTTTGCCTCCGAATTTCCATACTCTTAAAATCATAGCATATAAAGCACTTTAAGAGTCAACTCTTCTATTCCTTTACCACACAGGGTTATAGCTAAACTGTTGTGGCCAAATGGAAATAACTCCCATTTTTAAAGACCTCTGGAGACATCACAGTTGGCAACCAATTCATGGTTCAGTGACCTTTACTGTTAACTGCTCCTTTTCTGTACTTTCCCTAAGTCACTCATGCTATTATTTAGGCCCATTATCTTCTTGTCTTCTGGCCTAGTAGTTATCAAGATTGGCTGCTCCCAGTATTTATTAGACCTAATCTGAAGACTTAAGTAAAGTATCTGTAGAGCTACCTTATTTTCTCAGACAAAAAAAAAAAGCCTCTTTCTCTAGCTTCTGTATATTTTTTCAGACATTTATTATCTTTCTGACTCTTCTCTCCTGTATATAACAAGCAGATAGAAGAAAGCTTCCCTCTCTCCCTCCTTCCTTCCTTCCTTCTTTCCTTCCTTCGTTCCTTCCTTCTATTTTTGCTTCTCTTAGCTTCTTATTTATACCTAAAGATTATTGTCTGAACAATGTATATTCTTAGATTTTAAAGTAATTAAACAGCTGGGGGGCCCTTTGATGTCACATTCAAAAAAGGAAGAAAGTCTCTTATTCTGAGTGTGTGTGTGTGTGAGAGAGAGTGAGTTTGTGTGTGAAAGAGTGAGGGAGGGAGGAAATGTGGGAGAAAGGGAAAGAGAAAGGCTAAATTCTTCCATTTTAAACTTTTTAAAAAGGTATTAGTCAAGTATGTAATATTTGTATGTCTCCAAATAGTTTAAAGAAAGCTGTCTTTTTTCTTTTTTACACTCAATCAGGAACCAGAGTTTTATAATTATATAAACACCACCAAGATAACATTATCTAGGTGAAAGCAGTGTGTTTTTTATGCAGCCTTGTGCCAAATTCTCTAATCCCTCACCCTTTCCAAACTCCCTCAAATATAAAAAATTTAGAGATGTTACCGAGGATGGATTATAATCTGCATAATGTTGCCATGTTAAAAAAATAGCAAGTTTTAACCTCTTAAAAATACATATTTACTTTTTGAGTTTATTTTACTTCCTACTTAACATATTTACCATAACAGTAATTGTGTGGAAATATAATTTGTTCTTGCCTTTCAAAAGAGTATTATTCAGGGGGCACCTGGGTGGCTTAGTCGTTAAACGTCTGCCGTCGCCTCAGGTCATGATCCCAGGGTCCTGGGATCAAGCCCCGCATCAGGTTCCCTGCTTGGCAGGAAGCCTGCTTCTCCCTCTCTCACTCCGCCTGCTTGTGTTCCTGCTCTTGCTCTCTCTCTCTCTGTCAAATAAATAAAGTATTTTTTTAAAAAAAAGAGTATTACTCAGTTTATAATGATTTCAAGTATGAAGTGATGACAATTGGCTCACCCTTAAAAAAAGATCACATTACTTTTTTTTTTCCAAAAAGGTGAACTTTTCAAGAGGTTTTAAGCCTATTGTCTTCTTATCTGTTAATTTTCCATGTTTTTTTTAAACTTGGGCTAATTATTTTTAAAGATTGTTTTAATATCCTAAGCAATTATTATTTTTTTTTAAAGATTTTATTTATTTATTTGAGACAGAGAGAATGAGAGAGAGAGAGCACATGAGAGGGGGGAGGGTCAGAGGCAGAAGCAGGCTCCCTGTTGACAGGGAGCCCGATGCGGGACTCGATCCAGGGACTCCAGGATCATGACCTGAGCCGAAGGCAGTCGCTTAACCAACTGAGCCACCCAGGCGCCCCCCTAAGCAATTATTTTAGTAAGTTTTAATAAGTAGGTAGTAATTATTTTAATGGTAATGGTTTTCGGGTAAAAATTTTATGACAGTTTAAATTTAAAACCAAATACCCCTTATGTCCTGTTGCATATAGTTCTCCCCAAACTGGTTAACCAGAAGGAAAATGTATACAGAGACTTGAATTTAGTCAAAAAGCCTTGAATTTAGTTGAAAAGGCAGCTTTGGTTAGTCATTTGTGACCTTGAGAAAGTTACTGAACAATTTAGGTTCCCATTTTCTCATGCAAAAAGGATAGGGTTAGACTGATAAGTTCTAAGGTCACTTCCAGCGCTAACATTTTATAGTTTTATTGTTTTATTAGTGATAGAGACAGACAGGCTTTTCCTCTTTCTTAATGAGAAAAGGGAGTTGGGGTAGAGGTGCTTCTAGCCTTTAAAGTAGAAAAAAAAGAAATGGACAAGCGTTAGGGGAGTGTAGGAGTGAGGCCGCCCATAAACCACAAGTCTTCAGAGGATAATGAATGAACATGACCCAAATTACTCTGCTTTTCTCGGCTTCTTTCTGGACATACCTAACTGGACAATAATGGGCCCTGATTGTTGTATAGAAGGTCCCTGCTGTCTGTATGGAAAGAAAATTCTTTGACCTGACCCTGAGAGGAAGTATGGTAAAAGAGGAAATCTGAGAAAAACTTAAAGAAATTTCTATCATTTTTTCTTGAGAAGAGAAAGTTTAGAATGGTCATTCCTTCAAGTGAGTAAAAGGATTTTATATGGAGGATATTAATGGCATGTATTTGTTTCCTGAAACTAGAATAAATAAAAAGGGGGGTTAAATTGTGACAGACAGGTTTTCATTTAGATAAGAGACATCATTTCCTGATAATCATGGTTGTTAAAAGCTTAAATGATCATGCAAGATAGGGTACTCTAAAAACCTCTGATGCTTTGGAAGCTTCTGTGTTAGATGTTGTTCTTAGATAACTTTATGAAATATTTTCCACTTGTCATTTGTCATTGATGTGATATGCAAATACATCAGCCAGAAGTTCTTGAATACACTGGATTTTAATTAATGAAAGATTCAACTCCTCTGGCTTGATCCCTGGTAAAACCTCTAAGCAGGGAAAAGCACTTTTAAAACTTTAAATGATCTGCTTCCTAGTAATTTTCTTGTTTCTAACATGTTGGATATTTTTGAGATGTTTCCGGAATTTTAAATTACTGAAAATATATGACTCGAAAATCTTGAGGAATCATTCCTATAGTCTCTTGACTTTAAATAAGGCTTACTCTTAAAACAACAACAACAAAAAACATAAATAAGGCATACTCTTAACTGTATCTATCTAATATCAAATTTATTTTCACAGGTTATCCCAAAAGATAATTCTATACCCTTTTGCTTTTTCAAAGCAAAATTCTATTGTTGCAGTTTGTCAGGTTCTCTTTTTTGTAGTTTCTAAATATTTCTTCCTGTCCTTTAAAAGACAGACCTAATTCGCAGACCTTCTCTCTGCTCACAAGGAACATACTAAGCACTGTTCAGGAGGGGAGAATTCTTTTAAAATAATCATTTGGTTAGAACTCTTGAAGAATAAATTCATAGAATGTTTATTTCTCTTTCTTCTAATAATACGTTATATGACTCTATTATATTATTTACCAATTAGCATGAATTGACACCAGTCATGAAATCTATTAAAAGAATCATTTAAGAAATTTCAAAAAAAAAAAAAAAGACAGTATCTTGAAGGGTTCGAAAACCCTGTTTTAAAGTCTAGGTAGCATAGCTGTTGATCATGCCTAAGTAAGTTGAGAAAAGGGTTTTTTGTTTGTTTTGTTTTGTTTTGTTTTTTTAACTTTCCTTGCCTGAGCACACGAAATATTATACTTAAAATTTTTTTCTTTAGAGTGAAAAAGAAAGACAAATTATTTCGCTCATGAAGGGAACATATGAGTTGAAATGTGTTTCTGAGTTACCTTTAAATTTTGCTTACGTGGTAACAATAGGCAAGAGAACGTTTGTCTCTTTTATTTCACTTTTTTTTTTATTATTCTGTATTTTATTTCATACATCTTGGGGTGCCTGGGTGGCTCAGCTGTTAAGCATCTGCCTTTGGCTCAGGTCATGATCCCAGGGTCGTAGGATTGAGCCCCACATCGGGCTCCCTGCTCTGCGGGAAGCCTGCTTCTCCCTCTCCAACTCCCCCTGTTTGTTTTCTCTCTCTCGCTGTCTCTCTCTGTCAAATAAATAAATAAAATCTTTAAAAAAAATAAAAGCATACATCTTTATCCTTCTACGTGGACTACGGAGCATGCCCATAAAGCAAAAGCAAAGCAACATAAATTGAGCTTGAATATATTACTTCATACCATACATTGTACCAAAATGTCCTGTGATCCCATCAGACACCTGAGCTTTCCCCACTCCCTTGTGTTTTATTTTTCCCTGGTGGCAGGAGTTAAGGAAATGTAATTTCTGATTCAGCCCGGGAAATAACTTGAGAAGGCTGTTTATAGTCTGATGGGAATTTTTTATTGTGTTCTGTTTTGTTGTTGTGTTGTCACTATTTTAAAATTGTACCATTTCACAACAGCAGATGTGCTCGGCATAGTTTATTTAAACTACAGGAATGTATGTCAGGTTAAATTAATTTTGATTTGCTTAAAGACGTGGGAGTTATATATTGAGTCAAATGTATTGTGGCTGTATATGGGGCTGTTATGAAAAGGTTCTGCATTTGGCAATTATTACCTTTGTTTCTAAAAGAGCAAAATTGGGGGGGGGGGAATAAAAAAAAAATAAAAGAGCAAAACCAGTCATTTTCCAGTATTTAAAGTATGTATCGGGGCTCTTGGGTGGCTCAGTTGGTTGAGCAACTGCCTTTGGCTCAGATCATGATCCTAGAGTTCCGGGATCAAGTTCCACATCGGGCTCCCTGCTCTGCAGGGGAGTCTGCTTCTCCCTCTGACCCTCCCCCCTCTCATGCTCTCTCTTGCTCTCATCCTCTCTCTCAATTAATAAATAAAATCTTTAAAAAAAATAAAGTGTGTATCACTTGAAAATTATATTAAAATGCCCAGTGTTTCAGCCTTGAAAGCAGATAAAGTGATTATGATGTCATTCGATAGGTTTATAAAGTTTTATCTGTTTTCATGTGTTCACATTTTTTCTCTGTGTCTTCTTAATTAAAATTCTGCAAGGATTTAGGTGTAACACCTTTTAATAACCTCGCTCCTCAGCCTACAGTGGTGGACCAGCAGCACCTGAGTGCTTGTTAGAAATGCAAAATCTCAGGCCACACTCCTGGCCTATGGAATTATAATTTGTATTTTTTTTAAAGATTTTATTTATTTATATGACAGAGAGACACAGCGAGAGAGGGAACACAAGCAGGGGGAGCGGGAGAGGGAGAAGCAGGCTTCCCGCGGAGCAGGGAGCCCGATGCGGGGCTCGATCCCAGGACCCTGGGACCATGACCTGAGCCGAAGGCAGACGCATAACGACTGAGCCACCCAGGCGCCCCTATAATTTGTATTTTAAATTACAGGTCTTAGGTTGATTTGTGTGCTTATTCAAGTGTGAGAAACATGGATTTGATAGAATATCATTGGTAGCACGAACCTTTTAAAAATTAATCTGATGAAAAAAAATTAATCTGATGGTGGAGTTGTATGATTTAACGCTGCTTTATCTTTTATTAAGATGCTTGATTTCTCTTCTAAGTAGCATTAGCAGTTAAGATTTATAGTGTTTTTAAACCCATTACATATGTAGTTATCTAACCCTGTCAAATGTAGTCATTGAAACGTGTTTTATAATTGTACAGCTATCATCCATTGTAGTTCTGTCATTTAATCATAGTAGAGATTTTAAGACTCATTTCTATTTTTCTTCAGTTACTCATGATTATACTTAAAATGCTAACGAATGTTCATTCATGGACCGTATGAGCCAAATATTAACGTGTTCTTTATTTTACTTTAAAAGAAATATCATTGTTAAGTCAAATCTTATTACTTTTTCTGTTTCGTTTCTGTTTCTTTATTTTTTATTTATTTCATGTTTTCTTTTTTTGTTTTGTTTTAGTTGGGTCTGGTAAGTTGACATTTTATTGGCCATCTTCTAATCACCGTGTCCCTGTGACTGGAACTTCTCTTCCCCTTTCCATCCATACCCTTCCATGTCCTTCAACCAATCAGCCTCCATGTTTCACTTGTCATTGGCCACAAAGACAGACTGCACAGAATAAAGTCTGCAGGAAGTATGGGTAACTGTGACAAAGAGTAAAGGTAATGGGGTTGCTAACTTTATGTCTTATTAAATGATGTGTGATCTGCATCCTTTTATTTTCTTTTCTCTCCCTAATTGAGTGATAAAATAAGGGATAGGACTATATTGTGGTTAAGTACTTTTTCAATTTATATTTCACAAGATAAACAAACAAAAATAGGCACACACAGAATGATTTTTTTTTTTAATCCAAAATATGTTTATGAGTTCATGTCTGTCAACCTGAACTTTTGTAACTATTCTTCAGTAATGGTCATTCAAAGTCCTATTGATGAATAACCTTGCACTTAGGGCTGTATGCATTCTTTTTTATTTCTATGTGTCAGGTTCATTTCATTTTATGTAAGAAATAATTGCATGATGTTTCCAAAATTTATCAAAGTTTGCTCTGATAAACATTTGTCCTCACATAAATAGTCATTAGGTTTCTAAGTACTTTCATGATCAGTACATTGGGGAAGATACATTCACCCTTTAAAAATGCTGGAACACCATTTTTGGAGAATTTCGCATGAGGATGCTAAGTGGTATGCCAGGAAATATTTGACCCTAGGAAAAGCTCCATATTTTTTTAAGTTAAAGAGCTACAAAACTATTCTAAAGGTGTTCAGACTAATACAGATAGGATGGATTGTTCAATAATGGTGATGCAACAAGGGACTATTTGAAAAAAATAGCTTTCTAGATGCTACCAAATATGTAAAAATATATATTGATTAATATTTAAACATAAAAAAGTAAAGACAAAAGTATAGGATGAAAATGGAGGTGAATGTTTACATAATTTATTATGTATTATATAATCTATATCTTATTGATAGAATGAATACCAAAAATGCTTAACCAGATTAGAAAGACTGTCAACAAAATGAAAAAAATATATCTACAATATATATGAGAAATGGATAAAATTTTGTCTGTCAATAGTTCTTAGAAATAAAAAAGATAAGCATAGGAATGCAATAGTCACAACAAATAGGGTATCAGTGACAAGGTAATGTGAAGGGGAGGCATCAGTTAAAATTATCTTGAATATAATTGGGAAGGATGTTAATGTCACTACTGTTTTTAATAGTGAAAATTGGAAACAAATCCAAATTTAAAAACAATAGCTTGGTTAAGTAATTTAAGTAATTTGTATATGGTTTATTAAACAGTTATTGAAATGATATTGTAAGAGAACATTTTAAAACACTGTGGTCCAATTTGCATGGTTGAATTACGGGTAGGTCTTCTTATTTTCTTTGCTGTCTAATTTTCTAAATTTTCAACACTGACCATATATGACATTAGTAACATGGTTATGTATTTTTAATTATAGCAAGTTTAAATGTCACCTTTGAAAAATGTTCCAACATTATGTCATGAATATCAAGTAGATGGATGTGATGAATGGCCTTCACAATCTAAAAAGGTGGATGATGGTGATAGCTAGATTGATAGATAGAGGCCCATTTAATCCATTTACATTTTCATAGAGATATATTTATATAGAATAACATACATGTAGAAAAGGATTTTTTAAAGTTATATTTCTAAGACATACCTTGTGGCTGATGTCACTGTTGATGTTGGCTCGAGAATATGCCTGCAAAATATAGTAAATTCATTTCCAGGCAGATATCCTGTGTCAAGGATTGCTGCAGGATAAATGTAGTTAGCATAAGGGTTTGTATCCCTTGTTCCCAAGTAAGTCTTTGAGGTTGGAGGAGAACTGACATTTTATAAAAGAAACATGGGTTCTGGCACATGCTATTAGACATGCTTTTGAGATTTAGGAAAGAGACCACCCAAAGTTTATACTTCTCTGAGTGGTTTGAACATTTATATTTTCCTACTCAAATTCCCTGAATATTGGAAAAGTCATATTCTCCCAGTCATTTAATTAATCATTTGTTTTCCTTTTATTGAAACAAACCAAACTCTCTTCTGGATGTAGTTCATTATCCAGTCAATCCTTTCAATTTCTTGATCTGATTTCTACCTCAACTATTCCAGCCCCTAACCAAGGAATCAAATGCTCCCGTATGGATGTATATGGAGGAAAATCCCCAGGCAATGATACACATGTCTGTTATTATACCTGGATAATGATAGTGTTGGCTAAATTCATGAGTAAACCACTCAATTACAATCAGAGTTTAAAAAAATTATAAGCTAGAACTTCAGCGTCACCAAATTGAACCTAAACTGTATCCCCTGACTTCATATTTTCTTCTCTATAAGTTACAGGACATTTGAAGGCATTTGACCTAATTTTTCAGGTCTCCTATAATTTTCTAGTCAAATGGTATAATTTCTACCAAACCTCAATTAAAAATAAAAAACGAGTATGGAAGAAATCACACTAATCTAGAAGTTAGGAGATCTAATTGCTTTCTTCAGTTTTGCCACTATGCAATCTGCAGCGAGTTCTGTTACATGTCTCTCTTTTTTTTAAGAGGTTTATATTTCAAACGAGAGATTTACAAAATTTATATATAATATATATTATAAATATTTGTATATATGTCTTAGATGCAATTGCCTAGACAGTACTGATCAAGAGAAAAGTACCTTTTCAAACCCTCCGCTTCATTAACAAAGAAATCAGTGGTAGCATTTGTGGATATAATCTGAATATAATTTTTGGTTTTTATTCCCTTGAAGGTGTTATCCCAAGTGATTCCTATAAGTAACTAAAAGTAATTTTAAAGAAAAGGTTTAAAATAACAGAACAGTCTTAAAAAGTGGATTGGAAGAACCCTCTCCTGTATAAACTGTTAAATATCTGGCTTGAAATGTTCACTTCCATTTGAACTGAGACAAGAGAGAATAATTAGGTGTTTCAGACAGCTGATAAGAAATGCATTTGAAAAGTGTAAACAGTAGGTAAAAAGACTTACATTCAGTGCACATTTTTCTAAGCATAAAGCATGGCCCCCAAACAAGCTTCCCCCCCCCAAAGTGACTCCATCAGCACACCTAATGTTTTCACCTGCCATTGCACTCAATGTAACTGACACAATTTTCTGACACTCTATTTACTGCTGGATGAAGTGGCCATTTAAGTCTGTATAAATCAAACAGTTTGGACAAAGCTGGCAGTATTTATAATGTCAGGATGAGCAGATGTTTCGAATTTGCCCTCATTTCCATATGTATTCTGTTGGAACATGCCCTTGCCTATGTAAATGAAGGAGGCATTTGACTCTACTATTGCTTTAAATTCATTTCTATTCAAGTAATTGGACTGAAGATTCTAAATGGTTATAATTTTCATGGTAGCATTTCAGGAGCTTTTGAGTTAAATTAAAGTAATTTTAGGGCCTGCTTACATCAGGAGACCCTTGGGTGTATGATTAAAGTCCATTCACCTTTAAGCAGCTCTAAATGAGAAAAGATATTTATTCATACAAATTTCAGGTGTACTTTGAAAGTAATGGGTCAAATTGCAGCTCAAGAATTCTTTTTAATGTGGAGGTTAATCTTAAAAGGTCAGCTGATTAAAAAAAAAGACCTCTGCACAAAAAAATTCTATTCCTTTCTATAAATAAGCACTTAACAATTTAGCTTCAATTAAATTAAGGATGAGAATGGGTACATTACATCTTATAGTGCATAATGAGTTACATAAAATAACGGCAGCACTTGGGATATCAGCAAATTGTCTCAGTTAGGTTAATAACTACATGGTTTTGATTCCGATCATTTGTTTCATATCCTTTAGAACCTCCACACTTTGTTGTGAAACCCCGTGACCAGGTTGTTGCCTTGGGACGAACTGTAACGTTCCAGTGTGAAGCAACCGGAAATCCTCAACCAGCTATTTTTTGGAGAAGAGAGGGGAGTCAGGTAAGACCTTATTCTAATATTTCAGTCAGCAAAGGTGGGTGCCAGGTATATAAGAAGGCCCAAAATGTTAGTCATATAGCTGTTACTTTAAGAAAACTGAAAAATCTCTGAATGCCCTAGAAAATTTCAACTATGAAAGAAGACAAAATTTCCTTCATTGTTATAAATCTAAAAGCAATTTCCCCTTCCTAGTTTTGGTACATAGGGTGGTATATTGCATAGTAATTATCATATTAAATTTACCTTTCTTTCCAATTCAGCCACGTTAAAAAAAAAAAACTACACTTTTTCTCAACATAATTTAATTATTATTTCAATTATTCAGATATCTGTAATTTTTTTTTTTTTAAGGATGTATTTGCCTGCACACACACGGGGTGGAGGGGCAGAGGTAGAGGAGGAGAGGATCTTAAGCAGACCTTGTGCTGAGCACAGAGCTGATTTGGGGCTCGATCTCAGGACCCTGAGATCATGACCTGAACTGAAAGCAAGAGTCCATGCTTAACTGTGCCACCCAGGCTCCCCTGAAATTATATGTTAAAAGAAATTTACACACATTTAAAACAGAGATGATTAATTATTCAGTGCAATTTCTCTAAAAACACCAGGAATCTCAAGTGTCTTCTTCACTTCTTTATGTATGGATGTCTGTATATGTCTGTGTGTGTATAGATAAATAGATATCAATTATATATATCAATTTATATATGTCAATTAAAGATTCATCAAACTATGTGGTATTCTATTTAATATAGATGTCATGGTAAATATAGTTCAGTATATTCTAATTCTTTGAACTATCATATGTGATTGCCATTTGCCATCAAATAACTCCAAACATTTTATAAACCAGATTTTTCTGTATACATTGAACTACAATATAAAGCTCTATGCTCTTACAAACTCTAAGTTCACTATTGGGTTTCAGCTTAATAAAAAGGAAATTTTGAAATAATTTCACTTTAAAGATAATAGGAAACTTTAAAATAGTTTTTATATATGTCTTTTTTCTCATCTCTTATTGGCTTGCTTTCTTCAACAAAAGAAACAGTTCCCTTTACTTGTTTTGATACCTGTAAAAAAGATTCTCATTCATTTTTAATACAGTTATTCCTTAACTCTTTTTGTATTTTGCTTAAATCAATCTTGGGCAAGTTGTCTCATGGTCTTGCTCTTACTGTGCTCCTAAACTATATATAAGTAGTTTACTGACTGCACTCACTCCTCTTTTGTGGGCAATGGATCAAGTTCACCTTTGTTTTCACTTTGGTAGGCAAATATTAACGTGATTATGGTATGTAGACCCTTGTTTGAGTTATAGTACCTTCGTTGGTTCTAACACATTCCATTTGGCCTCAAAGACTAAATTTGCTGATAGTAAATTATAGACAAGAAAAATTGAAATATTTAGTACAGCAGAAAGAATTGGGAGTGTATTATATAAGAAAATCTACATAGTAGTAATAGTAAATCCACTAGAAGTCCTCAGGAGAATAATATTTAAATGATTCATTTAGTTATTAAATAAATTATTCATTAAGTCATTTAAACTGTGTCCAATTTTGAAATAATTTTGACTTTGTTTGGCTTGGTTTAATGATACAACTTACTTTTTCCTCCAATTTTGTCATTGGACATGTCATGTATTCATGGAATAGTAGATAAGCCTTTATAAAATTATATATGTTAAAAAGCAATTAAACTTTTAAAAAGGAACAACTTTATTTGGTTAGAAGAAATCTTGACTTTATTTCATGAAAAACAATGACATCAAGTGTTATTTCCCATGACATATACACTCTCTCTAACAAGGGAACAAATTTCGATTCATAGTGAGAAATTTGTACCACAAAACAACATCAAATCTTGTGTTGACTTTGTATATAAGCTAACTTATATAGAAAGACAAATAAAACTCCATTCTGAATTCTTAAATTTAATATTTGATTTTCAAAATAATCCATGACGGATATGCTCACCATCTAGAGGAGAAATAAGAAACTATTTACAGTTTGATAGAAGTTACTGAATTTTATAACAGACAGATAACAGACACTTGTTATTGTGCCAAAATGCTATCTTTGAACTTAATTTGTCAGAATGTGTGTACATTTTAATTTTGTTTATATATTAAAAGATTTAGTGTTTATAATCCTAACAGTCATACATATGTAAAGCAAAGCTTTTGCCTTTGTGTTGATTAATATGTAAAACTTTTAACTCTGTTGATACCAAATATTTTTCTATATCTAGTATTGTTTGAAATTGATAATTATAAAAGTACATATCAATATTTAGAATTTATTTAAATTTTAAAATGATCCTATGTAAGGGTAGGTCATTAAACTTTGTCTTTTATGTGTATGTATGTATCTATATATGTGGGTATGTGATGAAAGAATATTTAGCTTATTTGTTTATATATGCATGTGTGGTGTGTACGTATATGTGTGTGTATACATTTATATACCTATTTATAAATATATATGTATACATGCCAAAATATTAGAACCTAGCAATTAACCTATTGTTATTCTTTCCCCCCAAATACTGGGTTCTAGAATCTGCTTTTCTCATATCAGCCACCTCAGTCAACCAGCCGCTTTTCGGTCTCCCAGACTGGTGATCTCACTATCACTAACGTCCAACGATCTGATGTCGGTTATTATATCTGCCAGACTTTAAATGTTGCTGGAAGTATCATCACAAAAGCATATTTGGAAGTTACTGATGGTAAAGTAGAGCATTTTATCTGAAAATGTTCAAGTTTGGCTTATGATCTAAAGAGAGTGTCAGTAAATGTGTTTATTTTCTACTGTGTATCTTTCTGACAGCAGTTTTGGTGTAAAGATAAAAAGGATGTCGATACAATGACTAAGTCTAAAATTATTCTTATTTTAACTTGGCTGTACTATAAATTTCTAGCATCGAGTCAAATCCGTAAAAGCACAGCAATTAAACAAGGAGATGTTTATACTGAATAGCTGTACATGGGAATGTTACCATGTTTTAGAAAATAAAGTTATTTTAAAATCTCCTGGTGTAAAAAAAATCCTTTTTTTTTTTCCACCAAATTAAGGAGATAAAATGAATTGCTGATAAGTCCTACTCACAACTCATTATAATGAAGAAGTTTTCCATTAATAATGTGATTTTGTCCTGTTTATCAACGCCCTTGAGCCTGATCAATTAAAGCCAAATACATTATGAAGACACAGTGATGGAAAGAATCTTCAAACCATGAGATGGAGAGTAGTAATAATTTGAGAAGGAAAGAAAAAAATGTATACATATAAATATATAAAAATATATATGTACATATCTGTATATACATATATACCTAAAATAAATATATACATATAATATTTATTCTCTTTGTTGCTGTATAGTATTCTATTGTATAAATAGCTCATAATTTATTTATATACTCTTCTACTGATGGATTGCTTTCAGTTGAGGGCTTTTATGAACAAAGTAAATATCCCTGTGCTCAGTTATCTTGGTTTGCCTTTTGGCAGATGAATGTACCCATTTCTTTTTCATTTTCTCATATATTCCAGATACAAATTTTTGTCAGATATGTATTATAAATATTTAGTTTCAGTCATTCTCCTAATAATGATTTTAAGGCTTAAATCACTAGTTTTGACTAGGACCAATGTATTATTTTTCTTTTGTAGTTGATGCTTTTAATTTTCTGTCCCTCCTAAGTCCATGTAGATGTTCTCCTATATCTTTTTTTAGAAGTTTCATTGTCTATACTTCTAAGATACAAGTTTTTAATCCATTTTAAATTATTTTTGTGTATGGTATAAAACAAGAATCAAATCCCCTCTTTGTGGATACTAATGGTTTCAAAATCATTTATGGAAAAGACAGTATTTTCCTCACTGAATTACAGTGGCATCTTAATCATAATTCAGATAAACATAAATGTGTGAGTTTGCTTCTATTCTCTCTATCATATTCCATTTATGTATTCATGCCAGTATGTATGATCTTAATTATTGTAGCTTTATAGTAAGTCTTATAAACAGGTAATGTAAGTCTCCAACTTTTTCTTGTTTTGAGTTGGCTATTAGAGGTCCCCTGCATTTTCTTATAAATTTTAAAATAAACTTGTCAGTTTACGCATGCACACACATACACACACACACAACCCTAAACAACAACAAAAAATCTGAGGTTTTAATTTTGATTTCACTTAAATTATTGAGAAGTTTAGGAAGAATTAACATCTTAACAATCTTAGTCTTCCAATTTAGGGAAATGGTATATATATATTCCATATATATCTCTCAATTTATATAGATCTTTAATTTTCTCAACGATGTTTTGTAGTTCTTAGGGTAGATATCTTCCATATATTTTGAAAGACTTATACCTATGATATTTTATGATTTTTGATGTGACTGCATATAATATATACATATATATATCTCATTATTGTATTGTTTGAGGCCAGATGTACAATTGATTCTTTGTATATTAACCCTGTATCCAGCAACTTGCTAAATGCACTCATATGTAAGAGTTTTTAGGTATACTACTTTGAAATTTTTAGGAAGAAAATGTGTCAATTCCAAATAAAAACCAGGTTTACTTCTTCTTTCCAATATTTATACTTTTTATTTCTCTTACTTGTCCTGTACTATCTGTGATCTCTAACGATTAGAATTGGTTATAGTGGAAATATTTGTCTTGATCCTAACCTCAGGGGAAAAGTAAGTGTAATGTTAGCAAAGATTTTAAAGACAGAATTTTGAAATTAAAAAAAAAAATTCTGGAGGAAATTTTTAATACATGAATCTGATTATTTTGTTTCTTAGTGCTCTCAGGATAAAGTTTGTATTTCTCAATATGTTTTACAATTTATGATATGACCGCTGCAGGCTCAGCTCTGAATACTATATTTGTTTACATGCCCTCATTTTATTGTGTTTGCTATGCTCTTCTTTTATCTGAAGACTTCTGCGCATGCTGTTTCTACTGACGTGAAATTTCACTTACTTTAAGAAGCATCCCCTCCCTTCTCAAATATGAGCATTCTCCACCCTGCCATCTATAGAAAGATCACATTCTATACTTTTCTGTGTTCTCTATTTATTTTCTTGTATTCTTCATTGGACATTAAGTTCCATGATTGCAGGGCCCACGTCTGTCCAATAAACACATACTCAGTATCAGACTACCAAAGTCTGACACATGGGACATACTCAATAGATAATTTTTGAATGAATGGATGAAACGTGGATGGAATAAACAGCTAACAGTTAAGTCAGAATTCAAAATTATGACTGTCTCATTCAAAAGCCCCAACTCTTACCTCTGTCTATAATACATATATATTACTGGCTCCAATTAGTGAGAATGACCTAAAATGTTTTTACAATTTCTTACATATATTAAAGCTATTAAATGATGGCTGTGAAGACCATGTAATGAATTTGATAATGATCAGTATAATCAATATATAAAAGTGGAACACAGAATTTCACAACAATTTATAATTGCAACTTTACAAGACAACTTTATATATACAGCAACTTGTGTATACAGGTGTACATGAAAAATGGCCAAAGAAAACTATGGTAAAATATTTTCAAGTATTTCTTATTATTCTAATTGATAATTGAAAGCCAAGCTTCATACATACCATCTGATACTGCATTGTCATAAATTGCTATATTTGTGAGCATAGATCAAGGATAGCAATTTTTGCTAAACTAACACAAAACCAAACACCTAACATTTAAATGTCCTAATTCATTTTACAGTCTCTGGGGAGATCTGAGATGGTTTTGTGTTTGCTGTGGTGGTACTGTATTTTTAGGTTTTTTTTCTTTCTTTTGGAATTCATTGATATTGTACACACAACAAGCATGTACTCATTCTTCACAGGTAAACTAGTATTACTGTGAGTGCTAGCACCCTCAGCTTTTGCACATTATCAAGTCAAGTCAAGAGGATAGCTTGCAGTCAGAATACTTTCTGGATGCTATTTGACTTCAGCTTCTTGACCTTGCTTTATTGTTTGCAAACAGAACAAAGACAAAGACAGAATAAAACACGAGGCACGGAATATGGTGGAGTAGCAGCTGTCTTTGAAATGTTGTGTTTTGTAGCTGTGGCCTACCCCAAATAGCATTTGACCCAGGAACATAGAAATTCATATCACCTATTTAATTGAAAATGTTTCTTTTCTTTATTACTAGAACATAAGAAAATTAGTTAATGACTGCCTAATACTGTATAAAATTTAAAATCACTTGCATTCATCTTTCAAAAGTTATTGACATACAATGAAATGAGTGTTAACTTTTATTCAGAAAAGAGAGACCTGACAATTACCAACTAGTCCCTAACTAACTCATAAGTTTGTAAAATACGTTTGAGAACTGATAGCAATTGTGATACGTAATTCTGATATCTGTTTGTCTATAAATATGAGCTTTTCATCCTTAAACCGGTCAATGTGTATATGTTATTTTGTTTTTTTTTCACTTAAAATTATATTATGAATGTATTTATATATATTAACATAGTCTTCGTGATTATCGCTTTTGAGGTAACAAAATATGACTTTTGATGATATGCTCTCATTTTTTTTTAGGATCTTTATATATTTCATGAATGTGAGGAAAAGATAGGAAACTTCCCTAAACTCTGCTGTAATGGGTTACACCACCTGAGGCACTGTCTACACCAGCACCACTAACACAGCTAACACCACTATACTGATACCCGTTAATACTAGGTTACAGTTACTCAGTGTTTCCTTTGGGTCAGGCACTAATGCTAAGAACTGTTCACATATCAACAATTTTAAATTCCACAACATCTCATTTTACAGATAAGGAAATGGAGGCAGAGATTGGTGAAAAAGTATGCCCAAAGCATGCAGATCATAAGCAGCAGAACTGAGATTTACAACAAAAGTTTGTACTGTCCAGGATGGTGGCCAGCTGCCACGTGAGATTATTTAAATTAGAATTTCAATTACTTAAAGTTTATTAAAATTATACATCCTGTTCCTCAATCACACTAGCCAGATTCAGATGCTCAGTATCCACTGGACGGCATTGGCTTCTGTGTTGGATATCACAGTTATGGAACGTTTTTATTTTAGGGGCACATCTTTCTCCAAGATGCACTTACTCACTTTGCTAAAATTCATTCTAATAATGATAATATATTCTAATGATACCAGTAAAATTTTAGACCCTAAATTTGAGGTTCTTCTCATAAATCCTAAATTTAGGCTTGACTCAGAAATGTACTACACTCTTTAGTTTGTGAAAATGTAAATATTTTATCAGTATTTTATTCTACCCTGTGATAACAACAAAATGTTTCATTTTTTTCTACCTAAAAACATGAAATTGCTTTAATGAACTCCTTCAGCTCTGGTTTACCTATCAGTTTTTACAGAAAAGGGTAAGCGGCAATATCACAATTCATACACATGTCTAGCTTTTTGCAATTAGCAAAGCACCTTCATATCTATTATTGCATTTAAATCTTCATAGCAATCCCTTGAGCTGGCTAAACATTATTATCTTCCGATTACAGATAAAACAAAACAAAACAAAACAAAACTGAGGCTTAGAGAATTTAAGGAAGCAGCCCAAAGACACAGGACAGATGAGGATGATAATCAACCCTACTCCTCTTCTCTTGCCTTATTTTTGTGAACTACCCAGTGTAAACCAGGAAGAAATAAATGACAGTGGAACCGCATGATTAAACTGGGTTGGGATAGGGTGGGGAGGTGTGAATGATGCTAAATATGATGCAAACATCAAAGCACTGTAAAGATCAGAAAACTGAATAAAACCCCAGATACTGAATTGTTTCTAAATGTAACAAGACTACCAAATGTAAGCCATTCTGTTACTGGATTTAATTATATCCTTTATAAAGAAACACTGTTACTAATTTAATTAATGTCTAGAAATAAATATTCATTCATTCTTATGATCAAGGGAACGCAGGTAGAATCTTCTAAAACCCCAAAGCAATAAAACACTTTCTTTTTTTCACACTTATCAGGTGGGGCGTCTAATTTGATTTTAGTCAATCTCAACAGAAAACATAGAAGAGATTAAACAATTCTAAACAAAAGAATCATTGACTTGCATTTGTCATCCATGGAGTATCTGAAACACTCCTGCCAGGTTACAAACTCCAGCCTTCTAACATGTCTCCCTGGTATTTGCAAATTTCATACCAGTAATCAAGCATGGGAGAGAATCAGAAGGGTGGAGTGAAAATGCAGTTGCTGATTTCACTCTGTTGCTTTCTTGTTTTTGCTTAAGTTGAATGCACAAAACTAATAATTATTGCATGGTAAATGAGGAACAAATTGAAGTGTGACTCCAGCTTGTGAAAATCTTTGGAGCATAAAACTTTGAACATGACACATCTCGCTTTGCAAATTGTTGATCCAAAATTTACTCTGGCACCTAGTTTCTTTTAACCAGGCAACTTCTTAAACTTGTCTTTTATATATTTGTGACTTAAAAATTTGTAACTAATATTTGGAATTATAAAGCTTGATAACGAAAAAATTCCTAAACTTCATTTTTAATTTTTACTCATTTAAAAAAGCATCGCATCTGTGGAGTTTCACTGAAGTTGATCTATCAGGGGCTGAGAACTGAGAACAACTCTCCAATGCAAGTTGTTCTAGTTACACTCCAGGTGTTTTAGATTTTTCTCTAAATAATGGCTTTCTTGTCTGAGATAAAGTTTTTAGGTTTTAGGCTTTTCATATAATAATAAGAACAATTTTAATTTATATATTATAAAAATGCCTTCCATTGTTTCCTTCCATAGTACATTAAAACTATTAAGGTACTAGAATTTGTGACAGTGTTTTCTGATCCCTGTAATTCCAGCACAGAAGTATATTTCCTAGGTTAGGACATGAACTTGAGTTATATTTTTGGATTAGCCCAACAATGTATTTGAACAGTTTTCTAGTTTTTCCTGAATTCACTGGGATTGGGAAATTTTTACCCACGTAATTCTGTTAATAGAATTCCAAGACAGAAAGAGCTCAGTCATATTGAATTATAAATTCTAAAAGTCCAAAGCCCCTTTTTGAATCCAAAATTGTCAGCCATGCTGGTACGATACCATAATTTTTTTCTGCTGGATACAAAACAGTTATCGGATATCAAGTTGGCTTTCATTCATTTATGAAAATGTGTCTCATAAGTTTCCTTGGGGTAGGTGGTTTTTTGGTTGTCGTTGTGTTTGATTTTTACATATTTTAAAGTTTAAAAAGTAGACGTTCCACTTCTCACCACTAGACATCTACTTCACCATCCACAATTTTTTTTTAAGATTTATTTATTTGACAGAGTGAGAGAGAGAGAGAGCACAAGCAGGGGGAGCGGGAGAGGGAGAAGCAGATTGCCCACCGAGCAGGGAGCCCGATGCGGGGCTCGATCATGACCCCAACCGCAGGCAGATGCTTAACCGACTGAGCCACCCAGGTGCCCCACCATCCACAATTCTTGTTTCCTCCTAGGGCTCTTAAGTTAAAAAGGTCCCTTGATGGGGAGGCAAGCTCAGTCAGGGCTTGGTCATTTGAAAGGAACACATGGTATCTCATTTTAACATCCTGAATCAGGGCATCGTATAAATGCATTCTGAATAAGGCACGTCTCCTACTTCAATTACTTGTTTAATTAGTTTGTTTCAAAGCCTAGAGCAACTGCTGTTGCTTGGATGGTTAGCAAATTGCTTCCAGTTGTAGAAATCTATTTCCTGTTGTTTCTTTTGGTAGTGATTGCAGACCGGCCTCCCCCCATCATTCGGCAAGGTCCTGGGAATCAGACTGTGGCAGTGGATGGTACCGTAGTGCTCAGCTGTGTGGCCACAGGCAGTCCGGTGCCCACGATTCTGTGGAGAAAGGATGGAGTCCTTGTGTCAACCCAAGATTCTCGAATCAAGCAGCTGGAGACGGGAGTGCTACAGATCCGATACGCTAAGGTAACTTGAAATGACACCCTGCCTTCCCCATTTTGCTCCATTTTGTGTTTGCCTCCAGCAACCAGGGCTGACGTCTCAAATTTTAGAACCAATGAAATGCTAGCTAACGGTATTGATATATTTTTAACACAGAGGCTTTATTCTTTCAGACATTCCGCTGTGTATATTTAAGATGATTCGACTCATAACTTAGCTCCTAGCAAGTAATTTAAGGTTTTAGATGAAGGAGAAAAAAAAGTTTTTTGAGAACTGTTGAGGAAAGTAGGTGGGGATTTGTGGGAGAAAAAATACCTTCCAGGTAGTGGTATGATGCACTCATTCCATAAAAGCATTTTTCAAAGAGATTTTTCCAGTCCCATGTTATCGACAATGCCCTTGGATGGGTCTTCTGTTGTGATGAATATTTGGTTCAACATTTTGCAAGTACAGAATACTGTACATGCAAGCAAAAACCAGATAGCAATGTACATGCCGAGTGTACAGTGCAAATCAGAATGTTAAATGATGAAAAGCCCATAAGTTTGTGAGAACAATTTAGGGATTTACCTTCCCAGGGCGTCATATCCTATACCTGTTCTTTCAGGACTGTGTTGTTTTGTTTTGATTTTTCCTTTTCTTTTAGGTCAAGATCAGACAGGCTCACAAGGCATATGAAAGAATAGCTTTGACAGCAATAAACATAAATTTCAATCGCTTCACTGCCTATTGTGGGTGGCTTCTTGGGAGTTTTGGATCAGCATAACAGTTCATTGTACATGCCATGAAAGTTAATATGTTGTAGTTCTTTGTGACAATGATTGCAATTTTGTTATTACAGTTGCCAGAGCGAGATGGCAACATTCTTGCTTTATCAAACATTACTTGAAGGTCGAGTTGTTACCTTAGGCAGAGGTGTATGGGTTCATTATGCTGATGATGATTTTAAAGCTGAACATGTGACCCCTGTTTGTTTTCTGGCATTCGGTCTTTAGAAGGGAGAGAGAACCTTCATTCCAGCTGAGGTTTGACTTATTAAACAGGTAAAAAAAAATAATAAAATGGGGAAAAAAAGAGTGAATACTTTGAGAAGAAATCATTTTTGTGTTTATCCTTTTTTTCTGTAATATCTGTTTATCTCAGATATCCATATGCATGTAACTCTGATAAAATAGGAAATAGCAAGAATAGTCATTGGCTAAATTTTATCAGCCTTACTATGTGACATTAAATATGAAGATATAAGTTAGTAATAAAGATTAGCCCTTTGAATTCAAATACCTCATTGTTTATTGTCCCTGATGCTAAAAATAATGCTATGGTAAGGCATTAAATATTATATTCTATTATACAATTAAGATAACCATATAGATTTTTTCCGTATTCCTGCAATATTTTCCTTCATATTCAATAAAAATATATTCAATTAAGAGGACATTTCTGGTTATTGAATTTTAATGCAGTTATCCATATTCATGGGACATATACAAAACTATAATTGCTTTTCCAGCCCGTTAAGCTCTTGATTGTTCCAAATATTTATTTTCCGTCTATCTTCTCAGCTGGGTGACACAGGTCGGTACACCTGCATTGCATCGACCCCCAGTGGTGAAGCAACATGGAGTGCTTACATTGAAGTCCAAGGTAAATTAGCTAGCATTTTTAACTTAAAGCTTAACTTGCGGTAGTTTACTTGCTGGTAAATGGATGAAGTAGATGGCCTGATGTCTGAGTAGATACATAATGGTGCAATCTACCTTTCTGTGCTCATCTGTATATGTGTAAACGTCTTTCCTCTTTATCCCCTTTATTAGAATTTGGAGTTCCAGTTCAGCCTCCGAGACCCACTGACCCAAATTTAATCCCTAGTGCCCCCTCAAAACCCGAAGTTACAGATGTCAGCAGAAACACAGTAACATTGTCATGGCAACCAAATTTGAATTCGGGTGCAACTCCAACATCTTATATTATAGAAGCCTTCAGGTAGAGTAAAGCTGATGTTTCCTAGTTGGTTTGTTGTTTTGATTTGCCATTACATACACATGTTCTAACTTGTGTATCTGTCCTTAGCCATGCATCTGGTAGCAGTTGGCAGACCGTAGCCGAGAACGTGAAAACAGAAACATTTGCCATTAAAGGACTCAAACCTAATGCAATTTACCTTTTCCTTGTGAGGGCAGCAAATGCGTATGGAATTAGTGATCCGAGCCAGATATCAGACCCAGTGAAAACGCAAGGTAAATATTGATTTACTCAACCTGTGACACCTACTTATTCTTAGGTGTTATACTTTCACAAGTCAGTGATTTGTACTGCATATGTGCTGATTGTGTATGTAAGACAGATCTGTCCTTCCAGGAGCTCCATTAATTTTTAATACACAAACACAATGTCTGCAAACTTTATTGTTTTCTGGACTAACCAAGATAAGATTAATAACAAAGGGCAGTGTCTCTCATTTTATAAAATCACAATCCAATCAGACAAAAATAGTGTGTATTTTTGTATTATGTTTGGTTACTCCCCCTACGAAGCATGGGAAAAAATACTTCACGTTGGTATATTGTTTGGTCTGTCTTTCATTGTCAATTTTATGAGCCATGATATATTAAACTTTTAAATGCAAGTCGTGTATATTTTGGTCCAAGCTGGGTTAAAGAAACAGAGAAAAGGAAAAATGAATATGTGGAGCAAATTAGAAATTTGCTCACTTGGGCCACATTCTGGATATACTGCTTTTTATTGTCCTTTGTGAATAAAAATTATATTTAGATTTCAACAGATGACCTTCTATCTGCCACCATGCCCCACTTATTATTTTAAAGCTTTAATAGGAGTGAAATTTACATATTGAATAAAAAGGTGATTTGAATCCATCTTTACCCTTTTTTTTTTAACATATTGTCATTGTCACAAAAATGTTTGTTCTTATATTAATAGAAAAAGAAAATTCTAGATGGTAGTGATTTTCTTAACATTCAGAGGAATCGTAATATCTCAGTCTTGAGTTTACCTTTCCAGGTAACACTAGTTATAGTGATAGTAAAAATTGTGCACACAAGGAATGAAAGGCTTAAACTATTTTTTACTGGTTTTAGAGAGGGTCTGCCAGCCATTTTGCTTGTTTTGTCTTCTCTGATGAGTGTATAAAGAATCTTTCTGGAAGGACCTTTTGCTTCAGAATTCACACAGAAAGCAAACGGAGTTGTAGAACATGTCCATGTTTGTCTCCTGCTGTGTGAATTCAACACACCCAAGTGCCTATATTTGCTATTGTGAGTCACCTCATCAGGAACGCTAATATTCTTGGAGCCTGCCTTAATGCAGTTTGAGGTTTTCAATATTAGATATGCATTTGTAAAGAATGCAGACACAATGACAGCTGTAAAGTGAATTTAAATTTTTGTCCCGAGTACAGGGGTCTCTACCTAGGAGACTCCTCCGTTTTGATTGACTGCTATTCTGTTATATACTCCTATGAATGATTTTGTAGTCTACGTCCTCATTTGTAAATAAGGAGGTAGTTCACACTTAATCTGAAAATTAATTTAAGTCTTTTTACATTTTAACTGACTTACCTTTATACGTGAATAGCTAGTGGAGCAACCTAAGTGAAATAAACTCACGTCATTTGGAAGACGGGAAATATGGTGAAATAGGCCTGGCATTTTGAAATCAAAGGATTTTTAATCTCACCTCCTGAACCTATGAGCTATGTAGCCCTGAGCAAGTTAGTTTGTCCTGAGCTTCACTTTCATCCCTTATATAAAATGGGGCTAAAAATAGGCACACCACAGGTTTGGACAGGGATTAATTAATTTATGAGTGTATAAGACTCAGATTTCTTTTCTGTTTTCTGCCATAAGAATTTGTTATTGGACTCATATTTCTTTGGACTAAAAATAAAGGGAGTTGATAAACTTTGCAGCTATCATGAAACTGAGAAAGACAGGCTGAGCAATGAGAGCATCGGAATTAAATCTGTCTCAATAGACAGAAAGGATGGGTCAGCACTAAGATTAAATTAATGGAGCAAATTCAAAAGTGTGCCACTTAAACTTAAGGTTTAAAACTTAACTGTGGAAGGATAGACTAAAGATACCAGGCTTAAAGGGGGAGTACATGTGTGTGTCAGGGTGCTGGGGGCACACAGATCTCAGTATTTGAAGTCAACTAAAGCACTCATTTGAGCCAACTGAGTGATGTCATTGCCAAAAGAACAAATATGGTCTTAGCTGGCATTAGCAGAATTATGTCTGGATCAAGTAATCCCCTCCCTTTACTCTGAACTGGTCAGGTTATGAATGGAATAATGTGCTCTTTTCTGAACACTACATTTTCAGGTAGACTTTTAAGAGTAGGACAAGGAGGTTAGTTGGCAGAGCTGCACCGAAGGCTGAAAATCACATCACTGGAAAAGAAATTCAGGGGTCTTGGCATGTTTTCCCCCCAAAATAAGAAAGTTAGAGTAGACATGACATTTTTTTTCCTTAACATTTTAAGAGACCATCATGTGAAAAGGGTATGCGTATTTTAATCCCAGGCAACAAAACAGGACCAAGGAGTAGAAGTAACATCGAGGAAGATTTCATCGTCTAGTTCTTGGGCTGCTCTTGAAGATACTGTGAAGCTCAGCTGAAGGTTAGGCTAATACCAGATGTAGCAGGAACTTGGGGAAAAACCTGGAAGAAAGTACAGAACGTTTGTGTAGTAAGGATAAGGGGAAGAGCCAGGGGTGGAGGGCATTCAGGAGAGACTTATTGGAAATGGATTCATAAGAGAGCAGCCATAATTTCTATAACCATTTCTGTAACATGGCTGCAAAAAAAAAAAAAGTCTTCCCCAAGTAGAGATTCCTATGAAGGAGCTGGGTCAGAGTTAAAGGTACAAGGCAGTTTCCAGTTCAGAACTCAGGTAGACCCATGTCACAGCTGGAGTTAGAGCCTTGTCATAGGGTATCGCGATGTTTTCCCCCCAAAAAGATTCAATAATGCAAAGAAGATGACATGAGTCATGGGCAAGTAGGGGTGTGTTGGCCATTGCTGGGATGGTGGGGTTGTTGCCGCTGGAACTACTGTGTTTCCCCCCCGTGTCCTACATGCATAGCGTTCTGAGCCCTATCCTTGAAGACACAGAATGCACAGCGTATGTATCATATAGGTAATAAGAACCCAGTAAATAATGAAGTGGGTCCTGCATAAGCTCTTTTCCGAAACTGTATAGGGAATTCCAACACTGGGGAAGCAGCCGGGTAGAATTACAATCTAAAATTTCCTCCAGGTTAATTCCGAGAATGTTCGGAAGGATCTTTTACATAAGAATACTTTTTTTTTTTTTCAAGAGGTGGAAAAGGACAAGAACAATAAAAGGACCAATTCGTAAACTTTTCAATGTTATTATTACTTTTCATTTTTCTCTCTGATGGGCCATTTTCTGAATATTCTAGGCTGCTGTTGCCAAAATGGTTACACCAGGCAAGGGAGTTTCGTGGTTTACATGAAGGGATTGACTGACAAGTTTATCTCAAAGCAAAGAAATTAGAGATTGTGATGAAAATCATAGTAGTTACCGTTTAAAATGGTTATTTACATGTTTGTGGTCACTTCCTGAAAGGCAGAAGATTCCCGAGGAGAGAAGCTTACATATGAGAGAACATGTGTTTTCATACAGTAATTCCCGTTCACTCAACCAATGTTTATTAAGCACGTTCTAAATGTATGGCACAGGGCTAGGTGTTCTGGGTTCACAAAGATCAACCCAGTCCCTGCTTTCAAGACAAGGGCTTCATATGACTTACAAAATGCAGTTCTCACAGCAACTCTCAGAAATATCTGCCATTAATATCACCATTTGCCAGGTGAGAAAACAGAAAAATAGTGAGGTTAGGAAATCTACCCCATGTTTCATGGCTGATGAGTTGCTGAGTTGGGGTGCAAACCCAACTCTGTCTTATTGCAAGGACTTCATGCTTACTCCAGAGATAGATGGTAGCTGGAATCATCAGAGCAATAGAAACCAGTAGGGAAGGAGGAACATTGGAGTTGGGAGCCTGACGGGCAAGTGCTTTCTGTCTCTAGGCTGTGATAATAGGTTGCCTGAGGGCCAGTGTTAGCCAAGGATATTTGTGAGGGATGCTAAAGTATGGGAAGCCAAAATTATCTGTTGTTTTTGTCATTTTGCTTATTTATAAGCTTAATTGATGGGTGCAGTATATATGTACAGTCAAGGGTATTATATTTAAGAGTGTTAAATAGCACTTGATCTGTCTTCTATTTGCCTGACTTCTGTGGAGTCCCTCAAACCTGAACAACCTCATTTTTTGTTTGTTTGTTCCAAGTTTTTAATTTAAATTCTAGTTAGTTAATATATAGCATAATATTGGACAGACTCATTTTAATAAATTTTTTTTTTTGCTTCTTGTTTAGAATATCTTTAAAGATACTTATTCAGAAAACTAAAATTCTCATGTCTGCTGTTTATGGGATGGTAAATACTCTAGAATATATATGTCAACATATAATACTCTGAGAAAGAATTCTGGCCACAAAAATCTCTTTATTTTCTTCCCTACTTCACCCTGTGTTCCCTTTTATTATTTATTTTTCTTTTAAGATTTTATTTATTTATTTGAGAGAGAGAGGAGCAGAGGGAGAGGGACAAGCAGCCTCTGTGCTGAGCGCTGAGGCCGACGCAGGGCTCAATCCCATGACCCTGAGATCATGACCTGAACTGAAATCAAGAGTTGGATACTTAACCAACTGAGCCACCCCAAGCACCCCGCTCCTTTTATTATTGTAAGCAAAGCAAGATATCTGTATTTAGAAAACCTCCTTAGAAATGGGCAATTTTTACTGAGTACAGACTTTAGAATTTTAACAAATCCCCTCCTTATTGGGGGAAAAAAGTGCAACATAGGAACACTAGTAATAGTTCAATTCTTACCTTGTTATTGGTCTCCTTTCTTAAATTTTGGTGTTCTTGAGATTAAGAACTTTTTATTTAACCTTCTTTACAGTGATATAATAACTGAACTAAAAAAGCAAACCATTAAATAGATGGTTAGGTGCTCTCTTCTCATCAGATTTATTTTGTTATTCTATTCTGTTCTATTCTATTCTATTCTATTCTATTCTATTCTATTCTATTCTATTCTATTCTATTCTATTCTTTCGTTTTATTCCATCCCATTCCATTCTACTGGTGGCTTCTGTATCCCTCATCATAGCTACTACTAACTTATCATATACCTTATTTGGGAAGATACCTAAGTTCATCTTATAAGATGTAAGGTGTCTAATTTCTTTTTGTGCTTGCTTTTCACTTTTATATGTTTTCATTTTTTACATTAGTTATCCACTCTATTGCAATTTATGGCTCTTTTCTTTCTTGCGTAGTCAGGATCACTATCGAATTTTATAACAAACTCAGGGGATTGCACTCAGCTCCTCATCCTTGGTGAGAAAGCGATCATTACATGGTAAGAGGCACCTTCAGATGCTGCTTTTTGCCATTGTTACCTTTGCTTCCTGCTCTTTCTTGCTTTCTACATGCCCTCTGCTTGTTCTCTCTCACACTCTCTCTCTCTCGCTCTCTCTCTGTATGTCCCCATCTTCCCTATGCTAATAAAAAATTTAAGTTGTTCCCATTTTATTCTGTATCACAGGTTGGCTTCCCAGTTGGAATGATTCTTCTTTTCTGAGAGTTGCTATGAATGCAAGGATTGTTTCACCATGCTTTCATTCAAGTCAGTTGCATTGCATAGGATGGTAACACGTCTTCTTGGATTGTTGCAGATGTTCCCCCAACGAGTCAGGGAGTAGATCACAAGCAGGTCCAGAGAGAGCTGGGAAATGTTGTACTGCACCTCCACAACCCTACCATCCTTTCTTCTTCTTCAGTCGAAGTGCACTGGACAGTGAGTCATTATTGTTGCAATATTTGGTTTCCATTTCAATAAGCAGATCACTTCTGGGAGATCGTTATATGAAAAAAATATTTATGGAACAGATAGTTTATGTATATGTGTTGCCCGCTTGTCCACCAATGACAACTTTATAATGTAAGCATTGTTTATTATGGTAGCTGTGCTTTGGCTTTCAACAAAAAAAGTTTCATGTTGTGTGTATTTTCTATTATACAGCAATAGTAAACTTTACCATTACCAAAGGAAAGAAATACATAGTATTGATTATAAATGTGTAACTTGTGACAGGATCATTATTACATAATATCTTTTAGACTTAAGAAGTATTTCTGAGTAGTATTAAATTGGCATTTAAAATTAGAAAGTTTTCTGATCCTTTTGATCCTGACATCCCTAGATGTCTGTCACAAAGCTGCTATGATGCCTAAAATTTCTGCATGAACCCTAGAAATTAGTATCTAACATTATATATTGAACTGAAAAAGTGACTATATTACAAAAGATAGTGATTTGTTTTTCATGTTCTATTTTATATAAACTAGAAAACTATAGGGTGAAGCCAGATAGAATTGTTTGCATTTTGTCACATTTAATTTTCATAATTTTTAAATAAATCAATAAAAGATATAAATGGTTTTATTTTTTATTTGTCATTTTAATAGGTGGACCAACAGTCTCAGTATATTCAAGGATATAAAATTCTTTATCGGCCATCTGGAGCCAACCATGGTGAATCGGAGTGGTTAGTTTTTGAAGTGAGGACCCCAGCCAAAAATAGCGTGGTTATCCCTGATCTCAGAAAGGGGGTCAACTATGAAATTAAGGCTCGTCCTTTTTTTAATGAATTTCAAGGAGCAGATAGTGAAATTAAATTTGCCAAAACCTTAGAAGAAGGCAAGTATAATGAAACGTGTGATTACTGTGCATTGTAGTACATTTGCTGGGTTTTTATTAACTTAATTGAAAAAATCTTAATGTTAACTGTGACATTAATTAACTGTCTTGATATTGAGCATTATATTGAACATTATATTTTGCTAAGAGATTTTGTTCAGTTAGAACTACTAAAAATAAAAATTGTGTAATACTTGACTTACTTTAATAGCCTATATAAAAATTTGCAGATGTGAACCATATATTACTTAAAGGCATATGTAGGACATATTCAATTGTTGAGAACTAAAATTCACATTTAAAGATGAATTTGTTCTCAATTTGCTTGACTTTCCATTAATTATTTTCCATTCACTTATTGAATGTTACTTTGAGTAATGATTTATAAATACGGTGAGTAATGTTTTGGTTTGCCCAGGACTTTCTGGGGTTAGCATTTTATGCTTATTCCTCATGTCTGTGGAAACCCCTCAGCTCTAGAAAAACCGGTATGATTGGCCACCCTATACCTGGAATTTCAATCTTAGTATTTACATAAAAGTAAAAAAAGGTTACATGTCACAAGTATACTCTGTAAAAATAACCAGAATTTTCCCTAAAATCTACTTATTTTGATTACATAAATGATAGGATATAGTTAATGTCATGGTTGGTTAATATATAGCTTTATACTTTGGAACCTTTGTAGGGAGAACATGACACTAAGGTTACAGGGTAGGAGGAATAAGAATTTTCCTGGGATGTTTTATGGAGATAATCTATGTAACTTTGGTTATGGAAAATTTGCAATAACAAAAGGTTTAGGAATTTTGAGGAGAAACTTAAATCAGTTGGGACTATTCAGACTTGAATGAGATACATCTTTAAAACATATGGGTATATTGACATATATTTTACATAGTTATTACTTGATTTTAAATGTTGTGTCTGCTTTCAGTGTTCTCTAATATACTCATAATGTATCTACTTTTTAAAACAATTTAATAGCACCCAGTGCCCCACCCCAAAGTGTAACTGTATCAAAGAATGATGGAAATGGAACTGCAATTCTTGTTAGTTGGCAGCCGCCTCCAGAAGACACTCAAAATGGAATGGTCCAAGAGTATAAGGTAACACATATATAGTAATTACTGATGGACACCCTTCTCCCCCTACAAAGAAAGGCAAAAGAAAAAGCTTGTTGAAATTATGAGTATTTGGCGCCATCTGCTGGTGCAGGTAGCAACATGTAAAATTATTTTTAACCAACTGAGCCACCCAGGCGCCCCGAACATGTAAAATTATTTTTAAAATACTTCCCTGTTTATTAGGTAATTGTGGATTAATTCTTTTTTAAGCCATTCGAAAAAACAATTAATTTAAAAGAAGTGATCTATATGGTCACAAAATCTATAGGTCCATATAATTTTACACAAACAACAAGTATGAATGCTAATAAAAAGTTGTGTTGTTGTTGTTGTTTTAAGATTTTATTTATTTATTTGACAGAAAGAGCTAGAGAGGGAACACAAGCAGGGGGAGTGGGAGAGGGAGAAGCAGGCTCCCCGCCGAGCAGGGAGCCTGATGCGGGGCTCGTTCCCAGGACCCTGGGACCATGACCTGAGCCGAAGGCAGACACTTAACGACTGAGCCACCCAGGTGCCCCCTGTGGTTTTTTTTAACCTTAAAAAACTAGCTTGAATATATTTTGCAGCATTGAGTTGCCCCATGGAATTGGCTAAGAGTCAAATACTATCAAATAGGGTTTGCTTTCTCTTCCTTTTTTTTTTTTTTTGACATGTTTGAAGTTTTAAAACTTTGAAGCTAAGTTGGAAAACTTATTTTAATGTGCACAATTTTTTTTTCCTGTAAAACTTGTTTTAGTCTCTAAACAAAACTTCATATCTCAGAAGAGATTCAGTTATAAATTTATGTATGTTTAAATGAATTTTAAAAATAATAAGAGTGACTCAATCTGATAATTCTGATAATTATTTTGACCTGTGAAGTCATCAGCTCTAGTGATTAAATTTAGAGTCTTACACAGATTTGTTTTGAGCAAATATTTTCAAGCATGCCAAGATACAGTTAAAAACAAAGTTAGGCTCATGAGATGTATCCTATCAATGACTCTGTATTATAGGAAAGTGTTAATGATCTATGATAAATGAATAATTGATAGATTAAATCAGGGAAATCTCAGTAGAAAATAAGATTTTACATGTCTTTTTTTCAACATTTATGTAAACACATTGCATACTAGAAAAATTTTAACTGTAAAACATTTTTTCCCTAGATATTGCTTTATATTTCCATGATACCTGAGTATTTTTTAGTTACTAGCTAAATTGTGATACTTAGTAGTTTATTTCCTATATGTGAATATTTTATACTGTTCCTTTTGATATGAAACTGATATTAAAAAGGTGACCACATTTATCTTCTACAGGTAATTAGATGCTAACATCAGAATCTCTAGTGGACTCATTTTCCAAACATATGTACCTGACCACCATTCTCAGAGATTCTGACTCAGGAGGTCTGTGGGGGGGAGTTGCATACATATTGGGATAGATCTTTCCAAGGTGATTCTGATGTGCATTCTTGGTAAGGCTTGCCAAATAAAGACCATCAATGTTCTTTTGAGTAGCAAATTGATTTGGACAGTAACCAGATATACTGAGCGTCATTTTAGGCCTAATATTTTCTTAAAATGATCTTTAAAAACAAACTGAAAATCTCTTTATGAAATTTGCCAGAATTTTTAAAGGGTGACATTTAAAGTATTTAAAATAGTGCCATGAATGCCCTGTGAATGTTCTAAGATATTTCAAATTAGATCTTCTAGTGTCATTGAATCATTAAAAGGTAAGAGTCTCTACAATTTAAATGTTTTCTTGTGAATTTCAAGGTTATCTCAAGATGGGGGAGTGACAGGATGCTATGGTTCAGTCCAGAAAAATGAACTGTTATAGAGATTTTTAAGGATTTAAAATGAGGTGATGTCTCAGCTCTCAAGCAAAATTGTGTAATGTAGGCATTTTCCCCTAAGAGTCAAAACTCATTTCTCTCCAGAAGAAATGCAAAAGGGTGGATTTCACTTAACTTCATGGTCAATTTAAAATAATAAAATGCCTTTCAGAACCTGATTGACTGGTACAAAATCAGTTTGTGGCTTTGGTTCAGCTGCGTAATGTAATTGGGGGGAAAAAAATCACAAAGGACTCTTTATTTCCAAATGGTCAGGACCTGGTATAGAGTCTGACCATTTACTGGTGTTATGCATTGAAACTATATTAAAATAATATTAACTTCTAAAGAAAAAAAAAAAAGGAAAAAAAATGAAAGGTTATTGCTCACGTGATAGGGGACACTGATACTCCTAGATTTATTTTAAATCCCATTTCCTATTAGAGTTTAGACAATAGGCTACTTGAGACTAATCCTACATTTTGCTTGAGGACATCATAAAGAATATAGAGCATGTCTTACTACTCCATGGATCATTTTCTTATATTAACTGAGTCCAAATACTGTCATGCACCATATCCAACTTCTTAAACATTGCAGATCACTCTATGGTTAAATAACCCTTTAGTGAAATTTAAATTAAGGATTGCAGTGTACTTCAGAAGTCTTAATTTCCTGAAAATAATTTCCTGTCATAAATATCCTTATCAAAGTTAATGAGCTATACAATAATTTTCTCATTAGAAGAATACTTTTCTTTCAAGTCAAATATGTATTGTTATTCTTTATGATCTCATCTGTGTTATCAAAGACAAATTAATATTCCCATTTAAATACAAGATCAGAGTGCTAATTTTCTCTCACTGATAGTAGTGCAACATGCTACAGGCTGAGGAGACTCCTAGGAAGATCCCAACTCCTTATGTCCAGTTTTATTTATTTATTTTTAAGTAAACTCTACACACAACATGGGGCTCGAACTCAGGACCCCGAGATGAAGAGTTGCATGTTCTACCAACTGAGCCAGCCAGGTGCCCCTGTCCAGTTTTATTTTTTATAACCATATTTTTGCAAAGGTACTTTAGATTTAGTTATTGTTCTTTATCTGGATATACACAGTTTTTTGCAAAGCCCCTTTTTTCTGGCAAATAATTTCTAGGTGTTTAAAAATAAAAAACTGATGATTTGGGCTGATAGCCTGTGTGTTTGAGCAAAAATCTGTAGACTTTCCTAATAGAGTCCTTGAGAAGTATATGAGAAAATTCAAAGCGGTCTTTAAGGTACTGCTAACCTGAGGTTTGACTGGGAGCGTCCACTCAGAACTAGATCCTAGGGAAAAATGACGTTTGCAGCATCCTGTATCAGGTCCATGATAAGTCTGAACTTGGTCTCGGTCTAAAACCGAAATACTATGTTGATCTTTGCAGTCACTTAAATAATTTACTGGCTTAAAATTCTTTGTGCTCTGCTTACAGGTTTGGTGTCTGGGCAATGAAACTCGCTATCATATAAACAAGACGGTGGATGGCTCCACCTTTTCTGTGGTCATTCCTTCTCTGGTTCCTGGGATCCGATACAGTGTAGAGGTGGCCGCCAGCACTGGGGCCGGGGCTGGGGTGAAGAGTGAACCACAGTTCATCCAGTTAGGTGAGTGCGCAGATCTGGTTTGAGAGTCTATTGCTGCCCCCCACCATGGCCCTGCCTTTTTTGGTTTTTGGAAAGAGAGCGACAAAAATGATAATGTTAGCTTTATTTAAAATATATGCATTATATGTTGTATAAAATATATAAATATAAATACATATTTATATAAATATATAATATGTTATGATTATATAAATACATAATATATATCACAACTAAACTGAAACTTAGCCAAGCACACATTTTAAATTGTATTTCAAGCAAAGGTTGTCAGCATTCATTGTCATCCTAATTCTGTCCTATTGAATTTTTTCTTTTTTCTTTTTTCCTATTCAACAAATACTATTAATTGAACATCAAGGATACCTCAATGAACAAGAAAGACACAGTCTGAATCTTCATGGAATTTACAGTTATTTGGATTAAAAAAAAAAATTTCCATGAAAAACTTAAACTAGGTATTAGAAGTTTAAGCAATATACAATTTATATTTACTATTTTGGCGTCTATTTAAAACTATAATTGCTTTTTATAAGAAAAGATAGATTCCATTGTCAAAGAGAATCAGGATACAGTTCTATGCTAATTACTTAGAAAGGTAAATATGGGGCGCCTGGGTGGCTCAGTTGGTTAGGCGACTGCCTTTGGCTCAGGTCATGATCCTGGAGTCCCGGGATCGAGTCCCGCATCGGGCTCCCTGCTCGGCAGGGAGTCTGCTTCTCCCTCTGACCCTCTCATGCTCTCTGTCTCTCATTCTCTCTCTCAAATAAATAAATAAAATCTTTAAAAAAAAAAAATAAAGGTAAATATGATGTGTGCTTCAGAAGTGGTTAGAGGAATTAAAAAAGGAAAAACATTAAGAAAAAAAACTGACAGAGAAGCCTTGTTACTACAGTTTCCTATAGGGAATGTGGCATGAATATGAAATACAAATTAGTAAGTGGTTACTAGTAAAAATCTAAAGCAAATAACAACAAAAACAATTATAAATGGAAAGGGGAGAGAAAAGCGTCGCTACTAAGAAGCTACATTTAAATTATGAAAAATGCTGAATGTAGAGTCAACTTTGGTTTATTCCTTTCAAATCAGAAGTTAAGCATTAGTAAGATTTTATGTTAGGAAAAGGATCAGATATATGCATTTTTATACTTCACAGACAAGTACATAGTATTTTTGCATTTGGATGATAACTGAGGACATCCTAGAAATTATTTCAAAACAAAATTAAGAAACATTTGGCTTTGAATAAACTTCCTTGCTATATAAACTATACGTTCAGTTTGGAAACTCCTATCATTGTTCCATTGTTAAGACAGTGCTTTCTACTCTTAACGGATGTCTTTGCGGAACCTTTGTGGTGTAACACCATAAAGTTCACCTTAAGTGTTGTAATTGTGGGGTGGGACTCTGTTCCATGTAGACAGGGAGTGTCACGGGCTGATGAGCTTTACCTTTTTTTAACCTGGAGCTTCCAAGGCTGACCCAAGGCCAGTAGAGAGAAAAGAAACCCACAGGGTTGGGCAGGATTTAATGGTGCAGGACTAGAAAGGGTGCTCATCACTCCTGTGCAGAACGCAAGTCAGGGAATGAGAACACCGCCAAAAGAAGTCACTGGCTAGAGAGTTACCTCCTGAAAACTCTGTTGTATGAAGGTAACATTCAGACCTTTAGAGGAGAGCTTGTGCTATCTGCTATAGCCATGGTCCAGAATTTGATTTGGGGATTATCTTTTTAAACAGTGATTACATATGCAACTTCTAAGCAAAAATAGTTTCATGGTTTATTTCAGGTTCATTTATTACAAAATTACAAAATAGGAAACTATTTAAAAGAATTGCTTGATGCATCTGTTACGTTAGGTTAGACATGGGGGAAAATAGTCTAAATAACTCAGAGTTGCCCAGTTTTATGAAACATCAGTATTAACTTATTAAAATTGATATTATAAGTTGCACTGTGATGACCTATATACTGTTGATGTCATTTACCTATTTTCATAAGGTATGATTTCAGTCCTTTTTCAAAGATGCTTTGGAAAAGGACCATGTGTAATTTTATTTATTTAAGATTTAAATCAGGGGATTTAAGGGTCAAATTGGTTTACTTGAAATTATAAAGGTGTTCCCGTTTTCCATATCTTAATATAGCCTCAGCTGCAGGGATACAAAGACTGAGATATAGAGTGGCCGTTTTAATTCATTAGTCACACCACACTTTATTCTGTTAAGCCCATCTGGTCGCTTGCATGGAACCTCTCTTGGCTGTCTCCATAAAATCTGAAGCTACCCAACTTAACCTTGCACAAATAGCCATGAAATCCATAAACTTAGGAGATACAAAGAGTGTATCAGGGGAAAAAAAAAAAAAAAGAATAGGTCTGTTTGGTGAACTCTCAGAGGATGAAGTGCTTTTAGGAAAACCATAGATAAAAGAGCCTGGAACATGAAATAAAACTTTCAGTCAACAAACAGTTGAAGGCAGGTGACCAAGACAGTTTATAAAAATAGGTTTTTCAGGCTTGACCCTCCATAGAATAAAATTTGGAATTCTGTTCAAGAAAAAAAAGCAAACAACACACACACACACACACACACACGAGTAGCAATGTAGCTACCATTTTACATAGAAAGGGGTGCTATTTCCCAAGGTTGTTTCCTTGGCCAGTGAACGCTGCTTATTTTCCCTACAAATGTCTTATTGGGGCACCATATCATTTAATAAGAAAGAAAAAATAATCTGTAGAATTGTTTTCTGTTTGAGAAATGTTCTTCATATATAATGAGCTATACCAGTTATTTTGTTCTGGGAAAAAAAAAGGAATTTTGGACTAGAACAAATGGTTCTATTTTAAAGCAGGTTGATTAGCAAAACATTTTCGGAGTCAAATAAAATTAAGACGATTTTAAGAAAGCACCATTCCTAATGAAATGGGCAAACACCTTCTTGTTTCACCAGATGTTGTGGGGGAAGGACATTAAAACCGCAAGCGCTAATGGGAATTGTGCTCACTGGGCATCCTCGTGTTGGCATCACTCAGCGCCAACAAAGCAGGATGTTGCTTTGATCATAGAACAAGGGTTTGCAGTTTTCTGCAGACATTGCTGACTGCTCTGTATGACGTGATGAAATGGTGGGCTTGAAAAAAGGAATCTCTTAGTAGGTTTAAACCTAAAATAAGTAGATTTTCATTGCCAGAAATTCCATTGATTTTAAATTATTGAATCAAAAGAACAGAAAACATACACCTTTTCAACTATTCATAACACTAGATAGTTCTTGTCCATATTTAATGTTCTTGTATCTATTGCTGGTCATGGCTGTTATTTTAGAAGAAAGAGATTACTTAAAAAACAAACAACAAACTTTGGGGCACCTGGCTGGCTTAGTTGGTACAGCATCTGACTCTTGATCTCGGGGTCATGAGTTCAAGCCCCACCTTGAGTGTAGAGATTACTTAAAAAAAAAAAAAAAGAAGGAAGAAAGAAAGATTATACATAGTTATTTCAGTGGTAACATTATCTTAATTTTTCTTTGGTTTTACATTATACTAAATTGTATAAACTGTGAACATAGGCTCAAATAATGCATTTTAGAATCTTAGAGCATAGTCATATAGTAGGGGGATTCGGGGAGGAGGAAAACACATACTTTTTTTTTTCAATATGTACCTTAAATAGAGGAAATAATGTTTTATTTATTATCATTTTGAAACATATAATTGAGGGTTTCTGTACAAGTCTGAGAAAGTTCATGTCTTTTCTATACAACTTATTTGGTACCCCCTGTTTATGTACTCCTGTTTAAGTATTTCATTTTTTACAATTGTAGTTTTATATTTATCTCAGTTAGCACTGTCCTGTGAAACTCAATCTAAGCAATAAGAGTTTTGTGGAGTGAAAAATAGAGGTTGTGTGCCATTGTCTTTGTTTTTAAATATATTCCGTAAAATTATTGTGTCATATTTGTTTTGCATTAAAATAGACTGAATATAATTTTGCTGAAAATCTCATGGACTATTTTAATTAACAAAGGTAGATGTCTCCGAATGAAAGACAGAAATGAGCGCCTAAAAATTAACAAAATAATGATAGCCATTTTATATGATACAAGTATGCCTTCTTGATCTCATTGAGTTTTAAACCCACATTAATCCAAAGATGGCTTTTCAGATTCTCATGGAAACCCCGTGTCACCTGAAGACCAAGTCAGCCTTGCTCAGCAGATCTCCGACGTTGTGAAGCAGCCAGCATTCATTGCAGGAATCGGGGCATCCTGTTGGATCATCCTCATGGTCTTTAGCATCTGGCTGTATCGACACCGGAAAAAGAGAAATGGACTGACCAGTACTTACGCGGGTATCAGAAAAGGTATTACCTTTCCTGAGTTTTTCATTTTTTAATATGTTGCAATAACTCCTGATTTTAATCTGTGACTCCAAAATATTCATGCCTATATATCTCATATATTAAATTATTTTAATGTATAAAGATTCTCTAAAGTGCTTTTATTTTATTGTGATCTCTACATACTGACTTCTCTGGAGTAGCAAGACTTCAAACAGGGCTTATCTGTTTCAGGCTCAATTCCTTTATATTTCACCAAGGTAGGTCTACACTTGGTCGTTACACCATCTCTTGTGCTCTTAGGGAATCACCTCACTGCTTTATATTCTTGAAGAAATTTTTTAATCTCCTTGTCACCGGAATTATAAATACAAGCTTTGCACTGACCCATATACCTTTACAGGGAGTGCTGTAGTCTTTGTGAAGCTAAAGAGATTATTTATAAAATAATTATTTTATGAGTATTTCTGATTAGCTATAAAATAGTTGTTTCTTAGTGAATATGGAATGCCCAACTAATTTGCATTTGCAGAGAGGAAATTTAGTATTTTTTTATTGTTGTATTTAAAGTTGCAGATTTGGATATGTATATGCTGTTAATTAGTGATGGAGATTTCCTTACAAGTGTGTTTATAGGGTTGGAAGAGAAAGTTTACTTGGCTGCTATTATTTACAATTTTATGGAGGAACCAAGTATGCCGAGGTTCACAGACACTTTTGCCACATATCCTTGAAGTCTGTAGATTGGTGATTTGTATTTGTTATTCTTTGATGAGATTTGTTAACGCTATCAGACAGATAGTCCTCCCTTCCTTTACCTACCCAACAAACCTAATAATCAATCCTGGGCCTCTGATGTGCACTGCAGGTAGAGTGACTAAAAGTCTTGCTTTTCAGGGGAGAGTCCCGATTTATGTCTTTCGTCCAGCAAGTTACCTAGAGTCCTCCCTTTTGTTCTCAAAATTGTCCTGGTTTGGATGGCAAATTATACATTCAACCTATTTCTAGGGATTATAAAACAACACTTTTGCTTGGCTGGAAAACAAATTTAAAGAGAATTACTAATGAACACATCCCCTCCCACACCATCACCATTCTTAAAAAAAAAAGTCTACGTATTTTCTAAAGACTTTATTTATTTATTTTAGAGAGAGAGAGAGCATGCAAGTGAGCGTGCTCTAGCAGGGAAAGGGGCGGAGGGAGAGAGAATCTCAAGCAGACTCCATGCTGAGCAGGGAGCCAGATGTGGGGCTCGATCCCACGACCCTAAGATCATGACCTGAGCTGAAATCAAGAGTCAGATGCTTAACTGACTGAGCCACCCAGGCACCCCAAGTCTACCTATTTCCTTTTTTTTTTCTAAGTCTACATATTTTCTAAGCAAACATTTCCTACATGTCTTGGCCAAGCCCTTTCTCTAATCCGTTATATGCAAAATCAGAATTTGTAGTGCTAGCTATACGCTTATAAAACAGCCTGGGACAGCTGTCTAAAATATTTGTGCTGTCAATCACAAGGGGTCTTGGCAAGGAAGAGTCAACACAAATTCATCACCCATATGGTAAAAATAAATTAATGTGCCTCCCTGCTGTGGACATGCAGCCCGTCCCTTCACATTCATACATATATTTGCCGTAGCATTATCATCCTTAAAAATGTTTTTTTGCAGATAATGTGTTCTATCTAGAGATGAAGCAAAATGTCAGTATCCCTGCCTGTGAAATGGAAAACAAGGGCTTGGAGGCCAAGAGAGCTGGTGCTCGTTATATCTACAGAGTAGAACAATGTCAGACACATGTGTGACCATCTAAAACCTTTGACTTAAAATCCAGTGCAGGGAAGGGGCTTGTGGGTCATGGAGCTGGGGGGGGGGGGGGTGGGCAGGAGGGGCAGGGCGTTGGGAGCTGTGTTTTGAAATCGACTTTGAAGAGGAAAAGCGACTAATTAACGTATAGATGTAGAGTCTCTTGAATGCTCCAGGAATCTTGTATTTCTTGGTGCCGTGAGGTGCTGCAGCTGTCTAGTTATAACAATTTAATGCTCTATAGTGTCTTGAAATCTGAATGTGTGACATGAAACCCCCTTCCTTTCTGAAATATCTTTTCTTTCACTAATGTACTATAAGCATGCTGGCAAATGCCTATGAGCTCTTTGTGCGAAACCTATGAAACTAATATCATTGTCCTTTTAACTAGCTTGTGTTTAAGCAGAAATCATAGAACATAATTACAAATGTAATTGGTGAGCATTTGATTCTGCTTTCTTCATTTTGCCTCGTTGGCACTTTTTCATAATTCTGTTTCCATGCAATTAAAAAAAAAAAAGTGCATCCTGAAGCCTTAAATCGTCTATGCCAGAAACAATGCCAGTAATTATAAGAAAAAAAAAATGAAGTGAAAGATTTTAAAGAAATAGATATAAAAGAGCCTCTTGACCTTTAAACCCCCAAACCAGAGTGTGACTTTGGGTAATAGTGAGCATTTTTAACCTCCCCCCCACAAAGTGTATCTGTAGATACACCCTCTGCTAGAACACTCAGGATCCCTTTCCACATACATCGACACCATGCACCAGCATCGCTGGGTAAAAAGAGGTGATTATATATTATCAGAAGCTTTGAAAATTAAGTTGTTCTTTGGTGTACAAGCTGTAAAAATTTCATTTAGATGGCCTCATTTTGTATCTTCTTCAGTGTCTAACTGGGTTAGCAGTTAGCTAGGAGGACTGACAAGGACCTTTCATATTTTTTTTCCCTTACGTCCTTGTGATTGCAAATGAATGTTCAGGCACTCTATTCTTGCTTGAATAGCTTTACTTTCACATGTACCTTCTTATTTATTTATTTATGAAGACTTGTTACTATGACTCGGAATTTTTGATTGTGGCTAAATTACATCAACTCTGAAAAGACCTAACTGAAAGAAAACACAATAGAATTCTTAAGACAGGGAGGGCCTGCCGTGCTGCCTGCAAAGGCCAGCGTATCAGATGGGCACACACAGCACTGAGGTTTTTGTTTTTGTTCCTTCTAGTGTACTCAGTGATAAAACGGTTCGGTAGGAAGTGACCATTGTACCGAATTCTCCAGCATGTGCAGTGTGGAGCCCCCAAAGTCTCTAATCCTAAAGTAAATTTCTTGGAGACATTCAAATGTGATGTGGAAAATACATTTTTGGCAGCTTGTTGATCCACGATACATAATCAATATTCTAGTTTGTGTGTATTAAGGATTTCTTAAACGCCAGCTTGAGTCTTCAAGGGAGCAGTGAACATTCCCTGGCTTGCTTGACCTGGGAACTGTTTACTTTAAATTAATTCGAAGAGCTTGCAAAATAAGTCAGCCTCCTCCCGCCATGAAATGACATGGAAATAGTTTGTGATGTTATCCAACACCCAGGAAGGGGAGGAGATAGGAAAAGTGAGGGAGGCGAGGCTGCTACTTTTGAGGTCTGCAGTTCAATTTCAGGCATTATTGATTAGATTAAGATTTATAACTGCAGAGAGAGTGAGGGTTTTCAGTGGGGTGTTATTGTTCTATTGTTTAGCTTCTAGTGTGACATTTAAAAACTGCTCAGCCTACTCAGAGAAAGCTTCTCAGTGTAAACTATAATCGAGAAATTAAAGTTTAAAACTCCCCATTTCTTCCTGTCCATTCACAAATTTCTATAATGATAAAAACATTGTACCACACTGTTTATATAAGGTGTCAGGCATTTCTCGGCAGTGAAACAGTTCAGTTTTATGGCTCCCTTTGTTCCAGTTGTTTCTTTCCTTCTTTCTTTCTTCCCTCACTCCCTCCATTCCTTCTTTCCTTCCTCCCCTCCTTCCTTCTTTTCCTTCCTTCCCTCCTTCCTTCCTGTCTCTGTCTCTCTCTTTCTCTGAATGATGAACACTTAAGTGAACCTATTAGTCCACTTTTATAAGCATTTACTTTCAGATTTCTAGATAAGGTTTAAGCAAGACCCTGAGAATACTTGTTTGAGAATCCATCAACCAGTGTTTGGAGATGATTAATAGTAGAGGATTCCTGTTTGTCCTGCAGCCGGGAGCTAAATCTATGTGACTCAATGCAGGGTCATTCCCAGGCTAACCCAGCACGACTCCCATGCCAGACACTTCAAAATGGTACCTGTAGAGACAAGCCTCTTCTTTTCACCTCAGATTTGGTTTTATTCATATATCAGAGTGTCAGAACTACTGGCTTCGTTATTTACATTTGTTTTATGTTCAGCTGTCTGCTTGATTTATACTAATGTGATATGTTCCCTTTCTCTCTTCAGCTTAATAACTGGTTTATATTTTGTTTTGATTTTTCAGTCCCGTCTTTTACCTTCACACCAACAGGTATATATTTGCACTTACCCTCCTCCTCTCCTTTGTTAGTTTGGCATGTGTTGTACGATTGTGTTTCTGTTTTTATTTCATTTTCTGCAGTTAGTTGGGGGAAAGGACTTAAGATGGAATACAATACTTCATTTACTCATGTCAGGCATGCATTCAAAGTAGAAATGGTTGGTGTTGCTTTTCATCCATTTAATACGGTTATTTATTCATGACTCCACGCTGCATCCTGGCCTTGCACGCACGTGTTTCATTAGATAGACACTCTGTTTCCACCCTCAGCATGATTTAACATGCTAATGATCTTATTGATTATTTCATACTTGGCCATGCATTTTTTTCCCCTTACCTTAAGCTTTCACGTTTTCCAATGAAAATTTCTCTCCCTTGCAATTCTCTGTCCATAGAATCAACATTTTTAAAGGGAACCAAAATACCCAACACATGTGGAAGATAAAACTTTTTATTTCCCCGAAGTCAGAATCCTAATACTTTGTTCTATTCAGTTTATTTCAAAGTGGGCCCTCTTCTTTCACATCACCTCTAATAGAAGATGTACCTGAAGTCTTGCCTCCTCGGTTTTAATCCAGTTATTGTAATCACTGGAAGCAGTTATCTCTCCTTAACACACTCCCCATTTGGAGTTCTTCTAAGTAGCAGAATTTGGCAGCTTTTAGAAACATATTTCTTCTTAGAAAATATGTCTGTATTTACAGAAAAGCTAATCTTCTTAACCCCTTGCCTAACTGTGTGCAAATCTTTATTTGTTATTGCTAAATTTTTACACCCATAATTCATTAGGCTGAGAATGCTTTCAAGAGCATTAAAATATATTGTCACTAAATATACACATGTCTGATGAAAATATAATGGGAGGGGCTTCTGTAAGCCACAATAAAAAAAAATATGTCGTATTAATTAATAGCCACAACTTGGCATACATCTTTGTGTGTGGAGGGAGAGAAGGTTTATTTTAACATTTATCTTTGTCTTACTGGTATTCATACTTCTGGGACAACAGTCTTGCCATTTTTTCCCAAATTTAAGATTCCAATTATATATACATATAAAATCATGCAATTATAGGATCTAATAATAAATTCAAAATAGAAAACTATGGGAATGCAAATGTAACAATGCATAATATATTTAATAAGAGTGTACTCAAGTTTACTTTTACTTAGTTCTCAACCTTATTGGCACATAAAGAAAATAAGAGTAACATATTTAATTCTGTATAATCTTAAAAAAATACTAGTTTAATCAGAAACCTGCCGCTTTCTGTGATGATTTTGCAATGCTTCTAAGTAGAAAGTGAGAAAGCATTCCATTTTAGAAAGATACTCATGGATGTAATAGCTTTTGATTTATAAACGTAAACATGTCTATTAATTGTTTCTTTTTTTTTTTTTTTTGTAACATTCTAGTAACTTATCAGAGAGGAGGTGAAGCTGTGAGCAGTGGAGGGAGGTAATTATCCTGCTTGTTTTGTAGATCCTAAAGGGAATTCCAGGTATCTCATCTTGCCTTCCTCAATGACATCACTTTCTTTGCATAAAAGGTTTAAGGATGAAATGTGTTCAAATCTTTTAGAAATTCTCCATTCCACTGTGCTGTGGAACCAAGCTTGTTTGTACACAAATGCCGTTGATGGAAGCTGTTGCATCTTAGTGAATGAACACCAGAGGGCGCACTTTAACCGTGAAAGACAAACTTGCTGATTTTAGTGGATGATTAAAAGGAGTTAAAGTAATTAAGCAATGGCATTTATGAAGATTAAGAAATATAGCTAGTTAACAGATACTATCAAAGAAAAAGTGTTCATTTGAAAACCTGCTGAACATAGCATTTGCTCATAAGTTGTTGTAGGCTAGGTTGGTTTGTTCTTGTGAATTCAACATAGTTCAGCTTTCCATTTGCAGGGGAATATGTTGAAATACAACAAGAAATCTAGGTAGCTTGTTAATATGGAGCTTTTCTTTTCTCTCTAATTAAAATGAACCTCAATCCTATATGTATTATTTTTTTGTAATTATGACTCAGTGAACCTTAATATATTCATAGAGAAATCACAAATTGATGTGACAGGCAGCTTAAAAGAGCTGAAAAATGGTATATGTAACATGAGCCAAGCTTCTGGATTTTCTATAATAAGATGATGTTTTGCCCTCAAACCCAGCAACATATAGCTTAAGGTAGAAGAACAAAAAACTTCCAAACAAAACCATTTTATAATTTAAATTCGATTAACTTCTTGAGTGTTCTGCTTGCACAGCTGGATGATAAGTTTGCAACTGGAAAAGACAAAAATGAGTAAGGTGTTATGTCTGAATCCAAGGAGCATACCATGTGGAGACACAATGACTGAGTTTAGCATACGACAAGGAGTGTTGACCACCATGGCTGTACAAATTTGGCCACAAGCACTGATCTTTTCTTCCTGGATACTGGTCCTAGCTTACTGTTATCATACCCGTGAAACAAAGCCAGCCACTGAAGGACCCAAAAGCTAGGGAGGTCTTCATAGGGAATAAATTCACTTGATTCAGAAATTAAACCAGAGCCTGTTTTTGCATCCAGGGGAATTCCATCGAAGTGATAGCCCAGATATTCATGAAACATTCTCTGGTATAACAACACTCTCTCGTGGATAAATCTGGAAAGCCTGATCACATAACCACCTCTCTACATGTACAAGTTCATGACTGTAGACTCTGCTTTCACGTGAATCAAAGCACATAAAATGCTGGTGGAGCATCTTCTATGTCCTGCGCTAGCCTCTGTGGATGGGCGCGTGTACACGCGCTCTCTGTCTCACACCCACATGTACATGTGCACACACATAAAATATCTCCAGTTCTTGCTCCTAATGGATTTACAACCTAAGTAGAGCAAATGATCATATAGGACCTAATGGGAGGAATCCATGGGTACCCAATGCAAGTTTCTACAGCGGGACTGAAAAATGACAAACAACAAACTGAAAATTACAAACAGAACAATTTTTTGGAAAGCTTGCTGTGTTACCCTACAGAATTAACCTTTTAAATTCAAGAAGAGAATAACAGTGAAACTTCTGTATTTCAAATACCAGATAGAAAAGACCTTTGTACCAAATGAAATGATGAAAGTTGCTGGCATGTTCCAGAGGCAACAGTTAAAGATCTTGGAGTCCATGCTCAAAAGGACAGTTATATACATAACTTTTAATTTATTCATTCATCAGGCATATTTATCAAATGTCTACCATGGATACACACCATTCTAGTTGCTTGGGATGCATCAGTGAGCAAGTCAATAAAAATTCCCATCCTTGTGAACTTTACATTAAGAGCGGGAGATATAAGATAAATAATAAGCATTAAAAAAATCAACTCTAGTATCAGCAGTCGATGCGTGCTTTGGAACAAATAGAGCAGGATGAGGGATCAGGAGGGTATCAGGAAGAGGTCTCTGTTTCTAGCCAGAGTATGTGTTTGGGTGGGTGGGTGGGAGATTCTGGGATGTGTGTGTGTGTGTGTGTATCTGTGTTCTACGATTCCGTGTGGTAAGAGAAGGGGCAGTCACCCAATCTCCTGCACTCTCTCCTCTCATGTCCATCCCTTAAACACTGCTTGCCCTCACAGATCTCAGACGTTGGCAGCCCGCTCTGGCCCTCCCACCTCATTTGGTTGATGATACTTAAGTCAAAATTTCAAGTCTTCCTTCTGCATCCATCACTGCCTTTGTTGATCCTGCTTTTCACCCCATTCACTATGCCAGTACTGTTCCATGTCAAGCACTTGATCTCTCCTGCCTCAGCTATCGCATAAGCTCCCAGCAGTCCTACCTTTATCTACATTCGTTAGCACTACTTCCTCTTAATTCCCTTTGGCCGTTGGAGCCAAAATGGTATTTTGAAATGCATATCAATTATGTCTCTGAGTTGCTCTAGATCCCATTTTTTTTTAATATTTTATTTATCTATTTGACAGAGAGAGACACAGTGAGAGAGGGAACACAAGCAGGGGGAGTGGGAGAGGGAGAAGTAGGCTTCCCGCAGAGCGGGGAGCCCGATGCGGGGCTTGATCCCAGGACCCTGGGATCATGACCTGAGCCGAAGGCAGACGTTTAACGACTGAGCCACCCAGGTGCCCCTAGTTCCCATTTTTAATAGAACCCACCATGTTTAAAATATCAAGTCTAAATTCAGCAGAGCCCATGAAGCCTGCAACCTGTAGGGTGTTGGGGGTCCGTCCCCCACCTCTAAGTGCCACACCCTACAATCCACCACGTCAGCCCACCCGCCACTCTGCCAATATTAGATTCTCTTATGGGTCCTTATTCCATCAGCCCAGACTATGCTCCCTATCCCCTGTCAGTTTGCTGAGCTTCACCTGCTGTGTGCTCCATGAACTTTTTGTGCTGGGTAAATACCACAGTTAAGCACCTAGCATAAGGTAATGCAATTATCTTTTGTTTATATCAGGTGTCAGGAAATTATGGCTCCTGGGCCAAGTCCAGTCTGCCACCTGTTTTGTAAATAAAGTTTTATAAGAATACACCCCAGACTTACTTGTTAACGTATTGTCCATGGCTGCTTTCTCACCACGATGACAGAGTTGAGTCAGTGCAACCAGAAATATAATAAAGGAGAAGGCTGAGCCAGAAATCTTTTCTAGTCCACAAAATTGTGAATTTAACTATTCCCAGAAAAGGGCACATGAGGATTGTGGTAAGCAAAGAGACCTCTTCCCAACTTGGAAAGGGCAAAGGGCTTGGGATACCATCCAGGGGAGGATCACGGAAGCAGTATTAAGTAGCTGTTCCTATCCCTTTGTTTTCCTTACCTCAGACATTCCAGTCACCTCTTCCAAAACCCTACTTAAAATCCAAACCACAGCATCAACCTGGGAACAGTGGAGAAGTCCTAAAGGATGGAGTAAGAAAATCAGGCCAGAAAGAATGCCAAGAAATCATTTCCTCGCCGTGGAAGGTGACAAAGAAACAGAGCTCAGGCCTTGCTTCTCTCTGAAATACCGGCCTCTCTCAAATCCATCCCTTGCTCCTTCCCGGACTGCAGAGCTTTTTCAGGCTATGAATTAAAGGAAAGAGGAGACAGTCTATAGGCAACCCTTACTGCTGGGCCCCCTTACTATTTTCTCCAGCCCTGGGACCCTCTAGTATTTTATTTTGTGGTTCAGGATTTCAGATAGGCTTTTGTTTTGTTTTGTTTTGTTTTGTTTTGTTTTGTTTTGTTTTGTTTGAGTGAGTGGAGTATCTGAAGTAAGAGGAGCAGAGGAAATGAGAGTAATTGCTACATAATTATTTAAATGCAGTGTCCTCTTTTCCTTTGTGACACAAATTTATTCCCTTAATATGAACTGGAAGAAAAGTTTGGGTTTTATGAGCCTTAGTGTCTTCTTTTCTCTGATAATACTGTCTTTTAAAAGACAAGGAAGAAATAAGCCAAACTCAGATATATTCATAAGAAAATACAACCTCTAATATTATATGGTAAAAAGACATATTTCAGACACACGTTAATTACTGTAACCAGCACTGAGTTTTACTTCTGCTTAATTTCTTATTGTTGGACAGTGAAATCTGTTTCATATACACTAGATCATCTTAAATGCAGAAAAATAGCCTATGAGATTGGTAGTTTCAAAAAGCTCCTAACACCCTTATCAAGGTCGCTGCATGTGACCTTGACTTCCTCAGAGACCTCTAAAATACACATATGACATTTTAAGATTCATTATGGGTCAATAATGTATGGTTCACCTTCTTCCCCAAATAATTAGTATTCCAAATACAAGTTTAAACCAAAGCCAGGATGTGAATTGTTAATCTTACTTCCTGTTGGAAATCGCCCATACATATGGAAAGTTTTTTCAGCTTATGAAATCAAAACATTCACTTTCAAAGTGCTTTTCTGAGAGAATCACGGTAGCATAAAAATATTGTCTATTCCTTTTGAAACCTGTAAGTCGGACTGAAAAATTTCCACTTGACCCATGCTTTAGACCCATAATATCTCTACATGTCAAATATGGAAATTTATTTTTAATAACTTCTATAGTGATAACACACTTGGCTTACGTTCAAGAGGAAATAAAATAAGAAAAGCTAAAGATTACTAGAGGCAGAATTTCTCTAACCAACATCTATTCAGAGGCTCCAGATATCTGTGATACAGCTTGCATTTAAATGTTTTAAATTTCAGCGGTTCAGCATATTGGCTCTTCAAAGCACGTTTTTATCAACAATGTTAATAATAAATTGGCTCAGTTTTAACAGCATTATTCTGAATTTCGAGACTGCAGACATTTCCCCCCCACTCTTTCTTTTATACGAACGTTTAATGACTTTAGGAAATTTCAGCACTCCCCAGTATGTATGTTTATAGCATCCTGGATTCGAGCATGGATTCCAGAGCTAGAGAACTTGGGCTCAAATCCCAGCCTCTCTGCCACTCGCTGGCTTTGCATAACTATGCACATGTTTCTTAACCTTCTGTCTGAGGAGTCCTTTTCCTCATCTGTAAAATAAGGAAATAGTAGTAACTACTTGGTGGAATGGTTCTAAGAGTTAAATGAGTTGATACATGTAAAGAACTCCGGACAATGTCTCACACGTTGTAAGCAAAAAGTAAATATTCATGTTTATTACAGATACATAACACATATGTACATCTACTTAATGTATACAGACATAAAAATTATAAATCCATATTCTTCCTTTGGAGTGAAGGGTTCTTCACATAACCATCATTTGCACTAGTGAGTTTCCTCAGTTGACTCTCTGTGCATCACGGAACCCTGAAGGGTGAAGTGTCAGGTTCTTGATTCCCGGGGAAATAAGAAGCATGGTTATCATACTTCGACAAAGAAAATGAAACTGTGAAGAAAATCTTTGCAGAATCTGCAGCACCAGCCTGTTTATTGTGGATCTTACAGCGCACCATGCATTATCACCTCTTTTGCTAAATTATCAAATGGAGTCCATGTTGGAGAAGGACACGAGGACTGCTGCGCTTGGACTCTAGTCTGCATCTCTGGCACTAGCCGTTCAGGGTTCCCTCTAATAGCCATTGATGTGCTTTGCATTCCCAATGCACAGTGAAAGAGCCATTAACGTGTTGTGCCAAAAAAGACAGGAACACTGATATTTCCTATAGTGGACACTTTTCGTTCTACCAGATTTAATTCAGTAGCTTTCCTTTGTTTATGTAGGGATTTATGGCAGTTTACATTGTCACCATCAGAAAGTCCTGACAAGCTTCCAGAGCTGTGCACGGAAACATTGATAAGGCTCTCTGCAGAATGTCACAGAGCCCCAAACTCACTATTTCTGAAACATGGTTTTGAAGAAAAGTATGCAAATATGCTTACTACGAAGGATCTGAATAAAGGAGCTTGTTCCATTTTTTAATGATGTTGTAAGAAGAATCATCACTTTTTTAATGGGTCAAAAACAAAGGGATGCAAACTGTCTCCACTATGGTATTCTGTCAGCAACTAAAACACTAAAAAATATAGGAATCCATATGTTTAGATTCCATGTTTGAGTTTTAATCACTGGGGCTAAAGTAAAGCATTGCAAACAGTACAGTGTTTTAAGTCTGACGCACAACTGTGCCCGCTTACAAAGTTATGGCCCTATACACGGAGAGAAGTTCTCAAGACATTAGATTGCGTTACAGTTATCTTGTCAAAAAGATAATTGTAAAATAAAAGGAATAATAATATCATTCAGCAGGGCTGACCAAGGCATTTGTGAGAACAGTGATGAAGAATGTGTTGGACGTCTGAATGGGAAATCTCATTTGCTATTTATAAAACATGTGCATATATATATATATATATATTTTTTTTTTTTTTTTTTTTTTCCTTTAGGCCAGGACTTCTGAACATCAGCGAACCTGCCACGCAGCCGTGGCTGGCAGACACGTGGCCCAATACTGGCAACAATCACAATGACTGCTCCATCAATTGCTGCACGGCAGGCAATGGTAACAGTGATGGCAACCTGACCACCTACAGTCGCCCAGGTTAGAGATGTGGACACAGCTCCATGAGCCTAAGCACAAGGACTGGCCACAGGAGGATACATTTCTTCCCCTCTCCCTACACTGGAAAGGAAAATTTGGTCAACATTTTCATAAAATGTTGACGATTGCCTAGCAGATTATCCTGATTCTATATTTTCTTCATCCCTCTACCTCCACGCTTCACCTTCCACCAGAGTTTCCCAGGATGCAATGGGAGAAGGATAGATAGCAAGGAAAAAAGAACTTGTACAAAAGCATTCCTCTCTATGAGGATGAATGTATTTATAATTTATGTTTGTAATTAATTATTTTCAGGATATGGGGAATAAAACAGATGAAAAACTTTATAAGTCTCTAGTTAGAGTGAACCAAATTCTTTAATAGCGGTAATGAAAATAATAGCAACTGTACAACAGTAATAAAAAATTATAAATGAAAATTAACTGAAATTCCAAATCAGATTTTTTTTATTAACATATATTATTTGTTTCATGCATACAGGTCTGTGATTCATCAGTCTTGCACAATTCACAGGGTTCACCATAACACATACCCTCCCCAGTGTCCATCCCCCAGCCACCCCATCCCTCCCACCCCCCTCCACTCCAGCAACCCTCAGTTTGTTTCCTGAGATTAAGAGTCTCTTATGGTCTGTCTCCCTCTCTGGTTTTGTCTTGTTTTATTTCAAATCAGATTTTTATTATATAAAAGTAAATCCCAAAGATGTAAGATATCTATCTATCTATCTATCTATCTATCTATCTATCTATCTATCTATCTATATCTTTTGCAGGTGTTTATGCATGCTTTTATTTTATTTTGTGTGGTTTTGGTTCAGAAATATGTGTGAGTGAACTACTTCATGATGGTGTCATGCTAAAGCATGACATGAAATTATGGATGTAGAGTATGCAATATTGAGAGGAATAAACAGAAAATTACTCATGATTTCTTGCAAAAAAAAAAAAAACAACAAAAAACAAAATGAAAACCTTCAACATTCCCAATTGGGAAATATTAAAAGAATCATAAAGAATCAAACGATATGAGTAGAGAAGTAAAATGACTCATGGAACTAAGAAAAAGGGAAATAGAAGATAGCATTTTAAGTGAAGAGGTTATACACCATAAAAAAACAAATCATGTAGCAGTCTGTATGTCTAGCCTTAAAACAAGTCCAGAGTCTTCCATTGGATATGGATATGACATATCCATGTAACTACGTCCCTGTTCTCCAGAAGTCCATATTCTAGTTGCATAGTTAGGTGCTCACATGATTACAAAAAAAAAAAAAAAAGAAAAGAAAAAAGAGAGAGAGACTGGTTGAGCCCTGCAGGAGACAAAAGATGACAATAACCATTTAGATTAATATGTAGAGCTGTTTTGTCCAATATGGTAGCCTCTGGCTACAGGTGGCTATTTACAGTTAAATGAAACAAAATACAATTTAAAATTCAGTTCCTCATTTGCCCTAGACACATTTCAAGTGTGCAGTAGCCCCATGTGTCTGTTGGCTCCCAAATTATACAATGCTGAATAGGACATATCTATCATCTCAGAAAATTCTATGGAATCACACTCATTTAGAAAGATTGGTGAAGAAAAATGAAATTGGCAAAACCATATAGCCTTTAACAATATTTCTTAACCACTATTAAACAAAATATTATACCTAGAAGTTAGAATTACTAAAGGCCAGGTGAGTCAAATATTCCTGTTCCCCGATCATTTATTTTTTAAAATGCAGAGTAGTTGAGTTCAGTATTACAGAGAAGTTGCATATTTCTCTTAAGATTATATTCACATTTACATCTTCAGCTAATTTTTCATCAACATATCCAGCTGAAAACCAATCTTCAAGGTGAGCTGAACTACTACTATTATGAACTACATGAATAAAATAATGGTATTTTTAACCATTGTAACTTGACAGATTTTTTTATTTAAAAAATATTTTCACTTTAAATTATGATTTTAGTTCTTCCTGCTGTTTTAATATTTTCAGCTGCAGGCTTTAAATATTTCTATTTATTTAATTTTAAATATTCTATCAGTTATTTCATTCCCTAATACTTCAATGAGGAGCAAATTAGAGGGTAATTGAAATAGACAAATTAGATATTATTTCAGGCTTTCTTTGATTAAATTACACAGGTTACTTATGATTCATTTTATCATCATTATTGTCATTTTATACTTCTTGGGGTGTCTTTATGAAACCATGAAAAAATGATTATATAATGTCCTTCCCTGATAATGATTATCCTACATAACCAAGGGAAGATCCAATAAAATTATCTTAAACACTATTTACTATCCCTCTACCTCTGTTCCTCATATCTTCTGAGTAGAGTTACTTTAAAAAATACTAAAATCTCAAGTTCTTTGATGTGTAGGCAGAGTTCACCCCCCCCCCCTTTGGTTTGGGTTCTCAACACACATGCTTTGTTCTGTTGCTTCAACAACTAACTAGTAGCTTCAGGTAGGACAGTAACTCCAGATTAGAACATATACATTTGGCACATAGAGATACTCATGTGTATATTATTTAAGTGAAATTCCTATTAATAGGGTTGTTAAAGGAAAATCATCTTAAATTCAAATTCAAAATTAGTCTCTCTATATTTCTCTATGTCCTCTCTCATTTCCTCAATTTTGAATTAACCTTCTTTAGAGAGTACCTATGAATACCTAGCCCTTTGTACTGATCGCATTTAAGCCCCTTTTTACTTTACATAACAATTTCATTGTGACTCACGAAGCTACTTACAGAGAAATTTAAAACGAATAACCATGCAGAATGACTTTTTCCTTTTCCTCTCCGTTGCACGTAGCTGATTGTATAGCCAATTATAACAACCAACTGGATAACAAACAAACAAATCTGATGCTCCCTGAGTCAACTGTTTATGGTGATGTGGACCTTAGTAACAAAATCAATGAGATGAAAACCTTCAATAGCCCAAATCTGAAGGATGGGCGTTTTGTCAATCCATCAGGGCAGCCCACTCCTTACGCCACCACCCAGCTCATCCAGTCAAACCTCAGCAACAACATGAACAATGGCAGTGGGGACTCCAGCGAGAAGCACTGGAAACCGCCTGCACAGCAGAAACAGGAAGTGGCCCCCATTCAGTATAACATCATGGAGCAAAACAAACTGAACAAAGGTGACGAGCTTTGCCTTTATTCCCAGCCTTTTCTGTCTCAGTACCATTAACCTTTCAGCACTCCACGTCCAGACTTCTCTGGGATGAGCAAATGAAATCTTTCTTTTGTTCCTCATGTTTCCTTATTTCTTTGTTTTTGAAATTTCCAGTGTCAAAGAGTTAATTAGCACAACAATACCCTTGGAAAATTGATTTTATAATAATATATAACTATTTTCAAATGGTTTTGAGATTAATTTAAATTTAATCGTAGGTGAGGGATTGCTTAGCAAAATCTTTTATTCATAAGGCAGATGTACAACCGTCACAATACCTCACATTTTAAATAAATAGACTATCCCATTCTTTCCACTCAAGATTGGAAGATAATTGCTTCTACATGGTCATATAAATGAATGGCATTTTTATATCAAACTGAAGAAAAATAATTAAATTAAGCTTGAACTGGAGAAGTGGTTCAATTTGTTGTATTTCTCCTACCTCGTGTGTCCCTAAGACTGCTGCAATGATTTTAGAACCTAAATTTTTTTGGTTGACTTGATTGAAGTCTGTCAGGATAGAATCTAAAATAAATTGTTAAATGGTAGCAGTGGAATAGTATTTTATAGCCTGAGGGGAATGTTTCTCTATTATATTATGTGTGAGTTGGAAGAGGTAAGTATTTGATTTCTTTATAGTCCTTTAGGCTACCGCTTTAATAACATGATTTGCAAAGTTGTACCTCTTGGGGGGGGGGAGGGAAGAAAAGAAAAGCATCCTCTAATATGAATAGTTCAGGGCAATTTTGCACAAGTGTCCAGGTTAATGACACATCTTATTGTAGATAATTAGAGACCTAGATTTATTTTCTTTAGGCTTGAGTTGTGACCATTTTCCTCAAAAATAAAATGTATTACAGTTGGAGATGACAAGCATCCCATTTGATTAAGTTAATGTTATGTATTTTGATTTAATAATACAGTCATCCTGCCTTTTTCAAAGTTTGAGAAAACACTTGATTGGCATAAAACGCAGTTCAGTAAATATTTGTTAAGACTTTTGCACAAGCTCATGACAAAGGATGACCACGATGAAGAGAGGACAGTTTCTGCAATCCTGTAGTTTGCAGTGGGCATTCCAGCCGTTGTTACATCATTCCTCTTTAGTATATGGCTTTACTGTGGACTTTGGAAAGTTTGACAAGCCTCTGAACAAATATTTCAGAGCTCTTATTTATTGTTTTTATTGCTTGTACCAGACTTGGTATGCCAACTGTAATAAAGACCTGGAATGCAACTAAACTAATGGGTTATTACCCAGTACATTCCAGTGGCAAGTTTATCACTTAGATTTTTACCTTTGCCTAAGTAAGCAGAAGCCTTCCATGGCAGATTGAGATCCTTTGTTTTCTTATCATGGATATATTTTTTATTAGATACCATCTTGCTGACAAGTTTCAGGGCTTTTTATTTTAATTTTTTAAAATGATTTGCAGACATGATATTTTCCTGATTTCTTATGGTTAAAATTATTTCGTTGTTATATTTTTCAAGTTAAGAAGTCAAGCAATTCCGATTTCTGCCTTAGCTGATTTATAAATATTTTAAAGAGAAGAAATAGTTCCTTATATGATTCGTACATAGCTATGTTTAGTCTGATTTATATAAAGGAGATGATGCAAAGAATTTGGATTCTATAAATCTTAAAGAGACATGCCTATCTTTTCTTGACTTTTCCTCCTTTATACTTCTATACGATTAGCAAGTGATCAGCATGGTAACTTAGAAGCCTAATTGGTGGTAAATGATTAAGGCATCAAAGAGAAAATAAAAGTTTTTTTCCATCTGAAATGTCTAGATTATCGAGCAAATGACACAATTCCTCCAACTATCCCATACAACCAATCATACGACCAGAATACAGGAGGATCCTACAACAGCTCAGACCGAGGCAGTAGTACATCTGGTAAGTATGGGGAACCAAAGAGAAAGTCAGTCTCTCCTTTAAAAAAACGGTATATTCCACTGTTGAAGATTGAATGCTAATGAACTGATGTGCACATATGACATGTCTACGCACTTTATATAATTTGAATTTTTCCAGGCACGGGTCTTGCAATTTGAGCGACAGTCCACTCACTAAACTATTTTGTGTTCTACTTAGTAACAAAGATTAAAGATCCCATTCTCCTCCTTGTTAATAAACCTTTTTTTTTTTTTTTAAGATTTTATTTATTTATTTGACAGAGAGAGACACAGCGAGAGAGGGAACACAAGCAGGGGGAGTGGGAGAGGGAGAAGCCGGCTTCCGCTGAGCGGAAGCCCAATGCAGGGCTCGATCCCAGGACCCTGGGATCATGACCCGAGCTGAAGGCAGACACTTAATGACTGAGCCACTCAGGCGCCCCGTTAATAAACTTTTATAAAGCCAGAAGCATGGACTAGACTTTAAAGGCAGTTGAAGCTTCTTTTTTTGCCCTTGGCCAAAGTAAAACTAAAAATGTTGGGCATATACTTAACCTGCTAAATTTGTTATTCTTTGAAGCAATCTATACAGCACATAAAATCTGAGGACCCTTGAGCAGAGTCACAAGCCTAAGAGATCATAGGGACAACAGGAACCTGCCTCCGTTGATAAGCCTTGTAACTTTCCCTCAGTTCTTGCCCTAAAACCTCGTAAAGCAACCTTCTAACTTGGGTTTGTAAGAGCCTTCGAAGCCACAGTGAGGCCTCTTCTCTTCATGCTGTTGCAGCTGTTTACCACCTGTTTTCCTGATAGGGGCTGCAGAAGGGACTTCGCTGGTACTTAAGTCCGGTTTTTCTAATTAAAGGCGATTCATTATTAGAACTAACATGTGGCGAGCCACATCACGATGAGATCAGAACTGACTGATCTTGCCTCTAGTATGTTTCTCCAGGGGAGTGTAGAAATATCACCTCTCAGTACCTGGACTGAAGTTCTGCTAGGTGCTTTTAGCCTGTGTCTTTACCCCTCTCCTGTAATGAATATGGCATTTGCATTTTATCATCTTCCCTTGACAAAGGCCTGTTGATTTGGCATTTTTAAGCCTACATTTTGTCACTGATTGGAACTATTCCTATTGGAATTAAAGGAGTTTAGAAATACCTCTTTGCCTTTTTAGATCTACTCTTATTCTACTGTATGTTGATTTTTTTAAACAACTAAAATCTTACTAAGGAAACCCTGAATTAACAGGGATTTTTAAAAGGATCTACTCTTGGGAAAACCATAGAAAATAATTTAATATATTGATATCTCATGCCATTTTATCTTTGCATTCTTAGCCACTTAGAAAATCATATCTTCCTGAGGAAAATGATTCTATGATTGTGATTAAAGTGATTCTGTGTTGTTAATTTTAAATTGACTTTCTCCATCCCTCAGCTTAGAGACCTAGATCTTGGTGTTCTGCTGCTATTTATTACTTGGTATTCTGTGAATATTTGGTAAAAAAGATTAAAAAAAATGTATAGTCCGGTGTTAATTAGAGGAAAGAATGAAGCAAGCAAGTGATGTGTAGGAGAGATTTGTAATGTTAGGCCTCTTAGGACAGATGGAGTTATTAGAGTAGATGCATGCCAAGAAATCAAGAGGAAGGCGCTGGGTATAGTCAAGTCCACGATTCTTGCCTAGTCTTTCCAATACAGGACAACTGAGTGAAGGAAGAGAGAATGGAGACATACAGGTAGAGGCCTGAGAATTGTAATTTATTACTAACATCCAGTCCCTTGGCCCATACTTGGTGCAGTAACGTACCAGTTCAAGAACATCTGACTTAATGCACAGATTGGGCCAAAAATTCCAAAGCAACTTAAAAAAAAAATAAGGGTCATTGAATATACCAAGACCTGTTTCATGCACCATGTAACTTGGAGCTGTTTCAGAAAGGTTAAAAATATAAAGACCGGGCGCCTGGGTGGCTCAGTTGGTTGAGCAACTGCCTTTGGCTCAGGTCATGATCCTGGAGTCCCTGGATCGAGTCCCGCATCGGGCTCCCTGCTCGGCGGGGAGCCTGCTTCTCCCTCTGACCCTCCCCCCTCTCATGTGCTCTCTCTCTCTCGTTCTCTCTGTCTCAAATAAAGAAAAAAAAATATATATATATATATATAAAGACCAAGAAAATTCACTGATTTTAAGGGATCATATGAGAAACACAGTTATAAGCTCATCGTCTATAATTTCCATAAGAATCTAAAATGTATTGTATTAGAGGAGGAAGATAAAGATGATTTTATCCTCAAATATCTTTTGACCCAAAATTATTTTAAAATGAATACTCTAAAATGTGCAGTTACCTGAATTTAAAGAATATGCCAAATCCAAAATCAGAATACTAGGGCACTTGCATAATTGGGCTATTTCAAACTACTAAAAATGTTCAAGCAACATCATTTTACTCTAAGCCGTAATTTTGTAGAAACTGGGGCTAAGAGCACTTCTCTCCTTTTTTAAAAATCATTTCTCTGCTTCTTTTGTTGTTAGTTATATTAGTTCCTCCAGCAATGATTTTCATCTGCACCTGCCTTTCTGACGAAAACTGGTAATTTCATTGTGCCTAAAACATTTCAATGGACAAGTACAAATTATATATATTCAGTGATTTAATGCAACAGTGGAACTCTAATAGATCGTATCTGTATCATATTGTATTTTAGGTTCCAGCAATTAAATAATAGAAAGGCACTTCAGAAAATATGTCTACAGCTCATTTGTTTTAGGTGATAATCCATAATGCAATTAATTGCTGTAAGAAGATCACTATTAATGATATGACTTGTAAAATTCATTTGTGATTTTATTGCTTTTCCACTATTTATTTTGCAGTTAAACTTGGCAATACGTTGCATCTTCTATTGTACAAAGTTCTGTTAAGATTAATGAAGAAAAGCTTGTTTATCTGCTTCTGCATATATGAATTATATGATCATATTTACAGGAAATAATTCACCTGTGGATAATAGAAAAACCTTAAAGGCCAGAAATAAAAGACTTGGATTTTATTTATTTTCAAGGGAGTCAAGGGCACAAGAAAGGGGCACGGACACCCAAAGTACCAAAACAGGGTGGCATGAACTGGGCAGACCTGCTTCCTCCCCCGCCAGCACATCCTCCACCTCACAGCAATAGTGAAGAGTACAGTATTTCCGTAGACGAAAGGTAAGAAGAATTTCAGAACGGATGTAAGTGGAATAGGATGATTCCTTAAACCCATATGAAGCAATTATTAAACTAGATCACTAAGGGGAGACATTCCTAAGGTCCACAAACATTTGTCTCTGAAAAAAACAGTATTGCTATGTTAGAAGGACTTGAAAAACATCCTCAGTGCTGCCAAAAAAAAAAAGGAAATCGTGCCTTAGACACTTCTTTTGGAACTAAGAATTATGAATCAGAACACACATGCACAATTTACATATGTGTTTATGTTTTATACATGTAATTTACATATGTAATCATATATAAAAATGAATACAAGATCACATATGCATCATGATATATATAACCATACACATATATGATTTTATGATTTTCAAATATCAGAATTTGTATTGCATATTCTTGAATTTTCATAAAACAAATGTGTGAATTTGTACAACAGCTAAGGTATCCTGAAAACTTTTGTTTGTTCTTAGATATTATCACATTATGCTGAAAACTGAAACTTCAAACTCACTGAATTGTCTCTTACAACAATTCAACTAGTGTAAATAATCATATCATATGACAGCGATAAGAAAGTTAGTGTGTTTTGCTCTCTCTCCAGATTCTATAGAACTGAACCAACAGAGCAAAACAGATGTTTCACTGTTATGATGATCAAAGGAGAACTCACTTGACATAGAGAATTAACAAAAAATAAAATCTACCTGAAAATACGGTCTTTTTAGTGACTGTTGTAAAAATAAAGACAATGTTCTTTCATTCTCCACACACGAAAAATAGTTTTACGGATCCAAATATGCCAGGAAACAAAACTCTGTACCTTTGTTGTTCCAGTCATTTAATGAGCAAATACTGAGCCATCACTCCTAGGGAAGATACAGGGATAGGTTCCTGCAAGTCTCTGGTCACACATTTTTGTCATCTGATCCATGCATTATCTTGTTTTATGTGTGTTTTTGTTTAAAGACACCTGGTGCGATATGTATTGTTGATTCATTTACATTGAACTGTAGTGTCATAGGTCATTCCTGGCCAAAGCTTATCTAGTGTACATATTTTCTCTATTTGACACGTCATAGCCTTTTGCACTTAGAAACACTAGATCGCACTAAAGCTCTATCCTTGGGGGCTACTTTAAACAGGGAAATTATCAATATAAAGAAAAAAAACTGAGAATGATGTGGCACTAGATAGACTGAGAAAAGGACACTTGTTTGCAGTATGAAAACTGACACAAGAAGGTGGAGTGACTCAGATGCTTCACCGTGAGTATTGACTTTGGGTTACAAATAAATTTTAGCAAGTAGGTGACTTTGTAAGTATAGAATCTGCAAAAATTGAGAATTGACTATAGTTTTTAAAAAGTCATTTTCTAGGCTCTGTTAACATTTATTGCTATTTTAGTCCGCCAGTAAAGGGACTAAAATGAAATAAGTGGATATAGTTTTTTAAAAGCCTACAGGAGATACAACTCTGCCCTGAAGGGAAAGACTGATTCAAAGTGGGAAGAATGAAGGTTTCCTGATCCTTTGGCTTTTGTTCTTGACTTTGACATATGATACGGTTCTCAATCAAGAGGAAGAGGGATTTTATGGACATTGGGACCACACAGAGATGTGGCCTCCTGGAGGACTAAGATGGGTCGGTGGGAGGGAGGGAGAGGAAGCTGGGAAGGCAGGTGTAAACCAGGTTATACAGGTACTCGAATGTCTTGTTTAGGTATTTGTATATTTCCCTCTAGTCAATAAGGGAGCCATGTATTACTCTGCAGCAAATGAATGATCTGAGAGTAATGCATATTATAATAAAGTAATTTTGGAGGCACTGTGAGGATTCAGAAGTGTAGAGTGACTGGAGGCAAAGAGATCAATTAAAAGGTTATTGCAGTAGCACATACAACAGACTTTAGAAAAGTTGTAGATTTGGGAGATTTTTAGAGAGGAAACAGAGATGAACCAGGGATCAGTTCAAGGTAGAAGAGAGAGGAGTAAGGTGAGATGACACAAGATCTCTAGTTTAGGGGAGTGCACAAATTGCTGTTATTTTGTTGAGAAAGGAGACGTAGAAAAAGTGTCAAAGGGAGGTAGTAGGATTGGTAAAGTAAAGGAAGACTCAAAGAAATCATGTTATATGAGCATCAAGTTTCCTGAGTTCAGGTGAACAAAGCAGGTGGTAGAGAGTGAATGAGAGAGAGGGGTAACACGAACACAGTTTATATAATGCAGTAAATTACTGCCATTTGAATCAATAACCGTCTGCCCTGGGGTGGGAGAAAAGAGAAAGGCATGAATGTTTCCCAGATCCATCTAGAGTTTCCACACAGCTCTAGCAGAGGAGTAGTGGGGCATTTTATTGTTTATCGACTATTTTATGTACTGTGTTTTTTATTCAACATCCTAAACGCAAGCCAACAACTTCATTTGTGCTCAACTGAAGAAATAGTGATCTATTATAATTTCAGAGAAAGGTGGATTTTCAAGAAAGGATTTTTAAGAGTAATTTTTCTCGGAGGTTAGCATTCATCTCTAGGTCATCTGTAGGACCATCCCTGAGTCACCTTTTTGAAGTGGAAGGCTAGACTACATGCAACACACTTAGGAAGTACTAAGTACTAAGTTTAACTGCATTAAGTAGATGCCTTTATTGCATGACTTCTCAGAGCCTGCAATATGCTGATGTAAATTGTAATCACTCAGAAAAAATATTATATGTAGCACTCACCAACCTTGGTGATAGTGAACTGTTTTTTGTATTTTTATTTATTTTTAATTTTTTATTTACTTTTTTTAAAGATTATTTATTTGAGAGAGAGAGAGAGCACAAGCAGTGGGGAGGGTCAGAGGAAGAGGGAGAAGCAGACTCCCCGCTGAGCAGGGAGCCCAATGCGGGGCTCCATCCCAGGACGCAAAGGCAGAGGCTTAATGACTGAGCCACCCAGGCGCCCCATGAACTATTTTTTTTTTTAACGGTGCTCCCTAAACGTGGCTCACAACATTGAGGTTAAAAAAACAACTCAAAGCTGATATTCCACTGACTGTACGAATTATTTCTTTGCATAACCTGAAGTAAATCTAAGTGTGCTTATCATTGTTTTAGCTATGACCAAGAAATGCCGTGTCCCATGCCACCAGCAAGAATGTATTTACAACAGGATGAACTAGAAGAGGAGGAAGATGAGCGAGGCCCCACTCCCCCTGTGCGGGGAGCAGCTTCTTCTCCAGCTGCGGTGTCTTATAGCCATCAGTCCACTGCCACTCTGACCCCCTCCCCACAAGAAGAACTCCAGCCCATGTTGCAGGACTGCCCGGAGGAGACTGGCCACATGCAGCACCAACCCGATAGGAGGTACACTGTCACTAGCCTTTTGCTGACAAATCAGATAATTTCCACTCTTAAGTGGCATTTGTAGAATGCTATTATATGAGCTCATTTTCATGTCTAGCCTTTTTTCCAGGATCATCATGCAGTAAGCCTCGGTAATTAACATATCAAGTAATATTGTTGACCAGAACATGAGATTAATTGATCCCAGTGAACTTGCAACCATAAAATAATGTGCATTAATACTCACCCATTATGATAATTGCATTCATAAACACATGGAGATCATGTAGTAAATATATGCATTGCTACTCTTGTAGCAATTTATTGGTGATGGCTGTTTTTGCATCTTAGTTTTCAATAGCCGTGGGTAAGTCATTGCTTTGGTCTGTGGAAAATAGATTTTCTCCTATCTTTTGAAATGAAGTCTGAACGATTTCTTGCCTCGTAGCTGTACTGTTGCAGAAGAATGAACTTGGCGTATTTATTTCGCTTTGACCTCAGGTACCTTTATTTTAGGTCAGAGTCCTTTTGTCCAATTTACTAAATAACGTGTGTGTGTGTGTGCGTGTGTGTAACCAAAAATTCAGCATTGCCAACCAATACGTTTTTGTTAGACACAAATAAATACTTCCCTTGTCATTTCTACCACATCAAAGCTATTACTGCATCAAGTTAACTCCTCTCTCATTGTTGATGATTTGGTTTGTACTATTTCATTACCCTTGACACATTATATTTCACACATGTAAATTTATATATATACAAAACTTTCTATGTTCCTAATATAATTTGAAACTGAGTATGTTATTTGCCTCTGAAAATTGTCCTTCAATTTTCTTGAATGAATAACATATTTTCATTTATACTGCTTGAATTCTGTAGATTAAAATAGAACTTACAATGTTTATTAATTATTCTATCCGTAAGAGGTTCTTACCAAATTCAAATCATATACTCTCTAAAATGAAGGCGGTCATTAAGGCTTCCTCTGTGGGACAAGGGGGAATTTGGATTGCCATCCATTTATCTTTAATAGTGTTAACCCATGAAACTTCATGGAGATTGAGAACGAATAAAGCACCTATCTCTTTTCCCTATTAAGGTCACAGACCATCTCCATCACTCTTATTTGAAGCAAATGAGGGGCTAATAGAGGTTCTTACCTCTGAAATATGTCAGCATTCTCCTTTCATTCTCTCACATTACCTATTTCCCCACCATTCCCCTTTGTGTTATAAGCGGTACGTAATATCTTCTTCCTGGCAAACCCCTTCTGGTTCCTCTTGTCATCTTTTCCACCTTCTTCAAATCAGTCAAAATCAGTTCACCTTTATCTATCCTGACTTTCCAGCCTCTTCCTCTTTATTCAGTTGTTCTTTCTCTTCACCGTTAATCCTACTTTTGTTAAATGTTCCCCTGTCTTAGCCTTTCATTCTAGTTATCATGCTCTCCTTCTCCTCTACTCCTTAGGGCTGTTTAATCAACTCTGCCTTACCAATTCCCATTCACACCTTAGCCCACTGCATTCTGACTCATACCATTCTGCTTCCATTAGTCTACTGAAAGTAACTTCCAAATGGTCAATCTAAAGACTTGTCCATCTTTATCATACCTAAGCTTTCTGCAGTGTTGGCAATTTTGTAAGTTGTTGTGGGAATCACATGAGATAATGTATGTAAAGTATCCGAAGCAGGGTAAATATTCAACAAATTTGAGTTTCCTACTGTCCTCCCCTTTATGCCATCACTCCATTGCTTGGTTCAATAATTACTTGTATTCTGATGGCTTAAATAAATAAAATTTATTTAGTCATCCCACCCTTTTCCTGAGCACCACAATGATATTTTCACTTGGCCATCTCACACTACACTTGCCAAAACCAAATTCTTTGTCTTTGCACTTGACCTTTCAGACTTGTTTCATTTCCTCCTTTGTTGGCTATCGTGTATAGAATCATTAATCCTTATTTATTTGAATAACATATTAAAAATAAAATAGCCAGGGCACCTGTGTGGCTCAGTTGGTTAAGCATTTGACTTCAGCTCAGGGCATGATCTCAGGGTTCTGAGATCGAGCCCCGAGTCAGGCTCCCCACTCAGCAAGGAACCTGTTTCTCCCTCTCCCTCTGCCTCTCTCCATGCTCGTGCTTGCTCTCTTTCCCCCTCTCTCTCTCTCTTTCTCAAATGAATTAATAAAATCTTAAAATATATATATAATAAAATAAAATAGCCAAAAATCATTTAAAAAACTGTCATTTTGCCATCAACTTAATTTTCCTGTTGCTTAATTTCTTCTGCTATCTTCCTACCATTCCCCAAATTAAATTATTTACAATCCCTTCATTTCTGACTTTAAAATATCTTTTGTTTTTGTTCCTTTGTTTCCATCCCTATATATACCTGCTAAGGCAGACCCTCCATCCCTATATTCTGCCCTATCCTTGAACTGATCTCCACTTTTCTTCTATTTCCCCTTTCCTGCCCGCCCTCCACATTATCTTTCTGGACACAAAAGCCTGGGAATGTTCCCCCTCATTCAGAGTCAGGTCCTGCTCTTCAGCCCAGTGGTCAAAGCCTTTCATGGTCCTTCCTGCTTTATGTACCTCTTCCCTCCCATTCTCTCCACACACCTTCTTTTCTAATTACTTTGTTTGAAATTCCCTGACTTTTGCCTTAAATTCACCAACATCTGGTCAGCGCTGCCACTTCCTGACCCAGAGAGGGTTGCTCTGGAGCTGACACGTGGAGGGGGGGGGCACTCTTGGCTTTCATGGCCATACCCCACATGTTTAGTGTCCTCACTGGGCACCCATGTGTTAGCACATGCTGTTTCTTTGATTTCGGGGCCAGGCGCATCTCATCCTTCCAGGCCCTGTTAAAATGCATCCCCTCTGTGAAACTCTCATTTGATTGCCTGGCAAAATTCAATCAATTCTTTTCTTTTCTCTTCGCAACGGTCTGTTCACAGCTCCGCTACTCCGCTAATCAGTTTTCCTGTTGCATTAGTGTTTGCTCTCAGTATGTCTGTTTCCCTCTTTAAAGTGAAAGCTCTTTGAGGGCAGAGCTCACATTTTACTCATGTCATTGAGGTGGCACAAAGCTTACCTCCGTAAGTATTTGATGAAAGGAATTGGAACTTCCATGAACTCAGAATGAAAATGAATGCAAATGCTTTGGCTACCTGCACTTAAAATCCTGTTTAATTATATACAGCCTTTTTGAAATAATGATTTCCATGAAGGTACTAGGAATTTAATTTCCAGGATTGTTGCTGGAAATAACACTGGACGCTAACAAGAAGTAAATGAAGTCCATTAAGCAACAACAACAATAAAATATTAGTATTGTTCTTTTATGATGAAGGTATTTTCTACATGTTTACTGTAGAAATATTTGAAAATACAGATAAACAAAATGAAAATACAAAAGTACCAATGATCCACGTAGTCAGAAATAGTCACTGTTAAGGCCCCAGTAAAGATCTTTTCAGTCTTTCACCTCTGCATATACTCACATTGCTTTGAATTTGTGATATGCCAATATGGGATAATTGCTCTTTTCACTGAATGTTGTGGTTTTCCATGTCAGTAACTTTTTATTTAGATATTCATGTTAAACAAAAGTATACTGTGATTTCCTTAAACAATTCCTTAATGTTGGACATTTAAGTTATGTTGACGTTTTTGATACTATATACAATGCTATAATTCTCATTTCTAGTTATGTCTTTGAGTGAAGCCTCTTCTCAGACCCTTGACCTATTCGGATGCCTGGCCCATCAGCAGATGGCTTCTGTTTCTCATCATCCTGCCATGCCCCTAATGATGTACTCATTAAAGATAGATAGCTATTTCTCTGCAGATTTCATTCTGAGCATCAGACCCTAATATCCAAGTACTCGTTTCTGTAGATTTCAGCTGCTTAAATATCACTCAGAGCAATACACATATCTCCAGCCATAAAGGCACTTTCCTACTTCCGACAGCCATTTTCTCTTGCCTGTATTACTGTAATGGTCCATAAGTGGTCTGGTTGCCTTTAGCCTTGGCCCTTCTTCAATCTAATCTTCCTGCTGCAGCCTGTGCAGAGGCATTTTCCTAAAATGCAACACTGATCAAGTCTCTCCATTGCTTAAAAATCTCTCAATGGCTTCCCACTTCCCCTAGAATAAAGGCAAGATTCCTTAATGTAGCAATCAAGGCCCTTTGTGATCTGACCCCTGCGTGCCTCCCCATCCTTATTCATCGCCACTCACCTCTTCTCTGTTCATGGTGCTTTCATTCTACTTTTCTTCCAGTTCCTGGAATGAATACTTGGTCACCCACCTTGAGGTCTTTCCCCCATGCCATCCTGTTTTCCTGGAACACCATTATCCCCTCTCTTTTTCGGAACTAACACTTATCTTTGAAAACCAAGGTGAAATGGTAGATACTCTCCATAGAATCTTTTGCTGATGTCCCAGTTCCGAGATAGGAGCCAATTCTATGTGTTCCCATAACACCTTAGACATCCTCTGTTTGTGGGTACTGCATTTCTTACATGGCAGTAGGCTTCCAAGAAGGCAGGAGGAGGAAGTTTCCAGGCCAGTTAAGAGCTCCACTCAGAACTGACACGGTTGCCCTTTTGCCAGATTCTGTTGGTCAGAGCAGTCACAGGGTCATTGAGATTCCTGAGTATAGAACTAAAATCCCTCTCTTGATGAGAAAGTGGCAAGTTCTCATCCCAGAAGAGCGTTGGGATAGGAGATATTGTCATGGACATCTTTGCAAAATACACTCTGCTATGTCCTGATATATAGTTAGCTTTATTAAGTATGTATGCCTTAAAATCAAATCCTTTTATGACTTAAAGTATAAAGCATTCCCCAAGCTCTTTTTGCTTGTGATTCCTTTGGTCTCAGAACCTAGCAATCTCCCCATAATAGAGACAGTGTAAATGTTTAAAGAATGAATACATTTTTTTACTGAATACATTTTTTTACTGTTATGTTTATTGATTAAAAGCATAAATAAACAGTGTGGTCTCTATTAATAAGAAATTACTGAACTAAAACCATTATATATCTGCAATATTTAATTAAGCATTTAGACTGCTTTAATATGGATATTGCAATTTTGGCATTCTAATGAGCTTCTAGATATTCTTTGTCTAAAACTAGGTAAACTAGGTAACCAACATAATAGGAATCTTTCTTCTCTTTTCAAACAATAACTATGAAAATGATATAATTAGACTTATTTGCATATATTGTTTCAAAAAGTATCTGGTACTATTGAGCTTCCTATAGTTGATATTTAGCAAAAATTTCTTGAGAAGTAAAGGTAGTTTTCATGTATGGGATAGGAAATTAATTGATGTTTTATTAATATAGACAAACTGAATATGGTACATTTGGAAAGAAATGACTGTAAAAAGGCAAAGGAAAATTAAATATCTTGTCTATTTACAAACCAGGTAATGGTTAACTGTACAAAGTATTGAAGCTATTCCAGTTTCAGAAAAAAATCTCCAAGGTATACATTTCTCCCCCTTTGTCTTTTGTCTAGTAAATGATATGTGGTGAATTATATAAATATCTGCTTTCATAAATTAATGGCATTGTCCCTGTCTTCTCTTGAACATGTTTATGAAGACATCATTTTTGCAGGAGCCTAGAGTGTTGTGATTTGCAATCATATACTTGTACATTATTTCAGAAGATGTTGAAACCCCTCGGGGAGAAAAATCTAGAGGGTTGAGGTTCATTTGTGGCAAGTCCCACTTGAGTGCAGAATCTTGAAATAGCTTTTTGTTTTCAAATAGAATATATTACATATTTCAAACTGTACATGTTTATCACACATTCCCTGGGCTTGCCTTATTTACAGATGGTTTGAATAAATTTTTCTCTCTTTCCCCAGCATTTGCACAGGGTGATAGTAGTTAAAAGCCAGCCCTAGTTGAACATGAAGATGTTTTTGCTCTACAGAATGTAAATTATCCAAGTACAACAATGCTGGCTTCCTTTCATAGTGAAGTTGGCTGTTCACATCCCTTTATTGATGGTCAGAATAGTCCCCTTTGTGCTAGAAAGTCTTACATGTCTAAAAAAAGAAGTTTCTTGTGGTATTTTAGATGTACGTGCTGACAAAGTCTGTAAATTGACTTTTAAGTATGGTATTTTATTGCAACCCAAATTAAACAAAGGTTTTCCTCCATATTGAAACAATTATCCATTTTAATCTCTTAAATAACTTCAGCTTTGGCATATTCTTCATATTTCTTCTATTCCCACACACAGATGCATTAGAAAACACCCAGAAATAAAAAAATAGTACATTATATTAAAGAACTGTCTCTGTGTGTATACATACATATGTATATGTATAAGTTATTACAGTACATATTATGCATATGTATATGTATATTGTGTGTATGTGTGTGTGTGTAATAACAATATTCCTAGAAGAAAAGCTGTGACCTGAGAAATGAAATGTGGGATTAAAGTCTACATTTGATACCTACTAGCTATGGGAACTTTGGTAAGGTCCTTAATTTCTCTGTATTTCAGTATCTTCATCTGTGGAATGATAATAAAAGCAGTACCTTGGAAAGCTGTTGGAAGAGTTCACATTGTAAAATATACTTAGTTACAAAGTAGATGCTCAATCAATTAGTTAATTGTAGTATTTTAATAATCATTTATTTTTAATGCTTTCCATTTGTGTTAACAAAATGTGTTTATTGAAGTGTCTCAATTCATTGAATTAAAAAGCACAAAACATTTCTTTGAGCCGCTAGCTTCTCACCCTTAAAGCTCTATTGCTATATTGAACTTCCCTATTCTTCTCTTTAGTAGGTCCCTTTGTTAGATTTTGACCAAATCCTCCATGGTTTGGTTTGTATGCTTTCTTTTAATTTGAGGCTCAATCCTATTAATTTTTTTAATTCTACTTCCAATATAGTTAACATACCATGTCATATTAGTTTCAGGTGTACAATATAGTGACTCGAAACTTCCATACATCACCCGGTGCTCATCACAACAAGCACCCTCCTTAATCCCTATCATCCATCCTCCCCCACATCCCTGTTGATAACCATCCATTTGTTCTCTATAGTTAAGAGTCTGTTTTTTGGTTTGAATCTTTTTTTCCCTTTAATTGTTTGTCTCTTAAATTTCAGTTCTGTTCATTGTAAAACTATAATCATGCACTTGCGGACAGCCTTTGCAGATTGTACCTGTCTGTGTCTATGGTGGCATGGAGTAAGAGGGCATTCTCTGCTTTTAACCACTTTTGTCCTACTCCCTCTTCTCCTAAATGCTAAGGTATAGCAAACTAGATGAGGATCCAGTCTTCTCCTTGGTTAGCCCCAGTGACTATTCTGTCTCGTCTTGCTCTGTGAGTATGATAAGGATGGTGAGGGAGATGGGCTGGAACCAACTTACTGATGAAGGACTCAATTCTGGGCAGTGTCTCTAGGCATTTATAGTCCTTGAACAATTTAGCCACATCTTCAGGTGGATTACCAGTCGGTTGCATTCATGCTGTATCTTTTCTAGCCTCCTAAATCATGGAGGTGGCCAGATGACGCTAGAACCTGATCTCACTACCATCTAGTGCTTGTGCTCAGGTTGGCACACTTGTGTGGAATCTATCTTCCTTTCTTCTCAAAGGCACAGAATTTGAAGAGGTGTTGTGACTTTTCCAAATGACATTCCCCTTATATCGTCTCTTTAATCTTGCTTAGAGAGTATTGGGACTGTTGAGCAGGTCACTGACTAAGCAATCCTTTAACTAGAAATCACTGTACGTCTTCCTTTCTGTCAAGCACTTTCCTAAATTAGGAGTTAATCTCTTGATATTCTCCCCACTTGGGAATAACTTCTTTCCACCAATCTCACTTTACACCAAGGACAAAACACTATCTTCTCAGTCATCTTATCCTCTCTGTGGGTGATGGTGATGGATGGTAGTAGAAGGACTGCTGTTAGCTGATGTTCTCTGGATCAGTGGAGAGACGACTGAAAGTAGTTATTGCGAACTCTGTGAACTTACACTGTAGAATACCACTCACATTGTCCTCAGCCTTGGTCCTTAATTAATTTCAAGATATCAAGAAAAATATCTTTAAGCATTTTATTTAACAGGTAGGTGGAATAATGGTAAAAGTGATAGGTTTAAAATAGCTAATAAGTTTTGGTGAATAATTCAGGGGAAAAAAGTGCTCTTGGCTCCCATAGCCTTTATTTTAATAGAATAAAATCTAAAGGAAACTGTGTCATATGCTGAATATATGATTGTTCCATCCTATGAAATTCTCTCTATAGTCACCACAAATGAGTCCATTTGCTTGGAATGGTAGGCGTGGAAATGAAATAAAGGGAAAGAAACATGTTTATGGAGCATCTGTTCCGGAACTGATGTCTGTTGTCTTTGGTAATAATATCTATCATTAATATTCAATGAGCTTTAAGACAACTACATAGGCATGTGTTTCCAAAGTATGTATTACTTCTCCTTTTTTAATTGAATATAATCCAAATGATAAAACATAAGGTGACTGTGACTTACAGGTAGCTGAGGATATTTCTGTTAAACTTGAATCGAAAGGAAGCCCAGCTTGGTTAAATTAGCTCCCACAGAAGCAACAATCAAATCAGTGTACTTGGCCAATTTCTTGGTTAATGTATTTTGTGTGTCTTGATAATGAGCTGAGCCAAACCTGTTTCTCCATCTTCCTGCAGACGGCAGCCGGTGAGCCCCCCTCCACCACCACGACCGATTTCCCCACCACATACCTACGGATACATTTCAGGACCTCTTGTCTCAGATATGGATACAGATGCGCCAGAAGAGGAAGAAGATGAAGCGGACATGGAAGTCGCCAAGATGCAGACCAGACGGCTTTTGTTACGTGGCCTTGAGCAGACCCCTGCCTCCAGTGTGGGGGACCTTGAGAGCTCTGTCACTGGGTCCATGATCAATGGCTGGGGCTCAGCCTCAGAGGAGGACAACATTTCCAGTGGACGTTCCAGCGTGAGTTCTTCTGATGGCTCCTTCTTCACCGATGCTGATTTTGCCCAGGCAGTGGCAGCAGCTGCGGAGTATGCTGGTCTGAAAGTTGCACGTCGTCAAATGCAGGATGCTTCTGGTAAGTTCTGCGCTTGTCACCAAGCTGGAAAAGAAGACTTGATGGGTGCGTGTCAGCTGATGATTATCGCCTACGAGCTTGTGTCCAATGTGAAATGCAGCTATTATTACTGTTTTTTATTTGCTGCCTGAGGAAACCAAGATCCAAGCATATGACATAGCTTGGTTATTCCCTTTTTCTGGACAAGGCTTTTTAAATCTTCTAGTTTATTTTGATTTAATAAATCCTATATAATGTGAGTGAAGTTCCCTGGGAAGCCCTTGTTTTTATGGAAGTCATAGCAGATAGGTGTACAATTTCTTTAGGTGCGCCTATAGTCAGGTGAGGTTTGTGTTACATGATTTTTTTGAGGTGTAGGAAGTAACCAAAATAAAACTCATTGTGATGGTTCTCTTATTCTATTTAATTAGAAATTCTCTAGGAGAAATAAATAAATATGCGGGGGAGGACACTCAACCATTGGAAAATGGGCTATTTCTCCTTAACCCCCATTCTCTTCATGCCCTCTCCCTGAGAACATTAATTTAATTAGGAAGATAGAAAGATGTGTGTGATATGCATACATTATCAAGCATAGACGTTTCATACTTAAAGTAAACATTTTTTTTAAAGATTTTTTTTTTATTTATTTATTCATAAGAGACAGAGAGAGAGAGAGAGAGGCAGAGGGAGAAGCAGGCTCCCCGCTGAGCAGGGAGCCCGATGTGGGACTCGATCCCAGGACCCTGGGATCATGACCTGAGCCGAAGGCAGACGCTTAACCATCTGAGCCACCCAGGCGCCCTAAAGTAAACATTTTTAATCTAGTAATTTGGAGAGGAAGTTAATCCAGATGAGTATGTGTTTTTCTGTTTTCCTTCGTCATTGCCAGTACCCTGTTTATAATGATCATATATCTATTCTTATGTTTGAACCCATTTTTATTTATCACCTATTCCCAACCTTGTAGAGTAAACAGTATGAAAAAGGAAAGAATTTAAATTAAAGTCATACATTTATCACATGCCATTTATTTCTGTAGGATGGAATATGTACACAGTATACATTCATATACACATTGTGTAAACCAAAAATACAAATAGTAGAGTAAAATAATGTGGCCAGCAAAAGATATATTTCTGAGAAATAAAAGACTATCATAACACATCAGTAATTGCTATCTTGTTTTGTTGTTTTATTTTTCTTAGTTTGGTAACTATCACATTGGTACTTTTCCCTATTCTCTTCAGATACTAGATTGGTCATCATTTTTTTAATCATTTGTAGAATGTGTTCAGAGAAAATAAGGTTATTTCTATATGTTATTTATCAAGAGCATGTTATAGGAAAAAAGAAGTCTAGTACCCCTCGACCTTTTATTGTAAAACATATATTTATTTCGGCTATACCGATATTTTATGAAATTCAACCAAATTCCTTTATTTCCCCCTCAGTCGCTACTGAATGTAATAACTATCCAAACCTACCTATCTTTCTTAATAACTAACATCTAACTGTGCGCATAGCTTTTATTTCTCCTTATTTTTTAATCTTCTGTTAAAAAAATAAGGAAGTGAAATTAAGCATCTCAAACTACTGCTTTCAGATTGCATTAGAGATGCGTTTCAGTTCATTAAATCAACAAAACATGGAAATAACGTTGAAAATTCATCTGTAAATGACCTGATGCCTCAGGGTCTATGAACAGTAGATGGCTTTACACAATAGAATGAATAATGTGCTCACTCTCAGCCCTAATTCTCTTTTCATGGATATGTAACTTTAATTGTAATAGTCTCCATCATTGCTAAGGGGAGTTTGGTTTAATATTTTATTGTATTGTAATTTAGTGGCACTTCCGGTTTTCATTTGGCTTATAATTACAATGAACTAAACATGCATTGGCCTCTGCCTATTAAAATGTTCTTCTCAAGAAAGGGTGCTGCTGATCATATGACTTGAAGTTAATATGAATGAGTAATCCAATCAAATTGCTTCTCACTTGGCTGCATTGATGAATATTATTTAATATGCATCAGTTAGCATTTTTAAATATGTTGATTCCACTATATGTGGCTTCACCTGTCTGTAGCCAAAAGACATGTTGTGTAGGTTTGTTTGAAGTTTCTTACAGTACAAAAAGAAGTTCCAGCTTTGTGTATCTGGAATTTCTAAAAACCAGAATAATGAAAGTCAAGCATAGGGCCAAGATTTCCCTTGCTGTTATGGATTAAATATTTTGTGCCATTGTGATACAACATCTCTGTAAGACAGCCAGAAAACTGGGGAGCTCTGAGATGTACTGTGTCTAATTAGCACACTCAGTTATCACTGGTACCTGCAAATATTGTCCTTCCAAAACGAAAAAATGAAAACTGCCTCTGCTACCACCAAAAAACGTAGAAGTTTCTGGAGGGGTCACTTTATCCAGACTCAGCAAGTAAACATCTAGTGAAAGGAAAGGGGTATAAGTAATTTTGGACAGGTCTAAATATGTGAGCTTTAATTTTAGGCCTCCTAAGGAAGAAATACCTCAGAATGTATTGATACTAGGTATCTGCCTTCAAAGAATAGCATAAAAACATATTTAATTAAAATAAGGGACATACTTAGTACTGTTCACTCTTAGAACATGAATTTCTTAAGGACTCTGGTGATTCCCTTGAGAAAACAATGTACGTTGAATATACTGTGCAAAAATCTAATTACTATTTTTGTTTACTAATAACACTTTAATGAAGTTAGTTGCAAAAGTAATTGGGATGTTTAGGCACCTGGTTGGCTCAGTCTGTAATTGGGGTGTTTTTTTTTAGTAAGTGGTGTCAAGAACTTTAACAAAATAAAGGTACTATGGTTAAAAAAAAAGCCGGAAAAAACTTTCAGCATATTTTTTTTTTCCAGTGGATGGATCAGGCAGAACGGCAAAACTCCTAGTATTTGCTAGAATAGTTTATTTAAAGCTATTTGTAGGAGATTAGGGATGCTTCTAGTTCTAATGTTGTCTTTTTCTTATTTAATATTATAATTAAAATTCATTGATGAGTTTGGCTCTGATTTTTTTTTTTTTTTTTTTTTACTCAGGCCGCCGCCATTTTCATGCGTCCCAGTGCCCTCGACCCACAAGTCCTGTTTCTACAGACAGCAACATGAGTGCTGCTCAAATACAGAAGGCCAGACCAGCCAAGAAGCAAAAACACCAGCCAGGACATCTGCGCAGAGAAGCCTACACAGATGGTAAGTCCATTGAAATGCATGAAAACATCTATGAATCTCGCCTATTCACCCTGGCTCTCTAGGTCTAGACAATGCGTCCACTGGCATTAGAAATTACATTAAAAAGTCATTAACAGTAAGCCTCCTATTACTTAATAGCAGTGATCAACTTTCATATCTTGTCAAGCATCTTCAGTACTTCTAATAAGAGTTATTTAAGAAGCTAAGAACAGTGTATATTTTTATTATGTTTAAAAGGTTATTTTGTTGTTGCGAACAAATAGACATCACTGTAGTTGAAGTAACGACAGAGCCTGAACCTTCATCGCATTCCCTGATAAATCTTCCCAAACGTCCTCTTTTTTTGTTTCCTTTTGGAATTTTGCATTCAAGTACAATTCAATAAACTTGTCTGAATATTAATTCTAACTATGGTGGTGTTACAGTTATTTTTGTGCACCAAAAGGCAAATCGAATCATCTTCCTTCATGCCTTCACATACAATATTGACTCTCACTGAAGAGGTAATGCTTGTATTCTCAAGGGAGCCCAGGAGAATAATGCAAACATGGCGATGTTGTTGAGAGAAAGCCTTTAATGAAAGTGCCTCAGGTGGCCCAGCATTTATTAAACCCGCCACCTTCTCGTTTTATAAACAACCCCAAGGGCTTTGTTGGAAATTCACGTAAGATAAATTCTCTCAGACTCACCCATCTTGTCAAGTTTGCTAAATTCGCTAACGGGGTGGGGGAAGAAGGGTGTCACAGACACTGTCCCCCACCTCCTGGTCCTCTCCAACCACAATCCGATTAGGACTTTCATTACCAGTCAGCAATTTTTCAAAAAGGGCATCATTTGCCATTATCATATGAAAGCCTAATATTATAGATCCTTATCCAAGGTTACAAGGAGGGTTTTCTGAGGCACTTCTCCCTGTGATTCCTGCCACTTGACAGAAAAATTTAATACAAAGCTCACAGCATGATGAGCACAAGTAATTTTGCGATGAGTGGCTGTCCATGCTATTATCTGTACTTTATTCAAAGTATTTTCTCTCACTCGCATCTATCTGATATTAGACTACATTAAATACTGGCATGACACAGCACACCTGGGCCTCCTGGCTTCTGCCCAGGACTCTTTTGTCAGTGAAACTGAGCTGTCAGAATATTATCTGATTTTGAAGGGTTATTACAGTGGCTTTGTGCATGTTTGCTTCTGTAAAGGGACAAACACTAGGTGTAAATCCCCAAACTCTATCGGCAGTTTTACATTTATGGAACCCCCGTAATGGCATTTTACAGGTTTTATAGCTGTCCTCTCAGTTTTTATTATCTGGAAGAGAGTGCTCCTCACTGAAAAACGGGTCAAACAGCAAACCTGGATGTAAACACATCTAGGTTGAATACAAAAGGGAGAAAACCTGGCCTAAAGCTTTGTGTAGTCCTTTCCAGCTCTTATTTATACTTGTTTTGACGGACTTCTAGCATTGAGGGATGCTTTTTCAAAATGCTTTGAATAAATACATGCCCAGTTAAAGGATGCGGTATCACAGTTATAAATTGCACTATGCTTGAAAATTTTTTATGTTTATTGTATCACATTCTGCAGTACTTTCTTCAAGGTATTTAATAATTAAATGTAAATTCTAGGGCGCCTGGGTGGCTCAGTTGGTTAAGCGACTGCCTTCGGCTCAGGTCATGATCCTGGAGTCCCAGGATCGAGTCCCGCATCGGGCTCCCTGCTCAGCAGGGAGTCTGCTTCTCCCTCTGACCCTCCCCCCTCTCGTGCTCTCTCTCCCATTCTCTCTCTCAAATGAATAAATAAAATCTTTAAAAAAAAAATGTAAATTCTAACTAATCCCTGCAGAGTAACTAGTAAACTGAATGATGAAACACTGAGGTTGTTTTTTTAACGTTAATTTTAGAAATACCAAAGAAATCTAATGAAATAAGTAAAACCAAAGAAGTTAATTTGAAATATTATTTGGATTTTTCATTATTTCACAAAAGGGATTATGCAAAATTATCCTAGGATATAAAGTAATGTGGAAGCCAATAATTATTTTCTTGAAGTCCTAAAAATAGACAAAATGGAAATATGACTAAAGTTATTTTTAAAATTTTAGCTTTAACTTCCTTTTAGCATTTTGATAACCATCTGTCTTTTAGTTATGTTTATTGTACTAAAAAGTCTTGAGTTTAACTTGATAAAGAGAAAATACCAAAATATGTGTTATTTTTTACATATGTGGCAATGCATATTGATGAAGTAAAATCAAGTAAATGCAAATACTTCTTCATGCATCAAATAAGAGAAATGCATATACTCTTGCTAGCAGTGGTTATGACATGGGAACACTGGGTCATTTTCTCAGAATATTACTGCATTTTTTGAAAAAAAATTCATAGACCATTTCATGAAGAAACTCAGTGGCAGACACAATTTGTACAATTTATTAAGAAAGAGAAAGAAGAGGGGAGAAGAAGGAATTTAAAGAGCTGCCAACTGTTAAAATGTGAATTAAACATGGTAGTAAGACATGGAGGGTTTTTTTTTTAATTTTTGCTTTTTAATGGTTAAAATGTTAACTCTGATGGTTGAGTTTGATTACTATCAATAGACTTCCTTTGCGAACTAATTTCAGAATACAGTATCAGTCTTGAGTTTGTAGTGTCTTTACTTTGTAAATTTTGTTCGACTTCTGTATTTGCTTCATAGAACTTTTGTAAACGATATAAAGCAAGCTAAAGAGTGGCTCTGTCTGACCCGATGAAGAGTAGTTTGTGATGATCCTTGTCAGTCGGCAACTATATGAGTTTTCTAGTGCTGACATAACAAAGCACTATAAACTAGGTGGCTTAAATGACAGAAATTTATCTTCTCACAGCTCTGGAGGCTAGAAGTCCAAGATCAAGGTGTTGGCAGGGTTGGTTTCTTCTGAGGCCTTTCTCCTTGGCTCATAGATGGCGGTAGTCTCCTTGTGTATTTACTTGGTCTTTCTTCAATCAATGTGTATGTCCTAATCTCCTCTTTGTATAAGGAAACCAGGTAGATTGGAGGAAGGCCCACCCCAAGGACTCCTTTTACCTTAATTACCTCTTGAAAGACCCTATATCCAAATACCATCTCATTCTGAGGTACAGGGGGTTAGGACTTTAACATGTGAGCTTTGAGGGGACACAGTTCAGCCCATAACAGCCCTTGAGCCCCTGATCCGTGGCACTGTGACCATACCTTACTCTGCAGGTAAATCCTAGGCCTCAGAGAGACCCAGGGAGTACTCAATGCACAGAGGAGTACTGTATATTATAGTCACCGTGACAGGCAGAGTCTGTTTATTTATCTCATATTTGCCACTTACAAGTTTAACCCAGATGAAGGGTAGGATTAAAATATATGAATATTTATTAGTCAGAGTCTTAGCGAGTTAAAGCCAAGTGTAAGTGCATTTCTAGGACCTTCTAATAGATTCTTCCCACCCCCTCTTTTCAACCCTTTTGATACATTTACATACTTGATTTAAAAACCAAATCTACATTATTTCTCCAGCCCTACTTTTCATAAATTATAAATTCACCACCCTCTTTGGAATGATGTTATTTTGACTTGATTTATCATTAATTACAAGGTCTTGGGACTTTAAGCAGCTAAGTAAATAGAGTGCCGGATCTCCATAGTGAGTTAATGCTGGCAGAACTGTCTGCATGCATGTGTTCTGACATTTTACTTTATATACATTATACTGCTTTTGGAAAGTATTGTATAAAGAATGATGTTTATGTGATTATATAAGGTGTCTATACATATATATATATGTAAAACAGGTCCATGATCCTATTTGTTAAATCCAATTTGAGCTACCGTTGGTCTGTACTGGGTGAAAGTCCTATTTATCACTATGTGAAATACAGAATTGTTCATAATACAATGATCCCTGCTTTGACACAGTAATTATTTTATAATACCTAAAAAAATTTATTTGGTAACCTATTTGTATGAGAAATAAAACCTACAAGCATTTGCCTCTCACCATCAATTAGATACAGAAGCAATAGTTACATACAGGAAGTTAGAACTCTTAAAATTACTACGGGGCTCTCTTCTTGTTTTTGACCTGTGTTATAGAGCATCTGGGAATAGATTTTGTCTCGAGAGTCACATATTCCCAAGATTTTATGTGCTTTTATAATAGTGGTAATCATCAGCTTTGGTGATCTGATGAACCCAGACATTTTATGATTTGTTGGTTGTGGCAGTTACTTTCTGCCCGCTTGATAATCTGTGTTTGCAATTTGGGGTTGAAGTCTATAGCAAGGAGATAGTGCAGAAATGAGCCTGCAGGCCCTCACTCCATCTGCCGCCAGGTATGTTCTGAATTAGATTTTTCTCCTTTCGTTGCCAGTCCCAGGCTCAGTCTGAACTTAGAACTGCTCTGCCTCTTGGGTCACTTGGCTTTAAGCCACTCAGTACAGTCTGTTTTTTTAACTATCTCTTTTTGGTTATTTTTAATAAACAAGTAGCAGAGGAAGGAGGACTCTCTCATGATAGTACCTTTTTTTTTAAGTATTGGGTTGTTGTTTTTTTTCTTAAATACATTAAAGTGGTAAAGAGGAAAAACCAGGCACAATGACAATGGTAATATATGTTGTAAGGCAAAAAAAAAAAAAATTGTTGGGCACCTGGGTGGCTCAGTTGGTTAAGCAACTGCCTTCGGCTCAGGTCATGATCCTGGAGTCCCGGGATCGAGTCCCGCATCGGGCTCCCTGCTCGGTGGGGAGCCTGCTTCTCCCTCTGACCCTCCCCCCTCTCATGTGCTCTCTCTCTCTCATTCTCTCTGTCTCAAATAAATAAATAAAATCTTAAAAAAAAAAATTGTGATTTTATAAAATCAGGCGAAAATTATTGCCATCGGCTGTACTTTGGTTACCATTTTAGGTAATGTTTAGAGGCTATTTATATGAAACTAGAACATGATGAGCCATAAGAACGAACAACAACAAAAAAATGCAAGTAAAAGTTGGACCGCTTTTAATAATGGAGTCCTAACTAAAATAGCTGGTAAGAAGACAGTACCTCAAGCTCTCTGCTTTCAAAGACCAATACGATGAATTCTAATGCCTTAGTTTTAGTATATAATGTCAAAAGACTATTAATTTAAAAAAGACCTACACCTATTTACGGAACAAAAATGATTAATTCTTGGGGCTCCTGGTGGCTCAGTCAGTCAAGCATCTGACTCTTTGTTTCAGCTCAGGTTGTGATCTGGAGGTGGTGTTATTGAGCACCCATCGGGCTCTGTGCTGAGTGCAGAGTCTGCATTCTCTCTCCCCCTGCCCCTCCCCCACTCTCCCACTCTCTCCATCTCTCAAATAAATAAATAAAATCTTAAATAAAAAAAGAACTCCTAAGGCACAATTTTAATACTCAAGAATTTCTCATGCTGGTATATGTAAATGACAGTGGAACATTGTCAGTAATAGTAAACTATATGGAAACAACCTAAATATTCCTCTGTGAGGATTGGCTAAATAAATAATGATATATTCATTCAACAGAGCATTATACAAACTTTTCAAAAAAAGAGCAGAGCTGTATGTACATATAGGGAGATGTATACAACTACACAGGTGAAAAAAAATGCAATTCTACCTATGTCAATAAGAGAGGAAAGTGCATATTTGTGTGTGGTACTTTTCAGCAGACCTCCACATAAGGGTGGGCAGAGAGGCACTATACAGCCCTAGGGGTGGCCATTTTATATAGTCCCTGATGCGAATGATGATCCCTGGATTTATGCAGCTTGGTAGGCCTGATTTGTGTGTATAAATCATTTCTGGAATGATCTATAGAAAAATATTCAAACTGATTACCTCCACATTATCAATATTGAGGATTTGAAATGGAGAGGGAAAGACATGAAGGGTTGTATTTTCAAGTTCTTATGTACTTTTGATTTATTTTTAGCATGTAAATGTGTTTTTTTGTTGTTGTTGAAAATGTTAATTTTTTGCTCCTAAGCATTTAACACATGTTTTATAAATGTTTTTTAGTTGACTTATTCTATCACCTAGATATTGCTTTCCAAATATGAAAACATTACCATTTTTGAAGTCATGACTGAAAAAACCATGCTGATAATTCCCAACTCTCAGTATCTCTGGGTCTTGACCTCTCTTGAAACTCAGATTTTATGTACAGAAACCTGTTGGACATCTCTGTCTAGGCGCCTCCTCTCCACTTTTCTAAAACTGAACTGATACTCTTCCTCTGCAGGCCATCCATCTCTTCCTCATCCCCTCCTTCCTTATTTTCAGTGAAGTTTCTCTCATCTGCCTAGTCAACTATAGCAAAATTCCTAAAAGTCATCTTAGAATCTTTCCTTTCCTTCCTCTACTATATTCCATTGATCATTAAATAATATTGATTTTTCTTCCTTAAGATCTCTCAAATACATCGCCTCATCTGAACAGCCACCAATACAATTCCATCCCCTATCATTACTTATCTGAGCTATAACAATAACCTCTTGCCCTCCTGGATTCAAGCCTTTCCTTTTAATTCATCCTCCATACTAAAGGCAAAACAAACTAAAGCTGAAATCTCTTCATATTCTTCTACTAAGTTACCAACTATTATTAGGATATCTATTTCTGCCCCCTGGAATGTACATAGGAGTCAAGGATAGCACCCCTTAAAGAAAATAAATTTTTTAGATATCAAATTTTTACCTACTTTTATCCTTAAGTATGTCTATAAGAAGTTGAAATATATGTAATGTCCAGTTATATAGATATATGTGTGTGTTATATATATAATTATATATATATACATTAACATATATATATAATGTATAATGAAAGATAGATAGATGACACTAACTTATATTTATACTAGAGATTATCTGATTTTAAAACTCTGGGTGCAGAGACCCCATCAATTAATGGTAGATTATAAACACAAAATAGAATGAAATGGTATAAAGAATACTGAACCAGAGATTAAGAATCTAAGGGCATTGGTCCTGGTTCTGATCATATCTCAATTTGAGATTGAAAAATAACTTAAGGTCTATGTGTTTGAGTTTCCCTTCTTACAGAACGAGAAGGGATTTAGGCTAGATTAGAGGTGGCAAATAGGTCTCAACTCAAGTGCCAACCTCAATCAATTTGAAGTGGTTGCCTGAAGAGTAAGGGTATGCATTTGGGACCATCAACATTATGCCAAAATCAATTAAGAAGGTCTGTCATGGTTGGGGGAGAGAAAGTGATAGCATATATGCCCATATTAGCTAACCCAAGAGTAGATAATCTTTAAGTCCCGGCTCTAGGATTCAATATTTTTCTGCCATATAACAATGAGAATACATTGAAATTGTTGATCCTCTTTGTTCCTTGGTTACCTTCAACTGTTCCAGTTCCTTTAAGATATATTATCTCACAACTGAATGTGACTCCAATGCTAATATTAATATTTAAAAATTTCATAAGAGGCAGACTTTTACAGTATTTTCAATATTTCTTTCTAGATCTTCCACCTCCTCCAGTGCCACCACCTGCTATAAAGTCACCCACTGTCCAGTCCAAGGCACAGCTGGAGGTGCGACCTGTAATCGTGCCAAAACTCCCTTCTATAGAAGCAAGAACAGACAGATCATCAGATAGAAAAGTAGGCAGTTACAAGGGGAGAGAAGTATTGGATGGAAGACAAGTTGCTGATATGAGAACCAATCTGGGTGATACCAGAGAAGTACAGGAACAGCAAAATGATGGCAAAGGACGAGGAAATAAGGCAGCAAAACGAGACCTTCCACCAGCAAAGACTCACCTCATCCAAGGTACTCATTTATTCAAACAGCAAATAAATACAGATAGAACATATGTTTGCAAGTTGCACTGTTAGGTTCTCTTAGGCCATATGAAAAGTGATAAGATTTAGAAATTTACTCTCTAATGGAGGAGACAAGCATGCACTCAAATAATTTTAATATAATTAAATTAAATTAAATATGTAACATTATATAAGACTTCCTTGGACAGTGCCAGTTGAGTTGGGTTTTAAAGGAAAGCATGATTCTAACAGGTTAAACAGAGAGAAGGGGATAGCAGGTAAAGGAAGTAGGTGTAAAAAAAAACGTGTGGATGTAAAAACAAATGTTTGGTGAACATTGATTCCTAGTTTGGCCAGACACAATAGTGAAAGATAAAACTAGAAAGGTCATTGGGCCAGATTGGGAAGTCTGGGAATATGATCTAGAGTGTGGGATTTATGATACAGGCAGTGGTAAGCCAGGAAAGAATTTTGAACAAGAAATGACAGAATCAGATTTTTAGAAAAATAACTGGCAGCACTCTATGTGAAGGAAGAGGCATTGGACTTGTGTAGATGAAGGTACCAGATCACTGTAAAATATCTAGGTATAAACTATGAAAACACTGAATTAAAATAGTTGTGTGGAAAAAGGAGAAAACAGCCTACATTAGCATTTCAGAGATAGAACCAGTGGTGACTAATCGAAAGTAGAAAAATAGAATGAAATTATGGGGGCGTCTGGGTGGCTCAGTCGTTAAGCGTCTGCCTTCGGCTCAGGTCATGATCCCAGGGTCCTGGGATCGAGCCCCGCGTCGGGCTCCCTGCTCCGCGGGAAGCCTGCTTCTTCCTCTCCCACTTCCCCCGCTTGTGTTCCCTCTCTCGCTGTGTCTCTCTCTGTCAAATAAATAAAATCTTAAAAAAAAAAAAAAGAATGAAATTATGGAGTAAAGCAAAAGTTACTCAAATGTTAATTAGATGGCCCTGTTGGCTAGTGGAACCTAATTATACTAACCAATGTAGAGAAAAAGAAAAAAAAATAAACAGAAAAGATGTCTTAGGGAAAAGAATTTCAATTTTGAATGAATTAAGGTGCTGATAAGAGCACAGATATGAAGAAAATCAGTAAGACTTTAGAGAACTAAGTTTAAAGATCAGGAGAAAGGTTGTGAGAGGGGGTTTTAGAAACAGCAACATGGAGGGGAAAATTATATGAGTTACAAAGGCTAAATTATCAGCAGTGATACACTGGTTAATGTTGAACAATCAATTCTCTAGGAGGAAAGCAAAGCAAAATCCTAATTTGTAGCCATTTGCTCACTTCTATTGGGTAGTTAGTTCCAAGATGGCTGGTTTCAATCTGCTAATATGAAGTCAGTGAAAGTGGAGTTGGGAAGACTTGGGTACTCTTTTTTTGGGGGGGGGGGGAACATGTGAGCCAACTCCAACACACCAATAATCAGCAGTGATTATATTCAAAGGTTAAGCACAAGAATGACTTTCTATAGTGGAAATTGAGATGGATCTACCAAGAGATATAAAATAATCAGGATCTCCAAGCCAGAGAGAATAGTATCCTAGAAAGAATGGAGGAGGAAATTTTAAGATAGAAAGAAGTCTAAAATGCCACCCAGAAGTAAAAGTTGGGTGTCAACAGGAGGTGGGGGCTGGGGGAAAAACACATGAGGATTTTGCAATATGTTATTTGTGGGTGGTATTCAAAAGAATTGTTTTTAGTATTGTAGTCAAAATAGAAGCCAGACTGTAGGGGGTTGTAAAGTAAATGGAAATTGTGGAAGGGAGGTGATGAGCTCTTTTCAGAAGGTGGGGAAGAGGAGACATTGGCAACGAGTTTGCCGGGAGGGCAGAATTTGTAGAAATGCTTTAGGATAGGATTATTAGAGATGAAAGAGAAGAAACCGTTTAGGAGAAAGAAACACAAAAAAGGGGGAGATTGATGGAAGAGCCTGAAAAGAGTGTTAGGGAAAGGAATCTTAGAAGCCTGTAGGGGGCAGGCACTTCAACTACTACTGTATTTTAATAGATATATTGCAGTAAGATTAGACATTAATCTCTTGTTCTGTTTATTATGAGCCCCTGGTCATTAGCAACTTTCTTGCAAAATGGGAGTCAGTTTCACTCTGTTCTGTGACAGGAAGCCTGAACTCCTAATCCAGGGTGGACTCAGCAGTAAAGTGATAAGTAAAAGTACCCTTCAGGCAGATGCCTCTGTTATGTGACGCAAAGCACTTGGTGTTATCGCCACAATCCAAAGTTTGAAAAACAGCCTTTTTATCAGTTAAGCAAAAGGTGATCTGGCTCTGAACTTTTGACCCAGGAGTAGTGGGATTTATAAATATAATGTCGTGACATATATTATGAAGTTATATGTGGCCTGAAAGTATAGACCAATTTGCTGCTACAAGTAAGCTTTCTCTAAAGCATTGGGATTCTTCAGGAGAAGATTTTACAAACCAAAATGAAATTATTTTATTAATCTTTAGAAATTTAATAAGTTGTCCTTTGTGTTATAAAAATATTTCTTTTTTTTTTAAAGATTTTATTTATTTATTTGACAGAGAGAGACACAGCGAGAGAGGGAACACAAGCAGGGGGAGTGGGAGTGTGAGAGGGAGAAGCAGGCTTCCCACGGAGCAGGGAGCCCGATGCGGGGCTCGATCCCAGGACCCTGGGATCATGACCTGAGCCGAAGGCAGACACTTAACGACTGAGCCACCCAGGCGCCCTATAAAAATATTTCTAACTAAAGAACTATTACTGGAACTATTAATCTAGAAACAAGGAACCTTATTTCATGGAAAGCACTGGGATACACTGAACAGATTATTATTTTGAAGGTCTTGCTTTCCCAAATTGTTATGTGAAACATAACCCTATGTGTATGTATGTGTCATTAAATGATCATTTCTACGCATTGCTATAATTTTCACCTTCATAGTTCAGTTGACATTATTTAAAATGAAAGAGGCACCCTGATTTACATGTGTAATGAATGGTCATTTTTAATTAAAGAGAGTGGTCTTCAAGACTTGAATGACTGAGCTTTTTGCTGACATTTATCTCAATTAGTTCAATTTATTTTTACATATATTAAACATCCACTGTGTTATAAAGCCTTGTACTGGTCCTGATATTTATGTGCAAACATGAACCTTGACCTCATGAAGCTTATAGTCAGAGACAGAGATAGGTATCTATACGTTTATAGATATACTCATATTTGGTATAATGTTTATGATACTATAGTTGAGAGTCCAAAGAAGGGACAGTTAGCCCAGGCTTGTGGGGTATGTAAGGTAAAGAAAGACTTCTTGATCTTTCTTCATGGAAATGATGAATAAGCTGAGTGTTCAAGATGGGTGAAATTTAGCTTGGGTAAGAAAAGTGGATAGGTTATTCTGTCAGAGAAACTCAGCATGAAAAGCTCTGAGGTACATTGAGAAGATTATAAGAAATTTAGTGTTACTAGATAATAAAGGTGGCCAAAGGGGAAGCTCTGGGGGTAAATGAAAGTCTAAGTCATAGAATGCCTATAGTTCCTACAAGAAGGCAGCTGAGTGAATATGGTTTAGAGAGGAATGACTTGAGGCAGGCATCTATTAGTAGATATTTACAATACCTGGAGAAGAGATGTTGTGGATACAAACCAGGCTATAGGAGCAGAGAGGAGTGAATGGGAAAATTCAAAATTTAACAAATTTTAGTGTTAAAAATCAGGCTCACTTGTGTATATTTGAATGTGTGAAAGAAGTACATTTAAGGAGTACTGGAAAGTGGTTGGAAGGGAGGGAAGACTCTAAAATAATTTCAGTTTTCTGTATTTGTTGTCCTAATGATTAGTATTGTCATTAACTATATTAGGGAATACAGAGACAAAAGAAAGACATGATGAGGTCAATGTTCAACATACTGAGTTTGAGGGATACTTAAGAGGAAGTGTTCAACATAGATCAGGAGTTGCAGATATAAATTAATGATTTGTCATGATAAAATATTAATTAAATTACTCATTCATTCACTCAAAACTATTTATCAATGACCTATTACATGTCAAGCTGAGAGTATATCAAAACACAAAACACTGAAAAATACCTGCCCCCATGACAGTTACAATCTAGAAAAGGTTACAGTCTGTGAGAATAGATTAAATTTCCCAAAGTGAGTGGGAAAAAGAATGTATATATACACTACGCTAGGTGTTTAAACCTGCAATATGTAAGATGTACTGCATTAAGAAGAGCCCACAGGAGACTGGCCAGGAGGGGAGGAGAATTAGAAGCTGAAAACAGTGATGTTTAAACTGTTGGTGGTTTCCAGATGAAGGGCAGTGACAAGTCCAGAGACATGAGGGCTGAAACATGATGAGCATTATCAAAGTCCACAGTGAATTTCCTCTCCCATTGTAGTAATGTGGGCATGGATAGATTTCCATGGGATTCAGAGTAAACAGGAGTTGTTTCTACTAGTATTGAGTCTAAATTGCTTTAAGAAGCTTTGGTGAGCTGTAAGGACAAGAAGAAGGTATTGATTCATGTAGAGCACAGGCTTAAGGGGAAATTTTGATCGAGAGAGAGATTTTATATTGTAGCCTGACAAAAACTAAAGTTGATGGAGAGAAAAAGATTGATGGAACAGGGACAGAAGATGAAGGTGACAGGATTCTTAATGCTGTGAAGCAAGGGTACAGGAACCAGGAACAGTGGTCTTGATGGACTGTGAGACCCCAGTGAGTCTGAATCTGGATGAGGGGTGGAAATTGTGATGAGTAGAATAGAAGGAGAAAGATGCCATCAAGGAGGACTAAAAAGGTGACATAGGTAGACTGGTTTGGCCCTCCCAGGAGGAGAATGTTTTGTGCAAAGGTCAGGGAGTATTAACTTAGAATGGGTGCTGGTTGGGCTAGAGGTGAGCCTTCCTCACTCTACTGCAGAGAACTTCAGTGGAAACCTCTGGGGAAATCAGATTTCATTCAGGCAGCATGGACATTAGAGGAAGTATCTGAGGGAGGAAAAAAATGCATGAAGAAGAGTTGGTTTTTCGTGTGTTTGGTGTCCAAAGGGTAGAGTGGACAGGCTTTGGAGAGAAGTGAGCAGCTGAAAGATGCATCAGTATAAGCAGCACCAAATTAAAAGCAGTATGGAGGGACACCTGGGTGGCTCAGTTGGTTAAGTGTCTGCCTTCGGCTCAGGTCATGAACCCAGGGTCCTGGGATTGAGTCCTGCATAGGACTCCTTGCTCAGTGGGGAGCCTGCTTCTCCCTCTGCCTTCTGCACTCCCTGCTTATGTGCTCTCTCTCTCTGACAAATAAATAAATAAAATATTTTTAAATAAATAAAAGCAGTATGGAGATAGAAATTCAGGAGATGGCATTTAATTAGAATGGTTTTGTGTTTTGAGCTAGAAACAATGGCAGGCTTCTGAGATTCAGGGCTCCACAATGTAAATATGATGTTGAAATGGAGGATGACATCTTGGTGTCTGGAAAGTGAACCTGGGCTTGGTTCTGTTTTGGTAATTTGAGGAAACTGGGCTTTGTTTCTGTCAATGCCTTGAAATCTTCGTAGTTTGCATAGGGATTTCACTATCCCCTCTGTTTTTACAACAACAACAGTAGGAGCTCCTCTGGGTGTAGATATTATTAATGCTTTTTTAGAAAAGTGGAAACTAAAGCCTAAAATAATTGGAGATCACATAGTGAAGGATAGGACTGGAAGCTAAGTCTGACTCCAAGTTTGGTTTACCTCTTCTAATGATGTTGGTCCCGAGTGAGTTTGAGGTAGGCAAGAGCTTGTGGAGTGAAATCAACTTGAAGGCCAACCACTACCAGGAAAGACAACAAGGGTTGTTATTTTCTTTTTCAGGACAGTGCTGCCTTTTTAATTATTGTTATAAAATATCCTCATTTATTCCTCAAAAATACTGATGCTTCCTCATTCAGAATTACAGACATAAGTGTGTTACATTATGCCTTGAAAATGTACAATGGTGTTCATATACAATTATATTTCATTACACAGAGGATATTCTACCTTACTGTAGACCTACTTTTCCTACATCCAATAATCCCAGAGATCCTAGTTCTTCAAGCTCAATGTCATCAAGAGGATCAGGAAGCAGACAAAGAGAACAAGCAAATGTAGGTCGAAGAAATATTGCAGAAATGCAAGTTCTTGGAGGATATGAAAGGGGAGAAGATAATAATGAAGAATTAGAGGTATCTATAACTTTTTTCCAATTTCTCAGCATTATACTGGTTGTTATATCAGCCTCAAAATCAGGAATATTTATCAGTCTACAGAAATGTTACTGTTTTAGCACAAATCCTGATGTTAGTGATGCCAGAGACTGAAATTCTGTGAATTTAATGATTTCCCTGAAATGTGTTCCAAAGTTTTAAAGGGTGATAATAGTTTCTTTTTAGATCTAGAGGGCGTATTCATCTGCAGATATTCAGATAAGAAATTTATATGGCAATCATGTTGTTAGGAAATGAGAACTATTTATCCAGATAATATATTGCATAGTATTATATTATAGGTTATAAAAACCAGTAAGGTGACAGAGTTATCAGGATTTGAATGAAGGTGCTTAGCCTATGTTATCGGCCACCGAGTAATCACTGGGGTTAATCTGACTGATTTGACCAACTATCTTCCACCTTCATTCTTCTGAAAATGAGAACCTGATCCTCGACTCTAACCTTCCTAGATGGAGGAGTATACTTTTTGAGTCAAATATATACTTCTCTGTTGGAATTTATAGATAGGGATACAAGATAGAATTGACAGTACATCATATCACAAAATCACCTCCTATTTTTTTAAGACAGTGTTTTCCCCATTTAATTAAAAAAAAAAAGTTGAGGGCAAATTTCTCTTCTTACAAATATATTTAATCCCAAGTAGATTGTTAAATGAATGAATGAACTTTTAAAAATAGAAGATGAAACATTTTAAGGAATGATGTCTAATTGAATTTTCTGTAACCCCAGAACATTTTGATTTTGACATTTAAAATAGGAAGACTTTCTTCCTACAGTTGTTATGAGAAGTTGTTTTATAAGTTCTTTTATTTGTTTTTTTTTTTTTTTTTAAGTAAGAGAACCTTTTTGGAGGATAAAAAGTTATCATACATAACTCTAATAACGATTTTGAACTACAATGGTGAGTTGGGGCTATGGAGAGTAGAGAAATCCTCCTTCTACTGCTCCTCTTTCCCCTACCCCACGAGCCCCAATACCCAGATATTGCACAGAATACAGTTTGGTACTTGCAGAGAACTATTGCATTTTCTATCAAAACCAGCTAACGACAAATTAATGAGTTGCCGTGAGCACTTTCTAACATATGCCGGGGAATGAATGAAGAAATATCAACTGTAAGGTTGAAAACATATAAATCAACGAAACTCTAAAACTGTACTCTAAGATTTATTTTCAAATTTAACACACACTTTTCTCTTACAGGAAACTGAAAGCTGAAAACAACCAGAGAGGCTTGTGAGATCTAATGTGAAAATTATCACTCAAGATGCCTCATGTCTGATGACACATGACGCCAGATAAAATGTTCAGTGCAATCAGAGTGTAAAAATTGTCATTTTTATTCCTCCTATTGGAATACCATTTTAAAAAATTTTATTGGAGTTTTATTGTGTTGTTTGATCTTTATCCTGAATGAAGAACTTCCCTATTCCCCTCGCTGTTGGAACAAACCATTACACCTTACTTCCAGCAAGGGAAATATTTGACTTCTTGCTTCAGTCATCAGCCAGCAAGAGAGAATGACACAGTTCTTTTGCATTTTGCCCCCGAGATATGGCATTGCACTGCTTATATACCAAGCCAATTTTTAGCAAAGTATTGATCAAAGATACAAAATTGATTAATCAACCTCATGCCAAGGGCTGTCAAGATAAAATCTTTCTATAACCAACTGCTAAATGCAAATTAAAACATATTTCATTTTAACATGATTTTTCAAATCAGTCTTTCATACCACCCTCTGCTGGGAGAAAATAAAATATAACAAATGCAGAACAACCACAAATCAATTTGAATGGGGTAGAAACATTGTAAATATATGCTCTTTGCAACCCCTGGTGGTACTTTATTTTGTCTTCATTTCAATCATTGAAGTATATTCTTCTTGGAAATATACTTTTGGATAAGTAGGGGTAAGCCAGTTGGATCTCTGGTTGTCTAGTCATTGTCATAAGTAAGCCTAGCAAAAAACCTTGTTCTATTTTTCAATCAAATGCAATTATAAATGCATATTACAAAAAATGGATGTTTTTAATGACCAATTGAATAAGGACATCCCTATCTTAACTGGCCTAAATTTCTTCTGGTAGTGTCAGTTCAACTTTCAGAAGTGCCACTTAAGGAAGTTTGATTTTTGTTTTTGTAATGCACTGTTTTTAATCTTTTTTTTTTTTTTTGGTTTTAAAAGCACAATCACTAAACTTTATTTGTAAACCATTGTAACTATTAACCTTTTTTGTCTTATTGAAAAAAAAATGTTGAGAAGCGTTTTTAACCTGTTTTGTTCATGCTCTATGTTTGTATTTGGAATATTTGAATGATGACAGATGGTGAAGTAACGTGCGTACTTTATTGTGGGCCATGAACAATGGTTCTTACTTTTCCTGGACTTAAAGAAAAAAAGGTTTAAGTTTGTTGTGGCCAATGTTGAAACTTATAAGATTTTCTTATAAGTTCAAAGAGAGGCATTACTTGCTTTGAATTGCCAAATGATGCCCTCTGACTGTAGATTTTTATCCTTTTTTGTTGTTATATGAATTTCATTGACTTGATAATTGGTGCTATTTGAGGAAAAAAATATATACATTTATTCATACACAGGTATCAGGCCTGACCCCACTGGAAAACAAAGCCAAACAAAACTGAACCACAAAAAAAAAAGCTGGTGTTCACCAAAAACTAAATGTGTTCACTTAGATAATTTGACAGTTACATAGAAAGGGTGTGCAAGTACTAAGGGAAAATTCCATGTGATTAATGTTTTCATTATGTTCATGTAAGAAGCCTCTTATTTTTAGCCATAATTTTGCATACTGAAAACCAATAATCAGAAAAGTAATTTTGTCACATTATTTATTAAAAATGTTCTCAAATACATCATTCTTTCTTGTGTTGATTTCTTTTGTTTTTTCATTGTGTGACCAAATTTATTCCATTTAATCACAAAGTTGTGCTGTCTTAACATTTCACCACTATAGTATCAGATGAGTGAAAATTCTGAACAACCAGGCTTTACTTATAAGGAAAAATTCTCATTTTACTCCATGGAAATTAAAGATATAAGATCAATCAAAACCTAGAAGGCATTTGATCGTAGAATACCATTTTAATATTAAGGAAGCACTAAAATGTTTATTTGTGTGTATCTGAATTTCAGGTAACCCATATTTGTAAAGTTTGGACCACTTATGTTCCATCAGAAAGAAAATTATATTACCCAAAATATTTGTTAGTAACTATCTGCTTTCTTGTTTACAAATTCATGTAAAATTTCTATAGTTCTATACCTACCATACATTGGGTTGAACATTGTTAAGTTTATTAGATTAGGGTCAGCATATTCAAGTATTAACTTTGGATGGATGAGATGAGCAATAGAATCTAGTGAAGGTTTTTTCCTATGATATATATATATGTGTGTGTATATATATATATCATAATGTATATGACTATATATGTGTATATATATATATATATATAGTTAAATTTTGTGTTGATCACAAATTGAAAAACTGGAAAAATTTTGGACAACAAAAAAGAAGGGGTATGTATTTTGAAGGTTAATTTTACAAAAATGAAGTAATCACCAGCATCTACTTAGGTCCATAGGTCAAGAAGTCAGTTTCCAACTATTTCAAGGGAAACATTGGAGAGACATATTTAATGGCCTAATTTTTCTCTTCCCCTGTTGAGGTGACTATGAGTTAGTCTCTCTTTATTTATAGCATGTGATATACATGCAAATTATGTGTATCAGAGGGCCTGGGTTTGAGTCCTGGTTTTGTCACAAGCTCTGTTTCCCTGGACACGTTCCTTAACCTCTAAGTCTCAGGTTTCTCCACCTGTGAATTCAGTAATGCCTACCTCTTGGAGCTGCTGTCATGATTTAGTGAGTTAATGTATATGACGCGGACTCTGTAAACCCCCCCAAACAATATAAGGTATTGTATTTATAGACTGAAATTCACTGCACATATTCTATCCTCACTTTTCACATGTCATTTGTTCCTAAAAACTTGCAGAGTTAAAAACCTATCAAAGTGTAAGTGTGGTACGAGGAGGGGGATGGTTCCATTTCTGGTGAGTAAAATTCACTGTCAAAGTCCTAATCGTGGAATAAATTCTTGGTGTTTTGGTTTGTTTCCCTGCTTCTGAATTCCTGAGGGCCACACAGTGGGTGGTGATATGGCATTTTCAGTACATCTTTCACATTTCAGGTGTGCAAGCATGTCACTTGACTTCAGAAAAACTATCTACTGTATTGGGGGCTGCTCTTCTGCTTAGTGGCAGAGACTATCATTTTCATTCTAGATGAACTCAATCATATCTTTCTTGGTCATTTCAGATATAAAGTCTAGATTTTCTCTTCCCTACCCTCTCTGCAGGGTGGCATCAAGATCCCAGAGGCTGTCTTCTTGGGTAGAAAGTGGGTGTATGTTGGGGGGGAGGGGTGGCATAGGGACTTTTGACATTTTGCTATTGTCCAAGTTTCCAAGGGTCTTCATTTCTCAAAACGTTTATGCTGCAACTTCCTTTTCCCTACCTTGATGTCCCTTACTCATTGACACTCTCCTGATACTTCTTTTTTTTTTTTTAAAGATTTTATTTATTTATTTGAGAGAGAGAGAGAGCACATGAGAGGGGGGAGGGTCAGAGGGCGAAGCAGACTCCCTGCTGAGCAGGGAGCCCGATGCGGGACTCGATCCTGGGACTCCAGGATCATGACCCGAGCCGAAGGCAGTTGCTTAACCAACTGAGCCTCCCAGGCGCCCAGACACTCTCCTGATACTTCTAAGCCCTATGATGTAGGTTGGGGGCAGGGAGCAAGGAATGGAACATTCATACGCTCTTCCATGCCATGCTGAAGCTCTGGAGACTTGGGTATGACGCCCCTTCCTTGGGCCTCACAAGATACTACTGTGTTTCTTTAACCGCTTACCATTTAGGCTGTGTGTGGGTTGGGGGAGGGGGTGGTGGCTACTCCTGAAGTTAAAGGAAATAAGATTTAGTTCTGGATCCTGACCACCTATGCTTGAATCCTGGCTCCATGAGTTACTAGCTGTGAGCCAGGGGAAAGTTACTTAGTGAATCTGTTTTAATCTTTGAGTGGTGTATTAAGAATACCAACTTTACAAGGTTGTTTGGATTAAATGAATTCACACATGCAAAGTACATAGCAAATGCTCAAGTATTTATTGGGCAATACCTCCTCCCTCTCTGATTTTGAACTAGAAAGTGCTGCATAGGTTGCTCTATTTTCAGATTCCTAAAACTCTACTTGACCAGAAACCTCAGTGACACACTCACCATATCTAATTCTCTCACCTCATGTTTAATTTTCTCTTCCCAGTGAGATAGAACATGAAGAGACGGAGGAGGAGGAGGAGAGAGAGAGAGAAGAGAAGAGAGAGACTATCATGTATATTGCTTGCATGCCAAGTCTTTGGTGTGCAAGACCTTAGCTCTTGCAACTCAGCCTTCATTCTGCTGCAGATTTCAAGAATCTATTTTGAAACTCCAAAGGGAGTGTTGAATTGTTTTTCTATGGTAACCATTCCTTTGCATTTCTCTGGTAACCATCTGAGGGCAGTGTACATAGAAAACCCTCTCATCTGCTGGAAGTATGAAGTGGGATGGTAGAGCAGGAAATAGCCTGTAGCAGGTGCAATGCTGTTAATATTTCAATATACGATCTTGCTACAAAAGGATATAATTAAACATTAAAAAGAGGTTACTCTTTAAAAATAGAAGTATCTTTTCTCAAATTCTAGTTTCTCAGCTTATGTCAAGAGAATTTAGCAGAAATTTAAAAGAAAAAAACCCAGGGAGTTGGCACCAGACCAAACTAAATATTGAGCATGAGAGTATAAAGATTACTTTAGTGTTAACAAATTTTAAGGATTTGGGGCGCCTGAGTGGCTCAGTCATTAAGCGTTTGCCTTCAGCTCAGGTCATGGTCCCAGGGTCCTGGGATCGAGCCCCGCATCGGGCTCCCTGCTCCGTGGGAGGACTGCTTCTCCCTCTCCCACTCCCCCTGCTTGTGTTCCCTCTCTAGCTGTGTCTCTCTCTGTCAAATAAATAAATAAAATCTTAAAAAAAAAAAATTTTAAGGATTTTTTTTTTCTAGAAAACTATTGGCATTGACCTTTTTCTTTTCATAAAAGAGTCTGTAGCCGGACTCCCAACCAAGACCCTTAAGGACCTTCTGTTTTTGGATGCCAAAAATCGGTTCCTATTTTGGTATTGATGCTCAAGAATTTTCCCACATATGAACACCCCCAACTGCAGAGTCCAGTGTCCGCTCATTAAGGTTAGATTTTGTCTGTAACACACCAAATGACTGCCATTTCTACCGCAAATATATCATTCTCATCAGCAGTTATATTTTTGTTATTTCCTCATTTTTATTAAATGACCAAAAAAAATGAAATATTCAGATAACACTGCAAAGACAAGTGACAACTATGCCAAAACCCGAGTTGTTGTTTGCTTAGCCCACATGTGTTTCCACTGTAACATGCTGAATTTAGTGGCTTAAACAAATGAATACTCAATGAACAAAAATGTAGAATATGTTGGAAATGGAATGTAAGAAATTCCAGATCTTGGGCTTAAAAATAAATATTTACTCACATGAGGAATATAAATACATAAAGTTATTTTGAGTTAGCAAGTTGGTTTTTAACCAAATCCCCACCTTTTTTTTTAGATGTATCCGGGTGTATGAGAAAACAAATGTTGCTTTCTTTTTCAAAAAGTAGATAATCCTTTGTTCTTCAAATTTCTTGTCATTCTTAAGAACACACTAGACTAATTAGCATTTTAGTTGCTATTAGTTTAGAAAGTTGCATTTTTTGTCTTTCTCTTTCCCTTATTCCCTGTTTTGAATGCTAGTGAGAGGACAACAAATGAGTATTTAAAAAAATATTTTCAAAGATACTTATTCTCCAGAGGCTCTAAGTCTATGTTTCTCAAGGTGATGTCCATGAACATCTGTCTTCTAGTTATAAATTCCTGATTCCTGTCCTGATTCTGCCGAATCAGAATCCCAGGAGGCAAGGCCTAATAATTTGCATTTTGGAGACAATCCCAGGTAATTTTATGTTTAAAGAAAATAAAGTTCGGAAACCACTACCCTAACAAATCAAGTATATGGTTCATCCTGATATACATGAAACTGGAATGAAATTTTGAGTTGGCAGTGTCTTGCAATCACTTTCAGCCAGGCAATAGTCACGATGTAGTTTTGATTACCTGCTATTAAAAAACAGGTCTCATACAAACAGAAAATGAGCATTTGTCAAATTTTATTTACCTCATTAACAAGGTGATTGGCAAGAAGGTAAAGAGCAATTGAAGAACAGTTGTGGAAGGAACTTAAATATGATTGCTAAGTTAGTTAGCTTTCTATAGGACAATACAAGCAAATGTTAATATTTCTGCTGAACTAGAGAATTATGATGCCTGTCTTTCTCTGTAGGTTAAATAATCACTAACCTTCAGAGCTACATAAAATCTGCACCTTTATTATTTGCAATTAGTCAAAAATGTACTTTGATAATTTACATTCCCCCCCCAAAATCAGATGAGGTTCAAACAGTGATTTAGTCTTTTTTGTTTCCAAAGAGGCAGAATCTGAAACAAAGACATGGGTGCAAATAATTTATTTGGGAGGTAATCCCAGGAAGTGAGTTTGGGAGTGTGAGGGGAATGGGAGGAGATGTCAACACAGGTACTTTAACGCTGGTGAAGGTGCCTCCGGTGGGGACTCTACTGGCTCCTTTGAGAAGCACACAGAATACGTCCCGGAGTCCTTCCCCAAAGGACAGGTGCCTGGAACATTATCAGTTTACTCATTTCCCCATTGGTTGCAAGTTGCTGGTGGGGTAGGGGTGGGGTAGGTGGGGGAGTTATCTCTCAAGCCCTGGTGAGCAGACCAAGTGGGAGTAGAAGACCCTGAGGCAGAAAGTCGACCTGCTTACGTCAGGTGTCTGAGATGGGAAGGTGCCAAGATGAGGTAAGTCTGATCTCAGAGGGGATTGTCTGCCACAACAGAGTCCTCAAAGCCATATACTATAAGCAGGATTATTGGGAGATGGTTTAGCATGGTATCAAAAATCAATCAATCATCAAATTACCGTAATTTTTCAAATTTAAGATAAATTTTCTCTCACGCCGTGCGGGTAGGAAATTATTCATGTGTATTCATATTACTATCACCTTGGTGGAATTCTTACCAATTATCAATTGTTTGTACTATGTGTGTTGAGTTTAACTGCCATTTAACATATTTTGAAAATATTTATATGATCAACATTGAAGCAACACCAAAGCAAAAAAGATATGGAAATAGCAGTGAGGCGTGAGTTGGATCATTAGAATAACTACAATCATGGATTTTCTAGCAGAGCAATAAGCTTTAGGGTACCTATGAAATAAAAGTATCTACAATTAAATAATTAATTAGAGTTGTGCTTTATAACATACACACAAACAATGCAAATGAATGCAGGAAAAATTCCAAATCCCTCAGAAAAGCATGAAAGAAATTTCAAGCAAACTTGAGGATGGTGTGGCCCATTTATGTGTTCTGCAAGACTCTCATTGAGACATTACCTTACAACTGAAATTGGTAGCATTTACACAATGGCATGGAAAATAAAGCTCTTTCAATAGAGTCTTATATTTGATAAAATATTGTAACATTTATACAAGCCCATCACCTTAAATAAGTAGGGCTCAAAGTTTTTACATGGGTTTGGTACTTTTTTTTTTTTCTCATTCAGATCTTGGGCACCGTTGTGAACTCCACATATTAAGACTGAAGCGAGAGTTGGAGGCTTTATTTATTTATTTTTAAAGAATTTATTTATGTATTTGAGAGAGAGAGAGCATGAGCAAGCATGAGAGAGCACAAGCCGGGGGAGTGGCAGAGGGAGAGGGAAAAGCAGGCTTCCCACTGAGCAGGGACCCCCACGTAGGGCTAGATCCCAGGACCCTGGGATCATGACCTGAGCCAAAGGCGGACGTTTAACCCAGCCTCCCAGAAGCCCTGAGAGTTGGAGGTTTTAGACATTCTTCTTCCATTTGGGAAAAGGTCTGAGCTCTTCAGTCTTGAGTAAAACAAAGCTTTTGGTGCTTCCTGCTTAAGTGACTTCTATTGCCCATTCAGCTTCAGGAAGTCACAAAAGTAACCAGGGTAACTAGGGCTTCTGTCCCCACCCTGTACTTCAGGGGCCTCCTGCACTTTGGAGTGTCTCCCTGGAAATTTTTAAAATTCTCCTTTGCTGGCTGAGACTTGCCAGGGCACGCAGTGCCTGCAGAGCCACGGGCCAGAGCCCAGACAGGGACTGATAGGGGCCTGGGACCCTGCATGTGGGATCCATAACTCAGAATGTGGGAGCTCCAGAACTCATATTATTGTCTATGGGATTGTCCTGGGGCCCTGTAAACTGGCCCCCTATTCCAGGAGCGTGGCCTGGTTAGTGGATTGCTCACACTGGCTGGCATATTTCTTTCATAAAATCGAGTCAGATCGTATTCTCAGAATGATGCTCATGTGTTTGATTTGGAATGACTTATGTTGTTTATATTAACAGCGGCCCTGCAGAAGTATTTACCCTGGCTGCCACACCAGGGTAGTCCTGAACATAGGGAAAACTTCTAAGCCAGCCTAATAAAACTTGAGTTTTAACATAGAACACCTGTTGAATAGAAGACTGCTTTATGTCTTTCACAATATGCAAATTTCGTTAGTATACAGGCAATAACCTTATCTACCTGTTCTTGGTAAAGTTCTGTGTAAATCATTACTAAATGCCTCTTTAGTTTGTATGTGAGACTGAGTGCTTATATGTGTGCCTGTGATTTTGGTGGGCAGACAATGATGGAGTAAGGTAATAGGTCTTTATATAAGTTCTGTTTTCAAAGCTGCAAAACAAAATTATGAAGCACGTTGGTAAGGGCTTGGAGAGTGAAAGGCATCTGGAATAGTTACCATGGAAAATACCATAGGAAGTAAATTACGAGTAAATAGATTAGAGGGAAAAGATGAGTCATTTATTGTGTACCTGTTATGATTGAACTATATCAAGTTGAATTTTCCCCTAACTTGGAGTGGAATGGCTAGGCTTAATCCCTCCTGACAGACAAGTAAGCCAAGATTTTGAAAGACTAAGAAATTTGCTGAAATTCACAATAGGAAAACATGAACAGAGTGTGGATGTGAATCCAGCTTCACGTCTAGTGCTCTTTCCAGACATTAAAACTGCTCCTCGGAAATGAGAACCCGGTTAATCAACTTTAGAAACAATACTCAACTTCCTTTCTTAACTATAACTGAAATGGGGAAAAGTGGTGTCTGCTTTGGGAGTGGGGGATGAATCAATGGATGCTCTTGCCACCAAATATTTAAAAGCTGCGCTATCTTTAGTGACGCCTGCCTGGCTCAGTTGGTAGAGTGTTCTACTCTTGATCTCAGGGTTGTGGGTTTGAACCCCACATTGGGTGCAGAGCATACTTAAAATCTTAAAAAACAAAACAAAACAAAAGCTCCATATCTTTAATTAACACCAAATCTTAAATTGCTTAGATTTCCAGAGACCACTTTTAAAAATATGCAATTCAAACATAATTTCCAAAGCATAGTAACTACGCATATATATATATGATATAAAATTCCATAATAAAGGAGTTTTAACAATTCGACTTAAACTTCCAAGTATGCATACCTTTGTTTGATCAGAAAAGGACTTGAGAAGCTGCTTAAGGTCATACAACATTGTTTGCTAAGTCAGAATTTTTAATTGCTTTGTCTAACCCAGAAATCCCTTTGCTCCTACTTCTGCCTCTCTATGGGGAAGAGGGATCTTTTGGAGAGGTTTTAACATTTTTTTAACCTGTCTTTCTAAAATAGGCTATGATATTCATAGTAAGCAATACCTTACCATTTTGAATGCTTGAATACTTTGGGGAAAAATAAGTCAAGAAAAATAATAAACTACTTAGACTAATAATATACCTCTGCATAGGATTAGCATATATTAGGAAGCTAATATATTTTATCTGGATGATTTACTATCAACCATTGTTAATTAAGCCTCACATGTTTCAAGTATGCATTTAATTAAACAATAATTTTGAATAAACTTGATTTCTTATCTTGCTATATAATATGGTGCCAAAAATATGGCCGCTAGACTATCCTAAAATCCTAGTTACCCTCTATAAGGTCATCAAAAGCATTTGATGAAGTTACCTACAAACTCTCACTCAACTCCCTACCCTGATTTCAAGCGAGGCATTCATTCATTGATCCAGCATTCTACTAAGCATCTATTCTGTGCTTAGAACAAAGATGAATAAACTCCAGAAGTGCTCACAATACAATGTGAGGCAGACACACACAGCCAAGTGCTAACGGTATAATAGAAGTATTTACACAGTGCCTCGTCCTTTCAGCCTGCTTCGACATAAATACCTTGAACTCAGTGGCTTATAAATAACAGAAATTTATTTCTCACAGTTCTGGAGGCTATAAAATTCAAGAACAAGGGAGCTGCAGATTCAGTGTCTGGTGAGACCCTGCTTCCTGGTTCATCGACAGTCAACTTTACGTTGTGAACTCATAAGGATGAAGAGGTAATGTTGCTCTCTGAGGTCTGTTTTATAAGGAAACTAATCCCATTCGTGAGGTTCCACCCCTATGACCTAATTACCTCCTGAAGCCCCACCTCTTAATACCATCTCACTGGGGTTTAGGTTTCAACATATGACTTTTTGGGAGACACATATATTTATACTATAGCACATGGCAATAAAGGAGTTTGTTAAAACTCCAAACAGAAATTGAAGAGATATTTTGTCTGGATTATGGAAGGCTGTAAAGGAGGTTGTCAATTCATTTGTAACATATAAAGCTTGGGTTCTTTCAAAATCGTACTCTCCTACTTGAAAAACTATTGAATATGTTTTAAAATTAAAATATATTTAGATGTGGGGCCCCTGGGTGGCTCAGTCGTTAAGCGTCTGCCTTCGGCTCAGGTTGTGATCCCGGAGTCCTGGGATCGAGCCCCGCATCGGGCTCCCTGCTCTGCAGGAAGCTTGCTTCTCCCTCTCCCACTCCCCCTGCTTGTGTTCCCTCTCTCGCTGTGTCTCTCTCTGTCAAATAAATAGAATCTTTAATATATATATATATATATATATATATATATATATATATATATATATATTTAGATGAGTCCTAAAGACAAATTCTTGATTATGTCTTAAAAATGTGATTTGAATTATTACTTTTGTTTTGTTTTGGCCAGTTTCTATCATTCTCCAACTAAAATAATTTTAGAATCAAAAATAAATAAATAAAATAAAATAACTTTAGAATCACACAAACTTAAAGAATCAATCAATAAAAACATGAAAGAATTAACTGATAAAAATATAAGAGAATTTGAGATTAAATTGTTTTATATTTAATTTCTCCCTTTCATGTGGAGTGTCAGTAATGATGCTTCTGAACACAGGTTATATACATAAAACACATAAAATCCAACTAAGTGTGGTTAGGCCATGAAAGAAATTTATGGTGTAATGGAACTGAAAAACTACAAGCAGACATGGTTCAATCAAGGCTCTGATTCCATTTGTCTTTGAATCTCTTTGCTCTGCTTTGTTCCACATGTTGCTTTCTTTCTCCAGCTGTTATCAAGATGGCCATAACAGACCAGCCTCAAGCACACATGATACTATTCAGAGGCCAAGGGACAAAAGCAAGAAAACACAATACTCTCTAACTATGCATCCCAGTGATCCAAATTGTTACACATGCTCTTTCCAGGACCAAGCCTATGTCCATATAAATACCATGTACTGTTTGACTTAAGCGTGGATTCCCTTGGACTTATCAGGTCTTTTGCTGGAATATATCAGTCTGTTATGCCTGAGATATATGGATTGTTTGTTGAAAAGATTGGATGATGGAACACACCCAACAATGAGTAACATACACACATTCTTACTCATACATTTAGCAATTAGTCTGTTTTCTATCTAGTTCTCATACATAGTTTATGTGGTAATTTTTAAAAAGGAGTACAAATTTTTTTACATTCTTCTCAGCAGGACACAAAGTGGATGACACATCATCCCCTTGCATCATCGTAAGACTGTGACTTCTTCAACCAATAAAATAGGCTTATTGACTTCTGAGGTTAAATCATTAAAATCCAAGCAGCATCCTCTTCGTTCTTTGAACATTTGCTCTGCAGAAGCTCACTTGTGGAATCCAGTTGCTATGCTGTAAAAAGCCTAGCCATCTAGAAAGGTCTTGTGTGGGTCAATAGTCTCAACGGAACCCAGCCTTAGTGCCTGTCATGGGAGTCTGCTGATTCCAACCCTCAGCCATTTGAGTCACCCCCAGCCACTCATAACTTCCCAGCAGAGACCCCAGATTTCATGGAGCAGCTGTGAAGGCATCCCAGGACAAGCCCTCCCAGCTGTGCTTTGAATTTCTGACCCACAGAACCCATGAACATCATAAAATCGATGTTACTTTATGCCAGTACGTTTGAGGTAGTTTGTTACGTAGCAGTATATAACCAGAACTGCTTCAGTGTCTTTAGTGAATAGGAAATCCATACACTTGGAAACAGGAAGAAAGAAAATCTGAAACAAAGGGAGTTGCCAGGCATTTAAGCAACAGCATATGTTTTGAGAGGGGAGAATGATGTTTTTGAAATAGAATGATGGTAAACCAAAGCATTGTGGTATACATCTAGCATCACTCTTAATGATCCTAGTTGTACGTATTCCAGCTGTGAAGACTGCTGCCCTAACTTTCACATCAAGTCACTGGTTCTCAGGTTTTACTTTATAAACCAGAAATATGATGATTCTTTTCCTTTGATTGCATGTGCCAGAGAAGCTAGAGAGATTTTTGAAGGGAATTCTGCTAAGAAGCAGGAACTAAATCATTCACTTAGATCATTACAATCATCTTTCCTCTTGCTTTCTCTTCCTACTTGTAATCTTTTTGTTTATTCCTTGTAGCTTCATCAAGGTAAGGGAAATGAATAGAAATATGAATAGAAAATATATTAATTTTTAATTCCACGTAGTAGGGATAAAGGCTTAATAGAGAAAATAGAAAATTAACAACTTAGAGAGTATTTCCCTGCTTCTTTAAAATTTTTATGGAATTTTATGGTTTATAAATATTTTCAAGTACGTTTTAAGATATGATCTGAACCACAACAGCAAATATATTAGTTTACATATGAGATAATAGAGGGTCATGGTGGTTATGTCTTGCCCAAGGTCACAAATCTAGTCTAGGATTCAAACACAGATAAAAGTCCTTTGCTCTAGATTTGACTATAATAAGTCTTATACTAAGCTCCTGCTTTTATCTATTTATTATTGATATTTCAATATCCTTATTTTAATGCTTTATACATACAAAAAATAGAAATTTGACAGAATAATGAAATGCTTTATAATGCACTGCCTGAATTTACTGCATTACCAATTGAAAAAAAAAACAGATATATTTCTCTTTTTTTTTTAAAGATTTTATTTATTTATTTGAGAGAGAGAGTGAGAGAGAGAGCGCAAGAGGGGGTAGGGTTAGAGGGAGAAGCAGACTTCCCGCCGAGCAGGGAGCCTGATGTGGGACTCGATCCCGGGACTCCGGGATCATGACCTGAGCCGAAGGCAGTCCCTTAACCAACTGAGCCACCCAGGCACCCAAAACAGATATATTTCAATATTTTTCCCAATTAACTTCTCAAGGACCCCATCCCTTTTCAGGTAGTTGAATTTCTAGTCTTTCACCACCTAAAATATCTCAGAATTCCTGGAGGTTACTTAATTCACAGGGGATTTAGTCAAGCATAAAATTCCAAGAGAGAAAATAGAAACCTGAATAATTTAATATCACCATTTATTCTTGGCATATGGTATCAGTTTTGTAATAGTCCCGCACTGTTGTTTATGAGCTATCAGGTGTTACTGCCCTTCTAGGAACCCACCCAAGACATGCCACACTCTCATGTTCAGTGTCAAGGAAATAGGTCATTTTAAAAAATTGAGATGTAGTTGATACATGGCATTATAATAATTTCAGGTGTAAAGCATGATTGGATGTTTGTCTACATGGCAAACTGATCACCACAATAAGTCTAATTCACATGCAACACCACACATGGTCACAATTTTTTTTCTTGTGATAAGAACTTTTAAGATCTATTCTCTTAGCAACTTTCAAATATGCAATACGGTATTATTAACTATAGTTACTATGCTATGCATTACATCCCCAGAACTTATGTATTTTTATAACTAGAAGTTTGTACCTTTTGACCACCTTCACCCATTTTGTGCCCCGCACTCCTCTGCCTCTGGCAACCAGCAATCTGTTCTCTGCATCTGTGAACTTTTTGTTGTTGCTGTTGTTGTTTTAAATTCCAGTATAAATGAGAGTATTAGCTCTCAAGGGGCTAGGCAGGTGAGGGTGACATATGTGGGTTTGTGTAGATGTAGAGGTGGTGTGTCGAGGGGGTGTGTGGAGGGCCCCTTACAAAGGTTTGCGGGAAGACGAGAAAGAGGAAGTTGGCTGCTGAGAGGCCATGCAAAGTGGCCAAAACTGACAGCACGATATATTATGAGGAGGGCTTCCATTCAGGTCTGCTGGCCTAATCTTTTCTTCTGATTTCAGAATGGAATGGCATAATCAGGTTGTTGTGGCCTTGGACCTGGGCACGAGTCTGATTGAACCTGTGGGTTCTGTACTAGAAGCCTGCATCCGGGCCTATCTTCCAGGAACCTATCCCAACCACGATATATTGTCATGTTTGGTATTAAAGAAATAAGTCTTTTTTTTTTTTTTTTTTTTTTTAACTGGATTACATGGAGCTTCCAGAATTAGTAACATGTTGACCTAAAAATGGCTTACTTCCAAGAACATTTAGTGGTTGAACCAATTCAAATTTCCCAAATTATCAAGGGTCTTGTTTTCCTTTATTATTATACTTTTGTCTGGAGCTAATTTAGTCTACAAAAAAACAAAACAAAGCAAAACAAAACAAAAAAAACAAACCAAAGCAACAAATTCATGACCTTCTAATGTAGGGGAACATGTGATCTCAGTATAGCAGCTATAGTGTTCCTTTTAAAAATACAGTTTTGATCATCATTCCCCTCTTTCATCATTTCCTCACTTCCCTGGCTTGTCCCATGCATAGTTAGAAAACAGTGCAACTTAAGCTTGCCTCCCCCTTACTTCTATTTACCTACAGTTGGTCTCCAGTCCCCAGGCCTCCTGACTGCCCTGAGAATAAATCTGGCAGACTCCCCCCTCTAGATATTTGCATTTGATAGTCCCTGAGCTGGATGCACTCTCCTAGCTATCTCCATGACTCACTCCCTTCCTTCAGGTCCTTGTTTTCTAAATAAGAGCTCTTTGACCACCTTATTTAAAATTCACCCACCATACTCTTTTTCTCCTCTCATGCCACCTCCAATTCATGTCAGAATTATCCCTTTGGGATTTTCTTTGTTACTCATATGCAGCCCACCAAAAACAAAGCTCCATGAAGGCAAGGATTATTGTTCACAGCGCCCAAACAGAGCCAAGTATAAAATAAGTCCTCAGAAAATATATATAAGTTGAATTGTGTTGGAGCCGTATTCGCTATAGGCAATAACAAAAAGATATTCAGGAGGAAATTCTTTATTCTGGGACTGTTCTTTGGAGTGGGTCTCTTAATTATGTGAGCATAGAATAAATAGACATCCGTTGTTCTAGGTGAAGAATAAGGGGTTGTTTCTGTGGAGCTGAAAAAAACAAAAAACAAAACTATCCCACTTCTGAAGGGATTTGGGAGGGGTAGAAACATAATACTTAACAATATTTAAGCTGGTTAACCCTCAGGGCAGGAAAGAACAGAGATTCAGCTCTGCTACCTCAAATAGGAGGTCAGTAATACCTACTCAAATGGACCCTCACCCCTTCACATTCTTTTTTCTTGCATTGTACACTTAGCTTCCACGATCTATCATTATAATCACTTTTGGAAACCCTACTATACTTCCTTTGTCCTTTCACTTCTCTCTCTCTTCAAGACAAGTATCTGGCTTCCAAACCTCCAGCTCAACCTTCCCAAGGATGAGGAGACCACAGCTAATGATCTTGCTTATTTCATTAAGAAAACAACCAGGGCGCCTGGGTGGCTCAGTTTTTACGCGTCTGCCTTCGGCTCAGGTCATGATCGCAGAGTCCTGGGGTCGAGTCCCCCGTCGGGCTCCCTGCTCAGTGGGAGGCCTGCTTCTCCCTCTCCCACTCCCCCTGCTTGTGTTCCTGCTCTCACTGTCTCTGTCAAGTAAATAAATAAAATCTTTAAACAAAAAAAAGAGAAAACAATCAGAAAAGCCTTTCTCCCATACTCTTTACCAACTACCAACATAGTTGCATCAGTATCTACTTATTTTATTTTTAGTCCTGTGAAAATAGATGAATTGTCCATGAAACGATTTAAGCCAGTCCCTTACAGTGTCCTTTGGAAACCATCTTCTCTCTTTTGGAAAGAGCATATTTTCCTGTCTCAAAGAAATTAATCCAGTTTTCCCCCTTTCTTCTCTTCATAATAATTTTTTTTCTATAGGAAAATCTTAAAAACACATGTTATGGTATCATCATCCTTGATATTTTCTGTAGAATCCATCTCTCTCCACTGCCTCATTTCTCTGCTTCCCTTATAAGTTATTTGTATTTGCTTTCTCCATTTCATCCCAATCATTATCTCTTGAATCCACTTCAATCAAGTTTTTATCTCCACCACCTGAAGCAGCTCTGACCAAAGTCACTCTTGCAGAAAAATTATTCTGACACATGTTAAAGATGGCAAAGCAGACTTTATTCAGGGGGATAATTACAATGGGGTCTTGCAATAGGAGAAAGAGGTTGAGTTCTGCCACTGATAAGGACACGTGGGGATTTATAGCCAAGGATCAGAGTAGGGGGTCAGTGGGTGGAAAATAATAAAAGGAAACAGCTACGGGGAGTCTAGCTAAACTGACTTGAAGGATTTTTGCTGAAAGCAGGTTTAGGGTAAGATATCCAGGATGAAGGATGAGGAACTGATCAGCTCTAAAGGGTAGGTGACTCTCACCAACCCGAACCAGCAGAACTCTTGCTAAAACTGGGCTAAAAGGGCCATGGACAGATCTGGAGGTCAGGAGCCTGGTCAGGAAGAGGACTCAAGAGAATCCTGATTCAAGTTTGGTCAAATTGTTAACAGGGAGAAACTTAGCTTATCTAACTCCATATTGCTTCCGTTTCCCTTGCTGCTGTGACCTGTAGCTTAAAAACTTCTGCTTAGCCCTGCACGTAGACATATTACAGCTAAGATTTGCAAAACTGCTTTTTACCCCAAACCTACCTCACCCAAGGAGATAAGGAAGTGTGTACAGAAATGACTAGGCTATGTTTAAGATTCACAGGAATGACAGGACCAGATTCCTGTACATGAAGATCGGCCGACCAAGGACGAAGAAGTTACAAGACCTTCCTCAGATGTCAGCCACCTTTTGACTCCAACTCCCTCTCACGGTGCTCTTTTTTTTTTTTTTTAAAGATTTTATTTATTTTTCAACAGAGAGAGAGAGAGACAGCGAGAGAGGGAACACAAGCAGGGGGAGGGGGAGAGGGAGAAGCAGGCTCCTGGCTGAGCAAGGAGCCTGACGTGGGGCTCCATCCCAGGACCCTGGGGTCATGACCTGGGCCAAAGGCAGACGCTTGACGACTGAGCCACCCAGGCGCCCCCACGGTCTCTTTTCTTAATATAAAAGAAGCTCAAATCTCATGCTGGAGTGTGTGTGTGGGGGGGGGGGTCTTCGGGACAACAGTCCACCATCTCCTTGGTGCTGACTTTCCAAACAAAGTCGCTTTCTCTGCCCCGATATCTTGCCTCTCGACTTACTGGCCTGCCCGGGGGTGAGCAGAGGAGCTCGACCTCCGTTCCGACTTGGCCGCCCCCCCCCGAGCAGCTTCCGGGGAATCCCTGGCACCCGTGGGGCGTCCGGCTCCGCGGCGTGTCCTCTCGCTTGCTGCGGTCGCGGGGGTGGCGCCCGCAGCTGCCTGTTGGGGCGAGGGGTCCGCGAACCTCTGCGTGTTGACGCCCGGACAGTAGGGTAAGGCGCTCCGCGGGCGGAGCCGGGAACCCCCTTCCGCGCCGTTTGGGCTTTTCCTGGGCTGGAAACCGCTTTGTTTGCGTTTGTCGGGGTACAAACGGAGAAGGTTCTAGTCGTGGGACTTTTCCAGTTTGTTTGTGAACCCGTTCACTCGCCTTTGGTTTCTTTGTCGCCGCGGCTTTTGGGATCTTCGGACAAAACCGGCCGCATGACATTTGTTTTGTAAAAGGAAAATACTTGGAATAAGCTGGGCCTTTAATGTTCTCTGCCCAAATGTTAGTGACTCTTAGCTTTGTTGCTCTCATTCGGTTGCCTCCCAATAGGGGGCTTCGGCTTGGCTCTCTCGGCTTGTTACTTGGTTCGGTCAGTGAAGCTCCGACTTTTGGGGAGAAACCAGAAACTGGGGAGCCACTTGGTTCAGTCGGCGAAGCTCTGACTCTTGGGGAAGAACAGATGCCGGCTGAGGTACTCTGGGCTGCGTTTCGTTACCGTTTTGTTTCTTCTGTGTTTTTTTTTTTTTTTTTAAGTTTTTTTTTTTTTAAGATTTCATTTATTTATTTGACAGAGAGAGAGAGCACAAGTAGGGGGAGCAGCAGGCTGAGGGAGAGGGAGAAGCAGGCTTCCCGCCGAGCAGGGAGCCCGATGCGGGGCTCGATCCCAGGACCCCGGGATCATGACCTGAGCCGAAGGCAGACGCCCAACGACTGAGCCACCCAGGCGCCCCTCTTCTGTGTTTTTTTCTGAATTTTTGCTTAGGAAGATAGGGAATACTGCTGTTCCCAAAGAAAGTCCATCAGGACATATTTTGAGTAAATGGTGCAGACGGCTGAAAGGCAACCAGAGAAAAAAGCCTATTTTGCAGGAGGGAGAGGAACGAGACCGAGAAAAAGGAATGTTCAGACACGGAATCCACCTCGGTCTTTGCTGGCAGGACCTCCGCCTCTGCGTCCCACTCCCCCTCCTCCTGTTCCTGCACCCCCACCCGTGCCGCTTCGGGGTCCTCACCCTCAGTGGCTCCCGCCCCTCATACCCCCACTATCCAGGAGCAAAAAGCGTCCCGATCTGTTGCGGGCACCTCCTTATGAGGTTCAAACTGAATCACCTCCCAATCAACATGAAGGGGCCCAGGGGGCTCCCCTGAACTTAAGCGCCCACTTCGGATTTCCCCACGGGAGCCGCAAGTGAAATTGGCCATGCGGAACAAATCGACTTTTTAGTGGACACAGGTACCACATATTTGGTATGAAAGGTAGTTCAAGGTTGTTAGTTTAATTATAATAAACATGTCTTTTGGGGCGCCTGGGTGGCTCAGTCGTTAAGCGTCTGCCTTCGGCTCAGTCATGATCCCAGGGTCCTGGGATGGAGTCCCACGTCGGGCTCCCTGCTCAGCGGGAAGCCTGCTTCTCCCTCTCCCACTCCCCCTGCTTGTGTTCCCTCTCTCGCTGTGTCTCTCTCTCTCTCAAATAAATAAAATCTAAAAAAAAAAATTAAAAAAAAGTCGTTTGAGTTATCAGCATTAAATATAAAACTTTCATTCTACCAAGGTTCACTAAAGGTCAAAGAAGCTCTTGCTATCTCTTGTTGCAATTTGTCAGCCAAAAGGACTTAAATTAAAAAAAAAAAAAAAAGGACTTAAAATGATGGTGGAAGATGAATGATCAATTGGATTACATTATTGAATATCCAAGTTTTTTTTTACAAATAAGATAAAATACTGAAACCTTAATTATTAAACGTAGGTTATCTGCTTCTGACTTCTCATTACAGATTAACTAAGGATAAATTCGGATCTGCTATATTATAGTTTATTGAAAGTTGTACTATGAAAAAATACATGTTTCTAGAAATTATGAAATAAACTGATCAGTTTGGCACTCTAAAGAATTTTGGTGTAATAGTTCGCAATTGGTTACTACTTGGTTTTCCCTGGAGACTAAGGTTTCTAAAGGAAAGGTAATTGAGACTGCTAAAAGTGATAAGAAAAACAACTCTGCATATAGGAAATAGGGGACATGTAAGAAGGTGTAAGGAATGAGAATAACATTTTGTTGAGGGAAAAGAAAGTAATTTTCTCCTAAAATGAGACTGGTTGTTTAAAGAGGGAAAACTTAGGACAAAATCTGGATGAAACAAAGTTGTAGAAGGTTCATGAAGGAGAATCTTTGGGAAAGAATTTTATGCATGGTCATAACTAAGATGGGAATGAGTAAGTTTTAAAAGTACACTGGTATATGGGTTTGTGATTCATCAGTCTTAAGCACAATTCACAGCGCTCACCATAGCACATACCCTCCCCAATGTCAAAAAAAAAAAAAAGTACACTGGTGTAAAATTGGAATTTGGTTTTTCTCTCTGTTTTTTTTTTTTTTTTTTAAAGATTTTCTTTATTTATTTGAGAGAACGAGAGTGAGAGAGAGAGAGCATATGAGAGGGAGGAGGGTCAGAGGGAGAAGCAGACTCCCTGCTGAGCAGGAAGCCCGATGCGGGACTCGATCCTGGGACTCCAGGATCATGACCTGAGCCAAAGGCAGTCGCTTAACCAACTGAGCCACCCAGGCGCCCGGTTTTTTTCTCTGTTGAAAAGACAAAGTTTTCTTGGATTGTTGGTCTGCTGTTGATAAGAAATTATAAGCAAAGGTTTTTTCTTTATCTGCCTGGAAAAACAAAGCTTCTATGTTTTGTCTTCATCAGGTCTTTGATCACTAAAAAAGTTAAAACTTATCAGTATTGAAGGAGCTAAGTTTTGCTAACAATTATATTAGCTTCTGTAGAATCTCTTATTGCCCCCTTGGTTAAATAAATAATTAAACATTAAGTGTTATAATAATCTGTAATCCTACTTAGGCATATGCTTTAGAACCTTCTGAGGTTTTTAACTTCCCCAAAATTCAAATTCTAAATGAGGTCTTTTTGACTAATTAGAGTAGTTTATTTTGTATAGTTAAGTTCCATGGGAAGCATTATCAAACAAATGATGAGAAACCTTCTTGGGTTATATTGCATGGGTAAATGCTATAATTGTTCCAGAAATTATGTAAAATTCCTCAGCTTTTAATATGTCCTGGTATAATGACATCACATGTAATTCTAATTATTGAAATGTTGTGTGTCACAAAAATAACCAAATTTCCTTGTCAACTACATTATAGTGAATTCTCATCAGGTTTTTAACCGTGGTGATTTTTGAGGTTTTTGTCATTTAAAATTATTATTTTACTCAGATGCTCTTGCAAATGTGTTTTGACTTCAGGGAGAATTCATAAATAGGACTTTTGACAAATACAAGTTTCTGGTATCTTTAAGATCATAAAGCAAAACTAAGTTTCTGGAACTAATGGAAAAACTACATTCAAACAACAAGAATTAGTAACATGGGACTAAATGAACTGAGAAAAAGGATTATAGTTTTTATGACTCTTGTTTAAAACATTGCTGGTTCTCTAATGTTTGTTCTGCCAGATTTAAGGAAACTGTTTCTCTTAACATATCTATGACTTATAGAAATTTGATAAAAACATTCCCTTGTAAACAAGTTGAAACATTTATCTTTTCTCTCTACCTGAACCCTCCAGAATTCAGAAATTCTCAGGGAGTATTCTTTCTTTTCCTGGCAATTAAAATTATTTGCATTAAGTTTAATAAGAATCTGTCCTCCTTGTAATGGGACACTGTCGAAAGCTGGTTATATTATCAAGGTTTTGACTGGAATGTCATATTTGAGAGAGATACGCATAGACTCAGATATAACCAGACAGCTTTAAGGAACTAAGGTTGACTTTTGTGGAGTCATTATACCCCTTGGAGATGCTGGCCTGACACCTTGCTTACAGAGTTCCCAGCAACCTTTCCAGGTGAGTAAAGAACGTTACTTCCTGGCAGGTACAGGAACCTCAAGGTATTTTGGGGACCTTGAGTAGAGAGGAATTCGCCTGCTTCTCCCTCTGCCTCTGCCTCTCTGTCTCTCAAGAATAAATAAATAAGTAAAATCTTAAAAAAAAAAAAAAAAAGAAACTTCTGCTTAGCCCTGTACACAGGCATGTTACAACTAAGATTTGCAAAACCTGCTTTTCACCCGAAATCTATTTCACTCAAGGAAATAAGGAAGCGTGCACAGAAATGACTATGCTATGTTTAAGATTTACAGAAGGGAGGAGAGTGGGGGGTCCGGCAAAGTGGGTGAAGGGGAGAGGGAGATACAGGCTATAACAGGAGTTATAGAATTAATATGTCACAGGAATAAAAGGCACAGCATAAAGAATATTGTAAAAGTGATGTAACAGAATAGATGGTAGCTATACTTATGGTAATATAATGTATAAACTTGTCAAATCACTAAGGTGCACATTTGAAACTAATGTAACATTATGTATCAACTGTACTCAAAAAATTAAAAAAAAAAAGATTTATAGGAATGATATGACTAGATTCCTTTACGTAAAGATCAACTGACCAAGGACAAAAAAGTTACATGATCTTCCTCAGATGTCTACAGATGTCAGTCACCTTTTGACTCCAACCCTCTCCGGCTTTCCCCCTCTTCTTATCATAAAAGACACTCAAATCTCATGCTCGGGGAGATGGTTCTTTGGGACAATAGCGTGCCATCTCCTCAGTTTCCTGGCTGTCTGAAGTCACTTTCTGGCTTTCTAAGTCACTTTCCTTGCTCCAGCATCATGCCTCTTGACTTCTTGCCCTGTCACGTAGGGAGCAGAATGAACCTGGAGTCAGTAACAAAGGGGGAGTCTCGGTATCACCACGGATGACCACTGTGTTTTAAAATCTAATGGCAAATTCTGTCCTCATCCCATTTGGCCTGTAAGTAAGAATTGACAAAGAAAATCTGTAACTCCTTTCTCTTTCAAATACAAACATATTGTCAGGAAATTCTATCTGCTTTATCTTTAAAATATTTCTAGGCACTGACCTCTTTTTTTTTTTTTTTCTATCTCCCCTGCTATCCAGCCCCACCTGTCTAATCCAGCTACTTTTGTTTTTCACCTAGATTATTGCAAGTGCCTTCCAGCTGGTCTTCCTAGTTTGATTTTTGCCCTTCCACCTGGTCTACTCCTCAGCCAGCAGCCAGTGTAATCATGCTTAAATGTGGAGTCAGATACATTGCCTCTCTGCTCAAAAGCCTCCTCAGAGTAAAAGCCCAAGTTCTTGTAATGACTCATAAAAATCTACCCCTCGGCCTCCATATCACCTGTCTTCTATCTCATCCCTACTGCTTTCCCATTGCTCATTGATCTGCAGCCCACTCCAGGCTTTGCTTCACAATCTCCTCCCTCATTTTTTTTAGCGGACCATGCTATATGAAAAAACAGCACCCATAGAGATATTTTTCATCTACTCTCCTTTGAGGGATAGTTCCCTGAATATCACCAACACAGCCTGTTGATAAAACAAGCCAAATTTATTATTTACTGTGGTAAGAGAAAACACTTCATTAAAAGAGTGTAGAGCATCTTGGAGGAGGAAAGCAAGCTTGGATTTATGGAGATTTTGAAGTCTGGTTTAAGGCTGGAGGATGGGGGGTAGGCTTGATTATATTCGGATAAAGATCATGATACAGCAGTGTAGGATTGTTGGATAAAGTAAGGCACAGCTTTTGAGGAGATCAAAGAGTTTTAGAGGGTAAACTGTTGATTTTTCCTAATAAAGAGTTGATGGATCTATTTGGAAAAGGTCTGAGGGTCCAGCACACGCATGCTCTTACCGTGTGCCCCTGCTCAAAGCCACTCATTCAATCTGTAAAGCCTGGCTTTGATTTCAAATTTTGTAAAAAGTTAATGGCACCCAACAAGGTTTCTAGTTCTGACCCAGCAATGGTCCTAAAAAAAACAAGTCCTCTGTCCTAAGTTGTGACTTTAATCGAAGGACCCTAACATTGTGAATCAGAACTCACCCCAAGCCTGAATTAATCTATTTTTATAAACTCTTATAGATACCAAGTATTTTATAAAATGCATTGAAGTGTGTGTAGGAAAAAAAAAATGAACAATAAATTTATTTGCCTGTATGAGATTCTCTTTGAATAGTCAAGTTTTACTGATGAAGACAATGGAATGGAAAGGCATGTTAATGTATTAATGTAGGCAATAAGCTCTGTAGGAGGTAAGTAGTTCCAGGCTGTGGGTGGGGTTAGATTGTGTGGTTCCCACATTCAGCTAGAGGTAAACTCCTTTAGGACAGGGACTTTTGTTTCTTTTGTTCACCGTACTAGAACAAAATCAGGTCTATCGTACATCCTCAATAAATATACTTGGATGGATTGAGTCGCTAGCTATACTCGTTTGGGGCAATCTCAAGAAATTGTAAGAGAAATCTTTATTTTTATCCTGCTTTGTTTTTCTCTATTGCATTTTTCACACTTTTATCTTTATATTTGTTTTGTTATTCATTGTTTGTATATTCTCACTACAGTATAGCCTCCAAAAGGGCAAAAAAAAAAAATTATTCATTACACTTAAAAGATAATTTGAGGGGGAGTGCGCCTGGGTGGCTCACTCAGTTAAGCATCCAACTCTTGATTTTGGCTCAGGTCATGATCTCAGAGTCCTGAGATTGAGCCCCACATTGGGCTCTGCGCTCAGCACGGGGTCTGTTTGTCCCTTTCCCTCTGCTCTTCTCCCCATTCTCTCTCTCTCTCTCATAAATAAAGTCTTTTAAAAAAAAATAATTTGAGGCATATTAAACAGTTTAACATTTATTTGAGCAAAAATCGATTTCAATAAGCAGCACAAAACCAAAAGTGGTTAGAAGCACTCCAGGAACAGGAGCTAGGGACAACACTTTTATAAAGAAGACACAGAAGCAAAGCAAGGAAATTGCTGTAACTTAAGAGGTTGCCTTATTTGGGAAAGTCTAGTTGGCTCTTTGTAATTGGTTGTCCTTAGAATTTGTTTTCATAACCTTGAGGCATTTGTAGACTTCAGTTCTGGTTTGCTTACAAAGGCCACTCAGGCATTCGAGTAACCTCAATCTAATGGCCCCCTTGTTTATTTAATTTAACACTACTATATGCACAACACCTAGAACAGTGCCTGTGTAACATAGAGCAGGTCTTCGCAAAGTATTTGTTGAACTAATGAGTGAAATTGTTAATAGTGAAAGTTAGTGTTTCTTCTGCAGGTTTTCAACAGAACGTTGTGTCACATGTATTCTTACTTAATCCTCCCACAATCCCATGAACTAGGTACTATTTGCCATGTTTTATGAACGCAGAAAGAACTTTAGAGATGTTCAGGGGCTTGTTCTAGGTCATAGGATTAGGTTTTAGCAGAAGTAGGATCTGAAGCGAAACCCTCTGTCTACATGGCACATGTTCTTGCCTACTACTCTACACAGGTCCTTATGCCTAAAATATTCTCTTTCTTTGAACAACCATAATAATTTGCATTTCATGTATTGAGCAGAACTGTACCTCTCTTGAACCAGGTTAACTTTCTCTCATCAACTTTTGACAGTAAATCATTTTGAATTTCAATCTAAGTGTAGGCAAAGAAGATGACGAGTGACTCCAATTCTGTCTGTCTGTCTCTCAGTATTTAAAAATTAGATCTGCCTGATATTAGGAGTGTTTCTTAGATAAGAAAATCAGAAAGAGGAAAAGAATCACTTTTCATTTGGTTTGCCAACCTTACCAAATTACTTACTAATGTACTCCAAGAAGGTCGTTTACTAGGTTTGCTGCTAGAACATTTTTGGGTGATGAGTCTAAAACCATGGAAGATAAAATTAGATTACAAAATAAAACTGGACGATTAAAAGGTAAAAAATACAAGATAAATGTTTTACTGATAATCTAATTTGTCTTCCATTTTCATGTTATAAAATTCTTTAACTGGAGCCATAATATAGAATAAATAGAATAAGAGTGTAGGAGCCTATATTTCTGATGAATATACCTTTTTCTTTTAGTTCAAATTATCTTCATATTTGAAGAGGAAATATTTTCTCCTAAACATGGAGATGAAGTTTTATAAACAGTTTAGGATTTGAGCTTCATGTGTTGATGCAAAAACAAGTTCTTGCATGCTTATTTCTTGTAAAAGCTGGTGCTGCTATATCAAAAGAGAAGTTGCAATGAAAATTTTTATTTAATCCTTTCTGTTCTCCTTTAACATAATTGCCAACAATTTTACTGAACAGCAGAATAATTTATCCTGCTGAAACTCGGCTCAATGGCAAATTGACTAAAAATCAAATAAGCTTAGTTGTTTTATGTTAGAAAACAGGAAAGTCCCTTTTCCATATAATTTGTCATGAAGCATTTAAAAATCCCAAATTTATTTTGAAAATATATAAAATATAAATATTAAAAAAATGCACCTTTTAAAGGGAATGCTTTTGCTTTTGGATTCTATCTAATTAATTAAGAAGGACTCTTTCTGCTACCAGCCCTCTCATTTTTTATATTTCAGATTCTAGGAATGGCAGGATGAATTGGTTGACTGCTGCATTGATTGCCAACAATAAGAATTTATCAAGTGGCTGTTCTGCAACATGTGGTGTGCTGAATACAAATGTAGATTCAAAGATAATATAAAATAAGCTCTCTGCTCCATGTTGTAAAAGCATAACAAATTATCATACAAAACAACATTATATGCTGCTGTGGTGAGTGCTAAATTATGTGCTAAAGGCAATTTCAGGGTATACTGGACTTGTGATTTAACACAGCTGGTTGAAAACACATTTATCCTAACCTTTCCTCAAAACCCCGTTAAAATAAAAAGGATAGAAGATATATATATGGATATATATATTTATATTTATATATTTATATATAAAACCTCATGGGTAAAGAGAATAGGGAAGAGATGAGGGCCAATAATAGACCTCAAGCAATTCTGTAAACACAGAAGGCACACGTTGCAGATGCTAGGTGACTGTTCAGATCTGAAAAATGTAAGTCTATACAACCACAGAGGGAAACCAACGCATACAACATACTGCACAGTAATACATATATAGAAAATGAAAAAAAGTGATAATTATTAGTTATAGGAAAACTATAAAAAATTAATATAAGAAAAGGGAATGTTGTTCTAGTATACCATATGACTCCTCTGTGAGCAATATTTTTAGTGTGGAAATAAGGTAAATACCCACTGAAAAGTTTCATCTAAACATAGACGATGGAAGAAAAGTGTATATTTAAGTGAATGGTAAATGTAAAAGGGCAAAACTCTTCATACAGCAAAATAAATAAATTCTAAATTTTGAAAGGTCAAAAATATATGTACGTATTACTTAGAAATATGGACCTAAGTGTGAAAAGAAACTATTATGGTGGGACTTGGATGGGGAGGGGTGAGTAAGGTACTGCTTTTTGATGGTGCTTTCTCATAACTTTGTAGCATCATTCAAGTATTGGAACATTATACATATATTCATTTGAATAAAAATAAACTAGGGAGAAGTAATAAAATATTAGTTATCATACCCTCATGTAAAAAAGAATTTTTAAAGGGAGAAATAAAAAAAACATTCTGGTTCAGGCTCTAGCTAGCTAAGGGAGTAAGTGTGGTATGATGGAAATATATGGTTTGTATAGTCTCTAATACCTAGGTTCCAATGTAGGCACTTCTACTTAGCTGTGTTGCCTGGGTTTGTTTTGAGTTATCTGATTTCAGTTTCCTGTTGTATAAAATACAGAATGACAAAACCTACCTCATATGGTTATAGAATATTAATATCATGAAGGTTAAAATATCTAACACAGTAGCTGGTATACTGTTTGATGCTTAAAATATGGGAAATGCTTAAAAAAGAATTTATGATCTGGCTGAGCCTATGGCTCAATTTTGCAGAATCTTCCTGGAATTAATTTTTCAAACAAATAATAAACATGATCTCTTCTAAGGCACACAGCAATGATGTTCCAAGTTATTTAACCAAATTTAGTATGTGTTATTCTTTATAGCCACTAATCACAATATTTAATGTCTTTAGAATTTAAAAAAAATCAATTTTTCTTGACCTTAAAATCCTTCATATAGTGATAATGGATTCCTCACAGTTTTAATATTAACTCTGAGCATTACAGATCTAAAAACAATAGTACCAGGTGTTTTGTGGAAAATTTTAGTGTTATCTCTATGGCCTTCAGTCAAGAAAAATGAGACTGGGAAAACATTACACTTTAGGGGGTCTCCCTAAATTACTGAATAATTCAATAAACATTAGCTAGCAATAGAAGGAACAATGGGTGAGAAAGATGAAAGGAAAACCAAATGTAGTGTGTATGAATAATTTGTGAAACTAAAGGGCAACTGGTGAAATAGAAAGGTGATCAAAGGCTAAAAAGTCCCAGTAGTAAATGAAAGAACAAGAAGCCAAATGTTAATCATTGTACTCATAGACCAGTAAGCAACTGGTATTGCAAACCCTCTACTCTGCCAAAATCAGCTCATTTCTTCTGTAAGCTTGTTTAGTCCTGTCTGTAGTCTGCGGGAGACAGTACCAAATAGGCTTTCATTTGGTGTCTGGAGAGACACCAAAATGAAAGCGAAAAAATATATTGTACTTACCTCAGCACTCAAAATATGTAGAACGAAGCCACTCAACCCGGATTAAAAGGAACTATTTGAAATAAATAAATGCATGTGATTCTACATTTTCCTTCATATTCTACATTGTAATGAGGAGATCTACTGTATTTGTCCTAATGACTTATGCTATTATTTGCCTGATTTTCCTTCTCTTATTGCCCTCTTCATATAATTTTAGGTTGGATTTGGGGATTTTCCATCTTTAGAACACAATAAGTCTTCTGTCCAATTTGAATGTAGAAAGAATAAAATTAAGTCCATGAAATTACAGCCGCTCACCGTAGCTCACAGTCCTTCTCTTGGAATTATATTTAGATTCCTTACCTTTAGCGTATATATATGCAAAGGAGGTGATAAAGTCACCAAAAAGTTCAAAGTTAAACTTTATAAGAATAAACACTAATGGAGAAAATTATGTGTTTGATCTTTGCTCACATACATATACATACAATCACCTATAATCAGGCTGACCAGGTTCTTTTGAAAAATTGCTTTAGCTGTGATTCATTTGTTAGTTGTTTGGAGGATAGAAATTTGATTTCATATTAAAAATACATAGAATCACAGTGTCTGCCTCCAGCTGATTTTGACCCTCAAGTCAAACTATACTTCAGTATAGAGTTAAATAAGATCAGATCATGGAATATTTTAGACATGTTGAGACCTATAGATCAAGGTAATTATCTCTGATGCTAAAGGATAAATACACATTTACTGTAGTTTAGATTGTCACCTAGGGCATAGGAAAAGAAGGTTTGCACTTCCTTCTTTGAAAAAATAAAGCATCAAACATTTATTTCCCTTGTCCTAGGAAAGCTATGAATCCTAAAGTCTCTAACCTGGAGAAGGAGAGACAGGGAAAGGGAGTAAAGAGGGAAAATTTCACTGGGCTTTTGCTGTTTTTCATAGGGCATGAAAGTTTTGTTGCTCAGCTTCACTTTGGGGTGAGAAATGTAAAAAGACTATCTTTGCTCCAATGAATTACTTTTATTCCTTTGCCAAAGATAAGTTGATTATATTGTTTTGTTACATTGTTTGATATACTGTTTTGTTATATTGATCTATTTGTCTATTCTTTCACAAATGCCACACTATTTTGGTTACTGTAGCTTTATACTAAATCTTGAGGTCAGCTAGTGACAGTCCTCCAACTTTGTACATCTTCTTCAATATCAGGATTAGCTATTCTAGGTGTTTTTTCTCTCCTTATAAATTTAGAATCAGTTTGTCAATATCCACAAAATAGCTTGCTGGGATTTTGATTGAGATCACATTAAATCTACAGATCAAGTTGGGAAGAACTGACAATATTGAGAGTTCCTAGCCATGAACATGGAATATCTCTCCATTTACTTAATTCTTCTTTGATTTCATTAATCAGTTTTATAGCTTTTGTCATACGGATTTTGTACATATTTTCTTATGTTTATACCTAAGTATTTCATTTTTTTGAGTGCTAATATAAATGGTATGTTTTTAATTTCAAATTCCACTTGTTTATTGCTAATTTATGGAAAAGTGATTGACGTTTATATATTAACCTTGTAGCCTATGACCATGATACAATTGCTTTTTTTTGGTGATTCTTTTAGATATTCTACATAAGTGATTATGTCATCTATAAACAAGGATAGGTTTATTTCTTCATTCCCAATATGTATAGTTTTTGTTTCCTTTTCTTACTGCATGGGCCAGAACTTCTAGTGGGATGATGAAAAAGTGTAGTATGAGAAGATACATTTGTTTTGTACCTGACCTTAGTGGGGAAGCTTCGAGTTTCTTGCCATTAAAGTATGATATCGGCTGTAGGTTTTCCGTAGATGTTCTTTATCAAGTTGAGCAAGTTTGCCCCATTCCTCGTTTACTGACAGTTTTTATCATGAATGGGTATTGGATTTTGCCAATTGATTTTTCTATACCTATTGATATGATCATGTACATTTTCTTTTTTAGTTTGTTGATGTGATGGATTACATTATTTGTTTTTTCCAGTGTTGGACCAGCCTTGCATACATGGGCACCTTTCAATTTTTTTTTTGTTTTGTTTTGTTTTTAATCTGGTAAATGGGAATAATGGTATCTATTTCCTAGAATAATGGAGAATTAAATAAATTAGTATCATAAAGTCTTGTAAGAGAGGAAAAAATATATTTTCCTTCACCTTTTTAAGTTCTCATTTGGGGCTTCTGTAACCAAAGACAGATTAACAAGAGAAAAGCATACAAATTAATATAAAAACATACAAATTAATACAAGTTTTGCATAAAACAGGAGCCTTCATGAAAAGATTAGGACCCAAAGAAAGCGTTGAACCTGAGCATTTTTATGCTAGATTTGATGGAGTGGAAAGTTGCAGAAAAATGTGATTGGAAAAAGGGTGTGAGCTGAGTCTAGTAAGCAGGGGGAAATTTAACAAGGGCTGTTTGTTCAGATTCCTCTTGGCATCCCTCTAACTTCCCTCAGTCTTCAGAAATAAGGATATTCCTTTCCTCCAGCTATAGGGAGGGCAACTCTCCCATGAGGGCCCCATGACTTGCTTTAGGGGAAGGTCAGAAAGTCCTTCCTGCACTTACTGTTTCTCAGATTCCTTCAGCTTAAACTATTCAGTGTTTCAGGGTGCCATATTTTGGGATATGCCTTGAACTCCATTTGGCCTTAGTGTATAAGACTTAACACACCCAAAGAACCCTGTAAATGGCAGTTTTTACTCTTGGGCAAATTCATACTAACTGATCTCCTAAAAGATAGATCTACAAATCAGAATAAAGATTTGTTAACATATAATGGGGAATAGTTGGTGAACCCTGTGGTCTGCTATTCTTTCCCAATAAAAAAATCACATGGCAATTATAAGAGACCTTTGTGAAAGTAGTTTAAAAGCGAAGAGAGTTCGTTCTAGGAGCCAAATGTCAACATAGCTGTAGTGGAAGCATTAATTGCCAGGTAAAGACAGGTCTGGCAAGGGTCACTCTGCCCTGGGCAGTGCTCAAGGTGGTTCTGCCAATTCTCTCACTTCCCCCCCCCCCCCCCCCCCCGTATTTTCCAACTGTGGTAGAGACCTTCTTTTCTTTAGAAATGTTAATGAATTCAGTTAGACTGCTTTAGACTGATGCCACACTTCTTTGAAGTTACTTTGCATGTACCTGCTCAGCTGCTTTGAATTACTTTTAAAGTTCAGTGCTTCTGGAACAACCTTGTTTTCAGGTTCTTGTTCATACCCCTCCAGCCACTTGCTCTGCATATTTCTAGGCACTCTATAAAATGTAGATGTTTAAGCTCTTGTTATTTTAATCAAAGTAACTACATGCCTCAGTTTCCCTTCTTTTAACTAATTTCCCAGTTTTCTACAGAATAATGTCTAAATGCCTCAGTTTTGCATGTGTCTCAAACTACGACCCGTTCTGATGAACCAATTTTATCCTCTGTGCCTGCTCAACAAGAAAGCTAGGCTCTTCAAGAGCAATGAATGCACAGTAGTGCCTTGTTATCAGTCTTCCTCTTTATCATTCCTCTTGGCTTTTCCTCCGTACTGTTAGCCAGTTACTCTCTCCTTTCTCAGAATTCTTAGACACTTACTTTATGTCCACCATTTTCAGTGCTCATTCACTTATTAAACAAAAAGGTTTAGTTTCAGATTCTGTTTTGTTTCCCGCAGAGCTGAGTACAAGAGTAATGCACATTTTGCCAGGTGCTCAATAAATACTTACCATTGAATTAATTCTTTCAGAAGTGGGGTATGTTCGAATTCCTAAAAACAAAAAGACAAAAAAACCAAATACCCTTACTTCTGCTGCTGGGAAATAATCTGTTTTGAAATATTTAAAATAAATTTCCTAAAATAAAATTATCAATTCGATAAACAGTTTGAGCTTTTTTCATCTCAAGGAGCTGGACTTTTAAAAGGACTTTTCCATTTTCTAAAGTCAAGTTTTACGAGTGACTTGTTAAGAAATTGCTTTTCAGCTCTAACTCATTTTGGCCTAAAGAGCTTTGGGGAGAGATGAAATCAAGCAGATTTGAAGAGGGCCCTCTTGCAGAGTGGATGGCAAGGTTGGGATGTTTGGTTAGGATCTGGGGAACTCTGAATCAGACCACCAGCTGTGTTTACCTGCAATACAGAAAGTCCTGGGGAATCAGCATTTTGAATGTTTCCTAAGTGATTCTAGTGGGAAATAGCACTGCAAATCACTCTTGGGAAAAGAAAAGAAAAATAAACATTTGTTTAGCATTGGCATGGTTTAAGATCCAGTGTTGTGGTTACAACTAAACCTAGCTGTGCAGCCAATCAACTGTAGTGTATGCTGTCTCCTTCCTCACTGTCTCCGGAGCAGATGCTGCTCTCTCCCTAACAAAGCTTTTGAGCTCCAGCACATTCACCCAGCAAAACTCATCACAGGTATTTATTTACTTTAACAAGAGGTGATATTCATGGGGTGCAGCATTGAAGTGAGGTTGAGACTCAAGATTTATGTCAGAAAATCTAATTGATGAAGGAATTTTGCCTACAATGTTTTTACTTGGATATGTATTCCATGTCTAGAAGAAAATTACCCCTAATTCATGTGTATGATACTGGAAATATTTTTATGTGAAAAATTGTAATTTGAAGGGAGAAAATTATAATAAATTCCATAAAACCCTAATGATCACATGAAGCATTTGGTTGCGTAGGTAGGTTTCATTTTTAGTATTCTGGCATGTTTGGTTTTTTGCTAAGTATCTTTTTCATGTTTTATTCACTTTCTACTTACATTCCCACAATGTTGTGCAGATGTTCTTAAATTCACACATAGGTCCTCTAGCCTATACCCTCATTTTTTAAGAAAGTTCGTTTTTATAAAGTGTCAGAAAACAAGAATATAAGTGTCTCTTCTGGGTAAGCTATTCAGTGTAAAGCCACAGATAACCAAAAAAGTAAAAGGAATGGCTTTAAAGAGGCCTCTCTGAGAGCTATATCTCTACTACATTTGTATGTATTTGTATATTTATGCACATATATACAGATTTTGAAGCACTTTAATATGGTAATAAAAAGTTTTCTGATTTTTTTTCCAATTTATCTTGAAGCTTTGTGACTTTTTTCTCCATAGTTCCTTATCTGCTCCTACCTGTTCTAAATAAAATAAATTGGAAGAATAGAATTATGGGCAGATCCATGGAAAAATTAAACAATCACAAAGAGATTTGATAGGCTAGGATCAGATGTAGCATTAGCTTATGAAGGAGTTTATAGACATTAGATGAAGAAAGTAAGATGCATCAAATGAATGTTAATGGAGGATTCCACTCTGAGCCACATAACAGATTATGGAACTTGTCTATGAATTGATGCCCTTAACTCCTACCCTTCTCAAGGCTCCCAGAAATATGGGGGAAGAAAGGAGACAGGAAATTAGTATATTACTGGGGGATCATATGCATGAGTGTGGTCAAGGAAATAGCTTTATTCATCTTGAAAAATCTTCTAGAAAAGATGGGCTTTAAGTCATATTTTAAGGATGTAGGGATTAGGGTTTGATAGAAAAATAAAGGAAGTATTTCTAGATGGAGTAAATTGAAATGACCTATGAAAAGGCATAGTAAATAGGACTGGTGAGCTGAAAGTAAATTAGTTTGGATGACAAGGAAGGTCTTTGTAGGGCATAATGAGAATTAATTTGTTAAGATTGAGGTGGGAATTGATGCTGGACTAAAGACTCTGAAACCTGAATTTAATATCCTAGGCAAGACAAATGGATAAGATACTTTTTTTTTTAAGTTAAAGGCTAATTGTCACAGAACTGCAAGTGCACTAGCTGTATAATAAACCCATTTCCACAGCCAAACCATACTTCCAGTCTCCTCTACAGTTAGGTGGGGTTGAAGCATTTCATGCCTGGCACCCAAGTCCTCCTCCCATGTGGGATCCGTTTGCTCTTCCACTCTTGCCTGTTAGATAGTGATTCTCAGAATGATCTTGGAAGTAAAATGTTGAAGTTCATCCAATATCTGAGGCCTGAATCTCTGAATGAAATGGCTGTGTGAAGCTGACTCCTCTTCCCATAATAAGGAACATGGAGCATTGAACTGTATATGAACAAAAAATAATCTACTATAATATAGCCACAGAAATTGTGGGTTTATTTGTTATGGGAGGTAGCCAGCCTAGCTAATACATATAGAATACATTACATACTTGTTCTCTTGCATAAAGGAAATATTTAGGAGTATGATGTACTTGAAGAGAAACTGAGAAAAGGGATAGAGTAGAATTTTTAGTTTATATACTTTTACCGCATAGGAGTGGCTTCTATAAAGGCATCTGTATGTTTTCATCTATCCCTGCCAATGTAACCACTTACATGTTAAAAGATGAACAAATGTTGACATTAAAAACTTGGAGGGGCACCTGGGTGGCTCAGTCATTAAGCATCTGCCTTCGGCTCAGGTCATGATCCCAGGGTCCTGGGATAGAGCCACGCATCGGGCTCCCTGTTCAGCGGGAAGCCTGCTTCTCCCTCTCCCACTCCCCTTGCTTGTGTTCCTGCTCTCGCTATGTCTCTGTCAAATAAATAAATAAAATCTTAAAAAACAAAACAAAACAAAACTTGGAATGGTAATTTCCCTATTTTGTACCTGAAGAATTGCATCATGGCTATTGGTTTCCCTGTCAAAGGCTGTGAGTTCACATGATGAGATGAATAGAAATGCACTTTGACAGAGATCAGGGTTCCAGATTAGCTAAATAATTAAGGGAAATGGGTAAGCATTGGGTGGTTGATGGACAGAGGCAAGTTGAAGAGGAAAGAAACCAGAATGGTGCCATGCTATAACACAAATGGTAAAGGGAGAAAAATGAAGTGTCAGAAACGGAGTTGAGCTTAATCCACAATGACTGGGTACCTGGAGGATTTAGAAGTTTGAGAATCACCAGGCAGACAAATTTCAAGTCCATGGGTACCAGTCTTAGACTGACGCTTTTTAAACTTTACATTATGGTGTACATTCAAAGTCGAGATGGTTAAAAGATACGCTTGAATAAATGGTTATATCTGCTCATGGCTTGAAATAACCAGCTAATGGCTCAAGCCCCGGTGGCAAAGCTGGCTAACTCGGTTTTTACACTTCCCTTCCATAGGGTAGTTGTTTCTGGGAAGTGGCTGCCCAGCCAGGGACTTGATGTCCCAGCATTCTTTCTCAGTGTGGCCACGTGAGACTAGTTCTCATCAATAAAATGTGAATAGAAATAATATCTGGCACTTCAGAGTGAAGTTGGTTAGAAAGTAGGTGATGAATTCCAAATAAATGATTACTGTGTTTATTATATAATATATAATAATATGTAATATTATAGGTGTATTAACATATATATATAATTCCGATGGAATGTTGGGTCTTATTACAGCTTCTAGCAGTGTCTTCACTAAAACCTCAAGGACTAAAATAATCCGTATTTCACGTCACCTCTAACCCATTCACAGTAAATGCTGTGTCCGAGTTAGAAAGCTTGGCTGTAGATTACCTGGGTAATTGATTAACTGAATGAATGCAAAGAGTATGGGAAGCAGCCTTCTTTTACTTTATCACTAAATGCTTCTAGTTCATTAAGGGGTCGTATTTCAAGAAAGAGAAGAGAACTAACATTTATTTAATCCCTATTATTAGAACCCAGGTACTTTATTAGCATCATCCTGAGGTTCTTCTAATACATGTTTCATGTGATTTTATGCAAGAATTTAGGCTTAATTTTCTGTTATTATGTTTATCCCTTTCCCCCATGTTTTACTTTGTCCATCTCTACCAATACACAATCCTGAAGAACTGCTCTTGTCTTATCAGTCAGGGCATATCAGTTAGGTAGCTTTAATTAGAACTATCAGATAATGCAACTGGACATCATAATAAATAGAAGATTTATTTGACTTAATAGTCCAAATTCAGGTATGCTTACATTTCTTGATTCAAGGCTTCAGAGATGCCACCATTTTTCCAGTTCTGCTTTCCCTACTTTAGCCCAATTCTAAGCCTCTTTGTAGTAGGAACCGTCAGCTTTAATTTCACATCATTTTACACACATTGCATTAAAGGAAAAGCTACCCCTCACATTGCTCCCACAAAAGCCCCTATGTTAGCTCTTTTTGATTTTGTTGTTCCAATTTGGATCATGTGCCAGTCTTTGAACCAGTTGCTTTGACAAGGGGATGGGAAGCATTGTGTAGCTTACCATAAGTTGTCTGAGTCAGTCCTGCAGCCTTGGGTAGATTCAGCTTTACTAGAAGCATATGGTCTAAGAATGGGGAAGGAAGGGCGCCTGGGTGGCTCAGTTGGTTAAGAGACTGCCTTCGGCTCAGGTCATGATCCCAGGGTCCTGGGATCGAGTCCCACATCGGGCTCCCGGCTCAGTGGGGAGCCTGCTTCTCCCTCTGACCCTCTCCTCTCTCATGCTGTTTCTCTCTCGCTCGCTCTCCAATAAATAAATAAATAAAATCTTAAAAAAAAAAAAAAAAGAATGGGGAAGGAAAGTTACCCTAAAGGTACCCTAAGAACAAAATATGGAAAAAAAAATCCGAGGCTTTCTCTTGTTTCCCCTCTTTTATCTAACTAGCCATAATCTCCGAGTTTTTCATATCTGAGATAAGATAGGTGGGTATTCCACTTTGTCCATCAGTCTGCCCAAATAGCTTTTCATTCCAAGAGGGAAATATTTTACCAAACACTAGCCTCATGCACTTATTCCCCATACAAAGAAACAGTTCTGAAAAAAGTTTAATTTTCTTTCATGTACAAGGAACAATTTGCAATGCTCACAAACAAAGTCCAAGGGTAAATGTTGCACAACAATACGAAATTGGTAAAAGTAAGAAATTGAAGAATTCTTCTAAAGGGGATGTATTGTTTACTAGTCTAGAGCAGACTCTGGAGAAGATAATTTTTTAAAAAGTGGATTTTAAGGATGCCTGGGTGGCTCAGTTGGTTAAGCAACTGCCTTCAGCTCAGGTCATGATCCTGGAGTCCCAGGATCGAGTCCCGCATCGGGCTCCCTGCTCGGCAGGGAGTCTGCTTCTCCTTCTGACCCTCCCCACTCTCATGCTCTCTCTATCTCATTCTCTCTCTCAAATAAATAAATAAAATATTTAAAAAAAAAAAGTGGATTTTAAGACCTAGGATCCAACTTAGCCCCGTCACCAATTAACATGGTGACTGTGAAGATGTCAGTTCATCTTTTTGAGTCTTTTCAAACACTGTAATGTAGCGGGTGTTACACTGGCTACACAGAACTGTGGTGATGATCAAACCTGATAGGTTATTTGTGGCGTCTTCTAAAGTACTAGACAGATATTAAGTAACACTGGATAATACGTAAGTCAGCAAGGAACTGTTAATGTATGCTCTCAACCAGCTTTTGCCTAATCATTCAAATAGTTCTTTGAACTGAATGACTTGCCAGGAGGTAAGAACATAAAGATGAATGAGACTCATGCTTCACCTACAAAGAGTTCTTTGTTTAGTGGTAGAGACAGACAGATAAACATTGATAGTACAACGTGATTCATGCAACAACAGGTACAGTCAAAGGGATTTAAGAAAGCAGAGATGAGAGAAAATAGTTTTTGGGGAAACAGGTTATAGAAAAAGTATTATTAGTACCTGGATACTACAATATTATAACATTTGAAATGGGCTTTATTATTAGTTTTTGATGAGTGATACAGAACATACTACAATAAATTAATAAAGAAAACTGGTTGATTTGATTGTTGAGAAAGAGTTGGAGTTTGAGGAATATTTTTGGCATCTATCTGTAGGACAGAGACTGCAGGCAAAAGAAAAGCTAGACATTCTCAAAATTTTAGGTGATTTACATCTTTCCTAGGTACATGTTAAAGGGACAAATCCCTGTCCAAGAAAGGACTTGAAGAACATGGTGATGATTAGAATGGGAGAAAGAGGTGTGATTTTGTTAAATTAACATTTGTTAAGTAGAGTGTCAGCTGGTGAGCCACAGTTCAATAAAAGATCAAAAGGGAAAGTGAAATAGAAAAGTTTATAACTTACAGATCCTGGAGGAGATACATGGCATGTCTTATGGGGACTGTGGGGAGGTGATGGGAGGGTGCAGGCCCAGAGACCAGGGCAGCACCCAGGGCACCTGCTTTTATTAATGTCCTCAAGGGGGCGTACTTTGGTGTTCCCAGGCCAAGTCTGGATTAGTCAATTCAAACCAAAAACACTGGGGTTTTGGTAAGCCATATGGGTGTCTTATCTAAGGTATGAACAAGGGGCACACTCCGGCATGCAGGGGAGACTTTATCATAGGGTTGGTTGGGGCATCCTATCAGGAATTTGCCTCTACTCGTGACTCTGTGAACTGTTGTCTAGGGCATGTCCTTGGGGGAGGCACTGGTATGTGTCCAGAGGCAGCAGTATTGTGGGATAGTTTAGCTAAATTCTCAACAAGATGGTATAAAAATAAGGGATGGTGTAGGCAATGATGCATTGGTTGATGACGGCGGAATTTTGAACAGGATGTCTCCTGCCTACTGTTTGGGAGGGAACAATAGGCCAGATATGGGATTATTTTGGATCCCTATACAGTAGGAGCTTAAATAAAATAACTTTAAAAAATCTCTTTCCCAGAAACATGTCTGAAGAAAAGAAAAGAAACATCAAGGGAGGCAAGGATGGCCCTTGATGCTTCCATTGTGCATCAACTTCCACTCTGCAGCTAATCCTGACTCTAGAATTTCTAATCCAGGTGAAGGAGTTGCTGCGAAATGTGGCATAGACTTTTATGTTTTAACAAATGGTGGCTCAACAGTGAGGAGGTGCAGGATTAGAAAAAGGGTCAGTCTGGGAAAATAAGAAATTAATCAAAGTGAGAACCCTAACTGACAAATTATAGGAAAGGGTTTTCTCATGACTCTTGCACTGTTATTTAATTAATTGTGAAATGTTCATTTTATTTTACCTGCATGATTTTTACCATAATTCCTCATATACTATTTGCTTTTGCTTCCTTTTTAATTTTTTTTTTAAACTTGAAATATACAGAAGATGAGTGATAAAGGCTAATGATTTGGGTGGAGAATTGCTGAGCATTGAAAAGACTTCCTTTGATTTTTGAGGAAATGATGGAATTTGTAAATTACTATTTCTGTCAAAATTCGTATTTTTTTTCATTTATCTCAATAGAACAGGAGTACTGACACAATATATTTGTGTATAAAATGCAACATTGTGGGAGAGGAAGTTTAGAAATAATAAATAAAGGGGTAGGGAAAGTCTTTCTAGCAGATCATAACTATTCTGTACCAGGATGTGGGCAGAACTTTTAGTCTATGTAAGCCCCAACCCAATGAAGGGCCAGATGTATAATGTAATTGCTGGCATTGTGGAAAGTTTTCCCTGCCTTGCATTCAGTTGTTTTAGTAGTCAGATAATTTTAAATAATTACTTTGGGTTTACTGGATAGTTATTTTATAAAAATGAGTTATTTTAACCTAGAGATTTTCTGTAGCCCACTAAATTCTAAGGAAAACAAAAATATTTATTCCATATATATACATATATATATATATACATATATATATATATATATATATATATATATATATATATATATATATATATATATATATATATATATATATTGGTTATGCTCTCCTTTATGGGCCATTCCACCTTTCTTTTTTTAGTAGACCTCTCATCTCCATGCCACAAATCACAAACATTAATTTCCCCTTGTCTTTGATTAATTGTCTGCTTTATTATTCAGGCATTCCATCAACATGAATCATTAAGAATTCCTTAACAATTTCCTCCTTGTGTTTAATCTCCTCCAACACACTTATTAAATGTGTTTACAATTATTCCTCTACTTTCATCATACTACTGGCTTATTGCCTTTGACTTTACTGATTTATGGCTTCTTCCTAAAGGGCTTCTGCCTCCTCAAGCCTCTGTTGAATTAAATGCTTTCAGATATAATCAACCTGTTCATACATTGGGTCTTTACTGAATGACTCTATAGTTAGGATGGGGTTACTGAAAAGATGTACTAAAAAACACCTTCCTGATATTTTCTGAAGGCCTTGTTGTTGCATTACACATACTAGAGACTGCATTAATTATTATATAATAGAATTGAAGTATATTCGACACATGCTTTAGGCCACTAAAACATGTCAATAGCACATGTATCTAAAGATTTTCTAGACAGGAATTTGGAAGGCTGGGGTTCTAGTTTGGGATCTAGTATTCCTTAGCTCCGTGATTTGTCAGCTCATGTAAAAAATTAGCATATTTTGCCTTGGTTATGGCAATGATGATAAAAACAGTTATTGAGCATTCTTTTGTTAGCATAGGATAAATATTTTCCATAGGTCATCTCATTTAAGTTTCAAAAACCTCTAAGATAGATATTTATTATTGTCATTGGTATATTGCTGTTGTCAATAGTTTCATTATTATTCTTTCTCCATTGTACATATGGCAAACTGAGGCCTGACCAAGATGAAGTCACTCTTAGGTAATTCATTTACTATTTTAAATCTTACTCCAAGCCTTTATACATTTCTATGGAAGGAGGAATTCAACTTGAGTGTCAATTCTACTAATAGTACTATCAAAGTAGGAGGAGCTACATCCTTCAAAATCCTAAAGAGAGATAATATAGCTCTTTCCAATGTTTACTATTCATGGGAGGTATCATTTTGAAACTGTACATTAACTTCCCTATGCAAAATCATCCCCAGGGTTACACAAGGCTAGTTGATATTTTAGCAGTCAAATAGATCCATTCAATGTGCCCTTAGTCAACATATTGCCGGTTCTTATCACCTGGTTCTCAGCAGTGGTTTACTGGCCATTCCTTTTTGTTTCAGTCATTGTCGTAAGTCCACACTAAAAAATAACTCAGGACTTAGAACCAAATAATTATATTTTAATTCATTCTTTTTGGATTTGGTCCTCTTCCCCTTCTTCCTCCTCCAAATGTTTATATGTAGTCAAGCATATTTGTCTTGTACTTCAAGATATGATGATTGAATAAAGACAGAGTCCTCTCATGATAAACCCCTTGGAGTGGGTTGAATGATGGCCTCCAACAAGATTTGTCCAAGTCCTGTTCCCAGAACCTGTGAGCCTTACCTTATTTGGGGAAAGTGTCTTTGCAGATGAATTAAGGATCTTGAGATGAAGAGATTTTCCTGGATTATCTGAGTATACCCTAAATCCAGTGACAAGTAAACACAGTGAGAAGCGATTTGACTGACAGAAGAGGGAAGGTGATATGAAGATGGAGGCAGAAATTGGAGTAATGTGATCTAACCTAAGAAATACCCAGGAATGTAGAGAGAGATACTGGAAATTGGAAGAGGCAAAAAAAGAAAAAAATAAAGAAAAATAAAAAAAGTTCTCCCCTAGAGCCCGTAGAGAAAGTGGAACCCTGACCAAATCTTGATTTTGGACTTCCTGCCTCCAGAACAGTGAGAGAATACATTTATGTTGTTTTAAACCAGCCAATTTGTGGTTATTTGTTATGGGCAGCCATGGGAAACTGATGCACACCTACAAATATTGAGAAACCAAACTCAGTAAATTGTTTGGTAGTCCTAAAATATACATGGATTTTTATGGTTTCAGGTCTCATTGAGGTCTTTGATCCATTTTAAGTTTATTTTTGTGTATAGTGAGAAAGAGGTCTTGTTCCTTCTTTTGCATGAAGCTGTTCTAGTTTTCCCAACACCATTTGTTGAAAAGACTGTCTTTTCCCCATTGCATATTCCTGCCTCCTTTGCTGAAGATTAATTGACCTTATAATAATGGGTTTATTTCTGGGCTCTCTGTTCTGTTCTATTGAGTTATATGCCTGTTTTTGTGCCAGTACCATACTGTTTTGATTTCTACAGTTTTTAGTATATCTTAAAATCTGGAGTTGTGATACCTGTAGTTTTGTTCTTTTTCAAGATTGCTTTGGCTATTTGGGGGCTTTTGCAGTTCTATATAAATTTTAGGATTATTTGTTCTAGTTCTGTGAAAAATGCTGTTGGTATTTTGATAGGGATTGCATTAAATTTGTAGATTGCTTTCAGTTGTATAGACATTTTAACAATATTTGTTCTTCCAGTCCATGAGCATGGAATATCTTTCCATTTGTGTCATCTTCAGTTTCTTTCATAAATGTTTTATAGTTTTCAGAATACAGGTTTTTCAGGAGCCCTGGTTCTGGACTTTTGTTTGTTGGAAGTTTTTTTTATTACTGATTCAATTTCATTGCTGGTAATTGGTCTGCGCAAATTTTCTATTTCTTCCTGATTCAATTTTGGGAGGTTATATGTTTCTAGATATTTATCCATTTCTTCTTGGTTGTTCAGTTTGTTGACATAATTTTCATAATATTCTCTTTGGTGTCGGTTGTTATTTCTCCTCTTTGCTTTCTGTACTGGTTTTGGGTTTTGTTTGTTCTTTTTTTAGCTCCTTTAGGTATAAGGTTAGGTTATTTGAGATTTTCTTGCTTCTTGAGGTAGGACTGTGTTACTATAAACTTCTTTCTTAGAACAGCTTTTGCTGCATCCCAAAGATTTTGGACCACTGTTTTTTCATTTTCATTTATCTCCATGTATTTTTGATTTTGTCTTTGATTTCTTGGCTGACCATTCATTGTTTAGTAGCATGTTATTTGACCTCCATGTATTTGTGATCTTTCCAGATTTTCTCTTGTGGTTGATTTCTAGTTTCATAGCATTGTGGTCAGAAAAGATTCCTGTGTGACTTCAGTCATTTTGAATTTGTTGAGACTTGTTTTTTGGCCTGTTTATGTGATCTGTTTTGGGGTATATTGCATGTGCTCTTGAAAAGAGTATGTATTCTCTTTTAGATTTTATTTATTTATTTGACAGAGAAACAGCGAGAGAGGGAACACAAGCAGGGGGAGTGGGAGAGGGAGAAGCAGGCTCCCTGCTGAGGAGCCCCATGCAGGGCTTGATCCCAGCACACTGGGATCATGACCTGAGCCAAAGGCAGACACTTAAACCGACTGAGCCACCCAGGCGCCCTGTATTCTGCTGTTTTAGAATGGAATGTTCTGATATATCTGTGAGATCCATCTCATCCGATGTGTCATTCAAAGCCACTGCTTCCTTGTCGATTTTCTGTTTAGGTGATCTATCCATTGATGTAAGTGGGATGTTAAATCCCCGACTATTATTGTGCTGCTATTGTTTAAAACCTTCCATTATGTTTGTTATTAGTTGCTTTATGTATCCGGGTGCGCCCATGTTGGGTGCATAAATATTTACAATTGCTATATCTTTTTGTATTGCTCCCTTTATGATTATATAGTGTCCTTCTTTGTCTCTGGTTATAATCTTTGTTTTAAAGTCTGTTTTTTCTGATGTAAGTATTGCTGCCTCAGCTTTCTTCTCACTTGTATTTGCATGATAAATGCTTTTCCATCCCTTGACTTTTAATCTGCATGTGTCTTTAAATCTAAAATAAGTCTCTTGTAGGCAACAGATAGATATAGATCTTGCTTTTTTATCCATTCCACAAGACACTACAGTCTGAGCAGAGTTGGCTACTTAATAGCTATGTGACTTTAGACAAGTTAGTTAACCTGAGTCATCCTCTTTTCATAGACTTAGTAAAATCTCAAGGGTGTGGGAGGCAGTATTTCTACATGAACTGCTGTTTATTTTGGTAATGAATCATCATTTTGAAAGAGAACACATTCTTCTTGATTTTGGACACTGGTAGCCAACTCAGCTCTCATAGTTTTTGTTTATTTTTATTTTCAGATTTGATGAAAGAAGTTAGAATTTTTACATAATCACACACACAAATATAACTTACGTTATATTTCAGATTTTATGTAGCTGTGTGTAGTTTTGTCAGATCCATCATGCGTACAACAGTTATATCCCACCACCAACCAGGAAGTTGGGGTATGGGCTAGTGTCTTATTCCCTTGAAAGTGCCTTCCTGTTATTATTGACGTATGTCTGTAGCTTCGGCCTATCCCCTTCAAACCCTTTTACTCCTAAAATCTCAGGCCCCAGGTCACATGGCTAGACTGTATTGTCCCTGACAATATTTCTTTTCTTTTTCTTATTTTTCAGTGAGACTATTAAATGAGAGCTTCACTTTCTAGAGATTTTCTTCATGATGGGGACTGAATATCCAAGTAAAGATACAAAGAGATACAAAAATGGGCAGGATTCTCTGCTTTTTCCTGTACTCTATTTAGATATGAGTAAACATAGCCCTCCCTTTTATAGATGTATTTTTTTGTCCCCTCTCCTGGCTTATACCTCATCTGTTGGTATCTGAAATCTGAAGGCTGACACATCTGCAAGCCTGGCAAAGCAATATTGGGAGAAAAAAAAATGAACTTCTAGAATGACTTTGTGGAAACACAGTGTCTGTTTCCTTCAGTTCCGAGGGAAGCTGTACTCAGGTAGCTGTTAGCTTAGTTGTAACAAGTAACTCCACTGTTTCTGGTTTGTTTCCAGGAAAGATACAAAGAGATACAAAAATGGGCAGGATTCTCTGCTTTTTCCTGTACTCTATTTAGATATGAGTAAACATAACCCTTCCTTTTATAGATGTATTTTTTTGTCCCCTCTCCTGGCTTATACCTCATCTGCTGGTATCTGAAATCTGAAGGCTGACACATCTGCAAGCCTGGCAAAGCAATATTGGGAGGAAAAAAAAAATGAACTTCTAGAATGGCTTAGTGGAAACACAGTGTGGAGTTGGTGAGGCTGAGGTTATTCCTAAGTGTCTAGTTATCCCCGTAGGCGCAGAACAGGTTGGCATGTCCCTACTTCCTTTGTAGTTGTCATATAGTCTTGTAACTTGCTTTGACTACTGATAAAAGAAAGACAGTGTTCTCTTTTCTCTGCTGTGATGCTCATGGAGGTTTGTGTAGATAGAGCCTCTGTCAGCCCCAGTCTTTAAGGAAATGTGATGAACACCCCTCCATTCACCCCCTTGAGCGTGTAGAATGAGAGAGAAGTAACAGTTTTGTTAATACTGAGACCCAGGGTTTGGTTTTTACTGCAGCACAACCTAGACTATTCTTACTGATAAAGACATAGTTCAAATTACTAAAAAAAAATCATTTTTCATCTATAAAGTTACGTGGATGAACTGGACTAGATGATTACCAAGATTATTTCTAATTTCTAATATTCAGTGAGTGTATGAACAAGAAAAATGGATAAAATATAGTGGAAATCATTTAAAGATCTTTTTTTTCCCCCCAAACCCAGCCATAGGCAGAATTTTCTGATTTCCTTGTCTTCCTGAAATATCCCAAGTTTTCTGCTTCTTGAGAGCACTTTATTTAAAAAGTGAGCTGCTTAGGTTTGATTTGTTATTAGCTAGTTCTGAGCTACATTTCTGTGTCCTTCTCCACACTTTCTGGAGTTCTTTCTCCATGTTTCCTGTAGGAATGAGAAAGAGTAAAATATCTGGTACACAACAAAATAAAACCATCTGAAATTTAGTTTTGATTAAAAAAATCAAGTATCTTGAAAAATTTCACAAGAACCAAAAATAATAAACACAATTATGAAAGTATTTTTTAGATGAGCAGCAGCAAAATAATTGGAAGAACAATAGAAATCCACTCAGAAGACTGCCTGTCATTTAGCTAAAAAACTAACAGATCTCTAGTAACAAACACACACATACAAGGCATGAATAATAGAGACATGGAGAAAAGGGTCAAAGCAGATTTCAGATGCTATCTAATTTTTTAATTATAGAAGCCCATCCATCTCCCATTTGTTATTTCCATAATAGAATGCCAACAGAAAGGCACTTTTCTTGGATTTATCCCATTTTCTCTGCTTGAGTTGTATCTTTTAGGGTTCCTACTTTTTGTTGTATGGAACCAGGTAAGTATTGTGAGTTCCTTGGGCATTTAGATTTGACATGTAATTTAAAAAGTTTGTGGCTTCCATCTTGATAAGGCATTAGCACATATTTTGTACAGGGCCATGTATTGGTCTGCTAGAGCTGCCATAACAAAATAACACAGATTCAGTGGCTCAAACAACAGAAATTTATTTTCTCACAGTTCTGGAGGCTGGAAGTGTGACGTCAAGGTGTTTACACAACTGGTTTCTCCTGAGGTCACTCTTGCTGGCTTGAAGATGGCTACCTTCTTCCTTACTGTGTTTTCACATGGCCTTTCCCCTATGTGTGTGTACTCTTGGTATCTTTCTTCTTATAAAGATACCAAATCTATTGCATAGGGCCCCACCCTCATGACCTCATTTAACCTTACTTCCTTAAATTCCCTATCTTCAAGTATAGTCACATTGAGCATTAGGGCTTTAACATATATGAATTTTAGGGGGACACAATTGAGTATAACAGGCCAGATAATAACTGTTTTAGCCTTGGGAACCACAAAGTCTCTGTTGTAAGTACTCAACTCTTCCATTATATTACAAAAATAATCAGTCATAGCTACTACACAAATGTGGCTGCATTTCAATAAAACATCATTTATGGACACTGAAATTTGAGTATTACATATTTTTCGCATGTCATAAAATATTTTTTATTATATTGCTACCACTTAAAAATGTAAAAAAAAAAAAATCCTAGTTTTCAGGCAATACAAAAAAATGTTGGCAACTGGATCTGGCTCACAGGCTGAAGATTACCAACCTCCAATATTGGTCATACTGGTAATTCATTATCACATTGTTTGGTTTTAACCTTCCAAGATATGTTTGGTTGGTAAAATAAAACAAGACCACTACTCCCTGATCTTAGTAATGGATATTCTTGAAAGCATCCTATCATCAGGGAAGGAAGGAAGAAGGCATGTCACAGTTTCTTGAATATTCCACACAATCAAATCTGGACTTACAGTCTCAGATGCACAGTGGTAAGCAAGAAATATCAGCTCTGATATTCTGAGCTCTTTATAATTTTGTAATTTTAGCTCTTTATGAAGCAATTATTCTAGGCAAAAAAAAAGCAGAAGAGTACAGAATCAGTATTTTTTAAGTTAAGAAACTCCCAAAGGAGGCTAATCAGATATGCTTCTCTTTAAGTAATTTTACTGCATAGAGGAAGATTTTTCAAGGTCTCTTAATAAATGCTGAAATCAAGTCTCAGAAGTGTATTTTAGATTTTCTATTTTTATCTTGTGTCCCTTGTTACATTTTCACACTTGGCAGTATTTTTTTTTTCTTTTATTCTGCAGTGAACAGGGCTGGCAGAAAAAATAATTGTTCATTGCTTGTATTATTCAGCTACATGCACACTGAGTTTCAAAATTATTTGGAAAATTATTAAAGACAACATATTTTCCAATTTTTTTCTTTTTCTTTCCTTTCTTTTCTTTTCTTTTTTTGGTATGATAGCCTTTCTATTCATTTTCCAACATTACTATTTAGCCTTAGTTCCAAGAATTCAGTTTAAAAAAAACAACTACCACTTTAGAGTTATGAGCAACTCTGATATTGGGTTCTACCCATATTCTTTTACTAAATTTTAAGGCCATAAGATTCCCCAAAAGGTATACCATAATCAGGAAGGGATGGAGAAGAAAAGCTTCATTTGTCTGAGATAGTAGAAATCTCTTGACATAATCCCCTTTTGGAAGTTCCTTTTTTCCCTTTTTCTGGGAATTGTAGCAGAAATCTCTGGTAGAGTAAAACAGAGTTCCAATTGCATGTGGTTACATGAATTAAAATATCACTTTCAGAAATGCACATGGGAGCAAATGGCTAGCTAGTGCACACTGTTGTACGGATTATATTCAATTTGCCTAATTTTAGGAAGGGAAACTGTTAATCATCAGACCAAATGATCGTTCCAAATGGTCTTTAGTAAGGGTAATCCTAAATTAGCAAAATTTAGGACAAAAATTACAGAGGTCTACACCACAGCAAAATCACGTCTCCAATAGTGATATGGGTCATAGGAGATTATCTAAAATTTCTTATCTCTTATATGAGGTAGTGAATGACATTGGGGGCACATTTGAGTGGGAAGACTCTGCCGTGAAGGGTATCAGTGTGTGTTCACTTTACTCCCACTATCATATTGCATTAGTTTCAAGATAGACTTGCCCTGAGTAAATTCAAATTAATTATATAATGTTAATGTTTTAAGACTATGAGGTTAATACATACATATTCTAGACAATTTGGAAAAAAAAAAAAGAAAAAAGAATTGACCTACTTTCACAATTCAATGGCAACTGTTAACATTTTGGCACAGTTGCTCTTAGTCGTGTGTGTGTGTGTATGTGTGTGTGTGTTTTAATTTATCCCCGTTATCTTTTTTAATTTATTCTCATTGCTATCAGATTTCCTTGCCTTTCTCTGTCTGAATTGTGTTTAACTTCAATTCAGAGTCAAGTATTTTGAATACTATAGGCTATAAATATCTTAGGGTAATTAAATGTGTTTTTATCTAAGGAAATGAACATTAAAAATAAAAAGTTAATGGTCAGTGGGTCATACTGTACATCCTGAAATGTGCCTACTCATAATTAATCCCTGAGAAAAAGTGAAGATAAATAAAAGTGGATTGAAAGTAGCTTATGATTAGACACTTAATATACTTCAGAGGAGCCAAGGACTATAGGCCTGTGAAAATAATGTTAGAAATTCTATGTGAGGTCTGTAGCTATAAATTAGATGTTCAGGATAGAGAAATAAATTTAAAGATCTTATACTCTGGTTTTTTGAGATAACACACCTAGGTTAATGGAAGCATCTATTTATTCATCCACCTCTCCAACAAATACTTACCAGGATCCTGATATATGCAAGACATGATTGATGCTATAGGTTCACATTCAGAAAGCTGAAAAGTTTAAAGAAAAAAAATAGGTTTTAATCCTAAACAACCATTCTTAGTCATTAAAACCTTAACCAAACCCAAATCAAATTAAAAAGTTAACCTCTTAAATTGTTACTTGATGCCTATCTGCACTAAGAAACATGTGATCTTCCAGATGTATCAATCAACCTAATTCAATGACTACCTCCTTTATTTCTGAAATTGTCCTTTTCAGATGGTTGTTCTTCTGTCTTAAGATGGAGAAATGTTTATTCTGTTTGCTACCATATTTCAGATGTCTTTGCTATGTATGATTTCATCATTCATAACATGCCCACTTGGGATTTCCTATAATAGACTCCAAGTAGAAAGCCTAGTTTTTATTATGTAGCTTCACTAGCAAAGCACAGGGGAGAATAGGGGCTACTTATAATACTAAAATTAAAAACTTTTCTTGTCATTGATAAAGCATTTGCCATATCAACATAGAGTCTTCCCCAGGTGAAAACTATTGAATCAAAACATATTGAATAAAAACAAATAATGACAGTTATTGATTCAAAACATATATAGTGCTATGAGCAATTCTAGGTTATGGAGATTAAGAACTAGTCATGTTCACTGAACCAACAAATGGATAACAACCACACAACATGAGAGTTACCCAGCCACAGGAATGAGTGTGATGGAAAATCAGAAGAGGGAATGGATGTTGTGTTTCCTGTAATCTAATGTCTGGGCCAAGCCTTAAACAACTAGACTTTTCTAGGTAGAGAATAGAATGGCGTGAGGTAGGGAAAGAGCCAAATAGCTTAACAGGATTATTTGTAATGAGATGTCATGTTAAATCTTGCAGACGTAAGCATACAAAGAATGTTGTGGAATAGTCAAGTAGTCTAGCGATGAGAAGGAAGATTGCCTATGAGAGAAAAGGCATATTGGTAGTTGCTGAAGATGGATGGATTAGCAGGTAGCCCATGGAGGCCTGGAATGTCTGCTAGAGTTTGGATTTCAGCCTATGGAAAATAGCAAGCCTTTATGTGATGGGAAGCAGGAAAACTACTTTGTCAGATTTATGCCAGATTTACCTCTCTTTTCCTGCTGTCGTTCTAGACTCTTGCCTTGAACACCCAGCCCCCTCACTGTGCCTCTGCCTGCCTGTGGCTGGTAACTGCAGACTCTATTCTGTCACACACTTTCCTGCTGTGCCCCCACGTCTCTACATTAAATTTTTTCTCAGCCATGGTGCTGAAAAACAAGTTCATGTTAAGAGTGGCAGATAGATTTTGACTTCCACATCAAATATTGCACATTAGTAGTGGTTTAGTGGAGCATGGTGTTGGAGGAGAGTTGTGTTTACAATTACCAGGGAAGAGTTCCATGATCCATTATGATTGACTGGTATGTTTGTAAGAGAGGGACAAGGCTAAGAGGTTGTGGCCACTTTAAGATGATAACAGCTATCTATGGCTTATTTTTCTACAGTGTCCTGAAGATAGCTATTTTTAAAATAATTTTTTTATTATGTTAGTCACCATACAGTACATCATTAGTTTTTGATGTAGTGTTCCATGATTCATTGTTTGCATATAACACCCAGTGCTCCATGCAATACATGCCCTCCTTAATACCCATCACCGGGCTCATCCGTCCCCTCACACCCCTCCCCTCTAAAACCCTCAGTTTGATTCCTGGAGTCCATAGTCTCTCATGGTTCGTCTCCCCCTCTGATTTCCCCTCCATTTTGCCCTTCCTTCTCCTAATGCCCTCCGTGCTATTCTTTATGTTCCACAAATAAGCGAAACCATATGATAATTGTCTTTCTCTGTTTGACTTATTTCACTTAGCATAATCTCCTCCAGTTCCATCCATGTTAATGGAAATGTTGGGTATTCATCCTTTCTGATGGCTGAGTGATATTCCACTGTATATATGGACCACATCTTCTTTATCCATTCATCTATTGAAGGGCATCTTGGCTCCTTCCACAGTTTGGCTATTGTGGACATTGCTGCTATGAACACTTGGGTGCATGTGGCCCTTCTTTTCACTACATCTGTATCTTTGGGGTAAATACCCAGTAGTGCAATTGCTGGGTCATAAGGTAGCTCTATTTGTAACTTTTTGAGGCACCTCCACACTGTTTTCCAAAGTGGCTGTACCAACTTGCATTCCCACCAACAGTGTAAGAGGGTTCCCCTTTCTCCACAACCTCTCCAACATTTGTTGTTTCTTGTCTTGTCAATTTTTGCCATTCTGACTGGTGTAAGGTGGTATCTCAGTGTGGTTTGATTTGAATTTCCCTGATGGCTAATGATGTTGAACATTTTTAATGTGTCTGTTAGCCATTTTTTTTAAAGATTTTATTTATTTATTTGAGGGAGAGAGAATGAGAGAGAGAGAGAGCACATGAAAGGGGGGAGGGTCAGAGGGAGAAGCAGACTCCCTGCTGAGCTGGGATCCCAATGTGGGACTTGACCCCAGGATTCCAGGATCATGACCTGAGCCGAAGGCAGTCGCTTAACCAGCTGGGCCACCCAGGTGCCCTCTGTTAGCCATTTGTAACAGACACTTCTCCAATGAAGATAACTATTTAAAAAAAAAAAAAAAGGTTTCCCAAGCTTTGGCCATTCATGTAACAAGGAATATTTGCTATCTTCAAGTATCATGCACACTTCTATTTACTTAATAATTTTTTATTTTTAAATAAATTTATTAAGCCAAAGAGAGTGGAGATATATATATATATATATATATATATATATATATATATATATATATATGTCCAAAGGATAATCACCATGCATGTGGATGATGAAAATCAACTTCCAAATAGTGGAGAAGGGAGGCAGAGAGAGGATGAGAGGCTTTAGCTTAACATGTTCATTTTATCGAACATGTTCTTTAGGAAGAATCCTAAGGAAAGATTCACATCTTTTAAATCAAGGCAGTGGAAACATAGATTGCTGTTATGTTTATGTACCTCTATAGTTGTGATATATTTTGTAGTGCAAAGAACTAAAAACTTGGGAGTGATAGGGAAAAAAAGACAGGTTGAAAATGGCAGCGGCATCATAGCTTCTAGAATAAAAGCAGAACTCAGTAAGAGGCACCGATCAGAAATGCCAGAGCAGGGGCAGGGCACAGAACAGAGCATCTGGGACTCCTGAGTTAGATTCCCAAGGGCAGAGAACAACACTGAGTGTCTAGATAATGAAAATGAGTGAGGGCCGCTGGAATTAGGGTTTCCAACATCACATGTCCCCACTGCTGCACAGGGGGTTCCCCTGATAGGTGGTGAGGTGGATTTATCACCTGATTATCTAGCGCCTCCAGAAGTCACTTTGAGTGTGGTAGTGGCAATCAGTCACTCTAATGTGGATTTAGACCACCTGATAATTTTGCTTACCACACATACCACCCTTTTCTTCATAGACTTAATTTGCCGTGGCAAGTTTTTAGGCATCAGCCACTTGGTACAAGGGAAGGAAACTTGGAGATAGGGAGGATTTTTGGTTGCAAGATATATGAGACTTTTCATTTGGCTACATCTAAAGATAGTGTTTCATCAGCCACTTGGTACAAGGGAAAGAAACTTGGAGATAGGGAGGATTTTTGGTTGCAAAATATATGAGACTTTTCATTTGGCTACATCTAAAGATAGTGTTTCTTGAGATTACTCAGATTATAGAAGTTAATTTATGAGCCTGAGTAGCAGATAAAATGTCTTTGAACTATTGTATTAAGAATGCCTTGATGAATAGTGGCAGAAGTGAGCTGCGTGATATAGGAAGCAAGGACGTAAAAACACGATACCACCTCTACTTGTCGTTATCTCTCCACCATGTAGGGAGGAAGACCTATTTTCTTCCCACCAATGCTGTGACAAATTACTGCAAATTTCCTGGCTTCAAACAACATATATTTATTATCTTCTAGTTCTGTAGGTTGGAAGTCTGAAACAGGACTCGCTGTGCTAAGATGAAGGTGTCAGCAGGGCTTTGTCCTTTCTGGAGGCTCTTGTTCTTCCAGCTTCCAGAAGCTGCCCACATTCCTTATCTCCTGGTTGGCTTCCTCTGTCATTGAAGCCATTAATGGCAGGGAAGTTTTTTCATATGGCATCACTCTCCTGATTGATTCAGGAGAATGACTCTCCTGCCTTTTCATCTTCCATTTTAAGGATCCATGCATTAGTTACTGCTCACCTGGATACTTTAGGATAATCTCTCCATCTCAGGGTCAGCTGATTAGCAACCATAATTGCATCTGCAACTTTAATTCCTTTTGCCATATGTCTTAGTTGGTTCAGGCTGCCGTAACAGGATATTATATATAACAGGATGTAGGCTGGATGGCTTAAACAACAAACATGTGTTTCTCACAGTTCTGGAGGCTGGGAGTTTGAGGTCAGAGTGCCCGCGTGGCTTATAGATGGTGTGTTTTTGCTGTATCCTCACATGGTACATCTCTCTCTTGTCTCTTTTTGTAAGAGACTAATCCCATTTTCCAATATTCCCATTTCCTCCTGACTTAATTACCTCCCAAAAGTCCCACTTCCAAATACTATCACTCTGAGGATTTAGGCTTCAACATATAAATTTTGAGAGGGGACACAAACACCTACATAAGCTAAGATACTTACAAATTCCAGGGATTAGGATGTGGACATCTATTTGGAGGCCACGGTAGATGTTTTGGCTGACAGCCAGCACTACGGTCAGACCTGACAACTAGCATTAACTACCAGGTTTGTGAGTTAACCAACCTTCAGCTGATTCTAGGCCCAGCCTACAGACTACTCCAGCTGATGCCAGTCGAGTAGAGCAGATAATCTGTCGCTGCCACACCCTACCCAAATTACAGATTTGTGAGTAAAATAAATGCCAGTTATTTTGGGGATTGGATGTTACATATTAATACATTACCAGAAATATGGACAAGTAAATTTTGCAATATTCAAATATGTAAATATCAGCAATAAAGTAAAAGTAACCTTAACAATGTCATTCTAAGAATACATTTTTCTGGCAAGTTGACCCCCATACATAATTAAAAATGTGCACAAATGCTTGATTTGGTATCATATGATCATTTGCTCAAGTTTAATTTATAGTTAAAAAAAGCTCTAATTTTATAGCTTTCTTGATGATGATTCCTCACAAGAAACTCACAGATTTTCAAGAATTTGTTAACTTTATGGTTTTAGTGAGAGAATTTTTTGCAGAAACATTTAATGACTACATTGCATGCCAAACCCAGTAACAGGTTATTGCCCCTGGGGAGAAAAGATTGGAATTATTTCCTTAGTAGAGCAAGTTTAGTTTCCTACGTAGGTTTAGTTCCATATATTGTGGCATCCAGATGCAAACTCCAAATACGAGGAAGAAAAATCTGCATCTTTTTTTTTTTTTTAAGATTTTATTTATTTATTTGACAGAGAGAGACACAGCGAGAGAGGGAACACAAGCAGGGGGAATGGGAGAGGGAGAAGCCGGCTTCCCCTGAGCGGAAGCCCAATGCAGGGCTCGATCCCAGGACCCTGGGATCATGACCTGAGCCGAAGGCAGACGCTTAACAACTGAGCCACCCAGGAGCCCCTGCATCTTTATATTAATATCTCAACCTCAGTATTCTCATGTCTAAATCACATTCCACCAAAGAAGAATCTTTCTTTGAATATGAAGCACTTATATTAATAATTAAAAACAAGCAAATAAAAATCTTAGCTGTATATACTTGTCATTGGTTGGGGTAAAGTAACATAGTAAAAATGCTAAAAATAAATGAAGGTTAATGTTCTGATGATTTTTACCATTCTTATAATTAATATAGAGCCGTTTTAATTTTTCATCCTTCTAATAAAGCCCTTTTATGTAAAATTTTGTCATTTTACTATTTGTGATAATAAAAAATATCTGCTGCTATTTATTTTGAAACAGTGCAGATATGCCCATAAGTACAGCAGATCAATTGCACATCAACACCTGTAGTTTGAAGAACTAAGCTTATGACATAGTAAAGATCATACAAAATGGAAGCTCAAAATGAAAGACCTTTAAACACAAATGGATAATTCCAAGGAATCCATGGTATTGATTTTGGGGAAATAAATGTGCATCCTCTTTATTTCATACCATTGGAATCTGTTGTGATAGACTCTAAAGCAATATTTTATTTGCCTCAATTTCACATGTTGCTCTGATAAGAATTATTTAAAGCCCTTAAGGATCTCAGTGTGGCAGGTTATAAAAATGGCCACGATCCGTCGTGGCTACTACACCTTTCAAGAGAGAGTTTCTTTCCTCACCCCTTGACTTGGGGCTAGCTTTGTGACTTGCATTTGATCAAGACAATGCAGTGGAAGTGACATTTGTGTCTTTTAAGCCTTAGCCTCAAATGCCCTTGCAGTTTTTGCTCTCATGCTACTGGAACCCTTAAACTGCCCTATGAACAAGTGTGGGGATCCTGCTGGACAATGAGGGATCATGTGGAGAGAAGCTCTAATTGTCGCAGCTGCCCTAGACAAGTCTATCATAAACCACTATTCCCAGATAAGGTCTCAGACATATAGTAAGCCCAATTAAGAACAGTCAAACTTGGCCCAGATCAGAACTGTCTACCTGAGTCTAGTCCCAATTATTGACCCTCAAAACCATGAACAATAAATGGTGATTTTTTTTTTTTTTCAGTCATTGAAGTTCTGGAGTGGTTTGTTATATAGCAAAAGCTAACTGATGCACTCTAGAGCTGGATCAATAGAACCTTCCGGTCCTACAGTCCAGAGGTTAAATCCAGCCTATCACTGGTTTTTGTATGGCTGAGAATTAATAATGTTTTTTTACATTTTTAAGTGGTTGAAGAAATGCAAAGAATATTTCATGAAATGTGAAAAAAATATCTGCAATTCACATTTTAGTGTCCATAAACACAATTTTATTACAATACAGCCATTGACAGAAACTGTATGTCCTGCAAATCCTAAAGCATTTACTATCTGGACCTTTGTGGAAAAAGTTTAACTCCTGATTTAGGCATATATTTCTGCTTCAAGACAAAATGAAAATGCTGAATTCAGATACTAAGCTAATGATAAATTTCATAGCAAATGGGAGTTTGGGCTCATATTTGAAACTCTGTTTTTTCTGTCCATGGCACCTTAACACGTGGCATGTTTTGCATTAGCAGCGGCCTGGCTGACTTCATGCTGTACTTTGGTTTCAGTTTCCTTTAAGTGTGGTCGCTTGCCCTGTTGGACATCTTGAGTTTTGTTTTCAGTGGCTCTGAAAGATGAGTGATGGTTTCTCATGGTGCTCAGTCATTCTGGGCATTTTGCAGCCAGTCCTGGTTATCTTTGAGAACACATACCTTTCCCTGTTGACTGCCAAATTGTCCTCATGTTGAACATCAATTTCATTTGCCCTTAGTTGGGCTTTTCAACTCTTGTTGCTCTCAACCTGTTTTTTCTTTCAGACTATCTTTGGACTCTTGAAATTATTATTTAAAAATTTTCAGCTTTGTATATTTGTCAGCAAGGTATAACAGGCACAGTAAAAAAAAAAAAAGAATAGATTGCTCTGAAATAATACGTCTTTGGAATTATAGCAATTAAGTTAGAGCAAAATTTAAAATGGATATATATTTCAAACTTTAGCTTGCTGAAAGCTTCTAAATGATATGTTATCTTATTCTGTAGGAGGGGAGAAAACACCTCAAAACTTGTAGAAACTCTTAATGTGAGTTCCTCCTGTGCCACAGAACTGATATATTAAGCAACTATCCCATATATGCCATTGGTTTTGGTAAAAGGCATCCGGCCATTTTTAATGCGAAATGTGTTATGTGTTAAACACATATACGTACAGAAGTTTAATTCTATTTGCAGAGATGAGTGTTGCTTGTTTTTATTTTCTACTAACAGAACATTTTCACTCAAGACTATTTCTTTCAATAACTTTTAAAAAATATTTATTTATTTATGAGAGACAGAGAGCAGGGGGAAAGGCAGAGTGAGAGGGAGAGGGAGAGAACCTCAAGCAGACTCCCTACTGAGCGCTTAGCTGAGGGGATGTGGGTCTGGATCCCATGATCCTGAGATCGTGACCTGAGCCAAAATCAAGAGTGGGTTGCTTAACTGACTGAGGCGCCAGGCACCCCTCTTTCATGAACTTTATGTTCAACTTTATATTCAACTTTCTTTAGGGAAAATTTCCAAGTTAATATTTTTTATGAAACTCTGTAAATAGTTTTTCTTTTAATGTTTCCTACTAAGATGCCTTTATAAATATGTGAATTTCTCTATTTTAAGCAAAATGTGAATCAAAGAAAAGTGGAAAATACATCATTTATATTGGAATTATTTTATTTCCTCAAAGACTCATATATTTTGTGGGAAATGAAGAAAAAAACAAAAAACAAAAAGAATTTCTTATGAAACCCAAAACAGTTAAAAACAATGTTATACTTAATAACATGCTTGTACTAAACAATACATACATTAATTGCATGTATAAATTTGAAATTTGTGTAAAAATGAAATTTGGGAGATATGCCTGTAAAAAGGGAAAAGGAAAACACTAAAAGATCATACCCTCAAATATGAAACCACCATATTTTCTCTATCACATCTTCAAAAACCACTTGCTTGGTGTTCTGAAAGTCCTTCCATAAAAGCAAAATTGGAGGAAGGCACAGTTTTTGCAAACTCTGCTTAGAAACAGATGAAAATATTGGCTTATCTTTCATGTAATGTTTTCTGGCATTATTTAGTGGATAAGTGAAGACACTGAATTGCATTTGGAATTAGCTGGAATACAGACTTAACAGGTGTTCCTGTTTATTATAATAGCTGTTAACACACACCTGCATTTTACATAGACTGAAGATTTTGGCTAGTCTCCAAAAGCCCCTCTTCTAGAGAAAACTGTAGTGGTTTACCAAGACCAAATCTATTGGGCATTAATTACTTTGCATGAGCGTGGGTAGATACATTTGCTGTGGCTACACGAATGCATACCAACTTTTGTTGGAGGGCTGAAGAAAATTATCTTTGTAGAGAATGTCATAATTTGATTATGGAAGACATTGTTTTTGTTCAGTAAAACACCATAGAAAGTCACTTTGAATTGGAAAACAAGTGCCAGGGAGCACTGGTTGGAAAGAGATGATAGAATGGATAAAATAAAAAATTAATCATACTTCTGTATGATAAACAGCAGAAAAGGAAGGACCAGAGGAGAAAGGTAAAGAAGCATTAAAAAAAGTTAGTTCAAAAAAAAAAGGTATATTCAATTTTAAGTTATTTGTATGTTGTACCACTGTCAAATTTTCCATAAAGTCTGTTGGCAAGCCCAAAAGCATTTTTGTATGTATCCTATTTTGTGTGTGTGTAAATCACAAAAGTGAACACAGAGTTCCTTGATTTAGGCAATACAGTGGGTGCAAGGACGGGAAATGACCTGTATACCAAACCTGTTAAGCCTAAATGTAGAAAAAGATATAACTAGGAAAAAATATATGGTAATTTTCCTCTTACAATATCCCCATCTCCCAGAAGATCTTGGGAGGTGTTCAAAGACTTGCACTGAACTTAGGTGGGGTTCAAAGAAATTGTATTTGGACAACTTTCAACAGCTATTAAAGTACTCATAGAATAAAAAAGATACCTCCTCCTCACTAGCAACCAGGAGCAACAGGCAAATTCTCTTCCAGTCATTTTCTCTCTCTCTCTTCCTATCCTTCCCACTCTTTTTCCCTCTCTTTCTCTCTCCCTGTGATCCTCTAAAAACCATGTTCTAGTATCTCACATTAAAAACAAACCCAAAATTAAAAATACAAAAGTCATATTTCCTTCACTTCCAATCTTCCTTCAGATACCAGATTATTATTATTTTTTTGAAATCAGATTATTTTTATGTTCCTTTTCAGAGAAGTGCTTTCTAAAGTGTTGTGTATGCCCATGGTCTCACCTCCTAATCACTCATTACTCTTAAGCCCGTGCTAAATGGCTCTAATGAATGCCACTAGCAATCTTCCTGTTGTCCAACCCAACAGACATTTTTTTGTCTTTACCACAGGCAGTCGCTTAGTGGTATTGACACAGTTCATAACTCCCATCTCATGTTGATCTATACTCCGGTTAGGTGATCCTCACAGTATCGAGGCTTTCATACTCGGGGGTTCAAAATCCCTTCTCCCTGTTTCATCCCTGAGCACTTGGATGTTACATGGCCTCTGAAACCTGCCCAAAAGAAAACACTTTTCTCCCCTGCTCCACACCCAGCCTCCTCACCACCACAGTGTTCCCCATCTCAATGTAGGTAAAGACAACCAAACCTAGAAGTACCTCCTGGCAGAACTGTTTCAAGAATAATAAACACAGAATGGTTAATATATACTTCCAACAGTTACTTTCTATTAATATTCCTTTTCATTTTGACTGAACCATTTGAAAATCAGTTGCAATCATCATACTGTGCATGTAAATACTATGAACAAGAATGAGAATATTTGCCCACAAAAATGCAAGGAACTTACCATTGATATGATAATATTAACTAATGTAAAGTTCATACCAAAATTTCCTGAAATAATCCCAAGCTATCCTTTGTAGCTCTTTCTTTGTTTTAAAAACTAAGGTTCAATTTTTATACCATAACAACCACTCATTGTAAATAGACAATTTGATGCCTTCTATAAATTTTTTAGAGTTGTGCAGCCATCACTGCATTCCAGTTTTATTTATTTATTTAAAAGATTTTATTTATTTGAGAGAGTGAGAGAGCATAAGCAGGGGGAGGGGCAGAGGGAGAGGGAGAAGCAGGCTCCCTGCTGAGCAGGGAGCCCCATGCAGGGCTCCATCCCAGGACCCTGGAATCATGACCGAGCCGAAGGCAGACGCTTAACCAACTGAGCCACCCAGGTGCCTCTGTGTTCCAGTTTTAGAACATTTCCTTCACCTTAAAAAAATTCCCTCATATGTGTTTGCATTCAATCCCTGTTCCCACCCCAGCACCAAACAACCATTAATCTGATTTCAGTCTTTATATATTTGCTTTTCTTTATATATTTGCTTTCATTTAAATGGAATCATAAACTATGCAATATTTGGTGTCTGGCTTTTTTCACTTAGCATAATGCTTTTGAGGTACATCCATGTTGTTACATGAATGATTAGCTTATTCATTTTTATTGCTGGGTTATATTCCATTGCATTTATAGTCTCACTAGAAATCCAATTTCCCCACATTCTCATGAATTCTTGTTCTTCTGAATATAGCAGTTTGAGTGGGTATCTAGTGGTATCTTATTATGATTTCAATTTTCACTTCCCTAAAGACTAATTATATTGGGCATCTTTTCATGATTATCAGCTATTCATATATATACTTTGGTGAAATGTATATTCAAATATTTTGCTCATTTTAAATTGAGTTTTACATTTTAATATTATTAAATGATAAAAGTGCTTTATATTTTGTATACAAATCTTTTATCAGATATGTGACTTCACATGTTTTTCTCAAGCTGTGGCTTGTGCTTATTTTCTTAATTTTGATGAAGTTCATATTTTCTCTTTTTTTTCTTTATAAATCATGCTTGTGGTGTCACATCTAAGAAATCTTTGCCTACCACAAAGTCACAGAATATTCACCTAATTTTCTTCTAAAAGTTCTATAGTTTACCTCTTACATATAAGTCAGTCATACACTTTGAATTAAATTTATGCATGGTGTGAGTTAAGGAGGGAAAATGACCTTAGATTCATCTCACACCATGCATAAATATTGAATGGTTTTGAAAAAGAACAAATTTGAAAAACAAAAAAAAAATGATGCTAGGAGAATTCAATTTTTTAAATAGTCCTTTCTGCATTTAATTGCCCTCTGTTGAAATCAGTTGACTACAAGTGTTTATTCTTGGTCCCTAAATTCTGTTCTACTGACCTATCTGTCTTCATGCCAGTATCACACAGTCTTGATTGGTATGCTTTATAGTAAGTTTTGAAAGTGGGTTGTGTTCATGTAATGTATGGTGATTAACATAACAAAAAAAAAAGTGGGTTGTGTTTGACCTTCACACTTGTTCTTCTTCAAAATTATTTCTTCTAAAATTGTATACATTTCATTAAAATTGTAGAATTAGCTTATCAATTTTTATAAAAGACATTTGTTGAGATTTTGATAGCGATTGCATTGAATTTATTAATTTGGTGAGAATTACCATCTTAACAATATTGAATCTTCTACTCCATGAACATAGAAAGTCTCTGCTTATTCAGACTTTCAGTAATTTCTCTCAACCATGTTTTATAGATTTCAGTGTACAGATCTGTATTTCTCTTGCTAAAATTACTTCAAATAATAAGTTTATATTATGGTTAAATAACAAAGTTTACATTATGGTTCAATCTTGATGTGCATTCTATGGGTTTGGACAAAATATAAAGATATATATCCATTATTATAATACCATATAAAGTATTTCCACTGCCCTAAAAGTCCTCTGTGCTCCATCTATTCATCTCTCCTCTTCCCCTCAACCCCTGGAGCCACTAATCCTTTCATTGTCTCCATAATGTTGGCTTTTCCAGAATGTTAGATAGTTGAAATCATACAGTATGTAATCTTTTTAGATTGATCTTTTTTACTTAGTAATATGCATTTAAGTTTCCTCCATTTTTTTTTTTTAAGACTTGATGGTCTTGAAATGATATATTTCATTGTCTAAATGGACCACAGATTATTTATCCATTCACCTACTGAAGGACATGTTGGTGACTTCTAAGTTTTGGCAGTTATGAATAAAGCAGCTATAAACATTCATTGTGTAGGGTTTTGTGTAAACATAAGTTTTCAACTCCTTTGGGTAAATACCAAGGAACATGATTGCTGGATTGTATGGTAAGAGTATGTTTAGTTTTGTAAGAAACTTATAAATTGTCTTCCAAAGTGGCTGTACCATTTTGCATTCCCATCAGCAATGAATGAGAGTTCCTGTTGCTTTGCATCCTTGCCAGCATTTGGTGTTGTCATTAATTTTATTTTTTAGCCTGAATTTTCAGGAGTAGCCTCTATATCTGCAAATTTGCATAGGAAACCAGTGTTTAGTCAGAGGCTGAGCTCAAACAGTTTGAGCCAGTTAGTCTTCAACCTTCTGCTAGTGGATCTATGTGTAGGTCGAGAGCCTGGTTTTCTAGACCCTGTCCTGTTTTCCATATGCATGTGAAGATTTCCATTTATTCAGGATTGTATAGAGGGTTTGGGCCTTTTCAGGTCTCTTCTGTATATGCACACAGCCTTCCAGTCAGCTGGGGATGTGTGGACAGCCTATCCAGCTCTTACATGGTGCTTTCATTTTCCAGATCTCTATCTTAAATTTACGTCTATGCACTGGTCTCCTACTGACCTCAACCAATTCCCAAACCTGCAACTTACAGAGCTATGTGCTGTTTGCATTTTTTTACTACTAAGTGTTCTCCTTTTACTGACAAGTCTCCTTGATTTTTTTTCCCTTCGGCAGAAATCAAATCAGCCCCCACCAGCAGCTCATCCCCGCCCTGGTAGAACTCCAGCACCATCTCAGCTGGGAGTGGTCAGAGGGGATGGCAGCAACCCCAGGCATGAAAGCCACAGAATCCCACTGTTCTTTCTCAAAGTTTAGAAATTTTTCATAAATAAATATTTCTCAGTTGTTTTTGGTTGATTTTCAGAATCCAGAAATAGTTGTTTTGGTAACTGAATCAAGTTATAGGCTTTTTGAGGGAGAAAATTTGACTTCTTACTATTGTTGGAAATCCGTTCCTTTTGCTTTTTGATCTAGTGTTCAACTCGGGATGACTGCTAATCATGTGTCTGTAGTCTTCTTTGATCTCTGACAGTCGTCTGTCCATTCCACCATTTTTTATTCTTTTTGACAATGATACTTCGAATAAAGTATAATTTTGATTCTCCCCCTTTCCTTTCATTCATTCATCAAATATCTTCATTTTCATTCCATTCATCAAATATCTTTTGGGTTTATTCTCCCCTCCCCCCACCCCAGCCACCAGAGGTCCTAAATCCATCCACTTCTGTCCATTCTTATTGTCCCCACAATAAACCAACTCACTGTTATTTCTTTTCTGGGTCACTGTAATAACATGTCTCCCTGCTTCTACTCATTCTCTCCGAGTCTATTCTGAAAACAACAGAGTGATTTCTTTAAATGGTGCAATATTTTCTATATTTAAACAAATTTTTCAGAAGGCAAAATACTTTTTATCATCTTAATTAGTTTTAAATGTACAGTTCAGTTCTGTTACATATATTAACATTTTTGTGATGCACGTCTTCAAAGTGACTTCTAAATCATAAAGCATGTCCTATCATTTCCCTTATTAATATTATTTTACTTGAGGGGGGGAGTGTCGTACTACTTTTATTTTTTCTACTCTTAGAATAAAATCCAAACATATCGTCATGGCCTGAAAGGCCAGTATCTTAATCTGTTCAGACTGCTATAACAAGATACCATAGACTGGGAGATATGAACAACAGAAATTTATTTCTCACTTTTCTGGAGGCTGGAAGCCCAAGATCAAGATGCCAGCATGGTGAGGTGAGGGCCCTCTTCTGGGTTCAAACTTCCTTGTATTTTCACATGGCAGCAGGAGTTGAAGCTTTCTCTTGGTTCTCTGTTATAAGGGAATTGTCTTACTCACCACTGAATATCCAATCTCTCTTTTTATTAATTTTTATTTTTTTATTATTTTATTAACATATAATGTATTATTTGTTTCAGGAGTACAGGTCTGTGATACATCAGTCTTAAACATTTCACAGCACTCACCATAGTACATACCCTCCCCAGTGTCCATCACCCAGACACCCCATCCCTCCCACCTGCCTCCACTCCAGCAACTCTCAGTTTGTTTCCTGAGATTAAGAGTGTCTTGTTTTGTCTCCCCCTCGGTTTCATCTTGTTTCATTTTTCCCTCCCTTCCCCTACCCCTCTGTCTTGTTTCTCAAATTCCTCATATCAGTAAGATCATATGATAATTGTCTTTCTCTGATTGACTTATTTCGCTTAGCATAATACCCCCTAGTTCCATCCATGTTGTTGCAAATGGCAAGATTTCGGGTTTTTTGATGGCTGCATAATATTCCATATTGTGTGTGTGTGTGTGTGTGTGTGTGTGTATACATATACATATATATACCACATCTTCTTTATCCATTCATCTGTTGGTGGACATCTAGGCTCTTTCCATAGTTTGGCTATTGTGGACATTGCTGCTGTAAACATTGGGGTGCACTTGCCCCTTTGGATCACTACATCTGTTTTTGGGGTCAGTACCCAGTGGTGCAATTGTTGGGTCATAGGGTAGCTCTATTTTCAACTTTTTGAGGAACCTCCACACTGTTTTCCAGAGGGGCTGCACCAGCTTGCATTCCCACCAACAGTGTAGGAGGATTCCCCTTTCTCTGCATCCTCGCCAACATCTGTCGTTTCCTGACTTGTTAATTTTAGCCATTCTGACTGGTGTGAGGTGGTATCTCATGGAGGTTTTGATTTGGATTTCCCTGATACCAAGCGATGTTGAGCACTTTTTCATGTATCTGTTGGCCATTTTGAATATCTGATCTTTTTTTTTTTTTTAAGATTTTATTTATTTATTTGACAGAGAGAGAGGGAACACAAGCAGGGGGAGTGGGAGAGGGAGAAGCAGGCCTCCCACTGAGCAGGGAGCCCGATGCGGGGCTCGATCCCAGGACCCTGAGATCCTGACCTGAGCCGAAGGCAGATGCCCAACGACTGAGCCACCCAGGCGCCCCTTGAATATCTGATCTCTTAACAGTGCCTAGCATATAGCAGTAGCCTCTTACCCCATCTCCCATTAGAAGAATGGGAAGAAATCAGAGAGGGAGACAAAGCATGAGAGACTCTGGACTCTGGGAAACAAACTGAGGGTTACAGAAGGGAGGGGGTTGGGGGGATGGGGTAACTGGGTGATGGGTATTAAGGTGGGCACGTGTTGTGATGAGCGCTGCACGGTGTTATAAGCAACTAATGAATTGTTGAACACTACATCAAAAACTAATGATGTATTATATGTTGGCTAACTGAACATAACAATAATAAAAAAAGGATTAACTGAAAGAGAAAAAATACTATTCTCCTCAAACTCCATTCTTAAAAAATATTAAATGAGGAGACCAACAAATATGCTACAGTTAACAACTTAAATAAGTGTGAAGATAATTTCTCTTGGTGTTTTTTCCTCGTGTTTTTCAACAGCATGAACATTAGTTATTAAAGTGGTTTCAGATGTTCCTTTTGTATAAATAAGGTATTAAACCAGAATGGTTTAATAAAAAAACCTTCAAATAAGAAAGCAGAAGCATGGACTTGGCTTTGTCTCTTATTTAAACAAGTTGTATAATTCAGAGTTCAAATTATCCATTTAAAAATGGAGATAATAAAGGCATTGCAACCTGGGAACATCGTTTTAAATTCAAGAGACTCATAAAACAGATGCCATTTCCATAAATACATTTATTTCGTATGTTACATGTGAAAAAGGACTATTTAATGTTATTCATCATGTGGAAAACCAAAGCATAAGAGCTATGTCTCTGCAAGTCTGCATTCATGGTGATTCTATCATTTTCTTCTAAGGAAATTTTCAGCATTTTAATCAGTTTATCTCTTGTCTCTTGAAAAACTTTCCCTCTAGACTTTTTTTTTTTAAATTTTTTAAAAAATTTTTTGACTTTTTTTTTTTATATCTTGGCTTCTAAGGAGAAAAAATATGAAGCCGCAACTTATTGACTACTAATTCATTTAACCTATAAATCAGCAGAAACAGAAAAATAATACGCATCATTTCTAGAGCTTACAACTTCCATAAATAAAAATTTCATTTTCTGGTACTGACAACCTGAGTTTCCACTATGCTGGTGAGTCCTCAGCATGTCACTTGCTCTTTATGACTAAAGTAAATATTAAAGCCCACACACTTGATAGATCCGCAGCAGCCCTCTTTTCCTCTCAGCTTTTGAAATGAAATAAGAGTTCAATAAAAGGGTGTACTACAAGCCTTTTGTTCAGATACATACAGTATATCTTTCGGTATGTACAGCATATTCATTTCTTCCAAATGTTTTATTTCTTTGGTGCTTGCAGTTGGTGAAAAAACAAAAAGCTGAAGTGCTGACATATTTACAGAGGGATTCAGAGCGTATAGAGTTTATTGGACACCATTATCAAGAATAGCGTTTAATCTGGTGGGAACTTTCTTTTCTTCCTTTGCTTTTTTTTTTTTTTTTTTTTCTTTCAGTGTCACAACTAGGACAGGACCAAATGGGGTCTGAAAACATTCAGGTCCTTTTTCCCAGGAGACAGAATTGAAGTCTAAAAGACACTTAGTCTTGGAGATTTAATTCCACACAGTCCCTCTTCTGAAATTTGAACTTGGATACCATCCAGGTTTTCCTTGTCTCCTTTTAAATCACATTATATATTGTAGTAGCAGCCATGCCAATTAACACATTCCTGTATGTTCAGGGCATTCAACAAAGCCTGCAAAGATAAAATGGTAAAGACGTTCCCTTTTCTTTTTCTTATATTTAATTTTTGTTTAAATTTCCAGTCCATTGTGCTCAGGAGGAAAAAGCTGGATTTACTTGTAATCAGCAAGGATCCCTGTATTCATAATGTAGTGAAACAGAAAACTGGTGTTAATTTCAGGAGGGGAAATGAAACTTGATAGGGCAATGGTGGATGAATTACCAGGACTTTTTCTGTTATAGAAGACAGATACTCAAATCATTGGACTTAGGCATGAAATAGGCTTACTAATACATTTAATTCGGTAGTTGAGAAATTGTCTGACTTCAGACAAGCTTAGATCTAAGAACCCCAAATAAGGTTATCTTTTCTTGCTTCATCTCTTCATCTGGCTTCTCTTGGTCTCTTTTTTTCCTACTGCAGACAAGCACTCACAATATGGTGGAGAAGCTACCTACCTGTGGACATCTATGCATCATCTCTTTATTCTATGATCATGAAAAATAAAAGCTTTTCATCATTAAGTCACTCATACTAAAACTCTTTAGGACATACTTAGTATGTGCCGGACCTCTCATGAAGATTACATTCTGCTGGGGAGGGACAGAAGATAAACTATAGTATAACTGATAGAGATAACCATGTGCCCAAATCCCATTTCTACTTTCTCTGACAAGTAACTTCAGCTACCACCAGATGAACTTCAAGAGTTCTTCCAATCAAGAGGTATTATTTGATGTTTATTTCTTATGTTATAGACCCCCAGCCATTAATGGCTTTGAAGATAAAGTGGGACCATGTGCCAAAAACAAGGACAGCTTCTAAAAACTGAAAGAAAGCAAACAGTTTCTCTCCTGGAGTCTCCAGAAGGAATGCAGCCTTGTTGGCATCTTGACTTTAGCTTAGTAATATCCATTTAAGATTTCTCATTTTTAGAACCATAAGATAGTAAATTTTGTTGTGTTTTAAGCCACTAAGTTTGGAGTAATTTCTTACAGCAGCAGCAGGAAACTGATGGACCCTTTATGTGTCACCATTGCTACCAGCATGTGCATCTCCATTAACTCCTGCCTTCTTGTTCCTTCTCATGTCTTCTTTCCATCTTTTACTTCTCTCTCTCATGGAAATAGTCCTTTTCCATGTGATCTAGCCACTGTAATTCTACTCTGCCCTTCTCTACACTGAATTTGTGGTCCTAAGGGGAAATACTTCTTACCCAACCGAGACACACCATTTAGGGATTAATGCTGAACATTAGCTATTGAAAAAATGTTTCTTTCTTTTTTCTGCTTCTAGATATAATATTCCGATTATGTCTCTAGGATGAGAGCCTTCTGTTTTCCTGTGGCTTAAAAAAAAAAAAAAAGGTATGTTCTAGATATTGTCTAACATGCTTCATTCAAGAAATAATTATCGAGAGCCCACTATGTTATACACTGCTACAGATAAATGTATAAGAAATAGTATCTAGATTGTAGAACTGATAGAAATGCCATCTTTCTATAACATATAAACCTAACTGATAGGTTTTAATAAACAAAATCTAGGCAATAGTATGTATGTTTTGAAGGCATTAGTTAGACATAGTTATTATTTAGTAAGTGTTTAATAAAAGGAATATGACAGTGATTTCCCTATTGCCCCAGTTTGTTTGGAACTATCTACACAAATTAAATTCTGATTTCTTTGTATCTTTTAAAGAAACAAATATATAGTCTTCTAGGCTTCCCTGCATTGAAGGAAAAATCAATATAAAGAAATGATTTCATTGTTTTATGGCATCACAGTTGCCCTGAAATTGTTTGCATATTATAAAATCTCATGTGCACTGCTTTTAAATCCCAGTAAAGCAAGTATTACATTATTGCTTTGTTATAAATTCCAGAAGCCTGTGTTTTTTTTTTTTTTTTTTTTCCTTGCTATACATGATGAAAGACAAACGCATCTCTAAGTGATCAAGCAAAGGGGACATTTTGGAGCATGTACTGTCCATTTATTCACAACCTACCTCCCCACCCCATGGATGCCTGAAAGCAAGCATTATTTGAGGCTTGTTTTAAATCAGCTTTACTATAAAACATTCGGCTCCTGCCAGTGTTTCAAAGCAGTTCTTTGAACAGCTTGAAATCACTAGGGAGGGAGGGGTGGCAAAAAGTGGAGCTTCAAAGACCTTGTCCAACTGAAACAATACACCACTCTCAGAGCTAACAAATCAACAGGGAAGATGCTGCAAGCAAGGTCAAAGCTTACAATAAGGTCATTTACTTTTTCAAGGTTGTAGAGACCCATTTGCTGGCCTGCAACAATGATTCAACCAGGCATAACTAGGAGAAAAAAGTAATAATTTGAAATATCATTTGCCCTGAAGATGTCACTTATGGTTCAGTTAAATAAGAAAATGTCAAGGAAAAATGGAGTGATTTGATTGTCTGTTGAGTGTTGAGTCTTGCCTGCAATCAACTCCATTCAGGCTCTGAACTTTAAAGCCTTGAATGGGGCTGACTGCAGTCCTACTACAAAACATCCTTTTCCTATTACTTAATTAACAACATAAATATATATTTTCCCAAGTTGGCATTTTGTAAGTGCAATAAGAAAATTGTTCTACTTGACCAGTGTCCATTTTTTTGAGAAATTTGATAATATGTCTCCTCTAAAACCCTGTGCTTTTTCAAGGGATGAACAGTCATTATACACATGGGCTCTAATATCAAACTGCCTGACTTAACCTATCAAATTTGCTGCAAACAGTGCAATTTTGGCCAAGTAATCTGGGAGTATCTCCTTTTCCTTTTCCGTAGAGTGGAGCCAGCTTTGACCGCTATCTAACCACCTCTTAGTTGTTGTGAGGATTAACTTTTACAATACTTGTAAAATGATTGGAAAGGTACTGGTTACATAATAGATGCTCAATAAATATTAGGATTTGTACTAGCTAGCCTTTTTCACAGAAACAGAACCCATAGGATATGCATATGTACATAGAGAGATTTATTTTGAGGAATTAGTTCACAGGGTTGGGAAGGCTTGGTAAGTCCAGTCTGCAGGGTACATTGGCAGATTGGAGACCCAGGGAAGAGTTGTGGTTCAAATCCAAAGGCAGTCTACTGGCAGAATTCTTTTTTGCTCAGGGAAGGCAAATCTTTGTTCTATTAAGGTCTTCAGCTGTTTGTATGAGGTCTTTCCTCCACACACACTATGGAGAATTCAATGCTCTGAGTATTTGTGTCCTCCCAAAATTCATATGTGGAAATCCTAATCCCTAATGGGGTGGTATTAGGAAGTGGGGCCTTTGGGAGGTGATTAGCTCACAAGGGTGCAGCCCTCATCAATGGGAATAGTGTGCCCTTAGTTATTATTTAGTAAGTGTTTAATAAAAGGAATATGACAGTGATTTCATGTTTGAGATGTCATGGCATGTTTCATGTCATGCTTGAGATCATGTTTCCTCACTCTGCTCTCTACCATGTGAAGATACAAGAGGTTGGCAGTCCACAACCCAGAAGAGGGCCTTCACCAGAACCCCATCACCTTGGTAGCTGATCTTGGACTTCTAGCCTCCAGAATTGTGAGAAATAGATTTCTGTTGGTTTTAAGCCACCTAGTCTATGGTATTCTGTTATAACCCCCTGAAATGACTGAAACAGAGGATAATCTGATTTACTCAGAGTCCACCAATTTCAATGTCAATTTTCTTTAAAAAACTCCTTCAGAGAAATGTATGACCAAATATCTGAGCACCATCGCTCGGACAAATTGACATATAAAATTAACCATTACACTGTTATTATCAATATATAATCTCATTCTCAATATATAATCTTTAGGCTGGATAACAGAATGGGGGAAAAGGAAGACTTTTCAGAGAGGACCTATATATCTGTGCCCATGTCCCACCTGTCCAAGCCTTTGCCCTCAGTTGTGGGAGTTTGAGGAAGAGAAAGGTCAGTTTGAATGAAATGTATTTCATAACTTTCAGTGCTACCTGGGTGTAAAATAGACAGTTGCTAGTATAATATGCCTGATGATAATCAGATATCATATTGATATCTGTCAAGTCAAACTTCCATGATATTTTTCCACCCACTCTGTTAGACAAAATTTCTTGCCATTCCTCTCATAAATGGTAAGGCAAGCAGGCAGAATTATTTCTGAAAAGGTGTTTTTGAAATGTGTATGTTTTCTAAAAAGGAATGGAGAGGGCCTTAAATTGCTTCTTTATTGTTTTTTTTTAAATTTCTTTTCAAAATTTGTTTGAGTATAGTTGACATACGTTACTTTTAGGTGTACAACATAGTGATTCAACAAGTCTATACATTATGCTGTGCTCACAACACATGGAGCTACCATCTGTTACCATGCAATGCTCTTACAGTATCATTGGCTATATTCCTTATGCTGTGCCTTTTATTCCCATGACTTGCACATTCCATAACTGGAATCCTCTCTCTCCCACTCCCCTTCACCCTTTACCCCCATCCCACCACTCCCTCCCCTCTGGCAACTAGCAGTTCTCTGTATTACAGTATTTGTTTAGATCTCTATCTTAGCATATCAAAGCACAGTTGTCTATCAGATGGTTTCACTTATCTGTAAACATTTCTCTTAACTACCTTTTCTATTTAGAGTGTTTATTAACATTTTTTCCCCAAAGAATTCATTTATTTCCATGTTCTCATTGTTAGGTGCATAGTCAGTAACACCCTTTGATCCCAGCAAGCTTTGGGGTAAGGGGTAACTGACCCACCCTACTCTTCAGGAGACTTAACATTTTAGAGGGGGGCTTCCTTAAAATTTTGTAAGTCTCCCTCTCTCCAGTGAGTGGGTGAGCTGGAGGGCAACAATGCTTTCTGGCCAAAGTATCCTGAGCTGGGACAAGGACCTGTGTGGGCATTGGTCCCTGTATATCCCCTTCGGGATACTTCACCCTTCATGACTATCAAATGCCTCTTAGGAGTTCCAGGAGTTGAGCCTATAGGGATTATCCAGGGCCCTGTAGCTTGGTCCTGGTTCAAGAAGAGTGGCCTAGTGAACAGATTGGTCCCATTGGCTTGCAAGATATTTCTCTCCAGAATAGCACATTGATTGTGCTATTGTGTCATAATGGGGATGGCATGCTGATTTTTTATGACTCAGTTTTTTTTTTGTATAGAGGCCTCTCCAAAAAAATTTACCTAGGAGGGGCCCTGCATACAATGATCCTCAAGATGATCATCTAAGTATAAACTGGATTAGGAAAAGTATTCCTACAGAAATGGGCATTTTCATCCACTCCTTCTGGGAAAATGAACTGATGCATGTTTTGGGGGGAGATAAATTGGCAGTATCTGCCAAAATTTTGAATTCACATCATATGGCCTAGAAATGCAATTTCTAAGAATTTTTTCTTATAGATGCAAAGTGTGCAAAGATTTATGTACATGAATGACTGATTATATGGTATTAATTATGATAATATGCAGTGGGAAAGTGTCATTATAAAAGTTACATAAAGTTTTACACACACACACACATATATAGAATGTATTCACTGGGAACAATGAGGCACACATACATGTATGACATAGCAAACGTTTCAATTCAGTTTCAAATAAGAAACAAATATATTGTTAAACCTTTGGAAAGATATTCAGGAAAATGATTAAGAGGTTACTTCCAGTAACTGTTAGAACTGAACAGTAATGAGAAATTTTGTTTCTGTTCTTTCATTCTTCAAATAAACAAAAGTGTTCAAAAAAAGGTAGCACACAAATGGGTTGATCAAGATCGTGTTTCTAATTCTGGTTCAGGTCTTATACTCTGTAGTGAATTGGGCCAGTCCAGGAGACATGAAACTGGATTTAAATCCTGGCTCTGTCATTTATTAGTTGTGTGGCCTCGGATAACTTACATTAAATTCTCTTCCTCTGTAAAATGAGAACAGTAACACCTATCATAGAGTTTCTGTGAACATGGCATGAATTAAAACCAGTGATGTTCTTATTTAGACCCAAGCTTATTATAGGCACACTCAGAATTTTTTGGCTATTGCTCTTGGCTTCTTATGCCTTGATACCCATCCAAATATGTATGTTACCAGAACTTCTGAATCCAGACTGTGGCAGACTTATATGCTCACTTATACATCTCATCATCACCTTAGATGAAATGCATTCAAGACCAAATATTATCTTCTGTCTTGAAAAACCTTCCCCTCAACTTCCCTGCATGTTAAAGTCTCTGCCATTCTCCAAATTATGCAAACTTAGAACTATGGAATATTTTTGATTCATCCTTGTTCTTCATATTTTGGAAGGTCATAGGTAATATTAATTGAATATGAATGTCCTTTCATTACAATTCAACTACCATTTATCAAAAGCTTACTGTATTTTCAGGTATTATAAGAGACTCTAGGATATGAACAGGATAAATACAATGCATTCTAATAACCAGGTCAAGGTTAAGGAGTACAGCTAGTTAAACAAATTATAGTACAATGTAATCAATGTCTTAATAAAAAGTAAGAACATATGGTTACTTAGGTGGCAAATCAATAACTGCCCTTATAAAGGATAGGTATGTTCTGGAGTTAAAGAAGAAGAAAAATTGAGGGGTATGATCAATTCTGGGAAAGTGTAGCATCTTAAGTGATGTGAGAACTAAAAATTTATGTTATTAAAATAGTGAATAGAAGGCAAAATTTGCACTTAAAAAACTGAGTGAGTTGCAAAAAGTTAAGAGAGCAGGCAATAGATTTTTTTTTTTCTCCAAGAAGCTGCATCGTGCTACTTTGGATGGTTTTGGATGGGTTTGGAATCAAAAGGAACTGTGGCAACATCACTTTATAAATACCTATTTTCTGTCTGACCCTGCTTAAAATCATTAATTTCTCAGAACCTCAGTTTGCTCAATGTAAATGGAACATTGGGATGATTAACAACTTATGTAGTTGCTGTAAGAATGAGATGCCACAAATGAAGTGTCTAGCCCCAGTAATGTTACATAGAAGACTCAATACAAGTAAAACATTCTCTTATCTCCCTTATTCAATAATTGGGCAATAAATAAAAAGAAGTGGGGCAATTGCTTAATGGGAGAGGAACAATTGAGGGCATGTTTTTTATTTTGTTTCTTCACAGAATTAAAAAGCTTCCTTGTCAGGGGAATGAATCCAAGGAGAGATGAACTGTAGGAGAAGAATGGAGCTGTATATTTTAGATCAGTACAGTTCAGTAGGAATAAAGTGAAAGCCAGAGATGCAAGCCACCTCAGCTAGAAACTACACTAAAAATAAAAGAGAAACAGTAAAATTAATTTTGGTAGTATAGTTTAACTCAATGTATCCAAAATATTAGCATTTCAACGTATAATCAATATGAAAATCACTAATGAGATGTTTAAAATTATTTGATGTAAAGCACTTAGCAGAGAACCTGGCATGTAATAAGAGCTCAGTAAATCTAGTTATTTTTATTATAATGTTCCCAAATAAATCGTAGCTCTTTGAAAGTCAGTATCACATTCCTTGAATATCTCTCTTGCACCATTGCTTTGCTAATAGTATACCCACTAATAGTATAACCTAATTCTGACCTAGATTATTGGAAGAGCTTCCCCACAGATTATTGGTGGTCTTCCTGCTTCTAGGATGATTTTTTCTCCACTACCCTTAGATTTATCTCCCCATACCCAAATGCAATTAAATTAGTCATCTGCTTAAAACCTTTCAATAGCTCCCCATTGCTGTAAGAAAAACTATGAACTCCATGTGTCTTTGATTTATATTGTTATCCTCTTTATTTCCCCACACGTTTTCCCCAACTTCAGTGGGGAGGACTGTTTTGTGCATCACTGCTTTGGGGAAGCCACGTGGCGGGAATGGAAGCAGAGATGGTCAGTAAGACTTCCTGGATTTGTGTATAAACTGCTGGGTCTTCAGGAGATTTCAGATCATTTTCCTGGAAGTAATATGGAGAAAGGGATTTGAAAACATAACCAGAGTGCCTTGGAGAAGCAAAAGGGAGAAGGGGGCTCTTCTCTCAAATGAGACAGACTTTCCAAATGCCAGAAGAGGAAAGACAGAGTCTGTGAATATTGAGAGGGTAGTGACCTGGTGTATCATCCTAGCGGGGGCTTGTGGAAGTGCCAAGACCCAGGAGAAGAGCAACTGTAATGTGGATTGGAGATGTATGATCATATGTTTTAAAGTATTTCCTATGTATATGGCTTTTTGGATGAAGAATCCTATTTCCACATTTCAGGAGCACAGACAGTGTCCTCCATAAGCTGCACATTGCCTTTTTTGTTCCATCTCTATGTTCCAATTCCTCAATGCCTTGTCTTCCTCAGTTATTTATACTTAATCCCTGTTATACGCAGAGAGGCATTACACTATAAAAGATAATAAGATGAACTTTGGAGCCAAACCACTGGGGTTCAGATCCTAACTCTTTCACTTGCAAATGATATATCTTGGGCAAATTATTATGCCACTTTGACCAAGCAGTTATACCTTTCCAGGTCTCTTTTTTCTCCTCTGTAAAATGGAGATAATAGTATCTAATAGTATGTACCTCATAGGGTTGTTATAAAGCTCAAATGTGTTGCATGTCAAGTACTTAGAATAGTAACTGGCATACTGAAAATGCTATATAACCATAGATTATTTATTATTATTTTATCAGTGATTTATTATGATAAAAGCAACTATTATTCATTTCCATGCCTGTCCTCCCCATTAGTCTATAGGCTGTCTGAAATCAAAGACCCTGGCATTATTACAAAACCTTCCAAAACAATTCACTCTACATGATTGTTGAGTGAATAAGTAAATGTTATATGGTCTCTTTGTATCCCTGGCACAGTCCTTTCTAGAGCCTGATTCAGATCATACCTTCGGAAAAGAGAACCTTCATAGAATAGAAGACAAACTGTTGGGGGGCAGAGTGTGTTGTGTTCCCATGTGGGGTGCTGGAGATCCGAGGTGCAGCATAATGTTGGTGGACGTAGCAGACACCACTGCTTGCCTTCCCTCCAACTACTCACAACTTCTTCCTTTCCAACATGCACCTTGTCTTGTTTAATTATCCACCGGCCTCAGTCAGCGCTAGGTGCTGTGGGGGTGGGGCTTGGGGGGAAGGTGGGCAGCAGTAACACAGCCCCAGGAAGGGCAACCTTATTAGAATAAACCAATCATGATGGTGTCATTCCCTCCACCAGGGACTGGATGAGGCATGGGCCTATAACCTTTTCCTCCTCTCTCCATTGGACATTGTCGTGTAGTGGCCATCTTATGACCATAGCAGCTAACGTACTGAATTTAGCAGAATAATTGGCAGAAACTGCATACCTGATGACATTTTGTTGATCTTCGGAATTGCACAATCTGGGGATGATTTTCTTTTAAGACTTCTATTTAGAGGAAAAGATAAATATTCTTTGTTCGTGTTCAGTTAGAGGGATTTTTTTGTTTTGTACTGTGCAGGAAAAAATCATTATTAACAACCCACTGGACCAAAGAGGACATATCTGTCAACCAGCCAAGAGATTTTCATGTCATTATAAGGAATTATTAGGTTTCTTGCAAGAAGTTGTTGAAATAACTATATTAAAACTAAAATAACAGCTCTGTAATCATTTTTTCTTAGTGCTGCCTTTTACTGGTTGGTTAGTCAACCATAACTATTTGCTTCAGGAAATAATTTAGAATATAGAGAACAAAATTGCTGCCTGAGAGAGAGGCTTTCTTCATACATATATTTGTTTATTTTACTAGAAGCTAGAATCAAATTAGTTTTGTCATTTTTAATTCAGGTGCAATTTTTTCTGTGATCAAACTTTCTATTAGTTTGATACTGAGCAGTAACTCCAATTCCCTTGTCTAATGTTGAGGATGATGAATCACAAAGTAATAAAATATGTGAAGATACTGCTTTTTAGTAGACACATATTCTAATGTGCAAATAGGTTTTTTTTTTTTTTCCCCTAGTACTTCACTTGGTGACTTTAGGTTTCACAGAAAACATAGCTTATAAAAATAACATTTTGTTTTTATTTTTAAAAAATACCCAAGCATTGGGGCACCTGGGTGGCTTGGTTGGTTAAGTGTCTATCTTTGGCTTGGGTCATGACCTCAGGGTCCTGGGATCGAGCCCTGTGTTGGACTTCCTGCTCAGCGGGAAGTATGCATGTCCTTCTCCCTTTGCCCTCCCACCCCCTGCTCATGCACTTGTGCTCTCTCTCTCTCAAATAAATAAAGCTGGTTGGAAGCATTGACCTAATGAATTAACTTAAAAAGTGGGGGATAGAGTTGTTCTTAGGATTATCATATCTGCTTGTCAGGAAGAAGGCTGAGGGAGACATATGTAAACCTAAATTAAACAGGCTCACTGAGTCTATGTGACAGACTAAGGTCCATTCTTTCTAGACCATGGTGTGGATAGTTTTGATATATGTCTGTTGTGTTTTGGAAGCAAGATAGGACTGAACTTGTATATGTGTGGGGGGGCAGGGTTTAAGTCTGAGACTAGGGATGGGGGCCGGACATTAGTAGGATTAATTGCTGAATAGCTGGGAAATTTAAAGGCAAAAATTAGGGAAATTTCCATAAAGTAGCATCTCATCAAAATGTAGCTCCCTTACAGAGATTGAAAAATTTTGTCACTAGCTTTAGGTTGCAAAATAAGTCAAGGTCAAAATTAAACACATCTTCAGGAGTGCCAGTTTTAGACCTAGTTTCTTTTAAATCTTATCTCGGTTCCTCAAAAGAATCATTCCTATATCCAACCCTAAAGATCCCTGCTGTTGACATCTCTCCATTTAAAATTATCATAATCACCCCAGTGAAGGAACATGTATTTAAGAATGTTCATACGCACTTCAGATTGCCCCAACTGAATTAATGACTAATTCTGAGACTCAGGTAGTAGGCCCTGCGAGAGGTTTTGGAGGCTGTGTGTCAGACTTCAAAGCACACTTTAACTTTGACACAGCAGGCTCCAGTCTAGCAGGACAGAACTGCCTGTGGCCGTGGCCCCCAAGTCCCAGTAGAAGGGAGGACATTTGCATTCACATCGCGTGTATTTGCTTATGGCCGAGCTTCAGTTCTCATGTCATCCACTAGCATTCCCAGGAAAGCTGTATAATGGAAGATGAAAGTGAATCTGAGGGAACCCGAGGGCAGCAAAACACTACTTGGGCCTCCCAGAGTAGTTACTCTGACCGCTTCCCCCCCCATTCTTAAGTGGCACTTTCACCCCAGTGTGGGTCTCGAAGTTGCCATTTCTCCTGGTTGGAGGCTAACTTTTGCCACATTTTGATCTCTCTTTTTTAGAGCATTTTGTTTGACTGAATGTTAAGGAGCTGCTTGTCCCGTTTCCACACTTGCTGAATTGGCTCCGCTCTGACAGCCCTGTCTCACTTTGATTGGCAGTCACAGGGGACAGGCAGTGTTTCAGGTCAGTGCAGCTAGAGACTCTGAAGGCTGGCCTGGTGACAATTTATTATTTCTGATGACTAATTACAGGGAGGTTTGTGTTTCGTGGGTGTTTTGATGGGTGGCTTTGGCAGAGTGATCCCCTTACTGAAATACTTCAACCTTTGTGAACACTTAAAAGATACTCCTTTTCTCTGTGGGTTAAGGAAGATAAGGAAGCGGAAAATGTTCATATGGTCAATTTCATGATTTCCTAGAGAGAAATTAAGAAGGTTTAGGAGGGGGAGATGACTGATCTCAAGATTTGAAGGATTAAGGACCAGTCCCACAGAAAGGTTTACTAGGCATTAGAAGGTGCTTATTTGGAGGAAGTTGGTAGAAAGCATATATCCTAAGAATGTAATGTGATTGTTTTATCTTGATTGAGTTAAATATCTCAAATTTTATATGCCTGGAATTTAACGTTATCTCAAAGGCTCATAAATCAAATTTATCTCCCTAAACACTGGATTATTTAAAAAAAAAAAAAAAAAGAAAGGCCTACTTGAAAAGAATGGGTGTAGTGCTAACCAACCCAAATTATGTGTAAAATTTATATGAGGAAAATGGCTTGAATGAAGCACAACAAATTATCTAATTAGATTAGCAGATTATAAAAAAAAATAGACAATTGTAACTGTTTTTGCTGTAGCAACAAACAATTCCAAAAATCTTAGTGGCTTAAGCAACTAAAATTAAACAACATTTATTTTGTCACTCAAGTTTCATGAATGCCTTGGGTCAGCTGTGACACTGCTGGGCTCAGCTGGGTTCCACTGGGCTTGGCAGCCTTGGTAGGACTTGACTGAGTAGGCTTGGTTCCATGTAACTTTTATTCTGGAACTCAGAGTGAACAGCCAGCCATTATCTGGGTCATGCTTTTTTTCACAGCAGAGGACAGAAGCTCAAGAAGGTAAAGCCGCACCACAAAGGTAAATTTAAGGTTTCTGCTTGAAAGTGGTATCTCATCCATTCATATTCTATTGACCAAAAAGTCACTTGACCAAGCCCAAAGCCAGTGAGGTAGCCAAGCATATTCCAAGTAAAAGGAAGCATGATAAAGTCAGGGATGAAACAAATAATTGTGAACAAATAATATCTACTGTAATGATCCAAAATCTTAAAATAGCAAAAAGTCAACCTTAGAAATTAAACAACAGAAGGAAAATTCAAGGGCAATAACAGAAGTGGGGTAGCTGTGACTGAAGTGTATTTAGTTTGTAAATTCTGAGAAATATTTGTGTTCCCTAGAAGATACTGGATTGACAAAGAAACTCTCAACTTAGTATTTGGCAATGCTCTGATATGTATCTTTTGCCCTGCACTTACCAGACTTGTAGTAAAGAACAATTTGGAGAATAATAATGATCATTTGCTCATCACTTCTTCAGAGCTAGGCTTTATGCTAAAATCCACAAATCTCATGAAGCCATCCATGGATTCTCTTTCTCCATGGAATTCAGGTTAAGAAAACCTTATTTGGTGGAGGTTCACCTACTTCCTAAGCTTTTAGATGTGATTGAGCACTCGGATTATTTCCATTTTCTTATTAGACTTTTTTCAATATGTAGGCATTTATCCTGAGCCTTGTCCCCTCTTGGATCCGATGGCAATAACAGCTCTATATATCGTATCATCACACAACATCCAGCGGGCAGAAGAATGTTTTCTTTTCTTTTTCTTTTCTTTTCTTTTCTTTTCTTTTCTTTTCTTTTCTTTTCTTTTCTTTTCTTTTCTTTTCTTTTCTTTTCTTTCTTTCTTTCTTTCTTTCTTTCTCTCTCTCTCTCTCTCTCTCTCTCCCCCCCCCTTCTTTCTTTCTCTTCTTTTAAGAGGGAGACATTTGCCAGAAGTCCTCTGTCAGACTCTTTCTCATCACTAGCCACAATTCTGTCATGCACAAACCATTGGTGAGGGTTAAGGAAATATCCTGATTGGGACCTATGCTGTCTAATATAAAATAGCCATTAGTTACATGTGGCTATTTAAATTTAAATACAACTAATATTAAATTTGAATACAACTAAACAATTAAATACAACTAAAAATTCAGTACATCATTTGCTTTAGGTACAGTTCAAATGCTTTATAGTCACACCTGGTCAGTGGCTACCATATTGAATAGTGCACATTGTAAGTCATGTCCATCACTGCAGGAATTTCTATTATATAGTACTGGTTTAGAGAAACCAAGACTCACATCTTAGAGCCCAGGAGGGACCTAGCCTTCCTTGAAACACGTGACCTTTAACCTGAACAAAATCATGGTTCTATTGGAAGGATCAAGGGGGCAGAGGGATGTGTATTAGGTGAAAAAACTAACAGTGCTGCCAAAATGTCTGAGTGGTGAGAGAGGATGTGTGAGATGACTTGAGGGACTAAAAGCAATAGGTCTTGTGGACTGATACAGTGAGGCAAGAAAGAGGAAGAATTCCAGGATGGCAATAGTTTTTTGGCTTGGAAAACTTGATAAATGCTGGTCCCATTCACTGAGAAAAGGAATGAATGGAAGGGGCGGTGTTGGAGGGAAACAAGAATAGATTTTAGTCACATAGAATGCAAGGTATACTGGTGGGAGAGGATGGTGAAGACTTCCGTAGGCAGTTGGCAATCCAGGAATACTGTCATTTCGGTTATCAGCAGTCTGAGAATATCTATGGCTCTACTGAAACCTAGAGCAGCACGAAATGAGGCATTGAAGATGATCTGGCTTAAGATTAAGTGGTTCTTCCTAATATGAATTTAAATATGGGGAAAGGGTGTACCTGGCTGGCTCATTCAGTAGAGCATGTGACTCTTTTTTTTTTTTTTTTTAAAGATTTTATTTATTTGAGAGAGAGAATGAGACAGAGAGAGAGAGCATGAGATGGGGGAGGATCAGAGGGAGAAGCAGACTCCCTGCCGAGCAGGGAGCCCGATGCGGAACTCGATCCCGGGACTCCAGGATCATGACCTGAGCCAAAGGCAGTCGCTTAACCAACTGAGCCACCCAGGCGCCCGAGCATGTGACTCTTGATCTTGGGGTTGTGAATTCAAGCCCTACATTGGGGGTAGAGTTAATTTAAAAAAAAAACAAAACACTTTTTTAAAATAAGTAAATAGATATGGGGAAAAGAAAGTAGAATAGTAACAGTTTCTTTCTTTTGATAAGAGCCAGTATTAAGTGGTAAAGAGATAAATAGTGCTTACTATTCCAGAGTAACACTTGTTCTCTACTGAGACCAGAAGTACAGATCTTCTTCAACTTGCAATGAGATTGGGTTCCCATAAATTCATTGTAAATTGAAAATATCAGAAGTCAAAAATGCATTTAACAAACCTAACCTATTGAATGCCATAGCTTAGCCTAGCCTACCTTAAACATGCTTAGAACGCTTACATTAGCCTATTGGGCGATGTAATCACATCTAACACAAGCCTGTTTTATAATGAACTGTTCAATATCTCATGCAATTTATTGAATGCTGGACTGAATGTGAAAAATAGAACCTTTGTGTGGGTACAGAATGATCGTATCTGTTGTTTATCCTCGGTATCACATGACTAAACTGGGAGCTGTAGCTCGCTGCCCTCCCAGGAAGAGCTCCAGATTCAAAATTTGAAGTACAATCTACTGAATGCCTATCACTTTTGCACCATAGTAAAGTTGAAAAATAGAACCATCGGGTCTGTATTTTCCCTGATTCACTAAGAGTATCACAAATTGCAGTAGACTAAAAAACATTTAATCATATATTTATTCCGTTTGTGTACAACACAATTGCATATTGAATATGATTCACAATAGCATGTATTTGTATTCAAACTAAATGTACATCATCTTCATAGTTTGTCATTTGCTAGAATGGTTTTGCTCAGAATATTAAAAAGATTAAGGGAGCAGCCAGCCAGTAGTATCTGATTCACTTTCCTCCAGCTTGCCATTGAAATTGTCATGAAACGTGAAGAATATGGGATCTTCAGTTATGAGGAAGGGTGCGGCAATTTCCCCTCTCTGAAGGCAGAATGAAAAGGAGGTTGTAGCAAAAGAGTAGCTTTACATTGATACACAATATGCATCCTGCTCACAGATCAACAGGGGAGGTCAAGTAGGAGGATCAAAGGATACCTCTTCCTTTCGCACAATTCCTCATTTCCCTCTCAACATAGTCCAGGAGATATGCTTTCTGAGAAAACCAAGAATGTCATTTCCTGCTGTGCCCTTGAAATTTCTTTGTAAATCATTTACTGCTATCTAATACATACATATGTGTATTTATATACTAAACAAAAACTAATACTGGCTCTGAGAAAACTTAATGGTAAATGAAACACTATTTGAAAATTCAGGATTTTATACTATAAAGGCACTTGAGGTATGAAATATGTATATGTATATACACATTATGTATGCATATGTATGATATGAACTTATGCATAGGTATATATCAGATGTGTATGTACACAATATGTGCATGTGTATGTACCATATAACGTGCATGCACATTGTGTAGATACATACGTATACACATAAATTGATATTTATTGTCTGTCTTCCCTGTGAGCATATAAACCCCATGATAGCAAGAACCTTGTTTATATTTATGCTGAAAAGTAAAAAGAAGATTAATAATTGGCTAAATAGGTACAGACATTTTTTAAAGATTTTTTTTTTTTTATTTGAGACAGAGAGAATGAGAGAGAGAGAGCACATGAGAGGGGGGAGGGTCAGAGGGAGAAGCAGGCTCCCTGCCGAGCAGGGAGCCTGATGCAGGACTTGATCCAGGGACTCCAGGATCATGACCTGAGCCAAAAGCAGTCGCTTACCAACTGAGCCACCCAGGCGTCCCAGACATTTTTTAAAATTTTTCTTCAACTTATTTATTTTTCTTCTCAGTCTGGTAATATGCATAAGAAAAGATGTATTATTTCCTGATTACTTCTGCAAATGCATAAGGTGACCTTCATGTATTACAATGGAGAGACCCATGATTCTAATAGGATGGTGCAATTGCAGTTTGTTTAAAAGTTGACAAACACTAACGCCAGCTCTGAGAAAACCTATAGGCAGACTAAGTGCTATTTGAAAACTCAGGACTTTATATTATAAAGGCACTTGAAATAGAGGCCAAAGGGATTTTATGGTTATTGCTGGGAGGTTTTGTGAAATGGTAGACTTTCCTCAGATTCTTAATACAAAGCACATATTTGACAATCTTCTTCTAGAAGCTAATTTATTTTTATTTCTTTAATCATAGAAGGTAGTATGCTCATAACAAAAATGTTTTTATTTAGCTCTTTTATCCATGGAATAAGTAATAGATACAAAAATAATTAAGTGGAAATTTAGATCTCTAAAGTTAATGCAGGAGATAGCTAGTACAATTGTGGTTAAGGAAACAACACCAAATATGTAAGTTATACTCATTGCCCAGTCTTTTAATACAAGTGGGGAAGTCACAGGAAATTAGGGCATGTGTGTTTGCATGTGAATACTGCATACAGGAAGGTAAATAAGCAAGTGTGAATGGAATGGGGAGAAGTAACATGTAAGGTAGTCTAATACAGAATTTTGTTGAGTTGAAAAAACAGAATAAAACCAAGCCTCCAAAGTCATCAAATTGTGAGCATCATGCATTCACATCCTCTTGAGAATTAGATTGACATCTTAAAATATGAAATCTTTTGCTTCATCTCGGTTCCATATACATTTAATATTCTTTTTGACTTTTTTGCATTCTATCTGTTCATGTCTAGGCAACATGAATACAGGAAATGATAAAAAGTTAAAAGCAAATATTTCAAATCAAGCAAACATTTCAACTTACTAATTTATTGACCATTTTAGACAGGTGTGTGTGTGTGTGAGAGAAAGAGAGCGAGCATGAGAGAGTTGGTTTGTGTGCATTTAAGGCATAACTGAAGATGGGTATCTTTATAAGTGCTTATGAAAAGATGTTTCTAGGTATGAGGTCTTTGTGTGGCTAATTATGCAGAAGCTACAGATCGATACAGGTAGACGTCTTCCCAGACTTTTTATGAGGATAGCACCTGAGAGAAGGGAATAGATTTGATATTTGTTGTATAAAAAGTATTAAACCTATTTTTCTTTGTACGTTCAGGTCAATATTATTTATGGATAGTTCACAACCTGCATGTAAAAAGTATTTATATCTGTATGAAAGTTATATAGCCTTCTATAACTTAAAAAGGATATTTGGAAAATAGAATGGTGGTATATTCCAGAATAATAAAATTGAAACTTTAATAATCAGAACAAAGCTATTTCAAAAGTTAATAAATGAAAGGTACAGGATCAGTAATATGAGTCAATCTAATAGAATTTGAAAAGTAAAATACCCATTTTTGATCAGACATTGGGGGAAATAAACAATAGGATCTAATCAAGTCCTCACTTGCTCTTGTGTGGTCTGGTCAGATTTCAGCGCGAGGGTTCAACGGCTCCATGATCTGTGCCAGGGGCGGGGGGAGAGGGTGGCGGTGTGTATGAATGGTGGGAAATTGTCCGCATAAAGAGGTTAATGGGAAGACAATTCTTTTCCAGAAACAAAAAGCGAGTGGTGGTGATTCCTCTTGTCCCAATCAAGTTGACCACAGAAAAATTAGAATAAACAAGATTTTCAAGAAGGGCAAATATCTGGCAGTCTTTCCAAAGAAAGGATATTTCTTTTTTCAGTAGAGCTATAGGTCTTAAACAGATGATTTTAATCTTCTGGATTTTTTTAAATTAAAAATTCCATATGTTTCAGGTGACTTTTTATATATTACAGCTTTGGCCAATAAGTGGATATTTGTGAGTAGTGTCGTGAGCGTGTTTTTATATATATATATTTTTTTTTTTGCACATTGCAGACAGGTATAAAATTTTCAAAATTTCAGAATTACCCAGTGAAAGCCTCCGCTTCCCTCCCTGCCAAAACAGTCTTTGTTAGCTTGCACTCTCTCTTCTACTTTCACTGATCCGTGAGCCAATACAAAGTCACAGCTATTGCTTTTTACAACATATGTCTGTGAAGGTCTCTCACTGCACATGTCAAGACAGCGCTCTTGAGCATATGTGAGTTATTTATCATCAAACAGATTTCATAGTAACAGGTGCATCCACAGGACCCAAATGTATAAAAAAGACTAATTTCCTTTCTCCTCCTAAAAGACAGTGACTAAAAGTGGTAAGATAATGGTTGGAATCCTCGACAACCAAAAGCTTCCAGCAGATGTAGCTCTTGAAGCTTTTACTAAACACTGGGAGAGCGTTATGCAATCATTGCAGGCAAATCATTGCAGGCAAATGGTGGTGGTGGGGGGGAGATGACTGAAGATGTTAATAAACTCATATGCTCCTGTCTTAGAACAATGGAATGTTTAGACGTGACAGCACCCTTCAAGGTGCTCTCATCCAACCTCCTCGTTTATGAGGCCAAAAATAGGATGGATGGTTTGCATAAACTCCGAAGTTGTTCCTGCAGAAACCAGGTGTTAATGACAACTAGCCCAGGGCTCTCTGATCCCGACACCCTTCCACCTTTCTGTTAACATCAGCAGACGTCTCATTGTTTTGATCCCTTAACTGAGTACTTGCTGAAATACCGCTTTCTCTACCCTCTAGCCATATTTATTACTCCCCTTTTTCTTACTCCAGATTCGTGAAATGCTCTTTGTGCTTGTATGAAAAAAATGTTCAGTGCACTATAAGGAATGATTTGAAAAGAATATTATCGCTGTGCATGTCACACCCGCGGTGTGATAGTATTTCCTCCTGGCAGCATCCATATGATCACTTGAGGCAGAATTAAAAATTAGTGTCTCCAAGAGAGGGGCTGGGCATCCCCCCCCCCCCCCAGGCCCCCGTCACTGGTGGCTGAGCTCGAGAACACTCACTGAACGGTGAGTGCAAAAATCAGCTCTGAACCTGGCCACTCTGCTGTGTTGCGTCACTTGCTCAGATCGCGCATGACAAATCCTCACATGCGTTTGGTGACATTTAGAGAGCACTCTGGACTCTGCCAATATGCCAGGCAGTCAGAGTGTGCATGACAAATTATGAAACACACACTGTGAAAATTATGGCCCCTGTCACGGTGCCAATCTGCTGCTGAAAACCTACTGCTGCTAGAAGTAATGCTGGCACAAATTTGTTGCTAAATTCAGTCGTATTTCTAATTCAGTAATGGATTGATCCTAATAGTGAGTTGCTGTACCTGTTTAGGTCTCAAACAAGTACTGTGGGGGCTAATGACCTCACCTGCTATTATAGGTTCAGAGGAGACAAATACTCTTCTGTCACTCTTCTCTGTTGATGGCTTTTATTTGCCTCTCTGTATCACAGAGGTAAAACACAAGGTTTACCCACGGCCCTCAAATCTTGGTCCCCTCGAGGATTTTTCAGTTGCAGACCAGTATACTATAAGAGTAATTTCCACATGCACTAAAAAAAATAAAAATAAAAAAGTGGGGGTATTTATATCCCCACTGTATCTTAACACAGACAACACACTCTCCACCTCCAAGATATTTGCCTGAAAAGCCAAGAGCAGCAGATTAGGAGCTGGACTAGGGGCAGCTCTAAGGAGCTCCACTGGAGAAGTGGACAGTTAGAACCTTGACCAAGTTAGTGTTGACGCTCAGTGAATCATTGCATAAGATCATTAAAAGAAAGGCAGTAGGAAAGCTACTTCACAAACACAAAATAACAACAAAATTTCGGTAATCCATTGAAAGTATAAGAATATAGTAGCTGGATATTCATAAAAATACGGCCAAGGGCACAGTCCCACAGCCTGATAGAATCAATCTCATAATTTCTATCTTTAGAGTACGTACTTTCTAGAGATCACCTCTACTGATTAATGTGCAAATAATGTGGTGGTAATATTTAAATATGAAATATAACTAGTATGATACTAAGTTTTCCTTAACAGAGCTGAGAACTAAAACTTTTTTTCTGTGCATTTCCTTTTATCTTTATAATTGCAGCTTTAATTTTACTGCCTTACTTTTGTTTGGATTAGTGCACATTTTACTTATAGGGAACATGGAATTTGTACAGTAATATCATGATGGTTTCTTTTCTAGATATTTTTGCGGAGTTATCTTTGGTAAAACAGACTCCAAATCATGTTGAGCATTAGATGGATTAAAATAATAATCATGATATTTACTCTTACCACTCTGAAAAAAAAAAATAGTGATCCCCAAAGCAAGCCTATTTATATCAGATTTATTATAGTATGTATGTGTCCCTTGTCTGTTTTTTTTTTTTTTTAATTTTCTTGGATTTAGATCATCAGCTGTATGTAGCTGTTATGTTTGCTTATGGAATCTACCTATAATTTAGAATTTCATTAATTCTGTGTGGATTATTAAAAAATAATTATGGTCAAACTCTATTTTTCCTCTATTGAATTGACTTTTGTGTGGAGCTTTTCCCATAAACATCATGGGGCCTTAGAAGGTAGATTGACATTTTTAGCTGGTTTTAGTATCAAAAAATAAAGGCCCTGGTGTAAAAGAGATTTGGCAAAATCTAATAATTCCTGGATCTGGAGCTACCACCATATGGATATGGCCCTTGTGAATAATATGAAAGAAAACAACAAAAAAAGAGGGATGGAAGGAGAAGTCTTTCCAGGACTTTCCCTGCATGGGACATGCTGAGGCCCTGATTTTTAGCTTCTGTCAATACCAGACGTCTTGAGAATGAAGCCAAGATATACCCTTTGACTTAATGCTCCTTCCTCTGACGAAAAGAGATGCCAACAAGGCAGCTACCGGCTAGGCTCTCCCAGACTTCAAGGAGTCTGTCTAAACTGTCAGTTAGCAACTCTTCCCTCAAATGATATAGAGGAGGAATTCCAAAAAATTGAAGAAGGCTAGAGCAAGGATTTGAAAAAAGCAGGAGTCTTTCATCTAGGAAATAGTGATAGAAATAGTGCAATGGTTGTGCAATCTGAATCTGAACTTTAATCTTTAATTCTCCTAAATATGAGAGCAGGGTGGGCTTTTTGGTTTTTGGTTTTTTTTTCTTTTTGGCCAAAAAGAGAGTCCAGGAGGCTGGCCAGTGCCAAGTGGAAAAATGGCAGCACTCCCTCCTTCTATGTCTCTGATTATAAAACAGCAGGAGACATCATTAGGGTAGCACACACGTTCTGCTCTGGGGCATATGTCAGGTTCAATACTGGGAGCAGATTTGAGCTTTGCCAAGGAAGCCAAGTACTTCTTCCTGTGGCTTCTCCAACAGTGAGATGCTGGGCCTGTGCTGCTGGCAGTTTTGCAGAGAACTGTGGTGGTGAGTGACACAGATGGTGTGGAGGGTCTGACATTGCATATTACTTACCCATCAGAAAATGACTCACTTTATTTTATGCACACAATTATGAAGGGCCACCTGTACCCATGTGCTGCCTGCTTGTGGGCAACAGCAGGAAGAAGATATGCATCCACGTAAAAGATAAAACTCTTTTGTTCTTTGTTATGTATTTTTGCAGTTTTGACCCTACCTTTATTCAGATTCAGTTTGTGAGAATTTAGTAACACGCCTCCTCCCATTAAGACTCTGTCTCATGCCATTTGTCCAGAGAGAATTCAATGTTAAGCCTACCATCTTGGATCCAGTTTTCTAGATATAGTCCCTGAAATATCAGAAGGCTATATTGTGAGGTGATTTCCTTGGCTACCCTAAAGCAGAACGTTCTAAGAAAGTTCCAGTGTATCATCCAGACAGACATTTCTGGCGTGTGCTGCAGATATTTAGGAAATACCCTAATGATTTAAAGATTTAACAGTGACATTAAATGGTATCCTCTGGGCATTAAAAATAAGAAAACCGGGTGCCTGGGTGGCTCAGATGGTTAAGCGTCTGCCTTCGGCTCAGGTCATGATCCCAGGGTCCTGGGATCGAGTCCCGCATCGGGCTCCCTGCTCCTTGGGAGCCTGCTTCTCCCTCTGCCTCTCTCTCTCTCTCTCTCATGAATAAATAAATAAAATCTTTAAAAAAAAATAAGAAAAACAGCATTTCTTGAACACTTGTGGTAGATACTTTATAGGTACTGTCTCGTGTACTCTTCTCAATAACTCTCTAAGGCAGGTAGTAATATTCCTCTACACAGATTAAGAATTTGAGCCTCAGAGAATTTAAATAAAATTTCAAGTTCACACAGCTAGTATATGGTAGAGAAAAGATTCCAACCCAGTATGTAATTCTAAATCCTGTTCTATTTTCGCAAAGAATAAAGTGCATTCTCCCAAAAGGGCTATCTTAAAAAAAAAAAAAAATTAATTATTCATTTATTTGAGAGAGAGGGAGAGAAAGAAAGAGAGAGAATCTGAAGCTGACTCCATGGGACTCAATCCTATGACCACGAGATCACGACCTGAGCTGAAACCAAGTCAGGTGCTCAATCAACTGAGCCACCCAGGCACCCCTCCCAAAAGGGCTATCTTATTCTATATCTTTATTAGACTGTTGGACTGATTTTTGTATTTTTGCTTTTTTTAATGAAAATATCTTTTTATCTTTATGTACCTGTCCATTGTAAAACATTATGTATAAGGAAATATGTAAAAAGTGAAAAATCCCCTTGTTATGCAGTTTAACCCTTCCTGCCACCAACCTTCTTCCCACCTCTAAGCATTAGCTACAGTTAGGCTTGGAGAATATATATATTCCAAATTTATTAATGTGTCTACATGAACATATCCTAGATGAAATCATGAAATACATGCTATTTTTAAAACTATTCACTAAATAGTATATTTTGGGTATATAGATCTAGACCTAGCTCATTCCTTTTTTTTGTAACAATCTGTAGTATCCCATATTAAGGATAAAGGGAGGGCGCCTGGGTGGCTCAGTCGGTTAAGTGTCTGCCTTCGGCTCAGGTCATGATCCCAGGGTCCTGGGATCGAGCCCCGCGTAGGGCTCCCTGCTCGGCGGGAAGCCTGCTTCTCCCTCTCCCACTCCCCCTGCTTGTGTTCCCTCTCTCGCTGTGTCTCTCTCTGTCAAATAAATAAATAAAATCTTTAAAAAAAAGAAAACAGTTCTTTAAATATATTTTAAAAAAAAAGGATAAAGGAATATTTCCTATTTTTATGTCTTCAAGTTTATTAATCTTATGAACTTATCTATACAGTTATTTATATTCAGTGTATTTTTCATATCAGACTTTTTATAGTTTCATCTCTAGAAGTTTGGTACCAGTGCTATTTATATCTTCCATGTCCCTAGGTAACTTCTAGAATATATGAAATAAGATTCTAGTAACTTCTAATTTTCCTGTTTCCTAATTCTTACATGTGTGTCAGTTCCAGCCTGGTTTCAAGTAGCTGATTATTCTCATTATGAATTGTGTTTCCCTGCTTCCTTGTATGCCTGGTAATATTTGGTTAGATGACAGACACTGTGAATTTCATTTTGTTGAGTGCTATTTTTGTATTCCTATTAATATATTTTTTTAAGGATTTTATTTATTTATTGGAGAGAGAGAGAGTGAGAGAGAGAGCATGAGAGGGGAAAGGGTCAGAGGGAGAAGCAGACTCCCCACTGAGTGGGGAGCCTGACATGGGACTCGATCCCGGGACTCCAGGATCATGACCTGAGCCGAAGGCAGTCGCTTAACCGACTGAACCACCCAGGCACCCCCTATTAATATTTTTGAACTCTGTTCTGGAGTGTAGGTAAGTTTCTAGGAAAGAGTTTGATCCTTTCAAGTCTTACTTTTATGGTTTCTTAGTTCCAGAGCAGTGCTCCCATTTCTGAGATAAGATAAGATTTCATAAAATACTCAACCCTCCATGAATTATGAGTTATTTTAATCTGGACAGTGGGAAAAGACACCACTCTTGAACCTGTGTGATAACTGGTCACCAAGCCTTCTAATGCTTTTGAGTTGTTTTTTCCCAACCTTGAGTGGTTTCTTCACATGCATGCAATGATCAGTATTCTGCTGGACTCAAAGGGACTCTGCAGTCTCTTGATTCTTGGATCTCTCAATGTACAGTTCTCTTCTATCCAGCACTCTCTTGAAAATTCTAGCTGCTTTGGTCTCCCTAAATAGACAGCTTCAGTTCCTCAATTCAAGGAATCTACTTGCCTTCCTCCTCTCTTCATTGCAACCTGGAATCTCTCTTAAGGTAGTAAGCTAGGGATAAGGTGGAATTTGTTTCCTGTGTCTTAGAGATCACCGTCCTTCATTTCCTCATGACTATTGCCTTGGAAGCTGTTGATTCATATATTTTGACACTTTTTTTTTTTTTTCCTTCCAGTTATTTCAGGCAGGAGGCTATATCCAGTTCTTGATTTTCCAATTTGGCCAGAAGTGGAATTCATGCAATTTTCTTTTAAAATTTAAAGTCAGATTATATCAATCTCTTCTTAAATCCCTCTTGTGGGTCATTTTGTCCTTAATGTATTCTCTGAATTCATTAATGCCACAAAACCGTGTATAATCTGTCTCCTCTCTGCTTTCTGGCTTTATATCCCCTTCTTCCAGGAAATTTGTATATGTGGGAGAGGTAAGATCCTCTTCCTCTTATCTCTCTCTTTCTTTAAAACCAGAAATATAATAGCTTTATATATATTCTTCAACAGTTTGCTTTTTTTTAACTTACATATACTATAGATATTTGTATCTCAGTACATAAAAATCTACTTTTCCTTTTCAATGGCTGCATTTTATTTCATGAAAGAAAATATAATTGGCTAAATTCTAATAAGTTATGATGTACCCTTTCAATCCACACAGACCACTATGGCCTTTTCCTGACTTATGATTATATTTTATTTGAAACTCTTAGTTGTACAAATAGGGGCTTCACACAGGTTCTATTTTTTTTTTTTTCAAGAGTCTGACTTTCTTACTCTAAATTTCTATATGAACAACAATTACTGCCTCTTAGAAGGAGTACATCCAAGAGACTATCCCTTTTGGAAATTCCTCTATAAGAGCTATATGCATGCCAGTGTTTGTCCTCGCACCTCTGTTTCCATATGTACTGCATATGGATACACAGTGGTTTAGAGAAAGGGGGATGGGGCTGGTTTGTGAAGAGTGGAAGCAGCACCTTCCTAAAAAAGTAACCTGCAAGCTTTAAATACCTATGTATATATTCCCTGTTACATATAAAAATACATCATATATGTCATATATATGTAATTTAAACTGACAGTTTCAATTTTTCAGATTGTCCATTACTTTCTGAGAAATTCAAAATTAATATTTCAACAAACAAAATTGCGTTTTTAAAGAATTGCAATATATATTTTTATTTTGACCAGTTATTGGGAAAGAATATATTGATACTTGCTCACCTTTGTTTCCTTAGGGGCTGGCAGAGTGTTTGAACTCACAGTAAGTCTGAAATGTTATTTGTTAAAAGAATGGATAAATAAAAAAAACACTCGGTTTTAATTGGGAGAATTTACTAACAAAATTAGCAGTATATTCTAAATGACTGCCCATCTTTTTTTTTTTTTTTTAAAGATTTTATTTATTTATTTGAGACAGAGAATGAGAGACAGAGAGCATGAGAGGGAGGAGGGTCAGAGGGAGAAGCAGACTCCCCGCCAAGCAGGGAGCCCGATGCGGGACTCGATCCCGGGACTCCAGGATCATGACCTGAGCCAAAGGCAGTCGCTTAACCAACTGAGCCACCCAGGCGCCTGACTGCCCATCTTTAATAAGCTCATCATGAGTTTAGATTTTTGTATAATGATACTTGTATCAAAACAGTGAAGTCATTTATTAGAATATGGGCCTTGCCATAAAGATAAGCTCTATGAGGACCAGGGATATTTCATTTTTTTCACACTATACCTGTACCAATGATAATAGTGAATGACATATAGTAGGTGCTCAATAAATATTTGATAAATTAACTATTTTGAACATACATTGTTTAAAAAATGTTTTATTTAGCTATATATGTAAAAAGTCCAGCCACCAAATGTAATTAGGATTTCATGTTGCTATATTTTTGATAAAAGAAACTTGAATATACATTTTGTATTATTCTGTCATATATTTGATATGATTCTTCTGTTATATATTTATAATGGCTATATATTCTAGAAGCAGGTAAACTTAACCTCAAATACTATAAATAATTGTCTTCTATTATTTTTTCTTTTTTTATTTATCTTTTTCTTTTTTTCTTTTTCTTTTTTCTTTTTATTTTTGGGAGAGAAAGAGAGCACGCAGGGTGGAGAGGCAAAGGGAGAGGGAGAGAGAATCTTAAGCAGGCTCCATACTGGGCGTGGAGCCCAGTGTAAGGCTCGATTTCATGACGCTGACATCATGACCTGAGCCGAAATCAAGAGTTAGATGCTTAGCCAACTGAGCCTCCCAGGTGCCCCTATTTTTTTGTTCTTTTTTAGAGCCAATATGATTTGTGGTAGATTGAACCTAAGCAAGCACCAGGCATGGGTTATTATTGACTTCAGTCAATTAACAATGACAGATCCTGGCCAAAGTGACGTTTTCCCCCCAGAAATAGGCCTATAACCCAATCAGGGCAATGAGAAGCAGGAAGAAGTTTATAGAGAATCCTGGGAAAGAGAAAATTTCCACTTTTTTCAGAGATTGCTAGAAGATATTTTTTTTTTTTCTTCCCTGGAATAGGATTGTAGGACATGAGGTTATGAAGTATGCCATTATTATAGCCATTTTAATTCTAATCAGAGGGGCACCTAGAACTTTTGGGGAGGGTATCTTACAGAACCTATGAATAAGACAAAATTAGGAAAAGTGATATGGAGACTTAGAGAATTTGGTCTGTGGTAACATTGCTGAGCTGTGAGGTCATGCATGATACAAGGCTTGTGCGACCTCTAAAATTTTATTCTTGTAAATCAACCAAAATTGAGCTTAAATCCAGTTTACCTGTGCTTATGACATAAAAAGACTAAATATTACAGGTGAAAAATGCTTTCTCCTGTTTTGCAAGATACAGTTTTATAATATCTTTGGAAAATATAATACCATATGTAAATAAGGAATTCAGAAGTAATTATTTTGATCAATTTTTATTTGAGTCTGTCTTCTGGATTTCATTTTGCAGTAGAATGCTTCAAAACTCATCTGTAGAAATCCATAATTGTAGGCAAAATTTAGTGCTGAGTGATTCGTTATTAGAAGATATAAAATTTGAAACTATAATTTCACCAGCTTATTTGTGTGCTGATTTTATAGACCATTGCGAGGTATGTATTAAATTCAGCTCCAGGGTGAGTAAAAATAGCAGTTTAAAATAATTTTCCAGCCCCTATTTACAATAAGTTGACCATTTAATTCTCATGTTCACCAGTGAGGTTTGTTGAATTATTTATCATAATTCTCAACTCTGTAAGTCACATGTTAACCCTGAAGGTTTATTGAGAAAAACCTGAAATAATTATTTGCTCAAGATTAAAGGATACTTCTATTTATTATTAATAAGATTGAAGATTAAAAAAAAACTTGGAAGAGTCAAGGAAAGAAATCTTGTAATAAGTGAAAACTAGGCATTCATCCATATTTTGAAGCTATGGAAAAAGAGATACCATAAAATAGCAAGGCAGTTAACTTATCCATATAGAAACTCATCCCAATTCTAAATGCATATTTATAATACTATAATCGTGGTTCAGACTAATGTCTCGGGAAGGAAAAAAATACACAAAACATCTAGATGAAACTATTTATTATTGGTTACATTTCTTCCTAGAGCAGGAGCATATTTAATTATTTTATACCACACCTGTGGCCATACAAACTTCAAATTGGGCAGTTATTTAAAGTTTTTCATAGCCATTTGGCAAAACATCCTTATTTTAACTTTCTTTCAAATAGTACAGCAGTGTGTTCCCTCAAGTAAATGTCGGTGAGTCTTAATGGCTAAGATTTAAATATAAAGTTTTCAGATAAATTGGGAATATTCAAGTCAATTTCTTGAGTAGGAGAATGCGGTAAAACCTCATTCAACAGGATACTGTTTAGGTCAGGTTTGTTCATCAACAGCTGTAAGTGGAGAGTGGTACTATCCCTGCCTCTAGAGAAACAGGAAGCTCAGAGGAGTGAAAGAATTGCAGAAAGCTTCTAAAGTTAGTAATTTGAAAGCGACATTTGAATAGAGAAGATCATATATTACGTTTATAAGTTTCTCATATCTCCTCTTAAATTGAATTAATACATTAACAAAGATTTTTAAAGAATATTATTTTTACATTTATTTTAACATTAACATAGAGTGAAACAAATTTTTGGCATACATTCCCATGAAATGTAGTACATGTAGAGAGTTGTGTAACCACCACCTCAGTCCGGATACAGAAGAGTTCCCTTATCCTCCAAAACTCCCTTGTACTATCCCTTTGTAGTTATACGCTCCCCATCCCTGACTGCTGACAATACTGATCTATTCATCACTATGGTTTTGTCTTTTGAGAATATCATGCAAATGGAATCATACAGGCACCTACTTTATTTATTTCTGCTCTATCTATATTATTTCCTTTCTTCTGCTTTCTTTAAGTTTATTTTCTTCTTTTTCTAGTTCCTTGAAGTGGAAGATTAGGTTATTAATTTGAGGTGTTTCTTCTTTTGTAGTGTAAGCATCTGTTTTTTAAAAAGTGTTTCCCTAAAAGTTCCCTAAAAAGTGTTTAGCTACAACCTACCAATTTAGATGTGTTGCATTTCAGTTTTTTTTCAGTTCAAAATATTTTCTAATTTCCCTTGAGACTTCCTTTTTTATCTATGGGGCATTTAGAAGTGTGTGTACTTTTTTAGAAGATTTTTTGTTATTGATTTCAAGTTCAATTCCACTTTGACTTAAGAACATACTTTGTATGATAGAAATTCTTATAAATTTATTAAGTTTGTTTTTATGTTCCAGGATATGATCTATTATGATGACTGTTCCATGTATACTGGAAAATATATGTATTTTCCATGTATGAAGCTGGAACAGGAGGGCTTCTCCTAATACTCTGTACTGATGCCTATGTCTGGGTTTTTTGCTGCTTGGGTTCAAGCTTGAAGATACCAAAGGGGGGAAAAAGAGGGCAGATTCACTACTGTTTGGTGGTACTTTAATTCTGTTCTACAATTATTTACTTTTCAGAGTCCTCAAATGTCCGCTTCGTGCATTCTCTCCATTTGCAGTCATCAGGAGAGAATGAGGAGGATGGTCTTACTGCATCTTACCTAATAAGACAGTTATTGAGCTAAATTTTTATTATCAATTTCAACACTTCTAAAATCACACATGCCTAATTTTATTTTGCTTTTCAACCATGCCTAATTTTAGGTAAAATCCTTTGTTTATAGAAAGTGATCATTCGCAGATATTTATTTAGCACCTTCTATGTACTGGCACTGTTCTAGGCATTGAGGATATACCAATGAATAGAATGCCAAAAAGATCCTTGCCTATGCTGAGTTTACATTCTAGTGGGAGGAGATAGCGGATGACTAAAAATATGTACTGTGTCAGATGGTAGTAGGTTCAGTCAAGAAAAATAAGGTGAAGATGGGTGATTTGAAGTGCTGTGGAAAGAGTTACTGCAGTTTTAAAAAGGATTATGAGGGGCACCTGGGTGGCTGAGTTGGTTAAGCATCCGGACTCTTGGTTTTGGCTCAGGTCAAGATCTTGGGACCACAGAATTGAGCCCCACCTTGGGCTCCCTGCTGGGTGGAGAGTCTGCTTGAAATTCTTTCCCCCTTTCTCTCCCTCCCCACTCCCTTCCCTTCTACCCCCCCCACATCCTCTCTCTCTCTCTAATAAATAAATAAAATAAAAAAATAAAATAAAAAGGATTATGAAGAAAGTTGTCACCAAGAAGGGGATATTTGAATGTGGAAAGAGATTAATATTTGATTGTGTACATTGTGATCACCATCTTTGAAAACTGATTTTGAAATGGAAGAAGTTGAGATTTATATACATTTTATATAATTCTCTCTCTAACTGAAAGTTATAGTTATCTCAGTCATGGATGCTTCATTATTGGTATAGTGAAATTATTTCTGAATAAATACATAAAATGTAAAGCCTTTATGAAGTATCATTAAATTATTAGAGTTATATGCCAAACACATCAATTTTAAACTTAAACCAGACTAAAGTAATCTTGATAATGTGTAAAACAAAGCTGAGTTGGCCATAAAAGATCCTATGCAACATAAGCTGGTCTCTGCTGGACTAGTAAACTTTTGTGATTTGACATGGAAAAGTCAATTTACTTTTCCTCTAACTCAATTCAGTAATTTTCATTTAAGATTTGAGATTGGTTTGTCCATATCGATTACCATGGGGTAGAAATCATTAAATTAAATCTTTGATAAAGTTTTAAATAGCATCTCTGTTTTTCAGATGCTAAAGCACAGCTCCGATGTTGCTACTGAGTGTCACCTCCAAGCACAGTCTTTAATTGCTTATATATCTTTACCCTTTGCCAGAGTCATAAGAGTGATGTGGGCAATGCTAGGGCAAAGTCAGTTGCCACTAACTTAGGGTAAGATTCCATGTCCAGATGTTGACCTCTACAGTTGCCATGTAATTCTAATTGACTCCCTGGGGAATCTCAGCTTGAGCCCCGGAGGGCCCAGTTCAGCTTTGGAGCTGTGAGTGAGTAAATGATGACAGAGGCGGACTCAGTATGTTTGTGTAGGTGGACGTGTTGAAAGTAGAAGGTTATGAAAAGGCCACCATCATTACTTCTAAGGCCCAGTGGAATTTACACCTTGATTATCAGCTTTTACCTTTAGCACAATTAAATATTTTGGAATATGAAAGCACCTGAAACTTATTAAACCAACAGTCAATAATTCTTTCAAAAACAAAATAGAAGGCACACATATATATATAGATATGTATATACGTGCAATATATACATAGTACACACATTCACAAATATATACATGCATATATTTGAAAATATACAAAATATTTTTAAGTATACATAACTAGAGATTCACATACTTAACATTTTTTTAGAGCGATGCCAAATAATTGGTTTTGCTTTTGGATACTCTAATTTTCTCTTTGTTCTTGAATACAGCTTGAAATATGTATTCGCTGTTAAGAAATTAGTCTACTTTCGAATGCTTTAGCTTATTCTAATTAAATTCTCAATTAAAGGGAAATGTATTCTTAAATTTCTGTATGAGAATGACAAAAAGAGTATCTAGGGATTTCTTCTTTCCTGCGTAAGTGATCATCACAAATTTTAAGTTGGAAATGGCCCAACTCTAAAATTACAGCACTCTATGATGCATAAATTCTGACTTCTTAAAAAATTCTTTTTTAGTTTAAAAATAACTCAATTGTTTTATAATAGAGAAAGAAAGCAGATGAATACTTGGACTTAATTTGAATAGCACCTTGTATTTTATCTTAGTAATTAAAGAGAACCATTCTTAAAACATAATTTAAATCTGAATAATCTGGTGTCACTCTGGAGAGATAACCTAATGTGAATGGAAGATATAAGTACTGAAGATAAATCCATGGAAAGATATGAAGTTGTAGAAATCTTAGAGAATCTACCCAAGGAAAAAAGGCTCATAAGCAGAAGATAGGCAGTAGTTTGCTCTCAAAAGAACCATCTAAATGAAAATGAATGTTAAAAACTGCCGATAAAAAAAAAAAAAAGATTATTCTTTTGCTGTGAATTCACTTGGGGAATCTTTTTCCTGTAACTCACCATACACATGTATAGAACATTTGATAAAGTGAGAATTTAAATAAAAGAAAGTTATAGGTATAGTTTTAAGCTGTTTGTATGATTATAGTTTCTTTTGGAAGTAGTTATACTGTTAATTTGTATATGTACTTTCAATGAGAGAAAAATATCTCATAAAAATCTTAATATTTAATTTCAGTAATATCAGCTGACTTATTTAATGCTCTCTGAGACAGGTGAATATTTCATATTTGATTAAAATATTCACAATAGGATATCAATTACATGAAATGAAGTGTCGCCATTTATTATTTGACAAATACCTTTATCAATAAGACAAACTATAAACTTTCCTCTCACATTTGTGTGTAATAATCACTTTGTGTTGTCAAAGACAATGCATTCTTCTGCCATATATTTTGTGAGTTGGAATCTTAATTCACATTGAGAATGTGTCTGTTGTGTTACCTAAGATATTTTTTCATGAATGTTGTTATAACTGGTTTGTTTTAGTCCTTTGTTAACAATAGTTAGTAGTGGGGATAGAAAGTTGGAATGGAAAACAAAATTTCAGTGTTTCAATTTTGGAGTTTTTATATGAATTAAAGTAAAAAAAAATACCGGAAATATGTCAGAAAAACAATAATTTAGAGAATGCTAACATTAAGATAAAATGTAGCATTTGGCCTAGAACATCATCCTGTAGGGAACTGAAACATAATTCTGTTGTATTGAAAGTGTGTTTTGTTCAAAATATTGAGTTTGTAAGGAATTATAACAATTTAGAAAATGTTGAACTCTTTATTATATTTTTCAACATTAGTAATTCCCACTTCCATCGTTCACGGTTTTTCCTTTAAAAAAACAATATTCCTTCATACTCTCTAAGTTTCCATTATTGATCTTAGTGTTTTTCAAACTGCAGGTCGAAATTCACAAATCAGTCACAGGGACTTTTTAAAAAATGAATAACTACATAATATAAAATAGTAGAATCCCTTGCATACATTATTCTAAGAATAAGTTTCCTGGAAGGATTTACTTATATATACTGGGCTGCAATGAAAACTGAATTTCTTTCTGTAGATGTTGGTAAAATATTACTGAAAAGCTGCTGGACCATATGAAAGCAACTGAAGAATATTATATGTATGTGTGTATATATATATACTCTTATTATGTCAGTGGTTCATTTACTGTTTTATCTATATTTTTGAATATATACAATGAATATGATCAAGTGGCCAACTTTTAGTGTTTCATTCAAGACTTCTCTGATGGTTGATGAATTGGCCATAGGGATGAAAAACAAAGTGTTAGACTTAATCATTTTACTGTCAGAGTTCTATGTATCAAACGCTGGTGAAAAACATCCTCAAGAGAAGAAGCTGGCTATTACTTAATTAGCACTGGAATATTACAGGCACAGATTTTCATTTCCTAACCATATTTCAAATGAATTATGAAACTAAACAGAAGTCAAAGATGTAATACAGGCTGTAGATACTGCAAAATTAAGATCGGTTTGGCCATATATAACCAACATAACTGAACTATATTCCTGTGAATTTGCAGAAGCAATCCCGGCACTTAACTGAACTAGGTTCCTGTAAATTTGAAAAAAAAAAAAAAAAAAAAAAAAAATCCCTGAGCATAGAGAGACTGAGAGCATTGATTCATTGATAAAAATCTTATACTCAAATTAAATGCAATATTTGATATTACACTGGAAGAATGTGACATTAAGTTCAGATTTTTGTGTGTGTGAGATGAAAAGCTGGTAGTTACAAGCTATTAGAAACAATTACACTGATTTCAGATACTGGGGTCTTTACAGTAGAATTGTTTAAGAGTTAGAATGTGAAAATGGAACTGAAGAAGACATTTTGATACTGCTCAGTACCATTAAAGTCTTAGGTTACACCACTTATAAACTTTGATGGTTGTTTCTATAAACTAGTATTGTATGTGATTTCTGTTTTTTCATTCATCATTTCTGTTTTTCAAATTTTTAAGCTCACATTATTTTAATTGCAACCTTTAGTAAAATTGTTGATGCAGTAAAACACAACAGTATTAAATAATTTTTTAATAAAAAATTTGACTCTGACATAACAGTTGCTTTCATTTATCCATCTACATTGCTCTTATAATCAGGGATAAAAAAGGACAATTGGCTGGTCATAGAAATAACCATAAATCTAAAAATGTAGGTATATTAGCAGACATACATTAAATAATTTTGAAAAGATCCTCCAACACCTTTAAGTTATTGATACTCTATCTTGATTCTTGGACTTTTTTTTGACACGAACCACAGCTTCTTCAACAACCTTTCCTTACTTTCTTGGCTTTTTACCTTGGGATTAATTCTCTCACATAAAGCCCTCTCTTGGGTCTGATTCTTAGCCCACTTCTCTCTTTGTTCCTTTTGGCTTCCTTCCTTGATTCTGGAGTAGACTCTCTTTTCACCATCCCAGGGCAATTCTCCAGCAGCCTGTCCTCCAGAATCAAGGGTTATGCTTGCCTCAGTAGGTCTCGACTTGGCTGCTGATTGGGGCACTTTCAGATATGTGTGGGACCCATTCAAGAACTCTTAAATCAGAATTTCTGGGGGTGGAGTCCAGTTATAGAGACTAAAAATTCCCCGTTTCATTCTAGAGTGCAGCTAGGGTTAAAATCCTTGCTCTAGAGCCGACTGTCTCAGCGGTGGCACTTATTAACATTTTGCATTAGATCATCTTTTGTGTGGGGAGCTGTCCCTTCTGTGCATTATAGGATGTTTAATAGTATCCTCTGCCTCTACTTACTAGATGCCAGTAGCAAGTATACCCACTCAGTCATTATGACGACAAAAAGTATCTCTAGAAATTGCCAAATATTTTCATGGGGGCAAAATCACCCCAATTTGGGAACCACTGCTTGACAGCTAGAAAACAATCAGATGAAAGGGTAACTTATGAAACTAGAGTTCTAGAGCAGCAAGGAGGACCAAGCACCTGTCAAGGGCTGACATCTTTCAGGCTATATCATTCATGGCTCAGATGGAATACACGCCAAGAAACTTGACCCTGGCCACTTGTGTGGGCCACCTCTTAGGGAGGCTGGCCTAGCTTCCGGTGCTTGAAGGAGAGGCACCCAATGTATGCCAAGTCAGGTGGCTGGAAAGCAACTGGTGTAACGGAGCAATAGAGGTGCATTGCAGGAAAATGGTGTACAACAATGGACGCTCCTAAAACGGGAGATACATGCCTCGTTGAATAGGCCAGGGTTAGGTCACAACACAGGGAAATTGTGGACCAGTTAGGGATTGCATTAGTTTTGTGACAGATAACATGTAGAATATGAACTGATGAGGGCCCATTTTTCTCACATAACAAAGGATCTGCAGTAGACAGTCCAGAATGAGTGCAACTGTTCAAGATTTTGCAAGGATCCAGAGACTTTCTGTCTGCCTCCTCTGTCATCCTCACATTTAGTTCTCGTGCTTATGATTACAGGGTGTCTGTTGTGCCCCCATGCATTACATTAACATTTTGGACTGGAAGAAAGAAACACAGATTAAGGTCAAGAGCAAAACACCAAAGGACTTCCTCTTAGAAAGAAAAAAAAAAAGGAAGATCTCATACCTTCTCCAGAGAAATCAATTACATCTTACTGACCTGAATTCTGCTAATAGGTATCTTAGCTTCCAGGGAATGCTGAGAGATGGAACATTTTAACTGGATTCATTGGCCCTCTGGAAAAAAAAAAAAAAAAGTCCATTGGTATAGAAGAGGGGGAGAAGGAACAATGGATATTGGGCAGGCCAGTAGAGCTGTCTGCAATAGGCAATCTGGAATCTAATCTTGTAATCTGAAAGACAATAATTCAGGAGAATTCAGGGAACTAGACGAAGCAGCAGACATGAGAAAAGAGGAAAGAAGTTGCCCTGTAACCAAGCCAAATATCTGTGTCACTCAGGAGGGTTTTGTGTATTTTCTACTGGGTAGTGGGCCAATTTTATGGCACAATCAATCCCACACCTGTAAATTGACACAATTAAACTACTTTACAGAGCTGGCGATTGGTTAATCTGACCCAAGGGGAGAGTGGCAAGACCGTGAGTAAAATCTGACTTATATACAACATAATGTAATTTGCAATATGCTGTCCATTTTCTCAAAGCATGAAAAAGGGAACTGCTATGAAGTTAAGATTTCATAGAATTATGAGATTCTAGGCCTCTTGGGGTTAATTTTTTCCTTAAAATGCACTCTCGTCTATTTTCTAAAGACTTAGTTTGAAAGCATTAAGCATTTAAAAACTACCACTTGATACGTAATTGGCATTGAGACTCATTTTTTTCCACTTGAATTTTATCTTTTGCCAACAAACCATGTCTTTCCTTGTTTGGGCGTTAGTGTGTGCTTTTTTATGTATATGCTCATTAACCACAGGAAGAGAGGGGCTAGATATTACTTAGTACCTAATAGGATATCTCATTCTACGGAGAAAATTTTTATATTTCACAGTTGTCCAATCAGTGACGTACTTATTTGTTTATATGCCTCTTCTTGTAGTGTTTTAGAGTTATAATATTCTTGGAGGAGGGCATCAAAAAGACATGACTGCCAGTTGGCCTGAGAGCTGGACCCTGGCAATTGGAGGATCCCCCAACCCCCCGCCCCACCCCTGTCTTTGAAATGTGTGTTCTGTTTGTCTCCCCTATTCCCAGAAGCTGCTCAAAAGATAGAGCCTTGAGGTAGAAATGTGGTATTGTGCTATCTGGACTGGCTGCATGACTGAATTAAGGTCCCTGTGTAGTGACTGACCAGTTAAGATCTCCATATAAACTTTTAAGATTCTGGTAGGTGCATGCAGAGATCTAGCTGTCTTGCAAGACAAGCCTCTTAAGTAAGTTCCCTTGCTTATTGAAATTGCCACCTGTCAATCTGGAGCGACCTGCCTGTTTCTTCAGTCTCTCCCTGCCCTCTTTTACTGGGGCCAGTCTCAGATTTCACCGGAGAAGCTCCACAGGAAGTTGGGAGCCAACACATATTGAAGATACCATGTCTATTGATCCAGCATTCTTTAAATATTTTGGATTGTAATTCATGTTCTAAAAGAAAGTACAGAAATTATAGTAATAGATTCAGAAGAGGTTTTGATGACTTTTTTTTCCAGGAAGGGTGTGAGTTTTATTTGTATAACATATGTTTGTGTTATGTACAAAGGCATTCTTTATTTTCCAGACTCTCATAAAATAATGATTATAATTACTTCAGTAGGAAGTTGTGAATATTATAATTTGTAAAGATCGGTGTGGCAGGGATGACTAATTCTCACTTTGAAATTGAATTCAAAAAGAAGAACTATACTGGAGTTGAATATTTCATTGGGAAAGCAGTATTTTGTTTGTTTTAATCAATTGATATTTGTGAGTCCTCTGGGGAATTAAATGACTTCTTGTAAGTCTCAGGGGTCCATTTAATAGTTCTTAAGCTAAATCTTATGCAATAAATGTCCAATAGAAATATAATGTGAGCCACATGTGTGATTTAAAATTTTCTAGTGGACATATTAAAAAAAGTAAAAAGAAACAGGTAAAATTGATTTTAATAATATACTTGATTTAAGCTTACATATCCAAAATATTCAAATATCAACATTTATAAGCAATATAAATGCTACTACAATGCTACTTTAACATTACCAATGTTAAATGTTAAAAATATAATTTAATATTCTAATTCTTTGAAATCCAGTGTACATTTTACATTTGTAGAGTATCTGAATTTGGACTTACTTGTGGCCATATGGGGCTAGTGGCTCTTATATACTTAGATTCTCAGGTATGAGGGCAGCCAAAACCTATATTGTTCAATAAAGGGTATACCAAAATATAAATTATTTCCCCAATAAAAACAGCCTCCAGACTTAGAAATATCAATAAAGCTAAATATCTGCCCTTGATAATTTATTAATTTAATTGCATCATATATTTAAGATTACATGCTTTAATAGTAATAATTTTAAATATTACTTTTTCACCCTCATTTCATGAAATGACTTTACTCAGCCTTTATCCATCTATCTCATCCTTAGAGTCCTCTAACCGGTTTCTGGAGCATGTAAATTATGGCCTGAGATGATTATAGCCCTTTTTGAATTTGTATATGGTACTTCATGTTGTCACTGGAAATTTTAACTCGAGTCACAAAATTTGTTCATGTAACTTTAGGGCAGTAGTTCTCAAGGGAGTGTGTGTGGGATTTTGCCCCCGACCAAGGGAACATTCGGTAATATCTGGAGACATTTTTGGTCATCAAATCACAACTGAGGGCAGGGTGTTATTGGTTTCTAGTGGACGGAGCCCAGGAAACTCCTAAACATATTACCATGCCCGGGGCAGTCCCTCGAAGAATTATCTGGCCCCAAATGTCAATAGATCCAAGGCTGAGAAACTTTGGATTATGACAGTTGTTTGTAGTATTTATCTAGTATGTATATATTTACAATCTTTTCGCTGTAACCCTCATAGTGGTACGATCTTTAAATTTGTTTATAATATGGTCCAACATTTCTAATTCTGAACTGAAGCACACAGGAAAAATTAATAAACCTGTATTAAGCCTTTGAACTTCTCATTTATTCTGTGAGTTCATTTCTAAAGCATCTCAAGTAAACACAGATTCAGGTCATTTGTATTAAAATGGGTGCATTCTTTTATATGAAAAAGATTTGAAAACAAGATAGTTTTTTTATGCCTGATAAATAATATTTTGAGAGAGAAAAGCCTTTAACTTTATTCTCCAGTGTTCCCAGACTGGTGACATAGCCTGCAGTTAGCACAAGACAAGGTCTGGATAATTATTACTTTTAACTTTTTTTAAACAATTTATTTTTTAGAGTAGTTTTAGGTTCCCAGCAAAACTGAGGGGAGGGTTCAGAGATTTTCCATATGCCCCCTGTCCCCACACATGTATAGTCTCCCCCACTGTCAATATCCCCCACCAGAGTGGTATATTCATACCAATTGATAAACCTACATTGACTCCATGGTTTACATTAGGATTCACCCTTGGTGCCATACATTCTATGGGTCTGGACAAATGCATCCACCATTGTAGTATCATAGAGAGCAGTTTCACTGCCTTAAAAATTCTCTGTGCTCTATTTATCTCTCCCTTCCTCCCTCCCCACTGGGAACCACTGATCTTTTTACTGTTTCCATAATTTTGCCTTTTCTAGAATGTCAGTATGTAGCCTTTTCAGATTGTCCTCTTTCACGTAGGAATATGCAATTAAGTTTCTTTCATATCTTTTCATGGCTTGATAGCTCATTCCTTTTTTGCACTGATTAATATTTCACTGCCTGGATTACTACAGTTTATCCATTCATCTACTGAAGAACACCTTGGTTGCTTCCGAGTTTTGGCAATTACAAATAAAGCTGCTGTGAACATCCGTGTGCAGGTTTTTGGGTAGACATACGTTTCCAACTCCTTTGGATAATTACTAAGGAGTGCAATTGCTGGATCCTATGGTAAGAGGATGTTTAACTTTGAAAGAAGCCATCAAAGTGTCTTCCAAAGTGGCTGTACCATTTTGCATTTCCATCAGCAATGAATGAGAGTTCTTGTTGCTCCACATCCTCATCAGCAATTGGTGTTGACAGGGTTTTGGATTTTAGCCACTCTAATAGGTATGTAGTGGTAGCTCATTGCTGTTTTAATTTGCATTTCCCTGATGATATATGATGTGGAGTATCTTTTAATATGCTATTTGCTATCTTGATGTCTTTTTTTGTATGTGTGAGATCTCCTTAAGGTCTTTGGTCCATTTTTTAATCTGGTTGTGTTTTTTTTTTCCTTATTGTTGAGTTTTCAGTATTCTTTGTATATTTGGTTAAAAGAACTTAACCAGATATGTCTTTTGCAAGTATTTCTCTCAATCTATGCCTTGTCTTTTTATTCTCCTTTATTTTATTTCCTTTACTTTGGAGGTATGTCCCAGCATGTCCCAGACTATTGAGGTCCTATAAATTTCAGTGATCTTGTGGGCTCTCAAATTATTTTAGGGTTTATCTCCTACTCTCTGGAGTACGTGTGTCTTACAGAGATCACAGACATACTTGCCACTTCTTGCTTTCCACTCTAATTAACATGATATCATCAACATATCATATTTAATATGTGACCATTATAATTATCTGAATAATACCCAGGTGGTTCAAACTATATTATAATAGAGGTTAACAGGATTATTATAGCCATGGTGAAAGATGGTAAATGTGTGCTCTTGTTTGTCCTATACAAATTCATACTGTCTCTGATCCTGCTTGAGAGGAATAGAAGAGGATGTACTCACCAGACCAATGGCCATGTACTGGAGACCCTGTTAATCTGCTATAGCAAATATATTACATTGTGTGCCATAACTTCAGTTGGATTTCTTATTTCCTTGAGTTTAAGGTAGTTTGCTATCATCCTACTAGATCTGTTTGGTTTTTATAGGGTCCAAGTTGATAGATTAAATGCATGTATATTGAAAATTACCATGTCTACATTATTCAGATCTTACTGAATAACAATAATCTCTATCATTTTCCCTAGGATACAATATTGTCTTTAATATACTCTTGTGGCCAGAGGCAGGATGGGCAGTGATAGAGGCTTTCATTTGGCTTTTCTCACTATAGTGATTTTTACCACAGAGGTCAAGAGGCCAATACTGGGGGGGGCTGTATCAGTTCCCAAGTGTATCTGTCTCAATTTTTTATTTTGAAACTGGGGAAATGAACACTAGGTCTGTGGAACTAGAAGAGCCACTGTGGATTGGATATAGAACTCACTAGTTTATTATCCAGATCCTGTATGCTCCTAAGAAAGGGGCCAATGATGATGCTTTAAGTCCTACAAATCCCCAAATATCAGTGTCAAATAAAACCTGTGTACAATTGTCCTCAAAATAGCTAGGTGGTCCCTTTTCCCACAGTGTGAAGTTATGAGTAAATGACTCTGGACCTTTTGGGGATGGGCTGTAGAAATCATTTCACGTATCAAAGTCAGTTCCAATGGTGGACATTGTGACATGTTATGCAGATCCCCTTTAATAAGTAGCTTGTTGACCCACTGCTGAGTGTCTCTCCAGGAATACTCTTAGCTACCGAAAGCCTCTTTGCCCAAAGTTATGCCCTTTCTCAAAGTGACCCACTTCTAGTGACTCACTAATTAAGTGTAAAAGTATAAAGACCCCACCATATTAGCAAAATTTAGGACAACTCTGAAGGGATATTCTAGCTTCAGAACTCCCTGTAGAGTTGACCAAGTCTGTCATTAGGTCATCCTCACACTCTTACTTCTAACGCTCTTGCTTCTTTCCTCTCATTTCCACAGGTTTAGACTTTAAGTATCCCTAAATATCCTGCACATTAAATGCCAGCTTAATGTCTGGGTTTTTTGGAGGGAAAACCCACCTGCAATGATTCAGATTTTATGTCCAACAGTCTTTAAAACGTATCAGTATATCCCTTTCCCCAGTATGGTTACTCGCCCTTTGGAATAAGACTGGGGAAATAATTACCATATACACATTGCGGTGGTACAGTGTCCTTCCTCCCAGGGACAGAGCCTATTTCATTCAGTGGGTCTTGGTGTGAAAGTGGCTCAGCTCTCGATATTGAGAAAGGATTAAGAATTTTTAATAAGATGTCTTCCTTTAACCTTCAGACCTGTACTTGAATTCTTGTGTTTGTACAAATTGAGCAAACATTTATTGGGCATCCTAGGTTCCTTTAGTCCTATTAAGCATCTCCATAGCAATCTGTGGGTCAGGCCCCCATGAGGCCACTGCAACCTTATCGTTTATTAGGAACACTGCACACACCTGCTTTCTGCAAAACTAAGTTCACCATTTGGCCTCTATTATTCTGAGGACTTATCAATCCAATTGAGCCTAGTTTTGTAAAAGCATCTCATACTGTTAGTTTTGCCCTCCAGTGGAGCACCATAACGGAGCTCCTAGGTGACAGTGGTGCCCATCTCACCAGAGGATTCCTTATTATTTTGATAAACAATGTTCTCTGGTGCCAACCAGGGAAAATAATCATCTGGCTGCATAAGATGAGAGTCTCTTTCCATCCTGCCAGAAATTTCCTCTGGCTTTCACACACAAACTTTAATTGGTTATTAATCACCCTCAGTCTTTTATTGTCTCTTCTCAGCGCATTGATTACCCCCTGCAATAGTTCTCCCAGGCCATTGTTCTTATAATTGCTAATCTTTCCAGCACTTCTTAAACACCAGGGGCATTGTAGCCATCAGCCCCTTTCTTTTCACTGGTATCAATTCCCAGTTTACCATTGGTGAAAATTTTAATCATCGTACTGGTATTACATGCCAGATGGTCTCAGTGCTCCACCTGGGTGGAGAGGTTCTCATAACATTCAGGATGTGAATGATCTGACACTAAGACCCTTCTTCAGCGTCTGCTTCCTAGGATACTTTTGGGACCCACTGTTGTAGGTCAGGTTCCTGAGGAAACAGATTCTGGGACACTAAGATTGGGATGCAGGTGGCTTATCAGGGAGTTCCTTTGAACATCTGTGATGGACTAGATGTTAAAAATCTAACCTTTCCTTTGTGTTTTATTTCTTATTTATTTTTTAACTTCTGTCTATACTTTTGGCATTGTCCCCAAGAGCTGAAAAGGGTCATTTTTTTTTTCTTTTTTCCAAAGGCACACTGAAAAATAGAAATCCTTTATAAAATGTTTATAAAGGAGTTAGTACTTATATCAGAATAACAGAGATCTACTCCCTTATCTCAGTTTGGTGGTTTATTTTATCATTACTCTGTTGGCACATGTGTCTGCATGGAGTCATGTCAATCTGATGGGGTGTCAGGACCACTTGAACATACACAGTTAGGACTCAAGTTCCCATGCTTTCTGGTAGTGGTGCTAGAGGCTGGTGGGAAATAATTAAGACAGTGCATTTGACAAGGGTCCAGAAGTCAGAGGACAAGGCAGTACTAAGGAAATCTTCAGTGGGGCCTGTGAAGTCAGGACAATACTGGGAAATGAAGTTACCCCTAGAGCAATGGCTTCTAAATTTACTTTTTCTGGCATTTCCACTTGTGCTTAACAGAGTTTGGACACTTATTCTTCCATATCTGTCTGCTTCCAATTTTTTTCTCTGCTCCCAGAAGGTCTCATGACTAATCTCCAAGCAGGTAAAAAAGCAGTCTCAGTCATATGTACTTAAGTTAGAAAAATTATGCTATAGCTATTTCTCCTCCAGCCATGAACTCCTAACTGCCCTGCTCCTTTGTTCACCATTCATTTCCTTCTTTTAGTCTTGGTGACTTCATTTCAGGCAATTTACCCTTGCTTGGCTCTGGCTTTCTCTTAAAATGCAAATGCTTGTCTGGCCCCTCAGTGAAACATCTTCAGGAGATGTCCTGTCAGCAGATCATGTCCTGGCACTTGGACACTGTGTTTGATGGGCTCACAGCATCCTTTAGCACTCTTCATCAGAGCAATGGGATCAGCCTCCTCAGCCCTGGGATGGGTGGTTATGCATACCCTGTTATATTCCCACAAATGTGTGTGTATGTCAACAGTGAAGGACAAATGGTTTTCCACTTCTGTTAAACAGTTATGAAAGATGAAGGCTTTTTTTTTTTGAGGATTAGGAAAACTCAATTGTGCTGCTGACTTGGAATGATATGTGTAGTGTTAATTAATATTTAAATCAACATTGATATTTGTGCTAACGTAGTTTATTAATACTTGTGATAATAGGAATGATAGTAACAATGTGAGCGGCCATAAAAATAGTTATATTAGCATTATATTAGTTTATTAGTATTGTAAGCACTTTTTCAATCATGAGTCAGATAACAATTTCATTTTATAGTGGCTACCAGAAAAGTGAGTTTGCAAGGGGTGAGAGTGTATATGAATGTGGAAAGTAAACAGAAAACAGAAAATGTCAAAGCAGTATTTGAACACTTTGCAGCTCCTGTTCCTTTAAAGAAGGCTGCTGAGATTCATACCCATGAGACAAGTAGGACGAGCTGGCAAGCTCCCATAGACCTAAAGCTGATGAGATACAGGACTCTGGCATCAAGGCTAGGATGTATAAGGCAGTGGAGACAATAGGTATACACATTAGGGCACAAGGAGGACCTTAAGCAATATGTGGCATATGTGCACATAAGGCCAGCTTGTGCAGTCCCCTCATGACTGCATATAAAAGACCCAAGAAAATGAAACATCTCGAGGGTATTATGTTAAAACTACAACAGGCTGTCTCATGCCTTTGCCTTAACAGAGCAGGCCACTTTGGGCAGCATATGGGAACAGTAAATCATACATATGCGTGTGTGTGTGTGTATAAGAGAAATAAATTGAAATGAGAGAAGCAAAGGTGACATTTAGTGATTAATCAATTAAAATGTACACAGAGCACCTTTTAAAACTTCTCTTTAAAGATCCACTCTTTTTTATTTTCTTTCCTCTACGAGGCTGTGTTGCTGGTGGGTCACCAAATTCTCATCTTTTATTAAAACATAAAGAATTCCAAACTTAAAAAAGTGGTTATAGTTTTGATAGATTATTTCAATATGTGGTTTTCAAACTGAGTTCCACCTAGCTGCAGGGCTTCTAAAACTGAGCTCTGCCTAGCCATAAGGTTCCTAAAATGTTCTTTGGGGAGAGATTGCCCTGTAAATATCTCATTTGATTTTTACAGGAACCTACAAAATAAGTGCTAGTATCATTCTCACTGATAGGACTCTGAAGCTAGGAGGCCCACAACTAACAAGAAGCAGAGCCAGAACTCAAACCCGATTTTCTTTCTTCAAATACTCTCTCTCTCTTTTTTTTTTTTTTCCTGTACTATCATTACTCCTGGGATGACAATAATAACTATGTCTGTATGGTAATTTAGAGTTTCCAAAGCTAGTTCATTACATTATCATATGCATTTAAAAAATTCTGCCACCTAGGAACTATTTTTATTCCCTGTCATATTTCTTACAGATAAAGCAATTGTATTTCAAATAAGGTGACTGACAAACTGAAGGTAGACAAAAAGCAGATGCTGAGCCAAGATGCTCTTACTCTGGAAGCGATGTTCCTTCCACCATGTCATGCTGCTGATCTTGATGTGAAAGCTTAATTATTAGAAAGAGTAATGAAATAATTCTGAAATGTGTAGATGTGTGTATTTTTTTTAACGATGGCTTGCGTGTGAAAACAGAAGCTTAGTCTCCTGTTACGATTTTGAAGTGGTAAAACTTCGTAAACTGCGTAAGTCGTATTCTGTCATTTGTTATTTCTGTATTTTTAAAATTCATACCTTACACTTTATTATACTTCTATCCCCAGGAAATATCACCAGGTATATCATTCAAAGTACTGCTTTTTAAAATTCATATAAGGTGTCCATTCTCTCTCTGGTCTTCTCTCTCTCTTTCATTCTCTCTGTCTTTCTCTTTGCAATGTAAGTGGAAACAGGCCATACTAGGGCACAGAACAGGCAGCACTTTGCAAAATACTTCAAATCAAAATCATTCTCTCAATAACAGGACGGGGTCATTTTATAAAAATGAGGTTTTCAGTAGAGGGAAACCAGAAAATCCACTTTTGGTTAATAGCCAGCAAATATTAAGTATCAAAGACACGGATGTTTTTGGTTATTTGGATGGTATTTCCTAATGATAGAATGTAAAATAAAAGAAGGATCACTTGATAAATTTAATTTGATACATTCCTCAGAAAACTGTTCTAGAGATGTTAATAGACGAGCTTTGAAAAACAAGTTGGAATGATAAAGATGTTATTTCCAGCATTTTTTGCAACCTTTAGGGGAGTTATTTACTTAAGGGATTGACTATTTAATCATAGCCGAGCTATCGCTTTACTCACTCTCCATTGTCTGCGAGATTCATTCTTTGACTCCGTGAAAGAACCTCACTCTCCTGCAGCACCAGGACTTCCATTAACATCTTAAGCAAAACCCCGTAAAAGAATTGATCAGTGCTGTATTAGAGCTATAGATAGACTTTACTGGATTTATTTGGATTTATTTTATCCATTTTGTAGGATCTCTGATAGTTCTCAAATTTCCGATAAAGCATGTTTTGGGCCAAAAACATTTTTTTATTGGAAAAAATATAATTATTTTTTTATGTCTGAAAAAAATCTTGATTTAGATTCATAATAATCGTACTTCAGTAATCAATAATCAGGTCGGAGATTTTGAAATTTAGGAAGAAATAATATTCCCCCTTTTGTTATATACCTGTGTCTTGGAGGAAAAGGTACTCACTCATCTCTCTATTATTAATACTTTTTTCCCTGGGCCTCCTAATTGCCACAGAGACTTTGCAGTCTCCTGTGGAATACCATCAGTCTGTCTTTTCCATTCAAAAATGTTTCTTTCTCCCAAACTCAGCATGCCCTAAAGCAATTGTGTTACCCCTCAAGTCAGTACCAACCCTTAATTTCCACATTCCTTTCAAAACCACCACCTCTTCCAATTTCACAGGCTTTACATTTATGTTTATTTGAACACATCCCTTTCATCATCCTGCTATTTCAAAGTTTAAAGAATCCCTTGGAGCTTTATTGAATGACTATCATCGACACATATTGTGCTAGGTAGTCTAAGTCAAATGTTGAATAATACAAATTCCTAGCCTCAAGGTGCCATTTAGCTGGAAAAGACACATAAATAAATCAGTACAGTGCAGCACCACAAGAGAAATGTATATTCAGTGTGATGGAAGACTGAAAGAAGAGAGTGTTGCTCACCATCTGGCAAAAAGGCAGGGCTTTGGGTGCACAGGAAATACTCCACAGATAGAGGAGGTCCTATCAGCAAGTCTTAAGTGGTGGTGCTGGTGTTTACCAACATTTGGAGTGAAGAGTAAAGGTGATCCAGGTGGAGAGAGCATTGGAAAGTGAAGACGTGGGAGAAAGAAGAGTCTGTTAGATAGGAAAGCGTTTAGCTTGGGGTCTTCAATGTCATGCTAATGGATTTGTACTTTTTCCTATAGGTAAACAATGTAGGTTTTTAATCAGGAATAAAGTAAAGGATTAGGTTTTGGAAAGATCACAGAAAAGCTATGTAGAAGATGGATTGGAGGTGAGTAAGTCAGAAGTCTGGAGTAGACTAAGAGGATAAAGTGTCAGATTAAAGTGAATGATTATGAGGGCTTGAACTAAAGCTGTAATGCTGGGTGTAATGCTAAGGTGATAACATGACTGGTTACCGAAAGAATCTGTGGGTGATCATCATGTTCATGGGGATGACTGATCCAACATCCCAATTTCTTAACAGCCTTTTAACTGACAACAAATTTTACTTTGTTCTAATCATTTGTTGACTCTGAAAGTCACAACCTGAATCTTGCATCCCATGAAACTGCTGCATCTTTGAAATGTTAAAGTCCCCCTTGTTACTCTACAGCAGAAGCTCCTTTATTTCCAGCGATTATGCTCAACCACTCCTATGACTCTTGTTTTTTGACTTCATTGGACTCTTCTAGTCATTGACCCCTTTCCTGTATTTACTTTTGCTCTGAATTATCTTCCATCTTCATGCATTTTTCTATATGTCTGAACATTCTTATTCTGTGTCCTTGAATCTCACATTCCAGAAAATACAAAAACAAAACAAAAAAACCCCACCCAGTTCAGGTATCTGTCTTCTCTGTGCTTGCCCTGATCAGATAAATAGTAAGTGTTGGGGGTAAGGGGAGGAATCACAATGGAGCAACTGAAAATGTATTGTCAATAATGTCAACCAGCTCCTCATCAGAGTACACAATAGCACAATGATTTTCTATTCAGCTCTCTCTCTTGCTCTTCACAAAGCATATTGGAGGTTTTCTGCAAAATTCTCCCAACTTCTCATCCATTTCTGCCTCTCAGGGTCATTTAGTACAATCAAGGATGCCAAGGCCATATTGCTGGGATAGGGATGCAGTTCTCAGTGCCACTTAGGGGAAGGATGGGGATGGGTTATAGATGGGAATGGAATCATACTTCTAAAAGGGGTCTAATCCACAATGAGTCTACATTCTAGAAAAATTTCCAGTTACAATAGCTGAAGCAAGTTTAGTTTAAAAAGTTTACTAGAGTATTGTACTTCAAAAGAATTACAGCAATTGAAAAAGGTATCACTTATCATATCACACTCATTATCTGCCCAATTAATCAATGAAGTAACATAGGGAAGAGAAAAAAAACTAGTTGCTCTCATCAAAAATAAATGCATGCATTTCTACGAGTATAGATATAAGTTCACTCTAATCCTGACTCATGAGTCAGAGTATTGTAGCTCTTTCACTCACCAAAGTATCTCAGTGACTTATCAAAATGATAGTATTTTAAAAAGGAGGAGAGCTGTCCCTGATGTTTAAGAAAATGGGGAAATCTAAGAATCTTATAATTAATTGTACTCTCATATGTAAGATAGTACCCCAGTGATGTCTCAACATCTAAAAATGTGATTTTCTTATCGTTATTAATCCAGAAAGCAGTTCATCTAGGCACTTCCAACAAACATGAAGAGTATATTTCCAGTAATAGATTACTTAACTAAAAATACTCACTGTCTGTCAGTACAGTAATGATAAATTGCACAATGAAAAATATAATATATTTATAAAATCTCAAATAAAAATATAAAATCGTAAAATGCAGCCATTTTTTAGGCCAAACCCCACTGATTCTTCAATTTACTAAGAAGTAAGCAGTTTAAATGCTTGCTTTAATAGAATAAATGTATGTGTAATGTATCTTAAATGTCAGATAAGAATATATTTAACTTAAAAAATTCTTATATGAATAATCAGTGTAAATGGTAGATTTTAATAACATAAACAGCGATCTATTAATATTTCCTGTCTGAAAGTTCTGTTCAATGAATTGTTTGATATAGATTAAGTTTCCTATCATATTAAAGATTCACAACATAAAGATATTTTTAATATGTATCAAGCTGCAAGTTTGTTTTTATAATTTTAATTCTAAATATATATAAAAATTATGTTGGAAGAGATTAAAACTTTCTTGATTGAAACCAGGACAGCTTACAATAATGTTTTTAGACTTGAAGGAAAACAGGTAAGGCCCAGCTGAATATTTTTTGTTCTTGTTTTCAAAATTTATTGAGAAATAATTGACATATATCACTGTGTAGCTTTAAGGCTGATGGTTTGATGTACATGTTTTGTGAAATGATTATTGTCATAGGTTCAGCTAATATATATCATCTCATAAATATAATAGAAAAAAGAGGGCACCTGAGTGGCTCAGTTGGTTAAGCGACTGCCTTCAGCTCAGGTCATGATCCTGGAGTCCCGGGATTGAGTCCCACATCGGGCTCCCTGCTCAGCAGGAAGTCTGCTTCTCCCTCTGACGCTCCCCCATCTCATGCTCTCTCTGTCTCTATCTCATTCTCTCTCTCAAATAAATAAATAAAATCTTACAAAAAAAAAATAGAAAAAAGAAAAAAATTTCCCCTGTGATGAGAATTCTTAGGATTTATTCTCTTAACAACTTTCTTATATATTATACAGCAGTGTTAACTATAGTCATCATGATGTACATTGCCACCTGAAAGTTTGTACCTTTTGATCACCTTTCTCCAATTCCCATTCCCTACCCTCTGCATCTGGCAACCACCTCTGATCTTTTTCTCTGTTTTGTGTACATGTGTGTATGTATTGTTTTGTTGTTGTTTTGTTTTTTGTTTTGTTTTTTTTTTTAGATTTCACATATAAAGGAGGTCATACAGTATTTATTTGTTTTTCTCTGTCTGACTTATCTCACTTAGCATAATGCTGTCAAGGTCTATCCATGTTGTCCCGAGTGAGAAGATTTTCCTATTTTTTATGGCTGGATAACATTCCATTTATATCACAAATTCCTTCTCCATTCATCCATTGGTTGACTGTTTCCATGCCTTGGCTTTTATAAATAATGCTGCTACAAACATGGGAATGCAGATATTTTTTCAAGTTAGTGTTTCATTTATTTTAGATATATACCCAGAAGTGGAATTGCTAGATCATGTGGTAGGTCTATTTTTAATGTTTTGAGGATCCTCCATACTGTTTTCCATAGTGGCTGCAGCGATTCACAGCTTCACCAACAGTGCACAAGGGTTCTCTTTTCTCTACACTGATGCCAGCAACTGCTGTCTTTTGCCTCAATTTGATGATGGCCATTCTAACAGGTGGGATGTGATTTCTCATTGTGGCTTTAATTTGCATTTTCCTAGTGACTAGTGATGTTGAACATCTTTTCATGTATCTGTTGGTCTTTTGTATATCTTTTTTGGAAAAATGTCTAGTCAAGTTCTTCGCCCATTTTTAATCAGGTTATTTACTTATTTTTATTTTTTGCTATTGAGTTTTATGAGTTCTTCGTGTGTTTTACATATTAACCTTATCAGATATATGGTTTGCAAATATTTTTTTTTTCATTCTCTAAGTTGTCTTTTCACTTTGTTTATAGTTTCTTTTGCTTATAGGAACTATTTAGTTCAATGTAGTTCCATTACATCATATCCAAAAAATCATTACCAAGGCCCATGTCAAGGACCTTTATTTCTGTTTTCTTCTAGGAGTTTTTGGCTTCAAGTCTTACATTTAAGTCTTTAATCCTTTTGAAGGTAGTTTTTGTGTGTGGTGTAAGATAGGAGTCTGATTTCATCGTTTCACATGTGAATGTCCAATTTCCTGGCACCACTTGTTAAAAAGACTGTCTTTTCTCCATTAAGTATTTTTGGCTCCCTTGTCAAGTATTAAGTGACCATACATGCTTGGTTTTATGTCTCAGTTCTTGATACTGTTCCATTGGTCCATTTGTCTATCTATATGCCAGTATCATACTATTTTGATTACTAGAGGTTTTTAGTTTAGCTTGAAATCAGGGAGTATGATGCTTCCTGCTTTCTTCATCTTTCTTAGGATTTCTTTGGCTAGTCAGCCATCGGTTCTACATAAGTTTTAGGAGTGCTTCTGTCTACTTTTGTAAGAAATACCATTGGACTCTTGATAGAGAGTGCATTGAATCTATAGATGGCTTTTGGTAGTAATGATATTTTAACAATATTAATTCTTTCAATTCATGAACACAGAATAACTTTCCATTTATTTGTGTCCTCTTCAGTTTCTTTTCTTTTTTTTCTTAGAGAGAGAGAGAGCATGAGTTGGGGGGGGCAGTCATGTAGGGGCAGAGGAAAAGAGAGAGAGAGAATCTTAGGCAGTCTCCATGCCCACCACAGTGCCCGACGCGGGGCTTGAGTTCATGATCCTGAGATCATGCATGACCTAAGCCAAAATCAAGAGTTGGCCACTTAACCAACTGAGCCACCCAGGCACCCTTTCTTCAGTTTCTTTCATCAATGTCTTGTGGTTTTCTTTCACTTCCTAAATTTATTCCTAAGTATTTTATTGTTGTTAATGCTATTGTAAATGGGATCAATTTCTTTATTTCTGTTTCAGAAAACTCATTATTAGTGTATAGAAATGCCACTGACTTTTATATGTTAATTTTGTATTTTGCAAACTTTACTGAATTCATTGACTGGATGTCATTTTTTTTTTTTTTTTTTGGTTGAGTCTTTAGGGTTTTCTATGTATAAAATTATGTCATCTGCAAATTGAAACTATTTTACTTCTTCCTTTCCAGTTGTGATACTTTTTATTTCTTTTTCTTGCCTGATTGCTCTAGCTAGGAATTTCAGTACTATGTTGAATAGGAATGGTGAGAGTGGGCACCCTTGTCTTGTTCCTGATCTTAGAGGAAAATCTTCCATCTTTCACCAATGAGTGTGATGTTAGCTGTGGATTTATCATCTGTGGCCTTTATTATGTTGATACATGTTTCTTCTATACCTAATTTGTTAAGAGTTTTTATCATTAATGAATGTTCAGTTTTGTCAAATGTTTTTTTCTGCATCTGTTGAGATGTTCAGATTCTTTTCTTTCATTTTGTTAATGTGATATATCACATTGATGAATTTGTGTATATTGAACCATCCTTGTATCCCAGGGATAAATCCCACTTGGTCATGTTGAATGATCCTTTTAGTGTGCTGCTGAATTTGGTTTGCTAGTATTTTATTTAGAACTTTTGTATCTATATTCACCAGAGATATTGGCCTCTAGTTTTCTATTCTAGTAGTGCCCTTTTCTTGTTCTAGTATCAGAATAATGTTGGCCTTGTAAAATGAGTTTAGGAATATTCCTTCCTGTTCAGTTGTTTGGAAGAGTTTGAGAAGATGTGGTGTTAATTCTTCTTTAAATGTTTGATAACCAGTGAAGCTGTCTGGTTCTGGGCTTTTCTTTGTTATGAGATATTTGATTATTGATTCAATCCCTTTACTAGTAATTGGTCTATTCAGATTTTCTATTTCTTCTTGACTCAGACTTAGTAAGTTATAGGTTTCTAAGAATTTTTCCATTTCTTCTAGGTTGTCTAATTTGTTGACATATAGTTGTTCATAATAGCCTCTTTATGATTCTTTGTATCTCTGTGTTATCAGTTGTAGTGTCTCCTTTTCCATTTATAATTTTGTTGATTTGCATTTTCTTTTGTCCTTAGTCTAACTCAGTATTTGTCAATTTTGTTTATTTTTTCAAAGAACTAACTCTTAGTTTGGTTAATCTTTTATGTTGTTTTTCTGTTCTCTATTTCATTTATTTTTACTCTAATCTTTATTATTTCACTTCTTCTACCAACTTTGGTCAACATGCATACATTACAAAAATCTTTTCAAGGCATTCACTTGAGAATCTAGGAATTGGGAGGGGTTTACAGAAAATACCATTTATTATACAAAGCAGTATCTTTTATCTATTATATACATACTTCATAAAATTCTATCAACTACATGAGGTTAAGCATGATTACACTGATTTTGGAGACAAAGAAACTGAAAGACTAAACCCACAATGAATTGTAGTGGAGACAGAACTTAACACCCTGACAATCCGATGTCAAAAGTATGGCTTTTTCTCCCCTTGTTTCCTTCCAGAATATTCTCTCTGCTGTTTTTCTGGTCTTGGCTCAGATAAAAAGGAACCACCACAATAATAAAACCACTGTATCATTTCAAGTTTCTTATTTCCATGAAGTCAAAATCACAAATGCTGTATTTTTTATAGCCAGACAGTAACTTATATAGCTTAAGAGGAAAGAACTGATTTCGTCACTGTTTTCCCCACCACCAAGAAGGTATCTTGTCCAACTCTGCCAAAGGCAAAGGCAACAATAAAAGAAGGTGCTGACTTGGCCCTTAATTTCAGTGGTGGCAAATGGCATAGTGAGCAAGATGTGACTTGGGATATCTTGATTCTTAACCGTGATTTTAAAGAAATTTTATTTTATTGTAAGTCTTAATTTATATGCAACATGTGTGAACTCCTGCTTTTATGACTTCATGCACCTTCTATCTTATATTTTGCACTTTTTCTCTTGGACAGCTCTTCTGGGAAGGGAGAGGGCTTTTTTATAAACCATGCTTGCCTGGGAGAGGCTGAGAACAAGATACAGTGCAGAAGTCCATGCTGTGTAATGGAAAACTGGATTCTTACATTGAAACATGGATGATTACTTGTCTTTCTACTGCCATAACTCTTATTTTTAATCATGGAATGGGGCATTTCTTGAAGAATAACTGGGTCATTATTCAGTTAATTCAGTCACTGTGAAAATATTAACAAGAAGCACAACTTCTTGTTTCTCTCTGTTTCTAAGTTTCTCTATGATCGAGGGTTCTCTGTTGAATGGAAATAGCTTTTGGAATTATATTTAACAGCAATAATAATAATGCTGTTCTTCTATCAGTGCATAGAAATTGAGGAGTGAAAATAGCTAAAAATTTACAGTCAAGATCTGAGTTCTAGTACAACCCAGCACTTCTGGTTGCGTGATTTCTCAACTTCATTTTTTCATACTCAAAATAGGAAAAAAAAAAAAAACCCACTCCTCAAACAGGTAATGTATGCTCCAGTGGATTTTATAAAAATGAAGTCTAACATCATTACTCCCATAAATTATGGGCTATTATTCTGCCAAATATTAAAGACTGCTATTGACTGTTTTTCCCTCAAATATGAAAGGATTCTGCAACCTGAACTCTGAGAGCAACTGCAAACCTATTTCTATATTCCTACTTTGCTAAAAATGGAAATTTAGTATAATAAGGACAATAATGTTTTATTAGGGCATAGAAGAGAGAACTTAGATTCTTTTATTTTTTTCTTACCGTGTTCTTTCGTGATAAATTGCAGCCATATGTAACAGTTCAGAGGCACCTCAAAATAAAATAATTTGGATTTACAATTGATTATGCCACTGTCTTTTAAAAAGTTATGCACGTTAAGTGTCTGCCTTCGGCTTGGGTCACGATCCCAGGGTCCTGGGATCGAGCCCTGCATCGGGCTCCCTGCTCCGCGGGAAGCCTGCTTCTCCCTCTCCTACTCCCCCTGCTTGTGTTCTCTCTCTCGCTGTCTCTCTGTCAGATAAATAAAATCTTAAAAAAAAAAAAAAAAAGTTATGCACACCATTTAAAACTAGCCTCACTCTCTACCAAGTTTAATTGCCTTACATCGTGCATTTTGCAGAGGGTGTGATACCAGGAAGGTGAAACTACAATGTTGCAACAGAAGAGAGCCATGCTGGGAATATTCATAGCCAAGCTATGAATAATGCTTCCTTGAGATACTGATGGATAGATGGTGGGGGATCTGAGGATCAGTCATCATTATTAATCATGTGTGGTAATGTGACCGATTGTTATTACTTCATACACTAGGTGGCTAGGAATGTAGCCAGTTCAATAAAATCATTTTAACTTCCTTTTCATGGTGGTCATTTTTCTTGTGTCTCCTTTCCTCCTTTGGTGTTCTTCAATTAAGGAAGAAAAGGCCTTCCTTGTATTTCACTGCAAGTGACCCATGAATGGGGTTCACTTGGGAAAAAAAATATATGGCCATGCTATGCAGAACATGTCTTTTCCTGTGGGTGAGAGGCCTCTGCAAGGCTGGTTGTAAACCATGGAAAGAGTTGAATAAGTTGATCCTTCTCATCCTGACTCTTCACCTGTGTTCCATGGTCTTATTGCTAAGGAGGGTAAAGAAGTACAAATTTGTCCTTTCTTCTGTAGACTAAGTATATTCAGATATTATACATATTTGATATAGAGAAATTCCTCTGGAAATGAAAAGAAAGAGAACTTCTAAATGTGGAGCAGCCCATATGGTTTGCTATTTGAAGTATCCCCATTTGAATTTTGTAGGAAATGTAACATAGCTAATAAAATGTGGTCTTAAGTGTTAAATGGTCTGAACTAAAGATATTTTATTTTATTTTTTTATTTTTTTAAAGATTTTTTTTTAAAGATTTTATTTATTTGACAGAGACAGAGACAGAGAGAGCAGGAACACAAGCAGGGGGAGTGGGAGAGGGAGAAGCAGACTTCCCGCTGAGCAGGGAGCCCGATGTGGGGCTCAATCCCAGGACTCTGGGATCATGACCTGAGCCGAAGGCAGATGTGAATGTCCAATTTCCTGGCACCACTTGTTAAAAAGACTGTCTTTTCTCCATTAAGTATTTTTGGCTCCCTTGTCAAGTATTAAGTGACCATACATGCTTGGTTTTATGTCTCAGTTCTTGATACTGTTCCATTGGTCCATTTGTCTATCTATATGCCAGTATCATACTATTTTGATTACTAGAGGTTTTTAGTTTAGCTTGAAATCAGGGAGTATGATGCTTCCTGCTTTCTTCATCTTTCTTAGGATTTCTTTGGCTAGTCAGCCATCGGTTCTACATAAGTTTTAGGAGTGCTTCTGTCTACTTTTGTAAGAAATACCATTGGACTCTTGATAGAGAGTGCATTGAATCTATAGATGGCTTTTGGTAGTAATGATATTTTAACAATATTAATTCTTTCAATTCATGAACACAGAATAACTTTCCATTTATTTGTGTCCTCTTCAGTTTCTTTTCTTTTTTTTCTTAGAGAGAGAGAGAGCATGAGTTGGGGGGGGCAGTCATGTAGGGGCAGAGGAAAAGAGAGAGAGAGAATCTTAGGCACCCAGGCGCCCTGAACTAAAGATATTTTAAAGACAACTTATGGCCTTTGAGATTCCCCAGAATTCTAGACTGTCAGGGATTTTATTTTGCCTTTGTTGAGCTCAGTGTTACCTTTTAGAATTACTAAAAACCATCCAGATGGAAATGACTATTGTTTAGTTGAAGTGGAAAACATTAATGAAACCATTTAATCTATGGGCACAGTGTCATCTGTGCATGACCAGGTATTTTTGGCTGATGTTAAGCTAAAACACATTCAAGACTGCAGTTTGATTGCACAGTATGTTTGTAGAGCTATGCTTTAAATATTAGAATTTTGTTACATCTATACACAAATACAAAACCGTTGAAAACACTTTTACAAAAACAGCAATGGGGAAAAAAAAAGAAATGTGAATGTAATGCCACTGATCATAAATAGTCATTTGGTACCTGATGTTAAGTTCAAGTAACCTTTCCCCCATTCACTGTTGCTGTGAATTCAGAATTTGAGTTATTTTAAAAGGAGCTTTCATATACCGTTGCCCATCTTCATGTGTGGGTAAAGGATAATCCTTTTGATTGCAAAATTTTCCAGGCACTGACAGTGAGAGATTAACTAAAACAGTATTTTATTCCCTGCTGTAATGGTGAGTACATCGCATTAAATATATTATTAATCCAACAAAATATTTTCATACTAAGCCATTTGGATCCATCAGTAGCCCCATTGTAATTGACGGATTACAGCATTATCATTTAATTTAGTTTTGTTTTAAAGGCATAACACTTACTATCATTTTAGTTCATTGTATAACCAAATAAGGAGAAAAATTGCTCCAGGAAAATGAGTAAAGTAGAAGAGGATTCTTGTTGTTAAGAGAGTTATTAGGAATTGTTTTCTTAAAGGCTTTCCACAGAGAACTGCCTACACTCTCAACATTTACCTTCAATGCACCTGAGGAAAAAAATGAAGGAGAAGGAAAAATCAAATAGTTCTAATTCAGATGTTCTACCTGCCCCTTAAAATATCAATGACAATATGTCAGGTCTGTTTCTGGCTTTAGTTCTCCTCTCAGAGCAATTTTCAAATACAAAACAAACTCTGCTCAGAGGGAGAATTACTGGAAATCAATTGCAGTTTCATTTGTGATACTTAAAATTGTAGCCCCTGCCATTTCTGCTCAATTATACCACACTCAAATAATTTGTTAAATATCTTTGTGTCATGGAGTTAATATATGGAAGTGAATTCTATGTATATCTCTGTGTGCTTTTAGAAAATGACAGAAAAATTTTCCTTTGATGAAAATTGCTTGAATTTGAAAACTCATGAAATTCATACTAAATTGCTTAAATATGACAACTCAAGTGGGTCTTTAAAAAAACAGCCTTTTATTTTAGAACATTTCAGATTTGCAGAATTATTGTGAAGATGGTACAGAGGGTTCCTGTATACACCAGACCCAGTTTCCCCTATCATTAACATCTTACATTAGTATGGCATATTTGTCACAATTACTGAATGAATGTTGATATATTATTACATTCATAGTTTATTCAGATTTCCTCAGTTGTTCCCTAATGTCCTTTTTCTGTTTTCAGGATCCCATCTAGAATACCACATTATATTTATAAGTCATGTCTCCTTAAGCTCCTAGTTGACTCTCACAGTTTCTCAGACTTTCCTTTTTGTTGATAATGTTGATGGTTTCAAGGAGTACTGGACTTCTGTTTTGTAGAATGTCCCTCACTTGGAAATTTTCTAATGTTTTTGTCATGATTAGACTTGGGTTGTGGGTTTTAGGGAGGAAGACTACAGGCCATTCTCATCACATCATATCAGGGGAACACATTATCAACTTGACTTATCACTCTTGTTCTTGGCCATGATCACCTGACTAAGGTAGTTTTGTAAAGTTTCTCCATTGCGAAGTTATTCTTTTTCTCTTTCTTCCCATACTGTACTCTTAGGAAAAAAAATAATATAAGCAGCTTATACTTAAAGAGTGGGAAGCTATGCTCCCTCTCCTTAAGGGTAGAATAGCTACATAAATAATTTGGAATTCTTCTGCACTAGTGATTTGTCTCTTCTTCCCATTTACCTTTTTATTTATTTATTTATTTTTAAAAATTTTATTATGTTATGTTAATCACCATACATTACATCATTAGTTTTTGATGTAGTGTTCCATGATTCATTGTTTGCATGTAACACCCAGGGCTCCATTCAGTACGTGCCCCTTTAATACCCATCACCAGGCTAACCCATCCCCCCACCCCCCTCCCCTCTAGAACCCTCAGTTTGTTTCTCAGAGTCCATAGTCTCTCATGGTTCGTCTCCCCCTCCGATTTCACCCCCTTCATTTTTCCCTTCCTGCTATTCTCTTCTTCTTTTTTTTTTAACATAACATATTATTTGTTTCAGAGGTACAGGTCTGTGATTCAACAGTTTTACACAATTCACAGCGCTCACCATAGCACACACCCTCCCCAATGTCTGTCACCCAGCCACCCCAACCCTCCCACCCCCCACCACTCCAGCAACCCTCAGTTTGTTTCCTGAGATTAAGAATTCCTCATATCAATGAGGTCATATGATACATGTCTTTCTCTGATTGACTTATTTCGCTCAGCATAATACACTCCAGTTCTCTCCACGTAGTTGCAAATGGCAAGATTTCATTCCTTTTGATGGCTGCATAATATTCCATTGTATATATATACCACATCTTCTTTATCCATTCATCTGTTGATGGACATCTTGCCTCTTTCCATAGTTTGGCTATTGTGGACATTGCTGCTATAAACATCGGGGTGCATGTACCCCTTCGGATCCCTACATTTGTATCTTTGGGGTAAATACCCAGTAGTGCAGTTGCTGGGTTGTACGGTAGCTCTATTTTCAACTTTTTGAGGAGCCTCCATACTGTTTTCCAGAGTGGCAGCACCAGCTTGCATTCCCACCAACAGTGTAGGAGGGTTCCCCTTTCTCCGCGTCCCCGCCAACATCTGTCGTTTCCTGACTTGTTAATTTTAGCCATTCTGCCTGGTGTGAGGTGGTATCTCATTGAGGTTTTGATTTGGATTTCCCTGATGCCGAGCGATGTTGAGCACTTTTTCATGTGTCTGTCGGCCATTTGGATGTCTTTACCTTTTTATTTATTAATTTATTTATATTAATACAGACTCATGGATACTTTTTTATATCTTAAGATATAATCCAATACCCCTCCCTTCTGCCCTCCCTCCCTCCTTTCCTTCCTTCCTTCTTTCCTTTAACTGAAATTGTTCCAATTTGGCCATTGGGAGTTTTTCAGTTTGTAACTATATCCACTTTACATATCCCATTATTATTTTGGTTTGCTGTTTTTGTTTTGTACTTCCTTACTTTCTGAAACTACAAAATGCTTCAGGCTCTTCTTGTACATTTTCTGCCCATTAATAGAATCAGACATTTCTGTAAGGAGACATGGTTTCTTGTATTGGAGCATGATATTAGAAACTAAGCTCTATGTGCTAGTATTCTCAATGTTTTGTGCGTGTGTGTGTGTGTGTTTACCTTTTCCTTTCCCTTTGTTTACATCTTTGGTAAGATAACATGAGATGTTTATTCATATTTAATCAAGAAAAAGTGAAATGCCAATGCGTTTTAAAATACAAAAACAGATATTTTAGAACATGAACAAAACTAAAATGACTTTTGAGAGTCACCTAAACAAAGCCCACCAATTTCTGACATTTTCCTTTGGTCTTTGAAAGATAAGGAATTTGTGCTGAGTTGGATCAATAGAGGGTAGATATTTCAAAGGTGGGAACTACTGTAAACTTTGAGATCTGGAGGCACTTGCAAAAGTGGATCAAAATATAAGCATAGTTCTGAGATTTAGATAAACCAGTTTTCTAAAAGAAAGGCTCATTTCTACATTCAGGCATCTCTTATGATCAATAAATTACTCTGAAATTAAGCAACTACTCTGCCGTAGACCAACAAATTTTGACCTAATATTGACTATCATTAGTATGCTGAAGATGCTTTCTTTTCCAATTGTGAGGTGACAGTTACTCAGAATGAATATGTGCATGAGAAAAATAAAATGTGTGCTCTTTTCTGTATATAGTAAATTTGTGCTGATTTTGACTCTTTTATTATCCCATAAGTGTTTAATGAGCACTTTTGGGCTAGTCTCTGTGCTCTTCAGCAGCTCTTGCAAACTTCATATTTATCTGTGATGTTAGTCAATGGACAATAAGAGTACTGTGTGTGACCATGGAAGGGAGAGTGGGAGAAATCTGTCACATTGGCTTCAATAGGAATTGGCTATTGCTGAGCTAACTAAACTTAATATATATGGTAAGCAAAATTCTGTGATATCTAAAAGAACAAGGTTTATAGGTTTCTTGTTTGTTTGGTAGCTATATGAGTTGTAACACAGAGCTGGTTCTTAAAGAAAATAAACTGAAAAACCTTCAGCACTACACTGGGATCAATGGCCAGGACAATTGGCTAATATATAACTCAGGGCATATTTTTACTATATTTATTCTAATAATAATAATAATAATTACTACTAATATAACTTGATAATTCAATAATATTAAATACCATATACCAGGCATTAAGTTCTAGCTTCATATATAAAATGGATTTGATACCTAGAATAAGGTTATATGTTTGATATTTGCTTCAAAGTTTGAGCAAGAATCAGGGCTGATTTTTAACACAAGAACTGATTTCTGTTCCTAATCGCTAGACTATACCACCTCATTAAAAATGATTAGATTTGGTGACATAAATCCATTTACAATTAGAGTAAAAATCTTTTTGGCTACATTATGAAAAGTCTAATCGGTCCTGATTAAGATATATAGTATATGGTTTTTATAGAGCTATGCGTGTTAATATGTATACGTGTATACACACACAAATGTACAGAGAGAAGGAGAAAATGAGGTTTTTTTAATTTAATTTTCTATTAAATTAGTAATTTGAAACACCATTTGGAGATTTTACTAATTGCTGATGTGGATTTCAAAGTGGTAAATTTCAAGACTATACTTTCAGGGATCATTTCTATAGTTTGTCAAAGTGGTAAATTTCACTATGGTTCTAATGATCTTCCCTTATCACTGTTAAGAACTCAGAGATAAAAGAAAAAAAGTAAAGGCAAACTAATGTAGATGAAAAATTACTCATGTTGCAGAAACATAGTTCATTTGCTTCTGGCATAAGTTGAGGGAAGAGACCATATATTTATGTCACAGTGTAATGGCATACTGTAGGCTATTTCTATATGTGTTCTCATTCCAGACTAATTTGTCAATTGTCGGTAAATTCAGCATCTTCCACATCCAGATAAATATAGATTTCTTTCTCAGTTGACGGTAAATACATTGCAGCTGCTCTGTAGCAGGAGCAGATAGATGAAGGCATTAAGGTGACTTTCTTGCTGAGTGTGATGTAGGAAAATCAGGCACTCTGTAGGAGGTATATTTGGGATGTCTCAAAAAAATGGTACCAAGGGTTAGAGTTGTCTCACCATCATCATTGTGATTCTTGCCTTGGCCGCTGTGGTTTCTTGAGTTGTAGGAAGGTAATTAGAATCAGGATGACTTAGTCCAGAAAAAGGGGTTGAGGAAATCAGGTTCTGGTGTCAATAACTTTAATTAGCTTTGCTTTGATCTATCTGTCTCAAATCTTTTTGGAAAAAGAAAATATGGAAATATCTAAATAAATAAGTGCATAATGCAGTCTTTGATCCATAGTCATCTTTGATCTGCTGAATAGCAAACACTGGTCAGTGATCTCAAAAATGTTATAAAGGGGGATCAGGTAAGAAATGGGTGAATATTTAAAAAAAAAAAAGGAAGAGAACAAAAAGGAAAAGTGCTAAACTTTGAGTAATGGAGTCTTAGATGTTATATTCAAATAAAAAGTATAGCACTATAAAAGAAAATAATTCAGGGAGGTTCAAGAATGCTAAAAATAAAATTTTAAAAATAATGCATATAGTACCACAGTGGTTCTCAAAGTGTGACACCAAGAACGGTAGCATCAGTAATACTTTAAAACATGTTAAAAGGCATATTTTTGAGTCCTAACCCAAATTTACTGAATCTGAAACTCTGAGAATGGGGCCCAGCAATCTGTATTTCAATAAGCTCTGCAGGTGACTCTGTATGACAATGACTGGTATAGTTACATTTACTAATGCTCCTAAAAGTAGAGTAAAGCTTTGGATTCACTTGAAAGGAACAACTGAAAAAGAACAACTCTGGAGTGAGTTAGCCATTATTGTCACTCATCTGGATTTTTTTTTCATTAAACCAATTCTTTGTCCAACATATTGGATATATTGGGGAAAAATAACCTTCCAGCTACTCAGAAGTAATTTCAGGAATTTTTTCCTGATTGATCTCTTCTGCCTCAGATTTGTAAAAGCTATTATAGTGATACATGTAGACATGTAAAGTACTAACAGTTGACCTTGCTAACTCGGCACCCCTAGGGGGAAGAACTCAGGAATCTAGAACATGTGGGCACTGTTTGGTGGGCTAATTCTAACAGAACTTAATTCAATAGGTACTTATTAAAGGGTGACCATGAAATTAGTGATGTGGAAAGTATACATATAAACCATGACTCCTGATTGCAAATTGCTTACCATTTTTGTTTACCCAGGGAAATCTTGCAACAGACATATTTTACTAGCAGATATTTACATCCATATAAATTATCCAGCTTATTTTGTGCTTATGTTCTCTAAAATTTGAGCTCTAATTATTTTAGATACCGTCCAGGTAAATCCACATAGTGATGATTGGTCTCTTATGAGTCCCTTCATGAATATAAGTTTATGACCTTCTCTTGGAATTTATTAATTGTTGAGACACAGAATTTAGAGATAAATAATAACTTTATAAGCATCTTAGTCTCCAACAACAAAACAGAAGGTCATGAATTCTCAACCTTGTTACTTCAAATACAGATTGTTTTTGGCATAACATTTAAAAGCATCAAATGGGGGACCTATTTCTTATGCAACAGTGAAAAAATAGAGATTAGCGTTAAGGAATAAGACATTTTATATTGTCGTGTAAAAAGCAGGAGAGAGTGAGGAAACCAAGAAGTGGAAATAAAACGCCCCAATTGCTGAAGTAGTGATGGATATCCTTCCAAAGGGAAAAGTCAAGCAGACAATAGCATACAAATAACAGAAAGACTTATAACAGTAAGGACAATGTAGCTTAAGTAGAAAATTAGGCCTAAAGGAGTAAATTGGAATACAAATGTAGTCAAACATATCTGGAAAATGAAAATAGTTCATTTTTGTTAGACATGAATGAAAAGGTGATGATGGAACTAAAATATAAAATCTAATGAATTTATTAAAACTCTGGTAATGATTGAGAATAATTAATTTGGAATTGGGCTAGCCTAAATCTGTAATCTAATAAACTAAGGTGGGAATGAAATATATTTTATGAAATATATTTAAGTGGTCAGGCCTGACTACTTCTGTTTGAGTGAATCTATGAAAAATGTCAAAGTCAAAACAAGGTCAGCTACTGTTTTGGGGAAACAGGAAGCCTGAGAAAATATCTTGCTGGAAAGAAGAACGTAGGGATCCTATTTAAAGGTAGCAACAACAAATTTCTACAAATGAAATGGCTGTGATATTAATTATAGATCCTTGATTAGTATTAATTATTTAGGTGTTTCAATTTACAATATGGGAAAATGAAACGGAAAAATATTTGTGAAGGAATAATGTATTACTTCTGATCAATTTTCTTTAAATGATTCAATAAATACAGAATTTAAAAAATTCTGACAAACTGATTGTAAAATTGATACGAAAGAGTTAATATGTAAGAGGTCCCAGGGTATATAACAGGTTATAAAAACATAGTGGAGTAAGAGAACTTCAAAATTCTTTCAGTACAAATATGTAGAATTTCTAGATAAAATATAGTCAAAACTTAAATTCAATACCTACTAATCTTGGAAGGATTAGGTGCTAGAAACGAAGAAGAGGATCAGCCAGTTGAAAACCAGGTGCATGAGTTGATGCTTCAGTAGCTTGGTGGTAGGCAGTATACAGTGAGAAAGGGGAAGCGTGAGAGAGAGATCAGAGATCATGAGCAGGGGGTAGGGATAGAGGGAGAAGCAGACTCACTGCTGAGCAGGGAGCCCGACATGGGACTCGATCCCAGGACACTGGGATCATGACCTGAGCCAAAGGCAGATGCTTAACCAACTTAACCAACCAACCACCCACGGCTCCCCTCCTTCAAAATTTCTTACTGAAGCCCTTTGTTTTGGCTTTGTTCTCAGGGAAATCTCTCTCAGAAGCTATGCATTCTTGAAATGTTTTGTTTTTGTTTTTGTTTTTTAAGATTTTATTTATTTGACAGAGAGAGACACAGTGAGAGAGGGAACACAAGCCGGAGGAGCGGGAGAGGGAGAAGCAGGCCCCCGCTGAGCAGGGAGCCCGATGCGGGACTCGATCCCAGGACCCTGGGATCATGACCTGAGCTGAAGGCAGATGCTTAACTGACAGCCACCCAGGCGTCCCTTGTGCATACTTTTAATAAATGATTCACTTCATTTACTGAGTAGTCCCTCTTCGATGTCTGACTTCATGTATTCATTTGCTCATCCAATCATTCATTCATCTATTCAGCAAATAATTTGCCAGCAGCCTATGGTGCAGCAAGCCCTCTACTAGAAGCTGGTTATACACTGGTGATAAAAACGAACATGGTTTTGGTCCTTGTGGAACTCTCAGTCTAGGGTCTACACCACCATAAAAATCTTAATGACCTGAAGAAGTCTGTATTTTTTTTTTTTATTGTAAGCTCCTAGGAGACAGAGGCTATGTTTATTCTGCAGAAACTAACAAATCAAGCATGACACTAAATATACATGCAAAAATGTTTTACTAGAATGCCAGATTAGCATATGATAATTTCAATGTTCTCTTCTTATACTCAACATTTTATCTTTATTAGAGGACAGTGTCCAATTTGAGGCTCCTGAAGGAGTTAAATGAACTTTGTATAGGGTTCATGGGAGAGCCACATAAATGGAAGAACTGGAAAATTATACTTAGGAGGAGAAATTAAAGGAATTGAAGTGATTCTGTCTTACAAATGAGAGACTGAGACCAGTTTCAAAATAATCCTTCAGGGCTCATTCAAAAAATCGATCAGCTCTTCTAAATCTCTACTGAGGATGGGATTCTACTAAACAAATGTTCAGTTCAGCAAAATATTTCAATTATTGCATCCAGATTAAAAAATGTATGATGGCGAGAATGGTTTAACTTTGGAATTTACCATAAAAAGAAAATATAAAAGAAGCAAAAGTGGAATAACAATTATACTGCCCTGGCTCATTTAATTTCTTGGTAGGGTGACACCTACTACAGACCAAAAGAGACTCAAGGGTTTTCCTAGGTCAAAAATACCGTAAAACAATATTAATAACAATAATCTAGCATTTATTAAAGATTTACAGTTCTATGTTCTTTTTTTTTTTTAAGATTTTATTTATTTATTTGACAGAGAGAGACAGAGCAGAAACACAAGCAGGGGGAGTAGGAGAGGGAGAAGCAGGCTTCCTGCAGAGCAGGGAGCCCGATGTGGGACTCGATCCCAGGACCCTGGGATCATGACCTGAGCCAAAGGCAGATGCTTAACGACTGAGCCACCCAGGTGCCCCTACAGTTCTATGTTCTAAGTCTACATGCTTTTTGTGTATTTGCTCATTTAATAATGTTAGGTACTATTATTAGTAGAATAACCATATGTCCTGGATTCTTTTGAATGGTCCAGATTTATGCCTATTTTCCTCGAGTAAAATTATTATTAGCATTCTCTACCATTCACAGTAGTGTCTCTGTTTGGAAAATAAATTACATGGTTATTCTAGCTAATATCTATATTTCAGTATTGAATGTAAGCTGCATAGAGGTTAAAAAATTTGCTGAGGTCACCCAGGTAGTAATTGGAAAGCTGTGAATTTATGATTAAATGGCTACATATTCATAACCTGCATTGAGGACTCTGAAAATAAGGAAGAAGACTTAATATCTGACCTCCTGCAAGTCACACTATATCTGCACATGGGTATGACAGATACAATTGTAGACATAGTGAAGATGCTGTACAAGTCAGAAATGAGACAAAGTAATCTTTAAAATACATTTAAAAGTCTGTGTTTAATGCATTAGCATCTATATATGAAGATTACAATTCTCATAATCCTCAGAGGACAGACTCTGAGTAAATCTTAGATGTAAGCAATTGAGAATGGTGTTTGAAATTGAAGTAGAAAGGACCTTGACTTTAAAGAGAAATGTAAGAAAGGTGGCCTTGAAATAGAATATGTAGCAAAAAGGGCATCATCAGGAGGAAGGAACCAGTGGAACTGGAGGAGATGAGAAAGTTCATGGGATAAAATGTAGCTTTACTAGAGGCCTCCAAGCTTCTTTATGTAACACCCGTTCCCCCTTTTCAAAAAAAGGGAAACAGGAGTTCTGTATCTGAGATACAAAGGAACTTCCTGGAAAAGTATGTTTCTTTAATCACCTAAAGGCTACTTGCTGTCTACCTGACCAGCTCCTTTTCCCTAATCCCTGATCCAGTACACTCACAAAATTAACACTCAACAGGAACAAAGAAAAATTTTAATAAAATGCATTTATTGGCATATTCAGTGTGGATGATTTACTGTTAAGTTTTCCTGGCTCCTGACTTCTGAAATTGGTAAAGTGTGAATCATTATTTCCAGAAATTGTATCTTTTTAGGATGGACCCTCAACTGAAATGGGAAACCTTACTTTTACTTTGTTTTGCCCCTTTACTCTCTCACTCACTGAACACTGAATGAACAGCTATTATGTGCCAAGCATCAAACTATATGCGCTAAGCATCAAACTGTATGCCGAGGATACAAAATGAAGATGCCATGTCTCTTTCTTCAGGGAGCTCATAGTCAAATGAGGAAAGCATATATGTGAACCCACAAGATAATTTTGAAAACACCTTGAGTGAAAATATGAAAAAAAATGGGAAAATGTAAAATCAATTTAAACATTAGACATTTTGTCTATCAGAAATATTGCAAAAAAAAAAACAAAACAAAACCCTACCCCACACCATGTTGTTGATTCACTTGGAATTAAATCCATTAATGGACACAGTTGCTCACTGCCTACTTTATACATTTTCGTCACTTGAATTCCAGCACAAAGCCCTCTCCTGTTTTTCCTCTTCTCTTTGTGGTGGCTCCTAGATCTTTGCTGCTTCTTCCTGTTCTCTAGCCTCGGGTATTCTTTAATGTTAGAACTCTCCTGAGTTCCTCCTTGCTCACTCATGCCTTTTCTGTTGCTATCTACTCCCCAGCTAAAATCCTGAAATGCGTCTCCATTTTACTCAAAGCAAGGATAGATTTGGGGATTTGGGGATTGACGCTTATAAAATATGGCTCTCTCTTAAACAAACAACAACAAAAGATTTGTCTTCAGAAGTTAATGTGAATGAAAAAAAAAATCAACTAAATTATAAACTGGAAAAAAATCTGACAATACTACAAATATCACCAAATTAGAAAAACTAAAACAAGATGAAATCAGAGAGGGAGAAAAACCATAAGAGACGCTTAATCATAGGAAACAAAACTGCGGGTTGCTGGAGGTTACCCCAGAGATGGGGTAACTGGGTGATGGACATTAAGGAAGGCACATGATGTAATGAGCACTGGGTGTTCTATAAGACTGATGGATCACTGACCTCTACCTCTGAAACTAATAATACATTATATGTTAATTAATTGAATTTAAATTTAAAAAGTTAATAGAATGACATCCAAAAAAAAGGACATGATGTTATTAACTGCTTAATACATTTCCCCCTTTTTTTGGCTGAATATTCTTTTATCTTTTCATATGAGAGTAATCTTATACGATCATGTTTTATAGAACTAAAAAGTTAGTCTTTTGTATGGCAGAATTTTGTTTTTTTATTATTAATTTTTTTTTCTTTCGGATTCACAATTATTTATTGGTAATTGCATATAATTTTCTAAGATTGTTTTCAAGTTTGAGAAAACTTCTAACTTTCTTTCATATCTGAGCCATGAAACTAACCTTTGTAGATTAGCTTCTAGTTGCATATATTTCAAATTTTATCTCACCTCCTGGAGCCAAAGCACACTTTCATGTTATGATATAGCCTGCTCTTTCAAAGCATGATGGACCAACTGAGTCACCACAGTGGGGACAGGAATGTTTCTGAATACCACTCTTATATGCAGAAGAGACTGAAACATACATAAATATCTCCACTAAACCCAAAATTAATGTGCCCCCAAGACAATTTTGGGGGTCTTGATAGGAGCCAGTGAAAGAGAGGGAGGCTTGATTATCTTTGTGATAAAACCAAGGTCCTTATAAAGGTCTTCATAGACTTCGGTCATACTCCCCAACCTCCCAGTACCTCTCTGACCTCCTGTCCCCTCTTTCCAGTCTCTCCTTGCACCCTTCTACTACACTGGCCTTCCTGCTATTTCTTGACCATCACAAGACTTTTGTCTCCTTTCCCTGGAATGCTCTTCCCCAGCTATCCTCTTGGCTTACCTTCCTTGTATCCTTCCTCCTTTAAGCCTTGGCCCAAGTTCACCTCCCCATGATACCTACCCTGACCATCTATTTAAGACTATACTCTGCCTTCCTACCCCATTTTCCATTCTCTGCTCTACTTTTTCTTTCATCCATAGCTTCTACCACCTTCTGCTACAATATATTATTGCTTGTTTATTGTGCTAATTGCTTGACTCTGTTTCCCTGGGAAATAAGCTCTATAAGGATAGGGATCTTTGTTTTGTTCACTGATATATTCCAAGCACCTAGAACAGTGCCTGGCACAAAGTAAGCTTGTAATAAATCCTTAACTGAATGAATAATGTCTATTGAACACATAAAATATACTTTTATTTTAACTTTAAAAACTGGGCATGTATGTATTTTTAAAATGTATGTATTTAAAATTAAGTGTTTATTTTTATCTTGTAAGTATTTCCAAGATAACTTATTGGGTTTTTTTTTTTTTCTATAATCTTTAGTTAGGGGTGAAAAACACTATTTACTAATACATTTCGAACTTTTAGTTTCCATGTATCATATGTCTTATATTGCTTATAATTAAGTACAAATTTGCAGAAAATTAGAATTTTTATTCACTCCTGGCACATATGTAATATGCTCTTCATTATTGCAAAAATAACTCACAAAGTTCAGTAGTAAAGTTCTCTTCTGTCTCAAGGAAGGATCACAGAATAAGGGAAATAAGTATCATGACTCTGACATTAGAGATACTGCAAACATTACCAACACCCCCATTGCTATCCACAACCAGCCTGGGCGTATTCCGTCCATTGACTTGACTTTTGGAAACTTTGATCTAATTTCTTACTAAATGGTAAAGTACTGTAATGTGTACTGTAATGTTTTGTTTCCATTCTTTGCCCAAATCCTTTAATAGGTATTCTAAAACTACTGCTTTGTACAATCTATCCTCTTATAAATCTCACTGTATGTGGTTAAACTTCTACTTCTGATTGAAATTAATTTCTCAAATGTCATCCACAACCTTTGAATTTAATTACCTTTCTTCAGTGCTACTTGACCTGTCTAGGCCAGGCAGTGTCGCTAAACCTTTATTCCTTGAACTATTTTTTTTTTCCCTTGCCTTCCGTGACTCTGCATTTTGTGATTCTCTTACCTCTAGCCATTGCTTCTACTTCTTTCTTTCATTTTTTTTCCTTTCCCGAATCCTTAAATGTGGCTGTTATTCAAGCCTCCAGCACTTGTCCTTTGATCCTCTCTTTTCACCCCATGAATGTAGTCATATATGTTCAAAGCTATAAATATCTCTCTGACTAGTGAGTCTCCAACCTACATCCCAGTTGTGGTCTTCTTGCTGTTTTCTTATTTTCTTATTTTGCTTTTTCTTATTATTTAGTTTTCTGTTCCCTCCAACAGATGAGATCTGTGCTTCAAAGGACTTATTTTCAAGGTAGGAAACAAATATTAATAAATTCCTAAATGTGTGAAAGTGTTAATTGTAAGAAATACAGCAAAGAAGGCAGGGATGTCTAGTGTAGTTAGGTGAGGGAGTGAAGGTTCCTCTAGGAGTTACATAAAATAAATAATAATTAGTTATTTGTAGCAGTTCATTCGTTTATTTATTCATTCGCCAAAGACCTAGGACTGACAAACATGAGAGACAAAACCATTGAGACATAATTCCTTACCATGAGACATCATTATCTAGTGTGGGAAAATAAGCATCTAAACAAATAAACACAACACAGAATACTACAACCATGATATGTATAAGTTGTAATGGAATATTAAGGAGGAAGATACTAATTCTACTTGAAAGGTATTCAGTAGGGATGAACTTCAATGAAAAAATAAATGAACCATCTACGAGATACATGAAATAACTGAAAATGTAAAGAGAAGCAATTGTTAGAATATTTGAAAAACTCCCCTTTAAAATTCTGCTTATAAAAAGGTTGCCATTGCAATGACAAAGAAATATAAATGGAGAATTTTGAAGCTAGAGCATGAAAATTCTGTCATTTTCCTCTTTTAACAAGTATGTATGTTCAGTTGAGATGTGATATACTAGGCATTACAGGTCAATTTTTAGCACAACTTGACAACTGCAGCTAGTCAAAATATGCAAACTGTTAGACTGACTAGTTAGCCAAACTTGCAATGGACTATCAGCATCACCGAACAGACAAAACTAAACATCCCGTTTGCCTTCCTCTCTCAACAGATGGTAGATTTCTCAAAAGACATTTTTGTGTTATTCACCTCTGTGATTCTCAACCCAAGAGCTTGCCTGGCATAATTTTTTTTTTTTTCAAAACTAAAATTGGGTGATAAGTGGTATAAAAGAATCAAAAGGATTTTTTTCTGGTACAATCATGACATGACTATACATATATATTTTTAAATTTGTAGCCTTACATTTATTTTAATTGCTTTACTTGACACCTTCAGTGTGTTTAACATTTTAAGCTATATGTGCGAAACAAATTTTTTTCTGCAGATTAAAATCATCTGAATAGATATTATTATTATAGCTATTACTTTTAGATCTGGTTTAATTCAGTGCTATATGGGATTCAACACTTGAAAAGATTTGAAAATTGGCCCACACACACTCGCATGAAACAGACTCTAGATATATTTTTCTTTTTTTTTTTTAAAGATTTTATTTATTTATTTGACAGAGAGAGACACAGCGAGAGAGGGAACACAAGCAGGGGGAGTGGGAGAGGGAGAAGCAGGCTCCCCGCCGAGCAGGGAGCCCGATGTGGGGCTCGATCCCAGGACCCCGGGACCATGACCTGAGCCGAAGGCAGACGCTTAACAACTGAGCCACCCAGGCGCCCTCTAGATATATTTTTCTTTTTTTTTTTAAATGTCTTTTTTTTTTTTTTTTTAAGATTTTTATTTATTTGCGAGAGAGAGAATGAGAGACAGAGAGCATGAGAGGGAGGAGGGTCAGAGGGAGAAGCAGACCCCTTGCCCAGCAGGGAGCCCGATGCGGGACTCGATCCCGGGACTCCAGGATCATGACCTGAGCCGAAGGCAGTCGCTTAACCAACTGAGCCACCCAGGCGCCCCTAGATATATTTTTCTAAATGGGACATTACAGGGCGCCTGGGTGGCTCAGTTGGTTAAGCGACTGCCTTCGGCTCAGGTCATGATCCTGGAGTCCCGGGATCGAGTCCCGCATCGGGCTCCCTGCTCGGCGGGGAGCCTGCTTCTCCCTCTGCCTCTCTCTCTCTGTCTCTTATGAATAAATAAATAAAATCTTTAAAAAAAATAAATAAATGGGACATTACATGTTATAGCGTGGTTTTGTAAGACAGGCACCTTATATTTTCAAGCTACTGTAGGCTGCTAATGAATAGGAAAAAATTGTGATTAGATGTTTAAAATTTACAGCAAAAGATATGCTTTGACTCATTACAGAGTCATTGCAGAGAAAACCATTTCATAGTAATATATGACATTACATAGAAATTTAGCCTAATTCAATTTATAAGGACATGAATATTTTTATTAGGGAAAAAAATGGGCCTTTAGTATTTTATAGCATCTCCTGCTTCTCACTCTGATGCTACCAAAGCCTTTTGAGAGTTAACCATTTCTTTGTGACATCATTTAAATATTTCATACATATCACCATCAAAAAAATCACTGGAATTCTTTCTTCTCTAGATTTACAGTGTTGTCCAGTAGAACTTGTACCAATGATGGAAATGCACTGACAATATTGTAACCACTAGCTGCACATGGCTATTGAGTATTTAAAATGTGACTAGTGTAACAGAGGAATTGAATTTGTAATTTTATCTAATTTTAAGTATTTTAATTTTTACTTTAAATAACCATGTATGGCTGGTGGCTACTGTATTAAACAATGCGCAGCATAGGTTAAAGCTTATCTCAAGATTATTGGCCTTTTACCCCTGGATAAATTAAGTCAATTTTTAAAAAAATACCAACTTATAAAAATAAAAAAAATACAAACACAAGGTTCTCGCTATTTATAAGGTATGTATGATGAGAAATATCTCAATTTTCTAATTTCCAAAATACCTCTAGAGCAAATAATTGAGTCTCTGGATTGCAGGATCGTATTTCTGCACGACACGCTGCCCCTCACATCCTTAACAAGAGTTGCTGCACACACACTGTATGTCAGAGAACAGTAAAATCATGCTGAGATGCCGAGGATGGGCAGTCAGTTTGGTTTATGTGCATTGTAGGGTCTACAACTCAGAAAAAGTACAAATTACTGTGTGTTACGTTCGAGTTGTTCACATTAATTCAAACAGAGAAGGTTAAATTCATCCTTGGATACAATTTCTATGTGGAAAAAGCATGGATCTTTCTTTGAGGACAGAGAGAAGAATTGTTACTTTCTCCTCCTGATTCTGTTTGCGGAGTTATCTAAGTGCAGTTCCTGCTCCAGTAACAGCAGCTGTTTGCTTCATTTTGTGGTTATGAAATATAATGCTAAAAGTTACAGTCACAAAATCCCTCTCCACTGACCATCAGGATGTCTGACCCGACTATCAGAATGGACTATACTCCTCAGGAGTAGTCATGAGATGTCATCTCATGGGTGTTGCATGTCTCGGGGCATTTTCTTATGTGGAGGAAGAACCATAGCACCTTTGTGAAAGCAGCGGATGAAGCATTAGAACTTGACTGGGCACCCTAGGTAGTCACAACGGGCCCACTTGCTGGGAAAAACGTGACCTGGGAAAAACAGATGTAGCTACAGGAAGCTTATGATAGCAAGCATCCATGCATTTTGAAGGATAGATAAGGAGTAACAGACAGGGGGCTGGTTTGCGGTGAGGGTGAATGTGAAGAAATGGCATTGGCAAAGGCGATGGGGAAATCAGAGGGATCGGGCCTGCCCAAACATGTTGGCAAGTATTGGGCATCTGGGAAGTCTGTCATTGAGAAGTGGGTGACAGTGCAAGAAGGAGATAGAGCTATACTACTGAAGGGACTGAAGAACCAAAATGGTCACCTGGAGTTTAGTGGACCAAGGCAGGAGCCTTCTTACAGGATTAGGACTGGACTAGCAGCACGATTGATGTGTTGCTAAAATTGGTTGTGCTGATTTTAGAGTTCTGTACCACCTTCTTGTCTAAAATAGGGTTTGATTCTAAAGATGTGGCCTGGGGGAACTTGCGATAAGGATTAAGTGGCCTCAGCTGGGTAGAGATGGAAGGCGGCAGAGGCTGGGGAATAGGCAGTGCCTGGCATGCCCCAACTGAATACGATTGCTCCCCCCTCTAAATTCTTACCACCGTCCTCACTGGGGACTTTTGTATTAATTTTCTTAAAAACTTCTTACAAAAAAGCAAAGCACTTCTATTGTTTTCTTTCCAATTCAAAATCAACTAACCCAAAGTTACAGAAAGAATAGAAAGAATCCCTCTATACCGTTCACCCAGCTTCTCCAAATGTTAACGCCCTGTATAACCACAGGACAGTTATAGTAATCAAAACTAGGAAATTAATATTGATGCAATACCATTAACTAACCCACAGACCTTATTCGCATTTTTCCAAGGGTTACAAAAGTGCTCCTATTTCTGGTTCGAGATCTAATCTGGGTCACAGATTGCATTTAGTTGTTGTCACCTTAGTTTTTCCCAATCGGTGACATTTTTTCAGTCTTTGTCTTTATGACATTTTTACTTTTAAAGAGTACTGGAAATACATTTTGTTGAATGTCCCTCAGTTTTCACCAGTGTAAGTTTTTCTCATGTTGAATATCATGTTATATATTTTTTGGCAATAATACCAAAGAAGTGATGTTTACTTTTTCTTACTGTTTCATATCTGAGTGGTTCATAATGTCAGGATGTCCTATTACTGGTAATGTTAATCTTGGCCAGTTGGTTATGGTAGTGTCTACCTGGTTTCTCTTCTGTAGTTATTTTTCCCATTGTAATTTAAAAGCATTTTGTGAAGAGATGCTTTGGATTATGCAAATATTTGTTTTTTATTTTGCTTTAACCACTAATTTTAGACTTGTTTTGATTCTGAATCATAAATTCAAAATTATCACTACTGATGATGTGTGTTTACCAAATAGTGATTTTCTGTTAACATCATTTTTCTACATTTGTAAATCAGAATTAAGTAAGGAAGCACTGTACCTATGTGTCTGTCTGTCTATCTATCTATCTATCTATCTATCTATCTATCTATCTATCTATCATCTATCTATCATATTTACTTTAACTGGATTCAAGGATAGTTATATACTAAGGGTTATAATCTATTACAATTACTGTACTATTTACTTTCAGTTTTTATCCTGTTCAAATTTCCCTAATTTGGCTATTGGGAACTCCTTCAGTCTGGCTCCTATGTCTACATACTCTCATCATTTTCTGAGCACGTCCTTATTTTCTAGTATTACAGAGTGTCAAAAATTAAATTTTAAAATTTCAATTTTTATAATAAAGTAACTGAACGTTGCAAAAATATATATGAGCTGTGTACATGAATCAAAAACATCTGGCTAAGGAAAAAATTGATTTTCCTATTTCTTCCACATGTGTAAGACATTTACATTTTATGTAAAAAGTAGTATATAGAGACATTGCTGCTTACCAGCTAGACTGACTAGATATACATCATTTGTTTACTGACTCTCTATATATCATTTTTTTCAATGAATTATTGATGAGCTTATAACTTAGGAGTGGTAGAACAAAACAAAGTTAGAAAATCATGATGAAAGATCATCAATAACTTTGTGAATGTATTCACAGCCTGCCAATTGAATATGTTTATGCAACACTAGTTTCAATATATATGATGTCATCGTTGGGGGGGTCGGCAGAGATTTATTTCACTTTATTTGAAGGAATCTGTTTCAAACAATTGTTCCTACTTCCAGATGACTGGTAATTTTACTTCGAAAAATTTTTACTGACTTCACATAGAATAATTCAATCCTCCAGTTCTGTACCCTTTTTTTTTTTTTCTGTGATGCCATTGAGTTCTCTAGGATATATTTTAAGTTTACAGCATATGTGTTTGTGCTGTGAGTTTATGTATGTGTGTACATAAACATTGAAAACCACTACAAGGTTATCAGTTTTTATTTTGCACAGCAAGGACTATTTCGGCAACAACTAGTATTTCTACCCACCCCCCCCAAAAAAAGACATGGTAAGGCTAAAATGTAGGAAGAACATCATCCCAGAATCCTGCACTGTCCTTTAAATTCAATATTCAGCTCTCTGACAACTCGCTATATTGCTGTTATTTTTTTCCTTTTCACTTTGGACTGCTGAACAGAAGAAATATTTCTGATAGCAATCACAACATTAGCAAATTAGTAATATATAATAGCAGTGGGTATGCTACTATTCAACTATTAACCCTTCAGAGAGAAGCTAAATGGCTTGTTTTGCGGGAAGTGTTATCTCCTCATACATTTCTACTTTTACCGTGGGTACACTTATTTTTCACGAACTATAGGAGAGCTGTGAGATAAACTAGTATTGTGACTGTAATTCTAATCCAAAAGGAAGAATGATCTAGAGCTCAGGGTAATTGGGCAAACTTGCTAGCTGATCCCAGAGCATAGAGGCGGTCTCAAATTTTCCATATTTTCTGCTTCCATATTTAAGAGACTTAAGGATCTGCCTTCCACTAGCTTTACCTTACCAGCTTTCTACATCTTGGTGGTTCCTCTTGCTTTTCTTTAACTTCAAATCTAGCTTGGTCTTACTATCTAGTCTTTGGATTGATTTTTCTTTTGGATGGTTTTGTTCTTAAACTTTTTACCAAACTGTCTTTCATAGCACCTGGCTCCAAGTTTTAAAACCCATGGGAGAGTTCCACCTCCACTTCCTTGTCTAATCTCAGTTCTCACACATACACATCAGAGCCAAAAACCTCTAGTTCTCTGAAAATGTGCTTCATGCTTGGCAGTCTCTGCGCCTGGCTACATTTTACTGCTGCATAACTGGACTGCACACTGGTTCTGTCCTCAATTTTTCCAGGCCTTAAAGAAGTAGTATTTCCAAGTAGAACTCTCCATTTCAAGTAGAGTAATACATAAACTTGTGAATTAGAATCTTGATTTCAAGTAGAGGAATATATAAACTTGTGGGGTTTTGGAAGCTCTAAAGAGTAAGTTTTAATTTGGCATGCTTGGTCCAACAATGGATATTAATAAATGTCCCCTGTTGGGAGTTACACATGATCATGGTCATGGACATTCTGTTGAGAGGTGATGGTGAATGTCACTTGCTCTACATCCTCTTCTGTGGGTATAATCTCCTCCGGCTGAATGCTCATGAGTTGACTCTTTTTCAAAAGCCTACAACTTCCAGCCAGCTGAGGTCTTCTAAAATAGCTGTTTTGGGGGACCACCAACAATTCACTCACCCCTTTCTACCTCTTATGCTGAAGATAATAGACACATTTGTCACCGATGAAAGAATATTGACATTGAAGCAAAGGAGCTGTTTCTCATCTAGATGTAATTTGGCAGGCAGCCAAAATTACATGCCATCTCCTTCTCTCCAGATCCTGTTCACAAGGGGCATGACAAATAGAGCATCACTCTGAAAGATCTTTCACTCAGAAAATTATAGCCATCCAACCATGCCTGAAACTAACATTGGTTGTTGCCACTGGTTAGAAGCAGACAACTACATGCTATGTTACCTTTGAGTAAGGAAGTGTCAGGGCACTTTGCGGTATAATTGACAGAAAAATCTAATTTAGCTTGAATTAAGAAATAAAAGGAAATTTATGGTTTATAAAATTGGAAAAGGTTAGGGTAGCTCTAATTGCAGTGACGGCTGGAATCACAGCTGGAATCATGTGATCAGAACTTGGTTATTCTTGGTCATGAGTTGTGTAGTGTCATCCATATTGGTTCATTGTGGATCCAGGCTACATTTTCCCAAACTACTTTCAAAACCACGTTCCAGTGCTTTGGATATGATCACATACTTGGACCAAGAACTGAAGACATTGGAATGTGATGGACTGACTAACCTGGCTTGATTCACATTCTATACCTTTGAAACTAGAGGTGAAACCTCACCTAAACACATGGATTAAAAGTGGGAAGTGTCAGTTTCCCGAGAAAATTTTAGTTATTAATACAAATAAAAGGATGGATAGATGCTAGTGGCAAAAACAACTGCTGTCCAGAAAGAAACAGAATAATCGGACTGAAAAGTGAGAGTGATTTCACATGAGCTATGAAATGGGATGTGCCATAAAAAATTGAGGTTTAATGTCAGTAGATTTGTTGCCTGGGAATTATCCAACTCTTCCCAGCCAAAAAAGACTATTGTTAGAATGTTATTACTTGCCCGTCTTTTTGTTGTTTTTGGATATATATGATTTCTATGGAAAATTAAATTTGATGTTCTATGTTCTTATTAGTTTGCATCAGCAAGAATGATTAGTATGGAAATACTCATAATTTTATGGCCTTAAGTAAAACAAGTGAAAAATAACCCTGTCCTCGGCAAATTCAAAATAGGTGAACGGTTTTGTTTTGAAATAATTAAAACTCATTTTTTCTAAAGTTCATGCTCAGATATGCTCACTCAATTCCTTCTTAAATTTTCTTCCAAGGAATCTGTGACCTTGCCAGTTATTCATTCTATGTGTATGTTTTAAAGCCATTATTCGCGAGGCACAAAGCTAGAAGCTATTTGAGACACAGTTTATAAAATATGATCTTTGCCCTTCAGATGTTTACAATTTAATTAGATTTTCAGTGCTGACAAAGGACCAAGCAAGAACAAAGTCAACAGATGTTTGGAAGTGCTCTTTGTCACTCTTCAGGCCTTCTTCATGTGTGCTAATTTAATGCCTATAAAGGACTAGTATAAAATTAAATAATTTGAGTGTTCCATTTAGAATTTCCAGACCCTGTGAACCTCAGTGCCAGAGAAAACTGCACAGTCCATCAGAATTGTACAAGGAGCTTAGGCATGAAATAGAATAAAATTGTAGGAGTATGAATAATAAGCCTTCTGAATCAAATGCTTTCAACACAGGATGTGACTTTAGTCTCCATAGTGAAGAAGTCAATGATCAAATTATGTTCCTTCATTTCAAACTTAATTTTCAGTTCTCTATTCTATTTCAAATTTCCATAATGAGCATGTTGTGCTTGTCAGAAGTTAACTTCATCACTAAAACTTTCATGTTCATTTCATTCACTTTTATCCCCAAAGTCTTAAACTTCGAGTCACTCTCTGTAATTACTTCTCCCAGTCACACCTGTCTTTAATCAGCTCAGAAAAGCCCATGCAGTCACAAAATTTGAAGGGTAGAAAAGGGAAGTAAAGCTCCTGATGGCACTGCCTTTATTGGCCTACTTGATTTGAAATGGGAAAATATTGTGCTTTCCTCCAAAGGACCATTACTGACACAGCTGGGACTTCAAACAACAAGGCAGTAGTCTGAACTAGAAAAATTTTCTGTGCAGATTTATTCTTATATTTTGCTATCAGATTTTTTAAAAATCTTGAATAAAGCAGGAGAAAAAAATTAAAAAGATCTTTATTCTGTCAAATACTTCTTGCCAGTTAAAGTTTTAAAATATCTCAAATTACTGGGTGCCTGGGTGGCTAGGTTGGTTAAGCATCCGACTCTTGATTTCAATTTAGGTCATGATCTCACGGTCCTAGGATCGCAAGACCCGCCTAGAGCTCCACACTCAGCGGGGAGTCTGCTTGGGATTTTTTCTCTCCCTCTTCCTCTGCCTCTCCCCCTGCTCATGTTTTTTTTCTCTCTCTCTCTCAAATAAAATAAAATCTCAAAATACCACTTTATTCTCTAGCTACTGGCCACTTTTAATGAGTATAACAGAATTTGAGATGTATTTATAAAACAATAAATTCAACAAACGTTTTAATCTCAGACCCCTAAACAAATACTTATGGTAATTTACACCCCCAAGTACCTATAACCCCAACTGACAGAACATCCCACTAAATACAGAAACATGCTGGTAATAAACTTGTCAGTAACTGTCAAGTGAGTGGTACTTGATAGAGGTTCTGTGCTTTTGTGGAATGATAAGGGCTAAAGGAGCAGTAACTATGATATGGCTATTGATTGATTTTCATACATTCTCCAGATCTACAAGACCACTTCCCAAGATAACACAGGGCTCTCAGTCAATGTCCAGCTTTCAAAGCTAGACTGGAATTTTGATTGAATATTAATTTGATGGCAAACTTTATGTTGAAAGCTTAGAAATTGGTGGGGCGCCTGGGTGGCTCAGTTGGTTAAGCGACTGCCTTCGGCTCAGGTCATGATCCTGGAGTCTCGGGATCGAGTCCCCACATCGGGCTCCCTGCTTGGCGGGGAGTCTGCTTCTCCCTCTGACCCTCCCCCCCTCATGCTCTCTCTTTCTCTCTCTCTCATTCTCTCTCTCTAATAAATAAATAAATAAAATCTTAAAAAACAACAACCTAACATGTTTAAAAAAAAAAAAAAGAAAGCTTAGAAATTGGTTAAGATACAAGAATTCAGTTTTTAGTAATTGGAAGATGATTAATCCTTTAAGTCTGTTTTGTACATAATTTTTTCACTACAATCCTATAATTTTTCTTAACCCTATTTATGTAAATATGAATTGATACAACAAGATACCAAGAATCACTAGTTTATTGCTAATGCGAGGAAATCTAGGTCATCTTAGATAATAATGTCCAAAAAAATTAGGGCTGATAAAATTATTTCAACAAAGATTGAACCAGGCAATTAAGTAGGAGTAGTTAGACTATGCAACACACACACACTGTTCTCTACGGTGTTTCTTTAAATCATGTAACATTATGATGAGAAGGCCTTGGTAAGTTCGTTCCTATCCCTTGGGAAGTAGAGTACATATTTCCAAGAATTCTTAGATCTAACTCCTGACTGTATTTAAGTGTTAGTAAATATTTAGCTAGAAATAATAAGACCCTCTGTTGCTCATTATTATTTTGGAGCTATGAGGAACTTAGATTCTTATTGAACTAAATCCTTTCTCAAAGGATGCATCTGACCTTCTCAAACTTTATGTCTGGCAATAATTTTATACTTTCCTTATTCTACCCCATGTGATACAAGTATGTCTTTCTAAACTTTATGTGATTGAAATTAAATTTTGTCTTTTCTTTTTTTTTAAATTTTTTTAAAAAGATTTTATTTATTTGACAGAAAGAGACACAGCAAGAGAGGGAACACAAGCAGGGGGAGTGGGAGAGGGAGAATCAGGCTTCCCGCTGAGCAGGGAGCCCGATGCGGGGCTCGATCCCGGGCCTCCAGGATCATGACCTGAGCCGAAGGCAGTTGCTTAACCAACTGAGCCACCCAGGCGCCCCAAATTTTGTCTTTTCTTTTTACATTTCTCATCAAATGCTTAATTTGTGTGCTTTCTAATATTTCTCAGATCCTGTGAAAACAATGAAACATTAAAAAAGCAGAAAATTACACATATAAATATGTGGTACTGTAATCATATAAAACTTACATCAGGATTCTTCTGAGATTTAGTATGAACCTGGGTGCCATGGTCCTCACCTGTCAGTCTCCTGGGCTTATATCAGCATTAATCTGGTACCTGCTAGTGATGTATATACTGTTGTGTGATGGTATTTTGGCTTCACAAATGAATCATTTTTCCCAGCCTCCTTCACTGCATTAAATGCAACCACCATGCACCCAGTTGCTTAAGCCTGAAATGTGAGTCAACCTTGACTCTACTTTTCCTCACTTCTCCACATCTGGCATATTAATGAGCTCTGGCTGTTGATTTATTCAAAGTCCCCAGAGGAAACCGAATTCATCACAAAAGGCTCAAATAAAAATATTTCAGTAGAGGGACTACTTGCAGTGATGTAAGTAGAACAAACAAGGGATGGTGAGGCAACCAGAGACTAACAACAGTAGGGAGCCATTAATATCCCTACTAAAGAGATATTAGGGATAAAGAGAGAAATGAATGTTACCAGAGTCAGGAAGGCCTGAGAAGGTGAAGTAGAGCCCACATGGAAGTAATGGAGAAATGGAGGTACCCTCAGAAATTTAAGCCTGAAATAGGGAGTTGGGGGTCGAGAAAAAACTTCACACCTTCCAGTTTCCTACCAACATCTCTTTGGCCAAACCCACATGTAAGACACTTGGGAGGGAAGCATGGATGATACCATAGGGATGATTAACCTCCCAACTGCAGGATAGAGCAGAGAAGGATAGAAAAGACTTGAGGGTTGATAGGACAAGTTGGGAATAAAGGGCATGTTGTACCTTAAAAATATGTGCAGAATTAGTTCTCTTCATCTTGCTGCAACTACTCTACTCTAAACCACTATCACCTCTTACCCAGCCCACTCATTCCATAACTATGCATGCCTATCTCTCAGTATCAAACAATCTTTATTTTTTTTTAAGATTTTATTTATTTATTTGAGAGAGAGAGAGAGAGAGACAGAGCACAAGAGGGGGGAGGGTCAGAGGGAGAAGCAGACTCCCTGCTAAGCAGGGAGCTGGATATGGGACTTGATCCTGGGACTCCAGGATCATGACCTGAGCCGGAGGCAGTTGCTTAACCAACTGAGCCACCCAGGCACCCTCAAACAATCTTTAAACCAATGAAATGATAAAGTGCTCCTGCTTAAAGCTCTTTTAATAGTTCTGCATCACACTTAGGATAAACACAACTTCCTTACTGAATGGTGGGCACAAGTCATAGGGTTGAGAAAAAACAAAGTGGCAGCAGATTCAGAATTCTTTTCCCGAGGCTTTCCATGGTGCTGATGGTAGCTATACTACATTTTCACATTTAAGCCTATCACTAACAATCATAGCCCTAGTTCTTGACTAGACTACTTACTTATTCACATGGAAATGAAAGTAGTGCAGATCAGCTCTTCCCTTGACCTGATTAGGGGGAGAAAAATACATTTGATCACTTCAATGCTTTATTAAACAAGTTTATAATGGTATTTCACCTTTTCTTTTTCTCTTCATCTATTTCTCCTCACATCATCTCTTTTCAAATGCCATGGAGTACAGAGAAAAGGTAGTATGTACACTTTCCAGGATTCTCATAAAATTATGAAATTTGAGGTTCAAAATATATTTGAAAAGCTGTTGGCCCAACTCTATGTAGAAGAAAAAAATGAAGCTCAGAAATACACATGGATTTGTTCCATGTCAATGGAGGTAGAAAATGGTAGATTATGTTTTAGAATCCAGTTCCTCCAACTCCTAAGTCAGTTTTCAAATAATTATGTTAGCTTTCTTCCTATTTACAACATATTTCTTTTCTTTTCTTTTTTCTTTCCTTTCCTTTTTTTTTTCTTTTCTTTTCTTTTCATTTCTTTTCTTTTCTTTCTTTTCTTTTCTTTTCTTGCCTCACCTCCTTCATTCTTTCTTTAGAGAGAGAGAGAGTAAGGGGGGAGAGGCAAAGGGACAGGGAGAAAGACAATCTTAAGCAGGCTCCATACCCAGCACTGAGCCCAACAGGAGCTCAATCTCATGACTCTGAGATCATGACCTGAGCTGAAATCAAGAGTCAGATGCCTAACTGACTGAGCCACCCAGGTGCCCCTTTACAACATATTTCTTGTATTTAATACCATTTAGAATGACTAAATTATTCTAATAAAATTATAATTATGTAACATCTAATAATTATTATAATAACTAACTATGGTTCCTTTTCAACATTTGATGTTTATTTGAATTACTTTGTTCCTGCTCAAAAAGGAATATAATAAATACCTCTTCCCTTTTACTTTTATTAAATACATCCCAGATTAAAATAAATTGTTTGGTCACCAGAAATACAATCCTGACAATCACTAGCTACTGTTTGGAAAAGTCAGGGATGAGAATCAGTACATTGCTATTATGTTTGTCAGTGCTGTGGCAGCTAATAACTCACCTCTAGGTTTCAGAATCATCTCAGCCATGTGCAATGAAGCTTCCCATAGCAATCAGCTTATAAGAGTACACTGTTGCGGGGTGCCTGGGTGGCTCAGTCGTTAAGCATCTGCCTTCGGCTCAGGTCATGATCCCAGGGTCCTGGGATCGAGCCCCGCATTGGGCTCCCTGCTCCGCGGGAGGCCTGCTTCTCCTTCTTCCACTCCCCCTGCTTGTGTTCCCTCTCTCGCTATCTCTCTCTCTGTCAAATAAATAAATAAAATCTTTAAAAAAAAAAAGAGTACACTGTTGCTCCAATGAGTTTTTCTCAAGTTTGGTGCAAATTTTGTCTTTAACTTTATTGTTGTTTGTCATGGCAGATGCATATGTGTTGACAATATTGAACATGTCTGGTTTGGAGGCAGTAGAGTCTGCCAGTGTTTTCTTATAGAAAACCAAATACCTAATAGTTATCTATCTATCTAACAGTGACCACCCCCCTCCCCCAAGAGAGCAACTTTATAATTCAGTTTTGTTTTGAGTGAAGACATCTTTATTTAAGCTCTCTTCATTATAATCAGAATGATGGAGTTATTTTTAGAATATAATCAAATACTGACTTCAAATAATTAATATCCCAACTAAAATCACTTACCTTTTGTCAGTGTTTTATGTTTCCTTTTTTCAGAAGTAAGTTTTCTTTCCCATTCAGTATCATGTCAGTTGTCATGCAACACTTTTGATTCTCATCCAGAACTTTTCATGGAACAAGAATTTCCTGAGTATCTGCTATGTACCAATCACTGTGCTAAGAACTAAAAATATAAAGATAAATGGGGCATGGTTCATGTATTCAAGGAACTAACATAATAGAGAAGATAATATTATGAAAGATTAATTACGTTCATTTACTCATTTCTTCAGTCATAACCTATTAAACAGTGCATGCTAAGCACTTCTAGACTCTAGAAATACAAAGATGAATATAATATAGACTTTGTCCTCAATTCGCTCCCCATCTATTAGGATAATAGACTTATACAGAGATCAGTTTACTGTATTATGATTATGTGTAAATATAAATATAGCCAAACAGTGTTATGAATACACAGAGAAGGAGCAGCGATTTCAAACTTGGAGGGACAAGAAAAGCTTTCTGGACAAATTGTTACCTATGTGGTAGAACACAAGTTATAAAGATACCAAAGTGAGAAACAATATGGTGCACATGGGGGTCTCTTAGCAAATGTGGTTGACATAGTGTAAAATTCAGCACAGAAAGTAGTGAGAGAGAAGATCAAAGTTAAGCAGGGCCAGGTTTTGAAGGACATTGAATGTCATATCAGAGACATTGACATTTGTCTTTTGGTAAAAAAAAAAGAATAATAAAATAGTTTTGAACAGAGGAGCAGCATAATTATATTTGCATTTTTATATACCATTTTGCCAGTGTATTAGATATTGGATTTTTTTTTTTTTTTTTTTTTGGTACAAGATGAAGGGCAGAGAGCTGCATTATAAGACTGATATATTAGAGCAGGCCAGTAATGACTAAACAAGGAGAGTGGTAGTAGGTATAAATAAAAGGTTAAGAAATCATAAAGCAGTCATGTTGATATGGCAAGAATTTGTGATTGGTTGCATTGGATGAGAGGAATAAGAAAGAGGAACCACTTTCATGCTTCACTCTCTAGGGAAAAGGTTCAAGAAAAGAAACAGATTTATGGAAAAGAAGGATGAGTTTGATTTTAAACATAGATTGTAACTTCCAGGAGGGTAAGACAGGATTAACTCTATTTTGTTAACAACCAACCATATACCTGTTGTCTAGCATAATTCATGGTTCATTATAAATACTTAATGTATATATTAATGTATATATATAACAAGGAATGGATATAAAAGTGCATTTGAAATACTCAAAATATTAACTGTTATATTCACATATGAATATGAAACTTTGAAACAATTTGATATACAAATATGAAACTTAGAAGTCTGGGCTGGACTTGTATTGGGAACCACTAGCATATAGGTGGTAACTGAAAACAGGAGAATGTATGGTAAAAGAGAAAGTGAATTATGATCATTTTAATGGGCTAAAGGAGGGGGAATCCACCAGTATACCAATATTTAAGGGGTAGGCAAAAGAACTTAATAGAGAGAAGGGGGGGGAAGGGAGAGAAGTTAGGAAGTTATAGGGTGACCCAGGGTAGTCTGGTGTCCTAAATATGAAGACGTAAGTGTTTCAGGAGACTTTGATCATATCAAATACAATAGAGAGTCTAGAACATAATTTAAAATGTGTTTTTGATATGGTGATTAGGAAAATCAAGTTCAGTGGAATTGAGAAAGAGCTGGAGCAATGTGATTCATGAAATAAGGGTTAGAAAATGTAGAAAGTTTTGGTCACTGTGCAGTGAGTTCAGTATTTCAGAAGTAATTATTATAGGTGAAAAAATGTTAGGTATAGCCATGAGAGTGGATGATCCCAATATAGGTGAAGAGGTCATCAAACTTTGGGGCTAACATTTTGGATAAAATTATCTCTGTGAATTTCAGAACCACCGAGATGACAACTGGACTTAGGGTGGAGAAAATTATGATTTAGGCATCAAAGTCGTTGATTAACATGATGGTATGAATAGGTCTTTAGGATTTGGCAGAGGTAAGTATGGATAGAGCACAAAATAAGATTTTTTTACATAGATACGTGGAAACTGTCCTGGAGAGCTAGAATAATGTTAACACGTCTCCCCACCCACACATCCACAGTGTGTAGAATGATGAGCAGACTACCTTTGAAAGCACTGATAGAGGCTATGTGATGTGAGAAAGAGCTAAAGTTTACTTAAATTCTGGTGTACGGACCCATTTGAAAAGATACAAATTATTTTGTTTAATGTTCCATGGGCTGAAGTGGAAATATTTGAAGGGCCACAGTAAGAGATTTGGTGAAGGGAAAGGAAGCACAGAAAATAGTGGAAATGAGAATATAGTATTGTGAGATAGTACATGAGGAAGCAAGTAGTGAGGCTAAAGCAGCCAGGAAATACCTTTTCACTTATTAATTAAAGGAGGAGTGGCCATTGTTCAAGAGGCTGCTATAATTCTGACAGAACAGTATGGAAAGAGGCAGAGGAGAGAAGGGACTATAGTGAGAACAGTGGGATGATTGTTGTGACTTGTGAGGTGTCATATATACTACATGGTGAGTTCACATGTGTGTGCACTCTTATGGTTGTGTGGGCACCAGTCAATAAGATTGTGATGTCAAAGTGTTTTGAAGTGAAATTGGAAAAATTATAATGAGGGATGTTGTGAAGCATCTGTGCTGCCATTAAAGGCCATTCTTATTTAATCTATAGGCAATAGGGAGACTGATGGTAAGTAATATATTGCAGTCTGCATTTAAGGAAAACAACTTTGAGAGCATTTTAGAGTGTGAAATATACAGGAGAATAAATAAGGTCAGGAAAACTGGTCAAGAGTTAAAATAATACATCCAGGAGAGAGAAATGACCCTGAAAGAAAAGATGAGGTTAAGACACTTAGCTGTGTGATAGCTAAAATTGTCAGGAAGGTGGAAGATGACTCCAGTATTTTCCACTTTGGAACATGAGTTAATGGTGATTACTTTAAATGAGGTTAGGTTTTGATGGGTCTATAGCATATTAAAGAGTTGAACAAGGAAGTCTGAAGCTAAAGAAGGAGATGTATTTTGGGGAATATGTGCTTGAATATCATCCAAGTACAAATAGACTGTTAGAAATAATAGATAAAGATATTTTCAAGGTGAGGGTATGAAATAAAAGTAAAACAGGACCATGGACAGAGTCCTCTGTTGTAGTAACCATTTCAGAAATGGCCTAGGTAGAAGATCAGATGAAAGAGGGAGGGTAGGAGCAGAGAGAGAAATAAAAATATGAGAGCATTTTCATAGAAATATACTGAGAGAGTGGCAACAACTACGAAGGATTTGACATTTCTACCTTACTTGCAAGCTAGTAAAATAGCCTTCTACTATTTTTTGGATGTTGACAGAAGATACAAGGCTCCTGGGTCAGAGACAAAAGATTTTATTTTTTCATATCAAAAGCTGTAGCCAGATTGTCTGCATGATCTCATGTCAGGTATATGATCTTCAGGCTTCCCAGGGATGATGTGAGAGGGTCTAGATGGAAGTCTGCACACTCAGTGAGCTGCATTATGGTAGAGGAAATGGGGAACTTGCCACTTTATAGCAATCTGTAAGCAAGCCTGTATTTTTGTCTGAGGGGGAGACATTTCCTCATCCCTTAAGGTTGCTGGTTGCAAATAGAAACTTGAGGAATGGTCCTGTAAAGAGTGGTCAGGTACTTCCAGTCTCTGCAAACCTAGCAAGATGTATAAAAGGCCCATGGAAGGCTATCTCCCAACAGAGAGTTTCAAGAAGGGTGTGGTCTTTCATCACATGATACAAGAAGGTAGGATGACTTTGGGAAAAAGCTCATAGATTTGGTCATTAGAGGTTCTTGGTAATCTTTCAAAGTGAATGTGCTTCCTATTTGGTGTCATTTAAGTAAACGTTCCACAAATTAGAGGTAACTGACTTCTCAGGGTTTTGGACAGATCCTTGGGATGTGAGAGTTCTCGCTATAAATTTTTAATTTCCTAATTCAATTTTGATGTAATCTAGAAAAGATGATATAAACATATGCTGAATTAGTTGTATGACCATCACATATACTCATCTCAGTCTCTGTATTGTACATTTGATCATCATGAATGTCTCAAATGCTATTACCTTAGTTGCCCTAGGCTGAAGAGAAATAATCAAGCCAGTGTTGATACGTAGAAGATTTGTTTACCTAAAATTAAAGTAAATAATATTATTGCATTTTGTAAGAAAGAATTTTTTTGTGGGAGTTTAAACACGGAGTAGTGGTAGACCTATGCCATAACACAGTAAGACGTAATATATTTTTTTGGTAAAAGGACAGTGAACTTGAAAGAACTGTAACACATATTTCATCTGTACTTTGCCAGTGTAAACTTAGTTGCAGCAAAATAAAATGTTTTAAATATGATTTGACTGGTTCAGTTTTGCTTTAAAAATCTAACATGTTAGGGGCATCTGGGTGGCTCAGTCAATTGAGCATCCAGCTCTTGATCTCAGTTTGGGTCTTGATTTTAGTGTTGTGAGTTTAAGCCCTGTGTTGGGCTCCACACTGAGCATGGAACGTACTTTAAAAATAAATAAATAATAAATAAAAATCTAACATGTTAAATTACTTATTACCTGGTTCAAATACGATAAAAATAATATTAAAAATATATCTTCTATGCTTGCCTCCCATTTGCCCACCATCCCCATCTCCATACCACTATACACATATACACCTAGATAGCCACTGTTGTTACACTCTTTTATATTTTTCCAGAGTTTTCTTTTTCATATAAAAGCAAATAAGAATATATTTGTGGATAGGCAGAAATCTAAAGATGTCACACCAAGATTCCTGTTTCTAGGTTGTTTAACCAAATGCTAATCTAGGTACTAGTATGGGGACTTTGCCAATGTAATTAAGGTTACTAATCACCTCACCTTAAAATGGAGAGCTTAGTTTTTATTATCCTGCTTAGTTTGATTATCATTTTTTGATGAAACCCTTTAAAAGCAGAAGAGAAAGGCAGAAGAGTAAATCAGAGAAAAGGAGGCAGGAAAGCGAGGTAGAGGGGAAATGAGAGAGATTTGATTAAGTGAGAAGGATTGGACCAGCCATTGCTGGTTTGAAGATAAGACTGGGAGTGTGTGTGCCCTCTGGAGTTGAAAACAATTCCTGGCCAAACACTAGCAAGGAAACAGAGACCTCAGTCCTACAATCACATGAAACTGAATTTTGCCAACAACCTGAATGAGCTTGGAGTATTTTTGCCCCCGTAATCTACACAAAAGAGGCCAGAACAGCCAACACATTGATTTTATCTTTATGGGACTTGTTCAAAAGTGATTAGCTAAGACATCACAGATTTCTGACTGATAGAAACCATGAAGTAATAAATTTGCTTTTAACCTGCTGAGTTTGTGATAATTTACATGGCAGCAGTAGAATATGGATATGATGTTTTATTTTTCTCTGTATTATATAAAAGTAGAATTTTATTATCATACAGTTTGCATTTTGCTTTTTTTCACCTAACACTGTATCTTGGGACTCTTTAGATAACAATAATAAAGAGTTTTTAATTCTTTTTACAGCTGCATATTACTTTACTGTATTAATGTACTTTAACTTATTTGACCAGAACCCTATTAATGGACATTTGGGTTGTTTTTAATCTTTTGCTAATATGCTGGAATAAATAATCTTACTCAAATTTCATTCACATATTTGCTAGTACATTTGGAGGTAGATATTGCTAGATCAAAGAATATATAAATATAATTTTGATTGATATTACTGTAAGGGTTGTTTCCCCTATTAACTCACCTCATAAAATCATAAACTCTATCCTGGAGTTAAATAGACTAGGACAGAACTTGCCAAGCATGAGGGTAGTGAAGATACAGGTTATAGACAACCCTGAAGACAGCATGTAACTTGAAGTTCATCCCATGGACAAGAAGTATCCATGACAATTTTGAACATGGGAGTGACACTATGAAATGATTCTGAAGATCTGTATCTTTAAAGTGAGCAGGAAAGAATAACAGACTCTATCATGGTGTCAGGTATTGTGTATGTCAAGCACATAATTACTTAGTGTAAAATAAAAAAAACAAGAAATTATCTTCTTGGTTATCACCAAGATTTTTGTGTTGGATTTGTGGTATCATTAGATAGAGAAAATGTATAGGTTCTCCATGTTCTGTGGTTCTATTAGTGTGTTGTTGGTATGTAAATGTCAATTATTACAGCTTTCATAAGATGTATTGATTCTATCAGTGGATTCTGAGAACTCATTCTTAAGATATTTACTTGTTAATATCTCAACCTATACATAATGTTACTCCTACTTTTTAATTAACTCATTAAAAAATAAAAACAAGTCTAAAAGGAATTTGTGAAGCACACAAAAAAGTTAATAGTCATGTTTACTTTCAAACTTCAGAAAAAAATGAAAATTTTTTGTTTACTTCAATATAGAATTTTAAATGATTGACAGTACATAGTAGAGTAAGATACTATGACAATGGAATTTTTAACAAAGATATACTGGATATCAGTTGCTTTTTAAAAGGAAGTCTAAATTTTTCTAAAAATTATGTGAGTACTGTCAGTTATGGCACTTATTTATTGAAGCAGTTTGATATTTTCAGAAAAACCAATGGACATGAAAGGGTCATTGATGACATGACACGTAACTACTTTTAGCTTCTAAAGAAATGACAGCAGCTGTGGAGAACTTCTAGTGTCACAAGTTCAGGATGGATTTGACAAAGGAACTTATCTGAAGAAATGTAATTTTTAAAGTATTCACCTTCTCAGTAGAAAATATTTGAGGGACAAGTGAAGAATAAAATATTAGGGTTTGGCACTTCCATAAGTGATACTGTGTCTGTGGAAAAAGGTAAAGAAATTAAATATAAGACCCAAATTTTCCATACTTCAACTTGTAGTTGTTTAAATGTTCTCAAACACATGTTTTTATACTTAAAAATACTGTAATAGAGATAAATGTTTAATAGTATGCCTGATCCTGTCCAATAAATGAGCTTCCACAGTCAATTTGATCACCAAAAGGTTGAGTTCCTCCCACCCTAAACACACACACACATCCAAGTACCTCTGTGTGGACCAGTGCTACCTTTAGTTGAGAACTGCTGGACCAGATAGACCAAATCTGCTCTCCATCTGTGATTCCAAGGGAAAAGGAACAGGATGATAATCAGGCTTAGGTTGACAACGAGGAGGAAGAATTAATGAGGTTGAGTTTTAGCTATGTATACACAAATATTATTATGCCAAAAGGCATAGTGTATCATCAGGCTTGCCGAATTAAAATTAAATTGATAAGTAAAAAGTATTTCATCTTCAAAAATTGAAAACTTAAAGAAGTTCATTTTTTCTTAAGGGTAAATAGTATTGTGTTCCTTTTGATGAAAAAGTTGAAGGAAGGTTTACTTTGTGGTGTCATTTTATTAACTCTGGCTGGGCAAGACTGTATTTTATTTATTATTTTTAAAGATTTTACTTATTTATTTGAGACACAGAGAGAGCACACAAATGGCGGGGAGGGGCAGAGGGAGAGGGAGAAGCAGACATCCTTCTGAGCAGGGAGCCTGAGATGGGGCTCGATCCTAGAACTCTGAGATCATAACCTGAGCTGAAGGCAGACGCTTAACCAACTGAGCCACCCAGGTGCCCTTGGGTAAGACTGTATTATAAACAAATAGGCTGAGAATCAAGTTGAGAAGCAATGATTAGAAGTACTTTAGAAGTCTAACCAAATGCTGGTGTGGTAGGGGTCAGATGAATGCCTGTATTGCAAAGGGCTTTAAATAGAACTTTCCAACCCCTAGAAACTGTGAGAATCAAACATTTCTAGTGATACAGTGTTTAACTATACACAAAGTGTTAAATGTAGGCAGTCATTCATATAATTTAAACCAAAACATAGGCTTGCCTCAATAGGTTTTTCAGTTGACATATTTTTAACTTGAATTATTCATATTAATTGAAGCAATTCTACATGTTTCTTTGCATTCATAGACAATTTTGGATTCACAAAAAGTTTTGGTCTGCTTCTTGACATTCTATCACATAGCAGTGTTCTAAGCATCCCCAAAACTTTGAAATTCTTGAGTGACATGGCATAAGTGAGTTGCATCTCAATTGCACTCAGAGGGGAGCAAAAGGATTAGGAGAGAGTACCGAAAATTGCTTAGCTGGTCCTTTCGATTATTGATGAGAAGGCAGAATAATCCAGAAAGGGACCGTCTACCTCCCACAGCAATGTATTCTCTGATTAACTCAAAGAAGCTGATATCAGAGTGAACTTGGGTTCAATGGATTGCACCAGAAAAATCTGCAAAAGGATTATCTTATTAGCAGAGAGAGGACACGTGAAGAAAATTGATATACACAAGAGCTAGGAGTACATGACAAATCCTTAAGCAGTGTAGCCTCAATGGAATATTAAAGTCAGATGTATGTACATCCAAGATGAAAGGTGGAATACTGAAGTTGTTAAGACAGGTGCTTTACAAAAAGATGGGGGAATATAAAACAGAGAAATGTAAGGTGGGGAAACCTGGGAACTGACAGCATATACTTTACAACAAGAAATTTGTTGACATATATTTGGAAACAAATGAAGAACTATAAAGGACATAAATAGAGTGTTGGATATTGCTATAGGTCACCGGGGCCTTAACAAAAGATGAGGAAATGTTTTTATAGATTGGCAAAGGCTGTAGCAAGGCACGTTCTTTGATCCTGGCAGGATTTTAATTGCTTTGCTGTTGATTGGCATGCAGCTATGTTCAAATGAAGGAAGAGAACATATTCGAGAGAGCTATTTCAAGGATTGCTTTCTGATACACTTCATTGAACAGCTTAGGTGGTTAGAGGCTATTTTGGACGATAGCCTAGAAATGACTGAGTAGGATAAATAAGGCTGAAATAGAGAAAGTTGCTATCTCGCACTATAATCACTATAACCTTCATTTTAAAATACTCTTGAGAGGTCAGGAAAGAAACAAGCATATTACAGAGAGAAGTATACAAAATCTTAATTGGAAGAGTGTCTGAAATCCTTGAATAAATTTTGATTGTACTCTTAATAGAAATGAATAGCAACAGTAGAGCTAACTCTTTAGGGGTTCAAAGCGCCTATGTGTGAGTGTGTGTGTGTGTGTGTGTGTGTGTGTGTGTGTATACCCACACAGAGGTCTCAGCAAATAAAATTGTTGAACAAAGAGTTTCTGTAGGTTGCTCTTTCTGGACTCCCTTCTAAAGGATGATCTAAGGCATGGTATAACAAGACATGACAATACAAATAAACCACTGTGAATTCTTGAAAAAAATGCCTGTGTACTGGTATTTTCCCTGGGAATTCATGACCCTGCATCATAGGTCTGGAACAGGGGATTGCTTAGGATTCAGGATCCTCCATAAAAATTCTGGTTTTTTTCTTCATCTATGTCTGCAAGGCTAAGATATGTTGAAAAACTGAATCTGATGGAGTCCATCCTGAGTATTCCAAATCAGGAATTTTTAAAAAACATGTACTCTTAAATTTTGTAATTTTATGTAGATTTTGCTTAATATTTGCTTCCATTTTTCATTCAGATATAACCATGGTGAGTCCTATATTAAGTACAGGCTCATGGTTTAATTTTCGAAAGTTATTCCTACAGCCACCCAGGAGAAGCATATAAGGTCCCCGTGATCTAGGCTGATTGTTTCTTCCCACTACCCATCAGGGAGAGGGGGGAAGCCTGATAGATGCTAATGACAATTCTCACACCTGAATGAAAGCACACAAATAATTTCACTAGTAAATTTCCTTTAATATCAAAAGGAAACTATATGTTAATTTTTTTCACAAATTTCAGTCCTGTCTGCATCATAAGTCACACTGAGATGAAAAACGGAAAAAGTTGGTCATTTATCTGTGGATTGCCTATATATATATATATATATATATATATATATATATATATATATATAATGTCAAACACCCAGCTAAACAGAGAAAATTGAACAATGAGCATCTTTTCAACTTCATACTGGGTGTTTTCTTGGAAACTTTGGTGGTTTTATTAGCTCATGCTCCCTAAGAAGAAACGCTGTATTGTTTAGTTAGAGAACCCAAACTAAACTGTTGTTTAGTTGGAGGACCCAAAACTCTCTGGCTTTGAATTTCAGTGCATTCTCTGGCTTCCTGCTTTGTGTCATGTTGTCTTCCACTAGGATTCTTTATTTGTCTGTAGGCTCTTCGATTATTCCCTCATGGGTGATTGCCCTGGCTTCTTGTGTTGCTTCTCAAGATTCTACTTCTTGGACTGCCCCTTGTCCTCCTTACACTACAGCCATTGGTCCAGTAATATTTCTATTAATCAACTGACTGCAGCTTCAATATCTCAGTCCAAGCAGGAATTGAAAGGCCTTGGTTCTCTTGATATTCTACTGACAGAGCTGTTTTGGGGGCTGTGGGACTTGAAAAGGACAGTTCTTTCTGTGCAAGAACTGCACTTGCTTCTTAGAGCTTTCCCTATATACAGAAGGAACAAGGGTCATAGTCCTAGCCTCAGTTCTTGTTGGAGGGATAATGACCCCGGAAGGGAGAGTAGCTCAATGTAATCAGAAACCCCCAATCACCAACACCAGGATAAAATTATGTAATTGCCCCCTCCCACAACCATCACCAATATACACATAGTTCAACTCCTCCTTTTGTGACTTCCTTCTCACTGTGCCTTGGGATTTCTCTGCTTCAAAAATGGCCCTGAAAATAATTTTGGTACAGAGTGTATCACTGCAATCAGTGACTGAGTGTGAAGATACCACTATTTTATTAAACGTTTCTTCTAAACTAGCCTATCCTATTTCAGGGTGGTTTCAGTTCAGCCTCACTGTAAAATAAATGTGCATCCTAAGGAAAAAGGAAGTGGTAACCAGTCTCTCCCACCCTCCGATATTCAGGATATAGAAGGTGGGTTTGAGAAAGAAGGTTGCATAAATCCATCTGGTGTAAGTGCCAATAACTAAGCAGTTCACACTTTTCCTCTGTGCAGCTCTTCACTCTCTCTGCACCATTGTCTAGTGAGATTTGCAGATTAGCCATAAATCGGAGGGTACATCTCTTTCTCCTTCCACCCATATCAGGGGAAGCAGTGTCTCCAAAACCAGAACATTGGCTTTGATTCCAATCCCCTCCTGCCTCTTTTGGTGTTTTTCTCCATCAAATATCCTCTTTCTTTTCTGGATCTTTACTTTCCTCTTTTTTATCAATACGTACAAAAACAATTCTGATTAAATGACCAATGACCTCCTTAATGTTAAATCTAGAATTTTTTAATTGCAAATCTACTTTTCTAATTCCCTTCCATAGTTTCTATTTTTTTTCATGTGGCTTCCACCACAATGTCTTTTATAAGATCTTTTTCTTCACACCTTGTCAATTAATATTCCTTTATCACGATCCTGTTGATTGTTTTCCCTCCTAAGTATTCCACTCCCTCTCATGCGTTTGGCCACTGTTTATATTCTTATGGATCTCAGATTTGTACTGCAAATCTCTGGATTTGTCTGAAGAACATCTCTATATGGAGGTTCTGTGAGCACTTCAGACTCATATATCCAAGACTGAATTCATCATATTCCCCTTCAAACCTAAGCTTCCTCCTGTATTCTCTATCTCAACTTCCTAGAAGCCTGAACTAGGAACATGGCAATCATTCTGGACACCAACTTTCTTTCACTGTCCCCACCAAACTACATATTCACCAAGGACTGAGGATTCAACATCTTAAATCCCTCTCTCAGCCATCCTTGTTCTCAACTGCCACACTGCAGTCTTAGTAGAATATAATCTCCTGAATGGTCTACAGCCTCCAGTATAATGCTCTTTATCCAATGTATCTTCCATTTTGTAGTCAAAATGTAAATATTTATCATATAATGTGCCTTCTTAAAACTGCTACACTTCTCCTCCAAGCTCTCAGGGTAAAGATAAATATCTTAACCAAAGATTTGAAGTCCTTTTTTCTTCTAATATCTGTCACCTTGGTGTATTTTCTGCCTCTCCCCTAGTGCTTCATTTACTTGAATAATGAGCCCTTAGGTTTCCCTAAGTTCTCCTCTGTTCTGCCTGGAATGTTCTAAAGCATTTATTCCCATGCAATACAAACCACACACACACACACACACACACACACGCGCACATGCACACACAGATACATATAGTTTATCTTACAAATTCCTAATTGCTTTCAAAATGACACCTCCAAGAATCCATACCTAACCTCACCGTCTGATTTAGGCTCATCTATTGTGTTACTTGTGCATTTGTTATCATGATGTCCTATAATCAGGGACAACTATTCCACATCAGAGTGGGAGTTTCTTAATGGCAGAGACTGTGTCTTAATTAACTTCACATCCTCATGACTGGGCAGGAAGTCTGGTGCATGGCAGGTATCATCTTTTGAATAAAATTTGGCAAAGTGGGGATTTCCCCCAGCACTTCTCATTCCTGGGGTGAAGTGATTAACCGCATTCTGGGGTCCTGGCTCAAACCAAGCCAGGCTAACAGAGAGGGCCTTGCAAAAAATGTGAAGATTGTGCTGTTAGAAAGCACATGCCTTGTTATGATCCGTTGAGGGAATCAACGGCCAAAGTAAATAACTCTTTTGCATTCCCCCTTGGTTCAGTGTTTATGTTTGACCATCTAACGGTAAGGTTTTCTTTCTGATAACTGTATCTGCCTGTCCTTTCCACAGTTAAGAGGATAACAAAATGATGACAAAAAGACTCCACATGAGAGCATGAGAGCTCTGAGAATGTGGTTCAAGGGTGACTTTATGTTTTGGTAGCTCTAACTCCAGACAGGTTTTCACAGAGAAGAGGGTAAGAGCAAGTATTGGTATAGGTTGGTCTTTGTTTTTTGCTGTAAAAATAAAATGGCAGATCATGTGTTTTACCACGAAAAAGAAGAGATACAAAAAAACTGATATTCAAATGTGGATGTATAATTTTAAGAAGAGAAATAGAAGATAAACTTATTTTTAAATCATATCTTAGATACATTTTTAAATAATACACTCAAATAATTTTTCTCTAGTCTCCAGACACTTTCAGATGAAGTATCTCTAAATTTAAAGCAGTGGGTGTAATTATTAATCTGATAGAAGTGCAATAAATATACCTTTTTTCTCTGTATTTCTAGACACTTTTGACACTTTGTATTATATTTATTGTACTGTTTTCAAATTAACAATTGAACTCAGTGCTGTAAATTTAGAGGCTCTTCACCTGAAAAATGTTGAGTGTTACTTGAATGTGTAACTTACATATTGTTTAAAATTAAGTTTACTCTCTGTTTCTCAACTTGTGGAGACCCTAAATTTTATAGACATTATAGATTACACAATTTTAAGGGTGTGAGAAAATTCATAGTAGATAGAGTGAAAAAATCAGGAGCTAGGCACACAATTTGATATGTTACACTATCAAATTTATGAATATATTTGGAAGAAAATATGATACGTTAAGAGTGATTATCTCTACTAGTGTGATCTCCTGAATTTACAAAGTCTTTAAAAGGAATAACTCTTATCCTTTGAATTAGGAATTTTTTTTTAATTGTTATTTTCCTAATGGTTTTCACAGAAATATAGAATAGAATAAATCCTTGAGATCATTTTAGCAAGTTTGAGAAGGCGACCTGGGGGTTTTGGTGTCGGGTGGTTTTCAGCACTCCTCTGGTTAGCAGTCTGAATTAATGATATTTGACTTAATCCTGCTTTTGAATGGTTACTTTTGATCATAGTCAAGAGCATCTATTTCACAGTTACAATCCCAAAACCTGTTTGATAATGTTTACTGACAATTACAGGCTTAGCTAAGAAGTAACAACAGGGAGTAAAGCAGTCTTTGAATAAAGTTGGCCTCAAAATGAACAACAGTAGGAGACTGATTGGCTCAGTTTTATTTAACATTTTTAAGTCTGATCTTTGACATTTTCATTAGTGAGCAAAAATAGCACATTGATGCAATTCTCAGGTGGCTCACAGGGGGAAATGCTAAACCTACCAGAAACCACTAAATAATTCAGAGGATCCCACTATGTTTAAATATGGAGATTTACATGGAGAAATTTTAGGATATGATAAAAATATAAAGTTAGGCAATATATCTTTTCCCCAGTCTCACTATTTAGGAGACAACATAGTATTTCTGCAAATCAGCCATGCTGTTGCCAAGATTTTGGATATTTGTTGGCATTATGGCTGTGTACTAGAGAAAAAGAACTGAAAATTTAGTGATGTATTGGAGCAATTGGATTCTGTTTTCTCAACTGACTATCAGGAAGATTTTTGGATATAGGAAGAAATCTTTCAATACGCTTTCCATCAACTACAAAGAAACGAACTGAAATGGAAAACAAGAATTAACCAGATAAATCATGTCCAAGCAATTATATATGCTAATATATATATTACTACATAAAGACTGTAAGTAGAAAGGACTTTTTTCACTGAGCCTTCATCAGGTTATATCCTTGCTACTTTGGTTGCCCATGGCCTGTCATTCTGACTCACAAAGGAAAAGGAGCACATCCCCAAGGTTATGTGACAGTATTCAGGTAGTTGTAATATAAGGTCACAGAGTAAAGATGGGGCATTTCCTAAAATATCAATTATTAAGATGTTAGCAATATCTTAATATCAATGGAGGCATTAACATTGTTGGAAAATGAGCTCTCAAAGTTGTTGAAGTCAGTGTTTAGGTGAGAAGTGGAGAACTATCTTCCCATGTCATCGAAGCCATACTTCAGCCCCTGCGGATAAAGCCTCTCTATGAAAATGGATTTAAATTTCAAATAACAGAGTTATTACTGAACATTAAGAACTGAATCTGTTTTGAGAATGAGAAGTGCCTGTACAGATCTCACTTCTTCCTTCAATTATTAATTTAGCCATTTTTATTGAGTGAAACTATTTTCAAGTTATTATAGAAATGGAATTTGGTGACCTCCCATTATTCTTAGATCCTGAAAGTCTTTTTTTTTTGTTTTCTTTATTTTTAAAGATTTTATTTATTTATTAGAGAGAGAGAGAGCACATGAGAGGGGGGAGGGTCAGAGGGAGAAGCAGACTCCCTGCCGAGCAGGGAGCCCAATGCGGGACTCGATCCCGGGACTCCAGGATCATGACCTGAGCCGAAGGCAGTTGCTTAACCAACTGAGCCACCCAGGCGCCCGATCCTGAAAGTCTTAAAGGAAATGTATCTTGCCATTCTTTCTATATCTTTTCCTCTAGCTTTTCATTTGACGTAGTATGTTTGTTAAATAAGGCAGGTGGCATCCTGAGAGATTTTGGAATCAGACTTTCTAAATTCAAAGGCTAGCCTGAAAATTTACACTCTGTGGTAGAGTAAGTTCCTCATCATCTCTGAGCTTTAACTCCTCATCTTTAAATGAAAGGAGTACACTTAGGCTCTTAGCAACATGTCTTGCCATGATAAGGACACCAAAATACTAGCTATTGGTTTTTTAGAGGTTTTTTTTTTTTTGGAAAGCCTGAAAAAATTCCTATAATTCAAGTAATTTTCAATCATTGCCTATAACTTTATTAATCTCATAGTGTGTGTGTGTGTGTGTGTGTGCATATATGTGGCAGAAGAAAAATTAAATGTGTGTATGGAAAATGGGACAGTCATGTTACAATGACAAGAAAACGGATTTAAAGGTTAAAGGCCGAAAGTCCCTGAAGCCATCAGTGCTCCATACAGCAAGATTGAAAAGACAAATAGGTTAGGGGGTTCATCAACTGAGAAATTGAAACACGGTATAAATCTGGTAAAATGCTGTCTCTAAATTCCAGAAACACCTCAGCTAGAACACTCTATTCAATATCAGAGAAATTATGCATGATTGTGCACTGTTATTGTAGATTGGGAATGTATTCTGGTAGATTTCTAAACAGGCAGAAAGGGATAATACTGGTAATACAGTGTGGAGTAATCATTTAAAACAAATCAGATATTTTCTTGTATTAATGTTTATAAATTAAGATAATGCTGTTGGCTCACTGAGATTTTTTTCAATTTATTTGAAAACTCAATAATGTACACTCAGCATTTCAGACCAAAGGGATAATTGATTTTAGGGGCAATCCTATCAACTTTTAATTAATTCTTTGGAAGTAATGAAACAGAAGAGAGAGCATAAAGTAATACTACAGATGGGTTATATGACCCTTACTTCATTCAAAGCCATGTTTCAAAAGTAAATCTATATGTGCAATACCTGTAAACTTCAACTAAAAATAGTTTTAATGACCAAAAATTCTCAAAGTTGAAATAGAAAAAAGAAATATGCCCATTCCTTGTCATTGAAATGCTTTGAAAAGGAAATCTCAAAAATTAAAATGAATTAATCTAGTTCCTATTCCCAGGAAAATTCATGAAGGGGAAAAAAGAAATGATGATCTCAAATTCTCCTGAGAATGAATAGTGAAGGCAGATGTAGATCAAGTTCATAATTGCACCTAATGCATTCATCTTCTTCACAGAAATAGTAGAGTCTTTAAAAATCAAAACAAAACAGTCCTCATATATTTATACAACTGTGGCCACCTTAATGCCACTTTTAGACAATAAAAAAATAGTGCAAACCAATTTATGTCATCTTAACTTGAAAAACTGAATGTGTGACAGGATATTGACTTGAATTACATAAACTGAAAGGACAAACTTTGTATTCAGTATATGCTTTTTGTTGAAGATTGAAAAAAGTCACACACACACACACACACAAGATCCTCACTCAAAATCACCTTTTTTTCTTATCAGATTTTTGTGTAGACTTTTGACGCATTAAGATTTCTTTCATATGAAAGACTTTACTTATATACACAGGCTTCTTCGAAATTTGATTGTGGTTCAGGAGCGCAGTGTTTGTTCCAGCTGTATTGTTTTCAATAACCTCACTATCTTCAATCCTTTCGCCCCCCCCCCCCCCACGAAGGGAGATCCTTCATCTCCCCTCCTGCTATCTTCTTTTTCTTTTTTTAACATATAATGTATTATTTCAGAGGTACAGGTCTGTGATTCAACAGTCTTACACAATTCACAGCGCTCACCATGGCACATACCCTCCCCAATGTCTATCACCCAGCCACCCCATCCCTCCCACCCCCACCACTCCAGCAACCCTCAGTTTGTTTCCTGAGATTAAGAATTCCTCATATCAGTGAGATCATATGGGGGAGACGGATCATGAGAGACCATGGACTCTGAGAAACAAACTGAGCGTTCTAGAGGGGAGGGGGTAGGGAGATGGGTTAGCCTGGTGATGGGTATTAAAGAGGGCACGTACTGCATGAAGCACTGGATGTTATACACAAACAATGAAGCATGGAACACTACATCAAAAACTAATGATGTAATGTATGGTGATTAACATAACATAATAAAATTAAAAAAGAAAGAAAGAAAGAAAAGCAAGAACATCCTACCCTTGTGAAACTGGATTCAGGCAGGCTCAATCCAGATTATACATGCAGTTAAAGCCCTCGGCCATAGGCATGTGCGTTATCAGAAGAGAAGGGTCAGATCCAGCTTCTGCATTGCTTATATTTACTCATGTTAAGAACTGTACTCTGCCTTGCTCCAAAAAAAGATTTAGTGGCTTTTGGTCTTCATTAAATAACAGTCAGGTTAGTGGTTGTTACCTTTAGAAAGTGAGGAATAGTTAGAAAACATGGAGTGATTTGATTGTGCTATGGGAATTAAGAGAGGTTAGAAGATCAAGATGTCTTCTTAAGAAGTTGTATAACAGAGGGAATTTAAACATCTGGGGGAACATCATGAAGTCATCAAATACTTGGTGTGGGGCACTGTTCTTCAACCATCTGCTTCCATAGTTGACCATGAATCAGTCATATCTGTCCATACCCAGTTCTACACCAGAATTCCTGTTATTTAAAAAAAAATGCTTTAACTTGGTTCTTTTTCCAGAAAAATATGCAAACATATTGGTCAATAACATAAAGCAAATAGTTCCAGATTGAGGTGTTGAAATTAAAAATACTCCATATTTTGTTTCACTTTTAATTCCAAATATTTACTTCTGTGCTACTAAGGGGTGATTTCAGAACAAATCCCTTGAAAGCATCTGCTTTCATTCTGCATTATCTGAAGCTGTAGATAAATAGATGAATAATAAAATATATGTTAAGTTGGGGAGTGGCTGGGTCTAGAAAGAGGAGGTGATGAGTGGAATATTTGGGGCTAAGAATAAAATAAAGCCAAGTCCCCAATTTGAGAATGATTGATTGGATATTAAAATATTGTATTAGAGGCACACTGTATTAAAATTTTCATCAGCTTATTATAGAGGAACACTGCACTGCTTATTTTTGTTTGTTTATATAAGTCAGATGCTAAATTATTATAGAGCCATATAGTACAAATAATACAAAGGTAATAACATTCTAGACATAAAATGAAATTGGAGAGTTTGATTTCTTCCTTGCTTCAGTCTATCACTTACTATTATCTCCATAAAGTTTTCTTTAATTTTCTTCTTTAGTTTTTATTTAACTTCTATTCCAAAGTCAGTTAGGACTATCACTGTTACCTCTACTGACCCATGCAAGAATATTCTTTTTCAGAGTGCTTTTTTCTTTTTCTTTTTTTTAATTTTAATTTTAAATAATCTGTACACCCAATGTGGGGCTCGAACTCACAGCCCTGAGATTAAGAATTGCATGCAACAAACTGAGGGTTTTAGAGGGGAGGGGGTTGGGGGGATGGGTGAGCCCGGTGATGGGTATTAAGGAGGGCACGTTCTGCATGGAGGACTGGTTGTTATATGCAAACAACGAATCATGGAACACTACATCAAAAATTAATGATGTACTGTATGGTGACTAACATAACATAATAAAAATAATTATATATAAAAAAAATTGCATGCTTTGCCTACTGAGCCAGCCAGATGCCCTACAGAGCGCTTTTTCTAAACAAAGATGCCAGCAAAACTCCATATGTAATTTTCCAAGTTGCTTTTGAGCTTCCTTTTGAGCCTCTTAATGAAAAAGATCTCCAGTGTTCTTTTTCGTAAGCAAAGAGATAAGATTAACTTCCCTAAAATTTATTTTTCTGGTTTTGTAATCTGAAGTATGTGTTTTTTGTTGTTCTTTGGTTTGCTTTCCAATTTCCTTTTACCTAGATCTCTTTTCTTCGAGTTTGGAGCTATTACATTTAGACATTTTTCCCCAGCTTTATGGAGGTAAACAAAAATTGTATATATGTAAGGCATACAACTTGATGTTTTGATGTATGTATACATTGTGAAATAGTCACCACAAGCAAGCTAATTAACATATCCATCACCTCACATAGATGCCTTTTCTTTTTTTTTTTTTTAATAGATGTTCTCTTTTGATCATATATAATTCTAGGTTAGGTGGGCAGAGGAAGAAAAACTAGCAAATGTGACTGAGAGTAAGTTGAGAGAAAGAGGCAACACAAGGGGACACATCAGAAGTCATGCAAGGGGGAAATTTCACTGCAGGGAGGATGCAGGTAGTTTCCTAGGCTGAGTACCTTTGAGGCCACAGATTCGGTGGAATTCTAAGGTTGGAAAGGGGTTTGCAGGGAGCTGGATGAGAGGAGATGGAAGCACCATGTTTAGAATACCACTTGGAAAATACCTTAGTAAAGAAAACTAAAGATGGGATTGCAGTGCAAATGTAAAACTGGATTGTTGATAAAAGTTAATAGATAATAGGGGTGCCTGGGTCGCTTAGTCAGTTCAGTGTACAACTGTTGATTCAGCTCAGGACACGATCTCAGGGTCCTGAGATGGAGCCCCTCATCAGGATCTGTGCTCAGTGCAGAATCTGCCTGTCCCTCTCCCCCCTCCCCCACTTGCTCTCACTCTCTCTCCCTCACAAATAAAAATAAATAAATAAATAAATAAATAAACAAAATCTCAAGGAAAAAAAGGCTAATAGACAATACTCACGTTCCCAGTGTGTTTGCTTCCCTGAACTTCTCCTCTGACACTATTCTTTCTCTTTCTTTTAAACCTTGTTCAGTAATCATTGGTCTTCTATGAGATTATTTTTTCCTTCAGACACTTTATATTTCTAATACATATATAATTTAATATAAGGATATCAATAATGTATCACTGCTGATTTTGTGAGTGTAGATATTCTCTTAAAAATCTTTTCCTGTTTTGCCTGTCACTCATTTTCTTGCTTCTGCTTCTTCCCCCACATCATGATCCTCACACATAATCCATGTTAACAGACTGTTACTGGGGTTGGGTTTCTTTCGTGTTCATGTGATCATAAACCCACCTGTATAGTTACAAATATGGGGTTTTTGGCCACTAACATTTTTAAAAGAATGATATAGTCATGCTTTTCTGCTCCTTCCCCCGCCCCCCCTTCAGCTCTGGTGGAAATCCTTCCAAGTCAATTAGTAGAACTTTGACTCCCTCTTTTTTTTATCTGCATAAAGTTCCATAACATCAATGTACAGAAATTTATCCCACTTGTTTCCAACTGATGCACATTCTTGTCTTTTCTTTCTCCATTTGTACTTATCAGTAGTTCTGCCTTAAACACAGCTCTAGTGTGTGCATTCTTATACACCTGCGCTCATTTCTCTAGGATAGGAATTCACAAGCAAGATTGCAGTGCTTAATTTTAACAGGGATTATGATATTGCTTTTTAAAATGACTGCAATAATTCACATTTTTTAGCAATGTGAAGAATGTCACTTCTTCCACATTCTAATCAATAGTAGATATATATATATATTTTATAATATACTTTATTTATTATATATAATATATATATTTTAATTTTATCAGTTATTGGGGATTATATTACCTTTATGTTCAGCTTTCTTCTGTTCCTCCTGTATATTACGTATGATCACTGAATGCAGTGAGCAAGACACAAGACATGTTCTCATGGAGCTTATATTCTAGGAAGGAGATACAAATAATTAACAGGTAAACAAACAAATATACTCAGATGATGTTATGTGCTATGACAGAAAAAAGAATGATTCAGCCCCAGCCATCCTTTTTATGTCATCATAACTTAATTTATATATTCTCAACTTTTAATGAGCTTGAGTAACTTCTCATACATTTATTGATATTTGGATTAGTCATCGATGAACTACTAAGCTCTTTATACTTTGTAGGTATTAATCTATGTCATTTTATTATAAAACATTTCTCTAAATGTTTTTGTCTATTGACTTATGATCTCCTCTGACAAATGCAGGATCTTTTTCTTTTAAAACTTCTGGTTTGCCAGTCTTATTTGAGCAGATTTTTTCTAACATTAGGTTCCAAAACTAGACCCTAGACTTTCTCCAATTATTTCTAATGAATTAATAAGTATTAGAATTTTTAAATAAAAGAAATCTAGATGGCCAGAAATAGAATAACCAATGTTGGCTGAAAAATATTGAAAATGTGTCATGAAGGAGGTGAAATCCAATGCTAATATTTGAAGGATGAATAAAATTTGAATGGGTAAAGAAAGCTTATAACTATTTTATTTTTAATTTGGAGTCATGCCTGAGAAAATGCAATGCATATATATTACTTTGTCTTGTAGAGATGGATCACTAAAATCTTGGGGAGTTCATGATATGACGATTTGAATCACTCATTAAGCTAGACAATTACATGATTACTGCAACTTACATATCAACTGTTTCATAACATATATGAGTTATGATGACAATGAAAGTACAGTCAGTGGTGTGTTGAATATCTTGATATAGTACATTATTTTTCTAATTACGATCAATGGAGAAAATGATTCCAACTACCTGATTGATCTAGAAAATTCTTGCATTCTTATATGTGTTTTCTAATCTGGTTTAGAAGATACCAGTGGTATGTTTTTCAACATCTTTTCTAGATGAGTTAGACTGCATTGCTACAAATTATGCAGAATTTTTTTCATCTATCACAAAATAAATATGAATTCTGAATCTCTTGAAATCAGGAAATAAAATTTGCTGAAAATGAAATTAACCTATGAATAACCAACCCCCCCCACCCAGCCCTTCCACTATAAGTAAAATGATTCTAAGTATGGCTATTTAAGAGTTTTTTTCCATCCATCTTTTTATTCTAGGTTGACTAGCTTCCATAATGAGTAACTCAAAGCACTTATTATATTAAAAGTGGTTTCACACCATCATCTTCATACAAGAAGAATAGCAGATTTATTTGTTCCACAAATGTGTATTCACAGTCACATAGAAGAATAAAATTACCTTCACAATGCATTATTTTTTTTCTGCTTTTGCCATGAAAAGTATTATATTTTATAGCACCTTATATTTACATAATATTTTAGATTTCAAAGAATGATGTATATTTTACCTGACCATGTTGAGCCCATCATGGAATAATAGGGCTTCTGTGACTTTTTGAAATTTCTAAACTTTTTTTGCTTTGCATTTCTTTTAAATGCTGGCATATGGTTAAAATATGGCTTTTAATATCATGTAGCTAAATGGTATAAACACACACAAATGTGTGCACACATGTATTCTAATTTTCTACGATCAAGTTATTCAACCCTTACTGCATTTCCATAGCTCTGTTATGAGTTCTCATAAAAGAACACAACTGAGTGGCTTGTTTGAGATAACTGTACAAACCTAAATCTCACTGAATTTTATTTTCTGCCTTATTGCATGCAATTTGCTTCTTCTCCAATATATTTTTTCACATCATTACTCCTTTTCAAGTTTAATCCATTAAGTGTTTTGTAGAATTTTCTTTCAGTGTAATAGCCTTGTGCATTTAGAATACAAATTGTATACCACACCCATTTTCCTTACCACCTACTGTGTATTTAAAAGTTGTTTTTCTGTGCCATTAATGCTTTTTAGATGAATCAGGTATGTAACTAGATTGACCACCTACATGGTTTCACAGAGTTCTGTAAATATAAGGTTCATATTTTTCTAGCTTGGCGAGAATCGGGACACTTCGTTCCTATACAAAGGAGAAACTCCAAATTTTGACTCCTCTGTTTCTAGCCAATTGCATGATAAGACATTATTAGATGAGATAGTTCTGGGGACAGAAAAGGCTTTTAGGTAAGGGCAACATTCAGGTTACCTCTTCACATCGCTTTGGTTCCAGCTTAAACAGAAATAATTTGAAACCATGATTTTAATTGTGTCTTTCTGTAATTCCTAAATTCATTTTAAGAGCTCATTCTCATTTGCAGCCTCTATTGGTCTACCCTGAACACTCCCCTCTCCTTTATAATTTTAGCCGTTTCAACCCTGATAATGGAGGGAGGCTTAGTGTTTCTTCTTTTTTAATTAGAAAATTATAAGACTTCATTTTCTAAGATTTTACACCAATTCAGTGCTACTGTAAGTTGTGTAAATTCAATGTACAGTATATTTCACACTTTACTAACCTTGAGAAGATTAGCACAAATTAAATTTCACATTAACCAGCCTAAAGCCATGAAGAAGGAGGTAGGCTCGAGGGTATTTGGTTAATTGTGCTAAAAATATATTCATGCTATTTGTGTAGAGCATAAATGTAGCAAAAGTTTTTTTTTTTTTAATAAAATGCTATGGGTTTGATTTCTTCTGTTTTCCTGTTTATCTGTGGATGTGAGTAATAATGGCTACTTTGATCTTTTGCAAATCTGGTAGGTTACTGCTCACCAAGCTATTAACCTTGTATTACTTTGTAAATGTTTGAGAAAAAATTATTTAATGTAATCAAATTTATGTTTTTATTCAAGCTCTTTGTTGCTATTGTTTTATGAATTTTTAACCATTTAGTATAGGCATAGACTCAGAAATAAAGGAAAATCATTAGACCGATAATATGTATATAAGTTATGGCCGTTATTTATTAAGGACTTGAAGTGTAAAGTTATTCCACTTTTTAAATTTAATGATTAAAAAGAGAATTATTAAGTTGTTTGCATGAATAGATGTGTATTTCTCTAAGGATTACACTGAGAAGGTATAAGGATTTCATTAGATTTTACAAGGGAACTATGTCTCAAAATATTATCATATAAAATGTTAAATGTTTTCAGATATTACACCAGGCTTTCAGGAGATTTTAAAATAATTGTGATTTTGAAGGTTGGTCTGGAGTAATTACCAGTTCTTCCTAAGGTTATCGTGTGATTCCCTAACATACCCTAAAATATCTATCAGGCAAGTATGCTGAAGTTTTACTTCATTTCCTTTTTAACTTTTATCAATGACTATATTGAAAGGAATATAATCAGTGTTTAAACAAATTGAAAAATTTTAACCCTAAAAATGTATTCCGTCATTCAGTATCACTTTGACATTATCTGTAGCATATTTTTTTTCATGCTACTCACATTTGCTGATAGACCGTTAGCCATGAAAGTTTGCCTTCTTCATTGTTTTATTCCCTTTTTGTTGTTTAGCCAGCCTGTGACATGGATGATGCTTCCCTTTTGCACCCTCTATCTTGGATGTTTAATTTAGGATTTGAATTGTTAATATGTCTTGATTATTATAAGCTCTAACTCATTCGATTCCATTTCCAAGCCTGGAAATAGACAACCCACTCAGTGAACGGGAAATCGGTGGTCCATTTGAATGCTAATTACTACACAAGTCCTGTATACTGTATCAAAACTTAGCATAAACATGGTCATCAGGGGAGGCAGAAAAAACCATTAAAATGCTCCCCAGGAGACTGAACTCATTAAAACCTACACTGATATCCAACAAAGAAGGAGAAGAGTTGCCTAGCTGAACTGGTTCCTTTCTTGGATGTGCAATTCATATATTTTCTAAGGGTGAGGGGTATGTGTGAAAGGTAAAGAGGTAAAGTTGTGTGAAGTACTGGGTTTTCTTTTCATAGGAAAGGAAACACTCTTCTACATTGTACACCAAAGGCTTTTCTAAAAACAAAACAAAAACAAAATAAGTGATTGTTATTAACAGAACACTTCTTTTCACTATCCTATATCTATTATAGCTTAAATGTAAATAGTAGTTATCTCATTGAGATTGCATCATGCAGTTTCAACCAAGAGTTAATTTAGACATTTTGAATAGCATTGTCTCTAGAAAGTCTTTGAAAGTTTTAGCTGTTATTCGTGTACTAGGAAAAGGAGCAGGTATGACACGGGGCAGAAGTAGATACCAAGGCAATAATATCACCAAGTAAATTTTTTCTTGATTTTCACATTTTAATCAATGATAACTTAAGTATAAGATATTCATTCTAGTATAATTCAACTGGATCTGTACCAGTTTATCTAGCATACAATCTGTACTGTTATCAGTTCCTTCTATCAATAGCTTTGTATACATCAGATTACCTGGGACACTGGTGAAACCAAGATTTTTGGGACACAATGCCCCTGGGAATCTTCATGGTTAATAAGCACTCCAGGTAATCATGATACAATTAGGACCACATTACCTCAAATAAATAACATTAGTTAAATGATGTTATATCTGATCATTCTGTCTGTGCTTCACTGGGAGATCTGTGAATTTAATTTATCTGAGCTTCACTGGGAGGTCTGGATGATATATTGTTGGAACTACATATCTTTTTTGAAAAGAAGAAATCAGAAGAAGAATGTTTTTAAATGTCTATAGCATTTGTCTCAAATGATTATCTTTTCACTTCAATTAGATTTTCCCTGATGTTAGGTTATTTTATAGATGATTTTTATGTATCATATCATATGCTTTAATTATCATATATCATTCCACATATAACATGATATATCAAATGTAATATATAATTTGATATAATATCAAGTTATTTTCTAACATACCCATTTAAAAAAGCTTGAGTTGTGATATAGTAAGAAATATATTTGCTCTTTGTCCCTGATTCCTGACGAAGCTACTAAAACCCTTGGAATTTCCTCAGGGATAGGAATATCTTCTGTTATTCATAGAAACACATTTTGATGAAATCTGAGTTTATGCTAATGGGGTAACTTAGGGTGAGGCTCCTAGGGTGAACTCAAGATAGGGCTCATCACCAGAAAGGCCAAGTGATTAGAAGGTTAGAACTTCCAGCTCCACTCACCGACTTCTAAGGTAGGGAAATTGGAGGTAGACACTGCACCCTATAAAAAGTCTTGAACAACCAGATTTGATGATCTTCTGGGTTAGGGAACACATTGAGGTTCTGGGAGAGTGGCATACCCAGAGAGAACATGGAAGCTCTGTGCACCCATACTCCATACCTTGTCCTAAGCATGTCTTCCTTCTGGCTCTTCCTGAATTGCATCCCTGTATAATATAAATATAGTGTTTTCCTGAGTTCTGTGAGCCATTACAGCAAATTATCCTACCCAAGGAGAGGGTTGTAAGCACCCCCAATTTATAGCCAGTTGACCAGAAGTACAGGTTACAACCTCGGGCTTGCGATTGGCATCTGAAGTAGGGGGCAGTCTTGTGTGATTGAGCCCTTCACCTGGAGGATCTGATGCTATCTTCAAATAGATAGTGTCAGAATTGAGTTAATTTATAGGATGCCCAGTCATTGTCAGCTGAGAAGTGGAGAATTGTTTGGTATTGGGAAAAACCTCACACATTTGGTGGCCAGAAGAGTTATATCTGTGAGTAGGGAGAGAGAGTTTTTCCTTTCAATGATAAAGTGAACACCATCATTAAAAAGGTTGAGATATGACTTCCTTATCCAAGGAATTCTGTGAGAAGTCAAGCTTCAGCAGGATAACCTTCCCTTCATAAACAAGTATTGAGGACCTAACATAAAATATGTTAGGTAGTGTGCTAAGCACTGGGTATACAAAGGGCTGGCCCTGGACAGGACTAGATATCTTGTCTTTTGCTTCTTTTCTCTTTTAACAGATTAGTCACAACTGATCTGATTAAATACAACTGATGAATTAAACCATATTCCTAAATACTAGTAGGATAACAATACTTACCTATATTTTCAATTTGTGTGCATTTGAAATGGAAATTGTAAGAGCTCCTCGCTCTTTAAGAATGATTTTTTAGAAGTCAGTAAAAAAAGAAAACCTGTTAGAAACACCATCAGAAATATTTTAGAAAAAGGAAACACTAGAAGAACAGTTGTATTCAACAACTGTTCATTGACTACCTAATACTTAAGTGGCAATGGTCACTGCAGGAGCCTAAACTATATTTACTGTCAGATTCACACATGTTCAGGCATAATTTAGAGGACTGGTGAAGAGCAGCCGAGGGTATGTTTACATGGAGGATCAAAAAAAATCTCCTAGAAAAATAAAAATTCATCCTAGGGGAAAAGAGGGTCAAGATGGGTAAGATTGGTTGAAGAATTGTTGGCAAATATTGAACACAGAAGGGAAGGATGATTCTGAGCATCGTTTGTGTCCCTTGGATTATTGCATAGCACAGATCTCATTATCTCACACACAAATCCTTGGGCTAGAGGGCTGAAATAGAAACTAAAAAGTGGCAGTTAGAAGAGTTATTGCTTTATAATTGCTGTGGGACATGAAAAGTGTGAGGCATTGGCAGCATTGGTGCCGATGGTGGCAATAGCACTGCTGGGGCATGACACTGGCAGTAATTGCTATGTAAATGCCAGCAGCAGTGTTGGCAGCAGCATCGGTGACCATGGAATTGGGAAAGATAGAAACACTAAAATGCCAGTGTGTTGGCCAGGGTGGCTTTCAGGTCCTGCGCGCTGGAGAATGATACTGGGCATGAGGGAGAAGGAATGGCCAAGGAAGGTTTCTTTCTTAAATGGTTGTGTAGTTTTCTAAAACAGAAAATATCTTGCCTAAGAAGCAAGGTGGAGGAAATGTTTACTCTTGTGCACATTGATCTTGAGCTGTCCATTTTATATATAGTTGCAGTTGAATATATTTGTAATTTCAGAATGAAGGAGTATAATCCCACTTTGGGAGTCATAATTGAAGATATAAGAAGTGGTTGAGATAATCCAGGGAGAAAGTGTCTAATGCTAAAAAAGAGAAAAAGATTTAGGACAGCGAACTGAAGATCAAGAGTATTTAATGTCTATCTTCCTGGATTAAATCAACCTGGTCCAGGTTTGAAGGATAAAGTGCTTAATAGGCAGATTGGGATATAAGTTGTAAAGACCAATCCAGGCAAAGACAGAGCATCTTAAAACACACACACACACACACACACACACGAGAGAGAGAGAGAGACAGAGAGAGAGAAATGCGTCAATTGTAATGATGCATTGCTGATAGTGGGAGATTGCTGATGTGTGTAGGAGACGAGACAGGATCTGATCATTAAATGCTTTATACAGCATATTCAGGAACATATGGAAATAGAGAACATTATAATGGTTTTAAATGGGGATAGGGTATAATTCTATTTGCATATTACAAAGATGACTTTGTTGTCTAAGTTAAAGAAAAATTCAAGGACTTTGTGGTAGGTAGGGAGAACGGTTAGGAGGCTATTTCAACAGCCCAGGAGAATGCTAACAATGGTCTAAAAAAGTAAGAGAAGATGACAATAGACATGGCATAATGCAGGGCTCAAAAGAAAAAGATGGCTCCACATGGTATACTCCTGATCTCGTCTTTAGACATTTGATGTTATGTTCATCATGGATTGTTCCCATCATTTTTTATTTAAAAATAATTTATTGGGTATTATTTATCTCAGGAAAAATTTTTAAAAAGGAAAGGAGCTGTTAAGGATACCCCTGTTTCTGGCTTAAGAAAATGGACAAATTGGCTTGCTGTAATATAGAAACACAGAAGGAAGAAGATCTTTGAGGAAACAGAATATGATGATGATATGAATATGATGTGAAGCTGTTCAGATAGCAGTTGGCTTGAAATGTGATTCCACAAGACAACTTAAAGTAAAAGAGAAGAAGGGATTACTTAGGGGAAAGTTGTATATTGGAGAAGGATCCTGGAGCCTCTTAAAAGTGCTTCTGTTAGATAATACATGAATCTGATTCAAATTAGATTATCCAAAAAGAAAATTTTTGTGGAATTGTCCTAAAAACTTCAGGGATGAGAATAAGCCTAAACCAGTGGGATAATTGGAGACAGTGACTGAAAACACCGTTGAGGCCCTCTATCCCTACAACCTATTCTTCTATGCATATCCCCTCCCTTTCTCTTTCTATCTCTCCATGTCTCTGTCTCTCTTCCCCCTCTTCCAACCAAATTCCTCCATCTTGTTGGTCCATGTGGACCTGATAATTCTGAAGCAGTTTCATTGCTCAATTCTAGTTCTAAAAATTCCAGGGAAGATTCTGACTGGACTGGTTTCACTTATCCTTCCCCTGAAACATTTTCAGGCATTAGGACAGAATCATGTGGTGGAAAATGTCTATTCGATGTGTAACAATGTGAATCTTAGAAATGAAGTTTTTAGAAAAGTGTGTGAGCTTACTGTGTGGATGGGGAGAGAAATGTTTAGGCAAAGGCAGTCATATAAAATGTATGTTAGGTGACGAAGCATTCTGATGAAAACCATCATTTGATCAGACGGAGAGAAATGTGAAAAGGGTGCCTATCAAGAAGAAACAATGTTCAGCGTGAGAAGAGAAAGAAGAGAAAGTGTTAGGAAGAGCAAAAGATAAGGTAAGAGATGGAATAGATATGGAAAGATCAAGACATATTGAGAACAGAGAGGTTTTCTTTGGCCTGAATTAGAAAGAAAGTGACTAACGTATAAGGAAATCTGGTTCCTAAAATGAGGGACTATTTTCTGTATTTTAAAACACAATTTCAAACTTGAAAATATTTCCATGTGTCCTCATGTTGTTTCTTTTGATGGCCAAATCCTACTTACTCCAGAAGAGGCCTTGTAAATTATACAGGAGTACCTCAGAAGGTTATTTTTAAATATGCACAGTCTCAGGGTGACTCTTAATTTTATATTCGTTGTCCCCTTCCAAGTCAGTCAACTATAATTATCAATTTTTAATCCTTATTTTCATTAAAGATTTTTTTTTGGATTGCCTCAAACTCATTTGTTGAGTCAAAACTATCCACTGAGAATCTGAAAAGTGCCAAGTATTGTGTTCTGTGTAGGGTTTAACAGTAAGCAAAACATAAAATAATATTAAAAATTTAAAGATGTACCTATTTACACACAAGGATCTAGTTCTCTGATTTAGTGTTCAGTGCTAATCCTCACTTGCCACCCTGCATAGACCGTCTTTTGTATATGCTAACTCACACAACAAAGAGGTTCACTGAGCCGTTTTCCCAGCAGTAAAGTTGGTATATGTGGGTTCAGCTATGCTTTCTTACGTAATTGCCCTTATAGCCAAATACACACTGTAGGATATCTAGTACATTATAGGATGATAAAATAGGTAGTTTATGGACATAGAAAAATAATAATAGCAAAACAAAACAAAACAAAAACCCTTGGGATCAAACAAATGATCTCAATTACTAATAATAATACCTTTTTATTTCTTAATGTCATACTCTGACTTCCAACTCTTTGAGTGAATATGGTATGACTCATAGCTTTCTTTCTTCTCCTTATACCATCTCTACACTCCTGTTTCTCCCCAACACACACACATACACAGATGCAAATTATTGATGGATCTAGACAATGGTGCCTAGGATGGGAGTTTTCAATAGCTGAGGCTAGAAATAAAACAAAACAAAATCAACAACAACAACAAAACTATTACATCCAAGTGTACATCCTCTCATACTTTCTCAATCTTAGCACAGTTGACATTTTTGGGTGGGTAATTGGTTTTCGTGGGGGGTTGTCCTATGCATTGTAAGATGTTTAGCAGTATCTCTGGCCTTTACCTAATAGATGACAGTAATAATTCCAACCCCAGTGTGACAGACATGTCTCCAGATACTGTCATAGGTTCTAGAAGCAAGGGGAGGTGGGGAGAGGAAGGGAACAAAATTGTCCTAGTTGAGAACCACTGTACTATTTAGATTCACCTTCTTTGGAATATTTTCTTGCATTCTCCTTGGGAATACCTTTTCTCTGTACTCTTTGCCTTTTTTTTTTTTTTAAGATTTTATTTATTTATTTGACAGAGAGAGCGAGACAGTGAGAGAGGGAACACAAGCAGGGGGAGCGGGAGAGGGAGAAGCACGCTTCCTGCCGAGCAGGGAGGCCGATGTGGGGCTCGATCCCAGAACCCTGGGATCACGACCTGAGCCGAAGGCAGGCGCTTAACCGACTGAGCCACCCAGGTGCCCCCATCTTTGCCTTTTGGAAATGTCTTTTTGAAATGTCACTGCACTGCCTGTCAGATTGTAAGTGCTACATCTGATGTGGAGTCAAACTCAGTTTAACTACAAATGTATACTCTTACTCATCATGCTATGTTGCCTATCCTAAAGAGCAAGACAAGTATGGTGAATTATTATTCTTTAATATACATATATATGTGGATATAATTAACTGTCCTTTGTGTTATGTGAAATATTGACATAATTTTCATGAAACATACTTAATTCTTCATGTGGGTGTGAATTATAGATTAAAATGGAAGATCACCCATCTGAAATTGAAAGAGGACATCATGCACAGATACATCATTAAAAATTATAGCAAAAATAGTTAAGTGACATATCCACATGTGTGCAAGAAATTAGGTTGTCTATAAATATCCACACACATATTACTTCGATATGAATATTTTCAATTCTATATTCCACTGATGCTTCTGAATGGGTAATGGCCAAGTTGTCTATCTCTAGATGCTTACATACAGTAACACAATTTATCAGTCTAAAAACCACTTTCTACAGGAGAAAAACCTATCTGATGGAGGTAAAGTGTGATAAAGAAAATGTACCTTTTGAGTGTTCACTGATACTGATGACTTTTTTCTAACAAGCCTTTCTGAGGTGAGCAAATTGGAGAAAAACGGAATTTTTAGAAGTGTATACCTGGAAAAAAAATATTAAATTCAGTCCATAAGAAGAAACTGTGAACAAGACAGTCTCCAAAGTCATCCTGCTGGTGAATGAGAATGCAGCATGTGACGTGTTTAACCACTGCTGTGATCTTGCATGGGCTGGCATTCCATCTTCAGGTTTTGTATTACCAAACAAACGTACAGTGTTTGTGACCTTGCAAAATCTCTTTTAGCCTCACAGAGTTTTAAAGCCTTAAATCAAGATCCTGCCAGGATGAGATGATTCTTGCAAGAATGATAATCTGTTAGATAAGACAAAATGAAATTTAGTTGGATCTTGAAATGACTTGAGTTAACTCTAGCAATGGAAATGTCAATCAGAGGGCCTCAAGTCAAGGCTAAATCCAAACTTGTGTTTGACTCCTAAGACTAGATACCTTGGTTATTATTGCTTCTATTATATTTATATATTTTTCAACCTCAAATGTAAAAATGAAAAACCATAAGCTTTAAGTGAACAAATATCAGGGTGCAAGTATAACAGTAATTTAATTTGAAGTAAGAAAAAGGAGGTCGGTTCTTAATCCAGAGCATTTGTACCTTGTAAATCAAGTCTGGGCTTTAAGGGCTCTAGTGACTCCTTTCTATTTTCTTGTGTTCTGTTCTGTTTTTTGTTTTGTTTTCTTTTGTTTTTCTTTTTTTCTTTTTGAATCTGGTGATAAAGTGGCTTGGGTAGCTCTCTAGAGTCACTGAGGAAAGATAGCAAACACATTCTTCATATAGTCATATTTCAATATTGAAACATTATTTCTGGTCATTAGATTCTGATATATTTTATTATGATAAAAGTATTTAGAAACTAAAATATACCTATTCTATTCAACCAATAGCTGTAACTTTAGCCTTTCTCTCTATGTAAGAAATAGGGAATTTTCTATTATAATACTATATTGGTATGAAGTTTTTGATACGTGTCATGGCCTTGGCAAGAAATCTTATGCTATAAATCTAGCTTTCTTTTTTTTTTTTTTTAAATCTAATTATTATTCCTGAACTGAAAAGATCAGGTTCTACTTTTTAGCAAAATATTTATCAATTACCTTCTGTAGGAGAAACAGCTAATTGCCTTCCTTTGTCCATTCTCTCCTTCCTGTTGGTAATAGAATCTCCTGAATTTTAAAGGGCTACATGGGTGCCTGACGTATATTATTTTTCCTGATCTCTTTAGTTAACTGTGGCCATGTGACCATGTTCTAGGCACTGAGATGTAAACAGAGTGATGTGTACACGCAACTGCCTTGGTTATGTTCTTTCTTTATTTTTTAAAGATTTTATTTATTTATTTGATAGAGGGAGAGACAACGAGAGAGGGAACACAAGCAGGGGGAGTGGGAGAAGGAGAAGCAGTCTTCCCGCTGAGCACGGAGCCCCATGCAGGGCTCCATGCGGGTCTCGATCCCAGGGATGCTGGGGTCATGACCTGAGTGGAAGGGAGGCACTTAACGACTGAGCCACCCAGGCGCCCCTGGTTATGTTCTTTAAAGAGGAAAGGGTTTGCCTTTAGTTCATTTTCACCTTCCTGAAGGCTAGGACAGAGAAATGATGCTGCTCAACCAACTTCAACTATGTAAGCTAAATCATATCATGAGCACCACAGAGAATGGCATGTCTGGAATACTCCTGGAACACCTCACAGAGCTGTCGCTTACTTGCCCCAAACCACTTGCCTACTCAGGAGCATTCAGTGACAGAAATATCTTGAGCCATATTTTATCTTATTGGTGAAAGTCACATAAAATGAAGTATTTTAAAGTGTGTAATTCAGTGGCATTTAGTGTATTCACATTGCCATGCAACCACTACCTCTATCTAGTTCCAAAACATTTTTATCACCCCAAAAAGTGAATCCATACCCAACAAGCAGTCATTCCCTCTTTCCACCTCTCACCATCTCCTGGCAACCACCAGTCTGCTTTCTGCTTACTTATTCTGCATTTTTCATACAAATGGAATCATATAATATATTATCTTTTGTGTCTGACTTCTTTCACCAAGCATAATGTTTTGAGGTTTGTCCACATTTTAGTATGTATCATTCTTTTTTGACTCAATATTTACATGTGTGTAGGGGTGTGTGTATGTGTGTACTATTTTTTGTTTACCCATTCATGTGTTGCTGGACATTCCAATTGGTTCCAACTTTTGGCTATTAACAGTGCTGCTGGGGCGCCTGGGTGGCTCAGTTGGTTGAGCGACTGCCTTCGGCTCAGGTCACGATCCTGGAGTCCCTGGATCGAGTCCCGCATCGGGCTCCCTGCTCGGCAGGGAGTCTGCTTCTCCTTCTGGCCCTCCCCCCTCTCATGCTCTCTCTCTCTCTCATTCTCTCTCTCAAATAAATAAATAAAATCTTAAAAAAAAAAAAGTTCTCATCACAAGGAAAAAATTTATAAAAAAAAAAAACAGTGCTGCTGTGGGGGCACCTGGGTGGCTCAGTTGTTAAGCGTCTGCCTTCGGCTCAGGTCATGATCCCAGAGTCCTGGGATCGAGCCCCGCATCAGGCTCCCTGCTCCGCGGGAAGCCTGCTTCTCCCTCTCCCACCCCCTCTGCTTGTGTTCCCTCTCTCGCTGTGTTTCTCTCTGCCAAATAAATAAAATCTTAAAAAAAAACAAAAAAACAGTGCTGCTGTGAACATCCCTGTACAATTATTTTTTAAATATATTTTCTGAATATGTATATTTGAATTTTGAATTATTTTTGGTATATACCTAGCAGTGGATTTGCGGAATTGTATGGTAATTCTGTGCTTAATTTTTGAAGAACTGTCAACCAGTTTTCACAAGGTTGAATCCTATTTTTAGATCTCTAGCTTAACCTGTACCCTGATCATTAAACTTACTCAGTGTTGGGCACTGCTATTATAAACTCGGAACTTTCTGTCTCTCAGTGGATATAGAGAGTAAGAACTATCACAGAAACATGACAAGTATTTCAAGGGCAATAACATAAAAATTTCAGTCCCTCTGGAAATTAGATATTAAAATACAATAAGATAATTAAAAAAAAAAACAATGATTTTCATGGTTTCCTTTTTTATCTGTGGAGCCCAAGGATAAGAGGTATCAGTATATATCATCCCTAAGGTAGGATTCTTTCATTCACTTAATCATTTGCAAAGTAGTCATTGAGTGCTATGGACTATAATGGGTGCACGATGGATGCAGGGGCTAGTAAGGTATGGGTTCTTACTCTCAGAAACTTGGAACACAAGAACAACCTAAATACATATATCACATCTTCCTGTGATATTTTATCCCAAAGGAACTGCAAACAAAATCAATGGTAATTGTTTCACAAGAACATAGGTCTTTTCTTGGAGAGAGGATCAGAAAATGACAGATTGAGTGTATTTGGGACATTTTAATTTTGTGATTTCTATTTTATTTGCAAGTGATGATATCAGCTAGGCATGTTAAGTGATTCTAGCATGAGTCTGGAGACCAATGGAGAAGTCTGAGCTGGAATTGGAGCTGGAATTATAAATTTAGAGTCATCACATAAAGATGCTATTTAAAGTCATAAAGTTGTATGAGATTACCTAGGATGAGGTTGCATGTATATAGAGAATGAAGTCCAGGAATGAGTCCTACAGCACTCAAATATTTATTGGCTGGGAAAAAGGAGTCAGAAGTGACTGAGATGGAAGTGTCACTGAGCAGGATGGAACCCAGGAAACGTGATCTCCTGGAAGTAAAGAAAACAAAATGTTTTGATGAGAAGTCAATAATTAAAAGAGTTAAATGTTACTAATATAAGAATTGCAAATGGCTTTTGGCTTTGGTAACATAATGGTCACTGGTGATTGACAAATGCAGTTCCAGTAGTTTGGTATTATGAAAAACAAAAGCTGAGTTGGGGATAAAACAGAGAAAAGGAAATAAAGACAATCATTATTGATCATTCAGTCTTTCAAGATTCTTAAGGAGACTGACGTGAAGGAATAACAATGACAGCAGCAGCCAACATTTATAAAGCACAACCCTGTGTAGGTGTTGCTGTAATTTTGTTTACATGTTAACTGTTTAACTCATTTCATCCTTACTTCAACCCTATTAGACAGATACACTATTGTTCCCATTTTATAAACAAGGACACTGAGGCAGTGAGTGAGTATTCAGGTAATTTGTCCAAGATCATTTGCTAGGTGGCAGAGCTAAAATTCAAATATAGCCAGTGTATTACTCCAGAGTCCATACTCTTACTTAATTTTGTTGGTTTTGGCAGACTATTAAGAAATCTTTGTTGCCGGGCGCCTGGGTGGCTCAGTTGGTTAAGCGACTGCCTTCGGCTCAGGTCATGATTCTGGAGTCCCGGGATCGAGTCCCGCATCGGGCTCCCTGCTCGGCAGGGAGTCTGCTTCTCCCTCTGGCCTTCCTCCCTCTCATGCTCTCTGTCTCTCATTCTCTCTCTCTCAAATAAATAAATAAAAAATCTTTAAAAAATAAATAAATAAAATTGAAATTGCTTTAAAAAAAAATCTTTGTTGCCCACCTTTTTATTCCATTGCCTTTTATTTTTTTATTTTTAAATTATTTTTCTTTTTTTAAAATTTAAATTCAGTTAGACAATGTATAGTACATCATTAGTTTTTGATATAATGTTCAATGAGTCATTAGTTGCCTTTTAGATGACAAGGACCCAGTTCCTGGACCTTGGAGTGCAATTAAGAGGTGGAACTTCAAAGCTGATGGTTTGATAATGAAATGACATTCAGATCTATAATCCTTGGTCCTGGCACCTTTGTTTATTTTCGTTTGTTTTGGTCAGCTTTATGGTTTTTATAAAAGCTACATTTTAGGGGACCTGTTATATAATTTTAGAGAAAAACTGACTTAATGGCCTTAGCTCCTTATTCGTTTGTCATTTGAAGATTGTGGTAAAATTATTCTTCCAATAACTAGCAGGAAAGAAGGAGATAGTGAAGCCAACTGCTTAGGTGTCTTCAGGCAGCAGGAAGATCCATGTATTGGCTACTGCCAAAATGATGTGTACAGTCATAGAGGAAACTTATGGGGAACCTCAAATCATGATTAAAAATCATGAATAGCCAATCTAGAGTGCTTTTAAATCTAATGTTAAAACATCCCCTCACTGTTGCTTGGGTCTGAGAAACAAGCATTTTCCCTGAATACAGAAAAAATCCATTTTTGCAGGTCAAAAGCAGGAATGAATTAGTCCTATTTAAATATATGATGACAAATACCATGTTTGTGTGTGTTTCTGTTATGAAATGTATTTGAAGGAGCACTGGCACACTGCTAGAGAAGATACCTTATTTATCTTTATTGAATCAGTTCGTCTCCTTACTGTGTGGCCTTGGGCAAGTTAATGAAATTCTCAGTGCCTCAGTTTCTTCATCTGTAAAATGAGAATAATAATGGGTATTTATTTACTGAATGCAGAACATAGCATTCTAAATTTGTATTGAATGAACCAAAGATTGCACTAACCACCACATGCTAGATACACACACACACACACACACACACACGCCACGAGTCTGACCTTTCCCTGACATTCCCTGACTTGGCAGGTATAGCTTATTCGAAACAATTCCAAGTGTCTCTTTAAAGCATATACTAACTTTGCAACAGTTTTTCTAAAAAAAAACTCTTACCATCTTACTTCTTGTTCACTCAAGAATAGACAAAAGCTTCCTTATTTATCATTTACATTAAATCTCATGTATTCTACCTATATTTTAAGACCTTCTCAAATTTTGTGGGTTACTCTCTCTGTTTCATAGTCTTTAATTTCCTTTAATCCATTCTGGTATTCTCATTTCCTGCATGTATTTCTTTCTCATTATACTACCAATGTATCTCCGGTCTTTTCTCAAATGTGTCCTAGAAACCCCATGGGTTTAAATCTCTGTCGCCTCCCATATTGTACAAGATGAAGTTCACATTTCATATTTATCGTTTCAGTAAATCTGCTGGATTGAACCCACATTTATTTCAGTCTCCTTCTACTGTAACTCCTGTCCAGTAGAGATAGGAGAATTAAAAACCTCATCTTCCGGTTTCCTTGGGGCTAGGCTTCTGGATGCAAATTAGGTTTCTCCAGTTAGAAACACTTGCATGAGATTTGGAACGAGAGCACAGTAGTGCTTGAAAGATAGACTGGACTGAAGAGCAAGCAGCAGTTGAGGAAGTGAAGGCAATCATTTCTGATTACTCATATTTCTGTTGCCATGGTGTGTTCTCTATGCCATGTACGGAAATAAAGACAATCAGGTTTTCTTTAGTGGTGTCGCAAGTTTCATGAGTGCTGAGAGGCCGTCATGGTGGCTCAACAATGGCTTTCTGAGCCCTTTATTGGAGCTGTGTTGATATAGTTTTGGGACTCATTTCTGGAAATAGCCTAAAGTCTGTTCCATTCAAATTTGTAAACTCTTAAATCTTCTTATAATAGCTAAAGTACTTGTTGCTGTTTTTGTTTTGTTTTGTTTTCCTTCCAATGACAAGTCCTTGACTGATTCACATAACCAGGAACTTTCACAAACTGTTCCCAATCTCACTTTCCCGCCTAATTATTGACAATTGCCCTTCCTCCTTTCTTTTTCTCAAACAGTATAAATTCTAGACGACTGCCATTTCTCAAACAACCCAAAGACTTAAATAGTTATGTATAACTATTGTTTATCAATAATGCCTTCCTAGACCTTTCAGACAAACCAAGTAGTCCTTCCACTAGATTTCAGTAACAACTCTTGCATATATCTCTCATAAGCTAGCACTGATCACACTGAGTTCTGATTATATATATACCAGGGCCATCAGTCTCTGGGCTCCAGGAAAGTGGAGGGGGGGGGGGGGTCACACCCATCTGTGCATTATATGCTTTGGCTTAGATCTGGAAAGTTCTAATTTTCGTTGTTTTAAAAAGCCTATTTCATATCACGGATCCTCTTGGAAGCTTTGTCATTAAGTCTAGCCACAATAATCTTATTGCTCTTGTAATGACTCAAATTGCAAAGCTGATGAATTTTATAACTGGAAAGAAACTGAGATACCCTTTGGTCCAACCCATTTATGTGCTAAGACATTTCAAAATTCTATAGTGAGATAACAATAGATCTTAAATTTTATTGTTTCTAAACTAATTCCCCAAACACTGCCTCATATCCAGTTTCCATTATTTTATAAAAATAGTATTAATATTAACTAGTAATGGCTAATATTGATGGAGCATTGTTTTAAATGTTTTACTTCTATTAACTTTAATCCTGGCAACAACCCTAGAATCTGTTGGTAAGCCCACTTTCAAGCGCAGTAACCATTTTATTTAATCATTTATGTTTTCAATAAAAATGGAGCTCCCACAATGAACCAGGAAGCCACTATGTGCCAGAGGATATAATACTGACTAGACAGAGTCCCTGCCCTCATGAAGCTTAATTCTAGGTAAGGAGAAAAAAAATAGTGAATGTGTAGGTAAAATATTGCCAGATTTGCTAAGGGCTGTGACACTAATCATGAGGAGGTATGCTTCAGGTGATAAATGCTTTAGGTGGTATAGTTTAGGATGACTAATCTTGGGACAGCTGGGGGAGATGTGATCCTGAGCTCTGGTGGAAACTCCGGCCTTTCATAGAGGAAAGGACACCATTCTATTGTAACTACTGTGACAAAAGGAAGAAGTAAATAGAGGTGGATTTGTTGCTTTGATTGTAGAACAGTAAATGATTCCATATTAATAGCTGTCATATTCAAGGCAGAATTAAAGGTCAGTGGATATATAGAGCAGTGTGTGAGATCAGACAAAAAAAAAAAAAAATCCTTCTTTAGCCTTTACCAAATGTCTATACGCTTTTTCCTATTAAAAACGCCTCACATTCTGTATCTCAGAATCTCATATCCTAATTATCATCCTATTTAATTCTGAGCACATTTTGGCAAACAATACAAAAGTACAATCACAAGAGCTGCTAATAACATTCTTGTTACTCAGATTTAACAACCATTAAACTGGTTGGCATTGTGATATGGAGAGAGATGGGTGGTCTTTGATGGATGTTTATACCTATACAAATAACTCAATTGTGACTGTCCAAAACTGAAAGCTTTTTCAAGGCTTTGTACATTTATACAAAAGCACAGCCTTTGTTTGCTGTGAGTTAATAGCTTTAGCAAACATATAGCCAAGATGGTTTTTGAATGGAAGGTGACTCTCGAAGCTAAGTCACCTTGCTTGGCATATCAGAAGGGAAATAACTAATTATGTGTGGGCACTAAAGAACAACTGTTGTTATTTTGTGCACGGGAGATACAATGCACAAGGGACACAATGCTCCTTGATTTAAGTTTGGATAAGGATAACCACTTCTCTTTTCTGGTTATCTCCGAAGATACAACATGCTTTTCTGCATATGCCCAGATACTTGCCTAACTCCCGCTACTGGTACATAGTAAAACATTAGCTCTTATAATAATTGCTACAAAAATGGGGGGGAAATACAGCGCATTTTAAGAGCAATTAGAGAGCTATACAGTGCTCTGTGAAAATGTAGAGAAAGGCGTGGCTTGTTCTATCGACTACATTATGGCATCCCTGCCCTGTTCTATGTGCTGTTAAATGTTTTGTAATCTAGCATATGAGACTAGCAGTACTGCATTGTTTGCATTCCAGGCAAAGAGGAGAACATTGCCACAAGATATTATACCTATTCACTGCCTTATTCAAACCAGGCTTTTTTATGAACATAAAATGTGTAAGATGAATTTTTAATATATTGCTCTCTGTTTTCCCACCCCACCCCTTTATGTAGAAAATGTATATTTTACAATGAATGAGATATATAATAATCAGTTTAAATACAAAAAATACATAGTAATCAGTTCATGTGACCAATAATTATAATGGCATTCACGTACGCTTTTCAGTTTACTAAATGCTTTCATAGCCCCACTTTAAAAATGGAAAAAGTCAGGGAAGATAAGAAATTGACCCAAACCACCCAACTGAAAAGGTTTTTGGTACAGTTTGCCTAAATTCTAGTTCTATGTTTGGTCCACATTGTCTTTCTCCTTTTATAATTTGTATAAAATCAGAATTATCTGATTTTATAACTTTTATATCAGATAATTCATCTAATAAGAGGAGGTAAACTGATTTCGAAAAATTTAGTCTTATGTTAGTTTATGTATAAAATTAAAAATGAAAATGAAACAATGTTAGATAGAGGAATTTAGTGTCTTTTTACGCTGATGCATCTTTGTTTACTCCTAGATAACAGGGCAGTAAATGTAAGTGATGGTAGCATTGCACTGCATTCAATCAGATTATAAAACAAGCCACTCATTAGGACCATGTTAAATAGTCCTAATGAAATTTTATAGACATTATCAGAATCTGTTACTCTCTCCTTCTATTTTTCCTTTTCTTGATTGCTCTACTGGTATTGTGCTTATATCGTACATCAAGTAATTTATATGCAAAACTTACTCAATAGATTTTAAGTTTCTCTGGGACCTACACAACAAGGGACGACCAGCCTAAATTTTAAATCAAATGGCTGAAGGGTTAGATGTGCTGAAACTGGCCTACAATTTTTGTTCTTAGGGAGAAATAGAAGGAGGTAGGGCACCCAGACAACGTATAATTCATCCTTATCCATTCAGTCATTCAACAAATATTTACAGAGTTCCTATTACATGCCAGGGATGTGCCAGGTGCTTGATATATGATAATGAACAAAAGAGACATGGCCCCTGCCCCCATGATCCTCAGAGGGATACTCAGCCAATAAACAAGTACGCACGCCTACAAATCGTGACTTGCAGGAAGAAAGATTTCTGTGAGATGAATGAATATAACACAGTTTGTGTTCAAGTATTTGGTCCAGGAGTGCATTCTGGAATTTTACTAGGCACGTGCCATCCACTATATGCTACAAATACAACCCTTAATTCTTTTGGCTATATTTGATTTTCTCTTGTTTTGCGAGAAAAACTAATATTTGAAAATGTCCATGGCAACTCAAGCAATAACGAAGCATATAATATAGCAGGCATGTTTCCCCTAAATCTAGTCAAAATTCAGATATTTAAAAACAAGTTGAACAAGATAATAAAATTAATATTTTAAGGGAAGCAAAACTACTGATGGAGATTTTTAAAAAATGAGACCAATTCATCTTAGATAAAATTTCAAATAGTTAATTATTATTCAATTTCTTAAATTTAAAAATTCAATATATTATTTATCTTTTTGTTATTTTTTGTTTATCTCTTCTCAGCTTCTTCTCTGAAAATGAGTGGAATGGTTAATTTTATGTGTCAGTTTGGGCCATGGGTTTGGCCGAACATTATTTGGACAGAGATTATTATGGTGTGTCTGTGAGGGTGTTTCTGGATGAGATTAACATTCAACTGAGTAGATGGAATAAAGTAGATTGCCTCCCTAATGTGGGTGGGCCTCATTCAATCAACTGAAGACCTGAATAGAACAAAATACCTTAGTAAGAGGAAACTTCTCCTGCATGACTGGATGAGATGGAAGATTTGTCTTTTCTGGCCTTTGGACTAGGACTGGAACTGAAACATTGACTCTTAGTTCTTGAACTTGCTGTCATTTGGACTGGGACTTACACCACCTGGGACTTATACCATCGGCTTTCTAGATGGACAGCAAACTAGACTCAAAGGATCGGGCTACTCAATAGTACCGATTAAAGAGAATGTCATATGTAAAAAAAAAGAGAAGTGTAAGAGAATGGGATTTTGCAACTGGAAAGTGTGAGAAGTTGGACTAGTCAGGAAGGCCAATAAAGAATGAAGACTCTTTGGATTCCCTATGGTTAGTCAACATTGCAAAACTCATTTGTTCATAGAAATGTTTTTTAAAAAATCATAACATTGGAGGAAAACATCCCAACATATGGGATAATATGCACGTTTGGATTACAGTAGACAGCAAAAAAATAAAGAATAAAATGGGTCTTTGGGACTAATTACTTTGAGAATTAACAAATATTTGAATCATATGCTTTTATATATACAATGTAATGTAAATATTTAAAAATTTTTTGAAATATTAAAATACATAATATAAACAGCTATAACCAAATAGGCAATGCAATATGAAACAACTAACTAAGACATTGCTGCTGCCTACATCAGTGCATAGACCTCGTGCATAAAATGATCTCCCATGCAATTTCCTAATGTTCTCTACTCTGGAAAGTCCTTTTCTAAGGTCAATTATAGCATGATAATTATAGTTTTCTAACACATATGCTTTATATATCAGAAGAAAAAATATTATAAATGTTCATCTTTTTCATAGGACATGTATTAATATCTCACAAGGCAATATTATCCTGCCAAGGAATCTGGGAAATGCTACCATAGGCAATGGGAAACTTTAGTTGGGGGAATAATACTATCAAATTATTATTTTAAAGAGTTTAGTGCAATGACTGTGTTTAGAAAGGGTAAGAGGCAGCTGAGACTTAACCCTTGGGAAATTAGCTAGAAAAAACTCGGGCAAATCCAAGGAAAGCAAGATGAGCATCTGGATTTTTTTGGTTGTAGCAGTGGAAATAAGGCAAGGAAGGACATTAGAGCGATACTAACAAGTTAGAATAATACTGATTTAATAACCAGTTGGATCGGCTAATAAGAAAAAAAGGAACCAAGAAAATTTACCCTCAGGTTTCTGTTTTGGAAGATGGATTGTGTTGTGTTACCATGTTTTTTTGTTGATGGTGATTTTATTTTGAGTTTTTGGGGGGTGAATGTTGAAAGCAGGAAAGGGAAACACAATTAATTAATGTATGGGTGCGTCGAGTCTGTGACCCTTGTGAGTTGTCCAGCAAATTGTAAATGCTCAATAAATGTTCTTTGAATATGTGCATATTTTGTTTAGTACCCAGACAGGAATTGAGTTAGAGATACAGGTTTTGGAATTATGAACACTCATTTGATAGCTGAAATCATGAGTCTAGGTGGGTGGGAATATAAAAAACAATTGATACTTTGTAGTTCTATGTAGGATACCCATTTTATTTGGTAACTTAAAGTAAGACCTTGAACAGAAGAGTTTTAATGGAGTGATGAAGTAGAAGTGGATTGCAGTTGAATGAAGAATGAGTAGATAGAAATGAGGGGGCAACAAAAAGAATGTTGACCTGCATCTCTCAAAATATTCTGCCAGGTTTTCATCTTTAGAGATTGTGATTTAATGGATCTGGCAGAGCAGTGAAATTCAATCATAGTGTCATCCACACTGGGTATTATCAAGAGTAGTATGAGTAATATTAGCCAAAGCTCTAAAGTTCATGAATGATTTACTTTTGTTTGTTAAGACAAACTTTTTTTTTTTTTTTTTGCTGTTTAGATCAGAGAGCACTGATTTTTCTGGGCATGTCAAGGAGAAGAGCATGCCCATGAGGAATGAAATATACTGTCCTATTATAATGCTTCCTGTTTCTCTACTTTAATGTGAATTTTAATATTAAAATTTTAATGTTTTAATATTAAAATTATATCTGCAATATTCACTCTCTTCCATTCCAAAATCCTCTTGTGAATAATAAAAAGAGCCCATGCACTAGGCACTATGCACAGGCTTGTGCTGTGCATGCCAAGATCAGCTGCTATGTAAGACCTAGTCAATGAAAGTTCAAGTACTGTGAGTTGAAGATAGGTGGAGGAGAAAGCTATTGCGCAGGTGAAGATTTTTTTCCATTAGCAAGGAAAAGAAGGAAGTGAGAATGAACATTTTTGTTGGTAAATAAATTCAATAAATGGCTTCATAAATAAAATACATTTTACATCCCTAAATGAATAAAATCATAAACCTATACAGAGTGCTGAAAATAATATATTTACTAAGGAGTTTATGTAATAAATATAAATTATTTGTATTTTTATATTTAAAGGAAAAATGTTATTTTCATTTAAAAGTTTTAATAGTTTTATATTTTTACTCACTGCTGAAAATGTTGAACGTGTTTCTTTAATAAATCAAGTCCAATTATGACCTACCTTCAAGGTTCTGTGCCAGAGTTTCTAAATGTGAGAAGTCTTTGCATTGGTTGCTTATTGAACAATTGGAATAAAACTTTGTTCTTATTGGGGAATCCAAGGCCTTGAGGACATTTCACCTAAAAAGAGAAACTTCAGGAAGAGTAACAGCAAAATACTGGTATAATCTGAGGCTTCCATAACACCGTTTTCTAGATTCATTAGGTAGGGTGCAAGGGGACCTGTGGAAAAGAGTGAGGGGGAATAGAAATTTGCAGAATCCTCTCTCTATTATTGATGTGAAATAGTATAGAAAGAATTTTAAAGAGACAGTAAAAGAAGAAAAAAGGAAGAAAAAGAGAAATGATGGGTCTCAGAACATGTCACCCTAAAATATGGTGCCTTGGCATATTGAATACTTAAAGCTGAAGGAATTTGAGAGCTATGAGGTACAGGGAGGACTCTGACCTCCCCCTTTCTCCCGTGAAACAGGTGATGAAGGGGTTCAGGACAAGTCTTTCCAAAATACGCTGCTTTGGCATGTGGACTGTTTTGAGCTAAAGGCAAATGAAGCTCCTGTGGGCTTCAGAGAAACTTTGCCCCTCCCTTAACTATCTGGAAAAATCTAAATTGGGAGTCTTTCCAAGAATAAGAGTTATTACCAGAGATACATTTTATCTGAGTGACACATCTGTATGGCAGAGCAAGCATCTAATTACCAAGCATCTGCTCTTCCTCTATTGCCCTGTGAATTGCCCTCCTCTCCTTTGAAGCCCCAGGCCCCTAGCCCATTCCTTGGTTCATGATGACATGTGTATTTCACTTTACCTTTTTGTCTTTGAACCTCTCAATTATGATGGGGTTCCTGTATGTACGAAATTAAATGTGATTTTTACCTATTAATCTGTCTCATGTCAATTTAAGACTAGCCAGAAGAACCTTTGAAGGGCAGATAAAAATTTTTTCTCTGTAACACAAGTCAAAAGATCCTTAAGTGAGAGCTGTCCCTATTCCCAGTGGGACGAAGTATCCCTGTCTTCAAAGGTGGAGAGACACCAAGAGGAATCTGAATAAATAGACCTTGTGAAGTTTCCCCAGTTTATTCCCCTTAGCTCATATCCTTTTGCCCTATCATATTTTCCTATGACTTTCCTCTCTTCATCAAACCAAGTGTCAAAAACGCTGAAGTTTAATTGTTCTTTTGGATCTTCATTTCCCTATGGAGGCTCCTATCACATAAAACATATTAACTAAGTGTGTATTTTTCTTTTCTTGTTAATCTGTCTTTTGTCAGTCTAATTTACAGGGCCCAAATCAGATAACTTAGAAGGGGAGAGAGCAAAAGATATTTTTTTCTTTCCACACAGGAAAAAAACAATACAAAACAAAACAAAAACCACAAACGAATGTGTACAAATGTAAAGATTGGAAACGAAAAGGGCCAGAATATGCTACCCCAAAATATGGATTGTTTTGAGCTGAAGGCAATTGAGCAATAACAGAGATAGGAAAAGCTGTAAAAACAGAGAATGAGTTTCCCTTTTGTGAAAAAAATCTATTCATAAGAAGGAAATTTCCATTTGTAGAGATGTCTTCTCCCATAACAGAAAGAGAAGGACTCTTAATAACTCTTAATCAACAGAGGAAACATCACCTTGAATCTGCCTACCGAACTTTCTACACAACCTTTATTCTTCGCACAGTTCCTAGTCACCTTCTCATAACTTACTTCCTACTCTAGAAGCCCCAAATCCCTTTCCTTTGTCCAGACTCTTCTCCACAGTTTGTCCCTCTTTTGGGATATTATATAAAACCCCAAATTCTGGCTGCCTCTTTGAGTCTAATTTCTTTGTGAACTCCTATGTATATGTACATAATTAAAACTGCTTTTTTTCCCTCCTGTTAGTCTGTCTTCTGTCAGTTTAATTTAGAGGGCCCCCAACCACCGAACCTGGTAATGCTATTGTTTTTATCATACTGTTCTTATTCATTCTCATCAGCAAGTTATCTATATTTTTGTCTGTTGAAGACACGTTTACTATGCTCTTGCAAGCCCTTTAAAAGGTGAAAATAATTATTTTCTAGTATGATCAGGAAATTTGTCAAAGCTCTGTGTCATATATTTTAAATACATTTTACTTTAAACGTAGGAAATGTGATCTAAGAATAAAATGTCAAAAAGAAGATCAACTACAATCGTAATAAGCTCTGTCTTTGGCATTGCCTATATTGCTTGATGGCTTTTTAAGCTTTTTATCTAATTGGCTTGGGCTAATAGATTCTTAATGTGTTTTCAGATTTGTTTCTTTCTAGCAAAAGCCTAGTTGAACCAATTGTTCCCCCATGGCGCTCCCCTCACCCCCGCTCATGTGTTGAGGTGGGGGCAATTATGGGAGGTTACTAGGAAAAGCACAATATGTAAGAGTAAGGTTTGTTATACAGATTTACGTGGTGACTTTTCCATTGCTAAGAGTTTCCTATGATTTACAGTCTTTATTGTCTTCTTTGTAAAGAAAAGGAGGCACCTTACAAATGGAGATCTTTAAAAATTAATTTTCCCTAATAAAGCATTGATGTCCACTCTGTTTTCAGAGATTCTCCTGTGTCTGCAGTTTTTCAAAATCTTTAGCTCAAAATAATCCTTATACTAGAGAGGCATATTTTGGGGTGGCACATTCTGCTATCCATCATTCGTTTGGGAGGGGAAAAACACCCCAATGGTAAAACATTCTTCCACTCTCTGGTCTCCCACACTTTTCTCTTGGGATGGGGAGAGGAGGGTGAAAGCTTGTTCATGGCATTTTGAATTAAGCTAAAAACAAATAAGCCCAAACACACCTCTTTAAAAGAAATATATTAAGTTGACAAGTTACAGCTGTTGTATGTCCTAATCAAATAGTACCAGAAATAATCACAGCACATAATGTTTAGATAAACTGACTAGGCACAGTGAAGTTTTGTAATAAAACCAAGTCGGTGAAGAGTGGCCTAGAATTTGATGACTGTAAAGAAAGAATTAGAAAACAATTGGTCTCTATAGTGTTTGTTATGACTGACTCACTGGAGTATGTGTGTGTATGAGTGTATGTGTATGTGCATAAGTTTGAATGTGTTGTTTTAATTCTGGATGACAGTGTACTGTAAAAAAATAAGACAGACAACTAATAATTGTATATAATTCAGTTCTTCAGAGTTCATAGTTTAATATGTTTTAATAGTCCAAATATATTAATTTAGGTATGTTTGGCATTGGGGTGGAGAAAACAATAGCAAAAAAATTAAGCCAAATTTTTTTTTCCCTTTGGAGGCTGAAACAATTGTGAGATCTGTGGGATAACCAGCAAAAGATTAGAACAATTACTCTCTGTCATTGAAAGGCCTATGTATACCTGTGGTTAGAAGAGGTCAGGTTCCCTGGAGGGAAGTCATTTGTCCACTTCCATGCAAACTGGTCTTCCAGAAAGTGATGGAAGTTCTTTGAAATTAAGTACAATTTGAATGAATTGGCACAACCTGAAATTAATGCCTGAACATGAGCAATCAACAATTCAAAGGCCTAGAGCAAGACTGAGGCTTTTCAGAAACCAAACCACTCAAGTGAAGAAAATGAGAAAGAAAAATAAACTTTCTGTGGGTTGTAAATGCACAACTGAGAATTTCATATTTTTAAGGCTTTTCCCTTGTTAAAAGAAACAACTCCACATTATTAAAGGATTTGATATATTTTGGTCAGGAGCCTTCATTCTTTCCAAAACATTTCTTGCGCCAGCTCACATGCCCAAGTGGCCAGATGTGACTGGAAGTGGTTCCATGTGTCTAAATGGTAGCACTTGCAGTCACAAGTCAATGATTGGACTAATGGCTCTTGGCATGATGTCATCTAATCCAATTGAATGGGTGTTCTTGTCCTGCTGCGAAAAGAAGACCTGTGTTATTATTTCACTTGTTGGAGTATCTTGCCATGAATTCAAAACAAGAGTTGTCTGTTCTCACCAACTGCCATTTCCTAAATAAGCATCTAGCTTTTTATATTGAAGTCAAGATAAGTTGTCATATATATGTATATATGTATATATAAAATTTTATTTATTAGATTTAAGAACTACTTCTATGATGCATTAGATAATTTTTAATATTAGTAATTTAGGATTCATTAACATTCTAAGTGTTTTACTGACCCTAGATATCTAATTGTCTTTTATAATATGAAATCATTTTAGAAAAAAAAATAATTATTATATCACCATGATTAGAAATATCTGAAAAAATTACTAATTTTCACATCAATTCCTGAAAAAAAAAAGGGGGGTAGGATTTGGAAAACCACTGGTATTTTTAGATTAGTCAGTGACAATAAACTTTTCACATAAAATATTTTTTGGAATACAATCAGAAATTCCCACAAAAATGTTTGGTCCATTTTTCTCTCTCCTTCCCTCCCTCCCACAACCCCTTCCTCCCTTCCTTTCTTCCTTTCCTTCTTAAGTATATATATAAAGCCTTTGCGAGTGCTACTATTGACTGAACAAATAATTCCTATTACAAATATTGTGCCTCTATGCTCATTTGATAATTAAAGAAAATATAACACAAATGAATTCCTTGCTTGAATTTCCAAAAAATGTCATCAACTAAATAATGATTAATATTGGAATCTCTGTCTTTTTACTCATGAACATATTACCTGTGGAAGACTGCATTCTAGGGACAGATTGTTAATTTGTTTTTTTCAGCTTGGTTTTTAGTGACACATTCTAAAGGGTTAAAGTACTTTTATAATCAGAGAACCTCATTATTAAGAAGATTGTTTTAACTAATTTTATCCACTTATCCTATTTTTGTGGATCTTCGTACTTGGGCTTCATAGCAATTATAGATGTTTCTAGTTGTTATAATGTTTCTTCTGGATTTTGCTAGCACCAGGAAATCACCTATATTCTATGAAAACAGCTGGACACTTTTGACATAGCTTTTGAACACTCCTTGTCTCTCCTCACTTTTAGTGGAATGTTTTTCCTTTCCTGAAAATGATTAGGACTTGATTATGCACAGCATCCTCACTGGCAAACGCGTCCTTAGCATTTTATGTAATTACAAGTGCATGAATGTATACAAAAAATATTGCTTATAAACATCACATGTGTAAAGCCCATACCTACTGCTTTCATTCTGTGTCTGATTAAAATACATATTGCCATTCCAATCAGCTTTGGAAAGTTTTAAAGATACTTTATAAGATCAAAATTTGGTGGTTGCTTTCTCAAAAAAAAGGATAAAAAGTCTCCCTTTTGCTCACCCTGTGTATGAAGAAAATGTCATTATAAAAACTTCATTAATATGTAAATTGCAGCATTTTGATTAGCACTTGCAGACCCCTTTTGTTAAGAAAAAAGATGGAAGGAGCTAACCAGATTGCAATAATTTACATAATAAAAACTCAGTGGTGGCAATGCCACCAAGTAGAGAACCTAAAGAAGGCTAGAATGTCTTTTTTAAACAGCTTAATAAAGTATTAGAATCGTAAAGTACAAAAGGAGAGAAAATATTTTTCTTTTAACTGACAAACTCTATTTTAGGGGAAAATTACAGGTACTACAGATTGTATTAAGATGATATCAATGAGCATGTAGCCAACAATGTCAACACATGTGCACTTTTTCAATTTAGAAGTGCATGTTCCCATCATGTTGTATAGGGCTTTAAATATAAAATACAGGCATCTATTCATTAATTTGGTTTGATAAAGAGAAGACAGCCTAGGATGAGGCTTCAGTTTGTGGTGAAAATAACCAATTCATTGAAGTGATCAAAAGTTATATTTCAGTTTGATGTGAGAAACTTAAAGACATTACATTTTTTTAAAATACTGGAAAAATTAAGATATTTGACAATTCAGTTTGTGGTATGTATTCTTCAGTATTTTGTAACCCAAGGGACAATTTATGATTAGGTCATCTAAACTGAGAAAGCCAAAAAGAAATACTGAAACAATATTTTGCGTACTTGGATAGAAAAGAACTTTTCTTGGAAATACATAGATGGTATTGTAGAGAAGGATAAAAATTCCTTTCCCTCTACCCCATCTTAGGGTCGTTGATTGAGGCCCTATAAATTAAACCAATAAAAAACAAATTGACAAGAGGAAAATGAACAAAAGTTTATTAACACGTGCATCTTTATACATGGGAGTGCTTGGTGATGTGTAACTCAAAGTGGTGGTTAGAACTTGGGCTTCTATATCATCTTAACAAAAGAACAGTGCATTTTTAGTGAAATAAACAAGACAAAGTTAAAAGGATTTTGAGTTTTTTGAGTGACAATTTGTGAAAGGCAAATTGTTGAGGAAATTAATGAAAGATAAGGGCTAGTTAGTAAGGTTTGTTATGTAGATTCTTCTGGTGCCATCTTTGGGCTCATAAACGTCTAGAGTTATCTCCAGTGATTAACTCATGTTCTTCCTGGTAGGAAGGGGAGGGGGGAATATCTTTATAAATTTATGTCCTGCTTTTAGACAAATAAAAGAGGGGGGAGGCAGAGAGCTTTTCTTATATCAACTTCTTCTCTATGGTTTTTAGAGCTCAAAATAATCCTTATGCCAAAATGGCATATTTTGGGGTGGCATATTCTGCTACCCTACAGCACAAATAAGACTGATGCATGGATTTTTCAAATTATTGCCTTTTCCCACTCCATTTGTTATTTGTTAAATATATCTACACATACATTTGATATACATCAAACAAAAATTTGAGACTATGGTGCAGCTTTGCGCAGTGGCAGTATCGTAGCCAATGAGGTTCATCCGAGGCGCGATTATTGCTAATTGAGACTATGGTGCATGTGGAAATATGTTGCTATATGGAAGTAAAATATAAAAATATTAGTTTTTTTTTTAAAGGACTTTCTTTCTGGGGACATTTGATAAGAGAAATTGTGGAAAAATAGAAAACAGTTAGCTGGGTGTGAAGATTTGTTAATGAGACTGTCTTGTAGTTGAATCCACCAAGGCAAAAACCATACTTGGTGGCAGTAATTTGTTTATTGTTCAAAGGAGTTCAAGAATTGCCTTTAACAGCTGATTGCTACCTAGAAGGGAGGTAATTCTGGTCTCAATGCTTTATCTTCTGTAATGTTCTTGTCTTTAGTGTCATAGCAATTAGGTTAGCACCAGAGAAACCTATTAATCATTTCTGTTACTGCTAAATTGCATAAGTGTGTCGATTTGGAATCTTGGGGTGAAAATAGAAGATTAATGAGCTGACTTCAGTTCAGTGTGATAATCCAAGAACTAAATACCTGGTGCCTGTCTTGTTTTACAGAGTTGATAATATAAATTTTATTCTCTCCAAACTCTACTTTAATGTCAGTTAGGATATGGGGTGGGAGATTGGTTCAGAGTAGGAAACTAAAGAGAGATAAAGGAGGCATTAAACCAAGCAGCACCCAATCAATAGAGACATATATTTTTGGTAGAGACTAAAATTAATAATAGCTTAATGTATTGTGGGAACTGCAAAGGTTCTTCCATTCCATATTTACTGAGGCAATTTGATGAATTTTCTGAGCAAGGCTGTCTTCTGTATCTGTGACATGATTACTTTCATGTGGTAATTGTGGGTCATTTGGATTCTGAGTCTTCATTAGCCTAATCAAGTGCAACATACAGAGTCCAAAATCAGAACGTTAATTCAATTTTCAAAAAGTTTTTATGATGGGCACCTGGGTGGCTCAGTTGGTTAAGCGACTGCCTTCGGCTCAGGTCATGATCCTGGAGTCCCGGGATCGAGTCCCGCATCGGGCTCCCTGCTCGGCAGGGAGTCTGCTTCTCCCTCTGACCCTCCTCCCTCTCATGCTCTCTGTCTCTCATTCTCTCTCTCTAAAATAAATAAATAAAATCTTTAAAAAAAAAAAAGTTTTTATGATTCTTTCACATCTTTGGCCTCCCAGTGCTGACAACATCTAGCTCTGGTATATACTATAGTGCCAAAAAATTCCAACTCCTTAGTTAGAAAACCATTCAAAACAGGAGAAAAAAAGAAAGTATTTGACAGACAGAAGTCAGTTGCCTAATTTATATTATTATTATTATTATTATTATTATTATTATTATTGAGATTACTCTGAATGTATCTCTGCTCAAATGTGTAGATATCTTTAAAAGTAAATAGCTTTGGAGGGATTTTTATTTTGTTACAGTTTTAATTTTTTTCCTCAACTGGTTTCTATAAAAGAAATTCTATTATAATACAAAACAAATATTGGTGTAATATCTAATAATAATAATAATAACATCTTTTAATTTCCTTGAACCAAAGGGCTATTCTACTTCATTGGAAAAATAGTCCATATGAAGTTGTGCAGCCGTGTGAAACTTAATATAGATTTAATAATAAAATAAAAAAGAAAGAGAAAGAAGGAAAGAAAGAAACCTGTAGAAATGTTTGTGTTTTAATGAAACCCTCAGACTATTTACCAGCATTTTTGACATCTTAGCCATAGCAGAACATTGGCAAACCTTTTGTTCAGAGAAAATTACTCGTAGTGGCATGATTTAAAACACGACAGACAGACAGAAAGAAAGCAAAGTCCCTGCCACCTCCAACATCCTAAAGTCTGGTATATAAATCAAATGTTACTCTGCAACCATGCAGTAGGAAGGTATAATATGAATGTCAGTTTATTTAAAAAATGTTTATGGGGCCCCCTGGGTGGCAGAGTTGTGAAATAGAGCCCCGCATCAGGCTCTGCACTGGGCATGGAGCTTGCTTAAGATTCTCTCTTTCCCTCTCCCCAGCCCCAAATGTTTAAGGATAAATAAAGTTGTGTGTTTCATTTGCACAGTTCTGTGTACTCAGAGGGAGAGGTCAGATTAAAGTACTTGTAATAGGGGCGCCTGGGTGGCTCAGTTGTTAAGCATCTGCCTTCGGCTCAGGTCATGATCCCAGGGTCCTGGGATCGAGTCCCATATCGGGCGGGCTCCCTGCTCTGCGGGAAGTCTGCTCCTCCCTCTCCCATTCCCCCTGCTTGTGTTCCTGCTCTCGCTGTGTCTCTCTCTGTCAAAAAAATAAATAAAATCTTAAAAAAAAAAAAATAAAGTACTTGTAATAGCTAACACTAAGAGTCAAAAGAAAAAATAAATAAATAAAAATCCCTCCTCTTCCTGGATGTTGAAATAATTCTCTGATATTTGTATTTGTGACAATTAATTGGATGTGTATTTCTGTCCTAAATTTCAGCTTGCATATTTAACAAGCCATGACATTTATGATGATTAAATACAGAGTGAATATATAAGAAACAGTGCTAACATTCTTTTCTACATCTTTGCTTCAAATTGTGTATTTCTTTGGGAGCCTGAGCTCTTGATATATTTGGAAAATTAAGGAAACATGTTATGATTTTACATCAGTCTTTTGCAAACTGCAGGGTATGAATCATTACATGCATCAAATAACAACTGGTGTCCTCTATTATAACATAGCTGGAAGGTAATAGCTAAATTTTGAAACCAGTTTTCTCTAACTCCAAAGGGTCTCATCTGAACTTCTGTATCTATACCACCCACTAGTGCAGCTCAGTAGTGGGCTATTAGGAAAGAAAGACTACCCCTTTCCTCTTGTCAGTTTCTTGTTTTGTTATCAAGTTCTTAAATTTATGCAGCTGATGAGAATGAGGAATTTTGTAATATATTTGGAATGCATTTGTAATTTGCAGGTATGTTTGTTTTTAGGTTAAATCATTTGATAATTGTGGGTTATAGATTGCTACCAAGTGATTTGCTGCTGACACTTGTTCTATAAAGTACATTGTCTCTGGAATGCTGTGATCAAAAGCTCTTACCAACAGTTTCTTATTACTTTATGCCTGTTGTAGATATAGAAAGGCACACACAATCTGCAGTTTAAAAAGTAGAGTACAACAGGTAAGTCCACTAATAAAAGCCAAAATAAATGAAATGAGCTGATTCAGTTTGCAGTACTTTCCAAGGTGATGGGGCATAATTTCTGGAGAAGATCGTGGTTGAGTTGGGCCCTGAAGGGTGGGTACGATGGTAATAGGTAGAGGAGCAAAAACACCATTGCAAGAAGTAGAGACAGCAATAGTGAGTAAAGAGGAGGGTGTTTAGGTAGTAAACCCTTTTTGGAATTGAGTGGATGATAGAGTTTGTGAAGACTAGTTTGAGAAAATGGAATTCTCGAAAATTATACTGTAGATAATTGAAGAACCACTGAAAATTTCTAACCGGGCAATAATAAAATGAGAGCTAGATGCAAGAATATTCTAGGAACTTTGTATGGGGTATATTGCTGTCAGAGGAGAGAAGTGTCAAGGAAACTAGCATACTAACTCAGAACTCAAAGTTTGCATCCAGAATATTCTGCTAAACCAGTTATTTATCTAGAAAGCAAATAATTTGTACACACTTTTAAAAACAAATTCTATGTTATCATTTTAATTATGGCTAATTATCATAAAGTCTATCATAGCAACACAAATATATATAGTGTATGCCTTCCTTTTGTGTGATTTCTCAGTTCTTAGAAGTATATATTTAGGATCTCAGGAAAATGCTAAAGAAGGAGGAAGAGACTGTTCATTTTGGATTTATTATAACATAGATGCATCGTTAAACACAGGAGATATTTTGTAGTTATTTTATTAAAATATATTAGTTTCCATATCTGGGATAATTATACTCAAATAGTGAATAGAAAAACAATAACAACACTGTAATTTTCACACAAAAGCAAAAATCTAGTTTTCTTGATTTCACAGAACATTTATAGAAATTAAAAACAAAAACCCCTGAGTATTAGCCTTAGGTATAGAAATGCACATTCCTTCACTCAGTCGTGGAGTTGAACTGTTCTGACCTGGGAAAGAAAAATAATAAGCTGGAGTAACAATGTGTTCAGAAAAATTGGAGTCAGCTAATCAATTTTCGGTAACTCTGATTTATGTGTCTAATAACATGACTGGCAATTTATAGTCCCTATCACTAAATCTCAAAACACAATTTGCTGCAGCCATAAGCAATTTGTTTAGTGTAAATGGCCTTTAATCCCATTGATGATTGATTAATCTATAAATCACCAAAAGAGCCACATGAGCCTGAAAAAAAGGACACCCTTTCTTATTTATTTTTAATTTTTAAGTTCTACATTATTACCAATAAAAAAATAGGTCAAGTCTTCCAAACATCCAAGATAAAAATCTTAATTAGTAAAATATGAAAACTCTAGTTATTATTACTATTAAATCATTTGAAATAAACTCAGGAAAACACATAGGGTTGTTTGAAGGTTAAGATGATTTAATCTACTTGAAATCCAAGAGAAGTGTATGTAATTAGCTAGGCCTTAAAAAAAAAAATTGTCTTATTTCTTCTCTAGAATCTGAAAGGTTTTTTTGTCATTTTGGTGGGAGTAATCAACTTAAGATAGAATTTTTTTAAGATAAAAATATTTTTGAGGAAAACAAACACAAACTAGGATATTCATTTAGAAATATGAAAGGTGGTCATTTGTACATTTAGTGACAACTTGTAATAACTTAACTCAGTTTATTATATTTAGTGAGAAAGGGTAACTGAAAGCACAGTATCACTAAAAGTAGGAAGAACATATTTAATGACATTCTATTTCCTTCCAAAGGGATGTAAAGCACATAGAGTGGTGTGTACATGGGATTTTCTAATGGTTTTGAAGAACGAAGTCGTAGGTAAGGACTGTTATTAGAGGACTGACCATTATAAAATACATTCACTTGGGGCGCCTGGGTGGCTCAGTCGTTAAGCGCCTGCCTTCGGCTCAGGCCATGATCCCAGGGTCCTGGGATCGAGCCCCGCATCGGGCTCCCTGCTCGGCAGGAAGCCTGCTTCTCCCTCTCCCACTCCCCCTGCTTGTGTTCCCTCTCTCGCTGTCTGTCTCTGTCAAATAAATAAAATCTTTAAAAAAATAAAAAATAAAAATAAAATAAAATACATTCACCAACTTTTCTCCATATTGAAAATCCTATTGTCTCGTCACTCTCTTACTTAGGGTAATCTGCATGGACAACTTACCTTCTCATTTTATGCTCCAGTACTGGATCAAGGACATTTACAACTTTATACAACAAAAGAAGAAGAATGCATTTGTGTGAAACATGACTTGTTCAGTTGTTGCCTATTTCAGTGTTCAACACTCAGTGTTTGCCTTCATCTTTTTCTCTCTGCATCAAAGAGGCTTCAAGTTAATGTCAGACTTTCAGTGATATTTAAAACCTGGTGAGTTTGGTTATCATACTTCTCCTTTCTGCTGAAAGCAAGCTGGAAAGAAATTGCATTCTGTTGCTTCCTGTTAGAACATTTCAAAATACTCCGATGTCAAACGGGAGAAATTGACTTTGATAGAGTTCTGGGCTCAGCTTGGGTAGGCATACTTTCACAGGGTTGTATTTACTCCATTCTAATCTTCCCGGTGAGCCGACTGCTAAGGCATTATTCATGCATGTCAAAGGAAGTTGGTAGTTCCATTTAGTGATTTACTGGCTTGGTTGCTTTTTGTTGAAGCCTGAATAAAGTGACAGGAATCTTTTTTACTTGGGATTGTTCTTGGCATGGCAAATGCAAGATATTCAGCTAAAATAAATACCCGTGAGAGTCATGAATGCCATTAAGGACTTGGATTCAAAAGGAACGGTGAAGTTTGGCTTGAATAAAGAGAAAAAGAGGATTTCATTGTTACAGTTGCTGAAGTTGGCAGGTATAATTGTGTTCTCAGATGCATTCTCTTTACTATCTGTATGTTGTCAGTTCAAGAGTGAGCTGGAAAAGAAGGGAAAGGTTTTGCCCCTTCCTCACCCCCATTACCCACCTAGAGAAAACTATCTGAAACCTAAACATGGTGGGAGGCCATAGGGAATAGGCAGAGCTTTAGAGACTCATCTCCTCTCCGCCTCCCCCACCCTCTTTCTCTCCCCCTCAGAGTCAGTTGGCAGAGTACATTTTACTGTGTAATTATTCACTGGTTTCTTGTCTCTTCATGTGCTTTTAAAAAAGAGAAATAAAATATTATTTTCTAGCAGGTGGTGACAGATTTTCGACAAGGCAATGAGGAAAGTGACAAGATAGAAAAAGTTTTTTTTTTTTTCTTTTTCTTTTTCTTTTTTTGGGCTGCACAACCAAGACTTTGGGCCCTTTGTGAATATATTAGGTTGGCTGGCAGAACATTATATCCAGGACGCCAAACCAGTGTAAAGACCTAGTCCATAACCTCTAATCTTACAGACATGAACTCTATTATTTCCCATTAAAATTAGAGGTTACCAAATTGTAACAGATGTCCTTAATAGACACGTCTTTATTACTGGGGAACATTAGGTAAATGAAAATTGAACCCCGTATTTTAAGTTGCAGCTCATGAAAATACAAAGCTCCATGGCTGGATCTGGCATTTTAAGCCTAAATTATAGAAGCCTTTATACAATTTGCATTAATTGATGCATCAGCAGTTTTTCTAAATCACAGCAAGTATGAAATAGTAGGAATTAAAAAAAAACACAATTGAATCCTAGCTACTCTAAGCAAACTACAATATTTGACATCCCCTAATTCATAGAGACCATATAGTGTATTTCAATAGCAAGAATAATTAATTAACTGCTAGGAGAATAGGGCTGAGGGTGGAAATCTTCCAATAGACCTATAATGAAAACAAGCTGAGGGATGAATAACTTGATATAAAAGAGCTTTATGACTGTGTGTTGTTGCAGGTGTCTGAATATTTTAAAATAGAGATTAAGATGATGTCTATGTGTAGGACAGTTAAGCTACAAACACACAAAATGGACAAAAAATAAGAGACAAGACTGCTTTGCTGAAGTGACTATGAAATTACTCTCATCAACTAGTAAAATTTAAATACACTAATATTCTATATTATTTGTATTAAACCCTATGTACCTCCAGAGATTTTAATTTCACAGTTTAGTTTTCCTCTGCTTAACAAACTGCTTTCAAAAATAGCTGAGAGGGGAATTAACTTTATCATGGTGCCTATGTGTAGATAGGTATAGCATTTAATGAGATGGAAATTTTTCTGTGCCTATGAATAAGAAGAAATGGTTTTTAAGTACACAGATTTTTTTTCACTTTGATAACTCTTTGGGGGAAAATGGGCCATATTTGTAGCATTTTCCATTAGTAATAGTATTCTTATGGTATTCAATATAGTGAAAAAGAGAGCATGTTTAGAAAAAAAGAAGTGTTTTGCCAATTCTAGAAATGGAGATGGCAGTTCTGGGTCTTTCTGGAGAAAATGCAGGGATAACATACAAGTAGCAATGTTTGAGAGTAAAATCACAGTAAAAACCATAGGGGGTTTCCAGTTGAGCACATAAGGAACTTGGAAGTCATCACTCTGTCCTAACAAGTCAAAAGCTAAACAAACTGAAGAATGAACAACTCTTCTTGGATCCATCAGATAAGTGATGTCATAGGGCAAACTGCCCTATGGAGAGTTGGAGAGACAGACAGGCAGATAGAATCACAATTTACCAGAGCAGAAGCCTCTGTGGGAACTAGAGTTAGAGTAAAACAAAAACAAAAACAAAACAAACAAACAAAAAACCACTTGAGCTGTAGTTGACAAATTGCAGGGGCTCTGTGTACACAAGTCTAGAGGTAAAAACTCCAAGGGGACTTCATCATTAGGGGTCCACACAGTTTTATGAATTTTGCCTCCAAGAGCCCTACCAGGTTCTCAGAGTGAATATTGGAGAAAAATTCTCTTTTGCTTCTAGCAGGAGGAGGGGATAAACAACCAATTTGAGATATGTCATAGCTTTCTGTTCTTCTTAAAAAGGCTTGCACTCAAGAGAAACTGCTTTGCCAGAGTCTAAACTATTGGGGTTTTATCAGAACTTAACTGCCCTGAGGAAAGGGAAAATACCCAACACCAGCCCCCTCGAGCCATCCTATTCCACCTAAGGAGAGGAAAAATGGAGAAGTACAGAGGCACAGGCTGACTAATGGCCTGGGACCTAATTATAAGACTACAAAATACTTCCCCTACCCCCCTTCACCACCACATTACTTAAAATCTACTTACAGTAGTTCCTTTTACCTAGTATATCATATCTGGCTAATAAGAAAAACAGGGAATAAAAAGGCAAAACAAAACAAAACCCAAAATAAAAAACAAACAAAAAATAGTTTGGAGAGATAGAGAAAGTATCAGATCAGAATCAGACTCAAATATGGCAGGAATGTTGGAATTATCAGACCAGAAATTTCAAAAATCTGTAATTAATGTTAGGGCTCTATAATGATGGTAAGGGCTCTAATGGATAAAGTAGACACCATGCAAAAACATATGAGCAAAGTAAGCAGAGATTTGAAAATTCAAAGAAAGAATAACAAAAGAAATACTAGAGATAAAAAAACACTAACAAAAATGAAGGCCTATGATGGACTCATAAGTAGACTGGATACAGCTGAGGAAAGAATCTCTGGGCTTCATGATATGTCAATAGAGGCTTCCAAAAGGAAAGAGAAAAAGAGACAAAAAACAAAAAACAAAAAAAAACAAAAAAAAAAAACACCAAGAAAGAATAGCCAAGAACCATGGGACAACTGCAAAGGTATAATATACACCAGGATGGAGAATTTTATGTGTCCACTTGACTGGATTTATGTGTCAACTTGACTGGTGTCCAGATATTTGGCTAAGCATTGTTTCTGAGTATGTCTGTGAGTGTTTCTGGATGAGATTGACATCTGAACGAAGTGAAGCAGATTATGGCCCTCTCCAGTGTGGGCAGGCAGCATCCAATCACTGAGGGCCTAAATAGACCAAAAAGGTGGAGGAAAGGAGAATTTACCCTCTGTGCCTGACTGCTTCTGCAACATTGGTCATCTCTTATCTGTGGAGTGAGACTTGAATCATCGGCTCTCCTAGTTCTCAGCCCTTCAGATTCAGACTGAACTACAACATTGACCTCCTGGGTCTCCAGCTTACAGAGGGTAGATTGTGGAACTTCTCAACCGCCACAATTTCATGAGTCAATTCCTCCTAATATATCTATTGGCTCTGCTTCTCAGGGGAATTCTGACTAATACATATGCTTAATGGAGATGCCAGAGGGAGAAGAAAGAGGGGGAAAAAAAGACAGAAGAAGTGTTTGAAGTAGCAAGACTGAAAATTTCTCCAAACTAATGTCAGACACCAAATCATTCAGAGAACATCAAGAAAGATAAATGAAAACAACAACAAAACATAAACAAAAAACTACACTTAGGCATATTATATTCAAACTTCAGAAAAATTCAAACTTCAGGAAAAAACATTGAAAGAAGCTAAAGAAGAAAAACGCTTTACCTATAAAGGAACAAAGACAAGAATTACATCAGACTTCCCCTCAGAAACCATGCAAACAGAAAGAGAATGGAATAAAATATTTAAAGATGTGAAAGAAAAAGATCCACTCATCTAGCATTCTGTGTATTATAAAATTACCCTTCAAAAGTAAAGGAAAAATAAAGACATGGTGAGACAAAGAAAAATTGAGGGAATTTGTTACCAGTAGACCTCCCTTGTAAGAAATGTTACAGCTCTTCAGTGAGAAGGAAATGATACAGGTCAAAAATACAGGTCTAGGTAAATTAAGGAAGAGCATTGGAAAAGGAATCAGTGAAGGTAAAATAAAAACTTCAATTTTTCCTGAGGCGCCTGGCTGACTCAGTTGGAAGAGCATGCAACTCTTGATCTTGGGGTCATGAGTTTGAGCTCCATGTTGGATGTAGGGATTACTGCAATAAATAAATAAGTAAACTTTAAAAAAAAAAAACTTCAGTTTTTCTTATTGTTAATTGATCTAACGTAACAGTTTGTTCAAAATAATAACAACAGTATTTCATTATAGACACACATTTAGTTATAAGTGAAATGAATAACAGCAATGATACCAGGGACAAGAAGGTGGAATTAAGATTGTTTTGTTATTGTAAGGTCCTCACACTATTTGTGAAGCAGTATAGTGTTATTTAAAAGTGGATTTACATGAGTTGTAAGTATATATTGCAAATTTTAGGGCAATCAATGAAATAAAAAAGGAAGTTTAATATGCTGAGAAAGGAGAGAAAATGGAATCATTTAAAAGTGGTAAATTAAAACCTTTTACAAAAGGCAGGGAAAAGTGAAAGATAAAAAATAGGAACAAAGAACAAGACAGCAAATAGAAAATAGTAGCAAAACGCTTAATAATGATAATACCTGATATCAACTGAGTACTTACTATGAACAACTAGAGATTTTACAAACTTTGTCTCATTTACTTTTTCACAACTGTATAAAATAATGATGATTTTAGCCCCATTTTATAGATAAAGTTATAATTTATTATGACGAAGTTAATGATGATGGCAGCTAACATATGATGCGTAATATGCTGAGATCTTACTCTATGCCTAGCATTGCTCTAAGTGCTTCATCTCTATTATCTCATTTAATCCTCACAGTCTCATCAGGTTGATGTAATTACTATTCCAGTTTAACAGATAAGAGAACTGAAACAAAGAGAGAACAAGTAACTTGTCTGACCATAGGGTCAGGCAGATAGTTCTGGAATTCATCCCTAGAGGAATCCACCGCCCATGTTCTTTCCAAAAAGTGTGATGCTTCCTAACACCAAGTCATTTGTGAACCTCTCATGTCATTTCCAATTTCTGTTATTACATGCATTTTTCTGGAGGAATGTCTCCATTACTTTTATTGTATCCCCCATAAGGTATGGGGTCCCAACATAAATGTGTGATGCTATATGCTATGTCCCATTGAGTAAGGGACAGGCGGGGCTAGGTAGGGAGAGAGAGATAGGGGGCTCTGAGCTCAGGCTCACAGAAATCCCGAAAATGTGGTGGTGCCGGGGGAAACCAGAGATAAGGGAACAAACTGGACCACCTTGCCCTAGGCAGGTGGGGTGGGCGTCTTTTTTTATGATAATCACCTGTGACCAAGAAAGAATAACCAGACCCTAAAAAGGAAGTAAGCCATTGAAGATGTTATCACTAGTCCTTGCTCAGTGGTGGTATCAATAGAGATGTTAAAAGGATCTAAGTGCCCCGGTTAGCTTTCTATAAAAGACCAACCCTAAAGGCCCTCAGTGGCAACCCTGTTGGGACCCTTCTCACTCCTGAGAGCTTTTTCTGTATCCTTGCTTAATAAATCTATTGCTTTACTTACTCTCCTTTGTCCATGAGATTCATTCTTCGACTCTCTGAGACAAGAACCTTGCTCTCCCACTTCAGCGTGGCACCATTCTTCCTATCCTTTGTAAAAAATAATACATTGGGGAAAAAAAAAACTATGAAATTTTGTCTATTATAAAATTTCACAAAAAATATAAATATAATTCACCTACATGTTTCTTAGATTGACAACAGCATGCAAAACAGAGTGTTTATAACTTGTGAAAATAAGTCTGAAGTAGTGGTGATTTGGCACTTATGAAGGGAGCAGTTTTTGCACATCAGGGGACAAACTATAGTTAAAAATATAATTATATACCATATATCTATCTTGCCTTGCTTTTTAAGTAAAATTTCAATCTCTTGCAATGCCGATTCCTTTCTAACTTGGATGTGTAATTAGCTTTCTATTTTATAATATGGTACTAGAAGCTGACTTGGAAAGGGGAAGATAAAAGAACAAATGGATGGACAGTAGGAAGGGAAGGAGGGAGGGTGGAAGGAAGGAAGGAAGGAAGACTGCAGTATAGTTCACTAGGTGAATAAGCAATAATTTTCTAAGGAAATCCAATATTGCTTTCCTAACTGAGCCCCTATCTGTTGTAATAAATATTGTTTCTGCTGTATTTGCTTGCATTTTTAAGTTAAGATGCATTTGAATTTAAATCTTTTTTTTTTTTTTTCAGTTAAGTCATCAGTTAATTTGGTCAAAACAACTAAATGAATAGTACATTCATTTATTTTAACCTCTAATCTCCTGACCAGTAGAGATACTATTCTTTATAATTCCTCAGTCTGTTGTTCCTTATGTATACCACAGAATTGTTTTGTATAAAGAGCAGAACTCTTCCATGTTCTGCTATGTTAATTCTTATTTGACTCTCATCAAACTTTATCCAGTCATTTGGGAAGTACTTCCTGTCATTGTTTTGTCTTTACTAAATCCCTTCCCTTTTTTTCAGCTTTTGAAACTCTTATCACTTACTGTATATCAATTATTTAATTAGTGAGCCTTTGGATTTCAGTGCTATATCTTATTTATCTGTTTATCCCTGGTACATAGTATAGTGCTAGTCATATAGTAGGTGCTAATGAATTGTGTTTAGAACCTGTTATTATTTATGTTGAATGAGTAAAACCTGTAAAATCCACTAATTTTAAAGCAATGTACGTTTACAAACAATATGCTTTGATGCACAAATATACATGTACTGACATCATTACTGGGATTCCAATTCAGTAATTCTGGAATGGAGTTTAGCATCTATATTTATATTAAGCTCAGACAATTCAGAGGCACATCGACTCAGAGAACAACTGGGCTGTATGTTCTCAGAGTCTCTCACCGTTTATGAATATGTTTTTCTTCAGTGGTTTTAAACATGTATATAGTATATTGAATCCCTTTTTTATTTCTCAGCCTCTTTAATTTGCTAAGGTCATTATGAGTTTCAGTATTTGGTTCTTCAACATACTAATTTTCAGTCTGGGAATATTATTATATTAAGTATGTTCTTTTATCCATACCTAATTACTTAAAAATATTTTAAAATAGATCACACTGACTATACTGTGGAGCAGCGAGACTTACAGTCATTCTCTACTGGGTACAGAACCGTCCCCTACAGACTTTTGGGTTGTCATAAGTTTAGAGATATACTGGCATTTAGTGGGCAAATGTCAGTGATGATAAATTCCTGCTATGCTTGGGAGGGATGATCCTGTACAAAAAAGACTTGTCTTACCCAAAGTACCAATAGCACTGCTTAGAGAAACAATATTAGAATGAGTTCTAATCAGAAAGAAGAAATGATTATTTGATATGTCAACAGAAGTGGATTTAAAGGAATCAGAAATCTAGTTGAAAAGCCATTGGTTATTTTTTATTAAACTCTACATATTACCCTCAGGAAAGGAAATCTTAAAACAATGCAAGTATGAAGCCCTGTTGTCTGTATTCACCCACATGAATCTTAGAGTCAATTTATTTCTGAAGTGGGCTTTTTAATGACCATATCTCAAATCCATTGCCAGCACGCAGACATTGTGCCAAGTTTTTACGCATTATTTCACTTGATCCTCACAACAGAATTCCCAACATACATGACTGAACTGAGACCAGAGAGACAATTACTACTACTTAGTAGTAGTAGTATGTGAAATAATTTTCCTGTTTACACAGCTTGTACATAGACGAAAATGAAATGCCCAAATCTATCTGAGTAGCCAGAATTTGTAGGGTTCTGGGTGGCAAACCACAAGAAAACAATACTGGCTAAATAAGCAGGAAAGAAGTTAACTAGTTGGGTATAAAGTAACTTTGCAGCATCTACAGGAATGCTATAGAATCAGTCTCAGCATTTGGACTTGAACCAAAGGAGGCTAGGCTAATGAGGACAGAGCCAAGATCATGTCTTTTGACATTAAAGCTACTATTTCTGGGGGCACCTGGGTGGCTCAGTTGGTTAAGTGTCTGCCTTCAGCTCAGGTCATGATCCTGGGTTCCTGGGATTGAGCCCCGCATTGGGCACCCTGCTCAGTGGGGAGTCTGCTTCTCTCTCCCCCTCTGACCCTCCCTCCTGCTCAGGCTCTTGCTGGCACACACACACACCCTCTCTCTCAAATGAATAAATTAAAAAATCTTAAAAAAAATAAAGCTACTATTACTGAACACTCAACACCACCACAGCTCACACCACTAATACAGGGCAGACACTGGCACATAGCTGGATTCTCAACCCTGCCATCACTGCTATGAGTTTTCTGTCTCCTTGTGACTTTGCTTTATTGTTTTAGGATTCAAAACCCTAGGTATGAGTACCCAGTTTGCTGGCCCAATATTTCCAAGCTTTCAGAGCAAGAGGGGCAGAGGTTAAATACCTCCATTCTTCAACCTTTAGCTTCTTTCAGTGTCTGGCAGGAATTTACCTGCCACAATTACGGCATTTTCCCCAGAGAGAAAGTGTTGGGATACTGGTAGTCTTAATATCCTAAATAAGGTAGTAGCATTGGGTTAGTTATGGAGACATGATTTTCATTTATACTCTTCTGCCATTATTTAAGGTCGTCACATTATTTTTTAAACACACATAAACATGTCAGCAGACTCCTATGTAAGAACAGGTATATTAGAAACTTTTGTACTGAAATAGGTTGTTTGGAACACAAAGTAGGAAAGAGCTAGTAAATTATACAGGTCAATTCACAAATGTCCTACTTAATTCTAATGCAGCGATTATGTCAACAATTTTTTATGTATGTGATGCTTCACAGTTACAAAGCTCCTTTTCATATATTATTTTAGCTAGGCAGTCTTCTAACTTCTCTGCCTCATGACCATTTTGACTCTTAAAAAATGTACAGGACCCCATGGAGCTTGTATATATGTAGGTTATATTTATCAATAATGACTCTCTTAGAAATTTAAATTGAGAAATTTAAAAAATAGTATTTTATTAAAAAATAATAAACTTATTACATGTTAATATAAATATAAATAATAAACGCATTACATGTTTTTATTACTTTGAATAATTTTGAATAATTTTCCAAAACAAAAAAAAATAATTCCTGAGAAGAATGGAATTTTTAATATTTTGGAGAAGTTCTTTAATATCTGGCTTAAAAAAGACACTGTCTGGATTATCATCTCTGCACTTAATCTGTTATGATATCATGTGTCAGATAGCTTCTAGGAAAATCTACTATACACTCATGAGTGAATGAGTGAATAAGATAAACAACTCTTAGTAGTATTGTTATCAAAATCGTTTTAACCGGATGGTCCCCTACAGGGGATGGAGAGCCAGTAAGGGTTCCTGGACCACACTTTGAAAACTGCTGTGTTAGCTGACCAATTATGCTGGGAAGATTATAAGCATTGTTATTTCCAGTTTTTAAGAATGAAAGCATAGTTATTTTTAAATGCCTTATATTTATGTACTATTGTTTAATTTTCAAATTAATTTCATATATATATTTAAGCCTTATATTAACACCGTTAAGTAAACAAGAGATAGTATTATCCCTATTTTACAGATGAGGGAAATGAAAGTTAGAGAAGGTTAAAGCTTGCCTGTTATTTGTTAGCTGTTAAGCACAAGAGCAAGAATCAGAACCCAGAGCTTTTGGCTCCTGATTTAAGATATTTTCTACACAGCATATTAAAATTCCTAAGGGTACTTAAAGTATATTCAAGAATAATTCTTAACTGATTCTATGCAAAAGTGTAGGTTCCTGTGAAATCCACATTCCATTTTGGGATAGTGGTAATAGGTGGGTATTTGGTGGCTCCTTCAAAGGGGAATTTGGGGATGTAGATGGGAAAAGCTGGTGTCTTATTAGTGGTATGGGCTGTCCTGATGAGGAGTTTGTTAATTCTTTAGCCTAAGTGAAGGTGGACCACCTCCTTCTTGGTGTTCAGAAATAAGAAACAAAGCAACCTAGGCTTCAAAAGCCTTTGGACTTAGAAGCTTCTGATATATTCTACGATTAGTTCTGCTTAATTAATTACTTGTAAATTGGGAAGTGATGGCATTTTCTCATAAAAAGAGAATGTAAGCTTCATGAGGCAATGCCTGCCCTTATTTACCATGGGATTGCCAAGCTGTGGAGCTCAAACCAGAGAATCAATAGGTATTTGCTTCATAAAGAAATGAATAGTAAATGTAGTAGTCCATTTTCTTCTGTGGAAGGAAAGTTAATGTGAACCTCTCTAGCCAACCCAACTGCTGAGTATAAAATGTGTCAATTAGAGGGCTGTTTGAACCCGCTGTGAGCTAAGCCACACCTCCCTTTTACTCTGAAAGGCTTCACAAAAGGTGGTGACCCCAGGATAATTAACAATTCTGTTGACACCTAATTGGTTTCAAGTGGTTTGCATACACCTAGAGAGAGTGAATAGGCTACCCTGTTCCTTTCTTTTTAAAATACAGGTTTCACTCACATTATGAATTAACCGAATAAAAGTGAAAATGAATGAAGATTAAAGTGACACCCTCCATCTCCCCCCTTCTCAACTCTTGGGAGTAAGGCTGAAACTTCCAATAGGGTGGCAAATAGACTTTGGCATCTGAAATTCTGGATTGGTTCATTCACCAGTAGAGAGAGAGAGAGAGAGAGAGAGTGTGTGTGTGTGTGTGTGTGAATACATATATATATATATATATATATATATGATATACCCAATAACCGAGTATATCTTGAGTTAATATTGTCTTTCAGATGATATTAAATCATACTACTGGGGACTATATTCTTATCTCAGTCTTGCACAATTACCAGATGCTGATAAATAATTGACAAATAAAAAATATAATAAAATGTTTTAAATCTATAACAAAAACTCATATTGACATTAAGGAAGGAAAGCTCTACAGGAAGAGAAACCATTTTCCTATACAATTCTGTCAAAAGAGTAGGAGAAGAATATGGGAGTTGCTCTATGAAAGTAAAAATATCCTGTGAGAATTGTTCTTAAGAATTAAAGATTTTATCACTTATTACACCCTAAAAACAGAATTAATATTGTGAAAATTCTTGATTGTAAGGTAAAAAAAAAATCCAACATTTTTAGACAGTCAACTTTATGTTAAATCACTTTTCATATCCCCATAGACACCAGAAATGTTAGTGCTGGAAGGGAGATCCTTGGGTCCACTACACTCTATCATTTTACATAGTGTATTGTTTGAAAGTGAATCTCTGGTACTAGACCATCTGGGTTTTAATCCAGACTCCAGTACAAAGTAGCTTTGGACTCAGGACATTAAAATTTTTTTCCCAGTGCCAATGATCCCTAATCTGTAATTAATAATAATACTCATCACACTGGATTATTAAATAATTTAATAAATATAAAAGAAGTTGACTTATGCTAAGTATTCAATATATGCTAGACATTATTATTATACACACAGGGTCCCACAGAAACAAGATTTGTTCCATTGATTTAGTGGCAAAGGCAGATTCAGACACAGTTTTTCTAACACCTTTGCAAGAGACATCCCATCACTCCAGGGCCACAAGCATCTGGATTAAGTTTAAACAACTTTATTGATTTTATTGTTAAGATATAAACAAATTTTTCAAGGCCAAAATGTTTCTTTTGCCTATCCTATCTTTCTTGTCTTCTCTTCCTCTTGTATGTATTCTTCTTGAATTAGCCTAATTTGAAAACATACCCATACACAGATATCTTTTTTAAAAAAAAGAATCATATACACATTCAATAAATATTGTTCATTGAATCCAAATAAGGTAAATTCAATCTTTCTGGTCTTAACATGTGAGACGAAAAAAGTAAGACCTTTTTTTTTTCTTTTCATGAGCAAGAAGTCCTAGATGATTTTCTATTCATTCATTTTCATATAATCTACAAAACCCAGACTGAATTCATAAGCAGTTTGGTCAATAATAATTATGTCTTTAATAAGTTATGTCTATAATTTCTTGTTAATCATCTCTGGGTTTTAGTGTTATAGAAAATCAAAATCATTTGATCCAAAAATTATGTATTATGTCTTTCTCTAGTAGAATGGGAAAGATGAAAACTAACATTTTTTGATGTGCCAAGAATTTCATAATGCCAACTTGTTTAATCTTCCAAATAACCCAATAATAATCCAGTAATAACACATACCATTTTGTGTGCATATAACATGTCCAGGAACTATGCTAAGTACATCATCCTCATGACAATCCACATACCAATGCTATGAAGGAGATCCAACTGTCATTTCCATTTTATAGAGGAACCAAGACTCTCAAAACTTACATGACCAGTCCATTGTCTGGAGTGGTTGGGCAAGCAGCAGAACCTGAATTTAAATTCAAGTTTGCCTGCCGGCAAAATGCATACTCTTAGGCATAAAGTACGTCTCCTTCACTCCTAGCAGCTAGCATAGTACCTAGTACCTAACACAATGTCTGATTCGCATGAGACAAATCATGAATGTTGCAGAATAAGTAATTGGAGAAGCAACATGGTGTGAAAAGAACAGGGGGTTTGGTGTCAGAGAACACTGGTTAGGGGTGCCTGGGTGGCTCAGTCGTTGAGCGTCTGCCTTTGGCTCGGGTCATGATCCCAGGGTCCTAGGATTGAGCCCTGCATCAGGCTCCCTGCTCAGCGGGAAGCCTGCTTCTCCCTCTCCCACTCCCCCTGCTTGTGTTCCTTCTCTCACTGTCTCTCTGTCAAATAAATAAATAAAATCTTAAAAAAAAAAAAAAACACTGGTTAAAATTCCCACTTAATTGCTTTCTAATTAACTGACGTTGTGTTGTTTTATTGTTTCTGCAACTTGGTTTCTGTTTCTCTAAAATGGGCTTACCAGTAGATATATTATATTGTGAGGATTAAAGCATTTTTACAGTACTTACCCTTGTGCCTCTATATTCTGTGGTAGGTATTCAATTGTAGGTACCATTATGCATGTGTGTAAAATATCAATGTCAAATGAACTCAATATATTTTATGTTACTACAGTGATGCAAAGAGGCTAATAAGAATTGATCAGCATTAACTTTCTATTGTTTCTCTTGTATTGTATCATAACCACTAAATTTTTATTCTAAAGTTACATCATTCCATACATAAACCTTTATTTTCATCTAATCAAAAATGTCCCCCTTTGATGTTGAACTTTCTTCTCTCTGCAGTTTTTTTCTATATAAAGCATTAGCAAATATATCAAGTACATAACATATTTTAATGGCTTTTTATGGGCAGAGGATGTGAGGCTTCATAGAAATATTGGGAAAAATGTGTTCTACTTATAAATTTATATACAAATATATATTAAATATATTTATAAATTAGAAGTAAGATTTAGGTATGCGAAGTATTGATGATGGAAATATTTCCTAGAACTAATCTGTACATTTTATGATAAATATGGTCAATAATCACTTAATTGACTTGATTCATTCTTATTTATGACATTTAAATTACTAATAGTTTACAAATCATAGAGTATATTATATAATCACTATATTTTCTTGAGAGAAATAATGTTCTTTATTGATTTTGCCAGCTAAGAATGATTATTTCAGAACTTACATACTTTTTGGCATAAATGTTGATCTCATGTTCAGGTTGTTTAACATTGAAGCTTTCTGTGAACTACCTAGGTGCAAGACAGCAATTCTAGCATAGGTGGATATTTTGATTCTGATAGAAATGTCCTTTAGACAAGCATCTTCTAATTCGTTTTTATAACGTATGGATCCGAGTTTCCCTTTATCCCCCTGGCAATCCCAGCAAGTATTTTAACACCTACATTTATTTTTTACTATTTTCTCCTCATTAGTGAACAGTTCTCTGTATATCATAGTACATGGAATATTTTGTACTGAATGGTTCTTGTTACCAAGTCCTCTGAGGATTTTTGACATTCAGAATGATGTTCTACTACAACACTGAAATCTTTTTCTTTATGTCAGATTCCCAGTGTATAAATTACATAGTTAAAAACAAGATCTCCAGTGTGTTAAGGCCCCTTTCATTACAGACATTTTGTACATTAAAAAAATTTTTTTTAGGATACAGTGTTCAATGTCTGATACATATTGTTTTTCAAAAACTAAGCTTAGGAGAAAATAATTCCATTCAGCTCTGATACAGTGTTTGATATTTTAAAAAGCCTTTCCTATAATTAAACTCTTTTCCCATGCTGAATGTAACCTTCATTCAATTATTTGTACATTTATTCACTTGATTCATTTGCCCAAGGTGATACGATGGCATTAAAACAAAAATTTTTAAAAACAAAACAAAACAAAACAATACCTAAAAAGAAAACCCTCCCTGTTCTATACCACAACATTATTTTCCTTATCTATGGAGACGTCAAAATTTTTCATAGCTTTAATTTACATAGCTTTGAAATCCCTGTGCAAATGCATCCATGTTTGATCTTAATTAATGAAAGAATATTCTGAAATTCTTAGAAAAGTTTATCAGATTTCAATAGGCCCTTGCTAAGTAAATCCTTTTGTATTTCTGCACCCTTTTCATTTGGTCCACTTATGCCAGGGTGCTTAGGCCAAAGGAATTTCTTCCAGTTAAGGTGGAAATTAATAGAAAGATAGGCACAAAAGGGAACCACTACCTGCCAAGGGCAAGTGAAGAACAGAGAAAGTGAAATGAAGGGTTCTATGAAGGAAGTGAATCAAGTTAGAGTTAAGCTCAGATATGTATTTCTGAGCATTTTGTTGATTTTTAATTTGTTGCTGTTGTGATAGATTTAAATTATAAAACTGATGCATCAGGTGAATTCCCAAATAAAGCAATGGCTATTTAAGTTTTCAAAAGTGTAGTTTATCTCTTTTAACTCAATTTGATTTGCAGTGTCTCAGGACCAGGTAAGGTGGGCAGTTATCTTTCTTAGGTACTTTGGCTATTTTTGCTCATTTTGCTTATCTACTATTTTTCTTTTAGAAACCAGGTGGATGCTCTGGGTATGCCTCTTTATTATTAAGAGTTTTGAACTACTTTAAAAAGTTAAGGCATGTAGAAAGATATAAACTGAAATTTTCCTGACTCTCACTAACAGAGCTATAGAGCTCTGCAAGGATATCTCCAACACTTTCGATTAAAAACTTAAAAAAAACCACAAAAAACACCTATATTAGGGACATGTAAAGGGTTAATATCTGTTAGGGAATTTATTAGTACACAATGATCATATGAAGAGAGTTATTTTTAAGAAAAAATGTTAGCCATTAACTCTTTAATGTACCTTTTAAAACAATGATTTAAATCTAATACACAAGTTTCAGATTCTGATAGTCTGGGTCATAGGAGAGTTCATATAATGTTGTTATCAGGAAGAGTTTATTCTGTAGCATGAAATATAAATGTTATCCTGGAGAGAAAAAGCATTTCAGTGTTCCAAATTTATTTTAAATCCCATGAAAATAAAAGGGTGTAAATGACTTTAACATAGAAAGAGCAGTGGTTGTAATCTGCAGGCACGTGTTTGGCAGTGACTTTTGATAGTCTCCTTGCTGTTCAGGCAGCATTTTTGATCCCCAGGATCATCTCCCTTTCTAAATGTTTGGAAATTAAAACTCTGGCTAATTTTTTTTTTTTTTTTACCAGACTTTGGTTATGTATGTTGTGTTATCAAAAAGGCACATGGGTGATGTTGGGAAAATAAATTTTAAAAATATAATTTTACTTAGCTGAGAAACTCCACCAATCCTTCATACCCAAATTGTATACTTGTATGTAAAACCAGAATAAATAGATATAATTTCTACAAATATTAAAAAAAAAGCCTAATTTACTTATTACATTTGCTTAAGCATGTATGTAATTACTTGAACTCATAGAAAAACCTTTATACTAAAAGCAAAGTCATCCACGATTAAAACTCTGTAGTTGCTATAAGTCAGCCCCTCCAGGCCTCCTTTCATTTCTGTGCTATATTCTCCCGTGCATAATGGTGCCACCAGAGAATTAGTTTCCATTTCCTCATCCGTGAGAAGAGATCATCACATCTACAACATAAAGTTGCTCTGAGGATTAAATTAGACAATGCATATAAAATACTTAGTGCAATGCCTGGCGTACAGTGGAATACAATAAATGAAAGATTTTATCCTCTGTTCTCCTACTTCATTTTAAGGCATAATCCACCAGTTTTTATTAAGAATATGTGAAGGAGAGACTTTCTTTTTGCAATCTAAGAATTCTATTCTTTACCTATAAGAATAAAAAATATTGTGATGCTGTAGAGATGGAGCTTTTAAATAGGAGTATTTCAATAGGACTTGGGGGAAGCAGGACATTAACTTCTGGGGATATGATCAGTTATTTACATTAAAAAAGCAGCAGCATGAGTAGCAACTACCATTCAGAATTAGACTAAAACTGTGTTTCTTGCATTGTCAGTTCAGACATGTGCTACAGTAGCACAGCTTGTGTTATTTTTGCATTTTCTAAAAAAAGACCTTTTCAAGAGCAGCATTTCAATAATATCTTAAAACTAGATACTTCTTTCTTATGAAATTGAATTAGCATTTCTACAGAGATGGTAATATTAGAAAAGACAGAAAAATAAATCCAGATTCTGGGAAATCTGTTGTATCAGTACCAGTAATAAGATATCTTGATTTAACTTCAGATATTGTGTAAGACAAATCAGGGATTGTATTTTTATCTATAATGGTATCAAGGTGGCTAATCATCACTATTAAATTGAGGGCAGATGAGTCATGTGTGTGAAATGAACATGTGGACTCATTCCAGTTCCTCTGAGAAAGACCCTATAATTGGCATCAATTAGTCCTCTTGTTGGCAGTTTTAGTAAACCATCTGAAATTTAATAAACAGAGACTGAAATGCATTCTCAATGAAAGACAGTCATCTTGGACATTGATGAGAGCTGATTAGCAAATTGGCAGTTGGTATTCACCCTCCCTCTTCAAATATTGACTTAGTTGACTTAATGTTTTTCCCCCTTTATCACTATAAGGCTTCATTTTTATCGCCTTCAAAAAAAAAATTAAGTTCTCCTAAATAAATATTTATGTGACAGTTTTCCTTGGCCCCTTTGCATATACACTGGTATTAATACATGTGCTGCAGAGAAATGGAGAAACCCCAGGGTACCACCTGCTACACTGATGTTTTATATACATTAAACAAAACCATGACCTGAAAGTGTTGATGCATTATCTCATGTGCTTAATTTAGTCATGGAGAGTAGGGCTATTCATTGAGAAGTTAGAGCAGCATTTCATGTTTAATTCTCAACTTTGTAAACTAGGAGATGATGATGGCTCACTAACCCAACTGTGATGTTATATGAGGTGTCAGCCTTAAGAGAAATTAGATCAAGAAAATACAGCAAGCTATTTGTTTTAAAAATTAATTTTCTGGGATGCCTGGGTGGCTCAGTCGGTTAAGCATCTGCCTTCGGCTCAGGTCATGATCCCAGGGTCCTGGGATCGAGTCCCGCATCGGGCTCCCTGCTCCGTGGGGAGCCTGCTTCTCCCTCTGCCTCTGTCTCTCTGTCTCTCATGAATAAATAAATAAAATCTTTAAAAAAAAATTAATTTTCTTTCTCTTTTTTTTTTTTAACTTCACAACCACCAAGTTCATCCTTTCAGACTTGACTAAGGTTCTTTAACTTAATAGTAAGGGTAAATACATGTACATTGTATCAGTTTGAAAAGAATCATAATAATATGAGGGTGAGTTATGTAGCAAAAAGTATTGAGGAAAGTAATATAACAGCTGTCATGTTTTCTATTTCATAATGTTGACTATTGGATAATTTAAAAATCTTTCTCTTTTGACCATTCCACATCTTTTTAATAAATGTATTAGTTTGTGATTTTCTACGTGTTTTATTTGAGTTCCCTGATAGTTTTATTCCCTCTTGTAGGAAGTACAGATGCCAACACCAAATCTGTTGAAATTCATATTTAATGTTTATTTTTTAAAATATCTGCTGAATAATGAACATTGAAAAATATGGTATAATGTGAACTAATTTGGGATTCATTTCCTTCATATATTTTTAATAAGGCATCATGCTGTCCATCGGTGGATAACATTTATCAAAGTCTATATTAGATATAGTATCTATTAGATAGTTGCATTTATACTAATCATATTCCAGAAAATTCTTCAGTTTACTCACTAGCCATTGCAATGAGACACAGGATACAGAACATATGAGTTGAAGTCCAGTTGAGGAGCTATCTTCATTAAGTGGTTTTGGCCACATAAATACTTGAAGTTTTGACATGTAGGATAGTGACAAAAAAAAAAAAAAAAAAAGCACATGTAAACCAGAAAGTAGCACAGAATGTCTAAAATATGATTCTCAATAAGGCAACGATATCCCAACTTAGTTAAAATTTTCTAGAGTGAAGTAACTCGTCAAGAAGCTTATAACATAGAATGGTAACCTAGATATCACTTGAAGTCATCTTATCCTATGAAACGTAAGTAAAATGAGCTGGACCCACTGTCCTAGGACTGTACGAAGGCGCTCCCTAAATATATGTGATTTCTGGAGGTTCCTGGTCACAAGGACCCCTTTGACTCCAGGTTGTGACTTCCAATCCACTCCATTTTATTTCCTTCTTATCCTCCAGGCTGTTATCACTCTTTGCATGAATGCAGATATGGTAGATCACCTTTGTTTTGATTCTGCCCAAGTATTTGGCGTCATCCTTAAATCTCCCAACCTTCTTCTCTGAGATCTATCTCAATTTAATTGTGCAAAGTTCTTTAACTATACCACCGTATATAGCCATAGATTCATTGTTTTGCTCTGCTAAACTAAAAGATCTCCTCATGGCTCACTGTTTCTCAGAGAAGAAATAAAAATGTTGATCTTTCATTTCTTAATTTCTCCACCAGTAACTGGAAATAGTACAGGAGAGAATTATAAGACAGAGTGACCTTCATCAACTTTAGTTTTAAATGGTGTTCTCCCCACTCCAAGATATCACATTGATCTTCAGAAGTTTCACTCCTATACCACAGAGGTCAGATTTCATAATAAGTGGCAAGTTATCATTTCTGTGGAGGGTGTATTACCCTTTCAAATGACAAAACCAATGCTTCCTGTATTATAGCTTTGGTGATGAGAACACACACACACGCACAAATGGTTGATACAGTAGCTTCTACAAGATAAAAGAAATCTGAGGACAAATATATCCATGGTATCACCAACAGTAAGATCCTGGAACTGGAGGAGATAATATTACATTGTTTTAAGTTACTAAGTTTTTGGTAATTGTATATATAGCACTAGATAATCATTTCCTGTTTTATTGTTCATCAATATAATAGTTATTTCTCATTGGACAAATATTTACCAAGTTATACCTTCATTTCCTGGGTCAGCAGCTTTCTAATCTATAGCTTTAATTCTAGTTCTTTTCATATTATGTCAGGTTTTTTTTTCTTTATCTCCATGTGCTCTTGTTCTTCTCTCTGGAAATGCCTCTCTTGTTCCTTGCAATTTTCTCTTCTTCAGGAACATGAGCTTCTTTATGTTTCTGAATGTATTCCATCTCCTGCTGCTTTGTTCTCTCTCTTCTGCTTGCCTCTGCAGTTCCTCTTCCTTCTCTCTGGCTTCCTCAGCTTCCAGCCATCAGGATTCTTCCTCACCAGGAGTCTTCTCTTCAGCCACCTTTGAGCCAATGGCAGTCACATTGGCTGACCCAGCTGGGGCCAGAGTTGTGGCTGGGGCTGTGGGTAGAGCAGCAGGGATGGTCTTTGATTTGATGGGTGATCACTCTTCAACTCTGGCTTCTTTTGCCTTCACTTAAGAGCTGCTCTGCTCTTTAGAGGGGGCTCACTGGTAACTTTCTTCATTTCTTTCTCTCAGTTTTATCTCTCAGGCAACACTCTGACTTCTCTCTTATTAGGGCAGATGCCTGGGGATGGGGTCAGGCCTGAGAGGAAACAGATTTAGCTGAGTTCAGGGCCAGGAAAAAGTTAGTCTGGGTGTGCCAGGCAAAGGAGAAAAGGACTTGGATGGAGGCAGCTGGTCATCTAGCTTTGGAATTAAGTGGGATTAGATAGAGCACATCTGATGTAAAATGGAAGGGTATTCCCTCCCTTTCTCTCTCTCTCTCTCTCTCTCTCTCTCTCTCTCTCCCAGTTCTCCAACTCACAGAGCCCTCAGGTCCTGTTAACAAATCAGTTACATTTGGGGACATGATGTCAAAACTACGGTGAGGTGCTGCATCCCCAGAAAAGGTGATTGTGTGTTTACCTCTGGCCAGGAACCAATATGTGGGCTTCAGGAGTATATTAACAAAGCCAGAGGAGGAAAGCATGGGGTCAAGTGATGCAAGGAAGGATACTGAACATTGGACAGGAGCTGGTGATTTTTTCTTAATCCCTCTTCTCATGTTCTCATAAGGTTTTTGTGAGGACCAAAGCTAATATGTGTCTCTTAGAACAGTGCCTAGCATGTAGTAAAGGCTCAAATATGTTAGATGTTAATACTTAGTGTTACCTACTAATTACTATGGGAAAACAGAAAATCACAAGTAGCTCTCCCCAAAAGTGAAAGTTTAATAATTTCTTATGGAGGAGATTCCAGGGACTATAGTTATTTTACTTGCACTAAGGTGGTAGTTGGAAGCTTCTGTGTTTCTGGTCTAGGCTTTTATTACTGAAGATGAGATTTCTGAATCCATACCCATTACCTTTATGACACCATTTACTGGTGTCAGGACAATGGATGTGGCTTTGTTTTGAGAGGGGAATTTGGATTTCTTTGATCTCAGTGGTACCCTATTCATTAAACCTGGGATAAGACCAGGAATGGATTACACTCAGTACTTACTTACTTTAACTGAGCAAGTGCTGTGTTTAATTAAAACAAACAACTTAAAGATATTTAAAATATTTTTGATTTTTTTTACTCTTTTAGTACTTTTTCCCATTCTTTTTTGGAGTGTGTTGTGTATGTTTGCATTACTACTAATAGATGTTGTTTGTATAAGTTAAGGGAGGAATGCACTAGAAAAAGTTCACTCTAGATTAAGTGTTCCCTCAGTGACAGGAAATCAACTATCATTCAAAAAAAGTGTCTGTATATTTTGTGTTTTCAGCCAATTCAGAGATGTATGTTTGGATCCTATGAAATGTCATGCACTAAACCAGATGCTATTCAGCCTTTTTATTAAGTATTACATTAAAGAACTGGTTCAGATGTGAAGAGTATGCTTATGACTTGGCAAATGTATTTCTGCTTTGTATATAGCTTAAAATGGAGTCATATCATTACTGCTAAAATATAGTACAAATTAAGTCCATATGATTTATTCATACCGAAAATAAATGCATCATTTTCCCTTTACCTAAGGACATGGGCAGTGGGCACTTTGTTCTAAAATAAATAATCCCATAGTAAATATTAAAACATTTTTACTTTTTAAATGTATCAGAGCTTCCATAGACTGAACACTCCAAATAGTAAAATACCAACATCAGGAATTCATGTTACTGAGATTATGTGCAGGGTAAGACTTTGGAAGGGACTGGCATGTTCTATTTATTTTTATTAAAAATGAATGTTATTTATTACTGCAATCCTTAAGACCTTCCTTTGGGTTAGAGCTATAAATCGAGTAAATAAAACTGCAGGTAGCCCTGACTCTCAGAGATTTTGCAGTTCATTTTTCATCTTGTTCCAGGCTGCAGAGCAGATCAGAGCTGAAGCCTACAAAAGTGCACCACACAGACTCCAGCTTCAGAAAGATCAGGCAGACCAACAAAAGATAAGCAACTTTTGGAAATGAGATTCACCTAAAAGCTTAGACTCATAGATAAAAAAAAAAAAAAACCTGAGTACATTTTAAAACTGCACCTAGTTAGAGGAGACAAAGGTAGTCATCACATTTTTTACAAATACTTACAACAATGTGTTTTTTATTTTAAACCTGCATAAGTTAGAACGTATATCATATACCTGCTATTACTAAACTATGAACTCCAGGCAAAGGGGAAGAACTCATTGCCAAGTCTTTGGATGCTAACAGTAGGTCTATTGTGACAACTGATCATGTCAGCTAAAGAAAACCTAGTAACTTAAGGCAAGCTCTCAGTTTCTGCCCTGACTAGGAGTGGAATGCTGGCTGAGACCTAGAAGATAATTGGCTCAGTTCTGAAATTCAAGTGCTTGGAATCTTACCATGGGAAGTAATAATTCTAAATAATCAAGTAGATGCTTTGTTTTTCTGTCAGGGTAAACATGACCCTAATTAGCAAGTTGGCTAATAGCAGGTCTCATTTTATAAAAGATTAGGTAAGTCTGTACAGGAACACACACACACACACACACACACACTCACCCCAACGATAAAGTTTCTTGACCGGGTGGCTTAGGGGAATTTTAAACGAAAGACCTGAATAAATGCCCATCTCTTTTTAGGTTCCAAATTAATTGATTTTGGGCTAAGGCCATGGGTGATAGGTAGTCAGACACATTTTCAATAAAGTCTATTTTCTTCTCAAGAATTAATTAATAATAAAATTTTATTAATTTATTAATCCAAACATATAACTTAAGGATCTCCAACACTGTGGTTAAAGCATAGACTCTGGGGCCACACTTATTGGGTTCAGATTGCAGCTCTACCAGGTCTAGTTGCATGATCTTAGACAAAGTACTTAACCACTCTGTGCTCAGGTTTCTCATATCTGAAATGGAGAAGCTAGTAGTATCTATTTCATTGCAAAATGAATGAGGTATCAAGAACTCTTTAAGTGTTAGTTATTGTAAGTAACATGTGCCAGGCATTATTTAGATCTATGGCAACATGGTTGACCCTATCAAGATAACATTCTATTAGAGACAAAATAAGCAAACAAGTACTAATAAAACATGGGTTGTGATAATTGCTCTAAAGGAAAATAAAACAGGGATGAGTATATGGTATGGTGTGTAAGTTGTTCTGTGTGTGGCTCTAAGTTATTTAGAGTAGGGAATGAAGTCTTCTCTGGAAAGATGGTATTTGAGAGACTTAAATGGAGAAAGTGAGTCTTATAAATGATCAGGTTAAGATATTCTTTATTTGCTTTCTTTTTCCGCCATCTTGGAGTCTGTGGAGGCCTGCTGGGAACAGGACTCCTCTAATGCCAAATAATGTCTGGAAGGCTGTGGTCCAAGGCCATTTTTGCTGGCTATAAGCGGGGTCTCCAGAACCAGAGAGAGCACACAGCTCTTCTTAAAATTGAAGGTGTTTATGCTCGAGATGAAACGGAATTCTATCTAGGCAAGAGATGTGCTTATGTGTACAAAGCGAAGAACAACACAGTGACTCCTGGAGGCAAACCAAACAAAACCAGAGTAATCTGGGGAAAAGTAACTCGTGCTCATGGAAACAGTGGCATAGTTCGTGCCAAATTCCGAAGCAACCTTCCTGCTAAAGCCAGTGGCCACAGAATCCGTGTGATGCTGTACCCCTCAAGGATTTAAATTTAATGAAAAGTAAATAAAGGTGTAGATTTGTTCTCTTGTAAAAAAAAAAAAGATATTCTTTATTTCGTCTTCCCTATTATCTTAGCTTTGCCCATCTTGTACAATATTTTTTACAAAGGTGATGATTAATTAATTTCTAAGTTGATTTATATCACAAATTGAAGATTGATAGGTTTCGATGGAATATGCACAAATTATACTTGAAAACTCAAGGGAGAAGGGATGTGAACTTTGTCATCTAATAATAATGAAGGGAGAGCTGACACTTTCTTAATACCTCAGACATGTAATGGTTAAGAAAATACTGAGTATGATCTATTTATAGAATCTCTGCAGAAGTTTAGAAGAACTGTGCAGATTTACTGATGGAAGGAGAGCCAATTAGAGCTGCCATGGTGGTTCAGTTCCCCTATGAGGGACATAAGGAAAAGTATACTTGTCATGAGGACCCAGATTCTGTTAATGTTCCTGTGACTTTGTTTTAATTGTTGTGAAAATTAAGTAAAATAAAAATTGTGAAAGCACTTTACAAATCAGAGTATGTTCTGTATAAAAATTACTTATTTAAAAAATGGAAGATCACTTATTCTTACTTATAAGATGAAGAGGAAAAAGGAGCTAGAAATCTTTTCATTTCATGCATCATTCAAGCTTAGGATAAATTATCATAATGCCCTGCAGGTAGAGAAAATGTATAGTTCTTCCTGAAAGATAAAATAAATATCATCTCTTTTGTGTTCCTTTTTGTGGCCAGAAAAAAAAAAAAAAAACAAATCAGGGTAGAATGTGCCCTATAATCATTCTTTCCTCTCTGAATCATTTTTGTTTCACTCCTATATCCTCGATAAAGCTGTAACCACGACAGGATACATTAGCCACTGAAATCTGAACAGAAGGGCAATTCCTAATCAAATTGGCACTAATTTCTTTCAGTACAAATTATCATCATTCACAGCAAATTTGCTTTCAGTGGGCTGTGCCAACTTGAGGTACGGTTCTCCGCACTTTTTTCTCTGCCCATCAATACAACCGATCAGATCATTCTTTAACAGCTATGTCTTTTTTTCTCCTCATTTTTTATGATGACCGATAAGGTGGAACCATCAGGTTTTTTTTTTTCATTTATTCCAACCTTGTTCCACTTAAAAGAAAACTACCAAAAGTGGAGCTCTTATTCTTTATTATATTTTTTATTTAAACAGATTTGGGTGAAATATGGAAATTTAGAAATACATACTGCAAATATTGCAATATTAAGAAATACTTTTGATTATTTACCTATTGGGTCCTTGTAATATTATCTAGTCTAGCCTAACACTTTTATCTAAGAGGATGTGTGTGTGTGTGTGTGTGTGTATCAGACTATGGATTCATATGTTCCCAAATGTTATGCTACTTTATATAAATTGTACAGACTTCCAGGTGTCATCATAATATTTATATATAGTTTTCTGATTCTTCATCATCTACACTGTTGTAGTTTGCCGTGCCATCTGCTCAAAATACACATTTTTATAGGTTTATAATAATGCCATCATCGAAATAGCTTGCCAAATTGCAAATATTGTTAAAATATACGAGAAAGATGGAAACACCAGGCAGTGCTCTGCGATTCTGCAATCTCATCCTCATCTGCATTTAATTACCTTTTGTTGTTGCTCAGGTGTAGAGCAGGCTCATGTGCAAACTTGTGGCTAGGAAATTTTCGTAATTATGGTTTTATTCTTTCAGTTTTGTAGTTTTAACCACAATAAGATGAAACACTTCATCTGAAAACAACCATCTTTACCAGTAAAAAGTGTTAATTACAACATAAATGATGTCGGTAAAAATATTGGAAAATTTCAGGTTTAATTAGGTCTCCCACAGAAATAGAACTGTCACAGACTTGGCATTTTGGCAGTGTTAATTTCTGTATGAGTTTTCTCCTTTAAGAGGATCACATATAGAGGGTGAGAAAATGAACGTGTCATTTGTTTAAAACATATTGTTCAAGCATGTTCCCAAGCTGAAGTGTAATATCCATTCACAATATGTTATAGTGACAAAATATTTTCAACCAAGTATCTTCCACAGAGATACATACTCATTCCTTATGCATTGCTGCCTTCTCTTTCCTTCTCCTATAATATGATAAGAATCTGAGCCCATCTAGATAAAAACAGTTCCGCAGACATATTTTTGAAGAATTGTGCCTTCTGTATATTACTTATCTATGTTCAATAATCTTGGGATGGGAATAACCACAGCCCAAAGAGTAGGATATATTCTACGCCCAGTGGAATCACAGAAGCACAACCTCAAGACTGCAAAGCAGTAGTCTTCCTGCCAATAAGAAGATCTTAATTGCTATAATTAAAAATAAGAGTCACTTTTATTAAAAACTGAACCCCCTGTTGTGCAAATCATTCTAGTAATGCTTTGCATAACACTCAGGAATTTATAATGCCTAAGGATAATACAAAATGTAACTTTCCCTGAATGCCTGCAACTGTAAATACATGGTTTGCCAGTGACAGTTTCAAATCACCAAGTGGAGATATTAGTAAGTTAAATAATAAAAGCCCCAAATAAGGATGAAGAAAAAAAGGGAAATTGGAATGCGATTATATAAGTATATTTTTAAAAATATATCCGCTTTCATTTCGCTTCCATTCCTAACAACAAAGCAATTCTAGCAGAAAAACTTGTAAGATGCTACCATTGCCACCGCACTAGCTAGCATTCAGCGGGAGCCATGCCAACGATTAAATGAGTAACCAGCAGGATTCCCCAAACAAAGCCAATGAAGTGATGAAGAAGGTCCCGTCTGTGACATGAAATCCATGTCTTCATGATGCAAAAGGGAATAAAATGTTGCATATGACTTTGGTGATATTCCTTAACTCTAAAATGGCTTTGTTATATTGTACACAAAATGGGGCAGCCTTGGAGAAAATAGGTATTGACAGCCCACACAAGTAACTGGGTACAGATTATTAAGGCAGTATGCTCCCCAGCTCCCCTTTAGTTATTTGTTTTTCACCCTAATTCTGATGTGAGCCACTGCTTTAGCTCAAAACATTTCAACCTACTCCTTTCTGTTCTATTCCAGAGTATAAATGATAGCTTCTTTATCTTTGCTCCACACCCTAGATTATTCTATTTCCAGTTGAAGAAGTGGCCCAGTTCCTTCCAAAATGATGGGGAGGAATCCTCCATATTTTCATCAAAATAAAGCAGAACTGGCCCTGCTCTTCTTACCATCCAACGCTCCTATGTTAGATAAGGAGGCACCGGGGGAGTGGGGATGCAGGGAGAAGAACCATAGCCTAGGAGCATCTGCTTTGAGGGGAGCAAACTGTTCAGATGAAAGTATCTAACCTCTCTGACCGCTACACTTTCACTAGTCAGGGGAAGTTATGCTCAGAGAGAATCACTAAGAGTGTTTAGTGACTCTTGGCCCCAGGCTGGACCTTGCAGTCTGCAAGCCCACTCAAATTACAGCATGTAGGAACAGGATGAAGAAGTTCTTGAGCAAGTTTGATAGCTTTCCTTGGAGTTAAATGTGTGTGTGTGTGTGTGTGTGTGTGTGTGAATTTAGAATATGATCCATACATCTCATCCAAAGATCTCACAGCCGGGAGGGTTACAGGGAAATTTTTCCTCTATTGTTTGTAACTTGGTGCAGAGTGCTTGGGGAGAAAAGAATGCCTTTCCCACATGGGGTTTCTTAAAAAGATCTTAACAGCTGACATGTTTCTACAGGAAGGAGCATAGTGGATAAAGAAGGAGGCAAAAGCTTTTGAACTCTCTTGGTGGCAGAGAACAAAGCAATGTAATATCCATGGAAGGCTTGAGGGTAGACAGACTATTGTAGGGTCACACAGAGATGTGGTTGCCATTCTCTGAGTGAATAACCAATTTGCGATGGGATTGAAATGAAGATGAAGCGTCCCCAAAAAGCCACCCACAGTCTACATGAGGCCACCATATATGTAGAGCCCACCAGAGGTAGATGAAAACAGAGCCAGTGTGAGACCAGGAATGCCATCCCAATACAGACAGATGCCCAGGAATGCAAACTGACAGCTATCTTCCCTCTCCCTAACCACCATCCAACAGCAGAGGATATGGGCCTTGGAAAGAGAGAGCTTGTTTTCATCTTAAAACCAGACCAGGATGGACTCTGTATTGCAATGAAATGAAACAGGAGGGAGAATGAAATCATTGCCCTCTTCCCACTCCAGATCCTCTTCAACCATCAATGGTTCATTTTTATATAATATGCACTTCTAAATAAACTGTTGAACTGGATGTATTATAACTGTGTTTCAATTAGGTGTCAGGTACTGTACTAAATCATTTATTTATAATAAAGCGATTTATTAAATCGCTTTATTCTCATCATAATCTAATGAAGTAGTCACTTATTATGTCTGTTGTAGAGCTGAGGGAACTGTGTGCAAGTGAAGTTGTATGTGAACCCAGATTTGTTTTTATTCATTTCGAATGACTTTTCCATGATTTCCCATTGTTTTTAGGAACAGGCACCAAATCCTTATAAAGGCTTAGAGGGTTCTTCATAATCAGTACCTTCTTGTCCTCTATGACTCAACAAGTGCCCCTGTTTTATTTTGCCTTTTTTTTTTTTTATTCTAAAAGTCTGGTGCAAATATATAAAGGAAACCCAGGTACATTCTTTTTTTTTTTTTTTTTTTTTACCATGTGTAAAAGAAGAATATAAAATTCAGGACAGTTGTAGGAAGAATGATTTCTTTTCAACCCTGTGATCATACAACAGACGTTAGAGGTCAAAACATGAGCAGAAACATTTGTATGCTTAAAGTCATCTGCACAGTTGAGAAAGGGACAAAGACAAAGTGTCATTGGAAACCATTAAGGATCATTAAATCTTTTTTGGATGAGATTATGAGATCCTCTTAGGAATCTAAATGAATATGCATGAAACATTTTAGGTTATGAAGGGAACATCATCTGTTTTGAAAAAGTTCTTACCCAAAATACAACAAAGATTAGTAAAATTTTTTTCTAATAAGGAGAGGTTTCTAATTTTACATTTTAATTTTAAAGATTTAGGCTCATTCTTTGACATCAGGTAAATAGCATGTTTTGGGGGTCATGATGAAATTTCCCCGTTTGCTCCTTAAAAAAAAAAAGTCTGTGTTCAATATTAGTGCTTTTTTAAATAATCTGAACCATATGTCCTCATCTCAAGAATTTATAAGCAATTTTCAGAATAACAGGTATGCATCTTATGTACAGCCTTTTGAGATTTTCGTCTTTTTCTTCTACTGTTTACATTTGTATATTAAAAATCAACCAGTTTTAAATTGTTGAAGCATAGATAATTCATAAATTAGTGAATATGTTTTGAGGCCTAACCTATATGCCAGGTACTTTGGCATAAAGGGATGGCAGTCTAGTGTGGCAGATGGACATTGATCACATAATTAGAATACAAACTGGTAAGTGTGTTAATGAGACATGTGCAGAGAGCTGTGGACATACAAACTTTAGCTGAATCAAACTGCCAACATAGTGAACAAAACCCTGCTCTTTCTATGAATATAATAGTAAACCATTCGGTAGATTTAGTGATTAGCCAGATCTGTTTGCTTCATTAAGGATTTTGTTTAAAAACTTCAATTTGTTGAAAAAATGTGCAAAGAACTTGAGAATAAGCAATTGATTTAAGGTATTCCCTTAAATGACTGACTCAGTCAGAGTAACTTCCAGTCTTTGATTGGCCTGAATAAGTTCTAGCTTAGTATTTGACTAAAAAAGGAAAAAAAAGGAATCGAAGCTTTTATTGCTCTAAATAATGGTGCTTTATTCAATGATTCCAGATTACAGTGCACGCGTGTGCGTGCGTGTGTGTGTAAAGACAATGCTATCTAATCCAAATACTCACTTTTATAGGAATGCTCAGTTACTACAGCTGTGTTTGAGAAGTGTTACTTTAAGTCACTGTTAGTTTTGACTTTCTGCACATCTGTGAATGTTGTAATTTGTAAAAGGATTTTTCTTGTGATGCATCCTCACAGGTTCTTTCTGAAGTCATCGCATATGCTTTGTCATCATGATCTTTTTTTTTTAGATTTTATTTATTTATTTGTCACAGCGAGAGAGCACAAGCAGGGGAGTGGCAGGCAGAGGGAGAAGCAGGCTCCTCCTCACCGAGCAAGGAGCCCGACGTGGGACTCAATCCCAGGACCCATGATCCCTGGGATCATGACCTGAGCTGAAGGCAGACGCTTAACCGACTGAGCCACCAAGGTGTCTCTGTCATCATGATCTTTATTTGGAATTATTTATTATTCATTTGAGGAAATCAGTATTTCTTTTTTTAATAATAGCCATTTGCTTCTGTATGTTTTGAATTGTTATCTAATGAAAGAGCCCTTTCTTGGGGGTGGGGGCATTCAAGTGAGTCCATGCAACAACCAGAAGAGTCTGCTGGATGAACTGGAAAGACCCCTCCTAAACTGGACTCAACCAGTTTCTGCTCTGAAAATGACAGGAGAATTTCAGTCAGTTCTCATGCTGTAAACAGAAATTTTGGAGGAGGTTTCAGTGGAATAAAAGGGAAAGAGATGGCATTTGGGTTCCCCTGCAGGAAAGGAATGTTGCAACTACGTTGGCTTCTGGGATCAGGACCCTGTGACCTCTAGGAAAGACTCTGATATTACTGTAAAACAATAGGCAAAGAAAACTGATATTTTCTGAGAGCAAAACTACTGGTCATTATGCTAAAAAATGAACAGGTGAATGAAAATCAGTAATAGAAAAAGTTTACTTCCAAGGAACCAACATTGTAGTTTTTTGGAGTGATGGATTTGGCTATGATAATATTAATACCATTTATTGGTGTTGGCACTCAGTATGTGCCAATCCAAGACACTGTGCTGAGAATTTTACATACATCATGTCATTTAATTCTCACAACAACCTTTTGCTGTAGATACTGTTATTATTATTTTAATTATGGTCAGAAAACTAGGCTGTAAGAGATTATATAACTTGCCCACAGTAATACTCCTAATCAAGGTTAAAACCAGGTTAAAAATCCAGGGTGGATTTTAGAACCTGCAATCTTACTTGATATTAAACAGTAAGAGTAGTTTGATTTAAAATTTAGGGCACAGATATCAATGCCTTTATCAAACAGAAGCTCAAGAATAAGAATTTAATTTCTAGCAACCAAACCAGTGATTTTCAACTGTGGTGGACCCCACACCCCTCTTTCAGGGAGCATTTGGAAATGTCTAGAGACATTTTTGGTTGCCACATTGAGTGGAGGTGCTATTGGCCTCTAGTGGGGGTAAGGATGCTTCTAAACACCCTACAACTCAGAAGATCATAACTCACAGCTAATCATTATCTGGCTCAAAATGTCAAAAGTGCTGAAGTTGAGAAATCTTGAAGTACCAGTGCCAACTACATAATTTGTAGGGCACAATACAAAATAAAAATATATGGAATGGCCAAAAAGCAGGGAAAATTTCTTTTTCTTTCTTTCTTTTTGCAATCTCTTTCTGTAGCTGTCATGGTTATTTTTTATTTGCTAATTAATGTCATGTTTCCTTGGGCAGGATTAGTGACTGGGCACATGCTTCCTTGGGCAGGATTAGTGGCTGGGCAACCCAGATCCTCAAAGGTGTCCAGGGCTCCATCCTGCAATGGGGCACTGAGTTTGGCTCTCTCTTTATCCACTTCCAGGCTCTGCCAAGGGAGAAAGATGGCACAAGTCACTGGGCAGGGATGGGGAAACAGGTGGCAGAGAACCCATCTCAGAGAGGTAGAGAAGCAGCAGAAATCAAGATGACATTGAATCGAGGCTCTAAGCCACCAGTGCATGCTTCAGTTGTTCCATCAGATTTTACTAAACAGATCATAAATTCAAAGGTGGAGTTATGAAGAATTTCAAGATGGTAACCACACAGCATTAAATGTCTAGCACAGGGTCCTCTTCTTAGTGCAGAGCCCTGTGTGACTGCAGTGGTCGATCATCCATGAAGTTAGCCCTGTAGTTAATGACAACTGGGGGGGGGGGTATTAAATAAGTGCCTGCATGGCTCATGCAGGACTCTCAAGAGAGAGAGTTTAGAGGGCAAGATAAGAACTGCCTTTTTTAAGCAAGAGTTTAGAAACCAGAGCAGGAAGCCAAAATTCAGGTGTCAAGATTTGTCTTCATTAGGGGTATACAGTAGGTCACCAGAGAGCAGCAGCTGCTTAAAGTGACCAAAAAAATTGAAGGAGAAGAAACCAATAATGGAAAGCTAAACGGCGATGTTGACAAGGTAGTCAGAAGGAGGCAATCGATGGAATACATTTAGCCATGAGCTATGAGTCCAAGTAGGGATTCACAACAGTTCCAGGAAGGAATGGGGGTTCTTGGAAGATCTAATCTAAAAGATAGTGCGGTGATGGCTTCAGAAGTGTATATCCCAGATATTAACAGTTTGAGGCTGAGTTGGGTCACTCCCAACTGTCTAAAACAAGAAAAGCAAGAAAAGGGGCAGAAATATTTGATGACTTTGTGTCGGTCTGGTGCTCCCAGACATAAAATGCTTGTGTTAGTCCGTAACAAGTGGTAGGCAGAATAATGGTCCCCCAAGATGTCCACATCCTGTCAATCAACTACCTTATGTGGCAAAAGGGATATTACAGAAGTGATTAAATTTACAGACATTGACATCAGATTATCCTGAATTATCCAGACTTGCCCCATCTGATCACATGAGTTCTGGGAAGTAGAGAACCTTTTCTGGCTACAGTTGCTCAGAGGGACACAAAGAGTGGAGGACTTAACCTGCTCTTTTCTGATTTTGGATTGGAGGAAAGGAGCAGGAACCAAGGGATGGAGTTTCCCTCAAAAGCTGGAAAATGCAAGGCTACAGATCCTCCCCTAAAGTCTCAGGAAAGGCCCTGCTTGGCACCTTGTTTTAGCCCAGTGACATCATGTTGGACTTCTGTATGGTACTGTAAGATAATCCATCTGTCTTGTTTTAGGCCATTGCATTTGTGGTGATTTGTTACAGCAGTAATAGAAAACTAATACACAAGTACCGAGCTTGCACAGTCGACTGAGTACTGCGGGAATGTGTGGGATCAAGGGAAATTAGAGCTGGGGTCATCACTGAGATAATTGAACCTAACACTGCATTTTAAAGAGAAGACACCTGTTGTGTAAAGGAGTCCATTAATGTGCCAAGGTCACACCGTGGGATCCCTGTCAGTCAAATCCCCGCCCTTTCTACTCTGCCACACATTTCCTGATAAAGTGGTTCCTAGGCAGGAGGTGAGCACCGATGAAAAGAGATGCAGCATTCCCATTATCAAGAGAAAAGCTGTAAGAGGCAGGGAGACAATAAACAGAAATGAGGGGGAAAAGAAAAAAAGAACCAAGAAAGAAGTAAATCTTTTTAGTTCAAAGACAAGTTCCAGTTAGAACTGGAAACACTTAAAGCATAGCATGTGGAGGGAAAAAGACGAATCAGCCCCTAGAAGCAGAGGTAAAGCATGAAAAACGATCAAATGAGACAGGAGGGAGAAGCCCTCGCCTGCATTTCTACACCATCTAAATCAGAATAGTTCCTTTTTGTAGTTGCTCCCAGAGTCAACTTCTCCTTGATAAACTAGGTGGTGAGTCCACAAGGTGGCTGGCATTGCAGACCTGTGTATCTCATTAGTCCCATGAAGGGCAGCTGGGAAGATGTACCTTCCCTCAGAGAAACGGCAGTGCCCTTGGAGAGTAATTCCACCTGAGTGGCTGACCCGAAAACAGACCTTTTCCTATAATACCACGTCTCAGAGGAGAGCTGCCTTTCTCACGACATTCTTTATGGGCCTTCTCTCGGTTAGAAATTAAAGAGAAATATGTCAGATAGAGTCTAGGAACAAAGTATAAAACATGACTCTACTAGGTTACTAATAGCAATCGTGCCATTGGAAATACCCAGACAAGAGCAAATTGTCGGGATTTAAAAGGTCACCAGGATCTTCAATCATGTAAGTCTTGCTCTTATTTGCTAATTAATTTCTTTCACAGGGAAGAGTACACCTGAAATCCAGTAGTGGGCATTTTTTCCAGTGAAGGTTCAGTTTGTGTAGAAGGGTATTTGTATCCACGCACACAACTGGTTTTCTACCTCCCAGGATTAAACAGCCAGAACATCAGTCTACGTGGATGTATAGCATGAGTGAAGAAAGGAAAGTAATTTTCGTGATAGGTTACTTGTATTGTTTGTTTTGTTTTTAATTATTTCATTTTAATCCCAGTATAATTAACATACAGTGTTATATTAGTTTCAGGTGTACAATATAGTGATTCAGTAGTTCCATATATTACTCAGTGCTCATCCAAATAAATGTACTCTTTTTTTTTTTAAGATTTTATTCATTTATTTTGAGAGAAAGGGAGAGAGAGAGAGATAATCTTCAAGCAGACTCTGCCCTGAGAGTGGAGCCCCACTCGGGACTTGGGACTTGATCTTACAACCCTGAGGTTAGGACCTTAGCCGAAACCAAGATGCTTAACTGACTGCACCACCCACGCGTCCCAAGATAGGTGTACTCTTAATCCCCTTTACTTCTGTCACCCATTCCCCCCCTCCCTTCCCGTCTGTTTATTCTGTATAGTTAAAGGTCTGTTTTTTGGGGGCATCTGGGTGGTGCAGTCAATTAAACCTTGCCTTCAGCTCAGGTCATAATCCCAGGGTCCTGAGATAGAGCCCCATATCTTCTCCCTCTCACTCTTCCCCTTTCCACCCCCCCCCCCCCCCAGCTCGTGCTTGCTCTCTCTCTCTCTCAAATACATTTTTTAAAAAAAGAAAGACTGGGGTGCCTGGGTGGCTCAGTTGGTTAAGCGACTGCCTTCAGCTCAGGTCATGATCCCGGAGTCCTGGGATCGAGTCCCACATCGGGCCCCATGCTCGGCGGGGAGTCTGCTTCTCCCTCTAACCCTACCCTCTCTTGCGCTCTCTCTCTCACTCTCTCTCTCTTTCTCAAATAAATAAATAAAATCTTAAAAAAAAAAAGAAAGACTGTTTTTTGGTTTATCTCTCTCTCTCTTCTTGTTTCCTTTGTTAGTTAGTTTTGTTTTTTTTAATTCTAAATATGAGTGAAATCATGGTATTTGTTTTTCTCTGACTGGCTTATTTCGCTTAGCATTATACTTTTAGCTCCATCCGTATTGTTGCAAATAGCAAGATTTCATTCTTTCTGATAGCTGAATAATATTCCATTGTATATATACACACCATTTCTTTACCCATTCATCCATCAGTGGACACTTGAGCTGCTTCCATAGTTTGGCTATTGTAAATAAAGCTGCAGTAAACATAGGGGTGCATATATCCCTTCGGATTAGCGTTTTCGTATTCTTTGGGTAAATACCCAGTAGTGTGATGACTAGATTGTAGGCTAGTTCTATTTTTAACTTTTTGAGGAACCTCCATACTGTCTTCCACAGTAGCTGTACCAGTTTGCATTCCCATTAGCAGGGCGCAAGGTTTCCTTTTTCTCCACATCCTCACCAACACTTGTTTATTCATCATGATAGATTATTTTGGTTACACTTACATAATAATTATACCTGGAAAAGCCAATTATGCAAACTTTTAAAATAACATTTGTCTTTTTTTTTTTTTTTTTTTTTAGCTTTTGTCTTTGCATATGTCTATCCTGTCTGGTTTTAGTTCGGGGACTTCATTTGCCATATGCCACATGTCTTCCTTTTACTCTTTTCCATAGCTTCTCTTTAGAATGCTACCCTAGATTTTCCCCATCCCACCCAATTGTGGTAGCAGAGACCCTGTGGTCTAAAACTCGCTCTGTAATTGCAATACAACATCTAGAAAATTCAGTGCAGTCCGCTCAGAGAAGAAAAGCTTTCTTCTAACAGGATTTCCTCCCACCCCCCACAACACCAAAAACCTCCATTCCCAAGCCAGAGCTGCCAAATTTTAAATTGGTATTAACAAACTATCAATCAGACAACAAGTGAATTATCTCTTCTCCATGACATGCTGGGAGTAGATTTTAGATAGGAGTAAAATTCTTTCTATTCCTTCTGAGCTTCTCCCTGGATTTCCAATGTAGGAGCTGAAGGCAGGCCACCCCAAGTTGGGCCACTTTGGCATGAAAATAATTCTGAGCTGAAGTCAGTCGAGACCCTGTGGTCTCAAGAGAAACTTTTGCCCTACCCTTAACTATATAGAGGAATCTAAATGGGAGGGGGGAGTCTTTCCCAGAATAAGGGTTATTAGCAGAGATCAATTTTATCTAAGTGACCTATCTGTATGGCAGGCACACATCTAATTACCAAACATCTACTCTTCTTACTGCCCTGTGAAGTACATTCCTTTCCTCTGAAGTCCCAGATCCCTACCCCCTTCTTAGTTCAGGACAGCATTATGTGCCTCATTTTGCCCATCTTTGGAGTTTCCGTATCTATGTGGAGTCCCTGTACATACACCATTAAATTTGATTTTCACCTGTTAGCCTGTCTCATGACAGTATGATTCTTTGTTCAGCTAGAAGGACCCTTGAAGGGGACAGGAATTCTGGCTCCCTGACACCATTTAATTCCTCCATTGTAGGATTCTCTCTGATATAAATAGAGAAAGTGTAAGCCTTTATTCAGCACTGTTTCTTTTCACTCATTTTAGTGGTTGATTTTAGGCCTCCTGTATATTGTTGAACTTGATGAAGATATCTTTTATTATTATTGCCCTTAATCAAAATAGGGTTTTTTTGAGAAAAAAAAAATTGTGGTTTTGTTTATGCTAATTTGCCTCTGAGATTGTTTTTAGGATAATGTATTTGGTGAATCTTTAAAAAAATTGTTTACCCATGTTTTCAAGGATTGAATTAATTTTGTTCTCTAAATTTACTTTCAATTTTACCCAGAAAGTGACTAAATCCATCTCATTTAGTTATGGCGTTTATCTGATACCCTATCTTTGTCTTGTTGTAAGGTAGAAATCGGAGTCTAAGGTATGACATTTCAAAGGCAGGAGAGACAATTTAAAGTTACGTAAGGCTCCCTTTCCCTCTCCCCATCTTCTGAACCCTTTCTTAGGGATCATATCCCACCCCTCCTACCATCTGAGACTCATTGGTCTATAGCTACCCACATCTCTTTTTTATATCAGTGAATATAATTCTTGGCATGATCCTAAGAGGCCAGGATTGTTTTTATTTCTATTTGAGGTTTAGAAACCTAGGTATAAAGAAGTTAAGAAATTTGCCCGTAAAAAGGTAGAATCATCTTTCAAATACATGTCCATTTGACTAGAAAGACTTTGCACTTAACCACTCTACCATGCAGCTCACATTCATCCTTTAAAACCTACAATCTTACTCTTAACGCTTTTAGAAGTAACACATAAATTTTGTAACAGGTACCAAAACAATATAAAGAGCCAAGAGTCAGGAAACAAAAGCAAGGTGATAAAAGAAGAAAGGAAATATAAATCTTTATGGTTTAAAGACAAATTCAGCTTAGAGCCTCCTCTCTAGGTTTTCTTTTCCACTTGTCCATTTCTACTGATAAAGAAGCTGCTCAGAGAGGCTAATGCTGCCACTGGCCTTATTAGGTGCATGCATTTGTCTCAGGTCATTGCAGGCATATTCTTCATATGGCAGGTGCCAAGCTCAATTCAGGAACAGAGTCTTGACTCTCTTCCTTAGCCCATCTAAATCAGCCTTTCTTTAGGGGAGTACCAAGAAGGATTCTCTCTACTTATTGTGAATTTGGAAGCCGGTAAACTCGTTTACTACCCTTATCACAATAAAGAAAGCAAATGAATTAATAGAAACAGGAAAAAAGGAGAGAGACTATGGAATAAATTACTAAAGTCCCTGTGCTGGTTACTTATATATGTCAACTAGACTGGCCATAGGGTATCCAGTTTAAACATTATTTCTGGGTGTGTTTGTGAGTATGTTTCCAGATGAGATTAGCATTTGATATCAGTGGACTCAGTAGATTGTCCTCCCTAATGTGGCTGGGTATCATCCAATCCACTGACAGACTGAATAAAACAAAAGGCAGAGGAAATGGGAATTCACCTCCTTTTTTTCTGCCTAGCTCTTGACCTGGGATATCTCATTTTATCTTCTGCCCTCAGACTGGCATTTATACCATCAGTTCCCCTGGTTCTCAGGTTTGCAGACTCATAGTGACTTATACCATTAGCTTTCCTATTTCTCTAGCTGCAGGCACAGGTGGTGGGAGTTCTCAGCCACAATAATCATGTGTGCCAACTCCTTGTAATAGAGCTTCTTTAAGATGTAAAAATCTGAATATATATGTTAGATGTTATGTATGCGTGTGTATGTATATGTCATATATAGACTCTTATTTCCCTTTATTTTCCCATTTCCTAGTATAAGGCTCCATAACTATGTATTAACCTATAGTTATCAATCTACAATCATATAGGTAGGGCAGATAATTAATAGACAATCAATAGTCCAAAAGCTCTGAAGTATATTAGAGCAAAACTCTATGTTTTCCTTGAGTTATTAGCAAAAACTGTTTTTGCACGTCCTAAAGGCCATTGAATTTGGTAGGAGAAAGAGAGAAAATCTGGTGGAAGTAGGATGCCAAAAAGAAGCTAAATGTTCAATAAAATCTTTACGTAGAGGTAATCTGCAATGTTTTCTTAGCTATAATGTTCTTTCCCAAATAAAAATCTCATTATCACATAAAATCCAAATGAATTAAGCTCACATTTGGAAACAGGAAGCTGTTTCACCTCAAATTACTAGATAAAAGAAAATTCTTCTATGTGGTTCATTTATTTAAATGCATCTATAACCTACCAGTCAGCATTCTCTAAAGAAATAGAACCAACAAGGTATATATATTTTAAAAGGATAAAATATATAAGTATAAATTATAATAATTATACTATTGAATTAATTTTTATTTATTATATAAGGAAATATATACAGTAAGATATAAATATATGTTATAAGGAATTAGTTCATTTCATTGTGGAAGCTGAGAAGTCCCAAAATCTGCAGTTGGCAAGTGGGAGACCCAAAAGAGCCAATGGTGTGTCTGAATCCAAATCTTGAGAACCAAGAGATCTAATGGTATTGCTCCACTCTGAAAGATAACAGGCTTATGGGGCTCCTGGGTGGTTTAGCCGTGTAAGCATCTGCTTTGGGCTCAGGTCATGATCCCAGGGTCCTAGGATTAAGCCCCGCATCCTTCCGGCTCCCTGCTTTTCCCTCTCCCTCTGCCCCTCCCCCCTGCTTGTGCTCTCTCTCTCTCTCTCGCTCTCAAATAAATAAAAATAAAATATTAAAAAAAGAAAAATAACAGACTTGAGAGCTGAGAAGAGCTGATATTTCAAGTCCAAAAGCAGAAGATTGATGTGTCAGCTTAGTAGTTAGGCAGGAGGAATTCCCTTTTACTTGTAGGAGGGTCAGCCTTACTGTTCTAGTCAGGCCTTCAACTGATTGGATGAGGACCACCCATATGGGGAGGGCAGCTGGGAGGGCCCATCTGCTTTCTCAGGCTCCTAATCTAAATGTTAATCTCATCAAAACCCACCTCAGGGACATACCCAGAAAAACGTTTGAACAAATATCTGGGCACTCTGTGGCCCAGTCAAGCTGACACATAAAATTAACCATCACACTTACTAATAGGAATGAAAGGTGAGGAAGGGTCTTTAGAGAGAAATTGATTGCCAGGGTACTCTGGCAAAAACTACTTTTCAGAACTACAAAGTAGGCATAATTGGTGGGAGAGGAAACAATATTTCTTGAGGAAAATGCCCCTAAGTAACGATGGATTCTTTTTATAACTTCAATTATGTATTAGTTTGCTTCAGGCTTCACATCTTTCTGGAAATCAGGAAACCTGAACTATATTGATGTATTGATCCAGCACTCATCTTAGTAACTATATTTAACATTTCCTTCCACAAGGAAGAAACTGTTTCTATTTCTGGGGCATTTTGTGAATATATATGCTGTGGAAAACCTGGGTAAACAACTGCTTCCTGTTTATAGAGATAAAGCCCATTTTAATGTGGATTCAATATGCCAAAGAGAAGTGTGCCTGGCAGTGGCTCTTCAACTAAACTTGTACATTTCTCAGATTTAAATTATAGTTTTTGTGCCTACAAGAGCAAGCATTCCTTTCATCAATTCCTTTGTTCAAAAAATCAATATTATAGAATCGTATTTCTGCAGGGAATCATTTCTTACCTTGTTCTTCTTTTTATAAGAAAAATAAATAAAATTTTAAACCATCGTCAAAGTATCAAACACTTGAAGATGATAAGGACTCAGGGTTAATCTTAATTTGGTCCTGGGTCAGCCTTGTTAGCACAGAGATTCTTTTAGAAACAGAAGCTGTCACTTGTGTCAGATATTGGACCAAATGCTTTACATATGGCTGAGGCCAAGGAAGAAAAGGTAAGTTCTTCAAGATCATACAACTGCAGTCCAAGCATGAGATAGCTCTCATCTCAACCACCTCTTACAATTCTGATTACTCCAGATTAACTGGGAGCTGTGAGGAAATCTCTGACCAGTTTCCAACTTGATGAAGGTTGTGATCAAGAATCTCATGGAGAGGGCGCCTGGGTGGCTCAGTTGGTTAAGCGACTGCCTTCGGCTCAGGTCATGATCCTGGAGTTCCGGGATCGAGTCCCGCATCAGGCTCCCTGCTCAGCAGGGGGTCTGCTTCTCCCTCTGACCCTCCTCCCTCTCGTGCTCTCTGTCTCTCATTCTCTCTGTCTCAAATAAATAAATAAAATCTTTAAAAAAAAAAAAAAGAATCTCATGGAGAGATGATTTACTTTTTTTCACATTCTAGGATCTAGAATATTTGCTGTGTAGAAAGAGGAGCTTGAACATAGTATTTGCTGACAATTGAAGTCCAGAAAGGCAGAATACTGACTCTGATGAACAGAGGGCTGGATGACTTGAGCACGTGGGATGGTCTAACCCTGCAAGCAGTGACTGGCTCAATCTACTCAAGACAGGCAGTGTCACAGTGTGTGCACAAGGATGTACCCTGAAGCCAGAGGCAAATGCTCGTTCTACCACATTCTGGCTCTTGTTTAATCTCTCTTTGAACTGAATACTGCTAGGTATTACTTAGAAATATTTATTCATGTAAAATATAAAATATGCACAACTTTACTAACTGCAAGGGTGGATAGTTCAACCTGCCCTCTTGAGCACGTTCGAGTTCAATCCACTTATGCACGATGTTCATTCAGGTCAGCTGGACCACAGCTTTGGAGATCACAAATTGTGTACATCTGCTAGGCAGTGTACTGGGGGCCTGCTAAATCTAAGCCATTAGTTGTATGGATTAAAAAAACTCTGTTCTTGAAAAAAAAATTGTTCTCTCTTGGGTGTATACATTCATTTTATAATGAGGTACAGTCAATTTATTGAAAACTATTGAGCTGGTTGTTGTCTGTTCAGACATTTCTTAATTCTAACAATGGCAAGGTCAAATAAAATCGGTAGGTGATATCACGAGGAATGTCATATAGTATGATTTGAAAATCAAATTTACTTGCACCCATTGCAAATAATCCCTTTGCTTGTCTCATTAAATAATCTTCGTTCTATATCACTATGTTATATTTATGGGGGAAACATTGAAGAAAAAAGTTGGATGTATGTTGATATTTTCATCATAGTCATCCATCACCATAATGAGTAACTAAAGCCCCTTTGAAAATAATATATCTGGTGTTGCATAGATTTCAAAGCATTGACTTCTTGTGTAACACACTTTGAGAGGCATTAATATGAATGTTATGCTAATTTGTCTGCTTTTGACCTAGAGTTTATTTAAAATCCTAGAGGATTTTCAAGAGGCTATTGCTTCATTAAATTAACTCACAAAGCAAAGCTAACTTCAGCCTCTTATTTTATTAGGATGAATTAATCTAAAAAAATTATTTGAAGAGTGACTCAACACAAGCTCTTCAAGAAGTGTAGTTTAATTTAAGCATGAATTGGGATCCGCAGTAGTGGTTTAAACCTAGAGTCAAACAGTCCTGAATTTAATTCCCAACTTTACTACTACCAGCTCTAGGTCCTTATGTATGTTATTTATACTATTTTAGTCCATAGTACATTCAACAGTAAATTTCAGTAAATAATAATACCTATCTCACTGATTGTTATAAGGATTAAGTATAATAATTATACAAAGATTTAAGAACAATCTCTGGCACCATAGTAAGCACTCAATATATAGTTATTATTAACTATCCCTTTATCATTTTTTTCAGAACCTGAATACATAACAGGAATTGTGTGGAGCAAAATACAAACTATTATTAAATTCAGAAATTTTCCTCTGTGAGAGCAATCATAATGCTTTAGCAGTCTGAAGATATGGTTTCTTTATGACATTCTTTAAATATGAAATGTTTAAATATGAAATTCAACATATGAGCATTTTAAGATATATATTTATGGTAGCCATTCAGTGAGTGAGTTCTATGGTAAGTCCTGTAGATAAGATGACATTAGTCCCGTCAGACAATATGGTCCAGTTTTGCAGACAGGAAATGTATAGAACATGAGAAAAATCCCAAATCAATGGGTAGCAAGTGATAAGTGATAAAGAATCAGAAAGGAAATAAATCCATTATGGACTCATGGAGATGGTAAACCATAAACTTAACTTTTAAGAAAGGATAGAATTTAAACTCAGAGTATTTCATAAAAATCATAAAAATTTAGGTTCATGATGGAAACAAAGAATGGACTTTTCACTTAGAATGAAGTTCTTATTGGAGAGAAGAAGCGGAACACCTTTGGGAGTTCTTGGATGGTAGGAAAGGGACATACTAGGCAATAGTGTGTTAGTTTGCTAAGATATTTAAATTACAACCTGGGAGAGATGATGGAAGAAATAAATGTAATCCACCTGATAGACTTTTCTAGATGGGCTTGTGTGATTTGATATTACATAATAAATTATACTATCTCCATTCCTTATCCAGATATCAGTCCCTTGCCCATACATGTGGCTATCATTTTTCCTGCACCTCACCAATCCCTCTACCAGCTTCCATAACAAATTAATAACTTAAAGCACATCACGTTACTTTCAGTTTTGCTTCACAGTACCTGTGACTTTCTGAAAAGTCCCATTAGACGTGTCTCTTCTTTCTTCTCTGCCACATCTCCACTTGGGAGAAGAGGTCTTTTCTGTACACTACCCCTCCCAATACACACACACACACACACCCCTTAGCTCTGCTAGCTCCTTCCTTTTTGCTTCTGGCCTTTTCCAGTCTTCTCTTAAAAACATCCATATCCTCTTCTCTTTTCAGGGAGAGGAGATGATTGGACATCCAGTGAAGCCTGACACCCATGTTGCCTCTCTCCATCTCATGGTGGGGTTATCACAGCATTTTCTTTCTTCCTTTCTTTTTTTAAATTTTATTATGTTATGTTAATCACCATACATTACATCATTAGTTTTTGATGTAGTGTTCCATGATTCATTGTTTGTGTGTAACACCCAGTTACATGCACCTCTTCTTTAAGAACATTCACTTGGCTAGAAATAAAACATTTTTTTATGTGTGTGAATTTGGTAACTAAGCAGTATTTATTATTCAAATTATAGGAATATACTATGGCTGAGGAAGGTAGTAATCAATTTAAGAAGTTTTAATATCCAGGGTAAATTATGTGAAATTTAATTTATTCAGTTCGTTGTGGCTTTTGATTGTGTCACATAGAAAATTCATTTTGCTATATATGCCACTGACTCAGCCCCAAGGAAATTAATGCAACTAAATGTTACAGTAATTTTCTAATTTGCCTATTCCACAAACCCCAGTGGACTGTGTTAAACATCCATGAAAAGATTGTTGGCATTACCAGGTTCTGCTGTGCTGCACATTGTGCCCAGATGGCATCCTTGTCCACACTGGAGAAGTTGTTGGTGAAGTGGGAGTGTTGAATGTATCAAGAAAGCGGACTTTTTCATCCTATTGTTTGGAAGAAACTGACTCTTACCACCTTTCGGTTTATAATTTTCTGAGTGTTCAGAGGACAGATCATTAGGATCTAGAGCTAAAGAATTTTTTAAAACTGTAGTCAATAGGTCCCTACCTTCCAAGCTGGAGTTTCATTCTGGAATTCAGATTTAGTGGGGAGGTAAAGGCAGAACACAATCATATTAGCTGGCTCAAAAATGCACTTAATTTCATTAAGTAACTAATATGTGCCAACCACTGTGTCAGTTGCTAGCCATACATGATTTTCCTTCTCAAGGAGACTATAGGAAAAACAGGTTAACAATTACAACATACCTGGTATAAGAAAAATTACATCAGAGTCAGGAGTTGTTTCACTGAGACGTGACACTTGATTTGCAACCTAAAGATGAGCTAGTAATTATTCTGTAAACAAGTCCAACTAACAGTTGGGACAGAGAAACACCGCCCAAAGAAGGAGTCATTAGAAGAAATGTCAAGAGTAGTTTGGAGAATTGATGAGGAATGGAGTTAGTTGAAAGCAAATTCATGATGACATTTGAAGACTGTACAAAAAACTTAAAATTATGTCCAAAATGAATCCTCCCTTTTTTCCATAAAACTATCACTACTATTTATTGAGATGATTAGGAAGAAAAAACAGATGGAAGAAAAAACAGACTGATTTTTGCCCTGACCCCAATATAGCCATCTACTGATTGCCAAATTCTGTTGATTCTTCAACATGTTTTTAAGATTTTTTCAATCTCATTATTAAGGTCCTATTTTGAGACATTATGCTCCTATGATCTAGCATAAAACTATCCTGACACTTGTCCATTCCTCTCCAAGTTCTGGCCCTTGTGATCTGAATATACATGATGAAGGAAAGGAACTAGCAAGGAAAGAAGGGACAGGATAAGAAAAAAGAAAAAAGTAAAATAGCAAGATTCCAGGGGCAATAGGAAGAAATGGAGTATAGAACAGAAGTCAACAAATTTGTCTTATACAGAAGAAGTTCCTTGTTCTTTGGAATGGCTGAAAAACAGTTAAGAATGAGTTCAGAGGTATAGTCTCGTCACTGTAATATGACATATATGTTCCTAAAAATCATTAGCTGTTTTGTCCGGATTCTCCAGAAAAACAGAACCAGTAGAATCTTTCTGTCTTTCATCCATCTAATGAGAAAATGAGAGAAAGAGAGAGAGAGACTTTAAATAATTGGCTTACATAATTATGGAAGCTGGCAAGTCCATAATTTGCAGGGCAGGTCAGTAGGCTGGAGAGCCAGGGAAGAGTTGGCATTGCAATTTGAATCCGAAGACGGTCTGGAGGCTAAATTCCTTCTTCCTCCGAGAATCAGTCTGTTTTCTTCTAAGGCCTTCCACTCATTGACGCCCACTCACATTATGGAGGGTGGTTTTCTTTACTAAAAGTCTTGAGATTTAAATATTATTCTCGTATAAAATATACCTTTACAGCAACATCCGGACTGGTGTTTGACAAATATCTGGATACTGTGGCTTAACCAAGTAGACACCCACCAGGATATGCAAAAGCATGCAATCAAAATGACAGGAGTTATGGAAAAAGTGGGATTAGGAGGACCACATTCAAAACCTTCATCAGTGACACACACACAATTGATGTGTGTGTGTGTGTGTGCGTGTGTGTTTTAAATTAATGCCATGTTTATGAAATGCTAGCACAGTTTTATACATTCCTTAAATGGGTAGGTAATATATAAATACTACAACAAAGATGACATTTCACTTGAAAAAACAGAGATTTGCTTTTGGAAGTAGGTGTTGGACGGATTGTAGTTTGTGAGTTACTAGGAAGTCGTGGAAGAAGGATTAGCTAAAATTGGCCAGAAAGTAGCAATACCAGGTGTGGATGGGTATGGCTTATAACACACTGGGGACTGAGCTGGTAGATGTTTGTGGGTACATTTTATTTATTTCTGGACAGCTTAGTTCAATTTAGTTAAGCTTTGTTTACCTAGTGTTTCCCATGGATGAAAGCATGGCTAAACCAGTATCAAATTTGAGTTGTGCTTAAATTGTTTCTTAATGTATCAATCATGAATTTGAAACAAATTCCCATTTTTATTTTTTATTTTATTTTTATTATTTATTATTATTTATTATTATTATTATTATTATTATTATTATTATTATTATTTAGAGTGGGAGAGGAAGAGAGAGAGAGAGAGAGGGAGGCAGAGGGAGAGAGAGAATCTAAAGCAGACTCCATGCCCAGTGTGGAGCCCAACGCAGGGCTTGATCTCACAACTCTGAGATCATGACCTGAGTCAAAATCAAGAGTCAGACACTTAACTAACTGAGCCACCCAGGGGCCCACAAACAAATTCCCATTTTAAAAACAGAAATAACTGTGTTTAAATTTATGGCAAGAGGTAGATAGAATTACAATTCCTGCTATCATCCTTGTTTAAAGATCTAGCTCATCTGCTGAAAAGAAAAGTGATGGACAGGAGATTCTGAGAATGCATAGAGGTCTGCATCAGACACTTTAGGTACTAAGTGGGTAGTCAGTAAAGATTTACTGAATGAGTGAATAAATGAGTAAACAAAGGGGGTTTTATGGTGAATGGAAAGGGGAGCAATTTTTCCATCAGTAGAATTCTAATTGGTATTAATCACTTATCTGAGTTAAAAGGAAGGTTGTTGAAATCATTTTTGATTTTTACATTTTGTAGTGTTATTTAATAGTTGAATCACAAACAATAGAATGTTTTTATTTTTCCTCATACATATATGTTCACCACTGTTTGGCTACTTGGGGATGACTTTTTACATATGTAAAATCAAAATAGAGAAAATTTTCAGACTTCAGGTAAATGCATGCAGGGCTGCATTTAATGTCTGAAAGAACGTCTAGAAATATTAAACCTTTAGCAAGTTCCACTCCAGTCCCCCATGGCTTAGTTAGCATCAAGGATCTCCACCTATCTGGATGCTAGACCTCAGGTCTCATTATAATGTTACTTCCCCGAAATGTGAAGTTCAGGAAGCACCTTGATTGCACTTTAATAACATTGCCTACCACAGCTAGTTTTCCAACTGTACCATGCATGAGAATCATCTGGAATACTTATTTAACATGCCCTAGCCTGAGAAATTCTTATATCCCAGATTTGGGATTAGAAGCAGAATGTATACTTCTATTTAGCATTATGGAGATTCCAGTGCAAGACAGTTTGTGGGCCACAGTTTGAGAAACGCCAGTCTGGAATGATCAATCCTAACAGCTGGTCAGTTTGATCACATGTCAGTTTGACTGATTAATTTTTCATTCAATCAACACATTTGAACTGAAAGATAAGTTAAATCAAATGACACTCTGGTTATAAGCATAAGCATAACCTCATTGTAAGGTCTTAGATCAATATTTCAACTTTCTGACAGCCTAATTCTTGATCTATAAAATGGTAACTATATTTCCTCACTGTGTTGTTTAAAGAAAGAACTATTAAAACATTACAAAACAAGTTTTAAATGTGAACACTTAATGGCAGAAGACTGTCAGTGTATTTTGGAAATTAAATAATTAGTATGAGGGGAATTGATTTCAGTGTTATATAAAAGTACACGTTTCTGCTCAACAAGGAGTAGCTTGAATTTGGATATGATTTGATCTACTATTTTTATACTGAATATGCATTACTGGAAATAGGTCACAGCAGGAAGACAGATTAAGGCAGTTTAAAGGAAAATAGAAACTGTAGAAACTATAAAAAATAAATTTGCGATTACAATAAGGGAGCAGAGCTGTCTCCTTTTCTTTGTTTACTCAGAGGCCAATATAATCATCCTCGATTTCACATACATGGTTAACCCTTGCTTTACCTGACGTTTTCTTCCACATTCTCAAAAGGAAGTGGGCATTTTCCTTCTGGCTTCACTATTAGAATGAAATGTATTTAGCACTCTGTGAGCGAACATGGGGCCAAATGCTCCATAAGTATTCAACTTAATAAAGCATAATACCCTACCAATGTAATTTAGAAGAGAGATGAGTGAAGACCAAGACCAACAGCAACAACAAGAAGCAGAGAGGGCAGAACATGTAAATAAATGTGAGGGGATGTATGTGGGGAAGTATGGGGAAACATACAGTATTAAGACTATTTTGATGGATGAATATTGAAGTATAATCATGAAGTATAGGATTATTATATTTTAATAGTTCTTCCTTTAAACACTATTGGAAATAACAACTTCCTACCACCTTCACCCCACTCCAGTCTTGCAGGTTTCTTTACTGTTCCCCTGATATACCCATCAGGCTCTTCCCTCAGGGTCCTTGAACTTGTCTCTTTACTGAACAATTCCCCCAAATACCTACGTGGCTCACTTTTATACTTTAATCAGATCCTTCTAAAATATCATCTCCTTAGCCAAGCCTTCCCTGACCTCTCTATCTGAAAAAATGTTTCAAGGTTTTCTGCAGTGGTTCCTGCATACTCGAGGGGAGCTTCGGCCTTCTTAGAGATATTTTCCTGAGACAGATGGTGTTTCATCCATAAATGACATTCTGTCCAGTTTTCTGAGACTACCGGAAGAGTTGGGTCTGTAGTGTTCCTGAAAGCCACTCACTAGAGGATGAGAAATGACCCAAATATATCTAGATAAATTCTTGTGGTCAGCATTGCCACCATGGAAAATCTCACTAGATTTTACATGAAAATCGGGTGAGATCGAAGAGATGTTATCGTGATGATGTGGCAGCAAATACCCTCAATTAGGGTGGACTCCCTAAGAAAAAGTATGAGTCAAGCTTGAGTTGGCCAAAAGGGGCAAACGTTGCAGCTCCAACAGAAAGTACTGTGGCTGTGCCTGTTGAGTCAGAGTACCCAGGGCTGACACAAAGGGTGGCAATAACAATGACCCTGGGCTTTGGGTGGACAGATAGTATGGGAAGTTTTTTAGATTGAGCCACAAGCTGTCCCAGCTTAGCTTGAAACTATGAGTAAATGTTCCTTGCTGTCTTAGTCCATTTGGGCTGAGATAATAAAATACCACAGACTTATATCAACAGAAATTTATTTTGCACAGTTCTGGAGGCTGGAGGTATGAGATCAGGTGCCAGTGTGGCTAGATGAGGGCCTCTTTTGGTTGCGGACTTTTTGATGTGTCTTCACACAGTGGGAGGGGTGAGGCAGCTCTGTGGGATCTCTTAAAAGAGCACCATTCATGAGGTTCCACCTCCAAGATTTAAAATACCTCCCAGTGGACTTCTGGGAAAATGACGGAGTAGGAGGACCCTGGTCTCGCTTCTTGCCACGTGGCCACCTAGAGAGCACCCACGTTGGCATAAATAACCCAGAAAGCAACCGGAAAGCTGGCAGAACAGACTCCGCAGCCCAAGGTAGACAAGAGGCCACAGCGAAGCAGATCCACCCCCTCCGATCCCTCTTGGCAAGATCCCGTCAAAGCGGTGCCACAAGCCTGGCAGTGTGCCCGCAGCTCAGACAAGAGTCAGCATCACTCCAAAGTGAGTCCTGCTCCAGGGAGAGGGGAAGATAACCACACACCAGTCTGATTGTGACCCCAGCAGTGGGCTGGGGCAGGCAGCTGGTCTGACTGCAGGCCCCACCCACCAACCAAAGCTTCTCAGGGGACAACACAGGCACAGCTGCCTGCATTTGGTGCTACTACATCTCTGGCAAATGCCTGGTCTGACTCAACTCAATCCCAAGGCAGCCCCGGACCGGCCCACTAACATCACGGGCACCAGACTCTGCCCACCACAGGCAGAGAGCCATCTCAGGCTGGACTGAAGGCAAACACAGCTCTGCCATGATGGTAGGATACCCCTGTAGCAACACACATAGGAGAGACCCCTGAAGCACCATTTTCTGGTGAAAAGGAGATACTGCATTGCAGGGTACTACTGGACCTCTTCTTCATAAAGCCACTACTTTCAAGTACAGGAGATATAGCTGACTTTCCTAACACATAGAAACAGACACAACAATAGACAAATGAGGAGACAGAGGAATATGTCCCTAATGAAAGAGCAGAACAAAATCAGAGCAAGAGACCTAAACAAAATGGAGGTAAGTAATATGTCTTATAGAGAATTTAAAGTAATGCTCATAAAGATACTCTCTAGAATTGAGAAAAGAGTTCAGGGCCTCTTTGAGATCCTCCACGAAGAGATAGGAGATGTAAAAAAGAACCAGTTAGAGATATTCCACCTGGAATAAATAGCAAACAAGAGGAAGTAGAAGAACAGGTCAGCCACCTGGAAGACAGAGTAATGGAAAGTAATCAAGCTGAGCAGATGAGAGGGGGGAAAAATACGCAAAGTGAGAACAGACCCAGGGAACTCAGTGACACTGTCAAGCATAACAGTTGCATGATAGGGATCCCAGAAGGAGAAGAGTGAGAAAAGGGGACAGGAGATTTGTCTGAAGAAATAATAGCTAAAAACATCCTGAATCTGGGGAAGGAAAGAGAAATCCAGATCCAGGAGGCACAGAGAGCCCCCAACAAAACCAACCCAAAGAGGTCTGCACCAAGACATAAAGTAAATAAGATGGCCAAAAGTATTGATAAAGAGAGAATTTTAAAAGCAGCAAGAGAAAGGAAAGCAGTGACATACAAGGGAAACCCCATATGGCTATCAGCGGGTTTTTCAGCAGAAACTCTGCAGTGCAGAAGAGAGTGGCATGATAAGTTCCAGGTGCTAAAAGAAAAAATCTACAGCCAAGAATATTCTATCTAGCAAGGCTTTCATTTAGAATAGAAGGAGAGAGAGAGTTTCCCAGAAAACAAAAGTTAAAAGCAAAACCAGCCACATCCCTGCCACACATGATGTCATCAGTCGGTGTGTCCCAAATTCACAGTCCAGCTGCCCTCCTGCCCGAGTCAGCATGCACAGCCTGCCACCTGCTCAATGCCAAGTCAAAATGCCTTCACCTCAGATTGCCAAGGGCTCAAACTGGCACTCAAATTCCAGCCCATGTGCTCAAGTTTGTGCGCAAAAGTAGGCATAATTATAACAGCAGAATGAAGCTGCCCAAATAGTGACACTAATTCTTTGGAATGTAGAATGGATAAAAGGAGTGTGCTAGACTGAGAACATCTCCAACAAGCATATGAAAGAACAATACATACAGCATGATTCTGGTTAGTAAAAGAAACAAACCCAGGAAAAATAAAACAAGATGAAATCAGAGAGGGAGACAAACCATAAGAGATTCTTAAGCGTAGGAAAAAAACTGAGGGTTGCTGGAGTGGAGGGGGTGGGGGGATGGTGTAGCTGGGTGATGGGCATTAAGGAGGGCATATGATGTAATGAGCACTGGGTGTTTTATGCAACTGATGAATCACTGAACTCTACCTCTGAAACTAATAATACACTATATGTTAATTAATTGAATTTAAATTAAAAAAAGGAACCCTCCCCCCCCAAAATAAAATAAAATAAAATACCTCCCAGTAACTTCTCGTATCTCCTAATACCTTCACATTGGTCATTAGGCTTTCAACATAGGAACTTGGGAAGCACACAAACATTCAGACAATAGCACTTGCTTGCTAGCAAGACTCCTTTCTCCCTCCTTTGCTCTCTAATCCAACTTTAGCTGCTTTAAAGAGGAAGACCGTTGGAGTGAGACCAAGATCTCCCTGTCCCAAAAGGGCAACAAAGGCCATAATCACCCATCCAAATATGTTGGAGAACTTCCAGCAGGGGAGGTACTCAAACTTTTATGATTCTTTTGGATATAGGTGCCAAAGTCATCATCCTGCCGTGCCCTGTGGATGAGTACCCTCTTTCAACTGATGGAGAAGAGAGGCTAAAGAGATCTGTGGACAAAGCCATTTGGCTTATTCAGTGTCCCCATGTGGCTTCCACTGCTGAATGTATAATGATTCTCCCAATCTGAAGAGCTGCATGTAGGAAGTGGTAGTTGGACATATATATCACTTCCCAACCCATCTTTCAGTCCTTTCCTGAGTGATATAACAGAAACTATGTAGAACCCTAGGTAAAGACAGGAAAATTAGAACTTTGATTCAGGACATAAAAGTAGCAGAGGTTTTGCATCTACTAGTGGGTATGGAAGGAAAGGAAAGAGGGAAGGGGGGGGAATGAAAGGAAGAAAGAAGGGAAGGGAAGAAAAGAAAGAAATGGGAAGGAAAGGAGAGGAGATCGGAGGGCAGGACAGGGGAGGGAAGAGGAGGGGAGGTAGTAGGGGTAATAAGAGATGCAGTGTGTTAACACAAACACCCTGCATGGCCAGTGAAAAGAAGCAGGATTATGGTCAGTTGAATTCAGTTGTTTCTCCCATAGACTTCTAAACATAGTGATTGTAACTGAAACTGCTGCATACTGTGATAGTGTTTCATATACTTACCGTCTTGGACATTGCTGATGCCTTCTTTCTATTTCACTGGCACCAAAGTATCAAGATCAGCTGATGGCCATTAGTATGGCTGTCATGCTGAGCATGCCATTAGAAAGCCACTGGAAGGTCTTAAGCAGATCACTGAGGAAAAAGACTTTCAGTAATGTGGAAAATTTGTTCTGTTTTGTTTTTCCAACTTGATCCAGGCGTTTTCTTTCTAAACAAATGCTTTTGGGTTTTTTTTTGTTTTTGTTGTTGTTTTTTGTTTTTTGTTTGTTTGTTTTGTCATTTACCCTCTAGTCTAGCTCACAAACATCCATGTTTGCTCCTGCAAGCCTCTGTCTCTAGTGGTAGAATTAGACAAAGAAGAGAGATGATGACGGCTGAATTAAGGCAATAGATCTAGAATGGAAAAAAATGGTTAGTGAAGATGCTGCTGCTTCCAAGATAATGTGCTGAAATTGATAAACCACACTTAGAAAATGGGCATGAGGAAGGAGGGAAATGGAAGGATTTAAAATAGCTTCCAGGATTCTAGCTCCAGTGCCTACTACACCACGGTGCCTATTTCTGAGAATACGGAAGAAAGAGCAGATTTAGGAGGGGGAAGATGGTTAGTTTAGGTTTGACCTATGAGAATAGATAGGCTTGCATAGTCTCCCACCTCAGCTACAACTGTCCCTGTCACTGAATGTACTAAGAACTATGTATTTTCTGCAGGAGCATTTTTATTTCTTAAGATAGAAAAAATGGCAAAAGAAACTCACTGGGGAAGACTCCTTGACCCACTCTATGCCCAGAGCTTTGTTCTTTGAGGTAATCTGCTTATGTGCATTTTATGAAGCTGTGTGTTCCTTGAACTTAGAAATATAGTAAGGTTATCCAAGATAAACTATTCATTATGCCTTTTATTTTCCCAAAAGAACTTTATCGGGCAAGAATGGTCACTCCTAAAACAATAACTCATGAAGAGATATTTACTTGACTTTGATATCTTTGTAGCACATTTCCTTAGCACCTACAACACTGGCCTAAACAAGCTCACGTGAAATTGTGAATAGCACTTATATGATGGAAGGTTTATCTCTGGATTTCTTTTCTCTCTATGAAAACAGTTTAATGATTTTGAAAGAAAACCAGATAATTTGCTCTTAAATAAAGTTTTCAGGTTTCATTTATTAATTCAATAACTATTAATTATATATTTCATGTGTTTCTTCATGTTTAAACTTTAACTTTTATCCATAGATCTATAGTCCCTCTATTCTAAATAATCAATTCTTCTTCTGGGCTCTCAATGCATTTTATGTGCTGCTTTGTATAGCCCACTACAGTACATTGTGCATGACCTTCTGTTCCATTGCCTGTGGTCTAAAATTGCCTTGAGAGCAGGGCTCTAGCTTTTGAGATCCATGCATATTAATCAGGGCTTGTTCAGTTGGAAGGGAAAAGCCAAAATGCAATTCAAATTATTTTAAGAAAGAAGCGTAGAAGAAATAAGCAAGTTTTGCCTCACTTAAGGTGAAGACCAAGGTGTATGAACTGTTTCTGCTATAGATAGAATAAAATGTTTGAGAGATTACAAGATTCTGTATTTTCCTAACTTGACTCTGCCTCTACCTGAGTTCACTTTCATACAGGTACCTCTATGTGATGAACATACACCTAGGAATACCAGTCAGACAAAAAGATGGCATTCTGATAGTTTGGAAGGACGTTTCGTGTCATTGCCTATTCCCTAAGTCATGACTTGCCTACCCTTTGGGCTAGGTTCACTTCCACTAGGGTTGCTTCCAGGTTAACCATGTATTCTGGGCAGATTGACTCTGAATGATGAAATAGGGGCTGTGGTTCCCCAAAGGAAGGGATGTTGGACATAAAAACATTAAACATAGAAAATCTACCTCAGATCGTTAGCAACTCTAACACTGATGTAAGCGTAGTAGATATTCAATAAATGTTGCTAACTGAATAGAAGTAAACAGTCTTTTGACTTTTCAACAACTACATAAACTAGTTCTTTGGGACAGGCCAAAAGAGTAAAGCATGTCTTTAAAAAGAATGTAACCCAACTGAGGTGAAGTATAAACATATGTATTTAATATATACTATGGGTTGTATTTGGAAGAAAGAAGAGAGAGAAACAGAGAGAGAACTTTAGTTATTATGTATGAATGTCAAAAAGAAAAAAAAATACATTGAGAGAAGCCAGAGTATGTTATGTATTGTGGGCTAGTAAGTTTAGAGAAGAGCTAGGGATCAACGCATGCTTTGAATGATGTTCTAGATGTCACTCTTACTTTAAAGTATCAGCAACAGACTCAGCTTAAGGAATTGTATTGGCTTATATAGCAGACACGTTCGACAGTAGGATACAATTTCAGACACATCTGGTTTTAGGGTTCATACAAGATCATCAGGACTCTCATCACTTCTCAGCTTCTGCCTTTCATATCTCCTTCTACAAACAGATTTCCTCTGTGTGGCTAGTGGTGATAAGCTACTACCATCAGGCACAAATTGACATTCCTCCAACTTAGCAACCCATATGGAAAAGAATGCCTCACTCTTATTTCATATCTCAAGCCTAGGGAAAAAGTTCAGATTGGCCTTGATTTGCTCAAGTATCTGTCTCTGAACTAAACATTGTGTCCAAAGCAGTGGGCTCCATGACTAGCCAGGCTGGAATCATCTTCAACCTTGGGAACAAAAGAGTTAAGATGGGGGATAAAACATGCCAAACAGTCCAAAATTTACCAAAATGTGTAGGATATTCATTGAGAGAGAAAAGTTAGACTGTCCAGATAAAATACTGGAATGTTTAGAAGTATAAAATAGTTCAATAAATATTTTTAAAACCTTCTACTTTTTCCAGATTTAATGCTAAGTGCTGAGACTACAAAGAAAATCTGAAGAATAAAATATCAAACGTCCATAGAATAGAAAATTTGAAGAGTCAAAAGAAGCAGAAAGACCCAGGAAGATAAGATTGGTACAATATGTCTTGGATTAACAATTAAAAAACCCTGTTAGGGCCCCACTGAGGTTGAATTGGAGGCCAAGAATATATATAGGTCCGTATTTCCAAAGCTGTGTGATTTCTCAGCAGTGTTAGTCACCTTGGTTGTAGTTTTTCTAAGAGGATGAAAGAAAAATTAAAATGATGTAGGAAGGAATAAAAAATCAAACTAAACCAACACCACCACCACCACCCAAACAATAGACATGCTTATATATAGCTTGGTTCATAGTTTATATGATCAAATTGAGGTTCAAACTGAATAGGGATGGAAGAAGGGCTAAAATAAACATGAGAATCATAGACTTATAGGGGGATCACAGAAGAGGATAAGATGGAGGGGTCAAAACACTAAAGGTCCCTTTGAGGTCAAAGCTTGGGTGGAGGAACTCAGATGGAGAACAGAAAGACAAATGAATAGCAGCCAGGGAGTCAGCTACTAGAGTTTCAGATTTTGTATTAGAACAGCTTCTTACATGAAGGCGGCCCAGGGGATTGATGTGATTGATGGAGAGGGCAGATGAGGTCACTGAATTTAATAAGGTCCAGAAATATCAAGGTGAGTTTATCAGATTTTGTATACATGGAAATAGAAATCTCTATGAGAGATAGTAGAAAGGATTTAGCAGGCTGTGAGCTGGTTCCGAAGTCTTCAATGAATGAAAAGGAGAGAACAGAAGTTTTGTTGGTTACTAGCAGTGAGAAAGGGTCTCTACAGATGGCCTAAACCCCAAAGAAATATGTTTTGTGTACTGCAAGTTGAAAAAGTAATCAGAAAAAAAAGAAAGAAAGAAAGAAAGAAAGACTTATGCACAGGAGTCATTGGGGAGAAAAGATGGAATGATGGAATCAAGACCTATTTAATGTCAGATTAAACTCATAGGAGAGACTTTGAACCTGAATCTGTAAGTGATACTACATTTGGATTTATTTTCCCACTCTTAACATTGTTGTGAGAGGAAAAACACCCTCTGTGCTATTTGTTAACTGTCTAGTTCAACAATTTCACAGACGAAGAGGGTAAAATGAATTCCTGAAATGAGCTTTTAGATAATTCATTAGTCATTCACTTACCCTTCATTGAACAAGTATTTATTGAGCAGCTATGATATATAGGGAAGGCATGTATTTGATGCTGTATGATGGGAAAGTCAAGATTGATTTCACCATAATTTTTCCCATTCAACCATGACCTTGGGCCTTTTTCAGAGGTCAAATATAAGAAACACTAAAAATTTCCTTCTGTCCAGCCATAGAGATTAATGGATTAAACCTAATAGAATCATGGTATCATCATACTTTAAAAGATTTTCGTATAAGATCTTACATTAAACAAAATATTTTCAGCATTTCTTTGCATATATAATTTGTAGTTTCAGGAAAATTATATAATTTCATGTAGTTTTTAACTACCTGTTCTACCCCTAACTTGTTGTCTGTTTCTGTTTTGATGAGATATTTGAATAGTTTTTGTTAAAGATATATATTAATAAATTTGGCATTTAGTAGAGTTTTTCTGCCTTTATCTTCCATTAAAAGAATATTAAAATAGTATGGTAAAACATTCTATTTGCATGGATTAAATAAAATAAAATCTGTTGCTACTATATTTTCATCTCTTGGAATACTTATTGAATACTAACTGAAATTGAGAATTAATAAAATTGTTAGTCATTAAATATATATCTTGAAAGAAACTAACTGAAGAAACTAACATATGGGGCGCCTGAGTGGCTCAGTTGTTCAGCGTCTGCCTTCGGCTCAGGTCATGATCCTGAGGTCCTGGAATCCAGCCCTGCATCGGGCTCCCTGCTCAGCGGGAAGCCTGCTTCTCCCTCTCCCACTCCTCCTGCTTGTGTTCCCTCTCTCGCTGTGTCTCTCTCTCTCTGTCAAATAAATAAATAAAATCTTAAAAAAAAAAAAGAAACTAACATAGACAGCAGTTTCCCTATTATTTTGAACCATTCTATCCCCCAGCAGGTGTATTTATAGCCAATGGTGCTGTGAATACTATGTCAAGATTAATAAACTCAGAGGTTTAGGGAATGAGTAATTGTTTCCTCATTATTTGCACTTAGGGAATTTGTAAATTTAACACAGGATGCATTTGTGATGGAGAAATTTCCATCACAGATATTTGAGTGTCTCTTATATGCCAAGCACTGTTTTATGCACTGCAGATACGAAAGTCAGTGAGACAAGGACCTGGTCTTCATAAACTTTCCATTCTAGTTGATGGAGGAAAAAACACTATACATGTAGACAAATACTTGCATTCTACAAAGAGGATAAGAAAGGATAACATAACAAATCATGGCTGGGAGGCTGTTGGGAAAGGCCTTTCTGAGACAGTGACATTAATTTTCAGACCTTAATGTTAACTGAGTGAGCAATGTGGAGTTTTGAGGGGAAGTGTTACATGCAGAAGTGCAAGGGCCCTAAGAGGAGAATGAATTCAGTAGGTTTGAAGGAAAAGCAAGCAAGCAAACAAGCAATCTCAGTGTGTCTAGCCCAGGAAAAAAATGTGGCAGAATGGAAAAATTTGACATCAGAAAGAGAGAAAAGAGCAAAATAGTGTAGGACTCCAGGTGATGTGAGAAGTTTCAATTTTATTGTAAGTAAAATGGGAAGGCTTTGGATGAATTTTTTTCAGGGGTGTAAATTTTTTGTAAATTCATGAGTATTCTACCAGGCATATATTAGAGAGCACTTTTCAGATCTAATAATCTTTCTAGATTTCTCTTAAGGTCCATTTTATGACTTCCCTAATTCCACTTTACATAACTTTGATTGGCTCAACCAGTAATGAAGAGAGACAATATTGCATCGACTGCTCCAGCTTTACTACTTTTGCAGTTATGCAAGATATAAATAAATAAGCCAAAATGGGACCTTTGAAGCGTTTCTGTGATTTTTGTCACAATGCGATGGCACATGGAAAAATGTAATAGTCAATTATTTTAGATTAACGGAAAGAGCGTTGGCTGTACTAAGATGAGACAAGGCTAGGATGAACTTCTGGTTTTCCCGATTATTGGCTCTGTGTTACCACTTAGGTAAATTCACATTTGTTAGGTGGAGCACAGGGTGCTGCATGGTAAGCCAGTTCAGGGGCAGACCACAAGAGACCTTGAAATAAAGAAGTTTGCTCATAAGTCCTGGAGGAAGTACACAGCATGCCTTGAGGGGCCACATGGGGAGGTCAAGTCAGAATACAGACAAAGAGAGGCAGAACCTCGTGCACATGTTTTTATTAGGGTCCAGTGGGTAGAGTGCTTTGGGGTTCCTGAGCTAAGGCCAGATGGGTCAGTTCAAACCAAAAGAGCAGGGTTTTGGTCAGCCTCATATCTTAACTAAGAGGCACATAGAGAAAGCAGGCATTGGATGGTAGTGGAGACTTGATCACAAGGGCTGTTGGGGAGTTATATCAGGGCCAAACATTTGCTTGTGGCTCTGTGGCTACTTCCTAGGTCATGTACTTGCATGACAGACTGGTGTCAGTTTAAGGTCCCACGAGTTGCTTGGCCAAACAAAATGGATGCCAAGGTAGCAATAAAATGGAGTTGCTTAAGCTAAACTCTCAACACAGATTTCAGGGACAGTTCTTACCTGTGTGAGTATTTGTTTTCTCATATGTAAAATGTGGACAGTCATCTTTATATTCTATCATTGCTGTAAAGATTAGAAAAGATATATGTAAAGGACCTAACATATTATTAAAATACCAGACTCGTTATAGGTACTGAAATTGCTCTTCAACTAGGCTCTACAATTTCTAAAACTTTTATGACTAGAAGCATAGATCAACAGTTAAGCTTTGTAAAGATGGCCGGCAGTTTTTCCCCATTTCCCTATATTGATGGATGCATAACAAATTCTTTCTTTGGAAGAAAGGTTATACTTTTTTTGGTGGGGAAAGAAACAAACATTTTATGGTTTCCTTGGTCTGTGAAAATAAAGCAAAATTTGAAAATAAGTGTTTTCAGGTAAACCATATTCACTTTGCTGTAGTAGCAAATGACTCTAAATCTCTGGTTTTTAAGAGCAAATTTTATTTTGTATTCATGTTGCACGCAGGCTGAGGTGGTGATCCAGACTGTGCAACTCTGCTCCATGTATTTTCTCTTAAAACCCAGGCTCATACTTTAAAGTGTTGATGTGATAAACATCATGTCTACTCACATTTCAGTGGCTAAAGCAAATCCCATGTCCAAGTACACATGTGTAGGATCAGGACATTCTTCTCTCACATGGAGGAAGGTACTGAACATTTTTTTTTTTTTAAAGATTTTATTTATTTATTTGATAGAGAGAGAGACAGTGAGAGAGGGAACACAAGCAGGGGGAGTGGGAGAGGGAGAAGCAGGCCTCCTGCTGAGCAGGGAGCCTGATGCGGGGCTCGATCCCAGGACTCTGGGATCATGACCCGAGCCGAAGGCAGACGCTTAACTACTGAGCCACCCAGGCGCCCCGGTACTGAACATTTGAAGCCCATTGTAATCCGTCTTCTGAGTCACAAGTATTCACTTTTCTCCCTTCTGCACTCCAAACACACCCACACTTTTCCCAAAGAAAAATTCCCAGAAGTTTCATCTAATTCCAAACTCAAACTCCAGTTCTTGGATCTCATGACATCCTCTACATCTAGTATCACAATCTAGAATCCCATGACCCAAAAAGACAAGTTATTTCCCTCCTCCTATTCCAGCATCATATCCAGTGGTGGAACAGAGAGGTTAACTACATCAAGTACTCCCTTTTGTAGAGGAAGAAAGGAAGATGCAATCACTGAGGCATGGCCATTGTAGAAAATCCCCCCCAGGAAAACTTGTAGGGACCATTTACTGTGGAAGTGTATGATATTTCTTGAGTGGGTCCTGATTCTCTCAGCTGGGAGTAGGCTCCTAGTCCATTGATTTCCATATGGCCTGGTTCTACCCTGTAGCAGTTTCTAATATGATTGTCCTTGGCCACATCATAAGAGGGTGTAGTAGAATATGCTCTCTTTACAGGATGAGCAATTGTCCAAGGCTACTTCTTGCCTAAGGAAATCTAGAAACTGAAGATCATTTTACATTTCAAGCAGTTACTGCCTCTCTTTGTTTTATTTATCTGATTCCGGTCAGTTTCACGACCAATGGCCAATTCACAGCCTCTCTGGAACATTCTTCTTTTTAAAGGTAATTACAGGTACTTTGAATTTGTTCTGCTTCTGTAGGGCCACATATTTTGTCTCTTTTTGCTCAACCATTCTACCTATCTGAAAGAATTTCCTGGATGCCACTTAATCCAATCAGAGGCTTTAACAAAGGCCCTGAAGATTTCACCCTTGATTTAGTCTTTGTCCAAAGACTGAATCTAAACTAGCCTTTATTGCTCAGAAGATGAATATTTGCATCTTTTAACAGGTTCTGAAATAACCTAGATTCTTTTTCTTTCCTTTTACTCCTTCCTCAAAAATGATGGATGGATGAATACCATTTCCTTTTTTTTCCCCTTTTTTAAAAGATTTTATTTATTTATTTGAAAGAGAAAGTAAGCAAGAGGGCATATGAATGTGTGGGGGTGAGGGGAAGGGAGAAACAGACTCCCCGCTGAGCAGGGAGCTTGACAAGGGGCTCAATCCGGGACCCTGGAATCATGACCTTAGCTGAAGGCAGACACTTAACTGACTGAACTACCCAGGCGCCCCAAGAATACCTTTTTATTGTCAGGCTTTCTGAAATGCAACCAATAGGGACCAAGAGATATTAGCAATATTGCAAACTCCTTGCCTAAAGCCACAGATATTTTACATATATCATGTGCTATCAAAGTTGTTTTGCCATGCATATTCCGAGTTACTATTTTTCCAGACCCCAATAACAGTTTTCTCAATACAGACACCCGAAGCCAAAGCCACACAGTTTAGAGTTTTGATATGTCCCTTACTTTTAGGTATGTTTCTGTAGTAGTCAGTTATCCCGAAATAAGAGATAAACCCCCAATCTCAGTGGCTTATAATGCAAACATTTATTTTTCATTCACATAAATTATGTGCTGACTGCTGCATTTTGATTGCTGCTTATCTCGGGCTCTGCTTTGCTCAGCTCAGCTTCAGGACTCAGGCAGAAGGAGTCCCTGTATGGGGGACAAGCCAGTTCTCATGTCTGAAGGAAAGATCAAGAGAGCTTGTGGTAACTTTGACCCCTCTTCTAGCTTCTGCGGGAAAGTAGTTTAAATCATTTCTGTTCATGTTCATTGGCCTAACTATGTCAAGTGACCTAACCCAAATTCAACGGGGTGAGGACATATTCTCCTAAAGAGAAGAGGCAAGTGAATTTTTTCAAGCTATGTACAATCTGATAAACAAACTAAGTTGAACTGCTCTGTTTAATATCACTTAAAATTATTTCCATCATAGACAGAGTTGCTCTACAGAGATTATTCAATGCCATAGACAGTTGAGGCAAATTAAAATAAGAAGAGCTAACATTGGGGCGCCTGGGTGGCTCAGTCGTTAAGTGTCTGCCTTCGGCTCAGGTCATGATCCCAGGGTCCTGGGATCGAGCCCCACATCAGGCTCCCTGCTCCGTGTGGAGCCTGCTTCTCCCTCTCGCACTCCCCCTCCTTGTGTTCCCTCTCTCGCTGTGTCTCTCTGTCAAATAAATAAATAAAATTTTAAAATAAAAAAGAGCTAACATCTATTATGTTTTCTAAATTTAAGGACTATTTTGAGAAATTTGTAAATATTAATTCACTAATGAGTTAGGTAAAAGTAGGGGCGCCTGGGTGGCTCAGTTGGTTAAGAGACTGCCTTTGGCTCAGGTCATGATCCTAGAGTCCCTAGATCGAGTCCCGCATCGGGCTCCCTGCTCAGCAGGGAGTCTGCTTCTCCCTCTGACCCTCCCCCCTCTCATGTGCTCTCTCTCATCCTCTCTCTCTCAAATAAATAAATAAAATCTTTTATAAAAATAAATAAATAAATAAAATGAAAGTATACCTGTTGTATAGAAAAGGAAACAAGCTCAGAGTGGTTTAATGACTTACTCTCTGTGGCATAGCTAGTTAGGGGGAGACTTAGGATCTAAGCGTAGGTGTGTTTTGACAACAGAAATTGTGTGTTTTAACCATTATGTAACCACGTCTGTCAAAGTCACTCTCATACAAAATGGGTTTCAGTTGGAAAACCACTGCAGAAATAACTATGATATGGGTAATGTTGATAAAATGGGCCATGACAACTAATATTACAATCCTAGAATGTGTCTACAAATTATGAAATGAAGAAGAAAAAATGAGTGGAATTTTTGGGTTCAAATTAGTAGGCTTATATATCTACAGAGCTCTTACTATTTGGAAAATTGCAAATCTATGGTAAGTAAGCATAGCTATAAATCTAACCCATCTGCAGTTATCAGTATCATATTTTGACCAATAAAGAAAAAAAAGAAAAGACAAGACAGGACATTGAATCACTTAACAGCGAAATTATTCAATAAAATTACCAATTTAGTATTTCCCTTTGGTCATTTACTGCCTGCAGGATTTGTTTTTACATTTAATATTTGTATTTCTTGGTAGAAAGTAATTGTTTAATTAATCAAGTAGCTGCTGTAAAGAGATGGCATAATCTGTTTTGATTCTTTTATTCCTGGGGAAAATCTTGGATAAATGGCATTTTCACTGCTCTCAATTTCTATTTGTATATTTCAGTCTATTCTAAGTGAAAGCAAGCACTTAAATGCACTATCAAATTGAAGATAGACCCTCAGGAAAAGTGGGCTCATTTACATGCAGCTCATAGTGCTTTTTGTAAGAACATGTTTGACTTTGCACTTTTCCTTGGTAGCAAATGGGAACAGAATAAGTGTAGTGTGCAGAATTCAGTTGACAGCTTAAAAACCTTAATAGCATTTGGATTCTTTTTGTGCTATATATTCCTAACAATGCAAATTTTACAGGAGAGTAAAATCTCTGGTATTTTAAAGAAAGGCATTTACATGATTTCAGATTTCAAAGAAAAAAAAATATAGTTCATGTGGCATACCCAGACTATAGCAAAGATATTTTAAAATAAAGGTTCCACTTATTTAGTTCTCATTAAATTACATTCAAGTATTAATTGATTATTTGGAAATGTGTATGCTAAAGGCAGAAATACAGTTTTTATAATAAGAGTACACTGACTTATTGGATGGAAAGTTATTAAGTGATCATGTAAGAAAATAGAAAGTGATGACATTTTCTTTATTTGAAATGGACCTATAAGGGGTGCATGGGTGGCTCAGTCAGTTAAGCGACCCACTCTTGGCTTCAGCTCTGGTCATGATCTCATGGGTTATAGGATTGAGCCCCATGTTGGGATCCACGTTCTGTGGGGAATCTGCTTGAAGATTCTCTCCCTCTAACCCTCCCCTCCCAAAATAAATAAATAATTTTTAAAAAAGAACCTATAAGCTGTTTCATTTATAAATAAAATCAGAGCAAAGAACAATTCTTTTTTAAAATGTAGGAAACAGGGCGCCTGGGAGGTTCTGTTGGTTAAGCGACTGCCTTCGGCTCAGGTCATGATCCTGGAGTCCCAGGATCGAGTCCCGCATCGGGCTCCCTGCTCGGCAGGGAGTCTGCTTCTCCCTCTGACCCTCCCGACCCTCCCCCCTCTCATGTGCTCTCTCTCTCAGTCTCTCTCTCTCAAATAAATAAATAAAACCTTTAAAAAAATAAAATAAAAAATAAAATAAAATGTAGGAAACAATTACAAATTAACTGCAGCTCCCTGTCGTGAAATAACTTTATAAGAGTAAGTCCAAGCTCACTATGAATTCCAGTCTCCACCCACTGTATATGACCTAGAGACGCTGACATGAAATCGTATGTGTGATTACATGTAAATGTCTCTTTGTTATCATAATTGAAGCCAGACATTACTATACAGCAGGCATTTTGGCATGCCTGTGAATGCCTTGAAATCAGTGGGACTATCCTTAGCATACCTGGGAAAGCCAACACTGGATATTCAAACTAAACCCAGTGCCCTTGTCAGTCTCACAATTAGCATCCGAATTTATTTGGACAATGATCTTCAGATCCTTTTCCATGAAAGTTGACTGCAATCACACAAATATGCGATTCTTGGCTGCTTGTGGAAGATATCTGCTCATTTTGAGGATAGATGACCCCTAGCTTTGGAGTGATCCTTGGTAATCACAAAAGCAACTTTGTCTTTGGAACCACTTTAATTCCTTCGTGAATTGGAAACGAGGAAGGAGAAGTCTCAGTAGTTGATAACTAATAAAATAGTCTTGACTTTTGGACAGCCTCTGGTAACTTTCATCAATTCTAATTTCCCTTTCATCACCTCCCTTTAGTATCAAAAGTTGCTGGTAGCACTCCTAAATTTGAAGATGTTATCGCCTGGATTTGCATAGATTGTCTTCTCAAAGGAACCACAGTATTATGCCTCAAGTTTATTTCAGTCTTGTCAACACAGTCAGATTCTGGCTCTTTTACTGAAAACATTTACAATAATTCTACTGTTTTTATATTTGACCTCATAGAAGTGAGTGGCATAGAAGTGTTCCTAAACATCTTAAGTAGTCATCATAATATTATCCCCAGAGTTGGCAACTTGATTATGAAAGAAAAATGACTTTGTTATTATTATGGCATTAGACATTTATTTTATTTTATTTTATTTTATTTAAGATTTATTTATTTGAGAGAGAGAGAGAGAGCTTGTGAGTGTCGGGGGTGGGGGAGGGAGAGAGAGAGAGAAAGAATCTCCAGAAAACTCCCCGCTGAGCACAGAGCCCACTCCGATTCCAGGCTCAATCTCATGACCCTGAGATCATGACCAGAGCCTAAATCAAGAGTTGGTCTCTCTCTTTTTTTTTTTTAAAGATTTTTTATTTATTTATTTGAGACAGAATGAGAGACAGAGAGCATGAGAGGGAGGAGGGTCAGAGGGAGAAGCAGACTCCCTGCTGAGCAGGGAGCCCGATGCGGGACTCGATCCCGGGACTCCAGGATCATGACCTGAGCCGAAGGCAGTCGCTTAACCAACTGAGCCACCCAGGCGCCCCAAGAGTTGGTCTCTTAACTGACTAAGCCACCCAGGCACCACTAGACACTTTTTTAAAAAAACTTTTTTTGAGATCATTGTAAATTCACATGCAGTTGTGAGGACAAATACAGAGAGATTCTGTGTAACCCTTATCCAGTTTCCCTCAATAATAACATCTTATAAAACTATAGTACAATATCACAACCAGAATATTGGTATTGATAAAATCCATCTGTCTTTGTAGGATTCCCCCAATTTTACTTGTACAGTTGACCCTTGGATAATATGGCTTTGAACTGCATGGGTTCACTTATACACAGGTATTTTTCTTTTTTTTTTTTATTATTATTATTTTTTTATTCTTATGTTAATCCCCATACATTACATCATTAGTTTTAGATGTAGTGTTCCATGATTCATTTTTTGTGCATAACACCCAGTGCTCCATGCAGAATGTGCCCTCCTCAATACCCACCACCAGGCTAACCCATGCTCCCACCCCCCTCCCCTCTAGAACCCTCAGTTTGTTTTTCAGAGTACATCGTCTCTCACAGATATTTTTCAATAAATACATGTACAGGTAATGTAAGTATAGTACTGTGAATGTATTTTCTCATCCTTATGATTTTCTTAATATTTTCTTTTCTCTTTCTGATACAAATACAGTATATAAAATATATACAAAATATGTTAATCAACTGTATATGTTTTAGATAAGGCTGTTGGTCAACAGTATGCTATCAGTAGTTAAGTTTTGTGGGAGTAAAAAGTTATATGCAGATTTTTGACTGCAGAGGGATTGGTGCTTCTAACCCCTACATTGTTCAAGGGTCAACGTACGTACGCATTTGTGTTCTTCTGTGTATTTGGTTCTATGCAGTTTTATCACATATGTATGTTTGTATCCATCACCACAGTGAAGATACAGAACAGTTTATCATCACAAAGATTACTTATGTTACTCACCCCAATCCTTAACCCTTGGCAATCACTTAATCGGTCTGCATTACTAGATTTTCATTTCAAATAGTCATTTCAAAACTATAATATAAATGAAATCATAGAGTATGTAAGCCTATAGGTTTCTCTTTCTTTGCTTAGCATAATTCCCTGGTGATATATCCAAGTTTTTTTCATGTACCAGTAGTTTGTTTCTTTTTATAACTGAGTAATATACAAGGGCATGGGTGTACCACAGTTTAACCATTCACCCACTGAAAGAAATATGGAATCTTTCCAGCTTGGGGCTATTACAGCTTTATGTGTGAACATAAATTTCCATTTCTCTAGTATAAATGCCCAAGAATATGATAGGTCATATGGTAATTGCATATTTGGTTCTGTAAGAAACAGACATACTGATTTCCTTGGTGACTGTACCATTTTACATTCCCACCAGAATTGTATGGATGATCCAGTTACTCTGCATCTTCATAGGAATTTTGTTTTGTCTCTGTTCTTCATCTGAGCCATTTGAGAGGTATCTAGTGATAGATAGCTCATTGTAATTTGAATTTGCATTTTCCTAATGGCTAATGGTCTTGAACCTTTTTTCTCATGCTTATTTGCCATCTTATATCCTCTTTGGTGAAATATCTACTTGTGTCTCTTTCCCTTGCCTATTTTCTATTTGAATTGCCTTTTTTTTTTTTTTTTTTTTTTTATGGAGAATCTTGAGTTTTCTATATAATAGTCCTTTGTTGGATGTTATAGTTTACAAATATCATCTCTCAGTCTGTAGCTTGTCTTTTCATGCTTTTAAATGTTTTTTTTAAGAGCAAAAATAATTTTAATAAGATCTAATTTGTCATTTTTTTATTTCATTGTGCTTTGGTTTCAAGTTTAAAACATTTTGGCTAGCCCTAGAGTCTCAAGACTATTTTTTTCTTTTTTTCCTAATAGTTTTATAGCTTTATTTTATATTTAAGTTCATGATTAATTTAAATTCATTTTTGTATGAAGTGTAAAGTTCAGGTTAATATTCATTTTTTTGCATATAAGTAAGTCCAATTATTCCAGCATAATTTGTTAAAACACTATCCTTCCTCCATTGAATAGGTTTTGTGCATATTTGTAAAAAATCAGTTGGTCATATTTGTGTGTCTATTTATAGAGTCTCTATTTCGTTTCATTGATCTGTATGTCTATCCTCCTGCCAATATCGTCTTGTTATTGATTAGTTTAGTTTTATAGTAGGCCTTAATATATAAGGTTGACTGATTTCTCCCATTTTATTCTTCTTTATCAAGGGCATATACATTCCCATATAGATTTTAGAATAAATATGTCAATGTCTATAAAAACTTATGTAATAACATAACATAAATTACATAACTTGTTTTAAGGAGATAGAAAGACAAAAGAAATGAAAATTATTTGGAGAGAAAGCAGAGGAAAAATAGGAAAATAAAATAGTGGAAAAAGAGTTCTGTTTTGTTTATAAATTATTGGTAACAATAAGTAAGTAATGTGACTCAGTACTGGAGAGATGACAGGTCTCCCTGGGAAGGTCATTTTAACTGTCACAATTGTAATGAAGCTAATTAATGCTTTATTGTCACCTGCTTTGTCTCAAGAGTCATCCTTCTGGAAGCAGTTCTAGAGATTCCCCTTCTATCTGAGATCTATGAGCTTGGAACTCAAACACTTTTTTTTCTTAAATATTTCTGTTTCTTTTCTTTTGTTTTTCAAGAAATATGGCAAAGATCCTGTTGCTGACACTGCTAAGCTTTATCCAACCCAAATGAAAAGCATGTTGTGTGTCATAGAGATGAAGTTTGAGCCATCAAACCTTTGCACCAAATAACTTCTAAATTGTCACATGCCATAATAATCTCTTGCCTTTAGGCATGTAACTCAATGATCCCTTACCCTTATTATGTATTCTGCCCCAAACATCCTTATTTAAAGTAGATACTTTCAAAGAGGAATCCAGCATTGCAAGTCATTGGAGTTTCTGGACTCTATGATATATTGATTGACCCAACACAAAAATTAGTCAGTTAACTTACTTGTGTTTATTAAACTACATCACTTCCTAAAAAATGAAGAAAAAATGGGCCATAGTTGGTGAAGTGATAAAAGAGTAATTTTTACTATCTAGAAGCATCTAATCTAATTGAAATTTCATAGCCAACAGATAAAAACAAACAAAAAACCCATTTTTCATAGTCTAGGAACTACAAATAGAGAAGCAATAAAAGGTAAAAAAAATTGATGCATACAATTCCCTAAAATAGTTGTGACATTATTGTCATAATGAAGACCTTAAGCAAAAGTAATAAACATTTTCAAGCACTAAGAAAATATAGGAAGTGATATAACCACCATGTAAATCTTTCACCAGCCTGTTTTGCTGACTTACTATTTTGTCATACTTGCTTCAGATTTTTTCCTCCACAAAAATCTTTACAAGCAGAGTGAAAATTTCCTGTGTGTCCCCTCCTCCTTCTGTCCTCTCTACCTCTTCAGGTAACTAATATTCTGAGTCATTCTTATGAATGTTCGTAGGCTCTTCCTGTATGCATATACTACATACTATGTGTACATTTGCAAAAAATATGTAGTCTTTTCTGTATTTTAATACTTTATGTAAATGATCTAATCCTGCACATATCTACACATGATATTTCTGAATTTTTGTTTTGATACATATAGCTCTAGTTCATGCATTTTAACTGTATCATGTAATTCCATTGTATGAATATCCTTATGTTAATTTATCCTGTTGCATGTTAGTGGACATTTAGGTTGTTTCTAGCTTTTCCTTAATACAGTGGTCATGCAAAAAGATTTTTGTCCACAAATCTTTGTGTACATGTACATGAATTTCTATACAGTATATACCTAGATGAGTTGTAAAGTCAAGTTAATCTCAAATTACTGAGTAATATAATTATTAATACAGTTAATTTATATTTTTATAATTTCAGTTTCTCCTCACTCTATATTTTTTCTCCACATTCTGTTTTTTTTTAAGATTCATTTATTTATTTTACAGAGAGAGAGCATGTGAGTGAGTAGGAGGGAGGGGCAGAGTGAAAAAGAGCGCGCGAGAGAGAAGCATGGAGCCCTAAGGGGGCCTTGATCTCCCAACCGGAGATCTTGACCTGAGCCAAAATCAAGTGTCAGATGTTTAACCGACTGAGCCATCCAGGCACCCCTCTCCACATTCTATTTTTTTTTAAAGATTTATTTATTTATTTATTTGAAAGAGAGAGAGAGTGAGCAGGAGGGTGGGAGGGGCAGAAAGAGAAGGAGAGACAGAATCCTCCAGCAGACTCCCTGCTGAGCGCGGAGCCCAATGTGGGGCTCGAGCCCAGGACCCTGAGATCATGATCTGAGCCAAAATCAGGAGTTGGCTAGTTAAGCAACTGAGCCACCCAGATGCCCCCATTCTGCTTTTAACTTGAAATTGTCACACTTTAATTTTCCCATGTGTGGGTGTGAAATGGCATCTTGTTTTAATTTGTATTTCCCTGATTCTTAGAAAATCTTAGTTATAAATCTTTTGTTTCTTTACTTCTATTGTTGCTTTTGACACATCTGTGGTCATTATAGTTATCTTTTCTTTGTAGATAATGATTTGGGGCTTATTTTCTCCCTCTCTGGTTTCTTTTAAAATTTACTCTTTTTTCTTTCAGTATTTTGCAATCCCATTACCGTGTGGCTAGATCATGGAATATATTTTACTATACTGTTCAAGATTCAGTCTACTTTCTAAATCTAAATATTTATCTTTCACCAATTTGGGAAAAACTTAAACATTGTATATTTAGATATTGTATCTCTTTCATTCTGTGTTCTTCCTCTAAAATATCTGTTTTATGTGATTTGAAAATTTCAATTCTTTTGCTTCTCATCCTCACCTCTATGTTTTCATCTGTCCATTGCTCTGTGATATAACATCATTCCCTCAGGCTTAGCTACCAGGTTACCAATTCTTTTTCTCAGTGATGCCCAATCTTCTCTTTCTGTTAGGTTTTCCTTTTTTAAATTTTCATTGTTTCTAAATTTGTCTCTACTTTTTTTTTTTTTTCTTCATTTTTACATGTTCTTTCTGGTACAATTTCAAACTTGCATCTCTCCTCGTATCTTGTTATTTATTTATTTGATTGATTGTTTAATTGGTTCCTTCACTGACTGATTCACTAAACAGTTATTTATCTCTTATCTACTAAGTACCAGGCACTGTTCTAGTGATAAATCATTGAGCAAATCAGACATAGCTACTACCCTCATGGAGCATACTTTCTAGTCAAGAAAAAGACAATGAACCTCTTAACTTCATGTGTCTCACATTAATCATTAGGTGTCACTAGTAAACTTTTCAATTATCCAAAATTCTTGGGGAGTAAATTCCAATTTTGTATTGTGTGGAGTAGACTGATTCCTGAGAACAGAGCTGGCCATTTTGTTTTTCCATTTCATGAGTTCATTTGGATCACCCCTTCCTCTACCTCCATATTTTTATTTGCAAAAGCCAAAGCTCAAAAGCTCTACCTGCACTCTAGTTTCCCCACTGGCAGAAGTGAAGAGATGGCTCCTGGGCACTATAGACTTCTGGAAGAATCCTCCCTCTCCTTAACTCACAGTACCCTCTAGCTCTTTGAGACCCACAGGAATAATACCACTGTGCTCTATAACATCTCTTATATCTATCACTGCAAGAAACACAGGACTCTAAAGTTGTTCTCTGGATTAAAATCTGTTTTGCTCAAGACATCCCCTTTATTACTAAACTCATCTCATACCTCTTTTTAACCCTTTAAACCTTTCTACTTTGGTTTCTAGAACTCATGATATATCATTCCCCAGATATTCTACACCATCAAGTTCTTCTTTGTAGATTTTCTTTACCTTTTTGCTCTAAATGAAAACTGGCTGTTTTTATTTTGTCACCCACACTCATTGTAGCACTGGGCCAGAGTGGGTGAAATTGTCCTCCTTGCTTCTCATGGTTGCTTACATCTCATGGAAAGCTTATCACTCATGCTTTCTCTCCCCTAAAAACCCCAAGCTTTGAATTTTATTACCCTGTTAAGGTTATCAGGTATAGTGAATAAAAATATAGGATGCTCAGTTACATTTGGATTTCAGATAAATGAATATTTTATAAATATATTTGCCCGAATATATGTTTTTTATTTGAAATTCAAGTTTACTTGGTTTACTATATTTTTCTGGCAATCTTAAACCCAATGTTTTCATTTTTGCTATTACCTTCTTTTTTCCCCTTAGGTCAAAGAAGTTAGTTCCTGTGACTCTGTTACTCTCTCCATCATTGTTCCTGTTGTGCTATTGGTGATTTCACTATTCGCATAGATGATTCTTCCAAAATTCTGTACTCTGTCTCTATTCTTGACTTCCTCTTCTGCATTGATTTCATCTTCTACCCAACTCCATCTCATGACCATACATTAAATTTCATCATAACTAATACCATAAGAATTCCATAATCTCAATTTTAATCATCCTGTTTGAAATTATCACCTCCTAAATTTCCAATTCACTGATATATTATACTGACTCTTAAAATTGTTCCATATCACCAGGACTTAAATATGTTGATTTTATAACCTTTTTACTTTTTCTCATCACTCTTGTAATCTCATTTCTGTTTACCCAGGTTTAAATTACGGTATATCATTATAATCACTACTTACTCACTTGTCCATACCCTCAACTATTTTGTCCCCTCTTGCTTAGTTGCCTAGTAAAACCATAACCTTGATTAAGTTAACTGTCTACATATTCTGCACCTACAGCACACAGCTAAATATGGATGGCAAAAAAACATAGAACCTTATTTGTATGTAAATGGCTTTATTATAATTCATGGCCACTAGTCTCAGCTGGGCCCATAAAGATACCAACATATTTCTCTTATCTATTTACTCTTCTAAACTACTATTATATAGTCTTCTTTTTTGTCAAAGTTTCATCAACCCCTTCCACTAGCTTCCACCAATCTATTCTGTTTAGCTAATGACTATATCCTATCTCACTGTGAAAATGCAATCAATTAAAAGTTTTTTTTTTTTTTTCTAACAAGATTCCCCACTACATATGAGAACTTATGTATGTTTGAGTCCATATATTTTGGCCCGATCTTCCTCATATTATGGTTGAATTGTGCATGCTCCTATCTAAGACCAAACTTCCCACTTGGTCAGTAAAGCCCATCTCCTCTTGCTTGCTCAAGGATATGGCCTTAACAATTTCTCGTATTCCTACTGATTAATCAGTTTTTTTCTTTTTTTTTATAGTTTTATTTATTTATTTTTTAAGACTTTATTTATTTATGTGAGAGAGAGAATGAGAGACAGAAAGCATGAGAGGGAGGAGGGTCAGAGGGAGAAGCAGACTCCCTGCTGAGCAGGGAGCCCGATGCAGGGTTTGATCTTGGGACTCCAGGATAATGACCTGAGCCGAAGGCAGTCGCTTAACCAACTGAGCCACCCAGGCACCCCTAATCAGTTTTTCTTTATCTACTAAATCATTTCCATCAACATAGAAACATTCTATAATTTATTTCATTATAAGGAAGGGTCTCTTTGACCCACATTTCTTTCAACTACTGCCCCATTTCTCTCTTTTCAGTAAAAGTTCTTGAAAGATTTGTTGACATTTAATTTTTTTTTTTTTTTTTTGGTCTCCAGATTTCTTTAGATCCTATTCTGCTAAGGCTTTCTCCCCCATCAATCTAAAGCAATGGCTCTTGTGAAGGTTATCAATTGCTTTCACATTGCTAAATCTAATGATCTGTTTTCAGTACCCATTTTTACTTGGCTTATGGGTAGAATTGCCTGTAGTTCATCACTTCATCTTCCCTCCAAGGCTCCAAAATTGGATTTCCCCCCCCACTTTTCTGGCTACTTACCAAGGATTAGTCTTTTATCTACCTTTATTTATTCCCAGATAATCCCATTCAGACTTCAAATATCACTTGTACATTGACAACTCCCAAATTAGTATCTCCAGCCTGAATCTCTGCATCTAATTCTAAATTTACATATCTAAATGCTTATTCAAGATCTTTATTGGAAGTCACTGAGCATCTCAAATGTAATATTCTGAAACTCAGTTCTGTTTTCCTTAAATCTGCTTTTTCCCCTGTCCTCCACATTCAAGTGAATGATTACTTAATTTTTTGTGGCTTTTTGTTCAAGTCAAAAATCTTGACTTCATCTTTAAATAATTTCTCTCTCATGTTCTGCATAAGATAATAAGTGAATCCCATTGTCTCTGCCTTTAAAATATTTTCCAAGATTATGCTATTACCGATCTGTTCCAAACTATCTTCTCTCTTTGGCTTGTTGAAATAAACCCTAATTTATCTCTCCTCTAACTCCTAATTTACCTCTCTCCAGGAGAGATAAAAATATGTCTATTTTGGACATAAAATCTAGGGTCACTATATTTTTTTATGATCATTATTTTAAAATCACATTTATTATTTGTTTTCTTATAACTATAAGAGAGAGACATGATAAAACTTGGAACACATGAAAGTCAAAAAATAAAATATAAAAACATTCACAATATAGGCAGATTATTTTAACATAAAAGATCAGTTTATTCCATGAGAACTGATTTCTGGTCTACTTTGTTCATTGTATATTCCCAATATAAGCACAGTGTTTGGGACTAAATTAATATATTCTCTTCTAAGTGGGACTTTATCTATTGGAATTCATAAGTTTGGGTTGAGGGCATATTCCTTCAAAGAGTTTTGTCTTTGTTTCTGCTAAGTGCCCTTGAGGTATTATCAGATGAAGACCATTTTTTTTTTAGGTTACTATCTTGGGGGAATCTCTGAATTATGTAGATAACATAAACTCTAACCCTGAACCCTTGTGTGATACCAGATCTCTGGTTATGGCATCCCAGCTGAGAAACCTTTTTTCATCATAAACCCAGGCTAATACTGACAAACCCCTTTGCATGCAAACTAACTTTCTTCCCTCCCTCCATCCTTTCCTCCCTTTCTACTCTCTCCCTCTCTTTCCCCTCCCACTCTCCCCCCCCACACACTTGCTTCTCTTCTTTTTACCAGTTATAACTTTTCCTGAGAATGAGACCTTCTCAGAGTTGTGAGGGAGTCTAGAATTTTTGTGGGGAATTCTAACTTTTTACCTTGTGGAAGTCCAAGATTACCTAGACTTGCATGGATCATCAGTCTACCTTGCCAGATTTAACATTTTTATCCATTTATATCCCCAGGGTATTTTCCTAATTTTTTTGTAAACTTCATTATTAATTTGAAATGATAATTGTAACATGTGATTTAGAGTTTCTAGGTGTTTATATCATCTAGTTTGTAGTATTTCTGGAACTGGAAGAACATCCTTTTCTGTTCTCTCAATTCTAATTAAATAACATAGGTAGTAGAAAATCTAAAAAACATTTTATTCTTAACCATCTGCTATTACTTCATGGGTTAAACTAAAAACAGCAAAAAAATCAAAGAGGACTTTCATTAGAACTTGAATAGAGTAATTAAACTGAATTCACATTTAAGCCTAATCATCTAGGTGAATATTTTGGTCTTTCAAAGAGGACTTACTTTATGTCTGTTCTAGAAAAATAATGACAAGGATGTTAATCTAAAGGAGAAAATTAGTAACAACCAGATTATTTCAAATACCAACAATCAGTATACTCACTATCTCTATTTAGAAAAAAGAAACATTTACTTCAGGGCTGAGAATTGAGTTATTGGATGAGCACAAATAACACATTGATTTGGGAAACTCCCTTCAAATTCTTATTAAAATTCAGTGATCCCTAGAGGTTGTGCAGTAAATACTTGCTCACTTTTACAAATGTAGAGGCTAAGGGCAGGTCCCCCAAGATGGGCCACTTTGACATGAGCATTATTTCGAGTTAAAAGCAATCCAAAGCCCAGCAGATTCAGAGAAAGCTCTTTTTTTTTTTTTTAAAGATTTTATTTATTTATTTGAGAGAGAGAGAATGAGAGACAGCATGAGAGGGAGGAGGGTCAGAGGGAGAAGCAGACTCCCCGCTGAGCAGGGAGCCCGATGCGGGACTCGATCCCGGGACTCCAGGATCATGACCTGAGCCGAAGGCAGTCGCTTAACCAACTGAGCCACCCAGGCGCCCCTCAGAGAAAGCTCTTTACCACCCCCTCAACTTCCTGCTTATACCAGGAAGAGAACTATTAACAAATATGCTTCTTTACCTAAGAAACTTACCTGCATAATAGGGCAACTTTTGTTTTCCAGACATCTCCTTTCATCTTCCTGCTAATGGTCTTTCTCCCCTTTTATCCTCAGGCCCCTACCCCTCCCCTTAGCTCTATAAGCATCATATTGCCTGTCTTTGGAATTTTCATGTCTGTGTGGATTCCTCATACATACACTATTAATTTTGATTTTCTCCTGTTAACCTGTCTCCTGTTGATGTGGGAAACAAAGGCAGAAGAAAAATTATTAAATTTCCTTACTACTTACAGCCCATTGACAATTCCTTGAAACAGGCAGAGTGATATTCCCTGAGGGACTGAACTATTGGATGTTGACACTTTACTAAAGGCAAAAGGCAATCTTAGCCTGACCCCTAGGATCCTGTAAGTCTACTTTAACATATAAAAATTCCTTTGGAAATTTCCTTTATCTCAACTCTACCCCCCACCCCCACCCCAAGATACATGTTGGCAATCATCCTGACCCACTGCTATACATCTGAAGGGTCTCATTGAGTAAGAGGGAACAAACCAGACAACCCTGCCCTGGGTGTCAGAGGTAGGGTCTTTTTATGGCAGTCACATTGTGACCTACAAAGAATAACCAGACCCCAAAGAAGAAGTAAGCCATTAAAGATATTATCACCAGTCGTTACTCAAACCAAGACATCCCAAGAATGTTAAGGCCACAAGCTCCCTGGTCAATTCTAAATAAAAGACTGTCTGGTGGAGGCCCACATTGGCAACCCTGTTGGGACCCCTCTCACTCCTAGGAGATTTTTCTGTATTCTTGCTTACAGTTCTATCACTTTACTCACTCTCCTTTGTCTGTGAAATTAATTCTTACATTTTGTGAGACAAGAACCTCTCTCTCCTGCTTCGCTGTCAATGTGATTCTTCATCTAGCTAGAAGAACCTTGAGGGGTAGGGGAAATTCTTCCCCCTCGGTACAAACTATGGATTGTTAAAAATGATAATGGCCTGTGGCTAAGTAATACTAACTCATTACTTTTCAGATGAACAGCAACTGAAAAGTGATATTACTGAAGGATCTATCATAGCTGCTAACTTAGGAAATGAATGGGTGCTCCCTGGCACACTTCCCCTGCTAACTGCTTCATCCCTGGGAATCCAGAGGAGCCTGGACAAATTGGAAGCCTAGCTCCTGACTGAGTTTGTCAATGCTGTTGCTGAACAAACTCACATAAACTCATTGTAAGAGAAGCCAATAACTCAAGAAAGGAAGGTTTGGAAAAGAAAAAGGGAGAAATTTATTCCAGATACCGGCAGCCAGGGGAGGTGGCAAGCTCAAGCCCTAACAACTGATCTCTCTGCCTGCAAGATGAATACCTAGAGTTTATAGAGAAAGGTTCAGGGGGGTATATGCAAGAGAACAGGCAGAGAGCACATGATCATGGGTCAGGGGCTGTATATGTTCAGCTTACGATCGTGGTCAGGGAAGGGGATGTGGAGGGTGTGGTCTTCTAGGCATTTCACTGGTATCAGGGCTTTTCTGGTCTGGCAGTTGAAATGTTCTAGTCATTGTCAATGTCTCAAGAAAGTGCAATAAATAACTATTGGGGTCTATAGTGGAGCAAGAGGGCTTACTGACAGTGACATCTGCTTATAGAAAATTCTTTTTACTTTGTTTATGTGATAAAGCTCTACAGGATAAAAAGTGTCTCATAATATATAATTTTATATATGTATATGTGTGTGTATGTATATATGTGTGTGTGTTGTATATATACACACACACAAATTGTAAAATCAGTCTCATATGTATGGTCATTAGAATAAATACAAATTTAATATAATAAAAGATCTCTTTGGGAGAAAAATTTGAGTTAAGAGCAGATCTCTAAAAATGGTTCTTAATCTGGCATATCCTTTAAACCTATGTCAATTGAATATGATAGGTAGGGTATTTAGAGAATAGAATAAAATTTCAGGAAGAGACAGGTTTTAATTTAGAATTTTAGGGAATACACTTGAACTGTGCAACACTTAAAGAGTCCAATACTATTTTATCTAACTTAATAAAAAGACCAAATGTGGTAGAACTTATAAGCATCTTATGGATAGGAAGGAGGGAATAAGCATAGATGCAATTATAATCAGTGTTCCAGATGATGAAAATAATATCTAGATTCAACTATAATATCATATTCATATTTGTATATCATATTGAGGGATACCAGAATATGCCACTCCAGATATGCCTTGACATATGATTATTTTGAGCTGAAGGTCACTGAGAATCAGAAGATACAAGAAAATCTCTAAAAACCAAAATAAGTTTTCCTTTTGTAAAGTAATATGAATTTCATAAAGAAAATTTCCATTTATAAAGGAAATCTCCCTTTCTAGAGATGTCTTCTTTTCCCACAAGAGGAAGAGAAGAATTGTTAGCAACTCTTATCAATGAAGAAGTCAACGACTTAAATCTGTATAACAAATCTTACTGTACAACTCTTGTTTACCAAACTTCTCCTGGTCATCTTTCTTTAATGTGCCTCTTACACCTCTTATGCCCCGAAGCTCAAAACATCTTTTCCTTTGTTTAACCTAACATGATATGCAAGAGAAAATTCTATCTTTACTCATCACTGGGTGATCCCATGTGTATATACATGATGCTACAATGTTAGTAAATTTCTGTTTTTCTCTTGTTAATCTGTCTTTGCCATTCTAATTTATAGGGCCCCAGTCAGACAACCTAAGATGGGTAGAGATAAATGATTTTTTTCTTTTCCTATAATAACATACAAAAATAGAAATTATAGATCTATACATGCTAGAGTGGAAGGAAAAGATTTTTTGATGTCAGTCTTAACTCTAATTTGTTTAATCCTGCTATTCCACCTTTCAAAATAGAGATAATCACTCTATATAATAAGGTGGTTGGTAAAATTAACCAAGAAAACCCACATAAATTGTTTATCCTCCAAAACCTAGTACAGAGCTAGGATTTTGTATCTTTGAACAATTTCAACTTTTCAAATCGATTAAGAAGGATACTCGACAAATTCATGCATCTAAGACATTAAAGGATACCAGAATATGCCACCACAAAATGTGTCACTTTGGCACAAGGATTATTTTGAGCTAAAGGCAATAGAGAATGAGGATACAGGAAAATCTCTTTATCTTCCCCCTAACTGCCTAAAAAGAAGTATGAATTTCCCCATTTGTAAAGGAAATTTACATTTATAAAAGAAATTTACATTTGTAAAGCTGCCTTCTTGCCTGGAAGAGATATTCCTGAGACTACTCTCATCACCTGAGACTCTTATCTGCAAATTAAAACACTCTTACTGACCTTACATTTCCTCCTTCACTTTCCCATAACTTGCCTCCCTGACCCAGAAGCCCCCAAACCCTTCTTCTTTATGTAGCTTAAGATGATATATAAGCTTCAATCATCTTACCATATCCTTGATTCTCATTTCTCTTTGTGATATGTCCATGTGTATGTAATAATTAAAACTTTTTTTCCTGTTGTTAATCTGTCTTTTATCAGTATGATTCATGAGCTTAGAGAGTTAACTAGAAGGATAGAGAAAGATGTCCTCACTACAACATGAAGAAAGAGACTATTTGCTCTGTAATAAAAGGATAATGGCTTTAGAAGTCCTAGGTTCTCAACCTAGCTCTGGAAACACTTATGGGGCCACACAGACATCCCAGAATAGATCAATACTATTATAAAAATGTGTCAAAAGAAAGATCACAAAGAAATTATATTTGTAGCTATAAAAATGCTGTCCAGACTGTACTTCTGAAGGACATACACTAATATAGACACATTTAGACAGGACACTTTTGATTGCAATTGATAGAAATTCATTATGAAAGATGTACAAATTGAGAACTAATGGACTTTAACACTTGCAAGTTTCAGGTTGAATCTGACTTTAAGCATAGCAGGACTCAAGGACAAAAAATGGAAAACAAAAAAACAACAAAAAATGTTTTTACAGGTGAGTTACCTCTTGTGATTAGGGATTTAAGAATACTGATAGATCCAAGATTATAACCCAAGGGGAAAGACCTTCTTCCTTTCAATGTCCAAAGTGAGAGCACAGGAAAGTTCTGATTGTTTTTCATGGGATATTTGGACCATTGCTACATCCAGGGGAACGTGGCATTGCTGTAAATGGGAGTAAGAATCAGAAGTCAGGAGGAAGGAAGTTATGGAAAGAGAATGTTCTAGAACCATAAACAACAGATTCCACAGTCTATCTATGCAAGTAACTTCAGTTTTGAATAATTAAATTTCTCATTTGCAAAAGAGCCTAAACTAGTTTAAGTTCCTTTTAGGTTGAAATTTGCTGCTTTTGATTATAACTTTTGTCTTAACAGCATTAGATACATTTGAAATTAAAATAAATAAATCAGATATTTAGTATTATCCAACCTTTTAAAAACTGGATTTTTTGTTCATAGACATCTTCTTAATTTCAAAATGGTTTTTAAAAGCACATTTTGTTCTCCGCTTTTACTGTGTCTATTGCTTTCTGGGCATTTTCTCATTCTTTTTCTTTTATGTTTCTTCTCTGCCTGTCTTATTCATTTTTTTTTTTTGAAAGCTTTAGCTCTACAAGGTCACTCAGTGATTTCAGAAGTCTGCTAGTATAGGATTTAATTTTTCAAATGTAAATGGAGCTCAGGACTAGCTTTGTAATTGGTTTATTTTGCTTCTGTTCTTTCTAACTACATCCTGACTTCATATGTTCCACACAGTTTTAGGTGTTAGTGATGTCATGAACTACAAACTGAAATTTTGGCAGCAGTACAAAGAAAGAGCTAATTCTCTAATATACCTTGAATGTATTTGCAATTGCTAAACTAATATTTGGTAGGTAATTTAAGATTTAAAACTATAAAATATGTTTATTTAGGAATGGACTCTTTTAACCTGTAGTTTACCTTTTGTAAAAAAAAATTTAAATAAAGGCAATGTTCATGTGAACATTTAGATATTACATGGTGGTAGTTGAAGTCAGCAGAATATTTGCACTGCCTAGATGAGATCAACCATATTATGGGCTGTGAGGTTCTCAGTTCTATTTTTAAGAGAAAAAAATATATACTTGGATGATAAAACATATTATATATTTATGGCAATATAAGATTATAACCGGAAATTTACTCTGAACAATATAAAATGTTGGCAAGCAGATGTGCGCAAGCATTCTTACATCAGAAATGTGACCAGAAATACATATGGAGAGGATTGTAGTAGAAACTAAGAAGTCCCTGTTTGGACAAAGACAATTACAAAGTCACAGCCTGGGTGGCCCAGACCCTCATGTCAACAACACTATTCATCCCAGGATAAATCAATACCATCATAAAAACTGGTCAAATAGGAAGGACAATGACAAAGAGTAATACTTGAAGCAATTAAAATACTGTCCACACTGCAGTTCTGAAGGACAGCATTAGGGTTCCATGACCTAGATGTTTTAATTACTGATAATGAATGCCACTATATGGTCCCACTGTGTGCCAGGCTTTCGGCTCTGTATGCCTTAACTAATTTTCCTCTTTTAACCACTCCATAATGTAGGTATATGCTGACAGATGAAAAACCTGAAACACTGAGTGGTTAAGTAGTTGTCCCACACACATATAACTTAGAAGTGTTAAATTATAAACCTGGGACTGATTTTAAAGCTGAGATGTTAAATATTCAACAACAGGTCCTGTATTTTTGATGATATCTATAAAGTCTGGATCAACAAGTTTAATAATAAGTACAGATATTTCACATTCTTTATACTTGAGTTATCCACTGAAATCCTATTTAAAATTACCTCTTTTTATAACAAATCATTTGAAACAGCAGCTACCTCTCTATCCAAACAAGTTACAACTAGTCCAGAATCTTTTTAGGCAAATAATAAAAGCTCTAAAGAGAAAGATGGCTGAGATGTCAGAAAGGGTCAAAAGATAGCTGAACAAAAGATCAGACAGCAACTCAGAACTGGCTGTGGTTTACTGTTCAGCTCCATTAGGATGTGGATTATCTCTTTCAAACAGTTAATGGGATGGAAATTGCATATAAGATTTCTTTGCATCAGTAAAAAGCTGCTCAACAATGAGATCTTGTACAAAAAAACAGACAGTGAGAATGTGATAAAAGAAATACTTTGACAGATGAGCTAAACATCATGTACTACTGAGGGAGAAAGATTTAATGTATATAAAGAGATTTCAGTCCTGGTGCTAATGGACCACAGTTGTGAATTAAGAAGCATCTAATCCATATGGTGTCCTGATCTATGATGGAGACATTTATGGAAGGAATGAATATCAAACTCCTATCTTCCAATTTTGGATGAAATTGTTCGGTATATAAATAGAAAAAGCTAACTGAAGTCATTAAAGAAATAAAGCAAGACTTTTACTATCCAAATACACAGAAACAGCAATATAAAAGATGTAGACAAGGAGTTGCCTACTGACAAGAGAGTTGTCCAATAATGAAAAACAACCTTAATGTTAGGGCATCCAAAAGGTCAGAAAAGGCCATTCCAGCTCTAAACATCTTGATTCATAAATGAGTGAATATAATAGTCTAATAAAAAAACCCGAAACTATTCTATTGCAATATGTAACTGGATGATTATTAGCCTTGTTTTTCTTTCTTTAAAGAATGGGCGAGATAATGATATGTTATAATTTGTGGGAATGTTGTAATTTACATTTATATCAAGGGTTGCTTTCCAACATGCCTCTCTCTTAAAGGCTCCCTTACCCTTTCACCAACAAAATAAACAAAAGAAAAAAAGTACTTGCTTTAGAATTGGAGCAATCAAAGCTCTACCAGTTTTCTTTTCATTATGTGAAAAGCACTGGGTAGAGAGAATGAGGTTGCAGATTATACATAATATTCAAAGCACCAATCTGCATTTTATATATACATATATAATTTTTTTTTCCTTTAGGCTCTTTGCTTATCCTTTATTATACTGAAGAAATTTGCAGTGGAATTTAGTATCAATATTTGCACTCTTAAGAGGTTGGTCAGGTTAAGGCATGATCTCATATGTCCATTTGATTGAACTGAGTGTCCTATTTTTTGGTTTGTTTTTAATCACAATAATGTCAGAAATATTTTATTTTATGAGTGGCAATGGAAAGATAGACTGAGAGGTGATACAGGAAAGAAATAAATGAGAAGATGGGTCAAGAGGGAAGATGGGGCAACTGGGTGGCTCAGTTGGTTGAGCTTCTGACTCTTGGTTTCTGCCCAGTCATGGTCTCAGCGTCATGGGGTCGTGGGGTCAAGCCCCATGTGGGGCTCTGCTTGGGATTCTCTCTCTCCTCCTTCTGCCCCTCCCCCCATTCACGTATGTACTTTCTCTCTTTCAAACAAATAAATGAAATCTTAAAAAAAAAAAGGAGGGAAGACAGGAAAGAAATAAAGCAAAAATAATTCTTGATACTTTCACAAACCCTTTAAAATATTTAAAAAATCTCTTCGCTTTAGTTTCATTTATAAAAGGAAAATCATCATAGAGAAGTGACTTCCTTAGTAATAAGTCATTGTCTAAAGTACTTTACCATTTCATTTTCAAGGTACTTACATTAAGTACTTCAGCAGTGGTTACCTACTGGAAGAGAAACATCCAAGTACTAAGCCCAAGACTCCCCCATTAGGAGGTTGTGGAGAAGAGGAGAGATGTGTAAATGAGACTGAGAAAGAGTAGTTATTAAGAAAGGAGGAATACAAAAAGAATGGAAGTAAAGTGAAGAAAAGGTTTAGAGGATGAAAAGATCAATCAACTCTGTATAATGCTACTAACAGGTAGGGTGACTATACAATTAACATCCAAATCAGGATGCTTTGAGAATGAAATTAGACACTATAGATTATACTAGGGGAAAAAACAAAACAAACTAAACAAAACACGGAAACCAGGACTCTCCAGTGCACATCAGGTTATTCTTCTGATAGGTCAAGTAAGGAGAGGATTAAGTTAATTCTGACTTTAACAATATGAAGTACACTTATGATGTTAATGAAAGCAGTGTTGGTGGAGGGGCAGGATTGAACACATGACTGAAGTGCATTTAGGAAAGGAGGAGACAATTTGGAGACAACAAAATTAGGCAACTGTTTAGAGGAAGTAGTCTGAGATGGTGACTTAAGAAATCAAACATAGCTATTGGGGAAGCAGGAGAAAAAAATATATATATATATATATTTTTTTAAGATGGGAGAGCTAGCAGTAGGTTTGTGTGGTGGTACATGATCCAAAAGAGAAAGAAAAGTTGATGATTAAAAGAGAGAGGAGAGAATTGCTAAAGCAAAGTCCTTGAGTAACTTGAGAGAGGTTGGGACATAGAACACAAATCAAGGGACTTATTTTAGATAGAGACACGAACACAAAATCCATAATACACCAGGAGAGATAGTATGTGGGTATAGATACTGCTTGGTGGGTAGATATGGTTATATCAATTTTTAGAAGTCTTCTTTTGATGCCTTCTATTTTCTGAGTGATATAGAAAGTTACTGGCTGACAGTAAGCATAAACGAGAAGATGTTTTGGGTTTGAAAAGAGAGGGAAGGTATAAAACAATTTTTTTAAACAGTAGGAGACTGAATGGACTAGTTGATTGCTTGCTAGCATTAAGGGTATACAAGATGTTCATCATCAGGAATTTATAGAACCAGCTGTCAGGGTGGTTGTGAATTTCCCTATAACCACCTTCATGAAAGCCTGAAAAAAAAAGAAAAATTTGATTGGCCAAGCAAGAATGAAGGAGAGGGAGAGGATCAAATAAGTGGAAGATATATGCAAGAGATAGATCCCAGAATTAAGTTGGTTGAAGAGATGAGTGTTATTAAGGGTAAGTGACAGTAAGAACATCATAGATCAATAAATTGCAAGTCCCTGTGTAGTTGAAATATCCTTAGTGTTAGAGTATTGGAGGGAATGAGCTCAAAGAGAAGGCATGATATTGAAAGAGTAGGGTTCATGAAATTGAGACTGCGGAAACGTTGCAGTTATTTGTAAAAACAAGATTAAGGATATGACTGTTAAAGTGTATGCCTGAGTGGAAGACAAGGTCATTGAACAAATGAGGTTCATAAAACTAAGAAGTCAGTGTGTTGGAAGACCACATATGTACGTGTTGAAATGGCCAGGATTTAAGACTGCAGTAGTATTGGAGAAATTAAGAAAAATAAATTGAAGATCAGTCCATGTCAACAAAAAATGAAAAGTAGTAAGTGATATGAAGTGATGATTCAGAGGATGAATTTTGAGGAAGAAGGACGATGCATGATCTAAAAGTAGCAAAGGGGAACATTTCAATGCTTAGTGTTATGAAGATAGGAGACAGATCAGTGACCACTTGAGAAGACTGTGGGAAATCAATGCTCTTAATAGATAGCCATGTTTCCATTAGGGCAAAAATGTAAGTGGGATGTTCAAAGCAAAGACCAAATATAGAGAAGAAATTGCTGATAATAATCCATGGATTCCAGAAGGCAGTGTGGAAGTCTTGTAGAGGTTGTGGAGGATGGAAGAAAGAAGCAGAAGTGAGGGGGCAGATATAGAATCTTCTATAATATAGGAGAGGCTGGGTGAGTTGTGAGTCTGAGGGTTTTTGTGATGGGTGATGTAAATGAGAATAAAGGACATAATGTGTTTAGTAGTAGAATGAAGAATGTCCCACAAAATATCAGGCCCTCATCCTTGGAACCTGTAAATGTTACCTTATATGGCAAAATATATTATTAAGTTAAGGATTTTAAGGTACAGAGATTATTCTGGATTATCTGAGTGGGCCCTAAATGTAATTGTGTGGGTCCTTATCAGAGAGAGACTAAGGCAATTTCATACTGACACATGTGGAGAGAGGTGTTGTGATGATGGAGGCAGAAATTGGAGTGATGTGACCATAAGCAAAGGAATGCTGGTTGCTCTCTGAAGCAGGAAGAGGCAAGGAAGGAGGTGGTGTATGGCCCTGCTGACACCCTGATTTTCTCTGGTATACCGCTTTCACACTTATGGCCTCCAGAATTGTGAGAGAATACATTTCTATTGTTTTAAGCCACCAAGTTTGTGATAATTTGTTACAGCAGCCACAGGAAACTCATATACTATGGATTCAAATTAGATATTTATGGTAAGATTATGAGTCTTTGATTCTGTCACTTGGGCTCCTTGGTTTTCCAGGTTGCATTTCTTACAGCTGCAGGTCCAAGATGGCTTTTCCATGCATGTCTTAATCTGGACTTGAGTGGCTGAAAGCTGGGACTGGCTGGGCATCTTTCACTCTTCATGTGGCCTTGATCCTAGCTTAGATTTCATGCCAGTGATAGCATGCCAGTCTCATGGAGGTTGGACTTTTTACATGGCAGTTGGCTGCCCCCATAGTGAGCATTCCAAGAAGAATTGGGGGGTTTCTCATGACTAAAACTTAGAAGTTAAAAAAAAAAAAAAACAATAAAAACATTTCTACCACATTTTGTTGGTCAAGCAATTAAGGCTGGCCAAAGGGAAGTAGAATTAGACTCCACCTCTCAATGGAAGGGGTAGAAAATGATACAGTTTTTAATCTAGCACAAGTACCAAGGTGAAGAATAGGAGATAACTTATATTTAAAAGATGGGATCAATATGAGAAAACATAATAAAATAACAGCATTTCCAAAGTAAGTGGAAGGAGTTTTCAGGTGCAGTTAGGTTTGTTGGGAAGTTTAACTGAGTATCTTTAGTTAAGTCTGTCTACCTGAATTGAGAGAGAAAGAATTTTAATACAGAAAATAGTTGATGGGCTTAGTTCTTTTTCCCTAAGAACATAAAATTCTACTTATTTATTGGATACTTGATTAATCAATTTAAGTGATTGGTTAATTTTTATAAGATTTAATATCTGTAGCCATTTTAATATCTATAGCTTTTTAATTTTATTAATTAAGTTGAACTTGTTTTATCTTTATAGGTCAGTTTGAGTGCCCATTCAGTTTATCAAATAAAAGACAAGTGAGGGGCACCTAGGTGACTTAGTTAAGTGTCTGACTCTTGATTTAGGCTCAGGTCATGATCTCAGGGTCCTGAAACCGAGCCCTGCACTAAGCAGGGAGTCTGCTTGAGATTCTCTCTCTCCCTCTGCTCCTTCCCCACTCACACACACTCTCTCTCTAAAAGTAAATAAATAAATCTTTAAAAAAAGACAAGTGAGAGACCTTACTCAGAAAAATCTTTAGGGACACCTGGGTAGCTCAGTCAGTTGAGCGTCTGCTTTGGGTTCAGGTCATGATTCCAGGGTTCTGGGATTGAGTCCTGCATCAGGCTTCTTGCTCAGTGGGGAGCCTGCTTCTCCCTCTGCCTGATGCTCCCTCTGCTTGTGCTCTTTCTCTCTCTTTCTCTCTGGCAAATAAATAAATAAAATCTAAAACAAAAATCTTCAGTGACTCAGTCAAGGTTTCACCCATGGAGCCTTCTGGTACGTGAAACGTGTGTGTGTGTGTGTGTGTGTTTGACTGTGTGTGTGTAGGAGGTGGTGGAAAAAGGGATCAGATTTGCATAGGAACACAACAGTTTTCCGGGCTAAGAGGATCAAGATCCCAACTGTCTCTCTATTAGGTTCAAAATCACTGAAACCTCTCAGATATACTAGGGTTCCAGAAAATGGCTGTGAGCACTTTGAAATAAAATTACTTAGGAAAAAAAACAACAACAACCTGGGAGTCTGGGCTGATGAGCAGATGACAAGAGATGAAGGCAGAAGACATAAGGGCCAAATAAGAGAAGATGCCTTTGGCCTATGGTGTGCCTGATGCTGGAGGCTCCCCCAGACCCAGCGGCCCAAGTACAGTGCTTATCCTTTTCTGGGGGGATCCTTGGTTGACCACAGGCATATAATTTGGCAAACGAACCCGAATATCCAATAACTGTGACCCCAGGAGAGTAAGAAGGTCTTCTTTTTAAAGATCCTAGGCTGTGTAGGAAGTTGGATGAGCAAGGCACGGCAAAGAAAACTGGGGTTCCAGGTCAGCATCACCATCTGCAGGGCAGTGCAGACCCTTAGGAAGCCCAGAGACCTGCCTGCTTGATGTTGAAAGTCAGAAGATCCTGCATCTTTGGGATATTTAACCCCAGTGCTTTAGAAAACTGGAGAATATGGGAGTCTTAGAATACAAATAGTTTTCTAGCTTATAAGTATTTTAGTGTGTGCCACTCAGGATCCTCAGGTTTTGTTGCTATTATTTTTAAGTTTACTCTTAGACAGATGATCTCATTTGAACTCAGTTTGTATATAGCTAATTAACACAGAGAGAGAGAGAGAGAGAAGGAAACTACAAATAATTTTCTTTCAGAATTGTAAAGAAAAACATGTTGCACCATCTTTAAGCTTGATCTAGAGCAGTACGGTTTGAAAGGTATGTTTGAAGGAAAAAGTTAAAAATTCTTAATATTCCTTTTTATTTCCAATATATTATTCCTGAGTTCTTCTTAAATTATAACAAAGGGGAGCATGGCGAGGACAGCAAGAGAGCTGGTTGGTTGGTACTTAATCCTAAATTAACTTGCAATGTTCTTGAGACTGTTACTCAATTTTAAAATATATGTAAGTCTAGCCTCTGTAGATCATGGGCATTTTGAGGGCAGTGGATTCTTTCCTTACAGTTCCTGGTACAGATCTCAGTAAATATCTATTCAGTGACAAACTGGAAAAAATGAAATATTTGATTGGGAGTTTGAAGCTATAATATCTGTTTTGACATGGACTCAAGTAGAATATTAATGCAGCTTGTACCCACAAAACGACCAAACAATGACAGCATGATATTATTCTTTGTGTTGTGTTAAGGATAAATATGTTCTCAGCAGTCAGTTCAGTTTCTGTGCTAGACTTTTGAAGTTAGATCAATGTCTTCGATGCACAATGAATTGGCAAATACTATAAATATTTAAATATGAAATAAAGCCTCCCCTTGATAAAGTATGCATTCATCTTTGACTCCTCTGAATTTAGAATTAAAATGATATTGATACCAATATCAACCAAGACCATAGTGTCAGTATTCCTTGAATGCAAATACAATAAATACACATTAAGCTTTACCCAAAAGCATGGAGTTGACATTTCTACATTATAAATAGGGCATCAGATGGAACAGAGCAATTCCCTTAGGCTTGAACAGTTCAGACCTTTGATCTCTCTATGCCCCTCCTCAGGACTCAGAGAACCCTCTCTCTTCTCCCAGAATCATCTGACCAGCAGCCAAATGAACATCAGATTTGTTTAAGGTCTAACTAGACCCCAGGGTTTATCGCTGATTTCATTTTGCATTTTAACAGCATTGATCCTGCTTTTCTGTTGTAACTCTCACTTGCTTATTTATTTGTATCAGCTGAATGTTGAATGATTGATTTCGGATTCTGCACTTTAGCTCTGTTATTAGTTGCCTCTCTAGATAATCCTAACAACATATTCTTCCTTGCTCACTCCACAGACCCAGTTGCCTAGTGTTCTGATGTTCATTTGTATATGTGGTTTTTTAGAACATGGAAAGAAAATTGGAAGGTGGAATTATATCCTTGGCAAATTTCTTCATTAACTTTGTCACTTGTCCCCCCCCTGACTTCATTTTCTTACTTATTGTGAGTTTGTCCTATGTACAAAGCACTACACTCTTGGGAAGAACACCAGGAAGATTGATAGCATTCCAGTCCTCAAGGAGTTTATGTTGCTTTGAGAAAGATTAGAATATCTACATAAAACTCACAGTTTAAGGACACTGAGGAAATGAAAGAGGGGGGAAAAATATAAACAAACTCATGACAGTAAGCAAAGGAGGAAAATTTTTGCTAGGTGTTGATGGAATTTGTGAATAAGTGACCCTTTGTGTTTTAGCCGGAATGCAATGCTGATGAGCTCTCCCCCCTTATGGTTTACTTATTTAATATATAAAACCATCTATACTTAATTATGATAATTATATAGTATTTGAGGCTTTAAAACGAAATGGAAGAGTTCCATGTCTCACTCATCACACCCAGTTTTGCACTTTGGTACAGCTTTTTAAAAAAATATTTATTTTAACCAAATTAAAAGATTTACTTATTATAAATAAATTCACCCTCCACATTGTTGAATCCCTAATACCCAAGATAACTGTATCTGAACATAGAGCCTTTAAATAAGTAATTAATGTTAAATGAGGTCTAAGAGTGGAGCCCTGAGCCAATACGACTGGTGTCCTTAAAAGAGGAAGAAGAGACACCAGGAATGAATTTGCACAGAGAAAGGCCAAGTGAGGACACAGTGAGAAGGCAGTGATTTGAAAGCCAAGGAGCGAGACCTCAGAAGAAACCAACCTTGCTGGCATCTTGATCTTGACTTCTAGCCTCCAGAACTGTAGAATTTCTATTGTGTAAGGTACCCACTCAGTCTGTAGTATTTTGTTCTGGTAGCCCTAGCAAACTAATACACATATGATAAACTATTCAATCACTACAAAGTGTGTGTGGAGAAAAAGAAAAGTCTTTCCAACCCCTGTTTCCTGGTTTTCTTCCAAAGGAAACAATCTTATCAGATAATTGTGTATCTTGTGGAGGCAGCCACTTCTACATATTTCTGTATTTGGTCTTTTAGTCACCAAATCCATATTTCTAAATAGTATGCTTGTCTTGCAGTTTCTTTTTTTTTTTTTTTAAGATTTTATTTATTTATTTGACAGAGAGAGAGACAGAGAGAGAAGGAACACAAGCAGGGGGAGTGGGAGAGGGAGAAGCAGGCTTCCCGCTGAGCAGGGAGCCCGATGTGGGACTCGATCCCAGGACCCTGGGATCATGACCTGAGCCGAAGGCAGACGCTTAACGACTGAGCCACCCAGGCGCCCGTCTTGCAGTTTCTTGATTTATCAATTTTAGACTTTTTATACTGATTTTCTACTATCACTTATGAGGCTTAGCTTATTTATACTACCCTCTGCTCTCCTCCTTTCTCTCTTACCAAATAATTACATCGCTATTCTAAGTTCTTTTACTAATCCACTCTGCAACTGGATACAGCATGCTACACCAAGCTTTAATTTCTTATTATTCATCATGGGTTTGAAGGTGTCAGTGGTTCCAATCTCCACTGCACCTCCGTTTTACCTCCAAACTCTGACAACTGTGTCTGTTGTGGCACCATAGTTCAATTTCTTATGATTTTTCTACAAGTTTATTCTAAAATTTGAAAGTCAATTATTGTCTAGTTTCTTATGAGACTGTACATCATGTTTACTGTACAGCCAAGTAGTGTGCTAGGCTTACATTTCCTTTCCAAGGGGTCTGTATCAATCTCATTTGAATTAGAGAAGCCAATCTACTATGAGTATTATTAAATAAGGGATTCATTACAGAAATTAGAATTTATACAATTGTTGGAGGAGCTAAGGGAGTGGGGTCTGAAAAGGAGAGTAGCGTGATTATAGAAAAATTCCTGGCCAGCCTACCTAGAGCACCGGCATGGGTAGACAGATTGGACCTTGCAGAGAATTTAGGAAGCCAACCATGTGCTGCAGCTTTCAGGGGAGGGTCATAAAGGTGAACCAGTAGAGAAGTCCATGGAAGGAAGGCATTGCTTCTACGTCTCACTGTGGGACGACGGTGGCTTTGGGTCAGCGGGTCTTACAATTGGGAAGAAGAGCTGGGTTGGAACAGGAGAGAGTAAGGACAGAGTGAAGGCCTTTCTTTGACTACTGTCCTGTTTTTGTTTTGTTTTGTTTTCTGTATTTTTTTCTTTTCTCACTACCTTGATTTGTTTAAGGATCCTCATTTAACTTTGTAAGCAAAGCGGTAAGTTTTCAGAGACCTAAGAGTCTGAAAATGTCATTATTCTGCCTTACTCTTTACTGATAGCTTGGCTGCATATATTAAGACCAAAAAACATGTTCTTTTATAGCTTTGAAGATACTGCTTTATGGTCTTTGAAAGTATTAGATCCTGAAAGTCTGAAGTCTGACATCAGTTTGATGTTTGTTTCTCTGTGAGTGAATATAGCTGTTTATTCGAAAATCATGTTGCATGCTTTACTCTTAAGTCTGGTTAGCCTTTGTTGTTTATTTATATTTAAGAATAAAGTCAGTAGGAAGGTGTATTGGGGTTCTATATAGACCTTGTTAAGTTACTTTGGGGTAAGTTGTAAGGTGCCAGATATTATTCTGAGTGACATCTAAATGCCAAGATAAAGAAACCTTTCCTTCAAGCTGCCCTATTTCTACCCAGAAAGTTTGTTTAGTTTACTTAGGGAAGAACAGTACAATTTGGGGGTTGCAGATGAATGTCTATCTATTATCTTGGAGACAGGAGGGGATGGAGATTAAAGAAAATTATTCCCTGGGGGGACCTTCAACTCTTCCCATATTTTCAACCCCACTTCTTTCTGCATCTTTGAATATCATCATCTTAGAATCCTCCCATTCTAAATATATTACCCGGGCACATGATCTCCCTCTTCTGCTATAACTCTCTCTACCTGTATGCTAAGAAATTTCTTCTTTGCTTCGTCATTATCACTTGTCCTCCTATGTTTAATCTTTAAGAAACTTGTTAAAAGTTCTCATCCATTAATGCCTTAACCTTGATCTTTGCATTTAATAACATTTAAAATAATGTTTTCATAGTTTTATAGAAGTTTATGTGAGAAAGGAAATGTGTGTGTGGGTCAGTGTGTGTGCACTTAATTTGTCACATAAACCAGGCTTGCCTATGTAATTTTAAGATCTGTTAAAAAAGACAAACAAACATATATTTCTGTGGTCTAGCAAGAGGTGATTAGGAGTTCCAACAGCAAAATAGGTTGAATAGCACAACTGAAATTTAAGAACATTTATTGAGAAACTATTATGTGACATTGCATATAAACGTAAGAGATGAAAACGAATAAAGTATAGTCTACATACAGAAGAATTCACCATCCAGGGTAAGGAGAAGAAAATGTGAAACCTTTACTTTTCACTTTTAACAAAGTGAAAAAATGGTACAAATTCTATGACAAAAGCTATAGAGTTTAGCCATGTCATAGACTGGAACTGATATATTTTACTTAAAACAATCAGGACTTCATAGAAGAGGAAACTGTAAGATGAAGATATTTATTGGCCCAAATGGGTGAGCAAGTAGATGGCTGTGATAGGAAAAATCTGTCACTCCAGTACACAGATTCTTTAAATCTACTCTCAAATGCCTCTTCAATCCTATCTTCTCCATATCCCACTCATCCCTGGGCCCCATACTCTAACCGACATAAACAAACCATTGTAAGGTAGTAAAATAACATTATTGAGCATCTAAGAATGATAGGCATATTTTTACTTGCCAAAAATTGACAAGTATCAAGTAACTGGTCAAGTTGCCCCGTGCTCCAAATGATAGCATTTTTGCAAAACAGTACAAACACCTCTCAATACAAACAAAGCTCACAGAATTATAGGGTGTGATAAGCCATCCATAGTTAACACACTCTTGAAGGAGCATTATCACCATAGTTATGCCCACTGGTATTTTCCCACCCTTGTGTGATTGTTAGAAATAAATTAATTTACCAATTTATTATTTTTATTTTTTAAAGTCCTTGCATGTGGAAGGTTCTTTGACTAAATATTTTATTTAATTTTATAAAAGATGTTAGCACTGTTTTTCCATTTTATAGATGAAGAACTTGAGGGACTATAGATGTAAGAAAATACAGAAGGTAAGGTGCAGATTTAAAGTAGAAATTGATTTCAAAACTCTTATAATAATAATAATAATAATAATAATATTCTTGACTCTTTTCAACTCTCAAAGCCTTTGCGGATTCCATTCTTGAAATGAATCCCATGACCCCACCCTTCCATCCTGTGCATCATTCAAAGCTCAACACAATGTTGTGTCCTCCCTGAAGCATTTTATCCCTATCCCAGTCCGAATCCCTCTATCCTGTATAGGGCTTTGTGATATCCTTAAGGAATTTAGGACACATACTTTTAATTAATTTTTCATTTACTGTTCTCATGCACTGAGGCACTTTTTAGATTCTTTGGAAGAAGAACATGTTGTTCTAGGGTTTTATTCTCATGAAGCAATGAAGAGGCTCCTTAGAGAGGCTGCACTGTAATTGCCAGAAGCATGTAGCACTTGTAGGTCGAAGAGGCAGTGAAGGTGCTAATGTCGTGCCTCGCGTGTAGATAATGCTCAGTAAATGTAAGCTGTCATTGTTAATATTCATTTGGCTTGTTCTCCATCTCAAGACACATATGAAGGATTTCCTAACATGGTATTTGACAAGGATTTTCAAGGAAGCACAATAAAACCAACAGTTTACTTTTAAAATCTGAGGGTCACTGGCGAGTCTTCATATTCTCTCTTTCCTAAATCACTGTTTACTTTTACATTCTTCACATCTCTCCCTCATTGGACTGGAAACTTCTTAAAAGGAAGGACCTTTAAATCTTATAATCTTCTACAATACCTAGCCCGCTTCTTTATATACCACAGAAGAGAAATACATTTATTTGAAAGATGTTTTTAAGCTTAATGAATGTATTTAGCAAATGCTACCTTCCACTGTTTTTTATCTTGTTATTTTTTCTTATTTCCCTAACTAGATTATCAGCAAGTTGAGAGCAAAGATGTTTAATGCCCTGCACACAATAGGCTCTCGACTTCTTTATGAAGGTAATGGGGCTTTTAGAGGTTTATTGGTTCCTTTGCAATACAAATTGACCATGAATATATGAAGTTTTTTCCCCCTGAATGAAATCTACGAGGCGTATATGGAGGGCAGCAAAACCAAAGTCACTTGAAACAATAAAGAAATAAAAAGTTCAAATGGAAAATACATTTGTATGGCTCAAATGCTCATTCATCAGTTGAGTTGAAAGGATGTGATTTTCTTGTCAGATGACATGTCATAAAAATAAAATGGTAGCATTACTGACACTTTATATTTTGAATAAGCACAATAGCATGAGCCCAATTTCTCTTTGAATATCCCACATATACAACTATGGTTGACCCTTGAACAATGCAGGGGTTAGGGGCACTGACCACCCCTTCTCCTCACAAAGTCAAAAATTTGCATATATCTTTTGACTCCCACAAAACTTACCTACTATTGGCCTACTGTTGACCAGAACCTTACCAATTACGTAAAAAGTCGATTAACACATATTTTGTATTTTATATGTATTATATACTGTATTTGTATCATAAAGTAAGCTAGAGGAAAGAAAATGCTGTTAAGAAAACTATAAAGAAGAGAAAATACATTTACAGTACTGTATTTATTGAAAAAACATCTGTGTATAATTGGACGTGTGCGGTTCCAACACATGTTGTCCAAGAGTCAACTGTACTTCTTCACCGCTGACCACCAGGCTTACCTAGACATTCCTAAGGAGAATAACCCATTATGGACCAGTCTCTGAATAGTTGTATCTTTAATACCAAAGTACTGTACAAGATTTGGGATTTTTTTTAAGAGACAGAAATATTGTATATTTAACATTTATTTATTCAGACCTGTAACCCTAGCATTACCTTTCCCATCACATTCAAAGGTAATCTTTCTTCAGTATATTTGGGAAGGAAGGGCCTTTTGAAAGTTCATTTCGGACTTGCCACATGGCAATAGTTGCTTGATGTGGGATTCTCCCAGATATTTCCAGGTCCCCAATGGGCTATTCCTGCCGCCTCTGCTATTGATAAACTATGGAATTTTCTTTAAATTTCCCCAGTGTGTGGGCAAAAGTGGAGTAACCCATACTTGCCTTCGCTGCCTCTTCCCTTAATTCCACACACCACCACTGTACAAGACTATACAAGTGCATCAGACTCAACTGAGGAATTGGGAGTTGCTGGAAGAGAAAGACAGTGTAAAAAGTGAAGATGATTGCACACCAAGTGACTCTGCTTCTGTAATCAAAGGGGGGGATAGTTAAACCAATTGGAAGTGATCATTTCAAAGACACATACCTGAGATCCTTGCCTTGCCCAGGTCCACTCACTCCCATTCTTCAAAGCTTTGTGTTATAAATATCCGTCTCTTCCTTGTAAGATTTAAGGGAATATACAGGAGCTAGTTTTGCTCTAGGTTTAATCTTCCTTCCTCCACCTGAAAATCTCTGAACAAAATAACCATCAGCAGTATATAAGCCAAAGTCTAAGTTATTAATTCTAGGATACATGGGATAGAATGGGGGTGGTGAGATATATATCTCATACGGTCCACGATGAAATTTAGTACTCTGAGTTCTGACCTCATTAATTTATTCTAGTCAATGCAAATTTTGTATAGTCCTCTTTATTTCTAGTAACCTGGGACACACACACACACACACACACATACACACACTCTCCCAACAACAAACATTAAATCCCAGAGACAGGGGGCGCCTGGGTGGCTCAGTTGGTTGAGTGTCTGCCTTTGGCTCGGGTCATGATCCCGGCGTCCTGGGATCAAGTCCTGCACCAGGCTCCCTGTTCAGCGGAAGCCTGCTTCTCCCTCTGTCGCTCCCCCTGCTGTGCTCTCTCTCTGAAAAATAAATAAAATCTTTAAAAAACAAAAAACAAAAAAGCCCAGAGACAGTAAAATATAGACCCAGATTAAACAGAATCCTTTTTTAAAATACCATGTAATCCTTACAGACCCTTGCCCCATGGAGGATAAAGCTTTATATAATTTTTAAGGAGAATGTTGGAACACCTTCCACCTTTTTGTTGTTGTTTTTATCCTCCCATTTCTAAACTATGCATAGAAATCTACAGGTGCATGAAAAATAAAGCCTAATGCTGCACTTTGTTTTCAAGCAGCAGGACCATCTGCTTTTTGATGGCCTTCCTATGGCTAAACAAAGACACGTCCCAGGCTCTAAAATGACCATTTTTCTATGTTTAAAGCAGGGCCACATCTAAAAGCAGTGGCTTTCGCACATTCTTATTTCATAAGTAAATGGAAGACAATATGAGGAACTATTATTCTCCCATCAAGGCAGCCCCGGCTGTTGTGTATCTGTATATGCACATGCTGGTGTGTGTGTGTGTGTGTGTGTGTACATGTGCATGTCTAGGGAGATCTTTGCATTTTCAGTTAAAATCACAGTGAGGAAGAAAATAAAATGTTTTTTATAAATTATTGCAAATTATTTTCACCCCAAAATTAATGATATTGGTTCCTACAAAAATATAAAAATAATTCCTGTTAATACTTTATTCACCAGCTAAAAATAGATAGACTTGAATAAAAAGATACTAAAAATATAAAATGTTTTCCTCCCTTCCCTTACATATCTTTCTCTATGAGTTTATATATAACTAAGCACTGCTGGGGAAGAAAGAAAATTAAACAGCTGTTGGGAAGTTCATTCTGGAAGAAAGAGCCATACATATTGAAAAAACCTTGAGAACTTAAGTAAACACTAACCTCAAAATCAGTGTCACTGTAGTAATAAAATAGTAAGAACAATTATTTTGGATAACTACTAAGACTTCTTGGGGTAAGCAAACCAAGTAGTATAAAGAACAAAGTTTTGGAGGGATATATTTTATGTACAATGGAATGCACAAATTTTAAGTGTGCAATGTGACAAAGAAGTACAGAAATTTTAAGTGTACAATTTGATAAATTTTGACAAATATATATGCCATGTAACCGTCACCCCAATCAAAATGCATATCATTTTCATTAAAAGGTAGCAGAATATGCCATGCCAAATTATGACTGTAGGGTTTAGGACATGCCACCCCAAAATATGCCACTCTAGGATATTGATTATTTTTAGCTATGGGCATTTGAAAAGCAGCAAATGTAGAGAGAGCCTTTCTGCCTAAAGAGAGGTTCCTCCAAAAGGAACTCAGTTGTCATAAATTCTCTCCCAGGAAATTTCATTAAGTTGGAAAATTGACTCTTATCACAGGAGACAAGAAGGTGATACCACACCCCTAAACAAACTGTCACAGACTATCATACCTCCTATCTATCCCTTTAAGGGCCCATTCATCTTTCCTAAAAATCATTTGCTCCCTCCATTCCTAAGTAGGATAGCATTTAAACCTGAATTCTAAGCCACCTTGGGGAGTTACTCATTTTCCCCTGGGTATCTCTCATGTGTATATACGAGGTTTACATGCTAATAAACTTCTCTCTGTCTTTTGTTAATCTGTCTTTTATTAGGGGGTCTTAGCTCAGAACTCAGAAGGAGACAGGGAAAATTATTTTTCTTCCCCTACATCATTAACCCAGTAAGTTTCCTTTTACTACTTTCGAGCCAATTGGGTCCTTCTTCCACCTCTTGCAGGCCACTGCTGTTCTGATTTCATCACCATAGTTTAGTTTAAGAGCATAGGTTTTTGCATTTAAAGAAGAAATAATACATACCCTACTGAAGCGGTTTCAAAAAATAGAAATAGAAGGAAAACTTCCAAAATTGTTCTGTAAGGCCAGCATTACCTTGATCCCCAAACCAGCCAAAGACCTCATCAAAAAGGAGAATTACAGACTAATATCCCTGATGAACATGGATGTCAAAATACTCACCAAGATATTAGCCAATAGGATCCAATAGTACATTAAAAGGATTATTCACCACAGCCAAGTGGGATTTATTCCTGGGATGCAAAGGTGGTTCAACATTCACAAATCAATCAATGTGAAACATCACATTAATAAAAGAAAGGACAAGAACCATATGATCCTCTCAATTGATGCAAAAAAAGCATTTGACAAAATTCAGCATCCTTTCTTGATTAAAACTCTCCACAGTGTAGGGATAGAGGGAACATACTTCAGTATCATTAAAGCCGCTTTTGAAAAGCCCACAGTGAATATCATTCTCAATGGGGAAAAACTGAGAGCTTTCCCGTAAAGTCAGGAACACAACAGGGATGCCCACTGTCACCACTGTTGTTCAACATAGTACTAGAAGTCCTAGCCTCAGTAATCAGACAACAAAAAGAAATAAAAGGCATTCAAATTGGCAAAGAAGAAGTCAAACTCTCTCTCTCTTCACAGATGACATGATACTTTATGTGGAAAAAAAAAAGACTCCACCCCAAAATTGCTAGAACTCATACAGCAATTCAGCAAGTGGCAGGATATAAAATCAATGCACAGAAATCAGTTGCATTTCTATACACTAACAATGAGACAGAAGAAAGAGAAATTAAGGAATATATGCCGTTTACAGTTGCACCAAAAACTTTAAGATACTTAGGAATAAACCTAACCAAAGAGGTAAAGGATCTGTACTCTAAAAACTACAGAACACTTATGAAAGAAATTGAGGAAGACACAAAGAAATGGAAAAACATTCCATGCTCAGGGACTGGAAGAATAAATACTGTTAAAATGTCTAATCTACACATTCAGTGCAATCCCTATCAAAATACCATCAACATTTTCACAGAGCTGGGACAAATAATCCTAAAATTTGTATGGAACTTGAAAAGACCCTGAATAGCCAGAGGAATGTTGAAAAAGAAAACCAAAGCTGTAATCATCAAGACAGTATGGTACTGGCACAAAAACAGACACATCAATCAATGGAACAGAATAGAGAACCCAGAAATGGACGACCCTCAACTCTGTGGTCAAGTAATCTTCGACAAAGCAAGAAAGAATATCCAATGGAAAAAAGACAGTCTCTTCAGTAAGTTGTGCTGGGAAAATTGAACAGCCACATGTAGAAGAATGAAACTGGACCTTTTTCTTATACCATACACAAAGATAAACTCAAAATGGATGAAAGACCTCAATGTGAGACATGAATCCATCAAAATCCTAGAGGACAACACAGGTAGCAACCTCTTCAACCTTGGCTACAGCAACTTCTTGCTAGACATGTCTCGAAAGGCAAGGGAAACAAAGGCAAAAATGAACTGTTGGGACTTCATCAAGATAACAAGCTTCTGCACAGCAAAGGAAACAGTCAACAAAACTAAGACATACAAATGGCCAACAGACACATGAAAAAATACCCCATATTACTTGGCATCAGAGTAATACAAATCAAAACCATGATGAGACACCACCTCACATCTGTTAAATAGCTAAAATTAACAAGTCAGGAACAACAAATGTTGGCAGGGATGTGGAGAAAGGGGAACCTTCCTACACTGTTGGTGGGAATGCAAGCTGGTGCAGCCACTCTGGAAAACAGTATGGAGGTTCCTCAAGAAGTTAAAAATAAAGCTGCCCTATGACCGAGCAATTGCACTACTAGGTATTTACCCCAAAGATACAAATGTAGTGATCTGAAGGGGCACCTGTACCCCAATGTTCATAGCAGCGATGTCCACAATAGCCAAACTGTGGAAAGAGTTGATATGTCCATTGACTGATAAATGGATGAAGAAGAACATATATATACACACACAATGGAATATTACTCAGCCATCAGTAAGATAAATACTTACCATTTACATTGATGTGGATGGGACTGGAGGGTATTTTGCTGAGCAAAATAAATCAAACAAAGACAATTATATGGTTTTACTCATATGTGGAATATAAGAAACAGATCAGAGGACCATAGGGTAAGGGAGTAAAAACTGAATGGAAAGTCGTCAGAGAGGGAGAAAAACCATGAGAGACTCTGGACTTTGGGGAACAAACTGAGGGTTACAGAAGGGAGGTGGGTGGAGGGTTGGAGTAACTGGGTGATGGGCATTAAGGAGGGCACATGATGTGATGAGCACTGGGTGTTATATACAACTGATAAATTATTAAACACTACATCTGAAACTAATGATGTACTGTATGTTGGCTAACTGAAATTAAATAAAAAAATTTAAAAAAAGCATAGGTTTTTGAATTGTCTGATTTGGGGTCAAATTTCAGCTTTACACACACCACATATATGAATATGAGCAAGTTACTTAAACTCAGCCTCCTTCTCTTCTTTCTGTAACATTGACAATAATATATCTACATTACAGATATTTGTGAAGATTATGTCATTTGTGAACTACCAGTACAGTGTTTGGTAGGCATATAGTGCTTATGTAAGGGGTAAATCTAAAGACTAATTAAACAAAAAGGGTGAAGGCAGGGGATACAGAGTGTTAGAGCACTGTCTGCATGAGTGTATGCTTTTTGGAGAATGGGGCTGGGGGTCATGCTGGAAGAGTGCAGAAGAGGGGGTAGTATTAGTATTTCATTACAATAACAACAAGAAATGATGCAATATATGCTATAGCTGTTCTAGGTGCTTTCCATAACTGAACCCATTTAATCCTCATGACACTATGCACAAGGTCTTATTATACTTGTTATCCTCATTCTGTAGGTAAGGATCCTGAGGCACAGAGAAACTGGACATGTTGCCCAAGGCCACACATCTAGCAAGTGGTGGAGCTATGACTTGAACCTGGACAGTCTGACTCTAGAATCTGATAATATGCTTTAAACACTTTGCAGCATCATCACTCAATTAAAAGTAACTACTTAAAAGGTTAAGATAGCAGTTTTTCTTTTAAGAATATTATGTAAATACACTACTTCTGGCTTTTGTTACCAGTGTAAGATTATTAATTTACCTGTATTAGCTTTTTTTACATTATTGGTTTCTTGGCCAGTAGATTAAGATGAATTTCACAGTTAATTAGAGCTACTAACTGTCACCAAGGAAGATGTTCCCTTAGGATATAAATATTTTTCCATTGGGATTTTGAGCACTTTGACTGGTTCCTAAAAAAATCTAAAAAATTAATTGTTCTTAATTCATTCGATATGCTATGTGATTACTTGGAAGTCTCGAAATTATTTATTAGTACGAACTTCTCATAAATCAATACTCTTTCCTCTGAATTCTGCCAGTTTCCAGTTCAAGGAATAGATGTTTTAAAATCTTATAATTTTAAAACTAAGAAGAATATGAAAGGTCATTGTGCTTTCCTCATTCCTTTTGTCAGAGATTTAACTCAACCAATGCATATAGATGGCTTATGATATTTATTTTTAAAAACTGAAAAGATACCCATATTACTGGTAGTAAGCTTCCTAATAATGCCTTTTTAAATTTTGATTTTCATCTTAGAATATGATTATGGAAATATTCTCTAATTCAGTCTTCGAGATAAGCTTAAAGGAAAAAAACATATTTTTCTGCTAGTTCTCAGATATTTAATTAAAGTTAATGACTATATGATTTATCCACAAGTCACAATATGTAGTGACCAGTTAAGACCAAAGCTGGGGTTTCCTGATTCCAAATCTGGCAGATTTTTACATGACCAAGCTTCATGAAGATAAGACTCAGATTTTCTTGCGTATTTATTTTCTGTATATTTACATCTAAAATATAATTGTGCATTTAATTGGAGGTTAGTGTTTAATACATATATACCACTGACAAAATTTTGCAGGCATTGTTATCTAATTAAACTGTATATGAGCCTTTTCAGTTTTTAACACCCAAATTCAAGGCTGTCCTGTGTGACAGTTATGGGCTGTAATATGAGAGTTATTAGGAAGGCATAATTAACCTCTCAAAATGTTGTCCAGTTTGAAATGCTGTCATTATCAGTGTAATTAATTAAGTAAAGGTTCTTGTCCTTCATGAAAATAAACATATTCTGAAGGAGTAGCAGAAATTAGGAGAAATATGTGTCAGTGAAGGATCTAGGCAGAAAACAGATGACAGTTAATGTATTTTCCCAATAATACTCTGAAATACGGTCTATCATTATCATCACTGTACCCAACTTTTCAGTTGAGGAAACTGAGGTCCAAATGGCCACCTGGGATCGAATACAATTATTTTTCAGTTAGGAATTCCTGGGAACACAGTCCTGTTGAGCAGACAGTCAGGTTACAGTCATGTGGAAATACCCAGAGTTATTAGAAGCCAAAGTCAACTTGTCCACATTTACTTGTATTGCAGGTCCTGCTCTGATTTAGTCTGCAAGTCTGGTCCATGAGTTCCTTGTTGATTTTCTTAGTTATTGATGAGTTTGTGTTAGCACTCCTGGTTTTATGTCCCTGGCTGTGTTACTTTCTCTGTTTTATCTCCTTTATCCAAATTTAGATGTTGATTTCCTATTTTAATACTAATTCCTTACCAGTAACCTGCCCATTACAGTGATGTAGCAGTTTTAGAGAAAATTTCTTCAGTTTATTTTAGTATCGAGCTCATTTGCTGACTTACAAAATTAGGTAAAATGTATATTTATGGGTGTGTAGAATTTTTTTTCAAAAGCAAGTGTAATGAAATTATTAGGAAAAAAAAAAAACCCCACACAAACCTGAGGATATCTATCAAGTGGACTGCCTAAAGTCTGGAGGAAGATGGCTGGCACACGGCAGACGTATGGGAAAAGTGGTTTCTGGGAAGGAGTGGGTAAACTGAAGGAGTTCAGCTGAGGGCCAAATATCCACTCCAGAAATAGAAGAAAAGTGATAAAAGGAAGCAGAATATGTGACCCCAAAATGTGTCACTTTGGCACGTGGATTGATTTTGAGCTGAAAGCAATCAAGATCCAGCAGACTCAGAAGAAACAAACAAACAGACAAACTTTTACCTCTCCCTTAAGTGACTAAAAGAATTTAGATAGGGGGTCTGGCCAGAAAGAGAGCTATTACCAGAGATAACTTTTGTATCCAAAAGTCTTACCTGTGTGGCAGGGCAAACATTTGATTATAACATCTGCTTTTCTTATTGTCCTGTGAATTGCCCTCCACCCCTTTGAAGCCCCAGGTCCTTATCTCTCTCCTTAGCTCGGGATGACCTATAAGCCTCAATTGCCTAACTAGCTTGGGTCTCATATTTTTGTGGAGCTTTCATATATCTAAAATTAAATTTGTTTTGTTTTTTTCTGGTCAGTCTGTCTTAGCTAACTTCATTATTAGACCAGCCGAAGAACCTAGAAAGGAAGAAGGGGAAAATTTTCTGCCCTACAAAGACATGAGAAATAAATTTGTGAGAGCACAGAAGGCCTAGGGTTAATGTCCTGTGTTTATAGTTTTTCTTTTGAATAATTTCCCTCCTCTGTTCAAGTGTACTCTTTTTTAGGCTCTGGGTCTCTTCATACTCTTATGAAAGGCTTTCAGGGAAAAAGAAAAAAAATCCAAGCTGCTATTTGAAATTTGCACATTTCTGCCTGTCAGTTGTCAGCCATTATCTACTGAGTATGTTAACTCTGCAATTGAGGTGTTCAGTAAAGGATAGGTACAGTCTCTACCTTAGTGAATTCACATTGTAATGACAGGGAAGGGATGCACATTGCTGCAGTGAAAATTGTAATTATAAATATAGAAACACCAAATGGATGGATGGGTCGGAGGTAGTCTTGTTCGCATAAAAAAGGGGTTAGGTGAGTTCGTTGGGTTCTTACAAAGGAGATGATCCATGAGTTGTAATTTAAAGGAAAGAAAAATATTGTGTAATATGCCCAGCAGGAGGGAGATATGGCAGTGGAGAAGCCCCAGACTGTGGCATTGTAGTAGGGAGGGGTTATCTTTGCCGTTTTTGACCTCAGACCTTTAAGGCTTCAAATGGGAGTGGGGCTAGTGGTGAGGGTGGAAAGTCCTACTGCTGCACGGCCTTACCAAATGGAAAAAAAAAAAGTCTTAGAAATAGATCACTGTGGCTCACATAAAGCAATTCAACATTTGATTTTAATGTCATGACCCAGGAATAGAATTTATAATCCCCAAATATATACTTTTCAGGACAATTATCTACTATTGAGCTTGAAAGTTACCAGAATATGCCACCCCGCAGTATACCACTGGTATACAGATTATTTTGAACTAAAAGCAATTGAGAATTAGTAGAGACAGGAAAAACTTTTTACCACCCTCTAACTGCCTTAAAATAAAGTATAAATTTTCCTTTTGTAAAGGAAATTTACATTTATAAAAGAAATTTCCTATATAAAGATGTCCCCTTAGCAGAAAGAGAGCTACTCTCTGAGACAATGCTCATCACCTGAGACTCTTACCTGCAAATAAGGCATCCCTTATTTACTATAAATTTCCTTCCCTCACCTTCCCAAAATTTGACTGTCCCACCCAGAAGCCCCAAACACCTTTTCCTTTGTTTATCCTAAAATGGCATATAGGCCTCACTCATCTGACTGCCTCTTTGAGCCACATTTTCATAGACTGGTTTGCCAGTTGTATGTCCTCTTTGGAGAAATGTCTGTTGAAGTCCTTTGTCTGGTTTGTAATGAGGTTATTTTTTACTTATTTTTATTTTTTGCTATTGAGATGTATGAGTTCTTTATATATTTTGGATATCAACCCCTTATTAGATATATGGTTTGCAAATACTTTCTCCTATTCTGTGGATTGCCTTTTCATTCTCTTGTTACTTTTGCTGTGCAGAAACTTTTTAATTTGATGTAATCCTACTTGTTTAATTTTGCTTTTGTTATCTCTGATTTTCGTTTCATATCCAAGAAATCATTGCCAAAGCCAATGTTAAGAAGGTTTTCTCCTGTTCTCTTCTCTAAGAGTTTTACAGTTTCAGATCTTAAATTTAAGTTTTTAATCCATTTTGAGTTGATTTTTGTGTATGGTGTAAGACAAGGGTTCAATTAAATTCTTTTGCATGTGGATTTCTAGTTTTCGCAGTACCTCTTGTTGAAGATCTTAATAGAACCTAGATATGAACAGTGGAGGGAATGGCCTGAAGCAGAGTCCCAAGTCCTTGAGTGGGGAATGATAGCAATGTGAGTTGGGAGCAAGGATGGTGATAAATAGGTTATACTTCAAAAGCCCAGGGACACAGCATCCTGAATCTGTGGCTTCCATGACCTTGGGGCTGACAGACCAAGATCCACAGGTGCAGAGCATACACTTTCCTCTTCTCCCTCTGCCCCAGGGCAACCCCTAGACTCATTATAATACATTTGCATTGTAGATATAACCTCCCACCATGGAGAAAGGCCACCAGGATGGTTCTGGCACAAGTCTTATAGGGTCAAAAACTCCCCCTCCAGAACCTGTGGGAAGAGTCCTCCCAGATGATTGGAAGCAGCCTCCATTAGAGACCAACCCACTGTACATCACCACTTCTCTTCTCACAGCCCAGAAAGACCCAAAAAATCTCCAATCCCAAAACAACCTAGGGGCAGGTTCCACCTCACAGAACTTGCCTGCTCTCCCACCTCGAGAGTGTACTTTCCTTTAGTAAATTGCTTTGTGCTTCCTACTTTCCTGTGTTTGTGTGTGTGTGTGTGCATGTGTGCATGCGCGCGTGTGCACGCAGGTACTTGCTACTTCAGGCTGTCTTTATTCTGAGCACAGATCCTCATGTAAATCTTTTCATGGGAAATTCAAGAACTGAGACCTGAATTCACACAACACAGACTCTCCCACCAGTAACAAAAGACTATCCTTTCCCCATTATGTATTCTTGCCACCTTTGTTGAATATCAGCTGACCATATATATGTTTTTATTTCTGAGTTCTTTATTCTGTTCTGTCTGTATATCAGTACTATATAAAGCAAACATTTTTTTTATTTTTTCATTTTTTTTATTTTTAAAGATTTATTTGTCAGAGAGAGAGAGAGCTCAAGCAAGGGGAGTGGCAGAGGCAGAGGGAGAAGGAGACTCCCTGCTGAGCAAGGAGCCTGATGTGGGACTCGATCCCAGGACCCTGGGATCATGACCTGAGCTGAAGGCAGACGCTTAACGACTGAGCCACCCAGGTGTCCCTAAAGCAAATATTTTTTTAAAAATAACTTTAGCCTGTTATGTTACAGTCCTACAGTTACAGTGTATATACATTAAATCAAGGTTTTACATTACCACATAAAAATGCTATATAATTCTATTAGATAGCAGTCAATTTCTAAGGGGAAAAATGAAAAACAATTTAGAGCAAAGGAATTTAAAATTGTGGACACTGTTTGAAAGAGCAGTGCACAAGAAAATAGTTTTTTCTTTCCTTTTAAAAAAAATTATCACTGAGCCTACCAAGATTTGATTAAAACCATGAACCTCACATCAAATTACTAGTAAGTAGAAAATTCCAATCAGATCTTAAGCAAGAAGTGTCCAGTAGTAACATCATCAATTATGGATATGCTATTTAGATTAAAAGGTGGATAAATCCAAAGGGGAAAATAGCAATTATTTGGAAGGAAGGAAGGAAGGGAGGGAGGGAGGGAGGGAGGGAGGGAGGGAGGAAGGAAGGAAGAGAGGGAGGAAGGAAAGAAGGAAGGAAGGAAGGAAGAGAGGGAGGAAGGAAGGAGGGAGGGAGGAAGGGAAGGAAGGAAGGGGGGAAAGAAGGAAGGGAGGAAGGAAGGAACGAACGAACGAACGAATGAACAAACCATTTCAGTCTTCAGTCCTGCTGGGTTGAGTGATGTGACGCAGAGCTGAATTATGAACAATTTACACCATTCTTGGTTTCCTTATGCCAGTGTTGGTTTTTGCACTCTCTTTTGTGGTTGTAGTTTTTGTTTTCTTTTTTGTAGTATAACCCAAATCAACTTTCCTACCCTTGTGAAAACCACACTGAGACTCCATTCAAATGATTTATTTTTTTAGACCAAAAAAGCACTTTCAGTTTAATCCATCTAACTCACTAGCCTCCACAGCATTTTGCACCTCCAGTGGGGTCCATGATAAAGAGCTCTTGAGGGATTAATGTTTCCACTTCTTTGTATTTCTTCCTTTTCCAAATTCTTTGGTAATTTTCAAAAACAAATTTGATTCTTTTCTTTGATCCCAAGAGGGCACTAGTTACACATAGTCTTGGCTACTTGCCCTTTCCATATTCGTCACTCTAGTCAGGCTTAGCTGGCCCCAAGTAGAGAAGCATGCCTGTATTGGTAGCAGCTTCTGTGAATACTAAATTTCAATAACTGGTTAGCAGTTATTGAATGCTCTTCCGCTCGCTTAATTTCACCATAACCCTAGGAGGAGAGCTGTAATCTCATCCTCACTTTATGGATGAAGAAAAAAGCTGAGAGAGATAAAATAACGTGCCTAAGGCAAGATGGTTAGCCAAAGATGGAGCCAAGATTCTACCCTGAGTAGTCCGATTAAAGAGGCCCTGTTTTTAAGTACTGCCGTGTTTTCTTATAGTACTGGAGAAATGATAACAGCAATAATAATAATAAAGCAAGAACATACTTTTTACATATAAAGAACAAAACCATTTACACACACTGCTTCATATAGAATTCCCATAATTATCTGAAGAATGTTTTGATCACCACTTTAAAGATAAAAAAAAAAAACACCTAAAACCCTCAGAGTGATGCTGTGAGGTGTGTACATTCTAAGGACAAATTTAGGGGGAAGTGGCATGGTATCTTTGAAAATTATTGTAGAGAGTGTAAGAGAGGCAAAAAAACTATTTTTTTCCTATCCATCTTAGGTTCTCTGGCTCAAGCCCCGATTAGATTACCAAAAACAGATTAGTGAGAGAAGAACTGAAATTTATTACCCTGTGCATATTTGCATATACACAGGACTACCCACTGATGAGCACCTCAACAGGCTGGTTAGAACTTGGAGTCTATATATTAAACTTAGTAGGGGGAGTGGAGGGGGCAAAAGGGCACTTATGAAAATGCAAATGACTTTTTGGAAAGATAAATCATCCTTTAGGAAAATATATGGGAGGTATGATTCTTTGTGACAATGTCTGTCTGGGTGTGGCTCAGTCTTCTCTGATAAGATTAGAATTGCTCCTGGGAAGGAGATTTATGACAACTGAGTTCTGTTAGGAGGCTCTGCTTTTAGACAGATAAGGAATTCCAGGAACTCAAATGACTTCAGCTCAAAATAATTCTGTGTCAAAGTGGCATATTTTGGGGTAGCTTGTCCTGATCCCCTTCAAGAGCCTTGAAACTGCTCTTTCAGTGAGCAAAACTTCCTTTTGGGTCTGTAAAGCTTGGGGTGTGGGTGTGAGAACCATGCTGTTCATGTGTAAACATTTCCTACAACCACTCTTACTCAACCTACTATATTGCTGTTTGGCGACTCCCTGTCCCACCCAGCAGGCTCTTTTTGAGTTTAACTGAGTTGGAAAGCCCTAGTTGTTTTCTGTTAGAAGGCAGATAGATCGTGAGGTTTGAAGTAGGCTGAGCGTGAGGTCAAATGGGAATAGTGACCTCGTCACCTGACAGTGCACATTGAAGCTGTTTTGACTTATCTGAGTTGCTAGCAACATTTCTGAGAAATAGAGTTAGTGTGGCAAAATCCTATATTCTATAGTAACTAATAAAATTTAGAAATCATCCCCATACATACCTTTGGGTAAACTAATTTTAACTTACAGATTGATTATTGGTATAATTTTCACTGGGGTTTTGATTTATATATATATATATATATATATATTTGCACACACACACACATATGTATATACATTTATATGCACATTCTTTAATAGCGAGTGCTTTGAAATACAAAGAATTATTATTACTCCTATTAAGAGAATGTTAGTGAAAACCACTTCCCATTCCTGGCATTTCTATGTAATGGGTATTTATTTTATATATTAGGTGTAATATATATTATATAATCATTGTTCATATATATTTTATATTTAATTTCAAAATTCACAGACCATATAAATCTCAAGAACATGTGGCAAAATTGTAACACTTTTGTCAATATCTTTGTACTAAACTACATAATTTTTACTTTTGCATATTTTGAATTTGTTTGATATGAAATAGATGTTGGAAATTGATGTGAAAACATTCTTAAATGTGATATTCCTTTTGAATATAATTAATTGTAAAGTAGAGAAAATGTACTCTATTGGATAAAGTACAGTTGACCCTTGAACAGCACAGGTTTGAACTGTGTGGGTCCACGTATACATACATGTTTTTTGATAACTAACAGTACAGTACTATAAATATATTTTCTCATCCTTATGATTTTAACATTTTCTTTTCTTTAGCCTACTTTATCATAAGAATACAGTATATAGAACATACAACATATAAAATATGTATTAATACACTGTTTATGCTATCAGTAATTCTACTAGTCTACACTGGGCTATTAGTAGCTAAGTTTTTGGAGAGTCAAAAGTTATTTCGGACTGTGGAGGTGGTCAGCACCCCACATTAGGCAAGGGTCAGCTGTACATTAATTTGGATTCAGAAGATCATCGTTTATATCCTGTTCTCACTGCAGTAGATTTATTTACCTTCTCTGAGCCTATATGTAAATGACATGGTGCTATTTAACCTGCATACCTTAAAGAATTGTTATAAAGCTGGAATGAGATGCTTTATGTGCTATTTCTTTTCTGTAAAATATAAAGCATCTTAAAAATGTAAATCCTTTATATTATACAGGATAATGTTAGGAAATAACCCAAATATCATAAAGAAAATTGTAGAAATTGGGAAATGGCTCAAAACAGTTCACGAACACCGGCTCAATTTTCTAAGTGCATGTACTTTAAAATTATATTTTAGATAGAATAGAATTACCATATGATCCAGTAATTCCACTACTGAGTATTTTACTCAAAGAAAACAAAAACACTAAATCAAAAACATATAGGCACCTGTACTTACTGTAGCATTATTTACAGTAGCCAAGATATGGAAGCAACTCAAGTGTCTATCAATAGATGGAAGAATAAAGATGTGGTATGTAAGTATATACAATGGGATATTACTCTGTCATAAGAAAGAATGTGATCTTGCCATTTGCAACAACATGGATGGATCTAGAGTGTATAATGCTACATGAAATAAGTTAAACAGAGAAAGACAAATACCATATAATTTCACTCAGATGTGTAATTTAAGATACAAAACAAAACAAAGAAAAAAGAGAGATAAACCAAAAAATACTCTCAAATACAGAGAACAAACGAGTGGTTACCACAAGGTGAGGTGGAGGGGGTTGGGTGAAATAGATAAAGGGGATTAAGATTACAATTATCTTGATGAGCACTAAGAAATGTATTGAATTGTTAAATCATCATGTTGTACATCTGAAACTAATGTAACATTGTATGTTAATTATACTTCAATAAAAAACTGTAAAAACAATAAATAAAAATATTAAAAAAAACTGTAAAAAAATTATATTTTCCTTACAATTATACAAAAGTTCACTGTCAATTATTTAGAATATACATGTAAACAAAATGAATATGGCAGTGTTATCTATTATAAATATTCTGGTATTTATTTAACAAAGAATCATATTATTTTAACTGTGTATGGGAGAAAAAGTTATTTTCTCTCTATTCTTCTAGTTTTTTTCTTTCTTTGAGAGAGAGAGTATGAATGGGAGGGGGAGAGGGAGAGGGAGAGAGAATCTCAAGCATACTCTGTGCTGAGTGAGGAGCCATTGTGGGCTCCCTCCCACCTCCCTGACATCATGACCTGAGCGGAAATCAGGAGTCAGTTGCTTAACCAACTGTGCCATCCAAGCGACCCTCTTCTCTTCTAGTTTCAATAGCTGGGGCCCATAAATCAAATGGATAAAAGGTTAACAGGAGGGGGAAAAAGTATTTTAATTATGTATATATACCCAAAAGAGTTTCACAAAGAAATAAGACTCAAGGAGGTGGCTAAATGATTGCGGCTTATATACTGTCTTAGGCTAAACAAAGGGAAAGGGGTTTGGGGGTTCTGAGTGGAGGAGGCAGTTCTGGAAAGATGAGAGAAGGAAATACATGGCAAACAAGGGATGTTTTGTTATGTGGTTAAGAGACTCTCAGGTGAGAACAGATGTCTCAGGGAGTAGCTCTCTTCCTGGTAGGGGCATCTTTACAAATGGAAATGTCTTTTATAAATGCAAACTTCCTTTACAAAAGGAGACATTTTATATTCTTTTTTTTTTTTTTAAAGATTTTATTTATTTATTTGAGAGCAAGAATGAGAGAAAGAGAGAACATGAGAGGGGGAGGGTCAGAGGGAGAAGCAGACTCCCTGCTGAGCAGGGAGCCCGATGCGGGACTCGATCCCGGGACTCCAGGATCATGACCTGAACCGAAGGCAGTCGCTTAACCAACTGAGCCACCCAGGCGCCCCCTTTTTTTTTGACATTTTATATTCTATTTTAATGCAGTTAGGGGGAGGTAAACAGCTTTTCCTATGCCTGCTGATTCTGGATTGCCTTTAGCTCAAACAAATCTATATGCCAAAGAGGTATATTTTGGAATGGCATATTCTCATACCCTTCAACTTGCTTTTTTTGTAATTTGAGAAAAGCATTGAACATTTTTCCATACCATTACATAATTCTCCTCAACATTTTTGTGAGGGTGATATAACATCTTATTGAGTACCATTGGACAAACATTATTCATGTAATAATGAAAACACAACTTTATTTTTGCTCTCATCATTTCTTTAACCTTGATCCAGTGAGGGTGACCCTTCCCTGGCCCTAGAAGAAAATTCTGGCAGGGCTCTGGCTTATCTTCTTACTCTGAAGAAATAGCAGACCTAGATTCTTCTCTCACTTTAAATTGTAAAGTTACAATTTAAAATCAATCAAAAATTAAAAATTAATTAATTAAAATAAATCAAAATTTTGGACCTGATTTAAAATTAAATCTTCTCTCCTTCAGCTCAGGGCTGCTTTCTAAATACTTCACCAAATGAGCAGGTGGGGTGGTAGAGCATGTTTGGTGTCCTTTATATTCCTCATATTTTCCATTTAGATAAAAGGGTCATGAAATCCTTTCTTGGATCACTACTGTAGTCAGTTGGCTTCATGTACTTTGAGCCTGGTCTATGTTTCAATTTGACTCCTTTCTTGGAAAGATACTTTTGAGGATCTTTACACATTTCTTGCCGGCCTTTTTCTCTTTTGCAGTTTCTCCAGTATTAGTATATATTTGTCTGTTGATTATGTGCAACTGCTTCCTCAGTCCCAGAGTTTCTTCCAGGATCTTGTGGTTGTGGGTCCATCTGTCCCTCAGGTGTCCTATTAGAGAAATATTAGATGTCCTTAATCAAGCTCTCTCACGCATATGGAACATCTCATCTGTGAGCAACATTTATGCATCCATTGTTCTGATAAACTTTGAGAGAACAGGATGATCCCAGTCTAACTGTATGGAGCCTATTGGCTCCATTTCCAAAACAGCTGGTGAGTGAATCTCTAGTCTTTTAGATTTCCCATGATGATTTCAAATTTGGCACCGTGGAACGGAACATATTAAGCTCCTCTCATTTTCCTCGGAGGCACTCTTCACAGCCCTTCTTTCTCCTCACAGTATGTTCTGTGTATTCTCCTCACAGTATCCTTTCTCCAGAAGATGCAAAACTAGAGACAGATTGCAGTTTAGCAATTTAGCTTGTGACCAGAAGTAGGCAGAAATGGAAAGTGATTGCTAATGGGTACAGGGTATCTTTTTCAGATAATGCAGATGTTTTAAAATTGACCGTGGGGATAGTTGCACAACTCTGAATATACTGAAAACATTTAATTGTATACTAAAGGCGCTAAAATATATGGTGTTTGAATTATATTTCAATAAAGCTATTATATATTTTAAAATAATGAAGAAAGAGTAGATCCTATGACCACAGAGTTATGTATCTAGTTCTGATCTTTCACCTAAACACTGGATTGGCTACATATCTATAATCCATTTGATACTTTACATATTTTTATCTATTCTTTAAAATGGTTAACCTAAGAGAATTTAATATATTAGACATGAATTTTTAATTATGTTCAGGAGAGTTTTAAAAATTATTAATATTTAAATATCTTGAAAGAGTTTGATTCTGTTAAGTTTTTATTAATTACTCTGATGTATGTAAGTATTTAGGGAAATATTGATTGAAGTTGAAAGACATATTAACTGTTTCATGTGCTTATAAGATTAATAAATTGCACATTGAACAGCAACAGAATATATAAGATAGTACGATATGACAGTATCCAATTAAGACATAAATGAAGATATGGTCAAGATATAAATAGTTTATAATCTAGCTGTTAGTCTTCTAATTTTGTTTTTTAAAAAAGCTGGCTGGAATTTGTATTGATATATAGGTTAATTTGCGGGGGGGATTGACGTCTTTTCAACACTCATTTTTCCGAACCATAAATATTATATAACTTACCATTTTATTAGCTTGTCTTTAATACTGTTTATAGTAATCCCCTCTTATGTACAGAGGATCATTCCAAGACCCCCAGTGGATGCCAAAAACTGCAGATGGTATCAAACCCTATATATACTATGTAATTTTTTATACATACACACTTAAGACAAATTTTAATCTATAAATTGGGCACATTAAGAGAGTAGCAACAACAATAATAAAATAGAATAATTATCATGATATACTGTAATAACAGTTATGTGAATGTGGTCTCTCTTTCTCTCAAAATGTATTGTACTGTACTCATCCTTCTTCCTCTTGGAAGATACGAGATGATAAAATGCCCCTTGATGAGACGAGGAGAGGGGAATGGCAAAGACATTGTGATGTAGTGTCAGGCTACTATTGACCTTCTGACCCATGATGAGAAGGAGGATCATGTGCTTCCAGATTCAGATTGACAACAGTAACTGAAACCAGAGAAAGAGAAACTGTCACAAGTAAGGGGGAACCACTGTAATTGAATCTTCTTTAATTCTCTCAGCAATATTTGGTGTTTTCTAGGTAGAAGTCTTGCACTTTTTTTCTTTTTTTAGATTTATTTTTAAACATTTGATGAATTTTGGTGCCATTAAAATGGTGTAATTTCATAATTTGCTTTGCTAATTGTTCACTGCTGCTTTAAAGAAATTCAGAGTTTTACGTGATTTTGAATCTAGAAGCACTGATTAATTCTAGTAGTTTGAATTCTTTTGGATATTCCATATCTTCAGTCATATTATTTGCAAATACTATCAAAATTTTTTCTTTGCAATTCTTATATGTTTTGTTTTTTTCTTTGCATTATTAGACAATCTAGGGTTTTCCATATCCTGTAAATGCAGATGCAATAGGAAATATTCTTGTCTTGTTCCCAAACCAAGGGTAAGTTTGTCATATCTTATCATTGAGAATGTGTTTGCTGGGGAAACTTTCTAGTGCCATTTATCAGATTTGAAATGTTTTGTAAGAGTTGTTGTTTTTCATCATGAATAGATTTTGAGTTTAATTTGCTTTTTCTAAATATTTTGAGATAACATTTTTTTTCTTTATTCTTTTAATGTAGTGCATTACATTATTAGAATTTTGAAACTTTGAATGTTAAACTAACTTTACATTTTTTTTAATAAACCCATTTGGCTTTGATATATTTACACACACACACACACACACACACCCACTGACTCCACTCATATTGTTCATCAAACTTTTGTCTAGGATCTTTGCATCTGTATTTATTATGATAAAGATCATCTTGCAACTTTCCTTTTTGTGATGTTATTTTTAGAGTTTGGGGAAAGGTTGTCCTGGCCTCATAAAAAAGAGTACAGTAGAGTTGCATAAAACTTGTGTTATTTCTTTATTATTTGGTAGAATTCACAAGTTAATGAATCTGGGTCTGAAGATCTCTTTATGGGAGGATTTTTAACTAGAATTAATGATAAAAATAGATACAATAGTATTCAAAATTTCCATTTCTTTTCATATTTTGTATAATGGGTTTTTACAAAGAATTCTTGATTTCATCTAAATTTGCAAATTAATTAACATAAAGATGTTTCAAATATCTTTTTTTTTTTTAAAGATTTTATTTATTTATTTGAGAGAGAGAGAATGAGAGAGAGCAAGCACATGAGAGGGGGGAGGGTCAGAGGGAGAAGCAGACTCCCCGCCGAGCAGGGAGCCCGATGCGGGATTCGATCCCGGGACTCCGGGATCATGACCTAAGCCGAAGGCAGTCGCTTAACCACCTGAGCCACCCAGGCGCCCATGTTTCAAATATCTTATTTTAGACTGTGTTTTAAATTCTTAGTTATGTTATTTAGTTATTTAGTTTATAAATTTCTTTAGTTATGTCTTTCTTCTTATTTCTGGTGTTATTTCCTCTTTCTCTCTCTTTCTGTGTGGTGTATGTTTCTGCCCTTGATCACTCTTGCTGATAAATATAACTTATGTTTTTCAAATAACCTATTTTTAGATTTGTTATATTCTTTGTCATACATTTTTTTTTAAAGATTTTATTTATTTGACAGAGAGAGCACAAGCAGAGGGAGAGAGAGAGAGAAGCAGGCTCCCTGCTGAGCAAGGAGCTCGATGTGGGACTTGATCCCAGGACCCTGGGATCATGGCCCGGGCCGAAGGCAGCCGCTTAACCAACTGAGCCACCCAGGTGTCCCTCTTTGTCATACATTCTTATATTTAATTACCTTCTCCTTTTATGTTTATTACTTCCTTCCTTTTATTTCCTTTGTTTTTAATTTGCTGTTCTTTTTCTAACTTCTTGCGATAGATACTTAAAACTTTGACTTTCATCCTGTTTTTTCCTAAGTGTTTAAGGGTATACATTTCTTTTAATCATAAATCCATAAGTTTTGAGATGTCTAATTTTTATTATCATTCCATTTAAAATACTTTCTTTTATTTTGGTTTCTTCTCTGAATCAAAATTGTTTAGAAGTATATTATTTTATGTCCAAAATTTTGGAGTTTTCTGATTATTTTTGCTTTTTTGACATAAAATATGGTCATTTTTGATCAATGTTATATGTGAATTTGAAGAGGAATTGAATTCTTTTATGAATTGGGTGTGCTATTTTATACATGTTAGTAAAGGTATATTAGTCAATTGATTGTCAGACTATATCCTTGTTGATATTTTTGTCTGCATGTTCTAACTAACAGCTGTTGAGTGATACATGTTAAAATTGTATACTATGGTCATAGGAGCTTTATAGATTTTTCTGTTTCTCTTTTTGGTTCTGCCAACTTTAACTTTATATATATCAAGATTATGTTATTATTTTTTATATCTTTCTGAATGGTGTGACTCAATTATTATTACAATATAACTATTTTTATCTGTTAATTCTTCTTCACCTAAAGCCTACTTCTCTGTATTCGCACAGCTACCCCATCTTCTATTGGCAAGTATTTAATATTTTACTCCCTATCCTTTTACTTTTAATTTTTCTTCACCCTTATTTTAAAGTGTGTCTCTTGTAAGCAGCTTATATATTTTATATCCAGTCTTTTCTTCTTTGTATTTTAATTGGAAAAATTAATGTTTATATTTAATATAATTAATAATAATTGGGTTTAAATCTTATTTTTTTTCTTATTTGTCCACATGCTCTATTTTCTTTTTCCCCTATATTTTATGCCCTTTTCTGGATTAAATGCTTTATTATTTATTATTTTCTTTAGTATTAGACATGGTTGGTACCCCACCAAGTTATCCCTTTCTGGTGCATTAAACCTCCATCTATAGTTAGTGTAGGTTTCTAATGGCTTAGAGCTGCACAATTCTCAAAAGAATTGCTCTCTGCCACCAAAGTGTTACATGGCTGGGAATGCCTTGGACATTACCTTCAAGGCAGTGACAACCAACGACTAACTGAAATGGCAGGGTACAAAAACCTGGTCCCCTTGCCTAATGATGGAAAAAGACTGTCACCATTAGCTTAGGAACACCCTGTGGGATCAAGTTGAGGCTAGAGTATTTCTGAAACTAACCTTTGCTTTGCATTCTCCCCTGTCCTATCCTGCTTTCCTTATTTTCTCACTGGGTTACCTGAATTGATTTCTCAATAAATCACTTGCTCAAAATCCCTGGTGCAGGCTCTGTTTCTAGGGATTTCAACCTAAGACCTCTCTTAGGGTACATGTTAGTTACACAGCCTTTTACTCTTAGTGGTTATCTAGAGATATTTTTAGATACATTAATAATTTTAGGCATTTGACATTTTTAAAATTAATTTTATTAAATTAATAATTTTTAAATACGCTGAATATTGTATATAATTTATAATGCATTTTAACTGACTAACCACTCTTATTCTTTTGGTCTTATTTTTGTCATGCACATTAATACTATTTTTATTCAGATGTATGTACTTATCCATATCATTGTATTGCTTGTTCTATTAGATAGTGACAGAGGCATGTTGAAGTCTTCTTCAATAAATTACTTCCATAGGAATCTCCATCTCAGGCTCTACTTCTATAAAATCTGACATAAGATATGCTTTGTCAATAGATCTACAAGGTATTATATTTTTATGCAGTCAACATTCATATTGATTTAGTTCCCTATTTATTCTTTCCATTAAGGCTCTCAGACTTGCAGTTAGGATTCCAGAAAGTAGGATTCACTAATTTAGCCATTTGACTGACTGGCTCTGTGTAGCCACAAGTTTACTTTGCAGAGAACTCTTCCATGCTCATTGAAAGGTACAGGTGGGTGTGCACTAAGGAGTAGAATAATGAATACTCGTTCTTGTTTTGGCTATGGCATTCCACGTTCATGCCTTCAGGTGACTGCGTCCTTTTGGTTGCAGCAGCTTACGATTAATTAGGCATTGGATCCCTGTTTAAATTTATGTTAGAAGAATCCATGTTCGGGACACCTGGGTGGCTCAGTCCGTTAAGCGGCTACCTTCGGCTCAGGTCATGATCGTGAGGTCCTGGGATTGAGCCCCACATCAGGCCCACTGCTCAGCGGGGAGCCTGCTTCTCCCTCTCCCTCTGCCTGCCACTCCCCTACTTGTGCTCTCTCTCTATCTCTCTGTCAAGTAAATAAATAAAATCTTTAAAAAAAAAAAAAAAGAAGAATCTGTGTTCTTTTCTGGAACAGGAACATTCTATTTCAGAGAATTTGTAAGCATCTACCCAGGACCTTTAGGATAACCTACATCTTTCACAATTTCCCAGAGTTGAAAAGGGCAGCAATGATCTACCAAACCTAGAAATATGGTTAATAGGTCCTGGCCACATGGAAATTTGCTGAGTCCGTTTTGCTTGGGATCATTTTACTCTGCACATCCATTTCACAGGCTCACTCCTCCAGACATGTGAAACTGTGTAAAAGGAAAAAAAGGTAGCCTGGCCTGAGTATATATCATATAGATTTCCACTGTATGCCTGTTACAGAGTTCACTAAGAATAGGAGGCCGGACTCAGACTCAGGACTATCCTACTGTTGTCAAGAAACCAAGAAAATATGAACATTTCCGAAAGCTATGTAAGTCAGTATTAATTGTCCATAAGGCGTCAATTGTGGACAATGGATATCGTAAAAAATAAAATCAGCATAAAAATGTTGAGACAGTATGAATTGAGTTTTTATAAAAATAAACAATAAATGAATTTGAAAAATATTTCTGGAAAAGAAAACAATCCATGTTTGCTGATTTTTAAATGTCTGGAGTAGAGAGAAATGAGGCTGGCAATCCCATGAAACATAAATTATTGCTGTATTAATGAATAATTGCAACTACTTTAGGTATTTAGAGAGTTAATAAACATTAATGTGCATGTGATGTACTTTGAAATTCTTGTACTGTTTTCCCAATTGTTTTGCATCTGAACTTGATGATATGTAATTTTGATTAAAAAGAAGAAATAATCAGGTTGCTTTCTATACCAAATTTGTTCTTATCTGGTTGCTATGACGATCCTTCGAGAGTTCCCTCCCCCCCTTTTGTGGATTTATCTCTTTTTGATGTTATAAAAAGAGTTTTCCTAGGTAAGGAATTTATTTCTTTATGCTTAAAGGGTTTTTAAGAAATAATAAAAGCTTCTAGTGAAAGCCTCTTCATTCCAGGGTGTCATGTCTTATTTAAGATTTAAAATGAAAAAGTTGATACCTCTTGTAAAAAAAAAAAAAAAAAAAAAAAAAACAATGAAGAAGCAGGTCGTTTGTGGAGAATTTGAATTTTTATTTCTTCCATATTGCACGGACTAATTGCATCCTCTGCTGTTAATCTGCGCACATAAAGGTTTATTTCTCTACTTGATTTTTGTCTTATTATTTTGTCATAGATGGTGTTAAACATTAAAATACTCCCATAGATCTCTAATTCATCTGGAGGGATGGATTTTAAAAAAGAGAATACTAGACTTTCAGTTAGAAACCTAAGTTCCCGTCCTGATTTTGTCACTAAAAATTGGACTGACTTTGGAAAACTCTCCTGATGCCCTGTGAGCTATGACTTCTTTCTTTCTAAAAAGTGGTTGTTATACTATATGGTTCTCCCCAGTTTGAAAACAATGTAACTCTTTGTGCAGTCTCTTTTTCCATGGACTATTTATCTTCTTAAAACATTTTTTTTTGAAGTCCCTTTGTATCTTCTATGAAGTTATAACAAATGAAGTAACAAATATTTGTTGGGTTTCTCTTATAGACCAAGAACATGTCATGTTCTCTTGATGAAGTTAAGTCACATGAATTCTTCCAGAGAACCTTAATGTGTACAGAGACATCATGTAGCAAACGGAGGTAACTTTTGTTGATATATTTAAAGCAGAAATAATTAGATAGCAGGATAATGAATTCATCCTATTCAGTCTCCAAATTGACTGCCTAGATGATTTACTAGGTAATGTCGGCTAGTCCAGTGGTTCTGACACCTTAGGGTGCACCTGCATCTCCTGTAAGGCTTGTTGAAATATTAGGATCCTCTCAGTTTCTGATTCAGTATGTCTGAGGTGTGGCTGGAGAATTATCATATGAAACAAGTTCATAGGCCATATTTATGCTGCTGTCCTGGTCCTAGGATCACACTTTGATGATCACTGGGCTGGTCAATCTGTAGAGTTCTTTACAATTTTGTGGCTAGGTATGTAGTGATAGGAGCCATATCCTAACGCCACTAACACTGTTGTGTTGCTGTCATCTTTGGGGATTACACAACACTTCTTGAATTAAGAAGTTACTTTGTATCCTAGTGTTTGTTTTGAAGAAGTAACATGAATCAGTATTTGATACCTAGGGCCCACATGGTGTGAGGGAAAGAAGATTTTTTTTTTTTTTAAAGATTTTATTTATTTATTTGAGAGAGAGAGAGAGCACAAGCAGGGGGAGGAACAGAGGGAGAAGCAGACTCCCTGCTGAGCAGAGAGCCCCATGCAGGGCTCCATCCCAGGACCCTGGGATCAGGGCCTGAGCTGAAGGCAGACGCTTAAGGGACTGAGCCACCCAGGCTCACCGAGAAAAAAAAAAAAAATTCTTATCTAAGTTTATATAGCCTACAAATATGAAAACATAAGATCATATGTAGAGATCAATTATTATGCTTCAGTTATGAAACAAATTCACTTAAGATTCTGTATCATATTCTTCTAGAACTATATTTACATTTTAATTGTGATTGTTATGGGATTGTTATTTGCCATGCATAAATCAACAATTGGTCTCTTTTGAAGAAGAAATTATCCGTGTAGTTGGCTTGCAATCAGATGTATTTTTCAAATTTGCTTCTACATGCATAATTTAGATAGTTATCTGAATGTTTCCAAATATATTGATAACTGGCACTAAGTAACCTAATCATTTGTATTTCCCTTTTGGTTCATATGTTCACCGTTTTGTCATCATTTGAAAGAACAAGGCTCTTTTTGTCATTCTTAGTGACCCAAACACCAGTCAGAATGAGAAAGGATATCAGATTTAATTTAGTCTAACCTTTTAAAATTATACATAGAAGGGTAAGCACATTGTGAATCCTAGCTCGAACTAGAACTCAGTTATTCTGATACCCAGGCTAATTCTCCCAGCACTGATTTGTAATGTTTACTTGACTTATTTTGTCCTCAGATGGTATCATCTTTTCTTTCCCCTCCCTCAGATCACTGGAGAGTTGACAGCCACCGAAACAGAGATCCGCTACCCCCTAACTCATGGCTGGGGTGTACACTGTAGAAGGCCTAAATCTAATTTAAATGTTATGCAAGTATGTGCATGTGTTCCTAACTATGTGTGACCTAGGGACCTAACATTTGTATCTATCTCCCTTCACTTGGCAATTTAATCTGTCTCAAATTAACATCACATATTTTACAATAAGAACGAGCTTTCATATTTATACTACAGTAAATTTCTGAATAGTACCTCCAGTTTGATTACCCTCAGGGGTAGATTGCAAATTCCTCCCCTCCCTATATTGTGATTGTTAGCTCCTCCCCATTATAGGTGGAATGTGTTTCCCCAGCTTTTAAGTCTGCCAGCCTTGTGACTTTCTTTGACCAACCTAATGTAGCAGAAGTGAAACTGTGCAAGTCATGAGGCCGGATCTCAAAAGGCCTTGCACAGATGCTGGGCAAACAGACCACATGGAGCCTGCTGGAGGACAAGAGGAGGGTTGAAATGCTCCAGGTGCTAACTCGGCCTGCCCCCCAGTATAACCTTGCAGCTGATCTCTGCCATATGGCCAGCTCAAACCACCCAACAGAGCCATTTCAATTTTCAATCCTTACAATCATGAGCTAAGTAAATGGCTATAGCTTTAGGCCACTAAGCGGTGCAATGGTTTGCTAGGCAGCAATGGATAACTGATGCATATACCTTTGGAAATAAATCCATGATTGTCTTCCAAATTGCTTTAGCAATTTGGCTTACTGAGTTTCTATTGGGCCTATTGCAGTGAGCTATAAAGAACATTTTCCAGATGCTCTTGTGGCTAGGTGTGCTCGGGTAATCTGGTTAATAAGATGTAAGCTGAAGGGAAGTGAAACATTTTTAGGTAGTGCCCTTTAAGAAAAGCTACTTGGCCTCTTTTTCTTTCTTCCTTCCCTCCTTCCTTCCTTCTTTCCTTCCTGCCTTCCTGCCTTCCTGCCTTCCTGCCTTCCTGCCTTTCTTTCTTTCTTCTTCTTTCTTTCATCTTATTTATTTGAGAGAGAGAGAGAGATCATGAACAGGGGGGAAGGGTAGAGGGAGAAGCAGAACCCCCGCTGAGCAGGGAGCCCAATGTAAGACTCAGTCGCAGAACCCTGGGATCTTGACCTGAGCCGAAGGCAGATGCTTAACCGACTGAGCCACCCAGGCATCCAGCCTCTATTTCTTCTTCCTTCCTGCTGGCCAGAGCACAGACAGGGAGATGGTGATTCCTTCGATCCTGTGGGTGAGGGTGATCATCTAGGCACAATGGGATCAAAGGAGTCTGAACTCCTCAGTGGTGTCACGGACCAGAGCCACTTTCACTCTCTGGTCAGCCAGACTTAAGACTTCTATGGAAGAGAGAAGTTCTGTCTTACTTGTCACTGCTATATTTGTCTCTGTTAAACCAAACTAATATTCTCTTCTTATTGATTTAAAAAAAAAAAATCAAATTGTATTTATCCTAGAATGAAAAATCATTTGTACAAAAGCATGTGAATGAAAATGGTAAAAATGCATTAAGAGATACCCTAGGAGTTCTTTATGTGCAACACTCACATCAGAGCGGAATTCCCTGAAAATAGTTTCATAGTCACAATTTGTCATTTGACGCACTAGGCACTGAGCTAAGCACAAATATACATTATCTCTCTTAATTCTCAGAACACACTTATGGGAATCTGATGTATAAATTGAGGCTTATACCAGATAAGTAACTTATCTGATGTCACATACATACTAACTGGTAGAATAATGATTTGAACCTAGATCTTTCTGGTTCTAAAATCATAACCTAGGTGGTCAGTGAGGTCCAAACTTTGCACAGCTTCCTTTGCTACAAATACTTAAACAGTGGAGCCCAAGAGGAACATTCTAGGCTGGTTGATAGCTAAAGCAGTTTTCTAGAAAATAATCAATTAAATTGCTATTTTATTTAGTTTTTTTTTAATTTTTTTAAAAGATTTTATTTATTTATTTGAGAGAGAGAGAATGAGAGAGAGCATGAGAGGGAGGAGGGTCAGAGGGAGAAGCAGACTCCCCGCTGAGCAAGGAGATGTGGGACTTGATCGCCGGACTCCAGGATCATGACCTGAGCCGAAGGCAGTCGCTTAACCAACTGAGCCACCCAGGCGCCCCTATTTATTTATTATTTTTTAAGGAGGTTTCATGCCCAGTGTGGAGCCCAACACAGGCATGAACTCACAACCTTGAGATCAAGACCTCAGCTGAGATCAAGAGTCAGATGCTTAATCAACTGAACCACCCAGGCACCCCTAAATTGCTATTTTTTATTTCTTATTTGCATATTTGCTTTGACAGTCTTCACTGTCCTACATTTTCCAAGTAATTGTCTTAATTCTCCATTTTCCCTGAACTGTGCCTATCAAATATGACCTAATTTTTGCAACCAGTATTTTCTATCATCTCAGTGAGTAGCTTGACGTTGTGTTCCAAGCTGATAGTGATGAAAGTGAAAACCTGGATGCGTAATCGTTGAGATGGTTAAGTCAATTGTACAAAACACTCTGAATATTGACAGAGTAAGTTGGATACTTCACAGTCATGGCTCATTCAGAACATTCTCCTCAAACTGCACTGCAGTCTCATGACAACATCTCAAGAGCCACCGCATTTTGAGATAGAAGTCTGAGCCCAGCATTATCATGGGGATCGTGTGTGTGTGTGTGTGTGTATGCAGAAATATAATATATATATACACACACACATACCCAGACACATCCATTTATCTAGTCTATCGGTATAAATCAAACCATAAGAATCTGTTGTGCTTGCCTATTAAGTATCACAATGAAATTGCACAATCTTGCACAATTAACTATTCTGTAAGGGCTTTCTATTGTGGGAATAACAGGGTTGTGGCAGGTCAGGTTTCTGGAACATTGTCAGAGCTAGGACAGAAGGCTTTAACAACACCTGCCAGTGCCGTGAACAAAGGCGTATTGCATTTATACAGTGGTTTTCATCACAGGGTATCTGCTCGCCTCAAAGGGGGATGCAGAGCTCCTATTCACAGCCCAGGAGAATGCTTCTCTTTTCAGAGCTCAGCATGTGACTCACCTATATTCAATGTCATGGGGACCACCCTCTTATTTCAATCCCAGAGGGCCAGAAAAAGTGATTTTTCTATGTAACATCTCCGAACCCCCTTTGACCATGCCATTGTAAACGTGAGGGAGAGTTCCACATAATCACATCTGGAAGGGATTGTCGAATGTGCAGTGTGACTGAGTTCAAAAATTACTTTCATTTAGAAGGATATTAGACAGTTCTTATTCAGTTAAGATAAGGACAAGCAATGATGCAAGCCAAATGGAGCTATTTAAAGGGAGCATGTAGCTGCTTCTCTGGAGAAGCTGTATTTTTACCAGGACAGCCCTTAGAAAACACGATTATTATTTTGACAAAATAGCTTCATTTCCTTTACAAGGATCTGCATGGAAGACTGACTGAGTTATTAATTGAACTTTTTTTTTTTTTGGTTTCTGATCTCTCTAAGGGCATTTCTTCAAGGCAGCTAGGGCTTCTGTGTCTAATTCCTCGTCACTGTATCTATTTCCTCGCCTCAGAAATGTAGAAATGTCTTCCATGGCTCGTGGTAGTGTCGTGTAAAATGCAGCCCAACAGGAATATTTAAGATGGTTCAGAGCGGCATGACCGGTGTGGGCTGTCTACGGCGCCGTGTGCAGATTTTTATGCTCCTGTTGAGAATGACATTGAGGGCTCAGGCATTGCAGGTGGACTCCTGGTAGGTTCCTTCTGGCCATTTCAGTACAAACAAACAAACAAACAAGCGACCAGCAATGAGGAGGAGAACATTGGTATGGGCTGTTCCGCATTGCTGGGAAATCCGCTCAGCTGCCTAGGCTTTGTTTCACAGCGCAGAGCAAATCTCAGGAAATTTCCTCCTAAAAGACAAAGAACGAGCACAGGGGAGTCTTAAATAAGAGGAACAGACTCTGAAAGGTGTCAGTGTAAGTGCTTTTGAACAAAGGAAAGTGAAACAATGTTCACCCTAAGAATCTGAATTAGCTCTTGTTTTGCTAATTGAGTGAATGGAAAAAAAAGAAAAAAAGAGAGAGAGACAAGAATAAAATAAGTACTTCAGGGTACAGAGAAAAATGAAGTTATGAGACCGTGAACACTGGGAGAGACAGGAATGAAAAGAGAACTTTTGATCTGGTGTTCAGTAATCTGAAATTATATGCACAAAATGCTACCATTTTTAGTAAATGATGGTACTTTTGTCTTTCGTTTTTGAATAGTTCTCAGAAAATTAATATTTAATGCATACATTTAATACACATAAGTCTCTAATGTGCACGAAATGCTTCACTGCCATGATATATGTCGTAGTCCCTCCTGTAATTCAAACAGACCTCAGAATCTGTATAATAAGAGTGGCAGGCCTGATTCTGTCAAGTTTATGATGGGTTTCAAGTGAAATTACCTAACTTACCTCCATGTCACCTTTCTTGTGTTGGAGAAAAGGATGGACAAAACTATGCTGCGTGTCCTTTCCGGCTTTAGAGGTTGAGGATTTACTACAATCAATAGTGGCATCAAAACAGATCCAGAGTTCTCTCTCTGCCAGGTGGTGTGTCTGTATTCACTCTTCGGTTTGAAACATACCTAATCTATCAATCTTTATAGTCTTTTTTGATACTTCTAAGCCAAATAATATTACCTGGTTTTTATTCTCGCTCTATCCCCTCAACTGATGTGTTTCTAATGTGTCTAAAATGAAAAGACTTGCAAAGTCAGGGTATGTTCAACATTGAAACTACAAAGAAAATAACAATGTGAATGTTCCATCAATAGCAGGTCAGTTGTACCCTGTTTGTACTCATTTGTTTTATAAATACATCTGCAGACCAGAATATTTTATGAATCATGGACACGCTGGATGCATATGTATTGTATTGTAGACTACATAATATGTTTCTCAATATAAAACAAATCAGATATGATATAGTAGCTGATGGTTTAATCTGCATACCTCTGACCTGAACTGATTTGGATTGATGTTTTTTTTGAAATGTAAGTAACAACTCCAAAAGATTAAATGATTGAAACAGCATTCCACATCTAGCAAGCCTATCTCAATATTTTCTCTTGATTTTTTTCCTTCCACTTTATATATTAAGAAATGGGATACATATCCCATTTCCCACAATTTCTCCTGTGACATATATATATATATATATATGTCACAAGAGGAACTCTTTAAAATAAAAATAAAATATTATTACCTGACAAAATAATGAAGAACCACCAAAATCTGCATGCCATCAGTGAGAATACCACTGCATCATTACTGTCCTCTATTCAGATAAAAATGTCCTGAACACCTAGGTGGCTCAGTCATTAAGCATCTGCCTTCGGCTCAGGTCATGGTCCCAGGGTCCTGGGATCGAGCCCCACGTTGGGCTCCCTGCTCCACGGGAAGCCTGCTTTTCCCTCTCCCACTCCCCCTGCTTGTGTTCCCTCTCTTGCTGTGTCTCTATCTGTCAAATAAATAAATGAAATCTTTAAAAAAGATAAAAATGTCCTATCTTGTCTACTAGATTGAGGCTGTCGAGACATCACACCCAAGTCACTTGCAACCCAGTGGATTATTGTACATTGTTTCAAATTATTCCTCAATTTTTAGATTAGTCTACTTTTAAAAATACATGTTTTTTCCCCAAAAATCTATTAGAATAATTACACTCTTTTGGGGTGCCTGGGTGGCTCAGTCGTTAAGCGTCTGCCTTTGGCTCAGGTCATGATCCCAGAGTCCTGGGATCGAGCCCTGCGTCGGGGTCCCTGCTCAGTGGGAGCAGGGAGTCTGCTTCTCCCTGGGCCCTTCACCCCGCTTATGTTCTCTCTCTCACTCTCTCTCAAATAAATAAAATCTTAATAAAAAAAGAAGAAGAATTGCATTGTTTAGGTGCATCTGGGTAGACTTCTAGGTAAATATTTGCCCTATCACTGATACCTGTATTTTACTTCAGCAATACTGTTTAGAGTACACACTCACAAATAAGATTTCATCACCACAGTTAATGTAGGTCTTTATACAAAATGGATGCTAATAAATGTTGCTGGTGAGAAAAATAGTTTCCAAAATATTGTTTTTTGACACTTCAAAGTTTTTGTTTTCTTTTTTCCTTCTCAATTTTTGTCTCCCTTGTATCTAGATGAGACTTCAAATGTAGGTAACTAGTCCTTTTTCACCAACTGAGAGTGAGTCCAGAAATTTAGCTTAATCAAAGTTTTAATAATCTGATCTGAAAACTACTCTGTGAATATTCAAAATACATTATGTGTATGCTTGAGAGACTCAGTCAATTTATAAAACAGTGATTCTTTTAATAGCTAACAAAGTTCTTTCAGAGAAGCTGAAGCTAGTGGTTAAACTGAAGAGTGTATCTACAGTCAAGAAATGTTATTGCCTACATAAGAAACCAGAAACAGTGGTGACCAACCTTTTATTCTGCAGTCACTCCTTCTTTAATAGAGCAGACTATTATCACAGAAATCCTTCATCAAATTAAGGAAGTGTTTCTGATTTAACAGTTTTAGAGATGAGTAGATATAAATGTTGTACAGAGGGAACTACTGAGTCCTTTTTCTCTCCCCAACCCTTAGGATGAATACCCAACATTGGTTTATTATCACATAAACACTGACACAGATATTACCGTATTAGCTGTATAGATGGCAGAGAGAAACATCAGGTGAAAGATAAATCGATAGAATGATCTATTACGTTCTTTACAGGGAAATAACGCATGCTCATTAGAGGTAAATGACCTAAAATGCCATTGGTGAAGAATTAGTTCTTGAGATGTTAGTTTATATTTGTCTTTTCTCTATTTTTTTTTTTTCCTCTTCAAGCAAGTAACTAGGCATGGAAAGCTTGAGACGAAACAGAAAAAAGGAAGCTGCTTGAAATTAATTGTTCTTCCTGTTGAGGAGATTATGCCAGGTCTCCTGAGAGGAGGGGAGAAGGAAGAAATTGTGGATAGCAAATTTATGTAGAGAAACCTGATGGTTAGACTGCGTTTCCTAGTAGCAGAGATTCCTGCTCCAGTTGGTGACAGTCAGTCCTCTAGTGAGATGGTAAGCCCTCCGAAGGCTGCATTGGATGTTGTTATGTGCTTGAAGTGCATGAGGACGCAGAGCCCTAGGAGTAGTTACCAGCATTATAAAAAAGCTCATGCCATAGGCATAGAGGCAGCAGAATCACCTGACGAAATCAGCAGGGGCACAGGGCATTGTAATCACACCACGAAAAACGGATGAGTCACCATGAACGGGGTGGGGTCGTTGCTGTTATGCTTTAACACTATGTGAAGCCAAGGAAGCTTTGCACAACCATAAATGGGAACTTGAATTGTATGTGACTCTTTATATTCGTAGAAATAATAAAATAAGTATGTATTAAACACTTGAGTACATGGACCAAGATTCACATCTGCTACCACACCTAATTTGGAATGAAAATCAAGGAATTGTGCAATTCACATATTTCAGACTGGACTTGATGAGTTAAAACTAAGTGTTTTAAAAAAGCTGCATGGAGAAGTTGTCACTTAAATTGGAATTAGCATACTCAGGGAGCTTCCTGACCATGGGGGTATTCAAAGTGCAGGTAAATATCCTCTGTAGGGAATATTAAATGAATGGAAGCTCAGGGGCCCCTGGGTGGCTCAGTCATTGGGCGACTGCCTTTGGCTCGGGTCATGATCCCAGAGTCCTGGGATCGAGCCCCGCATCGTGCTCCCTGCTCCGCGGGAAGCCTGCTTCTCCCTCTCCCACTCCCCCTGCTTGTGTTCCCTCTCTCGCTGTGCCTCTCTCTATCAAATAAATAAATAAAATCTTTAAAAATAATAATAATAATAATGGAAGCTCAACCTTAGGATTGTGATGGTTTATGTAAATCGAAGATTCTATAAAGCTATTATTCTATGAAGATAAAACAGTTCATGTACTCATCTGCATTGTGTAGCCACAGTCTTAGCGTGCTTTGACAAAGACATCCATTATTTAGAGCAAAGTCACAGGAAAGTTATAGTCCCCTGAAGTTTGAAAGGAACTTGAAAGATGTCTAACTCCACTCACAACCAGTGCAGAAATACTCTGGACAACGTCCCAGATGGGTAGTTAGTTACCTAGTATCTCTGACCACTTTCAGGAATGGGGCACTAGGGAGTAAGACCAGCAAGTACAGGGGAAAAAGCTAGAAGATCCTAGCAGCACAACCATTTCATACCATTTCAAAGAGAAGCATTCAAGGCCTCTGGTACACGGAGCGATTGAGTCTTGCACATGTCAGATCGTAGACATTTTCCACTCTAAGGCTTCCCTACCTCTACATGACTCAGTTTTGTTAAAGTCTTTACAATGCCCCATAGGATTGTGCTATGCTGAATACATACGTGCCAACTTAAAAATTCTTTATTCAAGATCTCAATTTTTTATAAAATGAAGTCCTGCTTTAATTCATAAGTTCTACAGTTAGAAATTCTATACAGAAATAATTCAGCAAAAGGGTGTTTATGGTTGACTTTCTCCTTATTTGTTCCATGCTCTTCTCATTTATTTGGGCCATTCTATTAAGTAGTTCACAAATATGTCAGCAAATGCCATTAATTTTTACATCACTTTTAGGTCATCCTGAGATTTCACTACCTGGAATCGAAAATATCCCATATAATTTTCTTCTCATTTTCTTCTCTAATGTACATGGGAGAATGTGATTTTCCTGTCACTGCATATGCATATAATTGGCTTAAGTACTATTATAATTGTGTGGCTAAACTGTTGCTAACTGGAAAGAGGTCACTTCCTTGAACCATTATTGCTATATTGTTATATATGTGAGGTGAGCCCTGCTTGACAAGTGAAATAATTTATTGGTCATCATACTTCCTATGCAGTCTGTTGCCCTTGATTAAAATCAGCCATTCAGATTAAAGACTGGAACAAAGAGGAGATTTGAAAGGGTCTTTTGGGCTTGGTGTTGGTCACAAAGGAAATGGTGAAACCAAAGAATAGCTCCGAATGGTGAGAAAATGTGTCCCGCTCTCCGCAGATAGGCAGGCACACACACTGGAAGAGTACATAGTCTATGAAGTTGCAACAGACTTTCAGGGCTGGAGGGCAACTGATGTTGGACCAGAGCTTGTTCTTTGAAAACAAGACTGCAAGTTTTTAGCAATTTCGGTGATTAGCTGTTGCTATTTTTTTGTTCGTTCATTGAGTTTCTGGGATTCCTATTAACTATAACATTAAAATAATTCTTTTTATAGATCTAGAATTACCAACAGCAAGTTTGATGCCTCGGTGTTTGAATATATTTTGGTTCTGATTTTTACTTATGGGGAAATTATCCTTTTTTTTCATTGTTGAGAATTTTTCTTTTTCCAGCTTCAAAGTATGTTCCTTGGTATAGAACCATATGTCCATCAAATAGACAACATTATGATGTAAAAGTCTATCTCCTGTGGTATCTGTCAAAAGGTTGTGTCCACATGTCAGAAGATTGTAAATCTACAATGTCATTTTTCAAGGTTCAAATGGCTTAAGGAGCTCTTGATTACTGAATGAAATCATTCAGTGACAGTTTATAACATTGAGTAAAATAGAACATGTAAGATGTTCAACACAGTGCTTGACACAAGTGTTAACGTGTTGTTGCTGTTATTTTTATTATTATTATATTAATCAAAAGACAACAGACTAGAGGAGAGTACTTGCATATTTAATCAGAAAGCAACAACGCATTTCATTTGCATTTCAGGAAAGTATGAGAGCCATTTAAAAATAATGAAATAATGACAAGAAATGTTCATTGCTCTGTTGGAAACAACTATATTATAGTATAAATAAATTGACTAATGTGGCCTCACGGGCTCTGGGTTCAAAAGTGAATACCATTACCACTAACTAGTTACGGAGACTCTCTAAACTGCCTTGAGCCTGTTTTCTCACTTATATGACGTGGAGATGCCTCTTGCGGCCCTGGTGAATGGGTATTGAGGAAATACAGGAGTTCGGTAAATAGTACATGAGTCAGTCTGCTTGGATGTATTGTCTTAAATTTTAGAGTTGCCAATGATGAGAAAGAGAGTATCGCTTGAACTCACGTTAAGGGATAATTAAACACCTTTATTGTTAGTTACCATTAGAGGACTGATAGACGTTAGAAATTGAGATTTGAATTTTCATTCATAGCATATAAAAAACAAATGTATACCTGAGGACATAGTTGAGAAAAGCATCACTAAATTAATTGTAAAATTCTTCATACAAACTTTCTAAGCTTAAAACAGAAATTGTGTTTCAGAGTGGAGGAGTGGTCTCCTGAGCCAGGGGTTGGAGAGTTTCATCAAGCCAGGAAAGAGTCCAGGGAAATCCCTCAGTGCTGAAGTGAGGCAGGACTACAGTTAGGGATAAGATTCAGGTACCCCATCAAATCTGAATTTCAGACAAACAGCAATTTTTTTTTAATGTTAAGTGTATCCCATACAATAATTGGGACATACTAAAAAAGTGCGTGTGCTTTTTTTTGTTCCATGCACTATTTTGGACGTTATTATCCTAAAAAAAAAGTATTCAGTGAAGATAAGAAATCTGAACTTACCTGGGCCTCCTGCCTTTATTTGCTTTGTTTTATTTTTTTGTGAAACCTGGTTAACCTTGGCAGGAGCTACTTGATACTGTGTGAGATTGTGGCGTGTCCCCAAATGATTCCTCTTCCTGCCACATATTCGGAATAGAAGAATAGTCATTAAAACACACTCTGGAAAAAAAGGAAAAAAAGCCCTAGGGTTTTCTCAGAAGAAAGCTAAGAGGACCAAATTGAGAAGGCTAGATCTCCAGTGTACCTTCATTTGCAGTTCACAATGCAGACAAGGCCTCATTGCACAAAATGCTCCTTCACCCAGCCTATTGCTTTCCAAGCTTCATTTTTGTTCCTTTGCATATACTCTTTACCTGTCTCAGATTTCCAGAAACATTCACTTCTGCTTATTTGAATTCTACCTTTCTTTCAGGGCCATGCTTGCATATTTGCTTCTGTGGTAGACTGAACATATAATTATCATTTAAATTGAAACACTTCTGAGAGTGACAGTGGGTCATATTAATTATCACGCCAGGTATATAGGCAGAAAGTAGAATTCTTCCATTCAAATCAGCACATACGGTCACTCTGTTTTATGGAACTTGCCCAACATCTTGCCCTCAGGGCCATCTCTCTCCACCATTGGTCATGTATGCACTGATCGCCTATAGCAAGCATTTATTTTTAAGATTTATTTATTTATTTGAGAGAGAGAGAGAGCACAACAGGGGGAATGGCAGGCAGAGAGAGAAGCAAGCTCCCCGCTGAGCAGGGAGCCCGACGCGGGGCTCGATCCCAGGACCCTGGGATCATGACCTGAGCCGAAGGCAGCTGCTTAACTGACTGAGCCACCCAGGTGCCCCAAGCATTTTACCATTTGGCATACATCGTCTTGTATTTCCAGTGGTCTTCTTTTATGTGGATATTTGTCTCATTTCTCATTTCAAACTAAAGTGAGATTTTTGAAATCAGAGACTATTTTGCATTCTTTATAACTGAACATTTCCCGGAGAACCTCATGTAAAGGAAACACACAAGAATATTTGTTGACTAAAGTATTTTTAAAACCAAAGCCTACTGATGAATTTTAATAAGTATAAAATTCATTATAACACAGCTATAAAGATATGGTGGGTTTGATCATGCCACATAACTTAAGATAAATATTTGATAAAAACGTGGTCATATTGCTATGGCACCAAGAGCCCCAATTTTTATTCTCAGCTTTTTAATGTATCACGTGATACAGTAGAACAATTTCTATTTTTTCCATTTAAGCATGTTTAGGGCTGCAATTAACACACATAAGGTTTATATTGTACATATCATTAGTAAACAGTGACTTGAAGCTTTGGAGTTGATAATTTATAGTGTGGGTTCTATTCTAAGGAAAGATTGACTTACATTATCCTCTTTTTATAAGTTTTTTTTGACTTTTAAATACTAAGTGTCTCTAATGCATGCTGTTTAGGATTTGAGTATGAGTATTTTTTTTTATTATTATTTCAGTAATAAATTTGAGAAAATGAATATAAAAAGCTGATGAGAATTTTGGAATGTCCTGTTTGTATAGTTAGTATAATTGCCATGAATTTGGCCAGGTGTAGCTAAACGATATTTCAGGCAAAGAACTAACAGCAAAGCTTTTTACACAGTAATTTCCTGGGTAAGGTTCAACAAAATGAAAACTCATCAGAAGCCCTGCTGGGATTCCATCAGCAAGCATTTATTTGTAGTCACATGTACACCTGCTTACATAGTAATAATACACCAGTGAGTTAAGTCACTATACCAATGCAAATTAGCTTTATTTTGAATCTAACACTGGAATCTAGCAAATTATAAAGAGACAAATGAATTGCCACTAGATGGATAGAATAAACTGGAAAAAATATCTATAGTATTTGCCTGTTTCTCTTCTTACTTTTGGTTGTAGAAAACCTTTTATGAAAAACCTTTCCTTTGCGAGCTCCTACCATTTAGATGAAGAATTTGCAGCATATGCCTTGCTCCATTGGTGCGGCAATATTGAGCAATACAAGCATGCCATCTGCAATGTGACTCTTCAACCCAAGAGATCCCGTGCTGCTTAATTCAAACTTAAAATCAACTCAGCAAACATTTATAGAGGATGAACTCGGTATAAGGCATCATGCTAGGTGCTGGAGGTAGGCGCGGAGCATAAAAGATGAGTAGGAATACCACCTGATCAAAGAGATTTCTGAAAAAGTAATGCAGATAAGATCAACAATACTATATGGCAAAGCACACAACTGGGAAAGTCACACGAGACTCACAAATTGCTGCAGAGAAGAGGAATAGCCAAACCCCAAAGTCCCTGTAATTAGTAAAGAATTAACACAAGAGATATCTTATCATCTTATCAGATAGTCTTAATGCCTGGTAGGATTTAAATATGTTGAGGGAGTGAAGAGAGAAGAGGAGCAGTCCTTTAATATGATGGCCCTAGCATGACTAAAGGGAAGAAAGTGGGAAGGAGGAAGGCATGTTTGGGCAAATAGACAGGAATTCCATTTAGCTAGAGTACTGGGTGGCTCTATGGAAGCAGAGCAAGATAAGCCCAGAAAAGAAGGTGAATCCGTATATCTAATTATTAGACATCTTTAAGAGTCTACTTCATGCAAGGTGCTGCCGATCTGAGAAGTCAGGGACCCATTCTATAGGTAATGAAATATCCTTTATTGAAGAAACATTTATTTTCATTTTTTTTTTAAAAATTTTGTTTATTTGACAGAGACACAGCAAGAGAGGGAACACAAGCAGGGGGTGGGGTGGGGGTGGGCGAAGCAGGCTTCCCGCTGAGCAGGGAGCCCGATGCGGGGCTCGACCCAGCTGGGATCATGACCTGAGCCAAAGGCGACTGAGCCAACCAGGCGCCCCAGAAAAAACGTTTATTTTTTGAGTAAGGCAGTTACATGGTTAGAATTTTTAGAATGGAACACAATAATAACTTTGTGAGGGCCTCTTTCTAGCTCAGATATTATCTTTTTCTGTTGGAAACATTCTACACATGTTTACATAAAGAAACATAAAAGAGATATATAGCAGTGCCATCTGAATTTGTTTAAGATAAAATATTAACTTCTCTATGGTAATTTTCTCTCTCCTATATCGAGTGATATATTAGTTTCCTAGGGCTTCCATAACAAAGTACCAGCAACTAGTGGCTTAAAACAATAGAAATTTATTCTCTCACAGTGTGGAGCCCAGAAATCCAAAAGCAAGGTGTTGGCAGGGTTGGTTCCTACTGAGGGCTCTGAGAAAGAGTCTGTTCCCTGCCCCTCTCTCCTAGCTTCTGGTGATGGCCAGCACTACTTGGCATTCTTTGCCTTGTATATGTATCACTCCAGTCTGCCTCCATCTTCACATGGCTCTCTCCCCAGATCACTGTGTCTGTGTCCAAATTTCCCTCTTTTTTTTTTTTAAGATTTTATTTATTTATTTTAAAGAGAGAGAGAAAGGGTGTGTGCATGAGCTGGGGGAGGGGCAGAGGGAGAGAGAGAGAGAATCTCAAGCAGTCTCCAAGCAGAGACCAACGCGGGACTCAATCTCAAGACCCTGAGATCATGACCTGAGTGGAAATCATAACCGACTGAGCCACCCAGGCGCCCCTCCTTCTTTTAATAAGGACATTCATTATATTGGATTAAGCCCCTTCCCAATGACATCATCTTACCTTGATTTAACCTGCCAAGACCCTATTTTCAAATAAGGTCATATTCATAGATTCAGAGGGTTGGGACTTAAGAATATCTTTTTTGGGGGATACAATTCAACCCATAACAGGTGGTTTTATCTATATCTGTATCTATCCACCAAATATATAAATAACCAAAATAATATATACCAAAGAATTAATATTCTTAAAAATAAGCCTCAGTTTCTTTATTTATGCAATAGATATGATAATATTGCATCATGAAATTGCTGAAAAGATGAAATTTAATATGTGAAAGAGCATAGCATGGGACAGGCTTAGCTATGTGGTTGGTGCATGTATTAGTACACTTAATTCAGGTACCTATGTCCAGAAGTAACTTTAGAAAAGAATCTCCATGTTGTTCTATACAAGTGTTTCCAAATACTAGATGTAACCAGTTTAAAACAAAGCCATAAGTGTCATGTATATGGCCAAAAGAAGTACATGATTTAGAAAGGACACTCAATTGTCCTAGAATTTTCTTTAACCTTGGAGTATTCTATAAGGAAACAAATATATAGAAAACTTGAAGTTAGTGTCTCACAATTCTGTTTTCCCACTTTCCAGTAATCCTAACTATCTTTATACTATAAGGCAGCACTGGATTTGGGCTAATTGCTGAATTGGATCAATCTGGCTTCTTAAGGCTTTCTCTTCTCTTTTTTTTCTCTCACTATTGGACGGCTATGGTCTGCATAATCACCTGCACTTTCCATTTTTCTTTGCCCTTTGGCACTAGCACATGCAAAGTTAAATTTAATGCAAGGACATCATCTGGCAGATTTTCCCAATTTCAGAAAGGTAAATTCCCAAACCTCAGTTGCCGTATTTTTACTTTAGCTTGAATTTTCAAGATAATTGCCTCCTCATGTCTCCACCTAATTTGGTTTGTGCAGATACAATCATATGAACAAATATGTGTTAATGGAAAGCCTTCTTAGCCGTCAGTGAGTTGGGCATCCATAAGGGATAGTATATGGGAATTCTGGAATTTATAATCCTTTTCACTTTGCCATTAATTAAAAGTGCCCCAGAGACAGATTGGGAGTGACCCAGGGTGAAGGGGCTGGAGGTTAAGCCTTTTAGCTTTGAGCCTCCAGTTTGAATCTGATCTAAGCTGGTAATAAGAGCTACTGCTATTTGATATCAGTTTGGTGACCCATGTGAAATGAATTAGTAATCTCAGGCTCACTCAGGTGGACAGGTGTCCTTACACAGCCTGAGTTGATGCCTCTGCAGCAGAACCTAACAACCTAAAAATGATGGAAATAAAGTGGCTTCACCAGTGTTCTCTTGCCCTACTAGGATTGTTGTTCAGTAACATGGAAAAGTATGAGGTCTAGGATTCCATATGCCCAGCTTGTAAAAAGGCTGTGGGAATAAAAGAGATCAGGGTGGGCTTAATAAGACCCAGACAGTGGGTCAAATGAGAATCAGGTGGTGGGTCTAAGAGAAATTTAATATCCTTAGCTTCTCTCTCTCTCTTTTTTTCCCCTTTCTATTTGGTTGTCATGGGAATCTGTGTTTGTGGAGGAAACACTGATTGTATTTGCCCAGGGCAGATGTGTATACCCTCCAGCCTTCGAATTTGGCAGTGGTAGGACAGAAGGATGTGTGGCTGGAGAGAAAGAAAGGAATTCACATTGATAACTTTCACAGAAAAAATAAAAACATTGCAAGAATTTTGTGTGTGTTTTTTTTTTTTATAAAGACATGATGTGCTGAGTTGAAGTAAGAGCAAAACTTTTATTACTAAACTGAAGAAAGCTGTTTGAATTTGGTTTACTCGAATTTCGTTGCTACGATTTGAGTCCAGCAGTTTTTCACCCAATTTTAAAACAATGTGTATCAAAACAGTTCCATATTTTTGCCCCCAATAATCAGAACAGGGAAGTCCCAGGAAACGAAGTGGAGGAAAGAAATACCCAATCTTAAATGTATTTAAATTTGTTTTTTCTTTTCATGAAAATATGAATCATTAATATTACCTATAGCTTGCTGTTTCTAGGAAGCCTCAATGGGCAAAAATTGCCATTTCTTTTTGAATCAAATTCGTGGATGTGTGTGTGTGATTTTCATGTATATATATACATATATATATATATTCAAGACTATTGCAATAGAGATTTAGATAATTGCAATATGCGAGAGAGATTAAACTCAACTCTGTTGAAACAAAAGGCAGGAGCGAGTTTTTAAGCATTGAGGTGAGCTAGTGGCAAATTTAGGGGTGAAGTTGGTTAATGTGATTAGGCTTTCTATATTTGCTAATTACAGCTTATTGAAGTTGGGCTCCTACCCCCTCAGAGGGACTGGAAGATAGGGGCACTATCTTTTGGCTGATTACATTTTAAAGGGCTGGTTCCCAGGTCCTAGAGAAAGACAATCCTTCCTTGTAAAACTAGCAAACAGCTATTAGGAGATGAGTAAGTTCTAAAGATCTAATCTCCAGCATAGTGATTATAGTCAACAATACTATATTATAAACTTAAAAGTTGCTGAGAGACTAGATATTAAATGTTCTCACTACAAAAAAGTGATAATTATGTGCCATGATAGAGGTATTAGCTAATGCTACAGGAGTAATCATATTGCAATCAACTCATTTTACACCTTAAACTTACACAACATTATATGTCAATTTTATCTTAATAAAATATCCTAGTGCTCAATATATATCCTAGTGCTACAGAACTCATGGAATTCTCCTTAGCACATTTGATCTGACAGAACTCATCAAAGATAAATGTAGCAATCTGTGGTGAATAGCACGGTGGATGTCATGTCTAGCTAAAGTCTCATACCACAAACTTATAAAGACCCTAATGGTCTGTTTTCTTGGTTCCCTTTTTTTAAAAAAATGTCTGAACTTGCTTTTGCTCCTCTTTGTAACTCATCCAAATCCAACTTATTCCATTATTTTCCTGTTTGCTCAGGGATTGCATTATGATGCCATTTTAAGGTAATCCCATTACCTGAGTCTGGAATTTCTTTTTCCTATCTGTTCACTCCCTCATCATGGCATCCCATTCCTTCATTTCCTAGTAGGCAGATAATCTAATAAATAATTTCGCATAAGATGTTAATGCCTGGTAATGGGTTAAATAGAACAGTTGAACCATACTAAATTGTCTATATTTGTTTGTTTTCGACATAGGAGAGTAGTTTAATATGGTTTAGCCTTACCACTCCTTAATTTGCGTTATAACAATAAAACTCCAGTGGTTTTTCATGGCAGTATTAGGGAATTAGAGTCACAGCACTCAGTGATAAAGATATTTTAGGGGATGAAAATCTTTGTAGTCTTCAAAATCCCATCATGTGAGTTAGTAGTATTATGCCCCAAGGTGGCATCTCTCCTTTGTGTCTTCGGTATGACGGAAGTGTGGTACCAACACTTCAGAAGATGATTGCCATATGTAGTTATTTATTGGTTCACTTGGAGGTTTAAATTTTTATTTTTTATTTTATTTATTTATTTTTAAGATTTTATTTATTTGAGAGAGTGAGTGAGAGAGAGCAGGAGCGGGGTGGGGGGTGGGGGGTGGGGGTGGGGTTGAAGCAGACTCCCTGCTGAGCAGGGAGCTGGACTCCAGGCTCCTTCTGGGAACTCCAGGATCATGACCTGACCTGAAGGCAGATGCTTAACCGACTGAGCCACCCAGGTGTCCCGGAGGTTTAAATTTTTAACTTGAGCTAGTACTTGTTATGATGTTACTTCAGTACCATTTTAATAAAACATTAGTCTTAAAATCAGCAAATATTTGTCATAAAGTTGCTATCCATTAATTATCTCATTAAACATCCACAGTCCCTTAGTGTGTAGGTCTTGACAATATTCACAACGCCACTAGCCTTACCATTCTCGAGAGCCATTCAGGAGCTATTGAGATTTTGAATCAGTTTCCAGTAATCAGAAGCACCAGGTGTGGTATTATCTCCATTTTGAAAATGAACAAATTCAAGTTAAATAAGTAACTCGCCCAGGGACCTAGCCAATATTGCCAGAACTGTGCAGTTTCAAACTGAGTGCAACTGGACTTGACGACACATCTTCTTTCACTGAGCCCCAGGGGAAACTTTCCTATGGTGACACTGCATTACATTTTCTGCTTTAATTGCTCTGACCAGCATAACTAACACATCACTGAAAATCACAATACTACCTCTGTTTATAGTATATTTTAAAACTGACGTAGTGAAATGCATTTCCCAACTGATTAAGCTAATCAGAATTAATTTTTGCTTTAATCCTGGGGCTAGAGATTTTCCGAAACTTATTTGCTTGTTTCCCAACCTTAAATTCTACAATTTTATGTATGTATTTATTCATTCATTCATTCATTTATTTATACAATTTATTAATGCATTCACTAACAAAATATTTACTGGACATCTGCTATGAACCAAGTGCTTTACAACAGGGATGATCAATGCCATTTCTAATGTGATGTGTTCACATGAAGCATGGGAGGTTGAGGGTGTAATGGTATACTGATTATAATTAATCTTGTTCATCTGAAGAAGTTATATATCTCAAGATCATTATCATAGGAGTCAGTTGTCATTATATTAAATATTATGTGTACACCATGTAGGAATATGAACTGAACCACACATTTTGGACATGGACAGTATGGAGCACTTTAGACTTCATATATATATTTTTTTAAGATTTTATTTATTTATTTGACAGAGAGAGACACAGTGAGAGAGGGAACACAAGCAGGGGGAGTGGGAGAGGGAGAAGCAGGCTTCCTGCTGAGCAGAGAGCCGGATGCGGGGCTCGATCCCAGGACCTGAGCTGAAGGCAGACGCTTAATGACTGAGCCACCCAGGCGCCCCTAGACTTCATATTTTTATTGTATTTTTATGATTTGATTTCTTCTAAACTATGCTACTGCCAGGAAAAAAAAAAAAAAAGCTTTAAGCAATCCAAGTCCTTAAATGTATAAATATTTATTACTCACCAAATATGTGTCAAATATGGTTCTAGTCTAGTCCCTGGGTTGTCAAAAGGGGGTATGGAGAGAAAAACAAATGAATGAGTACAAAGTGTGAAGAGCCATCCTAGAAAAGTAAAAGATTTGATGATAAAGCTAATGGCAGTGTGACAATAACTGATATAAGTAGAGTGGTCTAAGTTAATGAGGAGCTATCATTTAATCTGAGACCTGAAGATAGAGAAGGGAATCAAGGACCCAAAAATTAGTGAAGAAATTCCAGGCAGAGGGAACAGCTTTGCTGAAAACCTGAGCTAGATCACAGCACAGCATGATGCAGGGATAAAAAGAAGGACACTGAGCTGGAGCAGAATTCAGGACAATAAGAAAGGGATTCAACAGGGTTACTGAATTGAAGCAGGTATGAACAGGTACCTACATTCCAGTTATTTAAAATTTTACTCAATGTTTGCAACTAGATACAGGAAGAAATGGTTTTACTAAGGCCTGGGAAGAATGCCCTGGGGCCTGTAATTACCATATGTCGTGGAGAAGAAGGGGTATCACAAACTAGCCCACTTCTGCCTGCAGTATATTTTTAAGTTAAAAACTGAATTTCCTATGACTCGGTAAGCAAGTATTTTTTTTTTTTTTTTACTTCTATTACGACAATACACTATAAAAGGGTTGATATATCATATAACATCACCTATACAAATATTTCCTACCAAAACAAATTACAAGAATAAACTGTTTTATCCACCCATTATAGAAATCACTTTCATTAAATCCTTAGTTTTAGCCAAGAAAGTAGATTAGAATAAATCCCTTTGGACTAGCTATTAATGCCATTCCATGAACCATTTAAAAGGAGTTTTAAATTTAATCTGTTCTCTGTTCCCTGAACACACCTTTGAAAAAAAATAATTATTTTCTGGCCTCATAGACACATCCTACTTTTAGGTCAATACAATTGCTTTTTCTAGGCCTTACTTAAGGGGAAAAATATATGTTAGCATACATCGGGTTGCCTTTTTAGCAGTGAAGATAACTAAGGGTTATATTTTGCAATGGATTTCCAAAACTACAATCTCCATGGACCTATATTTGTAAGTGCATTTTCAGTTGCCAATTAGCTGAAGAGTATATCATGTGAATCCATAGAAATGTGCTCACAGCTACACCATTATCCCTTTGTAAATACAGTGTTCAAGGGGATTTTGTAGGCTAAATTCAGTTTCAGTTGTAGTTGGCCTATTTCAGAGTTATGGTTCGATTGTGATATACATTAACACCTACATTGTAATGTAATTTTCCAATATATAAAACATTTGTAATAATTAAAAATTTTAAAATACAGGTGAGAAAACAAAATAAGGATAAAATTATTAAATATAATGATAAAGCATATAATTTGAAGATTAACTAGACAGAATGGAATTCATTACGCCTTTAGTTTCTTGTATGTAATAATGTTAAGGTCTGGGGCATTCAACCACTCAATTGTTTAACAAACAACTTTTGAGCCCATGATTCATGCCAGAGAGTAATCTAGAGAATGAGCTTGGGAGAACTAACATGAAGTAACCCTACCCTCAAAAAGCTTATGGATTAACAAACAAATAATACAAGAAAATATTACAGGATTTATGATGATAGTACATTCATGACAGAATGGAGTCACAAAGTGTAATGTTAAAAATGAAAGGACAAGAAAAATAATTTCATGTATTTATTTTTGACAATTAAAATGTTAGATAATTATTTCATGTTGACATTTAAAATTTTCATGTTGAAGATAAAAAGAAATAGCAATCTGATTATACAGTGTGCAGCTAATCTTCCAAATAATTTATCGTTCATTCCAGTGAAGAGTAGCCAGTTTCCAGGAATATAGATAAAATATTAATTAAATGTGTGTATGTATGTGTGTGTGTGACTTAATTTGAAGATCTCCATTAAAATTATAACCTTAATCCTAGTCTGTGAAATTAAGAAAGTCACTTAAGCTTTCTGAACTATTTAATCTGAGAGAGTTCCTCAGCTTTTGTCTTTTTATAATCTTAAAACAATTGACGAGCCCTGGAAAGTTATTTTGTAAAGTGTTTTCAAATATAAGTATTATTTTCTTACCTACTAGTTAGGGTGATCATCAGAAGTAAGGTCATATGGGGGCATCTGGGTGACTGAGTTGGTTAAGCGTCCAACTCCTGACCTCAGCTCAGAATTTGATCACAGGGTTGTGAGTTCAAGTTCCATGTTGGGCTCCACACTGGGCATGGAGCCTACTTAAATAAGTAAAAAATAAAAAAATAAAATAAGTAAGATAATATGTGTGAAATCCATGTTAAATGTTATATGAATTATTTTTATAAATTTTAAGTCTATTTGTTATAAATTTTAAGTCTATTTGAGCACCTTTTACATTGCAGTCTGAACCTCCATTTAGGGCTAACTAGGTCACATTCACCTTTGTATACTCAGCACCTAGAAACATACCTCATGCCTGGTAAATATATAATTAATGCTTAATTAAAAACAGTCTATTGATCATTGTTTCTATGTAAGCTTGCATTTAGAAGTGAAAATCTGCAGTTTATCCAAATATTTAATTTTTTTAGAGGAAGAGAAAGCTTACTACTTGAAAAATAGTTGTATTTTTACTGGAACATTGAAACCGTCTAGACATATCTCCCCATATGGCATAAGTATTCAATTAATTTTAATCAACATTAAGGCTTTGGTTTTTATTTTGAATTCTTAAAATAAGAGTGCAAAATTCCGTGGTAAAAATGTATGTCAACCAAGCAGAAAGACTCAATTTTAGACTTAATAGCATTTAGAATCACATCTTTCTATAGGTTATTCTGAGGAAATAGACACGTATACATACTTCAAAAGTGTACTCATATTCTACATGTTATTTTAAATTTTGATATTCTTACTAAACAGAAAATAGTAAACAGTATTCTATATCAACAATTATAATAAACATTTTAAAAAGTTGTATAGGATTCCACTATGTGGCTGCACCATACTAATAGACAATTTTCTTTCTTAAAGTTGTGATTGAAATAATAATGCATTCTCTGCCTTTTATTGGATTATTCCCACTAGTAAACAGATATGTTCTAATGTCTCTCATATTTAAAAAATAAATTTCTCTTGACAACATATCTTCTTGCATCCAATTTCACTATTTCTCATAATTCAGCATTCCAATACACCTGTCTACGTAAATTTTCTTAAAACATTTTTAAAAGAATTTTGAAAAACTGCATATCCCCTTGTAGATATTTCAATTGACTTTTTTTCACTTTAAGTATAAATACATGCAAAGAATGTAATATTTGTATATGGACATTTAAAATAAAATTACTAGTGAACATCATGTTGATATATCTTGGTATGATGCCTTAAGAAGGGCACATCACTTCTGTTGTATTCTTGCCTAAAATGTATAACCTGAATTTACTTGTGAAGAAATATCATACAACCCAAAGTGAAAGATATGTTACAAAATAATTGTCCAGGGCTTGTCAGTAGTCTCAAGATTATGAAAGACAAGGAAGATGGAAGAAAGTCTCAAATTAAAGATGACTAGGGACACATGACAACTGAATGCAATGTGTGATCAGGAATTGGATCCTGAACCAGGAAAAGGACATGAGCCAGACAATTGGAACTACTTGAATAAGATCTGTTGATTAGTACTGAATCAATGTTAATTTCTTAATTTTTACTACTGTATTTGTGGTTATGTGTGAGGTTAACATTTGCAGAAGCTTCAAGAAGGATATACAAGGTTTATACTTCCTATTTGTAATATTATTGTAATGTTTAACAAAATTGTTTCAAAATAGAAAGTTAAAAAAATTTTAAAATTCTGAATTGTTTTATTTTAATTAACATATATAATTGACTAAAAACTGTAAATATGTTATTAATTTTGATAAATATACATTAAACAGAGCATTTGAAATGTATCTCTTGATAAGAAAAAGAGGATTATTTTTCAAATAGTTTGTGTTTATCAATGGATATTACTTAAATCTCGAATGAGATAAGCTCAGCATCAATTTTGTTTCCTTTTGGTTTTTATTTTTATTTTGTTGCTGCTTATAAAGGTAAGTGCTGAAATATCTTTTTAAATAAATAAAAATATGATAAAGGAATTTTGCTATTAATGGGAATTCTTTAAACTCTTTTTATTTATTATGTCCAAAATAAAAATATGTTACTTATAAAAATTATTTTTAATGACCTAATAGTTGATAATTATGTTAGGTTCTCTTTCAATTTTACTTGAAAGCAAGTATTTGAAAACATTGCATTTAGATCATTTACTTTTTCATTTTCTGGAGGAAATGTAAAAACTATTTTTTAAAACATATCAAGTAACTACTAATTATATTTGCTATGTTTTTACTTAGAGACACAGTGTTTAAATCAATATTGCCAGAAACTGGTGAAAAATAGAAATATTAATTTCAGTATACCTTTGCAATATGCCATTCTTTAAATAAAATATTTTATCTTATCATGTACCTTAAAATATTTGTCAAAATTTTGGAACTTAAGATTTACCCCAATGATTTTAGGGAAAATGTCCACAATGTAACCTACTTGTCAAAGCTGGTTTAAGATGTCAAACTAACCAGTCAGATCAAACTTATTTTCTGCCAAGAAAGAAACCAAAACCAAAACAAGGTAAAAAAAATAAGCAAACAAACACATGATGTAATTTTAAAATTCAAATAAGTATGGAAAATGTATTCCAAGGAATGTTACAAAAATAACAAAAACTAAGTTAAATATCGAAAACATCCTGGGTAATAGAATACTAAAGGCAATCAATATAATCTAACATAATGAATCTATCCATATCCATGTTTATAAGTTATAAAACAATCATAAATTTAACTGCTAATTCTCTTTACTGATTTTTTTTTTAAGATTTTATTTATTTATTTGAGAGAGAGAGACACAGAGCATAAGCAGGGTGGAGGGGCAGAGGGAGAGGGAGAAGCCTACTCCCCGCTGAGCAGGGAGCCCAAAGTGGGGCTTGATCCTAGGACCCAGAGATCATGACCTGAGCCCAAGGCAGACGCATACCAACTGAACCACCCAGGCGCCCCACTCTTTACTGATCTTTCAAATAATCCAATGCTATGTGAAGCTTAAGCTATCAGTTATTTGGGAGGCAAAAATTATGATAAAATTATGATATTTCTTTCATAATTGTGTGTACATACATATTTTGAATTCTGGTGTTAAGTTTTGGGGAGTAGTTAAGAAATAATCATGTGTAAAAATTCAGAAATATCTATTAATTTCATTAAACATAACAACCAATCTTTTAATGAAAAAGAAAGGTATATACTAATAAAATTCTTGATTATTAGCTAGCATGTAATTTTAGTTTTTAATTATAAGAAGTAAAATATTACAGTTTCAAAGATTGACTAGAATGTGTATTGACTATCAGTGAAAAAAATTTTCATATAATTGCTAAAATAGATTTTAACCTCCCTATCGAATAGCACACATCTAATCTAAAAGACCTTTTGTAAAAATTTTTCATGGATTATACTCATATATAAATTAACATTTTTGTCTTTTATTGTTTAGTGATCTGTATCATTAAATTGCCTGTCCAAAAACATGTGACAGTTTTCACATTCCCAAAATGTGTGACTCTTTCTCCATACCTTTTCTGTTATTGGTAGTAAAATTCTTTTTAAACTTTGCCAATTCATAAGTATACAATTATAATGCATTATTTTACTTGTAAACTTTCTTAATTATCAGAAGATTTAATATATTTACCTATTTTTTTTGGTTATTTTGATTTATATATATGTAACTTCCCTGTTATGTCTCTTGCCCATTTAATGAGTATTTGCTTTTGTTTACTTAATAATTTTTAAATCACTTTTTCTCTCTGTCTCCCTGTATGTGTATGTGTGTGTGTGTGTGTGTGTGTGTGTGTGTGTTGTAGGATATTACTCCTTTGTTAGTCTTACTGTTTTGGAAAGCTATATTCCAGGAATGAATATATATCCCTACTTTTGCACAAGGAGATATAGAGTGGGACTGGGAGTTTTAAGCTGTTACATGTTTGGTCATGTAAAAGAGAAAAAGGGTAAATTCAAAGCACCTGTAAGTGTTTTTGCTATTAAATATTAGAATCATAGGATACCAGAAATCATTTACATTATTTATCAGAATGCTGTCAGTGCAGCAGGGCATCCTGGAAGAGAAATTGGCAATGAAAATGTAAGCTCTGGAGTCACTTACTCAAAATGATTGCTAAAGCCATGGGAAACTTAAAACCAAGAGAAAAACTGCTTTGGAGGAGATAATCTAAAATAGTTTGAAGAATGAACATTGAAAAATGCTTACAATGGTCAGGACAGAGGGTTAAAAGTAACAAAGAAAGAATATCCAGAAGTCTTGAGAGGAAGCAAAGAGAATGTAGTGGTATGGAAACCAAAAAAATCAAGAACTTCAAGAAGGACATTGTGATGAACAATTTAAAATTCTGTAGAGATATTAAGGCAGGTGAAATAAGAGAAAGAAATCACTGCAATCACTTCTTGTTTACCTCTGAAAGCCAGTTTTAGTAAAGTACTGGCCTAGAATACAGATTTTTGTAGGGATAAGATTTAATGGGGGCTTACTAGAAATTTGGTAATAGTGGAAAAGGGAGAGTTACGGTAGTAAACTAAAGGGATAATCATGTAGATAAAGGCTTATAGTTGTTTTGTTTTTCGTATAGTATGGATCTAAACATTCAAGGAGGTGCTACAATCACCAGAATGAGAAGATTTAATAATTGGAGCTAGAACGAGAGAAAGTGGAATAAAATATGCCTTTGGCACAGAGTGGCATTAGAAAATGAATAAGAAAAATCTGCTGTACTTTGAAGATAACAAGGTGGAAGAAATGATGGTTGAAGAAGTAGCGCTGGAGTGGAGAGAAGATATGTGGAAACCTGTTTTCCATTGTCTCCACTTATTCACAACAATGATGAGGTTATGATCAGAGTAGTTTTGACAGTGTTAGGAGACTAGAAAAATTTTGCTGCTGATTTAGGACTTGGATTATATAGCAAAATGAGTTTTGAGTAAGTAAAGAAACCCTATCATAATTACAGGTTTGGAATAAAAGTTGATTATATGCTTTCATGACTTTTTCTAGCAATACTTTGTCACAAGAGGAAAACAGATTGGGATAGGGACCTTGGGGAAGGATGAAGCATTCTACCTTATGAAATTAACAATTTGTAAATGGAAGTAAATTAATGATGTGGAAGATTTAAATTGCTACACTGAGTCTCACTGAAATGGCTAGTCATGGCTTGAGGTTTGGGATGGTAGTTAGAACATCTACAGTTGGGAGAATAAAATCGTCAAGGTAAATGTCATCATCAAATTGATGAGTGAGTTTGAATTTCTGGTAAAGATAAAAGATTGACATCTTTATTTAGTTTTGCTCATTCTCAAAACTCCATTAAAATAATAGTAAATGAATATTTTAAAGATCTAAATCTACAACAAAAAGACAATGCAAGCAAAGAAAACAACAAAACACATTGAAACCAGAAAGCAGATGGTTGGGTGATTGGTAAATGACATAGCAGTCTTGAGAAAGCAGAAACTTAGCCAATGGTTCAGAAAGCCTAGAAGCAATCAATTTATATTAGAGATACAAAGCACAAGTGTGGGGTCTAATCTTAGTAGCATTAAACCAAGAGGTTGCCAAACCACCAAATCCCTTCTTCTACTTTTCCACAACTGCTTCTGTTTAAGCCAGCAAAACACTAAAACTCAAGTTCATTCTCTGGAGTGGCTATAAACCAGAAGCACCAAGCACAGCTGAGGACAGAGGCACTTTACTGAAAATGATGGATTTAATTCAACATTTATAAACTGAATGTTAGTACCCCTCAGTCCTTTTCTACTATCCAGCAATTAGAACAGACGCCACAGTTAAGATACGTTTGAGATTTTTCCAGGGACCCTGATCAGCTTAAGTTAAAAGATATAAAGCTAAAATCAAAGGTTCTGTATGGAAATGGTTCAGAAAATTCACTCTACAAAAGAATTGCACTGAATAAGCCTACCCCTCAACCCACCCAACACAAAAGAAATTTCCAAACATTGTTTTAGTGCTATACTTATATATGTGATCAGGCAGTCAAAGAACATCAGATAATTAAGGAAAGAATCTGATGGGCAGTGTGTTGTAAAGTATTCAAACCAGAAAAAGCAACTTTAAGAGAGGCTTTGCAATAAGAAGCTCGAGGAAAGAACACTTTTATTTATAAATTTAGGGAGACAAGAAATATGATACTCAAAAAAGAAAACTAACAAATGACTTAGAAAACAAAAACAGGGGCGCCTGGGTGGCTCAGTCGGCTGAGCGGCTGCCTTCTGCTCCAGTCATGATCCCGGGGTCCTGGGATTGAGTTCCGCGTCGGGCTGCCTACTCAGTGGGAAGTCTGTTTCTCCCTCTGCCTCCGCCTGCAGCTCTGCCTACTTGTGCTCTCTCTCTCTGTCAAACGGATAAAATCTTAAAAAAAAAAACAAAAACAGCTTTTGGGAATTAAAAATATGAGTGCATAAAATTAATAACCGTCCAGAAGGGATAGAATGTAAAGTTGAAGAAAACTCTCAGGAAGTAGACTGAAAGTAAAACAGACTAAGAAATGGAGAGAGAAAAGGAAAAGAAATGTAAAAGATTGGTCAAGGATGCCTAATAGCCAAATAATATAAGTTCCAGAAAGAGAGGACCAATAAAAGGAGAGGAAGAAATTATCAAATAATTTGAGATACTTACATAATTTCAACATGTTTACCAATTGAACAGCCTGCTGATTCTCTAGTTAAAATGGGAAATAAAGGTAATACTGAAAGTATGACAGATTGTAGGAAAATTTTAGGTTGAAGATTTTAGAGGAGGAGCAGTTCATAATGATACCAGAGTCAAATTGCGGCTTTGTTGCTTGGTAGCAAGACAGAAGGTAGTTGAGACTCCAGGAGCTGTGATGACAAAGTATTTGAAGGATCAGCAGAGGGAGGATGCCACGAGCAGCTCCAACTTTTGGGAAGAACACTAACGAAAAAACTTCAAAGGCAAGAATTCAGTTTACTGACTGACAGTTCTCATAGGAGGGGAAAATTAATCTCATGATTTAAAACTGAGATACTGAGGCAAGTGAAAGTTGAAAACTTATACTAAGTTATAAAAACACTTGAGGTAGAGACTCACTGAGGTATTAAATGCTAGCAGTCCAACATATCCTCATGAGTCTGCTCCTCTAATTCATATGCCCACATGGATATAGAGGCCACAGAAGGAGTGTTCTCATGGAGAAGGAAGGTTTCACTAGTTTTTACAAACTGAAATAAAGAAAGGTTGGACTCACCTCCCCTTTAGCTATCATTGTATGCTTTGCACTCATCTCTGCCTTCCAAGGTAGTGACATAGCCAAGGATGAACATTCCATGGAACTTCAAATCATACTAAATAGATAACTGAGTATTGTTTCTTACCTCACACTTTTGATATCACCTTTATGTTTTTATCATTTTAAATGAATTTGATGGTAGTATGACAAAAGTTGTTTGAGTCTTTTGGTCATGGTTTATTTGGCTAAGAATAATGAAAACCAAATCCCTCTTTCTATAAAAGCTTTATAGAATAGTGGAAAGTGTTGAGGGACACCTGAGTGGCTCAGTCGGTTAAGCATCTGCCTTCAGCTCAGGTCATGATCCCAGGGTTTGGGATAGAGCCCCATGTCCAGCTCCCTGCTCAGCAGGGATTCTGCTTCTCCCTCAGCCCCTCCCCTGGCTTGTTCATTCTCTCTCTCTCTCAAATAAATAAATAAAATCTTTTTTAAAAAAAAAAGTGTTGAAAGAAGGAGGCTAACATAGGCGAACTATCACTTTACTCTTAGGAGTCCACAGCTGATGTTTTTATGGTAGTGATAGCACTGTGTGGGTGAGGGGGATGGGGGCAAGCCTTATCTATTAATTTTAATCTTATCTGTGAATTTTCAGTACTTTAGCAAACAAGTATAACAAATTGCTGCGGGGAGGGAGAGATGAAATGAGAAAAAAGGATGAGTTTTAGATTCTGTCTTGTTTATTATACTAAAACTACAAACAAACAAAAATTTTGTTTAAGGAGTCATTGGCAGAAAACAAGTATGGAATTTCATTGTGGAAATTTTACAATCATTCCCTAAAAATGACTACAATTTAATTGCCTAAGAAAAATATCTACATACATAAGAACTATTGTGGAAAACGAAGCATTGTGATGAAGGAAACAAAAAGAAATTAAATTCAAATCAGAGTATTTGCTTAATAGCTTAAGCAGTTGCTAATGTTTATATATTACAATGTGAATTATAATGCTTAGATAATGAATTTGTTGCTTTTTGAAAAGTCATGAACATTTCAACTTGCAACTTCTCATACTAAACAGATATGCAAATATTGTTAAGATGATTGTCTATTTTACAATAAGGTTAATTTTGGTAAAAGGCACATTAACTCTATAATCATAATAGGGCTAATCAAGACTGGGTTTGATAAAGAAAGCAACAAAGGTAAATGCTAAAGAAAAGAAATAGCCAATTTGGATAATTTAGGCCAATACAATAATTTTTGTTTTTAAATAGAAGGGTTGGATTCTTTTGGCCCAATGTAAAATGAAAAAAAGATGATTTCTTTTCACTTACCTTCTTTTGCAGAACTTATTAAATATACTCTGATTGTGTATTATTGTGGGCATGAAGATGGTAAGGAAATCTTGAAATTAGATAGTTGCTATCTGATGCTGAATACTTATTTTGTTAAGATAATATAATAAAACTCCTGTGGATTATATTTATTTCAGTTCTGGTTTTTCTCCATAAGATGATGATTATATTAAAATATTTGAAAATTCATGCATACTATATCCAGTGTACTAACTAGAAGCTAAATTAAATGTTCATTTTGAAAAATTTTTTAAATAGAAAATCATTCTGTGTAATTGTGAATATACACTGTATTTCAATCATAGAGAGAATTTTGAAGCTGGAAGGGACCTCAGATTTCATAGGGCGTTTTCTGTTCATGCAGAAAAATAAGGGTTAGAGAAGCTACATTATTTAACCAAGACTACACAGTGAATTGAATAATAATTCCTGGAGACATGATATAGTTTACACTTCACACAAATCATACATGTATTTACAACTGACAAAGGCTTAAAGTGACAACGTGGCTTGCCTAAAAATGCATAACTATTTGATGGCAGATCTGGGGTTCAAACCTAAATATAATATTCTTTATTAGTATACATTTTCTAAAGTGTTTGGTTATGTCCAAACTCCATTAATTTCATGTAATTAAATATTTAGCCCAATCTTTTCCCTGAGCTCCAGAAGTTTATTTCCAATTGCCTGTTTGATATTTCTACTTAAAGTCTCACAGACATCTCGAGTTTAACAAACTAAACTTGCGATATTTTTTCTCTTCAGATTGTTTTCTCATTCCTACTCCACAGTCTTGTTCATCTCAGTCAATGGTACAATCATTCCCTCAACCTTGTTGTGTAAGCCAGAAATTTAGCAGTCATTAAGATTATCCATTTTTCTTACCCTCCACATTCAAGCCACGTTGATTCTACCTCTAAAATATGTCCTGAATGTGCTATATTTCCTCTGTTGCCACTGTCACCACCTGAATCCAGAACACTGTCAGTTGTCTTGCCTCAAGTATCATCTGATCACTACCACTACCAAGATCTCCTTCCCATTCTCCATACAACAGGCTCAGTTATCTGCTTAAAGGGTAAATGAAATGATAGGACTCCCCTGCCAAAGAACCATGAATAGATTTTCTTGCACTTAGAGTAAAATTAAGCTACTTAGCGTAGCTTATGAGGACTTACCTGACCTAACTGCAGTTCATCTTTAACCCTCTCCCCATTACTCATCATTTGCAATTTATTCTATTTTCTTTCAGTTTCTTGAGCACTTGACTTTTTGACTTTGGGCCCTCAGCATTTCCTTTTGACTGGGGCATACCTCCCCATGCTTGACTCATGGTTAGGCTGCAATGGCATCTTCTTTGGTAGATAATGTCTACAATGGCCCCCAATAATGGGCACCCTATTTCCTGGTATTCATGGCTTTGTACTATGTCCTTTTCTGTAATAACTTTCTCCTAACCAGTAGGATATCTCAACCTAGAGAAGATGTCACTTCCATCATTAGATTACAAAGATTCTAGGGTGCCTGGGTGGCTCAGTCAGTTAAGTGACTGCCTGCGGCTCAGGTCATGATCCCAGAGTTCTGGGATTGAGTCCTGCTTCTCTGCCCAGTGGGGAGCCTGCTTCTCCCTCTGACACCCCCCACCCTTGTGCTCTCTCTCTCTCTCTCACTCTCTCTCTCAAATAAATAAATAAATTCTTAAAAAAAAAAAAAAGATTACAAAGATTCTTACTTCCATCTTGCTAGAAGACCCTCACCCTTTCTGGTTTTGATGAAACAAGTTGTCATTTTGATAAGTCCATATGGCAAGGATTTGAAACAGACTCCTGACCAACAACCATCCACTGAAGTCTTCAGTCCAATAACTGAAACAGAACTGAATCTGGCCAACAACCACATAACAGGGCTCAGAAGAGGATCCTTCCCCAGTTGAACCTCCAGATGAAACCTTAGCCCTAACAGACACCTTAATGACAGCCTTGTGAGAAACCCCAAAGCAGAAGATCAAGCTAAGTTTATAGAAGATGCCTGACATAATGAAATCATGAGATAATAAATGTGTGTTGTTTTAAGCCACTGATGCAAAAATAGGTACTTGATACATCTTTTCAAGAAAGTCTTGACAGAGTACCCTAACATAGATCACCCTCTATCTCACCCATTTATTTAGTTTTCATATCACCTATTAAAAACCGGAACTGGTTTTATCTACTTATCTCTCTGCATACTTTATTTGGCCAGGTTCCTCTACATAGGTGTGAGGTCTCTGAGGTTGAAATGAGATATATATTACTGGATTATCCATGATCTAGCCTTCCTCTTTGTATCTTTATGGCCTGAGGTGCTTATGGACAATATGTGGTCATTAGAGCCATAGAATTCTCATTTCAAAATATTGGAATTTTCTTTCTTCTTCATCTTATTCTAATGTGTACTTGGTCTCATGGAATAAACCTTTCCTTTAGTACCATGTTCTGAAGAGAGATACAGGCACAAAGTTTGATGTTAGATGTACTTCACAATATATATATATATATATTTTATTGTCTATACAAACAAGATATGGCAGCATAGTGTTAACCTGATGAATTCAATCAACATATATAGTAGTCAGTCTGGATAATTCATGCCTCAACCATTGCCTGTTTCTGACTTGCAGAGAATTATTTTTTGCTTGGTTAATCAGGATCATTGCTTTATATCTCCACTTTGCTTTGCTTGTGTAGACACAGTCAGAGACCAGAAGGGCTAAACCCACCTTAAACCCTTCAGGTAGTTCAGAGGGCTTCCATCTTGCATGCAACTCCACAGAATATTACTTCTTCTTCTTTTGGGAATACTTAACAACTGAAGTGTCTCAGTAGTTAATGTGAAGTACTGTCAAAACCGTCTGATGCTACATTTTTAAAGCACAGTATAATTGTCATAATGCATTCAAGTCTTTGCTCACAATCACTTTAAATAATTATTAACAGATTTATAACCCTAAAGCTCAATGGAAGATGTTGAATTATTTTATTTCTTTGTTTATAATTTTTCCAGAAAGTTGTCTTTCCAGTGTGATCTAATGACTGCTAATGGGTAATTCCCATGGTCCTCTGTTTGGCTTACCTGTTGATATATATTTTTTTTTACAAATGACAATCTCAGTATGTCAACAACTTAATTAAAAAGTTGAATTTAACAAAAACTATATATTAACACATTGGTATCTCATCAGAAATATTACAGTTTTCCACATTAATTGCTACATTGTATTTTCTTTTATTCAATCTGTTCACAAAATGTAGCAGGTAGAGTGAGTTGAATGTGGACCCTAATTTTGCCCCATGGTACTAGACCAAGAGCTGAGGGGTAGTAAAAGCACATTTGTAAAAAATTGTAGATATTATTTTTCCAGATCCAAATCATTTGTTCTGTGCTTCCATCATAAGAGAGAATGCTGTGATTCTGGTGGGATTTTATAAGAGGGTTCCTGAAAAACTATAACTATACAGTATTTCTAACTCCTCCAAAGTCATTGTCATTCGTATTTCACATAACTGAATTGTAAGTCTGAATTTCTCCATTGTAAAAATTCACCTAACATGTTAAAAGGGAACAGGTAATAACTTCAAGTAATTCATTTTTGCCACATTTTTCTTTTTTGCACTGTAATGAAGCAAATCCACTCAAAGTTTAGTTGAGCATTTTTTTTTAATTTTTTTTTTAAAGATTTTATTTATTTATTTGACAGAGAGAGACACAGCGAGAGAGGGAACACAAGCAGGGGGAGTGGGAGAGGGAGAAGCAGGCTTCCGGCAGAGCAGGGAGCCCCATACAGGGCTCGATCCCAGGACCCTGGCATCATGACCTGAGCTGAAGGCAGACGCTTAATGACTGAGCCACCCAGGTGCCCCAAGTTGAGCACATTTAAAGAAATTACTTGTTTTACTAAGAACATTTTAGGGCACCTGGGTGGCTCAGTTGGTTAAACATCTGCCTTTGGCTCAGGTCACGGTCCCAGGGTCCTGGGATCCAGTGCCGCATCAGGCTCCCTGCTCAGCAGCGAGTCTGCTTCTCCCTCTCCCCGCCCCCCACCACCTATTGTGCTGTCTTGTCTCTCTCGCTCGCAAAAATAAATAAAATCTTTTTAAAAAAGAATGTTTGTATATAGCTTTTAGATCAAATATCAATTATATTAAGACTATGATGTAGTTAATTTCCACTAATAAGAGTGAAAGGGAAATCTGAGTCAATTTTGAATGATTCTGTGACACAACCTTTTATGTGCAATAAAATATCTGGTGTATACAGTGCCATGAGAAATACGGAAGACACACATATGGAGGTCTCTTGTTGTGTGGATAGTTGAGATAGTGATCAAAGCTTTCCTGGCACATTCAAAAGCTCTGTCACCAATTGAAATAAATGAAGCAGAGAATTGAGAGCTAAAATTGAGCTATTTGGGCTAAAATAATAGTAATTTATTACTATAAATAAAAAATAAAATAAAAAAATAAATGATTTTTACAAAAATTGATATAGTCATTTTATTGTCTAAGATTTTTTTGAACTTTTGAGGGGTTTTTTTTGTTTTTATTCATTTATTATTATTATTATTATTATGCTATTTGGATCATAATATCTTTTATTTACCTCACTTACTATAAGACAGCCAAAATGTAGACATGAGAAATGACTTTCAGGCAGTTCCTGGGGCAGAGATTTCATAATACCCTTTGTCACAGCAAATGTGGTAGGAAACAGAATATTTTTCTTTTCTGCAGTTGGGATATTACTCTTTTATAATAAAATATTACTGGAAGTATTAATTGTTTAGTTCATATCTTCTAACACATTAAACAAAGTTAATCTTCAAATAGTTTATAGGATTACCTCTCAAGAGCAAGTTAGAAATTCAGCACTCAGCCAGAAATGCTAAATTGCTCATGATATATTAAGGAACACCAAAATTTCACAATTTCCTGAAACCTATATATGCTCCAAGGCTCACTATAATTTCTCATATGGATCATGTCTGAAAAAGGTCGCGTGATTCCAATGTTGTTATTTTTCCTGAGATTTTATGGTGAATTAAATAAATCCTTTTATCCCTTTGTCGATGACCCTGTTAAACCAGTATTCTTTTTCTTCTCTTTTTGGTGTTGAGACTGAGGGAGGTGGGAGGAATGGGTAAGCAAACTCAAAATGACCTGTCTGATAAAAGCATAATGCTTTATTTTCCCCTCCTGAAACCACCACTTTTTTTCTCATTTTATTGAAATGGGAACTGAAATCAATACTCTCTAAATTACACACCCCACTTTACTTATCATAATGGGTATGCTGTTTTGTGTGATGTTTTCTTGTCCAGTCTTCCCCAGATGCTTTCCCCCCATTTTTCATTTTGAAGTGTTCGGAAGGTAATGAAGCCCTCTGCATGGCTCCTGTCTTCAGAAAATACTTCTGTAGAACAGGCTTCCACCGTGTGTTCTAATCTCCTTTGGTACAAATGGTCAGCAGGGCATATATTTTTGCCCTGATGCTTTATTTTTTGAACATTTTTATATAGCTGGCAAAGGCTAGACCCCCATGGAATCTTATCAAAACACTGCAGAGTGCTTGAATGCATCATATTATTGGTATTAGTAAGATGAAAAATTAGCCACTGCAATAGACACTGGGAAATGTTTCAAATCACAGAGGGAGGCTTTCTTCAGGATAGAGCTAAAAGAAAACAGGACTGCAGGGAAATAGATCTGAGAAGGTTTTTGAAAGTATGGAAATCAAACAAAGCTTTTGGTGAATAATAGTTTCCTATTGGACTAAATTAAAATATGTATGTGTGTGTGTGAGTGTGTGTGTGAGAGTGTGTGTGTGTAGAGTGAGTGTGTGTGTAGAGTGTGTGTGTAGAGTGTGTGAGTGTGTGTGTGAGTGTGAGTGTGTAGAGTGTGTGTGTAGAGTGTTTGTGAGAGTGTGTGTGTGAGAGTGTGTGTGTGAGTGTGAGTGTGAGTGTGTAGAGTGTGTGTGTAGAGTGTTTGTGAGAGTGTGTGTGTGTGAGAGTGTGAGTGTGTGTGAGTGTGAGTGTGTGTGTGTAGAGTGTGAGAGAGTGTATGAGTGTGTGTGAGTGTGAGTGTGTGTGTGAGTGTGTGTGTGTGAGAGAGTGTGTGTGTAGAGTGTGTGTGTGAGTGTGTGAGTGTGTGTGGTATATGTACAGATGATAAAGGATAGATCTCCATGGGACAATTAAGTTGAGAACTGAAGTAACTTCAGGCCGAGATTATAATTAAAGTGGTTTTTTTTCTTTAAATTCTTTGTGAATTCCCTCAATTCTTCATTTATATATCGGCATTCTGAACATAAGAAGTTATGTGAGTAGATTTTTACTTAAGTACAAATTAGACTGACAAACATTTTAAATCAGACTGCTACCTAAACGAAATCAAGTAAACTTTTAAGGAAACTACTAGGGAATTTTCTTTTAAAAATTGCTATTAAAAAATGCTTCACTGAGATCTTACTTTGTTTTTAGACAGACTCTCTACATAGTCCAAATATGTAAGGCAGGTGCCAAATCCATTTTATCTTTAGGTAAAAGCAGAAGGGAATTGAAATATTTTAGAAAAACAAGACTAAAATCGTTGATAGATATACTTCTTTTCTTCAACTAGACTGTAAACTGAGGGACTATTTGATGTATTTTATTTCTCCTTGGGTGCCTCCTATAGTATAGGTATTTAGTAAGTAAACTATAATTGTTTGGAGAATGAATGAAGGAGCCCCTGAAAAATAGATTGAACATTTTTCTTTCTGCTCACAAAACCCAAACCCTACCTAAATGCTAATGAAAATGTTACTTCGCATGTTGCAAAGTCAAAATATCAGTCAACTATAACTATGTATTGTTCACACTTCAAGGTGGGCAAGATTGACAGCAATTATGCTGAAAGAGGTGAAATATAAGAGAAAGAACAATCACAGCTGACAAACGTGGCACCAACAGACACAAACTGTTTAGTGGCTCAAGGAGTGATCTTCTCCTAGGTGAAGAATAAATACAAAAAGTAGGAATCTAGTAGTATCAAAACAAAACAAAGCAAAACAAAACAGACTAAAGCAGATGCCAGAATAAGATTCTATATTCTTGCTAGGTAGCCTTGGGAGAGATAAAGAAATGGAGGCAAATACACTGAGTCCTGGGAATGAAACTCCAAAATCTATTGGAAGCCAGGGGAAAGAGTGGTGAGTAATTATGTGAGAAGGACTGATAAGGTCAGAAAAGAGTATGCTACCTCATTTAGATGTGCATGAGAAGTTAATATGGGTGTGTATGTATTGGGAAAGAAAAGGAGATTGAGCTCAGCTCCTAACATGCAAATGAGAAATTTCATTCCTAAAGTCTGTGTAGAAGATTTAAGAAAAAAGATACCCACATTTTTCTAAATTAGACGTGCAAATCATTCTGTTCTCTGAGACCATAGCAGGAAACCTTCTTCCATAATCTCTATTATAGTTGATGTCAGCACCATCTACCCTGGAAAGCTAAAGGACCATCTTTGACTTTGCTTTGACTTTACCACCATTCAAATGCTACTAGTCATACAGAGGCTTTAAAAGAGAATTTAGAGAAGTTTCAGTAGAAAATGTCAAATGTAACTGCTTCTTATGGTGTGAATTACCATTCATCTGTAGACTCCCTTTCTTTTACTTTAGCTCATTTTGTTCTGCCTCGCCTTCAGTTAGTTTGGCATTATTGGCCTTATTTTAAAGAAGATGGTTCGCTTTCCTGTGGTGAGACGGCTAGTAAATAATATAACAAAGATTATGATCCAGACCAGTAATTCCAGGTTTGATATTCTTTTCTTTTTTCAACACTTCGCTGATTATTAATGACAGAACTCTTTAGTTACAGTTATTATTATTATTTTTTTTTTAGTTACAGTTAATCAGAAAACAAAGTTGATGGAGAAGGCACCATTTTGAATTTTAGCAGGTGACACACCAGAGGTAAAAGAAGGCTCTGGAAGTATTTTCAGTGTGCACAAGTGTTAAAATGTGCATTGAATTTCAGGAATTGCCATAGCATTACCATATGAGTGCTGTCTAATTTGATGATCTATAAAATCTAGCACCGAATGGGTAGGGTTGAAAAGCCAGTCTATACATAAATTACATCTGGGATTAAAACATCACATTGACTATTTTGCATTTAACCAATCATAGCAAGGGAACAAACAACACTAATCCAAGGGAACCAATCTCAGAAATGGAAGTTCTCATTTCAGATATATAAACCTTGAACTTTCATAGCTTGATGGTTCTTGCTCCTACTGGAGAGGTGAATGCCATCCCCTCATTCTTCTAACATTTGAAAGAGCTCAAATCTGGTCGCCACACAGATGAGAGCCTTCACACTGAATACCATCCACAACGACAGGGTAGGCACCTTCCAGAGAAAGAGAAAGCAAAGCATTTATACAATTAGGAAACTATGTACCACTGATTGGGGACTGGTGGGGGAGGGGGAATGAAGCCTAGAGGTTAAGATCCTATGTTCCCTTTACTTACAGCCCGAGAGAGAGAGAGAGAGAGAGAGAGAGAAAAGGAGAGAGAGAGAGAGAGAAGACTAAATAATTTAAGTCTGGTAGATTGGATAGGTTTTTTTATATTGTGTAGCTTTTTGTTATGTCAAATAGCCCTAATAAGTTATTAACTATAAGTTAACCTAACTAAATAAATAAGTTGTTTGGAAAGGCTAGTTCTGGCCAGTTTCCACTTACTTTGTTAAAGGTAGTTTAACCAGTGTGACTCAGTTACTTATAGGTCTTAGATCCCACATAGCATGGACAGTTTTGCACTGATAAGGGACTCTAGCTCAGAAGGGACTTATATCACTTCCACAAATGACTGGTTGGATATAATTAATCCCATGCTCCCATCAAAACACAAGATTGCCAGGAAGCAAAATCCTGTTCTGTGCCAGAAAGTGGAAAGAACCAGGAATATTTGACAAACAGCAATAATGACAACACACCTACAGTCATTCCACTGCCTGAGATTTATATTGAACCTCGTCCATATGTGAACCCAAGTTTTCACTGGGAGAAAGAGTTTTAAAAGGTTATCCATCAGTTTTTTCTCATTTTTATATAAAAATTTGTTGGATTTCTGATTCCTCCTCTCTTCCTAATGCCTGGTGCCTACATGCTCCTTAAACTGCAATTTGTTCTTCCTACACGAAACTCTTTCATAACTTCCCCAGCCCAGAATAACACTGCCCAGCAAGCCCTGCTGTTATCCATGCTTCAGCATCCCAATTTCTTCCTAATATATTTGTTTCCTGGTCTCATAATGCACAGAATTTCCAAGTTGAATTTTCACAATACTTCTATTTCACACGGGAACACACACCTCTAATAGTGTTCTGAGAATTGCTAGCAACAGAGTTGGCTGCAGGGAAAGCATTTCCAGGCAGGAAGCACACACTGGGTCATGATCATATGGCTCTGACAGGGAGGTCTCAGAACTCTTTGACTAGACCCATAGATGAAATTCCCAAATTCTGCCATTTTCAGTGATTGTATTATTTTACTGCATCCAGGAAGTGGAACTTCTCACAAAGAACCTGATTCCATGAATGAGCAGTAGGTCAAATCTGAATGCCTGCCTAAGAAACTATTGAAAAGTTTCTTACTCTCCACCAGTCAGCAAGGAATCCCAGGCTTTGTGGAGAATCAAGATTGGCTCTCTTTATGTGCACATGAATCATAAAGCATCGAATTAGGTTACTGCCTATAACTGAGTAGTCTTTTTTAATCGCATAACTCACATAAGTCACTCAAATTGTTTATCAAACTACTCATCCCTCCCTTTAGTATTCAAAATTAATATAATCGGATAAATGGCTGTATAGAGGTTTTCCAATCCACACATTAAAAAAAGTTTTATTCTTGATTTTCTAACAAAGTACTGCCCAATAGAAATATAAGGTGAGCTACATATGTAATTTTACATTTTTAGTAACCAAAAGAGAAAGAGGTGACTTAATTTTAATGATGTATTTTATTTAGCACAATTATTTAAAATATTTCAATATGCAATCAATACAAAATTTTTCGATGAGATACTTTTGCATTCTTTTTTGTTTGTACCAAACCTTTGAATTCTGGAGCATATTTTATACTTATAGCGCATCTCAAGTTAGACGAGACACATTTCAACTGCTCAGTAGCTACAGATGCTTAGTGACTGTCATATTGAATATTTGTGTTCTGGTAGATTTCCCAGTCATTTGAGAAAGCCTGTTTCTCACCACTTAGTTATCACTTGTCTATAATTTAATCTTCTTGGGTAAAAAGACAACACAACATATCCTGTCACAGTGCCAGCACACAGCAAGTGCTCAATAAATGTTTACTAAATAACTTTAAACTTCAATTTACAAATATTTACATGTTTACTAATCTGCAACTATGTGCCAGGTACTTTTCCAATCACTAGGGAATTAGGCAGTAATAAAAATAGACAAAATGCTTTCACAGAACTTAACTTTTGGTGGTTGGTTTCTTTAAGCGGATGCCAAATAAAATTACAAAACACAGAAATACAGAAACATAGCATCTAGTGAGTCAATAGCATGTGTTTTAAATAGATTTCCTACTTATCTTCTCTGTTAGTGATTTCCGTTGTTCTACCTACTGCCCATCCTTTATCACTCTCTGTCTACTTAGAATCTTTTACTGTAACACCACACACAAGCTTGTCTTCTTTAGAAGGTCCAAAGCTTCTTACTGTTTTTCAAGCAGAGTTTTCTGATGTTTCTGGGCCTTTGAGCTTCTTAGACATTTGTTAAGTCCCTACTCATAATTCAATGTCAAGTTCAATTTATCCCTCATCCATGAAGATGCTCCTGATCCCCATTGTCAGTTATTTAGTCTTCATTCCTTGCTCAACAAGATTTTGTGTGGGTCTTTGTGATGTCACTTATTATGGACTGCCATTATAAGCTAATTCCTCCCCATTAGACCATTGCTTACTTACTGTAGCTCTTGTAACTAGCAGAGGAACTGGCATAAGACAGATTCTCAGAAAATGTGTTAAGATAGATGGATAGTGCACCTGTCCCCTGTCTTAACCCCATATATTCTCTCCTGATCCAAAGCAATCTGCATTCATGTGTTTATGTGGCACAACCTACCTACTCATATTTTTGCCTTTTATCAGTGTTCCCATCGGTAGATGGAGAAGAGTTGCTAGATTGGGGAGTTAGCATCAAATTATGAGGAAACATCCAGAGAAAGGCTGAGACTACTATATATTTTAGTGTTCTCTTCTCTGCATGAGAGAACCATTCCTGAACTTGTATCCAAGTCATTCTATTTTCCCTACCTCCATTGTTTTCTGGGTATCTTTTTTTTAGGCTTAGTAGTTTTCCAGTACTAATTCAGGAAGAATATTTATAAACTATTGACTACAATTTGAATAAAAATAACAAACTATGTCCCATCCAGGTTTGAAGGTAGCATTGTTCACACCTTGATAAGGCATTAAACACATGAATCCTTTTAATAAAGCTTCACTGTAATCCAACCTTGTATCTACACATCTGAGAACCTGTCTGAATGCAATTAGACCACAGAATCCTAACAGAATTGTAGTCCTTGCTTGTGACATTATCATTGTGTGATGTGTTGCATTTTTGGCACTCATGAATGAGCTCCTCTCTAGGGCTCGGGGAGTTTGTGTTCATGGTTCTGATATTTTACCACTAGATGGTAACATAGGTTTACCTACCAAAACATGGGATTTTTCTATTCACCTTAGTGTGATACAGGTATAGATGGGGTAAATCACGATTCTGTCATTCCTTAGGAAATTACTTTCAAATTACTGAAATATAAATTTTAGTGTAATATATATTTAATTGATGTAGAGACAAAGATAATAAATAAGGGAAAAGCATATAATCTGATCCAACAAGGACTTAACAGTATTTTTTCCCATATTATACCTCAGTTTCTGTCTTTGTTTTCCTTTCATTGTTGTTGTTTTCATCAAATAAAGAGGTGTCTCATTAAATTTACAGTCTTTTCAGAAGCCATACAAAGTATTTCCTATAGTTTGCCACTCTCTAACACTAAGATTTAAATTTCCTAGATACAGATGGAAGACATGGACATTGGTAAAATTTATTATGTGGTGGGAACAACAGAAACAAGAAATCAATGTCACATCTTCCCTATCTAGCCAAGTGAACTTAAAAAGGTGCAAGCTTCTTAGTTGTGCATGTAAAATCCTTCACATGTAGTTCGTGATAGATAAATGCTAATTCTCTGCTTATTTCCCTTTTCTTTTCCCTTTTCTTAAGGATCTGAAAATATAGTTAATGGGTTCCTTTTCTATCCAACAATGAAAGCATAAGGTACTTCTCTCCAATTGTCTTTCAATGTATCCTTCCCAATATCCAAGGAGAATATAGAAAGTAACCAAGCCTCTGCTGATGTGAAACATACCACTTAGGGCTTTCTAATTACCCCATATGTTCCCACATCTCAAGATATATTTTTAACAGGTTTCCCCTGGAGAAAACACCTTAAGCCTAAGAATTAATCCAATGGTAGAATTCCAGATAATTGCCTCTGCAACTAGATTATAAGCTTATGGAGAGAATGGGTAATAACATGACTTTTTGATATTTGCTCAGATTTTCAGCACTAACCATTCAGGAGAGCACCCAGAAGACTCTCCCTAAAGTGAGTATCAGTGAGAAAGTGATCGATGTTCTTTACCGAGTTTAGTAAAAAGGGAAATATTTAAAAATTTGAATCATTCTAGGGAGAAAATTTAAGAAACTGTAGGGGAGGAAAAAGTTTTCCTTGATCTTCTTAAGGTGCCTGGTAGGGTCTGAAAATTAAACTGACAAAATCAGATTAACAGGAGGAACATTTATTTAATATGTTTTACATGACATATGAGCCTTCACAAGAAACTGAAGACCCATAAGAAAAGTGAAGAAATGGTTAGACCTGAGTATATTTATGCTATGTTGATAAAGAGTGGACAGTTGTGGATAAATATGATAGGTTAGGGAGTATGAGGTAAGTGCAGTAAACTGGAGAAAACTTAACAATGCCTTTTTGTTGCCATTTTTTTTAGCATCCCTTTGTCTTCAGAGGTGAGGATATTATTTTCCCCTGAAGGAGGGCATCTCTCACATGAAGGTTTTACGACCTGTCTTAGGGGAGAAGGGCAGAAGAAATGTCAGAGTGACCTTCCTGATTCTGCTGTTTTCTCAAACTCCTTCAGCTTAAAAATATTCAGCATGCTGGGCACCTGGGTGGCTCAGTTGGTTGGGCGACTGCCTTCGGCTCAGGTCATGATCCTGGAGTCCCAGGATTGAGTCCCGCATCAGGCTCCCTGCTCAGCAGGGAGTCTTCTTCTCCCTCTGACCCTCCCCGCTCTCATGCTCTCTCTCTCAACTAAAAAAAAAAAAATCTTAAAAAAAAAATTCAGCATGCTAAAGTGTCAAATTCTGGGGTAGTATGCCTTGAACCCCATCATAATACTTAATGATATAGATTATATCACATTGAAATCTGTTTTGAGTAAAGTTCCTCATTCTAAGCTGGAAGGAGGAGTTTCAGACTATAACATTAAACTAGATTTTTAAAAATAAAATTAACAATACATAATTTACCAGCTGTCTTCATGTTGACCTATATTGTTTTCACACATGTTTTTTTGGACACTCTATCAATTCTCCCTCAATTAAAACAACAACAACAACAACAACAAAACATGTCTTATGCAAAGTACAAAATAGACCATTGCTGTATGATTTCACATCTTTATCAGCAATGTATGCAAGTCCTCACAAAATTTTGGTAGTAATAATCTTTTTTTATAATAACCATTCTAGTGCATAATAGTATTATCTCATTGTGGTTTTAATTTGCATTTCTCTAATGAATAATGATGTTGATCACTTTTTCCTGTTCTCATTGGCCACTTATGTAGGGGAGGAAAAAGTTTTCCTCAATCTTAAAGTTCTTGACTGGGTCTGAAAATCAAACTGATAAAGATGGATTAACAGGAGAAAAACATTCCAATTTTACTGAACTTCTACATGTACGTGGGAGCCTTCCTAAGAGAATATATCCCCAAAGATGTGCCCAGATCAAGAAGCTGTTCTACCTTTTAGGCAAAGAAATAATAAACTTGTGATGAATTGATTAAGACAGAGGGGGTTGGTCTAGGAGTAGTAAATGGTGAAGAAGTAACTAGGAAGATAAGGGTTCATTTAACAAGGTTTGTTTGTACAGATTTCTCAGTCCCAAATTCCCCATCTCTGGTGAGATGTCTTCCTCTTGGTAGAGAGAACATACCTTTCACATAGTTTTATGACCTGTTTCAGGGAAGAGGAGTCAGGTGGAGGGAAGGGTCAGAGAGAGCTTCCTACTTCTGCTATTTTCTCAAAATCCTTCAGTTTAAGATATTCAGTGTGCCAAGGTACAATAATTTTAGGATAACATGGCCTGAATCCCATCAATAGTTTAAACAGGATCCAAGGTACATTTTGCAAAATATTAGTTGCTTATTTCGTGTGTGTTTTCCTTTAAGAAATACTTAAAATTTTTGTTTGTGCAGTACTATAGTTTCCTGCCTTGTCTCTTGAGGGACTCTGTCTCCTACTAAAAATCCCTTGCATATCTCTGTTTATCCTTGCACTTTTACTGATCTGCCCTGAGTGTCAGAGTAATAGGAGAGGTTGCATTCCATTCTGACTTTCATTCATGTTTGGCAGTTTCTTGGTTGAATTAGATCTGAGTAGCTTTGGTTAAATTAGATTAGCAATAGCCACTTGACTTGAGACACTGCCATATCCCACCCTTCTCCTGAGGTAGTGTACTAGTCACATAATTTATGCTTTGTTCTCATAGCCTACAAATTTAGTGATAAATCAATGTTCTCCTAAATACATTTATGAGAAAACTTAAAAAATCAGTGTGGTAATATTTTTATTTATTTATGGCAAGTGGCTTGCATCACTAGACAAATTTTAAAATTGACTGGGTTCAAGATATGTGAATGGATGAAAATAAGGTCTGCAGATTAAGCAAATGATTCCCTTTGTTGAGAACGTCCACCTGAGTGTTTTCCTTGTGTGTCTTCCCTTAAGATGTAAGTGGTGCTGCCAAAGCATAACCACAAGCTTGGGAGGTTGCAGAGAAGCTTATAGAACTCCCCAGTGCTTCTCCACACTGCCTTAATAATTTCCAGCTCTGTTTCTGATTCAGGGCAGGCTGGAAAGATATTATACCTGAGATGGAACATGGTTAAACACTTTGTTTCTCCTGCTTCATTGCTTTAACCATCTAACTTGTGAACCTCAAGGTCATTGGCACTATTCCAAAGTCCAAAGTCCAACATAAAATCCTGAGTGACCATTCATGTAAAGCCTATTGAAACAGCACCTATTGCCTTAAAAATCAGATTGCTATTTTTGGGAATACAAGGAGGGAGAATTCCACCAGTAAATACATGCAGGACAGTTTTTTTTAAAGATTTTATTTATTTATTTATGACAGAGAGGGAGAGGGAGAGAGTGCAGGGGAAAGAGCAGAAGGGGAAAGAGAGGAGGGAGAAGGAGGGGAAAGAATCTTAGACTAGGTGTTAAGCAAGGAGCCCTACTCAGCGCTCGATCCCAAACCCTGAGATCATGACCTGAGCCAAAACCACGAGTTGAACGCTTAACTGACTGAGCCACCCAGGTGCCCCTACATGCAGGACAATTTTTAACATTGCGGAAAAAAAAAAAAAAGAGAGAATTCCTTCATCACTATCATGGAGCAATTAGAGCCCAAATCAGCATAAGAGAAACCAATCATGGATATAGAACAACTAGAGAATGATATTAATTTTGGATAACTAAAGTCAGCACAAAATACTTTAAATTAGCCAACTATAGGAATCTATAGGAATAAACAGTTGTATTTAAACTGATCAAGGTGCCTAACGTGTATGCTCAGGACTTAATTATTGAATTCTTACTACACAATAAGCATATGATAAAGTTTAGGACATGCAAGCTCAAAATATGGCACGTTGGCAATTTGAACATTTTAAGCTGAAGAAATTGAGAAATGGCAGGTGCAGGAAGGACTTTCTGACTGTCCCCTGAAGCAGGTTTTCAGATCCTCATGTGAACGGTGCCTGCCTATACCTAAAGGTAAAGGAGCTTCCTTATCTCCTAAGACTAAGGGACACAAAGCAGAATCTGAAGGAAGAGGCCTTGATAAGTTTCCCCCATTTCACTACACTACCTCTCACCCTTTGTCCTGTCATATCTTCTTACAACTCTGTACTCTTCATCAGACCTAGCACAAAAATACTCAGGTTTAACCACTTCTTTGGATCTTCATTTCTTTATGAAGTTTCCTGTGTCATATAAAACTTATTTTAAATACATTTGTATGCTTTTCTTTTGTTTATCTGTCTTTTGTTACAGGGGTCTCAGTTAAGAACTTAAAAAAGGTAAAAGAAAAACATGTTTTTCCTAACCTATATGTAAATATATTTCCTAACCAGTCTCATATAATCCACTCATAACCATCACATGAGGTAATCACTCTCACTTATAACTAAGCAAACTGAGACTTCAGGATCCTCTGCAATGTGTCCAATGTGTCTTAGCCCTCAGGAGCTGACCTGGGATTTAAACTCAGGTATACATGGGATCCAGTGTCTCCATTTTTTTTTTTTTTTATTAGAGAAAGAGAGTGTGTGCACAAGTACACATGAGTTGCAGGGGAGGTGGGCAGAGGGAGAGGGAGAGAGAGAGAATCCCAAGCAGGCTCCATGCTGGGTGGCATGGAGCCCAATGAGGGTCTCAATCCCACAATGCTGAGGTCATGACCTGAGCTCAACTCAAGAGTCAAATGTTCAACCAACTGAGCCACCCAGGTGTCCCCCCGTGTCTCCATTCTTAATAAGTAGTCCATTTCATATCCTGGAGCTGTCCTTTACTAAATTTGAAAGCTCTTTCTTAATTTGTCTGTGCCTCAATTTCTCAACTGTAACATAAGGATAACAGACTTGCATCATTATTTTAAAATTAAGTTGAGGGGAATGTAAAATGATGTAGCTGCTATGGAAAACAGTATGGTAGATTCTCAAAATACTCAAAATAGAATTACTGTGTGATCCATCAATTCTATTCCTCCATATATACCCAAAATAATTGAGAGCTGGATCTCAAAGAGATATTTGTAAACTCATGTTCATAGTGTGGGGGAGAAAAAAAAAATTATCTTTCTTCATTCTCAGCTGTAGCATAGACAGATTAATAAAAGAAAAACACACAAATTTGTTAACATGTATACCTCATACATGCAAGGGAGACCCCCAAGGAAAAATGAGTAACTCTCATTTAGGATTCAGGCTTGAATACCGTCTTCAGCTAAAGACTAAAAAGAGAAGGGTGTGGGAGGCCAGTTATAGAGAGGTGACCAGGAAAACTGCTAAACAAGAGTAAGATTTGTTATGCAGATTTAAGTCCAATCTTCTCTATTAAGAGTTTGGGTTTGTTTGGTTTTTTTTGTTTGTTTGTTTGCTCATTTTGTTTGCTTTAATCATCTTTCTCTTCCTAGTACAGAGAGGGAGACACACTTACAAATGAAGATGTTCTTTATAAATGTAAATTTCCCTTACTAAAGGTTAAATTCTCCTCTGTTTTCAGAGCTTCTTCTATATCTGCTGTGTCTCAAAAAAAAAAAAAAAAAAATCAGCCCCCCTGCCCCAAAAATCGTATGCCAAAAAGACACATTTGGGGGTGGCCTATTTTGCTGCCCTCAACAACAGCCATAATAGCCATAAAGTATAAGCAACTTGTGTCCATCAATAGATGAATGGTTAAACAAAATGTGGTATAGACACACACAATGGAATATTATTCAGACTTAAAAAAAAAAAAAAAGAAAAAAATCCTGCCAAATGTAATAACACGGATGAATCCTGAGGACATTATGCTAAGTGGAATAACTCAGTACTCATAATTTCACTTATGAGTATGCAAATGCATGAAGTAACCTTCTTTAAAATGGGAGTTGGAAGCCCTGGAAGAAGAGTTCTCATGCACATACACTCATTGCAGCTTTTATAACTAGGAGAAAGAAGGAAGAGAAGAATGGTTTTGACAAGGAAAGACATTTTTTTCACCTAGGAATTTTAATCTCTTGCTTTTATGAAAAGGAAGATCCTTCCCTACCCCAGCAGCAGTGCACTAACCACAGCTTGTAGCCAATGAGAAACAGTCAAAATCTCAAACTCTTGTTCTTCTTCAATAAACTTTTGTTCAAGACAACCCTCCCTAATTTCATCCTAAAACCTAATTAAAGCTGACCTTTCCTTTGTCTCTTTGGACTTGACTTTGGTTCCCCATGGTTTGCTTGTTTTGAAATGCAGTTCCTCTGCTATTCCTGAATAAACTTATTTGCTATAAAATAACTGGCTATTTTAATTTTAAGGTTGACATGAGGTATCTACAAGAGTCAAACTCACAGAAACAAAAAGTAGGATAATGGTTGCCAGGGGGTGGGGGAAGAGGAAAATGGGGAGTTGTTTTTTAATGAGTGGATAGAGTTTCAGTTCTGCCAAATGAAATGAGTTTTGGAAATTGGATGCACAATGCAAATGTATTTAACATTACTGAACTATACTCTTAAAAGTGTTTAAGATGACTAATTTTGTTGTATGTGTTTTACCACACACACACAAGAATAAATGGAAATACTGTTTTTAAAGTAATTATTATAGTGCCTGGCTTTATATTTGGTGACCAATAAAGAGTAGCTATTCTTATTGCTGTCTATTAGTTTCTTTTGAGTATGGTTAATTTTATTTAGATCCCAGAATCTGGTGGATTTAAGTGAACTAACTAAATTGATTTTCTGAGCCATCAACCATGAACACTTCAATAAATTACTGTTATTAATGAGGCCATGTCTGCATGTCTGTTAAATCTCACTTTTTAACACCACCTTTTTAACTCCCTCAGCAATTACTTGCATTAAAAATGAATGTTCAGCTTCAACTGGCAAATGGATATAGTTCTCTATAAATAAGTTGCAGATAACAACTACTGAAAAAAAAAAGGATGAAGAGTAAAGTTGAGGATAAATTTAATGTAAAACATCTAAAAACATACAGTATTGTTCTTAATAGATATTCAAGGCTTGGTGTAGGCAGTTGGGCCAAACCAGCCATGTGGCCCAGTTTGGTTTGGCATAAATGAAGTTTTAAAACTTTTCAGATTAAAAATGAATTTGAGTGGGACAAATGTCTTCAGGTTTTTTCAGAAACCTCTCCACTAGCACCCTCAGCTCCAGATTTTTCCTTGTCTTAGATCACATATTTCTGTTATGTACATGGTTCCTGTGAACATTTGATTTTCCACCTTGGATTTATAGATTAACCTTAGAAACTGCATCAAAAACTGCTGAGATTGTCTATAAATATAGATCATTTTGAACCATCTGAACTTTACAAAAACTTTTGTAAAACTTTAAAATTATTTACTATTTGATATTTGAATCAGATTTTAACAACTACTTCCACAGAGCACCATATCATTATATCATTTACATATACATCACACACTATATTATACTTATAAAATATAGGGTGTATGTGTATGTGTGTAACAAACATTTACTGTGGTACTCACACATACCAGGAATTAAGGCTTATTTTAAAAATACTGGTTTATTTATCCATCTCCTAAACAAATAAGGGTAGTGTTTTATTAAACTCTTATTACCAATGTCAAAGCTATACTAGACATTAAATGTTTGTTGAAGGGCGCCTGGGTGGCTCAGTTGGTTAAGTGACTGTCTTCGGCTCAGGTCATAATTCAGGAGTCCCAGGATCAAGTCCCACATCCGGCTCCTTGCTCAGCAGGGAGTCTGCTTCTCCCTCTGACCCTCTCTCCTCTCATGCTGTCTCTCACTCCCTCTCTCTCAAATAAATAAAATCTTTAAATAAATAAATAAATAAATGTTTGTTGAACATGTATACATGAAAAGCCAATATGCAATTAATAAGAACAGCTCTTTCAGCAAATTAGGTACAAGGTACTTGAAAGAATCAAATGGCTTTAGGGGGACTGTGGCAGATCTGAGTGTATCTGTGCTGGGATGGTATGGCAAACTAACCCTGAGAAAACACACAGAAAAAGTAATTTCTGCATTTATATCACTTTTTTTTTTCTGATTCAGTGCGCTACAGCCAAATCTTGCTTGAAAAATCCCTCATACAAATTAAAAAAATGTTTTATTCATACATATTGGTTACATTATAAAGCTATAATGTTATAAGAAAAAAAGTCTGGGATGATTGTTCTTTTTTCCTTTTTCCTTTTTTGATTGTTCTTTTTTCAGTTTCAAAAGCGATTTCTCAAAAGCTGACATCTTCAACATCTAGTTCAATACAGAGCAAATGTTTATAGCTGGGATATAAACCTCTTGAAGCATGGAAGGGGTGGCAAAGTGTTAACTATGAATAGCACCATTATAATCAATTATAGCTGTATGTGATGGACATAATACTTTGAAATGTTCAATAACCCACATTTGGAATAAAGATTGTTCATTTTATTTTATCTCCCAATTGTACCCTTAATTATTTATAGAGAGAAAGATCAGATGGATAAAACTGTAAGTACTTATGAGCAAGATATATTTGCATGGATATGAATGGGTGAGTGGAAATTTAAAATCTATTTGATTTTAAAATAACTTAAAATATTTTAAAAGCATGTCTCAAAATTGGCATATATGACATTTTAAAAAACTGCCTATTTAGCTTCAGAGAAATTCATTTTCCCATTAAAAATTTGGGATATAATTGACTTATGTTTTGGACAGTTTTTCAGAGAAACAGTGTGAGAATTGGACACTATTTTATCCATAGGGACAGGTGTTTCCTTTCTCTGTGGAGGAAAATTAGAGTTTCACAGTATTTTAAAATATTTATGGGAAAGTTTATTAAAAAAATCCTTTTACTTTTTTAAAAAATGATTTTTAAGTTGTTCTTTGGCTTCAGCTATAAAATATTTACGGTTATCAATTCACTACAAGCAACTTTTTCCCTCTTCAAGGGGCATATATGAGACTTTAATGGTTTCTCATCCTCAGCCTAACATACTGTCATTGGTCCTGTTTAAGCCATAAATGGTGTGTGCTGCTGGACAGCTCATCTTATTCTTCAGTTCTTGGAAGGTAGCTCCAATCTAGAAGAATTTGACAAATACAATTCTGAATTATTCTGGAGCTCTTACCTCTAATGAGGTTCTGTATTCCCTCACTAAAAGTATACATGATTGAGTGAAGTCTGGATGAGAGAAAAACATATGGCTTTTACTTTAAATTATATTGAGGTGTAGGGAAGAAAAATTTTTTTCCTCTACCCTTCTAGGTTATTTTGGCTGGACTGTTAATTAAATTGACATAAGGCAGATTAACAGGAGAAAAACAAATTTAATTACATATGTATGGGAATCCCATTAAAATATGAGATCCAAGGGAAAAAGTTGGTCAGTTAAGACATATATACCATCCTGAACTAAGAAATGAGATAGAACCTATGACTTCAAAGGGAAAGAGGGTAATTCATAGGAGAATAAGAAGAGCAGATGTTTGGTAATTAGATGTTTGCCCGGCCATACAGATAGGTCTTTCAGATCAAAAGTCATCTCTGGTAATAGATCTCTCTGTGAGTCAAGCTCCCTATCTAAATTCTTTGTGGTAATTAGGGGAGATGTAAAATGTCTTTTGAGTTGATCACCTTCAGCCAATGTAGCAAATTGGGGGGTTGCATATTTTGCTCCCCCTCAGAGACAATGTCAACTATTTTTGTTTAATGCTCATGGACATTACTTACATTTTAAATGTAAATATGTGCAGATATACTCAGGACTTTTTGTAATTAATTTGACATTTTTTTTTACTTCAAATTTTTAACTCTGGAAAACAATCACACAATTTTTTTAATATCTGGAAACTGAACCAAACAATATTGGCTAATTACGGATTTGGATGAAGATGAATGTGTGCGTCCTTCATAAAAATACAACTACATAAATGAGCTCTCTTTCTAATTCAACAACCTGTACTATCTCTACTTTTATGTATGTATTTTCATCATAAGGATATGACTGTTAATTTTTTTTTAAAGATTTTATTTATTTATTTGAGAGAGAGAGAATGAGAGAGAGCGAGTACATGAGAGGGGGGAGGGTCAGAGGGAGAAGCAGACTCCCTGCCGAGCAGGGAGCCCGATGCGGGACTTGATCCAGGTACTCCAGGATCATGACCTGAGCCGAAGGCAGTCGCTTAACCAACTGAGCCACCCAGGCGCCCAATGACTGTTAATTTTATATTGTTCTATAGATAAGTTGTATATCTCAAATAAAATTGGTACAATATTTTCTTGTGTTCACTGATATTAGAGTTCAGAAGATTAGATGCATGACCTAAATAAATTAGATATTTATCCAATGAGTTAAAGATGGGAGAAAATGAAAATGTGCGAAGAATCAAAGAACAATATTTTTTTTGGTAAAAATTGATCTTCTAATACACTATAGAGAAGGTAAAACGTGGTATGACTAGGAACTAAGGTATATATATGATATATATAGGGCACCAAATCATTTTACTCAAAGCAAAAGAGTACATACAGGGATGTTTACATGGAATAAAATACTTCTCTATAGAAGTAGAGACTGTGTTCTAGATATTGCTGGTTTGTTCTATATTGTTTTTTCATGTTTTTGAAGAAGAGCAGATTTTACCACCCCAAAATATGTCTTTGGTATAAGAATCATTTTGAGTTAAAGGTAATCAAAACCCAGCAGATTCAGGCAAAGTTATTTTACCTCTCCTTCAACTGCCTAAATTTACATTGGAAACAAGAATGTATCTGCATAGGAGAGCAACCATTGATTTCCAAATCTGTCTGCCCTACTGTGACTGGCCTTCATTTGTATCCCCAGATCTTTAACCCTTTCCTTAACTCAGGATGTTAATAAGCCTCAATTACCTGGCTGCCCTTTGGGTCTCATATTTTTATGGGGTATCCCTATGTACAAAATTTGTTTGTTTTTCTCCTATTCATTTGTCTTATGCCATTTTGATTATTAGACCATCCAAAAAAACTTAAAAGCGTAGAAGGGAAAACTTTTCTACCCCTATGTTATTAATATAGTTTCTTTATGAGGGAAGAGAACAGAGTATAATAAATCTCCTTAAACCTAGATTAACAGTGATTCACATTTTGTCATATTTCATTCTAATACCTTTTAGCTAAAATGTTTAAAAACGTCATAACATGCTATTGTCATCACTAAGTATTTCAGTATGCATGTCTAAAAACATAAGGGTATGGGGCGCCTGGGTGGCTCAGTTGGTTAAGCGACTGCCTTGGGCTCAGGTCATGATCCTGAAGTCCCTGGATCGAGTCCCACATCGGGCTCCCCGCTTGGCGGGAAGCCTGTTTCTCCCTCTGACCCTCCCCCCTCTTATGTGCTCTCTCTCTCTCATTCTCTCTCTCTCAAATAAATAAATAAAATCTTTAAAAAAAAAAAGGGTATTACTTACATAATGACAACATATTAATTCCATATTTTAATTTCTGTAATAGACACACAAAAATGTCTTGATTTGTTGATTTGTTCAAATGAGATGTTTCTCTGCTGGTTTTCTGTGTCCTAAGGCAACAGGAAATAGTTCACTGACCTCTCTACCTTTAGCCCTCCTGTATGTCCTGGACTAGGCAGGGAGAATAGGGTAGAGGTACCTGCATGGAGAATCTCATTGGTGTCAAGTTTATTCTACCCCTTGATTTTCTTCTCTCTTGTCCCTATCTTGTGGGAGTTTTATTAAATACAAGAGACAGGAGAAGTGTTTATTTTTATTTATTTTGTTAAAATCAATTATATACCAACTAATAGCCTATGTATGATTCAAATCTTGGTAGGTAGAATCTGGTACTTTAAGATACTCAGTCTCAAAACAGATTTCTTCTTTGTTGAATTCCAGAAGTCTCTCTTGAAATAAAATGTGAATATTAAACTAGTTTATGCCTCAGCTTGCATTCTGCTAAGAATATCAGAGCTGGTTAATCCACAAAAACACACAGTAGAAGACCCTCCTAGTCTATCTTTAATCTCATTCTTGTATTTGAAATGATCTAGACTAAGAGAACTATTGAAGAACTGGTATTGATGTTGGAATTTTGGAGGAAAAGATTATTTATTTTGGATTAACACATTTATAAATAATAAGAAAAATAATAAATCTGTTTTCTATTTGTAATATTAATAGGATTTAACCCTCAGATACTGGTGGTAAACAGAACTGATTACAAATGGATAAATTTTTCTTGATAGACATACTATGTTATGTGGACATTTGTTAATTTTTCCAAAATGTATACCACTTTAGTTGATTTATGGTTATTTGAAAGAAAGGTCAATTAATGAGTGGGAACAGAGTGTAATTAAGAAGTTTTTTCTTTACTCTGTTTCTTCTCAAGCCAGAGAACAGTTCTGAATGCTGATGAGACAACATCTATTACAGTGCCATCTATCAGAGTTAGATAATTACCTCAGAACAAAACATACAACAAAATATCTGCCACAGGCAGAAGTCCATAGGAAATCAGGTAGCAATGAGAAGAAATGAGTGTCACAATTATGATGGTTATTATGAGCTCAGTTCGTTATTGATCCAAGATAAAGGAATTATTCTCTATAAATGGAATGCTGCACATCTGACTAGAATTAGCTCTTCATAGGCACCAGAAACCAAGGAATCTTTTCTGTATCCAGTGAGTTGAAGTTTTTCATAGTGCTCATAAATAAAAGTTTTAAAGAAACAATTGGTTTTCTATGAAAGCTTTGGCATAGATCTTACTTTTAAAGGCCAAATCTTCATGTCCCCTGAGGATGAATACAAACTGAGTTTTTGTAGTATGTTTTGCAAATTGCTGTTCTACTTTAAACTCTCTCCTGAGAAGAATGCATACCAGAAATGTAGACCAGATCCATTTTCTTTAACTCAGCATGTTAACTATAATGAAGATTTTTTTCTCTACCCTGCATTTACATAAGTCACTCAGTTTGTATCACTTCTGAACCTACAGCAGTTTTTTAAAGAACTGCATTGAAATCAATGAGGCACTTGTTAAAAATGCAAATTCCAGTGGGTCTTTCAAAGCCTACTGAAGCAGACTCCTTGGGGACAGGGCATGACAATCTGTATTTTTTTTTTTTTCCTCCGATTTCCCCCGCTTCATTCTTCCCCTCCCGCTACCTTCTTCTTCTTCTTCTTTTTTTTTTCTTAACATATATTGCATTATTTGTTTCAGAGGTACAGATCTGAGATTCAACAGTCTTTCCAATTCACAGTGCTCACCAGAGCACATACCCTCTCCAATGTCTATCATCCCGCCACCCTATCCCTCCCCCCCCACCACTCCAGCAACCCTCAGTTTGTTTCCTGAGATTAAGAATTCCTCAATCAGTGAGATCATATGATACATGTCTTTCTCTGATTGACTTATTTCGTTCAGCATAATACCCTCCAGTTCTATCCGCGTCATTGCAAATTGCAAGATTTCATTCCTTTTGATGGCTGCATAATATTCCATTGCATATATATACCACATCTTCTTTATCTATTCATCTGTTGATGGACATCTTGGCTCTTTCCATAGTTTGGCTATTGTGGACATTGGCTATATTTTTAAACTAACATTATTCTGCATGATTTATGCAGGCTTTGATTTTGTTTTGTTTTGCTTGACATTACTTTTCTCCACTATGTTCACCATCATGGAGGGTTGGACTTAACCAGGGCTATCATTTAGCCACACCGGTATTCAAAAGCAGAACAGGGAAAAGAAACTGAGATAATAATCAAAGAAGTAATGATAATGATTGACCAACTAATTAAAAATGAGGAAGGAATGACAAAATAGAGGTGAAGATCATGAAAAATTTGTGGTATTCAAAGATTGAAGGTCCTTGTAGGAAAAAAAGGAATGTTGGGAGTTGGTATTTGGCATATGAAATGGTGAGTTGAAAGACCGAGTTTAATTAACAACTCATAAAAAAAAAAAAAGAAAAGATGAGTTTGTTAGTGCATTAGCTGAGGTTGATACTCTGAAGCAATTACAGTTATTAGTAATGACAAGTTCAAAGTAATGTTCACATGCTTGCAATTGAGTGGCTATGGCAAGAGAGAGAAGATAGGGGAAAAGATCAAGTAAATGGGAGTTCAAGACACTGAAAGGGTCATTCCATGAATTTGAGTTCATTAAGAATTATGAGAAGAGTAACAATGGAATGAGTGGCAATGGGCCAAGGATATACAATTTTTGAAGTATAAATTTGGGGTTGATATAGTAAATTATAAAATAAAGTGGGATGGAAAAGGTGTAATTTATACATGAAATTCAAAATCTGGGATTGGAGAGAGTAGGAAGGGGACACCTATCCAATTCTTGTGCCCAGTGGTAAAGACATTGAGAAAAACAGCCACCATTTGAGAGGGCTGCAAGAAAATCTGTCCTCAGTGGGGATAAATGTTTTCTCTGGAACAGTAAGGAAAATAGGTGGCTTGGAGAAGAATCTGAGTTTAGAGGAAATTTTGCTGAGATTTGATCTTGAGTTCCAGAGACACACAGAAAGGGTTTTAGTAACTGAGGAGGACTGAAAGATAGAGTCAAAAAAAAAGGAGATGAACAGTTGTATGTGGATTAGAATCCAATGGATTAAGGTTGACCTGGAAGTCTGAGTCTGTGTGTGGTGACTATCATGGACACAGATGAGGGCTCAGTGAGAGGAGTTCTTTTTTTTTTTTTTTTAAGATTTTATTTATTTATTTGAGAGAGAGAGAATGAGAGAGAGAGAGCACACGAGAGGGGGGAGGGTCAGAGGGAGAAGCAGACTCCCCGCCAAGCAGGGAGCCCGATGCGGGACTCGATCCAGGTACTCCAGGATCATGACCTGAGCTGAAGGCAGTCGCTTAACCAACTGAGCCACCCAGGTGCCCCAGTGAGAGGAGTTCTGATGGTCTCTGACAGGGGATGATGGAGAGGCTGTGAGTGAGGGAAAGAGGGATGTGGACATGGTTCATCTGTGGTAAAAGGCACCCGGGGTTCTCACTCTTCTCCTGCTGATGGGAGCATGAAGTTTTGCCAAGAAATGGTTTTAGTCCAAAATCTAAGGAAAAGTGGTTACCCAGGCACAATAGTCTTAATTTGTCAGTTGCTGAATCCTGTCCTGGAAGCAGTATGTTAAAAAAAAAAAAAAAAGAAAAAAGAAAAAAGGATAAAATAAATAAATAAACAGACAAATACCCTCCTGCTGTACTTTCAGCATTATATCTTAAATCCATCCTGTGCAAATAGGCCACACAGGCCTACATTACATTGACATACACAATTCAATTTTTCTAAACATATCAATGTGATTCGTAGACTGAATTAACATTTTTATAGTATCCCTATGAAAATTGGTAGGAGACAAGTAATACATATATAAGAACTTGTGCCAGGGTAACTAAAGTGAGGAGCTTACTGTTTAGGTAAGTGTGAATAAATCTAGGTAATCTACATTAAACTCACACCTCAGCTTGCTTCATGCAGAATATTACATTTGAAAAATCATAACAGTCTATTATTCTTTGCCTAAACACAAATGTCTAATTACACTTTGTGAGTAAGTAATAGTGAACCAAAGAAGAATAAAATCAAATCGCTATAGACATACAGGTATGTAGAAATGCAGGTGACATTTGAAAATACAGTGAAACTTACAATATTTTATTAGATTATACCACTGAGAAGCATCCTTTACAACCTTTGTTTATAAAGATATTTTCCAAGAATCACCATAAACACTGCTCAAATAGTATACCAAAACACTAATGAAAGACCCTCCCAAGAGGTTCTAAAAATATGAAATACTTGAGGCAAAGATTTTTATGTACAAGTGTTTTCCTTGGCTTCAGATCAAGACACACTATTCTCCGAAAGAGCAGTTCCTCCTGGGTGTCGAGAACAACTGTTAGTCTCATGTGAACTGAGTGTGCTTTGTTCAATTAAAAAAAAAAAAAAAAGTGTTGTTCTTCTTGGAAAACAAAGCATACAACTTTTGAGTTAACTCCCCAACACTTAGGAGGCATAAATTATGTTTTGGTTTTCAGACAAATAGAGTATCAGACAAAGGAAATTTGCATTCTCACCCATATCAGTAATGTTTGGAGACAGTTGATTTAATAAATGAAAATGAAGTTTGTACTATATAGAGCTCTGTTACTAACGTTTTTTAATTGCACTGTCTATAAAAAAGATAGTATTTAAAACAGCCATATATATAAAAGTTAACATCTCACTTACTTCTACTTGGAAAGTTGGGTTTATTATAATGGTAATATAACATATATTGGTTGTTTGGCAGTCTATGCTTTGTGTTAAAATTTTAATAGATAAGTTAAAAAATCATGAATTGGAGGGAAATAAATATGAAATCAAACATCTTTTTTCTTATTCTTTCCTTTATTGTTTCTTTTGTTCAACAATTATTTATTGTCTTTTATGCCTCTGGTGGTGTGTTAGCATTGAGAAACAAGAGTGGGTGTAATAAAAGTGGTCCCTACTTTAATGTATTTAAATGAGATAAAGAAAAACAAAGAAGCAATTACAATACTGAGTGGGAATAGGAATTGTAGGAACAGTACAGGATCTGGCACATAGAAAATCAAATTAATCCACATCTAGCAGTTTGGAAAAGATTTTCTAGATGAATGGTGGTTGCAGCTGAGATTGAGAGGATAAACAAGAATTACACTGGGAAAATAGCAAGGCCATTGTTTCCAGGCAGAAAATATAATTGTCTTTTATGATTCTTTGATTACAAGTAACAGAGATGCATCTTGAGTGCATTTTGGGAAAGGAAGAACTTATCTCCTAATGGAATCTAAGGAAGGGTTAAACAACTAAACTTGAGAATGTGCAGGGTTGCAACCGAGACTAAGAAATATGGACCCAAAACAATCCTTTTTCTTGTTTCTTCTCTTCATGCACTGGCTTCATTCTCTGTCACTGCAAACCGACTTTCATTTCAAATGGCAGAAGAAAGCCCACTTGATGTCGACTCTATGAATTTAAAGTTTTAAAATCTGGGGATACATTAATGGATTCATCCTGTGTCCAATTCTCATTTCTAAATGAATAAACTGTGGCCTGAGTGGTGGGATCATGTAAGGACTTTAAGATGCCTGTTGTAATCATGTTTGGTGAGTTGTGAGGAGCTGTGGTTGCTTAGGAAAATAGTCATGGGGTAGCAGTACCATAGATATTTACGATTCAACATTTCGATTGTGAACAGCATTCTAATAATATTTTAAATCTCCTGAGATTGTATTTACTCTTTCACTCCAAATATGAATACAAATGATTAAATAGGATAGTATTTTCTTCCTAAGTATGTAAAATTTATTGAATTTGACTCATTCTAAAAATACACCTATCTTGCTATACAAACACATGCCTCTATACAGAAATATATGTAAAATGTATATATAAAGGTAAATATATATTAAGACCTATTTACACAGGATGGATTTAAGATATAATGCTAAATGAGAGCAGGGAAGTTTTTTCTGGTAATTAATTTTTACGATAATACTCTTTTGCAGGCTACATTTCATCAGTTGACAAACTGACACAACACATAGGCATCTGCGTGTACGTACAAATATATGTATGCATGTGTAAATGTCCATCTTTTCTATCATCCATCTACTCATCCATCTAATTGATTTCTATAGCACTAAATAGCTGGATTGGGGATTTAACTGGGTTTTGTAGGATGTAAATATTCATTAGAGGAAGTCATATAGTTTGAGGGATGGACAATATGCAATAGAACATGCTGCCCTGAGCACCTGGCCAGGAGCATTCCTGGCCACACACACCACTGGCATTTTGCCCTTACTCTGCCTGGAAGGAGCTAGGAATTTGGAGTAGCTATCATTCCTTTTTCTTCCTAATTCTTCTAATTCTTAGAAGAATTCTTCTTTCTTCCCTAATTCTTCTCTTAAACTGTTTGTTACCAGAATACAGTGACTCGTGATTCCCTTTGTACTTTCATTTTTTATAATGATGACTATAACTCAGGGAGAAATAATGAATTTGGATGGAAGCCAAATCAGGTAAAACTTATGTTTTTTCGGCCCCTGGTTGATTGTATTTTTCTAATTAGTATCCAAAGTGTTCTATTATGCTAAAAAGATAGTTGTATGTAAAGTTAACATAGAATTCTACTACATTAAAAAGCTATCTGTAGAGAAAGTTGTTAACTTTAAATAACTTTAGTTCATAACTTCAGAATATTAAATTCAGTTTCAGGTTAAAGGTTGCTTTTCACAAGCCTTTGCCACGTGGGTTCTGAAATTTTCATATGAGGGTAATGAGCAAGAGCTGTAAATTAAACCAGATGCCAATGTAGCTTCTGTCTTCTTTCAAGTGGCTGTTTCATAGGTCCTTTTATCATTGAACAATAAAATAAAATATTTGGACTTAACATAGAAATCAGAGCTGAGTTGCTAAAAGTAGAGTTTTAAGCAATACAAATTAAAAACACATCACATCAAACTTTTCACTTTAACCAAAAATTAAATGTTGAAAATGCAAGGGCACTCTGAGTTTTTGATCCTATATATTGCATTCTTATGTTTTGTTAGTATTATTTTCTTAAGGTCTCAGATATTTCAAAGAATTACCTCATTCTGGAAAAAAGTTATAATAGTTAAACTAATAACATTTGTGTAGTATTTTAACTGCATTATTTTATATAAATTGCTAAGTGAGGAAGACAGTTTAAATTTAGTATTACGAGCTTATTCTTTATTTTCAACCATCTGACTTAAAGATCTGCAGCCTTATAAGAAGAAGTGGAAAAGTGAATTAAAATTTTATTTGAAATTAGAAAAGGCAAGTCATCATAAAATATAGAGAACACATTTTTTTCTGAATCAAGAATCGGTGCATGATTCTGCCACAGTAATTTTATTTTTCTGATATGTGGTTTTATTTATGGGGAAAAAGTCTGTAAATGAACAAAAATTCAGTTGTATTTAAGTTTTCATTTAAATAAACATATTCATTAGAAAAAATGCACTTAACTGAAGAACCTTTCAAAAAATTCTAAAAAGCAGAAATATACATCCTTCCCTAAACCCAGAAGAGCTCTAGGTACTCAGATAACCTTAGAGGAAGTATGTTGTCTTAGTAGTATAAATAGAAAATTGCATCTATAAAATTGGAGGGTGGTGGGGATAGGTAGAAAAATTCTTGAGATGGAATAGGTGAGTAGTTGTCACATGGGCAGCCAAAAGAGAAAAATGTCCTAGCATAGAAAATACTGTTTTTTACAAAAAGTGAACACTTCCACACTTAATTTCATGTATATGATAACTAGCATATGCTCTTTGGTTTGTGATCATGACTTTAGATGATTAAGATCTTCATACCTCCTTATGGTGTTTTTAAATCTATCCTCATCCCTAGCTCTACTCCTTACTGTACACTCACTTTGAGTAATAAAATTAAACTATCAAATATTCATGGATATCCAGTACTGATCCAAAATATTACAATCTCCTTCTATTATTCAGTTTCACAAAACTAACATGTTCATTTTGTCAGACCATGACCATTTCTAGTGGAGGGACTTAGAAAATTCAAAATGTCTTTAAGATAGATCGTCCTTTCCTGTAAGGAGGAATATGATCCAATGGGCTCAGAGGCAAGGTTTAATATGAATATAGACTTACTCATTGAAAGTCACTGGTTCCTCTGGTGTTCTGTGATTTCCAATCCCCCCAAAATTGTTCTGTATAGTTTGGTGGGGTCATTGCGGAGCTCTGAGTTTCTTCAGATGAGATTGCGGACCCGGCTGACACATTGAATGCAGCCTTGACAGACCCTGTCAGAGAATCCAGCTAAGTCACGCCAAGATTCCTGACCCATGGAAACTGTGAAATAACAAGTGTGTTTTGTTTTAAGCTCCGTGTTTGTGGTCATTCGTTGCACAGCGATAAATAACTAATGCAGTCCTGTTCTTTAGTATTAGAGAAGAAAAATACATCGATTCAGACAGGGACTGTGCCAGATCCGCAGGAATACAGCACAGCGATAGTCCAAACTCATCTTCTAGCCCCTCTTTGTCTTCAGAGCACTGTCCGAAGGTCTCTGCACTTGCACAGCAGGCTGGCCAGAGCAGGGAGGGGCCACTGAGGGCCCACAAGGTCACAGTCTGAAGGGGACAGATCGGAACTTTTAACTGGCCGGACGAAATTCACAGGACATTTTTGTATCTGTGAATCTGATGCTGTGAAACCTCCGTTTATGCCCCACTGAGCTCAGCCTGCTCAATGAACCAGTTATTCTTGCTATATGGCAAGGATCATAGACTGTGATCCAGAGACTTGGAGCTCCCAGCCCTGCTACCTACAAAAATCATAAACTTGATCAAGTTATCTAGTGAAATAGTTCCTCCCTATACAGGAGGCATTAAATGGACTACTTCACACCTGTTATACTATGCATTTCTCATAACAACTCCATGGATGATCACTGTTGGCCTCATTTTATATGTGAGGGGAAACAAAAACAAAAACAAAAAAAAAACTTCACTTAGTTGTCCAAGGCCATCATTGAGCTCGGATTCGTAGTCAGATTTATGGGATACCAAAATCCTTGTTTTTTCTACTATTTTACACATCACTTTGAGCTGCATTTTTCTACCCTTTCAAACTGCAGCAGTTGTGAGGGTAGCAGAAAATACATGAAAAACTGTTTTGCACGTAGTATGTGTTCAGCAACTGGTAGCTTGGTTATCACCGCCCTTCTGTTCCTACTCATATCGTTATTAGTATCCAGTAAAATCAGGTTACAGTGGATATCAAGAGCATCTTCAAAAGAAATAAAAGAATAGCATTCTGTTTTATAGACGCTTAAAAGTTAACTCTGAGTATCTGTAAATAAGTCTTCATTATTTTTTTATTTTTATTTTATTTTATTTTATTTTAGTCCTTGACAAATTGAGTTTTGCCCTATGGCTATCGAATCACACTGGAACAGTAGAAATAAAGTGAGATCCAAAGACATTAACCTGGGCCAAATGGCTCAAATCTTCAAACCGTACAGATCATGCAGGGGTTGCCTTCCTTCGGGTTTAAGCACTGCAGCCTCGTTCATGCAGCAGGGCATCCCAGAGGTCTCATCCCTCCTGCATGCCCAAAACACAACAGTTCCCACTGTATTCTGTTTCATAGGTCAGTGGAATTTCTGACGTAAGTTTGAAACCTGATACAGGCTTGCCAACCAAAGAACATAAAATAAACACTGTATACAATCTCCCATTTAGTATCACTATAATTTCACAAGAGAAAGGGCATTTTCATGTAAAAAAGGTAGAAACAGCATAAAAGACAGTCCTTTAAATGAATACATTTAACTTTAAGGAAAACACACTCTGCTTTCTTTTCTGTACCTTTTTTGCATCTTGCAGCAGACTTATGAAAAACTTGACATTGATAGACACAAATCCTCAGACTGGCCTTTGGAAACGGTAGACCCAGAGGACTTGTGAGCCCACCCTGCGTGAAGAACGTGGTTGGGATTTCCAGAGACAGTCCTGGCTGTGCTGTTCTGTGGAGGAGTTTTGGCTAGTCAGCTTCTGGCCAACCACACTGTGGTGAAAGGCTTCGAGTGGACACCATGTTGTGGTTTGCTGTTTTACAACCCCTGGAACCCTGTGTGGGCCAAGTTGGCAATCTCTAGGGACCTCCGAAGGCCAGAAAATTGCCGGTTCCGCTGTTACATTATTTATTTATGTAGTTTCCCCCACTCCTCTTCCTGATGTGTAAGCCAGTGGTCACTGATACTGTTTGTGTAACACTGTCTTTTGGGATATGAGGGGTTGAATCAAATGAATACCAACTATGAAGGAAAACTGACGTTAGGGAGGGATCACATTTACGGTTTTCCATCATCCCTCCCCACTGAGTTTTCACCTCTCAGGTCCAGTTTTCCTGACTTCTCAGGGTTCTGAGACAGAGAACTCTCCTCATGGAACATCACAGACTTCCAAATCTCCAGGCCAACCTCATCGGTACATGTAAGGAACCTGGGCCCCCTGAAGACACATTTTGCAAAAGCCATACAGCACGTTAGCAGCAGAAACTGCTATAGGACTGGTACCACTCCACTATCTTTACTGAGAAAGAAACTTGTTTACCCCTTTATTTAGCTGAAGCAAGGTTATAGCTTTCCGAAAGGAACTTTGAAAACAAGAGCAGGAAAAAAAAAAAAAAAACAGCAATAAATACTCAAAAATATAAATAAATAAGTTTTCGAAAAGTACGTATTTCATTTACCTTCCTGGACCCTGAAAGGCAGCAGTGCTTGCTTAAAACAAGAGGGACTTTGGAAATAGGCCCAAATTTCACCTCTACCATTTATAAGTGATGAGAGTCAGAGGAAATTAATGACTTTCTTTGTGTCTCTGTATTGTTGAATGGAACAGGGATAAGAAAACCAACCTCATGGGACTCTAGTAAGGATGAAATAGGACAGTGTATGTAAGACTCTTATCCCCGTGCCTAGCCCCTAACAGGTGCAATTCCATAAACGATTATGGAAGCATTTATAATGGGTGGTGGTGGCTGCTTCCCTTGTCGTTGCTAATAAAACTAATTTTAATTCTATTAACTTAGCACTTAGAAAAGTCCATGGTCTTGCATTTCTCATCCAACTGCTGTAGAGATCCCATCAAAGTCTCTATTTTCAATCTTGGGGCATTAGTCATCTTTCATGGTTTCTTTATCACCCCTTCTGTCCTAACACCTCACGAGCAGGCTGATATTATGGGATGAAATAAAGCCTCCGTCCCCAGCCAAATAAAGAAATGTACTCAATGACTAATTGTTTCACTCACACAGAAAGAAACCTATTTTTTAAATATTTATTAAAATATTGTGGGGAAATGGTTACATTCTTCTTTCTATGGAAAATAAAATGGAATTCTCTGCATTGCGGAGATCTTCAAACCTGGGGTTTCGGAGGATCGGCTAAATGAAAAAAAAAATGCAGGTTTGCAGAAGCTAATTTAAGTCACAGTGTTCTTAAAGGATAATATCCTACTCAAATTCCCATAAAAGACAATCATCATAAGAGGGACAAAAATCAACTAGTTTAGTTGTCTAGCAACACATTTTACTCTAATGTGTTGGATCTGTGTTATCACATCTAATAATTTAGAGTTCCGGCTCCAGGCTCCCAAGACGGGTTTCTGGCAGAACTAAGACTACTGCTAGATGCTCAAGACTGGTATCAAAGGCACTGCAGACTTGAGATGGGAGGGCAAGAGGTCTGGGGAGCAGCACTGTTTTTTAAGTGCTTCTCAGCCTATGACTTGTTCCTGGTGACCTTCCCTCTTCAACTGAACTCAAGAGTTGGTTTCTCTGTTTTGATGTCCTGTAACTTTTATCTGGGCTTCCTCCTCCCACCCGCCACCCCCACCCAATCTATGGACTATAAATATAATTAAGTTTTTCCAACACTTGCTCATCTTCAAATGTAGCATAAAAATCCTTTTTAAGATTATTGGAGGTTTGGACTATAAACAATAATGAAAAAATAAATCCTCTCCTACAGGTTACTTTTATTGCCAGCTATCTTTTTTGCCTTTCTTTCCCACCACTGATGTTCCTCTCCTGGGATCTGTTAACTATCCAGACCCAATTCATGGGCACCACGTGTCAGCCAAGGGGTGGATATAATAAGGGCAAGAACAGGTTTGTCTAGGTTGGTGTAGGGAAACTAGACCCAGGCTCTTGTAAGAATCGCCTAGGGCCACTCTGGGGTAAGGAGCCATATTGCGAGCAGGGCTGGGACAGGGCCCAGGTTTGGGAGATTGTGCGGAGCTAAGAGTTGAGAGAAAACTGAGGCACAGGAATAGGCTATGGCAAAGGTAGGGGAAAAGGAGGGAGAATCTACAAGGCAGTGGTAGAGAGAAGGAAGTCCCCATGTCCATTGGGCCACCCGGCTGTGATAGCTATTCCTAGGTGGTTAATTTATGTCAACAGAGACTGCCTGTATATTACCCTCATCTGTATTGTGTGTGTGTGTCGTGTGTGTGTGCATGTGGTGTGTCTGTGTGTCTGTGTGTTTGGTGGGGGTCGTGGCATTGAGGGAGCAGGAGGTAAGGGCGGATCATTAGAATTGCATAGATACCAGCTACCAGTTATTGCCGCTTTTTCATTCGGAGAAAAGAAAAAGCATTTTATATTCGCAGGGAGCAGAATTAAAAGACACCTAGAGTGTTGTCGTTTGCTGAAAGAAATTTAATGAGCAAAAAAGTCACCTTTTGGCTCTAAACCATTATAATTCCATATGCACGAATATAAATATAGATAGGCAAAGATGCTTTTTAACGTTCTAAGCTTTGTAAGGACTTCTGTCTACAAATCTCTTTGAATGACTGTAACCAATAATTTACTAAAGTTCAGGATGCCTGTCCTTACAGTGTCCTGTGAGACAAGAGGAGCCTCAAATTGTGATATTTATCAGCTAAAGATAATTTAAATATCATGGAAATCGAGGGTTAGAGCGGATTAGGAAAAAAAAGGTAGAATACATGACCAAAAAAGCTAATTATTAAAATTTTAGTATATATAAAGAAAGAAACAAATTGAGGATGATGCTATTGAAATTTCTATTATGCCACTCAGTTCTGATTTTCACAAGATGGTTTTTTAGTAATCATATTTCTGTACTGACAATACTGTTTCCTAAATTAATAGATTGTGCATAGGAGAAACCATGCACCACCTTGTGACAAATGGCTGGGGATGTTATTCACAGGCAGATCGCAAAATAAGTACACACTGGAGAGCTAAATTTTCATCCGTAGTGACTCTTAGGACTTTTCTCACAGTGTTTCTCAAATGTGAATTTTGTGTTTATGCTGTAGTGAACTTGCAAACAGAGCAAGGGGAGAGATAGTGTAAGCGTTAGGGCAGAAAAATCTCAGGCACATATGAATATTATTTTTATGAAGTGCCAAGTAAGGACTTAATCCAAAAGTGATCTTAAGATGACAGATTTACAATTAAAAATGACGAATTGTTTTTGAATAAAGGCTACCCTTTTTTATTTCATAGGCAACCAGCTTTCATTCTGGGTAAAAGTCCTTTAGCTATTTCTGCACAAGGAAAGTGGTGGCCATAATATTGGGCTTACCGTGAAACCTAAAAAGGATCAGCTCTTAGGAACAAAGGAATTTGGTAAGTGAATACGTGAACTTACGTGTCTTAATTTTTTAAAAGATCTAATCTGTAACTAAAGAATAAGAAAATACGGTATGACATTTTCATGCTAAAGTATGAACGGGACATGTGAAGAATGTTGCGGAGAGGTAATTTGTTCTGGCACTGGTAAGCTGGACTCCACAGCCACAAAAATTCAGCACAGTAGGAAAAATTAGGCAAAGAAGCCAATCTGGTTTAGCAGGCCTTTCCTAAGTGCCTGTATATGCACGATGCTTGAAATATGTCTCCCGTGTAAGAGGGGTGCACACTTTACCCTGTATTTCAAAGCTACCTGATCTTTCAGAAACAATCAACATTTAAAAATGCATAGTTTACATCTGTGCAGAGTCGGGCAGGCCAACGAAGCCATTTCCAGATGCCAAGAGTCAGTGGATAATTGAGGAATAAACTGATGCATTGATTGTCTTGACTTACAACCAAAGGGAGAAATAATTCGGAAGCAACTTAGTAAGGAAACTAGCATCAGGAAACCAGAGTAAATCCCAAGAGGGAAATGTGGCAGCAATAGGGGAAGTGAATCCTGACCCCAAGCACAGAAGATGGGCCTTGGGATAAACAGCGGGATTGGCCTGAAAACCATGTGAGCCCTGAAGGCTCATTAATATTACCTGGAGAGCTTTAAAAAACAATGTTGCTTCCAAGGCCCCACTAGGGACCAATTAAACCCCAAATTACTTAGGGCAGGGCCCAGACAGAAGTCTATTTAAAACTCCCCAGCTGGTTCTAAAGTGCATCCGGGATTGAGACATATTGCCTTGAAGCTACAGACCTTGAAAACTTCAGGAAGGCCAAGGGAGAAACGGCTGCTTCCAATGGTAGGAGGAATTTCTCGTCTTGGGGGCCAAGAAGGTTTTGCAATCAAGTTTTGACCCGAGATAAGACTTTTCTTAATTCTGTAATTTTCTCTCTTGTTTTCTTAATGTTTATTCCTTGGTTTACTGGATTAGCTAGTCATTTTTTTTGAAAGGCTAAAGTATTCTGTTGTTTTTGTAACCTAGAGAGAAAGTAGGTCTTAACAGAAATCAAGGGTAGGAAAAAGCCCCAACTGGGGTGGGTTTGCAACGTTATATCTGCCATTTTGAGATTGTCTGGAATGACAGGATTTTATTCCGAAGAGTTTTATGGAACTAAGGTAGGATTAGATGGCTAGGGGGAAAAAAGAACAAAAACACACCAGGCAAACATTTTTTATTCTGTTTCTTTTTATTTCTATATGACCTTCTACTACTCACGATTATAGCACCTATCATTTACTGAGCAGCTAATTTTGCTAAGTAGAAGTTACACTAGTTTTTATATGTAATCTCTAATATTCATAATTACCCTGCCAAATACATACTACTATCATTTTTATGAGGTCAAAACTAAGCCTTAGTAAAATTAGGTACTTTTTTAATGTCAAAGTGGTTAAAGGCTGAGCAAGAAGTTAAATTTCGGTGTGTTTGAATCCGAAGCTAGTTTCATTTTAAAATTCACTGCTGAACTCTTCCTGTGAAATAGGTTCTCTGATGCCTAATGGTAAATACAAAGCATTGAATTGACTCAAGTAGAAATCTCTTCTACTTCTTTTGAGGAAGAGAGTGGTAGATTAAAGTAGGTGGGGAACTCTACTAAAACCAAGGGCAGAATGTTTGGCGTCAGTTACTTATTTCTTTAAGGTATTTTTTCTTTACCTTTGGTTTTCTGCAGTTTGAATATGATGCACCTGGGTGTAGTTGGGTTGACATTTATTTTGCTTGGTGTTCTCTGAGCATCCTGCGTTCATGCTTTGGTGTTGGACATTAATTTGGGGAAAATTATCAGCCTTTATTTTGTTTCTTCAAATATTGCTCTGTTCCTTTTCTTTTTTTCTCCTCCTTATGTGTATGTTACACTTTTTGTGGTTGTCTCCTAGTCCTTGGACATACTGTCCTATTTTTCTTGTTTGGTTTGCCTTGCAATCTGCTTTGCTTTTCGATCTTGGAAATTTTTATTGACATATCCTCAAGTTCAGAGATTGTTTCCTTGGCCATATTCAGTCTACTAATGAGGTTATCAAAGGCATTTGTCATTCCTGTTATTGCTTTTTATTTTGTTTTCTAGCATTCCTTTTTTAACTCTTTCTTAGAATTTCCATCTCTACATTTCCTATCCGAGCCCTTAATGTATGAATCCTAGTAGTCGCATAGTCCTGGTCTTATAATTCCAACATCCCTGTGATACCTGGATCTGGTTTTGATGCTTGTCCTGTCTCTTCAAATTGCTTTATTGTGTTTTTGTTTTGTTTTGTTTTGCCTTTTAGTATGTCTTAGAATTTTTTTGTTAAAAGGTGGAAATGGTATACTGTGTAAAAGGAGCTACAGTAAATAAGTCTTTAGTAATGTGGTGGTAAGATGTGGGGGGAGGAAAAGCATCTATAATCCTTGATTAGTGGTTGATGAACCTGTGCCCCCCTGCAGTAGGGTATTTCCCTTCTTCCAGATCAGTTATGTTCATATAAACCCCAGCAAGTTAGTTTCTGGTAAAAGTGTTTCTCCTGAGTACGGACCTTGTTAAGAAGAACAAAGTACTCTGGCATATTTCTAAATGGTTCCTTGTTTCCTTCCCCCTGCCGGAAGCATAAGAGGATTTTTCACTTATGTTCACTGTTTCAAACAAAAAATAGAAACCTTGTAGAAGTCTAAGAGTAAAACTTAACAGAACTGTGGGGGTCCTCCAATGATTAGATCCCCTGGAGTTTTTAGCTCTCAGACTTGTCTATACTGAGCCACCAGCAATTTGACAATGACTATTCCGGTCTTCCTACCCCAGCACTGGTTCCCACAGAAGCTTCTGCTTGTGGGTTTCATATGCTCAGGTTAAGTTGTGATTCTCTGTATCTTCCTGTCTCCAGTTTTGTGGGCAACGGTTTGCCCTGTGACTTCACTTCTTTAATGGATTTAAAAGAGTTGTTGATTAAAAAAAAAAAAAATTGTTTAGCTTTTTACTTGTTAAGATGGAGTGGCAACTTCTAATCTCTTTACATGCCAGACCAGAAACCGGAAGTCACTTTAATGTATTTTTTCATTTCCTTTTAGCAAAAAATGCAAACTAAAATAGAGAATAATAGCCCAATAAAAACAATCTTCTGGGACAAGATTCTCTTTTCCTACTGAGCTTGAGAGAAATTGATGTTATTTTATATCATTTGTGTTTTGTCTTCATTTGTCTCTAGCTATTCTTTCTGGCATGATAAGCCATGGTTTACAGGTCACAGATGATCTCATTTATCTGATTTCACCCTCATATCCCAGGTTAGTAGCATTTCAGAATAAGTTTTTCCTCTAAAGTATATATTATATTACATTCTAGAATAGTTAAATAGTTTGTATGTGCCAGGCACTGGACCAGGAGAGAGCTTAATCTCTATTATTTTTTTTCAAAGAATTGTTATTTATTTGACAGAGAGAGAGTGCCTGCACAAGCAGGCGGAGCTGCAGGCAGAAGGAGAGGGAGAAGCAGGCTCCCCACTGAGCAAGGAGCCAGATGTGGGGCTTGATCCCAGGATCCTGGGATCACCACCTGAGCCGAAGGCAGACGCTTAACCGACTGAGCCACCCAGGTGCCCTTCAGTACCTTCCTGGTACTGAAACTTTTCCTCTAGGCTCATCAATGTCGTGTCTCTCCTTATTGATCATTGAGTCTGTTGGCTTTAACTATCTGTCCTGCTCTTTAAACTCTACATCCTCTAGGGATGCCTGGGTGGCTCAGTCATTAAGCATCTGCCTTCGGCTCAGGTCATGATCCCAGGGTCCTGGGATCGAGCCCTGCATCAGGCTCCCTGCTCTGTGGGAAGCCTGCTTCTCCCTCTCCCACTTCCCCTGCTTGTGTTCCCTCTCTTGCTGTGTCTGTCTCTGTCAAATAAATCAATAAAATCTTGAAAAAAAAATAAAATAAAATCTATGTCCTCTAGTTTTTAGATATTCTATTACTTACTGACTTATTGCTTGTACCAAACCTGGGTATCTGTAATTCTCTTTAATTTTTTAAACCAGCCTAGGTTTTGACATTTTGACAGTTCACAAAGATATATTTTGACCAACACCTAACTGGTTGTAATCTGGTAATCTGGTTGTTGTAATCTGGTTGTTGACCACACCTAACTTAGACTCCAGACATGGACATTATTATATTTGGAACTTTAATTTTTTAACTCAATGGAGCAGAGGCTGAAAAGTACTTGTTCTATGTAGTGAGGTCGACAATTAGAATAAACACCCATTCCAGCCCAACAGATATGCCTAAAACAAAGCCAATTTTAACTCATGTTGGACTTCTGATTTATAGGTATATAAAACAATTTATTATGCCTGTATGCTGTGATAACTTGTTATGGCAGCAATAGGAAACCAAAATAGAAGGACAAAAGTCATTGTAGATATAAGAAACCAAAACAGAAGGACAAAACAGAAGGCAGTCATAGGCCCTGATGCCCTGTTGAACATAACAGTTCTTCAGAACATCAGTATCTAACAAGGCCACACTGTGACTATGATGGCTGGAATTTAAAAAAAAAAAAAAAAAAGATTCCATAATCCTGTCTGAACAGCAAAAACGTTACCTTTAAACCATAAAAATGACCAACCATCTCCCCATCTTTGTGTATTAGTGAACAACTTCTGCTTTACCAATTATTCCTTCAGCTTTGCTTAGTCTTTGCTCCTAGGTAAGATCTATAAAAATATCCAAATATTTCTTCATGACAGCATCCAATCTAGGATAAAGCCCCCCATCCTTTGAAGTTCCCCCGAATCACCTAAAACAAGCTCAAATCTTGTAAGTCCTTTTTTATACCCTCTTGCTGAGATGTCTCACAGTCTCCCATGATGTTTGTTCCATTTCTACAATGAATTATAAATGAAACTTTTCCAACCACAAGTGTAGTCTTGAAGGTCTTTGTATAACATGGACAAGATATATATTCAAATACATTTCTTGAGGCATTTAGGTATTTTGTGCAAATTATTTTTACTCTGTAATTAAACATACCCCAAATAACAAAGTCTGACAACACAGATCTATAGGGAATTGTGAGAACTTTCTCATACCTATTTTCTTCCATTCATATCATTTGTATCATGCCTGGTGAGTACAGAGGGAGTACACTAATCTAGTCTGTGGATGTGACTCTGTCATGAAGAAGAACTGCATTTAGAAGAAGCCAGGGGGTGCCTGGGTGGCTCGCTTGTTGGGCGTCTGCCTTCGGCTCGGGTGATGATCCCGGGGTCCTAGGATGGAGCCCTCATTGGGCTCCCTGCTCAGCGGGAAGCCTGCTTCTCCCTCTCCCACTCCCCCTTGATTGTGTTCCCTCTCTTGTCAAATAAATGACTAAAATCTTTAAAACAAAATAAGTTGAAAAAAGAAAAAAGAAGCTAGAAAAGTGAAGATCTGTCCATTTGTAAGGTTGAAGTAAAGGTGTTAAAGGAGGCCAAGCATCCAAGTCCTTGTTCAAGAAAGCAAAGTGCTATGAATGATGTTTGATTTGGGTGTTGACTTCACTTTCTTCAGTCAGGTTAAGAGAGGACTTACAGAGAGGTTACATACTGTATGAGCCCTGAAATGGCTCTCTGCAAGGGTTGCTGGGGTGGGTTCCACTGCTTAAGGATGTCAGACAAAATACTTCTTTGCAATACAGGTCTTGTTATTTTTAATGATAAGGTATCTCTAAATTCCTATAAAGGTGTTCATTCTATAAAACCTATTCTGGATCTATAATATAAAAAGTAGGTGATAGACTAAGTTGCAGTTCACAATTTAAATGTTTAAGAATATACTCTAAATTTTGATTTTTTTTTTTAAATTAGTAACATTAAATGGTACAATATTTGTATGGTTTTAAGAAAGTAATCTGAGGATGTACATCTTAAATCTAGGTATTTTCAAGAAAAAGACCAAGAATAGATAAGTATTTTTAAAAGTGTGGACTGGCTTGGGCATGATAGTCATTTATTTTAGTGGCACACCAAGGGCAGAGCATATGAGTGGTCTGCCTGGTATGAAGGAAAACATTATCACTGATATTTTTTAAGAAATTAAACATAGGATGACCAAAAAATCACGTTGGATTTTAGTCAGATTTATTTATAAGTTCTCTGCAGAAAAGGTACACCTCCTTGGTGCCTGCACTGGAGAGACTGAACCCATTGTTCTCCTCCTCAGTATATCAGTGTTTATCTCACTGTAATGGAATAGAAAGGAGGTAAGTGATCAAAGATAGTAGAAATCGTTGCTCTGCTCAGGGACCAAGTTTTCTCCCATATAGTTGCTTCCCCATCCCTTAGGGCGCTATCTTCATCTGCATGGTAAAAATCTGGTCCAATTCTATTACTAGTGGGAATATAAAATAGTACAACCACTCTAGAAATTGTTCTGGAAGTTTCTATAATAAAAGTTAAACATACACTTTCTCTATAGCCCAGTAGTAATTCCATTCTAGGTTTTACTTGAAGAAAGTGAAAACATATGTTCACACAAAAATTTTAAAAAGAGTATCCATAACAGCTCTTTTCATAGTAGCTGCAAACTGAAAACAGCCCACATTGCCATCAATAGGAGAATGGAGGAAAATATTATGGATTAATATATTATGGGATAGTCACAAAAAAGATTACTACTCAGCAATGACAATAAATGAAGTATCAGTACGTGCCACAACATGAATGGAAAAGGGACACGTGGAAACTAGAAATAATATTCTATATGTTAATTTGAATGACAGATATATATAGTTAGTCAAAATTATCCACTGAAAATACACATTTTATACTATGGAGAATACACCTCAAAAGCAAAACACGACAAAAAATGTGTCCTAAGCCCATCACTATTCTATCTTGTGGCAGTGGAAAAGAATGCAAAGGAATAGAAAACATTTTTTTTTTTTTTAAGATTTTATTTATTTGACAGAGACACAGCAAGAGAGGGAACACAAGCAGGGGGAGCGGGAGCGGGAGAAGCAGGCTTCCCGCGGAGCAGGGAGCCCAGTGCGGGGCTCGATCCCACGACACTGGGATCATGACCTGAGCCGAAGGCAGACGCTTAATGACTGAGCCACCCAGGCGCCCCTAGAAAACAATTTTTAAAATTTTCACTGTAATTGGGGAAATGAAGTCAAGTGACCCCACCTGGCCACAAAGAAGTGTGGACAGTTTTCTCTAGCTGGAGACCGTATGTCTAGAGTGAAATTTATTACCTTGGAAAGAAGCAAAGTAAAGGGTAGTCAGATAACTACAAAATTTATGGCTGTATGTATAGATAGATAAAATACAAATGTTATTTTGCTTGTTAAAATAATAGTGAATGTTAAAACCACAAGTGCAAGTTATTCTTAGAGACCCATAGAAATTCATTTTATCCCAAGTAATATTTGATGTACTGACCATGACATTTTACACTGATCTAATTAAACCGAGAACTAGAAATACCTCCTAAGACTAACCACATAAACCCTGGAGATCTTGCCATAACAATGTCTATTTAAATTTTACTTTATTTCAACAATTTTAACTATTATTGTTTTGATACCTATACCTACCTTCACTTTGTAGTGTCAGTATCCTGTTATTTGCTGCTTTTCTAAAAACTATAGAAATAAAATTTAGAGTGATTTCTAGTTTATATTTGCCCCCTTGTCCTGAATAATTCTGCAAATTTAATCTTCAAAACTGACAGGCGAAATAACTTAGCAAGGTGTAGATTTTCCTCTGCAAAGTAGGAGTTTCTTTTATAAAACTACTCTCTACTAATTTTATAACATGTTTAGAACATATAGAGTAAAAGAATCAGAGTATTTGATAACTACAATGGCTTTTATTTTTGTATTTTATCTTTTACTCTTCAATTCAAATAATCTTTATTTCATAGCAATAAATATTCATTCCTGTGTTGCCTTTGGGGTTAGCTTCCTAAAAGATTAGTTTCCTACAAGTGGTTTCCACTTCCTTCTTCCATTCCCCAGTGCCCTGCAATCTGAATTGTGTTTCCATTACTCTAAACTGTCTTTAAGTTTTAAATGTTTTAAAATTCAAAGCCTGCTTTTTAGTGATTTTTTTTTTCCTTAAATGAATTTGGCAGCATTTGACATAAAAAAAAAAAAAAAATCTCTTTTCAGTTCTTTTTCTCTCACTCTCCTTTTCCAAGCGGATCAGAATGTTTCCATAAATCCTCCAGTGACTCTGCCTTCCTTCTGCAAGTGTTGTATTTCTTCAGGTTTCCAATCTCAGGCCAACATCTTGCCTTATCCCTCTGTGTGCCCATGACTTTCATTTAGTTGAAACATTGTTGACCCCTAAATCATTATCCCTGTTCCTTCTGGAGCACTACTCCCTCAATATAGATGTTTCAAGGTGACCCCAATCTAATCTTTCTGGAAGCTAAACATAACTGCTTTCCAAACTGGTCTTCATATATTTGTTATCTATGCTAAGAACATCAGTTTTCATTAAGACTCTCAATGAGAAAACTTGAAATATTTTCCCAAATTTTAAGGTTTTACTGTGTCTAAAACTTCTGAATCCTTTTTTTTTTTTTCTTTTTAAAAGCTATTCAGTGTCTCAATGCCTCTATAGACTTCTGGGTCTTATTTTTCTTTTGTTTGGATTATCGCAACAGTATCCTAACTTAACTCGTTATTTCTATTTTAGCCAATTTATCCTCTATTATTAGTTAGCTTCCTAAAATATAAAATAATACATCACAATCCTTAAAGGCATTACTCAAAGATTGCACAGTTTTTCCTTAACATAGAAACATGTGGTCCTATCTGTTTTATCAAGATTGTCAGGATAAATGGGTCAAAAAGCTGATTCTCATGGCATAAGACTCCTGTGTCTATATTTTACTGGCAACGCTTGAGCCAGCTTTTTTTTTTTTTTTTTTTTTTTTTGCCACAGACTGCATCTTCAAACATGCAGGAACTGATAGGCAATGTGCTTTCGACCCCACGTGCCATAGTGCTCATGATCTCTGCGCTTTCCAGATAAGAGAAGAATAAAAAGATCAACGTCAAAACTTCTGAACTATATTTATTGGATTTACAAAGCATTTAACATCAGTAAACCTGAGCCCCAGCACATGTTAAGCAAGCTTCCCTTTTGGAAAAAGATAGCAAAACCCCAGCGCTAGGTAGAAGGGTGTTTGAGGCCAGCCAGAGTTGGTGGGGTATCAATTATTTTCTATAGTAGTCATAGCTTAAAATTATATCTATTTTATGAATATCCTGGAGTGTAACACATAGTAGGCTCTCAGAAAATACTGACCTGAAATTGAACAAGAGAATGAAGAATGGTGACCTCCTATTTCCATTTCCTTTCATTCAGCCATGCGTAAAAAGGATCTGTAGAACTCATTTTAGAAAAGAATACCAGTACTGGAAAACTTGTCAGTCTTTAGACTGTAATTGTGTTCAGAAGCCAGTGTGAAGAGAAGCCAGAAACCACTGTGTGCTGGCAAGTAACTTCTCCCATAAAGTGTACTGAGAAAGATATGCGTGAAATTATGAACTAATGCGTAGGGTCAGATAAATGCTATAAATTTAACACTGTTTAAAGATCAAGTATTGACTGTTTCTGATGGGCAATGTCGCATGCTAGAAAGAGCATTTTACCGAGATAGAAAAGACCTGTGCTTTCCTGACTGCTGCTTGCTTTGTAACCATAGGTAGGTCTGGTTTCTTTCCTGCATTTATTTCCCTTTTCACATCATGAAATGGGGATAGAAATAGTGTTGCTTTGAAGATCAAAAATAATGGCCAGTGTCAATGCCTGTATTTTAGACCAATCATATTAGTGTCAATGCCTGTATTTTAGACCAATCATATTAGCTGCTTGCAATTTTATTTTATTTTACTTTTTTAAAGATTTTTTTATTTTTTATTTGACAGAGAGTACAAGCAGGGGGAGCGGCAGGCAGACGGAGAGGGAGAAGCAGGCTTCCTGCTGAGCAGGGAGCCTGATGTGGAGCTTGATTCCAGGACTCTGGGATCATGACCGGAGCCGAAGGCAGACGCTTAACGGTCTGAGACACCCAGGCGCCCCAAGCTGTTTGCAATTTTATAATGTCCATTATTCATTTCCTTTAAATGCTACATGATTGGCTGCCAGTACAATGAATTAAACTCCTGAAACACAACCAGGTCGTGGTGAGCAAAGAAGAGAAGACTGAGTTTCCTCTGGACTAGCTACCCTGGGTATGTTCAGTGTTGTGAGTAAGCAGAAAGTGGAGGGCATGCTGAAGCCCAGGAGAAAAATCACAGCATGGTGAGAGACATGGTGACATGCAGAGGAGTCTCACGGGAAGCAAATGGCAATAGGTCTTCTCTGCAACAACAAAAAAAGCCAGTGCCTACCAACATGCCCAAAGGAACTGATGAATTCACTGGAAATTTGAAATCTATCCACTGTGGGTTCTGTTGAGTGCATATAAGAGACAAACCTCCCATTTTTACCCACATTATTTAGCATTCAACATGGTTGGTAACATGGGGCTATCTTTTGAAAAGCTATGTCTTACAAATAGATGCTAAAGAGACAAACCAAGAAATTAATTTTGTATACAAAAATAGAATTCTCCTGTTTTTGTATTTTGTCTTTTTCCCCCCATTTATATCCCCTTGTGGGTATCAAGTATTCATCATCTAACACAAATATCGTCGAATTTTTTTTTTTTTTAAATGAGTGGGTAATCTTAAATTTTACACTACAAAGAATTGGAAAAAGATCTTGAGTGCAATAAGAATTGGATTGAAATTTGGGGTGTGTCAATGTATGTCATGCAAATGAGATCTTAGGAAAATGCTTGAAAACCTAGACTTAAAAACATAGCATGAAGATACGCCATGGGATATGTCCAAAGGAGATTTGAAGAATCTGGAACCCACACTGGAAACCTTTGCAAAGGGAAGGGCCAATTGTTCTGCTTTAGGGAAGACTAATGTGGCTCCCAACTACTTTTCCCATATGCCATAAAAATATGCTAACACAGTACAACTCTTGCTATTCATTGGTCTCTTTCTTTCCTTTTCTTCCTTTTCTTCCTTTTCTTCCTTTTCTTCCTTTTCTTCCTTTTCTTCCTTTTCTTCCTTTTCTTCCTTTTCTTCCTTTTCTTTTTCTTCCTTTTCTTCCTTTTCTTCCCTTTCTTCCCTTTCTTCCCTTTCTTCCCTTTTTTTAAGATGTTATTTATTTGACAGCACAAGCGGGGGTGGGGGAGAATTGGCAGGGAAAAGGAGATGGAGATGGGGGGCCAGGGAGAAACAGGCTCCCTGCTGAGCAGAGAGCCCTATATGGGCCTCTATCCCAGGACCCTGGGATCACGACCTGAGCCTAAGGTAGATGCTTAACCTACTGAGCCACTCAGGTGCCCCCGTTCATTGGTTTCTGATTAAATTTAAATCTCCTATGTCTCTAAGCTACCTATCCTAAATTAAAGCATATTTAAAACTTTTCCCTCAGTTGTTCAGTAGTAAACATCCTGAGGGAGACATAGTACGTATAAAAACATTAGACTCCATACGTCCTCGCTAATTTCAGTTATGGTCAAGGCTTCCCCAATGCAAGTCACTTCCTACTCTGTAAATACTCTTAACATCCCACCCTGGAAATCCAGCACTCTAAATTGCATTATACCACTCTAAAATAAACTTTCCATGCCATGAGCCTTTTTATTTTTTATTTATTTATTTTTAAGATTTTATTTATTTATTTGACAGAGAGACACAGCAAGAGAGGGAACACAAGCAGGGGAGTGGGAGAGAGAGGAGCAGGCTTCCCGCGGAGCAGGGAGACCAATGCGGGGCTCGATCCCAGGACCCTGGGATCATGACCTGAGCTGAAGGCAGACGCTTAACGACTGAGCCACCCAGGCGCCCCAAGCCTTTTTATTAATAGCATTTCATTTTGACTTACATTTAAAACTAAGTGCCACAGCAGTTTCCTGAGCCATAATTAGAATTTACTGCTGCTTTTCTTCATCTGGTAACCTTACATCACAAACTGTAGATGGATAGCAAATCTAGCCAATTAGAATCTAGACAATATGTGTATATATATTGCCTTATTATAACTGGAGTTGAGTTTGTTCGAAGGAGGCATGCTAGCCTTAATCAGTGTCATTGTTTACTTAGGATGCAGTAGCAAGTCAAATTTCAAAAGAACATCATAGATTATAGGGAAAGTTCCAAGTTTTCTATGTGCAGGTGTGGGACTTCCTGCAGCAGTTGTGTTTCTACAGCTGTCGTCTTTCACACCCGTCATTGTCTCTGACAGGACTGGAGTTTGTCCTTAACGAGTAAATGAATCCAATGATCACATATCATCCCCCACATAAATCTTTTTTTTCATTCTCAGTGGGGCAGTAACTGGAAAAACCCTTTGGGGCAGTTAATTACCAAGAAGAAAATGTTGGGGATGAGAATTTTCTTTCCTGTTTAAAAATATATTCTTATATTTTTATTTTCTTAATATTATCATCTTTTTGGTCAAAGTTGAGAGAATGTATAGAACCAGTTTGTCAGATGATTCATATGCATGCTCCAGAAAAACTATACCATGTACATCCCCTAACTCGAAATCATCATCTTCCCCTATGTTAAAAAAAAAAAAAAAAAAGGATGTTGACATTTTTTTTTTTTTAAGAAGCTGTAACAATTTTCTAATTTAAACTTCTCTTTTAGAAGATCAAGGTGCATCTTGATGTGAATGGGTGCCATGGTCAGTTTCACACACACAGAGCATCAGAGTGTGGATGCAAACTTAGTCCTAGGTACCAGCTGCTGTTTTAATGAGCGTAATTTAGGTTAATAATCTCCTTGTTTTAAAATAAAAATAATTATGGGGGTAGTTGAGCCTATCAGCCAGTCATTCTTTAATGTGAATGAATTTAAATTATTTTCTTCTTAAATGATATCAGTTGCAGAAATGAGGGGACCAATATGCATTTGGGGGAAGGGAAGGAGGGCTAGTGACATCTTTGACAGAGAAAACAGTGCCAAAAGTTGGAGGAAGGAGAAAAGAGATTGGAGTTAAAAAGGAAAAAAAAAAAAAGAGGAAGAAGAAAGAATAGAGAAAAGATAAATGAATAAATCTAAAAAGGAGGAGCAAAATCATAACTCAAACTATTTTGCTCTTTTGCTGAAAGCTCTCATACAAACTTGTTTTTTATAGAAACTCCTCTTAAATATGAAGTTGCTTTGATCTTGTGCTTGTCTTAAAAGACTACAATTCCACCCAAACAGATTTTTTTTCCCTTCTAGAAAAGGATTTCGATGCGGTGTAGATGGAAAGAGTTAGGGAGACTGAGGCATCATGATGGCCAGTGTTGGGGAGGACTGCCCATGACCATTTATAGTAGCACCAACTATGTGTACACAGCATCAGGCTCAGGGACTTTTGTCAGATGTCTGTCTCACAAATGTCTTCATTCAAAGAACTGAACAGAGCGGTTTTGAAGAGTATTTTTCTTTGCATGGCTGCGTTTATCAACTCGTACTAACCAGTAGCCCATGAATAAGTAATACTGAATCCTCTACAAAAGTTACAGCAAATTCATAAAGTGGATTTGCCCCAGTCTTGTAATGGAGGAAAACTTTTGAGAATTCCAAATGTTTATCAAAGCCCCGACCTGCCTCTTTATTTATCATTACTTTTATTTTTTAAGGTTTTTTAATTTATTAATTTGAGCGAGGGAAGAAAAACATGAGCAGGGGGAGGGGCAGAGGGAGAGGAAGAAAGAGACTCTCCACTGAGCAGGGAGATGTGGGGCTTGATTTCAGGACCCTGAGATTGTGACCTGAGCTGAAGGCAGATGCTTAACCAACTGAGCCACCCAGGCGCCCCTATCTATTTTTAATTTTCAAAACCTTAGACTCCATTGCAGATATAACCCCAGATAAGAATATATAATTTAAACCTTTGTTTATGGCTACTTGTATATATTTTGGTGTCTAAAGAAATGTCTTCTCACTTATACATGTTATACGTTTGGCTGCAAGTAGCAGAAAATCAGGTAATTGTAGCTTATGTGATAAAAAATCTTTTAGGTATTCAAAACTAAGACCAAGAAAGGCAGTTCAAAGCAGGTTCTTTTATTCTTCTATCTACCATTGTCATGTAGGCTTTTTGTACTTGTGCTTTTCTATTACCTTCTAGCTGCACGATATCTGCTGTGACTCATGACATCAAAATTTCATCTAAGGGCAAAGGTAAGATGCAAAACTCTTCTTGTGGAAATGAAAGTCCCCTAAGAGATTTCTTGTTTAGTCTCTTTTGCCATATGGCCAACCCTAGGCCTCACCATAGGCGGGGTGGATAGGGCCATAGTAATGGTAGTTTTAGTCCTATTATGAATCATCATCTGAAAATGTAAAGGGTTCTACCTGCTTCGAATTGGAGTCTGTGTGGAAAAGATAGAGGTAGATATAAATATTAGGTAATGACAGCATCTGCCATATCATCTCTGGAAGAAAAAATTATATATCAACTATTCTTTGAAACAATACAATTAAATGTATTGGCATATCTATGAGCACATGCAGTCTAAATACAGATTGAACTTATTTAAGCAATGTTAATTTATCAGCAGATTAATTTTCAACATAGGTAATGGATTGGAATATATAAGAATAGTTTGAATGTTGATATTGCCTAAACATTTTATGTATTTTTAGGTTTGGATGGTAGTAACATTTTATATAAGTAAATAATTGAAATAAAAAATGCTTGAAATTTAACGGGATAAGAATTACAAATTTATTATCTTCCAGTTTTGTAGGTCAGAAGTCCAATATGGGCTAAAATCAATATGTTGACAGGGCTTTGTTCCATTCTGGAGAGTCACAGGGAGAATCCATGTAACTGACCATTTCAGCTTGTAGGGGCTATCACCATTGCTTAGATGGTGTCCCTTGTCTTCCATCTTCAAAGGCAGGAATGGCAGGTTGACTCATTTCATATTGCATGTTTCTGACTCTTCTTCCATAGTCATATCTTCTTCTCTGACCACAGCTTGGAATGGTCCTCCAATTTTAAGGACACATGTAATTAAATTGGGCCCACCCAGATAATTCAAGACAATCTTGTCCGATAGGACATGTTTCTTAACTTTAATCACCTTTTCCAAAGTCTATCTTACTGTGTAAGATAACATGTCCAAAGGTTCCAGGAATTAAGGCATGAATATCTTTGGGTGGACAGGGCACTTTTCTGCCTACCACAGTTGACAAACTTATTTTTTTCCCCTAATTTTAATGAAACTTATTGTTCCATTCTGACAAAATCATTTTAAAAGTATACCTAATTTTTGCCTTTAGAATCTGAAATATTCCATGATTAGTTTTCAAATAACTTTTATTAGATGCATACAACTTTTGAAAAAGTTTTTACCCTATGTCCATAATAGTATTAGAAATCTATATTCATATATATATATATACGTGTGTGTGTATGTGTATATATATACACATATGTACATATACCTATATATGCACATGTGTGTGTGTAGGTGTGTACATATTTATAATATAATTTAAGGATCACGTTGATCCTTATTTGTAAAAGTTTATGTATTATGTCTTCTAACCACCTCTTATATATAACAAGCCTAAAATTGTTGTCCAGATAAACAGATGTGTTGTGAAGGGGGGTGGAGCCAAATAAAACATAAACCATAAATTTTCTCTGCCTGGTCAGATCAGGTCAATCAGAACTTTCCTGTAGATGATGATGTCTTCCACCCCGTTGTGTGAGTGGACTTTGCCATTTGGAGACCAGGAATTTCTTCCTTTCTCCTCTCAGATAGTATGTCTTCAGAATTTGTTGCTGAGTGATTCTAGGCTTGCTATACTTCCTGGATAAAAAAGGGAGGAAGACATTCTTTTCAAGTAATACAATACTGGAGAATAAGAAACATCTTCATGAGTTTTATTTTCTGAATTTTATTTTTAAAAGTAGAATATGCTTGAGATACTATATATTTCCATTAAGAACTCTTCAGAACTAAGACCTGTTTGATTAGAATTTTGTATGAGGCAGGAGTGATTTCAGATGATAGTTAATGGTTATTTGCTATATATAATTTTGTTAGGAGAGATGTATCAATATAGATTGAACTTAATGATATTTTAACTAATTACTAAGTTTGGATAAACATTATTTACACCTGTTTTTCTTAGTTAACTCTCTACTAGATGGAGAAAGGTTACACATTTTTTTTTGCTTTTGCACCTTAGCAAAAAATTTTTCCCAGAGCAGACATTTTTCAAGAAATGAGAAGTTGGGAAAATGCCTAAAAATACCAAACTAACCTGGTGACTTGAAGATTTTCTTCAAGCTTAAGGGAAGACAGTGTGGAGTAAATCTTATGGAACAATTTATATCATAATTACTAGGAAGAAAATTTTGTTAAGCATCCAGTACATTTTTTGCCTCCCTGATTTCAATATAGGTGGGTGGATAGCTTTGTTTCTTGGTGACTACTTCACATCAGAAGTAGGTACCACATGAGTGGTAGATTATCGGCAAAGGCAGCTGTCCCAAATCCATTCCTATATGCAAGTGCCTCTCTTGCACTAAATGGTGAAGACTATTTCCACTCCACTGGAGTCTGGATTGGTCCCGTGACTTGCTTTGACCAATAGGAAATGGTGAAAGTGATACTGTTCCAGTTCTGGATCTAGGCTTAAAGAGGCCTGCTTGCTTCTGCTTTCATTCTGTTGGAACCCAACTGCTACTTTCTGAGGAGGCAAGTATAGACCACTGGAGAGAGAAAGGCTACATGGAGGCCAAACATGTAACCCAGCTGATAGCCAGTATTAACTGGCAGATCTAGGAATGAGGTTTCTTGGACATCCAGCCCTAGCTGAAGGCATTAATATTAATATTAATGCCCAGATAAAGGCATTAATAACCTAGCCAATAACACATGGAGAGAAGAACCATTGAGCTGGGTCTGGCCAACCATAGAATCATGAAGAAAACAAAAAATGTTGTATTAAGCCACTAAATTTTGGGGTAGCTAGTTACAAAGTATTAGATAACTAAAGTGACATGAATCCTTATTCTCACATCTGAAACCCTTATCAAAAAAGAGACACAAAGATTTTTTTAAAGATTCTTAAGCCATATTGCCAAAATGTCTATTATGCCATTCTTTGCCTCTCTTTATTTATATAAAACTCAATTTTCTTTCCCTTTTTTTTTTTGAAATAAAGTTTTAAATTTTTTTGGTTCAATTTTTAGGTTTCTTTTTCTAATGATTAACAATGTATATCACAGCTGGTAGATTAGTAAAATTGATTACCTGTGAAGGACTTAAATTAGTCAAAGAATAAGTTTAAATATTAAATTTTCCCTAAAACTGCATTTGGATCATTGTAGTTATTAAAGGAGGCCTCAGAATTTGGTAGAAAATCTCACTCTGAGACTGACACAGGAAAAAAAAAAAATCAAACAGCTTATAATAGGTGAAGTTATCCCACACCTAAGAGATGATTTATAAATGGATTGACGATAGAGACCTGGGATAGGCTTACGTCTGGTCAAGGTAACCAAGTTATAGCCTCAAATAGACATGCCTGAAATGTGATTGATGTGAAAGAAAATTTCAGGCTATTCAATCAGGTTGTACCTTGCTTGACTTGATATAATGGTGCTTATAGGCACTCAAAAAGAAAAAAATGCTACAGAACATGATTCTATGTTTATCTAACACTGTGTCAGGAAAGCCGTGCTCTGAATCAAGGGGCCATAGATTTTTAGGTAGAAAAATTCCTGGAGTGATGAAGGACAATCCATCAATTCACATAACTTCATGCTATCCTGTGAGAACATCCAACTTTCCCTGTCCAAATTTTAGTTTCTCCAAAACAGTCTTACGACTTGTATTTTTGGATTTAAATGGATTGACCCACTAGCAGGGATTTGCTTGTGCACACAGTTGACCTTGATTCTTGGAAAAGGGAGTTGTTTTTTTTGTTGTTGTTGTTTGTTTTTTGTTTTTTTTCATTATAGAGAACATCAAGCCATTGAATTATTGGACATTATTCTAGCATATAATCTTCCAATAAAATACTTGCTAATGGTGAATGAAGAACACTAGCACCAATTTTGAGGTGTGAATGTGATGACCATGGTCAACTGGGATCACTTGCTAGATAAGTGGTTTATTCCCATGCTCAGTTTATAAATTAAATCTGTGGATCAGCAAGATCACAAATGCATATATGTCCTAGAGTCTTGGGTCTCATACAAGTAGCCCAAAACAAAAATGTTAAATCTATAAATATCAGAGTCTAGAGTATACCTTCACATATGGTTGATATATAGGTATTACTTTAAATCTGATGACTGTTTCTTAATTCTAAGCCTCATCAGACCTGGACTTATTGATAAAAATCAAATTACTGGACCAGATTTCACAGGTATTAATACTAAAATTGGCAGTCAACTGTCCAAATGGCCGGTGGATCTTTATTTCCCTTTTTTCTTCCCCTCTCTCCCTCCCTCATCTTTCTTTCATATCTTTCAAAATTGGTATAAGCATGAGAAGCTAGAAATTTCAGTTTTCAAAACTTGTATTTCCTATTGACCTATATCTGAGAAGTAAAAGTAGATGAGCTGAAAAACATTTGCACACACATGTGTCGAGTCACAGAAAATGAACCAAATGCATATGGTTATACCTGGGCCAATTAGCTAATGTTACCAGCTTGGAGTGAGTTTAATGAGCTTTCATTTTTTTGGAAATCAGTTATGTACAATTGGCTAAGGGGAAGATGGGTAGGTTGGATTGGTTATAAATCAAGTGACTGTATACCCTGCTTTGCCTGGGACTATGCTGGCATATACCTGTTATCCCAGAATAATTTTTAATAATGCTCACTTTTACTTTCAAAAACTGTTCTGATGAAGGAAAGTTGGAAGAGAGGCAGGCAAGGACAAGGGCACCCCACCCCCCCAAGAGGAAACCACCTTAAAAGGGTTTTACACCACCCTGGAAGGAGCCTTCCACCCTTTTCCAGGTGATAGATGACAAAACCTTGATTGGATGACAGGCACAGGGAGGGCTCATCAGACTGAAACAGCCTGCCAACAAGCCCATAAAGACCCCTAGACTTGGAAACTCCTTTGGCAACGCTTTCCCGTCTCTCTTCGGGAGCTTTGTACAATCATTTTACTATTGCTCAATAAACTTTGCTCTGCTGCCCACCACTCGTCTGGTCTATCTCTTCATTTTTTGAAGCAGGATGACCAAGAACTGAGGGAACTAAAGGAAAATTCCTGTGACAGCTCCATGTTTTGGAAAATAAATTTTATGATCATCTTGATTTTAGAAAAGTCTGAAGATAAAGAATGAATTAGAGTAGATGTTAGTAGTAAGTTATTGCTTTTTCTTTCATATGTCAGAAAGTTAGCATGCACATTTTGATTTCCCTAAATAACTAAAATTAGACTATTTTCTAGGAGCCTGATGCACACCAACTCATGTCTATTCCCAGTCAGACTTCTCCATCAGCATCTCCCTGCCAGATGCTTCCAACCTCTTGAAACACCCAAGGCCTCTGGTTTAATGGTTTTATATTACAGTATAGAATGCCAAATAATAAAACAAGAGTTCTTTAACTTTTCACTGTATTAGGCATGAGGCAAGGAGATAGCAAGATACCAAGCAATCAATTAAAAAATTCAAAAGAAACCCCTCCTTCCTCTCCCCCTCAAAGTAGACATTTAATATCATACTTTATACATTAGATGACAAGTTACTAACTTAAATTTTAGTTGTAGATAATTGTAGGAATTTAAATGAAAGGTAGTGTATGTTTGTAATGCTAGCTTACCTCAATATGCTCTATTCAAAATTTACCTGAAGTTCCACTATTTCTCTCTTGGGTACTATCAATAATGTTTCATAATTTTTGTTCATTCTACTTAAGACAACTTTTTTGAAAAATATTTTTATATCAACCATTTCCCCTGGAATTTTAAAAATAATATTTTATTCTAACCCTGTTTTAGTTTGTGGGGAAGTGGTAGCATATTGAGGTAATAGCACAGTATATTAATGTAAGAACATGAATTCTGGAGCCAGAGGGCCCTACTTTAAATTTTGTCTCTGCCACTTCTTGCTGTGTAACGCTGGGCAAATCCTTAACCTCTGTGTGCCTTGCATTCCTCACCTATAGAATGGGGATAATAGATCTACTTCTTAGATTTGTTCTGAACCACCAGGTAACATTTGTAAAGGGTTTAGAAACTATGCCTAGCTAATGCTTATTAAAAAATAAAATAATATTAAATATTTAACTTAATAACAGGAAGAAATATAGCAAAAATGAGATCTTTTTGCTTTACTTTTCTTAGCCACTTCTTTTTCTTCTCCATTTTTTCCCCATAATATCTGTGTCTTTGACAGATAGTAAATGTGTCAAGAGTTCTATCAAAGAAGGTGTACTTTGACTAACTACAGTATTATCAAACACAGTATGAGTAGAACTGATTGTGCCCCATCAGAATTAAAAGGGCATCTTGAGATATACAAGAGGATATAGATGGACACTTAAAATCTTTTCTTCTAGCAATCATGAAAATAAGAGAGGTAGAACACTCCATCCTTGCACAGGCTGACCTTACAGGTGTGAAATCTCTGTAGTTGCACAGAACTCAGTGCTTAGAAGGACCCAGGACTTGGTCTACTAATGTTAGTCTTTAAATCCTTAATATTTAAACCAGGGACCCCAAATTTTCATTTTGCACCAAACCCTGTAAATTATATAACCAGTCCTGCTTTGTGCTACACCAACTAGGATTTGAATATTCCCTTACAGAATTATAAATGTCTAGGCTATGTAATTTTGTTTTCCCCATACTAGGACCGAGGGAAGCAGTGTTTAAAAAAATAATAATAGGGGCACCTGGGTGGCTCAGTCGGTTAAGCGGCTGCCTTCGGCTCAGGTCATGATCCTGGGGTCCTGGGATCGAGCCCCACGTCCGGCTCCCTGCTCAGTGGAAAGCCTGCTTCTCCCTCTCCCTCTGCCTACTTGTGCTCTCTATCTCTCTGTCAAATAAGTAAATAAAATCTTTAATAATAATAATAATAATAATAATCAGTGAAAATCTGTGACTCAGAATAGAAAAGACTTTGAAATTTTTAGTTTTCTTCTCTGAACATTACATGAATGGCATGTCACAATACTGCTCAAACCCAGTATGGCTGGAGCTGGACATAGTGTGTTCTTCCTCCAGTATGTCTCAGGTGTTGATGGTGCCATCGTCCTCCTACTCATTATGCTCAAATCCTCAGTTACCTTTGACGCTTCTCTCTCCTTTTGTCTCTCTCAGGCAATCACTTGCTGAGAACTATCAATTTTCCTTCATTATAATTCTCCCTTTGATTTCTTCTTACCATTTTTACAGCCACTACCATAATGGAAGTTTTTCTAGTTCACTTTAATAGCTTCCTTACTGGTTTCCTAATCCAGCCCTGCACACTCCACCCAATTTTACCTGTCGTTCTAAGCTTTATTATCCTAAACTATCACATTAATCATGTCTCCCCTTGGCTTCCCATTTCCTTCAGAATAAATCAAATCCATATCCCTTAGTATGCCATTAGGTCTCTCCATGAATAATCACAACTTACTAGTCTAACTTTATCTCCCTAAATCTCTTCATATAATGCACCTTAAAACCACAATGACTCTTCTTAGGTTACCAGACTTGTTATGTATATTTCTAATTTTTTAATTGTTAATTACATTTAGTCACTGAACAGATTTGGAAGTAACTGAGAAAAGAATTGAGAGCTAAAAAAAAGACTGAAGATGTAAGCAGCGTCAAGATTACATGGAGTCTTGTGACCTAAAAGAATGTGGCTTTTATTCTATACCTTGAAGAGTTGAAACAAAAGAGTAAGAGAACCAGATTTCATTTAACTGGGTCAGCATAATTATCTGGTGGAGAACAGATTAAGAGGGACATAAGGTAGTGGAAAGTTTACATGAGAATGGAGTAAAAGGGACAAATTCAAGAAATATTTAGAAGGTAGAATTAGCAATGTGAAGATTGATTAGATGTGGAATCAAGGATGAGTACATATCTTTTTAATAACTCAGCAAATGATGAGTCCACTTACTAACTTGGGCAACACTCAAAAAGTAGCAGGTAGTGGTCTAGGTGAGGAGTGGGGCTTGGATGTGAGGAAAGAGGCATAGGTTGGTTTTTGGATATGATGAGTTATTTCAAGAATGTCCTACAGGCAGTGGGAAGGGGCACTAAAAAGAACCCCAAGGCAAATGTCATTTATTTAACAACTCTGCATGGGGCCAATTTTGATTAGTTGGGGTTTAGCAAATCTGGGTCATGTGCAAGATTTCAAAAGTAAATGAAAATTATCTTTTAGAGGAGTCAAGAATATACAGGTCAGAAATGAAACTGTTCAAAAGACTTAATAATGATTTAATTCTGACTGACCATACTTGCATTTTTTTAATCTTGTGATTTTTTTTCCTCTTAGATTAATTTTTATGTCTTTAGGGGGGTTACCAAAAATATCTGATAAAGGTGTTTTATTGTTTTGGAAATTTTTTTTTTTCCTCTCCCTGAGAAGCAGCTTGTGCTAAGAATTCAAATCTAACGAACTTTACAATCTAAATAATGACAATGTGGGAAAGTGAGAGGTCTTTGCATCTTCACAGAAAGATGTCAAAATCCCCTGAAGGCAATTTCAGACTGAAATGATTGCCACATTTTTGTTGATCAAAGATAATTCTGCCTTTAAGTTTCTTCATGGTACTTAGCTCTTGGATAATGGTAAAAGATATTACACATTCTCCCACCTGGTATTACAGCATGCATAGCAATAATGAAGACAGATTAGCGCTATTTACCTACTGACACTGACAAGAGTAGCTCAGTTTTTGTTCCTCTTTTTTTTTTATCACTAAAGTCTTGTTTTTCAGCATTACATTTGCCTCAAGACAGCATGCTGCAATCTTGAATACCAAAGGAAAGGTGTTTAAATAGCTTTAATGGCTTGGATCACCTCAGGACTAAAACCAAGGAAATTCAAATTTGATGCTTTCCTCTGTCCTTAATTTATACTTTTATGAAAACATAATGAACTTCACAAAATCATTTTCATGATAGGAAAATGTACGGAAATTAGAAAGGAGAGATAATTATATACATACATATATATATATATATATATACATGTTTGTGTATATATATATATACATATACATGTTTGTGTATATATATACACATATACGTACATACACACATGTATATATATTTTGGTTACATGTATATACATGTGTATATATATATTTGGTTACATGCATACACACACGTGTGTGTGTGTGTGTGTGTGTGTGTGTATAAATTCACAAGGTCTCAGTATTTTTTCTTCCATGGCAATCATAGTCATTTGCATAAGTACTCCTTGTAACAGGACACCATTGGAAACATTGGTTATTTTACCGAGGCTTTGACTGGAATGTCATATTTGAGAGACTTGCATAGACTCAGATATGACCAAAGAACTTTAAGGAACTAAGGTTGACTTTCTGAAACCTAGAGCCATAAAGCTCCTTGGAACTGTTGGCCTGATATCTTACTTACAGAGTTCCCAGCAGCCTCACCAGGTGAGTAAAGAATGTCACTTCCTAGGAGGTGCAGGAACCTCAGGATACTTTGGAGACCTCATGAAGAGGAGTCCACCCATATCTATAGGTATTACAGGCATGTCTGATGTCAAGTACTTGACTTGGCTTCTGTCCTGGAGAGGCTACTAAAAGTTCAACCTAGAGATTCCTTATAAAAGTTGCAGCAAAGCAGATTTTAAAAAATATCTAAAATCAATCACTATTCTTGCTGAGCTTATGTAAATAATTTGGCCAAGTTAGTTAAAATTGGACTTATTTTGCAAACAAATTGGTCTTGATTTGGCTATCTCTGGAAATAAGGGTGATTTTAGAAAAATTATGTTTCAATAACATACCTTTGTGGATGTTAAATTCTAGGTCTGATTGTCTTTAAATGTTTGTTTACCTACGTTAGACAGCTTGAGGTAAACTTCAGAGAAATTGCCACAATAGCTCATAGACAGTCTTCTCATTATTCTGGTGGGATAATAACAGAACCCCATGGGCATATGATTATTCGGACAGCTGAAAAATAGGGTTGATTCCCCAACAATTGTATAACTCAGCTATCACCTTGACCAAGTCTATGTGGCTGGGATGACAAAATCACTCCTTAAAGGCCAGAGCATACCCCACTCCATGGGATTAACTATGGACTTGTGGAGGTAATGGATGACCCCACTTTCTTTATGATTGGATTGGATAATGCACTTGGGGATGCCCTTATCTCCTGAGACAAGTCTTCTCCCACTTGCCAGTGATTCCTCATAATTAGGATATTGTTAAGGCTAGACCTCAAAAAAACCTTCTTGATGGCTTTACCCCTCCCTTAGTCATATTTATCCTAGAAGCCCCCTCTGTTGAGGTACAATCGCAAACAAAGGTTTTAGCCAAGTATGCAACAGCCTTTCTGGTAAAAGGAGCCTCAAATCTCACTATGAGACCGTCCCTGACTGTAATAATTTCACATCAGGTCCAGAGTGTCTTAGAGGCCAAAGGCCACTGATGGATGATGGGAGGCTGACCTATTAAATACCAGGCATATGCTTATAGGTATGCCTGAAATAACACTTAAAACTTGTTAAACTTTAAATCCAGCTACCCTTATGCCTGGACCTGACCATTATTCTAGTCAACCAGATTTAAAAGATTCCCCTATTGAAAATGCAGATGACAGTTGGTTTACTGATGGCAATAGTTTCATGGAAAAGGGAATAAGAAAAGCTGGGTGTGCTGTAGCACTCACTTGTGCTTGGCAATTATCAAAGCTTAAAAATTAATATTTATACTGACTCCAAATATGCCTTCCTAGTCCTACATGCCCATGGAGCAATTTGAAAGAAAAGAGTATATCGAGCTATAACTCCCCGATCAAATATGGGCCTGCAATTATTACTCTTCTTGAGTCTGTATACCTACCAAAGGAGGTAGCTGTAATTCACCTCAAAGTACATCTGAAGTATATGACCTTAGACTCTAAAGGAAACCATTTGTCAGACTGTGTAGCCAAGAAAGCAGAATAAAATAATCAAATATTAAGTCTTTTATTAGCCTTAACTCCAATAAAGTCCATAAGTCCAGTCTATTCAGACCAAGAAATTCAGAGTCCAGGAATGAGGATATTAAAAATATGCACAGGACTGGCTTTTTAATAATGATGGAAAAATCTTTATACCCAAAAATAACCAATGGAAGAAGTATAAGGTTTACACCAGGCTACTTATTTTGGTAAGAAGGCCACTGAGGTGACAAGAACTTTGCTAAGAGAAATTGTCCCCAGATTTGGACTCCCTTCGTCCCTACAAAGTGACAACGGACCTCCTCTTATTACACAAATTCAAAAGATGGTCCTCCAAAACTGAATAGCCCTCACTGTCTTGACTCACTTAAAAGAAGGCCCAGAATTAGATGACTGTCATCTAATGGGACCCAGTGGCTATGTGGCTCTAACTTGTGGCCATGGCTTCCCCTAGGCTGGATAGGCCATGGTGTTCTGGGTTTTGCTTGGATGCAAAGATGCTCTATTAAAACCATTACCAACCCAGCCAACCTTCCAAATTTAAAATGATGGTGGACACGTTCTGTGTTTCATTGGTATGACCACCTAACATCCATTTTTGTTCCCTCTTTGGGACAGGATGATGGAAGCTTTTAATAAGTACATGGCCAAAGCCCGAAGTGATACTCAAAATAACATTTCTCTACTAAATACTGAAGTAACACAAATGTGTGAAGCAGTTTTACAAAATGGAAAGGCAATAGATGTTTTAACTGCTGCACGAGGTGGAATGTGTGCTTTCACAAGAACAAAATGCTGTGTATACGTTCCAGATTACTGCAAGATATTTCTGGGTTTCTAACTGACATGAATACTCAAATTGGCACTTTAAATAATCCCTCTCTTTCTTTTCATGATTGGTTAAACTTCTGGACTGGAAGAGGATTTTTGTCAACTAGCAAAGGACTTTTATTTGGACTTCTTTTTCTTTTTGTTATTCTAATCATGTTTTGTTGTTTTATCCAAGCTGACAGATGATCCTTTCCATTCAGGAAGACCCACACATGTGATCTTCTTGGATTTAACTGCCTCTGTTTTCATAACTCCTGTATCTATATAAGCCCCAAATGACCAATCTTGACCCATAGGGAGAAACATCTCTACACTCCTACTCAGCAGGAAGAAGTTACAGAAGATGAGACCTTCCATCCTCAGAAACCTTAAAGATTTAAGGGTCAAAATTGTTGGCGGGGGGAATGATGTGGGGAACAAAGGCAAAAGAAAAACTTAAATATCATTACTACTTACAGTCCATTGACAAGTTCTTGAAACAGGCAGAGTGATGTTCCTCTAGAAACTCACCTGCCTCAATGTTAGTACTTTGCTAAGGGCAAAAGGCAAGCTTAGCCCAACCCCCAGGATCCTGTAAGTCTACTTGAACATATAAAAATTCCTTTGGAAACGTCACTTATTTCTACCCCCCAAGATACATGTTGGCAATCATCCCCCAAGCATATGACCAACCGATGTACGTCTAAAGGGTCTCATGACTCAGGTTTTATTAGACAATAATGGCCTTTTCCCAATAATAGCTAGCCCCCTCAAGGTCCGGGAAGCCTTGCTTCCAAAATTCCTTGGAGACTTAAACTATCCCTAATCCCCTACGAACTTGAAGGTATATAATGGGCCATTCCCCATGACCCCAGTGCACCTCTTTCTGTCCACAGGTCCTGTTCCCATGCTTTAATAAAATCACCTTCTGCACCAAAGATATCTCAAGAATTCTTTCTTGGCTGTCAGCTTTGAACCCTAACATCTTTCCTATATCAATATCATTTAATTATAGAAAGTATATGGGTTCCTTCTATAGGGGTCGGAGGATAGAACGGTGTTTAAAGTATTTTGCTCTTGAGACAAACTCTGGCTTTAAATCTAGTATTTCGTTTCCTTACTAACAATTAGCTAATTATTAACTAATTCAAGCCCCGGCTTCATCTATAAAATTTGAGGTAAAATATTACTTGACAGTTACTTTGTGGATAAAATGAGCTTTGTATGTAAAGCACTTAAAACACTGCACAGCACGATAATTGTTTATATTTGAGCTATATTTCTCAACACTCATCCAAGTGTTAAAATTTTTCTTTTAAACAAACTCTATTATGGAGGTAATATAACCAAACAACATAAAAGGCTAGTTTACTCACAAACCTATAAGCCATATAGACTTTTTATATTTGCTGTTGGACACAAAAATATCATCTCTGACTGAGTTTCAATCACATGTATGAGACAAAAAAAAAACCAAACCCCAACACATTATAGGAGTTATTCTTCTGCCTTCAGCATAACCCTTAGCCCAGCCTTGTACACACCTGTGCATTCTCACCTTCTGAAAAAAAGAGAAAAGCTACTTCTCTACTTTCCTTAAAAAACAAAGCGGGGTTGGGGGGGCAGCAGATGAACTGCCTTTCTAGGATGGGCACTGAAGTGCAGCTTACGTGACTTGCCAGATCATTATCTGAAAGGTCACAGAGTACAGAAAGGAACATGCTGTAGAGTACAAGATGGTAGGCATGAGATCAGTTGAAGTTTAAAAAGATGGTATTATAAGGCAGATGATAAGAAGCTTCTGGAGCTTGGGTGCTCTAGAATCAGAAAATACTTAAGAATTGCTGTGGACTGTATACTTAGATCTCCTTAAGTTTCAAAGAGATGTCTGTAAAGAATTTTTCTTTTTTTTTAGAACCGAGTCACTTAAATGTGATATTCATTTTACACTGGAGCGTGGGTGATAGGTTTATAGGAAATGCACTAGAACTGAATATTAGAGAAACCTGCATCATACCACAGAGGCTTACGGGATAGGAATTTGTATGGGCTAGGCTTGTCAGAAAGTCATGCTGTAGTAAGAAAAGTAATAACATATCTATAGGGAAGGGTCTGGGAATAATTTACGAAGTGAGAAAAGATCTTTACATAAGAATCTTACAAATTATCATAATGATGTTAATAGTGTATTTATGAAATCCCTTACTCAAAGGTGTTCAGCTATTCAGCTTGCTTTGAAGGTTACATCTAATTACTATTCCAGGGTGAGGTATATTCTCTAAGTTATGAGAATCTGCTTTGGAGGAGGCACAGACTGGATGGGCAAAAGCTATAAATGTATTTTTCATCTATCTACTCATACCCTTTGCTTCTGATCTATTTTGTGAGATACTTAATTTTTAATTTGTCAGTGTCATAAGATTTATGAGATATTGTTCAGTTGGTTTCTAGTTTGTTGTATTTGAGAGAGATCTGGTAGCTTTTAAGTGTAAGACTGACTACTAGAAATATACATTTTCATGTACTCTCTTCCATCATTCTTTAGGAAAATTTAAAGAATACTGATTATATTTCTCAGGTTTGGTTGATTCAAACCTATAATCCCTTCTTTGCGTAAAACAATCTTTCAGAATTCTAAATATTAATAATGGAAGAAAATCACTGAGGCAAATTAGTGAAAGAGACATTTTGAAATATACAGAGGAAGTCCTTTGAAGGCACTGAAGCAATATGTATCCCTTTCTAAGTAGTTTTTTCAAAAGACTATTTGCAACCCCTATTATCACAAGTAATGAGTGGCCAGATATGGAATCTTGCACCTCCAGGTCAGCAGTTCAAATCTGGCCTAGATCAACGAAGACTAAAAATCATTACTAGTGGATGGCTTCGTAATGTTCTCAATAAATGAGGCAGTGTACTTGGTTGCACTCTGTTTGGTAGTAGACAGGTGCCCAGGTGACAAATCATGTCCTATCAAGCATGACACACCCTTGATCACAGTGGCACTAAATGACGCCTTTGTTGGTTATTTCATTAAGTTGGCTTAATTACTGAAGTGAAAACCCTATAGCCATGAGGCTTTCACAAATCATATCTATCAATGTATAATCTGATTTTGTTTAAATAGTATACATACTTAATATTTGAGTATACTCAGAACTGTGTTAGTAAGTGACTATATTAAATTTCCTTTCGATGTAGTTCTTGGGATGTTGTGTTCGTGGGTTCTGGAGCCGACGGCCAACAAGAAAGAATTCTTGAGATGTCTTTGGCGCAAAAAGGGAATTTTATTAAAGCATGGGGACAGGACCAGTGGGCAGAAAGAGCTACTGCCCAGGGATTGTGAGGAGCAACTGATTATATATTTTGGGACTGGGGGAAGTAAAGGTAAGGGAAGTTCCAAAAGGATTTTCATATGCTAAAGAAGACTCAGGACACCCAAGGCCTTGCTATTGTCAAAGTAAGGTTGTTTTTTCCCCTCTAGCAAGGTATTAACATTAAGACAGCTGGGAGCTTCCTGGAAGAACTTCTACTCTGCCTGCCTCAAGTATTTGTCAATAGGTGGCAGGTTGTAAGGACATTGAATTCTGTCTACATCTCCTTCTGACTTTGTCCACATCACTTTCACATCACATATTCAAGAGTTTGGTATGTTTCAGACATATTATTTTGAACACTGAGGTGCCTTATTTTATACATTTATTCCACTGTGTGGCATGATGCTATACATTGGAAAAACTGCCTTTTGTTTGTTTTCCCAACTACCCCAAACAAATTTGTTCTAAAATCTTTCTTTCTTCCAATGATATTCCAAAGAAAACATTTAAACTGTTCAACTATGCTGTGTTTGCATGTAGGTAAAATTAGTTTCAGTGGGGAGCTAGGGTAAGAGGGATCCTTGGAGGTGACAGTTCAGGATACAGTCTCTCAAAATATGGTAAAAGGGCATATTGACTATTTCAAGTGAAGGAATTTGAGAAGTGGCAGATGCGGGAAGGATTTTCTGACCTTCCTCTGAAGCAGATTTTCAAACCTTCAGGTGAGAGGTGCCTTCTCCATACCCAGAGGTAAAGGAGCATCCTCGTCTCCAAAGACTAAGGGACTCAAAGGAAAATTTGAAGGAATAAACCTTGATATGTCTGTCCCAGTGTATCACACTTGATCTTGCCCATCACACTTCCACTCTTCATCAGGCCTGGCGGAAAAACACTGAGGCTTAACTGCTTCTTTGGATCTTTGTTTCCTTATAAATGTTCCTGTGTCCTGTAGAACTTGGGATAAATTTGTACACTCAGTCTTTGCTGTAGGGGTCACAGTCAAGGATTTAGAAAAGGGTAGAGGAAAGAGATTCTTCCTCCCAGCAGAATGCCTTTAATGTGGCATGTTATCAAATAAGGAAGCAAGGACTAGTTGAGAGGGGCTGCCCCACTCTGTTTTCAGCATCTCAGCCGCAAGAGAGTTCGGGCCAGGGAGGAGGAAGCCAGAAAGTCTTAGGCTGTCCATAAGATACTTCCACGTGGTCCTCCAAAGGGGCTCCCAGAGAATTGTAGCCCTTTTGATCATATCCTATGCAATCCTTATACAGGCCGTTTTCTCTGCGCTTTGAGCTAAGTATCCTTTGCATGTATATCGTGTTTGTCAGTGAATGGAGGGCTCCTAGACACACTATCTTATTTAATGTGAAGCTGCACAAAACTCAGTGATCTAAGAGATGAAGTAACTTGCCCCAAATTACACAGCCAAAGAGGAGAAGATAATTCAGTTCTTATGTCTCATATTGGTTTCCGAGTCGTGGTCTTTGTTCTTGGGGGTGTGAGTGAGGAGAGGCACTAAATCACTATTTATAGGGGTCATAACCCTTCAGATACATAGAAAGTATAGCCTGCTGACTGAATACGTAATATATCCTTCCCACATGTATACAAATGTCATGTGTAGATGTTACTTTCTAATGGAATACAATTTTATTTTTAAATCACTGAATGTAATAGCATTTGTTATATAGCTCTTTATAAGCACATCTTAAATATATAGATATAACATGGGAACTCATTTTTTTTTTCTTGCATATTGTAAAAGTGTCCTCATGAACTTAATGGTTGAAAACCCTAACAATATAACTTGGTACTTCCCAGAAGTATCCATATATTCCCTAATATCTGCCATATTGCAGAGACATTCCCAAACTGGGAGCATCTCTCTGGAAACTGCTGCTTTCAGATCTCCCTTCTCATCTCCCTCCCAACCTTTGCAAACCAGGTGTAGTAGGAAGCAGCAAGTAAAATTGCCCAATATCCTAAACTTCTAAGAAAAGTCTTGTGTGGCAGAGATAAGGGATGAGAAGCATTCTGGTTTCTGAATGCAATAGAATAACAGCACCTCAGGAAAAGGAATAAGCAATAAGAACAATCTTAACTGGTTTTTGAATAGACTTTTGGGTCCTTATACCTAGAAGAGTGGATTAATAGACTTTCTTCCGCAAAGGCAAAGATAAAAAAAAAAATATGTCATTTTTAAGAGATGTGGAATTAGAGCTAGAGTAGAGCAAATCAGAATGGTAAAATAATCCTTCCTGAGTTAGATGATCCTTCTTTCTTCAAAGGTGTCAAAGTGGTGGTGTTGCATGGGCTAAAACATAAAATGTATGTTTATAGCTAACAACTGTGTAGAAAAGGATTCTGAACTAGGGTTATAGGTGGAAGGTAGATTCGCCAAATAAGAAACCTGGTCGGAAAGAAGAAAAAAAAAGTAAAATTATTTATATGCTTGTGTTGCAAAAATGAGCTATTTGTATTCAGGGCACTGAACTGAAATGAACATGATTAAGGTTAAGATGTCTAGGAGTAAGGATTGGAAACTCAACTGGGAAAACATTAGGGGACTATAACATATGGGTGTGAGGATAGAAATCTGTTATTCTAAATAGTAATATTCCATTAAGTAAATAAATAACCATTAAATTTTGATGTGATGTATAGTCTAGTTATCAGGATACCTGAAGGCAGCAGTTAATAAAGAAATATGTTTAATTCTTAAAAATATAAAATCACTATGAAAATCTTAGTAAAAATATGCCTTTAATTTTAACTAGGAACGTGGGCTTTTTATAGATGAATGACAGCCCCAGTGTTAAACTTAACTCTAACATTTGTTACTCTGTCAGCTTTCACACTGTATACCCAAGAGGATGGTGGAACTTCAAGGGTAAAAAGAGGGTGACAGGAGGGGAAAAAAATGGCACACACACAGTTGGTATGGCTCTGGGGGTTAGTCTGCACATAGAAACAGTAATGATTATTTACAACAGTGATCTGCTGGATTTCCTAAAAAATAAATTTATGTTAGCAGGGATCTCAGGAATAATAATAACGAGGGGAATTTGTCATTATCGTTACAAACCACAAAAAAACACTGCAGGACTCAGCAGCATACACTCACTGTAACTGATGGCACGGATTTGCTCCTCAGGTGGGTGTCTTCTATTTGTGGTAACAATCGTTGACATAAGAGAATTTGGACTTCTGTTATAGACTGGACTGTGTCTCCCCCAACTGTGGATGTTGAAACCTTAACCCCAGTGTGACACTGGAGATAAGACCTTTAAAAAGATAACTAAGGTTAAATGAGGTTGTAAGGGATGGGGGTGGGGTGCTAATCCAGTAGGACTGGTGTCCTCCTTAGAGGAGGGAGAGACATTAGGAACTTGCACACAGACAGAGAAAATGCTACATGAAGACACAGGGAGAAGGCAGCCATCTGCAAGCCCAGGAGAGAGTACTCAGAAGAAAACAAACCTGTTAACATCTTGATCTGGAACTTCCAGCCTCCTGAACTGGGAGAAAATCTGCTTCTGTGATTGAAGCCTTCCACCCACTCTGGGGTCTTTTGTAATGGCAACCCTAGCAATCTCATACAACATATTCCATGTATTTGATTTAATTTGCCTTTACCTGTTGACAAATAGATAAGGTAATTCATTGCATGTTACAGAGACTTTAATAAATATTACATTCCATTTATATTGAAATGAAAATACAACATTTAGGAATAGATAAAAATATCCAGTTTTTAAAATCTCTCTTCTACCTTATATGTGAATAGTGGTATTTGTTTATGGAGTTGCTGGGTGGTTTTAATATTAAGTTTTTTACAAGTAAAAATATTTACAAGTAAATATTTTCATCAGAGAGCATTCTAATGAAGCTGATATAATGCCAAAATATAAATAAGCTGCTTTTGACTTTCAAATATCTAACTTTTTAAACTTTCATTCACCAGGTAGTTTTGAGCATTTACCATTTGCCCTGAACTGTATTAGGTGAGGAGACAGAGCAGGGAGACCCGGGTCTGAAATCGATGGGGTTCAGACTGGAGCGTGGAAAGCTGCTATAAGACAAAACAAATGCATTAGGAATGAATTGATGGCAATTGTGAAAGAGTGCCTCAGGGTTATCAACAGAGAATCTAGGCCTGACTAAAGGGTGGGAAAGGTCAAAAAAGACCTAAACTTAAATTTGAAACATAAAAGGCATTATTATGTAGATAGGTATTGGATTAGGAGATGGGGCTTTCAGACAGAAGCAAAAGCATTTTCTAGTAGGTCCCTGGTGCTTTGGGGGTCCTAACCGAAGGCCAGTGTGGCAGGAGTAGATTATAGAACACCCATGTGGACCTCATACAGATGTGGACCTCATCCTTTTTTTTTTTTTATCCTTTTTTTTTTTTTTAATAAGGATTTTATTTATTTGAGAGAGAGAGATCACAAATGGGCAGAGGGAGAGGGAGAAGTAGGCTCCCCATGGAGCAGGGAGCCTGATATGGGGCTCCATCCCAGGACCCTGGGATCTTGACCTGCGCTCAAGGCAGACACTTAACTGACTGAGCCACGCAGGTGCCCCATGGAGTTTATAAAAGTAATTCATATGTGAGATGCTAGATGTTTGGATTGGAATTTTGGGATGAATTTGTTAAGAAGTGGATAAACTATTTTTTTGGCAGTAGAACTGACAGGACTTTATGGGAAGAAAATATACCCTGCCCACCCCAACACACATACCTGGGCAGCCAGGGAAATTCCTAAGAAGACAATTTTCAGTTAGAGAAAGTGGGTAAAGGGAATATATAGAGAATTTGTGAAAATGTAATAACTAACATTTATTGGTCTCTTACTGTGTCAGACATGGGGCTAAGCACTTTATAGTCCCATTTAACCCTTATAGCAAACTACACTGTAGAAGTTTTTGGTAGAATTCCTGGGAAAATACTTTTCTGGGGTTCGAGATCTCCCCTTGCATCCACCATTTGTAAGACTTTCTCCTTTTGTCACCAGACTATCCCATAGGTTAGAGGAATTTTCTAGCTTTAAAGTAAAAACAGGCCAATTCAACATGACTATAAACAGATGACTTTAGGCCACTGTGTTTGGAATGTGAAAATGTGGTTGGTTTTTTGAATATACAACTTAAAAGGATTGTCCATGGGTATTCTCAGAAAGAGCTATGGCTTTTTCTCAGGAATAGGCCCAGGTAATTGGGGATAAACCCAGGCCAACCCCTGTGGTTCATTTGTTGAGACCATTCTGTGGAGTTCCTGATGAGAGCATTCAGGGCCAGCTCTGCACAGACACGCAGCCTGCCTGAACAACACCACTGGGAGGCCTGCAGTCGGCTTGGATGGGTGAGAATTTGTTACCGTATTTTCGTTAGAGCTACAGATCCTCTTTTCTATGTACTGTGCCAAAGGATAATAAAATGTGGCACTAAAGAGATGATGGCATAAAACCTCATGGAGATATTTACATTGTAAAGTTTATAGAAGCTCTCCTTCCACCTACCACACACACACACACACACACACACACACACACAAAATTTGAGTTAATCTCCATCACTAGGGAGCTAGGTGAATAAATTTTGATTTGTGTGTATAATAGACTAGCAGCTATTAAAGATAAGAAACAATGTCTTAATAGGTTAATTGGGATGTGTCTGGAAGAAAAGTCCAACATGCTCACAGTAGGCATATCTGAAGGCTGAACTTTGAAGTGATTTTTATGTTCTTTGAATTTGTCTTGTTAGTGAACAATAATCACAGAAATATAGGTTGTTCATTTTTAAACTGATGATCAGTATAATATCAGGATACTTGATCATAACAAGTACAAAACATCTGTTTCCAGGCTAATATTTACTTGTATCAAGAAATTAGACTAATGAATATTGTGTATATTGGGATATCACCTTATACCAGTTAGAATGGCAAAAATTGACAAGGCAAGAAACAACAAATGTTGGAGAGGTTGTGGAGAAAGGGGAATGCTCTTACACTGTTGGTGGGAATGCAAGTTGGTATAGCCACTTTGGAAAACAATGTGGAGGTGCCTCAAAAAATTAAAAATAGAGCTACCCTATGACCCAGCAATTGCACTACTGGGTATTTACCTCAAAGACAAAGATGCAGTGAAAAGAAAGGCTATATGCACCCCAATGTTCATAGCAGCAGTGTCCGCAATGGCCAAACTGTGGAAAGAGCCAAGATGCCCTTCAACAGATGAATGGATAAAGAAGATGTGGTCCATATATACAATAGAATATTACTCAGCCATCAGAAAGGATGAATACCCAAACTTTACATCAACATGGATGGGACTGGAGGAGATTATGCTAAGTGAAATAAGTCAAGCAGAGAAAGTCAATTATCATATGGTTTCACTTATTTGTGGAACATAAGGAATAGCATGGAGGACATTAGGAGAAGGAAGGGAAAAAGGAAGGGGGGTGTAAATCAGAGGGAGAGATGAACCATAAGAGACTATGGACTCCGAGAAACAAACTGAGGGTTTTTAAAGGGGAGGGGGGTGGGGGAATGGGTCAGCCCAGTGATGGGTATTAAGGAGGCACATACTACATGGAGCACTGGGTGTTGTACAAAAACAATGAATCATGAATCACTACATCAAAAAACTAATGATGTACGGTGACTAACATAACATAATAAAATTAAATTAAAAAAAAGGAATACAATGAAGAGAAATAGAAAGTGACTTCTATTTAAAGTGAATAAGATTTCCATAAAATATTTATTAAAGAGCTACCATGAGGATTAATGGACGGTGAGGTGTCTGTATCTGAATTCTATAATCAGTGAAAAACTTCTACTTTCTAGAAAATAAGACTTATTAACATCTTACATTAGTATGATACATTTGTTGCTATTACTGAATCAATATCGATATGTAATTATTTAACAAAAGTCTGCATTTCATTCAGATTTTGTTAGTTTTTCCATTGTTTCAGAAGGCTATCTAGTATACCACATTACATTTAATCATCATATCGACTTATACTCTTCCTTCTTTTTGGTAACCTCAGTAGATTTGAGGTATACTAGTCAGTTATTTTGTAGAATGTGCCTTATTTGGGATTGTTCAAAAGCAATTTTTTTCCCTTTAATCATGATCATAGAGAGGTGGGTTTTGGGGAGAAATACCACAGAGGTAAAATGCCATTTTCATTGCATCATGTCAAAGGTACATAATGTCAACATGACTCATCACTATTGATTTTAATTTTGATCACCTGGCTGAAGTATTTGTCCAGTTTCTCCACTGTAGTTACTTTTCTTTCCCTCCTTTCCATGATGCACTCCTTAGAAGGATATCACTATGTGTAGCCTACACTTCAGGAGCAGGAAGTTTTGTTTCACCTCTTGAGGTTAGATTATCTACACAAATTATTTGGGATTCTCCTGCAAGGAAGATTTGCATGTGTGTATATTATAAGTTCTTGGGCATTCCTGGTATTGGGTTGAAAAGTTGCAGGCTCTTTCCTTTTTTCCTTTCTTTCGTGGTATCTTTTGACTCCCTTTACCCATTTGCCTATCCCCCACCCCCTACTTCTGGCAACCATCAGTCTCTTCTCTATATCTAGGAGCTGTTTTGTTTTGTTTTGTTTAGATTCCACATATAAGTGAGATCATACTGTATCTTTCTCTGATTTCACTTAGCATAATGCCCTCAAGGTCTATCCATATTGTTATAATGGCAATATTTCATTCTTTTTAATGGCCAAATAATATTCCATTATATGTGTGTGTGTGTGTGTGTGTGTGTGTGTGTGTATAGTGAAGAAAAGGCTCTTCGGCACAGGTAGTATCCTTTCAGCTTTCTTCTGTGACTATGTGTGTTTTGAGCACTTCCTTACTTACTATCACTGTAAATGCTCCAGGCTCATTCTGCATATTTCCAGGCCCAGTGTTAAAATCTGTCATTTCTTCTTTAATTGGAGAATAGTATTAGAAACAAAGATATGGGTGTCAATCTATTTTAGGTGAACATATTATTATATTTTAATATTATTAATTTAATATTATTTATATTTTAAGAAATTATATAGGAACATTTGAGTTAATTTTGGAAAAGTTGGTATAAGTGTTTTGTTTTTTTTTAAACCTTGAGTGTTTTATACTTAGACAAGCCCATATTTCAGGATATTTTGGAATACAATTGGAATAAAAATAAATAACATTGTTTCCAAAGTTACTTATTAGATTTATCAGAATTAATGATAAGTATTTTACTTGGGCTAGAAATTACTCCATTGATATGACTAACTGATAGACTTTCTAATTAGAAAGTAAATTAGGCTGGAAATTAGGCTGGAAATAGCAAGTGCTGTGAAGGGTATGTATATTCTACTTGATAATTTTTTTCATCTTAATGGAACTGAAGAAATGATTGTGATTGTTGCCCTGAGTGTTAAACAATCATCTTTTAAACTCAAAGTTTGGTGGTTTGAGAGAGAACTGGGTTTATATACCATCAAAGGACTATATGGAGAGAAATTAATAGAAAAATTATCTTATTGAATAGATACATATTTAAAACTTTATCTTCAGAGAAGATAGCTATAAATTAAAACTGTATTTTGCTGTTCATTATGAGAAGACCCATATTTATGTGTAGTTTGTCAGATATGCAGATTAAGTTCCACTTAATGGTAAATGATAAATTAGGTCTTTGTAAAAATATTTTTAGGTTGTTAGACACTTAGATGTTAATTCACAGTGATTCTGAGTAGGACTGCTTTTTATAAGGGGAAATAAACAATGCTATGTTGAGTTCACTTAGTAGAATATATAAATAAAACACTTTATATTCTGAGTTGCTGATTTTTTTTAAGATTTTATTTGTTTGAAAGAGAGAGAGCACAAGTGGTGGGTGGGTGGGGGGTTTGGAGGTAGAGGAAGAGGGAGAAGCAGACTCCCGGCTGAGCAAGGAACTTGCTGCAGGGCTCACCATGGGGCTCTGATGCAAGACCCTGAGATCATGACCTTAGCGTAAGTCAGATGCTTAACAGACTGAGCCCCCGTGTTTCTGTTTTAAAAGAAATATTGAGTGTTGCATTTGAAATAATTTTAGAAACATCTCCATTTTTTTCATGAGTTTTATATTCTAATCATAAGACACTACTACAGTTTATAGCACTACTTAGAGCACTTTCTCAATGGGCAGAAGTAGTATCAACAGGAAACAGCCTCTTCTAGCACATGTATCTTTTTTTTTCATTACCATAAAAACATGAGTTTTTATTTTATCATTTTTTTTCTTTCTTTTTTTAAATTTAATCCTCCCATTTTAAGTGAGAGTTGTATACACCTTGGCAAGGATAGTAGAACCAAGTTTTTTGTTGCCTGAAGTTTATACAATTTGGAAGGACTTCTTAAAAATAAGAATGTGAATTATTAATATAAAATTAAGAGGTGGGGAACTCTGAGATGTAAGCTTCACTGGCTTCATGGTAAATCTGGCTTTCTGGGCAAGGAGATAAAATTTTGTTCTGTTGCCTGTGCTACTGGTTTGACTATTTATAGACTGTTCTTAAAGTTGTAAATCAGAACTGATGAACATAGTATACTTGGGATTTTGACTGGCTTCCCTTCCCTGCCCAAATAAGTATTTCAGGTGCCATGATTTGCACTGAGAGCCAGTGGTATGCAAAAACAGACCCAGTCCATAAGGTTGGAGAGCTTACAATGAAGTCTGAGTATGTCTCCTCCACTAGACATTGGAACTTCACAAAAGCTGGTTTATAGTCATTTATTTTTGCTTCCTACTTTATCATAAGGCCTGGAACATATTGTTCTTTGAAAAAAAAAGCTTTAATGAGATATAATCACTATATTAAAAATGCACATATTTAATGTATACAATCTGATGAGTTCAATGTATGCATACAACCATAAAACCATCACCACAATCAAGTAATAAACATATGTATCGCCTCCAAAAATTTCCTTCTGCCACTTTTATTTATTTATTTATTTTGGTAAAGACTCTCAACATAAGACCTAGTCTCTTAAATTTTTAAGTGCACAATACAGTTTTATTAACAATAGGCACTGTGTTGTACAGAAGATTTCTAGAACTAAAACTTATACCTGTTGAACAGCAGCTCCCCATTTCCCTCTCTCCTCAACCTTGGCAACTGTCATTCCACTCTTTACTTCTATGAGTTTGACTACTTTAGATACATCATGAGTAGAATCATGAAGTGTTTGTCCTGTGACTGGCCTATTTCACTTAGTGAAAATTCCTTCTTAATGTCCTTAATGCCTATTGACTTCAACTACGTTGGTTGAAAGCTGAAATATTAATAGTAAAAAAAAAAAGTAGGTACCTTTGGGTGCCCATGATATGCTGGACACTGTATAAGACATCTTATGTAAATTTTTAAATCATTATTAAAATAAAATTTATTGGGGCCCCTGGGTGGCTCAGTCATTAAGCGTCTGTCTTCTGCTCAGATCATGATCCCAGGGTCCTGGGATCTAGCCCTGCATTGGGCTCCCTGCTCAGCAGGAAGCCTGCTTCTCCCTCTCCCACTCCCCCTGCTTGTGTTCCTTCTCTTGCTTTCTCTCTCTCTGTCAAATAAATAAATAAAATCTTAAAAAAAATAAGATTTATTAAAAATTAAAATTTAAATTAAGCCTATTTCAGCTCTTTGAGTATTCTAGTTTCATCGATGAGAATTCTGAGGTTTGGCAATGTCTAAGAATTTGCTCATGTTCACAAACTCTGAAAGTGATGTAGTGTGAATTCAATTTCAAGTATCTCTATGATTATAATTTAAAAGTTATTATCCACCTTCTCAGTCTGGTGTGTTTCATACTAAAATCACTGATGCAATCTTACTCTCCCAGGAATATGGACTATTTGCTGCCACCTAATACACATGTGAAAATGGGGGGAGCAATAATTATAATTCATTTAGAATTGAATATACCCTTCTATGTAGTTCCATGTCTAAAAAATTTAAGTATCTCAGATATAATAAGAATTTAAGGAGATAACTTTTATCAAAAAATCTTTACAAATAGGGAATACAACAAATGGAAAATTAGGAGACTGAAGTTGAAATTAGGTATCCTGGAACTGTTGCCTGAGCAAATCTGACATTTTTATACATGATTTGGATAATGTAATTCCTGATGAATTTTCTGATAGACTCAGACTTCTTCCATACAATTAGAGATTGCGTATGTTAGTCAACTACTGTTTTACTTTCATGATTAGAATAATACTTGGCCCATAATAAACATTTGCTGAAAAAATTGTCAAATGAATAAATTAGGAAAAATGGAAAGCAAGCAATAATTAAAACACTATTGTGAGAAACAATGGTTAATTTCCCTCCTGTATATTAGAGTTAGTATCTAAATCTGGAAACAGCTAGAAGGACAATGAAACTGGAACAAAGAAGGAGCCACCATTTGAAGAGATGTTAGCCATATGTGACTTCTCAACTGAAAATGATCTCAACTTGAAAAAGGGAAAAACACAAATCTACAGGAAAAGATATTGTTAGACCAAATATGGCTTTGCATATGTCTTTGTTAGAAAATGCAGCATGTAGACACATTCCAGAACCTTACCTAGAAGAGGTTAAATTTAGAGCAAATCAAAGTAAGCAATTACTGGCACAATGGATATTATACCCATCAAACTCCAAATGCTATCATCCCCCCTCCCCTTTTCTTTTAGCCCTTCTCTACTTTATATTTTCAACCACCCACTAGTTGATTTTTTTCTGGTTCCAGATTCTGGCTCTTCTGTTGAATTCAGTATATAATAATCAGAGTGATCATTCTCAAATCCCAAGTAGCTATAAGCTATTAGATACTAACGATAATTAGGTTGGGATAGATACTGAGGGTCAGACTATAGAACTTCAAAGTCATGGCAGAGATTTGTCTTTAGGCAATAGAGAGTTGTTGAAGAAAAAGAGAGGAAGGAAAGGGCATGATCTGACCTGTGTTTTAGGGAAGTTATCCTGGAATCGGTGTGAAGGGCAGATTAGCAGAGATTGAATTTGGAGGTGAGGAGATCCCAGAGAAGGATCTTCTAAAATAGGATGGTCAATCACTGTGGGCATAGAACAGGGGTGACAAAGAGACATTGCTGAATTAGAGATGATAGGATTTGATGCCTGGGAAATAAAGGAGATGAAGAAATATTAATAAAATCATTTGTCACCATGTTACTCGACATGCACTAACCCTTTGATCTATCTGTGGACTTAGAGGTGTGATTGGGACCTGGAAAGAGTAAAATATTTCACAATAGCAACAGCTCAGGATGAAATACCAAGTAAACTTAGAAGGAACGTAGGATTCTTGAATAGCACAGAGTGTACCAATGAGATGGCAATTTCCCTATATAATGGAACCAACCTGTGTGGGTATATGCTAATTATGAGCATCAATACTAGTTTGTAAAGAGAGAAACAATAATATTAATTCAGAGTATGGACTTTAACTTCTGGATACCATTAGTTGTGACTATTAAGTTTGTCTCTTTTTTTAGTGAGATATAATTGATATATAACACGTTTCAGGTGTCCAACATAATGTTTCTATATCTGTATATATTGTGAAATGATCATCACGGTAAGTCGTTAACATCCATCACCGCACGTAGTTATAATTTTGTTTCTTGTGATGAGACCTTTTAAGGTTTACTCTTAGCAACTTTCAAATATACAATACAATGTTGTTAACTATAGTCACCATGCTATATATTACATCCCCAGGATTTATTTGTTTTATAATTGTAAGTTGGTACTTTTTGACCACCTTCACACATTTCATCCATTCTCCCCAGCCCCCCACCTCTGGCAACTACCAGCGTGTTCTCTGGATGTATGAATGAGTTCAGTTTTGTTTTGTTTTGGACCCTCGGGGTCCATCCATGTTTTTGCAAATGGTGTGATTTCCTTCTTTTTGATGGATGAATACTATTCCATTGGCTATATCTACCACATTTTTCTTTATGCATTCATCCATCGTATGACACTTAGGTTGCTTCCATGTCTTGGCTATTGTAAATGATCACTTAGAATATTTCTTCTTTCATTTCTGATTTTATTTCTTTGAATCCCGTCTTTTTTCTTGATGAGTCTAGCTAAAGGTGTGTCAATTTTGTTTAACTTTTCAAACAAAACAAAACAAAACAAAACAGCTCTTAGTTTCATTGATCTTTCATTTATTTCCACTCTGATATTTCCTTCTTTCTAACCTTTGGCTTCATTTGCCCTTCTTCTAGTTCTTTGAGGTGTAAAGTTAGGTTGTTTGAAATTTTTCTTGTTTCTTGATGTAGGAGTTCCCTCTTAGACCCATTTTTGCTGTATCTCATAAGTTTTGGTATATTTTCCTTTTTTCATTTGCCTTAAGGTATTTTTAAATTTTTCTTTCTTCTTTGATCCAGTGGTTCAGTAGCATGCTATTTAATATCTACATTTGTTTGAATATTCTATTTTTCTTCTTGTAACTAATTTCTAGTTTCATACCACTGCTGTTGGAAAAGATGCTTGATATGATTTCAATCTTCTTAAATTTATTAAGAATATTATTTTGTGGGGAGTTTGGGTGGCTCAATTGGTTAAGTGTCTGGGTCATAATCCCAGGGTCCTGGGATCGAGCCCCACGTGGGGCTCCCTGCTCAGTGGGGAGCCTGCTTTTCCCTCTGCCCCTACCCCTGCTTGTGCATGCACACTCTCTCCTACTCTCTCTCTCTTTCTCTCAAATAAATAAAATCTTTTAAAAAAGAGAGAATATTATTTTGTGTACTAATATATGATCTATCCTGGGGAATGTTCCATGTGCACTTGAGAAGAATGTGTATTCTGTTGCTTTGGAGGGATGCTAAGTACATCTCATGATTTAAAGCCTTCCTTTACTTTAAATTACTTTAATGTTTAGTGAAAGATACAATCTACATAATATATTTTTTTAAAATTTAAATTAGACAAAACACAGGCCCAATCAGTGAAAATATACCTTTTGGATAAAAATGGATCTTTTTTTGACAAATCTTTGAAGTTCTTGAATGGGGGAAACACTGCCAGTCAACAGGCACTGGAATAACCTACCTTCAAGTCTAATTCAGAATCAAATGCATGTTGGTAGGACTCACCTTATATACATGATAATGGAGGGGTGGGGAAAGGATGACATGATATTCGCCTCAAAGTTTGTGTTTGCTTAGATCTGCTGGTAGTGCTTTGGTATTACCACATGGCAGGGAGTCAGCCATATCTCTTTAGGCCAAAATTTGCCAAGAAAATATCAGGCTCTGTCTCTGTGTGAAGCTTTTATAGTTATAAAGTACAACCTGAACTTCAAACTCTCACAGATTTTTACACACTGCAATTTTCCAAGAGAATAATTAATTGGTGGTCTAACTAGGGAGATCTAAGAAGGTGACTTTTTTCTTCTGTCCCCCACTGATCTGCATGCCATATGGCCTTTAAATAACCACCGTCTTTCTAGGACATCTATCACAAATAATGTGAGGGTCTCTGGGTCTCCGAGGATGAGGACAGTAAAGTTATTTTGGATGAGCTTCCAGAAATGTTCTTATATTTACTAAGCATAAGTATTTGCATGTAAGGTATAAAAGTCTTAATTTTTGGCTGCAGATAAGAAACAGGTTTGAGCAATTATGAGGAGAAAGCTCCCTGGAAGGGCATTCAGGAGGTGAGTATAGTGTGGTAAGGACAGAAAAGTAGCAACTAAATGTGAGGTATTACTCTACCTGACCTTGCAGGTTAGCTAATGTCCTCAGTATTCTTGGGGAGCAATTACAATCAAAAAGCATAATTGCTTTTATGGATCTCTTTAGAATTTATGAAGTAAGATCACATAAATTACCTCATTATTATATTTGATGTTTTAGGTATTTTTGTGTTTTTCTCTTCCAATTTCACCTGATCTTTTCACATCAATGCCATGAGATAGGAGGCCAAAGATTGTTATCTCAATTTAACAAAGAAGGAAACTGAGGCTCAAATATTAGTGCCTTTTTAAAGATCACTATGTGTTCCAACAAAAGCAGAACAGGAACAAACTTCTGGATTTCTGGGCTTATAATCATTTATACAGAAAGTATTTTTTGAAGAGCCAGAGAGGCTCAGATCTATGACCACATAAAAGCTGCTGTGAGAAACATTTCCTTTTGGCAGCCAAGTATGAGCTGAGCTCCAGGAGGAAATGTAGGAGGACAAACAAGATCCTCTCTTTCCCTCTGTGAATATCCTTCATGTGCTCCCATATGCCACTGGGAATGATTTTTGTTCACAAGAAGAATTCTCGAAAGAGGTCTTAAACACAAATTTTGTGTTTAAAAACAAACAAACAAAAAAACCAAAACTAAAGCAAAAGTACTATTGTACTACCCTGATTGTTCATGTGAAATCAATATATCTACTTTTAAAGGAGAAAGAGACATCTACTTGAAAAACCAAGGTTGCTTGGAAGAATACAGGAAAAGCCAAAAAGAAATGAACAGTAGCTATTATTGAACCCAGAAGTTATAACCTTGAGGAGAGCAGGGAGAGGGAGGCATGGAACATAACTGGAAGTTCCTGGAGGAAATCAACACCACGTTCCCTCAGATGGCATTGAGTTTTCGCCCTTGCTATATTTTACCTCCCTTGAGGGCTCGGCTGACCTGACGCCCCATGACCTTCCAACCAACAAGGCAGTAGTAAAACAATTTGCATTCCTATTGAGAAGGAAGCAATAAGAGCGCGGCTACCGGGCAGAGGGTGCCCACCACCAGAAGGAGGTTCCACTCCATTTCTGTACACACGAAGGCAGGATGAGGGAGTTGGCCCCCTGTGACATGATGGTCTCTCCCTCCTGAGAGTGCTAGCCCTCAGTCCTGACTCCCGTATTCTCTGAAAGTGAGAGTATCCATCCCAGTGAGAAATCAGGCTATAAAAACCAAATTCCAACTTGTTCTTGCCCAAACCTAAAGCAGTTGCTTCTTCTTTCTCATGGAGTCTAATTCTTTCGAGCCCATGCTATACAGCATTTCAGGAACATCCTGCACCTGTCAGGGCAATAAGGCTCAGAAGCAAACTGCTGCTACAGAGACCTCGGTGTTTATTCTGTGAGGGAGGGAGAGGAGAGCCTTCAGGTCTACCCCGAGGCAACTGATTAAAATAAAGCTGCCGGCAAGGAGTCCAAGGATATAGAACTTCCTGAATCAAATTTCTGCAGTTTGTAGCCATTTACTCCAGAGACAAAGGACCTGACCCAGACTTAGTGGTTCCTGAAGGATTATAGCCCAATATATAATGTCAGTGAATTTGGCCCTGAATCATCAAGAAAAAATAAATGTTATAGCATTTTTTTAAGAAGGCAAAAATATTCACAATGTAACTTATTTAAAAATCACCCAAGCTTTCAGTCCAATCGACTGGTTCATGTTTGTTGTTGAAGACACTGTGGAGTAACAGAGAAACAAAGTGAATTTCCTCTCTTGCCCCTGCCTGCTGTGCTTCCAGGGAGGGAGACAAGTATACATGAACACATTCAGAGGACTGTGACATGTGCTATGATTAACACTGAAACAATCTTATGACAGTATAGGAGAGCAGATAATGAATTCTGATCAGAGATACCTGTGATAGGCTTGGAGGAGGGTGAGGTTTCGTCTGAAGCATGAGTCTCTTTGATCCTTGCAGATGGAGAAAGCTTGGGCCAAAAACTGTAAGAACAGCATACAGGCAAACATGAGGAATGACAAAGAGATAGCCATATGTAGAGGCAGAGGGAGAAGGATGAAATATAAGCTAAGTTATAGAATGGGGAGATTTTAAGTGCTTGGCTAACTCATTGGTTATTTATTCCAAGCAATGGGATGTGAATGTTTTACAACAAGGGGACGAGCTGTAACTCTGGCAGTGGCGTGGGGTATTGATCAGAGAGAGAGACCAGTTAGGTGACCTTTGCAGGATGTGGACAAGAAGTTAAGAGGATCAGCACTAAGTGAGCGTGGGAACAGAAAACAGGTCTATGCAAGAGACATTCTGAAGATGAGTCACATTTTCTAAGTACTCGGAACCCCTCATAGGCCCAACACATACAAGAGCGTTTACTGTAATAATTTAATGGTGGTTTGATAAAGAGAACAAATTGTGTTAGGAATGAAAATCCATTCAAAGAGAAATAGTAGGAGAACTTGCCATTAAAATAAGCAATTTTCAAAAACTGGATCAAATTGCCTGCGTGTGTAGGTAGGGATAATGGGATATATGTAAAGTGGGGGAAAATGGTAAGTCAGTTTATTACACATTATGATGCTTTGGAAAATTTTCAATCTCTCTGGGTCTCAGCATTCAGTAATTTAAGAGAATCAGGAAAAAGTAATTTCAAATGTCATGATTCAGTATATTCTTTGAATATATGAAATGTTTTTTTATTAAACCGAATATTCGAAATTACAATATTTTCCTAAAAAGTGCAGAATTAAAACATGTTCAAAAAGATAATTGCCCCCCCAAAAAAGATAATTGCCCCAATGAAGATGATGTTTGACAATTGTGCATCTAATATTTAAATTGTCCCCTGCATCTATATTTTAGAAGCACAAAAGTTTACACGTTTCTAAGGGGATAATGAAACTGATCTAGGAGTTTTTATATTTCAGCTTTTATTGCTCAATTTTATGGTTAGATATATTTTATGAAAAGCATTGCCCTCTGGATCAATACTATGTTTACAACATTAATCTAATAAATAATGAAAGTAACCATTAAACAAGGCAACCATATTAAGCAATATATAAATAACCATTTTAAAGCTGTAGTTGAATAATTGATCATGGTGTAAACCACATTTTGCCTTTAAAAAAATACTGTGTCCCCAGAAAAGATTGCGGTTCTCATAAAACAAAATATGTGTGTTTGTCAAGATATTTATTATGCAAAATGTTTGCATGAATTTTAGGATATAAAGGATTAGATCATCAAGGCTTATTGACTTTCTCTGATATGCAACCTATATTGGGGGTTGTGTAGTAACAGACTTTTTTAGAAGAATCCAATTTAATAAAAATGAAACTGGTGACTTGGAAATTTGTGTGTTTCTGAACATTTTCTGATCCTTACACCTCAAATAAGTAAGAACTTCTGCATGTAGAAATAGTTTTGATGCATAGGAAAAGACCCACCATTGTATTTGTTTCTCTATAAGATTGCTATATTAAATATCACAGCCAATTGAAATGCAGCTAACCATCCATCAGGTAGAATGAGTACTAGAGGAGAAAAATTCTCTCTCTAATATATATACGTATAATATAATATTATTATATTACGTATTTATATAATTATATATATACTTTTAAATTTCTCAAATTATTTTGTCCTACCCTTCTGGTTCCTGAAAGAATACTGTTTATTTCCACACTGATTTTAAAGTTAAAACTATGTTCTATATAATTGTATACAGTCCCCCAAACAGTCCCCAAAATGGAAACAGATTCAGGCATTCTTATTGTATACACAGTACCAAATAGTTGGAAACATCTGCGTCACTGACTAAATATTTCTCTTTCCACCCAGGTGTCTCTGCTATAGTATTCCCAGTGTAAAACTGATTGGGTTTAAAATTCATTAATATCTGCACTGTCGATTGAGTATAAGCATGGAGTTTATAGAGACAAATGATGATAGAAGTATAATTTAATTCCAGGTATTTATTTCTTCTCTTGTATGCCCCCTTTTACCTTGTGAGTTTTCCTTTTCCGATTTGGCCCTTAGAGCCACCATTGCCAGGAGGTGGGGGATGGAATTGTCAGAATAAACAAGAGAACAAAGGTGGCACATTTCTACCCTTTAAGCTTAGATGACCTGGGTCAGCAAGGACAGCATGTCTCACTCCCTCCCAATATAATGTAAAATACTTCTGTTTTGGGAAGGAGAGAAGAATATTGTATATAGAGTTAGGAGCAGACATCCTACCTCCCCAAGAGCCACCTTTACTCACAGGTTAACTCTGAAGGGGAGGTTGAAATGATCCAGTATCTTCTTCAAATTGAAGGACCAGTTAAGAGAATCTGTATCCCATTTCCTAGATGCGGACAGACTAAGGAGATGACAGGCCTCAGATGGAAGTGCCATGTTGTCATAGGACATTAGTCATAGAGTAGAAAGGATGTTGCTATGGTCTGAATATGTGTCCCCCCACATTTATATGTTGAAATCTAATCCCCAAGCTGATGGTATTAGGAAGTGGGCCTTTGGGAGGTGATTATAAATGGTAAGGGCATATGATTCTCATGAATAGGATTAGAAAATAGAAATCACTTATAAAAGTGGTCTGAGAAAGCTAGCTTGTCCCTCCCACCATGTGAGGATACAGTGACAAGTCAGCAGTGTGCAGGTGGGAGAGGGTCACCAGACCGTGACTGTGTAGGCACCCTTAGCTTGTACTTCTAGCCTCCAGAGCTGGGAGACATAAATTGTTGCTGTTTATGGGCTATCTAGTTTGCTGTTTTGTAATAGCAGCCTGAATGGACTAAGATCAGTGTCATGGCATAGATAGACACAAGAGACTCAGAGACAATCCCCTTGGGTTTTCTCTTGTCCAGAATGACACGGGAGGTCACTGCAGTGTTCTTACATGCAACAGTCCCACCAGAGACTGGCTCACTCTCAGCCAATTGTTGGACACGACTAAATACCAAATGGGACCAGTTGCAGCTAGAGCAAAGGCCAGCATTAGACCCATTAAATAGATATTTCTTGATTTGGAGGTAGGTATCCCTCCCCTATCTGCCTAAATACTGGTTGTATAAACCTTCTTCCTTTCTCCACAAACTTAACAGCTTACCACCAACCCAAGGAAACTCTTGAGAAAGTTCAAGTCTTATAGCCGAAATAACTTAGGTATCGCTGATATTTTCTGAATTTCCCTAGTAGTAGCTAGAAAAAAACAAAACAAAACATTAGACAGAATGGGACTTAAGTGAGACATTAAGTTTCTTTATAGAATAAATGAAAACTTTTATAAATTGGCATGTCTGTTATTACCACGAGTTTCACATCTTCTGTCAAATATATTCAAAATTACATACAATTTTTATCTTTGCATTATTAGATGCACAAATTGATCTGTCTGAGAAAAGTCTAGATGCTGTTAAATATTTTTGTGCAAAGTTGCTTGTTTCATACAATTTTTGTGAACTTGCCTCACTGATAAGCCCATTAATAAACTGGATTTTTGGAGAAGAATCCACAGGTCCAAAATTAAGTTTTATGTAGAGGTTTGACCTAGAGCAGGTTACCTCGTTTTTCTGAACGTATGGAAAAAGGAAATATCAATATTTACCTTCTATGGTTGCTGTAAAATTAAATAATACATAAATACAGCTGCTTAATAACTGTTCATTTTTACCTCCTCCTTATAATCAGAACTTGAAGGCCTAAGAGCCCCTCCTATACAGTGCTTTGCAAATGGTTGGTATTTGGCAAAATTGTTGGGTGAGTGTAGCAATGCAACTCTTCCTAGTATAGTGTAGCCACTGCTACTTCTTTCATCCAGTCTTACTTTTTTATCTTCACCTCCTTCCACAACCAACCCTCAGACTTTTGCTTATCTGCTCATGCCACCGTGGACTTTCCCCTTCAAGGCTTTGTTCACTATGCTAACCCTTCCTACCCTATCTAAGACTCTCTGAAACAAAATTAAAATTATTAAAGTGGGGCATCAATCCCCTCACCTCACCTCATGCTGTTCTCTTTGGTAATCCCTTACTCTACCCCCTCTTCTACTTGCATATGTTCTATTTCAAAGGAGTCCATTCATTTATTGTGCTCACAGAAATAATCGGGCATGGTACCAAGAAAAATAAGTATCTCATGTCATGTACAGTATTTTAGATATACACCAAAATTTTTCATCTCATTTACAATTGACAAAAGGCCAAAAGTACATCATGTTTGACTTTGGATAATAAATATGATTACTTCATCATTAATGAGGCTAATAAGTCTACCTACATAAATAATGTTCCAGAGATCTAGTTAGAAAGGAGTTATGACCTAACGAGGGTGTGGTCCTATTTTCTGGCTTAAAATCATTCCAAAGCTAAAGTTCTGTGCAAAACCAAAAGCAGGACTCAACAAATAATTAATAAAAGCATTATCCATTGATTTATGACAACAGTACGATTGCTCATGCAATTCTTCTGCAACCTTCCAGTCTCCTAGCATAATGCAATGGCACCTCCTTGAATTATGAGCTAAGCTCTTGCAGGTCTCTTTCAGTCCTTTGTCCCTGTCGGGAGTTTCAACACGTAGTGCCTAACAACTTATTTATGAACAGAGAGCAAATGCTTTTTCACACACTTATTCTTTCTTCACGTGGATTGAGGACAAGTCATAACACCTCTCTGGAACATGAAGCACTTTTTAAAACAACCAGCTGCACAAGTATAGCTTCTGGTTTCTGAAAATAGATATATATGTAAGGTGCATATTTGTAATGCAAATAGGAAAAGCAAAGACAAAATAGGAATTATAATAAACTATGTTTTTTTATAATGCCCAAGAAAATCTTGATTGTGTAGCTTAAATTTTGCTTTTTTCCTGGGAATAAAACAAAAGTCTTGGGACCATCTATGAATATCATAGAGGTTTTGTTTTTAAATCCTTATTACCCTTCAAATGGGAAAACTGCCTCTTTCCTTTGAGATCCTTTAAATATGCTTTTCTCTAATAAACCACAAGAACCCTTTGTTCATTTTCCTCTCGTCTTCAAAAAGTACCTCAAGAGAGTCTTTTAGAGGAAATTGGGTTTACAATCATAAAAACAATTCTGTCAGAACACAAACGTTTAAAAAAATCATTCTCGTCAGGTCTCTCTGAAAGAACTTCCCATTTGGCATGTTTGAGGGCGATTAGGGATGATTGCCTTCACTATTTGCTATCTATGGAATTGGACTTCAAACTATTTTGCAATCCAACCAAAATTCTATGTAGTGCTACGTGCATATAGTTGGGGGAGGAGGGTGAGTTGTTAAGGGGGAGATGACATAGTGAGTATGAACTCTGGGTATTGTGTCCTTTTTATGATTAACTCTCATAGGAGTTCTGTCTGAATAGATTAGGGAACTGTCAATTCCATCTCCTTGGACAACCCTGCAGGTCCCCCACTTAGCTGCTTGGGGTACAGTCTTTCAAAGCTTCATAAGGACCTCAAGAACATTTTGCTATTGTTTTAATAGGAAAATTTAAGTCAGATGGGATGATCCTATTCTAATTCCATGGCAGTTTTTAGGATAAAGTAGGCTCTATTAGTATCATCTAATTTTGGATAGTAAAATCTCTGTGCTCATTTTTTACCACAACTAATTGAAGTCAGGCCTTTGTTCCTCTTGTTGACCACATCTGTCACCCACTATGGTGAGAAATGAATTTCTGTTCTGTATTTGATATTAAAAAGACACACTAACTTCTTGGGTCTTCTAAGTAAGTGAGATCCTGCTCACCACCCACACCCTTGAAAGTAACAGAATAAACTTGACCTTTTATTCAGGATGAAAGGTTCTTTCAGTAATTCCTTAATTATTTTCTTGAATTTTGAGAAGAGGAAATGAGACTGAAGAAAAAAAGGAATTCTACTGGTGCAGGAAGAGAATGGCCAATAAGAAAGCTTAAAGACAAATAAAGCTGCATATGGCTATTACTTTAAACTTGGCAGAGCACTGTGTGGTTGTTAAGGGGAGCCCCGGAACTCATGCCTGACACAGACAAGAGTGATTCACTTTTTCTCTGCAATTGTGTCTGTCTGTGTGTGTTTAATTTTGTGAACATGAAAAATCTAGTTTCCTTAAAAATAGAAAAAGGTGACACATTTCAGTTTGTTGAGATCATCTGCTACTCAGGGGAAGTATTTTGTGTTATCGACCTCATGTCCTTAGTCCCTACCATGATGCCTCAGGAATGATGGTGACTAATTCAATGTTTATTGAATGAACAAACACAAAGAGTTAAACATGTCCGTTTTTTTAAAGACTTAAAATGATAGGTATTAATTTACAAATTGTGTTTTTTGACATTTATATATATTTTTGAATCCATTTGGTACTTGAGATACATATTTTTCTTATGATTCCCAAATTTAATCTCCTATGAACTAGAGTGAGTATATTTTCTGTAGATGTTCCTTATTGATATATAAATATTTAACTATATGTTTTTTTTTCCAGTGCTCTCAACTGAGGCAGAGAGCATTTCTGCTGATATTCAAAGAATGGTGCTAGGGACATATTTGTGCTAAAAGCTGGAAGCTGAGCCTAGGAATTCAGCATAGAGTCATTTCCTGTCTTCGCTATGCATATATTTGGACACTTTACCAACCTCATTGGTCCTATCTATTGAACATATCCAAGCAAATTCCATCTTGAGGACGTTTCACTTGAGTATGTTTAGGGTATCTAAGGGAAATATTATCAAACACTGGGATTTGAATTCCTGTGACTCACTGATAATGTCTAGTGTCTATAACTTGGCTCTCAGTGGAAAACTTTTCTAGCTCCCGGGTACATTGGTTGTTGGTTGAGAGTCTTGTGTCTTTATCAGGAGATTTGAATATAAGCCAGAAAGCTGAAAGCCTTATCATCTTAAATTCTCTTCTTTTTAGAAATTTTTCATTTTTATAAGTTATTTACTGAACTAGAAGATGTTACATACCAATGGCCATCAAAGTAAAGCATAAGGGCAAACTGCTTGCTGTAAATGGAAATATCCTCACTAAAATAAAAATGAAGTTGAAGAGAGTTTGGAAATTGTACTCTAGAACAGATAGGTACCTCAAGGAATACTGGTTTGATCTCTGGCCATTCTCCAAGTGTCCGAGTAGGAGAGAATATCTAAGTTCTTCTCAACTTGTTCATTTGGATCTCCCCAGATCAACATGGCCCATACTGTACATAGCACTCCCCTGCCCCCAGTTTTCCCCCCCTTGCATTTCCACTTCAGACAATGATGATATATTGATTATCTATTGCTACATAATGAATTATTGCTGTAATCAGTGGCTGAAAGCAACAATAAACATTTATTGCTCTCACAGTTTCAGGAGTCAAGAATATGAAAGCAGCTTGGCTGAGGAATTCTGTTTCAGGGTCACTCATGGGGATGTAGTCAAAATGTTGGTCTGGCGTAGAGTCAACTGAAGGCTTAAATGGTGCTGTCAGATCTTGTTCCAAGGAATCTCACTCACATTGCTGGCAAATTGGTGTTGATGCTTGCAGGAGGCCTCATCCTCTTCCCATAGAACTGACCTAAAACTGCTTGAGAATTCTTATGACATGGTATCTGGCTTCCTCTAGAGTGAAGAGAGAGAGTCAGGTGGAAGTTATGTTCTTTATGACCTTGCCTGGGAAGTCACACACCATCACTTCTGTCACATTCCGTTCATTAAAAGGAGTCCCAGGTCTGGTCTATAGTCAAGAGAAGTATAATTAGGCTTCACCTTTTGAATGGAACAGTGTCAAAAATTTGTAGACCTATTTCAAAATCAGGACAGATGAGTTTCAGCAAATTTTGCTAGTTTTACTTACTAAAGAGTTTCTATAAAGCCCCTCCTACTCACCCCTTTTCTTTGTCGGGCTTCAGGTCCTCAGAAAATCTCACTTCTTAACTGCTCGCTTGTCTGCTATATTGCATTTCTTAAATATCTCCCTGATACAACCAGAGCAATCTTGCTAAAATCTGACTATGTCACTTTGCTCTTTAAACTCGGAATTTGTTCTCCCTGACACAAAGAATAAAACACAGGCATCTTAACATCGCACAGACGGTCCTTCATGTCTCCTACTTATGATTTCAGACTCAAAACTCTTCTTTTCTCTGCTTTAAATTTTATATTTTGTGTATTGGACTTCTGTAATTTCTCAAACATATAGTGGCACTTTGGATACTATTCTCTCTATACCAAAGGTCTCTCTATACTTTTTTCTTTGAAGGCCCAGATAGTAAATTATCTTTGGCTTTGTGGGGCTTACCATCTGTCATGACTACTAAACTCTGCTGTAACAATGGGGCAGAACTGTGTTCACATAAAATTTTATTTACAAACATAGGTACTAGGCCAGATGCAGCCCATGGGCCATAGTTTACTGACCCCTGCACTATTCTATCCTCCTCTCAAATAACATGCCCAACTGACTTTTCCAGATAACATTTATGATTGATCCTTTAAGAGTATCTCAGATACTGTTTCCTCTATGAAATTTTCCAAGTGCTTCTAGGTTGAAATAAGAGACTTTGTTCTGTGACACCATCCGAGTTTGTAAGTACTATTATGGCTTTATCACATGAACTTGAAATTGCCAACTTTCCAAAAACCTACCTCATTCAACTGGCAGGTCTTTTTCTTTTTCTTTTCTTTCTTTTTTTTTAAAGATTTTATTTATTTATTTGACAGAGAGAGAGAGACACAGTGAGAGAGGGAACAGAAGCAGGGGGAGTAGGAGAGGGAGAAGCAGGCTTCCTGTTGAGCAGGGAGCCCGATGTGGGGCTCGATTCCGGGACCCTGGGACCAATCCCTGATCTGAAGGCAGATGCTTAACCTACTGAGCCATCCAGTGCCCTGGTTTTTTTCTTTTTTGAGATCCCATTGCCAAGCATAGTTTCTGACTAGTGTGTCAGGAGAATTAATGCACAGAAGACTGTTAGGAAAATATAATATAGGGAAGGATTATGTAATAGAACAACTTTCCTCTTCTTATTTTTTATCTAATATGATCTGCTATTTTTATTTTTTGTTAAATATGGTGTATTGATATTCCACTCTGTTTTATATAGATAAAAGCGATGGTGTGGGTCTGAGGGCAGATCCAGCATTGAATGTATCAAATATTTCTTACCTGCTATTTTCTATTATAAAGGAATATCCCTCCAGGGAACATGATCCATACCAATAAGTCTCAACAGTGTCTGCTCATTAGAATTGCATATAGAATTGGTATATGGGTACATGATCATGCACATGCATGTGCACCAGCCCCCCCCCCCCCCAACCTGGAAATTCTCATTCAGTAGCCTTGCAATAGTGCAGGGGAGTCTATGACTCCAGAGGAACTATAGGGGATTGTATTACATGGAGGGAGTTGAGAATCCTTGAGCTCTGGTTCATACCTAGTAGTATAAATCTGATGGCAAAATTTAAAATCATATTTCAGATATGATAAGGTAATGGGAAAAATTATGCATAGGAAGAATTAGAATTTGGGGGAGTGACTTTTGGGTACACTATGCTAAATGATTTTATGGCCTTAAGCAACTTGCTTGAGTGAGCTCACCCTGGATCTTCTCATCTTTAAAATGAGATGGTCAGGGCGCCTGGGTGGCTCAGTCATTAAGCGTCTGCCTTCGGCTCAGGTCATGATCCCAGGGTCCTGGGATCGAGCCCCGCATAAGACTCCCTGCTCAGCGGGAGGCCAGCTTCTCCCTCTCCCGCTCCGCCTGCTTGTGTTCCCGCTCTTGCTGTGTCTCTCTCTGTCAAATAAATAAATGAAATCTTTAAAAAAAATAAAAAAAATAAATAAAATGAGATGGTCAGATAATGTAACTCTTCATATTTTTATTCTATTGGTTCTTAAATTGTGTATTTTTACAGGTATGTTGCTAAATTTTTATCAATATGTATGTTTCAGTTATCTAGTGTTATATAACTAACCACCCCAAAACTTAGTGACTTAAAACAATGACAACATATATTTTGCTTACTAATGTGCACTTTGGGCAGGGGTCGGTGGGATAGCTTTGCTCTGATTCACTATGTATTAGTTGAGATAGCTCAAAGACTGGAGTTAGTAACCATGAGAAAGCTCACTCGCTTGCTTTTCTAATTGATGATGATTGCTGGTTGATTCGAGTAGCTAAGGCTGTGGCCAGAAACTTATATGTGGTCTTTCCATATGGCTGCTTGACTTCCTCACAGCATGGCTGCTGAGTTCCAAGGTCAAGCATTCCAAAAGAGAAAGAATCAAGTGGAAGCTCTTCTGCTATTTGTGACCTAGTATCAGGAGATAAGCTGCATCACTTCCATTGCATTCTATTCATCAAAAACAGTCAAAAAAGACCTTCCCAGTTTCACGGGATGGGAAATGACTTTCTTCCTTGATACAGGAATGACAAATTTCTGGAAGCATACACAGGATAAGAAATGCCCTTGCAGACATTTTTAAATACAACTTACTACAGCATAAATCTATTTTTTTTTTACTGTAGTTGAATATATTACAGTAAGATTTGAGAGAGTATGTAGAGCTTAGTGAGTTTTAGCAAAGCAGTTAGAGAAGACAAAATTTGCTGAAATGTAGAAATTAGCATAGCATAACTCCACTAAGTCACAAAGAAAAATCTTATGTTTAATATAATAGGTTAGAATTTTGCCTTTTGACCATATAAAGAAACATGGCCAGGGCAATAATAGGCCAGGTGAGAGTGATATCAGTGACACATAGCAGAAGAAATGATAAGAGAGTTCTTGGCAGAAACTCCTAGCCACCTGCTCCAATATCCACTTTTCCCTTCTTCTATTAGAGAATCCAGATTTTGACTGAATAGAATAAAGATCCTACTTAACCAGCCTCCCTTGTAGCTATGTGTGGCAATGTGGTAAAGTGCTGGCTAAAAGTGTCATGTGCAACATCTGGAAAGTGTTTTTAAAGGGAGAGGGACACACCTATCTTGTACCCTCTCCGTAGATCTTTCTGATGGCTGGGATGTTGCAGTTGTCTCCTGAATAGTCATGCTGAATCAGGAAGCACAACAGTATGTGTGGATTGCTGATGATTGTGATGTCATCGTTCCAAAACAGACTGTGCCTTCTGCCCCGGACTTTGCTCACATGAGAAGAAACTAAGATTGTGTCTTAGTCACTATTTCAGATTTGGTAACATCAGTTGAACCTAGTCTTATACGTGATGACGATTACATTAGAATTATTGCTGAGTTTTTGGTGTTGTCTTACAGGCCATCAACATTTCTAATATGAAGTTTCTCAGAGGCCTAAAATCTACGCTGTACCATCTTCATATCTCCCGCTATTATATTTGAGGTCTCTGATCTACTACACATAGTCCAAAGTTGAATACACTTTATAATTTTTGGTTATACTGTTTGAATGGTTCACACACAATTTCAAATATATAAAACACAAATGGTCTATTTCATAATATTTTTAAGAGAATCTCAGGAGATAATGTGAAAAATATCCTGTATACTTGCCCTGAGATAAGAAATCACCATTATTGTGCATGTGTGATGGTGATGATTACAATGATTCATGACGAGTATTCAGTGATTTTTCTGGATTGATCATGTGGATGTTATATTGGAGAACCAATTAGTTTCATAAAAGGAGAAATAATGACTGTGGTCATGAACGTATGTCTCTTCTCTTTACCACTTTCCCTTTTCATCTTTCTGCAGGTAAGATCATGCTCTGGCTATAAGAATAGGTACTTACCTCAGGATGGTTCATGCCATGAGTACACAAAAGTACGCAAGAGGATCTCATGCTTGTGACCACCATGACTGTTCCAGAAATAGGCACATGCCCATGAACCAGGTGGCCCAATAAAAACACTAACTAAGGGTTTTAGGGTGGAGGTGGGTAGGCATGGGGAAAATCATTATAACGATGTGCAAATAATCAGCCTCTGGAAGCCACTATCTACCCAGGTAGAAAAAGCCCATCAGCAGCAAGGCTATGTGTAGAGAAAAATCAAAGGTGTGAAAGTGTTTGTGCGTGTTTATGAGAGAGAAAGAGAAAGACTCCTGATATTTATCAAGTCAATGGCTCCAGATATTTTTAATACCAGCTTCACTCCTGACTTTCTCAATTACATAAGCCTAAAACATATTTCTATTTCACTTCAAACTGCTTGTGTCTTGAAATGAAATGAGTCCTAGCTATGTCAGTGAGGAATTAGATAAGATGAACAGGCCTACTGGGATATGTTGGGTGAATCTCATGTTTGAAGAGCAAAAAGGGGTCTGAAATATTATGATTATATTGCGTGTGTCCATGTGTCTGGGTATACGTGTGTGTAAAGGCAGATCACACAGAGTATAAACACATGTAGTAAAAACAATGTTCTCTTTTCCAAATTTAATCTGTAGATTTTACCATATTTTCTAATATCTGTTTATTTGCCTCGCTGAAACATCAACACATAAGCCACACATTTTAATTCCAATCAATCAATTTATCCAAAAGCCTTATTTGTGTTATAAGCAGCAGTCTGCAGGGCTATTAAGGGCTAGTTAGGTACCAGGCAGATTTGAGAAGGTGTTCTTATTTTCCTGCAAGCCTCACACAGCAAGCATGTAGCTTGGCTGTGAAGATCAAAGTCAGTCTTATCTTTTGATTTTAATCCTTTATTTTTCCAATAAAGCATAATTTTAAAAATTCAGAAACTATTTTAATTTTGAAACTTCTAAAATACATTCAAATACATTTTTTACTGAATTGGATGTTAATGAAGGAGGGCAGACAGCTATTGTAAAAACAGTCTGTTTTAGATAAGAAGAGAGCAAATATCAACTTCAAAGACTTCATTTAAGAATTGCATGAATGAAAATCCAAATGTCAGAATATTTGTCAATATTTTTTTTAACGTAGCTAACCATTTTTTGAAGGGCAAAGAATCTTGTATGCACATTGTACTTCTGTCAGAGACCCTCATGTGCGTGTATGTACATACATACATGTATGCACTTGTAAAATACAGATTTATTTCTCTTAATACACCCACAGTTCTGTAAAACAACTGAAAATACTTCCCATTCCTAAAATAAGTAAATTATCATCTTAACATACACCTAGATGGACCACTGATCCTCCTAAAAATCATTAAATCTAGTGTAGACAATTAGCCATCTGGATACAGTGTAGTCAAATTAGCCATGTAAAATCCAAAATGTCCATTAAGATTGTTATCGGGTAACCATTTTTCCCAATTATCCCATAGTGAGATTGGCTTAGAAATCTCCTTATTCTCTTGTTAATTTCTTCTTCACTTGCTCCTCTTTTCTCACTCTTCTCTGTTTCCTCCCTTATCCTCTTCCCTCTTACATTCTGTATATTTCCTGTGCCTTGCTCACCACTTTTTCCCTTTTCTGTAGGGACTGAATGTACTAACTCCTAATCAGTTCAGTGAGCTCTCAAAACCTTCCGTGGTAGCTGCAGCTGATGATGGGGCTGAGCTTTCTGCATGAAAGCTTTCCTGCTGCTCCCAGAGTTGGTTCCCATTTACCTTGTCTCACATTCCTGTTCCCAGGGGCTTCACCTTCAGTTCTGTTCCTCAACAGATGCTCATTTCCACTCTCTGGGGAGATCATCGAGCTTGGAGCAGGAAAAATAGCTCCTTCTCACAAAAAATAGAGGGTAAACTTTAATAAACTACAGGGAGCTGTTTAGCAAAATCCTGAATTGTTTCTGTACTTTAATCGCCATGTGAAAAGCAAGTGGTTCCTGTCTTGATTAAAGCTATAAATGCATGAAAGTGTATATTAGCTAGGCTTTCTGATTTGAAATGCAAAGCATGTGTCTTTGCCACAAGTGTTTGATATAAATACAAGTCTTGAAAAGTATGCTTAGGAAGTTCTTAACTGTTTTTTCCTAACCATGAGCGTTGAGTTTTAATTTTTAGTAGGAGATGTGGGTAAGCAGGTGGAATTTCAATGTAGTGGATTTGAAGGACAATCCAATCCTTATGCTACATTCAAACGTCATTAAAATGGAAACATGCCGCTAGGCAGTACAGAGCCAAATACCACCTCACAGTTAAAAGAAATTAGCATTTGGCATGCACTGTATTTCTAGCATCCCAAGCTTCTGGAAGCTATGAAAATAAAGCATTTTGAGGTTCTGTAATAGAGGATGTATAGTCTCTGATTCAAGAAAACTAGAAGTAGTAGTATTGATTTAGATGGTTACTATTTTCTGTTATAATTTCTTCCATTATATATGAAAGAAAATATATTGTTACTACTTAGATTTCAAAAATTGGTATAAGTATTTTGAGGCAACACTTTCCAGAACGTGAGAAGGCTTGTGGAAGACAATGAAATTTTTACCTCAGGAGTGAATCTGAGTGATTTCTGTCTCCCAAAGATTCAGAGGGGATCAGGGAAATAATTAGTGAAAAAGTAAAGGCTGAATACGGAATTTGGATGAAATAGATGGAAGGTGAATAAAAGTGTAAAGTATAAACAGAAGGAAGCAAACCCAGAAGTATAGAGATGAACCTACAAGTAATTTGAGAAAAAAGTAAAAACTAGATACTGTAAGTTGTTTTCATATGATCACTAGTCAGTCCCCTGGAATACTCTTCAAAAATTATTTTATGGCCAAATATATTGGGAAACACTAGTTTTGTCTTTTCATTGCAGGTTCACAATGTAAAAGAACATATTATAGATTTTGAAAATTTTGATAATGTTTAGTTCCATGTTCCTAGTGATCTTGGAATTTTACAGAAGAATTCAATTCATTTAAACAAAACAGAGGGATATGGAAGAAGACTACACTACTGCACTACGAGGATAGGAAACACACTCAAGCCTCACGGATTCCCACGTAGGTATTTTTATCCCACTTCCAGCTTTTCAGAGTGGCAATACGATGGGCCTAGCTTGGAAATATATTTATTTCTTTTTCAATCAGCTACAGCCGAATTCACACTGTCTCATGTGGAATATTCATAAAAAAATTTGGAAATAGCAGAGTAATTCCTTTGTATTTTCACACTATATTCCCATACTATGCTTTAATATCTCCCTTCTTAAAAGTTTCCTTTACTTCCTATCATCTCTGATTGCTGGTGCATTTGTTTTGCAGCCTTCACAAACTCCCTGAATGAGATTTTTACCCTTATTTCCCTACTTTATAACCAGTCATTTATTTTCCACATCCTTCAGGTCTTGATTTCTTCCCTAAAACTCCACGGAAGCCTCTGGGTCAGCAATAACCTTTATGTCTTGTCTTCATCATAATCAATGTCTCAGCAGTGTTTGATACAATTGATCATTTCCTCCTGGGAATAAAATAAAAAAAAGCCTCCCTATTATTTGCTTTTATGCCACCATGGTCTCCTTTTTCTGCCTACCTCTTCTTCAGTGGCTCTTTATTTCTTATCCTATCTTCAAATGCTGAAAGGACAATGTCGTGTCTCTTTAAACTTGTCCTCTGTGATCTCATTCGGTCGGATCGTTTTAAATTTTTTTGTTTGTTGATTACTCTGGAATCTCTGTCATCCTTACCCCTCCTTAGAGCAACAAATGTCATGTTACTTGACATCTCCAATAAATATCTGTTTGACATTTAAAATTCAGAATGTTCACAACGGAGCTCTTGATTTTACTGCCTTATCCCCAGATCAGCAAATGCTCATAGCATCTACACAGTAGTTCAAGCCAAATACCTAGGAGTCATCCTGGATTCCTGGACACAGAGTTTCATTACCATCTATTTCTAAAAAGGTCTCAAAACTATTCACTCCTCTCTGTCCCCACTCAGGAGAATACATGATTCATTTATTGATCTAACCCTTTTTAGTCTGAGAGTAATCGTCCTGCTTTTCTCTTTTGGTCTACTTGAATACCACTAAAGAGCAGTTGGTTTCTTTGCTGCTTTGATTTACTGAACTCTACAAATAATACCTAATACATGTAGATACTGTTAAAGTTAGAATCCTGCAGTATACAGTCTGTCAGTCTGTTGATGATAGGTTAACCACTCTTTTGCTATTTTGTTGTTTACATAAACTACTGGCTTCCCCTTCTGGGGAAAGTGCTTATTTCTAGTGTTCCAACAATACCGGAGATTCAAATATATTAAAAATGTAACAACACTCCCCTCAGTTGTCTCTGAAGTTAGTGTAGTCTTTCTATTTGCTAACCATACTCCACCTGCTCTTAATGTTCTGCTCCTTCTCCTTCTCTAATGTGTTGCAAATTCTTTCTACTCCTCTTTTTACTCTTAAGGAAACTTCTGATCTTTAATTTGGCTCCCTTTTGCTTACATGAAATTATTTCTGTTGTGTAAAGTGTAAGTCTCAAGGCCAATACATTTTTACTTAGGGGTCTTGACCATAGAGACAGATTCTCTAAAATGAGCAGTTGTAGCTTTATAAGTAAAAGAACAGCTCATAATAACCCATTAATAAAGGTATCTCGTATAAACTGTCAGTGCGTAAGTAAGAACCATTTGTATGTGCCCTTAGACCTGAGAACCTGCACGTATGTTGTTCCATTTTGTGGTAGAGCAGGTGGAGGTGGGGGAGAAGAAAAGGAAAGGAAGAGTGTCTGAGTCAGCAGGCCTTTGTGAGCTGGAGTGAGTCTCTTGATCAGAGAAGGCATGTGAGTTCCATCCATATGAGAATTATAAGCCCTTGAATTCCCTTGGCCTTTTGCAAGAAGGTTTAGTTTTATAAACAGAGCCCAATTAAATGGGCACATATGATATTATCCAGGAAAACAAATAACTTCAAAAAATTGTCCAAATGTACCAAACAGAAACTACTGTGACTCAAAAATTGTGTGTTTACTTTGGAGAATATAATTGAAGAAGCGAGCAGGACACACAAGACAGTGTTGCTCAGAAGACAAGGGAAGGGTTTTCTGTCTGTCCGCTACAGACCATAGGTCACGTGGCTGCACTCTACACAGCTGAAAAGGATCGTGTGCTCAGTGGATATGTATAACTTACAACTCATTGCTTAAAAACAAAAGAAAACAAAACAAAATTGTAAAATCCCAAGAGAAAATAATTGAGCCCAGAATAAGTAGTGACAACTTTTCAACTAAAACCTTGATGTCTTTAGACTCCTGCACTTATAAGAACTTTCAGAAAAGAATCGCTGATTGAAATGCTGAAAAACTTTAGAGATTTCATAGGATATCCCAGTGTTCATCAAAATTTTCCACTAAATCTTTGAGATGATCTTAATCGTATACATCACTAATCTCCGAATCAGAGGCTGTTTCATAAATATGATTATCTAATGAGTACCAACATGATTTTAGGTAGGTTTTTACCTGTCAAATTGGTTGAGATTGCTCCTGAAAAATATTATAGGTACTCCAAAATAATCACATTTTTTTTTTTTTCTTGGCCTGACATTCAACAGTCTTCAAAACCATTACAGCTGCATACTGGTTTCTTTAGTTTCTTTGTTTGTTTGTTTTAGGTAGCCTCTTAAAATACTTGTTAACTTCTCAGTGGAAGAACATCACATTTATTTCCTAAAGCAAGCAAGAAGGGGAAACAATAAACACTTAGGGTTTAAATTTGCATTTTTACTTCAGAAAACTGTTACAAACCTCTAACCTTATGCAATGGAAGCCTATATGAAAAATTCAAGAGTAACAGAATTGAGATTTTTCTCATGGTTGGAAAAGTTTTTTGAAGGCTATATCAGCATATCTAACGTGAAATGGATAAACGAGGCAATTTATATATTATTCTTCAAAGATTAAGAAAAATCACTTGCTCTAATTTTTGAGATTTTTCCAACATGTTCAGAATGTTTCCAAGGGCACTCTAATTTTATTTATCATTGCCTACACTGAGAATTTTCTGGTGTGGGAATTAGGCTATTGTACATGGTTGAGGACGGCGGTTTGTTAATCTAGGAACTCATTGCACTTTTCACTTCACCTTCATTTCTATACAGATTTGATACAGTATTCGATCCTGCCCTGTTGTTCCTCAGGAATATGGGTATCTAATTTGGGCTTTTGAAAACTTCATTTAGGCAGTATATCTTTATTTTCATATTTATTCAAGAATAGGGAGAATTTTACAGTTATCTTCATGCTTTGGGGGAAGACTCTAGAGCTCTAAGACAAGTTCATTCATCTGTTTCTCTGAGTATGAGTAAATTCAATCTCAGATTATTTGTGATCCCTGAGAAATAAGCAGAGTCAGAGAGTACCAGGATGGTATCACTTCAAACAAGTCATGCTTGAATACTGTCTTTTATAAGATTACTAGATTTTTTTTTGAGAAATAATTGACATTAGTTTAGATATACAACATAATGATTTGATACATGTGTATATTGTGAAATTATTATAAGTGTACTTAATATCTATCACCACATATTGTTACACATTTTTTCTTATGATGAGAAATGTTATCAACTTTCAAATATATAATACAGTATTATATTATTAACTATAGTCACCATGTTGTACATTCCTTCCCAGGACTTATTTATTTTATAACTAGAAGTCTGTACCTTTTAACCACTTTCACCCATTTTTACCCACCATTACCATCCCTAACCTCTGGCAAGTACCAATCTGTTCTCTGTAACTCTTCCTTCCTTCCTTCCTTCTTTCCTTCCTTCCTTCCTTCCTTCCTTCCTTCCTTCCTTCCTTCCTTCCTTCCTTCCTTCCTCCCTTCCATCCTCCCTCCCTCCCTCCCTCCTTCCCTTCTTTCCTCTCTCCCTCTCTTCCTTTCTTTTTCTTTCTTCCTCTTTCTTTTTTTCTCTTTCTTTAAATTCTACATATAAGCAAGACCATATGATACTTGTCTTTCTCTGATTTGTTTCACTTGGCATAATGCAATTAAGGTCCACCCATATTGTTACAATCGGTAAAAATTTCCTCTTCTTTTGTGACTGAATGATATTATACACACACACAAACACACCACATTATATTTATTTATCCATCAGTGGACACTTAGATTGTTTTCATGTCTTGGCTATTGTAAACAATGCCACAGTGAACATGAGGGTGCATATATCTTTTAGAGGTAGTGTTTTCATTTCCTTCAGATAAATACCTACAAGTGGAATTGTTGGATCATATGATAGTTCTGTTTTTAAGGAACATTCATACTGCTTTCCATAATAGCTGCACCAATTTAAATTCCCACCAACAATGCACAAGGGGTCGCTTTTCTCCACAATCTTGCCAACACTTGCCATTTCTTGTCTTTTTGATGATGGACCTACCAACAGGTTTGACGTGATATCTCATTGTTGTTTTGATTTGCATTTTCCTGATTAGTTATGTTGAACACCTTTTTATGTACCTGTTGGCCCGTGTATGTCTTTTTTTGAAAAATGTCTATTCGGACCCTCTGCCCATTTCTTAATCAGATTTTGTTTTGTTTTGTTTTTGCTATTGAATTGTATGAGTTCTTTATACTTTGGATATTAACCCCTTATCAGTTATATGATTTGCAAATGTTTTCTCCCATCCTATAGGTTGCCTTTTCATTTTGTTGATGATTTCCTCTGCTGTGCAGAAGCTTTTGTTTTTGATGTAATCCCATCAGATTTTTGATCATATTATATGTGGGAATAACCTCATGTACAGGTAGTCTATAAGATGAAGGGTAAGATGCACGAATCCATAAAACATTATAGAAAAAAACTGATTTTGTTTTAAATTCAAATTTTATCACTCATTTGTTATTAGAAGGGGTTTGGTATAAATAAAGCGCAACTACTATAAGATCACTAAGTATTTTGACATCATAAGAAATGTAATTGCTCTTTTGTACATTAGGTATCTAGACATGGAGCTATCCCACGTCCCATTCCTGACTGATTTTAATAAAAATATGGTGTTGGGAGAGGGCCAAACATTTTCAGTGTGGTTAGGCTGCCTCTCTGTTCATGGTGGAAATTTGGTATCCACATGCATTACTGGCAAGACAAGTACAGAGTACAAGGCTGTTTTATTTGATGTGATTTTTTACCTCTGAGGCTATTAAGAGGACTCATGAGTCATTGAGAACAACAGTAGTGAGGAGAATCCCTGATCATAAGGGAAAGGAATGGCTTTTTGTCAAATCATGGGGAACTATTAATGAATACTTATTGATCTTAGTTTTCTCAGGGCCTTCTACATGCAAAAAGCATTTTTGTGTCCTATCTTAACTAGGGAAGAAGAATTTACAATTTGATTTCCAAAAGTAGTTCTGCTCCGTGAAATCTTATTCATAGTCCAGATCCTGTCAGTATTATGCTAGGTTCTTAATTTTACCAAAATCTTGTTCTATGTGAAATGCTTTTTAGTCTTTTTGATGTTTACACCTTCAAATACTTGTAGACAATCATTATCTCGTGGCTTGTTTGGTACTTAGCTCTACTTTACATATTTAATACCTTTAATCTTCCCTTACAAATTACTTAACCTTAATTTTATTTCAATGGGAAAAGTGTTTGAATATGAACTAGCAGTTTGAGAGTTTATGGAAATTAATGTTATTCAAACATGAGCCTAGGGAAATAAGTTAGGCTTTACAGAGAGAGGGGTCATTCAATTGACTTTAGAGATGGTTAAAGAATATGTAATGGATATATACCTTGCTCATTTTTAGTTTCAACAACCAATATTGATGGGATTCAGGACATGCTAATCCGAAAAAAATGGTACTTTGATATATTGAATATTTAAGCTAAAGAAGTCTGAGAAAATGGCAGAAGCAGATGGTCACTCTGACCTTCTCCCCTCCTCACTCTTCTTCCCTAAAATAGACCATTAAAAGCTTCATGTGAAAAATGCCATCCCTATATCCAGAGGAAAAGAACAGTCTTATTTCTGAAGACAAAAGGATGCTAAGAAGAATCCTAAAAGGCCTTGCTAAGCTTCTCTTAGTATGTTAAAATTACCTTATACTTCTTAACCTATCATAATCCTCCACCACATATTCCTCTTTGCACTTTTCATCAAACCCAGCATAAAAGTACATAGGTCTAACTGTTTTTGTTGGGGAGGGGGTCTTTATTTCCTTATGAAACCTCCTGTGTCACAGAAAACTTAAATAAATGTGTATGCTTTTCCCTTGGTAACCTGGAAAGTGGAAGTGTTTAACTGTTAACACCAATGGCTTAGCCTTGTCCCAGCTATTTGGGGAACTTTAACGAAATTTTTGCAAATGGTATCTTTAAAGCCAAATTTTCCTATTCTTTTCTATTAAAGATTTAATCTAACAATGGTTGAACTGAGTGACACATTCTAGATTCTTTGTTTCTGTCCTGAGAAGTGTAATGCCCCCAAAGCTTGTGCATCTTATTGCCTTTCCCATGTTCTAGAACTAAGTCTGGTAGTAGAAAGCTTCCTTGCATCGCTTAAGAAAGTTCTTTAATATCTTCCCATTGTGCTCAGAGCAAAATCCAAATTTGTTTTCACTATTTACAAAGCCTTACGTGGTCTAACTCTCACTGTTACTTCTCTGTTAAATGAATGAAAGCAAATACGCCCAATGTCTTTTGACTATCAAGTCTATATACTTAAAGATCTTCTTTTTCAATCCTGGTAATTGATTGACATGGAGTCAAATAAGCTATTGTTTTATTAAACATCCTCTATTTTCAATAAATATCACACACCTTTGTATATACATCAAATGACATTATTATTCTCATTTTTTCAGTTGAGCCAATTGAGAGTCAGAGTAATTGATTTTCCAAGTTAATAGAAGAGCATGAATTCAAACCTAGACAAGTCTGAAGAGGCAAAAACCATGATACTGAAATGTGTCACCCTAGGGGTACAGTCAACATTTATGGTACAAAGTGTACATGTGTCCATTTTTTTTTCAACAAACATTTATTGGGTGTCATTTGTCTGCTAGGTTACTGCAAGATGCTAGAGATAGAATTGGTAAGCAAAGCCAGAACTGGGCCTTCTTATCTGGGAGCTTATAATATAGATATCAGATGTTCAGCAAATAATCATCATGTGGACTCTATGTAATATGTCATTAGTATCAAAAGTACTCTTAAGGAATGGAATACAATTTTGTGTGTGTTTAAAAAAAAACTGAGATCAAAGGGTCAGGGAAGGCTTTCCTGAGGTAGTAATAGATGATATCTGAAGGATGATAAGAGTTAAACAGAGGAACAACAGGAATTCAAAGTGGGTATTATTTTTCAGGAAGAAGGAATAGCATTTTTCAAGAGCTCTTTGGTGTATTTGGGGATTAAAAGATAAAGCCAGTGGATATAGAAGTCGGAAGGTAAAGGGGAAAAGTCAAAAGATGCAAAGGGAGAGAAAGTAAATCTGCAGCCGAACTTGCAGGCTCTTGTAGGCCATGCAAAAATTTAGGTATTTTCATGTCAAGGGAATCAGATCTTCCATTAATGAAACATTTATTAACTAGTGTGTCTAGTGTGACTTGTTAACTAGTCACTAGAAGTGACTAGGCCGAGCTGAGGACAGCTGTATCTTTAATAGACCTAGGATTGAGTACTGCTCATTGGTACCACGTCTCTGCACACACAGTGAAAGGAATATGTATTTCTCCATTCATTTATTCATTTATTGATAAATTTCATATAAAAGTGAATTACTCACTGATTCTCTTTTAAGAAGCTTATGGTTTGGTGGGGGGAAAGAATTCTTATGCACCTATCTCTAGTCTAAGTTAAAAGTTGTAAATGCCATAAATGGGGACAGGGAAAAGTTGCCAAATCCTGGCAAGCTCAGTAGTGATGGTGGCAGCGACAGCTGGAAGATATGGATTGGTCTCTGGAGGAAGTATTAGGCCTTAAAGGATGGGTAATACATTTGGGGTGACAAAAAATGGCTTTAAAGTCTGGCTCATAATGGCTCTCATGGGACAGGAGGGCTATCAAAGGGAAGCCAGATTTGGGAGGGATTACTCCTAAAAGATGGAGATCATCACTGGGGAAAGACATAGGAATACCGCTATACATGGTAGGGTTGCAGAAATTAGAACGCTCCTGAGAGAACCACATGAATCCAGTCTAATGAGATTCCCATCTGGAAATAGGAAGCAGCTTTGTTAGAATCAAAAAGGTTTGAGGCTTACTTTTTTAACTATATGGGTATTTTTTCTCCCTGTCCAACTGTTGGGGCACGAAGTGACTCACTACTTCTCTCGGTCAGGCCATGGACACTCTGAGAAGTGAGGAGTGCAGGCATGCAGGGACAGAGTTGGCATGTCTTACAGTTCTCTTCCATTAAGGCATCCATCACCCTATCATGTTATTCACCTTGGGAAAGAAACGTGTGACATTTCCTAACATGAACCATTAGGGCGAACTGCCCTTTTGCCTCTGAAGTTCTCACGATAACATCAATTAGATACTGTGACAAAGACAGGTGGGAGAGGAGGATTCTAGGATCTGAATGCTTTTTGTGTGCATTCTATGTGTGAACCATCACCACCTCTAGATTTTGCCCCCCTGCTCTGCTCATAGATTTGCTTTGGTTTTGGGAAACATCTTCGTATTTTTTTTTTTTTTAAGATTTATTTATTTATTTGAGAGAGCGAGAAAGTACATGAGAGGCGGGAGGGTTAGAGGGAGAAGCAGGCTCCTCGCCGAGCAGGGAGCCCGATGCGGGACTCGATCCAGGGACTCCAGGATCATGACCTGAGCCGAAGGCAGTCGCTCAACCAACTGAGCCCCCAGGCGCCCCATCTTCGTATTTTTACATCAATGTTATCATGGTAAAAGTTGAGCATTTTGACTTGCTGATGATGTTCTTTGTGACAATAGCCAGTTTTTGGTTGTCTCCATTATTCTGGTTTCACCATGCATACTCTGAAAGGTACAGGTGAATGTCATCGATGAAGTTCTGTTTTTCCTTTCAGTTCTTCCAGTTTGGAGCAATAAAGCCTCCATTCCTCAAGTGATATATTCAAATACATTGTTTCTTTGTTTCTTCCTTCATTTCCATGCCATCTTGTATTTTTAGCTTGTCATTTTATCAATACTTTTTGAGATGTTATGATGTCTAGAATCTTTTTCTTGATAATACTTGCAAAAAAAAAAAAGTAATATTTGCTTCCTAAACATTTAAAAAGTGTTGCAATGCTGTGATAATAAAAATGTGGAAAAAAAAAAAACTAAGTAGTAGTTACAAATTTGAGCTAAATAGTCCATCATTTTATTTTTACCAACCACCCACTCTCACCTTTTATTTTTCCTGGTTCGCTATAGCTTTTCTGTGATACAAATTTTTGCTGACTTACAGCACATTAAAAGTTCTAGTAGAATTAAACATGTTTCCAAATAAAGCAAGGGTCTTGCTCTCTTGGTAAATACAGATACAATAAGAATGCAATGGATCCCTTTTGTATGAAGTCTGTTGCTCTTCTGGGATCACTTACTGGTTCCATCTGCAGTTACTTCTTTTTGCTAAATGCCTCCATATATTATCAGGGACAGACTGCTTTTGATACAACTGGAAAATGTGAATTAACTTTTAGTTTTGAGGGTTTTTTTTTTTTCTCATAGTCTCACATTAGGTTTCATTCATCCATTCACTTAATATTTAAGAAACACCCGTGTGGGTGGTGGAGCCGGCTGGCCCCACTTTACATTCTGGAAGAAGTGGGGAGATGGGGATCCTGTCAAATACAGAAGACACAACCCCTACATTCAGTTGTTTGGGAGGAACCTGTTCTTTCCTGGCATCCTGGATAAGGAAGACCATTGAAGAGGGAAGCTCTCTTTCACTTCAAAGGGTGTTTTGTGCATAGACGAGACTTCCTGAGGGGCAAGTCAAAGAGAAACAGGGCTTAGATTCAAATGAGAGTGGGTGAAGCTGAATGTACAGAGAAAAAGTCTGATGTTAAAAATATCCCAACAGGAATAAACAGCATCAGCTGTGTCTCATTATGTAGCCAGTGAAAACTATAGAGGGCAGGATGGGGAAGAAAAGGGAGGATCCAGAAGTGAAATAAACACTGATTAATATTTGGAATGCATGAGGGATTTACAATCTAAATAGAAACAAAAGCATTATCTCTGTGCTGCTGGTATGGGGAACACCGGGAAAGAGGAGAGTGAGCTATAAACTCGCATTGTATTGATGACCCTTGGAGTGTAAGCAAAACCATCCCAGAAATGGCACTAGAACTCTTATAGACCAACAAAATATCACAGTGAATTATTTTCTTATTACTTTATGAAGTAGCTTACAATTGCTCCCAATTATTACAAAGAGGCATTGTGTTGGTTAAATTTTTTCCAGCAGTCTATTGTGGTAGGGCTTATTTTCTAAAAATCAAATTGTAATGAAATAAAGCACAAATGGACATACATTGGAATTCTACATTAAGTAATTTGCCTAAAAGGTAAATATTACTATATGCTAATGGAAAATTGTAGATATATATATACCTTGAGAGTTTAAAATCCCTGCTTAGATAACTGGGCAAGTATGCAGATGTGTAAGAAAGAGTTTTAATTCCCTCACAGAGCCCATTCCAACAGTTCTCTAAATTGTGCTTAGGTATTCTAGCTTTCACGAAGACTTTGTTTTCATGAAGACTTTGTAGTTTGGGGCGCCTGGGTGGCTCAGTCAGTGTTAAAGGTTAAAGCGTCTGCCTTCGGCTCAGGTTATGATCCCAGGGTCTTGGAATGGAGACCCATGTTGGGCTCCCTGCTCAGTGGGGAGTCTGCTTCTCCCTCTCCCTCTGCCGCTCCCCACCCCTGCTTGTGCTCTCTATCAAATAAATAAATAAAATCTTAAAAAAAAAAAAAGACTAGTTTGTCATTTTCATGTGAAAGCCTCATTTGCTTTCATATCTGGAATAGATATGAGTTCTAAAGGTAAGCCTGAGTCCTAAAGAGCAACTCAAAGATTTCTGTATGGTTATATTCATTCCTTATATTTTCAAGGGATTGAATTTCTATTGTAGCAATGCCAATATATGTAAGTAAGGGCTATTAGATTTTGGATATTTTGAAGAAAAGTGAATTAGGAACTGACGGGGAAGCAAAATAAATATAGCACATTATTAATGTGTAAAAAGAAAGAATGGAGAGATGGCAGCAGACCCAATAGACAAACACATATTTTTGCTAAGCCTTGTTGCTACCATGACTACTAAAATTGAACCATATGCAATTTTACCTCCACAAACTATAGCAGTTGTAATGAATATATTTTAAACTATCCAAATCTGGGAGACAGTCAACTATATGCTGAGTATAATTTCAATATTTTAAAAACCCCACCCTAAAGTAACTCTTTTCAAGGAAGTAAAATAGTACTGCAAGTACTATAACTTTATGAAATGTAGCAAACCTATGTCAATAAAAATCACAACTAATTTTTTAGTTTCTATGTTAATATTAAGCCTTTTCAAATATAGGAATGTTTTGCCCAATGCACACATTCTAGAAAATATAAATCCTACATAAATCTGATATGTATTAGTTTCTCATGATGAAAGACCACAAACTCAGTGGCATTTCTTCTCAGTTCTAGAAGACAAAGCATCACTGGGCCAAAATCAAGGTGTCAGAATGGCCATAATGATTCCAGAGGCCCTAGGGAATAATCCATCCCTTGCCTCTTCTGGCTTCTGGTCGCTGTTGCCATTTCTTGGCTCCTGGCTACCATGCTCCAATATTCAAGGCTAGGCTCTTCAGATCTCTCTCCACTCCATTTTCACATAGTCTTCTCTGTGTCAAATCTCACTTTGCCTTCTTCTTATAAAGATGCATATATTGCATTTAGTGCCCAGCCAAATAACCCAGGATAATCTTCCCAGCTCAAGATCTTTAATTGAGTCACATCTGCAAACATTCTTTTTGGCCCTTGTATGTAGTAACACAAATTCGAGACATCATAATAGGGCTACTTTTTGCTTACTCCAGATATCAATAGGAAAGACCTGATATTTATAGGGAAAGATTTGTATAGTAGTTACTTGACAACTTTTATGTGCTGGCACCATGTTAAGCAGAAAGCATGTAACTGCAAAGAAGACCATGATCGTCCCTGTCCTCACAGAGCTTAGCACCCCAGAGGGGCTGATAACTTCCATTTCTCCATGAAGTAGGTGGAGAGAACATCTTTAGAGACCAGAGAATGATTAATAGGAAATTTGAAGAAAAGAGAGGGTTGCAAATGGCTGTTGCAAAAAAGTAAAAGGGAAAAGATTGGGACAGGTAGGATTTGGGGGACTCTTTGAGGGTCCAGATGTTGTTTACCTTATATTTCCAGCTCTTCAGCCTCTGAGTTCATGGCCAGCTTTCATCTTCTATCCCCCATGGAACTATTTCCAGCCAATGTATTGATTAACAGAGGAGCCCAGTGTTACTGCTGGAAGGAAGATTTAATTGCTAGTGGAAAACCTTCCAGAACTCTTTTCCTTTGTCACAACAATTAACAAATAATCCAAATAGTGGCTACTTTGTCATGCTGGGTCACGAGTTTGTCATGGAGGAGAATCCCCAGCCTAGCACCATGAACTGTAGTGTGAAGAAGTAGTATACCTTTGCTTTAAGCTATATAAACTTCTATGGCTGTTTCTTATTGTAGTCTGACCTATCCTATGTGATAATACCAGATATGGTTAGAACTACGACGCTCATCAGCTGAGTTGTTTGATTTTCTTTGTTTGCAGAGGCAGACACAGCCCTTGATGGCTGAATTTATTCAGGCTTGGTATATGCCAGGGGTGGATGGAGGACAGAAAACAAAGCATAATTAGTTATAAAGCTTTTAGCTCTAGCATGATGATGTTGTTGTTGAGTCTAGCTGTTTTAATAAATAGTAAGAATAACTTCAACTAATTTGGCATAACACTTGAGTGTTTAAAAACCATGATAACATTGGGTGCTTGCGTGGCTCAGTCAGTTGAGCGTCTTGCTCTTGATTTGGGCTTAGGTCTTGATCTCAGGGTCATGAGATTGAGCTCCACATCAGGCTCAGCACTGGGCATGGAGCCTGCTTAAGATTCTCTCTCTCCCTCTCCCTCTGCCCTGCAGCCCCTCCACCCCCCCCCCCCCCCACTGGCTCGTGTGCATTCTCTCTCTCTCTGTCTCTGAAAAAAATAAAATAAAAAATAAAACAAAAAACCCAAATCATAAAAACACGCATTATCTCCTTTGATCCTCATGTTAACTCTTCTGAGTTAGATGATATTTTTTCCCTTTTTACAGATGAAGAAACTGTGGTGTAGGGATGACAAGTTTAATCATTTAGTTAGTCAGCGGTATTGGTAAGCACACACTGACTGTTATTTACTAGGTGCTAGGGGTGGGGTCATAGTGCTGTGAAAAGTCACTAGTGAATGAGGCAGGCCTAGTATCAGATCTCATGGTGCATGTGGCAGACTTGGGACAATGTTTCTGTGGCTCTGGAGAAAACCTAGGTCTTCTGATTTCAGAATTTAGTTTATCATTAGGTCATGTGTCTCAATACTACAAACTTAAATTCAACTAGCAGGAAGGGAAAATGTAGCCAAGAGCACAGAGATGGGAATCCATTCCATCTTGGCCTGTTGGATTCTCCTTACTATCAGTGTCTTGTAGTTCTTTATGGAGCAAATCCATCATGATTCTGTTAGGTCTGCGCTATGTAGAATTGGCATGCAGCAATAACACGAAGGCATTTTTTTTCTTTTTAATATAAAGATGAAAATAAGTCTACAGGAAGACTAAACATCAAGTATAAGAGCTAGAAAAACCTTATGCTTCTAGCTTTGTGTTGAATTCAAAACCTAAAGCTTCTTGTAAGTCACTAAATTTACTGATAGTAGAAAGAAATGTCTATTACTTACCTTTGAAGTCATTAAGTTAGGGGTAAGCATTGTTAAGTTCCTGCATTGTTGATTTTCTATAGTCTTTCTCCTATGAGTATTTCTTTTATTCTTATAGAAACCAAATCTGATTTTGTTATTAGAATTATAAAAATGTATTTCCTGAATCCTGTTTAAATTCTGGACACATTTCATTATGGAGAGGGAATTATATACTCTACCTGCAGTCTATGCAAACTAACAGCCTCACCACCCTCTTGAGGTAACCTGATGAAGTGCAAGCACAAGTATCAGAAACTTTGCTTAATGAAATTGAGATCTAATTTGAAAGTTGTGCACATTTGGATGTTAATGTTGAGCTCTTCTAGAGAAAGTATGTTGCTTAAAAAATGATGAGGGTTTAGGACCCATCTCTGAGAAACTAGTAGTTTAGAAAGTAGTTAAAGATTTAAAAGGGCATTTAAAAGAATCTATTTCAAAAAACAGGAGTAAAACACTGCTCCCAAAGAAAATGAAAATTGAGATTATATTTTTATTCTGTCCCCATACTGTGGTGTCAGAAAAAAAAATACATAGGGATAGGAACCTATCTACACAGTTGCCTGGAAAGTCCTCTCTTAAAAGAAAGCAAGCCCTCTCACCCCTTTTTTGGGGGGAGGAGGTATTAGGACATGGAAGAGGAAGAACATAGTTGAAGTAGTCATGGTTTTCTGTGAAGCCAGTGGTTCCAGGTCCAACATATTAGCACATTTTGCAAAGTTAGTATCTGTGTAATTGAGATAAAGGAAGTTACAACAAGATATTTATAAACACTGTAACCCTTCTTTCCTTTGTCTTTTTACATTAATGACCATTTCTCTTTGTACCAGTATCTAGAATATATTTTCTTACTGTAAAAAGTTTTCCTTAGGAGGAGAAAATGTTAAAATCAGGCAGTGTGTTGTTTTCTTCTTGTTGTTTTTTAGAGTGTTAGGGAGGAAAAATAATTTTCCTTCTCTTCTGACGTTTTAGCTAAGACTCCTGTAAAAGATTAACAACAACAACAACAACAACAAAAACCCCAGAAATTTATTAACATATATACCTCTTGTATACATGGGAGAAATACAGGGAAAAATGAGTAACCCTTTGGGGTGGCCTAAATCACCAGCTTAAATACCATCTTTAGTTAAACACAAATGGAAAGAAAAGATGTTTCTGTGGGAGGCCAGTTATGAGAGGTTACTAGGAGTAGCAAAGGTAAGATTTGTTATGCAAATTTAAGTCGGTACCTTCTCTGTTGACAAGAGTTTCTTGTAACTTAGAGTTATTCTCTATCTGGCACAGAAAGGGAGATAACTTTATAAATGCAGATTTCCTTTACTGAAGGGTAACTTCTGTTTTCAGAGCTTCTCTTTCGCCTGCTGTTTTCAAAATAATCAGCTCAAAATAGTCCTTATGTCAAAGAGGCATATTTTGGGGGCGGCATATTCTGCTACCCTTCAAGAATCTATCACTTTTTACATCAATGAAACTTCATTTTCTAACAAGTAGCACTAAAAGATTATCATTACCTGTAATAAGACGTATATTATATGAAAAAGCAAATGTCAAAGTGCTCTTAAATATTTGTCTATCATTTTAAAGTAAATTTTGAAAGAGATGAAATAGGTGAAGATTAGTGAATGTGTACTGCTAATATTTTAGAATTTCAACATCTGTTCATGTTCTGTTTCATATCTATTTTTTACCTGATCTTTGGAAACAGATAATGTGTATTTCTAATGACAATTATTTAGAGAATGCTTTAACAAATATGAGAATTGGTCAGGCCCATATATCTACTTCTTCATTATTCCTTACATATTTCCATACTTATCTCTAGGAAAGTACAAAGCAGGAAAAAAATTACTTTCAACAATACTTCTCCCCTAATTAAGAAAAAAAAAATCATCTGAATAAGGAGAAAACACCTAAAGCAAAAGCAGTTTGCAAAAAATCCATGGGTTTAATTATCCAGATTTTGGGTTTTCCAAATTCTATCCAACCACTTCATGATCACCTCAGCCTGCCTCCAGGCTAATACCTTTGTCCTACATTTATTCTATTTTTACATTTTTAGCCTCTTTATATGTCAGATGAAGTCAGATGCTCCATACCTTCTCTCACTCAATGCTTTTAGTATTTCTATAATATAGGAGGGGTAATACAACATTTTGTTAACAGTATTTATTAATCTATTTCTTTATCTCCCTGCATTTTGCTCTATCTGTACCCCTATTCAAGCAAATGATTTGCTGTGCACTTCTTGCCTCAGAGGAGGAATCCAGAAGGATGAAATTAAAAAGACAAAACAAAACAACTTTTTTTTTTCCTACTTATTTCAATGCCTTCTCCTCAGACTGTGAAAATATCCCTGAGTATAGATACAGTGGCATTGTGGCCAAGAGCATGGAAAGTAAATGAATCCTTTCCATTCTTGACCCACCACTTTCTCTTAATTATCAAGTGGGGCAAAGAGAAGAAGGTGTGCCCAAGAGAGGCCTCAAGAGAGGCAGCAAAACCCAAGAGAGCAATACATTTAGACTAGAATTTCTCAGTCTGGGTACTACTGGGATTTTGGAGCAGATCATCCTTTGTTGTGGGAAACTGTCCTGCGAATTATAGGTTGATTAGTAGCAATCCTCACCTCTACCCAATAAATTGTCAATATCAGCCTCCTCCCCAGTTTTGATAACCCAAAATGTATCTAGAATTACCAAATGTCCTTGGAGGAAAAGGGGGAGCAGAAGCACCCTCAGCTGAGAACCATATAAGATCACGAGACCAGGTAGATTGGACCCTGGACAGCTCCAGTATGAGTGTCCTATTCTCATGCTGCTGGAATATTGAGCCTGGTTCAGTATCTCTCAAGAATTCTTAAAAGCAAATTTATAACTTCCCAGGTAAGCAAACTTCTAAGAACACATCTCTGAATATGTGTTCTAGATATGCCTGTTATTCTGCCCAGAAGACTGATCAATAATGCCTTTCAGAGCAAGATTTCTCTAATGACTTAAGTTGGATTATAGATGAGTATGTATTTTTTTTAAAAAGAAAATTGATATGCATTGCCCTATTGTACTCCAGGAAGTTTAACACATATAATTCTACCTGAGAGTTTTTGAATATATTGTCTCAGTATTGGTTGTTCATTATTTTACTTGATCTTTATTATTATTATTTTTGTTTTTTTGGTTTTGATTATTTAACTTTAAGCTGTCCCTACTGCCAAAACATATTTGGGGTTGTTAATAAAAACCACTATGTAAAATAGCTGTACAAACATAAAGATAAGTACAGATAAGAATTGGTAGAAAGGAAATGGGAAGTAACTGCCAAGAACTATAATTTAACACTGTCTATATGAGTTTCCTGGCAGGTAGAAGGAAAGAAAAATGAGGCATTAAGAAATTATCTCATAATCAGATCAAATCATTTTTTTTTTTAATGGTGATTCCTGAAGACTAATGGGAGAAATGGATTTGGCTTATAAGACTTTTGGAATCTTTACAGTCACATTGTTATCTGTTCTGAAACAATAGATTTACCCACATACGGACCTCTATACTATTTAAAAATCAAGGAATTGGCTGTTCTCATTTATTGACATTATATTTTGGATCTTTTATCTCCTAAAAAAAATGGGTTTTAAAAACACTAAGACTTGTTTTGTTCTATTTATAATTAGATTGTATGGGGTTTTATAAATAAGAAATATGTGCATGATAAAAATGTTCAAAAGTCATACTCATGTGAAAAGTTAAAAATAAGTCAACTTCCCCTTTGCATACCACCTCCCAGTTCCCCAGAGGCAGCCCCTGTTATCAGCTACTTGTGTCTTTTTCCAGAGATATTTAATGCATAGACAAACATATACATATGCAATCTCTTTATGCACATGGTGTTGTGCTATATATAAAATTCTGACAAATGGAAAATCTGTAGGATTTTTTAGCCCATGCTCCTGGGACACATTAATCTTGGTGTACAAATAGGGATGCATTACGATTCATGTACCTTATTTTGTGGAGTTTTGCATCAGCCTGACTTTCAGTGCTTTTGGTTCCCTTTACATCTGTTGGGGTCCATATGTGGTTTCTCAGTTGTGTCCACAAACAAATGGACCACTGTCCACTGTCCTCTGTCAAGCTCAAGCCTGCAGCCATTAAACGTGCTCCCAGAAAAGCTGGATGAGACATTCAGACATTTCCTCCATTGCTCACAATTAGGTCACTCGACTTCCCGGCCCCGCCTTCCTGGTAAGAACCTCGGTTGCTCCTAGACACAACTCTTGGATGGATATTGTTGTTCTCCTGGAGTGTGGCCATTTCTCTGGAGCTCTCAGCATAGCAAATCTATGCACACAGTATTCTCTGCAGAACTGAAAAGGCATCAATTCTTCTTTTGGTTCTCATGGTCACTCTTTGCCAACCACCCAAACTCCTTCCAGAATTAGTCAATCACTTGGCAAGAGCACTCGGGGTTTGTTTTTGTAATTAGCAAATACAGAGAGTCCTACATATCTTGAGCATTGTAGCTGGGCATAGCCTATGTGTTTGATTCTCTTTCCCCTCAAAAGGAGTTCTGTCCAAGGAGGCATATAGACCCTCCCACAAACAAGCTCTATATACAAATAAGCACTGACTGAGGCCATTAGACATGTCTAAATTTCTCTGGTCTTTGAAATAAACACACTTTATGTTCAAAACCAAATTTCTCAGCTGCAGATACAAATGACCTCTTTGCACTCACCTATGTCTCAGCCTCTTCCTTTTTCCTCTCCCGTTATCTTGCCTGACACTGTTTGAAAAGGGGAATAAGAGAATAATCCACAATAGTTTTGGATGCTCCTCACCACTTCACCTCCCACCTTCAGTTAAATCTCATGGCATTGCTAGGTATTTCTTTTGTTACCATTTAGACCACTTAGTGTAACTCTGATATATATTTTTTTTCTTTTTGCAATAGCTAGACATGTTTTATTGTTACTGTTGTGCACACAGCCCCAGGATGTCTTTGCTTCCATGGCAATTTAATATGGCATTTCCTAGAGTTATTTATCTGTTCACTTTCAAAATCGTAACATTTTGGTGGAATGCTAGCTAAGATTGTGAGTTATAATGATTGCATCTAGCAGTACCACACTCAGCATACAAACTTACATTAAAAAAAAAGTTTTCTCTTAAAGTTACAGGAAAATATTTTGCTTATATTGTTTCATTTGGGTAGTATTAAGCCAGTTTTTCTTCTCCTTCATGTACCCTTCTAGCCTTATACCTTCAAAGTTTAGCTATAAGGTTTATAGCCCCAGGATTGGAAAATCCCTCCTACAACAAAGAGGTCATTTTTCACCTTTGTTTCACAGGTGACTTTTGATCATCGAAAAACAGTACTGTAACTGATATGCCATTCAAAAATCAGTCCTATCAGAGAAGGACATGCTCCTTTACTATAGGCTTGAATAACTCATGACATCATATAGAGATAATAGAAAGCCCAGCTCTTCTGCCCAGAGAGAATGTGTAAAAAGGACTGGAATTGGGAGGGGGAGGGTGTCAGTATGTGTTAACCTCCCTTTTCTGAACTAAAATACCAGGGGGAGAAACCAGGTGAGCTTGGTTGATGAGAAAACCAAAAATAAAGGAGGACTTTTTGCCTAGCAGACTTTTGAAGGCTCTTGGAAGAGACCATACTGCAGAAAACCTATCTCCTCCCATTCTATACCAATTTGTGGAAGCAGTGTGACAGTAAAATATTAATTATTCCTGGTTAGAAAGAGAGAGAAAATCTTCATCTAATTTTTTTCTCTCCCCTTGGATGTTTAAAATACTCAGAAATCCCCCCTTATCTTCAGCATGTGATTTTATCAAGCTATGCATGGGCAGGGGAATTGGCTGCGTCTCTGTACCCTTTGGAATGATTTGACCAAGGGCATCAGGGCAGGTTACTCTACGGGTTGTAACATCTAAAGATGTTACAATTGGACCTCAGGAGTCTAAGCCTTCAATTCCAAGACAGGGATGAGTTAGCAGGGGTGGCCCAGGACACAAGTACAAAGAGAGATCCACATATCATAGTCTCCATATTTAAAAACTGTAACTAATGTTAACTTATCAGATGAAATGTGTTCTATTGTCCTACCTTTACCACAACCAAGAAGGTCATATTTAGATTTATAGTTGTAGCACTCCTTGGAGTTCTGTATCAGACCAAAGCAGTGTAGGAGAAGCCAGCCCAGCCTGCCTTTCTCTCCACTCTCTCCTGCTCATCGTTCCGGCTCCTTTGTATTCTGCATGGAGCCTCCTATAATGCTTGAGGACACCTGGCCCACATACCCAAATTACATTCAGTTCTCCTAACCACCCTTCCTTAATGCCACCCCTGAGACCTTGGGGGTACTATAGTAGTTTTCTATCCAGCACAAACTTAGTGGCTCAAAACACCCATAATTATCATATTACCTTTGGGTTAGGAGTTAAGGCATAGCTTAACTGGCTATTCTGCGTAGATCTTGCAAGGTTGAATTTAAGGTGTCAGCCTAGCAACATTCATTTGGAGGCTTAGCTGGGGAAGGATCTGATTACATGTTCCCTTAGCATATCAGCAGAATTAATTTCCCTAACGGGATAGCATTTATGGTTTGCTTCTTCAAAGGTAACAGGAGAGTAAACTTTATCAGGAGTTGCCTACCAAGACCGAGTCCTTTATAACATAATCATATATTACATATATGCATATGCAATATAATATACCATTGCTTTTGCCATATAACATATAATCACTGGAGTGCCATCCTATTACCTTTGTCATATTCAATTTTTTAGAAACACTCACAGGTTCTACTTACATTCAAGGGGAGAAGATTGAGAATTACACAAATTGAGAACATCAGGAGGCATTGATCATGGGGTCACTTTAAAGTCAATCTGTCTCAGGTGCATACACAAGTGGTCTAGATTGCTCTTAGAAGGATGCAGCAGGAGAACAGGCTCATGCCTAGCTTGGAAATGGGCTCAGGCACCATTTGGACAAAAAATATCTGGATCCTAGGCGCTTGAACTGTGTTACTAAAGATGAGCACATGTGCTCCAGGTTTTCATTCTGAGTTGGCTCAGAGGATACCTCACCCCAGGTGAGAGGTACTGTTAGAATAAGGCTAGAGTGGAACTTTTAAAATTGTAGGGCCCAATGGCAGAGGCTTTCTTTCTGAAGTCTAAAAATGGTATTGGATACAAATTTGACCTCGTCACACTTGGGCTGTGTGTGATATCACTGCTTTAGGGCAAAATTTAACCAAAAAGACCAAGACTACTGTCACTGAAGAGAAAAACCAAGACTCAGAGAGCAGTAAAGGGATTCCTATGTGAATGCGAGGCCCCCTGTTCCACCTCCATGAAAGTATATGGCAAGCTCTGTCATATAGCAAAACAGCATCTTGAGAGGAACGAACATGATAGAGGGAAGAGAAGGGACTGTTTAAAACTGAAAAAAAGAAAAATCTTCATGTCAGGAGAGATGATGAGAAAGCTAACTGGTAAAATTTGAAGTTTGTCCCTTGCCCAACAGCTTGGGAAACATGAGAAAATCATATCAGCTCTGTAGGAAATTAAGAACTTTATATGATGATTTAGTTTTTGGATCTAGCATTCTTTAATCCCACTATATCAATCTTTCACTTAGAGCTTCAACCTTGCAATGTTGTTCATAATCTCATTCTCAGCCATGCTTGAAACTTTGTTAGAACCTGGGCTGTCCCAGGGGTCTTACTGAGGGCCAAGGTGTGTGAAAGGTCTTGGCTTCTCACGGTAGCTGTGAATCCACTTTTACTTGGCTCACCTTTCTCAACTCTTTTTTCTATGCTTTTTTCTAAGCTTATGTTTTTAGTTATGTCTGTTACAATTCTTGCAGTTAGTAAGATGATATTTACTTCCATTTTTTAAATTCTGTTTTATTTTTTACTGTTTCCTTGCCTTAGCTTACTTTTAAACTCCTGTCTTATTAATTTTTAATTCTTTTCTCTTTGATGTTTTGTCTTGGGCCATGTTTTAAAATATTTCTTTGAAACTATTTACATGTAATTTTTTTTTAAATTTTCTCATTAATTTTAATAGCTACTTTTGTTTGCTCTCCATTTGTTGTATAACTTTGTGCATTTTATATTATGCTATCTTTATCCAGTTTGGGTGCCGATTTCTTCTGGTTTTGATTCATTTTTACGTGAGGGCTGTTCTGTCAGGATCAGCTCTTTCCTGAAAAATAAGATGGGAAGGAAATATTTCTCTGAACATTTTCTTACCCCATCCATGCTGAGCACATGTATACACCATGATCCACTCAGTGCTCTGAGTATTTGGGGTGAGGATGGGAGTAAACTTAGGCCAGATGGAGTCATTCTCTCACAAACTTTTGTTTTTGATGGTCTTGTATTTTTACAAGTTTCTTTAGTGGATCATGATTGGCTGTTGTGACAGATTGTCCCCTTCACTCCCTCCCATTTATAAACTTGTATTTGTCAGTTCCTTGTTTGTTCTCACTCTCTGCCACTCTGCAGTGTGGAATAAGGCCCACATGGTTCCCATAAGCCATCCAGCTCTTTCAACTTATTATCTCAGATCAGTAATTGATCATCAGCTGTTTAGGTCATAGACATTTTAGATCTGTGCTATCTGGTTTCATGTATATTAACATGTAGAGATGCAAATGCAGATAGAGACACAGACACAGAGAGATCAAGTCTAGGCATCATGCCACAAATTGGTCCCAATATCACTGTTCTTGGCAGCTTATTTATAGATTAGGGTTTGAAGTTGAGTTGGCTTTTCATGCTTTCATTGAAGATAGAAAATTCCTATTTGAACTTCATGCATTTTGTAGTTTGGATAGATTTCAGAGAAGAGAGTGAGATAGAAATGCCTTGACTCTGGCAGCTCTAACCATAAGTTTCTTGTACATATACAAAAAATAAAATCTAAATACTTGAAGGCAAAATATCTTACCTAAGATTTCTCTTTTTTCTAATTTTTATTTTTATGACCTTCTTATTGAGAAAATAAAGTACACTATTTTTAGAAAATATTATTAAGAAGACTAAGTGGGCAATCTGGAAGGCCCTGGTTTACACAAACTATCTACAGTAAATGATGAGTTTAATATTTCCAATGAGCCTACAGTGCCAGAAACTGACCCTTGATTCATTCGTATTGAAGTCATTTTTACTTAGCTACTATTCTTAAGCAAATTCAATCTTTAATCATGTATACCTATTCTTGATGGTCTAAAAAGCAGAATACAAGAATCTCAGAGGTCTCTCTTCCCTGTTCACTCAAGAAAAAGTATGTTTTGAATATGCTTGCCTGGTCTTTCTATCTCAAATGAAAGGGTTATAAAATGCAGAGAAAACTTCTCTGTAGGGTGTATGGCAAGAGCTAACCCAGGGCTAAGGGTTTAGTGAGCTCCATGAGAAAACTCCAAATATTTCTATTTCAAGTGATTTCTTTTGAGATTGACTTTAAAGGCATGAATACAAGGAACACAAGATGCTATTTTCCTTCAATGTATTTGGAATACTTACTGTTAACTCTTCATTTGTAGGGGACATGAACTTATATTACTTGATATTACTAGTTTTATTTCTATGTTGTGTTTTTTTTTAAAGATTTATTTATTTGAGAGAGCGAGAATGAGAGAATGAGAGAGAGAGTACATGAGAGGGGGGAGGGTTAGAGGGAGAAGCAGGCTCCTCGCCGAGCAGGGAGCCTGATGTGGGACTCGATCCAGGGACTCCAGGATCATGACCTGAGCCGAAGGCAGTCGCTCAACCAACTGAGCCCCCAGGCGCCCCTCTATGTTGTGTTTTAATAACATATTAGCAGAAGATAAATTTTATAATCATTTTTACTACTGACTCTAATGCAGACGGATTATAATAATCTCTTCTTTTCAAATGAAACGCGTATAAAATTGAGAGAAAACATTCACATCTCCATTCCTACAACACTATAGTGTGACACACCATATAACACCAATACTTTTCATGCTTTTAAGTTAAAATTTGAGTTTAAATCTTATTTTTCTTATCTTGTATGATTATGAAAATAATTAAACCATATGTGCTATATTTTATGACCCCCATTTTAGAGATAAGAAAATTAAAGTTCAGAAGTATCAGTTAACTCCCCTAAGATCACATTGCTGAGAAGTGGTAGTAGCAGTTTTCTAAATAATCTATGATCTGTAGCATAAAGGCTTCTACATTTTGAGAACTATAGCTGGAAGGCCTAATGTTGGAGAATGAAGTTCAACTGAATGAATGCTTTACGAAAGACTTTGAAAAACAGGCATGGGAATTAAGTAGTTAGTTATCCCATCTCCCACTATTAATGGGTGCTGACCAGTTGTGTTGAGAATAGCATCCCATTTTAAACTAATACAAGAACTTACTGTTTGAGGGAACTGTATATAAAACAAGAATATTTCACTGAGGATAGAAGGCAAATCCTTCAGAGAAGTTCATCTTTATAATCCTGACATTGGGTACAACTAAGGATGTGCCAGGCTCCTCATAGGGTATGTTATTAATATGTTTACTCAATACTTACATTAAATTTCCTTTATGATATATCCCTTGGTTAACTTTAAGATATAATACAGAAAAGATATTTTAGCTGTCATTAACAAAGTTCTAGTCTCTTAGAATGATACTCTTAAAAGAATTTAAGCAAATGGCCAGTTAAATTTTAGCAGTTGACAGTTGAAAATGGAGGAAAATGGAAAAGGAATATCAAACAGAAAGACTTCTTTCCATCCCTCAAATTCAAGGAAGTATAACATATTCTGTGACTTTAATAAGTCTTGAGATTGTGGAACATATTAACAGTGCAGAATCATAATAAACTCATGCTTGCCATACTTACTACATAGTTACAGGTATCAAGTAAAATGGAAGACTGTGACTGACATGTCAGTTATTGAGTATGTTCTCGTTAGGGCTGAACCATTACCTCAACTCAATATACGTGGGTTTATTATTCTCAAAAGCCTATTTTCACTGCTACAGCATTTATAGTTGACCATTATCTCTTAAGAATGGCATCTAAAACCAGGACACTAACTTCATAGGCAATCTACCTAAAAATATTTGTTCACAGTTGTGTTGACAGTTCTAAATACACCCATGCACTAAAATAAGTGTGTATTTGTTGTCTATCACTGCATGAAAGCAGCTTGAAACTTAGCATCTTAAAACATACACATTCATTATCTCATAGTTATTTCTCAGATTCCTGGGTCAGGAATCTACATGCTTTTTAGCTGGGTCCTCTGGTTCTGGAATTATAAGGCTATAGTCATCTTGAGGCTCTTCTGTGAAGGAACTTAGTCAATCGATGGGCATTGGAGGATTCAGTCTTTCATGGCTGTTGGGCTGAGGCCTCAATTTCTCATGAGCTGTTGGCTAGATGCCTACCTCATTTCTTGTGATGTGGGCTTTGCCATATTATAGCACCTTCCACCATAGCAACAGTTAGTGAGAAGACAAGGAAGAGCATCATCAAGAGAGAATGCTAACAAGATGGAAGTCACAGTCTTTTTTTTTTTTATGTAGTGTTCCATGATTCATTGTTTGTGTATAACACCCAGTGCTCCATTCAATACGTGCCCTCTTTAATACCTATCACCAAGCTAACCCATCCCCCCACACCCCTCCCATCTAGAACCCTCAGTTTGTTTCTCAGAGTCCACAGTCTCTCATGGTTTGTCTGCCCCTCCGATTTCCCCTCCTTCATTCTTCCCTTCCTACTATCTTCTTTTTTTTTATTTTAACATATAATGTATTATTTGTTTCAGAGGTACAGGTCTGTGATTCAATAGTCTTACACAATTCACAATGCTCACCAAAGCACATACCCTTCCCAATGTCTATCACCCAGCCACCCCATCCCTCCCACCCCCGACCGCTCCAGCAACCCTCAGTTTGTTTCCTGAGATTAAGAATTCCTCATGTTAAAGAACTTATCGAACTCAACACCCAAAAACAAATAATCCAATCAAGAAATAGGCAGAAGACATGAACAGATATTTTTCCAAAGAAGACATCCAAATGGCCAACAGACACATGAAGAAGTGCTCAACATCACTCGGCATCAGGGAAATCCAAATCAAAACCTCAATGAGATACCACCTCACACCAGTCAGAATGGCTAAAATTAAGTCAGGAAACAACAGATGTTGGCAGGGATGTGGAGAAACGGGAACCCTCCTACACTGTTGGTGGGAATGTAAGCTGGTGCAGCCACTCTGGAAAACAGTACGGAGGTTCCTCAAAAAGTTGAAAATAGAGCCTCCATATGACCCAGAAATTGCACTACTGGGTATTTACCCCAAAGATACAAATGTAGGCATCCAAAGGGGTATGTGCACACAATGTTTATAGTAGCAATGTCCACCATAGCCAAACTATGGAAAGAGCCAAGATGTCCATTGACCAATGAATGGATAAAGAAGATGTGGTATATATATGCAATGGAATATTATGCAGCCATCAAAAGGAATGAAATCTTACCATTTGCAATGACGTGGATGGAACTGGAGGGTATTATGCTGAGCAAAATAAGTCAATCAGAGAAAGACATGTATCATATGATCTCACTGATATGAGGAATTCTTTTTTTTTTTTTTTAATTTTTATTTATTTATTTGACAGAGAGATAGCGAGAGCAGGAACACAAGCAGGGGGAGTGGGAGAGGGAGAAGCAGGCTCCCTGCCGAGCAGGGAGCCCGATGTGGGACTCGATCCCAGGACCCCGGGATCATGACCTGAGCCAAAGGCAGATGCTTAACGACTGAGCCACCCAGGCACCCCTGATATGAGGAATTCTTAATCTCAGGAAACAAAGTGAGGGTTGCTGGAGTGGTGGGGGGTGGGAAGGATGGGGTGGCTGGGTAGTAGACATTGGAGAGGGTATGTGCTATGGTGAGCGCTGTGAATTGTGTAAGACTGTTGAATCACAGACCTGTACCTCTGAAACAAATAATACATTATATGTTAAAAAAAAGAAGACGATAGTAGGAAGGGTAAAATGAAGGGGTGGACATTGGAGGGAGAGACAAACCATGAGACACTATGGACTCTGAGAAACAAACTGAGGGTTCTAGAGGGCAGGGGTGTGGGGGGATGGGTTAGCCTGGTGATGGGTATTAAAGAGGGTACATATTGAATGGAGCACCGGGTGTTATATGCAAACAATGAATCATGGAACACTACATCAAAAAGTAATGATGTAATGTATGGTGATTAAAATAACATAATAAAATTAAAAAAAAGAATTCCTCATATCAGTGAGATCATATGATACATGTCTTTCTCTGATTGACTTATTTCGCTTAGCGTAATACCCTCTAGTTCCATCCACGTCGTTGCAAATGGCAAGAATACGGGTTTTTTGATGGCTACATAGTATTCCATTGTATATATATATACCACATCTTCTTTATCCATTCATCTGTTGATGGACATCTTGGCTCTTTCCATAGTTTGGCTAATGTGGACATTGCTACTATAAACATTGGGGTGCACGTACCCCTTCAGATCACTACATTTGTATCTTTGGGGTAAATACCCAGTAGAGCAGTTGCTGGGTCATAGGGTAGCTCTATTTTCAACTTTTTGAGGAACCTCCATACTGTTTTCCAGAGTGGCTGCCCCAGCTTGCATTCCCACCAACAGTGTAGGGGGGTTCCCGTTTCTCCTCATCCCTGCCAATATCTGTCGTTTCCTGACTTGTTAATTTTAGCCATTCTGACTGGTGTGAGGTGGTTTCTCATTGAGGTTTTGATTTGGATTTCCCTGATGCTGAGTGATGTTGAGCACTTATTCATGTGTCTGTTGGCCATTTGGATGTCTTCTTTGGAAAAATGTCTGTTCATGTCTTCTGCCCATTTCTTGATTGGATTATTTGCTGTTTGGGTGTTGAGTTTGATAAGTTCTTTATAAATTTTGGATACTAGCCCTCTATCTGATATGTCATTTGCAAATACCTTCTCCCATTCTGTTGGTTGGTCTTTTGGTTTTGTTGACTGTTTCTTTTGCTGTGCAAAAGCTTTTTATCTTGATGAACTCCCAATAGTTCATTTTTGCCCTTGCTTCCCTGATCTCTGGTAATGTTTCTAGGAAGAAGTTGCTGTGGCTGAGGTTGAAGAGGTTGCTCCCTGTGTTCTCCTCTAGGATTTTGATGGACTCCTGTCTCACATTTATGTCTTTCATCCATTTTGAGTCTATTTTTGTGTGTGGTATAAGGGAATGGTCCAAATGGACTGCATGTGGCTGTCCAATTTTCCCAACACCATTTGTTGAAGAGACCGTCTTTTTTCCATTGGACATTCTTTCCTGCTTTGTTGAAGATAGTTGACCATAGAGTTGAGGGTCCATTTCTGGGCTGTCCATTCTGTTTCATTGATCTATGTGTCTGTTTTTGTGCCAGTACCATACTGTCTTGATGATCACAGCTTTGTAATAGAGCTTGAAGTCCAGAATTGTGATGCCACCAGCTTTACTTTTCTTTCTTAACATTCATCTGGCTGTTCAGGGTCTTTTCTGGTTCCATACAAATTTTAGGATTATTTGTTCCATTTCTTTGAAAAAAGTTGATAGTATTTTGATAGGGATTGCATTAAATGTGTCGATTGCTCTAGGTAGCATTGACATCTTCACAATATTTGTTCTTCCAATCCATGAGCATGGAACATTTTTCCATTTCTTTGTGTCTTCCTCCATTTCTTTCATGAGTATTTTATAGTTTTCTGAGTACAGATTCTTTGCCTCTTTAGTTAGATTTATTCCTAGGTATCTTATGGTTTTGGGTGCAGTTGTAAATGGGATCGACTCCTTAATTTCTCTTTTTTCTGTCTTGTTGTTGGTGTATAGAAATACCACTGATTTCTGTGCATTGATTTTTTATCCTGCCACTTCACTGAATTCCTGTATGAGTTCTAGCAGTTTTGGGGTGGAGTCATTTGGGTTTTCCACATAAAGTATCATATCATCTGCAAAGAGTGAGAGTTTGACTTCTTTGATGATTCAGATGCCTTTTATTTCTTTTTGCTGTTTGATTGCTGTGGCTAGGACTTCTGGTACTATGTTGAAGAGCAGTGGTGATAGTGGACATCCCTGCCACGTTCCTGACCTTAGGGGGAAAGCTCTCAGTTTTTCCCCATTGAGAATGATATTTGCTGTGGGTTTTTCATAGATGGCTTTTATGATATTCATGTATGTACCCTCTATCCCTACACTCTCAAGAGTTTTAATCAGTAAAGGATGCTGTACTTTGTCAAATGCTTTTTCTGCAGCTATTGAGAGGATCATGTGGTTCTTGTTCTTTCTTTTATTCATGTATTGCATCACATTGATTGGTTTGTGGATGTTGAACCAACCTTGCAGCCCAGGGATAAATCCCACTTGGTCGTGGTGAATAATCCTTTTAATGTACTGTTGGATCCTATTGGCTAGTATTTTGGTGAGAATATTTGCATCCATGTTCATCAGGGATTTTGGTCTGTAATTCTCCTTTTTGATGGGTTCTTTATCTGGTTTTGGGATCAAGGTAATGGTGGCCTCATAAAACGAGTTTGGAAGTTTTCCTTCCATTTCTATTTTTTGGAACAGTTTCAGAAGGATAGGTATTAATTCTTCTTGAAATGTTTGGTAGAATTCCCCTGGGAAGCCATCTGGCCCTGGGCTCTTGTTTTTTGGGAGATTTTTGATTAGTGCTTCAATTTTCTTAGTGGTTATGGGTCTGTTCAGTTTTCTATTTCTTCCTGGTTCAGTTTTGGTAGTTGATACATCTCTAGGAATGCATCCATTTCTTCCAGGTTATCTAATTTGCCGGTATACAGTTGCTCATAATATGTTCTTATAATTGTTTGTATTTCTTTGGTGTTGGTTGTGATCTCTCCTCTTTCATTCATGATTTTATTTATTTGGGTCATTTCTCTTTTCTTTTTGATAAGTCTGGCCAGGGGTTTATCAATCTTATTAATTCTTTCAAAGAACCAGCTCCTAGTTTTGTTGATCTGTTCTACTGTTCTTTTGGATTCTATTTCATTGATTTCTGCTCTGATCTTTATTATTTCTCTTCTCCTGCTGGGTTTAGGCTTTATTTGCTGTTCTTTCTCCAGCTCCTTTTGGTGTAGGGTCAGGTTGTGTATTTGACACTTTTCTTGTTTCTTGAAAAAGGCTTGTATTGCTATATACTTTCCTCTTAGGACTGCCTTTGCTTCATCCCAAAGATTTTGAACAGTTGTGTTTTCACTTTAATTTGTTTCCATGAATTTTTTTAATTCTTCTTTAATTTTCTGGTTGACCCATTCATTCTTTAGTAGGATGCTCTTTAGCCTCCATGTATTTGAGTTCTTTCCAAATTTCCTCTTGTGATTGAGTTCCAGCTTCAAAGCATTGTGGTCCGAAAATATGGAGGGAATGATCCCAATCTTTTGGTACCATTTGAGACCTGATTTGTGACCCAGGATGTGATCTATTCTGGAGAATGTTCCATGGGCACTAGAGAAGAATGTGTATTCTGTTGCTTTGGGATGGAATGTTCTGAATATATCTGTGAAGTCCATTTGGTCCCGTGTGTCATTTAAAGTCTTTATTTCCTTGTTGATCTTTTGTTTAGATGATCTGTCCATTTCAGTGAGGGGGGTGTTAAAGTCCCCTAGTATTATTGTATTGTTGTCGATGTGTTTCTTTGATTTTGTTATTAATTGGCTTATATATTGGCTGCTCCCACGTCAGGGGCATAGATACTTACAATTGTTAGATCTTCTTGTTGGATAGACCCTTTAGGTATGATATAGTGTCCTTCCTCACATCTTATTATAGTCTTTCATTTAAAATCTAATTTGTCTTATATAAGGATTGCCATCCCAGCTTTCTTTTGATGTCCATTAGCATGGTAAATGGTTTTCCACCCCCTCACTTTCAATCTGGAGGTGTCTTTGCATCTAAAATGAGTCTCTTGCAGACAGCATATTGATGGGTCTTGTTTTTTTATCCAATCTGATAGCCTATATCTTTTGATTGGGGCATTTAGCCCATTTATATTCAGGGTAGCTATTGAAAGATAGGAATTTAGTGCCATTGTATTGCCTGTAAGGTGACTGTTACTGTCTATTGTCTCTGTTCCTTTCTGGTCTATGTTACTTTTAGGCTCTCTCTTTGCTTGGAGAACCCCTTTCAATATTTCTTGTAGGGCTGGTTTGGTGTTTGCAAATTCTTTTAGTTTTTGTTTGTCCTGGAAGCTTTTTATCTCTCCTTCAATTTTCAAGGACAGCCTAGCTGGATATAGTATTCTTGGCTGCATATTTTTCTCGTTTAGTGCTCTGAACATATCCTGCCAGTCCTTTCTGGCCTGCCAGGTCTCTGTGGATAGGTCTGTTGCCAATCTAATGTTTCTACCATTGTTGGTTACAGACCTCTTGTCCAGAGCTGCTTTCAGGATTTTCTCTTTGTCTCTGAGATTTGTAAGTTTTATTATTAGATGTTGGGGTGTTGACCTATTTTTATTGATTTTGAGGGGGTTCTCTGTGCCTCCTGGATTTTGATGCCTGTTTCCTTCCCTAAATTAGGTAAGTTCTCTGCTATAATTTGCTCCAATATATCTTCTGTCCCTCTCTCTCTTTCTTCTTCTGGGATCCCGGTTATTCTAATATTGTTTCATCTCATGGTATCACTTATCTCTTGAATTCTGCCCTCGTGATCCAGTAGTTGTTTATCTCTCTTTTTCTCAGCTTCTTTATTCTCCATCATTTGGTCTTCTGTATCACTGATTCTCTCTTCTGCCTCATTTATCCTAGCAGTTAGAGCCTCCATTTTTGATTGCACCTCATTAATAGCCTTTTTGATTTTGACTTGGTTAGATTTTAGTTCTTTTATTTCTCCAGAAAGGGTTTCTCTAGTATCTTCCATGCTCTTTTCAAGCCCAGCTAGTATCTTTATAGTCGTCATTCTGATCTCTAGTTCCGATATCATCAATGTCCGTATTGATTAGGTCCCTGGCAGTCAGTACTGCCTCTTGTTCTTTTTTTTTGAGGTGAGTTTTTTCGTCTTGTCATTTTGTCCAGGGGAGAATAGGTGAATGAGAGAACAAAATGCTAACAGGGTAACAACAACCCCAGAAAAATATACACTAAATAAGTCAGAAGAGACCCAAAACTGGGGGAAAAGAAAGGGAAAGAATGAAAAAAGAAAAAAAAAAAAGAAAAAGAAAAAAAAGGATATGATCAAATATGATCAGGCTAGTGAATAGATCAGTGCCACACATTATATTTTGGGCGTATTTTGGTCTGTTAGAAGAAACTGCCTCCCAAAATTTTAAAGAAATAAAAACTTACATATGTACAAAAATAAGGGTAAATATGATGAAGGGATGGAATATGACTGTAAAGATGAAAATTATAAAAGATTTTATAAAAGGAATTGATAAGAAGTTGGTTGAAAAAAGAATGAAGAGAAATTAAAAAAAAAAAGGAGAGAATGTGATCAGGCAGGAGACTAGAACAAACCATTTACTAGAGATTTAGGGTGTATTTTGGTCTGTTAGAAGAAACCGTATCCCATTAAGGAGAGAACAACTTATATATATACCAAAAATAAGGTTAACTACAATGAAGGGATAGAATATGACTCTAAAAATGAAAAATAAAAAGATTTTAAATAAAGGGATTGATAAGATGTTGGTTGAAAAAGGGAAAAAGAAAAATTCAAAAAAAAATAGAAAATGAAAAAAAAGTAAATTAAAAAAATTAACTTTGAAAGACTAAAGAATCATGGGAAAAAAGCCATGAATTCTATGTGCAGTATTCCCCTAGTGCTGGTGTTCTGCCATTCTCATTGATCGGTAAACTTGGTCTTGGCTGGCTGTTCTCGCTGATTTTCTGGGGGAGGGGCCTGTTGCCATGGTTCTCAAATGTCTTTGCCAGAGGTGGAATTGCCCGGCCCTTGCCAGGGGCTGGGCTAGGTAATCTGCTTGGGTTTGTTCTCGGTAGCTTTTGTTGCCTGCAGACTTTCCATATGGCTTTGGAGGATGAGAGTGAAAATGATGGCCTCCCAATCTCTCCCCAGAGGAGCCGAGAACTCAGGGCCCCACTCCTCATTGAGCCCCCAGAGAAAAACAGTCAATCACTCCTGTCTCTCTGGTCTCCGGCTGCACTCCGTGCTCACCCGTCCTGTGACTGAACGTTTCTATCTCTGGCACATGACCCCGTTTGGAGTCTCTAAACCCAGCAGATCCCTGCAGTGCACTCCTGCACCACTCCTCCCAGGGGAGGAAGGGGAGTCTCTCCAGACCTGTCACTTGTTGGGTCCCTGCTGGAAGAGCAGTGGCCCAACTGTGCCGCAGATCATGGTTTATGGCAACCCTGAGCTGAGAGCCCACTCCTCAGCTCCTTCTCTGCAGCCAGCTTCCCCGTTCTGATACTTGGGAGCTCTGTTGCACTCAGGGACCCCCAGTCTCTCTGTGAACCCGAGGGTCCTGAGACCACACTGTCCCAGCGAGGGCTCCACCCCCCACTTAGCCACTGGAGCGACATCCCTCAGCAGAGCAGACTTCTAAAAGTTCCGATTTTGTGCTCCGCTGCTCTATCACTTGCCAGTAGTGGCTGACGGAGCCCCCCCCCCCATCTGTCTTCCTGAATATCACCTCGGATTCACTTCTCCGCACATCCTACCTCCCTGAAAGTGGTCACTTTTCTGTTCAGAGAGTTGCTGCTGTTCTTTTCTTCGATCTCCTATTGAGTTCGTAGGTGTTCAGAATGGTTTGATCCCTATCCAGCTGAATTCCTGGGACCAGACGAAATTTAGGTCTCTTACTCCTCTGCCATCTTGCTCCTCCCTACTCACAGTCGTTTGTAACCTAATCACAGGAGTAACATTGCATCAGTTATGCCATATTCCATTTATTATAAGCAAGTCTCTAGGGTCAGCTCACTCTCAAGGTGAAGGGGTTGTACAAGTGTGTGCATACTACTGAGTGCTGAAGATCACTGGGAGCCACTTGAGAAGGTTGTCTATCAGAAGCAATATGTTTATAACATCCAGGAACACAGAACTTGATTTCATTGTTTTTCAGTGTACCTCTTCTTTCTTTTTTCTTAATTTTAGCCTATAAATAAAGCCTATCATGTCAGTGAACAAGTCAACAAAAAGCAATAGTGTGTCCCTACTTCCCATAGGCATATTTTATTACACTAAAACAAGAGGAAAATAAAAATAAAAGGCAGGCCTTGTTTTTAAGCGTTATGATTCCCCTAGAACAAGATTGAAATTTTACATTTTAGAATCATGTATGCAATTTTATAAGCATTAAGTTGCTTTTTCCTTTTCTTTTTATGTTACTTGAGATTTGGGGGTTGGTTTTGTTTAACCCATCACATAATTATAACACCAGGATGATATTTAGCATATTATAAATAATGTACATGACGAGTAGAGACAAACTATTTTCTCTTAGCTTGATCAAAGATTGCTTCACTGATAAGAAAAATACAGCTGAATTTCTCACTCTATTATTTTTTGAGTTCTTACTATTTCATGTATTGGTTTCTTTGGATTTACCTAAAGATAAGATTGAGGAAATAAAGACCTGCATGAGTTTTATTCTCTTTCTGAAAAGCTTTCCAGTGTAATTTGTATTAATACATGTTTTACCTTCCAAATAGCTTCAGAATTGGCAACTCCTCACAAGCTCTATTGCTCTAACCTTGTTTTAAGATACCACTGCTACTTGTATAGATTTTGGGGATCTCATTCTCATTTTTCTTACTGGTTCTATTCTCATGTCATCCCCCTACCATCGAAGCTCAATAGAGCAGCTAGAGTAACCTCTTTAAAATATAAGTCAAATTATATCACTTCTGTCAAAACCCTTCAGTGCCTTCTCACTTCACTGAAAGTGAAAGCCAAAGTCCTTTCAAAGACCAACAAAGTCCTGTGATTGGGACCACCATTGTGTCTCTGATGTCTCCTTCTTTTGCTTCTTGTTCATCATGTTCTATACACAATTGCTTTCTTGTAGTTCCCTGAACACCCTAGGAACACTTCAGCCTTTGTATTGGCACCTCATTCTCCTTGGAATGCTATCGTAATATTTTCTTGACTTGCTCTATCATCTCTTTCAAATAATACCCAAGTATTTCTTTCACTCCTACTTTATGACTGTATTTAATAACTAAATATCCTGTCTATCTGGCTTTCTTGGTCCAAATTCCCTGATTTATTTTTTCCCTTTAACTTTCAACATCAGCTAACTATTTAATTTTTCTGTGTCTCTCCTCTGAGAAGTTACTGTCTATTCTGTTTGCCTAGAGACTAGAACAATGACTGCTACATTCTATAGTATATTGCTCAAGGAATTGTTTTTTTTTTTTTTTAAGATTTTATTTATTTATTTGAGAGAGAGAGAATGAGAGAGAGAGAACACCTGAGAGGGGATGGGGTCTGAGGACGAAGCAGACTCCCTGCCGAGCAGGAAGCCCGATGCGGGACTCGATCCAGGGACTCCAGGATCATGACCTGAGCCGAAGGCAGTCGCTTAACCAACTGAGCCACCCAGGCGCCCAAGGAATTGTTTTTAAATCAAATTTCCTTTATTTTTTCAGGAAAATAATTGGATTCATGCCTACCTTGTCCTACCTCTCACACAAATAGAATATTTGCATTTTTTTATTTATAATATTGTCATGCTATTTTTGCTCTGTTGTTATTAGGTATATAGAGAGACCTAAATTTGCATATGGGCAGTGTTATCTAAATGCTACATACATTATGCAACCTGCCTTCCCTGGGATATCTTCTACCCAACAGATAGAAATAACAAACTCTATGACTAAATATTTAGATTTTATATTTAATAATTGTGCTGCTGACTGATAAATATCTCTGAGGACCAGGATGTATTTTTTTTATTAGATTATACAATAATTAACACATAGTTAATTAAATCATAGCATCATATATTATAGTGATCTATTTCTGTCATATGCAAAGGAACACACATTCTCTAGTCTAAAGTCTGAGGAAGAATTTTCTTCCTCCTTTCATTTCATTCCTTTCTCAGATGTTCCCTTAACAAGTAAAAGACAGGTGTCTTCACAGGGTGCTTCTTTGTAAAGTCCTCTCAGTCCACACCACAGTCTGATTTAGCTGTCTTTCTCAAGCTCCCACTGTACCTTGATTGGGCGCTTTGGTGGGAGTCTCTGGGAAAGATCAGGTCAAACCTGATGAAAAGCAATAAAAACAGATGTAATGCTCTAGTTTGGGTACAAAACCCTACTTAGGTTCTATAAGACAAAAGTTAGGCAGTTTGACTTTAGTGATTTTAATTGCCAAGAAATTGCAACATGATATGGCTTCCAAAAAAAAAAAAAAAGGTAATTTTAAACTTAATTTACACTGATGGCAGTATAATAGGATGAAAGAAATGATACGATTGTGTTCTACCCTGCATATAGCAGTACCATTTGCTGATTTTGTTTGTTAGGAAGGCTGACAACCTTGTGCAAATTAAGAGGTTTGTACCACAGGGAGGGCTGCTTGATGATCTTGTGGTGAATGTGAGGAGGTATTTGGAGCAGATAGAAGGAAGAAGTATAAGAACTGTGTTCAAGGAATAATTTAAAAAGTTCTATATTGCTCAAAATATACAAAAAACCAGTGGGTGAATGTAACCGTTTTCGTTTTGAAAGAAGGGTGGACTATTTCACAAGAGCCTTTGGGAAATGGAATGTGTTGCTTAGTAAGGAATTTAGCTCTGTAAAACAGGACATGTTTGAGCAGAACTCTGGATGTCCAAGCATTAATTGGGCCTGAGGTTGATGATTTTTAGTTCACTTTCAATCCTGAACTTCCATGTTTCTTAAAGAGAGGGGCAGGAGTAAAACTGATGGGATGAGGAACTGGAACTGTGTTTCATATAAAGATGATATTTATTTACTATGATAAAGAAATTCACTGAAATTTACATTCTTCTTGATATCATGGGAGAGGCAATGTGAAAAAGCAAATAAAACTTGAAAACTTGATGAAAACACGCAGTGAAATATATAGGCACCAGTAGTATTTTTAATTTAGGGGAAGGCAAAAAATAAATCAAGCAGCTAAAGAAGTCAAGATTCAAATCTCCAAAAAATAACCTGAGGCCAAGGGAAGCCCTGGGCTTTTGTAATATTGCACAAATACATGAGAGAAGTTGTTGTTCATTGTGACCTTCATACAATCTGGACAAAGAAAAGGCAAGAACAGCCTGTATCCTGGTATAAATCAACACTCAATATGTTGTGCTGTCTAGAAAGGCAGAACTGAAGGAGGTAGAGTATTCAGGGAAAAAGTCATTAGACTCATATGGGAAAAGTTCCAGCTGTGTATCCGTTAAGATGGTATCAATGGGCTGACTGTGAAATGTTCCAAACAAGCAGGATTTAAAATGGTGTTATTTTAGGAGCACATATTCATTCACCTTGAAAGTTTTAATGAGAAAAGCAAGAGCAACTAAATAGTCTCTCGGCATGACCAAGGCATTTCTGGAAAGGTTTTTCTGAGTCACCCGTGTATGCTCAGGTCTTTGGCTTTTAAAGACACATTGTCACAGAAACGTCTGACATCATTTCTCACTGCTTTCTTCACTTGATAAGTAAGTGAAGAGATAAAAAAGAAAGAAATATGAACAAAATCGCTGTTTCTTTTATAGTATTTCGTAGTTGATTTTTGTTTTTCCTTTTGGATTATAGCTCAGTAAGGACAGCAAAGAAATGTATCCCATGATAAAAGCCAGAGATCTTTTAAGTATCTGTTAAATAAAAGTTACATTATTGAGGAGGCTTAGAACAGATGCATAATTGAGGTAAATGGAATTGATTACCCAGCATAAACTATAGGGCCCTTAGTGAAATTTATCCTGGGTAGATTCCCCTCATCTCTGCTATACCACCCTCTATCTTTTCTCATTTCATCATGAAATGGCTAACTAGTAATAATCTATTTCTCCTTTAATCTGAGAACTGCTTTCCTTTATCTTTTCCTATTTTACATGTAGGATTTACATTATTTTGATACCCAAATCATGTATTGATGTTGGACTATGTGAAAGAAAAGAATGAATGAAAGTTTTCATTCTTTTCAAGATATGAGAAGCACCAAATCTAAGATGTCTCCATATGAAAGAAGTTGTCTAAAACCCACAATAAAGTAAAATGATCAAATGTGATTTGAGGGGGGAACCATCCCAGAATTGGGACTAAAGTGTCCATTTGCAAGCTCAATTTTCTTTGAGTCTTCCTGAAAATTCATTTATCAGTTGCTATTCAGTATCCATCATTGAGCTAATGAGATAACTAAATGAGAAAATATTGCTATGGCAAAAGGTGTTTTTAACATGATATGATATATATTTTTGCACTGGATATGAGATATTACACTGTATTTGTATAGATAAAAGATGATGTAAGTTTAAGCTTTAACAATGGCAATAAAATTGGAAGATTATGAGAAAATTAGGTAATTGGAATTTTTTTTTATTGGCTTTCAGAATTACTCTGATTTTCCACTTTATTTAAGTGTAAGTTATAGGGCAGAAAGCAATGGAGTTGGAGCTAATATTTTACAATCAAAATGAAAATATTTTTACTGTTTTTTTTTTAAGCTCCTCAATTATAGAACTCATGATGCCCTTTTTAATGTGTTGTGGATAATCTTTATTTCTAACTCCATATTCACTAAAATAAAAGATATTGCTAAGGTATATTAATAATGCTACTTAATGGTTTTCATATACAATTTAGAAGGAAGGAAAATTTGGTGAATTAAGAATAGCAAAGAAGAATAGTAAAGGTGAGGAAAGTTTAGGACATGTTCATGTAAATGGCTAAAATTATCACATTTATCTCTCTGGGTCTTGAACTGAAGAAAGAAACACATTAAGAGATTATAGACTTTGCTCCCCTTACCCTTTCCTAAGAACTTTCAATTAGTTCAATTATATAAATATGTTATTTATCTTTTTTCTCCTCTTGCATGAATAACCACACTTTTATTTATTTTGAGTTTAACGATCTCTAAGTGAAAAGAAAGCCCTTGATACAAAACCTCAAAATCATAAAACCATTAGCAAATCTTTCACTATGGTTCTGTTTTATAACAACCAATTTTATATACTCTTTCTTTTTTTTTTAACTTGCAGCCCATTTATTATCATATCATAAATCTGAACACCCCTCCCCCCTCAACTTCATTGAAATAGTAGTTTTAATCTCTTCTCCCTGGGTTCCTTGTCACCAAGAAAACATATTCAATCACAGAGATCATAGTGGAGCTGTCTTGGATTACTAAAATTTCATTACTTCCATAAAATTTGTCACAGCATAATTACAGATAGGTAATAAATTACCATTGAATACTACACCTGACAAAATGGATGATTTGGGCTCCTCTGAAGTTGGTCTGGGTAACCTCATGACACCTTCAAACGTCCCGGAGATTCTGTGATGATGCAGACATGAAGCTTAGGAATGTTCATTTCTAAGGAAGAACACAGCAGGAACTAACATGAAGCAACAAATAGACCACCCACATGCCAACTGAATTTAAACCAGGAAGTAACTGCAAAGATAACTGAATTTAACAGAAATAGAATGATTGTCTCATCCAGTGGCTTTACTTTTCCTAGATGCCTACTAAAGCTGATACCAGGCAAAATTGTGACATTATGGAAAAGTACATTTTTTTCATAATTTTTAAAAATTTATGTCTTCAAGCAACATGTGTTCAGATGTTACCACATGCGTCTATACTAGGCATTGTGCTAAGTACTTGGGATCCTGGGATACTCAGCTAAAAGAGAACCACTCAGTGCCTTCAAGAGTTCATCATTTAATCAACTGCTTTATTTTAGTACAGAATGTAAATGCTGAGAAATAGGTACCCAAAGGTGAAGAGGAATAGAAAAGAGATCTCTAATTCCAATGTAGAGGTTTAGGGAGCATTCCCCGAAGATGGGACATTTGAGCTGGGAACTGAAAGAAGAGTAGAACTTGGTCGGGAAGATGGGATATCTAGATTGAGGGGGCAACAAGTGTGAAAGCATGGAGACTTGAAAGGATATTAAATATATGAGAAAGTGATGTTGCTGTGTGATGCAACATGCCTGGAAGCAATGGTGGTTGTATGGTACTTATGCAGAAGGTTGATCTCTAAAAATGAAGGACTTTGAAAAATTAAGCCAAGGTATTTGGAATTTATTCTAGAGATCACTGGAAAGTTATAGTAGTATTTTAAGGAAGAATGAATATTAACATTTCCCTTAGCAAGATCATTTTTGGTCATGAGAGTAGAATTTGGAGGGGTGCAACAGTTCTAATTCTGTGTTGGAACCTGGAAAGAAAGATGTAGCTATGGTTGTGATGAAGGGAATGAAGGCTGGTCGTATAGGCAAGATTGTGCAGAAACAGGATATTTAGGAAGAAAGATACATAGAATTCGATAGCCATTGCATATTTAGATGGGGAATAACTCACTAGGTAAATAAGTTTCCTTTTCTGAAATAGAGAAAATATGAAGAGGAACACTGACAATGAATTTGTTTTTAGCCATGTTCATATGGATTTGTCTGTAGAACATCCCAGAAAAGATCCCGAGGAGGTGTTTCAAAACCTGGCACAGCGAGGAAAAAGTATTTGAAGAGAGTTGAATTCTCACAATCACACTCTTGAACCTTAGAGGAGTTATTGATTCCTCTGAACCTCAAATTCTTTTTTTTAATTATTATTATGTTATGTTAATCACCATACATTACATCATTAGTTTTTGAGGTAGTGTTCCATGATTCATTGTTTGCATATAACACCCAGTGTTCCATGCAGAACGTGCCTTCTTTAATACCCATCACCAGGCTAACCCATCCTCCCACCTCCCTCCCCTCTAGAACCCTCAGTTTGTTTTTCAGAGTCCATAGTCTCTCATGGTTCATCTCCCCCTCCGATTTCCCCCCTTCATTCTTCCCCTCCTGCTATCTTCTTCCTTTTTTTTTTTTTTTAACATATAATGTATTACTTGTTTCAGAGGTACAGGTCTGTGATTCAACAGTCTTACATATTTCACAGCGCTCACCATAGCACATACCCTCCCCAGTGTCTATCACCCAGCCACCCCATCCCTCCCACCCCCACCACTCCAGCAACCCTCAGTTTGTTTCCTGAGATTAAGAATTCCTCATATCAGTGAGGTCATATGATACATGAACCTCAAATTCTTTATCTGTATAAAGAAGTAATATTTACTTAGAGACATGCTTCATTCCCAAGCAGAGTTCTCTAGTGTAGTTTGCCTCCTCTTGGAGGAGGAGAAAAATTTGTTTTGTTTTGTTTTTGCTCAAGGCCTTGACCACATGCCAAACCATCCCAAGAGATCTTCAAGGATGGAGTCTGGGAGGACCTGTATGCAGCTTGCAGAGTAGTTATATCTATTTAGTGAACTATGTCTAGTTAATAAACTTCTCAAAATTCCAGAACATAATGGATTTTTAGATACATGCTAGTGCTCTCCTCCTTTCTTACAATTACTCCATGGTTTTCTTAATAACTAGGTGATCAGAAAATGTCATCTACCTCATAGCAGTAAATCAACATAGCAATAAATAAGCATTTTAATGGCGGTTTTAAAAAAGGGTGTCATGTAAGAATTTCATTAGCCTTTGTGAGCTGAAGGTGATGGAAGCTCATTTTACTAGATTTACTAGATTTAAAAAAATTTTTAATGTCCCTCAAGTTATCTGTCAACAATTTAATCAATATTTCCTGATTCTCTTCTGTGTGACACATACTATTTTGGGCATTGGTTACAAAAAAGTATGTTTTGACAACGCACAAGTCAATATATAATTATTTCAAGTAGAAATATAAAATTCAAAAAATAATTTTAGGTAGTCATGAGTATGGAGCAAAACTGGAAATAAAGATAGATAGGATTTTAAAAACAATGGGAAGCTAATTGGTTTACTTTGGACATGGTGGTCAGGGACCATGTCTCTGAAGAGATGACAGTTAAATGGAAACTTAAATAATAAGTCAAGTGTTTTAAGTGGAAGGCAAAGCAAGTTCAAGGCAGGAGCCAGTCTATTTATTTTCGATTAACAGAGAAAGAGCCAATGTGCCCCAGAGCTTTAGTAAACTGGGAGACGGCTGGTAGGAGATAGGATTGGAAAGGAAGCAGGGACAAAATGTATAAGACTTTATAGGCCCTGGGAAAGAGTTGGATTTTATATTAAATAAAATGGAAAAAAAAAACTGGAAAATTTAAAGCAGAAGAATAAGGTGATGTGATGAATATCTTATAAAAGTCATTCTGGATTCTCTATGGAGGCTGGAAGTGACAGGACAATGGTAAGGGCAGAGGGCAACATCGTCCACCAACTTACAAAACAACGTTCTGCCAAGAAGACATGCTCAGTGAGGCTGACAGGTGATTGGCAAGAACGGGTTAGAAAACTGGGGCTTACTATTAATCAGAGAAATGTGTAGTTTAATAAAAGGGATTTTTTCCTGCTGGAAGCTATCATTAAATCATCTTTAGCATCATCAGAGAAAATGCATAAATAATGTCATCTTTTTCATCTTAAAATATTTATTTTCCCAGATTCATCTGTACATTTGATTATTTTAAATCACACTTTAAAAATAGTAGCAAAAAAGTCTTTTTCATTTTCCCCTGTATTCTATGAACAAGAATATAATACACTGTGACTTGTTCAAAAGCATTCAACTCTTAAAAATAAATTACATTTCAAACATTTTTAAGAGCTAATAACTAAAACCATATTTTACATTGAAAAAGAAAAAGAGTACAAAGAATTTATTTAAATAAGATCACTATAAATCCAATCCATTTTTAAGTTAAAAGAAACTGTTTAACTGTGAAGTAGCTGGCAAAAGTACCATTTTTTTGTAGAAAGGGGAGATGAGTGGGGGAATGAATGATATTTTGATATAAAACAATCATAGGACAAAAAGTATTTAATAACAGGAGGTCAATCTTTCTGGTAGCATTTTACCCAAAGCTAGTCATTTATTTAAATGTCAAGAACATCCTGTCAAAATAGCCAAATTTGGAAAAGAGAGGTAAATTTTTAACAAGACGTGTATATATAAATAAGTTATAGTACAGAAAGTTCCTAATTATACTAAGAAATTTGGAAGTGGGATTTGAACAATTAAAGTGAGTCTGTATAAATGGATACTAAAATGTAAAAAGGCATGTTTTTAGAAAGTATTGACTGGAATTATCTTGAAGGAAAAAGTAAATTAAGTGTATGTTTATTGTATTTTATAACATTTAGATTATAAACGCAAAAATGTGCAAATTATAAAATTGCACAAGGAATTATCCCAGTGTGACCTTTTTGATTTGGGGCTTTTTATGTTTGACTCTGAGTACGCTATTTAAAAGAATGACAGCGTACCCTTCACTTTACATTGGACATTAGTAATATAATCATAAAGTGGATCATTTACTTTTCTAAGAGCATCTCTCAATATTTTCAACAATTCTAAAACATCCACAGCATTATCATTTTTCCTCTGTCATTGATTTGCCCTGAATTGTCTCCCTGAAACTTCAGACCCTTTTTTCATTGCCTACTTGAATTTTTCACTTAGATGACTAATAAGCAATTCAAAATTTAAGTGCCCAAACCATAACTCTTTATTCCCAGTACCGCTTTCTCCATCAGACTGCTTACCTCTGAGTCTACCACTCAGAAAATAGGACATGGTCTATCCATGTGATCAGAGAATTACCAGGGACTCATTGCTCTTCCTCTACTGTTTCATCCTCTCATTTTGCACATTTACCACATGAATCCATGTACTTCTTCCATATCTACTATTGGCATCATAGTATAAGCTGTACTTCTTTCTTGAATGGATTCCTACAAGCCCCCTAACTAAATCTTTGTTAACCTCGCCATAATCCATTATCCACTTAGGAGTCAGAACTATCTTTTAAATAGCAATATTGGAGCTTAAAAATGTACATTTCTTTTTATTGCAATTTGAAGAATTCAGAAACTCTGTCCTGGACCACAGAGCCCTCATGACCTGGTCCCTGTTCACTGATGTAATATCAACACTCAGTCACCAAGTTAGCCACTGCGTGCTTTCTTGGTTCCTCTCTGTTGGTGTTGATGGTCCTCCTGCCAACTCATCTGCCTGGGTTTCTCTTAACTCTTTTTTATTATTTGGTGTTCTCCTTTTTATTATGTATGTTTCACTTTAAATAACATCTCCTTTTTTTTTTTTTAGGACACGAAGTTTGCTTTAAATATTTTTTGGGGGGAAAGGACACCACACTTCTACTCAATTAAGAGAAACATTTTTACAGTCTTGAGGTCTTTTGTTTTCTTTACATTTATCATGCCATGAATTCATAGGGAATGGGTTCCAGCAATTCGGGCTCCTTTCCATTAGTTCTCACAAAGTGTGCTTCTCTGGGTGGGGCAGGCTGGCACTTCAGTTGAACCCAAGGACCTTTCTCTTTGGCTTCCTTCTTTTTCTGATCATTTTCCTTCACATGCTTCAGGAAGCTGTCTCGACTCTTTGAGTGTTTAATATGCTCAATGCGTTCATTAATTCTCTTGGCAAGAATCTTGCCCTTAACTTGTTTGTTTACAACAATGCCAACAGCATGCTGAGTAACATTGTAGACTCTTCCAGTTTTGCCATGGTAACATTTGTGGGGCATTCCTTTTTGAACAGTGCCCATTCCCTTGATGTCCACAATATCAACTTTCTTATGGATTCTCATGTATGTGGCCAAAGGAACAACTCCATGTTTTCTAAAATGTCTAGAGAACATATAGCGGGTACCTTTCCCCTTTCCTTTGTGTTCGTCATTTTGGTGAATTACTGGAAGATGGTGGTTCCCTTAAATAACATCTCCTAATAGAAGAGTTTGCAGAACTCTTTATCAGGAGTCTATACTCAGGCATGCTCTCTTATCACACCACCCTCTTTAATTCTCTGGATAGGATTTGTTCTAGCCCATATATTATCATGGGATATAGAAGGGCTATGGAAACAGAAATTTTGTCTGTTACTCCTGTATGCTCAGTCTTCAGTTAGTGTCTGGCATGTAGCAGAGACTTTGTGTGTGTACATGCCTATACACATATATATATGTATGTGTGTGTGTGTGTATCTATATCTGATGGAATAGATGAATGGTGAGTAGACATTTGGATCCAATTGTATCCAATGACATTGAAATGCCAGCTTTGAAGTACCTCATTGTATTTCATTCTATGATAAAAGGATTAAATCACCCAGAATATGCTTGTCTTATCTATTTTTTAAAGCAATGCATTTCTTAAAAACGTCTCATACAGACCTTGTAGAACCCTGTGGAGATAGACAGGCATTCACTGAGTCCTATTTAAAAACCTCTGCTCTGGCAAGGATACTCTGATCAGGCACAGCCACTTCCTCCAATGCTAGAAAGCTCAGCTGATATTAATATCAGTATGTCTTTTCTAAAAAGGGCCCAGATGCACTGCCTGTGGACCAGCTGCTTTTGCCCTCTATTTCTGATCCTTAGTTCTTTTGCTTTTCTTCTCCATATGTCAAAGTTTTCAAACCATTTGGAACCTTCCTCTCTACTTATATCCCATCATTGAGCAATTTTTACTTTGGACTTTCCAACAGCTTGATACAAGTAACCATCTATTAATATTGACCACCATCTGCAAAGCTTTAAATACAACTTAATGATGGTTGGAGTCTGCATTTTACTAAAAGAAAGGCAGCTAGTAATATCAAAACGCATGATAGGCGTTCTCAAGTATTTTGAAGCCTTATTGGTCTGGCCTCTCTCTTACAAACATTTCCTTTTCCTGTTTTAATGGTGTTCTCATTTAAGAGGAGTAAGACATTTTTCTCTCCCAACATTCTATTTGGTTTCCAATTCATTTTGATCATTCATCTGACAACACTTAGGATAGGAGACGTGAAAGTATACAATGAATCTACCCCTCTACAAGATTGCTTGTAACTCCCCCCAAATGCCCTACAAAACCTTCAACATTCAGAGAAATATTATTGCCTGTTATGAAAGAAACGGAGGCAAACTGGAGTTCTCCTAATTGGATTAGGTCATCTGATGGTCTACAGGACATGAAGTGATATCTGGTAGCAGCTTATGCTACTGCTTACCCTTCCGTGTAGCGATCACAATAACATTAAGGGTACGTACATGTAGAGGGAGCGAAAGAACATGAATACTATTCTTCCTTTCATTTTCTCTATCCTATTTGTATGATTTACTTCTTTATTTTTCCTCAGACTTGCACTGAATTTTATTTTAAAAAGTGAACATAGATGAAAAACGATCTCTTGGATTACAAAGTAGGGCAACGAGGTGAAAGGGAGTGGATGCAAGATACACAAAGTTATAAAACAGACAAGGGGATTATAAATGTATACTGTTTTCAACCTAAACGAAATCATTTGTCAGCAGGGGAAACTGTTTTGAGTGAAGATTATTTTCACCGCATATATGCAAAGTGTGCGTAGTAAGTCATTTAAATCAAGGTTATACATTGTCTTTAGGCAATTATTCTATTCTGCAGACGTCAAATGTAAAAAGCCAATTGTAAGCAGTTTTGAACCGTTATTTTGTTGTAATTATGCACTCCTCTGACAAAAGATAATGATTTATTTTACAAAGAAAATGCTGCAGGGTTACTTTGTGGAATTTATAGTGTAACAGGGAGAAATCATTAACCAAGCAGGTACACAGGAGAGGGGTGGATGCTAGTGTGCAGTGGGAAATGAGTCAGCTCATCTGAGGATTGATGTGTGCACTTTAAGATCTTTATAATCACATTAGACCTGCTTGTTAGCATTTGGGCACAATATTCACCCACGATGAAATTTTTGGCTTTCTCTGCCCAATGAGATGAGCTCTAGAAAAAGAGACAGGTAGTACTATTTTTTTTTTGGTGGTGGTACTATTTTTTTAAGGCTGTTTGGGAGATGACCCTAAATCTGAGGAGGCTAGGAAGGGGTAAGAGAAGAGATGATATAACAAATTCAGGCCCAAACTGAAAAGATGGTTGAGTCTTGGTCAGTGTGAGCTGTTCACATTGTGGACACACCGGGGCATTCCTGTGGAGAGGCATGTTTTCAAAAGCCTGTTGGGCTGGGAGTTTATGCATGAAGTTCTCAGAAGTCACAGCACAACAGAGAACCCTCCTGCTGATTTTTTTTTTTAACCAGATTTGTAGCTTAGATCAGCTAACAGTTTTTTAATCATTGAAAGAATACTTTAAAAATTAATAACTTAATAGTGACATCATAATCTTTCACTTTTAATGTTTATTTTATGCTGTGTAGCACATGCTTTTACATTAGCCAGAGGAGCCATGAGGAAGGTATGATTACAAGAATAACAATTGCAGACATACCCTTCGTCTAACTCTTTGTCCAAGTTGTGCCAAGCAGAATGGGATTCCAACTTCTTCTCCTAGCTTCTCCCATTTTCTGACAGGGAGCTAGGTTTCTGATAGGTTCTCTTTAGCAGGTTTTGATATTAACCTCTGTAACCTGTGGGCATCAATTTCTTTCATTATGTCACTGCCAAGCTCTGCTCCATGTTCCCTTTATGTGGCCCAATCATGGGACATTTATTTTGTTTTCACAGAGTTATGACCTCTTTCATAATTACTGGTAGTGATCTTCCTACCTTTGTCACGAATCATGTTTCTCTCACTAAAACAAACAGGTTTCATTTCCATGCTTCCTAGTACTATGCTTGGGCTTCCTATAATGGAAATGGAAGTTCTTGATTTTTTAAGTAATATTCTTAATGTTATAGCATTTATATTTATCCATTTTTTTCAGTTCCATATAGCTCTTATTTTTGAGAAACTTATGTCCAGTTGTCTCAGACTTGGATAGAAAGATAAAACAAGTTTAACCTAAAATTATTCTTCTCCCAAAATCAACTCATGCCCACTGAGTCTTTTCTGCTCCAGTGAACTCATTTTTTACTCATGACAATAAAGGAGCTTCAATCCCCTATGCCCCCGACTCGTGATATCTAAACCTGGCATCCTGGGACCTGAGAATCAAATCTAAATCTCCCTTTCCTATTTTCCCTCTGGAGACCTTCTAGACCTCTTTGCAAACATAACCCTTGCCTCTGCTCTGTTTTGCCAGTTATCACAGTGTATATGTGGATTCTCCTTCCCCTCTGCTTCCCAGGCCTAGACTTTATTAAAGATATTTGCATTTTAATCTAGATACCATATAATTTGCTGTTTAAAACATTTTTTGGTGAAAACTTGTTAGGAGAAGAAAGTTTTAATCTTGAAAATATGTATACAGTGAAAATTAGTCTTCAAACTGAAGAAAATTGATAGCTTATTCTTTGTTTTCAATTCTTCAGCAAACTATAACAAATTTTGGTGGATTTAAAAAAATAGCAAGTTGGTTCTTATCAAAGAGCTCACAAGTTAGTCGGGGAGAGAGTACTTATCAAAAAAAAAAAAAAAAAAGAAGAAGATGGCAGATAATGACAAATGACCCAGCAGGGGAATAGATCCCATGGTTGAGAATCATACAAAAAGATTTATATTGAGAAGAATTGGAAAAGGCATAGTGAATGTTATCTCGTTTTAAGAAGATATGAAGAATTTGTAAAAATTCAAAAGGCTGCTGTAAGTGATGGACCTCGGGGTGTGTGTAATATGCTGAGCGAGAATGGGGGATAGAAGTTGGTCAGCGCATTGGGGAATGGTTTGGGGACGTCTAGGTCAGAGAACCTGTGGTGGCAATCCAGTACAGTGACTGAGACAATGGATTTGAAGGTGGACATTTTTGAGCTTCACCCTTAGCTTTCCTACTATTTGCTGTGTGCCATTAATCAAGTTACTTAACACCTTTGTTAGAGTTTTCTCTCAGTGGAATGGGACTAATGATAGAAATGATTTATAGTTAGGAAGCTGGAGCTACGCAGATAGCTCAGTAAATAGGTAGGTAGATGAAAGTGCATAGAAGGATGACAAAGGAGGATGGCGGTGGAAATCAGGATTTAGAACTTCATGCATGGGCATGTAAAATTCAACTTTGCTTATACGAACTGGTTAGTTCTACCCATGAAGCAATTATTTAAATTAATTAAATTTAGAGAAATTAATTTATGTTTATTAGGTACCAATTTGACAATGAATCTCTGACCTTGAAAATTAAAAGATGAGCAGTAATGACTACCATTTATTTTCAGGGCCCTGACATTTCATTAGATTCTGTATAATACTAGTACATTCAAATACAATAAAGTAGTAAAGATAGGGCAATTGAATGAGATATTTCTTAGTAAATGTAATTGTTTTTTAATAATGCATTATAATATGTAATAATATTTGTATAGGCAATATATTAATATAATAATATATTTTTATAATAGTATATTCCTTAAATCTACAAAATTATTCTTTCCCAATTGGGTTTATAAATATATGGGAACAATATCTGCCCTTAACTCATGCAGGCCACAATTCACTTATTTACAGTATTAATTTGTGGAAAGGCTCATTTACCTAATTGACTCTGCAAAGGCAAACTTCAACACAGCTTTCCCAAATCATCACATGTTATAGTAGTTAATGATATTTCATCTATCCACTCAGTATACCAGGTAAAAAAGTGACTTTTTTTTAACTAGGATGATTCAGATGATTATGTTAATTTTTCCATATTTTTCTATTTATTAATAAATCATTAAGGTTTTTTAAAGTGTGGGCAGAAACCATGCATTTATTCTAATAGGGACAAGTAATAAGTTGAATATATCTGGGTGATTTAGGCTGGTTATATGACTATTTAATAGTGTGCACATGATTACATTTACAAAGGTGTATTACCAATGAAAATTCCATGACATTGCAAATCAATTCATAGAATTATTAGAAACATTCAAATATGCTATTTTAGAATGACAACTTATTTCTGTTTTTTGTTTGTTCGTTTTTCTCAGGTACAGTTCTAATCTTTAAAAAAACACACTGAGATGCCTCGGTGTCTTTGTACATTGTTCCTCAGGAAGTATTCAGAACAGGAAATAACCACACAGTGCTAATACAAATTTCCTTATTATTTCTGCAACTCACTTCAAATTAAACTAACTTTGATAATAATAATATAGTCCCTGGACAATTTGCACAGTTCATTTTCTTATATTTATATTAATGTGAATTCTAAATAAGTAACCAAATTCTTTTATTTTTTTAAAGATTTTATTTATTTATTTGAGAGAGAGAATGAGATAGAGAGAGCATGAGAGGGGGGAGGGTCAGAGGGAGAAGCAGTCTCCCTGCTCAGCAGGGAGCCCGATGTGGGACTCGATCCCAGGACTCTGGGATCATGACCTGAGCTGAAGGCAGTCACTTAACCAACTGAGCCACCCAGGCGCCCCTCCAAATTCTAACAAATAGAAGGAGTATAGCTCATCCTCCTGTCTTCTAGTTTACTGCCCCCCCCCACCCTGTGACGCTTGGCACAGGGTCCCCTTGTTCACTGATGCCCTCTTTTTCTTGCCTGTCACCTGACTTCTGGTATAACCATGGTAACAACTGCTCTCTTCAAAGGGGCTGTATTGTAATTTATACATATTTCAGGCATGTTTTTAAAGATTGTTTGCTTATGAGTTCTTACATTGAGTATTCTATATATGTGTCTTAACTCAAGCCTTATGTATATGTAAGTTCATATATCTCTGTGTGTACATATGTTTTTACATTATATATTTATATTATGTATAACATATAAATTATATTTGTATTATGTATAATATATGTAAATTTATATTATATACAAATATACAATATACTATATATAAACCCCTATACATGTTGGCAATAATGTTGGGTATATGTTCAGAAATAAAATATTCTAGTGAATTATTACTTAATTAAATAGAAATTATGCTTTATTGCTACCCTACAACCCAGCAATTGCACTACTGGGTATTTACCCCAAAGATACAGATGTAGTGAAATGAAGGGGCACCTGCACCCCGATGTTCATAGCAGCGGTGTCCACAATAGCCAAACTGTGGAAGGAGCGAGATGCCCTTCAACAGATGAATGGATAAAGAAGATGTGGTCCGGGCGCCTGGGTGGCTCAGTTGGTTAAGCGACTGCCTTCGGCTCAGGTCGTGATCCTGGAGTCCCGGGATCGAGTCCTGCATCGGGCTCCCTGCTCGGCGGGGAGTCTGCTTCTCCCTCTCCCACTCCCCGTTTGTGTTCCCTCTCTCGCTGTGTCTTTCTCTGTCAAATAAATAAATAAAATCTTTAAAAAAAAAAAAGATGTGGTCCATATATACAATGGAATATTACTCAGCCATCAAAAAGGATGAATACCTACCATTTACATTGACATGGATGGAACTGGAGGGTATTATGCTAAGTGAAATAAGTCGATCAGAGAAAGACAATTATCATATGGTTTCACTCATATGTGGAGCATAAGGAATAGCATGGAGGACCACCGGGGAAGGGAGGGAAAACTGAATGGGAAGAAACAAAGAGGGAGACAAACCATGAGACAAACCCCTTGCAGAAGGGGAGGTGGGTGGGGGGATGGGGTAACTAGGTGTTGGGCATTAAGGAGGGCACAGGATGTGATGAGCACTGGGTGTTATACGCAACTGAAGAATCACTGAACACTACATTTGAAACTAATGATGAACTATATGTTGGCTAATTGAATTTAAATAAAAAAAAGAAATTATGCTTTATTATTACGATTATTTTTTCTTAATATCCTTCATCTATTTCACCCATCTCCCACTACCTCCCCTCTGGCAAGCACCATTTTACTCTTTGAGTTAGAGTCTGTTTTTTGTTACTCTTTTTTTCCCCTTGTTTATTTATTTCCTAAATTCCACATATTAATTAAATCATATGGTATTTGTCTTACTCTGACTTATTCACATAGCATTATACCCTCTAGGTCCATCCATGTTGTTGCAAATGGCAAGATCGCATTCTTTTTTTAATGGCTAAGTAATAGTCCATTGTGTATGTGCATATATATTTTACAAGATATATGTATATATGTATATATCTCACATCTTCTTTATCCATTCATCAGTGGATGGACACTTGGGTTGCTTCCATATCTTATAAATAATGATGCAATAAACATATGAGTGCATATATTTTTGAGTTAGTGTTTTTATTTTCTTTGAATAAATACCCAGTAGTGGAATTATTGGATCATATGGTAATTTTATTTTTAATTTTTTGAGGAACTTCCATACTGTTTTCCACAGTGGCTGCACCAATTTGCATTCCCACCAATAGTGCATGAAAGTTCCTTTCTCTCCACGTCCTGGCCAGCCCTTATTAGTTCTTGTATTTTTGTTTCTAGACATTCTGACAGTTGTCAGGTGATATCTCATTGTGGTTTTGATTTGCATTTCCCTGGTAATTAGTGATGTTGAGCATATTTTCATGTGTCTGTAGGCTATTTGTATGTCATCTTTGAGAAAATGTCTATTCAGTTCCTCTGCCTATTTTTTTAAATCATATTTAAATAGTCCTCTGCCTGTTTTATCTCTCTCTCTTTCTATCTGGTGTGTGTGTGTGTGTGTGTGTGTTCAGTTGTATAAGTTCTTTATATATTTTGGCTATTAACCCCTTATTGGATATATAATTTGCAAGTAGGTTGCCTTGTCATTTGCTGATGTTTTTCTTCACCATACAAAAGATTTTTATTTTGGTGTAGTCCCAATAGTTTATTTTTGCTTTTGTTTCCCTTGCTTGAGGAGACATATCTAGAAAAATATTTCTGCTGCCACTGTCAAAGAAATTACTGCCTATGGTTTCTTCTAGGAGTCTTATGGCTTCAGGTCTCACATTTAGATCTTTACTCCATTTTATTTTTGTGTATGGTGTAAGAAAGTGGTCCAGTTTCATATTTTTGCATGTAGCTGTCTAGTTTTCCCAGCACCATTTGCCATTTGTTGAAGAGACGGTCTTTTATTCATTGTATACTCTTGCCTCCTTTATTATAGATGAATTAACTATATAACAGTGGGTTTATTTTTGAGCTCTCTATTCCGTCGCATTGATCTATTTTTGTGCTAGTTCCATACTGTTTTGATTACTACAGCTTTGTAGTATATTATGAAATCTGGGATTGAGATAACTCCAGTTCCTCTTTCTCAAGATTGCTTTAGCTATTTGGGGTCTTTTGTGGTTCCATGCAAATTTTAGCATTATTTATTCTGGTTCTTTGAAAAATGTTGTTGGTATTCTGATAGGAATTGCATTAAATCTGTAGATTGCTTTGGATAGTATGGACATTTTAACAACATTGTTTCTTCTAATTTATTAATATCTAATATCTTTTTATTTGTGTCATCTTCAATTTATTTCATCAGTTTTTTTTTCTTCAAGTTTTTATTTAAATTCCAGCTGGTTAACATACAGTGTAGTATTTGTCTCAGGTGTAGAATTTAGTGTTCATCATTTACAACACCCAGTGCTCATCACTACTAGTGCCCTTCTTAACCCATCCCCCACTTAACCCATCCCCCTTCCCACCTCCCCTCCAGTAACCCTCAGTTTGTTCTCTGTAGTTTAGAGTCTGTTTCCTGGTTTGCCTCTCTCTCTCTTTCTCTCTTTTTTTCATATGTTCATCTGTTTTGTTTCTTAAATTCCACATATGAGTGAAATCATACGGCATTGTCTTTCTCTGACTGACTTATTTCGCTTAGCATAATATTCTCTAGCTTCATCCACTTCATTGCAAATGACAAGATTTCATTTTTCTCGTGGCTGAGTAATATTCCATTTTATATAGATACCAACACTTTATCCATTCATCATTTGATGGACATTTGGGTTCTTTCCACAATTTGGTTATTATTGATAATGCTGCTATAAACATCGGGGTGCATGTTGCACTTCGAATTAGTATTTTTGTATACTTTGGGTAAGTAGCTAGTAGTGCCATTGTAGGATTGTAGGGTAATTCTATTTTTGAACTTTCTGAGGCACCTCCACACTGTTTTCCACAGTGACTGCACCAGTTTGCATCCCCACCAGCAGTGTAAGAGGGTTCCTGCTTCTCCACATCCTCACCAACACCTGTTGTTTCCTGTGTTAATTTTAGCAATTCTGACTGGTGTGAGGTGATATCTCATTGTACTTTTGATTTGTATGTCCCTGATGATAAGTGATTTTGAGCATCTTTTCAAGTGTCTGTTGGACATCTGGATATCTTCTTTGGAAAAATGTCTGTTCCTGTCTTCTGCCCATTTTTAAATTGGATTATTCATTTTTTAGGTGTTGAGTTTTATAAGTTCTTTTTCTTTTTTTTTTTGAGTGTTGTAAGTTCTTTATATATTTTGGGTACTAACCTTTTATGAGATATGCCATTTGCAAATATTTTCTCCTATTCCACAGGTTGCCTTTCAGTTTTGTTGATTCTTTCCTTTGCTTTGCAGAAGCTTTTTATTTTTTTTTGGAGTCCCAATAGTTCATTTTTGCTTTTGTTTCCCTTGCCTCAGGAGACATACCTAGAAAGAAGTTGCTACAGCTGATGTCAAAGAGGTTACTGCCTTTGTTCTCCTCTAGGATTTTTATGGTTTCAGGTCTCACATTTAGATCTTTAATCCATTTTGAATTTATTTTTGTGTTTGATGTAAGAAAGTGGCCCAGTTTCATTCTTTTCATGTTGCTGTCCAGTTTTCCCAACACCTTTTGTTGAAAAGACTGTCTTTTTCCCATTGGATATTCTTTCCTGCTTTGTCGAGGATTAATTGACCATATAGTTATGGGAAAACAATTCCTTTTTTATATTTTTTAACGTAACTCTGTTTTCGGTGTGGAAGGAGTGGCTAGAGTAGATGAATGTGGAAACCCGTTAGAAGACCATTAAATAGCTGATAATTGGCCAAGCAGGGAAATAATCCAGCTTTTAAACTCTGAAAGAAGAAAGTACAGTAATTATTTCTTATTGTTGGCCACATCCACAGCCAATTTTAGTCACTGTAATAGTGACTGAGCTGCAACCGTCATCTATGTTACTACATTCGCTACATCACTCCTACAATTACTATGTTGCTACTGCCCTCAAATTGGTCTTTCTGACTTTAGCCTTGCCTGCTGGAAGACAGTCCATGCTGCTGCAGCCAGAGTGATTACTCTAGAATGTGAACAGGATCATGACATTCCCTGATGGTAAACCTTTCCAGGGCTGCCCACTGATCTCAAAAGTCCAAACTCTTGAAGTGCCACAGAAGGGGTATTCAAGCCCATTTGTGCCTAGCTTTTATTTTCCATGTCAGATTAAATATTATCCACTCATATCAAACTGGGATGCAGCCAGAATGAAGAATTTCATTCCCACAGAGAAGCCACACACACTTTTATGTCTGGGACATTAGATGTGATCTTCAGTCTACATCCAACACCTCTGATGACAAATCTCATTGTCCCACTCTAACCCCCATCACACATGGAAACATATTTTGCCTGGGTCATGGTCTCCAACATTCACATCACAGGGTTTACATTACCTGTCAACTCTTCTAGAAAGATTTCCCAGTCCAGGATTGATGGTCTTCTGTCATTGCAGTTATCATTATTTAATTCCATTGCTTGCTTACTTTGGCAAACTGCCTCTTGATTTTCTGTAAGGAGGACTATTACTTTCTTGTTCCCAGTTGTATTTCCAGAGCCAAGCACCATAGTAAGTGCTTGAAAAATACTTGTTCAGTTAATAAGAATGAAGACTGAATGTTTGAATAAATGAACAGATTTAGGTGTTTTAGGTATCTTCCCCCACAACAGTATTCAATCAAAACTTTGTCACTTAGGAACTATATAGTCACCACAAATGACTTATTCAGTTTCTCAGACAATCACCTCATGGTTGGTGGCTGAAACAGGTGTGAGTTCTCATTGGCTTTAATTTTTTCCCTAATGAATCTATGGAGATAAAAGCAAAAGTATTTTTTTTTTATCATGGGTCCATATACAATCTGCAAAGGTATGAAAAAAATAAGCACAAGGGATTTCCTGGCCCATGGCTTATGTTCTTGCTGTTTAATTTCATTTCTAGCTGAGATAAATATTGAGGTTTCTGCTTTACAAAATTTTGGCTCAGGATTAGTTTTCAGAAGATTGCTGGTTCTGCTTAGGATATGCTCATCTTCTCCTGGGATGTTTGGGTAAAATCTAGGGATTATTCAGTCCAAGCATCTAATCCCACTTGCTGACTATTTCAACACTCTAGTCAGTATCATGTTTCCTGGATCTTGCGACATAATTCGGCTATGATAGATTCTATTGGTTCTTGATATTGACATTGTCCTCTGATGCTTTCAGAAACCCCTGATGCTCCCTTGGAATATCTGAAAACAAATCTAATAGCTTGTCAAGGGAACCTGACTGGACCCTGAGGTCAGATTGAGATATAATTAGGAAAAAATAAATAGATGAACCTTAATTATCTGAATAGTTCAATGCCCCTTGCCTATTATTCATAGGCCACTGTCTGCTCATTTCAGCTTTGGTCTTAGGTTTATTCTGTTAATCTACATCTTTAAAAACTACAGATTTTAGAATTGTGTGATTTTTAGCTTTGCCCCCTTAAAAATACATATCTTTCTTTCTTATCTTCATATAATTAGATTTTCTTCACCTATTTTTCCTGTAAGGCTATTGCTTTTGTGGTAAAGATAACAGAAAGGGATAACTCATTTTTATTTATATTTACATAATGCAACAATTTATTTTGAAATTCTTAGTCATAAAATGTGGTCCAAAAGTGTTTCATGAACAAAGTATTGGAAGGTTTATCTATAATAGAAAACAGAGGGAGTATTTAAATAATATGAATAAGTTTTCTCATTACATATGACCTCATTCTGAATTAATTTCCTGATTTATTTTGATTTAGACAAATTCTCCACACATGAAATATTTGTAGAGTTTAAGATGTGAATAAACTCTGAATAATTTGTTCTGTAAAGCTGCACCTTCAAAGAAAGTACTAATTATTCATTAACATGGATGTGTTTTGATATAACTTCTTATAAACTTGAAATAATTCTTAAGCAGTAAAATCTATAATTTTCTTCTATGTGGAAAATATCTCAACATTGCAACGTTAGTGGAATATGGTACCAATTTAAAGGCATGTCTGACAGAGTAGGTGCTCTATATATGGTGGCTAATTTTAATGCCTCACAATATTTTACAGTAACAGTTCATAGAATTGTGATTAAATTAAACTATTTTTGTTAATTTGTTGAATGTGTATACTTTTGTTTTAGAAAAATAAATATTTAATAATATTTTAATTGAAAATACCAGTTATTTATCTACCACAGATAATTTAAATTTAAGGAAGAAAATGAGACTCATTTATTCTCCTGCTACCCAGTAATTATTACTTTTAACGTGGTGACATATTTCTCTTCTTTTTATATTTAACATAATTAATATTTACTTTAAAAAAAACAACTCTTTGTATCTTTGCAGTAGATGAACTTTAGAATCAGTATTTCAGTTTCCCACAGAGATTTTTTTTAAGTGTTTATTTTTAATTCCAGGTAGTTAGCATACAGTATTATATTAGTTTCAGGTGTATGATATAGTAATTCAACAGTTCCATCCACAGAGATTTTGATTGGGAAGACATTAATTTAAAAGTTAATTTGGGAAGAGATGATATCTTACATTATTTGTTCTTCCCTTTCTAGGACATGATGTATCTTCCCATTTTTTTTCTCAAATTCTTTTTTAGGCCCATATGTCAAGAGCAAGAATTACTTTTTTACATAGGCCTTAAACACATCTTTTTGTACCAAACCCTGTCCCCCCCACACACATTTCTTGAATTAATTCATTGACTTTTTTTGTTGTATTTGTTTTAAGTATTTCTATCTGTATACCTAGCTCTACTTCCTAATTCATCTTGCTTTTATTTTTTGTTTGATTAACTTCAAAATCATATCACATAAAGACAATAGTTTTACCTCGGTCTTTACAAATTTTAGAACTCATTTATTTTTCTTACATTATTGATTAAATGGTGGTGTTAAAAAACAATGTTGAAAAATAGAAGTGATAGCAGATATCTTTGTTTTATTCCAAATTTCCAAATATTAGACTCAAAACTATTAGAAAATTGGAAACTATTAAAATGTAAGAAAATATTTCCAATATTTGTTGTAGACATCTTTATCACATTAAGGAAATTTTCTTCTATTTGTAGCTTACTGTGATAATTTTTTATTCCGTAATGAGCCTTGAAAAATTATTTAAAAATTTAATATGTTGGAAGATGATTAAATACATATATATTTTTTTACTCATTTAATCTAGACAAATAATAAATACTTATATTTTTAAATGATGAAACCTTCTTAAGTTCTTTGGTAAATCCGTTGGTCACAATGTGCTATTTTTCTAACACACTATTGAATGTGGTCTATGAATTAGTTAAAATAATTTAGGCTGAAAGTATCTACAAATTCTAATTCAAATTGATTCAGAGAAAAAGGGAAATTTATTAGCTCACGAAACAAGAAGTCCAAGTAGGGCATGCTAATATTTGGGTGAGTTCAGAGATCAATAATATTAAGAACTCAGGTTATTTTCATCTCCCAGCTGTGCTATCCTCAATGTGGTTGTATATGTCATTTTAATAGCTAAATTCCATTCTATTCCATGGATGAACTAGAATTTATTTAATCATTAGCTTTGAAATCATAGATTTGAAATTATATACTTAGATTATTCAAATAATTTACCCTTATGAATGACATTGAGAAAAATGTAGACTAGTCTTTTTTGCACTGTATGTTTTTGTATTTAAGTTAGAGAAGTGGCAGTCCAGGAGCAAAAGATACAAGCAATTTAAGGCTCTGATCTAGAAACAGTCTTATACCTCCAGCAGCTGTGTATGAGAGTGCCTGGCCTACTGCACACTATCTCATCCCTGTTACCGGCATTGAGCGTTGTCATTAAAAAGGAAAAAGAGAACAAAACAAAAACCTGTGGTTATGAGAATATGTATATGTATATGCTAATTAGATAATTTCCACTAACATGAGATCATGTCCATTCTGCATTATTTATCCCATAGTACTTACAGTGGTTCAGAAATTTCATCTGCTTTCATTATTTAGGGAAAAATCGTTTTGGTGAACAGGGAGCATTGAACTAATATTTTGGTGATTCACATTCTTGCAATTCAATTCCCCTTTATTTACTATGTTATAAAAACAACAAAAAAATTAATGTAAAGTGTGCGTAGTCCTTCCCACCTTCTAAACAGTGACCAACATTTCCTGTGTAAAGGCCTGAATAGAAAGGGATGGAGTTCAAATGGTCTGTGATTTACAATGCTTTGACTTAATGATTTTTTTTACTTTATGAGGGTGCAGAAATGATACACATTCAGTAGATACTGTACTTTGAATTCTGAATTTTAATCTTTTCCCAGGCTCGCGATATGTAATACGATATTCTCCTGTGATGCTGGGCAATGGCAGTGAGCCCAGCTCCCAGTTAGCCACAAGATCAGGAGGGTGAACAAGTGTAAGGAAAGGATTTGATGTATGTTGAAATTATTTTTGAATGCATAGGTTATGTTTTATGGTCCACAGCACTTCTGTGACTCTGAACCACATCATTTTTCTAGAACTTCTCATACATATTTTGATTGTGCCCAGCATGGCCATTATTAAATCCAAGATAACAAGTCAATTTTTGCCAGCATTTTAATATTTACTTTTCACTACTTAGTTCTTCCTCAATTCTTATCTATAGTAGGGATGCTTCCTTCAAGTTCCCCATCAGACAGGACAAGGAAACATCTGTTGAGTACCAACCAAGTGTGAACTCTCATTCTGGTGCTATGATGAGGGAATAATGAGGAATGTACTTAAGATCACTTGACAGAAAGAGACTCACAATTGTAGAAAGCATGGTTATTTGCCTAGCTTGATTCTGTTCCCTACTCTCTTCTTTGTGACCAAACCTGGATTTGTTCAGATGTTGATAACAAACTAATCAGCCATTTCATTTTGGAGAAACTGGCTCCATCTCCAATTGTAATGGTGGTTCGTGATTTGTTTAAATCAACAAGCATATGCCATTCTCCTGGTTATTGAAATTCTGGCTGTTCAGACTTGGAGAAAGAGCCACATTCCTTGGTGTTAGTAAGGAGGCATATTCTCATGTGCTGCTAAGAGCCTTTACATGATCCCCAGGGTAACCAGCCTTAAGATGAAGCCAACAATGTGAACAACAGAGCAAAGGGAAGGAAAGAACTGAAGTCCCTGATGATATCATTAAACTATTGAATTAATAATCCATGACATCTGTCTTCCTCTTGATTTCTTATTATAGAAGCTAATAATTTTTTAAACATTTCTGACTGGAGTTTCTGTTATTTACAGTTGGAAGCATCCTGACTAATATAACAATTAATAATTAAGTGAGAAAGTTTTGATAATTATGACATTATTTTCACCTGGAAGCCTTTATTTACTGCTATGTAGACGGGTACTTTCTGGTGTGTATTGTTATTTTTAGTGCAAACATGTTTGCTTTGTATTATTAGTAACAGATACTTTTTTTGCAAGCCAACCAATATCTCCCTCTCTTCCTTTTTCTTCATTTAAATGTTATGGTTTGAAAGTAAAAATATAGCCTAAATGTTTATGTGAACAGATTTGAAATATTACTCTCTTCTATCTTAATGAAACTTGACTACAATGTTGACTCAATTAATTGAAATACCCTAATATTATACAACATATTAATGAATTTTAATAGTTAATTCGGTGTAAAAATTTATTTTAGTGTATGTGTAATTGGTTGCTATATTTGAATTTATAAGAGCTAAAGGCTTAAAAGGACATGTTTGTATTTTTAATTTCTGTTAGTAGTATAGTAATCCACAATTAAAATTTTATCAGACCTCTCAATATCCTATATTGTTAATTTTTACTATAAAAACATGAAAAAAGTACTCTGATAAGGTCAACACAATAAGTCACCAATAAGGAAAGACTGGATAAATGTTTATATTTTGCAAAATAAAGTTCAAAATTACAAAATGCCTTGGGCTGAACATTTTATTTTACAAAATGTAAAACACTCTTTTCTCAGTTTTTCCTTTTCTGCAGCAGGTAAATTGTGCAGAGAGCCAAATAACGTCTTCAAACATGTAAAGTTGATATACAGAGGATGTACTTTCCTTTCATAACCTTGTGTTTCCACCCAGAAAGTATTCACCTTCATACTCCTCCAGTAGAAATTTAAATTCAGGAATGAGGCAAATGGGCCAGAGGAGAGGCAAGGTTCTATATTAGAGTAGGGATTATGTTTAGAGGACAGGTACTTCTTAAGGTTATCTGATAATAAACTTGGATTTTAGGTGAGCAACCTCTAAATCTTACTCTTTGCTGTGTTGAGACATGGAAGAGACACAAATGGTGAAGAGATTAGTTTTACACAATCAAAGGGTCAACTGGAAGGAAGGCAGAAGATGGTAATGTGCAGATTTATGTTGCAAACAAAGACTATATTTTTGTATTACAGTACAATGAGCAATCAAAGATGAATATAAAGTATCTAGTCTGGGTGATGGGCAAACTCATCACAGTATTATCAGAAATAAATAAGTAGATAAAAAAGTACGAAGGAGCATATTGTTTGGGTTTTTTTTTTTTTATTTTCAACATCCTCATGAAAACCATTATTTCATGTATTTGGTATATTTTTGTAGAGAAGAAAGTGGGTGGTTTCAGGTGTAAGAATCAGGGCCCATGGCTTATCTCTCATTTCTCAAATAGTACATATATAATATATAAAATATATAGAATATATATTATAAATATATATTATATGTCTACATATTATAGTATGTGGATGACATTCACAAGGACAATCCCTTGCTCTGGATGTTTGCTTATATTGTTATTAAAAAAGTATGTTCAAGAAAGTAAACCACTAGTGTAACTTGTGATCATAGCAATCATTAACAACACACAATCTTCGCAGTGATGAGAAAGTTTTCAGATTGTATCTGTGCTCCTTGGAACTATTTCATAAAAATGTATACGATGTTTTATAAAATGAATTTTAAATTCATTCAATTTTACTTAAAAATGATTTACATACTTGATTAGTAGTAGGTGTGATTTTCTGCACACCTCAATCTCAAAATGTTGCTGCTGATCTATGCATTTGAAAAATATATACAGCAGTATGGTTCAGTTTTCCTTTCTCAAATGTGAGCTCTAGGCCCATGAATTGTATGTGAATTAGTGAGATTCATGATTTTATTTTAGTGCCTGACATTGACTTGGTTAAATATTCTTTACCTCAAGAGGTGATGGTTCTCAAATTATAATCCAAATGTTTTGACCTTACCATCACTGCAAATATGTCTGAAATGTAAGGAAAATTTAGCCCGCAATTTTCTGGTTCATTTACTCATCAAACTATCTTATTAAAGCCACTTCATATTCAAGAAACTTCTTAGCAAATTATTTCCAGCTTATTTCATAGTCCCAGGAAGTTGACACTTACTAACCCAACTAAATCCCTGTAGATTCTCCACAGTGTATAATTCAGTTCACATAGGTTTTATGTTGCTACAGTTAATAGGGAGATGGGTCTCCCAATCCTCCCTAAAACATTTATTATGAGCAAGTCAAACCAAGTTTCTATCAGCTATTCATTCCTAATCTCCCTTCCTCCACACAAATTTAGAGAATTATTTTCATTCTCTTGCTGTTTCTAGAGGTATTTCCTAGTATTTATCTGGATCTTAGTCACTGTATATATATTTTTAAGCACAATATACTCTACATTTTTTTAAAAGATTTTATTTATTTATTTGAGAGAGAGAATGAGATAGAGAGCATGAGAGGGGGGAGGGTCAGAGAGAGAGGCAGACTCCCCGCTGAGCAGGGAGCCCGATGCGGGACTCGATCCCGGGACTCCAGGATCATGACCTGAGCCCAAGGCAGTCGCCTAACCAACTGAGCCACCCAGGCGCCCTCTACATTTTTTAATATTCTTTTGTTATTGCTGGTATTCCCTTACAAAACAGTATAGCTTTCTTTTTATCTATTTTTTTTCTTAAAAAGAAAACGCAGGCAACTATTTATCCAATATAAATAAAAATCAAAACAATTGTGGTGAGATCAAGTAGAATGATACTGTACACACAAAGGAATCTAGTTTAGTGCCAGGGGAAGAAAAAATAAAGGTCACTTGACAACATGTTCAATCCAAATTGAAAATCATATGATGAAAATAAATGAAAGAAAATGAAAGACATATTCTGGGTCATTGGATTAAGGTGACCTGGAAGGGAGTGGAGGTATAAATTTGTGTACAAAGAAGTGAAAGCATAATTTTATGAAGTGGAAATCTATAGGATTTTTATGTAAGTTCTGTAGGATATATGAGGAGAAGGATGAAATGAGACAACCACAGTCAACTCTCAATTTACCAGGGTATCATGCAGGAGTAAGGTCACGGTTTGCCTCAAATCAATTGTGAACAGACCGTATAAACTCTAGGCATACACTGACTAACCAGTAGTGGTATAAACTACCAGCAATAAAAATGATAGACTATGTCTTCTTGGAATATTTTGGGGATTTAGCAATTATAAAGGCAAGCAAGCAAGTGAAATGCTGAGCAAAGACAGAGAAATTCAGATGTATTTTTTGATGGTCAGGATGATTTTGTTTTTGATCATATGCCAGAGAACATATTTCAGAGACTGCAGTCTGGGGAATATCCACAGAGGTATGGAGCCTAAGATTCATTTTACAGTGGAAGTAGGGTGATGGGCACTGTTTCTCTAACTACTTCTCAGTTCAGCTCTTGCTCCCCCCTTTTAATTGATGTATAATTATGGCTAATAAATGCCCAGATCTTAAATGTACAGTTTTATGAGTTTTAACAAATGATTTAATCCACACCTTATCAAAATACAGGACATTTATGCCATTCTAGAATGTTCTCTCAAACTCACCTCCTAACAATCTCCTCTTTTCCTACACTCCAAATTATGGTTCTAATTTCTGTATCTATTGATCTATTTTATCTTTTCTGAAATGTCATATCAGTGGAATTATACAGTATGTACTAATTGTGTCTTGCTTCTTTTGCTCAGCAAGCCCTGCTGAGGTAGCATATCCATCCATACATCAATGCTTCACTTTTTATTGCTGAACAGTATTCCATTATTTGATGATACCATGATTAGTTTATCCATTCTCGTCTTAAGGGGCATTGGTGTTGTTTCCAGTCTGTTGTTACTGTTATAAACTTTTATGTGTATGTCTTCTTTGAGAGAGCTCACTTTTTTTTTAAAGATTTATTTTTTTTATATTTTATTTATTTATTTATTTATTTATTTTTTTATTGAGAGAGAGAGAATAATAGAGAGAGAGCATGAGAGGGTGGAGGGTCAGAGGGAGAAGCAGACTCCCTGCTGAGCAGGGAGCCCAATGCAGGACTCGATTCTGGGACTCCAGGATCATGACCTGAGCCGAAGGCAGTTGCTTAACCAACTGAGCCACCCAGGCACCCGAGAGAGCTCACTTTTTAAGATTAAAAAAAAAAAAAAAAAAAAACCCTTTGTTAGGTTAAATAATGGCCAGAGATACTGAGCCTTAATCCATGGAATTTGTAAATGGTTCTTTGGTAAAAGATCTTTGCAAATGTAATTACAGTAAGGATTTTAGATGAGGAGATTCCCTTGTATTAGCTCAGTGGGGCCTAAATACAATTACACAGACCTTATGAGAGAAAGGCAAAGGGTGCTTTGAGAGACTCAGGAAGTGGGGGAGGCAAGATAACCATAGAGCAAAACTGGAGTCATGTGCCTGGAGCCAGGCACCATGGAGAGGCATGAAGCCTATTTTCCCTTAGAGCTCTATGAGGGATCACAGCCCTTTCTAGCTTCTAGAACAGGAGAAAAATAAATTCCTGTCATTTTAAGCCACCAGTTTTGTGATGATTTATTACAGCAACCTGGAGAAACTAACACACCCTGTCTGTTCTCTCCTCCCTTTCTGGCTTTGACTTGAAAGTAGGAATACTCTGGGAGGAACCTGCTTGGGGAGGGAAACATGACTTTTCATGCCCATTGTCAACTTTAATTTTTGAATTTCATTCCTGAATAACCAAAATAAATTATCTTGATACTAAACATAATTAGAAAAGCTTGATTTGCCACATTGTTTTATAAGGAGGGAACAGTATTTTGTCATAGTGTACTTCTTTTTTTTTTTTTAACTGTAGGTAAAATTAAATCATCCCAAGACTTAGAGAAAAATTTTGGGATTAAAAAAAAAAAAAACACCACAAGACACTGAAGAAAAAGAAAATATTTAGCATAGACTCATTCTCATTAACGTGACATGCATGTTTGTCTATAACCCGCACCATTTTATTTAATTAACCACCACCTTCTGACTTCTCACCAAAACACTTCTATTAGGTTTACTGGGAGGCACTGGAGAGTGGGCACAGTTTTAGTTTAATCCTTAAGCTCAATCCAATTCATAATCAAGCACTTAGCTTCTAATATATGTGAATCTAAGTAGTTTAAAGGGATGGGGTACAGATCAGGGAGACCCAGTGCCTAAATTCAAATTGTCACCACTCACTAGCAAATAGATTTGAGTTTTAGAAATGTTGCAGCTAGAAATATATATTAACATTTTTGCAAGTAAAAAAAAAATCCCAGCATCAAACATTATTAACTATAATAAAGACATACTTTAAAAAATCTATATTAGTATTTCTATTATGATTCAGACTCAGAAAAAAAATGTCATTAATTAGTCTTTTTGGATTTGGGCTGCCATAACAAAATGCCATAGAATAGATGGCTTAACCAAAATATATTTATTTTCTCACAGTATTGGAGATTAGAAGTCCCTCAATGAGCCAGCAGGGTTGGTGATGGAAGATAGAAGCACAGGATTGCATCTTTCAAGTCTTTCTGATTCTGCCACAGTTGTGTGGATGCAAACAGATGCATAATTTCATATGTAAATATTTGTGAAGTTAAAGATTAAAAAACAAACAAACAAACAAATTGCAGGACTGGCATTTAGCATATGCTCAAAGAGAAAAAGCACCGGAGAGTTCCAATGTGTGTGTAGTGAGGGGAGGGGGACTGGAAAATTCCGTTCAAAAATGGAGATCTGATTCTCACATGTCTAACCCAAGATCGAGAAATGTGTTATCCCTTTAGCCTATTGGACTGCAAGTTTTGTGTAAATAAGCATGGTAACAATGGTAAGAAAACTGAATTGGAATGGGCTTTGGATATCATAAGTCACACAAAGTGTGTGGGTTGCTAGAACCCCTCCTGGCTTTTTAGTTGAAGGTCTCTGAGGGGGCAGCTGTCAGATACTGTCAGATGCAGTCAGATTCCACTAGAGCTAGATGAAAAGTCACTTGGCAGATGGTCTGTTTCCAGTGGTGAAAAGAGCAGTCAGAATTGAGGTCTAACTTCTTGGAGTCTTTCCCTTTGAGATGATGTAGAAATCTGTTAGGCTGCATACCCTGAAGAAGGGGAATCCCCTCCGATGGCTGGAGTAGCTTCCTTTCTGAGACTAAGAAAAGAAATCTCTATCCCAGGAGAGAAATCACAAGTCACACTGAACTTCTTTTATCTCTGTGATGCTCTACATCAAATAAAAGGAAGAAGACCATTAGCTTTTAGAAGGAGTGGCATATAAGAAATACCTATTTACTTTACAAGAGTGGGTAGTGAAAACTCAAATATTGGGGAGACCTCTAAAGCTTGGTGCTTTAAAAATTTGGCTTAGCTGTTCTAATTTGTTTGTTATCTCATATAACACTGCCACATGAAAAGATGTGATTCTCTAATGGTTTGCGATGGGTCATATGAGACATGTAAAACCCAGGATTTGTTACTCTTAGATACAAGAGATTTATTACTCTTAGATGTGCCTTTAAGCAAGACTAAATTTTGAATTATAATTAGTTTTGTGTATACAGACATACTTTAAAGATACTGCTGGTGTTTAGTTCCAGACCACCACAATAAAGCAAATATCCCAATAAATAAGTCAAATTAATGTTTTGGTTTCCCAGTGCATATAAAATTTATGTGTACACCGTACTTAGTCTATTGAATGTACAATAGTATTATGTCTCAAAAACAATATACGTACCTTAATTGAAAAATACTTTATTGCTAAAAAATGCTAACCATCATCTGAGCTTTCAGTAGGTCATAATCACTGCTGACAGATCACCATGACAAATAAAATAATAATGAAAAAGTTTGAAATATTGTGAGAATTGACTAAGAGTGACACAGAGACAGGAAGTGAGCAAATGCTGTTGGAAAAATGACGCTGATAGATTTGCTCAATGCAGGATTGCCATAAACCTTCAATTTGTAAACACAGTATCTGAGAGGCATAATAAACAAGGTATGCCTGTGCTAATTAATAATACATCTCTAAAACATGCACAATAGCTAACATAGTGTTTCCTGCTAATGTCAATTGTGAGCAAAAAGACTACACCAGTCTCCCAAACATGGGTAATACATTTCGCTCACTTTTTAAGTAATAAAAATGAAAGTAGCTTGATTATAGACCCTGTAAACCTGGAGTGTATATTTTCTGCTTATTTCAGTGAATCATTTCTAAACATCAAACTAATGTTTTAATTCCTCACATGACTCTTGCTGATGCACATTAGTTAGACAATTTTTGGTTTCAGGTTCCAGAAATGCCTGAGTAGTCCCCAGTGGCTCAATCACTGGATCTAAGTGTTCAGATAAAGTTTGTTTTTTGTCTTTCTGTCTTTCTCTCTCTGTTGCTTCTCTCATTTCCTTCTACTATAGATGAAAATTCCATGTAAGGAGGTATATTATAAGCTAGTTTCTACAACTTTTATCTCTCACATGACCATAACACCACCATCTCTAATAGCAAAGTCCCAAGGAAGACTGTGACTAGACCAGCTCTGTCTCATGCATAGCCCTAAACCAGTCTTTGTAGCAGAAGATTGGGGAGATCTGATTGTTCAACCTGGGCCTAGTCCATTCCTGTCACAAGGATGGGATACCATCTTTGACAGCACCACCCCATCCCCCATGAGGACCAAAGGATGAGATGGTTGTCAAAGGAAATGATACTGAAACAGAAGTTTATGTCCACCGTGATGGACACCAAACTAGACCAAGAATTGCAGAGCAAGTCTGCATACATCAGTATTAAAATAGTTTTTACTTACCATATTAGGGTCCAGTCAGAAAATGACTTCAGTTATTTTAACATAGAATTTAATGTAGACAATTAGTTAAGTCACTGAAGTATCTTAGAAGTGGTAACTACAAAAACCAGCTAGCTTCTTTTGTCTGGGAGTACCCTTCACTCTCCCCCAAAGGGTTGGGATTATCAGAACCTGGAAGATTGGAGGGGGCTCTGAAGTGCTGGTAGCCAGATCTCTGAGGAGAGAGTGTTGGCTGACTAGTCCTGGTTTCTGTGAGGAGCATGATGAGGCTCATTCTTGAAATGTGGAAATACAGACTGTAAACCGGCACCAGAGGCCACCCTGAAAGTGAAGAACATTTGCAGAAGTAACAAGGGAAGGAAAAGAATGCAAAACCAAGGAGGAGTAAATCCTTTCTTCCTTGTCTAGCCATCCAGTCTCCTTTCAGAGGCCCCCACTGTCAGAGTCTAACAAGTTTCCAGCCGGCAAAGCAGAAATGAAGATTATCATAGAGTCCCAACCTTAGCATCGCAAAGAAGAGACTAGAAGCGTGGATCTGAAGCTGAGAGGCGACAGCTTAATAACCAGCATGTTAATGATGGCAGCATCAGCTGGAGAATATTTTATGCATTAGCAGTGGGTTTGTGTCTGTAGCTACAGATGCAATAATAGCAGCATATCCATCTACATGCAAATTACCACCGGCCATTTACACTCAATCCCATCTCACCAGCCACTAGTTTCTTAAAACATTGTAGTCTTACATAAAGTTCTTTCTACTCAAGTTGGAGATTTCTGGAATCATGTGCTACTTAGACCTTGGAGCATGTTTATCACCCTTTCAGAGAAGGAGGTGTCTGAAACTTTTCTTTGGATTGTGAATTCAGAGCTATTAGCAGTTTCTTCTGAGAGAACAGGTCTGTGTTCATCATTTTTCTTCATATTAATTATACCCTCTGCCTCAGTGGTTCTACTTAGAAAGGAGTTACACCTGTGGGGTGCCTGGATGGCTTGGTGGTTGGGCGTCCGAATCTTGATTTTTGGCTCAGGTCATGATCTCCATGTCATGGGATCAAGCCCTGTGTCAGGCTCTGTGCTCAGCACACAGTCTGCTTGGGATTCTCTCCCTCTCCCTCCCCCTCGGCTGTGCTCCCCACCCTGCTCCCTCTCTTTCTCTCTCAAAAAAAAAAAAAAAAAAAAGAAAGAAAGAAAAAAGGAGCTGCACCAGCATGGGCTGCCCGTACTCTGGCTTAGCAGAGATAAGTGACTATGTAGACCCTGTTGGCAATTGGAGAGAAGACCTATTCTGTGGCTATCTTTCTTGGAATACCTCTCTAAAATCTCTCTCCTATATGAAGAATTTAATATGAAAACTGGACAGTTGAAATTCTCTGAGAAGATTGCTTAAATCTAGCCTTTTTGAATAGAAATAATTTTTATATTTTTTCTTTAAATTCTGAGCTTTCTGTTAAAAAACAGTTTGAGTTTTCAAATAAAAATTTCATAATTTTAATTCAGTTCTACATGTTTTTCTTTTTCTTTCTTTTCATATACTTCCACTTTCTTCATAAAACATCCCACTGTTTCAGAAATACTGAATTGAAGTATTTGGCTGATTTTTTTTAGACAACCTTAAAATTAATGATGGATATAAGAAAAAAATAGAAATTAGAATTTTATTATGAAAAAATATTTTGAATTCCACCAGGAGCACTGTAGTGTCCTTGATTAGCCTGCATAAATGATTTGTTTTTGGAAATCCACAGAAAGGTGGAAAAGTTTAATGTGGAATCTCACCACAGCTAATTATATGTATTAGCTATGTAGAGTAGTTTGCTAGTCCAGATAACCTTTAAACTTTGGCTGAAATGGTAATTTACTTAATGGAGGGGCTTAATAGAAATATTGAAACAAATGTACCTCCTTAGATTTACTGAGATTGGATTGGGAAGTTAGAAGACATGAATGTGCTGTGCACACATACTGACAGAAAACCATGTCATTTTAATGATTCATAATTTCTAATTAGCCATGATTATTCTGAGTGGTTGTGGATATACATTTTAATTGTATCACATACTGTAATTTCCAATTTCCGCAGAGACGCTGATGAAGTGAAAGTCGTATTGCAAAGTCATCAGTTAAATATTTGAGAAATGGAAGGCTTTAGGAGGAATAAATATCCATAGCTCAATTATAATTTCCATTGATTTCAGAAGTCAATTTTGTCCCTGTTATATGGATGGCTTTCTCCGTTCTCTTCCCTAGCTCAATGTCACGGTGGGGTTTTGGAATTGCGATGCCTTGTTCTTAGTGGATAAAGAGGATGCTATGCTTCAGTCACATTTTTAGCCTTTTAGAAGACAAAAAAGTAATCAGAGGAGCCGAGGCACAGGGCAGGTGAAGCAACTGGAGGAGCAATTATAATAGGAGAATTTAGTTCGAGTTAGAATTGAGTTCTGAAAGCAGGAAATCCTCGCCTTGACGCTCCTATTCCATGTGATTATTTAACAGAGCTACCTGAAAGATACTTGAGAGATTTATTTTGTGTTTAGGCTTTCAAATCCCAAAGCAAAGAAGTGGTAGGTCTACAAGAGAAAGACATTAAGCCTGAGCAAGATAGGCCTCCCAATAGCTTCAGATATGAGAGGAGGAAATAAAGTAGGTTAACACACATGTATCTCTGTGATGATTAGAACAAGAAGAAGCTATTTGATGGCCTTCTCTAGATGTAAGGACATTCTATATGTCCTTTGGGTTTTGTAATATATGGCACAGGTAAGCTGAAATAAGCATACCTAAGATAGTCTTTGTGGAAGGCATGCTCACCTCTATTCATTTGAGGCCCAGAAGTTCAAAGTAATAATTAAGGAGTCCATTCCATTCCAATATCCACTTAAAATGACCCAAGGAGGGGTGCCTGGGTGGCTCAGTCATTAAGTGGCTGCCTTTGGCTCAGGTCATGATCCCAGGGTCTTGGATCGAGCCCCACATCGGGCTCCCTGCTCGGCGGGAAGCCTGCTTCTCCCTCACCCACTCCCCTCTTGTGTTCCTGCTCTCGCTATCTCTCTCTCTCTGTCAAATAAATAAATAAAAATCTTAAAAAAAAAATGACCCAAGGAACACTTTCTTAACTTGAGATTTCATGAATACAGTTAGGGGATTGATTATAAATAGATCCACCTGCATTTAGATTAAGAAATGGGCATAATTTGTGAGACTTAATCAAAGCAAAAATTATTTATTTGAACTGTAAATAATATAAGCTATAAATCTGGAGATTTGGTGTAATCTTTCAATTTCTCCTCACCAAGAAAATGTTGGTAATACTTAGCAAGATATGACCAAGGAAATAATCTCTGCCTTAGAGTAATCACATCTTTTTTTTTTATACTACTATATTCAAATTATAAAACATTCTCATGGGAATTGCAATTAAAGGAAATATAAATGATAATGTACTCAGCACAGAACTTAGCACATACTTAGAATTTTACCTCTTTTATTATTACAAATAAAAGTATGCAATTACTAATAAGAACTATAAACATGATAGGACAGAACAATAATATATGTAATCCTTACCTGGTGTAGCAGGCAGGTCAGACAATTAAACAATGTAACCAACATGGGTTAATAAATATTATTACAGACCAAATATAGATTTCCTTGAAAATACATAACAGGAGCAAATTATCTAATTTTGTGGCTCTTTTTCTTTTTGTATGGTACTGAAGCTCTTGTATGCACATGGTTTAGTGTTTATAAATATTTTTTTCATTGATGGAATGGTTTAATCTTGAGCTCTGTCCTATATCCAATTTGTTTTCAACATTCTCTGCATTCAGAATTGGACATGTATTTTACTTCTGATTTTTTTTTTTTTGGAGGAAGAAGGGTCTTCATTTTGAGTTAGAGTTTAAAATTAATATCCAGTTGTCAAACCCATATGCTCCTTGACAACTATTTTAAAACATTACAATTATCCTCTCTGGGTACAGCAACTTAGAGATTAATCGTTTTGCCATTTCACACCCAGTGCTAAATAAGTAATTTTCTTTTTATGTATAGCATTCTATCACTTCATATAGATCATAAGGTAGAGATACAGATTGTTATATATAGAGAGAGTGATTAGTTTAAGGTAGATCTTCCTACGAAAGTGTGGAAACAACTATATTGAGAGGTTTCACTAGAGTCACCAGTGATCAGCGACCACATTACAAAAAAGTCAGGGTTATCAAAAAAGAATGAGTCTTCTCGTTGCAATCATGAGTTAAATGGAGATCCCCCAGTTTCTGGAGTTAAAATGTTTTGCTACAAGTTCCTGACCCTCAGGGGTTCCATTTCTGGGCGTGGCAAACCGTGGAAGTGGAGCCTATAAATGCTGCAGACAACCTTTGCTCAATATGTCCATCTATGCATCTTTCCAGAGAGAGGGTGTATACTTTTTAGCTGTTTCTCAAACGGGGTCATGATTATAAAATGGTAAGAAACTCCTTCCTCAAGGGTGTGTCAAGTCCATTTAAATCTATAGGCAGGAATCAAATGACAGCCGAGGTAGCATCAAGTAGTCTCTTCCATTTGGAACTAGGTAACTATTGGTGAGTCCCTGTTCTAATTTTCATTCAAAACCCTACTTGATTGATCACAGTGAGTCATCTCGGTATGTTCCAAGCAGCCGTAAAGTCCCTATTATGATAGCTTCCTTAAAGGCTAGCTCGTTTATTTGTGACTGGGAAAGTATTTTCTTTCAGCATGTGATTTTTTTCAAAAGAAATTTGTGGAAAAAGATCACGAGGAGAAAGGGGAATCTTTCTGACATTGCAAGCAGTCTGGGTGGCTTCCACGTTGTACGGAGGGGATGGATGGGGTGTGCATCATGTTGTAGCTGGTGACCTGATATCCTGAGGATGCCTTGAGCTTATAGAAGGACACTAGGCCCTCGTGGGGTGTCACCTTATATATAGGTGGCCGAGCTGGGAGTCTTACCTTCTCTTGATTCGATTACTCCATACAGCTGTCCTTCATTAAGTCTTTTAACCTCTCTACTGTCTGCTGCAGTGAAGTTTTGGTTTAGATGAGAAGTAAAGGTGGCCCCAGTTGCTAAATCAGTTGTGACCCTGGCCACTAGAACAACTGGTATAGAACCATGGGAAACACCACCGCTTGTTTGTGCATTCGTAAATACGGTAGTTCAGGTGGTTGGGGTTGGAGGACTGTTTACGATAAAGTGTAGGCAAGTTCTAGAGAAAGAAAAGAAACTAGTAATAGGAATATGGGTTTGGGGGGAATTTATCAGTGTCTGCAATTTGCCAAATTCTGATCCCGCTCAAAAAATTTTGGACGTTTCGAACATGTATTGTCCTAAGATTATTTTACAGGTGTGGGTAGACAAGAGCAGTGATATAATCTGGATCCAACTCAAGAAGCAACCCGTGATACATGCTTTAATTTCAGAAGAAACATTTTTCTCCTAAATCTTGAGATACAAATAAATTAGGCTACCATGTCTTATTCTTTCACCTTAAACCTCTTGAGTTCAAAAATGTATTTGTCACTTCTAATTCTCTTAATCTAACTTAAGCCAAAAGACACCAGAACAGTTTTCAGCAACATTTTCTAATTAATCTTTTTAAATGAAAGTTGTCAAGTTTTTTTCTACATATTGTCATGCAGTGCTTGTCTCAGTCCTGAGCTGTTGCAACTATAATTCAGAGCTGTAATCACTTACCATACTGGAGACTTCTAGTTACTAAAGATTTTAAATTAAAGTGTTCCCAGTGGATAGTAGAGTAATATCATAGATTCTATTGAAACTAATTCTCAATAAGGTCTATCACTGAAGTAAATTTTCTAGATAAATCAAGTCCCCAAATGCCATTATTGATGAAATAGATTCTGCAAAGACTCTCTGCATATGTAAAGGGTATCCTCATAATTTATTTTGTCTCTGTGTACAGAGTAAGACAATGACATATGAAGTAATGTTTCCCAAATTTGGCTCATCCTGAGAATTATGTGGGGGATTGATCTATATTGGGCTCTGAAATATTTATTTTAAACAAATGTTTCAAGTGATTTTATAATCAGGGAAACCTGTCGGTGTAACATGAAATGCAAAATAGTTCAGATTTACCAGGATATTTAGGGGACAGTGGACAGTTTTTTGAGACTTAACAGAATTATTCTCTCCTGGGTTTTATAATCATTGCTTTTATAAATCAAAGAAATTAGAGGCAGGAAGCATGAATAAAAATAGAAGACTAGAGGATGCTAGCTTTATAAACTACTTCTACTCAACAGAGCTGACACATTTTTACAAAATGAAAACAAAAAACATAATTGCCAAGAAATTGTAGCTTTATTTCAAATCTCAAAACAATAATCATGGAGCTTTACTTAAAATTTCAAGAGAGTTGTGTGGGACTGATAACATGAGAAATCATGAATTTATTCAAATAATGTAAAGCCACAGGAAACATGGAGAATAATATAGTTTTAAATACTAGCTAGGATTCCTCCATGATAGTCAAATAGTCAAATAATTAATTTATTGGGGTTGGAAAAAAGCAAGGGATGGGACAAAGAAGATTATTTTTAAATTTAGAGGTTATGTAAAATAGATTATGAAACTACAGTTTAATCCCCAAAAGGCCAAAATTCCTTACCAATAATAAAAACCAGTGAACAGAAACTATCCATACCTGAACACCAGTACCAATTCCTCCGCGTACCCTCTGCACTCTGTATATGGTCCATAGCTGTGACTATTCCAAAACTAGGATCTCAATTGACGTTCCTGCCTTCGCAGATCACTGGACTGTACTTTCTATAGTTCGTCATAGATTATAAAATTATTTCATCCTTTGAGGTCTCAAACTGTCCTTGGACAGTTTCCCAGGACCTCATTATCCTAACTCCTTATCAACCATCAAAATGTCTTGTGCATAGATGGCAAGACGATCTTTATATAGTTTTTTTTCCTGAATTTTAATTATGAATCTATTAGCCAACAATCCAAAAATTTTCTTTATCTCTCATTCCATAAATCTGACCCTGCTTTTGCATCCATCACCATCAATATCTTGTGTAACTTTAGCCATTTTGACATGATCATAAACTCAGACTGCACAGGAAACGTAATGACAGAACTTCTTTCTCCTCGTGTCTGCCTTTTTACCCACAGCATTTATGTCCCTGAATGAAAGTCATCCTCATTAAGTAGAATTAGGAAAAGTCTTCTAGACTCTGATCTTCATATGTCTCTAGAGGTTGCGGTGAGATAACAGCTAATCATGAAGAAGTAAGTGCTTCCATTTGTACAAATTATTGCTCATTTTTATTATTTTGGCCAGATTTCATTTCAGATATGACTAGGTCATCTTTATTTCTTACTCCAGGACATAGCTGACTAGGAATCCATACCAAGAATACAAAATGTGGCAGCTTTGATATTTTCTTGCTCACATGTGTTTGCTGGCACATCTGACCAGGTTGCTCTGCAAGCATCTATTTAATGCTTGTGTGCTTTGGCCCATGAATCCAACCACTCATAGTAGAAACTTTTAAGCACTTCCCTACTTTTTTTTTTTTTTTTTTAAAGAGCGAGCACATATGAGTGGGGGTAGGGGAGGGGCAGAGGTAGAGCAAAACTTGTAAGCACTTCCCTACTTTTTTTTTTTTTTTAAAGAGAGAGCACATATGAGCGGGGGTAGGGGAGGGGCAGAGGTAGACCAAAAATCTTAAGCAGACCCCCCAGTGAGTGTGCAGCCTGATGGGGGCTCAATCTCAGGACCCCAAGATCATGACCTAAACCGAAATCAAGAGTCAGACACTTAACCAACTGAGCCTCCCAGGCGCCCTAGCACGTGCCTACTTTTGACACTGTTATGGATTCATGCCCTTATTACCTCCTCTTTTGCATACTTAGAAACCCTAAAAATAAATAATCTGGTCGTCTAAATATCAATTGGTCAAAATGCACTAAAAGCAAGTAAGAAAATGTGGAGTCCACTTCTAAACCCTCTTGCTGGGGCACCTGGGTGGCTCAGTCAGTTAAGCATCTGCCTTTGGCTCACGTCCTGATCTCAGGGTCCTGGGATCAAGCCCCATATTGGGCTCCCTGTTCAGTGAGGAGTCTGCTTCTCCCCCCTGCTTGGTGTGCTCTCTCTCTCAAATAAATAAATAAATCTTAAAACAAAACAAAACAGGGGCGCCTGGGTGGCTCAGTCGGTTAAGCAGCTGCCTTTGGCTCAGGTCATGATTCCAGGCTCCTGGGATCAAGCCCCGCATCGCATTTCCTGCTTGATGAGAAGCCTGCTTCTCCCTCTCCCACTCCCCCTGCTTGTGTTCCCTCTCTTGCTGTCTCTCTCTCTCTGTCAAATAAATAAATAAAATCTTTAAAAAAAAAAAAAAAAAACCCTCTTGCCTGTCATACAACACTCACATATGACTGGCATCCAAACCAATGATTTTTTTACCTGCAATAAACTCCCTATTGCCTACCGGTTGAATTTAAATTTACCTCTCTTTTCTTCCTGTTTTAAAATTTCCAGAGAATAAGTAACAAAGATCCAATTCTGATTTAATTTATTGATATGAAATACTGGGCAAAAAAGTCTTTATTATAGTTAATTTACTTAACTATAAATTATATACTGATTTCATTGTACATAATTTTAAAATAAGCAATATGAAAGTTAGTAATGCAAATGACATTACAATTCCTATGGAAACAAATCTACATAATGTATTTTGTTGGGTGACAAATTTTAAAAGATAAAATCTACAAATTCGTCTCCATCTTTTAAGGTATGGGAATCTAACAATCCCTAATATAATTTATTTGTATTATACCTTTTGGCTGAAAAACTAGCTATGTGCAAGTAACATAAAGAAAAAGAAACATCATTTAAGACACAGGAATTACACCAAACTCTTAATCAGAGCTTTTTGGATTCGCCAAGAATTGATTGTAGGTTTGTAGTGGTATAACAAAAAAAGTACTTCTCTGAATATGTCAAGAAAGAATAAATAGAAAATTGGAACAATCAATACATTCTGATTATCCTTTAAAATAAAGGTAGAATTTCCATCCTTAATAAAACTCAGATATCCAAGTCACCCTCCTGCTGTTCCATATGAGTGTTTTTCAGATATCAATTTAACATTATAAAAACTCAGAATGAAACTGATTGTAACAATATTAAAATTCCCAGAAATGATAGAAAATCATATCTTCATTTATAATAAAATTCCTAAAACTGGTGATTCTGAGAGCCTATAATCTTTTAGATACTATCACAATTTTGGAGCAAATTCACTAGTTTCCATTTCTATAATTCTCCCTGTCCAGTCCAGGAAGAGAGCCTCTGTTTGTGTACTTATATGATTTTAGGTGGAAGCTTTTGTGTTAGAGGATTATCCATGTTAATCCTGTTCTTTCCATCCCTTTCCTCAGAACACTGAAGATTCTGCCTTAGCCTTTCCAGACCATTGAATATGGCAAAAGTGTTCATTCTTCTCCCTGGTCTCCTAGTCTTACTCCCATTTCAGGGTCTAACCTACATCCTCTGGTTCTTCTCTAGCCTCTGTTAATGGATTCATATCTTTGCCACATAACCAATTGTCTATAATGAGATATTCTTTCATTTAAGACAGCAGGAGTGAAAGCGTCTGGGAGAGGGGGAGATAGAGAGGAAAGGAGCATCCATACTTGTCTGTACATGACTTTATTAATGAATTGATTCCACATTTTGGATATTCTGTCAACAAAAGAGACTATGATTCATAGCCTCAGCACTGTTCCAAAACAAGCCTGGTTTCCCAAGAGCACATCCCTGCCAAATTAATTTACAAAAAAAACCCAAGTTCCAACCTACTTTCTTAATATTCCTAATATAATATCCAATTACAGCTTTATTTATTCATAGCCCATAGAGCACTCTTTTTTTTTAAATGAATACAAACTACCTTTGTACATGTTAGCTAACTTCCACATTTTTTTTTAGGATTGAAAACCATTAGTTAAGTTCTGTCAGTAGACCCATCATTATGTAGTGAAACACACACACACACAAACACATACACCTGTTCCACTCGTCTTTTTACTCTATTGCTAGGAATTTTGTGTGCCCAGGGGACTGAATATCAATAAAATGTGGTTGTAGTCCAGGTCCTGCCACCTAATTGTGTGACTGTGGACAAATCCAAGGCAGATTACTATGAATCCAATGGAGGTTAAGGTTGAGCACCCACCGCTTGCACATACGTCCTTCATGCTACTGCAAGAGACCTTACCAATGTGGTCACATGATGGTATGTCTGGAAAATGCACGGAAGTGGGGTATTTTAATCATAGTTCATTAAGGTTACAGTTTCTTTGCTTTCCCTGTAATCAGGTGGCATTCTAGTGGTCATTGCCAGTTTTTGAATCTGGTGAGAGGAAGTTGAGTTGAGGATAGATTGAACTTAGGTTAAATGGGATGTATTTGTGTGGTTTGTGGTCAATTTTGGAATAATTAGGTAAATGGCCCAGTGTGGAATGACTTTCAGAAATACCTTTCCTATCACTGGGTAGACATATCCATAATGATGATGATGTAAAAATATAGAGCCAGCAGCCAGGTAACTAAATAACATTACTTTACTTTTCTGAGTTTGTGATATTTGCAGTATTTAAAGTTTCTGATTTTACATATTTTTCTCATTCTCAATAGGTATTTAATTTTATATTCATAATTTTGTATTCTTAAATCTCACAAATAGGTTCCAGCTACTATGCTAAGCATTACTGAAGAATTTTTGGCTATATGAAATGTATGTTTCAGTGGAGGGAAATAGCAAACATGAAATGAATAATCGTGACAGATGGTGATAAAAGTTATGGAAATAGAACAAGGTAATTTTGATAAGTACAACAATATATGCTACTTTATGTAAGCTGTTCAGGGAAGGCCTCTTTGAGATGACGATTTTGGTACTCAGTCTTGAGAAATGAGAATAATCAGGGCCATCAGTGGCTGTGGGGAGATCCCTGAAAGAGGTATGTGCAGACCCAGAGGTAAAAAAGGATTTTAGGTATTAAAATACACATAAATACAGCATAGTAAAAGAGTAGAGTGTGATGAAGGCAGGAACTAGATCATGCAGACTTAAAGGCAAATGAAAGAATTTGGATTTTTAAGAGGAATGGGAAAAACACTTTAGGCCAAAAAGTGATATCAATTGACTCGTATTTTTTAACTGTTTGGTGAAAATTGCTTATTTAAGGATAAAGTAAAAGCAGGGAGACTAGTTAGGATGCAGTAGTTCTGAACAGGTACCAGGGTATCTTGGTAACTAGGGAGAAATGTGGAAATGGAGAGAATTAGATAGGAGATATATATATATTGTGGAGGTAAAACGGACCAGATTTCCTAGTTAATTGGGTATGCATGATGGAACCAAAGGAAAGGGGAGATTCATAAGTAGATCTCTAAGGTTCTAGTTTGAGCAGCTAAGTAGATGGTGCCATTTACTAATAAAGTAGAAATAAGGGGTGGAGAAAGCGTGTGGTATTAAGAGCCTCATTTGTATAGATATGTTAAGCTTGAGATTCCCACCAGACATCCAAACAATGATGTCAAGTGGGCAGTGAGTGCACGAGTCACAAGGTCGGGGCAGAGCCCAGGTTGGAGAACACAGTGAGAAAGGCATCAACACGGAGATACTGTTGACTAAACTTAGCTCCAGATTTCAGCAAGAGCATTTAGCAGTGATGTCACTTCAGACAAGCATCTTAACACTCCCCTCTCTTGATTCCACCTTCTATAAAATAGGAACCGTGGTTGTTATTCATAATTAAATATCTGGGAAATGGCATATAGAAAACACATAAACTAAATGGTGCCTTAATACGAAAGACTGTTTCATGTATCCGGTGACTTCTTTAGAATGCGAATAGGGATAAGTGAGAAGAGAACATAGCAAAATGAGCCATCTGAAGGAGGGGAAATGTGCCGTATTTCAAAAGTGCAGAGCTTTCTAAGTGGAAAGTTAAGACTAACTCTTCTGAATCAGGACCTGGTGTTGCCCCTTGTCCTGCTAGTAAAGATATGTGCATGTTAATTTCAACGCGAATCAAGCTTACTGTTGATGTAGGGCATTGTTGCTTCATAGAACTAGACCGAGCTTGTATAAGGCGGTTCCGGAAAGGGTGCTGTTTGAACCTGGTTCTCTCTCAGCAGTTCGGTGTTACAGCTGCCTCGAGCTAAAGCAAAAACCGAGAAGGGCATTTCCAGTGTCCTACTTAATAGCAAAGGTTGCCAGGGGTTAATGGCAGCTCAGATGTAGCAGCCACTTCAAATTCTTGGGCCAAGTCAGGAAAATAAAAAGAAAGAGAGTAAAGGGAAGGTAACTTTCAGAATAAGGAGTGTTCAGTAATGATCTGGAGAAAGGGCAGAGATGGGAATGAGCCCTAGTGCCTGTGTCTAGAGTAAACTGTGAACAGGCTTTTCTGGTTTGGAAAGTTTAACTCCAATCAGAACTTAGCAACTGTTTCCCATTTCTTTCTTCTTTCTCCTGAAAATTTCTCCACTTTCTCAAGCCTCCCTTTAATAGAAACATAGAACCTTCTCAACATTCCATTTCACGTTTGGAAAAGTATTCAAACTCTAAGCTGGAGACCTTCTTTTCATAAGCTGCATACCAGAAACCTCCTTTCTATTCCCAGCTCTGCCACCTTCTCTGTGGTTGTAGCAACCTTTCTGAAAAATTTCCTTATCTATAAAATGAGCAGGTGGGACCAGCATATAATGAAAACTTCCAGCCCTAGTATTGCATGATTTGATTCGTCACTTCTGTTCACAAAGCAGGTCCCACCTGCTCACAGCATATGCTTTCACAGTCAATAGTTTGATCTTTCCTTTTAAATGGGGTGAGAAGGGGAGGGCGAGGAAAGAAAAAGGCATTTCACAGGGTCGGGCATTATAGGCTTTTCATTGGAATGTCCATTGTCTGAGCTGTGAGTGTATATGTGTGTGCATTTTACCTATTTTCTAATTTGACAGGCTTTTTGAGGAAATTTGAGTCATTTTATAGATGCAAATATTAAGGGTAAAAGTTTAAGAATGGGCAAACATTGTTTTGTTATTAAGGTCATCTCATGTGGAGGAAATAGCCTGTATTTCAAAGATATATGCAAAATCAAAGTCAAAAATTAAAGTTTCAGGGTGCCTGGCCGGGCTCAGTTGGTTAAGATCAGCTCAGGTCATGATCCCAGGGTTCTGGGATCGAGCCCCAGTTGGCTCCATGCTCAGAGGGGGAGCCTGCTTCTCCCTCTGGCCCTCCCCCAGCTCACACTCTTTCCCATGCACACACTCTCTCTCTCTCATAAATAAATAAAATCTTAAAAAAATTAAAGTTTCAAAAACTAAATGTTATTGTCATAATGCTGGTAGAAACGCCATTCATCAACTTTTGTATAGTATTCTTAAAAGCTTTTGAGACAACAGGGTATTTGAAGGGTTTGTTAAATGTTCTCTAGGATTTGAATGAAGCATGTGGAAATACAACTGACTTATGCTCTACTGTGCATTTGATAGTACTCTGTTTCCATTTTGCTTTCTTTTTTCATCTTTCCTTTTTTTAAAAAAAGTTATTGAAGAGGTAGGTACTTATTCCTAGTTCGTAGCAGGGAGTATTTAAAGAAAAGGCATCCCTCCCTTGGTGTCTTGTCATTTAACTCTTGCCAAAGAATCTGGACAAGACTTAAATTTGGAGGCAGGAGGATGGTGAAAGACATATACAAGAAGTTTCCAGAGAAACAGTTTTCTCACTTCTCCGGGGAATCTTGCAATTTCCCATCAGCTCTCCAATGGAAAGAATAAGGAATCAGACTCATTGGATTTTGATGCTGGTAATTTTAAGATTTTGTTGAAATGGAAAAATATCGATTGATTTTTACCTTGACCTTCACCTCAGCAAAAATCAATGTTTGTTTATTATAATCTCTGTAAACCATATGCATCTCTAGCTAATAATGTATTTTCTGATGTCAATATTATTTTGAGTTCTTCACAGAAGCAAGTGTTCATAAATTATCATTAAGGTCGTATGAATATTAGAATTAATGCTCCTAAGTTTTATTTCAAACCCTTTGTACAATGTGGAATTATTAAAAATTCAAGTAAATAATAAGCTATTTTACAATAAGCCCATGATTTTAACTCTGTCCTTTACTCTGTCCTTTTGCCCTTCCTCCTCTCATTACTATTTCTCTCCTTTGTCTGAATATATTTCCAGTGTGGCATCACGTTCTGGATCTATAAAATAGAGGTCATGTTTTTCCCAAAAGAGAACTGTGAAACTTTTGACTAACCACAAGAATCACTTGCAGCTGTTTCAATGCCACAGTTTTGTCTACTCACCAATTTCCTCTTTCTTTCATTTAACCAGGAGATTCAGGAAGATCCTATATGTAAATGCAAAAGCACTTTTTAGAAAATGGCTTGCCATTACATAAAAGTAAGGTGACATAAGGCATTATCTTTACCAGCATGCTCTCTAAAGATGTGGTTATGGATTTCTGGCAGTCCACCAGCCTGATAGCCATGTCACCACAGCTTCCAATCCGGACATGTAACAAGGGGAAGAGGAGAAACATGGCCCCTAGGCAGTTTTTATATGGGTACTGTTTGTGGGTATGGAATGGGTAGTGTGGTATGGAAGGATAGGTAGGCATCAGGTGCCCACAAGATGGGCATTTCTATTGTAAGGTCAGCCTGAAAGTCATCAGAAACACCATATAATTATTAATTTCTGCAAAGTGAGAGAAGTTGATGGGCTATGATGACATGAGTCAAATTATAGACAGGGGGATTTCATTTTGAGGAGAAACAACACAAGTCCAAGAAGGGAAAGAAGCCCAGCAGTGAACAAAAATAGAGCCTGAAGGTAGGAGTTATGGCCAAAGTGCTAAGGAAAGACTGCCTTTGATGCCAAGAGGCAGGGAACATGTATGATGTGTGCTGAGCTACATTAGCAAGTGTAGTTTCTTTAGAAACTAAGAGCAGCAATCTGGTGTTCTTTACTGATTTAAAATTTCCAAAGAGCTACAAGCCCAACATGGGGCTCAATCCCAGGACCCCAGGACCATGACCCGAGCCGAAGGCAGCTTAAGTCGCAGACGCTTAACGACTGAGCCACCCGGGCTCCTTGCTCAGCAGGGAGCCTGCTTCTCCCTCCCCCTGCTTGTGTTCCCTCTCTCACTGTCTCTCTCCCTCTCTCTGTCAAATAAATAAATAAAACCTTAAAAAAATAATAATAAAATAAAATTTCCAAAGAGCTGTTGCGAATAATAATTTGCCTTATGCTGAGCTCTCATTCTTAACATTTTCTTTCCCCTTGCTTCTGATTCTAAGTGGCCTCCACAAGAGGTGGAACGAGCCATGTGTTTGCTTAAACACTGATTTGTCCCCTTTTCAACTCCATCTTTTTTCTTTCTCTCATCAACTGACAGTACTTGATGGGTCTGTTCTACCACAACCGTAGTTGCCTCTACTTCTACAACGTTCCACATTTTCCCTTTAATTCTCAAAATGTTGCCTCACTTCAATAGGCAATTGGCACTTTGTAGAATGAGTTTCAACTTCCCCACTGAGTTCCGAATTTGCCCAGGCTCTTTTAGATACACTGCCTAGTTTTATCATGACCTGTATCATATATAAGTTGTTTACTCCTTGTATATAACCTCATGTGAGGCACCAAAATAGTCCTGTTCCTCCAATCATGGCACCCCAGTATGGGATGCCCTTTTGCTTGATTTATTTAATGAGTAACTTTCTGCCCCCTTTTCTTACTCTAAATTTCTTTCTTCTGGGTGCCTGGGTGGCTCAGTCGTTAAGCGTCTGCCTTCAGCTCAGGTCATGATCCCAGGGTCCTGGGATCGAGCCCCACATCGGGCTCCCTGCTCAGTGAGGAGTCTGCTTCTCCCTTTCCCTCTGCCCTGCTTGTGTTCCTGCTCTCGCTATGTCTCTCTCTGTCAAATAAATAAATAAAAAATCTTTAAAAAAAATAAAAAATTAAAAAAAAATTTCTTTCTTCTACTTCACAATCAACTAACTTAAATGTGTTTGATATGTATCCTCAAATTTGTATATACCCTGGTTGTCTGGTGTAAGTATATATGTTTAATTTATGTAAATATTACTATGTTAAAAATCTTGTTATCTTATTCCTTTTTCCACTCAGCATTTATTTTTTTATCTACTTTTGGCATACATTCTCATTCTTAGCTTCTAATTGCAGCATAGTACACCACAGAAAACCCACAATAATTTACTTTGCTGAAACACCCTTGGGGGTGGACACCTTAATTGACTACATATCTGCTACTATGGTGACACATTTGATTTTTTTTTTTTGAAAGACATTGGCATTGTTCACAGATCTTTCTGATTATCACAGTATGTGAGTACGTATCAGGAGGTTTGTACTGTCCGACCTGTTCTTATATATAATTCTGACCAATATGTGTGGGCAGATGTGACATGTGTCACTTCTGGCCTGGAGCATGGAATTGCCAATTTGAAACCCTCCAGAGTTCATCTTTCCCTCTTCACAGTGACTGACGATATTCAAGATGGGGGCTATACCCTCAGACTGAGTGAATCCAATGAGCAGGGTTGGCCTGCCAAACTGTGATGGACTTGTAGCGTGAACAAAAACCAAACCTATGTTATTGCAAGGAAGGGGTTTGGAGGTTACCACTGCATAATCTGATCTTTCCTGATTAATACAATCATCAGAGATGCCCCTTCTTAGTCCTCTGTGAGAATATTTTTGGGCTATATAACCAGGAATAGGAATCCTAGGACATAGGGTGTAAGCAGTTTTAATCTGAATAAATATTGCTAGAGTGCTCTTGAGTAAGATTAAGCTTGTCTGGTTTCTCCACATCCCCACTAATAATTACCACTATTCAAGTTTCTAGTTTCTGCCAATCACATGGTTGTAAAGTGGTAAATTATTTTACTTTAATTTGCATTTCTCTGATTACAAATGAGCTTAAGGATCTCTTCATATAGTTGATAGCTATTTGTGGTTTACTTTCTGTTTATCAAGTTCATATCATTTGCCCATATTAACTTCTTCTCACAGAATATGTTTAGTATGGTATAGTATATTTACTTGTACAATGTTGCCTATTTTAGTATATAACCTTTTTTTCCTAAAAGGGAAAGTTATATTTACAGAACCTTTTATTTCCAAGGTCATTAGTAACTATTTTTTGTCAAATTCAAAGGACTTTTCTCAAACACACTCATCCTAGATATCACTCTAAAATCTGAGTTTCTTCATTTCTCAGCTTTGCTTGAAATGTTATCTTCCTTTCAGTCCTTTGTGCATTCCACACTTTTTATTCTCATAGTTAGCTTCTAGTCCTTTCATGACTCTAAGGTTTGTGTTTAGCCTTCTGGTCCTCTCTGGTTCTGTTTCATCCCCATCCAGACTCATGGATTCAGCTGTTATGTTAGCTGTTATGTTACACTCATAACAGTGAAACCAGAAAACCTCTCATCCTAACTCTTGTTAAGGCCATGGCTCTGGCTACATATACAAACAGCTCTACCTGATTGTCTTATCATCACCCCCAACGTAGCCCATCAATATGGAAATAGAAATATCACCGGAAGAAGTATGTCACCTTCATATAGAAAACATTCATATCAGTTATAAATCATCACTCCTGTCAAGATGGAAACCTTAAAATTAACTTTGATATTTAATTCGCTTTTATCTGCTAATGTTTCTCCATTTCAAAGGTGTTTTGACTACTCCCCATCTTCTGTGATACTACTTTTCCTTATCCATTGCTGCCTTCCTACCAAGAAGGTTACCACCTCACACCCAGACCAGTGGAAAGCCCACTGAGTAGTTTGTGACCAGGGTTTTGTGTAGTTTCACATACATGCTACCTTTTTATTATGCTGTTGTTGCTTTCCACATTTCCAGACTTTGGCTTTTTTGAAATAATTAATAATACACTTCTTTTCTGTTATTAGAATAATTAAGTAATACAGAATTATATGGAATAAAATATAACATTCCACCTTCAAAGTCACCCAGCCCAAATTAATCTTCCTGCTTTTCCTTCCCCCAGAGGTAATCACCGTAGACATTTGGTGTATCCAAATACCAATAGGATTCAGTTTATATGCACACATGCATATGTATTGATTGTTCCTTTCTTATTATTTATAGATGGGGTGATACCTTTTTTCTTTTTATAGAAATGTGACTTCCTGGTTTGCTTAACCTTCTACATCAGCACATATGGTTGAATTAGGTTTGATTTCTGTGTAGTGTGGACAGTGGGGGAAGGATGAGAAGGTGACTAGTGGCAGGAGACCTGTAACAAGTTGTATAATAATCTAGCTGAGGGATGACAAAAGTTGGCCCTGAGTGAATGAATGTCAATTGAAGCAGGAGAGCTGGACACATGTAAGAGTGGTTGAGGAGACAACATTGCTAGGAGTTGACAACCACACATCTGTGGGACATGTAAGTGCATGGTGGAGACCACTCCCAGCTTTCTAGCATGAGAGACCAGAGTGTGGGTAGCAATAATCACTGAAATATGGAACCCAGAAAGAAAAGCAGGCAGAAAGTGGAAGGGATATTGATTTTAGGAATGTGAACAACAGGCAATTTTATTTCTTTAGACTTTAATTTTGAGGAATTGTAAGTTCAGAATTGTTCTCCCTGAATTCTGGGAATTTGATAATGGGAGGAGAATATTGGTACTCACATTTGGCATACCTTTTTATTATTGGCAATTTACCATTGAAGTTTTGTTATTCATTTTATTATGGACATATTATAATAGTGTCTTCAGTTTCTTTTTATAGAAGCTCAGATAGGCTATGGTGGGCAACTTGGTTAGAAAGTTTTTGAGTGGAAAATAGTGTGGGAATTGAATGTAAAGTTTTGGTTACAGAGTGGATTTGACATTACTTTTATCAATATACTGTTCTGAGGTACTTTAGGGCCTTCTAGATGCAAAAATCTATGTTCCATACCAGTGATCCCAAGAGGAACCACAAAGGCTCAATGGCTTATAGTCAAGGAAGGTAGGGGGAAGACTGCATGTGCTGATGCCTTCCTTTCCTGAAGAGGATAGTCCCAGCTTTGGTTGACTTATTGTTTAAGGACAGAGGGTTAAGAAACCAAAAAAGCTGGGGATAGCTGGGTGGAACACACATTTCTCAGTCCTTTAATTTCCATGAGAAGAAAACACTAATGGCTTTTCTGCCTCTGTGATTGCTCTCTGGAGAGCCAGATTTACTTATCTGATTGGTGAGTTTGTCATTAAGAAACTCCTCTACTTGTCCTGTCTTACTCTGTGGGATTTAACTAACTGCCTATGTTATATGGGAAAAGGGGCCGGCCCCCACCCCATACAGGTGCATATAGTTGTTCAGTACTTCTTTTGACTTAATAGGTAAATCTAGCCTAAAATGAGATTCACTATTAGAATGTCCACTAGCCCACAGATACAAAACTTATTTTCCAATATTAGCTTAATTAGTTAACAGAGTCTTTATGTCATTTACTTTACTCTTTTATTTATTTATTTATTTTAAGATTTTATTTATTTGACAGAGAGAGAGAGCATGAGAGAGAGAGAGCACAAGCAGGGAGAGTGGCAGGCAGAGGGAGAGGGAGAAGCGGGCTCCCTACTGAGCAGGGAGTCAGATGTGGGGCTCGATTTCAGTAACCTGAGATCATGACCTGAGCCAAAGGCAGTCGCTTAACCAACTGGGGCGCTTGGGTGGCTCAGTCGGTTAAGCATCTACCTTCAGCTCAGGTCATGATCCCAGGGTCCTGGGATCGAGTCCAACATTGGGCTTCCTGCTCCACAGGAAGCTTGCTTCTCCCTCTGCCTCTCTCTCTCTCTCTCTCTCATGAATAAATAAATAAAATCTTAAAAAAAAAGAAAACACATAATCGAATAATTATGGCTGTGTTCTAAAAGAAACTTTATTTATAGACACTGCAATTTGAATTGCATACAATTTTCACATCACTAAATATTCTTTTAAGTATTTAAAAACATATAGAAAGTTCCTGGCTTGAGAGACCTAGGTTAGAAAGAACCACTGGTAGTAGTTTGTAGACCTCAATTATAGTGATAAACACACTTTGTTATTTCCCCTCTTTCTCAAGAATCTTTAAATGCTTCATTCTGCCTATGTATTTAAGTCCTTATTTCTACTACTAACTTCCGAGTACTCTGAAGGTTGGCCTTCCACACCTTCCAACAACCAAAACCTTATCTTCCCATTGTAGTCCCTAGTACCTAGTTGTTGCCAATAAATATTTGCGTGTTTTTATTTAATTAATTTATTTTTTAAAGATTTTATTTATTTATTTGACAGAGAGAGAGAGACAGTGAGAGAGGGAACACAAGCAGGGGGAGTGGGAGAGGGAGAAGCAGGCTTCCTGTGAAGCAGGGAGCCTGATGTGGGGCTTGATCCCAGGACCTCGGGACCATGACCTGAGCCGAAGGCAGACACTTGACGACTGAGCCACCCAGGTGCCCCTATTTGCGTGTTTTTAAAATCAGTGATTAATTAAAAATAAACAGTACCTGCTCTCTGCTTTAGAAAACTTTTAATATGCTTCCTTACTTTCCCTTTTCCTAACGTAAATATTGCTTCTTCTAAAACATCCTTAACTTTTTCCATAATATTCCTGCTTTATGCTGAGAAATATATTTTAGTAGGGATAAAAATTGAGAATGTTTGTTAGTTTCTAGATGATATCACGGTTTTGATAGAGGAGATGGAAAAAGTAAAGTGCAAAGTAAGTACCAAATTCAGAAAATGTGGCATTGACATTTAGGAATTTATTCCTTTTTGGGTTTTGTCATGTCATGTCATTTCTTTTCTTTCTTTTTTTTAATCCAGCAAGATAGTAATGAATGCGCTGGTTTAGTAGTTTTCTGGGGACAGAGCAGAGAAAGCATTGGAGGTATCATTTATCTGGACTATCGACTAAGCATATATTTGTACCATAGCAGTTCAGTCCAATTTAGATTTGGGTCAGCCAATTCAGAGGAGACTGGAGGACAATGTAGATAAAAGGAAAAAAAAAAAAGTTAATAAGGAAGAGAGAGAGGGAGCTATGTCCTTTTATTCATTCTCCCCAGTCGCCTGTGGCAAGCTAGTCCTTCCTTTAACTCTCTTTTGTCTGTGAAAGCAAAGTACATTCTGTGTGATGATGGTTTTCTGTAGTTTTCCTTTTTTTTTTTTTTAAAGGAAAGATGCATTGTAGTAAAGGGAAAATTTTAAAGGAAAGTTTATCTTTCTCTACATTCCTTTTGGGCAGTTAGGGAGTTTGGTGACATTTTTAATCCTGTAGATGAATCACCACTGCTCTTATATGTGTCATTTCCAAGACTGAAATATTGTGTTAGGGAGAAAATTACTGTATGAAAATATTTTAGATAGTTTTCCTTTTGCAAAGCAGAAAAATCTCCAGTTTTATATCTTTAGATACCTATTGCCAAATTATCCTCCAAAAAATGTACCAGTTTACATTCTTCATCAATCACGTATCAAAATAACACAAATAACTTTCTTTAAAGAACACTTTTATTTATTTTTATTTTTTTAAGGATTTTATTTATTAATTTGACAGAGAGAGAGAGAGTGAGGAGGGAACACAAGAGGGGGAGTGGGAGAGGGAGAAACAGGCTTCCCGCCAAACAGGGAGCCCGATGCAGGGCTCGATCCCAGGATGCTACGGTCATGACCAGAGTGGAAGGCAGACGTTTAACGACTGAGCCACCCAGGCGCCCCTAAAGAGCATTTTTAAAGCCCACTTTCATTTCTTTTAATCACAGTCTGCTCTCATTCTCTCCTCAACCTCAATTTGGAGTTATGTTCAAAATTCTATCATTTTGATTCCCATTTTTAATTCCAGGTTATAAGCTTGATGTCCCTTTTTCCAATTTTTAAAAAGATTTTTTTAATTAATTAATTAATTTATTAATTTATTAATTTATTTAAGAGAGGGAGAGAATGAGAGAGAGAGCATGAGAAGGGGGAGGGTCAGAGGGAAAAGCAGACTCCCCACTGAGCAGGGAGCCTGATGCGGGCTTAATATGGGGCTCCATGTAGGCTTGATCCTGGGACTCCAGTCATGACCTGAGCCAAAAGCAGAAGCAACTGACTAAGCCACCCAGGTGCCCCTTCCTTTTTCCAGTTTTTGTTTGTATTTAATTTATTGTTCTTTCTTAAATCTAGGAAAATTGTCACTAATCCTTTGGGGGAAAATGTGATAGTCCTACTTATAACTTCATTTCCTTATATCTATCTGGTATAATTATTTATATAAAACCTTTATGTGACCCCAAATTAAAAAAAAAGCTATATGGAAAGTGCTTTCTAAGTAATTGTCTTTAGTATGGTAAGGCTTCTTCTTTTCTATTATCTCAAAAAAGAGAAAAACTGAAGTAGCAAATGGTTAAATGAAATTCCTTAGTACTGAAATTCATCCCATGTCCTATTTTTTTCTATATAACAACTCTGCTTCTGCCCCAGTGCATGGGGTACATTTTCTCTTGTCCACAACACCTGTAAACACAGCTGTGACCTGCTGCTCTGGACCAAGATGTCCTTGATTTGATCAAGGAACCAAAAGAAATTTAAAAAGGAGAGATGCTTCATAAGGAAGTAAGCACATTTGTTGGCAAAAACAGAGCATTTAATGAATTTTTTCCCCTAAATATTCCTGAGGCTAACAGTTGTACTGGAGTCATTATATTGTTTACAAGGCTAATATGGAAGCAGTTTGCTTCAGACTAAAAACCAGGGAGATCAGTTTAATTAAAAACATGTATCCTAAAGTTACTTTTAGATGAGGATATATTTATAGTAGGACTACATTTAGTCCTACTATATTATCATGTTTACTGTCTATATGGGAGAAAAAAGTTAGGCTTTAAAACAAAATTATACTACTCAAACATTTTTCTTTTTTCTTTTTTTTTTTTTTAAAGATTTTATTTATTTATTTGAGAGAGAGAGTGAGAGAGAGAAAGAGCACAAGAAGGGGGAGTGGGAGAGGGAGAAGCAGACTCCCCGCCGAGCAGGGAGCCCGATGCGGGACTCGATCCCGGGACTCCAGGATCATGACCTGAGCCGAAGGCAGTCGCTTAACCAACTGAGCCACCCAGGCACCCTCAAACATTTTTCTATTGTCAACACAGGCCTGGCTAAATATGTATTATTGGAAATTGAAGGTACATGATGTGCATGCAGTTATCTTGTAGATGTAATAATTTTGTGTGTGTGTGGATGTAGTAGTTTTTAAACAGTCATGTTTAAGTAATTTATGTGCTTTTGTGCTTTCACATTTTCATATACTTACATATTTTAATCATGAAAATAATTAAAAACATTTTTAAAAATTCTTGACTTTATGGATTTACAAGAGAATAATGATGTAGAAATACAGAAACATTGAAAGAGAAGTACCGTAAATAAAAGACAATATCTGAATTAAAACAAACTCATTTAAATAATTTTTCCATCATCTCTGAGCTTCTTTCTAATTTGCTTTTTCCATAAACACATTCCTCCCATTCCCTTCTTGCATTTCTTGCTCATTTGCTGCATGAGTGAAAATTGGGGCTAATGCTTTAAAATGCTTGGGAATCAGATCATATTTTGCTCACCAGTTTTAGATGACAGGAACAATTCTTGTGACGGTTTTATGTTTTACTCAATGAAAAACACTTTCATGCAGGGATGAGCAGGCAGTTAGCAGAGGAAGAGCTAGAAGACTGAAGAGCAATGTGGAGTCTGGGAGAGAGCCGGTGACATAGATAAAGGCCTGTAATTGTGAGAAATTTAAGGACTGAGACAGAACAGATTTTCAAATGTCTAAAAGCCATTTAAGTATTAGGAAATATACACCTAAAATAAAATCCAAACTACATAGACACTGAAGAACTTTGGTATAGAAGATTGAAGTCTTTGTCCTCAAGGAACTGACATTCAAATGGAGAGAGTTTGAGTAAACATGAGGAAATAAATGGAAAAGATAATTTTAGATGGTGAGAGAAATAGATCAATCACAATACATTTATGTGTTAGAGATGACCATGTTAGGGCTCTGTTAAGGTCTTTAGAAAAGTGGTCTCTGAGGAACTGACAGTTTAGAGTTAGGTAATGATGAGAAGGAAGGTGAAATCATTCCCTGCAGAAGGAACAGAGAGTACAGAGGCCCTGTGGAAGAACCCAACTTGGTGTATCAAAAAAGAAAAAAAAAAAAAAAAGAGTGGAGGTAGAGCCCAGTGAGCAGAGAAAGGGACAGGATTGCAAAGGTAGGACAATTTTATGGAGGGCTATAAAAGCCAAAGTAAGGCATTTAGATCTGATACTAAGTGTACTGGAAGCCAATGAAAGAAAAATATTAGGCACAGTTAGAAAACTATTCCCGTTGACCCAGCAAAAGATGATAGTGACTTGGATTAGGATGGTAGTGGTAGAGAGAAGGAGACATAGATGTGTTTAAATATGTTTACTGTGCATAGTTGGTCAATAGATCTTGCCGATGAATGGATATCCAAAGTGAGGAAAAGCAAAGACTCAAGGTAAACTCTTAACTTTTGTCCAGAGCACTACCTAGATGGTGGTACTATTTACCGAGTTAGGAAAGCTCAGGGAAGTTGGGAAAGAAAAGGAGGTTTTAGTTTGTTGACCTAACGTTTCCAATACCTATTAGAAATACACATAGAAAAATCAAACAGGTAGTTGAACGTATTGGTCTGGAGATGATGGGAAGGGTCTGGGTTAAGAGGTATGGATTTGGGAGCTAACAGCATATCAGTGTTATTTAAAGCTATGGGATTGGATGAAATCATCTAATAGGAGAATGGTAACAGACAAGAGGAGGTCTAAGACTGAGGCCAGAGGTTCTCCAGCACTTAGTGATCAAGCAGAGAAGCAAAACTGAGCAAGAAGAGACTTAGAAGCAGTGCCATGAAGTAGGAGGAAGTCTGAGAGGTGTGATGTGACAGAGGCCAAAAGAGGAAAAGTTGTAAGGAAGAGGTAATGGTAAGCTGGGTTGAGTGATCTGAGAGTTCAACTAAGAAAAAGCAAAAGAGTGACCCCTGGACTTTTCATCATGATGCTCCTTAGATACCTTGACATGGGTAGTCTCTGTAGAGTCAAGAAATGAAGGCCTGTGTGGACTGGATTGAAAAGAATGCGTGAAATGCAGTAGAGAAATTGCAGACAACTCTCCCAAATGTTTACTATCAACAGTAATTAAAAAATGTGTAGAGGGGAAATACTAGAGGATTTTGGATATTTCAAGGTTTATAAGAATGATTCAGTAGGAGAGAAATTTCTGATGCAGGAGAGAAGGGGTATGTCCGTAGTGGAGTATAGGCTTTTGATAGAAGGAAGAACAATTCATGAGTAATAACAGAATGGAGGAAAGAGAGTGAGAAAAATAATGTTTCAGTTACTATTTGTGATGGAAAGATAGTTCCTTATTTTTTTTAAATTTAAATTCTAGTTAGTTAACATACAGTGTGATATTGTTTTCTGGAGTAGAATTCAGTGATTTATCACTTACATACAACACCTAGTGCTCATCACACGTGCACACCCACATAGCATATCTTCTTTATCCATTCATCAGTTGATGGACATGTGGGCTCTTTCCATACTTTGGTTATTGTTCATAATGCTGCTATAAACTTTGGGGTGCATGTACCCCTTCAAATCTCTACTTTTGTATCCTTTGTGTAAATACCTAGGAGTGAAATTGTTCAATCATAGGGTAGTTCTATTTTTAACTTTTTGAGGAACATCCATACTGTTCTCCAGAGTGGCTGCACCAGTTTGCATTCCCACCAACAGTGTAAGAGGGTTCCCCTTTCTCTGCATCCTCACCAACACCTGTCATTTCTTGTGTTGCTAATTTTAGCTATTTTGACAGATGTGAGGTGGTGTCTTGCCATGGTTTTGATTTGTATTTCCCTAATGATGAGTGATGTTGAGCATCTTTTCATGCGTCTGTTAGCCATCTGGATGTCTTCTTTCAAAAGTGTCTATTCATGTCTTCTGCCCAATTCTAAACTGGATTATTTGTTTTTGGGGTGATGAGTTTGATAAGTTCTTTCTAGATTTTGGATACTAACCCTTTATCAGATATGTCCTTTATAAATATCTTCTCCCATTCTGTAGATAAATCAATGGAACAGAATAGAAAACCCAGAAATGGAACTACAACCCAATGGTCAACTAATCAACAAAGCAGGAAAGAATATCTAATGGAAAAAAGACAGTCTCTTTAACAAATGGTGTTGGGAAAACTAGACAGCAACATGAAGAACAATGAAACTGGACCACTTTCTTACATCATACACAAAAATAAATTCAAAATAGATGAAAGACCTAAATGTGAGACAGGAAACCATCAAAATCCTAGAGGAGAACACAGGCAGAAACCTCTTTGACCTTGGTCATAGCAACTTCTTACTAGACACGTTGCTGGAGGCAAGGAAAACAAAAGCAAAAATGAACTATCGGGACTTAGTCAAGATAAAAACTTCTGCACAGTGAAGGAAACAATCAACAAACCTAAAAGGGGTTCCTTTCTTTTTGTGTTTATTTTCCCATCAGCTCACAGGGCTGGAAGATAATAATATTTCAAGTGAGTGGAGAAAGAATGAGTTGCAGAAAGTGCAAAATTGAGCATACTAAAAAATAAGAGTATGCTTTTCAGGCATTGTTGAGTCCTATTAAATTTGTAATCTTGTACTTAAAATTAGATCAATCAGCAAATTTGTTTATTTCTCATTGTCATTCCCACTGATATTAACTGTGTAGCTAGAGACACGGAGTAGGCAGATATAATAGCCTGATAAAAATTGTGCTTGATAGACACATATGATAAAAGAAGAAATAACCAATGTAAACATGCCCATTCAGAGAGGGGAAGAAAGGGAGACATGCTGCAGGCCGTGGCAGTAACAATTTTGATAGGGTGAGGGTGGACATTTTGAGACACTCTACCCTCTGGATGGAGAGTACCTGAGTCACTTCCTGGTAGTACTCCCTTTGTCCCATATTCTCTACAGCTCTTTGCTCTACCTTCTAGGAAACTCATTTCCTAGTCATAACTGAAATAGGCATTGAAGAATGGGCTCATCCTGGGCCCTGAGGTGTTTCTCAGCCCACTCCCTGCCTGTAGTTGGATGGGGTCCCACAGCTCACTATAACTTGTAAACAACAGTCTCTTTTTGTCCAGGCAGCTGTTTTTTTTTTTTTTTGAAAACAACTCTCAAAAAAAGGCTTCTTACTATTCTTATCTAGTTGATTCCAGTGACTTCCCTATGTCAAAATCCATGCCCCGTTTTTTTTTTTTTTTCTAAACAGCATTCTTTTCTAGACATTGTTCTTAATTTGTGATGTCTTTTTGCTTTCTTAACCCTATCTTCTCTCTTTAGATTTAGAGATGGAAACCTTAAGCCTAGCATTTTCCAAATATTTTGTCAGTTTTTCTAGAATAGTTTTTCTTTTATAATTGAAAATATTTGCTCAAGATCACATCTTGCATTCTTTTTCTGGGATACCAGTAAGTATATGGCTTTTTCTTTGATTTAATTCTGCTGCCATGCCTAATTTAATAGGCCTTTGTTGGTCAATATTCTCATCTTTATTGTGATGAGAAGCAGTTGCCTCTTTCAACCTTGAAAGACCCTAATTTTATGTACTCTTCCTATTACTTTAAGTCCTTCTCAAACTGGTCAAATCTTTTCTGAGCTTCTCTTTGAACATATTGTGCAACGCAGATACTCTCTTCTCAGACCTCTTCTAGAGCTACAAGCTCATTAGCCTTTTGCTCTTCTTTCTCAGTTACAGCAGGAGATAGTTTTATATCTTTTATTATTTCAGAACATCAGTCCTCTATTTTTCACCTTCCAATATTTTTTTTCCTGTTTCTCACTATTAAACCACTATAAATTATGACATACATTTTAGGTTTCTGTTTACGTGAGCAACACTCCTTAAAATACAACATTCAGTATTTTTAGTAACAAATAGTCCCAGAGTTTCAGGCTTATTGCTTACTCAGACCACAAATGCAATGCAGGTCTCACTTAAGGACTTAGGTAGAATTAGGCTCTATCTTTGCACATGCTTCTGTTTTCACTGTGGCAGGAAGGAGAACATGGGGACTTACTGCTTGGTTCTTAGAGTGTCTTCCTGGAAATGAGATGGATCACTTTGCTCACATTTAATTAGCAACGGCAAATCACATGGCCCCACCTAAACTTCAAAATGCTCAGGGTAGAGCAATTCTACCACACCTAGACAGAGAAGAATAGCAGAATATTTTTGAAAAGGCAGAATAATTATCACATAGGCCATTAAAAAGTTTGCTAATTGAAAGAATGAGAAGATACTGCAAGGAAAAATGTAAGTAAGAATACAAAACACAACACCATGGGTACTTTTTTCCAGTTATTAGAGGCAATGGCCACAAGTCAGGAAGGGAATTATTTACATGGGTGATTAAAAAAAAAAAAAAAAGCCTTCAGATGATCTGATCAAGAAACATGAATTCAGAAGCATGTATCTAACAGCAATCAAGCAGACCAACATATGATTAAGTGAAAACTTCTTGCTGAGAGTAAAAACACCATATTAAGTAGCATTCTTACTTACAGCCTCTGATCACAGAAGTATTTGGTTGTAAAAGAGATCGTTCTGTCATTCACTTTTTTTTCCCTCTTTCAAAGAAAATATTTTCCTTGTATAGGCAGAGGCTGAGGCTGAGGCTGAGGCCAAGGCAGGTAATGCAATGGAAAGACCTCTGGAATGGAATTGTGATTTCTGCCAACTTCTAACTATATGAATGTCAACATATCACAAAGGAATGTCTTTCAAACTTCGATTGCTCACAGTCTCTCTTGTGGTTTAGTTTTGAAATAATATTAAATTCTCAAGCCATGGCCATCTGGCTTCTGCCTTTATTACTCGATGGAAAATAGCCACGATAAGTTCTTCTCCCCATTCCCATTGTCTCTTTCCTGTTCATGCCCTTACCACATATTACCTAGATGATTACTTACCAGTTAGTTCCTTTATTTCTAGGCCAGAGCCCTGCAAATTTTCTCTCTACATGGCTTCAAGAGTGATCTAGCATGTAGTTGCTTTCTCATTATTGTTCGTTTAATTGAAATGAATGTTCTGGAATGATGTTCTCTACAAATTTGGGTGGAGGAGAGAGGGATGTTCTAGAAAGGCGACACATCTATCTTTTTTTTCCCCCTTGGGTAGATCCACACTTATGCCCTCAAAAGGAAATAACTTCTCTGTTATGCTCTTTTTCTTTCCCTTCAGGGCCACGTTCTACGCGATTTCATAAGCATGATCTAATAGTGAAAATCTTGTCCAATGATATGCTGCCAGGTACCATGACTCCAAAAATGTGTTTTTCTTTATCCCTATCAATAAGACACTTAGTCCATATGATCCAGCAGATCCAGTGTTTCTTGATGTATTAATGTCAGATAAGGATGCTGTTTAGAGCCTTTGGTAAGCCCCTGTATGTGAATCACAGTACAGGCCCTTAGGATTTCAGAGCAAAATCCAGCCATCCCTGTGTTTCTTCCTTTAGAAAAATAGCTCTTGGCTTGCTACTGAGCCTTAGTAGAGAATAAACACTTAACCATGACTCACCAAGCTACTGTGTGATTCAGAATGCCCAAGAGTTATCTTACCCACCAAGCTACATAAAGTTGTGTGTGCACGGCTACATTCCATCAACAAATGGAAGTGGTATATATATGATCAGGCTGAGCATGTCCTGAAGGCACAAGTAAGTTATATGAAGAGGTGGCATAGATGCCCATGGTCCCCACTCCTGCTACACTGCCTTCTCTTTCTGAGCCTGCACCTATAGTTTCACAGGGGAGATCCCTGTGATCGACTGATAGACAAAGAGAAGAGTCAGGCCTGGTTTATTGGTAGTTCCTCATGCTATGTGGGTAGTAACTGAAAGTAGACAGCTGTAGCACTACAGTCCTTTTCTGAGATATTCCTGAAGGATAGTGGTGAAGGGTAATCCTTTCAGTGGGCTGAAATTTTGAGCAATGCACCTGCTTTCTCACTTTACTTGGAAAGATAAATGGCTAGATGGGCAATTATATGCTGATTAATGGCTATAGCCAATGGTTTGGCTGGATGGTCAGGGACTTGCAACGATTTTGAATGGAAAATTGGTGACAGTGAAATTTAGAGAAGACATATGTGGATAGACATCTCTGTAGGGGCAAAAAAAGAACCCCAAAAAACAAAAAAAAACATAGATAGAGCTGCATCCATGTGAATGTTCATCAAATGGTGGCCTCTGCAAAGGAATATTTTAATAATCAAGTAGATAGAATAACTTATTCTGTGGATACTAGTCAAGCTCTCTTTCTAGTCACCCTTGTCATTGCCCAATGGGCTCATAAACAAAGTGACAGTGGTTTCAAAGATCAAAGTTATTCTTGGGCTCAGCAACATGGACTGTCACTAGGCTGACCTGAATATAGCTGTTGTTGAGTACCTGGTCAGCCAGCAACAGAAATGAACACTGAGTTTCCAGTATGGAACCATCCCCTGAGGTGATCAACCAGCTCCCTTGTGGCATGTTGATTACACTGGACCCCTTCCATCATGGAAGAGGCAGCATTTTGTTCTTACTGAAATAGATACTCTGGATATGGATTTTGCTTCCCTATACTCAATGTGTTTGCCAAAACTATCTTCTGTGGGCTTCCAAAATGCCTTATTCACTGTTATAGTATTCCACACAACATTACTTCAGATCAAGGAACTCACTTTATAGCAAAAACTGTGGCAGTGGGTTGACACTCATGGAATTTACTGGTCTTATCATGCTCCCCACCATCCTGAAGAAATTGGCCTGATTGAACTGTGGAATCCCTTTTGAAAACACAATTACAACATCAGTTAGGTGGTAATACTTTGCACATCTTGGGCAAGGTTTTCCACAAGACTGTATATATTCTGAATCAGCATCCAATCTAACATATAATCCTGTTTTTCCAATAGCCAGGCTCAGTGGTCTAGGAATCAGGGAATGGAAAAGGAGTGACATTACTCACTATTACCCCTAGTTAGCCACGAGCAGAATTTTTGCTTCCTGGACCTGACTTTTTGCTCTGCTAGTCTATCCAAACAGAATTACTAATGGCCCACACCCTTCAAAATGGAAGGTTTAGATCACTCCACCCGGTAAAAAATGAGAACCATCAAAGTTGTTTACTGAATACAAAGGGAATACACTGGTTACTGGAAGAAGATAGTTATAAACACCAAGTTGACCATGTGACCAGTTACAGAAATAAGAATTGTAATTCTCATGAGCATTTTCTCTTTCTTTGGTTATAAATATGAATATATTTATCTATCTATCTATCTATCTATCTATCTATCTATCTATACACATATACTAAACAAATATCTTTGCTTTCTTCTCTCACTCCCTTATCATGTCACATATTATATATATTGACTTTATATCAGAGCATTTAAGTATTGTTAATTTTACATCATAATATTTTAATTATGGGATATCACATAAAAGGGTAAACATCACTCAAAGACCTCCTCTTCTGGGGAAGGAGTTAAGATGTTTTCAATTATATGTGTGATAGCTGTATTATGTTAGGTGAAATTATGACTCTCTTATTATCTTTGAGATTAATATTGTTTAAGGAGATGCATATAGGTGCTAAGTTGACAAGGGTTGACTTGTGCTAGTTAATTTTATGTGTAACTTGACTGGAACACAGGATGCCCAAGTATTTGGTTAAACATTATTCTAGGTATGTCTATGAGAGTGTTTCTAGAAGAGATTAACATGTGGATCAGTAGACTGAGTAAAGCAGATTGCCCTACCCAATATAGATGGGCCTCATACAACTACTGAAAGCATGAATAGAACAAAAAATCTGAGTGAGGAAGAATTTGCTTTCTCTTTGTCTTACTGTCTTTAAACTGGAACTTTATTCTTCTGCCTTGAACTCAGATTCATACTTGGACTGGAACTATGTATCATTGGCTCTCCTGAGTCTCTAGCTTATCAACTTCTGACTTCTCAGCCACCCTAATCACATTAGCCTACTCCCTATAAGTCTGATGTAATTCTTATCTTTGTTCCTTTATAGGCAAGGTTTCTCCACCCATCCATGCACCCCCTTCTTCCCCCCACCCCCTTCTTTCAAGTTTTTTTCTTTATCTTTGATTTTCTGCATTTTGCATATGACATGTTTAAATCTAGTTGTTGTTGGTGGTGGTTTTGTGCATTTATTTTGTTCCATTTTCTCTGAGCTTTCTGAATGTGTGGTTTGGTGTTTGATATTAATTTGGGGGAAATTCTCTTCAGTTACTATTGCTTCAAATATTGCTTCTATTCCTTTTTCTTTCTTTCTTCTTCAGGTATTCCTATTAAGTATATGTTACAACTTTTGTAGTCCCACAGATCTTGGATATTCTGTTTTCATCAATCTTTTTTTTTCCTTTGCTTTTTAGTTATGGAAGTTTCTGTTGTCATATTCTCAAGCTCTGAGATTCTTTCCTCAGCCAAGGCCAATGAGCTCACTAATGAGCTCAACAAAGGCATTTTTTTTCATTTCCGTTACAATTTTTTTGATCTCTAGAATTTCTTTTTTATTCTTTCTTTGAACGTCCATCTCTCTTACATTATCAACATCTGTTTTTTGCATGTTGCCTACTTTTTCCATTAGAGCCCTTAGTATATTAACCATAGTTTAAAAAAAGAAAATTCTAGCCTGATAATTCCAACATCCTTGCCATATCAATTCTAGTTCTGATGCTTGTTCATTCTCTTAAAACCATGATTTTACCTTTCATATACCTTGTGATTTTTTTGTCGAAAGGTCAACAAAATGTACTGTGTAAGAGTAATGAAGTAAATAGATCTTTAGTAATGTAGTGTTGAGGTGTGGGGAGAAGGGAAGTGTGCTATAGTCCTATGATGAGGTCTCAGTCTTTTGGTAAATCTGTGGCCCTGAACTGTGAACTTCACAAATGTGAAGAAACACCCCCCACACACACACACTTTAGGTGGGACAGGGTGTCTAGAGGGCACAAGAACTGGCTATTTCTCTTACCCTTTGTGGAAGTCTAGAGTGAGCTGAAGTTGAGTATTTTCCTTCCCCCACACGAAAGATCAGAGCTAGTTGAAGTTTAGTATTTCCTTTCCCCAAGGTTAAACTTTGGTTTAAAAAAAAAAAAAAAGCTTCTCTTAAAGGTTGGACTTGGTAAAAATAGAGTGCTCTGACATATATCAAAAAGGACTAATTTTCCCCTTTCCCCATCGGAAGCACAAGGGAATTTTTTTCCAATATTCATTGTAAGAACCTGGTAGAGTTCCTGGAGGTAAAACTCCCCAAATCATGGGGGCACCCATTACCACAGGGGCCCCTACTATGACTGGTTTCCCCTGGAGTTCCCAATTCTTAGACTTGTACACACCAAGCCTTCAGAATTCTGTCAATTACAGGTCAGGTTTTCCTATTATGGTACTAGTTCCAGCAAAGGTTTCTGCTCATAAATGTTTATTTTGGTAAGTTCTCATTCTCTGTATTTGCCATCTCTCCAATTTTTGGAGTAGTAGTTTGATCTGTAATATCACTTTTCTGGTGGATCTAAGAAGAGTTTTTGATTTTGCAGTTTGGTTAGCATTTAACTTGTTAGGTTGGAGTGGTAACTTCCAAGCTCCTTACATGCTGAATGGGAAACTGGAAGTCCTACATTTTTCTTAAAGAAATTTGCATATACTTAAGATGTCTAAATCCAAACATTCTTGCTTATTAATGATGATATAGTTAGTTATACAGATTTTTCAAAATTTTATTTCAATTAAAAAGATTATATTATGTATTTCCTATTAGATAGCTCCATGATAAACAATAATGTTAATGCTCATGTTTCTTTAGAGCTATACTCTGGAATTAACATTATACATATTCTAGGCCATTCTCAAAGAAATGAGAAGCTTAATTTTCCATATGTACAGTTCAGTATTGGCATGCATGTTCATATTGAAGCTGAAGATTTTTCTTCTCAATCTGTCTCACAGTAACTATTATCCAGAATAGGCAATCAGAAACTATTTCTGGCAGCCTTCAATTGTCTTTAAAATGTTTCACTTTTGACATGAACTGTTAGAGCATAGAAAATTGAGGCATGAGACTAGTACAAAAAGATCCATACTCTTGGATTTAGTTTTACAAAAGTATGTTGTATATATATAACATTGAAAAATGAGAAGGTGCTCAGAACAAACCACCTGGTCAATTTCACTTCTATGATTGGGGGTAAATATTCTGTCATTGATTTTGATTCACCTGCTTCTCATTCAAGTATATAGCAGCATTTTATTCCATAACTTAAAAAAGCAGTTAAAGTACTTTTAATGGTTGAATCACAATCTCTATAATTTAATTCTTATTTAATGACTGAATATTTCATAACCATTCTGCTTATTATTTAGGAAGAGAACCCTAATTTGATCTACCTCAGAATTAGAATATGTATTATTTATGGTTAAATTAAACATTTTATTTTATTTTATTTAGATTTTATTTATTTATTTGACAGAAAGAGACACAGCGAGAGAGGGAACACAAGCAGGGGGAGTGGGAGAGGGAGAAGCAGGCTTCCCGCTGAGCAGAGAGCCCAATGCGGGGTCTGATCCCAGGACCCTGAGATCATGACCCGAGCTAAAGGCAGATGCTTAACAACTGAGCCACCCAGGCACCCCTAAAGTAAACATTTTAATAGCAGAAACTCAGGGAACATGGCAGTTTGTTAATAGTTGTACAATTTTGATGGAAATGGCCTATTATGTAGAATCAGCCTGTCATGGAGAAATACTCCCATTGGTAAAGTTATCACAGGAAGTTAATTAATGAAGTAATATTAGGTCTTGATCAAACACCTGATCAAGTTTTGTAGAGTTGAGATTGACTGTCATTAATATAATGTAATTAAAAGTGCATCTATAAATGAAACTGACACATAGCTTAAAATGACTCTGCAAAAAGGTATTATTTTCCCCAAAAGGGAGAGAAAGAAAATGTGACTTCATTTTTCATATAGAACAGGAAATTTTGATGATATAGCATTGTCTTTACCACCTTTTATATATATAACAAAGCACAGTAAATAAAGCAGGATTGTTGATACGAAAACCCCTTATTCTGAACTGTCAGGATTGAATGTCTGTTAGCTATGTCTGGAAGCTAAAGTGAAAGAAAATTCAATTTGTGAATTGAATTTTCTCTAATTTAACTTCTGTTAAACCATATTCTGCTCAGCAAATTTCTTTAACTTGAATTATAGGGTTTCAAATAACTTTGGTAAATACTCTAAATCAAGTAGCATCCAACTACATATCTTTAAGGAGAGAAGCAACCCTGGAAAACTTGAATGTACTTGTTTTCTTCAGAAGGGAAAATATGTATTTGTAGTCTCATGTCTTTAATTATAAAAGTCATGGTTTTATGAAGTATGACATATATAAGTGTTTTCATTATTTAATGTCATATACCCTCATAGAAGGACATTTTCCATTTTTAATTTTTGGCAGGACATTTTAGGCAATAAGTATCAAGAAACAGCAAGGAAAAAATATAATTTGCAACATCTATTTAAAAATCACTCTTCTTCTTTTTATAAAATTGAGATAATCCAGGAAATGTTGCAATGACATTTTCACAGTTCATCCAGAAACACCATTTCTTAACCAGTTAACTTGATCCCTTCATTAGTCATTAAAGTTTACTTAGACCCTGATAACCCTTTCTGTTATGATATTTATACTTGCTATAATTGGTGCATCAATCAACTTGTAACTTAAAAAAAAAAAAAACACAGGAAAAAAGTGATATTTGCTTAGGCAAATAAGCCATATAATTATTTCAATCTGAACAGAATAGACCATATGAAGTAGGAAAATTCATATAACTTGAGTGCATGGAAAGAGAAGATCTGTGATACTTGATTTAATCTGAATATAAAGTATTTAATAATTTTGATCTGAAAGGAACCATAAAAACCTGTAAAGCACACCTATTTTTTTTCTTTAAAAAATTTTTTTTTTAGGCAAAAGAATGTATCTTTTTTCCCCTCATTAATTATAGAGCAAAACCTTCTAAAAAAAGGAAATGTAGGCTTCTCTTATCTCCCATTTCTCTTCAAGACTCCTGTTTGAAAACATTTCATAATAACATCTGAAATTCATTTCGTGTTGTTTTAGTCTATACAATCCCAATAATTTACCATAAATCCTATCTTATAATCTTTTTAAAGATCAAGGAGTATCAGTTTTTCACACTTAGGGTGAATGCTTTTAAAATGACTGCATACTTAGAAAGTGACCCCTTAGTGTAAGGGAAGTGAGATAGTGGAACTGGCCCCTGTGAACATTTTTTTTTTTTTAAATAACTCAAAGGGACAGAGAAAGAATTTACAAGTTTACAGGTCACGAAAGAAAATGCTTCAAGAATAGGGAGAGGGGATGTCTCTTCCCTTATTTTCAATAAGGAGAATTAGCCTTTTACTTTTCTATTTTTTATTTTTTATTTTTATTTTTTAGGTATAATTGACATATGTTCATTTCAGGTATACATAATTATGTGATATTGTATATATATTTATATATATTGCAAAATGATCACTACAAAAGTCTACATAAGAGCCTCATCATATATAGTTACAATTTTTTTTTCTCTTGTGAGGACTTTTAAGACCTACTTTATTAGCAACTTTGTAATATACAGTGTAGTATTATTTACTGTAGCTGCCATGCTGCACATTATATCCCCACAACTTATTTGCTTTATAACTGGAAGTTCATACCTTTTGGCCCCCTTCACTCATTCCAGCCACCTCCCAAGCCTGCCTCTGGCAACCACCAATCTGTATTTTCTATCTACAAGATTATATTTTGTTGTTGTTGTTTTTGTTTTAATTCCATATATAAGTGAGATCTTACGAATTTGTCCTTCTGTCTTATTTCACCTAGGATGATGCCTTTAAATTCCACTCATGTTGTCACAAATGGCAAGACTTCATTCTTTTATATCACTGAATAATATTCCATGTGTGTGTATCTATAAAACATTTTCTTTATCCATATGAAATTGAGTATTTTTTATCCATTTGCACATTTTTTGGTATGTGTTTTTTCCTGGCTGCTTATGAATTTTATTTATGTATTTTGGATGGTAACTTTATATATTGCAAATATTTTCTACTAGTTGGTTACTTGGCTTTTAGTTTGTTCACTGGATATGGTTTGTAATAGAAAAACAAAAAAACATGTGGGTGCCTGGGTGGTTCAGTCAGTTAAGCATTGGACTCTTAAGAGATTTCAGCTCAGGTCATGATCTCAGGGTCCTAAGATCGAACCCCATGTTGGGCTCCATGCTCAGTGGGGAGTCTGCTTGAGGATTCTCTCTCCCTCTCCTTTGCCCCTCCTCCCTGCTCACACAAACATGAACTCTTTTTCTCTCAAATAAATAAATAAATCTTAAAAAAAAAAAAGAAAAACAACAAAACAGAAATAACTAAATGCCCAGCAATTTAAAAATTTAGATAATGGGAAATCATGTAATAGATGCTATGCAGCCATTAAAAAGAAAGAATATGCCTACATATATTCATAAGATTTTCAAACAATCGTCAAGCTACATTTTAAATTAAATTAAGCAAGCTATAAATATATAGATAAAATTTACATATAAAACATAAAACATTTCCTTATAGACAAATAAAGAGGTCTAGAATGAGGTCTGGAATGATATGTAAACTGATATTAGTTGTGTCTTTAGGGAGGGGAGCTCAAATGTGGGGAGTGAGGGTAAAGGTACTTCTAATTTTTACTTTTGATATTTCTGCATCTTTGAAGTTCTTAAAAATGTTTTCATAGACTACTAGGCATATTTGTGGTTTACTTTTGTGTGTTTTTTATACTTTTGCTTCATTTTTAAAACAACAGTATTGGGATGACATGAAAGGAAGCACACTTCTGAAATTTGATTTGTGATCAGGCATGCTTGATTACATGCCTAGGGCTAACTTGCAAGTGTGATGAAGTGACTGAACCTGGATATTTTTAGGAACCAGGTTTTACATATCTATAATAAGGACCAACAAAGACTCAAGAATTCCAAGCAAATATATTCTAATATGTGGTGTGTGTGTGTCTGTGTGTGTGTGTTGGGTGGAGGAGACTAGTAGGACTTATATTCAGTTTCAATTTGAAAAAGAACAATCAATAAGGAGGGATTTGTCCAGTCATAGGGCACTGTGTTATTACTAGCATATTAGTAGAAAGAAATGTAGCAGAAGTAGTGACAATGGAATATCATGTTCCCATAAAGGCTTCTCATTCCTTGTAAATTAAAGTCGAAATCTCTATTGTGGCTTATACAGGTATGTATGATCTGGCTCCTACCCACCTCTTCAACTTTAATGCCCAATACCATCTGTATCACCCCTAAGCATCAGCCACCACTGCCTCTCTTTCCTCTTCTCAAACAAGTCAGTTTCTAGTTAAGGACCTTTATACTTCCTCTTCTGCTTGGAATGCTTTTGCTCTTGCTCTGATTGACTTTTTCTCATTAATCAGTCCAAATGCTATCTCTATCTATCCAAATGCTATCTCTCTATCTCTTTTTTTTTTAAAAGATTTTATTTATTTATTTGTGAGAGAGAATGAGAGACAGAGAGCACGAGAGGGAGGAGGGTCAGAGGGAGAAGCAGACTCCCTGCCGAGCAGGGAGCCCGATGCGGGACTCGATCCCGGGACTCCAGGATCATGACCTGAGCCGAAGGCAGTCGCTTAACCGACTGAGCCACCCAGGCGCCCTCTCTATCTCTTTATTTATGTTTTCCTTGGCTACCCAATCTAAAATAACTCCCATGTTGACTTTCTTTCATATCACCTGTTTTATTTTCTTCATAACACTTTTTTAACATTTAAAATCATCTTATCCATTTACTGTTGACCTCTGTATTATCTGTTGATCCCCAGCTAAGTGTCACGAAGGCCAAGAGCTTGTCCCTTGTTGCCCAACACTTAGAACAGTGCTGGGCACATAATAAGGGCTCAATAAATATGCTGCAATAAATGTATAGATAAAATAATTAAGACTGGTGTGAATACAGATATCTCTGGGTTTCTAACTATACCCAAATTTGATGGCACCTTGTCTACTTCTTTACACCAATTGAGAGAAGAATGAAAATAGGATTTCAGTAACAGAAACCAGATTTGAAGTATGAATGGGGACTTTCTCTGCTCTACATTTGGCTCTTGGTAGATTAGAACATGTGATTGCAAATATCTGAAACCACTATTCCTTAAGAGAAAAAAAATACCTTTTACAACTTAATATGAATCTTAATTTCAATTGGAAAGAAATAGAATGATCAGAAATCTGCCTTTCATTTTGCATATAACATATACATTGTATGTTAAAAAGTGCTTCATATAAGAATTGAAGGAAAACCATCAGCTATTTGGAATGGAATAAGCTAGAAACATTATTATCAAAAAATTTATAAAACTCAGTAGATTTTTAAAAATCTGTTTTGTACTTAACCCTAAGGGGGACTGATTTTTTTTTTTTTTGATTCCTGAAATTGTATTTAAATCAGTAAACATGAGGGACACCTGGGTGGCTCAGTCAGTTAAGCATCTAACTCTTGATTTCGGTTCAGGTCATGATCTCAGGGTTGTGGGATCGAGCCCCACTCCTGGGCTCCATGCTCCGTGTGGAGTCCGCTTGCCCCTCCCCCTGCTCATGCACTCTCTTTCTCACTCTTTCTCACTGTCTCTCAAATAAACAAATAAATATTTTTAAAAATCAGTAAAAATGAGAGTGTTTATGATAGAGCGAGTGATGCAGCGAGTGGGGAAATTCAGCAGAATATGGATGAAATTTGTTATATCTGTTTCAAATCGTAATGCTGTCTAGAAACAAGTTATCATTGACTCTTAAAATGTTCATATGCTGATACTAGTGTTAAGTTAAAATTTGCTTCCTGAGTGGCTTGTTGTTCTACTTAGAGAGAATACAATTCGGATTGTAGCCACAGGAATAATTCACTTGTCAGGGTTAAGCAATTGTTCCTAGATACATGGCACTTAAAACAAATATTTAAGAGCAATGATTTACTGCATTGTCTGTTCATATACCAATTTTATTTTCTGAAAAGCAGGGTCCACTAGAGAATCCAAGTAGGAGCAGAAATAATAACGAAAAGTATTTCTTAGTCTATGTTTCCCCACACTGAGAAAACCAGACCTTAGATAGCTTCTGTGCAAAAGGCAAATTTGTCATTTCTATAATGAAGTCAATGCAGACATTGAGTTCTGGATGTGTGTTTCGGGACCTAAACTCATCAAGATCCTTTGGTCTCTCTTTCAAGGTTGCCTTACTGTTGATGTTTCATTAAAGACTAAAAGCAACATTATCTTAACAATAGCTAGCCCTCCAAGGTCTAACATGCACAAAATCCTTGGAGACCTACACTATCACTAACCCCCACTAACTAAAAGGTATATAATCAGTTACTCCTCACAATCCCTGGACAGCTTTTTTGACCCATGAGTCCTGTTCATGTGCTATAATAAAGGCACCTTTCTGTACTGGGAAAAAAAAAAAAAAAAGCTCCCAAGGTATTCAAATAAAGTTTGACATGCTCATGGATTGAAACAGAATATTAAATTTTGCTTATAATTATAGAAATCCAAGAACTGACAGAAAGGATATGTATGATGAGGAGTAAAGATGAAGAGACTAAGGTAGAAAAAGGGGTTACAATTGTACAATTGTAGGAGGAGGAAAGTATTACAACAGTGATTAAAAAACTTAAAAAAAACAGGAAGAGATACTATCAGCTGGCAGAACTTTTGACATATGCCTGCAGACTGCATGTTAAAATAATAGTAATATTAACTATAATTATCAATGTTAATATTAATCTCATGGTTCTCTTTGATAATCTTGAGTTAATTCTTTAAAGAAAGAAAGGGGTCATAGGGTATTGAGATCTTTCTCCCTTACCTTACACATATCTAGCTGCTACAGAAGTAGTTTGGTCTGAGGTACACATAATAGTTCTCTTAACTGAGGGTTCTTTTAGAGGGACAGCCATTCAATCATTTATTCATTCACTCAGAAAATATTTATTGAGTCTCTCCATATGCTAGGCACTGTGCTAAGTGTTTTAGATAAAGTTGTAAAAAAGACAGATTAGGACTGCCCTATGATAAGATGAGATAAACAGTAAGTAAATAAACCAATACATGGAATAATTATAGATAAGGTAAATGTCCAAAGGATATCTAAAGGCTGATGTGATGTAGAGTAGTTCTAGAATGAACCATTCTAGAGATGTTGGTCTGGAAAGCCTTTTCTGAGGAGATGGATTCAGGTCTTGCAAGATGTAATACCAATAAGATGAGAAATATCCCACCATGCAGAGTGCTAAAGAGACAAAACGAAAAAGAAACAAAAATCAACTTATCATGTACAGAGAGTAACAAGCTCCAAGTGCCCTGTATCTTTGAGGAACAAAACAATGAAAGGCCAAATTGACTGAAGTCTGGCCAATAAGGACAATGATACAAAATGAGTGGGAAAGGAAGCAGCTCAGAAAACTCAAAACAGAGGTTTTTGGACTTCATGCTGCCTGCAATTGCACTTCTAAATGAAAAAGTGATATGATTTCCGTTCTTGAAAGATCACTGACATCTCTTTGGATAGTGGATGGTCAGTGAACAAATGTGTAGGAGTGAGACCAGATAGAAGAGAATTATAGAGAACCAAAAATAGGTGATATCAGCTGGGGGGGAAGGCAGCTTTGGAGATGGACTGATATAGACATAAAATATATAAGATATGGGTAAGACTTTCTGATAAAGTGGGGCAGGTGAGAAAGAGGAAATAATCAATGATGAATAACAGGCTTGAGTACCAATGCTAATTTCTGAGAGGGGAAGAATTGGAATTGGAAAAAAAAAATCTTATTTTGAAATGTGTGAGGAAATAATATCGAAGCTTTCCATTTTGGACACCTAGGACTTAAAGTTTGGTAGGTGTCCCAAGTTTTTCTTCTTCTCTTCCCCCCCCCCCCCAAATTAACAGAATCCCACTTTTTAGCTATGTATGTGTCCTCCTGAAAGGAAAAAAAAAAAAAACCTACATTTTTCAAACTCAGTGTAGATGTGACCATGTAACTTAGGTTACAAGCATAAGTGGGATGTTCAACACTGGGGACCATAAAAGGAGTGTGCTCTTCTGATTCCCTTATTCCTCTCCTTCTACCTCAGTCAGTGGTGGATTAAAAACTTCCAAATACATCGACAGTTCTTCCAACAAGGAGAGGCTCTATTTCTCCTTCCCTTGGGTCTATGCTACATTGTAATACACTCCAAGCATTACTTGTAATGCTGATTATTCTGGTTCTTTGACCACACTTTGAGTAACAAGGATATAACAGTCATCATTACCATCATGAATGACTCTAGAAATGGAAATTTAGTGTGGTAGGGAAGACTTAATACTAACATGGATTACAAAGTGGGAAGAAGGTGAGGGAGTAGCAATGAACTATAAGCCCTTTGTCTGAGAAGGTTTACAGTGAAGAGTGGGGGTGAAATGCTGAGATGTCCAGAAGAGATATAAGAGCATGGGGGCAGTGAAGACATGGGCTATGGTGGGAAATGCTTTTGTTATAAGGCAAATAATCCAACAGAGAGAATCATACTGATAAAACGGGAAAGCCAGAATGAAATGGAAGAAACAAAGTCTTAAAGAGTAGCCTTTGAAAAAAGAAAGGACAATCCTTCCACCAGATAATAGGAGGCCAGATGAAAAGATGATTTTTAGTTTTTTAAGTGGGAAGTTGAAAGAGGCATGTAGTTCAATGTGGCCTGGCACAGGGTGTACCTGATGGAACGATAGAAGTTACTTTACTATTGTCAGCTTAGATGCTGTGTACCACTCTTTTTTTATATTGTTCTATATTATTATTTACACATTCCATGTAGCCAATACCATCTTCGATAAAGGATCACTGTTCCCCCTAAGAATATATTGTTCAATGAAAAAAAAGTGGGCAAATGCATTCATATTATTTCATATGTACATATGTATATATGGAAAGAAGGGTAAATAGTAAAGCATGCATATATCTGTTCTTAGAAGAAAATACAAAAAGACTAAACTGGAAAACCATGGAAGTATTATAGACAAGGTATGATTCGGAAGAAGAGACAGGAGAGGGAGTTACACTTTTCTGAGTGTACCTTTTTACATAGTTTTGTCTCTTAGAAGCAGGTTACTGTTTTACGTATTCAAAAATTAAAAATAAGTCAACAACAATGAGAAGAAAAAAAAAGAATCAAAACTGAAACAAATGAACTCAGCTGTATATCAAAAATAGAATATTACACTAAAGGGATTAAAAAGCAGACCAAAGGTAAGCAAAGTTGAACCAAAGCATAACTTTTGAACACAATGTGTGACTATATTATATGCTACTCAGTGGAGGAATGGGATATTGGGATTTGGGGTAGAAAGCAAACAAATCTTGAGCTCTTTTAATAAATTATTTTTTTGTAGTAGTATAGATGAAGCAATGATCAAATTACTACAGGTGATTTGGAGGTTTGAGCACATGATATTGATATTGCTGGGAGCCAGGATCCTTACTAGGAATGAAGGAAAATGTAAATATGGCAGGGGCAGGGATGGGAGGAAAAACCCTGTTGAGATGGATAGCAGTTGGAAGTACCAGTATGAATTTATATTAGAAATACTAGTTTTGTCTGTTGCAAAGATCAAGAAGTAAAGAAATTCCAGTGGCAATGGGCATATGTAGAATCCACACACCTCTATAACACTTCCTGTGAAACAGTAAGCAGAAATCCTCAGAGAATGTACCAACTCATGGTCTAGAACAGGGTAAGTTGAGTTTAGAATAATTTATTATGCCAGAAAGTAAAAATGTGCAGAAGGAAATGAAGAGCTGTTAAAAGGACACTTTCATCAGCTTGAAGTTACTCCCACTCCCAAGTCAAGAACAAGATAATTAAGAAAGGAGTAATGAATTATAAACCAATGGGGAAAGAATAGAAACACATGGATCCATACTGATAATCAGTCAATCAGTAAGTAAGGAAAGGAAAGAAGGAAGAAGGGAGAGATGTTTGTTAAAATAGAATGCTGATCAATAAAAGTAGAGAAAGTACAGGAGTTATAAAATCATCATTTTGCGTTCATCATAACAAAGATTTTTTCCAATTAAATATGGAGGGGAATTTTAATGAAGAGCGGAATTTTTCATGGTTTTAGTGTTTCTCTATAGATTGCTTATGAGATGCAGAGGGAAACGTGGCAACTCTACAGTGGAAAACTCAGGCAGCACTGTGACCCCTTGATACAAATCGATATCACCATTGGACAGACAGACAACTGTGAACTTCCTGATTCAACACCTTGAATAGGGCACAATATCTGCTATTTAGACCTGGAATATATAAATTGAATCTAAATATGAGGAAAGTTTTTACAAACCCATTAAAACACACTATTAATGAGAAAAGAGGGTCTGTAGTCTTCAGAAAATTTATTGTTATGAAAGACACAGAATGCCTGAGGAAATGTTCCGGATTAAAGGAAACAGGAAGCATGATAACCAAATGCAGTATGTGATTTTGGATTCAGGAGAAAAAAAAAAATGCTATTAGAAACGTTAGTGACAAAACTGGAAAAGTAGAATATAAAACCTATAAAGTAAATCCATATTAAACTCCCTAAAATTTTTTACAGCGGTCATGAACAAATATTCTTATTCTTAGGAAATACATCCAGAAGCATTTAAGAGTAGAGGGCTAAGAAAAAAAAGAGTATAGATATACAGACATGTAGATATACACAATGATAAAGCAAGTAAGGCAAAAATGTTAACAATTGATGAATCTGAGTAAAGGGTATACGAAAGTTCTTTGTTCTATATTGCAAATTTTCTGAATGTGTAAAATTATTTCCAAGTAAACAGTAAGAAGTATAGTATCACATTTTAGCAATGGAGATTCAGAGACTTTAGACATCCAAACATTTGTGAAGTGAAGGTATGAATGAATGAGTTTAAAAAGTGCACATTGTACTGATAGTAATGCTATTTCTGTATTTTTGTTAATGTAATTTCTTCAGATGCTCAAAATACAGCATGCTTTCATGAAAGACCAAGAAACCAGACTGATACTTACTTAGATAAAATACAAGACAGAAAACAGAAATAATGCCAATTACAGAAAGGAAACTATTTTGAGGAGGTTACTAAAATTATACTACAAGTTAAGGAAGCATATATCAATATCACTGTGACATTTTCCAATGTTTCCCAAGCACACATGCCTGGATTAGTTATTTTCAAGCATGAAATACATGTTTAACTCTTCAGAAGCTGTCCCTCTGAGTCTCTACTTGCCTTGACCCTAGTATAACAAATTTACCCATGAAAGCAGACTTTAATCCTGATTTCACAAAGCAGGAAACACTATAAACTTCAAGAGACTTAAATTCTATAATCACACTTTTGTTAATATAGATGGGGTTGTAGCATTCTTATTGGGTACTAAGTTCAGCTTACGGGTAGTTGAAGACAGATATCATTAGGAGGGGATTTTATAAGTAAATCAACATTCACTGGTATGTCATTATCCTTTTATTATCTGTTAAATTGCTTATCCAAGCAATGTATCAATGTTTAAGTGGTCCCCATTTTAAAAAGTTTTCTTTCTTCTTCCCACTTCCCTTCCCCCAGCTGGAAAAGGTAGATTATTTGCTTTAAAATGTGAATCAATAGATTATCTGCTTTAAAATGTGAATCAATAGGTACTTCCTCTCTTATTTAAAACAACAACAACAAAACCAGAAACCTACTTTATTGCAATTATGTTATCATTATTTATACATTAACAAATGAACCATAATGATCACCACTTACAAATGATGTTTTTTGAAATTATATGTGATCTGTGAATTACATAGTCAGCCTTTTGACAACAATGTCTGAAAAACTAGTGTTCCAATCATTAAAGTTTTCAGATAAATTTTCTTGCATTTTGCTATGGACTTTCTGCTTTTCTCTTGTGTCTTGAAATGAGAGGTTTGGCCAACAACTAGAGGGATTTTGCATTTTTCAGATGATGATATTCTGCCTCCAGGTTATTTCACACTAGGTGTTAATGGAGCCTTTGGAGACTTGAAAATTAAAAGGAGGAGAAGATGCCTACTTTCATTCTAGGCAGCATTTCATTCTGTTAATTTGAAAACTATTGGTTTAGGTAGGCTGGAAAAGGGTAATCTCAGAGGTCTGGCTCACAAAATCTGTGCAAACGTAAGTGACTAATTTAAGTAGTGGAGAAAAAAGGTAAGTGTGTAAACAAATATATATAATTGAAAGAAGTTAAAGGAAATTTCTTGGAATACCATGGACACAAATATTCAACAAAATACATTTAAATATGCCATAAAACCTATCCCAAAGCGGAGCATAATAGAATGATCACTGATGACATTGTGAGCTCTATTGATGTTTACACAGGATATGTGGGAATCAATAGTTATTAAGCATCTATTGTGTGCCAGAACAGGGATGAAAATTTAATTAGTGTTTTCTTGATTTCTCATAACCAAATTATAAGCTATTTTTCTTTCATTTTATACATCAAAAAATTTATTTTAGGGGTTGAATTAATATATGAGTTCACACACCTCAGAAGTGGCAAAACCAGAATGTATGTTTTGTTCAATTACTCTAGAGTTGTATGTGAACAAGATTTATCTCTCTTGATGAACTGGCATGTTTCCTAGGAGAGTCACAGAACTCACTGTTGGTTTGTTTTAGGCTTTTCTGTGTCAGGGAAACTGGGATTCAGTTCTACACATACTTGTGCCTCTCCAAGCCCAGATGACCCACCGAGCAGTCTGTGCCAAGATCTGTGTTTGTAAAATCAGAGTTTGAACTCATTTCCATCTAGCTCCAAATTTCATGCATGTTTGGGTGATAAAGGTTTCTACTGGAATAGGGGTCAACAGAGACTCCTTACTCTGGGTAAGCCAGCTGGCTTGTGTGGGATCCCCTGTCTGAATATTCCAGGAGCTTGAGTCTACAAGGATATGCATTATCACTTGCTCCCTGGAGTCCAGGGTGGGTCAAATGGCGGGAAGAATCTTATTAGCAGCTGAAATAATCATCTGGTTTTCCCAGCCAATGAATCATTCATCTGAAGGGGCTATACAGTGAGAAATCATTCAGATATACATATAGAAACAGAGATCAGGTGTCACTGCAAGTGAAAGGTTGGGAGATGAGTATAGCAAATATAAATTTGCACAACTACTTGAAGTACCCAATAAGTAATAGGTAGTTTACTTATTGGAGGAGGAAGCTAAAACCTGGCTTCTAGTAAGTATAATTACTACTGTAATTACTACTGTAATAATACTATTGTTACTACTTGTTATGGGTTGAATTACCTCCAAAAAAGTAAGTTCAAATTCAATTCCTAACTGTGAATACTTAAATTTGATCTTATTTGAAAAGAGACTATTTGTAGATATAGTCAAGCTAAGATAAGATCATACTGGATTAGAGAGGGACTGGGGGAAAAAAAAAGTGGAGACTGTATGGTCTTTGAAGTTTTTAGTATAAGGATAACCCGAATTCTGAATTCACATGTTTGGAAGAATCTGTAAATAACATTTAGAGCATAAAATTTTTGCTTGCTTCTGAAGAACTACTGTGTTTATAGTAGTGGATCTTAGAAAGCAGAAGGAAATTTGAACACACACATAGGGAAGAATGCCATGTGATGACAAAGGCAACTATTTGAGTGCTGTGTCCACACACCAAGGAATCCAAGAAATGCCAACCACCAGCAGCTAGGCAGAGTCAGGGAAGAATCCTCCCTAGAGCCTTCAATGGGAGAATGGCTCTGCAGACATCTTTATTTCAGACCTCTAGCCTCCAGAACTAAAAGCCAATACATTTGTCGTACTTTCCTAGGGAAGCTCTAGGAAAGTAGTACATTACTCCTGTCATCTTGGCTCTCTTACCACAAGCCTAGAAGATGAGGCATAACTTTCTTTCAATTCTGCATGCAAGCACTGGACTGAAAATCCTCAAGTGATTCAACATTTCTTTGGTTTGATAGTGTCCCCCAAGCCCAAAATCTGATGCCACCGCTTTCCAGAACCATTACCAGAAGAATAGTACTTCTTCAGAAGCAAGCACAAATATTATGCTTTAAAGGATATTACAGATTTCTCCAAACAACATCCATATTTAGAATCTGGTTATCTCTACCTTAAAAAAATCTTTTATGTTTTTTCTTATGCCATATTTATTCTACATCATCCAGAAAGGGTTAAAGGCAAGATATATAAAATTTAATAAGCAGACTTAAGAGTGGGGCAAAAGAATAAAGGAGAATAAGAATAGGATTATCAAATAAAGCCAGAACTCCAGCTGGGCCACACATTTCCTTTTTAACAGCCTGTGTTAAAATTAAAACCTGGTCAGTTACAAAATTTGTAGAGTTCAAACAATAAAACCAATAACTAAGCAGAACTATTTCTGGCAGTTTTTCTCAGGACCCTATGTTATAAAGAAAAAAATAATTGACTATACTCTGTAATAGTTTCAACATCATATTTTATAGGGATATTTTTAATAATTATCTTCCATATAATTTGAAGGTTTTATCCAAATCTCAGTACAGTAAAAACAATAATCATGGGCCAATGTGACTTAACCCAGATGCCTAATTATTTTGCTATGTGATAAAATTGGTCATGCCCTTCAATGTCCAGCTTAAAGATTACCATTTCCATGTTCATTGTCCCCTCAATTCTCTATACATATTTTTGTTTTTATTCTCTATTTATTCCTCTTTTTTGACATTTAATTTGAGTCTAAGCACCTATTTTTAAATTCAAGGAATTTGTCTTATTCCTTTTGATATCCCCCCAAAACTTGGTACAGGGCCTTGCACAGAGATAAACACCTAATTCCCATGTAACAGAAAATTCTCAGGCCGTACTTGAATAGAGACAGTGAGTGAAATCACTTTACTCCTATACCTTACCTTTGCTCTAAAACATAATTTCTCCCTCTCAGATGAGCCACAGTGTTTTCCTCAGTTACTCTCAAGGATGAATTCACTTATAGCCCTGTAACCACAACCCAGAGGGCAGATATGCTCTTAAAATTTCTTTGTCCAGAGCTGCTGGTGGGACATTTTATTGACTATTGTGCTTTATCTATCCCCAGTTGCCTTCATTTACTGAAATATAGATGCTAAAGTTGGTGATGAGAAACAACTTTCTCTCCTGGATTATAGTCTTTTGCCTGGACCCAAAATTATGATCTTAATTTGATACAAGAACCCTAATGATAAAGGATTTTATTTAATTTGATTATGGTCTCCACCCCCAAGGCTCTGGTGTTGTTCTAAGAAAGAGATGGGCCAGAAGACAATTAAGGATAACTGAATATAACAGCAGGATTTGATTCATTGGTTTGGGAATTTACATCCAACCATTGTCACAAGGAGTCAAGTAGTCTGAGGTTTTGGATTAATTGAAAATTCAAATGCCCTTCACAACATTTACTTTTTACTTTGCCCTTCTTATCCTGCTGCCCACCCACTTCCTGTAAGCTTAGACTATTCTCTGACTTGTTTCGATTTCCAGTGGCTATCAGTTTAGGTTGGAACTTTTGTTGCACTAAATAAAGGGATGTATAAGAAGATAAATTACTGCATTTAATTTGAAGGAAAGAAATTGATCTTATTGCAGAACTCATTTGGGGGCACTAAAATGATGAGACATACATGGATCAAGAGTCCTGGAACCCAAGAAAGTTCCATAATGGCCAGTGAAACAGATGAATCAGAGAGACCTAATAGTGTCCTAAAATGATGGGTTTAAAATTCTCCAATTTTTAAGCAATTGTTGATGATTATTTATATGGATAAATTTAGGAATCTATGATATAACATATGACTTTTTGTGTGTGTGTGAACCAGAAATTTAGGTTTTAGTCTAGGCTCAACTACCATCATCTTACTTGTGAAAACTTAGACAAGTCTGATGAGGCTTAATTTATACATCTGAAGAAAATAAGAGATAATTGTCTATTATTATCTTCCTGAAACACAGAAAACTTGAGATAATGAATATGAAAGTACTTTTAACAGCATAAAAATGTATACATATAAGAAAATCTTACAATTTCAGCAAGAATTTCACAGAAATGTGGTCCTAGGGAACTAGATAAAGAGTGGTAGAGATTTCTCTAAAGAAATAAGTAACATATTTGTCAAAGACTGTATTTTATAATGACAATTTAGTTTTTTATAGTATAACTGAATCACCATTGGAAGCTCCGTAGCATCTTTGTCAAATGTTAGTAAATGGGCTCCAGTATTCTGTACTGAACAGCATTCTTGAACTAAATAATGTCTAAAATACTTGTGTGTTTTCATAGTACCATTTTTATTATATATAAATATGAAAAGAGGAGAAAAACCACTCTTTTGGAGTGGTAGGATTGTGGAAGACTTTGTTACACTTGTGAAAGGAATAGCAGCTAACAAATATTATTTAAAAATTTTTCTTGGGGCACCTGGGTGGCTCAGATGGTTAAGTGTCTGCCTTTGGCTCGGTCATGATCCCAGGGTGCTGGGATCGAGCCCCACATTGGGCTTTCTGCTCAGCGGGGAACCTACTTCTCCCTCTCCCTCTACTGTTACCCCTTCTTGTGCTCTCACTCTCCCTGTCAAATAAATAAATAAAATCTTAAAAATTGTTCTCATAGGGAAGAATGCCTACATCTTAAGCAAGGATAGATAATGCTATTATGTAAAATTTTGCTTTGGGCACCATTCTAAAATAAAAACTTTTAATTTTAATCCCTTAATTATCATGAATAATACTTCATTTTTCATTGATCATCATGTAACTCATCATCAAATTATCCAGTTGAGCTCTTTTCATGACAGGCACTACAGAAAATGAAATAATGCAGCTGAACCTGCTGCTTTTCTATTCTGTGAAGTAACTATAGAATAGGCAGCATCTATCTGCAGACTTTTTCTGTCCATGTGTATTTATTCCTAAGGAAGGAGGTCTTTCCTCCCTTCCATCCTGAAAATGCTGTAGCACAGGGGTGACTTCAGAGAAGGCAGGCTAGGTGGCACCATCCAAAGAGGCTGTCTAAAAATGGGAGTTATTTCCACAGTCTGTGCCCCATGGGTTCTTAGAGACATGCATGTGAAGGCATCTTTCCTTAGATACATAAAACACTTTCTATACAGGCAAAATTAGAGGACAGCATTGATGGCAAAAAGAAACCCCAATTATTCTTCCTGGGTTTTTGTCTTTTTTCTAATTTATCTCATATTTATCCTCTTTGCCACCACCAGAAATGCTATTTTAGAGCTATTTTGAGCAACATAACAGATTCACTACATAGGAATAACAAGTATAATTTCTCTCAAAAACAAGGAGCCTCTTTACTCAATGATGAATCCAAAATAAAGAACCCTGACTCTTCTAGATGCTGCCAACCCAAACAAGCTCCCTTACCCATGATGCTCTGCTCTCAAGGAACCCTCCCCCACTAGTAGGAGTGTTATAGAAGACAGATCCATTAAGCAGCTACATAGCTATAATTATTTCTGAAGCATATGTGGGTGGTATGTTAATAAAACAATAAAGTATAAAATGAAACTCTTTGCAAATGGGCCACCCTGCATATCAACATGAATGCGTGCACGTGCACACACACACACACACACACACCTGTGTGTATAATTAGATGTAATTGAAATGATATGGGGCCTCCAGGAAAGATGATGGGATGTTAAAGGGCTTTCAGGTACTTTTTCTAAGGCAAATTAATTTTATAAAAAATAGAGGCTTTGTAAAACATGTATCACAAAGGATACATTTACCCAACCTCCACATTTACCTATTTAGTTAATTATTGTTTCCATATATACCCATACACACAAATTCATTCATTCATGTCCTGCTCAAAAACTATTCTAGAAAAAGCATTTTCTAAGTATTTTAAATCTTAAAGTATGTATGAACCTAGATTTTTTAAAAAGGAAAGCAGATTGTAGGTATATCAAACATAAAGAGTTTAGTATTTCACTGTTCAAGAAAGTATCAGTAAAGCATCACTAGATCTTCATATCAACCCCACACTCAACCCAGAGATTGTGATGGTGTTTTGTTTGATTATGTGTTTCTGAAGGTAGGGGTAGGGATCCCTTTGGAACCACACTCAAAGATATTCTCAGACTCCTATTATGTCTTCTTCATCTGTACTTTTTTTTCACATACTTTTGGTTCTTCACACCATTTCCTATTTCTTCCTCCCCACCATGTGTATTAGTTGAGATTCTGCAGAGAAACAGAACCAATAGGATGTGTGTGTGTATACCTACACACAGTCTGCTGGCAGAAGTTTCTCTTCCTCCAAGGGAAGTCTGTCTTTGTTCTATTAGTGCCTTCACCTGATTGGATGAGGCCCACCCACACTATGGAGAGAAATCTGCTTTACTCAATGTCCACTGATTTAAGTGTTAACCTCATCTAAAAAAACAAAAACAAAACAAAACAGCAAAACCCCCCAAAAAACACCTTTATAGAAAAAACCAGAATAATAGTTTACTAAATATCTGGGCCCCATGACCCAGCTAAGTTGACACATAAGATTAACCATCTCACCATCTACTGAAAATAGTTGTGTTGATATTGTCATCTGGTCTACAGAAAATATTTTAAAAAGACACAACAGTGAATGTTTCTCTGATATAAAACCAAATAGAGTAAGGGAGAAAAATATGCCTTTGATTAGTTCAATCTTAGTTCTGCTGCTCTGTAGGTGATTTGATTAAGTTAAATTAGCTACTAGAGCCATGCTTTTTCATCTGTAAAATGAGTACAGGTCTTCCCACTAACTCATATTTCATTGATTTGCACCTATTAAGAGAAATACAGACTGAATCACTAGCTTTCTACTGTCTTTAGGGTTAACATTTTATCCAACTTGTTTTTTGCTGGTTATATTTTTTAAAATTTATATTTGTATGGTCCCTAACATTTTCAGTTATATTTTTCCAATTCTATTAGATAGAGCAAATTTCCATAGGGACACTATCTGAAATCTTCTCTTAGGCATATCCTGTTTCTTTTTGTTTGCTTATTTTCCTCACTATTTAGTTTTAAATATGGAAGAATATAAAAGATAAAAACTAAGTAACAATTACCTATAATAGTCTTAAAAGTGCAAATTTAAACTTTAATGAAAATTGGAAATTACTGTTCTCAGTAAGTTAAACTTCAACAGTGACTGAAGTCTGTCACAGAAACAACTTCATTTACAAGGAAGTAAAGGGAAGACGGCATTTTTTGAGTTTTGCTTGATTCCGATTTGACCATTTGGTGTCTCCTTGTCTCTCACCTCTTTCTGAGAGCACCTGGTTGCCCTTTAGGAAAGTGTAAGTAAAATGAAGTTTCAATTATAGCTCTTTGATTAGGAGTGTAGTCCTTGAACTTTAAGACAGAGTTTAAGTTGCTTTGCTATTTGATTTTTCCAAGCAGCCTTATAGCTCACATTGTGCCTGTTCTTTTGGTGAGAACTTTAGTGATGTGTATACAGAATATTAAAAAAAATAAAATAAAACATTTTGCGCGTGATAATTACAGCAACACCACTGTCACTATTTTAAGGAATTGTACCTGGGAGAGAACAAAGGTGGCTTTTTGATTTGTTACTGAATAGAAAATCAATTTTCAGGGAAATTTTTATTCACATTCACTCTGCCAGTGGTATTAAGGGGGAACAAATATATAGTAGGAGAAAAAAAGCACATTTGCTCAGTATCTATTTTTCATAATTAAGAATGTAATTATAATTAGAAATGGCAGTTTTTAAAATTCAACTGATATGTAACATATTCAGGAGTTAAATATGTTTATCCAGCCCAAGGATAAAAAATGAAGATATAATGTTTATTCATGTATTCACACAAAGCATTTAGACAGATGTGTGTATATATAAATACACAAATATATGATATCATAGTACATATATGTTAAATAGGTATCTTATTCCTCTCTGCTGAACAATAATTTATTTTTCTCTCTTGGCCAAACTTCATCACTCTTCAGTTTTTCAATCACAAAACTTGTACATACAGAAAACAATCAACAGTTTTGTTCCAGAGTGTGTGCAAATGTTTTCATACAGCTCTGTAACTAACAATAATGACCTAAGCACAGTGCATTTCCAGGGGAATTAATGACTGGGGTTAATGGCCCGAGGCAAAGCCAGCCAATCATGAATCCCTAAGAAATGCCCTGTGCTTTGATCATTATTGCTTCGTTACAACATAAAAATAATCAGGAGCAATTACAGTGGGAACTATGGGAACAGTTCAGCCTTGAAAATTAACTCTTCAAGGCTCAACGTTGCTGAATATTTCACTGCTTTCAGTGAATTTAGTATAAACAATCCTGTCACCAAAAGAATTGGTACAAATGACACTGAAACATAGTGTGATCCTGAGTGGCCAATATTCCAATTGAAATTAGCAATATGCCTGGCTAAACAAAGAAAGCAAAATGGGCCCGTGCAAATAACACACCAAGCAAGTCAACCTAAACTAAGAATTTTTAAAGAGATACTTATCTCATGTGCAGAAAAAAATGAAAAAAATGGGTACTACAGTCCTGGCCATGTTTTGATGAATTCCAGGAAAACAATAATAAGGAAGAAAAAAGAGAATATAATCTGAAAAAAATCTTAAATTCCATTTTTGCATAAATGTTATTAAAATTTGGGGAAAGCAAAAATAAAATGTATTTTAGCAATGCATATCAATTTTCAAATTTTTCTGTTTGTACATAATGCAAACCTTTTTCAAAGCAATATATACATTGTTGACTTAAAGGATGCTTGTATAAATTTTTATAAATTGAACATGCATATTTTAATAAAAATCAGATATAAGAATATATTTTCCTATCTTATGGCTTCTGCCTCACAAGACTACCTGAACTACTGCTCACTAACAATATCTTTATCAAGAAATCCTAAAGACTTTTACATACTTTCCCCCACTCAAAACCACATGAGCATTTGACATAAACTTCTTTTTTCTTTTCTCTTTCTTTTTCTTTTTTTAGATCTCTTTCCTCCTTTCACATTTATAATAAATACTTCTTCTTTCTGATTACTTCCCCATTCTTTGACTGTCTCCTTTGAACATTCCTATTCTCTTCCCATTCTCTCAATACAGATGTTTATCAAGACTTGTTTTGACATTATTTTTATTCCTATCAGCCCCCTAATAATTCTGGAGTATCATTTTCTTCCATAGGTTCAATTATTTTCTTTTTATAGATATATACCAAGCCTATTTTTCTATTTCATTCCTCTCCTAGATTAATTCTTCCTAAGTATCTACTAGATGTGAGGACATATGACACTTTTGGCAATTCACGATATTATATTTGAACTGACCTTGTCACCTCCCTCTTCTGCCTCTTTAAATCCTTCTTGTTCAAAACATCTACCTGAGCATTTCTAGTCACCAGTTGAGTTCTATTTAACTCCCTACCTAGGTCCAGTAGATTTGATTTCCATACAATTCTAACATTCATTTGTCTCTTTTAATTATATATCCACATCCCTAATTAATCTTTAATCTGAATTATTTCAGAAGACCTTATCTGGTCTTAATATTTCTCTACCACAAGTAGTGTACTTTTTTTTTCTTGTTTAAAGTTATTTTTTTCTTTCTAAATTTTATTTTCATTTGTTTCAAGTTTTTATTTAAATTCCAGTTAACATACAGTGCAATATTAATTTCAGGAGTAGAATTTAGTGATTCATTACTTACATTTAACACCCAGTGGTCATCACAAGTGCCCTAGTAGTGAATTTTTAATAAGACTTTTTCTCATTCTGCCTCCAACCTCCAGTTGGATATAAAATTTGATAGGTGCCCATGAACTTTGGCATATCAGATATGGGTCTGAATCATGGCCTCAATAGTTACCATATATATGACATTGGAGAAATTATTTATTCTATCTTATTCTCAATATTGACATAAATACTAACCTATATTATAAGCTATTATAATATATAAAAGTAATAATTACAAGCCTCTGATTTCACATTGATTATTTTGCTTAAATTTTCACTGTGTCTGACAGGGTATGTATGTAACTAATATGCTTTGAATAAAATTAATCATATTATAGTTGTTTGGGTATCTGTTCATTATTCATTAGGGAAATTGAAATTAAATCAACAGTGTATTAAAACAAACTACACACAATATTTATAGCAGTTTTATTTGTAATAACCAAAAATTGGAAACAACTCCAACCTCTCTTAACTGGGAGTGGATAAACAAACTGTGTTATATCCATACAACAGAAAACTCAACAATAAACATGAATGAGCTACTGATGGATTCCACCACATGTTTAAACCCAAGTGCATTTTACTAAGTAAAAGAAGTCAGATCCAAAAGGCAACTATACAAATTATTGTATAATTCCACTTGTAAGGCATCATGGAAAACATAAAACTGTAGGGATGAAAGACAGATAAAAGTCACCCAAGTGTTGGGGTTGGGAGTGGGGCTTGACTACAAAATGGTAACATGAGGGAATTGTCGGTTGGTGGAAATATTCTGTATCTCGATACCGGTGGTAGATGCAAAAAGATAGGCATTTCTCAAAATTCATAGAACCAGAAAGAGTAGACTTTGTTTAGATAAGTTAAAAAGTAAATTTTTAAAAATCTATATAGTGCTGGGGCACCTGGGTGGCTCAGTTGGTTAAGTGGCTCCTTCAGCTCAGGTCATGATCCCAGGGTGCTGGGATCGAGCCCCACGTCAGGCTCCCTGCTTGGCGGGAAACCTGCTTCTCCCTCTCCCACTCCCCCTGCTTGTGTTCTTTCTCTAGCTGTCTCTCTCTCTCTATCAGTTAAATAAATAAATAAAATCTTAAAAAAAATCTATGCTGCTTAGGAATATACATTACCAAAAGTGGTGAGAATTAAATTAAATTGAGTACTGGTAAGATTGCAAGTGATTCCAAGTACAAAACACTGATAAGTTCTTTTTTTTAAATTTTTTTATTTTTATGTTAATCACCATACATTATATCATTAGTTTTTGATGTAGTGTTCCATGATTCATTGTTTGTGCATAACACCCAGTGTTCCATGCAGAACATGCCCTCTTTAATACCCATGACCAGGCTAACCCATCTTTCCACCCCCTCCCCCTCTAGAACCCTCAGTTTGTTTTTCAGAGTCCATCGTCTCTCATGGTTCATCTTCCCCTCCAATTTCCCCCCTTCATTCTTCCCCTCCTGCTATCTCCTTTTTTTTTCTTTCTTAACATATATTGCATTATTTGTTTCAGAGGTACATATCTGTGATTCAACAGTCTTGCACAATTCAGAGCACTCACCATAGCACATACCCTCCCCAATGTCTATCATCCAGCCACGCCATCCCTCCCACCCCCGCTTCCAGCACCTAAAGGAGCTAGAGAAAAAACAGCAAATAAAGTCTAAACCCAGCAGGAGAAGAGAAATAATAAAGATCAGAGCAGAAATCAATGAAATAGAAACCAAAAGAACAGTAGAACAGATCAACAAAACTTGAAAGAATTAACAAGATTGATAAACCCCTGGCCAGACTTATCAAAAAGAAAAGAGAAATGACCCAAATCAACAAAATCATGAATGAAAGAGGAGGTATCACAACCAACACCAAAGAAATACAATTATAAGAACATATTAAGAGCAATTATATGCCAGCAAATTAGATAACCTGGAAGAAATGGATGCATTCCTAGAGATGTATCAACTACCAAAACTGAACCAGGAAGCAATAGAAAACCTGAACAGACCTATAACCACTAAGGAAATTGAAGCAGTCATCAAAAATCTCCCAACAGGGGCGCCTGGGTGGCTCAGTTGGTTAAGCGACTGCCTTCGGCTCAGGTCATGATCCTGGAGTCCCGGGATCGAGTCCCGCTTTGGGCTCCCTGCTCGGCAGGGAGTCTGCTTCTCCCTCTGACCCTCCTCCCTCTCATGCTCTCTGTCTCTCATTCTCTCTCTCTCAAATAAATAAATAAAATATTAAAAAAAAAAATCTCCCAACAAACAGGAGCCCTGGGCCAGATGGCTTCCCAGGGGAATTCTACCAAACATTTCAAGAAGAATTAATACCTATTCTTCTGAAACTGTTCCAAAAAATAGAAATGGAAGGAAAACTTCCAAACTCATTTTATGAGGCCACCATTACCTTGATCCCAAAACCAGACAAAGACCCCATCCAAAAGGAGAATTACAGACTAATATCCTTGATGAACATAGATGCAAAAATTCTCACCAAAATATTAGCCAATGGGATCCAACAGTACATTAAAAGGATTATTCACCACGACCAAGTGGGATTTATCCCTGGGCTGCAAGGTTGGTTCAACATCCACAAATCAAAACACTGATAAGTTCTATTGACTAGTATTAGTAAGTATTCCAAGCCAAGGTTTCAAGGCTTCTTTTGACTTAGACCTAAATCTATAGAGATCATTATACATTCCAGTTGGCTTTGGAAATTTTTTTTGACCTTCTAAAAAGTAAAAGCAGAAGTTCCAGGAAAGTTTTCTGATGCTATAACAATTGTTTCAAAATGCCTGGAAACCTTTGTGAAGATTAATATATTTCTTTAATGTAACAAATGTTTTAATACATAGGAAGTCAACTTACACTTGTGTTTTCCCCTATTTCTAAACAAGTTTCAATGTATTGGTTTCTTTTTGCTGCTCTAACAAATTGCTACAAACTTAGTGGCTTAAAATAACCCACATTTATTATCTCCTAGTTTTGGAGATCTGAAGTCTGAAATGGATTCTCTTGGGCCACGATCAGTATATTGGCAGGGCTATGCTCCCCCATAGGCTCTGGGAAAGAATCTGTTCCCTTCCCTTTTCAGCTTCTAGAGTTGACCTGCATTCCTTGGCTGGTCATCTCTTCCTTCATCTTCAAAGTCAGCAGTATACCATTTTCAGATTACTCTTTGACTCTGACCATCTGCTTGTCACATCTCCTTCTGATTCTGACCATTCTGCTTCCCTCTTATAAAATCCCTTGTGATTACATTGGGCCCACACAGATAATCCAGAATAATCTCCCACCTCAACATCATTAATATAATCACATCTCACATCCCTTTTGTCATGTAAGGTAATATATTAATAGGCTCTTAGTATTAGCATATGGGCATCAATGGCCAGGATGAGGTGGGTGGTGGGAGAACTTGTCAGCCTATCTGAGCCAGCACTGAATTCACACACACACACACACACACACACACACACACACACAGAGTTATCCATTGCCCTCCCTAGCTGTACAATATTTTACTCAATTTATGCTCAATTACTAGTAAATCATGAACCTCATATTGTCTTCTTAAATAGGACAGCCTATAACTGAGATATGCTTGCCAGAAAATCAACATACTAGAGACCCCCTTATTATGTATGAGAAAGGATTGAGGATGTAAGAGACCTAAGTTTCCTCTGGAGAGTTGCCTATTAGAATACAACATCCAGGGGCGCCTGGGTGGCTCAGTTGGTTAAGCGACTGCCTTCGGCTCAGGTCATGATCCTGGAGTCCCGGGATCGAGTCCCACATCAGGCTCCCTGCTCAGCAGGGAGTCTGTTTCTCCCTCTGACCCTCCTCCCTCTCATGCTCTCTGTCTCTCATTCTCTCTCTCGCAAATAAATAAAAAAAAAATCTTAAAAAAAAAAAATTTAAGAATACAACATCCAGCCATTTCATGTATGTCTTATCAATAAGCAGCTCAGTCTTTAGCTGATTATAATGTCCCTTAGCAAATAGACAAAAACAACACTGAAAGCAGAACACAATGCCATCTTTTTCCAAAGGAAAAAAAAGACGTCAATTAGAAAAAAATGTAATATATGATATTTTATTTTATTACAATACATAAAATTTATATATAAAATGTACTTTATATATAAATATTTTTATAGTTTCTCTGTCTCCCCATTAGGTATTCCACACATATCAGAAAAAAATCTAGGAAGATACAAGTGGAAAGAAAATGTAAGACATTTTGCAATTTAAGAAATTTTAGAATAACTTTATAATGTTATAAAAATCACCAAAAGCAGTTAGTCCTTAAAGACATCTAGCTTTACTATTTGAAGATGGACTGACTGTGATTATTATCTTAGAGAGGCAATTACCCATTTTATAATTTTTAAAAAATTTGGTGTAATAGTTTAAACACTTCTATTCTCTCCTCACATTAATCACGTTCTGTGACATGAGGAAAATCCACCATGTTATGGTTAAAAATTGATTCGGCTCTCTCAATAATAGTAGTAAAATGTGTGGCTAACAGTATCCCATTAAGGCAGAATGATAAACACTTTGATTTCCCTCTTTAACAAAAAGAGCTAACAAAGTATGGTAAGATTTGTTTGATTGTTGTCGTTTTCACTGTTGGCTGTGCTCATTTGTACCCTAGTAGAAATTAAACAAGCTTTAGTGGCGGGGCGCCTGGGTGGCTCAGCTGGTTCAGCATCCAACTCTTGATTTTGGTTCAGGTCAGGATCCGGGGTCATGGGATGGAGCCCCACATCAGGTTCTGCACTCAGCAGGGAGTCTGCTTGAGATTCTTTCTCCCTCTCCCTCTGCCTCCTGTGCTCTCTCTCTCTCTCACGTAAATAAATAAATCTAAAAAAAAAAAAGAAAACAAGCTTCAGTGGTTATAACTTTTAATAAAACCATCTATTTCAATAAAAATATTCTCTCTATATGACTTTTTTCCTTTATATGCATTTATTTTTAGACATGTACATGATAACTGTTCTCAAGGTTACTGTCATCTGCAAATATTTTTGTTCACATTCAACATGCACACAAATCTATAATACACATTTTAATTGTAAATATAATTAAGAATAGCTGAATTTGTTATGCAATCAGGCAATATTTAATTTTTGACCAATATTATGGGCCTAATACTGTGAGGAATGAAAAAGAAATACAGATAATGGTTCATGTCCTCTTAAGGCTTACAATTTTGTTGGGGAGACAGGTTTAATATGTATAAAACACTAACAGAGTCAATACGTGTGTAATCTTTTAGATTGACCAAGAAGTAGATGCTGTAAGTTTCTATGTGGAGTCACTTCACATGGGTTATACCTATGGCTTCTCTCTGATCCCAGGGGACAAGGAGAGGCTCATCTGGTTGAGACATTGAGGAGAAGGAGCTCAGCCTCCTCCTCCTTGGCCTACCTTGTCCAGTCTGCCTGCTGGAAGGGAGAATGCGCTCTGGGCAGCAATCTGCCAGACTCTAAGGTGTGGTTGTCTAATTCTGGGCTGAAATGAATGTCTAACTCCCTGCAGCCTTAGCTCTAGGTAGGTCACAACTTCCAATTCAGGCTTTCTTCATAATGGAGTTGATATTTCTAGTCCCCTTTTTCTCATTTGGTTCCACACTTGGGTAGGAAGGAGAAGCAGTCATGTTTATCACCCTAAAATGCTATTTTGGATTCTTGATGCTCAGAGAGGTAAGAGAAACTGGAGAACCCCAGGAGGTCTTGGCAGGAGGCAGCCTGAAGGAGCTTGCACTGGGCAATGAAGGGTGAACAGAACCCAGTTAGGTCAAGTATAACAGACAAGGAATTGAAGGCAAATATATGACATGAGGGAAAAAAGGACCACAGAGCAAGGACAATGATAAAGCTCAGGCAGTGAGGAAGCTGACCTGGCCCTGGTGGGTAATTCTGGGGCATTTATAAGATTTGCTCATAAAAATACAGAGGTCTTGAAAGCTAAACCAAACAATTTCAACTCGATTTGTCAGGCAACAGAGAAGTATCTTACACCCTGGAAAAGAGGAATGGAATGAAATAGCTTTTTCAAGATGATTCCGGCCATGACGTAAAGGAGTTGGTCAGGGAGGACAGGGGGCATGGGCAGAAAGATTAAAGATCAGAAATACCAACCTGAAAATATGTAGAGCCCTGGATTTGAATAGTTAGAGTGGGATGGAAGAAAGAGTGAACTAAGTATTCAAAACTGCCCATTTTCCATGGGAATTTTTTCTCTGTGAATGTGTAACCTTTAGAAGAGCAGACACAATTAGGCATATGGACTTTGTCTTTGAAAAGTATTCGTAATCATTTGGAAAGATGATTAGATTGCAGTTGTCCTGATTTGCAGCTTTGATTACCAAACATTAATTTAGAGAAAATAGAATTTAAGAACTTAAATGAGTTGTTGAGATACTTTAGATCTCACTTTATAGATTAGGAAACTGTCTTCAAGCGAATTGGTTCAGGTTACATAATTTGTGTGCAACTGGGACACGACCTGGCATGTAAATTTCTATATCAGTTTTCTGTCCACTCAGCCTTGTTGCCATGAACTAATGCCAACCACATTTTAAGGAACAAATACACAACATGTATTGGTGATAAATAACCTGAATAAGTTGTCCCTAGTAATAAGTAAATATATATAATACAGGAAGTGTTCAATTTCCTCAAAGGTGATGTCAGTGATATATTGTAATTGACACTGCTCTAAAAAGAGATTGATTTTTATCTCTTCCGTCACAGTCCTTGTTGCCTTTGCTCCTTCACATTTGTTCCCTCATTTAAAAAAGGCTACATTTTGGTGCAGAGAGGAAATGGATGGAGTTGCTTCGGTGGTGGGGTAAGGCTCGCCAAATGATGCACCGGCTCTGTTTTAGCTGATGTGGGCTGTAGGGATGGCGGTGATGGAAACACCCCATCTGTAGCTGGGACTGAAAGTGTAAACATATTTGTGTAATGTTTCTGGACCCCTACCCAGCAGTGTACTTGACTGCAAACATCCAGAACTTTGCAGCTCCTTTTAGTCCCTCCACAAAGAGCTGCTGTGTCTTCAGTTTCAGTGAACAAACAATTTGCTATGTGAACAGCTGAAGCAAGCTGTGTCCACAAGACAGGATGTGAATTATGACATGCTGCTGTGTCTATGAAAGCAGAAAAAGGGAGTACACGATTAAGGCCTAGAGCATGTGGCTAGGAAGGGAGTAATGGTTACTTCTCCAGCATCAGTTGCTGATGGAAAACATCTGCTTCCTTCCCTGTCCCCTTGAAACATTCATCCTCTTGGGAAATTGGCCCCTGATGCCCTCACTCCGACCCAAGTCATTCCCTTCATCAGACTTCTGAGGCAATATTTGAATCTGTTGAGAAATCATTAAAAAATAGTATAAATAACATGTTTGATGGAATAAAAGGGGACATGATAAGGAAATGTGAAAGCTTGCTGCATTCTCAGCCTTAAAATATCCTCTGTGCCTTAGCTCCTAATTTTCACACTTCACAGCAGTTAATGGATCTCAGCGGAACTGAAGGAAGACTGTTGACAGAAAGATATGTCTTTTTATCATCTCTGTCAAGTTCCTTGCCTTATTCTCATATTGAAAGTTCTTATTTGCCTCAAACTCCCTTGATATCAGCTAAGTTGCTTTTCTTTCTCTTTTTTTCTCACTTGATACTCTCTTTTCTTTTCTTTTCTTTTCTTTCTTCTTTCTTTCTTTTCTTCTTTCTTTCTTCTTTCTTTTCTCTTTCGTTCTTTCTTCTTTCTTTCTCTCTCTCTTTCTTCTTTCTTTCTTTCTTTCTTTCTTTCTTTCTTTCTTTCTTTCTTTCTTTTTTTTCTTTCTTTTCAGTCTTCTGCAGTGAACAGAATGATGTACATAAGAAAGGCTGATGTCTGATGTCTGGATGGCTGCGAGAATCATTGGAAACAGAGCACAGTAGGGGATCTGGTGAAGTGCCCTGGTACCCGGGGCTGAGGCAAATGTTCCAGGCATTGGAAGACCCCAAAGGCCCTCAAGTCTGGGATGTTTCCAAACAAAACAAGCAACATTCATACTGGCCCCTGAGGATCCTTAACCAATTCACTAATCACACAAGACGTAAACGGGTAATAGGAAAGAGAAACTGAGTTCATTCTCTTTAAAAGCTCTGATGGCATCGCATAATGATATCAACTTTCTTAGAAAGCGACAGACTCCTGGGCTTGCTCAGCTGAATGTAGTCTCCACAAAGTTCTGAATTCCTTTGTTCATCCATTACATTTCCCTTTAACATTCTGGAGTTAAAATGCCATTCACATACACTGACATAATCAGATTCTCTTTGAAGGTTTTCCATCTAATAACTCCATGACCGAACTCTTTCTGCACTACAGGGTTTTCCTTCCATATATATTTCTCAGGAATATTCATAGCTGCTACAGTCAGATAAATTCTATTTCCCTGACCTAGTTCTTTTTTTTTTCTTACATGACACTTCTTTTGTCTTCTGAAGTTCTCTCAATTTTTTTTTTCACCCTAAGGGTGAGAACATATTCTGTTTGCACAAAGTACAATTGGACATCTCCATATGACTTAACCTTATTGCCATTGGCTATTTTTCATGTTTTCTATGAAGTAAATATTGTAATGTTCCCTTTAAAAAGATCTTTTTACTAAAACACCAGTAATTTACTCATCTGATCCGAACAATACTAACAGATTTGCAGGATGTTCTGCTTTTATTGCTCTGTTGCTTGTCATTAAGAGATGGTACTTTTCCAGTAAGTTATGTGGAACTCCACATGTTGAAATGGCGCTTTTGGTGATGAGTAGCACAGGCCAGAAAAGATACTCACTGCCAATAAAAATAAATAAATAAATAATAAATAAATAAAATAAAAATGAGGATACTTTTCAGAATATAGACTCAAAGTTAGGCATAATATTTACATATAAATACTTGATACCATATTAAATCAATTCAATCTTTTTATTTAAAACAGTCATTTCATAAGAATTTGGAATCTTCCAGGTATAATAAAAGGATTATAGGCTTTGCCATCAAACGTGGCTGGTTTTGATTAGCTATCTGACCTTGGAGATTTAACTTCTGAGGTTCAAGGTCTGAACCTCAGTTTTCATTTATTAAATGGATTTAACAACAACAACTGTAGAGTGTGGTTATGAGGATTCAGTGAATTTAGGGGAGCATCTGACACCCAGCAAACTCTCCAAATATGCAATATTTCAGGTGCCATATATATATATGCAATTGAAATGTATGTCTATTTCCCTCTGTCAATAAATATTTTTATTTAATAAAGCACCTGGCAGCAGGAATTTTACAATGTAGTTAAAAAAACACAACAATATTTGTGATGAAATACTCAGTGATGGTGCAGAGGAAATGTTACCAGACAAAGAGAAGACAAGAAAGATATAATAGTTGGGGAATGGTCTCTGATGAATTGAGATTTGAGTTTGGTCATGAATAGCAGATAGAAGTAATAATGTACAGGCAAGAAGGGAGAGCCAACATGGTGACGTAAACTCCACTAAAGATGGTATGCTGATGGATGGTCGTTGTGCTCTGTCAGGGGCAGTGCATCTGTGTAATGAAAGGAACACTGTATGTTGAAATAAAAAATAAGATTGATGCATAAGTTTGGTCAAATTTATGGAGAATTTAAAAACTTTGGAGGAGAATTCAGAATTGGTATGGTGAGTTGATGGAAGCAAATGTGATTCACTAAGCAGAAAGCAATCTGATGATCATTTAATTCTCATACTGTTGGCCAACAGGAAGTGAGGCAGCACTTGCTTAGACAGGTTTAATTTTAGCTTATACTGCCAGGGAAGATTTGGAAATGAGAGATGGGAAACCACAGTGAAGAAATTCCTTGGACTTGTACAATAGCAATTATAAACAGAAATAATTATACTAGAGGCACAGTTGTCAGGCTCTGGGAAGCACAGAGAAAAAAACCTCTCTTTTATGTACTAAATTTCTACATATTCCAGACAGATCCTAATGAGTTAGAACATATGGGTCCCAGAAGTGGACAAAGTGGAATAGATACAGGAAATGGGATATTGGAAGTTGGAGATATGGAAGAACTAGGGCCCAGATACTAGTAATGAAGGACCTCGCTGGTACTAATGTGGCACAAATATATTGTCACCAATTGAATTACTTGGTTGTTATGGTCAAGTATAATTGGTTCAATTTATCGTGTGTGTGTGTGTGTGTGTGTGTGTCAAGTGGGAGAAGGAGAGGCAGGAAGAAAGGGAGGAATGGAGGAAAATTTTATTTAAGAATAAAATACAAGATAAAATGGAATCCAAGTACGGGAGTCAGGTCAAGGATAAGGTTTTGGGAAATGGGAGTATCATATGCCCTGCAGTCCAAAGAGAACAAAAACAAAGTGGGGGGAGGGGGAAGACATTGATTTTGGCGAGAAAAACACCAATGGCCTTCCTCAAAGCAGTTACCACAAATGATGAATGATACTTAGTTAAGGGGTCAGAGGCTAAGAATTTATAATTGTTGAAGAAATCGAAGTAGTGACTGCAGACTTGCATTTTATCTCACTAGAGATAACAGTGTGTGGGGTACCACAGAAAAATATTTGTGAGGGGTGAAGAGGTATTTGTTTTTTGAGAGAGAAGATCTGAGTAACCTTGTAGAAAGAGTGAAAGGAGCTAATGCAAACAATATTGAAAATTTAATGAGGGTATAATTATTGATAAAACTGGCTCTTTTATAGAAGCCAGGATGAAAGGGATTAAGCTTGAAATATTAACACTGGAAAACAGGGGAATCATGATTTTCCTCAAAAAAGAGAGGGAATGGGGACAAGAGGTTTGAAGAAATTTTTAAAAAAGTATTAGAGTAGGTACTGCAGAAGATAGACTAGGAACAAAACACAAGATGAATATAAGGACCATTAAGCTACAGCTAAGGCTCTCTGAGCTTAGTTATAGTAATTATTATATATCATCAATCATGTCTGTGTATGGACTTTATACACCAACTGTCAATGCACTGGAAGAAAGAACAGAGAATACTACAGGTACATGTGATTAAGGGTTTAGGAATGCAGTATAGGCCAAGGGGATGAGTGATTCTAGGGTGCCTTAAAGGGGATCTTGAGATGACAGATCACAATATGCAACCAAACCAGAGAAATGAGTGGATTGAATTCAGTTTAACAAATATGTAAGGGAGGTCTCCAGTTTCAAGGCCAATGCTAGGTCCCAATAAGTGAGGAAAGAAAAAGACCAGGAAAATGAGCAGGTGCTGAAGGATCAGAGGTCACAATAAGAGCAAAGAGTCAAAAAGCCTTGCAGCAGAGTGAAAGTGGAAAATGGAGAGAATTAAAAACTATAAGTCACAGAAAAATATTTCAAGTTCCAACTGTAGGCAAGCTCTGAGATGGAGGTTTGCCAGATGACTACTCTTTAATTGTAAGTCATTGCCGTTGAAAAGGTCTAGGTGGTGCGGGATGCCATATAGGTCATCAAAGTAGTTGATAAATGTACTAAATAGAAAGGTGTAAAATAATCCAGGGAAGAAAACTTCAATGAAATCAAGGTCCATCTGAATAGCAGTAAAGGGTAGCCACAGCATTTAGAGATGGTGGAAAATGGAGGGCTTTCGGGACTTCAGAAGGAGGAGGTCTTTGCAGAACAGTATAATGAAACAGTGCTCTAAACCAGCAATGAGAAAAAAAAAAAAAGAAGAGTTATATTGACCCTCCCTCCTAGGCTTAGTAATTCAGAAGGATCATAGAGAAGATGTGTATTTCATTTTCTAAGAAATTGCCAAAGGTAGTTGTGCCCTTTTATAATACCACAAATAACACACTGGAATTCTAGTTCCTTATCAGCTTCATCAAAATTTGGTGTTTTCATTCTTTCGAATTTTAATTATTCCAGTGGCTATGTAATGCTATATCACTGTGGCTTCAATTTGCCTTTCCCTGATGACTAATGATTTTGTGTACTTTTCATGTGCTTATGGCCATTTATGTACCTTCCTTTATAAAATAATGTCTGTTCAAATATTTTGCCCATTTTTATCAAGTTCTTTGACATGTTATTATTGAATTGTATGATTTCATTAAGAATTCTGGATACCAGTCCTTTGACAGATAGTATGTTTGTGAATATTTGCTCCCAGTCTGTAGTTTATCTATTGCTTTTCCTAAGAGAATCTTTTAATGGGCAAAATTTTACATTTTATTTTGTTGAATTTATAGTTTTTCTTCTATGATTATTGTTTTCTGTGCCCTCTGTAATAAAACTCACCCTACCTCTAAGTCATAAAAATTTTCTTATGTTATATAGATTTAACTATATAGTTTTCACTTTACATTCAAATCTATGATTCATCTTAAATTATTTTCTATGGTATAAGTTGGACTTCGAGTTTTGTTTTAGTTTCTTTCATTATGAATACACTTTTCCCATTAGATTATTTTATCCCTTCTGTCAAAAATTAATTGAATGAACTGATAGTTGAATAGAGGGCTATTTCTGGGCATTCTATTCTGTTCAATTGATCTTGCTTATCTTTAAACCAGTACTACACTTTACTGACCACTGTAGATTTATAGCAAGTCTTAAAGTCAGCTGGTATAAGTCATCCAACTTTGCTCTTCTTTTATGAGAATGTTTAAGATATTCTACATCCTTTTTGTTTTTATGTAAATTTTGGAATTAGCTTGTGAATTTCTATTAAAAAAAAGCCTGATGGAATCAGGATTGAGATTACATTGAGTCTACAGTTTAATCTGGAAAAGAAGTAACACTTTACCAATATTGAGTCTTCTAATCCATGAACATTGTATGTATCTTCTTTTATTTAGATGTCCTTTAATTTTTGTCAGCAATATTTTATAGTATTTAGTGTAAAGTTTTTGCATTTCTTTTGTTAATTTACTTGTAATACTTTGGCTTTTATTATTCCACCAAAAATGCATTTAAAAAAATTAACTTTATTTTCCTATTGTTTGTTGCATATATATACACACATATACACACAAAATTAATATTTATACTCACCTTGAATCCAGTGATTTTGCTAAATTCACTAAGTTTTAGTATTTGTTTCATAGACATCTTAATATATTTTACATTTTAAAAAATCATGTCAAGCATTTTACTACCTCTTTTCTGATCAATTTTCCTTGTATTTCTTTGTCTTGCCTTGTTGCATTAGGAATTCCAATACAATGTTTAATGTAAGTGGTGTAGGCAGACATGTTTGTCTCCTTTCTGATCTTCTGGGAGAAGTGGTTAGTCTTTGACTTTTAAGTATCATATTAGTTGAAGGTATTCAGTATATTCCTTTCATCACATTGAAGATGTTCTCTTTTATTCTTAGTTGCTAGAAACTCTCATGATGAATGGACGTTTGAATAGTTCCAAAGGCTTTTTCTTCATCTATTAAAATGGTATGATTTTTCTCTTACTCTGTTAATGTGATAGGTTGTATTTACAGCTTCTTTTTCATCTGCTACCTCACTTTGTTGGTGTGGGTTGGCAATGGGGCCTGTAGCTCTTCTAGTTCTCAGAGGGCTTCCTCCTTCAGGTTTTCTGAATTCTGGGCCAAGTGCATATGCAGCTCTGGGTGAAAGATACCAGCTTCTCCCACATGACATAAAAGTTTCAGGTGGTGAGAGAGGCATGAGTTTCAGTTCTCCATTGACTGTTTAAAATGTTATGCCAACCTTGCGTTCCTGGTATGATTACCCTCTTGGTCATTATGTTGATTTAACATGTATTGCTGAATTTGGTTTGTTTATATTTCATAGACAATTTTCCCACCTATGTTCACAAGTCGTATTGGTCTGTAGTTTTCTTTCCTTGTAATGACTTTGTCTGATTCGTTGTAGGCAAAATTATTGTTTTATTAAACAAAGTGGAAATGTTTCCTATTTAATTTTCTACAACAGTTTGTACATGATTTGTATTATGTTTTCCTTAAATATTTGATAGAATTCACCAGTGAATACATTTGGGTCTGCAACCTTCCTTGGGAAAAAGTTTTTGATAATTAACATAGTTTCCTTAATATATATAGGGATGTTAAAGTTTTCTGCTAATCTTGCATAAGCTTTGGTGTGATGATTTCCAAGGAAGTTGTCAATTTCATTGAAAATTTTCTGCCATAATTTGTGTTAATTGTATTTTTTCAGAATTCCATTTTTATTTAACTATTTGACTTTTACTGACACTTTTTGCAATATTTTTTTAGTAGTTGGTCTATGTATTGCAATATGTATCTTTAACATTTCACAGTTTGCTCCATGTTGAAAGTGTACTACTACATGTGAACTTTAAGAAACTCACAGCCATGTAGGCCCACTACCCTTTATCCTTTGTGCTACAGTTGTTCTATGTGTTACTATTATATAAACCACATAATTCAAATTTATACTTTTTAACAAAATTACATATATATTAAATAAATTAAGAGGATAGTATATTTAATATTTACCTTCATATTACTATTTCTAATGATTTCATTCCCTCCTGAAGACCTGCGTTTCAGTATAGTATAGTTTCCCTTTAGACTAAATGATTTCCTACAGCATTTCTGTAGTGAAGTTATTCTAAGGATGAATTATTTTATTTTATATTTTATCTATAAATTTCTGTATCCTGTTTTCCTTCTTGAACATTATTTTCAACAGGTATAAACTTTTGAGTTGACTACTTTTTCTCTCAGCACTTTAAGTATCTTTCCACTCTCTTCTGCCCTTCATTATTTCTCATGAAGAGTTCCCAGTAGTTTGTATTTTGAGCCCCCTTTTTTTAATGTGTCATGTTTTTCTTTGGCTAATTTAACATTTTTCTCTTTATGTTTAGCTTTCAGCAACTTGACTTTCACCAACTTTGGGGAAATTTTTGCCATTATTTCTTAATTTTCTGTTCTTTTCTTTTTCTTTCTTTCTTTTTTTTTGCCCATTATTTATCTTCTTTCCTTTTGGGAGGTCACTTACACATCTGCTAGACTCACCTTATGCCTTCCTCCAGGATTAGGTTCTTATCCAATTTCTGCCTACTTTTGGTTGTTCTCTAGTGCTTTCAAGTAGTTTTTTTTTTCCCCAGAGTTTTTAAATACTGTTATATTTTAAAATGTAAGTAACTAAGCAATACATGTATGTATTCTCCAGAGAATATTTTTCTTTTTAATACTTAGTATAAACTATGCAGGTAAAACCATACCCCCAAATGATTAGGTGATTTAAAATATTGTACTAATTGCCCCAGCATTGTGATTTCAGTAATTTCAGGGAGCTTCTCTAAGCATGCATATATGCACATAGGAATAATAATATTACGCACCTCAAAAAGTCATTATTAAACAAAACCCATAGAACCGTGACTTACCCATGCAGTTCTTAATACAGAGTATATATTATGACCATCATTGTTATTTTTGTAAAGCAATACTAATCTACTTAGCATAAATTTATACACTTTTAGTGGATTTCTTTAAAAACATTATAAGGTCCCTTAACATTATTGGAATCCATCATTTACATCACAGTTTGAATGAATTCATCAAATTCCTTTCTAAAAGCAAGTTCTTCTAGGGTATATCAGACAAAGAGGAATAGGTAAGTTTTTGGTGTGTGTCAGAAAGGCAAAGTTAAAAGCCAGAGGCAAAAAGCTGGTTTATTATTCTTTTACTAATATCTATACTCATTAGTGTTGTCATATGACTCCTTAAGACAGTATTCTTAGTGTAACTATCTCTCTGCTCTACACAAATACATACCTGCTGCACACATTCAATGGCTAAAATGCACCACAGGAAGTGGCTAGCGTCAGTGGCAAAATTTGATCAGAATGATGAGTTGGAGGAAGGTCATCAAACTTCATGATAGATTGCAAGCCAAGGACAAAGGAAAAAGAGTGTGCTTTACACCAAACTTTATCTTATTCAAGTAATCTGCCAGAAACAGAGTAGACAGAGCCATTAATTTCTTGGTTTAATAGTTTGAGGTGAATTGCTTTAAGGGATGTTCTATTCAGAATAGAAGCTATCGTATGCCTTTGTAGGCAGCATAATTAAAGGTAGAGTGATTACTTCAATGGTAATAACTGTATCTTGGACAGAACAATGAATAAATGCTTTTGTAGATTGCTATCATCACATGAAAACACAGTTTAAACAATAACTCTTTAGGCTAATGAGTTTATTAATGGTAAATGAAACAAATTACCTGAAACAGGGTGGGGAGATCTAAAGGAATTGGTATTAAATGATCTAACGGAGAAATAAAGTTAATTTCAGATCCAAACGGCCTGCGGTATAGTAACATTTTGTTAGAAATTATAGACTAGAATGAATGTAACAGTTCAGTTCATTAAATAAACAGTGAGCAAATTCTTAAAATTATTCTTAACATTAAAATCAAACACCATTATAGAGATGATCATAAAATGTACAAAAGCTTCTCAAAAATTGGAATCCTTTTGTATGTTTTAACAATACACATGTTATATTTATATTACATTATGACAGTTGTGATTTGTCAGCCCGGTGCAAATTAAGACCCTTTATTTTAGAAACACTTCTTTTGATGCATAGATAAATTTTGGGAGGTGTTGCTAAATGTGAAATGCAGAAAAAATGTCTTTTACTAATAGTCGAAAACCAGGTATACTAAGAGAAGACTATGAAAAGCTTAGCCAGCCCTGCTTAAGATTCCAGTAAATAGGTAAAAAATATAATTCACCAATTTATTTGCAGGTACACACTCTGTTTATTTATTTAAACAGAAATTGCTCTCGTGTTTATTCAGAATATTTTGCAAAGAGCTGGCACCTGACCAAGAAAATTAGTTTTAAGAATAATAAATGTCAACTTAAAAAAAAATCCTTCTGTCAGCAAGTGATAAAAAGAAAGGCTTATTAATAAGAGCAATAAAACATAGTAAATATTAAATGACAATGAAGTATTACTGATGAGAAAAATACTATTCTATACTGTGTCCTGTGGATATTTTGGTGTTTCAGAACAGATGTTCTACTATGCAATGATTTACTAAATGATAAATGTTTTCAAGTAGATATAATCATGTAACAATAATAATCATTCCTTAATTTTTAAACTTTTATAATACAACATTCAATAATCATTGCTCACAAAGTAAGATGATTAAATAAAAAAGCAATTAACAAAATTATTTACAATTAAATTATAGTTTAAGCAAGCCAAGAAAGGGGCCCTTACTAACTCAGAGAAGAAAGCAATTACAAGTATATTTTTTGTTGTTGTTGTTGTTATGAAACTTGATAATTAAGATTACTAAAAAATGTGATTTTTCTCTTAGAAAATAGTCTCCATTTTTACTGCTTTCCTGTACCAATGTATTAAAAACATTTCCCTTAGGATTCCAAATTGTTGATGCCAACACATACGTTGAAGGCATTAGGACAAGGGGAAGACTCTTTTCTTCAAATATTAAGACAAGGAAAATTTTCTTTAATACCCCAAAGAACTCAGAGAATGTTACGAGAAAGCATAAGCTACTTAATGGCCAGGAAAGACAATAGAGAAACAGGTATTCATTTTAGAACAAGAGGCCTTATTTTAAACAATGGAAATCCCAGTTTCCAATAAATAAGCTTTTTTTTTTTTAAGATTTTATTTATTTATTCAAGAAAGAGAGAATGAGAGAGAGAGCACGAGAAGGGGGAGGGTCAGAGGGAGAAGCAGACTCCCCACTGAGCAGGGAGCCCGATGCAGGACTGGATCCCAGGACTCCAGAATCACAACCCAAGCTGAAGACTGTCACCCAACCAACTGAGCCACCCAGGCGCCCACTAAATAAGCTTTTGAAAAAAAATCATCAAACTTACACTAGCAGCAACTATATGAAAAATGTTTTTTCCTACTGAGATTCAATATTCTTCCGGTAATTTAAGAGTATGTTGTAGAATTTAGCAAAGTTTAGGCTCACAATTTTAAAACAATGCACAATTGTATTTATGTCTCCAACAGTTATGCTTTAAAAAATGGCATATTTCACCTATAGTTTATCATCAATTTGTTCTTTTTCTTTTAGACTATGTGAATGGGATGTTGGATAATCCCATCAACATGAGAATATTCATGTTGGATAGTTCAGGATCAAATTAACTATCTTTTTCTTCTCATTTGGAGGACTTGAGACTGATATTTTTGCAATAAAAAAACTTTAATTTTACTTTTACTTGCATACACATAGATTTTGTCATTGTATTTTAGAAAGGTTCTTTTGAGACTCTCTTAAAAGCTGTTCTGGAAATTATTTAGTAATTTTTTACAAAGGTACAGCATGGAAACATTATAATAGAAATGCAAAATCAGATGACAGGTATTCAATAATAATTTATAGAATTAGAGGTTTTATTCTGCCTGAACCTGAGTTCATATATTTTGCTCTCTACATCTAGCTCAGGGCACCAACACCAAACCAAACATAGGAATGAGCAAAGAAACCCAGGAGGCTTCATGTTCTCATTTTCCCAAATATCTGATCATAGTGTAGGTTAACTGGTAGATGATAACACAAAGGTGCTTATGCAGGTTAATTGGTGATTAAATAAAACTATTAGAGTGTTTCTTAGTGAATTTCTGTCATTTTCAAAGTATTTTGCTGGATGGAATCTTGCCAAGCCTTCAAGCTTATGAAACTACAATTCATGGTTGTTAAGAGTGAATGCCCTAAAGAGATTAATCTGTGCTATCCCAACAAGCTGACCTTTTCCCAAAGACATAGCAATTTAATTATCTACTTTGAAAAGCACAATTATAGTAAAATTCAAAACCTGATTTATAGACAGGTTTTACATTCTCATTTATAATGCATGTAAATAAGAGTCTTTGGGTTTCTTGTTTCTAGGGTTATTATGCATGTAGCTAATAAGTACTAAATAGTTCTTGCTTTACAAAACTATGGGCTTGGGTCTTTTTTATTAAGTATCAGCTATTAGTAAAAAGAATATTTCAAATTATGAATGTTTTATAGTAGGTCCTCTCTTTTAACTTTACATATCACTTGCTCTATTATAAATAGACAGTTGTTTCTGTAGTCTCTGAACCTGAGAAACTTGGTGTGGATAGAATTTCTATTTAAGTAAAAGCTGATGGAAATGATGTCATCTTTTATTTTCTACTTAATGATTCTATATTTTATCTCATAGAAGTATAAACTAGAAACTCATAAAATGAACTTTAGATTGGAGCTAAGTGTAATATGGACTTGAAGTAACATAAATTATGTTCTTCGTCAGCTAACCAGTTTCAAATATTTATTGAAAATCCTTCTACCCACTATCATAAGCCCCCTTCAATCAGAGGAGAAAGATATTTGAAGGCACACACACACACACACACACACAGACACCCCAAAGGACAGAGGCCTCAGATATCGGTGATTGTCTGTTTCTGTTTCTGTTTCTGTGTAAGTGCCTTGCTTATACCACAATACTGACTACTAATCGCTAGCCATGTGCAATGTCAATGCCAAAGGGATTCATGGGAAAAAAAAATTTTTTTTTTGCTTTTATAAGATAGGATTCACATTGCCCAATGTGATTGGGCAATGTGTAAGTGATTATTTTTTATAACTGTACCTAATGTAAATATGAGATTTTAGGACCTTTTGCTTTAATGAAACCTACTGTAGAAATGCATATGTGGCAGTGTAGATAAGAACAAAGTTGGAGGCTAACAGTCATCAGTGAGAGCAAGCCAAGGAGCTGGCTCAACTGAGACCAGATGGCAGACAGTGCTCTCCAAGCCCAGAGATGTTGTGAGAAGCAAGGAAGAAGGGAGAGAATGATGCCAAAGGAATCAGTAAAAAAGAAACAGCAGTTTATGAATCATAGAGCCTAGTAAGTGGCATAGTGTAAACCTGAACTACCCTATGGAGTTAAAAACCAAACCAACACTTATAGGGCATATGCAAGAGTTCCCTTACCACATGTTAGCATTGGTGACCATCAAATAGTTTCTCCTTCCATAGTTACCAAAGTGTTTATATGTAAATAAATATATGTGTCTATGTGTTTGTATACACATGCTTAAAACTAGACTCTGTAGGAAAATACAGAAATAACAAAGGTAATAAGCTATGTTCTTAGTGTCATAGAAACCTATTAGTTAGTTCTAAGATACAAATGCAAAACATACGCAGGTATATGCCAAAATTGAGCAGTGTTACCTGGGAGATACTCTCATCTCAGAGGCATAATGATGCATGTAGAAAAAGTTTTCACATAGAAATCTCTGAATAGGGCGCCTGGATGGCTCAGTCGTTAAGTGTCTGTCTTCGGCTCAGGTCATGATCCCAGGGTACTGGGATCGAGCCCTCCATCGGGCTCCCTGCTCCACGGGAAGCCTGCTTTTCCCTCTCCCACTCCCCCTGCTTGTGTTCCCTCTCTTCTGTGTCTCTCTCTGTCAAATAAATAAAATCTTAAAAAAAAAAAAAGAAATCTCTGAATATGGGAGCATATATTGAACATCTAGTATCAGTGAGAGATTCCAGGAAGAAAGACAAGATCTAAGGGTCAACTCTAAAAAGCTGCCAGAGCAAGAACAGATTACCTCCAAAAGAAGGACATTTAGAATATAATAGACCAGTGATTAGTGACAGTGGATTCCAGAAGTCAGTAGGACAGAACTGTCAAAGATTTGAGGAAAATGATGTTGAATCTAAAATTCTGAACCTATGCAAGCCCTTCACAATTTGTGGAATTAACAGTAATTTTAGAAACACAAGGAGTCAAAAAAGTGTATCTCCTTTGAATAATTTCTTAAAAATTATTGAGGATATTATCTAGAAAAATACAAAAGGAATACCAAAAGAGAGATTCCATATGATACATTCAATAGTACCAACCGATTGAGTTTATGTAGTTTCTAAAAGTTCTGATTTATGATCCAGTGGTGTGAGAACCCTTTTCCACAGGTATATATGTCCTTTATGAGGGTTTCCCAGAATTTGAGGTTTAAGTATTAGAGGAAAAAATTAAAATGTAAAAATAGATGAAAGGGTAAAATTTAAAATCAATTTAGTTTGACTTATTTCAAAAAGTTATTTATGAAGTATTTTTAAATGTGTATTAAAAAGCTATGAAGGTAGTAATTTTATATATTTTAAAGCAAGACAGGATAAAATCTCAGTAATTCTGAATTGTTTGGAGATGAGAAAGGCAGAATGTCCATATTTATTTTAAGAAAAAAAATACTTTTAGGGTGCCTGGCTGGCTGGATCAGTAGAGCATGAGGTTCTTCATGTTGGGATCATGAGTTTCAAGCCCCATATTGAGCCTAAAGCTAACCTTAGAAAAGAAAAAAAAAAGCTTTTTGAGGAGGTAGTATCATATTATAGTTAATAGCATGGATATATAGAAAAAGAAAATAAGATATGAATCATCAAATCAGGACATTAAATGTATATTTAAGAGGTGTTCTGGAGGAGGAGCATGGGGGCCCAAGAAAATGTAGAAAAGGAAATGATCCAAGAAAAATGGAAGACAGTTTTACAGAGGTGAAGAAAGGAAGGTTCAAACAAAGGTAGGTTCAAAAGAACCTACCAAGTGCTAAGCAAAATAAACTCCCATTGTCTAACACTAGACACATCATTATGAAATTATAGAATATTAATGCTAAAGAGAGGCTCTAAAAAGCTTCCAGAGAACAAGAACAGATTACCTCCGAAAGAAGGACATTTAGAATATAATAGACCAGTGATTAGTGACAGTGGATTCTAGAAGTCAGTAGAAGAGTGTTATCAAAGATTTGAAGAAAATGATGCTGAATCTAAAATTCTCAACCTATGCAAGCCCTTCATAATTTGTGGAATTAACAGTAATTTTAGAAACACAAGGAGTCAAAAAAGTGTATCTCCTTTGAATAATTTCTTAAAAATTATTAAGGATATTATCTAGAAAAATACAAAAGGAATACCAAAAGAAAAAAGCCTAGTATGTACAGAAACAGAGGATCTAACTTTTGAAAGAAGACTTGGAGTGACAGCTATTTAGCAGACATAGAAAAGCTAAAAATCAGTTGGTCTAAATTATAGTGAAATCTTACAAATTATAACAAAAGGGCTCAAAGAAGTATGCCTTCAGGAAGGAGGTAAATTCTATTAAATAAATCTTGTAATTAGGAAAATGGAATATCTTAACAATATAATGAAGAAATCATAATATATTTTTTGTTAACAAAAGATGAAAACTATACCAAGTCCAGATAAACATCTCCGTAAGAAGACTTGGTCCAAATATGAAGCAAATTAAATTGGCATTACAATCAGGTATAACTAACTTTTCTGAGCTATGTTTTATTTTGGTTCTTTAAAAATAAACATGATAGAAGTTTCAAAACACCAAGAACAGAGACCAAGTGTACCATTGTTTCTTCATAAAACAATGATATGCAAGTCAGAATAGGTTAATATATGCTACCATAGTAAACACTGCAGTCTCATGACTCTTAACACAATGAAAGTTTATGTCTGGTTTTATCACAGATGAATGCTAGTCAAGTTGCCCTTCTGTGTGCTTTCCTGCAAATAGTGACCCTGAGAACCATTGTGTGGTTCTGCAGTTTCAGAATTCTTGATTTTTAAGGATCAATATGGGAAATAGAATGTGCAGGACATTTTAGGGGTCTGTCCTAGGAGGGCTATCCATCACTTCTACCCATGTTTCATTCATTTCCCTGGCCAACCAAACTGTAGGAGCACATGGATATAAGTGAACTTGGTAGTTTCAGCCACAAATGTTAGGCAACATTATGATATTGTCTGTATTGTTTGATATCTTTTTATCTAAGGAAAAAGTACCAAATGGCCAGCCTCAGTTGGTCTTAAAGGGACACTCAGGAGTTTGCCCTTAACCTGTCACAAAACTTTGTGTGATTTACAGGGAACTCTTTAAAATGGAGAAATTATTCTAATCTTTTGTTATTCCCTGGGACATAAATTATGAACCATAATATCCAATCACAGCTCTATGACCACATTTGAGACAGTGTCACTGTGTGGATTCATCTTTATTCTATAATAGGAAATTTAAAAAGACCACAAATATAACATTTGGATAAAATAAGGTGTTTTATGTGAATTCCACATCCTTTTTATCTTATTGGCCCCTCATTACAAAGTGTACAATGTCTCTTCTGGAAGGAGGGCAAACAGATTTTACCATGACATATTAAAAAATATATAGTTTTCAGTTCCAATCTAATTTGCTTCCCATGAAAAAGAAAAATATTATTGATTATCATGGGTGTTAGGGAAACTGAATCTCCCAAATCAGCATAATTTTGAGCAATTGTAAGAATAAATAAATCTATTTGTCATTGAAACTTGCAACATTCTCCTTTGACTGGCACAAGAATAGCATATTTTTGTTCTTCTGGCCCAATCACTTTATGTAGTTCTACTGTATGATATGTAAAAAAACACCAAATTGAAAGCAGAGTTTATTGAATTTCAATTTTTAGAATCTATAGGCAAAGCACAGAAGAATTCATTTCTGTACAGTAACAGAATAGAGTATGTATATATAAGATTCTATATATATGTATAGAATATATATATATATATATATATATATATATAAACTCTGATGGTGTACAAGTAAAAAGAAGGAAGTTAAGGTGTTTATTTATTCAAGTGTGAAGGTGGAAAGTAAAGTTTGTTTAAAATTGATGGGGCACTAACTACAGGTTAGAACTGGAACAGAAGGTAGCAAATAGAATTAAATTATAACAACTTAAATGGAAAATGGGAGTAGGAGACAAGTAATGGTTACAAATTCATTATTTTTATTGGAAGGAAAACAGTATGTCTAAATATAATAAAGGCTATAAACACAAGCATATTATTCTGATTTTGGTTAACTAAAAACATTAAACAATGATGATGAGATCTGACATTGAGGAGATGGGAATGAGGATAAAGGACAGATAATTTCATTTTTGCTTAATAATTTGTATTACTTGATTTCTTTTTGCCATGCGAATGTCTCACTTTACATGTATTACATTTATGGCAAAAAGTAACTTTGCAATCATAACGCTATTGTAAAGTATTTAGCACTGTCCTAGACACACAATCTTGATATGGATTCAAACATGGCCATGAAATGCTAACATTCCAGATTCACATGTAATATTAAAGGCATCTTGTCCAAGCTTCTATCAGATATGTGAACCATTTCTACATTTTTATCATTTTGTAGCCCTGTTTTAATGCCTCTGATAAAAGAACGCTCACTATATTTTTAAGTATGGCATTCTATCTTGTTTAGCTCTAATTATGAGTAGGTCCTTTCCTATTATGCATCAGAAACAATCTCATTTCAGCCTTGCCTGCTTATTTTTGAGTTAATTACTGGCAAAGTAGTATTTGAATTAGAGGAGATGAAATACTAGAAATTCAATCTATAGAAATATTTTTATCTCAAAAGTGGCAATAAAATACATTTATACTTATTATACCAGTTTGTTAACAATTCACTAAATCCCATTTAACCACTATAAATGAGCACCAAGGGATGCATCAAGTTTGTCATCTTCTAGAATCACTGTCCCCTGTTAACAATAATAGACCTTATTATTAAAGTGTACTATGATCCGTGAAGAAGTGCCTACAGCTTATTTTAATTTAATAGAAAATTACCTCTGTTACTACTGTAAGGACAAACAAAACTAAGAAAGGACTAATATAAAGCTCCAAACTATTGATAATACGCGATCATATATGAGAGATTTGTTACTGGGTATCTTGTTTGCAAGCTCTTTCAATAGCAGTTTCGGTCTTGGGTCTTCTTTGTTATTATAAATTTGTAATCCTTATTTCCTTGTTGAAACTTTTGTTGTTGTTGTTGCTTTCTATTTGGTGTTTTTATTCCAAAGACAAACGAGTATGTCAGGGGCATTTTTATGCGAATAATTCACATTTACAGATTTTAATACAATTGGCCCTTGAACAACACAGGTTTGAACTGCATAGGTCCACCTATATGTAAATGTTTTTCAATAATAAAGTGCAGTCCTGTAAACGTATTTTCTCTTCTGTATGATTTCCTTACTAATATTGTTTTCCTCTAGTTTACTTTATTATAAGAATACAGCATGTAAAACATATACAAAGTATGTATTAATTGACTATGTTACTGGTAATTCTTTCAGTTAAAAATAGGTATTTGTAGTTAAATTTGGGGGGAGTCAAAAGTTATATGTGTGGGTGCCTGGGTGTCCAGTCAGTTAAGCAGCCAACTCTTGGTTTCCACTCAGGTCCTGATCTCAGTGTCCAGGGATCAAGCCCCACTTTGGGCTCCATGCTGGGTGCAGAATCTGCTTGAGATTTTCTCTCCCTCTCCCTTTGCCCCTCCCACTCCCTTTGCCCCTCCCACTCGTGTTCTCTCTCTCTCTCAAATGAGTAAATAAATCTTTAAAAATAAGCAATGTTATATGTGGATTTTCAACTCTGTGTGAGGTCACCACCTCCAATTCCCATGTTGTTCAAGCATTAACCACATATCTGTTATAATATATCCATTATAATATATTTGTAAGGAGAAATCTAAGAATAATTTATAAAATGATAGCTCAGCAAAATCTCCTGTATTCAAACATTTTAAATTCCTTCCAGGGTGAAAGAGAATAAATAAATTTAAAAAATCATGATATAATCTCTTGCCTCAATATGTAGGTGAGACTGTGCCATGGTATGTGTGCCCAAACCTGATCCTGGGTACCACATGGCCCAATATAGCAAGGCAACTCTTGACTGTGGTTTTTGCCACCTGAGGAAGTTGTCCAGAGCCCCAGACCAAAGCCTGCTGTCCCATAGGTCCTGTAGTCCAGTCAGCTGATGCCTGTAAACTCTTACCTTTCAAAAGCAACTAGACAGGGCATGTGCACACCCACAGACACACACATGCACAAGTTTATGACATAAAAATTTAAATATCATTAAAAATATCTGGTTACCGAACTTTACCCTCCCCCCCCAATTTTTCTTAAAATAATCAACATGCTATGTTTATTTAGACAAGAAAGAATGTATCTAAGAAGGATAATTTCTCCTTTTCAAAAATAAAGGAGTTTCTGGAAAGATGGTAGCTGTGGAGAGGTATTTTTCAAATCTCTCTAATAGTCCTGTAAAAATAAACAGAAGGCCAACATCTATGACAAAACTAGATGTAGGTTATCTTCACTAATGACAAAAATAAAAGCAAGCAATGCTGGGATTCCAACCCAGGCAGCCTCACCCCAAAGCCCAAGCTCTTACCAATGATAGTATGCTACAAAGTGTATGTGAAGCTACCATCCCAGTGTTTTCATCTTCATGGGCTTGCATGGTTACTGTTGTGTAACCATGATGCTATGTTGGGAATAAAAAAGGGATTATTCCCTTCTTGGTGTGATCTAGACACAAAGAAAACTAAGCTTTTTAAGGGCATCATTCCCTTAGGAATGTCACTTATCTACATTTGCTTGCTTATTTTTGCTGTTCTCCCTCACTTCCAATAGTGAGTATTGGAATCAGATCTGTGATCCCCTAGAAGGAACTCCTGAGACACACACCATTATATAGTATCACAAGAACGTACAACAATTTACTTGATGTCGAGAAGAGGATTGATTGAAAGTGACCAAATTCAACAATTTAGAGTGTGAATTCCATATTTTGCTATACAGAGAATTTGAGCATAATTATATACAAAACCCATAAAGGATATACTGTGGAATTCTGGTTATAAAATTGTGTGGACCCTTTTTTTTTTTTTAAGATTTTATTTATTTATTTATTTATTTTGAGAGAGAGCGAGAAAGCAGGTTGGGTAGAGGCAGAGGGAGAGGGAGAATCTCAAGCAGACTCCACACTGAGTGTGGAGCTCAACATGGGGTTCAATCTCACATACCTGAGATCATCACCTGAGCCAAAATCAAGAATCAGATGCTTAACCAACTTAGCAATCCAGGTGCTCTGGTGATTTTTTTATTAGAGAAATTTAACCAATATAGATAAAAGAATCTGCATTGATTTTTTTCTTCTTCCAGGAACTATATATTCCTCTTTATTGCCTCAAACTTTCCACTCCTTGACTGGTTCTCATTACTAGTTCTTGGCCTGCATTTCAAGATCTTAAATCTCGCTAATTATGTTGTTGGGGAGGAAAAATTGCCTTTACCCTTCAAGATCCTTCTAGCTGGACTAAGAATCAAATTGACATGAGACAGATCAACAGAAGAAAATGAAATTTAATAGCATATGTACAGGGAATCCACATAGACATGGAAATTCCAAAGACATTCAGGCAACCTGATGCTTATATAAGCTAAGGAAAGGTGTAGGGGTCTGAGGATACAAAGGAGGGAAAGACCATTGGCAAAAGGTGAAAGAAGATGTTTGGAAAACAAAGGTTGTCCTATTATGCGGATAAGTTTCTTAGGACATGAGGAATCTCGGTTAAAAGCTCTCTTCCTTGTACAAGCAGGAAGTTGAAAGGGAGATAAAGAGCTTTTCCTGAATCTTCTGCATTTTGATTGCTTTTAACCTAAAATAATGTACACGTGAAAGTGGCCCATCTTGGTGCAGCCTGTCCTTGGCCCCTACAATGTCCTGCTTTTAGGTGTGAAAAATCACCTATTGTCTGCCTACCTTATTATTGCAAGAATGGCTTTTCATTTTCAAATTTGAGCCCTCTCTGTCCCTATGTATCCTGACAACAATCTGCCTTCTTTTTGCCCCTAGGAATGATGGTGTTTTACTCTGGTAAAAGAGTCACTTACATTTTGGAGCCTAACCTGAACATAGAATCTCTCTTGAAATAATTTCCTGTGTTACGCCATTAAACACCTTCCTAGCAACAGTACATTAGGAGCATTATTTTCCAATTTACTCACTCACAAAGCCATTAAGGCAAATGAAAACATCAACATGAGTTTTCAGTACATTGTTTCTTTTCACCAGACATGAGGGGTCTGGATGTAGAGTGTCCTCGGGGACTTGGGCAGTGTAATGACATCAAAAGTTGGAGTTACGCATCATGAAACTCTGAGACACAAATGTCAATGCAACATGCTGGAGAATGCCAGATTGGCAGCAGGGAGATGATCAGATTTTAAATCCATAGTGCAAACCAGGCTAGGCAAAAACGATGGTTCCTGGGTTGAAGACAAGCAAGATAAACACCATGAGGACTTAATGATGAAGAATTTCCAAGAAGACAGTGGTGATGAAGTGGTGCTTTCCAAGAAGAATGTGGACAAAATAGCACACAGCTGTGGCAGCTTGTTATCTGATTCAAAAGTATTTGGGCCTGGGAGATCTAGAAGAGTTTGTACATGAACAGCAGAATAGACGTTGTTGTAGTTTCCTTTTTCTTTTGACTCCTTACACAAGGAAGCCGTTTCATTAGGAGGGTGAGACCGTTGCCTTGAGAGTTTAAATTCTGATTTGGCAAAACAGTTGAAAAAATACAATTCTGAAATATGATAAAGTGAATATTAAAGTATGATGATTTAGCTGTTCCTTTCTTATAAATTACTCTTGGTAAATTGAAAATATGTGTGTATTATGTCACCTTGCAAATGTTGGTTCTTCATTTTTAAAAATAAATTTGAGCAATGGAGTTTGGAAGAATTTGTATATCTTCAAAATAGCTTGATGGTCTTCAAATATAGCTAACATCTTGTGAAAAGAAAGATTTGGGTATTCTCATGCCTATATAAACACATCACAAGACATAATAATTACTTTTGTCTTTACATGGCAGAAAGAGTTGGTCTATTTCTTGGACTCCATATTGACACTCAGAAATTTCAGCCCTTCCCTGAGCCTTAAAAACAGACTTTAAAAATTTGTTTATATTTTTTAAATATATGCCAGTTATAAAACATTTGCATTTGAGTAATAAATTTTAACCTTCTAGAGTGAAGTAAAAAGAGAGCCTTTGAATCAAAGATATTGAAAAAAAATAATTTATAATACATGTTTTTTTTGGCCTGAACACAAGTAGAATAAATTTAGTCACCATAAACATATTCTTTAAGTGTATATGTTCAATAATAAGAATTTATTTTAATTTAAATTTCAATTCATTCTAAAATTTTATTTATGCAGCCGAAGTAAGCATTTCTAGTTAGTTCTGAATTATCATTAAAAAGCTTATTCTCCTCACTAAATCCTCATTAATTTTGCCACCACTCTAATGTCCTCCCATCCTGCTTCATACAGGAACATAGAAAGCTACCGAGTCTACCAGATGGGACTCGCTTTAATGGTCTGTTGAAGAATGGGCGGCAGTCCTTTCCCTCCAGGATCTGAGCAATCTGCTGCTCTCAGAGGCCTGCATTTTGACAGCTAAGGAAGTGAGAGGCCAAGATCTGAATTACATATCAAGTGAAAATCGCATACCTGGCAAGATGGCACTGAAAGTGCCTGCTGAGCTATTTGAGTCAGCTGTCGGAAAACAGTGATGTTGTTGGAAACATGAGTGCTTGACTTTTAATCGGAGCTATCTGTACTGCTTTCAGCAGAAATAAAGACTGCGCTGGTATCTCTCCCTTGGCCAGCTCCCCACCCCAGCCCCAGCAAAGGAACAAGAAAGTGTAAAGGGAAAGTACAGAGCAGCATCACAGATTATAAAGCAAGGTTTGCAGGTTTACCAGGTAAAATTGGCAGAAGACAGAAGAGTACTAGGAAATACTTCTTGCAGATAAAATAATGTGTGAGGGATACCTTGTTGATAAGAAAGAAAATAATGGATTATTATTATTCTAATGTAATCACAGTAGTACATTTCTCCCGAGGAGATATATGCATACTATATCAGCTAGGAAAAAATATTTCTCCTTCTTGTAAAAGAACATGTGATACTGTAAAATAGCATTTGGGCCATAAATTTGACCTTTTTGGTCATTTGTTAAAAACTTGAAATAATTATTTTGGTTCAGTACAATTAATAATTTATGAATCCAAAGCCTAAGTGTAGCCTTCAAAGGACAGTTACACATTTGTTCAATTTCCATCTGCATAGATTTTTGTCACTGTATCCTATAAAAATAAACTTACTTAATTACTGAAAGTGATGGATTGTTTCTAGTGAATCACATATAGCGGCACAGCTCCTGATTTTAGTTCTAATCTAGTGATGATTCACAGTTGTCTGAGTAATTCAACTAAAGCAAGCTTAAGAGACAAAGGATATAGTGGGAAGTTTTCAGACTTTGAAAGAAGTTAGAAATACATGTTAAAATCTTTGCTCAACTATTACTTGATGACAATTTAATTTACATAGGCTTAATTTCTTCATTCATAAATTTAGGAATTTTTTTGCAGAGATTTGTGAGAACTAAAATGATAAATTTTAGGTTCCTCACACAGTGAAGGTGCTCAATATATACTACATGGTAGCCATTATTATTTTGTAGTTGCAGTGTGGAAGCAGAAGCCATGGTAAGAGGATGTATTCATTTTATATTGTTGTTGTGACAATATCATACTTTTAGCAGCTTAAACGGCACAATTTTTTTAAATCTTCTAATTCTGAATATCAGAAGTTCAACACAGATTTCACAGAGCTAGGATCTAAATATTATCAGGGTGTTCCTTTCTAGAGGCTCTAAGGGAGGATCCATTCTCTTGCTTTTTCCAACTTCTAATGGATGCCCACATTCTTTGGCTCATGGCCCTCTTCCTCCACCCTCAAAGCCAGCATGTCAGCTGAGTCCCTTTCATGCTACTGTCTCTCTGGCTCTCACTTTTGCCTCCCACTTCCACTTTTAAGTATTGTTGTGATTATATTATATTATGCCCACCCATATAATGTAGGATAAGCTCTATTTAGTGTCAGTTTATTAGCTATCTTCATTCCAACTGCAACCTTAGTTACCCTTTGCCATGTAACTTAACAAATTTATAGCTTCCAAGGATCAGGACATGGACATCTCCAGGGACAAGTATTCTGCCTACCATAGATGGCTATAGATAAAGACAATGCCTAGATTGTACACATACAGACAAAGTCATATATGTGATTCCAGTAGTCATACTGATTGTTTATGTTGTCTGAATTACTGTGGAGGAAAAACAATTTGATTTAGTTATGGCCTGAAGCCTTACAAAATTAAATTTCTGCTTTCTTCTTTTTATGACTGATTCATAATTCCACTTTCTAGTGATGTGCCTGTATTTACCATCCATCAATAATAGACCTATTATAAACATATATACCCACCTAAAACATCTGCCCTTTCTTAGTGTATATCAATATTAATTTCATTTTGGGACTTTCACCAGATCAAAAAGAGGGGAGGAATAGAGCTTTTTCCTTGCCTTTTTTTTGTTCTTGACTTAAGTAAGCCTCAGGGGAAAAAAGAAATCCATTTGATTTATATAATTATGACACTTAACAAAGGATAAATTAAAAGTCAGTCACTTTATTTCTAAGTGGAATGAAAAATAAATTTTAGTTATTCTTCAAGAAACATAAGACTGTCCTTTCAATATTCAAAATAATCTTCATTAACAGTGATGTGATTTATAAATATAATAAAAAGAAATAAGATTTGTCACAAATTTTGGGAAAACTAAATTGCTTGAGGGATATTATGGAAGCATTTAGTTACAGCTGGGAAATTTCCCTCCAAGCAACTTCTGTCTTCAGGCAAAAAGCAACAAGTCACAATTCTTGTTCTTGGCCCATTGCAAATACCACCTTGAAGCCTCTCACTAGCTTTTTTTGCAGCTAATCTTTCCTAATAAAGAAAGGTCTTTCAGATTGCTTCACCAGATGCCTTAACTACATAGCCCTAACCCAGAATCTGATCAAAATCCACAACTCATCTTTGGAGTCTGAAAAACTCTATAGTCTGACACAACTACAGCCATTTGGGATACTGATCACTGAGAAACTTTTTCAAGTCCCTCAAATTTATTTGATTTTTCCACTTAGCCATTAAAAGCCAATAACCCAGGGTGAATTAAATTCAGACATTTTGTCATTCTCCTCTCTGGATTAATGTGATTTAGTAAGATAGATAAGCAGCGTTGTACTTTTGCTTCCTCGGTCAAGAGTTAAGCAATGGCTATAGGATTCTTTCGAGAGTTAAGCAATGGCTATAGGATTCTTATAGAATCCTTTGAGAAAAAGCTTGATGTCTCTAGCTCAGTGCTTATCAAAAGTAAACAGGCATATATATCACCCCGGAATCTTGCTGAAATGCAGTTTCTGATTCAGTAGGTCTACACTGGTGCCTGGGATTCTGCATTTCTGACAAACTCATAGGGGAAGTTACAGCAGGCCAGCCAGCAATAATAGTCTACCGAATCCTCTTCCATATAGGTTTCTCTTCTCTTTCTGTTACATATCTTTCATGCAATTTTTTCTTCCCCAGCTCTCTCCACAACTTCAATAGTCTTATGAGACCTATTCGATTTTGCTGATGGATTTCATAACCTAGTATGGATTATAACATATATATTTATCAAATATTTGCTCTATTTAACATGAAAGAAATATGACTGGCCTCTACTCTTCTAAAGAGATGAGTTTTGTTTGTGTGTGTGTGTGTGTGTTTTAATTTGCTCTCCAAGAATTCCTGGCGTCAATCTGTAAATTATTTTATTTTTTCATCTCTTACTCTGCTAATCATTTTAAACCAGATATATATTTTTTCCTATATTATTTTTTCTAGCTTTATTGAAATATAATTGACATATAAATTTAAATAAAGTTAGGGTATATGGCATGATGATTTGATACATGTGTGTATTGCTAAATGATGACCACAATAAGTTAGTTAACTCCTGTATCACCTCATATAATTACCATTTGTGTGTCTGTGGTGAGAACATTTAAGATCTACTCTCTTAGCAACTTTCAAATATATAATATAGTATTGTTAACTATAGTTACTATGCTTATACATTAGATGCTCTGAATTTATTCATCTTATAACTGGATATTTGTACCTTTGACCAGCATCTCTCTATCTTCCCCCACCAGTCCCTGGCAACCACCATTCTACTCTCTATTTCCATGAGCTTGTAAGCAATATAGATTAGAATATGTGCTTTGTATCATGCATTGTACTTCATCCTGGGAATAAATAAATGAATAAGTCTACTTTATTGTTTTTAATGATTTTGCTACCAAACACAAAAAACAGTCATATTCATGAAGATGTGCTTTTTTTCCTAGGCATGAATCTATTTTTATAAACCATTATACAGAAATCAGTTTTTATAACATTACAAATTCCTTTCAGAGTTTAAGGTCTTTATTTTCTTGTTTGCCTTCAAAATCTCTAGAGATACATCCCTGACCTCTTCTAACACTGTACTTGTCCCATACAAGTCAGTATAAATTGTTAGTATATAGTGAAAAGAGTATAGGGTAGGGCTATGCTTTCTTTCCATTTTGGATACATACTTGCCTCAGATAGTACCTACCTACTTGATCATGTCAGTTTAGAACTATAATCCTCTATATTGTCCCCATAGAAAATAATTATGAATTATGATGTATACTTTTTTCGCTGACTGTTGTAGCAGATTAACCCATACCTCCCAAATGGACCCTGATGCCCAGAAGAGATACACACATCATTCATCAGAAGAGCCTTATAGCTCCCACGACTGTGCAGAATTCCCTTCCCCATCTTCCATCCATGGTCTCAGCTAGATTCTGGATGTTTAGAGTATGCTGTTCTAAGAGGCCTTTGAGAGAATCTCTCACTCATTGCTCAGGGAGATAGAGTAGGGAGATGTAAGAGGAGAAAGCCTAGTGGTAAACATATGGGCTTTGGATCTATAGTGTCAAGGTTCATATCCCAGCTTCACAATTTACTTTTATATGATATTGGGCAAGTCACTCACATTTTCTCTCCAATGGAGATGATGACAATAAAAGTTCCTATCACACAGAGTGCTTGTGATGATTAGTAAGTTACAGGAAATGCATATGAGTGACTGGCATGGAGTCTGCACTTTAAAACAATGCTGGTTATTATCAGGAGACTCCAAGGTAATAGAGGTGGTTATTTTTTCATCTATATATCCTCTATGCTCTCTCTTCATTCCCCTGAACTCTGATTCTTAAAATGCTTGGTTTTCTGCTATTCTTTTCCATTCTTTGTAAAAAGTCCATTGTATTTGATGACATTTGTGATACAAAGGCAAAGCTTTTCACCTTTTCTCAAGCACAGCAAGCAACGTATTTAATGCAGGCAGAGTTATCATAAGTATAAAGATTCACATTCAAATGAACACTTGTATTTCGATGCCCATGTTTAGCATTGCCTTTAGCTTGAAATATACTCTATTTGGTTTCACTACTTAATTTCTTAAACCAATTACTTCCCTAACCTGACACAACTGATTATCTTTTGGCCATCCTGATTTTCTCCCAAGTTCAAAGATATTTTAAAAGCCATACCCTTCTTGAACTATTCTAAAGTTAACTGTGTTTCAGAACAAAACTACAGCTATGAACAGAATTATATTATGTGACAGTCCAAATTCCATTTCCAAGAAATTACCGTGATTGCACAAAGCTGCTCAATTCTATGCAGATTACAAACAGAGCAAAAACAAAGGACTTAGGCACAATACCTTTTTTCACCTGTTTTAGCAAATACTAGATTCATTTTTCAGGTGGTAGGATATATTTTTCATAAGATAGTGATCTCTATAATTCCTATTCATATACCAAGTTCATATCTTAGGAATCTATAAAAAATTACCAAAGATAAACCATTTCAAAATTTTCTGATCATAGTTTTATGTTCAGGTGTGTGATTAAACACAAATCAAAGTTAAATTATTTATTGATGCCATTAATAAAGTTACAAATCACAAGTGGTCAATTATTTTGTGAGATATAATATAATATAAATGCTACTACTAATAAAATAATAAAATATATCAAGTTCAGAAACAAACTTCTATATTAAAAGTGAGGCATATCTCGTTTTATTGTGCTTTGCTCTATTGTGCTTTGCAGATACTGCATTTTTCACAAATTGAAGGTTTTTGTCCTGGCCCTACATCGAGCAAATCTTTTGGCTCCATTTTTCCAACAGCATTTGTTTTTCATGACTCTGTGTCACATTTTGGTAATTCTCACAATATTTCAAATTTCTTCATTATTATACTCGTAATGGTGACCTGTGATCATTGATCTTTGGTGTTACTACTGTAATTCTTTTGAAGTACCACAAACTGTGGCCATCTAAGAGAGTGAACTTAATTTATAAATGTTAGTGCATGTTCTGACTGTTCTACTGACCTGCCATTCCTCCATCTCTTTCCCTCTCCTTGGGCCCTCCTGTTCCTAGAGACACAATAATATGGACTCTAGGCCAATTAATAACCCTACGATGGCCTTAAGTGCTCAGGTGAAAGGAAGAGTTTCATGTCTCTCACTTTAAATTAAAAACTAGAAATGATTAAACTTAGTGAGGAAGGCGTGCCAAAAGCCAAGATAGGATGAAACCTAGGCCTCTTACACTGGTTAGCCAAGTTGTAAATGCAAAGGAAGCCTTCTTGAAAGAAATTAAAAGGGCTACTCCAGTGAACACATGAATGATAAGAAAGCAAAACAACCTTATTGCTAATATGGAGAAAGTTTTAGCTGATCTTTTGGATAAAACATCAAACTAGCCACAACATTCCCATAATCCAAAGCATAATCTAGAGCAAAACCCAACTCTCTTCAATTCTATGAAGGCTGAGAGAGGTAAAGATACCACAGAAGAAAAGTAGGAAGCTAGCAGAGGTTGGTTCATGAGACTTAAGGAAAGAAGCCATCTCCATGACATAAACGTGCAAGATGAAGCAGCAAGTTATCCAGAAGTTCTGGCTAAGATAATCTAAACTACCAAGTTTTGATGTAGATGAAACAAACTTCTATTGGAAGAAGATGCCATCTGGGACTTTCATAGTTACAAAGTGGAGTCAATGCCTGGCTTCGAATATTAAAAGGACAGGCTGACTCTCTTGTTGGGGGCTAATGCAGCTGGTGATTCAGTTGAAGCCAATCCTCACTTACCACTGAAAATCCTAGGGCCCTGAAAAATTATGCTAAATGTACTCTGCCTGTGCTCTGTCATTCTAACAACAAAGCCTGCATGACACCACATCTATTTACAACATGATTTACTGAATATTTTAAACTTACTGTTGAGATCTACTCCTCTGGAAAAATATTCCCTTCAAAATATTACTTCTTAGTGACAATGCACCTAGTCACTCAAGACCTCTAATGGAAATGTACAATGAAACTAATGTTGTTTTCATGTCTGCTAACACAACATCCACTCTGCAGCCCATGGATTAGGAGTAGTTTTGATTCTCTAGTCCAGTTATTTAAGAAATACATTTTTCAAGGCTATAGCTGTCATAGATGGTGATTCCTCTGATAGATCTGGGCAAAGTAAACTGAAAACCTTCCAGAAAGGATTCACCATTCTAGATGCCATTAAGAAATCAATGATTCATGGGAAGAGGTCACAATATCAACATTAACAGGAGTGTGGAAGATGTTTATTCCCACCCTCATGAATGACTTTGAGTGGTTCAAAATTTCAGTGGAGGAAGTAATTACAGATGTGATGGAAACAGGAAGAGAACTAGAATTAGAAGTGGAGCCTGGAGATATGACTCAATTGCTGAAATCTTATGATAAAACTTGAACAGATGAGGAATTGCTTCCTATGGATGAGCAAAGAAAGTGGTTTGTTGAGATGGAGTCTACTCCTGGTGAAGATGCCATGAAGGTTGTTGAATGACAACAGAGGCTTTAGATTATGACAAATTTAGTTGATAAAGCAGAGGGGAGACTCCAATTCTGAAAGAAGTTGTACTGTGGATAAAATACTATCAAACAGGATCACATGCTACAGGAAAACTGTGAAAGGAAGAGTCAATCAATGCGGCAAACTTCATTGTTGTCTTATTTTAAGAAATTATCACAAGCACCCCAACCTTCAGCAATCATCACCCTGATCACGCAGCAGCCATCAACATTAAGGCAAGACCCTCCACCAGCAAAAAGATTATGACTCACTGAAACCTTGGATGCTCGTTTGCATTTTTTAGCAATAAAATATTTTTTGATTAAGGCATATACATTGTTTTTTTAGACATAATGCTATTGCATACTTACTAGACTACAATATGGTGTAAACATAACTTTTATATGCACCGGGAAATGAAAAAATTCATTTGGCTCACTTTCTGGTGATATTTGTTTTATTTTGGTGGTCTGGAACTAAACTCACCCTATCTCCAAGGTATGCCTGTACATTGACTTTTTTATTTCTTAAATGTTGGGTGAAATTTGCCATTGAGGCCACATAGGCATAAAGTTATATTTATAAGGGAGACTTTTTAGTTATGAAATCAGTTTCTTTAATAAATTTGAGGCAACATTTTCCATTTCTTTTTTTTTTTTTTTTTAGATTTTTATTTATTTATTTGACAGATAGAGACATAGTGAGAGAGGGAATACAAGCAGGGGGAGTGGGAGAGGGAGAAGCAGGCTTCCCACCGAGCAGGGAGCCCGATGCGGGGCTCGATCCCAGGACCCTGGGATCATGACCTGAGCCGAAGGCAGCCGCTTAACCAACTGAGCCACCCAGGCGCCCCAACATTTTCCATTTCTTTTTGTGTCAGTTATGGTAATTTGTAAATTTATTTCCCTCCAGAAATTTGTCCATTTCATCTAATTCACCAAAGTTATTGATAAAAATTATTCATTCCCTTACTATTTTGAATGACTTTTAGAACTATGTAATGTTCCCTTTTTTATTCCTGATATTGATCACTTGTATATGTTCTTATTTTCTTAATCAGTCTACCTTGAGGATTTTCAGATCTACTTCAAAAAATAGGTTTTTGTAAACTTTTTAAAAATTAAAGTGTACATATAGTAAAGTGTACAAGTCTTAGATATATCCCTCATGAAGTTTTTTACAAATGAATACGTTCATATAGCCACAGACTTGGTTCAGATATAGAATATTACCCATAACCAGAAGCCTCTCTCTTAACATCTTCCAGTCAGTATTTCTCCAAAGTTAACCATTTTTTTAACTTCTACCAACTTCAGTTAGCTTTGCCTGGTTTGGAATCTCATATAAGTGGAATCATATAAAATACACTTTTATTTGCCTGGCTTCTTTAACTACATATATATGTGTGAGATTCATCCATGTTATTATGAATAGCAGTACTTAAGTCGACCAAGGGAAAAAAAAATAAGCGAGTACATGAAAAATAGCCCCTATGTGTTTGTGGAATGTTCTTTCCCACCATCCTCCCACTTATTTTTGTTCAAATATCCAGTTGTGTTTTAAAACTCTAGAGGGTAAAGAATATATTCTTTGCTTCTCTCGCATTATCTACACAGTCCAGGTCACCTGGTTGGTTCTTTCTTGGGAACTGAACCAACATTCATTGACCAGGTTGGAATAGTCAGGATTCTTTAGAATGTTACCACATAATGAAGTGGAAAGAAAACAAGGCTTGGCATTAAGGATCAAAATTGAGTCTCCTCTAGTTATCCTCACTGTCTTTAGATAAATCATTTCATTTCTCTAAGCCTCACTTTTCTCCATAAAGTGGGATTATATTATTTGCTTTATCCTATTCAGAGAAATAGTGGGAATCCAATAAAAACACATAGAAGTTCTTTGTCATCAGTAATCCAACAGACTCTTTACAAATATTTTATTAATAAGTGAAGCACTGGCTTTTAAGACTCAAATCTTAAAAGGTAACAAAATCCTTGGCTGTCATTTTCTGCCAAAGCTGTGCCTGAATCCAACTGGGTAGGTGGTGGTAATGATCAGGCTGGGCAGAATTCCTCTATAAACATGTCATTTCCTAAGAAGTGGAAAGTCCATTATAGGATATGTGTAATAGTGAACTATAACATTATTATAAAATGCTTTGTCAAGGTACTGATTCAAGCATTAGAAATTTGTATTCATTTTAATTTTTTAAATTTACATACAGTAAAACATTTTTTCTTGGTATAGAGCTAGCTTTTGGTTTCATTAATTTTTTCTATTGTTTACTCAAGTTCATTTTTCCACTCTTATCAATATAATTTTCATCTTATTATTTACATTCCTCCCTTCCTTCCTTCCTTCCTGCCTGCCTGCCTGCCTGCCTTCCTCCCCTCCTTCCCTCCCTCCCTCCATCCCTCCCCTTAGAGGCTTAGAACAATACTTTTAGGCATTTTTCTTTATTAATTAAACATTTAAATATATAAATTTTTCCCTGAGCACCACCTTAGCTGTATTCCACAAATTTGATACACTATGTTTGCAATATTTTTCAGTGTAAAATATTTTCTAATCCTCCTTGAGCTTTTTATCCATGCACTTTATAGACTATAATGTTTAATTTCTAAATATTTTGGGAATTTCCACTTTTTATGTTATTTGTATCTAATTCAATTTTTAGATGTTATTGTAAATACTATTGTTTTCCATGTTTTCATTGCTAGAATATAAAGATTTAGCTGAATTTTATATATTGATCTTTTTTGCCAAATTCAAATATTTGTTCTAGTGGCCTTTTTCCTAGATCAAGAATTTCTGTGTTTACATTGTCTGAAAATAAAGACAGTTTTACTTCATACAAAAGATTTGTATATCTTTTATGTATGTGTCATAGAACACTTTTGGTATAATTTCCACACTTTTCAATTTGTGCAGTATGTTTCATGGTCCCATATATATCTATTTTGGTGAATGTTCCGTGTATTTTGTCTTTGTTGGATGGGGTATTCTCTGTATGTCAATTAGGTCATGTTACGTAATAATGTTGTCACATCCTCTAGATTATTTCTGATTTTTCCTTCTACTTGTTCTGTTAATTACAGAGAGAAGAGTGCTATATAGTCTCTGACTCTAATTGTAGAGATGTCTGTTTCTCCTTTCAGGTCTGTCAAATTTTGCTTCATGTATTTGGAAGCTGTTTTTTCTTGCATATTATTTACGATTGTTATGTCTTCTTGATGAATTAATTATTTTATCCTTATAAAATGTCTCTCTTCATCTCTGGCTATGTTCCTTTTCCTAAAGTTGACTTTGACTGGTATTAATATATTCAGTTCAACCCTCTTATGTTTAGTGTTTGCATGGTATAGTTTTTTTCTATCTTTTTATTATTAACTTATTTTGTGTTTGTATTTAGAGTTCATTTTTTTCCTTTCCCTAATGAATACAGTTTTATGTTGTTTTCCAATGTCTGAAAACAGCTTCTTTTTAAATAAATGTTTCCCATCTTTTTATTTGTTAACTTTGGATGGTATGTCTGGTACCATTATTCCCTCATGGCTAAATTTCTTCTATATGTTGTGTATATGGAATTAAGGCTATACAGATTGTCACCTTCAGTTAATTACTACTCTGTCTCCAGACATAATACCTTTGTTATCTCTTGGTAATATCCCTTTACACAATGAACAATAGTTTGTATTCAGTTTTATGATATTTAAATGAAATGAGTATTGCCTATATATAAACAACATTTATCTTGTAAAAACTTCTAGGAACTAGAATATGTACCTATCTACATACTTCAAATTATGAGCCACAACATGGATGAAAATCTAAGCTTCTTCAAACTTGAAATGCTAGCAAATGAAGTATAGCATTTCTTAAATGTAATAGTATATACCTCCAATATTGAATTTTAGGTTGATTTTTTTTTCTTCCAAATTTTTATTTAAATTTTAGTTAGTTAATATATAATATAATATTGGTTTCAGGAGTAGAATTTAGTGATTCATCACTTACATACAACACCCAGTGCTCATCGTAACAAGTGCGCTCCTTAATACCCATCACCCATTTAGCCCATCCCACCCGCCTCCCTCCATCAAGCCTCAGTTTGTTCTCTATCATTGAGAGTCCCTCATGGTTTTGTTCCCCCTCTCTCTCTTTTTGCCCTTCCCATATACTCATCTGTTTTGTTTCCTAAATTCCACATTTAAGTGAAACCATATGGTATTTGCCTTTCTCTGATAGGTTTATCCATCTACATCATTGCAAATGGTTAAGATTTCATTCTTTTTGAAAGCTGAGTAATATACCATTGGCTATATATACCACATCTTCTTTATTCATTCATCAGTTGATGGACACCTGGGCTCTTTCCATACTTTGGTTATTGTTGATAATGCTGCTATAAACCTCGGGGTGCATGTACCCTTTCAAATCTCTGTTTTTGTATCCTTTGGGAAAATACTTAGGAGTGCAATTGCTGGATCATAGGGTAGTTTTCTATTTTTAACTTGTTTAGGAACTTCCACACTGTTCTCCAGAGTGGCTGTACCAGTTTGCATTCCCACCAACAATGCAGGAGGGTTCCCCTTTCTTCACATCCTAGCCAACCACTGTTGTGCCTTGTGTTGTTAATTTTAGCCATTTTGACAGATGTGATGTGGTATCTCATTGTGGTTTTGATTTGATACAAATCAAAAGATGTTGAGCATCTTTTCATGTGTTGTAGCCATATAAGTTGATAATTAAAAATTGCTAGCAACCGGCGCACCTGGGTGGCTCAGTCAGTTAAGCGTCTGCCTTCGGCTCAGGTCATGATCCCAGGGTCCTGGAATCGATACCTGCATTGGGCTCTCTGCTCTGCAGGGGGGCCTGCTTCTCCCTCTCCCCCTGCCTGCTGCTCTCCCTGCTTGTGCGCTCTGTCAAATAAATAAATAAAATATTTTTTAAAAAATTGCTAGCAGCCAATTCCCAAATGGAAAAGAAAATTGATTAAGCATACACTTAAATATTAAAAAATAATTTATTTTCATATATGATATTCAGATACACAGAATAAAGTCTCAGGCATAAAGTCTCAGGCATGAAAAAAATTTCATGGACTTTATATTAAAAATCTTGTGGTTAGAGTGGTGCCCAGGTGGCTCAGTCAGTTGAGTGTATGACTCTTGGTTTTGTCTCAGGTCATGATCTGAGGGTGGCAAAATCGAGCCCCATGTTGAGATTCTCTCTCTTTCCCCTCTCCCTTTGCCCCTCCCCCTGCTTGTGATCTCTTTCTCTAAAATAAATAAATAAATCTTTAAAAAAAAAACAAAACTTGTGGTTATAATCTTATTAAAAGGAGTAATACAATCACATATAATTTATAACTTAAAATGTTTTACATCACTGTAATTGGATATATCAAATTTCACTCAAGCATAACAGTATGATGTCTGTATTTTTTCATTCTTTTTAACTGAACTAGTGAATTTATTTTATAGTTTTTTTTTTCAAATTTGTACCTAAAAATTACTAAATTAGTTGCTTCTGTTGCTGCTGCTGCTGCTGTTGTTGTTGTTTAAGTAGGTTCTATACCCAGTGTGAAACTTGAACTCAAAACCCTGAGATCAAGAGTCACATATTCTACCAACTGAGCCAGCCAGGCATAACATTTTTTCCAAGTTTAATAAAAGTTCTTAACGAATGATTCCCTAAATGTTAGACATTCTACTAATTTAGTTTTGTTCCTTTCATCTTCATATATTGATATACTACCCTCATAATTATCTTCTTTGTGTAATATAACATTTTTAAATAGTAGAAGTTGCTTTCTTTCCATCCTAAAACTGACTCCTAGAATATTTCACACAAAAACCACCAGTTAGCAATGCATATACACATATACACATATAGATATACATTACACACACACATATGGTGAGTATACACACACACACACACACACACACAAATGGGTATAGATATACAAAAATAGATACCAATCATTATTTGATTTCAACCTTTGAAATCACCCCCAAATTTTACTGCATATAGTTATTACTACAAAAATTATCTATCGTGGGTTATCTACTATCTACTGTCAATGACGAGAATAGGATGTATAAAAACAGGTAATTGCAACTAATTAATTCTAATTTCAGACAAAAGAACTGAAATAGAAATTAATGTAGTTCTCATAGAAAGAAATTTAGCTGGTGGAAAAAAAAGCAAGTTCTATGTAACCTAAAATTTCCTATACAAGTGTGCCTGTATTTTATCTAGAGCCTCTAATTTTATGGGAAATGAACTGAGTGTGTGGGAGTACGCCAAAAATATCGAGTGAAGTGAATTGGCTCTTTAAACCATTTTTTAAGATTTATTTATTTATTTTTAGGGGGGAGGGTCCATGGGAGAGGGAGAAATAGAATCTCAAGCAGACTCCCTGCGGAGTGTGGAGCCTGACACAGGGCTTGATCTCACAATACTGAGATCATGACCTGAGCCGAAACCAAGAATTAGAGGCTTAACAGACTGGACCATCCAGGAAACCCTGAGTGAAGGGAATTTTTAAAGAATATTTTTTATTTTAAAATATTTTAAACTAGAGGAAGTTTAAACATTACTATTACCATAATAAGTATCACCTTCTAATTCTTTCAATGTTTTTTCATACTCCTATCAGGTTTTTAAATGAACAAAATGCTGAGACAAACTGAAGCCCTTTAGGTAGTTCAAAGGAACTCCATTCACTTTCCTCTCCACTTCCCTAGAGGTAAGCACCCCCTTAATTTTTACTTATAATTCCCATGCAGATTTTTTTAATACTGGACAACATATACAAGTGTCCATAAACAGGTATTATTCTTTGGGGCATATTTTACAATTTCTATAAATAGTATCATACTATATTCATAATTCTACAACTTCTTTCTTAAATATTTATATTTAAATATGATTTAAAAATCATTTAATTTAAATGATTTATATAGTTTTTATTAATTTAATTACTATATAGTGTTCTAACTATATGAATATATCACAACATATTCATCTATTGTTCTATTGCTGGACATTAAAATGGTTTCCAATTTTTCACCATTATGGAAATGCTAAAACAAACATTCTTGGAGGGACCTTCTTGTACCGTATCTGGGATATATTTAGACTATATCCTAAAGTGATATTGCTGTGCCAGGTTATGTCCATCTTCAATATTCCTAAATATAACCAAATTGATTATACAAATGTACATGATCACCAGCAGTGAAGGAGATTCAATAGAATATTTTTAACAGATTAATTTTAACCAAAATAAAAAAATCAAATACCTATATTTCTGATCATTGTTGTTGTATGTAGGGACCCAAGTGATATATTTATATTTGTTTTAAGCCTTAGGGATATTTCAGGGAAACTTTGAAATTATTTTATGGTACATGCTATTACAGCAGCTAAATCTTAGTTACTAGCAGTTAATAACTGGCCATATGTTCAGAATTCTCCTTGAATTCTGGTTTAACCATTCAAGTAAAGTATTATAATTCTTTTCTACAGGCTATATTGTTTATGCTTCTTCCATAACAGCCTCAGTAATAAACATTTCTACTATCCACAGTAAAAATACCCTCGGATCACTTAACATTTTTCATGATAAGTTTTGAAAGCACCAAGTGGATTGTTTCATATTGCTGAACGTAGCCTGCTGACTTCTCAGTATCATGCTACATTTCCTTCACACTGGGCTTCCTATTTGATTTGTGTTTCTTTTAATACCAGGTTGCTCATGTACTATCTTTGGTCTCCTGAGATGGATGCTGTTTTCTCTTTCCACATTACCTTCCCAGTGTGTTAGTTCCGTGTGTTACAAAAGAAACACAATTAGAGGGACCTGAGGGCTTTATTCACCAATTATGATGCAATCATTTAATGCAATGACAAATATTTATCTATTTCTTCCAGGTCCTCTCCTGATCTGATTAATCAATTATTCCCAAACTTAGACATTTTTAACTGCAAAGGAGATAAATATTTGAAAAGTCTTGATCTAGCCCCAGACATTTTCTGAATACATTTTCTTGGGTTTATTGTTGTCTTATATGATAATGGCAAAGAAATTGAATATATTATTTATATTAACATAATTGCAATTCAATACTAAATATTTAAGCCAACAAGGAACTTACTAATATCAGTAAGATGATTCACTGCTTTCATTCTCTGTGACCCACACACTAGTCTGTATTAAATACATTAGTCCACAAAGAATTCACTCAACAAAATTTTCACAGGCTGGTGGATTATACCATCATCACACACTGAACAGTGTAGCAAGTCATTATTAAATTGTTACAATTATCTTATGAAAAAGTCAATAGATATTTTAAAATATCTTTTTGTACAGTTCTCTGTTTGGATTTTTTTTAAATGTTTCCAGATAGATAATCTGTATTTTAGAAAATCAAACTCTTAGCCACTGCATTACATAGTTGATAGTTTTGATCATGGGCTCTGGAGCCTGACTGCCTGAAAGGAATTTAGATAATACTGACCAAAACTACATATCGAGCAATTACCTTCCTGCCTAGCGATTCTACTTCTAAGACTCTACCCTGAAGATAAACCTCAGATAATAATATATATACAGTTATACAGAGAATTATATATATAGAGAGAGAGAGAGAGAGTTTATACAGTTATTCATTCCAATATTGTTTATAATTGTAAAATATTAGAAACTATCTAAACACATATAGGAGAATGATTGAATAAGTTAAATTACATTCACAAAATGGAGTACTATACAAATGTTCTTTGTGAAATCATATGGAGGTGATTTCCATGATATACTGTTAAGTGAAAAAAGTAAATTGCAAAAGAACATTGATAGTATCCTATGCTTCTTGCAAGAAATAGGGAGATTTAATACAGTATATCTTCTTGTTTGTGCAAAATGAATATAGAAAGAACAAAACCGAAATTCAAGTAGTTTGTTACCTATAGGAGGTGTGTGAGAAATGGGCAGAAAGCAGGAAATTCTGTTTCTCTCTGAAGGATACGTATCATTGAATTTAGGATTTACCTGATAATCCAGGATAGTCCTCTCCTCTTAAAATCCTTCATATAATCATATTTTTGGCTGACAAAATTATATATATATATATATAAACACCTATAGGTTCCAGGGACTAGGATGTGAATATCTTTTGAGGGGCCATTTTTCAGTCTCCCACAATATCCGTGAGTCCATATCAATGTAAGTAATTAAAATAAATACATAAATGGAAAAAAGGGACAGCTCTTTGTTAGAGATGACTTCAAATTTTGAAAAATATTCATGGCACTTAGGAAATAGAAAATCACCATAGGCAAACACTATAGTAATAATTACTGCAGAAAAAAACCATTGACAAATGCTAAAATCGTAGGCAAAAATTTGAAGAAAAAAATGTTTGCATAGTCTTAAAGTAGTATCCACATTATTAATTACAAAGTGAAAAATAGTAATTTTATGTGGAGAAACCCAGCAGACACCACTGTAACCCAGAGATCAAAGTTAACACCAATAATAAGACATATCAGCATGATATACTCCCAACATGATGTACCATAAAAGACACAATAACATTTTTTGTAGTATTTTTGCCAAAATGTATAACCTTAATTTAATCATGAGCAAATATTAGATAAGCCCAAATTGAGGGACATGCTACAAAATACTAGCCAGTACTTATCTAAAATGCCAGGTCATGACAGACAAGGAGACTGAAGAGTTGTCTCAGTTGGAGGAGACTAAGGAATCAGACAACTAAATGCAATTTGCGATCCTGGATCATTTCCTGGAACATAAAAAGATAGTAATGAAAAAACTGGTAGTTTTTTAGTTTAGTTTAGAGTATTGTATCAATGTTAATTTCCTGATTTTGATAATTATATAATGATTCTGTAAATTTTTAATGGGAACGTGTGGCAAAGGATATATGTGAATGCTCTCCATTAGTCTGCCACATAACTTTAAATCTAAAATTATTGCAACATAAAAAGTTAAAGAAAAAAAGATGGGGGGAAGGAAGAAACTGTTTAGATCTTATATAAATTAAAATTTTTTTTTGTTTTTTTTAAATTTTTTATTCATTTGACAGAGACACGGTGAGAGAGGGAACACAAGCACGGGGAGTGGGAGAGGGAGAAGCAGGCTTCCCACTGAGCAGGGAGCCCGATGCAGGGCTGGATCCCAGGACCCCAGGATCATGACCTGAGCCGAAGGCAGACGCTTAACAACTGAGCCACCCAGGTGCCCCTTATTTTCTCTTTCTGATTATCAAAGTAATACATACATGATTTTTAATGAAAAAAAAAGAAATAAAAGCATAGAAATGGACTGTATCTTTTTACCAGTTAGCACTGGAAAGGTGAGAGTTGTGTTGCTTGCATCCATTGGTAACCAGAAACCGTAATATTACATTTTGCTTTAAAATCTTGCCCATCTTAAGATGGTCACAACCATTTCAATATTGTGTTCTCAAAGTGTTATGCTTCAGCCCAGACCACATGTTTCTGGCCACATATTATTGTGATAGTTACTTGGGGAATTCTCCAAAGGACAAGTAAGTGGAGGCAGAATTTTCCTCTGTGTTAAATTCCGTATCTCTGCTCCTGTATGCCGTGGTACTACATGGTACTGGAACTGCTACTGACTCCCCATAACTCCCAGACTGTTGAGAGAGAAACAAAGCTTTTTGGCACAGTGTACATCTCCTTACACACTTACCTCTAGATGTCAATTCACCAAAAAATTGGATAAATTGTTCTGGGCTCTTAAGATCTCAGGCATTAACTGGGTGGTCACTATAGTCTAAAGGAGGAGTAATACCAGGAAAATATTCCAGACCTTAATGCAAAAGTCAGTTTCCTTAGGGTCTAGAAACCTTATGACAAACATGTAGGCTTTAACCTCACATTCTCAGAGAGAGCCTGGTGCCAGACCAAAGGCTACAAAGCAGTCGGGTCACTGTCTCTTAATTTTAATGGCATCTTTAGCAACTATTTCAATCTACTCTGTTTTCCAATCTTTCTGGCTGATGTTCTTCCCAAGGAGCAAAACTAACAGAGTTATGGCATCAATTCAAAGAAACATTCTCTTGAAATCAATTAATTTAATAACACTTGAATATTCAGTTCTTGCAATACATAATTTACATCATGATTTTATACAACTTGTTATACAATCCGCAGGCCTAACAAAATGACCTCCTAAAAAGCATGGCAAAGGCTTTTTTTCTACCACCAAGGATAAATTTGTCATCAAAGATTTTCTAGCATGTCCTTTAGTAATACACTGTCTAAGCTCATATTCTAGGTCCTCTGCTACAGTGTAATATGAAATCAGTTTATTGGACTCTTTTTTTTTAACTTTTAAAATTAAGTATCTACCTGAGCCACCTGTGTCCTAGGTGCTTTACATACATTGACTTGAGTAATCCCCCAGTGGTGTTAAACTGCACTTCCAGAGGTTAAGAATTTGCTCAGTTGCTGCTCAGATTGATCAGAGGAAGAAACCAGATTTTTTTTTTTTTTTTTACTACAAAATCTCTTCTCTTGCCCTTGCCCGTTGTCTTCCATTTTCATAAGCTGTAAACCCAATGGTTGGTATATTTTTCAAGTGAGAAAATGCAAAGAACAAAAAAAGGCAGATGAGATTATTTCTATGCAAACAGTATCTAGTTCCTCCTTGTTCAGTTTCCACAACAAACTAGAGCAAATTCTGCCCCATTCCAGAGTGTCGGTCTGGTTGGAAGGTCGTTAAATCTCTATCACTCTGTGACATCTTCCAGAATCCAGAAAATTCAGTGAGTGAGAACTTTCTTTTGGAATCCAAGAGTAGGTTGTGGCTTTGCCAATATACACAAGATGCCCACAGGTGACCAGGATAAACTCATTTGTAAAATGTATACAATCCAGTCAAATGTTGCAAACTGTTAAAGAGAAATAAAAACAAGGAACAAAGATCTAGGCAAAATTTACTGTGGTTTTGATCCCTTTGCTTTCCATGTATAGTGGCATTTTCCAACAACTGTTAGAGGGAAAGATGATTTAAGGTTACATACTTTAGTCATAATCAGATACATGTGACTCTGCCTTATTTTAAAGAAATTCAACATTTTTTTTTTTTAAGAGGATACTTACAGTTAACTGCTTCTACCTTATGTTGTCTGGGTACATATCCTTTACACAGGATTTTATTCTAATAAATGTGCAGGTGGTAAAATAAGCCTGATGTTGTGGTAAGTAAATAAGCTTTCCACATCTTTGCAACAAGTGCTTGCTTACATAGAAAACTGCTCTGTGGGTTTCTGGCATCTGGGCTGTATTAGTTCATTTAATATGGATGTATATACTTCACAGTCATAGAGGAGACAATGTACCATATGACCATCCGTAAGAGTTATACCATTCCTTTAAGTGAAATAAATACTTACAATGTTTCATAGAATATCTTTCTGTGGCAAATATAAATTCTTGATATGTATTGCCCGTTTCAAAGTGTGGACGAAAAACCAGCAGCTGTGATTATAAGTGTAGATGCACTTCCAATAAACAGAGGCTTGGAGCTGAACTGATGATTGAAAATTTATCAGAACATGATAGGAGTCCTCATTAACCACTCTGAGCTATTTGTAATGAATAAACTCCAGTAATTTTTGTCTGTGTTATGCTTCATCATGTAGCTCTAATTCCTGGCAAATCCTCCTTGATTGTTTTGCTCTGCAAAGTGTTTTATTAATGTCCCTTTTAACATTCTCTACGTTGCTAATAGAAACCTAGACTTATTAAAGAGATTACATTTCCACTCTTAGCTTTTCACAGAAACTTAATATTTGGATTCTAAGATGTCTCCCTCTAAATTTGCAACGTTGACACCTTTATCTAATTTATCCCATGGAAAAAATCAATCAGCTGAGTTATATTCCTCTTTACAGGAAAAATGTATTGTTAAATTCATGAGACCCCATTGTGTTAGAAGCAACCATATGTCATATCTATATCTCTGTATAGATATATCATTTACAAGCAAACAAGTAGATAATAGACCATATATTCAGAAAATACTGAATGTCTTTGCCTCGCATCTTGTACAGTATGACTTAATGAGAATGTAACCTTGTGTCAGAGATTTTGATTCAAATCTCAACTTTATCACTAACGAAGTTTGTAAACTTAGGTTTTATTTGTCGGATTTTTCATTTATTTTATCAATTTAAGCATTAGAATTTTTATCAATTAAAAAATCATTAATGTGGCATAATATATAGGATTGTCAATAGATTTTAAAATGGCAGAAAAAAATGTCTAACGCAGTAAAAGGAGCATAATAGAGATTAAATAAGCCTTAGTTCCTCTTTTCTCCCCTTCTATGAGTATATAGACTATAAATTTTTCTTGGTGGATACTCAGTAAATATGTTTTCACTTGACTTACCAGTTAAATGTATACAAATTGACCAATTTACTTCAAATAGGTTATAAAGGCATTTTAGAAAATATGTTTTAAAAATATGATCTTAATTTTTCAGATCAGCTCCCAATATTTAGTCAATAATTAATATATATTGTCAGGAACTGTAGAAGGTAAAAATACCATATATAATATTAATATAAAATAGCATATGTAACGCTTATTGATACATGCTCATGTTTTTTAAATTAAACAAAAAATTAAACTTACCTGAGAGTGAAAAAAATGTGCTTAAGAATGCTTATTATGGTGTTTTGATTAGTAGTGAAAAATTGAAATTGATCCAGGTACACATACACATACAGTCATAGAAAAGAAAGTATAAGGATTATTAGAAAGGGGAGGAAACCTGTTTCTTTCACAGTATGCACAAAATAGAATTCATTTATTGCTGCATTTTGTTAATAGTAAAGGAATGCAGATATATGTGGAAAATATATATAGAACAAATAGAAATTGAAAACAGCTCTTGGTGTGGCAAGGTGGATTATGAGGGAACTTCCCTTCCTATATTATATATTTCTCTAATGTTTGAACTTTGTTTTATATAGTATATTTTAATGTATGTTAATATCCTACAAGAAAAAATATATAATTTTTGGACTAAAAATGAATAAAATAATTTGGGAACTTGTCCATAAAGACAAGTAACCAAGGTAATTCAGCTCTGTATTTCTCAGTTCTCTCATCTGACAAACGTCTAATCTACTTTATAGAATTGCGCTAGTAATTTGAAATAATTCAGGGGAAACTGCTCTGCAGTGTGTGGTGCTATCTCATAATTTAAAATCTGAAGACGAATTTGCTTTGAACTATTGATAAGATTATCTTGCCCACCTCTAATTCCAGGTGGAAGACAGTGCAGTAAATGGCTCTTCCAGAGATAAGACACCATCTTCTGTAGCAGCCAGATTTAACTCCTTCAGACTCAGGTTATTGTTATCAGTCAGTATTGCAAAAGAAATCTCACACTTTCTAAAAGGAAAGCTCATCTACCATGTTGCTGAAAAATCTGAAGAATAGTCCCAGGCAACAATGGTCATTTGATTCTTTATTCATTCAAATGCGTTATTATACATAAGTAAGACACTTAGCAAGACAGCCTGAACCATATAGTTATGTAATTATCATAATGTAATCTAGAAGAGCATAGCTAAACCATTAAGGACTATGTCAAAGTTGGCTGGCTCATTTACAATGAATGTTGCTCTTTTCTAGTTTTTTAGCAATGAGAATGAAAAAAAAAGACAGTAGGTAGCAGCTTCCTTAGCAGCATTTGGCAGATTGAGGCAGTTAGTACCTAATAAAATAAGTACCATATTAGTTGGACTAATATTTGCTGCCCTTCACCCAAAGAAATTTCCATAATTATTATCACGTATTTACATCACCAAATGAAGATCCGTATTTGCATTGTGGTTTAAAATGCACACTGATTGTGATTTGATTAGTCATTAGCATACCAAATATGGAATATCCAGGCTTTGGAAAGGTTGGAGGGTAGATTTCACTGTCCTCAAGCTGGATGATGTGTACCTTTTTAAAAAAATGTATTTATGATAACCTCCGATGTGTACATTTCTCCGATTTTCTTCTCCTTAAATGACTATCTAGGTTGAGACATTAAGATGTTCTACATTCTATTTCAATGAGCATTGCCAAAACTTTCATATGTATCATAATTTGTCTATCTTTTAAGTATATCTCAATTACAATCAGAAAATCAATTACAACTTTCTTGATAGGAAAGTGAAGTTTGAAATTCCTTTTTAAACTTAGGAATATTTAGATCCTTAAAATCTTATAATTTGCTTTCCGGGTATTTTTTATTTTTTAAAATTTTTTTATTTTATTTTATTTTTATTTATTTATATTTATTATTATGCTCAGTTAGCCAACATGTAGTACATCACTAGTTTTTGATATAGTGTTCAACGATTCATTAGTTGGCATATAACACCCAGTGCTCATCACCACACATACCCTCCTTAATACTCATCACCCGGTTACCCCATCCTCCCACCCCCCTCCCTTTTGTAACCCTCAGTTTGGTTCCCAGAGTCCAGAGTCTCTCATGGTTTATCTGCTTTCCAGGTATTTTTTTAAGAAACAGATAGGAATTAAAAACAGACTATTTTGGAAAAATTTGAGAAAAAAAACCATGACAATTATTAAGATGAAATTATAATTTTTTAATTAAATTCAATACTGCAGAAAATTTTGAATACCAACAATATGGCAAACACATAGAAGTTCACAAAATTGAGGGGGAGGATCCTTGGCTTTAGGGGGCTATTTGGTGGAGAGATGCTATGCAAAAATAGTGATACTATAAAAAGCTAAAATTTCTAATGCTATTTATACTAGTAATTATTTTGAAACTTTCAGAATGCTTTATACTCTAGGCACTATCCAAGACACTCTAAACATTATCCTGTTTAACCTGTCCATAGCCTATGAGGCTACATGCTTTTATCATGGAAAAGAAAATTGAAATTTAGAGATGTTACTTAGGCTAGAAAATGGCAAGATTTTTCTGGTTCCAAGGTTCTATTGAACACAGCAACTCATAAAATTATAAAAAACCTGTACAATAGAAGACAAAATATGGTACATTATGCAGGAGAATTCAAGCTGTTAAGCAAAATTCAACTGAGTACATTTTAGAAATCTTACTGCTTTTATTCAATGATTCATGAATTGGGCAACACCTAATCTAGCAGATAGTAAGAAACTCCAAGAAGCTGTACAAAATGAAAGACTTTCATAGGCAGAAGGGAGCAGGAGCAAGGAAGTTATACTAGATAAAAAAGTGGATCAGCTCTAGTAAGATCACTTTCCTTTAGGGGATGGCAGGGTTCTCTCAGGGCAGATTATCTTACTAGTGCTGATTAGGCAATTGTTGGTTGACTGACTTAAGATTCCATTTCTGGGATGCCTGAAACTGTAATTAAGTATTTGTTTGGTGACATGGGGCTTAGCACAAGTGACTCCATTTTGGGATCTATTGTCTTGTTTTTACCAAAGCAAAGAATTTTAATGCCAGAATGGCAGGCAGCTTTATCTGCTTTGCTCACAGATGTATGCCAAGTTCCTAGAACTGTCTCTTGTAAATAAAAGATGATCAGTAAACATGTAAGGCATTGAATTACATCTCAGGGAAATAAGTTAGCATTTATTAGGTGTGGGGATTCGGGTGTGTCAGGAAGGGATTCAGAGGAGGTTATTTGAAGGAAATTTTACAGGTGTCAAGAGTAGTTATGTTCCTTCTTGTCCCATGCAGCTTCCCTAATTGCAAGATGAGCATTCAATCTCTCTTTGGACCCTCTTCATAGTAAGGGAATCTCTAAAAATATTTTATAAATGTAGTAATATTACATCAGCATGCTTAGATGCAGAGTAAGAGCATGTCATACATGAGAAACTGTAAAATGTCAGTGTTCATGAATTTGAAGGGCTATATGGTTATGCTGGTGGCGGAGAAATTAAGGTACTAGAGTTAAAGAGACTAAGGAACTGTGAAGTGATTGAATTATTCCATGCAGTCATAAACTCTGCAAGAGACAAGGCAGAGAGTGAGGTAGCCCAGGTGCTGAAATCACTGCAGAAAGAAAAAGAATGTTTGGGTAACTTGGTAAATGAATATATTAAAGGACAGGAAGCAAACCTTGTTAATATGAACTGAAGAAAAGATAGGGGCAGAATGACTGCATTCTGGCCATTTGCAAGGGAGCAAGGAATGTGCAAATGTTTTCTGTCGCTATAGATTCCTGGGGGAACACATTAGGCAGCCACATACAATCTGTTTTGAGGGAAAGGTAAATACATGGAGATGATACTTAAGGAAAAGTCTGAGAATAAATTGCTTTGTTTACTGATTAAGTGTCTGCACTATGCAGTCTTTGCAGGGTCCTATGGATGCAGAAATGTTTCTATTATCAAAACAATAAACATTGGAAAGGGGACAATTAAACAAAGGAACCAATACAAATCTGATGGTTTGATGAGAGTAGTACTGAGCTGGTAGTGATCAAGTAGGGAGGCAATTTGGGGATGGGCAATAAGCAAGTGAAGGAAGAGGAAACCATGCATTTAGGAAGTATGATCAGACGGGATGGACATGTTGCTATAGAAAATGAATGTAGAATTTAAGGAATATAATAAAAATAATCTTAAGTAAAGATGAGTCAGACTAATTTTGATATTTGGACAGCTACTAGATATAATCATAAAATTATTAGCCTGCAAATACCTAGAAAAGCACAGGTATTCAACCATAACCTAATATGATTTTATGAAAGTTAATCATCCTGAAACAATTTAATTTCTCCATGACAGTGATGGCTAAAAAAGAGCAAGACATTTAATATATCTAGGTTTTAGCAAGGTCTGACACAGATTTGTATGCCATTTTTACCAAGAAATTTGGAATATTTCGTAAGGTCAATGTTTAATTGAGAGAAACTTACACCCATAAGTGGTTATCAATGATTATGTGAAAAACTAGGGTCACAAATTGAAAGCTATCCCACTGTGGTCTGTTCTAAGGCTCAGTATTTTTCAAACATTTAACCAATGATTTGGGAGATAGCCTCATCCACCAGCCTAATGAGCACATTGTCCATTATCCTCTTGGAAGGCTGCCAACACTACAAGCACAAAAATATAATTCAAGTGTCCCTGCTTCACTGGGAACTGGTCCATCATAAGTGTGGCTTCTAACATACGGATACACCCTCTAAATTTAGGGAGGAAACACGAACTCTTTGAGTACAAGCATGAATACACTAGCATAGCTCCAGTCCACAATAACTAAGTTCTTTTTTGTCCACAAATCCAATTTATTAAGAATATTCACATGTCCTAATTAGACTATTGCTTCTCTCTCTCTCTCTTTTTCATTTTAAAAAGGATGCCACAAACAACATACCCAACAACTGTTAATGGATGGAATATGAAAATTTAATGTCAGGTGTTTTTTGTTCTAAATAAGTTTTCCGCATCGTCTTGCTCCATGTTTTGTAGATAGTAAGCATTCAAGCAATATTTGTTGAATGAATTAATGACTTGAAAAAAGGAACTTTAGAGGCAACACTTTTGATTGGAGTAAAATTCATTCATTTCTATTAATTTATTCATTTAAATTAAATTCATTTAAATGTCATTTATTAGGTTTTTACTATTTTTCAGCAATACATTAGGCACTGGGAATACAGTAATGAGTGAGTCATTGAGCTTGCTCAGAAGGAGCAGAGGAAAATGGAAGGAAGGAAGGAAGGAAAGAAGGAAGGGAAGGAAGAAAGGGAGGAAATATGTCCAAGTATATGTGACAAAAACTATAAGAAATGCATGGCAGGACATTAGAGGAAAACAGAGAATAAGAAACTATATAAACTGATGGTGCTCTGACTAAGGCAAATTTGAATAATTAATATTTGAACTGAATTTTCAAGGATGAGTTATTCTTCGTGGTAGTGTATATGTGTGTGCACGTATGAGTGTGTGTGCATCTGTATGTGTGTGTGTGTATGTGTTGGGAAAGGAGGTTTTTTTGTTTTCTGGCAGAGGAAACAAAATTGATGAAGACGTATGAAGAATTTGCTAGGGCATTTACAGACAATCCATCTCTTTCTTTAGAAAAGATAACACTAGAGACAAGATGGCTTAAATAAAATAAAATGGAACTTAACGTAGGCATAAGAATTTCTGCCAGTGTATTAACATTAGGATGAAATGTTCACACAATATTAATATTTTTTCTAGAGGTTTTTAAAAAGGAAATTTGAAAAATTATCTTTGAGACTTTAGCCAATGGTAGAGTAAGAGATACCAGCCTTTGTTTCCCCAATGAAAGACAATAGACAGCTATTCACAAATGAAAATAACCATGGGAGGGCTCAAGAGTCCAACTAAGAACCTACAACAAAACCATGGAGTCAAAAACTGGAGAATAACTGAACAGAGAGGATAACTAAGCAAATTAGCTTAGCAGAAATATCTGGAGATAGGTAGAGAAACAAAGAAGAAAGGTAGGACCAACAGTATCAGCCACACAGTAGGTGCCATTGCAGTGCCCAGTGGCCTGCTCTCTGGGAGTCCCTGGCAGTTTTGCCATTGAGAGCCTCAACAACCCCCACAACAGCCATGGACTCCCTACAGCTTTCATAGCAGAGGACTCTATAATGTTTGTCAGCACAGCTCTGCAAAGGATACATACAGCCTTTGCAACTGAAGTAACCAACACCCAGAGCTGCTGTGGACTCAGGAGCAGAAGATGCTGCTACCTGCCCCCTAGAGGAAGTACAAAACAGCCAGAAAACAATAAAAAAGATGTCAGTAATATATCTCTACATATCAATAATTACCTTAAATGTAAATGGACTATATTCTCCAATCAAAAGACATGGAGTGCCTGAATAAATTAAAAACAAAACAAAAACAAGACCCAACTATATCCTTCCTACAAGAAATTTTCTATAGATTTAAGGACATTCATAGACTGAAAGTGAAGAGATGGGAAAACATATTCCATGCAAATGGAAACCAAGAGAGAGGAGGAATAGCTATACTCATACCACAAAAAATAGATTTTAAGTCAAAAACTGTAATAAGAGACAAACAAGGTCATTATATAATGACAAAGGGGTCAGTTCATCAAGAGGATATGTTTTTGAATTAAAGATATTTGAATTAAATCTGATCTTTTCTTAAGCGTCTAGTGATGAGTGGTGAGGATGGATAGAATCCAGGGTTTTTAACAATGTAAAATTTGAAGAAGCTTAATTTAAAAGCTCCTTTTATGTCAAATAACTATTAAACATTAATTTCATAATTTTAATATAAGTGAATCTGACCTAGCATATGGACAAAGTTCCTTTTAAGTTGTACAAGGATTTAAAATGTAGGGAAAAGGATCACTTGGAAAATGCATTACTGATTTTGAAAAACTTTCGAATGTTTAAAAAGTAGTTTGCAAATCGGTTGGATCCATGTGTCCAAGTTTTCTCAATCTCACTACTGAAAAACGAAAAGAACTGGAAAAATGAATAAATTTCTAGAAACCTACAACTTACCAAGACTGAATGATGAAGAAATAGTAAGTATGAATGGATCTAAAACTTGTAAAGAGATCAAATCAGGAATCAAAAATCTCCCAACAAAGAAAAGACCAGGACCAGATGGCCACATTGATGAATCCTACCAAACCAGCAAAGAAAAAAATTAGTGCCAATCCTCAAACAAATGAATGAAAAGGATACTTTCGAACTCATTTTGTGAGCCAGCATTGCCCTTATACCAGAACCAGACAAGGACACTACAAAAAAAGAAAATTACATGCCAATATCCCTGATGAACATAAATGCAAAAATTCTCAACATAATACTAGAAACCATAGTCAGCAGCACATTAAAAGGACTGTACACTGTGGTCAAGTCATATTATACATGGGATGCAAGGATGGTCTAACATACAGAAATCAATTTGATACACCACGTTAACAAAATGGAGAAAAATTATATCATCATCTCAATAGATGCAGAAAAAAATCATTTGACAAAATTCAACTTCCTTTCATCACAAAAACTCTTAACAAATGGGGTATAGAAGGAACATACCTCAATATGATAAGGCCACTTATGTCATGCCCACAGCTGACATCACACACACTCAATGGTAAAAAGCTAAAAACTCTTCCTCTAAGATCAGGAAAAAAAACAAGGATGCCCATTCTTGCCCCTTCTTGCCCCTTGGATTTAACATAACACTGGAAGTTTTAGCTAGAGCAATTAAATAAGAAAAGAAATAAAATATATCCAAATTGGAAAGGAAGGAGTAAAATTGTCTCTGCCTGCAGATGACATGATCTTATAAATAGAAATCCGCAAAGACTCCACCAAAATCAGTGTTAGAATTAATTAATGAATTCAGTAAATTTGCAGAATACAAAATTAACATACAAAAATCAGTTGCATCTCTATATGCTAACAACAAACTATCTGAAAGAAAAGTTAGGAAAGAAGTCATAATTCTAATAGCATGAAAAAATAACAAAATACTTGAGAATAAATTTAATCAAAGAGGTGAAAGAACTACATACTTTAAACTGTAAGACATTGATGAAAGAACCTCAATTATAGCTCAATTTAAAAAAAAATCTGTCTTTGCTCATTGATTTTGGGAAAAAAAAATATTTAGGATCTGGGGCAAGTGGGTGGCGCAGTGGGTTGAGCCTCAGGCTATTGGTTTCAGCTCAGTAGTGCAGGTGGTGATCTCAGGGTCATGAGATGGAGCCACACCTGGGCCTCGGGGCTCAGCAGAGTCTGCTTGAGAGTCTCTCTCCCTCTCCCTGCCCCTCCTGCTTGGGCTCTCTCTCTGTGTCTCTCTCTCAAATAAATAGATAAATCTTTTTTTTTAAGTATTTAGGACCAGAATTGATATCTAAAGTTTCTTCTCACTTTGGAATGAAATATATTACTTGGATTATGAATGAAAAAACACATTTATTGAGCATTTATTTCATGTCTCCCATGTACTAAGTATTTACACATAGGATACTTATTTTGGTCTTCAAAAATTATCAATATTTTAATCCTACAAAAGGTTCTCTCTCTCATACATAACCAATTTAGGTTATTAGGAGACTTTACTCACTGTGTTTATATGAAGAGCCAGACTGAAAGAAGCTTTCAAAATCATCTGTAAGAAGGCAACTTGGCAAACTAAGGCCTGGTTCTTCACATATCACGGTTGTTCACATTTAGAAGCAAGTTCCCATGACCAAACCTAATGTTAAAAAAAAAAAAAAAAAAAAAAAGACAATGGAATGCTGTAACAAAAAATAGGAAAGCTGAAAATATTTGTTGACCACAAAATGACAATCCAGATTTCTTGATTCTTGATTGGGGGCAATATCTAAATACAAGCTGATCAAAATTTTCAAATGTGAGAATATAAAGCCCAATGAATTTTAAGAAGATTCAAATATTGGGGCGCCTGGGTGGCTCAGTTGTTAAGCATCTGCCTTCAGCTCAGGTCATGATTCCAGGGTCCTGGGATGGAACCCCACATCAGGCTCCCTGCTCGGTGAAAAGCCTGCTTCTCCCTCTCCCACTCCCCCTGCTTGTGTTCCTGCTCTTGCTATCTCGCTCTCTGTCAAATAAATAAATAAAATGTTAAAAAAAAAAGATTCAAATATTTTCTTAACCATAATTTTGTATGTTCATTTTTTTTCTAAAGGACACAAGGTTACAAAACTATCCAGTGTTTTCTAAACATTGTATGATTGTATACTACAAATTTTCATGTCTTCATCTGACAAAATAGTACAAAGTATTTAACTACAAAATAATACAATTTTATATAGGCCCAATATTCATGGACTTCAGAAATCATGTGGCAGGGGCGCCTGGGTGGCTCAGTTGGTTAAGTGTCTGCCTTCAGCTCAGGTCATGATCTCAAGGTCCTAGGATTGAGGCCGGCATTGGGCTCCCTGCTCAGCAGGGAGTCTGCTTCTCCCTCTCCCACTCTCCCCACTTGTGTTCCCTCTCTCACTGTGTCTCCATCAAATAAATAAATAAAATCTTAAAAAAAAAAAAGAAGTCATGGGGTGATTAGTTGATTCAAATTGCTTAATGGGGATGCTTGCTTCCAAATCTGAAAGAGGGCAAGATGAAAGACAGAAACAGGCAGAGAGAGAGAGAGGTGAGGAGATGAGTAGGAAGGAATTAGGTTTTTAATGAGGGCAAAATCTCAAGGAAATAGGTAATTCTATGTGCTTACAAAGGTGAAATTTCATTAGAAGAAATATGAACTTTGAAGAGGACCCTACTGAGGAGGGGCTGCACAGCGCAAGTGTGGGAAACAGGGGCAGGAAAGCAGATGTCAGGATGAATGTGGTCTGCTTCTGCCCCGGCCACCTTGTCACTTGTTAACATAGCTTCCCTTTCTGCTTCTTGGAGTCTCTGGACCTCAGGGCATCACTGAAAGGAAGGGAAAGAAGAGGTAGAGAGAAACAAGAGAAGAGAAGATGGAGAATGAGAGGGGAGACGCAATGGAACTTTGATCGGATTGACTTTGTGTCAGTTAGGACAATGTTTTCTATTTATTAATAAAGCCAAGTGAAACAGGAAGATAGCTGTGGAATCTGGAGGATGAGTGTAAGTGGGTCCCTTGCTGGGGTTCTAATTGCTTCTCACACAGCCCCATCAAGATTATGTCATAGCATCATAAACATCACTTCAGGGCGGGAAGCAGCTGTAACAGACCAAGTGAAAAATAAAGGGGTATTTCATTAAATTCTGAGTAGATAAATGAATAATCCAACCTTAGACTGGTAAGTCACAAAATAAGCAAGTTTGCAGTTAACACACTACATCTTTTCCTATCACTACAGTTAAGACTTCAAATTTACTGATGATTCGATGATGAACTTGTTAGGAATGAAACACAACAGCGAGTCTTGCCAAGGATCTTACTTCTTTCTCTCTTTATATTCTTAACTCAGCTCAAGTAACTTTTCCCAGCAGCAGTGGCATCGCTATTATTTTGTTAAATGTCCCTCATGATAGGACAAAAAACTTGAAAGTGTAATTAATATGCACTATATGCCAGATAGAAGTAAGATTTTATATATATATATTTATATATATATGATACAAATATATATGAAATGTCTATATTGTGAATCATATTTATCCATACTCATCTATGTATAGATATTCCTAGGAAAAAATCATGTTCATGGATAAATTTTAGAAATATATGAATATTTTTTCCGAATTTCAGTTTGTTTCCAGTAATAGTAAGACAGTGTCCCTGAACTTTTTTTTTCAAATTCAGGACAGAACCATCTTTGGTAGCATGTCACAGTGAGTGTTCTCATCTGAGAATTCAAGGGACTCATTATTTCTGACATCATATCATATTTTAAGAGACAGCAGCTGCTAAATAAAATTATCACAATATCTCCCAAAAGAATCACCAAGGCAATTCTTTCGCTCTACCACCTATATCTCCTTTAAATTGCCTTTCACGTGGCTATACTTCCTTTTTGAAGCTGTCTTGATTTTACCCAAAGCAATTAAAATGTATTTGGAAGTTTGGAAAATGTAATATATAATTTCCCTGGCTTCATTACTCTCCATTGATAATAAACTTAAAACTTGAACATAAAGTCTGTCAAAGACATTTTTAATATTTATGGATTTCTGCAAATAGAAAAATCTCAAAAAGGCATTTACAGTTTAATAAATCACATGTATTTATATAGGCAATTAGCTATCTTTTTTAAAGAATGTAATTATATTAAATTGAGATTGTTCTAGATAATTCAAAACATTCACTAGTGATGTCTATGGTTGATTAAGTGTTCCAGTTTTAAGGACAGCCATGGACAAGTTCATCTTGACTGCATATCTACATGAAGAAGAAAGTTTACTATTCTAGGTTTATATGTGAGCTTTCTCTTTCACATACTTAACTTCCTTTAACTTTGAAAATGCATATGCATTTATTTGTGGACATACCCCTTTGTCCCTTAGCGTTGCAATGCTATTTTTGGAACTGAATCTAGTTTTTCATAGCTTTGGCTCTTTGAGTAATTGGGAAAATCACCCTGACAGAAAATCCCTTAGCCTATATAGGTACATCAGCAATTATATCCATGGTGACATGACCCAAGAAATAAAAATTCAGGAGATTAAAGACTGAGTGGTCTTGAATCCTGCAGCAGCTAAGAATCATAATTTGATATCTGGCACAGATTTTCTCTTGTGACCTACAGAAAATAGGTTAGTGATTTTCATGCCTCGGTTTCCTTATTTGTGAAATGTAGTATGAAAATATAGCTGATCCCAGGGGGAAAAGATGTTGCTGGGTTTACATGATGAAGTGTGATGCACATGCTGAGTGAGTTCTCGTTATGCACATTATGGCCCGATTATGTTCATGTTATGTAAAAAACGAGCCAATTTATAGATTCACACAGGTATCATACCTCATATATAAAGGTCAGAAATGTTTTTCAGTTGTTATTTTTGAGAATGAGTAAAAAATAAAATTATCTAATGGACAGCTTATAATTTTCTGCATTTTTCGGGGTATGCTGCTCTGAGCCAATAACGTGAGATATTAGTCTGACTTTAGTTTATAATAAAATTGGGCTAAATTCACCCAGTTGTTCATTTCTATTATTTATTGCAGTGCTTGTCACATGAATGTATTGATTTTTGTGCCAACCTCTGTTCTTGTCACAATTTTTGTCATGCAAATTAGCTTCTCTAAATGCAGTACCCTCAGTATTCTTTACAAAATATATTGGCATGACATTACAATTTGACCTTTACATCTGAAGACTGAGGAACCAGGCCGTTTTGGGACTGCAAGCCGCATTCTGTGCTTCATTTTATCCCATTAATTTTCAGCTTTTATTGAGCTCTCCACAAAGTCAGGAATGGATTCTGCATAAAACTTTTTTTGAATGTTATGATTGAACACACCTGTGCTCAAATACATATTTTTTTTTTTTTTTTTACATTTTTGAAGTATGGCTAAACCGTCTTTTTGAGAATGGTTAAACTAAGTACATTGATTTAAAGGAAAAGCATGAGTGGAAGAACAAAAAATATATCCTGAGTTGAATAAAAATTCAAGAAGACACTTGAAATGTAAAAAAGAAAAAAAAAAAGGCAAAAACTCTTTGTTACCAATTCAGAGAGACATGGACATGATTTTATTTAAGATTTTTCAGAAATTTAGGGGCACATGGTTGGCTCAGTTGGTTGGACGACTGACTCCTGATTTCAGCTCAGATCATGATCTCATGGTCGTGGGATTGAGCCCTGCGTAGGGCTCCTTGCTCAGTGCAGAGACAGCTCATCCCTCTCCTTCTGCTCCCCACCCCCACTTGCTCTCTCCCTCCCTCTCTCTAAAATAAATTTTAAAATCTTAAATAAATAAATAAAAATTTTCAGAAATTTAACATCCATAATCTGTGGAGCAACGTGGAAAACTGAAAGTGCATTTTTGGAGTTTAATAAACTATATTGTGGTTGTCCATATTAGCCCTGGATTAGTAACTAGCTAGGAAGTACTTTCCTATAACACAGACGGAGAGGTACAAAGTCTCAGTCACCTGGCCCTTCATTCATTTAAAAATATTCATTGAGCACCTTTTATTTGCAAGGCTCTGCTTATTTGTTTCTTTACATTATTATTTGTTTATATTTGGGGAATTTTTATACTTTTAGACACAGGAGGCTTTTTTTGTTGTTTTAGATTTTTTATAATAATAAAATATTTCTGAAACTTATAGATGGTATTCTTTCCATTAAATCACAGTAGAGTTTTAAAATAAAAGAATTGATAGAAAGAGTACTTTATGGATAATATTCAACTAATAGTGTGAAGTTGTTGTTTTTACTTTTTCATCATTTTCTGGAAATTTTATCGCCCATTCTCTAAAATCAAACTTGATTATGCTCAAAAGCACAATTGAATTAAAGAGAATTAGGAAAGATGATAAAAATCAGGAAGAAAATCTCCATAAACATTTAAAAAATATATTTCAGTAGACATTAAAATTGTTAAGTATAATTAAGATAAAATAATATCTTTATATTATTTGTAATATATATTCTGTATTATGATTATATATTGTATATATTCTGTTATTACACATTATATTATTTAATATAGCTATATATAATGAATTGCTATTATCAGGTATGACAACCCATTTTATTTTATTTTTATTTTATTTTAATTATGTATATACTCTTATAAACTTCATTTTGAAAATTGTTTAAAATAGCTTACAACCTCTGAGTATTCTATCAAGACAGCTCTCTGAGGAAGTTCTGAATCCACAAGTCTTTTGTTTCTCAATTTATTTCTGATGTCATTTCAGCTGATACTCAGAATAATTCTCCTAGAGCAGAGTCTAAGGAACAAGAAGCAGGATTATGAGTTCTCTATTGGAGCCTGCATTTTATAGTTGCCTTAAAACCAAATGATATTAATGAGAAAGTGATGCAGGCAAGTTAGCGTTGTAGTCATCAAAATTCTCTGAGTGAAGCAGAACCTAAGGACTAAGTACGTAATGAAGAAGAGGGAGACATAGAGAGAGAGAGATAAAAGACATAAAGTGAATAGCACTGTCTATGTGGGCATTCAAAATCATATAAACATCATTTTTTATACCTCTTTACATGAAGTTGTCATAAGGCAATGTTGGTCCATAAAGCAAAATTGTGCTTTTCAAGATTCCCAGTAGAGTAACTCCTGATCTTTTTGTTCTGTTTTCTCACAACTCAAAGCAAATGGTAATGAGCATTAGAAATTATACAGATGAAATGCTTCATAGAAAATTCAAATATGTCTTTAATTTATAGCTCGGTGATAACTATCAATGAATAAAATCTTATTTAAAGGCCATTTTATAGTCGTCATTTTTATTTATTTATTTTATTTATTTTTTAAAAATATTTTATTTATTTATTTGAGACAGAGAGAATGAGAGAGAGAGCACATGAGGGGGTTGGTCAGAGGGAGAAGCAGACTCCCTGCCGAGCAGGGAGCCCGATGCGGGACTCGATCCCAGGACTCCAGGATCATGACCTGAGCCGAGGCAGTCGCTTAACCAACTGAGCCACCCAGGTGCCCCAATATAGTCGTCATTTTTAAAGTGAGGAAACGAAGTAGATAAACATTCACTTCAGTTTCAGTTAAGAATTGAAAATTGGACTTGGTCAATGGTAATGGAGATGACTTTAATAGTAGCTTTGGAATACAAGATAGGTTACTATCTTCCTTACACATACACATGTGCGCACAAACACAAAATGAAGAGTTAGGCAGACTAGGATTGGATTGGTAGATCCAGAAAGACATCTAAGTTTGCCCTAGTTTCCACTCCCAAAATCACAAGATGGCTGCTAGTGCACCAGCCATCTGTGCAAGAAAGAGTTAACTAAGCAGGCCTGAATTACTCAAACCTTGCACAGCAGGCCCAAAACTGGGCATGTCTGTGAATGGATTGGCCCTTGGCCACTCCTAGCAATTGAGGTCTTGGACGTTCTGATAAAAGTGTTTTGTAGGCTTGGAGCCTTTAACCATGCGGCACCAGTTTTTCTAGATAAATTGTGCAAGTGTGATTTATAATGAACACCAGCTTTGGGGATCTGGAGGGACTGTGGTAAGTACTGCAGGCATTATATGTGGCCAATCCCCATTGAAAGCCCTGGATGCCTAGATTCAGACAGAGGTGAGCTTCCCTGATAGTAAAAAACTTTGCACATGTTTTCACCAATTGTTGCTAGAGAAATTAAACAGATGTTGTGCAACCCCACAGAAAGCAGAATCTTGGAAGCTTCAGACTGGTTTCCTCTAGACTTTGTCCCATGAACCTTTTCCCTTTGCTAATTTTGTGTTATGTTATTTTGCTATAATAAATTATAACCAGGAAATCAGAACTCCTGGATCCTTTGAGTCCCTCTAACAAATCAACAACTCTGAAGGTGGTTTGGGAACTCTTAACACACTATTATATTCTCATCTGAGACATTAGAAAGGAAGATGCACAGGGAGAGGGAAAAAATCCTGATCTTGAATCTTCACACAACATCTGTTTAAATTTCAGTTTGCCCCCCTGTCTTTATCTTTATCTGGGCACAATGCCCAGGGTTCTGTTGGCAAGAAAAGGAGAATGAATATTGGGCAGGCAACCAGCTGCATCTTTGCCCATCCAAACATCAACATGCACCTTTTTTCCCCATATATGGAAGAAACACAACCTTCTCTCAAAGGAAACAACCCCAGTGTCTCACAGAATTTCTGCCTAGACCTCAAGACCCAGGATCTCTGAGTTACATGAAGATCCATGAACATTATGTTGGGTGTGGTTCTTGTGACCTGTAGATTAAAATGCTACAAGAGGAGAATAAGAAATAGGTAGTAGTCAAATGCTACCCAATAAAAATAGCCTTGAGGCCTGGCTCTAGCCGTGGAATTTGTTTCTTGATTGGCCAATCTGATAGGCCCTGATTTATCTCTTGCACAGGTTATCACCTGCTCATTTTCCTCCAGGGTCCTGACTTTGACCTATGAGAGAATCTTCCTTGCCCAAGATCTCCTGAGCGTATCTGAGGTGAGTATTGGTGCCCTTTTGAGGGGCTATGTAGAACACATAAGCTTGCTTCCTACTGTTGCAGTTTTAAAGGCCCAGAGATTTATTTGTAAATTTTCAGACCTCCTTGAGAGGAACATTTGGGATTTCTTTGGCAATGTAGTTGCCTAAAATTTTGTATGCTTCTGGTTTATTTGTCTCCAATCATCATGACCAGCGTCCCATGTAGATTGATTACTTTGTCATTGTTACTGTATTTCATTCATTATTTGTGAAGCCAGTACATCAAAGAAAATTAAAATGTTTGTCTCTACCCTTCAGGGGCTTAGAGTCTACTCTAAGTGAGATGATACATCAAAAAAATGAAGCAGTAAAAAATCAAAAAGCAGTCTATATTTATATATACTTAAAAAAAAAAGGAGATCAGGCACTAGGAGCTACAAGTACAATTCAGTAAATACAGAGAGTCTCTGCTTCCTGGAGGAGGTGCCAAGGTGATCCCATCAAGGACAGGTATTTAAAATAGCTGGAGGGGAAGAGGAAAGAACTGCTAAAGACTCAGAACAACCCCCATATAGGATGGTATAGATAATGAATGGAGAGTATTTCCCTAAGGAAAAAGAAAGCATGATGAACTATGGACCTACAGATTAATCTCCAAGATGTCTGTGTTTAGAGAATAAATACGAAATGGATGAAACTTAAAGGATACACTATCCCAGATGGAGATCTGGCTACGCCTGAACTGCTGTTGTTCAAATAAGAGTAGGCATTCTTGGGGAGTCCTGGGACACTGAGGCAAGATAGTGAATCAGGTAAGGTGCCTAGACATTTGACACTATAAGAGGTAATAGAGCATAGAAGTGACCCGGTTGGTATCTGGATGCTGTAAGTAAGGTCTAAAAGCATGTGACACCAAATTTAAAGGCAGCCTGCTTTTATCACCACCATCAGTTAATGTGAATTGTCTGCAATGTTTTACAGACATTTTTGAGGCTGTTGTGATGCACACACTCCCCATTGCTTCCCCCAACCCTTTCCTTTTCTTCTTCCACCTCCTCTTCTCCTTTCTTCTAGGCTTTGTCCTTCCTCTACCCCACTGTCATGTCTCTAGGGACCAACTAGGGCTACTCCTTTTATCCAAGTGTATTTTTTAGCCGAAATAAGTTCCTCTTTCATTATTGGTCTCTGTCCTTTGTTTTCTCTCTCCAGCTAGTTTAAGTAGAAAGAAGTTTATTAGAGAGCTAGAAGAATCTCCAAGAAACCCAGCAACAATAGAAGTTAGGAAAATCTCAATCATATTTGTCTCTTCCAATGCAAGCTCCAATTCTGCTCATTATAGTACTAGGCACATAGGATGATAGGAACTGTACACTAGAACTGTACTAAAGATGAAGACAAGGCATCCATGCAGTAAGTATCTGCCACCATGCTTTCAAAAAGAGCAAACGTCCCTGAGTATACCTGCTTCCTTGCATTGCTCACCTCCTCCTTCTGAGTCCACATGGTTGTACCTACTTGGAAGAAACATAGTTGCATGGAAATCCAACTTCAAGGGAATCTGAAAATATTATCTACCTATCTATTATCTATCTAATGTATTTATTTTTAGTTTGACTAGCTTATTCATTATAGGAAATTTCTTAGAAAGGGGTGGAATATTGTTGACTCAACTCATAGTACTCTTAAAACATCTCACTTAAATTTGTTTAAAGCTATTATTTAATCCTAAGAAATCTTAGAAAAAAGTTATATGAAGAAATATTAAAATTATTTCCAATAGCAAAAATAACCAATTTGATGAACGATATGTGTGTATATACATACACCATATATAATACATTATATATATATACATATATATATACACTACCTGTCTTTAAATGAATTAAATATGGAGAACTTTACAAATGTATTTAATCGAATTGTTCAAATCTAGCATCATTCAGAATATTAAAATACATTTCATTTTCCTGTTCACAATTGCCTAACTAAGGGTTTAACATTAAGTGCAAGGGCTATTTGGCCTATTCATACTTCCAGGGAAAGTGTTCTGGAAGACACATAATGCTTGTTTGCCTTCAATTATTTTCTTTCTGGACCTGTTCAGGGTGCAGGAGCTACCAAAGTTAGAGTAGCATTAATAAAGGGTGAAGAAGGGGCTCCTGAGTGGCTCAGTCGGTTGAGCGTCTGACTCTTGGTTTTGGCTCAGGTCATGATTTCATGGGTCGGTCCTGGGATCAAGCCCCCATCAGACCCAAGCTCAGAGAGGAGCTGGCTTGAAGATTCTCTCCCTCTGCCCCTCCTCCTGCATGCATGATTTCTCTCTCTCTCTCTCTTAAAAATAAGTAAATAAATAAATCTTTAAAAAAAATAAAGGGTGAAGAAAAACCACAAATATGAAAAAGTTCAATGCAACTCTCTCTCTTTTTTAAAGATTTTATTTATTTATTTGAGAGAGAGAGGCAAAAAGAGCACAAGCAATGGGAGAGGCAGAGGGAGAGGGAGAAGCAGATCCCCGCTGAGCAGGGAGCCCAATGTGGGGCTTGATCCCAGGACCTTGGAGATCATGACCTGAGCCGAAGGCAGATGCTTAACCATCTGAGCCACCCAGGCACCTCGCAAATCTCTTTAATGTAGAATTAAAGATAATAATGTTAATAAAGGGACTTGACCTGAAATATTCAAATAAAACAACATTTTGAAGATATTATATGAGCCCTAAAGTAATTGGTTTACTTCTTCCCATGGTTTGCAAAATATTGCCATGTTTTTTCATCAGTATTTTACCTTTACAGTTTTCAGAGCACAGGGGCATGAACATTAAGTGCTTTAGGATTTCAAAGAACCCATTCACCATGATGTTTGCTTTTTATTTTCCTACCCAAACTAAAATGAAAACATGCTATGCCATTTATTTTCAGAATAAACCCCAAAGCAGCAGAGTTCTAACAAAAGATAGAAATAATTGCTGAATTATTAACACAAGCTGGAGTTGCAAGTTCCTATTAAGAAATGGATATTCATCACTGAACTCTACCCCTGAAACTAATAATACATCATATGTTAATTAATTAATTAATTTCAATAAAATAAAAATTTTTAAAAAAGAAATGGATATTCAAAATAAAGTGCAGAAAGAAAGAATGAGTAGCTATAGACATCTATTTCAGTCAAGAATCCAGGTCTCAGATGGTTGGTAGAGGGGAGTGTAAGCCAGTGGACCAAATGGAGTTTGTTTACTTTTATATAATTGAGGAAAATATTATAGAACCCCCCAAAAATATATGCTTCCTAAGTCTTCCTGCCAAATTTTTCTCCAGCCCAGTCTTTAGTCTTTAATTCATCATATTTTCTCCCTTGACATCTCAAAAATTATAACATTATTTTGTTTTTCAATCTAGAAATCCAAAACACAATGATCTTTTTGTGATCTTTCCTTTTCTTGGGTCAGTTTTCTTTTCACTCTCCAAATTCTGTCCTATGTGACCTTATGCATATCCATGTACTAATAAGTGATAAATGTATGTTTATGCCCCACACAGGAAAGAGTTTTGGAATAGTGTGTATACAGAGTTTTAGATATATATATAACTTAAAACTCATATATAATATATATATGCACATGTAGTATTTATTTGTATGCATATACATGCACATATATATGTATGTGTGTGTGTATATATATGTGTGTGTGTAAATGTAGGTATGTGTGCATTAAGTAGCTATAACTAGATTTCCTATAGAAGGCTCACCCTTAGAATGTCCAAAACTAAATTTAACACCCCCTTCCCCTCCTGCCCTCATTGCCTCTCTCAACAGTCTCTCTTTTCTGTACTAAGGAATTGTTAAACAATTTATTCAGTATTCTAATCACTAGAAATAATCCTACTTATTTATTCTCTCCTTATCCTACACATGCAGTCAGTCTTAAAGTCATAAAAGCTCCATTTCTGAAAGATCATTCCATCCACGTCTCTTAACATTCCCTTAGTTCAGCGCGCCCCCCCCCCCCTTCCCTTCATGGCTGAATTACCTCAGGAGCCATCTGTCAGGTATTCCTGCCCAAAGGCCCCAAACATCACTTCACTACTCTTCCTAAAGTATTTTTATCAACTCTTATTAATCTTTATTCCCAACTGAGTCTTTATTCCTAACTACTCAGTCTGTAGTGGAAGTGGGGGGAGAGAAATAAGGAATTGGGAGTATGGTTGAGAAGTCAGGGTTCAAGTAAACAGTATATGTTGATTAAGTGCTTACAATGCACCATGAGATAATACATCACATTATCTCATTTTAATCCTTTCAGTATCCCTCTGGGCAAAGTATTATGATTCTCCAAATTTTACGGATAAAGAAACTGATGTATGAAGATGTTGAATTTCCCACCCAAGGTCATGTATCTAGTAACTGAAGAGAGAATTGAATCCAGGAAATGTCAGTGCAGGACCATATTCCTTAGGTCCACATGCAATCATGAAATTACAGTAAGGGACACCTTTTGTTTTCCTAGATTAATGTAAAATAGCAAAAATCTGTGCTTTGAAAGACAACTGTGCTAAGATAGAGGGAGTGAGAGGAGCAGTCAGAGAGGTAAAAGGACCAGAATAGAACATCCACCCCACAAAAAAAAGTCAAAAAAGGAAAATCTTCATTAGGAAAAAAAAGAGGCGACCCACAGTGTTAAGATTTCTAAAATGGTAATAGAGACAAGCTATTTCTTAAAAAGCTTTGCAATTTTTCTTAGACAATAATTCATTACAGTTGGAAATGTAGTATTACTAGAGTGGGAATTGTTTTTCATAATTCTGGGTTACAACATTTTAATATTTTATCACAGTTGATAATTTGCAAAAACAAAATAAAAGAAAAAGTTTTCCAAAATTTTCAATGTGGCTTTTTATGCTAACAACAAAACACTTTATTTACTACTAAAATAGCACAAATAAAGAGAAAAGAGAAACCGTGTCATGTTATTTTAATACTATTTCAATATGAATAGAATAAAACATAATGAAGAACACATGTTTGCTTGGTGCTAATGACATAACATTTTAGTTTTATAGATAAAGCAAAATGCATAATTTCAACCAGATGTTGAAAAACTTTAGGATTAGTATCTAAGGACAAATATTTCAGAAAATATGTGGAAAGGTTACCACATATTTGCTACTGGGAGTCTTCTATGCGAGTGTCTTTGTATTGAACTTTACTCTGTTTCTCAAAATAAAATTGCAATCTGTTCTCAATACTATACATATTTTTTAAATCCCTTGCGGGAAGCAGTTAAGCAAAGTGGTTAAGTGCTCAGATTCTGTAGTCACATTTTTGGCTTTATCATTTTCTGGCTGTGGGATCTTGGGAAACTTAACCTCTCTGAGCCTGATTCATGATTTGCAAGATGCAAGTGAAAACAGTTAAACTTACGTTATAGGAAAATTGTGTTGCTAAGATTGAGATACCTGTAAAGTGCTCTTCACTGGAACATAGCACTCAACAAAAAGTAGCTACTACCATTGTCATTGTTATTACTATTACTTTTTTTCATTATTACTACAAGGAAAACATTCTGCAAAATATATACTGTTACATCATTTTGGTTTCAGGACACTTGGGTGGCCCAGTAGGTTAAGCACAGTCTAGGATGGTGTCCCTCATATGTGGGGTTCTCCCCTTGGTCACAACATAAACTGCTAGGCAGTAATTCTCTGTTAACTGTGTAGCCAGTGGAAAGGGAACAGGATGTGGCAAGACAAGACAGACATGTCTTTTATTCTGAGGCTTCTCAAATGGATCAGTGTAACTGGGAGATGCTTGGTTTCTCTAGTAAATCATTCTAGAGTTTTAAAATGAAGTCTTTATATTCATAATGGCTTCCTCTGGGGAAGGAATTTGGCCCCATCTCTGCCCGCCATCTTTGGGGACTGCCATTCCTTTCCTACCACAGCCTAGGGTCAGCCTGGATGGATATTTTGCACAACATGACCATGTCCTCTCAGCAAGCAGGCAGGACCATCAGATTCTATCCCCTAAAGATGATCATGTAGCCTAGATATTTGCGGCTCACACCCTAGGAATTTAACATTGGGATTGTGAAAGAAAAATCTGTCTCAGGGTGCAACATGTCCACTCAGGATTCATCAGCAGCCATGGTTTTTTGGTTTTGTTTTGTGTTCTTTTTTTTTTTTTCTTCTTCTTTTTTTCTATTTTGTTTTGATATGTTACATGGTCAGGAAAATAAGAATAAGCTTATCTTTGAGAGAGAGAAAACTGAAGCAGGCACAAACCTTCCAGTTCCCATTCCTAGGCAATTCCTAAGAGCTAACTGTATACTTACTTTTCAGTTATGTGAGATATTCTTGCACCATAGTAAAACTTGCTTAAACTAGTGCCTGTGAATATCTATTATTTGAAACTGAGAGTCCTAATAACCAGTACAAAGATAAAGTTAATTTCCCCCCCAAGGATATAAATTAGGCACTAAAATGGCATAGAATATATATAAAAATTCCAAAATAAATTTTGCACCCAATTTGCTGTCATAAAAAGGGGGAAAGATTTAATTATAAAGTTATGGGAATAATATGGTTTCTATGACCTCAGCTTCTCACCTTACCCTTTTTTGTTTTGTCCTTGTTATTGAAATGCTTAGGTTTTAATATATGTTTTTGGTAACATATAATAAAAAATAAATATTTAATTATCTTGGATCTTTAAATAGATACTAATTCTTATTGTTCAGAAATATAAATACAAATGTAGGCAAAATAAGAGATGGTGTGTGGTTTGCACTAAATCCAAGATTATCTGAAGATGAGTATCTATTACTAAATCCAAATCTTGATATGAATTTTTTTGGGGGGGAAGCAGAGTCATTTGCTTTTTCCTCTAAATAAGTGTATGTGTATGTGTATGTATGTGGGTGTGTATATTTTATATGTATTTATAATTTTTTCATACATATATTTGCATTTCAAGCCACAGACATAACTGGCCAGGTGGGTGATATTTATTACAAGCTGACCTTAGTCATCCAAAACCACAGCCCTAAAGCCATTTCAAACTCCCTCTAATAACTGTTTATAAATATTAGGGGCTTACTTGTTAGTAATCTATCCTGATTGGTTAGATCCAGATAAACCTTGAACTCCTAAAAATGATATACATATCTGAGAGTTCCCTTTCCCAATAATTGTCTTTTTCCTTTGTATGACTCATCTGTTGCTTGAACATATTGTTGGAGACTAGAGGAAAGCTTTTTTATTTCCCCTCATCTACACTTTCTTTTCTCTAACTGTTCCAGTCATTATTTCTAAAAAACAAACCATCCCTAACTTAGTGGAAAACAACCACCATCTAATATGTTCACAGGTTCTGTGGGTCAGGATAGAGTCCAGCAAGTATATCTGGTCTCTGCTCCACAGTTCTGGAGCCTTAGCTGAACAGACTCAAATGGATGGTGGGGGAGGTCACTCAAATACTTTGGTGCTGGATTATTCTGGAGTCTTCTTCACGCACATGTCTGGTGCCTGGGATAAGAGAACTTAATTCTGGGCTCAGCTGTACTGTCAACTACATACTCTCATATGGCTCCCTAGGTGGTTTGGTTTTCTACCATCACGACAACGGGGTTCTGAGATACCCAAGAGGAAGCCTCTGGAGAGTGAGTGTTCAAAGAGAACCAAGTAGAAGGCACATGTCATTGTTATGCTGTAGCCTTAGAAGTCATATAGCATCACTTCCCCAGTCAGTTCCTAGGGGAAGGGATATAGACACCAACTTTTAATGAAAGGAATGTCAAGTAATTCACAACCATTTTAAATCCAATCAACTGAAAGCAGACATGAGAAGCCAAATGAGAATCTAAGTATACATTATTGGTATAACTAGATTGGAAATACTGCAGGGATATGTTACTTCCTCCTCCTAGTTGAATTTGTGTACCTGGTTGCAGTTAAAATTTCAGAGCATCAGCCTTTTCCTCATCTCTCCATTCCATTGTAGGGGAGGATAGATCCCAGGATATGTATTACTTTGGAAAAGAGCAAGAAAAGAATTCATTCTGCTTAAAGGAAGGCAAGGCAGAGAAGAGAGCTTTTGATACATCAGTGGTTTACATGGACAAATTTAGTCCTCTAAGACCCAAACTCAGTGAAAGAGGAATCTCAAAGAGATTAATTTAGTAGTAATCCAGTCTTCAATTGGGTTCATTTGCCAAATCAGATAAACTTGAGCTTTAATTGTCATGATCTTATGGTCGTGATTCTCAGGTGACCAAAAGGTTTTCAAACTAAAATAATATATGATAGATGATAAACATAATACAACAGAATAGAAAATATGAGACTGCACCAAATAAGAATTATTTTTGTTGTTTGGGGAAAATTTTGTTTACTTAGTCACTATGTAAAACAAATTTCATATTCTGTGCATGGTTAAACATTATTAAAAGCCAGTGCACCAGGAAAACTCCTGAATATAACCAGGAAAAAAGTATGAGAATGTTCAAATAGCATTAGAAAAATAACCAGACACATTCAAACATCTATAAGCACAAGAATGGTACATAAATTGTGGCATATCCAGGTAATGAGATACACCAACCACAACTTTCTACTGTGACCCTAAAGTCAAAATGATTCACAGCCTGGTTTGCTGATGCCCTAATCTTAAATTCACCCAATATGGTTGCAATGTCTATGTATTATTTTGGCTCGTAAGTGCTAGACTTTGTCTATTTCTTAATGTTCCTCACCAAGAAAACAAGTTATAAAGGTTTGAATGGCCCAAACCTGTGTTTTCCTTCTTGCCACTTAATGGAGCTTATTTGTTCCAATAAACACTAGGTATAAAGGGGAAATCAAAATTAAAAAGCCACATCAAGCAAGACTCCTTGGCCTCATTGTAAATTCTGGAAAAAGGCAATAATTTTACAAATTCCATTAATTCTTTGACATGATAGTTAAGTATTAGTGATATTTTCCCCCTCTAGCTATGATAAAACATGACACCATGATTATCCCTGATAGAGAGAGTTATGCCAACTGAGTTTAAGTTCACAGATCTTGGGCTCTGGATAACTGGCCCCAAACAACTAGCATATTAGCAAAGGTGAAAATCAAGATTTTCCTTCTCCATCCACCCTTCATCCTGCAGATAATCTCAGGCTCTTTTTCTTTGGCATATTTCTTGTTTCTGGGAACCAAATTTTGCATGAATAACTGCTGTGTAGTTACACATTTGTTACCTCATAGAGCCAAATCATGAACAGGCAGAATCAGGAGTGTGGTAATCACTGTATTATGGAGAAAAATATTTTTCTGGGAAAACTTACTTTAAAGCTCACTCCTTCTTCATATAATGAAAGAAATAGCACTGATCATACTAGCACTTTGATGTTTTGTGGATTTATTAGGCATAAAATAGCTTTTAAAAGGAAATTATTAAAGTGATGAGTCAGCTTCAAAAAGTTCAGTGTTTTGGTTCAACTGAGTACAAATACTCACATTTGATAATTCATTATAAATGTCAGGCTCCATATCTCATTTTTCTTCCAACTATTCAAATTTTATGTTCATCCAACAGCTGTATTCAAGGTAAATTTGCCAAATGTGAAAATCATTTTCTATGCTGTGGGTACCAGTTGTTAGGAATGATGCTTCATTGTTTGTCTCTTCAATGGCATCATTAAAACTCCAGTCAGTTAATCATCAAAGGAATTACACAAACAACTTTTTCAATTGCACCAAACATAACAAAGCTTGTCAAATGTATTTTTATACAAAATTTCCATGACAATGAATGAAGCAAACACCAATGTCTATCACAGTTTCTGCGTCAGTTTTATATTTATCCATCCTAAACTTGTCAAAATATCACAACCTTCCCCAAGTAAATTTAGTTGCTTGAGATTTTTTATGTACTTTTGCCAAAACAAGATGTTTAAACAATATGCATCTCTGTGAATGCTCACACCTAAATAACTAAATATAAATGGGAATATAAATGAGCATGTTAAATCTTTTAAAAAATACTTCTCACTGAGGCACTTGGGTGGCTCAGTCAGTTGAGCATCTGACTCTTGGCTTTTGCTCAGGTCATGATCTCATATGTTGTGAGATCAAGCCCCATGTTAGGCTCCGCGACAGGCTTAGTGCTCCAATGGGGAGTCTGCTTAAAGATTCTCTCCTTCTGCCCCTCTCCCTGCTCTCTCTCTCTCTCTCTCAAATAAATAAATCTTAAAAAAATACTTCTCACTTGCATAAATCCTCCAATATAGTCTTACCAGTCACCCATTACTAATTAGATTACAAGCTATTTCTCTGATGTTGCACTTTAAAAGGATACCTAGATGAATTCCTATGATATTAGAAAAGAAAAGAGAAAAAGAAGGTTAAGTGAATTTCTTTCCTCCTTTCTTCCTGGCCCCAGCATTTTCTCAGTTTCTGTGATCCTTGATTAGATAGTTTCAGACAGAAGACTAAAAACTACATAAAACAGGGCTCTCAGGTGGTAGCAGGAGTCTTAAGTTGAGACATCAGATTTTGTGACTCTAAGTTGAGTACACAGGAGGGTGTTGGAATAAAGGTCTGTTCATTAACTGGCCCACAGGCCAAATAATATTGATCTTGGTAAATTACTGCCTTTCTCTATGATTCCAAAGATTTCTAGGTTTTTTACTCCAGTACGAATTAACTCTACAGTGCACAGATAGACTTTTTATCAACATGCTCCAAAGAGGTTTTTTTTTTAATTTTCTTTTCACTATTATTCATCTAATGAAATATATTAATAGAGTTTAATATAACCACACTTCTGTATTTTCCTCTTACTTACTCTTTGATCCCATTAAAAATTTAAAATATTGAAGAAAAACCTCTTCCTTGAAATAATAAAATTACATTTCCAAATGCATAATAGAGTGAAAAACAATTTCCTCCAAGTTATTCAAAATAGTGTACTAAAAAATCTTAATATTAACACTAATGTGTTGTAATCAAAATAAATCATAAAATAACAGTAATTAAAGCAAAAATGAAATATAGTACCAGAAATTCATAGCAGTCTAATTAACTACTTCATCCTGCTTCAAGATTTCTAAAATAACTAGCAGTGCAAGTCCTAAAGCTTTAACAATTTGGTTAAATTTGCCACTAGCAAATGCTCAGTAAATACATAATGTTCAATAATAAATAAATTCCAATGTGCTTGTTCTATTTTGATTTATTTTTGCTTTAATATTCTGTATTGTAATGCATTATTGAGTACATTAACAATACTATATTTAAGTTATAAACAATGGTAATATGAACAGTAACATTGAACCCACCACTCAACCCCCAAACTAGACCATTTCCAATAACTTGCATCTACCTTTGTGCCATTCTCCTATTCCACTCTCATTGTTTCCACTATTCTTCATTCCGTGTTTACCACTTTCTAGATTTGCTAGTTTTATCATGTGCCTGACGTATATATTATCCTTGTGTTTTGTTTGTTTTGAAGTTCTATAGTTATCTATAATATTGTGTGTCATCTGCCAGGACTTGTTATGTTGCCCTGATATATCTCCAAAGGTTCATTCCTGCAGTCTTGACCAGTGGTAGTTTATTTCTTTTTATGGTTGCACTGTATCCAGTTATGTGAATTTGTCCCAGTTTATTTATTCACTTTTTGTCAATGTGATTTGAATTAAGACTAGCTTTGGAGGGGTATGTCTTTCTCTTTCTCTCTCTCTTTTCCTATCCTCACAATCATTGACTCTATGTTCTCTAGGGTGTATGTACCAAGCTGTTCATGAACTGTATGTTTCCTATTTATATTGGGCACACAGATGACATTACTCAGGTTTCTTTGGCATAGACATGTGACTGAGTTCTAGCCAATGGGATGTGAAACAAAGTATCTTACACCTGGGATGCAGCTTTTAAGAAGTGTGTTTGCCTTTTCCATGTTCTCTTCCCCCTCTACCAACTGGTCACAGAAAAGAAGAGGTTTTAGATGGTGAAGGCTCAGTATGGAAAGAACCTGGGTCCCTGTTAGTTCACCACCTTGGGAGTTCCCCAGATGAAATTTGAAACTGTCCTCCATACATGGAGCATTAGGAGAGACCACCAAAGAAAGAGGAAGGCCCTTCCCGACTGGTGAGTGGCAATTTCAGTAAGCAAGGGAACTTACGTATGAGGCTTACCTTGGGTAGTGGCAAGATGAATAGATCTTCCCACCTGCCTACTAGAATCTTGAAAGTTTTTATAGAGACCTTAACAGGGTTCAGTGATGTATCTGGTTCAGGTGGTCTCAGTAATGTATTACTTTATCAAGGAGGCATCTTTGAAATGGCTCCTACTGTGGGAATGATGGGTGGAAGATACATTTGAAGGCCAGGGGAGAGCATAAGGAGCACTCCAATTACCTGAGTCCAGCTCGCATGTCAACAGGCAGTCATGTCCTTTGGATGACCTCCTCCAACAGTCCCTGAACAGGTCACGTAGAAACAACCTTTCACAGCAAGTACTACATATTTAAATTATTATTTGAATGAAAATGAACTTCTATATTATTGAGCCCATTTATACATTTTGTAATGTACTTGTTAAAACCGTTGGTAGTCCTCTCAGTCAGTGTTTCACTGAGTAGAATTTTCCCACCACCTCTCCAAGGAGACATTTGAAACATGTGCCAGGTCTGGGACCAGAGCAAGGTGAGATGTGACCTGAGAGGGCATTAAATTTTACACCCTAAGCACCTTACTTTTAAGGGCAGTTGCTCATGGCATCTAATAGGTAGAGGCCAGGGAAGCTGCTAAACATCCTATAGTGCAGTATCCCACAACAATGAACTGTCCTACCCAAAATATCAGTAATATCAAGGTTGAGAAAACCTGCTCTAATTAATACAAGCAAATAACAATTAAGATTTTAATAAATGGTAGTGACCCTACTAGCTTAAAATCTACTCTTCAGATAAATTTCAGTGGCCATCTTATTTCATCCAATGGTTCAATAATCCAAATTCTTCCCAACAGTATGCCTGTTGATTAAATAAAGAATATATTTTAAATGGATGGCTTTCCATTTTTGAAATTATACAGATGCTCTTATAAAGCTTAAAATTCAAATGCATAGAAAAACACTATTTTTAGGAGAGTTTTTATATATATATGTATTTCACCAACCAGCAGGTCAAGTACTAAAATATAAATACTATCTTTGGTAATCTATAACATGTTTTGATGCTAAAAAATATATTGGAAATTGTTTGACTAAGAAAATTAAAATGGAGGATGCATGCCATAAAAGGCAAAAACAACCTGCTATCCTAATCTGCTCATATCTTGCCATGAGCTTCCATGTCCTTCTAACATGAAGTCCCAGGTCAGCTAAACTCCAAACAGTAATCCAATTTATTAACTTTCCTGGCTGGCCTAGATATTTGGCTCAAAATCAAGTCCTTTTCCTAGTTTTGTGCATCCATTGTTCTGCTTGCTTTGCCAGGGCCTATTTAATATTTATAATCTTTAGAGAATCCAAAAGGAGGCAGTACAGCAAAGTGTAAGCGGCAGAAACCCTGGATTCTGATGTGATGTTTACCATTTTCTAAAATCAAGACCTTGGACAAGATGGAGCCCTCTCGTGAGTCATTTTCCTATCTGTAGCATGAGGGACAAAGAGAGGTGATCTATGTAAAAACACTTAGAGCAGTAGAAAGCGCTCAAAAAAAGTCAGCTTTATTATAAAGTGTTTTTATTGCCTGCCTCACTCTCCTCCGTTGGCATTTTGCTGATTCCGATCTGTATACCTGCATCCTTTATATTTCACTGATCAGATTTATTTCTTGTGAGTGGCCTTTCTTCTCTTACCTCATCTTCTGTGGTACTATCTGCTGTATCTTTTGTTTGCTCTTGTGCTGTACATATTATTGATTCATTAAATGCATGCCCACTGGGTGCCTACTATGTTCTATTCTGGTTATGGCAGTGAACAGAACAGATGGAAATCCTTGTCTTCACAGACCTTAAATTCTACTGGTTGCTCCACTCATATTTTAATGCACAAGATGGCAGGTCTCTTGATTTCTTTATGGTTGCTAATCTGATTTACTCATCTGAACTCTTCAATGTAGTGCATTGTTTGGCTATCCTCAGTATGCCTTCTGGCCCCTTCTGCTACAAACAGATGAAAACAGCTGACCAAAGTCTTAACACTGGGTTCCAGCTCCAGGAGCTGTAAAAATCACTGCACAGAAATGAAAATAAAGAAGTACCAAGAAGTCATTTGCCTGATACTTGAGACAGATGTATTCTATGTTTGACCAGAGTTGGGGCAGATAAAAAGTAATAGAGCTTTATAAAAGACCACATAAAAAGATCAAGAAATATCCAGAGGAAAGTTTAACTTGGGATTCCTAAGCTTTTGGAGTTATTGGGATCAAAATGAAAACTTTTTGCATGCTATTGAACACAGAGTATTTGGAAACTTCTCTATCATCCACAGATGTTCTAAAGGTATTCTTAGATTTCTGAAACTGTTTTTCTATGCTATTTTGATAGGGATGTCAGCACAAATGCCATTCTGTTTTTTTCTTATCTTTTCTGGTGATTCTATCAAATGTAGAAATGGGCCGAATAGACTGCATGTTTGATAAAATGTACCAATTCTTATGTAAATTCTATTTTACTGAGAATGATTTCAATAATGGAAGGTGGAAATCCTTTGTTATTGTACAGCTGTGTAAGAATTAACTTTATTTCCTATCTTTTGTTCTATGTATTTTAATGTTTTAAATTTTAAAAATAACCTTAGGTAAATTACACAGCAGGCTTTAAAAATGAATAATCATGCACTTTCTACATCATGAATATAGGGCCTCAAAGTTATCTTTGAAGCAAACAGAAGATCTTTAATTCACTACTGACTAATGCCATATGCCTTTCAGTACACAAGGGAAGGATTAACGATGTGTAGGAACATGTAAACGGAGAAAATCAGTCACAGGTGCTAAAGGCACTGTACTGATTGCTTTCCTATGAAATAATAATCCCGATGTTCTTCAGATAGAAAATGGTGTTCCTCTTGGGAATATAAAAACCAAGTTTTGTAACAGTTGAAGGTTATTTTTGTGAAGACATTTTCAAGTGGATTGATGAAAGAAGAGCCATGTATGTATGCTTTTGTGATTTGTATCAAAGCTGTTGTGTTACATCATAAGACTACTGAGCACAGAAACCTACGAAGGGAAACTTCTGAATATTAAGCAGGAAATAGTTAAGTCAAACAACACTGAGCAATAGTATTTTTTTGTTTGCTTGCTTCTGAGGTAAGCATTGCGTATATTTTCTGTCATATTTCCATAACTTTTAAGTTCGTTATTTCAGTTTATATGTGGAAATTACTTTCTAAGTTAAAGATAGGACTAAAAATTAGTAATATTTAATGATATTGCATTGTCTGATTAAGGCGCAGTGCTTTGTAATCCCATATATTTGAAATATATGTATGGCCAAGATTAGGCAAACTTGCCTCCCTAGTACGAACTAGCTCAACAACGAATTGTATCAGTTCTTTATGCAGTGAATTAATGCATTACTGGAAGAATTCAGTCATGTTAGTCAGTCATTGTCAGCCAAATGGTTGTGTAAGATATGTCATGGGGATCTATTTCTCTGTCAATTACCTAAATTGTTTTTAAATTATACTATGGACCTGGAAAGTGTCTTACAAAGAACAGTAAAGACACTTCCTAAGCGTCAGAGGCCACTAACTACGGGATTATGTGATTTAGCTTTTAGTAAAAGCAGATACAAGAAGGTGGTACGTCCAAAGCTGTTTTCCATCCCATACAGAAAACCATATGAATTTAATCTGGTTTTGGATATTCATGTGAAATTTGAGCAACCTAAGTTACATTCAAGCCTATAAATCTATCTTTGAAATAAGAGTCCCAATATTTTATTACAAGGATGTGTGAAATTCTAGAACCTTGTCCATCTAGGGCCTGATTTTGGCTCATTGTGCAGATTTTAAAAGCACCCCATCCGAATTACCCTTAGATGAACAGCTCTCCCCACCCATCTGAAAATTATGGATGCAACATTTAAGAGTATTTCAGGAACCGTGTATGTTTAGTTAGTGCTTCTGTACTTCCAGTAAAACACTCAAGTTTTCAATTTTTTAACTAAAAATATACAAACAAAAATTCTAACAGAGTCCCTCTTTCATTATTTTACTAACCGGCAAGAAAAGGTGATGGAAGTGTTGGTTCTTCAGGTTAATGAACTTTCTCTTCCTTAGTGAAAGATGGGGTAGAAACTATTGTCAATAAAGTGTAGGAGACTGGCTTCATTCAAAAACAGTGGCTGAAGCCAATGAAGTAGTTTAAAATAGAATGAAACTCTTTGTCTGCCTTTCATTGCCTTTGATTTGTCTCAATAAAATTTGCATTTAAACATGGTAAGATTAGCTTGCCCTGCTACACTTCCTATAAAAAACACCCCCCCTTCAGAGAAAGTTTAATTTCTTTTCCAACTTTTATTTCCATTAGACTTGATTCCTACTGTGTCTGTTGGCATTTTGCATAAACATTCAGTAGCTATAGTACAAAAAGTATGTACGTGGTCATCCTAAATAAAAGGTAAATATTTGCTTCAAAAATACCACACATAGTTTAATTTGTGTTAAATATTTATCTCTCATATGTAGCAACCAGATGCAACCAAGACTTAGTGTCTGCCCAGTATTTAATTTTTAATTAGAATGCTTTTTTTCATGTCTTATTATCCATAAAAGTGTGCACCTTCCAAATGTAAAATATTAATTTAGATTACATTTACTGTGTTGTTGATTAAATATGACTCATTCTACTAGTTAAGCCATTTTAAAGTAACTACATTGATGTGTTATCACATTATTTAGTTTAAAGAAAATCCGTCTTCAAAGTGAGGCTATTTAGCTCTAATAATGACTTCTCAGATTTAAGTTTTTACTAAAGAATTAGTACGTGTCCATAATAGCAATATAGCACTCTTCCATTAGAAAATAGTCAACATGTATGAAATAAAGGTAAACCAAAGCAGATCAATACTGACAGGTTTTACAAGATCGAAACTTTGTAACTGCAGAGTAACTGGAAGAAAAATAAATGTTCAGTCAAATCGGTCATGTATTAGAACCACTTCAATTTTAAGATTTAATAATTATCTTCAATTTCAATTTCCCTTAATAATATTTGGGAATTTATTCCATTTTCTTGAAGTTATTTAAGCATATATTTTCCATATATTGAATGTTAAAGTGATTCTAAATTTACTAGAGTAAAATAAAGACTTGTGTAAATGACATGAAGCAAAATGGCAAGTTTTCAGCCATTGACTGATGTTTCCACTTGCAGAAGAAGGGGCAGAGAGTGTAGGAGAGGAGGAACTTACCTAGTTTGACTCCACATGGCTGAAATTTACTACGATAACTGACAACGTTCCCTTTGCAGTGCCCAGACTGGATCTCAAATCAGTTTAAATCATCCCAGGTGGTGAAGTTTATCCATTTATAACACACTTAAATCTGGGAAATCCACAGCTCTCTGGCATTAGCAGCGGGTCAACAGAAAATCACATCTGAAATTCAAAATAAACAAGAAAAATACCAGTCAATCTTAGGCTTGTTAAGTACACTTTTATTAATTGTATTTTCTTCTTTCAGTATGAATCCAGGGGACCCAAACCGCCCCTGTGGCTTTTACTGTTTCATTATCCCAAACAAGAAAGAAAGGATGGTATAGAGAACAGGAACATAAAATAGCTGTTTCTGCAAAAATGATCACCTTCCTCATAGCTTCATAATTTACTCCCAGTCCGTAAGGTCCTCAGTTCCAGTGATTGGGATGATGGATGACTCTACTTCAGCTACAACCGGTGAAGATGCTGCAATGCATCACTCTGCAGGATATACAACAGAACAAACGAACCAGCAGGATAGAATGGCAAGCAGGAGTGCCAAGGGAATTCTCTTCGGTGGAAGAGTAGATAGTCATTCCCTGGAATTATGTAAAATACAGCTTGTAAATATCGCTCCGATCGTGGACACGTGCATGTGCATCTTGACAGAAAAGGGCAACACTGGCATAGAAGAATGAGAAAATATTCTCCACTTCAGTGCCCGTATTTTCCACATGGCCAGACTCTGCAGTAAACAAAGCTCCGGGTCCCTGCCCAGGGAATTGTTGGGAATGTAAATATATATACATATTTGAGGACTGAGGGAAACCATTTATGGTTATTGTTTTGTCATTGAGAGTTGGTTTACTCTGAAGCTTGTAATACAATACTAAAGTAATGCTAAGTTGTTCAGCAATACTTGGTAAATCACCTTTCTAGGAGCATCCCCTATCACTTTAGAAGTCAATGTTAAATTTGAACTGGAAAAATTAGCAAGTCAAACAATACCCAGCAAATTTTAGCTCTTCTGCTCATTCTGCCATCGGTTAACAAAAGGAGCCTTGAATTTCCAGACGACACTGGCAGACATATTCACTCCCACCCTCGCCCTGTGCAGCTTGCACAGGAAAGAAAAATCCTAACTAACCTTATTTTACACATTCTCACATAGTCTAATAGAAATCTGCTCTGTACAGAACAAGGCTAAATGCTTATGTCCAAGCAGCGAAGGCCTCCTATCAGCAGGGAGTAAGAGTGGTTATTAGCAGTTCCTCAGAGTTACTAGCAACTAGCTAGAAAAACTCCTTGGTGGGTTCTTAAAGCCAATTCACAGATTGCTTTTGCCAAGTTCTTCTTTATCTTTTACATTTGAAAATTTTTGTGCCACAGGGGATTCTGCAAGTTTGTTTATTCATAACTTTTATGCAGGAAGCCTGCTCTTCGACTTCAATTACTAACAGGGACAGGGGCAAAAAAATGAAGTAAAGCTCATAAAAAATAACCTAACAGAATTCCGGGCACTCAGTTCCATCCAGCCCTGACACACTTAATATATATAGCCATAAAGCAGACTCTGTGTGTGTGTGTGTGTGTGTGTTAGGGATCGGGGATAATCCATAATCTTACCTAAAATGATGGCCCTCATGACAGATGTGACTTTCATTTTTTTACCTACCTAAGTAGACACTTTGAATGTTATGGGTTTTTTAAATCTCTTGTGGGTTTTTAATTTTGAGGGGGCTTGGAAAAGGAAAGCGGAAGTAGAGGAGAGATGTTAATCATGAAATGATATTTTGTGTATCTCTTATTCTCAGGAAAGAGATTCAAGACAATACTTCTGCTTGAGGATGGACCATAGAATTTCTTGCTTCAGCTTCTCAGGACATACGCTACATGCTAAATCAGTGTTTCCCATTGTGTTCTATAAAATGCTATTATTTGAAAAAAAAAAAAAGGTTCTGTGGTCAGGTAAGTTTGGGACATACATGGTAAAATAGTTAAATAGATATCTTTAGTGTACAACTTTGCCGAGCTTTTCGTATGCTCACATGCAATATTAATATCAAGAAAGGGATATTGTATGCAATTTTTCTCTAGTATATTTGGGTTTTTTTAAAGATTTTATTTATTTATTTATTTGAGAGAGAGAGAGAAACAGCATGAGAGGGGAGAGGGTCAGAGGGAGAAGCAGGCTCCCCGCTGAGCCGGGAGCCCGATGTGGGGCTCAATCCCAGGACCCTGGGATCATGACCTGAGCCGAAGGCAGACGCTTAACCCACTGAGCCACCCAGATGCCCCGACTCTAGTATATTTGAATTTGAGAACTTTTGTTTTCACTTAAAACCTCTTCATATTTACATTTTGCAAAGCATATTTTGGAAACTGCTACTCAATGCTGCATCCGTATGTACAACAAAGAACCTTTGGTTGATCTTATATTTTAAGCATTGTCAGTATTCCAAATCAGATTCAGTGCTACAGCCTGGGCAAACTTCTCTGTTTATGTATTCTATTTTCTTTTCCTTCTGCTGCTTTGTAGGGCCAGAGCCTTGTCTAATTAGTCTATTTCTTTATCAGAAAAACTTCTAAATAGGCTGATGACCATTGGTGATGAAACTAACCTATGTTACAGGAGCTAACACCTTTATAACTATGTTGGCATGGCTTTGTAATCTAGAACTCTGGACTGTTTCCAGCCCGCTTTCTAAGAGAGATGCATCTTATTACAAGTAGTAAAGTTATATATACAGTAGATAGCTCTAATCTAGACTTACTAAAATTCACCTCCTTTTCATTTGATGTTTAGAGAGTCAAAATCAGTGAAGAAATGTGGAATATTGCAGTGGAAAGAGCACTATACTAAGGGTCAAGACATTGGAGTTTAATCACTAATGGTATAATCCCAGATAAGTCATTTTCAGGGTCTCAGTTTCTCATATGTAAGATGAAGAGTGTATGATTCATATATTAGAATCTTTCATGCTGAGCATGGAATGGGAAATCAAAACTTGATAAATATTAAGTTATGATGGCTATCCCTTTCTTACACATATAAGCCATTGCAAACAGAATTCATTGAAGACTAAAATTGTATTTATTTTTTTTTTTACTTTTACTTAAAAATGTGTAAAAAAGATAGACTATGATATTCTGTTTCTTAGTAAAACCTTGTACAACAAGGCAACATTTCTACTCTACTTTTGTTGTCAAATTATTATAGGTAAAGGTATGTGTTGTTTATTACAAATTGGGCAAGGAGATCAGAGACTTTTGTTTTTAGCATGAGTATTAATCTATAGGCTTTTTTCTTAAAAACAGCCTTTAGTCTAATAGATTCAGAATTGACTTGCATGTCTTTCAACACATCAATCTAACAACACAAAGCTTTTTTAGTGCCTTTCTGTTTAAAGACGAATGTGTACCTACTTGTTGGAAATCTTGGCACCATTTCTCTTCTGTATGTAGAAGATATAATAGCTTGACATTAAAAGAACTTAGCTTTAACAAAATATACCCATTAAGTGTCACAGCCAATTCTCCTTGGCAAAGAAAAAAGGTATGAGAAAAGAAAAGTGTGAGTTCGTGAGAAGAACACAAATTAAGCCTTTTAAAATTCCTTTGGTTTAACAACCTACATTTCATCCATTGTTCAGTAAAAGACATTCATTACATTTTTTATGGTTCATTGCTATATATTTTTTATTTTAAATGTTTTAAATGTGTCAGTTTTCCCCTTCTAACGTTCATGTGAGATGCTTTGTACCATAAAAATATTTTAAGGGAAAACACGACCTTGAATATTATTGAAGCTGTGCTTCAGAATTTATGCTTAAAAATATGTCATGACCAAAAGAGAGATTTAAGTGTTTACAACTTCCATGACTTATGAAAGAGGACTCAGAGAAAATAGAAACGTGAAAGCAAGTGGTATTTCCTCTTGAGAAGAAAAGGAAAATATTTTACATAATTTGTTGAGTAAAAACAATTTTTCACTTTGAAAACAGAGGGAAAATGTTCTACTTAATTTGATGGGCCACCGTATTGTGGACCCGTTCAGGTTCTTGCTTTCTCACTTTATTTCTACATCACTGAGGCACAGCTGTCAGGATTAGAGACTACGGTAAGCTCGTGAGATGATAGGTGTGTAGTTAGGGTTTTAGGGCACGCAGATGGACTCCCCAGAGCCCTGACACACTGAGCCTTGTTCTACCTGCAGGCACCAGAACAGGTGTGTGCCGCTGATCTGGCTGCGCCAAATGGATCATAACACAGGTGATGCTAATTACGGAAGCTCAGGGACTGGGGAGGAGCACAGGTTATTGCTGATGGTGGAGTGCCAGAGGCTAGTGAAAGGCGGGATTGTCTGCTGGCCTGGGAAAGATAAGAACACAAAGGGCACAGGAATAGATTTGAATACAGGCACTTATCGGTGTGCCTTTTAAACTACATAATGCTGCATATAATGGTGTGCTTTTAGCGGTAAAATTGGGAGTCCTTGTGTGAATGGACTAATTTATTAACATCAATTTGTGTCACCATTTAAGTAGTTATTCTTTTTTTTTTTTTTTTTGGTCATGAAGAAGGAGCATCAAGAAAACATTAGGCCAACTTCAAATGAACTATGATTATAATGAAAATCACATGTATCCCGCCATCATACATAGTTTTATATAGTGCAACGTTACCACAACATTAAGAAAAAAAAATCTTTTAATTACAGTAACATTTGAATTAAATAAATCTCCATCTTTCTGTGATTTCCTAGTTATTTTAAAAATATACTTATTTCCAGCTATTTTAAAACTAAATATATTTAGGGCGCCTGGGTGGCTCAGTTGGTTAAGCGACTGCCTTCGGCTCAGGTCATGATCCTGGAGTCCCGGGATCGAGTCCCACATCGGGCTCCCTACTCAGCGGGGAGCCTGCTTCTCCCTCTGACCCTCCCCCCTCTCATGTGCTCTCTCTCTCATTCTCTCTCTCAAATAAATAAATAAAATCTTTAAAAAAAAAAACTAAATATATTTATATTTTTAAAATAGATTTAAAATGTATTTATGTTCATGTGGAATAAACACTACATTCTGTGGAACAGTATAATTCCATTTTTATTGGCATTAGGGTAAAATGGCTAATTTTGATAATAATAAACCAGAATTAATTCATGTTAGATTTATTCTAGATAATTTTAAATTTCATAATTTTAAATTAAATTTTCAAATTTATATATGCTACTTCATTACTAGTTGCATTAAATTTTTAATTATATTAGCAAAACATATTGCCTAAAGAACAATGACTGTTTAAAAAACAGAAGACACATAGTGAGAATATTACAGATTTTAGCATGTTTTACCACAGAGCAGCTAGTCGTTGATAAGCTGTGTACAGTCACCTGAAGTGTAATTGGTGATATAATTGATCATTATGAAATTTAATTAGGATAAAGTTTGTTTTTGTTTTCTATTGTTGCTCAACAAACTATCCTAACACTTAATGGCTTAAAATCAGAATCACTGTATTTGCTCAAGATTCTTTGGGTCAGGAATTCAGGGGACAGGTGTACTTGACTGGGCATTTCTTATGGCATTTCCTGGGGTTACTCATTTGGCTACATTTAGGATTATCATCTAGAAACTGGGTTACTTTGGGGCATTGGGCTAGCAAGAGCTGAAATGCCCAGGATGAATTCATTTACCTGCATTGCATCTCTGTTTCAATGGCTGGAACAGCTAGGGGCCACCTGGGCATCTCTCTCTTTCTCTCTCCATGTCATCTCTTCAGTAAAGTAGCTGGACCTTTTCCCCTGGCAGATAAGGACTTCTAAAGAGAGGAATTGAAAGCTGCAGACAAGGATTGACCTCAAAAGTTACAGTGTCAGCTTCACTTAATTCTACTAGTCAACACCAACTCACCAGAGTAGATTCAAGGGGAGGGCAAAATAAATTCCAAAGCCTCATGTCGGAGTAGAAGGGGAGATATTATTGTGGCCATCTTTAGACACACAATTTAAACTTTTTTTTTTTTTTAAGATTTTATTTATTTATTTATTTGAGAGAGAGAGAATGAGAGACAGAGAGCATGAGAGGGAGGAGGGTCAGAGGGAGAAGCAGACTCCCCGCTGAGCAGGGAGCCCGATGCGGGACTCGATCCCGGGACTCCAGGATCATGACCCGAGCCGAAGGCAGTCGCTTAACCAACTGAGCCACCCAGGCGCCCCTAGACACACAATTTAAATGTTTAACATCTTTTGGTCTGCTATTTAAAAATGCCATGGATTTTATAGAATTAACATTTAAAATTATGACAAACCTTACAGACATTATCTCTGAAAGAGAGGAGAGAAATATTTTGGAAAAGTTCCTTGCTAAATATATAAAATTGAAATCATCCTGGAGAATAGTTAAATAAGTCAGACTCTGTTTCCCAGTTGCCCTAGAGCAGGGCAGAGAGAGCTGTTTCAACAAGAAGCCCAAGCTTCATTACAAAACTAAACTCAACACACCTGGCCTCTCAAAGAAATCTAAACTGGAATGAATGAGATAAACTGTTGTGCATGAGAATTTTCACCCACCACTTAAGAAAGGCTTTTATTTAGAAATAAACTACTGACATCTTGTCGGGCCATATAGTAGCCTTGCTCATGGCAGTTGAGAGTGATCATTTCAGGGATTTTCCAGCAAGGTATCATTGAAATCATGGTGACACCAATATCCTAAAGGGCATGAAACACTAACTTCTACACCCAAGGGGTGAAAAAGCATTTTTGTCTTAAGAAGAGATTTTTGCAAAGAACAGAACTGAAACCGTGAACTCTAATTGAAATCAATTTTTTTTTCCCTTATAGATACCCATTCTTAGTTCTGAAAGAAAGGTAGTACAACAAAATTTATTGCAGGAAGAGAATTTGATGTTCATTTATTTCAATACCTTCATTTCATTTGTTGAAACAGTAAAGGGTTGAGAGGTGGAAACTTGCTCAGAGCCAAAGGACTAACAATTCCTTTCCACCTCCCATTGCACCATAGTGATTCACGTTACTTGCCTCTGTGACTCTAGATCAGGGATCAGCAAATGACAGCCCAAGGGTCAAGTGCCTTGCACTGTTTTCATAGAGTCCATAATAAGAATGTTTCTTTTCATGTTCAGAAGGTTGAAAAAAATGAAATAAAAAAGAAAAAAAATATATTTTGGTGTGTCTTTGGACATACAAAGTTTAAATATTAGTGTTTGTAACATTGAATTGGAAAATAGCCACACCCTTTCACTTATGTATTTCCTGTGGCTGAGTTTACACTATAAAGGCAGGGTTGAAGAGTTGTGACAGAGCTCCATTTTGGTCCAGAAAGCCTGGATTATTTACCCCCTGGCCCTCTAGAAAAAAAGTTTCCCTACCCCACCCTAGGTTTTCTCTTCTTTTGATTCATGACCTATTCATCCTTCCCTTCCCTGCCCTTTCTTTTTCTCTCTTTCTCAACTTCTCTTATTCCCTTTTTCTCTCTTTCTCAACTTCTCTTTTTTCCTTTTTTCTTTCCAAAATGACACTTAGCCCCATAAGCAGAAGTTTGATTCTTTATTATATATATATATTCAATCAGCAGTCTCTTTTCAACAATTGTATAATTCATCTATACCGGAAACATATGAAACCACTCCATTGTTAACTAAAACAACATTACTTAAATTTGCACCCTGGCCCCAAGCATATGCATGGCACAGTTCTTTACCTTCTTCAGGTCTTTGCTTGAATAGTTCTCTTTCATCAATGTCCTCCCTGGCTACTCCATTTAAACTTCTGTGGGCTCCCACAATTCCATTTATCCTTCCCTGTTTTCATTTTCTCCACTGAGCGTAGATCCGAAACAAAACATAATTTACTTATTTGTTTGTTACATTCCCCACTAGAGTGTGAGCTTCATGAGGTCAGAGATTTGCAACAAGTTTGTTTCCTGACACACCCTCAGTGCCTAGAACAAAATAAGGAGTCAATCAGTATTTCTTGAATGAATAAAAGGACGAATCTTGGGCTTTAAAGTCTTAAGGAGACAACAACTTTAATTGCTTGGCCAAAATTGAAGTCATAATTTTTAAATTTGAGTAAAGAAAAGTCATTTCCCAAAACGATAAACTAAATTGTGAGGATTCGGCCGGAAGGAGAGCTACATCTTCTAACTGAAATTATATTTCCATTTTCTCTAGTAAAATAAAGCAGAGTAAAAACTACTGAATTGTTTTACTATATTTTAAAATATTTAACAGTTTAGGTGACAAGACAATGCTTTAAAATCCTTTGACCCATTTTAGATGACAAGAAGTAGTGAAAGCAACTATTAATGGGTGAGAGAAGAAACTTACGTAATCTCAGACTTCCAGAGAATTGAAAGTATGGTAGAAAGAACAATATTTTTCTTAATCAGTGGTTCTAAAAAATGTCTTTATAGCACAAAGATCCATTTCAGAATCAGGCATTGAATTTAATTGTCATGCCTTGTTTCCTTCAGTTTGGAATAGCTCTTCAATTTTTCACTGGTTTCTTGACCTTAATATCTTTGAAGTTTACAGACCAGTTATTTTGTAGAATGTCTCTTTTTGGGTTTGTGGAATTTTTCTTCATGACTAGAGAATAAGGTTATGCATCTTTGGCAGGGATATCATAGAAATGATGCTATTTTCTTCTCATTGCATTCCACCAAGTGTCATGTGATTTCTTTTTTTTTTTTTTAAAGATTTTATTTATTTATTTGAGAGAGAGAGAATGAGAGACAGAGAGCACGAGAGGGAAGAGGGCAGAGGGAGAAGCAGACCCCCTGCTGAGCAGGGAGCCCGATGCGGGACTTGATCCCGGGACTCCAGGATCATGACCTGAGCCGAAGGCAGTCACTTAACCAACTGAGCCACCCAGGCGCCCCTGTCATGTGATTTCTATTTGTACCACTGTTGTTGATGATAAATTTTGATCACTTATTTAAGATGACATCTGCCAGCTTCTCCATTGTAAAATTGCACGTCATTCCTTTCTGACTTATCATGGTAAGAATTGAGGTGAGAAGTATAGGTACTGTGAAACTAAGTAAATATTCATATTCCTAATCAAAGTTTCAATTAACTCATTTATTTAATCTATTGGTATGGATTTGTGTTTTCCTAATGCATTCATTGGTCCATAAGCTATTATTATCATTATTTGTTTCAATATTCAACGTGTCTCCTATGTGTCCAGAGGGAGGCCTTCTAGTTGGCTTTTGTGTTTTTTTGATGTTCTCATCGTTCTTTGAGTGTGTCATTGCTTTCTGGCATAATAGCATATTCTAGGTTCATCTTGTACTTTCCCTTCTCTGCCCTCGTACATTTCCACATTTCTGTCATTTCCATTTGATTATTACCATTTCCAGGTCCTCTCAGTGGACAGATCTAGGAAATATATGTATGTATATCATGGTTTTCTTTCCTATATGGGCCTCTGCATGCCCACCAAACCTCTGTTACTCCATAATTTGTTCTTTTTGAGCATTCACAAGTGCAATTAGTCACTTGCTCTTTCAATAAAAGAGGTGAGTGGCCAATTTCACCTGCAATTAACCAATTACCTCATGGTTTCATTTGCCATGCTCGAGCCCAGGTGTTTTTACACATTGTTTGTACTGCATCCAAAACATCCAGAGAAAGGTCGAGGACAATTTTTCAAGCTCTGGATTAATGCATTTGAGATAGCACACACTTTATGTACAATAGGGACTAAAAAATTAGAAACAGAATAACACAATTAAATTCTTTCTGGTTATAATGAAATGCAGAATCCTCACATAGTACAGAATTGCAGAGTAGAATATCATCAAGGCCTCTAAAGCTCACTGGCTTGTGCAAAGGCTCTCATTTCATAGACCATTTGTTGCAGTACCTCCACTAAGTCAGCAGATTTTAAGAAATGAGTAACAGTGCTCTCATTTTTTTTTCTTTTCTATTTTTAAGGTAAATATAGACATAGGTAGATAAACGATAGATACAAGTAGGTATGATTGAAAAGGATGACTGCTAGTTTTCAATATTTTTTTCTTGATGCATTTCACCTGCAACTATTTCATTTTCAGCGAGAATCCCACAATCCTACAATTAAAACACCTTACTTCAAATTTAAGATAGGGAAATAATAATTAATTGTGTCTGTGTTTCTCTTTGGTACCCATCCCTGTGCCCACCATGAACTCACCTCATCTCCACCCCCATCCCTAACCCCTCTCAGTTGCAAGATTTAGATTGTCCAATTCCAGTAACTTGTATAATAAAAGTGAAAGAATGATGGCATAGAAATGGTTGATTGTGCAGGTAACTCTTGCAGATTGCTGCCTTAGAGGTTAAAGAGTCACCTTTGCCATTTACCATGTGACAGATCTTCCTTCACCTGAGAAAAATGAGATTTGATCAACTGTTCTAGGAAAGCATGTGAATACATAGCTTGAGATAGTCCATTCCCCAGAAATAATTTTTTTAAGCATTACAGGAATGGAGAGAAAGAAAGCATGAGATGTTCTTCAAAGTCTTAATACTTAGCTCTATTTCATAAGAATTAGAACATGTTAAGATTTTGATTGAAAGTATTCAAGGGGCACCTGGGTGGCTCAGATGGTTAAGCGTCTGCCTTCGGCTCAGGTCATGATCCCAGGGTCCCGGGATCGAGTCCCGCATCGGGCTCCCTGCTCTGCGGGGAGCCTGCTTCTCCCTCTGCCTCTCTCTCTCTCTCTCTGTCTGTCATGAATAAATAAAATCTTTAAAAAAAAAAAAGAAAGTATTCAAAACCATTTAATATATTTTTTAAAAAGCTTATTCTTATCTCATATTTCATAAAGTCACTAGCACTTCACTTTTTAACCAAAAAAAAAAAAAAAAGGAAGAGTCTTCAGAATTTGCTTGACCAGGTCACCTCTTATGCAGATAGAAGTTCTATTTCCAGCTGCTTGGTAACTGAATGTCCTTATTGGAAAAGCCCCATTTTTCCATTAAGTATATCTACAGACTGGAACAGAGTTAAACTAACTTTAGGAAGTCCAAAGTCTAATGAGAGAGGTAGGCACATACTCAATAATTTAGCAAACCAGATTGTGATTAGTGATAATAAAGTAATTAAATACACACATATACACATACAAAATAAGAAAAAGAGAATATGACCAATTTCATGGTGGTAGTGTTTAAAACATTGGCATGTAGAGTTGGTAGAAAGGCATTCCTTGAAGGATTAAGAGATATAAAGTCATCCATTGAAGGATGAATAGAGAAGCAGAGCCTCAAGGATGTGGGAAACACAAAAAATATTTGGAAATGTTGAATAATTATTCACTCAATAATTTTCAAGCTCCTCTGTTAAAGACTCAAGATTGGTAACAAATTTTTGACACTCCTTCCCTTGAGTCTAAGAGGACTCTGCTTTGATTAATAGAATATAGCAAAAATTATACTGTGCTAGTTTCTGGGCCTAGCCTTTAAGAGACTGGCAGCTTCTACTTCCTGTCTTTTGAAATACCTGCTTTTGAAAATCAACTCCCACAGTGTAAAGAACCTCAAGCAGCAACGTAAAGAGCCCCATGTGGAGAGAAATCAAGGCACAACAACCCCAGCTTAGTTCTAAGCTGATGGCCAGTACCCACTTATAAGCCATGGGAATAAACCATGTTTGACATGTATCCTCATGCCCCAGTCAAATTGCACCAGCTGGTGCCATATGAAGTGGAAGCAAGCCAATCTCACCAATTCTTAATCTGCCCATAAAGCATATTCATGAGCAAAATATTGTTTTTGTTTTAAGCCACTAAGTTTTAGGGTGACATGTTGCAAGATCAATAGATAAGAGGAACAACTGCCTACATACTAGAACTGTACCAAGTCCACCATCACATAGGAGAGAAACTGACAAATATAAGTCCTGTATTAATGGAGCTTATAGTCTGGGGCAGTGCAGCTGGGGTGTAGGTATGAAAGAGAGTGGGATGTAGGGAACAAGAGTTGAGAAAAATAAGTGTATTTGTGATTATATTGAGAATGCAGGGGGCCTTTTTTTTTTTAAAGATTTTTATTTATTTGTTTAACACAGAGAGAGAGAGCACAAGTAGGCAGAGCAGCAGAGAGAGAGAGAGGGAGAAGCAGGCTCTCCGCCGAGCAGGGAGACTGGAGCCTGATGCGGGGCTCGATCCCAGGACCCTGGGACCACGACCTGAGCCGAAGGCAGCCGCTTAACGACTGAGCCACCCGGGCGCCCCGAGAATGTAGGGGGCCTTAAAATGTAGTATAAGAACACTGAAACACTGAAACCAGACCTACCATTTAGACTGCACTCCACGCTTCTCTTCTGCACTCCATGCCTCTCATCCAAAGATCCAGGTATTGCTTTAAAAAGAGATAAAAAGGATGCATCACTTGACCATGTCTCTGTCCCAAGTGAGTTTATTGATGAGCACTACTTCGGGCTCTTTGTACATGCATAGGATAATCTGAACTACATGTACTATCTCATCCTCCCAGACACTTACCTATATTTTGATGCCATGCAGTTTCTTTGCTTTTTTTCCCTTAATATATTCCAGAAAATGTGTTCGTAGGTGGTTCTACACCACCTACATGAATAAATATGAAGAAACTTTTATTCACACTCTTCGAAGAGAAAAAGTACAAAAAAGGTACAACAATAACCAAAATGTGAGTTTATAAAAAGGTCACATACCTGGTACTATAAAATATATTTTGTAATAGAAGTCTCATTCTTAAGACAAAATACTACTTTCTTCATCCAATTTACCTGTCAGTACATTTGATGTTGGATGACTAAAAGATAATAATCTTGTGTTCCCCAAATATGCATATGAGTGTTACTATAGGATCTATATTCACAGACTTCTGAAAATTCTACATAATTAAAATGACAAAAAAAAGAAATTTGCTAAAAAGACTTAGGAAACTAACCAAATGCCTTTGGTCACACTTGCCTGTTACTTGGTATAGGTATTGAAAATGAAAAAAACAACAAAGACAAAATAATAGGAAAATGGTGTGTTTATTTCTTAATTTAATAATGAACCACCAAAGGAATATATGGAAGTTCATTGAATATTATTCGATGTTTGGGAATTATTGAAACTACCTATATTTGATTTGTAGCCAACTAATTTGTTTTGAATCAATATATGTAAATTCATCTAAAACAAAAATAAAAAAACCAAAATATACTTTGTCCATTATTTGGAAAAAAACAATCAGTAACTAATTCCCCAAATATAGCTTCTTATTTTTAAAAAAGTAATTAAAACTATAACTTCTTATTTTAAAATAACATTTCAAAATAACTGTTTGACAAAACTTAATGTCTTTATATTTTTTAAAAAGTAGGTATACACATATTTTTAGCTTTCAGATGTTATGAGGGAAACTTTACTGTGTCTGGAAGCCATATGCCAACAATGTTCAGTTATTATTAATTTATCTATGCATAAAGCACTGAAAATGATATTCCATGTCATAATTCATCTAAATGTTCATTCCCTTGGAACATTGCCTTCCACAGATAGTAACAGGACTTGGAACAAATAAAATAGCAATATTATACACATTTTCTATTTCTGCATTTTTCCATTTCTGGAAATGGTCATAGGATCATTTTGTGACAGATTAATATCATCCATGATCCTAAATCGCTAAGAATAAAAGTGTTAGATTCTTTCAGTAAAGTTGCCATAAGGACCAAATTTATTTTTTTAACCAATTCCTTGGAGTATCAACTGATTTTTAGTTTTACAACATATGTATCTCATCTCCAACCATTTTGCCCCAATTCTAGTTCTTTTTATCCTTCAATAGTGAGGATGAGAAAACCTGGATGCATATGGATGGTTGATTTGAAAACTACTTTTTAAACATTTGGAAGTTTTTCAAAACCAAAAATATATTTGCCAAGTGATCTTTTTCCCCTACATTTTAAACCCATGTGCAACTTAAAAGAAACTTTGTCCATATGCTAGTTCAGATTCACTTATATTAAAATCATGAAAATTATATTTAATATCTATTTGACACACAAGGAGCTTTTAAATTAAGCTTCTCTAAATTTTATCTTTCAAAACATACTCTGTTCCCTATCCATCCTCACCACTTCTCACTACTCTCTAAGAAAAGATCAGATTTAATTCAGGAGCTATAAATTAGATGCTTTCAATCTATCAACAGTGATTACATAATAAAGAAAAATGCATTCAATATTTTTCCTTTTTCTATAGTTTTTTGTTTAAATATCTCCATACAAGTTTTGAATGGCTTGACCTTTATCAGGATCAATAATCTGAGGAATAAATTAAACATTTGTATTTGTGATTTTATATTTCCTTTACAGTACATTAAATACATGAGCATTTTAGTACTTTTGGTGTTTCGTTACAAATAATACATGAGCCTTGTATCCACACGAATATGGTAAAATTGTATAAAGAGAAAAATAATCTAATTTCCCTTATCTTCTGCCTCCTCAAATCCCTCCTGCATTAAGATAATCAGTGTTAATGGTTCTGTGTCTATCCCTCCACAACTTTAATAGGTAGATTTGTGTAGTACAATTCTTTTGTAGGTACAGCTACATGCGAAAAAAATGTATGTGTAGTTTAGAACTCAAGATTGGGATTTTAAGTAGTGAAGGAAGGAGAGGGGGAAATGAACAGTTAAGTAACTTAAACTAATGGTAGAATGGAGTCTCCACTCTATGTGACACCTGAAGTCCTAACCACTGGGATACTGCATACTCACCTGAAATAATGAATAAAATAATAATAATAATAATGATAATAATAATGAATAGAGAAGTGCTTTGAAAATCATAAAGTATGAATGACAGATGATCATGTGCTTGTTATATCATATCATTTCATTCTTTGGTTTTCCCAAAGAAGTGTAAATCAAAGTGATACTTTAAGTTATTCATATCTATTAACAAAATATTAATGAATTTATAAATTGGTAAAATCTGACAACTTTTTCAATGTCTTACAAATAACAATCAGGTCCATATGATGCATACTGCTCCTGAAATTCTTTCTGATGTTGAATAACTCACAGTGTCTTCCAATGATAATACTAATTTAACATTCTGTATCAAGTTTAAAGATATTGATTGAATATGAGGTATTCTGGGGAGAGGTTGGTAGAAGAGATTTGTGTTGATTTGTAAAGACAGTATTTTGAGAAAAGACTGAGAAGGGATATACATATTTTTTTTTTTTAAAGATTTTATTTATTTATTTGAGAGAGACAATGAGATAGAGAGAGCATGAGAGGGGATAGGGTCAGAGGGAGAAGCAGACTCCCTGCCGAGCAGGGAGCCCGATGCGGGACTCGATCCCAGGACTCCAGGATCATGACCTGAGCCGAAGGCAGTCGCTTAACCAACTGAGCCACCCAGGCGTCCCGGGATATACATATTTTTAAAAAAAGGTGTGGGTCTCATACTATAGTTTAATCAGAGCACCTCCTTCCTGTTTATAAAATGTCTATTCTATGTTGCCAAATAATAATAATAATAATAATCAACTTATATGAAGTCAATTTACAGGCTAGAGAAATTCAGATTTGCAATAACAAATTTTTTTTTCAACTACAGAAATTTTAATAATATATGGTTCTTCTTTACAGTTATGAATGTATAGTTATAAATCTAAATACAATTAATGTTTGATTATGTTAGGTTTTACTTAAAAGTAATGGCCTTTCTTTTGCTCTTTCTGGTAGTATTACCATTAGCACAATGCCTCATGCACATTCTTATTATTTCTATCACCCAGTGTGATGACTGACAAGGCACAAAGCCATGGTCAAACGGCCATCAATGTGCACAGAGAAGCATTTACCCTAACGTAGACTATATATTGGGTTTCTTAATTTATAAATCTTTATTCCCAATGCACAATTTGTAAAGTCTTGCTGTTGGAAAAATGTCTGAATGGCTATTGAATCCCTGCCTAATTCCCTCCCCACAATGCACACACCATTTTTTTGACTCATTGTTATAACTATAACTGTTCTTTGATTTTTAATGAATTAAAACTAATCTACATTTGCATCCTTCAATCTGATGCCATTGTCAAAATTACCAGTTAAAACTCTTGTTTTGGTTCTTTTTATTTCCTTTTTTCTCTTATTTCCTCAAACAAAAGTCGTTTTTTGTTTGTTTTTTTAAGCAGATCTTTTTCTGAGCCTCTATGTTACAAATAGCAAGGTGGTAGTAAATTTAAAGACTTGTTCATTCATGGTAGATTTTTGGGAATGCCTGGACCACACTTTCCTCTATGTATAAGGCAAAATAGCTACTCTCACAGTCTTTACTGGGGGAAACAAAAATCTTTCCACATTTTGTCAGAAATTTTAATATTCATTTCCACAACTGAATAGGCTGGCTGGTTCCAAAGACCCAGAGGGTTCCACAGGATCAGCCAACAGTGTCCTTGGCTTTGCATAGGATGGAAATGAAACTTGAGCCAAAAGAAAGTAAGAGTAGAGTTTATTGAAGACCTCGAGAGAATGTAGAGACAGACAGAGCATCTTGGAGACAGGAGAGGAGGGAGGGAAAGGGAGGGGAGGGCAGGGGAGCGGAAGTTGAGGGGAGAGGAAAGGAAGTCTTGTCTTTGCTTGGGGCCCACGGTTTTTATTGAGGATGGTGGTCCAGTGCATATGTCTTCTCGGGAATCTAGGAACAAAGGCGAGTGTTTAGAGGTCCTCCGTAAGTCACTTACGCCCTGGAGCCAGGGGTCTTGATGAGTCCGTGGTCTTAGAAAACATTCTCAATGACCCCATCTGGTCACTCCCTAGATGTTATCTATTGTGCTGGAAGACTCCAAAGAAATCATTAAATCCTTGGCCTTTACAAGGACATGCATTACTATTCTATTTGGTGTGTGTAGAAAGTGGGGGTGTGGGTCGTAGCAAGAATGGAAGCAGGAAAAGGAGGGAATAAAGCAGCTTTTCATGGGGTCTCTTTAGTTTCCCTGTTTCACAACAATCCCTAGATGTTTTGAAAAGGGTAAAACAAAACTTCAAAGATCAAAACATCACTATTATTTTACTAAAAGTGAAAAACTCAGCCACGATTATAGCCAAACCAGCTAGAATAGGATTTTCCCTTTCTAACTTGTTTTTCACTGCTGGATACCTGCTGGGCCATTCGGTAGATCAGGTATCTCCTCTGGTGACCTATACCTGAAAATGAGGTGAATATTCGTTGTGTGAAGATACTGATCAGTCTGAAGCAACACATTCTGTCATTCTGAACACTCTCAGGCTACTACCTTTTTCCCAGCCTTCAAATTTAGCAATATAGTGAAAAATAGCCAACATTTATTGAGACATTTATTGAGAACTTAATATGTTCCAGATGCTGCATTAAGAACTTTATCTGCAGTATTTAATTGAATGTTCAACACCACTCTGGCAGAGAGGCATTATTGTTTTACTCACATTTACATAAAGGGATTAAGACAGAGAGACAAAGTATCTTGACTAAGATCACATGGCTAATGGATTTAGGTTAGAACTGTGAACTTCAAAATTCCAGCTCAGACAGACTCTTTTTTTCAGACAGACTCTTATCCACCATCCACCCTCTTTTCTTAGAGGTGGTCAACCTATAGATATACACCATAAAATTTTTCTCTTATTGAATGGTCCTGTGACATTCAGTAAAAACAAAACAAAACAAAACAAAAAAAAAAAACTAAGAAAATCTGTTTCAATAAAGTACAGACTTAAGTCAATTTAACATATCAATATTGATTCCTTAGTGTGAGAAAGTTACCCTATCAAATGTCAGTTGTTTACAAGAGAGGAAACTGGGTGTGGGGTAAATGGGAGTTCTCTGTGCTATATTTATAACTTTTCTGTCATTCCAAAACAATTCTAAAACAAAAATTCATCTGAAAAAATGCCTCCATATACATACTCAATTAGTATTTAAAACAATCCATTTGACCACCAGTAGACATCTTCCATTACACTTTTATTATGTTTTCTGCTAAAGAGAGACTTAATAATCTACTCAGAAATGAAAAAAGCTGGTTTCATTAAATCCATTCTTCTTGATGTCAGAAGCCTTTACTCCATGTCTCAAAATCCATGATATTGCATGGATCATGCAAAAATACAAGAGCAAATTAAAGTAGTCAAAGGAAAAATGTTTACAAAAATGTTATTAATGAAACAATCCATCTACACAAATGTGAACGTATTTTAATATCCTTTGATATGGCAGGAAGTGTTGTAATGTAAAAAGATTTACAAGTGTGAAAGCCAAGGGAGAAAGTTTCAACTTCAAGCATTAAGGTCTTAGTTCATAAATCTGAAGGGAAATAGATAGAAAATAAAAGCATTAGAAGAAGACAGGAAAAAAATATAAAAGAATAAATGTCTCTTTCATGAATCTTTGTGAATATATGGCAACACATAAGCTACAGAAAACCGGTTTACTATTTGAATGATAAATGTCAGTTCAGTGTTATCAACATGGAATTTTCAAGTCAATGGAAAATAAACTCATATGGTTTATGCAATAAATTATAGTATCCTGGTTAAATTAAAAAGGATTCTAGAACATAATTTTCCCTACTGAAACACATTTTGCTGCTTTAAAAATGCAAGGTGTTCTGAGAACAGATTGAAAGATTATCAAGTACATACTATTAAATCACAAACACTTATCCTAAAATCAAATTAGAACCTATTACAGAGTTTATTAAAGAGTATTTGTTCTCTTGCTCTAAGTGGAATGTGTGCCTGACTAAAATTTAAATCATGTTAATTTTAAAATATGCTTTGGGTGTAAATTAAAATTAATACATACAAAGTTTTTATTTTCCTATTCGATTTAATAGGAATTCCAAAAGACTGCTTTCTTTTCAGAGAGAAACTTGTTGAAATAATTACCTATTGAGGACTAAAAATCCCAAAGGATTAGTTATGGATACAGAGCTTTCAAGTTTCTAGGCCACTGAATGGAACCTGAAACCAAACCCGCAGGGACTACAGAGCATTACCAGGAAACGCTGTTAAATGACCTTTATCATATGGTCTCAGTGAGAGACAGGTGTCCACTGTTGTTGACCATCTGGGTTAAGAAGCAAGAACATAAAAGGGTATGATTACCCCTTAAAATGATCGCCAGAGATTCAGTTTAGGCAAAACATTGAGAGTGGGCAAGTCTACGCACAGTGAGGGAACATAATCTCTCTCTCTCTCTCCACACACATACACATACACACATGCACACACACATACATAACTCTGCATAAACTTAATGAAAAGATATTATGAAGATGATTCAGGGAGATGGGGAAGTTTTATTTTGCCTTGAAAGGGAAAAAAAACCCTAAATTTCTCAAGAGGTATTAGAAGTGGATAAATAAATAGAAAAGAATGATATGTCAAAGTCTTACATATGAAAAAGGAAAATGTGTGTATTAATTACACAGGATTTAGAATTATGAAGACAAGCACAAAACTTATTACAAAATAGTTGCAAAATGCAGTTTCATAAGTTGATTTTCTCTGGTTTGGGAAATTTTGAGCCATTGTGAAGATATGTCTTTAAAAAGCTTTGGTGGGTAGAAAAAAAGGTTCTACAGTGTGCGATTGGAGAGAGTGATGAGAACAGTGGGTCACGTACAGAATGAAGGATGAAATTGGATCAAATGCATTTCATTTGTTACTGTAAGAATTGTTTTCACAAACAGAAATGAAATTGAATCTTTATGTTTGCTATTGAGTATGAATATTGATGAGATTCACGTGATAACGTCGGGGAGTGGGATAGTCCTTACAACTCGCCCCACCTCCCTAAGAGAAAGAGCAAATCCAGTACACAGTGTCTGTTACTTATTTTGTCCACAGTCATTGTGGAGACTTGTGTCTGGTATTCAAATCATCTTTCTACGTAGCATACTAATTTTAGCTAAGTTCCTTCTTTGAAAATGTGCTTTAAAAAAAACTGGAGCTGCTATACAAAGACTTGAGAATGAAATGGGGAAAGAGAGCCCGTGGTTGATGAAATGCAAATGAGGCTTGGCTCAGACAGCTGGTTGCTTTGGGATGACATGGGTGATAAATGGTTCTTAAAACATGAGCAGGCATCAGGCTCCCAACTCAGTGTCAGACTGGCAAAAACAGCAGTATTACTAGATGCTTCCTTTAATTAATGCAACACTATTGCCTTAGTCCGGACACTGCCGATAAATGGGAAAGAAGTGATATCAGAGGTAATATCAGAAATCTTTCAACCTTGAAGCTGGGATATGTTGGCCAAAAGCTGCAGTATCATCAGAGGTTTAATTGTATTTGTAATGTACCAGTGCACCATGACAAAAATGGGGAGATAGTGTAGTCAGGACCAGGAAAAGCCGTGATGAATGAGAGAGAATGAGTGATTACACAGCCAGGACTGTGAAAACAGACAAAAGACAAGCAAATGGGAAAAGCGGATTTAGCCACCACTGTAATCTGAACAATAAGAACTCAGAGGAACTTTGAAGTGGACAGAATGGTGGAATTTGGTCCTTCGGGATTTGTCAAGGCCAAGGGATGTGTAGATCACAGTGCCCCTACGTATGGTCAGACAGCATAGACCTTGTAATAAATTACACACTTTCATCTAGATCCACATATATATGTACTATTGGGACAGCGTCTGAGAAATAGCTTTAAAACACACACCCATACACATACCCATACACACATGGTATTTTAAACAGAATAGAGTCTGAGACGGACTACCTTTTAAGAAGGTCTCCTTAGTCTTGGCTCAGATTTCCAGCTGGATATCAAATAAAATCTTTCAGATGACCCCAGCATTGTAAGCATGTTGCCACAAAATAAGGCTTTATTAAAGAAAGTAAGCCAAGAAATAATTTCCTGCAACAAGCAAATGACAGAAGAATTGGCCTCAAGTCTGACAATGGACCCACTCTGAATTCCCAGCGATCACTCCTCCTTTCCCATTTTTTAACTACAATCACTACAGCCACAATCACAACCACAACCACATACATGCTGCCATCTCTCCACACCCTTAGCACTACTTCCCTACCCTGGTCCCACATCTTCCAGCCTTGCCCTCCTACGGCACCTTCGAGCAAGGGTACACAAACTTTTTCCCAAACAGACCAGATAGTCAATATTTTCAATTTGGGGAGCCATAAGATCTGTCTCAACTACTCAAGTATGCTTACAGAACAAAGGCAACACTAGCAATAAGAAATGAATGGCTATGACTGAGTTCCAATAACATTTTCCTTGTAAAAACAGACAGTGAGCTCATGGGTCCATGGGCTACAGGTTGCCAATCCCTGATGGAATATCCAAACAATCTGTGGTTATTTCAAGTACAAAGGGGAGTCTGGTCAGTAATGGTACCTCTCCCAGCAGTGTTTACAAGGATAGCGTAAGACCAGTTGGGGGTACTTCCTCTTAATGTGTGTACACTCAGGACTGTATTGAGAAATCACTGCATTACATTGTGGGATAGTATCCTTCCCTTCCTTCTACTTCTGAACTTTTGACCTAGACTTATAATAGAGGTCACTAGGAACTCTTTCCAGTTGAAAAAACTAATCTGTCACCTGCACCCCGGCCTTTCTGCCTCTTTTTTAGAATCTTTATTGAGGTATAATTGACAAAGCAAATTGTAAGATATTTAAAGTGTACATGAGGATTCGTTATACACTGCGAAAGGATTTCTACCACTGAGTTAATGAACACACTCATCACCTCACATATTTATCTATTTTTTTTTTGGATGAGAACCTTTAAGTTGTAATCTCTTCACAAATTTCTATTATACAATATGGTATTATCAACTATGGTCACCTGTTATACATTAGATACTCAGAAGTTACTCATCTTCTAACTGAAATTTGTACCCTTTTACCCTCCTCTCACTATTTCCCCCCCACACCCCAGCCCCATGACAACTACCATTAGACTAGTTCTATGCATTTGACTTTTTTTTTTTTTTTTTTAGATTCCCCATATAAGTGATACCACATAATATTTGTCTTTGTCTGGCTTATTTCATTTAGCATAATGTCCTCCAGTTTCATCCATGTTGTTGCAAAAGGCAGAGTTTCCATTTATTTTTTTAAGGTTGAACAATATTATATATATATAAATTCTGAATCCATTCATCCATTGATGAATACTTAGGTTGCTTCCATGCCTTGGCTATTGTGAGTAATGCTGCAGTGAATATGGGAGTATAGATATCACTTTGAGATCGTGATTTTGTTTCTTTTGCATATATATCCAGAAGTGGGTTTTTGAATTATATGGTAGTTCTTTTTTTTTTAAGATTTTATTTATTTATTTGAGAGAGAGAACGAGAGAGAGAGAGAGAGAGCACATGAGAGGGGGGAGGGTCAGAGGGAGACGCAGACTCCCCGCTGAGGAGGGAGCCCAATGCGGGACTCAATCCTGGACTCCAGGATCATGACCTGAACCGAAGGCAGTCTCTTAACCAACTGAGCCACCCAGGCGCCCTTATATGGTAGTCCTATTTTTAATTTTTTGAGGAAGCTCCATACCATATGCCATAGTGGCTGTACCAATTACATTCCCACCAAGAATGTGCAAAGAATCCCTCTCTCTACATTCTTCCTGACATTTCTTATCTCTTGTCTTTTTGATGATAGCCATCCTAACAGGATTAAGATGCTATCTAATTTTGGTTTTGATTTGCATTTCCCTAATGATTGGTGATGTTGAGCACCTTTTTGTGTAGGTATTGGCCATTAGTATTTATTCTTTGAAAAAATGTCTAACTAGGTCCTTTGTCCATTTTTAATTTTTTAATTTTAATTTTTTTATTTTTTACTATTATGTTGTAGGAGTTTCTGGTATAGTTTGGATTTTAACTGCTTTTCAGATATGTGGTTTGCAATATTTTTTTTTTCTCCATTCTGTAGGTTAGGTTGTCTTTTCATTTTCTTACAATTTTCTTTTCTGTTCAGAAGCTTTTCAGCTTGATGTAGACCTGTTTGTTTATTTTTTTTTTTATTTTGTTTTGCTTTTTTGACTTTGCTTTTGGTATCAAGTACAAAAAATCATTACCAAGAACGATATCAGGAGGCTTACCTCCCATGTTTTTTTCCTAGGAGTTTGATGGATTCAGGTCTTATGTTCAAGGCTTTGATTTATTTTGAGTTGATTTTTGTGTATCGTGTAAGTTAGGGGTCCAGTTTCATTATTGTGCATGTGGTTATCCACTTTCCCAACACTGTTATTGAAGAGACTATCTTTTCCTCATTACCCATTCTTGGCTTCTTTGTCATAAATTGATTGACCATATATGGGTTTCTTTCAGGACTCTTTTCTGTTTTATTAATCTATGTGTCTGTTTTTATGCCATTCTGTTTTTATTACTATAGCTTGAAATAGATGGTTTGAAATCAGGAAGCCTGATGCCTCTAGCTTTGTTTCTTTTTTTCAAAATACCTTTGGCTATTTGGGGTCTTTTATGGGTCCCTACAAATTTTAGGATTGTTTTTTCTATATCTGAAAAAAATGCCAGTGCAACTTTGATAGGGTTTACATTGAATCTGTAGGTTGCATTGGGTAGTATGGATATTTTAACAATATCAATTCTTCCAATTTATGAACATGGAATATCTTTACATGTATTTGTGTCTTCTTCAATTTTTTTCATAAATGTCTTATACATTTCCAGCGTACAGATCTTTCACCTTTTTGATTAAATTTATTTCTAAATACTATTCATTTCGATACTATTTTATGTATATGGGATTGTTTTAATATCTCTTTCTGATAGTTTATTGCTAGTATATAAAAATATACCCAATTTTTGTAAGTTGATTTTGTATCCTCCAACTTTACTGAATTTATTAATTCTAACAGTTTTTTGATGGAGTCTTAAGATTTTTCTCTATATAATATCATGTCATCTGCAAATAGTGAAAGTTTTACTTCTTCCTTTTCAGTTTGTATGCCTTTTATTTCTTTTTCTCGCCTAATTGCTCTGGTAGGGCTACCAGTACTATGTTGAATAGAAATGAAAGAGTGAGCATTCATGTTTTGTTCCTGATGTTAGAGGAAAAGCTTTTAGCTTTTCCCCATTGTGTTTGTTTGATGTTTGTTAACAGTGGTCTTGTTATATATGGCTTTTATTATGTTGAGAAGTGTTCTTTCTATACCCAGCTTGTTGAAAGTTTTTATGAAAACTACTAAATTTTGCCAAATGCTTTTTCTACGTCTATTTAGGTTATCATATGATTTTTTTATCCTTCATTTTGTTAATATGGTGCATCATGCTGACTGATTTGCATGTGCTGAGTCATCCTTGCGTCTCAGAGATATGTCCCACTTGATCACAGTGTTTGATTTTTTTAATGTAATGTTGAATTTTGTTTGCTAACATTTTTTTTTTTTGAGGATTTTTACATGTATATAATCTGAGATGTTAGCCTGTAATCTTCTTTTATTGTAGTGTCCTTGTCTGACTTTGCTATCAGGGTACTGCTGGCCTCGTAAAATGACTTTGGAAGTGTTCCTTCTTCTATTTTTTGGAAAAGTTTGGGAAAAACTGGCATTAATTCTTCATTAAACGTTTGGTAAAATTGATCAGTGAAGCCATCTGGTCCTGGATTTCTCTTTGCTGGGACATCAATAGCCTTACTAGTAATTAGTCTACTTAGATTTTCTATTTCTTCATGATCTAGTCTTGGTAGGATATATGTTTCTAGGAATTTATCCATTTCTTCTAGGTTGTCCAATTTGTGGATGTATAATTGTTCATAGTAGTCTCATGATCCTCAGTATTTCTGTGTTATCAGCTATAATGTCTCCTTTTTAATTTCTGATTTTATTTATTTGAATCTTCTTAGACACAGTTGGTCTAGGCTAAACTTAGCTGGGTTAAATGGACTTACTCATCTGCAATTTGCTAGTCCAAGAGAGTTCTATTCTTTACTGGCTTACTTCAGGCAACCTAACTAGGGAGGTTATGCTCCTCATGTCTCTCTTCTTCCTCCTGGAACCAAAAGGCTGAATGAGTTATATTATTCTATGGCAATGATGGAGACCCAAAAGATCAAGTCCCATTGTGGAAACTCAATTCAAGCCTTGCTTGTATCATGCCTGCCGAAATTCCATTGATCAAAGTGAGTTCCATGGATAAATTCAGGCCACCAAACAATTATAAGAGGATTTACGAAGGGGGTGGATTCAGGGAAGTATGAGAATTTTGACTCAGATATGCAATCTTCCAAAAACTGGAAATTAGGCAAAATTTAGGTATAACTAGCTTTCAGTTTAATTCCATCTACATGATCTTGAGTTTAGTTTTTTCAAACTGTAAAGCAAGGAAGGTGATACCTATCATGAAAGATCGTTTGTGTGATTATGAGGATTAAATGAGATGATGTGAAATATGTGAAGTGTCTCACACAAAGTTGATCAGTAAATGTTCTGTATTCTACAAAATATTGGGCTCTAGAACAGATCCTTTCTCAGCTTTTAAAAATTATTCTAGTATAATGAAAACTATAGATATCAACAAGGATAAGCAAACAGTGATCTAGAATGCTCTGCCCTATGTAACATCAAATTTATAGTAATTAAATCCACAAGTTAAGAAAATCTAATTTTCTTCAACAGAGTTTTCAGAGCTGACAACTTGAAAATTTACTCGTTTGAGAAAGACACAAGTACACAATAACAACTTGGATATCTACTAATAAATTCTATTAGTTTAGAAGGTGATTCTGTGATCTTTACAGAAGTAGTAATATATTATTATTGAGCCAACTACTGATTCTTTCCCAACAACTTTTAATTTTCATGATTAAGCTACAAAGTTCCTTCCCTGTGATTTTAAAGCAAAATATTTGAATTCTCATATAAATATCATGTAATTATAAAGTGTTCAATAAGGTCTAGACAAGTGATGTATTATCTTTAATTCTTTGTCCTGTAATGACCATGATTAATTAAATATATGGAAAAATGTATTAACTGTCTTTCTCCAGGCTTAAGTCTCACATCTATCTCTTGGATTTCAATCAATAGCACTGATTTTAGAATTGAATACATTATTTCTAATGTAAAATCATTAGTATCTAACTTAGAAATTTTTTCACCTGGCTCTGAGGTCAAGCAGCCTTGCTATTCCTTAAGAACTTTGTTGTGCAACTTTAGAACTTATTTCAAGGAGTTAGAGTAACTAAAATACCAAGGATTTCTGCCCCCACCCCCTTCCCTTAAGCAGCTCCTCAGGGAAGATGGATTGGACTGGGATGGGTTATAATTCTTTTTTCTACAATGTTCATGACATGCACTAATGAAAATGTTCACCTTTATGTTCCTCTTGATTATAACCAAGGAATTTTTGATGCTACATAGGCATAAATTTTTGTTTCTTGATCATAAGAGGACAGGCTGGTTGTGGAATCTAATTGCCGAAAAGATGAAATTTGAGAACTAGAGGTCATTCGGAAGTTGTAATTCTTTCCCACATCCTGACAAATAACCAAAATTCCATTTTTTAAAATTTGAAGTTAGATTTTATTTTCTTAGGTTGCCTCATGCATTAACACTTTCAAAGACAACTATCTTGTGTATAGTGAACCCCAGTAGAAAACTCATCTTCCAACATAAATGTAAACATACATGTAGAAGTTGGCTGAAGAATACCCTTCTGAGGTCTATAGCAGTAGACAACTGTCGGTGGGGGGGGAGTTTCTTTTGACTCTTGCACTATTAAAAATAGTACATTAATTAACAGAAGACAGTAGTGATTGGTTAGAAACTCAGAAAGATGACTGATGTCTGATTTGTTTCCTTTGTCCAGAATGTGATGTGTGACATTCAGGTACAGGTAAGGATTATGAATAATTGTCACCAACACTGAAACAGTTATATAAGAAAAATAACTTTATGGCTATATTTTATTGGTTTCTATTGAAACAGAATATATATATATATATTCCTTGTGATACTAGAAAATTTCCAAACTTTCAGGGCACTTGGGTGGCTCAGTCTGTTAAGCATCTGCTTTCGGCTCAGCTAGTGATCTTGGAGTCCTGGGATTGAACCCCGTGTTGGGCTCTCTGCTCAACGAGGAACATGCTTCTCCCTCTGCCCCTCCCCCTGGCTTGTTCTCTCTCTCTAATAAATAAACTAAAGCTTAAAAAAAAGTTCCAAACTTTCAATTCTCTAACCTTCAAATCCTTAAATGAATCTATTTAGCTATCAGTTAATCTATGTATCTATCTATTTAATGTATATGGAATAAAGATTTTCTTCATCTATGACTTGATCAAAATATAATAATGGTTATTCAACATTTAACTTGCTAGGGCAGGTGACTTGGAAGTTAGTTGTGTCTCCAACCTATAAAAAAAGGAAGAGTAAGTCTTTAACCTTCTCATTTCTCAGGCTTATTCTGAGGATCAAATGAGAAAAGGAACAATAGCAATACTTTGTAAGCTGTGAGATCTGAGATACTATGACATCAAGGAAATATTTTGTGTTCTAATATTTGTGATATAGTGGAAGGATGACAGTACAGGCTCTGGTGTTAAATTATTCCCATTGGTTCCTTCATCTATGAAATGGAAAGAAAAACATTTGGATTTAAAGTTTTTGGAAAGCCTCTAATACCTTTCCGGAAATACACATCACAGGCTCAAAAGTGATGAGTATTATTATTATTAATATAACAAAAGGGATGAAGATTTGATCTAAATGAGGAGGCTATTTCTAGGTATATGCACTACTCACACAAGTTCACTGACATTGCCAAAATTGTCCACTGAGAAACAGGACCACAGGCGTTAGGTAGGAAGATATGAAGAAAAGTATAGCCTCTTAATAGGGAAGGAAGTGGCAAGATTAGGGGGTTCAAGGAAAGCTTTTTGTAATAAAGGAGTCAAAACAAGGTTTAAGACTGTCCCAGTGACTGCGCACGTGTAACTGGGACTAAGGGGAAGAAAATGTTGAGATATCTGTGGACATGTCTCTTTCTGTAGTTCAGTCGAGGTGCCATCATCATCTGGCAAAAAACCAAATTTACTGAATGACAATGGCATCCATAATTTTACATCATCATATAGATATGTGTTGTGGACATTTAGGACATGCATACTCATATGCAATATATTTGAACTTGATTTCCAATTTTAAAGCTTTTTATATTTCAAAGTCCACTATTACCATCTGGAGTTGTTTATTCTTTGTTAGAGTCAGGCTAACTACCTGCTGCCATCTGCATTAATCCAGGCCTTTACTCCTGACATCCACCTGCATTGAATACCTTTTTTTTTTTTCTGTTCAATTCCTCCCATCTTTTTAAGCTTCAACTGAAGTTTGAGTTCTTACATGAAACTTTCTCTGAATTCTCCATGATACTCTAATCTCCCTTTTTTTCTGATCTCCTATTGAACTTAAGCTGTAACACTCCATTTAGCACATGCCCCATCTCTAATTTTGTCACATTATGTTAATCTCGTCATTCCATTAAGCTTGTGCGCACAGTCTGGGGAAGAGTGAGAATTGGTTCTCTCAACCTCCATTCTACTTCCTTTCAAGCTGAAGAATTCAGAACGCTAAGGACATTCCTAGACTTCCTGGCCACTAAAATTCCAGAAGAGAACGAGGTTCCACCAGTTGGATTTACTTTGAGAAGAACTGGAGAGTAGGAATGAGGCAGAAGCCACGTGTTGGGCACCTCGTTGATTACACTAACGTGCAAGGTTATTAGCCATGTGCTGTTTTCTGCAGGGACATTCTTGTGTCCATTTTCCATCTTAACAGACATGCCTCAGTAGCAGCAGCAGTAGCTATGGTGGTGGCTTTTTTACCCCATCTGCATCATTCAGCAACAGGGGTGTGTTTTTTTACCTCCTGGCACTGGCAAAAAGAAAAAAAAAAATCAAATCAAATCAAAATCAGTAGCTCCTGAAGGTCTTGCCTTTACTATGCACTTGAAGTTTTCCAAAGTATTTCTAAGCACCTATTTCCTTCTGTTAAAACTCTTGCAGTTGGGCCCCTGGGTGGCTCAGTCGGTTAAGCGACTGCCTTCGGCTCAGGTCACGATCCTGGAGTCCCGGGATCGAGTCCCGCATCGGGCTCCCTGCTCGGCGGGGAGTCTGCTTCTCCCTCTGACCCTCCTCCCTCTCATGCTCTCTATATCTCATTCTCTCTCTCAAATAAATGAATAAAATCTCAAAAAAAAAAAAAACTCTTGCAGTTGATCATTCCTACAGTGATTTCTACGTTCAGCATTGAGTCCTGATTGATATAGTGGTCAGATATTAAGTTTCATTATCTCTGACAGCTTCTTATACAAAGTAGGAGATCTAGTAAGATATCAATAAACACTTGAATGATTGTATTAGCTATTTGTTGCTATATAATAAATTACACCCAAAACTTGACAGCTTAATACAGAAGAACATTTATTTTATCACAGTTTCTGAGAAGGGAAGTCAGGCAGCAGGGAGTGGTTTAACTGGATGGTTCTGACATCTCTCGGGAGGTTGTAGTCAATGTTTAGGCTGACATCGGCAGAAAGCTTGACTGAGTCTGGAGGACATATTTCCAAGCACATTTATGTGGCTGTTGATAGCAGCCTTCACTTTCTCACCGGGGATTGCTCAGAGGCCCCAGTTACCTCAACACATGGACCCTCTGTTATGCTGTTCATGACATGACAGCTAACTTTCCGAGAACAAGTGATCTAAGGGAAGAGGGTAGTGGGAAAGGGAGAGAGAGAGACCAGCAAAATGAAAGGCACAGCATCTAACGTAATCTATGTTAGAAGTAAAGCACCACTGGGGCACCTGGGTGGCTCGGTTGGTTAAGCAGTGGGCTCCTGATTTTGGCTCAGGTCGTGATCTCAGGGTCCTGGGATCCAGCCCCGAGTGTGTGGAGCCTGCTGCAGGATTCTCTCTCTTCTTCTGCCCTCCCCAACTAAAAAAAAAAAAAAAATCTTAAAAAAAAAAAAAGAAGTTAAGCACCATTATTTCTAAAAATTTCTCACATAGTCCAACCTTGTTACAATGTGGGACTGGACTACAGTATAGTCTGAATTCCAGGCCATGGGGGCTATCTTGGAGGCAGTCTGCCCTCTCCACCAATAATTCATGTCTATCCTACATGCAAAATATTCTCATCCTTCTCCAAGGCCCCTGAGTCTAACCCCATTACAGTTTTAGTGTGATATCCAGAATCTTGTCATCTAATCAGGTCCAGGAACAGGGAGGTCTACTCGTACACAATTCCTTAAGAAAAGCTTCTTGAGGGCGCCTGGGTGGCTTAGATGGTTAAGCGTCTGCCTTCGGCTCAGGTCATGGTCCCAGGGTCCTGGGATCGAGTCCCGCATCGGGCTCCCTGCTCCTTGGGAGCCTGCTTCTCCCTCTGCCTCTCTCTCTCTCTCATGAATAAATAAATAAAATCTTTAAAAAAAAAAAAAAAAAGCTTCTTGAGTTGGGATCCTTTCAATTTGGAGTCCTGTGAACTAAAGAGACACATGATCCTGTTCCCCATACACACACACCCCCGCAACGTACAATGGTGGGGCAGGCACAGGAGAACTACTCTAAGAACTCCTATTCAAAAATTGGAGAAACAGGAGGCACACTCACTGATCCACAGCTGTTCTAAAATCCATCCAGGCAAGCAATGAAAATTCTTTCATTAAAACTCAGTTCAAATCCTGCTTGTAAATGACTTACTCTGGTTCTGGGGTCCACCCTTTGGGATCTTCGTTCTGTGCAGAGTTATCCTTTATGTTTCACAAAAGGAAATGTGTGTTTGCAGCTGCTTCCTCTTTGCAGAAGCTTGAAAATCCAAAGGCTTTCATTTTCTACTCCCTTTCAGTCAAGCTTTCTGTGATTTTTCAAATATAATTTTCTTTAAGAAATATTTTGGTCTCCTTGAATCCTGTTGAGGTCCATTCCATTAAACAAAAACCACAGTCACAAATCACTTCGAAGTAAGTCCTTCTCGACCTGAGCTGCTAAAACCGCTAAGGGAAACTCCCTTAAACTTCTTCAGGGCCCTGTTGTTCGAAGGGATTTGTGAGTCATATCCTAACATCTTCAAAAAACCCTTTATCTGACTCAGTAGTACTTTGAAATTTCAACTTCGGTTTTTCTAAGGTTTGAACAATGGTACACCCTCTACTTTATCTTAAGACTTTTTTTTTCACCCTCATGGTGACTGAATTCACTCTTTGCTAAGAAGCAAAGGTGGTTGTAGTCAATGTTTATAATTTAGCACTGTTTGTAGCCTGGAAAGCCTCTGAGCATTCCAGACCATCAATCAAGTAAGTTCCAGTTCCTTCCTGTTCAGCCCTTTTTCATTAGCTTATCCTTTTCTTCCTGCATTTTACAATAAACTCAAGAACATACTAGCAGCATCTTCAGCACTCTGGCTGGAGTTCTCCTGATCTAAATTATGCTGTTCAGTAGGTCGGTTTTCTACTTTCCACTTTACGGAAGTGTTGCTAAACTTTCTGTCAGTGTATAATAAGGATTCCCTTTCTACTAGTTTCCCATAAGATAGTCATCCCTCCTTTAGGCCTTCACTGTCAGCCTCTTTGAAGGCCATGAGATGCATTAAACTTCCAGTAATGTTCTTGGCAAAGTCTTTCCAGCTTCTGCCCACTTCCCAATTTCCAAGCCACCCCTGTATTTTTAGGTATTTGTTATATAGCAACACATACCTGGTAGCAAAATCCGTATTAGTTATCTATTGTTGTGTACCCATTTACCCAAAAATGTCAACAGCCTAAAACCTGTATATTTATCATCTCACAAATTTTCAGAGGGTCAGGAATTCAGGAGCAGCTTAACTGTATGATTCTGCCTCAGAACTTCTCATAACGTTGCAGTCAAGAAGTCCATCTGGGGGCGCCTGGGTGGCTCAGTTGGTTAAGCGACTGCCTTCGGCTCAGGTCATGATCCTGGAGTCCCTGGATCGAGTCCCGCATCGGGCTCCCTGCTCGGTGGGGAGCCTGCTTCTCCCTCTGACCCTCCCCCCTCTCATGTGCTCTCTCTCTCTCATTCTCTCTGTCTCAAATAAATAAATAAAATCTTTAAAAAAATAAAAAAATAAAAAAAAGAAGTCCATCTGGGATGAAGTCATCTGAAACCTTGCATGGGGCTAGAGAATACACTCCCAAGATTTCTATCATGGCTATTGGCAGGAACTCAAAGTTTCTTTTTTTTTTAAAGATTTTGTTTACTTATTTGAGAGAGAGAGCACGAGGGTGGGGAGAAGCAGGGAGAAGCAAGCTCCCCACTGAGCAGGGAGCCCGATGCTGGGCTCGATCCCGGGACCCTGAGATCATGACCTGAGCCGAAGGCAGACGCTTAACCGACTGAGCCACCCAGATGCCCAAGGAACTCAAAGTTTCTCACTGACTATTGGACAGAGGCCTCTGTTATTCTCCACAAGGGTATCCCCATAAGGTCTGCTCACAATTCTCAGACAAAATGATCTGGGGTAGAGAGAAAAGGCAGTCAAAATGGGAGATGCAGTGCCTTCTATAATTTAATCTCAGAAGTAGCACACTATATTGCTTTTCCTGTGTTCTATTTGTTACACAGACTAATCCTGATACAATGTAGGGGGATTCTACACAGAGATATGAATACCATTAGGAAGCTGAGATCATTGGGATCCATTTTAGAATATCTATTTACCCTAATGGTTGAAAGATTCCCAGATAATGTGTCATGTTTTTCTTGTTAAATGTTGTAGCTTAAGAGTTTAGTGAGTACTTATATCTGGCATGAAATTTTGAATGTAAATATACTTAATTAATAACACATTTTATGAGTCATATGTATTAGAGTTCTCCAGGGAGACAGAACTGATAGGATATGTTGTGTGTATGAGCATGGGTGTGTATGTGTATGTGTGTGTGTGTGTGTGTGTGTGTAGAGAGAGAGATATACAGATAGAGAGATAAAGAAAGAAAGGAGGGAAGGAAGGGAGGGAAGGAGGGAGGGAGGGAGGAAGGAAGGAAAGAAAGAAAGAAAGAAAGAAAGAAAGAAAGAAAGAAAGAAAGAAAGAAAGAAAGAAAGAAAAAGAAAGAAAGAAAGAAAGAAGAAAAGAAATGAAGAAAAAGGGAGAGAAGTTTATTTTAAGGAATTGACTCACATGATTATGTAGGCTGGTAACTCAAAAGTCTTAAGATGGGCCAGCTGGCTGGAGACCCACACAAGAGCCAGTGTTGTAAGGTCAAGTCCAAAGACTTCCAGGCTAGAGTCCTAGAAAGAAAAAAGAGTCAGTGTTTCAGTTCACGTCAGAAGGCAGTATGCTGGAGAATCCCCCTTGCTCTGGAGAGATCAGGCTTTTGTTCTGGGGCTTTCAGTTGATTGGATGAGACCCATCCACATTAAAACCAGCAATCTGGGGGCGCCTGGGTGGCTCAGTTGTTAAGTGTCTGCCTTTGGCTCAGGTCATGATCCCAGAGTCCTGGGATCAAGCCCCACATCTGGCTCCCTTCTCAGCGGGAAGCAATATGACCCATCTGATGGCATTGTAGACCCTGAGGAGAAAAAGAACGGAGTGAGTGAATAGAAAGAGCTTTTATTTTGGTGCTCTAGGAACCCTACTGCAAGAACATCAAAAGAAAGCGAGATGTATTATTTCCCTTTTTCAAGAGACTGCCATGCTGTATTGGACTTGGAGGGAGAAATTGGAAGCTGACAGCATCGGCTGGACTCTAAATAAAGGAAGGTAATAGAGCAATTAAAGCCTGCATTGGTGCCCAAAGGGAGAGATTGTGTATTGGGAACACCATGGTGAGTAGAAGCTTACACTGGTTTATGATCAACATGAATAATACCAGCAATATTAGTAGGGAATTGTAACAAAGATAAGAACTTCTGTGTGAACAACTAAGAGCTGGAAGCTCCTAAGACTGCAGTAAGGACCAAAGGTGACCTCAGTTGCACCTATTGGTTAGGGAGGGCTGGGAACATTTGGTTTACAAGGGGTATATACATGATTTCCAAGTTTTCTATTTCCTAGAACAAAGCCATATCCTTATATAGTGTTATTTGTCTTTTAAAAAAGCAGCAGTTTATACCCATCAAATATTCACTTTCCTTATCCTCATTCGAGAGAGAAGAAAACATTATATAGAAAAAAATGCACGCTGGGTAGCAAGTAGTGAAAGCTCTAGTCCTCATGTCATGTACTATACAAATACTTTCACCTAATGTCTTAGAGCCTGTTTCTACTGCCAAAAAATGAGAATATTAGTCCCATCATTGAGTTATAGGCTAAAAAATTTAAATGAGAACTATTTGTGAAAGACTTAGGTAGAGAGCTCTATATAAACACACTGAAGCATTGATTTGCTTATGATTATTTGATTGATTATGATTATTTGATTGAAGAGCTATCCCCAGTCAGGAACCAAACAAAACTCTACCTTTCAGTACATGCCTTTAAGTACAACAGTCTGTGACTGAGTACAAAGATATGATTTATACATTTAATAATTTCATTGACACTTATTCTTTTTTAAATTATTATTATTATTCCATTGGCACTTAATCTTAACCAAACATCGTGATTGTCTTTGCTTTCAAGGTGTGACTTAATTTACTTGATACTAAATAATTCTGCAATCCAACTACCCATGTTCCGGCAATGGGCTCTAGTCCTACAAATCCCTAGCCAATTCTAATAAGGTGTTCCTTCTAAGCAAGAAGGATAAAAAAGGGCCAGATAGTATATATTTTAGGCCTTGTGGGTAATATGGTCTCTATTGCAATGGCCCAGCTCTGCCATTGTATCTGGAAAGAAGCCATAGCTAATATGCTAACAATGGCTGTTTTCCAATATAATATACATTATTTATGTAAGCAGGCATCAGGCAAGACTTGGCCCAAAAGTTCAACTTTGCTGACCCCTGGTTTAAACGATTACTATAATATATTTTGGTGAGTTTATGTGTATAGTCTGAAGAGATTTCCTATTTCTTGTCTTCAGATATACTTATTTTACAAGTAAAAAAAAAATTCAAATGCATAGATAGATCATAGACGATAGATGATGATAGGTAAATAGATAGATGACAGATAGAGATAGATAGATAGATAAAGAGACAGATAGATAGATGATGGATAAAAACAAACCCTGTATCTCACTCCACAATAAAGACCTGTTATTATTTTATACTTCTGGATTTTTTTAAAAGATGTGTAAATTACAGATAAAATAAAGCTTACTTTTGTTACTACCCAAAGTCACCTTCCCTTTATGCTCTCTCTCTTCTTGAGGAAATCATTGTGATGATTTTGATGGATTTTTGGATTTAAAGAAATATTTATATGAATATAAGCATATGTAGAACAAATCCATAAACAAAATATAGATTTTATTTTTATAGATGAGCATGGTTGCCTGCCATTTGTTTATTACCTATACCAGGGCATACCATTGGTATATGAATATATTGTTTTCCCACATCCTAGTGAACATTTGATATTGTCATGTTTTTAATTTTTGCCAATTCAAGGAATAAAAAAAATCAATTTTTAATCTTTGCCATCTTCAATGGATTCAATTCAATCATCTCATTGTTTTAATCTACATTTTCTGATTACGAATAAATTTAAACTAATATATGTTTATTAGCTGTGGTAGGCTGAATAATGTCCCCCTCATATCCGTACCCCAATCTCCAGAACCTATGAATATGTTACCTTATATGGAAAGAGAAACTTTTTAAAGATTTTGATATGGGAGGATCATCTTGGATTATCTGAATTCTCCCAGTCCAATCCCATGAGCTCCTAAAAGCATAAAAGATCGAAGAAGAGTCAAAGAAAACTGATCTGAGGACTCCACCTGCCATTGCTGGCTTTAAAAATGGGGGAAGGGAACCAGTTTTCAAGGAATGTGGCATCCTCTAGAAACTGGGAATGATTCAGTTTACAGCTTGAAAGAAAGTGAGGACCTTGGTACTGTGACCTCAAGGAACAGAATTCTGCCAAAAACTCAAAGGTATGGGAAACAGGCTCTCCCAAAGAGCCTCCAGAAAGAAATAAAGCCTGCTGATGACTTGATTTTAATGCTTTGAGAACTGTATCAGACTTCTGACCTCAAGAACTATGAGATAATAAATTTCTGTTATTTAAGCCACTGACTTTATAGTAATTTATTATAGCAACTATAGAATTAGACATTAGTATTTATTCTTTTGTGGTTACCTGTTCTTATCCCTTGCCCATTTTTCTATTAGTTTGCTGGGTTTGCTTATTAATTTGTAGTTCTTTGTACATTTTGTTTAATAATCCCTTGTTATAGATTCTATTATATGAGTTACAAAAATTTGCTTTAGGTCTATTGCATGTCTTTTAACTTTGGTTATGGTTATCTTGATTAACAGATGACTTTAATTTAATGTAGTAAAATTTACCAAAATATGTCCAATAAGGTTATGCTTTTGTTGTCTTAAGAAAGCAGTCTTGGAGCACCTGGCTGGCTCAGGCAGTAGAGCATGTGACTCTTGATCTCAGGGTTGTAAGTTCAAGCCCCATGTTGGGTGTAGAGATTACTTAAAGATAAAATCTTAAAAAAAGAAAAATAGAAACAAAGCAGTCTTTGTTTCATTATTAAGACACAGCTAGACTATCTGCTGACTTTATCAATAAGCTAATTTCTAGGTTGAGTGCTGATAATGTAAATTGGCTTTTTGAGTTACATGAAATAAGACACAAAAAAGAAGAGTAGAAAAAAGAGCTAAAAAGAAAATATGAAATTTCACTTTGCAGTTGTTATCCACTATAACATTTAATTTCCATTTTATTATTTTAAACAGTATAAAACTAACTGTTGTGAGTTTAAACAGTAAAATATTGGCCATTTCACACAATTTGACATATATACTCTTACACAATCTAGCAAAGTTTAGTTTTTACATAGGTCATGATAAATGCTCATTTTATTCAGGTAATTCGAATTCCTACAATAGATTTTAACTGTTTTCTAGGTTATTAAAAAGTTTATAAGTAGCAATTTTAAAGTTACCATTAAAGGATACACAGGAAATACTCAACATTGCAGGCAAGATAGTTCTTCAGGCATCTACTAAGTCTTTCCTTGGCCTTTTAATTCCCAGAGCTTAGAACTGAAGATTAGACCTGCAGACGGTCAGAAAAACATTTTGCCTGGCCTGACTTTCTCACTTAAATCCTATTTATAGATTATGATTGTTATGCAATCCAATAATTTTCCATAGCAGATTTACCCAAGTTTCTAGTTCATTTTTCAGCTTATACCCTTTCAGATAGGTGTTTTTGTCTGCCTTGCATGGATTTGAAAGTTCGCCAGAGCAGATGTTAGCATAGTTTTCAGTTGGAAAGTCTTTGCTTTCTTGCAGAAATGCAAGCTATCATTACTTGAAAACTGGATTTGAAATGTTTCGTGTCATTGCTATTGTTGCTGTTCTTTCTTTTTAATTGAAATCAGGCAAAGAAGGGAGTCAAATCCAAATACTAACCCTTGTTGGCTGATGGATAGAGTGACCTCAAGTCTCTCACACAACATGCTATGCAACTTTATGGATTTGATAATGGAAATATAATTTCTGTATCTAGTGCAAGCTTTTATATATTAAACCAGTGGGAGGCAGAGGGTATAGAGAGCTTTCTATAGTTAATGAAGCTTTTCATTATCTGGGGATGTGATTCAGGAAATACCTAATGCATTTGCTTCAAAGTCCAAATTTTGTGGTGGCAGATGGGATTAGTTGAAGAATACCCAAAAGCCAATTCTCTTTCTGAAGAAATAAAAATAATGATGACAAATATTGTTATTACAATGATTTCTTTCATCAGGGATCTAAGTATTTTATTAACCAGAGTTACAGCCTGGTATAATTTCAGGGTAAAAATAAAGCTCCTTTTTTCCTCCTTCTTACAGACAAAGTTTTGTAGGTTAAAATTAAAGCACATTTTAATAATGACTTTTTTCCACAGGTTAGATGAAATTAACCAGAATTTAGATAGAAACCAGTACATGATTCATTTATCTGAGATTGTTTAACGTTTTCAAACTAGTCAAATACCATTTAGTCTATTTATTAGTGAATATCAGTACACCGTGGCCATCTTAAGGACTTAGTGGGCAAATTGGGGAAGAATTTATGTCAGCTTTCTTAAGAATGGTCTATAGGACCCTACTCCATAAGATGCTTTAAAAAGAAAGAAAAATAGGTGCATTTGAAACTGGTCTCTCTATATATTTATTACATATGTGTGTGTCTATATTATTTATACATGTGTGTTTATATATATATGTAACAGCCTAAATTGACATTTTTAAGTTTCTGAGAAGTACTGCCATAAGGAAATTTGTGACTTATTTAAACCAGTTTTTCCCAAATATATTTGCCAACAGAGCTTTTGTCTTAAATAATACCTGTTGATACCTTTAAAAACAACATTTCTAGAAAACACACATTGTGAAACTTTGATTACTGATGAGACCAGGATCCTAAATATTCAAATTCTTGTTTTGAAGATTTTTTTTAATATACAGTTGATCCTTGAACAACAGGGGGTTTAGGGAGGCTGACCCCTGTGTAGTCAAAAACCTGCATATAACTTTTGACCTCCCAAAAACTTAACTACTAATAGACAAGTGTTGACCAGAAGCCTTACCAATAACATAGTCAACAGATATTTTGTATGTATATTTTTATGATAAAGTAAGCTAGAGGAAAGAAAATGTTATTAATAAAATCATAAAGGAGAGAAAATACACTTATGCTATTGTATTATATTGAAAAAAAAGCTGTATAGGCAGACCCACACAATTCAAACCCGTGTTGTTCAAGGGTCAACTATATTTTATTTTAAATTCTGGCCATGATCTACACAGAATGAGGATATTATACATCCAAATATTTTGCTTTGTCCCTTCCCACTCCAAAAAATGAAATTGGCCACATCTGTTACACTGCTCTCAACCACCTCAAGTTGGAGAAGAAAATTACCTTCTTCAAAAAGAAAACAAAAGAAGTGCATAATATTCCTTCTCCTCTGTTTACCAATTAACCATAATGGTGAGTCATCATTTTTATCCTGTGAATAACAGAATTACTAATGTATAAACACAAAGTATGTCTGTTTTTAATCAGGAATCTGAACTCTGTCAGAATATTTCAGGTATCTTTTTTATTAATGCTATGGCCAGGCTACAGAGGTTTGATTATATATGTAGCCATGTAGCTATCCATTTTTTTAATACTAGATTTGAAATTCCACTTGGGCAGATGCCAAACACTAAAAGAGATTGATTATATACATGACTATCCTAATCCATACATAGAAACTTACCTATCTGCAAATTACAGAGAGGATGAGCTCAATTAGGGAGGAAATTATGATTTCACTTTTTCAGTGAATTAAGTCATTTTTTTAAAGAGTTCAAGAACATTACACATAAGGAGTCAATAAAGAAAATTATTCTTTTATTCATTCAAAAAGTATTTATTAAAGAATGGGCATAAATATAAGACAGTATATTAAGCATTAGCTGAATGTCTAAGAAAGACAAAGATGGTTAAATCTCAGATTCTTAAAATCATCATGCAACTGTAAAGATGCAGGTAGTTCCCAACGGGTATCATTATGTGAAAGACACTTTAGAAAAAACAGGGTTATTGACCAGGTTTTGGCCTGAAATTTCTTGGTGCTTTCCTACTCTGACACTATTTGTGAGCTTAGATTGGAGCCCAGAAAGAGACCAAAATCCCCGGTCCCCAAAATCATTTTGATCCTCAAAATGTTACCATTTTAATGAGTAATAAAGTCTGTCACAGAAAAAAAAAGAAGAAAATAGCATTTTTCCACAAAATTCAAAGAAGACCTAACCTAACCAATCTACTTCCTGCCTCCTTCCATCTGGATCTATGATAATGCTGGTAGGTCTTTCTTCCAAACATCTGAGTTCATTGTGGTTTGAAGATCACCTCCAAAATGGGAGATGATCCATCCACATTTCCAAGAGTTCCAAGAGAGAAGAGTAACCAAAGAAGTCTTCCAAACAGAAAAATGATCACTTGATATGGAAGGCCTCCTAATTTCTTAGTCTGAAAACTCTGTAACCTATCACTGTAGCCTATTTATGCCCTTGAAGCTGGAGTTATAAATGGGGAAGTGGATGGTTGTTGAATTCCACCAAGAGGTTATATGTATGTGTACCTTTACGGAGGTTACATTCTAGGAGTAGTTCATGGCTGTCAAGTAATGCTACACTTCAGACTCTACAGATAAAAATGTATCCCAGTCCCCACTCCAGATATCCATATTTTTTTTTACAACACACCTAGGTGATTTCTAAAGCTGCTTTCTTTGCTATAGATAGTCATTGGATTGCCTTTAGTAAACAAACTACAATGACAGTAATCATTCCAAAGTATAGAGAATTATATTTACTACCTGGCTTATACTCAAAAGTCAAGTGGATGAGTTGTCTATATCAAAGAATGTGTTTACAAGGCTAGGGGCTAAAGTCACAGCGTCCCTTCAGAAGTGGAGAGAGAGTTTATTAGCACAAACCAAGCAAAGAAGCCAGACCTTAAGTGTAGGGCTACGGTTCAGAACAAGAACTTCATACTAAACAGGGTTTTTAAATATTATGCAGGTAGGGGTATGGAAGGAGGCAAAAAACAATAAAATTCACTAAATTCAAAAACTATACTGAGCATAATTTAAGCTTTCACTCATAATTAAGGTCCTCTGGATCCTCAGTATGAGCATCAATTCTTACAGGTGTGGCAAAGTGGTAGTAAAATTTCAGGGTGGTGAAATAAAAGATACATTTCCATTCCCCAGCCTGCCTTTTCCCATGACATATACATGTAGTATAAGCCTACATATAACAGAAAACCTAGGGATCTGCATATCTGTGGATGAGAGTACATCTGAGAGAGTGTACAGTTGACTCATAATTTCATACATTTTTACTCTCTAACATTGAAAGGAGAAAGGAAATTCTGAAATATAATTTAAACATTATATATATAATATAGCATATATATAATATAGCATATATATATAATATGGCATATATATATATATATACACAAACACACTGTTTGTTTGTTTGTTTACACAATGCTTTTGAGGCACCAGAGTAAATGCTGTAAGTTTGCTGGATGTAGCGACACTTCGGGAAAGGAAATACAGCTTACACAGGGGAAATTTCTTAAACATTTGATGTTACTGTAAGTGAATCTATGGCATGCTTCTAAATGAAAAAAAACTAGTATCTTTTGACTCAAATTTAAGTGACAAAATTTTAGGAACATTATGGGCCTGTGTATAAATATGTCTGACAATTTTTAATAGGAAAAATATTAGTTCACATAGTTCAGAAAGAAAGTCGGCAATGAGCTACCATAGGAAAATACTCCAGCAATGATTCAAAATTGGAGCAGGTTCACAGATGTTTGGTCTCTGATAAGAATGAGGTGCCAGTTATAATTTGCCTGTGGTGACCTTTTAAAATAATGTCAAATCCCAAAGAAATACCACCATCTGGATGGTTGCTGGCTCTACAACATGGATCTAAATTAGGCATAGAAAGTAAACCAGGATGATCTTAAACAATGACAAACTGATCTTAATTTGTCATAGGCCTTTGTTGGCTTCCTGATTTAGTCCATTACTCTCTCTATGTGGTTTCTAATTTCCTGGGGAATAATAAGCATCAGCCTTTACAGTTACTCTCATGGCAATCCTATTACAAAAAGTACGTGAATGAGCCACTGTCCCTTTTCCATTACCTTCTAGATAGAGGGGCTCACTAGTAGAATAGCACACAGGATGTATGATATGTATGATAGGTAATCACATGCTTAATTGTCTACACCTGATTCTAGCAAAGCTATTGAGAGAAACAATGAGTCTGTATTGTATCTGGGAACTCTTTCAAGCATATAGGATCAAACTCTTTTTACATATAATAAATTCTAACCTACAGTGCAAAAGCTCTTCCCAAATCTTCTGCTGGCATTCAACAAAGATAGAACTAGCTAGATAAAATATGGCTCAACTATTAATTACTACTTACTAATTACTATTTACTTAACTTACTTAAAATAGCCAGTAACAAACTTATAATACCACATTTCCAAACCATTAAAACATAATTACATTTCATAGTCAACTAAAACTAGAAGATAAAAAAAACACAATGAGGGATAATATCAAGCTATGGTAGACTTAATAATGGCCCCCAAAGTTGGCGACATTTGAATCCCTGAAAACTGCAAATATGTTACAGAGATTTTGTAGATATGATTAAGTAAGGAATCTTGAGACGAGGAGATTATCCTGGATTATCAGGATGGCCAATGCAATCACAAGTGTCTTTATAAGTGGGAGGCAGAGATCCACCTGATATAGGAGGTGACATGACAACAGAAGTAGAGATGGGGGCTAGAGGGCTTCAGCAGCCTCTACAAGTGGGAAGATTCACAGAACAGATTCTTTCCTAGAGTCTCTGGAAGGAACCATCCCTGCTGACTCCTTGATTTTAGCTAAGAAAGACTCATTTTGGACTTCTGACCTTCAGAATTGTCATAAAATAAATGTGTGTTACTTTAAACTACTAATTTAGTGGTAATTTATTAGAACAGCCATAGGACATGAATATAGATTTTGACAGCGGGGAGGGGGGTGCTGCTATAAAAATACCCAAAAGTGTGAAAGTGGTTTGAGAATTGGGTAATGGGGAAAGGCTGGAAAAATTATAAGAAGCATGATAGAAAAAACATAAATTCAATAGAAAAATGTTCAATTCAAATCAAGCTAGCATTATAACTACTTGATATTTTCTTGTAAATTATATAATTGTTTGCCTCCTCTAATTTTGTTCTTAAGGAGCTTAAGATCTCTCTGTATTGATGGTTGTTATGCCCCCTATTTTTTTTTCCGAGTGGGGAGGGGCAGAGAGAGAAGGAGAGAGAGAGAGAGAATCTTAAGCAGGCTCCATGTCCAGCGCGGAGCCGACACAGGGCTCGATCCCATGACCCTGAGATCATGACTCAGCCAAAATCAAAATCAGACACTTAACCGACTGAGCCACCCAGGTGCCCCTGTCCCTTATTTCTTGAACAGTGCCTTGCACTTACTAGGCTATCAAGAGATATGTGTTGATTAAACGAATAATTTTTGAAGTATTTCAAAATGGGGGCGTTGGGTGGCGCAGTTGGTTAAGCATCTGCCTTTGGCTCAGGTCATGTTCCCAGGGTCCTGGGATCAAGCCCAGTGACAGGCTCCCTGCTCAGTGGAAGTCTGCTTCTCCCTCTCCCTCTGCCCCTCCCCTCCACTTGTGCTCTCTCTCTCTTTTAAATAAATAAAATCTTTAAAAAAAGCATTTCAAAATGAAATTTTAACAAATGTAAATTGACTTAAAGAGACTGTTATAGAAAGATAGGTATTAATGACTCTGCTAGAGAGAACTCAGAAGAAAGTGAGGGGCACAATAAAGCCTATCTTAAAGAATACCTAAAATGTCATAAACAGACTGCTGATAGAAATATGGAGGGTAAAGGTGCTCCTTGTGAGATCTTGTAAGGAAAAAAGGAAGAACATGTATCTTTGGAGAACTGGAGGAAAAGGTATCTTTATCATACAGTGACAGAAAACTTTGCAGAACTGTATTCTATAGATACGTGGAAAACAGAACTTATAAGTGATGAACTTGGAAATTTAGCTGAGGAAATTTCCAAGGAATGTGTTGGAGGTGCAGCCTTGTTTATTCTTGCTAATTATGGTGAAATTCAAGCGGATAGAGATAGATTGAGGCAATGACTATTAAGCAAAAAAGGCCCAGCATTAATGACTGGGAGAATTCTTAGCCTATCCTGATTCCCCAAAAATGCTGCAATTGAGTCACTGTCAGGAAGCATGCTCTGGAGAGAAAGTCAATTTTGTGGTTGATAACCTTTCACTATTGCCTCTGAAGGATCAAAAAGTAAATTGTTCAGTGACACAAAGGGGCTTTGAAGATAGTAGGTGTGTGACTCATGGATCCCTTCAGTCAGCTCAGCAGTAGCCACCCTCTGACTTCCAAAGACTCATGTTCGCCTCACATGCAAAATACATTCACCTCATCCAAGGTCTTTAAGTTTCTCAACCCATTACATCAATTCAAGTTCCGACTTTCATATAAGCCTTATCAGCTGAAAATTCCCAAACCTCATCATCTAAATTAAGGATGGGGGGGGAGGTTGTAGAAATAATTCACCTTGAGGCAAAAATCCTCTCCACCTGTGGACTTGTAGGGACCATTTTGGACATATGACCTTCAGAACCATAAGAGAATAAATATGTCTTGTTTTAAGCCACTAACTTTGTGTTAATATTTGTTATAGCAACAATAAAAAACTAATAACCTAGCTTTAAAACTTTAAAAAACTTCAGTGTTTGTGGTTGGTAACCTCTCTAAACAATAAATAACATTTCAATGGAAATTTGTCAAAAAAGTTATAACATTTTCTAGCAAATTTTTTTTTTCTGACAACAAAGTGGAAAATGTATAGGTTAGTAAGAAGTTAGTAAAGACATCCTGTCTAACATGATATATTTTCACCCGTTTGAATGAGAATTAAGATATTCTTTTAACTCTAACCTCACCAAATTCTCTTAGGTCAGCAGCCTTTGGCAAGTTAACTTCTCTGAAGCTCAGATTGCAAATGTATAAAGGAAGGAAAATAATAATACCTAATTTATGGGATGACTATGGGGGTTATGTTAATCTTTATTATTTTCACCTTATTTTATTATTATTTTAATATCTGTTTAAATCCCTGTTGACCAAGGAAGGAAAAAAAGAAAAAATATTTTATTTTACTTAGGGATTTATTTTTTAAATGTGTAGAATTACAAATTATAAAGTCAAAGGTTTTTTTTGCTTCATTCAAAATTGCTTCAAATTTTAATAAATGAAATACTTTTAAAGTGAATTTTAATTTGTGTATGAACTGAGAACAATTAAGGACAGACTATCAGGTATTCCTTATTTTTAAGGAAATCTAGTTTACAACAATTTAGACCTACAGAACAGATTAGGGAATTAGTATTTATTTGAAAGAAATCACCTAACAGCTTCTTTGAATAACCACCAACAGGAAAGATTTACACATATAAAGTGTCTACAACATTTTCTTTTTTAAATAGGCTGAAAGTACAGGGCATTCTCCAGAAAAAAAAAAATTTTTTTTTCCATGTGTATATATTTCTTTTAACTTTAGAACAAAGTCCCTCCATGCACACAAGGGCTATTTTTAGCTTATTATGAATATTCACAAGAATGCATGCTATTAATAATCTTGGAATTGTTTGCTTTTATACTTGTGAGTTTTCTTTACAGATAAGTCTCAAAATTCAAGAACTCTTTCGTGCATTTCCTGTCTTGAATTAGGAAAAATGTATTTTAAGATAAAATGATGTTATCAATTTAGTTTCAATTAAAAATGAATATATTAAATAGGATAACACATATAAGGTACCTACACAAATCGCTAATACACAATAGGCATTTAAGAAATAGAAACAGCTAGAGTAAAATAAAAAATTAGAACTATATGACATTATTATATTATCACTATTGTGATCATTTAGAAAAGGCCAGTGTTATATGCACATCTTCACGTAGATTCACACAGAGAAGACTCATATCTATGCAAACACACTATAAATAGAGTTTCTAATTCAGTCAGAGAAACAGTTAAAGTTTTAAAGGAACAGCTTAACTGTTTTATGTGATTTTTTAAATTTAACCGAACATATTTGGTTTTCTTTTTAAGCTAGTTACACAGGTTTTGGGTTTTTTTTTAATTAAGTTATTTAGGTGCCACGATACATACAAAACTGAAAAAAAGTTACAATTATGTTTTCTTTTTTCTGATAGCATATGGGTTCTCCTTCCCACCTTTTTGATGCGCTAAGTAATATGTACATATTATCATTATATAATGTCCACTTAGATATTGAACTTGAGATGGCATTGAGATTTAGCACTATTAGAATCAGAATCAGAAATAATCAAAACAGAAATCAGACCATAAAATGAGAATGAAAAAATAAAATCAGTATCAGATTCCAAAATCAGAAATGATCAGAATAAGACAATAACACTAGAAATCGTATCTAATTTTATTACCATAATCTTGCTATTAAAAATTCTTAAATTACTTCTTAACCTCAAAGTACAAACATTGTTTTAAAGAATTATAAACTTGGGTGTTTTTTCTTATCATTTTCATTAATTATATATAATTTCATCACTCCTGTATCTTAAGTAATTTTAATATTAACATAGCAAAATATCCTATATTTAGCCTCACTATGCCCTCATTTTTATTCATGTTTATAGTAGAACATCTGGTTTGGTTGACATTTTAAAAGTGTCTGTACTGAAATAAGGCTAGCAAATGTATTTGACACCTCATATAACTAAAAATAATACATCTAAAAATGTGCAACAATAAGACAAGGTAATATTTACATCATTAAAAAACTACATAAGTGCTATAAACATAATTCACCTTTAAACATCTTTATGTGACAAAGAAATACATTCAGCCAATCATAGTGCTTAGATATAAAAATGATCCATTTTTAATGTACATAACAAAAAGCAACTCTAGAAGAAAGCGTATCTTACGGTATGAAATAAGAATATGACCCAATAAATAAGAGTTAATGGTATATGTAGAAAAAAAGAAACAATTTAAATTCCAGCTTTCTATAAAGAGAAGCAATGTGAATATAATCGAAAGCAATGTCATATATATTTTCAATGTGTGTTTGCCTATTTACACATATAAAGAATTCTTACATAATGACACAAATTTTTGCTGCGCTCTATGCTTGTCAACACAGTTTCATATGCATTTAACTTTAACCTTATAGTCACACTTTAAGGTAGACAAGCAGACATATGATCCCCATTTTATAGAGGACATAACTGAGACTCAGAGTGATTGAGTTGCAAACTACTCTGTTGTAGTAACATGGAAGGTGTAGCTTGAATTCAGTTGTTTTTCAAGCTGAATTCTGAATGTCTTGCATTTGGGATGGTTATTTATAGATATTAGAATCCAAATACATGAATCGTGAAGAGGAAACAACCCATTTCCTGTTAGAACTAGCTCTTCTCTCTTTTGTGGGGTCTGCTTGCCTACAGAAATCTGGGGTCTTCTGAAGGAATGACGATGATGATTAAGGTTTGAGCTCAAAGGTCAGCCAAGTCCATATTACTTCTCTTCTCTGCCAAAGTATGAAACAACTGAGAAGACAAAAAGATTACAAAGGTGGGAATCAAAATGTTACCTTTATTGCTACTAAACTTGGAATTGTAGAATGTGGCTTGGACAACTGGCAATGATAGACGTCCTACTATTGATCCCAGAAAATCAGAAAGACATAACCTCCCACTCACTCACAGCCCTGGACCACCACAAGCCTTTCCTTGAGGCAGAGCCTTTGCTTTTAGGGTGATCCCTTAACCAAGAGCATCAGACTTCTGTAGGCAAGCAGACCCCACAAAAGAGAGAAGAGGCTAAGTGTCTCATGCCCAGTTTGTTTGAATACTTAACAATTAGGCAGATGAGGAGATGGAGAGGGGCAGGAGTGTTAAAATAGTGGAGCTCGCCCTACATAAAAGAAATCCTAAAAACAGGGGTTAAATAATCATATAGAGTAGAATTATAAGTGAATACTATTTAGATTTTCTAAAAGGCTTTTAAAAAATTACAAAGTGTCAATATTTGCCACAAAAAGATACACAAAGAATTGGTTAATGAAAGGATGTACTACCCAGATACATGATCTTATTTAAATGAGACATTATGGCATCCCCCCATTTATTTTGGACCTACAGTCCCCATTGGGCAATTTTTAAAATTATCTATAAAAGCGGGGCATACCTGATTTTTCCTGCAATCTCTTAAACTGATGTAAGGAAGGAAGTGTGCAGCTTATTAAAACAATTTCATAAGATGGTATTATCTTCCAACTAGAGCTAGATTTAAGTGGGTTCCTCCTTCCTCCTCCTGGCAGAAGAAAACTTAAATTGTGTTTATTTACCTTAACCCACAGTTTTGAATTTCTAATATAGTATTAACTCTTATACCCAAGTCACTCCCACTTTCCCCCCCAGACTGGATTTTTAGCTATAAACCAAATTCTGCATCTCTTTATCCATATAATGGGGTAGCACAGATTTTGGCCCCTGACACCAACTTTTGCTGGAGTTATGACTAGAGATAGTCAAATTCCTTGATCACTACCATGTCATTTTGGATGAACTTGTGGTGTCAGGAGCCTTGTTTTTTGCTTGTGTCTCTTCTTATTGGGCATCATTCCAGTTCTTTGCCAACCTGTTCTGTTCTATGTGTATCCATTCCTTGAGGACAAGTTGCATGATGTCGCAAGAAGCATATAACTAAATTGAAATGATTTGGCAACCGTTCAACACTTCCAAATTTTGTAACGTTAAATTCACATAAATTGCAGTGAGAGGCTGTGTATTTGTGTTCACAGGGAAATCAGTAAGTACATGTAAATTTAGAAAAAAAGAAAGTCACAATTTGGGGCGGTGGGAGGTGGAATGGGGGGAATAATGCACGTTCTTCTCATTTTTTTTCTTCTGCCACAAAGAAAAGCTCTGATAGTTATTTTACTAACCCACCACTACTCAGAATGTGGTCTACACACCAGCGATATCACCTAGGGACTTCCTAGAATTTCAGACCCCGCCTCAGACCTACTTAATTAGCATCTGTATTTTAACAAGACCCCATATCGAAAAAGTGCTGTATTATTCCATGAGTACAACTGTCCAAAGAGCACTTGGAGCCCAAAGCATGTTGGGATTTTTTTTTGTTTTTTTTTTTAAGAAAGCATTGAGGAATAAAATAGAAATTATTGCCTTGTCCTTGTTCAAAACAATGAAGAATCCACACCTGGAAAATCTCCTTGATCCACCTCAAGAAATAACGGAGTTGAAGAATGTCTGGAGAACTATAAACTGAAATTACTGAGGGGAAAGAGGGCCTGCCACATGTGGAAGGACTAAAGACTCATGCAGCCTGCAAACATGAAAGATGAAGCAACCGTGATCAAAGTTTACAAAATCGTGAAAGGCACGGAGAGCAGGTTCACTGATATTAGCGACAAGGAACTGCCTCTGCTGGAGAAATATTTCTGCCGTCTACCCGGGCAAACGTAGATTAAGGGTCTGCTACTCAGGCAGCCAAGCAGCTGTTTGTAGTTACCAGGTGTATTTCCAAGCCAGGTTCAGTCAGGACTGAATCTCCACCCAGTGAGAGGAATATAAAGACGATGGAGGCCAACACAGTGTGCTGGCTCTGTGTTGAAATTCTTCCTTGCTTCACTCCCATCCCCAATTACCTTTCCTTTTCACCTTTCCGAAGAGGCTCTCTTCAATTATTTTCCCTGCCTGCCAGTAGTTTCACGTTATTTAACTGGACTTTACACACTCTTTACTCCTTTGCTCACGGGTATGGATGCTCTCTTGATCTGATCTCTGACTGACCACTGCTCAGACACGCCAGCTTATCAGCTTCCGAAATTCCTTCAGGCCACCTTAGCTCTTGTTGGTGGGTGATTTAGGGTTTTTAGATGGCACTCCTTGAAACTTAAAGCGGTGACTTCATTCAAAAAATGGCAAGTATTTCTCTGTATAATAGTAACACTATCCTGTAAATGGTAGACTCCAGAACTATAAATAGGTTCAAGAAGATTTGATATTAAAATCATTAAATCCATGGGAATCTACAAATCCATAAAATTATTAAAATCTATTGGAATATTCTAAGGAAGAAAGAAGACTTCAATACTCCATGTTAGTATGGTAGAGGATCTTTCATAAAACACCCCTAAGTGGGTCAGGCAGAGCACTGAGGAAGTGGAATGTACTTCTACCCCCTGTGACGTCTTTTATTTTCAGTTATAAATTAATAACATTATCTAGTTCTAAACTCTCATTATGGCTGAGGAAAGTGAGGGACAAATAGAAATCTCTGGAAATATTTAGCATATTTTTGTTGTTCTCCATTATTTCTAAACACACAAGATATAATTTTTAACTTTCCATATACTCCATGTTTATACATAATACTACTTACTGATGTTTACTTAAAAACCTAATCTCTTTTCTTTTCCATGAGACAGAAATGAATTGATAAAAATGTACAGAAATATGCAATATGATGTATTTATAAGAGAAGACATTTGTAGAATTGAAATTGTGGCTTGGAAAAAAAAGTTCAGAGAAGGATTTTTAAGAAAAAGGAGAGAATAGTGAGAATTTAAAAAGACTAATTGATATCTCCTGAGTATAACTGTGTGCCAGATACAGTACTCATGCTTTAAAATGTAACCAGAGACATTTCCTATAATCTCAGAGTTTTCAGCCAATATTTCTAAGGCCAGAAAAAATATACTAGATGTCATTACACTTCCAGTTTTAAAGTGATTCCTGTATCATCTATGTGAGACTTGTTTAATTCTTGTTTCTGCCAACATTACCCCATCACCTACCTCCAGCTTCTATGTGGGAGGCAAGAGTGACAGCGACTTGAGGACAATGGTGGTGAGGATTTCCCTGGAGAGACTGGTCAGTGTGCTCTGCCCCCTTCTATGGGGTAGGGGCAGGAAGGGCTCCCTCTCCTCTCAAGCTAAGTAAGGATGGCTTCCTGGCGATCACTGGAGAGCATGGTGTATATCACCTGGACTTTGACAGACAAAGGGTCTGGTTTCCCTCACCCATGAAAAATCTAAAGGAGGAGAATGCATGACCTTTACCCCACAGCAAGTTTCCCAGCCTGAGGGAAATCCCAGCTGGTTGAGAAAAAGAATTCATTGGTGAAGTTTGGAGTTTTAATGATATTGGGCTAGATTTTGAATACTAGGAAAAGGAGAAAATCCATTGTCACCTGAAATTATCTGGAAAAGCGTTGGGCCATGAATGACTTTGACATAGAAGGAAACAAGAAGGGAATGGGATTGCAGTTGCTTTCTGTTTTCCTACTAAGCCCAATGTATGCTACTAACTAGGTTCCATACATGGTCTCTTTAATCCAAGTAATGTGATGGAGAGTGAGATGGAAAAGGAAAGAAGCCTTGGTTCTTTTCTCTGCCAGAGTAAAGAATTATGGGACAGCAAAATAAAGGTAAAGCTAAGTTTTATTAAAGTACCCTCCAAGGGAGGAGGGAACAGACCAATCAAGAGTGGCAATGGCCCCAGAAACTCCAGGATGTGGGCTTATATCAATTTTTTTTCTTTTGAGTGGGTCCTAGGGTCCCAACATTTGAGCAACAGACCTGGATTATATAATAATTATCCAACTACACATGTCCTTTCCCAAGATGTCTTCCAAATGCCTACACGGGGTAGGAAACTGGAACATTATTTCCATGCTAGAGACATGGGTGAAATAAGAACAAGTGGTGGCTTTCTGCACAACAAACCTAACTCTTCTCCTGCAGGGATGTTGTCACCACAAACTGCTACATGGCTGGAACGCGGTGGTCCCTGGGAGGTCCTTGGTTGGGGCTTTCATCAGGACGTCTAAGGTCCATCCTCCTGTTGCTCATGCCAACCTTCCTGCCTACAGGAACATTAAAATTCTGTCCATAGTCACATAGGCAACAACTGTGTTTTATTTTATTTTGTAAATTGTGTGTTCTTTTTAATAAATCACATCGTAAATGAATTTACTACAAATCCACACACCTTTCGGCCTAATGTCTCACTATTCGTCCAAATAAACTTCTAGTCCAATAATAATCATCAACATTTACAAACTCACTTTGTATGTTTCTTACTCTATTATCTTTACTTTAAATATGATCTCTTATATTTCCTGCCTATTTTAATTCTACCACATTTATTAAATACACAAGTCAGCTGAATTTAATCTCTGCTTTAAACCAATTCAATCTTTGAGTGACGTGTGTGCCAGCCATGGGGGAAGGGGAATATAAAATGAGTGGTATAGCACCATTGATTTAAGAAGCTAATGGATCTGGTAGGAAAGATATACATACATGACAACATATGATAACTGTACAACAGAAATAAAGAGTTATGGAAGGTCAGAGGAAAGTACCGCTACTTCTGACTAGTGCAGGCATTCTCAAAGGGGGCATTCCGGGGTTGGAGAGCAAGAACACTTACCCTTTTTATATATAAAGCAGAGATATACATACAGTAAATAAACATACGCAGTCTATCTGTGGTGTTCAAAATTTATGGGAAGGACGATTAGGAAAAATGTCTCAGGCTCTTGGGTGGCTGAGGGAGGTACAAAAACAGAAAAACAAAAAGTATCTATACATCCCTCACCCATTTCCTCTGACTTCTTTTCAGGATTTTTTTCTCTAACTTTGATTTTTTTGTAGTTTGAAAATAATATGCCGTGGTGTGTTTTGGTGGTTGGGGTGCGGGGAGTTGGCATTTATCCTGTTACTGTTCTCTGAACTTCTTGGATCTGTGGTTTGGAGTCTGACATTGATTTGGGGGAAATTCTCATTCATTGTTTCAAATATTTCTTCTGTTCTTTTCTCTTTCTTCTCCTGGTACTCCCATTATGCATGTTCTAAACTTGTTGTAGTTATCCCACAGCCTTTGGATTTTTTTTGGGGGGGGGGTCTTTGTTCTCTTTGCTTTTTAGCTCTTTAAGTTTCTATTCACTTATCCTCAAGCTCAAGATTATTTCCTCAGCCATGCCCAGTCTACTAGGTGGCCCATCAAAGGCATTCTTCCTATCAGTGTTTTTTATCTCTAGCATTTTCTCCTGGTTCCACTGCTCTACGTACATTGCTCATCTGCGCTTGCAGGCTATCTACTTTATCCATTAGAGCCCTCACCATATTAATCATAGTTGTTTTAAATACCCAGTCGGATAATTCCTATGTCCCTCACATGGCTGGCTCTAATACTTGTTCTGTCTCTTCGAATTGTGCTTTTTGCCTTTTATTATACCTTGTAATTTTTTTGGTGACAGTTGGATATGCTGTCATAAGTAAAATGAACTGCTGTAAATAGGACTTTAGTAATGTGGTATTGAGATGTGAGGGGAGGGCAAGTGTTCTATAGTCCTATGATTTGACCTCAGTCTTTTAGGGAACCTATGCCTCTGGACTGTGAACTTCACAAGTGTTTCTCAGGTTTTTCTTTTCTTCCCCCTTAGGTGGGGGCTTGATTGGAGTGACTGTCTGGCACCTAACTTTTCTCCTGATTTGGGGCCTCTCCACGGCGTGCAGTACCTCTTCTCACACTACGGAAGTCAATAGGAAAGATGCCTCTCTTGCCTGCTGATGATGGCAACCTACAGCCGCAATAGCAGCTTCCTGGCCCAATTGTTCTTGCTAAAATACGGTTATTTCTAGAAAAGGCCTTCCAACTGACCTATGCCCACACACAGTTCTCAAATCTGGTTTGCCAGCTTCCCGTTAAGCCTGTCATTATATTCCATTTTCATTGCTGAAAACCCAGGACCGGTTTCTGAGCTTACAGTCACGAACCCTGACTGATACAGTGGATCACCCCCTAAGGTTTTTCTGCAAGAGGAATGATGCCATCATCTCTCTGCTATTAGGATGTTCACTCTGACCAGTTTGTAGTTAGTGGATGAAAAAAGTAGGAATAGAGATAGGAAGAAGAAATATATTATGGTAGTTTTGACATGACAATACATTATGAGCTTGAACTAGCACAGTGGAAGAAAAGGACAAAAACTCAATGTGATCATGGAGATATAATCAGTAATTGATATGACTTGGTGATTACAAGGGTCAGGGGAAAGTGTGCAAAGAGAAAAAAGAAGCTAGTTGATTAGTTGATGACTCTTGAGATAGCATGTGTAATATATTGATTGTACTCGAGGAGAACAATATTGTGAGCCAGAATATGAGATGTATGGTGGTGTTTCAGTACCAAAAGTGAGAATTTGAGGATAAATAATTAGACCCCTTCTGGAAATGCTATATTTGAAGTACCAGTGAAACATTTCTTAATATGCTGACCACTTATTTTGTGCTTACTTCTTATGTAATGTTAATTACTGGTCCACAAATTTTACTAACCCGTATTATAGTACCTTCAATGTATCAGTGAAGATACACAGTATCTGTGTTGATTCATTGTAACATTATAGCATTTAAAGTAATTATATCCAAAGTTGTGTATATCTATGGAGACAATTGGCTAAATAAAATAATCCTAAACAGACTTTCCATAAACTTTACCTTATTAGAAATATTTTATAATCATAAATGTTAGTCAGAACATATCTCAGTGTACTTCAAAATGCTCATAAAGTATAATGCAAACTATATTTAACAACTAAAGGAAACATACAAACAGGCAAAAACACAAATAATTATTACTGTTTTTAAACCCCTGGTTTACTTCCTTTTTTAAGAATTATACACTGTAAGGGCACCTGGGTGGCTCAGTCAGTTAAGTCACCGACTCTTGATTCCAGCTCAGGTCATGATCTCAGGGTCATAGATTGAACCCTGCCCTGGGCTCTGTGCTGAGCATGGAGCCTGCTTAAGATTCTCTTTCTTCCTCTCCATCTGCACTTCCCCCCAAAAAAAATTAAAAAATAAAAATTATACACTTAAGCTTGCTCATAATAAGATGAAAACTTGATTCATTCAAGCAAAATTTCTCCTTTTTGCTGTACTTCCCTCTCATTCCCACACCTCTCTACCCAATGAGGAGGACATTAATGAACAGCAAAACAACTGGGAAATAAATCAACTAAAATAAAATATTTGCCAAAATAAATGAAAAACTCACATTAGTAATGTCACTACCCTAGAGGAAAATCAAAACAGATCATCTGATTCAGGCAAGATCATATATTATATTATTATATATATAATTATTATGTATTATACATATTATCACTCTAGTATATATTATTACATCATAAAAATACATATTTATATATCATAATATATGTATATATATATTTATATACCATAAAACATATAAGAACTGGGAAATTGTTCTTTTTGCTATTGCTTAGGCTATCATTCTCAAAAGGTATCAGTAGCTCCAAAATTTGTAGCCAGGAAAAATAACTATTTCTGATTACATAAAATATTAAATAATGGATCTAATGCTTGGCTTGTCTCTGCCTCATTTAATGAACTGAATAGATAGATGATAGATGATTGAGATAGATAGATGATAGATGATAGATAGATAGATAGATAGATAGATGATAGATAGATAGATAGATAGATAGATAGATAGATAGATAGATAGATGATAGATTAGATAGATAGAGATAGGGATAGATTTATTTTGATCCTCCCCTGGAACTTTAGAATTTAGTTTCAATAGTTCTAGTTAAAGATAAATTCTGGGATCGAGAACTCTCTCAGTCTTCCATGATATCTCAATTAACCTTTCCTTTGCTGTAAGTTTACACATTCTCTCACTTAACAATGGACTAAGCCCATCGCTTCAAATTAACCATGAATGAATTAAAATAGGCATGGAGAACAAAGTCGTAACAGATTTACCTTCTTCCTCCTAACCTCCTTCTGAGTCTAAAGTAGCAGAAAAGGAACATCTGTAAGGTATCTCAATGTTGAAGAAGAGACAGACACTCTTGTTTTAATGAAGTATTTACTATACGCCAGAGGAGCTTAATCTTTGAAGTACAAATTTACTGATTTTCTGTTAGATTCTCCCAATATCCATGAGCATCTCCTTCCATATTTCTCTTTACCCTTGCTTCCACTGATAAGGAAACAGAAAATGCCTAATAATCCAAGCCAGAGGCCAGGCAAAGGGGAGGTAGAAACTTGTTGGGGAGTATGAGTAAAAAGAAACAAAAGGACCAAGAAATTATATTAAGAGTGAATAGGAATAAGGTCCAAAAAGAATGTTCATCCTTGAGCATGAGGTATCCACACAGCCTCTTCTGAAAATTTTGGAGTCAGACCTCCATATCAATGGACTAAGCCCAAGGACAAATAGAATGGGCTGTATACCCACCACGCTGTGAAACCTGCTGTTTGAGTTGGAATATTTAGTGTTTATGCTTGAAGAAAAGTGATATTTTTTTACAATTTCTTGCTTCTTATGAAATATTTCTTATAGGCCCCACTACCTAGAAGTGTTATAATTTGGGGATGGTGCTATCTGATGTTATTATATTGTGACACAATGTTTGTCTGTGTCTTAACCAAATTGTGCCACAGAACTAACCCTGGCAAGACAATGACATGACAGTTAGTGTGTTTATATAAGGTACAAATAAGTGTACCTTGTATTTGCCATGCATTTATCTAATAAATATTTATAGAGTACTATTTGTGACAATACCTTCTCAGAGAGAAAAAGACAGAGAGGAAATGGAACATGGCCCCCAAAACACAGAATGAGAACACAACTACAAAGATGAAACTACATCTTATGTGAATTTACCAAGGATGGTTCCCAACAAAGACTTTCTAGGAATTGCCAAAAGGTAAGTTCTGTAAAGAAGCATGTAAGACCACATCCTTAAAAGAGTTTTAGAAGGAAGTTATATCATTTTTAGAGCAAGAAAGCTGGTCCACCAAGAGAACCCAAGCAGACAACCACTCACTGGTGGTTACTTTGAGGTTCTAGACCAATGGTTTGGGACTAGTATTAGGCCAGGCAGAGTGGTCTATTTTGGATGTAACCATATGCTAAAAAGTAAGGGGTATTGCATTTGACCTGTATCAGAAATTCAGGAAAGAACAAGGGATGCGTAGAACATGAACCACCCTGCCCTTGAGGTTCTGCAATGGTTGAAATACTTGAATACATCATCCTCAGTATACTATATATCACTGGCTTTATTTTATTTTATTTTTGTAAGCTTTTATTTTAATTCCAGTTAGTTAGCAGAGGGTGTGATATTAGTTTCAGTTGTACAATATAGTGATTCAACACTTCCATACAACACCTGGTGCTCATCACAATTGCCCTCCTTAATCCCTATCACCTAGTTCACCCTTCCCCCACCCCCACCTCCCCTTCTGGTAACCACCAGTTTATTCTCTATAATTAAGAGTCTGTTTCTTGGTTTCTCTCTCTCTCATTCCCTCTCTCTCTCTGTTTCTCTTTGCTCTTTTGTTTCTTAAATTCCACATATGAGTGAAATCATATGGTATTTGTCTTTCTCTGACTTATTTCGCTTAGCATTATACTCTCTAGCTCCATCCATGTCATCCATGTCATTGCAAACAGCAAGATTCCATTATTTTTTATGGCTGAATAATATTCCATTGTATATGAACACCACATCTTCTTAATCTAGTCATCAGTTAACAGACACTTGGGCTCTTTCTGTATCTTGGCTATTGTAAATAGTGCTGCTATAAATATAGGGGTGCATCTATCCCTTTGAATTAGAATTTTTGTATCCTTTGGGTAAATATCTCATAGTTCAATTGCTGGATTGTAGGGTAGTTCTGTTTTTAACTTTTTGAGGAAACTCCTTACTGTTCTCCAGAGTGACTGCACCAGTTTGCATTCCCACCAATAGTGCAAGACGTTTCCTTTTTCTCCATATTCTTATCAACACCTGTTTGTTTCTTGTGCTGTTGATTTTAGCCATCTGACAGGTGTGAGGTGATATCTCATTGTAGTTTTGATTTGCATTTCTTTTAAAGTGAGTATTTCTGGAAAGAAGCAAGAATAAAGGAAGGGAATTCCAATTTCTTAGGAAATTGGAAAGAAATCCATAGAAAACATATCCTCTTGAGGACTTTCAGGGTCCTGGAACAGGAGGGAGGGTATTATTCTACCTACGACAATCTACACCAGATGTCCCCAGTTATATCACATTTGGAGGTAAAAATTCAGGCCCAACAATAGCCACAAACTGGTATAGTTTTGGGTCTTTCCCTTTAGCTCTTCAGGAAAAACACTGACTCCTGCCTCCACCATCCTCTCAAATTTCTTCTCAGTCTGTACTGGAGGTCACCCCTTCTGTCACACATATGCTCAGAAAATAGTCCTGCCAGTTACTCTGATCTCTGCAGTGCTGATCCATTCCTGCTGAGCCTGGACCTCCAGCCACAGAGCCGGGCTGCCCAGCCTTCCTGGACATCTTACCTTGGGTTCATGAAATTCTCCTTCTGGTTTTTCCTCTGTCCTGGCTTCAGATCTTGTGTCTAGGCTGAGGCATGTATCTTCAAGAGTTGTGGTTGGAGTACAATCTGAGTGACCAGCACTGTCCCACACTCAGAATAACTGTCCAAACCTACCTGACACCCATCCACATATTCACAGGGACTCCATACCCTCAAATGAAATCAAAATGGTTTGCATTCTCTATCTCCTTAGGGTTTATTCTTTTCCAAAGAGCTTTAAGGAATTTCTTCTCAGTGCTGGAGAATATTCATAAGTCCTGTTCCTGAAAGAGCCCAGAGTCCCAACACAGAGCCAGGAAGTATGCTCATACAAAATTTTGCCACTTCATGCTATTCCTCTCTAAATAGATACCCAACATCTCCAGTCCTGGGCCAAAGCAGTGAGAAGTTTGACAATGCAGGTGTAGTTTCAGTAAATGGCCTATCGCCCTTGCTAAAATACCATAATGTGTTTAGGTTTCTAAAATGAGTTGCACAGGATTTGTGATGAGAACAGCAATTACATTAGGCTTTCTGCTCATACTTAGTTGATTATCAAGAGTTTCACAGGGGCGCCTGGGTGGCTCAGTTGGTTAAGCGACTGCCTTCGGCTCAGGTCGTGATCCTGGAGTCCCTGGATCGAGTCCCGCATCGGGCTCCCTGCTCGGCGGGGAGTCTGCTTCTCCCTCTGACCCTCTTCCCTCTCGTGCTCTCTGTCTCTCATTCTCTCTCTCAAATAAATAAATAAAATCTTTAAAAAAAAAAAAAAAGAGTTTCACAAACTTCACAATAACCCAGCAGAAACTTGCTGTTGTCAAGAGCATTGTAGCAGACCCTGGTTAGATACTCACCCATTCCATTCTCTTGTTGAGCATGCTGGAAGAAAATTTCACAGGTTCTTTTGAGGTTAACTTAGAGGTCCACGTAATTAGTTTTAACTAATGAAATGTGAATGGAAGTGATATTAGCTTCTTCCTGTCTTGTGTACTAAAATCTCTCAGAGATATTCAGGTAGAGTGTCCTATCCCCTTTGCCCTGAGGATGAATGCAAAAGACTCAGACATGACTGAATCACATGATGAAAAAAGCCAGAACCCTTTAATCACAAAGTTGGAAAAGAACCTTGCCCAGGAGACACATCCAATCTGCATGTGTGTGTGTGTATGTGCGTGTGTGCACGCATGCATGAGTATGTGTGTGTTAAACCACTGAGGTTTGGGGGTTATTTGCTACAGCAACTAGTGTTGGACACTCTGTCTTCTATGGTGTCAGGTGAAATCTCATTGTGGTTTTGATTTGCATTTCCCTGATAATTACTGATGTTGAGCATCTTTTCATCTGTCTGTTGGCCATCTGTATGTCTTCTTCGGTGCTTGCTTCTGCAGCACATATACTAAAATTGGAATGTATATCTTCTTTGGAAAAATGCCTATTCAGTTCCTCTGTCCATTTTTTAAATTGGATTATTTGATTTTTGGTGTTGAGTTGTGTAAGTTCTTTATATATTTTGGATATTAACCACTTTTCAGATACATTATTTGCAAATACTTCTCCCATTCAGTAGGTTGCCTTTTTGTTTTGTTGTTGGTTTCCTTCATTACTCAAAAGTTTTTTATTTATTTTATTTTAATGTAGTCCCAATAGTTTATTTTTGTTTTTATGTTCCCTTGCCTGAGGAGACATATCTAGAAAAATGTTGCTAAGGCCGATGTCCAAGAGATTACTATTAATGTTTCCTTCTAGGACTTCTGTGGTTTCAGGACTCACATTTAGGTCTTTAATCCATTTTGAGTTTATGTTTGTGTATGGTGTAAGACAAATATTTCTTTAAAAAAATACTAGATCCAAATTCTATTAGGCAGGTATTGACATACTTCTGTAGGGTTCCTGGGACGATACCACAGATGCCATGTGTCAAGCATGAAGGTAAATAACAGGCACATATTACATAAGTTGGTTCCCAGTAAAAATGATTTAGGAATATGGCTTGTTTGCATCTATGTTATTATTTCATTTTGACTTTTAATAAAGGACTGCCTCTTTGTCTAGCCTGACAGCATGGATTTTTAGAAGGTGTAATTTACCTCTGAAGCTAAATTTTCTCTGCTTCAGGAAAGGCCCCAGGAAAGGTCCTCCAGTTCCATACATATAAGACAAGTAGCCACTGATCGTTCAGGGATAAAACTTGGAGTCTTCTAATTTGGAAGAGAAATCCTGATGGATTGTGTAGAGTTCTGTAAGTTGAGTTTATCTATAGCCAGACAATAATCCTATACATGACTTTTTTCTTGAAATAAATAAACAAATAAATTGGAATGTTGATAGCCTCTACAATAGGTCATCTGGGAGAAATAGCAGAGGTTTTGGGGAAGTTCCCTGTGTACTATTGGTTTATCTTGTTCATTGGATGTATTTCTTTGTTAAAAAAAAAAAAAAGTGGAACCCACACTACACATTTTAAAAAAAAAAAAAAAGCAAAGGACCCACAGAGTATGCAGCTGATTTTAAGTTCCTCAACCTCACATCCTGGGGAACTATGAAGGGACTATAGAGACATGGTCAGTGAAGATTGATCCAAATGATTTAGTCTGCCCAGATCCTGGCAATAAAATAATGTTGGCAACGGACTCCACTTCAGACCAGTAAGACTTTCCAATGACAGTCACCAGGATTGGTTTACACTTGCTCAGAACTAACTCTAGTGGGCTTTGGAGAATATCTCAGGAAGAAAAGCTGAGGAACAGAATAAGGTTTTCTCAATTCAAGGGATGCAGTCTCAAAGCCATAGTGATTTGACTACTAGAAGGCCTATAACCTTATATTGAACCAGAAGATTGTGAAGCCACACATAGGAATAATTTAGGCTCTTTCCAAACTCTCTTATATTTCAAAAGTGTACCGTCATGAGCCCTTTCCCCGATGCTGATTATAGTTTTCCCCTTATCCTTAATTTCATTCTGCCTTGCCTGCAGCAGGGAAAAAGAAAGTAAAGCTTAAATGTTATTTTTAAGGCTTACTTGAACAAACATGGCATTTTCTTCCTTCCAAATGGCATCCTAAGTACATTCTAAACTGGGCCTGACACTTGGGTAATCTCTTAGAAGTTCGCCAGTCCCATTATAAAGGAATTCTGCTCTATCATAAGGAGATACTTTTGCCGGAGGGAGGCAGTCTGGCCACTTAGCTTCAAAGCCGACTTACTTCCACTCCACTAGCTCTAATTCTCAGTATATTGTAGCCTTTAGCAAAATAGCTTTAGCAAGAAACAAAGAAATGCAATGAACAAAATCATCAAGGGTGATGAAAATAGCCTTTGAGCTCTCATTTGCTTTTCGCCCAGGCTGAAAATATAAACTTTATCACGTTGTTCTCAAGTCAGTTTGCACTCAGCTAGTTAATGACATAAAAGAGACGTATGAAGTTCATCTCGACAAAACACTGTGATTTCTTATTTCATGTGTAGTAAGTATTTTTCAGCTTCATAGCTCAATATATAAAGTGAGCAAGTTGACAATCCAAGCCTCATTTGTTGTCATAAACAAAACTGGAGTGTATTTTCTCTAGGATCTTGTCACATCATTAACTTAAAGTACAATATGGGAGAGATGCCTTACTGCTCAAAAGAATGTCATTGCAGTATTGATTCTTAGACCAACCATGATAAAAAGAATTAGCACTGTTTTCCACCTCTCATTAAGCAGAAAGGATGGAAGGCTTGAGAGTGAGGTTGAACAACAGGAAGATGTAAGGCAGTGGACACACAACTATCTTTCTTTCTACTCAAAGCAGAACTGAACATTGTCCCTGATATATAGGTGTTAGGTTTTCCGCCTTAAAAAAAAATTACTTAATTTAAACACTCTATAAATTCAGACGGAAGAGATCACCGGTTGGGTCAACCAACATAGGAGACAGTTCTCAAGGACCACAGGTCCCATGACACTGAGTACCTTCTGTTTAAATAGTTTCCCACTGTCTGTCAGGTTTGACTAAACTGCCAGACTGAAATTTTTTTGAAAAGGCAACATTGTTATTCAGTGCACTTTTAAGGGAAAAAAAAAATGTACTGGGAAGAAGAATTACCAGGGAAAAATGCAGAAATAAAATTTCCTATTTCAGGCAGTTAGATAATAAATTGCTCAGGCATGGGAATGTGGAATACTTTACATCAACTGGAGAATTGTGGTTATTAAAATGATCTGTCAATAGAAACAAAGCGAAGTTTAGGTGATGAATAGCTAGCAGCTGCACCTTTCCTGCACACTCAGGAATGTATAATGAGGCTTAGGTACTGTGTTTCTTTTCATTTCACTTTTTTGCTAAATAAACAGGGAGGCTAGAAACATCTTCAAGATCATATTTGTAGTGGATTGCATCCCAGTTTTAAATGCCATGGAATATTTATATTTTATAAGGAAATTTAGGGGGATAAAGCAATGCATTTCTTCTGCTCATACTGTCTTCATAACAAACCTGACAGTCCATGAAAGCCTAGCTAAGGAAATTTATATCAAACATAAATACCCCTGGGTCAAGGATAGACTCTCTCAGACAACGATTACAAGCTCTGAACTTTCTTTACAGAAGAAAACAGAGTCAAATTAAAAAAGCCATTGATATCATCTTAGATGTTTTAAAATATATTTATCACAAAATTGACATTAAGATGAAACATTTAAGCAAACATACTGTCTGACTCCCATACTGTATTACCAAAAAGACCACCTTAATCTCAAGTTTCTATAATTCTAATATAAAACATAAGTAAATTGGGGAACTATGGTATAAATAATCTTTGGCTATAGTTACCTTCTTGACTTCCTGGACCTCAATCTTTCTGAACCTTGTAGCTCAAGCCATTTAACGCTCAATGTTCTGGACCAAGGTCTCACTCTAGTCAGGTAAACCGTATGCCAGTCTCACAGAAACAGCAAATCTTTCTTGCCCAAGCATGTTGACTCTAAGAACTGGTCTCCCTTAGTTGTTGAAGCCCAGTGACCAAAGACAACCAGAAACACCAATGCAGTGTAAGAAAGTGGGATGTGATAAAATGATTTATAAGAAATATATATTTGTTCATTCACATGGCCAAAATGTACATTTCAGATATATTTCGTCTTTATCCACAGTTCCTGAAAATGCTTCAGAACCATAAATATGAATGAGTGTCATGTCATTATAATGACGGTGACTTAAGGACCCCACCCAAGGTTGCAGAGTTTGCCAGGAGGACCAACCATGTGAGTAAAGGGTTGGAACTTTCAGTCCCAACCTCCTGACCTCCACAGAGGGGAGAGGGGATGGAGGTCGAATCAGCAAATGGCCAATGACTTAGTCAAATATGACTATGTAGTGAAGCCTCCATAAAAACCCAAGAGGACAACTTTTGGGCTTGTTTTTTGGAGAACTTCCATGTTTGGGGAACCAGAACACTTCCACATGCCACTGAGACAGACCCCAAGCTCTACACTGACAGAAGCTCTTTTCTTGGGGACCTCACCCTATGTATGTCTTCATCTGGCTGTTGATTCATATCCTTTATCATATCCTTTAATGAACTTGGTGAACAAAAAGTGTTTCCCTGAATTCTGTTAGCTTGTTTAGCAAATTGAACCTAAGGAGGAAGTTGTTGGAACCTCCAATCTGTAGCTGGTCATCAGAAGCATAAGTAACAGCCTAGGGCTTGTGACTGTTATTTGAAGTGTGGTGTAACTTATAGACTGAACCTTTAACTTTTAACCTTCAGTCTGATGCTAACTCCAGGTAAAGAGTGTCAGAATTGATTGGATATCTTGGACACCCTCCTGGTGTTGTGTGGAAGAACCCCCTACTCCCACCCCCAACACTGGAATTGGATGAGGTTAATTAGTTTCTTGAAGCAAAAGAGAACACACACCAGAGCTATTGTGGGGGCAATTTGGAAAAGGCTGTAGAAAAGACGAGGATCTCATAGGGTTTTAGCTGGTACTGATTGATTCTAAGCAGGGACATGGAAGTGGGTGGTCCCAATTTGAGATGGATGCATTCAATAAGTGGAATAGTTCCACAATTCAGTATTTTAGTCATCTTTATTCAAGAAATGGGAGAAATGAAACAGGGTTATGGATGTCTTGTCATTAGTAATATCTTGGGTGTGGTGTGGCCTTGGGTATGACTCTATTAGAAACACTGTTTTTGTTAGCTTTTCCCTGATCCATTGGAAAAATGTTTGGTGTTCCTTTGGGAACATCAGTCTTATCAGCAGGATTGATTTTTACTTTCACATTTTGTTCCTGATCCAAAGACGTCTGTACTACGAATCTCAGGTTCTTATTTTATTCATTGGATCCCACTATCCCACTTGTTTGGGTTTTCTGTTCAATGGCACTAGTCTTCTGTTTCCTTTCTAAAGACCAGGCACATGCCTCCGAATACCATTTGGCTGGGGTTGCGATAGTTTTGAATGTACCTTCCTCATGCTAATGGTTTTATGGGACTCGGTTGCCAAACTCTGTCACCTGCCAGGACATCTGCCTATTTAACTGCAGAATATTTTAGTTGCTTAAACCTCCCTCATTGGCTGCTTTAGGAACTTTTCCTGATTTTCTGCCTTGTCATTTTTGTTTTGTTCAGTCCCTCTTGCCCAACCACCAACTGGACTCCAACAGAAAAGAAGAAACACAGAAACAAAAAATTGAAAAATTTGGTCCAAGATACAAATGTTTCCGAATATATAGTTGTTTGGCAATTGACAATTCATGCTATAGGCAACACCAGTAACTATCCTGTTGTTATTATTATTTGCCTTCAAAAAATGAGAACGAAACACACTAAATTAACCTGAAATGATGAGTGAAGAAAGGGGAGGTGTTTCTTCTTTGTTTCAAAACCGCTCCAAGACAGCTTGGGTTTAAGCCTATGCTATCAGCAACATGATACTGGAAAACAATTATTTAACCTCTTTGTGCGTTGATTTCCTTCCTCTGCAAAAACACATACAATAATAGTCTAAGGTCATGGGCACCTGGGTGGCTCAGATGGTTAAGCGTCTGCCTTCGGCTCAGGTCATGATCCCAGCGTCCCGGGATCGAGTCCCGCATCGGGCTCCCTGCTCCTTGGGAGCCTGCTTCTCCCTCTGCCTCTCTCTCTCTGTCTCCAATGAATAAATAAATAAAATCTTTAAAAAAAATAGTCTAAGGTCATAAGATTGTTGATATGTACAGTGCATCATATGGCACATAGTGCTTGGTCATTATTATTATTTATCATAAAGGCAATTTCTGAAGATGGTGTCACTGGAGGGAAAAAAATACTGAGACCAGCTATCAAATTATTATTAGGGATATTTCTGGAAAACATGACCTAAAAGTTTTATTCTTAACATTTAAATGATTTTTTAGGTTAGTGCCATTGAACAAGAATATATATGATGACAAGAATGGGAATAATTCAATAACGTAAGTTCTGAGATAATACACCTAAGGTCTGCCGATGTGAGTAACAGTGATGTTGTAGTGCTAACACAATTCTTAAGTGCCATTGTTAGTTATGCCATTGTTTAAATCATGTAGGATTTTGTAATTTACATGTTCCTAGAGGTTTTAAAAGTAAGTGCACATTATAAATCAAAGGAATAATAATAATGGCCATAGACATTATCAGCAAATAAAATATGACTACTAAATTATCTTAGCAACTTTCAAACTAATGCTCATATATAATGTGTTATTATTTTGTGCTTCCCTTAAATATTTGTTTTAACCCAATAATTCAAATTCTTTGCTCTTGCTTAATGTATTATACAAAAATATTGGAATATTTTGCCATCCAATGGAGGAATCATTTAAATTCAACTCTTTCCATCAACCTTATATTTTTCTTACTCCAAATATTGCACTGTAACAACATGTAAAACATCACTTTCTCAGATGGAGATGGGGACCGTTTTCTCAGCCCTGCTTAGCAAGCCCTCAGCACAACCGAACCCCTTCATCGTCACCTTATGTTTGCTGACAAAATTTCATTTTCTTATCAGCCAATTCAACACAGTCCCTCAGCATAGGAACAGAAGGCTTCTATTGTACTCTTTACCTTTATCGAGCTCCAGCAAGCATTCTCCACCTAAACATTCTTGAAAACTAACTTTAAATCTTTGCCTGAGGGAATTTTTTTTTTCTGCCTTCCAATTTTCCACTTCTGTGGTCTTCTCTTTGCTTTAACATATTCTGAAATGTGTGCAGTTGATAGCAACACATTTGAAAAGGCAGTGCCCAGGAGTACCCCTCTCCTCGGCTTTATCCAGGGACTGCCCTGGTTTCTTGTGCTGTGGGATCTGTTGTGGTGCTGTCTGCCTAATGAGGTGGCCATCTAATATTTTATTAGGTGTCTTGGTAGATTCCAACATATAGTCTCTTCTTTTATTTTTTAACACTGAGACAAATTGCCAGGGAAATGAAATTTAAATAACAGTCACAAAAACTCTCCGATGTAGATGACATAAAAGCCACTTACTGAAGTAAATCATGTCTTGGCAACTTAATGTCTTGCAGTAATGAGAAAATTTGAAGTCATTCCTAGGAACAATAGATCATAGAGCTCTGTCTTTAACAGGAGCTTAAGATAAAATGAAAAAAAAAAAGGCAATAGCCATTAATATAGGAAACAGCTATGAAAATAAAACTTAGAAGAAGATACACTAAATCAAGATTTGAACATCTTAAAAATAGTGCTGCTAAAAAGTGGGAAGCAATTTTAGGCATAATAAAAACCTTTAAAAAAATTAAAGTTCAGCGGTCCTCAAATGCTGCTTCATGTGAGGCAAAGCCAGGTGACGCACAGGGAGCAAACTTCTGGTCGCTCAGATATATGCAACTGAACCTTAAAAACTGAATTTGCAACTTGCTTCTTCTGGTTGGCACTTCCCTCTATGAAGTGTGGGTACATTATTTTATCCATCACAAGTGGATGCTTTAGAAAATAATTGATCACATCTAGAGAATTGATTTTATCAATTACAAGTAGCGATCGGATTCAAAGACATACATATACCTAACAAACCCAAAAGGGACTGAATATTAAAGCTTATGTCAATGGGTCAATTGAATCCAGGCAAGCGGGGAGGGCACTCATGTTCCATATATTTATTTTTCTCTTATTACCAATGTAGGAGTTGTTCATGTAGAAAATCTAGAGAATACAGGGGTGCCTGGGTGGCTTAGTCGGTTAAGCGTTTGCCTTTGGCTCAGGTCATGATCCCAGAGTTCCGGATTGAGCCCCACGTCTGGCTCCCCGTTCAGCAGGGAGCCTGCTTCTCCCTCTGCCCCTCACCCAACTCGTGCTCTCATTCACTCTCTCTCTCTTTCTCTTTCTCAAATAAATAAATAAAATCTTAAAAAAAAAAAGAAAATCTAGAGAACACAGATAAACTGAAAATGGAAAATAAAAATCAACCACAGGTGCACCACCCAGAGAGAAACACTGCATCTCTTTGTAGTATGTCTTTCCAGGCTTTATATGAATATTTTTATATATTATTCTGTGTTATGTGTGTGTGTTTATTAAGTTTTTATTTTAATTCCAATATAGTTAATGCATACTGTTTTATTATTTTCATATAATTTTATATTAGTTTTAATAGAAAAAAGGATACCCTGACACACATATATATATGTTATTTGACAATTTGCAGGTTTTTATTTAACAATATATAATAAATATTTTTGATGTAATAAAATATACTTCTAAAACAAAATTGTATATGGCTTTAGTAGTCCACTGTTTATGTGATATTTGAAATTTAAGAAGGTAACACATCTCAACAACTAAGTTTAACTTAACTCAGGAACCTCAACTTTCAGTGATGATGCAAAATCTTGTCTTACAATCAAAGGAAACTGAATCTCCTTTGAATTTACATCACATTCAAGATTCTTTTTCCTTTCTGAGAAGGGGTCTATATATTGGGGGAAAGTTATGCATGGTGGACATACATGCATGGGTATTGGGTAGATGGTCTTTTACAGCTGACTCCCTACATCCATCTTCCCCCGATCTGGTCCCTGGTTCTGGCGGAGTCCACTGCTGCCCACACTTTCAACTTGGCACTGATGAGTAGAAGGAAGGTACCTAGGTTCTAGATTTGATTTGATCTTATGTCCTTGATTCTTGATGCTACTGTGGTTTGGGCAAGGGTAATGTCCATTTCCTCACCTTTTGGAGGATACTCAGCCTTTCTGTTTCTGACTTCTGTCAGCATCAAGTGCTGAACCCTCAGAAGGTCTTATGCGTCATCACTTGACTGAGTGACTTCAGGCTCTGGTTCTTCTCTCTCAGGTTCTAAAGAGCCCAGTAGGTTATAATTTATGCACGCTGACATCCAAGGATAACTGTAGGAAAAAGAGGAGGGAAGGAGTGTGTCTCCCAGGCTCTCCTACCATAAAAGAATGCTATACTTCCTCAAACCGTCCTGGAAAGAATCCTTCAGTGAACCCCTGACTTCAGAAATTCCAGTCAAAGAAAGGCACTCTTTCTTTATTTTAGAATCACCTCAACTTTAATGGTTAATATTATGTGTAACCCTGGTTGGACGACAGTGCTCAGATATTTGGTTAAATATTATTGTGAAGGACATTTCTGTGGAGGTATTTTTTAAATAAGATTTACATTTAAATCAGTGGACTTTGAGTAAACAGGTTACCCTCCATAATATGGGTGAGTCTTATCCAGTATGTTGAAGGTCTTAAAGGAACAGAAGACTGATGTCCCCCAAACAAAAAGGAATGATTCCAGCAGACTGCCTTTGGACTCAGACTGGCACTCTTCTCTGGGTCTCCAGCCTGTTGGCCTACTCCGCATGTTTTGGACTTGCAACTCCATAATATCATGAGTCAATTCCTTAAAATAAATCTCTTGATAGATGGATGGATAGATAGATAGATGATAGATGATAGATATCTCTATCTACACACACACACACACACACACACACATCCTATTTGTTGTTTCTCTGTAGAACCCTGACTAATATGCCATACCCCAGAAATCAGAGAGCTTCTTTGCCTCCACTCTACTTCTTCCTACAGGAGTGACCCTGAAAAGTAGAAAGGTTTGTGAACTTAGCTTTTATTTTCACACTCTCTAGTGGATTAAATGGTGATCCTCCCGCTACTCCCAAAGATATGGCCACATTCTAATGTGTGGAGCTTGTAAATGTTACATTATTTAGAAAAAGAATCTTTGCAAATGTAATTAAGTCTTTGGAGTTGAAGAGATCATCTGGATTATCCGGGTGGGCTCTAAGTGGAACGAAAAGAGTCCTTATAAGAGAAAGGCAAAGGGAAATTTGAGACAGAAAAGAAGGAGGCAGTGTGATCCTTCAGCCTGAGATTGGAGGGATGTGGCCACCAGTCAAGAAATACAGCCACTTGAAACAGGAAGGAGCAAACATATTCTCCAAGGGAACCCAGGGGCCTCCAAGGCAATGCTGCTCTGCTGACACATTCAGGCCAGACTTCTATCCTTCAGAGCTATGAGAGAAGAAATTGCTGTTATTTAAAGCTACCAAGTTGTGGTCATTTGTTATGGCAGCTTCAGGAAACTAATAGACTCTTCCTCTTTGCAGTTTAGGTTCCCTCCCTAAATTCTGTTGTTTTTTTTTTTTCTCCCCTTCCTTCCAAGCACACTTTATATGGGAAAATGGAAGCAAGTCAGGTACAGTCTTTTGGAATGTACCCCTATATAAATTTCTATCCACACTCCTCACCTACCCTTGAACACATGCAATGGTGGCCAGCAACAGAGAAGGGATTTCTTTAAACCAAAAAGCTAAAGAAGATAGCATCATTTTAAAATTGTGCCTCTCTACCAAAAATTACCTTTTGTTGCATATACTTTTACCATATCTAGTTAACCAATATTGAGGTTGTTGGGTATTTATCATAAAGCGGATAGCTGCGAGTGATCATATTTTGGCTAAATCCTTACCCATTACAAGGATGGGAAATTTTTAAGTGGAAATACTGAGTTATAGACTGCAAAGATCTAAGGATTTTGGCTTATTTATTATGCCTTCTTACTAGTCTCCTTGCTTCTGATTCAGTGTTTCCCAAAGTATGTTAACAAGAGATACTTGTTCCAAGAAGGTATTAGTGAACAGGCAGTAGGTAGGAAAGAATCCTATAGTCACACTTCTGGGTATTGATTATATTGTGGTAATTCACCATGTTTGAAAGAATCTACATTCTAAATTCCTTCAGTATGACTCCTGCTTCCTCTGTCAGAGTCTGAACTCAATTTCTTAGTCTCTCTTGCAGACAGAATGGTCACATTTACCTTGGCTCCTCCAATCAGATGCACTTGCATAATTAGTTTTAGGAGTGAACAGAGTGAAATTACACGTAATTATCAACCTTTTGTAGAGATTAGCAGTGGATGTGGCCAGCTTTGCTAAAGCACTTATAGAAGAATTTCTGACATGTGATCCTAATTCTCCCTGGTATGACCTGAAGTAATGGATTTAAGTAGTAGCAATGCTTTTCCTTGAAAGCAGCCCTTATGGTATACCATTGAGGCTTTTTCTCACTGTAGAGCTTACAGTCTTAGCTCCCAGGCCCTCTTGGAGAATCAGTTAGTTGCTTAATATTTCTTAGTAACTACCTTTCTGCTTAAACTCACTAGAGTGGCTTCTCCTTTTTGTGATAAAGAACACTGACCAACAACGCATTAGACAAGTTTGGGAAACCCGGAGTTAAGTTTATGATGCGGTTTTCTTTACTAAAGACAGCTTTAGCATACTTAATGTACATTGTGGCCTTCCAAGAAGGTAAAGTATGCAATTTTTTCTTGAATGTATTTAGCTACCACATCCTTACTCAAAAGAAAATCATATAAAACCCATGTTCCGTGGAAGATTATTTGAGAAATGTTTCAAGTTTCCCCAGTCTACTTGCCATGAGAAAGATAGAGTAAGCTTGCCAGCATGCAAATCTTACCATGGTCCTCCCCTTCCCAAAATTATTCAATAGTTTTCCATTGGCCTACATGATAAAAATATAAACTCTTTGGTGAGACATAATATTTTACCTATGCTTTATTTATTTATGACTTTAAACATTTAACTCTTGGTTCCTAATCCAACCACATAGCCCTCCTCTACTTTCCCTAGCTATTATCCCCTACATTTAATTCCAGGATATTGAACTGCCTATAGATTCCAGAAAAAGCCTTGCCCCTCTCTACCTATGTATGCACTGTTCCCTCTGCCCTTATCCTTTTCTCTTAGGAATGTAACCAACTTTTTACATCTTAAAACTCTCAGCTCAAATTCTAAATTTCTCTGTGACGTTGAACTTGACACCCGAAGGGCAAATTTGGACACTTCTTCTCCTTCTAATGCACTTGGCACATGCACCATTAAAGTGATTGCCTTTTTTATCTCCAACTGCTTACTTGAAGTGTCCCTCTGTAGCAAACTATCATTCCCAGAGGGCCTGGGCAGCATCATACTTCTTATATAATGTCATTAGCATGGGAAGGAGACATGAGTAGAGTTCTTTATAGAATCAAGTCTCCTGTCTCTGTTAGTGGATAAATCAAGTGCCCAGATTCAGATTGATGTTCATGGAAGTTCTTAACTTCTGGTCCAAGTTTTCTCCATACAGATTCCATTTTGAGTGGGGGACAAGAAGACACCTATAAGTACTACTCAGCTCACCCACCAGTTCCTTCCTGAATGTGGAAGAATTTCATTCTTCCTTACTCTCAACTCCCAGTACAATTGGGCCTCTCACCTTCCTATAAATTTCTTTCTTATTCACTCCTTCCCCACGTGCCCTGGAGTCCCTTAAGGAATTTTGCACCCTGATTCCTACTCCATGCTCCCGCCTCTTTTTCTCAAACTCCATTCTTGGTTGACAAGCTTTCCCTTTGGCTTGATTTTTCTTAAAATGGAATTGAGAAGTTATGGGTCTCTGAGATAAGAGAAAATATTGAAGGAAAGAATAACTGTTTCAGCCTCAGGATCAAATATCAATAAGAAAATCAGCCATTTACTTTGTCGAGCAAACTTTTCATAGCATAACTGCTGTGTTTTTATGCAGAGAGATTTCTTTTTTCTTTCTTTCTGAGTTCTATTTTAAAGGCCTACATCTTTTATTTTAGCTCAGCTAATACCCAGAAGTGATGCATTTTATGCCCAAGAAGGTGGTAGTGATAGACACCTAGGTAAGGAAACTCTCTCCTGCCATATTTGCATTCCCAATGTCCAGCAGAATGAGGACACATATTACATATATGCAATTGTCCTTTAAATTATCACAAAAATTAACAAATAAATATTTCTAAGTAAAGGGCATTAGGTGAATAATAAGGTCAGGAACCCATTTTTTGTGCTTTTATAAGATTTATATATATATATATATATATTTATTTATTTATTTATATAGAGAGAGGAGAGAGTGCACACGCATGAGCGGGGGTGGGGGGCATGGCAGAGAGAGTCCTCAAGCAGACTCCCCACTGAGCACAGAGCCCAACGCAGGGCTCGATCCCATGACCCCAAGATTATGACCTGGGCTGAAATCAAGAATCAGACGCTCAGCTGACTGAGCTACACAGGCACCCGGGTCAGGAATCCACTTGACAAATGATTCTGTGAACTGGAAGTTGCCCAGTAGAAACAGAATGTTTAGGCCACTGACAAACAAAGCTTTGCCTTTGAAACGAACTGAGCAGCATTTGGAAGGATATGTAGGGTCAGAAGTTTTCTATTTGCTTGTTTTCATTTTTGTTTTTTAAGATGGGAAAGACATAAACATATCAATGAAATGAAGGGAAAGGCTTTTTGGAGAGTAAAAGGTTAAAAGTATGAAAATAGAGGGCATAAATTAGGAAGCAATGTCCCTAGGAAAAATGAAGGGAACATAATCTTGAGCAAACATGAAAGGATTCACTTTGCATAAGAGAGAGACTCCGTCTTTACATTGAGGATGGGGTGGATGTGAAAATGGACACAGAGGCAGTAAGGTTTATCACAGAGGATCAGGAATTTAAAGAAATTCGCACCTGAGAGCCTCTCTCTATTTAGACATGTATATATGTATTTTTATCTTGTTTGCCATGAGTTGAGTACATTTTACTCAATAAGTGGTAGCACAGATCCATGTGAAAGTTTCCTCTTTCATTTTACTTAATCATTAGTTTTATCCCTATTTCCACTTTCATTCATCTACTCTGCCCCTATAGGCATTTATTCAAATGTCTTTTACCTGTGATATTTATCTATCTGACGGTGCATTATTCTTAGCATATGCATGTGTAGATGCAGTTGGGGAATATGTCAGTCAACAAAACAAAACAAAAAAATGTACTGCCTTTATGGATTTTCCATTCTAATATGAGCAGAGGAAGCAGAGAAGAGAAAAAAACTAAATAAGTAAAGCATATAGCTTAGATACTCATAAGTGCTATCAAGAAACAAGAAATCAGACAATAGGGCCACCTGGGTGGCTCAATCATTGAGTGTCTGCCTTTGGCTCAGGTCATGGTCCCAGGGTCCTGGGATCGAGCCCCACATCGGGGCTCCCTGCTCCGCGGGAAGCCTGCTTCTCCCTCTCCCACTCCCCTTGCTTGTGTTCCTGCTCTCCCTATCTTTCTGTCTCTGTCAAATAAATAAATAAAATCTTAAAAAAAAAAAAAAAGAAATCAGAGAATAAGAACAGGGAGTGCCCAGGAAAGGTGAGGTTGGGATTCTGATTGGGGCAGTCGGAGTATCACTGAGAAAGTGACATTGGAACAAATACTTGAAGACAGACAGAGATTCTTCTCTGCTCAGAACCTTCAGAAAGCTTCCCACATCACCTGGAGCAGAAAGCATGGATCCTTAGAAAGGCCTGCAAAGTCCTGTACCCCTGCCCACCCTCCACCTCTGCAACCTCTGGTCCTCCTCCCCCTCACTCCCGAAGTCCAGAAACAGTAAACCCTGTGCTGCTCTTAGAACTCACCAGGACCTACCGGCATCTGCACTGGCTCCACCTCTAGTTAGAGCTCAGTTCCTGCAAATATCCAAACAGCTCACCTCCTTACTTCTTTCCACTCTTTGATTAATTGTCACTTTCCCAACAAGGCATTCCCTGAGCATGCATTTAAAATAAAGCAGCTAGATGCTCTGAACACAAACTGGGGATACATTGTGCCCATGCTTATGGTAGATGGGAAGAGGGTACCTAGAGATACAAGATACCCTCTGTTCCCTTTAATGGCCCATACTGAGAGTACAATTGCCTGATTTCCTTTCCAGCTCTCCAGCTATGAGGTCTTGCTACCCCCAGGAAGAGGGAGTGAATAAAGTCACTGGAGCATCCAAAAAATAATAATAAATAAATAAAATGTTAATGTATCTTCTACCACCAAGCCTGCAGTCCCTATCCCTCTCCCCTGCCTAATTTTACTCCATAAAATGTATCTCTTTCTAAAATGTTAAACAGATTGCTCCTCTTGTTTATTATCTGTCTCCCATCAACTCCCCTTCCCAGCACCCCACCCCCCGCAAAGGCACACACACTAGAAGGTGAGCTCCTGGGGGAGGTGGCCAGGAATATTTCTTTTCTGTTTTATTCACATATATATTTACTGATCATCCACTTCCTCCTTGCAGGACCTAGAGAATTAGGCTTTGAATAAATTTTTGAGAAACACATGAGCAGAGGGAACAAACCATGGGATATCTGGGAGGCAAGTGGGCCAAGGGAAAAGTGTTCTTGTTTATTCAAGGAAAGAAGCCACTGTAGCCGGAATAGATGAATGTAGAGAGGAAAGCAAGACAGTGGACAAATTGTTTTGGGTTTTGTTGGCCCCTGTAGGATTTTGGAAGTCTTGGGAGAATTTTAACAAATCGACTATAATAGGCCAAGGGTTAAAACTGAGAGACCAGTTAATAGACCAGTGCAACAAACCAGCATAGAAATGATGGAAGAGGGCCCCTGAGTGGCTCAGTTGGTTAAGCAACTGCCTTTGGCTCAGGTCATGATCCTGGAGTCCCGGGATCGAGTCCCGCATCGGGCTCCCTGCTCGGCAGGGAGTCTGCTTCTCCCTCTGACCCTCCTCCCTCTCATGCTCTCTGTCTCTCATTCTCTCTGTCTCAAATAAATAAATAAAATCTTTAAAAAAAAAAAAAGAAATGATGGAAGAAGCTTAACTTCTTATAAAATGTTTGGTGTCATTTTGTGTTCTTATATATTTTTTTAATTTGTACAAATATTATTATATTCTTTCTTTCTTTCTTTCTTTCTTTCTTTCTTTCTTTCTTTCTTTCTTTCTTTCTTTCTTTCTTTCTTTCTTTCTTTCTTTTTTGGTCAGCAGTATGTTTTCACAGCTGTCCATGATGATGGATGAGCATCTAGTCAATTGCTTCTAATTACTATGTATTATTCCACTGTCAGCATCTATATCTTTTTTTTCCTAACATGAACCATAAACAAGGCTAAAGTTGGGATAAGCTGTTGTTAGGGGAATAATGTGAGGAGAATGAGGGTAAGGACCAAATTGCTAAGGAGAATAGGAGAGTAAAGCAGAAAAGCAATCATTTGGATTAAACAATGTTGGAGGGGCGCCTGGGTGGCTCAGTCGTTAAGTGTCTGACTTCGGCTCAAGTCATGATCCCAGGGTCCTGGGATTGAGCCCTGCATCGGGCTCCCTGCTCAGCAGGAAGCCTGCTTCTCCCTCTCCCAATCCCCCTGCTTGTGTTCCCTCTCTCACTGTGTCTCTCTCTGTCAAATAAATAAATCTTTAAAAAAAAAAATGTTGGAATTTGCCAGATGAGGATGGTGAAGGAAGAAAAGGTCAAAGAAATAAAAGAACTCATAAGAAAATGGCCAAAAGGATAAACCCCGGGCCCTTCTGGACATTAATTATAGTAATAAAAACAAAGACAGCACCACTAACAATCAGTAGTTTTCCCTAAATACACAAGACATCAGGTAAGGATTCACATGCATTAATCGAGGAATGGACGAATACATTTGAAGAACAAAGAAAAATCAGGACATTTGCTACTACATTGAAATCAGCAAAGCAATTTGATGAAAATAACAAAATGAAAGCCTTAGAAATATAGAGTATGATATTCAGAAGCACTGAGGCTTAATCTCCCAGAAGCAAATACTTTCGAGACTACAACCAAGTCTAGTGAATGTCTTCACCACTCATTGGGAACTAGGATATGTTCAAGAATCATGTGCATGGGTGTTGACGCTCTCTGAAATGAAGGTAAGAATTAGGGTGGAAAAGTCGGATGATCGGCAGATTCTGACTGTGTTTGTAGTTGGGAGGCAGATGATACCATCCCAACCTCTCAGTCCCATTGATATATAGGGCAGGGAGGAATAAAAAGCCTGTGCTGGGGATGGCCATTAGAGAAACAACACCACAGGAGGACAGCAGACTTAAGGCAACACAGAAGGAAATCAAGTGCAGACGCTGAGATACAAGGCAGTTTCTTGTCAGTGGGACAAGAGGCTCCAAATAGCACAATAATGAGGTCTAAACGAAGGTAATGGGAGAAAGTACAGAACCATAGGGTAGTCAGAGGAGGCAAGAAATAGCTGATAAAACAGGCGTGCAATTTAGGTAGGGGGATCTCCTAATTCTAAATCAAATAATGGCAAAGTTTTCTCAGTTAATTAAAAATGACTTTATTATTAAGGATTAGTCCTGTGTAGCCAGTTTCCCCAACCAGAGTGAAATCTTTTAAGTTAGACAAGTGCTTTAGCTCTCTGAATAGAATCCATGCAGGAGGCATGCCTTCCTGATGGGGAAGGATGTCCTATTTCCCCCAGCCCCCCGCTTTCCCTCCCACCTCCCACACATCCATGCACATATACAAAATAAAATAAAAATTAAAACTATTAGCAACATTGTCACGATGCCTATTTGATCAATTGGAAAAAAATATGGCAAACTATCATCCCAATAACCACATTAAATGGCCTTTCATTCTCCTACCACTTCTTAGAGCAAATAATAATCTGTTTCTGACATTTAATAATTTTAGCTTTTTAAAATTTTTTCTGGTTGATTCTTCGGCTGATAACTTTAAAGTAACTTTTTCTTTTTATCTTCCTAATATTTGATATACACACAAGCCATTAACAGGTCTGAATTATAAATAAATATGCAGAAGTCATTTTCTCACCTCAATTTTTGCACATCATTCTAAAAATAAAATATGATAAACTAGAGCAGTTTATATTTTGGAGAATCACAGTGTGCTTATAATTCAAGTGATAGGGTTCGTTTTTAAAAGTTAATAAAGAAATGCATACTAACTATTCGACTCCTAATTATAACAACTGCTCAGTAGCCCTGAACACATATATCAGATGCAGGAGTCATATACACCTCCATCTCTGAGCTTGGTGATATTCACCAACGTTCACGTTCATTTTGAATTTTGTTTCCACATATGTTCTAAATCTCCCATAGGGCCGGTAGTGACTGGATTATGTTTCCACATATGTTCTAAATCTCCCATAGGGCCAGTAGTGACTGGATTATGTCCTAGGAGGTTTCAGTCCACAGGAGAAGACCCCAGTATCTATTTTCCCAAAGCCCTGGTAAAGAATGTGATCATAGATTCCTTCTTTTAGGGTGTGAAATCATGCCCATAGCCAGAGAATGGCCACATAGAATAGTATACTGACGAGAGCATTCCACAGCTTAGAGACACAAATGGAAGAACTGGAAACCACCCTAACATTTGTTCTCTCATTTATTGAGCAGCACTGTGAGCTAAATGCCGGGACAAAATGAACGAGGAATTGCCCTGGAAGAACCCATAGTCCACGGAAGGAGACTGATGTATAAACAAATATTTACAGTAATGACAGTAATTCATACTTGTAACCTCTTAGCTGTTGGCTGAATAATCTGGAAGAGCAGGGAGAATTGTCCATTGATAGAAAGAAATCTACCTTATTAGCAATCTCTTGTGAACAAAACAAAGTCGAAGTTGTGATACAAAACCTTTGCTTCTTCTAACCAAGAAAAGTTCAGTCCCTTTGGTGTTCTTTTCAAGGGGCTGTCAGGTGTCTCTTCCCTCCCTGGCTGTTCTCTCTGCCTGCGGTTTTCTGGGTCTTTTCACCGTTTTGGATCTTCTTGCAGAGTGCTGGCTCCAGGCTGGAAATATAGCAATAGATCCTTATTGGCCTTAATATAAGGAAACTCTGGTCCTTCAGAGTCTCCAAAATGGAGAAGCTACAACATAAATCTTTCTTCACCAATATCTACCACACTATCCCATTTCTTTCTCTAGACAAAATTGTTCCAGCGTTAATGGACAAGGTCTGATGATGTGAAAAGTGATCAAGTTCATGGATTCTGGAGCCAGATTGCCTGGGTTTGAAACACTGCTTGACAGTATGGTACATCTTTCCTTTCCTCATAACATTGGTTGAGGATTAAATTAATTGATAATATGTGTAAAGAGCAAGGAGAAAATGGAAAACAAAAATGTGAGAGAAACTGCAAATCTCATTCTGCTACAGAAAGGTAAATGAGCAACTCTGGAGATGCAGGGGTGTCAGGCACACTGGCTTTGGGCCAATCCTCTGTCCTGGTGCCATTGTTGTAGACCCCCTTCTGTTTGGGAGAAATTCCCACTGTTTTGGTCTCCAAAAGAAACGGCCTCCTTAGGGCTGCTATTCCTGTGGCCATCCCCATGGAATTAGTCTTAGCAGGTATTCAGTCTTCTCCAGTTATGCCAAGGTGGAGAACTGGTCTGCCTCCAGTCTGTTTCTCACCAGGTGCGTAGGTTCTTTTCCCATAATGGAGATTGAGGGTTTCCAAGAGCCCAGGTCTGACCTCTCACCTCTCATCTCTGCATCATGCTCAGATCCCTTATCGCTTTCCTTTTCCAACACTAGTAGATGGAGGGTTTGTTTGACCATTTTGCCACCTGAAGTTGAACCAGACAGCTTCTATTTCAGTTCTATGGGCCCCGAGGATTAGTCCTGTGTAGCCAGTTTCCCCATCCGGAGATACTGAACTGAACCATTGCAATCCTGGTCATGAAAATCTAAGGTCACCATCACTACTGGTGCAGTGCCAACTGGTTTACCTTGTTAATGGGAACGGATTTTTCATAAACCTAGTAAGAGGGAGATGATAGGGAAGGGAACCGGGCTGTCTGTCCTACCTCCTTTGACTGGGTGAATATTTCTTCAGTCAGGACCCTATCCCCATTCTTCTGAAAAGTCTACTTTTTTTTTTTTATCTTTCTTAAGTTTCGGAGCCCTCATTTGATTATTGCCTCCAGAGGTGAGGTATTCACAATACAACCCTTAGCTAAGCACATTAGATTCCACAAAGGACTTTTTGTGGGATCTAATGTGCTAGGCACTTTTTGTTTTTTTTTAACTTAAAATCTCCAAGAAAATACCACCTAGAGAGTTTCTTCTATAGAGTAATGCAAGGTCACAAGGAGGGAGGGCGGTGGATAAACTTACTTCTAGAAAGGAAGACTGCTTATAACCTTAGAAACTGAGATTTTAAAGAAATCAATCCCTAATGCTTCCTTGCATGGAACAAATAGCAGCAGAACATCCATGAAAAATTAGTGAAAATGAATTAAAACTTTTCTCTCTCTTACTAGCTTCTGGTCTTGAATTATTTACCATCTCTAAGGCTTTGTCTCCTCATCTATAAAGTAGGTATACTTATTTCTACTTCATATGACTTTTGATATAATAAAATGAGAAAACATGTAAGCAACTAACAGAGTATGGTGATCATCATGATAAATAACAAAAACCCACTTATTTATCAGTATGTTGAATTCAACTAATAATCATTGAATTAGTCAACTGTAATTTCCAAGAATCAGTGTGGAATTTCCTATAAATTGAAAAAAAAAAAGAAAAAGTCAAATTTATTTACCTCTTTAGAATATTTAAATATAGCTCCTTTAAGGAATTCAATGATTGCTTAAGGAACCATATCTGGAAGAATTAGATGATTTATTTAGTGCCTCATCCTAGGTTTCTATTTCCCAAAATAAAGAACCAGAAAAGATTATGCCATGCCTGTAGCTGCATAATTAGTACCCACTGAAAATGTTTGTATCATACTCTATAACTAATGCATTATTCTCTTAGTTGCAAAAAGCTCTATCTAGAAGAGGCTGCATGTTTTTCCAGGTCACGGAAGTGTTTCAGTCAGTAATTGATATTATTAAATATGTTTACTGCTGATGCAGTGACACAGCTGAAATGTGCTTGCTTTTCTACACTGAAAATTGATGGGATATTGAATTTGATTTCAATTCTACAGTGGATGTCAGCAAAGCTTCAACATGTGAACCAAAGAAAACAGGAACAGTTGATAAATGCCCTTTCTGAATTAGTCTCAGAAATAAGAGCGAGTCAAAGGCCTGTGGTAACATATGCTGCAGTTTCAGACAGAGTGTGTGCATGAAGTCATGAATAGCAGTTCAAAGCGGCTTGGTTATCCACAGAATAAGGGAAAGCACTGTGGAACCAGAGGAACGGGCTCTCAGCCTGACTTTCAGACCAGGCCCTGCTTGGGGCTTGGTCTATGCTTCTGGCTGTCGTCCTCCAGCTTTGGAAAGATAACACTTTTTCTCACTACACTGGATAAATGCTAAAGAGCGTCAGGAAAAAGATAATCAGGCATATAGATCAGAGAAATATTTTGGTAAAATAATGGCCATAAAATGAGTATTTTTGTTAGAAATAATATAAAATGAATCTGTTTTTTTTTTTCTTTGCTTCTGTGGTACACTGTGTCTAAGTGTGCATTATTTAGACAAAGATTTATAAATTGATATCAAAAGATAAATTCACCATGGATAAGCAGAGAACTTGTTCTCTTCCCGGAGAAAAGGGCATACCCAATGTTCTCTGTTTCGTAGTTTTAGATTGAACTCTTTTGTGCATATTAGGTTATTTCCAGGAAGGGCAAACATTTACATCCATATTTACAATATCTCTAATGCTCTAGCAAAGTAATATACTTTCCCATGCTTCATCTTATTTAGTCCCTAGAACAACCAAGTGATCCATGTGATGTGGCGTTTTAATCCCCATTTTACATATTAATTAGAACACTAAGATTCTGGGTAGGGAAATGACTTGGTCAGTGTCAAATAGCTAATAAGCATCTCACTGTTGGCTCTATTTCATCTATTCTCATTTTAAAGTGAGTGCTTTTTGCTTTATGTTTTTGTATATCAGCGCATTTTTCCTGCTTGCTTTGGACCATTTACCAACATAACTCAAAATAGGAAAAACTACCCCAATTGTCTGCTCTGTCGTTTCCTTCTTTGGCTGTGACTAGCACTAAGGATCGTGTTGCTCCCTGAGCTGGCATCACATAATGTTAGACCTGGCAGATGTTAGCGATGATGTAGTTCGACCCTTACACCAGGTTTGCCAATCCCGTTCTTCACCCACACCTTGTGTACCCTTGGCAGACCTTCTCCATTGTTCCTGTTCTAGGGTCATCAACGTGTCAACTTCCAACTTTACTGATGAGGTATATTCCCTGGGTCTGTTGCCATCTTTTTCAAGTAAGATGTTGACAAATCAACAGGGTAACTGAGGTTACGTTATTAATGAATGAAACAAGGTACGGGTGGAGTTAAGAGAACTAGTGTGGTATCCTGGGAGGCCTAAAGGAGCCAGGGACAGGACGGGTACTGGAACCCAAGGAGCTATAAGAGAGGTCTGGAGTGTAATTGGCAAGGATGAAAATAGGGAAACAAAACACCAAACTCACTTTTTTCTGAACCACCTACTATCATGCCATACCTCTCATCGTCCCAAATTGGAAGCCAGATGGTGTATTAGCCGAAGTATATTTTAAACATAGCTTATGCTGGGGCGTCTGGGTGGCTCAGTTGGTTAAGCGTCTGACTCTCGTTTTGGCTCAGATCATGATCTCAGGGTCTTGGGACCCAGCCCCAGGTCAGGTTCTGCACTCAGTGGGGAGTTTGCTTGAGATTCTCTCTCTCTCTCTCATTCCCTCTGCCCCTCCCCACACCCCACTCCCATGCTCTCTCTCTCTTTAAAAATAAAATAAAATAAAATAAATAAATAAATAAATAAATAAATAAATAAACATAGCCTATGCTAACGTAATCTTTGGGAAGCAACAGTGAGGGGAAAAGGAATGAGGTAACAAAGGGAGAGCAAGTATTTCAAAAGTACTTTACTAAAATAACCCCATCTTCACAAGAAGCAGATTGCTTGGCTTCACAAAGCATCTCCAGAGAAGTGCTATGAAGCTGTGATGTCTCTCGGGAGTCTGAAAGGGCCCATTGGCTATTAATAGCCCCACGAGGTGTCAACTCCTCTGATCTGGACCTTGCCACGCATGCGCAGTGAGTGGTCTCATGGTGTTTCCCACTCGGCTGCAATAAGGAAGCTGCAGGGTGCAAGGAAAAATGTGGCTAGCATGAGCCAAGGTTCTGTAGGGTTGTGCCAGTGAGCAATCTAAAGGAAAGTGAACCACCAAATAGAGGCACTCTTGGCCTACAGTGGCAGGAAGGGTCGAGCTCTGTGATCTTCAGAATGATACTAGCCCTCACTAGGGCCGCACCACTCGGAGAGCAAGTAAGGCAATGGTGTAGATCTAGGGATATATGAACTGGGCCTGGTACAGAGGCCGGAGTGTCCATAAAGGTCAGCCTCATAGGATGCAAAGGGCGGGGGCAGGAATTGGGGGAGAAGAGAGTAAAGTGGGTCTGGAGGGAAAAACAGAAAATACACATTGTGCAGGTAAAAAATAGGAAGATGTTTCTACAAACTGGCCATGTCATATTTTGCAAAACTGTTATCTCCAAATCTTATTCTTTTTAAGATTCCCAAAGTTAAAGTGGCAAGATGAGTGGTCTCATGGTAGAGTCTGATTGTCTTGAGGGTAGTCTTACAAAATTTTGCTCTGTCCCTTTTAGGGGTTTATTTTCATCCAACCTACCCAGTCCTATAAAACTGCATTGTTACTCACAACTCACCCTTACCATGTTCTCAATGACTGCCCTCACTCTGCCTTTCTGTTTGCTCTCTGAGGGACCACTGCCATCTCTTGCTGGGGCCTTTGCTTATTACCACACACCTAGGACTCATTATATTTCTTCCCAGGTCGTTCTTTACAATGACAACAGAATAATCTGATCATAGCATTGTCTCTTTTAAAAAAACTACCATCTTGTATACAAATTATTTTGCAATTTAGTGTTGTAAAATAGTATATCAGTTTTACCTGTGTCTTATAAAAGGGTCCAACTTGGTATCTTTATTAGGGAGCAATATACTTTTCAATTTTTAATAGATTTGAGCACAATAAGGAGGACATAGGGGGCGCCTGGGTGGTTAAGCCTCCAACTCTTGGTTTCGGCTCAGGTCATGATCTCAAGGTGGTGAGATCCAGCCCCGAGTTGGGCTCCCTGCTCAGTGTGTGTGTGGGGGGGAGGTTGGGGGGTGTCTGTTTGAGATTCTCTCTCTCCCTCTCCCTCTCCCTCTCCCCTCTGCTCATGTTCTCTCTCTCAAAATAAATAAATAAATCTTTAAAAAAAATGAGGACATAAATTCCACTAAACAAAGTTCAGTGTGTGTGAGAGAGGGTGCGCACATGAGTGAGCACGCATGCGTGTCCCAGGTTATTCAATTGATTGCATTTTTTCTGCTCACATTCTCTCTTGATGGAAAGGTTGTCCACTCCTCCTGCTTACATAGACCATTTACATACCTCCATCATAGTCCTCATGACATAGTTCAGTAATTTTCTCTAATTATCTCTCTTCCTCACTTCTTTAAGCTTGACAGCAAATCTTAATCATGAGACTCCCTATAGTTGTTACTCGGTGAATGGTTTTGATTGAAATGTAGAATTGAGTGTTTTAATAGTATAAGGTTTGCTTACAAGCCTATTTATTCTTCATTTTATTTGTATCTATATATATTTACATGTGCATTGATATTTCATTTTGAACTGTTTTAATTTAAAAGCATAGATTACAAACAGAGTATAAACAAAAACCAAAATAAGGGTGTGTATTATTTAATTATACAAAGTTCACCCTAGAATATATCTAAAATACATTCAAAGACTTTTTTTGTTGTTGTTTTGTTTGTCAAAGCTACTTCTCTAGCCTTTCCTAAAGGACATTAAGTAGTTTTTGCCACTTAGTAAAAGCATGGCGATTTGCCATCTAGTCTGGCCTCAGTTTCAAAGTCTGTAAAATGGGAAGAGTAACATCTATCTCATGACAGTGTGTATAGCATGCCTAGCCTAGTTCCCCAAAAGTCTATTAGGCCCCTCTCCTCTGTCCCATGTTGAAAACTAATTTTTAAAAATACTTGTTATAGATGAATTTGGCAATACAATGTAAATATTGGCCAGTAGTCGAGGAATATTTTCATATGTGTAGAGTGTGGTGGAAAATCTTTAATTTTCATAGCTTCAGGTTCTTTATCATCATCTTCAAAAAAGAAAGTGAAGGAATGGTTTATTGACTTATTCATTCACTCAACAGATATTTATGGGGTTTCATATTTGTACTACACACTGTGCTGAGTGCTGAAGATAAAAAAAAAAAAAAAAGAGCATTGGTTCAGGTATGGTCTCTCCCTGCCCCTTAAACAGATTGAGTCACCCAAGATCTACCAACTTGTGGCAGCACCCAATTACCATTCATGCCTGGGACGAGTGTTGTTTCTAATCTCCTTCTTGCAGAATTTGCTTCTGGCCTCCTCACCTCAGTCTCTGCTCCATCTTGAAAGTTTTACTAGCGTTAGTTAAAGATTTGTACATGTGTTTTAGTATTTAATTCCTTCTAACACATTGTCTCATCATAGATATTTAACCCACTGATTTTTTCCTTTTTGATAATGACAATAAATTTTAATTCTAATCACCAGTTAAAGAGAATATCATTTCCCCTTTCCAATATTGTAGAAACTAACCTGACCTAGAAGTGCATTTGCATTTATTAATGTCAAACATCATCTAGTTATCTGTAATTGTGATTGGAACCACATGGGTGAAGAAAAGAAGCAAAAAAGGACTTGCCTACCTCAGCTGTCTAAATTCGACTAACAATTAGTATTTGCAGGTGCTGGGAAATTTATTATAAGGTTGCTGCCAGGGCACACCTTGATTTACCCTTGAGGCATGGCATTAGGCCTCCAAGTATATAACCCAGAAAAGAATTGTGCAGGTGCAAAATGAATCCACAGATGATTTGCCAAATGCCTAGTTTTGCACTCCTCTGATTCTGAAGACAATGCCATTGGTCTGATTTGTATTAACATTTGATAAAATCTAATTATAAATAAAGACTAGAAAAATATTATAGAAACAAAGGATATTCAACAATATGAATACAACCTTGAACAATTGGAAATTATTCTGATGGCTTTCCCGACTCCTAGCCCTGCCCTTGCCAAGTTGCATAGGTAAAGCTCCCTTTGCAAAGATGGTACATAACATTCCATCCATATGATTAAATCTTCTGGCATAGACAGGACTGGATACAGTACACAAATAATATTTTTCACCAGAATGTTCTTTTTGTTTAAGTGATGAGGGAGTGGGGAGTGTCTGCAAATGGGGAATTTTCAAGAAGCTTAGTTGCTCCTTGCATGCATGACAATCTCCCTGGCAACAACTGCAATTGCTAAATACATAATAATAATTTCTTCACAGTAAGAATATGAAATAAGCTATTATTAACTCCAGAGCTAATGTTAATTTAGAATCATGGAAAGAGTATAATTTTGGAAAGGAAGGGTGCATTTTTGTAAATTTCTTCCTCTTTTGACATTTAACTTTGAGGCTGGGGGTGGATAGTACAGATTACCAGGATCTGAGTTCTGGAACAAGGCCTAGACTTCGAATGTCTTGCATGTTGTTACCAAGCCCACAGTTCTATCTTGTTTTTTTGGCCCTGCCACACTTTCTGACGTCTAAGACGGTTTTTTCTTCTTTTGTTTGTTTGTTTTACTCCTACCAGAACCCATTCTTGGTCATGTACCATATTGCTAACATTGATCTACTTGAAATCTGTGTAAATAAAAATGGAGCTCATTTTCATGTCTCTACTTTAGAACTGCAGTTTTTCAAAGAGCAGTGTATGGTGAACATTATTACTAAAAGTTCACTGAGAATGAAAATTTTCTCAATACTCCCCTAAGCTAGATTATTTTTCCCTAAAACCAATAAAACAAACAAACAAAACAAAACAAAAAAACAAAGAAGGAAAAACAAAGATTAAAATGAATTGATTTATACTGTTAGATGGATCCTGAAGGATGAAAACATACTTTCTTAGCCCCTTTTTCTTTTTTTTTTTTTTAAGATTTTATTTATTTATTTGAGAGACAGAGATAGTGAGAGAGAGAGCACAAGCAAGGGGAAGAAGGAGAAGCAGGGGAGCCTGACGTGGGGCTCAATCCCAGGACCCCAGGATCATGACCTAAGCCAAAGGCAGCTCCATAACTGACTGAGACCCAGGCACACACCTCCTTTGGTTTTATTGGTAAAGAAACTAAGGTCTAACGATGCTAATTTAATCGGCAAGAATACAGCAGACCAAAGAACTATGAATGGAACCAAGGACTTTGCTTGTAAATCCAGTACCATTTTCACTCTTCAGTGCTGCTGGATTCTATCTAAATCACAAACCAGTGTTTTCAAAATAGAGGCCCCAGGTCTCCTTGTATCACTGTGATGCTCCTCACACTATAGCTTCAGACCCACCTCCTGAGATTCATTTTGCAGATCTGGAATGAGGCACTTGGATCTGCATTTTTAACAGCCACTACCCAGGAGATCTGATTCACACCGAGATTTGAGAACACTGCTTGCATTGTGATGCCTTGGATCACTGTGTAGACAATAAGTGCTGATTACTTGCTTCGCACACATTTCCATTAAAATGTACAAAATATCTCCAATTCAGATACTGGTACTGAGCCTCTTATGAAAAAAAAATTAGCATGTAAGATTTACCTGGGCTAATCTATTTAGTCAGTGAAGCAATGGATGGAGTATAGGATCTGGTAACACAAATTAATTCTCATCCTATAAATGGTGTGCGCTGAGTCAAAATCAACTGTTGCATTTTACTTCTTCAGAGAAGCATTAAACAGGATGGAGTAGATATCTTTTTCTCTAGCTAAAAGCTGTATACAGATGGGAACGGTGAGATCCCTGATAAATATTCAGCTAGCAGCTGTTGATTATATCCAGCCCCAAATTCAAAACTGGTGACATTCTGAAAAAGGGTAATAAGTTCCATTTACCAGCTGAGAGATGACACTGTTGAGAGTCAATATTAATATTATTATGATCATCAGGAACATACTTGTACCCGTTTATTTGTGAAAGTGATGATATGGTTTTCAACTGACAATATTCAACAAGAATCAGATAACATTTTTCATATCACGTTTTGATTTTGTTTTTGTTTTGTCTTAAGAGAGTGAGGGAAGGAGGGGACTGTGAGATACTTCATATTGAAGTTTGATTGAAAACAAGCAAATGCCTGCATCAGTCTACATGCAAGACGAGGCCTCAAGTTTTCTCATTTCAAGCCTGAGTAATTTAGATCATCTGGAAGGCACGTGGGTGCAAGGCCACAGTTTCTAGTCAGTGTCAGTTGCCTTTGTACAGGAGACAATCAAGCGGCAAGGCACACTGTAATTTTTCTTTTATGTTTCAAAGGGTTCTTTAAAAAGATTGTATTCTTCCCTCACATTTTCATTGCCACAGCTGGTGGCTCCCTCCTAAATGGTATATTAGGGCCCTTGAGCACTTGATGTCTATCTTCTCTTACTTGACTGACACGATGTGTGTCAAAATGTAAATAGTCTAATGCAGAAAGCACATGAGTTCAAGGAGAAATTATAAGACTGTTTCTGAAATGTCTCTGATGGGCTGTGCTCTGAGAAATTTCAGCCTGTGACCTTCCAGCCTTCTCTAATTCTAAGCTCGTGGGTTTATAAAGTGTGCTAATGACCACACTAATCTATACCCACTGAAAGGACCGAAATGTTCTCTCTCCCCTGCTTGAACACACAGCACTTTCTGCAGTAATCTAAAGCAGATTATTCACAGTTTGTGATATAGCCCTACAATTCCTTAGAGCTAAATTAAATGAAGCCCATTTCAGATTCTTTTACTAGTTATTAGGAATAGCGCATTTCACTTTTAGAACCTTGCTCTAATGAGAGTTCTGTTGTTAATGAAATCATTACGCATCGATAATGCTGTCTGCATCTGGCCAATAGATAATTGAATATAGTCTTGGAATTCTAGAGATGGCAAGAGGTTAGAGACTTAAGACCATTTAGTTGGGCCTCCCTTCACCTTATTTTTCAGACACAACATTCTCTCTAAGCTGATTTTAACTGCTAATCCTGCACCTGCTCCTGTGAAGCATCTTCAGATGCCTCCCCCTTTTGCCACAGAGCCACTATCTTGAAGGTGAAGATGGAGCAGAATCTTTATCATGGATCCTGGTAGAGGGAGTCAGATTCTCTAAATGCTGGTCTCAGATTTCTGGTTCTTTCCTTTCTCTCATCACTCTTGCTTCCCACACTTGCTGAGGTGTCAGGTTTTGTGAGATACCCTGCTAAGGATAGAGATTTTGAGCTAAGCAAGAAAATGTCTGCCCCCAATAAACTAACAAGTAGTTGCAATTGTGCATCAGTAAATAAAATAAATATTAAAAGAGATATTGTGAGGATGGAAAGGTGAGATTTGCTTGCAGGATGATGAAATACCCCTGTCTCTCCAACCAGATGGTTCCTTGTTCCTCTCTTACATTCTTACAATACCTCAGAGCTAATGGTTTGGCATGATCAGACTGGTCCTACTCCCCCAAACATACCTTGGCATTTCATACCTCCCATTCTTTACATTTTTCATTTTTTCAGAGAATATTGCATAATGTAATGGACAAAATGACTCCTACCAAACATGGCCCTCCACTGTTTCCCCACCTCTAGAAAGACACACATGCCTCCCACACACTCGCACTAACTCCATTTTCAGTGTGTGCATTGTGAGGACAATTTACAAAGATTTAGATCATTTTTTGACCTCATGCTCTGAAAAAATGCTCCATTGTTTGTTAGGCACTGGACTTCCCCAATCCATGTATTGTTTTACCTTAAATACATTAGATCAAACTCATTAAGTTGTTTTATTTTTGTCATTTGATAGTTATCTCCTGGGGAAATGTATTTATTTCTGAATTTGTTGTTATTAATACATTTGCATATAATTGTGTATTTGTTTCTAATTTGATAGGATTGGTTTACATTAGCGCTTCAGTTAATTTTAAAAAGTTAATATATAGCTTCTAATAGAATATGGGTATCATGTCCTTAAATCTCCTAAGTCACTATTTATAATTTTTTTTTTTTTAGGTTGGGGTAATGTCATTGATGGTTAATTTTAACCATTACATATCAATTCTTTTTAATCATGCTCTAAAAAGGATAATCTCGGGTGCCTGGGTGGCTCAGTTGGTTAGGCGACTGCCTTAAGCTCAGGTCATGATCCTGGAGTCCCTGGATCGAGTCCCGCATCGGGCTCCCTGCTCGGCAGGGAGTCTACTTCTCCCTCTGACCCTCCTCCCTCTCATGCTCTCTGTCTCTCATTCTCTCTGTCTCAAATAAATAAATAAAATCTTTAAAATAAAATAAAATAAAATAAAATAAAATAAAATAAAATAAAAAGGATAATCTCACTTCATAATTCTAGGAACCTATTATCAACTAGGATGGAAACGTGGAGGGGACTAGTACGATGCAATATTAAGCAGTTGCTTCATCATTTCATAGTGGACTTTTTACATCAATTGAATAGGTAATGCATGGATTTCAATGTCAACAGGATGATAAAAGTAATTCATATTTATACAGCATTTTAAATATTAAAACAAATACCAATTTATTTCATTCTCATAACCCTATGGATAGAAAAATTATTATTAATAGATGAATCTTTGATGTTTTTCCCAATGTCAGAAATTTAAAACAAAGAAAAAAACCTCTCAGGTAAAAATATTCAATTTGCCTCAAAATGAGAATTCTTGGAATGTGATTTAGGTTTACTTCTTTAGAGCTTTGAAGAAACAGCAGAGTTCAGCCATACCCAGGTAGAGGTACCAACACTCATGAACTCCATAGGCAAGGATATTTTCATGCATATTTACATCACCTAATTCTTGCTGGTCAGGAGCAGGGAGTATGTATGGATGATGAAAATCCACAAATAATCAACAACAAACTTCTTTGGCTCAAACGGTTTACACTTTATCCCCAAGGAGGCTTTGGCCCTGATCTCTACCTAGAAGGAAAAATTGGCTCCTCTTTCTTCTTCCTTAGATCCCCTTCCCAGCTTGTGGCCATGAGACTCCCCTCCAGGAGTTTGTGTAGTATCTCCATTGGAAGTCATCTTTTTTTCATCACCATCTGGAGGTCTTTTCCCAGGCACTTTAGTTACTCCTCCACCTGATTACAATATCCCACTGATCCTGTTTTGCACTCTCTGCTTCTTAACAGCATCTCTCTTTGGTGTCCCAACACCATAAGGAAGTTAATAATGCATAATGAGCTTGGACATCAATAGTTGGAGCTGTAGTGGACTAAAATTACCCTTCTCTTTCATGTCATCATGAAGGCAGAGTCTGATCACAGGCTCTGTGAATTCCCATGTTGTCAAGACAGACATAGGTGGATGTTTTGTGAACAACAGTAAGCATGTGAGCATAGGCTAGAGCAAATGTGCCTCTCTCCCTCATTCTATTTCATCTGGAAAACTGATAACTCTGCATCTGTCCTTGAAGAACCAGCAACTACTAGTCTGGAAAAACGACCTTTGTCTTGTAAAATGCACAATATAATCTTTTCAGTTTCCACATAAATCCAACTTGTCGTTCATTACCTTTGGGTTTGTGTTGCTTAATAAATTATGATGAGCATGCATAGCCACACTTTTTAAAAATGTCTCTTTTCTTTAAGAACATAGTAGAGTCATTGCTTAGCTATGTCAGAAGCTTCCAAAATCATATTCTTTATTTTCCTTTAGTACATTAATAGAAAGGAAAATGATGTCTGCTTTATGAATTGATTGCTTAGAAAAATAAAACACAAAAGCTATTCTTTGGTAAATGAATACATGAATTAACTAATCCTTTGAAACAACTTGGGTACATGGACAAAACCTTTGATTTGGGGAGCGGACAAGAAGTAGGAGGCAATTTGGGATCAGTATTTGCTCCAATGAGTGTAATTATTGTGTAAATTGTGGCTCTTGACAAAAATCTCTGAGTCCTGTTGAGATGTTGTTAATGCCCCAGGAAGAAGCCTGCCTTCTCCAGTGTGATTGCTTACAAAGATGCTGCTGCCTCCTTCCTCCTTTTCCCACAGGAGATGGGCAATTTGCCAGTGTTTCATTTTCAAGTGCCATTGTTCACCTAGAGCTTTAGGAAAAGCTTCTGCTTTTTTATTGTTAATCCGAGCCTAAATGATGATCATTTTTTTTAAATCCTATAACATTGTATAACAAATTTATTAGGCACTGACATTTGCCACTATGGCACAAAAAGCTTTGTCACTTATTTTTTAACTTAACAAGTAATTTGGTAATTTATGCAGCCCTGGAATGACTTTATTGGTTTACAAAATCCCCTTTTATGAGTACTGCATTGGAAAAATTATAAATCTAGAGCCGTTTCAACAACACCTTTCAAACATCATTCTTCAGTTACGATTCTGACAACAAAGCAGCATGGTAATGTTTATTACATGACTTAATCCTTTTAAGGTCATATTTTACATTGCATATGTATACACCACTGAAGAAAAACAGTCCAATTGTCCTACATTCGAAGGAAGTAAGATACATTTATTCATTAAAGAAATTGAAGACTAGGTTAAAGATGTTAATGATCGTCAAGTATGAGCTCATGCTGGGACCTTATGTGTATTAGGTTTGGCAGTCTTGGATTAATTCTTCATATTTAACACCCACTACACATTCAGGGGGGAAATTTCCTGTGTTTTATCATAAAGACTGAAGCGTGATCAAAATGGATGCCAGAATTTGAAATGGTTCTAAATGGTTCCATGCAAAAATGTAAAGCAGCTGATCTTTGCGATTATCACTCTAGAGTCCTTTGCATCTTTTTCAGCATGCGCCCTCCTCCTACCCTCACTTGTCATGGCCTGCCCACTGCCCAGCACTTGTGAGCTGTCACTTGTCCAAAGCCCCCACCATGACAGCATCCTTATTCTCCCTACCTTTCCCATTCCCTTCATCCTCAGTTCAGAAATTTCCTCCAAATGTTACATTCTTTAAGAGTCCTGTCTTTTCTAGAGAACAAGAACATTGATTTGTGTTTGGGAGTTAATAGCTGGTAGAAGCTATTAATGTGACACCCTTCCCAGATATAATTTGCATTTAAACAGCTGCTTTTTACTGAAAGAAGTGGAGGATGCTGAGGATTTCAGACTCTGAGGCAGGGCCAATGAGAGTGATTTTTTTTTTTTTGCCAGGGAGCCCTTCCTAGTACCCCTCAGGTGTTTAATCTGCTTAAGCAACATTAGAAGGGAGAAAAACAAATAAATACGGCTCTGATTTGATTCCCAACTCTGATAATTACTGGCTGTGTGACCTTGAGCTAGTGCTTTAGTGTCTTCAATCATAAAATAGGGCTAATAAGGTTTTATGAGGACTAAATAAGTAAGACAGCTAAAACTCCTGAAAGGTTTACTGTTACAAGAATGTCAGTTAAAAATCTTTGGGTTACAAATGACAAAAATCTAACTCAAAACAGACATTCTGATATAGTAGTTGTTGTCTAGGGATGTGTATTTTTTAGCAAGCTAAACAAGGGTATATTCTGATATGGTATCACACTTCAAAAATCACTGTTCTAAGGAATCAAGGAATATTCCATAGACCAAAAAAAAGGGGGGGGGAGGGAAGCAGGAGATGATAGAGAATATAATGGTCCAGATCAAAAATCATCTGAAAGATGGGGAAGGCAACCCTAGTAGGTCATAGAGAGTACAAATAAGACTGAAATGCTGCGACTAAAGTAAACTGAATTAGTCACTAAATATTTACTCAAGGCTAATCTTTGACAATAGAGTGAACTCTAATTATAGAACTCTAATTACAGAAATTACCTCTAATCAGGGAAGGTAGTTGGACCACTGTAACCGAACTAACACAAGTTTGCACCTTAGTGCGTCACAGATGGAAACTGCACCAGGTGGAGCTGTCACACAGAGAAAACTTTATTTGCAGCAAATAAGGAGATCACAGCAAATGACTTTCAAAGCCGTGACTCCCCGAACAAGGGTGAGTGGGCTCCTTTGATTTAGGATTAGGATGAATATTCAGAAAGGGAAGTTTTGTCATCATATATAGAGGCAGGCATAAGGTGGTGTGCCTTGAGGAAACATACCTATACATACATTGTGTGTTATGTAAATGAGGTTTATGCTCCTCCTTGGGTGGGGATTTTAGTATTATTAATGGAGGCAAGCAGGGGCAAGGGGCCCATCCTAAGAGGAAACTACCCTTAAAAGGAAAAAGACCCCATCCTGTTATTCTACACCACCCTGGAAGGAGCCCCCCCAACCCTTTCCCATGTAAACAACTACCTGATAGGCAGATGAGCACGTAGACAAAATCCTAATTGGGTGAAAAGTGCATGGAGGGTTAATCAGATTAAACAACCCACCAACACTCTCATAAAAAACCCTTAGACTTAGAAACTCCCATGGCAACACTCTCAGGTCCCCTCCCTCTTCAGGAGCTTTGTCCAATAAGCTTTGCTTTGCTGCCCACCACTCTTCATCTAGTCTACCTCTTCATTCTTCAAAGCAGCATGACCAAAAACCCCAGACACTAAAGGAAAAGAAATCCTGAAACATTATAATGAGGTAAAGGTAGCTGTCCATCACTCTATGGGTCATTTCATGGTCCATCTATGCAGGCATGAGTTGGGAGTTGAGTTCAAACTGGTCTGGGTGGTCTGGGCCATCAGAGCTCTTTATCAGGGTAGTTGTTATTGCTTGAGGGGTAGTTTCACTTTCCATCAAGGGATGCTATGCTGTCAAGTCTTTTGCCCGAGTTAAGAGATAGCTGGAAAGAAGAGCTTAAGAAAGAATGTGGGACAAAGCTCAGTGGGTACAAGCAGGTGGGCAGTAAAGGTCATATTTTGGGGTTTAGTTGGTGACACTACTATCAGTAACCTGACAAAAGGGACAGAAAACGAAAGAGGTACCAAAAGACTGGAGATGATAAAATGTAATCCCATTTTTCTTTCAAGAGCCAAAACTTGGATTCTTGCGGATCCAGAACTATGAATCTTGACATCAATATCAAGAGAGATTACCAAAAAGAATGTTGAATGAAAGATGTCTAAACACTCAATGGAGAACATGTTACTCATTGATAACCTGTATCGATTTTCTAAGAAAAGGTCAGACTATGTCTAGTTTTAATAGAATTATTAGATTGGTAAATTTAAATGATCAGGGAAAACTGGCATACAAGATATCTGGAGTTCAACTGTCCATGAGTTTATCATGAAAAAGAATGAAGGAATCGTTAACTATCAGGGAGGAAAAGCTTTTCCTCTACCCTCTTAGGCTTAACAACTACAGGCCTGTGAATTAAACCAACAAAAGACAGATTGACAAGAGAAAAGGCAAATGATTTTTATTAATATTTCACATGCACAGGAGTTCACTGAAAAGTGAAACTCAAAGAGGTGGTTAAACTTGGGAGCTTATACACCATTCTAACAAAGAAGAGGAGATTTGGGCTTCACAGAACAGGGAATCTTGGGGAATGATGAGGAAAGACATGGAGGAACTAATGGAAGATAAGGGTAATTTCAGTAAAGTTTGTATATGCAAACTTTCCTTGGTGTTGACGGTCCTCTTCCTGGTTCAGGTGGGGTAGGAAGGCAGGAGGTGAGGAATGGGGGATGGGGGATGGAACACCTTCACAAAGGGAAATTGATGCCCTGCTCTGCTTTTAGATAGATAAGGGGAGGACAGAGAATGCTTCCTAAATATATTGATTCTCAATTACTTTTGGTTCAAAATAATCCTTACACCAAAATGGCCTATTTTGGGGTAACATATTCTGATGCACTTCATAACCAAAGATCTTAAAGTAGTGATTCTCTAATTTTTGGCCTCAGGATCGTTTATGTTGTTAATATTTATTGAGGATAGGAAGACCTTTTGTTCATATTGGTTGTATTAATCAATAGTTACAGTATTAGAAGTTAAAACCGAGAAAAGTAAGTGTTAAACAACTCACTTAAATAATAATAATAAACCCATTATATGTTAAGATATTTTATGAAAATAACTATATTTTCAAAATAAAAAAATAATGAGAAGCAGTGCTTCTTTCACACTTTACAGATTTCTTTAATGTTTGGCTTCATGGAAGATAAATCCTCACATCTGCTTTTGCATTCAATTTGTTATGACATAGATAAAACACCTAGTGTTCTATTGTGCTTCAATTGAGCATCTATCTAGGACCATCCACCTTCTCCGATTCTGATTCTGTGGGAATTATTTACCATTCTGTAGGTAGTTGTAGGTGCCTGAAAGATGTATAAAGCCTGTCTTTTTTGGTAGAGGTTCAAATAACTTCCCCTGAACCCTGTGGAAAAAAACACTTCTGCCTCTGTTTGCAATTCATTTCAACATTCCTTTGCCCCATATAAAATTTGGGCCTTTTGACTTTTCTTTTAAACCAGTTTCCTCATATGCCTGGTTCTCTCAGTTTAATGAACAAAATAACATCTTAAATGCATGATCACTTTATATCCAAAGGAGAGTCAGGATTTTACCTTTTTCTAAAAACAAACAAACAAAAGTATCTTCTAACAGTGAAATCACTTGTGATGTAGGATTGGAAATCTTCACTGCAGAGAATGAGAGTGGAAAATAAAAAATAAAATCTTCACAGTAGAGAATGAGAATGAAAAATAAAAAATAAAAATAATGCCTTAGTTTTAGTAAATGTAGTTTTAACTGCAGACCCATCCCCAAAAGATTTTAGAGACCCCCAAGGATCTCAGATTCATACTTTGAGAACTACTGTTTCATATTTTGAGAAGAGCAGTGTTATTTAACACAGATGATAAAAAGGATGTTTTCTGAAGTCAGAAAGATGGTGTGGGAAACCCAAAATGTATTCTGAACGAAAAATTGAAAGAAACCAAAGGGTACATTTTAGCAAAGAAAAGAGAAAATTTAAGGGGTCATGATATTAATATTCAAATATTTAGAAGACTCAGTGGAAGTGGAGATTGATTCCTCTCCCCTTAAATTCACTGGAATTTTAGTGACTTGCTTCTCAGAAATAGATTGAAGAATAAGTGACACTGTATAACTTTCAGGTCATACAGGTGGTAGAGCTTACCTGATCACCGCTCTGGACAGTCGTCCTTGAAACCCCAGCATGTTGTGAAGAAAGAAGCTCAGGTCACATGGAAAGACCACATGTAAATGTTCTGGCCACCACAGGAAAAGGTTTAAATCAACAGTCAGAATCAACCACAAGGTGTCTGAGTGAACAACACTTCAGCAATCAGTCTTTGGACCCCTCCAGCTGAAGCCGAATAGAACAGACAAGCTGATGACTGCCAAGCTCTGTCCAACTTGCAAATCATGATGAAAATTTATGTTTTTGTTTTTTGCTTTGCTTTTGTTTTTTGTTTTGTTTTTTTTTTTGCCACTAAGGTTTGTAGGTGGCTTGTTATGATACAAGAAATATCCAAAACAAAGAATAATTACTTCTTGAAGGATTATCACAAATTTTTTTTGTGACAATTAGATGGAGTCCAATATTTGTTGACTATAGGAAAGATTTTTATAGTGAAAATCCATCCAAAAAATGCAATCATAGAATGAGAATGTTTCATGTTGAGAGAATTATACCTTATGGTTATCATGTCCAATTCTTTTATTTTCCAGATGAAGAAATGTAGACTCAGTAAATGATTTGCTCTTCTACTATTTAATGGCTTAGCCAGAACTAAAACCAAGGTATCCTGAATCTTAATTAACTTCATTTTCCACTACACCATTTTTGTTGGGACATCTTGGTTTTCCTACTTCCATAGCACTTCAAAGAGCATGACTTCCTATTTGTCAGGAGTATAATATAATGGAGAACAAGGATGATGGGTTTTTGACTAGATGATAGACAAAGACCTTTCCAAACTAAGATGTTATTATTCCATGACTTAAAAAGGACATGTGTTTTCAGGCTTATGAGAAGTAAGGGTCTTTTCTAAGCACACTACTTATACCTCTCTGTGGTCCCTGTCTCCCAAAATAGTAATTCATATAGTTTTTTTTTTTGTCATTTTAAATATTTGAGTGTTTCCGTTGTTAATTATCATTCAAAGAGACTGAGAGTCTCAGCATGCATTTCTGTACTCACTAATTCATTCTACTGATATTGGTTAAGAGCCCACATGTGCTCCATGTTTTATACATTTAAGAGACTAAGACTCTTAATTCCATCTCATCCAACTCCAATTCTTCCAAATGTATTTTCATCTAATTCACTTTTTGTACTTACTCAATTTTTCTTTGTGCTAATTTTACATATTTTAAAAAAGGTAAGAATTAATTTGCTATTTTTATTAAATTATAGATTAATTAATAGAAAACATCAAAAAGAGTAGAATGGAAATATATTGCAATTATAAGAAGATGTAGGGACTTTTGTCACAAGGCTATGTTGGTAAGCTGGAAATATTTAAACTGTCACTAAACGGAATATTTGCTTTCTTTTTTCCATTATTGTAGTTAAGTATATGAGATGTTTGGGGGATGGGGGTGAAATCGAAGCAAAAGGCAAATATTTTCCAGAAGGAAAAGCATTTTAATGTTAATTGCTATTTCTGTACAAAATTTTGAGGAAAGCAATGCAGGTTAATGGTTGATGGGGCAGATCTATAACTGAACTGCTTGGAGTCATATCTCAGTGAGTCCATTTCTTCATTGCCTTACGTAGGATGAGTTACAAACCTCTTTCCACTTTCTTCACTTGTAAAATGTGGATGACCATGATAGTATCAACTTGACGTGATTGTCACAATGGGTAATGTGGTTAATATTTGTAACAGGACTTAGAACAATGTTTTGCCACATGCTTTGTGCTGTAAAGACATTTGTGAATTAAAATATAGCCATGGGATAATACTTTGACTATTCTCCTCTTTCTTCTGATTAATTAAGAGTTCAGTTTTGCCGATTTACCTAACATTTTAGGAATAACAGTAGTCTGTCTGTTTATATTTTTCCTTCTACTTTTAAATCCTCTAAAATTTTAATCATAAAACTATTTAAAATTAATCTATACTGTCCATTTAATTTTAATCTAGTTACATTTAATATTTACCTCAGGATTTTTGCTTCAGGGATATTAAGAAAACTTTATTCAGGGGCGCCTGGGTGGCTCAGTTGGTTAAGCGACTGCCTTCGGCTCAGGTCATGATCCTGGAGTCCCGGGATCGAGTCCCGCATCGGGCTCCCTGCTCGGCAGGGAGTCTGCTTCTCCCTCTGACCCTCCTCCCTCTCATGCTCTCTGTCTCTCATTCTCTCTCTCAAAAAAAAAAAAAAAAAAATCTTAAAAAAAAAAAGAAAACTTTATTCACTTCAGAGGTGGAGCGGAGATACATTCCTAAATTTTCATTTTATTTACAATATTATCTTTCATTCATTTTTAATCCACCTAGATTTTAAATTTTTGTGTGGTGTAAAATCGGCATCTAATTTTTAATTATCCATACAATTAGCCAGTTTCCCAGTGACGTATATTAAGGCCATCCATATAAAGACATGTCCGTATCTTCGCCATATACCGAATGTCCATATGTTCATGGCTCTAGACTTGGAGTCTTGAATGTAATCCGGTGGTCTATTTTTTTTCCTTGTGCTTTGCCAGACTTTTTTACTTTTATAAATTTATGGTAATAGCCAATCTTTACCAAGCAATGATGTATCATTCAGGATGGTAATTACCAAACTATAGAATGAAATGAGAAACTTACCTTAAAGCAAACAAACACAAGTGAAAGACACGCAATCACTGAGGAGTGAAGTAAGGCAAGAAGAAAGTGAGCAAATGGAAAGCAAGAATCAGTGAACAGTCCTCAAATGAAAAGCTTATTAATTCTCAAAGTGAAACTATTGTTAGAATTACAAGTCTAATCTCCACAAGACTGACCGTATGTGACATTCAGACAGCTGTTTTAGCCCATTTATAATCTATTTAAGATACTAGCTTCCATTACCAATGCAAAACTTGATCATTAGCAATAAACCCTGAAGAATTAGACATCATAACATGGAAATTTTCAATGGGTCTAGGATGCCCTGGTGTCACACTGACAGGTGGGATATGTAGAGCGTGTCATTCTCACCTTTCTCAGCCTTGGTTGTAGACCTAAGATAAGAAAGGGGGCGAATGAAGACTGACAAAAGGAACTAAATCACTTAAAAAATGTAAATAATCAGAAAGCTGCTTCCAATGTGACACAGTTTTTGTCTATACACTGTTATCTCCAGACAACATTTTGAAATGTATCCCTTCCTGTTGGCTGCTAATATTGTAATCGTGCTTTATCCTGGATTTTCATAAGAATTCTGGAGGATTTGAGGAAGGCCAATTAATCAATGCCAGAGTAGATAATGATTTATGACCAGAGTAAAAATAGGAGTGCAGACGTTTCAATGTGGTCCCTTCTCTCTGTTGACCAGAATTGGTTTTTTTTCTTTTTCTTGGAATGACTCCAAACATCTTGCTGGCAAAGAGGGTGTATTTTTTGAGATAGCAAAGTTGTTTATTGAGCCACTGAGTTCAGTCAGCATCAGTAACTCCCGCAGCAGAAGGAAAATTGGTAAGAAAAGGCTTAGTGTAAATCTTTGAATATGGAGGAACCCATCAGCTGGTTCAGCAAGTCACAGAATAGGACTTAGAATGTGAACACATTGCATATAGAGTGTGTGTTTGTGTTTGTCTATTTTAGAATATATGGGATAGTCTCTCCGTATTCAAGCATTTTTGTTACACTGCCACATTTGTACCTAAGTATTTTGATACGTTACTAGCATAGCACTCCCAGACAAAAGAAAAGATATATATATTATTTCCCTGAGTTCCGTTTTTATCCTTCAAGATATCTGGCTCAGATATTCAATCAGATTTTATTACCTTTGTTCCCAAATCATAAATTGTTTAACAAATACCCCATCATTGATGTGTATCATAGATTAAGATAATATCTTATTTCTTTGATGAGTGATTATGGGACACTACCTTTATACTGCTGAGATTTATGCTGCTCTTTTCAGCAAAAGCGAGTGTAGGATGGTGAAATGAACACTAATAAAGTTGGCAGGCTGAATGCTTCTATGGGTGTCTAATGTCTGAGAAAGGAGTCTGCTTTTATGCAAATACAAACTGGCTGTGAAGCTTGTAATTCTAGAATCCAAACATCTAGCATGTGTCCTCTGTATGACCCAATGTGATTTGAAAGACAGAGTAGAGACAACGGGTGGAGAGGGCAAGGACTGAGAAGGAAAATATTAATGTTGTTTGTGGATATTTGTTAAAGGTCACTGCCTGTTAAAGAAAGAGACTCAGGAATGAAAGTACTGCTAAATTACAATCTTGGTAATAAAAGAATAAAGGACTGATGTTATTATTTTTCTATAGCAACAACAAGGGTTAATTAATATCTAACACTGCCTTTGGTATTGAGTAAACTCATGATTTCATTTTATCAAGTGTTGTTGTGAATACTAACAGTGTTCCTTTTGTGAGAAGGAATAACAAACAGGAGGAGCGCTACGACCGATAGATCCAACTTGTAAGAAAAGCCTTCTGCAGTCTGAGAGTTGGTAGCCAAGGACCATTCTGAACCATACTAAAAAGTTACTGGGTCCCCAGTAACCATTGATATAAGAACTGGACACTGTGTGTTTATATTCCTATAATGGGTAGCTATTGCCCAATACTCTGCTTTCTGGAATTCCTGCTATCAATTAAGGATTCTGTCAATGTAGGCTATGTTTTCATGACTCCATCTTTTAAGCACCATCTTTGGTCCAAGAGTATAAATCTGACCAAAGATGGTAAAAATAAAGTTCTTTGATTCTTGGCCAAAGTCATTGGTCCAGGCCTAGGAACATGACCATAGACTAATCAGGATAAGTCTCTGAGTTTTAAAACTTTAAGATGAAAAACATAGAAGGTATTAAAAGCCATGTTTTCTGCCACATAGAAGAAACTTTTATATTGAGAAAAATATAGTTAGGCAAATGGCAGCCCAGCTAGTACATAGACTCCTTCAAGTCCTGCTTCTAGGAGTTCCTAAGCCTTAGCTGTATCCCCAACTTTCTTATGTACTGGATGTTCATTTATACCTTACATTTCTTGAGTTAAAATATTGCCTTTTTTGTGTAATCAAGCCAGTTTGGGATTTTGTCACTTGCAATTTGGAACCCTAACTAATATAATTGCAAAGCTCAATGATTTTCAGGTATTCTGGACAGAAGGATTGCTATGTATTAACTCTGGTGTACTATGTAAAAAATTATGGTACAAGATTTCTGTCTAGAATTGACCAAAACTTTTGTTAAAAAAAAATACTATTTATTTATTTTTGAAAGGGGGGAGGGGCAGAGAGAGAGAGAGAGGGAGACTCAAGCAGACTCCCTACTGAGCGAGGAGCCAGATGCAGAGCTGGATGCGGGGCTCAATCTCACAACCCTGAGATCATGACCTGAGGCAACATCAAGAGTTGGACAGTTAACCACAACTGAGCCACCCAGGTGCCTCCAAAACTTTTTTTAAATAAAATTATTTATATAAACTATATTTCAAGGATTATACTGAAGAGCTTATGATAGTTTGGTATTACACAAATTAGTACAAGCATAATTTTAATCCTTTTATAATGTGATTATGTCAAATAGAAGATACTAAGTCATTCCTCTTTTTATTCCATCTCACCAAAAACTGTAGATTTTCTATATACAAATTAGTTCAAACTTGGATGACGACTAAGTAAAAATAAAGGTGGCAAATCAAAAATAGATTTGATGTGTTTATCTCTTTGCAGAGCAAGATCTATAATATTTCCCCTGCTTTTTGTTCAGATTCACTGATACAGCAGCTACCACGTAGCAAACAATGAAGAAGGAATTCATAGTCTTGTGGAAGAAAGTAACAGTGAAATCCAAACAGCAGAGAGAGAAAGAGATGAGAGAAGAATACCTACCTATGAGGGCTGGGTTGTGAAAATAAAAGTAATTCAAATTCGGGAAAGTGTCTTAGAAAGAGAAGGCATAAATGTGTGCTAGATGTAAGTGAACTCCTTCTCCATCCCGGACCCATTCCTCACATTTGTGCTGATCTGTAATCTGTACATGCATCATTGTCCTTTGCTTTCTCTTCTCTATCTTCTTCAACTTTTTATAACTAGATCCACTCATTTCCCATATGCAGATTCAGCATACCCAATTTTCCTTAATTAGTCCCAGTTGAGCCAGAATAAGTTTTCACAGCAGCCATACTACCCTGTCCTTAATTCCAACCTAATCCAATGGGGCTTTCAATTGTTATGTTCCTATATTTACCATTAAAGGTCCAGTCATTACTTCTTTCCTAAGTGTCCCTTGCTGCTAATTTCTGTAAAGAGGAAATAATGTTCTATATCCCATGGGGCTGCTGTGATTATTAATTTTTAAAATAGAAAATGCTTTGACAAATGACCCTCATAGTTTATCTATATTTATTATTTTTATTAGATATCTATATTTATTATTTGCCTTCTTCCTATCATTGTTATTATTATTTGCAGATATTATCTTCCAGGGCCTAATGATGAGTGCGTCTATATCCCTTAAAATAACATTCTGGTGTTTGCCCTAGTTTTCAGGATTGATATTCTTTCTATGGTCCCCCATCTTAGTTCATTGATTCAATAATTCATTTATTTAGTTAATATTTTTCAAAAAGCAGCAGGTGAAAGGAGGCTTAGGTTGAAGACAAGAGATGAGGCAATGGGGGTAGCCAAAAATGACCTAACCAGTTCAGCCTTGGGAGAGATGGAGGTAAACAGGATGGTCATATCCATATGTCATAATAAAGACATGGATTTTTTATCCCTGAAATGGGGTGAGAAAGACCTAAGGAAAGAGGTCAGTGTCTTATAAGGCTTTTTTAAACCATGTAACCATGATCCCTGAGCTCAAGAAGAATACATGCAGGAGGAAAGACTGACATATAAACATACAGTGTAATACAGGGTTCAAAGTGGAATGTATGTACAAATAAGAATGCCAATAGCTAATAGTTATGGATACATATTACATGTGAAGCACTGTGCCCAACCCAATGGTGTGTTGGAGCTCGCTCTTATCCGTACATCGGATCCAATCTGGCACATATCTATTCAATTCTACTTTTAGTGATGCCATGGTGCTATGAATCAGGTCTTTTTTCTTTCCTTTTCTTTTCTATTTTATTTTATTTTATTTTATTTATTTATTTAAGAGAGAGAGAGCATGAGCAGTGGGAAGGGGCAGAAGGAGAGGGAGAAGCAGACTCCCTGCTGAGCAGGGAGCCTGATGTGGGACTTGATCCCTGAACCCCAGGATCATGACCTGAACCAAAGGCAGACGCTTAACCAACTGAGCCACCCAGATGGCCCTCTTTTCTTTTCTGTTTTCAGGGAATGTGTGCAAAGAACAAATAATGTCTGCTACCTTCCACCCATTTCAATGGTGAGATCCATTCAACCCTCACATTAAATTTACTGTACTAATTCCTCAAGAAGGTGCTTGGCAACACTTGTAGGAAAAAAAAATACTCAAAAGAAAGATCAGCAGGTTAAGCTAGAGATCAGCAGTCTTCACTGCTGTAATTGGTTCTCAGGCTTAGGTGATATTTAACATCTGCCTCTTTTCTCTCACTCTTTGGCCAACATTTCTACTGCTCTGGGTTAATGAAATGGTGGGGTGACCCAGATCTTTGTACCTCAAGTGACTGAGCTCTTGGTACTGTGCCTTTGTTTGGCTATGGTCTGTTCCTGGTTAAAAAAAGGCTTGAGATCACCAAGGATGCCATAGTACATCTCCAGAGGCTCAGATAGACTACTTTCTGCTACTTTGCATGAAAGCAATTTTACCTCCTCACAATGATCAGAGTCAATTACCATTGCCAATATAGTAAACTTCTTGTGTGCAAGTCTATTGGCATGAGGAACTTAAAATGGCCAGGTGGAAGTCATAATTTTAGAATTCTAGACCTGCCAAATTTAAAATTGCTAAGGCAAGAGGCACATAGTCTCTAAATGGGGCACTGGGAGTGATAGATTCATATATTCGAAGTATCAGAGACTCAGGACAAAATGGCCATTAGCTGTAAGTATATACCATACCTGAATTCAATTCTCCAAACTAGCAAGGTATTATTTGCAAGTTAGAGCTTTAGACATGCCTTTGAGTTGTCATTGCAACATTATATTAGACTGTCAGGCTTTGAGTAGTTTAGAAAATAGTAAGGCTAATGATCCTTTGGGCTGTGCTCAATGTTATGATCACTTTTCAGCAAAATGTGTCCTTTGATCTGAAGAAATACCCTGTGACATAAAATGTCAGTCAATCAGACACCTTGTAAGCCTTTAAATACTGATCAAGACTTAAAGGGCAGGAAAGGAAAACACATACCAGCACATCTGTCAATTATTGCCCATTCCAGGGTAGATGAGGTCTGGTGTAATCATTTTGCCATCAAGTGGCTGATTAATTTTGAGAACTGATATCACTTCAAGGGCCCATTATCAAACTGTGTTGATGACAAGGCAGACATTTAACAACAAAGATAGCTGTATCAGACTTGTTAGAATACACTCATGCTATTGGACTCATGTAAAGCCACCACCTCTTTTACCATGCCTAGTCCATTTATGGGTCTGCTGTGTGAGCACTGGCTCAGATGAGTACAGAGGGTAGTGGACATACTGGATGAGTCCTCCTGGCCACCACCTTCTTTAGTGCCTCCCAGTTGGCATGAATGTGGGCTTCAAAGATCTACACACCCATGAGTACATCCATATGCCTTTCTCTAGATTTTTTTTTTCAGTCTTGCTCTTTCAAGCCACTGATCAATCAGCCAAGCCATTTCCAAATGGTTGGGAATCTCGGTATGTCATTATCACAGGCCACTCCTTTCTTCATATGAGATAGAAGACCAGATATACTACACAAACTCTGCACCCTGGGAAGATTTCTTTCTTTCCACTGTCTTCCAGGATTCCTTATGCACAGGACCATCAAGATCCCTTTGGCCTATACCATGACATAGAGCAGGAAAGTTAAAGTATCACTGATCAAGACTGGAATGTATATTAATTACTGTCTGCTCTGGCTGTAAATATATTCATCCTATTAAAAACTCAAGGCCTAGGAAGTGACCACAGGGTGAATCTATGTTTTCTCTGAAATTGGACAAGAACTCCACTCATCACTTGGCATTTCACTATAATGGGTGACCACAATGGGATTTGGGGTCCTTGGTCTCATTATAGCTGGAACCTGTAACCGACAACTTTCAAAAAATTCTGGATATTCCACCACACCCAATGTACATAGATTCCTTTGGGGAAGGATTGGATGAATGGCTGTAGCATAGCAGAGTCCTTCCTCAAATTCACTTGATCTTCTTCAGTCAAGCCCAGGTCTGGAAACTGGATGAGGAATAATGGTTTTCCACCATGGTGATTAATATCAGTTTATCTGCCTTTAATCTTTTTATGGAATATATATATTAAGCTAAACCTTGTTGTTTGTCCATTTTCCTGGTTCTTGCGAATACCACGGTGAATTAGCCATAACCATAGGTCCTGTGGGTCAGAGCCCCCAGGTTTCTATTCCAACCTTACTACCCATAATAGTAAATACACTCACTCTGTGTCTGATGGTTAAATGCTACCACCTAGCCTCTGCTATTCTGTAATCATATCATCCCCACAACAGCAGGTGCAGTTTCACAACAGCATTTCTTATTATTAATATTGGCCTCTGGTGGATAGCCATCACTCCACCACTGAGCTTCCATTTGCTGGTTCCTCTTTTACTCGGTGCTTTTATTAATAAAAGAAGTGTCCTCTGAGCCCTTTTAGAAAACATAGCTATTTGGTAGGTTGTTTAACCTATCAAAATAGACCTATTCTTGCATATCTACTTCTCTGAGTGTTTTTGTTCCTTCCTCAACATTCTGACAAATATAGTTCTGTCATCTCCAGGCACTTTGATGTGAACCATCATAATATGGAATGTCCTTCCAGGAGCCATTTAAACAGTGTATTAAGTCCAAGCCCTTGTTAGGGTGTTAAATCTGAATCATGAGAAAGAGCCCCCATATCATTTAAGCTTCCCAATCCAGCTTTAGATATGATTCAGTTTCTGCAGGACAGTCAAGTCCACTCCAAGCTAAGTGTTCTTGATTCTAGCTGTGATATACTATCCAGATTTTATTGTTCCTTCGGTGAATAACCTCTATCTTCCTTTAGTAGAGTTAGTACTTCCTCGTTGGGTCATCCTAAGACTTGATTCTTGTTATTGATGTCCTAGCCAGGAGGGGTACTTTTCAAGGGAGATTTCAGTATGGATTCAGGGAAACAGATGTTTCTGCATGGTCTTTAGGAAAGTAGATATTGCTCTTTTCAAGCAATAGTAAGTGGCCACTTCTGTAGACACAGAAGCTTTCAGGTAATTTTAGGTTCAACGTATTCAAGCATATCTACCCAAATATCTTTGTAGAGATTATGGGATTCCAGTCTCTTCCAGACTTCAGAGTAGAGACTTGACAAGGCTATGAACTTATCATTCTTTGTAGCTCTGCTAGATTCACGCTTGAGTTCTAGGCCTGAACCTTAGTGTGGTCTACTCTTTGGCTCCAGATGAGAAGAGTCTCTATTAGTGCTACCATGGAAGAACTTTCACTTTCATAATATGCCCTGAGTTGGTCATTGACTTACCTGGATTTGTCATTCTCTTTCTTTAGCTCATCAGTGACACCTAGCAAAAAAGCAATCAATTCCACAATTCTAAAAATAACCATTACTCCTACATTACTTGAATGCTAGAGATATTGTATAAGCCAATACACCATCTTCCACCTTCAGCCCATTCCAGTTCACCACAAGGGAAGGTTTTGGTAATTGTAAGGCAGTTTTGTACCAGGAGTTATCATTCATCCAATTTTCACCAGTAATTGCACCTCTGTCGACATCTGGTTGGTAAGTGACCTCACTCCAGAATTCCCTCTGGCCATCTATTTCCTAAACCATCTCTGCTAACAACTCAACTGTGTTAGATTGGATTCCCTAGAATCATATTCTGAGATAAGGTTTTTATAAAATGGAGTTATTAGGAAGAAATAACTGAAAAAAAATTGGTATAAAAGTAGGGTAATAGGACTTGAAAAGAAGGAAGGTCAAGCAAGGGTATGATATCAAGAAAATTCTTCTAGTTTTCTGTTACGATATAACAAATTACTATAACTTAACAACTTAAAAAAAAAAAAGGCTCAGTTATTAGCTCAAGTTCTGCAGGTCAGAAACCCAGGCAGACTCAACTGGGTTCTCTGCTTAGGAGTTTACAAAGTGAAAATCAAAATTACATCCAGGCAGAACTCATATTGAGATTCTTGGGAAGAATCTGCTTCAAAGTTCATTTAGGTTTTTGGCAGAATTTAATTCCTTGCAAGTGTAAAACTAAAGTCCCTGTTTCCTTGTTGGATGTTAGCCAGGGGGCACTCACAGCTCCTACAGCCTATTCTACAGCTTTGCACCTGTTCTCTTCTATCTTCAAGGTCAGCCATGACCCTTTAAATCCTTCAAGTACTTCATATCTCTATCTCTGACTTCTGCTACCAACTGATCTGATCTTCTGCTCCCAACTGGGAAAATTCTCTGCTCAAAAAAAGGCTTGTGAGATCAAGTTAGGCTCGTCTACTGTATAAAACCCTACTTCATATGTGATTTTGAGGCTGGTTGATATGAAGCCTCTCTATAATGTAAGGTATGTGTCTCCCATTTGGTTTATGTAGCCTTATTGTTCATTGGAACACATTCTAGTTCCTTGACCGTATGTGATGGAATGTCTATGTCTATGTTCAGTCAAAAGTCAAATTAAATCTGATGTACACATAGAGAGTTAGAATTAATAGTTCTCTATAACAAGGTTAACTGATTTAGAAACTCAATTAAATCTGCAAAATCCTTTTTACCAGGTGATATAACATAGTCTCAAGAGTAACACTATGGGGCAGAGAAGCCATCTTAGAATTCTGTCTACCACAGTCTGCTACAGAGTTGCCACTGATAAATATTTGAGTCAATTAATTTATCTATAAAATGAAGGTAACAATCCTACATAACTCACAGGATTCTTGTAAAGATTAGAGGAGAAAATCCATTTAAATGTACCTAATGTAGTCCTTGGCCCATAGTAAGCTATAACAATTCACTTAGGTAGTGAACTTGTTAGATTCTGGTAGCTATTCTCTAAAGATGAACCTCAAAGGACCAAACCTCCTAATATTCATGCCCTTGTATAATTCACTTCCCTGGAATCTGGGCTGACTCTTGTGATTCATTTGTAAATAAATAATATGCAATGGAAATAATACTGTCTGACTTCTGATGCTAGGTCATAAGAACTCTTGTGGTTTCTATCTTTGTCTCTTGAAATGAATGCTCCAGGAAAAGCCAGCTCCCTCAGACTGTTATGTTCTGTGGAAGCTCAAATTATTCATCTGGGGAAGGAGCATGGAGAGAAAGATGCCTGGGCAGTCCTAAGTTGTCCCACCTCAGGCAGATGATACAACTGTGATTGAAGAAGACGTCTTATATGTTCACCTTCAATGATCTAATTGAACCTTTGAACAAGTCCAGACCCTTCCAACATCTGACTGCAATCTCATGGGAGGCTCACAGAACCAGTAAAGAAAATAATAAATTGTTGCTTAAAACCACTAAGTTTGTCATGGTTTTTTTATGCAACAACAGACAACCAAAACAGAGTTCTAAGCAAGATAGTAAATTAAGTTGTCATTGTAGGATTTCCTTATAGCTCCAAGTTGAGTTATATCTTTTCCTGGTTCCTACATGATTTTGAGGCTGGTTGATATAAAGGTTCTATAATGTAGGCGATCAGTCTCTCATTTGGTTTATGTAGCCTTATTATTCACTGGAACACATTCCAGTTCTTTGACCATCTGCAATGAATGTCTGTGTCTATATGCAGTCAAAACTCAAATGAAATCTGACATACACCGAGTTGTTGGAGTTAATTTGTCCTCCCTTGGCTCCCACTTATTACAGAAAGACCTGTTCATTTAAGTGTTTTCAAGCTACACGTTCCTGTAGTTGGAAGTTATTACATGTTGATAGTTATCTTCACTGACATTCGCCAGCCTTGATATGCCAGGGAATTTTAAATGCAACTGAGAAACAAAGGCAATACAGTTATGCAGACACTGGAATGTGAAATAACACTCCAGTGACTTAAAGAAATGGGATCAATGTAGCCCTAATAAAATATGAAGGCTTTCCAGTCCCAGATCCTATTATCTCCAGTGATACTCTGGTTGTCTGTCTTTTAAAAGTGCAGATGCAATCCAGTTAGAAAAATGTCACAGCTCTTCTGCAACAACAGCATGCTCTACACTCACAGCAATAAAGATTTTCTCCATCAGTGAACATTGTTGCCTTTGGTCCCTGGCACTGAGAAGTTTCCCCCAAAATCTCACAAATCAGTTTGTTTGGCAAGTGGGCTGATCTCAGCCACAACAGCAGCAAATATCTTCTTTAACTTTGGTAAGTTGCCAAAATTAGATAAAGGAAATGATTCAAGAAGAGCAATAAACAACAGAGCCTGGATGCTAGTTGAGTAGCCTAGCTTGGCATCTGTGTCCAGCAGAGTGCCTACATGTGCTATTGTCAAGGGCTTATTGATGATAAATGACAGAAAGGTCGTTATTTCCCTGAACCCAACTGCAAAACCTCCTCATTCTTATAAGCACAGTCATGCCTGAAAGACATTTAAAGATATTTGTGACTGTCTAGAAACATGAAGGCTGCAGCTCCAAGCTCAATGGGCAGCAATGTGCTCTGAAGGAAACAACAGAATTACCCGAAAACCCCAGACTTCAAAATGTAGGACAGTGAAATAAGAGAAACTAAAGTCATAGAAATGTAAGACCCCAAACTGAGAGGATATTGTTTAATAGGCTCCTTTATAGCAAAATTGTCAGCTGCACAAAGACTGCAAATCTATTTAAGTTAGAGATCCATATTATCTCCTAATGAGGGGCTTTTTTTGCCTTGATATTTTTTCCCCATTAAATCTCATTCGATAAGTCCTTAAAAAAAATACAGCCATAGTGTATGTGCCTACGTGGAGGAGCTAAAGGAAATGAACCAACAAATAATCATAGAAGTAGAAGGGATTCTAGAATTTTACTAGTTCCATTGTATCATTTTAGAGTTGCACGAAGCCACACAGTTCATCCGTGACAGTCAGGACTTGAATAGAAGTTTCTGCTCTGGGTCCTTTGCTCATTCCTTTGCTTCTCGTTGATGCTGCGTATATCTATATCATGTGCAGATGCTCTGCTCTTAACTTTTGTTTCACTGTAACTCTTGGTTATATTAATCCTTATGTAGCCAAGGTCCTAGTATTGACATGATGAGGGAGAAAGAGGAGGAAGACGTGTTCCTGTTCTACATTTATTGGGTTTTAGGGAAAACAGGGCAAGCAGCAAGTTAATAAATAAGAGAAAACTGCTAATGTCCAAATAAGGATACTCTATAGAATGTTAGAGATTATTGACAAGGGATTTTACAAAATCTTGAACTTAAAAGAGTATTAGTCTATTCCCTATTTCAAGAAACAAAACAAAAACTTGTAAGTATAGTTAAAAGGGGATTTTAAAATCAGACCACAACTTTACTTCTAGGCTTCATTTTGAAGCTCTCCCTGCCTCCCATACAAAGACTGTACATTCCAGGCATATGTCATTTTTTCCTATTCTCCATTGGTTCATCCTTTATTCTTCCTAACAGAATTCATTGGGGTTTTTCCAATACAGCAATGTTCTCAGCTAAATATTTGCTTTCCCAGATGGCCTTGTTGCTAATGGAGGTTGGGGGCGGTGGGGGGGAAGCGGAAAGGGAATGTGTGACTTCTAGCTTACGTGATAGGAGAGGGAGGAAGGGTTCTAGCAAAGATCTATCTTTCCAGGTAAAATAGGATGGCTGGTATGGCCAATTTATCTTTTTTCCTCCTCTTGACTGAAATATATGTGTGATATTTGCCGCCACCTTGCCACCATAAAGGGAAGACATATCCTATTCCCTGAACCATATCCAGCAAAGGCTTATTGTGAGTTTTCTTCTTATGTGATAAAAACAAACCTTTTTTTGTTTAAGCTACTGCTACTTACTTTTTTATTACTTGCAATGGGTAACATTCCTAACTGATATGTTCTCCTGCTGGGATATGATTATTTTTCCATGCCTTTTCATACACTGACCCTTTTAAAATATTTCCTCCTTCCCTATATGAAATGTGTTATCCTTCCTTTAAGAAAATGATGAACCACAGCCTCTCCAATTGAATCCTTCCTCAAATCCTCCACGAGTTATTAATTCCAAAACTTTATGTGACCTCATCGCTGTTTGTACCCACATTCATTAGATATTTCTTATATGTTAATGATAATTTTGTATATAATCTGTATGGCCCCATTCAGGTTCTCCATAGACTCCACAGAGGTTGTATTAGTATTAATATCGATTTGTTACTTCAGCTCCCTCACATTCATGATGTTGCAAAACAGAAGTCCCTACAAAGACAGCCCACCCACTTCTCAGGTACTGCAAACACGGCGGATGGGGCGTGCATGCAAAGATGAGTCTCCGCCTCTGGGTTTCTGCGGCTGCAGCCTCAGGGGCTCTCCCAGTAACCTGTTCTCTCTGCCTGGCATTTGTTGGAGCTAATAAGTATCTCGGCTCTCTGCTCTACCTGCCACAGAGACTCCCTCTTTCTGGGAAAATGAGGCTCTGATCTGGGTACAGAAATCTAGGGCAGCTCTGAATGGCATCTGACATCCTGTGGGTCCTTGAACAATATTTCACGAATCAGCGAGACCAAGGAAGGCTAAGTGACAATGTGCAAAGCTGTTTGGCTAGTTACTGGTGGAGCCAGAGCTAGAAGTTTCTTTGGCTCCTAAACCCACACGCCTTCCTCTAGATGACCTTTGCAAGAACTTGGAGCATAACGAAAGCCGAACTGAGAACACTGTTACCAGTAGGTTTCATTCTTCAAGAAAATATCTTGTTTGCAGTTAAATCTAGGACGTATAGCAGTGTCTCGCATGGCCTTGAAAGCCCTTGGCTAATCCTCGAAAGCACAGTGGAGGACAGCTCTGCCTATGTTAGAGAATTTACAATGTCCAAATAGAGGTAGTGTTCTTCTCGTCATATAGGAACAAAAACAAATGGGTTGGATTAGTGCAGGTGAAAAAGTATCTCACTCTCATACTCATATACACACGCGCACACCACACATCCATATCACCTCCTTTAGATGGATGTCAGCAAACTCCGAAGATGGAGCAAAGGGAACGAACAGAAACAAAAAGACAGCAATCAATACTCAAGTTGCCCTGGCAACTGGTGGAGAGGAGCAAAGCTACTTCCAAATGATTCATATAATAACAGTAGTCTTCGCGGAGAGTTCTGCAGTAGCACCATTAACCATCTGGCCTAAAAAACAGGAGTGCCAGGGAGTTGCATTATTTTATTCCTGCTTCATCTGATCCCCCAAAACCCAGGCTTCTGACCCAAACTGAATTCAGTTAAAAAAAAAAAGAAGAAGAAGAAGACAAAAGCTACACAGGATGTGTGTTAAGGCAGGGGAGGGAGACAGGAATTTCTTTTTTCTCTTTTACTATCTAAAATTTTAAAATGATTCTTGTCTTAGCCAGCTCGGGCTGCCGGGACAAAATGCCACAAACTGTGTGGATTAAACAGCAGAAATTTACTTTCGCACAGTTCCCAAGACTTGAAGTCCCACATCAAGGTGCCGGCAGATTTGGTTCCTAGAGAGAACTCTCCTCCTGGCTTTCAGATAGCTGCCCTCTGCTACTTCCTCATATGGCCTACCCTCTGTGGCATGTGGAGAGAGAGAGAGAGAAAGAAAGGGGAGAGAGAGAGACAGAGAGAGAGAGAGAGATCTCTTCCTATTATAAAGCCAACAATCCTGTCAGATTAGGTCCCATAGAACCTTATTTAACCTCAATTACCTCTTAAAGGCCCCATCTCCAAATACAACCACATAGATAGAGCTTTAACATATAAATTTTGGGTGAGAATTTATTTCATAGCTTAAAGTTTATGTATTTTATCATATGCAAAATGCATTCATTTTACCTCAACAGCCTGAAAAGTCTTAACTCATTGCAGCATCGAGTCTACATTCTCAAGTCCAAAGTCCCTTCTGAATATCCTCTAAATCAGTCAGGTATGAATGAGATTCACGGTATGATTCATCCCGGAGGCAAAATTTGTCTCTAGCTGTGAACCTGTGAAACCAGACAGATTAGGTGCTTCCAAACCACAATGGTAGGAGAAGTGTGGGAGGGACATTTTCATTCTAAAAAGGAGAAACTGGAAAGAAGAAAGAGGTGACAGGCCCCAAGCTAGTTCAAAGCCTGGGAGTGCAAATTCCATTCAGTCTTAAGGCTCAAAAATAATCCTCCTTGCTTTAATGTTCTGCCTTCCAGGCCTGCTGAGTCACCCCATGGTTCTTAAGGGCATCCTTCTTTGTTTCTGCAGGCTGGCCCTCCCCTGCAGCTCTCTGCAGGGACCTTGCTCATGCCATTATCAGCAGTGGCCTCCTTGTCCACTGAAAAGGAGGAGGAAGTAGGCTTGCCCCTGGAACTATGGTGGGAGTGGCATCCTTCTTGATCTCTGAACTGACTCTGGAGTCAACCTTTCTTTTTCTCAAAGTTTAACACACATGTTTACAGCCTTCCTTCAATCCCTCCTGTTTTCTCCATTTCCCTTGGTCTGGTGTTTCTGCTGGTATAATTCTGTCTCTGATCCTGCCTTCTACTGAGATGGTTGACTCAAATCTTGCCTCACACTTGAAGAGGCCCCCTTTTGGGCAATAGGCCTGAGTGATGGAGACCTGAGTGAAGTCAAAGGACCCATGGCCACCACAGGGCTGAATACAAACAGGCTCATAAGATGACCCACCTCAAAATATCCATAAGCCCTAGCTGACCAATGGGCTGCTTACAACTGGGCACAGGTACCAAAAAAGGAAAATCCCATACGTTCCCACACCACCTCACTTCCCGCCCTTTAACTACAGCCTCCCACCCCCCCCCCCCAATGCCTCGTGGCAGAGTCTCTTCTCTGCTGTCCTTCCTGACACTCCCTTGCAGTGTATTCAATAAACTTCCATCTGCTTTGCTCTGCCTGGGGTGAATTCTTTCACCGCCTGCCCCTCCAACCTCCACCCAGTTGGTCACCCCACATCTGGTGGCCTATACAGGGACCCTCTGCTGGCCTGGGACTGTCCCTGGATTCTTTGGGAATTTCTCAGAACTTTCCCTCAGTGGACTGGCTCCTTGTGGAACTGATGACCTCCAACTGAGGTTACTCCTTGGTGAGGATTTGAAGTGCCAGGCTGCCCTCACCCTACAGGGTGAGGGATTTCCCCTCCTGCCCTCTGGAGGGATCCTTCCCTCCCTCTCATTTCCCTTTTTGGTCTTTCAACAGTCTAACCCTTGTACTCCCCAGACAACTGAAGGTCTCTGGCCGGGGTGGCTCCTCAGTGTGGTCTGAAGGTCTGAGGATGAACAGATGGAACTGCCCATGTCTGTGAGGGTGAAGGACCCTCTCCTCTCCTCTTTTATGCTCCGTCCCCCTGAGGCCTCCTTTCCCACGGTGCAGCACAGCTGGCCGTGACAGCTTGTCCAGGGCAGATCCTCCCACGTTACGAACTCTGCTGGGACCCTTTCCTGATCTGACTCTCAGCTACCTTGCTTCGTTTGCCCCCCACCCCTTTTCTTCCTTTGTCTGTACGATCCAGCTGCCATCTTGATTTACCAGCAAAATACATTCATTCCTATGAGTCCTGGTGGTGAGTCCTCCCCACCTTTTTCTGACCAGGTTCAGCCAAATGGTACCTTTTTTTTTTTTTTTTTTTTTTTTAAGATTTTATTTATTTATTTGAGACAGAATGAGAGAGACAGAGAGCACATGAGAGGGGGGAGGGTCAGAGGGAGAAGCAGGCTCCCTGCCGAGCAGGGAGCCCGATGCGGGACTCGATCCAGGGACTCCAGGATCATGACCTGAGCTGAAGGCAGTCGCTTAACCAACTGAGCCACCCAGGTGCCCCCAAATGGTACCTTTGATCTCACCTGGCAGGACATTCATATCATCTTTACCACATGCTGCACCCATGAGGAAAGACTCTGTATCTAGTCTTTGGCTCAGAGCTGGGCTAATGAGGCCCACACCTGTATCCCTGACCATGTTCTGGTGGCGGTGCAGGGAGGCCCAATGCCAACACCAGATGGGATTATCGGGCAGGAGACCCTGGCGGAATTAATCGGCATGATAATTTGCCTAATTGAGGGCATGCAAAAAGCAGTCATAAAACCTGTAAACCTGAATGAAAATCCTGCTTTATTTAATTCTTGCTTAGTGGAGGCCATGAGAAAGTACACTAACCCAGATCCTGAGGGCCCAGAGGGCACGGCAATATTAGCAATGTATTTCATCAGTCAGGCCTCCCCTGATATCAGACAAAAGCTTCAAAACTCAATCAGGGACCTCAGGCCCTCTTCCCTATACTTCTGGATATGGACTTTAAGGTCTTCAATAACCCAGAGGTAGCCTCAGGGGCTGAAAGGGAACAGAGAGACAAGCAGCAAGCCCAGGGCACGGCTGCAGCTATCATTAGCTCCCTGCCCTTCTCTGGGTCCAGCCAGGAGCAAAAATCATTACAGGTATGAGCCGCTAAGCCTCCCCATGCCCCAGGAGTTCCTCAAACCTGCTTCCATTGTCTCCAGGGGGCCTCTGGCCTGGAAGCATCAAATGCCCCCTCCATCAGGGCCTTGTCTGGCCTGCAAACAACCAGGGCATTAGAGAAAGGACTGTACCTCCTTCCCACCTGCAGGAGGGTCATCCCACGCCCCAGAGCCCCAAGCATAGGCCATCCCAGGTAATCCACAGCCGTAAGCCAAGGCCACTCCAGGCAACTGGCAGCTGCCTTTAACTCTGTACCTCGATGATGAAGAGCCTAATGGAACAGGAGGACGATCTCCTCTCCTTTGATTGACGGGGCCCAGAGGCTGTGCAGGCTCGCATGTTTTCCATCTTTATGGCACAGCCTTAGGTAACCCTGGATGTGGCACAACACAAAATTGAATTTCTAATAGATTCAGAAGCCACTTATTCTGCCCTTATCAAATACTCAGGCGTCACTTCCAGGCCTCCATTCTCATCGCCGGCAGAGACTGGTCCCCAAAGATGGGACGTTTCACTTCCCCATTAATTTGTTCTTTGGGTAACGATACCTTTACCACCTTCTTTCTCATTTTACCTGATTGCCCCACTCCATTACTTGGAAGGGACATAATGACCAAAGGTACAAACTGATCTTTGCCTTTCTGAGGTTGACTGCCCCCTGCTGGCATTCTTGTCCTCTGAGCCTTCTGCCCCTTCAGACAGGTATGGGACACCTCCCTTCCAGGGTGTTCTCTATCAGCGACCCCCATAAGGATAAAACTAAAAGATCCTCATTTCTCCCCCAAAAATTCTAGTACCCCTTATGTGCGGAGGCCAGACAGGGTCTACAACCATTCACATGAAAATTCTTAGCAACAGGATTTCTGCTTTCCTGCAGTTCACCTTGCAATACCCCCATCGTGGCAGTAAAACAGTCCAATGGCCCATACAGAATGGTACAGGACCTAAGAGCTATCAATGAGGCCATTATCCCTATTCACCCAATTGTTCCTAAACCTTATTCCCTCCTAGGACTGATCCCCTTGGACACTGGTATACTGTGTTGGATCTAAAAGATGCTTTCTTCTGCATCTCAGTGTACCCAGATTCCCAGTTCCTCTTTGCCTTTGAGTGGCAAGACCACTCAGGTCCTGCTGGGTAGGTAACCACCAGGTTACCCAACAGCTAACTCGGACCGCCCTCTTTCAGGGCTGTAGGGACAGTCCACATTTATTTGGACAGTCCCTAGCCAAGGATCTGTCCACCTGCTTCCCAGAGGCAGTGCCTTACTTCAATAAGTTGATGGCTTACTTATTGCAGCTCTTACCGAGCCCCCCAACTGGGTACAGAAATGAAACTAAACCTATACCATTTCAGCTTCTGCCTTCCATGAGGTCCATGCCCATGCAGCTATTTAGAGAGAGAGAGGCCTCCTCATGACCCCAAATACCCCAGTTAAACATACCTCTGAAACTCTGGCCTTGCTAGAGGCAGTTATGCTCCCTGCCCAAATAACTATTATTCATTGCAAGGCACGTCAAAAAGATAATGACTCAGTCTCTGTTGGAAACAACAGAGCTGAGAGACAAGCAAAGGCAGTTGCCAGGCTGCCCCTTCAAGCCACTTTGGTTCCCAGTCTAAATCCTTTTTCCCCACAATATTCTCAGGAAGAAACCCAATGGGCATTTTAAAAGGGCTTTCCCATACCCCAGAAGGTTGGCTTACAAGGCCCCCATAATAAACTTGTTACGCCAGGGAATGTTACAACGGAAATTTCTTCATAACTTGCATCAGGCAAACCAGGACATCCCCCCAACCTTGCAGGCTATCTCCCAGATGTGTTCTACCTGTTGTCCCATCACACCAGAGGGGGCCCATAAACCTCTTCCACTTCTTCAATGTATCCGTAGATGAGGGACTCTACCAGGGGAGAATTGGGAGATAGATTTTAAGCACATATCTCACCTGCAAAGGGTTCAGGTATCTATTGGTATTTGTAGACACCTTTATGGGATGGATTGAAGCCTTTCCCACTAAAACAGATAGGGCTTCAGAGGTCCCCACTCTTCTCCTCAATCATATCCTTTCCTGTTTTGGGCTTTCCTGCTCTTTACAGTCAGACAATGGCCCAGATTTTGGCTCTCAAATAACACAGGGAGTTAGTGAAGTCCTCCAGAGAACATACCATCTGTAGGCAGCATGGCACCCACAGTCCTCCTGTAAGGTGGAAAGGACCAACCAAACCATAAAAAGGCTCCTCACTAAACTTATGCATGAAACTCAATAATCTTGGCTGACCCTCCTTCCCCTTGCATTATTAAGGTCACGTTTCACCCTGAAATCCACAACTCATCTCAATCCATTCTAGGTTCTTTTTTTTTTTTTTTTTAAAGATTTTATTTATTTATTTGCGAGAGAGAGAGAATGAGAGACAGAGAGCATGAGAGGGAGGAGGGTCAGAGGGAGAAGCAGACTCCCCGCCGAGCAGGGAGCCCGATGCGGGACTCGATCCCAGGACTCCAGGATCATGACCTGAGCTGAAGGCAGTCACTTAACCAACTGAGCCACCCAGGCGCCCCCATTCTAGGTTCTTTATGGAGAACTTTCCTCCAGACAAATCTTTTATTAGACCCTGAAAGCCACCATCTCACACAGTATGTTATATCCCTTGGGCAAACTGTCTCCACCATTAATGACCACCAAAACCAGTGCAGTTGAAAACCTGACCCCTCGTTCTCAGGTAACATACATCCAAAACTTACATCCAGGGATTGGGTATACCTTAAGACTCTTTCACAGGACGAAAAGTCACTGGAACCTGTCTGGACTGTTCCCTATCAAGCTCTCCTGACCACTCCAACATTGGTAACATTTCATGGCTTCTCCCTGTGGATCCATCTTTCCAGAATCAAGACTGCTTTTTTTTTTGAGGAGGTTGACATCTTCATTGCTTTAGAGGCAGGGGCAGGTGCTCAGGAACTCTTGGTGGGGCGGGCCCGCTTCCTCTTCACCATCACAGGCTTCTGGCTGCGCAGGATGGCGCTGGCTCTGCGAATGGCAGCCATGCGCAGATCTGGGCGGTCCTTGTTCTTGCGGATCATGTGCCGGATGCTGCTGAGGGTGGCCCGGCCGTTCTTGTTGATGGTGGTTCGGACGTAGGAGGTGGCGGGTTTCTGCTGGCCGGATCTCCGCTTCATGACCACCACCGCGCCTTTACCGTCGGCCGCCGGCTCCACGCCCACGGTCTTGCGGTGAATCAGCCCGTTGTGGCGGAACGAGTTGCGAGCCGTCAGGGTGTTGGGCTCAGTGCTGTAGGTCTGCTTGTTCCTCTTGATCAGGAAGCTGGAGCAGTTCCGCACGACCATCCACTGCGGGTGGGCGGACATGGCGGCGGCTCCTCTCGCTACGGCAGCCGGAGACGGAAAGAGCCAGAATCAAGACTGCTTAGTCCACAGATGAGGAGCCCTCCACCAAGCACAGCGTCGAGCCATTCGAGATCTACACCTGTTATTCAAATGAGACTCAGGTGATACACACTCAGAGATGTAGAGGCCCATGAATCTGGCCAATCCCCATTCTCTTGTATTCAATCATTCTATGATATTATCTTAGAAAAACTCCCTAGATACCTTCCTCCCAAAATTCTCATGATTCTCCTTCCCAATTCCAAGACTTCATTCTCAACCTTTTCCTTCAGGGTGACTTCTCTGAATTTACTTGGTCAGAAATCATTACTTACTTGAAGCTGTCCCTGCCCTTGATGTCTTGCTCTCACAATAAAATCATCACCCCTTTTTGGGTTGATCTTTGTTTTTCTCATTGTAACCTTCTTTCAGTATATATCAAATCCTAAACGTGGATTTCTATGCTCACATATTTTGCTCTAATCCAAAACAGCAAAAAGACCTGCCCATTGTGAAATATCACTCCCCTTCTGCTCTTCTTATATTGTTTGCTGTCACTTTCCACTGATAAAACTAAGGCTCCCCTAAGGAGGCACAATACCTCCTCCAAACAGCCAATTCAACCTATTCCTCCAATTGTTGGCTATGCCCAGATGCCTCCTGGGAGTGGCCTGGGTCCACTTCCTGGGCCCTAAAGAATGGACCCTGAATGCTCATTTTGGCAGCACATATACTAAAATTGGAATGATACAGAGAAGATTAGCATGGCCCCTGCGCAAGGATGACACACAAATTCGTAAAGTGTTCCATATTTAAAGAAAAATAAGAATGGATATCAATAAAGGCCTCCTTGGCCTACACTGTAACCAAAGTTCCCAAAGGTAATATGCCCCAGGCAGCCTTAGATTATCTATGGCAATCTCAAACAGATTTCAAACCTTGCATGCCACCAACCCAGTCGTCTCGGGACCTCGCATTTCAACCATTTAAGCTACCCTTACATGCATCCATTTGCATGATGGCCACAAGACCACAGGAAATATCAGTTAGATTCTCTAGTTCCCCCAGCCTAATTGTTCCCCTTCAATCTCTTTGGATGCAGGAAATATCACAGTTCTTCCAAGGCAGACCTCAAAACTGCTCAACCCCTTCACTTTGGTTACAACCCACAAAATGGGGACCCTGCCAATTCTTTCCCTGAAGAACTCCTCATACATGTCATCAGATGTATGCTTTTCTGGGAATATCATACTTCTCCTTTCCATCTAAGATCACACCAGAATGGTCTTTACATCCATATTTTGACCAACATTCTGTTCGTGATTATTTATGTATTCTCTAAGAAGATGGAAACTTTCTCTCCAGCTCCCCTTTGCTTTTTTGAGCTCCCACCAAAATTGCCTTTAGCATCCACATTTCAGTCAACAGTTCCTTCTTCTCAATCTTGGGTTTTTCTAGCATGTACCTCAAACTCTTCCAGCCTCTACCTAGTACCCAGTTCCAAAGGCACTTCCTTGTTTATAGGTATCTGTCACAGTAGCATCCCACTTCTCAGTCTCAAAGTCTGTATTAGTCAGCTTGGGCTGTCATAACAAATACCATAGATCGGGTGGCTTAAATGATAGAAATTTATTTCTCACAATTCTGGAGGCTGGAAGTCTCAGATCAAGGTCCAGCAGGGTTGGTTTCTGGGGAGAGATCTCCTTGGCTTGCAGACAGCCTCCTTCATGTTATTTCCTCACATGGCCTTTCCTCTGTGGCATGCTTCTTTTCTACTCTTCTACTCTTCTTATAAGCCCACCCATCCTACTGGATTAGGGCCCTACCCTTATGACCTCATTTAACTTCAATTACCTCTTGAAGGCCCTATCTCCAAATACAGTCGTACTGGGAGTTTGGACCTCAACATATGATTGGGGGAGGAAGGGTCACAATTCAGTTCCTAGAAGGACTGTATACAACATACAACTTTTTCTAAAACACAACTTGATGAAAAGGAAACAAGTATTTCTGGGGTTTAGTAAATGGACATGAATGGACATGAATAGATAGCATGATTTCCTTTTATTATAATAAATTATTCCAGGTGGTAACCAATTATTCTAGCTAGTCAGGTTATTCTAATTAGGTACCATTATTAGCCACAACGAGGTACAAATCTATGGTTCAACTGGTAGCTATAATTCTTCTTCTAACTATAAAAGAAGTATGATGCAAATTTCTTTACAGGAATGAAAAAAAATATAAACCAGGTAATGTAATTGAGATTTAGTTTGAAATTATGGGTAATTACTTAGAGTTTAGAGATAATTAAACCTAAAAACATGTGCCCTCTTATCTCTAGGGTTGTCCTTCTGGACTGATTATACACTTTTGTTCTTCTATAGAGAAGGCAGCTGAGTTGGTTACATTATTCTCTAATTCATATATATTATAATTCTCCATACAGACTAATGACAAGAGTTTTGTGATTCCTTTGCAGAAAAAATGGATTTATTTATGTAGGGTGCAAGGATTAATATATCCACTGGAATAGAGTCTAAGTTGTATTTTTTTCAAATGTAATATATATTAATAGCTTTCTTCTAAAAAGTGTACCTACATTCATAGCATGCCTCCAGCATGTATTTCAGTGGCTTCTCTTAAAAAATGATGGGCAAAACTGCTTCACATACCCACATGGACCTGGACTCTCCATTGTTCTCTAACCGCATCTCAAGCTGAATTCATTCTTGTGCTCTCTGACACTGGCATTATCATACTGGGCCCAAATGGGAACAATATGGTGCCTCTTAAAACAACATAATTCAATGAGGGTTCCATGAAGGAACTATTTACAAATATGTGAGTAAGACAGATTGAAACCACAACCAAAATGTGCTACCATCCTTAGGACCAAAGGGATTGTGGGATAGAAGTGGTTATGGAACCTAGGAAGAAAGATCCCTTTGGAGAAGACCTGAATGTCATTAGTGGAAAGGCATTACCTGAGACAACCTCATAGACAGGGCCAGAGAAATAAATGTACTGGTTTATTTATTCTCCCCTCAGCTTTAAAAAAAAGAAAAAAAAAAAAAGTTCAGAGCTCTCCAGTGGCCAAATCTAACTATAAGCCAAAGTTAAGGGAATCCATTGTTAAAGCCTATATGGTGAAGAGTATTTTGGAGGGACAACAGCAATAGCCACCAAATGGGGTATCATTATGCTGTATTTGTTATTATCTCTCCTTACTATGGGTGTTAGCATATGTCATTCCATGTCCTTTTTTTTCTTTTTTTTTTTTAAGATTTTACTTATTTATTTGACAGAGAGAGAGCACAAGCAGGGGGAGCGGCAGGCAGAGGGAGAGGGAGAAACAGGCTTTTCATGGAGCAGGGAGCCCGAAGTGAGGCTCAATCCCAGGACCCTGGGATCATGACCTGAGGCCAAAGGTAGACGCTTAACTGACTGAGCCCCTGCCATTTCTCCTTGAGCAAGTCTTCTCTTCTATTCACTTTGCTAATTCCTATTTATTCTCTGGATATCAGTTTAGAAAGTCATTTCTTTAGTTAAGCCTTCTTCAGCTCTTTATTATTCAGGACATGTCAGGTGATGCTGTGATAATAAGTGACACTAAAATCCCAATGGCTTAATACAATAAAGGTTGATTTCTTTCTAATAAGGCCAACTTCATGGGCTTGCAAGATAGGCAGTCACACAGGGCTCCATGCTCAAGAAGGGCCAATGTTTGGTTTAACTGCTGTCATCATCTTGGTATTCTTAAAGTTTTTTTTTTTTTTTAATTGTGGTAAAATATATGTAACATGAATTTTGTCCTTTTTAAATGTACAATTCAATGGCATTCATTCAGTACAATCACATTTGCATTGGGCAAATTGTATAGCTAACCCTTTTCACTAATGGCACATGCCCATCATGAGAATCTGCTCCAACTACTCACTGAGTCATCCAGGCCTATGGGATCTCCAGAATCTTGTAACTTCACCCCCAGAAATATATGCTTCTTCCAGTGCCTCAGCAGGAGAAGAATCCTCCAAGAGTTGGGCACGCCTGCTCTTCTATTCTGCCTTATAAAGATATATAGTTGGAAAAGGAAGTGTATTTTAATAGTCCTTTCAGATAACAATGGATATGCTTTTTCTGATAATATATAAAACTTGACAAACGGAATTTTCTGAAAATAAGTTGCAATGTAAAATTTGAAACCATATCAGTCAATTTTTAAAACTCTGTTACATTAAAATCCATTAGTCTATCATCCATTTTGAATAGATCCTTTGTTTATGTAAGACTAAGTATCATGCTTTGGCCATTTGGAAAATATTGACTCATGGAGTTATGCAGATCTTCCAACTGTTAGCTCATTTTGTTACATAATATCAAAAACCATATATACCAATATCATTACCAGTGTTACTAGAAACACCTTTAAGTATTAGGAAGTTGTCAAATTTATGGTGCATGAAAACCATGCATGTTTTCAAAAATTCTAATCTTTGCTTGAAAGCTCAAATGTCATCATTAATAATACTCTCATCTTGGCTTGAAGTGTTAGACTCATATCTTTCATTTTTGAAAAAAAAGTCTGTTGAGTGTCAAGTAGGCAGTAGTTATTTTAAGTAAATATATTCTATTTTAAAAACACATGTTTTATTTTGGGACTCCCATTCATATGTCGGTGTGAAGCAGAAGTGCTTTATGGGTATTTCCCATCCACTTCATCGCACATAGTAATAAAAAAATATGTACTCAGGGATTGAGATTGAATAAATCAATACTTTTTACTGCTTCATCAAATTCTCTTTTTCTTTTTTTAAAAGGAATTTTGTGATGGTGAAATTCATGGGCTGAATTCTGTCCCCTCCAAAATGCATGTGTTGAATTCCTAACCAGCCCTACCTCAAAATGTGACTGCATTTGGAGATAGGGTCTTTAAAGAGATAACTAGGCTAAAATGAGGACATTAGGGTGGACCTTAATCCAATATGACTTCTGTCCTTATAAGAGGAGGATATTAGGACACAGAGGGAGGACCATATAAAGACACTAGAAGTACTCAGCTTTCTATAAGCCATGGAGAGAGGGCTCAGAAGAAACTAACTCTGCCAGTATTTTGACCTTGGACTTCTAGTCCCCAGAGCTGTGAGGAAATGAATTTCTGTTTTTAAGTCATCTAGTCTGTGATACTTTGCTATGGTAGGACTAGCACCTAATACAGTGGGTACAGTGAAGAATACAATGACTACTAGTACGGTTGGTGCTACTAACTTGATTTGTGTTCAAGGAGTAACAGTTTGACCTACCTCTACTTTTGCACTATCATTGTAAAGATAGATTCAATGAAAAAGACAAGTAATATTTTAGGATTATAATAGAAATAACGTTGACCTCACAATCTCTCCGAAAGTGTCTTGAGGACACCCTGGGTACTGGAAAGATACTTTGAGAACCACTAGGTTATCCACATTAAACCTTTTATTTAATTATTATTCTTCATTGCCTTTTCCATCTGGGAGCCCACTAACTCTATCTTTTCTAAAATGTCTGAAGATTCACATAAATCTGGAAAGATCTTAAGATAAACTATTTCCGCTGGAATGTTTCAGAATCTGTATAAAACGTGATTACTTGAAAATAATCAACATCACAGATGAGTCTCCTTTTGTATGACTATATCTCTAAATGAAAAAAAAATTGTTTTGAACACAGTTTTAAAACTCTATGCCGTTTTCCCCCTTAATTTAATGAGAAGGAGTGGGTAGGATTGGGGCAAAATTATTCCACAACTAATTACATTTATTTTGTTGCCAACTCATTCATTGCGACTACTCTGACATTATTTATACATTGATAGCTTGTTAAGTTATATTAAGTCTGTATTTTTAAAGCATTTTCTTTGGGGCATATTCTGTTTCTTGCATCCAAAAGCATTATCTGATACATGGAGTATTCTAATGACAATATTTTTAATAAAAATTGCATTTTTTCTTATAATTTATCCTTTGTTTTTAATATGAACCTTAACAATTTGGATCAACAATTAGGGAAAGATACACATACTCTTTTTTTTTTTTTTTAAGATTTTATTTATTTATTTGACAGAGACCGAGACAGCGAGAGAGGGAACACAAGCAGGGGGAGTGGAAGAGGGAGAAGCAGGCTTCCCACCGAGCAGGGAACCTGATGCAGGGCTCAGTCCCAGGATCCCGGGATCATGACCTGAACCGAAAACAGACACTTAACGACTGAGCCACCCAGGTGCCCCCAAAATACATACTATTATAGTAAACTAGGAAACCAGAATTGAAATGTTAAGAAGGCTGAAACCTGTTGCCTAGTTTTCCCTGGTAGTTGCCACTGAGCAGTCATTGTACTGAGGAAACCCGCCCATTCATCAACACCTGTATGGAGAAACATAGTTTCACTCATTTAATTGATGAGTGTCTTGTTTCCTAAGAGTATATTGAGTGACTTCTGGTGGGCTCAACTAACGTAGTGTGTTTTCCATAACACAGCTGAGTCCCTTTAGTGAGAAGTTCCTTTGTGGGAGCACATGCAGGAATCATTTTTAGCTCAAGGGCAATTTCTTCCATATAATACAATACTCAGGCATTTGCTAAATGCTTAAGATGATGCAAGGATCTTCTCAGAGGAAAATATTGACTCTATTTCCTCCCTAAGTATATGTTGCTTAAGTGGATTGACCTCTCCAGGTAAAAAAATACTGGTCTATTGCCTACAGTTTAACACCACCAATAAAATTGTCTCGAATAAGGTAATATTTACTGTGACTTCAATCCTCAGCTTTTATAAAGGGTTTATATTAAAAAAAAAGATCTCTTTGAAAAATAGTCCTCTGACTTTTGCAAAGCTGTAGCTGAAGACAGTGCTACGGGCTTACTCACCATGTATACAAAAAATCCCCTGCTAAATTTTTGCTTGCTTGAGATTTTAGCAGAATAAATCTGTCACTTCAGAGGAGTTCCATGCTGTTTACTTTGACATAAAGTGGTAAAATGATGCGATAGGATGTTTTGCTCCTCTTAGGTGGGTTTAAGTCCAAATTTACCGCTCAACAACCCTGTTAGCTTCTAAACACATTTTTGTTGCCTTCTATCCTGTTTCCACTACTAATTAGCTTATTTTGCAAATTGTTTAGACTTTAAGCTCGGGGTATTTAGTCAAATGGAATGAATGCTTTTACAAGAAAAGTCACAATGCCATTCAGCTTAATGTGGTAAAATAATTCAGTGGGTGCCAGGATATTCAAATCAATTCAATATTTAGGCAGCCCTTCAATTCACTGTTGTGTCAGAAACTGGCAGTTGCAAAAGGAGTATAAGACATGGTGTTTTAGTGTCGTACATTTTAAAATATTTCACAATCTCTATTTAGAAACCCCCTCTCAAGTCTCAAATGGTTAGGAGAATAAATACACATGTCTTCAAGTGCGGGGGGAAAATCATCTTTAATAGCACTAAATTCAGACATGGAAAACTTGAAATCCCTGATGACAAGCTATAACTAAGGAATGATATCAAACAAAGTGTGGAGCAGGTATAGTTTATGCCTGGGGAGCTAATGTAGCAAACTCACGTTCAAGAGTACGTTGAACGTTGCCCCTAAGTCTTATAGCAAGTTTATTTTGTCAGCACATAGTTTTGCATGCTGTTTCTATGTGTATGTTTATGAGTGTGTGGGGGTATTACAAAATTAAAGTTCTTGTGCATTTGAAAACTATGGAGTCATTTTAGAGGAGACATTTGCAGGGAATGGATGATTAATTAATTTTGCCATTTCATAATTATCCATACTTAGTCTTATGCTCTAATTATTTTTCATGTTTCTAAGCTTTTCTGTAGTTGGTCTTTTAAAAAGAGATAATCAACAACTCATTAGGATCCTGGGGGAAGGCAGAATGGGAGGGAGGAAAGACAGGAAGACCAAGATTTGCTTTCAAATTCATTTTTCCCTACTAAGTTTTATTGCACATTATCATCCTTGTTTTCATTCATGTATTCTTTGCAGGAGATAGTTTTATTTGTTGGCGCTCCTTTTGTAGTTGGTCCTCAGGCAGATTATTTTTGCAAGATTTATCAGCATTGTGTATTGTTTTTAATTTTCCCTAATGAAGTTCCTATTTGAGCCCTGGGGTCTGGTTTGGCTCTACTGTGTTCAATTGCACATGTGTAGAAAGTCGCTCTGCCCCACTGGGGGTTGTACTGTATTAATCATAATTGGTCTCATTCTGCTTGTGTCTGGTATTTCCTGTTATTGTTTACATGAAACTATACACTTTCTTTTTTTTTTTAATTTTTTTTTAAAGATTTTATTTATTTATTTGACAGAGAGACACAGTGAGAGAGGGGAACACAAGCAGGGGAAGCAGCAGAGGGAGAAGCAGGCTCCCCACTGAGCAGGGAGCCTGATGTGGGGCTCGATCCCAGGACCCTGGGATCATGACCTGAGCCAAAGGCAGACGCTTAACGACTGAGCCACCCAGGCACCCCGAAACTATACACTTTCTAAGTGGGAATATTTCACAGTGTGATCTTTATTTAGCTTGTAGATTTCGGCTTATATGGCATTCTTTATTGGGAAACTTACCACATGCAGGGCAAGGCTGGATACATAAAATTTGGAGATAGAATTGAATTTTCCCATTTACAAAAGCATAAATCCCCTTTGAGGATGAGATGTCCTTACCTCCCCAGAATGGAAAAGGAAGCTTGTGAAGGGGGCATAGGAGACTCTTTGTGTTCCTTTAGGTTTTCACTAAGTCTAGGTGTTCTTACTCTACCTCTTTTCATTCCATTCACTCTTTCTCCACTGTTTCTTTGTTCTATCGTTGTTTTCCAAACATTCCATACCATTGACTATTCCACTTACCATTTACTATATTATATTTACGATGCTGTAGCTTTTGCGTAGGGAAAGTGAAGCCCTCACATTTATCTTCTTTGTCTAGGAGGAATAGAGACTGAGGTATTATTCGGTCTGGGATTCCTATCTTAACTCCTAGAGTCTGAAGTAAGTACCCATCTTCCATAACGCCAAGGTAACACTCTGCACGCATTTATCATATTTTGGATTCCACCAAATTGGAGATGTTGGCTCAGTTCACTGCTTCTTTCATCAGTTTCCTGTGGGCTAGAGACTGAGTTCTGTCAGCTTCCCCTCCTCCAGGCTATCTTCCATCAATCCTTCCCTCAACTCAATCCCTTTTAACATTGAAATCTCGCCTGCCCACACCAAACCTCCGTGCTCCCTCCTACCTGTCAACTCCTGAAATGGATTTCTGCAACGCTCACAATCATCTATGACTTGCTTCACTTTCTACTTCTAGTTTAATGTTCACTCTATGTCTTATATTGCTTCCAACTAGTTCATAATGAGATTGTATGATTTGTTATTGCCAGGCCCCACTGTACTGTGCCAAGCAAAATACTATGTATACAACATTTGTTTATTCATTTAAAACATGTGGTCATTCAAATGACAAAATATCCATTCCTTCATATATACATAGATATGAAAGTTTTATATATATGTGATGAATAGAATACATATATGTATGTGTATATGAGTATATGTATACATATAAATATATATAAATGAGCATATGTATACATATATGCAAATATAAGTGCATACATGTAAACATAAATGCACATTATTATATGTATACATACAGATAAATACATATATAATTTGTCTAGAGAAATAGTATCGGAAGCATTATTCTGACTGGAATGCCTGTCTTGACCCCAGTAATCTTTGTTAGTGCCTCTTTTCCATAGTCTATAAATCTACTCATCATACCTTAGATTCTACTGAATTGAAATTATTTATATATGTATATGTGTATGTGTGTATATATATATATATATGTATGTATGTGGGTGTGTAGGTATATGTGTTTATGTGTGTGCATGTATGAATTTCCTACTACATGTATTGGCTATATAATACATTTCAAGTATATAATTCTTTTTATTTGGCTTATTACTAGAACAGATTCAAAATATCTTTCCACTTGAGATTCATTGATGAAAACAGTTCTTAACATCATTATAAATTTTAACCTTTTAAATAATAACTATTCAAATGATGTTAGTAAGAATTACTTGGTATTAAATATTTAGCACACATATTTCTTTAAATTTGTTGTCATATGTACATGGGTGTTTGTGTTATGCATTTTAGGTATAGCTGTAGAATACTTTAAATGCCAGGAAACGCTAGGAAAAAATGAATATCATCAACATTAATGAAAACAAGGCTTAATCCTTGACAGATGATAATTACTTGCACAAGAAATGCTTGCATATTTATTGAAATGTTTTAATCCCTCTCTTTAAGCTGAATGCTATTCTCCATTTATGTCTTTTTTTTAAGGCTGCTTCCATTTTTCTGTTCCATCTTTTTTTATTAGAATAACCATTACCCATTGGCAATTACTCTCAAAACACCTATGTTGGGGCATTTTAATCTATTGATTGCATTCATCTACCATCTCAAAATTAATTAAGTAAATTTAAATCCCAACTGCCCCCATTTCATTGTAATTTCTCTTATATCATATTTTTTTATACTATTTAATGCCAGTGAAAGTTCATATAACGGTAATCTTCAATTTCTCTTCTGTATGTTTGTATTTATCTATTTCTGAGTACACTGATTTTCATGACAAATTCGCCACATTTTCCCTTCCACTGGGACTTAGTTCCATGTTTTCTTACCAAGAAATCATTAAGTCCTCTCCCCCTAAATTTTGTGTGAGCCACAAATTTTTTTTTGTTACTCGTTTTGTTATTTTTTATTATTTTTAGCAAACTTCTATTTGAAGTAGAACTTAGCAATAATCATAGAGGAGTCTCAAAAGTGAATTTTTGTGAGTTGGGAGGGGAGAGACAATGAGTGTATTTTCCTGCTTTAGTTTAGTCTAATGATTTGGAGACTTAACGGTATACAAAAGGATTGTGGAAAATCTAAAGAACATAATGCAATCATCCCTGTTGCTCAAGTGCTGAGCACTGATCTCAATTAAGTACTTAAACTCTGTCCTAAGTGGGAAGGGTACATGCAATTTCTCACTGAACAGCATTTCTGTTATCTCCATAGAATACCTGAGATTCTCATGTTTCTTTCTCATGAGTTTATATTGACTTTAAAAAACTAGGACAAGAAAAAGACAAAACCACAGCAAGGGTTTTTTGGGGCCATTAATGTAATGCCTAGGGACAGAATAAAGTTTCTAGGAGAATATTTCTCAAAGTGGGTGTCACAAAGTACTAGTTCCATAAGATGCCTCAGGACAAAGGGTTTTATGTCATATAAAATTTGAGCAAACTTGAAAAGAAGTCAAGTAGTAAAGAAATCTCTTTACACGTTCACCCGTTGTTTTTGTCTTTATTTTTAAAATACCTATTAAAATTCCGTATTTTTGAGAAAGACTAGAATATGGATAATAGGACAGGGTGAGGGGATATGAATGAAACTAATGCAGATTTTATTGCTTGCAAATATATCTGGAAGCCTTGCTCATTGCCTTTTTCGATTAGCTCAAAAACATTCATCAAAAAAGATACTTTCCCAGAGAGTGGGGCCCTACTTCACAGAAGATACTCATCTATTTATGAGGGCAAAAGTTAATTCTGTTTTAACCATTTTGTATGGTTCTTAGCATATGTCGCAGTAGCTTGCAAAACAAGTGAATAAATAACCAAAACAAGCAAACAAAAAACAAGCCATTTGTCAGAAACAAATTATTCATAAATGTTGTCTAGAGAAACACTGTGTAAAAATTGTCCAAAAAAGTTGTCTACTCCCTAAAAGCTGTATCCATCAAAAACATTTTATAGACAAAGGGTGCTATGGTGTCATGATCTGAGGGCAGTTACAGTGGCCTGCAAATTCCCCATCATGGACATTGACCTGCGCCCCAGGTACTGTATTTGAATCACAAACCACAAGTGCCTTTCCCTGATTAATTGCCAAGGTAACTGATTATGTGTATTTCTAGTAGCTTGACTACTTCCTGGAGAAAGCATGTGGGCTGAAAGATACAAAGGCAGGTCACACACAGCCTTACAGTTGTCCTGCATTGTCTTTCGGATTCTTGAAGGCTTTGTAACCCTCTCGAAGACCGAATTCCTTCTCTGGGCGTGGAGAAAACTCCTCCTGAGGCTGAGAGTGGAAACCAAGACTGCACTAAATTCATGGAGATGAAAGAGCCCTTGTTGGAGACAGCATGTTAAGCTTCCTGCCTTACTAGGTCTTTTACGCTTTTCTTGTGAATTCTTGCAATTGGTTTTTCAGTTAGTGCAGTTTTATTTCACATCTCTGTTTGAAGTGAAATTTCGCATGACCTTGGCCGATCTTCTCTTTGGAAGATAAAAAAGACAATTTCACAAATTGAGGACATTAAATATTATTTCTTGTTAAAATGCTTTCCTGAAACACTGGTATATCTTTTATTTAGCTAATATGTAATAATCAAGAGAGCACAGTGTATTATTTTAATAAATCTTTCCAGTAATTTTGCCCTTTTGTCATTTGTAGGTGTTTCCATAATGCACCCAGATTCAATAAAGCAATGAGTGTTTTGTAGTTCTTCTACTATATATCATATTGGTAAATGATATATTTGTCTTTAATCACACGTATTATGCCATTGTATTATATTAATGCAACATTATTTGTAATTCCTCTAATACTGTTTTATTTCCCTATTGTTAATCTAAATTAAATGAAACTCTGAAGTGTATTATCCACTTACCATGTGCTTTAAAACTAGTTTTAAATAAATTGTTTTAGAGTTCAGTAGTTTTATTTCATTTTTACTATTACTATATTATCGTAAAGAATACAGGAGCTTTTTTTATTTTTAGAAATAATTTGATCCTGTAATTGTACTTAGTGAAAAAGAATGAAATATTAATGAAGTACAATAAAGTAGGGAATTTCTCTTTTCTACCCAGTCTCTAATATAACTTTTCAACATCCATCCTCTTATAAAAAGTTATCATTAGCTATTCTAAGGCAATTAAGAAATACCCACTTTCTTCCCATTCTCATATTTATTTACATTTAAAGAATAATTTTTGAAGGTAATTTTGTAGATAAGAGGTTGTATTCTGTCTACCTGAAGGTCTTTATAGGGTGGGGGAGATCAGATCTGGAGAGTAGGGCTTAGAGGTGGAATCTCTAATTTCAAATGCTTTTTATATTCCTCATTAGTGTCATCAATATAGTCACTACTATAAGTCAATGTCACTGTCTAGTTACCACCGCCCAACCCATTACCAAAGCAGAAAATCAGATTATGCATTTGGTCACAAAATATTAATGTCAAATTGCAAAAGTGACAGAATGGTCTGTGTTTGATTTTTCTACAGGCAAGTCTGTTTTACATAAATGGCTTTTTTACAAATTTGAAATGTGAATATATTTTATTTTTTCCCAGTGAGTACACAATACACAATTCTTTGACAATACTATTAACCAATTTTATGCCAATTTCTTTTCTGAGCTAACAACATCAAATGAAACACATTAAGATTTTGGACGCTGTTTGGTGACTTAAACAGACTAGTTAAAAAAAAGTCCATCTATAAAACAAAGTATAAAAAGTCTACCCACGGCCACAAAATCCCTTATCTTGCAACACTTTAAAGTCACAATAAATGCTTTTGAAAATGATGAGATAAGAAAATGATGAGATAAATGGAACTTCACTGAAAAAAGGTATGGGGTTTCATTTGAAGTACACATGATAGAGAAGCCAAAGTAACTTCACCTCTAAGATGATGTGGGAAAACATTGCTTTACACCAATTCTCGTCATGTAACTTTATAAATACAATGTACAGAAGCAGATGTACAAATTAGTGAATGTCATGGTTCTTCATATCTTTAATACTGACACACAATCACTTTCCAGGGCGAAGATAAACCACAGTTTAGAGCTCATTGGTATTCGTATAATTATGTTGACGATGGACAGTTGCATAAATTTGTTGAATAGAAATTTGGAGGTGTTCTATCAGAGCTCGTACAAACTTTCAACTTGAATCCTATTGAAGATATTTTTAAATACCCAGAGCATTCAACTATGACATAGAACACCATTTTATCTGTTTTGTTACTTAGAACAAGCATACTTGCAATGTATTTACTTCCCTTTGTTATAGGACACCTTAGGTGTTCGTCTTGATTTTCCTATATGCTCCCTCGAACTGGATTCAAATCCTGTGAAGGAATCCGTTGTTTTCAAGCCCCTGTACTATCCCACTTTAAATATGGCATGGAAAAGATCTGGAAAGGGGTGGGCCGACTCTGCCTGCATGCTCGGAGGCATACCTGAGTTGGGGTGCTGGCTGGCTTTTCCCCAGTGGAGACGTGGCATGTTGAGAATGGAGCTGTGTTGTTTGGGGCTTGACTGCACAGCCGCATGGCCTGTGAGTACAAGGTGAGTTTGCGTTCTCTCCCAACCAGATTTCCTTCTGACAAGTTATGCAGGCCTTGTGTAGACCTGAAGAAGAGTGAGCTCAGTGAATTTCTAATCACATTCATTCAATGGGCTACAAAATGAAAAAAATTCCGGGAGGGCTTATACATGTTTGCATTCTTCTAATGACATTCTGACATACTGATTAGAAGCTTTTTACATATAGTAAGTTGACAAAAGCTTTTGATTTTTGGATAGGATTCCTGAATTCATTTGGATAGCCACAGCATTTTGTCTTGCTCTGTATCTGTGTGAGGATGATATATTGGGTGCAGGATTTTACTAACCAATTTACATATAAAACTAGACTTAACAGAGAATGTTAAGGGAATGTTCTAAAAGAACATTCCAAGTAACTGTAGGGTCTGTACTGACAAAATCTAACCAAAACGGTTACTTTTTTTTTTTTTATAAAGATTTTTTTTATTTATTTATTTATTCATGAGAGACACAGAGAGAGAGAGGCAGAGGGAGAAGCAGGCTCCCAAGGAGCAGAGAGCCCGATGCGGGACTCGATCCCAGGACTCTGGGATCATGACCTGAGCCGAAGGCAGACGCTTAACCATCTGAGCCACCCAGGTGCCCCAAAACGGTTACGTTTTTATACACTGAAAATAATCAGGAAGGTATGATGCTATGTCCTGCGTTATTCCAGAAGTCACTTTTATACCCATACTCTACATTGAAGTCTTGGTTTATTTGTCACATTAGGGATCAACATATATGTGTAATAAATGTAATGAATTAAAGCTTTACTCTAAAGTGGGTTACAGAGAAGCATAAAGAGGGAACACAAATGAACAAAACTTTGTTTGCTTTTAAATAGAAAGAGGTGAAGTAGGGAACCGCATAAATAAAAATTAAATTCCTCACATCCTACAGTTGCGAATAGTATGTAGTCATTCTTCACAGGAACTTCTCATCTTCCCTAGACAATCTGACCCAGAGAAAGCAAACTGCATTAAAATTCAGGCACTGGTGGTAGAAAGTTGATAAAGCATTTAATAAGTGTGTCTCAGAATGTTTTTTCTCTTCGGTGAAGAAATGAGCTACATGGCACCAAGAAGATGTTGGGGGCCATAAAGAACATTACGTTCCTCCACTCTTGCCTGTGTTGATGCAGTCTCAGGGAACAAAAAGGATAGAGAAAATGAATTATATTATCCCTTTGCTATAACAATAGGATATGGAATTGGTGACTGAGCCAATCATGCATGGGAGCATGAATTGTCATTCAAGCAGGTCCCATATTTTAGAAATGATTCTAATCATTACATCGAACATTTTTCAAAATACCAACTACTGAACACATCATAGGAAAAACATGAGAAAGTATAACTAGAAATAGAATTTAAAGTTGTGTAGGCAGCACACAGAAAAAATGTCACAAGTGGGAATTTCAGGGAAGGTCTCTTCTGCTTGACTGATGGACTCTACGCATACAGGGGCTGACTTATATTTCAAAGTCGGATTCATTTTGACCATATATGACTGATGTTCAGGAATTTCTTGTTCTCAAAGTCGTGGAAACAAATGAGGCAGGACACTGTTATTAATGTCCACTTAATGAGGTTTGGTTTTATTTAAAAAGTGTATAAACATGCATTTTTCTCCTTTTAAATTTTTCTTTTCAACTTACTCATTCAAAACGGGTCAAACATATTTTAGTTGGTAGCCAATTTCTGAGAATGTACCATAAAATGTTTATCCCAATAAATCTACTTACTGTGAACTGAACATACTCTGAGCACTGCTTTGTAAGCACTTACAATTTGGCTATACATTTGTGGCATAAACTTCACTTTTTAACCAAATAAAACACAAAGTTGTCTATAGACTGCATTATTTTTTCAAAGTCATAAATTTAAGTGATGCAGCTCTATCCTCTAGTGTGTACTGTACATGTATTAGAAAGATCAAACGAGATACTGCAATAGAGTTTTTGCATTTGGAAGCAGCCCGAGTATGTCCTAATAATAAATTGCCTCTTTAACTATTTGCTAGATATTCTAGAGTTCATTTTGTTTGTTTCCTTGGGGAACTTCACATTATATTCTGACTTAATGAGTTGGAGAGATTAATTATGGTAATTCAGAAAATGCTCTTATAAAAACTGTAATATAAACACAGCTCTTGTGAAACACTTTAATTTCCTTTTGCTTGTTATAATTCTCAGATGGGTCAATTACAATGACAGGTTAAGTTGATTCTACATATAACCTTGATTTCTTTTCTTTTTCTTTTTTTTTTTTTTTTTAGCAAGCTTAGTACATCTTTGCTACCTGCATATTGTAATGCCTATTTAGCCTTAAGACTTAAATTTCTTTCTTTGACCCCTTCTTTTTGTCAATAGTAAAAGCCACCTTTCTGCTTTTCTTTTTATTGACTCAGTCCCTGATATTCAAAGAAGACTTTGCCAACACCACTGTTCCTTTGCATCTTCCTATTCCTACACTCCAGCTGCAAACCATCTAACGTGATTGGTTCCAACCAGCATATCCAGCCTAGCTTACAGTACAGAAACTCCCTTCACATTCAGTCTTGTTCTTCATGTCACGAGGAGTAGAGATTTGTGCTTATCACCAAAAAAAATTGCAGTGCAAAATTTAAACATAAAAGTTACACAATTAAAAGTTAATATATGGCACCACAGCCTATTAATTCACATATAGTACAACAGACCAATAAAAACAGACAATAGTATGAACAGATCTAAAAAGAGTGAGCTTGCATAGCAATGCACAAAAGAAATTATATACAGAGGAAAATCCTTTTCTTCCTGGAGGGCGAGTTTGCTTTTCTTTTTTTTTTTATATACTCCTGACAAGAAAGAGTTAAGGTGGGTGGTGTAGTTAAGAGAAGAACACAAGTAAAATATCTGTGGGATATGTGTGGCTGTGTGTCTTTACATTGCATTTACAGTTCTTTTAATTGTACATAAATAAAGAAATTGTTCATTGCACTGTTTAGTGTCATCACTTCCATGAGTTCAGACCTGGTGGTCCTTCAGAGCAGCTTTGCATGTCTCCTCTCAGTTACTCTACAAAGAGATGAAAAAATCAGAAATAAGTTTGCATTGAAATTAAGTAGTCTTTCATCCTGACCAGCACAACAAGAAGCAAGGCGAATAGATAATAAATGAAGAGAACATCATCAGACAGATTTTGTGAGTGTGTAAAGTTGGGAAATACAGTGATGGGAGGGGAAGAAAGAAACATTGTAGTATATGTGCTGCCGAAGCGAGCACGAAAGAAACATTGTAAAATCTGGAGATTTAGAATCCACGGAGAGTTATCTGTGCACATCTCCTGTGAGTTTATAGTCACTCTAAAATAAAAGTCAAAGCAAAACCCAAGTAGTCACGAATCAAATTAAAAATTATAAACATATCTTAATAATCAGATCAGTATATGTAAGCGTAATAGTAATGCCATGTTTTAGGTCAGGAAGTAGAGAGATTGGGAAGGTAGTTTACTTGCTCTGGGTTGAGAAGACTGGAACCCAGGGCTGCTCCTTCAGCAGTGCTTTTAACATGAATCCAAACAAGCAGATGAAAATATTCGACAAGTATAATTCTGAGGTTGGATAGCAGAATTGGTAAATTTCATGAAAAAAATTAACACAAAGAATTCAGTGCTTCTTCCTGTGACGTACTGTGACATGCTATATTTCTCTGTTGCCTGGTATGTTATTTTTATAGATTAGTTATACTATCAATGTTGGCTCTTTATTCAAAAAAGAAATTTATTTATAAAATGTTTTTATAATCAAAGATCAGCTTTACAAGGTCAACTGCCTAAATTTAAAAAAATAAATAAATGAAGAGCAACTAGGGAATGAGGAATTCCTGAGATTCTTTAAAAGGCAAAGTGGACTATGTTTAATTAACTTCTAAATGTTAAGATTAATTGCCTAAATATAGGCAATTTTTGTATAGGGTAAATCAGACTTGAAGTAGAAGAAATATTCATTTAATAGATGGCTGTAAATAGCAGTGGTCTACATTATGACTGAACCTGCTCAAAATCATAATCGATTTTTTTCTCATAGCAAAGAAAGATTTCTACTATTCTGAAATTTGTTTATAGTCCCAATATTATTGATGAGGCTCAGGACATGCTACCCCAAAATATGACACCTTGGCATACTGAATATCGAAAGCTGAAGAAGTCTGAGAAACCAACAGAGGCAGGAAAGTCACTCTGACCTCCCTCCTCCCCACTGGCTCTTCTTTTCTGAAATGGGTCATAAAACTTCCACATGAAAGTTACCCTCCCTCTACCAGAGGAAGGAAGACATTCTTATTCCCAGGGACAGAGAGTTATGGGACCGAGAAATCTGTGCAAACAAACCTTGTTAAACTAACCTTTATCTTCCTAGTTACTTCTTTACCATTGACTACTCCCCTACCCAAACCCCTCGGTCTCATAAAATCTTCACAAGTTTATGGTTTCTTTGTCTAAAAAATATAAAAGCTTTCTACTCTGGTCACTTCTTTGGGTCTTCATGCTCTTCTGAAATCACCCATGAACATGTAAAAATTCAATAAAATTTGTAGGCTTTTCTCCTGTTAATCTGTCTTTATCAGTTTAACTTTCAGACCCAGGCTGGGACCCTAAGAGGGTCAAGGAAACTTTTTCCTCCCCTACATTATTAACCCACTCTTTGTTCTCAATCACCAGAGCCTTTTAAGTGTCCTAAAGCACTTACATAATTCACCTGTAAACTGTCCTTGACTATTTGAGCCCATATATCCTATTTCAAGAAGGTCGCTGGCATTGCGCTGGTGACTTCCCCTCAACGCCTCGGCTTTCCTTGGTCCAGTGGATCCTTTAGAAGAAGCTGTTCCCGATGAGCTGTGACCTCCTGGAGATGGGAAACTGGGCTTGCTGTAGGGCACCAATGTCTCCTCTGAAAAAGAAACACAAAGTGCTAAGCTGACGAGCAACAAGGAGGCAAAACAAACTTTTAATACTAAGTTCACGATGGGCTATTTTACCATTTCACTCTTTTTTTTTAAATAAAGACTTCTTATTTATTTATTTGACAGAGAGAGACACAGCAAGAGAGGGAACACAAGCAGGGGGGAGTAGGAGAGGGAGAAGCAGGCTTCCCGCGGAGCAGGGAGCCCGATGCGGGGCTGGATCCCGTGACCCTGGGATCATGACCTGAGCTGAAGGCAGACGCTTAACGACTGAGCCACCTGGGTGTCCCCATTTCACTCTTCAGTAAAATTAAAAATAAGAGGTTTAATAAGCCCAGATATTTAAAAAATTTCCATGTGCAGATAACATTTCTGATAATAGGATCTAAAACAGGATTAAATTAAAAGAAATTTGGGGATAGGGGCCCTGGGTGGCTCAGTCAGTTAAGTGTCTGCCTTCAGCCCAGGTCATGATCCTGGGGTCCTGGGATTGGGTCCTGGGATGAGCCCTGTGTTGGGCTCCCCTTTCAGCAGGGAGTCTGCTTCTCCCTCTCTCTCTGCTCCTCCCCCCGCTCATGCTCTCTCTCTCTCTCTCAAATAAATAAATAAAATCTTAAAAAAAAACAAATTTGGGGATAAAAATATGTTATATATCATTTGCAAAATTTAAATTTATTAATAAAAGGGAGTTGCATACAGTGAACCATATTGTTTAACAAAAGCATTTCCGAGTATAATTTCTGGTGTTCAGTGTGGCTCCAATTAAATTTTTCAATAAAAAAGATTGAAGAAACAAACAAAAAAACAAAAAACAAAAAACAAAAACAAAAAACAAAACAAAAAAAAAGATTGAAGAAACATGGTTTTTGTTTCACTTTATAGCAACATTTTCTCAATTTGGATAAAGAACTATATTAGTTGAAATAAGCTTCCTACATTTTTGTTGTTTCTGGGGATAGAAACACATTATTTTAAAGATTGTGTATTTCCTTAACAGAAAAAGGGAAATACACATTTTCATAAATAAATAATAATAAATGAAAACATATTTTATGTATCAATTCCCTACAAATAACACGATGTGTATTAGGTACCTAATATTTTGAAACTTTTTTTTCTTTCTTTCCTTCTTTCTTCCTCTTTTTCTCTCTACCTCTTCTTTTTTTTCCTTCTTTTAGGTATGGCCATTATTATTACTGTGATAACTGTTTCTCTCCTTAGATGGTCTTTATGAAGTCTCAAGGATCACATACTTTTTCTCTCACAGCCTGAATGATGTAAGCTTCCTAAATGTTTCACTAAGTCTAGGTATTAAAATTGACATATTTTGGCTCTTGTATATATTACATTTTCTAAAACCTTAGGCACCAAGTTGTGACATCATATAATTTTTGAAAATGCATGGGTAGTGGACATATCTACAAAAGATTGAGTCCAAAGTAAAAAATAAATGTGTAAAGAAACTCTCAAATGTTGTTGTGTGTGTGTTTGTGTGTATGTTTTAATACTCAATGAAAGTGAATCCAATATGAGAAGAAATGTTCCAGAAAATGTATTTCTATAATAGGTCCCAACAGCCACTACCCCTTCCGAAAAAAAATCCAACCACAAATGATGACATTTATTTTGGGACAGTTCCAGGAAGCTTGATTTATAAACAAGAATATTTCCCAGTGAAGTGTTAACAATCAACTAAATTTAATCAGTTGGAGAAAGTACAGGCCCAGTTTAACCTTTTCTATCCTGAGATATTTGTGTGCATTTATAAGCAACTTCGTGATTTCAATGAATTCAATGATTTGACTGAAGTGAGTTCTGCTTTCAAAATGACTAGTTACTTCAGTCAAAATGAAATTGGTTGAAGGCAGGGATTAAATTGACATTAAGATGAAATTTAGAGGTCTTAAAAGTATTTCAATATAAACATTAAAAGGCAAAAAATCAAATTGTCTCCTGAACAATACAGGTGAAGCTTGGCGGTCTCTTGAGCTCAAATACCCCCCTATGCAGAGGTTAACTTGAGGAAAAATCCCCACGGGAATCAGCCTTAAGGTGTGTGTTGGTAAATTCTGCTGAGGAATCCCAACTTTACAGTGACTCAAGGCAAACTTTTTTCAGATGCTCTTAAACAACTGCCACTTCTAAAATACCTGGTAGGAAAACAAAAGGTAAAAGTCCACGCTTTCTTGGGACTGTGCAGAACACACCTGGTCCAACACTTTGTTTGTGTAGGGCTTTCCGTATATCTTCTTGGCGTTCTGTGGAGTTTATCCATTCTTGGGTTTGTCGCTGCCACTCTAGGGACGTTCTAGCTGGACAATCCAATGAGCTCTTTGTGTCTTCTAAGCTGGATGCTGGTGGTGTCTCCAGAGAGCTTCCTTTTCTCTCTGTTGAGTTTTCCACGTTACCAGCATGCTGGCTCGGGCCTATTTGCTGCCTTAAACCCTGACCTGGAGGGGGATCTGGTGGTGGTGGAAGATCTAAAAATTGTGAATAATGTTTAGAATGGACTAAAATTTAATGAAAAAATACAGGTTTTAATTCAAGATGAAGAAAAAAACCCGTGCCATCTTAAAAGTCTCACTCATGCAAAACAAATTTGGGGGGAGGAGGCGGGGGGCAAAGGTCAGTTATTTCTATCTAAAATGCCTATTATTGATCTCTTTGCTATATTTGGATCACAGTGTCTTTGAAACAAAATCGACTGATTTCAACTAGTATATGCGGACAGTGTTTTCAATTGCACATTGAGGCTAACGTTCAAGGTATAAAAGGCAATTTATGTGTTCTCCATATTTTCTCCATTGTCCACCCCCACCTCCTCAAAGTAGACATATCGTGACACAAAATGACTAGACACTCTAGCAGCTGCGTTAATGAAAGGCCCCGAGAAGAATAAAGGTTATCCTGCCAGTCTCCATCGGAAATGTTGCCCTCAGGAAATTAAGAACTATATGCCATATTATATGCAACATATGACTGCCTTTACCCATGTATGTGGTACATTTAGCAACAGTCAAAGGGTTAAGCTAACATTTATTAAATGCAATTAACATTCTGCCTGACAACCAATTCTGGCTGTTCGTTTCATGAGTTAGCTAATGAGTTACAACTAATACATTATAATCTTCCAGTGTATTAATTTTAATAAGTAATAACCAATGTTCAGAGTACAGATAAAATATGCTTCATGGTGCTAGAATAGACAAGTCATCATAAAAATTTGAGATGTAGTAGAATAGATAACTTTGCAAAAAAGCTCTTTAAATTAAATATAAGATATGAAAAAATCAAAAGTTCGAACGTGCAGCTATTTTCTCATTTTCCTTTCATTAGCTGTTTGGATCATGACACCTTTATATTTTGATTGTCTTCAACCGTGATCTTAATCTCTTCTTTCATCTTTCTTTAAGTAGTGTACTAGTCCTATTATGTGATTTATATCATTATACTAGTTCTAAAATTACTTTGTTGAAGATTTTGAAATCTCCTGAACATTCTAAACACTACTACCTTCTAATTTTTCTGGCATACTATTGCAAACTTCTCTGTTCATGCTTAGAATATCAGTGATTACATTAATTGTTCATAAAATCAAATATATGCACTACAAATTTATATTATTAATAGGGGCTGTTGCATATAATATTAGTCCATTATTTCCCATATCATTGTTGTATTTGTGCTCTTATTTCTAATAATACTATTTGTGAAATTTAAAAGGAAAAAGCACAAAACTTTTGTGAACAAAAGATAGCTTCCTTAAGGAAGGCTAAGTTGTTCTTTTTAAAGACTTTAAGAAGCTTTATATTCTCCCTTAATGAGAAATGATATCGTCCTCCATTGAATTGACAATAATACTCTCCTCTGCATCTGCTTTGGGAGTTCCCATGTTGAAGCAGAATTCCTAGTTCTTATGTATGTTCTCTTGTTAGATTATGAATTACTAATTATTGAAGGGAACAGCATTTCCATCTGGGAGAATAAAGTTGCACTTGGAACATTTCTTCCAAAATGAAGAGCTAATCCAATATTGTGATATCTGTTTGTAGAATAATCCACCAATGAGTTTAGTGTTTCCTTTTATTCAATACTGACTTCCTTTAGTATGTATTATTATAAATGTAAAGTAATTATTTCATTTGTGTGTTTGGACTTAAGACTGCCAGTTGTGGGGAGGAGCAGGAATTATTATATTTGCTTTCAAAATAACATATCTGGTCATTGATTTTTATTCTCCATCAAAGCAGCTTCATTTTTAAAATGGCCAAAATGGCATCTGCTTATGCTAGCCAAAATTCTGCTTACTATTTAATTTAACCTGAAATTATATGGCTACATAATTAAGTAATATACTTGGAGTTTTTATATTCTAAGAAGAAAGAACATGGCATGAACATTGAAATAAACAAATTGGGAAAAAGATGGATTAAGAATGACTGCAGCAAAAATAAAAGTATGTACTCAAATATGTTTACTTAAATTTATTATTCATTTCCATGTTGATTCATTTCAAATAAATCAATTCACTGAAGAGTCTCTTACTGGCCTACTGAGGATTTCTTATTGTCAGGCACACAACAGTCCAATGAAATATGTGCCGTTATTATCCTCTTTTTCAGGTTAAAAAAAAAAAAAAAGGCAAAAAGAAATCAAATATCTACAGCTGGGATCTCCCCTTCTGTGAGCTCCAGACTCACATGACTAAATCCATACTGAGTAGTTCAACTTAGATGTTTAGAAAGTATCTAAAATTTCACATATCAAAACTGAGTTCTGGACCTTCCTCTACAAGATATGCTTCTTCTGTAGTGTTCATCATCTCAATTAGCAGCAATTGCATTCTACAAGTTGACCAAGACTTTGGAGTAATCTTTGACTTCCTTGCCTTACAGCCTGTGTTAATTTCATGAACAAATCTTGTGGGCTCTGCCAAGCTATAGCCAGAATTCAATCTTTCTCATTGCTTCCACTGATTCTAACCTCGGGTGGAACCTCTAACATCTCTTCCCTATATGACTTCTACAACCTCTTATGCGGTTTCTGTACTTCCGCACAGAAGCACATTTAGTCTATCTTGACATAACAGCTAGAGTGTTTTTTTTTAAAATAGAAGCATAAGTAAGATCATGTTACTCCTTCACCTTAAACACACACACACACACACCCCTTCGATGGTTTCCCATTCAAAGTAAGAGCCAATGTCCTTATAGAAGCTTAAGATCCTATAAACACTGGCCCTCACTGACTTGTCTAACTTCATATTCTATTTTGTTGCTCTCTCTGCCTCAGTCACACTGCTTCTCTTACTTTTCAGCAAATAAGCTTCAGGCTTCCACTTGCCGTCCTCATGCCCTGGAATGACCTTTCCTTGATATCAGCATTGCTATTTTCCTTTTAATCTTCCAGTCTTCTCCACTGTCATTTACTTGGTCAAGCTTTCCCTGAGACTTTATTTAAAAAGACCTCCCCCCCTTTATCCCCGGTATTTCTCGACTTCCTTCCTATGTTTTTTTCTCCATGACACTTACCACCATCTTATATACTTTTATTTTCCCTTATATAATTATGTTGTTCTTTATCTTCCCTCAATAGAATGTAAGCTCCAAAAAGGCAGGGAATTTTGCCTGTTGGTTTCCAGCCTATCATTTGGCACGGGAATGAATAGATTAATGAATAAAGGAATTTGCTTAATGGTACAGGCTAGTTTGTAGCAGAGCTAGTTTGTGGAAGAGGAAAGAGTCCCTTCTCTAACCAGGACATTAGGAACGAGGGGAAAACAGACTGGAAGGCAATGATCTCAGGAAAAAAGGTTGATGGATAGAAAACTACTTTCTCTGCTTTCTTTCTTCAGCATCTGTCAATATATTCGTTTTAAAGGGTATTCTTTAGCTTATGCAAATGGAATAGACGATTTCAATTGAGCAATGCCTGCTTAGAAGAGTCTTTATTCAAGGCAGAAGAAGAATCCTCGATGTGTGTGTTGGGGTTTGCTTTGCCTTTGAGACAGAGACTGATGTTTTTCACCACTCCCAGTTCCTCCTACTAGACACAAGAAAATACTATTTTCCCACTCTAGTCAGTAGTCTGATGTCATGTGCCAGTGCTCTTGTCAAGGAAATGAGGAGTGACATGTGCCACTTGCAGGCCTGACCATAGAACTTCCCAGGTGATCACCCAGATTTTGTCTTCCCCTCGCTCAGAAGCCATACATGTCTCACTTTAAAAATAATGGTATCCCAATATTGGAGAAGCATACATCCTCACGTTACTACTTAGAGGAGAGCAACCTGACCTTTATAAATTACTGTGTCCATGAGAAACAAACTTGCTGTACTAAGCGACTGTTTGGTATAGCAGCTGCCAGTAATTAGCCTGATTAATTTACTCACCAAATATAATTCTAAAATGTATAAAGCAAAAGTTTTAGTATAAAAATGTCTATACATTAAGTGCTACTAAACAGCAGCCTTCCCTAAAAGAACAGTTTGATTTTACATACAAATACTATAAAATTAATACTGATGCATGGATTCATACCATATCAATCTATGGCACATACATTTACTATAAAATAACAACATCCTTAAAGATAATCTATAGAGTGCCATCCATAATAAATGTCCTCCTGTCATAACTAGAACATCATTGAATCATAAACTTGGGAAGACAAGGGAGCCAAAATTTCCCTTGCAATATCACTACTTCCAAAGTATATCTACAAACAACACATAATCCATAACCCCCTTTTGAAATGCTGGCAACTTTAAGAGTTAGGGACCTGTTTCTTGTTTAGAAAGATAAGTAATAAATTGATCATGCTTTAAAGTAGGAGGCAGCTTGCTTTAACCAGACTTTCTGAAAAACCTTGCAAGAAAAGTATTTTAGGAAGAAAAGGAGCGCTCTCCATTTTGTTGGTTTATATTTTTTATCTTCCACATATTCTGGAAATAATCTTCAAACATTTCAGAAAAAAATTTTTTTTTTCTCTTTCCACAACATTGATAGCAGGAAAACTATAAAAAATTGTTAATTCTGAGTTTTATGACTACCATATCAATGGGGGTGGTCCTTTTTATCTAGAGGGAATAACATCAACACTACTGACTGTTTTAAGTGCTCAACTAATCTTCAGATCATCTGAGGCAGAAAGGCAGTGGTGAGAATTTCTGTTCACCACAGGATATTCGTTTATAAAGGAATCAAAATCTTGAGTGCACCCTTACCCTCAAATTCCACAGAAACACTTCCCAATGAAAACAAGGTAACAGGAAAGATAAGTAAACCTGAAAGCTTTTAGAACAAGTTATGGTTGACTTTTAAAGTTGGCCCTGAATTACAAAATGACAAACGAAAGCACAAAGATGGCAACCAGATACAGACCCTTCCCCCAAACCAATAAAGAGTAAGTACTTTCCCAACTAAGCCTCATTCTGTCCTATAATGGTAAGTCTAAGAGACTGAAATGAATGCTATGGACTCCGTCATAGCTTCTCAATGCTGACTGCACATTAGATTCATTCATGGAGCTTTAAAAATACCCATAATTGGTTTTCACCCAGAACAATTAAATCACAATCCCCAGGGTATAATTTAAGAGCGCCCTAGATGGTTCTAATGTGCAGCTTGGCTAAGTTCATCCTTTTGGTGTTTAGTAGAACCACCTCAGGATAAAGTTTGTGCGCCTGTAGGGGATAGCGCTGAGAAGGGGGAAGAAATTTACCTTTGGGTCGGGCATTATACTAGGCTATTGACATCAATCATCTTAAATATTCCTTAGAAGAAAACGTCAGGATAAATATTTGTATTCCTATTTTTAAATGTCTGAGAATTAAGTTGAACATGTGGGAAATAGATCCCACTTTATAGAGATGAACTAATCTTTAGTGAACAAGGACATCTCCAGGAATATTGTACTTCCTGAAACCAGCAAATACTCAAAGACTGAATGCTATACATAAATAAAAGAATTGAAATAGATCAGCAAACTATGGTCCATGGGCCAAATTCAGCCACTGCCTGTTTATCAATAAGGTTTTGGAAATCACTCACACTCAATTCATTTTTTTTTTTTCCGATAATACACTTGTACTACAATGGCAGTGTTGAGTATTTGTGACAGAGACTGTATGGCCAGGTAAAGCCCAAAATATTTACTATCTGGACTTTTACAGAAAAGTTTGCTGACCCATCGACCAGATGATCTGTAGTATGCTTTTAGCCCTGAAATTTATAAAACTAAAAAAATTGTTAAATTACAAAGCACTTCATGGTTTTTTCAAAAGTGAAATACATCTAAGTTCTCTTAATCTGATGTCAGAAATGTCCCAAGTTTAAAACAGAAATGCACGGGAAGTGCATGTGCTACCTACGTTTTCTTTCCTAACCTCAAAGGGGAATGTTCATTAAAAAGCATTAATGGAAAATGCCAGAATGGCAGCAAGATCAACATTGAAAAGTGGTATGGCACACATTTCTTGGGGCTTGGTAATACAGAAATAATTCCAGATTGTTAGAAAAGAGGGTGTTTTATTTGAACAAGACCATATTGTTAGGTTTTCTGCCTTGTTATATAATGAGGCAATGCCTAATCTACCATAGCTACTTTAATCTAAGTTAATGATTTGCACGGAGCGCATCTCTTCAGTGAGGAGACAAGAGAGAAAGAAACAAACCTACCATCTGTCATTCCTTCCCTTCGATGAGGCAATGCTGGTTGTTGGTCCATTCGCCCTCCCTTGTGTTTTTTAGTGGGCCGAGGCCTCTGACTTTGACTCAGGGCTGCACTGGTATTACTGTCAGTAGAAAATGGACTGGTTGGCCGAGGTCTTTGAGAGGAGGTAAAAGCTTTGCCTAAAAAGAAAACAAAGGGAATGGGGTATAGAGAAGGTCATAAGGCAGTGATTCTGCCTGTTTTGTATTTCTACTCTACTCAGCCTAACCTGTAAACTTGCCTAGAGATGCCATTTGAAGATATCAAATACTGGTGCATCTCCATAAAAAAATATGCCTTGTTGCATTTATTTTACCCAATTTTTAGTAACCAACACACTGCCGACTGAAAAAATTCAAGCAAATGGATATAAAACAAATCCACCAACCCAAAACTTGATATTACTTGATTATATTTTTATTTAACCTTGACGATCTTAGTGATATTTTCATGGATATATGCAAATTCACGCTGCTTTTACTTCTTAAAATTAAAGAAGTTACTTCTGAACTGAATTATGTACTTCTTATTTGCTTAACCAAATTTTATCCATGAAATCTTACAAACTCACTTTGAGCACAGAAAAAGGTCCTGAAGTAATTGCATTTGACAAATCTACATGAAAGATCGGCTCAGAGACATATATTAAACTGACCTTACCAACCCATACAAATGCACGATGAATTTTACCTCTTTTACAGAAACTCAATAACATTAGTGTATAGTATAGGATAGATAGCAGGTTAAATTCACCTTGCATATCCAAAGTGCAATAGGTATTTTCTGATGACTATTATTGTATCTGAGCAGACTCCAAATTCTCATTGAAAAATGAAATTGTGTTATGTCCTTTTCTTGAGGTTTAGTACATACGCAGGGAAATTTATTTTGTGAAAAGGGTAGCTAATAAATGTTCAACATCTTGTGATTTTAATAGAATGTTTATTATGGTAAGGGAGGGTTATTTTATGTGCATGTATTTATTCTCTTGTGCATGCTTTCATTTCACACAAAATTATTGTATGTAGTTACATTTTCTTAAGTCAATGTGACATGATATTGCTTAATGCTTTATTAGCAATTAGCATACATGTAAGAAATGCACTTACGCCTTCTAATTTATTAGTTTCCTTGCACTTTCTTACTGCTGTGCTTAGAGCTATACCACAAAAAGCAAGAAAATTCAAATAACCGCTTTATTACAACATATTTTAGTTCGGATGCTATATGAAAAATAAACCTCTGCAATGCTTGGAAACATTTTTTTATACGCTTGAAGATTCCTAATGCGTACTCAAAAGAAATACTGATAGTATAATTCAAAGAAAACTTCCAAGACTCCTTTTTATCACCCGAGAGTTTAGTGAATGGTCAAAATCATTTTTCTTCAGTTTACTAGTTTAATACTATTAAGATTTCAAAAATGCGTTAAAGGCTTCATTAGTTTGTTTTGTAAGGTAGCTCCATTTAGTTCATATATTAGAACCTTCTTATAAGTTCATTTAAGAAGTACAGTCATATAATAGCATGGATCATGCCAAAGTTATTTTGTTTCAGTCAAACAACAAACACAAATTACTGATCTATTATTAGAATGTATCTCACATTTCTTTTGGGGAAAAGAATCTGATACATGAAAAGTTATATAATTGGTACTCAATTGTTCTCAGAAACCCAAATTAGAATATGGCAAGAGCAATACGCATGTAGTCATCATTTTATTCAAGTTGCAAATGCAGTGGGTGTATCTTTAATTAGCATCCTTTAAAACAGATAATAAATTATTGGGTTAAAATTTTAACAGCCAAACAATTAATAAGACCATCAGCCATTTGAACTGTTAGACTGACAGCCTTAGACCCATTCACCCCATGCTGAGAAAGCCTTCCCAGAAAATGCATTTGCAGAAAGAAATGGGGCAAAGGAAAGTAATGGCGATAAAAGTCGAATAATTTCAATCACTGAGCACACGATCGATTGTGTGAGAATTTTGCAACATGTGAGTTATTGAAAATTTAATGACAATCTCAGTTGCAGCTTGGTTGTAATATAAAAAGGAAGCATTTTTCATTTAATCAGCAGAGCCACGAAGGGAAAGGGAAAGAACGGATAGAAGGTGGTGAGTAGGAGCCTACTCTTGGCTCTGCAAAAGTAGCATCAGAAGAAAGTTCTGGTAATTGAGGATTGCAATGGTGGTCATGCATATTACAGAAAGCCCTGCAGTCAGACTCACTGAGGAGAAAGAACAGGAGAAAAATATTTCAGTGTCTAAAGGACAAGATTCTCTCATGCAAAGATGCAAAGAGTGTGGACTCAGGGTCTACCAACCTGTTCTTGTAAGGCTGGTTCCATGCAGCCTAAAACCAGCTTTATCTGCTGCTGCCACCAATGCGTGCGCAAAGCTGCCGCTGGCCAAAATGGAGCCATCGGAGGAGCTACCTACGCTAGATCTATGACTAGAAAAGTTACGATCCTCATCAGATGCAGAGCCCCATCCATTTACCATTGAACCTAAAAACAAATGTAGTTGTCTAGTGAGTGGTATATATTGGACAGCCCATCTCCTTGCACACACTCTACTAAGGAACAAGTAGGCTGCCTCAACTCCTCACTCCTCCTTGAGGCAAATCTGGTTTCATCCTGACTTCTGCAGCCACATGCAAGCATCCTCCATGGTTGAAACATTCCTAGTGCAGAAGAATGAATCTCCTTTAAAACCTGTACCTGTTTGCGACACATAAACAAAACATGTTTCGTATGGTTCCAGTCTGACATTGTTTAAATTATCACGTAATCATTTTCTGAAAGAGAATTGCTGTGTATATTTTAAGCCCTACAATTCAGAGAAGAACACTTCTATTGAAATAAATCGTAGTGTATTTAAAGTAGACTTATCAAGGACTCCGATGAAGGAAGAGGGTGAACATATATTTTGAATTTAATGCAGACTCAAACGATGATTTCCATTCGACATACACTGGTATACTGTGGAAGTGCTAGAATCATTTCAAGATTTTAAAATACAAATTGAAATAATCAGGAAATATAACAACAAACACTATAAACAAAAAAGGTATAAATAGTGCCAGAGCATATAGACTTAGAACAAAAGAAAAAATGTATCTTTTAAAATTTCTATTAATTTCAAAGCTCAGGATGCTTTCTTTGCTTTTTAATTGTTTTAAGAACTCCAGGTTTCTCTTTACTATGAGTCTTTGTTTTAGAAAATTAACCATTATGAAGGATATAACTGGCATTAATATGGATTTTTCTGCAAAATGCAATATGGCAATAGAAGAAAAGAACTGCACTTTCATGTGTCAAGAACTACAAAATATGAAGATGTTGAGAAATAACTTGTATTCTTAATTTTTCAGCAAGTCATTTACAAGTTTAGATTTTTTTCTTAGACCAAGGCACACGGAAACCTTAATCTATTACTTAATACAATTAATATTACAATATTTATTAAGTTGTGTACCATTAATTTATGGCACAATAAAGTGCCAAGTGTCGCTTAGCCTAACTTTTTAAACAGAGAGCCAAAAAAATATTTATAAGAAGCTCACTTATGCTTTCTACATTAACCAATTACATATTCACAAAAAAGAGATTAAAATCAAGTGCCGTAGATTCTCCCCCCACCCCTTTTCTCCAGTATTTAAGAGACAACAGTATCGTTAGGAGTGTTGCTGTGATGCAGTATTTGTATTTTTAGTCCAGGTGCCAGGATACAATCACACGGGTTCATGCACTTTCAAGAGAGAGAAAACAGAAACCAGAGGGGTTAGAAGGACCTGAGAAGTTAAAAGGGTGTTAAGTGTAGCAGAGAAAGATAGAGTTTTGATTCTATTTGCCAAAAGCACAGAGATACACTTTTTACTTTCCAAACAAATTCCCCTGACACAGGCCACTGCAAGGAAGGCCAGATAACAGCAGCAACTGAGCCTCCTCTGATAGAACCATTTCTGAGTTAATAATCACAAGTCAAGCACCAACAGCCCAAAACGAAAGGAGAAATGATGCAATGGGCTTTGCAATATAATGTTACAGCAGATAAGAAAAAAATCAAAGTGATTCAGTCAGTGATCACCGGAGAATATGAAACCCTAGAACTGAGGATATTTTTGAAATTCGTGAGGGCTCCGTCCTGGTCTCTTCTATGCACCGTTTTCTGTATTTCTAAAAGTCTGCAGAGCATCTGCAACTAAATCCATGTCAGCTCTCTGAAACTCCCTCTCCAAACAAGCATCTCTTATTTCTCCATCTCCAATTTCATTCTTAGGCGCCTCCTGATTTCCTTCTGGTCCCTTCTATCTTCCTCATTTTCATCTGAATTATTTTTCTCATTTATCATGTAATTTTGTTCCTCCATTCAAAACCTTACCCAGTTTGCTAATGCCACATCTAGATTCCAAGTTAAGACTTTGAGATCCTTCAGGATCTGGCCCCGCCTACCTTTCCAGCCCTCCACCCTCTTAACAGCCTGTGTATTCCCACTGCCTGACCTACATACATAGCATTACTTCTGGTTCCTTTGACACACCTCTGGATTGTCACTAACTCTATTGACCACCGCCAAACTTGAAAGTCCCAATCCATATCCCTTTTATCACCTTGGTTCCACCTCACCTTTAACCCTGTCTTAGGAAGAATCAATTTCTCTACTTCCTGTGTTTTTCAGGTAGTATGCATATAGTAGCATATCTGGCCTCTACAAACTACAGTTCCTTGCATATAAATGGCTCTTCTTCTAGACAGTGGAACTCTGGAAATTAGGGACTCTTACTCATTTTCATATTTCTTCTGTGGGGGCTTTGCCCAGGAGAAATTCAACAAACATCGAGCATATGGAATTAAATGTCTTCAGTGTTCTCATTATTTGCCATAAATCCTACATGTAATTCTATCTCATGTGCCATTTCCTAGCAATGAACTTATTTTATTTACAGAAAAAAATATACTCATAAGAACTTGTAGAAAATGTATTAAGTAAGGAATATAATGTCAGTCAACTCTTGTTGATAACTTGGACAATAGGAAAAGAAGTGAGTTATTACCCGAAAGGGAAAACTAAAAAAATAATTAATACACATATCTTAGCTATGCTTTGATATGCTTGAATATTGACATTTATCAATATCTTATTTAAAGTAAGATAATAATGTTATATGAAGTGGCGATTTGCTTTTTTTTCCTGCATTGTCCATCCACACTCAACCACCTATTTTAATGTACTTAGCCCATTTTTGTTTGTTTTAATTCTACTTTCTCCACTATAACCAGCCAAGAAATAACCGGATTTTCTTTCTTTCATTTTTTTTTCCTGTTCAAGTTGGCTTGCTGTGTGGTTTGAGCTTCAGGATTTATCATTTTGACAAATAGTCTCTGAACCTGAAAAAGTAGGAAAAGTCCTACACCACAGCAGTGTCACGAAAGAAATGGCACTCAGTGACATCTCTTAGCAGAGGTAGCTTGACTTTTTCAAAAACACCCTGTTCATCTCCTGCGGTAGGGAGTCCTTCATATGCAGATTTCAACCTACAAGTTTGCCAGTCCCTAAACACTTCAGCTACTTTGGTGCCTTTGCTCTGAGTTTATCTTGATTGTTAATGCTCCTTGCCATGCCCTCAGAAATCTCAGTTATTCATGAAATTTTCTTTGGTGCTTTCTTTTTCCTTTCCATGGGAAGAGAGAGTAGCATGGAAGACATGGCGTCAAGTAGGTTTTGGTCAATAAAGAAGGAACACCAGCTCTGTTTTCTTTGCTACTCTATGTAAGAGCTAAGAAACTAGATAGATGACTTCAAAGTTGAAGAGACACATGCCATACAGGTTTGGCCTTGGTGAGCAACAGGAAGCCTCGTAACCCAAGCTAAAGAGGGGCAAGTGACCTCAGGTTAGTATAGTTGAGATCACCTTCAAAATGGAGGGCAAGAAGGAAACAAACAAAAAGAAGGCAATAAATTTTCTTTCCTCTTTGTCCCTCACTCTTTATCTTTGATAGCCCCTTGTCTCTATTTAGTATGATCTATGGAATGGGTATATTTGTGGGGAGTATTTTAAAACAGAATTTGCAATACACCATGAAGAAAAAAATATGTAACGTATATTAAATTTCTTCCATGTTGTATAATTATTACATTTATTTGGCAATCACTGATTTCACCTCTCTGTGATTACCGTTCTTGCTCTTTTTTTAGATTTAAGCATCAAGAATGATCTGAACATTTGGCTAAACCATCACAAAAAAAGAAGACAATGATAGGAAGGAAAGAAACACATTGATTCATGAATTAAAAAGTAAGCAAGTTTGGGGATAACTGGTTTTCTTTCATAAATGTAAATACAAACATAAACATTAAAATGAACACTCATTCACCAAGTGAATGAGTTCAGGTAGAGATTCTTTACAAATTATAAGCAATCCATACCAATTTGACATGTTATAGCCCCAAACATCATCAATACATATTTAAACATTTAATGAAAAATGAATTTATGTCACATAGCCAAATTTATTTGTGTTTACATTTTCAATCTTTGGAAATTTCTCAGGTTTAAAGTTGCTGAAAGGCCAAAAAATCTCAAATTTATTCAAGCTATTAAAGAAGAACTGCATATAGCACATTAAGTTGTTGCTCAAATGTTACTGAGCAGTAAAATACTATGATAAAGTGGCATCTTGCTGTGTCTCTATTACATCTTCAGCACTAAAATTAATTTATGATCAGTCATCAATTCATTTACATGTCGCTTTATGCTAAATCCTTCCTTGCTGATAAATGCTTATCCTTAGATCCATTAAGCTAGAGTAAAGTCTGTGCTTTATAATATGACCCTGCTAATTGTTGCATTACCATTTTTATGAGATACAAAAACTGGCTGTCCCCCATTTTTTCAGCCAATATTTAATCCAGGAACTCTTCCTATTAAGTGCAATCAGTCTAAATATCTGTTAAATAAAATCTTCAGCTATAAATGTCTTTGGACAAATCAATCCAGATATTGACCTCTGCTTAAATGTAGAAAAACATGTCTAATCTTTAGAAATCCTTTTTTCACTCAAACATATTGAATATGCAACAATTCCACCTACATTCCTCAGAGGGAAAGAATGTGTAATATATAGGGAAAGCAAAATAAGTCATTACAAAATTTCTTCCTTGGGACATATGGCACCTGTTAACTTGTCCCACTCAGATAAAATTTGAATATATGATATTCCCCTTTTATCTGTTAAATTCTGAAGTATATGTTTAATTTCTTTTTAAATACATCACAGCTGTTGAAGTAGTCTAAGAAAGTGATTTAATTATTTGTAGCCTTATCTCTGAAATTCCCCTAATTCTAAAATATTTTCCTTGAGTGCAACAAAAGTAAGGCATCAGGTCACACTTTCTCGAGTGGCCAATTCTCTAAAAGCTGTGTGGTCGAGGAAGGTGGTGAGGCTGCCAGGTTTTACTGTTTTCAAAACGATCTGGTTGGGGAGTTCCAGTAAAAACCTCCAAGGACATAAAATACAGAAAATATAAAGCCACAATTTCCTTTCAGCCGTAGTATTTATGTGGGGTCCAGCAGTTAAGGAAACTTTTATTCGTTTAACTTCATGGCACTCACTCTCCGTTGTACTTTCTGTGATCAGTGGAGCAGTTAGAATCTTGGCGCCAGGTACAGGACATTTTCCTTCTGTCCTCTCTCACATTGCCTTCTGTTTCTTTTTTCCTGTGGTGGAGTCATTAAATTCAGGAAACTCTTACCCTGGACTCCCATCATGGAAGATATAGAAAGAAATATTAACTCCTTTCCCTGTTCTGTTACCCCAAAATGGTGGCTTTGGCATTAAGGAGGAAATATGGCAAGCATATTCCTGAAGACTGAAACAACTCTGGATGTTTACTTTCTAGCCCCAAACAGAGTGTGATGTGCTATAATCAAGATAGTTTTATACTTTATTATAACCAAATAGGTTAAAATTATAGTATAAATTAAATTATAAAGGAGATTTCCTATAAAAAGTGCTGATACAGTTGATTTTTGTTAGCATGAGTCACTATAACTGAATATAGAACTAAATATAAGAAAATAAATAATAAAAGTTACATCTAAAAATTAAGATATTTTAAATCTTGATTAAATGTATAGGGGGTAAGGACTAATGTTTCCAGAGATAAAATTATATTTTGTATTTGTATGTATATATATACATATACATATATATATATATTTATTTATTCATATATGTACACACACACACACACACACATGCATACACACAGAAAGGAAGAGAAACAGAGAGATAGAGACAGAGACAGAGATCCATATGTTAAGTAATAGACCAGGAAATCATTTTCTTCTTAAATACGTTAAATTCAGAGATTTAAAAAAAAAAAAAAAAGTTGGGCATATCCAGAGAAAGGATCATGGTAATTTATCTTAAGAGTTAGAACAAATTTTGAAAATTCTTCTGCCACTTATCAGGTGGGTAACCTTAAAAATACTTTGAACCCCTCTATGGCCCAATTTCCTTATCTATAAAATGAGAATAAAAATAGGGTTGTGACAGGGATGCCTGTGTGGCTCAGTCATTAAGCGTTAGGGCTTCGGCTCAGGTCATGATCTCAGGGTCCTGGGATCGAGCCCCGCATCGGGCTCCCTGCTCAGCGGGAAGCCTGCTTCGCCCTCTCCCACTCCCCCTGCTTGTGTTTCCTCTCTCACTCTCTCTCTCTCTCTCTGTCGAATAAATAAATAAAATCTTTAAAAAAAAATAGGGTTGTGACAGTTAAGTGAATTAATATATGTTAAAACTTTAGGACAAGGATCTGCAAACTTTTCTTTAAAGTGCCAGACACCCTATATTTGAGACTTTGCTGTCTCTTTTTTGTTTTTGTTTGTTTCATGTTTTCTTAGAATCCTTTAAAAATGTAAGAAACATTCTTAGCTCACAGAGCCACTACAGAAAAACAGGCCACTGCTTAGGAGAGTGTCTTGTATCTACTAAGGGCTACCTATATATATGCAAGCTAGTGTTCTTGTTGTTGTTGTTGTTGATAACATTATTATTATCACTATCATTATTATTATTATATCTAAAATCCTAGTCAGATTGGAAGGAATAGACATCTGATAAATGTTTGTTGTGGGGATAAATATAATATAGCAGGTTTGCAAATACATTTTCCATATTACTGAGTTTTGGAAACCAAATGTTGATTTCTCCCTAAAATCCATGTACTGAAGTCCTAATCCCTAATGTATAGGAGATGGGGCGTTTGGGAGCTAATTAGGTTTAGATGAGGCCATGAATGTGGGTTCATCACGATGCGATCAGTGACCTTATAAAAAGAGCCCTGGGTGGCTCAGTCATTTAAGCATCTGCCCGTGGCTCAGGTCATGATCCCAGGGTTCTGGAATCGAGCCCCACTTGGGGCTCTCTGCTCATTGGGCAGCGTGCGTCTCCCTTTCCCTCTGCTGATCCCCCTGCTTGTGCTCTCTGACTTTCTCACTCTGTCTCTGTCAAATAAATAAATAAAATCTTAAAAAAGAGAGAGAGAGAGACCAGAGAGCTTGCTGTCTCTCTCTGCCATATGAGAACACAGCACAAAGACGGCTGCCTGCTAGCTAGAAAGAGGAACTCACCAGGAACCAGATCTCAGGCACCTTGATCTTGGACTTCCCAGCCTCCAGAATGGTGAGAAATAAATGCTTGTTGTTTGAGCCACCCAGTCTACTGCCTTTTGTTATAGCCGCCCAACCAGGCTAAGACATGAGATTATGGGATATGGAACTACAGATACTTCCCTCTCTTCTTGCTTTTCCATTCATGAGCCATTATTTCAAAATTGAAGATGTGTCTACCACAAATTACTTCGTTGTTATGGAAATATTGGAAATTAATATAATTATTTCTTTATAAAGATGGGTTCTGCACCTTATTAGCTGCTGATACTACTTAATGCGGTTAAGGGTCGGAATGTAATATATCCAAGTAAAGTCCTGAATAATTGTATACACAGGCTTATTAATCCATCTCTGTGTTATCATTGGGCTATCATTCTAGTTGGCTTTAGAGTTTCAGGGATTGGAATAGAACTGTTTGTTCCATTTAATAAAAATGGTTTTTAGTTTCATGAAAATGAAAATCTCTACCAGGTGATTTAAGTGAAAGTAATGCCTGATTTCCTCCTACCACACATGAATTTAGAACCCTAGGTAATTTACAGTAAGATCAGAATCCTCTCTGTGGGCACTTACCATCTTAAAAACATAAAAAGCCAATGGAAACAGTGTCTGTTTTATTGCCCACCTCATTTAGCACCATTAAACTAGCTTTAAGTGTCTGAAGAAAACATAAACACATTAGAATAATATACATTAGTATGTTGATTTCCGTAACATTAGGTTTGTACATATATTCACCTCAGGGCCATCTCCATGTATGTGTACATGCCTGCATGTGCACACACACTGTAATACACTTACAATCTTATTTACACTCACACACACACACCTACACACACACACACACACACCCCCCTGCATCCACTCACATGCAGATATAACCACAAACCCTATCTATACTCTCTCACACACACATCTATACAGTCACTCACACTTCCTACACACACACACTTTTTTGAGAAAACATATTTACTCTTATTTTAATTCATATTTACTTACATTATACTTATATACTAGAAGACAAATTAAATCTTTGATCATACCTTCCCCACAAAGTTATTGCAGAGCCAAAAAAAATAGAAGAGGAAAGTAAAGAGTTTCCTCTTTGGCTACTTTTCGTAGAGTACAACTTCCTTCACTGAGAAGATGTATTATTCATAGGGTAAATTCATCACATAATACATACCTAAACACCCTGAGGTTTTTATACACGGCAGTAATTAAGCAGTGAATTCAAGGAGGAAAACAGATTGTTTTCTTAGCAATAAAAGCTTCATTTGGAATGAAGAGTATACTCACTACAAGGAGAAAGGCAGATTGGTTTTAACCACATTCATATTAAATACTCTAACATGTTTCTAACAGGTGAGCATGGAAAAGTACGAAATGGCAGTCTCCTGATTTATAGATATATTTATCATCTCTGACATTATAATATTTAATAAAAGAACTACATAGGCTATAGCTGCCCCTTTTTATGTTATTATTGCGATTCTTACTGCATTCCTAATGGAAAAGAGTTCAGTATCATTACTGAGATATGCAAAAATATGCAGAATTTTACCCTGAAGGAGATTATGCTTCAAATTCAGGCAAAGGGGCTTAACATAATAGTGTACTAATAAGTTAGCTCTCTGCATTCAAAGATTTAAACTTTTGCTCTGCCACCTTCGGTTGGATCTGGATTTCACATCACAGCAGTATATCTGCAGTTCTTAAATCTTAATTAGCCTGGCGAGCAGACATGTCTACCCCCCGGATAAGACACAAAACGAAACAAAAAAAAAAAAAGTGGACTCATGCATCACACATTGTGTTATTCAGGAAGGCATACAGAGGAAACATATAGGTCCTTATCCTTCTCCATCACTGCCATAAAGAAGTTTCCATCAGTGTTGGCTGAACTCTAATGTGTAGTGCAAAATCTGTGTAAGCTGGGAGCGCTGGAGTACAAATGAATTAAATGCGACTGTAATTGCCTCCAAGGATGAAGACGGTATCATCAAGATAAATACAGAAATGGGTGATTTTCTGAGAAGACCCAATGCCAGGCAAAGGCAAGGTCTACATCTGTGGTAATTATGTCTTTATAGTCCTATAGGAGACATTTGTGTATGTGTGTCAAAGAAGGGATACCTACTGGAATAGAAAGATGCAATTTTTATGTTTCTCCATATTCACTGTGTACACATTAGGATTCACGTTTTTTCAACAAAATGGGATAAACTTAAATCCTTGGCAATAGGTTGCAGTCCTGATCATCCTAGGAGAGTAGCAACTGCAACCTTTCACATGGTGAGCAAAGCAGAGGACGCTGGAGGAGTAAACAGCAAAAATAACTATATTTCTTGGGAGAGGAGAAATTATTGAATCCAATGATATGAAATGTGTAAATGTATGGCTTATCTTGCTACACATTTTTTCCACTCCATAAATAATACCTTGTGCAACCTTAGAGAGGCTTATTCTGAAGACTTGCTTATTTTCATCGGTGAATGATTTCACAGAGTGAAAATATCGAGAAGCGTTTTAAGATTGCATTCACTTTGTATGTTGCTCCTGATATACAAAATATATCATTTCTAAAAGTCAAGGTTTTTTATGTAATAGACTTGGTTCCCCAGTAGAGTGAACTCTTCATGAAAGCTGGATATAATTGAGTTTTCTTTCATGTCTTTAAAGCTTTTAAAAATTCATGAATTTTCTTATCATTTTTGCAGCAAAGCAAAAGTATTTCCAAATCCTTTCTGAATTTTGTGTTTAATATTAACATATTTAAAATGTTATAGAAATAGCTAGAGTGGAATAAATCTTACATAAGAAAGTATTTGATTTTTGATGCATTTTAATGTTATAAATAGGTCAGCTATTCCTATTAAATCAGTTCCGTTACCTGTCACAGAGCTGTCTAGATTGTCCATACTGGATCCAGGTGTCTGCTCTAGTGCTCTCAGGGGCCGGGGGATTTCTAAAGCTTCCTCCTCATCATCAGCATCATCATCTGGAACATCTGTTTCCAAATCGGAAATCAAGGCTCCGGACATGTAACCTAATGGCGGAACCGGGGGCTGTGGAGGTTGATTATTGCTTTGAATGTGCCTAGAATTCAAATGGGGGAAGAAGGGAATTCATTAACATCCTACAAAATTAGAATTAAACAGCATGTGATGACGACTCATTTTATCTTCTTGCTTTCTATTAACTAATTTTGGAGATTACAGTGCTTTCTTACATTTCAGCAGAGACAATGGGCTGTGTATACATGGCTAGTCAAAACAACAACAACAGTATAGACTATTACACTCTTCCATTGGTATTTATGGGATAATATATGGAGAAAAAATACAGACCCAGCATTGTTGTGTAAATAAATCATCCAAAGGAGAATATGAATATTTGCCACAAATAACTGCTTAAAGCAATTTTTTTGGTCCCAAAAGAATATAATAATTTTGTTCACAGTTTAATGTCAAAATTCTACGCAGCCTGTGTGGTCCATGTGACCTGCTGGCCCTTATGAAGAAAAAATGTCACAGGAAGTGTTAATACCAGTAATCCTTCTCCCAGCCAGGAGCACACTGCCTGCCCTACAAGGTTTTCTTCCAATACATCCCCCATGAATCAGGCTGAGTGGTTGTTTCAACTTTAACCCAGGTTAAAGTAGGAATGGCTCCTTTATGTTCTGGCTACTTATTTGTGCCTCTGTTTTACCCCCCAAAGTCTCAAACAGCTCAAATGTAGAAAAGATTCATCTTAGCACTCTCTGTGTTTGGAACATGAGGTATGCTAAACACACCCATTGCAATGCGTGTGTAACTTTGATCTCGACCTTGTGAAGTAGCCAGAATTTGTATTATCACCTTTGTCTTAGAATCTATTAAAGTTCCAACTTAAGTGACTTGTTTCAAGTGGCATGGCTAGCAAAATGGATGGCTGGACACCGGGGTTCAGTTGATTCACTCTGTGACTACTTAAGAGTTTCTTCTAAATTATAAATGCCATGATATATATGAAAGTCATTGTTATTTGTTACTGTCATTAAGGAGTGAATATACCACATATCTTAATAAATTTTTTTTAAAAGTCTCAATACTAAGTATTTAAAAGATATAGGCTACTTAAGGCACATGTAAGTCAAATGTTATGCATTTTTACCTTAAGTTTTTGAATTAAAGATACAAGATGATTTTTAACACTTGCATTTTTGGAGAAAATATTTCATTCTTCCAGAATTTGTTTAACATTCCTCTCCCAACTGCATTCTTGAACTGGCAACCAACTCCAATGTTAACAACATTCTAAATCTTTCAATGTTAAAAAACAAAACAAAACAAAACAAAAACCCTAAAATGTTAGTTCTGGGAGCCACATTTTTAATTTAACAGATCAGGAATCTGAGGCCCCAAGTCTTTATCTGACGGTCATCATACCTCACTCATGCAAAAATCAGGAAGTTTCTAAACTACCAGTACAGAAAGTCTTGAGTGTTGATGATGACATCTTGTAAATGTTGCCTCAAATTCTGTTTATGAATCGAGGATGGACTGAGTCCAGTCATGAGCAAGAGAATATAAGGTGATATTTATATACATGATTCATTCTCCTTTAATGGTGTGCACTTTTGTCTTGGAAAGCACCAAAGAAACCAACATTCCAGTCCTACATCATTGCTGACTCCTCTTGAATGGAACAAATATACATTAAGGCATAAACTGTAATCCTTGAGTTCAGCAGGAGTAGGAGATAAACTGAAATAGGAAGAGGGTGCAAAACATCTATAAATCTCTTGTAGTGATGAGCACTATGCTATGCACTGCATGGGTCAATATGAACAGATTCCCTGGAGGTGGAGCCTGGAAATTAGCATTTTTAAAATGCTCCTCCTGTGATGTTGATGTGCAGCTCAGATGAGGAGGGCATTCCGTTCCTGAAGGTTGAGGTCCTGTGCGAGCACAGACAGGCTCATAACTTTTACAAAGGGCGTCGCTAATGACACCCTGGAGGATTGTTGGACTGAACAGAAACATGCTCAGCGAAAGAAACAGGGTTTGCCCCATGGGTACCTGGAGCAGGTGGAGAACTAGTTTGTTCACCCATTTAGCAAATTTCTATGCAACACTCACGAAGGGTAGTGCCCTTCTAAGAGTGGAAAGACAGCGATGAACAATTCAGGTGAAAACCCGAGCCCTTCTGAATAATAACAACTATAATACAGCTATATACTGGACTAGGTCCTATATAAAAGCAAGCTCATTTAACTCTTTTTTTTTTTTTTAAGATTTTATTTTTAAATAATCTCTACGCCCAGTGTGGGGCTGGAACTTACAACCCTGATATCAAGAGTTGCATGCTCTATTAACTGAGCCAGACAGAACTCACTTAATTCTCACAAAAACTGTGATGAGTAATAAAGAATTTGACCTTGCCTGAAGAGAACTTAGGCTTTTGCCGTGTGCTCCAGGGAGGTAATTTCTCTCTAAGTTTTAGAACGTCCTATCTCATAGAAGTGTCTTTGTTCACCTGGAGACCTTAGGCTTCTCCAGAAAGTCTAACAATGTGATTTATGGTAGGGGCTTTCAGTCACATGGTATCAGCTAGCCTTCTGGAGGGGCTAGAGACTGAGGTCAGTCATGCAGATAGCCAACCATGTCTATGTGACAAAGCTGAAGAAAGACCATGAAACTCAAGGTTCATATGAGCTTCCCTGGTTGGCAATACTCCATGCATATTGTCATACATTGTCGCTGGGAAAGTAATGCTTTCCACAAATCCACTGGGAGAAGACAACTGGAAGTTCTAGCTTTGGAACTTTCCTGGACTCTGTCCTTTTCATCTTTTCTCTTGGCAGATTTTAATCTATATCTTTTCAATATAATAAACCATAACTTTCAGTGTCCTGATATTCAGTGAGTTCTACGGCTCCTTCTAGTGAATTCTTGGAACCGAGGGTGGTCTTGGAGACTGTGCTCTCACATCGTATAGGAGCTAATTGGTATGAGCATCATCATTTTACAAATGGGGGTGGAAACACAGAAAGGTTAAGCTAAGTTGCTCACTGTCAAACAGCTGGTAAGTAGCGATCTGGAATATCAGGGGTGGTGCTTAGATATCACTATATATTAAAGTTATCCTGGTGATTCCAAAATGCAGGCAAATTTGAGAACACCTGAGCTAGAATCTGTGCCTTAAATGACTAAAGCACCTGGTTGCATTAGTTAACGTGAAGGAAATCCTTTGGCTCTTAAAGCAGTGGGCTTCAACTTAAATAGTGGTAGTTTATGAAGCAGCCTGATACAAAAGAATGCTGTTTTAACAGTAGATTGTCTTTGGCTTTTGAGAAAACATCAGGTGATTGAGAAAAAAAATGTTCAGAAACCTCTGGTTCTAAGAAAAGATCCTATGTTCATAATAAGCTTTATATGATTGGCCTGGTTTTAGTATTTCTTTGTATATTTTGCTGTATTTTTAAAAGAAAGAGTTCATTAACACTGAGAATGAGATTCATCTCATTATCAAGTATCCTAGTATCTAAAACTATCAAAAAGAAAAGCAAATTCTATTTTATAAAAATTTAACTTCAATAACATCATGGAAATCAATAGAAGATAATCAGAGGTATGCCACTGAGATTTCAAGAGTCAGACTTACATGTCATTATTTGGGAGAAAAGAGAGCACATTAGAAAACTTGTACAAAATTGTGAGAGCTCATCCCACTTGTATTCTTTCCATGCTTGCACAGGATACCTAAGTAGATTGCCATCTCTACCTTAGGAAAGGGTGTGGATTGATTAAAAAAAAAGGAATTTGGGATTTGTAATTTATTCTAGGTTTTACTTTTTAATGCATCTACTAATATTGCTGGGTTTTTTTCTGTCTCATTTAATTCAGCCCAAGGATCTTTTAATAACTGACACTGACCATACGTGATTTGCAGAAGCTTACATTTACATATTCACGACCACATACAGAATTAATCACAGGAAGAATCTAAAAGGAGTCTTTTACTATGGCATTGGAAGTGAGTTCAAGGATAAGCTAATTGAAGCTAACCTGTAAATTAGAAAAGATTCTGGTGTAGCCAAAAGCAGTTTAGCCTGAAATTCAGCAGATCTGAATTCTTGCTCCAGTTTACTCTTTAACCAGTTATGTGACTTTGATCAAATTATTTAACGTTTCCTTAGCCAATATCTTTATCCAGATGAATAATGAGTTGCACAAAAGTACTTCTAATCCCAGCTGTATAGTTCTATGAGAACTTCTTGTGACTGTATCGTAAAAGAACATTTTTTTCTATCCCTGTGCTGAAGGCGTGGGTCCCCTGACCTAACGAGAATATTTACCATGTTTGCTTGGCTATATCAAACTGATAGGCTCTTGTCAACTCATCCAGGTGAGCTTGCAGCATGGGCTGCATCTCTTCCCGTGGGGATGGTGTAAGAGTTGCAGTAGACTGCTGTCCAAAGGAAATAGCAGGAGAAGAAGCCACGCCTCGGACAGGAGGTGTTGGGACACGATCATCATCTTCTTCCAGTTCATCTTCCATACCCTGGTGTAAGTATGTTTGGACCGGTAATGGAGGGCACCAGCTATCACTGTCATACCTGAAGTTTAATGAGAAAAAAAAAGCATATTGACACATAGACTTGTACACATGCACACAACGATACTGGCAATACATAACAACCACAATGGGAACGACAGCACCCACAATGTCCTCTTAGTTGATTTCCTCCTGATTTCAATTTGTTGGTGCTACCACAGTAAATCACCTGGCTGTTATCTTAATTTCTAATCATAATGACATCTGCTATCTCAATATCTCAATTTATTCTTAGAAAATCTTATTAGCTAATTGTTAACCCACAGTTACAAAAGGCAATAACTTCCCAACAAAGTTACTCACGTGGAAAAACCAAATTGCTAATTAAAGACAATTAATGAATTAATTTAGTGCTCGTAGATTTAACTGCTTTCTTCTGCTGTTCATACTTGTATACCGAACAGAATATGCCAATATTGATCATCAAAGAAGTGTCTGAGAATTTTACTTACTCTTACTCTAGATCTATGCCAAGGTTTCAGTGCATATAACATGTCAATCATTAAGACTTTGTGCTACAAAATGTATTCAGTGGCCCTTTAATGCTTTTAATTTTCTAATTTCCTCAGTGAAACTCATGCCTCATGCCTCCCTGTATCTTGACATCTAAAATCTATAAAACGGAAGTTCAAAAGCTAGCCCGATAAAATATATATTCAAAAGGAAAATAATTTATAAAAACAGTGTGTTTTTAAGGACTCTGGTCAGGGCGTATAGAAAACTAATCCAAACAGTTTTCATTGTGATACAACATCAGTGGCATTTCTATTTATACCTTCTCCATATACTATTATTTTCATTAATCAAAAAGATCCTAGTGTACTTTTAAAGGGAGACTTAAGGATAGGATAAACAATATTATTGAATGTAACTGTCCTATAAATTCCACTTCTTAAATATATATGGAATCTCCTATTTCACCTCTACTTCCATAATCACAGATCGAATCGTTTTGATGTGAACTAGCCCTTTAGCTTTCCTAGTCTCCTGTGATGTCATCTTCATCTCTTTTATCCTATCTTCCAGGCAATGGGATTATATTTCTAAAATCTTCATTCACATCACACTGTGCTTTGAATTATTCAGTGATTATCACTAATATAAGAAAAAGTTCAAATTCATTAGCAGGGCCTAAAAGACCCTTCCCCATCTGATCAACCCATCTTTCTAGCTTAATTTCACACTATTTCCCCAACATCAGCCTACTGCTTATTTTTTTCTAAACTCTGGGTCTATATATAACTATTCTCAAATCATCTGCCTGTGGGCTCCTGCCCTTCCTTCAGGTTCAATTCAAATGCCATCAGTTTTGTGAAGTCTTCTCTGCCTCCACCATATGGAATTGATTACAACTCTAAAATACTTATATTGTGGTACTCCCCATATTATATTGGGATTATTTTTTTTTAAGATTTTATTTATTTATTTAACAGAGAGCGAGAGAGAGAACACAAGCAGGGGGAGTGGCAGGTAGAGGGAGAGGGAGAAGCAGGCTCCCTGCCAAGCGGGAGCCCGATGCGGGGCTCGATCCCAGGACCCTGGGATCATGACCTGAGCTTCGAAGGCAGACGCTTAACTGACTGAACCACCCAGGTGCCCCTATTGGGATTATTTGTTTCTGTTTTTTCCTACTGTTCTATGAGATCTTTAAATTCAAGAACTCTAATTCTCAACTTTGTGTTTCCAGCACCAAATACAGCATCTAGTATGTAGAAGATTTCATTAAAGAAACTAAAAATCAAATGACTATTATAAATATGTATATACATATTACAAGCATATCCTCTCCCTTACAAATGCTAACTTGTAAATGTCCAGATGATTTTTGAATATTTTAGTATTTATTTATTTATTTATTTATTTATTTATCTTGTGTAAAACTGAATTTATTTAAAAACCTATACACGGATGTTTGTAGCAGCTTTATTCATAATTGCCAAAATTTAGAAGCAATTAAAATGTCCTTCAGTGGGTGAATGGATAAATAAACTGTGACAAAATTCACCGAGAGGCCAAATTCTAAGCTTCTCCAGATAACGGAATATTATTTAGTGCTAAAAAGAAATGAAACATCAAGCCATGAAAAGAATTGGTGAAAACTTAAATGCACATTACTAAGTGAAAGAAGCCCATCTGAAAAGTCTACATACTGCATAGTTCTAAGTATATGTCATTCTGGAAAAGGCAAGACTATGGAGACAATAAAAAGATCAGTGGTTGCCAGAAGTTAAGGGAAGGGAGGGATGAATAGGCAGAATATGGAGGATTTTTATAACAAACTGCTCTATATGATATTATAATGGTAGATATATGTCATTATACATTGGTCCAAGCACACAGAATGTACAACACCAAGAGTGAATCCTAACGTAAACCATGGACTTAGGATGATACTGATATATCAATGTAGGTTCATCAATTTAACAGTGTATCTATCACTTTAGTGGGAAAGTAGATAGTGGCAGAGGCTATGCATGTGTGGGGGCAGGGGGTATATGGGAAATCTCTGTATTTTTTGTTCAGTTTTGTAGTTAACCTAAAACTGATCTAAAAAATAAAGTCTATTTAAAAAATCCTTGAGTTGACCATCCATTTATTTGACAACCATGTGTCAGGAAGCTGCATTTATTTACAGAGCAGGAAATCCAGTAGGGCAGACTGATACCAAGCAAGTAGTCAACAATACCAAGTACTACAGGAATAAGGAGAAGGTAGGCTGAAACTAGTTTGGGGGTAGGGCAAGGTTATGCTGACTATAGGAAAAGGGGATATTCTAAAGGGTGGCCCAGAGAAAGAGAAAAGATAACAGTATTTGAAGAACTCAAATAGTTTTATAACTGGTAAGAGCCAACAAATAAAGAGAGTTGGCCATAGTTGAGGCAGGGGAGGTGAGGATGTGCCAGATCACGCGGGGCCTCATCAGCCTTGAGAAGCACTGTAAGTGATGGATAGGCACTGAGAGGTTTTTTTACAGGGAATAAACCTCATCATCTGTAGCTGTTCAATTTTCCTCTCTTCTTGAGGCTCCCTGAATAATCTACCTTGGTGAGCTGTGAGCTGAAGAGCTTGTTTCAGCAGCCCCGTACACTCTGATAGGAATATCTCTTCCAAAATGTCCTTTATACTGTAGTGTAAACAGGCACACTTTAATATGTTATAGATAACAATTTTTATATACTAGAAAATACCATTGTTTAAACTTGTATTCCCATCAAATAACTATATAAGTACCAATCAGACCTGAAAAAATACATTGCTCCAAAATGATGCCATTTTGATCTGTTTCATATGTTGGAGATCATAGTTAGATTTCATTAAAAAAAAAAAAAAAGATTCTGTTGTGTACGAAGTTTGCCACCCACGGTCCCGGTTGGATTCAGGGCTTCCAGTTTTTCCCATCCACTAATCAATCCTTCACACCACTTACAAATTGGTCTATGAAAACATCAGAATTGTTTGAATAAAACATTCACTTCTGTTCATTCTATTCTGTCCATTAAATATGTCTAAGCCTCAACCTGCCTTTTTAGATGGTTTTTCCAGTTTCTCAACAAGAATTTTCTACTCAAAATAAATTGATTTTTTTTCTTCATCATCATCATCATCTTCTTTCTTCGGTACTTTTCCATTGTGGTCTATTAGCTTGAAGTATTCAACTTACTTTGAACGAACTGTACTCCTCCAGTTTCACCTACCTTAATCTTACAAATCCTTCAAGCTACAGGTTATATCCCATATCTTTTATAAAGATTTCTCAGATGGGGCCAACTAGCACTAATCTATTACTCTTCCGACTTGCACTGACATGTTTGCACATTTACTTGAAAATTGATTATATGCTATGTTATGCCATTTCCAATGTTGGTTTCTTTAACTATTGTCTAATTTATTTGAGAATTTAACCTTTCACATGTTAATAGTAGCTTTTCCTCAAGTGGATTTATGCTACATTAAAATTATGACATTGAATTACTCTTGTTTGGCCACACCTGACATGATACTTTAAAAATAGTAGATGATAACCCTATTTATTGATTTGAAATGAAAACACAAAAATTGATTCATTAACAAGAATGCTTAGATTTGATGACATAGATAGAGGTAGAGAGTATAAAGCTAAGTGAACTAAGTCAGTCAGAGAAAGATAAATACCATATGATTTCACTCATATGTGGAATTTAAGAAACAAAACAAATGAGCAAAGGGAAAAAAGAGAGAGAGAGAGACAAACCAAGAAACACTCTTAATTATAGAGAATTAACTAATGGTTACCAGAGGGGAGGAAGGTGAGGGGATGGGTGAGATAGGTAATAGGGACAAAGGAGCGCACTTGTTGTAACGAGCACTGGGTGATATATGGAATTGTTGAATCACTATATTCTACACTTGAAACTAATATAACACTATATGTTAACTACATTGGAATTTAAAATAAAATAAAGAATGCTTAGGTTTCTTTTATTTATTTATTTGACTTTAAATGTTATAAAGTCAAACAAAAATATGAATAAGAATCCTAAAAAAAAACAAAACAAAAAAACTGCCATTTTCAGTATGAAATGTGAGTGCTATTATACTTCATCAATAGTTATAATTAAATTTCCTCCATAAAATGTCACATTTTCCCCCATAAACTAGAACATGTATTTCCTTTGTTTACATGGCTTATTGCAAAGGATTTCCTACATTTGAATAAAGAACATATTTCTATATTCAATCTTTCAAATGGAAGTAGTCAATTATTCTCTAAAATTTTCCTACTTCATAAGTATTAAACTATCCTTGCTTCCAATAATCTAAAGGGAACATGCACATGGAATGAAAATACATAGAGAACATAAGAGAAAGAAGAAATGATATTATATGCATCATATGTTAAGGTTACATAGAAAAAATTGTAAATAGTTGTATTCAGCTCATTTTTTATTATTCAAATACCATCAGGCAAAGAAGAGCGCAGCCATATAAATGTTATTTTAAAAATTATACAAACACATTGCATAATGTATTAAATGACTAAAAAAATATTCCAGTAGCTATTCCACTTAGCTAGAATGGATGTTTTTATCATCACTTTTTCCGCATGTTTTCTACAAATATAATATCGAACAGGAGTGAGCAAAATCCACTCATACAGACCATAAGCAAAGCTGAGAGAAGTCCATGGGATTCATCTCAGTGGTTCGTGCAAGAACTGGAAAACAGAGAGAGAGCGAATAAAAGAAAGACTGGGAGAAGGATGTGAGAGAACAGATGAAAGAAATTTGGGACATGGAGCATATTTAATGGTGAGGAGGGCTGCTCTTCATCTCTGAGGTTTCCAAATCTGAATCCATTCCAGAACAATAAGTACTAGGTTTCATGCAGTTTCTGAAGAAGGACAAGAAAGTAACAGATGACTCTATAAATGTTAAGAGAAGTATAGCTCAGTTTTTAGTGTTTCCTTCACATTTACAGATACATATCTTATTTGAGGGATGGGATTTCAATTTTTTCTTGTTTTTTTTTTTTTTTTTAAGAATTTATTACTTTATTTGGGGGAAGAGGGGCAGAGGGAGAGGGAGAGAGTTTTTTTTTTTTTTAACATATTGTCAATGTAGTATGAGGGATCATATTATCTGTCTTGCCTGGTAAATAATGAGAAAGATGACAACAAATCAATGTTGCATGTGAACTAGCTAAAGGCCAGATACAAATACCAAATTACTAATAAAAATACAATACAGTTCAACACCCACAAAAGCTTGTCAATCTCTAAGTGTAGTAACAAAGCAAAGCATCAGATTTCTATTGAATCCCTACTGAATTCTTCCTAGCATCATATAATAATAAAAATACATTATATTTATAGCTAAGGATGAATATATTTTGATACCTTTTTATCAAGCTGAAAGAGGCATATGGATGAGAGAGAACATTTACCATTGTTGCTATAATACTGAATTAACAATTAAATACTTTTCTATCTGGACAATGCTTTGGTAAATTTTGATATTTAGTTCTGTGGGGGGGGAAATGGCCCAAGAAAGGCTTAGAAAGAAACTTGATAATATTGAAAGTTTAGAAACAGTATTAAACATTGTAATAAAAAGTAAGAGACCATCTTTTCAAGATTGAGATTATTCCGGGCTAGGTATATTTCCAAAATTTATCCCTTTCCCTCCATCCTACTGCCATTGTTTTATCTTACTGCCTTATCATTTTTCATGATATTGGCTATTCTTCTGTAGTATCCCAAATGTTATCTACCTACCCCAGCATCGTGTCCTTCAATTCGTCATCTATATCCAAAGGTCAGAATCCCTATATGACATACAAGGCTTCACAATTGGCCTCAAGACACCTTTTCAGATTATCTCCTACTGTATGCATATTTCAAACCCAACGAACTTCATACAGCAGGTACTGACTGCTGAAAGATACACACAAGCAACTGGAATGCAATGTGATGAGTACTACAATAGAGGAGTAAGCTTAAGGAATCAAAAAATTAAGGAAAGGCAAGTCACCTTAACTAGAATAAGATGGAGTTTTGAAGGAAGAGTGGGGAGTACTAAAGGAAAACGAATGGGTCTATTCTTTTTTTCTTATCTTTCATTTTATATATATTTTTCTTTTGGCTATGGAAATTTCTCTCCATCTGCACAGCAAATGGTGACATTAGTAACATTTTGTTGTAGTCCTCAGTTAATAATTTATTTTGGCACCTAGGCTGCTTTCAGTTAGGGACCATTTCTTGTCCTTTGTCCTTTCTGTCTCAAGCTCAGAGCTGGCAACCAGCAGCTGGTTAGAACTCTGGGTGCTATTATTTGTGAATAAATGATTCAAGATTCACTTCAAGGCTGCCCCAACTTTACCTGGCATACACGTTTATCCTTTCCAGAATACAAATTATTATTTTGTATACATTGCTCATCTAGGGCTTATCACATAAAAGAGTGTGTGTGTGCATGCACACGTCCATGTTTTCTGGCCTCTACCTACCACTCCTGTGACTCCCTAGATCAGAGATCAGATCTTCCTGAATAATTGTGTATTTGTTTCTTTCATCCCTGTTGCTTTTTTTCCTGGCACTGGGCTTAGCATTTGCTCTGTACTTGAAAAAAATATGTGTTGAATAAGTTCTCTATTATGATATGCTAAAAACAGCAGGAAGAAAAACTATATAGCACCATAAGAACTACAGTTGCAGAATCCTTGATTGTTAAAATAAAAATTATCAAAACCAAAAGGTGACTTCTGAAGTTTTTGTTGTTTGCATTTCAAGAGAACCTTAAACCTGCACAAGTTTCAAAACAAGACATATAAACAATTCTATAGAACTCATCTGTAAAATATTCAATGTTAGTATCATGAATAGCACATTATAAAATAACTAGGAAGTGTTCAAAAATCTTTTTTTTTAAAATATGTATTTATTTTTTATTTGAGAGAGAGGGCACAAGCACGCACATGAGTGGGGCGGTGGGGAGGGGGGCACACAGTGGTGGCAGGGCAGAGTTAGAGGGAGGGAGACAATCTCCAGCAGATTCTCCTCTGGGCTTGGAGCTTGATCTCAAAACTCTGAGATCATGACTTGAGCCGAAATCAAGACTCAGACATTTAAGAGACTGAGCCACGCCAGGTGTCCCTCTTTTTCAATATTATAAGGTTTCTACATTAGAAAACAGAAAACAGAAAAGTATAAAGAATGTATCAAGAAATGGACAAAGTCATCACAAATCTAAGTTAATTTATTTTTGTCATATTGACTTTAGGTGTTATTACAAACAGTTGAAATAATAACCTTGGAAAAACGGAGTCCAAAGAATGAGAAAACTGAATTTTGCTGTCAATTTACTGATAGATAAGACTTTACTATTTTTGTTAAAAGTGATAATTTTTGTTTCAGGAAATACTAGCTATTTAAGGCAAATAACTCAAAGGTTATTAAAAACCAAGCTACATGCTACAAAGACTTGGAATATATATAATTAAAATATATATTTATTTACCTATCTAAAGTACCAAATGAATTTCTAGAAATCTTTTACAAAAGAAAAGTTTTTCTAATATCATATATCCTGGCTGAATTACTAAAATAATTCAGAAAAAACTATATTTTATGGCTTGATGTTCAGAAAATAATTTATATTAGAAAACAAAAGTCTGCCGCAATGTGTATTATTTCATTCATCAAATGATATTTTCAATTCTACTGCTGGGCAATAGAATCGAGTGAGAAGTTTAGCACTTCCTTGGAATGAATTAATTTTATTTCAATGGGTAATAGCTATTACAGTCTGTTTTTTAATAGACCTAGTGGGAAAAGAAAAAAAGAAAAAAGAAAAATTCCAAATTACCTACTTTATGCTTGTACATGTTTGATAGTACTATTTTTTCTTCCCAGTTTACAAGCTCTATTTTCCCACTTTCTGACTATAGCCTTTAAAATTCAGAAGCCGAACGCCTGAGTGGCTCAGTCAGTTACGCATCTGCCTTCAGCTCATGTCATGATCCCAGGACCCCGGGATCAAGTCCTGCACCCAGCTCTTTGCTCTGCAGGGAGCCTGCTTCTCCCTCTCCCTGACACTCCCCCTGCTATGCCCTCTCTCCCGCTCTCTTTGACAAATAAAATCTTTAAAAAAATAAAATGCAGATTCCTAAGCCCTGTGATCATCTTTTCTTAAGGAATACACATCTCTGGTTTTTCCTCAACAGATTCCCTGTAGCACAGGCACATTTACATTATTAATATGTTTTACATAAGATTATGTGCAAAATGTAACATTTTTAAAAAGTCGGAGAAAAGAGGGTGTGCTCATAATTTCCTATTTCGAATGAGAACTTTTTTTTTTTAAGATTTTATTTATTTATTTGAGAGAGAGAGAATGAGAGACAGAGAACATGAGAGGGAGGAGGGTCAGAGGGAGAAGCAGACTCCCCGCTGAGCAAGGAGCCCAATGCGGGACTCGATCCCGGGACTCCAGGATCACGACCTGAGCCGAAGGCAGTCGCTTAACCAACTGAGCCACCCAGGAGCCCTCGAATGAGAATTTTTAAAAAAGTAAAATAATAATGATATGCATATATATGGGAATTATAATCCCCCAGAAGCAGGTGAAGACCTTTGGAGAAAAAGAAAGATGTAAAGAAGAAAATATAGAGGTATGTATGTGAATATATGTGTATGTGTGTATGAATATATATGCAGATATGCATATCTACCTATCATGTGTGTGTATCATGTATATATATATATAGTATATATGTATACGCATTACATAATAAAAAAAAGGTAAATGGGGTCTTTTGAAGGAAGCAAATGTTGTGACATAGAAAGTTCCAATAAAGAATATTAATCTGGGGGCGCCTGGGTGGCTCAGTTGGTTAAGCGACTGCCTTCGGCTCAGGTCATGATCCTGGAGTCCCGGGATCGAGTCCCGCATCGGGCTCCCTGCTCGGCGGGGAGTCTGCTTCTCCGTCTGACCCTCCCCCCTCTCATGTGCTCTCTCTCTCTCATTCTCTCTGTCTCAAATAAATAAATAGAACAACAACAACAAAAAAAGAATATTAATCTGGAGGGGCCCCTGGGTGGCTCATCAGTTCAACGTCTTGCTCTTGATCGTGGCTCAGGTCATGATCTCAGGGTTGTGAGATGGAGCCCCGCTTCAGGCCCAACACTGGGCGTGGAGCCTGCTTAAGATTCTCCTCTCTCCCTCTCCCTCTGCCCTTCCTCTCTCTCTCTCTCTTTCCCTCTCAGAAAAAAAAAAAAAATTAACTTGGAGACATCAAAGATAGCACTTGTTTAAAAAGAAAAGGAGATGGAGCCAAAAAATTATGTGCATGTGCTCTTTACATAAAATAAGACAGGAGATAAACTATTATTCAAATAAACTGAGGTGTCTTCACAACTAAATATTTCAAAATTTAAAGAAACTGGGAAAAAGAAAAGCTGCCTTTATTATGTATTTTTCAGTTTCATTCAAAAGTGGTGGTGACCCAGAAATTGTGTGGAAGACAGAAAAATTAGAATTATGAAAATACTTTGATAATTTTTTAGACCTAGGAATACTGACTCATGGATCATGTTGAGTCAGTTGAGTTTCATGTCTAAATAAAATAATGTTGTAGATTTACATCTATAGTGTGATAACGTGCCCATGCACACACAGATGTAAAGTAACAGGGTACCTAGAAATGTATAAAGAAATATAAAAAGTTCCCCTGAAACTAATAATACCTTATATATTAATTGAATTTAAATAAAAAATAAAATAGCTATTATTAATATGTTAAATAAAAAATGTATGCAAGTGTATCTAGAGGGATTAACTTTGGGAAGTGGAAGGGGGGACAAAAGTTAGAGGGAAACTTCTCTGTGATATTGTTTCTTTATTTTTATTTTTTTTAAGACTTTATTTATTTATTTGACAGAGAAAGGCACAGCGAGAGAGGGAACACAAGCAGGGGGAGCGGGAGAGGGAGAAGCAGGCTTCCCACTGAGCAGAGAGCCCGATGCGGGGCTCGATCCCAGGAGCCTGGGATCATGACCTGAGCCGAAGGCAGACGCTTAACGACTGAGCCGCCCAGGCGCCCTTTTATTGTTTTTTTTTTTTTTTTTTTTTTTTTTTTTTTAAGAGAATGTATTTAACTTGTGTAATTTACCACTAATTAGAAATACAAAAATAAAATGAACTATGACCTAAAGTAAAACAACAGAACCCTGTTATATAGTTGCAACAGTCAATATTTTGTGATAAAGCAGATGCAATGTATGTTTCTTACAAACAGCAGCAGGAAATGCTATAGTCTATTTATCTGTATTGCAATCCTGTGTGTGTGCGTGTGGCCAAACACGTAATAAAATATCTAAGAAGTAAAAAAAAAAAAAAAAAAAAAAGAATTATTATAATAGAAAAAAATGACTGAGTATGTTTCTCTTCATTTGCTATTTTTTTTTAAATTAGAAAATAAAAAAGTATCAATGTCTTTCTGCTTTAAAGTCAATTAACACGTTAACAGAGGAACACTAACTCTTGAGACATATTTGGGAACGAATAAGGAGACTGATCACATTTAAATGCCCTTGACTGAAATTTTCTAACTTAGAGAGGTTTTGTTACAGAATGTGCATTGGCCTGAGTCTCTTTCATCGTTCTGGCCCCTAAATTCCCATCACAGCTAATGATGAAAGTCCCCACAATTACACCACGGGATGGAACTCAACAGAGGGTGCTCGCCTGCGGCCAGACACCAAGTCATAAGAAAACCGTGAAAGATGATGAAGAAGGTTATTTTAATTTCCTTTTCAGCCCTGCTCAGGAGTGGCTCTTTAGTTCACGGAGCTGTGGGTACTCGCTTTCAAACTAACAAGCAATATTATAAATGGAGGCTGCATTATCATGATTGCAAACAATATAAGGCACTTGACAGCCGAGGATTCTAGGTTCTCGATATGTGCTGTGTTGTATTTATCGGCTAAAATACATACACGGTGCAAACAACAAAAGGGGCGCGAGGGGAGGGCAATGAACGGGCTGGGAGGGGGCAGGTAGAACAGTAAGAGAACACCAGATAAAGACAAAAAAGCACAAGAGAGAGAAGAGGAGAGCCCTGGGCATTTCATTGGTATGGAAAAGAGTTTTACCCATTTTCTTGCTGTTCCACTGAATAGTGTTCCAGCTCTGTACCAGGAAGGGGCTGCACTGGGGGAGGAGGTAGAGGAACATTGGCCCAGGTCGATCCATTGTTTTTCTGTGGTTTAGAAGAGTTTTTATTTTTCTTCTTTTTTCCACCTTTCCCACCTGAAAGTAATAATGCATTTATTCAGATACACCAAACATCAGTAGAAACAGAGTACATCAGATGGGAAGATGTATTTATGTTTTCAAAACACCACAATCAGTATATTACATTTGTTAAAAGCTATAAACAATGAGATGGTATAATCAGAAAAACGTTTTTATAAATCGCTCAAAATTATATATATTTTTCCCAATGCATTAACTACAGTGCTGAATAAACCAAAAACATGGCTTCTGCAGCAAAAGCACACTTATTGATTTATTCACGTCTGCTGCCTCTACATTTTCATTGTTAGATGAAATAATGGGCCATAACAAATTCTTTCAAATGTCAGATTTTAGTGCGTTCATAATGCTCTTTTGCATAATCTCTCTCAGTGGAAAATGCAGTGTCTAAGGATACAGACGAAACTTTTCCATTAGAATTTACTCAATTTAATTAATCCAAGAGAGCACAGTTTTCTCTCAAAAGTGACTGATAAAAATCAGTCAACTATAATCTGGATATTTGTAAATCTTTCACAATGATAAGTTTTATAGAATTTTAAATTAACGAATGGCGGATTATTTTTGCCTATAGTGAGAGTAGTTCCCCGATGTTTTAAGCATAACATTTCCTAAAATTCCAAAAAAGAGCAGGATAATTAATGGAAATGCAGTGATCAGTTTCAGTACTATTGTTAATACAAATGAATTCATGCACAAAACACGAGCAAAAAATAACTTGGCAGCATATGAGCCAAATCTGGAATTACTGGTGTTTAACGAAATATAAAAATTAAATTCATCACTTGTATAGTGCCATACTTTTCACTCTTCCAAAATTTAGGTAAATCAAGTTTCTTCCTAAATGGACCACAGGTGATTGCAAGAATGAGTGCTTCTCCAACAGCATAACAAAGGATTTTGTTTCCATGGGACGCAAGCAGCTTCCTTCATCCCCACTATGGCCTGTAGTTGTCTTTCCCAAAAATGGTATGAACCCCTGGGACTTCATCTTTCTGGCACTTCAGGTTGTGAGCATCGAATACTTGCAGCAGGGCAATCCATAGAGATATTACCAGAAGTCTCATCTCCTTCCTTCTGCCAATTACTAATCTGCATCAGCCAACGCAGAAAATCATGTCATTTAGTAGTAACTTATTCGAGTGCCAGAAAGTGATGAAACTGCTAAACTGGACATAGACACTGTTGCCAAGTATGGAATTATGTCTGTCGTCTAGGTCATGTGCACATAAACACACATATTTAAAAGAGTACGCTTACAGACAAAATGCTTTCACCCTTCCTTTCACTTCCCATCTGGCAATAGGAGAGGTATTAAGAGAAAGAAGAGAAGGTATCTTCTGCTTCAAGGATAAGAGCTTAATCTGGGTTTGAAGACTAGTTTCTCACTTACTTGGTAAGTTACTCAGTAGATATCCCTTCCATTTCCACACAGGTAAAACAGATATAAAGCTCCTATATCTTTGCAGTATTTTGAGGATTAAATGAGATAAAGCATGGAGAGGGCTCAGCTTGTACAGAAATCTCAATAAATGCCAGTCATTATTACTCTTTCCCATTTTCTCTATCTTAGAGCAAACATGGTTCTACCCATTTCTACAGCCTTTGTCACTTCTCCAATCCCAGTGAGTATCCCAGAAATAGTCTGATTCTCGGAATAAAAATAATAAACCTGCTTGAAGAGAAGTCTATAATTTTTATGTTTAAGGTAGATGAGCCTTAATCCTTTGTTTCCTGATCATTCATCAAAAATCACAAACCAGGATCATATCTTTTGTGCAGTTTCAGAACTGTATTTCAATAATTAAAAGAGGAATGGGCTGGGCTGTGTGTCCTTACTGGCTTTTCCTCTCATTGTGCATCCTTTATTCCTTGTATAATTATAAGTGTACAATGTTTTCTTCACTCTTCACTTTAGCAATGTTATATGATCACCACCAGAACTGAATGATACAAATAGGGAAGTTCTTACATCTCCATAAAGCAAATTCTATAATATTAAACTCAGTTGGACTAAACTAAAAGGGAATAATCACTTCAATCTCCCAAAGAATGCTTTCTATCTCCAATTTAAGTAATATTATATTCAAATGCAGATGAAGTAGTTAATAGATGAGAAAACAGGTTCTTTCCAAATTTTATGTGGTCCATATTCACACAGTAAGAGGAAAAAGAAAATTAATGCAGCAGCTTTACTAGAAATGACTATTTCTGGAGCTCTGAACCCAACTATTGAAGTTCTTGTCGAAGGTCAAAAAAGGCATTATCAACTCTTCAAATATCAGATTTAAAAATGAATTGGGGAAACAAAACTGATTCATAGATGGAATTTGTAGGGTTTTCCTCTAATGCCCACTTTCCCCTCTTTGGGAAATTTCTGCTCTGTCATTGTGGGGTGTCCTGGTAGGACTATCAATTGACATGCTTTGTCCTCTCTTTGCTTTGACCTAAGAGGTGGGTTCTGAGCATGGTGGTGGGCATACAACAGTAGTTAACAAAATAAAATGTTTATCTAAGATCTATACCTTGAGCTAAGTGAGCCACAGTCTGTTGTTGTAACTTGCAACCAAAGATCCCCAAACATTTTAAGGGGAGAACTGCCTGCATTAGGCTTTAAGGGAACATATTTTGAAGACTGGCAAACATATCCGACCCATTTCTCTTCAACTCAAAATGTAAATATTTAAATTGACATTTATGCTGAACAACTTCTATGTATAGAAAATTATAAAAATAGATCATTTTCAAGTTAGTTAAACACATACTGCATTTCAAAAAAATACTGGTGTGTAAAAATATTTCATTATCACTACTGATATGCTACATATATGTGTATATATATATAATTATGATTGCATACCGTTTTTGAGAGATCTGAGGGGTTTTTTTTAGTGGTTGCATTTTTAACACACTGCTCAGAACTTATGCATGGAATAAATTATAAAAGTGTTTCAAAGAGGATGAGAAATTCACTGAAATAATTCAGAAATGTCCAACTTTCTTTATTATTGTGATTATTTTAAATTGACTTCATTATTGTGCACAAATTAAGAAGATTTTATAATATACGATTAGATATCCATTGGGCAGTTCGATCTTAAGTTTGAGACTTAGAAAAAAAATCTATGATTATAAAAATGAAGCAAATTTTCTGATATTAAACTCAATTGGACTAAACTAAAAAGGAATAATCACTTCACTCTCACCTCCTAAAGAATGCTTTCTATTACCAATTTAAGTAATTTTGTATTCAAATGTAGATGAAGTAGTTAATATAATTCACAGATATATATAAATGTCACTCAGGAGATTAATGGATTAAAAAAAGCAGTAAGCACTATCGTGAATCACGTTCTGCTTACAATTACTCAAAAGGTAACTTTATAAAACTCAGTGTCAATCAACATATACAGAATATTTAATGAAGGATTCACAGAAGGTCTTATGTAATTCATGGCTTAAAATATATAGATTTTTAAAAATATGTATATTGCTTGGGACTTTACATATCTTGAATGGAACAGGCCTAGGATACATTACTTTTTAATCATTCAGTACAACTGTGGGACTCATTATAAATAAATGGCAGTATAAATAACATATAAGGTTATTCAAAATATCCCCCTATATTATTAAGCCAGTTTAAATTCATAACAGATGTTTAAAATTTTCTGGATTCTATAATGTATCTAATTCTAGCAATAGGTAAGAAGAGCAAATGGCCCATTTTGGAGGGAAGAGAGAGCATTAACATTTCAGACTGAAAGGGTTCTGTCTCCTGAGGAAAAGTCATTTAATAAATGTTACCCTAATGATGTAAAAGAGTTAACTCTTTATGGCCTAGGAGCCTGTGACATACCATAATACAATATAATCCTTTACTAAGAACTTGTAGATAAAAAAAAAAAAATCATAAAAACAAATGGCATATCATTAATATGAAAAAATAAGCAAATAAGGTCATGGAATCAATTAGAAATGTGCAGACCAAGTCATCAGTCACACGATGTACATGTTATGGTTGGAAGGTAGAGCGTGTCTACTACGACCTTCTTATTTTAGAGGTGAGGATCCTTGAGCCTGAAGGCTATCAGTGCTGCTCATTATAATAGGCATATATTTCTGTCCAATAAAAATCTGTCCTGATATGTGCTATACAAAACCTACATTACAGATGGTAGGTTTGGCTGATATATCTCAAATATATATTAACATCTACAGCATAAAAGAAGTATCCATACATAGAATATAATTTTTTTGGAAATTAAGTGTGAAGAATAATGTCTGATATTAGCATTCTTGGTTAGCATGGGAGCAGCACCTTACCCTAAATATCATTCAATAGATAATAAATCCTATCGCATAATATTTTGGAAAGATTGTCCAAAAATAGAAAGTCACATCACTGGAATCCAATTATTATAAAAAATGTCCCAAATGATTTGCACTTTAGCTGAATTCATCATTTGCTGCCCATGTCATGGAATTGACTTTCCTGTATGGTCTTTTCATTATAAAGTCCTCTTGGCTCTTAGGTAGGGCTCAAGGCGAATCAAAGTCATCTGCTCTTTCCTAAGGAAATGACGCTATTTTTCAGTAAATATGGTGCTGTACACTTAGTACATAAAGAGTGACAGGGATTTTTATCCCCCCCCTTCCCAAGGCATGATTTCATTCGGATAAACTGCTATTGTCATCTGAAAGATAAATGCCTGACAGTGAGTTGTGAGTCAGTATTTCTTCACGGTTGTTAGGAACACAGGTCATATGCTGGTGACAAACAAATATTTGTCCTTACTGTGACGAGACCAACCTGAGAGACTGCCACTCCTCTCTGAGCTGTTGTGAGAGCTGGTGGTGCTGAAATCCTGTGACTGGTTGTGTGGCATTCTATTAGACAATCCCTCAGCCAATCGGTAGTCAGGGATGTAAAGTAAGGCTAAGGGTTAAAGGGCAGAGGTCATAGTGACATCATGTGATTAGTTCACAGCACAAGCCCATGCAGAACATGCAGTTAGCAACTCAGAAGCGGATGTCGTGGGACAGTGGAGGGATGTTCCGTCTCTCCTGCCTAATGGAAGTTGAGATGGATTACTGACCCCTCTACTGGAAAAGAGCTGACAGAATGGAACCAGTTGGTGTTGGTGTGTGGTGGCAGTGACGGTGGCCGTGGCGGTGGGAGGGATTGTGCAGGGTGCTGAATACATGCCGAGACTATTTTTTCCGTTTAGGTCGTGAACCTGGTAATGAGTCACTAAGCTGAACAACAAATACTAATTTCTATCCCATGCACAAATGATATGAAAAGGACTCCTCGGGGTGTAAGACCCTGACTCACCATTGTTACCTTTGTTCTGATCAGGTAGAGAATATCCAAATCCCATCAGGTCTGTTTTCTGCTGAATGGAGCTTTTCCACTGTGGATCAGGCAGATCGACAGCCAATTCGTGAATGCTATTGGAATGCAAGATCTGTGTGGTGGCATATGGGGTGGCCTGTGTTATTTGGCTGGAACTGTTGTAAGTGGTTTTGGTCGTGAAGTCAATGCTGCTATAAATAGCTCCATCTGAGAGCATTGTTGCTGTTTTATCCCCTTGGCCTGGAACTGGTGGCAGCACATCTGTGGTGAACATAGGGAGATGAAACAATTTAATGATGCACAGGAAGCCCCAAACTATCAGGACTGAAGGTGACAAATAAATGTGTCATGCCGCACGTTTGCATTTCAGCTGAGCTGGGCTTTATGAATCAATGAAGGGGAGATGATGTACAACCACGGTCAAGCTATCAGCCTCGGTGACAGGCAGGCCCACCACTCGTCCTTCACGTCTCACTGCTCTAACATGTCCCTTCCCCCATTTTCTTCAACCATGAATGAGATGTTTGGGATATTTCACTCCCGAAAAATGCTTTCGGTTGTGCATCCTGCTTTCAGGACCAATGAAACTGTTAGCTCCTTACAGAAGAAATGATAAAAGTCAGTCTACAAATGATGGATTGAAAACATCTTTTTCCACTTTACCCCAAAAGATAGAGGACAGAGCTGCTGAATAGATGCAAAATTTTCCAAAATTAGACTATACAAGCCAACTAGGAGATAACATTTTTCTGAAGTTCCAGCTTGCTGTTTCTCTGATTTGATTTCACAGTTCCAGCATGGAGTGGAGCGGATGGCAGGAATTTTTTTTTTCTCGGGTAACAAAAGATAATTTTCATGAATAAGTCATTTTCACAATACAGCAGGATTTAACTATAGAAAAAGCAATCTGAGTGATCAGTGGGTTTAATTTATGCTACTAACTCTTAGAAGTGGAGAATTTTAGTTTCAAGTTATAATACAGCAAGAGTAAAATTAAACCTTAGTAACAACACTGAATATCAATCAGTCCATTTATCTTTTGGCGTGCTGAATTATCTTTACATGATGCTTTATAATTCAGAACTGCCACCTCCCTCCCGAGCTCTTATTTTTTTTTCTTTTTTTAGAAGAAAGATATTAGAATTAAAACAAAACAAAACAAAACAATACTGGGGTGCCTGGGTGGCTCGGTTGGTTAAGTGTCCGACTCGTGATTTCAGCTCAGGTTATGATCTTGGGGCCGTGAGATTAAGACCCATGTCTGACTCCACACTCAACGGGGAGTCTCCTTGAGAGTCTCTTTCCCTCTCCCTCTGCTTCCCTCCCTACTCCTGCTCACACTTGCTCTCTCTCTCTCTCTAAAATAAACGAAATCTTTAAAGACCAGAACAACACTAAATGACATATTTTTAAACGTGCACAGTTAAAAGTGAATCTAATTATAGTATATATTCCTTAACAATCTATGTTCTGAAAGCCACACTTCATAGGACTTGAGATCATCAATGATTTCTTCATTATAGGAAATTTTCAACTAGTTAAAGCACTGTAATATTAAGTAACAAATCAAATTACTTGGTTCCCAAAACCGATTTATCATGACAAGAAAAAAGCAGAAAGTGAAAGTGAAACTTAGTCAAAATATTCTCAGACTTTTAGGTTTGATGATACCCAATAGTACTTGAGATAAAGATTCTTATAAAAATATTAATTTTGCTTTTTACAAAAGCTAAAAAAATGTCTGCTCTAGCAACAGCAACAAGACATTTATTATCCACTTTGCACACTGCATAATTTAGATCTTTCTGAAGTCTGGAATTCCAACTCGCTTTGTAAGTAAGTGGATACATACTTTATTGAAGTAAATATTTTAAATGTATATCAGTGAAATTGTTAAAGATATTCAAATATATTTCACAAGCTTGTACAAGCAAGTACAATTATTTTTTCATTTCAGAATCCCATAACTACTTTTTTGGCCTTTTTAAAAAGCTTTTACCTATAAACTAATTAGGACATTTGATAATGAAAAAGTATACTTCATCCTTAAATGTCAATATCGTTTTCATTCTCAAAAACATTTAATATTTAGTAATATATCAAAATTATGAAAATAGATCCTTCACTCTGGGGAAATTTTCAGAGTTTTGTTTCTGCCACATCCACCATCTTTCACTGATAATATTAACCGGATAGACATGTTTCTCCAGCACAGGCCCCAACTTCCCAACACCTTGAACTTGAGGCCTTCTAAAACTTTTGATTTAGATTGGGAGCCACTCTATCTGCAAGCTTTTGAAATGGTTGCGTGTTCAAATGTTTAAAACTGGAAAAAAGTAGTCCGAGGATCTAATCCTACAGAATGTTATCCGGCCACAACTAAAGCTCCAGTGCTAGAAATAGAATCTCTCTCTCTCCCTGCTGGATGAAATTAGCCAGCCTTCAAGTCTAAGTGCTTCTCTATTGACTTGGGGGCTGCATATTTCCTTCAACTATTATTGGATCACTCCTACATTTTTGGAAAATAAATTGAATTTTATCCAAATGTTGAAATATTGGAAGATTATACATAAATATCTGGATGTGGGGGATCATCCTATAATATCAGATGGTTTGGAAGTCTGGCCCAGCCTTCCTCTGACAGGCTAGACCTGAATAGGTGCTGCTATCTTTAGGTAGGACCTTCCAGTTTCCACTTCTCACTGTCCACACCTACCTTTCCTTAGTGCTTTGGGCTGACTGGCACTTGTTAATATTTGAGTTTGAAACCTCTGAAGTACAGAAACCCTCCCTCCAGGTGGACCTACTCATGATTCATTTTGCAGGTTTCAGCACCTTAGTGATCCATGCACTTATTTCTTTTTGCCTGATATACTTGAATGAATGATTGTCTCCTGTATCATATCGTAAGATACTTAAGAACAGGAACATACATCTGGATTTCCATAATTCCTCACCTAGTGTTTTGCAGAGGGTAAGCACTCGCTGAATGATTAAATGAATCTTTTATAGTTTGTATGGACAAAAGGCAGACTTACGCAATAATTAGTAACTTTATTATTCAAAATACTATTTTCATTACATTTAAACATGTGTTAGTATTCCATTCTTGAAAGGGAAATGTCAGTATCCACAATAATTCTTTAAGTGACCATAGTTATGCAATTATACATGTGAATCCCACCTAGAGGACTGCAGGCAGTGTAGATAAAGGAACTGAGGCTTTAAAATGTGTTCGACCTGCCTTCTACACCTAGATCTCAAGTTATTCATCTCGATAAACCTTAGTTTCTTGGCCTTTAAAATGTAAATATGATTATTATTTATGTCACACATTTATTATGCCAATGAAATGAAACAAAATGTACAAAAAAGCCTACCTATTTCTGGTGCACAGTGAATGCTTATAATGCCTATCACAAAAGAAATACAGTAAATCCTGCAAAAACTTTGTCTTGGCCTTGATGTTCGCCTGTGAAATATTTCATATCATGAAAATGTGGTGGATATAGAAGAAAAACCTTGAAAATCTACAAACGTACCCTTTGGCTAAATTAGACAGAGACATTTTAGATGTTAGTGTAGCCTGATGGAAACTGAAAAAAAAACAAAAACAAAACAAAACACTTTCTCCATCTCTAGGCACTCATTTCTTGATGTAAAGAGAATGGTGCACTAATCAAATACAAATACAACGAGTAAAAGAGGGATCTAATCCTTGATTAATAAAAGCCTTCAGAACAGAATTTCTTTTGACGAAATCATTCTGGGTAGGGTAGAGAGGAGTGTTCTGCTCTCCCGGCGAGGAGATGCTCATGTTCAGAACGTACCCACGAAAAAGAAATAGCCTGTAATTGAAGGGCTCAGAGTTTGGCCACTAGGGAAGGTGGCCACTTGCAGAGGTTCTGGACAAATAAGAATCCTAAACGGGGTGATTACAGAGGGCAAGCAAAAAGCTGAGGAGTCCTACAATGTATTTTTGTTTTCTCATTTACTATATTGATGCCTGCTGGCCACTACTTGTATGCCAAGCTTTGTGCTAAACCTGAATATGTAATCATCCATTTAATCCTCATCACGTACCTGTGACGGGGGAATGGTTATTTTCTGTATTTCATTTGGGGATTGGGAGAGAGCTCCCTTCCTTCAACTTGGTATTGACAGAATGCAGACTTAAGCAATAACTAGTCGCTTTATTATTTGAAATACTATTTTAATTATATCCAAACATTCATTGGTATTCTATCCAGAAAGAGAAAATGCCAGTATCCATGATTATTCTTCTAAGTCAGTATATTTATACACTCATGCCTGTGAAATCCACCACTGAGGCTTATAATAGGTTAGCCTAGCCCTGGGTCTCCTCCATTATTAATTCCACCCAGAGCCGTAGAAACCCTCTAGCAGATTCATCCTCACTTTCGTGGATCATAACACTACTCTCCTAATTAATCATCCCATTTTCTACTCGAACTCCATTCCCCACCTGGCAGTAGTCTGGATGACTTAACTCTGTACTTAGATCCCAGTGTTCTCCTCTTACAAATCCATTGATGCCTTCTGACTACCCTTTGGACAAAGTTTAAAGTCTGTGTGGCTTAGAAGGCCCTCTATTATCTGTCCCTCTGTATTTTTTTTTTTTTTTTACCACCTCTGCTGCCTTGTACTTTATATTTATTAGGAAATTCATTCATTTCTTAAATAGGTCAATGTCTCTCTTCTTTCTAGACCTTAAAATACGGACATTTCTTCACACACTTTTCCCACAATTCTGACTAATCTCTACCTCTCCTTCAAATGTCAACTTAAATAACACTCCATTCATAGAACTTTCTTATTCCCAATAGGCAGCTTTTTCATGTTGGGTACCGGCAAAGCAGCTCCAATCCATTTACTGTTTGCACAAGTTTCTGCCAATGGAAAACTCACATATTTCTGCCAAATTTAGACACTGGGACCACAGACTTCTCCAGCCCCATCTTTCTCTCAACCCATCATTCTCCTATCGAATGGATGAAAAGGTGGCAGTGGGGAGGCTATAATTATTTATAGTAGGTCAAATCCTGTTTCTACGGAGAGAACCCTAGCATCAAATTTTGGAGACCTTATCATATCAGCAACTTAGCATCTTTTGTTTTTCATTTGGGGTTGTCAACGGAAGAACTACATTTAAGTTCTCCTTCAACATGTTGTCATATTTATGTAAGGGTCTACTCTCTATAACATACATGATTATCCTATGAGGATAAGGACCATCTCTCTTTATATTGATATTTTATTTTTACTGTCTGCCATAATGCCAGGTACATAGGACATACTTAATAAATATATGTTGAATGACATGTAGAGAACAGAAATGACTAGTCCAAAATCATAAGTGCTACTTAACAGCATAGTTTCTGATTTTACCAATCTTGCTCTAATAGTCCTAAACCTAAAATGTATTACGAATATTTGTCATTTTGGCTAGTAATGACTTCCTTAAAGCTTAGTCTTACTCAAGGTAATATAGACACACTGGTCTTATATAAAATATTTAGTGAATATACAGCACCGTTAGTACATGCGCTTTAGTAATTTTAATTGTGGAAGAAAATACTCCATAGTATGTATTTTTTAAAACATTGAAGAAAGCCAAGAAAACAAATAATGAAGTTTTGAATAGCACAACTTACCTCCACGTCCAAAATTCGCAATCTCATTTGGGCCACTGTTGCTGTTGTTTACTGGTAAGCTCGTGGCTGGCCATGAATCAGCAAGCCATGGATAACTGGGATCCCCAGCATTTAGAAGACCAGGACGGCTGAAACAGAAATTAAAAGGAAATCAACCCATGGAGCTCAATGAGAGATTTGGACACCTGTCTCCTGCACTAAAATAGATGAAAGAATTTGAGAAGATTTTAATTTACTTCAAATTAAAAGGTGTAGGTTCTCAAGAATTAAGGAACTTCCACGGTTCATTAAGACTATATACAGCCTCTCATTGGAAGCAGAAGCATCCTGCCTGGGATTCTGCTGACATCCAAATGAATTCAGTTGTCTGCCCTGAAACTGGTGGGAATTGGTAACAGCAGGATCCTGAAACAAGGTTTGATGATAAATTGACACCTCAAGGGAACAATTGCTCAGAGTGACTGCTCAGTATCAGCCCTTTCCAGGACTTTGGGCTCTTGCTTCCTCGATTCCTACAGCCCTCGTATTTATCTGTCCCCTGTAGGCTGTAACCCCTGTTATGAGCCCTTATGCTGGATTTAGAGGCAAAGAACTTGAGGGAAATTAATAAACAATATTTACATTGTTTCATCAATAGCACATTTCCAAATTCTCTAAATTGCAAGATATTAGGGGCATAATAAAGATTTTTAAGGTAATTAAAGATCCACTGTGATCTGATCCAGCATGTGAGTATATAATCTATGAGAAAAACTTGCCTCACATCATATTGAATAAATAATTTCCATTTTTGATATAAAAGATGGGAATCCAATTCCTTTTCAGATTATTAGCATATTTACAAAGAAATAGCAACATCTATAATCATTGCACTTTATTTTTGATAGACCGTTTCTATGAGATCCCTAAGAGAAACATGTGTTTCTATGGAAACTGCAATAAGAAGATCCAACTGCTTACTTGCTACATGCACTAACTCTCATTAGACCTAATCTCTTTTTGCTAAAATATTGATTAAATGGGAGATTGAAAGTTATTACCAGAGCCTAATTACAATCTCCATATTGGCAAAGGGGAAATAGATGAGGATATATGGGTTTGTTATCAGCTTTTATCAATTTCAATTGAGTATCCAAAGTTGTGGAATCCAGTCCTATCAATCTACAGCTTATTCATCATCCATGAGTCATTTACTTTGTGATCGATTATGTGTAATTGTTCACTCACAGCAATTTAGTGAGAGCCAATAAGGAGTCTTAAACAACAGCAACTTCATTTGCTAATGTCTAATTAATGCAATAAACATTCTGTTAACAAATGAACACATTCCTTGTGATATTTACTACTAATTTCTTCAGGGGCATCTGGGAGATACGAAACATCTGGACTTGATTCCTCTAAAGTGCACAACAGATAGATCATTAAACCTTGTGGTAAGCTATTTAATTCCTCCTAGAATTCTCAGACTTATAAGTGATCGTTTATTACAATAATAGCCTCTTACTGTAGTTTCCCCAGTCCTGATTAAAAATAATAATAAAAAAGAATCTCCTTAGCATACCTCCCATTGCTCATTAGTCCTCCATCTCCTCTTTGAAATGTAACTGTTAAAAAAAAGAAAGACACACACACACAAGTAGTCAATATTAATTACGATTAATACCAACTACATATTGGTCCTGAGTTTAGAGCTGAGGCCTCTGGGAATTTTAACAAAATATAATTAGCATAATTGCACAGAGAATAAGAAGCAGTGGTTTGGCCCAGGGCAAAGCCATCATTTGCTCCAACTTTAATAAGACATTTAAAAATACTTTAAGCCAGATGTATGGTTAAGTCAAAAGGGCAATTTGTGTTTGGATATTGAAAACTGTTAAAATTGGTATATATAGTGTCATTGGAAGATCAACATGCATTAATGGGGGATTATCAAATCATGACTTTTAATCTTAATATGTGGGTGTCCTAATCAGAAGGCACAACATAAAATGCACATAACAGAAATTGAAACAGAAGAGTTCAAACAGGAGGTAATAACATCCTGCCAGTGAAAAAGAGAAACAGGTACTGATTGATGACATATTCCTCATCATCACAGATTCTTTTAGGGACACCATTAATCACTATGAGTTGAACAACTACAATTACAATAGACATAAACTATAATTAATAGAAAATAATGTGTTGAGTGCTTTGTTTTACCATCCAACCTTCACAAAAAATGAAATTTTCAAATACCTGATACTGAACACAGTCAAACTGTATGTAATCATTGCAGAAACTTAAGGCCTTTATAAAACTCTGAAACTTATTAGTCACATCAACAATCATTCCATAGAGCTCTATCTGGAGAAGCCCTCTCTTTGGACACTAAATTCCATTCCGCAAAGCTATCGACATAAAAACAGTATGAATAGTTTCACATTAGCATGGATCAAATTTTGCCACTCGAGGTAACTAGAAGATCATGAAAAAATTGTTGGTGTTTAGAAGTTTATGGACTGCAAAACTTCAATTCTGACTAAAATGAATATAGATCTCTAACCAATTCCTGGGGATGAAGGAAAAAACTGCTGGTTACCAGAGGGGAAGAGAGTGGGGGGGAAGGGTAAAATAGGTCATGGGGATTAAGGAGTGCACTTGGTGTGATGAGCCCCGGGCGTTGTGTGGAAGTGTTGAACCACTATATTGTACACCTGAAACTAATATTACACTGTATGTTAACTAACTGGAATTTACATAAAAACTTGGAACATAAAAAAAAACTAAAAACAAAAACTTAAGAAAAAAAACATTGCACAGATATGAATCCAACATGTCTTATCTTTGAAAAATACTGAATATATTTACCTAATGAGTAAAAAATAGAGAAAAAAATAAAAGAACGTTTTATGAATTGATTCATATTTTAAATAGAGGATAAATTGTTAAAGTATACATATAATAAATACTTTTTAATTTGAATAATCTCTCCATAATTCATCTATTCCTCAAATTTTGGCTATGAAATATGATTGCTCTTTAAATTTTGTAAATTTCCAAATGCAGTTCCCCAGTCCCTTCCCGAAGGTCACTTAATGGGATATCTCTCACGACATCATAATTGGGTGATATGATCATGATTCCCAGGGTCTATCAGGAGGTAGTGCTTTGAGGAACATCTGGCTGGCACCTGAAATATACTGCCTTCTCAATTTTTCAGGTACCATCTCAAATTCATTATAAAACAATCCTGACATATCCTTCGTATCTGCCCAAGACTGGCTATGAACAGTTCCTAGAGAAGATGAAAGAATACTGATCGCTACTCTGCTTCCTGACAAGCTTGCCTAAGTGACGGGAATCAAGAATCAGCAGTGGTCCATACCACATCGGGTCCCATTAATAACTGCTTTTAACAACAACAAAAGAAGAATTAATCTGAAACAATTAATGAAAAAAATTGAGCACTGGAGCTATTAAATAAAGTCCTGATTAGGGAAAAAAAATATGCACACAAAATGTGAAAACAGTACAGCTAATTAGCTTTCCATCTGATTTGACTTTCTAGTTATGTGGTTTTTTAATGGACTATCAAGTGATTGTTTTACTCTACTAAAAGAGAGTTAAGATAATGTTGTGAATATCATTGTGAATATGCAAATAAGGAGGCACTGATGAGCTATACCTCCAAATGTGCTATTTAGAAGATATGTGGAAAGAAGCGAAGTATTTTTCCTAATTTAGATGCTCTTTTGTCCCCACTCGAACTTTCCATTATTGCTAAAGCAGTAAGTGATACCAGAGAAAAGGAGGACAACTGAAGCAGAGGCACGAAAATTAAGTTGCACTTAGCTTTTACATACTAACCAATGGCAAATTCTTCATAAACTGTAAATTTTAGGGGCACTTGGGTGGTTCAGTTGGTTAAGCATATGACTCTTGGTTTTGGCTCAGGTCATGATCTCAGGGTCATGAGATCAAGCCCTGCAACAGACTCCACGCTCAGTGCAGAGTCTGCTTCAGATTCTCTCTCCCTCTCCCTCTGTTCCTCCTGCTTGTTCTGTCTCCTCTCTCTCTCTCTCTCGGGATTCATAGTGCCTGGATAGATAAGTTTTAAGTGAAATATGGCTCCTGAGATGAGACCAATTAAAAAGCAAAGGAGGAGTGCCTGGAATGCTGGGTCTCCTTTGAAGTTTCTGAGCTGAAAACAACCAGATCCTTATTGCGGCTCAATGCTCTCACCTAGGGAGTAAATGTTTAACTTAGATGAAAAACACTCTCACCTTATGGTCACATATTCATCATACCCTTAGCCTGCACGCACGTCACTAACACTGCTTGCTTCACTTTGGAATTATTATTTTCTTTCTCTACTAACCAGTACCAACTCAGGGACACTGCTTCACATAATTGCTATTTACTCAATCTTAGAACACCGCTTGCTTCAATCATGCATTGCCCCATATGTCTATGTCTTGATTATTAAAGCCTAACATTCCACGTGCTTCAATCATGCATTGCCCCATATATATATGTCTTGATTATTAAAGCCTAACATTCCTTTCTATTTTTCCACTCTTACTTGATGTATTGATAAGACCTGCAATTAAAGGGGAGACTGAGTTTGGCTCGGGACCTTTCATCACTAGAGCGCCTGGTCCCCTTGCCCTCTCCTTTCTCCTATTTAGGTGTCTGGAGTAATCTTTTCATTTGCCGCCTCAGGGTTTGCTGGCCAAACCCAGCACTGTCCCTAAAATAAGTAAATAAATCTTTTTTTTTTAAATGTAAAATTTAAACTTAGAAGGCAACACTCAAAATCTTATCAAACAGATAGCATCCAAATGGCCATTAAGCACTTGAAAGGATGCTCCACATCACTAATTAGGGAAATAAAAATCAAAAGTACAATAGATGCTACCTCACACCCATTTGGATGGCTACTATGCAAGACACAATAAATAACAAGTGCTGGCAAGGATGTGGAGAAATGGGAACGCTGGTGCACTATTGGTGGGATATAAAATGGTACAGCCATAGTGGAAAACAGTTAACAGTATGGTGGTTCTTCAAAAATTAAAAATATAAAATTACCATATGATCCAGCAATTCCACTTCTGGTATATACACAAACGCATTGAAAGTTAGGTCTCAAAGAATTAAAGTAGCATTATTCACAATAGCTAAAACCTGGAAGCAATCCAAATGTCCATAAATGGATGAATGGATAAGAAAAAATGTTGTATACACATACAATTCAGCTATATGAAAGAAGAGAATTCTGACATATGCTAAACTTGAGGACATCATGCTAAGTGATATGTCAGTCACAAAAGGCCAGTACTGTGTGATTCCACTAATACGAGGTAGATGGAGCAGTCAAAATCATAGAGACAGAAAGTAGAATGGTGGTTTCCAGGGGCTGGAGAAGGGGGGAGATGGGTGCTATTGTTTACAGGGTATAAAATTTCAATTTAGAAGATGACAAGAGTCCTGGAGATGGATGGTGGTGATGATAGCACAACATTATGAATGTATTTAATGACACCAATCTGTGCACTTAGAAATAGTCAAGATAGTACATATTATGTTATGTGTATTTTAACACAATAGAAAACTGGGAAAAAATATCATCAGGGTTAATTTTCAGATGTGTTAGAGTATGGACACTATGCTAAGGTTCATATTTACCAATTAAGAATTAAATGTTGGGGGCGCCTGGGTGGCTCAGTTGGTTAAGCGACTGCCTTCGGCTCAGGTCATGATCCTGGAGTCCCAGGATCGAGTCCCGCATTGGGCTCCCTGCTCGGTGGGGAGTCTGCCTCTCCCTCTGACTTTCCCCCTCTCACGCTCTCTATCACTCTCTCTCTCAATAAAAAAATAAAAATCTTAAAAAAAAAAAGAATTAAATGTTGTGAGTAAAATAGGACATACCCAGTTCTATTTGTGTTCCAATCATCATTAAAATGTTTTCAAATCTTTCTAGACTGCTTTTGACAAAATATTCCATAAAGACACTTATCTTTGCACCAACTATACAAAGGCAAAAATGAATAGTACATTATGTAAATACATGACCAACTTAAAATGGTCCATAGACAGAATTTGGTATACATGAAAATTCTCCATTTTGTATGCTTCCATGACAAAAGAAAACCAAAAACCAAACTAATCAAACAAAAAACAACTCTTATCATAATAAGATTGATTTGTTGTCTTTGTAAAACAAGGGGAAAAAAAGATGAATATTCAAGTTTCCCTTTTACCCCACACTCCAAACTTTTAGATCTGTTCCATTTTGAAAAGCAGACCAAAAGTAACTGGGTCGTATTAGACCATGAGATGAAAAGTAGACTAGGGATAAGGACAAGCAATTAGAATGAGTAAAATAGAAGTCATATATGGTGTTTTGATTAGCATTTTCCCTCCCTCCCACCCTTCCTTCTTTCCTTCCTTCCTTCCTTCCTTCCTTCCTTCCTTCCTTCCTTCCTTCCTTCCTTCTTTCCTTTCTTTCTTCCTTCCTTCCTCTTTCTTTCAGTCTTTTTTATGGGCAGTGAAAAAAAAAATTCCACGGCAAATTGAAAGCTGTTTGAGGTAGATTTCATTTCAAAGAAATGTTGAATTTTCTTGAATTTAAAAGCAAGAGGGATGGAAGGAGAAGTCGTTGGACAATTTTGCCCAAGTCATGATTTTTATGATCACAGTGTAATAACTTTGTACTTACCAGAGATAAATTTGAAAGAAGTGTGAATCTTTACCAGGAAGGAGTCCCTGCTAGTATCTAAAGTTAAGAACTTTCAGGGAACAACATATAGAAGTTTTTACCTAAAACTAACTGGATAGTGCTAAGGTATCTAAAAAGTTCTACAGATACCATAGCCTTAAGTGTTTTAGAATTGCATTAAATATTTTGAATTTCTTGCAATATTTATAAAGGATATGAGGTAAAGAGGTTTTGCAAGTTTCTATCATACAGAAAGTACCTCTACTATTATCTGACAGGATTAATCCTAATCTCATGCCTGTTCGAACTGAAGTGGAAAGGAAATAGAGCAATGTGGTAAACTGACATTTTGAGGTAAGGAAGGTTTCAGAGTGCCTATCTCTACTAGGCCACATTTTCCTACTCCAAATGGAAACTTTAATGTTGCCAGCCAAGCCTCATTCCCTTTCCTGAAAAACTATTTCTCAAATATGAATGTAGATTAATCCTCTTTTAATAAGCATTAAGTCAGCCCAGATAATCAGAGTATAAAAATTCCATCAAATCTTTTAGTTGTCTTTGGATAGTTTTGTCAAATAATTTATATTTCACCAATGGTTTTTAAAGCCTATGGAAGAAGTGGTTAGTACTTCATAATTTGCTCACTCATTAAATTGTTTATATTTACCGAGTTTCATAGAATCTGTTATTCTCAGAGGTAATACTCATATACTATCACTCACCCCTTTACAAGTGAAAATATATATACTGTCATTACAAAGTTGACAAATGAAATTGGGAATAGAAAAGTGAACAACCTAAGTTTGAAAAGAGTTATGTAACCTCTGTGAGGATTAGAAAATGGATATACATGAACATGTATATTATATATATAATATAGTTACATAGTATCCTCATGAGAGCTCCATAATTTTTACCCAAACTTAGGTTGTTCATTTATTTATTCACAAACACTGTTATACATATGATCAAACATTTACTCTAGATTCAAAAATTACCTAATATTCTCTGTATTTTCTGCCCAAGCCTTTTTATAATTCATTTGATGTTACAACTCAGGTGGTGAATTATTCTAGCAGCCAGGAACCTCACATGTGGTGACAAGTAGACTGTTAGTGCTCAATGGAGAATAAGGTAAATAACGTTTGATGCTCAATGAAAGTATAAAATGATTTCACATAGAATATGAGATATAAGGACTTTGTCACAGCTGCCCTTCTTTGCACCATGTGCAAAGATGTGGCATGGGATTGTGTGTGAAGAATTTAAATAAAGGATAAACAGGAAAAAAAAATTGAATAAGAAGTTAGTGTGTAAACATTGCCATGGGGAAATCTCCACTATCTGCTGTGTAAAGAAGCAAAATAGGTTCAAGCCAAATTCTCCTCTAAAATCTTTTTAAAAAGATTTTATTTATTTACTTGAGAGAGAGCAAGCCAGAGAGAGAGCACGAGCAGGGGAGAGGGGCAGAGGCAGAGAGAGAAGCAGACTCCCCACTGAGAAGGAAGCCCAACGTGGGGTTCTGTCTCAGGATCCTGGGATCATGACCTGAGCCAAAGGCAGGCGCTTAACTGACTGAGCCACCCAGACACCCCCCAGATCATTTAAATATACGTTTGCATTTGATTCTTGATAGTTGTTTTTATAATGTAAGGTGTCATTCCACTAGTGTCTTATGATAAATATGTTAAATCCTCTGATATATAAGAAAAATATCAATACTGAGTAGCACACAATTTTTTTCCTCCTTCTAGACATTTCAAATATAATTTTCCACATGACAGAGAACCAAAGACTAGCTATAATAAAAATCAGTAAGTTTTTGCCTGCACAGGGTGAGTGGAAGGCATCTTGCAGAGAGTTAGAATCTCTAACCTGAAAGATATTTACATATCTTCCCACTAGTTAAAATCTTCCTTATTCTATCTCTATTGGTTAAGAAGAGACTTGGAATGAAGTAGGAAAAAGGGAGAGCTGAAATCAAATTTTACCTGCATTACAATTCTACTTAGAGTCAGTCAAGCTTTATTGAAATGCATGTATATATGTAAATTGCATCAGATATATATGTATATCTTAATATATGTAAATTGCATCAGCTGTTTAAGTATAATCTAAGATCAGAATTGGAGTTTGAAATAAATGAAGTGTCTTATGTTATAAAATTAATCTAAATACTTAACCTCAAAGTTCATTTTTTTGTTTATTTAGGAAAAAAAAGTACCAATGCTCTCATGAATTAATAGTTTGGACACCACATAGACATTATCATGCAGTGAAAAAGTGAAAATATTAGTCTTTTCACTTTGTGAGTAAAATCACTTCTCCATGCTTGTAAAATTTATAAAATTCCCACAGAATTTTTTATGAAAACCAAAATATATACAAATAGAGTATATTCTCTATAATTTTTATAACACAGTTCAAAGAAAGAAAAAAATAGCTCTGTATGAAATTTTTGTGCTCTTAAATGGATCATTAACTCATGCATGAAGTATCAGAAATTTAAACCTACGATGTATACTCCACTAATCATACCTATTTAAAAATCCCCCCCTTTTAAAGTTGTATAAGCACAAGAACATGAAAATTTTAACAGGTGGAGGATAGGATAGATATGTAGGGAAATGTGTAAAAAATTTCACCAAGGCAGATATGCAATGCTAGGTACCTATGGTTTGGATTTTCATTTGCTTCTCACCTAGAAGACAACAGCAGCTGCTAGAAGGCAAATTATTAGTCGAAGGTGAATCCATTCTGAGAGTCAGCCATCTATCAATTAAGTATAAAGGTTTTGAAAGGCTGCTCTCTGGCTTGGCCTTATTCCAAAATATTTGAAGGGCATAGCACCTTCTGAGTTAGCAGTTCCTCTACAAGCAGATGGATATCAATCACAATGAGAAATGATAATAGGAAATGTACTATTCTTGTTAAGCTCAAAGACCAACAGATATTTTCAAATTTAATGCATAGGCTTTGCAAAGAACTGCCATTTAAAAAAAAGGAAAAGAAAAAGAAAAAAAGTCTGTCTGACATAATTTTACAAAAAGCATAAACCTACTAGTTATGAGAACTATGTTATTTATAGGAGTGAGAGAATGAATGTGGAGGATAAAAATGCAACACCTCAAATATGGGTATCTTAGAGTTTTGCATTGAAACTAGAGCAGTCAATCTTATATTATTTTCACTACAATCAAGTGAAGGGATGAACACAAACTAGCCCACGAATTAAATCAGCTCTTCCCTATGATTTACATGATTCATACATATGTCATAGAGATGAACTGTAACACAGCGACTGATTAAATGGATGGGTTGATGACAATGTCTACAAGGAATGAAGGTAGAGGACTGGACTGCAGAACAAGAAGGTACATTAAAGTATGAATGTTCAAGACATTGACACTAGTTATTGCCTAGCATCCCTTACTGGAAAGAATCCCTCAGTGATGTAGTGATACAGTAGTCAGATGACAAAGCACAAGGAAGAAGCCATCAGCAACCAATGAGACATGAGAAAGGCAGAATGATTGCAAGTCACAAAGCATGGAATCCCCTTTTCAATGGATACACTGTCCTGCTTTCTCCAGTCATGGAAATTTACTCTAATAGTAAATAATAACCTTCATTTTCATAAGATATGGACATGAGCCACAATGCTATAATAGAAAGATCACATTTGAATGCTGTCAGATAACAAGCAAGACAACCAAATGGGTGCTTTCCCTTTTATTTTACACTATTTAGACATCATCAGCGACTAAGAAGCCTGCAAGCCAGAGCAGCTTATAAGCTTAATAAACTATGAAGCTTCTGTCAAAATCAGTTATTAAGACATTTATAAACATTTAAACTGAAAGTTAAAACTAGAAATAGAAGATTGAATAAAATGCGTCAAAAAATTCTGAAGTGTTTGTAGGATGATGTTAAATTAAAATTGTTCCCTTGTACATTTTAGAAAGTGTGAAATATTGCGAGACAACATATTTTTATGATTGTTGTTGTTAGAGGAAACACTTAAAATGAATTGCAATTAAAATTGGTATTGAACATAGCTTCAATACTGAGTTCATTCTTTAAATCACTGACTTGATAATTCCACTCCCTCTCTGCCTTGGAAATGTTTTGAAGACCACAATTTTTGACATCCTTGAAATTCTGTTTCAGATTCTAAGAAGAAAACATTTTTGCAAATAGCTAGAACATCTAGGATCTCCTTTTTTCTTCTTCTGCTTCTTTTTCTTTTCCTTTTTCTCCTTTCTAAAATGCTGATTGGTCACCTTGAAATAGATAGACTAGACTAGTAAATCAATTCATGCTTCATCAGTCTTATTAATTCTGATGAGATTTTTTTCCTTGTTTTTATTTGCCATCTGGGACATTTCCTATTGTAATCTGCATCTTGAAATACTAGAAGCTATATTTCAAATATTTTCTTCCTGAGCATGTTAGTAATGATCTTGCCTAAATCCACTTCTCAGATAATGGCTTCATGGCATACAGTCTGTGTGTGTGTGTGTGTGTGTGCATTTTGAAGAACTAATTGAGAAAAAATGGTTACACATTTATCCGTGTGCACTCTTGTTAGGCTTCACTGGAGGTACAAGCAAAAACTTGCCTTATGGTCATAATGTGATACGGTGAGAAGAAATGCATTAAAGCATATTTATAATTGCATTTTATAGAGCAGGTGTTTACAACAAGCCAAAACATCCATTCATTCGTTCGTTCATTCACTCACTAATTATTCATTCCCATTCCCTCTCTTTCATCTCATCATGTTCCTAAAGACAGGAGATTTTCTTAGCTAGAAATAGTCTCTTACCAGCATAGTTACTGAGTCCCTTTCTCTTCTTTCTTCGCCAATACAACCAGATGCTAAAACCCATCAAAATTACCCAGCAGGCACCACCAATACCAGCTATAAAGGCTGGTTGCTTCACAACATCAGTGATTTGCTCAGTTATACTATTATTGTTTTCGGTAATGACAACTTCATTACGTCCCCCTGTGGAAGAAATAATAGTTTTAGTCGACATTATTATGAAAGTAAACACAGGAATTCATACATAGTGTACCAAATTAGAAAATTCTTATGAAGGCAGGTAATATTTGTGCTCTGATCCCATCACAATTATTGATAAGCATATTTTATAAGTTTCAGAAGAAGCATATTTTATAAGTTCTCATATTTTATGAGTCTAAACTGTGATTAAGAACATGGCTTCCTTATGTTTTGGTTTACTATGAATAGATTCAGAACTGCTCCTTGATTTACTGCCTTATAAATAAGTACTAAAATAAGTGCTAGGGCGCAAAATAGCAGCAACTTCTCTTTAGTTAGGTAAATTATGCTTTAATATAGTCTTGTTAAAATAAAAAGAATAACTACAACATTCACAAAATTTGCAAATTGTATTTCCTCTATAGCACTGACTAAACTCAAATGTTCATGGTTTAAAAATATGTAATTTAATATTGTCCTTAATAGACTAACAAGGAGCTTATTTTGATCAAACACCCTTTAATTTTTTGGAATGTATTAAAACTACTGTATAAAACAATGACAATTATGTACTTCATAGAGATTAGTATCTATAATTAAAATATGTATATGTCACAAAAAGGAAAAACTCATATATTCCCTTAAAACTGAACTAATTTGAAAATCTGCTTGAAAGTTGAATTAAAAAGACAACTTTAATACTAAGTCTAAGGTTTATGTTACTAAAATACACATTTAAATCTGGACTAATATTACTCTAGAAATAGTCATGGTTTTGGTAGGTTAGACCTTTCAGAGATAATTAAGAAAATCTGAATCCACATTTTAAAATAGGTTAAAACTTACAGAATCATAGTATCACTGAAAAGCAAAGATTTAGGTGTCTATTTAAAAGATTAAGATATTTACACACTGGGAATTAAGTGATTTGTAATGTCAATAACATATCCTACTAATTCCTAATCAAAGACTTTAAAAATAAATTGAAATCAAAATATAAGTGGCAAATTTCAGCATATCACATCACATGTATGATGTTCATTGTTTTAGTTATCATGGCATTACAATATATTAGAAAGAACATGGTCTTTGAAGTTTTCTGTTTGGTTATCATCTCTGCCACTTACCAACTTAAATAAGCAATAACCTTATGTAGGGCACTTAATCTTTTCAAGTACCTGTTTCTCTTAGTTGGCAACAGTACTATTTCAAATAGTTGGGAGTATTATTTAAGATGATGTATGTAAAGAGGCTGATAAGAACACAGTAGTTTATGACACAAAATTATGACCCAGGTATGGGTAAGGGTTACTTTAAGAGCCACTCAGGGAACTTCAGGGATGTAAGTTGTAAACTGTCTAGATGTGAGAGTCTCAAGAACCACAGATGACTTGTTTGCCAGTTTCTCCTTTCTTCCAGGTCAAAAAATTAGCCAACATATCCCAGACTCACTTGTAGTTGAAGTGTAGCAAAGTGACTGAGTTATTGGATAATACTGCATAAGCATGTTATGCATACTACCTCTAGACCTGACCCATATACTACCGGGACAATACTTGACATTCTTCTCTCTTTCCTAATGTTAAATAGAAAGAAGGGATCTTTGGAGGATTCTGACCCCTGTAAGAGATGGCAGAGCTATTGATTGGAAGGATCAAAGTTCCCTACATAACTCTGTGGAGTAGAAACCCCAAGTTCCATTCTGCTAATCCATAATAGACTGAGCTATGAATAAGAAAAAAAAAACAAACACTTTTATTTTGTCTAGCCAATCAGTATATAGGCTTGTTTGTTATAGCTGTTAGCATTTTTCTTATACATACTTATATTCCATTTCTGAAATGTCTGTTGTGTTAAATTCCAGATGTAAAACCCAGATTCACTTATGTAATAAACCTGCTTAATTTTCCCAATCTATCTGTCCTTAGTTATTATATATATAAACATAAATAAAAATATTTTTAAAATGAACTCATATTTTCAATATGAGACATACACATAGCTGCTGATTTTTATAGCTATTAAGAATTACTAAAAAGAAAACAAACACATTATAGAACAAGGAGAAAAGAAAATTTGTCCTTCATTTGTGTAAAAGGTTCATAAAATATGATATTTTATATAGTTTAATATTTATGTTACCAAGGGTGTATTACTGTTTCTTATGCTGCTGGTATATTTGAAACAATGTTGTCAGTTGGGCTAATTAGAGCATAGACAAGGGATGTGTGTGACCTGTAATGCTCCATTGTTCTTGCAGACAAAAAATATAATGAAATGTAATGTCTTCCTCCCATTGGAGAGTAATGAAGAACAAAACTAATTTGTTGGACTAAAAATTAATTAGACACATCAGATTCAATTGTACCTATGACTGTGAAAGTTTGCAGCTGTTCCACATATTATTACCAACTATATAAGGTAAGCACTAAATGGCCAAAAGATTAAAGAAACAATAGCTATATTATTAAGCAAGATTACTGAAAATTGTAAATCAAAGTAAATTTATTATATGGCATACTCTTTGATGCTTATTTATGTAAATGTATGTGGTTGCATTTCTCTGTGTGTAAGTGCAACAATATAGAAGAACTATGGACACTTTGATGTAAAGTCATCTTACCAGTGGAAAATACAAAGAACAATAATGCTTGTAAACCTGTGTATGGCTATTCATTTTATTTATATAATATTTTAATTAATATTCCCTTATTGGAACTTTCTGGAATGAAAATGAAACTGAAAAGGAATAGATGAAACAGTACATAGTCTGGCATAAGACAAATCTAAAATTATCAGCCATGAATTACATCAAATGCCAATACATGATTTAATTAAAGCAAAGGGGAAATGAGGTAGAGCTTGAGTCAGTTCAAGTGCTGTTTCTAGTACTGAGCAGACAATAGAGAAAGCACAAATTGAAACAGAAAAAGGAGATTAGCCATCACTAAATCACTTTTCAACTAAGGAATAACAGCTGTGTGGATAAGGTTAGCAGACAAGATGTTAAGGTAGATGTGCAGGAGTAATTAAAGAAACAATTAAAGGCTTCTTTAGTACAACAATAGATATTAAAAAGAAATAAATCTCTTGAGTATAAATAGCCTTTTCTGTGTTGAATTGTGCTTGTGTGTGTGTGTGTGTGTGCGTGCACATGTGTGAGCATGCATTTATTCCAAGTGGTACAATTCTATTTGATCACATCTTGAATATTGCACATTCTAACTACACAAATCAGAGATAGAAATATCATTTATTAGATTATTTTTTTATTTCATACAAAATTTGGAAACAGTTGTATGATATACTAAAAAAATAAAAGGTAGTAATTATACAGTTGAAGACACTTAGTCTTTTTAAAATAATAGAAACTTAAGCAAAACTTTCTATTTGATTTAAAATACTCTAAGTTAGTTTTCCTTTTTTAAAATTACTATACAGTTGTTAAGTTCTTAATTGACATGACATGAGCTTGGTTAAATGGTATTCTTGTAATGTTTTACTTGCCTCCAAGTACAACAAATCCCCCAAATATTGTGAACAATACATAGTCACTACAAAAAAAGAAAAAAAACAAACTTTTCCTTACTTGAGAATTATACTTCTTAATAAAAATAATAGAAAACACAGAAAAGAAAAATATAGATACTTGACAATCTGGGTTAGAAATATTCCATTTCATATATGTTATAGACAGTAAAAGAAAATTATAAAAACCCACAAAGCTTTGTTTACTTATCTAGGAGTTCTCACAGAAAACAATGCCCTTTAAATATGTTTCATAAACATTTTTAAGGGAAAAATTAATGGTTTACTTCTAAATAGCATAGTGTGTGTGTGTGTGTGTGTGTGTGTATCAGTTAAGTCCTTTTGGGTGTACCTGTATTTCTCTCTTATTACAATTTATTTTAGAAAATCTCAGAAGGGCAAGATTGTAGGTTCCCCTCAGGTTAAAAAATTAATTCCGTCTGTATGACTAATTAAGAAAGGGAAGGCAATTTAAAGAAAAGTTAATACTATAACTTTTTCTTTTTAATGCTTTTAATATATAAAAGAACAAAAATTTGGAGAATATAAAAAAATCAACAGTATGACTGAATGTTAAATCTCTTCATACACAATAAATATTTTGTAATAAGAAACAATTTCCCAGAAATTGGCAGTGTGCTCTGTGCACATCATTTCCAAAAACAAACAGAAATTAGTGGGACTGGCACATTCTATTGTATCAAAGTCTGGGTAAGTATTCTTAAAATATGCAAACTCTAGGAAGAATATTTAAAAATATATTAAAGATACTAATAAGCAAATAAGAGCAGGAAGAACTGAAGGTATTTGTTCCTTGAAAGAAGGGAAATGCACTAGGGGAAATCTGCACTTATGAGGCTTTCTTTTCCCCTTAAAGATTTCAAACCATACAGTGCTAAGCAGCTAGAACCCAAACTGAAAACCTCAATTGTATTGCTATGAGGTGTCAGAGGATACAGTTCTGAAATGACAGAGTGACTGAAAATTTTCACTTGGAAGCCATGTGAAAGAGCCATGCGAAAGTGATGTTTCCAACTCTTTGTATGAATTCCCCCTCAATCATAAGATGAACTCTTAACTGTGCATGCAGAATGAAGATTCCAAGAAGCTGGTGAATATCAAAAGCCAGAAGGCTGAAAATGCTCAACAGACTTTTCAGCTGATGTTCACTGTAGAGAAAATTGTGTTTAAACCTTGAATTTCATCAAGTTGGGTTTTTAACTTGATCAACATAGTAGGCTTTTCACTGAAGCCTCTTAAGGGCCATGACTTAGAAGTAAAGGTCAAACTGAGATTTTGCTCTGAGAAAAAGGTCAAAACATAAACAGTCCCATATTAACAAAGGTAAAATCCAAGTCCCCACAAAATCAAGATGATCAACTCCCTTTAGAATAAAACCCAACGTTCTTTAGAAGATCACAAAATTTTATGGTATGCATCTGCAATGTATAGTATATAGTAAAAAACTACTCAGCAAGCAAAAACAAGCAAAATAACAACAGCAAAAAAAGAAAGAAGAAAAAAAAAAAAAGGAAGAGACAACCAAAGGTCAAGAGAAAAAGTAATCAATAGAAATAGACCATGAGATGACACAGATGTTGAAATTAGGAGAAAAGGACTTTAAAGTAGCTATTACAATAAATGAAACATGTAAAAGAAAACAAATGGAAATTCTAGAACAGAAAAGTATTATATAGAATTAATAATTCACTGGATACTTCCATTTCTGCCCATAAAGAAATAACAGGTATGGGACATGTAATCCTACCATAAATAAGTAGAAAAGTAGGCAAAATATGTAAAACAAAAGGGCAGGATTGTGGGAAAGGGAAAATAAACAAGGGAGATCTTACTATTTTCATAGCTTTCGATCTGAAGACAATACTAAAATGTGATGCAGTGAAGGGGAACCCAAACGTGGCTAAACAAAATTCCTGAGCTAAAGAGATAGAGGAACTCAGGGAGACTGAGGAGATTGAATTTATAGAACAGAATATCTGACAAAAAATGAGTGACATTTTGAGTAACATAAAATTTTTTTCTTCGTTTTTAATTTACTTAAAAGATAAAGATAACTAATGGTTTAAACAAAGCAAATAATAATAATACTTTAGTTTGTATATTGGTGTTTACTACATGTATAAGAGTAAAACTATAACAATAGCAAAAATATTGAGAGGAATGAAAATGGAATTATATTTTTTAAGGTCTTGATAGGCAAATCCTAGACTAATCATTATTAAAAAAAAAAGTTATACCTAAGAATCCAATAGTGGATATAAAATAGAATACAGAACACTACTTAATTCATCCAAAAGAAATTAGGAAAATAGGAACAAATTCAGATAGAAAATAAATAGCAAGATGGTAATTCTAAGTCCAAATGCATCACTAATTACATTGAAGTTATTGGTCTAAACATTCCAATTAAAAGGCAAAAATCGTCATATTGAATTTAAAACAGACTTAACATGCAATATAAATAATAGAAATGTACAATTTCTCTGTAAAAGGATGGAAACAACACAAACCATGAAAACACTTAAAATATAATGTAGCTATACTAATATTAGACAAAGTATATTTCAGGACAAAGAATCTTACTAGGTAATAAAGTGGGGATTCCATAATGATAAAGGTAAGTTCCTTAATAAGATATAATAATCTTAAGATGTATTCTTAAAATAAGTAGCAAAATATATGAAACAAAAACTTATAGATGGAAAGAACACCAAAATCTTTAATTATAATAAATTTCCAGACTCCTTTCTTACTAATTGACTGAATAAACAGGCAGATAATCAGTAAAGACCTGAACGATTCTCCAGAACAGAAAAATGTACATACTTTTCGAATGCACAAGGATCATTTCCTAAGACCAAATGTCGAGCCATAAAATAATTCTCCATATTTGAAAGACTAAATTCATACAATGTACATTTTCTAACCATAGTGGAATTAAATTATAAATCAGAAAGAAAAAGCTATTGTGAAATCCCAAAATATTTGGAAATGTAATAATACACTGCCAAACAACCTCTACAAAGAAAAAGAAATCCTTAGGTGAAGTGAAAAGTATTTTTAACATTGTGATAAATGGAAACATAACACCTCAAAATGTGTAAGATTCAGCTGAAGATGTGTCTAGTAAGAAATGTATAAGTTTACATTTCTGTATTAGAAAGGTCCAAATCATTGATATAAATTTCTATCTTAAGAAGCAACAACAAAAAAGAAAAAATAGCAGAAATTAATTAATTAGAAAACAAATAAACAAAACTAGCAAAGCCAAAAGTTTATAATTGAAAAGATTAAAAACACTGACAAATCCTTATCAAGATTGCTTGAAATTGAAGGGGTGGAGGGGCAAAAAAAGGGGGAGAAGAAAGAGAAGGAGAGAGGGAACACAAATTCTCATCATAAGAATAAAAGAGATGGGGGGGCGCCTGGGTGGTTCTGTTGGTTAAGTGTCTGCCTTCGGCTCAGGTCATGATCTCAGGGTCCTAGGATCAAGCCCTGCATCGGGCTCCCTGTTCAGCAGGGGTCTGTTTCTCCCTCTCACTCTGCCCCCCCTGCTTGTGTTCTTGCTCTCAAATAAATAAAATCTTAAAAAAAGAATAAAAGAGATGACATTACTACACATCCTGAAACATTACAATTAAAGGGGATTATAAATAAGGAGATAATGCAAATATGCAAATAAGCATATAACAATAAATTCAACAACTTAGATCAGAACAATTCATTGATGGCAAAACCAAAAATCCATTTAACACAACCAACACAGGAATAATAACAATTCTAAATAAATGCAAATTCATAAATATAAACAGAATCCACAAAGAACACTATAAGCACAGATATTATAACTGATTCTAGAAAGAATTTAAGTAAGAAATAATAAAAGGCTCACAAAAACTCTTAGACTATAGCAGAGAATGGGATATTTCCCAACCCCTTTTACAAGGTTAGCCGTCTTGATTCTAAAACCTGACAATGACATTAGAAGAAAACTATTGATCAATATCCCACATGAAAATTGATGCAAAATTCTTTACCAGATGTTAGCAAGTTAGATCCAGTAATATCTGTAGAAAACATAGTACATTTTGATCAAGTGTGATTTATCCCAGGAATGTAAGGTTTATTCACCTTTGATATGATTCAGTAGATTTTAACATAGTAACACAAATAAGAAGAAAGGAGACAGAATATTGTTCGAATACACCCTGAAAAAATACATCACAAGTATTAAAATAAATAAATGAGGGGAGTAAGGTCATAAGATGAAAAGGTAATATATAAAAGTAAGTTTATATATAATATAGAAAAGTAGAAAAGGAATTTTTTTTTTTAAGATTTTATTTATTTATTTGACAGAGAGAGAGACACACAGTGAGAGAGGGAACACAAGCAGGGGGAGTGGGAGAGGGAGAAGCAGGCTTCCCGCGGAGCAGGGAGCCTGATGCGGGGCTCGATCCCAGGACGCTGGGATCATGACCCGAGCCGAAGGCAGACGCTTAACGACTGAGCCACCCAGGCACCCCGAAAAGGAAATTTTATAGTTATAAAAATCAAATAGGGAAAAGTTTAATAAAACATGTACTGATACATTTAGGAAAATAAATAAGCCTCAACTCTCAAAACACATGCAATTACTTTAAGATAAATTATAGCCATAAGCATAAGAGCTAAAATTATAAAGCTGCTAGAAGAAAATCTAAGAAAATATCTTCACTATCTACAGATAGGACACAATTTCTTAGAAAGCACTAAACATGAAGAATTTAAAAAATTTAAAAATTTGCTAATCAAAAGACATTGTTAATAAAAGAAATAGGGAATCCATAGACCAGGAGAAAATATTTGCAATAAATAATATATGACAAAGATTTTGTATCCAGAATGTATTGGTTCTCCTATCCAGTAACAAGAGACAAACAACACAGTTTTAAAAAGGCAAAGATTTGGAAATTGTAAGAAAGAAAATATGTGAATGGCCAATAAAACACATGTAATGTTGTTCAACATCATTAGTCATCAAAGAAAACTGAAGTAAAAACAATAGTGAGGTACTCTTTCATACTTATTGGAATGACTAAAATTATGGACTGGCAACATCAAATGTTGACAATGGGGTAGAAAAACTGCAAGTCATATTCTTTGCTAGTGAAAGTATAAAATTATACAATAATATAAAACAGTGTTTACAGTTTCTTATAAACTATATCAACCCTATACCCCAAAATTCCACGTCTAGGTATTTCTCCAAAGGAAATAAAAACATATGTCCTCAAAAAGACTTACACAGGAATGTTCAAATTCCCTCAAGAGAAAAGCAGAGAAACAAAATAAGATATATTCACCCAATTGACTACTGCTCAGAAACAAAACATAAGAATTGCATGATACATACATGGGTAAATCTCAAAAACACTGTTTAGTGAAAGAAGCCAGACACAAAATATTATATTCTGTGTAATTCCATTTACATATATTTCAAGAACAGGCAAACAAAATCAATGCTAATAGGGAACAATTTTCTGTAATGATGATAGTAGATTTAATAGGGATTTCTTCTTCAGGATAATATATTTGGATTACAAAGTTTCTTTTGGCCTGTTTCTGATTAAATTTTGACATTTTTTCCTTGCTTAGAGGGTTTGAAACATAAAGCACTTTCTTCAGTAAGTGCCTCATTTCCTATTATATTTCAATGACATCAAAATTGCTAATGAAATTATTGATTAAAAATCATTTTCAAACCAACTTTCAGCATTTAAACACTTAGTGATTATAATTTAAAGAATTTTCTGGGGAACTTAAAAGCACAAGAAATTGCTAATTATTTTTATAAGAAACCCGAGTCAGTCAACCTATTTGCCTATATGATGAGTGCACCCTATCACTCATTGCTGCATATCCACTGTTAGGATACAGATTAAAAATATCATCTACCTTGTTACCAGTTGGCTAACTCTGAAGCCCAGGCCACAGAGACGTACCCACCAACGATTATACTCACCAATGATTATTGGTTGCGGCTCACTTTTTACTCCAACCCCTGCACTCGTGCTAGCTGCAACCTCCACCCGGTATTGAATACCTGGGAACAATCCACCAATTATCACAGATCGAATGGCTGCATCCACAGTTTTGTTGATATGGAATCGTGTTTCATTCCCCAGGCACCAGATCTATAGAAATGTAAATGAATAACAAAAGAATATAAAATTATCCTTTCTGTTAAATTGATGACATATTTTTTCAGTAGTGACCAATCTATTCTCTCGGCTTACAGAAGTATTTGTAAATGACATTTTCTAAAGCCTAATTTTTGCGGTTTATTTATCTATGTGTATGTGTGTGTGTATGTGTACATATTAAAGGAAGACTATTAAGGGAAGCTAAAACTATGCCATGTTCCTTTATATCTTACAATCAACACTGAATGCTTACAACACAGTGATTCCCTTAACACTTCTGGAAAGTGGTCCTTGGTTGCAAACAGTATTTGGGTATGGATTAAAACACATAAACTTCTCTGCTTAATTTATTTATCAAGGTTTATCATGCATATAATCTATTAAAATATGGTGATTATTAGTTGTAATATCCAAGTGATATTGGTGCACATCTAAGTAATTTATATTTTATTTAAGAAAATATTAACTTACCCAGAAGTAGTTAACAAGATTAATTGACCTAAGTTATAAGTATTGACTGAGATGAAATTAAAGCCAATATTTACACTGACAGTAATAAATCTCAATATTGATCAAAACATATGTACATATACACAGACACATGCATGAGAACAAACTGGTGGAAAGTCTTTAAAGACTGATGTGAAAGAACCCAGGCTTTTACTGCAAGTAAGAATCACATTTTAAGGCATACTTTGTCCTGAGATATGGAGATTTGTTACTGTCAAATGCATTATAAAAAGAATCCTACTGTGTACACATATTTGTATTCATAGTCTACAGTATTTTATAATCTACATGGAGATACGTAAGTGGGAACACACATGGTTTGTTTCTGAAACAGGTAAATTCCTGAAACATTTTATTTAAAGTAATTCCTGTGAATTGTATATTTCTTTTATTTACACAATGATATTTATGTTACTAATGTAGGAATATTTAGGCCTAACCAAAATATACACTTTGTTAGCAAAATAAGGCACTCTCATATGAGTGAGAAAGCTTACAACTTATGACAAAAATTACCATGTTATAATCAAAATCGGTATTTCAGTATATGGAAGTTTAGGAAATTTAGTTCCAAATGATACAAAAGTAAAATCCTAACCTCATTAAAACACACACACACACCAGAATAGATCATTCTTTGCTATTAAAACAACGTGCCCTAATCCTTGTAAAATTTATACATATACATATATAATATTTATGTGTAATTATGATACTGTAAAACACTTATTCTTATATTTCTTACAAATGTTTCTTTATAAAGTGATAGGAATAATTTTAGAGTAAGTGCTTGTACACATGGTTTCAGTAAGTTAATCATTCATTAGTTTAAGAAAATTCTATTTTGAATTTTGTTTTTTCTTAGAAATAACATAATTCAATCTGCAATATTTTCAGTGCAATATTCAGCTTCATTTTGCATACCAACTCTAAACTTTCAGGATGAGATGGGGCATTTAGCTTCTATTCTAATAGATCTATCTAGCATGTTAATTGTTAGGATTCCATATACATTTATTAATAGCAAAATCATGGTTTTGAATTTTTATAAGGTTTAATGAGGCGTTTTACTATCATATGTGGTCTAATCACATCACAGCTAATCAGAGTCTTATTTCCCAAAGTTAGACATCTTCTGTCTCTTAAACATCAAACGATGGCAGGAAAAGAATGGATCTATAATTTCTAAACAGCAACAAAATTATCATTTGAAAAATGAGATAATAAACTATTTTTTATAAGTTTTTTCATAATTTGGTTTTATAATGGCTCCCCTTTTTCAAGTGAAATATTTTACAAAACCTCAATAAGTTGACCAAAGCAGGACTTAAGAGTGAGAGCTGGTGCTGCCCACCCTCCTATCCCCACCCCTACTCTCTAAACCTTGGAAGCATCTTTTTATGAGACCACAGTTTAAAAACATCCCTGCTAAGGCCCATTACACAGAAATTTAATAACAATGATACAGGATGTTTCTGGAATGAAGGCTTCATTACCTACTCTGTACCCAATCTCTCTAAATCTCTGAGATTCTGGAATCACACTCTACAAAAACCCCAACAAAACCAAACCAAACCAAACCAAACCACTCCACTGTTAGGGTTTACTTGTCCAAGTGAGTTTTTGTTATCTGTGTCTTGGAGTTAGGTTCCAATCCCCTATGTATTTGTTTCTTTACTTGTCACACAAAGATAGAAAAATTACTCTACACTCAGACTCAAGAAGAGGGCTTCTGGAGATGAGCTTCATGCATGTGACACTGAGACTTCTCTGGGAAGCTTTTCTGTGAGCCTTGCTTCTTCACCCAGGCCCTACCTTGTATTCTTGGATGATTCCATTCTGATGATCCGGAGGAGGAGGATCCCAGGAAACACTAATACTTGTGCTATTGTGGCTTCCAACTGTTAACACAGTGACAGATTGTGGAGGGGCACTTGGGGCTACAGAGGAAGCAATTAGGATAAACACGAACTGTAAGTCTTGATGTGCATTAATACTGCTTATAGAATATGAATATAAAGACAAGAGGCAAGAGGTCTGGTTTCCAGTAGTTCCGAATTTGCATGTATTGTTCAACAGTGACAGTTTTTTTTTTAAATGTCCTTTAAATATAATGGATAGATTTAAAGCAAACACAACAGCTGTGCTAATATGTGCTCGATAATAAATTTAACAGCTAACATTCTAATGAGTGCTTTCTGTATGTCTAGCACTGAGCTAAGTGTCATATTTAATGATGACATTAACCTCAAGAAGTTAAAACAACTCTTATCTCAGTTTTACAGAAAAGGAAACAGAAGACAACTGTAAGAGAGTTATCTAAGTCAAATATCAAGGCAGAATTTGAACCCAGGTATGTCTGGCTCTAGAACTTTGATCCATTTGACTCCACTAGGCAGGCTCTCTTTCTGAAAAAAAAAAAAAAAAAAAAAAACAAAAACAAACAAACAAAAAAAACACTCCTATCAAAAGTATTCTGAGAGAATGTATTCCAAATTTTCATCAACCATTATCTGAGTGGTATCATTACTTATCTTTTTGTTTTGTTTTGTGTTTAATAAATAAAACCAGAAGCACAGCAATAAATTTCACCAACACAAGGAAAAAATCTTTTTCTTTCATATTGGGAAAAATAATTGACTTATACATTGACTCATAATTTAAGATTTAAAACTAATTTTATATTGATGGGGAAGAAACTCTGAAGTTATAAATGAAAATAGTTCATGTTGGGTCGAGTGTGAAATGGATAGATTTTAATTTCCTACAGTTCCCATCCTTTATGGTTTCTCCTATAACTAATTATAATCACACTGAGAAAAGATGAGTGAGAAAAAACTTCTGATTTTAGACTGTAGCATCTGCTCTCCAGTCTCTCTGAGAGCTGAAAAATACTAATTTTACAGGAAAATTTATCAATTCTCCTTAAATCTTTGAGTAAGAAAAACAAAATGAAATAACAGTTGAAACACAATTCAAAGAATTTTGTGGTACTAAAGGATTTTTATGTAAAAGGATCAATGCTTTCATAACTCTATAGAGTTTAGCCCTTGGAACATATGTACAATTGAATGGTAAAAGATATGTTAAAAGCCTATCAATTAAGTCTCGCATGTTTCATAAATTTGTCACTGAGGTATGCCCACACGTGCACTGAGATATAGGATATATACAGACACGTTAGCACAATATTGTTCTGTATTATTCCTCTATCTGATAATATTGCTACAAAATATGGCACGAAGACATAAATCTAACCACCTGTTCACCAGTTTTGTAGTTATTAAGTAGATTGCATTAAAAAATAACATTTGAAATCAGGTTTCCCATTTGCCTTGCTGCTGGCTTGGAGAGAATACCATGCCTGCTTCCTGACAGGTCAATTATTCCAGCGTTCAGCTTCTACCAATGTGAAGGAACCCGAACCACTGCTCATCATTCCCACACACAGCCCAGCTGGGCTCCATTTGTTACCTTCAGAAGGCCACATACACTGTAAAGGAACGCATACCAAATGGTGAGAGATGCCTAATCCAGAGGAAAAGTTTAACTGCAATGAAATTCATTTTTGGAAGTGTCCTTCAAATGTAGCATTCTATATTAAATTCACCCGCTCCACTCATTAGTACGACAGATTTTTAACATAATGTAGAATTTAATGGTGGATGAAGATCTTATTATTAATTTTTAGTAATTTTTTTCTTTATATGTCCTGAAAGTTGATTAATGTCTTTAAAGATACGTACTTCTGTGCATGTCAGTGTATCACTGCATCAACCAGTGTGGACAGAACATTTTCACTGTGATGCTGATTATAAGATATGTGCAACTTAGAAGCTCTTTTGTCAAACACAGACATCTATGGTAGCACAGGTAACTTATACACATTTTCTTAAGATTGCTCTCATGTTGATTCATGAAATATGGCTATTTGCCAGGAGCTGTGTAAATAAAATTAGTCGAAAAGCAGAAAATGGGGGTGGGGGTTTATTACATTTGGCATCTGACTTTTTGTACTTTGATAATACCATTTATTATAAACCTCTAGTTCAGTGAAGGAGACACTAGTACCAGGACTGGTTCAAATCTACATTAGGTTTATGTCCATCACTAGTTAACTTTAAAGTATCTGTGTGCAAGAAAGTTTCCAAATGGGGGAGGGGGAGAAAATGTCACTAGTAAGAATCCTATTGCAAAGGTGCAAGTGGCCTTCTGGTTTTTTTTTTTTTTTTTTAGATTTTATTTATTTATTTGAGAGAGAGAGAATGAGAGAGAGTACATGAGAGGGGGGAGGGGCAGAGGGAGAAGCAGACCCCCTGCCGAGCAGGGAGCCCGATGCGGGACTCGATCCCGGGACTCCAGGATCATGACCTGAGCCGAAGGCAGTCGCTTAACCGACTGAGCCACCCAGGCACCCCTGTAGGCCTATTTAGAAAACTAAATAAAAGATCAATGATTGCAGATAACGGCAATGAGTTTTGTAGCTAAAAACATCTAAGAAGTGTCAATGTTATTTACACACCTGTATTCCAGGCTATATGGTTAATGTTTATTGTATGTGCTGTGTATTATTTTATGTTGACTGTAATTATTAACTGATTTTTTATTTTTATTTTTTTACCATTTTATTTATTTATTTATTTATTTATTTATTTATTTATTTATTTGAGAGAGAGAATGAGATAGAGAGAGAGAGCACGAGAAGGGGGAGGGTCAGAGGGAGAAGCAAACTCCCCGCGGAGCAGGGAGCCCGATGCAGGACTGGATCCCAGGACTCCAGGACCATGACCTGAGACGAAGGCACTCGCTTAACCAACTGAGCCACCCAGGCGCCTTCTGATTAGAAATTATGAGTCAGACTGGCAGAGCCCACGGGGAAGGAGGCTTATAAAAGAGAATGTTATGCTTTACTACATCGAAAACAGGAAAGTGACAATGAACAGCTTGCATTCTTGAGTTTCCAGTAACTTGTCCTTATTTAATGAAGCCAAATGAACTCAATCCATGTTAAGAAAAAAAATATGGGAAAATATTGTAATCAAAGTCCAGTGTACTGGTAAAATTTGGAACAAATGTTTACTTAAGAAAAAGATCCCATTACTCGAATATCATTTTTTTTTTAAAGTTCTCAGACTCTATGAGATTCTCGGAATAAAAAGAGAAAATGCCACTCCCTGAATTCACTTTTTATATTCTCTCTTGCTATTCCTCAAAGGTAGATGATAAACTAGAACTTCAACAGAAATTGTCTTGGGACACCTGGGTGGCTCAGTAGGTTAAGCGGCTGCCTGCAGCTTGGATCATGATCCCAGGGTCCCGGGATCGAGTCCTGCATTGGGTTCTTTGCTCAGCGGGGAGCCTGCTTCTCCCTCTGCCTGCCACTTCCCCTGGTTGTGCTCACTCTCTCTTCTCTCTCTGATTAAAAAGAAAAATAAAATTAAAAAAAGAAAAAGAAATTGCCTTCATTATGGTTTAAGTTGGCTTTTGTTAGAAATCTGAATACTGACCTTCTTCAGTAGTACGAACTATTTTAGATTCACTGTCCATTCCTTGGAACTCATTAAAATATGGTCGAACTTTAATTTCATAAGTCACCCCCTTTTTCAGGTTGACTAAGACAGCATTTCGCTCAGTTGGGACTTTGGCATCTAAATTCTGCCATGTTGATGTAGCCTGCAGGCCTGAAGTCTGACGATACATCACTCGGTAGCCTTGAATAAACTGGGGTTGGCGATCAACCTGAAAAACACAGCAAAAAGACTTTTGAAACCAAATGGAAATATTTTATTTTATTGTTATTTTTTAAAGATTTTATTTATTTATTTGAGAGAGAGGATGAGAGGAGAGAGAGAGCACATGACAGGGGGGAGGGTCAGAGGGAGAAGCAGACTCCCTGCTGAGCAGGGAGCCCGATGCAGGACTCGATCCCGGGACTCCAGGATCATGACCTGAGCCGAAGGCAGTCGCTTAACCAACTGAGCCACCCAGGCACCCCCCAAATGGAAATATTTTAGACATGACAATGAAACCACCCATCCTCATTTCTCTTGTCCCTATTTCAGTCTTCGTCATTATCATCTGTGTGATGCCATTGCTTTGTAATTCATCTCCCTGCTTCTAATTTCCAATTCCGTTTCTGAGTTCACATTATGATTTCCAAAATGAAGAGTGGGACAACTCTCTATCCTGCTTAAAATACTCCATAGTATCTAAGATGCTTACTTAATTCAAATTCCTTGAAATAGCACAAAGGCCTGACAGGCCTAGACCTGCCAATTTGTCTAGCTTCATTTCTCATCATCCTTTTCCTATATTCAACAGTTCCTATTTTTATGGTTGGATATGTAATGTGCTATTGCTCAGGAATTTCCATTCTTATCTTTTGTCCATTCATTAATACCTTCACTCACTCCAATCATTTTCTGAGTTCCTACTAATCAAGTTACTGGTCAAGTTACATTCATAACTAATATCCATAAACAAATGTTATGAATGACATAGACAAGGAGCTAAGGAAGACTGGAGGGGAGAGGAAGTTGACAGAATCAGGAAGGGGAGAAAGCATTTCCCTGAAAAAGAACAAGTCCTGAGATCTGCAAGGAATGTAGGGTTATTTATTCCAGAGGAAGAAGTGTAGAAACAGCCCATATAAAATTCATATGCCTGGAGGAAGTGTATGGGAAGATGAGGAGTTGTGAAGTTAGAGCACCTATCTTTTTTTTTTTAATTTTTTAATTCTTATGTTAATCCCCATACATTACATCATTAGTTTTAGATGTAGTGTTCCATGATTCATTGTTTGTGCATAACAGCCAGTGCTCCATGCAGAATGTGCCCTCCTCAATACCCATCACCAGGCTAATCCATCCTCCCACCCCCCTCCCCTCTAGAACCCTCAGTTTGTTTTTCAGAGTCCATCGTCTCTCATAGTTCGTCTACCCCTCCGATTTCCCCCCCTTCATTCTTCCCCTCCTGCTACCTTCTTCTTTTTTTTTTTCTTAACATATATTGCATTATTTGTTTCAGAGGTATAGATCTGAGATTCAACAGTCTTGCACAATTCACAGCACTTACCTGAGCACATACCCTCCCCAGTGTCTATTACCCAGTCACCGCCTCCCTCCCACCCCACCCCCCACTCCAGCAACCCTCAGTTTGTTTCCTGCGATTAAGAATTCCTCATATCAGTGAGGTCATATGATACATGTCTTTCTCTGTTTGACTTATTTCGGTTAGAGCACCTATCTTAAAGGCATTTGAAATGCTTATAACCACCAGCAAATATTAAAAAAAGACTTATTAATTTATCAGTTTCTGGCTCCTTCCAGAGTCCCACTACTGGCACAATTTCACAACTTTCTTGATCCTTTCATTCACTTAAAGGTACAGAAGATAAGCAGCTGCTTTTAATGAAAATCAGATTTTGAATCTGAACACTCATATCAGATAAAAATGTGAAAATGCTGTTTGTTCATTCATAATAATTACATGAAAAGTGAATATATAAAAAATGCAAGCTAAAAATAAAACATGTCCTTACACATTTATTGAACAGTCTCTATTGGCTTTTACCATTGTTTCATTTTCAGGGAGAAAAGGATTTTTAACTTTAAAAAATTTTTAAATGTCTTGTCCTTTTTCTAGAATTGCTTGATTTAAACAGTAACTATCACAGAAACTTCAATTAATTTTCCATATATTGTAGCTTAGTAGCCATATTCTAAGAAGCCTTTAACTTGACAAATTTCACTTTCAAATACAGTGTAAAATTTAATGGAGAAGAGATGGAAAAACCTCATTTCAGGAAGGTTGGGGAGAGAAGAAATAGAGGAGATGATGAAAATGGTTATTTCAACTTTTTAAAAATTCCTTATCCAACTGTTAACACACTATGAATAAAAGGTATTACCTCATATATTAACTTCTTTTTAAGATTGATTTATTTATTTTAAGAGAGAGAGAGCGAGCACGCATCCATGAGTGGGGGCAGGGCCAGAGGAAGAAGAAGAAAGAAACCCCAAGCAGACTCTGCGGTGAGCATGGAGCCCCACTCGGGGCTTGATCCCACGACCCTGAGATCAAGACCGGAGCTGAAATCAAGAGCCGGACGCTCATCCGACTGAGCCACCCAGGCACCCCAGTCCCACGTATTAACCTCTAACATTTACTCTTTAGTTGCAGCATTTTAAAATTATTTTTGAGTGGGAGCAGGAAACTTAAAAACCCAGAACCTCAATTAAAAGACAGTGGAACAAAGGGACATTTTTCTATATTTAGAATGTCCAAGCTAGAGAGTCCATGAAGCCGGTGGGCCTGAGCATATGTGTTTCTATGTATAGCTCATTCCAGCTTCGCAGATGAGTCTTAATAACTAAGAATTCCTTCATCCACCTGACAGCATTCTTACCCTCAAAGATTCCCTGGAATTAGTGCTACACTTGTATGAGGTTCTGTCAAGAGAAAGTTCGCCCAGCTCTGATGACAAAGCTCATGATCTTTGAATTCTCATCCATGCTACCAGCTTGTGTTTGTACCAACACACGTAGTTTTTCAAATGCCGTTGTTCTGACATTACAAAGCAAGGCAACTCAAAAGCAAAAATTAAATTTATGAGAGCCAAAGAGAGATGCCTTTAATCAAAACTGTCAATGTTCAAAAATTCCTTGCAGCATATGTTAAAACAACATTGAGCTGGCATTTTATAAACTTCTCTGCATTCGCTTTAAGTTAATTTATATACTGAAAGAAAGACATAACTCACAATAATAGCTTGTTAATACTGAAAGAAGCAAGCTGTGTTTTTAAGAAGAACATTAAGCAGCTGTTTCCAGATGAAGAGAGTCTGTAAATCAGGGTAAATTGGTTTTATCCATGTTTGGTTTTCATTAATTAAGTGTTTTAGGGACCTTATGAAGCTAATGTTTACTACACAACATTGCCTTGCTCACTTCATTGTACACTGCTTTCAACCAGTATATTCTAATGGCCTACTTAATAACCAAATAGTTTAACATGATTTTGTGCAGTTGCAGTACATTCTTTTTCAGAAGAAAATCTGTTGTTACAGGTGGAAGCAAAAATGAAAATGCTGAACATTACCTTTAAAAAAATAGGTGGGATTTTTATTGGATATGTGTTCCACACCACTTACTTGTAGAGCACATTTTGACAGGTGGTCATTTTCAAGTTAAACCATATGCTTGTTACTAGTTTTATTAACATTCTGTTTATAAGAAGGAGGATTTTCTTTAGTGTTGATTATAATCAGAGTCTGGCCACAAATCCAGGGGTTTGCAAAATTTTAAAAAATTTGTATTTTCTGAAGTATGAATAAAAAAAATGTTATCTTAAGGAAAAAAAGTAAATGAGGCAAGTTTCCATTGTCCAGTCATAAGGTCCCAACTGAGTTATAGCTCAGCCTTTTAAATTTTCTGAGCCTCAGTTTTCTTAATTCACTCAATAATATTCATATTACAAGGGCCTGGATACAATTAAGTAACTATTATAAGTTAAAGAACTTTGCAAGTTTCAGGGATGCACAATGATAAAGCATCATTGCTAAATAAGGGATAGACTTTAAAAAGGGGTCGTGCATTAAAATGTGCAGTACTGTTCCATTAAAACCACATTCTATTAAAATGTGTAAGTGCTTACCACCATCTTTTCTATTTAAAAAAAATCCATCTAAACTAAAAACTCAAAGTGAATTTTCTTTGTTGGGCTTAGCCTGCTAAGGACTGATCTGGATGAAGCTGAGTTCTGAAATTCTAGTTTGCCAATGTATGATGTTAAAGGGGCATAAGATCTGTGATTCTTTTTGTCCTTGAACAAAAACAACCCCCCCCCCACACACTAGAATAACCATTTTTTTATTTTTAATTTTTTAAGAATAACTGCTTTTTTAAAAATAAGAGATTTATTGCTATTTTCTTTGTGAAACAGTCATTTCTTACCATTTTTGCCTACCCTTGTTATAAGAGCAGTCACTTTTAGAAAGCAGCCCTGGCTAACTATTGTTACTTCAATATTAGCCTTGGTAAACCACCTCAGCTGGCCCAAGTCTAACTACATAGGTTGGGGAATATATTTTTCTCCTCCAATAACACATCTGTAACTCAAATATTAACAATGTAATACTTTAAAGAACATACACATTTAGCAAGTTGAAAATATGGCATGGAAATAAAACATTTGGTTATAATTTCTTTGGCAACTGACCACACCCCTAGTCCGACTTTATTTCACTAAATTGACCTCTCAAACACATACTTAATTTCATGTGTAGCTACAAATTCATGGGGAACAATACCCTGATATAATTGAACACTTTCTTTTTTAAAACAAAAATACGAATGTATAAAAACAACTGATTTGATCATTCAACAGACTGTTATTGAAAGGGTATTTTATACTAGATGCTCTGCTCAGAAAAAACAAAAATGAAAAACATGGACTCCAGACTCACAGAACTCCAGCTCACGAGAGAGAGAGATATGCAAACTAGTAATGACAAGCTTTGTGAGATACAGAGATGAATATGACAAGGTTCCTCTGCTGGAAGAACTCCCAGACTACAGACCTGCAATTTTGATCTAATTTGATTTACTCTTTTAAACTCAGTGACTTTTAAAGTGATTAACTTCACAAACATAATGACTTTGATTCTTACCCAAATAATTTCTACACTGAGAAGCAGCTTAAAAGAGGCCCCTTCAAAACTCCCAACAGAGCAGAGAAGACTTTTCAATTGAGAGTGAGGAAAAATCTGCTATTAAAAATACAATTATTTCCTTGGCTTTGCTAGTTTTATATTTGGTCAAAGTTACAGAGAGATGGAAGAGACAAGGCAGATAATACCCCTACTGTGCCAATGGAAAAATGATGATGTCATTTTGTAGGCGCCCTCCATGGGAACAGGAGAATAGAAATTATTATATGCAGAAAACAGAATAAACCTATGCAAAATAATGTTAAAAACAGAATCAGAAACAATGTAATCTTAAATAATTACTCTTAAAATATTATGAACTTAGTCTTATTTATATTGAAGTATTATCCAATTTTGTACTCCTAGGTCAAAATTTTGATCACGTGGTCTGGTTTAAGAAGTAACAAAATGCCCCATCTGGGAACCTATGCCAAAATTCCACCATTAAAAAAGATTCCTTTCAAATAAATATTTGTCTATAGTTTAAGTAAAAAAAAACACAAAATGCAGATTTAAAGTAAGTAAGTTCTAATCCTGTCTTTACCTCTTAAGTAGGTGTGGGATATTGGGAACATCATTCAACTTGAATACATTGGCTTCCTTTTATAAAATTATAGAATTAAACTAAACAGCTTTAAATGTTATTTTAGGTTTTCCTGTTCTAATATAATAATGCCTTTATATTTCTCCATATAGATGAAAATGAGTGGTGGTGCCTTTTCTGGTGCCTGAGGATAAAGTTAATCACTTCTTCTTTGATTGAAATCTCTCTATAGGGTACATATCTGTCTGTTACAGCTCTTATCCCTGAATACTGTCCCTTATCCCTGAAGAATATTGAGAATTTCCATGTTTCTCTCAAGTAGATTTGTGTCTCTTTATATCGTTCTCCACCACCTCTAGAACAAAACTGGTCCATGAAAATGCTTGTTGAATTGGATTTGTTCAATGGATTTATGATTGAGAGGACACTGGAATAATTCCCTTTCTTTGTATTTTTATATTTCAAATATAATTAATTAAGAACTGGTGAAAAATAACCAGTTTTCCCTTCTCAACTTCCTTTGTGGAAGGAGTTGATAAATGTTTATTTCCCAAAAGAAACTTGGACTCTAGGGATGCCTGGGTGGCTCAATCCATTAAGCATCTGCTTTTGGCTCAGGTCATGATCCCAGGATTCTGGGATCAAGTCCCACATCAGGCTCCTTGTTCAGCAGGGAGCCTGCTTCTTATTCTGCCTGCCGTTCCCCCTGCTTGTGTATGCTCTCTCTCTCTTTGATAAATAAATAAATAAAATCTTAAAAAAAAAAAAGAAACTTGGAATCTAAAAGCAGAAGGTGAGAATCAAATTTCTTACTTAGTTGTTCTACTATAACAAAACAACAATAATAACAATAGGGACATAATTATAAATACTTTCCAGTTAATATCATAATTAAAGTAAAAGATTTCCTAGGTATACCTAACTCAAATGTCCATTACTTATACAATGTACAAGATCTATGACATACACAGAGGGCTTAACAAAGGATTTTTAGAGGTTATAATAGAGAAATCTTAGATATAAATGAGAAGTTGGCACTGGCTATACTATGCATGGGGAAGAACATTATCTGGCTCTTCTCAAAACACAGACATATAGACAAAAACACATAGACACAAGTGTTAGTATCCTCTAATGTGGCTATTTTTATGCTATTTATTTTCACTGCAGTGGCTATCAAGTGATCAAAACATTTTGCATTTTGATATACCAGTGGGCAGGTTGACATTTAATAATGCCTGGAATTGAATAGTCTCAGTGTATATTAAAATACCAATTTATTTCTTAAAATCCATTAGTTTTTTACTATGTAAGTCAAATTATTAAAATTATATTCATGTTTTGGTGTTATTACATGAGATACAGGTAAAGGAATGTACAGATGATTTATTGAAATTCAGAAGAAAACTTGGTCAAATTAAAATTTTTTTGCTTCAAAAGACATCATTAAGAAAGTAAAAACCAAGGCACCTTGGTGGCTCAGTCAGTTAAGCATTTGCCTTCGACTCAGGTCATGATCTCAGGGTCCTGGGATTGAGTCTCACATTAGGCTCCCTGCTCAGCGGGGAGGCTGCTTCTCCCTCTCCCTCACCCCCCACCGTATGTGCACTCTCTTGCTCTCTCTCAAATAAATCTTTAAAAAAAAAAAAGAAAGTAAAAACCAACTCACCGACTGAGAGAATGTATTTACAAATCATATATCTGATAAGGAGTTTGTATCCATTTTATAAAAAACACAAGTCTATAATAAGGACAAACAACCTAACTTAAAAATGAGCAAAGAATTTGAATAGACATTTCTCTAAAGAAAATACACAAATGCTCAAGTATATGAAAAGATGGAAAATATCATTAGTCATTAAAGAAATGCAAATAAAAACCACAAGGATATACCACTCCACACCCACTACAATGGTTAGAGTAAAAAAGACAGAAAATAACAACTGTTGAGGAGGATGTGAGAGAATCTGGCAATGGTGTGGAAGAAGCCGGAAGTTTCAAATATTCCTGGTGGAAACAAAATGGTAGAATCACTTGGGAAAACATTTTGGCAGTTTATCCAAATGTTTGAGAGTTATCATTTTACTCAGCAATTCCTAGGTAGATAACAAGAAAAATGAAAACATATGTCAACTTGTTCTCAAATGTTCATGGCTCCCTGATTCATGTTAGCCGAAACTGGAAACAACTGAAAAGTGCATCAGCTGATGAGAAAACAGAGGATGTGATATATCTGTATGATAGAATGCTATCCAGTAATAAAAAGGAACAAAGTACTGATAGATACTACAATATGGTTGAACCTCAAAAACATTAGATTGAGTGAAAGAAGCCAGACAAAAGACGACAAATTGCATGATTGCATTCATAGCAAAGGAATAGGCAAATCTATGACAGAAAGTAGATTAGTGGGTGGAAAGGGCTAAAGCAGGAGGAATGGAGGAAGCACACTGCTAATGAATGCACGGTTAAATCTTCAGATGATGAAATGTTCTAAAATCCGATTCTGATGATGATTGCACAATTCTGTAAATATACCAAAAACAGGGTTGTACATTCTAACTCTGATATGTTAATTATATCTCAATAAAGCTATTAAAAATAAGAAGATGAAACATGCCATGGTTCTATTGCAATCGATCTATTTTTATTCTACTCTTTTATTCTATGGAATATTTTTCTTTTTTGCCATTGATTACACCTTGATTTTAAATGGTGAGGGTTTCCATTACTATTTGTTTGTGGATTCACTTTTTCCTTCTTTGGTCTGTTTTCTTAAAGGAATAAAAGAAACTGCCTTTGAAAACTTACCGTCCACGTGACTTGAACAGTGGTGGGGGTCAACACAACTGGAGTATGAAGACGGACAATGACATCTCCTAGTTCTTTCTGTACTTGTCTATGGTCCACTCCTTGTGCTGGTGGGCTGATATCTACAGAGATAATCATTCCCAATATTTAAAAGTTCCTAGTAAAATTCCAGTGTATATTATACAAGCCATTACTATCAGGTCATTAGAAATAATCGCAGGGCAAAAAACTAAAACCCTTTGTGACAAAAACCATTAAGGCATATTTATATACATACCATCCCTGCTAGGACATAATTTGAGAGATGATATTTATCTTTACTAAAATAATATTAATAAAAGTGTTTGTAATCTCTCACTCCCTTCAAATACATTGTTGTGGGAGATCTATTATTTGCTTATTAAAGTATGTGCCACAAGACCTCTATAGAATCATCAGTTTTCTGTAGCTGTTGGCATATGGAAGGACTTTCCTGAGTAGTTAATGGAGCTGTATCTGAAAACTGCCGTTTAAGAATTTGTTTAATCCCTTGTCCCAATTGGTAGATTGTACGTTCTTACTCCTTGACCTATTCTAGACTGGAAGCACGGGAAGGAAAGTAATCAGGGAGACTTGGGAAGTGAATTATATCACTAAAGGTTAACAAAGTGAGGGAAAGAAGGGGGAAAAAGCCCCCCAAATTCACAAAAATACTTCTGACTGAAGAATTTAGGATACTGAAAAAATGTTCTAAAGTAAACAATTTTGAGAACTTCAATATCTGACCAAAAAAAAAAAAAAAAAAGAATTCAGCCTTTTTTATGGAAGTGATTGGGGGAAGGGAGAGGGAGAAAGAATTGCAATATTTAGAATGATATACTCTCAGCCATACATTGTTCAGCCAGCCCGGTATTCACCATCCACATAATACTAGTCTATTGTCCATATAATGGTTCATATTCTGTATGCCCGTTAAGAAAAAAAAAGAGAAATTATAGACTTCCGAGTTCATCAAATTGATATCAAATATTGAATTTCACACAAACTCAAATCAACTACTTTAACTGGTGCACTGCAATATTAAGTTGATTTTTTTCCCTCCAACTATCTTTTAAGGAAGGAAGTCTAATTTAAAATAATTGATTTTCTTAATCCTGTTTTCTCCTATTTTCTCGGGCCACAATGCAACACTCCGGCAAAAATATTTGTGAGTGCATATCTCAGCCATAACTTAAACTGACTGCACTAACAAACTGGGACATAAATAGGGGAGGGGGGGAAAGGATGGGAAAAATGGGTGAAGGGGGCTGAGAGCTATAGGCTTCCAGTTGTGGAATGCGTAAGTCATGGAATAAAAACCACAGCATAAGGTAGAGAACAAACTGATAGTTGCCAGAGGGGAGAGGGATATGGGTGAAATAGATGAAGAGGATTGAGTACATATACTGTGATGAGCAAAGAGTAATGTATAGAATTATTGAATCATTATATGGTATATCTAAAATGAATATAACACTGAATGTTAATTATACTTGCATTTAAAAATAAATAAATATTTTTTTAAAGCCACAGCACAGGGAACATAGTCAGTGATATTGTAATTGCATTGTACGGTAATGGATGGTAGCTACACTTGGGGTGAGCATTGCATAATGTACAGGTAAGTTAAAACACCGTGTTGTATGCCTGAAGCCAATGTAATATTGTGTATCAGCTATACTCAAAAAAAATCTTTGAAAAAAGAAAATAAATTTCTCAAGGACCTTAGAGTGGATGTGGAAGAAGGCATAAAATACAAATTTGGCATTACCTATAGTATATAATGAAAGTGCTGTTTTTATTTAGTATTTGGAATTTATATCAATAATTTACAAATTTGATTTTAATTAAAATAGCATTATTAAAATACCTTAAATCTCTCCCATTGTTTTCCAACCCTCTGTATCGATTTGAGTAAAGCACAAACTTATCCCATGACTCAGGATATATATTTGCTGTTGTTATTTGGAAAATGTATAATGTAAGCAATAAAAAAAAATGAGTGAAAAAATTGGGACATAAATAATTGGGAACTATGGTTTGGTGATTTTTTCCCCCCCAGTTCCACTGTTTTTCATCCTTAACATAAATAGCAGAGCTATTTTACTTGATCTAGAAAGAATATATTATTAATATTATGTGAATAATATTAACCTTTGCTGACACATCTATGGTCTACTGTGATGTTTATGCTACAAGTATTTGCTGCCTTCCTAAAATAAAAGATTTCTAAATTCGATGGTACTTAATATCTTTCAAAATAAGACCTCACACAGCAAAGTGTTCTTTGAAAAGAAGTGCTTTGCAGAATGCAAAGCTGCTGAAAGTGTGGTGTCAAAAAATGATCCTGACATTCAGACACAAAACATGAGTTTTCCTATTAAATGTCTGTTAAGAGAACATAAGTCTTTTGCTCTATATAGTCTCTCAGCTGGAACAAGCCAGATCACAAACAACTTTTCATTAATCTTTTTTGACCTTTTCACCGAGAAGTTATTTTATGAGTCAAGATTTAGTGACTGGCAGAGTTATTGAATGATCAAGAAGGTCTGCCGGATATAATCACACCCAAATTCTTCCCCACTCTGTTATCTCCCGCCTTCCATTACAGCTACACCACAAAAACTGTTTCTGTCTACACTGGTAAAAATGTTCTTGGTACTCTGATTTCTTGAGTTAAAGCCACATACATCTTCAAGTTCTAGAATTTAATTTACTCATTAAATTTAGACACACTAAAAGCAACTGGATCCAAGCAAGGTAAAATATAACCAGTTTCAGATCTTCAAATTCCTTGTTGTACTTTTTCTTTCTCTGGAGACAGATTCTTTTCCCTCAGGCCCTTTATCATCATGGAAAATTAATCACATTACTGCTTAGAGAACAATAGCAAAGTGGCATTCCCTCCTCCCCTGACTGTCATCATGTCAGCAACGTTCCAAAATCACGTGGTGACTATTTCACTGGATTCCTTTAAGGTGCCCTTCTCTGTTATAATAACATGCTAGTTACTATCACTGAACTACATTGTAATTATAATAATATTTTTATGGCTGTATGGTGCTTTTCATTGCATAAAAATACTACTTTGAATTATATCTTGTTCAAAGCCTTTTACAAATAAGAAATAATTAACCCTTTCTCAAGAACCCTGTGGGAAGTCAGTTGTAACAAATAATAAGACCACAATGTCTATTTTATTAATTCCCTCCATCTACTAGTAAGAAGGGAAATTATAATGCAGCATCCTGTATTAACCCCTCGACTCCAGTGACTTCTTAATTTGAAGATGCAGGCTACCAAAGATGAGAAGGAAAATCTTCAATTTTGAAATTATAATATTCTGGATGTTTAAGTTTTTATTTAAATCCCGGTTAGTTACATACAGTGTAATGTTAGTTTCAAGTGCACAATAGAGTGATTCAACAGTTCCATACACCACCTAGTGCTTATCACAGCAAGTGTGCCCCTTAATCACCAACATGGATTTCACCCATCCCCCCACCTCCTCCCCTCTGGTAACCATCAGTTTGTTCTCTCAGTTAAGAGTCTGTGTCTTGATCTCTCTCTTTTCCTTTTACTCGTTTGTTTTGTTTTCTTAATTTTTTTTTAATTAGTCAAAAGAATTGTATACCTCAGGAAGAAAACTTGATTTGCTCCTTTCTGAAACAAATTGCTCCTTTAAACATCTGGTTTGATAAAACAACAACAACAACAACAAAACAACAACAACAACAAAACACACATTGTAGTTATGCTTGTCAGACTTGAGCAGAAGCATCTCCTGGAGAGCACCTTAACACAGACTGCTGGGCTGAACCCCCAGAGCTTCTGAGCTGGGGCCTGAGAGTCTGAATTTCTAACGTGGTCCTAGGTGAATGCAGATGCTGCTCCTGGGGGAGCTCCACCTGGAGACCCACTGCCGTATAAAAACAGAATTCTTGAACAATAGGAGTAATTTTGATATCCCTGTCTGGGCATTGTATCCATTAGAGATCACTTTTTGCTACTATATAATTAATTTCGAAGGGAAGGAGACAAGTTTTCACCTTTTGAAATATAGTAAAAGCCCTAACTTAGTTGAATGACTCTTACTATGTAAATGTAACCAATTATTCTGTTTGTTTGTTTGTTTGTTTATTTATTTATTTATTTTTACTTAACAGACCCTGACAGCTCCAGGAAGAGGACACATTGACCAAGGTGAACAGCAAGTTCAGGATCGGGTCTAATGAATCATTGTAACAAGTAATGCGGACACATTTATCTTTCCGCATGCAACCCCTTTATTCTTTTTTTTCTTTCTTTCAAGTCATTTCTCTTTTCTTTTTTTTTTTGTTCCTGCTGAATGCCTCCTTCCAGAACCGGTCATGTTTACAGCTACTGAAATTACCTTGTGTGCGCACAGGATCTGACATGGGGCTTGGGTCGCTGAGACCTTGCGGGTTGATGGCTCTGACCATGAATAAGTAGATCGTATTGGGCCTCAGTCCTCTCACTGTGTAGACTGTGGTCTTTACGTGGTTTGCCACCGTCTGCCAGCTATTACTCACTGATTGGCTGAAACAGGAACAGAACTTCCGCTTAAAGAGCAGCCGTGAAGGCATTGACAATGGAGCTGGGTATCAATGACAAAGTTAATGGCTGAAAATTAAACACACACACGCACAACACTTGAGGTGTTAAGCCCAATAAATGAAACATTCGGATGATTTCGGTTTATTCAACAACAAAGCCGAGCCCACCTAACAGAAGTGCCATGCACAACAAAATTAAACTCAGCCCCGGAGATGTGACAGCCCGTTGCTAATGCGCAGCTGCCCACTAAATGAATACCTGTAGAAGGAATAGAGGCCAAGATCACAACATCAAGTTTATACAATAAATATGGTCCTCGTAAATGTATATATATATATACCTTGAAAAGAATTAACCTGTAGAAAGAATAAATGGACTACAGAGTAAATTATGCCAATACATTTTCCTGTTACAAGGTGTGTTTTCTTTTGCATCAATTCCACATGCAATATTATAATAGAGCCTTCTAAAACTACATATCTGTAAAAGAAGAAAGGAAGCATGTAAGGAATATTTTCCTTCGGTCACATTTTTAATAAAATTATACATTACATAGTATGTGATTTCTCATCTTCAACAGGTGAAATACCTCTGAATCTAGATGTGGAGACCCCTTAACAGCCCGCTAGAGATGGGATACCCATTTAGAAAACTTTGTCTACGGTCAAATGCTGCTTTAGTTCATAATGAGGAGAAAATGTGATTTTTCAGGGCTGCCTGTTTACTTTTCAAAAGTTGTTACACATCAAAGCATGAAAATTACAGAAAAACTGTTTTGAAAGTTGGGAATGATGTATTTGTTGATCGTTACCTTAAATAGATTAGGGAAGCCTAAAATGAAAATAATGGTTTGTCCTAATGCTTAAAAATGACACCGGCTTTTGCTATCTTTATAATGGCAAATAAAAGCACATTGAAACAATACAAACTTCATTTTCCCATTTGTGTAAGGATCTTATCAAATTCTCACAATGACTTTATCATGACATTTGCTAATTTATAGTCTATATCCTTATATTGATGACAATTTTTTCAAATCACAATTGGACATATTTTTTTCCTTTCAGCAACCAGAAGTGCACGGAATCAATTCCTTAACTGTAGTTTTGCATTTTTTTTTTTAGGTCTATCCATAGCTGTATTAAAATATACAGCACAAAAACAGTGGGCTTATTTTAAGTTCTGCTCTAATTATGAGGAAGCAAAGTTCCAGGGTTCCATGCCTCGGTAAACAATGAAGAACTTAAAAAGTGTCCTGCCTAATTAAATTATTTTCTGCCTAGTTCTAATGACGAAATTCTCATCTTAAATCTTTACAGTGGTCAAGGTAAAGAAAGGAGCTAAGTGATTAGGTCATGAGCTAGATCCCCATAGACTTCGTCATGGGTAATGCATATTTAATCTATAATCAAGTTGTAAGTGAAAAAACCCTAGAGTCTATTCTTGAATAAAATCAGATAAATACTTAAAATGCACTGTTCAACATGTTCTTAAGATAAAACAGCAGGATAGCTCATATGAGATTTTAGGATATGAGAGCTAAAGCAACAACCTAATGGAGAAAAAAAAAAAGGAACTGTCCCATACCTGAAAGCCTCAATGATATATGCACTTGCTGGAAGGACTCCAGGGGTACCTGGTTGCCAGGACAAGGTGACACTGTTCTTAGTAACATCAGTGACCTGGGGTTTGGATGGTGGCCCTGGCAGGTCACTTAAGTCATAGTTTTTACTGATTGTTGCTCCAGATTCTATAGAGGACAAACAGAAAATGCTTCATTCCTGATTGCATAAGATGCCATAACATTTAAAAGAAGGAAAACAGTCTATTGAAGAAGTTGACCTAGACAATGAGGAATTCATCTTCATGAATCAAAAGAATGTATATGAATATTTGCTTTACCTACGTGTCACTAAATGTTTACTTTCATGCAAGATCACTAAAATTGCTTGCTCTTCAGGTAGAGGAAATTTGTTTATCAAGGACAAATGTATCAAATTGCAAAAATGCAATGTTATGTGGAGAAATTAAAAAGTGGCATATGACTTAGTTTTTCATTCAATGAATTTAAAATCTTGATTTTTCAATTGTTATTTGATGATGAGCTAATCAATGAAATGGGCTCAAGATTTCTTCTGTTGAGATAATTCCCAAGGACTCACCGGTGACATCCAGCACAGCACTCCACGAAGTCTCCCCACTTGAACTTGTAGCCACACAAGTATAAGTACCAGTATCAGAAATCTAGTGTGCAAGGAAGGGAGAGAATTCAATTATTTTAATTAATTTGTAGAGTAATTACTCAGTCTCAAGGAGGTAATATTTAATTTCTTAAAATACGATGTATCATTTGGCCCTCCAAATTGTTCATTAGAGTCAATCATATGTACACACAAAATATTAAAATCAACTCATATAATATTACTTTATTCATAACAGGAATTCAATGATTTTTTATTATATTTCTATAATTAAAAGTTATGTGTCTGGTAAACTCTATTTGTCTGGTCCTCTTGCCTCCATGGTAATACCTTTATCTTCGTATAACTCCAATTTATGATGGGGCTTCGCTGTGTTGGAGTTACATATGGACAGCTCAGGACAGAATTTTTCAGAATCCTTTAAATATTCAGAGATCAGTAAAGCAAAACTGTCCTTTCCATCTTAATACATTATATTTCCAAGGATAAAATGTACTCAGGAGTAAATAAGCACTGAGGTAACAGGGGGCTGACTTTTTTTTTTTTAAAGACATGGAGAAAAGTGAAGGAAAAAAAACCTAAATCTCTCCCTTTAAGTAGATTAGTATTCACTTATATTTAAATTTTAGTAGTGTGATAGAGAATGAAATAAAATTATATCATAAACACACAAACCATGTCTATGGAATCACTGCAATTTAGAGCTGAAAGGACCATGCAAATAATCTCATGCATCACTCTTTAAAGCATACTTAAAAACTGCCATTTCATTGATCACTTAAAATGTTTTTGTTATTCACTGAAGAGCGGGAAAGGATTTTTTAAAGTAGTTGATAATATAATCAAGAGTTCTCTTTTACAAATGTAAAAGGTATACATTTCTGTGATTATACTTTGGCGAAAGGCACAAATCAATAAAAATTGTATGTCAAAAATCATCTTTGTAGTTGAGTCCTGTGGGCCTAGAATATAAACATATTTATTTACACTGGTTTAGAGATGAGACTGGGAAGAAAAATCGATGGCCAAACTGAATAAGGCAAGTGATATGATGCGACATTAAAATTCTGTGATGAACATGAGTCTAACTGTTGATGAAATATGAGGGTTCATGGAATATAATATCTGCTGGGTCCAAAGTCTAAGTGTAGTAATGACTCAACCTTCCACAACTGATTATCAGGTAAATCATTAGTGCATGGATGTTCCTGCTGTGCCACCATTTTAATTGATTTTAAATGTCATTATGTATTTTAACTTGAGTTTCAAACTGCTCTGGCACATTGTTCTCTGCCATATTATCTTCATACAATTGTCTTCTATTATACGCGGGATGATAGAGGATAGCCATTGTAAAAAGAGCCATTCTTTGAAACGTGGCTGTGCATGCATTATAGTCATTAGAAATCTCTCCATTTAAGAAGCATCACTCACAAACTAAATATAATGAGCCAAGGTTGGATTTTAATGCGATGTTCATTTGAATATGGTCTGTGAAAGAGTAAAGAATTTGCATTTTATTATAGCTGTTGAACTAAAGTGTAGCACTTGTTATTATGTGCAAATGCTGAAAGAAGGGTATGTAGGTAATGCTTCTTAACTGCATCTCCTTGTCATTGTGTAGAGACACAGTCTGACATTAGCGGTGGTAGGTAGGTTTTAATGAGTATTGGAATATTCTACTTCTCAAAAGATACAGATTCAGTTACCAATTAGTTGGACTATGAGAACAGAGTGTTCATCACATTATCCTCCCCGCCCCCATTGCATTAAGTACCAAAAAAGAAAAAAAGAAGAAGGAAAGAAATAGTGAGACACAAAGGAATCTGACTTACAGAAACCCTCTCTTGACTATACGAGTGAAGTAGTGTAAAAACACATTTTTATATCCCTTTAAAGACAGTCACCTTACAGAAAAAGAACAACATTTTCATACTGGAGTTTATCAAAAGCCATATCAAAAGCTGAAATATCATTGTTAAAACTCACTCTTCAATCACCATCATCATCACTACACTCATTCTTATTCCTTTAACTTTAAATAATTTCTTTTCGGGTCATGAGTGCTTCATCTTCCTTCTATCCTTCTCCTTTTATCCTTAACCAAGTGCTTTAAAAAGAGATTAATGTGCTGGCACACTCCATCATCTGCTTTTCTCCTTATGTGGTTGGCTGCAGACAAGCCCCCAGGAGCTTGCATCTCAGAGAGATGACTCAGAAGCCTGACACAGGGCTCGAAGTTTGTTTGACATCATCAAGCACCCACCTTTAATTGATTCTTTCAAACACTACTGGGGATCTTTACTATTCAAGCACACCCTTTAATTCAGTGGTACAGTGAAAATGCATTAACTTTCATGGCCCAAGTCTGCCTTTAGCCCAAAGACAGAGGTGAAAATGTTTACTCAAGGAGAGTTAGCATTAATTTTTTAATAACTCTCATTTGTTCAAAGAAAGTTAACAATTAATTTAGAATCAATAAAGAGACAGGCTAAAATATGTACTAATTTATTTGTCTTTTAACTGAATTTGACAGCATTTTTTTCTACTTAAAGATAATTAATGCCTACGTCTCAAAATTAAAGTGAAAACATTATATATTAATTTTATTAACAAATATACAAATTACTGAAGGTTTGCATGCTTTGAGTGTGCATGTACATATTACAAAAAGTCCTTCCTCTTTTTGTAAATGTCTGGGTGACACGCTGGTAAATACTAAATAAACATGTCATTGTAAAAATATCTGTGTTTTAAGAGAAGAAATAATCCATGTTGTAATCAGTTGAAAATACATGTAATGAAAAATATTTTAGCTTCTTCCCTAGCTTCCAGATAGGAAAATTCAACATTGTTTTTCTGTTTTTTGTTTGTTTGTTTTTTATCTTGGCTCCCTATTTCTACCTAGATACCAGATTCTACTAATTGTTCTGCCACCAAATCATTTTTGATTAATTTTTCTTCATATACTATATCAATCATCTTAATTCTGGCTCTCATCTCCAATCTTTTGACTATTCTAGCAAACTCTTCAGTTTTAGCATAGTGATTGCCACAGGGAGGGGAGGCTCTGTACATTTGTTGAATGAAGTGAATATACTCATAGAGGGCAGGCGGTCCCTATCTGGTATTCACACCTTGTGCAATCAATCCCTCACATTGAATGTGTGTGGGATCTGTTGACTTGCTTCTGGTCAACAGAATAGGGCAAAGGTGACAGGATGCCACATTTGTGATTATGTTACATAAGATTATAATGCTTGTCTTGCCAGGAGACTCCCTTCCTCATTGACTTTGAGGAAGCAAGTAGTCATAATGGGAATATCAATATGGCAAGTAACTAAAGGCAACCTTCAGCAACAGCAGACAAGATGCTGAGGTAATCAGTATGATAGCCATAAGAAACTGATTGCTGCCAGCAATCATGTTGCTCAGAAGCAAATCTATCCCCAGTCAATCTTCAGATGAGACCACAACCCTGATACGTGATTGTCTCTTTGTGAGACCCAGAAGTGGAAGACCCAACTTAGTGACACCCAGGCTCCTAACCCCACAGAAACTATGAGATAATAAATGTATGTTGTTTTAAGTCTCTAAGTTAATATTGTTAAATTGCAATACATAGCTAATACAATATTTAGAAGTAGGCATTTGAGTTGCTTCTGAAGTAAGTTTAATTTGTTAAATTGGTAGGAGTGGTCACCATCTTCTGTTAAAAGAACAGCAATGACTTGTCCTTGCCCACAGGTTTAAATCTAAACTCCACAGCAACTTAACCTAAAATGTAAGATTTTCCACCAACTAGCCAAACCTACCTTCTACTCAATCTTATTTCTTTGGTTTTTTGACATAATAACTTGGCCAAGCCAACTTATCCACATTTCCTTACAAACGTCCTTTGTTCAGGACAGTAAATCAGAAGCATTTGACACTTTCAAATGACTTTAAATATCCCATTACTATCATTAACTTCGTGTTTAAGATTTTTAGCTTTATCAATTGAATACATATGAATTGGAATGAAAGAACAAAAAGTTTCTAAGTCTGTTATGATCTTATATTAACATACGGACTTTCTTTCTAATACCAATTCATCAAATGATGAATTTGAAATAAGAAATAAAATAAGAAATAACATGGCCTATAATAAAAGGTATAGCAACTTGCTAGTATGGAAGATTTTAAGTTCACAAAACAATTTTTCCCGAGGGCAATACTTATGTTGAAATGAAGATCCAAATACAAGTCAAGCATTACTTACCCGTAAATTCTTAATCTGCAGTGTTCCTTGTTCTTGTATAGTTGCTCTTGGATCTCTACCCAGGAAAGTAAATCCCTCCTTTAACCAGCTAATTACAGGAAGAGGATCACCAGTAGCTTTACATTTCAGTAATGCTGTACCATCTACTGCTAGTGTTTGGTTGGCCGGGCCTTGTAGAATTATGGGTGGAGGTCTATCTGTCAAAACTAAAGGATAAGGATATTTTCAGTATATTTTAACTTCTCAGAAGTTATATCATACTATTAGGTGTATATCACATACATATTACTTATAATTTATTCTGCATATTCTATGTCCATTATGTATCTATCATCTATACATACTATATATAGCATATTTACTGAGGACATACTATTATTTATAACTTACTCTGAATTACCTACAGTAGATGACAATAGTAAATTCTGACATTATAGTATTGTTGAAAGTCTTTATCATATTAAAATTAAAATAAAAATATGGAAAGTTCATGGCAGTTATTCACAAAATGTATGCTTATCTCTTATATGCATATTTAAGAAAGCTTATAGAATGTCATATGGGTAGAAACAATTTTAATTTTTGCTTTCATTATAAATATATGTATAATATATAATTTCACCCTTCAAAGCACCTTGCTATATAGAGAGACTATGATATGTTGGTTGATGTTAAATTATTAGATATAAACATTTTATTTCCAAGATTATGACACTGGGCCTTAGATTACAGTATTACAATCTGGATGATAGGATTTAACTAGTCCTTAGAATTAAGCAGTAATCTAGTTATACCATTTATGGTATGACAAATTACGGTTTTTATGTAAAATCACTGTTTATATATATCAATTCCTGTGTTCATCTGGGTAAAATTTCCACAATTTCATAAACTTCTTTTGATTAAATATTGTTTCATGGCAGTATCTTCAGTGCCTTTGGAAGTATTTCATAATGATTTAGGAAATATATCAGAATGTTAGTATTATTTAAATGGGTTATGGAATTATGGAGTCATTTGGGTGCAAAGTTTCATCCCGAATTCATTAGAAGAACACTTCATAACAAAACTGACATGTCCAGGTCCAAGGAAGGCTTTGTTAAGAGACAGTTCTATAAACTTCAGCATGGATTTTGGTTAATTACCCAAAATATTTATGCTTATTTATATTTATATTATGTTTATTATATAATTACCAAAAATATGTATATCATATATAAATATAAAACTTTCACAGAAAGGAAAAACAATTGTGGATTTTAATGACTGTTAAGCAACTGTGAGGAGAAAGTGTCTATAAAGGACGTCATGTTGTGTTACAATGTACATTATCAAAATGTCATTTTGCTCATTAATACTCTAATCTCCTTTGTCCACCAGGTTATCTGTTTCCCAATCTATATGCATCATCTTTATTATTAGAATTTGTGGTTTTGAGGGAAAAACATTAAATTGAGCAGCCCCTTTACAGCCTACCATGAGAAAGCCAACCAATTTTAATTTAAAATAGAAGTTATGAAATAGAGCCATTGCATGTGCATGTTAAGATACAATGGACTTCCAATCAACCTAAACCTACTACATCAAAATATGTATTAAAATGTGTGTATGTATGTATGTGTGTCTATATACATATGTAAAACATATAAAAAACTAAAAAAATAAAATTTTGTGTATTATTTACAAACAAAAATTAGAACTACTTCTTTCATGATTTTTTTTGATCAAATTCTTCATTTTAGAAGTAAATAAAATAATCTTCAGAAAATGTGAAAATACAATGTTATATTAATTCTGACACATACTGCACAAATAGATATCCAAACTGAATATTCACGGAACTTATTTTTTTTATGGGTCAAAAATGAAGGGCCAATTCACAAAACATGAATAATTCTAAATTCAATGAGAAAAATGGGTCTGCATTACTAGAGTAGAATCTATTTATTCAATTTTAAATATTCTTACTGCTTTGTTTCAAATTAAATATCTCTATAGAATTTAGGTAACTTCTTATAACCTGTTTTTATTTTTATATCCCTGAAATCATTAGATATAGCCAAGGACATCTGATTAGTCTCTTTCCTTTGTATTGCTCAAATGAGTAGCTCAATGTCTTTTTAATGAATTTGATCAATAAAGTAATTGAAAATCTCCTGGCCAGAAGGAATTTTCAGTTTCGAACATGTTATGGGTGAAAGATGACCACAAGTTTCCATGACACTGAGGTTAAAGGTTAAATGAACATTTAGGGTTTCCAGTGATCTGTGACCAATTCCATGGTTTTCGTTAACTATGCATTATAAAATCCTCAATAAACCATTCATATAAGATCATGGTGTGACATTTATTGTCAACATAATACATAAATACATTTCTTCTCTCTAGTCCTTTTAGATGTTATTGGCTGTACTCAGAATTCTCATTACAATTTTCTAATTTTCTGAGAGAAAAAGAGCAGAAGAAAGGAAGAAATGAACAGTGCCAATGAATTAATGAGAAGGTCTTCTAAAAGGATATTTTGAAATTCAAGTATATTGAAGCATCTTCATTCAATCTATAATCAGTAAAATTATCACTCAACAGAACATTTCATCACCATTAGCAAATCTCATCTTATATGAACACTTGAGTTAAAAATACCTCCAAGAAAGGAGTCTAAGTGTAAAAATGTAGCAACAGAAACACTGTTACAGATGTTTTCCTTGTTTCTCTCAATATGACATACGTTTTTTATTCTACATTGGAATTTCAATTGGCTCTAAATTGCCCCGGGGCACACCCTCCAAAAAAATGTTCCAAATGAAAATGATAGCTCACGTACCATTAAATTGTTAACTAATCTGAAAAATTAAAACTATGAATAGATGCTAAAGGCATCAGCCAATGTAGCAAGTTAGTATTTAGAAAGAGTTATTTGTAATAATAATGTGTGTCTGTGTGTCTGTGTGTGTGTGGTTAGGTCTTGAAGTTAGAGTTCTTTACTGTCAAAATCAATAACTCTATAACCTTCATTCAATGTTTTTGTAAAAGGATCTTGACTTTGGGATTGCTTACTTAAGTAAAAATCAATGTAGGAATTAATATTCAAGCTAGTTGTAGCAAACTGTTCACAGTCATCTCACTTATCAGGTTTAAATTTGTATTCACTCTTTTAGTTTTGACCTCAGAAATAAAGGTAAAAGAACTACTGTTTTGTGAGATTATGTCATCAACCAACACAAGTTCTCAAAACAAAAGTTTTCCTTTTCATTTCATCAGAAATGACTCTGAGTATCTGTCATATCATCTGGCTTTTCTAATTCATCAATTTTGTTTTCTACAAATATGGTTTGCCTTTTTCCATAACAATTTCCTTATTTAGAAACATTTTAGAGTCTGTCTTTTGTAAAATAATATAAGCAACTAGATTATAGTAGAGGTCTTCATCATTATACTTAGAATGTTTTATTCTTGTATATAGAAAACAACTTAGGCTATGGCCAGAATATCTTCTTTTCCCAGTATATGTACCTGGACATTTTTGCTAATGGTATAAAGCATAAAGACTTAAGAAAGATGAATAATTATCTTCTATTTCTTTTAAAAGATACATAGGTATGAAGGAACAAAGATCTTGCCCATCTAAAGAAAGAATTTCTTAGCACTGTTGCCCTTGAACCTGACTTGTTTCAGTTCCATGGCAGTAAATTTCTGCAACATCAGCAGGTGCGGCCATTAACAACTCAATGTTCCCGCAACCAATGTTTGTCTGTTCCATTTATTCCTATTCTTGACATGGTGCTGAATCAGGCAATACCATAGACAGACATTAAAAAATATTTCCTTTCTATTAATTTTAAATTACCATTTAATCTACATGTAAATTTGAATTGTATAAAAGTGAATCAAATTTCATGAGCAGAGAAGGAAGAGAATCAGAGAGGTGACAAAACAAAGTTCTTATATCTCAGAGACCAGCATCAGGGGAAAATAAAAGCCCCACAAACCTCACAAATATAGGAGAACAAGAGAGAATTTTTAGCTTAAGACATCAAAGAACAGAGCTTAAATTCATACTCAAAAGCTCACAAAGTATCTAAAGTTCCCTACCTATCAAATGTGACAAATAAGCTCTTGGGGAAATAAAAACAGATTATGAAGATCCTTACATCCTTTTCAACAACCACTATAAATGTAGGTGACTCACCTACAATTTATAGTACGTAATGTGTAAAAAAAAAAAAAACAACAAGTTCAGCATCCATCAGTAGTTTGGAAGGTATTTAATTAATTTAACTTAGTGAATGAATAATTAAAAAGTCATAGGATGTCATAATGTGATTAGCTAAGAACTCATCTCTGTTTCCACTGATAATATTAAAGATGATATCTCTTCCTCCTCTAATGAGATAAAATTATTAATATCCATTAGAAGCAATCATGTCAGCATAAGACTAAAAAATATATAGATGACATATCTATACACTGAGAGCGTGATGTCATTTCTTTAGAATAAAGAATCACTCTATTTTTAAAAATAAAATAGATAATCTTTGATATTCTTCTTTGGGACAGTACATGTAGAATTAGAGACTATTAAAAATGTTATTTCGCCTAGATTCAAACTTAGAAGATAAGCATTCATTTACATGTTTAGCAACTCAGAAAATTTCACTTGGTTAATATGGATCTTGAAATAAAAATTATTATTTTCCTAAAACAAATCTAATAATAATATCGCACCATCAGTAACTTCCAGTTGAGCTTTTGCTAAAATGCTTCCCGCCACAGTTAGGGCCTGGCAGATATAGTAACCCGCATCCGAGCGCTGAATGTTGGTAATTGTGAGGTCTCCGGTTGGCGAAACAGAGCATCTACTGTTGGGTTGCTGGGGTTGATTTGGAAAAAGCAAGTTCTGTGGAAGAAACACAATCTCATCAATATCTTTTCCCACTCAGAAGGAAAAATATATTAACACTAGCTATTACAATTACTGGAATATGGTTGGAAAGTACATTTATTCTAAAAATATGGTGTTGAAATGATTAAACGTCATTATAGGGAGTCTCAATGGGAAACTTTTTCTAAATCACGGAAAAATAATATGCTTTAAGAAGTCAGCATGCTCTAGTCTGAAGGAATAATCATTTAAAAACCCTGAATCTTGGGGCACCTGGGTGGTTCATTGGGTTAAGCTTCTGCCTTCTGCTCAGGTTATGATCTTGGGGTCCCTGGAGCAAGCCCTGTGGGGCTCCCTGCTCATCAGGGAGTCTGCTGCTCTCTCTCCCCCTGTCCCTCCCCAACTTGTGAGCACATGCACACACTCTCTCTCTCAAATAAATAAATAAAATCTTTAAAAAATAATAAAAAAATAAAAACTATAGATTTTTATCTTAACCCTTTACTTTCTCCCTTACTTACTTCTAGTTACTTAGTATCTTTGAAACATGGCTTCCTCATCTGTAAAATGGGCATAACAATGCTCATGTGACTCATCAGACATTGTGATAATGTGGAATGTAACATTAACTATGCTTGTGTTTTATAAACTGCACATTACTAAGGAATGCAAAATAGACTTTCCACTAATCATTCTGAATACTTGATGTAATCACCTGAATTTCTTTTTTATTTTTTTAAGATTTTATTTATTTATTTGAGAGAGAGAGAGAATGAGAGACAGAGAGCACGAGAGGGAAGAGGGCAGAGGGAGAAGCAGACCCCCTGCTGAGCAGGGAGTCCGATGTGGGACTCGATCCCGGGACTCCAGGATCATGACCTGAGCCGAAGGCAGTCGCTTAACCAACTGAGCCACCCAGGCGCCCTCACCTGAATTTCTTATGAAGATGTTCAAAAGTGTGTGGCTGGGACTGACAGAGAGAGACAGCCAAATCTACTCCTGCTATAAAATTTCTGCAGACTGTAATAGCTTTGAAAGGATCTCGGTGTATATACTACCATCTATGCAAGATGAAGCAAATCATTGAAAATAAAAAGGTGCAGAATGTTTCTGAAGTGTGCATGTGCCCTTAAAGAATTTCAAATATGACTTTTCTATGAAAAATTATTTTACTTCACTATACATCTCACATTAAACACGAGCAGTCTAAACATAGAATTTCAGAAGTTCCTATATGAGAGCAGTAATGTTAACTTGGATGACCTATGCTGCTTTGCTGTTGTTCAATTAAGAAAAACATTTGGGTGTAACAAATCATATTGAGGTATGTTTCCAAGTTGGATTATAAATAAGAACGTATCAATTTTTATGTTGTATTTACTTACAAAAAAGAACATTATAACCCTCTGGGATCTGTTTCTCGACATAGTAATTAATTTTCCAGGTTTGTAATTAAACAGTTTCAATACGTTACAATCAGGAGGTAATAACATTCAATTAAAGGCATAAGACACATTTTCACCTTAAAATGTTTTTACCCTTGAAGTAATACCAATGGAAGAGGATAAAATAGGGTATTAACACTTTTCAATTACGCTAAATGACTTTAATCCTGCGAATGATGTCCTACTTTAATTAGAAGCTCTTCTCTTTATTGCAACATGATAGATGTCCACTTTATTAGATTTGAGTGTGACACTATAAGCCCACTTTACATAAACATTACCATGTTATTAAACCCTTTCTAAAAGAAGTGATGTTTGCGAGCATGTCAGGATATAATTTCAAAATGCTATTGCCCTCCTATAAAACTTGTATTACTATATAAGGCTAGACATTTTCATGCACATGAAACAATTTGAGAACAAGCTAATTCTCTCGTGGAATCCAAATATATTACTGAAATAAACCATCTAAAAGAGAAGGGTCTAAATTTTAAAGCCACTTGAGAATGATACAATAACTCAAAGTATGCACTTTCCTACAATTAGCCATTAGAATACTAATTTACATAGCACTAATACATCAGATGGGCTTAATTCTCTCTGGGATCTCTTCCTCTACAATGTAATATCAGTCCACCTTCTAAATGATTCGTTGACATGGAAAATGGCATATGATTGAGGTTAACCCATCATCTTTATTCCCTGCTTGTGTGATATAGGCACAAGAAAATGGATTACAAGCAAAACCCAGGAGCTCTACAGAGCTCTTCTTGCCTTCAAGTGCCTAGGTATCCTATTAGTGCTAATTGGTATTATCAGCACATATTGAGGAATATGGACCATTAAGTCCAGGCTCTTAACTCTCTCTACTGATGGAGAGTCATAGATCACTGTAAAAATTGGATACTGGATATTGGATACCAATTTATTTTTCCTAATATTCCAATTCATAATTTGAAACTTTACAATTTGCTCAGGCAATTCTCTTTTGTTCTCATTCACAGTCTCTCTCTCTCTCCCTCTCTCGCTCTGATGCAAGGGAGATAGATGAAGGAAAGAAAACCAGACCTAAGATTATAATCAAATCAAATTACCTAACTGGAATTTTTTTTCAGAGATTAATATCCCTGAAATTACATGCCACTTTGTTAAAAAAAAAAAGAAAAAACATTTTAATGCTATTTGATTATCTTTAAAAACCATTAAAGCAGAATGTAGCATGTTTAAATACCATGTTTATTGGGCCACAGGACCAATACACATGTTATGCAATATCTTATGTCAACCTAGAGCTATTTGAGGGCATGTGATTTACACATGATACAGCAGTATTTATATAACAACGAGATATGGGATGATGGAATTTGACTCAATACATGGATTTAAAGTGTAAATTTGCGACAATCAAACTGCTTTACATCATTATATTTATAAAATTGATAAATAAGTAATATATTCATATCATTACATTTACTATCAGTGGCTTGAGGGAGTAACTTTGATGGATCCCAAAGCCACCATGGTGGGTGGAGGGAAAGAGCTACAGGCAAGAGAAACAGTCTTGTTGAGCTACCACGGCTCTCCAGCATTCACCTATCCCAGTTTTCTCAGGTACTGTGAGGCAGGGGTGACCAGAGTGGTGTTGAGCCTCTCCTTGGTGCTGGGCATTATATTAGTATCTGGGCTGTAGGAGACCTCAGGTCCTGGCAGCCCTGGCCTGGGCAGAGTATGAAGATGAGGACTAAGGGGAACTTCCTGATGCCTCTCTACCCAGATAATCATACATAAATTCTGATCAATAGATTCTTTTAATATAGTCTAAAAAAGTTCCCATCTCTGGTAGTTTTTAGATTTCCTGGGACTCTTAATCATGGTTTTCATTATTCCCCAGGAAATTCTTCCAGAATTTGGACTAACAACAGAGGGTGCTGAGGTCTTTTCCTGAGAACAAACTGTATGCCTCCTTAAAGATGGTTCTGGGAAGTCTACAACAAAAATATCTCTAGGTCCTTCAGGAATACACTGATAAATTCTTAGGCAAAGAAGAGTTTTTGGTTTAAGCTAGAAATTCCATTCATTGCCTGAGAACCTAGAGGCTAAGTACTTGTTCAAGTTTTGACACTAAGTGGAAAAAAAAAAAAATAGCATATCCAATTGACTTTGAACGGAGTCTGAAAGGCCATGCTACTCAGAGAGCGCCATGAGTGGACAAATCAGGGCACAGCAAAGACCAGGCAAGTGCTGATTCCTTCTGGTATATAATGTGTTATTTCCTTCTGATATATAATGTGTGATAATGTGCTATCTAATCCCACTGTGAACGAATCCAGAAGGGATGATGGAAGTAAATACTTTTCCCACTCTTAAATGGAAGTATCCTTAAGTTAATGATAAAGAAAAGGCATTTATAATATCTCTCTATGTACGGGGATTGCAATTGGTTTCTAGGTGGCTTGATAATGGAAATATTGTTTGACTTGTTTACACATGCCTAAGATATTCTAAACACTTTATATGTACAAACTCATTTGATAATCCCATTGTAGCTTGCTGCAAGGAAGTAAAATTATTTTTCTGTTCAGAGATTTTAAATAGCCACAGAGGTTTTGATTAGGCTCTTTAAGATAATTTAGTTACACTGAGTTGTATCTATTCTATGTAAAATACAGAATTTTGGACATTAATACTGGAAAACAAAGAACATTATATAGAACATCTGACTCTCACTTATTTTAGAATTAATTTTTCTCTTTTTTAGAAATAAAATAAATTCAACATCGATAACAGGAAAGGCGAGACAAACTTTGAGGAGCACCAGAGACAGAGAGAGTTCAGAGATTTCAGAAAAGCAGTCAAGGTTCACACTCACCTGGCTGCCTTCTTTTTGCCAAAAAACAGCTGGCTGTGGGTTTCCTTTAGTTTCACAGGGAAATGTCACTGTTCGACCTTGAGCAACAATCTGATCTCTTGGCCTAACCACAAACTGTGGAGGAGCTATAATTTAAAAGGAAAGAAAGTGTATAAATATCAACCATTGACAAAGAAAAAGATATCAAAGGGAAAATCTGGTGGATTGCTCAGAGCCAGACAGAAGCTACAGTTTTTAATTTTTTTTCTATTTTTAAAGCATTTTTCAACACACAATGGGGAAAGGAGAAAAGCACTCTATCAAATCTAAGGAAAAGCAACCTTATTAGTAGATACTTCCTAAATGTTGTACATAATAATCCTATAGCCCATATACTTGCATAGGAAAATAGATTTTTCATGATATTCTAATGTTTTTTAAAGAAAAATATGGTTTCTCAATTTGGTTTTGTGATTTGAATAAAGGTAAAAAAGAATCACTTCATTACACAAGTATCTCCTTCCTCTGAAATTAGTCTATTCACAGATATTGACCATTCCTGTAATATTTATAAGACATTGTTCTACACGCAGAGATACCAGAAGCCTTAGAATATGATCCTTATCCTCAAAGTGCTTATATTCTAGAACTGACGAGTTAAAGTGTTGAAGACATCAAAGAATTAAAGAACTGGGAATTACATACAAAGATAACTAACGATATAATGACATGTTTGAAAGTGGTTGATTCTACTTAATTCTTTTCATTTAGATAAATAAGCATTAGTCAGACAATTGCTATGTTCCCCTACTGGACACAAGGATACAGAGATAAAAAAAATATCTATCCTTCAGTCTTCAAGGAACTCACAACCTAACGGGAAACACAAAACATGATGATGACAACAGCAAAAGCAAGGTAAAACAATTATCTAAGACTATGCTAAGTTCAATGATAGACATGCTTTCAGAGCACAGCATAGGAGCATTTAAATCCTAGTACATATAAGAAATGTGACAGGACTTCAGGAGAAAAGGATCCCTTTGTGTTATGGCAGCTGTGAAAGGCTCTATGCAGAAAATACACATTATGGGGACTTTGAGGAAAGGGCAACATTTAGATTAAGTGGAGAAATGAACACATTCCAAGCAAGGAGCTTACTGAGCAAAGTGCAAGAAGCAAGAACACATCCAGTGTACAATGTGTATTCTGGCAGAAATGAAGGGTCTCAGTTGTGTAAACATCATTGGCTGAAAAACATAGATATGGATGTAGCCTAAGAAACTCCTGAGAAGCCAAAGTGGGGATTTTGTTCAGGCTCTTTTTAATCCAAGAAATGACAGATGCAAAGCAAAATCGTTAGATGCCTTAACCCTTTAACAAATATAGTATGGACTGTGAGGGAGGCAGATCAGTCAATAAAAGTAGGAACTCTGGTTGGAAGACGAGGGGAATGATGTAGGCAAAGAAAATGAGACCTAGGCGTGAGTAACTCCAATAGAAAAGAAACTAAAGGGATGGGGGGTAAAAAATCCTGAGAAAGTTCAAGTTTCAATTGGGAGCCAAGTGAAAGACAGTAGACAGTATAACTGGAAGTTTTCACAAGGACATCTTCTCCATACGGAAACCCACTTCCATTGACAAGAAAACAGCATGTTTATTCCATGACTTTTCTCTCATCTGTTTACACTTTAAATCGTTGCTTATGCTAGAAAATGGAGGATGAAAAAAAATTTTTAAATCAACTCTAATTTTTAAAACCTGCTGTCCATGGCAGCCATCCTAAAATTTGAACTCTAAAGAATTAGAACAATAAATGACGTTCAGTTGAAGTCTTTACCCAGAATTCTTTCAGCCCCTCAGGAATACAAAAGAGCAGGTCCAAGAACAAAGTAAATGTAGGGTAGCCTCAAACATACAACCAAGGACTCATTCTTATAAGAATGCTAGTGTAGAAACAGCAGCAGATTTTTTTTTTTTTTTTTTTTTTCACTGAGAGTTGTAGTGGCTTAGTTTTTGGTGTTCTATTATACTGCCTCCTAACTCAACCCATTCAACACATACCCCAGGGACAGCAGGGATAAATCTACTATGTGAAATGTTCTTCTATAACTATAGATAATAGTAGACCCAGTCTAACAGTATGGAGAACCCAGATTTATGGATCTATTTGGACAGAATGTGGTTTATGTTGCCTTGCATTTTCAGGAGATTACTTGCTTCTTACAATCTTCTTGTTATTTCTACACAATTTCACTGAATCAGCAGACAGATACTGATTTTTGTTCCATGTGTTCTAATAGGAATGATAGATTAAATCAATGTTACAAAATTACTTCAGAGACAACTCTATAACACTGCAATGTCCATTTTTCAGGGAAGATATGAAACCACTGGATTATTTATACCAAAAAAGACTTAAGATTGGTCTCTATTATCTCCAATATCCAAGAAAAATAATACGTATTAAGCAAAATTTAAAGATCAAATACAGTTCCCACTTCTTAGTAATCCTATGAAAGACAAGTTCAGTGCCAATATGGATACTAAGCCAGAGTAACTTAGCTTATACCTCATTATCAAAAATTAAAAAAAAAATCATTTAACAGTCTGATAAAAGTCACACATTCAGCTTATTTGTTCATTTGTACTGCTTTGGACTAGAAAGAATTTAAATTGGCTCACATACTGGTTAGTAAAATCTTAGAGCCCCGTTTGTGCTATGAAGTCCTTCTTTATATAATTCATTTTTAAAATGTAATAGTTGAGAATACACATGATTGAAGTCACCAAATAAAACATCAAATGAAAAGAATGAAAATATATTTTATAGTCTTAAGTATATTATGCTTACCCTGTATCTGTCTACCCATCTACTTCAGTAAAATTAACATCTATACTTTAATTATAATCACATACCACCTTGTATTTAATATTTTAAGATTTTAAGAACTTCTTAGTAGATAAGTGATTTTGCAAAATGCTTTTGGAATCTAGATCCTACAATTTTAACCAGCTGCGAAAACATACCCCCCCACCAAAAAAAAAAAGGACTGGCAAATGACCACAATTATCTCTCCACTTTTCTGAAAAGATATGATTCATTCATTTATTCATTCAAAATGCACTGATTGACTACAAATTATGAGACATTCTGTTGGGTAGAGGGGATGGAAAGCCAAATAAAAAATTGGCCAATACTTCCAAGTAAATAAGTAAATAAACACAAACGGAACAGAGTTTGATTTGTATAATAATACAAAAAGCAGAGGGCACTGGGTGAGAAAGGCTGGAAGAGCAGCAAATAGACTGGGTGATGAAGAAAAAAGAGGCAAGATGCCAGACAGGGCCATGGTTGAGTTGTGTTTTAAAGCACAAGCAAGAGTTCACTGGACGAAGAGGAGTAAGGTCACTTGGAAAGAGAGAAGCAGACATAAGGCAGAGACTTGGGGAGCTGGGTGTGTTAGGGGAGTGTAAATGGTCTTAAGAATAAAATCAGAGATGCAGAAGTGATATAAATAGGGCCAGATAATTTATGCTAAAAGAACTTAAATTTTGCCCTGAAAGCGACGGAGATCTGTTCGAAGACGTTTATGCAAGAAAGATGTAGTAAGATTTATGTTTTAGAAAGAATGCTTTTTCTAAAAAAGAAAGGACAGATGCGAGGCGGGAAAATCTTAGCAAGTCAGGCAGAAAATCCAGTTGAGAATTGTTAGTCATAGTAGCACCTTAAGAGAACACTTCATGAGAATTCTTAAAGGACAAAGAAATTCTGTAATATTATAATGTAACATTTACTAATACTGATATGACCTATGAAGACCAGGAAATCATAATTTTTGAGTTTTTATCCAATACTGAATTTAAAAAAAAAAAACCCTAATAAAATAACTATCAGCATTTGTGTTATTCATACTATGAAGAATTCTTTCGTATGACTTTTATTTATGTTGTATTTTTATTCCAAGTTATTATAAATACACCCTATTTCTAAAGTTCCAGATAGTTTCTTGTCATCAGAACCTAAGCCACACTGCTCTCACTGGAATGGGATTCACCTTATTATTTTTAAAATTAAACAAACAAAATACAGATATTAAAGCTAAGCAAAAAAATTTAAGAGTATTTAAGTGTCTGAAAATGTACATCCTTTCCTATTGTCACTTAACGTTGGGCCACCAAAGCAAATTGCATCAATCACTTTTACTTCTGTAGACTCTCTCTGCTCAAGATCTATATTGCAATCTCCTGTGAAGGCCTATCAGCTGAAGGAATTTATTTTTGAGGTTTTAAAATGAAAAACTGCATCAATAATTCTTCTGCTAACATTTCACATTTTCAGTATTTCTGCCAGGTGGCAGTGAAAATGGTTTGAAAAGACAGTACTTGGCTGATGGCACCGATGGGAGGGAGTAGGCAGAGAGGTGGCATTTTATCAATACAGCAAGGTAGCACAAATTGTGCTCTACATAAAATGGATTTTCTATGATGGCTCTCATTAAACATAAAAAAAAAACATGATTGGGTCCTCAAGATGACAATTTCAAACACACGTTTAAACCCAATGTGCATTAAAGAGGTTGAGGTATAAACTCCAGAAGAATATGCTAGTGATAGAAATGGCAATTCTCTTACATATTTTCTAAGAGAGAAGACTATAAAATACATATTCATATCCTCTCTAAAATCCAAAAGCGGTAGACAAATCTTTTGTAGTTGTGATATAATAACAGAGTTGCTTAATCTGTTAAGTGATTATACCTTATTGTTACAGCTATCACAGGAAATGAGATGAAGAAAACAGTGGTACAATTCAGTGTTCGATGGATACTTCCAACTGAAAAACAGTAGCTTTATAAGAAGAGCGGATTGTGTGATTTCCAGAGAAGTAGACCCAAATATAAAAAGGTCAATTGAGATTAGAGGTCTGGTATTGTTCACATGAAACGGCATTTTTGAGAATTTAAATACAATGCACAGTAAATCAGATTTGATTTCTGCTAAATTATGCTTTGATACTGCATTTAGCCCAAGCTGGCTTCCATCAAAGTCAGGCTACAGCTCTGTTTTGCTAATTCCCGCTGGTGGAAGTGAGTGGGTGTTATGGAAATCAGATGGCTGAACATGAGTAGGAGGCACAGGCCATGCGTGAGGTGGGCTTGGAGATGAGGGGCTGGGGAGACCTAAAGGTTAATCCCATCATGTTCCGAGTTGTTTTTACAGCAAAATATGACTTTCTATGGCAGATGTGAACATGGAGATAGTCATGCAGCAGTTGCATATATTAATATGTGACAGGATGGTTACAGGCACAGTCGGCTGAGCTTTCTTTGGGTATAATTGTTGCCTGAGTAAGTAAGCTTCTTATTCTGTAATAAACATTTTGAACTTTATATCTTAAGCCAGTAGAAAATATTTTTTTTGCTATTTAACATTTTTGCTTGTTACATTCTAAAATATTCTATAAGCCTATTTGAAAAGCACACTCATTTATCATATGTTTCTGTTAAAGATTTGCTGAGTCACAATTGCTTAATACAAGGACAATAATTAACATTAATTGTGTGTTCATTTAAAGCCAGGCAGTGTGTTAAACCATTCACAGGCATTATCTCATTTAATACTCACAGAACTCTATGTATGAACTACTACCATTATCATATGAAGATCATCAAACTAAATCTTATAAAGGGCACATAGGTTTTTAAAGATTAAAAGCACTAGGTCGGAGGACAGGTTTGACTTATGGTCCATCTAATGCCATAGTTGGACCTCTTAAACATTGAGCTTTTAGATTAATTCAGTTGACTTCAAACCATGATCTGACTAAAATTCGCCATCTCTAGTACCACACAGAAGGATAAGAATCATACGCTATGATTTCCGATATGGTACAAGGATGTTAAAATCATAACATTATGTTTTTCCTGAATAATTGCTTTGATTATTAAAGTAGCATAAAACCTATGATCTTGCTCTTTCTGTGCTACTGAAAAGTACAACCTTTCTCAAGTATACTCATTTCAAGTCATTCTTTATTCAAAAACCTACAGTACTTTTCTTATAGCTTGCCCTTGCAATGCTTGCAAATTGTTCCCCTCAGTGTAGCATTCTGCTACACTGGCCTGAGATTTTACCATCCTGACACTCACTTGTCCCCAGACCAGCTTGGGTATTTCAGCAGAACAGTCTACTTTTAACCACTTGCATGTGTATTGGCTTGTTCCCGAGGTTCACCCATCTCATTATCTATTATTCTTTGATCCAACTTGTTGACAATGATTAACCTGAGCGCACTCTATGTTCTACTTTTTTTGTGTTCTTTCCACTTTAAGATACCTGTTCTTGCTTGCATTGCCTTTTGTTTCTATTCTTCCTCCTGCCTGGGTGTCTTGCTTCCTCAGTTCAGTTGTAATCTCTTACTGGAATGGGGGGCTACCATTTTGCATTGAAATGGAATCTTTATTTGGCCTGAAAAAGTCCCATGTAGTGAACGCTAAATAAATGTCTTGAAATAGGATACTAAAAACAAAAAGTTCTTGATCTAAAGAAAATACTCAATTTTTTTTCCATTTTATCATACTGGAAGGATATGACACATTCCCACCAGAGATAGTGACTCACTAATGTAGTAATTTGGGTGGAGGGATGCCAAAGAAAATACGTTGTTGAAAATAATCTCCCAACTGATTCTGATATGTCCTTCTGTAGAGATTGCCCCTGTACCATATTGGAAATTTATGACACAAAGACTACAAATGAGTAGCCACCATCCCAGAGTGACAACAACAGTACAGAAAAATAGAGGAATTGTGTAACAACCAATTCTATATTTTCCTGAAAAGATTTAGTTAATAGGCTTACCCCCACCAACAATAAACACAGTGAGAAGTCATTTCATTAAAATGCAATATAGAGTGGGATTAAGAGATGAATGTTTACTTAGTTTATCATCAGAACAGACTAACTTCTAATTGATAAATGATTGTTTCTTCAACTTACTTAATTCTATTTAATTTTTACTATTTGGCACTTCATTTGACTTCAAAAGAATTTCTGTTAATAATATTGGAAATGCATAATGTCATAAAATATTTGATTTGAAGTTTATTAACACATAATTCATCTCAGAGGAAGCAGTGCATTTATAAAGGAAAACAATTCAGGGATATAGGATTTAAAATAATCACTTTTATAAAGTCTGTTTAATCACATTTTATTCATTTGTCATTATTCTCAAGGAATACAAGTAATCAAATTGCTAAATTACCTACCTTTCCAGTTAACCTCTTTCTTATTGAGTTCATGGCAATAACTCTTCCATTTGAGTGCTTATGCCTTCTTTCTCAGCCACTACCTTACTTCTAGCTAATATTAAAAATTTCATGGTAAAATTCCAAAATCTATAGCTTTCCTTTCAACAATAATCTAGTAATTATCTCTATATATGCTTCTTCATTAATCTAGTATCTCTTTATAAATATAAATACATATAAATTTATCCCTACATTTGCTTCCTTAATGTCAGTGTGAAAAAATAAAAATACTAAATGAAATACTGCTTTCATAAATATGAAAAGAAAAGTAAATGTTCAAGGGCAATAGAATGGCTACAAAGAATCACAATTCTTATATTCTTCATCTATTTAGACTTTGCTTTCTACTCTACCCATGAAACATCTCACATATACAAATGCATTCAATCTTGTATGAATAAAGACATGTTGCAATTATGTAGCTATTTTAGAACTACTTTTATGGAATTTATTGATTGTGGGAAGACTACTTTTTGAGGGTTCATATAATAGCTAGAACTCTAAAAGTAACACATGATTATTCAAAATCTGAAGATCAAATAAAGCCATGGAGTTAGTCAAATGAATTATACAGTGTGACTATAAAATAATGTAAGTGGCCTTCTAAATTGACATATACAGTAAGCAATTCCAAGGAGTATCAAAAGTACTGAGTTTTAGTAGTAAGTGTGACACACACACACAAGTATGCGTGTTTGATAATCGTGGTGAAAATAATTTTTTTTAAATTTATATTCACACATAATATACTCCTCCTTGAAGAGGAACAATGCAAATATCAAAATGAAACATTTCTATGATTATAGAGAGTGCATAGAATGCCTTTGAAAAGAGTAAATTCATTTGGCTCAAAATATCTTGAATTTTTGGATTTTGTAGGCTAGCATATAAAAACAGTGTTATAATAAACAACTACATGCACATAGCCATTTGTATTTATTTGGTCTTAATTGTTTTTTAAAGACAACACATCACTGGAATACATCACAGTAATAAAATTTATGCTAGAAATGAATTCAGATGTTGGTTGGCACTTTAACCAACCGCAGACATTTACTGGTTTTATTTTGTGCTAGTGTCTGAGGGTACGAAGATCCCTGTCCCTGGAACTCGCTGGTTACAGAGGAAACTCATATGAAAATAATCAAGTATGACACAATTATATTCCTCATGATGAGGGTTGTAATACAGGATGTCCTACCATTATGACAATAACTTAACTCAGTCTGTCTCCAACAATTGGGGAAAGCATGGAGAAAGGAGGAGAGAGAGAAAGAAAGAGAGAGACAGGTTGAATTGTTCCTTTGAAATTAAGTAGATAAGGAAGGGAAAGTGGGAATTTGTTCTTCACAGAGGGAAAAATGCATGCATGCATGCTGGTCAGATCAGTCTGTTTATTAAACTGAAGGATTATGTTGGTGGAACCATGAATTTTTTCCATGTAAATAATCTTTATTGGCTTTAGCAAGTCCATTTTAATCCTCTAATGGTATTAAATAGTTCTACATTGCAATAAACATGATAGTTAATTTCTAAAGTAACTAAGTTGGATATATTTAAGATAATTTTAAACTTTCTTATATTCCAGTTTGCTAAAATAGATTTCATTTTGATTGTAGGTAAGTATAGGAAATCCTGTTAAATATAGGAAATCATCCTGAGACTCAACATGCAAATGTCATAGACAGTCTGAATTCTAAAAAAGTTATAAATTGAGAATGCCTAGAAAAATCTGACAAATTTTATACAAATTCTGAATTGTCAAGCACATCTTCCTATATTACTCTGTCCATTATCAATAGGAGTTTTACTTTTCTACTGGCATTCCTGACCGACTAAAATACTGAAAACAAAATAAAATTTTGTTTTCTCTAAGAGACTGTTCATTCTCAAAAACAAAAAAACAAAAAACAAAACCCAAACTATTAGCTTAAAAGCTAATGAATTATTAAATAAAGCAATATTTACATTATATTTTTAAATGATCCCATTTTTCACCAACAGAAAGAGAATACTTTAATGAGTAGTGAAAAAAATTCTGTCTAGATCCTAACCTGGGAAAACTAGACATTTCCGCATTGCGGATAGAAGGGGCTGTAAGTATGGGGTTGTGGAGGGGATTCTTCAAGTAAATGGTGAGACAAGACATTCATTTTCACTCACTTAACCTGTCAACTTGCCAGAACTGTCATGTCAGCACTCCAGCTAAACCACGAAGGCTGATCACATCCCATTATCTCATTTTTTTTAGAAAAAGATTGCATGAAGATGCCAATCAGAAAAAAAAAAAAAGAAAGAAAAAAAAAACTTGCAACCAAGAAACAAATGTACTGATGCTGAAGGGCTGCTTAGTTAACGGAATTTTAATATGCAACTGCAATGTTTCTTAATAACATTAATTACACGCTTAGTAAGGCACCATCCTAACTCATTAGTGCCTTCTTTTTGTTGTATTTTATCTCCTACTAGCAGAATGGGGACTATGTGATTGGCCTGCTACCATTAATGTTGTTTAATCTTTTTATAGCACTATTTAAAGCTGCTTGCATAAACATTTTCTAGGCAAGTATTACCTATGTATGCATATGTGTGTATCAATTAATTGCACCAACATTTGGCTTGCCCCTACCCCATGTAAGTGTTATGCTAGACCTAGAGGCAGCAAAAAGATAAATACAACAATGTATTTACTAACAAAGAGTTAATAGTTTTGTAGAACAGATGAAAATAATGTCTCTAATAAATCTAGAAAGCAATGCTTGCCATAAGAGATTTTAAAAGGCATTCAGATATATTTTAACTCAAAATTTAATTTAACTTGGTAGCTTATATATTTTTAATGAATCTAATTATGAGCTATTCCCTTGAGTGACATTTAATATGCTTAAATAAGTAATGTCATAATTCAAATGTCATGCATATAATTTTTAGGTGTAATGCACATCACATCTATTTTATAGTACATAGAAATACACACACACACACACATATATATATATATCATGATATCTCTTTCTATCAAATTACAAATTACTATAACATGTAAATGAAAATGTTGACTATCTTAGAAGGTATGATTAAAATATTCTTGCTATTTCTTTCTGGCAATAGCCAGTGAAATCTCTTAATACTAATCTCCTAACACTGTTTCAGCCCAGAGTATTTATATTATTTTGATGTTTGATATTTATAGTACTTTAATTTTAACTACTAAGTTAACATATTTAGTGTTTATTTTATTCTTATTTTAATAAACTCTAAAATCAATGAGTATTTAAGATTTTTGATACTTAGTTTAAGATAATGGAGTAAAGGCTTATTGTTCCACTTTCCTCTATTTACTACAAGAGAAATTAATATTATAGATAAACTACGATAGCCCAAAACCACAAATGGTGAAGTAGTCCTGCCAAACATAGTCAAGTCTGGAAAAAATGGGAGGAAGCATGGTAAATACCAACTAGCCTCTATTCACAATCCTCTATCAATGCCAATTTCACAAAAACTACCTGTCAACAATGTGAGAACCCATCCCATGGTCCTTTGATGAGAAGAAGAAAAAAAAATTAGAGTCAAGAAGGAGACTTGGGAAATATGAGATATGACTGTAGAAAACCAGTTAAAATGCAGAAGTTGAGGAGAAGGTACTGAAGGAAAGGAAAAGCCAAGCCTAATGTGAATGGCACAATTGCAGGGTGGCCTCCATAACTTTCACTTCCTGGAGACACTCCCATGATTATGTTATGTCTCATGACAAAAGGAATTTTGCCAATGTAATTAAGGTTACTAATCAGTTGGCCTTAAGATAGAATAATCAGATGGGCCTAACCTAATTAGATGAGACATTTCCATCAGGAAAGTTTCTCTAGCTGATAGCAGAATGGGAAGTCAGAGAGATATAAAGCAAAGCACATGAAAGATTCAACAGACCATTGCTGAATTTGAAGGTTGTGATGGCCTTGTACAAAGGTTGACAAGTGAACTGGGACCCATTGCTGCCAGCTAACAAGGACATGGGACCTTAATCCTATAGCCACAAAGAACTTAATTCTGCTAACAAAACTGAATGAATTTTGAAGTGGAGTCTTCTGGAGAGTTTCCAGAAAAGAGCTCAGCCTGCAAAACCTTGATTTTGGCCTGTGAAGTGCTAGGAAAAAGGACTCAGATGAGTCTGTTGGGGCTTCTTACCTATAGAACTGTGGCCTAATAACTGGGTGCTAATGAAGTTGCTCAATTTGTAGTAATTTGTTAGGCAGCAGTAGAAAACTAATACATCTAAAAGCCATCTTTATGATGAAGCAGGGATTATGAAGAAAGATAGGGTGCCTGGGTGGCTCAGTTGGTTAAGCGACTGCCTTCGGCTCAGGTCATGATCCTGGAATCCCGGGATCGAGTCCCGCATCAGGCTCCCTGCTCGGCGGGGAGTCTGCTTCTCCCTCTGACCCTCCTCCCTCTCGTGCTCTCTGTCTCTCATTCTCTCTGTCTCAAATAAATAAATAAATAAAAATCTTTAAAAAAAAAGAAAGATGAAGAGGGCATTTCATGTGGACTATGGACAGTTTCTCATTTAAAGAGATCTGCTGTTTACCATCAGAGTCACCAGCATCCTGAGAAGAGATAAGATCTTTTTTGATAAACTACTCAAGATAACGTCCACTAGAGGCTGCTGAATGACCCTGGTACTTCCCATTTTCTCTTCTCCAAAAATGCAAACCCTAATCTTCAGCAGTTAACTAAGTGATTAATAATCAGGTGGGGTCTAAAAACAGGATCTATGTAAAATAAAATAAAACAAGCTGCCCATTAACTGATTGTTTAATTATTGACAGAAAGAACATAATCAATTACTTAACAAAAGAAAAAGAATCTTTTATCTTCAAATAATTACCCAAGGAAACACAGAAATACTTTAAACTAAATAGTTGTCCACAGTCTAAATGAAATTACATACCACAGGGCCTCTCTTTTTAAAAAGAATCAAACTTAAAAAAAATAAATAAAACCTCAAAACGGGATTAAAGAGCTCAAAGGCAACTGGAGGTGAAGACTATTATATTTAAGGTTAGCAAGGAAATGATGAAAAAAGAAAATAAAATTAAATAAATAAAATATATTTTTAAAAATATATTTTAGAAACAAAAAAATGATAATTGCAATTGAAAAAGTCAGGGAGATAATATAAGCATTAAGAAATCAGACAATATGAAATAAAAATGATGACTTCAAAATTATTATACAGAAGTTAATAAATATGGAAGTAAGACAAAGGAAAGCCAACATTACTCATGGGAGACAGAAAAAGTGAGACAGAAAAAAATAGTCAAAGATAAAAGAGAAGAAAACACTCTTGAAATAGAGTAAATTAAAGCATGAATCTGCAGATTCAAGGGCTTGTGTCCTGGGGATATTAGATACAGGGTGATCAGGACCAAGATATTATCCAGAAAGGTTCTAGAAGAAAGGACTACATTGGTCTTCAAATGGTAAAAGGGAATCTCAGCCAAAGATATTCCATAAACCTCAGAATTCACTACAGTACAATTCCAATTCTAAAACAATCCAACATTTTCACCAAGGTTTGAGAGAAAAAAAATATGACTCAATAATTTTATACTTATCCTCTACTTTAGAGGCAATGAACAGACATTGTCAAACACACAGGTCCTTGCAGAAGAATCAGGTCGGTGACTAAAACCAGCCAAGCATGAGAAGTAGCTAGCACTTGTTTTTCACTTTAAGAATTAGCATTAGCTCGAGAAATTTTAAACGTTTCACATTATGGAAACTCTGTTGGAATGTACAAGACAAAACAGAATGCATTTTTTTAACCTACTATTTAATCAAAACATATGGAGCAATGAAAAACGTGATGCTTAATAAAAATTAAATGGGACTCTGCATAAGGTAGCTAATTAGCGCCAGGTGCAGGAAACATTAAGTGCTTGTAGGAGGGAGATGATTGCCTCAGGTCATGGGGTAACAGCTTGTCCAAGGAAGAAAGTCTGCAGGGAATAAAAGTATAGGTTTCCTTCCAAGACACACTCAGGACGCCTTTTGCAGGAAAGTGGATCTTGACATGAAAGGGTTCATATATAATACCTACATGTTTTCTGATTAAAAAAAAGAAAGCCTGGAATATTTCCAATCTTAAGTTAAATTATATACAGCACATAAAATTTTCCAGATTTCAAGGTGGGATCGAGGGTGGTGGTGTCAGAAAGATCAGTTGTGTTATTCTGTAAGTAATGTCTGCTTTATAATTTGCCTTGAATGAATTTTTCAAATACTCACTTTTTATTGGACATCTTGGTGGTCTCAATAATGTGTTTTAGAGCATGTTAAAACAACACTACACTTCAGCTCAAAACGGAACTTTCTAAAATGAGGATCTGTTTAATTTTTGTGTTTAAGCCGTGAAAAGATTGGAAAAAATAAACAAAGTCCCTATAGATTTTTGTTTAGAACAGCGGCTACTTCTTTAAAACAATAATTAAAAAATGGGAATTTTGTCTCAAACATACATATTTCTCAATACCTACAAACTCTTGCGTGGCCAATTATATTCTTCCATCAAAAGGAAACATACTTTTGAGTCACTAAATAAGGAAATACTTAGAAGATTCCATAAAGTTGTGTATTGTCAGTTTGTTTTTGATTTTTTAAACAAGTTTCACCTGATGCCCACAGCTTTTAGCTTCCATACTGGAGGCAGTCAGCATTTAGCATATGGTATACATGATACAAAACGGAGCAGGCCTCAGTTCACTAGCAAGGCAGCTGGTAGATTTGACAGTTCTCTTCCAAATTACTCATCATGTTTTGAGTTGCTGCTAGGAAAAAATGTGCTGCCCGTCTCCAAAATAGATGTTCTTTTTTATTTTTAAGCTTGGGAAAGGCTTCCAAGAGAAGATAAGACAGATGGGTATAGGAAGCAAGATATTTATTCCTATTTAGACCATTTTCTTCTGTCAGTTCCCTTATCAGAACTTATCGGAAGAGTTTTCCAAATAAATGAATATTTCAACATTCTTAGTTAACTCTGTCCTAGCATGTACTTTTGCTTCTCATACAAAGAATGCCTTCGGAATAGTAAAAAGTCAAAGCCACGAGAAGGGCTGGCAGACTTTTAATAATCAAAGTGGCATTTGTCTCAATTTCATGGTAATTTTGTGGTAACCAAATTATGGAAGTTGCATTGAAGGACTCTTTGAAATGTTGACTTTGCCAATGAGCAAGTGAAATCTGGAGAATACTTTTCTCCATTGGCAAGTATGTGATTGTCTGCTTTCACTGATACTTCCCCCACTGAGGATCCTCTAAGTCAAGAGTTTTTCCTACAGTCTCAAAAATAGACCAGAAGGTGTTTATTCCAACTGCAAATTGCATAGAGTTGCCAATTCTTTAATTCAAATGAAGGTCATAAGAATTATCCATTGAGACAAAACTCCCAGTTTCGGGGTTTATAAGGATTTCTAAATGGGCTTTCCACATGGACTACCAAGTTGTTTGTTTGTTTGTTTGTTTTTTTAATCCTGTATGGAATGTAGTTATTAATTTCTGAATCTATAAATATTCTGGAGTTTGCATAGATTTCTAATTTTCTTTCAAAATCTTTACACAGGAACTATCCCTTGAATTTTCTCTAAATTTTAGATATTTGGTACATATTTCTTTACCTAATTTATATTGGACTTCAAAGCTGAATTTTCTCACTTTTCTGTGATTTCTACTTTGTGGAATACCCTTTATGCTATTGCTAAGAGCTTCAAAGTTGAAAATCTTGCATTTCAAACAACTAACAAATATTAATATTAATGTACTTTGCTAAGAGCTTCAAAGTTGAAAAACTTGTGTTTTAGTCAACTAACAAATATTAATATTAATGTAGTTTTCTATTATTTGACCATTTAATTTATGATTTACTTGACTTGTACCCTTCTGACCTTACAAAAAAAGTTGGCATATCCATAGCTCCTGAATTAAAATTCATGTAAAAAGCTTATGCAAAGAAAAAGCAAGCTAATTTCCTCATTATCCATCTCATCTTTGGTGATCCAATAAAAGCATATCCAACATTCAGTTTCCAAAATTAATAGCAGTTGTCAAGTTTAAAGTATAGTTCTTCATATTTCTGAACATTGTCATAAGTCATTGGAGATGGATTTGTGAAATGACAGACTTTCCCAGAGTAAAATACCATGTGTCAAGAAGCTATTCTTTAGTTCCAGCCCAATGGGAATTTAAGAAATCATTTTAAACAAGAATAAAAACAGAAATAACTTTGAAATGCCTTGTAGGTGACAAGTACATCTCAAAGCTCCCTGTACATCACATTTTCTAATCAATGTATATCTTTTTTTTAATTATCTCTGTGCTTTAAATGTATTGGAAATTATTAACATGTCGTTTTCTGTTCTGGGAACTTGTGAGATAACGTAAGTCAAGTGGTCATGGTTTATCGGCATAAGGTTTCTATAGAGAAAGATCTAAAATTTAAATGTGATTTTTCCTGTTAACTTGCAAAGTTATCTTATTGCTTCCTATTCACTTCTTAATTTTAGATATCATACCACAGATAGGTAAAGTTATCATTAATAAGAATTCATACAAATACTAAAAAATAAGGCTTAAAAATTCCTCGATTTCCTAACATCCCCAATTGTAAAAAGCATGATCAATTTAATAATTGTGTTTAAAGAAAAAAAAAAAGCCTGCATTTTTCATTCAAATTAATTGTAAGCCATAACTGTGTTTCAAAAATATAAAAATATGAAATAATATCATGTCTCAGAAATTAGGAATATGTTAACCACTGTTGGCATACAAAGTGTTTTCACATATATAATCAATCTTGAGCTTATTTCATCCCTACAACAGCTTTGATAAGTCAATACTACTCTCTCCATTTTATAGACAGAGTGACCTACGATCAGGAATATTAAACAATTAACAAAGGAAGTACTGCTCAGAAATTGCAGACCAGAAACAGATGGGGAAACCAAAGTTCTAAATTTTCTATATTTGCTATCTATGCAAGAATATACTACATAACAATAAAGTTTGTGAATGTTTCAGCTAATGGAGAAAAATGTTTTGAGTTTGGAACAATACATATCAAATGTCAATGTCAAGCCAGTGTATTAAGAAAGATTTTGAAGTTTTCTTCAAAATGGATTTCTTCAAATTTTTTTCAAAATGGACCATTTATAAAACTGTGTCAAATCAAATAACTTATTAAAATATCTTTAGGTATATTAAAGAAGCACTATAGTAAATTCATTCATTCATCCATCCGTCCGTTTTTGCATCCATCTGTTCATTTACTTATAACACAATTACCAAGATTTATTTTATTTAAACACTTTTGTTGGTTGGTTAAGCTAAACTTTAAAAGAGATGGAGAAAGGTTATTAAATCGATGGATTTGAAAAGATCTTACTTTCCAAATGTTTACAAATAATTACCACTTAAATTACTGCAAATGCAAACAGTTAACTTCAATTTTGCACAGCCAAATGAAAGATGAGGTATATTAAAACCACCAACTTTTCATGCCAAAGAACACAACTCATCCTTCTCTTTTCCTCTTAGTGTAAGCATCTACTTAGAACAACTTGAAGCATTCTACCAAATTTTGTTTAAATAGGAAAACAGAAAATAAGTATACTGCAGTTAAAAATGCCATTACAAAGCAAGGACTCGAAGCAGTTTAAAATCAAAGAAGTGCATCAAGTAATCAAACTTCTTAATTTAGTTCCTAATCATTCACCTTAATGAGTATCAAGCATAACTAATAAATGATTATTATATATATACACAGGAAAAATGAATTATTATATTTTTCTCTTTAAGAAAAATTAGCAGTTTATATAGTATTAAACATTCATATATTATTTTCCATGAAACTCATTACCTATTCATTGTTAATACCATAGGTCACTACAAAATGGTTTATCAAAATGATGAATAGATCAGGAGCAACTTTTACGGAAGAGAGTCCCACAAGTAATATTTTAACATGGGTGAATAAATATATTTCATTCTATCAAATCCTACTATGCATGAGTTATGAAGCATTGTACAAAGCCATGCTAAATGGATAGAAGGATGGCTACTTACCAACAGGGCGAGCTGTAGACATTACAATGGTGTGGTGAGAACATAAAGAAGAAATTAAAAAAAAAAAAAAAGAAAATTGTCAGAATGCATGATGTGTAATGTTACACTTAAGTATGGACAGTAGAGTGATCTCTAGTCTTATAATTCAAGTATGAACAGGATGTCTGAGTTTGACTAAAACTGAAAGTTATAAATATAATTCTAAGAAAATAATTATTTTCATTGCAGAATTAGCTCTATGCGAATTGAGAGCTATTTTATGTAAAGTCGTATTGTCATCACTTACTATAGTTATTTTTTCAAAGATCTTTTTAAACAGCCTGTATTGCCCTAAAGTTAAGAACCTGATGAATATAACTATCCAAGTCATAGACTAGCAAATGTCAGGTCAATAATAGAAGTCTTCACTGTCTGATTTAAATAGCAATTGGATTTTAAGCATGGTTAGTCAGAACCATCGCAAGGACTACCTAAAAGCCCCTGACGCTGCTTTTCAGCCAGTATTAAGATCACATCACTTTTCATCCATGGACAGGGTGGATGAAAATATAACAAATAGGTTGGAACATCCTTAGAGATTTCAACTGAGTAGCTCCCTAACTACTGTTAAGCTTTTTTCTTTTTCTTTCTTTCTCTTCCTTCCTTCCTTCCTTCCTTCCATCCTTCCTTCCTTTCTTTTTCCTTTCCTTTCCTTTCCTTTCCTTTCCTTTCCTTTCCTTTCCTTTCCTTTCCTTTCCTTTCCTTCCATCCTTCCTTCTTTTTTTTTTTTGACAGAGGGCAGGAAACAATGACTGACAAGTTGATTCTTGTTCACACTGAGAATGGCTTTCGAACTGCTCCTTCAACAAATTATTATTTTTTTATTATACCATAACTTAATCACTAAAATCAGGCTGGCCCTGTTATTAATGCACAGCAATTGTGAGAGACACACATGGGCTTAATAATACTTTCTTTAAAGAGAATAGTGTCAAATCAATTTAGATAATAAACCACTTTATATAAAAGCAATGGACAAATATAAAACATATGGTGCCATTATTCAAATGAAGAGGAAATATATTTAGTAGCATATGAACTATTATGAACTCTTACAATCAAAATATAAACTTACACAACAAACAAGTGTTTCACCCATATCCCCGTGGATAAAGCTCTAGTGCATATATAACGTGACTCTAGAATTTAGGTAGTTTTGTCTTATGATGTCTCATTGGACATGATGAGATAAATATAGCCATTGAAACCATATTTATAGGCATTCATTCCCTCAATCAATACATCATGATACTAGCTTTGTGCATTCTCTGAAACAATACGGAGTTGTCTCTGTAGGAGATGCTATTAACAGTTAAAAGGGGGAGATTAAGAGAATTCAAAGAAGAATAAAGCAATTATAGCAGCAGGATGAAAATTCTAGTTTAGTGACCCTCTAGTGTGTCCTACATAGCAAGAGGAAGAAAATCAGAAAGTTGCCCAATGCACAGTTTGTTTCCTTTCTCGGGGTAAGGTGCACATAAAAATAGCAACTGAGAACAAGACAACAGACTAACATCATAACGTTGTGCCTCATTCAAAAGATATATCTCTTAATTTTATCAATGTCCAGTAGGAAAATAACTTTGTATTTTCGTTTTGAATGTGCATTTTTCAGGTGCAACCTCAGGCTGAATCCCCAACATAATGTTTCATGTAGAAACCAAAAGACATTTTGAATCTATTGATATTAAAGAGAGAAAAAGAAGAAACCATGGCAAAAAATCAGGCTTAAAAAAATAAAACATATTTCTATCTCACTTAGTCTAGAGTAATTTTATTTAAAAAAAGGTTTTATTGCCCTAAAACAAGATAGCTTTTCCAATGAAGTCTTGATTTACGCAAAGCCAATTTGAAGAACTGAAAACGGGGAAAAAAATGTGTTTACAAATATGCAGTTTGTGTTAACTCATTTTGGACCCATTTAAAAACGTTCTATTGGATCATGAATTATTTGACTAGAATATAAATGCTAGGAGGTTGGTTGTTGTCTAGCATTGTTTCTTTCTAATTTTATGTTTGTCAAGTCAGCAAAGGGAGTTACTTGCTGTTAAGTTTAATTTTATAGTCTATTTTCACCTTATTTTAAAGTGGAAAACTGAGTAAATCTCTGTTTCAGATTTTGACTATAAAAGTCCTTTTTCTTTTCCCCAATTGAACATCATGATAAAATTTTAGCAGAAACATCCCAATTAAACTTCTTGTTTTTGTTACATAGCAACATTTCATCTGGAAAAAACCTAGCAGGTGGATGTTTTCAAAATCAGCAAATTAAACTAAACTGTGTCCCTGCATTAAATGGATGAAAATGGATGTGGCCTCTTGGGTCAGTTGACCCTGTTCTAATAAAACAATCCAGGGAAGGGCTAAACATTTCATGTATGTGCATGGAAAAATGAGCACAGAAAATAATAAGTCACAGATAATATGCTTTTTCTCCTGTTAACCTCTTAGCATGAGAAGTTCCAACTGCTTTTCCTAATGATAAAAAATATTTTTAAATATTTTACTCCACATTCTATTGTATCATGGAGGTTTTCTTTTTCTTTAACCCTGTTTTCGAGGTTTCAGTCTTAGATGAGTAATAAATACATACCACACAGATTAAACTCTCTAATCCATCTACAGGACACAGATTAGGGGAGAGACCATTTAAGGTTTGCTGATTTAAAAAAAATCCTATTAAAAACAAAAAAACTCTATTAGTTTTTTAAGTTAGCTAGAAACATCCATGTGAGAGGAGCATGCTTTGTTAAATGAAATGTTAAACCTGCAACTTTCAACAAATTATGAAAACAATTAGCTGGGAAATATCTCAAAGCAAACAGACCACTTCACGTCTCATTCATCCAAGCATTCAAGTATAAAAAGAATCCTGCTGCTTCTATAAACAAACAACTCCTCACATTTTCTCGACCTTTTGTTTAGTCAGCAAATATTTTTTAAATGGAACATTTCTTGGTGGGTTGTTTATTTTTTTTTCCCCACTCAATTCAGAAACAACAAATAAACAAGCTTTGGGGAAAATTTGGTCAGGTGAATTGTTTTCCCAAAGGATTGCCTAGCAAACAAATATATATAAATATATAATCACCTACAGAGAATGTAGATTAAATGTAGTAATGTGGCTTACAAAGACTATTGGATTTTGATAATATACAATCAGTCTCTATATTTGATTGGTATATGATCACAGCTTTTTATGATCTGTTAACTCATGAGGAATGAAAATGTTTTTAAGCAACTGGCATGCCGATTTTGTCTAAATTTGTTTTGTATCTAAGTTCACGCTAGAATGTCCTGATGGGAAAAAAAAAATGGATTTGGTGGAATAAAAGTGGAGCGATTGAGAAGTGTGGAAATCATCAATATTTTCCAAGTTATCCAAAGTGCCATGTCTCCTAAGAGTTACCCGGAGAAAGACAGGTTTTTGTTTTTTGGGTTTTATTGCTTGTTTGTTTTACGATTTGGTGCTGATGTCATAGATCAGAAAAAATGATGACCCCGAGGGAGGACCAACATGAGAATCCCTGACACTTTTCTCACCAATGCAAATTCCTCCAAACCTTTTCACCAATCTTATGAAAACTTCTGGGAGTAAAGCTGCACAAGGGTAGGAGGTGTGATTACACAGGGTGAGATATAACTGGGACTGGGCTGAAAGCATGCAGCTGACCTCACAAAGGATGACAAGAGGAGGCGTCAGTTAAGGTGGTGGAAGAAAGGTGGAAAGACTGAGCAGAAGATGTGCTCGCCTATCTCTGTTTGAAGTCCTGTGAGTGGAAATGATGCCATGGGTGATGTCTATGTGGCAAGAATAAGTGTAGATGTCCACACGGTACCACTTGGTACCTGGGGCTATATAATTTACTCATGTGGATCAACATGCAACACCAGGAAGACCGTTAATCATTCTACCTCACTGTAGGGCTAAGTAATGCTTTCTTTCACTTATTAGCAATTCTAGGGAGTCTATAAATGAACATTATTCCATGAATGAAAAAGTGCATGACACTCAGAAAGTGAAAGTTATTACAGGAGCGACACTGACTATTTCAATTATTTAAGGCCAGTGAACGTCACAAATCACTCTCTAAATCAGATTTTCTCATTGTGGGAAATCATTTGTATCCATTTTTCACTTTGGGAGCAGTGTTGGTTTTATTTTATTTTTTTTAATCACCTTTTGGATACTGAAATAAAGAATTTCAAACTAGTACTCTCCTAGTATAAACTGGCAAACTATTAAACAGCAAACAGAGTACCTTTAAAATTGTGCATTTAAAAAGCAGTAAATGCTTCAAAACAGTGGGTACATAAAAGATTAGTATAAATCTTTCCTATTCTTAAGATTTACTTTTAAACAATCTTAGCTATTATTTATTAAATAAAAAAATAATTCCTTCAAATAATCATCCCTTTGAACCCAATTTGAAAGTAATTTTATTTCAATTCATGATAGAATGGACATAAAATCTAGGCATTTTAATAATAATAATAATAAAAGAGTGTAAGCTATTATTTTGACTGTGAGTTCACTTACCAATTTAACCAAATATTAGTCTGTTGATTCAATTGTATTTCACATCCTAAGTTTCTTACCTCGGACTGTGAGAGAAGCAGAGGCTTCTACTTTTCCAACCCGGTTCTCGGCAATACACATGTAGGTGCCTTCATCTGTACTCATGGCCTTTTTAATTCTCAGTGTGTAATCGTCTTTGATGTCATACCTACATAGAAATGAACTGGTTTTATTAAATAACATATTAGCTATATTAAAATAATACTACATTTTCATCTTCATTCTTCTCTTTTGATATATTTTAACTAAAACAAACACACGTGCACACACATAATATTCAGCCACAAAGTGCAATTGTTAGATTAAAGGTGTTACTAATCAGATCATTAATTTCATATGTGATCTCTTTCGGCTTGATTACCAGTTGGGTAACTGGCATATTTCATATATGTATAACAACTCCTACTGTATCAAAACTATCAAAGGCATTATTAGCACTTTGTATACAAAATAGTAGAATATAACTCACCTAGAAACTGAAATATACACTATTCTTTATATTTTGTAAGTTACACTGCACTTCAATATATGATTTACTTTTGGGGCATCTTGACTCTAGAACTGAAATATATTAAAGGAAAAATTTTTTTTCTCTTATTTGTTGGAAAATTGACATAATTACATTGTTGAAAGAATTAAGAAGGGGCCGATTTTTTTTTAAAGATTTTATTTATTTATTTGAGACAGAGAGAATGAGAGAGAGAGAGAGAGAGCACATGAGAGGGGGGAGGGTCAGAGGGAGAAGCAGGCTGCCTGCCGAGCAAGGAGCCGGATGCGGGACTCGATCCAGGGACTCCAGGATCATGACCTGAGCCGAAGGCATTCATTCGCTTAACCAACTGAGCCGCCCAGGCGGAAGGGGCCGATTTTTAAAAATTACTAATATTAACTCTTAAAACACCAACATGCCTGGGAGTGACTTGGGAAATGCACATCCTCAGCTCTTTCACACACATTTCTCACTTCTACTTTTTTAACAAGTAGACTAACACACTAGTTCAGAAAAAGATTCTAAAATTTTAACATGAATCTGTTGAAATACTTGTATATAAGAATATGCTTTTATTAGACTCTAAGAGATTACAATTACACAAGCAAAATAGCTACTATCTTTTCTTATCTGATCTTTCCTCTTGATTTTTACTGACGGTCTTTGTTATTTCACACACATAATTTTGCAATAGCTTTTGATTGATCACGTTGCCTCTCTTCCTCATATATATATCACAGATAAAGCTGTATTTTTAAAATATTGCTTTAATTGGTTCTATCTATTCACAACTAGCTGTGATTTCCTATTGCTTTCAGGACAAAAACAGACTTTTTAGGCTTGCAATGAAAACTACTATAATCAGATTTCTTCTACTTCTGGCTTTAGCTAGAAGAATAGTAGCTTAAGTTTATTGCAATGTAAGACATAGACCTAAGAATTGTTCCATCTGATAGAACTTTGCCTGACAAAAAGCAATATCTATGAACCTATCATGCCAACGAAACTTAGTTATGTATGCTCTTCTATCCTCCAATTATGGTGGTTACTTTTCTGTCAGCACGTTTTCAGTTAAACTTCTGCTGATTTAAAATGTCATAAGTTGTTAGGAAAGCTTTCTTAAACTCTTGTTTGAAGTCATCCATTACGACACCAGACAACTGTAATTACTCTCTCCTTGAAACTTATTGCTGTACCATCATTGCACACTTGCTTACATTTTGTACCATCGTCTATTTTGATGAACGCAGAGATCCTGCCTGCTTGACTCACAGCTATATCCTCAGCCCCTAACAGAGCTTTCAACATCCAGTAGCATAACCAGGTGGTTAAGAGCAGACTCTGGAGCCAAGTGGCCAGAGTTTTAGTCTTGGGCTCTACCTCCCCCAATGCTTATAAAAATGAACAACATCCTTAAACTCTCTGGGTCCCAATTTCTTCATTAGCAAAATGGTGGTGATAATAACATCTATTTCATGGAGTGAAAGTGAACTTTGAAGGAGATGCTACATATAAAGTGCATAAAACTGGCACAGAGAAAGCACAATGCATATTAGATATTTTTATTATAACTCGTAGGAGCTCAAGAAATCTTGGTTGAATATATGATGAATATCTTGTTTCTTACTGATATAAGGGTCAACCAAATCTAAGTGACTGCAAGCTTGCAAATTTGCCACATTTAGGTATAATAAAAACATAAGGTTTTCTTATGAGCTATATTTACAACTTAGGGCAAAGACTGAGCTGAAATTCATAAAAGAGTAACAGTGCATGCATGCAAATGCGCTCTGCTTAACTTGGCCATTTAAAAATGAGAAAAATAATGATTTTGATGATGGGTTCAGAAAAGTTGTTGATGATATATTTACTGTCTAATAAAGATCATCTTTCCTACAGTTAGTCTATTTCTGCTGTACATGCTTAGCTCTGAGATAGAAGGATTGAATAAAAATAATGTATTTTGCAGACATTTCTAGTTCATCTCAATATCTGAATTCTGGTTAGAGTTTTGTCATGGTTCTTGTTTAACTTGGTAAAGTCTCTTCAGAGCTTTCTAAATTTTTTTCAAAAGCTAAAAGAGGGGAAGATAAACTTGAAGGTCTACAAAGTCCTCTCTGGATGAAACACACATGAAAACATTATTCTAAGTTTTAAAAAAAGATATACAGGATTTCTGATTTGTCATTGAGGAAAAAAAGTCAAAAACTGTATGTTGCCTCACATTTTAAGCAAACAAAAAAGACTCACATGCATTAGCTCATAGCATCCTCAAAATAATTCTCTTGAATCAGAAATTGTCATTTCACAGATGAGAAAACTGACCCTTAGTTAAGTGAAATGATTTGCTCAAAATCGTTTTACTACTGAAGAGAAAAATCAGAATTCAAACTTGAACTCTGACTTTCAACCTGGCATTTTTTCCACTCTGTGAGTACCCCTTTCCTACAGTAAAATACTTCGTTGAAATTTTTTTAAAAATTTATTTATTTATTTGAGAGAGAGAGAGAGAGAGAGAGAGAGCGTGCATTCATGTAGACAAAAGAAGGGGAGGGGCAGAAAGAGAGTTCAGCTCCTGCTGAGCAGGGAGCCCAATGCAGGGCTGGATCCCAGGACCCTGAGATCATGACCTGAGCAGAAGGCAGACGCTGAACTGAGTGAGCCACCCAGGTGCCCTTGTTGAATTTTTAAGTGCTAACTTAAGACATATATGCCACATTACCAATGCCACTTGGATGGAAATATAATTTCACATTCAGCAAACATTTAGTTATACCTTCTAGCAAATTGTACCTCAGGTTAGATAAATTCATTATATAGGGAACAACATGGGGGATATATAGAATGAGAGAGCTATTTATATCTTGTTTTAGTAGGTAAAAATGTTTACTTAAAAATTACAGATTATATAATATGTGAACCCAAAATATGTCTGAAATCAGACTTGCTGAGATTTCTCATTTTTTAAGGAGTACTTAGGAAAGCCAAGAATAGGAATGGGAACACTGCATCAGTGTTTTAATTTTTTTGTTGATTTAAATTGGCTTTTGTTTGTTTAAGGTTTCCCTGATAAGGGATACAAGTAACTCTGTATTCTACCCTATGTTTGTAATTTTGTTTTCATAAGAAAAATGAAAAATTAAATACAGCTTGGGAGGAATAAATTGAATTAATCTTGGCTACTAATAAAAGAGACTACTTTTCAAAGATACCATGCCATTATAAGAAAATAGTAAGTACACTTTTTTTTTTTTTTTCTAACTATAGACAGGGTTTCAGAAATAGGTTGTAAAACTCTGGATAAGAACAATGGTCTGGTGCTATGGAGATTCCTGTAGAATATTTATAGAATTCCAACTTGGTACAGAGAGTACATATACCAGGTAATGGGCCCATTTACAGGAAAATAGGTAAGCTTTGGAGTAAGAAGACGTTTGGGGGTGATAATTTTTTAATGATCTTCTATATAAAATGCTTCTTCATTGGAATTAGTAGATGCTCATTAAGCATTGTCTCATTTCAATATACCTTTGAAAATCATTGACATTTGAGAAAATTATAATGAAAATTTAATTATTTTAATTATTTCATTCAAAAATCCTAACATTTAAGGAGACTTACATGTCTCCTACATGCCAGGCACTGCATTAAAATTGGGGATATATGCCTTCATAAGGCTCCGAGCCCAGTGAAACAATTCTTAACTGGAAGTGATGAGATATGACTCCACACAAAGGTCTATCAGAACTACCTCTAAAACTTTCTCTAGCTAACACATACCTTTCCCCAGTCCCAAGGACTGATATGCACATATTTCTGAGGGCCATGCTGTCTTATCCCAATTAGAAATAATGGTTACAATACACTAGTCCTGTTGGGTCCCTTCACACATGGAGGTTGAAATTTTTAAACAAACAAACAAGAAGAAGAATAACAACAAAAAACAGATTTCAAGACTCTCAGATATCACAGGGTGCTCAGAATCTTTAAATTCTCATTTTTCATGGGATCTTTGCCTGAGGAAAGATTGTGAATATTATCAGCATTATGGATTTATACAAAAGTATTTTGAATATATATAAAATGACTAAATCTCTCCATCAAGAGAAACGTTAAAAACCTCCCCTTCTGCAACCATCCATCATCATTTGAATCCTATGTGCCACAATCTACCAACCAGTCTTCCAACTTGAATTCCTCTGATGACCTCTTCCATTTTTGAAAATCTCTGATCTTTGACTCTTAGAAGGTCTTCTATAGATAATAAAACAAAAACACTTCTTCCAGAGGTTTCTACTAATGCTATTACTTCCTGTGCCAACCAGTAAAGTGCACTCTCTCTCTTTCATGACAGCGTTTTGAATTTTGCATTTTTTATGAATTATCTCATTTTTAGGTCAACTATTTCTAACAACAGACTGTAAAATGTGATAGCAGTTATATAATCTAAGGGTTTTTAGAAGAATGAAGAGCATTAGTACAAATTCACTGGTTAATATACCTAAATATGATTATGTCATTCTACTGTCTGAAACCATCCAATGATTTCTCATTCAGTCACTCAGAATAAAACCTATTTCTATGATCTTCAAGGTTTTAGATAATCTACTCCTTGCCTACCTGTCCAGCTTCATGTTCACCCTCTTCTAACCAGATGATCCTTCTTTTCTTTGTTTAACATAATTACCTAGTTACCACGATGTCTTTGTACTACTGTTGCAACTTCACAGAATGCCCTTTTCCTGCATCTTCTATTGATAATCTTTCTTGACTTCCAAGATTACTCAAATATTTTCTCAAAGATGTCTTTCCTGCCCAAAGAATGTGAAGTAGCTTTATCCCCACCAGTGACTTTTAAAAATTATTATTATTTTTATTATTATGTTCAGTTAGCCAACATATAGTACATCATTAGTTCTTGATGTAGTGTTCAATGATTCATTAGTTGCATATAACACCCAGTGCTCATCATTCTTTTTATTTTCATATCTCCTTTGTTACTTTTATTTTTTTTTCTTTAAAGCAGTATCTCTTCCAAGTTTTTAGTTTCCTTGTTTATTGTCTTTCCAAGAGCATGTGTGCTCCATGAGAACAAGAACTAAATCTTTCTTGTTCCAAACTATGTACCCCAAGTCCTATCAAACAGTCCCTGAGATCTTGGATGTGTTCAATGAATGCTAGTGAATGAATCATGAACCACCCAACAAATGCCTGAAATTCTTCTGTAGTTCTTTCATAGCAGGGTTACTAGTAAAACAACTGTATGTAGAATGGAAAGATTAACTAATTTGAAATATACCATTCTACTCTATCAAGAAATATAGTAATACTCTTAGGTATATACATCAGCAGTTAGCTCTGAAACATTGGCTAAATTAATATAAACATAATACTATGAATGTAAGAACTCAAAATATTTAATAAACAAATGCTACTAGAAAGACAGACAAAGAAAAGAAGTTAACAAATCTTGACCAGCAATCTAGACATTTGGTTTATAAGTTATCATTAATAAATTTCCCTCTGTAAATTAATAACATGAAAAAACAATCTCTCTTCCTACAACAGAATAAATCATATGATTCTAGAAGAATATCTAAAATAAACATGAAGACTATGAGAAAACAGGGTTAAAGCTTTGTGTTTTGCTGAAAGCTTTCAGATATATTATCTCATTATTTTGGCAACTAGGGTGGTTTCTAATCACACATCTTGTGAAAATAAAATAATGACGATAAAAAAGACACTGCATGGTGTTCTCACATATACTCTTTAACTTATCCTCATAAAAATTCTGGTAGGTAAGGAGGTAAAATGTTATTTCCTCCATTTTAAAAATAGAAAAAACTTAGACATACAAAGTTCAACCTGCTTGAAGGCAAACCACACACCTCATTAATAAATATACTTTTATAAAATATAGAAATTGGTTATTCTAAGAAGCTAACAGGTTATAAATTCTGAGACACAGTAAAGAATTGAAAAATTATCGAGTTTAGTTTAATGCCCTAAGTTTAAGCTTAGAAAAATAGCACTTTGTTATCCAGAACCCTGAAATTCATTGATAGCAAAGGTTTAGACCATATTGGAATCTAGAATCTAGATTCTTCATGAACTAGATTACAGAGATTATAACTTTCTACCAAGAAAGAGCATAAATTTTCAATTTATTAAAAAAATACCATGATGGATAAATACATAGAAGAAACATTAAAGTGAGTATGGGATTTACTACCCAAATGGCAGCTGTGCCCACAAATTTTTCCTTAATGGGTTTAGTAAATAAATGGTCAATAGTACAATTAAGCTTTTAGCGGCTGAGGATTCAAGCCTCATGGTCTGGGTACAGAAATTTACACTAGGTAAATTTATACTATCTAGTATATAATTGCAATTTGATTATTTGTGGGCTAACATATGCGTAAAACCAAGGGGTGTGTATGCTTGTATTTGTGTGTGTCTGTGTTTGGCTCACTGATGTTTTTAAATTATTGGAAAATTGACATCATTTAAAATTTTGACATTTTCACATACAAATTTGGATTTTCAAATCAAGGTCTATCTCACTCCAAAGTACATACTCTTTCTCCTCCATCACACTGCCAAGCCAGTGGATCTAATACAATGGTACATTTACAGCTGGAGACGGTACTCTTCCTTCTAACACCACTCAACCACCGTGCCAGTTTCTAGCCCAAACCCTGACAGTACCCTGACAAGCCCAGGAGACTCAAGCACATCATGTACTTTTATCAATTTTCACAATAAGAAGTATCTTGTGTCAGAGAAATGATAAACTTATAATGTGATCAAATTAGCTCTTACTTGCAAAAACTTAAGAAATGCAAGAATTGATTTTAAAGAAACTATGTCTAAAAATACTTCAAGGGGCCCCTGGGTTGCTCAGTCGATTGGGTGTCTGACTCTTGGTTTTGGCTCAGGTCATAATCTCAGGGGTCCTGAGATCCAGCCTCAGGTTGGGCTTCACACTCAGCAGGGAGTCTGCCTGAAGATTCTCTCCCTCTGCCCCTTCTCCCACTTGCGCATGTGCATTCTCTCCCTCTCTCTCTGACTCTCTCTCAAATACATAAATCTTTAAAAACACTTCAAAACCCAGAAAGAAGTAAATATGTGGCTCATTACTAATTTCACATTTAGGCAATATGAGGCAAAAAATGACAAACTTCCTTTCCAAAGGCCACACATTGAGGCAAATACAATCAGGGGAAAAATTGTCATATCTACTACTAGTCTCTGTTTTCTCTAATGGGTCATGATTTTCCTGAGACAATAATTTGTTTCCTAAAACTGCATATTTCACAAGCAATTGAATGCCAAATATTTCCAGAGGTCCAATAAATGTGGCCTTATTTCTTTTATTTCTTTCTGGATAAGTTGGTACATGCGTCATAGGAATCTCATTGATGCTTTTCAGTATTACATTGGATAATTGGAGAAATGTTCATTTTTCCTAGAAAGCAAATATTGACTGAGTAGTATACAAAATTACGAATAATAGCTCCTTACATTAGGGAGATCTTTATAGTTCTTTATAGTTTACAACAGAGAGATCTTTATAGTTTACAACAGAGTTTAATACATGGTTTCACAACAATTAATGACTTAGAAAAAAATGCCTATTTCCAAATACTATTTTATAGAAGATGCTGAGATTGTTGTCTTGAGCTATAAAGAGACTAGAATCAGTGTCCTCTGCAGCAAGTACATTCATTCATCTAACCTAGAGTGGCACGCCCCTTCCATTTGACATGTGTGTTATTGCTCTGTGTGCGTGTGCATTGGGAAGATGTGCGTTTCTGTGCCAGTGATTTTATATTCACAGTTCCAGAAATTCCAGAAAATAACTATCAATATTTTACTCACTATTACTCTAAAATCAACTGTAATCCTAGGAGGCTCATAGATGTGTTTACTAATACATATATGCTTTACAACTTTTCTTTCATTAAGCAATCTAATGTCCTTAAGTTTTGTCTTGATTTGCTCTTAGCCTTCTTAAAGTAGTTGAGAATACATCTTAAATATCTAAAGCATACTTTGATATAAAACAGCTACTTTGTAAATATGGTACAATATATATGATCAACATGTAGGAAGTATTGCCTGACTTTAATGAAAAGCAGGAAACACAATGAAACAGATGAAAAAAACATAACTGGTGAGGAAATCCTGATAGAAATTGGGTGATTTTGATTGTAAAATCTGTCTCAGACTGGTATAAATGCAGTCATTGTTGCCAGGTTTGATTAATGACAGTTGTACAATCATGTGCTGACAGTCCCCACCATAAAGATACCTTTTTTTTTCCTGATACGGAACACTGCTGAAAAATGCAACCCAATCAGATTTGGCCCCCGGACAACATGTGCTATCATCACTGTACCGTGAATTGAGATTGATTGGTAACCAGCTGTGACAAAGTGGAAAAAGAAGCTCTGGGTTTTGTATTCTATTTTTTCCCAAATAAAAAAAAGAAAAAGAAAAAAAAAAAGGGAAAAGGAAACTGAATTGTGTCAAAACCATTACCATCTGTTCAGCTAAATAATCCAGAAAACAAAATAAATTTATTTTAATACTTACAACAACAGTTTATGTGCAAGCTTCTGTTGGTGTGTGATCTCATATTTGATGATCAATCTTAAAAGTGTTTCCAAAGAGAAAATATTATTCATTTTTAAGGAACAGAGTACTATCTTCTCAAATCACTTCTAAATTTAAAGAATCTATTTTCTTTCTTTCTCCGGATGAAACTTTCATAGGTAGTGGGAAGAGTTCCTATACATCTAAATTTACTTTGAAAATATCAAACAAGATTTTTGAAAACTGGCAACATTTGATAAAATAAACACATTTCACACATTTCTCATACTCTGCAATCCCTGATTCATTGTAAGCTTCTAGGGAAGGACCTTTTATTTTCTGGCTTTTGTGAATATAATTCAGATAATTTAGGGACCTCTCCCTCCAAGCCTTCCACAGTGGCTTTAGAATTTGGGAGGAGAAAAGAACACAAGAAAACACAACACGACTTCTATTATGAAGTGTGATTTTACCATGTTTGGTTCGAGCCTGTGTATCTCATCGCCTTGCTTGAATTACGTGAGGATTTTGCGCTAATAAAACTTCCTGAATGGCCGTTCTCATTTCAAAAGCACCTTTGTTTTTCATGGAAGGAAATTTATTTTCTCAACACCTTTACTTTTTGAAATCACCTACTACTTCTTGCTGCAAGAGGTCTGGCTCCAATTCTACAACAAACGTTTTGAATTAGCACTTAAAATTTTATTATGTACCTGCTTTATGAATCATTAAGTTGGTCAATAGTAAAAACTATGAATTGAACCAAGAAACATTTAATGTCTATGTAAGTAAATATGGTTTTCCTTTTGGGGGGGTTTTAAAAAAGTTAGTTTTTATATTTTCAAAATACTTGCACTCAATCTAAATAGCTGAAGATCACCCTATACCTTTTAACCTCTTGTAGAAAATAAAGAAATGTCTACAATCACGAGCATTCCATAGTTCCATAATTCAATGAAAATTTAACTATGGAGATTTTATATAAAAATGTCACAAAGTCTGTTGCCTGCTTTCAACAGAAGGATTTTCAGAATAAAAATGACTCATTAATCTTATGGAGTCATTCATGGATAATTTTTTTAAATGGAATTTTATTTTATTTTTTTGCATTTTTAAATTTTATTATGTTATGTTAATCACCATACATTACAGCATTAGTTTTTGATGTAGTGTTCCATGATTCATTGTTTGTGTATAACACCCAGTGCTCCATTCAATATGTACCCTCTTTAATACCCATCACGAGGCTAACCCGATGTTTATAGCAGCAATGTCCACAATAGTCGTTCATGGATAATTAAATTCACACCCGTCAACTAACCGAAAGCACTGTATGGATTAGAGTAGACATGGAGATACAGCCATTTAGAACTCAATGGTGATGATTTTCAGTGGCTCAAAAAAGTGCATGCTAACAGCTCCCAACTTTGAATCGAGGCACTCCTATATAAAACATCACTTATATCTCTTCCTCCAGTGAGAATGTCTCCCTCTTTCTTGGACATTGTCTCATAGTGGATCATGGACCTTGTTTTCAGCTGGAGTGGCTCACTTTTGGAATCTGAAGGTCAAATGTCTGATGCCGCCATAACCTCGGACGTTTCCTGCTGAATTAATTAGCTTTCAGACTGAACCTCTTTGTCCGTTTCTATCAACTCTTTCCATCATCACTTCCTCCTCTATCCTACCCAGATTCTGTGTTCCATAAGTTGCTTGCCAACATCCTCACTTTTCTGGTGTTACTATCTTTGTGTTGCATTTCCCCAGCAAGCCCCAATTATTTATTAATACAATAGTCTACTCTTCTTTATATACCAAGAGTAGATTCATAAATGCTTCAATTGGGGCACCTGGCGGCTCAGTCATTAAGCATCTGACTTTGGCTCGGGTCATGATCCCAGGGTCCTGGGATCAAGACTCGCATCGGGCTCCCTGCTTGCAGGAAGCCTGCTTCTCCCTCTCCCACTCTCCCTGCTTGTGTTCCCTCTCTCGCTGTGTCTCTCTCTGTCAAATAAATAAATAAAATCTTTTAAAAAAAATGCTTCAATTTACCCTCAACTGGCTCTCTAGAGAAAAGTCCCAACTTTGGAACCTGCCCAATATGCTCCTTCCTGACCTGGTCTCTCTTCACCTCTCCAGTCCTATCTTGCCCCACTGGTTACCTTACAGTGGAGCCCCCAACTGTACTCAGAATTCTCAGTCTCTCTCCAGTTCCTGCATCTCTGCATATGCTGTGTCTTCACATCTGGACTTTTCTACATACCTCCCCACTCCCCCATTCTGTCTCCTGAGAGCCTAACTATTTCTGCTTATCCTGACACAAAATTAATGCATTTGATGTCTCTCCATACTTCCAGAGTTGAAGCTCCACAAAGGCATGGTCATGTCTTTGTTCACAATTGTATCCTCAGAGCATGGTACAGTGAATTGAATCTAGTAGGTAGTCAAGATCAATTTGTTCATGAAGGAATAAATTAAGGCTGTACATACACAGGAAGAGGATATCTTTCACCAGTATCAAACATCACTGATAACAAAATGCCAAATCTGTAGAATAGAGAGGCTGTGGACAACACAGGGCACATTTTGAGCAGTAAGAATCACTTTAGGGGAGCCTGGGCGGCTCAGTGGATTAAGCATGTGCATTCTGCTCAGGTCATGATCTCAGGGTCCTAAGATCCAGCCCCGTATGAAGCTCTCTGCTCAGTGGGGAGTCTGCTGCTCCTTCTCACTCTTCCTCTGTGCCCTCCGTCTCCCCATCCCCTCTCTCTCAAATAAATAAGATCTTTAAAAAAAAAGAATCACTTTATTTTCAGTTCCCTGAACTTTGACTGAGTTTACTTAAATTGTACCTTCTCATAATTTTTATTTCAAAACATTTTCTATGTTCATTTTCTCTGAATCATTGGCTAATACCACATTTAACAATACAGTGCACAGGGCCCCAGAACAATCCATAGTTTAAAGGAGATAGTAAGTTACAGAGGATACCCTTGCTCACACCTATTCTTGTTCTATGATTTAATCTGTTGCCCAGATAAAGAAACTCAAGTTCAATGTACAGCAGTAAGAAAAGAGTGAGGTCCCAAAACTTTAATATAAAAATTAACTTTTAGGTCAAAATTACATGACAAAAGTATATTTTATCACTGATAATCTTTCATTAGATCAAACACTAACATTAAAGGATTTAACTTTACAATCTTAAAATTAGAACTATTTTTTTTTATTATTGACATGATATCCACTATTTGCCTGGCAAATAGATTTTCTTTTTAATTAGGCTGTTTTTTTTTGTTTTGTTTTGTTTTGTTTTTCTTTTTGTTTTTGGTATTATCAGCAGAGAGGGCACTGACCTATCACTGATAATTACATTATTGTTTTCAAGACTGCAGAGAACTTTTAATATCACCTCATACTTATACTGACTTTCACTAAATTTAAATCCCTTAAAAGTTTAGAGATTAACTTTGTGTATGTGTGTGTGTATGGGTGTGTATGTATGTGTACATTATATACTACTTTCTACCACATTCATATAAGATTAAATTCAAACCATTCTAGAGATATTAGGGTTTTCATTTGGCTCATAATAGCAGAAAGGAATATCTAATTCTTTGCTATCCTTAATATGTAACCATCCTTGTGATTTATTCAAATAAAATAATATCTGCTATTCCTTAAATGCATTACTTGAAATTTAAAACTTAGTAGTATTATTTTCATAAGTTTGTTTAATTAGAACATGAAAATTTATGGTAAAAAATGCAAACAAATCCAATTAAGGAAAGCATGTTGGAACAAATAAAGTGGTGGAGGCAGGTTAAATTATCCTTCAATTTAGAACTCATTATTGGATTAAATTCATTTAAAACAATTTGGTTTTACAATAGGACTAGGAATTGTAACATCAGGTTTGTAAAAGTGGATCTATCTCATAGTTGTGTGTTTGGTTAGAAATTAATCTCAACTTTAAATTCAGTTAGAAAAGGACTTCAGGGATTAAACCCACAACAATCCACAAAATCCACAGCTCAGAGCAGACGTTTCTGAAAGGCAGTTCCCTTTCTTGTACTCTCCTGAACTGAGAATAAACTCTGTGCAATAGGGATTGGGAGTTCAGAGTGAAATGAATCTTTGAATGTGTCATCTACTTAGTGGCCTTGCGATCCTTACTGGATAAACTTCCAGAAGACTCCATTAGTGTTTGAAGTGAGCACTAGCTGTGGGAGGGGCAGGGTTGCTCTGCATTATCAGAAGGAAGTTCAGTTTGGACTGTGCTATGGAAGATTCACAAGGCTCTCTCTCTTCTTCTGCCCACAGAAATCTCCTCATGAAATATGTTTCTGGAGTAATTTAGGAATTCAACACAGCTACACAGGGGGCACTTGTCATCATTAAGTGTGTCACTTAACGTGTAGGTTGCTAGATATATTTGAAAATAGAAGGTTCAGACACTTCCCTAATTAAGCTACTCTTAACTAGTTTTATCAATTCAGCAACTATTTAATGAGCAAGAAATATAAAGAAACATTTCATGCCTCATATATTCTAGAAAATATGCAAAAATATACATTCATCTCAAGTCATTAGTGAACCAAAGGACCTTCTCATTAGTGAACCAAAGGACCTTCTCAATATTTGATGATGACATATTTCTGTCAAATCCAGCCATGGGATTATCCATCTATCTCACTGATATAACCTTCATAGCTAAGGCAATAGGAAAGACTTTGAAATCTGTTTCTTTGAACTATACTCTATTATTTTTGCCCTAACATTATAAAACAAAAAATAAAAATCCTATAAAATAGCGTTCAGGTAAGAAATGTCTACTTCACCTTTTCTCCTAGATCAGGGTTGCTCGACCTCAGTCCTCCTGACATTCTGGGCCAGGTTATCCTTTATTGTGGGAGTGGTCCTGTGTCCAGTCTGCTATGCACAGCATTCTTAGCCTCTCCCCACTAGATAACAGTAGCACCGAATCCCCCAAATGTGGCAATCAAAAATGTCTCCCAACATTGCCAAATGTTCCTCTGGGAATGGGAGAAGCAAAACTAGCTTCAGTTAAGAACCACTGCACTAAATGTCTATCTGGTGAGCACCGCATTATCAGATATAGGGCTGGATATTTGAGACTGAAGATAAATATGGCAAGGGGAGTTGGGAGACAGAGAAATAAAAAATTACAATAATGAGATTAACACTGTTTTCTCTTAGTTACACAGAAATATAAAAACAAAAAAGAAAACAAAATTAAAAAACCACAAAATAGCTAATGGCCGTTCAGTAAAACATGGAATGAAGGGTATTCCAGGTCCAAAATGGGAAATGAGTGCAAGCTTTCATGTCAGAGAGACCTGGGGTTAGAATCCTGCCTTGCTACCCACAGGTCCTGTGACCTTGAGCACAAGGATGCTCATTATCCCTAAGCTTCAGTTTCCTGCACTGTTAAAATGGGGATTCATACTTCAAGGCTGTTGGGAAGATTAATTATAACTAGCATAAAACCAGTGGGCCCTCAAAAACATACAGTGTTTCTGGGGCGCCTGGGTGGCTCAGTTAGTTAAGTGTCTGCCTTCAGTAGAGGTCATGATTCCAGGGTCCTGGGATTGAACTACACACTGGCTTCCCACTCAGGAAGGAGTCTGCTTCTCCCTCTACCTCGTGCTCTCTCTCTCAAATAAATTAAAAAAAAAAAAATTTTTTTTAAATACAGTATTTGTTATAATCTTAATACAAATTCCTTTGGGGCACCTGGGTGGCTTAGTCAGTTAAGTGCTGACAATCTCAGTTCAGGTCTTGATCTCAGGGTTGTGAGTTAAAGCCCCACATTGGGCTCCATGCTGGGCATGGACCCTACTTAAAATAAATGAATATAATATTATATGATATAGTATGATGTGATAATATAATTTCATTTCATTTCATTTAATGATGAATTATTTTAGGGGTGCCTGGCTGGTTCAGTCGGTGGGGCATGTAACTCCTGTTCTTGAAGTTATGAGTTTGGGCCCCAGGTTGGGTGTAGAGATTGCTTAAAAATAGAATCTTAAAAAAAAAAAAAGATGGATTATTTCAGTGTAGCAGTTTACAGAATGGACTTTAAGGCTAGAGTGTCTGGTTGGGTTCAAATCACTCTCTACCACTTGAATTTGCCCCTCAAATTCTTCCTTTGGTAACATAAGAATGATAAGAATACATGTTTCATGAGAAAATTGTGAGGATTTAATGATTTTTCTACATGTGAAGCGTTTGCAAAATTAGCTAGTACTTCCTGAATCAATTTTTTTTAAGATTTTATTTATTTATTTATTTGAGAGAGACAGAGAGAAACAGCATGAGAGGGGAGAGGGTCAGAGGGAGAAGCAGGCTCCCTGCCGAGCCAGGAGCCCGATGTGGGACTCGATCCCAGGACTCCAGGACCATGACCTGAGCCGAAGGCAGTTGCTTAACCAACTGAACCACCCAGGTGCCCTTCCTGAATCAATTTTTTTTTTTTTTGGATTTTATTTATTTATTTGAGAGAGAGAGAATGAGAAAGAGAGAGCACATGAGAGGGGGGAGGGTCAGAGGGAGAAGCAGATCCCCTGCTGAGCAAGGAGCCCGATATGGGACTCGATCCCGGGACTCCAGGATCATGACCTGAGCCGAAGGCAGTCGCTTAATCAACTGAGCCACCCAGGCGCCCTGAATCAATTTTAAGATACACATTTTTCCTATTGTAACAACTCTGACATTAGGAATCATTTTCCATAGATGACATATCATATATGATCTGGCAATTTTTTCTCCCTAACTCAGAGAAAAAGTACTGCTGGATCTTGCAAACAATTCCAGCCTGAATTCAGTGACATATGATATTATGTGATTACAAACAGTTGGGTTAAACAAATCTTTTGACTTCCATATTTATTAAAGATAATACCCATCATCCAAGTTATAAACCTTAGTATTACTTTTATCCCCTCTTTTCCCATGAATCCTGACATATAATCGATCTCTTAAAATAAAGAAAAGCTTTTCTTTGTTATTTCTAGTTGCATTAATATCCATATTTGCATGTTTACATGAAATAACACACTGGAGTCCCCTAACTACCTTTTAAACAACTTCCTCCCAAGCATGCCTACCTCTAAACATTCTCTACTTCAAACTCTCTCACATAAAATATGGGAATCAATTTTTTAAACATAGAGACAAAGCTACATTTCTATTGAATGTGCTTCAGTGAATCCCCATTTCATAGTGTGTTCAGTATAAACACTTTATTTGGAATTAGAGGCTTTCATAATAAAGCCTCAACTAACCTTGTTGGCCTTAAGTGCCACTCCACCCCACTTCACGCACAATGGACCACTAATTATTGGCTTATACTTTCTACCACCAAATGTTTTTCATCCTGCTTCCATATTGCTTGGAATATCCCATCCTGCTTGGAATATTCTTTGCAGCTCCACTTAGGAGAATTCTATTCTCCTTTTCAGACCCATCTCTAATGTCACATGGGACTAAAACAGCTTTTCCTTTCTGAAACCCTGAAGAGTCTTATATATCATACTTTTTATAAAGTTTGCCTTAATGTTTTACATATCTTCTGTTAAAATCCTTGAGAACAAACTCATCTTTTTTTTTTTTTTTTAAGATTTTATTTATTTATTTATTTGGACAGAGAGAGAGACACATCGAGAGAGGGAACACAAGCTGGGGGAGTGGGAGAGGGAGAAGCAGGCCTCCCGCGGAGCAGGGAGCCCGACACGGGGCTTGATCCCAGGACCCTGGGACCATGACCTGAGCTGAAGGCAGATGCTTAACGTCTGAGCCACCCAGGTGCCCCCAAACTCATCTTTTTTTAATCTGTTGCACTAACAACACTAAAAATGTCCAATGACTATGAATGATTATTTTTGAATTTTTGAAATGTAATATTTTATTAGTCTACATTAGAGATTTTTATTATTCCTCTGAGAGAACCGACATCTTGCTATAAATTGTGCTCATAGTAGGATAAAAATATTTTCTTTCTCTCTCTTTACAGAATTTCTCAAATAACAGTTAAGAGTCCTGATCAACTTTTTTGTTTCTATTATTTGTGGTATAAATGTTGAACAAAACTCTTAGAAAGTGTGGATTAATGGATGAAATATTTATAGTTTTCATCAAACATTTTTTATAACAAGTGCCATTTGTTACGTGAATTGCAGTGATGCAGAATACTTAACCAGATATTCTTTATAAAGGCTCCAAACACCTATACATTCAATGAAATTAGTTGAAAGGTATTACAGTAACTTTTATAATTGTTAATAGTCAAAATAATCATAAGAATGACTGGTAAAATTTCTACACTGAGATCTTGTCACAGGTCTACCACATAGATTTATATCATGAATCACCTTCTCAGAAGAGACTTCTAGTACTTTAATTTCTTGACAAAGGTACACTGTGTCTCAACGGCAGCAACCCACCCCCCAATCCCACTGCCAAATATGACCTCTGAGAATGAAACTCCAGTGAGTTGATACTATGCACCAACTAAAGTAAATTTCTCCAATAATTATGATTCGACTTTATGGAGTAGGATATAATCTTACAATGCTTTGAAAGTATTTGTTTTTTGTCTCTTATCTCTGACAACTGTATCTCTTTCACACACTAACAAAAATATAACTCTCATTCATCATGTTATTGTAATCCTAGGTCTCAAGTTATTCTTTGTGTTTTCCATTTTCCTTTCTCTTTCAATTCATACCAGTTGACTTGAATAATTGGGTTGAGCAGCAACTTTTCCAGAAGGACCATTATGAGAAATAATAATAGTTGTAACAATAATAATAGTGATGATGATAGCCCCACACTTTAGGAAATATAAAGTCTAGAACTCAGTTCTGTCAGTCAATTCGTAACTGTCCGTAGAACTGTCGATAATCAAATATTATCAAGAAAATATAAAATAATGCTCTTGTAGTAAATTCAACCATTGTCTGAGTGCCATTAGGCGATGCAGATGAAAAGGTGAATTAAATTATCACGCTCTAGAAAAGTCATTGGTTCTAGATTTATATACTTTTTACTATTTAATTCTCACAGCAAGTATTTCTTTAGCTTCTTTTGTGTTCTCAGGGACTTCATTTTCATTTCAGAAACAGTGTTAAGAAGAGCACAAGAATATGGGCACCTGGGTGCTCAGTTGGTTGAGCATCCAACTCTTGGTTTCTGTTCAGTTGCGGTCTTGGGGTTGTGGTGTCAAGGTCTCAGGGTCTCAGGGTCTCAGGGTCTCACCCCACACTGGGCTCCCCGCTCAGTGTGGAGTCTGCTTGTACCTCTCCCTCCCCTTCTGTCCCTCCCCCTGTTCATGCTTGAGCTCACACACTCTCTCACTAAAATAAATAAATAAATAAATAAATAAATAAATAAATAAATAAAATCTAAAGAAGAACACAAGAATATATTAAGTTAAAATATTCTATGATAATAAAGACAGAATTGTTTTAAACTTTGTTTCAATGGGCAGTGGGAAGTAATGATAATTTTTTAAATCATGCATACTTAAATGATACACATTACTGATAAGTGCCATTATGATAAAGGTTATAAATCATTCATATGTACTTCTTTACACCGATGTATTTTGTGACCATCTGATAGGCAAGCATTTACTAAACTGTCTTTTTCTAATCTTTAATTCTAAATGGAGAAGGGAAAAAATTGTTTCCACCCAGCACCTCTGGTTTGTGGTCATGAGTGTGGGCTTTGCAGCCAGACATCCTAGATCCCTTACTAGATGACTGACTTTGTCATACTTAGCCTCTTTGTGTCTCATTTCTTTATTTGTAATATGGAAATAATAATAGCATTTATATCATAAGGTTGCCATAAGAATAAATGTATTAATGTTAAATGCCTAGCGTAGGTCTGGTATAGAGTAAGCACAATATAAGCATAATTTATTAATATTCCATTTACAGAAAAGGAAAATGCATTAAAAACAAGTCTTTTGAATCAATACTAGCCTTTTCCTAGACAAACCTAAATAAGCATTTAGGGTCAAAGGCAATTTTGAATTAAAAAATATGCCCAGATGTGCATAAAAATCTGACAGGATATATGCAAAACATACAAAGTAGTTGTCAATGATATATGGGTATATAGTACTTTTACTTTTTCTCCTTAGGTCCATCTATTTTAAATTTCTGGATTTTTTCCTCCTATAAAATGTGTTATTATCCTTGTTAAAATGTTCTGCGTTACTGCCATTCACAGAATCATACCATTTCAGGATTTAAAGGCACAGAAGCCATCCAATCCAACTTACACATTTTGCAGGTGTGGACTCTGGTACTCAACATATTATGTAAATTATTTAAAACAGCGTGATGCATTTTGGCAGAGCTGGGATAAGATTGTTAATCTCCTAGATTCAACTTTACCTTGTAGGCCCACATTGCAATTACAACTTATTAAGAAGAACAACAACAGCAAAAATCAATTAGAAGTATATCTTAAGAAAAACCCCTGGGTGATTAAAAATCATCTAAGTGATTCTAACCACAAATTGTCATATGAAGGCAAGGATTTGTGTTAACGTGGTCAGTTAAAGAATTTTCTCCTTTTTTATATTTGTTTACAGTTAACGTAAGAATCTAGGTACTAGAAAGTGTGTCTCCAATGGTGAATATCCAATATATCCACCTGTGGCTTGATACAGTGACTATGTCTTGGTAAGTCTTTGACTTGTCCTATAATTTGGACTAAGGAAAATGTTGCTGTAGTCCTGACCCCTGTCTGGTGAATTCTCGAACATGCTACACTTTGATGGACGAAACAAACCTGCTGTGGCTCCTATGTTGGACAACACCCATATGCCAACGACAGGTGGCACTCAGGCAGATCCTTTTGCTCTGCAAACTGGCACCTGGTCTTGGCTCTGCCTCAACACAACACAAGAAGAGCTGCCAGTTAATGGACATCTTTGACTTTGAGGCATTTCATATTCCAAGTGTGTCCCAGATTGTTAGTTGACCACTGGCCAGAGCCCAAATTGGATGCCAGTTCCTGCATTGTTCCTGAGCTGAGATTCTCAACAGATGGGCCAATGTGGTCACAGGATGGGGCAACTTGCACTCCTCAATCTAAGTGGCAATTAGTTTTGTGCTAACAGCAACTATTAGCACCTATTTGATGAAAACACAGAGAAAGTACCATTTTGGCATCCCTCTGAAAGTTGTTAATTAATCCTGTTTGTAAACAAAATCTATATCTTCAACTTCCAACAAAGTAACTTTAACCTGGTCCAAATTTAGATTTTCAAAACAGTAAGACACTTTATGTGTGGCTTATGAAATTGGTCTAAAAATTACCCTTTACATTAATGCTGTATGGTATCCCTATGAAGTTATTCATAATACAGTGTTTTTAACTGATCATCTAAAATTTTATCTCAATATAAAATCTGTAAGTGGCTCAAGTCCATAAACAATTAATAATCACATAATTACAAAGCCCATTAGTTTAAAATACATATTTTATGCTGGACAGATTCTAAATCAAGTCCTGGCCCTAACATGTATTAATATGTGTGACTTTGGAAGCAAGTTATTTAAGCTTCTATTTCCATATCCCTCAAATGGGGAGTCATATTATTCTAGAACACTACTGAAAATAATATAATCAACATGTGAAAGCATGTGACAAATAGTATGTTCTTCAAAAATACTTGCTTTTATTTTTTCATAATCTTCTTACAAAAGTGATGGTTTTCTTATTATGAGCAGACAAATGATATAGTATAATGTGTGAAATTTGAAAGTCCCAACCCAGATATCTTATCCAACTGGGGCTACGATAAAATATCTGGATCATGCACAATCTTCCAAAGGTAGAAAAATTGGTGATAATCTTCAGGCTTTGCAAACTGGCTGGCAACATTTATAAACAAATCTATATGATTTAAAAGCAAAAGGGATACTTATTAAATCAATAGGATTTTATGTGTTTCTATAGAAATTGGCCAAAGAAATAGTATCCATAGAAACTGTATACTCTATATTTTTTACCTTTACTATATTTCCCTTACAGTTTTCTATATAACTAATAAATGCCATCAATCAGCTGGATTTATAAAACTGGAGCACTTGTTATGTGTATTTACAGTGCTTTGAATTAGTTATATCATTTTAATAACCCTTTGAGTTAGAGTGGATGGCATAGTTATTCACCCTGTACGAATGAATCAAAGTGTAGGTTAGTCATTAGGCCCATAGCACTGCTGGTCCATTTCTTCAGGAGGTAAAATACAGTTTAAATAGCTTCTTCCAGGTCATACTCCTAGTTAGTGGTAGAGAAATCTGTCAAACACCATTTCCAGGACATGGGAGTATAACTAAACAGATAAATGACTGAACAGTGTGAGAACAAGCCTAAAGTCTAACATCTCTGGCAATGGCCTAAATATTCTTCATGCTATTTGTAGCTATATTAAAAGGCCTCTCGGTAATTGTGCATGTAGTTCTAACTTTTTTTTTCCAGCCAGAAATGGCTAAGGCATCTGGATAGCTGAAGAATCATAAGAGTATTCATTGATACTTTTCTTTATATTTCTAAACCTTAGGGACCAATCCACTTTTCGGATGTCACATACCATGTTTTATATACATTGCTTTTCTCCTGCTTTCAGTTCTTTTCCTTCTTTAAAAAAAAAAATTAATTGACCGATCTTGACCAGCCTACCTAATCAGCGTGGTTATTTATCGGGAGCCCAAATTACCACATGTCCCTGAAGCTCACACTATAGGCAAGAAGGCCTATCTCCTCAGCAGGGTGGCCAAGCACCTGTTCGGCATCTCTGCATCCCAGAAGCACGTGCTCTAAACAATGGAGCTTCAAGACAATTAATATAAGAACATTTTCCAGGGCTAAGTGAAAAGAGCCACTTAGTGTAAAAATGCTACAAAAAAAAAAGAGAATTATAAGTGGTTCTATTCAGTTTCTTTTCTTAAGGATTCATGTACTTATGTGAATCCCACATTTCACGGAATGAAGAACTCTAAAAAATCTCTCTTAAAATAGACTCTTATTCTCTGGCCCTTTTTCTATTTTTATGAAATATTCATGAATTATATCCACTATGTGCAAGCCATCAACCGCATTTAGAATTTGTAGGCCTACATAAGAATGTAAATGGCATATTTTATTTCCTTTTTGCTCTGACAAGCTATTATGAACATTCCTTTCTGTACTCTAGATCTTTATTAAGAAAGTTAGTGTCATTTTAGAGTTGGTTTAGAAAATAAATAAAAATGAAATAAAAAAATCACAGAGCTAACTATATGGTGATATAACAAAATCATATGAATGATGAAGGATGTTAAATCTCCTGTTTGCAGTTCTTTAAAAGACTGCCAATAATTAACTGAAACAATCTGTACTGACAGGCCCACATAAGAAATTACAATTAGATTAATAGCACTACTCCTTAACTAATTTCTGAGATGGGATATTTTTATGCTCCTCACTCTTATTCAGTCGAACAGAATATTGTACTGTTGGTGTATTTTAATTTAATTTTTATTTGTTTCATTGTAAATTTATTATATTCTGTTTCTTTCACATTAATACATGGTATTTTCCATAGAGCTTCAGGACACATATGTATATTGCATATATATATATATATATATACATGTATTTTTATTTTGATATAAAAATATGCATTATTCATATGGTATGATGGAACATAGCATAAGATGAAACATCATCTTAGTATTATAAATACTGGCAACTTTTATCATATGAAACACTTTGTGGAAAGATGTGCTGAAGGCACTAGCCATCAAAAGAGTATTAATTAGCGGGGCGCCTGGGTGGCTCAGTCGTTAAGCGTCTGCCTTCGGCTCGGGTCATGGTCCCAGGGTCGTGGGATCCAGCCCCGCATGGGGTTCCCTGCTCTGCGGGAAGCCTGCTTCTCCCTCTCCCACTCCCCCTGCTTGTGTTCCCTCTCTCGCTGTGTCTCTCTGTCAAATAAATAAATAAAAATCTTAAAAAAAAAAGAGTATTAATTAGCAAAAAGTTCTAGGTTTGCCTGAGAAAAAAGATGTGGTACCCAAGGAAGAAATGAATATTACTTTAGTCCTTACTTTCTTTAAGGTATTGTGTATGAAAATACTTTTCCACATCACCCAATCTGGTTAACATAAAAAATAAACAACCAATAACAGTATAATTATCTTGCTTTAAATGACTTTTTTTAACAGACTATCAGTGAGCATTATAAATATAGTAGGCACTTAATAAATGTACATGATTCCGAAAGGGTATCTTCTACAATTTAAATTATGCTTAAAAAAACAAAAACAAAAACAAAAACCTGTGTTTTAAAAAAAATAATCATTATAAACAATAAAATCTTTCCCCTCTTTCCCCTTATCTCTGTTTATTCCCTCTACCCACTTTATTTTCATATTGGTATGCAAAATTCTTGCCCCTAATAGATGAGTTGATGTTCATTTATTTGAGCATACATATATTGAGACCCTCTGGAAAAAAGATATTGATACTTGACAAAGTCACAAATAAAAAGAGTGACTTATTTTTTTCTTCCCAAAACTTTCAATTCTGAAAGAGTAGCATTTTCAGAAGTTTCAGCAAACAATTAACATTTTGACAGGAGTATGTAATAAGGTGAAGGCTCCTTCTTATTTTGTGCCTTTGTTATATGGAAAATAGCCATCTTCTCCCTGGTTGGGCATTAGGGTTATTGCTAGCCTTAGGAATTGCTACTTTTCCTACCTCACCAAAACACTCATCTAATCAAAAAATGTCTTTAATACAACTCACCAAGGGTACATTTTAATTTTATTAAAGATAGTTACTGGGAAAGGTCAGGAGTTTAAAGGCTAAATCAAAGAAAGAGGTATATGAGTACTACTAAAAAAAAATAATAATTTCACAGTAAAGATAAAAAACATACGCCCTTAATTCATCTCTGGTTTCTGAAAGTTTGGCACAGATATCTTCTTCTGTGTCGAAGGTTTAAATAGCTATCACAGCATTTCATAAATTTAAACTTGAATTGAAAAGCTTTTCTTGTCTCCGAAAGAAAAATAGTCACATATTACTTACATAGTAATTACAGGCTATGCAGCTGCCCTACAAAGCTTTACTATAAATGTGTTAAGCATGAACCACTACACAAACCTTATTCAAATTGCATTAAATGTTAAGCCAAAGAAATGTCATCCTCCACACCACTTCACACAATTGCTTCATAAGAACAATAGCCATCTCCCTAGTCTGAGACTTAAATAACGTAATAGAATCAATGTTGTTGATTTAGGCTATGTTTGGTTAAAAGTCATTACTGTTATTCCTCACCAAGTAAAGAGGTCTATTTCTCCCTCATTATGCATAAGTGAAGCTTATGCTAATGCATACAAATCTAAGAATGAATAAGCTTCTTTGAAATACCGTTTAAAGATTGAGAATTCAAGAAAAAGTACATGGCTTCTATCATGATAAAAATATTGACCTCAATTTCTATATTGCACTGATCCTTACTTTAAGCCTTTCTAACATACAGCTTAAAGCTTACACAGCATTTCCATTTGCTTAATACTTTAAAAATATTTAGCTGGTCACACAAAGCACTGTAGTAGTATCATGCCAGTAATAGAAAAATAAAGAGGCCAGAAACCTATGACAATGTTTTAGGGAAAGTTAGTGGAGGTAAGATTTCTCAAAATTTCAACCTTGTCTTTAGAGGCCTTTCTATTATCCATTCTAAACATGTAATATTCATACTGTTCTTTGATTTTTATTATTTGAACTCTGAAGCCAATGAATTTGGTAAGATTGGAGAATATCGTGGCAACTAAAGGTGTAAGGCTTATGATCTAACACCTAGAGAAATCTGGGAAATCAAACTGGGCTTGATTAAGTTTTATTTTACCTTAATTCAAAGACATAGACCCATTAAAATGCAACACACTCGTACAACTTTCCATTTTTGAAACATTTGTGAACTGGATCTTGTTTAATGATTAAAAATGGCAGGATCATAAGGGATGTCCTATGGATATCATGGAACCTCTGATATCATGTGACAAAAGGGCATTCTTTGTGGTTTTCTTCCCTAACACCCCACAAAATCCAGTCTAATCATGAGAAAACATGAAACAAATTCAAGTTTGGGGAACATTCTATAGGCTACCTGGCCAGTACCCCTTAAGACTGTCAAGATCATAAAAACAATGAAATTTTGAGGAAAAACAATGAAAGATGGAGGAAAGATAGAGAAAACTGGAGAAACATGAAAAGTAAATGCAATATTCTATAATATCCCAACTAAATACACTAGATTGGATCCTGGAGCAGAAGGAAGACATTAATGGAAAACCAGGTGAAATCAAAAGAATGTAAAAACTTTAATCATTATGTATTAGCATTTGTTCATTAGGAATGGCACATGTTTCATCATAATGTAAGATGTTAACAACAGGGAAAACTGAGTATCAGGTATATGGGAATTCTCTGTACTATCTTTGTAACTTTTCTGTAAAGCCAAAAATAGTCCAAAATAAAAGTCTGATTGTTTGTTTTTAAAAAATGGACAAGGCTGGGGCGCCTGGGTGGTTCAGTCAGCTAAGCATCTGCCTTCGGGTCAGGTTATAATCCTGGGATCCTGGGATGGAGCCAGCGTCTGGCTCCCTGCTCAGCAGGGAGTCTGCTTCTCCTTCTCTCTCTGCCCCTCCCCCTGCTCCTGCTTTCTCTCTCTGTGTCTCTCAAATAATTAAATAAAATCTTTAAAAAAATGAACAAGGCTATTTACTCCCAGTAACTGAAAATTAACCTTCATCTATACTAGGCCAAATTTTACTATATAATTCATCTCTCAATCTTACATCAACATTTTAAAATTACACATAAAGTGCTCTCAAACTTGAGGAAAATTATTAACTATACATAGAGGATAGACACTAATAACTCAGCTCCATAAACTCTTCTTGCTTTTTAACCTGCTTCTCCACTGAGAAGGCTTGAGGAACCTAACATTCACAAACTCCTGTAACAACACTCCTTTAAAACTAGATGTCTAACAGCAAAGTGACAAAGGAAACAGGCTATTATGATGATGAAAAACTAACCAAATTAAAAGTTTCACTTGTTTTATTCCTATAGATTGCAAAGAACCTCTCACTGACTATTTAAAACGTTTGGTCCATTTCAGGCCAGTGCTGTTGATGATACAACTTTAGAAAATATAGTATCAGGGGCTTAGGGATAAATAAATCAAGATTTTAAAATGAATGCATACATTCAGAAAAGTATCCATAGCAGTTGCTAGTGAGAGCAGATAAAAGGCAACTGATATCTGTGAAAGCATGTATAATTTCAGTTGAATGAAACCTAATTTCTTTCTTTCTTTTTTTAAAGAAAAATTACAAAAAAGGCAAAATGTGAAATCTTACGCAGACGATGATTGTAGTAGGTGTGATGGTATAGTTTCAGAAGGTAAGACTAGGAGGAAGACAAAACAAATCTTAGATCCCAGAGTCCTGGGATCAAGAGCCCCGTGTTGGGCTCCCTACTCGGTGGGGAGCCTGCTTCTGTCCCTCCCCCCTGCTCATGTTCTCTCTCTCTCTCTGTGTATGTCTTAAATAAATAAAATCTTTTTAAAAAAGCTAGACTTGCTCATTATATAGAAAAAAAACAAAACACTTGAATGATTCATTTGGTCATAAAGGGCAAGGTCTTAGAAAGATTTAGACAACAAAAAAAAATATTCTTATAAAAGAATGACAAGCATTTTTGGACTTCCCCTAGAGAGTTGACTGACTGGGTTTGGGGGTTTGGTGATAGGAAGACTAGAAAAGTGATGGAGGAAAAGATCTCCATGAAGAGATCGAGACTGAGAAAGTGACAGACGGTCCCTAAGTGACATATTCCCTGTCTGGATAGTGATGTCAAGTATTTGCTGCTTTTTCCGCCTTGTGTTGCACGAAACTTCTGCTTTACTCCAGACCTTAGAGTCAGCTATGTGCAGCAGCCTTTGCTTAGTGATGCTCTGGACAACCAAGCAAGGCAGACAGTATCCAGTGTGCGGGGAAGTATCACACAACAGAGCAGTAGTTAGAGGCAATTGGGCTAGGTAGTCAGAGTTCACCACGAGCAGAATGGCTGACCTGGAAGGGGCCACCTCAGGCATCTTTGATAGTTGGGGATAGTAGATGGAGTGGAGGATCGGCATTTATGTGAAAATTCCATGAAAGAGTGACCTTAAAAGCCTGGAGGACTTCAGTATATTTAACAGCAGCTACGTGGCTTGCATATGTAAAAATCATATGTTTGGAAATAATACACTGAGATATAAGAGTGTTTGGTGGTACAATCGGGATGTCTTTTTTTCTAATTATTCAATGATTATCTAACAATTTTCCACCCATATGATGTTCTTACCTTCCTCTTGGCAAGTCTGCATCATCCTTTTTCCACCGCACAGTTGGTTGAGGATCTCCCTGGACCTGACAACGAAATTCTACAGCTTCTTCCTCCAGCACCACCTGGTTAATTGGCCTCCTGAGAAATGTGGGTCGTTCTTAGGAAGAAAAAAAAAAGCAACAATGGTAAAATGAAATGAATGTTGTGCATGTTTTAAGTATGTTATAGAAAAGAACGTAACTCCGTATCTCAACTATGTCTTGATAAGACCTTATGAATCCAATGTAATTGAATAAAATAAAATATTTTGGAATACAGAAGTTACCTATGGTTTGTATATAACACTATACAATCTTTTGGAAAATACTAAATTGATTTTTCAATGAATTCCTGAGCTAAATCATGTAAATCCTGTCATAAAAAATCTGAAGACTGAATTCCACAGAAAGAAGGAAAGAGGTAAAAATGATTAATTTAATCTATCACAATGGCTGAGCGGGAGAATTAGAAGTTGAGACCGATGGAAAATACCAAAAAGGAAACTAATTCTAATTGTCCATCAAGAATGTTAGCGTTAATTGGAGTTAAAATAAAATCTAAAAAAAAGAAAAAAATAATGCGAGAGAAACAAAAAAGTTGTGCTCTCACATATCAGTGTTACCTAAATTTTCCCACATAAGCTATCATTTCACGAGGACCCAATACTTCCATGAATGTTTTCACTTCATGTATGGACAGCTCCCTCTCTGATTTATTTTTTCTTAAATAAAAAAGCTGTCAATCTGATTTTTTTTTTCTTAAGTAAAAAACACTGTTATTTTTAATTATTGTAAACTATTTAGTGTCATATATAATTTTCTAGGGCCACTTCCAATTATCTTCTTAGTGTTCCAGAATTTTTTTTACTTAACTTTTATGTTTATTTCTCTAGTATTCTGCTTTCATTTTCCCACCCTTTATTTTTGTTGTTACTTTGCACCTATCCTCCTTACTCTCCATTTCAGCACCCCTCTACATAACGCTAGGAAACAATCAATCCCTGTCCGTAAAAATCTTACCATCTCAGAGAAATATAAAACAAACAGTTGTTTTACAAATCTCTAAGCACTTTAACTTCTTGTCTAGTTTCTTCCCTTTTTTAATAATGGAAACATTACCATTTAAGTTTTTATTAGCACATGTCTTCAAATCATAGGCAGTCCAATAGTGCTACTCACTGAGGTAGAAAGAGAAGTCAGGGAAAAGAAAGATGAAATCCACTGGGAATTGACACAATTTATCTGGCCATATGGCCATATTTAGTCACTTAAGACTTTAGTTTCAAATCCAATTCAAAAATGTCAAACAAGTGGTGCAAAACTGAAACATATTTAGCTAGAAACCTTTATCACTTCAAATAGCATATATTAAAAGTATAGGATGGAAGTATATAATTTTATTGTCTAAATAGAGATCTATATTTATAAAATAAATGTGTGAGTTGCAAGAGACATTTTGTATTGCAGTAAAGTCAACAATCATTGGCAGATTCAGAAGGAAGACAACTCCATCCCTCCACAGTGAAGTTGACAGTATGGATCAAAATTTTCTCTAAACTAGCAACCTGCATATGCTTACGTATCTGCACTCTGAGACCTCAAAATCCCAAGCTGTAAAACAGGCAAATAGAACTTTTCATGGAGAGCTTTTTTAATGCAGAATTTAGAAATAATCCATAAAAACTTGGAGCGGAAAAAAAAAGTTTGCTCCTAAAGATTTTAGGTAGTCAGAATCAATTAGCAGCTAAGTGCCCCCTCCTCCAAAGACAGCAGAATAAATCTGCATGTTGGATGGAATGATTTAGTATTATCCTTTTTTTTTAAGATTGTATTTATTTATTTGAGAGGGAGAGAGAGAGGAGAGCACAAGTGGGGGAGGAGCAGAGGAGAGGGACAAGCAGACTCCACACTGAGCATGGAGACTGAACTGGGGCTCGATCCCACAGATCATGACCTGAGACAAAATCAAGAGTCGATTCCTCAACCGACTGAACCACACAGGTGCCCCGATGTAGTATTATCCTTTTGAACTCTGGATACTATGTACTCCAAACAACTGTTTTAGCACTGGCTGGTTGATATTGAGCCATTGTTTCTGGCATCAAATAGGTAACAGGATCAGTACAATATCTCTGTATGAGTGCTTGGAATGCTAATAGCACAAATGAATCATTAGCACAGAAAGCAGGATTAACTTTTTCTTTCCAATCACTTGGGGACGTTCATCCAATTCATCTAAAAGCTGCGATAACCCGAAGTTAAAAGAGAGCTAAGCCACTGCTAATATGGCTTGAGATTGAGAAATCATCTGTCAGTAGACTCTTGCTGCCCACTTGGATTTTAATGGGGGTGTTGTGCTACAACCTAGTGTATAGAGAGAAGTCATTCCCTCTATCGCTCATTCATTTCGCACACGTTAACACAGCTTTTCCTAAGTCAGGCTTTGAGCTTGGTAGCTGGCGAACAGCCAGCAGCTTGGCTTCATCAGAAAAGTGGTAGGAGATGAAGCTAGTCAGATAGGGAATGGCAAGACCATGAAGGGCCTTACAGGCCATGTCTAGGAATATGAGTTCTGCCCTGAGAGTGAAAGAGAGCACCTGAAGAATTTTAAATAAAGAAGCAACATTTTTAATAACATGTGGAAAAGACTGTGTTGGCAGATCTGTGAAAGATGAGCTAGAAGAGAAACATGAAGCAGTGAATTAGGTCAAATGGTTTTTGTAAGAAATTATTTCAGCTTCGACTGATACAGTGGTTCTCTGGATATGGAAAAGGGAAATTGGAGGGGGGAACAAACCATGAGAGACGATGGACTCTGAGAAACAAACTGAAGGTTCTAGAGGGGAGGGGGGTGGGGGGGATGGGTTAGCCTGGTGATGGGTATTAAAGAGGGCACGTTCTGCATGGAGCACTGGGTCTTATACGCAAACAATGAATCATGGAACATTACATCAAAAACTAATGATGTAATGTATGGTGATTAACATAATAAAATTAAAAAGAAAAGAAAAGGGGACAGAATGAAGAGATATCAGAACTGAGTGATCAATCAGATGTGGAGGTTGAAGAAGAAAAGTTTAGAAAGATCCTTATTTCTATTTAGCAAACTGGAACAGATTGGCAGGTAAAGTATGGATATAGGGTGTGTGTGGATGTGTGTGTACACCCTTTCATCACAAAAAAATGGTAGATATGAGAAAAATGAGCACCTTATGCTTATACCATAGTGGTCAGGTTTCTGTTACGTGAAGTTAAATGCATTCCTAATTAAGAAGATAAAGGAGGCTATTTACATAATATAAGGGAAAAGAAAAAAAAAACATGATCATATCTGTAGATATAGAAAAGCTCTTGGATTTAAAAAAAAATGAATAAAAAAGGAACCGAAAACAACTTCTTAAACATGAAGATACGAGCCAACATGTCCATTGACAGATGAATGGATAAAGAAGATGTGGTATATATATACAATGGAATATTATGCAGCCATCAAAAGGAATGAGATCTTGCCATTTGCAACGACGTGGATGGAACTGGGGGGTATTATGCTGAGCGAAATAAGTCAATCAGAGAAAGACATGTATCATATGACCTCAATGATATGAGGAATTCTTAATCTCAGGAAACAAACTGAGGGTTGTGGATTGGTGGGGGGTGAGAGGGATGGGGTGGCTGGGTGATAGACACTGGGGAGGGTATGTGCTATGGTGAGCGCTGTGAATTGTGCAAGACTGTTGAATCACAGATCTGTACCTCTGAAACAGATAATGCAATATATGTTAAGAAAAAAAAGAAGAAGAAGATAGCAGGAGGGGAAGAATGAAGGGGGGGAAATCGGAGGGGGAGACGAACCATGAGAGACGATGGACTCTGAAAAACAAACTGAGGGTTCTAGAGGGGAGGGGGCTGGGAGGATGGGTTAGCCTGTTGATGGGTATTAAAGAGGGCACGTTCTGCATGGAGCACTGGCTGTTATGCACAAACAATGAATCATGGAACACTACATCTAAAACTAATGATGTAATGTATGGTGATTAACGTAACAATAAAAAATTAAAAAAAATAAAGTATTTCCAAAATGAAAAAAAAATTAATTAAATGCAAAACTTCTTTTTAAAAGTAATATGCTAAAATCATGCCTACTAAAATCAGGAATAAGATGGACATGCCAACATTAATGATCAATAAGAAAAAAAAGAAAGTGTGAGAGTATTGGAGAACAGAATAATAATTTTGATAATTAATAATTGCAACAAAAAAAAAAGAATTACATAGGATCATTGCAGCAAGACTGGCAGTATTGGAAAATGGGTGCTTTTAGGAAAAATTGTGGCAGACTCATACACTGCAAAACTAGTAAGTCATGGGAATGATAAAGTTACCTCTGTCGGTCTATCATCTATCTAACATGGAAAATTTTCATGGCATGATGCTAACTACAAAGTAAATTGTATAACAGTATGTGAGACTAGTTCCATTAAAACACACATGAATATTTTCAGGCCAAGTTTTTGTATGCTTCCTTTAACATGTTACCTGTCACAAAATTGCAACATATGAATGTAATTAATCCAAAGGGTAAACTTTACATTAGACTCGTTACAAAGCCAAAGTTACTAAAAGCAAAGTTGTCTCTTCATCCTGGGACACCATAGGATCCTTGAGGGTTTTTTGGCTATCATATGTGTTCTAAGCCCTACTGTTTTGTATGGAGACACGTGGAAGAACCTAATTTATAATTTCAAGAATAAGGAAGATATAGGCTCCCCCGCTGTTGTTCTGATGAACTCAGCAGGAGTGGACAACTTCGCAATGAACTTTCACTATTCCCTTCTGCCCTCAAGCAGAGTCTAGCTGCCTAGCAACTAGATAACCACAGGAGAGTATGTGGTATAGAATTTTTGGAAGCCTAACATTGGCTCATGATGGAAAATGTAATTCAATTGATAGGAAAGAAAAAAGAAAAGACAATGCAAAGAACAAGCCAGATAAAAGTCACGTGCACATATATAGGGCACATCAAGATGGGTTTTATACTTGAGTATCTTTGGTTGTACCTTCCAACAAAGTGACATTGACATTTACTAATACATTAGAGTTTGGTCATAACTTTTAAAGTATTATTCTGGGGATTTCCATAGCACCCATTACAATAATTATCTCTAAATTATATTATTCATTATTCTAATTGTTTTCTGCTAATTATACTAAAATCACCTTCTACCTCAATTTTAACCACCTACAAAAAAACACTTTGTTAAAAACTGTAGGTGTGCCTATCAGTTATTTAAATGGAAATACGTCTTTTGTAAGAATTATTTTCCAGTTTCCATAACTAGACTTTATTCCCAGAAAATCTGAGAACCAGAAACATGAATATTAAAGATAAAGAATTTGTCCAGGTAGAAAACACATTTTTGAAGGCTTCGCCACTATTATCATGAGCTAACATAAAGCCATGCCTCTTTCAGACACAAATTGCAAAAATTACAAGGAAAGGTCTTGGGGTTTACCATTTTGTGTCAAAATCATCTGCAAATAAATGTAAAGTTAGAAGGATTAGAGAGTAAGTTGATGAGTAATCACATTCGATACCCACTAATGCCCATGGAGTTTGTACTCCATGAAGCTTTGTGCAATTAAAATAAATTTATATGAAAACATCTTGAACCACTAAATCATAAGCAAACTTAATTTTGAGGCATGTAAAATAAGGTCACTGATTTTTCCATGTTATCACCTTATGTCTGATCACATATTGAAAATCAGGGGGAGAAATCTCAAGGGTTGTTTTCTGACTGCTTATCAATTAGAGTCCCTCCGAATGCCCTGATCCCTAATTACATAGCCATGGAGTGATCGGAGGCAATGTCTTTGCCAATACAATTAACATTTTTTTTAAATGTGAGATTAAATGGATTGGAATCACCTGCATAACTTGCTTACAAGGTTAATCTCTCTTGAGACAGTAGTGTTATTTAGCAGCGTGGTACTATGTAAAGTACAGCTTTCAAGTAGTCAGGTCAATTTAGTTTCAAATTGGCATTCTGGAAAACGCAACTCTGTGTGTGGCTGCAATAAAATCAAATGCCAAGTCTCACTATAGTTATGCCAATAATGTTCAGAAAACAAAATGTTCACTTTCATACAAAATACAGTAAGTCTGAAATGCGGTTGCATAATATCTCTTAAGTTTCTTATTTACATGTGACAAAGAAGGAAATTAAATCCCCAGTGAACAAATTTCTTTTCTCAACTATAGGCAGTCTTTGACTATGGCTATAAAATTGGCAATGGCTGTGTCATGACAGCTATAACTAGGATCATCTTAACAATTTTTAAAATAAACTTTGTTTGACATTCGGAAAGCGGTGTTGCAGCAATAATTATGTAGGTAGAGTCCTTTAAGTCCTTTAAGTCCAATATAACCAAAGCTATGCAATAAAAGGACAGTAGAGCTACCCAGTGCTTGTAAACCTTATCTTTAACTTTAGCTGACCCCGAAGTACTCGCCACCCTATGGTGTCTATTAAATCGGAAAGTCAGATGGCTAGCCTTAGTATGTCTCTTTTTATTTAACTGGGCATGCATGAGGGGACGGGGTTATGATAGCCATTGAATGTGAATTATTGTGCCCTTCCAAAACAGACTGGATGATAATGATCAGTCTGTGTGAATGTGATTAAATTAAGCCTGGCTGCATTAATTTCTTTTTTTGCCAAGAATTTTCTTTGTCTGAGAGAAACCATCCTGTGAGGCAAAGACAAACATAGGTAAGTGTTTTCGGAGGGGAAAATGCTTCTCTCACCATATTTTAGAGGCAAAGTTTCATGCTATTGCTCATAACGTGATGCAAAAGTTCCCCTGGGAGCAGGGCACATGTCTATTCATCTTACTACTTTATTAAATATTTGAACAGGGCCTTGCACATAGGAGGTGTTCAATAGATGTTTGTTAAATGAGGTAATGGATAAAAAATAATTTGCTGTTCTAAAGTCTATAAGTAAGTATTATTTAAAAGAACTATATTACTCTCAAAAATCTTGATTTTAATGATGACTTATATTTGGAATTCTTACATGAAGGCCACAGGTTTTCAACAAAACTTGGATATTTCTAAGAGTTGGTTCTCTTCTCTCATAGCTTTTTCTCCCAGTATCTCAACTACATTCAGGCTACCACCTATAATCTCTCCTCTAATAACTGAAAATCAGCATCACCAGCCCCACCCTCTGTACTCATCTCCAATGAAATGGCGACTTCCCAGTTGGATTACCCTACCATGAAAGCCATCAATTGACACAGAGATTCCGATAGTTTTTTTTTGTATGAACAACAATAGATCACTTGCCATTTGAAGAAAGCCTCCAGTGTAAAAGATAGAACAACGTAGGGAAGGGTGTGGGGAGGAAGTCAGAAGAAATAAAAGCAGGAAACATCACAAGAAAATTTTATTTGAAAAAAAAGGGTTAGTAAAATCCTAAAATGCAAGAGAATTTAAGCTATCCATGAAACAAGAACAGAATATTATAAATAAGGAAGAATGAAAGAAAAGAAAGACCTGGGAGGTTTAACATCAAATTAACAAATACATGTTTGACATATAAACTGAATAAAAAAGATGGGAGAGGATAACTCCCTGAATTATTTAGATAGAGAGTTTTTAGATTATAATTGCTCACCAAGGGTCCAGCCAGTAAAATGAAAAAAAGTGCCAAGCCAAGGCATAGTATTGAAACATTTCAAACACTGGAATAAAGATACAGTACTAAAACTGGAAAGAGAAAAAAAAAAGAGAGAGAAAACTGACCACATAGGAGTCAGAAGCCCAGTAGACTTCTAAGAGCCAAAGCAGAAGCTGAATGATTTTAGAGTGGTGATTTAAATATCCTGAGAAATGCTTTTGTAAACTAGAATTTTATAACCAGCCAAAGTATCAATTAAGTTTCAGAAAGAATATATGCATTTTGCCCTTATTTGCTCTAGGCGCCAGTCAAAGAGAAGGCAGGAGAGAGACACTCTTCTGACACAGGACTTAACCAAGACAGAAACAAAGGCATGGTGCAGGAAACAGAATCCAGCATGAGAGAAAAGGGGAAATAAATATCAGCATGAGCTTCTGGAGTAGATCTAAACTAGCCCAGTCAGATTGGCAGGAGGTCTGAGGCCTCCAGGAAGGCTGTAGCAAGGTGGGGGGGACTTAATAGCTAAGTAGAATTTAGAGGATTTCGAACCTTCCATTAGAGGTTTCAAGAACTCATGACGGATGTAGACAAACACACATAAAAGAAAAAAAAAATAGGTTTATTACTAACTCAAAGAAGAACAAATAAGTGCCAGAAAAGAAATGCCATCGTAATAGCATAACACTAAGCTCAGTCCATAATTACATGGTTATAATAACTCATTCTGAATCTTAATATAACCAATGTTTCTAAAGTCAATACACTGAAGGACAGATAGAAGGGGAGTGGAGGTGAGAATGTGGGAAAGGGGATATAAGTGGGCCAAATCATCGTCTTGCAAATAGAAAGCCAAAATAATATATAAAACTGCAGAATAAGGACATATTTAAAAATATGGAAATAAATCCCATAAGAAAAAGATAAAACAGGCTTGTAGAAATGCTCAAAGATGAGGAATATGTGCATGCGTGTGTGTGTGTGTGTGTGTGTACTGGAAGGAGGGGTAGGGCTAAATATTTCTGTGTTTCGTTATAAGTATAGTAATACTTCTAATGTCTATTGGAAATGTAACATATGAAATCTTTTTTTCATGGATTCCTTTGATAAACATTTAAAAATCATTTGGGGGACAGGGCACCTGGGTGGTTCAATCGGTTAAGCTTCTGCCTTGGGCTCAGGTCATGATCTCAGGGTCCTGGGCCTGCTCATCAGAGAATCAGCTTCTGCCTCTCACTCTCCCTCTGTGCACGCTCTCTCTCAGATAATAAATAAAAATCTTTTAAAAATCGGGGCGCCTGGGTGGCTCAGTCGTTAAGCATCTGCCTTCGGCTCAGGTCATGATCCCAGGGTCCTGGGATCGAGTCCCACATCAGGCTCCCTGCTCGGCAGGAAGCCCGCTTCTCCCTCTCCCACTCCCCCTGCTTGTGTTCCTGCTCTCACTATCTCTCTGTCAAATAAATAAATAAAATCTTTAAAAAAAAAATCTTTTAAAAATATAAATAAATAAAAAATAAAAGTCATTTCAGGGGCACCTGGGTCGTTGGGTGGATTAAGTGTCTGACTTTGGCTCAGGCCATGATTTCATGACCTGAGCTCAGCAGGGAGTATGCTTGTCCCTCTGCCCCTCTCATGCTCTCTCTTTCTCTCTCTCTCTCAAATAAATAAACAAAATCTTTAAAAAAATAAATAAATAAAAATCATTTGGAAAAAAAATTGTTATTTTTAAGTGATAGTTAAATTTTGGATAACAGATAGCCCAAACTTACCCATAATTAGAAATTTAATTATGTAATTCTAGTTTCTCTGACTTCAGGATCTTTAGAAGTTAATTAACATATGTAAAGTGCTAGGGAGTATTCTTTTTTTTTTTTTTTTAAAGATTTTATTTATTTATTTGACAGAGAGATAGACAGCGCACACAAGCAGGGTGAGTGGCAGGCAGAGGCAGAGGGAGAAGCAGGCTCCCCGCAGAGCAGGGGGAGCCCGATATGGGACTCGATCCCAGGACCCCGGGATCATGACCTGAGCAGAAGGCAGTCACTTAACCAACTGAGCCACCCAGGCACCCTAGGGAGTATTCTTTATGAAGGCATCTGGAGTGTGCCATAGATTTTAGTGTCCATTAACACTATGATGCCTACCTCTTAATTTTAGATTTGGTACTGCCCACTTAACTAAGCTGTTATGTATGGCCAACAAATATTAAAGGACAAACAGGATAAATGATGCATGGCGGAGGGCAGAGTATATTTTGAAAATGAAGTTACACTGATCTCTCTGTCTACGTAAGAGATCTTTAAAATATAAGCTACAATTTTCAAACTAAAAAAAACCAAAAAACAAAAAAAACCCTTCTAAGTTCAAGCCTACTTACTAAAGAACCAAAATACTTACCAAAGGCTTTTGTATTAGCCATGACCTATTACTCCTTTTGCTGTTTTTCTTGCCATTTAGAAGTGAATTATACTTTTTGAACAATTAATATTATCAGTTACTTTTTCTGTATAACATATTTTAAAGATGGAGTTGCAAAGGACAAGTAAAAATTTTCTGTTAGCTACGGAGGGGTTATAGTAGCCAAATTTTTTATTTAAAGCAGAATTGCTGCTCCTTGAAAATAAAATTGAGAGGGAGGGAGGGAGGGGTAAAGTGTAGCCAGTTATACGTTTATAAACCCTAGGTCAGAAATACTAATATCTAACAACGATGAAATATAAAGAAGTTTATTAGAAAACATGTACTAGACACAAAAGCACCAAAATAACATAAAGAAGCCCCCACTATTCATAGCACCCTAGTTCTTTTCTCTCAGAATTGAGCAAAGTACAGAAGGGATCCTTCTCATGCAATCCTGGTCACGTCCTTGATTTGGACAATCACTACTGATTTTATATTTTATTTCTGGGTTTGGATGTTGTTTTCGTCAGTAATGGAGATTTTCGGTCTTTTTCTTCAACTTAATATTGTACTTATAACCCCTTGGGTCGGTTCTGACTAGTTTACACCATCAGATAAATGTTCTCAGCTTCTTAAATCAATTCTTCCAGAGGTATGGCCACTAGACAAATTCAATCTTTTTGGTTTATAGCTATTTTCAAAATAATTTAGAAGTAACACTGTAACTCCTGACATATTTAAGGATCTCCTGTAGTTCTCGTCACGTCTTTAGGGAACGTAGGGTGAATATTTCATAACACAGTCACATTTTGGTAAGTCTAATTGCTGGGGTAATGACATTAAACCCTTTCAGTTTCCTTCTGAAGGCAGTATGTACTGTTACAATGCAACATTTTTCTGTTCCAAAGCTTGTGGCAGTTACAGAAAAATAGTAATGAGTGTTTCTTTAAATAGAACAGCTGTACTTGCGGGTTTTCAATGCTAATGTTCAGTGACCACTAATTTTATATCTAACCAGGCAAAACTGTATTTTATTCATTATGGAGTAAAACACATTTTGAGACTCTTAAGGCTGACTGCATGAAATTTAAGGGCAAACTGATACTTGTCTGAGCTCTGCAGGACAGAAATTTACATGCATACTTTGAACAATTTTATTTTTACTATTCAATTCCTTTAATGAATTATGGGATTTCCCCTGGTTCTGTCATTTGGGACTTCAAGCTGCTTAGCATCTATAAGGAATATTACCAAAGATTACTCGGTACTCAAAGTGATTGGAAAGAGAGGCCTGCACTCGAGTACATATTCACAAAGCACATCTTAACACTCTAAATGTAATAGAAATCATAATATGGCTCTTTTGCATAGTAGCGTTCCCATTACACCACGGGATGGCACATCTCAAACTGCAAAAGAGATTTCTTTCAGAAAGGATGCAGGATTCTGATGCTACCCTCAAACATGTTCTGCAGTAATGACCATCAATAAAATCTTACCGTAATTCATAGAACCAGAAGATAATTTTGCTGGCACAAAAAATTATTTAAAAATCACACTTATCTCTTGTGTTTCAAAAAAAAAAATCACATAATATGGGGTGCCTGGGTGGCTCAGTTGGCTGGGCATCTGACTCTTGATTTCTGCTCAGGTCGTGATCTCAGGGTCATGAGATTGAGCCCCATGTTGGGCTCTGCTCAGCAGGGAGTTTGCTGGTCTGGTGGAGATTCTCTCTCCCTCTGCCCCTCTACCCACTAGCACACTCATGCTCTCTGTCTCAAAAATAAATAAATAAAATCTTTTTAAAAAATCACATAATATCAACAATAGTTAAATCTTTTAAGACAGAGATACATACGCACACATATGTATGTGTGTATATGTGTATGTGTATGTATACACGTGTGTGTGTGTATCCATACAGAGACTTAAATGGTATTTCAATGACTTCTAAAGGAATGTTTCATTTTCCAATATCTTTAGGATCCCTATTTTCCCTAATTTTCTGTCACTTTATTTCTCTTTCAATTTTCCACAGCTGCCTTATAGTATTTTCCTTTTTTCTTTACTCTGACATCTTTATTATCCTCTCTTTTCTCCTTCCTAATGCTCTCTTCACAATTTCTCTGAAACAGATCTAATCAAGTTTTTTTTTTTTGTTTTTTTTTTTTAAGTAGGCACCATACCCAGTGTGGAGCACAAAGTGGGGCTTGAACTCCTGAGATCAAGACCTGAGCTGATATCAAGAGTCTGACGCTCAACTGACTGCCACCCAGGCACCCCCAGATCTAATCAAGTTTTAGTCCATTAATCATATTACACCAATAAAGAGTCCCTTGGCTCTTAAATTGAAAAAAACATGAATATCATAGCAATGAAGTAGGGAAGTTGAAGGGGCTCCATTTTAGAAACACTCCATCTCTGCTGTTTTTCTGTGAGGCACCATTTACTCATGTTCCATATTTTGCCTCTGAATAAGCCAAAGCAGCTCTGTTCCCGCTTGAAGGGGGAAGCGAGAAGGTTAATCATTCTCTGAGTTTTTGTCTTAGGCCCCAAACACCTGACAACATGTAATGAGAGTCAGATCCCAAACATGTTCCAGGGTATTAGCTTCCAACAAACTTCGGCTGATAATGGCATCAATACCCCTATCTTCGGTCATTTATGGAATAACACCTATTGTTCACCCAACACTTGCATGTGATTGACCGTACCCTGGATTCCTGGAGGAACAGATACTCTATACCCTTTTCTAATATAAACCCCTAACCATAAGCAACAACAAAACTCATTCTTCTCTCCTTTCTGAGTCTCTCAGACACTTTGTCTGCTATTCTGTCTGTCACTCACACTATTCAATAAACTCTATTTTCACTTTCTCTGGCTCACGTTTGATTTCTATCCTGTGTGAAGCCAAGGACCCTCTTGGTTGGTCCTGTGGGATCTTCCCCTGGGTTCTTGGACCCAGCCTGCCTACATCAGCAAGACAGTTTATTTGTTGTTGTTGTTGTTGTTTTTAATTTTGAATACGTGTATGTATTTGCGTGTGTGTGTATGTGTGTATGCAGCTAGCTAGTTCTTTAAATCACAAGCTATACTGTAAATATTTCAATATGAAATTTTTTAAAGTAGAAAACAAGTGAAATGTCTTTGCACTTCACTAATATAAAACAAGAAAACCAAAAAACTTATCCTCTGTCTTGCACATAAAAAATACTTGATAAATATATCACAGTGAATAAATCTTAAATATAATATCGCAAACAGAATTTGAGAAAGATCAAGTTTTTACATTCTGATGAAAGGCAAATCCTATAAATATATACAAATAAAGTAAATGAATTATTGTTTAAAAAGTTCTATTTTCCTTAGATGGAAGATTTCATCTGAAAGACAGAACCAGAAAACAAGGCAAATCTAGTCCTTCACTACTCACCAGAAGTGATCAGAACCTGCCCCTATACGACCTGGTGTTTAGTATCAACAAATACATTTAACATCAAAGGAAAAGTATATATAAATAGCAATTTATAATTTAAAAGAGAGTTTTACCAAAGACAGTCAGCTCTGCTGGATCACTGTCTCTTTCTCCCACCATATTGGTGCCAACACAGGTATACATCCCTGCATCACTTTTCCTGGTATTGGAGATCATCAGTTTTCCACCACGGATCTGTTAAAATTAAAAAAAAAGAAGAAGAAGAAGAAGAAAGAAAAGACAAGAAAAAGAAAAAAGAGGAAGGGAAAAAAGAAAAAAAAAAGGAAAAGAAAAGAGAGAAAGAAAATGCAAAGTAAAATAAACAGCAAAGAGAAGGTGACTAATAAATAATTTTGAATATTTAGGCAGAACATTTTTTTTCCTAAAGGAAATAGCTCAGTGTCTAAGACCAAAACTTTCCCCCTATTTTGGCATCTGCATGTGTTTTTTCTTCTCTTAACTTCTCCCTCAGGATAAGCCTTCATATTCCCTTTCTAGAAAATGCTTTTGGGCATTCTTTCTCTTTCTTGTCTGGTCCTATTTTGACATTTGTGACTGCTTACACCAAATCCTAGTGGTTGTCTTCACTCTGAAGTAGGTTGAATGAATTGCTATTGATATTTGTTATCAGAAAGAAGCACTAGATAACCGTTTTTGGTACTATAATGAAACTGAACTGACACAGAGGGATTCAACAAGCATTTACTGAGTACCTCTATGGGCTGGGCAGTGTTCTAGATGTTTGAGATTCAGGAGTAAACCAAATAATAATAAACCTCTGCCTTCATGGAGCTTAAATTTCAATTTTTAGCTTTAATTATCTGTCTCACCTTGATTCTATGTATGAGATAATTTTTGAAGAGGAGGGCAGGTTGGATAAAAATATTTTTTTTTTAAGTGATGAGAGTATGAGTTGGTGTAAATCATTGGCTTCTACTAGGTGCTTCCTAATTGTTTCTTAAGTGAGAAGCATTTATTGACCAAATAAACCAAATAATATGTTAAAATGTCTATTTGTTAAAGAGGATATTGAAGCAGAATTAGATTTTTAGTATGTGTATCACCAACTCATGGCTTCTTTTCCAATTTTTTTTCTTTATATTTATGTAATTCAACAATCTTAACATCACAATGACTGAATGTTCTTAAAGAGATAGAAGAGAAGAACGTGCTGGTTTCCTCTGTTAATTTTTATCTCATAGACAAAGAAAACCCATGTAGGTATGTTCTCAATGGATATATTTCAGGCTCTGAAACTTGTCATGTCCCAGAAAGGGACTTTCAATTTTGTTTTTACATGGGAAGAAAAGACTGCCAACCTGTTCTTAATTATGTGCTGTGGAGTATAATAAACTGTAGGTTATAAAAATGGCCATGGAGGCCATTTCTCCTCCCCCTGAAACTGAGTTTGGCAATATAACTTGATTTGACCAATGAAACTAAAGCAATGTTTCAGCAGACGAAAAGTGTTCTCAAATTGAGACTTGTCTTTCCTTGCTGGAATCTTGAGACCACCATGGGAACCAGTCTGAGCTGGTCTGCTGGAAAATTAGAGGCCAAGAGAAGAACCAGGATGCCCAGCTGAGTATAAGTCAATGGCCAGACATGTAAGGTTACCCTAGATCATCCAGCTGCCAGCACATCTTTTAAACAGGCCACAGAAGCATGAGAAAACCTAGCAAAGATGAGCCAAGCTGGCCCAGAATAAAGAATTGTCATCTTACCCACAGAATCATAGTCTAAATAAAATGGTTATTATAAGTCATTGTATTTTGTGGTGGTTTGTTATAAAGCGAAAATTAAATGATGCAAACATGAACTAGAAAGCCTTCAACAGTGATTTTACTCTATCACCAGGAGCATATTTTCATGTTTGGTATCCAAGCACAGACCACTGAGAACCAAATTCTCCCTGGTAATGTAGCTCCTCATGGTGTCGAGAGTTCAAGCCAGAATCACATGAATATATATTGTGAGCTCTTATGTGGCCTATCCGGTTATGATGTAACCACGATGCATACATTACAAAAACCTTCATTATAAAATATTTTTAAAGATAATAGACCCTAGACTATATAGACTTTTTATAGAAATGGCACGTTTGTTCAGTTAAATGAGACATTATTTTAAGTAAAATATATTTATTCTCAATAATTGTACTGAATATAAAAATTATACTAAGAATAGCATCAGAAGTTTGAAGCATTATCTACTATTTCAGTGAACTGGTTCCCATAAGCATCACAAACAAACCTTGAGTGGATCCTCTAAAAATATAAAATAATTATATGCCATTCCCCTTCTCTACCTCTTTACAATGTTCTGGGTGTCTCATTTTGATATTAATCAAGTGATGAACCTAATCATCAATATCCTTGAAAGCAGACTATTTTTCTACAAGAGCTAAACTGCAGAATCAAAAAAGTCACGTTTACTTTGATTTTACTTTATACCTCTTAAACTTTTAAATGAATTCATGTAAAAAACTTTAGTTATAAATATTAAATTTGAAAACTGGAAAAGGTGCTTGAAGTACTCATTACCTCACATTATTTTCTCTTATAATTTTGAAAATAAGTGCTAAAAGAAATGTTCTCGTTAATATGGCTTACAGCCATCATTTACCCTTTATCACTCAGGTGAAACTACATAATCAAAAGATGCATTTGAGATGTTAAAAAGAACTTTGTCACCTTTGTACTGCAAAGATATATATACCTTTACATATTCATATATATCTACATATTCATATCTTTTCATATTCAGATTGGTACAAATATTAATATATCATCTACACTTGATTTCTATAATTTTTGTGTCTTTGAAGCCTCATCCTAAAGTTTTAGTTCTCAGTTTTTTTTTCTCAGTCCTTTCAAATGCAGTGTAAATGGTCATTAGCATTCAGTACATGTCTACAATTTCATTAGCAATAAAATATATCCATTTGAAGACTTGATAGTCAATCTCTGTAAGCATTAATTTTAATTTAACTCACACTTATTCTTTCTTCCTTGTCATCAATTCGAACTTTGTCTTTCTTCCAGTAGATGGTGGGTTCTGGGTGTCCCCTGGGAGGCTGGCACTCCAAGATCGCAGGCTCTCCAGCAGCCACTACAACATCTGTGGGATTTTGCCGGAAGTCATCTCGTAACACTAAAGGAAAACAATTGTAGTGAAAGAAAACTCAATGACAGTAACTTTAGCTTTCTCTGGCAAAACGTAACTTCACGTCTTACTTACTTTGTTCTAATAAAAATTAAATATTTACTGAGAAACATAGCCGTGCCCGTCTTAAAACATTCTAGGGCCAACCTAAATGTTCAACAGGGAAATGGCTGACTGTAGGATCATGTATCTTTGCTATAAAATCTGCTTTAAAATATAACAAAAGCCTAAGGAAAATAAGAAATACTCATGATATAGTTTTGAGATTTAATACTCAAGGTACAAAATTGTTTATGCAGTATGATCCCATTTTCTATAAAGAAAAAGCATAATGTGTATATGCATAATATGTATATAAAAACACTAAATAAATCATCAAGTCATACTTAAAACCCCAAAACAAGTCATGTGCACATGGTCTGTGAGCACGTATGCATATCAGTCTGGGAGGGGAAATGGGGTGAGGACTCTTTGAGAACGCCCTTTCTCATGACATGAATATAGACAAGATCCACACTGTTTTCATTACACTTCAGAAGATGGACTCATTGTTCACCCTGCAATGCACTAACACCCACATACACAGGGCTACATTTTCATTCTCCGTGCATCTCCACCTGCCAAGCGACATCTGGGCAGCGTGACATTCAGAGCAGAGATATTCCTTATAGCAGTTTGGCCAGTCTGAATTTCCCCTCCTTTCATTAGGAGAACAGCAGGTTGGACCTCCATTGTAACCTCCGAAAATCTGGCATGCCTGGCTCTCCAAATGTCACCTATCTATCTGTGTGTGCTTTTCTTTGGCTGGCAAGATGAAAAGCCTGGAGAAATGACTTGGCCCTATCAGATTGCAGAATGCTGGGTTTCTTTAGCAAATAAACTATTTTAGGGGAAACAGTCAAAAAAAGTAGTTGAGACCAGGCTTATACCATATACCTCAACTGCCTCTGCCTTTTCTAACTGCCTTGACTTTCTTATTCCTTTGTATTCCAACACTGACAACTTTATTTCCTAAGTGTATCGAAGGGAAAACACACACACATGCACATACAGTGTCTTATATGTATGTTTATACATAAATTGGTTAAGCTGTTTGAAATCAAAATTAGGTAGCTTCTGCTAGCCTGTTATGTGAATCATCTGCTACAAATGTGGATTGGGTCACACCAACTGCCTTTGATGTCCTATAGTGAGACCTACTTCAGCACTCTGCTCCTTTGTTGGGCGAAGTCTCTAGGTTAATTGTCATTCTCCAAATAAATAAAAATTCCCTGGTCTGAAAATAGCTCCAGAGAGACAACTGAGTGACTTCTAGGGCTTTTCTTCTCTTGTCTCTTGCAACACATCCTTTAACAGGGGTTTCCATCTTAATGAAGTCACGGCCTTTCTGAGATTAGAGAACCTCGTCTCCTATTGAAGGAACAGTAAGAAAGAACTCAGCACAAATTGCTCACTCTCAGTTTATAAGCTGATTAATTTACTGCTTTTGCTGCTAAGGAAATGTGTTCCATTTTAGCACGGTGAACTGCACATTTTTGGTTCTCTTGTCTCACTGGCAAGAGAGGTTTGATTTATATGCATAAGGATTTGCTTCTGAATGGGCTCAGAGAAGTGTGCATTTAAATGTGACATGCAGGCAGGGGGATGGGAAGGGGTTAACACTGTGGTTCCCTTTTGCAGGTAAATCCTCCTGGGAAAGCAAGCTGGTGACTCATTTATATTCTAAATACAGAACAGCTGCCTATTTATGCAATGTTAAGACATGCAAAAATATGGTAACAGAGTGGTGAGCACCCCAACAATATCCGGAACTGGCAACAAATGGTGTTTTGGCAGGCCCTCAATCTGTTCCAAAATGACACATCTGGCCAGTTGAAGGACCTTCTCTAGAACTGGTCTCTTAACAAATGACATGCCAAAAAGGTACTTAAGGCCATTGCAAATCATTCAGAAACAGTGTTTCATCAATTTGCAACAAGCCAAATTAAGGAAAAAAAAAAAATTAAAGGTCCTTTGACACGGAGGACAAAAAGGAGAAAAATATCATAACAAACTAAGGACTGCTCCTCTTAAACAATATAACATGTGTTTATGGCATTCACAAAAAAGAAAATGACTCCAATTTGCAAATGAAACCAAGAAATCTAACATCAACTGTAATTTTAGGCTTTCAGACTATTCACCCAGAGAGTAGGGTGAGATAATAGTATAATTGGTACTGTACCCTCTTCAACAGGGAAAATGCTCTTTGGGGTTTGTATAGCATTTAGTTAATTCATTTTTTTGCTTAGTGATACCATTTCTTTTACCCTAAGTCTTTGAGGTAATAAAATGGGTTTCTTCTTTCTCTCAAAGAAAACAGTCAAGGGGAATACATCCTTTTCATCAGGTCCTAGCACAGAAGACCGAAAACTTACTCTTAGCAAAAAGTAAAGCCATTTTTACTCTTTTCAAACTGTAAAAAAGGATAGGTATGTTCTGATATTTGCTTACATGTTTCTGAGGTTTGTAGATCCATTCCTTAATATAAGCAAAATAAAATGAAATAATATCTATTGTTTCCCATTTTTGTGCTAATTTTTCATTTCTGTCTTGGATTTTGCCCTATACTTTATTGCAGGTGATAAAGAAAACAAAGTATTCCCTATAGTAAAGAATTCATGCATTTTGGATGAAGGGAAGTAAAATGGTCTTGTAAATGTAGAAAAGCAAGGCAAGTCCAAATTAAGTCTGTATTTTTTTTTCTCCTGAGCCCCTATTGTAGAAAGAATTGAGAGCAACATTTTTGATGTGGCTTGACGAGTAAGCCAAAGCAAGGGTACGCAGCAATATGTGTAATGTGTAACTAAAGCTCCAAACAGGTCTTTAAGTAGAGTGAAAAGAAATCAACCTGATTAACCGAGAAAAGAATCTGGTTACAATGATAAAAGCTTAGAGGGCAGTGGTAAGTTATGCTTTCAGAAAAAAAAATATATATATATATATAACAGGTATACCCTTTTGATATAGCATTTCCTTGTGGACCCAAATCCTGCCAACAACCACATAGGCTTGAGAGCAGAAACTTTCCCAACTGAGCCTTCACATGATACCACAGCCCTGACCAACACCTTGACTGCAGCCTTATGAGAGATCCTATGGCAGGTGACTAACTTAACTCTTATCTGGGTTCCTGATCCACAGACAGAGAATAAATGTTTGTTATTTTAAGTCACGGAGTCTTGTAGTTTGTTACACAGCAATAGTAAACTAATATAATGCCCTATAAGAGTTTTAGATCTAGTTGTGCCTTTAGACCTTACATCTCTGATTCCTGTCTCCTCATAATACCATCTTCTTTCACCTCCAACTCCTCTCCCTTCTGTCCCAAATCAACAGTCCTCAAGAATTTTAAAAACAGATATTTCATGTTTTACATCTTTATGTATTTTATAAAATATTTTATATTTTATATTTTTTACATTTTTATTTTATATTTTGCCAACAAAGACAAGGCAAATCATTACTCAGACATTTCCACGTTAGTTTATTAAGTTAGATTAGCAGGAATAGTGAGATGAGGCTACATAATTAAGAGACCAAAGATGTATTTCTGAATTACAAGGTACACATGCTTCAGAGTAGTTATTAGAAATATAGAGACTAAAAATACTACTGATAAAAGTAGTCATACACACTATTGGATAAAGAATACCATCCACGACAAACTAAATCGATCATGAGAAAGGTAAGCTAAAAGGAAATTATAATTAAAAACACTGTTAGCAGCAGTTGAAGCTGATAGCAACTCAGAGCGACACTGATAACAAGGCTTCTTTGCTGGCAGGGTTTCTCTCTGTAGGTGCCCACGAGCTGTCAGAGACGTGTGGCTCAAGACCTCTCAGTCGAAAACATATAGAGGAACATCTAATTATCAATGTACACTAGCATTTGGTGGTCTTTCTGCTTAGAAATCTCCCCCAGATTCCCCTTTGTTTCCTTACTTTTTCCTATGTCTTCCTTCAGATGCATCCCATTCCTTCAGTGTCAGCTTCAGACTTAGTCGTCTGAGAAGTTTTTCCTTCTACGCTCCCACTGGACTGGGTGACCCTCCAATGGGCTCCCATCTTGAAGGACATGAGAAGACCTCATTGAATGTCCTTGATTGGTTGACGGAAGTGATGAACTCCTCTTCAAGAGGTGTGTTGCAGTCTTTTTCTCATATCAAATAAACCACAGCATTTTGTTTTGTTTTGTTTTGAAGCCACGTTTTAATTTGATTTTAAAATGTCAATTATGAAGTACCATTTAAGTTGGTTGGATTTAAGGGATAGCATGCCTAACTACAAGCTCATACATTTCTAAAATAAAATCCAGGCAGTTCAAGAGGGTCAGAACTCAATCAGTCAATTACACAGCAGATTTATGCCAACCAGTAAAACTGTTAGATCAAATTACACTGTCGGCATTCTAATGGACTAGAAACGATGCAATGGCCATTCCTACAGCTGGTATGTATTGTTTCCCTCTCCCTACTGCCACCAGCATCACCACCATCTAACACCATGGGGAAAGAGCAGGTGTAAGGCCAACCAGCCTGAAGCTCAGGTCTTCTATGCTACTTCTGAGGAGAGAACACTGTCTCTTCCTGCTGTACTGCATGACTGCTGTTGACCGCCACGCTGTTACCCCAGGGGGAGCTCCAGCCTTAGGATGAAACTGAGACCATGCACTTGAAAAAAATCTGGGCTCTTGATGACCTATCTGGATGAATAAATCTTGAAGACTGTGCTAAATCTGGACTTTCTAGTTATATGATCTAAATAAGTTTTTTTTTTCATACTTAGAACAGTTTAAATTGAGTTTCCCCTTTCAACTAAAAGCTCCCCACTGACAATCTGTAATAATTCTGTATTTTTCTGAAGTTTCAATGATGGAAAGACCAAATAAATCAAAAGAGGAATCATCATTCACAACAAACTATCTTATTATATTTGGTACATTCAAACAAAATAGGGGCGGAATGGACAGACTTGCCACCAGCCAAATAGATGATAAAATCTGATATTTAGGGGACAAGTTGTAAGTGGTTTCTTCTGCACAGAAGGGGAACGAGAAAGAAAGAACTCAGTGGGGAGACATCCTGCTACCGCTGTGCATGCTGACACTTTGGCACCTCTGAAGCATCCTAACAATTCCAAAATGAGCTGCTCTCGCCCCCCATCTCTACTACGACTCCCGGTGCAAGCAAATTCACTCAGCAAATGATCCAGATAAACCAATGATATGAATTGGAGCATGCTGAATAAACAAGGATGCCCTGTGACTTGTTCATTTTCAAGTCATAGCATTTCGGGAAGCCTGGTATTCTGCAGGGAATAAAACACACCAACACACAATTCACAAGAGGAAGCACCCACTCCAGATTTCTTAGCTAAGCCTTTATTCTTGAATCCTTTTTTTTTTTTTTTGTAGTCCTGTTCTGTCCTCACCAGCAATGTAATTTGAAGGCCTGCTCAGAGTGCCAAGTCTTTCTTAATGTTTTCCATTAATGTTTAAAACTTGCTGAAGGATTCTTAGAAATTGCATGGAAACGTCTTGCTCTCTGTAATTTGTATCCATAACCTCTGTAATTCATATGTTCTCCTTGGGGACTGAGTGTTGAGATCATTCATAAACTCTTGGATCGCATGTGGCACCGCAAACTGGTGACATCTGACCACGGCAGATTCCGAGACCTGTCTCTGGTATTCATTTCCTTTGGTTTGAGTTAAGGAGCCGGCAGTTGGCATACCTTCAACACTTGGAAGTCCTATTTTTGGCAAAGCCTAGCATCTGATATTTGACAGGGATCTGCATACTCTATCCGTTAGCTTAGGAGGAAGTTGTGGGTTGGAGCTAATTAATGTTTAATCAGCTCCTCTTTTTTCTTCCTTAAAGTGCCTTCATCCACAAAATTGTTCATGTGGGATTAATGTCTCCAGCATCACAGAGAGCTCAAAGGAATGAGAGTGTCTTAGAGATGCGCCTAAATATAGTATGCGAGGAGGAGGATGGTGTCTAGAACAGTAGGTATTAGCCTAAACATGTTCAAGGCAAAGCCTTCCACTATTCAGAAGAAAAACCTCCTCTCAATACCCTCAAAATATTCTGCTCTATTACCCAAATAACTTCTTTCTAGCACCTGACCCATTTAGGGCTAATTCTAGTCTTGGTTACAGAGGTGCCTACAACTCTGGGCAATGGAAAAAATGGCACATTGAATTCAAAATACAGAACTACACAGGCTAGCATTAAAAAAAAAAAAAAAATTAAGTAACGTTTCTCAAGATGGTAACAAGAGCCTTCCTGACTCAGTTGGAGGAATGAGTGACTTGTGATCTCAGGGTAGCAAGTTCAAGCCCCACGTTGGGTGTAGAGATTACTTAAATAAATAAAACTTAAAAAAGAGAAAAGATGGTAACAAGAGGAAATACCAGATTTTTCAACCTTATAATACTGCCTCCTACTTTCTCTAGATCTGGGTTTGAGTATAAACAAACAAACAAATAATCATGACATCTTTACAGGATTTGTATTTACAGGATGATTACAAATAGCCATCTGTCTGCTTCTAGCTTTTCAATCTGGTTCATGTCCCATGAGCCTCAAGTCTTTAGCCAAAGCACTTACGCTCCTAGGTATCAGGAAGGCTTGTTACAACTGCTTTGCACAATGCTTTTTTTGCCCTTACTTCCCATTTTTCTTCCACATCCCTCTTTCTCATCCTTTTCATTTAACCCTCACTATTAGACCAAAGAAAATAGAAGTTTGAGAGGACTGAATATCATATATATAGATATGCAAAAAAAATTAAACACAATATATTTAAGTGTACATTTAAATTTAAAATAAACATAAGTATATATTTAAATTCTAACTTCAGGATTCATCACTGCTTTATAGCTACATCTGTCAATTTGAATAAAGGAATAAAGAGAGCTATCAAGTAATTATTAATGTGCTGCTTTATTCTGGATCCCAATAGATTAATGCCCTCCTCCTGCCTTGTTAGTCCTTATCTGAAGGCATTAGCTTTTACAGCATTCTAACACTGCGTAGTTCACAGAGGTACTCAATCTCGACAGCATCTTCCTGTCATTCTACCCTGTCCTAGTATCAACGGGTTATTGCTCCAATATTTCTCTCCCATGGTGTATTCTGATGTGCATGATCAACATGAATTACAATGCCAAGTAACTGCCAGATGTCATGAGTTATAAACTCAATAGTCTAAGGATTATTACACATTAGGGCACCCTACAGTGCAAGGGTGTCCTGGAATTTATGTGTTATTTATTACCTATTGGCAGGGTCTCAAAGTAATCTCACCCCTGCTGATGAAATGAGGGTTGGAAGGAGAAGAAGGTCAAGGTCAACCTTCCTTGTCAAGAATGCCAGTTACTTCGAAACTACTGTTGCTTTATCTTTTTTCCCCCTCTACCTGAAACTCAATGAAATCTCTGAATAAGAAGAACATGTATTATAATGCATCTATGGACTTTCAACTTAATTTTGCTGATTTCACAATTTTCATCATGTCGCCTATTTTGACAACACATTTCATAACCATAACTGTTAGAGGGTTGATTTAGAGGATACCTGTGAGCCCCACCATAATCCATAAACTTAAAAATGACCTCTTTTGAAAGCACACTGTTTATTTTCCTTTTTTTACATAACAGGAACATAGACCAAAGACTAACAGCATGAGACTTATTTAAATTTTTAATGCAACAATGAGAACATTTTTTAAAAATCATGTCCCACAAGCCTGTGGACTCTTCAATCTTCCCCATCCAATATTTTAAGATTTGCATACGTCCACACCACAAAATATGGTCATTATTCTAAGCTGTCATGAATTTTGCTGAAATGGATGTAATATGACATCCTATATTCTCCTAGAAATGTTCTATTTGATTACTATATGACACAAAGCTTGAAATGTTTCCTAATCCAGAATATGGCATATTTATTTTCAAATTGGCTGATTAAAAAAAGCTCTATCATCTCTCTCTTCTATCCCAAAGACCCAGTAACCTTCTTTTCTTTTGCCACCAAATGAATTCTGAATGCTGCAGTTAACATTCAGTAATCTCATTACCCATCTACCATAAATCTTCAAAAGCATCACCATGTTTTGACAGCTGAGAAGGACAAGAGGAAGCAAGGAGCATATCCAAGCACTTGTTATGAATGCAAATGTGCTAAAGACCACATTTAAATTATTTCAGAAAACTCATATAACACCACTGACAACAACTGGAAGACAATGTGCTTAACAATTTTTATTTACCTATGAAAAACACAATTTCCCATATCCCTGATGCTAGGTCCACAACCCACCCCCACTCCACCCATTGCCATACACTCTATGAAAACAAACTGATACCAAAGAACGAGTAATGAATATCTTTTCAGGTGTAAGTAATACTGAGTTCTCATGATAAAAATTTATTGTGGGTATTACTGAAAAGTGTTTAAATATTTAAACATTCATGTATACTTTAATCAAAACTTCATATCTTATATGAAACTGGAAAGATGTCATCTTAATGGGGCACCTGGGTGGCTCAGTCATTAAGTGTCTGCCTTTGGCTCAGGTCATGATCTCAGGGTCTTGGGATCGAGCTCCGCATCGGGCTCTGCATCGGACTCCCTGCTCCATGGGAAGCCTGTTTCTCCCTCTCCCACTCCCTTTGTTTGTGATCCCTCTCTTGCTGTCTCTCTCTGTCAAACAAATAAATAAAATCTTAAAAAAAAAAAAAGATGTCATCTTAAGCATGGAGGTTTTTAAAAAATCCCTCTCTTCCTCTGACATAACCTGGAGTCAACCTTGGCTAGCCACAGGCCAACCTTGGCCATGTTCAGCAAGAAGGGAATAAATCAAATTATTTTCTGAGTCTCTGGCTATATTTTTATTTCTGGGTTCCACTGTTATTGTGAGGACAGGGACTCAGTACATTTTCATTCCCAAATTAGGACAAAGAATAAACAGAGCCACTTCCTGCTGGAGAGGTGCCAACTCCCTACCCAGAAATAACTACCTTGTTGCATGTGATTGTTTTAGCTTCTCTACCTGAGAGGGTACCAAAACTTGATAAGTAAGAGTTATCAAAGAGTCTATCAAAGCTTCATTATTTTGTCTTAAGGCTATTTGTGATACCAGATGATTAAAATTAACAAATTATTATAATCTTAAACTTTGGTCATTTTCATGCACCAAATATCAACTGCTTTACTCCACTCTTCCCCAAAACTGTCTATAAATGGTAAAATTATAAACAATTCTTGATGCTGTCAATGGGCAGTCAAATTTATAACTATTCTGAATATCCTACTTCCTCTCCACCATTTGCCCAGTTGCTTTCGTAGGACCTGGAACTGGCATTTGATTTATGCTTCTGAAACGACCACTATTTGGCAAGGAGGCAATACGGCATTGTGGTTAAAATAATGGATTTAGTCAGCGGCCTGGGTTTGAATCTCAGTTCTGCTAATTTACTAACTGGATGGTCTTATACAATCTCTGAGTTTCTTCATCTGTAAAATGGAGATAATAAAGCTTATGTCTTTGGATTGTTATGAAGAATTAAAAAAAGTGGTCTTTGTAAACACACTGAGACATAATGGAAGGACCTCATAAGTGAGAATTATTATTGCTACTGGGAATTAGAAATACTGGTAAATAAAAAGGATCTTGCAATTGGGATTTAAATATAATAGTATAATCCAAAATCAAATATATTTAGGTATTTATGTTATGTTATAAAGCATTAACAGGACAATAAAATGTCATTGATTCCTCCCAACTGAAAAGTTCACATTTGCCCAGTAAGTTTTACCCAGTTCATTTTTAAAAGGTGATTTTAACATAACATTTAATTTTGCTTTGTTCAAATGATACCAGATAAATTAGAGATTCTTCACTTTCCAATCAGTTCTAGTTATAACTATATCTTTTGTTTAACAGAAGAGTTTTCCAAATCAGTCACTTTTTTTTTTTAATTTTTAGGTAATCTCTACACCCAACGTGGAGCTTGAACTCACAATCCTGTGATCAAGAGTCACATGCTCCAACAACAGAGCCAGCCAGGCTCCCATCACTTCTTTTTAATTTGATAAGTATGTACGCATATTTTATTGTTGCAAGGTGCTGTGCAACACATTGAGGAGTACAAGATATTTTAAGCCGAGATCTTGACTTCAGGGAGCTAAAGAGATTTATATATAACTCAAAATTTACAATCTGAAAGAAAGAAAATAAAAGCATGCAGTAACTACATTGAGAGGTACATTGAAAATACATTAAAGTCCAAAGGAGAGCAACATTGCATTCAACAAGGAAGGCATTTTAGAGGAGCCAACTTCAGAGTTGGGTTTGGAATATGCAGCATATGCTCTAATTAATTACAAAAAGAACAGAAACATTCTGGAATGTGCTTGCATGCCTATAAAGCGATCTCTGGAAGAACACCTAAGAAACTAATAATAACAAACGCCTTTGCAGAGAAAAAAAACTGGGAAGTAAAAGATAGAAGGGGAAGATTTCACTATATCCACCTTATACTTTTTGATTTTACAACATTGTTAATGTAGTAATTTATTAATATTTATATTTAACAACTTATGAATAAAAATAAAATCGACTATGTGTGTTTTCAAAGTATATGCTCTGTCCCAACTGGATTCAACAGAGTTGTAAAGAGGGTATGGAAACCTGGCTTTTCCCAAGAGTCACTTAGAGACATAAAGTCCAAGTTTATAGAAGAATGGCAGTTTGGAACATAAATGTCAACAGAATATCTGTAGGATGATTATAAGGCTGACCTTAGAGATCAAAATATATAATTTGATTAATTATCTCTTTTCTAAGATAGAATAAAAATTCAGAAGACTTGAATGTTGAGAAGGTCTCTTCTTTTCATGGAAGGTTAATTGAAGCCCTACTCTCAGCTTCATATAAGAGATACGAAACTGAGAAAGATGACAACATTTTGATCCAGACCTAGGCCTCTTAGTGCCTGTATAGAGGACTGGATAAAAAGCAAGGAAGTTACGGAGGAAGGAGTAAGTAGTGCTGACTCTGCTCTAGTTGAGAGAGGCTTGACACCATCACATATTAACTGTCTTCACAGAGTGCTTAAAAGCCAAAATATCATTTACTTAGAAAAAAGTTCTTCAACTTTTCAAATTGTAAATTGTGGATCTATAAACCCACTTTAAATATGTGAATCAAGAAAATTATAAATGATTCTTCCTTTAAAAAATAAAAACTTATCTCCATTTGAAGGTCCTTCATGGAGTTTTCTTTCTTCTTCTTTTTTTTTAAGATTTATTTATTTTAGAGACAGAAAGAGCACAATCAGGAGAGGCAGAGGTAGAGGGAGAGAGAAACTCAAGCAGACTACCCACTGAGCGTGGAGCCTGACTTGGGGCTTCATCTCAGCCCCCTGAGATCACAACCTGAGCTGACCTAAGCCTAAAAAGAGATGGACATTTAACTAACTGCACCACCCAGGTGCCCCTTCATGTAGTTTTCTTTATTGTAAATGTTAAAAAAAAATGTTCAGCTTTATAAAGATTTTGGTTTATTATCTTTGATACGTCTATGCCTTTTATATTTCATATAATTTGAATATATAAAAATATCATTAGCTTTTTATTTTATTTTAAAGATTTATTTATTTACTAGAGAAAGAGAGAGAGAGAGAGGGCACATGTTGGGGAAGGCAGAGGGAGAGAACCTCAAGCAGATTCTCCACTGAGCTGGGAACCCAACTCGGGGCTCAATCCCACAACCCATGAGATCACGACCTGAGCCAAAATTTAAGAGTCAGAGGCTTAACCAATTGGGCCACCCAGGAGCCCCTAGCTTTTTATTTTAAAAGTGAGGAAACAAAATACATGTATGTACAGATTAAGTATAATGATATTATTCAATCTTTAATATAATTTTTCTTATAGGATGATAGTTGGTGGTATATCATAAAATGAATTATATTCCATCTTAATATAATTAACTCTTGAGGAAACTTTCTCTATACCAGTAAATTCAATTTTGTCTAATCCTTAGGTTTATGATAATGTCAGCTCATTAAAATGTTAGTTAAAACTCATTAAAACACACAGAGGTAACAACTTTATTATTGTAATATGAGGTAAAGAAAAAGAGAATGCTTTATTATCATTTAATTGTTTTCAGAATTGAATATATTTGCATAATACAAAGGTGCACTGTATATTTTCAGTAGTCTTCAAATATTAAGCAGCCCAATAATTTAAAAAAGCATTCTTTAAAAATGACTTTGTTACTGCAAAATTCTGGTTGTTCTTTTTCATTTAGAAAAAGTGGCCATAATAGAGATAGAAAATCACTTGAAATAATACTAAAATATGTAAACGTAGTTTCTTTCTTTTTCAATGTTTATAATGTTTAGGTAGAATAGGATTTCCATACAATAGTGGATGGCTTAATCAAATGCTGCAATTAATTGCCTTCACTAGATATGTCAGTGCTTTGTAAAAATGGAAAGTCAGGTAGAAATTACATTGGAAATTAGCTATATCTCCAATGCAGATGCAATCATTTCATGTTTCTCTCCCATAGTAGCTTAGCCAGAGTAAATACTTGATTATTATTGCTGAGAGTTAAGATGTGGAAAATTCATATATGTGATTTTTTTTGTATTCTCTTCCAAATCTGACATGATAAAATCATTACTATTAAATATATCTAAAATATATCTAATTGTAATGTATATTTCCTATCGTGTATTCTAAGATACTCTCCTAATTTTCCTCCCACTAGCCATTTACTCTTGCATGTACTTTGCCAGAAACTTTCTGTTCTTAAAGCATAGTCAATATCACTCAAAAATGGAGTATCCTCAGACACACATTCTTCCAAGTTAACCTCTGCTAGTCCTGCCTGATGCTGATGACTCTAAAGTGAATGCCTCCAGCCTTGAGCCCCCTGGAGCTCCAGACTTGCTTGTTTAACATCACCACTTGAGTGATGTCTTGAATTTAATGTGACCAAAATGGAATTCTTGATTTTTGTCACACAAATCTTCCTCTCCCCAATCTTCAGTGTCTTTGTATATGGTATTGCCATATACAAATTGCTCAAGAAGTTATTAATTTTCCCCCATTTCTCACACACTATGCTGTCCATCAGTAAGACCTTAATGACTGAAACGTCCTCAGAATCAATTTTCTTTACCTCCACTGCTGTCATTTGGTCTGAGTCACTATCATCTCACCAGGAATAGTGAAGCTGACTCTTAACAATATTACTTTAGTCTTGCCCCTCTTACAGTCAGTTCTCCACACGGCAGAGTAATATCATTAAAATTATAAGACAAATCTTGTCATCCCTCTGCTTAAAATTATCCAAAGGATTCATCACATTTACAAAAATCAAGCAAACAAACAAACAAACAAAATCCAAAATCCTTACTCTGGCCTACAAAACATCTTGGGGTCTGGCTCTCATCTTCCACTACCCTTGCCTCTTACCCCATTCTCCCCCAATGAGCTTGGTCCTTCTCTTCTTCTAGCAAGGCAAATAACTTCTTTAGATCCTATTCCTACACTACTCACTGTGACATTTTCTTCCCCTAGAATTTCCTTTTAGGTCTCCTCTTTTTGTCCATCAAATCTCAGTTTACATTCAAATCTTTGGGTTCCCCTTTTATGATGACCCAATCTAAACAAGAAACAATATCACACATATCACATCTCTCTGGTATTTTTCCCCCTGCATATCACATATCACTATGTAAAATTATTATAGCTTGCTTTTTTTTTTTTTGTTATCTATCTGCCTTCAGTAGGAGAGTAAATATTTATTGAACGAATAGATGGGTGAAGAATTCAATTCTTGTCATCAGCTAAACTAGATATAGTTGATTATTACATATACATCTTTAGTAAAAAGTTTCCTAAGTTGATTTAATGATTTTACTCAATAAATGTATAGAGAGTTTCTTGTTCTTTATTTTGGTAAATGATACAGTATGCTTTGAAAGAGGTTATTGTGGAATGATCTCCCCACATTTATAAACTTTTCAAGATCATGTTCTGAATGTTTATTTTAAAATATTTCAGTTTTCTGGAAGGGTGAGATAAATTAAAACCTAATAACTGTCAAGATGTCCTGCCTAGAAGGTGAGTGGAAACCTCATGATGACCCAGGGAAATAGGTTGGTTTATGTATGAAAAGACAGCAATTCCAAAATGCCAACTTCATCCAGTTAATAAATGGAGAAGCCAGGATTTGAAAATAAATCTTCTGTTTTTATTCTGGATCCTATACTTTAAGATTACTGTAGTGGAAACTTAGGCATAACAGACATAATTCATAATTCCTGAACCTAATTATTAAATATACTAAAAATAACTTGGTAACTAAGATCTTCATTATAATCAGTTATTATATCATGCTGTGAGATGGTGATTTCAAACACTAGGCTAAATCTATTTTTAATTCAAAATTCATGATGAAACTTGATTCTTTGAATAAATCTCTAATACAAACTTGATTTTCTACAATTGCTTTTTTCTGAAGAACAAAAGCTAATGGTAAGTGAATTGCTGATCAGTATGACACTGCTGTCTTTCTGTATAAAGAACTATTGCAGCTTTTCTAAGGGTGTGCTCAAGCCCTCAGGATTAGGGACTTCCTTTCTTTTTTCTTTTCTTTCCTTCTTCTTTTTTTTTTTTTTTTGTTAATATGTAAGTCAATCTCTTCTTTCAGCAAAAGTAAACATTTACTCAGCTTCAATCTTTTCTCTTTTCTCATTTATTTTTCACTGAATATTGGACAATATATGTAGGCATCTCAGATCGTTCACTTTTCAGACTGATATAATCACTATGAGGTTATAATTTTTGCAACGACAAGTACAGCCAGAATTTTGCATCTCCAACTATTCCTTGCCCTCTGCAGGGTAGGCCCTGGTAGCTCACAGGTTTTGGTGAAGAAAATCATTCAGTTTGAATCCTGGGATCATTACTTATTAGCTATGGAATTTAGGACAAGTTATTTCCCCTTTCTAAGCTTCTGCTTCTTCATCTGTGAAATGGGAATAATGGTGGCCATCATCCAGGGTGGCAGTGAGGATTAAGTGAAAGATTTTTTGGCATTTAGCACATACCTGGCAAAGAGGAATGTTCATTCATTATCATGGCTTTGCATAATCAGACAGAGATGTTTAAAATTATATATTCACAAGTACATATCTCCCCACAGTGATAATTCTCTTGATTAAGTTCATAGGTATGTAACAAAATTGTAGGTAACACACAATAGAATGGAAATTTCTCTATTATCACACTAATTTAATAATGTAATATTTAATAAGTAATATTGAATAATATGTTGCATAAGCAACTAATATTCATTGGACCTAAATAATCAGTTTAAATATTTACACTAATTTGTTTAGATGAAAAGTTGTGGCACTTTAATTTTGCTTTACGTTAAGAAAAAAATCATTTACGTTTTGGGTAGTATTTCTTAGTAAAAACACATAGAACAAGTGGGTCGAGACTTTTAGCAAAAGAAGGGGCAATGTGTAGCAAGTAGATGCAAAAAATGACTCTACGATAACACCAAGCAATTTTTATGCCTAATTCTTAGTGAACAATCACTTAGTTTTAGTTTAAATGTAGATATTTTAACGCAAAAATTAGCTTCTTTATACAGACTTTCATTATGCTCAAATTTATGACATTTCTCTTGTCACATTTTTAACTACTGAACACATGATTTCATTATTTACCAAATTGGGTACCTGATCCTCAAAATTATATAACTATTGCTGATTAAAGATTAAAATAGATCATTTATTTCAAGATCACACACACACACAAATTGAACTAGTGAGAGGAAAAACAAAACAAATCAGGAGCCTTAGTTCCTAGAGAACCCAAAATCACCTATTCCTGACAGCCCATCTTCCACTCTCCAAATGCCTATTAGTAAAAGAAAAGCAGGCCAGTACACCCCCTGACATCTTTAATTGACTTCCTAGAGAGTGTTATCAAGAGCTACTCAAGCAGGGCTAATAGTGCCTGCAGATTGCTCACACATGGCAAAGCTGGGTTAGCTGGACTTTAAAAGGGCTGGAGGAAGAGTATAATCTCTACTCCATGTGGGGGCAAGAACTAAGGGTTATCTGAAAAGCAACAAATAATCCTTCAGCACTCTTGAGACAGAGGGAAGATGTGTAACGTGAGCCATGAAAATCGGTGCTTAAATGCAGACTCCCTGGAGGTGCCTCCTATCGCCATATTTAGATTGTGACCCTGAGTTGTGTTAGACAACGGGACCTGAATGACAGGAAAAGACACTGGCCTCACTGAGCCTTCCTTTTGACAATTCATGTTGAGTCTTCTGAGAGCACATGCTTCCGGGAAGAGCCAGGCTATGTCGAAATGAGGCAAAAAGGATCTGGCAGAATCAGACAAGCCCAGTCATTTCAGTGAAGTTTAAAACCTCATCTCCATAGGGAGGGCAGCATATGGTGCCTAAGATCTCTACTTGGACTGTCGCCTAGGCACATCGGGATGAAAAGAAGTCTGTTTGTTTTCTTTTCATTTTAGTTTTGCCACTGAATGTCTCGCTTCTGTACTCGATATTTAATTGGAACAGAATGAAAGTCTTGCATACAAATCTCAGCACGTTGTATATTTCAGCTTTTATTAAAACATCATATTTTCACATGAATGTTTGCCCATCACTTCCAAGACTGTCCCCTACCTCCTCTCCACCAAGCGAAGATCCTTTTCTTTGAAGCAGAGCCAACCCTTGAGGTTTCTTGCACCGCCAACAAAACATAAACAATTATGCTTCAAGTCTAAAGACAGCAACTCCTGTTTGCTCTTAGTGTTAGATTTTCAATGATTCGTTTCATTCGCTTGCTGCATCAAACTATGAAAAAGTTCACTGTACAAACAAGAACTATTTCATAGTTTTTAACATTGTTGTTTTTTTCTAGCTGATAGCCAATATCAGCTTCTATGAAGTGTTTTTTTTTAAGTGTCACACTTTGAATGTTTCTATTCATTTTCCCCTAGTTAGTGTAACTTAAAAAAGGATTTTTCATTAATGATTGGAACTGCTCAAACATTTTTTTAAGTTTATTTAATGAATCTGTGTTATCTCCTCAAATGTGTGAAAAAAGGTTCTTGTCATTAATCAAACAATATTCAAGCTTTGATAATTATAACAGCAATTCTATTTGTTTTAAATTCAGTTAAACTGGTTGCTTTGGAGTCAGCATTATAGTTTCATTCTTCTATTTATTATCCCATGATAATTTTACCTTTTGAAGTTACAAGCCATAGAATTAAAAATAAAAACAAAAACAAAAAAATGACTTTAATCAGCAACAGTAAACTACTCAAGCAATTCCCCTTGCCATCTTCTGGTATTAAGCTATACACCTGGGGAACGCAGACTAAATTACAGGTACAGCCTGGGTGTAGGAATGAGTGCACTACAAGGCAAAGCTAACTTGTCCAAACCATGATGATTCAGATGGCGTCCCAACAAACTTAATTAGCAGCACGTCAACTTCCATGGCAAACGAATGGTCATAAACAAATAATAACCAAATAATCAGAAGGGGAGGAAAAAAAAGAATAGACAATTAGATAAAATTAGCTATAATGAAAAACAATAATTCGAGAAATTTTTAAGGGTACACAATGGCTTCTTATGAACTTAGAAGAATATCAAAGACATATTAAAAGGACAACCTTCCAACAACATGTGAAATGTTATAGGTGAGCTAGATACACCATGGATTAATAATAAATGTCTGTCTGGATGATGCCAGTATCGAAATAAATTTTTGCTGTGTAGAAGATTAATATAAATATTTCCATCTTTCTGCCTCAAGATATATTAGTATAAGTAATGACTAAATGAAAAGGTTCCTGAATATAAAACCTGGTATGCAATCAGGAGAGTTCTGATTGCAAAGGAGTCTGGGGTTCAGCGTAAGTGCATGACCAATGTAATGATAGTGGGAAATGTATAGAAATTGATGCGGCCGGCTAGAGACTGCTACATTTAGCAAAGCAGGATACCAGAAAATGCAAAAACAGAGAAATTAAACTGAACACTCATCTTTGTTTTCCCCCAAACACAACCATGTTTGTCTGATAACAACAGAGTAACAATCAAAATAAACAACAATGACCAGAATAAATGTTAAAAAAAAGGAATGCAATAACAGATATTGTGCTCTAAATGGACAAACTATTCAAGGGAATGGTGTCAAAGAAACACTCAGGGTAAGAAAATTTTGAGGGAGATGCCAATCTCAAATAAAGCTACACACAAGTTCTATTGTTTAAATTCCAATGAGGGTATCTGGTTAATCCAGGTCTAATCACTGATGAGACTAAGGGGTGAGAACAAATGTGCTGGTTTAACAGAAGGAACAACAGAAAGGGCATGCATTTGGAGACACCTGAAACACTTCAGAAATATTGCAATCTCCTAGTGATTCATCCTCACTTTTCTTCCTAGAAGCTTACATTATAAAAAGGTCAACTTGTTATTGCCTTTGATTTGGGTAGTTAATTAATGTAAATTAATCAAATGATTGTTCAATTACAACTCCATGCCATGCACCTGGAAAATAACAGTTAATAAATATAGTTTCTGTCCTGAACGATCTAGGAGTCTAATGGAAACCATGGTTAAAAAAGAGGAGACATTTTATAATTTTCAAAAATAATCAGAAGTATTAACTAAATTTTATATACTTTATTATATAGCTATTTGACAATGGCAAAAAATCTCAAATTACTGAAGCTCAATTAGTATCTGCAAATTGAGGGATCAGATTATTTCCAATTCTTTTAGCCCTTACATCACCCTATGCCATAAATAAAACAGTAATGGAAACATGCAAGTATAGTCAGTGAATGTGAAATTATAAATTCCAGTTAGTGGATATGATTAGAAATTTAGATTAAAAAAAAAAAGCCTTTAAAACTGTAACTTAAAGAATCTATCATAAAATTGAGTGTTCAGGAGAAACCATTGTTTACTAAACTCTGCCCTTCCAAAGTCTAATAGAGTGATTAGGAAGTTCCTCAATAAATGTTTACTGAATTAAAAAGATGACATGGAAGATCATTTATGGAGCAGTTATATTATTTTCATTTTCTTTTACAAGTATTTTGCAACTTTTTGGAGTTGTTTAATAGATAAGGTGGTACAGTTAGTTTTGGATACGTGAGAAAATAGAGTAAAGGTTCTATAAGACATCCAAGTGGTAATATTGAGTAGGTTTGGATATGCAGAGCTGTGGCAGCTAGGGTGGAGAAATGTGGGCACCCAGGAAGGAACGGATGATCTGAGATTAAAAGGTATCATTGACAGGGCGCCTGGGTGGCTCAGTTGGTTAAGCGACTGCCTTCGGCTCAGGTCATGATCCTGGAGTCCCGGGATCGAGTCCCGCATCGGGCTCCCTGCTCAGCAAGGGGTCTGCTTCTCCCTCTGCCCTCTTCCCTCTCGTGCTCTCTGTTTCTCATTCTCCCTCTCTCAAATAAATAAATAAAATCTTAAAAAAAAAATAAATAATAAAAAAAAAGGTATCATTGACAGATATGGTAGAAGTCCTTAAAAGAACTCTAAGAAACACCAGCTTTACAGTGCAAGTTGAAGAAATGGAAACTGTAAAGTTTACTGCAATTTGATTCACCTTGAATTATATGTGTGTTCTTGATATTCAAACATACTTCTGCAAATTGAATGAACATTTCCATAGATTTCTATAATTAAATCATGTTTCTATAGAAAAACACATTTTGGGTTTAGGACACAAAACATCATATTTATCTCACTAATCCTTTTAAAACTAATTTGCCACCTATAAGCTGGGTCTTGTTACAATAATAGCTACTATTAATGAGTAGTTGTTGTATACTGGTTTCTGTTCTAAACACTTTGCAGGCATTATCTGTTTTAATCTTAAAAATAATCTAAGAGGGCGCCTGGGTGGCTCAGTTGGTTAAGCGACTGCCTTCGGCTCAGGTCATGATCCTGGAGTCCCTGGATCGAGTCCCGCATCGGGCTCCCTGCTCGGCGGGGAGCCTGCTTCTGCCTCTGACCCTCCCCCCTCTCATGTGCTCTCTCTTTCTCATTCTCTCTGTCTCAAATAAATAAATAAAATCTTTAAAAAAAAAAAAGAAAAAAAAAGAAAAAAAGAATCTAAGAGATGGACATTGTTAAATTGCCATCTTACTGCTGAGGATATATAGCCATACAAATATATACTTGGTAATTATTTGCCCACTGTTCCCATGATAGTAAAGAGTAACTGGGAGATTGGAATCTGTGTCTGTTTTACCCAAAGCTGTGCTCTTTGTATTCATTATAAAACATTGAAACATAAACACATTGAATTTACCTGAATTTAACATACTCAGGAAGGAGAGAGAGACTGTATTTCTATAACTTAGTCAGTTCCAAACATTATTCCTATGAAATGGGATTTAAAAATCTGTTCTCCTCTCACATTCTCCAATTCAACATGCGATGTAAGCATCTCATTATTCTGATTGTGATTAGTGAGTATACTTCATGGATGATTTGAGGGATTTTCAGGGATGATTTTTATATTATTTTGTCTGTGAACTAATTTTTTAAGTTATTTCCCACTTAAAATGTGATTTAGCAAGGTGTTTATTGTTTTTCTAGGGGGAAAATGGAAGGCAGGAAGAAAAATGAAAGGAAAAAAGAAAGGGACAAAGGCAGGAGAGAAGGGGGAAGGAATAAGGAGGAAATTGAACAGACTTAGCACATCTTGCCTGATAATGGTGGAATACTCAAATTTCAAAGAGTGAGATCTTGCAATCATCTTCTTATTTATTCATTTAATACATATTAAATAAAAACCAACTTTGGGCAAGCACTGTGCTAGCAGGGAATACAGTGCTGAGCCAACACACACATGAACCTTGTAGGCTTTCACTGAAATAAATATAGCCTCCCATCATGAGGACATTAAGCCAAGATTGTGTGACCTAGATAGTAAAAAATATGAAAGTTCAGAGTAAAGCACTATGAGATCATAAGAATTAGGGGAAAAGTAAGAATGGGAGAAAAGAGTTTTTGATTTAAGTTTGTGGCATCTTTTTAGAATATCAGTTGAAAATTTGGGTTTTTATAGACAGAGATGATTTTTAAAGCTACAAAATTCAAAGGAATTAAATGGAGAGAATTGGAAAATGTAAATGTTGCTTATTGAAACTTATGAATTTCAAGTTATTGAAGCAAATTTTGATATAAGTGGGAATTAAGAATAGATAGAAATCCATTTATATAACATCTGCTTTGATTTCCTTTGAGAATCGGACTGTTCTCAAATGCATTTGGATTTCTGAAAAATTATATATATGACACTAAAAAGAATATAACTATTGAAACTGATGAATATAATAAAATATAAAAGAAAACTACGGGGTTTGGGATATGTTTTTAACTTTGTAGAATTTCAAATATGCATTCAACAATTATTAAGTTTGACTATACTTTGAATTTTAATTTCAAGGGGTCAAAAATTAACTAATTACTCACATTGAATGCCACCTATTATCTCAAAAAATTATTCTTTTTTTTTTTAAGATTTTTTTATTTATTTGACAGAGAGAGACACAGCAAGAGAGGGAACACAAGCAGGGGGAGTGGGAGAGGGAGAAGCAGGCATCCCGCAGAGCAGGGAGCCCGATGTGGGGCTCGATCCCAGGACCCTGGGATCATGACCTGAGCCAAAGGCAGACGCTTCATGACTGAGCCACCCAGGCGCCCCCTCAAAAAATTATTCTAAACATACAACATGTAAGTAAGGCATTTTTTTCTCTCACTACCTTTACCTTTACCTTGCTTTGGCTTATGAATATGACAAGGAAATTTCTAGTCTTTCCAAAAGATAAAGGCTTTAGACTTGTTCTACTTATGCTGCCATCTTGGATACTGAAAAACCGAAAATCACCTGCATAAGTAGCACAAATTATATTTATTTTTTTCATATTAACTGCTTGGAGTAAAGAAATTAAAAAAAATATATTACATATACCAGTTCTAATCATCATCATCATCATTCTTGGAATATTATTATCCAACAGGCACCATATTGGGTACATAACCTCCAAAACTCACACCACCTTTCAAAAAATTATCTCCAGTTCAAAGACGCATGCTTTTGAGTTTTAGAAATTGACTTTCCAAAGGTCATATTGCTTAGAGTTGGTAACCCAGGGTTCTTTGTCTCTAAAGTATATACTCTTTTTACTTCCCTTACTGGGAAAGGGCTTATGCTAGTTTAAATTGCATGATTAATATTCCATGTTAACAATAAGGAGTGAAGTGCCTCATTCAACAACAAAGTGGAAGATGTTGATTTGAACACTTTAACAACTGGATTCTCAATTCTAAATAAAAAAACAGCTGACTCTACAGTGCAATTATTCTAAAATATGCCCAGAGAAAAGTGTCTAGAGCATCTAAAGATTAGCAACCAGATATTTCTCATATGGAAAAACAAAAGCTTCTGCCACACATATTACAAATTTAGGACAATATTTTTTCTGTTTACAGGAGACTTGTAGATTTTTCTTTTATTGAACTAATGCTGAAACAGAAAATTACTTTATTAAATGGTGGAATTCCTTATTTTTATTTTTGTGTCAGTTAAAAATAAGTCCATTGTGCTTACCAAGAAGGTTTGTGACTTACTTTTAACATAACTAGAAAGGCTCACTTGATAATAAAATGCTAGCCAATCCCTTATGGTTTTTTCGAGGTCTGACTTTGCTCATTTGAGAGACACCATTTTTTTCACTTGAATAATTTTGTATAAATAAACTCAGATTTTGCTAGCTAAGCACGTGGAAGTCATATAAAACACACCTAATCACACAGTTTAAGCATTCAAAATGTAGCATATCACAAAAACTGCAGTGCTGTTTCTGTCAAAACCTGTCACCTGATGCATAAAATTGTTGGTTTTATGAGTCATTTTTCAGTGAACTCTAATGGAAACATGGGCTGAAGGGAGATTTTAATGAAAGATGCAGATTTCTTTTCCTTTATTTGAATGAAACTCAACCAAAACTGTCCTTTCTGTGATTAAAGTTAACACATTTTTTGGTAAATATAAAAAATGCCTTTTCTAATATACTTTAAAGTCTGATAGATTTTACGGGACGTATATTTTCCCTTAACTTCACTGGAAATATATTTGCCAATGTAACTGCATATCCAATAACTTAAAAATTCATTTACCTCCATATGTGTTTTTTAACTCAGAGGAAAATTAAAAATACATACCCTTTCTTTCTTACCACTATTTTGTTTTTATAATCTTAATAACCCTTTGTTTCTATCACTAAATGTGATTATATTATGAACTTTAAGCTCAAGCTTTCTTTTGTAAAATTTAATTAATATTGAGTTATAGAACAGAATATTTGATAAATGTTAATTCCAAAAACAATCAAGTGAATTACACTTTTTATGATTATATTATACCTCACGTTAAATCAACTGACATATTTAACTGGATATACGGTATTTTTAGAAATGTTTACACGTTTCATTTGATGACGAGTAAAACCACAAAACTTACCTTAGAGAGCTAAGATACTTATAAACAATTCATAGATATCTATAAATATCTAAAAATAATTTTATAATTATTCTTCAAATAAACGTCAAATAGGACAATATCATCATACTAAATGAAATGGATTATAGATGGAATTTATCCAAATTTTCTCAGATAACTTCTTTTCACATAGATTTGCATACACATATTTTTGCCCTGGCTCTTATAAGTGACTTTATGAGGAAAACGCTGACTGTTGGTCTCAAGCCCAGAACTCCATGAGAGGCTGGAGGTGACTCTATTGATGTTTCACCACCTCAAAACTTAGTGGCTTAAAAAAAGCCAACTTAATGGCTTACAACAACTATTTCATTGGCTCACACTTGTGTGGGTCACTGATTAGGGTTGGACTTCGCTGAGTGGTTCTTTTGATCTTGCTTGGGGCCACTCATCCATCTACAGCCATCGAGGGGCTCTATTGGAACTGTATGGTTGAAAATGGCCTGATCCACATGTCTAGGTAGCTGGTCCTGGCAGTGGTCACTGGGATGACTATAGGCTCTATGGTTGGACCACTCTCCCCACCCTGGTCTCTCAACCTCAGGGGGTCTACGCCAAGCTACTTCACATGGTGTCATCCATGTTCCAAGTAGGCAAATGTGGAATCAGTAAGACCCCTCTGAAGTGTATCAGATTTTCAATTCTATGGCATTCTATCAGCCAAAGAAAGTCACAAGGCCAGCCTAATTTCAAGAAGTAGAGAAATGGACTCCTTCATCTTGATAGAAATGACAAAGTTATTCATGGCAAGAAGGACTAACTGTTAAGTTTTAACTTAGTGTATAAAAACTTTAATGTTTAACAGTTTGTTTTTATGTTCTCAGACCTTAACAGATGTTAACAATCCAACAATACTAAAGAAGAACCTCATCATTATTAATGGGCGGAAAGAAAAGCACAAGTGTTGAATACTCCAACACATGGCCATCAGAATACCATGCCCCTCAGTACAGCAAGTTTCATCAAAAATATTAATGGTGCTTTCTTCCTGTATATACAAGAACAGATAGGTATTCATGGACTGTGTAGCAATATTTAGCTAAGTAACTTATTAGTCTTGGCTGTTGTTATGAAACATTTCTGGGCATAGTATCAATTTGAATCTCAATATATGTGAGAGAAACTTCCTTCAAATACTAATGGGTTATAAGGAGGTTTTCCTTTATCAAAGTGTGATCTCACTTTTCTTTGAGAAAACTTCTGGCTCTCCAGGAAATTAAATGACATCTGATTGGCTTGTTTACACTTTCTCATTTCCCCAAACCATTTTGTTTCATTTACTACATTCTGTCACAGTGAAAGTGATTTGGGGATTTAAAATGGATTCATCCTGCTCAAACAGATGTCAATGATGAGGTACATTGGTTTTAACAACTATTTAGGGGCCATGAGAGGAATAGCTTTTCCCATGTAAAAGCCTATCATGAGCATCCAAAGGATTGTTTTAGGTTTTTCTCCATAGCTATATTTCGCTAAATTTAGTCACATTTATTGGGCTAATTTTGTGTATCAGTGCAGAGAACTGACAAGTATCTTTAATTTAAAACATTCTGCTAATGTATTGTAGAGATTACAGTACATACATGGAAATAGTTTTGTTTTACTAGAAACCACACTTAGCATTTGAACAGTGTAAAAAAATACACATTTTTACATCCATAAAGTGATTTTAAAAGAAAATCAGAAGTTATGCTTATATCAAACTTCAAAGGATGTGACAGCATAATGCACAAATTTGGACATACGTTTATTTTGTGTTGTGCTTTTTTTGTAGTAGCAGCACTGGGGTGTGATGAAAAATTAGTAAGTGCCCAGTAGTTAAATCAGGCGTGGCTAGAATTTGGTGATATAGCAGTTTTAATACTGTTTAGAATCATTATTGGTTTCAAATCGTGTAATATCCATTGTGAAATATTACCAGATGAAGGGGAGAAGAGAATATTAATTGCCTGGGTCATCATTTTCTTTGTGTTTGTATGCACGTGTGTGTGTGTGGCTTTGATGTCCACAATTTTGTCTTAGTAAGTGATTCTTTGACAATTAGATGGTGCTGAAAAGTATTTAATGACCTGAAGTATGATGCTATTAACATCAGCTAGAGAGACAGAAAAAAAAAAAGTCAATACAAATTTTGCTCACAATTAGCAAATAATTCAATGATTTCTTGCTGGTTCTCTAGAGAGGAGAGTTATGGAATCCTTGAATTCAAGGGAAGTCACTTGATTTATTTCTACAGAAAAGCTTATCTCACAAACATGATGAATAAAGGCATAAGTCTAAATGAGTCAATGCCTCAGGGTAATTGGAGTTACAGACCCAATTACTACATGTCATCCTCGGTAATTATTTCACCTATGCAGTGTATTAGATATAGTTTCTAAAATATGGTTTATATTTCAAAGAAAAGCTAAGTCTTGCTATCTTAAAATGTGCAAAAACACACTTTAAAATTGTTGGAAAGCAACTGTTACTTTTTTATTCTCCGACAATTGATTAAACAAAAACACAACTTTATACATTTCTTTCTAAGAACCTACCGTGGAAATTCTAGCTTTCACAGTTTCCAAGTTAAGCTTACGTCTGTATTTAAATGGTGCATTTTCCTCACTGAGAGACTTTGTGGACGAACTTCTAAAATCCCTAACCTTGTTTTACAGGATTATTTACTATTGCAAGAGTCTTCTTTTATTTCATTTTATGAGTTTTGGTCAAAAGTCATTTTTAGCTAGCATATACGATCATTTTTGTATGGCTATTTAAGGGTGAGAGTATAAAAAAGTGTATGTAATTACTGAGGGAAGGGGATCTTTTGAGGGCAGTGAACATGCTCTTATTACTCCAAATAAGTTTTTTGTTTGTTCATTTTAACTTCTATCCAATCAACTCAGAGATGTATGACAACTATTGAATGTTCTATTTGTTCACCTGGCGGTTAGCAATCCTGACATATCCTTCCTTCCAATATATTTTTCCTTAAATTAAAAAAAAGGATAGCATTTTTTAAAATGTATCTTTCCACTATTAGCATAGAGTGGCTAATGATGCCAGAGGCTTTCTGTTTTCATGTCAGTCATTCCCCTAAGACACTGAATTATCTGAGTCCTTGGAAAGGCTGTATCTAAGGAAAAAGCAAAATATGTCAGCGATACAGCAAGAGATTTCACCAAACTGGTGTGGCGCATCAATCACGTACTGATTCTTATTTGCCAAAAAAGGGCATTATGCCATGTAAAGAATGAGAATGGTTCCAAACCAGCGCAGGTTTTGGAACTGAAAAGCACAGCCCTGCAGACACGTGGCCCCTCCTGATTCAGTCACAGCAATTAGAAAGGATGCCTCCTGACACTGCAAACACTGGTGACAATTCTGCTGACAACTCCTAACTTGAGCTACTACTAACTAACTGGCTGCAAAACCCGGGCTCTTCTTCTATACATTACACAATGTAAATAAAGGTCTTTCCTAATTCCCAAAGCCCGAGAACAACAGATGTGCTCTTTTCAGTAATTGCCATCTTTTTTTTCCCCCTACAGGATTTTGCGTCTGATCCACTCAGAGACTTTACGGCAGAGGCAGGAATTGTTGTTTGTGGAAAAGTCAATGCTGCAAATCAAGAATTCCCATGAACATTTCAACCTCTTTAAAACTTCTCAGGGTATCAAAATGCTCATTTCAACTAACTAAACATAGAAAAGTATAATTTCCCATCAAAGGACAACAGGCAGAAACAAGTGTTAAGAGGACATTCAACAGAGTTGTTGAGAATATTTACATGGAGACATGAGTTAAGGTACATAAAATGTCCATTAAAATATGAGAGTTTTTATACATACATATCCACCCAATCAGAGCAAGCGCATAATTATATACTCAAACCTACCAAGCACCATAAAAAGTTTGTATTCTCTTAAAACCTCATCCTGTGTTAATTAGGAAGTTAGTCTTTCTAATAAAATATATAAAAACATGAACCTAACCTAATTTATGCAAATATATGTGTAAGAAGGAGAGATAGGAATATTAAAATTCTACTCAGCAGTATTCTTGAATTTACATTATGTGAAGTTGAAAGGGAATGGTGAAAAAGTAGAAGTGAAAATTTTAAATCAAAGTTGAAGGTATGGACAATAATAAATGAGAAATAAATGCAGAAGTAACCAGAAGAAGAAAAGAGGCAAGAATAATTAGGGCTCAGTTCTCAGTCTCCTTGGGATTCCTTCTCTCTCCCTCTCCCTTTCCACAACCCTGGTTCGCACTCACTTGCTCTCAAAGAAATAAAACCTTAAAAAAAGGTGCTAAATTATAAATTACTTATATTAGTGTCTGATAAAGACATAGAAATGTTTTGGAGGAAAAATGAAGATGATTATGTGTTTTTTTCCTCAAACTGTTCTATTATTATGTAAAATTCAATTTCAGTAGAAGTGTCCTGCCTCTCAAATAGGAACTCCAAAAGCACATACATTGATCCTCCAACATTATTTGGAGATGGTGCTTCATGGAACTGACAATAGCTTACTAGTTATAATGTTGAGTGGAACGGCACTGCTCTGAGTCAACGAGAGTGAGACAGACTATTTTATGCACCAGAAGATGCAAGTGATGCTGCCACATTCATCCAAGGTCTTAGATAATGAGGTCTTGGAAATCTAAGGTTTGCCGGGAGGAAAAATCCACATCAAACTGAATTTATTTTTCATTTCCCATTCTGAAAAAAAGGATCATAATAATAACCAACCTATCCTATATATCTGGCAATATTGTTTTGAAGATTATTAAACATAAGGTGTAAGAAATGGTTCTATAAACTTATCATGTTATTATAAGCAACAATAAGGCTTTTGATTTTACATGTATTTTTCATCTGATTGTATCCAACCAAACTCTAGTAGTCCATAAAGGTGTCTAAGGGATCCAAACGTGTTAGACTCGAATTTCATTTTAAAGTTGGTTTTGGGACACCTCGGTGGCTCAGTCCATTAAGCATCTGACTCTTGATTTTGGTTTAGGGCATGATCTCAGTGTGGTGGGATGGAGCCCTGCATGGGGCCCCACATTCAGCATGGGGTCTGCTTGTCCCTCTCCCTCCCCCCAGTTTCTCTCTCTCTCAAATAAATAAATAAATAAATAAATAAATAAATAAATAAATAAAATCTTTAAAAAAATAAAGTTGGTTTCTTACTATCTTTAAATATAATAAAAAGTATCATGCACTAAGGTATATTATACTTTAAATCTACCAAACGTGCTGTCAATTTAACTAACTTCATTCAGAGTTTGAACTCAAAGTCTTCCTAAGCACTGAGTGCAAAATTAAAGTGCTTATTATTACTAATATTTATATAGCATTGTAAAGTTTGCCAAATCATTCCAGACACTTTATAAAGGATGTTCACATATATTACATTACCATTGATCTTGGACCAGAAGGCTTAGACTTACTAGGTTTTGTGATTTTTTTATTGAAAGCTTGTTCACTTGTCAGAAAATAAAAATGAAGCTTATTTACTTGTAAAATGTTGCAAATGAGAATGCTACACACATAAACTCTGGTAGGGCCAGTTGATGCTTAGGGGCACCTGCTATGTGGGATAGGGCTTGTCACAGTGCTATAGTTATTTGACTAATACCAAAAGATATAAATTAGTCACACCAACATGAAATTATACTATAGACTATGTTAATATTCATCAGTTTTAGATGTTTATCATCAGACTTTTATAATCATGACATCTCTTTAAATACTGTTTAATTATATGGGGTTACCTCTTACATAACAGAATGGTCTTGTATAATGCAATGGCTATACTCCATTTTTGAACCGGACATAGCAGCATGCAATAATTCATGATTGTAAATTTTATATTACTCTTACATTTTAACTAATACTTAGAAATCAATTCTAAAATGTTTTGTGTTTAAACTTAGGGAAAAAAAGCAAATTCAAGTTTAAAATGCTTTAAAGCTTTTCTTACTCTGTAAACAAGATGCTGATAAACCTCAGCAAAATGATCCTTCTAAATTTGTGTTTTCTTTGAATTGCCAAGAATAATAGCTTAAGATAGCATTCTTCCAGTACCTTTAAGTTTATTCACCAAAATTGATTTTTAAAGTTTAGAAACTAGCAGTTTGTTGTCTACCAGAGGCAAAAAAGTCACTTTGAGAACCTCAACCAAAGACGTTTATCTTGTAAATTTTACTCTGGGTGATCATTTTTCTTCAGTGTGATCCCAAAGGCCTCACTCTACAGATGTCCTTTGGAATACTGATTTCTCATGCCATGCAATTCAGTGTATAAAGGAATTCTTTCCTTGTTTAAATTCAGACATGAAGATACATATTTTCCTCTTATATCTTATTTTTAACCCTCCCAAAATGCTTTTTGAGTACTGTTTTACAACAACGTTAAGTAAGAAGTGTTGGTATTTTTAACATAATGATTGTTACCTTATTTTTACTACATATTATTTTTTGCAATATACATATGTACATAAAAACACACATATACATATTCTTGTCATTCTTTTGAACACATTACATGTTTTGCATAGCAGACTTCAAAACATGTTTCTTCGATTAAAGAATACAATGAAAAGAAACGGCAAAGAGCTTCTCCATTAAAACAAAACAAAACAAAACAAAAAACAAAAAACAGTTGGACAATGAAGGTCACATGAGGCCAAGACCCAAAATGAAAGAGGAAATGTTCACAAGGAGGAGGTGACATGTAGAACTATACTCTACTCACTACTCTGCACTTCTCACTGGTATCTTCTCCCTTAGACATTGACTTTCCAGACTTAATAAAAACCCTTTGTCAGAAAGAATTACACAGAGACTAAGGGCAAGAAAAGGAAAAAAGAGGGACACAAGGAAGAAAAGAAGGTTGTCTTAGGGCTCTTCCTGGATCTGAGTGCTCAATGCGAGAGCCCTCCCTCTCATCTTTCTCCCCCCACCCAGATATTTCGGGAGAGGGAGTTTCTAGAACCAGGTTAATTCACAACAGTGGAAATGGAAAAGGGACCTAGCAAAAACTGATCAATATCAAAGACTGGACTTTAGGCCGTGACTTTCCTTCTGTCATGTAAGAATCAATAGACAAATAAAATTGGGCTTTTACATAAGTAATGGGATTTAGGGAAATTTTAAGACATTTTATCCAAGGAGAGACCATGAGAAACTATCAAATGTTACTGTACTATAATACAGTGAATTTATTCTTTGATAGTTCATATTACTTTGAATAGAATGAAAATTTTTAAAAACCTTCAATTTATCATGCATGACCCATATATACTGCCTGAGATAGTCAGTGTATATTTTAACTACTAAAACCATATGCACAATTCATTATAAAAAAGAACTCTTTATTACTGTAAATGCAACATTATTATATTTATTTGAAAAATAGTCAATAGGCATTGCTGCAATTTAATTTTTATTTAGATCAAAAGACTCCTAAGTCATCAATGAATTTTGCCATTCAATACAAAGAAAGATGTAAAATGGCATATGAAAGTAATTACAGGGACAAAGTTCCAGATTCAGTAAGTACATCATAGCCATCTATATAAAAAAAATAGGCTTTTTTAATTGACCAAATGATATAAAAGTGTATCATGTGTAAAAACCAGGTAAAGCGCATCACAAGAAAAGAAATGGTATGAGCAATGGTCATTTTATTGAACCATCTTTCATTGTTATAGCAAACATATATTAGGCTAACATAAATGGAAACAACTTGTGCATTTTAGCTACATGTAAGTTCTTTGTCTCTCAAATTGAACCCCTATAAAATAAATATCTTATGATTTTTTTTAAAGATTTTATTTATTTATTCGTAAGAGACAGAGAGAGAGAGAAAGAGAGAGGCAGGCTCCCCGCTGAGCAGGGAGCCTGTTGCGGGACTCAATCCCAGGACCCTGGGATCATGACCTGAGCCGAAGGCAGACGCTTAACCATCTGAGCCACCCAGGCACCCAAATATCTTATGATTTTAAAACTATAGTTTAAGTAAAAAATTAATTGCATGTGCATATTTTTCTGTTACATCATTTATTCTGCAAACGCTATTTTGCTGCCTGCTGCCCAAGTACCCAGTGCTTAACTTGATTGAAAGCCATTTAGAGTATATCAAATCATCATGTTACACTTTAAATATCTTATAGTTTTATTTGCCGATACTTCAATAAAGCTGAAGAAAAAAGCCATTTAGAGAACAAGGTATTATATGTATGGAGGTATCTATCTAGAAGAGACCTACCACATGTTGGAATGTGAAATGTTCTGTTCAAAATGCTTTTCTAGGAAAGACGAGAAGAAGAAGAAAGAAATGAGAGAAAAATAAGAGAGGGAAGAAAGGAACAGACAATGTTGAAGGAAATGGAATTTTCAAAACTGACTGACATCCTTGTCTTAAGAGTGTTGCCTTGCAGTCCCCACTGGGGATAATCAAGATGATGTCTTCTCTGGAATTGCATTAATGCAAGGAACACTCCTTCTAGCTTAAAGAAGACATTTTTTTTTTCTATGGATCTTGTTCTATTCTACCCTGAACACCATAAGGATTTATTTCAGCATATGCCAGAAGACAGAGGAAGAGAAAAATGTAGTCCATCTTCTTCAGTGTGAATATAGATATCAAATTAGTAATTCATATGATAAGAGGCCACAAAACTACAGAGCTCAATAAAATACCGATTCAATGCAATGGAAAAATCATCAGATTATTCCTTTTTATAAATGACATATTCTTCATATTTTAACATATGTCATTGATCACCATGTTCAAATCCCAAACAAAGCACATAAAGCAGAGTGCTATTTCAATAAAGCTATGAGTCCAGAGTCTGGAAATTTTAAGATATTAATTGCTTCTTAATGACTTACTAGATATCATTCATTTTTTGCTATTAGTTTAATGGCTAATTGATAATGGTAAATATTCTATTTGATTAACATTGAGAAAATTAACTGCTGAAGCTGATGGTAATTGTAAAACTTAATATATATTATAATATAGATATAATAATGTCCTCCCTAGTTATAATGCTTATAATTTTTGCCTTTCCCTGAACTACTAAATATGTTTTTATTTTAAATGATATTAATAATATAGAATACTACCTATTTGATATCTGTATATGTAATACTACTTCGAGAAAGTATTTCAGTTCTTATAAAGTCAATATGAGTTATTCAGTTTCCTAGGATAGTTATTTAGTAACTCAACTGCCACATACACACAAAAAAGTTATCTCTTACTTGGTTTTTGTACTTACAGTTTAGCAGAGGGGTCTGCCAATAACAGCCTATGGGTCAAACTGGTCTGTTGTCCCATTTTCTTATGGCTAGTGGCTAAGTACATACATAATATCATTTGTTTATAATGTCTATTATATTATATAACTGTATATATGTATATACACAGTTGACCCTTGAACAACATGAGGTTTGGTGGCACTGACTTTCAAGGCAGATGAAAATCCACCTGTAACTTTTGACTTCTCAGAAACTTAACTACTAATAGCCTACTGTTGACTGGAAACCCTACCAATAACATAAACAGTCAATACACATTTTGTAAATGTATTATACACTGTATTCTTACAATAGAGTAAGCTAGAGAAAAGAAAATGTTATTGAGAAAATCGTAAGAAAGAGAAAATACTTTTACAGTACTGCACTGTATTTATTGAAAAAATCTGTCTATAAAGGGACCCACACAGTTCAAACCCGTGTTGTTCAAGGGTCAAGTGTAATATACATAATATCAAATGTGTGTGTGTGTGTGTGTGTGTGTATGTGTTCCCTTTCCTTTGGTATATATGCCTTTTCAGGTACATACATTTCACCCTAAATAGCCTTAAATGTTCTAGCAAAGTAAGGGTGCTCATTCACACATCATATATGTGCACTCTCTCCCTACATATATTTTATATCAATTTAATACCTGAGAAAACTCAGTGTCAGGTCTGAAATGCTAAGAGATCAGTCTAGGTGGGCAGCGATTTGGACAATTGCTAGTCTTGCTTGTCCATCCTGTTGTCACTATTGCCGTTTCCTCAGCCATCTCAGAGGCCAGCACTGATATATACAGAAAGAGAGGGAGAGAGAGAAAGCATGAGTGAGGGCAAGCTTGCATTTTTCAGACCAATCAAGGCTGCAGAGGCTGAAAAGTTTGTATATGAAGCTGAGTGCATACCAAAGAAGAATGGGTACTGTAAGACAGTGCAAATCTCCCAGACACAATATCTGAGACAACCTAAGTCTTTTTTTTTTTTTTTTTAAGATTTTATTTATTTGTAAGAGAGAGAGAGAACACATGCAGGGGGAGTGGCAGGCAGTGGGAGAGTGAGAAGCAGGCTGAGCAAGGAACCGGATGTGGGACTTGATCCCAGGTCCCTGATATCATGACCTGAGCTGAAGGCAGATGCTTAACCAGCTGAGCCACCCAGGCGTCCCAAGATAATCTAAGTCTTAAAAATGATTTAAGTCACTACAAGGCATAGATTTTCATTACCATATTGGTACATTTTATTTACTATCCTAGTTTTGTATACCATACTCTCTTGGCTTCCAACTGATAGAATTTCTGATATCCAATACTAAGATCAAGAATAGACTGGGCAGAGAACACAGTGTGTTCACAGAAGGCTGCCATATTTCATTTTGGACATTTTCAAAAGAGACTTTCTTGGATTTTCCAGGAGGAATTTTGAGTGAGTAGGTAATTACCAAATAAAAGCTCAGCCATTTTCTATGCTAGACTATGAAACAGTGTCAAATTCCCTCACTTATCAGCAAGGTTGTGATGGATGATAGAATTAATAAAGGAATTTTTCTAGTTCCATTTCACATAGAAAGCTTAGACATTCTCCAGTTCTATGCAAATATGTTTTTAATGTTAGTGTAAGAACCAAAGAAATAAACTAAAATTAGATGCTTTCGTAGGAGGTACTTAAAACTATGTGTTTCTTTTTCTAACTTATAAAAACTAAACTATTAGTGATTATGATGTATTTTTGTTTATAAGATAATAATAACCATTACTTCTATTTATTTATTTATTTATTTATTATTTTTTATTATTTTTATGTTCATCACCATACATTACATCATTAGTTTTTTGATGTGGTGTTCCATGAATCACTGTTTGCATATAACACCCAGTGCTCCATGCAGTAAGTGCCCTCTTTAATACCCATTACCAGGCTAACCCATTCCCCCACCGCCCTCCCCTCTAGAACCCTCAGTTTGTTTCTCGAGTGGTGGGGGGTGGGAGGGATGGGGTGGCTGGGTGATAGACATTGGGGAAGGTATGTGCTATGGTGAGAGCTGTGAATTGTGTTAAGACTGTTGAATCACAGACCTGTACCTCTGAAACAAATAATACATTATATGTTAAAAAAAAAAAAAAGAAGAAGATAGCAGGAAGGGAAGAATGAAGGGGGGGGGAATCAGAGCGGGAGACGAACCATCAGAGACTATGGACTCTGAGAAACCACTACTTCTATTTAAATTCAAACATAAGACCCTAGTCACATTATAATTTCAGTTCTAGAGCACAGGTTTTATAAGATGAAAGGAAATAGTGTGCTGTAGCATTTTGAGTTTATTTGAAATGGAATCAAATAAAAAAAGTAAATCGTCACATTATGAACAAAATTTTGGAAGTCAAAAAAACAATAATTTGTCAATTATTCAAAGAATTTCAATGCTGACAGGCCAACTTATTGGTGAGCTGGATTTATGCTATCACCACAGGGTGGGTCCACTTGAATAATTAAAAGCAAAAATCTGTCATCCTTGGTGAATTTTGAAGGACAGAAAATTTGGGTTATGCAAGGTATTTAGGAACATATTTTCTTGCATATATGTGTTAATATTCCTTTAGACCTGAGCTAGAAGGAATATAAAAGTAGAAAATTATGTTTATGATTGTCCAAGGATCACTAGTATAGAAAACTCACACTTCTCAATGCTAATACTAGTTGCATAAACAATGCAAATGAACATGGGCTATGCATTACTCATAGCTATTGCTTCCTAGAGTTGACAGGTATTTCCTCTGGACATACGTTATCATAGTTGTTTGTTGCTGTTGCTGTTCAGTTTTGGGGAGTATTTTTGTCCTTATTCTTTAGGTTTTAAATCAAAACAACCATTAAAATTGGCTTGAATAACAAAGCTAGCATCAAAATAAGAAAACATCAAATTGCATACACTTTTTGGAAGATAACATTCTGATTATTTTTTATATTACTTTATTCTGAAATCCAGTATTGCTACACATAAATTAGATTCTATTTCCTTTTTGTACCATCTCATAAGTTCACATCTGACTCTATTAGAATCCTCAAAAATCCCCAAAGATATGCTAACTTCAATAATTGATAAAATAGAATATCTTTATTCTTAAAGTACCAATGTTGATACAGAATGACTACTTAGTCTTTTTCTTAAAATAGTAAGTCCCAGAAAATAAAAACTGTAGATAGAGGAAAAAAAGAAATGATGTGGTAGGCTATTTTTTTCCCATAGATATAATGTTGCAATTTGCCTTCTCTAGTTCTATAATATAGTGGTTAAAACTATGCAAAGAGAATTTTTTGCATATGCATATATTTTACTATAGTATATTACATTTTATTCCACAGGAAGAAAGCTAGCATCTGATGAAATAGTACCTTATTATTATGCTAAAAAGGATTTCTTCCATCTCTGAACCTTTTACCAGCCCAGCTTGATATACTGGATTTTTAAAAAGCTGAAACTTGAGAAAATCTTAAGATAATACAAAACATGGATTGAAGAACCTAAGAAGCACCTGTGTTACAAATCACACACATTCAGCTCTCTAAGAACAAGCATAGCTGTAAGATAAATTTTAATTGGAGAATTAAATCCAAAGTCATAATATGAGCTTAATACATATGTTTAAAGTAAGAAAGAAAGATATTTTAAGGAAATGAATCAAGATTCAAAAGAGGAAGTCTATAAAGAACTAATCAGATTATAAACTAAATAAATGGTTCTGCTTGGGAAAGGTTCTGCTTGATGGTACCAAAATATCATGAAAGACACAAGAGATGTACTGAATAATATGGCATTTTATGTTTCACATTAAATTCTGCTGTCAGGTTGAAAGAATGTATGCCTATTCTAAAAGAACCTGGAAAAGACCGAAAGGTAAACACAACCTTTGGTTCCCAGAGGATTATACAGGTGAACCATTAGGATCTAAAATAAGGCCTAGAGGGAGGTGTCAGAGAATTCTAGACTTGAGGACAGTTGAATACAAGTGTTTGATAGAGGGAATTGGGAACAGGTTTTGAACAGCAAAGATTCCCCAAATGGTAAAATGAGAGGAGGCCTGGGTTCACATCATGACTTCATGTCACAAATACACTATCAATTCATTCTTAAGAAATCTTAATTTTGGATTACCATAAGAATAAAAAAAGAAAGAAAAAAAATCAAAAAAAAAAAAAAGAAAAAGAAAGAAGTCTTAATTTCTTCAAAGTAGATGGTGGTACAGTATTTTAGTCATTAGATATTTACATTGTGAATTTTTTGCCCAGTAAGTCTACTGAATTCCTTTATTAACGCCTATCAGATAAACTCTTAAGATGTGTTCATTTCATGGTTTCCAGTAATCTAGGATACTGTTTCTTTCATGACCTTTTCCCACCCTGTTTCATTCTTAACTGGTCTATGCTGCATATACACATTGATCTGTAGACAAAGCATTGCCAGATGAAATCAATATATCATTCCTTTGGTATTGAGGCTGGCTCTTGCTTAGTTTACTTTCATTTTTTTAAGTAGATCAATAGTGTTAAACTGATGCATTACAAATTGGGGGTACAATTAGTAACTGTCCTCAAGCTAGTTAACATGGGAATACAGCTTTATGGGTAGACTTTAGATGGAAAAAATCTTTTGAAACTGTTAAATCTATACTCAAAATTACCCCTAAAATATGAATGTTTTAAAAAGAAAATTGTAACTGAAACAACAGCTACTTTTCACATTTCTTAGTATATACTTGATTTGAAAAGACATTTTCTTATTAGAATAGATTTTTAATAAAATGTGATTTTAAATAAAATATTTTCCATTGATGTATCAGGAAAAGGAGTTCCTTTGGAGTATATAATCCCTGGTCTAGAAAGAAAATAAACAGATTCATAGAGTATTTATTTAAGATACTTAAAAATAAATGTATTGATTTCAAATAAATTTTCTGACAAAATTAGCTATATTTGTTATCTACATAAAAATGCACAGTTATAATTGTAAAAAAAGGCCAGAAAGTTAAGAATTAACTTTTTACACTTAACACAGTTGCTTTAAAACTCTTCACCTACTTTTTAGTTTGTATCACAGGTTCATCTCACTGCTGACAAAAGACCACAGAACCCATTTTCCTTCAATCCCATCAATATATTCACTAACAGGACTTCATCAATCTCACTGCACTAAGAAAATATTAAATCTTCCAAGCATATTAAAATTGATTTCATGATTTGGGGATCAAGTATTCATTATTAGCCATTTCTTCATTGTATATGTGAATGCATTAAAAATAATAACACTCAGACTAAGTGGCCTTAAAACAAAAGAGTGATATCCAGTGCAGCCATTATCTATGTAACAGTAATAAGGTACACAATTTATTCAGTTTGACCCTTAACACCAAAAACACTGTTACATATTGATTTGTTCTTCCTTTACCTAGGATCCAGTTGCTGGACCTCATCAACGTTTTATTATACATGCCAATGGGGAACATGAAGGAGAACAAATAAACCCTAACCCTTCTTTGCATTATATTGCAGTGCATGGTTTGAGGGTCTGATAGCCTAGATTTGAAATTAGAGTTGTTGGGTTAGGGAATGGAAGCACAGCCTAACTAGGGATATGTAGCCCTTGCCCTCCTAGAAATTACATTTTAGTGAGGCTGACAGATTTTACATAATTGTGCACTAACTTAATTCATCATGACTGTGATTAGAGCTACACATGGGAAATTTAGGGTACCTTACCTAGTCTGAGCATTCTTGAAAAAAATCACATTAAGGTATGACTTAAGTTCTGCCGAGAAAGAGGTCAAGATATTGTCTAGTATAGGGAAGTGGGGGGCCTTCTCAGCAGAGGGAACCACATAATCAAAGAGAGGAAGAAGAATGGCATGTGGAAGGAAGTGAAAAAGACTATATGAGAACCATGCAAGGACAGGTAGGTAACATTCACAATATTGGGCTTTTTTTGAAAAGCAAAAGGAGGTCATTAAAAGTTTCAAGGAGAAGAGCAACATGAATCAGACTAAGAGTGGCTTCAGGTGGACCAGATAACAAGCTGTTTCTTATTCCTGTAGAGAAATGCTGCTGCTTTGACCAGGATGGTGGCAGCATGAATAGAAAGAAGCAGATGGATTTGCAGTGATATCGAGGAGAGAAAATCCACTGAATTTGTTGATGAGATCCAGAAAATAAGGGAAAGGGACGGGACAAGATCGACATGGCAATTCCTGGACCGAGGAATTTCATAACAGTGGAGACATTCAGTAAGATAGGAAATTAACGGAGAGCAGAATAAAACAAAACAAAACAAACAAAATCAAGAGCGAGCCAAATGGAGATGTTTCCAGGTAGACAGTTGGATATCTAGATCTGAAGCTCAGAAGATAGGTTACTCATCTTTTATGCATTTGAGTTATCAGTTTATAGAAGGTTGAGGCCACAAGTAGATGTGATTGTCTAGGGAGAGCATATAGATGAGAAGTTTGAGAGCACATAGTACTAAGTCTAGAGGAACTCAGTCATCGAAAGATTAGATAATGAGGGTTACATCTAAGAGGGAGGAGGAGCAGTTTCTAGAGAAGAGAAAGGAAAATCATTGAGGTGGAGTGCTGGAGAATGCCAAGCACCCTGCCTGGCCCATGGTATATATTACATAAGTGTCATTGAGAGGTGATGCTACCAGTTTAACATAGGGTAATAGAGCATAAATAGAGAACTATTTAGGAAAGTTTAATAAAGGATAGGCAACACCTAGCTATGTTCATCTCTCCTAGCTAAAAAAGCGAGATACCCTAGAGGCCCAGGAAGACCCTTTTTCTCCTTACAGCTGTCTGTAATATCCTCTTTATCTCTCCCATGCTTGTTTTATTGGCTCCTGCCAAAGACAAAATCTTTTAACTCATGTCCACATGATTCCTTACCCTAAGACCCATCATGAGAGGGGTCTGAGATGCAGAGAGGCTAGTAGTGGGAACAGTGGTGGTGAGATGGAAGGAAGCAGAGAAGATTCAACCCTGAGAGTGACTCCTTCATCAATAGCCTCCAATACAGGACAATGTCCCCAAATCTAGCCACATGTCCTCACTTCTCCAATAGACCAGAAAACCATGGAAGAAATTAGCCCAGCTCCACTCTCTTAGGTCTTCAGCCTATGTCCTGCCAGAGTCCCCTCCTTCTCAGACCTTGTGAATCAATTCTGGCCACATAGAGTTGTACCAATCAAATACAAGAGGGAGCTACAAGCCACACAAGCCAGCATGCTGCTCTGGTCAAGAAAGATCCATGCCTGAGCTCAGAGTCAAAACTCTGAATGAAATTCCCCACAATTCAGTCTCCTTATGGTGTTAGGGATTAATTAAGGGCTACCCAGGGATAGGCAAACATTTTCTCTGAAAAGTTTGATTTTATAGGCCAAAAGGTCTATGTCGCAACCACTTACTTTTGCCATTGTGACTCTAAAACAGCCAGAAACAATATGCTAATAAATAAGCACGGCTGTATTCCAAAAAAAATGATCTTAAAAAAATTAGGAGGTGGACTGGATTTGGCCCACAAATCAAGGTTTGCCATGCCCTAGTATATAATATCAGTAGTGCTTTCATAATCTCCAGGCACTGAACTAAATCAAGTTGTGTAGACTGGTATGGGATAACCAAAAACTACATCAAATACTGTTTCTATGCAAAATCATCTACCATATTGCAAACTATTGTTTACAAATGAATTTGGGGAACCTGATAAATTCACAGAGGGCATCTGCATTCCTCATACAGAATTCACTTTATGTATACAGGATTAAAAGGGAAAAAAATGTCATTCCTTATATTTCCTATAAAATTCTTTAAATGTCACCACTCTAGCCTGAATATGAAAATGATTTTATTCTGTTTTAGAATCCCCTTTGTCCTTATTCTGGGTATATTCATTAATAAAAACGGAAGGGTTAAAACATATTGCAAAGATTTGATTCCAAATTGCTAAAAAAAAAAAAATAAAAGTACAAAGCATAACATACACACATTGTATGCTGCAGAGGGAATTGTTCTGCTTCATTTTGCTAAATATTTATAACTATATCAATATCCAACACAAATCTCTTAATCCTCACCCTTAGTTCCAGGTTTTGAAATTCAAGGGTGTCTCTATATCCAGTAACTGTTGGAGTTTTCCTCTGGCGACAGTGAAACATCAGCAGCCGTATAAGTTTATTATTGGATCTGCTGTACAGACTTCTTTATAGACTGATAGACTCCTAAGATTTGACAAGAATGACAACAACAACAAGTACTACTACAAAGCACCTCTCTAAATTTAGCATAGGTCAACATCTTCTCTAGGACTAAGAATTGAAGTCAACTAGCCTGCCCCCTTTCATTACTTTTATCACAGCCTTTGTCTTTTATGGAGCCAAGTATCGATTCTTCTGTATTCTTTAACTCAACCCACATTTATTGAACAGTATCATCTAAATACTGAGCTAGATGCCTGGAACACAGGATCAAAGTAAGACTAGCTCTGCTTTGGGAAGGCTCAGAGTCCAATGATGGTGCCATTACAGGAGAAATGTGCAAGTAAGGTCATCACTAAAAGCTGAAAAGAGAAGCTTAATAGAAATCAGTAATTATTTGTATCTATTTTTGAACTGTAGGTGACTCAACAATTAATTAGAAAATTATCCTGTAGAGCATGTAGAATGTAGAGGTTTTCCACATTAGTATATGCTTTCCCATAGATACTTGCTGAATGAATGGATTTTTATGTAAGTACCCCATGCTTGCCGATCGCAAAACACAACTCCATGAATGGATTTTTATATTCCTTCTCAGTTATGGTATCATCATAACCCCTTCACCCATGTGTAAATTGTTAAATCTTCTTTATCTCCATCTTGCTTCCATGTCCCATTAAATCCCACTGGTTATTTTGCAGATTTTCCTACGTGCAACTTTCCTTTCCATTGACATTGAGATTATCATCACCTCTCACAGATTAAGCAGTTGTTTGCTGAAGCCAGCTCATTCTGGGTCACAAGAGCCAAGTGCTAAATTTTCCAGTATTTTGTGAGTTTGTTGATAAATTATATACATTTACAACTGGTACTAAAGCTGAAAAAGTTTTCAGTTTGAAGACCATAATTTATAAAAGAATGAGAAATAGTTTGACAGCAGATCACATATTAGAGCTAATGAAAATAAGTTTAGTGGGCAAAGAATTAACAGATTAGGATGCAACTCCATTTGGCAAATTATGGTTGAATTGCAACCACAGACTGGCCATAGACATAAGAGTTTGACAAAAATTAATGAAAGCACCCTGAGATATAAGATTACAATAAAAGATATTATATATTTTATTATTATTTATAAATTGTGTGTTACATATCCTCACACCAGCAAAATTTAGAATAAATAAATATGTACATGCATACATATTTTTGTTTTGGCAAGTTGTTTATTAAATATATAGCAGCACAACTCTGATTAATAGCCACTCCCTGCTAATATATGCACATGCATACAAAAGCAATGATAACAAAGCTTCAAAGATGTCCTCACAAATAGTAAAAACTTCATAGTCTTTCCTGCAAGATTTTTCACAAAGCTTCCTTCCCAAGCTTCCCCCATATCTTCATGCAGACCTCTGGCTCTCCTCACTCTTCTTGATACAGCAAAGCTCTCTTGCAGGTTCCAATCTTTAGACTTTGCTCTTACCACTCTCTTAGTTTGAACTGATGTGTCTTTCTCCCCACCTGTCAATTTCTACTCATCCTTCAAGAATTGGTTCAAGTCCTCCCTTCCCTACAGAATTTATTCAAAACCACTAACCAAACCTGGCTTGGATTTCTAGCTATCATTCAGTGTCTATGCCATGTTTCCAGGCATAGCAAGTAGGATTATATGAAACATGCCTATCATTGTCTGTTCCACTACTAGACCCACTTGATCCAATCCCATGGTCAAAGCAGAGTGGACCAGGGCAGGCTCTCACTCATAAGATCTGCCCTGCTAATCCAGATGTTCTCTCTCTCTCTCTCTCTTTCTCAACTGTTGGCAACCATGAGTGGGCACCGGAGCTGAGAGGCCACGAAGTTGTAACTTGGATGGGGCCATTTCACATCACAAGCAGGAGGTTTAAACAGAGAGAACCAAGAGACACCAACATGCAGAGAGAAACAGGGTTCAGAGAGCACACTGTGTTTCATAGAGAAGACTGCAACCTTGTTTTTCAACCTTGCTACTTTCAACATCACTTTCTGTCCTTAATTGCATGAAATAATGGGGATAGCTTTGCAATAAAACAGCTTTTCACAGGAGCAATTTTGCATTTTTTTTTATTACTTGCAACCAAAAGATGCATGGACAGAACAAAACAGTAATGTCCTTCTCTATACTTTGTTGGACTCTCCTCAGGCACCAGCAGAGTAGATTTTATTGATTGGTTGATTGCATAAACAATTTCCCATCAGGTTTGGGGGAGGGAGAAAATACCAGTTTGCTAGTCTTCCTTTCCATTCTATGCTTTCAAACAGTTGGGTACAGGTTGAGGCCATAGTGATGGCTTAAAAATATGTGGAAAAGGCTGATAAAACAAGTCATGTGCATTTATAGGGTGGTAATAAAATGTAGCTGCTGGCTTATTCACAGAATCAGTAAATGAAGAAGTAAAATGGAGAGAGATTGCATTTGTGACCTACCATTCTCTCAGATTCAAGACGAGTTGAAGATACTTTTAAATTCATATTTGGGGATTAAATGGCTAATTTGCTTTATGTTAGGTTATGCTTCTAAAATTTGCTCTGTTGTTCTGTTATACATGTTTCTAAAATTTTCAGATTAGGCAAAATGGAGTTTTTCATAGGTAAAAATTACTTAGCTGATATAACTTTAGATTAGTATTATTCATTTGGTTCTAATCTAAAAAAAAGTCAAAATTGTATAATATGGTTTTGACTTTCTCTTCCACAGTTATGTTTTGACACAAAATGCACTGTTTTTATCAGACTGTTAAGATGACAATGTTTAAAACTTCTTGATGCAGGGTGCCTAGGTGGCTTAGTTGGTTAAGCATCTACCTTCTGGCTCAGGTCATGATCCTAGGACCCTGGGATCGAGCCCCATGTCGGGCTCCCTGCTCAGTGGGGAGTCTGCTTCTCCCTCTGCGCCCCCCATGTGTACTCTTCTCTCTCTCAAATAAATAAATAAAATCTTAAAAAAAAACCTTCCTGATGCATTAAAACTTCTTGATGTCACACATACAGCATTATGCAATATAGTCCTGGTATAGAGTGGACCAACATAACTACAGAGTATTTCTTGCTCTACAATTTTGTCTAGCTATAGCAAAAACATAAAAATAAATGAAAAATAGGCACTGTTCTGAGAACATTCAAATGGACATTAACACTAAAATATTCCTTAAGCTTTGATGGGAATGCCTGAAACAGAAAATATTTCCACTGTTATGTATTTCAAATCACATAACTTTGATACTGTATCCCCATTAAATTTCAGTAACAAATAAAATCACACACCTCCTCTAGGTCTAAGAGGAAGAGATCAATCTTCTAAATTAGCAAGAGTAAGGACTCTGTGTACCTAGGTAGTTTCAAAATGATGAAGATTTCATGGACCACTAAAACTGCATGTACTTCAAAGTTATGCCACAATGATTTTTATTAAACAGGTAACATTTGTCTTGTTGTACTTTCTTGGTAAGTCACAATATTTTTCTGTTTCTGGAATGAGATATCACAGTAAGGATTCAATGATAAGATAAATGCCAAGTTTTTAATGAAAAACCAGCTCAGCTCAACGCTGCCAAAAGAAATGGCTAATGGTTGCCTGTGAGTTTAAAAATAGAACATAAAATTAATCTTTTTATATCAAGGATCAATGCAAGCTGAATAGTCAAAATTATTTCTCCTTATTAACCATTATCTTTAATGATTTATTGCATTCTTTATTGATAGTTTAAATTATTCCAGTGAGGAAATTAGCAGATCTTGCAAACACAATGAAGCTGACTAAAATGATTCAGGTGAGATGAGTCAGCAATGTACCAGGTGCAGAAACTGCAAGCCTTGCTCTTGGGAAAATTATGGTTTATGAATGAACAACTTGCTGCTATTTCCTTCTCTTTCCCTTTTCGCCAGTGGGGGCCAGCAAGCCATCTACTGCAAGCAATAACCAGCCCTTCTTTCCTCCAGGATTGGAAACTTTTGCCTCAATGCAGTCCTCCCAATCAACAAATAATATCTATTCATGTGCAAAGGAGTTCAAATTCTAGCTTTACCACTTTCCAGCTATGCAAATTTGGGCTCATCTCAATTTTTTTAGTTATAAAATAGACATAAAAATTACACCCATCTCAGGATAGTGTGAGAATTAAATGAGGTGATACGTCAACTGCTTACAACCCTGGCTAGCATGTGAGAGATACAATACATATTGGCTATTTTCATTATTAATTTGGCCCTGTCTCTTCACTAGCCAGAAACATTCTGTAGTCTGACAATATTTCTATCAGATGCAACTTCAATAGAAGTGGCCACTCTGGCAACTCCCAAATGCAGAGATTTTTTAGGGTTAACTTAGTCTGTGTTCCATTGCCTACACACACCTACAAATTGGTCCTATGTATTCCAAACATTCTGGATGACCTGTCCAGTAATCCAGATCACTTTCCTTGTAGCAACAGCATTTCTAGAGGTTTCAGCTAGGATTAAATTAAAATGTGCAGTTCCTTGTCAGTAAATGATGAAATGAATAAGACTCTGATGATAGAACATAGAAATTCAAATGTCCTCACTGTATGTGAACTTGGGAAGCTGAGTTAATCTTATTTCTATTTTTACAAGTTTCTTTTTATATTCATATACAGCTTTAGGGGGAAATAAATGGAATTGGTAAATTATTTTAATTTCTGAAGTTGATTTGAACACAGCTTTTCTTGGGCAAGCAAAGGTTCCCTTCCTTCCCTCTTTCTCTCCCTTCTTTTTTCCCTCCTCCCTTCCTTCTCTCCTTCTTATCCAAATGGTATCAATTATTCTTTTCACTCCCTAAGGAGGTGTGAATGTGTGTGTGTTGTTCGTGCATACATGCATGCACATATATTTACATTTTATATATTCACATGTACTTACATTATATACCCATTCAAATAGGGTTTGATTTTCCCTCTTATCATCAAGAAAAAGAGAAATTTTATAACCTCAATTACCTATACATTCACATTGTTCAAATCTATATCTGTCATCTAAATCTCACTCCTGATTTCTAAACACTACAGAGTGTCAACACTGACTAACAATCAAGCATCACAAATAAAGCATAGAAAGCTGAACTCTCCTTCTTACCCAATGGTTCCCATCTTTCTTGATGGCTCATCCATTCATTCTATTGCTGAAGTTAGAAATCTGTAAGCTCTCCTGCTTCGGTCCCTTTCCCTTACATCACAAAGTACTTCATCAAGTTCTCACAGCTCTATCATCTCCCAAGTATTTCTAGAATCTGCTCACTTCAATCCACATCCATTGTCATCCTAGTCCAATCCACCATTTTTTTCTTGTCTGGACAACTTAATGGCTTTCTTACTGACATTCCTACTTCTCTCTTCCTCCTCTCCAATCCATCCTCAATAGGATAATTGATCATTGATAATCACAGAGATGTTTTCCTGTTAACACACTTCCTTGCTTAAAACACTTCTGTGCTTTCTTATCACACACAGAATAACATCTGAATCCTTAGCATGGTCTGCCTATTACTGCCGGATCCGGCTTCTTTGGACCATCCATCTTCTTCATGAGTTCCCCTCACTGGCCTACCACAGGTTCCTTTAGCCTACGAAGTTCTTACCACAGGACCACCTCCCTGTCTAGCACTTTCTCCCTGTCACTTGTATGGGTGGCTCCATAATTTCACCTCAGGTCTCAGTTTCTATGTCACCCCCTCAGAGAGAACATCTTTGGCTACCTTCTCCAAAATAGGACACCCTCCCAAACTGGTTTACCACATCAACCATTTACTTCTCCAAAAATATTTCAATAATTTGCAATATATGTATTCATTTATTATCTGGTTGTTGATCATGTATCTCCCACTAATTCAAAACTCCACATGGGCAAAGTCCAAAGTCCATGCCCTTCTCTCTCTCTCTCTTTTTTTTTTTTGTCATTGCATCCTTGACAGCTAAAATGCTGCCAAACACATAGTGAGCACTCATAAATGGTTAAGTGAATTGAAAATGACTCAGTAGAGAAACATTTAGATAATAGCCATGAGTATGAGTTTAGCTGACACATATTTAATTTTAAAAATCAATACTCTTAAACCAGTTGATAAATATATCTTTTGTTCCAGTTCACAATAACTGAGAGAAGCTACCTGTGGTGACTTTTTTTTTTTTTTTAAGGAGAATGTTATAGCCCAGGCTAAACACAGAAAGAAAATCTATTAGCTGTGGATGTCATGCTGTGGAAGGATGGGTACATGGAAGCCTCAGGTACCAATCCTAAACTACATTGTCAAGGGGATAGTTCTTTCCACCAACTCCCTCTAAGGCCCTTCCTTATGACTTCACACACACAAACACACATACACAGACAGTGTTCAACTTTAAGAAACCTATAAAAGATAATGAAACTATGTAAAAATCTCCTCAGTATTTTCTGAAGTTAACAGAAATAATTTGATGGGGATAAAAAAAAGAAAAAGAAGAAAAAACATTTTATATTATCAAGTGCAGAAGGCCAGTTGTTTTAGTAAAGTAGGAATATATATATTTAAAACCAACTTTTAAAGTCTGAGATTACAATTTATTTTCAACCCTATTCTAACTTTTAATGTAGGATACCTTTATAAATTGATACTTTCTTCTCAATCTAGATAGGACAGTCTCTAGAATTACACACACATATACACACACATACACATGCATATACACATACATATATGTTCACATTATATATATATATATATACTTGCACTATATAGATATATATATACACATATATATGTAAAACCAAAACCACACACTTTCTAAGGACATGAGGACAACCATTGATTAGTTTAATATTCTCTTTGCTCACTCTTCTCTGCACATTTTAGGATTTCCTGCCCCAATGTTTTGCTCATACCACTCCACTCACATTCTCCCATTTCCTTCATCTGTCTTAATTTGACCCATACTTTAAGATTCAGTTTAAGTCCCAGTTCTTCTATAAAATCTTCACTGACTGTCATTGCCAAGAGTTATTCCAGAGTTACTATTTCTTTGGGTAAATATCTGTGCTAATTATCTCCCAAGTATTGGGGATATGAGCACCTGAAGGCAAAGTCAAGTTGGTGTAGAATAAGATAGATTACTGACACAAATACACATAACAAAGAAATATGTTATACCCATATTAAGATGATTTTTAACATTTTTAGATGATTTTTAAACTTTGCTTGTCCTATTCCAGATCTAATTCAACTCTTAAGAAGTAATGGTGAGCTATTTTTCTGAGCCTCAATTTTCTCATGTGTAAAGTGAGGGGCAGAAGTAGAAAATCAGCAAGGTCTCACCCAGTTCAAAATATGTTGTTACTGAATTATTAACATATTCATATATTCATTCATTCAGCACTTACTTAGCCCTGGCCAGATGCCAATCATGTTAATAAGGTCTATAGATACAAATATGTTGTGACATCTATCCTCAAGGACACAAATACGTTATGACACTACCCTGGAGGAATTACTTTTGAGGAAGGGTCAGGGTGGGGTAGGGGTATATGAAATCACATACTCTAGGATATTGCCACACATTGAAATACTTTAAATGTAAAGGCGTGCAATCAGTAATGTGGTATCTCATCCATGCTGTGAATTTCAGTATAGATACTTTGAGCATATTGTGTTCTAGCTGAAACTGTAGAGTGGTGAGAGACCTTCCAGGCAGAGGGACCCACAAGGACTGAGACATAATATTGAGGGAAAGTGGGATATTAGGCAAAATTATAAGTTTGTAGATATACTAGGTTGACAACAGTTTAAAATGGGCAATTTTATGTATTTCAATCAAGTATAACCTTAGCAATTGCTTTAGTTTTTTACTTATGGTATTTGTTGTTCTGTATTTTGTATTTGTATCTTGAGTCTGCAATTACTTTGAAAACCCATGGCATGAAAGGTCCATTTCTTACTGAAGAATATCATTGAATTGAAATAGTAGCTACTCATTAAATATATAATTAATATGGCATGATAATTCATTTAAAAGTGATTTATTTGAATAGCATTATAGAGACTAAATAGTACAGTTGAAGAAATCTTGCTTCATAAACTGGTTAAAAGCATAGACCATCATTTACTTAACTACCATATATTGTGATGATTTTCTTTTTGCCTAATAAGTAATAGAGAAAAAATAAGCCAGTCATTTATGTCAACATAGTATTATATTGCATCTAATCCCAGGAAATCTGCTTTTTTAGTCATTTAACTCCTAGACTGTACCATTCTGACTGCCACAGAGAATATACTTAGACTATATACGGGGCAACTGGGAATCGGTAAATAATGAAAAATAGTAATTTACATAAAAGACTCAATGATTGCCTTCCAGTGGCATAGCTCTAAAAGTGAGTAAAGTGTTTTATTCAGAGTACTTGAGCATTCATAATATGAGGGCACATCATTTTCCAAGCCTTCTACGCTTTTATAAAAAGTCATATAATTATATAATCATAGGCTGACACATCCATGAAAAATAGGTGCAAATCACTGTGAGTGTCCAAGCAAAGCTTGCAGGCTTCCGCAATAAAGATGGTGTAATTCAATGAGGGGAGGTCAGATAAATGTAAAGAAACACATTAGCTATGTTTTGCAGAAAAACACTAAGATGATCATTTTAAAATGCCTGAAACATAGTTCTATTTAAATAATTCTGCGGTTCGGTATCATTGAGCCAACTGTCATTTTTGACACAGCAGTTTGGGAGCGGATTGATTCCAGAGTCATACTTCCATCTTAGAAGGACATGGCAAAGACAATAAAAAATGTGTGCTAAATGCCCATCCTATACCCAATTTGTGCCAAGAACAGCTTGAGATGCAAAGATAACCACGACATTGGGCAGAAAGGTACGTACTAGTGATAAATGTCTTCTTAGCCTTCATATCTCTTTCTGGGAAAGACTGTCTTGACACAAAAAGATCAAATGGGTAGAGCAGGGAAGTGAGAGGTGTCAAATGTCAAAACTCAGAACCTGCTAACCCTCTGTCCTGATTTTTGCTTTCAGGTATTAGCACCATAAAAGCACACAGGCTGCTGTGCAGTTAAAACTGATGCTGTAATTAGGTAAATGGCTTCTTGACTTTTGTGACTAGTTGGCCGATGTTGGCATTTTCTGTGGTGCTACCTCAGCAATGAAAACTGCCTGAATTGAAGAGTATAAAGCAAAGCGTCCATTAAACGAAAGAATACAAATCGGCACATGGATCCAATATTTCATGATATTTAGAATCCATTGGAATGGATTTTGATGAGCTCCAAATTAGAGGCGTCTAAATTAATAGCATTCGTGTATAAAGGAAGATAACATGCTTTAACACTAGATATTAATTTTTTACACTTAAAATTATTGAAGGTTTATATACTTCATTTGCTCATTATAATAAAATGTTTACTTAAACTACTGAATATAAGAGAATGAATGGATTACTGTTAAATCTTACTGATCAACTTTTATTTTTCTATTTCTACTTGTCATTTTCCTCTTTCATATCTACTTCAATTAACTTATCTCTAGAGTTTTTTAATAGTCTTATGCTCACTGAAGTTGCTTATTAGCTCAGTGCTTTTGTTGATTAAAACCTGAGGCCCAGTAAAAAATGCCTACATAGAGCATTTTCCTGAAATTGTTATGCAAAATTTTGTGGGGTTTTTCCCTACTTATACTATTATATGAACTAATCCTTACAAAGCATTAATCCCCCGTTATTATGGAAATATTCTGACATACAAATTCATACTGATGTTGCATCACCCTCTGTCAAATGGTATTAGAGCATAATGTTGAAGATGATGACAGAAAATAAAAGACGCTATACATGGTCAGGTTGGGGTGAAATGAGAGAAAACTTGAAATGGATCTTGTCTAGATGTTTGTTATGAGGTAGATATCATTAGGGTAGACAATTATATAAAACACAAATATAGAGAAATAAAATTTAAAAAAGATAATACTAAATATTTACATGAAAACATGTATCACATGAATCACAGACCTGTACCTCTGAAACAAATAATACAGTGTATGTTAAAAAAAGAAAAAAAAGAAGATAGTAGGAAGGGAAAAATGAAGGGGGGGGAATCGGAGGGGGAGACAAACCATGAGACACTATGGACTCTGAGAAACAAACTGAGGGTTCTAGAGGGAAGGGGGTGGGGGGATGGGTTAGCGTGGTGATGGGTATTAAAGAGGGCATGTACTGCATGGAGCCCTGGGTGTTATACACAAACAGTGAATCATGGAACACTACATCAAAAACTAATGATGTAATGTATGGTGACTAACATAACATAATAAAATCAAATTAAAAAAAAAAAAAAGAAAACAACTGTTCCATGACATTTCCAGACACATCTAATCCATAAAATAACCCCATTTTCCAGATTACAAAACTAAGGTTCAGAGGGGCAAATGGGCATGCCCACATGGCAAATTATGATAGAGGCAAGCTCCTAACCTCACATCTATGTGATTGGAAAGCCTGTGATTTTGTTCTTTCTATAATATCCTACCTTGCAGACTATTTTAAGGAATGATAAGAGACTGAAGTAGGTAAAGAGATTAGTTGGAAATTCTAAAGGGACTTTGACCTCCAAACTACATTTTAGAAGGACATCTCAAAATCCATGGAACGTGGTAGCCTGAAAGGAACCTCAAGCATAACAGAAGTTAACGAACAGCACATATTTTCTATATGAATATCTGACCAGTTTAATTTCCTTTTAAAAACAGAATCAGAGTGACAGACAACACATTTGGTAAAGCTTCAATTCCGCCCGTTTGGCTGAAATCATTAGAGAGGCAGGTGGCTTTCATTCTGTTGGACGTTTCCCAGTTGTACAGCTGCTAAATGGGAAGCGAGCAGCCACTCCCAGAAGGATGTGTGCCCAGGAAATTTGGCCTTATTGGTGGAGCACTTCTTACTGAATAGCAAGAGACAGACCAAAATCTACCTTTTAATTTTATTTTGCTTTGAGAAACACACTATACATACCATATACATGAACATATTTGGGTATATTAAGAAGCATTTAAAAACAATGACTTTTTCAACATACTGATTTGATTAACAAAAGGTAGCAGGCAAAATATTTTACCTTAAATATTTACTTAATACAACTCCTTTAAGTCAGGAATTTATGGAACCACTGCAAACTCAGATCACTCTTTCATTTTGTAGCCTTCTCTTCCGTCTTACTAGCATCATCTTTTTATAAAAGAGTAAATTAAGGAAATAGGGTATTTTTTTAAATGGTGGGGGTGGAATAATTTCAGTACCTATTTTTAACTTACTTCAATGGTTCTCAGGCATTTAGTATTAAAGAATTATCCCAAATCTTTGTTTAAAATGCAGACTGCCTCATCCTGTTCCCTGAGACCGATTCAGAAGTTGTGGAGCTGGGCACAGTAATCTGATTTTTAACTATTCCTCCAGCCCCCATTTTCAGGAAGATCACATAGAGATGATACTTGGGAAATAACAGCCTGACAAGGTAACTCAAAAACGTTAGTCCTAGCATAGAAATGAAATCATTTTAAAGGAGTTCTTGGTTTATTTCCCTTTTAACAAATATCAGTTTCTTTATAATGGCATTTCATATTAAATTCTAGTTTACCAGATAAAGCTCTCAGTCCCAAACAGTAGGGTCTTAAAGCTATGTGTACTGTAGCTTTCATTTTCATTTTTATAGTAAGTGGCTATATAATATTTTTATATTGTGGAATAGGTTTTATTGCAGAAGGCAGAAGCAGAAAGTGCTAAAAAGTAGGTTGCTTATAATACACAGAGTTCCATTTCTTTAGTCATATACCCCACTATTGTTATAATACTTATGCCTATGTATTCTGTTTCTTTTTCAATTTTTATAGTAATATATGTTCTCATGTTCAATTTATTTTATTACTCTGCTTATCACATGTAGGTGTTTATAGATATTATCGTTAATTAACCTCTTTATGTTTCAGTTCTCTTATCTCTACCAAGAACATGCTATTGGGTAAAGATTAAATGAGATAATACATGAAAAACCCTTATCTGTATTCAATATATGACAGCTGTTTTTTTGTTTTGTTTTTAAAGATTTATTTATTTATTTGAGAGAGAGAGAGAGAGAGAGAGAGCTCACACACACATAGGCGAATATGAGCAGGGGAGAGGGGCAGAGGGAGAGGGAGAAGCAGACTCCCTGTTGAGCGGTGAGCCCCACATGGGGCTCGATCCCAGGACCCTGAGATCATGACCTGAGCCTATGTCAGAAGCTTAACCCACTGAGCCACCCGGGCACCCCATGATAACTATTGTTAATAATATTTATCATTACACCGTTAGATAGGTCAATGTCACTCTGAGGGTTGACAGAGTATGATTTAAGCTTTTCTATGATAGAATATTACTGAAACCACACACGTGAGCTTATGTTGCCTTGGAAGGCCTTTACAGTCTCTGCCTCTTTCTCTTTCAGAAATTAAAACAATAAATAATAAGAAATTGTTATTTTTCATGAGTAGGCATGGGACGGTTTCTCCCTTAAAGCCTCCAGAAGGAAGCAAACCTTGATTTCAGACTTCTGACTACTTGAACAAAGAGGGAATAAGTTTCTGTTTTAAACCACCAAGTTTATGCTAATCTATTATGTCAGCTAGGAAACAATTGCACCCATGATTTCTTTCTTCCAACCCTTTTTCCTCCACCTACAGACAGCTCTTCTTTCATCCTTCATGGCATATGGAACATGCCACCTTTAGTAAAGCTTTCTTGATTCCTTAACCATTTTTTTTCTTGGGTGTTCTCACTGCTTATCATTTTTTAAAATGCTACAACACACATGGGGCGCCTGGGTGGTGCAGTTGGTTAAGCGTCTGACTCCTGGTTTCAGCTCAGGTTGTGATCCCAAGGTCCTGCGCTCAGCGTGGAATCTGGTTGGAAGACTCTCCCTCTCCCTCTGCCCCTTCCCCCACACCCTCTCTCAAATAAATCAATCTTTAAAAGATAAAATAAAATGCTACATCAGACTTATTATATTCTATCTTGTGTTGTTTAAATGGCTGCCTCCACCATATTATTAGCTCTTGGAAAAGGCAGGTTGGGCCCTACGCTGTTAAATCCTGTAACTCCTAGTATAACAGTAATTTGCGTGGAAGTCTCAGTCATATGAGACACAAACACAGTATTTTTCTTCATGGTACTTAAAGAAATTTTGGGTCAAATAATGTTTGGAGTGTGAATTTCCAAGTAAAACAAGAAAATGAGAAATATAAATGAAAATAATAAAATAAATTATAAATTGTAAAATTTAACATTCTCAAGTTAATTTTAAGCTATCTTTGGTAAGTTGAGCCATGCTTAATAAAAAATACCATATAATTAGAAAGCTTACTATTTAATCTGCAATAAAAGTATACACTTGCTTTGGGATATAGATGTACCTAATAAGTTGCAAAGTTATGCTGCTATAAGAGTATAGTCTCCTTTGATGGCGCCTGGGTGGCTCAGTTGGTTAAGCGACTGCCTTCGGCTCAGGTCATGATCCTGGAGTCCCGGGATCGAGTCCCGTATCGGGCTCCCTGCTCGGCAGGGGGTCTGCTTCTCCCTCTGACCCTCCTCCCTCTCATGCTCTCTGTCTCTCATTGTCTCTCTCGCAAATAAATAAAATCTTAAAAAAAATAAAACAAAAAAAAATTAAAAAAAAAAAAGAGTATGGTCCCCTTTAAATAAGGAAAAGCTGATTAAGAGAATACCAACAAAATCGCTGCTCAAGTACTATACCCACTCCACGCTAGACGAAGCTGTCATCAACTTCAGACACTAGAAATGCCAAAAAGGGTGCTGTGACTTTTTCATCTACCTCTCTGCAGGTTTGCAAATCATAGAAGGACGTTAGTTTCAGTGGGCTACTAATACTGTTCAAGGTGAGATTAAAAGCAAAACAAAAAGAAACTGGCATAGCTTATTTATTAGTTCAGTTTGTATATTCATATGTTCCTTCTTTCATGTTTTCTGCTGCCAAAAACTCCACAACACAAACAAAAAAACCAAAACACTTTAAGATATAAATAAACCCATTTATTTAATAAAAATATTAGAACTAAAAAAGAAAGAAAATTTTTAAAAAACAGGTAAAATGAGAAAATTGTAAATATATTAATAATAAAAGCAATTAATGTATTTGCCATGATTATTCACTAGGATAAAAAGCATTGCTTTGAGTATATATGATGTTGCAATAAAAATAATAATATCAAATTCATGTGAAATCTACCTGTTGTAGGTACCATTTTCTGAGTAAGAGAATATTATGATAGTGTAATTAGAAAACAGAAGAAAATATTGTGGCATATCATGGCATTCTTTAGTTTGTTAAGAAATGAATTTACTAATTTTTGAAGTTTTACAATGTATCAACTACATAAACCAGAAAGATACAAATCAATGGGGTCTTTGTGGATTGGTCAAATAAGCATTCTATTCTGCCATTAAATGGTCTTGGTGTATAATTAATGACTTGGGAAATGCAATAGGGAGCTTGATGTATTTATTATGTATGCTTTATTGAAGTTCTTGGAAATCTTAAAACTATACCCCAAAGCATTTTCCTCTGGTCACATAATCTATGAAAGAAAAGTAAACTATTTCTCTTCTTTGTGGTGTATTACCATTTCCTCTCAAGTCGTCTTTCCAGTTTTGCTTTATTTTTATCAATGGATTAGTTGAATATGAATATATAATAACAAAGAAGAAAGTAAAATATTTCTGGACAGTCTTATAACTGACAAAACAAAACAATATAAAAAACCAAAAAGCTTCAATCAAGAAAATGTGGTAATCTTGCATGAAAAATACTGGGTACCCTTGCTTTTGCTAGGTATGAATGAATTTGTCCTTCAGTATTGAATGTCCTTCACATCATTTTAATTGCACCTACTTATTGCTAATTTTATTTTTCTTTTTTTGTTGAGTTCAAATGGTAAGTCCAATGTCCACTAAAAAAGAAATATGTCAAAGAAAAATCCCAGACTTTCCAGCTGCTTGAAGTTATCTAATACTGAACATGCACCTAATGAGCTCATTATGTTTGCTTACCTCCTGACCAAAACTGCTCATCCTCAGTGTTCTAGATCTTGACAAATGACCTCAAAGTGTAATTTTTACCCTAATTAGAACCTTGTGGTCATTGTTATTTGTTCTTTTTTTCCAAATAAGTCTCAAATTCGTGTTTCCCCTTCCTCTAAAAAATCATATTAGGATCTACCCCTCCCCCCCCCCCAGTTCTATTGCCATTTTCTTTGTCATTTCTCTATTCTATTTTGCCTGGACTATTGCAGAGGGCACTGAATGGTTTATGACCTCCAGTTTTGGCCAATCTCTGCTCTTATGTGGCTACTAGATTTATCTTTCTAAAATACAGACATGACTATGTCACTGTTGATGTTTATGGAATAATATCCACACTCCTTAGAATCAGACTCATTCGGTATGACTAATCTATCTGCCCAAAGCTTAATTCCTGCCTCTCCTTTTGTTTCAGTAATTTTCAAAGCCTGAACTTTGCTTTCCCACACCTCCCAGGCAAAGTTGAACATTCACTCTTCTGTTCTTCTCTAACACTGTTTATTTTTCTGGGTCAGCACTTACAAACATCTGATACTAATTATAATAATGGTGAACATATGCCCTGAATATGCCTGAATGGTCATCATGTTAAATATTCTCTCCTGTTGTCAACCCATGGGTGGGGTGATTGGTTGTGATTTTTATTTAGAAAAAAAATGGTCACCGTATCTTGGGGCTCATCCCACCAGATAGGTAGCTCCCTGAAGACAGGGTGGGGTCTCAGTAATCACAGCACTCAATGTTTTTCTGTTTAATTAAACCAAATTGGAAAAGGAATTCTCTATTTATACAAGTTGACTATAAAAGGAGCCATATGTGATAGATTACCAGAGATCTCAACACTGTCTGGAAATCTGTTCTTTTTCAACACAATTCATTGTTCCTCTATAAAACAATGTAAGCCAATGTTTCCATTTTCTTTTTCAAATATTAACGTTAAAAAATAATTTTGCATCATTAACTGCACCCTATAGAAATTAAACACATGTGATTATCTACCTCCTTTACCCATATAACTGCATCTTTGGGCCCATTATCTACCTTGTCTCATGAATGGATGATATGTCTATGTGTCTAGAGTAGAGCAGCTTCTCCCCTTGTCTCTAGCTCCCATCTCCTTGTGCCCACTCAAAAACACTGCTTCAGCAATTTTTCCCTTTCTCTTCTGTATCATTAGGTTTTTTTTCCCTCTTTACTAGATGATTCCCATAAGCATTCAGACAAGCTTTTACTTATCCCATTTTAAGAACAAATGAAAACAAAACTCCTCTATTGTCCTGACTTTTCTCTCCTGACACTCTCCATGTCTCTCTTCCCTGTTGTGCTGCAGAACTCTGGCAGCAACCTGCTTATTTGGGTTCTCCAATTTCTTTTCTCGCATTCTCTCTCGAACCCTTTGTAATAAACACTTGTCCACTGCTACTCCAGAAAAATTGCTCTTGTAATGGTTACCAATGACCTCCACGTTGCAGTATCCAATGATCAGTTGTTGTTGCTCATCTTCTTTCACCCTTCACTAGCATTTGACACAGCTGAATATTCTCTCCATCTTTAAATATCTATTTCAATAACCTGAGAGATAACATACTCATTCCATTTTCTGTCTACTATCAAACAGATTTTTTTTTCCTCTCCTTTGCTAAGTCCTCTTTATCTTTTCAACCTTTAAAAATAAAGTGACCCGAAGTTCAATCTTGAGATTTCTATGTCCATAACTCCATGTATAGTCTTATCAAATTTCATGACTTTAATTACTACATGTATGCTAGGATTCCAAAAGTCCAAGCCAGACTTCCTCCTTAGACTCACACCTCCAATCACCTACTTCATGTCTCCATTGTTAGACATCAAACAGACAATGTCAGATTTGACTTGTCTATTAAACTGTCACCTTTCACAGTCTTTCCATTTCAGTAAACGTCAATTCCCTTCTTCCAGTTTAGCCCATCAGAGGTGAGTCATCTGCCTGACCTGGCCTCTACTCACTACTCTCACCTCAACTCATCCCTCAGCCTACCTTCTCCTGGATCAGGCTGCTCTATTTGCACAAGCCTCCCAGTGTTTGCTAATTTGGGACCTTTGTACTTGTTCTCTCCCCTTCCCAGAACATTTTCCACCCACACCTCTCATCCCCACATAGTTAATTATTATTTTTTAATTTCCCTTAAGGCTTCACTCAAAATTCACCTTCTCAGGGAGGTCTTCCCTAGCCACTCGATCTAAAATCACAACTCCCCAGCAGCTCACCCTCTCCCGGCCCCCAGACACGCATGCTTTCTCCTGTTTCATGCTTTCTCTCTTGCTATACAACTCAATGACCCAAATGATATGTTTTCTTTATTTACCTCTATTGTCATATCCACTTCTAGGAATAAAGCTCCATGGAAATATATTGATCTCTTTTATTCCCTTCTGAATCCTCAGTGCCTAGAAAAGTATGGGCTCAAAGTCATGCTTGGTAAAAATTTTTAAATAAATGCATACAGTTTAGAGAATTTACTGCACTGACTCATCCCTAAAAGCTAAGAGGTATTAGCTATAGTGGGAAAGGAACACCCTTTATTAGCTCAGTGCCTGGGGCAGTCAGTATAAAACAGGAGTGGGGGCGGGGCCAGGAGTGAGCAGAGAGCCCCCAGGAAATGGATTAGGAAAGCATTTCTGGGAAAAGTCCTGGCAGGATGGGGCTTTTGAGGCCTTTGCAAAGACTTTCAGATCTTTAACAGAGAACCCTGGGCTTGGCTGCTCAAAGATTGCCCAGAGCTTGGGTGTTCCAGGAATGAACACTTCTGGTTTGAGATTCCACTCTCACCATTTACAGGGATCCAGGAAGCAACTGACCCAGAGATTTAGTCATGGAGCAACAGTACCCAAATCATGGTTCTTCTTCTTTTTTTTTTTTTTTTTAAGATTTTATTTATTTGCGAGAGAGAGAATGAGAGACAGAGAGCATGAGAGGGAGGAGGGTCAGAGGGAGAAGCAGACTCCCTGCCGAGCAGGGAGCCCGATGTGGGACTCGATGTGGGACTCGATCCCGGGACTCCGGGATCATGACCTGAGCCGAAGGCAGTCGCTTAACCAACTGAGCCACCCAGGCGCCCCCAAATCATGGTTCTTCTGTACAGGGTCTGAGTCAGTAGATCTTGAGGAGGAAGGGGGCGGTTTTTGTTTTTTGTTTTTTTTTTTTAACATAAGAGACTCTCTTTTTTTTTTTTTTTTTTAAAGATTTTATTTATTTGACAGAGAGAGACACAGCGAGAGAGGGAACACAAGCAGGAGGGAGGGGGAGAGGGAGAAGCAGGCCTCCCGCGGAGCAGGGAGCCCAATGCGGGGCTCGATCCCAGGACCCCGGGATCATGACCCGAGCCGAAGGCAGACACTTAACGACTGAGCCACCCAGGCGCCCCCGGTTTTTGTTTTTAACAAACATCCCAGCATAAAGCAAACGTCATGTGTTGTCTTTATAAAACATATGTCATAGCCACAATTTAAGCTACTCTGGCTCAAAGCTCAACATCTCTGTCCCTTCTGTACCTGCAATTGTCCCCTCTTAGTTTTCCAACATGCTGTTCCCTGGGAGCCCTCTGGGCATCAATCTCCAGTTAGAAGCTTACTGTGACTGCTGTGGAACTTCTTCCTTTGGTCAGGGATGTGCATTAAAGCACCTACAGCCATCTTTGGCTAGCTGGGCCCACTTTAATCAAATGATCGTGCGCACACAGCCTGGAAAGTGCTTTTAGAATCTACTGCCTGAAGCTTAACCAGTGAGAATTCCATGTGAGTTAACAACTCTCTTCTTTTTTTTTCTCTCCTCTTCTATACCAAAAACATCTCCGGGAGGTATGAGGTTATCCATCAACCACACACTAATAAGAATTTACGTTGTTTTTCTAATAGCCAGTCAAAATCAACACCACTGATGTGGGGAGGAGGAAAAAAAGGTAATTGGAACATTCAAACTTGCTGTATCAGGACAGGAAGGAACCAATAAAGGATGAAATACAGTTTTGCATGTGTTTTTATAGTATAAAAACATTTTTAAAGCGTATTGTAAAATGGTTTGCTCCCAGCCTTGTCCTTTGGCTTCACCCAGTTCTCATCCCCTGGGTCTTTCCAGATATGGCCTATGCATGTATGAGCTAATGTGCATACATGTTCATATATGTACCTATAGGTTCGATTTTCTTACTTTTACATAATAGTTTAAAATGGGAATGTACAATTCAGCACCATTATTTTTCCTGCCTAATAAAGTATCTTGGGAGCCTTGCTGTGTCAATGCATACAGGTCTTCTTCAAGTCTCCTATTGACTTGACTCTGTTTAAGCTGATGACTATCTTTTGCTATTTAAAACAACGTTATAATGCACAAATTTGCACATAAAATGTCATTTTCATGCACACACTAATTTATCTGAAATATACATTTACACAAGTGGAATTTCAGGGTCTATGACTACGGGCATTTTATACATTTAATTCATATTGCTAATTTGTCCTCGGTAAAGGTTTTATTAATTTGCACCCATACCAGCAATGTATGAGCGGGCCTCAGGGATGACTTTGGACAAGCGTGCAAATAGCCTACGGGTACTTCTTTCCTGGGAGACAGGGATAAATGGATAACCAGAGTCAGGAGAACCCTGAAAGTGGTACTAAACTATTTTTATTTTTACTCTGTCCTTACGATAAACGAAAAGTTACTGAATACTTTACTGTATTGTATGTAACACAGTCGTCTTTGTGAGCTAGCCCATACCAGAAACAATAGAGGCAAGAAAAAAAAAAGCACTATAGATTTTTCTAACATATATCTAAATGAAATTTTAAGACCCATAATGATAATAACACTAATTTTAGAAATAGAAACCTTATATGAAGGGTAGGTAATTTATATATTAACACATATGCTGAAAACTTTGATATCCAGAAACAGATTCCACAGACAGATATATTTATCTAATTACCTGTCATGGTTCCACATTTTTTGAAGATTTCTGCATCGAGTGTTAATTCAAAACCAATGTTAGTACACTAGATGGTATGTACACTTAAAATCATCACACAACTACCATTTCCTTCTCTTTTTTTTTTAAGATTTTATTCATTTGAGAGAGAGAGAGAGCGAGCACAAGCAGGGGGAGAGGCAGAGGGAGAGGGAGAAGTAGACTCCCTGCTGAGCAGGGAGCCCGATGTGGGACTTGATCTCAGAACCCTGAGATCATGACCTGAGCCAAAGGCAGACGCTTAACCATCTGAGCCACCCAGGCGCCCCACATAGCTACCATTTCTAACAGGGCATGTAAATTAGTGATTGCATGCAATTTACTGATAACTTAGAAAATAAACCAATTAAGGAAGTAAAGATTAGCAGATACACATTTTATTAGGTAAGAAGTAGTTTCTGGTTTACATGTATTTTTATTGTGCTATTCTAAGTGTGAAGATCTCTAGATTTCAATTTCAATTTTGTAATGAAAAATTATGTGAATCACAGACCTGTACCTCTGAAACAAATAATACATTATATGTTAAAAAAAAAAAAAAAAGAAGATAGTAGAAAGGGAAAAATGAAGGGGGGGAATCGGAGGGGGAGACGAACCATGAGAGACTATGGACTCTGAGAAACAAACTGAGGGTTCTAGAGGGGAGGGGTGTGGGAGGATGGGTTAGCCTGGTGGTGGGTATTAAAGAGGGCACGTACTGAATGGAGCACTGGGTGTTATACGCAAACAATGAATCATGGAACACTGCATCAAAAACTAATGATGTCATGTATGGTGATTAACATAACATAATAAAAATAAATTAAAAAAATATGTGATCAGAATTTGTGCATGTGTGTGTATGTGCATGTGTGTGTGTGTGTGCGTGCACACGCACATGCACGTGTATTATGCACTATTCACTATGGTCCTTCCCTTGGCCTGATAATTGGAAATATAAGTTAGAGACACATTGCGATTGGGCTCCAGAGCTTCATCAGAATCAGCTGAGCTGCCAGAACATTTTTAATGCTACTTGAACCTGTTAATGACAAAAAGTCATTTGCTTACCCATGGCCCAGTCCTTCTCCAGTGAAAATTACTGGTCATGAATCTGGTGAACATTTACAGGAATCTGCAAATGAAACAGCTAAATCCTTGCTGACAAGGAGCCTCATAAAGACGGCTCATTTATTCTCTCAGGGCACTCATCCCTGCCACCCAGATCAATAGAAAATCTCATCTGATATATTCTTAAATGCCATAGTGCAAATGCTCTCTTTGCAATTTTGCAGGAGAAAAGGCCCCACTTCTACTTTAAGGGGCTGACACCAAATTCACTAAATAAACACAAATAATCTTACCCTGAGTCTCCTTTAGTCTTAAAGCCTGTGGAATAAAAAGGATATATTCTTTTTCTCTGATCTAAAAAAAAATAAGATTCAGATATTTGGAGTTTTTGAAATTAACTACTAAATAAGAGTTTATAATTTGGCTGCATAGCTACCAACATAAATATTAACTGCTTCAGAGTTTTAAACCGAAGATAATGAATTAGCAACTTGTTGCAGTGTAACTGTTTTATAATCTTTACTGGTTTACTCAACAGAAGTAATGTTAATCTCAGTAAAAGATTTTAAAACATGTATGTATTTGAGATGCTAGCACAAACAATTCTAACCCAGCTAAAAAGACAGAAAAGGAGAACTCAGTGTAGTCTAACCAGAAGTGAAAACTCTGATAGCAATTGAGGAAACAGCAACAACAACATGAAATTTATGATAACAAGTTTTTAAGCCCAGAACCTGATAGGATATTACAAAATATGGCAGAAAAGATTTTACTTCTTCTATACATGCCCTTCTTTATAAATGTCATGACTGCTTACTAGCAATTTGCTGTTTAATTAATATAGGGGGTCTGTCAATTCTAAAATCTTAACATCCTAATAAAATACCTTTTGGCAAGAGTACAGATTCTATTATGGTTGGTAAATTAGGAGGCTAGGGTATCTATAAAGGGGCACGTGCTTTCCTTTCAACTTAGGAAAGCTCAACAAGGACATTAAATCTTTTTATTCTTTCCTTTATTGAAAAGGCAAAAGTAAAACACACACACAGAGAAAACACACTCATACAAAAACTTATCATGGAACGAACATACTAAACACACAGAGGTGTATGTATTCTAAGGAGAAGAGGGTAACTACCTGGTATATTTATTTACTATATTATAAAGGCTAGAATGTTCCTCGAAGATAAAATACTTGGATGTAATTCAGGGGAAAAAATTACTTTTATTTTTCATTTCTCCTCATCTCCCCCATCCAATTACTATTATAATTATAAATGCACACTTCACTGACAAATCTGAACAAAGAATATAATTTGGAGGGTTGGGGAAAAGGGCATAACTTTCCAGCATAATCAAAACTAAAGATTCAAACTAGTGCAGATTTCACTTAATCTGTTAGTAACATGCAAAGTGAACAAAACAAAGTTGACAAAGTGAACACAATCCTGTCACTGACCAGTTATGTATTGATATAATAGTCTGTTTTTTTGTTTCTTTTTTCATTTTTTAAAGATTTATCTCTTTAATTTGGCGGGGGAGAGAGATTGAGAGATAGCAAGTGGCGGGGAGAAGCAGAGAGGAAGAATCTCAAACAAACTCCTTGCTGAGCACAGAACCCTAGGTGGGGCTCTATCCCAGGACCCACGAGATCATGACCTGAGCAGAAACTGAGAGTCAGATGCTCAACAGACTGAGCCACCCAGGCACCCCTCGTTTTTCTTTTTAAATCAAAACTGAAGAAGAGGATAATCATTTTTACACTTTACCAAGCAAAGGCCCTATTTAAAAAAAGTTGTCTCAAAGATGAGGAATCATGTCATAAAAAAGCATGAGCATCACTTTTACAAAAATCTGCTTTTCTTCCTTAAACGGTGGAAAGAGTTGGGTTTAGGCAATGGCCTAGGAGGCAACAGGCCAGCAGGAGGCCAGGAGGATTATCCCTAATTACCTCATGTTTCACCTTAATTAACTCCTGATACAAAAAGTAAACGCTGCAGGAATGATGGGGAGACCTTAGGCCAGTAGGCAAGATATCTAAGCTCTCATTGTTTGCACATGATAATCTTTCTTTTGAATTTCCCTTAATTCCTCCAAAAGATCAACTGATGGGCACACAACTGAACTGTGATTAGCTGTGCTACAGAGATATGCAATTTTTCATGTTTGTTCTGGACATGGAAACCACATTCTCAACAAGGCAATGTACCAGTGGATTGTCATAGTACTTTCCCTTCTATATGTTTATAAGGTCATATCAATAGCAAAAAAGCTCTTCTAAAAGACTCAGGACAAAGTATTCTGTGGTTGATGTAATATTTATATAGGAAAATATTTGACCAAACTACTAATAACATTTTTTTTAATTCACCAGAAAACCATTTTCCAGATGTCCTTATACCATCTATTCCTTGACAGCTGAAGGCAATGTGAACCCTTCCTATTTCCTCATCTCTTCAGATTGATGAACACCTACAAACATAAAGGGAGGCATAGCTATTTTTTTTAAGATTTTATTTATTTATTTGAGAGAGAGAGAGAATGAGAGAGAGCACAAGAGTGGGGTGAGGGGCAGAGGGAGAAGCAGACTCCCCACTGAGCAGGGAGCCCGATGCAGGGCTCGATCCCAGGACTCCGGGATCATGACCTGAGCCGAAGGCAGACGCTTAACTGACTGGGCCACCCAGGCGCCCCCAAAGGGAGTCATAGCTATTAAAAGCAATACAGACTTTTCTCCTATTCTTCCTCATAAAGGTGCCGCATCACTGACTACCCACCACATTGCAATCTAAACTTGAAATAAAGTTCAAATATTTGCTAAATTTAAAATACCTAACTGAGGGGGGAACAAGGAGTAATACTGAAGCCTAGAACTTAAAAACATGTGTAAAAATCAAATGGACTGCTTGTAGTCACACTTTTTCTATAAAGGGCCATATAGTAAATATTTTCAGCTCTGGGTGTGGTTAGACTTGACCCAAGGGGCCTTTGTGTTGACCTGTTCCCTGTTAAAGAATATTTCTTGCATTCCAACAACATTGTGGGAGTTTATTTCTCTCTTTTCCCTTAAACTCCTGAATTCCTAAAAATCTCAAATCCTTTAGTAGACCTGGAAAAAGTTACTTGCCAAAGCTTAGTATTTTCTATAATTAATATTTATCCTTGGGGCACCTGGCTGGCTCAGTGGGTAGAGCATGTGTGTCTTGATCTGGGGGTTGTGAGTTCAAGCCCCACGTTAGGTGTAGAGATTACTTAAAAAATGAAATCTTTAAAAATATATATTTATCCTTAACTGAGTAATGGCAGTTCTGACTTCTGCACATTTTTAATCACTGCCTAATTTTACCTGCAGTGCTAACTTATATTTAGGGCAGAACAGTGCTACACACTTAAAGTCCTAATTGTTATTAAGGCTAAATTGTAAGGATAATGTGAAGATATTAAAGGTATTATGGTACTCTTAATTTTTTGTTAATTAAACCCCTCTGCTGTATTGAAAGAAACTACATTTTTTTTTTACAAAAAAAAGCTTTAAAATATTATTTTATTCCTATGAAAAAGTACAATTTCAATATTCCCTAGTGATTGAAATAAGAAGTCTTAAATCAAAATAAGTAAATATCTGTGCAACATTCATTCACTAACATAGGAACTCATTCATTGATTTTTTTCATTGAATCATAAATTTTCACTCTTCACCTGTTGTGTACTCTCAGCCTTGACCTAGCAGTCTATGAAATAAGAAGCACCTGACATATCAAAAATAACTGGGGATACAAAGATGTATCATAAGAGAGGTCACTGCTTTCAAGAACCTCATAGTCTGGGGGTATAGATGGGTAAAGAAGCAATCTGTGAATTTTCCTCTCAGAGAAGAATGTGCATATATATGGACTGAAGAAACACAAGACCTGGGAGAAACACCACCACTTGGGGAGGGTCTGAGAAAACTTCAGGGCAGAGACAGGGCCAGGTCTAAAGTGTTACTCAGCACACATTGAAACCTGTCCTTCAAAATCAGTTCCAAAGTCTTTTTTTGTCATGCTATCATCTGAATACGATTAATTCCCACTGACTGAAATTACACTCATCTTATTCTGTTGGATTTTTAAAAATTCTTATAACACGTGTCAAGTAATTATAAGAAGAAGAGCGAATGAATATTTCACTTCCATTTTGCCAAATTTCCCATAATTGATTCCAGGTAAGTTCCCTTCCCCCATGAAATTCTAAGAACATCCATATGTCCTTGTAAAATGTTACAGTAATCATTTGGAGAGAGTTTTCCTTCTTTCATATTTCATTGGAACATATGCGAAAAATGACATGCTTTGAACTGCAGAATGCATTTTTCTCATATTAGAAGCGAGCACTGGGATTCCTGTTTATTCCGTGCCATATTGCTGACCTTTATGGTCCCTTGTTATTTATGTGTTTATTTCTAGACTGATTACTAGGTTTAATTATGACATCTGTAGGCTCTTAAAATGTCAAAGCTTGTTGTCCAACAACTGTGAGAAGAAATACTGTAAGTGACACACAGAATAATAAATGTAATCATGAAATTATCTGTTTTATATAAACACAGCTAAAAGTCAGTTTTGCCTCCTTACATCTTATACATGCTCACACACTTAATGTTTATATAGAGGGCTTATATACATAAACTTACACATGAGATATTATATTTCATAAAGTTTTGCTGTCTTTTAATGACTTCCCCTTTCCCAATGTTTATTTTAAAACCAAGAACCCATGAGTAATGATATTCCATAGAGAGACTGTCATATAAAATTTTTGTAGCTTCAATGTACTGAGGAATTATTATCCGCCAATTTCTTCATAGTCGTAAAGGAACTGTGGTCCTTGAGCATCTTTAATTGGATGCATCCATTTGCTAGTGTTGTTTTAATACAGCAAATGGCAAGCGAAAAGCAATCGTTTCTAAGCATAGTGTCAAACTGGAACCCTTACCTGCTCCAACCAATCCAGGTCTGAGAACCAAGTGTCAATTGAAAAACCTTTTTCTCTTGGTCTGACTCAAACTCCCCTATTCTCACTTGGATGTACTACTCCATTGAAATGTTTGGTCTATCAATGGTTACAAATTCCACAGAGTATGTCCCTTAGAGCTTTCTTTCCAATATCCCAATGCTCTCTAAAGGACACCAGACCAGCAAGTTTTCAAATGCATACCCCTTTTATATGTCCAGTAGGTTTAATTTTGCCTCCCTCTGTTTAAAGAGTCAGGGTAAGACTATCAAAATGAATTATAGTGCAAAATCTAATTGAAAAAGCATTTGAAAAAAAATTCTGAGTTGTATCCAGCACATATACAAGGTAATATAAAAATATGCTATCTGTGCCCTGAAGATATTTAAAATCTAGTTGTAAAGAGAATACTGGGGTTTATGAAAAGGTCCATAACACTGGATGAATAGGTGCTGAATTCTAGAAATATAAACAAACTTTTTTTTTACCTTTTAAGGATTTAATCCTCCTCCCCGAGTTCAAACAAAACAAAACAAAATTCTAAGATAGCACATGACCAGTAGAATGACATGAAATACAAACTCATAATCCATTCACGCAGAACTGGGATTTCAGTAAACTGTAGGGGTTGATGAAGAAGTAATCTAACCAATGGCACAAAATTTCTGGACAGATTTAATTCTTTCTATAATGTTCTTGTATCTCCAGTGTCTATGGCTTCTATGGAAGAAATAACCAAGAATCCAAGAACAATCTGAAAATCCCACATACCCTATATTTTTATTCTTATAAGGAGCCTCCCAGGGAAGATAGGAAAGACCATAAAAATTGTCCACATAAGTTAAAACTTACTTCAAAAAAAAAATAAGGCATAGGAATGAACGATAGAAATTTTGTACTTAGAAAAGAGTTGAATTGTAACTAGAAATTTACCACTCAGGGTAAAAATTTAAAAATTCACTTAACTCAGCTCTACCTCATTCTACGTCATTTTCAAAATGGAGATCTTAATATTAGCCTCATAGGGCTGCTGTGAGGATTAAATATATCTACATTTAGCTCAATCCCAAATGCTTAGGACCCCAAAGGCATACACGCTGTTTACTAGCCAATATAAAAGTGTTCTTGAACCAATAACAAGCATAGTTTATCAAAGAGAAGCTCCTCAGAAGAAAAGTTGATCATGATCTTTCTGACTTAAAACAGATATGCAAATTAACTCTTTTTAAACATTTGTAAAGTGATACATTTAGAAGGAAAAAATGCACTCAATGACTTTTAATAATTAAAGAGAATTTACTGGTTTTTTGGAGGTATGCTCCCCAATGTCTGATTTACTTAACAAGGCCCCCAAAGTGACTCTAGAAGAATCCATGGTTGTTTCACATTATTAATTCTTCTTCTTTTTTTTTTAAGACTTATTTATTTGAGAGAGAGAGCAGGCATTGGGACAGAGGGAGAGGGAGACAAGCAGACTCCCTGCTGAGTGGGGATCCCAACATGAGGCTTGATCCCAGGACCTTGAGATCATGACCTGAGCTGAAATCAAGAGCCAGATGGTTAACTGACTGAGCCACCCAGGTGCCGCAACCCCCTCACATTATCAATTCTTAATAAAAGCTACAGGAAAGAAATTAAGTGCAGTTTAGAAATATTAACTACTAGTAATTATTCAAGATGTCCTTAAAGTTATTGAAACATTTTAATAGCTCTGCTTGATTACAATTTACCTAGAGTCAGATTATTCGAGTCACCCATACATTCCACTTTGAGCTAAGCCTATCATTTTTAAGGCCTGAACTTTTGAATGCATAATGACATCCTGGGCCAGAAATAATGAATCCTTCTCACCAAAGGCAAGATCTGTGGTTCGAGTAATCACGGAATGGCAATTTTAAAAAGTAGAATTTAAAGATCAACGTCAATGCCTCCGCTCCTAATCCCATCCTTTTCCTCACCTGCTTATCCATTTTTCTTGTCATATTTCACCACACACAGCCCCCTCCACCTTATTTTCTACCTGCCACCCATACAGCAAAATATTTCCTAGCCCAGAAAAACCCAGCTCGAGGCAGTACACTGCGGTGATTTCAACTTATAGCACAGTGTCAGGATGCTTGCATTTCACTTTTAGCACCATGACTCCTAGAGCTATGGGATTTTCATAGATTAATGGGGGTTTCTATGGTCTGTTTTCTGGGGATAGCGTAAGCTCTTACTTTTGACGGATGTAAAAGAAGTTTAAAGGATATATAGAGATGGCACACACACACACCATATATATTCTTACCCGTAAAAGAGTAAGACTATATTTAATACTATTAAGTACCACATAAGTGTCAGTCATTTTCAGGACAAACCTAGGTCAGTTTATTTTTGGGCATATTTTTGGATATATGGTTGTCTCTGTCAGTTTGGGCTGCTAAACAAATCATCATTTATAGAGTGGCTTAAAAAACAAACATTCACTTAACAGAGGGTTTTTTTTTTAAGATTTTATTTATTTATTTGAGAGAAAGAGAGAGAGACAAAGCACACTCAGGGTGGAGGGGGAGAAGGAGAGGATGAAGCAGACTCCCTGCTGAGCAGGGAGCCTGAGGCAGGGCTCCATCCCAGGACCCTGAGATCACGACCTGAGCCAAAATCAAAAGTCAGAAGCTTAATGGAATGAGCCACCCAGGTGCCCCTCACTTATCAGCATTATGAAGGCTGGGAAATCCAAGACCAAGCTGCCAGCAGATCCACTGTTTGGTGAGGGCCTCCTTCCTGGTTTGCAAATGGCCATCCTCTTGCTGTGACTTTATATAGTGGAGAGAAGAAAGAAAGAGGAAGCAAGCTCTCTCCTGTCACTTCTTACAAGGGCACTAATCCCATTCACGAGGGCTCCACTCTCATGACCTAATTACTTCCCAAAGATCCCACCTCCAAACACCATCACAGGAGGCCTAGGGTTTCAACATATGAACTTGGGGGAGACACAAACATGCAGCCCATAGCAATGGTTTTGTTTTCATTAAGTTATGACTTCATCCTCAAGAAACTTAGGCATTTTGAGACTTAGGACTTTCCTAGAGCTTGGCTTTAAAAGACAGAGTTTGAAAATCTGTGTCAAAGAACATGGATTTCAGACTCAATTCAGCAGCTGAAGTTATATAGAATTGAGATTTCAAAACAAAACAAAACAAAATATTGGGTTGTCAAGCCACACATTGTAAAGAAATCACCAAGAGGGGCGCCTGGGTGGCTCAGTCGGTTAAGCGTCTGCCTTTGGCTTGGGTCATGATCCCAGAATCCTGGAATGGAGCCCCGCATCGGGCTCCCTACTCAGTGGGGAGTCTGCTTCTCCATCTCCCTTGGGTGCTCCCCCTGCTTGTGCTCTCTCCCTCTTTCTCTCTCTGTCAAATAAATAAATAAAATATTAAAAAAAAAAAAAGAAATCACCAAGAGACCTCATAAAACATGTTGTGACTGATGTGGGAAACAATGGCAGAAGAAAAATTATTAAATTTCCTTACTACTTACAGCCCACTGACAAGTCCTTGAAACAGGCAGAGTGACATTTGTCTAGGAACTCAGCTGCCTCGATGTTAATACTTTGCTAAGGGCTAAAAGCAACCTTAGCCTGACCCCCAGGATCCTGTAAGTCTACTTTAACATACAAAAATTCCTTTGGAAACTTCCTTTATCTCTTCCCCCCAAGATACATGTTGGCAATCATCGCCCAAGCATATGACCCATGGATATACACCTGAAGAGTCTCATGACTGAGTTTTTACTAAACAGTAATAAATCACCCTTTCTAACAATAGCTAGCCCTATTTTGGAAACCTTGTTTCCAAAATACCTGGGAGACTTACACTATCCTTAATCACCTCCCAGCTTGAAAGTATATAATGGGCCACTCCTCATGACCAAGGTTCAGCTCTTTCTTCCCATGGGTCCTGTCCCTGTACTTTAATAAAACCACCTTTTTTGCACCAAAGACATCTCAAGAATTCTCTCTTGGCCATCGGCTTGGAACTGTAGCATCTTTCCTACATCATTGACTATAACGTCAGGATAAAAATATCTCTTGTTGCCAAAGAATGTTTTCATTAGGGTACCCTCTCTGCTGAGATTTTTTGGGGAACTCTAGATATCAAAGAGATAACCAAAATATACTTAACTCTCTCTGTCATTCATTCAAAGCATTTAACTAAGCTATTCTAGTAGTTAACAGTTCTAAGTGCCTTCCTAGAATTATTCATTGTAGTTCATTTAAGTATTTTCCTGAATCTACTTGTAATGAGAACTGAGAGGAGAGAAATCTGAAAACAAACAAACAAACTTGGCAATTTAACTTGTCTTTTCAAAGACACTCTCAAAGGCACCCATTAGCAACCAAATACTAAGTAGCATCAAGTCTTTGTCAGTTTCTGAAAAAAGAGCTTGAATTCTAGCATTTTTAGAAAGGAAAAAAAAATCTCAATATATTAACTCCAGTCTATTTTACAAGACTCGGCTTTAATGAAGTCATTACAAAAAGGCCCAGTAAAAATCTATGTTGTCTATAAACTTGACCCAGAAGAAGTTTTTTACCAAAGTAAATGATTTTTTTTTCCTTGCAGATAATCTTACATTGTACAAAATATAGTCTAACTATAGACTAGAAAGTTTAATCTCCCTATCTCTGTTCCCCGCTCTTAAAATCTCAAGAACACTGAGAGTTAATAAAATTAAGAATAATCTCTTCAGCTTGGCATCAAGACCTCCCACAGCTACCTTTTCAATTTAAACACTCACTTCTTGCCACCCAACATTCCAAACTAATTCCTGCATCTTCTCTGAAAATCCTCTATTTTGGTTTCCCTGGGTCCAAAGAGATTGCATATGGCTTAGATGGGTAAAACCCAGTTAAGTGTAGAAAGGAAGGTTCATATAATTGGCTTAAAAATGACTCCTTATCTCATTACTGAAGTAAATATTAGTGTATATAATTTATATATAAAGTGTGTTACATATATAATAAAGCATTTATAATGTACTATGTAATTCCTCATGTTTATAAAATAAAAGGAGACTACTTAAATGTTAAAAACATTCTTTTGGTACTAGGATTTAAAAGTGTTTAAATTTTCTTTTTTCTCTTTCTATTTGTCTGTCTCTTTCTCCTTGTTAGTTCTAACTGCCTGATTTTTCTAAAAATAGCATACATTACTAAAATAATCAAAGGGTTTTGCAGGTAAATTCGGGACCCAACACAAAGCTAGGAAAAGCACTTAAGTTTTTTCCACTGCAAGACAACTTAGGCCCTTAAATGTTATAGATTACATTAAGTAGAAGAAAAAAAAATCTTTAAAAATAAGTGATATTTGTAAAACCCAATTTATTGCCAACAAATATTTTATGAGTCATATTGAACACTCATGGCATTTACTTATAGGTAAATGTCATACATACACACATTGCCTAAAGGAAGACATACATCTTTGCCAAATGGTGTGGTTACTGAATACAGAGAGGTATATGAAAAGGTTTCTTATTCAGGATTTTTAGTCAAATTAACTGATTGTATTCTCACTTATAAAGCTCCAGCTCCAACTTGGGTTATCAGCCAGAAGATGGACAGAAGCTTCTAAGAGTTTGATGTCACGATGCAACTCGTGAAGATGAAATTGTTCTAGAGAATGCATTTCCAACCCTCTATAGAAACTAAGGTCTTTGATTACTACTCTCAGTTATAACTATTTAAATGCATTTTCGTGAAGACAATTTCCACTGTGTAGATTTTTATGTAGTTTGAATTCACCAAATCTCTTGATTAGTAGAGTACAACAGAGGGACACACCATGATCAAAATCACTGACTAAGCCTTTTTGGTCTTAGATGAATTCTCTGATATGCACAGATGGATTCCCTTTTGGATGGAGGGACAAATAATTTTTTACAGAAGTAGTATATATTTCCTTAGTAATACTGTGGATATTTTCTTTGAAAAACCAGATAATATAGTAACACTACACACACCGATACTTTCTAAAATTCAGATATCTTACCTTTAAACATCCTTTAAGTATTTATAATCTGGAACTTTTGACATATATTTATATTTAATCAAAACTTGCCACAGTTTTTTTACTATAGACCTCAAAGGATGAACTCTCCATTCCCTCCATAAAGAAAAGCTAAAAATTGTTCTACTCATAGTTTCACAGTATTAGGAATAACTTGACCAGATAAATGTCTTCCTTTCCATTGTTTATCTAATGCCATAAAACAAAATTGACAACATTAAGACAAATGGCATGATGTATTTTTGCTGACTAATTCCAAGATTCAAACTATCCATCCTCATTGGCAGTTGACAGACTTACATAACTGAGACACTCAACAACAGCAATCTAATCATGGCAGAGTCTAATAGGATGATTGTGTCCAGAAGACATATAGCATGGGGGGAGGGCGGGGGGCGGGGGAGGCAACCAATATCAACACCTGCAAATAGATATGTGTTTAAGTACAATAAATTAAAAATCAATGATTCTGCATAATTGTGCTGAATTAGTCTCCAGTGGTTATAGTAACTACACAGTAATAAATAATAATTTTAAAGATCAAGTGTTTTATATAGTTACTCTTTTGTCACTACATTGTCATTGGAAGGTGCTGTGGAGGCTCTTTGTAATTTGCTTTTCAAAGATGAAACAACTCAGAAACATAGCAAGGAAGAAATTTATTTAGAGTGAATAAGAGACTGCCTAGCTGTAGATGTTTTACTCATTCTTCTGTAATTTTCCCACAAATTATGAATCTTTTGTGTTTCAGTGGTAATTAAAAAAGCAGTACCTATCAATAACATTTAGCATATAGAGATGCAAACAGTAACCCAGGAAGTAGAGGAGAGAAAAATCCCCAGAACTCTAACTTGGGGGTGGATGGATGTAATTTCTCAGATACAATTTTTAAATCTTATTGCTAGATTTGAAAATATACTATTTTCTTGATTATTTGGATATCCAAAGGATTAAGTTATTGCAAAATGATTTCATAGTCATTGAAATTTTCAGCATGCTCCCAAACTGAATCAGAGGGGAAATAAAAAAAAGGTCCTGAACACAGGCAAAATTACAGCACTTTGACACCTATGTCCTGTTACAAAAAAAATCCATGCAAAATATAATCCAACAAAATTATAGTGACATAAAGTTAAATGGTAGATTAATATGTATCACACAACATATTAAATTCCTTTAAAAATTCTACTGATAATTAAATAACTTTGTGAATTGTTAACGATTAGACTCTCATAAGGGAAGAACTATATTGTATTATACTCTATTATAATTAGAATCCTGTACAGAACTTATCCTGATGTCGTTTTATGGTAAGAATCCAGAAAAACTTGTTGGATTGACTAACGATGATAACAATGAATTAGTGTCAGGTGAGACCTTGGGTGTTTTATTGGTCCACAAACATCTAAAATATGATCTAAATAAAACACTGACAATAAAATACAAACAAAGATTGAATTTAAAAGCTGAATTAGATCATCTGATATTCTTGCCCCTTCTAATTTGCTGCCCTCCGAAAGCATAAATCTTCTAGTCCCTGCAAAACGTTCAATTTTTAATAAAGTAACATCTGGTTTGGGAATGAGGCTATGCTACCTGCTGTTCCTCCCACCCCTGCAGGAAAGTGGAAAAGTAAGCAGTTATTCAACATCATTTTTGTTATCCTAGGAACAGCTGTGGTTTTTAAAGGGATAAAGCAGGAGAAGTTAAAAATGAGAGTACTTGAACACTGTGTGTGGAATGTACTGTTGTGATATGTTTTAAGTTACATTAAAATTAATCCATCCTAATGGAAAATTAGACTGTGGCAATCCTACATGGGGTGGGGGTAGGAAGACAGCAAATGCTGGATTCTGTGCTAATACATATATATATATATATATACATATACATATATACATTAAAATAGCAAAAAGCCATTAAATAAATTATTTTCTTGGCAGATTGTTTTTGTGAGTGTAAGCAACCTGTTAGTACAAAAAAAAAAAAAAATGGAGAAATACGGCCTATTTATGCAAGCAGGACCTTAAATAAATTCTAATTTAAACAATAGTTATTAAAGAAAGATTGGCATTGAATTTTAAGGATGGTGCAATATGGTTAGAAGACTGTTGCTATCTTGACAGCAGCATGCTTGCTGATATTCATGCCAACAGAAATTTGGTGAGGGAAGACTTTACCTAGTCTATAAAGCTATAATGACAATTTTTAGAAGTGTTAATGTTCCAGGCATTCTTGGCATCTTTATTGTTATTTTTAAGACATTTTAATATTTTTTAGTGTTATTCTAAATGGAAAAATGGGCATTCAGGGAATGGAAAACTGATGGACTGAGCCAGAGTCACTTACCCTGCATTCTCAAAACCCTTATTTCCAGAAAATGAAATGGAAAAGTTAAACTCTTCTGAACACAAAATAGGAAACTGTGACACCAACTGTGTTATCCTCCGAACAATCAGTATAGAAATATGTTTTCGTTGGATTTTTTTTTAATAGTAGTTCAATATTTCAACCTTCTTTTAACTGGTGTTTCTTCTTCCCTTTATTATCCTTAATATATTCCACTGAGAGTTTTCTTCACTTCAAGAATAAGGAGGCGACCAGCCAACGGCATCTCCCTCCCAGAAGCCATTGCCATGAAAACCTGCACACTAATCAGAAGTGGGTCAAATGGTCTTCACATGAAAGCATCTAACAAGGTCCCTGAGGAAGCCCCTGTAAGTGGCAGCAGGGAAGAGCACGATTGCTTTTTTTATGGAAGACGGATGCTAGCTTCCATTGGCCCATCTTAAAGTACAGATGCTTGCTGCTTTGAAGTTACTATAATCACGGTTGCTTTTGAAAGACTATTATGGTGTTGAAAACAAATTCCCTGAGATTTGGGATCAGAAGCAGTTATGAGGGCTTGACATACAGGGAAAGACTGCACACATAAAAACAACTTTTTTTTTTGCTATGGTTTAGTCAGAAAAGAAAAGAAAACACACTTGTAACCTTCATTTCTCAGCTTCCAATTGTAAATGTTTAAACTAACTCTGAGTTTAAAAAAGCCTACTGTAGATTTTAATAAATCTACAGAATGATTGGCAGAATGATTTATATATGTATATAAAATTACATTCTATATAAGGTGAACATAAAATTATATTCTATAAGCTTGGAACATTAAGAGAAGAAGCCCATTTGGTAGCAAGGAACAATCAAATTGATCAAGTTAAATATGCAACAGTTAGCATATGTATAGTAAATTAATGACTATTGAATAATAATATTATGACATTTGGATCAGTAAGGTTGTAATAAATTTTCTCCAAATATGACTATTGTGGACTATGTGATATTGTCCTGGCTAAAGAGCTGTCATCATCAAACATCATTCTTTGAGAAGTTTATCATATAATAGTTAATTCATTCACAGATTCATTCATATATTTGCAAGTATCTTACCACATGTAGTCATTGTGTGGTACTACACTTGTAGGCAATTTTCCTTCTATCTTGAGAAACACTATTTGAACATACAGAATGAAGAGGGAGTTACTATGTTTATTCTCTCTCTTCTAGAAGTTTCAGTTCATGCTATTTACCAACTTCAAAACTCTAACCTGTGCTTTTACCAAAAAATAAAAAATGAAAAAATAAACAAGCAAGACCAAACATAAATTTCCATTCAAAAGCAATCTTGCCACCCTGGTTCACTAACATTCTTTTACAAGTAAGAGGAGGTTGGGAAGGGGGACTGACATACCATTCAATTTCTATAGGTATAGGAAATAAAAACATGTTAACTGATACGAGGTCAATGAACAAAGGAAAATAAAAAATGAGATATCATTAAGAAAATGTGTGATAAATCAAATGTGTTACTGAACAAGGCTGGAAATATAACTAGAAAAAGAGAGTTCTTTCTAACACATAAAAACCAAAGATGCTCTATTAATAAATGTGCTTCAATTTAACTTAAAAATGGTATTAAAGTCTTCTGAACCTACCACTTTATGAGTATCCGTGGCAAAATTGCTCATATCAGAACAAAATAATGAGAAAGGTCAAATTTTAGTGACATCACAAACTTGTTTTGTCCAAGATTTACTCTGTATGTACAACATGAAACAGACCAAAGTTCGTAATACTTCTGCAAATTCAGTAGGAAAAAGACAAAGGAGTAACCTCCTTCAGGAATAAAAAAAATAGTACTATGTTTAAATCCCACAAAATTAATGTTTAGCTCAAGGATTTGCTGTTCATCTCAGAACCCCTCAAGCCTGAGGCAGGATTAGGTCAGACTCATGTTCGAACAACTGGAGGAAATCAATGGATTTTACTTTATTAATAATTAAAAGGCTAATGCAGACTGGCAAGTGATTAAAAATGTGTAGAACACGTATTTATTACTGCAGTTTCAAATACCTCCACGATATATAATTTTAAATTGGGCCACACAAGAAAGAAAGAGGTTATGTTAAATAAGAATGAGTACAAGACAGAAGGAAGAGGCATCTAATTCTGTGTCCATTGTAGGTTTAGCAAAGTTTCTGCCTGAAGCAGGAAAAGCAAAGCTCGTAACTAGTTTGGATCCATGATACAATGCTGGGTTACTGTTGCAGTTTATTCTGTCACCCAGAACTAAATTAATCCCTATTAGGATTTGTCAAGGGTGACAGAAACAAAGTTTGCACAATGAAGGACATTAAAGCCCCTCTGACAGTGTCAAATAGGTTGAATTTTAGCAATTCAAAAACAGTCTATTAAAGATACACGTTAGACCACACAAGCAATACCTCATTTCTAGAAACCACGGTAACTTCATTACTGTAGCCACTAAGAGTTTAAATATGATTTATGAAGTCAAAGAATAGATGAATACACTTCTAAACGAAATGCCAACCTTCAATTTAACATCAAAGCTTCCTTAAATATCACTGCTTTGACACTTCTTCTTTCGCACTGTGATTTCTTCATAGATAAAAATCTGTTACAGATGAGCTGGCTAAAATTAAATTTTTGAAATAATAAGTCTCAAGGGATTAGAGAGAATACGGACAATAGATCTTAAAAGCAAATGAGATAGTCCAAACATCCTAAGATACGTACACTTCTTACCTTACATAAAGGAATCCTTTTTGTTTTGATATTTACATATCCTCTCATAATACGTACTCAGGGAATTATAATGGCAACTCGGATTTGGACAAATACTTGAGGTTACGAGCAATCTGCTAGGGAGATATTTTGTCTTATACCCCCCTTATTCCTCAACTGCTAGCACAATTCCTGGTACTATGAATAAATTAATATAAGAGAAAATAATATTCTCTTCACAATGAGCAGACCCATGGGCTCCAAGAGAAATATTCTGGAAAGTGGGGTTAATTCCTTTGGGGGGAACACAGCAGACATGAAACCATCAGACTCAGAACTCAGGAAGGCATCTAAGTGAAGGCAGACCTGGAATCCAAAGGGACTGGAACACATCCAGAAAGTGTAAGGAAGGGAGTGGAATCATGTGCTCACTTACCTGAAAGCTGAAAGAGGTTCTAATGAGAGACAGAGACTGGAAAGATGCCCTGAGATGTTGGGATGCTAGGGATTCAGTGGACAATCACCCCAATAAGAACTTCTTTGGACACTGTGTACACCGAATGTGATGTCTGCTGGAATAACGGATAATCTGGATTGCCGTATGTCTTTAAAATATAAATGTTCAAAGATTACTTTAAAATATGGTGTTTATTCTTTTTATATTACATTTTGATCATAGCTTTCAGGGACCAAGAAGAAAACCAAAGTACTTAACTGGAACTTTTTTTTACACAACAATTTTAGTTTTTCCCGGAGGAGATTAGCCAGTTTATAGATTACCTGTTGGTAAAGTAACATAGACAATCTGGCATATGCTCAAAGCTACATGGTTGATGTGGATGAAGGAGCTCAGAGACTGGACGGAGGCCCTGGTCCTTACCATCATCATCCCACTGAGTCCTACCCCCCCATAGGTGGTCTAGCCCGGAGGTGGATATTTGAGAAAGCCCACTTCCTCTGTTCTGGATATAGATCATTGTATTTATTATACACTATCAGGTAAAATCACAAGTTTATAATCCTCTTTATATTCTTTCATAGTGAATGTGTTTGACATTATGAAGTGTTAGGCAATAGTAGAACCCTGTCCTTCCGGGGCCTGGAGGACCATGTCTCTGATTTCTATCTGTACTAGCTGCAAGTGATACCATAAACACGTACCCACATGCATGTAAAGTGACTAAGCCAATGGGTACATTGTTCTTGTTCAAATACCAAAAAAAGAGAAAAATATATTAATGGCTTAGGTCAAAATTAAAATTATTCAGAGAGAGAAATTTTAAAAATTATGAATTAGAATTAATAAATTGGAATATGTGTGTGTGTATATGTATGTACACATACATTCTAAATATTAGAATGACTTCTGTAATATGCTCTGATTTTCTTGATTAGTCAAACCTCTAGCTCTATTGGGCAGTGCTGTCCAAGAGAACTTCCTGTGATGATGGGAAAGTTCTACATCTGTACTATCAAGATATAGTCACCAAGACAAGTAGCTGTTAAACAGCTAAGATGTGGCAAGTACAGATTTTATATTTTATTTTTAAATAATTTAAGTGTCAAAAGGCACATGGAACTAGAGGCTACTGATTTGGCAACATGTATATGGGATGGAGGGATTTTTTTTAAGTAAGAAATTAAATATAAAAAAGGAAAGATCTCTGTAGCCAAATCTGATATTCACTGTATGTTCTATATTTACAAATGCCAAATCCTCTTTCCATTTAAAAATTGCTTTTAGAGAACATTGCTCTTTCAGACAATTTTTCATAGATTTTATTGGTGTATTAAAGTTCTTCTCTGATTTACAGGCAATTTACTATGGTGGTAAAAGGCCAAATTGAAGAGTGTGATAAAGTACTCAAGACACATCACTCCTTCCCAGCAGAAACTAGAATTTAGCATTAATTGTGAGGGAAAGAAAGAAGAGGAGGAGAAGGAAGAGGAGGAGGGAGAGGAAAGGGGGAGGGGAGGGGAAGAGGGATAGTAATATTGATGATAGTGGCAGGGAACCCAAAAACATTTTCACTTATTCAATGTAAATTGAGAAAAGAGCTCCACATCCAAAGTAACATTTTACTTTTATAGGAAAATATGTATGTGTATGAATGTATGGGAACAGAGTTTGGGTTGGCTGCTTATAGATATGAAGAGAATATAACTAAATTTGCCATAAACATCTGACCACTTGGCAAGGGGAAGTGGTGGGACAGCTGGTATTCTTTTTCATAATTAAAGCAAGAATACTTCAAAATTTGACCTTCAAATTTTTCTGATTTGAGCAAGCAAAACTAAGTTAAAAAAAGAGAATAATCTAGTTGAAAAAATTAACTGAATTTTAACAGTTAAGAAAATGTGTTTTAATAAAACATCTTATGACCTCAAGTACCACTAGAAATGTACCTGATACAACGCTAAACTAGATGCTTCCACAATGACGTCTAACTTAAATTTTTGTAATTGAAAGATAATGAGATGCATTAATTTGTGTTCCATGGTTTGTTTTGGGGGGGTTAGTTTTTTTTTTGTTTATTTTTTGGGTTTTTAAATTTTTTTTTGAGCAGATAGCTCTTTGGTAAACATTCACTACTGTTTCAGTTGTGAGAACAGACTCTGAAGTCGGATAGAAATTAAATCAATTCCACTTAGGGTGCCACTAGATGTGCAACCTTGTGAAAATTATTCAACTTCTTAAGTCCTGTTTTTCACACTTGTAAAATAAAGATACTATACATTGCCACTTCTGAAGTTTCCTGTAAAGATGAAGTAATAAAATACAAATAAAATGCCTAGCATGCTACAAAGTGCTTCCTATTAGATAGCAGTCGATAGCCATTACCATTAGAATAATAAAATATAAATGTTATTACAAATTTACTTTATAAGACAACGTTTTATATTTTTGTTTCTCCTTGTTGTACTGTTGTTGTTGCTGCTGGTGTTGTTAGATTTTACTTCTAGATTTAGGATTAGAAATCTTGTGATAGAAAATCCCTGCATTGAGTGTTAGGATTCCTGTATTCTAGGCTCTGTCACTCACTTTATTGAGAGATTTGAGTAAATCAGCAAAACCCTTTGTGAAGTGTCTTCACTGTTACATGAGACAGGAGAACACAGCAAGGTCCTCCTATGTGGCAACAGCTTCATGTAACTGATAGGATTGTGAATGGAAGTGTCTTATTTTATTTTGAGAGTTCATTCCAAAGACCTCATAGGAGGGAAAAGTTTTAAAACTCAATTTTCCCTCAGGAAAAGGTGTGAAAGGTCTCTGGAGGAGGGGTTTCCACAGATATACCAAGGTAGATGGCTAGGTTTCTTCCTAGCTTTTTATCATTGCTAAACTCTGTTCCAATGTTATCTTCAGATGCATTTTCTAGATCCATGTAGTACCCCTAAAAGGTCATATCAATGATATTACAATGAAAATTGAAAAGACCTGAAATGATCATAATTGTGAATGTTAAAACAACAGGACAGTTCTACTCAAATCACTTATAGATGATCTAATAAATGTTAAGACAAAAAACCCCACACATTTTATATTTGAAATCACAGAGCCTGGATTCTAACAAAACGTGGTGGGTGTTTATCAGAGAATGGAAGCTGTCTCCTAGAAAGAGTCAACAATTCAATGAGTCCAACAGCTTTGAAACTGTGGAAATTTTTGAAGAAGTTTAGGTAGAGAGAGGAAGATTTACACTACTTAAGGTTTTGTCTGTAAGTGGAAATGTCCATAAATCTAGTCCTATTCTACATCTCAATATTTCAGGTTTTCATAATTCAAATTCTAATTGCATCTTATTGATGGTTCAAGACTCTATAAGGAACATTCAGTATATGTTGCAAATTTCTTATTGTATGTATTAAAATGACATTTATTGAGTATCACTTTTGTTTCAGGTAAAGTACTAGATGGGAGGGCCATACAGACCAATAACGCACAACCTCTGTGTCTAATTGTTGACTACAAGGCTATCATTTGATTGTTCCCACAAGTTGAAGAGAGGTATTTATCTTCTGTTTAGAGGACCCGTTTATCTACCTGGGACATGGGCCTAAGCAGTAGTTTATATAGTTTTGGGCACTTTTTTAGAAAATAACTTTGAATAAAATAAATACTGAGAGCTCCACAGATTACTACATCAGGAAAGAGATGAATTTGCTGGAAAGATTTTTAGGTTAATAACTTTAGTGAAAGCCATTATTTAGTCAAACACTGAGGAGGAAGTATTCTCTAAATATCTGGGAAATATTAATTAGTATATTTCAGTCTGGCATTAACAAGATCCTATTTAAAGAGTTTCAGTTGAAGTATAAATTTTAACACTCTGGAAAATAATTCAGCACTAATCTTCACCCAAATACCACATATATTTATGATGACTACATGATGAGGATATATGAAAAAGTAGTGCCAATCCTGATTTTTTTTTTCAAAATATTTTGCATGTAAAAACACTCAAGAGAATGTATTTTGTTTTTATCAATTTGCCAATTCTTTCTAGAATCCCTCTGAAATTTTTGATAAACCTCTGTTAGGTAAGTTGTTCTAAATATAATCTCTTCCCTCCCCAAACACACACAGATAAAGCCTTAGTATTTTTAGTGATTTTATTTGAGCTAGTCTATGCAAGTTTATTAGAACTGAAGTGATAAACATCTATGAAATACTACAGATCATATAATGGATGAAAAATCTATCCCGTTGAAAAGAAGCACGGATGAAGCAAAAAGAAAAGAGAATATCCCAAATCTTAAATTTCCTGTAGGTGGCACCTCCTCCTTTTCTTCCTTGGCAAAATGTAGAAGAGAATTCTTGATTTAATAACTTCAAGACCAAAATGAATAAATCTACCTTCAGGAACCTAAACAAAAAAGTAGTTAACTTTTTTTTTTTTAAGGATTTACTTTTTTTTGGCAGTGGGGAGAGAGAGAGAGCACCTGTGAGGGTGGAGAGTGGTAGACAGAGAGGGAGAGAGAGAATTTTAAGCCGACTCCACGCTGAGCACCCAGCTGGTTGGGGCTCAGTCTCACAACCCTGAGATCATGACTGGAGCCAAAATCAAGCATTGGATGCTTAGGGGTGCATGGGTGGCTCAGTTGGTTAAGTGACTGGCTCTTGATTTCAGCTTAGGTCATGATCTCAGGATCCTGGGATAGAGCCCTGTATCAGGTTTATGCTCAGCACAGAGTCTGCTTAAGATTCTCTCTCCTGGGGCTCCTGAGTGGCTCAGTCAGTTAAGCGTCCAACTCTTGGTTTCGGCCCAGGTCATGGTCTCCGGGTCCAGCGATGGAGCCTCACATCAGGCTCCCTGCTCAGTAGGGAGTCTGCTTCTCCCTCTCCCCCTCCCCCTTCTGTGCTCATGCACGCACTCGCTAATAAATAAATAAAATTCAAAAAAAAAAAAAAAAGATTCTCTCTCCCTCTGTCCCTCCCCACCACGTGCATTCATGAGCTCTCTCAAATAAAATAATAAATCCTAAGAAAGAAAAAAAGAGTCAGATGTTTAACCAATGAACCATCCAGGCACCCCAAAAGTAGCTTTCAGCTCAACTTTGAGTTGTCCTAATAATAGGCATTGAAATTCAACACAGTTCAATGTAGGATTGAATAAGGAAGACTTTACAAGTCATGATCAATGAAAATAATCATAGATGTGTAACAGAATATAAAATGGGAATGCCAGAAATGTCTCCTCTGTCTAATCTGAAATTTTAATTATTTTTTGATACCCATTTCTAGGTTCAAGTTTATTATACACAACTTTCTATTCAATCAGCAGCCTTGCTATTTCCTCTGCATAGAAAATGAGATCAAGAGGTAAACAATTTTTATTTTAATATGTGCTCATTTGTTGGTATGTCCCTAAAATATCTGACTCCACCAGGAATTTTGAGTTCTTTGCAAGGAATCAAGGACAAACTTGCCTTGGGCATTTAATGCATATTATCCAAGGGGGGGGAATTTTTTTAAATGAAATCTCTTAGACACATCAAATTTCTCCCTAGATAAAGTAGATTTCATGTCAAAATGGCATCAAGTTTCACATGATCTCTCCACTCCCAAAAAATCAGAAAATTTCCATGATAAATTTACTATGGTTTAAACATACATGAACAGAAAAAGACTACCAAGCAAAACAAAATAGCAATAGCAAAAATAAAGAAGAAATCATATGAGGGTGAAACAAAACAAAGCTTAAGCACTCACATCTGTAAATACATGCAAATAGAATTTCCTGAGATTTTCGATGATTATGTTGACAAGTATCCTTGCCTGAAGTCACTTTTCTTCTTCAGAACCTAAACATTCACAAATATCTAAACTTGTGATTATCTAACCATGGGCAGTGTGTGTACTATAATACATGCCTCAAGGGAACTGCAAATGTCAGGAAGATGCAAAAATAGTCAGAGTGTGAAATCATCAAAGGCATACCAAAAGTTTAGAAGCTATCATTTTAAAGGCCCTTCATGCAGAGTTTCTCTGTTGAAAACAGCCCTGCATTATATTTCTGAAGATCTAAGTTAAGCTCAAGAGACTGGAAATCTGATAATGGCTTTATGGGCTAACAGGGCATCCTGGATACTTTAGACCTTCGTAGATTCCATGGAAACAGAAAATGTAAGAATGCTGTCTTGATTATTCTAAATGTCTGCTTTCAGAAGAAATGGGGAGAAATGCCAGTTTCTTTTTGAAGGGGAAAAAGGAAAAGGAACACTCTGATCTTCCTCTCTTTGAGTTTGGGGCTGGAGTAGGGATGCAGGAATGGCATCAAAAGATGGAGGTTTCTCACACTTGCCATTTGAGATTGTACTAATCAGTGGGGAGAATAAGAGAAACATTTTTATCTTCACACAGATTTATCACTGAAAATAATCTCTGTAACACTCACTGCTCTGATTTAAAAAAAGAAAAAGAGAGAGAGAGGAGAAAGGAGCAGCACTTCAGCCTAAGAACTCAAAGTGTTTATAAGAAAAAAAAGTACTACTAATTCTATTAATTATTGAATTCTAAAAAATCCCCAGCTGCAATTTATCTGTTATTACCCTTTTATTTCCATTTTCATTTAAGTCCTCTGTCTTTTAACCTTTTCCTCAACCTGTCCATTCTCCTCCTTCCCTGAGATGGACAGAGAAGAAAGATAATCAATTGGCCAACATTTCATGAAGTCCCTATATCCAGGTCAATGCTGCCGTACTTACAATGGGAAAAACAATTAAGAAGGAGAAGTTTAAACAACCTACTTTGCTAGTGTGTTTCAGCTTCTAAAGTAAAATTTTCATTATTTTGATTTCTTAGAAAAAGTACAATTGTTTTTGGCTTGTCACTGATTACAAGAAAAGCAATTCCAATTCAGGTGGTTCACTCATGGCAGTTATTTTGATAGATGTTTTTTGTTTCATAAATTTAATATTAGTAGCCTACGAATATTATCCCTATTGCAAAGTAGGCTCAAAGTAAACGTGTTGGAACAGAAAATGTGCTCTAGAGGTGACTATCCATTAAGTCTTCCTGAGTGTTTCAGGGCAATCCAAATAACTTTGCTTCTCCCTGGAGATAAAGACAAATTATCTGCCTGGCTGTGAAGTGAAGGGTGAAAGCTAACAGCTGAATTGCCACAGGATAGAGACCCTCTCCAGAGACCTGGAAAGGTGAATGGGAGCCTGGAGTGGACTGTCATCTAGGAGATGAGTTGGGAGTAGCAAGGCCAGGAAGGAGGTGATGGGTAGAACAGGGAAAGATCCCAATGAAGCAAAGAACAGGCTCCACAAGAGAGAAGGAGTACACTGAAAACAGGTAGCAAGCAGGTCAAGTAGAAGAATTTCAGAGTGCCAGAGTTTAGAGGCATAATTGGGCTTATTCATATATGGTGATGAAAGATAAAAAATTACTTAAAATTATTTTTAAAAAATTTATCCAAACGGAGAATTTACAAAGATATTATTCCATACTTATTTTATCTAACAATATCACATTTCTTCAAGGTATATAGCTCAAATTCATTACAGTTAAGCAAATACTCAGAGAAATTTAGGACAATATAGGCATCATTAATTTTTAAATTTTTTCACTGACTGCCTACCAGGGGCCAAACAACATGCCACATGCCTTAGATACAAAAACCAAGTCACCATACTTTATTTAAAGGTATCGCAGATTAACAAGAAGACACATGTTGAACAAATACATATGAAGAAGTACTGGTAAGTTACCTTAGCTAAGCTATGGAAAAGGGCAGAGAAGGAACACCAAGGAAAGAGGACAACCTTGACTGGTTCTGCTTGCTGGGTCAGAGGTGGCAGGACCAGAGAAGGCTTCACAGAGGAAATGATAACTGAACAGATCTTAAATAGAGATTTTATGGGAATCTATGCGGAAACAACTGCATAGTTGACCATGACCTAGAATTATAAAACAGGTCAAAGAGTTTATGATTGGTTCAGTGAAGGCAAAAGGGGACGTTACTCACCTTAGTAATGCACAACATACTTCAAATATCTTTACCTACATTTATGTTTATACCCACATCTATATTTACCCATAACGATCTAGTGACTAAGACAACATAGGTTTAGTGTCAGACTTGGAGTCAAACCCTGGCTTTGTCACTTAGTAGATACATGGCTTTGAGCTTTCTGAACTAGTTTCCTCGACTGAGAGGCTACATAAGTCCAGTGGTAAAAAGTAATAGTGCTGAGCTAAATGTCCTGCTGTTTGTTTTGTTTTGTTTTAATTATGGTTCAACTGCATCCTGGTTCTGCTATTATCTTGAGCAAGTTCTTAAGTTGTCTGCTCCCCGCTTCCTTTGTTCTGTAAAATGGGGCCGATAACATTACCCACCTCATAGGGACTCAATGATTTAATACATGCAGGGCTCTTAAAATAATACCCGGTAAAGAGAAATTTCTCAGTAAATATTAGCTGCATTGCCAAATTGGAAAGAATAATTCTTACCCACTCATTTATGATAGGATTAGGGTAATTTCCAAAAATGTTACTTCCCTTCTAACTCCAAATGAAGAAAGAAAGAGAAGCCTCATATCTGCTATTTTAAACAAACAAAGAAAAAGGTCTAAGATTTATTCATCTTTCCAAAGTTCTGTCGCAAAGAACTAGACTTAGTTGGTATCACCATTTAAAGAATGCAACACATACAGCTTTTTTCCAGTAAATATAGACATGATCTAAATTACTGCAAAGAGAATACTCCGAGTCAGAACAAAGAAAATAAAAAGTATCCCTCACCTATGGCATATACTTGATTGTATCTTTCTGATTAGTTTTGAACTGCTTTGTTTTGCTGCCAGGCTGAAGAAACACTACCATTAGTCACTGATATTAAGTATTGTTTATATCCAACCTAATGGCAAAGAGTTAAAGGAAGGTACACAAAGGATTAAACACTAAAAATCTTGGGTTTTTCGTTTGAAATGGATATACCCAACTAAATCAGATATCTGACTCCGATTACAGTAAGTCAATAAACTTCAGTCACTTTAACAACATGGTACAACGGACAGACATACTAGCCAAGGACCATGGTCTAACATCTTTTATGTGGTCTTGGGGACATAATTGACTTGTACATACACGCCTACTGGATTTGTATTCCATAAATGGAATTCAAGAAACAAAACTCAGTTTGTATACTACATAAAATGCAATTCTTATCTAGCCACAGAAATGAATGAGAATGCTCTCTTGTACAGATATTGAAGGATTACCATAATATATTAACGAAAATTTCAAGGATCAAAAAATAATGCATAGTATATTGACTTTTGTATAACAAAGGGGAGAGACTAATGTACTTTTTATATATGTATTTGCTTCTACTTTCACAAAATATTTTAGGAGAAATAACCATAAATTCTGAGAAGAGCAACTGGAAGGGCTCACAAAATAACTTTTATTGTCTCTTCTTCTGTATTTGAAATTTGAATCAGGTAACTTTACTTTATATTCAAAAATAAAAACAATATAGATTTAAGATATAATTAACTTGTCTAAAATAAGATAGGAAAATCAGCTTCTGGTCAAGCTCATAAATCACTACTTAAAATTATGATTTTTAGTAAACAAGATCTTTTATCCTAAATACATTAGATTGAGAGAAGAACAAATCTGGCTTAAGAATTACTGCTTAAAGAGAGTGAGGGAATAATTTGGGCTGATATTTTCTCATGGATATAGTAAGACTATTTTCAGGAAGGAACCACATTTGATTTTAAATGGTAGAAATGGTAGAGTTAGCAAGTGAATGGTCATTGGATATTATAATAGCCAAAGCCAATATGTGTTTATAGAACTTCAGCTCTATGCCCAGCACTATGCTAACATTTAGTCTGTACCCTCAAGGGGGAGTGGCAGTAAGAGATACATAAAATGTGCAGGTAACTAGAATTCAGCAAGATTAAGGCAAGTTAAGTGTTGGGCATTCTGAGCATACACAGCAAGGATATTCAACCAGCTTAGGCTTTGTGGGCTATATGGGAAAGTGACTTTAGAATGACCTTCAGGAACCACACACCTAGACTTCTTTATGAACCCTTCATTGCTTGTGCTATTTTAACCTTAATGCAAAATCAGAAGGAATTGTAGCTTATGCACACAAACCTTATAAAAGTTAAATAATCCCTATTGTAATGCTGATTTGCTTTCTGCAGCCACATCTGTGACAGGATTTGCTACCAGTGGCTGTATCTCCAAGGGAATATTTCCTGGACTGTGCCTACATCCCTCAAATGGATGCCAAAGAGCCTTAGGATCTTCAGAGACAAAGATGGTCTAGTTGAGACAGGATTGTGTAGTCTGAATTGGCTTCCCAGATCTTCTTTGCTCTTTACTAGTTGGAAGTACTGTAATAATAGCTGTTTTCACTGAGCACTTATAAAGGATTTTAGCTTCTACAGCACACTTCTGTGTGATTATGCCAATGCGCACCATTGGGTGAGGGAGTGTGAGCAGTGAACACCTGTAGGAAAGGATGTGGCTACAGTACAGTCTCTATCAAGTTTCTAGACAAATGTGTGGGGATAGCTCACACGTAAAGGTGTCTTCCTGAAGGAAAAGGAGAAGACAGTGGAGAACCTATGTTTTGCACAGCATCAAGGCCCATTTAACATCTGATGATTCTTCATTACAATTAGCTTAGCTTGAACCCAAGCATGTTACTAGCCTAGACAGCTTCACAGTAAAGAAGGTCTGGACTAAAGGGTTAAACCAAAAATTACTAGTCATGACAAGTGAAGTAATGTGTGAAGAGAGAAATTTAAATCAACACCGTCACCTGGAAAGCAATATGGTGATATTCTATGTTAAAATTGTAATATTTTACAATTAAAAAAGTACACCCTTTCTGCTTTTGATTATTTATATGACAGCTGCTTGATATGACAGAAAGTAAAAGAAAAATGAGAAAAGAAGAAACACATCTTTTTTATTTTTAGATTTATTTGAGGGAGAGAGAGAGAGCAAGAGCAGAGGGGCAGAGGGAGAGAGAGAAACTCAAGTGGACTCCACGCTGGATGTGAGGCTGGATCTCACGACACCGAAATCATGACCTGAGCCAAAACCAAGAGTCAGAGGCTTAACCAACTGTGCCACGCAGACGCCCCAAGAAGAAATACATCTTATTGCCCCTGGGAATTAAATGGAGGTTAAATACATCTTCTACTTAGTGACACGAGGCCCCAAGAAAACATTTTTAGTTCCGTTCAGATACCTTACCATACCAAAAGCAAAGGTTGTTTCAAAGAAATCTCTGAAATATTTTTTATAGTGAAATACAAGGATTAAAACGAGAAAACAAGAAGCTGCTGAGTCAAATACCATTGCTGAATTATTTGGGCATTAGTAAAGGAGTCTATAGATGCCAGCAACATTGAAAGTTCAAAGTTACTAAATCAGGGGCTTCTGGGTAGCTCAGTCAGTTAAGTGTCAGACTCTTAGTTTTGGCTCAGGTCATGATCTTGGAGTCATGAGATCGAGCCCTGCATGGGGTTCTGCACTCAGTGGGGAGTCTGATTGAGATTCTTTCTCCTCCTCGCCCTCTGCCCCTCCCCCCTCTCTCCCTCTTTCTCTCAAAAATAAATAAATAAAATCTTTAAAAAAACCCAACAAAGTTACTAAGTCAGTACTTACTAATTCAGTCAGCACATCTCCATTACTATATTAGTAAACTGACAGCAAAGTACATTTAAACCAATAGAGTAAAATCTATAACAGTAACAGAAAGCAATATTCAGAGTAAACTAAGAATAAGGCCATACAAAAAATTCCAGAAAATAAACTCAGAGAAACTTAAGGAAGCATAGTGACTATACTAAATGTAGCAGTAATCTATAGCAAGGTTTAAATGACAATATTTTCCCTTGAATACAATTCTAAAGTCAACACATCCTTAATTAAATATAAACTGCTGCCATTGAAATCACGTGTAATTTTTAAAACCATTTACTTTTTAACCTCATCAATTTCCTAAGAATAATCCCTCAACATCTTTCTTTCACAAAATTTATTCTAGTTGCCCCAACTTAGTATTTTCTTCTTGATTCAATCCCAAATTTCTAGGCTTTTAATATTTTATGTTAAAAACACCTAGAGAACAAATAGAATGCACACTTAACCTCATAATATTGAAGAAAGTATTCAGAATCTGTTTATTTTGGATTTTTTAGTCCAACTTTTTTTTTTTTTCCACCTTCTTTGGTGCTAAGGTTGGTATAATCATTCCTAAGAGAGAAAATGAGAATGCCAAGTGCAGGCCCAGACAAGAGCAAGGCAGGGGAGATGACCATTTCTCCTTCCTTTGGATAAAACCACACTGTGAATTTTCTCCCTAGAGTGAGGGTGGCTGGCAGCTATAATTTCTCTGATACACACAATCAAAACATACTTTTTTTTTTTTTTTTTTCCCAGTTCCCCTTTTCACTGGGAGGTAGCTGTTCTGGAGAGAAGTAATGCACTTGCCAATCTCTGTACTTGCTTTCAATTTTGTTACTAATACTATTATTTTTAAGGACTGTAATTCCTTTATATGTTAGAAAACTCTACAATAAATATATAATATTAATAAATAATAATAAAGGCCAAGGCTTTTTTTTTCAGTAACTAAAAATAAGCTAATTAATAGAGAGACAGAGAGACAACATAACACATAAGTTCAATGAAGTTAAAATGAAATCCAGAGGCAATATCCCTTGTATCTAGTTGTTTCATCATTAATGCATAAATAAATGAGTTACTAAGATGGACTAATACTGACAAAAGTATAATTAAATATGGTTTGATAATCTGCACATTTTCCCTCTAATTAATACTGTCTTTTCCTTTCCAAATTAAAAAAAAAAAGCCTAAAATTATAGCCATATCTTGTTTTAATTATGAATTTATTACAATGTATTTATTTCTCACCCATGATTTTAACATAACTGGTTGGGTCAATGAGAAAAATATATGGCACCTCCATTTCATCTAAACAGAGAATTTTAACAGTTAACACAGTAGTATATACACTTCTTGAACTGTCAGCTGTCAAAAACACCATTAATAAATAAGAAAGTAGATATTATTCATGACAAAAGAAGCTTGGCTCAGAACTCTTTAGTAATAAAGCCTTAATCCCTGCCAATCATTCTATCTTAAGAGGAAGGAACTGCATTTAGTGCAAATCCAATGATAACAGTTTTCACCCAAACTACAAGTAACCAGCAAGATCTGCCTACAAGCCTCCACTGTTTGCCCCTACTGAAAGAATTGCATGTTTCCACTCAAGGAGAATAGAAATTCAGCTTTCATTTACATTTGGGTAAGAATAGTATACTGTTCTTTTGCAAAGTCGATGGAAATAATTATTCTATAGTTCTGAGCTATTTAGCTTTATAAATTTGCTACTGACAGTTACATTTTAGAGACTGATAGATACTTTTCAGCTTTAGAATGGGGTTCCATTACTTATTTCCTTCTTGCCTCCAAACTATAAATGGCAGAAGAAGATAGTTAGAATGTAATATTTAGGGAGAATCTTACCATCAAAGTCAGAGATAGAAAGAAACTTGAGGTTTCTTTTAGTAACTCTTAAAATTGACTTGGGCCATTCTTTTGTGTTTGATATCTTCTTCTTTTTGTAGAAATCGACTCTGCATAAATCTGACACTTCTTAATAATGCCCTTTTCTTTTCCTTTCTTCTTCCTTTCTTCACTCTGGCCCTCCTTCCACCATTCTTTCTTTCTCTCCCTCTCTTTCTTCCTATCTCCTTCAACATAGTTTGTACTGTCTACATTCTTCTATAGGTATGGAGATGTACAGAAGCATAATACAGAGCTAGTGGTATGGATTAAGATCTTATGGATCACAAAAAGTGGAATGCTCCAGTTAACCACCCAACTCAGATCCTGGCATGGGAACTAGTAAGAAAATATTAATCACCTGTAATTGTTGCCAGTTCTAGTGCTGTTATTATTACAAGTGCCTCCCTAAGCAATTTGGTGATGTTGCATTAAGCACCTAGTTTAGTTTCACTGGCTAGTAAATGATGAATGAAAGTGTTTGGTGATAGATCACAGTATGATTCAAATGGCCAAGCAGATGTTAGGTTTTTAGCTAGGATAGTTACCAGGTCATCCTTATATTTCTGAATGAACACAATATTATGTGGCTATAGAAAATAAATTGTATTTGAGCTTCTTTATTTTTTCTTTATTAAAGAAAAATAGATGGAACTCTCTCCTGTCCAAGAACAAGGTTGGCACCTGCATTACTCAAGTACCTCCTTAACATTCCATCCTGGGTACTGTACTTGTCTCGCTGTGGCCCCAGGTCTGCGATAGTCATACCCAAGGCAACCTCAGACAACATTGTTCTACCTTTCCTGAATGAACAAGAAAATACCTATATCTTTTTCTGTGTTAAACCATAAATATCACCAGCATTTTAGGTATTTGTAGCCAGAGTCTACAACCCCAATGCAAGATAAGATTTTAACACCCTGTAGGTACTTAATACCTAGTTTTTGAATTAATAAACTAACGCCAGCTGATTTTTATGGCTGTTCTCCAACAAAAGATTATACTATACATATGTTCATATATATCAATATTGTTAGCTATAAGATAAAGACTTAAATTTGATATCTCTAAGTGAACACTAAAAATCTTTTGTAATGTTAAATAATCAATTCAGGGGGAAAAAAAGGATCTTCACACTTCAAGTGTAAGTAGGTAAATGTTTTAAGATTATCACAAAAGATGCAGGACACAAGATATAAAGCTTTAACATGCATACACAAACATGGAAGTATGCACAAGAATGCATAACATGGAGTAAACATGGAGTTTGTGCCTCAAGTGGTTATATTATCTAGTATTTTGACATAGTCCCTTTTTTGAACTTAGTATATTCAGCAAAGTATAACATTAAGTATAGTATATCCAGAAAAGTATCAGCTAATGGGCAAATGATCACTGGAATTCCATATAGCTACTGGTTAGTGATGAGCAGATTCAATGCTCAAGTTTCTTTTTTCTTTTTGTTTCAATTGCATGTCAGAGACAAACTCACTTCAGAACCCCAGAGTCTGTCATTATATGAACAAAGTTTTCAAATATGTAGGCACATGTGAAGTGTCCATATTATACATACACAGTGACATGAACACATAGGAATGAATAATAAATTTTATATGGGCTCTTAGATGATTAATTTGGGTTTTCCTTTTTTTTTAATGACAAGCAATAAAATGTATGAGACTCCAAAAAAAAGTTGCAATAAAATAAATAAAGGAAAATGATGACTGGAAATTTGGTATGGACGAAACACAAAGAATCAAGGCACTTGAGATTATAAACTTGCCCTTTAAAGAATTAGAACCAGAATCTGTTTAATAGCCACACACTTGGTGTATGTATCATGAATACTCTAAGAAAATATTTGCAATGAAGAGAAATATCAGACAAGGCAGATGACACTAAAAATATCATCCTATGTATAAAATATAATTTTTTGTTTCCAATAATTTCATAAGTTAATATTCCTACATGGAAGAAAAAAGTTTCCATAAAACTATATTATCATCCAAAAATTCATTTTCCATTTCTACTAAAGACTTTTATAAGAGTCTGAAGCTTACTAGTCAAATACATAAAGAACCACAAGTGATAGACTCAAAGTGTCAGATGCTGGTAAATCTTAGCACTCTTAAGAGTTAACATGAGAGCAGAATCCCTTTGAGAGGATAAACAGAATAAAGTTCTGGAAACTAGAGGTAATATTTCAACCACAGAGTTTATTACACACAGTTCCGTTGCTAAGCATAACATGTCCCACGGAACCACAGAAAATTACTATTGCTATTCTTGAAGGTTGAAACTCCATCTCCTCCTGATAATTCCATAGTAAAATGAAGAAAATGTTTCTTGGCATCTCCACAACACCTTTAATTTTTCATGCTGAATGTCTTTATTACTCATCTAAGAAAACTATCAAGAGCTGAGTTATTAACCTTAGTGAGTTATTATTATTTCCAAAGTGGGAGATGATTCTCAGAGTGTGTATTAGGAACCAACCATCACTTATTGGGTGGAAGGTGAGAAAGTAGGGCAGGGAAAGAAAGGGAAACTATACTCTGAGGATACTCACAAGGATACAGATATGAAGGATATAGATATAAAGGAATACACTAGCTATCTCCTTAGAAAATGGACATTTACAAGTGATCAACATTTCAAAATACTCAAAAGTATTTTTCTAGTCCGTGCAGTTCCCTTGGATTTTGTTAGTCAACACTTTTCTCTCCTCCCAATGAAATACATTGTCCAATATTTTGTCTAGAGCTTCTGTTCACATTTCTATGTCTTTGGGTTTGCTAGAATAATTCACTCAAGGCATTTTAATTGCGTGTGGGCTATACCATGAGAACATCATCATATTAGCACAAAAATGTGAAAGTGAGTCATAATTCACTATGAATTTTCTTACTGCCCAATGTGAGGGGTTTACATGTAGCCAGGAAGTCTGTAATAACTTTCCACCACTAACTTGTCTGCTGAACCTTAGGTGTTACACAATGCAATAAATCATTCTAAGAAGATATGACAATTCCTTCCAGTCTAATTGTAGGTATGGGACAACTATTTAGACAAAGGTCTCTTATAGCCACTGAATGGACCAACAACTCATCAGAATGGTACAGAGATCATTTTAAACCTAAAACATCTGAACAAACCACAGCTGCAGAAAGAAACCTTATCTAAACTTAAGCAGAGTCTCCTGAAAATACAGCTGCCCTTAACCCCCCACCAAGGGAATTTCCTGCTTGAGAGAAGACTAACTCTTAGCACTGAGAGATAGGAGTTCAGCTGCTATAAACACCCTTTGGAAGAGCTTCCAGCCGAAAAGGAGACTACCCATTACCTTCAGGATAAAAATGCCCAAGAAAACTTTCTAGACTTTTCCATTGAACCCCCCAAATCTCATTTTTGTTAAGCTAGTATATAAATCGTTACCCCGGGTATGTTGGCATATATACACCCTTACCCCTGGCTATTCTGTGAGTTACTCACCACTGAGTACTCCCACTTTCATGTGAATCAAACGTTTTCCCCTGTTAATCTGCTCTCAGTCAATTTGCAGGCCCCTGACTTCATGAACATAAGTTGATGAAAGAAGAGTTTTCCTTCCAAAGCCACACTAGGAATTAAAATCATTATCTCCTTACATAATCTCAGTAAACATACAAGTAAATTGTAATTTTTTAGTAATATTATTTCATTTTACAAATTGGTAAATTGAAGCTTAGAGAAACTGTTAGCTCAAGATCCTATCAGTTAGTGTAAGGTAGAACCAGTATTCTGGTCCCAAAATGATTTTCTTTCCAATATTTACTACCTTATCCACGGAGCCTCTGATATGCATGTATATATGTGTATACATCCATACCCATATGTATATATCCTTTGGTGACAACGTGGATGGACATAGAGGGCCTTATGCTAAGTGAAATCAGTTAGATTGGGAAAGACAAATATGATCTCACTTATATGTAGAATCCTAAAAAAAAAAACAAAAACAATAAAGCATCTCATAGATACATAGATGCAAAGAATAGATTGATTGGTGGTTGCCAGAAGTTGGGGGGTGGGTTTAAATAGGTGAAGGTGGTCAAAATATTCAAACTTTCAGTTATAAAAGAAACAAGTCATGGAGATGTGATGTACAGCACAGGGACTGTAGTTAATAACACTCTACTGCACACTTGAAAGTTGCTAAGAGAGTGGAGATCTTAAAAGTTCTCATCACAAGAGAAAAATATCTTTATGTATGGTGACAGATGCTAACTAGACCTGCTGTGGTGATCATTTTGTGATAATATATAAATATTGAATCACTATGTTGTACGACCTAAACTAAGATAATGTATGTCAATTATATCTCAATTAAGAAGAGAAGATAAAGGCAAGGCAAGGCAAAGAAAAGAAAAAAGATAAGAAGGAAAAGAAAAAAGATAAGAAAAGGAAGGGAAGGGAAGGGAAAAGAGAAAAGAGAAGAGAAGAGAAAAGAGAAGAGAAGAGAAAGAAAAGAGAAAAGAAAAGAAAAGAGAAAAGAAAAGAAAGAAAAGAAAAAAGAAAAGAAAAGATCAGTCCCTGGAGGCTTCAATTGTCTGGTATAACCTGGTAATTATCAGTGTTTTAGTTCTAGCTGAAATATTCAATATCTCCATATGGATATTTTAGAGCCATGACAAAACCCAATTTATCTCCCAATTCATGATTTCTCTCTTCAAACTCCTTTGCTTGATTCAGGGAATGGCACTCCCATACAGATCGGAAACATGAGAGAAATTTTAAACACTTAGTTCTTCTTCAACTCCCACACTTAAACCGTCAACATTTCTCTTAATTTGCTCTCCAGAGCAGCTCTCAAAACCATCCAGTCCTCCCTAACTACACTCCAAGCAACTAGAACATGAATGAGTGCTGTTTTTGTATAGCCTGCACGCTAAGGATGGTTTTTACATCTTGAAATGGTTAATGCATAAAAAAAAAAAAAAAAAATCAAAAACTACTATCTCATGACACATGAAAATACTACGAAATTCAAATTTTAGTATCAGAAAGAGTTTTATTGAAGGACAGCCACACTTCATTTACGTATCACCTACAACTGCGCTACCACTGCAAGCGAAGCGCTGAGTAGCTGCCACGGAGACTGGATAGTAGTACATCCTAAAACACGGACTTTTACAGAAGAATTTACCAATCTCTTTTGTAGACTACAGTGATCCTTTGGCTGGAGTAATATACTGACCACCCAGGAAATGCTTTATAAACCTTCCAGTCAGCTCTAATCTTCTCTTCTTCAAGCAGCTAGATTCATCTTTTCAAATGCAAATCTTATTTCTCTCTTGAAGCCTTGCAAAGTCTTCCCATTGTTTTTTACAATGAAGATCAAAATGCCTACTGGGTCCCACTTTATCTTTTTACAGACCTCCTCTGCAGCCTTTTTAGCAACATTTACTGCTCATTGGATTTCAACCACAGATGCCTGTTAATTCCTTTCTACTTAGAAATCCACTTCTATTTTTTTAACCTGCCATTTGCCCAATTTAGTCCCATTTAAGGCTTTGGTTTTAGCTCAAATTTTACTTCTTCAGGAAATTTTACCTGACCCCACCCCCCAACCCATTAGTTAGGCCCCCTGTCTTATGAACAGTATCTTTCCTTGTACTTACTACAGTTGACTATGTATTTGAGAGATTTTGTGATTAATGTTCTTTTCCATTAAGTTATAAATTCCACGAAGGCAAAGATTATGTTTGTTTTGCTCCTCCTTTAGGGCCTGACATTTTAGGTACTTCAGTGAACATTTGGGAAAAGAATTAATGAATAAACATTAACAAGATCCTAAATTTATTTTTACTCCTTCCCCCAACCATTAAAAAGATATTTGCATCTGTTACACACATTTTTAGAGATAGTTTGATGTATAATATTTTTAAACTACTAACTTTCAGTACTTTTCCCCTTTAAACTAATGTTGCCAGATGAAAATAAGATAATATTCAAAGTAATGAAACAGAATGACAGGTGAAACTGAATTTAAGATGAACAAAAAAAAAACACTTTTTAATATAGTTATGTTCCATGGAAAACATTTTGTCCCCATACTAAGAAAAAAAGCCTATTTGTTGTTTACCTAAATTCAAATTTAACTGGGCATCCTGCCTTTAATCTGGAAACACTACTTTAAAAAGGTCACTAATGAAAAGTAAATTTGATTTGGCTATTGAGATTCTACCTAGGCATTAGCATAAAGAGCTCACAAAATTATCGAAGAAGGTGCCTGATAGAAATGGAGGGATGTAGCATTTTAAAGTAATAATGCTTGCCTATGGAAGTGAAAAGGTTATCATCTGAGAAATAAGCAAATCACTAGAATTAAGACAAACAAAATACCAATAACCTAACCTAAGCAGAAAACAAACAAAAAAACAATAAAAGCCAAGGTCATGCTACATGCAGATAAGAAGATTTTAGCTCTGAGTCCATATGAAAACCCTTGGATCCTCCCAAAAATGTAAAATGTGGGGAGATGAAAGCACAGAGAGTTAAGTTGAGAGGAGGTGAGGGTGGGACACAGGCACAGCACTTTGTTAGGAGAGCAGCTCCTGAAGCTTTGTGAACACCAAAACCACTTTGCTTCTTTAAATATATCTTTAGGTTGACATGAAAGCTAATAGCAGATCACAGGTCATAGTTTTATGTCTGTAACTTAAAAAAAAAACAGGCTCCTAACTTTCTCAATGCTTACATAAGGCTAGTACTATCACAAATGAATTTATTGATAAAATACAGATACTTGTCATCATCTATACAAGCCCAAGATAGCATTTATAACATTTAATAACATATTCTGACAAATTTATTCCTTGATTTTAATTACCTGGATGGATTTATTTTCCCCTATTCACCACCTTTCCTCTCTAGCTCAAAAAAAATCAAAATGTGCGATCAATGAAACTAATTTTCTACAGGTGTCAAATTTGCGGCAACTTTTGTATAAAATAAATCCTTCCAGGGCTTCTAAATTTTGGGGGAGTTTAATTGCATTCCAATTCTTGCAAATTAGTGCATTTGCCACTAGAATATCTAAGCTGCTCCCCTGCCACCCAACAATGGGCTCCCTGAATTTGATGACGAATGAAGAGTTGGTCTGACCACTGGATGCTAGTGAATCTTAAGTGCTCAAGTGGAAATTGGGGGATTCCAATCGTAGCAATGGAACACAGCAGAAACTTAGTACTTTTTTTTATTTAGAAGATTTTATTTATTTATTTGACAAAGGGAGAGACAGTGAGAGAGAGTACATAAGCAAGAGGAGTGGGAAAGGGAGAAGCAGGCTTCTCACCTAGCAGAGAGCCTGATGCAAGGCTCAATCCCAAGACCTTGGGACTATGACCCGAGCGGAAGGCAGATGCTTAACGACTGAGCCACCCAGGTGCCCTGAGACTTAGTACTTCAATTTTGACACCTAGCACCTACGTATCCATCTATTTCTGAATTAAGGACTGAATTAAGAAAGCTGTATTTAAGGGGGAGCTTGGGTGGCTCAGTCAGTTAAGTGTCTGCCTTTGGCTCAGGTCATGATCTCAGGGTCCTGGGATGGAGCACTGTGTCAGGTTCCACGCTCAGCAGGGAGTCTGCTTCTGCCTCTCCACACCCCCCCACCATGCTCTCTCTCTCTCTCTCAAATAAATAAAAAAAGAAAGAAAGCTGTATATAAAATGTGTTTTTTTTTTTCTTTTTTTTCCTCGAGTAGCCTATTCATGTCTCCACACTGTCTGTTCCGATGGGCACCACACACCCTCATATACTCACACTCTCACAAGTCAAGGTATTCTTCAGTAATCCTTGATTTCTAAAGGCTCACCTGACAAGGATAATTGCAGAGTACTCTGGGGAGGCACATTTGTGTTCTCTAAATCAGCATAGGTAAATTTTGTTTTTTTCAAAATAGATACTTTCGGCCTGAAAAGACAGACACATCTATTTTCTACATTTTATCGCTATGCTATAAGGGTCTGAAATAATCTCTCCTTTGAATTTCCCTTGATCACATTCCAGCCATAGTATATAATAGTTCCAAGCCCTCTCAGCCGACATGGAAATGCATTTTCTATTATTGTTCACATCCCTGCCTGCCCAGGCAGATTTTCCCAGGTGCTTTAGCTTTTGCAGTTTAATGAACAAGGGAATGTCCCTGAGAATCAGATAGTATCCAGTTGTTCTCTTGTTTCTTTTGCATCTTTTTCCAAGAACTTTTGATTCCTATTTAGATATTCCTGCATTGCTTTCTACTCAAGATAGGGCAGGAAGTCAGTGTGAGAAAGTACTAATCATTTCGCATGAGAAAAACAATTTTGTTTCCATGAATGCTTTCAGCTGGAGAAGAAAACAAAACAAAATGGAATAGATAAAAAGAATTGCAAAATACACTCACCAACAGTTTTTCCTACAATGATTTTGCACTTCTTGTAGGCCTACTGTAACAATTTACGTCACCAAAAGGTTATTTATGCAATAACTGCTTTGGCATAAATACTATAAGCTATTCTGAATTAGGAATCTGAAGAAAAGTAATACAGTTTTATGCCACTGGTTTCTTAATTGGGTTGATGCCTTCAAAATCTCTTTTTCTAAAGAAATTATTATTTAGAAAAAAAAAGAAATTATTATTTAGGTATAAAATCTCAATGAAGAATAATAAATGTTAATGATTAAAACTGTGTGTACTATTCAGAAATAAAGCATAGCATATATACAGATGCATGTGTATATATACACCTAGTTATATATACACATTAATTTAATTTTAACTTTGTTTTAATGCTGAGAATATCTACCAAGCTCAAGAATGAAACCTGACAATTATAAAGGTCTTATTTTGTTTTCCTTTTATTATGGGTTGAATTGTGAACCAAGAAAAGTATGTTGAAGTCCTAACCTCCAGTACTTCTGAATGTGACCTTATATGGAAATGAATTAGTATTAGAGGTAATTAGTTAAAATGAGGTCATCCTGGATTTGGAGGGGGGTTGGGGGAAGGGGGCTGTGTCTAAAAAAAAAAATGATCAGTGTCCTTATAAAGCTGTGAGGAGTGCCCGGGTGGCTCAGTCAGTTGAGCATCCAACTCTTGGTTTCAGCTCAAGTCATGATCTTGGGGTCATGAGATTGTGCCCTGCATCAGGCTCTACACTCAGCACGGAGTCTGCTTGGGATTCTCTCCCTCTGCTCCTCCTCCTGCTCACGCTCTCTTTCTCTCTCTAAAATAAACACATAAATGTTTAAAAATGAAATAAAATAATAAAATAAATAAAAAGATGTGAAGATATAAGAACAGATTGCCCTGTGAAGATGAAAGCAGGGTTTGAAGTGTTAAGCTATAAGCCAAGGAACACGAAGGATTGAGAGTCATCATCAGAAGCTAGGAAGAGGCGAGGCAAGACTGTATCCAGGGTCTTAGAGAGAGCATGGCCATTCTGAAAACTTGATTTCAGACTTTTAGACTCCAGAACTACTCATTGACTAAATTTCTTTTTGTTTGTTTTTTTGTTTTTTTATTATGTTATGTTAATCACCATACATTACATCATTAGTTTTGGATGTAGTGTTCCATGATTCATTGTTTGCATATAACACCCAGTTCTCCATTCAATATGTGCCTCTTTAATACCCATCACCAGGTTAACCCTCCCCCCCCACTCCCCCTAGAACCCTCAGTTTGTTTCTCAGAGTCCATAGTCTCTCATGGCTCGTCTCCCCCTCTGACTTCCCCCCCTTCATTTTTCCTTCTTACTTTTTTTTTTTTTAACATATAATGTATTATTTGTTTCAGAGGTACAGTTCTGTGATTCAACAGACTTACACAATTCACAGTGCTCACCATAGCCCATACCCTCCCCAATGTCTATCACCCAGCCACCCCATCCCTCCCACGCCCACCACTCCAGCAACCCTCAGTTTGTTTCTGAGATTAAGAATTCCTCAATCAGTGAGATCATATGATACATGTCTTTCTCTGATTGACTTATTTTGCTCAGCATAATACCCTCCAGTTCCATCCACATCGTTGCAAACAGCAAGATTTCATTCCTTTTGATGGCTGCATAATATTTCATTGTATATATATACCACATCTTCTTTAGCCATTCATCAGTCGATGGACATCTTGGCCCTTTCCATAGTTTGGCTATTGTGGACATTACTGCTATAAACATTGGGGTGCACATACCTCTTCGGATCACTACATTTGTATCTTTGGGGTAAATACCCAGTAGTAAAATTGCTGGGTCATATGGTAGCTCTATTTTCAACTTTTTGAGGAACCTCCATACTGTTTTCCAGAGTGGCTGCACCAGCTTGCATTCCCACCAACAGAGTAAGAGGGTTCCCCTTTCTCCGCATCCTCGCCAACATCTGTCGTTTCCTGACTTGTTAATTTTAGCCATTCTTACTGGTGTGAGGTGGTATCTCATGGAGGTTTTGATGTGGATTTCCCTCATGCTGAGCGATGTTGAGCACTTTTTCATGTGTCTGCTGGCCATTTAGATGTCTTCTTTGGAAAAATGTCTGTTCACGTCTTCTGCCCATTTCTTGATTGGATTATTTGTTCTTTGGGTGTTGAGTTTGATAAGTTCTTTATAGATTTTGGATACTAGCCCTTTTTCTGATATGTCATTGCAAATATCTTCTCCCACTCTGTAGGTTGTCTTTTGGTTTTGTTGACTGTTTCTTTTGCTGTGCAAAAGCTTTTTATCTTGATGAAGTCCCAATAGTTCATTTTTGCCCTTGCTTCCCTTGCCTTTGGCAATGTTTCTAGGAAGATGCTGCGGCTCAAGTTAAAGAGGTTGCTGCATGTGGTCTCCTCAAGGATTTTGATGGATTCCTGTCTCACATTGAGGTCATTCATCCATTTGGAGTCTATTTTTGTGTGTGGTGTAAGGAAATGGTCCAGTTTCATTCTTCTGCATGCGGCTGTCCAATTTTCCCAACACCATTTGTTGAAGAGACTGTCTTTTTTCCATTGGACATTCTTTCCTGCTTTGTTGAAGATTAGTTGACCATAGAGTTGAGGGTCCATTTCTGGGCTCTCTATTCTGTTCCATTGATCTATGTGTCTGTTTTTGTGCCAGTACCACACTGTCTTGTTGATGACAGCTTTGTAATAGAGCTTGAAGTCCGGAATCGTGATGCCACCAGCTTTGCTTTTCTTTTTCAACATTCCTCTGGCTATTCGGGGTCTTTTCTGGTTCCATACAAATTTTAGGACTATTTGTTCCATTTCTTTGAAAAAAGTGGATGGTATTTTGATAGGGATTGCATTAAATGTGTCGATTGCTCTAGGTAACATTGACATCTTCACAATATTTGTTCTTCCAATCCATGAGCATGGAACGTTTTTCCATTTCTTTGTGTCTTCCTCCATTTCTTTCATGAGTATTTTATAGTTTTCTGAGTACAGATTCTTTGCCTCTTTGGTTAGATTAATTCCTAGGTATCTTATGGTTTTGGGTGCAATTGTAAATGGGATCGACTCCTTAATTTCTCTTTCTTCTGTCTTGTTGTTGGTGTATAGGAATGCCACTGACTTCTGTGCATTGATTTTATATCCTGCCACTTTACTGAATTCCTGTATGAGTTCTAGCAGTTTTGGGGTGGAGTCTTTTGGGTTTTCCACATAAAGTATCATATCATCTGCTAAGAGTGAGAGTTTGACTTCTTCTTTGCCGATTCTGATGGCTTTTATTTCTTTTTGTTGTCTGAATGCTGTGGCTAGGACTTCTAGTACTATGTTGAATATCAGTGGTGATAGTGGACATCCCTGCTGTGTTCCTGTCCTTAGGGGGAAAGCTCTCAGTTTCTCCCCATTGACTAAATTTCTATGTTAAGCCAACCAGTTTGTCATACTTTGTTGTGACAGCCCCTGAAAGGTAAGGTTCCTGACCTAGGGGGAAAGCTCTCAGTTTCTCCCCATTGACTAAATTTCTATATTAAGCCAACCAGTTTGTCATACTTTGTTGTGATAGCCCCTGAAACGTAATACACCTTCAATATTTTCAGTGGGGATAAAGTCTGAAATAGGATCTTTCTGAGAAGACACTGTTCCTTATGTCTGAACTAGCAGTTCAAAAGTAGAAATACAAAAATGTGCACCCATCCAGGTTAAAGCTCTCAAAGGTTTAATTCTCTGCTAATCTTCTTTTAGGAGGAAAAGTAATTTTTAGCTTGTACCTCTCCTCTACTTTTCCTCAAATCTTGCCTTCTGTTTCCTTAGCTCATCTCCTAATAACTCATCTGATTTAGGGCTAGCCCCACGCTCTTCCACATTTCCTGTCCCAACAGAAAAAAAACTGCATTTGTGACAGAGCATGGACGTTAAGGGTTGGGGCTTTGGAGGGAGTCAGAATGCTTGAGTTAAAATCTTAGTTCTATCATTTGATTACTGGGTAACCACAGATAAGATTGTAAATCTTCTAGGTTCATTTTCTACATCTGTGATTCATATAATTTTTGTAAGGATTAAATGATAAAATATACATAAGGCATTTGCAAAAGTGTTTAGTATACAGCAACCTCTCAAAAAATATGATTTATTGTTTGTATTATGATAATTCAAGAGAAATCATAATGATATCATCTCATTCCATTTCAAACACTTCTCTTACTACCCCCCATTTTAAGCAATGTTTATTATATTTCCTCAAAGTACTTCTCATTTTTTCTCTTAGTCCTCATCTAAGTAAAACACACACACACACACACACACACAGAGGAATATTATCCAGCCATAAAAAAAAAAAAAAACAAAAACGAAATCTTGCCATTTGTGACAATCCAGAGAGGATTATGATGAGTGAAATAAAGATAGAGAAAGATAAATACCATATGATCTCATTTGTATATGGAATATAAAAAACAACTAACAAAACAAAAATTCACAGATATAGAAAATAGATTGGTGATTGTTGGGGCGCCTGGGTGGCTCAGTTGGTTAAGCGACTGCCTTCGGCTCAGGTCATGATCCTGGAGTCCCTGGATCGAGTCCCGCATCAGGCTCCCTGCTCGGCAGGGAGTCTGCTTCGTCCTCTGACCCTATCCCCTCATGTGTTCTCTCTCTCTCATTCTCTCTCTCTCAAATAAATAAATAAAATCTTTAAAAAAGAAAATAGATTGGTGATTGTTAGAGGTGAGGGGTTGGAGATGAGCAAAAGGGGTGAAGGTGATCAAAAGATACAAACTTCCAGTTCTAAAATAAACAAGTCCTAGGGACATAATGTATAACATAGTGACTATAGTTAATAACACTGGATTGTACAGTATTGTCCCTTGCATATTTTAACCATTTATTAATATGTATTTTCCCCAAATAACATATAAAATTGTTTGTTTTCTTAAAAATATTCACAAGTACTATACAATTAGACTTTTCAATTTGTTTACGCAACATCATGTTTGTGAGATTTTCCACACTGATATATGCCTGTCTAGTTTAAGTTAACAGCTGTAAAGTATCACATTGTATGATTATTCCAACTGTTTATGCATTTCTTCACTGCCAATATCCAATAAATGAGAGCAAGCATATATCTAAAAGTCAGTAATTTCACTTTTAGATAAATATCTCTAAGAAATTCTTGATGCATATTTGCAAGAGTAAATGAATAATAATTGCAACAATGTTTATAAGAGCATTATTTTAAATCTTGAAAATAGTTGGAGCACCTGGGTGGCTTAGCTGGTTGACCACCTGACTCTTAATTTCTGCTCAGGTCATGATCTCGGGGTCCTGAGATTGAGCCCTGCATTAGGCTCCACGCTCAGAATTCTCTCTCTCCATTTGCCCCTCCCCCTGCTCACACTCTCTCTCTAAAATAATAAATAAATCTTTAAACCTTGAAAATAGTCAAGCATTACAAAACATATGAAGAAGACTGTGAAAGACTTTTTATATAATCATACCCAATCCCATATCCCCTGCAGAAGTGAACTCCTGTTAAACTCTTTACGGTTTGGTGTACATCCAATTGTTTTTCTTTGTATTTACTCTCTCCCTCTTCTTCTTCTCTTCTCTTTCTCCTCTCTCTCTCAATCTCAATTTCAATCTCAATCTATCTCTCATATACATAATCACTGTTTTTAGTCAGCTATCAATGGCATCATGCTGAACAAATTGTTTTTAAAGTTCTTCATTTAACAACTTTCCATGATACCAAAAACATCTAGTTTATTCTAATGCCTGCATGATATTTTATTGTTCCAATGAACCAAAATTTACATAATTATTCCTCTACTAATGCAAAACAATCTATGCCTACATACATAAGTATTACTATAGAATGGAGTCTCAGATGTGGAATTGCTGAATCAAAAAACAATGAGGATAAACATCTTTTTTTTTAAGATTTTATTTATTAGAGAGAGATAGTGAGAGAAAGTATGAGCAGGGAGGAGGGGCAGAGGGAGAGAGAGAAATAGGTTCCCCACTGAGCAGGGAGAGCCTGATGTGATATGGGGCTCGATCCCAGGACCCTGGGTTCATGACCTGAGCTGAAGGCAGATGCTTAAACGCCTGAGCCACCCAGGCATCCTGAGAATAAACATCTTTTTATATGTATATTGGACACTGTATTTCCTAAGCCATTTTTTTTCCCTTCTTTGCCCAGTTTTCTTTTGGCTTGTTTGTCTCAGAGATTGATAGCTTTTCATTATATAGTACATATATCAATACTTGGTTATAAAAAAATAATAAATAAATAAAAGTACTTGGTTATATATGCTATTAATGTTTCTCCTGGGCTGACTCTGGTTTTATAACTTTGTGGTATCTTTCACCTTATACAAATTTTGATTTTTCTTTTTTTCTTTTTTTCAAGATTTTATTTATTTATTTGAAAGGGAGGGGTGCCTGGGTGGCTCAGTCGTTAAGCGTCTGCCTTAGGCTCAGGTCATGATCCTGGGGTCCTGGGATCGAGCCTCGCATCAGGCTCCCTGCTCAGCAGAGAGCCTGCTTCTCCATCTCCCACTCCCTCTGCTTGTGTTCCCTCTCTAGCTGTCTCTCTCTGTGTGTCACATAAATAAAATCTTTAAAAAAAAAAAAAAGGGAGAAAGTGAGCGTGAGAGAGAGCCTGTGCGGGGGGGGGGGAGGAGCAGAGGGAGAGGAAGAAGAAGACTGCCCACTGAGCAGGGAGTCCAATGTGGGGTTTGATCTCAGGACCCTGGGATCATGTCCTGAGGCGAAGAGAGACGTTTAACAAACTGAGCAACCCAGGTGCCCCAAATTTTGATTTTTTTAAAAAGATTTTATTTATTTATTTGACAGAGAGAGATACAGTGAGAGAGGGAACACAAGCAGGGAGAGTGGGAGAGGGAGAAGCAGGCTTTCTGCTGAGCAGGGAGCCTAACATGGGGCTCAGTCCCAGGACTCCGGGATCATGACCTGAGCTGAAGGCAGATGCTTAACAACTGAGCCACCCAGGTGCCCCTGAATTTTGATTATTTATATTACAAATTTTCCCTACATTTTATTTTTTGTTTTGCTCAAGAAGTTATTTTTCATCCTAAGATTATATTAAATAAGTCTCCCAAGAATTATTTTAGTGCTTTCATTGTTTTTAATATTTAATTTTTTTAAGATTTTATTTATTTATTTATCAGAGAGAGAGCGCATGCGCACAAACAGGCAGAGCAACAGACTGAGAGAAAGAGAGAAGCAGGCTCCCCACCGACCAGGGAGCCCCATGCGGGGCTCAATCTCAGGACCCCGGGTTCATGATCAGAGCCAAAGGCAGACGCTTAATGGACCCAGCCACCCAGGCGCCCCCCACTTAAATTTTTAATTTATCTAAAATTATTCTTTCCCAGTTGGATAAGTCTCCTTGCTACTCATACCTAAATCACTAGACCTTCTGTCAGTTCAACTTCCAAAATATCTCCCAAATCATCCATTTCTCGGGACTTCCACTGCTACCACCCGTGGAAGCCATCATCCACCCCTCTTGTCTAACCTGCTACAATCACCTCCTAACAACCATGATACTGTGATTCTCATCATAGCAACTGAGTTATTTCCACACAGTATAAAGCAGTTGGTGTTACCGTCTGCTCAAAGCCCTCGGTATACCTTCAACAGCATGACTGTATGGCAAATGAAAGAAGTCAGACTCAAAAGGCTACATACAGTTTGATCTAATTTATAAAATGGTCTGCAAATGGCAAAACTTACAGAGGCAGAGAGAAGAGCCATAGTTGCAAGGAACTGGGGGTGGAAAGAAGGGCTGACTCTAAAAGGACATGGTGGAACTTTCTTGGCGTGACAGAAATTTTCATCATTTTGATGGTGGAGATACATCAAAACTCATAGAACTGTACACTAAAAAGAGTGAATGTTACCGTATGCTGATTATACCTCAATAAACTTGACTTAACAAAGTACCTTCTGGTGGCCCCATGTATTTGAAATGAAATGTAGCTTTTTTTTTTTTAAGTTTTATTTTAATTCCAATTAGTTAACATACAGTGTTATGTTAGTTTCTGGTGTATAACACAGTCATTCAAGACTTCCATACATCACCCTGTGCTCATCACAAGTGCACTTCTTAAACCCTACCCCCTATTTCACCCGAAATATAGTTTCTTTTTTTTTTTTAATATTTTATTTATTTATTTATTTGAGAGAGAGCACAAGAGGGGGGAGGGTCAGAGGGAGAAGCAGACTCCCTGCCGAGCAGGGAGCCCGATGTGGGACTCGATCCCGGGACTCCAGGATCATGACCTGAGCCGAAGGCAGTCGCCCAACCAACTGAGCCACCCAGGCGCCCCCGAAATACAGTTTCTTATCAACAGTTTATAATGCTCTGCCTGAAATCAGGCCTGTCTACTTCTCAATTTTATCTGTCACACCTTTCTTTTTAACTCATCCTGACCGAAGCACTCATGGCTTTTTACTCTCTTGGAACCATGTCAAGCTTGTCCTCTTCTCTTCACTTGCTCTTTTCTATGTGAGAAATGCCTTTCTTTGTGGTTGTACTGGTTAGGATTACTAGCTTCTAAAAAAATACCTATGTTTAGGCATTGGCCCCAGGGATTCTGATTCAAACAAAACCCTCATTCAAAATACTTCCACACTATGAGAATTCATGGAGATACTGCTATTTCAGTTAACAATCAAATTCCTCATCCAAGACCAGGCCTTAGGCTTTCCAGAGGTATCTTGGTCTCACTTACCATTATAAGGTAGTTTGCTAATCTGTACTCTTTTACCACTCCTACACTGTTGGTGGGAATGCATGCTGGGGCAGCAACTCTGGAAAACAGTATGGAGGTTCCCCAAAAAGTTGAAAATAGAGCTACCATACAACCCAGCAATTTCACTACTGGGTATTTACCCCAAAGATACAAATGTAGGGATCCGAAGGGGTACATGCTCCCTGATATTTATAGCAGCAATGTCCACAATAGCCATACTATGGAAAGAGCCAAGATGTCCATCGACAGATGAATGGATAAAGAAGATGTGATATAGATATATATAGATGTATATATAGATATATAGATATATATATAGATGTATCTATCTATCTATCTATCTATCTATGTATCTATCTATCTATCTATCTATATAGATAGATAGATACACAATGGAATATTACGTAGCCATCAAAAGGAATGAAATCTTGCTGTTTGCAACGACGTGGATGGAACTGGAGGGTATTATGCTGAGCGAAATAAATCAATCAGAGAAAGACATGTATCGTATGATCTCACTGATATGAGGAATTCTTAATATCAGGAAACAAACTGAAGGTTGCTGGAGCAGTGGGGGGTGGGAGGGATGGGGTGTCTGGGTGATAGACACTGGGGAGGGTATGTGCTATGGTGAGCGCTATGAATTGTGTAAGACTGTTGAATCACAGACCTGTACCTCTGAAACAAATAATACATTATATGTTAAAAAAAAAAAAAAGAAGATAGCAGGAAGGGAAAAATGAAGAGGGGGAAATCGAAGGGGGAGACAAACCATGAGACACTATGGACTCTGAGAAACAAACTGAGGGTTCTAGAGGGGAGGGGGTGGGGGGATGGGTTAGCCGGGTGATGGGTATTAAAGAGGGCACGTATTGAATGGAGCACTGGGTCTTATACGCAAACAATGAATCATGGAACACTACATCAAAAACTAATGATGTAATGTATGGTGATTAACATAAATAAATAAATAAATAAATAAATAAATAAATAAATAAATAAATAAATGGCTTCCAAAATCCATAGTATAAAATCAAATAAAACTAAGTAGATGAATGTATCAAGGTGAAGAAAATTAACATAGGAAAATAAGAAAAAAAAACAAAAACCTTCATTGAGACCAGGACAAAAAAGCTGTGATATTCTGTACAAATCCTAGAAATGTGCCCTAAATTGCTCTGCATTTTCTTGGCTTCAGTGCAAACTGGGAAACAATCATTTTCATAACTCTCAGTGTCCATTAGACCAACAACCACTAGTTCAGGAAAGAGAAGACTATTCTTGGTACTGAGCCTGGAGATATATTTCTCTTGGGGGTTATCAAGAGTTGTCCACTGGGCAATGCAGAGAACAACATCCTTAACAAAATTCTTACGGTAAATAAAGTAATGAGTTTCTCAGGGCTGTTTCTTCTAAAGATTCTCAATGTGGCCCAAGGGTATAATTCCAAAATACAATTCAGTAAAAGCAATTCAGGCATGGAGTTGCAGAAGAGACGGGTGGTATTAACAGAGAGTAATGTAATTCATCTACACATTTTTCCATACTTACAGTTCAATCCAAGAGATTTCAGATTTTCTTTTTTTTTTTTTTTTAAGATTTTATTTATTTATTTGACAGAGAGAGACAGCAAGAGAGGGAAAACAAGCAGGGGGAGTGGGAGAGGGAGAAGCAGGCTTCCCGCCGAGCAGGGAGCCCGATGCGGGGCTCGGTCCCAGGACCCTGGGATCATGACCTGAGCCGAAGGCAGACGCTTGATGACTGAGCCACCCAGGTGCCCCGAGATTTCAGATTTTCGAAAGTATTTTCCAATGTATGTTCTGAGCAGTGTTAGTAAGTTATTGCATTAAAAAAAAGTTTCTGGGGCACTTTGGTGGCTCAGTCAGTTAAAGAGCTGACTCCGGATTTCTGCTCAGGTCATGATCACAGGGTCCTGGGATCGAACCCTGCATCAGGCTCTGTGCTGAACACAGTCTGCTTGAGGATTCTCTCCCTCTCTCTCTGCCCCTCCCCACCACTTTTGTGTATGGTCTCTCTGTTCCTGAAATAAATCAATAAATCCTAAAAAAATAGTTTCCATGGTAAATTATCATATACATGAAAAAACTATTTTGAAGTATACTAAGGAATTTGATGCCAAATACTCTTCCTCTTTGAACATTTTTGTCTCAGCACTGCCAATCTTGATTCATATAAAACGGATGGACTTGAACAGAAGCATACTGTCCTCTTCCTGGTTCTTAACTATGCCCAGACATATGATCTCTTCCAATCAAACTTTGGCTAAAATGAGACCTTGTCATAAAGCCACCTTCTCTGAAGCAGCATTGTTCAAACTCTCATGTCATTATAAATGTCAAAAGTGTTTGTGTCCCACACTATAGAACTATATCATCTGGCTACAGGAATTTCTTATAGGAGAGACTGCAAAATTACAATATGAACTTGAGCCCAGAATTCATTAAAGGGGCCTATAAGGTAGTCCTTTAAAAAATTAACATGAAAAAATAGCCCATGAAAAAGCCTTAGCTCAAAAGAACTTTTCCTTTATCACAGAATTCAAAGGATCAGTTTTGAAAAGTCTGTTGATAATGTGTAAACAGGAATTCAATCAGACACAGGCAATATATGACCCAAGATTAATAGGTATGTTGAGACAAACACAAACTAATTATAAGGATTTTGTGATGGACCATATGAAAGGAGATGTTTAAATCCAGATATTCTGGATTCTCATTTTCCTGACCTCTGGATCTGGCCATCTTGACACAGAAAGAAATAGTTTCCAACTTTCAATGTCTGTAGTGAATTAGCATTAGATCAACTCAACAAAAAGACTTCATTCCCACTGATGACTTCTTTGTTGCCACATTGGTGCTACGGACATCAAACCCACAAAAAATAAGATGAGGTTAACATTCAATGATTTGTCCATTATAAAAGAAAACAAGCATTAATGAAAGCATTAAAGATGATCAATGCATATCACATTTTTCTTTGGTTAAAAAATGTATCCTAATTTTTCATGACTTATCGAATGAATGAAGAAAGCACATTATGGCCTTGTAATTCTACTGTCAGAATGTCACTGACTTTAGACCCTGGGAAAAAAATAGCACTGTTTCCTATAATTGATGTTTCTCCTTTTGGTAACATTGTTGTGCACAGACATATGAGGTCAGACAGCCCATTTAAGATTGTCATCTACCATAGAGAATGATGCACAAATTATAATGAAATATAATGAATTGTCATCATCTGAGTCAAGAAGTTTGACAACACATCTACAGGCATGCCTGTCCATGTACTCAAATCCCAGGTATCCTGTGATATAGTAAAAAGCCTACATCTTTCATTATGCAGCTCTGTAGTGCTTTGACCTGAGTTTAATACAAGCTCTTCTAGAGAGCTAGTGTGAAACACTGAAACCTGCAAGTCTTGTCTGCCAGATACCCCAGATTATGTTGTACTCTTTCTACTTATGATGTTGACATAACATATCCTTCCTGATTCGCTCTTAACAACTTGAGGCTAATGAGAAAACAAGGTTAATTACTAGAATGACCTTCCTCTTTGCTTGCAGATAAATGCAAACTTGCTGATGTCTAACACATCACACCTCCTTTGTATTTCAATGTAGATCCACCGTTTTGTTGAGGGAGAATGTCCATGATGAGATGCCTTAATGTTTTCAAAGGCAGAACCCTTTATCGCAGTTCACCCCCATTCCTACTGGTCCCAGTTCATGGGCCTGGAGATAACTTAGTTCTCCTCATCATCAGTCCCTCCACCTGCCATCATAATTCCTTTCATGATCCCTCCAGTGCAGTCATGTCACTTTTTCTTATTCACCTTCTTTTACCCATTTTTCACTTCTGTAGTAACTGAATGGTGCTTTGACTTTAAAGAGGAATTTTTAACTCTAAGACTAAAATTCAGGTGTTCTTATTTAATCACAATGGCAGAATGTTTTAATATGTTTATGTTGCTCTTTGTTCCTTAAAATTAATTATTTAAGATCGGACTATGGTATAATAGAAATTTGAAGTTGTCACAATAAACCTCCCTAAGATTTATCTTCTAAGATGAAATAAATTAAAAAGGCAAGTCAGGAATAAAACAAACAAATAAGAGGAAGAAAGCTTTCTTGCTAGAAATATTTTCCCTGAATGCTGTTAGCTATTATTCAAAACTTAAAAGGGAGGAAACCACCAAAATGTAACTTATTGAAACATATATAAATGTATCAATGAGAGCATTACAAACAATCTGTAGCCAGCTGTACCTGGTAAACCAGAAAGTCAGCAAGTGCGTATTTAGCTCTCAACCCAGCTGACTTAGAAATTTGGTTTTCTTGTGTGAAGACACAGAAAGACAGAATTTTCCATTGGGCCTCTCTAGTGTCCTATTCCCTGCACCTGTTCCTCCCCACTCCCTCTTGCAGGTGACCTTAGCCACAAACTTCCCTTGTCCACCACCCTTTTTTTTTTTTTTTTTTTTTTTAAGAGAGAGAGCGCAGGTTGGCAGTGGGGGGGTGGAGAGAAGCGGAGAAGGGGCAGAGGGAGAGGGAGAGAGAGAGAGAATCTTAAGCAGGCTCCACACCCAGAGCAGAGTCCCTCCCAGGGCTCAATCGCATGACCCTGAGATTATGACCTGAACCGTAATCAAGAGTCAGATGCTTAACCAACTGAGCCATCCAGGTGCCCCTCCACCACCTCTAGATAAAAATCCAAATTGCCAAAATAATGGCTATTAATCTGCAAGAGCAATTCCTCCCTCTTCTGAGAACCAGATCTGTCCTTGACCAACTATTTCCTAAAGTTGCTGAACTTTAGTTAACACTTCCTGCTAAAGCCCTACTTTAAAGAAGTCCATCCTCCTTCTCTAAATTAGGACTGTCTTTCAGGCTGGCACTATGAAAGCTCTGGTTGATTTTCTTCTACAGCTGAAAGATTAAAAGCACTTCTATATTCAGTAGAAGAAGGAAGAGGTACAGAAACTCACATTCAATTAACCAAGTCAGGGAAATTGATATATAAAATCACAATCTAATTTTTAACATATCCTAGAACATAACTGTCAAATAAATCAGAATATATGTGTCAGGAGGATCTCCCAAAAGTAAGCTTCACAGAAGCCAAATCATAATCATAAGGTCAATTTATTAACTTTTAATAAGAAATAGTTAATATCAGAACAAAGTTGCAAGGGAGGACATTTTGCCAGGGATTCTTCCTCTGTAGAAAGGCAGAATATGGAAAATCAATTATTAATCATAAAGTTGTTTGATAATTATGGAATGAGAAAAACAAAATGGGTTAGTGAGAGGAATCAATGTTCACTGGCATCACTAAGAGAATCTGACTCATCCACAGACAGAGGTTCTGGAATCATAATTCACCAGTTGAATGAAACTCCACTCCCTTGGATGCATTTTACTAACTTTTGCTTTTGAGTATTCTTTCGAAGTGCCTCTAAGTCTGCCTTACCTTATTAAAACTTTCTCTTTAGAAATGGTAAGCCATTTAATCAGGAAGGGTCCCTTTGGTTTAAAAGCAATTCTAGTTTCTTTAAGGTAACTCATTATATGTTGATTTCATAGTGTAACTCTCAGAAGGCAATCTTATTTCTTTATTTCCAGGTTCTTGGGGGACACTGCACTGTAGTTCCCAAGAACAGACAACACTATATTTTTAGCACCTATTGTAGTGGAAAAAAAACCAGGTTAGGAGTCAAGAGAGTTGAGTTTTGGTTTAATCTCTGACACTTTAACTAGCTTTGTGACCTTGGGCAAGACATATAATTGCCCTCATTTGGAAAATAAAGAAAATAATACCTGCTGTATCTACCATAAAGGGTCATAGCCAGCACCAAAGTATCAATGACTTTCACATATTTCCTTTTTAATTTCTCACCATTAAACATTTACTGACCACCTACTATAATTCAACCTCTGCTCTAGGCACTGAAATAGTGGGAAAAATGCAGATAAAAATGTCTGCCCACATGGAGTTTATAGTTTAGGCTGATGATAGGTACATGAGAAGAAGATAAAATAAGAAATAGGACTAGGAAATGTATGGATGGGGAGAATGCAATGTAAAGAGGAGTGACAAGGGAAGCTCTCCTGGAGAGGAAGCTTTCTGAAGAAAGACTTAAAGAACAGGAGAGCTGACCAAATGGATATCTACCGTTAAAGCTAATAGCTAGGACATAGACTCTGGGGAAAAAGCCAGTCATCTGTGAGAAAATGAAAGGAAGTGAATGCAGACTTGGCAATGGGGAGACTATTAGCAAAGAGGTCAGAGATGTGGTGGGCCCTGGTGCTGATGTAAGATTTTACCAAATGGAAGGATTGACGGACTTAGAGAGATTTGTCAGGAGGATTTTGCCATAATTCAAGTAAGAGATATTGGTTTGCTCAATGCTGGGTGGTGGCAAAGGAGATTAATATAATCTGGATATATTCTGAAAATAGAAGAGATACCTTTTCACCATGGATTGGATAAGGGATTAGAGAAAGATGTACAAGATGAAGATCTTTGTTTTAAGTAAGCGGAAAATTGTGGGTAGAGCATGTTTTAGAGAGGGAATTAGAAATTTTAGGAGTTCAGTTTGGAGTATGTTAATTTTGAGATTCATTTTGGACTTTAAATGGAATATTTAGTTAATAGTTTTGGAAGTTCAGGGATGTCCAGGATTCAGATATTACTTCAGTGATTTTCAGCATATAGCGAGGGCATAGCTATGAAAATTGTTGAGATCACTTAGAAAATACATTTGGATAGAAAACGAAGAGGTTCAAGGGCCATGGGTGGGGGTATTCTAAAATGTAAGGTTTAGGCAAGAAGGTGGAACCAGCATATGTATCCCGGAAGAAGTGCCTAGGCAAACAGGAGGAAAACAATGCAAGTATGCTGTCCTGGAAGTCATCAAGGAGGAAAATGTATCCAGAATGAGGGAGGCATCATCTGAATCAAATGCTGATTATAGGTCTATTAAAATGAATACTCCGACATGGCCATCAGATTTAGTAATGTGAAAGTCACCAGGGTTCATGATAAGGGCAGTTTGGGTAGAAAGACTGGGGGAAAATGATGATTTTAGAGTGGGTTCAAGGAAAAATTGGAAAGAAATTGCAGACAGAATAGATAAGGAGAGACAAGGGGTGAATGTTTACAATAAAGTTTCTGTGTGTGTGTGTGTGTGTATGTGTTTAATGATAGAAATAAACATAAACATGTGCTGATGGGAGTGGGCTAGATCAGAGAAAAAGGGGACCGTTGCTACAGCAATATTTTTAAGAACAAGGAAGGGGAAATTATGACATTTGTTTATTTATTAGCATATAATCAGAAATAAATTCAGGTCTGAAATACAAGATATTTATGTTGCAATTGTTTTGGTTTGGTTGGTGCCTGTGTTTTGTTTTGTTTTTTTTTTTAAGATTCTTTTATTTGTTTTAGAGAGAGAAAGAAAGAGAGAGGGGGAAGGAGCAGAGGGAGAAAGAGAGAGAAACTCAAGCAGATTCCACTCTGAGGAGCCCGAAGCAGGGCTTGATCTCACCACTATGAGATCATGAACTGAGCCAAAACCAAGAGCTTAGCCAACTGTGCCACCAGGCGCCCTGGTGTCTGTTTTTCTTTACAGGCCATAGGTCACTTATGAAACTTGGGTTGCATGGTGCACTTGTAATTAGAGTAGTCTTTTCCTGAGTTTTCTCTCCATATCTTCTTAGACTCTTTGTGTTGCTGAGGACTCAATGTAATTGTAACTTTTTCTGAGTGACCTCACTCAAGCAATATCACTCCAAGCCTCTAACCAACCAACAATCCTGTAGTAGGCAGAGGCAGGATTCTAAAGATATCCCTGGTAGATTCCCTTCTACCGGTTAATCAATCAGGTACTGCTGTGGAGGGTCTTTGCAGGTGGAATTCAGGTGATTAATTGTGAAATGGGGAATTTACTCTGAATTATAGGTGGGCTCAATCCAATCACATGGCTTTTTTTTTTTTTTTAATTTTTTTTTCCTCCTCCGTCTGAAGTCAGCAAAGGCAAGGTAGAAGGGGATTCAGAGGAATTCTAACTTTGAGAAGGACTCGACCTTCTGTTGCTGGCATAAAAATGGAGGAAATGGGCCACAAGACAAGGAGTGCTAGCAGCCTCTAGGTGATACCCACCCCTCCAAAAGACCCTCTCCTCATCCCATTGTCAACATCCACCAAGGAAACGAGAAGTTCAGTCATACAATTGCAAGGAACCGAATTCTGTCATGAACCTGAATAAACTAAAGAGTAGATGCATCCCTAGGGTCTCCAGAGAGAAATGCAGCCTTGCCAACACCTTGATTTTGGTGTAAAACCCAGAGGAGACAAAATGTTGAACCTGGACTTCTGACCTACTCAACTGTGAGATAATAAATAGATGTTGTTTTAAGACATTACACCTATGGTACTTTATTAAGGAGCAATAGAAAATTAATACAAACCCTATTGCCAAAGGCTGCTCACTGGCACTAAAAAAAAAAAAAAAACAACAAAAAAAACCTCTGATGTTCTAAGAGTGGAAAGAGGAGTAATAAAACTAGACTCAGGAAGTAAGTTGATATTCCATTCTATTAGCAGTAGAATTGAAGGAATAAATGTAATTGTATTTATAATCATAGTACTCATGAAGCTTAAATGTACATTTAACTTAAAATCATGACTTGTATTTGTTGCAAAGAAGATTACACTTTGACCTAGAGCTGTTTAAAATACACTGAGCAAGGCCCACCTGAATATATCAAATGCAAGCCAAGACTGGAAGATCATTACCTGTTTAATCATGTAAACTGCTCCAAAACACAAAAGTATCTAATGTTGGGTGGGAAGCAATAGAAGACTGGTGATTTTGTTTCAAATGCCATAGAATATGATGTGCTTCACACTAAAATTAGCACAATGATAATGAGGTGCATTAATACACCAGAGCCAAAGAATGAACCAATAATATGTGCAATTTCCTAGTGTACCGTGTTAGTCGCTATAGAACAGCATAATTAACATTTAACCTACATTAACAGGCAAATAATGTGGCTAACATTTTAACATAATAGACCAAATTGGCTGTTAATTGGTTGAAAAGATTATTACAGCAATGAATTGAAGAGTATACTGGAAAATAATCACCATCAATTATGCTGGACAAAGTCTTGATAATTTATTCCCAGCATATATTTTCACCTTTTGATTTACAAAGGTATTTAATATCATTATCCCATTAAATAAAGCTAATTTAAGTACCTGATTGGAAGAAAGACATTATTATATAAATGCATACTCTAGAGGCCAAATATGGATATTGAAGTTCAAAGATAATTATGTCAGTTAGTAGTTGAAAATCACAAATTAACTAGGGATTTACTTATTTATTTATGTATTTATTGGCATCAATTCCATAATGCCAAATACTAAATACTACAAATACTGTTTAAATACTAAAAATACTATTTCTCCCTGAGGTAGGCAGCCTCTAAGATGGCCACCAGTTGTCTTCATCTCCTGGTACTCACATCCTTACATAGTGCCCTCCCACACTGAGTAGGGCTGACTTGTGTGAACAATACAATAATGCAGAAGTAAGGACATGTGATTTCCAGGACATTGCTGTTTCTACCTGATCTTGGACTTCTCAGGAAAAGCCAAACGCCATACTGTGAGGGCACAAAGACGGCCCTGTCGAGAGGCCTACCAAGGAGAAACAGTCCTCCTGTCAACAACCAGCATCAGCTTGCCAGTCATGTGAGTAAATCACCTTGCACAAAGATCCTCTACCCAATCAAGCCAGTTTACCTGAAATCAGCCTTTATGGACATCTTAACTAAAACCTCATTATCGATTTTTTTTATGTCTTGGGGGGTATCTCACAAGCCAGAACCCCATATTCTGGACCCTTATAAACTGTGAAGGATAATGGATACTGATTACTGTTTGAAGCCTCTAAGCTTTGGGGTAATTTGTCATACTGCAATAGTTAACAAATGCACTCCAACTCAAAAATGGATGATCAAAACGTTCATTATGATAGTTTGATGCCCCAAAAACCCAGATTATTAGAAGATAAAGCACTTTAAAAATAAGTAGCTTTTATTATGGATATTTTCAAATGTACATAAAATTAGAACGAATCCTATAACAGACTCCCAAATACCTACCACCCATCTTTAATATCCACCAGCTTCCTTATTCAGCTAGTACCCCCATCTCATTTATTAACACTATTTCATTTATCTTCCCAGGTTTTTTTTCTGTATTTTAAAGCAAGACCTACGTGTCATTTTTTTTTAAGAAACAATATTTTTGATTTATCAAGGAAAGTATTTAATTTGCCTGGATCTTTACATGGGTGACTCTTGTCATTCCACTTTTAAGTCAAACATCACTTTTTCATTATGTTCTCTGAAGGATATTTCTGACCAACCTTGGAGGATTACTGTATCTCTATATCAAGGTCATTTTTCATATACCCTGCATTTATAACTCTTGATCACTTACTTACTTGTTTATTAATTGTCTCTTTTCCCTAGAAAATCAGCTTGAGAACAGGGATGTTAGTTTGATTTCCCACCTGACATCAATTCACATAACCTGGAACCTGGCAGATGGTACAACCTCAATAAAAAAATAATAACTTTGGAACATTTCATTGTTTTCATCTTGTTCAGCACATTGGTTTGCAGGGTCTGAGGTTATACTTATTCACCCATATCTTTGCTTTGTACTTGCCTTTCCCTTTGCCTGGTGTTTGCTGCCTTTCTCTTTTCAGTTGAAAACTCACTCTTAATGATTAGATGTTATCACCAGTGAAAAACCATTCATTTATGAAGAATTATGGGCACTGCTTTATTTTTATTTCAATAGCAAATTATGTTAAGAACTTAACATGTTGCTCTGAAACTGTTTGTTTTTGCCAACTATGAGTTCCTAAAGGGCAGAATGTTGTTCTTTAGATCTTATAGCCCTGGGTTCATCCCCCTCCTGTATATAGTTGGGCACTTTATCAATGGTAAATATACAAATAAGTGGATTCAAGAATGATAAATAGAATCAGTGTTCAATCTGTTGTGTTCCCTTTAAGGTGATAAAAAAAGAAATTATAGCCAGACTATAGAATCTTCTTGAATATTTGAAATGTGTTTTATAATTTAGTAGATACAATATCAGTGTATAACAAAGATTTAAAGAAAAATACTCCAACTCATGGATAAGATATTGGTAACCTAAGTCTACAGATACACACCTCTTATAGCTTCATATGATAAGCGAAACAATTTAGTCCACTATCTTGCATAAGTCAATTTCCGCCATAGGTACTTATTATGGACTGAATTACATCCCCCTAAATTCATCTGTTGAAGCCCTAACCCCCAATGGGACTCTATCAGGAGATAAGGTCTTTAAGAATTAATTAAGCTTAAATAAGGTCATAAGGGTGGACTCTTCATCCAACAGGACTGTGTGAGGACACAGTGAGAAGTTGGCAGGCTGCAAGCTAGGAGGAGAGCTCTCACCAGAACATGACCATACTGGCATCCTGATCTCAGACTTACATCATCCGGAATTGTGGGAAAATAAATTTCTGTTGTTGAAGACACCCAGTCTTTAAAATTTTGATATGGCAGACTGAGCAGACTAATACAGTACAGTTGTCCCTGTAGCAACAGAGGTTTTAACTGTGGGTCCACTTATATATGGATTTTTTTTTTTTTTTATAAACACAGTGCTGTAATGTAAATGTATTTTCTCTTCCTTAAGGTATTCTTTATTTTTTATTTTTATTTTTTTTAAAGATTTTATTTATTTATTTGAGAGAGAGAGAATGAGAGAGACAGAGAGCACATGAGAGGGGGGAGGGTCAGAGGGAGAAGCAGGCTCCTCGCTGAGCAGGGAGCCCGATGCGGGACTCGATTCCGGGACTCCGGGATCATGACCTGAGCCAAAGGCAGTCGCTTAAACAACTGAGCCACCCAGGCGCCCCGTGGGTATTCTTTATTTTTTTAAGATTTTATTTATTTATTTGAGAGCGAGAGAGAACAGAGGGAGAGTGAAAGGGAGAAGCAGACTACCTGCTGAGCATAGGGCCTGACATGGGGCCCGATCCCAGGACCCTGAGATCATGACCTGAGCCAAAGGCAGACGCTTAACCTACTGAGCCACACAGGTGCCCCTTCCTGAAGGTATTCTTAATAATATTTCCTTTTCTTTAGCTTACTTTATTGTGAGAATATGATATATAATACATATTACATACAAAAATATGTGTTAATCAGCTGTTTATGTTATAAAGCTTCCAGTCAACAGCAGGCTATTAGCAGTTAAGTTTTTGGCGAATCAAAAGTTATACCTGGATTTCCAATTTTGCAAAAAGGATCAGTGCCCTTAATCCTCACACTCTTGAAGTGTCAACTGTCCTTTAAAAGCAACCACTGTATGAGGAACACAGTGATGGGTTTTTTGGGACTTTTAAAGATATATGATAAATGGTCCCCAACATAAAGCCACTTACAAGGAGGGATGCAATGACTACACCAATCAAAACAATGTGTGCATGGGGAGAGGACATGTTCAACAAAAATGATCCAACAAAAGGGGCCCAACTGGAGAGTTGGGGACAATCATTCATCAAGAGTGCAACACTATTAGTACCAGCAAATGGGGAGTCTCCAGCTTCTCTAGCTCCAATGAGCTTCCTAGTGCCCCTTAGGGTACAGCAAAGAGCTTTTCAGGTGCAATAATATGGAAGACATGTTCAAACAGCTACATAAGCAGATATTCATACATGTAACTGTCTAGTTCCAAAAGAATAATTCTCTTTACAACAATTACGGACTATTTTTTTTAGATCAACTCTTGAAATTCCAACTAAAGCAGACGGTCTGTTTTTGTTTTACAGTGACCTCACACTGTGCTTTCAATCCAGGTGCTCAGAGAACCGAGCTGACACATCGTACGCTTTCGAGACTTTAACGATGCCCAGAGCTTTCATTTTCTTTTACACACTGACAATGGAAAACATGGTCTCCTTATGTATAACATAAAACCTAATAAAATATCCAGCTGTTCTTTCCCTGGTGATTCCCGCTGCTTCTAGCTGAAGTACAGTAATGTCAAATTTTCATGAAAGAGTTGGAACACATACTATATAATTGTACCATACCAGAATAACCATTGTATGTTTGCCTTTTTCTTTGTGCCTGCCTTTATATATCAAATACACGCACAGAAGCTTTATTTCCCAGTGGCCTAAACCTATGAGATAATGCATATTCTTAATATCCAGTGATTCCTACATTGCTCTTTCTTGCAATATTCCAAGAATATTCTTTGTTCTCTTATTTTTTTCTGTCTCAAACTACAAATGCATTCATTTCCAATAAATGCAAAGAGGAAAAGAACTAGAAATGTATTTTTAGCTAAGACTGTCTTCATCAGAATAAATGTATAATCACTCATATTCCACATCGCCTCTGAAAAATTCTGCTAAATCTATTTCACAAAGTACAACCATGCTTACTAGGGGCTAAGCTAGATTGCAATGATGAGCACTACATGTTTCCAACACCATAATGTATACTTCAGAAGAGCCAGTATCTATAGAATGTTAGTATTCTCTTAGGTGAAACAGATCCTTGAGAAGCATTTAAAAGTTTGAGGAAATTCTTTTTCATTATATTATATGCTGCAGCTTCACCAGCCACACAAAATGACACTTCCTCAGTTCCCATTAGCCACTGGGCTTTGAATATTTGTGGGCAAGCTCAGAGATCCACCAGTAGTAAAAATAAATTAATGTGTTGAATGTTTTAGGGCTCAAAGGTATAAGGAATATAACTATGGAAAAGGCTATGACAGGCGAATTTAAATGTACAATCAAGATCTGCTCTTCCATCTGGTCTGATGCGGTCATTTTAGGTATGGGAGATGCCCCCATGATAGAAGAAAAGGCCAGTTGTGTAATGTGTAATGATTTCTCTTTGTATGGTAGCCCCACAGTGGGAGGCTGTGAGAATTAACCTCTTGTATGCGGGTTCTCAAGCAAGGGGGTCAGCAAACTTTTTCTGTTAAGGATCAGAAAATAAATATTTTAGGATTTGGGGGCCATGTAGGTGCAGCGAGCAAGCAGCCATTAACAAAATATAATGTAATGAGTATGGCTGCATTCCAACAAATGGAATTTTTAGCACCAAGATTTAAATTTCAAATAATTTTTGTGTTACAAAATATTAGTTTTCTTTTGATTTTTTTTTTGTCAATCATTTAAAACCATAAAGAGCATTCTTTTTTTTTTTTAAGATTTGTTATTTATTTGCGAGAGAGAGAATGAGAAACAGAGAGCATGAGAGGGAGGAGGGTCAGAGGGAGAAGCAGACTCCCCGCTGAGCAGGGAGCCCGATGCGGGACTCGATCCCGGGACTCCAGGAACATGACCTGAGCCGACATGACAACACCTCAGACTCCGAAGTTGAACTTTTTTAGCCTAGATATCTTCGGGATCATCAAAATTGTTAGCTACTGATTGTATGTCAAACTGTCATTATCTACCATGTGGCATGCATTCTAATAGCTGGGTAACTAGTATTATAATGGGTAACTAGTTTGGTATAACCTGAAACTTTCCGGGCAAGATCTGACAGCTCCTTTAAAAACAAAAGCCATCCCACAGAAAGGACTTAAACGAATTTGAACATATGGTTCCTATGAACAGGAACAACCAGGCAGGGTCTTCTTGTTAATTTGTATCCTATGCCAGCTAATGAAATAGACCTTAAGTGCTTTTCTGAAAATGGTGATTTGTCTTTTTATGTCTCATTTTTACCTCATTTTGCCAGAGAACTCAACAGGACAAACTGGCAACAAACAATGATTTAAAAATACAACCATGGACTCCTACAAGTGACAAAGAATGAAAATCACTTACCTAATTGGGAAACAAAGAGCCAAGTCATTTGGAATCAATCAGCAATCATAGTTTCCAAATCCGTATTAGCAAGACATGGAAGAAAAGGAAGCAGAATAATTCATTAAGATATTTTCTTCAGAAAATGACTTCTACACAGTCACATTACTAAATCTATTGCCACCACTGTTTGGAAAACCAACTGGAGGCATTCTTTTATTGTTCTCATTACCACTTATTACAAAGAAATGATTTTAGAAATATCTGATAAAAACCTGTATAGTGTTTGTATAGCTAATATGAATTGAACAATCTTACCACTTATGATAGCAAGCACCATAGCACAGTTTTGAAAATGAATGAAATCTTTATCTGAATATCAGCAGGCAAAGGGCCAAGGTGGAATTTATACAATGAGAAGGAAATTGAACAATTCAGATATGTTTATGGAAAGCTTGCAACTTGGAGCATCTCATTTGCCATCAAATAAAGCTGTTATTCATGATGTGCAGCAACAATAAAAAGTAGCTGTCTGGTATAAAAATTTTGCCAACAGGGCAAATTCAGGCAAATAAGCAGTTTCCGAATAAATGCATTGGAGAGGAAAGAAAAAAATAAACCTATAAAATGTTTGCATGATGTTTGCTAACCTCTTCAACTCTTTCTTTAATATATATTATGATGCCTAAAGCCAGCGATTCATGAGTAGGTCATCATTCCCCGTATCTTTTCTTTCTATGTAAAGGCCATAATAATAATGCTTTCCTCCTGCAGACCTAAAAATGACATATATTTTAAAAGATTACCCAAACATACAGGAAAACTGAGAAGCATCTCTTCTTTCATTTCAATGAACTGCTTTAATGCTATACTGACCAAGAGCATTTCTTGCATTTTGAGGCTCTGATGCAATCTACCAATGTAGGTTTCACTAAGATTTCCTATGCAGAACATCAACATTTACAAAGTTATATTTCTGAGAAGGTTGAGATTCAAGTAATTAAAACACAGTATCCACAAGAGAAAGACAGTGAAACATATTTGGAACTTTCAATCTCATCACACTTTCTTTCATTACCTGAATGTTTCAACATCTTTTTGGTTGAAATTATCCCTGTAGCCAAATTATCTGGCTAATGGACTCCTGCTCAAATTCTCTTTGCTGCTTTAGTCATGGTCAAAATTTACTAGGTTAACTGCAGGTACATTCTAACCATAACCTAGTCCTGGATACCCCTACTTTAACCACATCCTTTTTTTAAAGTATGGTTTTTAAAAGGTATGAAGTTTTTTTGTGTTTATTTGTCCAAATAACTAAAGATAAGAAAAGCTGTCTGTGTCCCCATCCTCCCCCACAGGAAAAAGTAAATACTTTATAAATGATTAAGTAACCAATCAATGATTAAATATATTATAAATAATTAAGTAACCTGGTATTATTTCTATCAAGATAACTCCCATAATATGAAAAATTAAATAAGCACTTTGAAATGGTACTGAAGACTTGCCCAAGAGCTGTTTCTATTACTAAATAGATCATTCCAAAACAAATCAATTACTTAAATATACTAACTTTATTATTCCAGCCTCACTTAAAATACAGAATCCAAAAATTATTTAAACAACTTACTCAATAGAAATGCAACAGTTCCAGAAACATATGGTATTGCTTTGGTAATCTCAAACACCTAATCCTGGCAATTTTCTTGAACTAGGACCAAATATATTAGGATATGTTTAAAATACTGAATATTCATATTTACAGATACTCATGATTTGAAACATGTTTAAACCAAGGTTTTAGTTTAATAGTTAAGAGTCTGTGGTTCCTTAAAGATCATCATCTGTTTTTTTTCCCCTTTTCATTTTACAAAGATTAATAAATTCTTTAAAAATAATCACCACAACCTTGCCTCATTGCTCTGTATCACCTATGTTCATGTGTTTGCTTTCTGCGTTTTCTCTTTAGAGTTATTTATCTGAAAGACATGAGCTGAGTCTTCTTGATGTTCATCTGCTCCTTTTTCAACCACTCTAGTGAGGTCATGATGATCCTGTCTGAGATTTCATGAACAATTCCAGAACAACCAGATGTGGGGGGCTGACCAAAATAAGGGAGGAGCAGATGGTATCTAAAAAACAAAGTGTATTTCCATAAAAATGTCCAAACAACAAGAACTAGAAGAAACCCAATGTGGAAACTCTGAAGTTAAATATTTCCTCCAAACAAAGATTTTCCTTAATTCCCCTGATCAAAATAAAATATGGGCTCTAGCTTGTTTGTACATTAAAAATAGATCTGTGGTGCCTCTTCTCTGATGCTTGTTTTCTAAAACTTAGCTTTAGAATTGGAGATAGCCACATTTTCTTTGTTCTACCAGGCATATTATTACCAACCATAGTTGTTTACTGGAAATTTGAAAGTTCAGTAGAATGTTTCAAGGACACTGGGATTAAACTTCAACTGATACTTACAGATTTATTATTTAGAAAAACTAATTTGATTATATTGGTTTGTGGAGGCAAGTTTGAGGATTTTCTAGCAAGGAAATGGAAACTTAACTAATAAAATTATTTAGGATAAACACTTCATACTGTTTATACATACATTTAAAAGGCTCTACCATTTCAAACTAGAGAGTAATACAAAGACTTTTTTCTTCCCCTAACTTTTGCAACATGTTCCTAAAAGAAATGAATTCAGCACCAAGATTAGCAAATGCTTACGTGATCCAGAATCAATCTACTTTGTAATGGTCTTACTTATTGTTTTACGGGGACCTAAAGTAATAGCTTATTTGGACAGGATATACAATTTGTAAGTTAATCATTAGATTAAAATAAAATAAAGTAACAATTCAAGAAACATAATCAATACATATAAGGTATTTTGTTGTTATATTATTGTTTTTATTGGAGTACACTTGACACACAATAATACATGTGTATAACACTCAACAGTTCTATATATTATGTGATGTATTATAGTATCTTTTTAAAAGATTTATTCTCAGAGATACTCTAAAAATATTTATTTATTTTTTAAGTAATCTCTATATCCAATGTGGGGCTCGAACGCTCAACCCCAAGATCAAGAATTGCATGTTCTTCCAACTGAGCCAGCCAGGAAGTCCGTATTACAGTATTTTTTCAAAGTACTTTTTTAAAGTACTGTGAACTCAACTTAAGCTGAGGTAATGTAGTATATTTCAACAAAAAAATGAATTTTGTGGTTCAAACTCACAAACTTTGGAACATGAGTAGCCTTTACAAAAAAAACTAATTTCCTTTTTGTTCATAAGCATGAACAGAATTGGCTGCCTCATTCTTAGCCTAATATTTTGTGGGCTCATCTTGGGAAAGAGATGTCATATTTCTCAAAGTTTTCCTTCCAAGGAAGAAAGTAATGTATCTTCTAATAATTGTGCCTGCTGTATAGATGGAAAAGGCAAACTGCTCATGTTTGAAAGAAACAAGAGAGACATTTTAACACTCCAAATTTATCTCTGTGGCAATACCTCTTTAGAAATAGTAGTTGACATTCTAATAGCTAGAAATAGGTGATGTTCCTTCTGAAAGTGAACGATTGCTTCCAGAGGTAAAATCAGCACTTTAAATTGTTTGTACTATACCACCATATGATGAAACTTCATCTCTTGGGGACCATCTCTCCTCCTTTCCCTTTTTCAAGAACTTGTATTTCCAAGCATTTGTTGGACAAAGACATCACCTCTTCCTGGAGACATGCTAAACTGAGCAAAACAAAAGTGGAACTTGTCTCTCTCTTTTCCCTCACAAATATTTTCCACATCCTTTATTTTTGACCTTGGTGAAAGGCTTCACCAGTTGATTCAGTTTCACGAAACAGAAAGCATGCTTTTATTCACCATTACTGTTCGCCAGCAATAAGTAAATCTTCACAGACTGCCTACATTGTGCCGGGCAGTGGCATGATATACTGGGCTCAGAAAGGCAAGGTAAGATCTTCCCTACCTTTGCTCTCCAAGGATGTGGAGGAAATGCCCCATTCCTTCCATCAGCTACTTTCTCTAGAAGGCACTCACATTAGTTTCCTGCTGGACTACTGCTAAATTTCCTGTTTCACACACCAACAGATCCCCCACTCCCAATCCTAGTCTATCCACCACATCTCTACCAGAAGAATTATCCTTAAATTAAAAACAAAAGAAAAAGATGAGGAGGAGAAGGAAAAAAAAAAAAGGAAGGAAGGAAAGAAGAAAAAAGGAAACAAGGAAGATTGGAAGAAAAACACAGAGATGGGGAGATACAGAGGATAAAAGCTGACAAATAGGTCCTCCGTGACCTCCTATTGCCCACAGGACAAAACCCACAGCTTTTTAGCTTAACCAAAGAGGTGCTTTGCCCTCTGCTTTAAAACTCTGGTGTTACCTCCTGTAATGCCACACTCTGCCCCCATGCTCCTGACACAGTCTCTCTGTCACCCACCCATGGGACCCTTCCAAAAGATCACATTTGTGCAAGTAGACCCCTCTGTCTAACCCTCTCTTTTTTTTTCACCAGGCATATTCCTGCTCATTCACTGACCCATTTCAAATGCCATCACTCTGAGGCCATTCTTACCTTTACCAAGCAGTCACGGGAAACCCCATGCTTTATATTCCACCCTCCCCCTAACAGGCTATTAACAGAGCTTCTCTTTTGTGATTCCACAGTGCCTTGCATATAGCACAATGACTGCAATTTCCACAGGTTTAGTTTATGAAGTTGTTTTTTCCCATCAAATCATGAGTGCTCATTAAGTGAATATTAGTTAGTATTTACGATGTGACACTATCTTTGCTGATCTCTCCCCTATTAGAGTACCAGCATTTTTTTTTAAGTGTCAGCACTTTAAAGCCAAAGTTGCCTTATCTCGCATATACATAGGTTCAGCTGCCATTCAATAAGTGATTGTGCTTTGTTTCTTCTTTCTTCTTGATGTCCACTCTAAGTCAGAGAATGACCTAGCACTTCATATACCTTATATCCAATAATCCCTCAGTAATTATGACCACTATGATTGTAAGTAGGCCCAACTAGGCGGCAGGTGAGTTACAAGTGGGCTTGGAGTATGTAATAAAGAAGCTAATCTAGATGACTGAATAAAGGTAGAAAATCTTCATATCCCAATGTAAAAATAAATACCATCATTTTCATTTTGTAATTGAGTTAAAGAGTATAGACATGGAGATAAAAGATATAGAGGTGTGTGTGTGTGTGTGTGTGTGTGTGTGTGTGTGTGGTGGGGGAGTTATCAGTTAGTTAAGTGTCTGCCTTTGGCTCAGGTCTTGATCCCAGGATCCCGGGGTTGAGCCCCGAGTCAGGCTCCCTGCTCAGCGGGGAGTCTGCTTCTCCTTCTCCCACTGCCCCTGCTTGTGTTCTCTCTCTCTCTCTGTAAATAAATAAATAAAATCTTTAAGAAAAAGAGATAGAAATGAAAAAATAGAATTTTTTGGCCTCTATCTTTATGATTTTTCCAGGTGTAAAGTATGATCAACTATCTGCTACATTCAAACGCATAAGGAAATTCATATTAGTCATATATGGACTTAAATAATGTTTGGAGAGAAGACAGTTTGTCTCTTCTAGTTTTAACTCCGTTTTGTTTGTGTGATCTGTGTCTTTGTGAAGGTCCATCTTTCTTGCCTATTGCCAGAGACTTAAAAAAAGTCAAATGTAATGAAATAGATAACCTTACAAAATAGATACGTGTCTTGCTCATACTATCCCATAGGGAATTCTCTTACGGGCTGTGTAGAGTTTTCAGGACCTCAAGTAAACTTGAGTTATAGGGCTTAATAATTGCCACCTTTCTGTAGGCTTGTGTCTCACTAGGGCATACGCCATCAAAAAACAATTCTGAAAAATAGCTTGTGTCAATTTTTTCCCTCCTGGCTTAAAAGTATCTGTCACTCCTCTGAGCTATTGCCTCTTCTTATGCCAGGAAGCCTGTTATATTTTAAGGAATATCAGAGAGCTTTAGAAGTGCCTGTGTGTGGTAGGGAATGAGGAAGGAGAGGTGGGAGAGAAGCATATTTGTGATGTATGAATGAATGAAGCAGTTAATGCTTCCTCTTATCCCGGGCCTGACCCCTCCCCCACCCCCATAAAAGAAAAGGAATCCCTCTTCAAGCCTGAAAAACTGTATCAGACATTTAATAGATTGGATTGTATGAGGAAAGAAAATTAGTGCCCGAAGCTAAGCACAGGCAATCTGGGACAGGTCCACCAAAGATGTCACCAGAGATGATGTTCAGCTTCATACCGGTCAACAGTGCCCAAGGCTGCATCACACAGCTTAAGTGTTTCTTTGGCCTCCTCTCACTTTCCTTTTCTGCCTCTGTCCTCCCAAGACCTTCAGTCATACTTCTTTTAACCCTTGATCCCAGTGTTCTTATTTTTCTCTTTGGCTGCCTGCTGAATCTAAGCACAATTCAAAGTTCTGAAATTACCACTTCCTACCTACCAATGAAAACTTTGATTCTTTTAGGGTAGCTGACTTAAGCTAGGCCTTTAGAGAAAAGTACCTGTAATTTTTATCAAGATAATTCACCTTAAGGTATAGGTGTGGGCAGGAGAATGGATCTTAGATTCTGCCTTAAAAAGAAGTGGGGGCACCTGGGTGGCTCAGTTGGTTAAGCGTCTGATTCTGGCTCAGGTCATGATCTCAGGGTCCTGGGATCTGGGCAGCATCTGGCTCCCTGCTCAGCAAGGAGTCTGCTTGTCCTTCTCCATCTGCCCCTCCCCTGGCTAGTGCTCACTCTGTCTCTCTCTTAAACAAAATAAAATAAATAAAATCTCTATTAAAAAAAAGCAAATAAAAAAAAGGAGAGCTTATTAAATTTGCATAAATTTATGGTTGTGTGTTTGGGAAAGGCATTTTAATCAGAGGCTTGCTGGTTCTCCTTGCCTATGCTAGATTAATACTCTTTACAAACACATTTTAGAAGAAAATGGCCCCAAATTATTCACTTCTGAAAAGTGTCTACCTCATACCAAACTATGCGTAATTATGTGTAAAAAAATAATGTGATGACTTTCATTATTGAAGCAAGGAAATAGTTACACAAATCGGTCTTTGTTTTGCATACCATATTTGACTGCAGATGGTTATAACAACCTAGTCTACCAACATTTTAGAAATTTAGGCATATGTGATGGTGAGTTTTGAACACATGAGATAAAACTCATTGCCAGGTTTGTTTTCAAGAGTCATGTGATCAATGATTTGTCACTATTTATTACAATAACAAATCTACTTCTTTACACAAACAGATGTGCTAAATTCAAATCACCGGTTCATGACAAAAATAAAGGAAAAGATTTTTGTTCATGTAGATCTTTTCACTTAAAAGCTTTGATACTTGCATTCTGTTCATAATAATCAATCTAATCACACTAAAATCTAGGATTCTTTATGTTTTCAATTGTATAGAAGCAGAAAGCTTCCCTTCTAAGAGTAAAATTAGAAATAGAGTAGAAGTGGCTGAGGAAATTTAGGAACAGCCAGGTTTGATTAAGGTGTTTCAGATACCATCTTTAGAAGGCATGATTGAATCAACAAATCTAAAGCTGTAACCTCTTCACAGTTAATAAAATGGCTAATGCTGGAATATAACCAAGCCTCAACTGAATCCATTATAATAAACTGGCTTAAACTAGCAGAACTCTAATCATGTGCATTGTATCCTGTCAAGTAATTCTTCTTTGGGGAAGAAAGGAGTCTGCACAGAGTATGGAAAAGAGGAGCCTAGGAGCATGAATTTAGATTTAATTCAACACCAACTAGAAATGGGGAGGAGCAAATCATCAGACACATTTCCTGATTAAAGCAAAGAATTTTAATCTAGTATTCAACAAGCATCTTTCTGATGATGAAACTGTACCGACACTAATATTAATAGTAGCCCTTAATACTGATTATTAATTTTGTGCCACACATGAGAGCTAAGGTATTTACAATGTAAATACCTTTAGATTTGTTGATTTAATCACACATTGTTTCTTTTCATCATTATGATAATCTAAGAAGATATGAATAGGAACTGCTCATTTATAGTAAAGGCCTAGTAAGGGTACGTTAATAGGTCAAGGATACATGATAAGAAATTGATGGGGTCAGGATTCAAGGCTACAGAGTTCAATTCCAGAACTTTAAACCACACACTCCATCAGCAGCCCCTCTGGAAAAGCCACCCACAAAGTCGAAGACCAGCCTAGATGATAAAGCCACAACACCACTGTGTTAACTGCACTGACTTACTGACTCATCTTCCACCATACCTTTGTGTCATTGTCCTTACAATTTTAAGATTTTTTTTTTTTTTTTTTTTTGAGACAGAGAGAATGAGAGAGAGAGAGCACATGAGAGGGGGGAGGGTCAGAGGCAGAAGCAGGCTCCCTGCCTAGCAGGGAGCCCGAATTGTCCTTATAATTTTAACAAGGCCAGAGGGTCACAAAAACTTCAGATGGAAACAAAGGCAAAGGCAAATACATCACCTGGTTTCTTTTTTCATTTTAAAAGTATCGGACAATGATGTGAATGTATATTATGCCTATGAATATTAAATAAAGGGTTTTATTCACAACCAAAGTTGTTCTCTGAATAACAATGCTAATTTAATTTCTATTGTAGGAATACCTCAAGCAATTTCAGAGGTCTTAAATACAGAGAACAAAGAATACCGACAGTTACACCAATATCCCATCTAATCGGAAAGGTAGCCATTTCCAGCTTGTAAAAACAGTGGCAGTAACTTCTAGTTAAACTGAATAGCTAGTAAAATTGGGATTCTTTGAATCTCATTAAATCTAGATATCAGATTTGCAATAGTGTTTTTTTTTCCTTTGCCTTAAATATTTGAATTTAGCTGCTAAAAGGGATTTTTTTTTATTGCTATCAAGTAGAAATTTGATTACTGATAAAATTTGATACAACGCTCTGGGGCATATAAACCACATCTGAGAAAATACCCAGCTTTATTGTTTTTCAGACTACCCAACTGCAACTGCAAGTGTCCTCAAAATGTCATCAACAATAAACTGCAAAAGGCTTCACATCTCCTCATTAAACAGTCTCCCTAAGGCACTGGGCTGTAAACAGAAATTGCCTGGTTCCGAAGATGGAGCTTATGAATTCAGACATAGACACTGGCACTTTCACTAAACACAAAAGTTTATATTTTGAATCTTATTTATGTAGCAATCAGTGCAGGGTACACAGAAGCAAAAAAAAAATCACTCTAGATAATTACCATATTAATGGGCTTAATATATTTCTGTCATATCCCAAACATCTAGTGCACATGTAGATTGCAGAATGTGTATTCCTGATGCCCACCGGCTCTTTCTTTTTTTTGTCAGAGTCAACAGTGCCCACCCCCAGGACAGAAGACACATCTCACTTTTTCACACTGAGTGACAAAAATCTACATCAGATAGCATATTATACATGAGTTACCTTTTCTTTAAAAAATGGATGAAACAAGTCAATCAAGTATTAAGGAACAATGTCACATGGCTAACTTATTTCATGTTGGAATTTAGAATCCTTAACATTAAAAAAACACTACTACTTTTCAAATAAACGAAGAATATTACTGAAGGGGGACAAGACAATGCTCAGTAAATACATATTTTCACAACCTTTCATCAGATCAAAGTGAAATTTCTTTGGTTGCCTTTCAAGGCTTTTATGACCACCCACTGAACTTTTCATTTTTTACTCTTGTGCCTGAGCCCTGTACTTCCAAACGATCTTCTAATAACCTCCTCAACACACTCCATGAATGTCTACCTCTCTTCATTTATCTAAATGTGCTTCTTTACCATAGTCCTGGTTTGGTTATAAGTGACTGCTGCTCAAATCTACATATGACCCTCCACAACATGCTGTGTAATTACTAGACATAAAGCATGCCCAGTTCTAGACCATTCTCTGTCATGGCATGGACATCAAATCACCAAATTAAGTGGTACCTTGCAATATGCCTTACATTTGGACTTTGAGGTGAAGTGGGGGGGACCAGTGCTTTAACTTATATTAAGAGAGGTGTGTGTGTGTGTGTGTGTATAAAAGTAGCAAAATTACTAATTTGGGAGAGAAGGAATTCAGTTTGAATTTGTCTAATGCTAAAGTTCATGCACTTCAGCCTAACTGAACTTCTATTATTTCTATGAACCCTTCCTTCACACCTCTAAGTTTCAGAGTTATGAGAATTAAATAAGATAATATATGTCAAGCACAGTACATATTACCCTCAGCTCCTATTGCTTATGGCATTGGGCTTCCCCTCACATGATACTAAAAGTAGACACAGGTTATAATCTCAACACAGTCAGTGTATATCAACGGAATTATGGGGTCTGCTTAACTCCTTAAATTGGCTGGACAAATTGGGTGAATGCACATCTTTTAAACCTTGTGGAAAGTATAGACCCAGCAAAAGGTACAGGGCAGTGGAGAATCGGAACTACAGTAAAATACTCTGGAGACAAGGCCAAAGAACTCACTTTCACCAGACTGAACTCTCTCTTTTGCAATTGCTCTTTACTCTACTTATGGGTAAAGAGCAGCCTGGAGGATGTTTAGGTTTCATAAATGATATGGGATCACTCTTAATGTAAAGGGATCCTACCTAAACAAGAGTTTGTGTTGTTCCATTAGTCTGAACATAAAAATCAGTAGTATTTGTTATATTTGGCCATGTGGGCAAGAAGTGAATCTTAAATTCTCAAGCAGAAGGAGAATAAAAATAGAAACAGAAGTTCCCAGAAATCTGCCTGCTCTCGTCTCAAATTTTATCCACATGTATCTGTCTAGCAAATCTTACATCTGGTATTCCACATTCCATCATCTTTCTCCTTATTAAAAGCTTCGATGCTTATTTACTCCATGCCAAATTAGCTTCAGATTATTTATTTTTATCCTTAAAAGAAAGACTACATCAATATCAACATTAGAACATTAATTAATGAAGAAAATCCAACTGCCAAACCCTGTTTAGGCATTAACATGTGTGTTTTAAGGAAACTCGGATCAACACATCGGAAAGCAATACAGTGTAGAGAAGTTCAGTGGTTTTGACAAAAGAATGCAAGAGAAAGAAAAAATAAAGAGCTGAGTCCCAGCATTGTTCTGAGATTACTGCCAAACTATCACAGATTTCAGCAGTTTATGAAAACAGTATTTTGTGTTTTCAAATATGCTCTTAAATTTTTCACAGGATATATCAGATGGGATGCATTCTTGTCATTTTTGGAAAATGTGGAGAAAACAGGCATGCCAAAGACCAAGAACAGCATGTGGGAATAACACTTTACATGCTATTTTTATGCCATTTTTTTTTCTAGAGTATAAAGTGTTGTGAGACATCAGCAGGGGCAATGCAGTGTTAAAAGGTTTTAAACTATATATCTATCTCTTTTATTGCATTGAAGTGCCCTGCTACATTTTTAACATATGCCATTATTATTAATGCTAGCCCATCATCATTACTGTAAATTAAACAGCAGATCAATTGCCACATAATAGCATAGCAAAGCGTATATAGAAAAATGATGAAATGCTGGCAGGTGATTCATATTTTTAAAAAGCTAGATTAAAACTTTAGATTTGGTTAGATGCTGTCGGTCAATAAATTCTGGCTTAATAGTGTGACCCTATAGGATATGAGTAGTGTATTGTTGCAGCTCATAAAAAACTGACATAGCAAACTGGTTCCATGTTTTAAAATATTAATTTGCTTCACAATGTGGCCTAAACTTTATTCATAAACTCAATGGCAGCATGTGGTTAATTACTCAATTCATTGAGTCCTTATGGTAGCCTCCTATGTGTCTCAGCATCACAGGTTATGGGTGTACCAGAGAGGAAAGGGCTTATGGCAATTTCAGCAGGGGAGGGCGGGTTGGGGAGCAGGGGGCATGTAGAGGATAGAGGGAGAGGCAGAATGAGGTGGGTATAACAGGAACATTTCCAGTCTTTTACTGTTTGATACAACATGTAAAGGTAGCTACTAAACATAATTTCAGAAATAATTGCCCCACGTGCAGCCAAGATCCAGAAACATGTTGTCATACTTTGACAAGTAGGGTCCCTGCATGCGCCTCCCTCTTCTCTTCCCCACACATGGTTCCTGTTCTCAAGGTATGGTCTCAATCTGCAAAATGAGGTTGCAACAATGGAGACGGGATAAGGAAATAAGAAAATCTCAAACTATACATTATCCTCAACATAGTTCTCTGTGTTTCTCTGAGGTCCAGCATACTACTCCCAGAATGCATAGACTTGCCTCCTAGGAATGATACACTGAATGAGACAACTGAGGGTATTCCCAAGGAATAAAGGTATTTTCCCCTCCACTACTGGATCCACAACATGGGCTAGAAATATTCTCATAGAACTATTATTATACAAAGAAGTTAGACTTTGATAGTACTAGTTTTAAGTATATTCAGCTACATTATAGGTTAAATAGGCTTTGGAGGGCTGTTCAGGAAACCTAATTCTTATAGAAAACCCATTCTTTTTTTTTTTTTAAGATTTTATTTATTTATTTGACAGAGAGCTAGAGAGAGAGCACAAGTAGGCAGAGTGGCAGGCAGAGGGAGAGGGAGAAGCAGGCTCTCTGCTGAGCAGGGAGCTGGACGTGGGGCTCAATCCCAGGACCCTGGGATCATGACCTGAGCCGAAGGCAGCCGCTCAACCGACTGAGCCACGCAGGCGCCCCTGGAAAACCCATTCTTACAGAACAATGTTTTTATGGTAAATGACATCCCAAGTTCCAAGTTGTCTATGACTTACCCATGGACTTTTACACTATGTTTCAATTGTAAATTGGGAACGGTCTGCACTCTGTTCCTTTATGATATGAAGTACTTTTCACCGCAACAGTTAAAGCAAAAGGCTCATTGTCGGTTCTTGGAACACAGAATTGGGTAAGCCAGTCTTCAAAGCAGAATTTCCATCAAGGAGGAATTCGAATAAAACCCCACAAGGAGGAAAAGGGGTACCTCTCGCACCACCAGGGAGACTTTGCAGGAATGAGCTTGTGTTGTGTTAGTTCTTATCCCTGAAGAAGCACGGCTAAGCTATTTGAAGCTGCTTTCTCAGAGGGATTATCTCCTTCAATCTGTTTTAATCACAACTAAATGCTTTCAATTGCTATATACTGAGCTAAAATTAGAGAATCAGAATTTCGCTAGATCTCTGTGATTTGGTTGAAACAAGAAATACACGCACACACACATACACATAAATGCATTCTCAAAATTAAATTGTCATCTTCCATTGTTCTCCTTAATCAGGAAATATAAAAAGGTTGTATTTTTAAACAACAAAAAACAAGATTCACGCATATGCAAAAACGTTATACATGAAAATGTTTTAGAGTTTAGAGGTGATTTTAAGAAACAAATACATTCTTTAGAAAATGACTCCATTTGCAGGTGATTACTGTGGTTAAAAATAAATAATCTGAAAAACAGAATGGCAAACTGAGCTACAATTTATAGAATAGATATTATTTCTTGCTTACTTTGCCCATTACTAAGATCCTGTATTAACCACAAAAATCCTCACACATTTATTTACTACTCCACCAATTTTTAATGTTCTCAAAGAATGTGTTAATCTATGTGCTGTGATGAGAGAACTGGTCACTGACCAGTTCCCTTTACTATTAGAATCATTCCATCAGATACAAGCTTGCTCCAGAAAAGCTATGAGGATGATAAAAATCCTAACTTTCTTTCAGTGAGTATTTGTCAGACATTACAAATTGTTAACTGCTATTTTCCTTTGATGAAACGAAAAATTATTTTCTTGCATTAAAACTAAAAAACTAAAAATAAATAAATTGAGGCTCAATGAAAGAATTCCATCCATCTAGAATCTTCAATTAAAATGAGAGAAGCAGTATAACTCAAGATGAAAGCATGGACCCTGGAACTAGACTGTTTGCATTTGAATCCTGGTTCTACTGCCCTCAAGGAGTGTAATCTGTCCAGTCAAATAAAGATCAAAGTAATACTACTTATCTTGTAAGATTGTTGCGAGGATTACATGAGCAGGTAGCTTAATAAGTGCAACCACTAAGAGCCCAATAGATGGTTACAATTCATATTTATGTGAACCAAGTTTAAAACAAAGGATTACACAACAATAAGCCAGGTGAATTTTTATTCTCGATTATCGCCACCCCCAATTCCAAGACTTTGATGCTACTTTATGGACATCAATAGGTTCACATTTTGCCCAAGATGTAGAGCTATCAAGTAATTTTATGCTCACATCAGTTGCCTCTTGACAGCTCTAAGATATGAAATAACAAGCAGTCAACATCAGTGCTCTTAAATCAAGCCCAAGGGCCCCCATGGCACCAGACAGTGTCAGCTTGTTACTGCTATGGAAATGTCAGTCCAGTCAAAGTGTGGTGTGGTTGTCAAATTCCTGGTTGGGTCTGCCCTGGTATCACTAACATTCTGTAAGGTAACATTCATGAAGATGCTGTAATGTTGCTAAAAACCCTGAAGTAGTATAGCCGAGCTGGCTCTTGGAGTTCAAGTAACTTGTCTGACTTCTTCCATCACTGGAATTCCTCCCTCCACTAGACAGGTTCATTTTCTCTGTGTATAGGCCCAAGATTCAGGATCAGAGAGCATATTTTCTCCCTGCAAACGTTATAAGAATTTGTATAGATTCGGATATCATACACACGTGATTACTGACTATGGTTCACAGTGCTAACGAACCACTTCTTATTTACTTCTTAAATGCTTTGGCTTTCAGAATTACTTCTGTCTGACCCCTTATATCATAACTGCAGTTTAATTTCCTTCCATTTGGCACTGAACCTGATATCCTGCTATTATCCATTCTCACCCACAGCATCTTTGTAATGGCAAGTATCACTTACCTCTAAGGTGACATATTGGTTGAATCCAAGGGTCTTATTAGAGATTTTCTCTTTTTATTTAAGAATAGTTTCCAGGTAATACATATGCTCATTTAAAAGATCCATTTATGGGCGCCTGGGTGGCTCAGTTGGTTAAGCGACTGCCTTCGGCTCAGGTCATGATCCTGGAGTCCCTGGATCGAGTCCCGCATTGGGCTCCCTGCTCGGCGGGGAGCCTGCTTCTCCCTCTGACCCTCCCCCCTCTCATGTACTCGCTCTCTCTCACTCTCTCTCTCTCAAATAAATAAATAAATAAATATTTAATAAATAAATAAATAAATAAATAAATAAAAGATCCATTTATTTTTTTGCTACGCCTATAAAGTATGGAGAAATTCTGACTGTTTCAACTTTCCCATCAACAAGCCCATTTCTAGGCTCTATGCCACAAAAAATAATAGAATGTGTTGGCTGGTCTCAATCCTATTTTGCCAGTAAATATCACTGCTCGTAGATCCAGTTTTTCGTTACACTTGGCGAAGACCTTTAGTAGCATTTAAGGGCTTCAATTCCATTGTGCTGTACAATGACCAATCAGAGTTCCATCTTTTGAGCCCATGCTAGGAAACTACATTCATCACCACACTGCAGGACCTGGATCTCATCCTTTGTTGACACTTACAGACAGTCCCCTGTGACTTTTATCACGAAGAGTGTGTTAGGGTTAGAATCGGGTTATAGTCTATGATCATTAATCTAAAGTCTCACCGTGGACTTTCCTGTGCAGCAAATTGCAAATCTCCCTCACCTTCGTCATATACCAGTGTCAAAGGAAAAACTTACATCTGTGCCATAAATCAATTTGAATATATGGTAACAGAAACAAACATATGGGTTAAATTTCCTTGAAATTACACATGGTTATAAAAATTGACCTAAAAAAAGCACTTGGAAAAACATGTTTGGGATTTGATTGAACAAAAATATTTTAAAATATCTCAAGCTGTTTGGCAAATTTCAAAAATGCCAAGTGATTTCCAAGTCTACTCACAACATCCTTTGTCTAACATGAGTCTTTCAAAGCATGAAAATGTGTGTGTGTGTATGTGTGCGTGTGTGTGTGTACGCATGATTGAGAGAGAGAATGAAACAATGGGCTTTGTAACCATCTTCAGGAGTTTCATCTATAAAACACACTAAAGAATTTTTCTTAAAAAAATGTTATCACTATTGCAAATATTTATCAGGTACAAGTTCAGCTCTACACACAAGTAGATTCCAAAGGTAGGTACTTGGTGTGATTAAGTAATGCCAAAATTATTTGGCACGAATTTTCTTAATCAAATGGCACATTTTCTTCAGAAAAAAACTATCCATTTCAGTTAATTTGGGGAGAAGGCACAGGTTAAAATGCAAATGTGTTACTCTATTAGCATGGAGTAGCTAGTCAGATCACATACTTGATCTCATCATATACTTGATAGCAGGGGCTTAAAATAACTGCTGTAAGAGACAATTAAGCCTCAACTCAGGAAAGCAGATGAGACAAGTCAAGAGCATGAGAGCATTTCCAAGGAAAGGTTGATATGATAGTCTTGGGCAGTTGGAGATTTTTGGGTAGTGAAAATGAGGGTAAGCATGGGTGGTGTCCAGTATAGAGAATGTGTTTATGGACATGGGTGATAAAATTTTATTTGATGCAAGTAATTATGCCTATTTTTCATACCTGTAATTATTATATACATAGAATATATATATATACACACATTATATATACTTTATATATAATATACATTATATATACTTCATATATAATATACATTATGTGTATATATACATACTATATATGTGTATAGTTGACAGGTATAAGGGTAATATATATATAAATATACATATGTGTGTGTATAGATATATTCTCATAATGAAAATATGAGAGATTATAATATCCCAGCTTGAAAATATCTATAGACTATGCATACAATATAGCCAATCGCACGAATTAAGGATATTATCTAAATAGGTGTTCATATATCTCCTGACATCACCATTTCTTTACTTACGATTGCCTAGCTCTTGGTCATCTATTTGCTAAATTTGCTTCTGATGTTATCTTCAGATGTTTATGTTCCTTCACATCAATGTGCAACTTTGTCACCAAAAACTTTCTTAAGCAGTATGCTAGGTAAACAACACTTGGAATTAGAACTGATAACTTCCAACCGACTTCAGAATAAAACCAAAGCTTTGACTGTGTTAACTCTCCCATCACCATGACCTCTGTGGAGGCAAATTTTCTCAGCAATACTTTCAAATTTGAGCACCTCCTCATTCTATGTCTCCTTTAAGTCCTACAGTAGAGTGAGAAATGTAACTCCTTCCAAGAAACACTGGGTTAAGAAATCAAACTTAAACACAAGAATGTTATTTTACCAGGTAATTCTTGATGACCTGACATTGTGAGAATGAATCTGTAATTTTGTAAGACTGTTCATTTTCATGTTCATATTCATATGGGTCATAGTCGTGACTCCTACATATCATGTAGGGGTCAAAACCTTATCTTCTCCCATTTGATAATTTATCATGCTATGAAACCTTTGCTTTAGTAAAGTTATGAAGGCATGTGTACCATTCAGCTCTGCCCAGATTAGTCACATTTTTTCCTCTATACCTGAAGCCCCATTCTCCCTGATTGCTCACAACCACTCCCTGAAGCTCTTTCTGCTTTGGTAACATTTGTGCACTGTGCCCAATCTCTTGATCAATCCACCCACTCTTCTGTGTTTCACTGTCCTCTCTGGCACTCAGGACAGTGGCCACTCTATCCTTGGTGTTCTCCTCTAGTCCTTTATAGATAATTCTACTGATCCTGTCTCATTGCTTAGTCATCTGTTCACTGGCCTCTGGTTCGTCTTGCTTTACTTCCTCCACATTGTCTAGGGTATAGCACATTCTTGGTATTGCTTAAATACTTTCCAACTGGATAAGTGAATGTAAACAAACTGTAGTTATAATTCCAGCTCTGTACTCACCTCAAGTGCCGTTTAAATTCTAATGCTTAAATTTTAAATATCTAGTGCTTATACCACCTGTCTCTGAAATTTTTATCATTCTGAAATGTTTCAAGTATATACAGAAGCACTGCAAATATATCTACCACACAACTTTACACTTAACACTTTTTTATTACTTTGAACACATCTTATAAATGGGAAAAAAAATCCAGGACCCTTTTACTACCTTGTTAGTCAGAATCCTTTCATTTGGAATTGTGTGTTGTATTTGTGGGTTACTGGAGAACAAATGCATAATAAAGTATTTTTGTCCATTTGTTCATTTCTGAGACTGAACTTAATAACTGAAGAGATTCTTAAGTTTTAAGGAACTCAATTTTAGTTGCAAGCCACATTCTTTAATATATTTAATAAATAAATTATACATATCAGATAAAGTTTTTTAAAAAGATAATGAAAGGAAGTTTTCAAAAATGGTTTGGATCATAGTCTATAAGTGAAATACCACGTTTGACCACTAGAGGGAAGCTACTTTCAAACTCACAAAGAATTATTTTTCCCCCCTTGTGAGTCAACAAGTTCCCATCCTTGTCTGGTCAGGTATTTGGTCAACATACTAATCAGTATTCTTTATTAACAATAAACATGATTACAGTGTGTAATCAAATAAGAGCCCTATTTTCTAAGAGCTAGAAACAAAGACCCATATAACTGGCAACTACTGTTTGCATCCCTCGAGAGGCAAAGGGAAATCTATTTGCCTTGAGAAAGTGGAAAGAGATCAGAGGCAAAAGACAGAAGCAGCACCAAAGTGCAATCTTACCCCTTTACCATCTGTCACAGTCACTGCCATTCCCCAAAGGCCATGTTTAAAAATGAGACAAAAGGGAGCTCCTAAGAACTTGAAAAAGGCAAGAGTTCTGAATCAAACTGAATATTAAAATTCAACAATACCAGTTAGAAACGGCTAAAAATCAAGAAGAAAAATGTCTTCCAGTATAAGCCCATAGCGAGGAGAAGAGTTGTAAAACAAGTAGGGAAGGAAGAAGAGAATGAGCCCAAAATAAAACCTTTAGAACTATGTATTTCATAGAACATGACTGTGTATCTTGAAATTTATTTACTTAGTGTATTGAATTAAAATGTACAGACATACTTTCAAGAATCATTACACTGCTATGATTTGAACAGATGAATTCATATTATATGTAATAAATTTCTAATTGTTCAGCTGTTATATCCCAACAAAAATCCCTCAGGCACACAAATGGCAGCAAGCACTAAGTTATGAACTGACCCCACTATCTTTCCAGGTTCTCAGCTCTCCACCACTTGGGGGCAGACTAAACAGCATCAGGAAAAGGAGGATAAGCAACATTATCAACAGATTTCTGTAAGTGCTATTTAAAATACAAATGGATGAATGGAAGCCACTTCACTTCCATTTGAATCTATCTCACATATAACTGGTGAATGAAGACATTATGACCCAGCCAGAGTATCATTTGAATAATTTCATATTGAAATTTTACAGGAAAAAAAAAGCCATGTTCAGTCATGCCAGTGTAGAGAGTCTTTTTTTTTTTTTTTTTTTTTCTGTTTCCTTACACTCTTCAGAGGTTTTAACTAAAGCTGTCTTACCAATAGAAGAGTCTGTTATAGTACAAACTTCCGAACAGCCAATGGACAGATTTCAAATGGATAAATCTCAATGACCAAACAAAGGCTTAGGCTGTAAAGATAGTCAATGCTTGTTCTGTCAGTCAGCATGGGCAATTAGGTATCTGTTTGCAGCAAGTCTAGGCAGGTCTAAGGACAAATCCTCTCTTACTTAAATTAGGAGATTTCTATAGGTACACCTGATCAGTGACTGAAGTCATCATAATAAGAATCTGTATTTCCAGGCACAGAAGAAGTATTAAATATAGAATATAAAAAATTGTTATTTCTCTGCCCATAATTAGATTAATGTATGAATAAAATGTAACAGAGTTCTGTGGATTCATCTTTTGCTCTCTTCAGAGTCAAAGGATGGATTTCCGAACACCTGCTATGTGAGCAATTAAGCTCACGATGGGCTTGGCCTATACCCATATTGTCAATGAAGTAAGACCAAATTAAAATGAGAAATAGAAACATAATTACTTTCTAGGTATTATAATATTGGACAAGGAGCACAGGCTAATCAAGATCATTCGTCATGTCTCTAGAAGATGGATCCACAGATATAAATGGAAAAATATAGAGATTGATAGAAGATGAATGATAACCACTCTCAGAGAAGAACCTTAAAGGCACTAAAGTCATTCTGATGACCTGAAGTACAGTAATTGATAAATATTATTACCTTGACATTAATTTCAATAAAACATCAATAATCTTTAACTTCTTAATCATAAAACATAGAAAAAACATTCGCTGGTTGGTGGCAGCACCCACTACTCACAGAGTGATTAGCATATTCTAGGCATTGTGTTTGGTCATTCAACTCCACATGTATTGTCTAATTGAGGACTTGAACTTGTGAAGAAGATGCCATCTTATTTTACAAAAAAACTGAGGTTAGAGCTGTGAAGTAATTTGCAGAAATGGTAGGGACCTGGTGTGAACTTAAGTCAGTTTCACTTTAGAACCTATAATTTCTGTTTACACTGTTTCTTGTTAATGGTTTGGTGCAATTCCAGTCCAGCGAAATAGCAACTATAAGTAATAGAAATATTATACCATTATTATCCATTATGATAAAATAGTCCTCTTTGGCAGATACCACCAGTTTTTGGTGTAATACTTGTATTTTCCTTTTCTTTTTTATTAATAGAACCCTAGTTCTAGTAGTGACAAAACTACACTGCTCAGTCTTCCTTGCAATGTGAGGCCCTGTAAAATGCTGGGTAGAAAATTTAGGCAAAACACTGACTCTTTTACAAAGGGAACAGACTCACTATCCACTTACTCTTTAGCTTTTTGTCATTCTCATTATTCTGTAAATAAGATGCTGTGCAGACCTTCTTGCAAACCATGTTGACTATTAGGAGAGGAAGTCCAAAAACAAAACAAAACAAACAAACTTGCGGGCACCTGGGTGGCTCAGTTGGTTAAGCGGGTGCCTTCATCTCAGGTCATAATCCCAGCGTCCGGGGATCGAGCCCCACATCAGGCTCTCTGTTCAGCAGGGAGTCTGCTTCTCCCTCTCCCTCTGCCCCTGCTCTCTCTCTAATAAATAAATAAAATCTTAAAAAAAAAAAAAAAAAAAACTTGCAAACACCTTGGGTGCATTAATCCAAATTTTCTTTATGACATGAACTCTCAGATATCTTTTACTAGCAGTTGAATAAAATCCCTAACTGATAACAGCCTAGTTTCCTTAAATGTAAGGAAGTGGAAGATATAAACTCAAAGTCACTTCTAGCTCTTAAATTTTATGATTTTATTAGATTAGGCATCCCAGAGATAAAGAGAGACAAATAATTCAACTTCAAAGGCATTCACTGTTTGGTCCAACACTGTAAAATTTGATTATAAGTAAAGTCCAGACTTGTTGGAATTCATTACAGAATACCATTCACCCTTGGACATTGTAACTCAAATATGTGAGAGCAGTTTGATCAGATAAAATCAATGTGGTCTGAATAATGAAATTTAATTTCCATTTAAAATTGTGTGCTTGTTTATATAGCGTCACACTTAACAATGCTTCTATTTATGTAGTTATATTAAGACGGGTCTGCAAACAAGACCTTCATGCAGTTCCAAGTTCATAGCATTAGTTTGTAAAGGTCGATTTTGGTTTCTCCATCTTACAAAAAAAGGAAACTGAGGATTGGAGACATGAAGTAACTTTATAAGTCACAGTAGTATGGTTTAGTACTCTTCTCCCTATACCACATTTTATTATTATTATTATTGTTACTATTATTATTTAGAATGTCCCTTCACTTACAAAATAATGGTAATGATTGAATCAGGCAAATAAATATGTCCAAATAGACTGATTTGAAAATTGGTGTAAAAAAAATAATCTACTACTGACATTTAGTCAAAAAGGTCAAAAGAAAAGCTTATTTTTAATAAATAACCTACTACCATATTCCATATGGCAGTGTTATGTATTAGTGTTTCTTTCTAATGAATTGAATAAAACAACTACATGATAACAATTTCTCTGTTGGCCCTCCCACCTAAAGTGGACTGATATATTATGTTGCTTTGTGTACAATCTCGTTGAAATATAAAAAATAGATGACACATTTTTAACATTTCCTTGTCAGCCCTGTGATGTTAGTATTCTATGATTCATGGTCTCTAATACTTACAACATGACATGCAAAACATGACATTCTATGATTCATGGTCTCTCTAATACTTACAACATGACATGCAAAACACAGAAACTGTAAGTCTCAGGAAATGGTCAGAAAATACCCTGAACTCTTTGATAGCAGAATCTCATGTGTTAATCTTAATCCTGTTGAATCAATGTCATAATTATTGGGCTTAGTTACTAATGACACATTGACTAATGTTTGTTTTGACCTAAGACAAAACACCTTAAAACAAAATAAAATAAACCCCCCCAAAAAACAAAATGAACAGACACATCAATAATAGATAGAAGAGAACCCTGTTGGAAGAATATGAGGTCAAGGCAAGATGCAGTTTTTAAAAGGTCAATAGACTAAATATGGAGTCAAATCAGCATCTAGACTAAATAAAGTGGTTAGAGATGGGTCTATACTGGGGTTGGAGATTGGTAGTTAATATCTGTATAATCACTATCAGAGTATGCCAAATGGTTGTAGCTGTCCCTTCCATCCATATACATGACTAGACTGCCTTCTGACTTCTCTGTGGCTTTGTGTGGCCATGTGACTTGCTGAAGCCTATGAGTGGGGAGCGAATATGGCATGTATTACTACAGACTAAAGCATTTATGCTGATGCAATATCCTCTGGAACTCTCCTTTCCCTCTGCCATTGTCATAGGGTGTCAACATTCCTTCACCCTCAACAGTGACGGAAAGTCAAGGACCCAGTCAGCTTGCAATAAGTATTTAAACCGAGGGAGTGACAAAAACTTTTTTTTGCCTTAAAATCACTGAAGTTTTCAGACTGTTTATTACCACAGGACCCCTAACCCATCTTGACTGATAAAATAAAAATTGGTACTTGAAATAATGTATGTAGACGTATGCTTTATCTTGTTCCTTTAATCTTTCCTTGACGGAGGGTGTAGTAGGTTACACCATTTTCACGTAAGAGGCATTTTCTTTTATTGAAAACAGCTGCTAGGTTCCAATTAGACATTTTTGAAAATGAAGATAAGCTTCGTACTGTCAGCTGTGAAATTAAGCATGACTCTAAAAACCATCAGGCAAGCTGGATAAAGGTCGTAGATTTATAGATTTGGTGATAATTAAGATTTCTGAATTTTAAAAAAATGTGTGTGTTGAATCATTTCCATGAGTACCTGACATACTGAATTCTGAAGTGCAGTTTTCTATATCATTCTCATGATAGAAGAAGGACTGTTTCCTCTCTTTGCTCAGGGTAGACAATTTTCACTCACTAATAATACAAACTATGTGTACTTCTCACTAAAGATGGTTAAAGTTTCACCTAAGAAGACATACAGTCATCAAACTCTTCAACTTGTATGAGGAATCTATCTTTTACACTAGATGGCCAGAGGACAAAAATGATGAATTATCTGACTTTTCTAGGCACACTCACTCAAAACTCTTAAAAGAGATAGGGTTTCTATTTTACTGTCTTACTACTTCCATAATGGTTTATGTGTGAACTGAAAGGTAAGACAAAAAGGACCCATTCACTTTCTCTTGTGTTCTTGGTTAGATACAGGAATATGAGTTTTTCTATTTTTCTTCCTCTTTTTCAAGATTTTATTTATTTATTTGACACAAAGAGAGAGAGAGAGCACAAGCAGGGGGAGCAGCAGGCAGAGGGAGAGGGAGAAGCTGAGCAGGGAGCCCAATGCAGGACTCGATCCCAGGACCCTGGAATCATGACCTGAGCTGAAGGCAGACGCTTAACCAACTGAGCCACCCAGGTGCCCCAGTTTTTCTATTCTTCTAAAGGCATTTATAAATCTGGCTTCATAAAATACTTCCAAAGAATACAGATAAAGTTTATCATTTGCAAACAATACATGGATGATATGTGGCATAATGGGGATTAAAACATACCTGAGGCCACTGACGGATTTTTTTTTTTTTTTAAGTAGGCTCTACACCCAATATGGGGCTTGAACTCATGACCCTGAAATCAAGAGTCATCCAGGTGTCCCCAGGTTGTTCTAAAAATAACTCAGGTATGGGGGGGGGAATGGATAAAGGGAATCAAAATGTATAAACTTCCAGCTATAAAATAAATAAGTCATAGAAATCTAATGTATTACCTGTTGACTACAGTTAATAATACTGTATTGTACATTTGAAAGTTGCTAAGAGGGTCCCTGGATGGCTCAGTCAGTTAAGTGTCTGCCTTTGTCTCAGGTCATGATCCCAGGGTCCTGGGATCGAGCCCCACGTCGGGCTCCTTGCTCAGTAGGAGGTCTGCTTCTCCCTCTGCCCTTCACCCTGCTTGTGCTCTCTCTCACTCTCTCTCTTTCTCAAATAAACAAATAAAATCCTAAAAAAAAAAGTTGTTCAGGAAATCTTAACAGTCTTCATCACAGGAAAAAAATAAATTGTAATTATGTATGGTGGCCAATGTTAACTAGACTTATTGTGGTAATCATTTCTCAGTGTATGCAAATATTGAACCATTATGCTGTACACATGAAATTAATCTAATGTTATATGTCAATTATACCTCAAAAAAATGAAAACAATTTAAAACATAGCCTAGGTATGTAATGACAAAACTATTCAATAAACAAATCATTTCCATAATTGTTTTTATTTATGTATCAAATGTTATAAAAATAATCTGAAAAAAATCTGGAGTTCGACTGCCTTTCATGTATATGAGTAACTACTAAAGGAGATAAAATTTTTGAAAACTGTAAGTTTTCTGAATTATTTATTTTGAGAGGATGATGAAAAAGTGAGATAGTTGTTTGTAGAGAACAACTGGTTATGGAAGAGAGTTAGTGATCAAAATTAAGGCATATCCTATCAAACAAAGATAAAATCCTTGAGAAATTAAGTAGTTTTTTTTATTCAAGTGAATCAAGTTGAATTCCAATGTCCTGTGGGGAGTAATGATGGCCATGATGACTGCTATATAAGGACTTCTATTAAATATTGACTTACATTTTGTTCTTACTCATTGACCCAGTGGCTTCTAAATATTTTTAGCAACTATATTCACACCAAAAATTATGATGACCTTCACCAGATGATTTAAGAGGCAACAGTAGAAGTCAATTAAACAGCAATATATATTTCTAATTGACTATATGCTGGAAAATACTATTGAGCAAGAATATGGCTCATCTTCTTTGATGTTGGCTGTAGCAACATTTTTCTAGATATGTCTCTTAAGGCAAGGGAAACAAAAGCAAAAAATAAACTTTTGGACTACTGCACAAAACTTCCTTGTGCAGCAAAGGAAACCATCAACAAAACAAAAAGGCAAACTACTGAACAGAAGATATTTATAAATGATTTATCCAATAAGGGGTTAATATTCAATATACATAAAGAACTTATATAATACAATGCCAAAAAAATACCCAAAAAATCCAATTAAAAAAGGAGAGGACCTGAAGAGCTATTTTTCCAAAGATAGCATATAGATGGCCAACATACATGAAAAGATGTTCCACATCACTAATCATCAGGGAAATGCAAATCAAAACCACAATTAGATATCACCTTATACCTGTCAAAATAGCCAGAATCAAAAAGACTAGAAATGGGCGCCTGGGTGGCTCAGTTGGTTAAGCAACTGCCTTCAGCTCAGGTCATGATCCCGGAGTCCCGGGATGGAGTCCCACGTCAGGCTCCCTGCTCAGCAGGGAGTCTGCTTCTCCTTCTGACTCTCCTCCCTCTCATGCTCTCTGTCTCTCATTCTCTCTCTCGCAAATAAATAAAATCTTAAAAAAAAAAAAAAAGACTAGAAATAACAAATGTTGGTGAAGATGTGGAAAAGAAGGTACCTTCTCATGCACTGATGGTGGGAATATAAATTAGTACAGCCACTGTGGCAAACAGTATGGAGATGCCTCAAAAAATTAAAAATAGAAATAGCATATGATCCAGTAATTCTGCTACTCAGTATTTACCCAAAGAAAACAAAGACACTAATTCAAAAAGATACGTGCATCCCTAGTTTTATTGCAGCATTATTTATAATATCCAAGATGTGGAAACAACCCAAGTATTCATTAATAGATGAATGGATTAAAAAGATGTGGTACACACACACACAGGAATATTACTCAGCCATATAAAAGGATGAGATCTTGCCATTTACACCAACATGGATAGACCCAGAGGGTATTATGCTAAGTGAAATAAGCCAGGCAAAGACAAATACCATGTGATTTCATTTATATGTGGAAGCTAGAAAACAAAACAAATGGATAAATAAACAAAAAGTAGAATCAGACCTATAAATATAGAGAACCAACTGATGGTTGGGAGGGGAAAGGGAGATAGTGGTGGGGGGATGGGCAAAATGGGTGAAGGGGAATGAGAGATACAGGCTTCCATTTATGGAATGAATTAGTCATGGGAGTAAAAGGTACAGCATAGGGAATATAGTCAATGCTACTATAATAGCATATGGTGACAGATGATAGTTACACTTGTGGTGACCACAGCAGAATGTATAAGTATAAGTTATTGAATCACTATGCTGTACACCTGAAACTAATGTAACGTGTGTCAACTATTCTCAAATAAAAAAATGGAGAAAAAATTGCTTACCTATGGAATCTGAGAAATCATATCAAAGACACACTTGCTCAGAGCTACTGACAACACTAAGATATTTCTAGTGTAATACAATCATACAATACTGTTGGAAATGCTAGCTGTATATATGGTTGTGTGGCCTTTGGCAAAAACCAGAAATAAAGCTGTAAAGAATGACTTACACAAATTACAGCTTAGTCAGCTGATGAGGAAAAGAAGAAAAATTAGAAATGAATACATACATTGGGGTAAATCTCTTATCACCAAAATTGATTTTTTCATGCATCTTAGATTTTGTTTTGATTCAATAAATTAAATGAGTCAGAAAATGAATTTAAATCTACCACAAAAATTCATAATAAAATGTATGGTGGATTACTTCTGCTATGACATTTCAATTCACTCATCAGAAGACATCTGATTACTCATGAGTGCTTATATTACATTAGCCTCTTTACTCACGACAAAAGGCTGTATCAGGACTAATCCATTATGGGCTTTTTTTTTTTTTTCCACTTAAAGCTCATCACTACTATCCACATTAAATTCTATATTTAAATGGTAAAATATTGAATTTGTAAATCTTGTTATATAATATAGAATTGTTCTAAATTATTTTTTATCTATCAGAATATTGAATAATTGTTCTGAAAACAGAGCTTGAGTCTTCAGTGAAACAAGATTATATAAATTTTTGCGATACCATTTAATCAAGGGGAAAGAAATGCGTAGTTTTTCTGAAGAGCCCACTAACTCTCTCTGGATTTTTTTTCTTTTTTCTAGAGCCAGATTTGACCTGAACAGCAAGATAAAGACACAGACAAAATCTTTTCTACTCCTATGTCTTCATTTGTAGAGATCTGATATCCAAACAGAACTGGAGTCATTGTCTTGCTTCTTTATCTGTTTTAGTATTCTTGGTACATAAAAAAAAGTTCATTTCTCCTAAAGGGGTCTCCAAAAATATCTTTCTCAATTTAATTTCTCATAGGTTTTCAACTGGTTGCAATGCTCTATTAGACATGTAGGGAATATAATTTAATCCAAAACTTTTTTCAGAGACCATCAGACTATAAATAGGGACTTAATTTTAATGTTTAGATTTAGTTTCCTAACAAGACCGTTAATTTTGCCATAAATGGGCTATAGATTTGAGTGTATATGTACTTAAAATCTGGTTTGTGATCCAATGAGAGAAATGTAAAATAGGAGGAGAATGTCTTTTCTAAACCATTGGAGTCACAGGAGAGGCCATCTTATTCTAAATGACGAATCTCTGGATGGCCATCCTATTACATAGAAAATGAACTTGAAGTTTTCAAAACCTTTTTAATACAAGAAAGAGCAAATGTCTACCTACCACTTTTCCCCCATTTTCTTTTACTGTGAAATGTCTATAGAAGGAGAGTTTATATTAAGGAATGAAGGCAATCACTTTTAGCATTAAAACCTTCTAAGTTTTACTCTTGCTGATTCAAATACCAGCATCATCCCCAGGGCAGACACAAATGTGGTTCTTGCTGATGTAAATGTTTGATTCTTCCTGGCATTGTCCAGAGTGGTGTTTCATCTGGGTCACTGTCTCTAGAGATGAAAAGATTTACCTTTTGTCTTTTGCAGAGAGAGCAATTGCTTTCACTCCTCTGGGAAGGAAACCAAAAATACTGGTCTGGATATTAATTTGAGAGCCAAGCTATTAGGAGTAGAGTTGCCAGATAATCAAATTTAATACAAATAGTTTTATTTGTTAATTCTGGCAATCCTTTTTATGAGTCTTTCATCACCATCCAGTGGCTTCTTCCAGGAGAGTGCAGATGAAGGAATCTTTCCAGAAGCATGAGGCAGGAGGCACACTAGACAATTAACAGAAGCTCTTTCTGCTCCTGCTGGAGCTATGTTATGTATGTCCGAAGCTGCTATTGTTTTGTAAAATAAGATATTTAAGGTGATAAGGCATTCACTTTGAGGTTGAGGAGGAGGTAGTGAGGATGCATTATTGAACATTTTTCAAGGATAACTAGAGTGAAAAGTGATACTCTATATTATCAAATGCAGAGATAATGCCGTTCAATCATGATGCCTTTGTTCCTGATGGGAGCAAGACATCACTATGACATTTGATTTTCAAGCTAAGGTTTCTAAATAAATGCTGTAATGACTTTTGTTTCTAGGAGAAAGGAGAGCATATTCATCTAATTCTTGTACTAAATTGTGAGATCTCCATTAAGCATTTTTGTTATTATAGAACCATAGCAGGAAGATAAATTTCTCCCACACACATACTGACATAAACAAGTTTGTTAGGTGGTTTATGTCTCCATCTTTTTCAAAGAATGATTTATTTTCAAAACTCAATTTGGCTTTCAGAAAATAGTTTATTGATCTCTTAGCGAACTTATCTCTTGAAATAGTGTCACATTGCATTTTTTAAATGTATATTTAACAGATGCTAATATTTTGTTATAGAGGGAACACACTGTAATTTAATATGAGATATAGTTCATCATATTAATAATCATACTTTATAATCTTGAATGTATACCTATACACTGCTTTGCCCAAACAATTGAATGCTTTAGAAAGATGCAGATGGATTTATATTTTATTAATTAAATTGTATTCCATATGTACCAACAGAGCTCCCAATCAAACAATCAAACAAACATGTGGGATTTTGTGAAAGGAAGCTTTTACCCAATTAGAATAAAGTAATATTTTGAAATTTATTTAAACAAGATTCTTTTAAAATCCAATACTTACATAAATATATCATTGGTTACTGAATAAATGAATACATTATTACACTATTTACTGTTTGAGCAAACTTGAAAACTGAAATAGAAAATACATTTATTTTCACTTAATATTTAAATTGTTCTTTTATTTCTATTGTGACTACGTGAAAGAGGAAGGGAAATAGGATGCTCTCATTATTTCCTGAACCCAAAATATTTCCTTGTCTTATTGATTTATTTTTATAACAATAAAGAAATTCCCTGAAATAAATATATACAACATAAATTCCTCATGTGTTTTTTTTTTTTTTCCTAAAAAAGCATAAAGGATACATACACACACAAATTCTTACATAAATATTCAGGTTCATTCTCATTTAAGTACTAATTTCATACTCCATTTGAAAAACTGAAAAAATTTAAATTTTTTAGTATTATTTTTACACAGAAGACCAGCAATTTTTCAAAATTCAAAGTAGTTCTTTGTTTTCTTTCTCTTTTTTTTTTTTTTTTTTTTTTGTTGTAGCTTTTTTTGTACTTATGACAAATGATCATTTTAAAATTTGAACTTGGAGCAAGTTATCCTTCAAGCTGAGGATGTTTTTGTTTTGTTCTGTTCTGTTTTTACCATAGGCTTTAATTCAATTTTGACAATGCCCATGTGAACATGGGTGAATTCACAGATTTAAATGTAATGTTTTGGAGTTGCAGATAAAGGGAGAAACCAACAATATCTCAACACCACAGACTATATTCTTCTATCCTTTTTTATGTCCCATCTGAGAACACCATCCCACAATGTGTCAGCTTATAGTGCTGACGTATTGCTGTGCATAGCGCATTCTGGGACTTGGATATGTAGGCAACCTTCAGTTTTATAGTCTAATGCTAAGAAAAGCAATCAGGGTGATCCGCTAGGCAATCAAATGAGGCATGCTTCCACAAGGGCAGCTGAAATTCCTCGGTTTACACCTCTTGTAGGAATGCAGTGTTTAAAAATTCCACCATGACAATTGGATGTTTATTGTATATTTTAACAGCTACACTCGAAGATTATTTATTTTTCGAATGTTGCAAAACAAGGGTCAAAATCTCCGTAAAATCAAAGCAAAACAGCCATCTACTTTTATTGAGCAACTTTTCAAACATAACTGCTTAAATTAACTCATTACTGAAGACAACTGATAGAGTCCTTATGAGCAATAAACATTCCCAGGGGAGTCAAGGAGCTGGGAAAGTAGACTCTTTAAAGACCATTTATAACAAAACCCGAAGAGATATAAATAATGCAATATCGAGAACTGCATCTGATCATTTTAGTGTGAAATACTGCAGACTTGCAGATGCATTTGCCAAAAACTACATTTACCTATGTATTCTCTCCCTAACTGACACATTACAAATAAATTGACCCCCCTCGTAAGAATACTCTTCTAAGCACAATACATAGATGCACATACCAAATTTATCGCACTGTTATTGGACTAGAAAAGATCAGATTTTCTCATACAAATAAAGTGAAAATGGTTCTTCCAATTTAAGGTCCATAAAACACTTATTCAAGATAAAAGCAGGTTATTTAGCAATATTGGAATTTGTGAGATGCACTATGGGTGCACCAGAATGAAATAGAAATTTCAGTGATGGAAAATCATCCTCCTTCCCTCTCGATAGTATAATAACCTTTTAAATCATGTTTGACATTTGTAAGTTGAGTGAGCTGGCAGCCCTGTAAAGTCTATGTGGTAATATATGTGGTAAACCCTTTCTGGAGCAGTAATCTCATTGCTGTGTCTAACGGCTCTCACTTCATGTGGCCGGCTGGGCCCCAAGAGACTTATTTGACTCTGCCTTTCTCGAGCCACTGGTTGCTAATGTTCCTTATTATGAGGAAAGCAGAAACGTGCCTTCAGGCAATGGCCACTCTGCTCGAGGACAACCACCAGCCAACCTTCTGCTGAGCTGTTTTGTTTTAAACGATTAAATATGCACATGCGTTATACAAAGGGGGTTCTTTGTGCTTCAGAAAACAGTATGACAGTGATATTTACTCTGCTCCAATTGCTAATCTGACAAGCTCCATCTGGTAAGCAGACCCTTTCTCTTCCCATCACCCTAAATCTCTGAAGGAAAGTGGACACTAGTGGCGTATGCCCGTGGCTGGTCCTTATGCTTAATGAGGTAGAATATTTAGGTTTTAACTTTCAGGACACCTATAAGACATGAGAAGGAAAGCTTTCCCCCTAAAGAGAGCTACATGGGTCCATTTTATATCACTCCTCTTCTCATTTAGAAATGAAGCCCAGCAATTTATCTCCTTACGATGGGGAAGTTGAGATTTAATTCTTCTGAAAACATTCCGTGATCTTCGGTGTTCCCAGAGAAATCTTAGCTTATCCCTAGTTCTTGCCCTTATATTTTTATTGCCGTCTCATTTACCTGTCTTTCCTACTCAAATGTAAGCACTGTGAAGGCAAGAAATGTAGATTATTTCACACGTCTACCTAGTAGCTGCTTTCTAATATTAGTCGCACGGATAAATGTAGACATTTCCACTCTGTTATAAACATGGAATATTTATACCATAGGAATAAATGTGATGTCAAAATAATCCCTTTAATTTATCCCCAAATGGTTATTTTTGCCTTCCACAGTTTATCAAAGAATTTCATTTATCTTGGCCTTTGTTACTCATTAAGCGACAGAGTGTTCATTCTGTGCAATCTATATTCATACCTGAGACATATTCTAGGAATTCAAATTTTCAAATTAAAATAGTACCCTCTACATACAGTTTACTTTATTGTGCTTTGGGGGAGGGGAACAATAATTACCACTTATTATTTCACAGTTCCTGTGAGCCAGTTTAGAAGCAAGTGAGCAGGGTAGTTACGGCTTCAAGTCCTTCCCAAGTTGCAGATCGGTTTCAATGGCAGTCATTTTAAGGATTCACTGGGGCTCGCAGGGCGGCTTGCAACTTGACCCACTCAGGTAGCTGAGCCAGCAGCTTGGTGTTGGCCGTGGCTATGGGTTGTCAGTGCAGACCTGTTGTGCTTTGTAGCAATATAGAAAGACGCAGGCATGGGGACACTGTTGCATGTTCCTGTCTAGAAACGAATGTGTATTCTGAGGGAATGAATAATTTCTATCATTGAATGTGGTAGCATATTAAGTCCCATGAATTCCAGGTATAGAGGGATTAAAATGAAAGGTTATTTGTTCATTTTATGGCGAGAAGCATTGCTGCTGTTTTCTATCAGATGCTGATGAAAAAAAAAAAATCTGAACAGGAAAGATAAAACATTCCCTCACTCAATTTGTATTTTATACACAATCTAAAGCTGACTTTATCTGACTGGGATGTAAAGGCATCTGAGACTTTGGTTTGGAAGTGGGAAACAAATGATGAAACTTCCTCGGCCAGCATAGGGTCACTTTCTCAATATAAAGGTCATAGCCAGCAGCTGTTGCTGCCTTCCAAGGATGTATTTCAGCTATATTGATGTATACTTTTATTTATTATTTAGAGGATATTTAGTATATTTTCTAATAGGTATTTGAAATTACAGTTGATTTTAAACCTTTCAGAATAATAGAGTGAGATGGAATATGGTAGAAGAGATTTGAAGGGGGGGAAATCGGAGGGGGAGATGAACCATGAGAGACTATGGACTCTGAGAAACTGAGGGTTCTAGAGGGGAGGGGGTGGGGGGATGGGTTAGCCTGGTGATGGGTATTAAAGAGGGCACGTTCTGCATGGAGCACTGGGTGTTATGCACAAACAGTGAATCATGGAACACTACATCAAAAACTAATGATGTAATGTATGGTGATTAACATAACAATAAAAAATTTTTAAAAAACAAAACAAACAAACAAAAAGAAGAGATTTGGAAATTTGGCATTAACCCTAGATATGGGGTCCACAATCACCAAAACTTTTAAGAATTTCTAGCCCAAGAATGTACATTAAATATATAGAAATATACACAGGTACATTTATTGGCTCATTGGTTTTATTTGCTTAGCTAGTACAACTCACAATTATTTAGGAGTGATTATGCAAAGTGAAGGAGGTTTAGCCTAAAACTTATGTTCGTATGAAGAGAAGCGAGGCTTTAGAGTGATAATAGTTATATTTAAATTAAGTGCTCACTATGAAAAAGGCACTATTCTCAGTAATTTACATGTGTTAGTTCAATCTTTACAACAACCTTCTGGGGTCAGTTGTTATTATCTTCATCTTATTAATGAGAAAACTGTGGCTCAGAGAGGTCAGGTAACTTGCCTGAGGACACAGAGCTTGGATGTGCCAAAATTTAGCAGTTTAGCTAGTCATGTGTTTGGTGACCACCCTATGCCTCCAGTAGTTTTTGAAGTTAATAATATTTGACAACTGGTTTCTAAACTAAAAGGGAAGTCTCATTTTAGCCATTATTAGGACTACAAGGGGGGTCAGAAAAGGGAATCTTTCATTTGACTATTTATGACTATTTTGCAAATAAATGATATACAAAAACTATTTTTATTTTTGTTCACATGTGAATTTAGATATCCACAATTATATGTGTGATCAGAACTCATTAAACCTTAGATGAGTGGATAAATTGATAAATGAATAAATACATAGATCTCTGTATAAGATACACCTATGTCAATTTATCATTATAAAGGCTATATACAAATAGAAGCCATTACTGAGTACTATTTCATAGACTGCACTTTGCTAATGCAATTGATTATATTATCAGCAATGATGGCATCTGCTTAGGATCTCTCCCAGTCACCATTAGTAATTATCCTGACAACAATATTACTACTACTAATAAAAACATACTGGGGATTCAGACTCTAAAAATCTTATGGAAAGTATGAATAAAAATACCTTTCGAAAATGTTGTTATCCTTTTAAATCAGTAACATATAATTTAAATGTTTAAAATGAATCTATTCTTCCAAAGTAGTTTAAGACAAGTCCCCAAAACCTCTATTTCAGTCAAATTGTAGCCCCTGAACCTCTCCTATAAAGAAATTCTGGAGATACCCATTCTCTAAAATATTGAGGTTTTAATGAAAAGAAAAAAAAAAAAGAAACAACAAACTAGATGGAGAGAAAGAGAGACAGTGGAAAAGTAGAAGGTGACATGGTTTATTAAAAAGTAAAGAATACCAAAGGCACCTGGCTGACTCATTTGGTAGAGTATGTGACTATTGATCTCAGTGTTTTGAGTTCAAGCACCAAGTTGGGTGTGGAGCTCCCCCCTCCCCCAAAAAGGGGAAAGAATACCAAATGGAAAAATGACAAGGTTTAATGTACCACAGTTTCTTCTTCTTCTTCCCAACAATATCTTCTTTCATCCTGTTAGCATCAGTATCTTGTGTAGCATAACGGAGACAGAACTAAAAATTCCAAAGACTGATACAAAAATAACCTCTTTAAAATTAGAAAAAAAAGAACAGATGGGTTGGGCTGCTACATTCATGCTTCCTACATTGTACTAAATTGAGTTAGAAGGAATAATCATCTCTTGGGGTCCCTGCCTAAAGATCTAGTTAGAGCCTGACTCTTAAGCTACTATTGATTATCCTCAATTCTGAGTGGCTGCTCTATAGACTAAATTAACTGTCTAAATAACTCTTTCTTACAATATATTTTGGAATACGTAAGACAGTTTTGCAAATGGTAAAACTCGAGGCACAGTCAATAGCTTGAACAAGAGCAATAACAAACATGTGATTTCCCTACTGTACTATATATTAAATTCTGTATCAATTTCTTTTTGGCTCTGAATCTATGCTAATCTGCAAGAGTGATTAAAGTTACAGCATATGCATTGCTACCCATGTTGTGTATACACAATATATAACATGTATGGCAGATTTATATGTTTATGGGTGAAAGAATGAGCTATTTTGTTCCAAGTATGAGAATATGATGAGTGTTATGGAAATATTTGCATTCCATATTTATTTTCACAACTCTGTCTTTTTCTGTGTCACCCAGGCTCAAAATCTTTGAAGTAACTTGGAGTCCCCATCTCCCTTCTTTTAATTCCAGCTAATTGGCAGACCTTGCCTGTCATTCCTCTGCTCTTTCATCTGTGTCATAGTCTTTATTCTTACAGCTGCTTCTCAAAATCCCACTCTCAATTAGTCTGAACTAAGATTTTCAGCCATGACTTAACACACCTCTAGACTTTCATTCTTTGTTGTCTCCAAATCACCCTTGGCTCTCTCCTAAATTGTTCTCCCTAAAACACATCCTGACACAGCCCATGCCACCTCTCTCTATTCCAGTGTCCCACCCTCCATTTCAATGTGAATTTAAACAACACTTAGCCTAATATTTTAGGTTTGCCTCGATGGAATTCCAATTCACTTCCCTAACTTTATTTTCAGTGTTTCACATTCAGTGAAACACCACTGATTTTATTCACACATGCCTCTCTTTTCCCTCTTTCTAAAACGTTTCCTCCTTCTTCCTCACCATCCACATCCTACTTATCATTCAAAATCTAGTTCAAATTCTACTTTTTTGCCTATGAAATTTCCTTGACTCTCATAATTCTATTCACCACAAGAGATGAAAATAACACCTCCGTCTTCTCAGATTTCCTGGCTACTGATCTATTCTCGACATTAGAACAGATTTTTCATAAACAGTGTTTCACTGTAATTATGCTCACATTTGTCTTATCTTCCATACCAATTATAAGCACCTTAAGGGCATTGATTATTTACTCTATGGCGCCAAGCATGCTGACATGTACATAGGAGGCATTGATGAATGCACGAATGAATGCATGAATGAAAGCATGAATGAATGAGTAAATGAATGAATTTGTCCATAACAGAAAAGAATTTGAACTCAAGTCTCCTGAATCCCCATCAGGGTGTTCCGTTCACTCCTCTGCTGATGGTAACTTGCTTTTTAGTCAGCTGTGACTATTACAACGCACTACCTTCAACATTATACTTTCACAGTATCAAATAACCCTCATTACAATTTTCCATGACTGATGTAAACCTTTCCCTACTGCAATTCAATCTCCTTATATTTTCCGCTGGTCTGAAGGCAACATGACAGGGTAAGAAGACAAAAGGCCTGTGAGTTTAGCAGTCTGGATTCTAGGCCCAGCTCTCCCACATTTCTTAGCTTGGCAAATCAGTTAGCCTCAGTTTCCTCGCTTGTTTGGGCTGGATGATCTGGGAGTTCCTTTCCAGCTCTGAAATTCCGTGGAGGTGAAAGGCATAATCTGCTAGCCTTGACCTTTAGGAAATCATTTTACATGCCTGAGTTCCTAAGAATTATTATTAAATGACTCTGTTCTTCCCTGTTGCTAGCTGCTATAGTTCTAATACTCATTCTGAGCTCTAACGTTCAAACTTCGTTTGAATATTGTTCAGTTCATGCTGAGAATTTCCCTACATCTGTGACACAGCCCTCAGAATTTCCCTGGAATTCTTCACCCAAAAGGCTTCATTTCCCTATCACTGAATCCTTTGATGGTTTTTGTGCCATTCATTATTTGGTTGAGGAGGCTTTGCTGAATAACCCACAAGCTTAATGCCCTGCCTCCTTGGGTAGCCACCCATTGACAGACCCATGCAACTGCTGCCTGGTTTTTCAACCTTCTTGGCACTTGTCCAGTGACGACTCTTACTCCTTCTAACCTTCATAAGTATGCCTCTTCATGTCAGTGTGCCTTCTATCTCAGACAGGGTCTGCTTTTCTCCTTTCTACCCATGTTCAAGGTCTGTTTCCTTCCCTTTCTGTCCTGTGCAAACTTCTTTTGCTTCTTTTGTTTGCCAATTTTTTTGTCTTCCCTGTACAGACCCTGAGTGTTCACTAGGGTCTCGAAAAGCAGAGGCATTGATAATATGGTGTGGACTTGACATAAATGTGGGAAAATAATCAGAACCAAGTGATAGAAGTACAAGTGTTTAAAGTTAGATCCTAGATGACAGACTACTGAAAATACAATATGGTAAATGTGCTCAGTCTATGGCAAACTTCCGGAGGAGGCAGGGATTCTGTCATCTCATCACAAGCATTCTGGAAGCTGTTTCTTTTAACTGGATCTGCCTTGAAAGAAATCATCTCGGTTCTGTGACAAGGATGCACTTAGACAAATACTTTAGGGTGCTCATTGTAACTTCCTCTCATTTCTAAAACCCAAGAGATTCCTGTTCAGTCTGAAGATCACTTTGCCCAAAGTTAAACTAAATTCAAAAAGATTTATCCAGTAGATCAGTAATTATTAACTTTAGCTGAACATTAGAGCCATCTACGGAATCTCAGAAATTACGCTGAGATATCACACCTAGGTTGACTGGTTTGGGCCTAGACATCAGTATTTATAAAAATTTCCCTCCAGTAATCATGAATTGTGCCCTTTAGTATTTATCCAAAATAGTTAAAAACTTATATCCAAACAAAAACCTGAACTTGGGTGTTTATAGCAACTTTATTCATAATTGCCAAAACTTGGGAGGAACCAAGATGTCCTTCATAAATAAAGGACAAATGAACTGTGGTACATCTAGATAATGGAATACTATTCAGCATTAAAGAGACATGAGCTATCAAGCCATGAAAAGACATGGAGGACATTTAAATGCATATAATTAAGTGAAAGAGCCCATCAGAGAAGGTTACATACTGTATGATTTCCTAAAGAAAACTTCCTTAATTCACAATCTGTGAAATCTCACAGCACCAACCCAACCCCCTTTCTTCATATCACAGCGTTAATTTTATATTTATTAGTTGGGGGTATAGTCTCTATCCCAATCTCAACACTAGACTGTACAACCTATGTAGCCAGTGACTTTATCTGATTTTGCTAACCAAAGTATCCCCAGCTCCACAAGAACAAACAAACAAAAACAAAATTTGCCAATATCCAGACTCTTAAATTCAAAACATATGCAGGTTTAATCAATTATCTGGTCTTCACACAGATTTGTAATGGTGCCATAAACATAATGACCACTAAGCTTCTAACTTTTAACGCTAACGTTCATAGATCTGATTTTACTGGCAAAATGTTACTCTCCATAATAATACAATACAGTGTTATTACACTTTTCAATTCTGGACCCAAGGTATAATCATTTGTATGCATAGGCTTGAATCATCCCTAGTCTCCTTTATTTTTTCCTCAGTACAAATGAATGCAATCCACTAATTGTAGATCCACTGTAACACATTCTGTTAATGCAGTTGCTCAGGAAAAGTGTAATTACATTTTTGTTTGGGTGTATTTTGTACAAAATCTGCCACGTTGAAATTTACCTCAGCTGTTGGTTCACAGAGGGTGTCAGACCTGTGGGCTGTCACATGGTCAAATAAGGAAACCGCACAACAGGCATGTTAATTAGTATTGCATAAGCACAGCCATAATGAAGTCTAATTGCTTTGCAGCGGCGGTTACCGTTAAGACCCCAAACCCTCACCAGTCTTCCGTGAAGAAAAGTCAAAACAATGAGAATTTTTTCCCCAAAAAACTTGTATGCTTTTAAGCATGCTGGCTTAACATGCAAATACTCTATAGAGATGTCTGTCCCTTGCATGTTTTTGCTCTATACTATTTTCTCCCTACTTTTATCCTTCTCTATCCATTACCATCATCCTTTCCACACGCACATTTTTACTAACAACTGTTCATCTGATTCTTGCCATCTAAACTAGTTCCCACAATTTCTAAAAACAATTTCATGCTCAGTTTTGCAGTCTGTATTTGATCTTAGTGTAAAAAAAGAAAAAGAACAAAATTCATCACTACACACATAAAATAACCCTGTTCTTCAATAAACCCAAGAACTAAATGGGAAACCTAACAATCTTCCATGAACCTAAATTATTACACACCCCGAGATATCCACTTTTAATCAAATTTGGAGTGATTCAATGAGGATCAAATAGCCAAGTGCTCATTTTATACATAATATTGTCACTGATCCTAAAGGGAAAAAAAATAAAATCTGTGTGTGGTTATTTGGTCAGTTTCATTCATGCTTATGTTAATTTAATTCAAACTTTTCAAGGAACAATGACTGTCAATTACATTAAATTATACTCTAGGGAGAGGCCTTGCAAACATGTGGATTACAATCTGCAAAAGAAAAAACAAGACATCAAAGCATTTCAGTGATCTGAATTGCAGTCATCTTTTAGAATGGCATCTTAAGGAATTTTAAGAGCAGCAGAATCTATGAGTGGCTCCTCTCAAATATCTGAAATCCTCTAAAAATCCCTGTCCCACATAAATAGCCTTTTACTGTATGTTTCCTTAAATTTTATTCTTGCCAACTCAATAATTTGGATTCTGACAGTCTAAAGATGTGAAAAAAAATAACGTGCTTCAAGATTTGAGGAAGGAAAATAAATTCTGGAAGTATCTAGGGATTTCATGTTTCAAAAACAATCCCAGCTTCATTTCTTTTTTCTTTTCAATCAAAAGGAAATATATCATAAAAGCATTTTGAACTTAAAAAAAATAAGGGGTTACTGGTTTGAAGGAATAAGAATAATTCCTGCAGCTGAATTTAGAAATCCATTAAAAGATAATGTTAAAACAATATCTGCCAATTTGAAAACTGTGCTGCAATTCCATTTTATAAGATTTTTTTTTAAAGATTTTATTTATTTATTTGAGAGAGAGAATGAGAGAGAGAGAGCATGAGAGGGGGGAGGGTCAGAGGGAGAAGCAGACTCCCTGCCGAGCAGGGAGCCTGATGCGGGACTCGATCCAGGGACTCCAGGATCATGACCTGAGCCGAAGGCAGTCGCTTAACCAACTGAGCCACCCAGGCGCCCCTATAAGATTTTTTTTAAGGGCACAACTCTATAGGGAGCATGTGCTCAGAGAGGGGTTTGTGGGCGTTTATATGTATATGTTAGTGTGCATATAGCCATACTTAACAAATACTCATGGGTTTATTTCAAGAGTAGAAGGGATTGCATGATGAATCAGTTCCATAAAACAATGGCTTATGAACTCCAGATGTAATGCTTTTGCACTTTGTCTAATAAGCAGAGGGATTTGTCAAAGAGAGCCTGTTTTCTAAAAGAGCCCACACGAACATCAACCTCTATTTTTAATCTGTTTAGAATTCCAAGTTGTCTTTCGCTGGTACAGAGGAATCAAGAGTGAAACCATTTGTACCTTATTTCTCAGCAGCACATTACTCAACATCTAGTAAGGTCCAAAGTTCTGAAATATAATTTAAACAAACTCCTGGCTAAAATGCAACAAACAAACAAAAAAAAAATAGGAATGTTTCACATAGTTTTCAGAGTACACGTCAAGAACAATAGACTAAATAATTATTTAGTACACTCATGTGAAGAGGGAAAACCACATGGACAAAATGGAAAAAAAATAAATTTCAGCATAGTTCAATACATAAACACTGCTTTTTAAATTCCTATCAGAGTGACGAAAGGACTGTAAGAAGAGTCTACAGTGATGATGTCAAGAAGGCAAATTCATAATATTTGCAAAAATGACATTGTCTCATAATTTCACGTCTCCATGCTTCCATAGGTTCTTTGGATATTTTTAATTCACTTCATTTATCAATGTGGAAGATGTTCAAGATATATGATTCACTTAGTGAAACATGGTATAAGATAATATCTATAGTAAGCTACCAATTTATAAAACACAAAGCTAACTGCATATATGCACAGATTATGCACAGATGTTAATGGAATGAGATGCTTAGGGGGTTAGGGTGGGAAAGAGACTTAATTTTCCCTGCATAGCTTTTATATACATATATTTTCATAGCTTTTATTTTTTTTGGTTTTGTACTAATAAAGTATTACCTTTTTAAAGATAAATAAAATTTAATGTTAAAAATATATTTGATTACTACTGTAAACCTAGCTCTCGATTAAGACATTTTTGGTCTTGTTTTCATGGAACATGTATATATTTTGGGAAAACGAGTGGTATGTACAAAAATAAAGTAAAAAACAAAAGTTTGGAAAATAGCACAACAATGAGTATATGATATGGAGTAAATGAGATCTATGAGTTCCATAAAGGTCACAGTATCTTAAATACTTAAGAAAAAATTTCAAGTGGGGTGCCTGGATGGCTGTCAGTTAAGCATCTGCCTTTGGCTCAGATCATGATCTCAGGGTCCTGGGATCAAGCCCCACATCAGTTTCCCTGATCAGCAGAGAATCTCCTTCTCCTTCTCCCTCCTCCCCACTGCTCATGCTCTGTCTCTGCCTCTCTCTTTCTCTCTCTCAAATAAATAAAGTCTTAAAAAAACAAAACAAAACAAAAAACTTCAAGTGAAATTAGAGATTGTAGGATCTTTATAGAGAAGGAAAAATAAAAGACCAATTCTGTCAAAAATTGCAATTCAGAGCACCATATGAAGACAAGGTTGACCAAAGCAAAGTCCCATTTGATTATAGTGGTGTGTGTGTGTGTGTGTGCGCGTGTGTGTGTGCGCGCGCGTGCGCATGCATGAATTGGTAGACTGCATGGAGCTGTGGAGAGTAATGTCCATGTAAGTGTGTAAGTGCTGAAATGAGGTGACTGGATCCAATGGCAGAAGATTATTCTTTTCATGATTGTTGAAAGGAGTTATTTGATTTTCTTTCCTTTTCTTTCTTTTTAAAAACTTCTTCTTGTAATCATTTTTTAAACTCGATTATAACACCTACAGTGAAGTACACAAATCATAACTGTTCAGATCAATGAAGCTGTACAAAGTGAACATATCCACATAACCTGTCCCTAGATGAAGATCTGTAATATTACCAGTCTCCCAGAAGTCTTTACCATGAACACCCTTCCCCCATACACGCACACCCAAGGTTACTAATATTCTTCTCTATCACCAAAGATTAGTTTTCTTTTTTTTTTTTTTTTTAAGATTTTATTATTTTATTTATTTGACAGAGAGAGAGAGAGACAGCTAGAGAGGGAACACAAGCAGGGGGAGCGGGAGAGGGAGAAGCAGGCTCCTGGCCGAGCAGGGAGCCCGACGCAGGGCTCGATCCCAGCATCCTGGGATCACGACCTGAGCTGAAGGCAGACGCTTAATGACTGAGCCACCCAGGTGCCCTAAAGATTAGTTTTCTAGTTGCAGAACATTAAATAAAGGGAATCATATCACACAGGCTCTTTTGGGTCTGGCCTCTTTCACTCATTATGACTATCAGATTCATGCATGTTCATGCATATGGCAACACTTGACACAAAAGGGTTAACCTTTTTAGTCCTTTTGGCTAAATAATTATAAATATTCATTAACCCAAGTGTAAAGCATGGAAGTGAGAAAAGGTTAATTAGGCATTAAAATCTTTGATTTGTATTGCACTTTACAATTCACCTTGCTACATATTTCTTATTTCATTTGCCCTATACAATAATACCAGCTATTGGGAGATATTATTAGCATTTCTATTATTATCATTATTATTTTACAGATAAGATTAGAGAGTTTGCTTTACTTACTGAAGGTTTTATTTAAACAGCAAGCAAGGGGTTAATTGTCATTCACACCCAGGCTTCCACCTTCAAAGGACATGTGGCTATAATACAAAGCCACATTATCTACATTATTATTTGAATAAAGAAAATGGAAAAACCCATTTCTCAGCTTCCATGACCTATCATTACTCCTTAGAAAATGTGATGCTGGTGTTGGGTAACATTTATATTGCACCTACCACAGGTCAGACCTTCTCCTAAATGCTTATATTCTCCCACTTAATCATCATAAAAATCATTATGAAGAAGGTACTATCATCAGCCCTAGTTAATAGTTGAGAAAACTAACACCCAGCGAGGTTAAGAAAATTTGCCGAAGATCACAGAGTGAGCAACTCTATCTAGTTTGGTAAACTCCGGTAAAGAGCTAGATAGTAAATATTTTAGGTTTTGTGGGCCACACTGTCTTTGTTGTGCCTATTTAGTTCTCCCACGCTATAGCCCAAAGGAAATTAATGGGCATGGCTGTGTTACAGTAGGCCTTATTTCCAAAAACAGCCACTGGGTCAAATTCAGCCCACTGGCTATAGTTCGCTGATTCAGTCTATCAGTGCTCACCAAATACTTGAAAACACCATAATGCAAATTCTGAGTGAAATTTAATTTGTGGGTGAACCTGGAGAAACACTTGCCAAACATAACTATCAAAACATGTTGCAAAAGTAAAGCAGAATATATCTGAACGCAAAAGCATCTAGTTAGCTCGAGTCCCTCCTAACTAGCTATTCCATTGTGGGTGATTTGAATCCATCAATGCAAGTGCACAGCACAAGCCAGAATCAAAGGGCAAGTGAAAATGAACTTCCTTGACAAAAAGTTAACCTTAACCTTTCCTTACTAATTTTATATATGGAACAATCTTTATTGCAGGACTTGACTAATCAAGAGTTGTGAAAACTCTTATACCAGGCAAAGGCTGGATTTCATTGGTCTGGGAGTTAGTAAAGAAAACCAGTCAGGTAGGTTCAAAAGACCCAAACAAATAGAACGAAATTAAAATGTATGAATATATCATCATGTAATTGAATTGCACAATTTTCATCATTTTAAGGAGTAGTGGTGAGTATATTTTCATTTTAGAGATAAAAAGATGCCTTCCTCATCTAAAAGAGTGTGAATAATTAAAACCCTGCCACTTTTTTTTGCATTTTTTTATTTTATTATGTTAATCACCATACAGTACATCATTAGTTTTTGATGTAGTGTTCCATGATTCATTGTTTGCGTATAACATCCAGTGTCCATTCAGTACATGCCCTTTTTAATACCCATCACCAAGCTAACCCATCCCCCCAGCCCCCTCCCCTCTAGAACCCTCAGTTTGTTTCTCAGAGTCCATAGTCTCTCATGTTTCGTCTCCCCCTCCGATTTCCCCCGCTTCATTTTTCCCTTCCTACTATCTTCTTTTTTTTTTTTTTTTTTAACATATAATGTATTATTTGTTTCAGGGGTACAGGTCTGTGATTCAACAGTCTTGCACAATTCACAGCGCTCACCATAGCACATACCCTCCCCAGTGTCTATCACCCAGCCAGCCCATGCCTCGCAAAAGCCCTGCCAGTTTTATAAATTGTATGCTTTGCTTGCCCTTGTCTTAGAATCCAGTTTATTTTTAAAACAAACATTCTGAAAATCTTTGATATCACATTCAGCAATCCATCTGCTCCAATGTAAATTCTTTCAAGTGCAGGTGGCCCTGTAACGTTGTGTGAGAGCAATTAATGAAGTTTTAAATCTCTTTTGCTCTTTCACGCTCGGCTGGATGGTAAAAAGGGGTCATCATCTTTTATTCTCTAGCTTAACAGTATACACAATTAGATATTTTCATGCCTTTTTATTTCCCTTTTAGATACATATATTATGCATGTTTTCTGGGTAGTTCTAGATGCAGACCAAATAAACTCACCAAAGAATGATGAAAATATTAACATATACTATAGGTTATATTAATAATGCTTTAAAAAGAAAAAAAATGTTATAAAGAAAATATTTCAATTGGCCACAACTGTCATTTGTATTCTCAAGATTATAACAGCAACTAGAGTAAAAAAAACATAATAATAAGGAAGAAAGCTTTTTACACTAACATCAATTGTTTAATGGAAAAGTCCCCAAATCAGATATTTATTATGTTTCATTTCAGATGCAAAACTTCTCTTCATGTGTTAGTACTGCATTCCCTTTAGTTAAATAATAATTCAATAGCAGATTTATAAATTAATTGATTGGACCCCCAATTTTTCTGGTTATTCTATTATGCTTTAAGCCTAATGGTGACTCAGATCAAATTATGCTTAAAATAAAATGTATTAGAGCTTGTTTAATTTATGACCTTATTCGTTTAGATATACTTATTGTATTTTGCTCAGTACATTGAGAATTAAGTTGTTTCATACTGAAATTACATTTCATAAGGCGTGGATGGTGTGGATAGCTTTGTGAAGAGCACATTTATTTGTTTTAAACTTGAATACAAAATTTGTGCTTCTGCTTTATAGAGAGAAATATGTCCTCATCATTAAAGTTGAATTTGTATATTAGAATACATGTCATTTATAGTTATAATTATGGAATTATAGTAATAATTCAGTAAATGCTGAAGACCAAAAAATAAAGTTTCTGAAGGCACTGTAAGTCTTGTCGTTCTGGCGACCTGTGCAAATAGTATCTACAATGCCAGTCAGCTGTCATCCATAGTCTATACATACTTATAAATTACATAAAAATTATATTTTCATGTTTTAATTCAATTATTAAAAAAGAAATTCAGTCATAAAAAGAGGGGCGAAACACTACACTAATGAACCACAATGGCTGTTTTTATTTTATTTTATTTTTATTTATTTATTTTTTTTAAGAGAGAAAGAGGGAGGCAAACCATAAGAGACTCTTTTTTTTTTTTTTTTTAAAGATTCTATCTATTTATTTGACAGAGAGACACAGCGAGAGAGGGAACACAAGCAGGGGGAGTGGGAGAGGGAGAAGCAGGCTTCCCGCTGAGCAGGGACCCTAGGATCATGACCTGAGCTGAAGGCAGACGGCCAACAACTGAGCCACCCAGGCGCCCCTACAATGGTTGATTTTAAAAGCTTGTAAGGGCGCCTGGGTGGCTCAGTCGTTAAGCGTCTGCCTTCGGCTCAGGTCATGATCCCAGGACCCTCATTGGGCTCCCTGCTCGGCGGGAAGCCTGCTTCTCCCTCTCCCACTCCCCCCGCTTGTGTTCCCTCTCTCGCTGTGTCTCTCTCTGTCAAATAAATAAATAAAATCTTGAAAAAAATAATAACAAAATAATAAAAGCTTGTAAAATATATTCACTTTTAAGTATATTTCTAGTACTCTTCTTCTTTCTTTTTACTTACTTTTAATACAAAGTAAAATCTTAATATAGAGACTTAGAAGAGTTATTGTCTAACTGGAGACTTGCTATACTGAAGTCAGAAAATATTTGTGCTAAAACTGTCTAGATGATACCGTTTGCTTTTTTGTTTTTATAAAAAATATAATTTTTTAGAAAGTTGAAGTCTGGTTTTAACAGAACAAAGTTCTGAAAATTTCTCAGAAAATAAAACAAATCTGATCTGGACAACTCAAGACAGAGTGCAGGTAGACTCATCCACTGTCAGTTGTCATGCTCATAAGAAAATGGAAAATTAAAGCATCTTTTGCTAGGGTTTAATATGCAACCACTGAATGGATGCTTTTTCTAGTAGGTTACATTGGAAAGTGTAAGCATCATCCATAATGCCCTTTCTAACCTGACACCTGATAATCCAGCCAGCTTTATATTCCACTTGATTTCGACAGAGGCATTTGTTATTTTATGTCTTTGCCTATTCTGTTCCCTATGACTGGAATACTTTTCATTCCTCTGTTTCTATTCTGCTTAAATGTCACTCGCCTAGTCCTTGGACCTAGTGTCAGGCACTGCTTCACTTTAATTCTTAGTTATGCTTTCTCAATGTAGATTTTGATTGGTTTTATGTCATCACTATACAAAAGAGTGTCTGGGGTTAGATAGATATTATCAATAAACTGAAAAAGAGGTGAAAACACTGAAAGGAAGAATAACCACATCAATTTTTTCCAGTCAGAATGAAACACCAAATATTACCAGAGAGTCGCAATAAACTTAAAAAGCAAATGGCACTTAAAGCACATGGAAGTATATTGTTTGTAGGAGCTTCATGAGACCGCTTAGTTATCTTATTTTCTAGTGTAGGACTATGATCAAACTACTGTGGAAAAAATATTTGATTCGTTTTATGGATTTATAGCACTAATTATTCCTTTTTATTACAAGATGGAGCAAAGATTGAAAGAGTTCATGAGAAAAAAGTGCTCATCTTCTCAGTAGGCCAAGTTAAGCCAGACCTGTTTTTAGTTGCCTATTGGAGTTTAGGGGTTGATTGAGCCAACAGAAGACATGATTTCTCTGCTCTAGCTGGAAAGGCAAAGCCTTCACATATTTATCTACTATAGATTTAAATTAGCTATAACTGGTTACATATCTGTTGTGTAGGGTATGTAATGAACCAGCTACAAATATTGTAGAAATTCAGCAATGGAAAAATAATACCATCGTGACTTAAGCAAGTTGAGTAAAATTTCTTGGCAGAAGAGTTGTTCATCTAAACTTCCGGGTGGTGGCAAGGAAAAGTTCAATGATCATGCATTTATTGGAAACATAAAATTAGTTTAGAGACTAGATGAGTATGGAACTTCTGAAGAGCAGTGAGGAAGATGCTTTGTATTGTAGAACAGCCTTCAATGCTAGAGATTTGAGATCATATCTGATAGTTAACCAAGAATTAGTGAGTTCCTTCAACAAAGGAAGGGCATGAGCAACTTAAAGAAATAGTTAAGAAAATGTCCTTTAATTTACATTGAAGCAAATATATAGGGCAGTTTTTTAAAAAGTAGCCATAGGGTATTTTTTTCACTCTCCATTAATAATTGAATATCTGTGTGTGTTTGTGTGTGAGACACCAAAATCCAAACAAACCTCAAAAGCACAATGTAACATACAGAACAAACTAAGCCCTAACCACAATATTCTAGTTCATAACATATACTTGGGAGGAAAAAACAGATACCAAGCCTGTTTATTCTTTTTTTTTTTTTTTTTTAAGATTTTATTTATTTGACAGAGAGAGAGACAGCGAGAGAGGGAACACAAGCAGGGGGAGTGGGAGAGGGAGAAGCAGGCTTCCCGCAGAGCAGGGAGCCCGACGCAGGGCTCGATCCCAGGACCCTGGGATCATGACCTGAGCCGAAGGCAGACGCTTAACGACTGAGCCACCCAGGCGCCCCCAAGACTGTTTATTCTTAATATTATTATTTTCTTCTACTTTGAAGTCATAATAAATAGAATGTATTTAACTTTGTGTTCTTAATATTTAAGAAAATACCAAATTAAAAAGAGGAGTAAAGAAGATTCCACATGTTAGTATATGTATTCATGATGCCTTACTTATAATTTTAGTCATTTAACTGGAAAAAACAAACGAGCTGGATCTGGACTGGTCCACTAAGGTTTCAAATATTTGCATGTTAAAAAATGCATATGCATGAATTTTGAAGTAATCATTATGAACACACCCCACAAGTTAAGCAGAATTTCCTACTATACATATTCAAAATGTCTTTTTCAAATGCTAATTTGTTAATTACAAACTTTTTCTCAAGCTTAACTAAACTCGTAGACTTCATTGCAATACATTTGCATAATGTTTCCAGGACAGGCAATGCCGTCATTAAGTTACTAAAATTTTTCAAATGAAAAGGTACATTTTATTAAACCTCAAAGAACTAAGTTTGTTGTTCAGGGCAGTTATATTCAGAAAATATATACAGCTCTGAAAATTTTAGCAGTTAAAAATAAATGAAGCACTACTCATTTTATATCGTGATAAATCTGTGCGTAGGACATTTTCAGTTTTCAGAGAGTACTATTTAATTATCCTTCATACCTCTCACACCAACAAATGATCAAGAACATCACCAATAAAATATTGGGGTTTAGAGTCTCTGAAATATGATTAGCATCTCTGACCTTCTGTCTCCTCCTCAGTAAAATAAAAGTGCTGTTGTGAAGGTGATGATGATTTAGTAAGTATTTAATGCCCGGTGTTATCATGATTATGACAGTTGTTAGTTTCAAAACAGCCCATTCTGAAGCTCTGAGTTTAAGTCATGTTTCTTGTTTGTCTTTTTTAGTCCTGGTGGCTATTTTGTTCTTGTACTTATTGCTAACATCTCCACAACAGTAAAGGTGGAAAGACACTTATATATATATATATATATATATATATATATATATGTATATTTAAAAATTATAAAAAAAATTAAACACAAATTAGTCAACACTTCATAATCTCACATTATAGCCATCGATAAAATTAGCTATTAAAACCAGTCTTTAAAATGCAGTTTGGATATTATTTTAGTTACATATAAAATAGGGATAATACAAGTATCTATTCTATAGGCTTGTGAGGATAAAATCAGAAAATCTATATAAAGTTCATAGCATTGTACTTGGCTTCTTGTAAATATTTAACATATATAACAATAATTCATAAACTCTAATCATTCACATATCAACAATCTTACATAAATTAGCATAATTTGCAAAATCAGTATGTGTGTTTTTACATTATATTTATTTCCTAGGAAAACTATTCTTCAGCCCAGGATATAACCACTGAACACACGTTTATTAATAGGGTTTGGAGAGACATTAGTCACATGGTAATAGGAAGGCTAGAGTTGAGTTTGGATGTAGGATGCTCAAATAACCATTAACATTTGGGAGCCTACCTGAGCTACTGGAATTGATTAGGACAGGCAACCTCAGTCCATTTGCACAGCCTTTTCCATGGATTTACACAGTCCTTCACTCATGGAGCAAATATTAACTCTAAATATGTCAATTATGAGAACCAAAATCTAAGCTCTGCTTAGAAGAGGCTAATTTATTCTCATCTCTTCCTATCCTCCATGTTCTTTCTGAAATGAACAAAGAAAACTGCATTCCCTTGAATTGTATAATTACTGAAGCATTTCTAGGTGGAGGTCAGGAAAGATAATACAGAAGGACAAAAAAAACACCCCTATACATGAGAATGTCTCCTAACTATAGTTGACATAGCATGCATTCTGAATGGGGAAGATAACCCCAACAGGCAAACATAGATTTCTGGGGTGGGAGGAGGCAAAAATTGGATTTTTTTTTTTACATATAATAGCACAGCTATACATACAGTACATAAGCAGGTATAGAGTTTATCTGTAGTACTAAAATTTTATAGGGATAGCAATTAGGAAAAATTGTTGAAAAAAACCCCTTTCAGGGGTAGTAATAAAAAAAAAAAGTGAAAAATGTTATGGATGTTATGGATACCAGTTTTTTTTGTTTTGTTTTGTTTGTGTTTTTGTTTTGCAATCTGTTAGCAATTGACACAAAGGAACACACCTCGAAAAGCATGGATACAATTAAATGTATGGACAGAGTGAACCTGAGGAGCATACACAACTTTTATATAGAATGTTTGGGGATTTCACAACCTCTTTTTGATTGTGAAATGATTCAAATTATATAATGTATCAGTAGTGCATGGGTATGTTTTCACAACTCATACAGTATCTCCACTGCACCATATACAAAGGAAAAAACAACTAGATACTATCCTTTAGGAAACACATGCTTCAGTCTACTTTAATAACTTCCTATAGACAGAGGTGAAATTCCCAAAGAACAAGAGCAATTTAAAGCAACCCTTTCAAATACTACATCACTTCTGGAGTTTCATCTAGAGAAAAATTAGGAGAAAATAGCTCTTAGGTCATATTTTATATCATATTGTATACCAAACCGTGGCCCTGGCAAACTCTTGCACCAATTTTTTTTTTTTTTTGGCAATTTATACTATAAAACTTTGTTATGTTGTTATGTGGCTAAGAATCATAATTTCAATACTGTAAGTATGGGGGAAAAGAATTAATAAAACAGGGGTAAACTAAGATAAAGAATAGATGCATGAAAAAAACCCCTGAAGATATTTGCTTTTATATACCAGTTTTTTCAAGCATTCTATTTCTTCCCTAATGGCTCTTACAACTGCAAGTTGTGCTGCTAGGGAGAGAAATAGGGGAAACAGAAGTCTTTAGACACAATATTAATGATTATTCAGACAATGTGCTCTTTATATTTTGGCAGGTCCTCTGCATACACTCAAATTCCTCAGTGATCTGGCATTATGCGATGTTAACATTCTGCCTGAAGTTTACCTGAAAAGGTTTTGACATATGATAGATTTGAATGGCAGAAAATTTAGTTTTGACTTCAAGTTTATAAAAATTGCCTCATCACATACAATGTCTCCTCAGAGCTGTGTCTAAAATTTTGTCTTCAGGGACACCTAGGAGGCTTAGTTGGTTAAGCATCTGACTCTTGATTTTGGTTCAGGTCATGATTTCAGGGTCTTGGGATTGAGCCCCATGACAGGCTCCACACTCAATGGGGAGTCTGCTTTAGATTTTCTCTCTCTCTCTCTCTCTCTCTCTCTCTCTGCCCCTCCCCGACTCATGTGTGCATGCTTTCTCTCTCTAAAATAAATAAATCTTTTAAGATGATAGATAGATAGATAGATAGATAGATAGATAAAATTTTTTGTCTTCAAGACAAACCAAGTGGGACACCTGGGTGGCTCAGTTAGTTAAGCATCTGCCTTCGGCTCAGGTCATAATCCCAGGGTTCTGGGATCGAGTCCTAGATCAGGCTCCCTGCTCAGAGGGGAGCCTGCTTCCCCCTCTCCCACTCCCCCTGCTTGTGTTCTCTCGCTTGCTCTCTGTCTCTGACAAATAAATAAATAAAATCTTAAAAAAAAAAAAACACGTTTTCAAAGTCAATTATGTATGTTGGTTGGTTGCTATGTGTGTGTGTGTGTGTGTGTGTGTATCCATCTATTTATTGAATCATGGGATGTATTTTTGTGTCTCAAGTAGGAATTCTAGATTTTCAAAATGTTCTTTATCAAGTCATTCAGTTACTACTCTAACTGCAATGTGAATCCAAGACAGTTATCAGTAATTCAGATAGTTAACTGAAAAATATCCACGTCTCAATACATTTTTAGATACATAAAATAATACCATCCTTGACTTGTTCAAGTTCTTAGCACCAAATCCTGATGCATAAATATAGATATGCAACTTTTATTTTTAAATCGATATTTCTTTTCATTCTAACCCGAAACAGAAGAATATTTTAATTGTCTACTGTGTCACATGTGACTTTAAATTCATCTCTTTGACTAAGTTTATTTATCCACAGAATGATGCTGTATGACTATTCATTCTAAGCACTAATTTTTAAATTGTTCATAGAAGGGGAAAATGTACTTAATAAGAGAAATATGATGATGTTTACCTAAATAATCTGAAAGAGATGCTACATCTTAAAATTCATTCTCTGTTATCTATTTCAATCCCTAGCCTGTGATTTTCTTTTATTTTCCAAGATGGAGAGCTTTTAAAAACATCATTAAAATGAACCTGGACCTCAGATTATTCATTAGGCAGCCATCCACGCTGCAACATATTTCAAAGTGGTTGGGAAGTGACAGGTACAGTTGTTACTCAATCCTGTGACAGATAGGTTTTGCTAGTTTTAAATGCCAATTCTAAAAATTTTATTTTCATGAATAAATATAAAACATTCTTACAATATATACAAGTGTAATTTTAATAAGTGGCTAGCACTCCCCATCTGCCTGACAATAAAGCCATTTAAAAGAGTGAAACTACAAGAATCATGCCAAGTTATTTGGCCTTACTGCTTCTTAGACAATAAAAAAGAAAAAAAGACCATATGCTTCCTGATTTTCCCACAACACGTTATATGCAAATTTGGATATGAATGCATGTATTTTATATGCACTTGTGTGATAAATTTTTCTTGGAAAAAAAGTGTTTAGTTTGGTTAAAAATTTATACTTCAATTTATTCTACTCAAATGCTCACATAGCAACCAGAGACATACAGTAGGACTATAAATTATTCCATTAATAACTTCATTAATAAAATTTTAGTATAGCTTTAACTTATGGGAAATATCAGAAAAAAATTGTCAAATTACTTAGAGAGGATTGACATGAAAGTGAAATAAAAGTTTTTAAAACCCTGTTTGGATATAATTTTCATGCAATAAAAGTAACCAATTTTAATAAAGAATTGGATGGGTCTTGAAATTTCTATAGTGTGCTGTAATAACAATACTCATTAGACCGTTGCAATGAAGAACATTTCCATCAAGACCACAAAGTTCCCCTTTGACCTTTGCAGTTATTCCTCTCCCTGAAACCCAGCTCCTGAAAACCACTGATCAGCTTTCCCTCAGTACAGTTTTACCTCTTCCAAACATTTATATAAATAACCATAAAGCATGTAATTTCTTGAATCTGGCTTCTTTTATTCAGCATACTGTTTTTAATAGTCATCTGTTACCATTCTGAATCACCGATTCATTCTTTTTATTGCTCTGTAGTATTCCATTGCATGGGTACACTGCAATTTGTTTATGTACCCATTTATGGATACCTGGGCTACTTCTAGTTCCTTACCATGATGATTAAAGTGGTTATTTAAAAGAGTGTATGCGTACACATAATCAATATTTCTCATGCATAAATATCTACAAGTGGAAGTGTTGGATCATATGGTAAGTGTGTGCTTTACGAGAAACTGCCCAATATCTAAGCTGTACGGTTTTGCCTTCCCATCAACAATGTGTCAGAGTTCCAGTTGCTCCAAATCCTCAGTAACACTTGATATTGTCACTCTTAGTTTTAGCTAATTTAGTGGGTGTGCAGAATATTTCACTGTGGTTTAATTTAATCATCTCTAATGACAAGAGTGAGCACCTTTTCATGTACTTATGTGCTATTCATAGGTATTCTTTGGTAAACTGCCTATACAAATTAAAAAAATTAATTGAGTTACATGTTTTCTTCTTATTGAGATGTAAGAGTAGATATATGTTTTAAAAATAGTCCTTTGAACAGCAAGTGTTTAATTTTTCTAAATTCTAACCCATCTTTTCTATTATTAACAACTTATAAGCAATCTTTGTTTACCCCAAGATCACTTGATTTTCTCTTTCTCTCTCTCTTTTTTAATGTTACAGTGTTACGCTCTTTCATTTAATCTAGGATCCATTTTGAGTTAACATGTATGTAGGGTACTAATGGTGTAATGGTAAAAGTTTTTAAATTTGCTTTTAAAATTAATTAATAAATCAGCTAATTTTATTTATGTATGGCAGAACTATTTGTTGAAAAGACTATTCTTTCCTACATTGAATAACCTTTACACATTTGTCAAAAATCAATTAACCATATGTATGTGGACCTATTTCTGGATTCTCTTCTATTCCATTTGTCTTTATGTCTGTCATCATATTACTATTACACAATCTTGCTTACTGCAGCTTTGCAGTAAGACTAGAAATCAGATATGTAAGCTTCCTATCTTTGTTGTTTTCAATAATTGTTTGGGTAAAGAATATTTATTTCAGTAATTTAAAGAAGTCATCCCACTGTCACATAGCTTTATAATTTATGGGGAGAAATCACTCTAATTCTTATCATTGTTCCTTTTTAAGGATTGTGTCTTTACCTCTAGATTCCTTTAAGTTTCTACTCTTAAAGATACATTTTCAATAATTTGATTAAAATGTGCCTTGACATGGTTTTCTTTTTTCTTTTTTTTAAGATTTATTTATTTATTTATTTGAGACAGAGAGAATGAGAGAGAGAGAGAGCACATGAGAGGCGGGAGGGTCAGAGGGAGAAGCAGACTCCCTGACAAGCAGGGAGCCCGATGCGGGACTCGATCCCGGGACTCCAGGATCATGACCTGAGCCGAAGGCAGTCGCTTAACCAGTTGAGCCACCCAGGCGCCCAACATGGTTTTCTTTAGAGTTATACTGCTCCAGGTTTGTTGCGCTCCTTTAAATCTGTCAGTTCATAGTTTCCATTAAATTAGGAAAATTTCCAGCTTTTATTTTCTTCAATATTTGTTCCATCCTTCTTTTACTTCTCTACTTACATAACTCTAATTACATATACACTAGATTGCTTGGTATTGTCCCACTGTCAAATAATACTCTGTTCATTTCTCCCCCAGTTTCTTCTTTCTATGTTTAATTCTGAATAATTTCATGTAATAGTTCTTCAGGTTTGCTGATGATTTCTTTGCTTCATCTCATCTACTGTTAATCTCATTCAGTGTATTTTTCACTTCAGCCATCATATATTTCATCTCTAAGAGATGTATCTTTTTATATCTTCATGTCTCTCCTTATCATGCTCATGTTTTCTCCACTTTCTAGAACATATGGAACCTGTTTATAACTGTTTCAACTTCAGTGGCTACTAGTTCCATCATCTCTGCTCTGAATAGGATTGCTCCTAATAGTTGATATTCATCCTGGATATGTGTCATATTTACTGCCTTTTTGAATGCCAGGTAATTTATGATTGAATGACGAACATAACCAATTTTAAATTATTTCCTGCTGGATTTTTATTGTAGTCTTTTAAATAATGTTAGATGTTACTGTAGTGTGCAGTTAAGTTACAGGGAAGCAGTTGAATTCTTTCGAGTTTTGCTTCTCTGTTACAGCAAGTTCAAAGCAGTTTTAGTGTACAGCTAATTTATCCCCACTACTAAGGTGATACTCTTTCGAGGATTCTACCCATTGGTGGGAACATAAACTCTTCCTAGCTCTGTGTTCGGCATTAGGCAATTTCCTACATCAGTTCATTTATGAACTGATCAACATTAAGCCAAACATCTGAGGGGAACACTCTGCAATTCTCCAGAGCTCACTCTTTTATCCTCTACCCCAAAACTTCTTCTCCAGTGCTTTACCTTGCAAATGCTAGATACGCCAGACTGTCCACATTATGATCTCTTTGTTTCATCTCAGTGAGGCCAACAGGCTCAATCGGGCTCCCCTCCTTTATAGTAGTCTGGAAAGTACCGCCAAGAAGAAAGCTAGAGAAACTATAAGACTCATCTTTTTGTTTCCCTTTCCTCACACATCACTCCCTGGAACTACCTTGAACTTGAAACACTGTTTTGTATATCCAACAAATTGATCCAACACTTGAAAAACACTGTTTTGTATATTTTGTCTGGTTTTCTAGTTGTGTAGGGTGGAAAGATTAATTTGAAGCATTATTCCATCACAACTGGTGAAATTAATTTTCATATAGCATCAGTGATAGTGCTACCTTGTGTACATTAAATAATTAGATCATTTTATTCACTGGTTTTGCTTCCTAACAGTTATTTTTATAAAGAATTATTTGTCTTTCTCAATATTTAAGAAGTGTATCTCATAACTTGTGCTTACTATTACTTTTTAATGTGATTTATTTTGCTTCTTATCAAGCATGTATTTAATTTTTTCCAACAGGCCCTATATCTAGAAAGAAAAACAAATTAAACATCCTCCCCTACAAAAAAGTACCTTTTATGGCCATGTTGGAGATCTAAAAAAAAAAAAAAAAAAAGACACACTGAATAATAGTATAAATTAAGGCACAAAAATGTTTGAATATTTGAAACAAAACAAATAAGAGTAGATAAAAGGACCACTAGGGCAAATTAGAAACTAAGGGAAAAGTCTCAAAAAGAATAGAAACCATAAGGAGGAAGAGCCTAGAATTAACCTAGAGAAAATTTCATTATTGCTATAATTATGTATAATACATCATCTACACTTTGGTAACAGCTTTGTAAAACTGTTAGATTAATTTTTTTTGTTTTCCTGTATATTAAGACTCAGATTTACATATTCTTCAGCTATCATTGAAATTATCCAGCCATGATTCTGACACTTCAGCTAGGATTTATCCATACTCAAGTCTGTCTGACAAGAGTATTTACAGATATCTTCTAAACTTCAAGAAAAGACTCTGGCTTAGAAATAAGTCAATCAGAGAAAGACAATTATCATATGATTTCACTCATATGTGGAATTTAAGAAATGAAACAGAGGATCATAGGGGAAGGGAGGGAAAAATAAAATAAAATAAAACCAGAGAGGAAGACAAACCATAAGAGACTCTTAACTATAGGAAACAAACTGAAGGTTGCTGGAGGGGAGGTGGGTGGGAATGGGGTAACTGGGTGATGGGCATTAAGGAGGGCACATGATGTAATGAGCACTGGGGATATGCAACTGATGAATCACTGAATTCTACCTCTGAAACTAATAATACAGTATGTTAATTAATTGAATTAAAAAAAAAAGACTGGCTTAAAAATTGCCAAGTAACAAGACTTTATTTCATAAATAACTATAAAGGTTTTTTTTTGTTTTTGTTTTTGTTTTTGTTTTACAAAAATAAGCCACATTTACAGTAATGAAAATTTGATAATTTATGATAAAGATATTCTTGCAACAGAGTACCTAATGAATAATGCTACCACTTTTATATTAACTTGAGCCCTACATTTATAAATCTTTCCCCATCGCTAACAATTTTTCATTTTGATTAGAAAGCTTGGATTCCTTTTTGAAGATTTTTTAAACTGGTTCAATTTAAAATATCAGCTGCACTAATTCTCCATCTATGGGTTTAAGATAGTAAACCAAGAAGGTCGAGAGGAAAAGAAAAAGAACATTTTCACTCATGTGGTATAAAATTATAGCCACCTGCACTGTGTCTGCAGTGTTACTAACCGAAATGAAAAGCTCAGAATGAAGTACTTCCTTCTACACCCTGCAGGGAAGTGTTATCACAGGGCAGGCAAAGGAGCCACACTTCCCCACTCACATAGGCGTGCTAAAAATAGCACTCAAACCCTCTTGTTGCAGGAACTTGTTCAGAAGATGAAAAGGCTGTTGGTTAACCATAAGGAAAAATTCCCGACATGATGAAACAACAAGAAAGAGGTAAAGTCAGCACCCATGGGAGCATCTCATTTTGCTACAAGGAAGTTCTTTGTTAATATGTAATTAAGGGCACCTAAAACCAACAGTAAAAGAACACCAGCCTACATCTGAGCAGTACTTGGATTTTTTTTTTTTTTCACTTGAGATTCTATCTTTGACTTCATTATGTTTTGTACAGGGGCAATAAAAAAAGTCACTAAAAAATTACTGATAGGATTTTATAGCAAAAGACTAAGAATAGCACACTTCAGAGAATCTAATCACAGTTGATGCTTACTTCCTTACTCAGTGCTGATGTTTCCTTAATCCTTCAGCTGTTGCTTCCAAATACTCTTTAGGTTAACGCTTGACACATTCGTTTCTGTCAGGAGACTGTGCCATGTTTTTAAAGTATAACATCAAACAAACACACCCTTCATAATTTACTTCATCTTTCTTTTATAATTTTACCAGTACATTTCCTTCTGCTTCTAGAAAGCCTCCAACTATTGAATACTTTTTTTAGGAATTCTTAGAGAAATATTGAAAATATTCAGGTAAGTATCACTGTAGTTTATATTGTAAGTTTTTATAGGTGGAGAAGGTAATCTTGTTTAATGTTATCTTCCCAACTCCTGACACAGAGCAACTCCTCAATAAATATGTTGATTTATTGTAGATGCTAAATAGAAGATAAAAATAACTGCCATAATGCATATTTTTACACAAAGAATGCAAAATTTCTGAAGACTGAACGTGTAAAAATCTATCTTACATGTACGTTGATTAAATTACATTTCTTACATAAAAAGTGCAAAATAAAAATCATATCAACTATGATATAAAACTCTATTAAAAAAAAACAAACAACTTTAAATTCTCCTTAAATATTTTGTAGGACATTTCAAACATAAGTAACTCTTCTTTTTTTTTTTTAAGTATGGGGCTCGAACTCATGACCCTGAGATCAAAGACCTGAGTTGAGATCAAGAGTCAGACGCCCAACAGACTATGCCACTCAGACGACCCTCAAACATAAGTAACTATTCTTTTTTTTTTTTTAAAGATTTTATTTATTTATTTGAGACAGAGAGAGCAAGAATGGTGTGTGTGGGGGTGGGAGGCGGGCAGAGGCAGAGGGAGAAGCAGGCTGAGCAGGGAGTCCAATGTAGGGCTTGATCCTAGGATACTGGGACCATGACCTGAGCCAAAGGCAGACACTTAACCTACTGAGCCACCCAGGTGCCCCATAAGTAACTATTCTTATATATTTCATGTGATTTTTGCATTACTGGTAAATACATCAGCAGCAGTCTTCAAACATCAATGATTAGGGATTCTTGTCTATATTGTTATAATATTTTGGACAACTGAGTTCAATATTGAGGCATTCTAATTAACATGTTCAATGGTATAACAATGTAATACCAGATAATCATATAATTCTAAGAAACAAATTATATCAGAATGACTCCATTTTCTTAGTGACTGTGTCAGAATGTGGCTGAGTACAACTCTGGTGATAATAAGATTACTTGGCATTTTGTGGGCCAGCGTGAAAAGTAGGACAAAAGCTGCAAGTCTTTTTAATGTGAGACAAGAAAGCTTAATTTAGGAAATGATATTAATTTGAGCATTCTACAATGTTCTTAAAGAAAAGAATGTTCTTAAAGAAACATTCTAGAATGTTCTTAATTTTTGGCTGTTTCTAAGGAGTACAAACATTACAGCTACATCATTTAACTAAGGAAGAACTGGGAAAAGAAAAGTGATATAAAACATGGAATAAATGAAGGTACATACTTAATCTTCATTTGTCTCAACTTTTGTTGACACAGTTCAACTTCCTAAAGCTTGACATTAAATTTAAAACATAATTTTATATTTTTGTATTTTGAAATGTTTCATGTGCCATTTGTTGCTATGTCTAAATTTTAATTAGAGGGCTTTTAAAAGCTAAAAATAATATAATGTGCAATGTAGTTTTCACTTATTTTTAAAACACACAATGAATTCTAGTTGCCAAATTATAATTGAGAAGAAATCACACCAGGCCAGAGAAGAGCTCTTCTGCCAACACAATTTCTGAAAACCATCAAGATTTTTCTAATACATGGGCACCACGCTATCAGTGAGTCATCCCTGCTTGTTATTAATCTCAGAAATATATATTATAGATGATCATCCCTTGTGCATTGCTAGATGTATGAAATTTGGAAATTTTTGCTTTAAAATATTGTTCTCTTTTATAGGCAGATATATTGACCCCTTATCTTGGAAAACCCCTTGTTAACCATGTTTTCATTAAAATTCCTTAAATTATGGAACAATAACCTCAAAGGGGATGGTTTATTAGAGTTTTCTAGGCACCCTATATACTTGTGACTTGCAAATGAATTCTAAATGAATGTTAGACGTGCCAAAATCCAAAAGAATAGCCCATGTGGAAAAAAGATGTATCAAAGCCTAAAGGATTTATGTTTAAATTATTGAAATTCAATTGTGGATGCATGGTTTATTTATGCTGATTTGCTTTCTGGCAGCATTGTATGCTCTAAGTCTACTGGGTTTAGGACGAAGACAATGACTTCTTTTCTGTATATTTTAATATTTTTTCTACATCACTTGTCCACGTTGATAAGACTAGTGACTCAAAAATGAAAAATTTTCATGTAGCATATGTGTAAGTCAACTTTCTTCTCATCTGTCCTTTAATTGACTCAGAGATCTGGATTTTCAATACAGTGTGAGAAAATCATTCATTTGATAAAGAAGGTATGAAAACATATTTTTATACCAATAAAGGAAATGCAATCAAATATGGCGACAATGAGTATGTTATATACCTAACTAACATTTGATGGAACTATTATATAAAATATATCTTGCACCCACCATGAATACTGCAGTAGCAAGCTATGTAGAGGATGAATTGTTTTATAGGAAGCTTATTATTACAAGCACAAAAATAGCCAGATATGTATTGCTATTTGTATAGATGGGCGACACCCTGGGGAAGCCTAGAGTCCAGCTAAGAATCTTTGGCTCTTTCATTCTTCCTACACACCTCTGGCTTCTTCTCAGTTGTTGCCAAGTCTGCCAAGAACTGTGCTCAGAAGAGAAAGAAAGTGAATATCAAAATGTTACTTAAGACTCCGAATTAGCTAAGAATGTATTCTTGTGGTCTGCAGTGATGTCCTTTCAGAATTCTAGGGAAGACACACTCTTTTTCCCACCTGATCCAAGTGATGGGTACAAGCATGTGTCAGCTTGCTGACTGGCTTTCCTAAAATAAGGCAAATTGTACTGATAAGCATGGCATCGGATAGTATTTCTCGGGTGTTACTCTGGTTGGTGGGAAAATATGAAATTAACACAATATAGGAACAGAAACTTTTTCTAGTATTAGTGTCCATGGTTTTCTCCCTGGTGGCATATGATTGGCTGCAGAAAGCATACATTATATATATGGGAAGATTCCAGTGCTAAGGTTGAGAATTAATACTCTGATGCTCTGATGGTATGAAGCTCTTCTGCTGGAATTGACTCAGATAAAAAACTGAAGCACACTCAGTATTTTAAAAATGCACTATACTTTCCCCCATTATTTCATATAAATGTCCTAATACTTTTTTAAAAACTTGCTTCTAGGTGTGCATTAAAATATATGCATTTTCTATTGAGCATAAGTTCCATATTTTATTGGGGGGGAAAAAAAAAGAAAACCCAGACAAAAGAAGCTAATTAAAAAACACTAAATGTTTCTCTAGTGTAGTGCATTAACAGCTCTTTAAGAATTATGTTATAACAGTAAGCTGTAATTATAACATGGTATAATAATGATATAATTCAGCAAGCTCAAAGCAATTCTACTACATCCAAATACAGTGAATACCCAGAAGGGAATGGCATTTTACAACAACTTGCTTTCCTGTTCTACACAGGTCATATAATATTTATCTTTTATTTCACTGAGTGTGATCATGATGCAAAATAATGTGCTCTGCTGTGTAGAAAGGGTTAAGTTATGGCCTTTGTGAGCCATTAGTTGGAGATTTATTGGGGGAGTTAGTGAGTCTATAGTTCAATATGTGGTGATTGAACAAGGACCATAGGTGCAGAGATGGAGAGAGGAAGAGAGCCGAGGCAAATGACATCCCTGGGGCTTTACAACATATGGCCCATCAGTCAAGGGTCAAGCCCCCTCACAAATTGCATGCACTTTACATAGCCATCTGCATCAATAAATTACTACTCTTCTGTAGCCAGGCACTAATGCATGAGCAAGAGGGATCAGTCCCACTTACAAATAAACTGTTTTATTTATTCTTGTTCATTTTGGCCCCATGGTGTGACCTATCTTTTCACAGTAGAATTTTTTCCCATGGTCACTCCAACTCACTAACAAACACCCTAGTTTTTAAAAATGTACATTTGTCTTGTCCAGAGTGATAACATATGTCCTGAAGAGTAACTAAGGTGCAGGTGAAGCAGGTCAGAATGCCCATGAGAAACTGAACCTGTGAAGATGAAACTTCAACACGTTAATTTATCTTATTTCTTTCTGCTGGGATTCCCCAGGATGCCCAATAGCTGGCTTGCTGGGGGAACTTCTGGGAATAGTGTACTTTGAATTTTTAGATGTTGTTCATTTACAAATTAAGACTGTTGGCATGAAAGCAACTAGTTCTTTTGACTACCACTTAGATGGGAGAGAACCTTTGAAACTGGTAGTCCTGGGCACATTTGAATGGGCATACAAAACAGATATCATCTAAGATGCTTTTTGTGTAAATTCAGTTATTAGTTTTATTGCCTCATCCCTTATTTGTTTTATATTTCAGTGCTTTTGCACAAAAAATTAAAGCTTTGTGGGTCTGAGGGTATCTTTTATATCTGAAATGTGAAAAAATATGTGGTAGTTGGTACTCAGTAAGAAGCAAACGCTTCTAAAAAAGTATAAATATTGGAAAAGTTCATCAGTTTGTAGTCATGTGATTGGCTGGTGGTACATTTAAAAAGCCAACCTGTTTTCACAAAAGCAGGCTATTTGGGGAGGAAAAAAAATAGGAAAAGAAGATGAAGAAGAAGGAGTGTCTACCTTGAGGTAGGCATTGTGACTCTTTCATAAATCACTTCATTTAATTCTTGCAACAATCCTCTGATGTGGGTAATTATTTTCACTATTTTATAGATGACAAAACTGAGGGTTAGGCAAGATTAAGGGCACACACTGAGAAGAGGTAAAACAGGGATTAATAGATAGCTCTGCCTGGTCCAAAATTCAACACCACCCAATCTTCTAAGGAAAAAAGAAAGGAAGATGGAGGGGAGCTGTGAGATCCATAGTGAAACTGTGGAATCATGGAATCCTAGGGCAGAGAAGGTCCATATATGCAATATTGTTCAACCAACTCCCTGTTACTTTAATCTCATCTATAGCAAGAAGTACTCATGGGTAGCAGAAATGGGGGAGAAGAAGCAGTTCAATTCAAGAAGAAAAGTAATACAGATAAGAAAAGAGATGCACTGTGAGTGGGAATGTAAAGTGGTGTAACCACTAAGGAAAACAGTATGGAGGTTCCTCAAAAAATCAAAAATAGAACTACCATGTTATCCATCAATACCACTTCTAGATATTTATCTGAAGAAAACAAAAAATACTAACTCAAAAAAATATATATGCACCCCTATTTTACTGTAGCATTATTTACAACAGCCAAGATAAGAAAACAGCCTAAGTGTCCATCACTGGATGATGAAGATATGTATGTACATATACGTATATACATGTATGTACATATGTACATACACACAATGGAATATTATTCAGTCATAAAAATGAAGGAAATCTTGCCATTTGTGATAACGTAGAATGGACCTTGGGGCATTATACTAAGTGAAATAAATCAGAGAAAGACAAACATTGTATGATTTTGATTATACATGGAATTAAACAAACAAACTAAACAACTTCATAGATACAGAGAACAGATTATGGTTGCCGGAGGCAGGGGTAGGGGATGGATAAAATGGTGAAGGTGGTCAAAAGGTACAGACTCCCAGTTATAAAGTAAATAAACCTTAGGGAAATAATGTACAACATGGTGACTATATTTAACAATACTATATTACATATATGAAAGCTGCTAAAAGAGTAGATCTCTACTAATGTAATGTTATATGTCAATTATACCTCAATAAAAATAATTAATTATAATTTTTTTTTTTAAGATTTTATTTATTTGAGAGAGAGAGAATGAGAGACAGAGAGCATGAGAGGGAGGAGAGTCAGGGGGAGAAACAGACTCCCCGCTGAGCAGGGAGCCTGATGCGGGACTCAATCCCGGGACTCCAGGATCATGACCTGAGCTGAAGGCAGTCGCTTAACCGACTGAGCCACCCAGGCGCCCTATAATTTCTTTTTTTTAAGAAAAAGAAAAGAGAAGGAGTAACTGGAGATCAGTACATCTCTGAAGCTCAAATGTAGCCAGGAATAGGCTCAGTGATTGTGCAGATCAAGGATAGTTTTCAACTCATAAGCTGTCTGGAGCACTGAGTAGAGCAGGATTCTGAGTGATGCCCAAGATCAATGGGAAAAAGAGACAAAGACGGGACAGCTTAGAAATAAATAGCATGAGAAAAGAGGAAGTTTAAAGAAATACCTGGCCCTAATGAAATATTCTTGAACTTATCTGAAAAGCTGGTTGAAATCTCAGTTTGCTCTTATACTTTATGAGACTGGGTCTGGATATTCTTTTGGAAAATATTCTGATTCTGGACATCTTACAGAATATGTAGGACAACTTTATATATACAAAAATATTGAGATACATATCCGTATTTTTTTTTCTTATGGGTTGGTATGTTTTAAAAGGGCAAACCTGGATTCCCTTAAACACTATGCAATTCTTTAAATACTCCAAAGAAGTCTATCAATGCAAAACTTAATTAATTACCTTTTAAAATGAGAGCAAATAGACACAGGCATGATTTAGTATGGGAAACACAGATGTGTACTTCACATCTGAGATTGAACTCTAGTTCATGAAACATATTAGAGTGGACACAAGACCAAAGTCTTTTGATTTAGATGGAAAGTATACAGTAAGATTTGCATTGTAATGGATCCATTGACCCCTGGTCAAGATGGAATTGTCAATAGAAGTGTCTTATGTATGGTATGAGTCATATCTAATGGTTCTATTAACATCATATTGAGATTGAAGTCTCAAGGAGCATGACTTAGAATAATGGAAATGGAAAAGGGCTTTATTTATTATTTTCATTTCATTTCTGTAAGTGTATTTTTTCACCTTTATATCATTTCTCATAAAAAGGTAGGCAATGATATACTTGTTAAAATTATATCAAAGCACATAAACTTGTAAAAGCATCCAATTTTAAAACAGATGTTTTTCCCCCAACAATATCAATTCCCTAATGGCCTACACCTTAAGTAATAAGGAGAATAGGGACTAATGGAAAGAGAGGAGGATTGGCAGGGGGCAAACATAACATATTCTGCTACTTCTGCCTCTGACATCCTGTGCAACCACAGGCAAATGACTCCATTTCCCTCTCTCACATTCTTCAATTGGAAAATGGGGATAACTTGATGCCTGCCTTTCTTTCATGTCATGGGATGTGAGGATGAATCAGATAATATAAATGAGGCATTTGGAGAACATTAGAAGAAATTGGTTTCTGAATTACAGTAATTATTTAATGATGTCTTATTCCAATTCCATCAGATTCACTAAATTCAGTATTTAAGTAGTAAAACGGGAAATCATCAATCCAGACAGTTTTCTTGTTGTTCAAGGTATTTCTGAAGGAATAGGAATAGGAGATTTTTATGCAGTGGTATCCCTGAAGCAATAGTCCTATATGCCATTCTAATTTTTTAAATGTTAAAATACAGTATCTTAACTATACTCCCCATTTATTTTAACAGTTAAGTGGGAAGGCGGCTCTCTATTGAGACTTGTCAGAAGCACTACAACGACTGATAATACTATCAAAGGAACAGAAAGTGTTAAAGGGACAAAGAGAGAAAAGCCTTCATCTTACTATATGTGCAACTATATCCTAGAAATAATCAGAGTGCAAAGCTGTGGTTCTAGCAGATTCTGAATGCTGATGGAAGACCATGGCAAAAACAAAAAGCATTGAATTGTCGACAAGGATCAAGTACAGAAACTGAAGGACACTTTTCTCAGCAGAGGCCTTTTTCAAAATGGGAGAAAAATCATAAAAATGTAAAGTTAACACTCCCACGAGGGCTGAGAATAAATCTGAATAAAACAGAATAAATCTGGATGGAAATTACAAACTTTGTCCAAATGTACACAAGTAGAAAAGAAAAAAAATCTAGAAGTTCATGTGAAATGGCAGTTGCTACAAAATTACTTTGGTGTGAAGAGAAGCTGAGGATAGATGTGACCCACAATGAACAAAGAGTCCATGTTAGAGATTTACTAATAAAGCTGAAAACAACATGTCCCTGGATGTTTTAACTTTCAGTTAAGAACCAGATTAGGACCTAGAAACAAACAAACAAATATTCTGTTACTATAACTACTTACATAACTTTGGTAAAAACAAAAAACAAAAACATTTTAGGAAAAAACCATTGCCATACTTTCCATTGGATAAAAGCACATAATTTGCAAATTTAGAAATTCCAATTTAAAAAGCGGCATTATTCTCTTGGATATAGGCCTTAACAACATATTTATGAATATGTCTCCTCAAGAAAGGAAATCAAAGCAAAAATAAACTATTGGGACTATATCAAAATAAAAAGTTTTTGCAAAGCAAAGGAAACCTTCAATAAAACTAAAAGGTGACTTACTGAATGAGAAGATATTTGCAAAAAATATATCCAATAAGGGGTTAATATCCAAGATACATAAAAAAATGTATATAGCTCAACACCAAAAAACAAACAATCCAATTAAAAAATGGGCAGAGGAACTGAATAGCATTCTTTCCAAAGAAGACACAGAGAGGACAACAGACACAAGAAAACATGGTCAAAATCACTAGTCATCAGGGAAATGCAAATTAAGACCACAATGACTACAAAGACTACAATTAAGACACCAGTCAGAATGGCTAGAATCAAAAAGACAAGAAATAATAAGTATTGGTGAGGGAATATAAATTGGTGCAACCACTAACGAAAACAGTATGGAGGTTCCTCAAAAAATTAAAATAGAAATACCATTTGATCTAGTAACTCCACTACTGGAATTTACCCAAAGAAAACAAAAACACTAATTCAAAAAAAATGGGGGTGCCTGGGTGGCTCAGTCGGTTGAGCATCTGACTCTTGATTTTGGCTCAGGTCACCATCTCATGGGTTGTGGGACTGAGCCCCAAATTTGGCTCCATGCTCAGCGGAGAGTCTGCTTCTCCCTTTCCCTCTCCCTCTGCCCCTTCCCCCACTTGTGCTCCCTTCCTCTCTCTCTCTCTCTCTTTCGCAAATAAATAAAATCTAAAAAATATATATATGTGCACCCCTACATTTATTGCAGCATTATTTATAATAGCCAAGATATAGAAACAGTTTATGTGTCCATTAATAGATGAATGGATAAAGAAAAAAAATTATATATATAGAAAGAGAGAGAGTGAGAGAGAGGGAATGGAATATTATTTAGCCATTAAAAATGAGATATTGCCGGGGCACCTGGGTGGCTCAGTCGGTTAAACGTCTGCCTTCAGCTCAGGTCATGATCCCAGGGTCCTGGCATCGAGCCCCGCATCGGGCTCCCTGCTCGGCAGGAGGCCTGCTTCTCCTTCTCCCCCTCTGCCTGCTTGTGTTCCCTCTCTCACTCTCTCTCTCTGTCAAATAAATAAATAAAATCTTCAAAAAAAAATGAGATATTGCCATTTGTGACAACATGGATGGACCTAGAGGGTATGATGCTAAGTGAAATAAGTCAGACAGAGAAAGACAAATACCACAATATTTCTCTTATATGTAGAATCGAAACAACAAAACAAACGAATGAACAAACCACCAAAGAAACCCGCAAACTCATAAATACAGGAAACAAACGGGTGATTGCCAGAGGGGAGGTAGGTGAAGGAAATTAACATGTACAAAATTCTAGTTACAAAATAAATAAGTCACAGAGATTAAAAGTATAGCATTAAAAAGTAGCAGATAAATAACTTATAACTTAGCTTTCAAGGCATGCCTTTTTTTTTTTTTTTTTAGAATAGGGCCTTTTCTGCTTCTAGCATAATTCAGAATTCTAAATTTCCTTACCTGGTCAGATGACCCTGCAATTCATTTTGCAACTTGTTCCATTGAAATCCAATACAACACAGAGAACAGAATCTTCCATTTAGTAACTGTGTGATCCTGGAGAATTTATTTAAGCATTATATTTTAGGTTGTTTTTTTTTTTTTTCATATGTAAAATGGGGATGATATAGAACTGATGGGGGGATTAAATTAATTAATAACTGAAGTATTTAGAGTAGCACTCAGTTCATAGCAAAGTTAGTTCTTATCATGATCATCATCATCATCACCAACCTCATCTGTTCTCGCAAAGATTTACTATAATCATTTGCATATTTTATAGTATTCCAACTCCAAATTTATGATGCTAAATGACAATGGTTAAAATATGCATGACATCCCAAGTAGCTTTTATGGATTTTTTAAATATTTTTTTCTAGGGTGTTTTTAAAATATATTTTTGGAATTTTTTTGTATGTGCAAGAGAGGTATGCTTATTCTGCACTTCCAGGCTCAACAATCTACTACTTACAAGGATGTATAGGTAAGGTCCATCCAAAGACTTTTATGGAGAGAACATTCTCTCATTGTGAATGCACAACTCCCAGTACACTTATCAGCAGAAGTACCCTTCCGTGAGTACTTTGTGCCATAAAAACCTGGTTCCAAATGACCATTTAACTCACTACTTTTTTCAGCCCTTGTACATCCTTAGCAATTTAAGTACCACAACGTTGCCATTTGTCATTTTGCAAAACCTAGATTTCAAAAGGAAGACAAAACAGTAGGATGTGTTTTTCAATCACTAAACATTATCTGCCCCATAAAACATATTGTGTCACTTGAGAATATCTGTTTGAGCTTCATCTCAAAGATACCCTCCTGCTACCATATGAAACAATGGAGCTGGTGATGGGTTTGATCCCAACCATCACGGTTTTGTGAACGTATGAAACTGAAGTGGTAAAAATTACGAGGTGGGCAGCTTTAAGCCACTATTTTTTTCCCGTGTAAGGATGTGTCAATCAGTGTAAGGATATTTTAGAGTACCATCAACGATTCTCCCATCTCGTTCACACAAACGATGAAATCTGAAATGCACTCTTTTGGCAACAGAGCAGTCAGAGAGTTTTTCCATAATGGGACTGACTTTCTTCCAACCAAGGCAATGAACCGATTTAAAAAAAAAATACATAGCACACAGACATGCGCATATGAGCATATACGTCTGGGTATCAGCATTTTACTGCTGATATATGAATCGTAATATTGTCATGATCTTGGATTAAAATATATTCTTGTACGTAAAAGCACAGATTCTCCAGAACAAAGGCTGAAGCCACAATAAAAGCTCGCTTTTATTATTTCCTTTTATTATTTCCTGACAACACAGTGTAGCAGTATGTCTTGTTCTTTCCAAGACTAAACATCGTTTAAAAAGATCTCGCTTCCCAGTCTGCAGAACAGCTTTAACAGCTCATTCCTATTTAAAGTGTCTTTGGAGAGAATATCATCCTTCCCTTGGATCTAATTGTCACTGTTTTCGTAAGTGGCTATGCTACTTGTAAAGTTCCTTCTGTAAACCGCCCCTGCCTTCTCCAAGAACATGTTTGCCATTTGGCCACAGGCACTCATGAGAGTCCAGTCTCTCTCTCTCTCTCTCCCTCCCTTCCTGGATTTGTTTAAAATGAAGCACCTCGTTTCTGTGGCAGACATAGAGAACCGAGGCTGGTCTCCAGCTAAATTGCTTTCCCATTCGCTCTCTTCGCCCTGAGATACTTCCTCAGATATGTGACAGGCCGATTAGAAACCAAGAGTCTAGGAGTGCCTCATTTCATCACTAATTCTGGGTTGGCAGCCTCTCTGTGACATTCCCATGAAGCCCAGCTACCAGGAAGAGGTTTCCAAGAGGTCAAACAAATGCAGTTTCCCTCACATTTCCTGCCTGGCTGGAGCCTGCAAGGCCCCCTCTACCCCCAAAGCCACCACCAAAAGGTGAGGTTACCCACTGGGGCAGCACAAGTATTAGAACCTTGAAGCGAAGGGGATGTTGCACAATTATTAGGTCATTTCATCATTTCAGGGACTCAATTATCGTGATTGACTCTCCTGTCAGTCCCACCGTCATCAAATAATTGTACAAACCTCATCTTCACTTCTACTCCAGATCTATGGCCTGTGTGACCTTGGGTAAGTCATTTAAACTCCCAGAGTCAGTTCCTTTTGCCAGATATAACACACTAAATTACTGTTTGACCTGTATCTTCTTTGTGCTGCATTGCTTCATTTAAACTGATGTGGCTATTGCAATTCAAAACAGTGAATCAACTCGGTTCACCTTAGAGAAATTTCTTAAATCGCAGTTCGAAGGATCACAAACAGTCATGTTATCCATCCAGAGTTGCAAGTAAATCTTCAGTGCACCGATTGCTGAGAAATCACACCCACCTCCCCCCTTTTTTTTTTCAATTTCACAGGAATTAAAATGCTGTTCAGTTATGCTGTGAAGTATTACCACCTCAATTAGAGAACATTACGCTATTTCAATAAGTTGGATAAAGGGCTGTAATAGGTGTGTCTTCCATGCCCAATGTGTTGAATTATATATTCAACAAATTGTAAGAGTATTCATATTTTCCCCCAAATCCACAAATGGGCTGCTGAGGTTCTGTGAAAAACATCCTATCCCAGTGCTCTCCCCGCCTCCCCCTTTCCTAATTTTGCTGACCACCTGTTTTATGACTTCTGTAGGCCATTGCAGAAACATTAAGAGGGATAAGTTGATACCATGTGAGAGTCGTTTAAAAGGAAATTCTAACCAGAATGACAAGAGGATCTCATAAACGGCCTGACCCTCAGCACGTCCCACAGGTAGAGCCACGGCCCAGCAAAGCTATTAGTGTAAACATTCAAGAGACAATGAAGAAGGCTGGCCAGAGCCCCAGATGGTGCCGCCGTGAAAACACATTCCAAAGCTTGGCATCTGGATTTTGCAGCTGTCATGCATAGCCCATATGTGGCAATAAATACTGGTTCTGGGGTTGGAGCGGCTGGAGGTTGGGGTCAAAGGGAACCATCTGAACCATCACAGTGGAGCAAACAGACAAAGCCCGGAAGTGATTGTGAAATGGCATGCACTTTCTCGTATCTCTTATGCCTTTTATTATTGTCAGCTGCTGAAATGCTAAGGTAAACTTTTAGGGAATAAGAGTTTATTTGTCAAAGATCAGCAGCGAGGATGCAATCATGGTTTTTGGCTCCCGCTGTTATTTTGCTCACTTCCAAATATTAAGCTCTACCTCCTCTCATCCGTTGTTTTGTCATCATTTAAATTCTTAGTACTTGTGTTCAGCTATAATTACCAGGTCTGACACAACCTCTTAGTAACCAGTTGTTTTCTTTTTCAGATGCACAATATTTTTATTCATGTATTTGTTCATTCACTCAACAACTATTGATTATTTACTATGGGCCAAGCATCAAAGGTACAGTGATATACAGAACAAAGTCCCAACTCTCATGATGCATATGTTCTACTAATGCTAATTTATACATTCACTCCCCAGTATTTAGTAAGCACTGACCATACACCATAGATTTCTCATCTCAAAGAGAGAAGAAATTTTCTACAAGGGGACAGACAAGAAAACAGACAATAATAAGTGTGTGAAATGCTAGGTGTAACCACAGAAGATAATTTCCTGAGAACACAGAGAAGGGTCTTTAAATTGGATATGACTACAACAAAGGTATCAGGGAGGGCTTTGCAAAGGAAGAGAGACCTCAGCTGAGAATGGGAGGTTTAGAAGGAATTAGCCAGAGGAACATTCAGGAAAAGAACAACCCAAGAGAAGATAATGGAGGGCTCAGAGCTCAGTCAGTGGTTTAGCAGAGGTGGAATGTCAGACAGGAAGAAAATATGGAAGGAACTAAAGGTACGGTGGGCAGTCATGGCCAGTCCTGAAGGGCTTTTTGCAAAGCACCCATGAATTAAAAGGTATTTTGTCTTCAAGGCAACCGAACTGGGGGGATTCATAGGTACATAGATAAAAGGGATAACGTCCCAAAGAAAGATATTTTGGAAGTGGAGAAGAAAGCTCTGGCTTGTTTCCAGCCACAAGGTCCCTGAGAAGGCATATAAGCTGGACTTTGAAGCAGAGGTAGGATTTTAGAGAAGAGGATCGTGGGTAATTCGGCAAAAAATGAGTATCGGAATATTTGAAACTCTTACTTGGACTTTTCAAATGATCTGCTCCTCTGAAGAAAATGAGTACAATTTTTGAGCTAGTAAAGTTAAGAAAATTGAGGAAGGACATATGATTAGATAAAAAGTAACCCAGACATGAACTTCTGTAACAGCCATGTTCTCCCCTCCCACCAAGGGATTTAGTGTATTTTTTAAAATTATTTTGGTTGTTACTTAACCCAGCACTAATCTTGCTTCCAACTTCAGGGTCACCTAAAATTTCCAGATATCCTTTCCCTTGAAATCCATACAAGTGGATTTGGACTATACCTACCCTTTTAATTCCCTATACATACTTTCCATGGCACGCTGGCCTCCCTCCGACATGCTGGCACATTCTTTCAAACCTACAGAATGTGTCTCATCGATAGGTTATAAAACCAATACCTTTTGTCATACCCTTCCTGTCTAGCAGAGTTTGATACAAGTTATTTTGCCCCAGGTTCCACTCCAGACGCTTTAGCTAAAGAACTGTTTAAATGGCCTCATAGCAAAGCATTTTTTTTTTATGAGATAGATTCAAATCACATGCCCTGACATATTATTATCAAAAGATGTTTACGGCATCATTCTTTATTACAGATTATTTTTCGTCAATGTGTATTGTGTCTTAACCATTAATATAATCTGAAAACACTACTGGTAACAATATCTTCAGTTAAACCACTGATCTCTTATCTCATAAACTGGAATTAGAAAATCATAAAGACCCAGTACCTTCAAGTAATCAGATTAGTTAGGTAGTCAATCGTATGCTAAGCTAATGTTGCTGAAAACATAAGTTCGACCATTTTTACCAAGGGTTTTTCACTGTTTACATATCGACTACCTTGTCCTTTATTTTTACTGAGAGTTTGCATTTCTGAAAATTAACGCTTTTAATTTCTTTCAGTCAATATATGGTGACTTCCTATTATGTCTAGCAATCATTCCTTTTGAAATAGTGTTCTAGTTCCTTACTCAAGTCCAAAACGCATGCCCGTTTTCATGGTTCCTGCACTTGACTACAACAGCTTGCCAATTAAATCTTGCCAGGTCTCATCATTTCAGCGTTCAAAAGAGCTTCTAAAATCCCACCTGCTCTGTGAAGCTCCTCAGCAATAAAGACCATTCACAGGGCTGTGTTTGTTCTGCCTTGTCATAACCTTTGGGCTACATCCTATTTGCTGAAAAGCCAATCTTTTGCCTGATAAGGCTTGCTGAGGGCCCCGTCCGCTTTGTGCACCATGTATATTTAAATAATAAAACAGAAGCTGGTGATCACAGGGACCCTCATTTCAGATTATCAAGTGTAAATTAGCCAAGTGTTTTGATAGCTCTTAATTATTGACAACAGACAGTCTCATGGAAGAGTCTGCATAAGCCACGCGGCTAGGTAACATGAAACCTCGCTCCTCTCCTTGGCAATTACGCCTCTGCTGAGATATGGGGAGGGGAGGGGGACCACCAGGTGTCCACCAAGAAGGACAGAATTTGTGGATTAGCAAAAAAAAAAGTGAGAGCTAATGAGGCTGTGGTCTAGGAGAGCTTTCATTAGCAGTGCTGTATTAGTGCATAATTCGGAGACCATTTTCAAAAAGGCTCTAAAATTGCCTGAGAAATCAGTGGTGCACAGCATAAATTACTGAGCCAAGCAGGCTGGCTTCCTCAGACACTGTCAGGGTGTGTGCGTTCGGGTGTTCCTTGTGAGCCTTGGTTTTATACTCTCTTCTTAACAAAAGGCTCTCTTGGGTCAAGTTTATTCCTCCTTACCCCTTTCTCCATCAATATTTTTCACAAAGTGCTAGATAGTACTAATTGATAAGTTTTTGAAGATTTTTGGTACTAATTTTTTATACGAATACTTAAGCCTCCCATCATCTTTATGTTAAATAAGATATAAGAAGCTATCAAGATGTTTATGCTGAATCAAATAGAGACTATTTTTTGAACGGGGTTATTGTTTACACACATAGACACACGCATACTTATTGAGAAGCTCACTGAGCATTTACTCCATTTTACTCCTTTGACTCCTCTGGCTTAAACCTATTCATGGTTTATATTACATTTACTACTTACTGGTTGAATTGTTTTTAAAACATGGAAGACTTTATTCTAGGCTCATTATTAATTCATTATTAGTTCATACTTTATGATGTTGATGTTATCCTTAGCATGTGCATAACGAAAGAGATGAAATAATTTTCCCAAATCACATAACTCGTATTCGGTACAGACTTGCTTTTAACATTAAGATATACTACAAACATTTTAAACAGTATAAAATATTAAATAAGTGAAGATTTTTTAAAATATTTTAGGATGATAAAAATGCAAAGGATTTTAGATTTGTCTTTTGTTGTCATCTGTATTTTGATCTATTAATCCCATTTCTGCGAGTGGCATTAAAACAGGAGGATCACTGGCACTTAAAGACATATTATCTATAAAGACAAACAAAATTTTGATCAACTGTTGACAATTAGGTGGCTTCACTGGGTTAATGAGTTTATAGACACATTAGCTATCACATACAGAGCTTCAATAATTGATCATTTTGGAATCAAAGATATTTTTTGATGTGATAATTGAAACACATGCTCAGGGCTGACAACAAAGCTGGCTTACAATCTGCAGTAACTACTCAACCTCCAGACAGAAACACCATTGGTCAGTTTTATGAATGCAGCTAAATGTCTAGAAGTAACTGGAAACCTTCTGTTCTTACACACCCATAGGCTTTCCATTGGCAAGACCGTTTTCTCATGGCTTTCTATAGAATAAATTAAAATGTACTTTCCAGAAAAAGAAAATTGTGTTGGCGCTTGGGATCCACTTAAAAACATAATGTCTTCTTTCACTATGACTACAAAAGAATCTGAAACGAAATTTAGCTCCAATTCTTGCCCATGGTTTTCATCCTGTGATTTGCTCTCCAAATCTACAGGACTCCTGAATTACTATAGTAAGAGTTTGGGTAGTAACTCTAGAAGAAGTATACTGTGTTACCCCAAACTGTTTGGTTCCTGAGTTGAGAAACTAAGTTCAGCTACCACTGGACATCTGGTACTTCTCAGCACCTCAGAGGTTAATTTCCTCCCTGGAGCCAGTTTCCGAGAGATACATACCACCACAAGGTGGCAGTAGAGATTTGTGGTCACATGGTTAGGAACTTCAAAGAATGGGGCTTAAATATATTCAGGGTTTATACTACATTTACTACTTACTGGTTGAATTGGAAGACTTTATTCTAGGCTCATTATTCTTACAAAATTTCACTTTGCCAACACTTTAACAGGTGCCTTTAAGAAAAGCTTTCTCTATTTTCAGACTCATACACCCTAATTTGATTTCAAAACCTCAAAAAAGATTTTGATTCCCCTAAATTCATATTTCACTGAAAAAATATCACATTTACATGTTTCCTCTACCAAAAGAAAATTCAATCTCCCCAATACAAACCTAAATTCTGCCTCCCTAGATATCTGGGATCTCAGTGAAAAGTCTCAAGTCTACTTCTCCCTTGGACAATACAGTTGAAGCTTTGTATTTCAGAGGGTTTTTCCTCTCTAAGAAAAGATACAGTAGCCTGTTCCTATTATGCACAAAATTGGCAATTGAAGTTTAATGGAAAGGTCATTAGACCTTGGGTCAGAAGATCTGGGACCCTGTCCTTATTCTGCCACATTTTGCTGGGTGATGTTGAGCAAGACATTTAAACCCTTTGACCCTTGGTTTCCTCTTCTGTCAAAGGGAAATGCTGGCTCAATAAGGAAATAAGGATTAAATAAGAGTAAATGTAATATGTGCCTAGAACAGAGTAGGTCTTCAACAAATGCTATACTAGAAAGTGCTTTAATTTCTACTGGCAATCAACACAAAAAGATTATTGAGAATAAAAACAGGTTATAATAAAAACAAACTTAAAAAGTAAAACAATTCTCCCCTTTTTTCTAACAGTTCTGAAAGGTGTTCAAGATCACATAAGACTACAGGTAAGAACCTTTGGTAGTTTAGTTTTCAGATTTTATGTTCTCAGCTTAGAGAAAGAAGCCAAAACCATCATTCTCTCAAAAGCCCAAGAAAGAACTGTTTTAATTACTTACTACACGGTAAAACTACTTCTAAGGTTTAGTCCTCTTTTTACTCCCTAGAAAAAAACTACCGCATTAGACAAATTGAGCTTTGTATTGATCCAATTAAAATATGAATAGGTTGACTTAATACAGCAATTACTATTCAGTAGCAGAAAATTATGTTTTTAAAGAAAAAATAAGGCAGCATTTTCCTGATCTTCTCAAACAAAATCAAAATGAGCTGGTTAGCTAAACCGTCCTTAAATATAGTGATTAAGCAAAATATAAAATAGAATAACAAAAGAAAAATTATGTCCAATGTGTCTTTTTAATATTATTTTGAACAAAATATATCAAATATTATATATTAGGATTTTTTCAAGATTTTATCTTTAAGTAATCTCTGTACCCAATGTGGGGCTCAAACTCACAACCCTGAAATCAAGAGTCACATGCTCTACCTACTGAGCCAGCCAGATGCCCCTATATATTAGGAGTTTTTAAGTGTCAATTTATACTTACGGTTCTAAGTCATTTCTTTACCACTTTTTCTGGTTTACCTTCTCGGAATCAAGAGATTAGAATCCATACTTCTCTCTATGAAAATCACAATCTTCTTATGGAAATAACTCATATACTTAGAATGGAAGAATACGCCATTGACCCACTGCTGACATGTTGTCATTTCTCAGTGGCAAAAAAGAAAAAAAAAAGAAATCTGATTTTCCATCATTTTAAAGTCCTGCAGGCCTACTTAGCACATGTATGATTTTCATTGCCCAACTACATTTGGATTCTTCCTACCAGGGAAAACTTCACTTTATGTCAGGATTCACATTTCATAATACTTTGGTAATACTAGATTTAATTTTTAAAAAGACAAAATTTAAGATTTTTTTTGCAATAGAGCTATTCAATGAATTATTTATTTTTTATTCTTTTTTTATTCAATGAATTTTAGACTTATTCCTGTAGTTTATGTCACATAGCTCTTTATGTGAATAAATTCTAGATAAATCATTTTTTCTCCACCCGATTTAATTTTAAATTCCCCTTCCATACAAGTCTATTTAAATACCTAACTTACAGAAATACTTCCTTGGCCCATATGAACTTTTACAATTAATTTCCAACTTTACCTTTTGAAGAAGTCTCCTAGGAACCACATTATCTAACATCCTAAATCAAGTCAAAATTTAGTGTTGAAATTGTGTACTTCAGAGGCAGTCCACTTTTTACAGAATCAAATATAAGCATCTGTTGGCCATCTGGAGAAACGGAGATATGTTGGCTTGAGCACTCCTAATCTGTGCTTACTTCTCAAAAATTTGTTTGCAATACTTCCTAGTTTTCTTTGACTTGGATCTTAAAATGCTCCACACACATCCGTAATGCCAACTTTAGTGCACCCAAACATTTTTCAAAACAACATAAATTGAAAGTTAATACAACTAGCCATATAAATGAAGTTAATGTTATTTTATCAAATAGAGTAATCCACCTTTTCTAAACAGGTGATCAGCTAGAATTCATTTACCAAAACTTTGTTTATTCCTAACTTAAAAACAGATGCAAAATGTCTGTTCTTTAGAAAGAATCAAATGCCATTTAAAATGAATGAAGTGATTTATGAATAAGCCATGCACACATTTGTCGCTCTCAGTCACGATATTTTTTTTTCTTGGTTTTTTAAAAGAAGGGGTGGTCTCTCCTTGCTCATGAATCACGGCGGCAAAAAAGCAAACACTGAAAAGCGCCACCACTCAGTGGTCATGAAGACACAATCCAGGTGTATCCTAAAGTAAGCCCAAGGACTGCAAAGTGGACAATATTTAAGAGAATGCCTATTCCAATGTCAACACTCAATGTCTGATTCTGAAGCAAAAGACTTGTGTCTGCTTCCACTATTTTATGTACATGGCTCAGTCATGGCACACAAAGATTGTATGTACTTTGTCTAGTTTGATGAATTTACTTTTAAGAAAGGATTAAAAAGATGTTCAAACCTGAAAAGTAAAACCAACCATCTGCTCAAGTGACATTAGATTTCTCTCTGAGATACATTGCATTTAGGCATATGGCCCCAGCTCTGCCTTGCCTCCAGCTCAAGGTGTAAGGAAGACGGCATATTGAAGAAAGAAGGGGGAAGGCATTTCCACCAGTGGAATGATAGAGACAAAATGGAAGGAGGCTGAATATTTGTTGAAAGCCCAATGCAGACCCCTGGTCCAGGCACCTTTGACAATTACCAGATAGAATCCTCAAAGTGATCTTCCAAAGTAAGCTGAAGGCCTCCATTTTACAGAGGAGAGGACTTAAAATGGCCCCAATATAAATAACTTGACCAAGATTACAAAGTGAATCAATCAAAAGCCAAGACAGAATTCAGTTCTAGGCTTTCCAGATCTAAAGCTAATATGTTTCTCTGAATTGTAGTGGTCTTGAAGTAGGCTAGTCATTTTACTTATGACTATATGATAATATTTTAGAGCTATAATTCTGACTTCTTGCATGTATGGTATTAGTGTGCTATGAAATAATAGAGTTGTTCTGTATTTATATAGAAAAAAATTCTTTAGAATGGTTCCTTAAAAGCAGGGTAACTCAAGTAAAACTTACCTAGGGAAAATTGGGAAAAGACACTAAATCTAACACATGATAACTTCACAGCCAGCTATTAGTTTTCTGTGCTTAGAGATACAGGTACTAGATATCATCATCATCTAGAGTAGATACCCTCAAATTTGATTAGAATAAGAAATTTTTTTAAAAAAAGAAACATTCTCTCTGACTCCATTATTAATACTTATTTGTTTTATATTATACAAATATAAAATAGGTTTAAGTTCCATATGTTTATGTCCACAAAATTTTTAAATATAAAACCATACAATTTCTAAAATTTAGGTTAACAGCATCATTTTAATTTGATAGGTGATATTATTCAGTTGAAACTAAGTATCCCTTGCAATATGAAGATAAGGCTGTCAGGTACTATGTGGGGAGCAACCATCCTTTTCTATTCAAACACCTGCAAAAATTTTAGTCTCTCAGCATAGTATGTTGCCTTAAAGTCACTGTTTTTCACTAATACCTCATTTGTGTGTGAAACTTTGATTATTTCTCTCTAGATCACAAACATTAAAGAAATATCATCTGGAACAAAAACAAATGTAAGAAACAATAGACACAGAAATCACAGCAGAATACTTTGTCATAGCTGGTTTCCAGGTAACCCGGAAAAAGCTGTTTTGGTGTTTTGTTTTGTTTTCCAGTTTTCAATGAAATAAAAACCAGATTTAAAAAAAAAAATGGTAAAGAAACTTTACACTTAGCAGAATAAAATTGGTGGGTTCAAGTATCAGAAACACTTCCATCAAATGATCCCTCATACTCATCTTACTGGGTAATTTTCTTTCACAGTGTTATTACTAATTTAACAATGTAATTTTACTTGTTGAACATCAAACGGTATGGGATTCAAATCCAGATCAGTTAGATGTTTTGAAACACTACAGAAATGGAGAAAAAAAAATACTAAAATCCAAAGGAAAAAGAGCACATAACATCTGCAAAGTTCTGTCAAGGAACATGATTCTATCATCTCAGAATTTCTGGTCATAGCGGAAATATTCTATAAGTAACACAATTACTCTTACTGAAGAGAAGAAGAGGAGCCCATATATTTGTGAGAAAATAATTGAAGGATGGTAACTGGCCTCATATTTGAGATGTGAATATCCAATTACTCTCATCACCATCCACAAACATGTCCCCACGTGCTTAGTATTCTCTGTTAAGCACGCAGACTGAAATCCCTGAAGCACAACCAAATTCTGAAATTTTCCAGAAGACAGTATCCTCTCACCTAGAACATAAATAGAGTCTGCTGATTTCCCCCATAGCTCCATGACAACCTACTCTTGCCAGCTCCAGGAATAAAGACTAGACTCAAAGCCTGAGAGCTATTCTGAGCTGCTCATGGGAATAGCATTACACAATTCCACAGCAACATCATTAGTGATACATTTAAGTTAAATAAAGCAGTTCCAAGCATGGGATCTTTAGTGACATGGACTAAAGACTTCAATCTATTTAGAATGATTCATCTCTTAGTAGATAACCATCCAAATAATAAATGAAATTGTTGACTAGGAGTGAAATAGTCTAAAGGTTGCCGCCATTTTTTTTCATGAGAATTTACCTTAAACCTTTCATTAAATTGAATATAATTCACCCTACCCCTCTTCAACTTGGAGCACCAGTTGCCAATGACCAGTTAAGCAATCAAGTGTTTGGGGAATCAAATAAACATTTAAATCAAACTGCCAATATAGCTTTCTGTTTCTTTGACTGAAAAATTATGCCCTCAAGAGATAGCTTCTGTAAAATAAGATGAGATCCAGCTATAATCAAGAGACATATTCTCTCTAAGGAATGGCATGTATCTAAATTGAATTCATTGTTTACCAAAAAAGTGCTAAATTGCTTTCCTGATAGCTTTCAGAATGTTTTAGGTAATCTACACAATATTGCCTTGGAGGGGCGCCTGGGTGGCTCAGTCGGTTAAGCGACTGCCTTCGGCTCAGGTCATGATCCTGGAGTCCCTGGATCGAGTCCCGCATCGGGCTCCCTGCTCGGCAGGGAGTCTGCTTCTCCCTCTGACCCTCCCCCCTCTCATGCTCTCTATCTCATTCTCTCTCTCTCAAATAAATAAAATCTTTAAAAAACAAACAAACAAAAAAACCCAATATTGCCTTGAGTTGCATCAGAAAGAAAAATAAAATGCTGAGTGCCAATAAGTCAAAAGACAATTGGCGGCTCATAATTCACATTTCTTTGAGAATGCTAAAGTGGGCAATACCTTTGCTATGGGGCAGAGCTTCTTTTGCTACCTCATATTTCACATTTATTCTTAATGGTGGCTCAATATCTAATGGTTTAGATGTGGCTTTACCACTAAATTATCTCCGTACAACTAAGGATTGATCCAACCCATATAGTTGGGATTAGAGTAGCCACACAATCTCAGGGTTAAATTTCCTCAGAGGACCCCCTCTCCCTTTCTCACCCACCCATCCAACACACATCTATATATATACTCAGTAATTTGAAGCCAAACTCAATTTTCAATCCTACCTCAGGGATCTTCTGGGATTCAGGAAGAACTCACAAAGATCTCTCTTTGTGCCCAAGAAGGTGCAAACTCATTAAAAAGTCGTTTAGATTCACTATTCCTTTTCTGTTTACCCAAGAGGCAGGAAATTCCAAATAATGAAGGTAGGGAGGGCTGACTAGTTACAAAAAATTGACTTTGTTCACAGTACATACATTTGACATAATAGTACTATGTTCACAAGTTTTAAGTTCACATTATTTAACTAACTTAACTGCCCATAGTGACTAACAAAAAAAAATGAACCTCAACTCTGATTTAATTAGCAAAACACAGTACTTATCCCAGTTATTACAAAACATACCTACTGAATGGTAGGTACATAATTTATTTTTATGCCTCAGCCAGATCCTTCAGCCAACTATGATTTCCAACTTTATAAATAACTCAGCAATAGCAAGATCATTCTGTGATACCTAGTCTAACTTAAAATTCTTTAAAATATTGTGGTTCCATTTCAATCCTAACATATTATGGTTCTATTTTTCTTTTCTTTTTTCTTTTTTTTTAAGATTTTATTTATTTATTTGAGAGAGAGAGAATGAGAGAGAGCACATGGGGGGGGGGGGTCAGAGGGAGAAGCAGACTCCCTGCCGAGCAGGGAGCCTGACGCGGGACTGGATCCTGAGACTCCAGGATCATGACCTGAGCCGAAGGCAGTCGCTCAACCAACTGAGCCACCCAGGTGCCCATGGTTCTATTTTTCAAAGTCACATCGTACTAAAAATCAGCTGAAGGGAAAAGAGCATCAAACGGCAGAGTTTCTCCCTCAACCTTTATGAGAATCAGAACCCATACTTATTGGCCACAGTTTCTCTGAAATCTCCATCGTATTCACACAGCCTCATCCTAAGGAGAGCTGAGCTAAATGAGTCAGCATGTTAATTATGTGCTCTGGGAGCACAAAGAAGAAATAAAGAAGTTATTACCTTCCCAAGTTTCTCAGGTAATGAGACCCACTTCTGGAAATACGTGGCACTCTACCAGAATCTATCATGAGAATGAGCTTTGCAGTACAATGCACAGAATTAATTTTTTAATGAAAGTCCTCTACCGGTATTCTGAGTCAAATCCACCTGACAAATGTCATTGGTCAATGTCATTACCAGTTAACCAGCAAAAGGCCTTTAGAACAGATGGTATAGCAATGCATTTTCAGAAGTAAGGCTGGTTAATTTCAGCCACCCTCCCGTGAAAAGGAAATAAAATAAAATTGGCTCCATGTCACTCAAACATGACAGTACTTTGGATTTCTCCCCCATGATGTTTTTTAGCCTTGAGGCAGATATGACAGGCACCTTATTAAATTCCAAAAATAAATGTGGAGCAAGAAGGCAGTGCATTCCAATGAGACATCCAACTTGTTAAGATGCAATATGCATAAAACTTGGTTCATTTTATTTTTAGCCATCATCCTCATCATTTTAAATCAAAACAGAAATATATTTGTAACTATAAATGAGGTAAAATTAGTCTGAAGTTTTTTTAATTTTAATTTTTATTTTTCATATAAAAACTAGTTTTTATTCATTTGTTCACAAGTACTTAAGTTGGATTTCCCAAAAACATCTCCATCAGTATCTGGAAATAAAGCTAAGAAAAAAATAAAAAGATTTATGGAATTTCTCACTCTTCATTTTAGCATCCTTCATCCATCTACTAAAAATCCCTTAGACAAACCCAATGATATTTATGGATCCTTGCCTTTCTATAGGCCATACAGTTTCTTACCTGTGTTCTTGTCTCACGAACTATTCCAACCCTACTTATGTCCAAAAATTTGATTTTCGCCATCTTTCGCCCACACCATCATAATTATTTTTTCTTCTGATTTTTACAGTATGTGTCTTGTTCATCTATTAATTAGCACTTAATTCATTTATATATTCTGCTTCGTATGTTAACTAATTTCCTCCACTAGGGATATCTACTTTGTCTACTAGTTACCTTTACTGGGGAAAAGGGCCCTTATTTTTTTTTTTTTTATTCTTATATAACCTAAGGCATCTAGCCTGAGGCCTTATACATATCAGGGACTCAATAAATGTTTAAAAAAAAAAAAACATGACCAATTACACATATCACAATGACACAATCACTATTATTTTGTCACTAATTTACTACTACAGCTCCAAGGAATTTGGACACTTGAATACCAAGAAGCAATTCAACAAGTCCCAATGTGTATGTTGGGTACTATAAAAAACAACTGAATTTCAGAATGTGTCCCTTTGCTTCAAGGAGTTTTCAGCTGGAGTGAACAGACCAGGCTTTGAGGAAAATTGTTGGGGAAACCACGGACTCATCCCCCATAACAATGATAACTGGCATTTGCCTTGGGATTAAAAGTATCTAAAGTACTTTTTAAAAAACTTTTTATTTAAATTGCAGTTAGTGTACAATATAGTGTTTCAACACTTTCATACAACACCTTGTGCTCATCACAGCAAGTGCACTCCTTCATCCCCATCACCCCTGCCCCTTCCCAAGTAACCATCAGTTAACCCTCTGGTAACCATCAGTTAACCCAACCCTCCACCTACCTCCCCTCTGGTAACCATCAGTGTGTTCTTTATAGTTAGGAGTCTGTTTCTTGGTTTGCCCTCCTCTCTCTCTTTTTTCCCTTTGTTTTGTTTCTTAATTTCCACATATGAGTGAAATGTCTCTGACTTATTTTAATTAGCATAATACTCTCTAGCTCCATCCCTGTTATTGCAAACAGCAAGATTTTATTCTTTTTTATGGCTGAGTAATATTTCATTATATATATATATACACACACACACACACACACACACACACACACACACCACTTCTTCTTTATCCATTCATCAGTGGAGGGGAACTTGGTCTGTTTCCATAATTTGGCTATTGTGGATAATGCTGCTATAAACATTGGGGTACTCGTATCCCTTCGAATTAGTATTTTTGTATTCTTTGGATAAAAACCTAGTAGTACAATGGCTGGATTGTAATGTAGTTCTATTTTTATTTTTTTGAGGAACCTCCATGGGGTTTTCCAGAGTGGCTGCACCAGTTTGCATTCCCACCAACAGTGCAAGAGGGTCCCCCCTTCTCTACATGCTTGCCAACACCTTTAGCCATTCTGACAGGTGTGAGGTGATAGCTCATAGTTTTGATATTTATTTTTTAATGCATTAATATTAAAACATTCCTAGAGGAAGCAATATTAACCTGGTGTTGTAAATCAGAACACAGAGATTCAGAGAGGTTAAATTGTGTGGGAAAGGCCACCCAACTGCCAAGAAGTGATAGTGCTGGAGTTCAAGCTCAAGTATGTTAATAACAAAAGCCATGTACTATGCACCTTCAATTACTCCACAATTTCACGAAGCACAAAGGCATCTTCCAAGGAACCTGGCAGAAACCAGGCTAGCAAAGCCAAGATATAGTATCTAGAACACTTACTCCATTTTACCCTGATGATGTTCTCTTATGGGCTAACATCTGAGGAACCAAAATATCCTTCATGCCAAGCTCCAGAGAACTCCGGCAGAGTACTTTCCCTCCAGACCAGGGTATTCCTATAGATTCTCTTTAGGCTCCTCAAGCCCTAGGAATTATAATCATGTAGGTCAGTACCTGGGTACCAGCTAGCAATGATAATTCCAATGATGACTGAATGGACTAAAATTTAGCTTATTTTATTTGTATCTGGTTCTATTGTGCTAAATAATACTTCTCATGTAAGAAATAATATTTTTCAATATGATAAGGCAGGATCTGAAATGTGTTATACAAATCATTTCTATTTCTAGGAAAAGAAATAAGGTTAACCCAAGATCAAAAAGATGAGAGGGGCTTTTGCTATAGCTAGAATGCCTTCAGGGAGTGTCTACTGCAACATCCTACATCAGAAAGTTGACTAAACCAGGTCAGAGGAGGTATTAGGGTTCTCATTCTCTCCCCCCACCACCCATGTTATGTTTTTACTTTCATCTAATTAATTTGAAGCCAGTCCATATCTTGAAATATTAAGGCCCACTACAATAAGCCATATATTACCTTCCACTTTGAAAACTGCATATAATTTGAACATCCTTCATTAAAGAAGGCAGTAGATTTGGTAATAATATTATAATAATAATATTTTTTTAAAAGGCAAACACATAAAGATACCATCAGCTGCTGTCTCCTCTGTCTTAGAATTTACTCTACATGTTAAAGATTATCCCCTTCTGTTCTTCCTTCTACATTTATTCTACTTTTCTGTTGAAATTCAACAAGAAAGCTGTTTTAAGGAAGAACATTTGCTGTTTATACCACCCTCTTGTAAACAAGTCGTGTCACTGTTGATACAATGTCATATCTATAGCAAAGCTGGATGTATACGAACTTCCCACACACTGGAGAAATTATTTCAGTAAACTGCAAAAGAGAATATATTCTAGATAACAACAGCATTGAGGGAGTGTTCGCGTCCCTACTACAAAAACTTACAACACCTTAGATTTAAATTGCTTAGATTTAAATTGTCTAAATAATTATCTTTTCCTTTCAGTCAAAGATGGTGAAGCAGAATATATCTCATTAAAAAAAAAAAGAATTTTTGCTTGCCAAAACTTCGATTAGAAAACCAACCTCTAGAAAAAGGAGCCTTGACAGGGAAGAATGTGGCCATCTCTCTGGCCAAATGCCAAGATTTTGCCTTTTGGTTACATTTTAAGTAACCATTTTCTTTCTTTTTTTTCTGACATAAATATAAATGTATCCAATCTTACTTGCAATGTGTGAATCTTTAACACTGACAGCCCCTGCCAACTGCAATCCATAAGGCAATACATATCCCAGCACGTATTTGCGTGTTCTCTTAGTATAAAAATATAAGAAAATCAAAATAAGTTGCTAAAAGAGTTTATTTTCCACACATTAGCAAAATATCTACAAAAGAGTTCACAGATTTGGGCGTGGTACATGTCTGTTTATCGTCACATTTGCTGATAATAATAAAAGACTGCTCAATTATCACTAAAATAGGCAAAGCTTTCAACTTTTGATTCCTCATGCACTTGGTATTTCAGATTCTAATCACATAAAGGGAAGACTGATACAAATGGATGATCTTTTCTTGATACTTAGTTTGCTTCCTGGTATTGATTAATCACACTGCAGTTGTGGAGAGCCCTGAATTAGAGGTCAGAAGATGGATGATTTTATAGGAGCATAGCCACTATTTATTTCCTGTGTGAGCCTGCCACCTGACTTAACTTGTCTGTACCCCCATTTTCTCCTCTGTTGATTGGGATCCATAATGATTTACCTCTAATCTTATGAAAGTCAAATGGATAGTGCTTATTGTTTTTATTTATTAGCATCATTCCTGTCAGGTAGAGGAATTATAGAAAGGCATTTAAAATAGAAAGTTTTACTGAAAATAGTGCTTTCTTTCAGTAGCACAAGCTGAATTGGAAGGAAACAAGAAAACTGAAATAAAATGTTTTCTTACAATAATCATTTTACTTTTTGATTTGTGGAAGATGAGATCATTATCCTGTTTGTACCACTCCAAAAAAAAAAAAAAGTGTAATTTTTCACAAGTGTTTCTATTTCACCAGATTTAGAGGGTGTTGCAGAGTTCAAATTTGACTTAAACGTATGTAGAACTTTTTGAATAATTCACTTCATCCAATCTTTGATATTTAACTATTACTGTCTTATGACAACCAGTAAAATGTTTAGTGAATATATTTGTCTGCAAAAGGCCAGTTGATGCACAAATGCTCAAGTATGCACAAAGTACAGAGATTTCTGCATAAAATAGAAGTATTTTATTTATTCATTCATCAAAACTGTTTATCAAGAGATGCTTATGTAGTTTGTGAAATATTTTCATTTGAATTGTTATACCCGCCAATCATCCCTGACCTCTAAGCTAATCATCAGACACAAAGAAAAATCAAAGAAAATTTCTAAATAGAGTTGTAGCTGAAAAGTAAAATTATTAGAATCTAATGTTCATTTACAGTTGTGTTTTGTTTGTTTACAATTTTATGTGAGGTTTGGGCTGCTATGTATAGTCTACAGTTTCCCTAAACACATTTATTTTGTTCTCATATCCCTGTTCTGAGTAGAGTAGTATTCCCAACTTCATTAGAAATATGAGTATTTCCTGAAGTCTGTAAAAAATATAAAATTTTAATCAACACACTATATACTTCTCAAGATATCAGCTACCTCTCCTATCTGCAGTAGAAGAGAAGATGAAATTATTCCAGTATAAAGGTCTATGTCACCAGGATACTTCTGCATTATACATAGTAGATATTGAACACATTCTAGCAGAAACTACTTGTTGATCTCCAAGCAGGCCTATTTGCCTAAAAAGGTCCAAATTTGTAACAAGTTCTTGTTTTAGAAAGAGATGAAAAATGTGATCATAATGAGTAACAGAAAAGTATCTTTAGTCTACTAAATGAAATATGTCTCTGGAAAGAAAATTGGATAAAAAATTATAGCTGAAATTATAATTAAAATAAATATTTGGAAATACAGTACATATTCTTCATTGAAATAATTTTTCATTCAAATTTATTTTAATTTTAAAAGATCACTAAAATAAATTCTTAAGCCATAAGTATTCTCAATAAAAATGGCCAATGGAAAGTAGTAGGTAGTGATATGGACTTTGCTTTCAGGGGCAAGTAGTATCAAAAGGAATTGAATGCTAGTACCAGATTTTTCTAGCAGAAAGAAGGTTAACTATCCAAATGAATATTTTTGAATCACATTTTAATTTTGGCAGAAAGCATGATAAAAATGTTTTAAAAATATTCTTAAATCTCTGGAACTTTCTGTTTAATATATAATTGAATTGATTATTTTGCTGATATATAATATCACAATTTTGAGTACTGCACTTAAAAAAATGTATAAAAGAATTATTAGTTCAAGTTCATATTTTATAGGTAAATTCTACTCACACCATTACTGGTTTTTTCTCTCATATTATTGAATTTATAAGACTTGAGCTAGATAAAACCTTTCAGGTCATATAACATTTTTTTCATTTTTAGAGACTAAAAATTAGTATTTACACTATTTTATTTTTCACGTCTGATCATCTCTTTTATGCATTACATTTTTCTCCTAAATATATTGTATATTTTAATGAAGCTTATTTAAATATTATCATAATAGATTATAAAATCTACCCACATGTGATATATAGTCATTGTTTTTCCAGTGGTCATTTTTTGGGGGAGGGGAGGCTTACAGTAACAGCCCTTTCCATTTTTTCTGATTGAACTATTTTGTCTTTTTTAATTCAAATACTTCAATCACACAAATGCATAACTTTTAAATGCACATTGAAAAAAATATACAGCCGCAATGCTTCAATACAAGCAAGCATCAGAAACCCCAAGAATTAAAGTAAGGTCACTTCTTCCCTTGATGTTGACATCATCCTCCTGAGCATCAAGGAACCAATCCCAAAAGTCCCTAACCAATAACCATGAAAGCCCTGACATTGAGAAGATAAGCTCTAAACAGACACTATTTGAACCTTTGTCATTGAATTTTTAATTCTGTTTCTTTTTCAATAAACTCATCCCATCTGATGACTTGCCCAGAAGAGCGAGTGTTACACGAACAAAGCACTTACATAGGTCAACATGAAAATTACAAAAGAAAAAATGATAAAGAGATTGTAACATTTAATTGAAAAATATTAATAAAAGTCTATTCCTTCTAAGTAGTTTCCTTCTCTCCTTGGGGGATAAATGTCCCTTTCATATGCTAGATAACCTTTAAATAGATGCATCCTTTCATTTCAAAGAATGCTCTAAAAAGCGGTTGTCTCTGTGATTCACCTAATTGTATTATTCTCTGTCCACATTCACATGAAATGACTGCAATATCATTCTTGAAGCCAAAAGAATTCCACTGTCGGAAAAGTAATAACAGACATCCAGGCATGATTAGTACTCAAATATTTGACTGCTCTCTCCTAGAACCCTAATCTCACTTCATTTTAGCATGAACAACTACCCTAGGGTTTCTGAGATGGTAATGATGTCACAATCCCAAGGGCAGAAGTGGGAGAAGTTAGGGGAGAGGAGTCAGGTTTGATTTCAGTAGACAATATGAGTTGTTGCTCTTCTATGAATTTTGACATTGCCTTGGAATGAAGGAAGGATCCTGTTCAAAGCCAGCCCAGACAAAGCAATATTAAATATTTAATTTCCAAAGGCAAAAGCCCAAGGTCCCAAAGCTCCAAGAAAGCTAATGGTCCTCTCCGTAGTTAGACGGTAAGGCGCAAATGCCAAATTCAGAATGAATTTGACTATAATATACAAGGACTTTCTTCAGGAATATTTATAAATCCCAAGGTTCTTTTTAATTTTTTTAAAAACAGAAACACAAATACAGCCTGCATATTTTTAAATTGTGCAAGTATTAACTCATACCTGTATGTATATGCTAAGAGGATTCACTACCATGTATCTTGTCTTGTATATGGATGTTAAGAACCAAATGAGTTTTAGTTTCCTTTAAGTGTTATTTTTCTTGAGGAAAAAAACAGATTTAAATTAAATAATGAGAATTAATTTGCTCACATTTTCTTTTCTAAATTTAATATCAGCATCTGATTACATATAATATTAATTTAAAACATAAAAATCTATATAAACAGTTACAACTTGGCTACAATTCTGAAATATTATTTAACATAGTAAAGTTTATACATAACATGGCATAGCAATTCAAAAGTGTTACACCAGTATTATACTAAAATTTGAAATACAGTGAAATTCCCATTAATTTCTAGACCCTAATATGGCCAATTCCATGCACTGGATCATGTTCTTTTGCACATAACGGCAAGCAGGGTTTCTTTTCTTCTGTAACACAGAAGGCCCACGAAGCAGATGTTGCCTCTGTCCTCTGCCACCAGGGCCTAATAGTGTACTCTTGTAAATCACAATGCCTTTACCAATGCATAATTGCTTCAGATGTTACCTACAGCCCCACAGAACTACCGAAGAAAATAAAGCAAGAATTACTTTTTCACATCATTTAAATCACCTTCCAAATACAACACAAATGGGCTTCATTTCATCGGCATTACTGGACTATGCACAATACTATTGACTTGGAATTTTCAGATGTATTAATTGATGAGGCAGCAATCAATCAGATTAGCTACGCAGAGATCAAAATTGGCCACGAAGATAAGTAAAACTATTATATGGTCTTGTTGTAGACTTTTTTTCCTTTTAGATTTCCCATGTAAGTGCAGAAAATATATTCTACTTCTTTATATTTGGTTGGTTTCTTATATTATAAGCACCAGCCTCAAACACAGTAACTTGAATTTAGAAGGTGTATAGTATGTGTCAGAAGCTACTGCTGCTAGTAAATAAAAAAAATTGCTTGTATTAAAGGAATAATACATAATTTGAAAATTATATACTATGGTGGCATAAACCCAGAAGTATTTTGAAAATGGTGAAGCAATTGAAATCAACAGACACTCGAGTATTGCACTAAATGCTGGAAAGCGGGCTCATGGGCCAAATAAAGAATAATAAGAAATATTTTGAGTTTGCAATCTACTGGAAATCGTAGACATACATATGATTGAGGGGAAAAAATTAAGAATCGTGTAAAGTCAATAAGGACAGAATATATCTGATTGCCAAAAGAGGTGTTTTGATGGGAAAAGAAGTGGAGGGTAAGTACAAAGACAAGGAGACAGATAAGTACAAGAAATATGTGGAGGAAGAGCAGGGATTCCATGTGAATAGACTTACAGTGGAGCAAGTGAAATGCAGAGACCAGGCTGGAAAGGTTGGGTACAGGGAAATTTACAGAAGGGTGTGGATGCTATGTGATGAAAACTTGACTGTCTTGTGAGTCCTAAACTTGGACAGTGGCAGAAAAGACAGAAAAAACAGTGATTCCAGAGACCTATAAAAAAAGAGAATCAATCAAATGTAGCAATTGACTCAATGGAAATGAGTCTCCAGCTAATTTGAAGTTGGTGAAGCCTTCTGATGAAGAAATCTGCAATCAGTATATAAATGGACTGGAGGAATGCAATCCAGAGGAAGACAGGAGCATTTGTACAATAGCCCAGGCCAGGGGTAATGACAGCTTGAACCAGGTAAGTGGCAGTACTAATACTGAGTATTTGTAGGTAGCAAAGAAAAGGGATCTTGATCGAATACTGAATGAAGGGAAATAATCAAATATCCTTATAGAACTTGGATCAGAAAAACAAAAACAAAAAACAAAAACAAAACAAAACAAAAAAACAGGAGAATGGTGGTCCCACTAATGTGAAATAGAATCCAGTATGAATGTGTAGGGAGAAAGCAGGACGTATAGTAACTTAACAAAGAGAGTTAACTATGAGGCTGGGGAAGATTGACAAGTATGCCAGTTGGGGCAGGGATATTCACCTACCATGGACACCACCTCCCACACCATCAATTTCTCCATCAGTCCTGGATCATTCCCTGTAGTATACAAGTATGCCATCGCACCTCCGTTTTAGGAAGTTTCCTATGTCCATTATCCTTCAGAGCCAACTTTTGGAAAGAAATTATACTCATTGTCTCCATTTTTTCATTTTCCATTGCCTTGGTCTACTTAACAACACAACTTGGGAACTGTTCTTACCAGATTCATCATTCTTGTTTCTGAGCCTTTCCACTTATTCTTTCCTCTTCCAGAATTTTTCTCACTTTGATTTTTGTAGCACAGCTTCTCTTTTTAAAATTTTTTTTAAAGATTTTATTTATTTATTTGAGAGAGAGTGAGCATGAGTTGGGGGGAGAGAGAGGGAGAAGCAGGCTCCCCACTAAGCAGGGAGCCAGATGTGGGGCTAGATCCAAGGACCCTGAGATCATGACCTGAGCCAAAGGCAGACGCTTAACCAACTGAGCCACCCAGATGCCCCAAACAGCCTCTCTTTGAGTCTCAGTTCAAATATCACCCACTAAGAGAGTTCAGTCTTGACCATGCCAGGTAAATAGCTGCCTCTGATCCAGTTAACTCTATACACCATTGCTTTATTATATTTTCCCATAGGATTTAATCACCATTTTAAATTATATTATTTAAATGTTTCTTAATTCATTTTTTTCCCCTTCTCTTTCCACAAGCATGCAGCTCCATGGTAGCTGGGACATTTTCTTTCTTACTAACTTGTGTATCTCCAGTTTCTCTAACATCCCGTGACTCCTAGTATGTATGCAATAAATAGTGACTAAAAGAAAAATCAATGAATTTGAAAAAGAAGGAACAACACAGCAAGACTGAAGATAGGAAGATAACCAAGGCAGTACAATATTACTGAATTCAAGGAAAGAAATATTCAAGGGGATCAAATGGTCAATAATGTGAAGGCTACAGAGAACAAGGACTGGGTAAAGCATTAAAGACTTCAGAAAGGATAGTTTCAGCAGAGCCATGAGGATAGAGACTAGATTCTAAGAATAGAGAACTGGGATAATCCACTTCTACAAGTGGTGCTCAACAGATAGAGTGGGGACAAAGAATCACTGGAGAAAAACAAATAGACAAATGGAGGAAATAACATTCCAGAAAGGGTAACAATCTAAGAAATAAAACACCAGTTCAGGGGTTCAGACCGGGAAAGAGTGGAAGTGTCTATCTTTGAAACTGTAAGGAAAGTGAAAAATTTTAAATAACATATTAAGAATTTATATGTAAAAAGAGATCAAAGATTCTAGTATGACTACCTCTATTTTCTTTGGAAAGCAGGAGGTAAGATTTTTACAAACTCAAACAACAGAGCTGGGCATAGCATTAAAAGACCTAATAAGGAATAGGAGAATCTGATCTGGGGTCCTAGCATTTATCTCCACATCCTCCTTTTAAATGTAAGGCTTTTGCTTTGTCCTAAGGCCCATACCACTAAAAACTTCTGTGATCATTCTGAACTAGTGAGACGATAATTCACAATTTTAAATAAAGCAATTTTTTTATCAAACCTTCTAAGAACCCATGTTCAATCACACAAATTCTTTTATTTTATTAACTGAAAATTAAACTACATTTTGAGTAAACATTTTAGAAACATGCCCAAAATAAAACATTAAATCAAAATAGAGAACCTAAATGCTCACCTATGTTAATGATTTTCACCAAAAGGTTAATGGAAGACTATTTTGCATTCAAAAAAAGTCTACTTTTAAGGAAAACCAGAAATTGTTGTTTGAAATATTCTCTACCAATCAACTATTTAATGTTTTTTCTTGATTTAAAAAATGACCTGTGTTTTACAGAAACTTGAGTTCCTCTGTACTTTATGCAGCGACCAACCTTCCAGTTCTTTCATTAAGACAATTTGAAAAAGAAAAGAAACCAGTTTCCAGATAACAACTTAAAGATTTACTTGGAGGATCCTAACAGAAAAGTAAACTAATGTAAAATTAATGTATTCTAATAACTAGGTCTCCGCTTGACACAGACATATACATCCAATTCTAGTATTAATATACAATTAGTTTTCTTTTCTCATTATCTTTGACAGAACCCCTTGCATTCACTTTTGCCCTCAAAGAAATCTATGTTAACATTACATTTATAGAGTAACTTCTGTTCCTATTATTATTGTTGTTGTTATATTTTAAAAAGTAGTATAACATGAATGACTTAACAACCTTAAGTATTCTCTGACGCTGCCAAAACATGTATTTCCCAGCACAAGGGGAAAAATCACTTAATAAGGCTCAAGGTTTTTATAAACCAGATAATACAATAATTTTACTTTTTTAAAAAAATTAATTTTACTTTTACATAAATCAACATATACTTTTTACCATCAAACCTAAAACAACCAGATTAAACAATTTTTATTATTGTACAAAACTCTGAAGTAAAAAAAAATTGATCTAACTTTTATCAGAGAGGGAATTTTGAATATAAGTTGTTAGGAAAAATAAAAACTTTATGATTCCAACGGGTTGAAATCTACATCACCTAAAGGAAACAAAGATATGCAGCTCTAGGGAAACATGGCGTACCCTACAAACAATGGACTCTCCACATGTACACCACTCATGAGTTCATCCAACGTGGCCCACTCAACTTTTTCCCAAGCCTCAGTTTATTTATCTAAAAGCTTTAATAACAGATATGATGCTTATCTCTGGGGATGTTTCTGAAAAGCAAGTTAGAAATGTATATAAAGCAATCTCAGACTACCTAAAGCTACATTATAAAGTTCAGTATTGAATCATACATACACATATACACACAAATCCAAACACACACACACACCTCAATAACCAAGCGGTGTGTTTCTGTCATTATGTGTCATTTGAGAGAAATATGTTACAGAAACTATGCTTAAAGGCTTAGAAATCACATCAGTTCTAAATGTGAAAATAGTTTCTTAGCGATTCATTTCATTGGTTTAGCTTAGCAACAAAACATGCCAGATGAAGCTAGCCGACTGAATTTATATTGGGCCACATAGATAAATTGCATGAGGACTACAACTGAGTCATCCAACTATTTTAAAGTTTGTGTTCTACCCCCTAGTTTGGTGGCTTAATGAGCTTAACCTGGACTAGAGATTTCAACAGAGTAACCTCTTCAAGAGATCATAAATAATTAAGTCTTTTACTCGATCAGTTCAATGTTTCTCTCTGGGTTTCATTAAGATTTTATTTTTAATTAAAATTTTAAAAATGTGTGTATATGTATGTTTCTGTGTATGTGTGTGAATTACAGTATCTACTCTCCTAACTATTTAATGCAAATCGTTGACAAAATCCTGGGATTTTTCCTAGTTTGCCTCCAATAATGCAGAGAAAATATCGAATAGTGCTGTAAAGAAGCATTTTAATTGTGTGTTTAACGTATTATTTGAATCTGTCAAAAAATGTCAAATATTAGGAAAATACCATGTTGGATTTAACTTCAGCCTGGTTTCTCTCCTCCACGCATCCACACCCAGTAACATTTGTGTATAGTTTTCAACACGAGGCCTGACATATTTGTTATGTCTGTGTTTGCAAGAGTGAGGTAACAGAGTTCATAAAATAAAGCTCTTCATACATGCGAAAACTAGTTCCACTATTTTGACTGACTTGACAGTCAAGGTAAGGCAGTTGAAAGAACAATCAAGTCATTTGATTGATTTGAGCAGATAATATAACCTGTTTCCTCTCCCCTGTCCACCCCAATACCCCACCTCAACTTGATCCAACCTGTCAGTCAAACCCATCACATACAAACTAGTTTGTACATGTAGACATTAGCTTGGGAAGAGTTACTGAGTGCAATTCTAAAGAAGAGAACTATCTTCACAAAAATTCAACTCTCTGTTATATGTTACCTTAACTTGTTCTTTCCTTAGAAATGGGAGGGGGGTGGGGGGGTTGGTTAGTCTGGTGATGGGTATTAAAGAGGGCACGTATTGAATGGAGCACTGGGTGTTATACACAAACAATGAATCATGGAACACTACATCAAAAACTAATGATGTAAGGTATGGTGATTAACATAACATAATAAAATAAAAAAAGAAAGAAAAAAAAAGAAATGGGCTGTGCTAGAGTATCTATCCAATAGCAATACAAAGGAATCAAATTTCTAATGATTCCACCAGAATCCTATTTTAGAAGTCAAAATGTATCATAGTAAACTCTTTCCAATAATAACCTTTTGAAAAATCTTGTTCAAACCCATTAATAGAAAAATAATATATTTTAAGTATTTTTCTTGACTGCCCTAAATAGAATCAGGGATATAAGGCAATTTGACAAAGTTATGTCTGAATTTTATATAAATATTTTAAAAGACAGATTTGTTGTTTTTTTAAACAGGATTATGATAACTTAGATGCCATTTTTTGTCAACATTTCTTAATTTTATTTCTTCTTTACTTGTATTTTGGGGTAATTAAAATACTTCATTAAGAAAGATTACTTTTGTCGACTACAAAAAAGAAATACAGAACCTGTGTTTTCCACTAACATAAAAATGCAATTATAAGCCTAAAACCCTTTTCATAAAAAACAAATTTGCTTTTAAGGTGAAACTTTTTTCATTGTATAAAAGGTCAAGAATTAATTAAATAAAATTACATTTACACTGTTATCATAATTCAAGCTTCTAAGAAAAATCAACTTTGTCAGCACCACTCATTTTGAACTGAGTGACCTTGTCCCTGTCAATAGAGACTATATGAGGGGTCAAAATAAGGCAGATTTATCTCAGCTGATGCTTAACATTCTTCCTCCTATGAGCATTTTAGTGCAGGCAACAAGATTCACAGCAGGTCTGAGCTGTGTCAGTGTGACAGAAAGCGGGCAAAGAACAGAAAGGAGAAGGTAACAGAGGATAAAGTAAGGAAATGACAAATGAGAAAAAACTGCCACCAGTTGAAATCCAACACTGTAGAGTCTCATGTGAAAATTAAAGAAAAAACATTAAACCGGTTAAAAAAGAAGAAAGAAAGAACATGTTTGTGTAGTCCTAATAGGGTCATCTTGTTTTCCTAGGATAATAATTTCTTGCTGTTTCTTCGTTTCATAACAAAAAATAAGTTATATTATTTCAGTAAAAAGAGCTTTAATTGAATCTGTTTGTTGTTTGTGTAATTTCAACATAGCTCAATATTTTTGTGAGTATAACATTCCTAAAATAAAAAAAAAAGGATTCATGTTATATTATTCCTTGCAAATAACAGAGGAATAGGACTGTATTTCCAAATTTTCATTTCAGTAATTCTCCAGGTGATAAGGACAATGCTTAACTGAGTCTCCCAATACATAACTCCACTCTAATTAAAATATTTCTCCCTAAAATCTCAACTTAACAAGAAATACTGTCCTAAATTAAATATCAATGAATATCTTCCTGTGATACTGAAACTTGCATAGCAACAAATCTCATATAGAAATTATATTTCTGGGGCGCCTGGGTGGCTCAGTCGTTAACCGTCTGCCTTTGGCTTAGGTCATGATCCCAGGGTCCTGGGATCGAGCCCCGCATCGGGCTCCCTGCTCCGCGGGAAGGCTGCTTCTCCCACTCCCCCCCCCCCCCCCACCCGCCGCTTGTGCTCCCTCTCTCACTGTGTCTCTGTCAAATAAATAAATAAAATATTTAAAATTATATTTCCAGCTGAATGTGAAGGATTTTGTTTAAATGTTTACAGCTTTTTAAATACTATTATAAGCTTACAAATGTGAACTCAGCTTCAATGAAAGAGGCATTTTTTATACTATTAAGTGCATTTTAATACACTATTCCACACAATCACTTGATGGTGAATATGCTCGTAATTGATTTTACTGCACATAGTATTCTGCTCTCTATCTCTTTACTATATCATTTTTTAAAAATCAGGTTAATCAAAAATGACCCACACAGAGCTTTATTTAATTTATTATGGAATTTATTTAAAAAAAAAAAGTTGCCTGGTAATGCAGGGCTGCAAGTATATTAAAGAAATTGCACTTTGAAGAACAAAAGGGAAAAAAAATAACAGGACTTCAGCCAACCTGAGTATATTGTTGAAGATGAGTTTCCTCTGAGCAATAGATTCCAAAGGCTCTCAGAAAGAATAAAAAGGGGATTTTTCATGATTACATATTATGCAAAATTGACTGAATTAGAATCCATTAATGAAAGCAAAATAGGAGGAAATATCCTTGAAAAAAATCCATTCTTTGTTTGCAGTAGAATGAAATAATATGAGCCTAGAGGCCAGTTTATTCTATATCTTTCATTAAAAAAATACTGACAATAAATTTCATTAATTTTGTGAGGAAAAGTCTATATGTATTTTGTGAAATGCCTACTGAAATATCTAGAGGTGAAGTGAAATGCTTTAATATACTTCAGAATAGATAAAATTGCAGCAAAATATTAGTTATAGTAGAATCTAGGTCATGGTTGTATGTCATCAGATCATTATGCTATTTTCTATAATTCTGTATATGTTTGAAATATTTTGTAATAAAAGGCAAAAAAAGACCCTATAATGATAAATTAGGCCATTTATGTTAAATCTGTACCTAAGCTTGAACATTTTCTATATTTGATGGAAACTTACCAACCAAATGGTATTTATTAATCTTGTAGGCCACTATCAGGAATCTTCTCTAGGTAGAAATGTCTAAATAAGTGTGTCTTATCTCAAACCCACATAATCAAGAATTTCAAATGGATTCTCCTACCTTTTCTCACACTATAGCCCTTTCTATTATTTTAGGAGAAAAGTATAATAAATAGACTTGTGAGTTTAGTTTAAAAAATAAACTGCCCCCCCAAAAAATATTGGTTAAGTAAAACAAACTTTAGAATAAGCTCTAGAATTAACATAGATTTAATTCAACTATTATAGTAGGTACAATGATTATTAATATCCATAGTGATAGCAATGAAGCATTGAAAGACCATAAGTCCCAAGAATATTAAATGTTGCTCTCTCTATTTTATGAATGCATTTTTTAAGGCAATAAGAATTTCTTTGCAAATGGGTAAGCCAAGACACCATTTGGCATAATCTTAAATTAGCCAGGTATCTTTTCCCTAAGCCAGCCTATAGATACCCTATTTTACTTAATTAAGCAATTCTTTCCAGCTCAGGTTTTCAAGCTTTGGTGGTTTGTGAAAAACACTGTCCATTACCCTTGGATTTGGACGATACGATAAATAAATTCAGATTATTTGTGCCAGGGTTCTAAACTCCTTTTGCTTTCCTCTAGTGAAAGAGCTGTCTTCACATTGGTTGAAAACATGTTAGTAAACAGTGTTAGAGAATATGACTTACAACTAGAAGTCAGAAAGATGCTGCTACTTTAAAGATCATAGGTCAGAAGCACTCTGATTACAACAGACCATTTTAAAACACGGAAGTGGCACAGCCTCATTTACACAAATTTAGAAGGACATAACTTGTAAATTCATTCCAGTAGCAAAAGTATATATTTACTTTAAAGCATGTGAACAGCAGTGAAGATGCCCCTGCTGTGGAAAACCCAGCAACTCACAGAACATTAACGAAACAGAATTCTAAGCTAAGCCTATCAGCTTGATACAATCACACTGACGTTGACAAACAAAACTAGTAGGAAGACAAAAAGAGGTTTTATTTCTCCTCTGGCCTTCATAAAGTATTGTACTAACTTCTAACAGGGTCTGCAAATAAACAAGAGTCTATGTCACAGTCTCCCAAAGTGATTTTTCTGTTCTTTTGTTTTTAATCTTTGAAAGTTAAATACACCCGGGCAATTCAGCTGAACCAAGACAGCACGGGTTATCTTTCCTACAACTGTGCAGAGAGTGTAATGGACAAATCTCAATCATGAGTCTACAGGAGAAGGTAGAGTAGGTAGCATCTGACTGTAACCTTTTTGCCAAGGAAGAGAGAACAGCGTAGGCAGGTATGGGTGATCAGTATTCTGCAGGGCACAATTTTGGAGAATGTGGGTCTAAACCTCAAAGAAGGAAACGGACACCAACTAAGCATCACAGGAAAAAAATGTTAGCTCAACTCCCCAGCTTAGTTGTTCCTTTCTCTTAGGAAAGCAAGTTAACAATATTTAGCTTCTGTATCCATGAAATATGAATACTTTGTACCTAGAACTGCTGTAACAGTTTTTAAAAACTGGAACCCTTTCAAATATAAAATATCAACAAAGGTAGAAATATTCTGAAATTCTTTTCCAGGCCTATTTGTTTGAAAGTTGAAATTTTATTCTTTATAGTTGAGCTATTAAAAGCTTGCAGATCCATCATTTTAGTAAAACAGTACAGCTATTAATAAATTCACCTAAACTTCCAGCTTGTGTAACATAAGAGCTTTGAAGGTGAATAAAACAGCAAGTGAAGGTTTCTGTGTATTGTACACCTCAATGATCTTGGAAATCATTTTCCCAGGGTAGAAGGAGAAGAGGTCACACATACATTCTATTTGATTCTATTTTGACAGGGTGAAGTAGATTACCAAAACAACAGTTCATACATATTTAAAGAGGAAGGAAAGCACTCCTTGGGAGCTACAGCTTTAAGTGCTTTCTAAACCAGATGTCTGCTTTTTAATGGGTCTTCTTATTTAGGAAATGAAAATGAAATTAGGAGTAGACCATATTTTCCCATAGAACAAATGTGTGTATCACATGGAGAAAATGGACATATCACAATGCTGTCTCATCATCAGCTTAAAATAAAGAAAAAAAAAAGTTTAAGTGGGAAAAAATGCTTTTAAAAAAAGTTTTCTTTGTAAATGCATGGATATAAAGATACATTTCCTGAACATCTGTTATTTCTGATGACCTAAAGAAAATTTGAGGACAGAAAAACCAATAAATAACACCTGAAGGAAAAAAACGACTCTACCTTGCAAACTGATTTTCTCTTACTTGGAAGTTCTTACATTCTTTCATACTGGAAACTGTTACCATATTTTTTTAAAACCTTCTAGAAATCTTTCATTTCTTTATTACTCATTGATTCCCACTTTGAAATCCTCTGTGATGTTCAAATTCTTCTGACAGGAGACTATTGCTAACATATGATCCACTGGAAAAAGACAGACCAAATGGGTGAGATTAAAAGATCTTAAGCAGGTACTATTCTCATACTTAATTCTTCATAGTGACAAAATTTCTATAGCAGTTTTTGGCAAAGATATTATATATATAAAAATTATCTTTTCCAGTTAAAGTTTTTTTTTTTTTAAACAGGAGGATAAAGTAAGTTAGTGTATTAATATTTCACCGGAATACCCATTTTTTTCAAACAAATTATAATTCATTTGTTGAGCAACTATTGCCTATCTTCACAGGAATCTCCTTCCTTTGGGAACTCCTGTTCTATAATTCCTGTCCAAATGGCTATGTTTTTACATGTCCCAGTGGACTGGTACATGGATATAGCACTGGAGCTAAACTGGGCAGTGAGTCCTTTTTATCTGAGGGACACTCTGTAGGATGAATTTGAAGAAGATGCCTAAGAAGGTCAGTTTATGGGAAGAGACAGACAGACACCAGAATGTAGATATGAGAGATGCAAAAAGAGATTGCATAAGGGTCTGAATGCTGGTGGTAGGCTCAGCTTCCTCTCTGTGCACTGGATCAGTGACACTCTCTATGAACCAAAATACTTTTCTAAGGAAAGCTCTTTTAGGTTTAAATTGGTGGAAGTTGTATTTCTGTTATATTTAACAAGAGACTACCAAGTAGTACAATGTAACCCTATAAAATGCACTTTAAAGAGCAAATAACCTTCTGTCTATCTTGAATTCTAGCTACCTGGAAAGTGATCTGAGGGATGGGATCTGAGCTTACAGAGCCATACAGGGTGGAACAGCAGAGCCCTGGGGAGCACACTCAGCACTGTAGAGGGAGTCAAATAATGAACAAGTGCACACAGAGGTGTGAGCCATGAAAACCACGGGAAGACAAAGCTGTGCACCAGTCGTATTTGGGGCTGCAGTGTTCATGTAAATGATGTTTTCCTTGACAAAACTATTTAGATCACATAAGACCCGAGGAGCACAGGAAAGCTTCATCGTGGCATACATAGAGGTCACTGAAAAACTGCACTTAGTGCTAAATGCAACCTGTGACTCCATCAATTTGGTTCTATTTTCCATGCGTGTAGTTCACTTATTTATTTTTGTAATAGAAAATGTGTGATTTCTCCTGTTATACAACATAATAATACTTAGGATGCAAGTGAAACAATAATTAATCTTTTTCAGAAAGATGAATGGGTAACTGTGTTGTATAAGACTGAAAGTTCATTAATGTCTAAATGATAAAAGAGACACTAATCTCTCTTCATTAGTCAGGTGAAGCTAGTTACACCTACTATGAGAGTGTATTCAGAACTTACATGATATTAAGTATACATCAATGGAAGATTCTATGGTTCAACTACAACATTAGGAAAAATGTCCATTTAATCATCTTGACAGATTCATGCCTTTATTTTTTTTAAAGAATCATAATTTCTATAAAGAATTCTAATTGAACTGCATTAAAATAGTAGAGACAATAATATTCTCATATTTGAGATTTATGGGGAAATGACAAATAGAAACGGATACTTTTTAATATATGTAAAGCACTGAGTTAAAATGAGTAATTTGAATTAAGTAATAGTATTGTGGCACACTCTTATTTCTAAGAGAAAGTGTATCTATATTTTAGTTGATGTCTGAATGTAATTCTTGTGTGTATGGAGAAGTTGCCAGTTTGTGAAGAAATACAGGCGTGTTTTCGGAAACCCTGTTCTGAATATTTTCTATTGTCATCTAAACTTCTGTTCAGATATGTCATCATTCCTATCTTACTAAACGACTTGCCTTAAAGTAATTGAAAACTACAACTCTTTACCATATCATAAATATATTTAAAGTTAGAGATCTAAAAAATTCCTATACATTTGGCCTTTTCCTATGAAGTGAAATTTATAATGCATTTTTTAAATGCTATTTCTAATTTATAACTGTGACTTAATGAGGGCAAATGCTACCGTTTAAACATTTTATAAATCAGAAAACTAATGTTCATGGAAGCTAAATGACTTTCTCAAGGTCCATGGTCAAATTGCAGGACCACAATTCAAATCTTTAGTTTCCTACCTAAATCTATTATCCTCCAAGGGAAAGCACCCAATGTGATATATATACTTAAGTAGTCAATATTGTTTTTTCAAAATTGTACTTGTAAAATAAAGACTAATGAGTTTAGTCATTTAACCAAACTGGGGGGGGGGTGCAAGATAAATGAAAAGGAGTAATAATGGTCCAGGTAGCCAAAAATAAGGTGATAAAACATAATACTAAAAATATTGGAAAGGGGAGAAGTTCATTCATTCACGAACATTTAATTAACACTTTCAGAAAACATTTAAAATTTAAACAAAAATTATAAAAAGACACTTTCAATGTGCCATGTTCTGTGTGAGATTTTAGGTTTAGAGCATTACGTAAAAATTTATAGTTCTCGATGTCATAGAGTTTATAATATAGAGGGAAGGTCAGATATTAATCAAATAAATATATCAGTACAAATAACAGAAAAATTATAAAGGAAAATAACAGGTGATATAATAACTGAGAGAATATCTGTAAGGAGAATTCTGTAAGGGAGAATTCTGTAAGGGTGAACCCTGAAAGTGAAGTAGAAACTAGACAAGTAGAGACTGGGGATACAGAGAATTGCAAGCAAAAAGGGAAATTTGTGTGAGAAGGAACCTGGCACATCAAAAGAGTAGGGTGAGGGGAGGTTGGTGGAGGTATGGATGAGATCACAAAGGGCCTTGTTTAATGTCTAGCCCAGTAGGAAACTATATTAGGTAAGGGGGGCTAACACATTCAGACATGATGATTGGACCCTACAAATTATCAATTTAAAAAGAGATATGTATATTCTTAAATCTGACTCATAATTTTCTCAGAATCTGTAAAAGATGTATATATTTATTATAAAATGTCTTTCTTGAGATTCAAACTTATCTTTGGCATGGATAACCAGGAGCTTGTGATAATATATCGAAAATGGAAAAAAGATAAGCTAATTTCAAAATAATTAGATATTAACTAATTTAGATGGAAAACTACTCCAGCCTGTAACATTAATTTATCTTTTTGTGTTCTACTGTCCTTCTTTATGAAATAAGGGTTAAGGCTAGATGCCAGGTTTCCATATGAATCCAAAAGCTGTGAAACTTAATAAAATTAATAGAAGAGGGGCGCCTGGGTGGCTCAGTCGTTAAGTGTCTGCCTTCGGCTCAGGTCATGATCCCAGGGTCCTGGGATCGAGCCCCGCGTCGGGCTCCCTGCTCCGTGGGAAGCCTGCTTCTCCCTCTCCCACTCCCCCTGCTTCTGTTCCCTCTCTTGCTGTGTCTCTCTGTCAAATAAATAAAATCTTTAAAAAAAATTAATAAAAGAACATTCATGTCGGTTGCTAGTTCACATGAGTGTAATACTCAAAGTAATACCTCCTACAATTTTTATGTAACTGGTTCCCTTCAGGTGTCATGTTAATAAGCTTGGATCAATTAATAATGGTAATTGAAGCTGAACATAATTAACCATTTAATTTTGAGCTGTTTAAATATAATTCCATTAAAATCACATCATGACACTGGGGCTAAATAAAGAATTATTGACAAAAGATGACTGGGAATGAAAAAGATTCATCACACAGTGATCCATGGCTTACTCAGGTCCAAACTGACTATTAAGTATGTATATCTTCAAGTCGACAATAGGAAAATAAAGGACCTACGCACATATGAATTTCTGATTGTCAGAGCTTTACATCCTCTAATTTTCCCTTGACAAAATTATCTCCTGTACTTTGAAGCTCCAACATCAGCTGCATAGTATCTTAAAAAGGATCTTCACATTTTTAGGTTAAAAATAAAAAATGTCTTCATGCTACTGGTCTCCCCATACAATCTTACACACTCTGTATAAGAGATTTTTAAAAGAATACAAAGTAACAAACATATTTTGAATAGAAATGTCTATCTAAACAAAACAAAACACAAAATAATCTTCCAGAATGCCATCCCTTCCGAGACAGAAATAACAACTCAATAGAGGGGTATTTTGCATTAGAGGCTTTTTTTCCCCCCCTTGCATATGTGAGATTTTATTTTGGTATTTTGTTTGTTTACAAACATAGGATAATAATCATTTGGTAATTTGCTTCTTTTACTAAACAATATATAGTGAATATTTTCCATGTCAGTAAAGTAAATATAGGGGCACCTGGGTGGCTCAGTCGTTAAGCGTCTGCCTTCAGCTCAGGTCATGGTCCCCAGGGTCCTGGGATCGAGCCCCACATCAGGCTCCCTGCTCTGCGGGAAGCCTGCTTCTCTCTCTACCACTCCCCCTGCTTGTGTTCCCTCTCTCACTGTGTCTCTCTCTGTCAAATAAATAAATAAAACTTAAAAAAAAATAAAGTAAATATAGTTCTAGAACAGAATTTTTAATCTCTGCAGAGTATAATATTGTACTGTTACAGCAAAATTCTTTTAACCAACTTCTTGGTTTGGGGTATCTATGATATTTTAAATTAATTTCTATCACAAAATATATTGTGAAGAATATCCTATGCATAAATCTTTGAACACAATTTAAGATCAATCCCTCGAAAGAAGCTGCTAGGCTAAAGCACATGCAAATTTTAAGGTCATTTTCCAAATTATCAGGAGGGGAAAGGCGATCTTTTGAGATATTTTTAAAATATCTGCACAGGATGCTACTAAACTACAGGAACATGAGCTTATTTCCAAAGTAAAGCTTTAAGAGCCTGAGCACCAAATCCATAAATGTGGCCTAATTTATAATATAAAGATATTTAGAAATAGCTTAGAGAAATACAGAATTTAAAGGTTTATTTTGTTTTCTTTTTTTTTCTCTTAAAAGGGGAGAATCTTTTAGGAATTGTATATTTCAGCTGTTCTAAAACATAGTTATACGTCAGAATCACTTGGATTGCTTTGTAAAAATACCTGTCCCTGAGCCCCAATCTAGACATAATAAATAATTATTTCTGAGTGTGGAGTCTGGGAATTAGTGGTATTTAAAGTTTCTGAAATGATTTTGATGTGGCCAGCCTGACATTTGTCCTTGGACCAGCACTTTGGATCAAACTGCCTACTCTAATCCTTTCATTTTGTAGATTAGGAAACTGACTCCACACACATTATGTTGTTTGCCCAACTCTCTAGTTAAACAGGCAGATAGAGAGCTCTGAATCTCAAACCAGTGTTCTTTCCACTATATTAATTTGCTTCAATTGTTGTCAATATGGCGTACCCATGTGATAATCAGCCCACTGGTTCCACCATTAAATGAGCAATCAGGAAAGAAATGGATTATTTAATGATATTCATTGCAAGATCTCACAAAGTGGAGCGCATGCACTATGAATCCTGTTATGTTGCTATTTGGATCTCATTTCTTTTTTTAACCTTGAATTTATTGAAAATTAGATGAAACTATCAAAGCGAAACACTTTTACACGATCTTGCCTTTAGTTAAGATGTCTTTATGTGACGTCAATCCACTAAGATATGAACATTTTGATAATCTGCAACAGCGAATGTTTTTTAGATTGTCCAAGGCAAATAAATATTTAATTGTTTTTGCTACTAACTATATGCTCTTAGATTTATAGGCCATGAAACAAAAATGCTGAATTCTATTTTTTCATTACTATTCATATTTGCAGCATAAAACTAACATTACCAAATTAATTCTAAAATAAAGTCATTAATAATAGATTACTATCTTTCTGAAAACCTTCATTAACTTTATAAAACCATGCCTACTTCTCAAAGAATCAGATTTGAGATCTATTTCTTAGACTCTTGAAACATTCCACCAAAAATGGGGAACTATTTGTAATATATCGACCATAATGTTCTCTCAAAAATACGCAGTCAGTCCATTATTCAAAGCAGTCCAATGGCTTCTTTATTCATTGAAATTAAATCCAAGTGAATAATTTTAACTTAGCCCAATGTGATCTAAACCCGCCTTTCTCTCTGAACTTACTTTTTGCTGTTTTTCTCCCCACCTGCTATGGCCAATTATATTGGCCTTCTTTCCCTTCAAGTCTGCCAAGCTCTCATACATTTGGGTCCTGAAAGCAGTAGCATCTTCTGGAGCACCATGCTTCTGTTCCAGAGAGTTACAGGGTTCCCTCAAACAAATGCCTCTTCTTCTGGGAGACCATGCCTAGTAGCCATGTCTAAGATGACCCCAACGAAATCTATTGGAGCAGATTTTAATTCTCTACAACAGTTCTCATTATCTATTTTTTTATTTGCTTGTTTATTTGCTTGCTTACTTTTAAAAATTTATCTTGTCCCCCTCATCCCCCAGAATATAATCTCCAGAAGAGCAAGAGCTATGTCTCTCTTATTCACAATTAGAAAAAGTGTTGGGAAGAATGAATGAATGAGTGAGTGAGTGAATAAATAAATCTGTATAATAGGTATCGGATGAAGTATTACAGCCAATGGTTCAATTTTTTTGCCAATGTTTCATTTAAATTTTTTTTTCCATTATGTGAAATAAACTTGTTATTTTAATACGTGACAGTGAGATATCTTGTTATTTTAATGTGTGACAGTGAGAAATTCAAGATATCTCAGTATCACAAGAAATATGAAAGCATGGTTTTCTTACACAAAACAAAAATTTCAGATTATACCAATGACTCAGAGTCATTGTGTCATAAGCCATATGGCCAGAAGCTTATTGTCTATCTTCAAACAAATATGAGACTGATTTCTCACTTATGACTGCATAGTAATAATAGTGTCGGCCTAGTAAGTATTAACTCTGTCCAGCTTAATGCGTTCTCAGGAGCTAAGTGTTAACAGGTTAGAGTCAATGAAAACATACTAAGAATTATAATGCTGTTCATTATCAGCCAACAGAATGTTGTCTGTCATGCCAGCTTGTGAAAACTGTATTTATCCATTTCAATTCAATCCCCATGTTCTTTAAAACAAAAGAAAATACGAATTTATGATAATAGTAACTGATACAATGTTAAGCTTAATCAACCATATCAAAACAAAAGTCTCCCCCAATACCACATTTCATCCAAAGAAAAAATGTAGTTTTATAGACTAAGAGAACAATATAGTCACAACTTATGAATTCTTAGGGAGCTTTGAGTTCCAGGTGAGATACTTTTTAAAGGGATATAAATGAGTGGACAAGGTCACAGGATGAATACATTCCCTAATCAGTCTATTCATACTAGGTAGAGCTTTGACAAATGGTTTAGAATCACAAGAGAGACTAGGAATTAAACTCAGCATCAGCTAGTTCTAATGCACAAATCTTACTCTTTACAGGAGAGAGCTCATGATAGATTCTTTATCTGAGCCAATTGCTGTCCACGGACAATTCCCACAGAGGGAAAGAATCATCATAAGCTCCTGTTGAGTATGAAATCAATTCTCAGGAGTAAGAACGTTTTTAGTGCCCACACTTTTTGAAAAGCAGCAAGGATCTTAAAATGTCAGCGGCATGTAAGGCATATCATTAATAGACTTCACTCCAAGTATTTAGAGGTTTAAACACAGAGCCGATGAATCTGCAATTGCTTCACATTAACTGAGGATACTTTGAAAACTGCTACACACCAAGAGCCTGTGACTGTCTTTTTGTGATCATTGGAACTTCACCTCTAATCCCATATTAGGAGCTGTACGTACCCAGTGAATAGTGTGTGAGAAACAAAGAAAATAACGGAACAGTGAACAGTGTTTACAGAACAGTGGAAATAATTTTGAATTTCATCTAGTCACGACATACACAAAAATGTCAGTATGAATTACAATCTCATTTTTTAACCATCTCTTTATCTAAAAATAATGTTGAGATCATATTCTGCTTATCTATGTTCCCAAGCATGTTTTCAAATGAAAATGATGGCTGAAGTTAACAGGAGCAAAACTATAAATTCATGACTAGGTGTTTTATTTAAATACCTAAATATAAAATTCAGATCAAAAGTATAATTCTGACTTGTTTCATATAAAATTGGGGTGAAAACTGATTCTTGATGTAGATAGTATGACTGCCAGAATGGGTTTTATATATCATATAAAGTGTATACTTTAGAATGACCCTTACTAATGAAAACAGACACAAAATAATCACCCTCTCACTACGTCCTCTCATACTCCAAACCGCTTCTGAATCTCAAACTTCTGATGGGAGAAACAGGACTTAACATCACACACAGATAATGATATTCCTTACATCCTCTATAATCATAGTTTGTGTTACCAAATAAATCAATTAAATTGATATAATGTCCATATTTAAGTTAAACTATATATTTATAGAATATATAAATATTCTGTATTTATATATTTATGGGTATAAAATGTTATCTTGAGGCCAGATTACCTCAAATCACCAATCCAGTGATAAAAGAAAAAAAAATAGCCCAACCAAGTGCCATGCTTTGTGTGGGGCCAGTCAGTGAATAGTATGCAATCACGTAGTAATTCAAGAATATTGCAGTGTAGGGGCGCCTGGGTGGCTCAGATGGTTAAGCGTCTGCCTTCAGCTCAGGTCATGGTTCCAGGGTCCTGGGATCGAGCCCCGCATCGGGCTCCCTGCTCCTTGGGAGCCTGCTTCTCCCTCTGCCTCTCTCTCTCTCTGTCTCTCATGAATAAATAAATAAAATCTTAAAAAAAAAAAAGAATATTGTAGTGTATTTGGAATGTCCATGAAAATTTTTTTTAAGATGCTAAATGGATAATAGACATATTTTCTTATAGGAGAGTATTGCTACAGTATTTACACTCATGCAAAGAAGGCCCAGCAGTAGAGTTATCTTATTCCAAAAGGGGATTAATATCAAAATTTTAAAAAATCCATATCCTCATCATTATAGGTTGATCTGTGTCCCCCCAAAAGATATCTTGACATTGTAAACCCCAGTACCTACACATATGACCTTATATGGAATAGGGTCTCTGCAGATGTGCTGAAGTTAAGATGAGGTCACACTAGAGTAGGGTGGGCCTTTAATCCAATGTGGCTGGTGTCTTTATAAAGGATGAGAGAGAGAGAGAGACACAGGAAGGAAAACACCACACGGAGACACAGGCCCAGAGAGAAGACAGCCACATGCAGACAGGCAGAGGTGGGAGTTAGGGGGAGTTCCCTAACCAAGGAATGGTTGGGGCTATCAAAACCTGGAAGAGAACAGAAAGCATCTCTCCTAGAGGATTCACAGACAACATGGTCTTTGATTCCAAACTTCTAGCTTCCAGAACTGTAAGAAGTAAAGAGAATAAATTCTTGTTGCTTTTAGCCACCCAATTTGTAGTCATTTGTTAGAATAGCCCCAGAAATCTACTCTTGCTCCCCATAACCACAATCTGAGAAGGTTTCCATATAATTGATTTCAATATTTTCCCTCTCAACAAAGCAAGCTTATTATTCCTTAAATCCCATCTTTGAAATAAAATCATTTGTAATTCTTTTCTTTTGCCTATACATTAAAAAAATGTAATAGTTCGTCCAATAGCAAACATATTAAGCTACTTTAAGAATACAAGCAACTGAACTACTGGTATGAGCCTTGACATATTCCCACCTCCCTACCTAAGATCTGCCTAATTAGACTGGCCAGTATTAGACAGGCTCTTAAGGAAGAAGAATAAAGATAATCTCCATTGGAGCATATTTTGTTTCTTCCTTTACACATTTACAGGGAGAAAATACTAAAATATAAAAAGTGCTGTCAGGTAGAACATTGGTTAGTCAAACTTTAAAAAGAAAAAGAAAATCGCATATTCTAGGGATAATATAAATTTTTTTCTATTTTTATAGAACTGAAGGGAAGTCTAGCAGTTTAAACATGTTCAAAATACAGATTTAAACATACAGATACTTTTAAATTATAAATTCTGTAACAGAAAACATGCCACTTAAAGGTAGAAAGCTATTTGTCATAGAAACCTTCTAAAAATTCTAAGTTACCATGCAGGTTACCATCAAATAATACTTATTTGATGTAAAAAATTGTGATAATACAAAGGAGCAGTATGCTAACAAAAAAAAAGTGATATCTTTTCATTGCATCCATTGGATGTTATCCAATACTACATAATGGTTACGTAGCAGGTGCAGAAATACAGAACAGCGTATCTGATGGTCAAGTAACCCCACTGAGTTTGGCTGTCGGTCCTACAGCTCTAGCCACTCCTTTCGGATCCTGTGTACTTAAGCTAGATTTGGATGAGAGCTCTGATTTAAAATAGACCCGCCCCCCCAAATTTTAAAATAATATGTATAGGGAAATCATTTTTATTTACCTTCTACTGTAAAGCAGATTAACTTTCTACTTTTTGGGTGGGCGGTGAGGGTAAAGCCAGGTCAGACCGTGGGTCATATTTTGTCCTAAGAAAGAAAGTAGCCAAAAAAGAGAGACCTTACTGTCATCAAAGTTTTTTCATGCAAGGTAGTTTCGTCTTGTGGTTTAAAGAGCACAGGTTTTGGAACCTTGCTCCTTTACTTACACACTGTATAGTCCTGAAGACGTTCCAAAGTCATTTGCACTTTAGTGTGTTCATCTCCGAAATAGGGATGATTCTATTCCTATCTGACAGAGTTGCAGTAAGGACCGAAGGAAGAAATCCAGGCAAGTCAATTTCAACAGTGTCAATTTCAGCCACACAAAATCATCAGCAAAATATTTGCAGAGAAGCTGCAAAGCCTCATTCAGTAAAAACACGAATCAGTAAGAAAGGGAAAAAAATCAAATATATGCAAATAATAAACTGGCATTGGGTTTTTTGAAAAAGATAGACAAGTTTGATTCAGGAAGTTTTACCCAGCAAGTACAGTCAAACTCTTTAAACCTACCACTTTAAATGACAGCACCATCATTGGATTCTGATGCCTTAGTTACACAGCAATCTCACTTACACTAGCTTTCCTTCCAAGTTCCAAGGAAATGTGGAACTTAATTTATTTTTATATTATAAGTGTTCCAGGAGGAAAAAGAAAACAGATTTTTTTGAGTTTTTTAATTTTATTATGTTATGTTAGTCACCATACATTACATCATTAGTTTTTGATGTAGTGTTCCATGATTCATTGTTTGCGTATAACACCCAGTGCTCCATTCAGTACATGCCCTCTTTAATACCCATCACCAAGCTAACCCATCCCCCCACCCCCTCCCCTCTAGAACCCTCAGTTTGTTTCACTATGGTGAGCACTGTGAATCACAGACCTGTACCTCTGAAACAAATAATACATTATATGTTAAAAAAAAGAGAAGAAGAAGAAGAAGAAGAAGAAGAAGAAGAAGAAGAAGAAGAAGAAGAAGAAGAAGAAGAAGAAGGAGAAGAAGAAGAAGAAGAAGAAGAAGAAGAAGAAGAAGAAGAAGAAGAAGAAGAAGAAGAAGAAGAAGAAGAAGAAGAAGAAGAAGAAGAAGAAGAAGAAGAAGAAGGAGAAGAAGAAGAAGAAGGAGAAGAAGAAGATGATAGCAGGAAGGGAAAAATGAAGGGGGGGGGAAATTGGAGGGGGAGACGATTGGACTATGGACTCTGAGCAAAAAACAGATTCTTAAGAAGATGTGCAAACTTTCAAAATGCCATAAACAATTTGTATTCCACCCCCAAGAATTGAGTGCAATCAGTTATTCCATGATATATCTGCAGCAAGAATTACTTAATACTATTGATCAACAAAATCAGAAAAAAAATGGGTGAGGTGACCTTGGAGCCAAAAATACTTTACCAATTGCATAATCCTTTCACACAGCTAGGGTAGGATCTTTATATGCAATGCTTTGTCTTTCAGCATATGTGGAACTGGAGGAACGTATTACTTGCTTTATTTGATTCTTTAGAAGCACAGTAGGACACAACGATCCACTTTGCAATGCCAAGAGAGACAGGTCTTCCTCTAAACCCCAACTGACTTTATAGCATGAGCAGGCATTCAAAATTCTCAGCCACCAACCAATCCTGCTGCACTTTATAAGTGGCTGAGCATCTATATTCCTGTATGCTAAAAGGCACCGTGGATGAAAATGTCTCTGTTGGGGAAGCTCTGAATGAGAGCTCTGCTAGAAACCATCCTTGCTGAGTATCTCCTATCAAAAGGCTTTTCAGTTAAATTCAGTCATGAAATTCAGAGTTGAATCATTTGATTTCATGTGGCTGCTCTGATCATCCAAAGAGATACCTGATAGGCAAAAAAAAAAAAAAAATAATAATAATAATATTTGATGAACGTAAGAAAGAAAGAAAGAGAAGGAGATATATAAACAGAAAGAGATGGAGAGGGAGTGGGGACCGACAATGGGTGCTGAAGAGCAAGAGAGGAAGGAAGGAAGGAAGGAAGGAAGGAAGGAAGGAGGGAAAGGAAATCAAGTATTAAGTTGAGGGAGGGAAGGAGGGAGGGAGGAAGGAAGGAAGGAAATCAAGTATTAAGTTGAGGGCTTTCTTACATAATGATTCCATTACTCATACTAAGGAAAATCAAATTGCCTATGAAGAATAAATTTCAAAGTAATAATGGAGTTGGACAGACAGGAGTAAGTATATTTCAGAACACGAGCCCCACCCAGGCCATTTCCCCGTGTTGTAATGGTAGGTATGACAGGACAGGCATACATCAAGACCCTAAAAGTTGTTACTGTGTCACCCCTCCTGAAACAGCACTAAAATGCTTTTCTTCAAACCATTCAGCATTTCTCCCTTACTCTAGAAGACGGACAGGTAATCAGATGGAGCAAATTAGAATAAAGTACCATGAAGTAGAAGTGTTCCACACTTGAGAAAGTGTGTCTGTAGCAGTTTGAAACATATGGTCAAAACTCAGAGAAAAAGCCCAGCAACCAGTAATTTCACAGTTGGCTAGCTTCTCTCTGATCGTTGATATTATTCTTCACTCTTTCTTTGACTTCTAAGTAGGTGCATACCTACCTGAACAGACAAAAATTAAAGCCACTACTTTAATCAAAATGTAGATTAAGTGGGAATCATACACACCCACCAATTAGCTCTAAGTAGCGTGTATATGCAATTTGTTAAATCTTAGGAATTTGTGAGCAAACTACACGTATAATTTTTAAGTTAGTAAACCCAGAAGGCCATCAGTAATTTGTTTGTCTTTGAAGATTAAGGTACAGTCTTCAAATAAACAATATTTAGGAAGCTGGCTATTGGCAGTTACACAGCATTGTATCTTAATATAAATTTTAGAATGCAAGTCTTTCTTTATAGAAGTAATACCACTGCCATTAAAACAAAGATCCAGCCATTATAAAAACTGTATTGTATTTTATTATTTATTATAAAAATATAAGTATAGCAGAGATCTTCAATGAAAAGCCAGGAGAAAAATATTTATTTTCTTTGTACCCTATCCCCATTCATGATTTCATGATTCCTTTCTGGGTCTACTCATTTTCTGTAGTTTGGCTTGCTTTTTATTTCTTTTTTTCCTTTTTATTTTCACAACCTTTAAGTATTACTCTGTGGTGGGTACCTGTATTGTAGTTTTATTACATTTAGAACTGGAAAGTTCTTCTTATAACCCAACTATTTCCCTCAAAGTCTAAACATATGTCCTCCAGTTACCCTGGGTGCTTTTTAAAAATGGAGCTCCCTGGTCTCTGCTCCATTCTCATTAAATCAGAATCTCTAGGGGTGGGTCCATGAATGTAGTTTGGTTTTTTTTTGTTGTTTTTTTTTAAGGATTTTATTTATTTGAGAGAGAGAATGACAGACGGAGAGCACGGGAGGGAAGAGAGTCAGAGGGAGAAGGAGACCCCCTGCTGAGCAGGGAGCCCAATATGGGACTCGATTCCTGGACTCCAGGATCATAACCTGAGCTGAAGGCAGTCGCTTAACCAACTGAGCCACCCAGGCGCCCCATGAATGTAGATTTTTAACACATTCTTCAGTAATTCTTATACTCTAAAGTTTGGGTATGTCTTCCCTAACAGTTATGTACCAGTTATGGGTACAGTCATGCATAAGGCCCAAAAATACCTTCTAGGTGACAAATGCAATAGATATTTCTAAGCTCAGTTCAGTATAAACATTCCAAGACATGCGAAATTCTCTGTTCTGATGCCAAGTACAGGTGATGCAAGGCAAACCAAACTACTTTTGTATAGAACTTAAAGATGGAAAATTTGGGATTATATCCTCAGCTATAAAAAAAAAACATGAGTTTCCAAAATACTTTTATTTTGTTCTTTGGCCTATTCACAGTTCAGAGGTCTTGTTATTAAATCAATTTCAGAGGCACAAAGAGCACCACGATAAATATAACTTAAAAAATAAGAAAAATTAAACTGTAATTGACATCCTATGCTCAAATTCCAAGTTAATCACAGATGGTTGCAATAGAGTTTGTTACTTTTTGGAAGGATTTTCTTCTTACATTATTCTATAACATTCATAAAACTTTTAATGGCGAATTAGTGAGGTATCTAAGGAAGGGAGTGTGAAGTTGTAGAAAGTACAGAATCCAAAAAGACCTGTGCTCAATTCCAGGTCATCCCATTTTATGAGAGGTGTGTGCCTGGCCAAGTTACTTAAAATCTCTATAGCTCTTATTTTCCACATTTTGCACAATGAGGATAATACTATCCTACCTTTCAAGGTTGTTGTCAAAATAACTAGGTAAGTGATATAGCACTAATAATGACCAGCACCTAGTAGGTGCTTCAGAACATTCAAATCACAAATACTCATTACAGCAATGGCAGACCTGCGACTGCGCAGTTATGGATTGCCTTAAGTCTGGGGGCTTCGTTGGGGGAAGGGAGTGCTTGGCCTGTAGCGTCTGAAGTCATCCTTGTTTGCCAGTTGGCATGTCATTTAGAGACAATGTGTGTAAATAATATGTGCTCTCCAGTCACTGTTATCTGAAGGATGACAGAATATGGCACCCCAAAATATGCCACTTTGGCATAAAGATTACTTTGAGCTAAAGGCACTTGGGAAATAGCAAGGACAGAAAGGGTGCACTGATCTCCCTTCTTCTTCCTGAAAACAGGAGATAAAACTCCCACGTGAAAGACGGCCTCCCTATATCAGAAGGAAACAAACGTTCTTACCACCAGAGATGAGTCCAGGTTGAGAGTATATTGTACAAACAAACCTTGTTAAAATGTCTTTTATCTTGGGGCAACTGGCGGTCAGTTAAGTGCCCGACTCTTGGTTTCAGCTCAGGTCCTGATTTCAGGGTTGTGAGATCAAGCCTGTGTCTGGCTCCATGCTTAGCACAGAGTCGGCTCAAGACCCTCTCTCCCTCTCCCCCTGCCCCTCCCCACCCACTCTCTCCATCTCTCTCTCAAATAAATAAAATCTTTAAAAAATATATATCTTTATCTTGCTTTAGTCATATGTTCAGTGACTTCCACAACTGCCTCTCTTTGTTCAACCTCATACACATAAGCACTTAGGTTTTGCCACTTCCTTGGGTTTTCATTTCATTATAAAGGCTCCTAAATGTGTATATGCTTTACACTTTTTAATCTATTTTTTTGTTAGAGGGCCCCAGACAAGATCTTAAGATGTTGAAAGATTTTTTTCCTCCCCTACATATCAAATATCTATCTATATATCTAGATATAGATATAATCTATATCTATATATATTTTTTTAGAAAATTAACTGGCTTTCAGGGGCTTCTGCTTTTAAGAACAATCTTATTGTGATTGTCTTTTTTGCTTATTCCACAGTCAGGTCGAGACTAAGAAAAAAGATGAATTATGGCTCTTCTGATAAAATCTCATGATTGAAGGAACATCTGATCTGCATGTTAGATGAAGAGGGACATCTGCACTGACCACAAATAGATCAAGGAATGGAGACCTCAAACAACACATAACACAAAGTAAACACCGTTTTTGAAAAACTTATATGACCAATTGGGGATAATACTGATTTAATTTTTCTTTTTTAAAGTTGTATTTCTTGTGTTGCTCTTTGTGGCTCTGAAATTGATCTAATACCAAGGACAGCTACCAAAAGTAACCATGTCTGGAATCTTTGAAATGTTTTTCGTTTTATGCCCTTTGCCTATAATGATTAGACTATATGATCAATTACACAGGTTATACACATACACATATATGCACACTATGGATATATATTTCATTACTACCATCTCCTTATAAATCACTGAAATAAAATTGTTAAAATAAAAGCAGTCCAAAAAAACAAAATGAAAAAAAGTAAAAGCAGCCCATAACACCTTCTAAATGCGATCGCCTTTCCAAGAGTAAATAGCTTTGGCGAGTTCTTCCACATCATTTCTTACACATACATACACATACACAAACACAGACATTTAAAATGTTTATACAGGAGTGCCCGGGTGGTTCAGTCAGTTAAGCATCTGCCCTTGGCTCAGGTCATGAGCTCACTGGGATAGAGCCCCGCGTAAGGGTCCCTGATAAGCGGGGAGCCTGCTTCTCCCTTTCCCTCTGCTCTTCCCCTCCCCCACACTCATTTTCTCTCTCTCTATCTCAAATAAATAAATAAAATCTTTCAAAAAATGTTTTATACAAATAAAATCATGCTCTTTTTCCATTTACTCTTTATGTTCAACAATGTATAATGGGACATTTCCATATCAACTCATAAATCTCTACAAGTACACTATTTATATGTGATGCAAAGAGACTATCAGAGTAAGAATAGCCTGCATCACTGCCTGCTTACTGTGCATAGAGATGCATCAGCTGAGGGACAAGAGACCAACCATTTTGATGAAGGAATCACCAACTTTTAACCTTTAATGAAAACAGCTTAATTACCATTTGTGATTTTTCTTCTCAATACCCTTGTGTTTGCACCCTGCTTATCACCTGGACACCACCAGTTAGAGGGCAGGGACTCACTGTATTCATGTGTCTGGATCCCTGAATAGTGATCAGCCAGGTTCTCTACTTCAGTTGCCAAGAGAGATGGGCAAAGAGCTTATGATTCAAGCCACATTAGATAAAAACTGATGCATAGCAAAATAAGAGAGAAAACACTTGCATTAAAAAAAAAAAAAAAGAGTCAGGGAGTACTAACATGAGGAGATGTAAACCCAGGGAGGAATCCTGCAAGAGATTATAAGGTATCTTTCACCAGGGGGGCTAAACCTTCACTTTATTTACTACTGAATATTATACTTCTGGGAATCATTACTATTGATTACTATGTCATTTATATGTATCACACTGTATTGTAATTATCTGTTTACACATCTGTCTCCCTGGAGTCTGGGGTCTTTGAGAGTAAGGACCATTTAAAGTTTATCATTGAAGAACAAGCACTTAGACACAGAGTATATTCTTTGTAAAATACTTCTTGAAATGAAATGCTATTCTAAGAAACATTTTACAACCTGACCAAAAGAAGTCATGTGCAATTGGAACTCTTTACCTTGGTCCTCAAAAGCACACACAGTCAGGCTACTATGGCTTTCCACACTCCCATTAGATAATTCTGGCCCTTGTTCACTGAGTCTTCTTTGAATTCTTAAATCAGCCAACTGCTTTTTTTGGCTCAGAACCTTTAGTCAGGTGGTGTCCTCTTCCTAGAATTCTCTTCTCCTGGCTCTTTACGAGACCAATTCCTTCTCATCCTCAAGCTCAGTGCTGACCACTCTGACCAAGTCTCTCTGCTATTTTCTATCATTGCATGCTGTTAATTTTTTTCCCCCAGCACTAATCTTAACCTCTAATCATTTTGAAGATGGATTATTCTTGTTTAGTGCTTCCCCAGAAGAAGCAAGTTCCATGAAGCAACGAACCTTAATGGCAAGATTATTTGAGACACATCCAACTTTGTGGTCTTAACTCAGCCTAAGGATAGAATACTAGATCTCTAAATGCATGGTGTTATATCTGCCTTACTCTGTTTCTCTTTTTCCTGTAGCTGAACTTCTGAGCACAAGATGGCAGATGCTTGCAGGTCACGGTCAAGACGGAATTCTTTTTTTTTTCCTTTTTTCTTTTTTTTTTTTTTTTTATGAGGACATTCTTCTTGACTGGTTTGGGGAAATATATATGCTTAGAATAAAAAGCTTTCCCTCATTGCTTTAATGTTCAATGAATATACATTATTCATAAATAATTAATGTAACTAGGAGAGCCTAAGTTTTCTTTTATGTTTATGGGTTACAAAATTTGAAAAGCCATGTTCTGTGGTATTGATTTATTTGTTCACTAGCCTATTCATTCAATCAAATATTTATTGAGCACCTGGTATGTGCCAGGAATACAAGTGGGAACAGGACCAACTGCTGGCCCCTGTGAAGCTTACATTCTATCTAGGGAGTCAGAAGATAAACGAAATAGACAGACTTGGCTGGTGGCCCCTTTCTCCATCTTCATAGCCAGCAATGTTGCATGTCTCTGACCCACCTTCCACAGTCACATCTTCTGAATACAGCTGGGAAAGGTTCTCAGCTCTGAAAGACTTGTGTAGTTGGATTAGCCCCACCTAGATAATGCAGGATATTCTCCCCATCTCAAGGCTCTAACTTAATTAAATCTGCAAGATCTTTTTGCCCTGTAAGGCAACATAGTCACAGGTCTGAGATTAGGATGTGGACATCCTTGGAGGTCCATTATTTTGCTAACCACAGGAAGCTAAATGAATTACTTCTCACCTTCCTTTGCATTTGGATCTTTGGATGTTTGATTTACTCTTGCTTCCATTCTAATGGCAAAAATATATGTCAGCAGTGTTTGGACCATTTTTTCCCCAGCCATTTTCCGAATAGTTCCCACTTGTGTTTCACTGGAACCAACAGGCTCCCCAGTGAAACTTGTTTTTTTTTAAGAAATAATTATTTAACCAGTCTCTATTCTGCTCCTCTGTGACGCTTACTAACCAGCTGCTTTTGGCACTGTGTCATAGTCCCAGTTAAGAATATTCAGACTGTGATTATTCATCACCAGCTAGATAGAGTCAGGTCATCTGTTGCTCAGTAATGAAGCTTTCCTTCCACATAAATTCAGTCAATACTAGAAGTGGTTGATAACTACATGTAAAGTCCTCTTTAAACTTGCAAACATGGTAGGTGTGAAATTTCAGCTTGGGAACTTGAAAGAAATAAGATTTCAAAATTGGATCAATGATCTTCCGCCAGATAAGTCATGTGGAAGACTTCCTGTCCAGCAGAAATATTTTTTTTTTCATGATGCCATAAAAGTATTTTAGGAGATAGCCAATGGTTTCATGTATGAGAACACTGGACCTATTTGAACAGTTGGGAGGTTTTGCATTATTCATTTTACTTTGTCCTCTCCGCTTTCTACTTTTTACTTTATAACAAGGAAATTATTTGGGTCTCTCTTTTTTCTTTCTTAATTGAGCCAAGTTATTTCCAGATTTCCCCCTTTCTTTTTTGATTCTATTATATATAGTTATTTTAGGCTCTGTATAGGAGTTAAATTTTCCAGTGAATAAATCTAATCATTGAAATTTATTTCCTAATCGGTCCTGATTTTCCTTAATCAGGTATGAGCAGCAAATAAAGAACATGTATTTTTCTGTGTTTGTCTGAGGCTCAAAGGTTTGCTTAACCAAGATCTTTGAATCTCTGGTTATGACTTAACCAGGGCCACTTTTTTACTCTTATAAATGAAAATATGAAAGATTGACCTAAAATTAATATTTGCACACAAAAATAATAAAATGTCTATGTATAATATATGTATATATGCCCTTGAACTACCAGAATGTATTTAAGTATATTCTGATAAAATATATACTAAATTATTAGGTGAAAAACAATAATAAAAGTATAAGAGAGCCAAATTTAACTGAGTTTGCTGAATTCTGCTGGGGGAAAAGAGATGCTCTCTTCCCCATCAAATTTTGTTAATTCAGTAAAATAAATATTAACATCTTTCTCAAACAATTTATTACAAACTTACAAAAAGTACTTAGGAATCCCAAAGAGATCTCGGTTTGAGAATTCCAATTCTTTACAGCTGAATTCCTACATTTCCCAACTAAAAGCATGATGATTCAAAATTACATTTTTAATGAAACACTCAGGTACAGATAGCACTGGACTAATTCACACACACAGTCGTACTACAGTATATAATAGCTAAAATCACATAACAGGTTTTCTAATGGATTTCTCACATTCTCATACAGAGCAAGCAGAGCATTGCACTACCTATCTCTTGCTCCTCTCTTAGCTCTCTACTGCTGCCCTCCAGCAAGGTGCCAGGGAAGGCTCTAAATATATTTGATTAGTTTCAGGCCTTCATTTTTAGCGAGTCATCACCCTCTTAACAGCAGATGATGCCCCCTAGTGCGAATCAATGTGAGTGGCCCTGGTTACAATGGGCTGGATTAATGATGAAAAATGTGTCATCAGCCTAGAGGTCCTTGGACATTTATCACCCAATGGGTCTGCCAATTGGTGGGCTGCCCCTGGCTCATCAGCACAATACTTCCCCAGCTTTAAAGAGATAGTGTTCTTTTCAGATTAATTTAATGAGGCCTGGTAGGTGGAGAGAACATGGAAGACAGTTAACTTGACAGTTAACTTGATAAATTTAGGTTCTATACATTTCAGTACTTCTGTAACAAGTGTGTTTCCTTTTGAAATTTGCAAGGCAAGTACATGCTGTATCTGGAAGTCTATAATTGCTGGTGTTTCGTTCTAAATTTCTTTTCTTATAAAGCTAGAAAATTTTCTCAATATAGATATGACAGATTTAAAATGTTTGCTGTTAACTATGATATTTCTAAAATAACTTGATTAATTCTCAAAATGAAGTAATGTAACCTTAAAACTATTTTATCTTATCTACTTTTTTTCCTTAAGTTTATTTATAATTTTACTGTCAACTTAGAGTTCTTTTCTTGATCACTAATGCATTTACTTTCATTTGGAGGATAGAAAAACTGTATAGAAGCACTTTAGGTAAGCTCTCCTTTGAAAAAGTTTACGTTCAGTCTGTATACATAAATGCTTACTTAACATTTCATTGATCAATTCTTATACTTCTCCAGCTCACCAAAGTAATGGATATGTGGAAATTTAAATTAAAAAAATTATTTTATATTTTGTAAACAAGTCAAATATAATATGAAAGCTTCAATGACAAATTGCTGCTTTGACAAATGTAACAAGAAAAAAAGATTTCACGTGTAATTTGGATAGTATCTTGTTGATTTGAATCTAATGAAATTGGAAAAAATAACTTATTTAAAAAAAAACCTATTAGTCACTGAAAGGTAACAACACACCTATGTCATGGGTTAAGATTCAGGAAGGGATAGATGAGAGATTTTTATGTCATTTCCAACATGGAAAATCCTAATAACATTGCCCCTTTATTCTGAAATTGTTTCTTCTAAGAGCCATCTGATGTTCAATTTCTAAAAAAATTATAATGATTACTATGAAAAATGACTTTCTGATATAAATCGAATATTACAAATCAAGTTTTACATTACAATTACTCCCTCATCCAATGCTATGTTTCTAACAACTCATTAATATAGTCTTACTTTTTCAGTTTTTGCCTGAAGAACAAGAATCTGAGATTTCATGGGAGGTATTAAAAAACACAAGTCAAAGACACTATAAGTTAACAATGGCAGTTAACCTAAAGTTGATTTCAGAAAATTTGGGAATATTTTTTTCAGATTAGTAGCAAATATTTGTAAAGGAAATTTACCCTATGAACATATCATTTTGGCAATTAAAGAGTTCTCAGTAAACACTTACTGAGCTGAATAAATGAACTCAATCTTCTGTAGTCAGTGAAAGAAATATTAAATATAAACCTATTGCACCCAATAGCAAAATATTAATATATGGAAGAGTATGGAATCTGGAGTGGCCAGAAAATATGAAGGAGAGATTAAGTAACACTCAGAAAAAGGAGTTACTATAGGTAACAAATAACCATGCTAAGTTTGACACAAGTGAACTTACATGAAAGAGACACAGGCCAATTAGATATTAGCAGTGAATGGGGCCAATGACAAGAAAGAGCTTAACTGGAGAGTCCCCCAGAGGATTTGGAGGAAGGCTGCAAATTGATCTACTGGATTAAGCTGCCACTGATCTTACTATCAATTGTAACTATACGAACTAGCTAAAAGACTTAGGAATTTTTTCTGGGCGGGATGTGAAGTAATAAAAATCAAATCTTTGCATCTGTATCCCATGCCCATTGGTGTTTGCATAAGCTGTCATCTCACATAACATAAATTAGGCTTTGTGGGTTTTTTTGTTGTTGTTTTTGCTTTTGATTTTGACAGCTGTTTGGGGATAACAAAACAGAATACAAAACTAAGTTAGTATCTGAACAGGTAGAAATATCATGGTTCCTATCTGCCTTAGTTCTCACTTTTAAAGAGTTGAATGATCTAGAGAAATCCCGCATTAGTATTTAGCCCTATCACTGAGTCCCTGAACTGAGTCCCTGAACAACAACAAAAAAAACAGACATATACACATGAGTAAAATAAATAATTCTCAGTACAGCTATATTCGACAACCAGAGCTTCAAAAAAAGGAGAGTGCTTGACTTTGATTCTCGTATTTTTTTCAGTTTTATGTAATTTTATAAATTTTAAGAACTATATGGGGTTTAAAATGAGAAATCCTTTAAAGGACTGACTACCAGGATAACTACTACCGTGATGATATAATTTTATTTATCCTTGCTGATGAGGTCATGGCCTATTCTCACCTTTGGCTAATCCAAGGTCATGATCCAATTAGCACAATGAAGGAAATTTATCTATTAAATTATTTTGTTGACTTAAATACATGAAGATTCCAAAGATCCACAGATTCCTCAAAATTTCCATGCTGGTCATCTTAGTAAGTCCTCATGCCATGAAGAGTCCTTTCTGTGTAATTTCTTAAAGAGCTAGGTAACATGCCCTGGAAACTGGCATCTTCTCTGAAGCCAAGAAGTAACTATAACATCACAAAGTTTGTTCTAAAAGCCATTTTCTACTCCTTCCTGTTTTGATTATCCTACCACACTGAAAACTCAAACCATACTGAAAGAACGTTTACCTTAAATTTGGCATGCCACTTACAAATCAGCACTTCTGTGAACATATTGTAGAAACATATTCTAATATTTGTAAAGTAGAGTATATGTCAGAATAAAAATGTGCTCTTTCATCAAGGAGGAAAAGATCTTCCAAATTTTATAATAAATGACGTAGAGCACCGCATTTGTTATCTCTATGACCAGTATAAAATACTTAAAAAAATTAATAGCTAAGAAAAGTTATCTCATGGTTCAAATCAATTGTCAGATAACTTGTGTTGCTCACATTGCAATTATGACTAAACCTGAAGAGGTGCAGTAAAAAGTTAAAGTTATACTTATTCTAGGGGCGCTTGGCTGGTTCAGTCAGTAGAGCATGCAACTCTTGATCTCGGAGTTGTAAATTCAAGCCCCATATTGGGTGCAGAGATTACTTAAAAATAAAATCTTAAAAAAAATAAAATAATAAAATAAGATAAAATCAGAGAGGGAGACAAACTATAAGAGACTCTTAACTATAGGAAACAAGCTGAGGGTTGCTGGAGGGGAGGGGTGTGGGAGGATGGGGTAACGGTGATGGACATTAAGGAGGGCACATGACATAATGAGCACTGGGTGTTATATGCAACTGATGACTCACTGAACTCTACATCTGAAACTAATGATACATTATATGTTAATTAATTGAATTTAAATAAGATAAAAAATAATAAAAAAATAGAAAATAAAGTTATGCTTACTCCATAAGAATTGGTTCCAATAATTGTGTAAAGACAATCCAGCAAAGTAGAGAAATTTGTGGTCGTGCAAACCCAGTGACTTTACAAATTGGAAAATATGTATTTTAAATTCTTCGGAAAGTACACTTTCCATAAAAAAATGCATGGCCAATATATTAAATATACTCATAAAACAGAACATATTTTTTATAAAATTATGAAGGTAGGATAACTGCACTGAGGGTGTATTGACATTTAAATTTTATTTTTGAACTGTCTTATAAAAGAAAAAAAGAAATGACATATCTTCTCTGCTAAGCATCAAAAACCGCATACCCAGTTTTTCTAAACAATGTGAAATTGCTTGTTTTTTTAATGTATAGTTTACCACTCTGTTTAGATATTACCACTCATTTCCACAATTGCTTCCCCAAACAGAATCATATTCATATTATGACCATGCTGTGTACTATCCACAATCATCTTACATTTAAAAGAAAAGTGCTGTTTATAATGTTTATCCCTCTTGCCAGTATACTTTTACAAGTCTTTGACATGTCAACGTGAAAAATTTATAGATGTACAATAAAGCTTCATTGTAAGGATTTTCAAATAAACTAAAATGCATTTTGTGTTTGTCTAAAAGGCTCAGTAATGAAGCCCTGGGGACTTGTTTATGCATAGTGTTTTCCCAGCAGGAGAACCAATACTGGCCAGTTCTCCCATCCTCAGAGGCTTTTCTCACTAAATGGGACAGCATTAGCTTTGTTCTTTAAGTCTAATTAACAACCAAATCATAAATTGTAGTCTTCACTCAATTAGATTAAGCGCTCAGCAATATTTGTGTTAAAACAATCCTACTGCTTTGAATTTTATCAGGTAAAAAGGAAAAGCAGCGGCAAAATGGTAAATACCAAAGGCAAGATAGTGTACAAGTTTAATGCATTAGCCTCTTATCCCTAGAGATCATGGTTCCTATCTGCCTTAGGTCGCACTTTTAAAGAGTTGAATGATCTAGAGAAATCCCGCATGAGTATTTAGCCCTATCACTGAGTCCCTGAACAATTAAGACTCTCTGCTCAATTTATGGCTCTCAACTGGACTAACTGGAGACACAACAGGTCAAAAATTAAGGTGCTCACAATAACTTGTTCTCACAGTAAACTTACATTGCTCATTAGGGTTATTTTAGGGCTAAAGAAAATAATATGCTCAAAGCACAATACCTGTCACCCAGTAAGTCATTAATCTCAGGTAGCTCATATTATAGTACTTTCCATTACTTTTTTTTTTTTTCACTTTCCATTACTACTAACTGACCATAAGAACTTAAACCAATATTCCAGACATGTACAACACCTGTTTATTTGGTATTAGAGTCTGTATTTGAAAGGCAAGGTTATTAATTTATTTTCATCTTCCTAAAGTCCTGTGTTTTTGTTTAGATGTTTGTTTGTGTATAATGTTTTGAAATATTTCTAGCAGCATTTATACAAAATGTACGTCTGAGATGCAAACTTTTTTTTTTTTTTTTTCCTGAGGTTCAAGTACAAGTTTCTTGCCAGCAGGGCTATTTACGTTTAAGATAAACCACCTTAGCACTTTTGTACACCACTATAAATTATAGAAAGAAAACAGATATTCCTATTTCAGAAGCTCCTTCAAGTTACATGAGTATAATGATTTTGTGTACACACCTCACATTTCTGCTAGTCTAAGAGAGTAACTCCTCAATAAAGTTCTTCTTTTCAATTCTAGTAGAGAGCAACAGAAACAAATTCCTTTAAGGCAATTTCTTTTAAAAAGGCGTTGGCCAAGATAAAAGTATAAAGTATGTTCAGCCAAAATACAACGCTTCCTTGCAAGATACTGCCTGCAAGGGTCCTGTGTGTATTTCACACATTATAATGCTGCTTCGCTGTTTTCTCTAAAAAGAAGTTATATAGGTTTTGTCTGAAAAGAAAATAGAGTTCATTTTTATCTGATAAATTCGGAGGAATGCTAAAGGAGGCGTTCAGGTCAAGATTTGTTTATAGAGATTGTAGAGACAGCATCTTTTTAGAAACATCTGGCAGAGCAGTTGAGATCAGAATTCATGTTTACTATTTTGCCCATAGAGAAAGCCACCCTGAAAAAGTTGCAAATGATTACCAGAGGATTTTCTAGCACAGCCAGAATTTTCCAATAATTTAATTAGTTGTTCAGTTTTAATTCTATTCTAGTCTCTCATGAATGTCTGGAATATAACCGGGGCTAATGGAGATATGGATCTTCTTTGCAAAAATTGCATGCATTCTTCAGAAAAAAAGCTTCAAATTTCCCACAGAAAAATATTTCATGAAACAGATACGTAGTTTCAAATCCAATGCTAAATCAGCCTGCACTACTTTTTTCACGGAGAGAGAAAGAACAGGGACAAGAGTGCTAAAAACATCAGTAACTAAAGCTGATTACAGTAACACAGAACTCAACTAACTTGTTTAAAACTAATGCCTTTATATTCTGCTTAAGATACAATGACTTACACTGTTGTCTGATCCAAATATTTTCTTTTGCTCTAAAATTTATTTTTATATTAAATTATTATATATTATGTAATCTCACCATAAAATAAACATCGTATTTTAAAGACTATGTCAGGGATATAATATTGAGAATAAAGTCAGCATTCAAGAAAAGAAGTAGATTGAACAAGCACTGTTTTGACATGTTCAAGGTTTGCTATTTCTTTGTCATTTGTGATTGAGTGCTTGTAAATGATACATTTTCCCATACCCCCGATAAAAGAGGGCACAGATATCTTCTTTAAAAAACAGTTATCATGACACATGAGGTAAATATCATTTATCATCTTTCCATGGTCACTTCTAACAGGGTTTGTTACAAGTCTTATCTTTAGTGTTCTTGTCTCAGCAAACTTGGAATTCCTTCAGTTTCCATATAATCTTTAAGATGTTCCACATTTTAACTCTATCATATCTCTTTACAAGAGTTCACAGTGTCAAACCAAAGCAAGTTAGTACAATAAACATTTACAAAATTTGTCACACCAGGAAAATAAAATTCTCAGAGATTTCATTAGGAGATCAAATGAATGAGGGAACCCATGAGAAGATTCTAATTCAGCTGGAATAACACAAGTCAAGTTTTACAAAGTATCTGATTCAATACTTTTACTTAAAAATGTGTTTTATATAAGGAAAATTGCATATAAGACACATCTAGACTTTGAATCTAGTATTTTGAACTAGAAAGCCAAGTCTCTCCCTCTCTGTCTCGGTCTCTCTCCGTCTCTCCATCTCTCTCTCTCTCACACACATACACCCAAAGTTATACAAATAATCTGGCTTCAAGTTGGAAATATTTGTTCTTAAACTAGAAATGTTATCATTTCCTATGATGCATTGCTTAAAATATATCAAAAGAATCCTTTTCTCCTAGACTGCTTTTGGGCTCTGTCAACGTTACAGATCTAAAAATATTTTAATCAAATATCCTTGTGGCAGACTTTTGTAATTTTAGAACTAATATATGTTTTAATTTTTGATGAATATAAAATGTAGACAGAGGGATGTTAGACTATAAAAAAACATAATAAAAATGTTCTCTTGTAACATAACAAAATGTTATTGCTAGTTTTATCCTGAACAGAGTACATTTTGCTTTAACACTATACATTATACTTTTAGTGGTAATTTTTCTTCCTTCAACTAATCATGAACTCATAGATAAGTATGAAAATGCCACATAAAAGCATACATATTCTCAGACAAAGCCAGTAAGCCCCCCGATGTAATCAGAGGCCCAGAAACCTATCTCTTCACCTTTGTATCTAGAGCATTGATGAGGAGGCAGGTGTCAGAATTTTTTTCCATTTTGCATATAAAACACATCTAGACTTTAATAACCCTCCAGGGTAAAGGTAGTTCTATTTTGACAAATATTAGTGCTTTCCTCTTTACTTTATCCTGTGGTTGAAAATATATATATATATATATATATATATATATATATATATATATATATATATATATATACACTAATATCCCCATATGTTTGTTAAGTCCATTCATTTGGCTTTTCCCTTCATAGTAAATCATAACTAAGTGAATAAACCTACTTGATTTCAAGTGTCTGTCTCTTTTTTTTTCTTTTCTTTCTTTCTTTTTTTTTTTTTTTGATTGTATCTTTGTTTCTTGTTTCTTTTTTGGGGGCGGGGGGTAACATGGTAATTCAAAGGAAGAATCCACACAATGTCAAAGGGAATTAATACGTAACCAAGGCAAAATAGACCTAAAACCTCTCATGCTTAACATTTTAAAAATTATGCTCTTACTCATTTACCCCATTTGAAAATATTATTCCTATATTTTATGGTAATTTAGAGATTGGAAGCCATTTTATTTATGGCATCCATGTGATACAGTGTTCTTGTAGTTAGATCAGAGCAATTACATCTAACATGTTTTATAATTTATTGGCTTCATCCCTTAATCAATTTTATTTCTTTAAAAATGTATTTATTTACTTGAGAGAGAGAGAGAGGGCATGCATGTGCATAGGGGTGAGGAGCAGAGGAAGATGGAGAGAGAAACTCAAGCAGACTCCGTGCTGAGCTCAGAGCTCAATGCGGGTCTCCATCTCGTGACCCTGAGATCACGACTTGAGCTGAAACCAGGAGTTGGGCACCCAATCGACCGCACCACCCAGGTGCCCCATCCCTTACTCGATTGTAAAATGAAGAGGTAAAGTCATTCTGTGAAACTTATTTCAATGGTTTATGAAAAATAAAATACACAAATAGGTACCAATTATAAATTTATAAATTCACTTTGAAGATAATACATTTTGTTTTTATTCTTGAAACAACTGAGATTTGGAACTTAAAAGAATTGCATAATTGTTTTTCCTACAATTGACTGTGGAGACTCTGCAGAAATAAAGAGAATTGGAGAGATTGTCTAGGATTTTTAAAAATAAAAGTACTAATGTGTAGAACTGTTCACAAAACATCCAATGTAAAGTAATCTACAGATTCTGCAGTGGTACTGAAGTATTTTATAAATGCAACAAGTCATTTATATTCCTCTGCCTGCCAAAACAAGACCAAAGACAACTATAAGATAAAAATCCTCATCATAAATATAAAGATTTCAACTAAATATTTCAAGTTGATTTGGCTAGTTTTAAGTATATTTATTTTAAGTTGGCATTCAATAACTTTAGGTGCAATTCGGGTGTTGGATAAATGGGCCCTTGGGGCACCAAACACAACTTTCAGATTCCCAAGAATGGCAAAACCAAACCTATGACCATTACATTTTAAAATGAAAGGATTAGTTTTACTTCCCTCAGTGGCATAAGTTTCAAATTTAGATAGATGAGTTAGCTTAACAAGATAAAATACTAATTTTAGTTTCTTCTTCTAACCTAACCACTCCATAGAAGAAATATAGATGGCTTATTTAGTCCTAGATGCAGCTTTATTTTTATTTTTACAATGAAGGATCAGTCTTATTGTCTTCATTTTCATTTACTTCAGTGGGAATTTTGCAGTAGAAACAACAGCTATGATTACATTTGTGACAATGATTACAGAAAATGTATAGCTTTTACTTCCTGCCTCCAGAATATTGAGAGTATAAGTTTACAACCAGCTGATGTTAATGTGGTTCATATTACATGATATATATGTAATAGTTCAGCAGACCAGTTAGATCTGTAAATAATAATGCCTAATTAAAAGAAAGTTAAAGCAACTTTTTATTAACCAACCAGCAAGGAAAAGCATTAAAATGCAAAGTAGCAATAATAGAAAGGCTACAAGTTTGAAGCCAAATGGACAGGGTTAGAATTCTAACTTGGCACAAACAGTTGTATGACCTGAGTCACATTATGCAATCCCATGGAACCACAGGGCCCACGTCTATAAAATGGGATCACTATATCTATCTTCAAGAACTGGCACGTACTGAATGGAGCACTGGGTGATATATGCAAACAATGAATCATGGAACACTACATCAAAAACTAATGATGTAATGTATGGTGATCAACATAACATAAAAAAGAAACTAATAATGTAATGTATGGTGATTAACATAACATAATGAAAGAAAAGAAAAAAAAAGAATTGTTATCAGGGATAAAGCAATAATCATTAAAAACCATGTTCTCATTACAAAAAACAAAACCAATCAAACAAACAAAACCTCTCTGTGTCTTTGCAAAAGTCCTATGCAGCCCTCTGTGCTCTGGAGAAAATGTGTGGGACTAAGGTCCAGTCTCCATCAGTTGCTTTCTGTTAGAATCTAGATTTTGCTCTTGCCTGGATCATCTTTCTCTCCTGCAGGGTCCTTTCATCCTGCTGGTCCTTCAAATTATCACCTCCTATGCTAATGTTAATCAATTATTTATTTTTTTTTACCCACTTGTCATTTAGAATAGAAAGTTATTAATGTATGGAATCTGCTCTTTATAAGACCATCACTGAACTTTCTGATCTTTATAAACCTTGGGCCTTTTCCCCTTGATTTACTTCATTTCAGTTCTTCCATGGCATCAGATATCTTGTCCACTTCTAATCTCCTCAATCTCTAATGATGTTGACATTTTATATACCTTCTACTTGTCTGACCACTCCTTTGTTTCCTTCTATGGTTTGATTTTGTCTCCCTTCCAAAAATATTCATTCCTCAAAAACCTGGTTTTCAGCATTATCTATGTCTCCATATAATTTATTCTTTAGTAATTGGTCCTTGACTACTATTCTAAACATAACTTTCACTTTATGTGTATCTAAATCTAAGATGCTATAATGTATTTCCAATGGTAGATCCCCAAATGACATATTTTATTCCAACATAAACTTATCCCCACCCTCACTCTTTTTGATGGGACCTATTTCTATGGCAGCCTTGAACCTACACAAACCTTGCCAAATTTTGCAGGATCTGTTTTCAAGTATCTACACCATCAATTATTCTCTATTTCTATGGTTACTTAGCTATTTCAGGCTGTGATTACAATTAAATTCATCAGCAAGTTCTGTAAACCACTAAGTGCCAGGCATTATGTTAGAATCTGAGCATGTAAAAATGAGCATTATATTATTTCAGTCTTATTTGCTCAATTGCAGATCCCAGAATATCCTCTAAAGCTTTTCTCCCCCAGTTCATTATATAGATACCAGAAGCAGAATATTTTCATGTGAAACCCGTCCTCAGAAATAGTAGACATATTTTTACTTTCTATACAATAATATAATTTCTCGAAGCTGACACTGAAGGATTCCCTAATGGGAAGCAAACCTATTTCAATATTTTCTTTCATTCCTAGTAAATGTATTTTATATTTAAGAAAACACATGCATTTTCCTATCTGTTTTCACTCACATTGTCTTACCAGCTTGAAGTGCTCTCTCTCTTCCATCTCCTTGATCTGCAAACCCAACCCCACCATCCATTTTATGCACACCAAAATCGCCAACTTTCTATCCATCACTATTTGGCTCCCACAGACAGAAGTAATCCTCTGAACTTTCAACAACATTCCAACTGTAGCACTTCGAGATCTCATATTTTCCCCTCTCTCGTAGTTGCTTATCTTCACATATCATCCCCTTGATTAGAATGTAAGATCATTAATGGCAAAATCTACAACTAATTCATCTGCCTGTCTCCCACAGTGCCTTATTCATCAAGAAGGCTTCAAAATTGTCATCAGTTGACGGGCGGCCCTGCTAGTTTTGAATTATGTTCAAGAGACCAAATATTTCATGAATCTCAGAATTTAAAAATGAAGTAAGATTTGTAAGGATGAAACTCATGCACCTCATAATTAGTCCACATCAGCTCTGGAGGTTCAGGTTATGTTGTCCAGCAGTAAGAAAACCTCCAGAGTCCTTATTTATTACACCAATCTTATAAACATGCTTCTAATCATTCAGCGAACGTATCTATAAATATTTTTATCCTGGAGGTTTGGTTGGTGTTTAACGGGATCTAATGATGTCCAGGGCCATGAGGGAATAGATAATAAACCTCAGATGCAACCTAATGTGAAATGCATGATGATTAAAGACCGCAGAGAAATTGGCAGTGTGTGTTCATGTGATAGACAGCATAGGACAAATCAACAGGGAGAGCGGAGATTTTTATGAAGCACAGCATATCACTTGAAAATAAGAAAGTTAATCAATTCAACAGTGATTTACTTATTGAACGTTTATCATGTGAACAGAGATCTGCACCATGTTCTAGAGGGGATCAAGAGGTTCCAGTCTGTACGAAATATCAAGGCAATTGAAATGACAAAATGCACAAACAATACCTGTCATCACTATCACATTGGTTTGCAGGGCTTCCATAACAAGATCCCACACTGAGGAACTTGAACACCAGAAGTGATCTGAGATCAAGGTTTTGGCAGAGACGCTTCCTTCTCAGGCCTCTCCCTTGGCTTGTAGGATGGCTGTCTTCTCCCTCCATCCTCATATGATCTTCCCTCGGTATATGTCTGTGTCCTAATCTCCTGTTTATAAGGACATCAGTCCTCGGGCATTAAAGCCCACTTTAATGCTTTCATTTTAGCTTAATCACCTCTTTAAGGATTCTAGCTCCAAAAACAGCTACCCTCTGAAGTACTAGGAGTTATGACCTCAACCTATGAATTTTTTTTTTAAGATTTTTTTATTTATTTATTTGAGAGAGAGAATGAGAGAGAGAGAGAGCATGAGAGGGGGGAGGGTCAGAGGGAGAAGCAGACTCCCTGCTGAGCAGGAAGCCCGATGTGGGACTCGATCCCGGGACTCCAGGATCATGACCTGGGCCGAAGGCAGTCGCTTAACCAACTGAGCCACCCAGGCGCCCTCAACCTATGAATTTTGAGAGACACATTCCTCTGTTAACAACTATTACTACCTGGTCATGTGTCTAGTGGAGGAAGTAATCACTATGGCAACACTGGAGAAGAAGGAACTCTTAGTCCCCTGGAATTTCCAGAGATCATAAAAGAGCAAAAAAGAGAGAAAAACATTAAGCTTTGAAGGTGAGAACAAGCAAGTTTTTTTGTTTGTTTGTGTGTTTTATATTTATATTTGTTTTTGCTTTTGAGAACATTTAGTGGGTTAGTAACAATAAAACATAAGTTGGTATTGGTGAAACAGAGTCACAAAGATGGTCTGGAATCTGATTAGATACAGGATAAAAGCTTAGGGGATGGAACAAGATCAAGGAACACTTTGTTTGTTTGTTTTGTTTGTTTATTCCTTCTATCCCCTAAGATAGCAGGAATAACTTGTAGGACACTCAGAAATGCTTAAGCAACATTGTCATTCAAAGACATATTTGGGGACTTCTATTTTACGAAAAGTGCTTGTATTCAGGGGATCTCAGACAATGTCATTTTTGGCCTGGTTACATCCTCTAGACATTCTTTATTAACACCTTTGTTTTTAAAAATTGCTTCAGCTGTGGGACTGCCTCATCTTTATGGAGAGGCCATGCAGCTCACCAACTCATTGCACATTCAGGGATAAAGCTATAAATGGCACCAGGCCCTGCTTCTGTCAGCTCACTCTTCATTTAGGCCTGCTCTGTCCACGGTCTGTCTTCTCATCAGCTGATCGATAGGTTGGCAGCTCTCTTTGGCTAAACTACTCAATTTAGGAGGATGGACTGTTCCTCTCTCATGTATTATTCAATAGAACGGGCTCAAATTCAATCCCTCCCCATCCCACCTCTGACAGAATTAATCATTTCGTCCTTCAGAATTACAGTGCTAGCTTGTACATACCTCTATTACGGTGCTGATCACACTACAGCCTTACAATAATTTATTTGCATGTCTTTTTCCTCTCCTAAACTAAAGACTCCTTTAACATGAGGACTATGTGGATCTTTGTTGTCCCAACCCGAAGCACAAGGACTGCACTCCATTAGTCCTCAAACACTATTTGTGGAAGGAAGGAAGGAAGGAAGGAAGGAAGGAAGGGAGGGAGGGAGTGAGTTATCTGGTTGATCCCACCACCATAAATATAAATTGTTAGTACTATAGAGGATACCCATATGAGTTCTGCACATATTTAGTCTCAGCTGTTGGAAATTTCTTGATAGGCAGTAGTTTAATCTCAACTGGCCTTGTTAAGATTGGTTTAAAAAGTTGCCAAATATAAGTTATTTTCAAAGTAATAAAATAAACCTCTGTGCATAAAATAACCATTTACAAAGAATCAGAAGGTGACTGACAGTTTTCATAACAGCTGAACACATATGGCTAAAACTATACTGATTTTTGTGGCTCATGAAGGACTCAAGGTTATCTTAACTAAAATCGATCATTGTACCAATAAGAGAAATGTTAATAGTTCTACCTAAGGGGGGGGCGCCTGTGTGGCTCAGTTGTTAAGCGTCTGCCTTCGGCTCATGTCATGATCCCAGGGTCCTGGGATTGAGCCCCACATCGGGCTCCCTGCTCAGCGGGAAGCCTGCTTCTTCCTCTCCCACTACCCATGCTTGTGTTCCCTCTCTCTCTGTCTTCTGTCAAATAAATAAATAAATAAATAAAATCTTTTAAAAAAACACAGTTCTACCTAAGAAATGCTTGATTTAATCAACTTTATTGCGCTTACCACAAAACTATGTTTATCAATTTACGTGTGACTTTGCATTTCAAAATATTTTCAAGATAATTAAATATTTGACAAATTATATATACTAAAATAATAAGAACATTATTAACACATTCTGAAAGACACAAAAAGCCAACGTGTTGTGCATCATTCTTCTTAGTTATAGTAGTCAATAATGCATTTTCAATCTAAACATTTTATGTTCAGAGTAATTTGGTTAAGTCATATCCCTGTCCTCTTTAATTTCTGCAAAGATTTTAGTAAGGGAAATACACTTTACACACCTTAGGGTTCCCAGGCATCTGTGAGAAAATATTAGCTAAACCTTACACTTAGGTCCTGATTTTTTTTTTTCATTTCATGTTAACAATTATATACTGAGATAAAATGCTTAAGTGGCAGAACCATCCTACCTTAATAAATTCAGACCTAATGTTCTCAGTCACGGGTGAATTCCTTCCCCAGAATGACACACAGCTTTGGAACATACACGGAAATAAGGAAAGAGCCACTCTACTAACTTCTCCTCTTAGAAGGGGTTGTTTCTCATCCCCTCCATGGTCATTATCTCCACAGCATGGCAGATAATCTTGGGAGGTCACCTAATCAAGCCTAATAGAAGTTTCCTGAGAATTCACTACAAAACCTTAAGCTGTTGAAGCTGCTTGGCACAACCAAAAGGCGTTTCAGTTTATCTTTGATAGTTCCTCTGTTACAACAGGTGGGCAGCATTAAACACTGGCAATCAAGTGAGATTTAAATAATCTAGTACTTTTAAATGCTATTCTTATTTAATTAGACCCTGAAGGTCGCTTGTAGAGGATTATTAGAATTTGAAGTAATAAGTATGTGCAAATTTTATAATGGTCACTACTGAGTTCTGGCAGCAAGTTAAATGCAACTCAGAATCTGGACCAGAAGTAACGCTTTTTCAATAATCTTTTTACTTGAGAGCTCTAAAGGTCAGTATTAACATCTAGGTGCTTTTGTGGGATTTTATGGCTGGATATTATGGCCCAAACAAATGCCACATATGAAAATATACATTAATATTCTTTTTTAGAATTTCTCTCTCTTCCTCCCTCCCTTCCTCTCTCTCTCTCTCTCTCCATATATATATATATATATATATATATGTAACAAATTTAAAAATATCTGGGAAGCATTTAAGAAGAATTTGCTTTTAAACAGAAGTATGAGATGAGCTCTTTAATTATATAGAGATAATACATCCCTAATGTATTAATGAACTTCATGGCATTTCCTTTTAAATTCAGTTCCCTTCATTCAACTGAGATGGTATATAGAAAAATGTATAAAGGATTCCTACAGATAGTTTAGAAACACTTCCTATCGTACTTTTTATCTCTTCTCCCAAATCATTTAACACTTTTGTTCTCAATTGATTAGTGTTAGCTAAACTTTTTCTTCTGCATTTGGTTTGATGATTCAAATGAGGTTTATTTTTCTAGACCTGCTCTGCACCACGGAGCTCACGCAAAATATGCTCCCTGTTTTATTTCCTTTTTTGTGGTGCCATATACCAGTTACAAGCGTTCTTCGTGGTAAACAGAAGATGAAATGTGTTAGACCTCATCAATGCTGAACATGGGGAAGAAGGTCTGTGGCTCTTTCCAGGCGGCAAATTAATGCATTGCTGGCAGTGGTACTCCAAACAAGCCCTGATGCTTTTATCGACTCCGTCACCATCTCCAACCCAGCCCGGTATTCAGTCAATACCTGTCATTCCATGGGAGCCACTAACTGTTGCTGTCAGTCTTCCTTATCTAATTACAAATGGGCTCCTGCTCACGAAAGTATCTCCTTAACAGAGTACACCCAGGACTGCAACTTGTTAAGAGACAATTTAACCAAAACTTTACTCATTGTTTCAGACCTCTTCTTGTAGTCTCAGGGATTTCCTTCATAACAGCAGCCCCTTCTCTATTTTATTTGTTATGTTTGCTCTTTTGTGTCTTTATGGAAAGCAACAAAGTCTATGGGAGATTTAAGATTATGTACTGATGTGTAAGATTAAAAAAAAAAAAAGACTGGATAGCAACAGAAAAGAGGATCAATCCATTCTTTTTAATGCCATTCATTCTTTTTACCTTGTTGCTGCACAAAATTTAAAATGTGACTTTTTTCCTGCCTCCTACTTTTGATTAGATATTTCTCCCAGTCCTACCATCTTCACATAAAACATTTATGATTTTTTAAATAAACAAATTATTTTTTTCAAAACATAAATCTTGTTAAAACGTGTTTGTACACATTCATACATTAGGTGAAAGAATAAAATATATTGGCATGACAACATAGAAAAAAATAATTGAAAAGGAGATATATACATGAATCTTCTATTTAATTTAATTTTTTTCTTTGTAGATTTATTAAGTAAACTTGCCTATAGCAATTTAATCTCCTGAGAAGTGAAGAGTTATTAGCAAGTGACCAGAAGTTTTGAAGACTATTGTCAAGGGTGGAAAGGACACTGACAAACTATACCTAAAGGCAGTTACTAAATATTAAAGCTCTCTGAATTTTCATTATGCAAAAGACAGTTTTAAAAAAAGTCTTTCATATTCAGTGTTTCTAAGGAATATTCTGTGGCCAGTAATAATGAGAGGAACTAATTTATTTTCTTAAGATTTATTTATTTATTTGAGAGAAAGAGAGAGAGCAGGAGTGGGGTGGGAGGCAGAGGGAGAAGCAGACTCCCCTGCACAGGGAACCCGATGCAGGGCTTGATCCCAGGACTCCGGGATCATGACCTGAGCTGAAGGCAGACGCTCAATGGACTGAACCACCCAGGTGCCTGGAATGACTAATTTAGAAATAAAAGGAATACACATAGTAACTAACCACATATTATATGTTACCGTGCACCTAAGGTACAAAGTCCTTCACAATGAATTCTTTTGGAACTATTGGCAGATACCCAAGTCATCCACAGTGACATCAATATTCAAGCACACCTAACATCAGTGTGATGTCTAAACAACAGCAAGAATAGAGAGAATGAGATAATATTTCTGTCCCAACTCAGACTCAAAGTTAACATTTTGAAAGAAAAAAAAGATTAAATTTGCTTTTATGATGCATAGACTTTCTATTTTCAAGATCTTTCTGCAATGTACTAAAGAAAAAGAACAGTTATATCTTTAAAAACATTAGTAAAAATATTTAAATGCAATCATGAGCCAAAATTCTTATGTAAATTGAGGATTTTTATATATACATGGCAACAAATGATTGTATGTACATTGAGAAGGTTAAAATTATTTCAGTGAACTAAAATGGTACTTATTTGAAATACTGATTAGTTGCTCAGATTTTTAAAATTTTCCCTTTGCAGGTTCTCCTGAGCATACATTCTCAACTGTTTAATAAAGCAGGATGTCTTTCATTAACCTGAAGCACTGAAATCAAATTGTGAGTGTACCTTTTGTGTCAAGCAGGTTTTGGAGATTTCAAATCAAGGCTGTCGAGCATGGGCTGAGGGCAAACACACTGAAGAGCAACATATAAAAATCTACAACTGAGTCATCAGCATATAGTTTGTACGTGATAGAGCTTTGTGGTCCTAATCACATCCTAATCTGTGTGTTGGCAACTCCTGTTCTAGAAGACAAAAAGATGAGTAAGTGGGAAAGAGAAATGTGGATTATACATTATTGAGAAAGTATGCAGCGGATATCTGCAAGGCCTGCTTTATTCCATTGCTGTCTCCATCTAGTCTACCTTCTGTGCCCCCCCCACAACAACAGTTTCTATTCTCTTGTCTTCTCTTCTGTTGTCTTTACTCTCTTCCTGTTTTTAAATTTAATGTCATTTATACATTTATCTTCTGTCTACCTCTTTCACATGGAAGCTCTATAAGGACAAATCTTTGTCTCTATTATCTACTGCTCTGTCTCTGACATAGTAGATGCTCAATATACATTTAGTTGAATGTATTAGAAAACACTGAAGGAGTTGCGGAAGTATGCAACACTTCTCTTGCACATACACATACATATATTTATGAATGAAAGGGAAATCCATGTTGATTAACTGGGAAGCATGAAGGAAAAATATTTACTTACATCAATTCACCCGCAATCTTTGTAGGGTATGTGACATTTCTATTCTCTTTCCTACTGATTACAAATCTAATTTTCAATATATGTGATTAATCAGAAAAATGGAAAGGTACACTGAAAACTATCACCAACAAAATGAAATGATCCTACTATTATTATATGAAAAGAGAATAGGAAATAGGAAAATCTTATTTGGTGTTTAAAGCAGATGGGTTCTTAGAACCAAAGGACAGGATGAAGAGAATATTTCATACTCAACTGTCTAGATTTAAAAACATCGTCAGCAGTTTTGTACTTACAGTTTTGTGAAAATGTAAAAATACTTCAGCTGTGTTTTCATATTTTCCAGTCTAATTAATGAGATCTACCCAAAGTCTGAAAACGAAGTGCAGTGGAGGTAAACAAACAGCCAGTGGTTAAAATTGACATTGGTTTGAACTACGTTTGTGTATTTCATATCTTTTCTTATCCAAAACCTTAATGAATTCACAAAACAAATTACTGATAGATTATTCAAAGACATGCTCTGTGCAAGGAGTCTAACATTTTGTTGTTTTGATGTGCTGTCAATTTTGTATTTTTGCTTCCTGGTTTTGGTCAGATTCTCAGTCTTCAGTGTAGAAATTTTACATCAAAAGTAAACTACAGTTAACCAAAATAAGATGTCACATACTTCTGGACCAAAATTCATTCTGATAGCTTTAACATATTGCTATTTATTCCTAAGGAAATGAAACAACTTATTTTCATTAATTTAAAATCTTTTTTTTTTAAGTTTAAGCATGTGTGGATCTAGTAAGACCCACAAACTTTTGGCAACAGAGATAAAGAATAATAAATTCATAAAATGGAAAAAAAACAAAGTGCATTGTGGTCTTACTTTATTATGATATATGCTTCTGAAATGCTATGTGTAAGATAAATTGTGTATACCAGCTCATATTTCCCTATTGGCTTGCATTAGAATTTTAAAGATGTTAGAAACAATAAAAAAATAATTAAAAACCCTAAAATTTACTTTAGAGTTTATGTGTTTATGAACAAATAGTCTAAAGATACATAAACCCTGAAAGTACTCAAATGGACAATATGTCCACATAAACATCATATACATATCTGGGTTTTTAATTTTTTTAAGATTTTATTTATTTATTTGAGAGAAAGTGAGCACAGAGGGAGAGGGAGAAGCAGACTCCCCACCAAGCAGAGAACCCGCTGTGGGGTTCCATTCCAGGATCCCGGGATCATGACTGGAGCCGAAGGCAGACGCTTAACCAATTGAGCCACCCAGGTGTCCCTCTTTCATTGTTTATGACTGCAGATTCATTCAACCGTTGGGTTGAATGAACCTTTTCCTACTCCTCCCGTTCCTTAAACGTAACTACCACTGCAGGTTAATTCTCAGCCCTTTCTCTCTCTCTTTCTCATTTTTTCTGTACTTTGTTCTTTAATGATTCTGTCTACTCAAATAGCATCAAATTCCTTTAACTAGATGATTCTAAAAACTATTTTCTGCCTCTGACTTCACTCTCTACTTTTAAAATGCCATTTCCAAATCTTTATCTGGGTTTTCCATGAATATATCAAACTTTACATGTACCAAGCCAGATATTACCCAAATCAGACTGTCTTCCCGATATTCCAGTTTGCACTCATGGCTCCTTGATCTTCTCAGTCATGGATTTAAAATCTTGGAGTCATCTCTTTCCACCTTTGCCTTTGAGCCTAAGGTCCATGACTATCCCAGCTTCAAAATCCTATGAATTCTACCTAAACTACACTGACATATTTATGTCCTTCCCATTACACTATAGCCCTCCTGATTTAGGCTTCATGGTTTCTCACCTATATTACTATAACAGCTTCCAAATGATTATCCATTTTATCAATGTTTTCTGTTTCTACTTAGCCTACATTTGCTAACATGTAAGCGCTAGAACTGTCACTTCGTGTTCAAAACTTCTGATGACTCCTCATTACACGCTAATTAAGTCAGAATTTTTGAGTCTAGAATTCAAGAACCTCTATGATATAGTTCCAACCTACACTTCTGTTCCTGTCTCATGCCACGCTCTTTTAGATGTTCCACGCACAAAGAAAAAACTAATTCTGCAAATAAATTTGGAAAGCTAAGCTTGGAGACCCAACAGCTTTATAGTCAACAATATATGCAAGTACTATGTAGAGAGGTAGTAAGTATAGTGGTTAAGGAAACACTCTAGAGTCAACTAAGTATAAGCTTTGGCTCTAACAGTTACTACTAGATGTATGACTTCAGGTGAGTTTTTTTTTTGTGTGTGTGTGTATATTTTTTTTATTTTATTCTTATGTTAATCCCCATACATTACATCATTAGTTTTAGATGAAGTGTTCCATGATTCATTGTTTGTGCATAACACCCAGTGCTCCATGCAGAATGTGCCCTCCCCAATACCCACCACCAGGCTAACCCATCTTCCCACCCCCCTCCCCTCTAGAACCCTCAGTTCAGGTGAGTTTTTAATCTCTCTTTGATTCACATCTGTAGAATGGAAACAGTAATAGAACTTTTCACAAGGTGTGAAAAATATATGCACTGTTAATTGAAACCATTAAGATTATGTGACTCATTGTATGCTTTAGGGATTAAAAGTGAGTTATATTTTAAAAATATTTCATGATAACCATTAGTCATATTTATGTTATGACAGTCTTTAAAATATTAAGGAATATCTTCAAAATGTCACTGTCTTAAGAAGCCTTTTTATTTTCCAACACCAAATGTATTTTTTTTCTTTAGGAAGTCCTATAGAATTTTTTTAAACTTACCTATATCGTTCTATGTTTGGCATGGAAGAGAGGTGGGTATGTTTCTGTTTTAAGGGTGTTCAATAAAGAGTGAAATTCCAGAAAGAATGGATATGTGTCAAGTATAGAATGGGAGTAAATGAAAACCATAAACATAACTAGGCAGGATAGCCTTAGACAAGAGTATCAGAACAGAACCAAAGAGAAAAGGATAAATGACAATTTGGAGCAATCTTGAGATAAACAGGAAAAAAACTGAAATAATTCACATATAATAACTCCATATGTCTTTGTGAAATACAGGTTAAAGTTATCTTTTAAGAGTGAAAGACAAAAGTGGTATGGGAGGAGGGGAGGAATGAATACATTTTTTTAAAAAAATTTAAAAAAAAAAGCAAGTAACATTAAAGGCTGAGTTGAAATGTTTTGGACCTAAATGCTTTTCAATTTAAAATCTATTAAGGGAGGTTAATATATCACTTTCTGGGTTGTATAAAGAAACCTCATCTCCTTTGCAAGAGTCATTTATATGTTTTAAAATTTCAAAACATTTTAATTGTTCTCTATGCTTGAGGCAATGCTAATTACCATTGCAAGTCTTATTTAAAATTCATGATTAGAAGGATTCTCTTAGTCAATCAAAGCTACGGGGATGGTACACCTATGACCCAGATAATGTCTTGGTTAAAAGGTATCATTACTTTATAAACTACCTAGTTCAGGAAACCTAGCTAGAGGATAGAATTTTACTCATAATAATAAAAAAAAAAAAAAGGAGTGAGTGATAAATGAAGAATTTGGAACACATTGCTGAGGAATATGATTATTCCATTTACTTTCATTCTTTCTTATACTTTTGGTAAATAGATAAGTAAGAAACACGTGGAAAGTTGGGGCTATATCACACATTTAACTTTTAGAATGCCTGAGTCATTGTATATCACGATGAGAAAACAGAACATGCCAGATGGTAGGTGTTTGGAATCAAGAGCAATTTCCTTTATGGTCAATTCTAAGACAACAAAGGTTGTAGTTTCTAACCTCAAGAGAATTGAGGGAAATAATATTCCCTCTTTATAAGCACTTGGCCTTCTAAAACCCTTCAGATATAATATCTGCAGAAACAAAATATGCATTGCTAACTCATTACAAAAATGTTTTTGAAATGATTAAATATTAATCATGTTTAGAATAAATTGATATAACACACACATCTTCTATGTTAAAAAAATAACAATGTCAAGCCTGTGTTGGGAGAATATACATATATTTCATTTGTTTCAATATTTAATTTCTTATGAAAACTCTTTGAGATGGGCATTATTGTCCCTATTTTATGAATAAGGAAATTGAGGGTCATAAAAGGTTAAGTAAGTTACTCAAGATGAGGTGTTTTTATGTGGTGGAGCAAAGACCCTCAGATTACAAATCTGAGTCTTTGTATCAAACATGTGAAAGGACAAACACAATGAGGAAAAAAAAATAATCCTAAAATATCAAGGTAATTTCTTATTTGCAAAGCAATATACTTGCCAAATTGTTAACTTGAAAAAATAATGGCATGGAAACTTTTGAAACATGAACACTCTCCTGGGGTTGAAAAAATATATTACAATACATAAAGATTTTAAAAATAAATATTTGACATTTTTAAAATGAAACTTCCAAATGACATATCATTATATCAGAGACTTAAATATATAAAAATTGTTAACATGAGGTCTATTCTTAAAATCTATAGGTACCTTCTTCTAAATAGCTTTTCTTCCTTCACAAAATGTCCTTAACTTCCAAAGTCTTTAAACATATGGGCCACACTTTCTAAATTATGGGAGGCTCTTCCTAGGGATTGATTCTGCCTCGTTGATTTACCTTGTCTATCTACCTGACATTTCCACTCCATTCAGAGTTCATTGAAAGCAAACATTCTTCTGATTAATGGCTAATTTATTATTTGCCTTGCAAATGTTTATCTGCTGGGAAATGGGATAAATACTTCAGTTCTGACAAGTAGGAGGACCACTATTTTAGGCCTGATGGAATGGTCAGTTGATGGCATCCCCGAGGACTTGTGCCGTGCCTTGGTTTTCCGAGACAATCTTCTGAAAAGCTAAGTATCTATTTTTAATGAGTGCAATGGAAAATCAATTAGCTGGTGGTTTATGAGAGGAAATCAAGATAACTTTTGTATGGCATCTTACAAGCCCTATCAGAAATAACCTCCATATGTAATCACTTGACAGTATTGTAACCTACTTACTTAAAATAAAAGGACACCACCAAAATCATAGACTTGTCAATACATTTACCAAGCTTAAAAATAGCATCACTGAAAGCACTTAAAAGAACGCACACACACATAAACACATAAAATTTTAAAATGGACAAATACGAAAATGTTAACAATTTTTCCTGTAAATGGTAGATAATTTTTGTCTCATAGTTTGTACTTTTTAATATTTGCCAAATTCTGTAATAAAAACATTCCTTTCAAAATCATATATATAGTACTTAAGAACATATTTATCACAAAGAAAAAATACATCTGATGTATGTCATGAATGCCACACAGACTGTAGAAAATGAACATCATATATCAAATTATTTTCATCTGTACAGTGACCAATTCTGTAGAACGCAACCCTCCTGAGACAACTGAGGATAAGCCTTGAAAGTATTCCCAGTCTATCCTTCTTGTGGGGAAGTAGACAAAAATGTGTTTATCTATCTATGTACAGGTATTTTCACTTTGATGTTAAGGAAATCTGCAGTAGGGAAAAATGTCTAATTCATACAAAACAAATAACATGTAAATTTGACTGTGTAAAACTATACTCATTGTGAATTTTTCCAAACAGTAAAATTCCAGCAGAACACGCTAAATTTATGAAATGATTAGCCTCAATATACTTAATTAAATGACTTTTATGAATTAATACAAAGAAAAATCTTTTCCTGAGGAAAAAAAAGTACAGTTAATTGGCAATTCCCATGCTTCAGGTAATCTGACTAGTTTAGGTGTTAAGTAGGCACTGGAAATACTGCTCTTTATCTTTAAACTTAATTGAAACTATTAAACAATAGAACACAGAGAAATGGAAAAATGAACCTTTATAGATAATCCAGTAGATATGTATACGTACTACCCACCCTGCCCAGAACATATTCTACAATTTAAATGATGCCTTTTTGCCAAAATGATGGACGTTAGGGTTTCATTGTGATACTGATCAATGCAATTCACAAGTTGTACATTTGGACTTTGGCCAATAACATGAGACCAGGAGGAAAAGTCATAAAAGTTATTTTAACTCATGAAATATACTACAAAGGTAATTATTTCTAAAGAATAAAAATAATCTATTTTCAAGCCCATTTGAATTTACCAAAGTCTATTTTAATTAGAAAAAGTAAGAGAAAATATGTTTTGTTCTGATATTAACTCTCACACAAATAATGCCAACAACTAATGCTACCCTGCCCCCAAAATTCCATGATTAATTTTCTAAGCAGGATGAGGCAGGGTCCATGTGACATCAGAGGCAAAGGCAATGTGGTTTGGCCCTGTTATTCAGACATCATATATGTAACCAGTCCTGACAACTGCTGATTATATCTTTTTTTACAGGAGTGCTTTCCTCCTTTTTTTTTTTTTTTAAATTCTTTTTTTTGTTTGCTAGTTATATCCTCTAGTGTATATGCAGGCAATGTCCCATCACTGGTAATTGTCACCGGGCTGTCTGTCAGTGATGAGGAGAAAAGGGTGACAGCCTTGACATCGCACCAATCATCCCTCTGGAAAATTGATATTGTCCTTCCCAGTAAACAACAGCTCAAGAATCGACCAGTCTCGCCGGCACATCCCCGAACAATCAGCTTCCATTAAGGGCAGAAGCCACACATTTATCCCACCACAGTCCAATCAATAGGCAACTGACTTTTTCTGTCCCTTTTAAGCACTCTCTACTTGTATTCTACACTTAATACCCCCCAATTACAAACACCTTGGGGTCCTTGTTTGCTTCACTAAAATTCACAGTAAGATTTAAGACATTAATTTGGGAGGGGGTAGAGAATTCCCCAATGTGTATTAAATATTTTATTTTTAATGTCATTAATAGGAAACACTGGAGAGACATAAATTTCTGCTCATGTAGATTTGTGACTTGCCAAATTTTAAACATTTTCCACAACCTTATGTCTCTAAAAGGTAAAGGATTATATTGTGCTATTTACCTGTAAAATATATTGCAACAAAATGAAACCAGGTAACAGTACAATTGATTCAGGTATGGCTTTCAAGTAAAGTGAAATGTGTTTCATAGGGAAGATACATATTTTTTAATAAAAAATAAGCAGTGGTTACTGACTTCATGGCAATGGTTACAGTCTGAATGATGTTCAAAGCCCTTCAAATCCCTAACTCACAGATACTTAAGGATTCTTGTCATTTATAATGCTCTAAAGTATTAGTTATCATACAAGACCATTAAGTGCGATAGTTTATCCATGATTACAAATACATGTCATGAGGTCTGTGTTCATACACTTACATGCATAATGTCTTTTACAAAAGAAATGTATTTTGGATCATTTTAGGTGATATACCCAATGACTTTAAGGAAATTCCAAGATTTTAGACATAAATAAAAAGAAAAACAACCTAGTCCATAATGACAAAGATTTAATAATATATGGGCAGCCACCCAGATAATACCACCTAGGCAGAATACGAGAGGAGATACAGAAAAGACAGAATTCAGCCACAGCTGACAGAGGATGTACACTCTTGAAAAGGTGACAGGTGTCAGCTCTAGAGGGAAGGCAGTGGCTAAAGGATCATGCCAGAACACTCACTTGCTGATTTATGAAGCTTCTCTGGTGTCAGTCTGGGAGCATGATGTGCTGCTTTATTTCTGGACCAGAGTGAGGCACAAAGGAAGGAATCAGTCGAGGGAAGCCCATCATTGTCAGACCCCATCCCACTCCCAAGAGCCTCTGGGAGGACAGCCGTGGGGAGGCTTCTGCTCTATTCCCATCCGCTTTGTGGGGAACTGGGCCTGTTTCCCTTGTAATCTCTGCCCTTCTGGAGCACTTTTAACTCATGAACTACATTCTTAGAGTGACAGAGTAATTTTCAGTAATAGTATTCACAAAATTCCAACCGTATAAACTAATACTCTATTTAGCACAGGAAAATTTTATTAATATTAATGGAAACTTTTTTTTAGGAGTTTAAATCTAATTCTGGTACCCGGTAAGGGGGATCTACAAATGAGTGGCAAGTCGGGAGTCTTATGATCTCTTTTTATTTTATTTTAATTTAGAACTCCTGTCTAGTAGATAATGATAAATGTTCATTAAAGCTTGGAACACAAAAAATGAAACAGAAGGCCATTTTAGTCATGGTATCTAAAATATCCCACTAGGAATGCTTAAAAAAAAAAAAAATCCAAGTATCCAAGTGAAGTTTTAAAACTAACACTTTACCTAATAATTTGTTCATGAGCTCAATGGGCACAGACACATATTTTATATATTCACATTTTTTAGAAGCTGAAATCTGAATGTTGTCCATTTATATATGTATAGGTACAATCAGAACAGAATCCTTATTCTGTACTTATTCAGTCCTCTCCATTGAACACTGGAAATGAAATCACTCTTCCTCCCCATTTTCTGGTAGCACTTAAAGACAAAACACACTTGGCACAAAATGGTTACCTAAACCTAGTAGAAAACATTTGTGTAAATGAGAATGGACAAGTCTGCACACTCCAGCACCAATTTTATCCTTCCCTGAGATGGATTCTAGTATTCTTCAATATGACACAGGCAGGACTCCATGTGGCAAGAAGCAAAGGGAACTCACTGGGAGGGAGAATTGGGACCGTTTTTCATTCAATCATTAAAATGTTCCTCAACTGAGCAGACTTTTTGGTTTTTTTGTTTACATTTCCTGCTATGGGTTATGCACTTACTAGGGCACTGGGGCAAAAAATTAAAATTGGATGTTATCTGCTATAAAGATGTAACATTCTAATGATATATACACACATTACTATTATATAAACACATTACTGTAAGAGTGTGGGGAATGTAACCAGATCCAATAGCTCCACTGTCTGGGTCTCTGTGGTGAAAGGAGTGAGAAAAGGAAGATCAAAATTCCAAATCAGGCTTGCTATTTTCTGTTTTACCTTCTACTTTTTTTTTTTTTTTAAGATTTTATTTATTTATTTGACAGAGACAGACAGCGAGAGAGGGAACACAAGCAGGGGGAGTGGAAGAGGGAGAAGCAGGCCTCCCGCGGTGCAGGGAGCCCAATGCGGGGCTCCATCCCAGGACCCTGGGATCATGACCTGAGCCGAAGACCGACGCTTAACTGAGCCACCCAGGCACGCCCCTACCTGCTACTTTTTAAAGCTATAAATTCACAAATGTAATTGAGTGAAAAATACTCCCCATGGAGGACAGATAACTCCATAAAATGAAGGATTACATGGTGATACTTCTTTTAACTGTACACAGACAAGACTGGCATCAAGGTTAGGAACCATCCTGGTTACATAGTCATTCTACCATTGAGTTTATCATGTCTGGGGACAGATGGTATGTTGAGCAAAATTCTTGGAAAGTTTACCATTGTGGAGATCCAGGTATAATGATGGAATGCCAAGCCATTAGCACCCTCAGCTTTTTACTAAAGGGACACAATCAATACCTTAATGGGATGTTTGGAATCAACCTTATGAGAACCAAATTGGCACATTACAACACTTTTCCAGGCTAAGCAATAAATTCATGTCCTTTTCTCATTTGAATTACAAATTTCATTTATCTGATCCAAATGAAGACAAGTCTCTCATTTACAAGCTCCGAGTTTTGCCATGTTAATGTTTTACAGGGAACAATAAAGTTAATGCAGCAGAGAAACATCATGTCACCCCTTTTGGTAGACAATTAGAAGGTTCCATATTGCAATAATTCTGATGGAAGTGACACAGAGTCTTCCATAAAAATATGACAAAATTGTGAAGTGAGAAGAACTGAGGGATAATACATCATATATTTTTAAAAATGTATCCACCACTGTAACAATGTTAATATACTCCACAAATGTGCTTTTAAGTTTTATGGAATATTGCCATACTTCCCTAAGGTCTAAACATTGCACAGAAAATTAAGTGATTGTTGGAGAGTACAGAAAAACATTTATATATTTGGGAAATAAAATACAGTTGGCCCTTGAACAGTATAGGTTGGAACTGCATGGGTTCATTTATATGTAAATTTTTTACAATACAGTAGAGCAAATGCACTTTCTTTCTCTCCTATGCTTTTTTAAATAACATTTTCTCTTCTCTAGCTTACTTTATTGTAAGAATATAGTATATAATACATACATAACATACAAAATATATATTAATTTTCTGTTTATGCTATCAGCAGGACTTCTGATCCACAGAAGGCTATAAGTATTTAAGTTTGGAGAAAGTCAAAAGTTATACACAGATTTTCAACTGCACAAGGTGTTGGGTGTCGCTGGCCCCCATGTTTTTTAAGCATCAACTGTACATAGCAAAATACTACATAAGTTTAACTGCCGCTCCAGTAGACCCTCTTACACTTAGAACTCAAGGAAAGAAGAAAAGTTCTAAGGTAGGCTGTGAGGTATACAACAAAGAGAGTATACTTGGTGAAGAAAGCAAGCTCTTCAAAAAATGTTTTAACAGCTTGGAAATTTAAATTAGACAAGTTGTATATAATTTTTATAGTATAAATTCAATTCAGAACATAACTATGCGTAACATTCATAAGAGTGTAGGATTGATTGCTATTCTACCCAAAGTAGTAAATGGCAAAGTATTGATATAATTGTCTATTCCATGGTAGTAATACTAATTTCAAATATGGTGCCAAGGTCATATATAATGTTTAAATAAACATAATAGAATTTTAGCAATCGAAGGGAATCCAATCCATTCATTTCAAAGATGAGGAATTTATGGTCTAAAGAGACCAACAGATTTCCCTGAGTTCACATACTTTGTAACAGAGTTGGACGCAGGTTTTTCTACCTGGAAATCAAATGAACTTAACACCAGATCACCTATTTATTACCTAATATGGCCCAGATGCTAAACTACACTTTTAAAAGAAAATATTTCAAAAGACCATAAATATTAATGAGTCCAAATTTGTAACTTTTTCTCTAAGACATAAGTAGATACAAGACATCTTTCTATAAAACAGCTGGGCCTGGTCCCTTAAAAACTTCTGAGATGTGAAAAACAAACAAAAAGTGCTAGAAAACATTCAAAGCAAAAAAAAGAAAGAGAGAGAGTAAAGAGACATTAAAAAAAAACAAAACAAATGCATGATCCTAAACTGGATCTTGTACCAAAAAGTAATGGATATAATTGGAATAACTGGGGATATTTAGATATGGACTTTTTATTAAATAATGGTGATGTATCAATTTTAATTTCCTGAGTGTAAAAGTTTCATTGAACTCATGTAGGAAAATGTTCTTGTGCCCAGGAGATGCAGGCTGGAGTACTTATTGATGAAGGGTCCCTACCTGCAAGTGGCTTTCAAATGGTGTGTGTGTGTGTATAAAGGGATAAGGAAACTTTGGCAGTATTTGTAAATATTTTATTATACATATTTATTTAACATCTTATTATATTTTATTTACTTAAATATTTATTAATATTTAGTTTATACACTAATATTAAAATATTTTTATACATTTAATTTTTCAAAACAGAAAAATAGGGATGAAATAAGATTCAAATCTATGGAGTCAGAGGTCAGGACAGAGTTTCCTTCATCTCTTTGGATGCTGGTTACACAGGTTTGTTCAGTTTCTAAAAATCTATCAGGTTGGGGCGCCTGGGTGGCTCAGTTGGTTAAGCAACTGCCTTCAGCTCAGGTCATGATCCCAGGGTCCTGGGATCGAGTCCCGCATCGGGCTCCCTGCTCTGCAGGGAGCCTGCTTCTCCCTCTCCCCCTCCCCCTGCTTGTGTTCCCTCTCTCGCTGTGTCTCTCTCTGTCAAATAAATAAATAAAAATCTTTAAAAAAAAAATTATCAGGTTGAATATCTATGATTTTTTTTAAATTTTTTATTTTATTATGCATCCATGTTATAATTTAATTAAAATTATTAAAATACAGGAATCGGGCAATATGGAAATCTCATAAATGTATTAACAGATCATTGTGGTTTTAAATGTCAGGTTGGCCCAATGCTTTTTTTTTTTTTTAAGATTTATTTTATTTATTTTAGAGAGAGAGAGAGAGAGAAAAAGGGGAGGGAGGGGCTGAGGGAGAGGGAGAAGGAAAGCAAACTCCCCGCTGAGTGCTGAGTCCTACTCGGACTCATCTCAGGACCCTGAAATCATGACCTGAGCGGAAATCGAGTCAGGCACTTAACCGACTGAGCCACCCAGACACCCCAGGCTCAATTCTTTAAATGTGTAAATTTTGGACACAAAAATGTCTCCAATTGCCACAGTAATAATAAGTAGAGTTGTCTTATTTTTCATTTTGTACATCTGGTAATGTTCTTACACAAATTCCACATACCATTTTTTATTAAACTTATTTTAGATAATTTTAGATTCATTTGCAGTTAGAAGAAATGATATAAAGAGATGCTATGTACACGTGACCTAGTTTCCTTCAATGGTCACATGTTGCAAAAGTATAGTACAATATCACAACCAGGATATGGACATCCACATACTATTTTATCTATGTGTTTCTATACTGAAGTGGATTCTCTTTATTGGGCTATCTCAATGCAGTGGGGAACTGATGAAATACCTAGTTGATTCAGACATATTAATATTAAGAAGTAAACTATTCTGTGTGCATATGAATATCTCTGTATTTATCTCTATGTATACCTGTTTAGCTATCCATCCATCCTTCAAGAAAAACCATTTTTGGTTATGCCAAAAATAAATTTAAAACACAGATTTTTTTAAAAAAAGTAACAGTAGGCATTTAAACTATTATAATCCCCCAACTTAATTTTCTTGAGCTCTTATATGTGCCCCAGACCATGTCTAATTATCACATGTAAGTTATTTAACAAAAAAAGAGCTGTCAGTAGAGAAAACAGATATTAAACAAATGAACATGCAGATATAATTTCATATTATGAAAAATATCATAACATGAAATGACAGGGTCCTATGAAGGAAGATAGCAGAGAACCCTAAAAAGATATCAGCCAGTATAGCTGACTGCTGTAAGGAGTTTTATAATATACAGCATTGTGAAATGAATGGCCCAGGACACAATATATGTCATTGGCTTATTATTATCTCTGTAAGTTAACAGTGTAATGATTTGCAGGACTACTGCAGAATCAGCTAGACTTCTCCCTTACAGCAATGATGAACTCTCATTCACTGATATTTGTGGATGCTGTATATAAGGTAAAATAACATTTGGAAAATCTATGTATGGGTTCTTTGTTCCTATATCATGTTTAGATGGCAAGAAGAATATTTTTATTGTATACATTTTCAAAGCTAGGGGACATGGCTGACATCAGGAAACGCAAAAACGTCGCACATATTTAAAAGAAGCAAAATTTGTAACACCAACTTTACTGAAATCTCCAAAGTAATAGTCTTACGTCCTAACCTGGAAGATTTTTAGTGTCTTCTACCTCCAGTGCCAATCCCCACCCACCCCCTCTCCCCAACACCCAATGCTTTAAACCCGCTGCAAGCTTACTAGAGAAAAAGGGAAATGCATGCCATTTATAAAAGATAAGTTATATGATTCATATAGAAGGGAGATTGTTTTTAATGTTCTATGCCACATCACTTTTAATCAGGGAGAGAGTGACACAAAGGCAGGTGTATACTGTTTCCATTAGCAACATTTCAAGAATTCATTAAGACACTAAACTTGGCATCTAGAAGATGGGACTTCTTGGATCTTGCCTGTGGAAACACTGTTGTTTATTTGCTTGAAATTATTTTAATTAAATGCAGAAGACAATGGTAGCTTTTTTCCTTAACACAATACTTTTATGTAGGATATCTAAATATATAAGGTCAATGTTCATTAAGTCCCATATGATTTTAATATCCACCTTCCAATCAGAATTATATATTCTTAAAGCACCCAACAATTTCAAAACTTAAACTATGAAAATAAAAATCTGATAAAAATGTATATTGTGTTATTACAGGTACAGGCACAATATTTATTTTGAAACTTTTATTTATTTTCTTTTTTAGCTATCATATTTCACAGAGTATACTTTTTGCTGTATGTCTTCTTTTTGCGATATGGGAGAACTAGGACTTAAGAAAGTTTGCAAATGCCGTAAGTGAAAACTTAAGATTTTAACTCTCAAGTTTTTACACATTGAACATGAGAAGAGATGAATTATATCTATATCTTCTTTAGAAAGAGATTTTTATTTTTTATTGGCACCACTGAATTTGCAATAGAGAAGTTCTGTTCCTGCATTACTTTCAGACCATGACTTTGTATATAATTTGGATGAAGTTACTAATTTGACAAATATATGGAATATTCTTGTCCAGAAAAAAAAACAAACAAACATGTTTCAGTAAAGAAACATGACAGCAGAGAATGGGACAAGAAATAATAGGAAGGAAGTAGAAGAGAATTAAAACAAACAAACAAACAAAAACCCCTGAATGATTGCTGCCTGTCAGAAGAGAAACCAAGAAAAGAAGACATATTTTTAGAAAATACATGGGAGAGAATGAAAGCTAGAGGATTAAATAATTTTCAAATTGATTTCTTTTTTATTTCTGAATCTGATTTCTTAAAAGGAGCCAAAAATAGAATGTCTTTGGGCTATACTTCAGAAAATAAAATCTAATTGCTATGGAATCATTATCTAAGTAAAGTTCAACTACTTTACTTTTGTCATATTATGAACAAGTGTAAGAAGGTGGATATTACTCTGATAATAGAAAATAATTTATAACCTTTTAACCTTACTTTTCATATCAACTAAAGACTGTATACACATACTTGTCCTTAATAAAGAGTTGAAACATTGCTTGAAGAGTGGTCACTGAGAATGTTTAATTTTATGTTAAATTAACAATAGTGGCACCATAGTCAAATAACGCCTGTGTTTGAATAGTTCTGGCTCCAAATGCAAATGAAGCATCATAAAAATAGTGCTGAGGTTGCATTTTTATGGAAGATGGAACCTTGTGTCGCAGATGCAAAAATCCAATTCCAAATACATAATTATTATTACGGTCATAATGTGTGTTTCTCAACACCTAAACAAACAACGAAAACCCCCCGGGACTGTGATGCCCTAGGCAGTCACGCTCCATTGGCTCTATCTTTCTGAGAAGTGCAGACCATGAAGCTTACTGGGAGGGAGGGTTGTAATTAGCAGGTTCTTCCAACCCACTGGAGTACTCCTCCTTTTACCTATCTGTGTAACCAGTTAACCATTCAGTCATAAAGGACGCTTTAATAACACTTTACATATTTGAATGCCTATTCTAATAGGAGATTGGGGAAGTTATCATAGCAATAAGTTATTCTTCAGGAGACCAAATTCACAATACAAGCCATTCAAAATCAAAATACAATTTCACATTCAAGTTCTATGTTTTAGTTTAAAATTACAGTAGCAGTATTTCTCGAGGTCACTATACACTGTGACTCCTGCATAGTTCACCCCAAGGATGCAGTAATTACGCCCTTGGTGTGTAACTTGAAGTAGCAATGCTGCAACTGCAGTTCAGATATATTTTCTGTACCACATGTTGGTCACTCTTCACATCTAAACTGCATGGTACACCCCAGAGACATTCTGAATAGCTTCAGCCTAATTACTGCACGATATTATATGTATCAACTTGTAAAATGAAGTAGTTCAGGTACAAGCAATAATTTGACTTCTTTTTTCTTTACATTGTATCAACATCTTCAACTTCTGGGGATCTATTAATATTTCAGTAGTAAATGAAATGGCTAATGCATCTAACATGTTAATCCACTAAAAATATCTCAAGATCATGTAAATAGAATAACATAAATAACATATGCTCTACAAAAATAGCTTCACAGTTTGCAAGGAAAAAGTATGTTCTAAGCCAAGCCTTATATAAACAATAACTGTGTCATTTTTTTTTCCAAAGAAGTGTTAAAATTTTTGAAAACTTTTATTCCCCTTCACACATAAAATGCTATCATACCCATCATAGGTAAAGGGCTTTCCTAATCCCTGGGAAAGCACACCTCTACACTTTAGGAGATAAATAAGGTTTCCATAAAATATATTAAAACATATGCCTGTGTTTTTGCACTCCACAATTTCTATTAAGATAGCAGTCGTCAGAGAAGGTATAATTTACATTCTATATTTGTGTCAATAACAGACACACACGTGCACATCTGTTATCTCTGGTTAAATCTACATTTTTCCTGGTATTCTCTCTTCTCTCTCTCTCTCTCTTTTTTTTTCTTACAACTAACTCCCACACTAATGAAGATGTGGTGGAATAATTTCAGAAGAAACAAAGAGCCACTATAATGTGATATATTATTAGCAAGACAACGTTCACATATTGCGTGCCATTGTTGAAGAACTTAAAATATAAAGGATAGGATCAAGTATAGAAATTTTAAATTGTACCCGTCAGTTCTCTTAATTTTTAGATGAGCCCAAGTAGGAATTCTCCATCGTTCTAAACCATAATTTAACTCACACCCTTTTATAAATACAATATATTTATATTAGATACCTCGAATTTTACATTCTTACTAAATTTTCCAATTTTGGTCAGAAACTACAGAGAAATATTACTATGCATCTACCAACAGGCGTTTTTATCCTTCGATTTATTTATTTATTTATTTATTTATTTATTTATTTATTTATTTATTTATTTATTTATTTATTTTCATTTTCCGGACAACGTTAAAGAAATCACCTACTTCACAGGTGCCATTGAGGACTAAAGAAGGGAAAGTACTGAATCCAAGTTCTATTAGCTAGGCATTCTCCATCCTGAGGATCCACTGTGGAGGTACTGTACTGTGGAAGGACTGCAGCCAAGTCTGCACTAGGAAAACTCGGGAACCTGCTAAAACACCCCCTAGTGCAATAGCTGGGAAATTCATTACTAAGATGTAGTAATCATTTTGCAAAAGTACCAGCAGATTGCACACATTACCTCCAGCAGATTGAAGTGGGAATAACTAAAAGAAAAAGGGTAATGATGGTCGGGGGAAATTGAATTTTCATGGCACTTATCTTCTGTGCCATTCTATTTGCATGAGAACAATGTTAGCTGCAGACATTACAGGACCCTAATGAGAAGAGGAGCCTCTCCCGATGGGCAGGATCCAGAATGGGTGATGATGAGCCCAATCTATCAATGCGATTTTAAAAGGTGCAACAGTCCCCACCTTGCTCACAGCCCGTGTGGGTGGGCCTTCCATCTAAGGAGAGAAGAAATGAAGAATGATGACTTGAGAGATTTCAAAGCACACTCGCCTCTCTGTCAGCTGGCCCTTAATGATAACGTACTACTGCTTTCCTTAAAGAGCTTCATGTCTTATTCAGGGTAAATGGTGAAAATGTGGCATTTTAGAACCCATGATGTTTTTCTACTGATGCTGTCCGTGTGACCAGCCACTGAAGGAAAAGTGTTTGTCAGCTCCCATTCTCTTCAGTGATTCATCAAACAGTGGCAGGGCACGCATGCCGTATCAGAAAGGGGAATAAATAACTTAACAGCTCCACACTGAACGCTCCCATATTTTATGAAGCCACCACCAAGCCTGGGGCAATTCAGCATGTCAGAAGGCAAACTCTTCAGGGGGAGATCTCTTAGCACATACTTTAAGTACCCTGGTGGTGATGTTCCTTATTAATGTATTCACTGTGTAAACCCCTTTTCCTCCAAAGAATTCAACTTACAGTATCCCCAATTACATATATTAACTTACCTCATACGGTGAGCTGTCTGTTTTTCACACCGCTGAACTACATTAGTGCCTGAGTAGTAGCTCTCTAAATCATAGCTATTTAAAGGCAAGTAATAGTCTTCAAACACTGATAGCAGGGGCCATGCCCAAACAGGCTGGGGAGACCAATTACTCATTGAGAAACTTTCTGCAAACCACTTTTGATTATCAACAAGCGCTACCCCATGTCGGAACAGGGGTTTCCTGGGTCCCGGCATGTGTCCAACTCACACATCCCACATTGCCAACTTAAATCTCCTTCAAAGTTTTGTTAAACCTTTTCATCCCTGCATCAGCCCACAGGAGAATATTTAAGTATACTTTCAGTGACTGGATTTAGAGGCGAGGTACCTTGAATGAGATTAATTTCATATGAGAATTTTGAGTTATAATTCATATGTTTCCCTTCCCTTTGTGTAAATCCAATGGCTGACTTCGGAAGTCTTGGCTAAAGGCTAGGGTACTCAGGGCTGCATTTCAGGATTTCTTCCGTGCCCTGTTATCACCTGGCTCCTACAACCCCCATCGAATTTTAGTAAATATGTACCAGCTAAAATTTAGTATCTAAGTAGCAATGTTTTTTCCCCAGAATAAAATATAGTTAATCTCTAATATAGAAACAAGCTGTTTCCCAAAGGCTGACTTAGAATTAGTTTTAGAAAACAGAATGTAGGGGCACCTGGGTGGCTCAGTCGGTTAAGCATCTGCCTTCGGCTCAGGTCATGATCCCAGGGTCCTGGGATCGTGCCCCGCATCAGGCTCCCTACTCATTAGAGAGCCTGCTTCTCCCTTTCCCTCTGCCTGCTACTCTGCCTACTTGTGCTCTCCATCTCTGTCAAATAAATAAATAAAAATCTTTAAAAAAAAAAAAAAGAAAGAAAACAATGTATTTCTTCATACACAGTAGTTCTCTTCAACCTCCAATATAGTGAAACAACGGCCTTCAAATTAATTCATGATCACGCGCCAAAAACCAAGGAATGCACAGCTTCTTCACTTGTTACTAACTGCTAACCAGTCCCCATTTCACAGACTCCATTAGCTTCAGGGTTACCTTACTCTTTGCAATGGGAGGAGAGCAGATGTGTAAAAAGAACTGCTCTGTTCCCACACAGAAAGCAAAAGAATTCTCCTCCAAGTATAAACTTGTTATAAGTTTCTTCCCTTGGCAATTCAACCTGGGAATTGGAGAATCATTAAGTTTCCATAATGAAATAAAACTTTTAGCACAGGACATTGAAGTTAAATATAGTTTACAATAAGAACATTCAATTAATTTTTAGACATTTGAACCTTTTAATTATATGCCCTCCTAAATATAATTGGGGACACTAATTATTAAGTCTGGTATCTCTTGCTTAGTAAGTTGGAATAAAACGTTGAATTATTTGCTTATTCTGTTTTAGTGGCCATAAATTAGTAAGTCAAAAATAATAAGAAAGTTGTTAGGTGCTTGTCCTATCTGTGGATTACGAGAGATATAACAATGTGGTTTTCAATAGGTAGTGTGCATCAGAATCATCTGGACAGCTTATTAAAACATTTATTGCTGAGCTCCATCCCAGAGTTTCTGATTAAGAGGTCTGGGGTGGGGCTCAATAATTTGCATTTCAAACAAGTTCCCAAGTGATGTTAATGCTGCTGGTGTGGTAACTGCACTTTGGAAACCACTGATATTGAAGAAAGATTACAGACATTAGAGACAGAAGCATATTCAAATCCTAGGGCTTTTACTCACTAGTTAGCTTAATCCTTCTAAGTTCTAATGAATCGATAAAAAGGAATTTTAAACACCAGCACAAATTTGTAACAATTAAATGAGCTGCTATAAAATAATACAATATTACAGCAACTTAATAATGTGAAAACTTTATCACATACACACCATTGAAATCTTTGAAAAAAAAAAAACAACTAATTTCTCACATCAAACTGCAACAGAGAGGAAAATGTTCTCTCCACTAAATTTCTAATGGTTAATATGTGTGACAATGGATTTAACTAATAATCGTTTTCCAATGTCTTAGGTACATCAGTACATTAACAACTCAACCAAGCAGTGAATGCAAAACTAGTTGATATCTGGGATTCAAAAAAATTGGCAATTGACATCAATTGCCATCAGTTAAATTGACAGCACTTTCACTGTGGAAAATATGAAAAATTATTGATATGCGTAAAGTTGTGATCTTACAGTATTTAACATGATCTCTAGTCAATTCAGATCCGACTGCATTTCCAGCACAACTTCTAGCCTACATCAACCTTCCCTCACTCCTTCCCAAGTACAGCCTACCCCTCTACTTCCTCAATCAATCCAGAAGGACACATAATTTATGACAATACTGAAAGAAAAAACTAGGAAGAAAAGCTTAGAGACCTTCATTCCATATTGTTTATTCTTTATGCTTTCAAGGTCATGATTCTTTATTATTTATAATTTTAAGTAAAAAGTGGTGATTGAGACTAACATGGTGCTAAAATTATATTGAGGAGGGCATGCTTCACTTGCTACTAGGGTTACTGAAGTGTTTTAGCAAATTGGAAAAGTGCATGGCACTTGCAAGAGTTCTATCTTGATCTTAAAGGCAAGAGAAACAATTAGAGGTGGGACATGGTGAGGTTGACTAAAATGTGACAACAGAATGACCACAGTCCAGAGCGGATGCAGGTGGGTCACTCTCGTAGTTGTTCAGGTGAGAAATGATGATAACTAGGTGAGGGTGATACAGGTAGAGCAGGAATAAAGAAGATCAATTGGAGATACATTTAAAAAGTAATGCTTTGGGGTGCCTGGGTGGCTCAGTCATTAAGCGGCTGCCTTCGGCTCGGGTCATGATCCCGGGGTCCTGGGATCGAGCCCTGCATCGGGCTCCCTGTTCAGCGGGAAGCCTGCTTCTCCCTCTCCCACTCCCCTGCTTGTGTTCCCTCTCACGCTGTCTCTCTCTGTCAAATTAATAAATAAAATATTTCAAAAAAAATAAAAATAAAAAGTAATGCCTTGATTATAAAAGGAGGAGGAGAATGGTGTCACATGCAGAGAAAAGTTACAAGATCAGTTTGGGAGGTGTTGAGTTGAAGAATCTTTGAGACAAAGAAAAGGGGGTTCAAGTAGGCAGTGAGTTTTATGGGTACAGCTCAAAAGGATAGTCTGGACTGAAAAGAGAAATGTGGATGCTATCTAGAAAGAGTGGAAATAAAAGCAGTTAATGCAGATGAGGGCTCCTAGAGCAAGAAGAGAAGGCTCTGTTACAAAGAAAACCACAGGCCCCAAATGGCATCACTTAACCTCATTACCAAATCTGGACTTAATCCTTAACCTACTCCCAGCTTCAACTTCCCCCAGAAATGTTTAGAAAATGGTAGGAAATACTTTATGTGTATTTTTCAAGAGAAAATTCACTAGGGAATTTAAAGTGTAGATTATGTTCTCAGAATTTGTTTTTAGTTTGATCCCATTATATTTTTGTCACAAATCTACTGGGAAGAAAATGCTTCGCCGCCTTCTGATATCCGAAGCGTTGTCAAATAGAAAATAAAGTAAATTGTTCCATACTACTTGTGTTGAAAGAACCAAAACCAAATGTGCATAGCTTAGGAGGTAGTTTTGCCTAATGATAAAATAGGTTATTTTATGAGAGGTAATTACCTTGCTAGTATAAGTATTCAAGAAACGGGTGAAGGGCTATCACCCCATTATAAAATAGTAATGTAAAAAAATAATATTGGGTGGAAGGTTGGATTAAATCATGATCAAGTTTCTTCCAATATTTAGAATATGGATTTAACTTAGATGTGACCTTTACTATGAAAATGCACATCTGATATTTTGTATGTTGTTCTGTGTCTTTTTTTTTTTTTTTTTTGATGTAGGTTACTTCCATTCATTATTTTACTACTGGTCCTGTCTTTTTTTCTGTCTAGTTTTTCCCCATTATTTAAATGTTCTTTGCATATTATGGGAGAGTAGAAAGTCAAATGTGGCTAAAGAAAAAATCTTGCTCTATCATCCACTGCTTGAGAATTCATGAAGATGTATTAAATATCAGAACTATACACTTCTCAAGGCTCATTTTGGCTGTACTGTTATAATCCTAACTACAGGGAATAATCTTTGCTGCATATTATATGGGAGAGTAGTGAAAGAAAAGTGTTGACTTCCTCAATTCACTTAATACTTCATTCATGGAATGAATATAAACATATTTTTAGAAAGACACAATCCACTGAACATGACTCAAGAAGAAATAAAATATCCGAACAGATATATAACAAGAGAATACATTTGTAACCCAAATCAACTTCCCACACAGAAAAGCCCAGGCCCAGATGGCTTCACTGGAGAATTCTACCAAATATTTAAAGGAGATTTAACACCTATTCTTCACAAACTCTTCCCAAAACTAGAAGAATAGAGAATATTTCCCAACTTATTTAGAGACCAGTATTACTGTGATACCAAAACTAGACAAAGATATCACAAGAAAAGAATAGTGCAGGCCAATTTCTCTTATAAATATAGATGCAAAATATCCCAACAAAATACTAGCAAACTGAATCCATCAGCATATAAAAAGTATATACTATGACCAAGTGGTATTTATTCCAGGATGCGATGTTGGTTTAACATATGAAAGGCAATGAATGTAGTATACCAATTAATAAAAGAAAAACAATAACTACATAATCATTCCAACAGATGCAAAAAAAAAATTGACAAGTTCCCACTACTCTTCATCTGAAAAATATTCAACAAATAAGGAAGAGAAAGGAACTTCTTAACCTCTTAAAGTCCATCCAGGAAAATTCCACAGCTAATGTCATACTTAATAGTAAAAATTGAGTACCTTCTCCCTATGATGTCTGGTCCTATCACTTCTATTAAACTTTAAAGATTTATTTTATTTATTTGGGGGGGAGGGACAGAGGCAGCGGGACAGAGAGAATCTCAAGCAGACTCCCTGCTGAGCACAGAGCCCCACATGGTGTTCATGAACCTGGGATCATGACCTGAGCCAAAATCAAGAGCTGGATGCTGAACCAACTGAGCCAACCAGGCACCCCCTCTTCTATTAAACTTGGTACTGGAGGTTCTAACCTGGGCAATCAGGCAAGAAAATTAAGTAAAAAAACATACAGATTAGAAAAAAAAAAAGTAAAATTTTCTCTATTCCCAAATAGCATGATCCTGAATATAAGAAATCCTAAGGAATCCACACATACAGAAAAGAATCCAGTAGAACTAACAAATGAGTTTAGTAAGGTTGCAGAGTACAAGTAAAATAGAATAATCAGAAAATATAATTAAGAAAACAATTCCTTTACAATTGCATCAGAAAGAAGAAAATATGTAGGAATAAATTTAGCAAAGAAGTGGAAGACTTATACATGAAAAACTACAAAATATCACTGAAAGAAGTAAAAGAAGACCCAAATAAATGGAAACATATGCCATATTCATGGGATACTGAAAGACAGTATTTTAAAGATGGCAAAACTTCTCAAATTGACCTACAGATTCAACACAATTCCTATGAAAACCCCAGATGCTTTATTTGCAGAAATTGGCAAGCTAATCTAAAAATTCATATGGAGATGTAAGGGACCCAGAATATCCAAAACAATCTTTAAAAAAAAAGAGAGAGAATGAATTTAGAGGACTCAGACTTCCCAATTTCAGAACTTATTACAAGTTTACACTAATCAAGTCATTGCAGTCCTGGCATAATAATAGACATGTGGACCAATAGAATATAACTGAGAGTCCAGAAGTAGACACCTGTATCAATGTCTATTTGATATTGGATAATGGTGCAAAAACAATTCAATGAAAGAAAAATAATTTTTAAATAAATAATGTTGGTACAATTGGACATCCACATGGGAAAGACTAAAGTTGGGTTCCCACCTCATACCATATATAAAAATTAACTCAAAAGTGATCACTACCTAAATATAAGAGTTAAAACTATAAAACTCTTAGATGAAAATATATGGGTAAATCTTCTTGACCTTGGATTTAGCAATACTTTCTTAGATATAATATCAAAAGCATAAGAAAATAGATGATAGATAATAGATAATACTTCAAATTTAAACAATTCCATCTATGGAAGAAAATGTTTGTAAATCACACATCTTATTAGAAACCTGTATCCAAAATATATGAAGAACTCTCATCACTCAACAATAAGGATAAAATTCAATTAAAAACTTGGCAGGGGTGCTTGGGTGGCTTAGTTGATGAAGCATCAAACTCTTGATTTCAGCTCAGGTCATGGTCTCAGAGTCGTGAGATCAAGCCCTGCATCAGGTTCTGCACTCAGCAGGGAGTCTACTTGAGACTGTCTCCCTCTGCTCCTTCCACCCTCCCCCCTCCCTCTCTCAAATTAAAAAAAAAAAATCTTTAAAAAACTTGGCAAAGGATGTAAGTGGACATCTCTCCAAAGAAGATATACAAATGGTCAATAAGCACATGAAAAGATTATCAATGCTATCAATAATCAGGAAATGTAAATGAAAACCAAATGAGATACCACTTAATCTACTACTAGGATGGCTAGAATAAAAAAGATGAACAATGATTATTGGCAAGGATGAGGAGAAACTGGGACCCTCATACATTGTTAGTAGGTTTGCAAAGTGGTATAGCCACTTTGTAATACAATCTGGTAATACCTTCAAAAATTAAACATAAAGTTAACATATGACCTAAATCAACTCCTAGTTATTTACCTAACAGAAGTCAAAATATATATCCAAATAAGAACTTGCACACAAATGTGCATGGAGCATTATTCACAATAGTCAAGAGGTGAAACAACTCACACTTCCATCAGTGATGAAATAAACAAAATGTTGCACATCATGTATTGGAATATTATTTGGCCATAACAAAGGAATAAAGTAATGAAACATGCTATAGCATGGTGAACCTTAAAAATATTTTGCTAAGTGAAATGAGCCAGACAGAAAAAGGCCATATATTGTACGACCCCATTTATTAAAAAAAAATACCTAGTATAGGAAAACCCATACAAACAGAAAGTATATTAGTGATTGCCAGAGGCTGAGGCCATGAGGGAATGGGGAGTGATTGCTAAGTGGTACAACATTTCCTTTCTAGAATAAGAAAGAAAAATTCTAAAATTAGACAGTAGTAATAGCTGTACAACATCAAATATACTAAAAGAACACTGGAATGTACACTTTAAAAGGGTGAATGTATGTCAATTATATCTCAATAAAGCTGTTATAAAAAAATCCATGGTATACAGAATAATACCAATTTTCTTTACATTTGGGAACCTAGAAATTGTACATGAATACTAGAGCGATGCTTTTCAATTGTTAACGTGTACTAGGGATCTTGTTAAAGTGAAGATTCTGATCCAGTGGGTCTGGGGTGGGGCCTGATACTCTGTCCCTCTAACATGCTCACAGGTGATGTGGATGCTGCTTGCTCGAAAGGCACACTTTGAGTAGCAAGCTCCTAGAGTCAACACTGTCCTATATGGTGGCCACCAGACACCTGTGGCTATTGGGCATTGATTGTAGCTCATTTGAATTAATATGCGCTCCAAGTGTAAAGCATGCATTGGATCTCAATGACTTAGCATGAAAAAAATGTTTTAATCTCATTAATAGCATTTATACTGATTACATACCGATATAAAATTGGGGGGGCACCTGGATGGCACAGTTAAGCGTCCAACTCTTGGTTTGGGCTCAGGTCCTGATCTCAAGGTCCTGAGATCAAGCCCTCTGTCGGGCTCTGAGCTTGGGGGGGAATCTGCTTGAGACCCCCTCTCTCTATCTCCCTCTCCCTGTGCCCCTCCCCCACTTTCTCAAATAAATAAATCTGAAAAGAATAGTTATTGGGTTAAATATAATGTCAATTTCATCTATTTCTTTTTACCTTTTTAATATGGCTCCTAGAAAACACTGAATTATTTATGTTGCTTACATTATTTTTCTGAGACATTGTTCTTCTAGTGCATATGCTCAGTCACCAGCAAACTGTGCTGTTGAACTATACAGGACAAGACATTATCAGTATCAAGAACATTCTTAATTGTCATCAGTAGTAAACAGGTCATAGTTGTAGCACAAATGTACTCTGGTGAATGAATACAATAAAAAAAATGAAGGGAATATACCCAAAATATTGGGTATAACGATCCTAAGAAGTGCTATCAAAAGACAAGCAGAAGGAAATTGTTAAAAATGTAAATCTTCATATACTATAATACAGCTGAGGTTGTGCTGGTATAAGAGCAGTAGAAAGTGTGTACTAGAGCAGGGCAAAAGCAATAGACTTGGGGAAAAATCTAAAGGATAGAGCTTAATGGGAGAGATGCCATGAAAACCAACAATATATTCACGCCAGAAATAAATTTCACCTATACACACTATGGAAAGGTACAATCAATATTGCTTAATTCCTTCAACCTCAGCAAAAGATGTCATTTGCAAATGCAAATTTTAATATAAGACATAGAACAAATATCATTATTTGGTGTTGAGCTAGAAATGGGAAATAAGGTAAATGAGTCTTTTTCTCTGATTGAAAGATGTGTTGGCGACTTACATCATTAAATAAGCACAAAATAGAAATACTAAAGCATTGCTACAATTTTAGTCAAGGACAACCTGAACAGCAACTCAAAGCTGCCTGCTAATACAAGACTTTATGCCACTTGATAAGTGCCCACATTAAATTATGCTAGCAATCAGAAAGAGAAGATTCACAAAACATTCATCCTGGCAAAGTGGATGAATGCAACTTTGAGGTTGTGATTGACTACAGTCTTGTTAAAGTCAAAATGGGACAGAAAAAAAAAAAAAGTGGAAACTAGACAAAGATAATGAGAACTTTGGTTCATCTCTCACTTTTTTGTTTTTTAATGTTCTCTAAGACATTAGGCCATTTTGTTTATTTATTTTTGTTTTAAAGATTTTATTTATTTGACAGAGAAAGAGCGAGCACAAGTAGGCAGAGCACAAGCAGAGGCAGAGGGAGAAGCAGGCTCCCCCCTGAATGGGCAGCCAGATGGGGGGCTCAATCCCAGGACCCTGGGATCATGACCTGAGCCAAAGGCAGACACTTAACGACTGAGCCACCCTGGGCCTGGACATCAGACCATTTTAAAAGGCACTCAGTGATACCATATCAAAACATATAAAGTATTATTGCTGTTAAGGTCAGCAGCAAAGTTAACTTTCAATGCAAAACTGAAAATAATAATGTTTAAGTTCACATAACCTCAACTCAATGACCACACATGAATATTCACTAATTAATTTTACTGAAAATAAAAATGACCCCTTAAATTGCAAGAATATTATACTATCCTGGTACTCTTAAAAAAGGTATTCTAATGAGCAGAGCAGACAGTAAACCACTAATGCCAATAATATATGAGAACTTCCCACTATGAGAACCAATAATGAAAGAAAGATATATGTTGCTTTCATGAGTTTAAGATATTTAATTTAGATTGTGGGGGCAGGATGGGCATGGCCAATGAAGACTTCCCTGGCATGACTCAGAGTTCTCATTTGAAAGGATGGGTAGACACATAGATGTGGATAGAACTGAAAAACATTACAAGCAAAAATCATAGCATGTGCAAAGGCTCCGGGGCAGGAGGTGATAAATTTATAAAACTTAAAATATGAGGCTGAACCACAGGGGGAAAGGAAGAGATGAAGTATAATAAAGAGAAAGTAAGTAAGAATCAACCCATGTAAATCCTCTTAAATAATAAGAAGCTATTGAAGGTATTTAATCCAGAATATGACTTGACCAGATTTTATTTTGTAATGAAGGGGAACTATGAGTTAGAAAAAAAAAAAATATAGTAGTCTAGGTGAGATATGATGGCTATTTTGATGGAAATGAGAGAACTGGGATTATAACAGATTTTTTAAGAGGTAAAATCAAAAGGTCTTCGTTCTGGGTTGGATATGGGGGTTAAGAGAGGCAGGAGCCCAGGAGGCATAATTAAACAGATACCACTCCCTGGACTAGCGGTATGTGAAGACACCGTTTTGGGTTGAGGGACCTCATTAGTCAGATTTGGATATTGTGAGCTTGAAGTGCTCCTGAGACCTTTAAGAACAGTTGTTTAGTGCACAGTTGGAAATATGGATCTGAAGCTTAGCAGAATGGTGCCCCTTAGAGACATAAATTTGGTGTTAACATAAAGGTTATAATTAAAGTCATGTGTAGGGATGAAATGGCTTAGGAAGCATGTATAAGTTGTGAGGAGGACATAGAACCAAGCCTTAAAGAATTCAAAGTTTTAATAATCTGGTATACAAGAGCAATCCTGTAAGGAAGAGAAAAAAAAAAGCCAGAGATGTAAGACAATAACTTATTTCTCTATTTACCTCACCTGGAATAAAAACCATCTTCTTTTGACGGGGAATTCCTATGTATCCCTGAAGCGTCAGATAAATTATCATTTTATTTCTGTGGCATGTTCTTAACCCACTCAGCTTCATTGAACATTCGAATACAAAATTCTACTTTGGCCCATATAATATTGTCATAAATTTCTTATGTTCTTATATATTCTTTGGAGGGTAATAGATTATGAAAGGAAATAACTAAATTCTACACTTTTAGAAATTATATATATTTTTGTCTTGAGACTAAAAATACACCTAGGATGTTTCTTTCAATTTTGATAAAAAGAGGTTAAGTTCTAGGTTCTTATTTGAGTGTCCCTTTTAAAGCACAGAGTGTCACATTTAATAACAAAATTATGATACTGCAATTTGATTTTAATGGAGAAAATAAACTGTATACTATTAAAAACTCAATTATACTTGCAGCTCTTCCTGGTATCTACTGTGTCTAGAAAGCATCTGTTCCTACAATTAATTAAACTTGATTTTTACATGGTCAAATCCTGCCAACCATAGTTTCCAAATAATTTTCTTTCCCTATTAACAGTCTGCCATAGACGCACATCCAGTTTTGTTTGTTTGTATTGCTTTATAATAAACTACCAAGCTGACACTATCCTTGGGAAATGGAAAAATAAAGAGCCAGTGTCCTTATGGAAATAACAACAAACTTCTCATTTTAGTATTTCATTAATATAGCCAAATCTGGGTTTACAATTTATAAGGCTTCTCCAGCCCAGCTTTGAAATATGATGACTTACAAACACTTTTCTGTTGTTCTCTACAGAAAAAGTGGTGGGGGGGGTGGGGAGACAGGGAGGATAGCCTCTCTTTCTTGGCCATAGATACCATTTTATTTGACAAGCCTCTCTTTTCTGATATAGAGACAAGAAAGAAAAGAACCATCGGTTGAGATAAAACATTCCTCTTAACTTTCAGAGTTTTTTTTTTTTTACTGTAAAAAGATTTTTTAAAATGACCTCAAACATGAATGAGTTACTCATCTGTCCTTCTCCACATTTTACTACAAAGAATTTTTCTTTTGTTCTCAATGCAAATGGTCATTGGTTCATTTTCTCTCACTCGGGACAGTTATGTCACATCTCTTGACTAATACGCATGCATTTGCCACTAAAAGACATTTTAACTGAGAGCTGTCACATCAGTCATCTCCACTCGGCCTGGTTAAAAATTTTATCTGCCTTCTTGAATTAATTTCAGCTTGCCTGAGCCCAGCAGGGGAGTTTAGAGTGCTTTAGTTAAATTCTTCATTTTAAAAGAACATTATGGTTTCCTATTTAGACTTTTCCTCCATATCTAATTTTTGTTTCACATTACTGAAACAATGATATAATTATATATCGACTGAAAAAGGGGGGGGGGAACAGGAACAAAAATGAAATAATCATCCAATTGTCATATTTTCTTGAGGAAGAATTTTCTTTTGCTTTGCTTTTTTTTATTTTTGCCAATTTTCCTGTTATTTCACAAATTAGCTAGAACCCCACCTAAACAGTACACAATTAAGAAGTAGATATGCAGAATTTAGAGAAAAAAAAAGGAAATGGGAACCAGAGCATGAATCCATAGTAGAATCACAAAAGTGGTGGGGGGGGGGAGGGGGAAGCAAAATAGGAATAAGGACTAATCACCAAAATATTTAATATAGATCACATCTGGGACAAGACTGAATGGAGCCAAATCAATAATCTATTCTCCTTAAAGCTGTTATTCAACAGTTTGCTTTTCAGGCAGCCAACACACACATTGGTAGGTGAGGAAGTTCAAGCTGTGAGTTGGATGAGAGGGAGGTTTGAAGCTGACTAATGCCAACAGAAGTATCTAAATCTCCTATAAGCCACTACTGGCCTATGGGAATATAAACGCCCTGCGCCAAGTACTGAACTCTTGACAGATGTATTGTCGTGGAAGTAGCAAGTGGAGTTTTCTGAGCACAGAGATATAGCTGCTAGCAAGGCTTACCGAGAGCGTGCAAGGATATTAATGTTCCAGCCAGTGTCGCCAAGTCTACGTAAAATACTACTATCTGCATCCACATGTTGTTGTAAGATACCATTAGAATTCACAACGTCTCCAAGCTTTTAATTAATGTATTTCAGTTAGTAGTGATCTTAATACCTTAAATCAAAAGGAATCAGCAGAATTGTTCTTGTGTGACTGTAATTCTAACAGCAAACTTTCTCAAGCATTTCGTTAAAAACTCTCAAAGGGAGAGGATGCAGCACATGCTTTTACTTCTATTTAATCAGGATCGAGGAAATTATACCTTTTAATGAAGCTAAGCTGGGAGTTTAAAATTCTCTGTTAAATTTGTTTGGTAACCGTAAACTATATTATGAAGTACTGTCAATATTCAGTTTCATATTTAATGGCATTTGTTTGACAAAACAGTATGGAATATTTATAAAATCTCATCTGGTATGAATTATTTTTCTGTCTCTAGGAAAAACTGTAAAAGCTGCAGTATCAGTTATCTTTTCTCCTTAAGATTATCCTCACTTATTGCTGCATTAAAAATGTGTTTATGACTAAAAATTGTGTTTCCTTGGACAAAGAACATGAGAAATAAATGCATTGTGGTTCTTCTTGTGTATTATTTTAACTTTGTAAAAGGAAATAGAAACAAGACGTCTAGGTAGTTTTTCTTTTCTGTTAAATGTTATAGGAGTAGAGACAAACAAAATTTTCACACAGAGATTATCAGAAGACAGGAAGAAATGCCTACTCACACTTGGGTTTCCCCCACTGTCAACGTAAACAATTCACAGTGAATCACAATATGTCTTCTTGTAAAACAGGCAATGCAGCATTGTGTTATTAAAATGCTTTTAATCAATAGAAATGATGAAATTGGCTAAATCAAAAGTGGTAACCAAAATAGTTGATTGAGAGGGGGTGAGGAGCTAGAGAAAGCATTAAAGGCGGATGCGCCCAAGTGTTTTAAACCTATATCCTTTAAAATTTACTAATTCAGCCATCTGGCAAGTTTACTGCTATTATTATAAATTCTTATTTAAATGATAATAAAATCACTTGCTGACAGGAAATTAGTCATGCAAGGATCTGCAGATGCACTGCCTTCTGCCCAGGCCCTGCAACTCTGTGTGCAAAGTTCAAGGCTGCTCATTTGTTCAAACCACATGGGGTAGGGAAATGCTGACAGCTTTAAGTCTTCCAAGGTATCCCCAAACTCAACAGATCTTGTATAACTTTTAGGGACATGAGTGTGTGTGTGTGTGTGTGTGTGTCGGGGGGGTGTATTTATAAATGTCAGATCCTCTCCCCAGTTATTTCATCTTTTTTTGTTAGACCAAATGTTGAATGCCCAAAAGGAAAAAAAAAAAAAAAAAAAAAAAAAAGATACATCAGTCTGTGTAACTTTTGCACTAATTCTTGGCACAACAAAGTTAGAGCAAAGTGTGGTATTAGCAATAATATTATATTAAAACTTCCATTTTGCTTCTCTAGAATTATTTTATAAACCATATATGGTAGGAAAGTACATCACAAAAATATTTTAATGCACAAACTGTGCTTTACACAGGAAATATTTCTATGGAACTTTCAGTAGTATGGTAACAAAGTTGTTTTTGAAAGTAATTTGTCCTGATAAAGTTTAGAAATGAAACTAAGTATTTTATCTTCTGGAGATCATGGCTACTCCTATACAACATTAACAGTAACACTGTCTAAAATAAAAGAATTTGTATATTACATTACTGTTTGGAAAAAAACCACTATTATCGTATTAGATTTTCACCTTTTGTAGCCCTCTCAAGTAGGTACCAGTATTCCCTTTTTATAGACGAAAATACTGAGCCTCAGGCATATTAAACAACCCACCCAAGGTCATAGAACTACAAAATACTACTACAAAATGCAAATTGCAGCAACCCGTCTCAGATCTTCTGATTCAAAACCTAGAAGACTTGACACAGGATGTCACAGCTAGTAAACAAGAGTGTAAATAAATTGAAATAAGCCATTTGTAGCAAATAAGTTGAAAAACAAAGCTGACAGTATTCTTTCTTGTTAGGTAAATAACTCCCTAATATAAACAGGTGTGTAGATAAGAGCCCACAGTATATAAATTTACTATGAATTTCTGAATTTCTTGTTTCTTTGATACATTAGACTAGTTATTCTTTTGCAATGACATCATTTGACATTTTTAAGGAAAAGTAAGTTTAGAAAAGACCCCAAGTAATATGATTCATCATATTTATAATTTTCTATGTAATTGAAAATATCACTATTGACAGATAATATCATCAAAATGAGTCTTAACCTGGTTTTAACTGAACCCCTCCCCCATTCAACTTAAAGGAAAAAAAAAAAAAAAAGATTATTCCCAGAGAGAAAACTCATCTTGTATCAACCAATACTGTCTGATCATGCCTCCCCATCTCCCTACAAGCTGGTTTTGGCTCTTTTGCAGGCAGTAATGAACCGCTTCTGACAGAGGCTCGCCCCTCCCCCCTCGCTCCACCCCCCTGCGTCTATTTAAATTCAAACATGCACAGCTCATGTATAAGCAAACAGGTGCAGGGATCAGGGGGCTGCCAAACCCGGAGCAGGCAGGAGGTACATGTGTAGCTCGCTGATTGTGGCACTCCACTGATAGAAGACGACAAGCCCAGACAATGGGGAGGGTCACTAGGTGGCTCTTTGATTTCTCTGGCTTCCTGACATGGCAGCAGGCTGGGAGTCTGCAGCTCGTAGAAGAGCTCTACCCCGTAAGTAGAAGGAAGGAAAATTTTAGATGACCTGAACAGCAACAGCCTGTGCTTTCTATCACTACCTGCAGCAGATCGGTGAGTTAAGTTATCTCAGAAACTTAAAGACACCCAAAGTCCCAAACCATGCCTGACATTCCTCAGAAATTTTCAAGGAACAGCGATAATGGCACATTTTACACGCAAACAAATGGAGAAGCATGCTGTCAGATTTTTAAATCATTTTTAACAATGGGCAAGTATTAATTAGAAACCGAGACTGTTGTCAGGTTGTTTATTGTGTATGTAGAAGCCATCTTTTCTGTCAACATGTTCACACAAGTTTATGCTGTATTTATTTCAGGTCTCTTCATCAATTATCACATTCAGTTGATGATGGGGGGGGGAAGAGCCATAAAAATGATCTCCTTACACCATGAAAAATGCCACCTTGTTATTTAATTTTAAAAGATCCATCACGGTTTTATAGTTTGCCTATAGTTAAAGCATGTGGGAATACTTTGAAACACATAAAAGTTATGCAGTGTTTTATTGACATTTTTAAATAGTGTCTCCCTTAACTTATAAAGCAATTTAGATATTTTTATTTATATGCCTTATAAACATATATAACCTACAACACAGTATTTCCCCTTTAGAAAATTAGTTACAAGAATCACAGTAATACCTTAGAAAATTAAACATATTTTTTGTAACCATAATCGTTATGGCCAAAATGTTCAATTATCAAACATGTCACCCTTGAATCCGTATCCATGCTATTTTATCTTAATACTTATTAAGAGATCAAGAGAGGATGAACACCTTTTACTTTTAGAACTTCTGTGTTTGATTTCCTTAGTTCCCAGAGATGTGCAGTCTCCACCTCATCCACGGAGCACATGTTCATCCAGCTAAGCTGCACTAGTCACTCTTCAGATCTCTATTGTGGCCATGCTGGACTCTACACTATTGAAGCCAACAAATTTCCCTTATTCATTTTCAGTGTGAATCCAAGTGACTTCATTACTTACAATATTAATATTTAAAAGCAAATGGCAAAAGATAAGTATACAAGGGACAATGACAGTGTCCTACAATGATCCATATTTTTACATTTTGATAGATTAAGGTAAGACAAAACAAACTCAGAGAAGTGTCTACTGCCCATTTTTATCACCAAGCTCTACTGAGAAGGTATTAATAAATACGTACTTCACAGGCTCACACTATCTTCGGTATTTGAGGCCTGACCTTGATTGAGAACAAAATATAGTTAAGTTTATCATAAAGCTTACATCTTGGAATTGATAAAAATTCTTACTTCCATTGATGGAAATTCTACTTTCTTCCACCTCCTTCCCCCAGTTAGCTTTTTATACTTCCTAAAAACTAGAACTCCAGAGCCATATACTTCCTAAAAACTAGAACTCCAGAGCCATATATCTTGTCATCATTTCATCTGTAAAGCCAAATATTACTATATTTTATTCAATATTTCATTGACGTTTACAGTTTACATAAATTGTGTTAATTTTTTATTTTCTTTTCAAACAAGGTTATGTACATGAATATTTATGTATAATATACACAAGTAAAAATATAGTATCATTTTTTCAGTAGAACATGCTGGGAAGAAAGTTGCCATGAAGAAATCATACATGAAACAAGTTCTTACGAATGTTTTTTTAAGATTTTATTTATTTGACAGAGAGAGACACAGCGAGAGAGGGAACACAAGCAGGGGGAGTGGCAGAGGGAGAAGCAGGCTTCCTGCTGAGCAGGGAGCCCAATGTGGGGCTCGATCCCAGGACCCTGGGACCACGACCTGAGCTGAAGGCAGATGCTAAATGACTGAGCCACCCAGGTGCCCCTGTTCTTAAGAATTTTTAAATTTTTAGGGGTACCTGGGTGGCTCAGTCGGTTAAGTGGCTGGCTCTTGATTTTGGCTCAGGTAATAATCTCAGGGCCCTGGGATAGAGCCTCATATTGGGCTGCATGCTCAGTCAGGAGCCTGCTTGAAATTCTCTCTTTCTCTCTCCCTCTGCCCCTCCTTCCACTCACGAGCTTTCTCTCCCTCTAAAATAAATAAATAAATCTTAAAAAAAAGAAATTTAAAATTTTTAGAGAGGCAACATGTTCACATATGAAATACTCATGAAGAAAACTGATGAGACCATTAATTATCAAGAGTTAAATTATGTGAATAAAACTAAGTTCAATGGGACTTCAATGCAGAAAGGGTCAAGATAATGGATTTGTGGGAGAGTAAGTCTTGATATAGGAACTACTATTTAATTTTTATTGTAGGCCACATTTAAGGAAAAAAAAATGAAAGGTAATCTGGTTAAACAAGAAGAAGCATACAGTCAGAAATAAACATTAACAGTAAGTGAGAGATTAGGGGTTTGGTCTATATAGAGAGCCATTTCCTGATAGAAATTATGAAGTAAAAGGTTTCATAAATAAAGTGGGATCAAATGATGCATGGCATTCACAGTCAATCACTGAAGGTTGGTCTTTCTTTTTAACTTAATCTGACAGACAATGTGCTTTAAGAAAAGTGTCAAGGAGAAAGTATATTTTTCATGACAATAAATTGTCCGTAAGTTTATAGCATGGAATGGAGTAGCAAAAACTCTAGAAAGGGTATGAATAAGTATTTCTAGGAATAGGCCAGTGTCTGTCATAGGAGGATACCAGAATAGTGACTATGAAAAGAAAAATGGACAGGAAATGAATGTCAGAGTAATTCTGGAAGAATACCAATATTATGTATCCAAGAATTTAGCAAAAATATACAATATTGGATTGAAGTGGGGATAATATGCTTTACTTCCTACTGTATTTATTTGGTTAAAAACAAACAAGCCTTTGGTCCACAAGTATTAAATACAGCTGAAGTAGGCAGTGTGTCATACAGATCTTATAACAGTTATAAAATATAAAGTGACATCTAGCACTTTAAGTGGATGAATTGTGTGGTATGTCAGGTATCTCAAAAAGTTGTTGTTAAAAAAAAATGGTGTCAGGGAGGTGAATTGCAGAACCGCCCTAAGGCATTACAGTTAGAAATTTGCTTTTGTTGCTTGCTTGTGTTAAGATACACAGCCCAGATTCAAATTTGGTTTTGCCAGATTTTGAATAGTGTAACTTTAGGTGAGTTACTTCATTTTCCATGGCCTTACTCATTTTGTTTTCCACTTGCCTAGTGACTGCTGGGGGACAAGCCCTGTGCTGAGTGTTGGGGAAACACCCTTCCCATCTGGAAAAACACACCACCCTGAGCTATGCTGAGGCCAGAATGCAATTCTGCATGGGCTTAGCCTGGCATTTGACCCACCTCAAGCCCTGAAAAAAGGTAGTTGCCTTCCCTTACTCTGAAGGCAAGCTGCAGAAGGTTCCCTTTTAAAGCAAATAGAGAATTGACAGACCCTGTGCTCCTTGAAGGCACCCAAGTGTGAGGAGGAAGTTAGGGACAGAACTTCTCCCTCCATTAATCCTGGTAGGGTAGCCCGAGAACTGACTTGCCTGCCACTTGAACAATTTATTTTGTGTTCCACGTATATAAAATAGGCTCCAGTAGCACAGAAGGCAGACATCACAAAATCATCTGACAAAGCTACCTTTCAGACTGTACCATTTCTCCTTTTTAACAAGTTGATTCTATTTTATTAGCATTTCTATTAGAATAATAGACTTAAGATTAGATTGTCACATATTGGCACTCCTCAAGAAAAGTGTCACCTTGGAGGAAAAAAAAAATCTCAATCTAGCTTTCTCTGAAGACATATATGTTGGGCGCCTGGGTGGCTCAGTTGGTTAAGCGACTGCCTTCGGCTCAGGTCATGATCCTGGAGTCCCGGGATCGAGTCCCGCATCAGGCTCCCTGCTCGGCAGGGAGTCTGCTTCTCCCTCTGACCCTCCTCCCTCTCATGCTCTCTGTCTCTCATTCTCTCTCTCGCAAATAAATAAAATTAAAAAAAAAAAAATGAAGACATATATGTGTTTGCATGTGAGTGTGTGTGTTCTTATCCTTTAAGTATATAATTAAATATACTTGTGTAAACAAGTATATTTCCCCTATATATTCAAAATGAATGATATATTAAGAGTTTAAGACTATCAACTATAAGAATATTGTTTCTTGACTAAATTATCTTTTAGAATCCATCTGCAAATTTAATTTTAAATTTAAATTTAAATCTTTAAAATTGGAAAAGGTGATCTCAGGATCTGACTATGTATACACACATGGATATTTCTAATAGGCTTTAGATACAGATGTGACAAATGCAAGGAGTGAAGGAGAAAGAGAGACAGATTTTTCTAAGTTTTGGTGGCTCTTGTCCAAATACTCAGTAACTTTCAATTCATAAGAATGCAGAAGTGTGCTAACTGGAGACTACTTTTAATTGAGTATATGGTCTTCAGTCATTTGGAAGTACATTAGCTGAATAATGTGCAACTTTTCCAATCAGTAAACAAGTAGTATAACATAAAAGTAGGTGGATATAGTGGTGTTAGCACAATTTCTTTAATAGAGTTTTACCCAAGGATGCAGCAGAAATGAAAAATCATTCAGTAAGCCTGTTTGGCCTGCCTCTAATTTACGGCTTACATCTCTTGCCTGCCAGCAGAGCCGAATTCATACGTTATTGTCCCAAACCTGTCACTTCCTGAACTGCTTTTTAATCTTCCTCCCTGAATTACATTCAGAAAGGTCACTGCTATCCAATTAGAACCTTATCAAAGATGCACATGCAGTCCAGATTCACGCTTATCAAGAATGGGTCATAAATCCAGAAATTGCACATCACAAAGTACCATTACCATAATGAATAGCTGAGGAGGGGATTAAAAAAAAAAAAAAAAAGGACAAAACACCTGTGTATTTTCCAGTCTTTGACTCCTTTCTTGGGGGTATCAAGGAAGGTGAACAACTGGAATGTAGGCAACAGGCATAGAGAAGAAGAAAAAGCAATGGTCCTCAAGAGGGTCCGCAAGAACGTATCATTCTGTCTGAAGACATATATGTCTAAGAACAATGACTGATGATAAAATAAATATACCTATTATGAGAGGCTTATATATTTCATTCTAGTATATAAAGAAAGAGCAAGTGCTGTTTGGCCAGAACACAGAAATATATACCTATAACTCATTACATTTCTATACAGACTTTAATTCTTAAGAATCTGACATAAATAGGACTCGCTCTAAGATTAGGTTCGATTTATGCATTTCAGGAACTCAACAACACACTTTCTTTTTAATCCTAAATTGGCACATTGGGTCATAACTTTCTGGGAAAGTGATGGTTTCTTTCATCCTGAAAGCGAATGTCCCACTGACAATTTATCACAGCATACCTGTAGGTAACTCACTACCTAACACTCATAGGATGCGGTAAATAAAAATTTTGATTTACACAAGTGAGAAGTGAGGAGGGAATTTTTTTTTATTTTATTGAGATATAATTGGCATTCAGCACTGTGTAAGTTTAAGGTGTGCAGCACAGTGACTTGGCAAGTAATGATTCACTGAGCAGAAGGATTTATTACTTTTTTTTAAGATTTTATTCATTTATTTTGAGAGAGAGAGAGCATGAACGGGGGAGGGGAGGGGCAGAGGAAGAGGGAGAAGCAGACTCCCCGCTGAGCAGGGAACCCAACTTGGGGCTCCATCCCAGGACCCCGGGATCATGACCTGAGCCGAAGGCAAACACTTAACCGACTGAGCCACCCAGGTGTCCTAGGATTTATTACCCCCTAAGAGGAGAAAGTGGAGTTTCTATAGATTTTCTTCCAACAGAAAGTCTTTAGAGTATTTATAAAAAGTGACGCAAAGAATTTTAGGAAAATATTTGATTTTATAAAGAAAAGCACCCCATTTTAACCTCCCACCATATTCTCTTACATTAAAGTGCTGGGACACCTGAACCTGGGCTAGACTCACATGTTGACAGGAGTGCAGGAATTCTAATACCCAATGGCCATTCGAGCACAAACTCTCCATTGCTGATGCATTTGTGAACTGCTGTCTTTATGTTTTCAGTGTCAGTTACCAGCAGACTCAATAATGCATATTTATATGAATACTGATTCCGGGGAGACTGGGAGGTATTGTGTAATTAAATGTAAATGAATCCCTGACTTAATCTGAGCAGTGCAAATTTAATATCAAGTTTATTATATGAAGGAAATACCTCTCTCCTTACCCCTTCAATGTTTAGTGAACAGAGCTGTGTATCTTTATCCCTATAATGGTCTTAGCCAAATTATTCGTTCCCCCAGAATCCAGTTATAAAAAAAAGCATTCTTTGCTCCTCTCTCAGCTTTAAAACATTTCATCTTCCTCTGGAAAACTAAGCTGGGTTCAGGAAAAAATGCCACAATAAAACTAAAGCCTCTCCATCTAAGGCACTACAAGGTCATGCTGTTAACAGAATCATTTGCATTCCGTCAGGGTGCTCATAGTCCATGTTTAACAAGCGGAATGTAATTGTCCATTTGTGGAGCTTAAAATTACAAAATCTCCCCAGAACCATATATCTGCAGTTGACAAAGGCAGGGCACAACAGCCACCCTTCCTTCATCCCCTCCTGCCTCCAGTTTTCTGTAGGGTTCTGACTTTCAGCTGGTCATGAGGAAGTAAAGATATACTCCCAGTTTCTTGATGTTGACAAGCATGCCATCTATAACTTAGGCTCTGACATGTGGCGTTGTCAGGATTTGCCTTGATGGGAAAGTGATTGACCTTTGCTCATAATTATCAAAACAAGGGGAAGAAAAGTGACTAGAGAGGCAGCTGCTACTTCGGCAGCTGTCCAACTTCCGAGAAAGTGGGGACGAGAGGTCTTTTGAGAGTCTGAGCGCAGAAGACATGGCCGCCGGGAACTCAAAGCTGTACTGGAAAGTGCGACATAGCATTAATACTGACGTACTCTGTAGGAGAGTTCTGCTGGGAGGCTGTGTTGGTCTTCACAGCTCAGAACTGTTATTTGAACTGGTTTCAAATCTGCCTTATAAAACCACACTCCCAAATCACTCAAGTTGATGCAGGATTCAAAAACAAACTTTACGCAGTAAATCACATCTTCATTGTTAAGCTCTTAAAATGTTGGCATATCTGATTGCAAGGCTGCTCAGTAGTAATACATCCTAGGTAAATTTTGGTTTGAAGTACTCTTCCAAGGGCAGTCTATTACTGGATCTAAAATTCAATAATTTCAAAATGTGAATGGAGTATATTAATGGCATTAAATACATGAAAGACTTTTTTATTTTATTAAAATATTCAGAAGATTTTTTTTGTCTAATACCAGTTTTGTAACATCAGGAAATTGTTCGTATGTACCTAAAAATTTTCATGTATATATATATTTTTTTGCATCAGGGCTGTGGGAAGCAGCTTGTCTTCATTCCATACTCATGAGACTAGAGTAACTCCTGAGAACAACTGAAGTGTGGACTTTCAACATTTTCCTCTACTGCTCTTTTTGTCTGTTCTCTACTCAAACACATTTCCTATAGATTCAGAGGTTAGAACTGCTCAGATTGCTCCTGACCATTTCCCCTTTAGAATATAATTTTATAATAAATTCTCATTTCACAAATAATTTTAGGCATCGACACCCTTGTACTATTCAACACAGACCTAGACATTTTTCTTTCTTCATAGCCAGACACTTCCAACCTTGTATCCACGCATATGTTTTCTCCTTGCAAAGAGTGGAAGCCTACAATTGGCTAAGCCTCCTTAAGCTCTGCAATTGTTCCTGTTACTCCACATTCTGCTGGCTTGCTCGTGGCCACTTTCTGGCATCAAACAGAACACAGAAACAATGATTCCAAGTCTTTTCATCTCCGTTATTAGTTATACCATTGACTTAGAACTAAAATGGAACATTAAACAAGGGGTAAACACACACATACACACACAGAATGTTTTTAAAAACTTCTTCCACATAGTAGTACTTTTTTTTTAAAGATTTTATTTATTTATTTAACAGAGAGAGACACAGTGAGAGAGGGAACACAAGCAGGGGGAGTGGGAGAGGGAAAATCAGGCTCCCCACAGATCAGGGAGCCCTACGCGGGGCTCGATCCTAGGACGCCAGGATCATGACCTGAGCCTAAGGCAGATGCTTAACAACTAAGCCACCCAGGCGCCCCCCTTTTACTGATTTCTTCCTATAACGATTAGTCTCTCTCTTCTGCTGATCATAGTCCATGCTGTATCTCTAACATGAAAATATGTTTTGGAGTATTCTAAACTAGATACACAAAAGATTCTGTAACAGTTTGAATGTGTGTATTCAAAAAGAACTTCTCCATTCATGATTTTGTCATTATCTTGAAAGTGTCAGGGTACCGGGCGCCTGGGTGGCTCAGTTGGTTAGGCGACTGCCTTTGGCTCAGGTCATGATCCTGGAGTCCTGGGATCGAGTCCCGCGTCGGGCTCCCTGCTCGGCAGGGAGTCTGCTTCTCCCTCTGACCCTCCCCCCTCTCATGCTCTCTCTCTCTCATTCTCCCTCTCAAATAAATAAATAAAATCTTTAAAAAAAGAAAGTGTCAGGGTACCTACATTATTATTGAGAACAGGTTCCATAAACCATATTTAAGTAGTTTGGTAAATCAAGTATATGCACTAGACACTAGGATGCATTGTCCTATCCTTGACAGTATGAGTAATTAACTGTATTTTCATAAAAACGGAATGACGATGAAAAGAGACTGTGGTTGCTCAATAGATTTTGTGTGTTTCAGTGCACAAATTGAAGAGTAAATGAAAGCTAGTAGAGAAACTAGAAGTGCTTATGTATTGGCCTGGAGAATTGGACAATATCTTCAAATAATCTATCATTATTATAATAAAGAAGAAACTGTGCACTGCAAGGGAAATATCAGGGGAAATAAGAAGGAAAGTTCAGGATAGTCTGTCAGATTCAAATGGGTGTGAAAGCCATTTTATGTGTTCCAAGTTTTCAAGGTGTCTGGAATACTGTGAATGCTAAAACTTTTTGTTAAATTTAATTGCTTTTATTGGAGGCTGCCACAGAGACCCTCTCTGTCAAGGTCACTGTAGTTATGAGGATAGCCCAGTTCTAAGAGAGAAAGAATTCTGAATATTGTGGGCTGTATTTCATTCACTGAATTTTCAGCTTAGGCATATAGGACTGAGCAAAGTACATCTTCTCCTCCACATTTCCTTACTGGACAATCAACTCTTATGGACAGGCAGCCATTTAGAGCGTTACTCTTAAGCACAGACTTGTTTGTGCTCACTGGACTGTGCGATTAGAATCCCCTGGATAACAGGGGGAGAACTGCCCCCAAAATTGGTGGGAGTACAGCCAGAGTTTTAACAACTTTGATCATCATTTAGCTTGTTCCTTCTCAAGTCACAAAAAGTTAAATGCAAATAAACACAAAATTAAATTTAAGATATTATATATATCCTATCATTTAATCCCATTGTGATGGCTTTCCTTCCTTGGGAAATGCTAAGAAGTAACATAATAATAGGTACTTTAAAGAACAGTAGATTCTTTAGTAATATCATCAAGAATAAAGTGAAACTCACCAAGGCATTTTTAAGACTAGAAAAAAACACATTTTCTTGCCCTTTCTTAGTTACATAAAAAGGTGAGAGATACGGAGATATGAATTAAACAGAGTAGTTTTCCTTAATACAACTTGAATATATTATTCTCCAGAGGAACAACAATTAAGAAGCAACAATTCAGCACATCCTAATGGAAAACAGTACATTAGCATTTAATGATGAAGCTTATTTTTAAGAAATCCTGTCTGACTCAGGCCAAGATAAAATTTTAAGTTAAAAAATCCATTTTTTTATGAAGAGAACTCTGAGATTTATTTTGAAGATCTCTTATAATCCATTTACTGCTGCCATAGTTAAGAATAACATTTCACTTTTGGAATTCATCACCCTGTAATACCATATTCTGTGTACAACACGGAAATATGAGGTATCTGCCAGAAACTAATCACGTACACAAACTCCCAAACCCAAAATACTTTAAAAAGAGGAAAGGTAGTAAAAAGCACATCTTTATTACTGCTACTATCTCTGTATATTGTGCTACATACAATTCCTTTCTGACATCGAGAACAATGTTTAACTTTGGAAACAAACATTCCACATACTACACAGAAAGTTTATATGAGAATTCTCAGCAATTATAAGTCTGCTCTGAATGCTTTCCTTTTCTTTATTCCCCCAATTATGTTAAATGGAGTATCAAGAGTTATCACATGAAGTAAAGAGATGGAAAATCATTTAAAATACAATCAGTCTCTTCAAGATCCTTCATGTGAGGTACGAGAAAGGTCAGAAGGGTAGCTAAGCCCAAAGTTTCTGCAACCAATGTTATTATTTTAAGATACCACTTTATCTGGAAATCTAGATTTGACTGTAAAGATAGAACTGAGACAGACCCACGGCAGACTTCAAATAGAAGATCAAGTTAGAACTCTGACAAAGTACCATGTTGCTGTTCGGCTCCCACATAACTTTTCATCTGATAAAACTAAAGTTTAAATTCCATCATTGCCAACAATTAAAAATCACAACGCAGGAGTTTTTCGTGTTGAAGGCTACCAGTAATATTGTCAAGAGTGTGTAATTGCTGCGTAAGGCTCTTAGGACTGGCTTCGAGGCTGATCTATGGAACCACTCAATTCCACAGCTGTCAAAGCACTAACACCAACTGCAGTTAATCACCCCATGTCATCCTCCAGCCCCTATACCTGCCGCCTTGCAAACAAATAGCCACAGGCAGCAAAGCGTTGGGGGGGCGGGGCTCAATGAACGGCAGATACCATATTTATCATAATCACTATGATCCACGGTAGAGGAAAATCAATTTCTCTTAATCGAGTAGAGTGACTTATTAAGGGTTATGAGTCCTGGCTGGATAGCTGTACTGATTTGATTATGTTGGGAGGGAAATTAGCAGTGGCCTCCTACACAGTCTTTTCCTTTGTCTTCAGGCTCAGAGTTTGTTATTAAATTATTATCTTATAAAAGCCTTAGTGAGCAGGTCATGCTTTGATCAAGAGGAAACTGAGAAACAAAGTGCTGAAAAGGTTTCAGAAGTGTTGACAGGTAGAGATGTGAACACTCACAATATCCTCACTGCAGAGCCGTTGGTTTATAATTGAAAGGGTGTAGATATAGCATATGCCCATGCCAACACTGGAACCTTCTTGAAAGAACCCCAATGTGAGCTAACCTTTGTCCTTCGATTTCTCCCTCCTGTTTTTCATACCATCGTCTCAGACATCTGGAAAGCAAGATACCTTGTTATGCTGTCTGAGAAGAATAGATCAGTAGGTTAAAAGTCACATGTTTTTAATTGTTAAAGAATGCTTTGACCAAAATCAGTAAGCAAAAAATAAAAAAAAAAATTAAATGTGCATTTTTTAAACCCTCCAGATTTTTAAAAGGTCACAAATCATGGACAAAAAATGGAAAAGATGCTGTGGAAATAACTTTAAAATATTTTCTCAAAAGAACCACCTTTCCTTGCCTTCTTGACTCTGATGCAACTTTTGGGAAAGAAAACAGAATAAATTTCAGTTGTTTTCATTTCTGTTTTTCTGAACAGTTTTGGTTGGAATTTTACAGACATGTGAGCACCATCAGAATTGTTTCCCTCTCAGTAAATACAGAAATAAGAAAATGATTAGATGTCTCTTCCAACATATTTTTAACAAGCAGGTATGGCAGATTAGTAAAAATTACCATCCTTTGTAAATAGTTCTATTTTATAAATTATCCACATGTACAACCAAATGTGTACAATTTTTCTTAGTAATAATATTTTAAAATGTCAACTAAAACAACCGGGTGAATTTTTGTTAGGAGCAAGTGTAAAAAATAAAGGAATCCCAAGACAGAATGTGTTTTAGCTGAGCAGAGCACTACATTTCTTTCTGTTTGTCTTCTGCAAAACACCACAATCCATGAGATGTCCATGATTCCTTTGATAATCATACACTTGTGTTTTATACAAGTTTATACATGCTAGATTTGAAACATTTGGTATATAGCTATGATTTCTTTTGATGGTCTCAAAGTTCTTAAAGGAGTTGCAGTCTAATTTCCTCATGAGTGAAGTTTTATTGTTAGTACATGATATTAACAAGGGAGTGAAGCAATTCTTAGAGATAGGACAGTCTGGGTTCCATAATCTTTTGTTACATATCTTCTCTGTTCCTCTCTCCAGTGGCCTCATCACTGTCCCCTCAAGAAATTACCAGACATAAAATGCAAAATGTTTATTCTATAATCTCCCCTCACCTTTCAACTCTCATTTAAATGGCTTTTTGGTCTCCTTCACCCAGAAAAAAATTGAAATTGTACTTATGAACCGTAATTGTTGTAAAATGTTTCAATCATGCATTTTACTACATAATTAAATGAGTACTGCGAGATTAAAGGAAACAGGAAGTTAAAAGTTATTTATGTGTCCATCCTTGGTTATTTCATATGTTGCATTCTAGAAAAGATTAATAAACATCTATCCATTCATTTCTCTCTTAGCATATATTCATTTTTAGAACCTTGCAACTTAGCATACAGCCTAACATACAGAAGATGTTCAAAAGATATTTGTTGAATTAAACTCAACTATACTATAAGCATATCAAGCATGGATTGCATGAATTATTTTCTCTCTTTCGAATTTTCATTTCTGCTAGCAGTCCTCATTTTTCTTGCACTTCCTATTACTGGAGACATTTCCATACTGTAGAGACTAAAGACTGCTATACTTAAAAAGTCAGTGGTCAAAAGAGATTTAATGACTGGATAGAAACTTCCATTAGCCTATTAGGAATAATGAAAACTTTCCAAATCTACTGATACATAGTTCATCTATTTCATCTAATGTCCATAAAGGCAATTTTGGCTGCTCAAGCAGTAACGAAGAGTGACTTTTTCATAAGGACCTTCCCTGTGGTATAAACCATTTTATTTGTGAGTATAATGATAGCTCAGTCAAAATAGCCCTTTCTCAGAGTTAAAACTACTATAGCTAGTTTGATGATAAATTTGAATCTGATAAAAATTGACACATTACACCAAAAAGACCATATTAATCAGAGGGAGTTAGAGAAACATTTGCTACTGAGCTCTATGTAGCATCATTTTATTGCTTATCAGTCAATAATCACCAAACACATTTGAGTACTCTGTCTCCTGGCTGAGAGAAATTAAAACTACAATAAATCTTCTGACATACATTATTACAGTATTATTAAGCACCATCATTCAATACTAGGGCATTGGATAAAAATTACAATCCTATAATAAATCATATGTATTTTGTAGGTAAAGATTAAAATATACTTATCTTTATTCTCGTAATTTTATGAGAGAGCCATGGAAATATATTAGGTCCTATTCTAAAGGAAAGTATGCATTCAAACTAATCCATTTCAAATACACTTTAAATGACTGACTTCAAAGGAAGTCATCTAATAACTTAAATGTGTTTTCCCTGTCTTTAATAACCAGGTTTTAGAATATTATTCTTTTTAAAAACACAGCCACATAAAAAATACACAAATACTTTACCAGAAAGTGGCATTAACTGTTTTCTAATTAATTTAATACTTCCTTTGTTAAGTGGTCAAATTTGATAGGAACTTAGGAAACTAAAGAATTGTTCCTAAATTCCCTAGTCTCACAGGTAAAGTATAACAAAGAGTGTGGAAACTGTGTTATATTTATTCAACACATTTTAATTGGACATTTACAATTGTACCAGGCACTTTGATATGTATCATAGATTAAAAAAATTAGGAAATATATATCTATAGTTCTGCCCTCATTGAACTTAGAGCTTATCAACAATTTATTTTTCATCTTTATGGATCCCAAAGATTGTCTATTTCCCCTTATGTCATTGGCAGTTTTAATAGCTCCTATAGCACCAGACTTTCAATCTCTTGACCAGTGACTCTTTTGTTACTGGCAGTCTTTAGTCACTAATTGCAATTGTCTTAAAATTTACATGCCACCTGGGTCCAACAAAGTAATGTATGAGTAAAGCATTCAAACTGTGGGTAAATCTGGTTTGTAGGGCATATGGAGATCTAGAGAGAACAAGATTCACCTAAAAGCATATGTACAATTAGAACACAACAAGAGCAAAACACTGTGAAGTCTAACAGAGTCTATCTATACTTAGCCTTTGGGCCACCTGTTCTAAAACATGAAAAATAAGACAGAAAATTCAAATACCTCCAGTGTATCTCAGGGGAAAGGTATGTGTGGTGGGGGAGGGGATATCCTTCATCCATCATTACTAAGTCTAGGATTCTATCAAACCTATGTAATTGAAAAGGTAAAAATGACGCCCATGTAAAGAATACACTGGACCTGTACATCTCAGTCAGTTTAATGTCATTTTCTCTTTGCTAGCTGTCTAAAACTGCTCCAATAATATGTATCAAAAGGGAAACCAATAAGAGACTCTAGCACTCCAATAAGAAAAAACAAAAGGCAAATTAAAAATCTATTTCTAACTACTTAATACAAGAAGTTCATACACACACACACACACACACACACGAAGTTCACATATAAGCAATGTTATTATTAATACTGTCAATATAACAGATTACTAAAATGATTATGGGAAATTATATAGGTATCAATTTTGAAGTAATCAGTAGGAAATCAAAGAGGTTACTTTGTTTTTCTATATAAAAATGGAAAACCTTCGGGGTATCTAGGTGGCTCAGTTGGTGAAGCATGACCTTCAGCTCAGGTCATGTCCCAGGGTCCTGGGATGGAGCCCTGCATCAAGCTCCCTGCTCAGTGGGGTGTCTGGTTCTCCCTCTCCCTTTGCCCCTCCCCTGCTCATTCTCTCTCTCAAATAAATAAAATCTTTATAAAAAATGGAAAACCTTCATTTCTGCACACACACACAAGAACATAAAAAGAAGATGATGTACTTCATATAGAACATGTTCTCAAGTGTCAATAAAAAAGTACTGTAACAGGGGGCGCCTGGGTGGCTCAGTCGGTTAAGCGACTGCCTTCGGCTCAGGTCATGATCCTGGAGTCCCGGGATCGAGTCCCACATCGGGCTCCCTGCTCGGCAGGAAGCCTGCTTCTCCCTCTTCCCCTTCCCCTGCTTGTGTTCCCTCTCTCGCTGTGTCTCTCTGTCAAATAAATAAATAAAATCTTAAAAAAAAAAAAAGTACTGTAACAGGGAAAAAAAATTAAACAACATGAATAGCCAACTCACAAAAGGAGAAATGAAAAAGACAATACTTACACAAGAAAAGTTTTAGCCTTACTAGAAATAAAGTGTAAAATTGCGGAGATGATGATTTCATTTATCATATAGGTATAGGAAAATGTCCTAAAGGAAGGGTATGAGAAACCTGGACCCTCACGCATTATTGAGTTTAAACTGAAACAGCCTTACTGAAGAACTCACAAAACCCTTAAAAATATCTATACCCCTTGACTCAACAATTCTATGTGTGTGAATTTACTTGAGAAAAATAATCAGGGATGTGCACAAGGACTTTTATCATCATATGTCCTTTATACTTCACATATTCACATATAACCCTGAAAATTAGAAATGACCTAAATATTCAATGCTAAAGAATAAGAAACTTAGCATACAACATGGAATGAAATGTGCAGCATGGTGAAAAAGAAAATGATATGAGAAAATATTTATAAAATGCAAATAAGCAAGAAGTCATAGCTACACTGGTAATCTGTAAAAAAAAACTGCAAAACACATGCACACAAACAAACATGCAAAAACATAGTTTTCCACAAATCATTAACAGAGGACTTCCAAGTAATTTTATTTTTGTACATTTATGTTCACGTATTTTTCAAAGTTTCTGCATTGAATACGTAAGCACTGAGCATATAAGCTATAGGAGGCCACAAAGGACTTTTTCCTCATTCATTCACAGACATATCCCTACGCACTGAACCTGGCACTGAACCTGGAACACAGCAGACAATCAATCATCATTTGCTTAAAGGAATGAAACGTATGTACAATTTTTTAAACATTTCCAGTCTTCATGACTCATAAATGAATCAATCTTACAAAACTATAAAATTATATGTATATTATCACCACCACCTCATAAGGCTAGAATCATCATCCAACTTTATAGGTGAAAAAAACTAAGATTAAGAAGTTAAATAATAGGTAATAGGTAATCTGTGATAAGTGATCTGTAACTAGAATTGAGTAGAAGACACTCTGCTCCCATTTCATCCTTTGGCCTCTCACCACAATGACAACCTCACATGACTGGTGATCTGCTGGTCAAAATTTTACTATATATATATATGACATATAATATAGTTACTATATATGCTAAATAATATATACATATATAATTTGTTTATTTAATTTACTTGCTTGGACAAGACAAAACTTTACCCTTAACTGATGACATAACCCATAAGGGAGCACCATTATGGTGACTTCCTTTTAATTAATTTCTTAGGAAAGACAAAATGTCAACTTTAGGTGGAGACACTATTTTAGAAAAAACACCATCTTAAATTTATTAACAGAAAAAAGATACCCAACATATAATTTATCTAATGAAAATCCATTTCATTTACACAATGAAAATGTACTTTTCCTAAAGGCACTTTTTCAAAAAATTAGGGTCAACTTTAAATCAAATTTGTAACAGTGTTCTCGTAAAGGATAAGAGAACTTTGTAATCCATGATGGAAGATAAGCTGTAATGAAAAGACATTACAGTGATTTTTTTTTTTTTTTAAGATTTGTTTATTTATTTGAGAGAGTGTGAGAGTGGGGTTGGGGCGGGGGGAGAGAGTCTCAAGCCAACTCTGACAGCGCAGAGCCTGACGTGGGGCTTAATTCCACGACCCCAAGACCACAACCTGAGCTGAAACTAAGAGTCGGGTGTTCAATTGACTGCGCCACCCAGGTGTCCCAACATTGCCGTGATTGTAAGAAGCACAAGAAAAGACAGAGGACGCTGCAGGATGGGAGAAAGTGCAGATGCCAAGATATAAGAGAAGTGAGGACAATTGTGCATGAGAATACACCAGAAATGAGAAGTGATGAGATGAAATGTGTTTCATGTGCAAGACGGAGCACTGGGTTATTGCACTTGAAAGAAAAAGACTATATCTATGAGGATCCTTCCGAACGCACGAAACTGTGGCGATGCGTGCATAAATTGCAGGGTTGCAGAAGGAAGAATGTGGAAAACAGAGCTTTCTTTAGGTTAAAATTTCTACATGACTTTTAATTAACCAAGGAAAAAAAGTTTCAAAATCAAATATACAGGAAATATATTCCACAGAGATTTCAACATCTTTCACAAGGTAATAAAAATAATTATTGTGCATCCATATTCCTTCTTTCTCTCAACTGTAACTTTAAAATGTTGATAGAATTCCCTTGAGAACTTGTGCTGAAAGCCTCATGTTAAACTACTGGGGAACATACAAATGAAAAGTGCTGAATAATTTATCATGAACTGGTGATTGTGGACAGAAATGTCTAAAATAAGCTGATACAGACTTAATGATCAAGAAGAAAACAACTAAAAATATGAACTGGAAATACCAAACCACAAGGGATACTCTTTGTAATCCAATGTTTGCTACTGTATTTCTCTTACATAAATTGGGATCAGTAAATCTGATTTGTGAATTTTAAGTAGGCCAATTATGGATGAAACAGATGATTACTTCATTGCTTCTAAAATAACACTGCTAGGTAACCAATTCGAACTTATATTTAATGGCCGTACATTTTCTTTTAAATCATCTTCTGAATACATTTTGGAAATGGACTGTGACAATGGTTTCAGCTTTATTTCTCTCTTCAGCTACAAGTCATCACAATTTTGACTGTAATGAGGTTACTCTGCATCTGTCTGTCACAAATAACCTAGTAACAACTACATGGATTGCCATCAATCTTTCCATTAGAATGTATAACTTTATTAGCACAATATTTTTCGAACTGATTGTATTACTTTGAAAAAAGGCTTTCATTTACTTTGTCATTTAGGGTCAAATGTGTGCAATCGCTGGGAGCAGAATAAATAATAATAACCCGTTTTGAATTTGTAGGCTGTAGACTTTGCTAACATGTTTTCCTTTAATTACATAAGCTAAACCACTAGTAGTACATCAGAAATAGAAATGAACTAAATGTAGGCATATTTTTATGACAATCTTGTATATTTTATTCTATGATGTCAATTCCTAAGAATTGCATTCTGTAGAATCAGCTGTTTACCAATATACACATGACAAAAATTTCATAAAAATTATTGTACACCATATAACTGGTAAATACATATATACAAAAAAATTACCGTTTTGTTGAAGAAAACTCTTTGTATATCCAAACATCTTTTTTCATATTTCCTTATGATGAAAGTTTAAATTTATTCATATCACACCTTTGATCAAGCATTTCTAAGTACCCATGTGCGGCCTAGACAGTATATTCTCTTGTACTCCTTAATCTTTTCTTTGTTCGTAAGAGAGAGTAGTAAATGCCTATTAGTAAAGCAAAGGATAGAGCACTGGAATTTGGCTAGAGCCCCACATTCAGCAGAATTAATATATTAAAACAATAGCACCAAATCTGAAAGAAATGCAAAATAATCAATGAAACCAACACCAAGGGACTATCCAACTCCCAGGAAAGGTTGAAAGTTGTGATTGATAGTGAGCTTCAAAGGCAAATCTATTCCTTCAACATCACCTGGATCTTTGTAAACAGCACTGAGAGGTACGAATCCAGAAATGTTCATGGGACAATGATCGTGACATTGTGCAGACAGACTACAGCTGTTAGAGTTAATATGGTTTTCCAGTAAGGATGGATATCTGGCCTAAATTTTATTAGAGTTCAGGTTTCATAGCAAATAAAGGTTGCATCTAAACACTACATAGAAAATGAGCAGAAACAGGGACCTATCATTATTTAAACTAAATATTTGAAAAGTGCCTGGATTCTCCCCTTTTCATCCCTGATATTCCTGTATCATGATAATCTTACTTCATAATAATAAGTACTTCATATTAGAGTTGAATATTTATAATAATTAAAAGGCCAGTATCCTGTCTGGCAAAAAGAGACATAGAAAGAAGAAAGGAAAAAAGGAAAGAAAGAGAGAAAGGGAGAATAAAGATAGGAAATAAGAAGAGAGCAAAGGAGAAGGGAGGAAGGGAGAGAAGGAGAAAAAGTAAGTCCTTGGAAGCTGTAAGCAATTATAATGGTTAAATCATTTGCTACTTTTAATCAGAGCTAAAAATGGTTGCTCATATAAGATGTACACTGGAGTATGAACTTATTTTATAGCTAACATAGGATATAAAAATAAAGGTAACTGCACTACTATTCCTAAAGCCAGTATTCCTTTTACCAAAGTGAACACAAAAATCCAGCAAACATCTCCACTCTCCTCCTACCTTGACTTTATTTTGCACTGTAACCCATTCCCACAAGTCCATCAGATGTGAAGTCATAGAACACTGATCTCATTGTGTCATGCCCATTTTTTCTTTCTTTCTTTCTTTTTTTTTTAAGAGTGGGAGAGAGAGGGAGAGGGGCAGAGGGAGAGAGAGAGGTAGAATATTAAGTAGGGCCCAGCGTGGAGCCCTATGCAGGGCTTGATCTCACAACCCTGAGATCATGACCTGAGCTGAAATCAAGAGTCGGACGCTTAATCAACTGAGTCACCCAGGTGCCCTGTGTCATGTCCATTTTCAATGATGCCCTAGATATAGTCATATTGTCTCTTGGATATTAAAAAAAAAAAATGAAACAATACAACAACAACAACAATAAAACCTCTACCTTTGTGGTCCCTTTAACTTGGCTCCACCTGACCTAGGTGACCTAGGTGGCCCCTAATAAGTCAATATTTTAAACTCCACTCCTGCCAAGCTAGTCTTCCTATAGCTCTTCAAAAACAAAATAAAACAAACAAAAAAAGTTTCTTCATGGCTTGAAATTTCTGCCTTCACAACAATCTTTCTTTCTGAATATGCCTTATTTTCCTCTCTTCCAATTTCTTGAATTTTGTTTGGTTCAAGAAACATCTCCCCAACGAGGAAGGCTTCACCAACTCCTCTACACCATAGCCCACATCTAGCTCAGGACTCCCTGGTATCCTATGAAAATGGTTTTAAACCATTTGAATCCTCAGGAGATTCAGGAAAGGAAGGAATAGACATCCCCTGCTTTTATCTGACCTGGTCTTTGGACACTGGGGTTCCCTAGAACAATTTGTTTTGTGGAAGTATTTATTTAAATGTTTTATACACACACATGCAGACACACACATATATGTGTGTATATGTATATACATTAAAGCTTCTGTCCTATAGCATGTACTTATATTTATCACTTTCTTGCCCACTGTCTATAATGGTCAACAGTTTCATATGTGTATGTCTTATCTTTCTAATTAGTATATAAGCAGACAAAAAGCAAGGACCACACCTTAATGCAGAGTGAAACAGGCTAGATTCATAATAAACTGTAGTAAGTACTTCATTAATTAAATACATAATTGAACAAAATATTTGCAAAGTTTTCTAATAATCAGTCTCATTTATTTTTTGAGCTAAGTTCTTCAAAGTTTTCTAATAATCAATCTCAATTATTGAGTTCTCTAAGTTCTTCCACATGTCTTTACAAAAACAATAAACTAAAAAAACAAAAACAAAAACAAAAACTCAAATTATATAGCCAGGGAAGGAAAACTTTTGGTTCAGTGAAAAAGTACAAAAACAAAAACAAAAGACAACAACAATGGGGGCGCCTGGGTGGCTCAGTGGGTTAAGCGCCTGCCTTAGGCTCAGATCATGATTCCAGGGTCCTGGGATCAAACCCCGCATCAGGCTCCCGGCTCAGCAGGGAGTCTGTTTCTCCCTCTCCCTCTGCAGCTCCCCCTGCTTGTGCTCTCTCTGTCAAATAAATAATTAAAATCTTTTTAAAAAAATGGTTTTAAAACAACAACAACAACAAAAAAAGCAAAAAACAAAAATCTACATATCTGCCTGGGAGATATTTAAAGTCGTGTTTCCATTTACTGCTTATCATTTTCCTGGATGACATAATTACTATATAATTAACTATATAGTAGAACTACACAATATACTGTACTTTGTAGAGTGTTTTAAATTTCTACTTTAGTTGTCTAAGTGCTGTTGTTCTGTGGGTGTTTATGAAAATCAACTGGTTAACTTTGTTGTGAAAGAATTAAGTTGTATATATAGGGCTAACATCTTTATCCACAAACTGCTTTTTGGAATCAGATCCTGAACCAGACTTTGTTGTTACTGCTGATTCCTCTCCATTCTTCTCTTTTAATAACAAAGTAATATGGTTTTGATCAAACCATCCTTTGCAGCCTGAGAAAATACCCTCCCAAGCTGTTCCCAGACTTACTGTGGAAGACAGTACGTCGGAAGCAGTGAAATACCATATTGGCTCAAAGGCCATTAGGCAAGAATGAGGGGGGAAAAAAAGGCAGGGCATTCACTTTTAATTTCAAATCTATCAGAAATGGCTTGTCGACATTATGTCATTGGCCTGTCAGAATGAAAGAATACAAGACAAAACTGTTTCAATACTTCACTGCTTGCACTATTACCACAACACCACATGTGGAATAGATCTGAGAAGGAAGCTTTGAGTAAAGCATCATAGCTTCATTTTTTATGTTGTCATCACTGTAAGAAAGATATTTGACTGGACTACAGCTTTTTGAGCAGCCATTCTCTATGAGCTTAGCACTGGTGTAGCGATAATCTGAGTTTAAATTAGCTAATTTTGGGGGTTTCTACATGTTCTTTCACTAAGAGAGCTAATGAGGAATTCACATGTTAACTATTTCAGGTCAGACAAAAGGGAAGGGATGGTGAGAACCAAGTGATAACCTCAACTCTCTACCTAGGCAATGATTACTTATGCACACATGTGTAGGGACGACCACCAAATTTACATCTATTGACATCTACAGGCTTACGTGGCAAGGGGCACTAGTCTGAAATTAAAAACAAACACAAAGTGTCATGTTTGTGATCACAGAGTAAACAGTCCACATTTGTAGAGTTGGAAAACAGATTAATGTTGAATACCATTTTTTTTTTTGCTTTCTCTCCACTTATAAACACACACACGCACACACTCGTATTTTGAACAGTGATCTACTTCATCTACATAGAAGAAGAGTTATACCTCAATAAACCAAGATCCTGAACTCACAAAATCAGAATTGTTTATTGCACTTCATACTCACAAAAAGATCAATCCTAAGAATTCTCCCTAAGATCAAATACTCTAGATATTGCTTTAAGTGGAAAGAAATCCAGATCATTGAATTGACACATGGGAAATGTGTCAAAAATCCCCTCTGACTAGCTATATGGCTTTGGGAAGAGTTTTTGTACAACCTGCCATTTAATTTCCTCATGAGGAAAAAAAGAAAATAATAACCTAAACAAACATCAGTGGCGTGAAGTGATGATGAAATGGTGTATGAAAAATTTCCAGAATATAATCAGTGTTCGACTTACATAAAGAAAACGCTGAATTTTTCACTCAAATACCAGAGCATGTATACTCAAGATTTTATAAATATAAAGAGAACTAATGCTCAGAATTATTACCCAAGAAATTCCAACTAATACATAAAAGAAAATATTTTAATTTCTTTAAATAAATCTAAATAAAATATTAAATAATACACAATATAAAATAAAAAATTTAAGAATGATTTCCAACAGAGCATCATGGCATAAACAAAATAAACCAAAGAAATCTGGCTTAACTAAGTTAACTGGAAAATATTTAAAACAAAATCATTCCTCACTCAATTTCAACAAGTGAAGGACTTACATGGATAGATGTAAGATCCATGAAATGGATCTTAGTAAAATTATTCAAAAAAATATCATTAACAGCATACACTCACATTGACATAATAATATTGAATATCTACTAAATAATACTCAAACCTATTAATTCACCCAAACACTGATTAATAAGACATTCTTTGGGGTTCTTCATCATAAGGAGTGTGTCAAACAAGGCTGACTATAGGTACAATCAATTTCCAAGTTTAAATTGCCCTTTCAACTCACTAAAATGATTACTCAATTGTTTCTTCTTAGTATTTTGTCCTAAAGTCTGTATTCAGACTTAGCTGAGATGTATACTATTTGAATACAGAAGAGAGCAATATACTTAGCTCACAAAAATTTTTTTTAAGATTTTATTTATTTATTTAACAGAGAGAGACACAGCGAGAGAGGGAACACAAGCAGGGGGAGTGGGAGAGGGAGAAGCAGGCTTCCCGCTGAGCAGGGAGCCTGACGTGGGGCTCCATCCCAGGACCCTGGGATCACGACCTGAGCCGAAGGCAGACGCTTAACCACTGAGCCACCCAGGGACGCCACAAAATTTTTCTTTAAAAGCCAACTGTTATCACTGTAATTCCAGCTATGCTATTGAATTCTATCTTTGTAATGACTAGAAATCATAATTGAGCCAGGCTAATCTTAAATTCATAGAATAAAGGCAAACTTCCCTTCCATATTTTGTGTAGCTACACCACATTTAAAATTTTACTATCAACTTACAACTATTAATTTAATATTAGCATATCATCAGTTTTTTTAGATGTAATTATAATATGAATCAATCCAGATCAGAGGCATAATGTGATTTATTTTGTATCCTTTCAGCACACATTTTAGAAGCTTCATAATTTGCAAAATTCCCCCAGTGCCTAAATCCTTTTAGGCCACCCAAGTAAAATTATTAGATTGCTATGTCAGGATCACTGTCTTAGTCCTTTTTCATATCTTCCCAAAGTTACCCTGCACAATGCATATGCTGGACACACTGGAATAAATGCCAATGCATGTTACAAGTTAAATTAATCATGTGTTCATTCACTTATCATAACTGTTCCTCACAATGCTTAAAAAATGTAATTTAAATGCCAAAAATCAAGGTTGTTGATGCAAAGCACTAATCCAATAATCTAAAAGAAGTAAAAAAAAAAAAAAATCATTGACACTTACTAGGGTTTATGGAAAAAAAAATAGATGAGGATAAAAGTCATTCCAAATTAGTGATTCAAATGCTTACAAGTACAATGTAGAAGGCAGCATTTAAAAACTGTGGCTCTGAGCTTCTTCTTGCCATTACATTTTAGTACATGAAATTGGTCAATGTTAATGTCCTTGCATGAAAAATCATTACATGTCAATACGAATTCTGTAAAACCGTAAGTCTTTGACTGTCAGCACAGAAGACTCTTAGAATGGATTGCTGTGTATTCTCTTCCTTACTGTCCATGCCAACAAACTCACACAACACTAAATAACATACTTCACATTGCTGGGACTTTCTATAGCTCATAAGGCACTTTAGCATGCATTACTTTGCTTAATTTCTCAGTCTCCCTGTGAGGTTACAGATGATCACATTCTTTTCTATGTGAAAGCACCAGGCATTCTGACATAGGAGTGTTTCTTTACCCAAAGAAACTTCAACACCCACCAACTCATATTATTGAATATTTTCATCGCAGTTGATTCATTTTGATGGAATCACAAGTTCTCATGTAATGGATGGAGCCACATGATCTTTATTCCAAAAGAATGTATATCACTTTTCCATGTTGTTTGCTTCTTTTGTTTTATGGACATATCTGTTGACCTACTTCTGGCAACTTATATACAGTTTATATGCCAGAAATTGTAAATGAAAAAAATTTATGTTATTTCAGAGAGAAGTAGGGTGTAAAATAAAAGGGAAAGGCAAACGTAGGCATTTGACAACTAATCAAAATATGGAGCACAGAGTGACTCCTCCCCAATTTTAAAAGTGCAGTGTAATGTATCTGAGAAAGCATTAAGTGTTGGTCGTAATAGTTAAGGACTTAAAGTAAATGACAAATGTGGAATGTTCCGATATTTAGAGGTGTTGGTCTTTAAGGAAAATGTCACAATGGCTTCCCCACAGCTGCTCAAATCAATTCTCCAAATCAAATTCAGTCATTCTCATCTGACCTCCCTTGTTTTTTAATTGTGTCTTATCTGAATATCTATGACAGTTTTTATGACTCACACATCTATATTCAAGAAAGGATCCTGAAACTTGGATTCATCCAAAAATTTTCCAAGCCAACTTAGAATTCTCTAAGGGGAGATGGGTTGATTAAATACTATAGTCAACTGCTAAAGGTTTCCACAGAATTACAAAAGAAACCTCACTTAATTTTAAGACAAATCAAGAAGTCTCTAGCAATGAAAAAAAAAAAAAAAAACAATGACCATATGGCTTGTAATATTGCCAAGTTATCACATATTATAAAAAAGCTGGACATTCAGGGATGCCTGGTGGCTCAGTTGGTTGAGCGTCTGACTCTTGATTTCGGCTTAGGTCATGATCTCAGGGTCCTGGGATCAAGCCCCATGTTGGTAGGCTCCATGCCCAGCAAGGAATCTGCTTAGGGATTCTCTCTCTCTCCCTCTGCCCCTCCCCCTGCTCGCGCGCGCGCTCTCTCTCTCTCTCTCAAATGGATACATTTTTTAAAAAGGAAGAAAACTAAAAAAAATGGACATTCTACAGGACTGTCAATTTTATGGCAAATAGCTCAGGTGTGGATTTAGTGAATAAATATAAACCATTAATGTCAATGAGCTCAATCTTTATTTTGTGAGCAAAGATAATATTTCTAAGTTCTTATCAGCTTGAAAATTCAAGAAAATGTGTGAAAGTAAGCTATTTAAAGACAGAATCATTTTGAGCTTCACAAATATTTTTATGACAGCACACATAAATATTAAATGTAGGATTGTCATCACGTAGGCCATTAGACGCGTGGAACATAAAGACATAGGAATAGTCACATGAAATATTTACAAATGAGAGTGGAGCCAAAATAAAAGTTAAAGCTTATTATCAGCTGTGACCTATTAATTCTCAGCAAATGTAGCCAGATTTTAAGATCTGAGCATACAGTAAAATAAACTGCTAACCTGAATCATATTTGTTTATAAAACTAATCACAAAACTACTCTTAAATTTTATGTGGAAGTTTGAAATAGGAATGTGAAGAAGATTGCATTCAAATAAATTTTAATGAAGTGGATAGAGGAGTAGCATATATCTTCATGTTCGATTAACATTTGCTACAGGATTCTTATTCTTTATTATTAGAATTCATTTGGGCTAAAAGAACCACTCAACAGTAATAAGAAATAGAAGAAAGGTTTTTTACAAATCTTTTTTGAAAGAATTTGAATAGGAGGTATTTGAGTTGTTCTATTTTGGTAATCCCGTAACTTCAGTAGACCCCAAACTTAAGACTGTTATTTTAATTCATTAAATAGAGTATTTTGACACAAGTAATCTTTTTATATGTAGTATTGTTTCCAAAGTATTTCCAAATACCTATTTCACCAATATATGCTTGTTAAAGGAACAATTCCAAAATACGCTTGTTAAAGAAACAATAAAAACATCACCAAACTCAGCAGAGCATATTTAAAGTACAAGTCAGTTCTCATTCTGGCCATAAACAGTATAAACTGCTGGGTGCTTTTAAGTTTTCAAGTGTCGGTGCAGAACTCTTCTAATTCCTGTGACTTCAGTCTTATTAATTTTGAATGAAATATTTCCAATATCCAACTCTGTGATCACACAGGTAGCTGAGCATGTTATTGTCCAAGCAAATGTGTTATGAGTCCTCAGATGATGGACTACGCTGAGGCCAGATGTCAGAGGTGCTGAAATTGATAATCCATCAGTAATTTTCTATCTGTCGCAATAGCTCTGACCCATTGAACTAAATAAATGTGTTTAATCACTGACTGGTCAACCTATCAAACGGTGCCCCGGGCTAAGGGGAAGGACTTTTCAAATGTAGAACAAATAAAGCAAGAACTACAGCCATAGGCAAGAAAGTAACTGCATCCCTTATCTCTACCCCTTTCATCTCACTTTGGGAAAACAGACTTAGGAAATCACATTAGGAAAGCAACTTATCAGCTAAGAAAGAACAGACAAATGTTTCCTTAAAGTTCTGCTTTTTTTTTTCTACATAAGCCAAACTGTTCATATTTTTCAATTAGACTGTGGTTATATAAAGACATCCCAAGTTCAATGACAGATAATACACTGAAACACCAATAGTGGGGAAAGAGTGAAGGAAGAGCAGGTCACAGGGTTATTTTTTGCCATGTGGCAATAGTGACTTGAGAACAAGCCCACTCGGTCTTGGAGATAAAGCTCTCCTCGGAAAAGAGAAATACCCTTCACCATTCAAGTAAGTGAAGGGATTCAAAACTGCTGAATATGAACAGTTACATGACAAGCCCATTACATACAAACATTAATCATAGTTAATGAGATAAAAGCTTTCCTAACGTGTGACATTGGGTAAGTGATAGATCAGCTATCCCTTCACTGAATGTGCCAACAGCTATGTGATTATAAAGGCCACTGCCATCGCTGTCCAGGAATGGAGCAAACGGAGATTAGATGCACTGCACTAACCACAGACAGTAGGATCTCTCTGGCAGGATTCATGGAGGTGCACAAAAGAGCACTCTCAGTATTAAGTTCCCTATGTCTTACTTTGCCACTGCCATGAGCTGCCAGTCATGACAGAAAACTCTTGAACTTGTTTATTCACACTTGTTTAATCCTGATTCTACACACTGACTCAGCCTGTGGGGTTAAGAAGATGGATGAGAGAAGCCAGGGCCATGAAGGGATCAGGGTCATGATGTCACTAGATCTCATTAACTACAGCACTCAAGACACCAGTCACTCCAAAGGTCACTCCAACTGAGGACTCTGGATAGGTAAAGGAAAACCAGTTGGATGAAATGAACTGATTTTTCTGAGAACTGACACCACATATAAAAAGAAACCTATTTGAAATTTGCTTTCGAGAGTCAACTATACCTACTTGTTAAAAACAGTTTGAAGAAATGAATACATTGTTGAATCACTATATTGTACACCTGAAACTAATAAAACACTGTATGTTAACTAGCTGGAATTAAAATAAAATCTTCAAAAAATCTTAAAAAAATAAATCAATGAATAAAATTTAAAAAGAGAAATGAAGAATAAACTACCTATAAACTCTCAAGCAAAAAAAAAAAAAATAGATCAAAATTGTAAAAGAGGCCATCGAAGTCTAGTTAGCTCATGAATTAACAATTACTGTGCTGATTTTTTTACCAGGTAAAATTTGGCCTATCATATATGTTAGTTGGTATAAAAGGGTAGAGGAAGGGCTATTATTCACAAAGGTACCACCACCACCACTAGAAAGCTGAAAAACAACTTTCTTTGTGACAGAAAAATTAATGATTTTAATTTATTTTACAGAGATATTATGAAATAGTTGGCAGTAAGACCATAACATGAAAACATTCAAGAAACCACAATGTTAGAATTTGGAAGGACTTACTAAATATGTTTGCAATTTAGATTATTTCTATTTCCTGAGGACATGTGCAAGCCATTATTACGACACATCCAAATTTCTAATTCTTTGAAGATATAAAAACTAAAATTATGTTACATCTTATCCAATATGACCAAATTATAGAGCTATTTATATGTATAGTATTTCTATCTTTTATTTTATTGAAATATTACACAAAATTTAATCCATTTCACAGATTGACTATTATTACAGTAATCGTGTTGACAAATAAGTAAAAACACAGTGGAAATAATGATGCCTATTTCTGACAGTAATCTTTTTTTTTAACTCTTCTATAGTTTCTAGCATTTCTAAAATAAGAATATACTACATATAACCAGAAGAACGTATCAAAGTAAAATACAAAATAAAGAAAAGGAAAAAAAAAACATAATGCACAGTAGAAGGGTCTTTACAGTAATTCAGATAATATGGGTCCAAAGAGAAGACAAATGTAATATTGGTCTAATATATGCCTGCTTATATGTATAATTATAAAATTTAGGTGAAAATATTGTGGTAAATAGCAAATGGGCATTTTAGCTAATAAAAGACTTTATACACTAAGTATAAGTGAAATATATAAGTAAAAAAATTTGCTTCATTTCCTTCTTAGAGAAACAAAACAAGATCCAATTTATATACTAGAAATTTATATTGGTTTATTTGCATTAAACTTAAACCAGAAATACTGGTCCAGAATGTACATAATTTTTCATAAAACACCAATTACCTTAGACCTGAATGCCTGATTGAAAAAGAAAAATGACTTAATTATATGGTGACAAGGTGAATAAGGATTGTGTAGATGTGGATACATGATCAGTTAATTCCTTAAAAGACACAGAAGATTAAGGAAAAACCTCATTTACCAGTAATATTATCAATTACTGTTGTTAACCAGAATTCACATGAAGAAATGGTTAAAAAAAAGATATTATCTGGGCTAAGAAGAAAGTTTGCTTTTAATTGGACAAGCCAATTAAAGACTGCTGCTAAACTTATTTGATATCCAAGATTGGCTCCTCTTGAAGGAGTTTCTTGAAGCCAAATGTAAATGATATGTTAGAAATATCTTTTTTCCAGGGCGCCTGGGTGGCTGAGATGGTTAAGCGTCTGCCTTCAGCTCAGGTCATATCCCAGGGTCCTGGGATTGAGTCCCACATCGGGCTCCTGGCTCAGCAGGGAGACTGCTTCTCCCTCTCCTCCTGCCTCTCCCCTTGCTCATGCTCTCTCTCTGTATCTCTGTGTCTCAAAGGAATAAATAAAATCTTAAAAAAAAAAAAAAAGTTAAGCAAAAAAAAAAAAGAAATATCTTTTTTCCAATAGACTTAGTTCAGTAATAATACATGACGCTTTATACTAGCTCAGTTTGATTAGGTCTAGTCCAAACCCCTCACCTTAAATTCAAGAAAACAGACCCAGAGAGATTAAAAGGTTTGCCAAAAATCACAGACCTAGTTTAAAAGAGCCAGAATCTGGTGCTTTCTGGAAAAAGAAATTCCCAGAATTACCTTTTCCCTACATTGCTGTCTCATGAAACTGACTCCCCTATTTGTCATCTCAAGCCTGCCTCTCATCAGCTAGGGGCTCTGATTAAGTCAGTTCATTTTTCAGGGCCTCAGTTTCTACTTCTGAACAAGACTGATGATCTCTAAAGTTCCTCCAACCTGCCAGCTTCTAAATGAATGGTTTTATGATGACCTGATTCACCCGAAGTTTGCTGCTTTTTTTTTTCTGATTTAATCCTACATTCATTTTTATAAGAAAGCTTCCATTAATGCCCCTGTAATTAACATCAGACCCAAATGGAATGAATGGGAGATTTTCTTATGCACAGGATAAGGACCCTTAAATAAGAATGAATAATGATAATATTTCCCAGAAGACAACTATGGCAGCCCTCAAGTATGATTAACTAGACCACTCCTTGTCTCTCTTTCTCCACAGAAATAGAACAGTTCATTTGCATGTCATCTGATATAAAGAGAGATTCTAGCATATAATGGGTTATTACCATTGGGTACTTCATTAGTAAAGCTTTTCCTTATGATGTGACAGAATAGAAAAAGACAAAGTAAATTGAGATTCTTACATCTCTCTTAATGACATACACATTTGAAGATTAGATTCTATCAGTTTATCCATCAATCCTAAAGATCCAAACAAGTACTTAGGAAGGGTTTTACGGTTGACCCCTTTCTAGGTAGTCCTGTTTAACAACAGGCTTTTGAGAGAAGCTGTTTTTAAAAGAAAATCCTATATGAATATTAAACACAGCATTCCCCCCTTCTTTTAAGAATATTCAAAGCAGATCCAGGAAGAAAACAAAAATAAATCAGCCTTTCTATCAAGCTGCTCTTGAATTTGGACATGTGGGTCCTGGGGAATTATATGTTATAAATGAGGGGTTGGGCTACAAAATGCAATTAATTTAATTGCTTATAATCTCAGAGGATTTCAAAATAAGATGTGTGAGACGTATGCACAAATGGGATTTTTCCAAGGACTTTTCATGAAACATGATAATACTAAATTTAAGGAAATTATTTCTACTTTATGGAATTCCTTGTGAATAGGAAAGTGATGAGGATTATTTTGCAACTGAATAGGTCACCAGTACTATTTTGTTACTTTGTTTCATTATAGTGGAGGCTGATTTTTCCTTTGAGGAAAAATATAAAGCAAAGCCATACCAAAATATATAGTTGTACATAATTTTTAAGGTTCTCTTCTGACCGCATTATTACATTGGTTTTGGTTTGCCTGTAATTCCTTAAGATCCCAAGAAAGAAGTCATACACAATAATCATTGCCCAGCATGCTAAGGCAAAATCTGCAACTTTCATCTACTGGTCCTTTTCTTCCCTCAAAGGTCAACAGAACAAGTATATTCTCTCTTGGTCTTGACAGTTCTTGATGTGCTTGGTGAGAACTACCAGACCGAACAATGTCTTCATTGCTCCTGGTTCAATAATCCCAATTCCTTCCACTTCTCCTACTTGTGGCAGTCTGAAACCCTTGATCTTTCTCTTCTAAGGTACTCCTCATTTCATGGTGAGTTTAAGTTGACACTCAGAACCACTGACAATATTCCACCCATAGTTTTAGCAGCAAAGAATCAAGCTGGATTACATTTCTTAATCTCAACTATTAATGCAATTTAGAGTAAAAGACTTTCAGCAGCTATATAATGGACCCCAATCATTATCATACATCAGGGACTCTTTACTCCCATAAACAACTACACTCCTTTTACATTAACCTCTGCTTCCCCTTAAAAAATGCCTATCATTAAACTCAAAAACCATGATGGAGCAAAAATCAAAAACAGAAGGAAAATTCACAGAACTGTATGTAGAATGGACCACATGTTGAATTTATGAATTTCAAACAATGAATTTGTAAGTCTGATTAAGTAGTTTTAAACAGATCATGGACAATTCACAGAAATATGAAATCATCAGTATTTAAGCAAAACATTTAAACATTTAACAGTTACAAAATAAATTATTCAGGTGCCTGCATGGCTCAGTCAGTTAAGCATCTGACTCTTGATTTCAGCTCAGGTCATGATCTTAGGATTGTGGGATCAAGCCCCATGTTGGGCTCCACACTGGGCGTGTAACTTGCTTAGGATTCCCTCTCTCCCTCTGGCCCTACCAGCCTTCCTCTCTAACATCAATCAATCGATCGATCAATCAATCAGTTCCTAATAAGATACATCTTATTTATATTTTAATGTATGCTTAAGAGAGTTGGACAGCACCTTTATTTTAACTTTTTATTTTGAGATAATTATAGATTTATAGTAAGTTGTAAAGAAAGTACAGAGGTCCTGTGTACCCTTCACCCTGCTTCCCCTCCAACAGTTACATCTTATATAATGATAGCACAATACCAAAACTGGCATTTGACATGGGTACAATGTGTGTGTATAAGAGGTTCTATATCGTTTTATCAAACATACGCCTTTGTGTAACCACTGTCACCATGAAGATACACAACTATTTCATCAACACAAAGATCATCCCCTTATTCTCCTGTCATGGTCACACCCATGCCTCTATCCCTCACTCTCAGCAACCCCTAATCTATTTTCTATCACTATAATTTTGTCATTTTGAAAAGGTTATATAAATGAAACCATACAGTATGTGACCTTTAAAAATGGCCCTTTTTACTGAGCAAAATGAGTTGGATGGATCTCAATTCATCCCTTTTTTATTGCTGATTCGTATTCCATGGTATGGATATAGCATGCTTTGTTTAACCACTTACCTATTGAGGGACATTTTAGTTATTTCCATTTTTCACTGTTACAAATAAATTTGCCATTAAAAATTGTATATGGGTTTTGTGCAGATATAAATTTCATTTCTCTTAGATAAGTGCCCAGGAGTGCAACTGTACAGGAAGTGTATAGTTAGTGTTTTAAGAAACTTTCAACTTATTTTCCAGAGTGACTACAGTTTTACATTCTCATGAACAAATATGAGAAACCAGTTTCTCTGCAGCCTCACCAGAATTAGGTAATGTCACCATTTTATTTTAATTTTTACTATATTTTATTATTTATTTATTTATTTTATTTTGGCTAAAGGTATACAGGGATGTCTCATTCCACTCTTTTTTTTTTTTAAATGAACATATGCCAAGGTTTTATTTAACTCATTAATCTTTTTTATGAGGCCAGCATTACCTTGATCCCAAAACCAGACAAAGACCCCATCAAAAAGAATTACAGACCAATATCCTTGATGAGCATGGATGCAAAAATTCTCACCAAAATACTAGCCAATAGGATCCAACAGTACATTAAAAGGATTATTCACCACAACCGAGTGGGATTTATCCCTGTGCTGCAAGGTTGGTTCAACATCCGCAAATCAATCAATGTGATACAATATATTAATAAAAGAAAGAAAAAGAACCATATGATCCTCTCAATAGATGCAGAAAAAAGCATTTCACAAAGTACAGCATCCTTTCTTGATTAAAACTCTTCAGAGTATAGGGATCGAGGGTACATACCTCAATATCATAAAAGCCATCTATGAAAAACCCACAGCGAATATCATTCTCAATGGGGAAAAACAGAGTTTTCCCCTTAAGGTCAGGAACACGGCAGGGATGTCCCCTATCACCACTGCTATTCAACATAGTATCAGAAGTCCTAGCCACAGCAATCAGACAACAAAAAGAAATCAAAGGTATCAGAATCGGCAAAGAAGAAGTCAATCTCTCACTCTTTGCAGATGATATGATACTTTATGTGGAAAACCCAAAAGACTCCACCCCAAAACTGCTAGAACTCATACAGGAATTCAGTAGAGTGGCAGGATATAAAATCAATGCACAGAAATCAGTGGCATTCCTATACACCAACAAGACAGAAGAAAGAGAAATTAAGAAGTCGATCCCATTTACAATTGCACCCAAAACCATAAGATACCTAGGAATTAATCTAACCAAAGAGGCAAAGAATCTGTACTCAGAAAACTATAAAATACTCACGAAAGAAATTGAGGAAGACACAAAGAAATGGAAAAACGTTCCATGCTCATGGATTGGAAGAACAAATATTGTGAAGATGTCAATGCTACCTAGAGCAATCTACACATTCAATGCAATCCCTATCAAAATACCATCCACTTTTTTCAAAGAAATGGAACAAATAATCCTAAAATTTATATGGAACCAGAAAAGACCCTGAATAGCCAGGGGAATGTTGAAAAAGAAAAGCAAAGCTGGCGGCGTCACAATTCCGGACTTCCAGCTCTATTACAAAGCTGTCATCATCAAGACAGTGTGGTACTGGCACAAAAACAGACACATAGATCAATGGAACAGAATAGAGGGCCCAGAAATGGACCCTCAACTCTATGGTCAACTAATCTTCGACAAAGCAGGAAAGAATGTCCAATGGAAAAAAGACAGTCTCTTCAATAAATGGTGTTGGGAAAATTGGACAGCCACATGCAGAAGAATGAAACTGGACAATTTCCTTACACCACACACAAAAATAGACTCAAAATGAATGAAAGACCTAAATGTGAGACGGGAATCTATCAAAATCCTAAAGGAGAACACAGGCAGCAACCTCTTCGACCTCAGCCGCACCAACTTCTTCCTAGAAACATCGCCAAAGGCAAGGGAAGCAAGGGCAAAAATGAACTATTGGGACCTCATCAAGATAAAAAGCTTTTGCAAAGCAAAGGAAACAGTCAACAAAACCAAAAGACAACCGACAGAATGGGAGAAGATATTTGCAAATGACATATCAGATAAGCGGCTAGTATCTCATTCCACTCTTAGTGCGCATTCCCTGAGGCCAGTGATGTTTAACATCTTTTTCATGTGCTTATTTGTCATCCAGAGATCCTTTTTGGTGAAATGTCCCTTCACGTCTTGTGCCCATTTTCTAATTGGATTGTTTGAGTTAATGTTGAGTTTTAAGAGAACTTTGCGCATTCTAAATATGAGTCTCTTGTCAGATATATGTTAGGATACATGTTGTTTACAAATGTTCCCCCAGTATTTTACTTATCTGTTTATCTCTTAACAGGATCTTTCAGAGAATAAATGTTTCTCCTTTTAATGAAGTCACTTTTTTTTTTTTGGTTTGTGTTATATGGTATCATGTCTAAGAACTCTTCGCCAAACTCTAGACACCAAGGGGTTTATCTAACCTAAAAGTTTTCTAGTTTTATACTAAGTATAAACATAAGTTTAAATCTATGATCCATTTTTAATTCATTCTTCTGTAATGTGTGTGGTTTAAGTTGAGGTTTTTTGGTTTTGTTTTTGTTTTGTTTTTTTGCCTATGGATATCCAATTGCTCCAATATCATTTATTGGAAAGACCACCTTTCCTTTTTTAATTCATTTTAAAAACAGTTATTTGAAAGCCAAACTGACCAATGTTAATGATACTACATACTGAACTTAGAAACTATCAAAGTCAGCAAATGTCTACGAGTACATATACCATGAGATAAATGCATGTGAGTATGTTAATAACTCTCAAGAACTCTAGAAAATATTATAAAGGTATCATTGCTATTATCATGCCCCATTTTCTCTAAAACTTAGTCAAGTTATCTTTAGATATTAAATGATAGATGGCTCATCTTATGAATTGGATTCTTAATCTTCAAGCTGCTTTGGCCTGCAAACATGTCAATAAGAACTGAAGGTGATGGATTTTCCTGTGACTGGTATTTGACAACTAGGAACTGTATAGAGAAAATCAAGTTACTTGAATAACCTAATGAGCTCTCAAATGTCAATATATAACTAAATAAAAAAGAAAGAAAAGCTTATCCTTCCTGTTGTTTCTTTTCTTTAATATCCCATGATTCACAGAATTTTAACACCCAAGGCTTCAGACTTCATCTAGTCCAGCACCCTCCTTGTATGTATATACTCAGATCACCCTCTCTGAGTAAAATAACTAAAACAAATGCTAATGATTTCCTCTACGTGTCAAATGATTTTTGTTTGTTTAAATGACTCAATGAGGACTCTTACCTTAGTGGTTAGCAAAGCAGACTCTAGAGGATGGTTGCCTGAGTTCAAATCCTGACTCTTATTGCTGTGTAAAGAATCACAAGTGAATTCTTTGGGCCTCAGATATAACAAAGAGCAAACAACAGGGTTATTCTGAGAACTGCATAAATCATAAGCATAAAACATTTAAAAAAGAAGCCTGGTATTTAGTAAGCAGCTGATTAGTATTGTTCATTTTCTACCCAGAGAAATCATCCCACTCCTTCCATAATCCTCTTGGCAGAATCAACCTCTTCCTCTCTGAATCCCCTCAGAAAGTTAGCCCAAGGACTCACACATTTTGTATTAACCTGTTAACACACTATGACAACATGAGTCATGCCTTGATCTGTTTTTTTCTTTTTTTTTTTTGGTTTTGTTTTGTTTTTAACTGAGGTTTAAAAAAAAATAACATAAAATATAACATCGTAATCATTTGTAAGTGTACAGTATATTCACATCCTTGTGTAACAAATCTCCAAGGCGTTTCCATCTTACAACAATGAAACTTTATACACGTTAAATAACAACTCTTGTTCTAAGTGTCCATATCCTCAGTACCTAGTTGGGTACTTAGCAGTTGGAAAGTACTGTAGGAAAATATAGCAAACTGAATTTATATCATCCCTTGAACCACAAATCACGACTTAAATTTTTATCAATTTTCTTTCAGAATGCCATCTCTCCTCTTTTTTTTTTTTTTTAAAGATTTTATTTATTTATTCATGAGAGACAGAGCGAGAGAGAAAGGCAGAGGGAGAAGCAGGCTCCCAAGGAGCAGGGAGCCCGATGCGGGACTCGATCCCAGGACCCTGAGATCATGACCTGAGCCGAAGGCAGACGCTTAACCATCTGAGCCACCCAGGCGCCCGCCATCTCTCCTCTTTCTGATATCAACTTAATTCATCAACTTATCTCAACGCTCATCCTATTGTACCTTAACTTGCAGGTTCCCCAATGCTCCCATCTAGTGTTCGCTATGTTTAACAAATCTCCTTCACACCACACTTCCAAGTAACACTCCTCAATCAAAAATAATAAAGGGCTCCCTTAGGTCTTTGAGGAGAATAGTAAACTCCTCAGTTTGAGTCATTACCAATCTCCACTTCCCGATTTAAATTATCTCCCTCTACTCCCTGACATACATTCTCCAAATCAGCATATACTCATTTTCTCCAAAAGAGCCCAGCACAGCCTCAGGGTTTTGCTTATACTTTTCTCTAGTTTCCTGAGGCCGTTTGCATGCATATTTATCCAGAAGCATTTGGTGCCACTGCCACCTCCCATGGCCCACTCTGTCTGAAGGCCCTTACCTTGCACCGCAGTGGAAGGTCACTCCCTTACCTACACCGCAGTGGAAGGTCACTCGATGAGGTTGCCAACCCAGGCTTCTCACTAATAACAAAAGCACCACTGAGGACGCGAACCGCTTAAAATCAATTCCTAATGACTAGGAAACCCAATAAAGATTTTTTAAATTATTTAAGGAAAAGCACTGAATGTGCTCACTCGATGTGAATAAGCAGAGAAAGCAAGAAGAAGGAAAGTGAGGCAGAGTTTTATATATATGTATATATAATGCCTTTATCAAATATGGCTTTCTATTATGGAAATAAAATAGTCACATTATGTTTCCATTTATAAACTCTAAAGTTTGTTACAAAATCTTGGCATTGACTTAGGTGTTAGATAACCACATAAAAGAACTTAATGACTGTCTTTATAAATACCAGGAAGTACTTCTATAATTGTATAGATGATAAAAAAAAAAAAAGAGCTCCTTCTCTTCTTAGATGTTAATGTAAGCTTAATTCCCAAACTTCTATTTGTGATGCCACTCAGTGGGCCAAAGATAAACAGCCCATCAGACTTTTAGAACCAGCAATTCAGCTGACAACCTTGCTTGTTGGCCTTTTGAGGATCAATTATATAACAGGCTTAGATTAATCAGGGAATAAGTGCCTATAAATGATAGATTTTCTGCAAAAGCAAAATAAATATACCAAAAAACCTGTCGGGATTCACCTGGGTCTGGGCCTATATATCTATCTGTCACAACAAGTGCCTGCCTCCCTTACAGTCCTTGCTTGATTTCTACCCAGGCCCAGAAATACTAACTTATTGATGTCTGAGCAGCCCCAGGTGGTGCTGGGGAACTTCAGAGAATTAACAGAAATCACCCCAAGGAGGAACCCAAATTATTTCTGGTGAAACATATACCCAATTTACAAAAATGCATAAATATCTCCTAATGTTTTTTTAAATGGTGATTGGGAATGTTTTTCTTTTGAAAATCTCCTAAAGAGAAAAAACCAATTCCAATGATACAGAGTAAAAGAATATGTCAGTTTTACAATTAATTGAACCTCACCCTTTAGCAGTTAAACCGTAACTGCTACAAATTTTTATGCAAAAAGAAATTTACAGAGTTGAACAAAATTTCACCTACTGCTTTTACTTCTATGCTCCTATAAAGAGCTCACCATAGATAGCGACTCATGCATGAAAGAAGGGTGATCTCCTTTATATAATTATAGAAATCTTGTGGGGGCTGCTTCAGAATAGAAAGATGTGTATTATACTTACCAGAAACGAATTCAATCGAAAGAAGAAAATTGGAGACCAGCTGCTCTGCTGAAACACAAATCTTGAGAGAAAAGCATACAAGTTGCAGCCCAAATTACATTTTCTAAGTATCATGTCAACCTGTATGCATTTTAATTAAAATCAACTTATATTTACATACCAATCGAAATTGAATAAATTGAAGGCTTATAGGTGGAAAACCCTCCCAAACCTTGAAGATTCCTTTTCTTAACTATATCTAAAAGGTTTCTGAGGTTGAAAACAAGCACCAACCATAGCATGTTCTGTCTTGATCCCCCTTAGCGTCACTATGAATAGTTTTACCTGTCACTCCATGGATAGAATTTACATGTTTTCAGAGCTCAGGACAATACTGTTTTCAGAAATAATCTTTTGAATAAAGTAGAAGACATCAAGATTTTACTTCATTTATGTGCTTTCCCTGGAGTGAGAGTTAACTCAGGCTAATTTGAGTGAATAGCAACTTGAGACTTGTACTAAGAAGGGTTGCATGTAGTCAATTCAATCAACAGAAACCTGATATCAAAATATAGCATTATACATATTTAAATAGATCATAAATTCAAACATGTTCCCCAGGAGCAGCAATCTCACACCTTCACTTGTGAAGATTAAGGAAGAGATCTGTATTTGGAAGAATTTGATGGAGTTTCACAAAATTAAAAGGTACACACACAGAACAGCCCAAACAACACAGATATACATATGCATGTGCACACACACCCTTCTACAATCATCTGTTTTCTAATACCGAAATGTTTGCTTTGTCTTTTGTTCCTAGTTAAAGATTTTATATATATATATATATATATATGTATGTATTTTTTTTTTTTTTACCCACTACCCAACATGTGGCTTGAACTTACAACCTAAAGATCAAGAGTCACATGGTCTACTGACTGAGCCAGCCAGATGCCCCTAGTTAAAGATATTTTAGACTAATTCCTTGATGCCTCTACATTCATGGCTTATAATACATCCAATTGAGTTTACAGATTTATTTTAAAACAGCCTCAGACCAACATTGTGGATACTGGGCAGAATAAAATCTATAGAATGCAAACAATATTTGATTCTCATCATTAATTTCTTCTTAATACTATGTTAGTAGGGGTTATTCTTACTTTTTTTTTAATTCTATTTATTTATTTGAGAGACAGAGAGCACAAGCAAGGGAAAGAGGCAGAGGGAGAGGGAGAAGCAGGCTCCCTGACAAGCAGGGAGCCCAACGTGGGACTCAATCCTAGAACCCTGAGATCGTGACCTGAGCTGAAGGCAGCATCTTAACTGACTGAGCCACCCAGGTGCTCCCCTCCTTTTTTTTTGAGCGGGGGAGGGTTACTCTTGTTTTAAGATTAATGGCCTGTATTAATTTGCTAGGGCTGCTATAACACTGGGTGGTTTAAACAAGAGAAATTTATTTCCTCACAGTTCTGGAGACATAGACGTGTGAGGTCAAGGTGTTGTAGGGTTCAGTTTATTCTGAGGTCTCCCTCCTTGGTTTGCAGACAGCCCCTTTTCTCTGTGCTCTCACAAGCTATTTCCTCTTTGCCCTTCCATTGCTGGTGTCTCTCTACATGTCCAAATGTCCTCTCCTTATGAGGACACTGATCAGATTGAATTAGGACCCACCCCAATGGCTGCATTTTAACTTACCACTCTAAAGGTTCTACCTCCAAATATAGTCACATTCGGAGGTACTGAGGGTTAGGGCTTTAGCGTATAAATTTGGGGGCGAACACAATTCACTCCATAACTTGGCCCAAGTACCTTGGACTATGAGCATTTTCCAGTTGTTAATCCTTCCTACCCTACCAAAAAAAAAATCTCTGAATTCTCTCTTAAAATGTGTAGAAACACAAAAGAAGAATCATGAAAAAAATCAGTTGCACCTACATTCTTTATGGTCAAAATCTATGAATATCAGTTCCAGATATTCCAGAATATCCAGAGACTCACTGTCTCTTACGCATTTAAATTGATAGGTTTGGGGCACCTGGGTGGCTCAGTTGGTTAAGCGACTGCCTTCGGCTCAGGTCATGATCCTGGAGTCCCGGGATCGAGTCCCGCATCGGGCTCCCTGCTTGGCAGGGAGTCTGCTTCTCCCTCTGACCCTCCTCCCTCTCATGCTCTCCGTCTCTCATTCTCTCTGTCTCAAATAAATAAATAAAGTCTTTAAAAAATAATAATAAATAAATAAAAATAAATAAATTGATAGGTTTGTTTGTATGTTATTTGTTTTAGGAAAGTCATGGTGTGGTAACTTCAAAGTTACATGTAAGTTAAACAGACTACCAACCATATGACTCAGCAATTCTATCCCTAGGTATAGACCCAAGAGAACACCCAAATGAAACCATATGTCTACACAAAAACTTGCACAGGAATGTTCATAGAAGCATTATTCATAACAAAAAGTGAAGACAATCCAAATATACATCAAAAGGGGATAGATAAAATGTGGTATATCCATACTATAGAATATTATTCAGCAATATAAAGAAATGAAGTACTGATACATGTTTCAACAAGGATGAGCTTTGAAAACATTATATTAAGGAAAAGAAGCTAGTCACAAAAACCATATACTGTATGATTCCATTTATATGACATGTCCAGACTAGGCAAATGTATAGAGATGGAAAGTAGATTAAGTGTTTGCTCAGAGCTGAGGGAGAAAGGTTTGAGAGGAATGGGGATTGACTGCTAATGGGTATAAGGTTTCCTTTAGGAGTAATGAAAATGTTCTAAATTAAATTGTGGTGTGAGTTGGACAACCCTGTGAATATACTAAAATACAATGAATTGTACACTTTCAATGGTAAATTGTATGGAAAGTGAATCGTATCTCAATAAAGGAAATTTTTTAATAAAAATTCTCCATGGTTTAGCCTTTTTTGAAATTTATTTTGTGTTTTTATGGAGTATAAAGGTAATCTGCCTGAATAGCATTCATTTACAGCCAAAATGAAAGGAAAAAAGTCACATATTTATTAACTTGGAAATATCAGGGAAACAATTTACCTTGTGTTCATTTTTAATGCCACCTGTGACCTCTATTACTAAAGTCAATCTACTTCTGTAACCTCTCTTTCTTGTACAGATAAAACATCAATTTAGTTTGGATTTAAAGCAAACAGGATCATTATGTTTGTAGAGTGTTCCATAGCTTTGCTATTCTAGCAATCTGTGACCTATAAATAATGCAAGACCTTTTCCTTCTCTAAATGACTTTCTTGCAGCATGAGTCTTGATACATGAAAGAAAGAAAAGAAAGAAGAAAGAAGAAAGAAGAAAGAAAGAAAGAAAGAAAGAAAGAAAGAAAGAAAGAAAGAAAGAAAGAAAGAAAGAAAGAGAAAGAAAGAAAAAAAAAAGAAAAAGAAAAAACTCACCCCACAGTCATGGAATTCAATCTATTTCTAGTTCCCCAATTAAATTATGAATCACATCTGTCCACTCTTTTGTAGTTGCATCAAAAGCCAATTTTTAAATATTTCACCATTTTATTTTATTTTTATCAAAGCAGAATCAAATCACAGCCAATATGAAAAGTTTTTGTGTTTTGCTTCAGAAGTAAGGAAAGCAAAAAAAAAAAAAAAAAAATAGATCGGTTTCTCTGTGACCCCTGACCTTTGAACCACAACCTCCTTGCCACTAAAGTGTTCAGCACCTCATTTAATCTCTCCTCTCTACACTGGTATAGTGCTGAGAAAAGGAAACAGAAAACATAATCTGGGGACTTCATCAATTTTTCATGAATTTTCATTTAGGCCAGAACCCCCTCTTACCCTGGTCGATAGATCAAGCTGCTGTCATATATTTACCACCTGGGGCTACAGCTGCTTTCTCTAGGGGCTGCCACTGACTCACGCTGTATCACAGGCAGCCACGAAATGTGGAAGGACCCCTGTGCTCCTTCTGCTCCGAACACAGGGGAGAACTGGTGTTCAAACTGAAATCCTATCTGCCCCAGTTACTCCTCTGCTCTCTTGGTGGTCTCATCAGAAAACGGCATATTAACTTCTCTGGTGCCAGATGCTTTGCTGGGGACCCTGCAATTCTGTTTTCTAAATATGTAAAAATTGCTTTCACCTAAAGACCTTTCTTGAGTTCAAGTGATTTGAAAAGTACTTTCTGACTATTTTTCTTTTCAAAGCACGAGGGAAAAAGCAAATATGAGATAAGTGATTCAACACTCCATATCAATGGTTGCTCTTGAATATTTTTTCCCTCCACTATATTATTCTGTTACATAAAACTGAAGTTTGTATTAAAGGAAAACAAAAAAGAGACCATGTACAGTATGATAAAAAACAGGCTGACTTCTTTCTCAGCAACCTGTCAAGACAGACGGTTATCAACACAATTGTACATTTCATCCGACAGCAAAAACCAAGATTTTTGAAATTAAAAATGAAAACCAAGGTGAAGCAAGGAGAGTCCAAACATGCGCATATTTTTTTATCAATAATCGTATTTCACAATAAGAGTCGTAACAAGTTTGTTTGCTACTTAACCATATACTCTTAATTACCTAGATACCAGAGATCAGTAATTCCCAACTGATTCTGACCCCCCAGGGGATATTTGGCAGTGTCCAGAGATATTTTTAGTTGTCACAGCTGCAGTTGGGGGGTCTTTTTGGCAGCTCCTGGGCAAAGGCCAGAGATGCAGCTAAACATCCTACAATGCAGAGCACAGCCCCACAAAAAAGAGAGATCCAACCCCAAATGGCCACAGTGCAAAGACCTGGATAGCTTGTTCTAGTTTGCTCACACTCCATTCAGGGCTAAATTCTTAGGAGAACGGCAGCATTTGCCACTCCAATTCCACCACTTACTCCTTCTTCAGCTGCCATGCTCTCTTTCCATTCCCAGAGTCCACAGAGTACCTCTTATTTAACCATCATGTGGCCTTTGCACTGCAAAACACTTTTTCTTTCTTAGAACTGTTTCCTTGTTCTTCATGTCACTTCACTCCCCACAGGCCATCACTCTGATACCTCCTCAGAGCCTCCTCAACCAGTACTTCTTTCCTTTGCCCACCCTTAAATATTGGGGTTCCAAGACACAGGAGTGATCTCAGCCCTTATTAACCACTCCTGGCACACAGCCTGCCTGGGCAGTCATCTCTACTTTATCTACTCCCACCACTCTATCCTCCATGTGGTAAAGACCAGTTCCCTTTTCAACGGAACATGAGATATTTTTACCTTGAGGTCTCACTGGCATGTTAAATAATACAGTCAAAGCTGACTTCACGTCCTGTTCCTACTGCAGTTATTTCTCCTACACCTGCCATCCCCACGGATGTAGCACTATATACATAGTCACTCGGTGGAAAACAAACAAAACAAAACAAAACAAAACAATCAAACACAGGGAATCATCCATTATCCCCTAAGTCCCTAAACTGACCATAAAGTGATATGATTTATAATTTCTAAATCTGATTCAAACTATTTCCTTCTTTCAAATCTTCACTGCTAGTTTCAGTTCAAAATCGAATATATATGCCTTTCATTTGACAGCTTCTTAACTCCTCTCTACTTCAGTCATCATCCCCTTAACCCGGTCTTCAATGTTCTTTCAAAGACTCCTTTTACGTAACAAAAAAATCTACTTTTCCAACTTATGCTGCCCACCTACCTTATATCAAGCTACCTACGGTTCTCCAAATACACAGCGCCGTTAGACTTCCATTCTTTCCTTTACTGGATGAAACAGTGACATGTCATGATTGAGCATTTATGCTGAATGTTCTAAATTATGAAAGCCAAACATTGATCTAATCTATAGCTACTCTTCTATCATTTTATAAAAAATATATATATATATACTTTGGTGACAAATAATACTGAAAAAGCACAATGCTTTGACCCAAATTTCCATATTAATACATTTTATGAAACACATAAGGAGAGAGAGATGACTGATGATCTAATGTGAAAGAGATGAGTAGCATATAAATGGGTATTATTTGATCTTGTATTGCCTTAAATGGCATGAACTGTTGACACGGCATTAGAAGAAAGAATTTTATTCACTAGCTAAATCCAATTTAGAAGCTTTCTTGTTTTCCTCTCTAGGTCAAAAGTATTTTTAGCATTTCTCAAAGCTCATTGATTTCAAAATAAAAAGTGCTACTGTCACATTACACAAGAAAAAATCATGGTTTAAACTTTTCCTCCTAAAACAGCTTTGAATCATTATTAATGATGCAATTAGGAAAGAGAGCAATCTTCAGATTAAATAAAAATATAAGATGTATGTGTGTGCTGGGAAGAATTTTTAAATAGCTAAGGTTCAGGGGAAAAAAAAAATGTTTATAGCTGCCCAACAATAAAATGACTGACCAATTTAGGTAAACTTTAATATTAAGAAGAAAAGGAAGCTGAGAATTAAAAATACATATTTGCTGCTGAGTAGATAAAATAAAAAAGTTTCGATTAAAAATTTTTAATTGTTATTTATGTGATCAGCCAAATTTCATTTAGAGTGTTTTCCCGAATATGGCACATTTCCGTAAAACTAAAAATTAGAAGACTCAGGCTCTGGTTTTCAAATCCCCATTAATTTACTGCCTGACTCTTCATCACTTAACCATCATGGGTTTCATTTTATCTATAAAATGGGAGAATAATGCCTGTTATATTTACTATAAGGGGACTTGGGGGGGGGGGAATCAATGGAATTTGACATTGAAATATTTCAATATGTTTGAATTCCAGGAATAAGATATTTCAAAATAAAAATAGAAGAGCTAGGAATATTTATTCTTGAGGTTTTGTGTGCATATTTCAAATCTCACTAAACTGCATTTAATTTGACTGCTTTTTTGAACTAAGATATAAAAATGAAATTACCTGGTGCCTGTGTACAAAATTGCCTTGCTAGCTAAGGTTCTAATTTTAGTATATGTGCCGCTGAAACGAGCACGCTAGCTAAGATTCTAATGCTCCTATCTCAAAGTACTTCACAAAACAAATTTGGGTTTTAGGATTCTTCTAGTCTTTTCCTACTGGATTTACACACTTCAAGCATTAGTAGGTTTTAAATTTCCTGCTACAAACTATAAATCAAAAGACCAGGTACTTGAGAACAAAAGCTTTCATTGAGGTAGCTGAAGAAGAAATAGTATGACTCTGTTTACTAAAAGATGGTTTCATAAATTGCTGAGAATCGCAATACACATGTACACAAATTTTATAATGCAGTGCGATACCATGTAGCCTGTGAGTACAAGGACCAAGTTTAATTACAGACATGAGACCACGAGCTATTATTTAGCACTCCCCTTCCAGCTATATAAAAAAGACTTATGCATCTTGAAGTAACTCAATCTTCTTACCTATGAAGACCTGGTACAACCAGAAAACTGAAAAGTACAAATTTTTTATGCCCAATTGTTGCCATCTTATTAATGATCAATTCCACATAAAATTTTTCCACAGAATAAATAATATCAAAAGTTTATGGTGCTGTTTAAATTATGACACCAGATCCTTATCTATAAACCAAAAAAAGTCTGTCATATATTTTAATTTGTTTTGGAAAACGATGCATGAAGTTATGAAGTCAATGTTCAAATAGATGCAAAACACTGATATCTTGATTTACTAGTGCTATTTGGGCTGTCTGATGAATAAATAAATGTATTTTTTTAAATGCCAAAGGCAGGGCAAGCCCTTAACTGTTGCTGATTACCAAGACTGAGCAAGACCCTTTCATGTATGAACATTTTGTGCCCACAAAAATCAGATCTCTTCTTTGATGAGTTTTACTGATAGAAAAAAATAAATAAATATAGTTGCTGTTATTGCTCCTATATTCTCCCCCACAGGCCTATGGTAATGATTCCTGAATTCAGACTGGAAGTAAAAGAGCTAATATAACCTAAGGAGTATATTCTTTTTAAAGTTGTTTGATAAAAATTAGATTTAGAAATATATATATAATATAATATATACAACAGTTATAAATAAATAGATAACAGAAATAGGTAGAATATTGAATTTATGCCCCATATTTGATGCCATGTTACATGTCAACTTTTCATTTTAACATAGCTGACTTTAATATTTGACTATATCTCTCATCAATAATTTGAATTTTAAATATGACCAGCACCATTGCCACTTTGCTTTAATGTAAAAACATAATTTCCACCTTGCTTCAAGAAAAGTAAATTTATTGCAACACCATGGCTTGACATTATTTTGACCAGCTTTCTTTGGAGAAGGCAAAGTAAATTATGCATGGCATGTTGATTGTTTTCTTCTTTAGGTATAAAGTACCCATGGGGACAAATCAAAGCTTACTAAAAATAAATCAAAGTAAAAATGTGTGCTATTTACAAAATTCATTATGTTTACTTACATGCCACTTCCAGAGATGCATTTCGACTCACTGCTTCACCGAGATAGTTCCTTGCAACACAGACGTAGCTTCCTTCATCAGGTTTGCTTCTGCGCCCATGTACAATGCGCAAGAAAAATAAGGATCCGCTGGGCAGAAGCATCCTGTGAGACCGGGGATCATCCTTGTCAGTCTCCACCCGCTCACCATCCTTGTACCACTCAATGGTGGGCGTTGGCCGGCCCTCTGCCTTACAGTTCAAAGTGGTGGGCTCTCCCTTAGAGACAATGACATCTGAAGGGTGCTCCACAATCCGTGGGGGGAAGTCTTCCTGGCGAAGACGAGATCCTACAAAACAGGACAGAATGAAGACAAGCGTTAACATTTTCTTACCTATAGTTTTTGTTTCTCTTCGGTTCACATTGGTGAAATTAAACTCTTCAATTATTCAAAATGCACTTACTACTATTTTATTTATGTTTTATACTTTTGTTCTTGATGCATCTCCTAAGTCATCCCAACTCCTTTGTGGAATGTGATAATATAGCAAAAAATTAATAGGCTAATTCTAATGAGTTAGGTTTAAATGTTCCATGAATCGTGGCAAGGAAAAGTAAAAGAGTATGAGATTTTCTTTTGGGTACTAAGATGAACAAGATTAATCTCCTGCCCTCGAAGTGATTATTATCTACTGGGGGACAAAGCCAAGTGGGCAAGTACCCAGAATACACAATGCGTTCTATCATGCTGGCATTGTGTCATCAGACTTCACATAAAAAGAGACGCTCAAACTAGGTACAAATATTAACTCAATTTAACAGATGAGGAAGCAGGTTAGGAAATGACATCAAGTGCCCAGAAATGTAGAGGCAATAAGCAGTTGAGGCAGGATTTGAACCCAGGGACATCTGACTGAAGAATTCAAGTATAAATCATTATGTTAAAATAAAATAAATAAATGTTGCACGGAGGTTCAAGAAATGCATTATAGGAAGAAAGTGGGGAAAAAATGTTAACTCTAACTAGAGTATAATGAGGCCTCCCCTGAGAAGGCATCATTTAATTGAGAGGTAAAGAATGAAACTATGTAGGGGCGCCTGGGTGGCTCAGATGGTTAAGCGTCTGCCTTTGGTTCAGGTCATGATCCCAGGAGCAGGAAGCCCGCTTCTCCCTCTCCCACTGCTTCTCCCCCTGCTCATGTTCTCTCTCTCTCTCTGTATCTCTGTGTCTCGAATGAATAAATAAAAAATAAGTAAGTAAAAAATAAAAAGAATAAAACTATGTAAATAGAGGGAAAAAGACATTCAAATTGAAGAAACAACCTGAGATCATGAGCGTACATGCATAATACGTTTCATAATCGGGGAGGAAGTTGATATGACAGGTGGAGGTGAAAGGTCTTGTCTTGGGAACCCAGACAAACAGTCTTTAAATACCACGCTAAGAATTGCGATCTTCATTCTATATGGCTAACAGATTTTGAGAGGGCAGTGATATGACTATCTGTGTATTAGAAAGGTATTTTTGGTGTACAGTATAAAAGGTAAAGAACCATGGAGGCAAAAGGACAGTTGAGAGTTATTAATTGTTCCAGAGAACAATAAAAAGAACCTGACTTTGAGAAATGATGCTGAAGGTAGAAAAAAAAAAAAGAGAGAGAAAGATACAAGGCATAGCATAAAATAACACTTGACAGAATTTGGTGTATCACCATATAGTAAGGAAGAGTGACCGATGACTTCCATGTGAGTGCAATGAAAGGGGGGCTATTAAAGGGCAGAAAAAATAGGAAGAGAAGGACCTGTTGGTATTTTAAGATGAAAAGTTTACATAATGTGTCGTTTTGAACATTTTTAGTTTATAGGGTGTCACAGGCCATTATTTGTGAAAGGGTCTTAGCAGCTCTTGCACATAAATCTAAAGGAGATGATGAGAGAAATAACCATGTCTGAGGACATAATGATAGTCTAGATACAAGCTTTAACATTTTCTATCCAATCATCTAATAGAACCACATTTCAGCTCAGTAAATAGAAGTAATATTTACTCCTCAATGTTATTTCACTTTATTTTCACTATTAATTAAAAATGCATATTTTAATTTAATAAACGGTATTTAATTTGGTAGTGAATGAACCTTTTCTTTTCTGAGGAAGATTAATTTTAAAGGTTGTTGAATATCAACCTTTTTTTTAATTTAATTTTTTTTTTTAAGATAATTTGTTATCTCATCACATTCAAGGAGGAACTTACACTGCAAGTGTTGGGTACCTAAAGCCAAAGAGTAATTTACAGTACTCAGGTGGGAATTTTTTTTTAAAAGTCCTGAAGAAACCCAAAGCATTTAAATATGAACAGGTAACCACATTGTGCATCAAAATAATAAAGAAGGTATACATTGAAAGTACTGGGTCCCTAAAGCAAATGAGGACTTTAAAGAATATAAACAGTAAGATTTATTTTTTAAAGAAATGAACAAAAAAGATCTCAAAGTATTTAAAAGTGAATGGCTAATCACAGTTTGCAAATCAGTAACATATTCCCAAATATAATGGTCTGGACTCAGAGCCATAGAATCTGATCCTAAAATGGAACAAGAGTTTAATCCCATTTTTCATGTAACAGGCATATAGGCTATAATCACCTTGTTTAGATGTCTTTCTTGTTCTTCTCTAATTTCCCACATGCACTTATCTACAGCTCCTCTATGTCAAAGTTGCTCTATTATTAAAACTAAGCAAGTCAATCATCCATGTTATTGGAGTGCTATTTACTTTATCAAATAGTTCCCCACCTTCTTAGGCAGTTGGCCCGGAGAAGGCCTGCAGAGGACCTGAAATACACTAATATTTATTAAATAAATATAAAATAATTGGCTTATAAAAGGAAAAAAGGCAAAATATCTAAACTGCTTAGCAGTAAGATCTGGAATCCAGCACGTCCAGAATTTTACATATTTAAACACTACAACATAATGTAAACCTTTTCTAGTGTTGTCTCATTTGGATATTCTTCTAATCATTTTATTCTCACTGTTATAAAAACTTCAAAAGGACATCCACAGTCTAAATGTAAAAGGTAAAACTATCAATTAGAAGAAATCATAGGAGCAAATTTTCATGACCTTGAGTTAAGCACAACTTTCTTGGGCACCAAAGCACATGCCACAAATGAAACAATAGATAAATTAGATTCATTGGATTTAAATATTTGTGCTTGAAAAAAAAATCAAAAGAATGAAAAGACAACCCACAGAATCAGAAAAAAAAATTGCAAGTTATAGATCTGATAGGGGTCTTATATCTAGAATATATAAAGAACTCTTATAGCTCAATAAAAATACAAATAACAAATTTTAAAATGAGCAAAGGATTTAAATAAACATTTACGCAAAAAAGCCAGACAAATGGCAAGCACGCACATGAAAAGATTCTTGACATTATTAGTTACTAGGGAAATGCAAATCAAAATCTCAGTGAGATACATTTCACAGAAGAATGACAATACTCAAAAAAGGTAAAATAACAAGTATTTTTGGTGGGCGCCTGGGTGGCTCAGTTGGTTAAGCGACTGCCTTCGGCTCAGGTCATGATCCTGGAGTCCCAGGATCGAGTCCCGCATCGGGCTTCCTGCTCGGCAGGGAGTCTGCTTCGTCCTCTGACCCTATCCCCTCTCATGTGTTCTCTCTCTCTCCTTCTCTCTCTCAAATAAATAAAATCTTAAAAAACAAAACAAAACAAAAAAAAAACAAGTATTTTTGGGGGGGATGTGGAAAATTTAAGAGCCTCATACATTGCTGGTGGGAATGTAAAATGGTGCAGGTGCAACCACTTTGGGAAATATTCTGGATTTTCTTGACATGTTTTGGAATTAACATATAACCCAGTAATTCAACAGCTAGGTATATATACTCAAGAAAAAGTAAACCTTATAGCCACACAAAAACTTGTACCTGAATGTAATGTAATGTTCATGACAGCATTATTCATAATAACCAAAAAAAGGGAAAGAACTCAAATGACCATCAACTGATGAACAGATGAATACATGTCATATATCCACATAATGGAATATTACTCGGCAGTAAGAAAAAAAATGAAGTCCTTATACATACTATGGCATGGATGAACCTTGAAAACATTATACTAAGTGGAAGAAGTTAATCACAAAGGGCTGCGTATTGTATACCATTTATATGAAATGTCCAGAAGAGAGAATGTAGGTTTACCATTACCTAGGGTGGGCTATAGGAATCAGATGTGAAGGGGTCTAGGGTATCTTTAGCAGGTGATGAAAATATTCTAAAATTGATTATGGTGATGGTTGCTCAACTCCGTGAAAATAATAAAAACTATTATATTGCACACAATAAATGGGTGAATTGTGTAGCACATGAATTATATCTCACTAAAGTCATGGGTAAGGCATTGTGAACAAATTTAATATAAGCAGTAAGAATTCATATTCACTCATACCAACAGCTAGGTTATTTTCTTCATTTATAACTCTTGGTTTTAAATATAATCATCAGGTCAGCAATAGCCAATAGGGCATTAAACAAACCTGAAATGTCTCACTATGTAGATATATAAACAGAGATAGACATGGAGATATACAGAGATCCATCTAAATTTTAAGATGTTATTAAAAGTGAGGGGGTTAATTCTAAACTCCCTTAAATTCAGACATTATACAATATAGCAGTGACCTTAAGATGGATAGGCTTTGAGTAGGTTATGAATTCTTTAAAACTGTATAACAATGGGTATTCTTGTATGGGCAGGACAGGAGAAACGTGAGGGGAAGCATAGCTTTCATCACATTTGTGAAGAGGTCTGGGTCTTTAAAATTAGGAAAGACCACTAAACTACTAGGTATTCTACATTATTGGGTCAAGCAACCCCATTATTTCATTAAAACAAAACAAAACAAAACAAAAAAAAGACAGCTGAGTCGTCAGCTAAACTCATTGGTAATTCAAAACTGAACGGTAGAGGGGGCTGTACATTACATGAAGTACCCTGAAACTGTTTAACCAAGACCTTTGATACCCAAAGGCATCCTGGAACTACAGGACCCCCAGCCAAACTCCAGACCTAGCCAATCAAAATCTGCATATTAACAAGACCACCCCTGCCCCCCCCGCCCCGAGGGATGCCTATCCACATAAAGTTTGAGAAGCAGCGCTCTAATCAATTTTTGTATGGCCCTCAGCTAAGAATGTTTTTACATTTTTAGTGTTGTTAGAAGACAGAGGAGGAGGTCTAAATGCTGGAAATATCTGCTGATACTTTACAGAAAAAGTTTGCCAATCCTGCTTTAGAGTACCTGTTTGTCACTTTCCACTAATAACTCTAGCTTTTTCAGTTATATTTCTTTTATATAGGATCATAAAACTGTTAACTCCAGATTTCAGATGGAAAAAAACAAACAAACAAAACTTTGACTGCAGTGTTAACATTGCTCATGTAATTATTCAGGATCCTTATATGAACAGATAGTATAAGCAAAACATAAGATATATCTGTGACTCTAACATTATTTGTGGCTGATGGCAAGTTTAGACATCTTTGTATATCTCAAATTAATTGGGCAACCATGTAGTCAAGTTTTAATTGAAAGCATTTTATCCAATTGTTCTTATCTATTATAAAAAAAGAAAACAATGGAACTTAGTCATGGGGTCTTAAAGATGAACATCCATGGGGCACCTGGGTGGCTCAGTCGTTAAGCGTCTGCCTTCAGCTCGGGTCATGATCCCAGGGTCCTGGGATCGAGCCCCACATCGGGCTCCCTGCTCAGCGGGAAGCCTGCTTCTCCTTCTCCCAGTCCCCCTGCTTGTGTTCCTGCTCTCACTGTGTCTCTCTCTGTCAAATAAATAAATAAAATCTTTAAAAAAAAAAAAAAAAAGATGAACATCCAAATTTTGATTGTTACTAACCAAGAAAGTAAGCTATAAAATAGTGAAGTGATCTGTTCATAATTAAATACCTAAAAGAAGCAGAGTTAGAACTTAGGACCTTTAATCTGAAATATGCAGGCTTCTTAAAAACTGGATGTAAGAGTAAGTAATGCACATTACAACTACCCTAATTCCAAAACCTTCTTCTAAGGATGACTGCAATAAAATGAATCAGATGGATGCCTCTAGTCATAATATAACATCTTTGTTTTTCAAAGTGTGAGTCTCAGCCTACCTGCATCAGGATTACCTGGAATATTTCCTTAAAATGCAATTCTTGGTCCCCACAATGAACAGGAAGCATCAGAAGTTACAAGCAGAAGGGGTCTAAGATGCTCAGTTTTGGCATGCTTACCAGGAGAAGGTCATGCCCTCAGACTTGGGCTAGACCTAGTCTAGAAGGTCATGCACTTAGACCTGGCTAGATGTAAGCATTCCACAGAAACATCAAATTAGTCAGTTACATGCAGAAGCATGTTTGAATAAGGTTCTAAGCACCCAAATTTACATAATGGATTATTTCTGCTTCTCAGAGACACTCAAAGAATGATTTTGAAATGATTTTTGGTAAAATAATAAAAAAACAAACTAAGTTTATTAGCTCTTCATTTTAGAGGGTTGGAGAAGTGTAAAATCATAATCCATAAATATATTTAAATTTAGCTTTACTTAGTCAATAACCACTTATTTTCAGTGAGTGCCACAGTAACTTTTGTTTTCAAAGTGACTTCAATTTCATAATATAATAAAAGGATAAAGCATCTAAAAGAACACTTGTTGATTTCATTTCATGTGTTTGAAAGAAAACTGCTCCTGCCTCATTATTCACTTGGAATATAGTATTTCCTTGAACTAAGCCTTACTTTTCACTCATATACTAGATAGTCATATCTAGTCAAGTTAAACAACACACTTAAACTTTTCTGAATTTTTTAAAGCGCAGAAGAAATTCTTGGCAAATATACTCTGTCCAGTGAAATTTCTATGTAGTATCTTTTTTTTCCCCTAAAAACCCACACAATGTTATGTCCTAGTTCATAATAACTACGTGTTTGTTTTTTTTTTGCTTTTGTTTTTTGTTTTTTGTGGGGTTTTTTTGTGTGTGTGCAAAAACGTGCCTTTATTAAAGCACAGAGATAGCACCCTTGGGCAGAAAGATCTGCACTGTGATTGTGAGGAGCGATTGATTATATACTTCTATACGTTTAAGTTGCAGGGATAGAGATAAAGGAAGTCTCTAAAGAGACTTTCATAAGTTACAAGAAGTCTTACAGGATCCTGGAGGTCTGGCTATTGTCAAGCTAAGGTTGCTTCTGGTCTCTAGCAAAGCATTAATGTTAACATTAAGACAGTTGTGAATATTTTTCCCAAAAAAATCCTAATAAAATTAAGCCAGCAAGATTCTCTATGATTACTCAAATTCTGAATGTGACCAGAGATACCTCCTGAAGTTTTCCCTCCCCTAGAGAGGTACATAGTGCTTCATGAATAAATGAAGGCCTCATGACCCATCACAATAAGGAGGCGGCATTGTGGTAGGAAGAAAGGATATGGGTTATTAACCAGCAAATATTTATGCCTTACTTTTACCAGGTACAAATCAGAATACAAATGACTCAATAGTCAGTTTAGATGATGAAAAGAAACCCTACATAGACTATAGGACATGGAGTAAGCATTGTTTATCTTATTTTTTCTCTTCTATAAATGGAAGTTTTTTTTCCCTTGAGTTTCCCCCTTAAAACCCTAATTACATTAACAAGAGTTGATTTCTTCTGAGGTCTTTCTTGCATTAATGTTTTTCTACTAATGTTTTTCAGGCTGATCCCTTTATACTAGATTTCAAAATAACTAAAGTAGTTGCTGCTTTCTATTTTGCCAAAATAAATCCTATCAAAATTTTCTCCATGGAAAGAAATATATCGAATGCCACCATAAATGCCATCCACACTGATTAGTGAGCTAATATAATTTTTAATGAAATTGATCACTCTATCAAGTCTGTCCTTAAAATTTTTCTATCATTTTTTTCTTTTTTTTCAAGGAGTGGGAAGGAGCAGAGAGAGAGAGAGAGAGAATGTCAAGCAGGCTCCATGCCCAGCAGAGCCCAATGCAGGGCTCTATCTCAGGACCCTGAGATCATGACCTGAGCCAAAATCAAGAGGCAGATGGCTTAACTGACTGAGCCACCCAGGCGCCCCACAACTTTTCTATCTTTGGATTCTTCAGGATAACCAAATTCCAGTGTACCTCCTTTACTTTTTTCCCCCTAGAAGTTCTATATATGATAGGATGTGGTGAGATATTTGGGAAACACAAAGACTGTTTTATCCATTAGAACCTCACGAACCTTTCTCAGGAGATGATCTGATTTGGCAATGAATTAAATAGACTTAGAAGATGCTCATTCCTGCTAGAAGCACAACAGTGCCATGTTAAAAATAAGTTTAAATTAGAAACTACATTAAAATGGAGCCCTAGAAGCACTGATTTATTATAAAATTTCTTTACAGCTTTTCAATGTCATAAAACTAAAGGGCCAAGTGTGTGAAAGGGAAGGGACAGGTGTACAAGATGTTTCTTGTCAAACTTAACAGGCAGCCTTGATTCTGAAAGTTTCAGTCGTGCAATATGGCATCCGGCAGAATCCCTATTAGCCAGTCTTCTAGTTCTAACAAGGAAGAAGCCTGAGCCACCAAAGACCATCCTGTCCCAAATCCCCCCTTTACAGATGAGAAGAAAAAAAGAAATAGAGAACAAAACAACTGAAATTTTTACCCAAAACTGAGACTAGAAGAACATATTTGTGTTAGCTGTGAGTCCAAGCTCTGTTTTGAGGATGAGTTTTCCTTCCCTATGATCCCTCTTTCTTATTCATTTTTTGGGAAGTTTAAAACAGAAATTTCCAAGCACTAGATTGCAATTTAGTTTTGGTTTGGTTTGATTAATTTGTTTTTCTCTGCTGTGTCACTGTATGATTAGGTATATGACCTGAAGCAAGTTACCTAAACTTTCTTATAATATTATTTCTTCATCCTAAAATTGAGGCAACTGGAAGAGTAAACTGCTATAAATTCATTGTTTCGGGCACCCCACAGCATGATAATGGCTGTCACATCATAATGGATGTAACTAAAAGAGACGACAACAGGTAGCAGGTTTAGATTTACTAGCACAAAGCAAATTTTTAAAGATACATAATATAGATTAATGCTCATAATTTTCATAAAAGTATAGACTAGAAAGTTTGCCTTGATAGGTCTGTGTCTACTATCAAAAGAAATGGTTATCAAATGCTTTCTTAGAGAACTCTCCAAAAGTTAACAATGATTTAAAAGATTTTGTTTACGGGGTGCCTGGGTGGCTCAGTCGTTAAGCATCTGCCTTCGGCTCAGGTCATGATCCCAGGGTCCTGGGATTGAGCCCCGCATCAGGCTCCCTGCTTGGCGGGAAGCCTGCTTCTCCCTCTCCCACTCCCCCTCCTGGTGTTCCTGCTCTCGCTGTGTCTCTCTCTGTCAAATAACTAAATAAAATCCTTAAAAATAAATAAGATAAAATAAAAGATTTGGTTTACAAATTAGCTCATGGAACCCTTGGAATTTATTCTTACATTTCTAAGAAATTTATTTACATTGCAAATAAATAAATGGTTCCATAAATCATTTTAACCAAAGACCAACTGATAATACATGGATGTTTATCTTAAAAGTAAATAGTTTATCAGTTATTTAAAATGCAACCTTAGCCAAGGATATTTAACATTTCTTTCCTTATTCAGGGTAAGGAGGTTGCTACTTTAGGAAAAAGCAACTAAGGCAGATTTCATAAAACTTTTTCTCTGAATTTCCCAATTGTATTTCAGGGCTTTGTTTAAGTACTCTTAACAGAAATTGCTGAAAATATTAAAATTGGGACACATTTTCCCTCTTTTTATCCTCCACCACCTCATGTTATTTAGTGACTTCGTTATGTAAGTTTTAATTGCTTTTTATTATACATCTTCTGGCTGCCTACCTCCCATGCACTAGGCTGCTGACCTCGCCTGAGCAGGTGGATCTAGACAATAGAGCCAGCGTCCAGAGGAAGGCATGACTGTTTGGGTAAGTTAGAAGCAGTAGCTAGCTGAAAGAAATTGGAGCCACAAGTAGACACATGAGGATCTATATCTAACATTGAAGAGAAATTCTGAAACCACAAATCTGAAAGTTCACGAGCAAAGTTTTTTAGGAGTGATTTCCTCTTGAGAAATAACAAATGAATTCCCTACTTTATAAGTTCATTTTCCAACAGTTCAGTGAGGAGCCAATGCATTCACCTGGACATTCATCCAACACTCTTTCAAATCAATTTGCTACACCTTACCATGGTTGAAGGCATTCTTTAAAGAGTGATTTGCCACCAAATCAGAATTTTCATGGGTTATGCAGATTCGCCTTACAATGACAAAAGCGATCTTTAGTCCAGGAAGATATCCTTGAAATTTCGCTTCTTATTGTCATATTGATAACATTTCAATGTGCTTTCAAAATTGCATTTGGCTTTTATAAAAGAGAGATGATGCAATGGGACAATCTCCAAACTCATTAAATTGTTGAACGATGTTTAATTTCCTAAAAACCTCAAAGTGTATTTAGTGGAGACTGTGAACTAGTTTCCAAAAAAAATGGCATTCTTTTTATGTAAACTCCCAATGGAGTGATAACATTTAAGCTTATACTCCTATTTCCTAAGCAATGTATTTTGAAAATTCCATAGCAATGGCCTTAATCTTTGTAACTACAGAATCCAAAGACCCCAGTGTCAGCTTCACAAAACAGCATTCCTAGCAGCACTGATACTTCACACGTGCACTGAGCTTTGTTAAATATTTAGTCTCTGCTAAGTCTGTGTAGAACTCTTGATATATGTTCTTCTAACCTAAATATTTTATTATCAACTTAAATTGAGATTCAGTGACCTAGCCAAAACAACCAACAAACTTCCTTTACTATATACTAAGGACTTTCTTAAAAATAGAGTTGAAAATATGAGTACAATTCAGAAAGTTTCTTAAGAGAATAATTGCTAAAACATTACCCAAAAAATGATGACTGTCACGAGCCAAATGTATTAGCTGCATTATGTCTAAGTAATGCACACAATGACTGATTTGAGCCTTGTTCACTTCCTATCGACATTCAACAACAGTTGACCCTCGAACAAATCGGGGAGGGGGTTGGAGGCTCCAACACTCAGACTGTTTCAACCCCACAGTCAAAATCTACAAATCCATGTATAACTTTTGACTCCCCAAAGCTTCTTGTTCACCAAAAGCCTTACCAATAAAATAAACAGTCAATGAACACATATTTGTATGTTATATGTATTTTATATTGTATTCTTATAAGAAAGTAAGGTAGAGAAAAGAAAAGATTATTAAGAAAATCTTAAGGAAAATACATTTACAATGAGTCTGTCTCTTGCATCAACAGTGTTGGGACAGAACAGACCCTGAGATGCCCTTTTTCCAGCCTCTGATTACACTTCAACCTCTTTTCCAGCCACAACCTTCAGAACCATCTTCTCAACTATCCTTGCCTCCAGGACCAGCCAACACTGTTTTGGGGGGTTTTGTTTTTGTTTTGTTTGTTGGTTGAGCTTAGCTCCTTATTGCTGACCAACCATGAGCTCCCATATTCGTCAGAATTATTCCACTGAGATTACGGCCACAGACAACCCCCAGGTCAACAGGTATCCACAGGCCTCCTACACTTACCTCTGTCTGGGTTTCTGTTTTAACCACAAGTGGCTCAGGAGAACAACTGCCATTTTGGGGAGTTGGGCGAGGGAAGCCCAAGGGTGCCAAGTGTCTCTTGAAGATGCAAAACCAGCCCAGCAGCTGTGCTCTCCTCTACAAAGTGCAAAAGCTGTCCCAGTGTGAGGGGGTGAAACCCAGGATGCCATGGGAGCCACAATGGTCCTAAGAAGAAACTGAACCAAGCCCTTCTGGATCTGCATGCCCTGAGTTCCGCCTTGCAGACCCCCAATCTCTGTAACTTCCCGGAGAGTCACTTCCTGGTTGAGGGAGTAAAACTCATCAGGAAGATGGTGACCACCTGACTAACCTCCATAGGCTGGCTGGCAGGCCCCGACACCGGGCTGGGGGTAGCTCTTCCAAAGACTCATTCTCAAGCATGAATAGGAGCCTCCAGAACCCAAGTGGCTCCTGAGGGGTCCCTCAGACATCCCCTTGGTGTCAGAGCCTCTGCCTGAGCCTCTCCCTGCTGCCACTGGGAAGCTTTTTAACCACCCTGCAGCCTTCGCACAAAATGTGGACCTCGTGAAAACGATAAAGCTTTTTACAGCCAGGACAAAACAAAATAAAAAACAAAAAAACATGTGTAAGTGGACCCGTGCAGTTCAAACCCATGTTGTTCAAAGGCCAACTGTAGTTGTACTTAAGAAGTTGGACTAACACATGAATCTCATTGCATTGCTACATTATCATTTTCTGATACAGTTCTGAAGCCATGGATGGGCTTCTGTGGAATGGAAGAGAGGACACCTCAAAAATCGAACGCAAAATTTTGTGAGCATGTGTGCATATGCCTTTTTAAGAAATGATAAGGCACATCTTTGGCAGTTAATAGAGATTCTCTTCAACATGAGGACTCTGACTTGAAATTGCTCTTCTCTAAAAGCTGGATAGGATTGTGAATGCAGGCAAGTCTCTTATCCTCACCACATCTTGTTTTCCTCATCTATAAAATGTAGCAGTGCCATCCTAATAACATGGCTGTGAAGGCTGAAGGAGTTCTTTCCCTGTGCTGAGCACAAAGTAAGTACTCAGTAAATGTTTACTCCATTAATGTTAGTATAAGTGTAATTACTTTAATAGGATAACCTCTATCACTATATTCAAAGGAATCTGCGGCCCTATAAAAAAAGGACTCCCATCCACAAAATACAGTCTTTTTTATGCAAAAGTATGTCATTCAAAATATAGCCTCTATCTCTGTACTGTGATTTTCTACGACTGCTTGTTCCTCCCTACCAATTAAATGTCATTCTGAATGATATACCCTACCTACGTTTCCCTGAAGGATCCATGTTTTCAATGATTTGGCACTCAGATTTGCCCCATACTGCATTATGTTCTAAAGATGAAAATATGAGGTGGTCAATCAATATCTGATATAAATGCATGAATAACTATATTCCTTTTTTTTTTTTACTCTGTTAATGGAGCTATAGCTGGCTAGATTTTGATCAAAAAACTCTGTAACAGCTTAAGAATGCTTCCACTGCAGTTCATGACAAATTGGATATGTGGAATTCTAGTACCAGACATTACTGTCTAGGCATGCTAAAGAAATTATTTGTAGATTCTAGTCCTTGAAATTTAATCAAATATTGGTGCTTAATAATTCTCTGTGTCCCTCTTAAATATTTTCTTGAAATAGATTATATCAATATCGATTACTTTTCTTAATAAAAATCTTAAAACCATTGTGTGATGAATACATGGGAAGTTTCTACTTTGGGGTTGTTTTCCATCATAAGTTTAAAGAGAATAAGAGAATATCAAAACAAATTTTGTGAGGGCACAATAATGTGACTTAACTTAAATGACAAGACAGTAACAGGAATATTATCAGAATATTGTTTGAAATTAACTTACCAGTCCTTTAAAGGGGTGGTTAAAACCAAATCATTTTCTTCCTTTTAAAGCAAAATATTTCTTCCTTGAAATCTCTAAATTACAATTTTATGAAATTGTGTATCTTTAAAATAAGGCCAAACCTCTTGCAACAAAAGACCCAAGTCAATGATGAGTATGGTGACCCCAAAGATGAAAAGAAAGATTTTTCTCTTGAGTGGTGGAAACAGCCATATTATATTCGGCTTTTTTTGTGTTGTGCAATGGCAGGTTGGAATTCTTTTTCTGAAGCCTATACCTTGGGGAGTAAAGGCAGTTTATAAAGGTAGCTGAATACAACTTGTACTTATCACTTTGTCTCTCACTGTCACACTCAGGGTGAATGGGTTTTCACAGTTGACCAAACTGAATGGAAGCGACAGCATCATATTTCTGCACAGTTATTTGCAGGAGACACACTGAAATTCACTTTTAAAGTGTTTATTCCACTAAAAACACCCTGGACAAAATTTTGATCCAGAAGAGGCTGAAAAAGAGGCCATGTTTAATTTGCTGCGAATAGCTCTTAAGCTTGGAATGAAATATGTTTCTAAATCGTTAGGATATTGTAGAAAAATTTCAGGCCAGCATTTTGTGCCTCACTGTATGTACTGCACTGAATTAAAGAAATCAATATAAACTTAAGGTAATCTCTTTAAAAAAAATTCCAGTTTTATTTAGTAAACCATAATGAATTTGATATGACATCTGTTGTAAGGCTATACAAATGGTTGGTTAAATTTAGACTGAAAATCAGAGTTGCTTTAGTCTCGTAGATAAAGAATATGAGTTACCTTAATTATCAGGATACTTTTCATTTGGGGACCTACTTTGTCTTCATTTTTCTTTATTTGCCATATCTGTTGATGCCTTTAAAAAGTGAGTAATTTAATAAAAGTTTAAATTTCCTTTCAAGGGATGTCTTGTTTCAGAGCAAAATGACCACCAGATAACATCATTGCTGCAACAGAAATACTGAGTATAGTTTTCAGTTAAAAGATTTGGTGTGCACAGAGAAAAAAGAGCTTGTTTTTCTACTTAATGGAGGAAAGCAGCAAATGGGAGTGCTATATATGTTTTAAAATGATAATTTTCTGCTTGAATTATGTCTCACTAAAGTAAATCAGAGACTCAATTCCTTTGGTCTCTCAGAAAACATTCGCAGTTTCTAGAAAACTCACGAAAAATGTTATTTCCCACTCAGTTCATTTACTTTTGAAGCCTTATCAGATGAGGGATCACATGAAACCAATCATCCCCTGGTTTTGCCAGGTTATTACCATGTGGATATGGAATTATCCTCCATCTAGCCACTCTCAAAATGCAATGCTTTCTTTTCATAAAGCAAAAGGAGTGAAACACACAGAATTATTCTGGATTATGCTAACAGAAAAGAAAACACAGACAGGCAGGGGAATAAGAATGTATAGAGTTATAGCAATTATGAAAGACAAGAATAACAATAGCTTAGAAGTGGGTGCTATTTTTTAAATGTAGGAAGTTGCTTTTACCGTCAAGCACTCAATATATCAGACTCTGACAAGTTGGATTTTATAAACAAGCAGAAACTGAAAATCTGAAAGAAAATGAAAAGTATGTTAATTGTAAAAGAGTATAATGATGTTTGCTTAATGCTCCATGTAGGGATGGTACTCTCTAAAGAGCCAATAATAACAGTGCTTTTTTTTTTAAGGGATACAAAAACGACTTACTGATGTTTAACAAAATTACACAACATTGTTATTAGTTAGTTTTATTACAAACCTCCATCACAAATGGGAGAAAAAATCTTTGAGTTATATGTAAACTACTGAATTAGAAGTCTGAATTGAGCTTAATAATTTCTGACTCCATTAATGTCTCTATGGTGTGTCACGTTAGACATCTCCTCTTCTCTTCGATGTTCGCCACAGGGACCCCATTTCCACTCACTGTGACAGGTATCATTTCTATGACCACAAGAGTCAAATCTCCAGGTGAGGAAAGCTCTTGACTTGGTTCAGTTGCCCCCATGAACGTTCAATTATAATCTCAAATTCTATAAATCTCAAAAGAAATCCCTCACTTCTCTCCTTGTTCTATACCTCAACCCTCTCGTCTTCCTGACATAAGTCCACTTCCTTCAGGTCCCTAATGATAGAAATTCCACTTGTAAGGATTAACTCTCTAATTTCTTTCACAGTCATTTGGCAAAGATTCCTGTGGATTCTTCCTTCTTTCTCTCACTTTATATCCGCCTCTCTCAGTTCCATCATTGTCTAGACTCGATTTCACACTATCATTATTCCAAAAGCTTCATAGTTTAATCTGTTCTAAGTATATGCTATTCCTCTCCCTTGTCACTCTGTAGCCAGAAAAAATATATAAGGATTTTAGAGAGCTAGGTGTAACTTTTTTAAACAAACAAAGAAGGAGGATAGCCAAGTAAATCTCAAACTTCCATGTATGTTCTAAATTCTTCTCATTCCCTTGGCCAGTAGAAATCCATTTATTCAGCCAGCTGAATTACAAATTGCACTTCTTTAACTCCAGCTTTTGCAGCCAGGATTAAGCAAACTGTCCCGTGAGTCTTATGATGAAGCATAAAACTCTGAGCCAGTGTGCCAAGGCTCAGCATTTATTTGGACAGTATTTCCTCATGCTGCCATAATGTCTTTGCAACACTGATTTATAGTCAAAGGTGCCAGAACATCACTTACTATATTAAAAGTTGGCCATGTTTCTCCATTTTCTGAATTCACTGCAAATTTGAAAAAAAATACGTCAACTACAGGGGAAAGAGGATTCTACAGGATGCAGAACCCTCCATCTCACTGAGGTAGCTTATACCTGATATAGCTATCTAAACTACCCCATACTGAAATCAAGCCAGAGGGACAGCTGCTTTATATGAATCCAAAAATGATGATGCAGGTATTGATAAAATCTGGCTGATTTTTTTCTATTTGGCTTTTGAGTGCCTTTATTTTTTTAATTTTTTAAAAAATTTTCTTTTATTTAAATTCAATTAATTAACATACAGGCTATTATTAGTTTCAGAGGTAGAATTCAGTGATTCGTCAGTTGCATATAACACCCAGTGCTCATTACATCATGTGTCCTCCTTAATGCCCATCACATTTATTTATGTATGTATGTATTTATTTATCAATCAGAGAGAGGGAGAGAATGCGAGACAGCACAAGCACAAGCAGGGGGAGCAGAAGGCAGAAGGAGAAGCAGGCCCCCCTGGAGCAGGGAGCCTGATGCGGGACTTGATCCCAGGACCCTCGGATCATGACCCGAGCTGAAGGCAGACGCTTAACCGATGAGCCACCCACGCGTCCCTACCCATCACCTTTAAATGTAAAACACAGAAATATTACCTAGTAAATAGGGGTCTCAGATGGGGCGCCTGGGTGGCTCAGTCATTAAGCGTCTGTCTTTGGCTCAGGTCATGATCCCAGGGTCCTGGGATTGAGCCCTGCATTGGGCTCCCTGCTCAGCGGAAGCCTGCTTCTCCCTCTCCCACTTCCCCTGCTTGTGTTCCTGCTCTCGCTGTATCTCTCTCTGTCAAATAAATAAAATTTAAAAAAAAAAATAGGGGTCTCAGATTAATTTCTGAACATTTTTGGTGAGATGATTAGCAAAAACAAATAATAAAGAACATGAAACCATGTAGTAGCATTGATGTACTTGACACACATTCACTAGACTCAGTATCTACATGTCTGGTTTATGGAATTTGAACTCAAGTATGCACAAACACTGAAACACAATTCATAGCAAAAATATACCCACTGTCTAAAGTCTTTCGACAATCAAAAACTGAGGAGATTGTATATCTGGCCATTAGTTGACAAGTAAGTGATTCCTTTAATTATCCTCGTTGGGGCTCAACAAGGTATTAAACACCCAATGATCATCACAGAAACAAAGGTATGAATAAGAGCACAATGTCTGCCTCTGCCAGGCTCAGTGAGCACCACCTTGATATACTGATGGTTCTTAATGAAGACAAGGCCCCCAATTAGATGACTGACAATTAGGCTGAAAACTGAAGTGTGAAAACAGGAACAAGGGACTGACCCCTGAATACTAAATTATTTTTAGGTGGCGTTTAATCACTCTCACAATAACAAAAGACAAATTTTAGGGATCCCTTTTTACTACAACAAGGAATTCTGCTTTACACTTTACATTTTGCAGGCTTATGTCTTAGCTTGATTATCTACTAGCTTCTAAGTGTTGCTGGAATCTAGCTTGATACACTCTTCCGTTACGATCAGCTTGTATCAATGAGTACACAGAAATATAGGCCATATGCAGTGTTTAAACATAAGACCCTAAGCAGATAGTGCATAGATTCTGGATTCAGACAGACCTCAGGCCCAACCCTGGCTTCTAGAGGGCAGGTTGTTTTTGAAGTAGAAGATACGAGCATCAGATTCTTTAGCCAAAATTAAGAGTGTCTTCAAAAGCTATCCTAGTATGGAAGTCTGGGAAGGATGTAGGAGAAGCCCCAGGTCCGCATGGGGGAGGAGGAGGAGCGTCAATTTATAGATGATATAAATATATCATATAAGATATATATATATATATATAAAATATGTGATACATATATAAGTACATGATATATATAAATATATATCATATATCTTATTCCTACATTAAGAACATTGCCGGGCGCCTGGGTGGCTCAGTTGGTTAAGCGACTGCCTTCGGCTCAGGTCATGATCCTGGAGTCCCGGGATCCAGTCCCGCATCGGGCTCCCTGCTTGGCGGGGAGCCTGCTTCTCCCTCTGACCCTCCCCCCTCTCATGTGCTCTCTCTCTCTCATTCTCTCTGTCTCAAATAAATAAATAAAATCTTTAAAAAAAAAAAATTGCCTGAAGAACTCATTGCCTAGAGAATTCTCTCTGCTAAACCAAAAATTTTAAAACACTTAATACACTTTTGCACAAGTCACTGCCTTCCTCCACATAACAAAAATAGAAATTCTTCTTGCTTGCACACTGGCAGACAGCCCACGTTTGCCCGTACTATGATTATTTCTGAATGACTTGGCACAACCTTTAATGGTATGCTTCTTGCATCATAGGATTCGATGTTCCATTTTTGCCCATCTCATTACTTTAGCCTCCAGAAGCTGTATTTGCCTGATCTTTATTAATACACAGGGCCACTTCTGCATGGCTGTCCTTAGATTCCATACTCTTGGGCTGCCTTACAGGAGAGATCACCTTTGGATCTCCACTGGCTCAGTTCCTTCGGCTGAGATCCAAGACAGAACTGCCTTATGCTGAATTTCACTGCTGTGGCCAATGGTGTAATAATGAGGCTCCTGCATCAATACCTTTGGATTTTACAGGGTCATGTTCCCAATATAAGCATAGGCACCTTGAATGTTGTGTTTCTTTTAATTTTGTTTCATTCAACTTTTTTCTCTAATGATCAGGTCCCAATACTGTATACTAAAATTGATGACGGTATCAGCAACCTGCCATTTTCCATCAACTAGCATATAAACAGCACACACACACACACACACACACACGGTATAAACACAGTCACAGAATTATGGGAACAGAATTTTTCTCATTTTTCTCTTCAAGTAGGAAACTGACATTCAACATTAATGTTAAATACTTGAGTCATTAAACAAAACACACAACTCTAGTATCTTAAAAAAACAAAACATAGAATAGATATAATTATATTAATATAGCCACTCTTTTTAAGTGGAATTGTGCCTAGTTATTAATGCAAGACTTCAAATAAATATATATTTATGAAGAGAAATATATGAGCAAAGCTTTTCCAGCTCACCGCACGCTTGCCTTGTATGCATGAGGAAAAGGACATGGGTCTCCCCTTATAGTCAACTGTAGCTCACTCAGCTGAAGAGAGCTTTCCAGTTCTTGGCAGAATAACAAATTCTCAAGCAGAGAGGGGATAGGGGTGAGATTTTTTCTTCTGTAAGTAACTTAATGAATGAAGTACTAATTAACATTATGGCATTGATAAATGGAGAGAGAGATTAGGGATGTACTCGATATTCAGACCTTCGCAGATGGACTGTCAAAGCCACATTAATTCCTATCTCATTGGAGCATCTGCTTCTCCCATAATCCACTGCCCCTTGGTACGAACAACACAAACTGTTGTGACTCAATTCGATTTATATCAATCTAATTTCTCTTAATCCAATTTGTATTCCAATCTACTACCTTCTAATCACTTAAATCTTCAGTCTCCATCTGGTAAATTTTCTCTCAAAATTAACCGAGCAGATGCCTCTGCGATTGTATTCCACAGTCAAGCTAATCAGACCCTCACAGTGGCCTATAGAATCCCCTGAATAGGTACGTGACTTACGGTGTTGCCCTTCCAGTTACAAACTCTGCGAGGTAGGAAGACCATTTTATCTATCATTAATTGGTTCATTTGCATAACACTGCTTGGGAAGAAACACTGGACACAAAAGCGAAGAGAAGAAAACTACAGGAAGAGAGCAAAATGTGCTCATTTGTCAAATGAGCTTTACAATTCAATCTGTCTTCTGTTTAGGTTAACAAAGGTGGGGTGGAAATATTATTTCATAGTGCACGCTCTCAAAAGCTATGGGATCAGATCTCATCATCGCAAAGTCATACTGAGACCCAATTTTGGTTAGCAAACATATTCTTAAACTAAGCTTCTGAATTTCAGAACTGCGCACTAATTTATTCACCAGAACATATGTGATATAAACAATACAGCCCCTGGCTAGCATTGACTTTCACTCCCATGGACGTTCCACTGTAATCCATAATTAATGTCACAATTTAAATGTTCCCCTGTGAGCAGACTGGACAGCACTACCTGTGGAATAAACACCATTCTGAAAACACAGTAATTAAGAAACAATGTAAATAAATAAAGGATGAAGACATATAAAGACAAACATACTGAACTACTTTGGGGTAGAATTGATTTTCATGTGAAGACTTATGAAAATTGGTTTCATTAATTTATAGCCATTCTTCTTACACAATGTGTCTTGATAATATTTTAAGGTTTTTTTTTTTTTTTTTCAAATTTCAAAGCATCGTAAAGAGAACTATTACAATATTCAATTTGGCCACATAAGGAATTGGCCTTAAAAAACCTTTTGCTGTTAGAAAAACCTGAAAGATTAGCCAAGAAATCCATTAACTCTACAACATAGTCTATTTTGGAGTGAAGAATGTCTAAAAAATCGGTCTCACTCACATTATGAAACAGAAAAGTGTCAAAATGCCTTCATAAAGCATAACAAAGTATAAACAAATGGATTAAATAAGAGAAAGTGAATTTATTTCTTCAGTTCTGACTAGAATAAGATAAAGAAGACGAGGCTTTGAGGTGGCTGAGTGGCATCCAAAATAACTAGAGAAACCCAGTTTGAGAAGTCAGAGGGCAACATCATTGGACCTTCTGAGAAACTGATAAGAACGAGTAAACTGGGGGAGTTGGGGGGCAATGAGAGTTGGTGATCCATGTCTCTGTCTTCGCACTAAGATAGTGAGTGACACAACCAGTCAGCGAGTCAAACCAACCACTTCTGGACCCAGCTGAGTCTCACACTTGCTGTTCTTAGCCTGAATCGTGGATTGAAAATTGCTTCTGCTTCTATATACCGTGTTAAAGATAAAAGGAGATCATACATGCAAACCGCACTTTTTGAATTATAAGTCACCATATAAATAAATATAAGACAGCAGGGCTGTTGAAGAACATGGAGTCTGGACTCAAATTCGAGATCCAGACTTAGGAGTTGGGGAAGTGCAGGCAACTTATTAACCTTCTTAGTAACTTGGGGTTAAAACATGATGATAATATGTCCTCCCCCATATTAGGGGAAGAAAATGGATTGATACATGTCATATACCTAGAGGAGTGCCTGAGACAGAGTGTCCCATGAAAACATAAGCATCAGGTGTAGGATAAAAACTAAGGAAGTTGTCTTTGTATTGTCAATTCTCACATAAGTTTGGAGGTGCATTAACTGTTCGGTGGCAAAAGAGCGGTGTCTACTTTCTCAAAGGCATTGTTCTTTTCAATATTAAAAGCAAACTGAGTTGTACGAATAGATTTCAGAGGCTACACTACAGTCTTATCGATAGAAAATACAGTTTATAAAGTACTTTTAGTTGGCTCTCCTAAGAAATTAGTGACCTCGATGAGATCAGTAATTTTACTAATGACTGACATACTTCCTGTATCCTATGTGTCAGGCACTGTGCTCGAGGGAGGGAGCCCCAACGTCAAGGAGTTCAGAGTCTTGTGACCCGACACACTGATTAAACCTTTTTTCTCTTCTGGGCAGTAAAATATCTAAAGCAGACATGTCATGGGTTTCCTTGAATGCCGAGGAAGCTCATATAACTGACTCAGAATTGTAAATGTATCAATCAAAAACTCAACTTTCATGATCCTGGGCCCAAGGAGAATGTAGAGGTAGAAATGAGCAGAGATTCTAGAACATGCAGGAATGATTCTGTACTCTGCTGAGCCACCTATACACTCAAAGGCTACCCTGTTCATGCAACAGGGTATAAGAATAACCCTGGATGCATAAGAATACATGTATATGGATTTATGAAAGAATATATTCATATTCATAGATACTATAAAAAGAACCAAGAGGAACAGATGCTACTCTGAAGAAAAAACAAAAAACAAAACCTGGAAAATCTAGATAAGACTGGAAGATTCAGTTGGTGAAGGGTCATCGTCCCACCTGATACCAATCATTTCCTATCTAACCTCTTACCGATGACCTCTCAGTGCCAAGCCCCATCCCAGCAATCACCCAGTTGAACTAAATCCAGAATTGACCAGCCTTGCTGGTAAATTGTATACAAGAGTACAGGAATTATTTTTATTAATTGTGGTCCTAGAATTTTAGTTATTTATTTAGATCTTGTTTCTTCTACAAGATTTAACTTAGTATTTTTGGTGCCTAGCACAGTATCCTGACATACGCATATGTTTAACAAATATTAACTCATTTTCAATAATACTAATATTCAATAATCATAACAATGATCAATATAGTTATATTTTGTTGGGTAGGTACCAGGTGCTTTACAAAGATTATTTTATTTCATTCTCAGTACAACCTTTGTATTATTATCCCTGTTTTACAGATGAGAAATCCAAGAATTTAAATAGCTTATACAGATTCATATCCATAGTACTCAAGATTAGCAAAACATAATAGAAAATTCTGTGCTCTATTTTTCAAAAGGCAAGAAGAATATACACTTCAAATGTGCTGTGTTATTGTGCTTTTTTCCCCCAAGATTTTAGGAGGCAGTACATTTATCAGGACAGAGTACTGGTTTGTTTAAATGAGCTATTCCAGTAGCATCCTGAAGCTCCCCATTTCAATTCCCTTACTTAAAAATTTCAGCATCATCAGTTTTAAACTGTTGATAGGGTTAAGGACATGCTACTCCAAAATAGGGTACTTTGACACATTGAATATTTTGTGCTGAAGGAATTTGAGAAGTGGCAGGTGCACCAACGACTTGCTGACCTTCCCCTGAAGGAGGTCTTCAGACCACCAGAGGGAAAGTTACCCTCCTTATACCTGAAGGAAAGGTGCATCTCTATCTCTGAAGATTAAGGGACACCAAGAGGAATCTCAAGGAAAACGCCTTGCTAAGTTTCCCTCAATTCACTACACTTACCTCATACTCTGTCCTATCACCCTTTCCCAGGACTTTCTACTCTTCATCAAACCTACCATAAAAACCCTTAGATTTAACTGCTTCTTGGGGTCTTCATTTCCTTATGAAGTCTCCATGTCACGTAAAACATGCATTAAATAAATGTATATGCTTTTCTTTTGTTAATCTGTGTTTTGTTACAGGAGCCTCAGCCAAGAACTTAGAAGGGTAGAAGGAAAAAATATTTTAAAGATTTTATTTATTTATTTGAGAGAGAGAGAATGAGAGAGAGCACATGAGAGGGGGGAGGGACAGAGGGAGAAGCAGACTCCCTGCTGAGCAGGGAGCCCGATGTGGGACTCGATCCAGGGACTCCAGGATCATGACCTGAGCCGAAGGCAATCGCTTAACCAACTGAGCCACCCAGGCACCCAGGAAAATATATTTTATTCCCCTACACAGTCCTTTACAAAATTTGCACTGGTCAATATCACTCTGTTGAACTCTTTTAAGGCAAAACTGAAAGCTCATAGCCTGGGGCTCTTTTATTAGAGAAGAAGGCTCAAAATTCTCTATAAATGCCAAACCTATAGTTTTAATTAAGGCAAATGAGTAACATTTCATATAGATGTATCTGTAAGTGATAGTAAGTTATATGTGATGCGAAGTGCCACATTATTTAAAATTAGAATTTATAATTGGTGGTTGGTGAGATACAGCTTGATATGAGAAGACAATTTGTCTTCCCTCCATTTTTACTTGTTTCCTTTCCCTTTTAAAATCTCTATCACTTAGAAAAGCAAGCTTTAAGGAACAACAACAAAAACCCAAAACACAAATTGTTGTGGGATGTTTTTCTGCCATATTTGCTAAAACATCTCCCTTCCCCTGGACACGTTTAGACGTTTAAATTAGGTGCTATGTATATGAACTAGTCTAATTTAATCCCGAAGAAGTTAAAGACTGTTCATAAGACAAAGCAGGAGACACAAAAAAGTACAATGACTTCAGTACAAGAACCACAGTGTAGGGGAAAAGAATACAGAATTTCTATAGTACATCTTATGATATGGTCAAAAAAGAAAATTATAAAAATAATGAAACCTTTAAATAAAATGTCAAAATAACAAAATGTACTTGAGCTTTTCAAACTGTTTTCCAGCTATTATCATTTTTTTCCTAATCTCAGGAAAAAAACAGTAATTTTAAGTCCCATTAGTGTGCCAGAAAGAAATCATAGTACATAATTAAAGTGTCCCTCTAACAGTAAATATGTCGACCATATTTTGGTGTATATATTACTATAAAATGAGGAAAACACAAAAGGGTACTTTCTTGGAGGTCGTTGATTAGAGGAAACAGAGTAAGGCCCAACCCTGATACAGTGACTGTCTTAGAGCTCTCCTCCCCCTTCACCTCCAAGTTCTTAATAAACACATGCACAGGAATCCCAAATCATCTCAATGCACTGCCCAGCCTTGGTAAGAGGGGAGGAAACATTACTCTGAACTCTAAAATCTTACTGATGAAAAAAAATTAAAATAAAATAAATAAATAAATAAATAAAAAATAAAATCTTACTGATGCTCCCAATTTCTTTTATTACTCAAATTCCTCAGTGTGTTTATCTGAGGTATTCCTATTTCTACACAGCATTCCACATACTGTACCTTCAGAGCAGTGATGACCAAAAACATATTCTCAAGTGAAATTAGGAAAGAAAGATATGACTGATAATAAACCTAGTTCGTCAGGCTATCATGCTGATACAGAATGCGAACAGATACATTACAATGCGAACGTGGAAAGAGTTGCATTTTATGTATATGTGTACGTATTTATTGCTGACCACAAGCAAAGTGACTTCTCCCCTTCTACTTACGGCCCATTTTTCATAAGCTAGGTTTTGCTGTATTCAAAATTTTCAGTTATGAAAATTTAAGTGATATGACAGAAAAATAAGAACTGAAACTATTTCATTGAAAGCAATGAGCATACAGTTTGACATTTTTAAGTCTTTCTTCTCAAGACTGGAAAAAGAAAAACGTAACACTTTAAATACAGAAGAATACTTCCTTTGGAGGAAAAGGTTGCTACACTATGATCTCACTCTGCCTTTAGGGACATTGACGTTGAAATCACATTATTTCTTCAAAGGATTGCATGCATTCATTCAGTCATCATTTATTTATTTATAGGTAACGTGCCAGTGACTAATATACATCCCAGAAGGAACAGAAAACAATAAAGGTGATGTTTTCTCTAGGAAGGGTTACTCTAAAAGTTAGACAGAATTACAAAGCTACGAACTCACCCAGGGCACGATTTTTTTAAATTGAACTGGCTGTATTAGTTCTTCTGCCATCCTAAAGGAAACATCTGTCGGCAAACCAGCTGAACTAATAAACACTCTAATGTGTTAGGGAAGAGTATGGCTTGATCCGTTCAAAATGTAATAGATAAATACAAAGGCCCTCTCCGGAATGTGACTAATTGTGTGAGTAGACATTTGCAAGGAAATGAGACACATAAAAAGTCGTCTGTTCCTAACTGCTTCTTTCATGTCCTAGAGTTATTGTACAGGTGGAAGGGGACAGATTTTAAAACCAGACCTTAGAGAAAAGATGAGAGAACATAAGTTAGGATGATACTGTGACATTTAAAGTTAGCCTTCACAGGTGGGGAGAACAGAAAATGCAATTACATCACATACTAATACTTGGAAAAACATAGAACATACGTGAATATTTATGCTACATCTAAATTTAAATCTGTATTTATAATCCATAAATGGCCTAGTGCTGGTAATAAAGATGAAATATTAACACTACCTGTTTAATGAGAATGCATTCATTTGTACTACACGGGATTTTAATTTGTAATGTAATTGTCGTACACTTTTATATTTGTTATTAAGATCTATATACCCAAATGGTTATCAAAATAGCTAGCCTGGAATAAGTTAAAATATATGCCCTAATTAACAAACTTCATTTACTCTCTTTCTCTGAGTATATTTTCAGGTCATAATCTCTGGCTAGGCATAAAGCCACCTGACTGCATAATTTCACATTGAAGGAGAACACCATGTCCATAGGACAATCCTATCTGCTCACCCTCAGTGTGAGGGTCAAGCGGCGTTATCCTCAGAAAGTAGCATTAAATAAGACAACTTAATAATGCACTTGGGAGGAAATCACTTAATATTCATGTTGACAGAAGAGAAGATTAATCGCGGGGACGTTGTGCTCTCAAAGAGGACTCAGGAAGGCCCGAGGTTCCAGCTCCAGAAAAGCTGATTGCTTTGGAATAGTTCACAGGCAACCCTTTGATGAAATGCTAAGGTTTACTGCAAATTGGCACTGGGTGACAAATGAGGGACCTTCCTTACTTTAACTTCAAATTAATCATATTGTCCCATTGATCTTTGTTTTCTGGCATGTGCTTCTCACAACCTTTTGTCCTCTTTGGTATGGAAAAGCAATCTTTTCAGTGAATTTTAAACAATTATAAAGCATATTTCCTCTCCTGTTTACTTCGCCCTACAGGTGATTTCAGAAGCAGCATGCTCTTTTTTTCTCTTAGCAAATAAAAACGTGTTCCTCGCACTCTGCTCAATTTTTATGGCAAAGTAAACATAGGAAAAATAATGGCCGATGTTTACCAGGTATTCAGAATACTGAGTTAAAAGCATTCAACCTGATAAAGACTATTTTTAATGATAGTGATTAAATATAATTATAACCCCTTTCCCTTGAGCAATTTATTAACCCCCTTTGGATTAAATACTTGTTTGCTGTAATTTTAAAAGGGCAATTGTTTTCATATCAAACATTTTCCTCAAAACCTATCTATGAAACCACTCAAAAGCTCCAATATTACAAACATAATAAAGGCTTGGCAGATTCATTTCCTATTTATGTTTCGTAAATGATTTCCCTTTTGACTTCCGGTAATCATTGCATTTAACGAAATCATGATGGCCTAACTGTTCTTCCATTTAAAAAAAATGAACTTCACTCTGTTATGTTTATAGTAAATAAACATAAATGCAATCCCGATTTTAAATAAAAAACAGATTACTGTGGGATGCAGCCTCAAAGCACACAAACTTTAGGGACAATGAATGTTTACAATCTCTAATACATGTTAACCATAAAACATTGATTCACAAATATATATGTTGAGCACTTACTAGCAGCCTGGCACTGGGTATATACCAGACTACCATCTGGTTGTATGTAAGTATAGAGAATGTAAGCATCTGTTTAAAAATGGTGATAAGGGCGCCTGGGTGGCTCAGTTGGTTAAGCCACTGCCTTCGGTTCAGGTCATGATCCTGGAGTCCCGGGATCGAGTCCCGCATCGGGCTCCCTGCTCAGCGGGGAGTCTGCTTCTCCCTCTCCCGCTCCCCCCTCTTGTGCTCTTTCTCTCTCCTACTCTCTCTCTCAAATAAATAAATAAAATCTTTAAAAAAAAAGATTAATAAATAAATAAATAAATAAATAAATAAATAAATAAATAAATAAAAATGGTGATAAATGCCGTAAAGAAGGATGTTAACAGGAAGAACTCATTTGGATTACTGGACAAGAAAGGTTTCACTAAATAAGTGACTCTTAAGCAGAGTCCTAAAAGATAAATGGAGTTAGTTGATGTAGGAAGGGGAAAAGAACATTCCTGGCAGAGTATCCAGCAGAGGTAGTCTCTTGAATGGGAAAGACCCTGGTATATTCTAGAAACTGAAATAACATCAGTGTAGCTCCAGCATACCATAAGGGAAAGGGTAGTGAAATAAAGTTTAAAAAGTAGGTAGTGAGGGCCAAGGCTATGTAGGAATTTATAAGGCCCGTTAATGATTATAATCCTATCATAAGTGCAACAGAAACCATTGAGGTGTTTTAAACTCCTCAGAAAACTAACATCATCTGGTTCACATCTTCAAAAACCACTCTAAGAAGAGTCCCGTGGGGGCGCCTGGGTGGCTCAGATGGTTAAGCGTCTGCCTTCGGCTCAGGTCATGATCCCAGGGTCCTGGGATCGAGTCCCGCATCAGGCTCCCTGCTCCGCGGGGAGCCTACTTCTCCCTCTGCCTCTCTCTCTCTCTCTGTCTGTCTCTCATGAATAAATAAATAAAATCTTAAAAAAAAAAAAAAAGAGTCCCGTGGAAGCCTGGATATCAACCAGGCAGCTCTTCAATAACCCAGAGAAGAGTCCTTTCGCCACTGGAAGCTGATGACTCCTTGATTACTTTTTAAACGGCCTAGAAAGACCCTGAATCACGCACAAAGACAGCAGGGGTTCACATGAGGGAGCATCTACACACACCACCAACCCCAGCCTTCACCTTAGGTGGAATAGGCTGCGAAGTCTCTATGCCCCTTGGCCATGCTCCACCACCACCCCTCATTTCAAAGGAATGAGAGAAGAAAGAATGGATGAGAGACTTCATTTCATTTTTCACTTACAAATTAGGCAGATAGGTATCGCTTTTCTCATTTCCAGGCAAAAAGCCTAGGCTACAAAGTTTTAGGCAACTTCACAAAAATCATAAAGGGACATTTATACTGAAAGTACCGGTTTCATTTTAATTTCATCCTACTTTAGAGTTTACTGACATACTTTTTACTGAATGAACAGGTGTTTCGAAGAAGTAAGTTTTGTCTGGGCTAGAGACTTGTTCATTAATTGTATTTTATGGGGAAAGAACAGCTCTAGTTTAGAAGAGGATATATGTCATCTCAGAAAAAGAAGGTTACCTAGGATATTTCCTGTAGAGAGAACTGCTAACAATGGTCACTCCTAGAGTGGAGACCATCAGACAGGGCTAGAGGGGAGACTTCCTTTTCACAGCACAACCCTCTGTAACATTCGGAAGATTTACAGTCTGCTAGTACTCTTGCAAATAAGGAAGCAAAGAAACCAATTAATAAAGGAATCACCCACGATTTCTCCCCACTCGGTAACATGCCACTCATGAACATCTTAGTTCATACCTAATCCATCAGCATGTCTTCCGAAACTGGCCCCACTTTCTTCCCGTTTCTACTAAGCACCTGCCATTCCTCCTTACAAGGGCCAAACAAGCTTTCCCTTATTTCCACTCTTGTCCCATCACTCTACACAATAGCCAGAGATACTTATTTAAAATGTAAGTCAAATGATGCTAATTCTGTGCTTAAAACCCTCCAAGCTATTTTCTTTATATTAGAATAAAACCCAGACTCCCCACTAGGATCTACAACACCCTATTTTATCTCTTGCCTCTCCCCACCCTCGTTTTGTATCACCCTATCCCCTTTGCTGACAACTCTCTGGACATAGAAACCTGTAGAGAGTTGAACAGTATCCTGCCAAAATTCATAAACATCCAGAAACCTATGAGGTGGCTTTATTTGGAAATAGGGTCTTTACAGAAGTAATTAAGGTAAGGATGGAGATATGGTCATACTGGGTTATAGTGATTCCTAATCCAATGAGGGTGTCCTTATAAGAAACAGAAAAAGAAACACAGAGACATGGGGGAGAAGTCCACGTGAAGATGTTAGCAGAGATTGCCTTTATGCTGCCACAAGCCAGGAAATGCATGCGAGCCCCAAGAGCTGGAAGAAGCAAGGAAGGTGGTCTTAACACAGTACCACAAACCAGGTGGTTTAAACAACAGAAACTTATCTCATAGTCCGGGATGCTAAAATATTGGTAAGATGGATTCCTTCTGAGCACTGCAAAGGAGACTCTGTTCCAGGCCTTTCTCCGAGCTTCTGGTGGTTTGCTGGCAATCTTCGGCATCCCTTAGCTTGTAAATACATTATTACAATCTCGGCCTTCATTTTCACATGAATTCTCCCTTTGTCTCTGTGTCCAAATTTTCCCTTTTCATAAGGACACTAGTCATATTAGATTAGGGCCCCACCCTAATGACCTCATTTTAATTTATCTCTATAAAGATTCTATTTTCATAGAAGTTTATGTTCTGAGGTACTGGGGATTAGGATCGCAACAAATCTTTTTAAGGGAGCACAACTGAATACATATGAGGATTCCTCCTACAACTTGGTTTTAGACTGCTGACTTCCAGAACTATGACAGAATGAATATTGGTTGCTTTTAAGCCAGAAAGTCTGTGGTTATTTGTTACGGCAGCCTTAGAAAACAAATATACTAGCTTCCTCTCTGGTTCTTGAACACAAGTTCTTTTCCACTTTAGGGCTTTTGCATGGGCCCTTCCTCCTTCTGAAATGCTTTGCTTGCAGATCTTTGCAAGACTGGCCCTTATACAGGTGTTAGCTAAAACATTTCCTCCCATCAAGACTTCTGATGTCTCTATCTGAGAAGGCCCAGGCTGCCTGACCCAGTCATAACACTATATAGTATCTTTAAACACCAATTTGTCTTTAAAATGATCTAACAATTGATTTGAGTGTTTGCATATTGTCTCTCTTCTCCTCAGGGACTCCAGCTCATCAGCTCTAGAAGAGCAGGTATTTGGTCTGTGCTACTCATCATCTAATCCCAGTGCCTAAAAGGATGTGTGAAACAAAGGAGGTACCCCATGCATATTTGCTGAATTAATTAATGAGAAAATAAGAAACTCACTCAATCTAACCACCTTTAGACATTCTGACCAAGAACCTAAGTGCTTATGTTTGAATAACTGCTGTACTAGAAGTCATTGACTCATAAGAAAAAAAAAAGATATTCCACTATAATATACTTTTATTAGCCTATTCTCTTTTTTTTCCACATTGCATCAACATATGTTTCAGTAAAATTTCCACCTATTTCTCCTGAGTCCAATGTTAGTCCTTTATGTTAAATATAACGAGTTAGCAATCTTCCCACATGATGGTGGATATTTGAAGTGGATATGACTGTGATCCCAACTAACTAGTTTTTCTGGCAAAGCATCATCATTCTTTCAACCATTTCTCGTATCATGTTTTAAAATCCATCTCAGTCTTCCTTCTCCTCTCTCCTAAGAGATCTCCTTAAATGAATTCCAGTTTGTCTATTTTTGTCTTAAAATTTAGCACTTTTGTATATGATCTCACAGCACACAGTAGAACAAAAGCATCATTCCTTTATTTTAAATCAGAAATCAGCAAACTTTTTTTTTTTTTTAAGAGCAAAGCAATAAATATTTTAGGCTATGGTAGTCATACCATGTGTGTCACAGCTACTTAACTCTGCCTTTGTAGCAGGAAGGTAGCCATAGACTGTGTGTAAACAAATGAGCATGGATGTGTTCCAATAAAACTTTATTTGTGGACAAAAAAACTAGATTCAACAAAATTCTCACTTATCATGAAATATTATTCTACTCTTGATTTTTATTCAACTACTTCAAAATGTAAATAAAAAAGAAAAAGAAACATTATTATAGTTTGTGGGCCATATAAAAACAGGTGGCAGGTCAAATTTGGCCCAAAGGCTGCAATGTGACCACCTCTATTTCAGATAATGTATTCGTTAAGCTCTGGGAACACACTAGCATGAGAAAGTGGTTTGCGTATCATACTGTGGAATATTATTGAATTGAATGTTCACAAAAACATTAAAGTCTTGGTTCACATAGTCTACTCCCAATCCTACCTTTTCTCATGCTACTTTGATACCATTCACCCTATTCCATATATGAATAATGTGCTTGAATTATATTTCAAGATAGGTTTTCTCTTTATTTTTTTTAAAGATTTTATTTATTTATTTGAGAGAGAGAATGAGATAGAGAGAGAGCATGAGAGGGGGGAGGGTCAGAGGGCGACGCAGGCTCCCCGCTGAGCAGGGAGCCCGATGCGGGACTCGATCCCGGGACTCCAGGATCATGACCCAAGCTGAAGGCAGTGGCTTAACCAACTGAGCCACCCAGGCGCCCCAGGTTTTCTCTTTAATAAAGTGACTATGAAACTTGACTTTTAAGTGACTAGTTGGTAGGAGGCTTCAGAAATTAGCACTAGAACAAAAATGATTATGCTTTATTCTATACAATGCTCATCTAAACAGAGATTATTCTCAATAGGGCATCTCTTCATTCTCATTTCAGAATCAAAACAAAATGGCTTCTATCACTCCCTTGGGAAATGATGGCACAACAGAAGGAAACATCTTTGTAAGTGCTGTCTTAATTTTACTCGCTTCTGACACATAAGACTGACAGCTTTCTTTCATCATGAAAATATGTTTTCTCATATCAAATTAAGATTCACACCCTTAACATAAATATCAACCAAGAAGTCTGTGCATTCACAGTGGTGAGAGAGAAGTAGAGCTCCAAAATAGGACAGTGTCTGCCCTCCAGTTATGACATTACAACAAGGACAAAAGCTAATGGTGCCTTGTTGGAAAGTTTTGCAAATATACTCTTATAATCATTTTGAAAACAACTTAAAATGTGCCAAGAACAAAAAGAAAAAAGAAAAAATAGCAGCAAGAGAAATACAAATAAAGCAAAGATTTCAACAGGACTGGTTAGAGTTGAAGAACATATCTTCCACAGGTATACACTGTAAGAAATGAGTAATGACGATTTCAAAAATCAATATATGAAGTAGTCATCAATAAAAGAAAAATGAAACAAAAATGTTTTTGAAGTATCCTCTATATCCTTTTTAAAAACTGAGATAACCTGGTAATTTGTGAATGAATATGTGCCATGTCAAATTAATTCCCGGGAATTTCATGCTAAGAGCAGTCCTGGTTTTCCCACCTACTTCCTAAAAGTTTATGTCCTCTGAGGCTGAAGATAATATATCAGTAGAGAACTGATGACATTTGTCAAAAAATTTATGAAAAGAAGAAGCAAATACTCAATTCAGCACTGAGTATATGCCAAGCATGTTGCTAGTTGTTTTCGTGTGTTATCTCAGTTAATGTTCTCACAAAAATACCATGACATCGTCCCCAGTCTTCTCAGTATGTTACTCACATCTAACTCAAAAGTAGTTTTTTTAGAGACACATATATAAATTCTTTTTAATTTGGTATGTATGGATAAAACTTTTCCTTTTTTTACTCACAATTGTCCATTTGCTTAACTTTCAATAAATAAGGATGATAAAATATTGAGAACAAGTAGCAAAAAAAAAAAAAATTACGTTTGAGAACAAGGAAAACTGATTCTTACTGAGTATACCACTCAGCTGATGGGAGCATGAGAGCCCACCACACTAGACCACCCTTTTAAGCCATGTATGTCTGGAAGGACTCTGGCTTCAGTCAGTATGATTTACAACAGAAATGATGGCTTCATTCATCCAGCATCACAACTTTGGTAGTCACTAATAATGAAGTAAAGACAATTCTTAAAATATGTGTAAAAGTTGCTAAGCCCTACCAACAAATGCAAGCTGCTTTGTGTTTTTGTTTTGGGGGGTGGACATGTGGGGGTGGGGGGGATTGAGGTATATGGTAGGGAAGGAGGCAAGAGGTTATTTTGCTTGAAATAATATTTAAACCAAAAGCCTATAAAGAATTTAAAACTTGATAACCCAAACTTGAGTGTTAATTTTAAAAATTACTGCAAGGATACCAAAGATTTGTTTTTTGTTTTATTCTGAGTAAATAAATGGATAATGGGGGTAACTTATATATTTTAATACAACCTTCCAATACCAACACTAAGCAACCATTCTTTACACATACTTCAGAATCTGTACTACCAAAAACTGCTTAAAAACAGAAGCAGTCATTTCCCCCAAAAATCCAGATTAACTATATAAATGAAATAGGAATATCTTTAGCATTAATGTATACACCTCCATTCTCAGTCCTTTAATTTACTGTTCACATATTGTTGTGTGATTTACAGGGTGACACTACATACAAAGACCTTTCCCACATAGAGTTTTTCTAAGGAACATTTTCAAATTAATTTGCTATTAATATACATGATAAAAATTTTGAACAGCTATATAAACTGTGTTATTAACAGAGGAACTTATGGAACAAAGAGTTGATTTTGAAACCAAATTTTCCCAATTTTTTGACATCTAATATCATACCTATACATTTAAATTTTAAAGTTGATGAAAAATCTGAGTAACTTTCAATTCATTGGAATGTAAAGGCAATCTTTATTTTTCTCACTATAATTGAGTGAAGATAGTTATAAAACTACTAGCAAGATCAAGAAGATGTCCCCTTCAAAATTATTCCAACTTTTTTCTCTCATCATTCCACATAAGCACTCCCATCTTAGTAAATGTATTAGATAGTTATTGTGCTATTACCAATTACCATATTTATTATGATGAGACATAGTTCTTTACTTCTCAAAGTGAATGAACGTATCCTAGGCCATTTGTATAGACTTTAAAAAAAAACCTATGACCTAGACAAGAATCCACCTTTGTTGCAGGAAATACCTTCAGCTTCAATGCCAACAAAATCCTAGGAGAATGCCAATTACGCCAATTTCACAAAAACAGATGTATGGTGATTTTGCAATATGGACTATTTTACACCAGGGACAAAGTCCAAACCATTCATCTCAATTTACTTAGGACCCAAGGCTTAATTTAAACTCTGACCTCAGAGTGGAAAGGTCATCTGTATATCCAATAATAGCACAAGGCACTATTTTCAAAGAGAAACATACATACTTGCCTTCATATTCCACTAGTTTTTTAATGCAAACAATGATATTATTTGATTATTTTAATTGTCCCTTAAACTTAACCAATTCTAAGAAATGTTTAAAATTTGGGCCATTACTAAGGTAACAAAGTGTTTAATCAATAGTATGGATGATGGTCATTGATTGAAACTCCTCATTTAAGGTGCTCTCAATCTTGCTCACTGACAGTCAAATGACATCTGACTAAAGATTGCTAAGAATCTTGTTACTCACTGAATTTAATGGAATTTTGAAAATAGGTCACAGGAATGACAGGTAATTGGGTTTAAACGAAAATACAAAGCGAAACAATGAGCTATTTTTCACAATTAATTTTGAAGAAAGTTTTGATTTGGTCATTCATTTCTTGTAATGAAAAACAAAAACTTTATTTCTATAAAAATGTGTTGCAACCTTTGCTGAACAACCTATCTGTACTAAGAATACAACTATTCCTATTTAAGACATCTTCTTTTCAACATGTACTATATTGCACTACTCCTTCCCGGGGAGCTTCTGAGAATTAATGAGACAATTGCCAATCGCGTGAAGCTCCTTAGGGAAAGAGTGGTACAATATTACTAAACATTATTGTGATTGTTATTATTTTATTTGCAGTTCCCTCAGGTTTTTGGCCTAAACGAATTTAGTTTGGCTTGGTTAAGCCAGACCCACCTGTCACTTAAATCGCTGAATAAAAATACTTTGTGAGCACTCCTGCCACCCAAATCTGGGGAGACACACAATTCTAGTCACTTTCCAGAAACCCATTTCTTGCCTTCAGTTGAGTATTAGTGCTATCAAGACCTTCCTATCCCTCTGGTGATCATCAACCTTATGGAAAAATGGGAAATGAGAACATCAGGGAATTATTATTGCAAATACTTTATTATAGAAATAATTCACCTTCTCTTTTTCCAAAGGAAGAAAATCCAAATAATTGAGTGAGAGAGCACAAATCATTATTATATAGACTGGCTTCTGATTCAAGTATTTATCTGTCCCCAGTTTTTAAATTGTTACAAACTTCTGTACTTTTTATCCTGCAGTGAAATAGGTTTGTGTTATATCTTGAAATATCACTAGCATTCAACTATTAATTTTATTAAAATATATATAATATAAATTTGAAGTTATACAAAAATATATTTACCACTAATTTTTCATATGCTTGAATTTTATTTTATACGCTCTTATAAACTAATCTGCATATTTTAATATCCTTTCCTTTTTTTTTAAGATTTTATTTATTTATTTATTTATTTATTTTAAAGATTTTATTTATTTATTTGAGAGAGAGAGAATGAGAGAGAGCACATGAGAGGGGGGAGGGTCAGAGGGAGAAGCAGACTCCCTGCCGAGCAGGGAGCCCGATGCGGGACTCGATCCAGGGACTCCAGGATCATGACCTGAGCCGAAGGCAGTCGCTTAACCAACTGAGCCACCCAGGCGCCCAAGATTTTATTTATTTATTTCTCACAGAGAGAGAGAGAGAAAGTAAGAGAGAGCACAAGCAGGGGGAGTGGCAGGCAGAGGGAGAAGCAGGCTCCCCACAGAGCAAGGAACCTGATGCTGGACTTGATCCCAGGATCCTGGGATCATGACCTGAACCACCCAGGCGTCCCTAATCTCCTTTCTTTGAAAGGAATAAACTGACATAATTTAATACATTCTCCTCTTAAAGTATATTTTAAAAATAAAGCCAATTCTCTTTGACAAAAAAAGTGATAATAAATACAATGAACTCAGGCATTTCTTTTCATGACATTACAAAGTAGAAAGCTTAAAAACAGTAACATAAGCATATTGATTTTTCTGCTGGCTTTATTTTTTAAAGATTTTATTTATTTATTTGAGAGAGAGAGAATGAGAGAGCATGAGCTGGGGGGAGGGGCAGAGGGTGAGGGAGAAGCAAACTCCCTGATGAGCCGGGAGCCCCATGCAGGACTCGATCCCAGGACCCTGAGATCATGACCTGAGCCGAAGGCAGCTGCTCAACCGACTGAGCCACCCAGGCGTCCCTCTGCTGACTTTAAAATTAAAAGAAAACAGATGTGGCTTTCCATCTAGGTAAGCAAACTAACAACTCTAACACTAAATGTATGCGATGAATGATAAATTGGATTTATTCACACCAATATAGATAGGAGATAGTCCCATCAAATTCAGAATACATAAATTGTGTATATTCAAAAAGTGATGAATAGATCACCTTAAATTTGCACACACTATTGATGAATTCAGTAAAACCAAGGTTAATGAGTAGTTTTTGCTAAGTCTGAAACAAGTAAGACCAAGAAGAATTGAATTAAATGGGGCATTTTTATTTAATTCAACAAGTATTTAGGGAACACTTTTTTTTTTTAAAGATTTTATTTATTTATTTGAGAGAGAGTGAGAGAGAGAAAGAGCACAAGAGGGGGGAGCGGGAGAGGGAGAAGCAGACTCTCTGCCAAGCAGGGAGCCAGATGCGGGATTCGATCCTGGGACTCCAGGATCATGACCTGAGCCGAAGGCAGTCGCTTAACCAACTGAGCCACCCAGGCGCCCCTAGGGAACACTTTTTATGTGCAAGGTTCTCTGCTACCCACAGCAAGAAATAACAAGGAGGAAACAGTTCCTGACATGAAGTAGCCTGACATAAATATGATTCATAATGCATGTATGTAAATAATTATAAAGTAAAGTAAACCTTTTTAATGTAACTGGTCTGGGTGGAAGATGGGAATAGCATCCAGCTAAATCTAACTCTGGACTCAGCCCAAGGTAACCCCTTCTGTATCCTTTTCTCATCCCCAGAATGGCTGAGGCTCCCATATAATATGCTTTCATGGCACCCCAAGGCCACCTCTAAACTAGAGCTGATCACATTCTTTTTTTTTTTTTTAAAGATTTTATTTATTTATTTGGCAGAGAAAAACACAGTGAGAGAGGGAACACAAGCAGGGGGAGGGGGAGGGGGAGAAACCGGCTCCCCGCTGAGCAGAGAGCCCGATGTGGGGCTCGATCCCAGGACCCTGGGATCATGACCTGAGCCGAAGGCAGACGCTTAACGACTGAGCCACCCAGGCGCCCCGAGCTGATCACATTCTATGTACACTATTCAGATTTATCACTGGACCTCTTTTAGCAGCCTGGAAATTCCCTGAGCAGCATAATAATCCCATTGTCTTGGGATAAAATTTAGAATCTTTACCTACATAATCTGCGGTCATCCAGCCCAGCCTTCTTCTACCTTTCCTTTGCCCACAACTGTCCTTTCTATTCTTCTCAGTTTTCAGTGGTGTCAGGGTCTCCCCTCCCCACTCCTTTCAGGACCTCATCTCTGCCTGGAATGCTCTTCCCTGATCCCACTCCTCACATGACTATCCCTAATCCCACAGGCCTCAATAGAAACATTACTTCTTCCCTGGGAAGGCCTCCAGGCACAACAAACGAAATTTTGTAGATATTTAAATCCATTGGTGACACTGTACTTTTTGTTCATACGACTTAAATTCAATTAAAAGTACAAACATATTCAGTATGATTATTATCTATCTTTCTCACTGAATTGAAAGCTCACTACACTATTATAAGCCCCCAGAACAATGCAGATGCTTGGTAAATATCTTTGGAAGGGACTAATGAATGAATGCACATCTGTGCTATAATCTAAACTAATAAGAAATGTCACAAACTTAGAAATAGCAAAACAAGATGAATTTTTTTAAAAAATAGCAACTTGTCCCTTAATGCCATATTCTGCAGATCTATTTTCCATTACTTTTTCAAGAGTACTAACAATATCACTTATGGTCTTCACTTACCATCAGAGGAGATACAAACTCATTCTCTGGGATGTAATGGGACAGGTGGGCAGCTGTACCAGAGAACACACAATAACCTTTTTCTTTCAATTACAATAACAAGGCTATTGCAAATATTACTTACATTCCGTTAGAACTTTCCAGGTAACTAAACATTAGAGTACTATGGTTTTAATTTCTATATGAGTTTTGCCTCAAACCACTAAATAAAGATAGGTTGCTATCAAGCTAAAATAATCTATGCCTAAAACTTTTTTATTCATTTACTTGATTCAGGTGGTATTTGAGAGCTTACTAAAAGACACTGAAGATGTTTCTTATCTCCAATATTGCAATAGAATTTTCTTAATAGAAAATTGGAAGAAATGTATTTCTTTTTCTAATGGTAAACACACACACACACAAACACACACAGTGTTATTTTTATATTATTGTATCTACAAGCCTTGAACAAAATTGTCATAAAAATCATGTCCTATACCTAAGTTTTGAGTTATCTATATATTTAGAGCTGTCAAAATTACACCAAATATACTATATATCTTTGCAACTGCTTCATTCCCAATATTATGCAGTCGTTAATTTTTTAAATTATCCATATAAATAAGAAGTTGCTAGTTTCTCACAATCCAAAATGAAATATTACATAATACTCATGTCTTCTTATATATCAAGGCATATCATGAATTAAGATATTAACAATAAGGAGTAGAATCTTTCATTTTACATTTATGTAAGCCTAATCCTAATGAATCTCATCAAACAAAATTAGGTCTTTAAAAGCTCTACCAAATTTGCTTGAAAAAAGACAGAAGACAGGGGCACCTGGATGGTACAGTCAGTTAAGTGCCCGATCCTTGGTTTCAGCTCAGGTCCTGATCTCAGGGCCTCCAGATCAAGCCTGGCATTGGGCTCCCTTGCTCAGCACGGAGACTGCTTAATTTTCTCTCTCTCCTTCCCCCCACCACCACACTCTCTCTCCTTCTCTCTCTCTTTCAAATAATAAATAAATCTTAAAAAAAAAAAAAAAAAGAGGGAGGAAGAACAAGTTCTTACACAGATGGATCCAGAAAGGATGACTTCATCAATGAGAGTCTTAGCTACATTATGGAGAAAGCTGGGAAACGAGATAGTGGATCTTTGTGGCCATCATCCCTTTTCTTCTTCTGAGGACTTTATCTTGTTGGAACTTGTTTAGATTGAATGTGGCTTCACAAAGTTGCTTCTCAAATATTTCAGGCCTTCCTATGATGTAATGTTTTCCCACAGAAGGAAACTTTCCTCTTTGTGTGAGATAAATACATACAAAGCATGTCCTAAATCCTCTCCCAAAAGACATTATTAATATCATGCACTCATTTATAAGGATACTTCAATTACTCTATTTACCTGGTTGAGTTAATGTTGCTTAAAATATAGTGTTTTATAATAATTACTGTTTTGCCAAACCAAGTTTACTTTATAAACATTTCTTTGGTTAACTTGACCCTAATTTTAACATTAGAGTGGGAAAAGTAAGAAATGATAGTTTTATAAATTTACAGAATAAATTGATTGGGATAGGGTGTAATAAAGTTACCCCCACTCGTTTTGATTAGTTCCTCAGGGTACAAAAATGTAGTTTAGTTATATTTATATAACACAAGTTACAGTCCAATCCAACTCATATCAGTTTATATGTGGATATATATACTTAAATGAGTCCTTCAACTGCATATTTTTCTCAAACTCTGTATAACCCTTGCATGGAATGGAAATTAAAGGTACTCAGGAGTATTGTGATATGATAACAAGTTAGGAAATCACAATGCATAGGAAAAAAGGTCTACTATATCTTCTTTTGCAGCATCTATATTTCTATTTTAGATTCATTATAAGACAACTCAATACTTCTAATCATTTCTATACGCCTTGTCAACAAACCAGTCCCTCCAGAGTTCACAGACTATTATGAAAATCAAAGCCCCTCCATCAATACAATATGCAATATACTGGCCCAAAAACAAAACCAGGAGAATGAATTTTATGCAGAGACTCCTAATATCAGGGCCATTGTTTTCAACATTATATGCTCTGTGTTATAGAATGATGGATACCAGATGCAAAAGGATCTGATGTTAGTGGGAAGAGGTGGTGCTCGTTTAATAGAAAAGAAAATCTTTAAAAAAAATTAAACTATAAAAGTAGTGTATAGAAACATAGAAGGGTGAGTTCCAGGTGAGTAGGTTTTGTGTGATATTTCTAAAAAAAAAAAAAAGAATGCCTCTCTTATTCTAGTTATTCCTGTATCTTAATCCCAAATTTAATATGTAGGCACTTAATTATCAGGGTGCTTATCTCAGTACTGATATATTACACTTTGGGCAAATATATATAAAAACACACATACTGATGAAATTTTGTAGAGTTAGACTCCTCTCAACCACTGGTTGCAGCAATGTTCTGGCACAATGCCCATATGCTTTCAAATGTGAGCTATGATGTGGCCCCACAGCATGACAGTAACATAAAACTGACAAAATAAGACCAATTAGAAACTCTACGAATTGGCCTCCTTCACCTCAATGTCCATCTTAACTTATTTTTTTTTACTTTCTTTTTACTGAGATACTGGCTCTATTCTATTCCTGTCTATCACTATCTTACACCAGGAACAAAAAATATGAGGAATTCTAAAGGCTGGGCAGAAGAAGCCAACACAGTTTTACAGCAAGCAAAGAATCTCACTTGTACAATCTTCCCTGGACTGTTATTCTCAGGCTGCATAGCTCATTAACCACCAAGTTGGTCCAGAGGACATATTTCCTTTGAAAAGTCACTGCCCAGGATTCATCCTGTCTGTGACGTACTTCCTTCTTCTACCAGAAGGAAGCAAGGTCCTTGACTTCAATAGGAAGTTTTACTCATGAGCATATTTGGGGTCAGATGGCATAAACTGCCTCAGCTTCTGCATAAAAAAAAAACAAAAACTGTTTATAAAGAACAATTTAATTCATTCAAAATTAATAGAGACCTATTTTGTGCAATTCTACAAATATAAAAAGGACCAAGATGTAAACATGGGCCTTCCTGTATCCTGACAGAAGGTAGAGATATTTCTTGGAAAGCTTTGTGAATTTGTTCTTGATTTTGAAGATACTATGTTCTCTACAAATGGAACTATTTGAACTTGTCAAAGGAAAGCATGTATACAGTAGTTGGTGTTATACTTTTAAATTACAAATTAAAGCTGAGTTCAAATTTATATAAGCTCAAACAAGTAGAAAGACAGGAAATCACACCGCTGTCTTCAAATTTAGAGGACCAGCAAAGAAGGACATGAAGAAAAATCTTCCCTTATATAGTCTGAAAGATCATTAATATAGGTACACTTGAGGGTGTCTTAATTTTGACTCACCTTTTCAAATACCCAGTTTAAACCTGTACCCTTAAATATATCTACTCCTGTACTTTCTCTGTATTCCCCCACACCCAGTCCAATTCTGTCAAATCTACCTCCACTATACTTTTTGAATCAGTCTTTCTCCCTGCATATCTAGTGGTATTGTTTGTTTATTCTCTCACCATTTTATCCCTAAAAGACTTTCTCTGCCTTTGATCTTTTCATCTTTAATAACACTTTGACAGAGGTCACATATTGTATTTTTGAATAATATTAACCCAATTTAAAATCTCTAGATGGGTTTTTGTCACCTTCTTTCCATGAGCCTTTTCTTGAGCCTTTCTCAAGAAACCCTCCAAGTCTGCTCCCCAGAGGAATCTCCTCTCTATCCCTATACCTCAGCCAGAAACACCACATCACTGCGAATTGGAAGGAAGATGGCCGAGTACCCAGAGCTCTCCCCATCCCACATTTAAAACTAGATAGCATCCATATACAAGTCAGTAAACTGGAGAGTGATCCAAAGGTTGGCAGAACAAACTCCACAACTAACTATAGAAAAGAATCTGCATCTGAAAGTTTAGGAAAGACAGCGGGAGCTTCTAGCACAAGGGAGGGAGCTGTGCCCATGGAGAGGGTGGAGAAACCTGCGCTTGCACCAGGGAGCCCACATGGGGAAGACTCATACCCATAACATTTGGCTTTAAAATCCAGAGGGGCTGAATTCTTGGAGTTTAAAAGTCAGCTGACTCAGCACTGGGCCAGCCAGGAGAATGAGTGATAGTTGGGTCACAGTCCTTAAAGAGACAGCACCCTACACAGAGAGGGAACATAAAAACAGCAGTTTACACAGCACCTGGGGGCAAATGGGAGACAGATATGTTCACGATGATTTGGGAATGTGTTGAGGGACTTCTCTGAAACCGAGGGAGCTGGCAGCGCCATTTTCCTCCCCCACCCCCCCAGCATAAACACAGGGCCATTTGCGGGAGGTGGGGCTCCACAGACACTTGCTGCCTAACCTGCTAGCAGTGTGCCAGGCCCACACATTCTTCTGAGGATTCTTTTTTTTTTTTTTAAGATTTTATTTATTTGACAGAGAGAGAGAGAGAGAGAAGAGCAAGGGGAGAGGGAGAAATAGGCTCTCCACAGAGTAGAGAGCCTGATGCGGAACTCGATCCCAGGACCCTGAGATCATGACCTGAGGTGAAGGCAGACACTTAACCGACCGAGCCACCCAGGCGCCCCTCTCCTGAGGACTCTTGCACTCCAGGTTAACCTGGTCCTGGGCTTAGGGCAAATTTCGTTAGTACACACACCCCGCCTAGCCTAGGGGTTCACAGCTGCCACCATGAACCATGCCCAGCTGCCCTAATATGCTGAGTTGCACCCAGCCATTGCCACGCATTGCACCCAGCCTTGTGCCCCTAGCTGCCCTGGCCTGCAGCCCCCAGCCACCACAGTGATTTAGGTACCTGGAATAGAACCAGTGGCCCAGAGCAAATTTTCCTAACATCCCTGTCCCCTTGCCTGCCTGGGTCCCACCAACACCACAGAGAGCAAGCACAGCCCACAACAGGCAGATAGTCAGCACGGTCCACTGCACTGAAAGGAAAACTGGCTCAGACACAACAGCAGGGTGAAAGCAACACACGTAGGATGCTCTCCTGAAATGCCAGGTTCTGGTGAACAGGGGACACCACACTGCAGGGCACTCCAGGACCTCTTCTTCACAAAGTCACTGCTTTCAAGAGAATACATAGCTACCTTTGTTAACACAGAGGAACAGACCAGAAAGGCAGACAAAATGAGAAGACAGAGAAATTTTTCCCAAATGAAAGAGCAAGTCAAGGCCATGGCCAGAGATCTAAGTAAAACAGATATAAGTAACATGCTGATAGAGAACTTAAAGCAATGATCATAAGAATACTCAATGGACCTGAGAAAAGAGTGGAAGATATGGGTGAGACCCTTAATATAGAGATACAGAATAACATAGCAGAGTTAAGGGCTCAATAAATGAAATGAGAAACACGCTTGATAGAATGAACAGCAAGATGAAAGAAGCAGAGGAATGGATTAGTGACCTAGAAGACAGAGTAATGGAAAGTAATCAAGCTGAACAAAAGAGAGAAAGAAGAATTATGCAAAATGAGAATAGACTTAGGGAACTCAGTGACTTCATCAAAAGTACTTAATATTGGTATTACAGGAGTCCCAGAAGAAGTGGATAGAAAATTTATTTGAGGGCGCCTGGGTGGCTCAGATGGTTAAGCGTCTGCCTTTGGCTCAGGTCATGATCCCAGGGTCCTGGGATCGAGTCCCACATCAGGCTCCCTGCTCAGCGGGAAGCCTGCTTCTCCCTCTGCCTCTCTCTCTGTCTCTTATGAACAAATAAATAAAATCTTTAAAAAAAAAAAGAAAATTTATTTGAAGAAATAATAGCTAAAAACTTCCCTAATTTGGGGAAGGAAAGAGGTATTCAGATCTAGGAGTCACAGAAACTCCCATCAAAATCAACAAAAGCACATCCACACCAAGACATATTATAATATGGCAAAATATAGTGATAAAGAAAAACTTTTAAAAGCAAGATAAAAGACGTCAGTAACTTACAAGGAAAAACTCAAAAAGCTAGCAGATTTTCAACAGAAACTTTTCAAGCCAGAAGAGAGTGGCATGATATATTCAAAATTCTGAATGGGAAAAGTCTTCAGCCAAGAATACTATATCCAGCAAGGCCATCATTCAAAATAGAAGGAGAGATAAAGAGTTTCCCAGAAAAACAAAACTAAAGGAGTTCATGTCCACTAAACCAGCCCTCCAAGAAATATTAAAGGGGACTCTAAGTGAAAGGAGAGACCAAAAGTAACAATATAAAGATAGAAAACACAAAAGCAGAAAAATGAATATATTTCTGTAAAAAATCAGTCAAGGGGTTTACAAAAAAGGCTATAAAAATATAATAGCATATACCTAAAACATGGGGAGGAGAGGAGAAAAGTATGCATTCCAACTTAAACCAGCATCAACTTAATATAGACTGCTATATGCAGAAGAGGTTATATACAAACCTAATGTAAGCATAACAAAAACCAGTAATAAATATACAAAGAAAAAGAGAAATAAATCTAAATAAATCACTGAAGAAAATCAGCAAAACATGAAGGAGAAAAAGACAAGAAAGGATCAGAGAAAATCTTCAGAAACAACCACAAAACAAGTAATAAGATGGCAATAAATACATATCTATCAACAATTACTTTGAATTTAAATGAACTAAATGCTCCAGTCAAAAGACATAGGGTGAGAGAATGGATAAAAAAAACAAGACCCATCTATTTGCTGCCTAGAGGAGATTCATTTTAGACCTAAAGACACCTAGAGATTGAAAGTGAGGTGATAGAGAGACATCTATCATGCCAATGGATGTCAAAAGAAAGCCAGAGTAAGGGGTACCTGGCTGGCTCAATTGATAGAGCATGTGACTCTTGATCTCGGCGTCATGAGTTTAAGCCCTGTATAGAGCTTACTTAAAAAAAAAAGGAAAGAAAGAAAGAATGTAAGAAAAAGAAACCCAGAGTAGCAATACTTATACCAGACAAAATAGACTTTAAAACAAAGACAATAACAAGAAACAAAGAAGGGCACTATGTAATAATGAAGGGGACAATCCAATAAGAAGATATAACAATTGTAAATATTTATGCACCCAAACATAAGAGCACCCAAATACATAAAACCGTTAACAATAAAGGAACTAATTGATGATAATACAATCATAATAGGGGACTTTTTTTTTAAGATTTTATTTATTTATTTATTTATTTATTTGAGAGAGAGAGTGCATGCACAGGAGTGGTAGGGAGGGCAGAAGAAGAGGGAGAAGCAGACTCCCTGCTTAGCAGGGAGCCAGCCCTGGGGCTTGATCCCAGGACCCTGAGATCATGACCTGAGCTGAAGGCAGACGCTTAACCAACTGAGCCACCCAGGTGCCCTGATAATAGGGGACTTTAACACCCCAACTATATCAATGGACAGATCATCTAAACAGAAAATCAACAAGGAAACAATGGCTTTGAATGACATACTAGAACAGATAGATTTAACAAATATATTCAGAACATTCCATCCTAAAATAGCAGAATACACATTCTTTTCAAGTGCACATGGAACATTCTGCAAAATAGATCACATATTAGCCCATAAAACAAGACTCAACAAATTTAAGAAGATTGAAGTAATACCATGTATCTTTCCTGACCACAACGCTATGAAACTAGAAGTCAACCACGAGAAAAAATCTGGAAAGACCACAGATCATGGAGGTTAAATAACATGCTACTAAACAATGAAATGGTTGACCAGGAAATAAAAAAAGAAATTAAAAAATCCATGGAAGGAAATGAAAATGAAAACACAATGGTCCAAACTTTGGGATGCAGCAAAAGCGGTTCTAGGAGGGAAGTTTATAGCAACACAGGTCTACTACAAGAAGCAAGAAAAATCTCAAATAAACAATCCGACCTTACAACTCAAGGAGCTAGAAAAAGAACAGAACACATAGCCTAAAGCCAGCAGAAGAAAGGAAATAATAAAGATTAAAACAAAAATAAATGATATAGAAGCTAAAAAAAACAACAGATCAATGAAATTAGGAGATGGTTTTTTGAAAAAAGTCAATAAAAATTGATAAGCCTCTACCAGATTTGTCAAGAATAAAAAAGGAAGGACTCAAATAAATAAAATCACAAATGAGAGAGGAGAAATAACAACCAAGGCCACAGAAATACAAACAACTATAAGAGAATAGTATGAAAAACTATATGCCAACAAACTGGGCGAGCTAGAAGAAATGGATAAATTCCTAGAAACAACCACCAAAACACCAAAACTGAAACAGGAAGAAACAGAAAACTTGAACAGACTGATAACCAGCAAAGAAATTGAATCATTAATCAAAAAATTCCAAAAAACAAAAGTCCAGGACCAGATTGTTTCACAGGGGAATTTAAAGAAGAGTTACTTCTTATTCGTCCTAAACTATTCCAAAAAAATAGGAAAGGAAGGAAAATTTCCAAATTCATTCTATGAGGCCAACATTATCCTGTTACCAAAACCAGATAAAGATACCACTAAAGAGGAGAACTACAGGTCAATATCCCTGAAGAACATAAATGCAAAAATTCTCAATAAAATACTAGCAAACCAAATCCAACAATTAGTTTAAAAATTTATTCACCATGATCAAATTCCTGGTTTGCAAGGGTGATTCGATATTCACAAATCAATCAACATGATACATCACATCAATAAGAGAAAGGATAAGAACCACATGATCATTTCAAAAGATGCAGAAAAAGCATTTGACAAAATGCAACATCCGTTCATGGTAAAAATCTTCAACAAAGTAGGTTTAGAGGAAACATATTGCAACATAATAAAGGCCATATTTGAAAAACGCACAGCTAACATCATTCTCAATGGGAAAAAATCTGAAAGCTTTTTCCCTAAGGTCAGGAACACGACAAGGATGTCCACTCTCACCACTTTTATTCAACTTAGTACTGGAAGTCCTAGTCACAGCAATCAGACAACAAAAAGAAATAAAAGACATCCAAATCAGTAAGTAAAAAGTTAAGACTTTCACTATTTGCAGATGACATGAACTATATATAGAAAACCCTAAAGACCACACCGAAAAACTGCTAGAACTGATAAACAAATTCAGTAAAGTTGCAGGATACAAAATCAATGTATAGAAATCTGTTGCATTTCTATACACCAATAATGAAGCAACAGAAAGAGAAATTAAGAAAACAATCCAATTTACAATTGCACCAAAAATAATGAGATGCTTAGGAATAAAGCTAACCAAAGAAGTGAAAGACCTGTACTCTAAAAACTATAAAATGCTGAAAAAAGAAATTGAAGATAACACGAAGAAATGGAAAAATATTCCACACTCATGGATTAGGAAAACATATTGTTAAAATGTCTATACTACCAAAAGCAATCCACACATTTAATGCAATCCCAACCAAAATACAAAAAGCATTTTTCACAGAACTAGAGGAAACAATTCTAAAATTTGTATGGAACCACAAAAGATCCTGAATAGCCAAAACAATCTTGGGAAAAAAAAAAAAAAAGCAAAGCTGGAGGCATCACAATTCCAGACTTCAAATAATATTACAGAGCTGTAGTGATCAAAACATTGGCACAAAAACAGACACATAGATCAATAGAAGAGAATAGAAAATCCAGAAATAAACCCAAAACTCTATGGTCAATTAATCTTTGACAAAACAGGAAAGAATATCCAATAAGAAAAAGAATATATCTTAAACAAATAGTGTTGGGAAAACTGGACAGCAACATGCAAAAGAAAGAAACTAGACCACTTTCTTATACCATACACACAAATAAATTCAAAATGGATTAAAGATCTAAATGTGTGACCTGAAACCATAAAAATCCTAGAAAAGAACATAGGCAGTAACTTCTTTGACATTGACCATAGCAACCTCTTTCTAGATATGTCTCCTGAGGCAAGGGAAGCAAAAGCAAAAATAAACTACTAGGACTTCATCAAAATAAAAAGCTTCTTTGAAGTAAACAATCAATGACACTAAAAGGCAACCTACAGAATGGGAGAAGATTTTGCAAATGACATATCTGAAAAAGGGTTAGTATCGAAAATTTATAAAGAACTTATCAAACCCAATACCCAAAAACCAAATAATCCAAGAGAAAAATGGGCAGAAGACATGAACAGGCATTTCTCCAAAGGAGATATCCAGATGGACAACAGACACATGAGAAGATGTTTTTCATCACTGACCATCAGGGAAATGCAAATCAAAACTACAATGAGATGTCATCTCATACCTGTCCAAATGGTTAAAATCAACAACACAAGAAACAACAGGTATGAATGAGGATGTGGAGAAAGGGGAACTCTCTTGTACTGTTGGTGGGAATTCAAACTGGTGTAGCCACTCTAGAAAACAGTAGAGAGGTTCCTCAACAAGTTAAAAATAGAACTATCTTATGATCTAGCAATAGGCACTACTGGGTATTTACCCAAAGACTATATAAACACTAATTCAAAGGGATATATGCACCCCTATGTGGATATCAGCATTATTTACAATAGCTGAGATATGGAAGGAGCCCTAGTTCCATGGATTGGTGAATGAATAAAGAAAATGTAAGAGATATATACACATATATATGTATATGTATGTATATTTACATATACATATTATGTACACATATTTATGTGTGTGTATATATATATATAATGGACTATTACTCAGCTGTAAAAAAGAATGAACTCTTGCCATTTGCAATGACGTGGATGCAGCTAGAGAGTATACTGTTAAGCAAAATAAGTCAGCAAAAGACAAATACCATATGATTTCACTCATGTGTGGAATATAAGAAACAAAACAAACAAGCAAAGGGGAAGAAAGAGAGAGAGAAACCAAGAAACAGACTCTTAATTATAGAGAAGGAACTGATGGTTACCAGAAGGGAGGTGGGTGGGAGGATGGGTGAAATAGATAATGGGGATTATCATGATGAGCACTGAGTAATGCATAGAATTGTTGAATCACTATGTCTAATATAACACTGTGCGTTAACTAATTGGAATTAAAATAAAACTTACAAAAAAAAAAACAAACCATATCTATTAAGCTCATGCCTTCAATACTCTTTTCTACCATATCCGCTGCACTAGAAATACTTGTCCAAATGGCAACCACAACACTCCTTGACTGCCCAAGTTCGGTGAAGCTTTCTCACAGGGCTGTGGACAGCTTTTTAGTTTCTTAGCGGACTGTACAAATACCTCAACTGCAGCAGTATTAGGGCACTGACCTTATTTAAGTCAGCTTGAGATCTAAAGAGCTCAATCAACTGCACGTAGTAAGTGCATTCCAAATGTAAGCTGAAAGGATGGATGAAAGTGATGAATTTGGAGAAATAATATGGGGTGTGGAGGGGAACATCCATCTTCTGGCTCCATCTGTCTCTTACCCCATCCCATTCTTTCTTCTACCCCTCTAATGAAAATGGGTATTTTATATTCTACAAGCTATAACCTTTGGGCCAAATCTGTTTTTCACTCCCTGTTTTGCTATGACTCATACACAAGAAATGTTTTTTTTTTTTTTTCACTTTTAAATCATAAAGAAACAGTGAAAAGAAAACAATATTTTGGAAGAAAAAAGAAAACAATACCTTGTGATGTAAAAAAAAAAATTTTTAAATTAAAATTTCTATGTCCATAGAGTGGTATTAGAACACAGCCCTCCCTGCTCATTCATTTACATATTGTCTATGGCCACTTTCTCCCTACAAAGGCAAAGTTGAGTAGTTGGGACAGAGGAGGTCTTAGGATCCGCAAAGCCAGAAATAGTTATGGGCCCTTATAGTCTTAAGACACCCAGTCTACATATCATTCTCCTTCCCTGACTAGCCGAGGTACCAGGAGACTTCGAGAACAGGAAGGCATTGATGGGCATCAGCAGTCAGCTCTGCATTCTTTTGTTCTCTTGGGCTTATCATGAATGATATAAAATAATCACCAAAGCTCAGGTACTAGCTTGCATGTGATGCCTATCAAACATTTGAAAATGTTTTCAACAGAGAAAGGTGATTTTAGAATCTGATTTCAGGATATTGTTGTGCCCACTACCATTAATTTATTAAAAATAATGAGAACAGAAGAAAAACACAGAAAAGAATTTGAACCCATGTAGTCAACCTTAGGTATTATTTTCCACTCCAGTTATCATTTCGCAGCTCTCTATAGAACAGAGACTATAAAATTTTTCACATTTCTCTTAAACTCTAGAGCCACAAAGGGTGCATGCCTAAGAAGACCTCACTATTGTTGAAAGTAATAAGAGAATTATGTTCTGGATCCTGTTAAACCAACACGTCTGATTAAAATTCTTGTCAATAACAAAATGGACTCATATTGTTTACTACCTTTCTTTTGAAATGCAATACATCTTTGTATTAATCATCTCCTATAACTTAATTCAAGAATAATTTTAAAATATGAGTATTTTTCACCTAAACTTAACTCATTGCTTCCAAATTTTTGTGACTCATTCATGAAAAGTAGTGGGTGAAATATTTTAAACATGGTTACATTTTTGTCGATCTTTTCCTTCAATATTTAAAAAAGGTTTAATGGGATCCATCTTAATATTGTTTCTCATGATCATAGGCTAGGATATACAGAGACAGTAAGTAAATCCTTCTCTAGTCTTAAGTGGACAGGGATTTTCCAAAAGAATCTGTCTTTGTACTCACTCCCTTTTCTATTCTGCCAAAATCTCTCTCTCACACTCTTATGGTCTAGAAATGAAGTGCAAAACGAGAGAAGTATTTCAATTGCACTTCAGCCACATTCATTGAAAGAGGATCTCCCTCGTCAGTGATGCAACACTCCAACCTAAATGGGATTAAAAAATTAAAAAATAAAATTTAAAACAATCCAAAAATAAATAAATAAATGGGACTAGACTCTCCTGACCTTTAAACCAGGACACAACACTCCTAATCTGAATCACATTCTCTCCTTGCGCCCACTCCCATATTTATCCCCTGGGCCCTTTCAGTGTTATTGGTTTGCTGGCTTCTCCCTCTACTTAGCTATCTAGATTTCGGATTATTTCCCTGAAGAATTCATTTACATTTATATACCAAATAAAGCACTGGTTCTTATTCTGCTAAGAAGTTTTGCAAATCATTTCTATGCTCATGAGTCAAGGGGTGTGTTAGGGAGAGTTGGGTTCTGATAGGTTTCTTTTTTTTTTTCTAAGATTTTATTTATTCATTTGAGAGACAGTGAGATAGAGAGAGAGCATGAGAGGGGGTAAGGTCAGAGGGAGAAGCAGACTCCCTGCCGAGCAGGGAGCCCGATGCGGGACTCGATCCTGGGACTCCAGGATCATGACCTGAGCCGAAGGCAGTCGCCCAACCAACTGAGCCACCCAGGCGCCCCTGATAGGTTTCTAATATTGGATATATAATTTCTTTTTATCATTTTGTTCTCTCCTTTATGTCTCTAATAAAGATGTTCAATCAGACCTCATTGAAGCTGATCTCTAGACATCACCCACCAAATCGTTACATTTTCATCTCTGATTGCCCTTGGGTATTATCACCTCTTAACAAGCTATTTCACTTCCACAGAGTGAAAAACAGGTTGCAAGAAGCATCACACTGAGCTTTTTAAAGTTGTTTGTTTTCATATTCAGACTACAATAAAAGCTTTTCGATGAACATGAGTACAAGGACCAGACTAGGCTGCTACATCAAAAAATAAATTTAAAATGTAAAGTGAACAGCAGAATGAGAATAATTGCAAAAAAACACTAAGGGCTGGCCTGCTTTACCATCTAAATATTACCAGTCTAGATGACACGAGAATCATGCTAAAAATAGCATGAAAAAGCATCACCTTGCATTTTCCAGTTGCTATACACAGGCCATCAAAACTGGGAGCTTTCTAATGATGTATCTCAGATGACTGACACAGTTCCTAAACCTCAATTTTATTTGAACTATACCATGTACCCAATGTAATCGAAAGATATAGAGAAGAGAGATCGTAATGATAACCTCTCTAGTCCCTTATGCTAAACTAGCCTATAGATATCAACATACATACATACATACATAACAACTTCTTTGTAAATCACGCTGTCCCTTACATCCAAGTGCTCTTGGGAAACTAACACCTGCCACCCTTAACACTTTCTCATTAGATGCTTCTCTAAAATCTCAAGAGTACTGTAATTAATCGCTTTATCAAACAAACAAAAATGTGATTTGGATGCTGTGAAAGAGATCAGCTTAGACAACGTTTTGGATATAATGTCTAATATCACCTCTTAGTTTGATGGTCATCACAAACATCACCAAAATCTAAGAATGGCTAATTTTTTTTTTAATAAGTGTTCACTTGGGTATTCTCACCATTCAATTGTATCTTAACAGTTCATGAAACACTTTAAAAAAAAAAATAAGACTATTTCAGGTAGTGAAAATTTAGCAACTTCTTTGTCTAAAGCTTTGACAATGTATAAGATCTAATTTGCAAAGGAGCCAAAGTAGTATGAAGACCTTTCTTGTCTGCCTTTTCCCCCCCATTAAAAACAGAAGGTATTAATCACCCGATTTCAAAAGCAGCTGACTGATGCTATTCACTGAGTAGGGCATTCTCACTAATGTGGCCCCATGAATAACTCTCAAGGCTTTTATTATGGCTCTGAGTGGACTCTTAGCAGCACAGTCTCCCTTTAGCAAACCCTCATCCCCTCAGGCTCCAAAAGGATTATAGATAGTGGCTGAAAGAAAGCATCATTGGTAAAAACAAAAGTTTTTAAAGAGACACAAAATGGGAGTAAAGTGGACATATTGGAGACAAGTCATGATTCATGGCCTGTACTGTGCTCTGCCTCTCTTTCTCTTACTCAATACACTCTTTAGTTTTACTGCTGGATAAGAGGAGACCAGCCCAGTGCACTTCTCCTAGCAACCAATGTCAGTCAGCAAAGAAGGCATGTCATTTGCTCAAAGGGAAAACAGAAGAATTGGGGTCATACAAAGCCAGACACATGTTCTTTTGCATTTGATCCCAAATTGATTATCAAAAAGGATTCAGTAAATGCTAAATAATTCTGTTTTATGTGAATGTTAACAATCCATAGAACTAAATATCAGCTTGTCCACTTGCTATATAGTAGAGTTTCAAATGCTGGTCCAATTCATTTCATTCAAATGTTCAGTTTTTCTCTTTTCCAATATTCTCCCCACTCCCAACCTCTTATCCTTCACAGAGATTACCCCTCCCAGGTACATCCTTGCACCTCCTGGACTAGTTCTAATACAAAGATTACATGTAAATTCCTATAGCACCCCATGTTCAGAACACTTAAATCGAATCCTAAGCCAGACTATAAAAACAAGGGTCTGCTTGTCTGACTGCGCATGCCATCTTTAGCTGCTGCTTAAGAAGATAAAAACCACTTTCTGAAAAGAAAAGTTGAACCAACGTGGAATTTAAACTTAACACAATGAGACACATTTACTGGGAGCCTCAAAAATCTGGAGAGAGTTTCATAACATCCAACTGATGAACATCACAGGTGTTACAGTTTAACTGAAAAGAACAATAATAATTTATAGCCTGGAAATTGTTCTTCTTAAAAGTTGCCTGTTGGATTGTGAGGCATCAAACAACTCAAGTTTATTCATATCTTACAGCCATGTGTGTATGGGGCAGGGAGAGAAGAGGGATCTTTGCCCAAAATCTGCACCCACATGTTGTACGTATTTTTCTCATTCTTTTTTCTTTCATTTTGTATTATGAGTCGACATTATCCAGGCTTTCCAATCCAAAGGCGGATTGAAACATTTAAAAATATACTTAACTACAAAATCACCCACATGTTTTCATGACGATGAGCGAGGAACTCCCCAGTTAAATCTGTTAGCACTTCTTTTCTGGTGAAATTATTAAACAGCATTTGTGAGGAGAAAAGGAAGCTGAAAAATCAACTGAACGATGGCTGAAGATTTGTGAGTACAGGGCTCAGGTACCATGGAAATACTCTTTCAATGTTAGCTTTTAACTCTTGAGAATATCACTGCAGTGAAAAAAGTAGTTCTGAGACCATCAAATTCATGTTCTAACTCTTCACGGTCCATTTTGCATGAAGAAGAAAGTGCAGGGGAATTGCTCAGTTACCTGGCATTTTCTTTTTCAAAGGTTACATCCTTCTTACTCAGTTTCTCTTCCAATCAGTGATCCAGGTTGTGGGGGGTTCACATAATTGGTATTTGGGTGATGGCTTCTTGCTGTAGTTGTTGACATTCAAAGGTATTTCAGAATAGACAAGCTGTTGCATATTTAAGGAGGGGAAGGTGAAAATCCTTCCCTAGTTTAAAAGATCAACAATGAACTTCGTTGTCAGTAACTACATTATTTGACAATACCTTAAAGTTCACTTTAAAATAAAGATATAAACACATCTTAGAAGGCCTGTTGCCAAGTTCATACTGAATTTCCCTTAATTTAATGTTACCCTGAAAACTATATTCTATATGCCTAAATGAATTAGTTTAACTGTATTTTAACATTTGCCAGCATTTGGAAATAAATATTATAAAACTTTAAAGTGTGCCCATAACCTTGATTTATAGAATTTATAACCTTTCCTTATAAAGAAAACTTCTTCATTTAATTTTTTTGAAAATCAAAAGTTCCTTTTTTGATCATACCTATGAACATTTTAATTGTTTATAACTGTTGCATAGGTTTTAGACAAATCTTCTAAACAAAAAATGGTTTCAATTGGGGGTTCCTGGTTTAAACTTGAAAAGACATGTATGGCATAGTTGAGTTATATTCCATGTTCTCCAGTTCATTTCCAAAAAGACTTGGGACCAAAAACTAGGGGGAAATATCCCACATCAATCCTTACAATGGAAATTAAAAAGTGGCTATTACCTCTGTCTCCTGAGCTGAAACTGCTGGCTTGCATATGGTTCTAGTTACAGTGGCCATAAAGTAAGTACATTGGCTTAAGACTATTGTTTTCTCAATATTATTATTTTTAATTCAATTTATTAATGAAGAAACCATGAGTTCCACTGGTCATTAATGGATAAAAGTGGATGCAAATCATGAGACTAGTGAATTTTACCTATCATCCGTATTCATGTCATGAAGCCCACACCAAAATACAGGGTTATACCCTACATGGATTGGACAATAAAATGATTATTTTCAAAGACAGATGTATATGGTTTTGGATAATTTTTTTCAGGCTAAATTTTCTCCTCCAATTGTACTCAAACATAATCATAAATGATAAGGCATTAAACTAAATTACTTACAATAATAGAATCTAAGGCTAAGTGGATTCTGGAGATTACACAGTCAGATCTCATCTTTTTTAAAGTAAGGATCTAAAGTCATACAATTAATTAGTAGGAAAGCAAAAACTGCAGTCTAGAGTTTCTGGCCACCCAAAGTGTGCGGTCTTCCACAATAGTAATGATATTGTTTCACTCAGATGATCCCCTCTGATACATACAACCGCTCAATATGGAAATCAAATTAATGGATCATTGTCAAAATTATTAGAATCAATGTCTATACTAAATAAAAGAAGGATAAGTGGACTAGAGAAAAAAATATGGGAACAGACTGAATGTTGATATTTTAAAAATATTTTCTATATTAGGAGTGTTTACTTAGAACAAAGTAAGTTTGTCTTATACAATATTGATCTTCATGGTACTCTATATCAAAAGCACCAAGTAAAAATATTCTGGATAACATGAAAATCAGTCAGTATGAACCAAAATGCAGTTTTACATGAGCATGATCTATTTGGTAACAAATTGCTATTTGTAATAGGCCTCTCTTGTTTATTCCTTTCATTCATAATGCCACTCACTTGGGAATCCCATTTGTTCTGTAATCAGCATATGATGCAATGGAAACACACCTGTCATAGCACATTTGTCACAGTTGCACAGGTGTGGCCACAGATGATTGCCCTTAAGAGGCAACAAAAGTTCTTAATCAGTCACCTGAAGACTCATGCTAGAAAGACTGTATGAAAATTATCATGAAATGCATCTCAAACACAGTTCATGATTAGCTTGATAGCCAAAGTCCTCTGAAAATTGCTTGTAGACGATACTGGAAAGGGAATAATGATATAATAAAAATAATAATATATAACACTTAAATGGTTCTTATTAAGTACCAGGCACTCTTCAGAACATTTCACATATGATTTGTCTCTATATAACATATATACATATATATATGTGTTTTCCTATATATATACACATTTATTCCTCATACCAACTGTTAGGAGATACATATTATCACCATGCCTATTTTACAGACAAAAAGGCATAAAAAGTTTAAAATATTTATTCAAACTCACTCAGTAGTGTTGGTTGACTGACTCTCTTTCAATAATCTTACACTTTGTGCCTTATGGACAAACTACGTTACAATTCAACTAGATTTCTTGCCTTTCCCTTAGCACACCTTTGTCATCTAGGTGCCATTCCTCCTATTATTCCTTTTGCTTTGATGCAATTTCCAATCTTTCTGCCTATTAAAACCCCCACTTCCTCTAAGTGACCTATTTGATCTTGACTTCCCTCAGATTGCACCAGCTGGAAATCATCTATTCCTTCTGAGTTCCCACACTATGTTGTACATATCTTCAACGATTTATCAGACACTACTTTTCCTTTAGCGACTCAAACATGTGTTATCTTCTCTTACAAAGGGTGATCTTGTTGAAGGTGGGAACTATTCCACAGGTCATTATGTTCCTCCCAGAGCCCACAGCAAGTTGCCTTGTTTATAAGTGGATGCTCAATAAGCATGCGCTAAATCAAGTAAATAACCTCAATGTATCTCAAGCTATTTCTCCTGTTGACATGTCCAGAATACAGCTGGTCATTTCAGTAACAAGAATCTAGAACTCTTGTTAAAGAGTTCCAGGGCTGAGAAGTTGGAAATATCTCAGGAGAAGCATGGTATAGATATAAACATCTCTGGACCCTAGTTATAGCTCTACCACTAAGTAACAAAGGGATCTGTGACAAGGCACATAAAATCTCTGAGCTTCAGTTTTCCATGTGTCCAGCCAATGACAGAGTTGTACCACATACCTGCAAAAACTTTTAGCTCTGAGATGCTATCATTCCATGATTTATATTTAACATTACTGAAGTCTCTGCTAAAAGGGAAAAGTTCAATTTTGGTTAATTTCATTTGTAAGACTTTACAGGATGATTGGAGAAGACTTAGAAGACAATCACTGAAGAGATCAGAAATTAGTACAGGTGGGAATTTAAGGTATATTAATATAATATAAAATTGTTTCGCCATAAAACACCATACCGAGCTCATAAAGGCCACCCAATGCTTTCTTTCCAAGGCGAATTAAAAGAATCCATTCACCTGATACATTGCCAGTAGGAATGTAAAATGGTACAGTTGCTTTGGAAATGCAGTTCCTCAAAAGGTTAAACTTGGAGTTACCATATGACCCATCAACTCCACTCCAGGTACACACCACAAACAAATGAAAATACAGGTGCACATGAAGTTTAGTACACAAATGCTCACAGCAGTAATATTTATAATAGCCAAAAAGTGGAAACAACCCAAATGTCCATGAATTGATTAATTCAAAGGATAAATGATATAGAATAGTACTCTGCAATAAAAAGTAATGAAATATTGATTTTGCTACAACATGGGTGAGCCTTGAAAACATTAGACTAGGGGAAAGAAGCTAGTCACAAAAGACCATGCAGTATATGATTGTATCACATGAAATGTCCAAAATAGACATATCTACAGAGACAGAAAGCAGACTAATGGCCTCTTAGGCCTGGCAAAGGGGCGGTAGAGGAGGAATAGGATATAGGATTTCTTTAGTTGGATAACAAAAAAGTTCTAAAATTAGATTGTAGTGATGGTTGCACAATTCTGTGAATGTGCTAAAAATCACTGAGTTGTATACTTTATGTAGGTGAAGTGTATGGTATATGAATTACATCTCAATAAACTTGGGAGAAAAAAATATTCAATTAGTAAAATTTAGGGATGTCTATATTGGCCCTTATCTCAGTGTTTTAAAAAAAATAAATTTTCCAGTTAAGACCCCTTTGAATTTTTTTCTTAAAATCAAAAGTAGGTCTATAAAGAGGGTCAAACCTGCCTAATTCCTGTCTATACTTCAGTTTAATGTCAATGATGATGAACAGGGCCCTGGATATGATGATTGCAACAACAGATAGGGTAGGACAATGCCCACTACTGAGGTATTACTTTTAATCTTCCTCTTCTTTTTCAATTATTAATGAGACATATATTTGGAGACTAATATTAGAAATAATCCACTTAATTCAATCTCCAAAAATTCACTTTCTGTTGCTAATGCATACATGGAAAGCTGCCCTAAATGTACAGAGAAGTCTCAATTTCTAAACTAGATATCATTATACAAGTCAACATTCCTTAGTGGGGCGGGAACGTGTATGCTCCTATTAAGGCACATCAGAATCATTTAAAAGAGTTCCCTATTTATACATGTATCATTCAATAATGTGCTAAAAACACAGCAGTGTTAGTGTGGGGTTAGGAGGAGAGTGACCATGAAAACCACCATTATAGAAAATACTCTTGGTTTGATGGAAAAAAAGCCTATCAAAGCAAATGGTCAATTCTATGTCTTCTGCCAGGTGAAAAGCAGAATATTAAATCACTGGAAATCATGATGTCTTTTGTGTCAAAATATGCATGTTTGAGAACTCTCTGTCTCTCACTAGACTCACATACACAGGTGCCCACACACAGATCCAAAAATAAATAAATAAACCTAGTTCAAATGGCAAATGTCTCATGTGTTGAGAAGGGCATGAAAATAAACATCTCAAAAGCACTCCATGAGCACATTTTAATTTATTCAACAAATATTTTAATATCTACTATGTGTCATCCAGTGCTCTAGGCACTAGAGGAACATTATTAAGCATGACAAACAAAAGTAAGTCTCTGCCCTAGGAGCTCAGGGGAAGAGTCAGAAAATAAATAAACATTTCTACCTATCTACTGTTGGGAGAAAATTCTCCATGGGTCTTTCATGTTTCTGCACACCTTGCTAACAGAGCCACTAATACTCTTTTGTTACAAACTATCTTTTCAAGTATACTTATATGCCAAATAGTCTTCTAACGGAGAGATGGACTCTCTTGAGAGCAGAAAGAAGATTTGCTTATTATTCAATATAGTCAAGGCAATGTCTTCCTCTGGGGCAACGGTTAGGCAGTTTCCTTATTGCCTGTTATAAAATATTCAGGTTCCCAAGATCAGACTTCCTCAGCTGTGTGGCTAACCCACTATGTGTGCATCATCTACCTGGGCCGCACTACACGGCCTCCAAATGACTTCAGGGACAAGGTAAATTGAAACGAACATAACATCATGCTGCTTGCTATGGCATGACTAATGAAGTCCATCATCTCTGATCCAGATGTCTCATTTCTCCTCCCAGCATTCATGAAGTTGTGGCATTCTTAACTTCTTAGCTTGCAAGTAGAGTAAGGTGTCAGTCCCTTCACTGCTGTTTACACACACACACGCACACACACACACACACACTTCCAGGAGGTGATAAGTGCTATGAAAAAAAATTAAGACAGGTAAAGGAGGCAGCCCAATACTGTTTCAAGGGAAGTAATTTTAGATAGGGATGCCCATATTTCTGAAGAGATGATATTGGATAGGGACTTATTAAGTCAATTGGAAGATTTGCCCACGCAAAAATCTGAGGAAGCACATTTCAGTTAGAAGAAAGAACAAATGCAAAAGCCCTAAGTCAGAAACAGAACATCAAAAAAGAAAGTTTTAAATCTAGGTGGGGGGGTGTGAGCAGATGAGGTCAAAGAGGCAGAGAGGGGCCTGAATAGTCTTGTAAACCATTGTGAAGAGTTCTGAGTAGAAGCCATTACATAATTCTGGGCAAGAAGATGTCATTATCTTATTTATATGCTTTTAAAAGGTCCCTCTGGCTACTGTAGACAACTAAGTGGGATGGGGTAAGGGGCGGCGATTGGAGAAGCAGCAGTGGAAGCTGCATAATCATTTCTCAGGCTATTGTAATAGTCCAGTTTTTGACCAGGATGATAGTCGTTAAAATAGTAAGAAATGTTTGGTATCTTATTATTTGAAAATGCATCAAAACAATATAATGGATGGGATAGGGGATGGGTGAAATAGGGGATGGGAATTAAGGAGGGCACTTGTGGTGAGCATAGAGTGATGTATGGAAGTGTTGAATCACTATATTCTACACTGAAACTAATATAACACTGTGTTAACTAATTGGAATTAAAATAAAAACTTTATAAATAAAACCAATATAATGGATGCTTAGAAGAATGGATAAATGGATAGATATGTGGTAATCAAGCACAGTAAAATAATGCTAGAATCTAAGAGAGGATATCTGAGTGTTCACTATACAATCTTTCAGCTTTGCTGTATGTTTGAAAATGCTTAAAATAAAATGTTGGGGGAACATCACAAATACACACATAAAATTGTTGGTATCGAGCTATATTTCAAAGGGTTTACTAACATGTTGGATATGAACTATGAGAATAAGTCAAGAATAATTTCTAGTTTGGGGTCATGAAAAGCTCTATGAATAGTGATCCATTTATTGAGTTGGAAATGACTAGAAAGAGAAGAAGATTCTATCCTCAGCTTGAGTTTGATATTTTTCCTTTTTAAAAAATTGAGATATAATTGACATATTATATTAGTTTTAGATATGCACCATAAAGATTTGATATCTGTATACATTGCAAAATGATCACCACAGTATGTCCAGTTACCATCCAAGTTTGATATATTCTTATTAGCTATCAAGGAAAAATGTCAAGTAGTCATCTGGATATGCCAAACACTATTCCAGGCACTGGAGAAACAAGAGTATACAGAAGAGCCAAAGTGTATTCTCATGGAAGCTATATTCCCCCACACAAAGATTACAGCAATATGAGAATTATCAGCATTAAGATGGACTTAAGACCCATATGACTAGATAAGAATTCTTAAGGATTAAATGCAAATGGAGGAGAAAACACTAAGAATTAAGGCCTAGGTTATCCTAAAACAGTTTTGAGTTAGAAATAGGTATTTGGGATGAGAATACTATACATTAGATGCTATATTAGATCTCTGTGATGGTATAACATGCACTTAAAACATTGAAAGAATTGATGGGAATTCCCCCTTAAAAGACTTTGTGTAATCATTCATTTGTGCTTTATTCAATAATTTTAAAAAAAGAAAACCAATATCAATGTATTGATTTAGATTGATAGGTCTATACCTGGAAACACTGTAGGAAGCCAACAATATTTTTCTTTAAAAATAAATCTATAAAATGGCACTCTATAAATTTCCATTGTCTGTTTGAACTCAGATCAGTGGACTTCTGTTTGCCTAACAGGTAAAAGATAGGATCAATGCAAAATAAGTTTGCATAAAGTTATATAGTATTATAAAAGAAAAAAAAGAGCCCAATTGGATATATCCAAAGGTAAAACATTATTAATGTATCTCCTTTAAAGGCAGATTTTCTAAATTGTTCTTCAAGAAACATATTTTCTCCACTCTTCAAATGTTTCTCTAATTCTTTCCACCAGGTCCCCCCCCAAAAAAGGAGGAGGAAAAGAAGAAAGAAATGAAGGAAAGAAAAGGAAGTGGAAGAGGGGGAAGAAGAGGAAGACGAAGAGTAGAAGAGAAGTTGGAGAAATAAGTAAAAGGAAAATCTTTTTTTCCCTAAAACTCAAAAAACCAAATTGAACATCAGACGTCAATGTGTCTGGTCAGACTGCAGGAACTACTGAAGCAGATATCACTAGACACACACATCTCACATAACTAAGTTCCTTTCATTACTATATATGTATCCCAGTAGATGCAATGTGCTTACATATCAATATTTTGATTGTCTAAGATGCTATTTTATATAAGCTGCTCAGAGATGAGATGACCAGAATTATTATTATTATTATTTTGTATAATCATGACTTTTTTTTTCCTTTAAGATACTCTTTTTTTTTTTTTATGTTCTAAGAAATCCTTTTGGTTTATGGTCCACATGTTGCCTAGAATCAAAGCTTATTCAAACAAAGCCAGTTTAAAGCGATATTACTACATAGTTGCAAGAACAAATTTCAGGTTACTTAATATGCAATTTAAGTTCTGAAATGGACTACATATGGCTATGATAATGAGCCCATTACTAAAAGGAACACTTCAGCAAAATGTATAAACCTGTATGAGATTATGCATCTACACTATGCAAACACATTATCGTTATCTCCCCAAATACCATGTGTGCCATTTTCATTTAAGAATAGTTAAAAATTAAAGATAAGAACATTATTCTCATTTTAAAGACATCTTTTCACAATTATTGCAAAATTACTAAATTGACACAATGCACAGGAAGTTGATGTAATTAAAAAGCATTGTGGTAATTTATGTTTACTTCCCTGTAAATGACTGTAGAACCATAGTCTCATCTAAAAATAAAGAAAATCTGGAGAACAAAAGCTAAACTCAATACATGTTCTCCTATGGAACAGTAAAGAAAAATATGCATGTGGTTCATGAATCTGTATTAAATGAGAAAATCTTTATTTACATCCCAAATAGAAAAGTTTGTCTGTGGTTCTCAACTAACTTAATGTTTACTCTCTATGGATTCCAACAGACACAAGATACTGAAAAATCATAAATAATATTAGCACATATCTCCTAGGAGGAAGCAAAACTCCAACATTTTTCATATACTATAAAAATGCACATATAAATAACCCACCAAGCAAATTTCAATGCAAATCTATGTATCATCTGTCACTGAATAAAATTAATTTCTGTGTCTAGCACAAGGATAGTCAGTATATCTTTGAAATGGTACAAGCTTCTCTAAATTTGAAATTCATGGGGAGAATAAGCACACACTTATAAGAAAGGATAATAAGTAAATAGAAATCATAGAATCCTGGAAGAGAAAGGGCTTAGAGATCCTACAAACCAACCCTCTCATTATATATGGGAACGCTAGGTCTCAGTGTGTTGAAATAGCCTAGAGGGCAGTGTTGTCTACATCCCAAATTTTCGACGATCCCCATGGAGAAGCTGTCATCATTCTGGAGTGAACCAAAGGCAATCCAATGTCAAAGGTATGCTTTATGTACTCATTCAGTAAGTGCCCACAGCTTCCTTTGCTTTAGAAGTAGTAGATGCTAAATACAAAAACTAGTTTCACACGCACAAAAATTTACCATTACCTTTTCAACTTCTCAACCCTGGGCATTTTTCACTACACAGCCGGGAATTTTGCTGCATAATTGTGATCCAGACATAAACTTGCCCCTTATCTTATAATATTAAATCAGAACAAAGGTCCTAGGTGTGTCTCCTGGGTAGGAGGGGTGAGATAGGGAGAGAAGGAAGAGAAGAAGGGAAAGAGGAAAAGAAGGGAGGGAGTCAGGTTGGGAGGGAGGGAGAGAGGGAAGGAGAGAGATGATGCCTTGCTACTGCTGTTCCAGGAAGCTGGTTAATTGCATTTGTTTCATATATCTCCAAACACCCTGGTACATTAATTACATTCTGTAACACCGAGCTCTTCTGATTCCCTCTGTCACTTCCACTGAGCAATTTAATTGTATTCCTCTTAGCTACACACTAATTCAAAAAAAAAAAAAAGAAAGAAAGAAAAAAAACTCGGTGGTAATTCGGTAGTCTAATGTACAGTTTATACATGCATTCCTGGTATTGAAATATGTAAATTCATGGTTTATGAGGATATATGATCAAAGTCTTCTTATCATGATAATCAAACACACTTGGGAAAAATATGAAAACCTTTCGGTTAGGGCAATGTAAATGTATTGTAAAGGTAAATGGATTAAAGAAGGAAATGTATGGTGACTGATTAGGTATGACTATAGATATTGTCACAGTGTGATTCACAATGATTAATTCCTACACATCAGCTACTTAGAAGGGAAAAAGAAAAAGCAGTGTGCCCACATGAATGCCTTGCCTCCTATCGCTGGGGGCAAAGGTACTCATGTAGCCTGTGATTGAAAACAGCCACTTGACAGTAGGTAAACTCATCTGTACCGCCTCATGTTTATAGAAAGCCTGCCTGTTTGTATCCTCCGATCCTCCAATCCATTGGGTTCTGTGCAGCAGAGGAGTAGCTGCGAGGAACCAGGATAGCTCCTACAGGCGGGCAGAAATAGGCAGTGTCCCAAAAATGAATTTGTCCACAATGCAAATGCTGGAGGAAAGTTTATGTAGCAACAAGCTACTACGGTGGCTCAAATACTTGGACCAATACACAGATTCTTTACAAGTATAATAGTTATAAACCTAAAGTCCGACAATCCACATTTTCAGGAAACAACAACAACAACAACATGCTCTACTCTTCTCATGAGACACATTCTTTCCATTGATTCAAAAATTAAAGTCCCTAGAAGGTTAATACCAAATGTTCTTTCGACTTTCTTCTTATAAACAAAAACGCATGTTAATGGTTACTTCCACACATCATTCAAAAGAGCTACATGTAAAAAAAAAAAAAAAAAAAAAAAAAATTGCAATCCTCTCACAAGAAACTGACATCCTGTGAAAATATCCCAGGAAAGCATATCTGAACAAAAGACAGGAGAATCAGAGGCAGGATGCTGTCTGCTTGACAGACTGACTCAACCCAGAGGGAGACACCTACAGCACCTGTTTCAGATCCCCATTGTGTTTGCCACTGGGGACTGAGCTGAGTGTTCTGTGCCCACAGCCAGCCCACAGCTTATGTTTCCCCCTTCCTGGAGCCTCGCCCAGTCTCACTTTTGACAGTTTTCTCCCTATGATCTAAATTCTTGATTCTGATTTCACACTAGAAGAGCACTCAGCCACACACAAGTGATACCCATTGAACCCCGAGATACCCTGTCTCAAATTCCTAACCCACTGAACCTTCGCTGAAGTGTCTATTACTATTTTTCATCACCTGAATTTCTAACCCAAAGTTCAGATACAAGAACAAACACCAAAAGGGAGTAGGCACAAGAGTATCCGAGAGATTTGCTTTAATATTCCTTTTTCTAACAAGACTGAGAGCCCATTATTTATTATCCAACTCCTCAATTAATTAAGTAAATTACAACAATAACAACAATAGGTGACTACTAACACGTTCCACTTGCAGCAGTTTAGAAACAAAGACCTAAAACCTCTGCCCCCCAAAAGCCCCTGTGCCTGTTCAAAAGGGACTAACAGACAAAATGTCATTTTATTTATAGCCCACAACGCGCTCAGAAAGAAATGGTTTTTGGGGTGGGGGGAAAAGATAAAAGTATTTTTAACTTACCATCAACTCGAACATATAAAAATCCACAGAGCAGTAGTTGTGTAAACATCAGCCGACTCATTTTGACATATTAAAAAGGATCCAGATTGTTTTAAGAAACCAATCCCAGAGAGCAAAAGTACAAAAATAAGTATCAAAAAAAGAGGTAGGTCCAAAGTTTAGACTTTCCTAGATGCTAATTAAAGTCAAGAAGAGCAAATCGCAAGATCAGAAGGGGGTCAGTGGAGAGGTCTTGAGTGGGGCACATTTAGATCCATCCAAATTAACAGAGGGCACTCCAAAGGCTGCTGTATTTCCACCCTCTGGCTTCCTAAATTCCCACAGAATCAGCCCAGCCGGAGGGATTATTCAAGTGTGTCTAACCCTCTCTCCTCAGGCTCCATTACCATCCAAAGTCAAGTTCTTTCTTCAGAAGTCAAGAAGATGAAGGGGGAGGAAAAAGACCTAATTCCTAGAAAGTGTTCCACAAACTTGCCAGCGCGCTGCCGAAAAACCATTGGCCTGCCTACTGGTGTTCTTTCCCCGGTCTCCTTCTCGGTAGCAGCTCCACGTCCAGAGTTATTTTTTTTTATTGTTATTATTTTTTTTTTTTTTTCACTTAACTTCCATAATAAGGATGTGTCAGAGCAACACTTTGCAGGCGGGCCGACTTGGCGGGCCTCTCCTTTGCAGCCTCGTTGCCTCCCTCCACCACTCCCGTTTCCGAAAGAGAGGCAAAGAGAAATCAGGACGGCTCGGGTGGAGAATCCGAACTCCTACGTGGTGGGGCTGCAAGGGGGGGAGGGAACGAGGGGCAGGGCTGAGGCAGCGGCCACCCCCGCGGTGCCGCCTCAGGGCGGCTGTGAGCCCCGGCGGCTGCGGGCGACCGCCGAGCCGGGCGAGTTGAGCCCCGGAGCCGGAGAGCGGGCGCGAAAGGGAGCGCGCGGTCCAGCCGCCCACCCGGGTCGCAGCCGCGGGTCCCTCCGCTCCAGCCGCCGCCGCCGCCGCCGCTCCCGCGGCCCCGCAGCAGAGCGTCCGCCTCCTCCTGCAGCTGCCGAGGGTGGAAGGACTTAGAGGAGGGAAGGCGAGGAGGCGGGAGGGGTGGGGAGGAATGAAAGCTGCTCGGAGTCTGCCCCGGGAGGGGGGCGGGGGTGGTGAGGGGGGGCGCTGAGCTTTCCACCTCCGGAGTCCGCCGCCTGCACGTGCAGGGGGCGCCAGCCCGCTGGGCGGTCGGGGGAGGGGGGAGGCGGAGGGGAGGGGAGCCGAGATTCCAAGGGGGACGGAAATTAACAAATTTGGAGCCCAAGCCACCGGTCAACTCCAACCCCTCTCCGTGCCTCCTGATCCCTCCACACTTCCAGCCTCGGCAGAGGATAGGTGGGCTCTGGTCTCCTGCTTCTCGCGGCGTCCCGTTTAATGGGCAGGTAATTTTCTCGGTGAGTGATTTCATGGAAGCCCTTCCTAATTATTCATCCCTCCGTCTGCCGGAGATGCACGCGCTTTCTGGAAAAAGATCATCCTCCAGGACCCAGGGCGCAGCCTCATTACCCGTTAAAATCACACAAACACTCACTCTTCACCTTTTAGCAAAATGAGAAGCTGAGCGGGAGGGAGAAAAGGAATGGAAACAAAATATAACCACCTTTTGGAGCGGGAAGGTTGTGTGTAGGTGCTTCCTATGTCGTTAAAAAGGCACAAGAAAAAAAAGGGGGGGGGTTGTACAGAAATCTCTAGCCTCTACCGGCTCGTTTTAGCCAAGATCTATGGCCCTCTGAGGAATCCCGGGGGGGGGGGGTGGCATCCCCTCTTATGTTACTCAGTTGCCTTATGATTCCTTAAAGATGAGTTTGACGCGGGTCTGTGGGATGCAAGGAGTTCAGCAGAAGATGCTTAGGTTGGGGAGAGGGGATCAGAGACTTGGGGGTGAGAGGTGTATCCGAAGCCCTTATCCTACAGAGACTAGCACCTCTGAAAGGAAATTCGGAAAACACAGGATGGAGGAAAGCTGAAAACCCACTGAGCTAAAAGAAGCTCAAAAAGAGCCGAATTCCAGCCCGAAGATGACAAACCCTGAAAATGAAGGCAAAAACCACCAAGTGAATGCCATCAGGACTGGGGATGATTATGGAAAGCCATGTCAGATCAAAGGGATGCCAGTGTCTGCGGTGCCCCCGGTGTGGCCGGTGTGGCCAGACCCACGTGTGATCACAGGCTCACTGGTAGCTGTTTGATGCTTGTTCCGGTGATTAGAAGGCGGGTTATGGGAACTCACGCAGGTCCCCCAGCCCTGCTAAATGCTGGATAGTGAGTCTTTAGTTCCCCCTACTGGAAAATATTAGGAAAGAGTCCCTCCGTTTGAGGCGGCTGCAGGAAGAGTCTTTTGTTTGGTGGATACATTTTGGTGTTGCCACTTAATTTAGGTCTCCCTGGGCTATTATGGAGGTGATACTGTGTATTTCAAAAAAAAAAAAAAAATGGTCAGCGACGCTTAAGCAATTAGGAGAGTTCTTATGGCATCTCAACATGCTCGGAAATTATGGTGATGAAATAGTCTTGCAAAAGAATAAAACCACTTTTCTTGTGAAGCATTAAGAGTAATTTCAGCACACTTTTGATCTACATTATTTAGTTGTAAAATTTAAAAAGTGCATTAACGTGCTGAAGTTAAATCACTTGAATCCTCACAGTAATGATGCTGACCGTGTTACTGTTTTACCACTCTATGAAAGAAAGGCTAAAATACGTGTTCACATGTTTTTTGTTTTTGTTTTGTTTTTGTTTCTTCTCAAAGGGCCAAATCTAAAGTCTGGGAAAATCCCCAAATTCACTGGAGTGACATCTCTCTTATCTATCTGTAATACTGAAAAATAACTGATAATTCTTTAAACATGTATTTTAAACCTTTGGACTGAGATTTAAAGTAAGGGACTATAAAGTCTACCTTCCCCCTCCCCTCCCCACAATCTCTATCTCAATCAAATTTCCTTACATGTATTCAATAAAAATACTCTAACAATAGATCTCCCTAATAAAAGAAAGCAGAAATTAAAATGATATAGATTTTAAGCCCTTAAACTTCAACATAGATCTCAGAAAGGAAGATATTAGAACATTTCACCTGGAAGACTTTTCTCATGGCTATTAATTTATAGGACAAAAGATAGATTTCATTTTATACTTGATAGACTCACCACCTATAGATGCTTTTCCTTAAGTGATATATAAAATCACTCGGAGGCGGAAAGGATGTGTGTGGGAAGAAGGGGGGATAGGTTGGAAGAGAATGACCTACCATTTACTATTGTCCTCTAGGGCAGAAAAGTGTTGCCTCATATCTTACAGAAAGTTGTCCTTCCGTAGAGTATAACAAATGAGCTCATGGGGAGAAAAGGCTTATTTAAGGGAAATCCCTCTGGTTATATTTACTTGGCATTTTGGGCCAGGCATCATCATTTTGCATTCATAATACTTTATCAACTAAAAGTGGCAAAGAAAGCCCGTCATTTCTTCCCGGTGCCCCTTTTTGCTAGACGCTACCTACATTATGTAATAATGTCTAGAACAAAGGAATTTTGGAGTCCATGTTTTCTGCTGTTCTCCAAGATAAGTTCATAAGTGATATTTTAAAAGAATGTTTTGTCAGTATCTCATTTGATATTAAACATGATTCAGGAAAACTGATGTTACTTTTTTTTTTAAATCTCATACCAAGTGATGGCTTAAGATTATGAACAAAACTCTCACACTGTCAACAACAGTGAAAGTCAGCAGACAGAAATGTAATATGGACAATGTTAAGTCCACCGGGAACAAAGACATCTCCTTCTGGGAGATTTGATAAGATCCATATTAGAGAAATGTGTATATTTCAATTAAATTTAGCACACTTACAGTGAACACTGTCTATGTAAAAAATTGATTTCCCACCCTAATTTTTTTCTTAAAGTAAAGGAAAATCTTTAAAATCTGAACATTCTACTAGATGTTGGAAATTCAATTTTAGCAGTGATTTAGCTTCGAAAAACATTTTGTTAAGGTTTTCAGTAAGACAAAAAGCTAGAAATGGCTTAGAACAATGAAGCCCCACCACCACTAAATCAGAGAGTTTAAGATACAAAAAATTAAGTGGCCTGTTGGTTTCAATATCTTTCCAAATCCAAATTGTCTTTTCTTCTCTAAACAAGCAGCTGAATAGAGAAATGTACATAGAAATCTAGGCTCCATTTATGTAAAACTTGGAATGGTATTATTATGTACTCAAAATGTGCCTACCAGATAAATATATATTTTAATACATCTAAAGACAACTGTGTGTAAGAGACTATAATTAACCCTAATTTGGGTAAGGTGATCAAATGGCCTTCTTTGTGATTGTACTTCTAAGTTGGCATTCATGGAGAACCATAAAATACTCATCTGAAGGCAATCTGCACAATATAAGATGGAAAATATTAAATATTTCTTTTCCATATCAGATTTTTCAAAAATGTGGCATAAATGGAAAAACCCCAATCCATTTTTTTTTTCACTTTCCAATATACTCTTGTTATAATTGTCAGATAGTATATACAGGCAAATCAAAGGTTTGATCCAGGATGATCATTTTAATATCTGCCACCATGTGGTGAGCACTTACTCTGTGTCAGGGATTTTTCTAGTTTTTAAAAATTCATCATAGTGTTTAATTCCTATAAAAGTTTTATTATGTGGGTGATATCATTCCAATTGTGCAGATGAGATTACTGAAGATTAGATCTCTTACCCAAGTTAATAAAAGGTGCAATACTCCTTTGAATCCCGATCTGACCACAAAATCTATGCTAAGTGTTAGGCTCTGTTTCCCAGGATTAATTTGAGATACCTTCCACATTATAGAAACATGTTAATAAATTGCTTTGATTGATAAATTTAAGAAAATCCCTGATGCGCCCAAAATACAGAAATATGTAATCAGTTTTTGTTTTCAAAGTTGAAGAATTTTTTTAAAGCCAAGAGATCGTCATGTGTTATCTGTTCAGTTTCAACTTATGTTACTTTTTGTTGCAGTCCACCTTGTTTCAAAAGGGATTCGAGAGGACCAAAATAGATTACTTATTGTTCTTCTGAAATATGTTCCAAGTATCTAATTGCAATCAGTTCACTTTCAAGTATTCATCAATACTTTTATATACATAGTAAGTCTGCCTTCCTATGTATCTATTGGTGATTCGTACTTTGGTTGCATTACCTGTAATTCTTAAAATATTTTGTTTTTAGAAATCTGGAATTTAAGGTGACTAATATATGGCAATCTTTCACAAAAATAAAGTGTTTCCTCCCAAATACCATCACTTGTGATCAAGAAGAATTGTTTTCTTTCTTTAGAATTAAAGTCAATTTGGAAAATCTTTTTCTATCTTGATTGAAAAGTTGAGTGATACTTTTAAACTTAACATAGTTTTTGAATCAATAAAATATTAAAGTAATGTGTAATATCGAGGCATAATTTCTCTAAGCGTGTTCACCTTAAAATTTGGAATTTTTAAAAACACACAAAAATCTCCGAGTTCATTGAAAATATTATACCCTCATGATGTTAGTACTCCTCATTCTGCAGTTGTCCATCCCCCTACCCTGCCTTCATTTGAGTAATCTGTGAACCCTCAACCTCTGCCAAAGTTAAAAATTAACTCTGTGGTAGCAAAGATGATAACCTCTCACCTAGATTAGAAAAGTGTTTTTATAATATAGGCAAAGTTGTCAACCTCACAAACTACAAGCATAACTTGGTCCTCTAACCATGACAGGCTAGGCTTTGTACATTTGCATGGTCTTTTTTTTTTTTTAATCTCTATTTAAAGATTTTGAGTTCTTATTTTAGTATATAGCCTAATTTCAATGATGTTAAGTAATACACTATTTGCTATTTTTTTACATCACAATATCATGAACCAAAGAAAATCCCTTTGATTCTTTGCCAAACTATTTCAAGTCCATCTGCTCCAATCTGGGCTTTGTATAATTGAATTTTAGCAATGCATAACTGTAATCCTAATAAGGAAGATTTTTAAAAATCCAAGAGAATTTATGTTGTTCTTAAAAAGAAGGGATTGTCAAAGATGTGAGAAGAGGCTTCTCATATCTATAGGTCTCAGATTTTTACAGTTATCTGCTCACCGAGTGTGTTTAGGACATATTTAATAATGGATTCTTCAAATTCAAAAGAAGTTGCTTATTCTCTTTCACAATAATATCATGGAATTAATCCAAGGGCACATGTAATCCAATTGAACTGCCTCTGTTTCTATCATACAGAAGAACTAATCTGTTTGGGAGCAGATTTCCAATATCCAAATTATCTTATTTCTGCCTGATAAAATAACTTCTGACTGCCTGTGGAGTCCTTTTTAACAGTGAATACTAGCTTTTTTAGTAGTTAGATATCATCAGGAAGTCTAGATAATATTGTTTTGCTTAAAAACATGAGAGATGTAAATACACATTCTCTTCCTTAAGTGATAAAGTGAAATATATGGATGAAATCATCATGGTCCAACTTTACAGACAAACCTGCAAATGAAAGAATAATATGACATAAATTACTTCATGTCAAAATACTTTAATTTGGATGAAAAGGAGTATAGAAATAAATGATTTTTGTAATTTCAGCTTTTCTATTATGTACAAGTACTAATGTCAAGGGATCAATGAACTAAATGATTAAGATTGAAAAATGCTAGTACAATTTTTGACAACTTAATACAAATTGTGTGGTTCCCCTATTGCATTAGCTTGTTTTCATTTTTAATAAATTGTCTTTATTTCCAATAACTAGTTCCTTACATTTAATAGGAATATGAAATTTAAGTATGTTTACATTTTATCTAATATTAGATAGGTTGGGCATCTAAATTAATTTATGGTTTTCAACAATGAGAAAAGTTTCACCAAATCTCTGTCCTTTAATTTCTGTCCTTTTTTTTTTTTTCAAAGATTACACATTTAGGATTCTTTCCTTCAGTGATCTGGCAAACATGAGTGTTTGAAGTACTGACTGATATAGATGGGGCCAATGAAAATTATGTAGCATGATGATCATTGAGGGATAAGCTTGTCACTATAGCTGGCTTAAGTCCAGGTTGTTACTTATCTATTATTTAGTTTCTTCCTTCTCCACTTCCCACCAAACACACACATTAAAAAGATGTTATATCAGGGCACCTGGGGGCACAGTTGGGTGGGTGCCCGGCTCTTGGTTTCGGCTCAGGTGGTGATAGGGTCGTAAGATCAAGCCCCTGGCAGCTTCTGTGTCCAGCATGGAGTCGGCTTGAAAAATTCTCTCTCCCTCTCCCTTTTCTCCCCATCCTGCTCTCTCTCTCTTTCTCTGGAATGAATAAAGAAATAAATCTTAAAAAAATAAAAAATAAAACAGGGCACCTGGGTGGCTCAGTTGGTTAAGCAACTGCCTTCGGCTCAGGTCATGATCCTGGAGTCCCTGGATCGAGTCCCGCATCGGGCTCCCTGCTCGGCAGGGAGTCTGCTTCTCCCTCTGACCCTCCTCCCTCTCATGCTCTCTGTCTCTCATTCTCTCTGTCTCAAATAAATAAATAAAATCTTTAAAAAATAAATAAATAAAACAAAACAAAACGTTATATCACAAGGCTGGATGAATATTTACGGGATCTCTGGTTGTCTATTTTCCAGCCTTCATTCTGAACCATGTTTAAACTATCAAAGAGACATGAAAATTTATTTTAAAGACTTCTAGAGATTTTACAATATTTTTAAGTAAACTATTCACTTGTCATCAGGAAAATTTTAGTGTTCTCTAATCTAAATGTGAAGTAGCCTTTCTACTCTGTTATCTCTGCTAGAAGGGATGATGAATGGGGACCTACGTGTGGAAAGATTTAGCATGCTGGCTAAGAGCTTGTGCTCTGGATCAAGCAGATCTGGATTCTAATCTTGGTTCTACCACCTACAGTGTGATCATAACAACTGCCTCGACGGAGACAAAGATAATAAGTGTCCACTCAGAAGAGCATTTGGATGATGCACTTAAAGGCCTTGGCACAAAATACATTTTAACTGGTTTCCAACACTTTGGTCATCGGAGTATACTAATGAATCTCTGTCCTCATGGCAGAGGCAGTGCTGAATGTTAACCTAGAATCATCTTTCCTCCTTTCACTCAGAGCTTGGCCAAATTACCCAGATGCCCCAGCCTCCCTTACAGTTAAATGAGGTCGCGTGATTGAGTTCTAGCCAATGGAATACAGGCATTTCTAGGTCTGCCCCTACTCTCCTCAATGCTCTCTGTCATTCACTTAGTGGTCAAATCCTGGAGAAAACACTGAGCAACCAGGTGGAAAAAACGAATCCCAGAATGGTGGTGTAGCACAGACTATCTCACTTTCTCTCAAAGACTTGAGGCTATGAATTGAACAATGAATAACTTGTAATGTGTTAAATTATCGAGGTTTTAGTATTCTTTGTTTTAGCACTTAGCTTATACTGACAAATACAATCAGCTCCTTTGAATTTTGCCTAAAGTATAAATGGAAATGTAATATATTTCTTCACAGGACATTAAACCATGATTAATGTTAGAACAATTAAATTATAATAATACCTAAGTTTTTAAAAATAATTACTATGTGGCAAGCACTATAATAAACATTTATGTTGATTGTCTTAATTATCACCGAGCATAAGAGGGTGGTATTATTTTTAACCCCATCATTCCGAGTAGTTAATGTAACCACAAATTGATGAAGAAACTTTGAAAAGTGTCAAAATTTGAAACTGAAACCTAGCTGGTGTCAACAAAGCCTGTGATATCACTGAGAATCCACTAGGTTATTCCACTACAGTTTCCCAACCGTTTTTTCATTGTTACTCCCTTAAGGAGCATGTTTAGACATTTTGTTTTCTAATCACCTCTCCATGGAATTTTAATACCAGACCCTGTGGATATGTTTATATATTATATGCATGTATGCACCTTATACACAAAAAAGTGAGATTTTATTTTGCCCTCAAGAACCAATTTTACATTACTCCCACTGCGAATGCATATTCTACACATACAAACAATTCCCAAATCTCAAGCAACAAAGGCTATTTCTTGCTATATTGTGAGTCTGCTGGGGGCTCTGCTCTACATCATCCTCATTCCAGGACCTAGTTTGCTGGAGAACCCATTTTCTAAACAAACGGAAAGGCAGAATATGGCTGTTAAATCCTCTGGCTGGAAACAAATGGCCCTATTTCTTATATATTTTATGTTTTGTTGCCAAAGCAAGGCACAAGACCCAGCCATTCACCCTTCACGAACGGCAGAAAGCTGGAAATGCTTGTTGAGCTGCTCTATTTACTATCACACATACCCATCTCCTATAGATGTATTTGCTTTGAAAGGAATTATGTAAATTTATTACACCAATATGGGCTATCACAAATTGAAGAGAAACTCTGTTTGACTATTATATGATTCTGGACTGGGTTGAGTAGTAGTCCCCAAATTCATGTCCACTTATAACCTCAGAATGTAATCTTATTTGGAAATAAGGTCTTTGCAAATGTAATCAAGTTAAAATGAGTTTATAGTGGATTAGGGTGAGCCTTAATCCAATGACTAGTGTCTTTATAAGAAGAGGGTGGGCACCTGGGTGGTTCAGTGGGTTAAGCATCTGACCTTGGTTTCGGCTCAGGTCATGATCTCAGGGTTGTGAGATTGAGCCCTGCCTTGGGCTCCTGCACTGGGCGTGGAGCCTGCTTAAAATTTTCTCTCTCGCACTCCCTCCCTCTAAAACAAAACAAAACAAAACAAAACAAAACAAAAAACAAAAAAAAAGAAGAAGAAGAAGAAAAGGGAAAGTTAGACACACACAGAAGCCACAGGGAACAGACAGCTATGTGAAGACAATGGCAGAGATTGGTGTTATGCTGCCATTTGATACAAAATGCCTGTGGCTCTCAGACTCTGGAAGAAGCTGGAAAGTATTCTTCTCCAGAGCCTTCAGAGGCGCATGGTTTTGCCACACTTTGATTATCTAGCCTCTAGAACTGTAAGAGCAAATTTCTGTTGTTATAAGCCACCAAATTTGTGGTACTGTTTTACAGCAGCCTTAGGAAATTAATATAGCCACTACCTGTTTTAACCAATTCAAAATGGGAACATAACTTTTTAGTTACTAAAGCCAAGTGAAGAGGTACCTGGGTGGGGTAGTCAGTTAAACATCCAACTCTTGATTTCAACTCAGGTCATGATCTCAGGGTCCTGAGATTGAGCCCCAGATCTGGCTCCGTGGGCAGCGGGAAGCCTGCTTGAGATTTTCTCCCTCTGCCCCTCCCCCCACCCTCTTGCACATGCAAGCACTCTCTCTCTCTAAAAGATTTTTTTTATCTATTTTAGAAGGGGGTAGGGGCAGAGAGAGGGAAAGAAGCAGACTCCCCGCTGAGCCAGGAGCCCCACACAAGGCTGGATCCCACTACCCTGAGCTGAAATCAAGAGTCAGATACTTAACCAACTGGGAGCCACCCAGGTGCCCCCATATATAAAATCTTTAAAAATAAAATAAAGCCAAGTGGATAGATGGTAAATTAGTAGAGGCCTTCGAAAATAATGGTGATATGCATTATATATCTATTTAAATCACAAGTTTATCCTATATGTACATACGCACAAATAGACACATATATATCTAAATTCAAAGAAAACTAGAATTAAAGAAAAATTGAAATTTAAAAAGTTTACTTGAAAAGATCCATTTTAGAATTTCAGAATTGAATGTTAATCTTTAAGATCATCTATCATAATCTCATTATACAGCTCAAGGATAAGAGGGCAATTTAATTTAATAATAGACATCTTATTCATAGATTAGTCTTTTAAAATTTATATTAATTTAACCAAGCCAATTTTAGAATTTAGATATTGTCTTTTGTTAATTGTCATTGCAATTGCCAGTGGGTTTCTGATTAAAATCTATTATATACATATTAGCGCATTTTAAATTCTTTGTCTAATTAGAATTTTCAAAACAAAAAAGTAACTTTATATCATGAAAATATTAGAAGAAATTACTAAAGTTTATTCTACAGTCTCTATGTGGAAATATAAATAACAATAGTTGGTCCTGGTTTTATTCTTGTTTGTAACTGAATGCCTCTGCACAGTGTAGTAAAGGCCATCCGAGATCCGGATTTGCACAACTAAGTATGGCAGTGAATAGAAGGCTTAAGTCATTTCCTCTGTTGATTTATGGAATGTAGTTTGAGAGAGGGAGAAGGCTTCACTCTCATCATTTGGCAGCTCTCGTTTTAAAATAAAGAATTAGCCAAATCTCAGCTTCTATATCACTAGTCCAGCTCCTCCATCAGTTTTCTTTCTATGTTCTAAAAAACAATGTAATAAATAAAATCTTTTTAAAAAATAAAAAGCAATGTATTCTCCAAATTTAGAAGCTCCCCAAATTACCAAACACATGACCTATCCTGCCAACTTTTTTCATATGTATAGTAGCTCTGGCCTGAGCCAGTCAATCACCATGATCATTAACAAGTAGCGATAAATACACTTACCCCTCACACGAATAAAGATATGGAGCCTCTTACCAAGTTGAAGGAACATAGTTTCATCAGTCTGCTACTTTCGGTCTAAAGCAACATCCCTAATAACAAAGACTGAAATGTATCACAAGCTATTTTATACAGAGAAACATACATAAAGTCCAGACCAACTTCATAAATAGATATGCCAATCAATGATCAATGATCAATCAATCCAATAACAGGACTTAGTGCTATGTTTCACAGCAAAACTTCAGTGTGAAAGGGAGGTGGTGGAAAGAAGAAAGAATTTATCAGTTGTCTTATAGTCACAAAAGTAAAAAAAACAAAAATAAAACAAAACAACAAAAAAAGAAAAGATAGATGTTAGAAGATTTTGGAAAGGAGTAATACATTCCTCAAATTTTCAGCCCCATGAATGGTGGCATGGAGCAGAGTTAGAGGGAAGTGCAAAACCTCATGTGCATAGAACCAGGAAAAAAAAAATAGATGAGATATCAGAAGGTTTTGTTAAGTTTTTGGAGGACCTAAAACAGATCAGGGACAGGGAAAAAGATTACTCTTTATGAATGACAAAAACAATTGAGATTTTGAGAAATTAAGTAATGTCAACAAGAGTGTAAAAACAAGAGTGCTGAATCCTGATTGACATCAGAATCCATTTCATTTCCACTAAGTTGTGCTAATTTAATGTTGATCATTGTTCTCCAGTCATAAAGAGGGTGTGTCTTTTTTTTTTTTTTTCCGAACACTTTTAACTTGAGGAAAACACTGGCGATTAGCAGATGTAGGGATTTCAGAGCAGTTCCTTGTTTATCAATGAAAAGGAATAAGGAAATAAAACAGAAGAAAAGGAAAATAAAGGTGGGGGGACAGAAAGGCAGGAAAATGAAGCAGTTGAGACGAGTGTTGGATCAGCATGGTTTCTCTAAGATAAAAAAAGCAAGAGAAAGATGGGCATTTCACTTCTCGGCTTAGTAATCTTCTTTCTGATTTCTTCTACCCACTTCACTTTTGTCTTGTAAGAAAACTGAGATGTGGCATCCTTGGTTTACTCCACAGGATTTTGAGCCAGTTTAGCTGCAATCCCCACCCCACCCCCACTAAATTAAATCCCCTAGTGGGTCAGAGAGGCGTACTTGACTCATACCGTTTACCAGAGATCTGAGCCTGACTCTCCATGGTCTTTAAGGGAGCTCTCACCGCTCAGAGGATTATATTAATTGCTGTAGTTCAGTCAAGTACTATGCTCACATAAATGTGGCAAAGATTTTCCTTAACATTCCTGTCATGATAGTGAAAGAGTTAAAGCAACTTAGTGAGTGTCATGTAGCAATTTCCAGCTCAGAATTTGGTTTTACATTGGTTGTTCAATTTACTTTCGCTGCAATGTATGCTCTCTGGGGTGTCCAAAGTGGTAATGTCTGTGTATGCTTTTGCATGAACTTTGGAAGCAACAGATGAGCAATTCAATCTCGGCCCCTTTCACATACGCAATGTCAGCTTCTTGGAGATGTCACTTTCTGAGTGTTTGGGCCATCAGTCTGACAAGAGACCTAACTGTTTTAGGAGCTTCGGGGGGTTTCTTCCGAACTGTTTCCCTCAGACTGAGATTTCTTTTTGTAATATGATCTTGTCATCACTACTGTCATCAGAAAGACATATAAGGGGGTTATTAACATTATTGTTTGTCAGACTTCTATATTCATTTTCCTTAAAATAGTACTGTCTCAACTGAGGAAGAGAATTATATTTTGCCTTGTCTCCAGAAATGCTTTTAAATTAGAATTGATGTTTGAGCTACATTACTTTTCACTGCTGATGTAATTTAGTTTTTTTATGTGAATGTTTGATAAGTAGCAGTATGACTCTATCTTCTAGTTACAAATCCATTAACCCCCCCCCCCACACACACAAAAAGCTGTTGCTTTACAACAGTAGTTTTTATGCCAAAGACAAACACCAAAATGTATTATCTTAGTCAAAATGCCTGTGCCTATTCCTGGATAAATCTCCAAGGCATGAGAAACTTACAGTGGTTAGAATAAAGAAGATCGGGGGAAGAAATTATTCATTTGTTCAATCACTCAACAAATTTTTACTGAGTACTCTTACATGCCAGGCTGTAACAGAAATAATGTCGGCTTCATAAACGTACATTGCTTTTCTGGACTTTAGTTCCTTCATCTGTAAAATGAGAAAGCTGGACAAGTGACTTCAAAAGAGTAGTCCCTCCTAAGAACAGATATCTTATTACTTAATTTTGCTCACGTAGAAGGTATTTCCAAGGATTTCAGCTCTTGTATTAATAATTGGGCTTGAGCCCTTTGCAGAAGATAAAGAATCATTGCTTTAAGTGTCAGATTCTGTGAAATAAGATTACTTTGAAAGCTGTGATACGGGGTCGTGTTTATTTTGATAGTCTTTCATTGGTCAGTCTGGTCCAATCCTTTATGCTTGTGGTGACGTCCAGCTGTCCGAGTGTTAGCAGTTTTTCTTCAGTGGCAGGTGTAGACTGGGAAGTGTGGTCATCCCTGCTTGCTGGTTCATCTGTTACATTACATATGCATAACGTACCTGTCTTATTCTAATATCACAACCCTCTATTAAAATAAAAGAGGATATGAGCATCCCTGATATAACACAGCTTATAATGATATATATGTAAGTATACATACATATATATATATATATATATATATATATATATATATATATCATGCCATACATATAACGTACCAGTCGATGTTAAGTGGTCTCTAGGGATTCCATTGAGTTACATTATTAAAGCCTATAGGACGGAAGAAAATTATAGTAAACTCTCATGATTAGAATGAGAAACAGAGACTTAAGACCTAGCATGAGCATTATGTACATTTCTGTCGTTTGCCTATCTAGTTACAATGAACATTTAGTTTTGACTGTTGATTTGATTGTGGCGATTGTAGGGAAGGAAAATTTTAAAATAAATAAATCAAAACATTGGGGTGTTCATAGCAGAATTACATCTGCCGGTAGACACTTTTGAAGGCTATTTCTTTATCAGGTACCACTTAAAGCATAAAACTATGTAAAACAGCAAGTTAAAAGCAGCAACAAGGAAAATACCTCTCAAGGAGTGATGCAGAGATTATGTGGGCATCTCCAGGGATTCTTACATGTTAATCCCTAAATACTAAGACTGTAATACTTTCCATTAGCACCCTACCAGCCTATTCTAACACCCCTCGACACAAATGATACCACCCAGGAGATTTTCCCTAAGAGAGTTGTAAAGATTCTTGAGGTTGTTTGCATTTCAAAAGAAATTCACTTAAATCATGAATCTTTTGTCTAACCTTATGTCATTCCCTTTTATGTTCAGTTGGGAGCAATTTGTCTGTTCTTTCAGAAACTTTTGTTAGTTGTCATGTTAACTAAATTTCCAAGTCACTACAGGACATTACTCTGGTTTTGACCTTAGCAATAAATTTATATCTGAATTTGTTATACCAGGAGAACTGAAAAGCTCCCACAAATTTAATTATTGGTGTCACTTGGGACATGTTTGATTGTATCTTAAGATGTAACATCGTAGCAAAACCCTAAATAGAAAGCAGCAATTTTGGAGGCATCTTATGAGGTGATGGCAGGTTTAAGAAGTCATTAGTAAAGACAAGTTCAAAATAATAATTAAGGGTTGGAATGTAAATGATATTCATTGATCTAAAATACCTAGTAACAAAAATTAAAAGAAATAATTTTTCCATTATAGTAAAATATTTTGTTAGAGGTTTATGGCCACTTCCTTTCAACATAATCATCACACATTCTAAAGGGAGGAGCTAGCCACCCAGTCTCCTGCCTTTAAAAGAAAGCACACTTAATTAATTTACTGCCAAAGGACAGACCTTCTGTCGTTTCAAAAAAGTCCAAGAGAAAAAACAAAACAAAACAAAACAAAACAGGAAAAGGTCAAACTAGTGGTCATTTCACTAATGCGTCAATGTCTTCACTTTATGGTATTCATACATTCCAAATCATGTCTTTTCCTCTTCCAATATAGTATTCAGTCACAAATTCAAAATAAAGATAGACTTCTGGGACAATAATTAACACAAGACAATGCTCCAAAATGGTGATACGAAGATTAAGCTTATAACAGCAAATTTGAATTTCTTTTTTCTGTTCTTTTGCTTCATTATTCTTCAAAATGCAATCCATAGCTGGTACATACAGAATCCCCACATCTCCAGCTCTTAGTTATTTCTCTCAGTACGGTGAGAGGCTACAAATCCAACGTTAGCTTCTACTCTAAGTACCCCATTCTCTCTAAACACTGGATCATGGTATCATATATGTTTATGTTCATGGAATACACGGACAATTTCTTTTTGTAGCTGAGATGACCTCCTGTTTTGTTGGTCCCTGTCCCTCTCCATCAGCTACTCAAACTGCCCGTTTGACTTTCCACACAGTTGTGCTCAGTGCCAGACCTGTTTCTGCACTGACACTAATATTCACAACAATAAACATATAGGGCTTAAAGTCTTTCCATCTGACGTCCCTGAGACTCGAATGTACCCATCCTGCAACTTCTTCCATCTGATCTCCTCTCAAAGATTTCTGAGATAATAATTCGATTGATGCTGAAATATGCAGACAATGCTCTGCCTAACTTAAATTCAGAAATTTAACTGGGCAGGGACATGCTAAATCCATCTGTAGAGTGGTGTTTTGGGGGCAAGGTTGAGAACTTATAGTAACTAAGTGAACACTGTTGGCCTGTGTGTTCCCTCAACATAGAACTGACCTTCTATGCATATATTTGTCATCAGTGTGCATGATATACAGAGAATCTGAATTATTGGTCCTGAAAAAAATGTCATATTAAACACCACATTTTTGTACTGCAAGAGGTTAAATTAAGGTGTCTAATTGTAACTATAAAACATACTGTAGATATTCTTAATTTTCAAAAAATATAGATGCCTTTTACTGTGTCATTTTATGCATATTTTGTAATTTAAGTATAATCAGAATATTTCTAAACACTGCTTTGGCTATAGGTATTATAGACTAACAGACTCATTAAAATGAGAAGTTAATACTTCGGCCTGAGAATTTCACTAGAATGGGCAGATTTTAATTTTTTCTCTCTAGTTACATGTTTGAAAGAAGTGTTTTAAAATAATTCTGTGTTGATAAGGGGCTAATTAGGGTTTTTTCATACTTGTCTCTAAGAGGCTGAATCCTTTCAACACAGTGTCTAAATTCCTTGAACTCTAAAAATACTGAAACCTTTGACATACAAATGGTTATTAAAATTGTTGTACATCGTGACATTTTAAATCCAATCATAATATATCTCAACTATTTTACAATCTCTTGGAGGCTGTTTGACCTTTTATGACTTTATTTCCTTATCCACTATTTGGTTTACTTTCTAGTACTTTCCTGGAGAGAAAAAAAATGGTTTGTAAAAATATTATTTCTTAAGCCAGTCACAAAAGGACAAACATTGTATGATTTCACTATATGAGGTTCCTCAAGTAATCAGATCCATAGAGACAAAAAGTACAATGTTGGCTGCTGGGGTCTGAGGGAAGGGGAGAATGAGTTGTTATTTAATAGGTACAGAGTTTTGGTTTTGAAAATGGAAAAAGTGCAGGAGATGGATGTTTATGATGGTTGCACAACAATCTAAATGTACTTAATATACTAAACAATACATCTAAAAATCACTAAAATGGTAAATTTTATGTTTTGTTAAAATGATTTAATTTCATTTTATGGTATATTTTTCCACAATTGAAAAAAAATGTATGAATTTGCATGATTTCTTTGGTAAGTAGATTTTTCCACTGCTTATTATAGAAAATGTTTAAATACTAACAAGTATAAGGATAAAATTTTATATGATTCATCATCTTACCATGCAAGAAATAAGCAATGTTTTCATACATTCCTATTTTCTCTGCATATTGCTTTATAGTTGTGAGTTGTGAGTTTAGTATTTATTATTCTGTATTCTGCTTTTCTTCCACATAATATTGTATTAATGTTATTAATTTATTATAACCACCATTTAAGTGGTTTATAATATTTTATAATATGGATGCACCATATTTATTTAATATTCCCTTATTATTTGACATTTAGGTTATTTCTAGGATTATTCTTTGTTTCCTTTAATGAACAATACTCACTTGAACATATTTTCTATAAGCCATTGTGCACATTTTTCATTTCTTCATTAGAATTTAAGTGTTTGCTTAAATAGATTGACTTACTGACTCAAAGGACATGAACTTTTTAAGGTTTTTAATATGCACTGCAAAGATGCTTCTGAGAAAAACAGAAAAAAAATTACACTCTCACTAGCCATGAATAAGAGTGTCTGTTTCAATAACGCTTTAATATATAGAAAGTTCTCCCCATCCAAATATTTAATAAATTACTCAGTTCTCAGTTTTTACTGCTTAGTTTGTGGTTTTCTTTTTACATTTAACTGTAAAAATCAAGATGTGTTTTCAATTTTAGTATAATGTGAACATCTCAATTATGTCTCCTGGAACCTATTCAATTTTTATTTATTTATAATTCTTCCTCTTCTTACTTTTGAAACATCAAAGTATCTTTTAGTAGTTCTAACAATATATTGAAAATGATAATGACTAGAATCAATGATTGTGCTTTATGTTGGCTATGCTAAGCATTTTATATATATGAACTTGATTATTATCCTTTGGATTCTTATTACCAAATCGCCATTACTGTAAATTCCCTTTATTAAATCAACCAGCTAGAAGTGGTAGAACTGTGGTTCAAATCCAAATCTGTCTGAATCTAGGATCCAAAATCTTAACTTCGAGAGACAATACAGAAACATCACTTTATAGAAACCAACTAGTCTCTTTAGATTTGTTTTTCAACATTTTCCACAGAAATTTGAAACAATCTCTTAGCAAAGTTATAAATACTTGCAGATGAAAGAATCACTCAAAAATCATTTAAAGTGATGAAATTCTCAAAATGGAGGGTCTGTTTGTTTGGACATTCCTCACTGTTTCCTTCCCATGTAACATTTTCCCTCCTGGAATCCCCTGCTTACCATTTCTATTTACCTTCTTTCTTCCAATCCCTTCAAGACCTCTCTGTTTATGAAGAATTTCCTAATATCTTTAAATCACAGAGAACTCTTCTTCCTTTGTAATACTTATTTTGGGGAGCAGTTACTTAAAATTTATCCTAAGCTCTTTGAGGTTCTAGTAGGAACCACTGTTATGTTAGATCAGTGATAGAAGAAAGAAAGACGTTCTATTTTTGGAAGGATGACCTTGTTGGCCAACCACCAACATGGGAAAGGATACCCCTGGCTCAGAGATGGAGAAGGAGAGCTGCTTTTTCTTGGTAATCCAGAATGGCAGAATCAACTATGACAATAGTTGGAGATGCCACCAGATTATCCTTATGTTCCATTAATGTGTATTTTTTTAAAAATCTCTATATTGACTTTATATATGTTAGAATTAGAATAAATTTAAGATATTGCTCTGAACTGATAAGAGCTTTCCTCACTGTATACATCATGTTCAGAAGCTTTTCTATATGAAGGCAATATACAGGGCTTGGGCTAGGCTTTCAATATTTTATTAATATAAATAAAAAACAAAACAAAGTGAGGAGATTCAGCCTTATGCCCATAGTATTTTTGATTATCAGGTACAGTGCAAGTCAAAAAAATTGAATATTTATTGAATATTTATTAAAAATTGTGTGAATCACAGCATATATTTAAAAATAAAGTTGGGATCTTCAGACATATGTCCACACAAAAAAAAATAAAGTGAAATAAATAAAATCATGCAATAATATAGTAAATAATATTAGAATCTTCATGGGTTTATGGTTCTTCCTGATGTGTCTCATTTTTAATTTTGTCTTTTTTTAAGTAAATGATTTACATAAGAGACCTAAAAGTCTTTTTCTAAGGATGGGATGAAATATAATAAAATGTGAATTTTTTTTCATTTTGTTTCAGCTTAAGTAACTGTTAAAGAACTAGTTTTATTGAACTAATACTCTAGAATGATTGTGCAAGAACACCATGTCCAATCTACTTCATATACACTTTAATTTCTTGGGTTCTGATAGCTATTTGATGTTATCTCTGATGGGGTCAAATAATCTTTTCATAAATCAGTGTGACTTCCCCACTTATTTACTTTATCTTCCTTTTACAGTAGAAGGTTTTCTGTTGTGGTTGTCTTGTTTTTAACTCATTTCCTTTGAATTGAAAAGATGAAAGGTCATAGACACAAAGTCTGATTATTTTTCCACCTAACGGTTTCTGGAATTAGGTGCAAATTCCAAGGCAACATTCTCATGTTTTAATAGCCTTCTTTTGTTGTTTTTTGGTCTAATGTGTTTTTATTTTAGTTCAAAATTCTAGACAAAATAAAGATCTCCTGGTTTGATAATAACATGAGGTAAGATTATTGAGCACATGAGCTGTATAGTAAATTAAATAAGATTGACAGCAGATGTAGCTATGGGCTTTAGAGTAGCTTTAAAGTCTCAGACAATCTATGCTACTGATACCTGATCAAAAGCTTAGTAAATACTGTTTTAATAAATGAAGCTCACTTCATAAAGAAATATATTCTGTCTGAGATTAATAGTTTCCCACTTCCATGCTCCTATAGAACTAAGTTACTCTGAATAAACTTGCTTTCTTTACATTCAAACGTTCTGAGCGTATAGGGTAGCATGGTGCAAGAGAAAAGACATGAAATTTGGAGAGATATGTATGGCCAGATCCCCGCCCTAACACTCCTGGCAGTGCGGCCTTGGACAAAACTCTTGTCTAGGAACCTCAGAGCCTTCACCTAGAGAATGAAGATAGCAATTGCATTGCAGGACTATCGTAAGTATTAGAGGTTGTATTAGATTAAGCGATATGAACATGTCTTGGTAGATTAAAAAGTTCAAATATTGACTATTTCCTATGCTTTGATCTAACACATATGAAGGTAATGTATTGGTTAATGGTATTAACATTACTATCACCAGGAGCTGGACTTACAAAGATAAATGAATATGATGTCATTTTTGGTGGCTGAGAATCTTATATACATATTAAGATAGTGAAAGTGTACTGTTCACAAGCAATAGTAAAGCATTTTTAGTTTTTTTGTTTTTTGTTCTTCTTTTAAAGAAGAGATGCAGGTTTATGTGTGGGTCTAATTCACAGTGGCACCATGATCCGACAAAGCAAATTAATATCAAGTGTAAAACTGTAGGTGAAAACTACATATGAGGACATGGATAGTGAGAGGCAAAATAAATAAGTCAATAAAACCAAGTATTAATACCAGATATGGATCAAGTTTCATTTCAAATGTATGAATATGCTGTGCTAACGTGACAAGTCATTTAAACAGGTTTTCCTTTCTTGTTATGTTAAGGTTTTAGTTTCCTGTTATGTTAAGGTAAGGGATCATTGTCTGGTTTTCAAACTGTGGGCTATAGGCTGGGGATAGGGGTGTGATGCTGGAGAAACCCATCTAGGCCCAGCTTAGATAGCCTCTCCCTTCAGTCTTAGCAGGTACATTTTTAGCATTGTATATATAAGGGGTTCTTAAAAGAAATAAGCTGTTAAAAATGTGGAGACTACTGGCCTATAAGTTTAGCCCCTTCTAACTCTAAAATCCATTGATTTTTATAACTCTACCCAATATCAACACTGCTAAATGTCATCCCAGAATATAATTTGCATAGAGTTGTTTTAATCGTGGGTAGTTATAGGTTAAGTATTTCTTGATCCTTCAGTGACCTTTTAGGAGGCATTCCAAGAAGACAGAATAAAAATGGAGTGTTCTCTTAAAAATATCAAAGGCAAGGAAAAGATATAATCACTAATACCGCGTTACATTTCTGTGCTTCCTATAAATCCCTTATGTGTACACAAAGGCCTTTTCATTACAAACTGGTCACAATTTTTAGAAGTGACAGCACTAATAACAACCCCTAAATGATATTAATCATGTTTAAAGAAAAGAGATTTTGCTTTAGTAAAACATTAGCTAACTCTTATTAAATTGATTTTGGCCTCCTTGGTTAATTGACTTTAAACACTATTTCCTTAGAGCTTTTATGATGAGCTGCACTGGGGGGAAATGACAAGATTTCTCCTGAAATGCTGGCTAGAAATATGTTTCCTTTTTCTCTTAAATGATTATTTTCTTTTTTAGAAGACTTTTTGTAAGTTGAACTTTTAATGTGTAGGAAGGATACAATTGAGAAAGCAAATACCTGAAGTTCATGAGAATTCCTTAGATATTTATGATTAAATAATCTATGATTTGTGATCATATAAATGTGACAAAATTAACAATAGAAACAAAATTAATAGAGTGAAAGATTCATTATTCAGCAAAAGTAAGAAAGCAGGAACACAAAGGTTGAATAAGTTTCTGCTTATTCATTTAGGTGAGCGTGCTCTCTCTCTCTGTGTCTTTAATGGCCAGTATCAGCCCACAACTCCTTTGCTTGTGTGTGATAATAGAATAAAACTTAGGTGGTCTTTTGACCACCCCCAGTCTCCAGCTGCCCTGATTGTTCCTCCCTTAACAAAACCAGGTCTTTTCTGATCTAGCACCTCGCATTTTTACTGAGCTGGAGTCTCCACAGTTTAAGTAAAAATAGAAGAGTCTGACAGTAAGAACTTCCAACACCACCATGTCATGTTCTCAGGGGTTTCACACCTTAGAAAGTGAGTGTGAAAACTGCTGGGATCTGTATCCCAGGGTAGCCCCATTTGGAGTCACACTTGTGTGCAGTTCACCTTGTGAGTAGCTTGGGCCACTACCTAGTCAAGTGCAGCTGTAGCTGGGGAAAGAATGAAGCCTCCCATCCCTCCCCCTCCCCGTTGCTATTGTGAGCTTAATCAGAGTTTCACCCCGGTCTTCCAGTGGACAAATTACCTAAGTTGCTTGGGAAAGAGGAATGTCAAATGAAAAAGAAATCCATTAGCTGTTTGTGTAGGGAATCTTGAATAAGAGACAAGGCCAGTTTAGCGGCCCTTAAAAAACTTTTTAATGCTTTAGAGTCTGTCAGACCAAATGTTTATACCCTCTCAGATGCAGGCTCAAAAATAAGGAAAATGAGATTTCACACAACGGTAATCATCCTGAAAGTATTTGGGCAGACGTCACTGGAAAAAGGTAACCATAGAGAAACTAATGTTTATCAAAATACTAAATCTGAGTAACTTATATTATGGAATGTTCTAGGTTAGTGGAAATGCATAAAAATTTTCCACTTTTAGAGACACTGTTCCTAACTATACTCCCTTAATCCCCATAGCCTTTCATATCACAGGACAAGAAAATAATTGAGGCATCTGTGCTAATTAAAATTTGTTTTAACTTTAGGATCTTAAAATAGGTTATATTTACTAAGGATACAGAGATACTACCTTACCCCAAAAGAAAGGAAGCATCAATATGCTTTATCTAGTCTGTTTCTCCCTACAGGTTTCACATCTTTCACTTATGTCTAGACTCTTAAATACATGGGGATTGATGTGCACTATTTCTTGATGCATTTAAGTACTATACAATATTTATTGAAAAAATATGCATATGAGTGCACCCATGAAGCTCAAACTTGTTGTTCTATGGTCAACTGTATTATTATTTTAAACAATATAATTTATATTTAAATACATGATTTGTAAAATAACTTTACATCAAAGTTCTATTTGCTTTCTAGACCACATTCTTCTTTGCATCCCACTCTAAGAGTCATGCCTTTGTAATTATAAGCCCAAGTCAATGGGAAAATATAATTCAGTTAATAGAAATTGCCTTGACTGCCAATCTTTCAGAAACACATCTATCTTATAAATTAAGGTGTACCTATAATCTAATTTATTTTATCATTATTTTTCTACTTTCCTTTAAAAATATTTCAATTCTTATTAGATTAGTGATGTGATGCCTAGTGATTGCAAATTGTATTATGACACTAATATTGGCTAATGCTTAAAGATAAAAGGATTTTTATAGAAATTTCTATTTCTTTTTCTTAAATGACTGTATCTCCAGTCAACTGTATTTTCTAATTCTTACTTTAACATCTGAGATTAAAATAGAAACATTTCTTCTAAAAAAAAAGTGGTGCTGTTAAAGAAACTGAAATCAGATAGTGAAAAGGTATTAGACACAGAAATCTGCAAATGCAAAAGTGGAGTTAATAAAAATCTGCCATGCAAAGGGAAAATAGAGCTGAACTGGATTTAGGAAGATGCCATAGAAAGTACTCACGGCGGCTGATCATCAGGAGAACTTGAGTTAATTGAAATAAAGATTACCAGGCCAACTCGTAGGTATTTGAATTCAGTATTTCTGGGCTTGGGCCTGAGAACCTGTATTTTAAAAATTTTATCATGAAATTCTGATAATCAGCCAAATTTCATAATCATTGATTTATAAGTTTCCATAAGACCAATTTTGACAGTAAAAGCTTCTCACCTAATGGTCATCTTGTCTTTCTAATCCATCCATATAACTGAAATTCCTATTATCAGGTAACTCTTCAATTTCCAACAAAGCATACATACTGTTTCCAGGAGACTAAATTCACATATGTTATTCAAATTTGTTGGATAGTGTCATAGGATCATGTTACATTTGTTGTTTGTTAACATGAACTTCCCCGAGTTCATACTGAAGTTTCATGACACCTTGAAATGGAAGGCCAACAAAAGAGGTAAGATCCCAAAGACAACCTTGGAAATCTCCATTGTTTGGTATTTCTTTGCTCTGAAGTCATACATCTTAACATGGACCATGAGTAATTCTAAGATATACACTGGTAGACCCAGGGATACAGAAAACCACAGCATAAAATGTGCATACTCCTAGAGTATCAAATTTATTTATTTATTATATTTATATTAAAATGGACACAAATATATTATGAACTAAACATTTTATATGTTCATATATCCCTCATATATATATATGTATCTATATGTGTGTGTGTGTATTTATATATATTTGTTCTTAGAGAAGGAGAATACAGTTCAAAGAAATTATAAGAAATTTATAAAAAATAAGAAATTATATAAAAATTGCTTTAAATGAGTGCTCATATCTCCCTTTTTTTTTTAAACAGCATGCCACCAAATGATAAATCAATTCATTATTTTTTAAAATCTGGGTGAAAAATCTTTTGAATGAATTTTCAAAATAAGGGACCTAGCAGGAAACAGATGGCACATTCTCACTGATATTTTGAGGAGAGTTTAAAAGGGATTATTTACAAAAGTTTATGTAAGGCTTAAAGACAATTGCCCTGGGGCTAGTCACAAGAAGGAGCTATTACCACCCCTAGTCCTAAGAAGGATAGCTATATGGAGATGTCCCTCTGACAGGACTGTAGCCTTTTGTAGAGGGCTAAAGAGATGCAGCCAATTTGGGTCATTAAGTCTAAAAAGGAGTCTGGCAAAAATTCCCAAGTTCATGCTCTCCCTGCTTTACAATCACTTGCAAGTGCCTACCATTGGCCAAACTCAAGTAGAAGCCAAGCTGTTGATGTTGTCCAAATGGATCAGTCTCCCAGGGCATCAAACAGGGTGAAGGGTAGAGATGGATCTTGAGAAGTAAACAAGAAGATACCAACACAGGGAACAAGTCATTTTGATGCTACTACTATGTATACCTATATTGATTTGTATGTACAGATAGCCATTCATTCATTTGACAAATATTTACTGAGGGCCTATTATGGGCAAGGCTCTTGGCTAGGCACTAAAGACCTAATAGTGAAGCAAGTACACAATATTCTTACATTCATAGGGCCTTCTGTATGTAAATAGCTAAAGACAGAAAATTTGGTGTGCCTGGGTGGCTCAGTCGTTAAGCGTCTGCCTTCAGCTCAGGTCATGATCCCAGGGTCCTGGGATCGAGCCCCACATCGGGCTCCCTGCTCCGCGGGAAGCCTGCTTCTCCCTCTCACATTCCCCCTGCTTGTGTTCCTGCTCTCGCTATCTCTCTCTCTGTCAAATAAATAAATAAAATCTTTAAAGACAGAAAATTTTAAGTGCAATAGGTTTGATGAAGTATAATGCAGGATGAAAGGTAGAGAGGGGTATAGGTTTCAGTGGTGTTCAAGTTAGTAGCTCAAGGGCTGCCTCTGTGAGATACAAGAACCAACCATGGGACAGTCTGAGGAAAGACCTCTCAGGAAGAAAACAGGGCAAGTGGAAATGTCATCAGACTGGAACAAGTTTGGTGTATGTAAGGAAGAAGACAAAGGGCCAAGAAAGAGCCGGTAAGATGGTGGAGTCTGATGGGAAATAAGATTGGAGGGGCAAGATACGGCCTGCTCACGTGGAGAATTGTGGTTTACTATGAAAAGTGTTACATTATAAGAACAGATGTCTTTGGAGAGTTTTCAGTAGGAGAATTATGATTTGAGTTTTGTTTTGTTTTTTTTAAGATTTTTTTTTTTTTTTTTTTTGAGACAGAGAGAATGAGAGAGAGAGAGCATGAGGGGGGGAGGGTCAGAGGGAGAAGCAGACTTCCCGCCGAGCAGGGAGCCCGATGCGGGACTCGATCCCGGGACTCCAGGATCATGACCTGAGCCGAAGGCAGTCGCTTAACCAACTGAGCCACCCAGGCGCCCCTTATGATTTGAGTTTTTTACAAGATTGCTCTGACTATTCATCCTTCAAGAGAAGCAGAAAGCGGTTACAGAACTATTGCAATAGTCCAGGCTAAAGATGTTGGTGGTATGGACTGGTGGTAGGTAGGGAGAGTGAGGACAAGGAGATTCAGCATGTGGGTTTAAAGTCATTCCTATATGTGTATTTCAATTTTATTGAAATCAAACAACTACTATGACTTTTGAATGGTCAAACTCTCCCTCTCCTGTTTCTGAAATCAATCAAGTTCAGTGAAAATGACATAAAATTAAACTTAATAACTGATCCTTTGGGTCAGCTTTCTGATTATGCTTGCATAAACAGTCATTTTAATTCAATTAATAAAATTCTGAATTTATACCAATTAAACTTAAAAGCTGAATATATCGGGGCGCCTGGGTGGCTCAGTCGTTAAGCGTCTGCCTTCGGCTCAGGTCATGATCCCAGGGTCCTGGGATCGAGCCCCGCTTTGGGCTCCCTGCTTGGCGGGAGGCCTGCTTCTCCCTCTCCCACTCCCCCTGCTTGTGTTCCCTCTCTCGCTGTGTCTCTGTCAAATAAATAAATAAAATCTTTAAAAAAAAAAAAAAAGCTGAATATATCTGTAAGCCAAGATCTGACTTAGTTATACAAGTGATTTTTTTCATTAGTAATTCTTTGGTAAAGATGTATAATTTGGGAATAACCCTTTCAAAAGTGATTTTATCCTTTGGGGTTCTCTAACTAAACAACATACAAATTTGTGAATACCAGCTGTGGCCAAATGTCACTACCATCACACTGCACTTAAACACTGTTTACAAAATAACTCTGTATTTTAACTATAATTCTTATGCAGTGAATAAATTAAAATTACCAGGAATACAAACAACATTGGATTTGAATTTTTATTTTTTTAATTGTTTAAAAATTGGGTTTGAGTCATCGTTAAAAAATTTACCTTAACTTTTAAATAAGTGAGTTTGGTTAACAGTGATTTACTCAAAGAAAAAAATCAACTCAGATCCTCAATGAATTTTCTCAGTATTTTAGTGAATTACTGGTAGAGTGAGGACAAGTAATCACAAACTCTGAATTTAACATTAATGGTAATAACAATAGTAACCATTATAGTGTTTATTATGAATCAGTTACTGTGATAAATCCTTTAAACAGGTTATATTGCTTAATTCTATGTTTTGAAGTCTTAATTTATTCTTATTGGACAGATGAGGAAACTGAGCACACAGAAATATGCTTCAGTGTCCCTACTGCTATTTTTTTATTATGTTATGCTAATCACCATACATTACATCACTAGTTTTTGATGTAGTGTTCCATGATTCATTGTTTGCGTATAACCCGCAGTGCTCCATTCAGTATGTGTCCTCCTTAATACCCATCACCAGGCTAACTATCCCCCCACCTGCCTCCCCTCTAGAGCCCTCAGTTTGTTTCTCAGGGTCCATAGTCTCTCATGGTTCATCTCCCCCTCTGATTTCCCCCCTTCATGCTGCTGATTTTATTATAATGCATTTATTCTCATTTTTCAATGGTTAACATCAACAGAGTAGGAAAATAGTAAGTGAACAATAGTTTATATATCTACTCAGCAAATATTTATTGAGCCGTTACTTCATTTCATACATAATTTCAGGTGCTAGTGATAAAGTAGTGAACAAAATGAGAAAAAAAATCTCAAATTTTGTAGAGTTTCCCCATTTAAGGCCTTTAAATTTTCTGTTTAGTTTTTATTGTGCTTTCGTTCTGGATGATTTTAAGCAAACCTGAAGCAAGGCTCTAAGATTCATGTCTCAACAGATTTTTCCAATTCTATACCTCTAGCCTAGATAGGAGAGACCTAAAAATAAAAGGAACAAGTGCTTTTCATAAATGATGAGCAACTTTCTATGGTTTATGTTGTTTAGCCTATTCTTTTGTCATTAGTTTCCAGAGTAGGCTTCCCTATGCTTTATGTCCTTTGAAATCATGGGCAGAGGGTTTGTCTGTTTTATTAATTACTATAACTTCAGTACCTAGAGATGTTAGCTCATCTTTGGTAATAACTGCTAACAACTTTTTTCTAGACACCCTCTGTCTTTTCTGCATATATGACTCACCATCTTATTAGGTACAAAGTGGGTAAAGTTATAATCAAATGTGTCCTTTTTTTATGTGGCTCAATCAATAGAATTATCATTCTCCCAATTGCAAAGGAAATAAATTTGGAATTAGAATTGACATATATCTCCCTCACTTCATCTAACAATTAGGTTATGACCTAATTAGTCAACGACTATGTACATTTTACCACTTTTATCTGTAATTCCTTCAGAATATACATCAGTTACATACATACATGTAGCAATGAGAATAATCATATGGGGATGCTATAAATGATTTCTCTCAGAAAGAAAATCAGTTTCTATATATGGATACTGTTCTCAAATGAAAAGATATTGCTCTCCCTCTTTCTTATATTTATGGTCTCAACTGATTATTTTGTAACACCAATTGTGCAAAAACTATGTTTAATTTAATTTGGATTTGGGGTTTGTTCTAGATTACACATTCAGCAAGCCAAACTTTCCCACTATTTTTATTTTTGGAAAAAAAATCATAGAGTTATATTCTTAAAACACAATGATGCTAATAATTTTGATACAGTGTGCTTGAAGCACCGGGAACTTGAATTTAATTTTCCTGATAGTTTCTAGATGGGAAAAAACAAACTATGAAAGGAAATTTTAAACATCTGTAATTTTAGCATCAAACATATATTCTGATAATAATATATATCAGACTGGATTAAATAATGCAATGTTCAAATCCATTTAAAATAATAATGTTTTGCATAATTTCTTAGCTACTAAAAAATTAACATTCAAATCTAAATTAGTGAAGCCTTTTTGGAGAGTAACTTTAGAACTGACTAAAATTGTTTAAAAAAATGTATTTACTTAGACCCAGTGATTTCCCTTTTAGGAATTATAGAAATGTATCTCACATACATGCTTAAAGATGTACATACAAAATGCTGCAGGACTTTTTTGCAATAAAGAAAATTAGACCCAACTTAAAATCCAGAGGTACAGAAATTGGTAAGTTATGATATATCCATAATATGAAATATGCCACAGCTACTTAAAAACTGTAACATATTTATATATGCTAGCATGAAAATATTTTGAAGACTTTTTTAAAAAAGCAACTTTCAGAATATTATCTTTAGTAAAATCCCTATTTGTTTAATAAAATAAGTTGTGTTTCTATGTGTGTAAGTAAATGCAGAGAATATGGACAGAAAAGAGACCTATCAAAATTGGACTGAGGCTCAGTCTCTGAGAAATGTAGTTGGAATGATGGATGATATGAAGATAGATGGTCATAATTTTAACATTTCATATAATTGAAAATCTGGTGGGAAAAAAAGAAAAGTATATAATGAAAGTAAAATAAGCATGGTCATGTATTGATTTTTTAATGAATTCATAATTATCACCTGAATTAATAAATTCATGTGTGATAGCTTGGTTATATAAAATATTAACAGTTATAAAAATCACATATTTTAGCAAAGAATTTGAATCGGAGTAGATTTCCTCATCCCAGCTTTTCAAGGACAGTAGTCCCTCTCATCTGCCCTTCACTTTCTACAGTTTGTTACCCAAGGTCAATTGTGGTCTGGAAGTAGATGATCCTCCTTCTGACATTGTCAAAAGGTCAGTAGTAGCTTAACGCTAAGTCACAATACTTATGTCATTCACCTCATTTCATCTCATTACATAAGCATTTTATCACTTCACATCATCACAAGAAGGGTGAGTACAGTACAATAAGATATTTTAAGAGAGAGAGAGAGGCCACATTCACATAACTCTTATTATAATATGTTGTCATAATTGTTCTATTTATTATTAGTTATTGTTGTTAATCTCCTACTATGCCTAATTGATAAATTAAACTTTATCATAGATATGTATGTATAGGAAAAAAACAGTACGTATAGGGTTTGGTACTATCCATGGTTTCAGGCATCCACGGCGGGTCTTGGAATGTATTCCCTGCAGATAAGAGCAGGCTACTGTATCAACTGAAAGAAAACTATCCCCACTTTCATCAACATGGCTCTTCTAGCCACTAACTGTAAACTCTGTCGCCTCATAAAAGCCATACATGTTGACTAAAGAAAGTATGGTTTCTATTTTTGGATCTTGAATTAATTCTTATTACCTTGCTTGGAGACTATTGCTTTAAAGTTTCAATAGATTAAGGTACAAATTCCCTTTGACCTTTCACTTAATCTCCATATATTTTCCTCATTGTTCCTAAGCAAGCTATATTAACTTTTTGATCTTTTTCTTAAGTAATGAAGACCTTACAATAATTATTAACTACACTTCTTTTATATTTATTATCTCCCTTTTGATTTTTATAATTTCCTTTAATATTTTTATCATGTATGCATTTGTCATTATATCAGTTTTATGATTTTACTTTAAAACTTTATACTTCCTTTATTTTTTATTCTCTTATGTCTAGGATTTAAACCTCCAAAGTAGTTTCTCTAAATTTCATTTTTTTTCTTACTATAGAGCAATGGTAATAAATATTTTAAGAGTGCATTATCATTTATAAGGTACATTCTTTTTTTTTTTTAAAGATTTTATTTATTTATTTGACAGAGAGAGACACAGCGAGAAAGGGAACACAAGCAGGAGGAGTGGGAGAGGGAGAAGCAGGTTTCCCGCGGAGCAGGGAGCCCGATGCAGGGCTCGATCCCAGGACTCTGGGATCATGACCTGAGCTGAAGGCAGACGCTTAACAACTGAGCCACCCAGGCGCCCCTATAAGGTACATTCTTAGACATCGTCATGGAATAAGTTTACTAGTCCTATCAAATAGTTATTCTTAAAAACAAACCAAAACAAAACAAAAAACCCCACCACCACCACAACAAAAAACATAATAAAACACTAATATTCGGAGAAATCAAGAGACTTGTGTACAATTTACAAAAAGAAAACTAAAACTCAGATTCAGAGAAATCATTAGACATGAACTTGATTACAGTCAGTAAGTAGCAAATTGGGATTATTTTAATCTAAATCACTTCCTCCATTTCTATTCTTTAAGATTTATTTATTAATTTTAGAGAAGGGGGGAGCAGAGGAAGAGAGAGAATCTCAAGTAGACTCCCCGCTGAGCATGGAGCCTGGCTCCGGGCTCCATCTCACGACCCTGAGGTCATGACCTGAGCTGGAATCAAGAGTCAGACACTTAACCAACTGAGCCACCCAGGTGCCCCTCTTCGTTTCTTTTTTTCCTCCATCACATTGTGTGATTTTTTTCTTCCTGATTTCCTCTTGTTGACACTTTCACAGGTATTTTTCTAAAATAACTTTAAAAGTCTTACATACTGTCACATTTCTCCTACTTTCCTTTAGTTCCCCTCAAACTTGAATTCATATCAGAACTTTTCAGGGAGATTTTAAAATTACACAGCTTTCTTGAACCCATACATACATACACACACACACACACATGCACACATATTCTGCTATTCATTTTCCATCATCATTTGGCCAGTGTGTAAGTCACTGGTGTCTCTCTTTGATTTCTGTATTTCTATCAATTCCATACATAGTCTTGATTGGACAATACTCGAATTTTAAAGGTATAGTGAATCCTTGACCATCATAACAGAACAGGCTATTGTGTCCAGCAATCATGTCCTATCCACAGGACATCTGAACTTTTTTTCCTTAAGATTGTTTTCCTATAAGCCATACCTCATGGTGAGTTGTTTTTGTCAAAAAGGGAAAACATCTGAACAATCCCATTTTTAATCACACCTTAATTCTCATAATCTCCTTTGTAGTATCTAAGTAGTATCCACCCCTCCTTTGTATCTAAGAAGAGCTTCCTTATATAGTTAAGTGAGGGGCCAGAATGACTGATTATGTAAATTAGCCTTCCTAGTTTATCTTTAGGTAGGGTGGTAGCCATCTTTTTTTGATGATCTTTTTTCCTTTTAAACTTACACTGCTGGACCCATCTATAACCACTGTTGAAACTGCAATGTGAGGGCGCCTGGGTGGCTTAGTTGGTTAAGCAACTGCCTTCGGCTCAGGTCATGATCCTGGAGTCCTGGGATTGAGTCCCGCATTGGGCTCCCTGCTCAGTGGGGAGTCTGCTTCTTCCTCTGACCCTCCCCTTCTCATGCTCTCAATCTCTCTCTCTCTCAAATAAATAAATAAAATCTTTAAAAAAAGAAACTGCAATGTGATATGGTGCCTGAGATGTAACAAGCACTTTTCTGAAACCATGAGCAAATTTTTATGGCATAGGTTAAGTTATTCTGCTATCATTATTTCCAGAATAAGCTTCCTTATGATTCATATCCTTAGAGATCATGAATAGAGATTTTGTCTGTTTTATTAATTACTATAACTTTAGTGTCTAGAAATATTCCTGGCTAATCTTTGGTTGTAACTGTTAACAACCTTCTCAGATTGCTCATGTTTGGGTGACTATGGAAGTGACTATTCTCACCTTTTATGTGGTTAAAGATTAACTAATAGTGAAAATTTCACAAGAAAATATATTTACAATCCAAGTAAAGCTATTCTGATTTTCTTACATAATATATAGTAGAAGGTTATAGTTTTCAAGAAAAGCATCGAGTCTAATAATTGACTCATTAAAAGATAAAAATTTGAGAAACCACTGAGTTCTTTGAAGGACAAAGAGACAGAATATTTGGTAGATATTCAAGTTTTGTGTAAAGAAGGTTCCAATTAGAAGAGAAATGATTCTGTCCTTTTTTATGGTATAATCTTCTTTAAGAATCTGAGGGTATGACAGCTATGGAAAGCACATTCACATTCTTGGTCAAATTTCCTCAGAATCATATACACAAACCATAAATAATCTACTATCATGATAGAATCAACAACATCAGACAGCTAATCCATTAGTTGCTAGTCCAGCCTCCTTTCAGCTTTCTGCTGTCATTTATGTCATTCTTATTTTGTTTCCTTAACCTTATAAAGCACACTTTTTATTAGCCTTCATAGAGGATACATATACATATAAATGCCTTCAACAAAGCTCTTTTCTTTTCCACCTAGCTTATCAACGTTGTCAAAATATAAAATCCATTGAACAACAAATAAAATTAATCAGTACTGAGTGATACCTGCCTTTACAGTATAAACCCATTTTTTAAAGCTTTTTTTAAATATTTATTTATCCATTTGAGAGATAGAGAGCATGAGTGAAGGGAGGAACAGAAGGAGAGGGAGACAAGCAGACTCCTCGCTGAGCCGGGAGCCCGACGTGTGGCTCCGTCCCAGGATCCTGAGATCATGACCTGAGTCGAAAGTAAGAGGCAGACGCTCAACTGACTGGGGCCCAGGTGCCCCAACATAAACCCATTTTACTTATAAAATATATCATCTAACAAATATAAGGAATGTATGCCCAACAAATAGGACACTACTCTCACTTAACAGGTTAATAGGGCGTGTCAAATCTGTTCCAGAATCCATGGTTGGTGCTGTCACTACAAATGTAAAGAAGACATGGGCTCTGTCTTCAAGAAGCTCCTGGAGAGGTTAGGAGCAAATTCTGTCGTCAAATACTTAAAATGCAGTGTCAGACACCAAAGAAGGGCAGTTAGAAAGTGCGTCCCAGTAGGGATGCCATTTGAATGGAGAGAGGTTTGACAAGATATGGGCAGTGGGAGGGAATTTGCAGTTAATGGGAAAAGCCTATCCAAAAGGCATGATATTTGGGGGAAATGTTGCCCCTAAAATGTACAAGATGAGGATTGCAGAATAAGAGGGCTGGAAAAGCTGCTAAAGTAGGTAGAATCTACAAAAAGCAAAGTTTCTGTCATCACCATGATGTTACATTAGGTAATCATCTGCAAAATATCTGAAGAAACAAATACCAGTACCAAAACATTTTACTTAAAGGCAAAGAGTCTATAAATGGGGCTTTCTTCCGACTTTTGCCACCATTCTCTCAGTAATCAGTCTGGTCCCAAAAGAATCAATGAGAACTTTGATGATAAGCAGTTTTCAACTGAATTCAGACATTTGGTTTAGATTGGTTCCCTGGATAAGTTAGAAATACCATAGACATTGTATAGCTCCAGGCTAATGATTGACCTAACCAGAGTTCCTATTTTCAGAGGGAGTAAAATGTGGAAGTAAGTATACCTTCAATTATAGTCTCTCCTACTTTAAATCCTGAACTATTACTCAACTAGATGCCAGCAAGGAACAAAGAACTAAAAGCTGAAACCATTGTTGCCTACAGATTTTCTTTATATCCTTTTTTCTTTATTTTATACCATTGGCTGAATTACAAGCCACAAAGCTTGTTCTGATATTTAAGAAGCCAACCCAAAGAGCTATGAAGATTTTATTAATGTCAATAGCCATTAAGTCCCAAGGTTTCTAAAAAGTTTAACATGACAATAATATAATCCTGTTATTGAGGCACACTTTTGAAGTGTCCAGAGTTTATTACATAGGAATATACATATTCAAAGTAATTATCTTTGACTCAGATAAGAATTTAAACTTTACAAAGATTTTTAAAAGCTGGTTTATCAGCTGAAACACAACTAAAGAAGTGAACATGTATTTCTATGAAAACACGATTTTAAGCGTGTGGCTGTATATTCTGGGGCTGCCAAGTTCATAATGAATGGCTAACGGATCAGCCAATTAGATAAATTCTTGGCTGAGAGAGAAAAGACACATTTCACAATGTTCCCAGGAAAGATCCTCTAGATCTGATTCAAGAATCCCCATCTCTAGAATGCCTGCTCTGAAGTTAGTCTAACTGGGTGGAGAAGTGGCTTGAAAAAGAGCAAAGACTGATGGTAATAATAATTGTTCTGTTGTTGTTGTTGAGCATTTAGTATTTGCAACATACTTTTGTAACTATTTAATAAGTACTATCTCATCTATTCTCACAGCACTGTGAGTTAGGTAACATCATTAAAGTGTTCCCCTGAAAGAAATTTCTTATTTTGTTGCCCCTCTGTATTACTCCTTGATATGGACATCTCTTGCTCCCATGTACCCCCAGCTGTAGAGACAGTAATTATCATAGGATTGACGTGTTCCTGGAACTGTAGAAGTAATGTACTGATTCTTAGTTCATAGAGGATATTGCTTCTAAGCCAGGTAAGGAACTATAGAGGTGCTACAGAACAAAGAACATTTATTCAGCATCTACCATATTCACAGGTTCATAGAGAAAAATATTAGACACTCTCTCGTGGAGATGAAAAGTAGAGAATAATATAGTCAATATACTCAAGAGTGAGGTTGCTTTCTCCCTCTATTTTAATTCATGGTTACACAATACAAGATTCTTAGGGGATATTTCCATTCATCTACCTTAATCGCAAATGCCTGGACATACAGGCATTTGTCAGAATGCTTTGATCTTGTCATTAAACCTGAATGTTTTTGTTTTTTCAAAAAAGATTTTATTTATTTATTTGACAAAGAGAGACACAGCAAGAGAGGGAGCACAAGCAGAGGGAGTGGGAGAGGGAGAAGCAGGCTTCCCGCCGAGTAGGGAGCCAGATGAGGGGCTCTATCTCAGGACCTTGGGATCATGACCTGAGCTGAAGGCAGACGCTTAACGACTGAGCCACCCAGGCGCCCCAAACATGAATGTTTGAGTAGATATTTCCCTCCTCCTTTTTTTTTTTTTTTCTTAAAGTAAGCTCTATGCCCAACATGGGGCTTGAACTCACAACCCCTAGATCAAGAGTTACATGCTCCATCAACTGAGCCAGCCAGGCGCCCCTCCCTCCTCCTTTAATGTTTATTCTGGACATGTACTAAGTAAATATTATTGTACTATTTCTTTGGCTTTCATGGGTGTGCCAGATCAAAAAGAAAAACATTAAAAGGTAACATAAACTGCAACTAAATTAATAATTATCTATGGGTTGGATTTAGAGACCGAGACAAAAAGATAGCACTGAAGATTAAAATCCAAATTGAAGTCCTTTGCCAGTGTTTAGACAAGACTAGAAACTTCAAAGCTGAAATGAAGTCTTATATTTGTGTTAGGTCTTCTTAGAAATTAAAGATGTCCCCTTTCAACATAATGTTGTAAGTAGAATCATGTCTATCTTATTATTCTAGTATTAATGGACTTTTGAATATTTTCAGCTACCTTAATAAAGCATCAGTTTTGGAATTTCAAATAATTATTTGTGATTATAAAATAGATGATCCAGAATATGACAAATATTTTAATACAAAATAATGCATTATCAATATAATTCACATTTTTTTTAAAGATTTTATTTATTTATTTGGCAGAGAAAGAGAGAGAGAGCACACACACAAGCAGGGGGAGCAGCAGAGGGAGAGGGAGAAGCAGGCTCCCCGCTGAGTAGGGAGACCGATGCGGGACTCGATCCCAGATGCTTAGCCAACTGAGCCAGCCAGGTACCCCTAATTCACATCTTTAAATAGAGCCAGAGTCCTTAAGATTTGGATTTTGGAACTATATAAGTGTTAGGATAAAATGTTCAAAGAAAGAAACATTTTATTTGATGTGTAAATTAATGCCTATACTAATTACATTAATAAATTTAGATTTAATTTGTCAAATCCCATAATATGGGATATAAAGGTCATTCCAAGAGCTGAAAGTGATAATCTAAGGACAAATAAAACAAATAATCTAAGGACAAATAAAGCATTAATTTGAACAGTAAGAAACTTAGAACCTATAATGTTAGTGTGGTTGAAAGGTAAAATTCATTTTAAGAAAATGAATTCATGCATGATAATTAGTAATACAGGATTTATATGTATTTCTGCAGATGTATTTACCATACTCTCTCCAATGACATAATATATTTGAAATGCTTTCAATCACTTACAAAATTCTCACTGATGTTCAGTTTTGTGCTAGACATTATGCTAGAATTAAGTAGGTGGGAAGAACACCAAAGAAGACAGGATCACTAACACTGAGTAGGAACCAGGAAGATGGTCACACACGTGTGTACAACAAAACATATTAAGCACCAGTGTTTTGGGGTTTTTTTGGTAAAGATTTTATTTATTTATTTGAGAGAGAGAGAATGAGAGAGAGCACATGACAGGGGGGAGGGCCAGAGGGAGAAGCAGACTCCCCGCCGAGCAGGGAGCCCGATGCGGGACTCGATCCGGGGACTCCAGGATCATGACCTGAGCCCAAGGCAGTCGCCCAACCAACTGAGCCACCCAGGCGCCCCTAAGCACCAGTGTTTTTGGAGCAAAAAGACAGCAGTAATTTTATAGTTCTACAACTGTTAGCTCATTCAGGATTAGAAACATGTTCATAATGACATTACTGTTTGAGTTTGACATTAGGAGGGACCCCTTTACCCACGCATAAAAAGTCTTGGCGCCAGTAGCCTATTTGAAACTCTGGTGGAGAAGAATCATAAATTTGAAACAGGATGGGGTTTATCATGTCCCTGTGAAATTCAGAAGTTACAAATTTCACCATTTGGAAGACCTCAAAAATCCCCTTTGAAAATCCCCTCTCAAAACCCCCTCTGCTTGGGTTGCCAGTGCTTATCCATCATTGACGATGTCTGAAAAGATCTCCTGATCTTAGAATATGAATCATATTTATACTGTTGTTTGAGATATTTCCATTGTGATGCTCACAATTCTTTTTTATATTTATGGAATGGCGCGTCAATCTGTTGCAAATTCAGAGCATATGTTCACCAGTGACAAGAACCAGAAGAATGCCATACATTTTATGAACTGTTAATAAGTCCGTAAACTGATTGTTTGGTAGCCAAAACTCTGCTACTACTGGCATTAGCCGACATTCCAATTTTGATTTCTGCTTGAAAATGAGTCTGTTCTAAAGTAATAGCTCTGCTCTTGCCCTACTTTTGCTCAAAGTAGTATCGGATTTCATTGATGGAACGTAATTGTAGGAAGAAAAAGAAGTGGGGCGGCACTGTTGCTCCTTTGTTCTTAGGTGAAGCCAGCATTCTCTGTTTTAGATTTTGTGCTCATTCTAGAAAGTTAGCAGGCACACAGTGTCTGTTGGGTAAACTTGTCAAACCTAATCCTGGCTTTTAAATCTATGGTGCTGAAATGGATAGATTAACACAGATAGCATGTCAGGTCAGGTTTTGGAGAGTACTTCTGCATCTAAAGCAATTCATTATTCAGAAATTATAAACGTATATAACAAATGAGATAGTATTTGCAAATGTACTTTTAATCTAAAAAGCGCGTCCATTTGAGTGATATTTATTTTAATATCATTTCTTAATATCATTCTGTTTTTTTTTTTTTTTCAGTTTCCATCCCTGATTCCACTTCTTTACATTTAAGACACCTTTCTCAGCAGATCAGTGTTATCATTAACAAATGTCTATCAATTATCTACTACATTCCAAGTTCTGTTTCAATAACTGTGCATATAAAAATATGTAAGACATGATCCCTCTCCTTTAGGTTTTTTTTTCTATCACCTAGAGTTCATATTTACTTTTGGGCTCATTCTTGGTGCTGTACATGCTATGAGATTAACAAATGTATATGGATTTTATCACCCATTGTGGTATTATACAGAGTATTCTCGCTGCCTGAAAAATCCTTTGTGCCCAGCCTATTCACCCTTCCATTCCCTCAAACACCTGGCTGGGGGAATTTTAAAACATCTAAAGAGGCCAACCATAAGGGGAAAAGTAACTAAAAATATCAGCGATCCATAAATAAGTTCCTAATGAATGTTCGCAAACATCAATACTGAAAGTTTTCGGAAGAAGGAATGACCACTCTGGCTTGAAATGACCAGCTAAGGCATATTTTAAGTGAAACTTAACAGGAGAGACAGGACCTTGAATAAATACAGACATAGAGGAAAAGATGTTCAGACTGGAACACTGGCAAAGCTGGGGGGGAGGGGGTACTCTGGAGATAGAGTATGTGTATGGTAGGTCTTTGGCATTTAATATTTGCTGTTTTAATAATTCTTATTGGACCCAAAGACCTTTAGTGACCTAACAGGAACATGTCATATATTTGACAGGGGGACAATGGTTGAGAAAGTCCATCCACATCTGACTAGAGTTTATGTGTGAAAAAACTCTTTCTCAGTGGCTTATTTCTATGGGAGGATTCTTAAAGGTCGGGGGTAGTATTTTTAGCCAAAAATCAAAGATTGATACTTTTTCTTCTCTCTCTCTCTCTCTGTCTCTCTCAGTGGACATCAATAAGCCCATCTTGCCCCAGGTCGAAGCATAACATAAAGGAAGAATAAAATAAGTCTGGAAATGTTGAGAGTTATAGAGTATAGATTGCCAGAAATCTAGCAGGAAGTACATATTGAGTGCCTACTATGTATTATATTTTGTGCTAGTTGAGGCAAAGGATACAAAAGCAGTGAAATTTAGCTGTATCTTCAAGTTTACCAATACCTAAAGGAAACAGTGCATGACCCAGAACACACAGGTATATATGTTTTGATAGTGAATTGGAAAGCACATACTGAAAATGCTGAAGGTCAGGACTGAAATAAGGCCTGCCTTAGGAGCCTTCACACTGGCAGAAAGCGTACAACTCTTCAAAAATGTATTTCATACAAATCTCAGGGGCTCCTCATGTATGTTATCAGTCTTGACACACATTTCTTGCTAAAATGTGGGTCTTTTCTGTTTTTAGTCAAGAACTGGAATTCCTGTAATTATTACTAGAGGGAATACCATTAACTAGAATACAGTTTCCCCAGGGAATAAAATAAGAATGACATTTCTAAACTATATAATGTTATTTTAACAAGGAGTCATTTGACAAAAGCATTTGGCTCTGCTAAGTTGTAAAGACATAGGTTTAAAAAAAAGTGTAAATAACAGTGGACACATTTTTCATTTTAAGTTAAAGGGCACTGTTATCTGGAGTAAGGGTCTTTTAGGTACCCCCACTTATCTCCAAGAGGGTTATTGACTTTATTAGTGGTAACCTCAAGGGCACTCTTGAACTCACACATGGTCAGATGGAGAGCCACTCGGGCTGTGGGCGACCGTGCCAATCCCGAGTCTGAGCAGAGAACCAGAAGTATTTCACAACAAATAAATAGGTGTTTGGCATCATCACCCATTTTGCAGTACAAATCTTCTCTGTTTCATTAGTAGATGATTATAGATGTACTCCATATGCAACATTATCATTGGAGCAGTACTCCTAAGCACAAAACACAGAAAATCTTGTGGATGTGGACGAATTTGGAGGGAGGCCAGTACTAACTTTAACACAGTGTCATTGATTTTGAATATAAATATTAATTTGAGCTAAGAGCTAACTAAATACTTATAAGTTGAAATCTTGCTGGGACTGCTTCAATAAATAGAATAAGTTTATTAAGGTCATTTAAAAACTGTTTTATTAAGCAAATAAAAATGTTTCCTACAATCAGGCTTACACCCTCAATATTCTTGGCAAATCTTCCTGCAGTGTGTGAGAAGGTGCATTTAATTCAAACCTTCCAAAGAATTGCCAGTATGTTGGCTTCATTAATCACCAAACTCCCTAGGCATGAAAATTAGTCATAGGCTCGTTGTGCACTCACTAGAGAATATCAAGATGTGAAGGGTTTTAATACTCAATTGCATAACTTTTTCCCTAAAAGGAAGTACGATTTATTTAAAATAACTACTATGCACAGTATGTTATGAACCTCAGTTTCCATACCTATAAATTGTGATTAATAATATTTGTCCTACTGATTATTTTTTTATCATGTTATGTTAATCACCATACATTACATCATTAGTTTTTGATTGTCCTACTGATTATTGTGAGGATTACATATATATTATTTTTGTCATGCAAGGATTAAATATATGTGTAAGTTTCCTTTGAAACTTTATGAAGTACCAGATGGAAGTTAAGCATTTTTCATATTGTCTGAGACTATGTTTTTTGACTTTACATTTTCAGTCATCCAGATTTCTTGAAAATACCTTCAATTTCTCTTGCTCTCCCTCTCATCCTGGGTTAATATCTGTACAATCTAGCTGAGTCTTTCTGTTTCCTACTTTCCTTCTTTCCCTCCCTTCCTCCTTCCCTTCCTCCCTACATTCCTTCTTGCATGCAGCAATTCAGAATGTGGCCAAATATAGCTTATAGAGCCTCCTTTAAAGATTGTTGTAAATAGTTATCATATTAATTCCTTATTGTGCTCATTTATTTACATCTAATGTAAAAATAAATGTCAGCCTTATGCTCAAATTATTCCTAATTATAAATTAATGAAAACTCTACCTATATTAGCATCTGGGATAGATTTGACAGTAACATTTTCAAATTTAAAAAATGGGACTTATTGATTAAAATAAGGTTTTGCCAAATCAGGCTGTGTTTTTATTATGTTGCTCACTGAAACATTGTTTAGTTTTTGACGAAATATAGAAATTTTAGTACATTTTTGTGGTTTATGGGATGGCGAGGACAAAATATTAACATAGACTTCTCCAGGGAAACAGGATATAATTTCATAAGAGTGCCATCTCTCCAAGGGCAGGTTTCAAGCTACCTACATCTTAACAGGGTATCTACAAAGCCTTGCACACTCTCTGGCTCATAATATGTCCTCAATAAAGATGGACTGAAAGACAGAATGAAAGATTTCTTACTAGCTATCTTGATTAAGTCATTAATCAGGCTTCAGGTTAGAATTTCAGAAGTTATCAGACAAATGTTTTATTATTATTATTATACTGTTATTATCCTGTTTGCTCACTGCAATCATGTTCCAGTCAATTATCGGTAATTAGGAAAGAAAAGGATGACCAATAAAAGCAAATTTCCAAGTTACACAACACATTCAAAAGGTTTAGAGTTTGTATTTGGGAACTCAAAAAAGTGCCTTTCCATAGAAACAACCTTATAAATAATTAGATTCCCAGACTGCAGCACAAATTCCTACTTAATCATTAATGTAGCTAAATTATATTACTATTGGAACAAGTCTAAATTCAAAGTTCTGATGGTTGATGGTCATACAGCACAGAAAAAAAAAAAAAAAGACTTTTTTCTCCTTTTCTTATTACAGTTGTCCAATGCTAACATTTCAAAATATATATAGATTCTCTATTGGGCTCATTTACCAGCTTTTTTTTTTTTTCTTATTTTTTACCTTTCTCCTACTTCAGAGCCCCCAAAAGTCTCAGGAACCCTACCCATCAAAGTGTGGCAAGTAACTTACCTTTCTTTCCTCTTCCTGTTTAAATAGAGCAATTAGGGTGGAAACATGCTAATTAAACCAATTCACACTGAAGCATGAATGACCAAAAGCCTTTTAACAAGATTCAAGAGAGATATCTGCATTTGTTTTTTGTTTTTTGTTTTTTAAAGTAGGTCATTAAACCAACTAAACTTTAGTTGAAAGGATTTCAAGCACTATTTCAAAGTAATGTTAAAAAAATAAATAGATGATATGAGTGAAGACATTTGGGGGCAGTTAGCTAGAACTAATAAAGGTTAATTTTTAATGATTTGTATGCAATTTTTAAGATCATTTTCTCTAAGATAGCTTTGAATTTCACAAACTCTTTATTCCTCCATTTTTCAAGACAGAGTTACTAAAAGCTGCAAGTTGTAAATTTATCTAATTTTATAATTAAAAAATAATACCTCTCATTGATATTATATCAGTAGCTCTTATTATAGGGTAGATAGAACAAAAATGGATGAATAGAAGATTTGCTATTAAGTTAGAAGTTTTGAAATCAAGGAACGCTTTGGTTTTTCTCAAAACATTTCTATTTTTCTAGCCAAAATAACATTTGAGTTCTTATTTTTTAGAATGATCATGGTAGAAAGTAAGTCTCTTTAAAAACAGAAAACTAGACCTGTACACTCTATAGTTTCTTGGGACTCGGTGCTACTCCTGGCCAGGGGGAGGTAGATTTCTATTTAGCAATAGGGACATCAGTCCTTGTGTATAGAAACAGACAAACAAACAAATTCCCATATTTTTAGGAAAAACTTAATGTTATGCCAAGATTTCAAATAAATTTCTCTCTTGAAATACTGGTCCAACTACATTGTTTTTTTCTTACCATGTGTCTCAGAATGTGTGATCTTCAATAACCCACTGCTATTTTCACCGGGGTGATGCTAAGTCTTCATTGATGTGTCTCAGCAATGGTAATGTATCTGTCATTTAGGAGAGCAGAGCTTTAAATGTGTTTAGTTTTTTTTTTTTTTTTTTTTTACTAAAGTTAAAATTAAAATGCATATTTACTACTATATGGATATAGATAGTTTCTTTAGAGTGGTTGATAAGGTATGCAAGAGTATGTGGAGACAATTACCTAGGAGTGAAAACACATTAATTCCACCGGTCTCATGCTTCCTCTATATTGCATGCCCCTTATCTCACTTACTTTTAGCATAGAATGAATAATTCTGTGGGAGGGTAAGTTTATTTCTAACAATGTATTTTGCTTACCCTACAGGATAGTAAGTAATTTTGGGGAGGACTGGAAGGTCTATAGTCTGGGTGGCATAAATTTCACATTCATAATAAAAACAAGCATCAGCATGAAAGACCTAGAAGTTCTATTTGGTCATGGAAATTTATAAGGGGCAACCTCTTTAAATTTATATCGTTTTCCATATGTACAGCAGAGTGAATATCTGATTAAAAGCTTTTCAAATAACCCTGCTTTTGAGGATATATGTCCTCCAAGCTGGGGTCAATAGCCTTACTGGAATGAAAAACACGAATTCAGAGCTTTTTGAACTCTATGATACTCTATTTTCTCTGATAGTTAAAGCCTTTCTACTCCCACTAACGATCTATTCACTTGGTTTCTTATTGCAAATCAATAAGTGTCAGGATATTCACGCTGTGCATATTCATACACTAAAAGCATTGTATGTTAATCTAACATTAGGGCTTTATCTATATTTTCTATGGTAAAGAAATTCTTTTTCTCTTCTTTGGATTGCCAATTTATCTCTTCAAAATCCTCAAAACTCAATAAATACTATGACAAAAACAAAACAAAACAAAACAGCAATGTGGAACAATGATTTATACAGCTCCCTTGAACAAACACAGAGATTCTAGCTGATGGTGGTTGTAAAAATATGAGCTACATTTCTTTGTAATTGGTATTGATGACTTCAAACTGCATAGAGAAAGTGAAAACTAGAAATGTACACCGTGAGATGATATTGCATTTAGATTAATTACTTATATGATTTAGAATGTTCCAATACAGCATATTACACAATGGTTTGACTTAACTCTTAACCATCATTTCACATAGGAAAAAAAAATAACCATAAGTTTCAATGGCTTTTATTTGCTAATGCTAATAACATTGAAGTATACGCTGAATATCATGATTTTTAAAAAATTACCAACTTTAGGTTAGAGCAAGTGTTTTTTAACTTTAATATGTTGATTTCCTGAATTGTTACATCCATGAAAAACTTCAAACATGAGACAACTTTGTTATTTCAGAAGTTCTATGTTTCTACTATTAATGATTTTGCATAGGCAGTGTATTCTTGTGTCCATATGTCACCACTGGAAATATATGGGCAGGAGAGCTACCTGATTAAGGTGAAGAAAGAGAGACTTATGGCTAAGGTTATCAGAATAGTAATTTCAGGAGAAATGAAGAAACTAAATCAATTAAATCAACTTTATAGTTGGTAATAAGTCTAAACCTCCCTATTCATTTTTACATTGTAGTTTTTACTTTTTATTTTTTTAAAGATTTTATTTATTTATTTGAGAGAGAGAGAGTGAAAGAGAGCATGAGCAGGGGGGAGGGGCAAAGGGAGAGGGAGAAGCAGGATCCCCACCCCCCAGTGAGTTCTATGGGGTGCTTCATCCCAGGACCCCGGGATAGTGACCTGAGCCACCCAGGCACCCGTTTATTTTATTTTTTAAATAAATAAGGAAAGAATGAGGGAAATTAAAACAGAAATGTCTTTCAAGCCTCATAAAGTAAGTTACTGGTGTTGGGAAGGAAAACAATAGTCTTACCATTCTGAGATCTATTGGATTTCGAAAGATAGAAAATGTATAAATTTAAACCATTCACTAATTTAAATCCATACGTTTAATATTAATGATAAGATTCAGGAGGAAGAAAGATGTATAATAAATCTGTTAGGTATAAAAGAAGCACAAGTGGGCGCGTGGGTGGCTCAGTTGGTTAAGCGACTGCCTTAAGCTCAGGTCATGATCCTGGAGTCCCGGGATCGAGTTCCGCATGGGGCTCCCTGCTCGGCGGGGAGTCTGCTTCTCCCTCTCACCCTCCCCCCCCTCATGTGTTCTCTCTCTCTCTCTCAAATAAATAAATAAAATCTTTTAAAAAAAGGACATTTTATTTCATTCTTCATTATAACTACTTGAAATGTTTTGTCCCAAATATCCTGCCAAATTTCTCTCCACACTCTTGTATCAGTGTTCCAGCACTAAATGCTGAGTCTTATTGAGATACTGGGATTGCAGCAAGGTGAAAAGTCAGAACGGAGGAAATAGTCTCAAAACATGGACTAATTTAAAAATTTAAATTAAATATTGTTTCGATAGTGTAATACTTTAGTTTTCTATTTTTTTCAAATATTATCCTAAAAAAGTGGTATGTTAATAACACACATTTCAGCCCAAATGTTGCTTAAAACATAGATCAACTTTAAAACAAAATCACTCCCAAACTATTTACTACCACAATAATGGGTAATAGAAATTGTGTTCTTTAGTCTTATCACATTATATGTTGCTTATACTCACTAGACCATAACCAAGTGCTTAAGAGTGGGATCAGCCTGTACTGATTCAAACGGTACTCTACTTCACTGGCCAGTTTATGTAACTTTTCTGAGCCTCAGTTTCCTAATTCATAAAATGGATATAATAATATCTCTTTTAAAGTTCTTTAAATACCACAAGTTTGCATAAGTCCTCAATAAATATTATCTATTATTATCTACTCTATGCAACTTGTTTTCCTATTTTAGCAATTTCACATTAAGTGATTTTCCTTTTTTAAACTATTAAACTACTAATTCTTCTACTGGTGTGTGAAAATAAGAATGGAAAGTGTCGATATTTAGCACTTAAGGATCATGTTAATAAGGACTTTAAGGAGGTAATAAATATGAAGAAACAGGATTAACATTTCTTCTATGAATCCTGAATTATGACATAGTATTTTACTCTACATACATTAATTTTCTAAATAGTACAGTGGGGAAATTTGAAGCTTCTCGTTGAAGTGGGTCTCTAAATGTGTAGTACAGGCAGGACTGGGGTTAACAACTTCTTTTCTAGACTAACTCTACTGAAATGTAGTATGGGACTATCTCTAGCCACTTGATCTCAGAGCACAAACTGTAGTTCAGAAAGGAAGTTGTTTTTAGGCTTTGTTGTCAGAACAAAGAATCAGAGGCGTGCAAGTCTCAGTTCTATGTAGCAAAGACAATTACTCTGCTGGGAAAAACAGGGTATTGGAAGTAAAGGCTACACCAGCAGAGTGAAATGGAAAATAAAGAAATTTAACAAGATAACTCAAAGGAAGGAAGGAAGGAAGGAAGGAAGGAAGGAAGGAAGGAAGGAAGGAAGGAAGGAAGGAAGGAAGGAAGGAAGGAAAGGGGGAAGAGGAAGAAAATAAGCATATTATCTTCTAGATTTCTGACCCTGACCATGACCATGGCCCAAACTCCCACAACACAACTTAGGTAAATTATTGATAGAGTTGTCTGGAAAGTGCTTTTTAGCCTGACTTATTCACATAATTGACTCAATTCTCAATTTACTACTTCACTTTGGTGGTGGGGATGTGGCCAAAGAGGATTTTTGGCAACCATCCATTCCCTTACTGACCTCTTCCTAATCAGGTTAACCACAGATGGAAATACTTGATTTAAACTATAGTTTTATTTGGTCCTTGGTGAAACTGGGAAACAAATTTATAGCTCTACCTTTAGATTTGGTACAAATGAGTACTTCATATGATTATTTCAAAAATCTGATTTTCTAACAGGAAATAGGATGAGCAAAGCTGTAATCACCATATCAGTAAATAGGTTGCATAAAATTTTAGTATGTCTTATAGTTACCTTTCAACCAAATAAAGTATAGCTAATATACGTGTATTTTAATGCAAAAAAATATAATTTTCAAAAATAAAAGCATATATGCTGACAAAGATCTTTATAGATTAATACTGATTTGTTTTTAGTTCTTCATTTTCTATATGTGCCAGAGTTAAACCTTTTAAATATTAATAAATACACTTTTAATTCATTAGATGTTTGCTATGCAAAAAAAAAAAAAATCCTGTAAGCTAAATGGAATGAATATTTGGGGCAACTTTACCTGTTTATGCACAAATTAACTTGATAATCAGCACTGATACAAAGAACACGTGAGAACCAAGATATCATTTGGGGGGTGGGGTGTAGAAGAAAGAAATTTAGAATTATTGATTTGAACATAAAATATAACTGGCTTTTTAAGAAAGTAGAAGATCGGGGCGCCTGGGTGACTCAGTTGGTTAAGCGTTGGCCTTCAGCTCAGGTCATGATCCCAGGGTGGGATCAAGCCCCGCGTGGAGCCCTGTGACTGGCCTGGGTCAAACCTCTCCCTCTGCCCCTTTCCCCACTTGTGCATGCACATGTGCTCTCTCTCCCTAAAAAAAAAGTGGAAGATCAAGCTAAATTTTTAAAAGTGCATGAATTCTTTTTTTTTTTTATTTTTATTTTTATTATTTTTTTTTATTTATTTGAGACAGAGAGAATGAGAGACAGAGAGCATGAGAGGGAGGAGGGTCAGAGGGAGAAGCAGACTCCCTGCCGAGCAGGGAGCCTGATGCGGGACTCGATCCCGGGACTCCAGGATCATGACCTGAGCCGAAGGCAGTCGCTTAACCAACTGAGCCACCCAGGCGCCCAAAAGTGCATGAATTCTTAATGGCATAAATTCCCTTGCAGCATCCCTGTAAAATATGTTAATACATAGTTTTTGCTTTATCTTTTGTGACTACTTTTCCCCAAAGACATATAGGGGTAAGTAAATACTGTTTGAAGGCGAGGAATTCAGCTATAAACCCTGATGAAGATTTCAATCAAAGGGATGTCACACCTAGACTATAGCATTAAAAAAGAAAGGGGGAGAAGAACCACGAGAGACTATGGACTCCGGGAAACAAACTGAAGATTTAAAGGGAAGGGGGGGTGGGGGGATGGGTTAGCCCAGTGATGGGTATTAAGGAGGGCACATGGAGCACTGGGTGTTATACACAAACAATGAATCATGGAACACTACATCAAAAACTAATGATGTACTGTATGGTGACTAATATAATAAAAACAAACAAACAAACAAACAAATAAATAAATAAATAAATAAATAATAGAAAAAAGAAAGAAAATAACATCATGGCCTCAGCTCTCCCCTCCCCTGCATGCCCCATGGCGGTGTGGAGCTTAAATAAAATGAACAGTGCAAATAGGTCTGTAAAAGCATGTTCTTTGTAAATGGTCAAGATCTCTAGAGGGCAGTGTATTAAATTGCAGATATTATCTAGTTAAACCCCAAATCATAAAAGCATGAAATTAGTAATTGACTCAATTTGCCTCATTTATTAGTAGCTCAGACCTCTGCTTGAATTAATATTGTCCAGTGGAATTTCAAGTAGTGGTGATATGGCGTATTACGACAGAGATTAGCGGCTGCTTCTATTACTGTCCTTCCAATGTCCCACATCCTCCAGTTAGGTTAACTCTAATCTAACATGTATGCTTTTGGCATTTTTATTGTCAATAAGACAAAATGTCGGTTTTTTATAATATCATGCTCATTTTAGGCAGTGTGGGATTCATTCTGCCTTAATTTTTGGCACGTTCTTTTCAGTTGCTTGTTGCATCTTGTTTCAGCTAAGAGTTTCCTTATTATATTCCCTGTTGGTTTCAACAATATATATATCAGTTAAAGATGGAGGTTGATTATCTATACATGCCTAATATAAAAATTGATAATAACACACTGAGTTATGCAAATAGCATAACCATGCAATTATATACTTTTTTAACATTGTATTTTTCTAGGTGATGATTAATATTTACATGCATGTTCATATTGATTTTATAATGTGATTTTTAAAAGCATCTCTTCTTTAAAGAATTACTAATATTCTTGTTATCTTAGTAATAACCAAAAAGAGTATTTTTTTATCTTTGAGAATTAATAAAATTAATTTATAGTAGATTATTTGTACTTTTCTAGTTATTATGGTGATGGGTCCCAGGAAATTAAGACACTGTTTTCTGTTTTAAAATAACTAAAAATAGATTTTGGGAAGAAATCATTCTTTATAGAACCCACATAAACCTAGGTACCAGACCTTCACCATAAATCTGACCTGCATCTTGAAAGCAGTAACATAAATCTTTCAAGCAGTGGCAACTCCTCAGAATTTTAATCTGTAAGAAACAACCCTGAAGATAAACACTCCACATTTTGTAACTTGGATTTTTACAAATTTTATTATTGGCCAATGAGTACTATATAGCAAATTATTTAAGTAGGTGCTTTTGGGGGTGGGGAGAGGAAAAAAAATAGGTGCTTTGACTTTAAATTACTTGTTTATTTAAACTTTGAGTTTAAATTACTATGTTGATGAGGATATAATACATCTTTGCCTTTGTGGTGGTATAAGAAACCACTGCCAAAATATCCATGAAATATCATAACCGGAAGTTGCTTCTGATGCATAATCAGGAAGTCATTGTTTTTTAGTAGTCAGTGTGGATTAAAAGAGCATCTTCAAAAAACGAAGAATAAAAAAATCCTGCCCAAAAATTGTATTAAGAGAAGGGAAGTAAGTGTTACAAATGTCCTTGTAAGAAATTTCCAACAGAATTAATGGCTGTGTGGAGTTAATGGCCCTAGGACCACAGGCAATTCCAGTTGATCATTAATCCTCAGGAAATACTGGCATCGCATGTTATTTTTGAAACTATATATAGCCAAGATTTCCACTCCGTTCCTTCATTGTGGCTTGGCTTATATTCCACCTGTTGAGTTAAAGTTGAATATGCAATGGAAAAAATTCTGAAGGACATTAGCTATTATTAGCAATAATTATCAAATTGATTATGTCCCCCCTCCACAGAAATGAACCGCTCCAACTTCTATGCAAATAGAGATTATCTTCATTTTACAATTTTTCTAGCTAATGTTTTCCTAAAACCGATATTTACAAGTCATTCAGTAATAAACATATATATTTTAAATGATCTCCAATGTTTAATGCTATTCAGATTAATTATAACTATTAATTAAAAGACTAAAATTGAAAATGCTGAGCCCAGTAAATTCAGTATACTAGGGTTTATGCAAGAGGCTGAACTTGAACAAAAGAGAAAAGAAATAAAAGAAGTAGAAAGGTATGTTTCAACATAAAGACTGTACATCAATCTGTATTAATTAATAATTATATTATTATTCAACTCACATTAATTTTATATTGATTAATAATTCTGAATGCATTGTTTTGGTTTGAAGATAAATTATACATATATGTATTTAGGTTTTATTGCAGTAAATGTTTTCCACATACACATATGTATTTTTGTGTAAAATTGGACAAATTAAAAATGAAAGGATATAAGTAATTATATTAGAAAAATTTTGTATTAAATTATAGTACTATAAAATAGTTTTCTTAATTCTAGCTCTTTTTTTCCTTTATTCTACTACTTCATTACTCCACTCCCTCAATTTTCTTTTTTTATTTTTTCTGTATCACCCTGATCCTAATCCAATCTATTCTATGTGATTCAGAATTTATCCTTCTTTTCTTGTTTTATGAATATCATTGTTGCTGTTTGGTGTGCCCTTCCCACAACCTTTTCATGTGTTTCTTTTAATCTTTTTTCCAGCAGAATGGTTAACTTAAAGTAAAAAGGTCCAAACCCTTTCTGGATTACAGTAAAAGCTTCTATCTTCCCTGGAGCCAAACTACACTCATGAGGCTAATAGAATATGGATATCTTATGGTTGAGCCTTTGGAGAACTGTAGGCTTAGCCCAGGCTACGGATCTGATTTTGCTTCTTTTATATTTTTTCTAACCTCTTTTAAACTCTCTGTTTTTAAATGGTTTGATCTGTCATATTGAGTCTTAGAAGGCTGAGCTCCAATAAATAGGGAGCCAAAAATAGGTGGTGTAAATTTCCTTTTAGTAGTTCAAATTAAGAGAAAGGAATTTAAAGAAGAGAGAGACAGGATGGTAAGTGTAAAAAAAAAAACAAACCAGTTTTGGAGTCTTATATCCTGAATATAACTCCCCACTCTACCAGTTATTTAGCTGGTCTTGGCCAAGTAACTTAAACTTGTAGGAATTTGGTTTCCTCATTAAAAAAAAAAAAAAAAAAGTGAGGACATGCTATTATTATCTAGACAGAGTGAACTAAATATGATCATGAATATGAAGTCACATTCTCTATTGTTTACTACATAATAGGTCCTCAATAAGTTTATATTTTAAGTCTTTGAATAAGATCTTGTCAAATCTCTTTATTTAACAATCAGTGTTCTTCGGGTACATACTTCAGATATTCCCTCACATATAAAATCAGACTCTAATATTTGGTGGGAAAAAAAGGCATCAAAACAATCAATATGGACATTATCAATGGAGTTGATGGATGAATTTTATTAATATGTAGAATTTATCCTTTGAGTTTATACTTCTTTTGGTTTAGATAAATGTATTCACTAAATTATATGTTGTCTACAAAGTGAAGCATATACCTTTCAAATCCTTGGGAAAATTTGAAAATTGTTGACTTAGTGATTCTTATGCTCTCTTCTAAATATTGAATATGTACATTTCATAAATAAATACTGAATTGAGATAAAAACAATGCTAAATTCTCTTTAATACTTCTCAATTATTGAAACTGGATATTTTGTTGTTTGGATATGACTTTTAATTCAAATAAGTAAGAAGATTTCTAATGGGCACTGATTTTGAGATTCTCCTAATGGACCCTTGTAAAATGGAAAAAAAAATATATAGATTCATTCATTGATGCTTCCAATATGAAACATCATTTTCAATATAATTTCTTTTTTTTTAAGATTTTTTTTTAATTTAAAAAATTTTTTTTTTATTTATTTGACAGAGAGAGACACAGCGAGAGAGGGAACACAAGCAGGGGGAGTGGGAGAGGGAGAAGCAGGCTCCCCGCAGAGCAGGGAGCCCGATGTGGGACTCGATCCCAGGACTCTGGGATCATGACCTGAGCTGAAGGCAGTCGCTTAACCAACTGAGCCACCCAGGCGCCCCTCAATATAATTTCTAATATATTTTAATGTTGCATGGAACAATTATATCTAAAATATATTTGAGATTATTCATCTGCAATTAGAAAATAAATAGATATAAATTAACAAGATATATCCTTCCCTCAAAGCTTGTTTCATGATATATCTTCATGTAATAAAAGTATACTTCAGCAAAAATTGGTAAGTTAATCTTAAAATTCATATGAAAAGTCAAGGGACCTAGAGTGGCTAAAAAATTCTTGATAAAAAAGAACAAAGTGGAAGGACTCACACTTACCAATTATAAAACTTACTACAAAGCTTCACTAATTAAGATAGTGTACTTCTCCACAGTAAAAGAAACAATCTACAGAATGAAGAGGCAACCTATGAAATGGTAGAAAATAATTTCAAACCATATCAGATAAGGGGTTAATATTCAAAATACATAAGAAACTCATACAACTCAATAGACCTTTTTCAAAGAATACATACAGATGGCCAACAAGTACCTGAAAAAGTGCTCAACATAACTAATCATCAGGGAAATGCAAATCAAAACCACAATGAGATATCACTTCATACATCTTAGGATGGCTATCACCACAAAGTCAAGAGATAGCAAAATACTGGAAAGAATATGGAGAAAGGAAACCCTGTACACTGTTGGTGGGATTGCAAATTGGTGCAGCCAGTAGGGAAAATATTGTGGTGGTTCCTCAAAGAATTAAAAATAGAGCCACGATATGATCCAGCAACTCCAGTTTTTGTTAAATATCTGAAGGAAATGAAATCACTATCTTGAAGAGATACCTACACTCCTGTCTTCACTGCAGTGTTATTCACAATAGCCAAGACATAGAAACAAACTAAGTGTCCATCAATGAATGAATGGATAAAGAAAACATAATGTAATATATATGTATCAAATCATCATATTGAACAATTTAAACTTACATAATGTTATATGTCAATTACATCCCAATAAATCTAGGGGGGGAAGAAAAAATGTGGTATATATATTACCAGAACATTATTTGGTCACAAGAAAGAAAGACATTCTATTTGCAACATGGATGGGGCTTGAGGGCATCATGATAAGTGAGATAAGTCAGACAGAGAAAGACAAATACTGTATGCTGTCATGCATGTAGGATCCACAAAAGTCAAATTTGTAGAAACAGAGAGTAGAATGGTGGTGACCAGGGCTACGGGGTGAGGGAAATGGGGAGATGTTAGTCTAGGGGTACAAATTTCCAGTTATATAATGCATAAGTTCTAGGGATCTAATAATCAGCATGGTGACTATAGTTAACAATACTATATTATATACTCCAAAGTTGGTAAGAGAGTGGACCTTAAGTGTTCTCACGACATGCATACAAAATTGTAATTTTATGAGTTGATGGATGTGTTAACTACCCTTTTTCGGTGATCATTTAGCAATATATACATGTATCAAATCATCATGTTGTACAGTTTAAACTTACACAATGTTATATATTAATTATTTCTCAATAAAACAGGAAAAATAATGACAGGAATAACAGCAAAAAAAAAAAGACAACGTAGTATTGGCATAAAGATGAACACATAGGGCGCCTGGGTGGCTCAGTTGGTTAAGCGACTGCCTTCGGCTCAGGTCATGATCCTGGAGTCCCAGGATCGAGTCCCACATCGGGCTCCCTGCTCGGCGGGGAGTCTGCTTCTCCCTCTGACCCTCCTCCCTCTCATGCTCTCTGTCTCTCATTCTCTCTCTCGCAAATAAATAAAATCTTTAAAAAAAAAAAAAAGATGAACACATAGATCAATGGAACATATCTGAGAGTTCAGAGAAACCCTCACACCCATAGTCAATTGATTTTCAATAATGGTGCAATCCTACATAATTGGATAAGAGTCACTATTTTCAACAAATAACACTAGAACAACTGGACGTCCACATACAAAAGAACAAAGTTGGATATCTACTTCATATCAGACACAAACTTAAAATAAATCAAAGACCTAAAATTAAAAGCTAAAACTTAGGGAAAAAACCCATAGGGATAAATTTTACTGATCTTGGATTTAGCGATCATTTTTTAAATATGACACCAAAACCAAAAGCAACAACAATAAAAAATAGATTTATTGGACTTCATCAAAATTAGAAAATTTTGTACTTCAAGAAAGTGAAGAGACAACCCACAAGATGGGAGAAAACTTTTGCAAATCATAAATCTGTTAAAGAACGTATATCTAGAATATAAAATATTAAAAATATTATGTCATTGATAAAAAGTCAAATCACCCAATTATCGACAGAAAATTTGAATAGATATTTCTTCAAGGAATATATACAAACTACAAGCAAGCACATAAAAAGATGTTCAATATCACAGCCATCAGAGAAATGCAAATCAAAAATCTGATGAGATACCACTCCACACCTACTAGGATGGCTAAAATAACAAGTGTTATTGAGGATGTGAAGAAATGGGAACCCTCATACACTGTTGGTAGAAATGTGAAATGGTACAGTCATTTTGGAAAAACAGACTGCCAGTTCCTCACAAGATTAAACATTGAGATGCCATTTGACCCAGCATTTCCACTTTATACATAAAGGTTCATAACAGCATTATTCGTAATAACCAAAATGTGGAAAGAACCCAAGTGCCCATCAATTGGTGATGAGATAAAGAAAATGTGTTATTTCTATATTTCTATGCAATGGAATATTATTAAGCAATAAAAAGAAATAAAATAGTGATATGTCCTCTAGCTTATGGATGACTCCTGAAAAATTATGCTAAGTGAAAGAATCCAGTCACAAAAGGATGACACAGGAATCCACTTATAGGAAATGTCTTAGAATAGGAAAATATATATATGTTTACCATATAGTATCTATCTAATGCAGAGAGAGAGAGAGAGAGAGAGAGAAAGAGAGAGAAAATTATTAGTAGTCACCTAGTGCTGGGGAGTAGGAAGAGTGGATTGAAGGTGAAAGTGGGGGGCTTTCTTTTTGATATGATGAAAATGATAAGAAATTGGGGGTGATTTTTGTACATTTCTGTGAATATACTAAAAACATATTGAATTGTACCTTTTAAATGGATGAATTGTATGGTATGTGAATTATATTCGATGTTGCTATAAAAACAAAGAGAAGTACTTAATAACAATGTTAAATCCACTTCTAAAAATGCCTAATTCAAGTTGTATAAATATTTGAAGAATAGGCATTTTATTTTCCCTTTATATTGAATAACTTTTTTCTTATTTACGCTCTCATAGTAATATGATCCGTGGTATTCTGCTTTGAATCTCTTAGCATGAGGGGAAAGAATAGAAAAGTTGAACTTCCAGCTTCCTTCTATCCAACATACCCCTAACAACATACAATAGCTGATGCTTTCTAAGTTACAATTTTGGACTATTTTTAAGATTTTTATTTATTTGACAGAGAGAGAGAGTACAAATAGACAGAGAGGCAGGCAGAGGGAGACGGAGAAGCAGGCTCCCTGCTGAGCAGAGAGCCAATGAGGGGCCGATCCCAGGACCCTGGGATCATGACCTGAGCTGAAGGCCGATGCTTAACAGACTATTTTTATAGATTTAGAAAGCTAGCATGGCTTCAGTAGGCTAAGGGGAGAAAGCGAGTGCTATTTCTACCTTTTGGTTACACAGGAACAATGTGGTGTAACCTTGTATAGCCAAGGAAAGCCCTTGAGATTGACCTTGGGCTACATCACATTGAGCCACTCTGAAAGCTAGAAGGCAGCCAATGCTAGCTATGGAAAAAACATCCCCCATTTGCAGAGTTTTACATGTCATCTTTCTTAAGCTTCACCACCTTCTCATGAATCAAATTAAGTTATTTCTTGGTGTTTGGGACCAGATGTGTGTCCTTCTAGCATTATCTCCAAATACTTCAGTTTACTCCCGTTATAACCTTGGGGAACAATTCAGCAGAGAACAATTTTCTACTGGGTTTCCACATGAGGTTCAGAGCAGAGAGTTCTTCAGTTGTCCATGCCATGTCTGTAACTGATTCCTATTTAGTCTTTGACCTTATGAAAGTGTCTAAATCGGGGCGCCTGAGTGGCTCAGTCATTAAGCGTCTGCCTTCGGCTCAGGTCATGATCCCAGAGTCCTGGGATCGAGCCCCACATCGGGCTCCCTGCTCGGCAGGAAGCCTGCTTCTCCCTCTTCCACTCCCCCTGCTTGTGTTCCTGCTCTCGCTGTATCTCTCTCTGTCAAATAAATAAATAAAATCTTAAAAAAAAGAGTGTCTAAATCTTGTTGTCGGGAATCTCCTTAATTGCTATGCAGTGAGTTTCCGCTGAATAAAAGAGAATATCAGGAAGATAATACAAAATACATGAGGAAATGAAGACCTTAAAGTGTAAGTGCGTGTGTGTGCGCGTGTGCACGCACACGCACACACGCACGTGCATACACACACACAAAAAGTAATTGGAAGAAGTTGTTCACTCTCCCAGCACAGTGAGAAAACAGAAACAGAAACTGAACAGAGCCCTCAGAACTCTGAAATAGCCTTGTAAGCCTTTGCATGGGCAATTCCCTTTAAAAACCGTAAGTGTACATTTGGTATATTTGTTTGTGGAATATCTACACGCACAGCAGGGTGATAACATACTTTATTTCCACTATCGATCATAAGGCAGCAGTTTCTCTTCTCAAAACTAGCCAAGCATCTGGTTACCTATTTTATTTTTCTCAGGCATGGACAACTCAGTTTTTCAGAACCTTGAAAATATCCTCTATAATGTTGCTTTCATTTTTTAAATCCAAGAAATATTGATTTCTCTGGTTATTCATTTTGATTTTGTGAACAATATAGTTTCCACCTGGCAACAGAGAGCTAAACTCAGCTATTTAGAAGAATCCATAGTATTTACTCATTGTTAAAAGACACTTAAATGCATTTCTATAAATCTCAGGTCATTAAGAGTACTTGTGATAGTCTTTCTTCCAAATAAAAAGGTGTCAATATGTATTTTCACAGGAAAAATAGAAAAGAGTGTTTTGTCTCATGTAGGATTAGTATTTTTATTCTGAGATAGACCATAAGAATGACGTATAAAGTAACCTTTAATATATGGCAATTACTTGCTACTTAACAAAAATAGGCTTATAATGTAAAATGGAACGTGAATCAGAGTCTTCAACATGCACTCTCACTATGTTGAGCTAGATTACTTGCTTTATTTAGGTTTGAATTTTCAATCACTTTACTAGTGTCATTAATTTTAACATAGTCAAAAAAAACAACCATAGAGATCACCAAGAATATTTTCAGGGTCATACATAATTCAAACTTGAAAGTTCATACTCAAATGAAAGAATACTGAGGTTTGGAATCTTGAGCTTCGAATGAATGCACAGAAATTCATATATTTTAGAGTATCACCAAAGATCTCTGGAGATCACTTTGAAATATAAATTGGTCTATGTTAAGCATATATATATTGGTCTATATATAAGCATATATATAACATATATATTTTCTGATGAGGATATATTATTATTATCTTAAATTCACAGATTATTTTCTTACATTTACGAAGTACTACTTTTAGAAGGATACTATGCGACTGTCAAATGTTTTACATCAAAAAAAGGCACACTAGATACAAATCAATTTAATTGCATTTAAAGCAAAGCAGAAGATATCAAATGTTTAGCTGAGATCTAGTTACATTATTGCTTTCCCTTCATTAAAAGTTTAATAATGAATTAAAAATATATAAAGTTAGTTGTCTTGCCTTAAGAGAATCAGAACTTGCTCTAGTGAGCACTATTTCCATTTCTAAATCCTCTCAAAGAATATCTTATAATCCATGACAGAATTGTTTTTTTTTTTTGCATCAGCATCAAGTTTAGTATATAGCTTTCTGTAAAATAACTTTCTTATTTACATCTGTATATAATGAAAAATACCCTAATTAGGGCGCCTGGGTGGCTCAGTTGGTTAAGCGACTGCCTTTGGCTCAGGTCATGATCCTGGAGTCCCTGGATCGAGTCCCGCATCAGGCTCCCTGCTCGGCAGGGAGTCTGCTTCTCCCTCTGACCCTCCCCCCTGTCATGTGCTCTCTCTCATTCTCTCTCTCTCAAATAAATAAATAAAATCTTTAAAAAAAAAAAAAAAGAAAAATACCCTAAGTATCTACAATTTATTTACCTTTTTAGACATTATAAAAAACAACAACAATGGCCATCTACCCTCCCACAAGATCAATTAGAATATTCAGAAATCATAACAAATGTTCACTGTTACTCCTTATTGAACCACTTTCCTCTCTGTAAAGTTTTCATTTAAAAGGTTTGTTATAATGCAATCCATAATAGACAGTGACCTTGAAACTGGTGGGGAAACTTAGTATCTACATAGTGAGCTGCCAAAATTGTATAAGGACACAGAGCTTCCTTGTATGAGATTAGCTAGGATAGTTTAATCCTTGTTAATTCATGCACTGCTTGCTCTCCCACCTAGTATTTGGCTTCCGTTTCAAATTGGCCTGAAAGCATTTACATAGGGATGCCATTACCAGCATGAATAGCAAATAAAGTCATAAAACTATAAAGCAAAGCCTGGAAAAGAAATTGTTGTTCAGTAGCAAATGTTCAGTAGCAAAAGTGAATCATATATTATTAAAGTGAACATGGAATTTATACTCTGATTTAATTATTTGTTATACTTCGGTTTTCAGCAATACCATAAGGTGAAGTCACTAATTACTTTTCACTCAGGTTCAACATGATATTCACATATTTTTGTATTGCTTGATATGAAATTCTTCTTAGCAATGGATTTTAAAAAAACAAAATAAAAATGTTTTGTTTTGTTTTCATGCATTAACTTTTCTAAACATTCCCCCATATTCTCTGATGAATCATTCATTTAAACAGCTTTCAAGATGTGACTCAATAGCTAAATCTATATAGAGAGTCATTATATGTCCTGTTTGGGGCTGGTGGTAGAGGGGCAGGGGTGTCCTATTGAGTACACAAGGTTATAAATTGTCATAAAATGTCACCATTCATGTTACATGTGAACTTGCTTACCAGCCATTCTTTGTAATGTTTCCTATGGACATACTAAAAACACAGTCTAAAGATTAAATAGAAAATACCAGTCATTGCACTGTCATTTTCATACAATTTAGAGAACGTTCTAGACATCCCACCACATGATTAAAACAAATTAACAAATAAAAATTATGTTAATGGCAATGTATATCACTTATGTGAAAGTGTTATTCAACCTACAAAAAGTTATGTTATATTACTATAAAATAATAAAGACCTCATATTATGGGATATTGAGATACAAGCTCTAAAATAACATGTAGATAGTTCTCTAGTTCAGTACATTTCCATGTTTCATCTACCTGGAAAATGTCTGTTCTACATGTTTTCTATCACATTGACTAAAATGAATTTTAAATCTCTATTCTTCTCTTTCACATTTGTGAAGTGAACTTTCAGTTTAAATACTTAAGATATATGCCACTTCATATTCTCTAAGAACTTCTAACTAAAACACCATGAAAAAATAGCATACTTTGACCATGATAGAGGGTTAAGTTTCCTTTCAAAGAGTTGGAATTCAGTGGTGGACAGGACTCTCTATTTCCACTTCCTATCTGCCCACTTTATTTATTTATTTTTTAAAGTAATCTCTACAACCAACATGGGGCTCCATCTTAACCAGAGATCAGGAGTTGATGCTCTACCTGAGTCAGCCAGGTGCCCCCTAGCTGTCCACTTTAGGAATGTCTATTCCATTGTCATTAATCTAGCATATTTGAGTTCTAGTTCATTTGCATAATCAATATATGTATATCATTCAAAAAAAAGATTTATCCATTTATTTTGGGCAGGGAAGGGCAGAGGAAGATGGAGAGAATCCCCAAGCAGACTCCCTGCTGAGCGCAGAACCTGACCCAGGGCTCCATCCCATGACCCTGAGGTCATGACCTGAGCTGAAACCAAGAGCTGGATGCTCAACCAACTGAGCCACCTGGGCGCCACCTGTATATAATTTAAAGCAAGTCTATAAAGAGAGTTTTGGAGGTACACAGTTTAGAAACATTTTCTTTTTTAACTGTTAAGAAAACTGACTTAATTTAAAAATATGCTCCGATTTCAAAAACCATTGATGTTTTCACAACTACAGTGATAAAATGACTGTGGTTAAAGTTAAAGGTAGGATTTAAAAATAATATAAATCAGGAGATGCTTTTGTAAGGCCAAAAGTAATAGTTTCTTCCAAAAGTAAATCAGGAAAGAAATCTTGGGGAAAATAGAGGAAACAACTTTAACATCACTGTCGCCGTTATATGAAATGTCAAACTGAGACAAGAGATGGAATAATATCGGTCTACATCAGCCATTCCCAACCTGTGCACAGAAGCACCGCATAGAGCAGTGCTGAGAACTGTTGCAAAGTCCCAAGAACACACTAAAGTACAATGTATTTTTCATGTGTTTGTTACTGGTTTTTTCCATATGTTACATAGTAAGATACAAGTTCACATTAAAACATTTCTGCATTCTAAGCATCTTGTTATTTTCCATAAGGTACTATTACTATATTATGGGGGTCCATTTCATTTTCTTAACTAAAAAGGAATCCTCATACAGAGTGAAGATAGACTATTATGGAGGATGGGAAAATGAAGACGTATCTTAGCCGCTTTTAAGCACTGCACTATTTTTGCTTTTCTGAATGGTATTATTTAGCCAACTGTAACAAACCATTACCATCCCACAAAGCCCTTGAAGGGCTACCAATAGCTGGGGGAGAGAGGCCAGAAACATTTCTAAGAATAGATGGTTTTAAAGACTAAGTGAAAAAGGCACTTTTCTTTTTCTTTTTTTTAAGATTTTATTTATTTATTTGAGAGAGAGAGAATGAGAGACAGAGAGCATGAGAGGGAGGAGGGTCAGAGGGAGAAGCAGACTCCCTGCCGAGCAGGGAGCCCGATGCGGGACTCAATCCAGGGACTCCAGGATCATGACCTGAGCCGAAGGCAGTTGCTTAACCAACTGAGCCACCCAGGCGCCCAAAAAGGCACTTTTCAAGCAACAAATCTTGTAGGAATTTAGAAACAGAAATTTACAATAAAGGTCAGAAAAGTCAAATTCCCCATCAGGGGGATTCCTGGAGTAGAGAAGAATAAATAAGTATATAAATTACTACGCTTATGAGAAACATGAGCTCAGTGACCAGATCACCTGCATTACATGCCTTCAGCCTCCTCCATCTTACTAGGTAATCAACCTTGGGCAAGTTACTTTCTTCATGTGTAAGCCCAGGTTAAAAATACTACCTATTTTGTGAAGATCAAATTAGTTAATTCATAAGACTTTACCTGATTATGACAGTTTCTAGACAGCTGTTCATAAAACATTTTCCTTCTCCCAAATAATAGAATTACTCCCCAACCCCACAAGAAAAGAGGTTGTGAAAGGCTTAAGAAATAGGTCCAAAAACTTTGCCTCCAGTTTTAATGTATACCAAAAGAAGCAGTTGATTACAGTTTTTGTCTTTTTAATGTTGGGGTGAATTGTTGTCTTTCAAATAAAATATTAGATAATATTTTCCTTTTGCTATATGAATGTTAAAAGGCTAATGTATGCAAGAAAGACCCTTTTAGAAATGGAAATAGTGTGACTTGTTAACAGAATCATCAAAATTAGAAAAAGTGTTATGAAATGTTATTTGTCTGTTATAAGATGGAGATACTTAAAACTTCTCGGACTGCCACAACTCATCCTAAATTCATCATTTTGGAATCTTCCTTTTCCTTGGGTTTGTCATATCCCTTCTCTCCAGTTTACTCAGAACTGCTGTTTGTCAAATGGAGTGAAAACCCCTTATAAGATGATATTGTCTATTGCATTTTGAGCAAGACTGGGAGCCTTTCATAACAGTGCTGGGGTAGGACAATGTCTAATTAATTTTTTATTATCTTTCTATTTGAATTCCTAGCACCAGATCTCATACATAGTTAGAACTTTGTAAACGGTCACTATTACACTGAAATTTGAAAGCTATTGTTCAGAAAAAGTCATGCCATGTCTCTTATGTTTTTAGTTAACTGTCCACAATATATTGAAATATGGTGTCCACCATACATGAAGACAATATTATTGATAATAGGGTTTAAGATATGGTGATTTTGTTTCTTTTACAATAGAGGTGTGGCTTTGGCTGTCCACTAATGATTAAGTTTAATAATAATGTGAATATTTTATTTATTATTTCTGTGGTATTCTTGTTAATATAACGTTTTGTATACTGACTTGAATTCTGTAATGGTTTCCTTTTTCAAAACAATTTTTAGTGCTTCTTTGCCTCTCTCAGGGTGAGAGATGAGGCAAAAATTTTATAGATCATCACCTGAAGTAGGTAATAGATAAAGTACTAACTTTCAGCAGACTACTGAAGCATATTGCCTATTGAGTTTCTGGGATTTGGTCTAAGATTTTGGCACTAGGACTGGGCAGAGTTTAGGTACAAATGGAAAAATAAAGGGGAAAAGGAAGCCCAAATTTGAAAAGATACAAATTTTAGGCTTTGACACAGCTGAACTTGGGTCTCAGCTTATCTTGTTGTAAGAGGAGGCAAATAAACACTGTTCACAGAGTCCCCTCAGTACCACAGGCCAAGGTTATGTCAGCTGAATTTTTTTCCATAACTTGTGAAATACAAACACAACTTCTATATTAAATAACTGATTAGCTCTTTAAAAATTTTAAGGATAAGAAAAAGTAAAAAAAAAAAAAGAAAAAAGAACAATGAGTTTCCTCATCTGACTTGTTAGCAGCTGATAATGTTATTTTGCTGTTAGTCATCCTTAATATAAGAAATGTCACTTATATTTATGTACATTATATATATACATAATATTATGTACATTATATTTATGTACACTAATATTATATACAATATATAATATATATGCATGCATATATGGACATATGTTCATGAATGTGAACAGAGAAAGAGACTCAGTCGTGCTCTTTCCTATTCATAAAATGTAACTTAAAAAAAATAAAATACAATTAGCACTGTTCTATATATTCAAAGTTACTTAGAAAAAAATTGGCAACAAATAACAAACATTAACCTTTCCAGGTTAATGAAGAGATCTTAATTTTTTTTAAATAACCGATTTCCACAAAAGAAATCTATTTGCGTAAATATTTTTCTTGCATGACGGGTAGTGAAATGTGATTCATTCCCGAACATAAAATGCTTTGTAGGGATGGGGCCCAACCTAGCAGGTGAGATTTCTGCGGAGACTGGAAACTTGTCAAGTTTTGGTTTTACAGATCAATGGGTAAGAAAGAGTTCCAGCAGCAACTTCCTTTAAAGAATTTGTTAATGTGTTAGCCATGATTCTCAGGGGGCTCTTGAGCTAAAGGGGAAAGGAGAAACATATACTCTCCATTAAAGTATTTGGGAAAAGTAAGTATCAAATGCTAACCAGTGAAGTTGTCAGAGTTTGCATTTAGATATGATCAAAATGAAGGTCAGTAAGTGTGGAATTTGCAGTGGTTTAACCAGCCTTGTGATTGAATTGCCAGGTTAGATCCTGCTTACCTCTACGCTGCCTACCACATGAACTTCCTTTGCTGCACGCTTACCAATTGCTGAGGGCCCAGTACACCACCATTTGGTGAGCTGAATCAAATTTATAGCTTCTACGCTGAATCTGGCATCTCTTAGCTTTGTTCAAAAATTTGCCTCCAAAATAGAGTTCTTTTGAACTATAAACTGCATGCAAAATTGTAAATGTTACGGTTTTCCTTTAAGCTCTCTAAACTACCATGTGTCTGTCTATCTAAAGCAAATAACACAGGTGAAGAAATGTTCTTTTGACAACTAAAGTCAAATTGATACATTCCCAGTGGGCAGCTTTTTATTTTGCTCATTTTTTATAGGAAAAATTGAGATGTTTATTCCTGCCAAATATATGTTTATCCTTCATTTATTAATGCATCCCACATACAAAATCTCACTTATGTTAATTCAACTGTGCCCAAATTGATAGTAAACCTAGGTATATAAATTCAGTTTACATGGATGTTAGGTAATTGGACCTTTTCTCAAATGCAATATATTTCAAATTTCAATATATTTTAAATTCTGTAATATTTAGGATATCTTTCTCCTACAGGAGGACTTTTAATCCTATTATAATCATCTTCATATTAAAGGATGCAAAACACTAATGCCAATCATAGTTGAGAGGTAGGCATATCTGAGAGAAATGATGGACCATTAATCACAGAAGATTAAATTTGGAATGAAGGAAAGGCTTTTGTCATTATTTTAAAGATATAAAAAAGATATTCCCTGATATAATTTTTCTTGAGTTTTTGATTACTATAAGTAACTATATATAATAAGTGAATATACATTAATTAATACATGAATCTCAAAGGCAGAAGTTCATAGTGCAATGGGAAAAACCTGGATTGAGAACTTGAATTCTGGGTCATCCATGTATTAAATACGTAATGTTAGCCAAAGTTCCCTAATTCTTTTCTGACTCTGTTTTTCTTGTCCATACAACGGGAATAACAATCACATAGATTTCATAAACTTGCTGTGAAAAGTAACAAGATGATATATGTGATATTATGTGACTAATGGAAGAGACTCAATAAAAATAGTTAAATCTAAAGAAACTAACACACAAGGTATTAATATGAGATGAATTTCTTCTTTAGAAACTATCACATCCTAAATACTCATTTGCCCTTTGTCTATTTTAGTGAAATGTTACTGGTTTATTAAGTATTTGAACTGAGCCATTTGCGATGCTGACATGGGATTCACTACTTTGATTCACTGCCTGAGCCGGGCATCAGTCCTCATGCATCCTACCAGTTTTGTTTCCTGGAAAGACTCCTCTGTCACTTTGCATTTAGCTCTTTTCCAGCTTGTAGATTTAAGCTGGTCAAAATGGAAGCCAACCAAATGCTTGTCACCCAGCCAGGACACAAGTTTCCCTCATTTGAAGACATTAGTTTTTCACCATGCTTAGAAGGGTACGTCTAGTCCTCATTTGGCTACAATGTGAGGTCACCTCTCAAATATGAATTAAATAACTGAAGTCTGGCTAAATTTATCTCCTGGTAATTTTCTCTCTTTAAATGATATATTATGTTTCTTTTTAAAGAGTAAGTTGTGGTCACACAGTGGCATTTTCTTAAAATCTCCTTTCCCAAAAGTAAAGGAAATGGTAGAGTTAAGCCCTTGAGAAAGTGATGAATCCCCTGACCACAGAGAAGCAAAATGACAACGTGGATAAATACGTTGTCTTTTAACCCAAGTTTCAAGTGACTGTGGCCAGTCACAGCAGAAATTGTAATGAGGGGTCTATGGAGAATGGTTCTTCAGAACAAACCAGCAAAGCATTGGTGGAAATGTAAGAAAATGATAGTGGTCCCAGAGGAATTTCCTTTCTTCCAGGCTTACACTTTGAAGCTTTGAATTCTGAACTTTTGAACTATGTTGGCTTTATCTTGTCCCTTTGGAGAGATTTGCAAGGTACTCTTATAACACTCACTATAATTATATTCTTAAAAATTAATGATACAGTGATTTTTCAAAGAAAAATTGTCTGCTTCAAAAATTCTACAACTAGCAAACACACACACACACACACATACACAAAGCCCTTCTGATATGATTGGTGCTAACACAGCTTAAGAAAAAACAGTCTTCTTTGTTAAATCTCCAAAGCCCCCCAATAATTTATAATAAAGCTTGTAAGTCATTATCAGAGGCTGGAATACTTTCTTTATAACCAGGAAGAAGACATAAAGGGAAAGCTAAAAGGGTAGAAATCAAGAGAGAAAAACCAGCATGTGGCCAGCCGAGGATATACAACTGAAGCTGAATATATTCTTCAAAAGAATTATTTTTAACAAATCATTCTTGGTTTGATATATGATTCAGCAAATGCACTGTCTCGGGTTTTGTGGCTCTTGGGTACTTAGAGACAGAGTACATCAAATTCTCTAAAATAATAAAATTAGGTTATTGGAACAATTTACTGGAGCTTAGAGAGTCTCTTGCAACAAAGATCAGTCTCTGAAAGACCTTCAATATGCTTTGCAGTCCGGTCCAATTTCTGGTTTAGTATAATGAGAAAAGCCACAGTCACACAAAAGGGGCCTGGTATTTCAATTAGTCATTAAATTTTAAAGCTTCATTATTCTCCAGAAGGAATACTTTAACATTGTTTTCTATATTAACATGTTTATGTATTGATTCTGAAATCTGCAGTCGGTAAGGTCAAATTTCCTAGCCACCTTATTGAATTCTGCGATTTTCACTTCTTTTCAAAGCTCATTGAACCAGTTGATAGCTCCACCTTACAAACAGTTAAAGAAATGTCTTTCACTCGCCTCAAGTCTTTATTTAATGAATGTATAAGTCGCCAAATGCTCTAGTATCAAGACACACGTTACCTAGATTAAAACATAAATTAATGAAAAGCTATCCATGCTGCGTAGAATAAAATTGAGACTGATCACGCAGTTATGCAGCTGTCACTGAATTAACTTTTAAAAATGATTAAAAGGGAAATATCAAGTCTTAAAAAATGTAAACCACTGAAACAGCATTCTAAAATACAAACCTTGTTGTCAAAAAGATAACGTACATAACGGGAGAGAATGTCGCATAGTTGGCTGACAGTATCCATCAATCATTGATGAAATTATAATATTTATGATGGTTTTCTGGCAAACAGTACAAACCTGATGAAAACTTGCATATAATAGTAGACCCTCCTCAATTTTAAAAATTGAAATATTCAAGATTTAACCTTCACTGGAAGCTAGTAGAATAAGAAAGAAGAAATTGTTAAGACACTTCTAGGAAACATAAAAAGTTTGAATCATTGTCTTAACCACTGATATTTAACCAGAATATCAGTTATTTTGTTGTTCAAATATGTGACTCACATCATATGATAAACAATAACTATTGATCTTAGGCATATTCATGTATGTTACATTCATGTAAATTTCCTAAAAGGAAACATTAATTAGATCATTGTGAGGCTTCCATAATATGTTAGTCTATGTTATCATGTTAATATATATTATTAGCATGCATTCAGGTTAAATTAAAGAGTTGTAGATGAGGGACGCCTGGGTGGCTCAGTCGTTAAGCGTCTGCCTTCGGCTCAGGTCATGATCCCAGGGTCCTGGGATCGAGCCCCGCATCGGGCTCCCTGCTCGGCGGGAAGCCTGCTTCTCCCTCTCCCACTCCCCCTGCTTGTGTTCCCTCTCTTGCTGTGTCTCTCTCTTCAAATAAATAAATAAAATCTTTAAAAAAAATAAAAAAATAAAGAGTTGTAGATGGTTCCTGGAATGCACAGTTACATATAATGACATTAGAAATTTCATAAATATGAGACACATCTATAAGACCAATGTACAAGACACTGTGCCTCATATATATTCCAGAGAGATTTAACTCAGATCAATTTGCCATGGACAGGTTCTCTCTCAATCATTATTGGATGACTGTTAGAAATATTTAAAAATTATTAGAAACATTAAAATTTATACATGATGCTTGAGAGCAATGAGAAATTTGAATATTCAAGTCATGTCAGGAACCTTCTAATTCACTCCAAATATCAGGAAAAATATAAACATAAACAAGGAAACAAACAAACAAAATATAAGCCTTCCAAAGTCAAAACATGGAAAAATCTTGGTCACTTCTCTAATACCACCAGTGATGTAAGACTTGTGAGATCCTTCTGTTGCTAAACTGTCAGTGTCTAAATGTAAATACGCAGTTTTAATAAGATGGAAATAGTATTGTGAAAAAGAAATGTACATGATAGAGTAAGTCCTCAGTCTCTTTCTAAAACGCACTAGTGTTTTGGCGGGCGCCTGGGTGGCTCAGTTGGTTAAGCGCCTGCCTTTGGCTCAGGTCATGATCCCAGAGTCCTGGGATTCAGTCCCGAGTTGGGCTCCCTGCTCAGTGGGGAGTCTGCCTCTCTGCCCCTCCCCTGACTCATACTCTCTCTCTTTCCCTCTCCCTCTTTCTCAAATAAATAGAATCTTAAAAAAAAAGGAAAAAAAGAAACACATTAGTGTTTTGGTCATCTACTAAGCATGCGTGTATAATTCTGGATGTGTGGCTTTCCTTTTACACCCATCAGTAAAATGGACACAAAAGTAGTTAACTTACTCATTTGATGTGAGGATTACAGGGGTTGTATACACAGTGCCTAGCAAACTCTGGGCTACGATAGATGTTTAATAAATGGTATAGTTAGTGTAACCTAATCATTCTGCTTGCTATATAAATGAATGTTGGCTGCTGTGGTGGCGGCACTTATTACCAAGCTGTTACAAGTAAAACTGTGATGTATAGATGAATTTTTTTTCCTCTACACCTTAAACTTCCTCTTTTTGGACCTAAGACATCTGCAATATTGTTTGAATGCTTACTGTGTACCTCCTATTTTATCTCATTGAATCCTCACAAGAATCCCAAAATAGAGGTACTATTATTAGCCTCATTTTACAGCTGGGAATACCAAAGGTTGAGAGCAGGTGAGTGGACTTGCTTGAAGTCACGTAGTTGGCAAGTGAAAAGTTAGGATTTGAGCCCCGTCTAGTAACAGTGATTAATAGGTTTATTAGGCAAACCATAACCTCTTCCACTTCCTATCCTCCAATTCATCAGTTATGCATTTGCTCATGTTCTCTCTTCTCTGCATTCTTACTCTCATTATTAAGACTTAATATCAGACACAGAGAGAGGCATTCTAGTAGAAAGATTTAAAGCATACTTGCTCTCAAGTTCTGGCTCTGCTCTTTACTAGCTTATGACCTTGGAAATTTTTACTTACCTATCCTATGACTCAGTTTCTCATAGTAAAATGGAAAAAAAAAAGGAATAACACAGGTACAACTCTTGAGCACAGTGCTTCGAACCCGTTAGGGCCTCAATAAATATTATATATGTATCATTTATAGCAAATAAACTATGAGTATCTGCATTCAAGTAATCTTTATGAGTCAATTAAAAGATTTGCCTTGTTAAATAATTGTAAAAAAGGACAAGTAGGAAAACTTTATTGATGTGAATATTCCTTTACCAGTGCCCACAAAAGGAAGAATAATTAATATTAAAATAATAATGGTTTAGCAGCTACCTGAATAACGACATTGTGGAAGTTTCTTTACAGACATGTCTAATTCTTATAACAACTTAACAAAGTATTATTTTTCATTCCTTATAGACTTGAAAGAGCAGACTCAGAATTTAACTTCTAGCTTAAGGTCATATAGCTATCAAATATCAAGAAAAGGATTTAGATTCTAAAGCGTATATGCTTTCCACTTTCCAATCTTTCTCCCTGCACAGTATAGGTACACACAACTGCCCTTTGGTGGAGAACTGGCCCTGAGATAAAGCTATGCCATGACCGAGGAACAGGAGTTGGAACATTTGCAGATGTTTATGGAACCCACACAAACACGAAGGTGAGGAGAGGCAGGAAGGCTGAGGTTACTGGTCTCTAAGCAGTACCTCGGAGACACACCTGGTCCTATCTCAATGCCAGAGGTCAGCTTGCCAGAACACAGGTCATCTCTGCCCCTGGAAGTGATACTCAGATATATGGATTTGGCTGCCATGGAGACCTCTGGTGTAACCCTTCAGCCTAATAAGCAGGGGATTCTCCTTTCCATTCCTATTCCAGCATTTTCATCCAAGCACACTGTCAGCTCAAGCCTTTGGCTGGCTCGGTGACTGTGTCTACTTTTTACTCTTATATACTTACCAACTTGCTTATATGACATTTGCGCATAGCAGTAGGAGCTCTTTTAGAAATATCGCTCCCCCCCCCCAAAAAAAGGGAGCTTAAATCTATTTGGGGAGGGCGCCTGGGTGGCTCAGATGGTTAAGCGTCTGCCTTTGGCTCAGGTCATGATCTCAGGGTCCTGGGATCGAGCCCTGCATTGGGCTCCCTGCTCCTTGGGAGCCTGCTTCTCCCTCTGCCTCTCTCTCTCTCTCTCTGTCTCTCATGAATAAAAACATAAAATAATTTTAAAAAATTAAAAAAATAAAAATAAATAAAAAAATTTATTTGGGGAATCAGAGATGTTTAGATGTGATACATTTATAATAATTAATTACAAAGTGGACCATAGAAATGTTTTCTAGTCATTAAAGAGATAAGGTAGTAACTAGTCCATTTCTAGGCTATTGTAATGACTATAAATCATCAACAATAATAAGTCTGAGCTGCTTGCTGCTCACAATTTTAGATGATACCCAGTGTGTTACTTCCTAGAGCACCAAACAAACAAACGAACAAACAATCTGGAAATACTAGCACTAACGCCATTATACAGGCTAGAAAAGAGATATTACTGTTGCAAAGGGAATAACAGAATTCGAATCTGAGAAAGAACAACCTGTATCGGTCATCTCTTCCAAACTTATTATTTTACTTAGATGACAACTAAGGCAATGAAGAGGAATATTTGGAGTATATTAAGAGCTGGATGAAATTCAAAATGTCATCAAATAATTTGATCAATCATTTAAACCTTAATGTGAATTAAAACCAGTGGGATGCCAGCCCCAGTATATCCATTTTTTCCCCCTTATTGACTACACATAGGAGAAGCAATCCTGGATTTTCAACATTTCCAAAGAACACTGACAACCTTCCACAATGTCATGCTTTACTGTTGAACGTGTTCCTCTATGGGGAAATTTTCTAACCTGCTATTCACCCTGGAAGTTGAACTCAAAACCATATTTTCTTTTCTTTTCACTCAGTGACATGACCAGTCCTTTTTGCTCGTGTTATAATTAGCCTTGAGTTCAGTTGGTCCTGGAGGCAGGGGGAGAATAAACTAAATGGGATGGAATCTGAAACTCATTCTGCTTTTTGCTTCTTTGACTGTTCTTCATGGGTTTTATGCTTCAAACTTTAATTTTCTAGTTTTTAAATCTACCTATGTCCTAATAGCTTTTTGTAGTACTTTAATAATTTAGGTCTTTTTGATTTACAGGCTGTCTCTCCAGGGACTACTTGGAAAAACAAAGGATAATAAATATGAATAGAGGAAAAGTTATTTGGACAGTTTTATTGCTGCTTATTTTTATACAGTCTACTGCTTTATTGTCTGTAAAAGTTTAAGTAGTGCTAATATGGGAATAGAGATGAAAAGTCCAGTGCTCAAATTTGCCAAATTCTCTATGAAATATCTGAACAGAAACAGGTCTAGAGAAGAAGCTTGCATTCCATAAAACTTTTCTACTTTAATCACTCTGTGTAGTCATGGAACTTCGTCAATACTAAGTTCCTTTTGTGGTAAAAGTATATTTTGAATCAATCATGTGCACAATTGTGTTTCTATGTGCTTTCTGAAATTTTCATTTAAAGTTAATTCTGCATTTCTTTTATATAAGAACTCTTTAAAATGTTAGTTGAAAGTGTAAAATTAATTAAATATTTTTAAGATGAAATATATAAACTAAGACAACTGACCCAAATAACCATGTTCACATAATCATGTCCTTTACACATTTTATGATCATATTACTGAGAATATAGATTCCCAAATAATCTGTATTCAAAGGACCAGAACATTTTGTTTTGACCCCAGTATATAGAGCTTAATGTTTTAAACAATTGTCTTAGTCTTCCCTTTAACCTCCTAAATTAATGTGAGTAAAAACATATGAATATGATTTGCTAATTTGTAAATTGATAGCTGACATGTTTAGATAATAATGCCTTAGATCCATGCACCGAAAAGTTTCTGGGAAGCATGCTTGAAAAACATGAAACATTGGGATCTGTGCACCTTTTTAGCGATCACGTATTTGGATTTATTTTACATTTTCCTTTGAGGTCCGCAGAAAATCTAAACTGGTTTTTCTCTGTGGCACATTAGCATGTAAAATACAAATGTTTAGAACTATTGATGGAAATGTTGATTCAGTAGAGTTTGTGTATTTTAATGAGCTTCAGTGCAGATTCTGATGATTCTCCAAGGTTAAAAACCACAGTCCTAAAGAAATTATCTGATTGAATATGGGCCCAACATTGGCTCAAGGCAAATTTTTACTAATGCTCCTAGATTTGTTAACTGTGCCGAATGCCGATGCTATATAAGGGCGCTCACATGCGATGTACTATTGGATGCTCAAAGTGCTATCTTAGAGAAACTGCTAGTTGCTTGAAAAGTGATTCACCTTTTATCATGCAGGAGATTTAATTTTTTTAAAGATTTTATTTATTTATTTGAGACAGAGAGAATGAGAGAGACAGAGAGCACATGAGAGGGGGTAGGGTCAGAGGGAGAAACAGGCTCCCTGCCGAGCAGGGAGCCCAATGCGGGACTGATCCTGGGACTCCAGGATCATGACCTGAGCCGAAGGCAGTCGCTTAACCAACTGAGCCACCCAGGCGCCCCAGGAGATTTAATTTTAATAATACGAAAGTCTGAAAATTTTACACTTTCTTTTCTTAGTTATCTTCTCTTGCTCCCAGGATTACATTACTTTATATTTTCACAATATAAATAGTGCTACATTTTTGCCAGGTATTAAAAAGATTATTACAATGAAAATGCTGTAAGTGGATTTCTTAAATTATGAAATTCTGTGATATCATATAAACCAACAGAGTCTGTATCACCTTTACATCTTAAAGAGCTGTTCACACCTTCTTAATTTCGTAGGAATGCCATGTAAGGTTGACTTCATTTAGGTGTGAGGTTTTACCTCCACGTATTTATGTATTTATGTATTTATTTAAAGATTTTATTTATTTGTTTGACAGAGAGACACAGCGAGAGAGGGAACACAAGCAGGGGGAGTGGGAGAGGGAGAAGCAGGCTTCCTGCCAAGCAGGGAGCCTGATGCGGGGCTCGATCCCAGGACCCTGGGATCATGACTTGAGCGGAAGGCAGATGCTTAACGACTGAGCCACCCAGGCGCCCCATCACCTCCAAGTATTTATTTAAATATTTTTTTCTTTTTCTCACTTAAAATGATCTTAATACTAGAGTTCAGTGGAAATTTTTAAAATATTTTAAATTAAAACAATTATTGAAAGTTTATTTATATTTATTATTTATATTTACAGTTTATGTACACATGTATGCACACCTACATTTTATAAGGGGCTTGAGAAAAGAAAAAGATCAGTGTATTGATGAAAGCCAAGGTGATTAGGAAATGATTAGCAACCCACATCAGCAAGGAACATACAAAGATATTTCTACTGTAACTTCCTCTAACTTTCTTCCCAATATTGACCTATGGTCACTGTGTGGGTGTCGGTTTGTGAATTGCCTATGTGGAATATTTTTTAAGAATAATTATAGCTAAAAATAAGCAACCCTTATTTGGGGTTGTTTGTATTAATTTTGCATTTTAACCTTTAAAATTAACGTCTCCTCAGGAATGCCAAATTGATGAGAAAACTCAAGGACAACTTTTGAGTATGTAGCCACCCAAGTGATATAATTCATAATTTTGTTTCTCTGAGATACTCAGGAAAACTGTCAAATCTCAATCTAACATTTCCTGAAGCAAAGCATAGAAAGCAAACAATTAAGAAGTTATTTCTAAAAGAAAAAAAAAAAACAGTAAAAGAATAATGATGGATAAATTATGAGAAATACGAGGTGGAATTTTGGCACAGAAGCATTTTGGACTCCTAATTTCTGGTTTATTTTGTCCAGCATTTCCCTTCATATGCTTATCAGCAAATAATCACTTTATACTTGTAAAATGAAAACGCTCTTCAGTCACCTTCACATAAATTCAATAAAAAATTATATTTGAAGTAACAGAAGGAAATATTTTCTTAAGGCTTAACAAAATGACTTACCATCCATTACTTATTTAAATTCAGAAAATGAATGACAAATGTACATATGAAAAGCCTATGTTCATGTGACTGGCAGGGATGTACCTGTATCATTAATCTCTAATGACAGAAACTTAGAATCCTTGAATACTCATATTTGTCAGTTCCCTGCACTAGAAAACTACCTTTGAGCACTGTCTTTGAACACTGTATTGGCTCTTTCTCTGCTCATTACGTAAACCGTGTCACTTCAATACTCGATGAACCAGCCACTAAATTGGTCCTTCCACAATAGGTCTGAGATCAATAACTAATTTTGAAAACTGATTAGTTTGAACCAGAGTAGTAGACAGTTCCGAATTTTGCCAGAGGACATAATCAGCCAGTAAATAGAGGTATTAGTGCACTAGTAATAGGTTGGTAATACAGCCCAACTACACCATAAACTCTTCCACAAAGGGCAAATTGAGTCTTTATAAGCAACTTCACTTGTAAATTAAACTTCTTTTCTGATGTTGAAATAAAGGTTTGTTTTATTATTCTACAGAACCGGTTAATAAGAGTGGTTTGTAAATGAATTCAACAAATCAAGCAAGCTCAGCCTTGGGTAACTGCTAGGGAGCCACAGACATTTTTATATATCTTGATGAGTTGTGAATTCCAGATGTTTCCAACATGAAAAATATGTTATGTTCTAACAGTTAATGTTGTATTGCCAGCCATTCGGAAGATGTATCTTTCTATTAGATGGCAACGTTGCTATGGAGATAACTGTAAAAGTCTGACCCACGAGAAGAGGTGGGAAGGGAATTGTACTAAAGGAAGGGAGAGTATCAGTTATGCCAATGACTGAAAATACAGTGAAAAGGTAAACATCTTATCCCCAACTGCTTTCAGAAAACATACGTAAATAGACATGCATGATGCACAAAAATGGATGTTGTTTTAGCCTCTTGCATTGGCTTTATATTTAGCTTCATCAAGTGACCATGTGGATAAAACCTGACCACTTGATTATAATGTGAACTGGCACTAAACTGAACACATAGCTTTAAAAATCCTTCCAAATGCATAAACTGTATGCATTTGGCAATGGCTAGAGAGTCATGTTAGTTCTGTGATAAAATGGAACTTCAGAAAGTTCTAGTAAAATATACCCTTCTTAAAACTTGGAAACAGTTGGGATTCTATGAGCAAAAGAAGTCCGCCAACCCATGATACCATATGAGTGTAACATAACACTTCAGGTTGAACTACTGCAGAGTTTCACCATTTGGATTGGGATCTTAAATGTGTATACTCAGTGCGATTTGATGCCTGAACTTGAGCTAAGAGAGAAACAGCAAACAGATAAAAACCACAAACTATATTCCGTATAGAGATTATTTGTTTTAATATTGGGTGGGACTTACACCCTTAGAAAAGCAATTGTAATTTGGAAACTTAGCACATCATGGTGGCAGTGCTGGGACAAAGCTTTTAGTCTGAAATATTTCATTCACTGCAGTGAAGAGATTAATATTTATTCTTTTGTTTTTTCACTTTCTAAAGGGCAATATTCCACCCATAATTCTACTTTTGAAGGAAAGCTCTCAGGACAAAGAAGGAAAGAAGAGAGAAATGAAGGAGGAGAAATGAACAGGAAAGGCAGTTCCTTTGTTTGCATTTCAGTGCCCCTCAGAAGACCTCCATGTGGGGAAGCGGCATACTTTCTTCCAATCTGATCATGAACACAATGTCCTCATTTCAAGTTCACCCAGGGTTAAATTTTACTACTTTCTTAACAAAAATGGTTAATTCTGTCAAAAGCAATAGATACTCCTATACATGAGCTACCATTGATTCTTTGTGAATTAGTTGGAAAAACTCACAGACGATGTTGATTCAAATAATACAGAAACATTCCAAGTCCTGGAAAAAGACCTGAGATGTGTTCTAATGTTTAATTACCGTTAATATTGGAAACATAATGTTGATTATTCTTTGGCAAAGCAGGGGCATTAAGGAGGGCACGTGATGTGATGAACACTGGGTGTTATACGCAATTGATATATTGTTGAACAGTGCATGTGAAACTAATGATGTACTATATGTTGGCTAATTGAATTTAAATTAAAAAAATTAAAATTTAAAAAAATTTAAAAAAGGATATTCAAGGGAACTAAGTTGAGTTTTCTTTTCTAAACAAGAGAATATTGGAAGCAAAGTGGACGCAATGAGCAAATATTTTATTTGCTGCAGAATACAGATAGACTATTCTACCATTTATCTGGTAGAAATGCACCATTATTTCTAGTACTTGAAACAAACAAACAAAAAAACAAACAAAAAACAAAAACAGCAACAGACTAAAATATGTCAATAGTTTATGCATAAAATATCAGTATTTTGAAAGGAGATGATGTATTTAAATTTAGATATTAAACATATATATATGCTTAAACATGGATTTTGAAACAAAAGCCTAGATTCTGTTTTCAGGGCACAATAGTTAATCTTCAGGACCCTCACTTTTGAAATCTGTGACATGGGAATTATATAAATGTTAGTTGTTAAGATTAATTTCGACCAACACCTCACTACCCTCCCTTGTTTCCCAAACTGGCCTAATCGTAAGACTTTTCTGTTGTGTTGTTAAAAATGCAAATTTTTTCATGTTGCATTGAAGATCTTAATTCAGTGGTTCTGAGGTTGGAAAACAGGGAGTTACTGCTTATAGAGGTACAGAGGTTCTGCTTGGGGTGAAGAAAATGTTTGGAAATATATTCATGATGTCTACACAACATTGTAAATGTACTTAATGCCATTGAATCATACACTTAAAAATGATTAAATGGTAATTTTTTGGTTATATTTTACATTTTATATATATGTATACATGCATATATAATTCTTTTTCTTGAATGTATCCATGGAAATTGCAGTTATATGCTTCCTGACTTTGATGTTAAAATTAAGCTTGTAATTATTTTCTCTATTATGACAATGTGATATCACTATATTTCTCAAACTTTAAAGGTCATTTATATGATGTTGTTTTTATTGCTTAATGATAGTAAAATCATTCTAAGAACTATTGAAAACTATTTTTTGGACAATATTCTTTAGTTAGCTTATCCATACGATGTTACTATTAGCAGAAACCTCAAGCCTTTGTTATTTTTATTATGCTTTTGTGTTGAGACACTTTTAAGAGTATGTCTTCTGGTTATGGTTATAGGCGTTTTTGAACTAATCTGCTCTCAAGTGTGTAGATAAATATATGGTGTTACATGTGGTGAAAGAAATACACACACTTCAGGTGTGGCAACTAACTAGATTAGATCCTTGGCCTGAAATAGAATGAGAGAATACATTCAGAGAACTGCTTGTATGGTAAGATTATACAAAATGATTAATAAAGTGCAACTGCATGTAAGTTATGTTTTATTAGGTGCCATTTCAATTGCACTGTCCTAAAATATTGGCAGAAGTAGCCCAAACAAACTAGTGGTTGATGAAAACCTACTGGGACATTTAAATGTGCCCTTCTCTGTAGGGCACATTTATAGGTAAATTTCCCTATGTGTAGGCCTCTGGGTTTGTGTTTTATATATTGAAAGAAAGGTGGTCTTAAACTTGATAAACATTTTCCAATTTAATTCTGCTGCCTAAATATTTACTCTGTTGAATAAATAAACGAATCAGTTGGGAACTGTAAATGTCAAGTCACTGAATTTTCTCTCACTTCGTTGTGAGTCACTCAGCACATATAACTGAATAGATATTTGAGAATGAAAGACAGTCAAGGTTAAAACTACAGCTATATGGCATTTAAAAATTCCCTCTAGCAAAGGAGCACTTGAGTACAGATTTGCTCCAGTGGAATATAAGCTGCCAGCCTTTCTATGTAAAATGGTAACACACACACACACACACACACTCACACACAAATTTAAAAAGGAACATCTGGTCTTTTATGTTCGCCTATTGAGATGAAGGTATAAGGGAGAGAGTGGTATGTGTGTGTGTGTGTGTGTGTGTGTGTGCTCGAGAAAGACAGAGACAGAGACAAAGATAGAGAGACAGAGAGATGGAGAGAGACAGAGAGTATGTATTTCTAGGACAGTGTCTCCTCACAGGTAACCACATTCCCTACCAAACATAGTACAAAATGATGCTTGATATATCTTGTACTCAACCAGTAAAATAGATTGAAAGGACCATTTTGTTGTAAAAGTTCATTTCCAAAGCGAAATTCAACATTCTATCAAGGAAGAGTGCTTGTTGAATTGGATATCTATTGTATTATGTCAATACCGGCAAGACGATGGTGTCCTTGAGTATGTAGAACAGAGTTGCGGCTTTTTAGGTCCGATCCTTATCATTCAGCGTAAAATTAAGTTTGAATTAAATGCCCTCAAGTCCCATTTGCTCCCTAAAGCTGCCTAGGCACATTATAACAGTATTGACACATGCTGCCCTTCCCTGGCGATCGATGAACATTCATCCCTTGATTGAACCCTTACATGTATGTGCAGCTTAATCATTTAGATTACATCAAGTTTCCTTCATGGAAACAATCATATCCATTTGTTGCAAACTAAAATGCACATTTACTGAAGTTCTTTTTGTGACTTTCAAGATGGGTCTAATTCACAAGCAGCAGATAGCTGAAGTTAATGGTGTCAATCTTCACAAACTTGTCTATTATAGTGAGAGGTATTTTTTCAAAGATAAAGAGATGCATATTCAGAATCAACTTTTAAAATGCTGAATAGAATTTATATTTAATTTTCTATCTAGAAATTGTTAAAATTTCAGCATTAGTACATTGTCATGATTTTTGTCGGAATGGAAGGAGATGGCAAATTTTTCTACAGGCTTTGTGATGAATACTGTCAAAAATCCCAGGTGTTTGATTACAGTAAAATGTTAGAATTGCTAACTACCATTTGGTAGAAGTTTATGTAATGTGTGCAAATTTTAGTCAATAAATTAAAAAATTGACATCTGTACAAGTTAAAATAGAATCAGAACATTTAGTTTAATTAAAATTCTTCCTGCTGAACATTCTGGGAGAAAAAGTAGTTTATAAGTTGTATTTTTTATTATTACAAATATAACTGCTGAATATTTTATACATAAATATATACATAAACATGTACAAACATATGCTAAATATATAGAAGAGAAAATTATGTCATGTGATAATTTCATGACTCTACAAAAATATATTTCACAGGTTGGATATAAAAGCAGCCTGTTAACGGGAGAGTTGATTTGCCATGACCTGATGCAGGAATTATTTATGTTCATTGACAATTAACTACTGTGCCAGCTGACTTAAAAAAATATTAGTAGACATGGTCAATTTGAAGGTGGGCTGAGTTTTCAAGAATATATTGACTGTGTGATGGACCTAGCATCTCACATGGTGTTGACTTATGCTGATTCAGAGGGACACGTTACTTCCAAAATAAATTACCAGATACAATTTACCAAAGTTATGTAATCATGGACTGTGTGGATTAAAGAATTCATTTTACATCCTATAGAACAAAATTAGGGACAGAAAGGCTGCCACTGAAAAGTTGATGTGAAAATTGAAGAAAATGAGAGTTTCCTGGTAACAATGGCTAATTATATGTATTATTTGGGCTTTGGAAACAAGAAAAAATCTGAAGGAATAGCAGTTAGTTATGAGAAAAATGAGAATGGAGATAATTTTCAAATCATGTTTTATATTAGCCTAAGAATGGCTCAAATCTCATGAACAGGTAGAAGACCATGTTTTTTTAAAGAAGTTACCTGTTCTTACTTAAAAAAAAAAAATCAACTAAAAAAGAACAAAGACGACAACAAATTGAAATAGTACATTCTTTCTGTTCTGTGGGTAATACCAAACATGAGGATACTAAGATTGAAAAATAATTCATCACTTTAAAAAGTTAAGAAAGGGATTTAAAATAGTATTGCTGCCTCTGTTTCCTATCTCCATATAAATGCATAATTAAAGCACATACACACATGCACACATAACTTCAAGTTAATTTTTCCTATGTTACCTTTACTTCAGGTGACATATATATTGCAGAGAAGTAAATATAATTCAAATATACCATCAAATTAGTCTTGAGTGAACCTAAAGACTGGAATGCAGTAATTTGAAGATGACGGCACTGTGAAAGAAATAGGATCTGTTAGGATGGAAGATGATATAACTAGAGTGTTAGTTCACAAATAGAACAGTGGAAATACATTGGAGAAAAAGTACAAGCTGTAGGAATTAATTTCAGTTCTTAAAACGGGTGAAGAAATGGGTGATGGAATTCAGATTCAGATCACAAGAGTGAACTGAGGTCAAGCATAGTATTGATGGTGGTTTTAACTTTCTGTATACCTATAAAAGCTGATAAGTTCTTGACTTTTATTACCTTGATGATAACTATACTGTGATTAAGTGATGATTTAATGAATCTATCCTCAACTCATATCTTTAGGAAAGTGACAAAGAAAAGAAATAAAGTGTATCCTGGAGTTTGTTATAACCTGGGGGGATTAGTTGGGCATGGCCTGATCCACACCCTAGATTGTTGCTACTCAGAGTGTCGTCCATGAACCACTGCCATGAAATGAGTACAGGAATTATAGTGTTTGGAAGCCTTCGTGGCAACTGAAATAGCTGTGACCTCCTAATATGCAATAATTATTCTAATAATCCACTTTTACTGTATTTTACAAAATCCATGATGTCTTAGAAATAAATAATAACAATTTTCTCATTACATACAGTTTTGAAATGAGACACTCCATTCTAGAAAATGAGGGTTTCATGTGTACATATGTTACTCACATGGTAATAGAGGCTTACGAAAGACTAAGCAACAGAAAGACTAATCGGATTCTGTTAGAGAAAGAAGAAAACCACAGAAAAACTTTGGTTTCTTACTTGAGTAGGAGCTAAAGGATCCCACTGATGGAAATAATGGGTTAATTCCTCAATTACTGTTTTATTACCTCTGTCATAGATCACAATCTTCAAACTGAACATTGTAGAATAAATATTGATATAAGGGATTTTAATCTCCTAAAGTTTAGGAAATTGTAAAGAAAGCCACTACCAATGTAAATTCATTAAAATATCTGGCTTCTGTGAATTGCATCCCAGGCAATTGAAAAGATGACCATCAAACCAATTTTATGGATTTTGGAGAATTTGTGACAAAAAGAGGGTTATTAAAACTGTATGAGTCATTCTAGTTTTATAAAGTAGAAGAAAATAGGTTCAGCTAAGCATACTGAAATGGTTTAAAAACTTGTCGAGAAAACAATGATTACTATGTCCAGTGTGATTCACTAAGAAGTGATTTTAGAATAAATTTCTTCTCTCTCTCTTTGCATTGATTTTAGGTAGCTAGAGCACAAAAACAGAGTACACACAAAAACAGTGGGAGTCTTGTTGATTTTGCCTGCAGAGTATTCCTTACAGTGGTAGCAGACTCAATTCTTCTTTTGGGAGTCTGCCCTGCCCCCTCTTTTAATTCGGTGTCATGTTGATGGGGCTAACTCTATACTCTGGATCCAGGGACTCACATTTTATACAAACAAATGAGAATTATACATGAATTATTTTTTTCTAGAACTATTAGAAAAGAGAAGTTCAATTTCTGCTGTGGTAGCCAAGTTTGTGAGAGTTAGCTGGTTGTCATTCTACACTTCGTAGGGAAAAATAAAATCAACATGTGGAGAGCATATCTGAGATATGAAGAAGAGTTTGGTGACATCATGAATCCATTGGAAATTAGTAGAACAGCCACAATTAAGCTTTATCGTTATTATTAAACAACACAGTTCTTAAGTAAATGCTATATAATACTTCATCTTTGTCATAGGAAGCATGCTTCCGAATGACTTAGAAGTAATGGAATACAGGACAGTGTTTTAGACAAGCAAAGCTGAAAAAATATTTCCAGTACAAAACCTTAGGAATATTTCCTAAAATAAATAATCATGATTTTAAAATGCTTGTATGATAATAAAGGACATCCTTAAAGACAAAAAAGGACATCCTTAAAGACAAAAAACAGCAGCAAGAAAGCTGATTAAAAATATCTTCATGGGAGCTATAGCTGCTCAGTAAATCTTTAACAATCTTAGTACCCTAAAGTGTCATGTTTTAATAATCATCTTGGGGACAAGAGGCAAGGTAAACAAGTTGGTTCCATTAAAGTCAGGACTACTTTTGAAGTAGTCAACCCACTAACAATTGGAAACAGGTGGTTAGTCTCTCAGACTCAACCTATCTCATGGATTAAAAAAAAAAAAATCTCTGAGAATTCATAATTACATCACTACCTTCCATCTAGTTTGGAGTTTGAATTTACTCTTCCTGAGAGAGAGACAAACCAAGAAACACACTGTTAATTATAGAAAACAAACTGATGTTTATGGGGTGGAGGGTGAAGGGGGTAGGGGTTGGGTTAAATAGGTGATAGGGATTAAAGAGTGCACTTCTCATAACGAACACTGGGTGTACAGAATTGTTGAATCACTATAATGTACACCCAAAACTAGTACAATACTGTATATTAACTAACTGGAGTTAAAAATTTTTAAAAATGAAAAAGGGGTGCCTGGGTGGCTCAGTCGGTTAAGTGGCTTCCTTCAGCTCAGGCCATGATCCCGGGGTCCTGGGATTGAGCCCTGCATTGGGCTCCCTGCTCAGCGGGGAGTCTGCTTCTCCCTCTCCTTCTGCCTGCCGCTCCCCCTGCTTGTGTCTCTCTCTCTCTCACTATCTCTGTCTCTGTGTCAAATAAAAAGAAAGAAAATCTTAAAAAAAATTTTTAAAAATGAAAAAATATATCTTAGTGTATCAAATTATATCAATATGTAATTAGTATCAAATGAAAATGAAAAAAAAGCAGAAACAAACCCATAATTACAGAAAACGAACTGGTGGTTGCCACAGGGGATGTGGGGGGAAAGCTGAGCAAAAAGTGTTGAAGGGGAATGAAGAGGTAAGGGTAGTGGGAGATACAGGCTTTCAGTTAGGGAATGAATAAGTCACAAGGATGAAAAGGAATATGGTCAATGATTCGGGAATAGCATCATATGGTGACAGATGGTAGCTACACATAGCATAATGTATAGACTTGTCAAATCACTATGTTGTACACATGGAACTAACATAACATCGTGTGTCAACTATACTTCCATAAAAATAAAAGTAAAAAAAATAAGAAATGCACTCTTCCTGCTTCATCCAGAAAACTTCAAGTCAATAAACTAATCTAAAGTTGTCCTTATTGTTAGCACTGTGTCAGGGATGATGTGGAGCTAGAAAAGAAAAAAACTGAATTCTCTGGAAGAACACAGCTTTGACCTAGACCTCACAGGATTCTAATAAGACACAACATGCTTAATCCAAAATTGTAAAACACATGAGGAAACACATACCAATACAAGTTGGGAGTTGCCCACCACTAGACTCACAGAATGGAATCCTAGAAATGTTCCTTAAAAATAAAGGAAAAACATCCCATAAGGAAATTTTGAGATGCAGTAAGGTAATGATGAGCACAGATATTGAAAAACATGTGCAAAAGTGAAAACCAAAATTGACTATAAAACAAATAAATAATTTTGAAACTTGGGAGATTAAAACCCCCAGCAAAACAACAACCAAACAATGATGTGACTCGAAGTAAAAAGTATTGTTTTCAGATGAGAATGGTGACAGAGCACAAAACTGAATCATATGCAATTGATTGAATTGGAGGGATTTGGAACTGTTAGCTAAGAGAAGACAACTTTGGGAAAATAAAATCTTTCTTAAATAATCATAAAGGCTTTAATGTACTGGAACACTTATATTTTATTGTGAATCTTACCAGGTAGTAGAGCAAGAAAAAATGAAGCACAGATTTCACCAAAATATAAAGAAAAACTTGTGTTTCATTGAGTCTATTCTAAAAGAGAGTGGACTTCCTCAGAAAGAAATAATGTTCTTGTCTCTAGAGGTATCATACATAGGTTGAATGGCTGCTTATATGTGCTCTTATAGGAAAAATTTAAGTACTAAACAGATGGATTAAATACATTGTCATATTTCTTCTGAAGAGATACTATTTTGGGACTATGATTATTATATAAATATTTTTACTTGATTTGTGAAAAAAGAATTAAACATACAAAAGATATGAAAATTTTTATCATATGGTGATTATTGAATGATAAGAGTAGTAATTTCCAAATTCTGCTTCCATCTAAGATGGAGTAATAAGAACTAAATATACCCTCTGACCTGAAACAATGAAAACATCTTACTAAACACTGAACACTGCTTTTCAAGACATTGGACATCAGGCAAAGAAAGGCATTACACTTCTGAGAGAGGAAGGGAAAAGGATCCCTATGTTTGCCCCCAACTTATAGCTGACGCGGGGCTTGATCCCAGGACCCTCGGATCATGACCTGAGCCGAAGACAGACACTTAATGACTGAGCTACCCAGGCGCCCTAAGTTTTAACTTTTTTTAAAGATTTATTTATTACTTTAGAGAGAGAGGGAGAGAGAAAGAGAGAGAATCTCAAGGAGTCTCTCTGATAAGCACAGGGCTTGATCTCATGACCCATGAGATCATGGCCTGAACTAAAACAAAGAGTCAGATGCTTAACCGACAGACCCACCCAGGTGCCCTGAAAAGTTTTAATTTTTCAGTGACTCTCACTAACTGTATAAACACTATTTATATGAGACAACTGGGAATTTAACATAAACAGATCTTTTTATTGGAAAAGGTCTTTAACTGCTAAGATAATTCTGAATATATATATATATATATTAAAATTTAAAACTTTTAAAAATAATAATTTTGACTTTCTATAAATTCACCAAAACTTTTGTCCAATTAGTCCAAAGTATTCTTTAAAGCAAAAAATAAAAAGCTTTGAATTACAGGGGCACCTGGCTGTCTTGTTTGGTAGAGCATGAGACTGGATCTCGAGCACCACGTTGGGCCTAGAGTTTACTTGAAAAAAAAAAAAAAAAGCTTTGAATTAGATAAGTAAGTCCAGATTGAATGATTGTCTGTCAGTTTGTTATATTACCATGCCTTCAGTCTCCTCCTTGTTTATAAATTAGGATTTATATTACTTGTTTTCCAAGTTTCTTTGAGGATTTAATAACACAGCATAGTATCACCTAATAGCATTCAGCACAGTATGCAGGACAATGTGTATTGTAAAGATAAAAGACAGAAAGTAACCTACATCTCAGTAAATTTTTTTAACTCCTCAAGGAACCAGGTAGAAAAAAGTCCTGACACAAAAGGTGGGTTCTCTCCTTTTGCTTCTTGCAATAGTGCTATATAACAGTGAATGTGTGTTTAGTTATCAAATCTATTGTGCAAACCCCAATTATAAAATAGAGTCATTATTTTTTAGTTTGGTAACTGATTTCAACTACAAAGGAGCGGTAGCTTTAAGTGGTACCTTCCAACATGTTTTTCAGAGACTTAGCATGCATTTTTCTGACTTCCTTAAAGATCTAATTTAAAATTTCATTATCTGGGAAGTTTGGGAGCACTAAAAGGCAGGTTGGAAATACGAGAAGAACAATTATAACTGAATGACGACCTTAATAATACACAGGAAGGGTCTTTAAATGTTCTTGCCAGGTCTGCAGACATAGCTACTAACACAGAAATGAGTGGTACCTAAAGCTCAAGACAGAGAAGCTCAGACGGTTTGGAAGGGGAATTTCCCAAACACAAATACCAATCCTCTGAGGCAGCTCTTTCAATAGGGCCATGGTACAGACTTCCTAGAGAGGACCAGCTGAAAGTCAATCTCCTGAAGAAATGCCAGAATAAATTTGAAAGCACATTTTATCACTGGCGTATGAAAATACATTCCCTCCCTCTCCACACACAGCTAAAGAACTCACATGAGGCTAGGTAAACATTAAAGGAGGAGCGTTGCATTAAAGTCTATGTATCTACAAAATACTTTTGATAGTAGGATAAGAAGAAAATTATGTCACAAAATTGTAAATGACAATAAAGGTATGCATCTTAGGACTCTCAGTGAAGAGGAACACGAACTTCTAGCCATAGTTTGTTGTTCAACATAATAAAATAGAACATAATATTTCAACAAAGTTATTGTTTTTCTCAGCTAAGAGATGGAAAATTAGCATAATAGAAAGTGAGAGATGAAAGACTTCTTGGGGTCCATCCAGATTAACTCCTTATTCATAGATAGGAGAGCTGAAATGAAGAATCAAGAGGAAAATTCAAGTGTCTCTCTCTCTGCCTGCTATATGAGATGTTGCCTAATTTATGAATCATTTAATAAAGCCAATTACATCTTCAAAAAAAAAGGACTGTTGGGTGTCAAAGAGGGAACTGGAATTGGAATCATCTAAAACTAGACTTCTGGACTCCCGGAGGCTAGTGTTTCTTCTGAGCCATATTGATAGGTTTCTATTTTGTTTTTCCCTGGCATCAAGGAGGTGGGTATGTCCAGCCAATGTAACTAAGTGTACAAAGCAAAATGAGGCACAAGTGAGCTTTTGCCCTTTCCATAAGCAGCTGTCTTTTGTAAGTGAAGCCAACACTCTTGAAATGTCCGTGGTGCTTCCTGTGCAGAAAAATCTGAAGCAAGCTCATTGGACAGAGCTTCCCTTTCTATGTTGAAAAGAATTTTGCTTATGTAATACATTTATCTTATGAGAAATCCCCATCTGTGGAAATACGGAGTCAGAACAATAAAGCAGAGCTGGTTGTTAGATTTGCATGTAGCTCCTGATGTTTCTCTTGTAAAAGTGAAGTGTTTCACTTGTAAAAGTGAGGTGTGCTTTGCAAATGAAAACCAGGCATTCCGTTGGGGTGATAAAAATGTCAAACTTAGAGCTGCTGGGGTGAAGGATGAAAAGGAAAACAAATCAATGTGTTTGAACAGGAAAAAAAATTAAAGTAGAAACCACTAAATAGTTTAAATCTCCAGTTTCTAAATAACTATAAATTTCTATATGATAATCTAAATAATTCTTCATATGTACACACTTCTATCATATCACAGTGACTTAGTATAACTCTCAGAAATATATAGCAGGGTCTTTCTAGAAAATTGAACGAAAGCATTTATTATTAATAAGTCAAGGAAATATGTTTTCTTTTAGATAACTTTTAATAATAACATCATTCATTTACTACTTAATTACTAGTTACCTACAACTTATATTTTCAGAAAGTCCATTTTCTGTAGTAGAAGAGATCCTATTCTTTAATTTTAAAACATTGTATTTTTAAACTTTTCTGGTCAGCCAAAAGAAGTTTATTAGGCAATTATTATGTATCAGGCACTGGGTTATGCTCTAGTAATATAGCGGAGATCATGTTCTGCTGTATTATGATCAAGTTCTGCTATAGCAATGCCCTCCCAAAGATTATAGACAAGTAAGAAAGAGAAACATAATAATTAGAAAGAGATGTTAGTGTTATGAGGGGAGAGGTCACTGGGTCCAAGAGATTATTATTTCTATCATTACAGATTATAGCACAATTCAAGAGTTAATGAGGTAAAGGTGAAGAAGCCTTCCAAGTAAAGAAATCAGCATGTGTGACTACTCAGCTTTGAAAGAACTTGGCTTAATTAAGGCTTTAAAGGAAGGCCAGTGCAGCTGAAACCTTAAAAGTTAGGGAGAAAATGGCACAATATTGTCCTGGACAGGAAGGCAGAGGTCAGATCATGAAGGGCCTTGTGAGTCTCGCTGAAGACTTTATGCCACAAAGGGGTACATTCTAAACATTTAATATAAATGAGCAATACAAAACATCTTGAATAACTTAAAATGGTGGAATGACTTAATAAATTATTTTCAAAATTGTCCCCTTACTTATTAGGCAGAGAAACTAGTAAAGGAGGGCAAGAATGGAAGCAAGGAGCCAACTAAAATTACACTGTAATGTTGACTGGAAAATGTTGGCAAAATAGATCAAGAAGAATGCATTCAATTGAGACATAGAGGAGGGAGGATTGACAACTTTTACTGATGGGGTAAAAGACATTTTGAAGATGACTCTTAAGCTTTAGATTTTAGAAAAAGTATGGTTGAAGGTATAAGTTAGTGAGAAGTAAAAAAATTAAGGATGGAAAATGGGGGGAAAAATCAAGAGTTCAGTTTGGATATGTAAGTCGAAGGTGCCTTTGAAAAATCTAAGTGCAAAGTCAAGCAAACAGTTGGATATATAAATCTAAAACTCAGAAAAGGAGTTTGGATGAAAGCTGCAAATTTAGACATCCTCAGCTTAGATGGATTTAAAGCCACTGGAATGGTGGGGTCACCAGGGGAGAGAGTGAACAAGGAAATAAGAACCTAGTTAGTGAGACCGGCTTATAGGTCAATGCCTATTTTGTATAAATGCTACAGAGGGTGTTCAGTCTCTTCAAATCTGAGTCACTACAATTCTGCATGTGATGGCTATTGTAGTAATATTGAGATGAATTAAAGCCAAATCAGGGTAAATGACAGAAAGGGTTATTTTAATAAAATGAATACAATCAAAGAAAATGAAAATACATTTAATCCTTCATTCTAAAACTATACAGAAGGACCTAGAGCATATTATGCTAAATACAGTAAGTCAGACTGAGAAAGACAAATTCCATATGATTTCACTCATATGTGGAATCTAAAATAAGTAAGTAAATAAATAAAATACAAAAACCAAATGAATAAAAAAACAAAAAGCAGAATCAGATCTATAAATAGAGAGCAAACTAATGGTTGCCAGAGGGGAGAAGGGTAGGGGATGGGAGAAATAGAGAATGGGAGATATAGGCTTCCAGTTATGGAATGAATAAGTCACAGGAACAAAAGGCATAGGATAAAGAATATAGTCAATGATACTGTAATAGTGTTGTAGGGTGACAGATGGTAGCTACACTCCTAGCGAGCATAGCATAATATGTAAACTTGTGAATCACTGTGTTACATACCTGAAACTAATGTAACATTGTGCTTCAACTACACTCAAAAAGAATTTTTTTTTTAAGATTTTATTTATTTATTTGACACAGAGAGATACAGCGAGAGAGGGAACACAAGCAGGGCAGAGGGAGAAGCAGGCTTCCCGCCTAGCAGGGACCCCAATGTGGGACTCGATCCCAGGACCCTGGGATCATGACCTGAGCCAAAGGCAGATGCTTAACGACTGAGCCACCCAGGCGCCCCATACTCAAATTTTTTTTTAAAAAATAAAGTCTATGATTCTAATATTTGGTAATTTCAGAATTTCTTATTAGCCCTTCCCCCATCTGCCATGCCTCTTCCCAAATTAATTGTTGATACACAAACTTGTCTAGAAACACATAGTGTTAAGAGATAGTCTTAGTAACAGATTCAGTCAACTACAGAACTCATGGGAGTGCAATTGTTATATGTAATGGTGAGAAAATGGGGATATTGAACACTCTGCTCTGTGTTCATGAATCTTTAGATTTTTTGGGGAAAAAAGAAAATTTCACAAGAAAGGAATCATGTGCCTCATCATTAGTATTGACTTTATTAGAATTTTTCCTCATTACAAGTTTTACCATTGTCAAAAATGACAATTTTCACAATTCATTCCTCCAAATCACAGAGTAAACATGCCTGCGTTCACATATGTTACCATAAAGATTTATCAAGAAATATCTAAATAACCTGGAGAAAAGTTAGTGGAAAAATAAACATATTTTCAAAACCTAATTAGTGGTAAGTATAGGGCAATTCTTTTCTCTTTTTTGTTTTTATTATTATAAAATATCTAAAACAGAACCACACACTTTCAATTTATTGTACCAAATCAATAACAGATATTATCTTTCAATTTCCTGTCTTATTCACCTCCCCTCTTTCCTAAACCATTTTGTACATTGCATCGTATTCAGTGAAACAGTTCAGGGCTGTTTGTTTGTTTGTTTGTTTGTTTTTGGTGTGTGTGTGTGTGTGCAGAGTTGACTACTGATTGTTCTTTGTGTGGCCAACAATTATAAGAAAGGACCGGTGGATTCGCTGTCCAGCCACCTGTGGTCTGTGTGGGGTCACTCATATGAGGTGACCATCTATCAATTTCTAGAACTGTAAAAATTCAAAGATGAGCAGGTCAGCTGAAGGAATATAGTGTAGGCTGGTGGCCCTGGTAGAGCTAGCTACCTAAAAGATCCAGCAAAGGAATCAGTTGATGATGGAAGCAGGTCAATTAAAGAGTAGAGAGATAGATAAGGGAGAGTGTGCAGCCTCAAAGAAAGAAAAGTTGCCTTGATTGCTGACTCGGTTCTCGGGAGCAGTTTTATGAGATTGGCCTGTACTTTCTACCTATTGGCTCCATGATAATTCCTGTATTCTCACACTGGCCCACTGCACCCAATACAACCCTGACCATTTACTTGAGCTAGATTATTTTTTCAAACAGAACAAGACAGTACTAAATGAATATGCTCAAATGTGTGTGGGTGGGTAGAAGGTGGGATGACAATCTCTACGTAAAGATGGCTATTTAACCTTATGCATAATATTGAAAAATTGAGGCCAGTATAAATAAATAGTGTTATATACAAAACTGAAAATTACCATCTCATTACTCATGCATGCATTGAGTTTGGAATAAAGACTAGAAATGTACAATCATATAGTAAGTTTGGTATCAAGTATGTGAAAGTGGTTTTCTTTGGTTAATGAGATTATAGGTTATTATTTTATGTCACTGGTTTTTCTTTATTTTTATATTATCCAAAATAAACATGCATTATTTTCTTAATCAGAGTAATAAACTACATAAGAAAAGGAAAATATACTTATTATAAATCAAAACAAAGAACAGAATGCAAGATTATAGTAGACTGTGATTGTATCTATGATTTAAAAAAATAGCAGGGTATATCTTTTTTTTTTTTTAAGATTTTATTTATTTGACAGAGAGAGACCCAGCAAGAGAGGGAACACAAGCAGGGGGAGGGGGAGAGGGAGGAGCAGGCTCCTCGCGGAGCAGGGAGCCCGATGCGGGGCTTGATCCCAGGACCCTTGGATCATGACCTGAGCCGAAGGCAGACGCTTATTGACTGAGCCACCCAGGCACCCCAATAGCAGGGTATATCTTGATATGACTTCAGTGAATTTTTATAGTGGTAGAACAGGGTTTTCTTTTTCTTTTCCATTTCCCTTTGTGTGTGTGTGTGTGTGTGTTTTCGCTATTTTGTATAACTTTTCTCATAACCTTTAATTTAATAGATTAAATTATCATATATCAGGCATGTGTAGAGTAAACATTTGAATCAGGTATCCATAATTATGTAAGAGCAAAATGACCTAGCCCTTCTATGGATAGTCATATATCTTACCTGCCCAAACTTGTATTTTGTTGTAAGGTTCAACAGCTGAAATACAGAAGTATCTCATCTCACTCCTACCTTTCACTTTTTGTTAGGTTCAAGCAGGAAAATGGAGAATCAATCAATGTGGTGGCTTGAGGCTAAGGAGGGGTAGATCAACATGAATACTGGTTTATGGAGTCACTGAGCACTATATAGGTTTGGCTAGTTAATCTAGATGCTAATCTCCATTTTAACACTCTCTGGCAATCTCAGTAATTGTCCTGGAATAATGTTTCCAACAACCAGCTCAGGGTCAGATGTGCTCCTAAGAATATATATATTTAACTTGGTTTTACATTTAGAGAAAAAGAACTAAAGACAAATACAGAAGGTAAGAAAGTAAAATTGTGTTCAACACAAAAATGTAATTACTATAAAGTCTAAAAAGACACTGCTGCTGTGATTAAAATGAGTTCTTAAAACCATTTTCTCAACAAATGTTATAAGAATCACCACACTTATATAACTGGCATCTTTATATGTAATAGACATGTTCATTTACAAAGAAAGCCTACTAATGTGGACACATTGGTGCTAATTTTAATGTGTTGGATCCAGCCAAAAATTAATTTATCCGTTCTTGCTTTTAACACCTCATAAATACCAAGGCCGCACCTTCTCTGACTTGGAGGCGCAACACCATTCACAGTAATGTTTTCATTTTCTGCCTTAAAGTTGCTACACATAAACCCCTTAGACATTTAAAATTCTTTTTGATTTCAAATGTAGTTTCTATTCAACTGCATTTTCAAAATTTGTATGCAATTAGAGGTTATCTGGATATTTTATATTTATAATAATATACAAATCACTGTTAGAAGGGGACATATAACAAATTACTTTTCTGTGATAGAGATTTTCACATTACTTTGGAAAGCTACAACTTATCTAGAATTCCCTGAACTTAAGTTTCTGTCCTGGAAAGAATATGCCTATTTCTTTAATGAGAGCATAAATTCACTTGTGTGTTTTATATCTCTGGTGTCTACATTTGCCTCACTTCTTTTTCCATATGGACATCATGGGCTACCTAATATGATCTGATGTGAAGGGCATAGAATGACTTTCATGGAATTCTTGCTAAAATGCATTACTCCAATCTACTCATGAGAAAATTTCAGACAAATCCAGATTGAGGAAAAATTCAACAAAACAATAGACCAGTACTCTTCAAAAGTGACAAGGTAGTGAAAGACAAAGAGAGACCAAGGACCTGTCCCAGATTGGTGAAGAATAAGAAGACATGCAATATAAAGGCAATGTAATATCCTGGACTGGATCCTGGATCAGAAAATGAATAAAAGCAGGAGTATTGGCAGAATTTAAATTAGGTCTGTAGGTATGTTAATAGTAGTGTATTATTGTTAATTATAGGTAATCAGATAAACATTAGGAGAGAGTGAGTAAACGGTATAAGAGAATAATGGGTATTATGTTTTACAAATTTTTTTGTTAAGTATAAGATTTCAAAATAAAGAAGAAGAAAAAATAAATTCCACATTCTGAGCCCAAAAGGGCCTGATCTTTTTTTATTTTATGTTTGCAAAAAATAAGACAATTCTGATAATTCCTACGAAAGATCTTGGCATTGCAGAAAATGTAACTAGTGAAATAATACTTTGTAACCCTTCTGTTACTTTGAAGCTGAAGTGAAGCTCTTTTCCCCATGAAGCATATGCTAATAGGACACTGATCACATTTCAGTCATGAATCTTTTTTTTTTCTATTCATCAAACCATAATGCCACAAGAATTAAAAAAATATATATAAAAATTCATAAGGAGTAAAATATAATTATCCCAATAATTTTTTTTCCTGATTTGAAACCTTTAAAATTTATGAAATGTTTTTCCAAAACTAGTTTTAAAGGTGGTTTAATATGTGTTTTTTTTTTCTACTTTTGATCTCATACTACCCATAGGTCACTTTCTAAGAATATGACAACATGGGAATGAGACAGCGATTTATGTTGACTATGAATAAAGTTGTCATTATGTTCAATAATCTTTCTCAAAACAAAGTTTCTACAATACAATAAAAGCTTTTAAATGGATGAATTGTAATCCTCGATATACCTTAAAGCAAATCTTACGCCACTAAATATTAAACTCCTGAAAAATAGTGGATTGACATGGAATTACTGGCAGCATCTGAACTATTTTTATATAAACAATATTCCTGTAATGAAATATTATTTTAGGAGAGATAGGACTGTGTCTTTATGATAGAGACACATGTAATGACAGATGATGTCTGGAAGGTATTAGACTGTGGTTATAATAATCACTATAATTGTAACAGTTCATGCTAGCGCAACTCCACATCTATTCTTCATTTGTCTCTAAACTAATTTGTTCTACATATGAATATATAACCTTCATCAATTTAAAGTGCCATCCCTTGGCTATGTGGGTCATTAAAGGAAATACATAATGTATGAGTTCCGCCATCCAAACTTAGAGAGGGGAAGTCTTTGTAACCAAGTGTGAAATCATTGCTACAAGGTTGACTTCTGAGATTTAATCAAAATCAAGCATGATCACAAATGACCCTCAATCAATTCCGGGGTTACTCATATATTCTGCTTTGAACAGAGGAATTTCATTCACAATTTTGCACCCAATATTGACCATTAGAGCAACTAAGTTCATCAAATTATATGGATAACTTAATGAAGTTAAAGGAATTTCCCATAAGGCATTACTGTTTCAAAAGACAATCAATCCCTAAAAATGTGCTGAATTCATTGGAACCAGTTTATTCAGGGAGCACAGCACAATATCTGGGATGATAGAATAAGTAGTAAGTTTGCGGTAGTAGTAAATCACAAACAGTGCGATAAGTGGAACTAAATACATCCCATTTTAGATTAATACTTTTGGGGAGCTCTATAGTAGGTGGAATATGAAGAAATTAATGACTATTAGGGAAAGATTATAACATTCTTGGTGATGATGCTAATACTATGACATCATTCTTGACTATTCAACATTTTGTATTTTAATAAATATTATTTTATGTTCTCCTTCCTATACATTTCCTCAAACCTAATTTCAGTTGCTGACGTTTAAAAAGAATACCCCTGTCCTAACATATGTATCCTGAAACACTTACAAAATATGTTTGTCCAGGATCATTCAATTCAGCCTTGAATAGTAAGGATGACAGATTACTTTAGGGAGGTGGATTCATTCATTACCTTTTGCTAAATGTCCTCTTTCTGTGAGCATCTAAGAGTAGATCAGATTCATAAATTGGGAGATTTTTCAGGAATATGCATAGGGGTCAATGCTATGTGAAGAGTGAAATGTGGAAGGTCAATTTTTCCATGTCTTGTTCAAAGTACAACAGATTAAGTACTGACTTTATTGGAAGTTTAGCAATTTTTGTTTAGGTAGTTCTCTTAAGTAAATATGAAACTTTAGAACCGAGGTCTGTTTTCTTTTGAATTGATGTTTTTTTGGTGGGTGTACTTTTATGCAACAATCAAAAATAAATGGCTCTCTTTTGGGGGGATGGGGTAACAGGGTAGTGGGCATTAAGGAGGGCATGTGATGTAATGAGCACTGGGTGTTATATACAACTGATGAATCACTGAACTCTACCCCTGAAACTAATAATACACCATATGTTAATTAATTGAACTTAAAAAAAAAAAAAGGCAAGAAATGGCTCTCTTTTTGGCCAGAAGATTCTTTGCAGTTCAAGTGAAGAGAAAAATATAGCTATAGCATATGGAGAGTGGAGGCATTACATAATACACTGGGTTTGCAAAATAGACTTATGGTTTATACTTCTTTTCAGAGAATTGTGTGTGTGTGTGTTTAAACATGCATACAAATAGATGAGGCAGGATGATTTCCTTTTTGTGGAAATAAGATGTTACTTCTATTTATGTCATGCAATATCTAATGGTATAGACTAAAGGCTTATTTTACTTCAGTATGAAGATACTGAGCTATTTATTAAACATATTAAATGAGTATAGAAAGTATTTTTTAGTCTTTCATTTTTCCATTATGACAAACATTTTATATCCCTTTTCATGTCTTCTAGAATACTAATTCCAAAGCAAGAGTGCTACTAGACTTCATAACTTCTACATGGTATAAATTTCTTTCTTTTTTTTAAAATATTTTATTTATTTATTTGACAGAGAGAGACATAGCGAGAGCAGGAACACAAGCAGGGGGAGTGGGAGAGCGAGAAGCAGGCTTCCTGCCGAGCAGGGAGCCCAATGTGGGACTCGATCCCAGGACCCTGGGACCATGACCTGAGCCGAAGGCAGACGCTTAACAACTGAGCCACCCAGGCGCCCCTGGTATAAATTTCTTACTTCTATTCTGTGTTTAGAAGTCCCGAGAAAAGTTAAAAAAAGCAACGTGATGTTGAAAGTCATTCAACCATATAAACTACCTTAAAGCCTTTGTGTGATGATTCTCAATTGAGCATAAAAAATGTGTTAAACATCCTTGTAAATAGAGTATTGGACTAATAAAAAACATTTGAAAATATTGCTGATGACAGTGACAATATAATAAGCTTAAAATTAAATGCTCTCGGGGCGCCTGGGTGGCTCAGTTGGTTGGGTGACTGCCTTCGGCTCAGGTCATGATCCTGGAGTCCCGGGATCGAGTCCCGCATCGGGCTCCCTGCTCGGCGGGGAGTCTGCTTCTCCCTCTGACCCTCCTCCCTCTCATGCTCTCTGTCTCTCATTCTCTCTGTCTCAAATAAATAAATAAAATCTTAAAAAAAAAATTAAATGCTCTCACTGGCATGCATATGTGTGCACACACGTGTGTATGTTACGAAACATACAAAGATGTGGCGATATAATATTTTTAATGTAATATAAATATTTAAGTAAATTATGTAAGTTAATAAAGGAATCAAAAGTTTTATATCTTTTGGATTGGTAAAGAGGCATATGTTGGACCTGCAGTACATGTGGGTTGAATTGAAATCAAATGAAAATTGGTAGTTTTCATTACTTTACTCTCTGAATAAAAATTAAACTGACAATGTGCTATGTATTTCTATAAAAATGTAAACTGATTTTAGTTCTGTTTATCCATTTCACTAATCTCAAAGTTTTTCCTTAATTGGCTTAAAATTAAAGTTTTTTAAAAAAACCTTTAACATGACTAAATCAGTGAATTTTAATTTTAAACATCATTTAAACATCAAACAAAACAAAGGGACTGATAGCAAAACTGGAAATTTGTGAACTCTGTAAGATAGCAGCAGAAAATATTCCCTCTCTCTCTTCTATTCAACCTTGCCCTTATTTTTATTTATTCATTCATAAAACTCTTTTTTTTTTTTTTTGGTTGGGACTTTCTCTAAGTACTGGGGATACAGCAGCAAAAAGATGGCAAACATCCCAACACTCCCATAGCTTACATTCTAGTGGAGAGAAAAAGACAATCAGCTTGATAATTAAGCAAAATATTTGATGTTAGTGGTTAAAAAATCATTAAACCAGGAAGGTCAACAGGAAGTGCTTGGGTGACAGTGGTTGTAGTTTTGCATATGGTGGTCAGTTAAAACTTCACAAACTACACTTGAGAAAAGGTTTGAGGAAAGTGAGGGGAAGAGACATGCACAATGAACGGTGAGGAGTATTCCATGCAGGAAGGCTCCCTGAGAATGGAGTGTCTGACACATTCAAAGAAAAGCAAATAGGCCAATGTAGAGGGAGTAAGAGGAAGATGAATCAGGATGAAGTCAGAAAGCTCAGGAGAATGGATGGGAGATCACTGTATGGGTTTTACCTTTTATTCTGAGTGAGATCGAAAGTGAGATCTAAAGCTATCAGAGAGTTCTGAGCAGTGCTTTCATATTCCACGTTACATTTTCAAGGGTTCCCTTGTCTGTTAGTTTGAAGGAGGAGGAGTAATAATGGAGACAGGGCGAATAGTTGGGAAGCTATTATAATGACTCAGGGCAGAGATGATTATGACTCAGATCAGGTTGGTTGCAGTGGATGCAGTGAGAAGCGGTTGTATTCTGGATATGTTTTGAAGATAGTGTCAAAAGGATTTGCTGACAGAACAGGTATTATTCACAAGATTAAGAGGAGTAGAAAATGAGTCCAGGATTTCTGGTCAAAGCACCTGGAAGAATGGAGTTTCTCCCTACTGAGATGGTGACGATGTAGAAAATCAGCAGCTCAGTTTTGAATATTTAATGTTTGAGATGCCTGGGGGAGTCTAGGAATTGAGGAGAAACCAGCAAAGGAAAAGAAGTGGCTGATAGAGAGGAAGAACACCAACGACGGTGGTGGAAGCCTAATGAAGACAGTCTGAGTTGGTACAGTTGTTGGGATCACTGAGAAAATGTATAAGGATGGATTCAGAGAAGAGGAGAAACTAAGTAAATGGAGGCAGAGAAGTCTCCCTTAGATTCTGAACAAGACTATCTAATATGTCAACATGCTTTGGGTAGGAGTTGGAAGGCAATTGTTTTGTGATTGTATTAAGTTCTATTGCTGATGTAAAAAATCGTCACAAACTTAGTAGCTCAAAAACAACACAAATGTATTATCTTATAGTTCTGTAGGTCAAAAGTCAGACACGGGTCTCAATGGACTAAAAGCAAGGGATTAACTGGACTGCATCTCATTTTTGGAAGCTTCGAATCTGTTCTTTCTCCTTTTGTAGTTTCCAGAGGTCACCCATGTTCCTTGACCCATCCTTCTTTGTCTACCCTCAAAGGTAGCAATGTTACATCTCTCTGACCATTCCTGCATTGTCTCATCTCCCCCTCTCTTCTTTCTTCTTCCATTTTTGAGTGCCCTTGGGTCACATTGAACTCACCTGGCTAATCTAAAATAATCTGCCTATTTGAAGGTCAGCTGACTAACAACCTTAGCCATCTGCAACCTTAATTCTGTTTTGCCATGTAAATTAACGTATTAACAAATTCTGGGGATTAGAACATGGGCATCTTTGGGGGGGCTGTTATTTTGCCTACTGCAGTAAGAATATAAAGTGCTCGGATGAGAAGTCATTTTTTTTTGTTATTCATATCAGCACATTTATTTTTCCACAAAGCCTAATCATTTTCTTTTAAGTGAACAAACCAGGACAATGCATATACAAAGCACATTGTTGCTTAACTAATCATGGCTACACTCTTGGAATGGAATAGGGAGGTATCTGCAACAGATGAAGTATAAAGGGCATCCGAATTGACAAGGAAGAAGTAAAACATTCACTATTTGCAGATGACATGATGCTATATATAGAAAATTTGAAAGTCTCCACCAAAAAACTGCTAGAACTGATAAATAAATTCAATAAAGTTGCAAGATTCAAAACATACAGAAATCTGTTGCACTTCTATACACCAAAAATGAAGCAGCAGAAAGGAAAATCAAGGAATCAATCTCATTTACAATGGTACCAAAAAAAATAAGCCGCCTAGGAATAAAACTAACCAAAAAGGTGAAAGACCTATACTCTGAAAACTATAAAACATTGATGAAAGAAACTGAAGATGACACAAAGAAATGGAAAAACATTCCATGTTCATGGACTGGAAGAACAACTATTGTCAAAATGTCTATACTACCCAAAGCAATCTACACATTTAATGCAACCCTATCAAAATACCAACAGCATTTTTCACAGAACTAGAACAAACAATCCTCAAATTTGTATGGAAGCACAAAAGACCCCGAATAGCCAAAGCAACCTTGAAAAATAAAATTCTAACTTTGTCATGTGAAAAAAAGTTTAGGATATAAATGTACATACATTTTTGTACACCATACAAAAGTGTGTCTATAGAAACACTGACTCTATGGAAATTGAGAAATGTGCAATTTTTCAGTTTTTGTTTTGTGTTGCAGAAGTAAAGAAAGAGCCAAAGCCAACCAACTGCCTTGAGGGAGATGGTGGAAAGAGAGCTAGATTTTGGTTGCAGGGCAGAAGCAAAGTTAAGAAGTGTAGATAGGAACTGGTATTAGGAAAATCTTATAAGACGTCAACAAAGTTTAATGAGACAAATATGCGAGATAGAATTTTATGTCAATATTGGATCAAAATCAATCATAACAAATATACAGAAGGCAATATGTGGAATCTAAGCTTTAGAAATAGGTTTTTTGAGTAATTTTCTTGAAGTTGATATGTTCCTTTGTGTGGCACTGATAATTTTTCATGTTCTAAACAATTATTGTGTACTAATCTCTGCTGGGAAGTGCAACACAGTCTCTTATGAGTAGATCTTAAAAGTGCTCATCACAAGAAAAAATTGTTACTATGCGAGGTGACTGATATTAATTAACTTGTGATCATCTTGCAATATATACATATTTCAAATCATTGTATACCTTGGACTCACACATTGTTATATGTCAATTATGTTTCAATAAAACTGGGGAAAACGTATTTTATGTTTCTCATTTCTGAAAAAATTCTCTGCCTTCAAATAAAATGATTATTTACTAAACTCATGTTATATGTAATGTAAGGTGCTTGGTTTTGTGATAATATAAAAATGCTGCTCTTTAGCATTTTATGACAGCATATATGTGGATAGAGCATAGGCATACTAAAATCTTTAATAAATAGGGAAATACTGAATAGCAGTACATTACCAAAATATATACATGATTTCATAAGACCACAGTGTAGGGTTTTATTCCGAAAAAAACTAAAAAGGCAGTTTTATTTTTTATCTGACTAGATAGTTTAAACCTGAGTGGGAATTCAGTAATAGTAAGTCATTATGGGTTTTTAAGAACAAATGAAGTGATCAAAGCACTATCGGAAAGAGATTAGTCCAACATGATAAATAAAATAGATTATACAAGGAAAAGATCAGAGTCCTAAAGACCTGTTAAGACTTTATTTTAATCATTCAAGATTACAATAATTTAAAGAGAACAACTGTGTTTAGAAATGGAACTCAAGGGGCACCTGGATGGCTCAGTCGTTAAGTGTCTGCCTTCGGCTCAGGTCATGATCCCAGGGTCCTGGGATCGAGTCCCACATTGGGCTCCCTGCTTGTCAGGAAGCCTGCTTCTCCCTCTCCCACTCCCCTCCTTGTGTTCCTGTTCTCACTGTCTCTCTATCAAATAAATAAATATAATATTAAAAAAGAAAAAAGAAATGGAACTCAAGAGACAGTTGGGAGAGAAACTGTGAAAGAAAACCAGAGTGTGAAGTAAAAAAACAAACAAAAACAAAAACAAGAGAATTTGATGAACAGTGGATATAAAAATGATAGAACATAGAATTCTATGATAACACTCAACCTGGAGACACTGGGTGCATAAATAACAACATAAGTAGCAAAAAATCAAATTGAGAAACTATTTGGGATGTGGGGGAGGTGAAGTGATTGTGGAGGGAGAGTATGAAGTATATAATGAGTTTGCTCCCTTCAAGGGTTCAAAAATGGAAAGAAAATAAAAGTCCATGCAATTTCATAACCCAAAGATAATTGTTGCAAATTATTGATATATTTACTTCCATACTCTTCTATACTTTTAAAAAATGTGTATTTTTTCTAAAAAAAAATGAGCTGTTCTCTTTATTTATTGGTAAAGTGTAAAAAGTTTAGATAAAAAAAGCATTTTTATATATTGTTTATGTAAAACAGTATTTCTTTCCTACACAATAACTTGACAATATGTAGTGAGAATTTTAAAAAATATTTATAGACTTTGTTCTAGTGATACCACTTCTAGAAATATACTATTAGGAAAGAATCAAAGATGCCAATGATTTATGTACAAGTATATCCATTATTGTGCTGTCTGTAATACTGAAAAATTGATAGAAAACTATGTATAGTTTAGCATAGTTTGTATTGTATGGGAATTATCTTAAAAGGTTCTTAGAAATTTGGAAGAATTAACTGGAGAGCTTATCTGGGCCAAGAATTTTGTTGCTATTGTTGAGGAGAGAGTAATTTCCCAACAAACTTTGTGGAAATGTATTTGATAATGCTAGTTCTAAGGACATATAGAGGTGTGTCTACTTGAATTCAATGATAATTAATTGACTACCTATTAAGTCCTTTTCTATATCATGTGAGAGTAAGAAAAAATTCAGAGTCCAGCAATGCTCCCATAAATACTGCTGCATTCTTAGTAATTTCTTAAGTTCAGCAAAGATTTCATCTAAGGTGAAGCTAAGTAACAAGAAATTTTATTACAGCAAATTACTTTGGACAAAAATAATTACTTTTTCTATTATTTACAGCTAGGTTTTAAGTGCTTGGAAAATGATCCATCTTCTTTAGCTTTCAAATGAAATGAATCATTGAATAGATTACAGTGGTGTTTCTTTGAGCTAGACTGCCCTCATAATAGATTATTTAGGGTCATTATTACTAATGAGTTTTTTAACTCCCTTCTGTAGATCTTTAGCTTAGTTCACACTATTGACAATTTCAAATTCAAAAAACTTCTGTATTTTGAAGTGAAGGTTTTAACCCCATCTCTTCAAGAAGCTACCCAGATCAGACTCTCTCTTTACTTACTACCTTGTGTTGACACTCGTCATTAAAACTGAATATACATCCACTTCAGTGAAGTGAATTACTTACAGATATGAGATAGGTGGGAGAAACCAAGCTTTATAAAGTGAATAGTGAGGCTACTAGTGACAATTATACTTTCACAAGTACTTCAGATGCATTATCCTGATAATTTTTATGAATAAAAATTAAGGCAAAAATAAAAATCTCCAAAAGGACCCAAAGAGATTTGTAGATGAGTATGGTGTTTTCTGTCCAGTGAAAGATCCTATGGAGACATTTCCATAATTAGCTCCTAGGATCAGTTTTCTTGGATTCTTCATACACCATTACAATGCCATCACTTTTTGAAAATACTAGCGTGTTTTGAACTAGCCTCTTTGCTAGCCTCTTTGCCTGAGCAACCTCATGCTCATCAAGAAGCCAAAATTTATATACAACCAGAAGGAATTTCAAAACATGAGTCCAAGAAAGGTGGCTACATTTGACTGTGAAATTTATATCAGTTAGACATAGTCAAAATTCTATGAGACAGCAACTCTGGGACTCTGGAGAGGGAAAAGCAATTTGAATCAAAGTGGAAATATGAAATTTTTAGGTAGAAATTAAAATTAAAGTCATCAGATTTAATTGAGATGGAAATAAAAAGACACTGTCTTCCAACCGGTTGGTGGTATGGCAGTTTTTAAGACAATCATTGCAGGAGAGGACTGCAGAGCCACTTAAGACGGGTCGGTCCCTGTCATCATTCCACGGGCTCCATCTCTGAAGGACAGTTTGATCTTTTCTTTGTCCGGAGGAGTATAGGCCTTTTCTGATCTGGCTTTATCCATATAATTCTATAGAACATAGTTGGCAGTCATTCAATATTTTTTGAATAAATGAATGAATCTATCATGATCTGGTGACACATGTTTCAGTCATGAGATCTTCATAATTCCAGTTCGTTCTCTTTCCTAGGTGGCTCCATTTCCTGGGGTTGGACTTGCTCTGGTTACAGTAGCACTCCCAGTACCCCTCCACCCCCACTACTGTGTTCCCTCTTATGCATCATGCACTTAAGAGCACAAGAAAATATGAGGAGCACATTGTAACTGTGACAATAATATTTACTCCTTTAGTCAATTAAATACACCTTTGCTATGTTGTTTAGGTATCCTCCCCCCAAATACATGTGACTTCACTTTAATATTTAGGTGTGGTTAACATTTTGATATGGAAGACATTTAATATGCTGAAGTTTTAGTGAAACTGACTTTAAAAATACCTATAATTTGACTAAAATAACATAATAAAATAAAATTAAAAAAATAAAAATACCTATAATTTTACTCAAGTTCAAATGTAAAATTTGGGTTTTATTAGACAAATATGTAATGCAACCCAAAGATAAATCAGAACTTGTAAAGTCTTTATAGTTACTTATTTATCTATCAAAAAAGTATTTATTGAGGTTTAGAAGAGGAGAAGTGAACTAGAAGTTTTTTTAATGTTAGTCATTGTATTTTGCACTTCACACATATAAACTCACTTTATCATTTTACTAATTCTATAAATGACTTATTCTCATTTTGCATATGAGGAAATGAAGCGCTGAGAGTCTAAGGGTCAGAGGGGACACACTGTCAGCTGGCTGAGCTGGGATTCCAATTTATGGTCTTTTTAATCTAAGGTCCTTGAATATGTAAGTACAATCATGTCTCAATTGGATTCACTGAGTTTGTGCAAAGCACTGGTAGGTATGCATTGTGAATATTAACATAAATTGAATATGGATTCTGGCTTAGGTAGGTTTTAGTTGGTAAAAGTGATAATAAATATACTAGTGATACAAGGTAGAATGTATGGTACAATGATAGCTATAGGTCTGTTATGATGTAATACATGATAAAATCTTGTTTAGATGAAATTATAGCTTGAAGGTCTACCTATCTTTGTTCAAATTCTCAAATGTTTTGTCCATTGAACAATGGAAAAAAAAAGATCGAGCCTAGAAGCAACAAATGATTGTCCAAAGTCAAATACAATCATGATATAACATGCTAGTATTTTCAATTTACTCATTTTTGGTTCGTGAGCTGATGTATTAAGAAGAAATGGACCACTTCTAGGCCATACAAACGTATGTTCACATTTTTTAGTTCTTCATGCTATTGTCTTTTCTCATTCATCTTTTAGTTCTGAATTGGGAAAAAGCATAGGAGAAAGGGTCAAGCTTCCAGAAACCCCTCAGTGTGATTCAGAAGCACAACTGCTTAGTTTCAGGTCCATCAGCACAATAGTAGACAGGACACCGTGTTTCTGCAATTAATCTTTCTGATGCACCAATGATACTTTGCAGAACAGAACAATTACCAGTAGTTACTTGCTCTTTTCCCTCATTCCTGGTCAATGACCTAGGCCAATGAGCCAGAAGAACTCTGATTGAAAACCAAAAAGGGGTTAGAATTGTGAGCATTTTCCTTTTCTCATTATGGTCATTTCCTTCAGTTCACTGAGTTTGGATGGAGCCAATTTGATGAAATAGGGACTGCATTATTGCTAATAATCATCAGATATACACATATGTCCGCAGTGCCATCTTAGCTACACTATATTTAGTTATAATATATGTCTATTTACATACATGTGTTCTCTTTCTAGGGCAAATCACAGTAAAACTAAAATGTAGAGATTGACTTTCCAAAGTAGCACATTATCAGGGAACATTATCCTCTATTTTTAGAAAGGATGATAATGGTGCTCAGAAGCTAAATGGCAGGGAGCCTTTCCTCTGAGCCTCCAGCAATGATTCATATTTTTGATAGCTCTGAATGAGGTAAGTGAGTGATAGCTCTGAGTGAGCTTTGTCTCTGTCATAGCAGGCTCTTTATACCTGGATGAAGACATAAATTCTGGGGCACCAGAAGGAATGGAGCCCATATACTCTTCCCCGAATGCCTGAAGCCACTGCGACAGCCAGAAACAGAAATAAATGTAAACATCCCCACTATTACTGTATTCTTCAGGAAACAAAGCTTTATTTCATTGAGCTGTCTTGACAAGGGATAAAAATGAATTTCTGATCACAAGACGATTGAAGACATGTTACTTTTGCACTCCATCAGGAAAGTTAGAAAGCTGAGTTTCAGTGACTCAATTAAATACTATCATCCCATTGCACAGCACTGACTCCTATGTGGTTTTGATGGAACCAAAAGCTCTATGTAGAATGTGAGGTCTTTACAATGACTCTTGGGACTCTGGAAGGCCCCTAACCCAAAGCCTGTCCACTGAGATCCGGGGTGGGAGAAGTAATAAGGAATGAGCTCCAGCTTCCCCTCTCAAATTCCATGAGATGCTAAGACAAGTGGGTATTTTTTTGTAAGCTGGGATGGATAAAATTGCTTTTCACTTCTCATTCCAAGGGAGGTCTTCCTGGCCCACTCACCGCCCTCCTGAAATATGTCAACTCTCACCTCAAAATCACACTTTCTCCACATCCTTCTCATGCTTTAAGAACAAAGGTGTGAGGTTCTTTCAGTGGAATGCTTTGGCAGGGTCTCAGTTTTACTACTTAGGCCAAAATGGTACCTAAAGCTTCAATTATTATTTCTTCCTTGTGTTTTTGAAATAATTGGTTAGTAAAAATACCAGAGTGTAGGACTCTGCCTCCTTCAGCTTTAGATTTTCCAGCTTCTATCATAGTAGCCTGCCCACTACACATTCTGGAGTAATAATTTATTTTGACTCCATTCTATTTGTATTTTTATTTGTTCATAAAGAAGTATTTTCATTCTTTTTTGTAAAAAATGATGAAATTGTATGATTCTTCTGGTATGCCTACTCACATCCCAACACATTTAAAACCAAAAAAAAAAAAAAATTGGCTAATTACCCCAGCTCACATGACTCCAAAAAGTCAGATATTATTCTAACAATTCTATTAACATTTTCATCTTTTAGAACGATAGCAGCAATATGACTATCTCATGATTGATTTGTGGTCTATTTTATTCACTATCTTAAGTGCCAAGAATGATGCCTGTCATCTAAAAAGCAGTCAACAAATATTTGAGTTTGTACATAGCAAAATTGGGTATATTTATAATGGGTATTTCTCATTTAGTCTTTTTTACATTTATTTTATATAATTAAACAATATTAATAAGAGGAATTCTTTCCGGGCCAAACACATATCCAACTGTAATACATCCTAAATCACCAACCATGGAAAGCATATATTCAAGTGATGACATCAATCAATTTATTATGGATCAATTTGCAGCCAAGCATTCCCTTAAACCTGTCTAACGTTTTGGCAAGGAACTTGAAAGGACTCACTAAAAATTTATTAGTGTAGCTTGAAATAGGTTTTTTTTTTTTTTCGTTCTCTGGCTCAACAAAGAGAATACTGTTTGCCCTCTGAACATATAGATTTTATAGTTTAACGTAGTAATGCATATGCCTGCCAAGAATCACAGTTTTTAATGAGCCTTTATTAAAACCATTGCTGTGTTTTAGCTTTCATTTTATGTACTGCATTTTTATTTAAAATTCATTCTATTTAAATTTGTCTGTTTAGTAATCAAACTTAACTGGTAGCTTGGAATATATTTTGCATCACTTTGCATCTTCTTTCCAAAAGGCTTGAGCCTAAACTAGTTCAATTAATTGATACTAATGTTGAACACACGCATTATGTAAACTTTAAAAACAGAACCCACATTCATGTTAAAGAATATGTTACTTTCATATGCAATGTTTTAAGTAAGCTACAGCTTTGAAAGTCTAAGTATTTCAGAGACTGAATTAAATTTCAAAAGTATTAGCTTGGTGCAGTAGCCACAGCACCAAATGAACAGCTTTGTAGTTTACTATATATTATAAATTTAAGATTTTCTGGTCTCTAGAAGAGACCAAACAGTAAAATTTCAAACTGAGACCAGGAAAGGGTGAACTTTTAAACTGTAATAAAACTTAGTTGTTGCTATTGACCAAAAAGTGGCAAAAAGTTAACCCTATTTTTTTCCTTAATAAAATCTGATATAAAAGATGGTAGAACATTTATTAATAATATTTTTTTCTAAACGATCTCATTTTGAGAACGTTTCATCATAAGTTTTGATTTCTTCAAGTGTAACTTTCTAATAAATGTTATCATTTCTTTTCTTTTTTTAAGCTTTATTGAGGTATAATTGATATACAAAAAATGGTTTGGATTAGTTTGGACATACACATACATCCATGATACCACCGTCATAATCAAGACCTCCAAAAATGTCCTTTTTTTTTTTTTTAAGATTTTATTTATTTGCGAGAGAGAGAATGAGAGACAGAGAGCATGAGAGGGAGGAGGGTCAGAGGGAGAAGCAGACTCCCCGCCGAGCAGGGAGCCCGATGCGGGACTCGATCCCAGGACTCCAGGATCATGACCTGAGCAGAAGGCAGTTGCTTAACCAACTGAGCCACCCAGGCACCCAAAAAACGTCCTTTTTTTGATACACATGTGCATATGTGTATGTGTGTGCTATGTGGTAATGACCCTTAACCCAGGATCTATCCTCTTAATATTTTTTAAAGTGCATAATACTCTATAGATACTATGTTGTACAATCAAGATATGAGACAAAGCCAATGTCCATTGGTGGATGAATGGATAAAGAAAATGTGGTAGAGATATATAATGGAATATTATTCATCTTTAAAAAAGAAGAAAATTCAACTATTTGTAACAACATGGATGTATCTAGAGGACATTATACTAGGTGAAATAAACTAATCAAAAAGAACAAATATTGCGTGATTCCACTTATAAGAGCTATCTAAAATACTTGAACTCATAGAAGCAGAGAATAAAATGGTGGTTGCCAGGGCTGGGAGGAGAGGGAGGAAATTGGGAATTGTTGCTCATGGGTATAGAGGGGTCTTTTTTTAAATGTAAGATAAATAAGTTCTAGAAATCTACTGTGTTTTCTATTACAATATTGAGGCTTTAGGCTAAGTTGTTTTTTTCTTCTCAAAAAAACAAGAAGAAAAAAATTCTTAAATCAAGAAAAAAATGAAAGAGTTGAAAGACAGATGTTATACTAGTTGGCAAAAAGTTGCCTGATTTACTGGATTTTGGATTACTACACTTTTCCCTCTCCTTTTTGAACAAAACTCTACATTTCCATTTTGAACTGGGTTTTACAAATTGCATAGCCATCTCTGCTTGAAGTCTTATATGTCCAGTTTTCTTAATTAAAATAAATAGGTAAGTGGGACTTTTTTTCTGTTTATCTTAATATTTTAAAAAGACAACTGATTAGGCAGTAAACTTTACAGTAAATTATCACAAAATAAAAGTTTACACATGACATTGCAATAAAGCATACCAGGGAGTTACTAGATTTCTGCAAAGAGTTTAGAATTTCTAGTTTTGAAAACTGTTGCATATTGCAAAGCAAATAGCCTTAGGTTTAAAAATATAAATTAAAGATTGATTTTTAGTGCAAAAGAATACTATTTTCATTATGCAGTTTAGATGAACCAATCATTAACGGAGAAGACAATTATTGCTTTCTGCGATTAAAGACACAATGATAGAATGCACCTGCGAGTGCTTTGAATTATGAGTAAATCACAAAGCCATTTTTGGTTTTTTGTATGACCCCTACAAGTTGTAGGAAATGTCAAAGAAAACATGAAGATGCTGTTATATAAATTTACATTGAAAGTTAAATTCAGACTAATGTGAAATCGATTTGTATGAAGAGATAAACTTCTAAGAAAAAAATTTCCCATAAAGAATCAACAGCTTCATGAGTACTAAAACTTGCACTAAAACATGTGTTAAAACTTACATTTTAAAGTAATTTATCAGAAATTTATCCCAATATTGTCTATAAAGTATTCTTAACAGCTCCCACACATCAGAATAATATTTTTAAATTAAAAATTATCAAAAGTTTTTTACTATCAAACATTTGCATAGAGTAACTGACACCACTCTGAATAACGTTGATTGAAAATGAAGTTGTTAGAAGTATAAATTTGGATGACTTAATAAGTTCATAGAAAAAAACCCAGAAGAATCTTATGCTCAATCAAGATATCATATTAACAAAGTGCTAATGTATTATATACAATTATGAGAAAATTTTTTTTGCATTTTGTAAGTTATTACTCATGTGTTACCCATCATGTTTTATAAGTAATAAGTTATTTTAAAAGAAATTGTTTCACATCTTACTACCTTTAACTGTACTTTCCCTCCTGCTTTTTGGACAAGGGACTCTACATTCTCATTTTGCACTGAGCTCTACAAGTTATGCAACCAATTATGATCAGTCTTGTATGCCCAATTTTCTTAATTAAAATAAACAGTCAAGAGGTAAATTTTCATTTCTGTTCTTTTCATATTTAGAAATGTTAACCTAGTACTGTTTTCTTATTGTGATTTTTCTCTTTCGTTTCCAGTGCTTTGGGTCTCCTTGATTACATACCTTTCTTCATACCTGCTCATATTTTCCAGCGAGATAAGAAAAAAATCCTGGATTTAAGATAATAAGCCATAGTTTTCTAGCTCACCGGATTATCTACTTGCATGACTGTCAGGAGCCAGATTTTTAAAAGAACTTTTTCTTTTTTTTTGTGACCTCAATGAGAAGTTCCCACCAGCCATCCAGCCATATTTGACACAGCTGGTGGAATGAGCAAACGACACAAATTGTTACAGAATCCCCAAACTGCACTCTTCTTTCAGCACCACCTGGGGCCTCTTAATGTATGAAGCAGGAAAAGGAAATATGCAAATGTTGGTATTCATTTGCATAGAGCTGATTCCACTGAATAGTTTTCTTGGGTTTCCTAACATTTTCATGGTTTTCTCAGCATACCCTTATCAATCATTTGTCTTGTCAGTAAAAATCTCATTTCTTTTTTGTTTTCATGTTAAGTGTTTCCTGAAGGTACTGCAATTTCTGAATCCTCTCAAGGTAAGAATTTCCTTGGAAAATTCTATAATTCTCAACAGAAAAGAAACCACCATTACTGAAAAAGCAAATAGCAATGATCCCAGTACATAATAAGCAACAGACTACCAGACTTCATTCTTTACTTTAATGGGACTCTTGATTACCATACGTAGAACATAAAAATGCAGCAGAAACATTACGGGCCTCATGCCAAGCTGCAGTGTTCTTCCCTCTGGGCATGGATACCACCCTGTCCATGGATCCTAGCCTTGGTTTATCAGTTATCATAATTAATGCCTGTCTTTAAGAGCCACTAAAATTTAAATGCCCCCTTTCCAGCTAAGGCATATCTGCTTTTCTAGTCAATTTGTGCTTTTGGGGAGAGAAGGACCCTACAATTAACTAAAAAAATAAGCCAGAATCTCTGTGTTCCTCAAATGGATTAGTACTTTCCGTATTTGTTAGAATTTGTTAATTGAAAAAAAATGTATATGGTGGATCATAATAAGTTAGGGAGGCAAAATTTTTGTTTTCACATTCTTGTGTGAACCCAAAGAATCCCTTTGGTTTATTCTTTTTCATTTTCCTTTTGAACAATATTTGGAAAGAAATTCATAGCTACCACTGCTGTATGATATATAGGACATTGTTAAAAGAGTAAATCTTAAGAGTTATCATCACAAGGAGAAATTTTTTTCTTTCTTTTATTGTATCTATATGAGATGATGAATGTTACCCAAACCTACTGAAAGAAAGAAAAAGCAAAAAAAAAAAAAAAAAAAAAGATGAAAATGTTATGGTGTTAGGTCATTTGCTCTTTTTATTTAATTTCAAATGACCACATAAAAATCACTCTGACAACTTCCTACCTCACATATATTTTTAGATATAACCAGGTTTGCAAAAATTGTGTTTAATACACAAAAAATGTGCCTGTCTACAAAGCCTCCTTTATTTCCATTTTCTAACAATTTTATTTTGCTGTATCAGACTTTGTTTACCAAAGTTAAGATTGTTGCAGAAACATGTCTCATTCAAGTGCAAGTATCTATGTAATTCACATCAAAAGAACTGTTAGCAACTATTACATTTTTTTTGATACATTATCTTCTTTTATTCAAATACCAGTCTGATCACACATGGTCCAAGAACACTCAAATAATAAGCCACATATAAACAGATGTTAAAGATTGGTCTTCAAACATTATAGCCAATGAGGCCGCGCTTGCCTATGATCTTGCTGACATAAAACCACATCCACACCTTGGTGGCCACCAAACCATTCAGCAGAGCTTCCTTAACTGTGAGCTGTTTGAAGCTACCGGTTTGAGCACTCTTGACTATTTTTTTTGAGCTCTGAATGGCTGTAGGGATCTCAGCAGGGGTTGGAGGAACCAACTCAACCTTGGCTCAGCGCCGCAGGACCCCCAGCAACTATTACAGTTTAAAACCTATTCCATACATGTTATGGATTGAATGTGTCTGTCACCCCAAAACTCAAGTTGAAATCCTAACCCTCAGTGTGTTGGCATTATGAGGTATTGGGAGATAATTAGGTGATGAGAGTGGAGTTCTCATAATGGGATTAACACCCTTAGATGAAGAGGTAGGAGAAAGCTTGCTTCCCTTCTGCTCTCCAAGTAGTGAGATTATGAGAAGATGACCATCTGCAAACCAGAAAGAGAATCCTCACCAGACACAGAATTGATGGCACCTTTGCGTTTTAATTCCATCCTCCACAACTGTGAGAAATAAATGTTTGTTCTTTAAGCCCCCAGTCTATGGTATTTTTGTTGTAACAGCCTACACTAAGACAGTAACATGTAAGCATAAGGGACCAGGAAGTCACAGAACTGCCTCTATAAAGTCATTCTCTTCATTCTTTCTGCCCTTGTCCTTGAGCGATAAGACTAAAATCATTTCATGCTTTGTCCTTAACCTTTTATAATGGGTTTCTCAAGTACACAGAAGACACATGATTCATGTGTATCACGTGTATTTCAAACAGCTTACTAGACACGGCTAAGCAATGGGAATGAAGTGGTAAATAAAACAGGCATCATCCTTGCTGTCATGCAACCTACACTCTGGTGGGAGAGACCAACAATAAATAAATAAATAAAAATAAAGTTTCAAACTGTGATGATTATTATGAAAGAATAAAGTATCATATTAATAAAACTACAAATAGATGTTTCAAAAGAGTGGGAAAAAAAGATTGAGAGAGAGGAGAGGTTTCCCTGAAGTTATATTGATGTTTAGAGGGACTAGGTTTCTGTTCCTGTTTGTAATTACTTCACCTCAGCAATGGCAAAGCCCAATGGATAGAAGAGCACATTCTTCCCAGTGGGAATGTGATGCTTTCCTGCCTTCCTCTTTTTTTTTTTCTTTTTCAGTGAGTGAGAGAGAGAGAGAGAGAGAGAGAGAGAGAGACTGCAAGCAGGGGAAGGGGCAGAAGGAGAGAGCGGAGCCCCACATGGGGCTCTGTCTCGTGACCCTGAGATCATGACCTGAGTTGATCTTAGGAGTTAGTTGCTTAACCGACTGAGCCACCCAGGTGCCCCATGCCTTCCTCTTTTCTTAGAACACAGTTCTCTTGTTTTTCATCTTTTGAAATTCTTGTCCTTTGCTTTCTTTCTTCCAACACGTGCACCTAGCACCTTGTTCTATAACCAAATGGAGAAATCTTACTAAAATATATGCAATATTAGTTCCTTAGTTTGCCATTGATCTTGATGTAGTCACTATAATACCAGTTTATGTATTGTAATGCATACCAAAAGGCACTGCAAGATTGTATAAATTTGTCCCAGTTACTGTGTTCAACCTCCTGGCAACTCTGAAAGAGAAAGACGTAACATTGACCAAAAAATAAAAGTAAAAGACATGCTAACTACTGAGAAGTGACACAGAAGTTCTAGGCACCAAGATTCAAGAATTATTTCTCTTGGGGCTCTTCAGCAAAGTGAGTGCCTTTGATATCATAGTAACTATAGGTAATAGCTATTGATGATATCTAAAAAAATATATAAGATAATGTACTAATGAACACTAATACACAAAATAGGCCTAAATTTTCCTTTCCCCTTTACATTTTCTTATGTATATTTAAGCAGGGAAATTATGAGATTATGTCCCATCACATCTTTGCATTTTAATTCTAGATAGTTGGTCAATGTGGAAGGATTTTACTCTTGTTGGTGAATTCAGGAGGCAGTAAGCATGGATGTCTGTGTAATGCTGATAACCTTGAGGTTGCATGTGGTGGGTTTAACCTATGTGGTACACTCCATGCATTTGAGAATAGATTTTAGTGTTTCCCATGAATATAAATATTTAAGAGTAATAATTGTTACAAACTCCCAACACCAAATGCTTTGGTAAAATTTCTAACTTTTAAGCTATTATTTTAATTCACAAAATTGTATCAGGAACCCAATTGAATTTCAATCTGCTTTGCACTTAACTAATCTTAAGGGGCATTATTTACCAGCAAGAGGTTGGAATGGTCCAGCAAGTAAGTGGCCGAATTGAAGTAACTGCCACCATGTTTCTGGGCTGAATAAAATAAATCTCTTCAACACACACAGTGCACTGATTTATTTATTCACCAGATTTAGTCTGTCTTAAAAAAAAAAAAAGCTTATTAGAGTTTTTAACTATCTTTGTAATAAAAAATGACTTAAGATGATGAATCAGAGATTTCTTGATTTATTGTAGTACTTATAATACATAGAAATAATGTTTAAAGAAATATTTGTATGTAAAATACCCACACAATATGCGGGTAGAAACATGTCCCTAATTAATGCTAAATAATAGACCCAACCAATTTTTTACTTAAATTGACACCTGTGAGTAACTGAATGTTAAGCCTTTAGAATGCCTTTCATTCTTTCACAAGTAGGGAGAGCCTGACTCCCTCCATAATGATGATCTTGAAAACAGGTAAAATGACCAGAGAGATGTCTCATTAAGACCTCTCCCACCCCATAAAATACTCATTCAAACATCAACTCGGGCAGTTTCATGGGGGAGGCCCATTTTGAAAGAGGGTCAAGGTTTCAGATTATAAAGTCGGAAAGCTCATCATGCTTTGCCATTTCCCTTCTCCTCCCACCCTATTAATTCAAATTTTTTTTACAAGGAGCAACAGTAATTAGACCTGATCTGGACCACCACCAAGGTCTTCTATCAAATTTCTTTCCTGTTTATGTTTGAGTTACTCAGAAGTTATCTGTGTGCCCTTTGGACATTTAGGGCCTATTTTTTTTAAACTCCCTCGGTACAAAGAATGTAATCTTAGCTGACTTGGCTCTGGATTGTATCATTGTATTTCTCTATTTCAACTGAGAAATCTCAGAGTAAAGAGCAAAAGTAGTAATTCATCATAATAGTCCCCTTCCTCCAATTCAGGAAAAAAAAAAGACATTTTTTGTTTAAAAAGCTTCTTTGCCTAAGATGGACTATATACTATCTAATTAACTTTAGTTCAAACAGAAGTTTTGTCTATAAATTATCTCCTTATGAAACAATTTTGAGGTTGTTTCTCATATTATTTTTTCACTTCTCCTTCTTTTTGAAGTTTTATTTGGGTCTTTAGTTGGAGAAACAGTAATTGGAAAACAGAGCAAACAGATGTTATCGATTAAAAATTATAAGAATACCTAGGATGCTAACTGGCTACTGATTATTGTGTGCTGATAAAGTGGACAGGTTTGTAAATTATTTTCTCTACTAAACAGCATTTTAGTCTTTTGAGCAACTTATGTTCCTTGATAGATATTCTTGGACAATTTATGTTGGGTTGTTCCCGCGATCCTTATAATTTCAAAAAACTATGAGAAAGAGAATCACTACTTCAGAAAGGAAATAAATAGAATTTTCTTATCTACTTACAGCTTATTTCTGAATATAAGCCTTATTGTACTGTTAGAACTAAAAACTTCTCAGGTGTGATTTGGGGATAGGAGCTGCTGTACCATGACTTCTCTAGAAATTTAAGGGATTTGGGGAGCATCTAATCCAGTTATTTACCATCACAGAAAATGAAACATATACAGAGAAATAATTTGCTCAGGTTACACAACTCATGACTCAATTAGCTTTAGAAGCTTGGGTCTTATGTCTAGTGCTTAATATTTTAGCCACTGCGCTTTCAGAATTGGCTTTTGGTTTTATAATCTGATATAGGTATTGTATACATTGTTGGTCAAAAATTTTCTAGTTAAATAATCCACTGATGAATTTTGAGAATGAAAAACACATTCAAATTCGGTAACAGTAATAGCACATAGTTGAAGAATCTGGAAGAACTGCAATTTTTAGCTACAGAACATCCATAGTTATAGGCACTGCTGACAAACTTCAGTGAGTTGCATAATTGGGTACACTAAAGTCTTACTTTACAAACTGAATTTAAAAAGTAACCCTTACATAAAACAACAGTTTTTCTCACTTACCCTATTCTTTGTAACTTTGATTGTTCTTCCTCAACTGATCATCATTAAGTGTGCCTCAATTCTAACCCATTTCTTTTTTTTTTTTAAGATTTTATTTATTTATTTGAGAGAGAGACAGAGATAGCAAAGAGAGCATGAGCCAGGGAAAAGAAGGAGGAGCAGGCTCCCCACTGATCAGGGAGCCCGATGCGGGGCTCGATCCCAGGACCCTGAGACCATGACCTGAGCCGAAGGCAGACCCTTAACTGACTGAGCCACCCAGTCGCTCCATAATGTTGGGTTTGAACTGAAATCCACTACCATGTTTCCCCCATGGTTTTTCAGGGAGTAAAAGATGTATTCAGGAAAGGGTTTCCAGTTCTTCTTGGAAATATAAAGTGGCAGAGAATTTCACAGAGCCTCAAATACATCCTTATAAGATATAAAGAAAAGGTAACATCAGATCAATAAGACTTATGTTAGAAACAAGTTATTATACCACCTGTTGACAATCATTTTCATTTCCTCAGAAAGGCCCTTGTTGTGTGCCACACTGTTTTTGATCTTAAAAATGAAATCTCCAGCAAGCATGATACTTTTTTCATTTCTTAAAGTAAGTTCCTGCTTAGATGCTAAATTATCTCAAACTTGTTTATCTCAGAAGTACAGATGGCACATTTTAGAACCTTTCCAAATGCCCACCAACACATACACTATTAAAACCATGTAGTTTTCTGAGATCACTTAGGAGACAATCTTGTGAAGAGTATTTAAGTAGACTACTTAAAATAATTAGGAAGTAATGAAAAAAAGAACTTGTCTGCCCCAAATCTCTTTTTCAAATAGTTACATGACACTTGCCCCTTCTCATAAGGAAATAATGTGAAAAGTACATTCATGATTAATGCTTTCTGACATATATTCATTGACTGTAAAAATTTTTTCCATGGTCAAAATGTGTGTGATTTCTAAAACCTTTTTTCAAGCCCATTCAAACCAAATTTTACCTGCTTTCTCATCATTTCATATGTATAAAGAAAAAGATAATTTAAATAGACTCATGCTTATCAAAGTTCAACAGTCTCATCTATAGCTGTTGAGGATGTATTAGTGTCTTTACAATTGGCTTTTGGTTTTATAATCTGATATGGGTTTCATAGCAGCTAATGAGTTAATAAATGCTGTAGACTTTTGAGAACAATGTCCCAACCAGATGATTATGACACCTTGAGTAGGGTACAGAAGTAATGCTTCTCTGAGGAGAACAGTTGGTATGGAAAAGGAGGAAAGTTTATAACCATTTTGACCTAAACTTAGTAGATTTTTACTAAGGTTAATAGAAATAGTTATGCATTAGTTTTGCAGTATTGTTTAATGAACATGATTCCATGCTGATTTTAGGTCTTCCCAAAAATAGTGGGGAGAAGTGAAAGCTCAGAGAAGTTAAGAAACTTGTTTTAGTTTAAATAGCTCTTGAGAGGGAAATCTGGGACCCTATTTTCTGACCTCAAGTGCAGTGCTCCTTTCCATCCATCATTCTGCCTCCCCAGTAAATTGTATGACAATGAGAGGAAAGTATATTTCCCTTTTAGAAATTTTAGTCTTTTGGAAAGACCAACTGAGAGTTTTACCTGAGGTAAAATTTGCCTTAAATTTTGAGTTTAATAATCTAGAATTATGAGACTTTAATTTTCTTTTTTTTTTTTTAAAGATTTTATTTATTTGACAGAGAGACACAGCGAGAGAGGGAACACAAGCAGAGGGAGTGGGAGAGGGAGAAGCAGGCTTCCCGCTGAGCAGGGAGCCCGATGCGGGGCTCGATCCCAGGACCCCGGGATCATGACCTGAGCCAAAGGCAGACGCTTAACGACTGAGCCACCCAGGCGCCCCATGAGACTTTAATTTTGAATAATAAGACCTAAGTATTAAAAGGGTTCCAAAAGATGCTGGATAAAAATGTCAATTAAAAAAAATCTACTAATAATTACTGAATGGAGAAGGATGTTGCGATTAGACTAAATTTAGCTGAGGTCAGATTCTATTGATCTTTATACCCTCATTTGCCCTGTCCCAGCATATTATTGTCACTTTGTGTGCATGTGCGTGTGCGTGTGTGTGTGAATAGATAAAAATCTTGGATTCATTTCTGTTTACATATGGCTATTCAGGGTGAATATCTTAAAAGTTTCGGGATCAAAGTGGCTCATTATTGTCCCAAATTCAAAAAATAAATTAGAAAGAATGCTAAACATTAGTAAGAAGGTGTGTTATTTTAGTTTTATCATACTGAAGGAATAAAATAATTATTTTGATATTATGTACCAAGTCCTTTATTTGAACATTGATCACTTTGGAGGTATAATTCCCATCAACGTCCCTAGTATACAGGTTCCTCAAAAACAAGTATATATGACATGAAGAGTAAAATAATTAACTCTCCTAAGGAGACACTTTTTTTTTTTTAAAGATTTTATTTATTTATTTGAGAGCGAGAATGAGATAGAGAGAGCATGAGAGGGGGGAGGGTCAGAGGGAGAAGCAGACTCCCTGCAGAGCAGGGAGCCCGATGCGGGACTCGATCCCCGGACTCCAGGATCATGACCTGAGCCGAAGGCAGTCGCTTAACCAACTGAGCCACCCAGGCGCCCCTTTTTTTTTTTTTTTTTAAAGATTTTATTTATTTATTTGAGAGAGAGAGAATGAGAGACAGAGAGCATGAGAGGGGGGATGGTCAGAGGGAGAAGCAGACTCCCTGCTGAGCAGGGAGCCCGATGTGGGACTCGATCCCAGGACTCCAGGATCATGACCTGAGCTGAAGGCAGTCGCTTAACCAATTGAGCCACCCAGGCGCCCCAAGGAGACACTTTTTAAGTGTATCTTTCACTCGTACTTGTGATTTATCTCCCCCCCCAAAATTAACCTTTCACCTCTGCTTGAATTCTCTGTGCCTCTTGAGTAGCAGCTGCTCATAAAAAGCTTACTTAAGTAAATTGCTCAATGCACAGTTTTGAGTGTAAATGCCACAAGAAAAAAGCCTGGAGGTCACGTTGACAAACTTGGCAAGGCTGTGGTTTGAAAATCGCTCTACTCTGACATTTACTCAAACCAATCACCTCGTTTTTGCTACCAAATGGTTCCATGCCGATGGCTGCTGTATCTGGGTCTATGCTAGGAATGCTGCTTTGTAGGTGAACTACATTTTATCATTTTAGTCAAGAATTAAAGGTGGAACAGTACCAGAATGTTTGGGCTACCCAGTTGGAGCCACATATTAAATTTTCAATGCTAATTCTTTCCCCCATACCCCAAGATTGGTCCAAAGCACAGAAAGGAATCCATGTTACAAAGAAACTTTAAAAACATGTTTAGGGTTGACTATTTATCTATGCTTTGACTTATTTGGAATACGGTCTTAAAACAGAGAGGCGGGGCGCCTGGGTGGCTCAGTCGGTTGAGCGACTGCCTTCGGCTCAGGTCATGATCCTGGAGTCCCGCGATCGAGTCCCACATCGGGCTCCCTGCTTGGCGGGGAGTCTGCTTCTCTCTCTGACCCTCCCCCATCTCGTGCTCTCTCTCTATCTCATTCTCTCTCTCACATAAATAAATAAATAAATAAATAAATAAATAAATAAATAAAATGGTAAAAAAATAAAAATAAAAAATTAGTTAATAATTACAGTCAACATAAAATAATACACAGCACATACAATAAACATTAACCATATAGCCTGGAATACAGGTGTGTCAATAACATTGACACTTCTTAGATGTTTTTAGCTACAAAACTCATTGCCGTTATCTGCAATCATTGATCTTTTATTTAGTTTTCTAAATAGGCCTACAGGGGCGCCTGGGTGGCTCAGTTGGTTGAGCGACTGCCTTCGGCTCAGGTCATGGTCCTGGAGTCCCGGGATCGAGTCCCGCATCGGGCTCCCTGCTGGGCAAGGGGTCTGCTTCTCCCTCTGACCCTCCTCCCTCTCATGCTCTCTGTCTCTCATTCTCTCTCTCACAAATAAATAAAATCTTAAAAAAAAAAAAAAACAGAGAGGTGGGGCGCCTGGGTGGCTCAGTTGGTTAAGGAGCTGACTCTTCCGCTCAGGTCATGGTCTCAGGGTCCTGGGATGGAGCCCTGCATCTGGCTCTGTGCTCAGCAGAGAGTCTGCTCCCTCTCCCTCGCCCCCTCCCTCCCCTCTTTCTCTAATGTATAAATCTTCAAAAAACAAAAACAAAAACAGAGGAGCATGTACCCATATCTGTGAGGATCGTTACATTTAGCCATTTAATTAATGACTATGTTCCCATTAGACTGCTCCGTTATGGTAGGAATTATGTAAATTTTTGTTCCTCTCTCTGGCTTCAGTATCTAATAGACTCCCTACCCAGTAGTAAGCACTCAATAAATATTATCAAATGATTAAATGAATCTTTGAGAAGTCAAGAATTCTTATTTTGTCCCATGGTTTATTCATGGTGAAAAACTGCATCTGTTACCCTCATTAAGTTGATTAAATGTATCTGCTATTGGCTACAAGAGAAGAGAGAAAGAGATGGGGAGGAAGGGCAAAAGATATGAGAAGTAAAAAATACAGAATTCAACTTCATTATACACTAAGAATCTAAAAGTTTGCTTTACTGAGGGAAACTCTATCATCTTCATGTAGGAAAGGCATAAAATTAACTTAAATACTAACATTTTTCATAAAAACTAAATTACTCTGCAGTCTAATGGGATCTTAACCAAATAGACTTACAAATTCAAAATGAATCATTTAATACACTTGTAGCAAACTGGGACATATCAATACAGAGATGAAAGAGGATACAGTCAAATCTATAGCACAGTGGGGGAAAGGGATGAACATTTAAATAATTATATTACTAGAGTTTGTGTAGCAACACAGTTAAGAAAACAGATTCTAACATTCAAACTGCCTAAGTTTTAATTCCGACAAGGACATTTACTGTCTGTGCCCCAAATGAGTTACTTAACATCTCTGTGTCATAGTTTTATCAATTATATACTGGGTAATAATGACAGTACATATCACATGGAGTGTTTGTGAGGATCAAATAAATTAGTAATTATATACTACTGCATTCCAGGTTCTTTTCATATAATAATCATTATTATTATCAGATGAACTCAGTGAATTGTCAGCTGTGTGTTATGTGTCTATGCAGCTAAATAACCTAATGAATCAAGAAGATCTTTTGAAATCTCCATTGCTTTAACAGTATTTTTCATGAAATATATCCCCCAAACCTACACATACTGCACTGGATTCTATATAGGCAATCTAATCTATTTTGCACACAGTTATAAAATATACAGAAATATTAAATTAAATTATATAATTTTGTGCTAATATATTATTGAAGGAAAGTGTTTATTTCCAGTAATAAGGTTTAGCTTTTCCATAAGAAAAAATTCAAGGCAAAAATGACTTAATTTTTGAACATGAGAAATGCTAGTGCATCTCATGACAGCTCTTTATAACTATCTGTGAACTACAATAATGAACAGGCCACCACCATACATGTTTTAAAAATCTCATCTAATGTCATCACATACTCGCTTTGAATTTAGGAGAAGCAGTTCATTTTCTACCTGATAGATATAACAAATATAAGCCACAGAGAAGAAAAAAAAACTTGCTAGTTTTTATTGATAGCTATCAATTTTTCTTTTTACTTGTCTCAAAACTATGACTTGATGAGTGAAACAAAGTTATTAAAAGATGAAAAATGCAGTTGACTCCAGGATCTAAACTTGGGAGATGTGGGTTCTAGATTTTTATTTTTATTTATTTATTTATTTATTTATTTATTTATTTATTTATTTTTAAAATTTTGACAGAGAGAGAGAGAGTCTCAGTAGGCAGTGCAGAAGGCAAAGGGAGAGGGAGAAGCAGACTCCCCACTGAGCAGAGAGCCCGACGTGGTGCTCGATCCCAGGACCCTGGGACCATGACCTGAACCCAAGGCAGCCACTTAACTGACTGAGCCACCCAGGCGCCCCAGGTTCTAGATTTTTATAGCAGTGATAGTAACAGATACTTCCCTGAGGATGTCCCAGGACAACATTCTGGTTTTTCTGAGCTCAAAGACGGTGACTGAGTGAGGAATCTAAATAACAAACACGTAGTAAAGCCACAGCATTCCATGATGAAAATAAAAAAAGATTCTTAAGTTATATCCTGGAATTTTATACATGATTTATAATTTTTCAGTACTGGTAGTCTCGTGGTGGAAAAGATAACAGATATGGTTTGTTTTTTTTTGTTTTTTTTTGTTTTTTTTTAAAGATTTTATTTATTTATTTGAGAGAGAGAGAGCATGAGCAAGGGGAGGGGCAGAGGGAGAAGCAGACTCCTTGCTGAGCGGGGAGCCTGATGCAGGGCTCAGTTCCAGCACCCTGAGACCATGACCTGATCTGAAGGCAGACACAAAACTGACTGAGCCACCCAGGCAACCAACAGATATGTTTTTTAATTAAGCATTCTCTAGCAAGGGCCAAGAGAGTGAAGAGGCACTGAGGTGGGAATTTGGAAAAAAGGGTTTAGGTCATAGCTTTTCTAGTTGGTTATGGTCCTTCTGTGTTTTGAGTTTCAGGTAGGATCTTATTATTTGGACTAGTGGGAATCAATCCTACTACCCTCAAGATAATCTGTACTTGAAAATGCAAATGTTAAAATGCGTATTATCATTTCAAGTGTCAGATCATGAAAGTCTCCCTGACTTTATACTAGTTTTACCTGGAATTTTTCTACTCCATCTCTTTCGTGTGCCCTCAGTATATGACTGCCTTGCCCTTTCTCATCTCATTCCCTCACTTTATCCTAATTATAATTCCTCTCATTTCTGGTGTGCAGGGCCTGTAGTTGAGGAACTAAAGAGCAAAGAGGAAAACATGGCTTTCTCCTCAGTTGTCTTCCTACACAGCAGCTGGGGTACAACATCGATTTTCTCGATACATTCCCTCTCCTTTTGTCACGCTCACGTCCTCACTAAGTACGTCTAGGATAACCAGAGTTTAAGTGAAGTTCTGAAACTTAGTTGTTCTTCCAGTGATACTTAGGTTACAAAACACAACTAAACTAAACTTTAGAGGTAGTTTGCGTGATTTCTAAAAAATTATTTTTCACTACTTACAGAAGTAATGCTTTGAAACTCTCAAAGACCTATGCACTTGGGAGAAAATATTAAAGGTGCATAAAGGATATCTCTACCACAGTTAGTCCTGGACTAGAGAAACATGGCTCAGAAATAATTGTTGGTGGCAGTCGAAAGGCAAATAGGAAATTCACCCACGAACTCACACTGAGCAAAGATAATGTTCTGGAGATATAAAATATAAGATTTTGTCTGCCCTTGAAAGTTCACAGTCCTGCGGTAAATACAGATAGAACAAGCAAATCAAAGATTCAGGACAAGCAAATCAAAGACTAAAATGGACTATAGGAGCCAGTTCTAAAGTCCTAGACCCTGGCGTCCAGGATGGACATTTGTCAATCTCATTTGCCAGCAGGTGGAGGCAGTGAGAAAGGAGTTCATGACTGAAGAGATATGAGGCTAGTACCTCAACCTGGAAAACAAAATCTTTTCTGGAATCATTCCATTAGTAGATGCTATGTCTTAAAATATTATTAGAAGAGTAAGATACCTCAATTATATCTTGGTTCAATACATTTTGTCGGCTTACCTATAAAACCAATTGCTATATTTAGCAACATTAATATGATAAAATGCATTGAAAGAAATTTGAAGAAAGGCTTTTTCCATGACATGTACATTTTATTGTACTCTCTGGGTATGATGAGCAATTCCTAGATTTCCATTACTGAATAAGTCTTTGCCCTAGCACAAACATGCATACATCCTTAAGGATATATTAAAGTGTTTTCAGCAAATTCATTTAAAAGTTAATCCCCCCCAAAACCTTAAAATATGACAAAAAGCACTTGAGTCTTCTTAATATAAATTACCATGTGCTCTAGGGGAGAAAAATGAATTTGATGGTTGTCCTTAGGTGGGTGTGGTACTTTGGAGGAGGGAGCAGGAAGAAAAAGGGCAGCATTAAGCCACACTAAATAGAAAAAAGGGAAAAGAACACATAAATTACATATATGAACATATCTCTTAAGAAATTAAATTGGATTAAAAAGTGTCTCAAAAAGAAAACAGTCATATTTCTCTGGCATCTGGGTAAAAAAAAAAAATTAATTAACAAACTTTTCCTTAGGACTCAGAAGTGTCCTTTGTTACCTAGAATGCATCTGGACTAAATATCTGTTGCATTGTATATTACCTATAAGGGATCATGCCCCCTAGATCATATTTAAAGAAAGAAAATTAATTTATTATTTCTTTAAAAGATGTATGTTGGGTGCCTACTGTAAGCCAAGGATTTAAAGTGGAATAAAACACTTCAAAATCCTTGTCCTTGTGCAGCTTAAATTCTGGTGCCAAAGAAAGAATATAAACAAAAATAAAAAGTTAAATATATAATATGGTATTTGGGGATACATTCTATAGACAACAATAAATTAGGGGAAGTGTTAGAGAATACCAGAGTATTACAATTTAATATAGGATGAAAATGGCAAAATCCATGTTAACCCTCGCACTTGGGACTGGTATCAGTAGGTTGTTGCTCCTGAGAAAGATTAACTCAGGATCTCATTGCAGTGAGAAGCTTTGCTCGAGGGTACCTTACTTATGTCTGGACTATGCTTTATTCAGTATTTAATTTATTCTTAAGCAATAATTTGGCTTAGATGATTCAGCCTAAACAACACACGGCTGCGAATGTATTTTTCTTCATTCTATTTTCCTTTAAGAGTAACTGTGAGCTTAGCTGCTGTAAAACACCAGATGGGAGAGAAACAGTTCGACACCATCTTTTCGTCATCTGCATTGCCGTGGTACTCAGTTTCTCATTGCACACAGGAACTTGAAAATTGCAGACCTCAGATGTGATCACACCTATCCTCTGCTGACTACTACGGATTTGCCTTCAAATGAACCACAGGAATGTTCATTTCTTAATAATCAGCAGCAGCTTCTCTTGTAATGTGTTGTTTTTACACATAGGACAGCAGCATTGGTCCCAATTTCTAGCCTTAGCTGGCAGGTCACTTTCCCTTGGGGAGTTTTAAAATCACTGATATTAAGTTAATTATGTCTGACTTTTGTCAAGGGCTATGGAGAGAAAAAAAATCTTCCACAGTCTTGAAAAAAATATGATAACCTAGGATCAATTCCTATTGATAAACTTTTTAATGATTTAGCCCAACTTCCTTATTATGCATGGTGTCACGTTATGACACCACCTGAAGTGATAGACCATCTAATGAATTATGCTAGAAGGGTCTTCTCCAACTAATCTAAGCTTAGAGTCAAACTTAAAGTTAGTCAAACTGGGAAAAGGGTCCATTCCATTCCATGACAGAAGGTCATAAAATCTGCCATTAATATTGCTCCAGAGGAATAAACCTTCCCTATGCTTCAAAAACATATACAAAGTGGGGCGCCTGGGTGGCTCAGTCGTTAAGCGTCTGCCTTCGGCTCAGGTCATGATCCCAGGTCCTGGGATCGAGCCCCGCATCGGGCTCCCTGCTTCGCGGGAAGCCTGCTTCTCCCTTTCCCACTCCCCCTGCTTGTGTTCCCTCTCTCTCTGTGTCTCTCTCTGTCAAATAAATAAATAAAATAAAAAAAAATATATATATATATACAAAGTATATAATAATGAGTATAATAAGTAGTCATTAATATTCATCTAATCCTAAATAATTTTGGGTGTGTGACATTGGGGTAACGAAATGTGAAATTAACCACACCCCAGAGAAAGAATACAATGCAAACAATGAAGGGATTTACCTAAATTGTTCACTTTGAACAATGTCTCATACTCAAGAGGTGCTCAATAAATGTTTGATTAATAAATGAAAAAATAATATCTGTTCATGTCAAATAAATCTGTGTAGAGGTCAACATCATATCCTTGCAAATTAAAGGATTAACCTTTTTATGGAAAGAAAATGGCTATTGAAGAAATTGAGTAATTTAAAAATATTTTATGAAGATTATAATTAAACGATATTAAAATCATTTTAAAATGTTCATGCTACATAGCAAGTTTGTCAAGTGTTTGCGAAATAATCTAAGAGAATTTAATTTTTAGATCCTAAGCAAGAGGCACTATTTAAACCCAAGTACATTTTTTACAGTTGTTATACAATGGTATTTTCTTTATTTACATAATAATCATCTCCACATATGTGAGCTTGCATGCCTTTGATATAGCAACTGGATTAGATTTTTGCTTTTTTCAATCACCCTATTTTTTTTAAAGATAACAATTGAGAAAAAAATTGCGAACAGACTTTTAAATGCCAGATCAAGAGCTCTGTCAAAACTTTCCCATCCCCCCTTGAAAAAAAATCTGGTTTCATTTATAGGGCTACACTAGATTGGCTATTAAAAAAAAAAAAGATCGCTTCTCGGCCTTTTGGCTAAGATCAAGTGTGAAAAAAAAGGGGGGGGGGCGCCTGGATGGCTCAGTCTTTAAGCGTCTGCCTTCCGCTCAGGTCATGATCTCAGGGTCCTGGGATCGAGCCCCGCATCGGGCTCCCTGCTCCACAGGAAACCTGCTTCTCCCTCTCCCACCCCCTCTGCTTGTGTTCCCTCTATCACTGTGTCTCTCTCTGTCAAATAAATAAATAAAATCTTTAAAAAAAAAAAAAAAGATTTTCCTTTTGAAGAAAATGGAGGAATGGTGGCATACATCCTGCATCTGGTGCTGGTGATTTTGAAAACACAAGGAACTGGTGGCAATTACCCTTCTTCCACATCTTAGGGTTGTCACGTGACCTATTCTTCCCTCCTGTCAAACACCTAGAAGATGAGGGCTCTGTGCTTGAATGTCTACAGTTCCTGGCATGGAATCTTTCCCTCCCCGCAATAACTGGAATATAATAAATGCCAGCTAGAAATAGTCTTTTTCTTTTTATGCTGGATATAGTAGAACATACATTTTTAAGAAATGTTTGTTATTGAAGAACGTGACATGACCCCAAATATACAGAGAAACTTAATGTAATAGTGATTCTTCACACTGCCATACATAGGACTGGAGGAAATTTTACTGTTCTCAAACAGATGTAAGGAGATTCACAGAAATGATAAAGGCTAAGTAAAATTCCTCCTAAAACTGAATTGGGAGGCAGGGTGGGGAGAGTCTCCTGCCTTATATATAAGTTTTGTCTAAACTTAGGTTAGGAATTGTTGATATTCATTGACAAAATGAGATTAAGTCAAATGACAAAATGAGATTAAGAACACCAAACATAGGGGCGCCTGGGAGGCTCAGTCGTTAAGCATTTGCCTTTCGCTCAGGTCATGATCCAGGGTCCTGGGACCGAGCCCCGCATCAGGCTCCCTGCTCTGCGGGAAGCCTGCTTCTCCCTCTCCCACTCCCCCTGCTTGTGTTCCCTCTCTCGCTGTGTCTCTCTCTGTCAAATAAATAAATAAAAGCTTTTAAAAAAAAAGAGTACCGAACATAAGATCTTAGTATGTAAACCATTGTTATTTCACAATGTTTTTTGAGAACAAACCAATTGAAATATATATATAATAAATTAGACTTTATGTGTATTAAAGTTTCTACTATGTGTACTACCTATAAACTCTGTGTATCAGTAACCATTAGTATTTATTATTATATGAATTTATTCAATTAGATCTGTTGGAATTATTCATTCATCATATTTTTTTGGGTTGACTTATGTGATTTAATTGTGTTAAAACTGTACTAAAAATATAAAGGCAATTCAAATTTAAAAATATAGTCTTTATATTAATAAGACATACATGTAATTGTCATAACATTTATTTATTATATGGAAGCATTTTATCCTGTGTTTTCTCTATGAGATATAATATTTTAAACAATAAAGTGCACCAAAAGATCCAGCAATAACTAATATCTACTATTGTTAATTCAATGGGGGAAATGAACAAGACCTCATGTCCTTTTTGAGAGACAATGTAACACATTTCTACTCATATCCTTTGGTGGTCAAGAGGTTGTCTTACCATAGGAGTGTTCTGATGCGCAAATATATTTTAGAAACCCAGATAAAGTAACTATAAAAATATAAAAACTATACTGAGTCAGGTTATGAGCATTTTTGGTTCTTATTTATCATAAATTGTTTAATTAATTAAATAAATAGATAGGTTAAATATATGTCAACATGGTGCCACTATTGGATATAAGTTGGACATCCAACTGAAAAGAAAGCTTCCATGTCAATTGTTTATTGATTTAGTCAACAACATATAAACTCTATATTTCCAATCAACTCAAAAATTAAAAAAATATGGAGGCTACTGTCTTTGAAGACCTTTCATTTTAACTAAGGGACTAGGACATACATTTATAAAGGGAAAAATACACATTGATAAGGTCAATTTGACTTTTAGGACCTTCTAGCTCTTTTATTCTTCTAGCACTTACTTCTTTACAATCAAGTCATTTTGGTTGGTTTACTGTATCTACCACTTTATATGGACATCTGCACTTGCCGCAGGGTGTGATTTTTCTATGTGCTTGATACTGATGTAAGTAGCATACCCTCTATTTTGCTTTTTTTAAGACTATGAGCCTCCTGTGCCTTGGACATTTTCAAGAATAAAATTTCCAGGCCTCACATAAATCATCAAAAAATTCACTGGGATGTTTCAAAGTTTTACAAAACTGCTGAAACTCTCTTTAATATAAGTTAAAGCCAGTGTTTTTTTGTGAAGGCAGCTGTTTCCTGAGGTGGTTATGCAGTTACACAAGAATATAATTGGCATTTTTAATGTGTGTCTAAATTTCAATCCTATTCCAACTACTGATGGATCCATCATAACTATGAAGTAAAAATGAAAACTGCTTTGCACACTGTTTATGAGCCATATGTAAACTCGGTGCTCATATTTTGGACACTCAATGTCCATCATATTTTTAGACCCCTTAATAACTAAGAGATCTGAAAGGACTCTTGGGGTACAATGTTTAGCTTCCAGGGACAGTAGTGACAGTTGTCCACACTATGGACTAAGTGCTCAGTGTAACTTAGCATCCCCCCTGCATCACCAGCAATGATGTAGCAAATTTACAGCGAATGAAGTCAAGATTTGATTTCAGCAGAGTTCAACATTTAGAGCTTAAGATATAATATTTTAAAAATACTCAGAAATTCCCTAAATGTTAAAAAAAATTCTCCTAAGTATTCTTAAGTATTTAACATCACAATCATTGGGCTCATGTCCTAAAATATTTAAATCTTAACAGTTCCTGTCTAATGAAAATATGATAAATTCCCAGTCAGTAATGTTATCAGGAAATGAAAACTGTATCAAGTAAGTTATATAAAACCATAATCTCAACACTTAATTTTAATTCATGGACTTGATAAAATTCAAATTACTAATTTTATCAACTGAATAAGATTTATTCTAAGATTTAAAACTGAAGATAACAGCATTTAAATGTGTGAAAGAACATCATCTATCCCAGCTCTATTCACCCAAAAGCATTTATGTAAAGTAGAAAAATATCTCATTATTATTATTATTTCCCTTTGTATTCAAGGCAAAATTTAGTCCATCGGTACACTTCAAGGTCTTGAGATCAAGCCCCATGTCAGACTCCATGCTCAGAGGGGAGTCTGCTGGAGATTCTCTCTCTCCCTCTCCTTCAGCTCTTCCCCCACTGCTTGTGCCTGGATGTGTGTGCACGCGCACTCTCTCCCTCTCTGTCAAATAAATAAAAATGTAAAAAATATGTAAATGTAAAAATAAAGATTGACTTAATATTAAGTGACATGGAATCCTCTAAATAGAAATATTGATGTCTTACCCCAATTATTGAGAGCATACATAAAGTTTATAGTAGAAAATAATAGGTACATATGTAGGTGAAAGGTTAGAAATGATCTTTTCCTTTTGCCAGAGATAGAGAAAACAGTCTTCTCTCAAATACACCAAATTGTCAATGACGTTGCAATTAAAGCAATGAGCTCCTGGTGGTGGGTCAGGTCTAGGACTCCAAGCAGAGGTGAGAGCTCCCCTACGTGGTTATGATGAATAAGAAGGCAAACTGTCCAAAGAGCAAAAGGAAAGATTCTGAATTTTCCCGAGTGCAAAAGGTCAAGTAAACAAGAAGTGCAGTTTTGACAAAGTGAGGAATGTATAGGGCAGTCTTGGGAGAATTTGAGCTGTCAAAATGAAATTACTTAAAAATGTCTTATTCCAAATCAGAAAAACATTAAATCACCACAAAATAACCAAGCTAGAGTAAATTAAAACTGTCTTCTTAAACAGGAACATAAAACTTTTTTCTCAAGTGCTCTATGATGTAATCTAATCTTATTTTGAAGTTATTTTAGCTATCCTGGTGTACTATTGCAGAATCCCAAGAACTTAGCTTTGCTACCTATGAATCCAAAGGAAAGTAAAGCTTCCTTTTTTGAAGGTTCCTACTACTGTTCTCAAAGCTACTTTTAAAACATCATTATGGAAGCATGTGCTTGGGCCTAATCGTATAGATTTCACCCAATAATTTCTAAAGAAATTATATAGCACTGTGCTATAAACATATACTGTGATAAAGGTTAATGAATAACAAATGTATTATAATTCAATTGTAAATACAATAGAAATGTGTAATTTTCATGGCACTAAACATGTGATCCTCTGGCTTCTGTTTGAACTATCTCAAACTTTAAATTATTTAAGAATTTATAATGATTTGGGTACAGTGCATTTCAACTAGGGAAAATATCAGGTGGGTATTTTGCATACTACCAACCAGCACATATTTCTTTTGCTTGACGGATTTATTTGGTAAACTTATTTTATATATTTACTTTTAAGAGCCAAATAATATTATGGCCAAAACATTGGGAAATTTAATTGATCATGAAGATTCTTCAAGAAGAGAATATAAGAAAGAAAAGGAAGATAAATAGGATGATGAAGAGTAGGCAACAGAGGAAGAAAAGGGCAAAAATAGAAGCAAGAAAAAAATATTTTCCATGGCAGAAATGCTGCAATTTGAAGCTAAAGTCTATTTTTTTTTGCTCTTTTTTGCTCAATTTTTACTAACATGTTTAGTATGGAAAGAATTAACACAATGCTTCTTGATACATTTTCTAAAAGGACAAAACCCAAAACTAAGTTACCTAAAAGAAAACTAACCTGGTTCTTCCATACAAATGCAATCCTATTTGTTTTGGTTGAATAAAAAAAAAAAAAAAATTGGGCTTTTCTGAATACAGTCAGATTAAGTCAAACCTGTCATGATTCAGAAAAACATGAGGTGACTCGGTATAGATGAATATGTTTTCTCCAGGTACTCTGACTCCGATGAACAGAGAAAATAAGTTTTTATATTTCTGAGCAAGATTAAATTTGACTAGAATAATTTTTAGTTAGGAAGCAATTCAGAAGCCCAGAACTATTCAAATGAGAACTGTCATAATTTGCTATGACTACTTTAGCTCAAGTCATAAAGTGTTTCATTCTCAGACATCTCTTTCATATAACAACACTGCCGACGGCAGGAAAACACAGTAAATAGATCTGTTTTTCAAAGACACAACATCATTCTTCAAGAGAAAGAAGATTATATAATAATAACTGGAAATTATTTTATCTTCAAAAATACATCAAAGCAATGGCATTCGTATATACTCTGAAATACCAATTCAAGATAGAAAGGTATACTAAATCACAGACATCTATGATTTAAACAGGCATTTATCAGTTTTAGAAGACAACAGCCTGATCCACAGCAATAGCAAAAAGATAATTGAGTTATATTTTTTATCCACAGAGATGACATCTTGAAATATCAAAACATGTACAAAATTGTATTTGTATACCAAAAACCTAATAGGATCTGAAATGCATTGAATTAACAAGTTGTAATACAAGTAATGGTAAGAGGTTTTGTGAAAGAGGAGGAATGGCTGCTTTTTTCTCCAGAGATAATTGACACCACCACCTAAATAGCAGAGTATAGACCAAGACTTCAAAGAGAGAGAGGACTGCGCAAGGGAATGCTTTATTAATCCTCACTACTGAAAAATCGAACTTCTCCTACATCAGTTAGAACTTTTTATCAACATATAGGCTTCATGTTAAGATAATTATTTAAATTTTGCTTATACAAATAAAAATGAACAAACTGAAGGTTTTCCAGAGCAAATAATCAGTTTTTTCAATTAGACCTTATTATGATTTTGAAGAATTTCCTCTGTCCCATCCCCAAGATTATCCCTGGACATTCTGCCCCTCTCCAATGAGATGGGAATGAATTAAATGAATTTATGGATGCAAATGTCTTGTCAAAGGGGGAAGAAATAATAATGACATTGCAAAAATCATTCACAGGCCAATGTTTAATACATACTTTCAAAAAGCCAAAAATGTTAATTTTAAGTAATTGATAAAACTGTGAGATATACCCGGGAATGGAATGGTATCCAATGTTTTATTTGGAAGAGTTGGCATTGAGCAGAAACCAGAATAGTTATTTATCTTTTGAGATAGGAGGTTGGCCAAAATATGCAGGTTGTGAAGGTAGGTTGAAGGGTTGTTGAAGCATGTGGAAAATCTCTTCATTGCTAATGTTTCCTCAGTGAATTAACAAGCAAAATAATCAGCCTACAGAAAGGGGTGGAGCAGATGTCTTACAGGTTTGCGGAGAGTGGAAAAAGTATCAAATCTTGAGAAGAGGGATAACGAACTGGCTAGAGAAATGAAGGAGTTTGTTGGCTCCACTGAAGTTTGTTGGTCATGAATCTAAAATGAATCAAGCCAGTCAGGTTGTGTGTTTCCCTCCAGCTATGCAGGTGAAAAGTAGGTGAAGAATTTAATCAGATTCACATTTTTGCCAGTTGAGGAGGGCAGATGAAGGGAAACACTGCAAACCAGGAGAGCATGTATTTGAGGAAATGATTATTAGGTTGGTCCAGGAAATTTAAGTCAGGCAAGGAGAGAAGTGAAGGCAGTATAGGATTGTCAGACAATGAGTCTATGAATTAGAAATCCAAAAGGACTGGAAATATTGTTGGCATCTGGTCACTGGATAGGGTGGACAGGACAGATAGGAAATGACAGCTAAAAGTGGAATGCTTGATTTGAGATTATGGTAATGACTCTTCGCAAAGGCAGAAAGAGGATAAAATAACTGGAGTCAAAGAGTCCAAGAAACCGGGGTATGATAGTGTTGGATGTATCATACTTAATGGATATCATAATCACAAAGGCTTAAGACGTCCACGAATGCTCCTGGTGATGTTGCCTAGGAGTGCAGATCTTTGTGTGCTGTTGGTGTCATTCCCTTCTGTGGCCTCCACACAGGGACAGGGTTACTAAACCAGAGGCTAAAAGAGAGTTCTGCATGTTCTGGAAGACATTTCCCATCTCCCCATCCCTTTTAATAATGCCAGTATTTATAGCTTCTTTGTCACAGTGCTCCCAAAAATCCATCAGGTCTGATTCCATACATATCCTCTATTCCCAGTACTTGAATCCTTTAGCTCATTGAGATCTAGACCATGATTTCTCCTTTCTCTCTCCAATTTATTTCAGGTTTATGAAGCTCACACCATTAAGTCCAACCATCTACCAACAATACTTGTTTTGGTCATCCTATGACCTTTCTGTCATTCTCTTTTTTATCTTGAAATATAATTAATTGGTACTTGCCTGAAAACTCTCTGTTCCCTCCCAAACCACCTGCCATAATTCTTGCATTTCCGTATCCATATCAACTCAAGAAGAGGTAAAAGAACCAATAGACCCACAACCATAGAAAATACTGGAAAATAATCAGATATCTACCCCTAAAAGACATTGAATTGCTAATGTTATTACATTGATTTTCATTAAAAATCAAACCTAATAATTCCTAAGTCACTTAAACTGATCCAGAACATAGAAAAACATAGAAATCTCTCCACCTTATTCAACCAGATAGCATATTCTTAAAACACAAACTGGATAATATTTAGCACACAAGAAAATTTTTGTTCAATATTAAGAAGATAATTTATATGAATTATGAACACAAGTATAAAATTCTGAAACACTGGCAAATAAAATCTAGAACTATTAAAAAATCTATCATGAAAAATACAAAGGTGGTTAAATATTAAGAATTATACAAATGTCATCAATCATGTTAATGAGTGAAACGTGAAAAAATAAACCATGTGATTTTGATTGATATTGAAAAAGCATTTGATAACATTCAAAACCCATTACAGACTTTTTAAATTGTTTAGCAAGCTTGCCAAAGAAAGAGTTGTCTTGATTTGATAGAGTATCCAATAAAAACCTTCAAGAAACGTCACACCTAACAGTGAAGTATTAGAAACATTACCACTAAGGTGAACTATGAGATAAGGATATTTAAGAGTGGCAAGTGATATCAAGCAATATATGGAACTATTGGATTACTACATTGTACACTTGAAACTAATATAGAACTTTATGTTAACCACACAGGAATTAAAATTTTAAAAAATGTCTAAAAAGAGTGGCAAATGATAAAAAGGAAGACACGAAATTGTCATTATTTAATAATAGTGTCTACTGAGATAGCACAAAATAATCATTGAAAAATACTATTTTATTGAAACTGGTTGGAGTGTCCAATAAAAGTCAGTGTTATAAGGTCAATGTAGAAAAAGCTTATTATAAACTATCAATAAAATATGATAGAAAATATACAATTCACCATAGCAACAAAAATATATGAAAAAACTAGAAATCATCCTAAGAAGTTTTCAAGCCCTATATCAAAATGTTGGGAAAGTTCCTCTGTTCTGGAAGGACAGATCCTGAAGGGGAGGCACTTGAAGTAGAGGCAGAACACCCTTAATATCACCACTTTAAAAGTGCTTAGCCCAGGGGCGCCTGGCTGGCTCAGTCGGTAGAACGTGTGACTCTTGATCTCAGGGTGGTGAGTTGGAGCCCCATGTTGGGTGCAGAGCTTATTCAAATAGAAATTAATTAATTAATTAATAGGTATATTTACCATATATATATATAAACTACTTAGTCTAGTAGGATTTTTTACCTGATTTTAGGTAATGAAGTATAGTGGCCAATCATGTGGACTCAAAACAGAAAAACTGGGTTCAAATCCTGGCTACACAATATACTAAGTAGGTTTGTTAATTTTACTCTTCAGAGCCTCAATTTTATATTCTTAACAACAAATAGAATGGCAATAATAACTATTTTTATTGGACTGTTACTAAAAGTGAGATATGTCATGTAAATTTATTAGTACGATGTCTGTCACATGGCAATAGTTCAATAACCCACTATCATTTTTCTAACGGATTATTACCGTATCTTCCTAACCAGTCTCCCTACTGCTACCCTTGGCTCTCTACAGTCTGTTCCTAATGCAGAGTGAACCTGTTAAAAAGTATATTAGGTGATAGTAATCTTTGGCTCAGAATCCTTAAATGACTTCCTTTGCATGTGAATAAAAGCAGTCCTTAGAATGGACTAAAAGATCTTTTTATTTGGTCCCATTTTCCCTCTCTTCTCCTACTCCACTCCCATTTCTTTCTCAGGAACCTTGAATTTCTGCTCTCTGAGCTCGAAGCCCTCTGCCCTAAGTTTGTTACCTAGTTTGTTACCTCACTTCCTTCATCTCTTTGCTCAAATGTCTCTTTTTGTAGAGAACCTCCCTGACCACCCTATCTAAAACTGAAAAACAAACCAAATCCCAAACTCTCACCCTAACACTCCCTATTCCCATTTTCTTTTCAAATTAACTTTCCATTATTACTATATAATAGGCATTATATATATATATTTATTTAAAGATTTTATTTATTTATTTGAGAGAGGGAGAGCACAAATGGGGGGAGGAGTAGAGGGACAAGCAGACTCCCCTGCTGAGTGGGCAGCCGGCTGTAGGGATCCATCCCAGGACTCCCAAGATCATGAGCCCAAGTCAGACGCTTAACCAACTGAGCCATCCAGGCACCCTGACACTATATTTGATATAAGTAGCTATTATTGTCTTCCCTACTAAAGTGTAATCTACATAGGGTCAGGGATCTTCACCTGTTTTCTTCTTTCCTTTCCCCCTTTATCTAGAATAGTGCCTGGCATACAGTACATATTCAATAAATACTTGTTACATGACTATAATGATTGTTATTCCAACATTACAATGAACTGGAGCTATTGAATTCATATCCATGTGTTAAAATGGACTATTAAATATTAAAAATGTTCATGTTTCAACAGCATATTTTTATGCTGATTTTATCATTATGCTCCCTTTAATTCTTGGTATATAGGAAAACTACCTTCCAAATGTGGTGGTCCTTGATTATCCTGACCTGTGATTTTATTAATATCTCAGGTAGATCTCTCTCAAATCTCAAATCTCTCAAATCTCAACTATTATTTCTTGATATCAATTTCTTTAAGATCCTATGCTTTCACAAGTTACAATTAAAAGAGAAATAAGGCCTACATTTCAAATGTATTTTCCATAAGTTACTTTGAGAATCAAATGCCAAGATGAAAAAATCAGCCTCAGGGCCTGAGCGATGGAGCCAGTCCCATCTTAGCAATTTGGCTTGGTAAAGTGTTTCTCTCTATCACTGTAAATACAAATCAGATTCTCAACACCTATCATCAGTCAAGCCTTGGGGGCACAGCTATGATTTGGAGAAGTTCATGGGAAGTTGTGTCGGCCTGGCTCCAGCAAAGGAGCACTGTGGTATATAAATAGTGTGAAGAAAGAATAAAAATGATGAAGAACTTCTTGAAGTTCTGACCAAACAATCTGTCAACTTTTGAGGGCATTACAAGATCCAGGAAAAATTGGCCTTTATGTGAAAGGTTAGAAGTCCTCAACAGATAATATTTTCTGGAGGAAGCATGAACCAAAGCGACTCCACAGAGATTAGAGGATTGTTAGCATTACACACGTGTGAACATTTACAAAAGAAAATGAGCCAATAAATCAGCTTCCTTACCTCTTACTGGCACTGATGAAAACCTGGAGCCCAAATCTTTCAGTGGCATGAGATGATCAAAAGCATTTTTTGGAGTGATGTGTAGATGGTGATTCATAAATGGTAAAGACTGCAATGTCATATGGTAACAAAATCTACTTAACACTATTCTTCCCATACATGGCGGCAATGATAATCCTGAAGGAATACACATATGAATTTGGTTGAAATTATTATAAAATTTATCTAATCCATATTCACATGTATTTTAATTGGATTTTCATACCCATTTTCCATTTACCTATATTAAAACTTTTGGAAAATCAGTATTAACTCTGCTTCTACTAATGTTCACCATCATAATACTTAAGTAGATTCATTTAAAAGTCTTTTTTTAGGCTCTTACTATCCATTAATAATGCTATTTTAATTTGAATATATTTAAAGTAACCAAAATATTTTGAATTCCCTAGTGCTAGATGAACATAAATCTATAGTCACAGAGTCTTAGAGATAATTGTATGTTAGTAATCTCAATAGTCAGGGTTTGGTCCAATAAACTTTATGCTTCAAACCACTCTCTAGTTCCGTTTTATGCAAATAGTAATCCAAGTGGGAATATGGCAAGTCTCTTGGCCGGAGATAGTATGTCTAAGATGGCTTCCTAAGATTTGACTAATACATGCACGCCATAGAAAGTATGCAGTTTACCCAGAATGTGATTGCAGGAGAATATTGTTGCTGGAATTCAGGTTTTATTGAATCAGAGAATATCAGAACAGATTTTGGAGAGAACTGTGTTTATTGGTAGTAACAGAACATTTTTTAATGAAGCAATACCCAGAGGGCGCCTGGGTGGCTCAGTTGGTTAAGCGACTGCCTTCGGCTCAGGTCATGATCCTGGAGTCCCGGGATCGAGTCCCGCATCGGAGGTCCCTGCTCAGCAGGGGGTCTGACCCTCTTCCCTCTCATGCTCTCTGTCTCTCATTCTCTCTCTCAAATAAATAAATAAAATCTTAAAAAAAAATGAAGCAATACCCAGAATATTAGTTTAATAACCCAAGCTTCTTTTTAATTGAAGTGTGAAGATTGGGAACAGAGGGTAAAGACCGTCCCCCCAACCCCATGTGCCACCGTGCTACCTTTGATACACCCCTCTGTACTTTGAAAATAGGTTCTCTTCTTAAAATTTATTTTTAATTTAATTTTATATTAAATTATTTATTACCTAGAGGTGAGAACAGGTGGGCATGGCAGTTTAATGTCATTATTTAAAAGCTGAAACAACAGAGAAGCCATGAACCCAGATAATTTCCTTAGGATCACATGGCTAATTTTTGAACTGGAATTTGGGCTAGTGCTTTTCTCACCACATCAACCCTAAAAAAGGAAAAAAAACGCTTTTTGAAGCAAAGGTAGAACACCCTCATTAGTAATCAAAAAATGCACATTTAAAAATGAAAATGTCATTTTTTTTTCTTTTAAATAGGTACTTTTGAAAGAAACACTACTACTTAAAACCTGTTAACAAATACTATTGGTTAACAAATACTATAGGAAAACACCACATCTTCCAAGATCTAGCCTAGTACTGCCCAATAAAACTTCTTATGATATTCCTGCTCTGTCTAATATGGTGGCTATTAGCCACATGCAGTTAATGAGCACTTCAACTGTGGCTCACGTGACTGAGGAATGAAATAATAATTTTAGCTAATTTTCATGTAAGTTCATGTAAATGTGACTAGGAGCCATCAAGTCAGACAGCCCAGACCTAGTCCTTTACTTCCTCTCTATATCATCTCTTACCACACTCTCACCTATCACCTTATGGCTTGTCCATAATAAAATTCCAGTTTTATGAATGGAACCATTCCTTTCCAACTCCGAGTCATTCTGTTAGTATCACTCCCTAATTTCTCACTCCCCTACTCCTAGCCAACTTCTACTCACCATTTGTATTTGATTAGATGATGCTTTCCTTGAGCAGGTGTCTTACTCCTGTAACCCTTTTCTACCTTAATCCTATTTAGGTTGATAGCACTTAATATTCCCTAGGGTAATTATATTTTTGCTATCCCTTTCCACCCAGGAGTGCTTTATGGAAAAAGCTGTGCCAGTAACAAGCATATGACTTGTCACATGTATTTTGAACAAATGAGTAAATGAATTAATAAATGTTTAAATGTCTACTTAATTGTATTAATCATATTTTTGAAAGTTGGACAGAAAAAAACATGGATGCAATGTTGAGAAATATTGTCATCTCTCAAGCAGAGTAACGACAGGCTAATTCCACACTTCAGTCTAACAATAGTATGATGAATTGATTATTAGGTGGAATATTGCCTAGATATCCATTCTAATAGTCAGCTATGAAGTGATGATGGTCTGGACTAGACTCATTCAAGTGGCCATGGAAAAGAAGATGTGAGTCTGAAAGACATGTTGATAATTGGGTTGAATAGAACTGAAAAAAAAATGAGTAGTCACAAACAATTTCAATATATCTTTCATAAGAAATACAGATAATAGTGATTTCAAACAAAGATATTATATTTGGAAGGTAAATAAAACTTTGGGTGATGTATGATGAAAAAGGATGATGTACAAGTAAATTCAGAGGCATCTCTAAGTGTGAAATGTCTACGTGATAAAGCTGTATAATCAGTTGGTAATACATGACTATTGAGAATGTAATTGGCAAATCAAGCCAAAAGTTGGGGATAGTAAAGCCATATGATTATTTGTGGGGTTTTTTATGGAAATGTGTAGGAAGAAGAAAATAAACTGGTAACTAGGTATTTAAATGTATCCAAGGAAGGAGACAGAAGGAAGTGGAAATGCCAGTAGACTATTTAGAAATATTTTTTAAAAATCAAAAGACTAGTGTTTTAAAGAGGGGGTATGGTTAAAAGTATTGACTTACCCTGAGAAACTGAATTGGAAAAAAAGTGAGAAAATGAAATTTGGGTAGATAGAATTTTAGTGGGTGACGTTTGAGACAGCTCTCATTCTTATGCCTTGTGCAAAGAAGAAATACCGACATTCCATACTTCTCAAGTAGTCAGAGGCTTCTATTCCAGATATAAGACCATAAATTCAGAGGCTGGGCTTACTGTCTCTATTGTATTTGGGCCAGATAAAATTTTTTGTTTTGTTTTTAAGAGATAGAAAGTGAAGGTCTAGTAAAAGTTTGCCTCTTAAAGCTTAATACAAATAATTTTAAAGAAATATTTGTCATTATTTTTTTTCAAAGCTGTTTAAAATGGGTCTCTAATACATAGGGTTTATATGAATTTTTTTGTAATAGGTTATTCTCTTAGCCCTCAAGCAAAAACTTATGTGCTAATACTATATTAGGAAATGCTTTTTTCAAGGAAGTCACAGTGAGGGAAGAAGAAAGTGAGAGAGCAAAATTATGGAGGTGAATTACCAACCTTTCTACACTTTCTACACAACCTTTGTATCAAGCACAATTTCACCATCTTTAAAAGGTAGTATGAACTACCAAATCTCAGTCTATTTTGAAGTAAGAAAAGGAGAATTTATATCTCATACTCCCATTTATATTGTCACAGTTTTGCTTCATGAGCTGTTAACATAACCCCCTCCTACCCTCATACGCACACACTTCCAAGCGGCCAACAGGCAGCCCCTACTGGGTCCCGTGACATCTCATGTCTCGGAAACAGTAAGAAAATCTCAAGGAGAAAGGCAGAGTGTGCCATGTGGGCATCAAGGAAGATGCAGTAATGTCGGCCCATGAGAAACCAGTTGCAGTATCTGGAATGGAATAGTCCAAAACTTCAGAGAGAGAGATCCTACTAAGTGGGTCTTAGATGCCACTAAGACGTATCTGATACAATTCACAAGACCATCCACTTTACTCTTTCTTCCCTGACCCTAGCACTCAAGGGTGGCATGCATACAGCCTCTAATTTGAGTTCTATTTTTGTGATGGGGTAATTATGGACATGAATGTACAAGTGTGTGAACACAGATATTTTTAGACAATACATATCCTGGGATAGTTTGAGTAAGAATAATGGCCTGACTTTCTTAACTCTGATATTAATAAATGATGGTAATTTTCATACCAGCTTTATTTTTGTATAGCTTAATCTTTGAAATCTTATACTCTTTAGATACATCATTTTTAAAAATATTTGTTTGATCAACATGCATTTCATCAATGTCAAGTGGACTTTTGCTTTTTCCACCCAACAAAACTTCATGCATCTTCAAGGCTAAATTAAAAAGTCACCTTGTCTCTAAGGATGGTATTGTATAGTTGAATCTTATTTTCGTTTAAGTTCTTAAGTCCCTTTGTAAGGAAAAATTGAGGGCAGTCCAAATTACCTATGAAAATAATTTAAATCACCCACTAGAAATAGTATTAAATTTATACATATTATATTATATATTGTATTGTATTATTACATTATTATGTAATTAGTAGTTTGTTTATACAAACCTGTATAAAATCTCCTAGGTCTTGGCCAGTCAGTGTTTTCTGTGTGGCTCTGAGTCTCAAGAAAGCCTTAAAATCAGTCACACATCTCTTCTATCATTTTTGCCCTTGAGTTTCAGGCTTACTTGCATCTATTGTTGTTTTAATAGAGTCAGGTATGTGACTCAAATCCACCGACCCAGACTTTCTCAAAAAGATTAACCATCTCTCCTTTGCACTTTAGTATCACCCTCTTTATGCTATTGGCAGGCAGTTTATCATACTTATCATGTCTATTTGGGGAGATATGACAGTGAGGCATTTCCTACAGCCATCTCCCATTTGAACATAATATTTTGCCTCCTTAGACATTAACATTAGAATTAAAAGTAGGAAAGATTAAAATATAATCTGATAGGAAAGCATCTGGAATAATAACTTGAAAAAAAAAAACCCAAAGCATCCCTAGGTTTCTAGTAATTTGCTAAATAAAGACCCCTCCCCTGACTTGATCTTTTAGTTGCTTACAACTATTTTCCTAGATGGCAAAGCTGAGAACTGAAGCTAGCAGTGGTCATGGTCCTAGGGGAGCTCTGTTTAGTAAATCTTGACTTGACATAGGCGCCAACCCCCTCCAAAGGCTTCTCTGCTGCATTTCCCTATAGCTCTAATGGTACTGTGTTTGGTTCTCTCCAGAATCATCCACCTTGTTGAAAAGTGAGTTCCATGAAAACAGGGAATATCTCTTAATATTTGTATCCCTGATGCTCAGCATAGTTTAGAGGATGATAGGTCCTCAATAAATGTTTGAAGATATAATGAAAATTTTTAAATTATGCCATGTTTCCACATAAAGTCTTCTCAATTCTTACAATCCTCTCAAAGTATATTATATTAAATTAGATTTCATTAACTGACAATGAGGATAATTTGTGTTTATTTGGTATTTCTAATTGTTATATTATAAAACAGAATTATGCTGAATTTAAACTTAATTCCTAAGAAGCTTTTTAATTTATCATAAAAAAAACAAGTGAAGATGTGCCACTTAGATGATTCATTATATTGTTTATGCCCATACTAAGTGAGAAGAGATAATTAAACCCCCTAGTGTGTTCACACAGAGGCTTGATAAATGTTTATTAATTATTATGGATGTGCTATAGATAACAAAAGGCAGTATATACTGGGTCATTTAGAATCAGCTGGTGTCTAGTTTCAGAATTGAATTTTTCTCATTGCATTGCTCTATTGCCTGAATATAGCTTCAACTTGAATAATTAAATCAAGGACTCAAGAAAAACTCTCTAATGCAATCTTGAAAGAGAACATTGTTGAACAACAAGTTCCAGCACCAAACTCTACACTGAATATTTTTAACAGTCTTAGGAAACCATTGGTTTGATAATAGCTACTCCTTGAACATCAGAATTTAATTAGGCAATCTTGTATTGGACACCAGATAAAGTAAATGGATAGTTAGCAACCTTAGATCACATGGCACAAAATAAATCATAATACAAGACTTCTTCCATTTACTTCCTTCCTTCTATAGTGCAATACTAAATTGGTTTGAGATAAATGGTTTCCATCATACGCCTCTGTTGAGGACAAAAACCAGAAAATGACACTATTAATATACTGAAGTTGCCTCATTATTCAGAAAGATTAGAATAAAGAACCAAGATAACAGGCCTATAGATTGTTTTCCTAGCATATTAGAGGGCTTTGCTAATGACTACAAAGTTTAAGATTATTTATATATATATATCACAAAATGTGAGCATGACAGTGGTGTTAAGTAATTAGGAATATGTTTCAAAAATATTTAAAGATTTCTTACATATTTATAATAGTCTTTCTCTTATAAGCTTATGAAGTAATTAACCTGATTGTATTGACTTTCCTAATAGATTAAAAGAAATAATATACAAGAATTTTTCAATGAAAATTTTAAGTCAGCCATTTATACTTATATGTATTATGGAGTAAATTATACATATGACTATTCATGATTCTGGATAATTATTTCAGGAAGAGTCATTATATTTCCTTTTAAACAGTTGTAATATAGCTGATTAATGCTTTAGAAAAATTAGAGCAGCTCTAAAATAAGTAATCTAATGGGTGATGATAATATTTTTGTTTGCTATCATGTAAGCCAATGAGGTCATTCTCCTTCCTGCAGGCAGAACTCCAAGTTAATATCCTTTTACAGATATGAGTGTCCCTAACCTGGACATAACAAATTGATAATGGAAACTAATTAATGCTGGGAACCCAACACTATTTGAGATATCATTTTTAAGAGTTACTCATCTTCAAAATTCTCCTTCACAGGCAGAGTAGCTTAGAGCTTCTATGCAAGAGTTGAGTTCTGAGTGTAATAAAACTTGAGTTTCCTAGGATAAAATTCTGCACAGGAATAAATCTCTTTCAATTTCATAGATGGACAGAAAAAATTTAACAGTGCACAAATGCAGTAAATAATCATGAATAAATTAATACAAGTAACTTATTTTCCAGAAAGTTCTTGGCAGATTTTGAAAATCATTTAATCATATCCTCAATTTTTAATTTATATCAGAGCTGTGTGTTTTTGTTCATTTTATTTTTTTGTTACCTGAATATATTTTTTGCTTAGCACGCTACAGGTTAACAGATGCTGAAAGTCCTAAAAACACTAATGTTATTTTCAAGGAAAAGAAATGCAAAGAGTTCTTAAAAGCTATTTTGTCACTTTGAAAGAATTTGAAATATAAGTTCCAGAGGGGAGAGTGAATTATCTGAGAGAGGAGTGATGACATTGTATTTTCAAATGTGCTGAAGATTAACTGTATACGAAGAGGTAAAAGCCAGGTAGGTAAATGAGGCTATGCAACCTACTAAATAATTCTGATTATTTAGAATCATTGAGTGTGACATTAACAGATTGACACACTTATTTCACTTCTACAAGAATTTGTATTGTTAAAACCAGTACTGTAACTAACAACAACAGCGTCAACAAAAACCAAACTTACAACCTACAGATCAAAAACCAAACAAGATAGGTACTACCCACAAAGAAAATCAACCTACCACACAACAAATGCCTTGGTGATCTTGCTGAGTCAAACCAAACAGTAATTATGAGGGCAGGCATGGAAACCAGCAGACAGAGTTACATTTGATCACACATCAGGCTTTGCCTTTTTTTCTTTCTGTCATAGTCAGGGCCATAATCATAGTGCCCCATTTAGATGCCACGTCTGGGTCAAAAGATGTATTCAGAGATCCAAATAAGCACTCTGAGTAGGAGAAAACTATTGACCTATGAACATCTTTACTTGCATGTTGATTTTTATTCAACATGTAATTTATTCTGATGTAAAATAGATGATACAGAGTTTGAATCTCTAGAATAATTTTGCAACAGGAATATGTCCTAATAGTGACATTATTCCAATTATTGTAATTGAACATATTCCTGAACACTTTGGAAATGGCATAGGAAGTAAGTCAAACAGTGCAACGTAGCAGATGAGGCTCAGAAACGGAAGTCTCCTTTAACCTGAAGTCTGTTGCAACTGTGCTTTTCTCATTTTAAAACGTAAGAACTGAAGTATTTCTAAGAACCCTGCAGACTTCCAGATTCAGTGACTGTATACATTTTTTCGACATCAGATTTCAGATTTTAAAATATAGGAATACATTTACATTCTTTGTGTTGAAATATCCTAGAGATTAAGTATCATTAGGTATTGTTTTAGAGCGTGGTCTCTTCAGTTTTAAGGATTCACTCTTGTATAATTCTATACACTCTGATCCAATTTACTAACAGAGAAAGAGATACAGGGCACTGTGGTTAATTGTAGAAAATGATTGCCAATGACTATTTTCTGAGGTCTGGGAAGCCATCTGAAAGATCAAACAGTACACAAAACTAGGTACAGTGTATTGTAATTAAGCATCACAGCTAATGGCCCTCGAACAAAACTCTGCTGGAAGACACAGTGATTAGAGACACCTGCAGGTTAATAATTAGAAGCATCTGAGCACAGAAGCAATTAATATAGGAAAACTCTCCCAGGAGAGAAAAGGCTGAGTAATAAACAAAATCAGATTCCTTCCAAATTCTCGTTTAAAAAAGTCTGTGCTATTAAAGTATCACCAAGTCCAAACTTTTTAAAGAATGCATTAAAATACTTATATGTAGTTGTTCTGTAGTATATTCTTTTAAGTTTACTGCACTCGTAAATGTTTTCATTCAGTGTAAGCAGCGATGGTTGTTTTTCTCCATTTACCAAGTATCAAACAATTTGGAGCTATTAAGGATCAGGTATGAGAACTGGTATTAATGATTTGCGAGGCAAAACAAAGACCACTGACATTGAATTTATATCTAAATTTCTAGAATGTTTAAGAAGGAAGCCTCTAAAAACCTGATTTTTCAAATTAAAGACCATACTAACCTAACATGTCTAATGAACTATTTAAAAGTAAAAATTAACTTTTAAAGTGTGACACTGATTTGGTTTTCACATAGAAACATTTGCATCATTTCAGGACAGCAGGCTTTTTTTTTAATATTCCATAACTACTTTTGGCTACACAGCTGTCATACACGCCTCTATTTTGTGCTGATCATCTTTTAATCTTTATTGTGTATATGTGTATGCATTCCTCATTTCAAAATTCTATCAGTTTTAGACATCTTAAATACATAATATTCAATTAGGTCCCACTGTTCATTTTCTGTTGCAAGCTGATTGCAAAAGTAGATGTTTTGAGGGTATATAGCAAAGGCTAATGTATTCCTAAGCAAAATGGAAAAATGATAAACCAGGAAAAAGAGAGACATTAAAGGACATTAAAGGACTGCTCTGGCCATGTGACCTAATCATTAAAAAACACTTCCAGGGAGAAAAAAAATCTAACATTGCAGAAATACGGATTCATGAATTATGTATAGTCATAAAGGCCCTTGGAAAACATGTAAAATTCAAGCCCTAAATCATTACTTTGAGAACTACTTCTATTATTTTTCTTTGTCTTAAAATGAATAATTTGCAACAGAATCCCAATGCATGTATCTCCTACAGCAAAATTTACTTGGTCAAATATGAAAGATACCATATTCTAATTTATTTTCGCTTTCACTTTTTTTTTAATAGTATTATCTTTTGTTCATAGGGACAGATGTTGAGCAGTTTTAGAACACAATGGTTCAGATTTAATTATAATCCAAGTTGACTGTGAGCAAACATTATAGACAGTATAAAGGTGCTATAACATATTAGCTTTATTATCATCATATTATCATTATTATTAAATTACTTCTTCAGAATGTCTCTCTTTGTATACAATCCATATCAGATTTGTTCTGTTACTATAGCTTTGGCTTCTTGATCGCCCTTGTTAGCCTTGATCTTCTAGACTTGAAATAACCTCAGAGCCCTTTATGGATACATTCTGTTTGCTAGGCTTATTCATTGCTATGCTTTTTTTTTTTTTTTTTAATGTTCCTTAAATCTGAATTTTCTTGTCCTCTTATTTTTTTCAAGAAAGATGTGACACGGGGATCGTTTAGGGATTGTCATCTGGTCTCTAGCACTTTGATACTCAAAGTGATGTCCCATGGGCCTCAGCTGGAAGCTTGCTAAAAATGCAGATTCTTTTCCCTCCAACCCAGACCTACTGAATCAGAGGTTTCAGTTGAACAAGATCCCAGGAAATCCAAATGCACATTCAAGTTTTAGGAGCATTGCACTTGACACCAAGTACGTACTGGCTTAAAAATGAATACATGATTTTTCTCCTTTTCCCTACACATTTCCTTTGACTGCACTTTCAATTAAAAAAAGTCATTTGGAAATGGCATGGAAATTCTGTAGAGGAATGGAAGTTTACATGAAGGTGCAACTAGAGAAATCACCTGGTGGATTTTTTGCTGAATAAATCTTCCGGCTTGGTTCAATTAAAATTTACATTCAAATTTCGAAATAAATTAGATTTAAATTTAAGAATCTTATTAAATCATTCCCCTCTCACATGTTTATTATTCTAGCTGAATACATTATTTGTTTGCATTTTTGTTTAATTTTAGAAACCATGATATATTATCTCTCTTTGTAAGCACCCAAAGAGGAAAGGGGAGCATGAAATGAATCATCAGGAGATAAAAACAAACATTTACACTTTCATTTTCACATTATTAACTTGCAGTTTAGAGTTTTCTTTTTTCTTTTCTTTCTTTCTTTCTTTTTTTTTTTTTTGGAAGCTTAGAATTTTCGATGATTATGCTTCAAGACATCAAAGCCTTGTTTCCTTTTCAGCTTCTTTTCTATTTTTATACTAATCTGTGGGCATCTGAGTATGCAGAATTATGTCCTAGACTACTTGTTCTCCAATTACAAAAATTTCTTCTCTCTACTGAGTAAATGATAAAGGAAAATAGTGAAAATAAGGAAAATAGTTGTAAGTGAAAAAAGGAAAATAGTTAGCAAAATTTTACTTGGTAATTTTGGTTTATAATTTTTTAATATTGGTCTTAGCTCAGACTTTCTTATTCAGTATTACAGTTTAGCAATGATCTGACTTATTGAATATAAAACAAATATCAGATTATTTTTTAAAATTTTATACTTATCTCCCTGGGAAATATTCAAAGAGAGCCTAAAATATTTTCCATTGGAAGCCAGTTACATACATTCATTAGAAGGAAAAAGATTAATTTTAGTGAAAGAGATTTTGACTTTTCTTTGCTTTTTCTATTCGTTTGAATAGTCATTGATAAAGTAGAATAAGATAAGTCTTTTGAGCCAATTTTAGTTTTTATTTCACTTCATTTAAGGCTAGCTGCTTAAGGAACTTTCCAAAACCCCAATTGTTAAAAATGCTTGAGTAACATTACCATCAGCCAGAATTTAAAAGTTTCTCTTATTTACCTCTGTACCCATTTCTTTTTCTTTCCTTCTTTTTCTTTCTTTCTTCTTTCTTCTTTCTTTCTTTCTTTCTTTCTTTCTTTCTTTCTTTCTTTCTTTCTTTCTTTCTTTCTTTCTTTTATTTTTTGAGTGGGAGGCAGTGGGAGCGGGAAGAAGAAGAGGGAGAGAGAATCTTAAGTAGGCTGCATGCCCAGCACAGAGTCCAACCCAGGGCTCAATCTCACAATCCTCAGATCATGACCTGAGCTGAAATCAAGAGTCACATGCTTAACAGACTGAGCTACCCAGGTGACCCAGTATCCATTTTTTATAAGTTTTCTTGAAGATTCCCTAAATGAAGTACTCAATGAGTCATGGGGGCAGAATGGGCTGGACTGATTTGTGTCCCCTCAAAATTGATATAATGAGCCCTTAATCCCCAAAGTGATTATATTTGGAGATTGAGTTTTTAGGATGTAATTAAGGTTAAATTAGGCCATGAGGGTGGGATCCTAATATGATAGAATCTGTGGTCTTAGATAAAGAGGAAGAAATCTCCCTCTAGACTTTCTCTACACACACACACACACACACACAGGAAAGGCCATGTGAACACAGCAAGAAGGCAGATGTTTTCAAGCCAGAAGAGTGTTCTCACTAGAATCCAGCCATGCTGATACCCTGATCTAGGACTTCCAACCCCAAGCATTGTGAGAAAGGAAGTTGCTGTGGTTTAAGCCACCCAGTCTAAGGTATTTTGATATGACAGCCTGAATGGACTAAAACCGATCTCGGTATTGAGAAATGTAGTACTGCTGCAACAAAAACTTAAAAATGTGGAAGCAACTTTGGGACTGGGTAATGGGTGGAGGCTGGAAATGTTCTAAGGAGCATGCTAGAGATATGAATGCTAAAGGTGATTCTGGTGAGATCTCAGGCAGAAATAAGGAACTTGTTGCTGGAAACCGGAGGAAAGGTGACTTTTGCTATAAACTGACAAAGAACTTCACTGAAATGTCTTGTAGTTTATTGTGGAAGATAGAACAAACATTGAAATGAGATATTTAGCTGAGATTTCCATCTTGGTTCCTCCTGCCTGCTTATAGTAAAATGTGAAAGAAGAGAAATGAGTTGAGAAGAAATTATTAAGCAAAAAGGAACCTAAACTTAAAGATTTGGAAATTTTTTAGTCTACCCATATTGGAAAAAGAGAGAGAGAGAGAGGAAGCATTTGTGTATAAAACACCAAAAGTATGGCTGGACTATCACTTGCTAAAGAATTTATGGGATTATACAAGGAGAAACACTGCCAGTTAGAACTTGAGGGGGTGGAGACAGGATGAAATGAAGGAGGGCTGTAGGACTTCTTGGATTTGACAGGACAGGATGAGAGTGCTATTTAGTTGTAAATAAGCTCTGTTACATAAGAAGAGGGAGAGATGCCCTGAAGGTGATTCAGAGACCACATGCTTGGTTTTAACTGGCCAGATGGCCTTTGCCTCTGGGATTGGACCCCAGCCTAGCAGAGCTACAGGAATGAGACCCCCAACTAGGGCCTAGGGAGTGATGCTGCCAGCTCAGTGGGCCTGGAAGGCAGAGCATCAAACCAAAGAGGATTATTCTTGAGTCTTAAGATCTAATGGAACTTGCCCTCTTAGGTTTCACACTTGCTTGGGACCCGTCGCCTCTTTCTTCTTTCCTATTTCTCTCTTTTGGACTTGGAACAGTGTCTGTCCCTTCATAGTAGTTTGGAAGTAATAACTTGTCTGGTTTCACAGATTCACAACTAGAGAGGAATTTTGCCTCAGGATGAATCATATGTCCAATCTCATATCTGGTTTATATATTTAGATTAGACTTTAAATTTTGGATGTTAGAGTTGATAGTGAAATGAGTTAAGACTCTTGGGACTGTTAGGGTAGAATGAATGTATTTTGCATATGAGAAGGATATGAGTCTAGGGGGTCAGGGTGGAATGTTATGGACTGAATGCTCATCCAAAATCCATATGCTGAAGCTCTAATCCTCAATGTGACTGTATTTACAGATAAGGCTTTTAGGAGGTAATTAGGATAAATGAGGTCATAAGGGTAGGGTCCTGATCTGTTAAGATCAGTAGCCTTATAAGGAGAGTGGGGGAGAGAGGGGAGAGAATCTCTCTTTTCTTGTGTACACACCTAGGAGAGGCCATGTGAGCATCCAGGGAAAGAGAGCCATCTGCAAGCCAGGAAGAGAGTTGTCAGCAGAACTTGATCATGCTGGCCCCTGATCTTAGACTTACAGCCTCCAGAACTATGGTAAATACATTTTTTTTTTATTTTAAGATTTTATTTATTTATTTGAGAGAGAATGAGATAGAGAGAGAGCATGAGAGGGGGGAGGGTCAGAGGGAGAAGCAGACTCCCTGCTGAGCAGGGAGCCCGATGCGGGACTCGATCCCAGGACCCTGGGATCATGACCTGAGCCGAAGGCAGTCGCTTAACCAACTGAGCCACCCAGGCGCCCTACATTTTTGTTGTTTAAGCCACCCAATCTATGGTTGTTTTGTTATGGCAGCTGGATCTGACTCAGAGAGCAGATATTTATAGAAGATCTACTGTGTGTCATAGAACTTTTGAAGATACAAAGTAGAAGATGGTGGTTAAAAACAAAACAAACAAAACAAACCTGTCTCATAAATTATTTCCTACTAGGAGTAAAAAGGCTCTAAAGAGCTGTGTATCAACTACTAGTTCCTATTTATCACCCTTCCCACCAACTCTCTTCTTTCCCCCACCTCACAGTTCTAAGATATATATATATATATATATATATATATATAATAATTTTTTTTTTTCCCTCTCTTGACTGCTTAGTATTTCAGAACTTCTACATGGCCATGGAGCACAGAATAGAAAATTAATTAGGCTTGGTTTCTGACCTGATAGCATACTATACTGAAAGAAAAATAAATTTGGCTGTGTATTGTTTGCATATGATTCACATTACCACCCTTTGACCAGAACTCAAATATTTCTGAGAAAAACCTTTAAGCTAACTTTAAACTGGTTTGTACAGAGAAACTTCATTATCACATTTCCTGTTCAGTGCTACTGCTATTAGAAGCTCTAACTTTCACCAAATACTAATAAAATAATATCATTTTATGTTACATGTTCATATTAAATATTTGTGTAATTTGGGAGTCTTGGAAAACATGGAAATGTTTAGGTTTTTTTTCACTTTTATGGGAAATATAAAATATCTTCTTAGGGTTTGGAAATTTTTTTTTTTCCTAAATTTGAGTATCTTAAATAATGATAGTATCTGGTAAGAATCTACTTATTGACATTTAGGTCATCATATAGCAACCGTTTGTAGTTTGAGTAGGTCAAATTTATTGTTCTGGAAGAAAATGTCAGCAATTTCTAATTGCAGTGAAATAGCAAGAATTTAATAAATTTTACTTCTTGCATGCAATTATTTTGGTTAAGGTCTTATTCCATAGAACACTTGGGCACTTATTTTTGCAGAGTTAAGAGTGAGGTAAAAAATACAGGTGATCTTTACAAGCCAGAAAAGGCAAGGAATGAATCCACCACTAGAATTTCTAGAGGAGATGTAACTTTGCTGACACCCCAATTTTAGCACTTTAAAACCCACCTCGATGAGCTACTACCTCACACCAGTCAGAATGGCTAAAATTAACAAGTCAGGAAACGACAGATGTTGGCGAGGATGTGGAGAAAGGGGAACCCTCCTACACTGTTGGTGGGAATTAAAGCTGGTGCAGCCACTCTGGAAAACAGTATGGAGGTTCCTCAAAAAGTTGAAAATAGAGCTACCCTATGATCCAGCCATTGCACTACTGGGTATTTACCCCAAAGATACAAATGTTGTGATCCAAAGGGGCACATGCACCCCAATGTTTATAGCAGCAATGTCCACAATAGCCAAACTATGGAAAGAGCCTAGATGTCCATCAACAGATGTATGGTTAAAGAAAATGTGGTATATATACACAATGGAATATTATGCAGCCATCAAAAAAAATTGAAATCTTGCCATTTGCAATGACGTGGATGGAACTAAAGGGTATTATGCTAAGCTAAATAAGTCAATCAGAGAAAGATAATTGTCATATGATCTCACTGATATGAGGAATTTGAGAAACAAGACAGAGGATCATAGGAGAAGGGAGGGAAAAATGAAACAAGACAAAACCAGAGAGGGAGACAAACCATAAGAGATTCTTTTTTTTTTTTTTAAAGATTTTATTTATCTATTCATGAGAGATAGAGAGAGAGGCAGAGGTGGAAGGAGAAGCAGGTTCCCCGCAGAGCAGGGAGCCCGATGCAGGACTCGATCCCAGGACCCTGGGATCATGACCTGAGCCAAAGGCAGATGCTTAACCAACTGAGCCACCCAGGCGTCCCCCATAAGAGATTCTTAATCTCAGGAAACAAACTGAAGGTTGCTGGAGGGGAGAGGGGTGGGAGGGATGGGGTGGTTGGGTGATGGACACTGGGGAGGGTATGTGCTATGGTGAGCACTGTGAATTGTGTAGGACTGATGAATCACAGACCTGTATCCCTGAAACAAAAAATACATTATATGTTAATAAAAAAATTTTAAAAAATAAAATAAAGTAAAACCCATTTTGGACTTCTGACCTCCGGAATGGACTAAATTTCTATTGTCTTAAATGACTAAGTTTGTAATAATTTGTAATAGCAGCAATAGGAAACTCATACACTCTACATAGCAAGGAAAGGATTCTCACATTAAATCACTAAGCAATTAAGTCACAGAAAGAGTGAATTTGGATACATAGGTAGCATCTCAAGCAACTATTCCCATGTAGTCAGGTGATATGTGTTCTTGTCTTACCTCTGTCATTGACTAACTGGGTAACTTTAGGAAGTCATTTCACCTGTCTGGACCATGTGTCCTCTTTGCACCAACTATGAAGCAATTAAACAAAATCACCATCTCTTAAATTTTCTTTACCCTTTCAAAGCTTTTCCCATTCTTCTTCAATTTAAATTTCAATGGACTTTCATTTTGGTTGTCTGAATTACGGTAAAATAAGTGCATTACTATTGTGTGTGTATGTGTGAGTGTGTGTGTGTTTTTCAAAAGACCATCATTTCCTTCTATCCCCGAGCCTTTGACATGAACTTCTGCGATGGGTTATGGAAGAAATGGTGGTAGAATAGCATCTCCGCTGGCTTGAAAATCAGAGTAGGAGGACCGTCTTGGCTTTGAAAATCTGACCTCAGACAAAGCCATTCCAACCTAACCTCTGGAAATTTTTATATAGTTTGAGATTAATCAGGAGCACCCTCAGGATTTCTTAAGAAGATATCTGGGCAATAATGAATAATTAATTGAAAGAAAAAAGAGTCAAAAAATCTGATGGCAGCATGATCAGTTATTTCATCTAATAACTTGCAATTTGGCTGTGGAAGATTCTTAATGGTGAGATGAGTGTGGGCAGACAAAAACAGAGTTAATGGCTCTTGGAAGTCAAAGGCACTTTTTTTTTCTTTTATTGGTCTGAAAACAAACAACTAACTTCTACATAGAATGTTTAACCTAAAGCTTTTGTTTAACCTAATGGCACTTAAATTCTTTTTCTCAAATTCCCAGGGTGACTTATCTTCTCAATCAAATGTGGCTGGCCCACTAACGTGCTCTCCTCTCTAACTTGGGCGTCTCGGGGAAATTGACATTCTTTAGCTTACTTCTGTTATGCTTCTGTTTGGTTCTTTCTCTGTTATATTTATTCAGCTAGTGCCATTCTCTGTTTCAAGGCCACCAGGGTCAATAACCAAATTAGAAGGAGACCAAAGCCTGGTTATTCTGGGTGGTAAACTTCAGAATACCCAGTGTGCCTCTGACAAATAGAAAGGAGGAATGAAGAGAGAAACTCTTTTCGTAGCATTGGCTGCCCTTAGGCCAAATGAGCAAATTTTATCAGAAAGCTTTCAGAGCAAAGTGTATCTTCAAAGTGTGTGCTACTGTTGTTTCAATTATTTCAATTTCTGGAACTGACAGTACAAGACGACCAATGGAATCTAGAAGTGCCACAAATTTCCAGAAAGCACATTGTGTTCAGTTCATTCCATAATTTGAAGAACATTTTAGAAAAAAAATTGGAAATTCAAACAAAAAGTTTGCTGACTATACAAGGAGATTTGCTGTTTCTAAAATGCTGAGTGTTCTCAGGAGTCTATATAGATTCCAGACACTACATAAAAAATAAAATAATTCCCATGGTTTACAAGTCATTCAATATACCCTTATTCCGGTTCTGAAATAATTAAATTATTTATGAAGCTTTTTTCCTTGCCCCAGAGCCCATGAACTTTGCCTTAGAAGAGGCTTAAATATTGACTGATCCATTGTAATGTGACATTTATTAACCTATGTAATGTTTAATGTGCATTAAAAGTAATCTTGGTTTGGGCGCCTGGGTGGCTCAGTTGGTTAAGCGGCTGCCTTCGGCTCAGGTCATGATCCTGGAGTCCCGGGATGAGTCCCGCATCGGGCTCCCTGCTCGGCAGGGAGTCTGCTTCTCCCTCTGACCACCCCCCTCATGTGCTTGCTCTCTCTCATTCTCTCTCTCTCAAATAAATAAAATCTTAAAAAAAAAAAAAGTAATCTTGGTTTAACATTATTCTTCTGAGGAACAAAAAAATTTTGGATATTTTTTGGTCAAGTAAGAGTTAATAATACAAGATTTGTTTTTCCCATAAAGGATATTTAAAACATTCATATGAATTCTTTGTATGAACAAAGCAGAATACCACTTTTATATTACAGTCTTGAAATTGTCAGCATCTAACAATATTTAGGACTTTTATGCTGCTATTGTTCATTTTGATATAATGAATGCAATTTTTTTGTTGTTGTTGTTGTTGCCCAGACACATTGATGACTTTGGCCTACATAAATATAGAATACTCAACAGATGCAATGGAAGGCAACAGAAGAAAGCATGCAGAAGTCTTAACAGTAAATGTATTTATTTTATAGAAGCAGAAATATATGAAATTCAAAGCCTTAGATCTACAAGTGTGTATATTTTTAATGCAAATCAAACTTGGTGTTAAAGATGCACCTAGTTCTAATTTAAAGCTTGGGGAAAATATATGAAAAAATTTCCTGCTGCCATAGGATTTATTTCTTACCAAAGCTTATACAGATTGTGGCCTTACTGATTTTAAGTTTCAGAAATTCACAAAGAGGTTGACTATTAAATTCTCTTCTTGGAATGCAATACATTGTTTGAAAATATTATAAGAATGTAAAAAGTATTGACCTTGGGTAATTTATATATTTCCTTCTAATATGCACAGTTCTTTAATTTCTAAAGACTAAAATGAAAATAAAAAGGTTGTAATCCACAAATAAAACTGCAAAGAAACAAAAATGTTTTTTTCTGAGTGTTAAGGTTATGAATAATTCGTTGTTTCACTGCATTTTCTGAGTGTTTTACAGATGTTTGAGTTGCTTTTGTAATTAAAATTTTTAGGTTACTATCCAAACATCCTATTCGAGTCATATTTTAAGTGTTTCCAGTAAGAACGCTCTAGCTTCTGGTTTGCAAGATCAGGGGAAAAAAAAAAAAAAAACTCACAGGAACACTTTAGTTACTAGGCAGAGTTTCTTGCTCAACTTATAAATACCATTTTTGGATTATGCTTCTAAAATTTAAGAGATACAATCTTTGTAGAATATAAGAAAATTAAAAGTTGTTATTCTCTGTTGGTGACTCAATTAATATTTCAATGACATTTATGACAAATCTCCAGGTGTTACAATTTTCCAAGTTTAGAGCTTTCATTCAAAAAAAGAACCAAAGAAAATTAAAAAAAAAAAAATGATGAAGATTTACTGCTGAGCGCTAACCCTGTCATTACGTCCACCAGGTTTGCATCCCTTCAGCCATCTGCAGCCACGGCCCTTCCCTGCTAATTACAGCCATGGCCAGCCCAATTTTGATAGAACCAAAGGCTGGTCTCTTTCAGATCTACTGTTGTCACAGTCAGCCAGACTCGGACTTTCCAGGAAACAAGTTGGCTGCCATTCACAGTCACGCATCTCTCAATAATAGGGAACAATCACAGACGCGTTCCTCAGCTCCCAATTTCCACGAAAAATGTGATTATTTCTTTACAGATTCCACCAATCATTTTCCTAAAGTGAGTTAATGATTGCTTGAATTTTTAGCTCACTCAGTATTTTTCAAAGACAAAATCCAAACTCTGCAAAGTACAGAGGAATGAAAAATGAGACTAAAGTATAGAGTTATCTAGAGAATTCAAAATAGTGGCTGAGGACCAAGGATGTAGAGAAAACAGTTCCTGAGAAGAGCTGATCATGACATGACCCAGAATGAAAATAGAGTCACTGAGTCATATATTGTTTTCAACTCCAAAACTACTGATTAAGCCTAATGCCTTCATTATTGTTGTTGATCTTTATGGGTATAAGGCTACATAGCCTGATGAAGTAAATCTGTTATTTAGAACTCTCTACATATTCTGTTCTTCTCCAGAAACATTCCCTGAGTTAACCATACTTAATCAAATAAAACTAAATAGCTAAATATATTTTATTACCCAATTTTTCTTTATGTGGTAGATGAGGGAGCAATTGGCAGAGTTTCTTTAATGTTTCCTCATTTAAAAGCCAAAAGAAATTTCTCTCTTATACTATATCTCTAAAATAGGAAAGAAAGAGAGAAAGAAAGAAAGAAAGAAAGAGAGAGAGAGAGAGAGAAGAAAGAAGGAAAGAAGGAAAGAAAGAAAGAAAGAAAGAAAGAAAGAAAGAAAGAAAGAAAGAAAGAAAGGAAAGAAAGAAAGAAAGAAGGAAAGAAAGAAAGAAAGAAGGAAAGAAAGACGAAAGGAAAGAGCAGGTAATTGGAGGACATGACAAGATATATAGGAGGGAAGCTGGGTTATAATTAACTAAGTTTTGTGACTCAGTATGTGGACACTTAAAATCTTGTGTATCTGTATCATTTTGCCTTATCTTTGACAAAACTGACATTTTGCAAACTAGGCAAGATTCATTTTCTGCTTACAAAGTATCTGCTATTTAACTTATGTATTTCTCTTAATTTAGGGATACAAAGAGAGATACAGTTTATTTCATATAAGAAGTTATGCTGATTTATTGGTATATTTAATTTATTAAATTAATATTGATTGAATGCCAGATACTGTCCTAGACTCTGGGTAAAAAAGATGAATGAGACATGCTCTCTAGGAGTTCATAGTCCAGTGAGAAACTATGGTTCAGTGCAGACATATCCCTCCCCAGATTTACACAGAGATAATCTCCAAAGTTAAGCTCATGCACATCATGGGAACTTGGGCTTTCTAGAAAACTGGAAGATCATTTGAACACATGTTTCTAAATAACAGTCTTGATTGGCTGTAGGAGAATCATTTGGAAAACATTAAAAAAAAGGGAGAGATACCTAAGGTCCATATTATGTCTATTGCTCAGACTATAGAGGTGGGTTGAGAATTTATAACTTAAAAAATGTCCCCAGGTAATTCTTTTTTCTTTTCTTTTCTTCTCTTTTCTTTTCTTTTTTTTTAGTAGGCTCCATGACCAGCATGGAGCCCAAGGTGGGGAGAGGGGCGGTGGGGCTTGAACTCACAACCCTGAGATCAAGAACTCAGCTGAGATGAAGAGTCAGATGATTAACCCACTGAGCCACCCAGGGGCCCCCAAAAATGTCCCCCAGTAATTCTGATGAAAGTCAAGTTCATGAATGACTGCAAGGTTCAAAATCTTCTTTGGGGGGACATAAATTCAAAGAAGTCAATCATTTGTGGCATGAGACCATACAGTTATTATTTACATTATTTTCACATAGTGGTAAAATTACTAAATTAGAAAACTATTCCAAATATTATTCTGTCATGCACCAAAGAGAAGAAATACATGTTAGCACAATACAAGTTATTCCTCTGACAGAGGCTTTTGGAATTCATGCTACTCTATGTTGCAAAATCGGCATGATTTTAGATCATTCATAAGCGTAATATAATATTTAAGGACTATGTTTAGTCTTTATTGTTTGTCTGTTTCTTTACTGTGTCTTGCTGTGTATCCAACAGGGAGTTTTATCCCTTGTCTCCTATCATCTTTTATACCTCAGAGAAAAGTTTCCTTATAAACAAGGATAGGAAAGTGGTGTGTGCCATTAGTTTAGTGATATTATCTATTTGAAAGCCTACTCACTTTTAACCCACACAAGTTCCTTGCATCTGTTCAGTTCAAAAGAATTCAACCAAAAAACATCATTAAATTTACCATTTGTATCCATTTAAAATTAGTATCTTCGTTCCTTCATTATTATATTCATTAGCCCTTGTCGCAGCCATCAGTAACACCCTTAACAAAATATTTTTCCTTGCTAAATATATTTATATGGATGTTATCTTTGGTAATGTCTTTTATTTATTTATTTATTTATTTATTTGACAGAAAGAGAGAGAGAGCACAAGCAGGGGAAGCAGGAGAAGGAGAGGGAGAAGAAGGCTCCCCGCTGAGCAGGGAGCCCGATGTGGGGCTCGATCCCAGGACCCTGGTATCACGACCTCAGCCAAAGGCAGATGCTTAACCATCTGAGCCACCCAGGTGTCCCTGATAATGTCTTTTAACACATATGTCTCTAAAACTCTCTAAAAATATCTTAAACAAATAGAATTTTTTTTGTAGATAACAGCTTATAGGTGTATTTTAGGAACATTCCTCCCCCCGCCCCAATATTTCTGCACTAGAAGTCTAAAATCACCCCCCATTTGTTTCTGGGAATATTGCAAAAGCCAAGTATCTGTTCAACTCATAGCATTGCCAAAGCTGCAGAAACTTGCAGATCATAGAAGAAACCAAACTGCCCAGGGAATTTTGGGGGATCATCATACCACTTTTCTCCAGTCTGGGGATCAGGGAATCAATATCCTAATCCACGTGGGTTGAAGTTCCTCCTAGGTTTGCCCTAATTCAACAGGTCTTAGGAAATTGGGTAGATTATGTGATATTTGAGTGATTTAAAACATGTCTTTGAGAGTTTAATAAATCAATTAGGAGAAAATATTAAGTGTGTCATAATTACTTGGGATTGGGCATGAAGATGGAGTGGGAGGAACAGAATTAAGATTTTTTTTTTAAAGATTTTATTTGTTTATTTGACAGAGAGACACAGCGAGAGAGGGAACACAAAGGAGGGGGGAGTGGGAGAGGGAGAAGCAGGCTTCCCGCTGAGCAGGGAGCCCGATGTGGGGCTCTATCCCAGGACCCCGGGATCATGACCTGAGCCGAAGGCAGACGCTTAACGACTGAGTCAACCAGGCACCCCCAGAATTAAGATGGTTAAGAACACTTCTAAATTCGAATCAACCAAACTGAAACCAATCCACAGATCTTGCATTGCACTTCTATGCTCTGAGCATATCGTCAGAAATATAAATAGCCCTAGCGAGTGGTAAATTTGATTATGAAGTGACTATTTTTTCAATACGAATGAAGGCCAAATGTTATTTTTTAGGACTCTTCTAGCTCTGATATTCTCAGTTACAATGGTGATATTTAAAAAAGTGGTCAATATCTATTAGTCACAAAAAATATTCCCCAAATGCTATAAACATCCATTTGTTGCCAAAAGAAAAAAAAAAGGTTCTTTAAGTTCCTAACAATGTGTGTATGCATATCTACATGCTTACTAGTGTAGAGGCTGTGTATGGAATGTTAAGAGTAACTGCATTTGAATCCTAATTCTATTGCTTATGTCACTTTTAGCAAGGTACATGAGCTCTTGGTGCTTCAGTTTCTTCATCTACATAAAGAGCATAATGATTTCTATTTCTTAGGGTTTGCAGAGGATTAAATGAGAAATGTAAATGTAAATGTAAAGCACTGAGGAAGAAAAAAAAACGTGCACAGAATGAGGGTTTACTGAGTGTTATTATCTCTTTGACTTCTTTTTTGTGCATACCTATCTCTCTCTCTTGAACTGAAATACTGTGGTCAGAATTTAAAGTTTTCACGTAGTCATATATTATTGCTAGAGATAATTATTCCTAATATTATTTAGAGATACACCTAAGAAAGGAAATACACATTAGCACAATGCATGCTATTTATTCAACAAATGTGAATTTAGTTCCTACTACTCTATGTTGCAAAAGCAGAGTGATTTTATGTTTCATAAGCGTAATGTGGCATTTAAAAACTATCTAGATATTTCCTTTTTATTCCCATATTGTTACCATTGTTAATCCATTTATTGTTGTAAAACATAATCTGGTTCCCGTGATTTCTTACTGAGTTTTTTGGCTAAGATTTTTATATTCACTTTACTTAGTGATTTTTTAAAAGATTTATTTATTTATTCTAGAGAGAGAGAGAGAGTGCATGCAAGAGGGGGGAGGGGCAGAGGGAGAGGGAAAGAGAGAATCTCAAGGCAACTCCCCACTGAACATGGAGCCCAAGGACGTGGGGTTCTATTTCACGACCCTGAGATAATGACCTGAGTCAAAATCAAGAGTCAGATGCTTAACCACCACCAGCCACCCAGGTGCCCCCTTACTGATTTTAACAACAGAAGCAACGTGGAGTATCATCTGATAACTGTATGGATACAATTTGATAAGATGCTATCAGAAACTTACCAGTGCAATTTGCCCTAATTTATAAATTGAAAGTTGTGATTTATTGTCTTGAGTTGGCTTGTCTAAGTTTTAACACACTGATGAATGTAACAAATATGTACTCAAGGGTGAGAGCTCCAACTCCAAAAAGAGAATTTGTGGTCAGTTATTGTTCATCAAGGAGCAATGAATCAAGACATCTTATAAAAGAAGAAAGTGGAAGATGAGAGGAAGAGAAAAAATTATTTAGAAGAGCTTACTCTTTGGGTAGTCAGATTATAAATTTATAATCTGAAACCCAAGAACTACAGATATTTAGGGGCAGCAAACATTCATAAATTAGGGAGGTTGCCAAAAAGAATCTGTGTTGAATAAGAAAAATAGTTGTAATTTACAGAATTGAAATATAGATTTATTGGCTATATCTGAAATTAGGTTAGAGCTACCTTTATGCCCTCTGCCCATAAAAATGTATACTGTTGTATGCATAGAATACTCCTAAAATAGGGCTGAATGCATATTGCCTGATAATTTATACTGAAGAAAATCAGTTTGTATGGGGGTGGGGTGGGAAGGGGATGATATTGTCAAGCCTCTAATACCATGAGAAAGCACACACTTTTGGGGGGCAAGAGGGAGGGCAGAGTGTGTCAAGAGGAGTCCTTGGCATGAAGTGCATACCTGATATTTTGATCATTTGCTTTAGGTCTTACTGGCAGCCCCAGTGTCATGTTTAAAACTTTACTGTGTTTTGTTACATGGAGAAAACAAGGTTCTCTCTTTTTGAAAGCAATTGCCCTTTCCCTTTCTCATGCAGGGACTTAAATTTTTCCCCAAATGTAAGTTTTCAAGGACAGAGTTGGCAAATGTTTTTCCCTAAAATAAAAATAAAAAAACAAACAAAAACATTTCTTTAATTTTTAGAACTCCTTTCTAATTTCTAATTTGAAACAATTTACAAGACTGAAGCCGCTAATGCATTCCATTGGAAATTGATGCCAACATTTGCTATTAAAAGAAATAGAAAGCTGAGCGAAATAAGTCAATCAGAGAAAGACATGTATCATATGACCTCACTGATAGGAGGAATTCTTAATCTCAGGAAACAAACTGGGGGTTGCTGGAGTGGTGGGGGGTGGGAGGGATGGGGTGGCTGGGTGATAGACATTGGGAGGGTATGTGCTATGGTGAGCGCTGTGAATTGTGTAAGACTGATGAATCACAGACCTGTACCTCTGAAACAAATAATACATTATATGTTTAAACAAAAAAAAAGATAGTAGGAAGGGAAAAATGAAGAGGGGAAATTGGAGGGGGAGATGAACCATGAGAGACTATGGACTCCGAGAAACAAACTGAGGGTTCTAGAGGGGAGGGGGTGGGGGGATGGGTTAGCCTGGTGGTGGGTATTGAGGAGGGCACATTCTGCATGGAGCACTGGGTGTTATACGCAAACAATGAATCATGGAACACTACATCAAAAACTAATGATATAATGTATGGTGATTAACATAACACAATAAAAAAAATACGTTGGAAAAACAAAAACAAACAAACAAAAATAAATAAAAGAAATAGAAGGAATACTCAAGTTCATCCTGGATACCTTTCTGTCCCATTGAACAGCATTAAATAAAATGCTCCCCCTCCCCCCAAATTGAGCTTCTGTGATTGGGGCCTTCTAAAATGTAAATTTCTATGGGCTAAATTTTGCTTAAATCCAAACTCAGATTAAGACAAACAAATAAAGCGAAAGAAGCAACATCAATGCACAACATTCTACAGTGCGCATAGCCTCTTATGAAACGGCCTTATCTGGAAGATGATCCCTGAGCCTGTCTGCCTCACTAGCACTCCCACTCAACAGACTGAGCCTGCTATTTGTATAATGTAGAAATGCCCGATTAACCTATATGTCTTACTAAAGTAAGAAATGGATGTCTTATGACAGCCCAAATGACAAGTTTTTCACTGAACAGGATTTCCCTGGAGAGCAAAGGTCAAACTGATAGTCCATTATATGCCATTTCCTCCTGTCTTACAAAATAACAGTAATTTAGGCTAGTGTTAATACTCTTCAACGTATAAACACTTAATAAGTGTCTGTTGAATTGAACCAATGCCCTCCTCCTTTCCTTGCTTAAAAATAAGTGGTGGTCATGCTTTTCAGTTAAAATGCAGCTACTATCTGGTGTGAGACAGTACATTATATATTCCAAGTCACTTAGTGACTATACCCTGGTAAGTCACTAGAAATGGCTGAACAATTAACATATAGTTCATTAAATGAGTAAGATCAGGCCCTTGAGAAAATCCCAGGGCACTGGAAAGTAGCAGTTGAGATGTGCAGGTGTGTCTACTTATAGCTAGTGTAGATTATGAAAATTATCCTACTTTTCTCTTATTCAGCCTGATTACATATAAACAATCACTCTCATTTTTCATTTGTTTTTTTATTTGCCAGAAATAAAATGAAATACTAAAATAAAATAACTGCCAGATCTATGACAGAAAAGATTTATGAAACAAATGCTGGTTTAAGATTTAAACCCTAAGATACTATTTGAGAATTAAAGGTAAAGAAGATATTTAGATGAAATACTTAGGATGGCTAACTAACAAAGACAGTCATCAATATTTCTCTAAACTTGGATACATCTTGGATAGTGCTAAATTTATCATTACTAGTTCCCAAATGGATTAACTTTGTTTTAAGGTAAATTAATAAAACTAACTTTTTGGCATATAATTAAAGTTTGGCAGCAATAACATTTTGAAATAACAATTATATTTAGAATTCCAAACTTGGAGTAAATATAAGTACAAAATAATGTTTAAACAGTTGGCCCACCTTTTACGGCAAAGGCTTTATGTGATTGATAACAGAATCATGGTAAATATAAGTAGTGTTCTTCCAAATAGCTTGTTTTATCTTCAAAATATGAAGTTAAATAACTTTACTGCACAACTAACCTATGCGCAACTAACCTATCTTGTCTGTTCTTTCTTTCCTTCCTTCTTTTAAAAGCAGTTGAAGTTACTTATCCATATGGAGTAGTAAAAATACATAGAATGTTCTTTACCACTTTGAATCTGGAAGTTCTTTGAAAAACTCATGGACTTCTCTTTCTTTGATCAAATTAAATGGAGTGAAACATGCACCCTCAAGACAGTTTTTAGATAGGAAAAGATCAAATAAAAACAATTACACTGTAATTTGGCTGGTAAGGCTTAAAATAAGGAGCCTATTGAGAAGCTCTTTCATACTTCAACTACTGCATAAGTAGCCCGATTTTTATGTTTAAATTAATATAATCATACTGAAGTACTTACTAAAATACACGGTAGCTATAATTGATCCTAAAATTCTACCTGCAGGAATAAAATGCCTCTTAATTCCAAATGTAATACAGCATTTGAACAAAAAATGAATTAGATCAGCTCTGCTTGAAATAATCTGGCTGGATATAGCAGGATATTCCTTATAGCTTTTAAAATTTCATTCAATGCCTGTAAACAAAAGTTTGTCCATCTACCATGGGCCAGGCTATCCAGTATTAGTGACAAAAATATCAGTGACCCCTACTTGATAATCTGAAATAATATGGCAAATTCAGTGTAATAAATCTAGTTATTACCTTAGTGAACTGATCTATACACTTAAGCAACCTAGACTATGGTAAAACAGAGAAGACTGACTCAGGATTTAAGTGCCAGAGAATACGTGTTCTGCCTTAGTGAAAGCAATGCTACTCAAAGTGTGGTCCGTGGACCAATGATTGTCCACAGACTGCTTGTTACCAGTTCACAGTGTGCTAGGCACAGAACTTGAGAGTAAGCATTGATAGCAATTTAATAGGTATTTGCTGCCACTGATTCTAATAATAATTTAAGAACTGGGGGGTTCCTGGCTGGCTCAGTTGGTAGAGCACACAACTCTTAATCTCGGGTCGGGAGTTCAGGCCCCATGTTGGGTGTAGAGATTACTTAAAAAAATAAATAAAGTGTCAAATATTTATGGATATCTGCATCTGCAGCAGACAGATCATAAAAAATAATTTAAAAATTGATAGTTTTAATTTCTATGGCTTTACCTTCTTATTTTTCTAGTAATTCATTTTGATTGTATTATACAAACTATTAGGCCAAAACAGAATGCAAATGAAAAACAAATTCACAAAATATGGGGTAGATGATATGCTTGCTTATATTTTTGGATATATTAAAAAAAATGAAAAGAAAAGGCACAGGGTAGAACTAGAATAATCTCTAGGGAAAATAAACTTCATACTTGACATTTTTAATGACAGCTCAATTGCTCAATAATTTAAATTCTGATTTTCTGCCATTCTAACAGTGCTTTCAGTTTAGCTATGCTAAATCTAGTAGTTAGACAAGTATCATATTGTGCATTATTAAAATTTGTCTTGACCTTCAAAAAACTGCAAACTAGTTCCACATTGTGTCATTTGCCATTTCTAGTTATTTTAATACAAGTCTATTCTTAGGTCGTTTTTACAACACGGATGGAAAACAGCATTTTGGAAGTTTAGATCGTTAAAAAGATTGATTTTAGTTGTTTACATTCCCATATATACACACTGATAATCTATTTAGCTAATTGTTAGGCAAAAAACATTTTCTTTTTTTTTTTTTTTTTAGCTGCAGATATCAAGGTTAAACACAAATTACTCTCAAGGGCTAGATAAACTGCTTTTTCTTTATGATGGCAAATTGCTGCTCATATGTGGAGACCTGCATGTACCTACACACATACAGTGACACAATTTTTTGATGAATGTCAAAATAAAGGCACACGCTGGGAGTAGGAAATGCTATGATGTCAACTTGAGTTTCTGGCAATTCTACCTTAGAGACATTATGGATGAGAAAAATGGAACATGGGATATGAAATACAGAGACTAAGAGATTCTCGTGATTAGTTCTGTGATGTCTGTGGAATAATTTTCCTATTCATCAAGATAAAGTGAAGGAAGTTTAGTACCTTAACTGATATTCTGGAACAAAACGACTGAAGTGAGAAATTATTCAATCTACTTTCTTTCATACAGTGAGGAATATTTTACTGAAAATATAAATCAAGGAAAAGATCCTCAATATTATAAAACAACAATCAGATTTGTAAACTCAAGAAACTGTAGACATGTAGCCATCAAATAAAATATATTATGAATGACAGAGTTCCCATATGTATCTTAAGCATTTATAGTTTTTAAAATCTATGACACAGATCCTATTAAATAAGTGAGCCCTTTCTGGAGGAGGATTTTGTTCAACTCCATAGAATGACATGTAGTAGACTACTACACCAGAGAACTACACTGGACCCCTGGGAAATGTGCACTCACCTGGAAACATGCATTCTCTTGTACTAGAAACATTTACATTTTATGACAGTAGACTTCCCTAAGTCTCATCAGGATTATTTTCATGTAAAGAACAAAAATCTTGTTAAACACCAAGAAAAGGCACTTATTTAGTAAAAAGTAATTTAACTATATTTCTTCAAGTATAGATTTAGATGTACTATCAAGTTTAGTGTTTTTCTTGCTTGAAACATTGCTTGGTGGGTAGTTATTCCCTTTACAGGCATAACATGCATTATTATAACAATTATGTATGTTAATATATTTAACTTCAGATATTTAACAGCTCAACAAAACTTTATTGAGTACCTACAATTCTGTATCCATACTGCAGATAAACAGATAAGTCCACCAGGTGCCCATGGCATTCACAGTTACAGAGGGAAAAAAGATATGTAACATGCCTCTTACAACAGAATAAGGTCTGCACTAAAATGTATAAGGTATACAAGATACAGCAATCTATGGAGTGTGAAGGTGCAAGTGAGCAACTCAACCTGATTTAAGACAACAACAACAACAAAACTAGGGAAGAAATGTCTGAGCTGGATCTTGAAGGGCATAAAAAAATGAACAAAAAACTAATAGGAAAGTAATGTCTGAGCTGGATCTTGAAGGACATAAGAGGCGAGGAAAAAATTTCATGCTCTTTTGACATAGCATGTACAAACCCACAAAGACAAATAAATGAAGAGCAACCTCAAGAGATTGCAAATAATTTGATATGGCTGCAAGACAAGCTACAAAGACTGTTGGGAGCTAAGTTTATGTAATTAGGCTGATGTTCATTACTAAGTACAATTTTTGCCCTTTCTAACAAAAAATGCCAGTGTTATAGCATGGGATAGTTAACGAAGAATTTGAGATGAGAGGTTCAATGATCAGGCTTGTGTTTTAGAAAGTTGACTCTATCAATAATGTAGAGACCAAATTTCATAGCATTTGCCTTTTCTGAATGATGACATTAAACTAGGTCAGTGGCAATAGCAATGGAGAAAAGGAAAAATATGGCAAACTGTTAAAGTTATAATTTATAAGATAATAAATATTGGAGACCACTCAAATCACCAAAAAGATAAACACATCAGATGATGGACTTGTTCATTAACTAGGTGGGAGGAGTCTTTATACACATATGTAATGTATGTGTATAATCACCATGATGTACACTTTAAACGTCTTACAATTTTATATGTCAATTATATGTCAATAAAGTTGAAATTTTAAAAAGCGAAAACATTATTCTTTTCTTCTATGTCAGTTTTTAGATGAAAACGAGGCCACCCAGAATAGACATCATTCCCAAGCTTTCTTTGTGGTTGCGTGTAACCATGTGACTAAGTTCTGGAGAATGGGATATAAGAGGAAGTATATTGTGTAGCAGCTTCAGGGAACAATTCCTACCTGCAAGATGGAAGGTTTGACTTTTTTTTTTTTTTTTTATCTCTTCCTTCTAATTGCTGCCAAAACTACAAGCATGATTGCTGGAGCTCTATTGGCTCCCTTGAAATCTCCTTTTCAGGAAGGGAGAACAGTGACCCACAAGAGTCTGGGTTTCTGAAGATATAAATAAAACAAAATAAATGATCATACATAAGTCATTTATACTTGAGGTCTCTGTTTTACTTGTAATAAAAGCTCTTCTTAATGACACAGCAGTTAGAAGTGGAGGCAAGGAGAAAAAGCAAGTAGAGATTTCTAGCTTGGATGATTACTGAGTTAAAATTCATGCTCTGAGGGAAGATGCTGACATTAGATTTAGAAATTTTGACTTAAAAATATCAGAGTGACTTTAAAAGGGAGTGGTCTAGTAGGTGGTTAAGGAGACCAGTCTGGAATTCATGTGAACGGCTTGATATAAAGATTTGAGAGGCATAAAAATATGTGCAGCAGACGTGTCACCTTGACAATAGATATGATGGCCATGGAGACCAGAGGACATAAGAGAGATGAGAAAGGAGTTGTAGAGAGCTCCAGTGTGTAGGCTGTGGGTGAAAGAAGAGAGGGGGAGGAAGAGGAAAAGAAGCAATAGTGGTGACAGTGCTGGCCATGCTGGCCATGGTAACAATAGGAGTAATCGGATCATTTCCACAGCCATTACTAGATGCTGGGCACTGCCATGAGCACCTTACATGTATTAACACTTTCAATCTTCAAAACAACCCTATCAGTAGTACCTACCTGATAAGTGAAGTACTATTATTACCCCCATTTTAAAGGAAGCAGGCACAAAGAAGTTAAGTAATTTGCCCAGTATTACACTGTCAGTGGTGGTGTCCATTAGTCTGGCTCCAGTGCCCTTCCTTTTCACTGTTCTACGCTACTTTCTCAAAATGGAGATGTTCAAAGGGTTATGAAGAAACTCTTGGTGCTATCATGGCAGAAAAAGGGTGAAGATTTGAAAATAATGAAGTTGTTGGCTTTTACTATTATTACAGAGAAGTCGGCGGAAGATGGAGAGAGCGCTGACTGGATTTGAAACTTTGGAGGTCACCAGAGACTTCGCCAAGAACCCCTTTAGTGGAATGGTGGGTCAAAGTTTGATATGGATGGGCTGATGAGAAAGTTCAGGCCTTCCTTTTATCACACACACACATATGCACACACACATTAAAAAAAGCCCTTTTTAAAAAGTCGATGAGGCGATGGAGAGATAGGGCATACCATTTATCTGTGAATTAAAGGTGAGAGGCTGTGAGAAAAAAAAATAGGGACAAAGGCTTTTTTAAAAATTTGTCGTTAGATCATAGAGAATTAAGTATGATTTATCATATGTAGTGAAGAAGTCATTAGACTATTTGAAAACGTGGAAGGAAGATGGAAAACTAATGGGCCAAGTTGTAAGAAATGGTGGCAGACAATGGTATCGATAGGTTATGTGGCAGGATTAGCCTGGAGCATGTGCATGTGAAGTTCCTCAATGTTTCGGTATTAGTACAAAATAAAAACTACCCGAAAGTAATGCATTCTTAAGTATGTTCTGAGAATAAAGAAAAGGAACAGAACCAAAAAACACCCAGAGGACAGCATCCACCATAAAAATAGTATGGGGATAAATATCATGTATTCAAGTATTAACTCTGCCACAAACTCATGGACAGAACTCTCTTCCTTAGAATGATGACCTCTCAACTTTCTTATTTGTAAATGGCCCTACTGAAACAGTATTTTTGCATGAAAAATGGAAATGAAAGGCCTCTGAGAAAAGAATATGCTCCACAAGTTTATTATCATCAGGGGACACACAAATAAACTGAAAGCTACCCAGCGGTGTGGTGAGAAAAATACCAGCTCTGGGTCCGCTATGCCACATCCATGCAGTGTCACTGAGAGCAAATCACTCAGCCACACTGGATCGTGATCACTTCTTTTGTGAAATTAGGATTATTGTCCTTAGATCAAAGACTTGTTTAAGTGTCAAACTAAGTAACTTACCCAAAATTATTTTATAATATGAATCACTACACAGAGGCAAGCAATTCTTTTGGGAATCATGAAATATCATTTGTAACACAAGATAATAACAGCACAATAAATGATGAATAGCATTCACATCCAAATATCTCAGTGGTGGTGAGAGGTAGACTTGCCACAGATGTCACATCTGGTTTCCTTATTGTCCTGATGAGTCACACTTAATTTTAAACAGCAAGGCAGTTCTGTGAACAAAGGAAGTGGTCTAGGGCATCATGACTCCCACTGGCCAAAGAATGGTTAACTGCCATATGCTATCCAGTAGAACAGGGAGAAGATGCATGGCCACCACCGGCGGGGTGGGGAAAAGATGTTGCTGGAGATTGTGGCTGAGGCAGTTTCAGTGCAGTTATGGGAAATCTTTGTGCGTTCCCCATGTGGTCTCGCCACATCCTCATGGACCGCCATGGTGGGGCTCTCAGGAGAGATATAAAGTAATAGGCAGGGGCAGGAAGGCAGACAGAACTTAGGAGACAGGAAGTGGAGGGGTACCAAGGACAAGGACGAGGGAGAGATTGGGATAGGAGGGAGGAAGCAGATCTCTGGGGAGGCAGGAATCATCAGACGGTGCTGCTGCATATACTCTACTTGGCCTAGGATATCTGGGGGTAAGCCCAGAGCAGAACAGTAGAAAAGTCACTCAGCAAAATAATCCATGTGGACTAGTCACAATAACATTTCACTTCCATATGTGTCTAAAACTTCAGAATATCGAACATACATGACTAAAAGTCTATTGCTCACAAAGACTTAGAAGTTTTGGATATTCGCTGTCTTAATAATATTGACCTTTTCTCTCTTGAAAGCCATATAGTCTTTGGTCAGGATCTCTTTTTTCTCTTTATCACCGTCCTTTATCCTCTGACCTCTCTTTGCTCTTACCCAACAAAGTAGATGTTCGGTGCTCATGGAGTCAGCCCTGTTTTTATGCAACTGATGCCCATATTCAAAATTTCGAACTCAGAACCTCATTCACACCATGGAGTCTTATTTTTAATTGCTTACAGATTTTCCTTGCTTTCCACTGACCTCTACGTAGACCTGGTTTTTCCAAAATTCCCATCATCCTTCATGAGACAAATGCCTCTCCTTCTACTCACTCTATTTCCAATTTTACTGCCACCATACCATGCTTATCTTCCAGGACAGAAATCGTGGGCTTATCAAGGCTTGCATTCAACATATCTCTCCCTGCTTCACAACATTAACACCACACAAATGTTAGATCTTCCTTATCCCACATTTAAGCTACTGTAACGGCTTAAATTCAGTCTCTTTATTTTCCTAAATCATTGTTTGCATTGTGTCACCTTCCCATTCAAAACAGTGTAATAGTTCTTAGCAGGTCTTCTATAATTTAACTTTAGATATCAAAATCTTACTTCTCATTACTCATGACATGGTTGGAAATTAATGTTTTAAAAAAGTCTTTACTGAGTTTCTGTTACATGTTGGCACTGTGATAAACAGTGCTGTAAGTGGCACAGTCCTATTCTCTACGAGTTTAAGACCTACAGGGATGAGGACGAACAGTGCAGCCCATGCTAGGCTGGAAGTGTGTAAATGGTAAATAGGGATCCTGAGAATAGGGACTTAATAGAAGCTCAGACCACAAAGGAAAATTTCCAAAGAAGTAGAAGAATGAGGTGAGTCCTAAAAGACAAATAGGAATTAAGTGGGAAAGATAAGAGATGAAGATATTTTAGGCATGGGGATCAGTAGCTTGAGGATACATGGCATTTTTAAGGAATCCTAAATTGCTTTTTTAATGGCTGGAGTACAATGTTTAGCTCTAAAACTAAAGAGGTAGGCTGGGGTCAAATTATGAGGGACCTTGTGAACAAGACTAATAAATGTTCATTTTATATTGAAAGCAATGGGGCTGTCAAAAGATTTTAATTAAGATAATGGGTTGCATGATCATATTTGTGTTTTAGAAAAATGCCTGGCAACAGAGTTGAAAACCCTTGGAAGGGATGACATTGAAATAGAGAAACCAAGTTAAGAAGTTTAGGTTTCTCACAAAGTCTTGGGAAAAGTTACTGCTTAAAACAACCCCTACCACCACCACCACAGGGGGGAGAAAAAACAACACACTTTTGTTCATGGTCAGTGCGGAAACCCAATAGGCCAACAAAATTATTTTTGGTAGTGAAGATGTATTAAAATAAAAAAAAATTCATAAATCGTAAGTAAAAATAAATCCTTTGATTTAGTAACAGGCTAGGGAAATGCCCTCTAATTCCCATGGTTTTCTCTTCTAATCTGTAAGATATTTTTCTCTGGTATTTTGTTCATAGCTAATTAAGAATAGAGATTCATTAATTTACTGTTACATTATATTCAGTTTTCAATAAAAAAATGGAGCTGGGCAATGCAGATTTTACTTCATAAGAGGATTTAAAAAATAAATTCTTCTTAGTTTTTAACTCCTTGCATATAATATAAACCATATGTAAACAACACTATGCAGAACGAGGATTAAAGAAAACACTTGCTGTGTTGAACTGTTAAATGTGTATGGTGTTCTGAACACTCCTCCCCCATTTAAGTCCTGCAAGCTGTCTGCCAGTACAGTCTTAATCATTTGCTGTACCGTGTTTTCATCTAAAAGACTTGTGTATATTTTATAGGAGACCAATAGAAAGCCAGCACCACAAGATATTTAAATATAGTCTGGTAGATCAGTATCATCACTAAGAGCTTGTTAGAAATAAAAATTATTGCCAACCCCCCCAATTCTTAGAGAATAAGAATCTCTAGGGTTATGGCTCAGGAATCTTTATTTTAGCAAGCTTTCCAGATGAGTCTTATGTATCTTTAACTTAAAAAGAATTGTGGAAAAGGGTCAACCCCAAAGCAGAACAATCTAAAGGCAGTTAATTAAAAAAATAATTTTGCTGCTGTGTGTCTAGACTTTTAACAGATAACCACAAATATCCACAAAAATTGTACCAAACCTGTATTGGGTTTAACTGAACCAATTATTATGTCTTCTTATTCATGTTCTTATTCGTGATCTACTGGAAATATACCCCACTAAGCTTATGTTACCTACTCATGAGACTCCTATCAACAGAGACCTGATCAGCTCATCCAACAGGGGATACCAGCACATTCAATAAAAAATACATTTAGGATAAGAAATGAAGGTCCTCAGTATGGACATTTTTTAATACAAATTACCCAATAAAACTCAAAGGTATAGTATGATCAATGAGTTCGTGAGAATAATTGTTGGTCACAGTTTTTTTCTGTGTTATATAAAATATTCTTATTTTGTAAATTAGTTGTTTGATACTGACAATTACAATAACTTAACCAGTGGTACAATGTGCAGAAACCGATTAGAATGCATTAGGAATTAAGAAACAAAGCATTTCTTTTTCTTGATGGAAATCAAATAAAAATGTCAAACTGCTGCAATCAGACATCCTAGATATGAATATTCATTAGCAACTGTTCATGGCAGATTTATGAATTCTTTCACCTGCTGTTAGAGGAAAAAGGAAAACACTAAATTGTCAAATAAAGCTATTAACATAAGCTAAGAGAAAAAAATATATACACAGATGGATGCTGATCTTGGAATTATGCAATCTTATCCAAAAAAAAAAAGACCTATTTCTTTTATATTGTGAAAACATTAGTTTTATGCTTGCAGATTGCAAAGGTTTTAGATTTGAACTCAGTATCCATTAGCAGCACCCTGTCTTATGGTTTATGGAGGACAGTGAAACCAAACACCTATCACTTTGTCTTGTAAAGCCATGTGTAAAGATACTCATTAACAATCTAAGTCATACTTAGAACGTCTGCCTCATTTCTTCAGCAACATTTACATCAACATCCACACACACTGAACTATTTTGCCCTAAAGAAAAGCTTTTGATTAAATTAGAGGATATAATTTAAATGGATGATAACGAACTACTTCAGTGGATTTGTTTTCAAGGTTTAGTAATGAGAAACCATATAAAATGTTTGTTTAGGCATGTTAGGTTACTTATTTAACCATGTGTGAATTTCAGTTAATTTGTAGAACATGGTTTTCATGAGCCTTTTTAGTGCTTCCTGATTATTACCAGGGTTGGAATGCTACAAAAACATAATTCCTGGAGCACCTCAGCATTTTCATTTATATGCAAGGAAAGGATGCACAGAAGCAATAAAAACTACACTTCAAATATTTCATTATTTTCTCATATACAATTTGACTCTTGTTTGGTTCAGATATTTTTTGGCTTATCTTTTCCACTCCTTTTAGGCTATTATCTCTGTTATTCTTTCAAATAACTATAGAATTTTTTCCCCTTTTAGTTTATGGCTTAAATAAATACATATTTAATACTAATGGGCTGTTTCATGTTAATTAATTTAATAAAATAGTAATGGAACTATTAGGCCAAGAAGACTTTGGGTTGTATTATACCCAATAATCATAAGATTTCACCTAAGTATTTGGCACAGCAATCATGGCACTTTTTCTACAAGACGGGGCATTTGAAGAGAATTGCAGAGATCTGAAACATTACTGTTCTCAACTATGCCAACAAGTTAAACTAGAAGTCATCTGAATGTATTCCCAACACATTGATTTGGTTGACAAAACCAAAGTAAATGGTGCTGAATCCTTAAAAGTTTCCATTATCACATTCATTCATTGTTGGTGGAAGTGTAAATTAATGTTGTCTATGGAGAAAAATTTGCTAACATTTGTTACGGAGAATAATGCATCCAACATATAAAAATTAAATATGCATACACTATTTATGCAAGCAAATCCATTTTAAGGAATTGAACATATAAAAGTTTTCTACATTCAGAAGTATTCATTGCATCATAGTTTGTAGCAGCAAAGGACTGAAAGCAATCTAAATGTCTATTAATAGGGGACAAGTTAAATAAATCATGGTTCACCCAGACAATGGATTATTTGAAGACATCAAAGAATGAAGTAGTTCTGTAAGTACTGATGTGGACTGATCTTTAAAGTGTGTTTTTCAAAGATTTTATTTATTTATTTGAGAGAGAGAGAGCAGACAAGTGGGGCAGAGGGGCTGAGGGAGAGGGACAAGCAGAGCAGAGAGCCCGATGAGGGGCTCGATCCTAGGACCCTGGGATCATGACCTGAGCCAAAGGCAGATGCTTAACTGTATCAGGTGCCCCTTAAAGTGTATTTTTAAATTAAAACAGCAAGCCACAAAATTGTGTGTACAATATACTCTAATTTTAATGTAAGACACAGAGAGAGAGAATCTATTTTTCTGTTTATCATCTATGTATCAGTCCAGGATATGCAAGAGACTTAAAACAATGATTGTCTCTACTAGGTGAGTGGGGTAGGAATACAAACAATTTTCATCCTAAATCTTTTTGCATTTTAAAAATATTTATCATGTAAATGTACTGGATAAATAAATTTAAGAAATAAAATTTTAATTGCAAATAATTCATTTCCAAAATATGCCACAATATGAAAGGGTATGGATTAAGGTAGACATAGAATAAATGACCATATCCTAAAGATTAAAGTGTTGTGCATTACAAACAGTTAGGGCATATCATCGCAGCGGCATTTCATTATTTAGTTTTTTTTTTTATCCAATCAGCTATACTTTATATCTTATAATTTTGCAGCCAGTGCTATACTTTAAGATTTGATTATATTATAGGCCTTCTCCTCCCAAAACTACACACATGCAAACACCCACAAATTTGCAATATATTCAGGGGACTTATTTATTGTATCCACTCCAAGGCTATCCATGGATCCCTAATGCTCCATGAATCTTGGGATAACAACCCCTTATTTGAATAATGACATAAAGGTAGAAATTAAGTATCATTCATTTTCATTCTCAAATCATGTACAAAAAATGACTAATAATCAGTTTGAACAAGACTTCAAGAATAAGTACATGTGTTAGATTGAAATTTGTGATTATAATCTAAGTCCAAGTAACTTCTGAAAAATAATACATGTAGAGTCCCAAGTGGCCATCTTACCAACTCACTTTTAGTCATTTTGTATCTTCGCAACATTTCTATCATCACTGAAAATTTTTAAAAAATATAAGCTTGAAAGGGAAAAAAAAATCAATACCTAAATATTAAAAAAGTGTTACTATAGTCCAAGAGTTAAAGAGTAATAATATGGAGTTTGTATGTTTTTAAAAAGATTACTTGGTACCAGTTTCAAGGATGTGATGGGGCCTGATGTTATTTTAAGATATAAATCTCAATATATATATTAATCCAGAAATAAACAGTCTTGCCTAAAAAAATAGTCACTAAGATACTACCTCTTTGAATGCACACAATTCCTTAACATTTACTCTAAATTGTTTAAGTAACATATATTTCCCAGGAAATAGCTGCTAATGCCTTTATGTACATGTATATGGACTTTCTTTTAGTATTATATTTACAATAATCATGACACTTTTAAAATAATAATAGTGAATACAACATCAACTGCTAAGTACACAGACAGAATACATAGATGCATTTGCTAATGTAAGTTTTATAATTACTACAATATAATGAAAGATAATCGCACATAGATATATTATTCTTAACACAATATCACTGTTCTTTCAGATTGGGGCTGTGTATATGGAGGTTTCCATCAGTTATTTTTATGGGTTTTTTTGAGCTTCTCATTTTCTCTGTCTTAAAACATTTGAAAAGTAGCATAACATCTCTTGCCTTTGACCTCTTCTGACAAATTAAATATTCAACAACACTGAAGCATCCATTACCCTTGAGATGACATCATGATCTCAAAAACACTCCGTTAGGCAAATCAACATAATTACCACACATCTAGAACATACAGAGATTCTTCTTAGACAAGGCAGTAAGAGCCTCTGCTATTAAGAGGTCAAGATTAGGTTTAAAGGGTGCAGGTCTTAGATTCAGCACTTTACTTAATATCCTGGTAACAAATATAATTTCTCTTTAATAAATGCAGAAAGATGAAGCTATGAAATCCATATTTATATTTTTCCCATATGTATGATGGGAAAGAATATTCTATAACATCAATTTTGGATATCAAAGCATTTACCAAAATGCCTCTTCCCTCCAGTTTTTTAAAGGAACAAAGGTAGCTGATAGGTAAACTGAAGCACTTCCTAATAAGTATCCCATTTAAGGGGACAAAAGGATGTGCTCACTCATTATCAGTGATAGTTTTACTGGTGTATCTGATTATACAGCTAGACATCTTAACTCAGGTCTTATTTGTAGTGGATCCCAGATATCCTAATGATATCCTAATAAGTATCTGAGAGCAACAATAAGAACAGCAGGGGCGCCTGGGTGGCTCAGTCGGTTAAACAACTGCCTTCGGCTCAGGTCATGATCTCAGGGTCTTGGGATCAAGCCCCGCATTGGGCTCCCTGCTCGGCGGGAAGCCTGCTTCTCCCTCTCCCACTCCCCCTGCTTGTGCTCTCTCTCTCGCTGTCTCTCTCTCTGTCAAATAAATAAATAAAATCTTTAAAAAAAAAACAACAACAGTAAGAACAGCAACAATATTCACAAACAAGCCCTTATAAAGAATTTATGTGCCAAGCACTATTCTAAGTGTTTTTAGATCATTTAGTTCATTTACTTCCTTACAAGCACCTCATGATGGAGGTAATATTATTCTTTTTTTAAAGATTTATTTATTTATTTTGAGAGAGAGAGAGAGAGTGAGTGAGTGGGAGGAGGGGCAGAGGGAGAGGGAGAGAGAATCTCAAGCAGCCTCCCCACTGATCACGGAGCTCGACTGGGGGCTCAATCTCAAGACCCTCGGATCATGACCAAAGCTGAAATCTAGAGTCAGACACTTAACCGATTGAGCCACCCAGGTGCCCCTGGAGGTAATATTATTAACCCCTTTAGATATGAGGAAACTGAGGTGAAGAGGGATTTACTTATCTTGCTCAAGGTCACAGAGCTTGTAGAGAATTTAAATCCAAACCAAGGAAATTCACACATTAACACAACTAAAATACATTGGACATTAAAGAGATGTTTTAAATCACCTTATTTTCATTTTATTTATTTATTTTTTTCCAAAAGAAAGATTATAAGACTGGAAGGGTGATATTTATCCATGACATCGTCCAACAGGTATTTCTTAGTTACTGTTAAGTATTGTGGATGCAAATAAGAAAGATATGAATGACAACCTATATGAAACTTAAGAAACCTAATACAAAGGCAAGTTTTTTGAAAATGCTCTATTATTATAGTTTCTACTTACATCAAGTAAGAAAATTAAAATATATGAGACAAAGAAACTTTCAGTTGTTTCTATAACTCTCATCTATATATCCTTATAATGTTAGTGGTTATAAAGATATATTTAAAACAGTGTTATTTGCCTATTTTATGATTTTAGTTTATTTTTCTTTCTACAGTTTATTTTTCTTTCTCTCTATTAATTTAAGTCTAAACAGTGTTCAAACAACTTCCCTGACCCATTTCTGTTTGCATGCCTCTAAAGCCTGTAATAGTCTGCTCTTATGACCAACCTTCAGATTCTCTATCTACCATGAAGCCCTCCCTGAAAACTTACATATAAATGACTTTAAAGTATGTGATTGAAAATATTCACTTGATATCAATTATGCCCAATTGCATATCCACATTTTACTGAAATTTTTAGGTATTATTTCTTGAAGGTTAGTTGTCTGATTTAATTTTTTCATCATTCCAAGCAGCTCTATCCAATGTAATTTTCTCCATGATGGGAGTATTCTATAATTGTGCCATACAATATAGTCAGCACTAGACACATAATGGCTATTGAGCATTTGAAATGTGACTAGAGAGATTGACAATTGAATTTTTAATTTTATTGACTTTTAATTAATTTAAATTTAAAGTTAGTCACAGGTGGCTAGTAGCTGCCTATTAATAATGTACATCTATAGCGAAGTATGCAGAGCAGATATTTAATAAATTCTGTGGAATAAATGAATGAGAGAATGAATGCATACACAAAACTCAGGTTCATAAGAAATATTTATCTGTACCTAAACTTTCATTTTCAAAAGCATGACAGGCCATTTATGGAAGCAAAACTTCTAGAGATTTATAATCTTAGAATCATAAAGTTAGCCTAGGAGGATAGTCTAGATCATTCAGCCATCCAAACCCTTATTTGACAAATAAGAGACAACTGAGTCCAGGGAAGACAAGTTTCCTTACTTCAGAGCTAGATTGTGAAGAGTCAAGGACTGGAGCTCAGGTACTTTTGTTCTTAGGGCAGTAATATTTGCCATAATATCCTAAAATTTTATGGGTAATTAACCTCTGTATATGATCTCCCCATGAGACTGTAAGCTTAGTCTAGTGTTTTGTTTTGGAGTTGACTGGAAGCAGAGAGACCCTAAGGCAAGGATTAGAATACAGGTGGTTTACTTGGGAGGTATGAAGAACACCAGTAGGAGAGTGACATAAGGAAGGTTGGGTAGCAATAAAAAGCATTATCAAGACAGATACTATGGGCACTAAAGCTTAGTTTCGTGAGGAAAATTCTGGATTTGGTTTAAAATGCATACTTCAGAGCTATCCCAGTTTGGCGAAGGGAGGTGTCAAATCAGGGAGCTGGAGTATTGTCTGCTCTCATCAGTCAAAACTCCCAGGCTTTTGGAAATCAGTAGAGCTCAATGATGAAGCAAGGCCAAAGACATATTGGTGGGACATCTCCAGTTTGTGTTCTTACGTTCTACTTAGTTTTTCGTGCATTCAAACTATAGTAGTTGTTCAGTTACTAAGATTATATATAGTTCTTTCATCTTTAAATCATGGAATCTTAATGAACTAAGACCTTTTGAAGATAAAAATACTTTGTATCCCAGGAGCTAACATAGTGTCTAGCACAAAATAAATGATTTCCAAATTAGTGCCATAACTTAATCTTGTCAACAATATAGACAAAAGAACAACACAATATTTTGATACTTTACTGCTCCTACTACTCTCAGCAGTAAATACTAATCGATTATCAACTACCTATTTCTAAATAATTGTCATACATCAATTCATTATTCCTCACCACAATACTATATTAAATATACTATATATTACCATATCATACTCCAACAAAACATAAATAGGTTCTTATGTGTTTTTTGGAAACAAAACTTATATATACATTATGATATTTTCAAATTAGTATTTTTTTTAAAGATTTTATTTATTTATTTGACACAGAGAGAGAGACAGGGAGAGAGGGAACACAAGCAGGGGGAGTGGGAGAGGGAGAAGCAGGCCTCCTGCTGAGCGGAGAGCCCGATGCAGGGCTCGATCCCAGGACCCTGGGATCATGATCTGAGCTGAAGGCAGACGCTTAACCGACTGAGCCACCTAGGCGCCCCTCAAATTAGTATTATAATTTAATGTATTATTTTTATTTCTAACAGGGGAGTTCTTTTATATTGGAATCACTTTTGGTTTTGAAAGCTGAAGATGGAAGCCTAAGGACTTTGGTTTCTCTTACACATCACTATGTTTAACATCAGCTGCAAAATTAGTTGTTTTCCAAAGTATACAATGCAGATATGGCCATGAAAGAAAATCAGAGTTTAGGAGAACACATAGAGTTGGGAAAAAAATACTACTTCTCCCCTTAAGTTTATTTTTCCAAAGAAGAGATTCCAAGGCACTTGCTATCACCACCTACAATACACACTGAGCTCCTAGTAAATATAGTAGATGTGGGGCCTACTGTATTTCCTTGATTTTATTTTATTTTATTTTTTGAAGAAGAAAATCTTTTTATTAATCACAACATGAAATGGACATGACATCCCATTAGGATTGAGCAGGATAAATAATGCTGTTACAGAATTTACATCTATTTTGGAGGAAAATACCACATTATTAGGGCTCTTCTAGAAGGTTTTTATGGAATGATTTCAGTAAACCTCTTATTTTTCAATAGTAAATACAAATATATATTCTCAAACTGTTCCAAAAACCAGTTAGTAAGGCAACTATAGAATCTACAATAACAACTGGCGGATTAGGACTACTCTGTTAAACATTAAGAACCATGTTCTTATTTTAGCTGTTATATCAATGCCCCTTTTTCACTGGTAAGGCACCGTGTGCTGGGGGTGCCACGATGATTAGGAGGTTTCTTAAGTTATAGATGTTTGCTTCATCCAGACTCAAATGAGTTTCCTTTCCCCATTTTGCTCTCTTTTGGAGTAGAATCAAATAGCTTTGTGTTTTGTACGGAGAGAGGCTAATGTTTTGAAATTCAGCCGTTGCAATCTTTGTTAATTTAAAAGAGAAATGAGGGGCGCCTGGGTGGCTCAGTTGGTTAAGCGACTGCCTTCGGCTCAGGTCATGATCCTGGAGTCCCAGGATCGAGTCCCGCATCGGGCTCTCTGCTCGGCAGGGAGTCTGCTTCTCCCTCTGACCCTCCTCCCTCTCGTGCTCTCTGTCTCTCATTCTCTCTCTCTCAAATAAATAAATAAAATCTTAAAAAAAAAAAATAAAAGAGAAATGAATTATTATAGGAATAAGTCTGTGAACTACTCCCAGTTTTAAAACAACAAGGCTTCTGAATAACTTCTCAAACTTACCTTTCCATTCTGGCACACAGCTTGAGAAACCTAACTCGTCTGATCTGCACTGCAGTAGTTCTGCCAGCTGCATTTTGCCCTCAGTAAGGGTGAGAGCTGTGGTTTCAAACAATTTCTGCATAGAAAGCGTCTTCAAATAAGTTTTCTTTTCACTGAACTGAGATTTTTTTTCACGTAGATGCCTGTGGAAGGCAATGTAAACATACACATATATACATTTGCATGCCCATGTGGGTGTGTACATATATCTTTTTAAAGTAAATTAGTTTTAGGGCTCCTGGGTGGCTCAGTCAGTTAAGCGTCTGCCCTCAGCTCAGGTCATGATCCTAGGGTCCTGGGATCGAGTCCCACGTTGGGCACCCGGGTCAGCGGGGAGTCTGCTTTTCCCTCTACCCCTCCCCCCTGCTCCTGCGCTCTCTCTCTCTCTCTCGCAAATAAATAAGTAAATTTTAAAAAAGATAAAGTAAGTTACTTTTACCATTAGAATAAAACTAAACTACAGGGACAACTCAGTGAGGACAGATTAGTCTTCCTCACAACACTAGGTTGAGGAAGGCAGGGGCAATTCGCCAAGGGATGTGATGAGGCTGTGGTTAGTCTTTTCATCATCTGTCAGCCCCATATTGCCAGGTCTCACCACTACAGCGACATGCACACCTGCGTCCTCAGAAGCACTGGCCTCTAGAGTCACGTCTGTCAGAAACAAGATGTTGTTGGTTGAGCACCGATGGCTGTTGGCAATCTTTTGGTAACTCTCTCCACTTTGTGTCCAATCTTGGTCTCAAAGTGACCATCATCAAGCTCAAGAATATCTCTCTTTGGGCGCCTGGGTGGCTCAGTTGGTTAAGCGACTGCCTTCGGCTCAGGTCATGATCCCGGGGTCCTGGGATCGAGTCCCACATCGGGCTCCCGGCTCAGCGGGGAGCCTGCTTCTCCCTCTGACCCTCTCCCCTCTCATGCTGTTTCTCTCCTGCTCACTCTCTAATAAATAAATAAATAATCTTAAAAAAAAAAAAAAAAGAATATCTCTCTTTGTAGAATGGCCAAATGATAGCTTCTGGGCCTCTATACTCCCTGAAGAAGAGATATACACCTTCATTCCAGCCTCGGTCCATTTCCTGACTGCGGGAGCTACATCTTCAAAGAACTCTGTTTTCAGGCCCCCAGCTGTGAATGCTGCTCTCCACAGACAGCCCTGCAGCTGTTTCAGTGCCCTGGTCTTTCGGTCCAGAGACATCTGCCAGCACACGTTATCCACCATGGCCTGGATCATCTGCTGCAGGTCATCTGCTCCCTTCCCAGATGTGGCAGATGTTACCAAATGGAAACTGTTGAGATGCTTCTAATTAAACTAATAAAACTAAAATAGTTAGATACACTGGGGCAGTGGTTTCTGAAGCTTGTACCAGCTTGTTGGGCTGATTGTGCACATCTCTTCTCACGACCACGATCGGGGACGAGATTTCATGTTGGTCACTTGAAATTCATCATGGCAGTAGTATTCACACCACGGGAATCATCAGTGTTACAAATCAAGTTGCCCTCTTCTCCATCCTGTCGTCTAAACGTTAAACAGCACCATTTACAGGTATACCACGACATGGCAGAGACTCTGAGGCATCCCAGAACTCGTAACTAATTTAATTCAACACCAGATTTATTCCTAGAAGTGACTTCCCTTGCGCAGTATATAATAATTAGGTGACCAAAGTGTTTTGTCTGGAACCACCACAACAAAAACACCCACATGAATCCAAAGACGAGGTGCTGCTTTATGTAATACTGGTTCTAAGCTAAAGCATGAGGAAGTAATGATGGAGGCTGGGAGTGTCCAGACTGATATTTTTATTGCAACTAAATCTTTTTTTCTTTAATTCTGGGACCATCACAATGTTTCCAATTTTTATTTTGCTAATGAAATCACTAAAAAAAACCTCTTGTCATCTCTCATCTTAATTTCATGACTGAAAGAACATTTAATACTAAGAAAAGTAAAATAAAAATAAAAATACATAATCTCTGAATACATTACAGTTCTTGCTAGGAAAGGAAATTTCGCAGTCTTACACTACCATTTACCACGTATTAGTACAAGCTTTGTCACAAGCTGGCTGAATACTTTGGAACCCGCACACAATAATTATATTCATTTTTCTTAACAATAAGTCACTGAAAGAAGAATATTCTGAAAAAAAAAAAAAAAAAACAGAAAATATCAAGCTTTGAACCATGTTGAGAGCTTTCAGTTGCCAGACAGAATACCCAGTTGCAATGACAAAGGCTGTAGAGTGTCTATTGCTCTCCTAGCTGAGGATGACTTTTCAGATCATCTAAATTTCTGGTTTCCTTCTCTAAGCTCACTCAAGTACATTTCTTATAAGAAAACATTTCTTCAGTATTACTTTTATACACAGACTATATGGCAATCTCCAAACACAAGTATGTAGTCTCCTTTCCAGTTATCTTTCATTAAAATTAATAGTCATTTTGATTCAACCCCTAGTCTCATGTACATTTCATGGAGTGTGATACTTTCTGTGTACTGGTAACATGTAGTTTCCAAATGAGCAAAATGAGAACCCTATCTAGAGACAAGGTAAACTGACTCAAGCCTGGCCTGATCAACCTGTTCTGGTAGCCGGTCGGGCACATTCTGGCATCAACACTGCCCTAGCCTTCAAACTATGATAAATATTATTTCAATGTCTTTTAAAAAGCGTTCATTTATTTTAAATGAGATTAGAGACCAGTATTCCTTATGTAATTACTTCTAGAAAACTATCGTCAGTGTATTTAAATGTTATTTTTCTACTTCTGAATATGTAACAAGGAACAGTGTGCGTATTATGTCTCATCTTCTTCTAATAAAAAAAGATATATGAGAAAAAACAAACTCTTGTACAGTAGTGAATCAACCAAGTAGACACAGCCAAGTGTGCATTTGGCATATTTAACAAAGCAGACCAATAGCTCTAAATTAACACTGAATTTGCTTCTGTAAAGGAGAATTATTATTGACATTTCCAGCTTGTGGGGCCACAGAGAGTGAATAAGTTGATTGTTGTTCAATTATTTAATTAAGTTCCAGGAAAGATGTGAATCACAAGACCTACCAGCATTAGCACTAAATTATAGAAACAGACCAGTATTGGTCAAAAAGCAGACTGCAATGATCACTGAGAATATGTTATAGATCGACTGTCTTTGTCTGCTAGTGTATTGACAGGGAACATGTAGAGAGCTAATTTTGAAGTTTTTAATTATAATGACTCAAAAAAAGAATAAGGAATCATGAATAGTTCATTGAGCTTAAGCACATAGGCTATTTTAGCATATGTGACCTCAAAAGAGCCACTAAATAGGTACAAACATAAAGAGTAAAAATATTCCCAAACCACTTTTGGCCCAGACAACATAATGAGTATTGAGAATAACAAGGTGCCAGCATTAATAGTAAATCAAATTACAATAGTGCCCCTTTTTCTTGGTTTTCATTTCCATAGTTTCAGTTAGCTGTGGTCAACTGTGGTCTAAAAGCGGATATCTGATCCTCCCTTTGAGGAGGAGAGGCCCATATAGGTCAGTAGTAGCCTAATGCTACGTCACAATGTCTGTGTCATTCACCTCACTTCCTCTCATCATGTAGGCATTTTATCATCGGACATCATCAAAAGAAAAGTGAGTGTAGTACAAGAAGGTATTTTGAGAGACCTCATTCGTACAACTTTTATTACAGTATATTGTTATAATTGTTCTATGTTATTATTATTTATTCTTAATTTCTTACTGTGCCTGCCTTATAAATTAAGCTTTATCATAGGTATATATATATTTATATGTCATAGGCATATGACATATATATTTATATATCATATATCATATATGTGTGTGTGTGTATATATATATATATGTATATATATATATATATTCAGGGCATATACATGGTTTGGTACTATCTGCAGTTTCAAGCATCCACTGGGATCTTGGAACAAACCCCTGTGGATAAGGGGGGATTACTGTATTGCCTCTTCAAACTATCATTTGGAGAAACAAATGTGGAAACACAAGAAATCCATTCACTTTTCAGGTTTTTAGATTTCTAAAAATGTTAAGATGTTTACCATATGTACATTATGAACATAATCCAGCTAGTACCAATGGTAAGAATGTCTGCATGGTGAAATTTGGACAGAATATCATATTCATTGCAACAAGATGTAAGCAATCTATGTAAAATATTTCTTTCAGGGACTAGTATATGTGCAAAGAATAGCTATTCTGTTAATTACCAGTGTGAAAGGATAACTACTTTGTTAATCCCCAGTAAGGTAAATATGTGTACCTAGTATCTAAATCTGTATCTGTATCTATGTCTATATATTCTTTATGATCAATTGCATCTATCATAGAATGACAAATGTGACCAATTAAGGAAAAGCAATAGACCCAATACAATTTTATTTCTTAAAGTTTTGGTTCCATACCACATGCCAAAATTCATCACTAAATTGAGATATACTGCCTTGTTTCAAACACCATTAGGTTACAGCACAGAGCTATAGGATTATAGGCAATGCGTTGTATTTGATTGCCCATTGCCAAATTCAGGTGACATAAGTCATGTTCCACAATGGTTATTTCCAGATCCACTATTAAGAATTATAATCAGTGACTTTGATGATTGAATCACGGACATGGTCATCAGTTTAGCAGGTAAGTTATGGAGAGGGACATCTCCAGCACAACAGAAGAAAAGAATGAGAATATAAAATAACCTTAAAAAATTCTACAAGTTTTCAGAATTAGTTATGATAGAATTTAAGAGGAACATATAAAGGTCATTGGATTATTTGAAAAAAAAGTTAAGGGAACATAAAACTGAAGAAATGCTGTCTATGTATAAATATGTTTGAAGAAAGTTTGAAGCACCATAGAGAATGGAGTAAAAAGTCAAATTTGGGTACCCGATGTACTTTAAGTTTTAAAGGAAGCAAGAGACTTAGTTACTTAAATGAGGTAATAATAGTTATGATGGTGTGGACAAAGGATTTGGAACTGGAGACCTGGGATTGAATCCAAGTTCCACACTTACTAACCTTGAGATCTTGGGTTAAGCTATTCTGTATCTCTGAATCTCACTTGAAAAATGGAGATGCTAATAATGTCTAGTTAAACTCAATAAAAATAATCGGGGTAATTTATGTAAAAACACATAGTAAATTTAAATCACTGTGTACTACTGTTGATTTTTGAAAATAATTTTTATAAAGGTAATAGTCAAATTATAGACATTTTATTCACATTGTATAGAATTTTCAGAAGTTTAAACATTTTAAGATTTTTAGATAATGTACTCTATCAGAAGGGCTTAAAAACCATTTCATTTTTTAAAATGTCTTAACCGGGGTAGCTGGGTGGCTTAGTCGTTAAGCGTCTGCCTTCGGCTCAGGTCATGATCCCAGGGTCCTGGGATAGAGCCCTGCATCGGGCTCCCTGCTCTGTGGGAAACCTGCTTCTTCCTTTCCCACTCCCCCTGAGAGTGGACCCTCTCTCACTGTGTCTCTCTCTGTCAAATAAATAAATAAAATCTTTTAAAAAATTAAAAAAATTAAAAATTATAAAATAAAAATAAAAATATATTTAAAAATGTTAAGATCATTTCGAGAACACAGATGAAGAGTAAGCATTTTTAAATTGCTAAAAAAACCCAAAGTTACATTTTGTTAACTATGGTATTGGAGTTTTAACTATTGTTTTAAGTCAAGGTTATTAGGTTCTGCCAGGCTATGAAATCTTTGATTTTCTAAGTTTAAAAAAAAAATAAAGATGACTATATGTTCATCAATCTGAGAATCTGAGAATATTCATATAAGGTCCAGACTACAAACAATTTAGATATTGTCGAAAAGATCTTTCAGGGGTGCCTGGGTGGTGTAGTCAGTTAAGTGTCTGATTCTTGGTTTTAGCTTGGGTCGTGATCTTGGGGTCGTGAGATGAGGCCCCACGTTGGGCTCCGTGCTCAGTTCAGAGTCTGCTTGAGATTCTTGTTCTCCCTCTCCCTCTGCCCCTCCTGCTCAGGCTCTCTATCTCTCTCTAAAATAAATAGGTAAATCTTAAAAAAAATCTTTTAGAGGGCCTTTCTGGTTTAATAGTTGGTCTTTTCTTTCTCTTCATCTCCTCCGTCTTTTCCTTCTTCTCTTTTTCCTCCTCTTCTCCTTCTCCTCCTCCTCTTCTTCCTTCTTTTTTCTCTTTCTCCTCCTACTCTTCTCCTCTTTCCTTTCCTCTTCCTCCTCCTCCAACTTTCTCTTTCTTCTCCTCCTTCTCCTCCTCCCTTTCCTCCTCTCCCTCTCCTTCTCCTTCAATCTGCTATCCCTAATTCATTGTTTTTACTAGCCTAAAGCCTCTACTCTGTTGATCTTTCTAATGAAGTAAATACATCGTTATATTGCTAGTGGATAAAGACTTAGGTTTTTATTTCTCCTTTAGTCTTAGGCAAAAGAAGTAGACACTGGTGGAAAAGTCAAACTTCTAGATTGAATGCTGAGAAAGGAAAATAGAATCCTATACAAATTGATGGCAACTTCTGCTTTCCAGAGACACAGATAGCTTTCGGTATATAGATGTAGGCATATTATAAGGTATATGAAATTGGAACCCCCAAATCCTATTTGGGATAAAACACTTATGGAACTAATGAGATCCAGGTATAAGTAAGGCTCAGAGAAAAACTGCTGAGGAAAAGGCAGAGACTTAAACATGTAATGTTAAATTTAATAATTTAAGCATTTTTCTCAAAACAAAACAAAACAAAACAAAACAAAACAAAACTATTTATGGTTTTCACTTATTACTGCTCCATGATCTGAACCCCACAGCCTTGATGTGAAAAATAATTTCTCTTGATAAAGTAGTTTAATTTGCATATGTGGTTTACTACATACACAGATCTTTCTACATATCCTGATTTATTGGCATGATAATTTCACTGATCCAGAAGAATTTATAAAAAAATTGCTTGGTAATATGAAATCTGTTCAGGAAGATTAGAAAACCATATTATATTCCCAAAAAATTATACTATCATTTATAACAGTTGCATCCAAACTAACTAATATTTACTCAATTGCAAACAATGTTACATGAGGCATTTTAACCCTAAATAAACATGCTATTTATGCAAATAATGTAAGTGTTGGGGAAACAAACAAACAAACAAAGATGCCAAAGTCCCTTAGCAACAAGGAGCCAGAATACTTCTAAGGAAATTAACTTCACTAAGTCAATAAAATAACCTAAATCCATTAAATTTATAACTTCTATATTTAACAGATGATACTATTCAACAATTCTACCATTTTTTCTGCACCTGACAGGATATCAGGTCTTTTATTTTTCTTCTTTTTTCTCCTGCAATCAAACTCTTCTTGCTACAAGATTAGGGTATCCTAAATCTTCCCCTATTCTCAGTATACATCCAACAAAAGCATAGCTTTTTACTGCTTGTGGTTTCTAGAACATTGCTTTTAAGATATTAATGTACAGACCATTCACCTGGGGATCTTGGAAAAATGCAGGTATTAATTCATCAGATCTGGGGTGTGGCCCCACATTCTGCATTTCTAATAAGCCCCCAGATTATGTTTATTCTGCTCTCAAGTAGCAGCAAGGTCTTAGACACAGGAAGAAGGTGTATTCCACCAAATCTTTAAACCATGACAAAAGTTTTGATATTAAAAATCTTGCAAATCTGAATAGTTCAATAAGAATATAATGTACTGGGAATTATGCCTGTGTCCTCAAGAAGTAGCTAAGGAAACTGAACTAAGCAAAATGGCACTACCCACAGAGGTCAGTGCCCCTGTATTCCTGTCAAGAGGAAGTAATGCTTTAAATTTCTCGTTAATACTCATAAAATATTTACTGGAGAAACAATGTAATGCACTATAGATGGGCTAGTACTCTATTTTGAATCCTATGGTACCTCTCAAAACTTCTTCTGGAAGCAGGTTTTGAATAAAACCTGATATTAATAAACGCTCTACCTTTTTAAAAATATTACTATTAAAATCATCATTAAGGACAAAATTGTGAGCAAAGGCTATAATTGAGGGCATTTAAAAAACAAATATAACTAATTATAAAATATTAATTATAAGATACGTTAAATGAAAATGCCATAAAGATTGACGCACCTTCTGCTTGCTAGATTAATGGTAAACAACGTTATCTATTTTTGTTATCTTTAAATCTATGGAACGAATAGACAGATGGAATTAACATTGGGTTGGAGAAGGAGAAGCTCTAAGTAAAATTATCACTTGGGATCAAAACCTCCATGGCCTCTGTCCTTGAGCAGTTAAATGCAGACAATAACTCACTCATAAAGAGTTAGAACAATGAAATGAGACAACGCATAGGAGATCCTTAGCACTGTGCCTATGGTTAGCAACTATAATTACTAGCTTCAATTACTATTATTGTTTTTTTAAATTCAATTTATTAACCTCTACTGTATCATTAGTTTCAGAGGTAGGGTTCAGTTATTCATCAGTTGTATATAATGCCTAGTGCTCATTACATCACGTGCCTTCCCTCAATGCCCATCACCCAGTTTCTAGTATTCTTAGCAATCTGAGTTTCTGTGGAAAATTACATAAATGAGGATGTATTTATAAAGCACCTTTAATGTGCTACTCCCAATAAGCACAATAATATCTATTCCACCGTTTATTGAATACGTACATCATATCAAGCATCGTGTGAAAAGCAGTAAATAATCTCTTTTAACCCTAATACATGTCCAAAGTTTATATTTTATTTAAGAGTTATCAAGTCCAGAAAAATACGGTGGTTTACATAAAATCCCTAGAGTTCATGCACAGCAGAACTGGTATTTCAGCTTAGATTTGTCTACCAGTTCTTGGTCGTTCCACTACAGTGGTGTTTAAAACTCTGCCTTTGTGGTTTTGTCGTCATCTGTGAAATGCGATTAATAATGTGGTCCACACACATTGTTTTAAACATTAAATCAAATAATGAATAATAAAAAGCCAGTACAATGCCTGACACAAAGTTAGCAACCAACAGACAATCTCTACCTATAGATGAGTGATGGCATGAATATTAGATTTGAAGCGGGTTCTGCTTCCAATAGCAACAGCTATGGTAAGGTTTCCAGTCTTAGACTTTGTCATCAGCTTCTCCTCTACCCTTTACCACTGTCTATGCAGAGTTTCCCATCATGCCTTTGCTTCTGTTTAGCCAGATATAACATAACATTATTGTGGCAAAATAAGCATTCTGCCTTTTTGGGATTCCCGGCAGAATATTCCAAACCCAACTTTCCTTTTGCTGATGCTGTTAATTGCACAAATGCTCACGTCATCTTGTTTAGACTGTGGTTTCATCCTGTTTTGACTATCATGTTGCCCTTCTGCTGGTCTCCCTGTCGACAGACTTCAGCTGGTACACACTGCGCCTCTGAGTCTGATAGACATCAGCTGCAGCAAATAGACAACTTCTAGCTAGCTGCCAGACACAAATTCGTATTAAATTGTACTTTTAATTCGCCTTCGGAAAATATTTTTAGATTTATGTATGAAAGATGTCCTTTCATCTTGACCATTTAGAAATGTCTAATCCTCCTTTTTCTCATATATGCTGAATTAAGTGGCATGAAAAAAACTACCAATGGTCCTTTCTGTGATATGTTCCTATGTGGTGCCTTTTATAAAGCTACCATTTATCTTTTATTAGCACTTTCAAGGCTGATGAAATTGGATTTATTACATGTACAGTAAAAAGAGAAGACAGGGATGTCAGAATTGTTAATGTTCTCTCCTAACAACAACAAAAAAGCAATTTGCTGGCCCTCATCCAAACAAATTCCATGAATGCTGGCCAGTTTACTGTAGCTTTGCTACAACTGTGCATTCCATATCTTCCATCTTGCTTCCCCTTTTATATTTGTGCTTTTAGCTTATAGGAATCATAAAGACCAAATTTTAGGGACACTGAAAAATGCAGAGGAATTCTGTTCAGGTGCACAGCAGAGTGCTAGAAATCTGTGTATGGAAGTCAGAAGCTCTGTCATCTGGGGTCACATGTATCTCTGAGTCCAGAATGCTATCACATATCTGGGATAGTACGAGTCTGTAATTGTTTCTATCTGGTTCTTCTCTGTTCCAGTGGCTCATGCACAGTGCTACAAGATCTTAGTTCTCTAAAATGTTGTTTTTTTATGTTGTAGACATTTCCTTTTTTTGGCTACCTGGTTTACATCACCCCTCTTCTGTTCCTAACACAACCCCTATTTCTGTTAGAAAATTATCTCTGCTCACTATGTGTAGTCTTGATACTGTGAAATCCAGCTGCCTTCCTTCTACTACTGTAACAGAAAGGATCAGAGCTTTCTACTCACCACTTAGATATAGCTAAGGAGTGGGCATGTGGTTTATATCCGACCCATGAGAGACATTCCCTTCAGGGACTTAGAATCTTGGGCAAGTGTCACAAAAGTAGAAAAAATAGTTGGGGTTTGTTTTTTTTAATTAGAGAGGCCCCAAGCAAAAAGGGGGTCCCAACTGGAACATACTTATGAATACTCTCCTATAATTCCTACTTCTCCTGTGTCTGGGGCTTCCCAAATCCTGCCCCTTTGTCTTTAAATTTCCCTTGGAATATTTGAGCTCTTATTACAATTCCAATATTTTCTTTTTCTTATTTTAGCAAGACTTGAACCAAAAACTCCAGATGTATACAACTCAGGAACTGTGCATGATGACATTTTCCTACTTCAGAATTTTTTATTAGTATGATCATCTACAGAATGAAGTATCAATCCCTTAGAATCTGGATCAGTTCTATTCTCCAACATTGCTAGTTACTTTTACCCAAACAAACGCTTTGCTTGAAATGGACTGATTTATTCCTTTGTGCTTTTGTGTGTGTGTGTGTGTGTGTTTATGTATCTTCATTTCCCTGAATGGGATACCCAGTACCCATTCCTTCCTAATTTCTTCCTTTTTCCTCTTATTGGAATCTTACCTATTTTCAAAGTCCAAACCAATTCCCCAGTCCTTCTGTAGAGCCTTTTCTTTAGTATTAAATCCATGATGGCATTGTCTCTGTTCAAATTTTATAACAATCACTGCTGTGTAGTGCTAATATTCAGTTAGTTTCCTTAGCAGTACTAACTCAACAAATTCTTATATTTTCCTGTGTGCCTTATTTCATCAACTAGACTTTAAATTCTACCATGGATGGGTCCAAGGTTTGTGTCCCATTGAATTCCTGCAGTGCTTAGCATATTGTCCCATGAAATACTTTAATTTAATTTGCATTTTAGTTCTCAATATTTAATTCCTCTTTGCATTTAGGGAATTCTTGCTGTGAGATTTTTTTCCTTTTTATATTTTCTTTTTTTTTTTAAAGATTTTTTTAATTTATTTATTTGACACACAGAGAGAAAGCACAAGTAGGCAGAGAGGCAGGCAGAGAGAGAGGCAGAAGCAGGCTCTCCACTGAGCAGGGAGCCCGATGCGGGACTCGATCCCGGGACTCCAGGATCATGACCTGAGCCGAAGGCAGTCGCTTAACCAACTGAGCTACCCAGGCGCCCTCCTTTTTATATTTTCAAAAGTAATTATTTGGGTGACTACTTTCCCATGCTCTGTAATTTACATGTATTAATGATGTCATTTTTCTTTTTTAAAGCATTTTACATTAAAGAAAATGTAGATTGTGTATATGATGGCTTCCAGTCACAGTAAAGCAGAATGTTCAAATATTTAAGAAACGACCTTAGTTTGGTGGTTTTATAAACTAATAATAGCTAATGGTTATTGAACACATACCAAGTGCCATTCAGTGCACAAAGTTCATACTGGAGGGGGTACTATTTTTATCCACTATATTTACAGGTGAAGAAACTGAAATTAATGATTTTAAAGAGCCTATCCAACAATCCCCAGCTAATAAGGGGTAGAGTAAGAATTAAAAATCAGCCTGCCTCCAGAGCTCCAGCACTGAACAACAAGGCCATGCCAGCGTTGTTGTAGTTTCTGGATCTAGATCAACAAAGGACACATCAGAATTTAAAAAAAAAAAAAATTAAGAAGACGATGATTTAAAAACTATCCCCAGTGATTATAGAGTAACTTTATTTACATGGTGATTCATACAATGTCATTTTGACAGGAGCTAAAAGGATTGACTGCTCTTAAGATACCAAGGCAGGTCTATAATCGAATCCTCTAAAAGACTCGAACTATTCTTTTTCAGAGCACATTCTAACTACTTAAATGCTAGACTCTCTTTTATTCCAGAAAGCATGTGGCATTTTTATGCCAAATCTCAAAAAGTGGATTTAAGCTAAGCTATTTTTTGAATACTGGACAGCATGTGCATTCACAATCATTAGGTAGAAAATATTGCCCCTTTAAGAACACTGCACAGATAGTCTGGAAAATCCTCCAAGTTAAAGAACATGAAGGAGACAATTCAACTAAATTCAAAGTCTGATCCTTAAGTGGATCTTAGATGGAAAAAAATGCCATAAGGTATGTTATCAGGACAACTGGCAAAATTTAGATACGGACTGGATATTAGGTAGTATGGCGTGAATGTTAAATATCCTGAATTTGACTACACTGTGGCTATGAAACAGATTATACTTGTTATTAGGAGATAACCTTTGAATTACTTAGAGTAAGGGAATATGTTGTCTGCAGTTTGCCATCAAATGAGTCAATAACAATAGTAACATATTAATATATACATGAATAGAGGATGCTAAAATAAGCCTGTTAAAATGTTAATTTGTGAATCAAATTGAAGGTCATATGTGCACTAATGCACTATTTGAAATTTTCTGTTAAGTTTGGAACTTTTAAAAACATAAAAAGTTTACAAATAACTGTATAAAATGGTAAGAACACTTTAAAATGGTTTACCTCTTTGGGATATAAAATATTTTCTAAAATATCCCAACTCCTTTGGTATAAATACTTCTATTTATATGAATTAAATGCCTATTTAGGTAGTTTTTTCTTATTATTTTCTTATAAATTTCTTAATGATTAATTTGAAGTCACTTAACACAGTGAGTGCTTTTTAGTATATGCATTAGGTAGTGTTTTAAATATTCTAAAAATCTGAAGTGGTTCAACTATGTATCAACTATAATATTTAGTGGAAAATAAAATCCATCTTCTTCAACTCATTTTTCCTTGGTTTTATAAAGTTGCTCGAATGATAAACTATAGCATGGCAAACTATAGTAAAACATTGTAATAAAAATGCACTATCCAAATACCTTACATGTAGATGGTAACATGTAGATGACACAAGAAAAGGCATTTTGTCATATAATAAAACCTAACATAATAAATATTATATACAATTCCATAATTAGAATCAGATAATTCAGTACCCTGCTCTTAACCATTGATAGAACATTTTGACAGAAAATCACTAATAATATATAAGATTTGAATAATACTATCAACCAAATTGACCTAATTGATATTTGTAGAACACTCTACCCAAAAGCAGAATATTCTTGTCAAGCATATAAGGAACATTTATTGAGATGAACTATATCCTAGTTCATAAAGTATGTCTAAATAAATTCAAAATGATTCATGACTTACAAAATAATTTTTCTGACCACAATGGAATTAAATTAGAAATCAATAAAAGAAAAATACCTGGAGAATCTCCAAATATTTGGAAATTAAATAATATACTTCTAAACAACCCATGGGTCAAATGAAAATCAAAGTGGGAATTATAAAGTATTTGGACTCTCTAAGGGAAAATAGAAAGTTATGTGGACTAAATAAAAATGAAAACACAGACTGCAAGCAAAAAGCTTAACAAAATAAAGCTATTAAAAACAGTCAGTATTTTCTCCACCCCAAAGAATTTTTTAAATAGTTAAGACTTTAGACTAAAAAATTAGCACACTGTTTAAAAGTAATGAACAAAGTATTCAGTTAAGAGGATGATAGTTCACTCATAAAAGGGCCAAAGTCAAGAATGTAAGAGCCCAAGATGGTGTTGGTGGCAGAGAATTTGTTTTTAATCTAATATCGCACTGGGAAGAATTCAATATCTGACACGTGGGATAAATCTCATAAAACGTTTAACTAGTAGAAACATATTAAAACATTTCAGACCAAACTGAAGCACAGTGGAAGATCATATAGGAAATCCCTCATTGATAGCTACCAATATATAATGTATTAATCACATCTTCAAAGTCATTTATTCATTCATATAACAAATATATTCTGAATGACTATAATTCCTGTTCAAATAAATATTAATCAAACACAAGTAATAATTAAAAACAAATATTCAAATGGTACATCATTACTAAATATAAGATATAATAGAGATTGTTACTATATCTCATCTATCAAGTGGGGCAAAGCTGATTCCAGAACTAGCTCTTAGTTAGTCTCATTGGTTCCAAATTCAAGAATCCCAAGTGTCTACTCATGCTGTTTCTTAGCTATCTCCCTTTTGTCTTTTTTTTAAAAGATATTATTTATTTATTTGAGAGTGAGAACACAAGCGGGGGGGTGGGGAGGAGAGATAGAGAGGGAGAAGCCAACTCCCCACTGAGCAGAGAACCTGATGCAGGGCTCCATCCCAGGACCCATGACCGAGCCAAAGGCAGACACTTAACCAACTGAGCCAACCAGGTGCCCCTACTCATGCTGTTTCAAAAGGACTTCTCAAAAGTTAAAAAGTCAAATGTTATGTGTGCTTTATACATATAGGGTACATGGTCTTGGATTTTAGAATGTGAATTCCAGATAAAAACATAATATATTCTTTAGATTAGGAACCATGAATTTTTAAAAACCAGTTTAAATGAGCAAAAGTAAGGAACAAAAAGTAGAACTGTGTTGGAAAAGCTTATCAACACATTTGACAAAGTACTGACAATATGGAAAACCCTGCATTGAAAAGCCCTGCATTTCATGAATAGCCCTGTATTTCATAAAGAAATTGACATGATGAATGCAAATTATGTGGTTCTGGGAGAAAAACAACTAAGAATCATTGTAGTATTTATCAAACTAAACATATACATGAATGATCATTCTGCAACAAATAAAAATTGAATATATGTTTCTGTGTGTGTATCTATTAGTGTTGTCTATGACATAATGCATTATATATTGTGTTTGCAAATATCTGTTTTGTGTACACTCATAGAAGCTTCTCCTTATTTTATTTTTATTTTTTAATGATTTATATATTTATGTGTGTGTGTATGAGAGAGAGAGGGAGCACATGGTGGGAGGGGCAGAGGGAGAGACAGAGAGAGGACCTCCGGTAGACTCCCCGCTGAGTGTGGAGCCTGACCCCGGACTCAATCCCAAGACCCTAAGATCATGACCTGAGCTGAAATTGGGAGTTGGATGCTTAACCAACTGAGCCATCCTCGTTATTTTAAAAATGACTCACTTTATGTATCATACAGAATGTAACACTAAAAATTTCTATTTGAGCTTTGCCAATATTGCCCTATTAAAAAAACAGCTTCTCAAGATTATTTTTAGATTTTTCATTATGCAAATTCCTAATTTTCATTGCTTCAAGTAAGTTTTAAGACTTAGAAGAGATAAGTATTAGGGCTCTAAACTATCAAGAAAAAGTAACAAGTAACTTGTTTTTGTGGTCAACTCAATAATATGTTTCTTGAGTATTCATTTGTGCCGAGAACTTTGCGTTGTATACTGACAGTCATTGTAAAAATGGTTTCTTATTTATTACATATAAGATATAATTTCTTTTGCTTTTGTAAATTTGTGAATACATAGACTTAGTTGAATTTTTCCAATAGATGTTAAAAGTTATTTTCCACATCTTGGTCCATCAGAATTCTGTAAACAGCCACCACAAATCTAATCAAAATATTATTTTTATTTAACAAATGGAATTATCTCAGTAATTTGAAGAATGGAATGCAGTGGCCAATGAAGAGATTGCATATATTTACATAGATATACAAATCTTCTCATTGAGGAGGTCATATAATAAGCAGTGTAGACTAAATTCATATTCTAGGTAAATACCACAACAAAATGACCGGTGGGTATTTGGATAGTTCTACTATCAAGACGACAATAGGAGCAATGCTATTAACTTTGGACACTAAATCTAGCCAGCACAAGGATAGTGGGCACTTTCAATTAATTTTAACTGACTGAAAGAATTAGATTTAACACTGTCTTTCCTTGAGAGTGGCTGTGCCTGTGTGTGCATTTACAAGTGTACAAGAGTGAGATGAGGAGGAAGAAGGAGAGGAGGAGATAAGGGAGAAGGGAAAAACCAGGTGTGTAAGAACAGAGGACAGTACCTAAGTGTTCGGGGTACAAGTTAAGCGCAACTGTGAGATACAGGTAACTTTCTTTGTGAGTTCACTTTTGGTATATTATCACCCAGCATGTCAATGTGTAGTTAACATCTCTGTTAAACGTACCCATACAACACCTATCAAGGTCTAAATGAAAACTGTCGACTCAACACTCTTGTGTTTCCACATAACATTGTCTTTTAAAAGTTTCTTTCTTCATAATTCTCAGATAGAACACTCTATGCCACAAATTTTCATTTTCCTTAAAATGTTATAATTTTGCTGAAATATCTGATAAGTGGTGGTAATCATATATTACTACGTACTAGCCTGTTTTGGGAGGAGGGGGCTACATGTGTGATCCTGCCACACTTTGCCACCTGTTTCTCAGTGAGTAAAAGAAGATAAAGGAAATTATTTTGTTGATATATTTGACAGCTTCAGACTATATATTCAGACCTAATGAGGGATTTGAAACCACCTTTTGTTATAAATGTGAGAACTGAAATCTCATGAGGTAAATTTACTTGCTCAAGATCCCACACCTTGTAAAAGTTAAAAAAGTCCTAACCCATTTCTGCACTTCTTGACTCTGAAACTGATTTTTGATAAGACACTTGCGTTCACACTTTCCTGTCACACTGGATTTAAGAGACATGTGCTTTCTCCCAAAAATTGAACCTAGTCTATCTCTTTGTTCTTACTGTCTAAATCTGTATGAGTCTGACTGATGCATTTTTGAAAAACTACCGCTTTGATCAAGTTTTCCCTCAGACGAAGACTACCCAAATTTTATACTTCTGAAACCTGTCCTTGTGCTAGAATTTTAGGTATAACCCATCCTCACCTTGACTATAAAATGTCTAACATTAATCTCGAACAAGGATTTCCCTCTCCAGGCGGCCATCTTGTTCTTGGCCACCTCCCTGACCCATCCTTCCCCACTTCCACATGCACTCATACCCTATGAACACCTGCCATCATCATTTTTACTTGTTTATCTTTTCTTTACCTCAAATGGCTTTTTCTGCCTTTTTTCTACTTATCCAAATTGTACCACCCTTCCAGGAACATATCAATTCCCAAATGTTTCTAGAAGCCTACCTCCATTACATCTAGTCAACAAAGACTACTTTCCTTTCTTAAGGGAGCATTTCTCTTGTATCACCATTCTATATAGCACTTTATGATGTAGTAAGTGGTGTCATTTTTCAATTGTTTTATGTATTTAGGTGTTGTCTCCACAATCAAAGTTGTTAATTTCTTGAGGGCAAAGACTGAGGCTTATACAAATTCTGTAATCCTTGTCATTAATAAGTGTGCTATAACTTCATATTGATTTTAACAGAGAGCAGGAAATAGTCTGACATAATATCCAACAGTCCTCAAATTCTATGCTTATTTAGAGACACATTAAATTGAAAATTAGTTCAATAAGTCTTTACTTTCTTTGGATATAATATGAAAGTACTTTAATTAATTCATTGATTTGTGTTAAATATTTTCAGTCTTATGTAGAGCATTTCAGAGTGAAAGCATTACATGAAGTCAAAGTTATCAATCTTATTGGTGGTCATTGTACTTGTCTTCCCAACATTCATTTTTATTAATTTCAACCTTCCCCTTATGTATAGCAATCATGTAATTTGAAAGGGATTGATTTCTTCTTTCTTCCTCCATTTCATGGATTGCTTTGACTAGTCTAAACAAATCAGTATTCTTTCTATTCCAGTAAATTCCAGTAATCCTGGCCTGAGCCAGTCAGCACGTGGGATTCCCCTGGCTACAAAGCTGGTTGCATGTTGATCCATTAAGCACAAAACTTAGTTAATTTTGCCTAGACAAATTCTTCTCTTTATAAGTACATGATCCAATAAGTCTTCTAAAAAGTTTAAGACAATTTATGTTGGAATTTCTATGAAATATAATGCAAAGCATCCTAATGATAGTTCTTGTTTGTGATGTTTTAAGAGAATAATGAGAAGCTATTAATAATTTTTAACTCACATAGGTATGTGTGCTAAAGAAAGGAAAAAATGACTGAAAATGGAATGATATATAACACAATTTTTTATATTTTTATATAAATTTATACATGTAAAACAGGAGCCAATGACTGAAATGGTCTCCTACAACCAGTTGAGTCTTGGGGAAAAGCTGATGAATTTAATATTATAGGTATTTTTTAAAGGAACTTAAAATCTAGGCCTAATTTTTTTCTCTCTCTGGAAGAAACACATTGTGTAATGTTATGCCTAAAAATATAACCCTATACAAACTCACACCTTTAGATATTCTAGTGGATTTTTCACAATAATTCATATTGTTTATGTGTGAAGCCTGCCTTATAGATTTGTTAAAATCAGCAAATGTGTTTTCAAAGTTCTTTAAATAGATCATTGGACTTATCATATTACAAAATTGTATATTTTTAATTTGAAAATATTCATTTTATTACATATACAAATAGCATTGACAGAAAGATTATAATTAAAAATATAAAATGATCCCCCCCCCCAATTCTTACTAACCTACCAGGATATTTTTGACCAGGATGCTTCTAAATGTATTCAATGTCTCTAGGTGTTCTTTTGTACATAACATGTAGTAGTTGGGCTCAATATCCAAGTGCACCACGAAGAGTGCTAGCAAGAAGAATGACTATAAGATTCCAGGGATAATTCTACCTGGGCTATGCCAAGGTGTGACTTTTGATCTATATTTTGGAAGTATGAGTAGAATAAACAGGCAGGGAAGGGAAACAGCATAAGCAAAGTCATGGAGGAGAGAACATTTTTGAAAAATTCTTGGACTGCCTGAAGGACGTGGGATGTGACAAAGTCCAGATTGTGGAAAATGCTAAAAATATTGTGTTTTATTATGTAAGCAATAAGGAACAAACAAATGTTTTCTGAGTAGGAGATAATATTAGATATTGCTTTGGAGAAGATATTCTGTTGGAGTTATGAAAGCTGGATTAGAAAAGAAAAAATAAATAAAAAGGGGGAACTCTGCAGAGAATTAGAATAACATCAGCAAAAAATTTAGTCCAGGGAATGCAAGTAACAGATGTTTCTGCGTGATTGACAAAACTGATAGAGGCTAGTCAGTTGTGAGGATAAGGGAAAAAAAAATGAATGTTACAGTGGCTGAGGTCCACAGATACACAAATACTTCTTGCAGTAGTCAAGATGGTGAATACCAAAGGAAGAGCATGCATAAGGAGACAGATTGAGTTGTGGGTGTTGAGGAAACTGTGTTCTGGAAACCATTGGAAAATCTATGCTGGGACTTCAGAAAAGAGAGGCCAGGACTGAAGACATAATATCTGTGAAAGCTCCTCATTATACATGAAAATGAAGATGACTAAGGATGTTGCCATAGGAAACACAACATCTAAAAGGTGGTGAAGGGAAAAGAATTTGAGAAGAAACCAAGACAGGAATTGATGGAGGAGGAGAACGAGGATAAAGTCCAGGGAGAGTCATGCAAAGGAGGAGTTTTTAGAAGAAACAAAGAGATGTCATGAAATGCTCCCAGGACATCAACTAAGATAAAAAGTCTAAAAAGACATGACTGGGTTTAGCAATAAGTAGCATTTTTGAGAGGACATTTTCAGTACTGAACCAAGAGAAAAGAAGATTAAAGCAGGCTGCCTCTGAAAGCTGAGGAAGCAGAAACTGCAAAGATAGACTAAATGAGTTTCGGGGGTTATGGGAAGAAATCAAACGGGAAGGTGATTTAGGGGAGGCAGGATTAAGGGAGGGTCTTTAATTGGATTGAAAGGACTCAAGCTTTTTGTGGGCTAAGAGGAAAGAAACCAGGAGGATGCTGAACTAGGAGATGCATGTAGGGAAACATCTTAAGATGACAGGGAGACTGAAAAAGGCACAGGGGAGGGGCTCAAGGGCAGTGCATTGTAAAAGGGAAAAGATGATTTGCGTCTCTGTGAAAAGAGGTACCAAACGTTCTGTATTTTGACAGGAATGGCATGTGAGTTATTTAAAGCCATTGGACTGTATAAGGATCAGGAAAAATACAGGCGATAAGGGATGATAAGCATATCAAGGTGATTGGATATACTTAGATATATTTTGTCACATATGTGGAAACAGATGTCTATAAACATGGATTTTTATTGTAAAAGTGAATATTTTATGATGTTTAAAAAAGCCTAGAAAGTTCTCAGCTAATACTGGGAGAGTGCCTCTAAGAACTTAATTAATAAGTTAATTTTCAAACATAGCTCATGCCTTTCAGTAATACACACCTTATTATGTGCTCTACTCATTTTAGTGTACAATAACTTGTATTGTTTATTCTCTTTCCACACTGTACAGTGAACATTAAGTTAGTGCTAAGAATAAATAAAAAAGAATTATACAATTATAAATACAAGTATACATTATATATTATACATATAGAATATACATTATTCTCTATATAATTACATATGTAGTTATATATACAATTAATATCCAATTATACACATGTATATAGTGTCTATATGGGAAATTAATATGAATCAAATAGTATTAACAAATAATTTAACTAATTAAAATAATATATTGATACAATATACATGTTATAATTATAAAGTATAAATGATAATATATAAATAAAATACAACAAAAATAGGAATCATTTGCTGAACCCCTACCATGTGCTGGCATTGTGCTAGACAGAGTCTTTATATATTATTTCATTTATCCCTCCTAGTCATGCAGTGAAGTAGAAATTGAGACTCAAAGAGGGGTGCCAGTTTATCCAAAGGCACAAAACAAAGCCAAGACGTGAATTCAGGTCTCTCAATATTGCATTCAGGGCGTTGCTTTATTTTTTTAATTTTTTTAAGATTTTACTTATTTATTTTAGAGAGAGAGAGTGAGCGAGAGAGAGAGAGAGAGAGAGCACACGAGAGTGGGGAGGATCAGAGGGAGAAGCAGACTCTCGAGCCCGATGCGGGACTCGATCCCAGGACCCCGGGATCACGACCCGAGCTGCAGGCAGACACTTAACTGACTGAGCCACCCAGGCGCCCCCAGGGCATTGCTTCAAAGAAGTCTGTGACCACATCTAATGACATCATTTTACCTATTTCCTCATCTAGAGCTGTGGTAGGGGTAGTTGGTTCTTTTATCATCAACTCTTTATTTGAAGACTTTCATCTCACAGTTTGTTATTATTTTCTCCAACAAGTAAGTCTAAATTTCTTAATGGTCCTTAGTCTTTTTTCTTCCTTTTACTTTGTTGGTACTGTCACTTTAGCATCTTTCAAGAATCTGTGAGGTAGTCACCGCACAGCAGTTGTAACTTCAAAGGCTGAGCATGACAACATTTCCTGTAAGCTTCCCTGTTATGAGCTAGGCAGTGAGCGCTTGTGGGTGAGACCACAAGGAAAATAGTCTGCAATATTAGGCAAAATGTAATAATGAATATGGAGGAAGTGGCTGAATGACGTGCTCTGCAGAGTAAGTACACTATTCATTCCGTCCAGGAGAACACCAGCTAGAGAGACTCCTTAAACTGTTTGTGAAAATAACTTTATGATGAAAAGACTGGACGGTGAGTCTGAACACCAAAAACTCGTTTAAGACTGTGTCACTAAATGTGACCTTGGTCAAGTTTCTTTAACATTCTGTGCTGCTGTTTACTCGAATATAAAAGAAAGAATTTGTTAAACAATCTCTCCAATTCCACACAGACAATAAAGCTGTTGGATAATGCTCTATTTATAAAGAACATCCTGGGACCAGGGCTTACCTTAAACTAATGGGTTTTGGAGGAAAAACAGACAAATCCCCTTCTTTTGGCCTTTGCCTATAGACTAACTTCTCAAATGGCAAATGATCAGAAGCCAGAAGGAAAGAGCAAAGACTAGATGTATCCATTCATTCCTTTCCTGACATCTAAAACTCGGAAATTCCCCCCGAACTCAGTTAACTAAGTCCAAAAGTGTTCTTGTTTTCCTAAGAGGAGTTAAAATAAAAATTACCACTAAATGTTTCAGGAGTTAATGCTGCTGTTTGGATATCTTAGTTCAAATCTCTTGTGATTTACTGTCACAAACGTTTCCGAACGATACCGAAGCAACTCTACCTAACAAACGACAGAGAAGCCATAACCGTATATTGTCACGTGCGACAAGTTAATGTGGAGCGTTTTCTAGCGTTGCCCTCTCCAAAGGTTCCAACACACAAACATCAGGAGGAGTGTATTTAAACAAGCAGTGTTTGAATTCATTCCAGCCTTTCCATTTACAGCAATTTAAGACTATTTGTATTCAGGAAACAAAATAACAAAGGACAGCTGTTTCTCCACTTTGCTCTTACTTCGAGGCTATTTAAAAACACTTTGACAAGTTAAAAATGTAAAAGAGCATCATTATAATTTAGGGTATGCGTACGTCAGGTAAAATTATGGAGACCAGCATAAAATCAATAGTTTCCTTTTTAAACCGATTTTACTAACAGAGAACTAGCTTATATTTTGGAATACAGGCAATGGGTTAGGTATTTATATGTCCTATATCTTCAATCTTAAGAGATTCCAGAATGAGCCCATAAGAGGACAGAACCTTATCCATGGGAGGTCCAACACACATCTAGTCCTGTAAAGCATGCTCATATTATTAGGGAGCCATACCACTCAAGCACACCATTACCTGAAGACAACTCGGCCGATATGCTTAGACATTACCTCCACATTCACCATTAGCATTTCAGAGTATAAAGATGTTATATGATAATAAGTTAACTCATTCACTAATTGCTGAAGGGAAATTCTGGGCTGATATGGCTACCACAATCCTATCGCTAAAGCAATGGACAACACCGCACCCACAACCTTAAACTGTCTTCATTGTTATTCAACCAAACAATGGAAGGATGATGTACGAGGGCCTAAGGTGTGCCTTACATTATTCTTTCTGGATGGCAGATTGGAACGCCATGCTTGAAGAATTCAAATGTTCAATGTTGGCAGGGCTATACACAACCAGAAATTTTCAAAGATGGTCCTAGCCTATTGGAAATCTACCTTTCAGAACTCTGCATATGAAAAATTAGTTTGGAATCAAACTCTAAATTGCTACTTCAAAATGTGGCACTATCACAGCTACTTAAGAGAAAAAACACAAACCCACTGACTGAATGTGCCTAGAAGAATGCTTTCGATTTAAAAAAAACTAATCAACAGATTTTTCCTGCTTCCTAGGATGTGTGAGTGTTGCTTCTTTTCCTGAGATGCCACATATGAATATTAACTAAAGAACAGTATGCACAGGAGAAATGCTTTTCTTGTAAACTCAATGGGATGAATGTTAACAGTTTTAGGAATATGTTATGGTGGCGGGGGGAGAGGCCCATATGCATGTGATTATTTTTAGGTAAGTAAATTACCTTCCGAAGGAGCCAGATGGCTCTAGGAACACATCTGCTGCTTTGGTTTTTGTTTTCTCACTACTCACACTGATAATGACAGGGTCATCGAGGAGATGGTCACAAGCAAGCCTATGAAACAGACCCTGCCTTGTGTGAAAATAGGGGATAATATAAACTATAGATTTTCATTTTTAAGCTAAGACCGTAAGAAGATGGACTTCTCTTATTGTTTAGCCAATTGACAACACGTTCCTTCATGGCTGCTGGACGTGGGGTAAGGAACTTGTTGAGGGCCATTACAGCATGGGGGGGAGATAAGAGGTCAAATTCTCAGATCGAAGATTATCTGTGAATTAAAAGCCACCTTATATGCGGGGAGTATTTTTGTTTGTTTATATTGAGATGAAAACTACAACATTTTTCATCCTATTCGGTTCTAAAAAGAGGAACTTTGTTGTGATAAGACAAACACCTTTTACAAAATTCCATGACACACCCATCAGCTTAGTGCCTTTCCATTTCAAATCCACGTTTCTTTCCCTGTTTCACGATACTGATGCTGGATCCTTGACGCATCTTCTTCTGCAGCTGGCAGAATGTTGGGCTTTTTTTTGGTAGAAGGTGTTGGGGGGACACTATAGGAGGAAGGGGTTCTTTCTCTTAGTACATGATTACCGGTGGAGTTGAGGACATCCAGAGGCACACACATTCTAGCCACCTTCACCAGCATCCCCCAAGGAAGCTTCCTAGTAAGTTTTGTGAGCTTTCAAGGAGGCATCTTTCCCAGTAAGTTTCCATGAGAGCCTGGCAGATGGTTTCATGCTAGCTACAGCTTGTATCTCCTCAACTAACTCTGCCATCCAGTGGTCACTGCCATACCCTTTCCAATAAAGTCTGACTCTCAGATTGGGGGACAGGGTAAGAGGTAGGTAATGGGGCCTCTTCCAAGTTTGCTTCTTCTTTGGGTACTCTGTCTCTACCTAAATGTAGTAGCTGCTCTCCATATTTGCTATTTCTGAATTTTTTGGACTTCTCCAGTTGTTGGTTAATACCCTGCTACTACTTAATCATTATATTAATATTAAACTTCCCATGTTCAGACCACTCATGTGGCTTCTGTCTCCTGACTAAATCTTAACTGATACACTCAGTTAAAATATTCAGGACAGGATGGATAATAAGACATTTCAACTAAGGAAATGAATGGGCAGCTGAAAGTAATAAAGTTTGGAAAAAATGGAAAACATATAGACCAGGAAGGTATGAAAGAGAATAGACAAGTGTGGCAGAGACTATAAACTCTTCACTGAAATCTGCCTTGTCCTCTTTTTTTTTTTTTTAAGATTTTATTTATTTATTTGAGAGGGAGAGAGAGCACAATGGGGGGAGGAGAAGCAGACTCCCCACTGAGCAGGGAGCCCGATGCAGGGCTTGATCCCAGGGCCTTGAGATCATGACCTGAGCTGAAGGCAGACACTTAACTGACTGAACCACCCAGGCACCCCTACCCTTGTCCTCTTTAATATTCACAGAATTCTAGCCAGGCTCAGAATTGCCCTGCTGTCTACATTTACTTGCTGCCTTGCAGTTATGTGTGACCATAGGACCAAGTTCTTACCAGTAGAGTATGAACAGAAGTGACACATGCCATATCCTTCTCTGGGACCTGAGAGATCATGTATGTCTCCATTATATTCTCTTTCTCCTTTCTGTTCAGAACACAGAAAGAAGTGGAGTGACTTAGCTGTGACCATGCAGATAACAACATTGCTCTAAAGGATGGTGGAGCAACCATGTAGAAGGAACCTAATTCTTGAATGACTGTGATAAGCAGAGGGGCCCTATAAACCTAGACTGCTTACCTCAAACCCACTTCATAGAAGGAAGTAGATTTTTATAGTTATTAAGTCACTATAATTAGAGTCTATAGGTTAGAGCAGTTTAGTTTTACTCAAACTAATATAACTGCCAGGGAAAGTCACTATTGTTCTTTTGTCTCATGCTTCTATCCAACCTAGATGTTATTATCTAGTTATAGTTGTTCATATTTATTAAACTGTCATTCCACTATTTCCATATCCAAATGCATTCATTCCAAAAAATATTATTTCCAATCTGTAGAACATGGTCTTGGTCTTCTTTGCTGTATAGATGCTTGAGATATTTTTATTCTATCTATTGTTTCCATGTCTAATACTTCCCATCCCTCAAGAACTATCTTAGCTCATCCATAACTTTCTCTCTCTCTCCCTTTTTTTTTTTGACCAGGCTAATTGGAAGTAACCTCCACTTTTTCTAAACATGAGTGCAATTAATTTCTGAACAAATCACAGCATCAAAAATCAATTCCCAAATGAAATCTCTGCTGTCCAAAACACTTAAAATATTCATTTTTTATAATACAATCTTTCTTGTGTTTAATTTTAATCTCATCAAGTAGATTATAAAGTATTTGAAAATAGGACAACTTTGTAATTTTCATAAAGCCTAACCCTATCCCCTACACAAAGGAAATATTAAAAACTTGCTGTTTTAATCTAAATCTCCACTAAAAGGAACCAGGTTTCCACGGAGAAATGGGTTCACTGTATTGGTCAAGAAATATAAAAGATGAGCCTGAAACTTACTGTCATGCCAGAAAGCAAGGAAACTATCAAATTTAACTAGGAATATGTCAAAAGAAACCCACCTGAAGAGGTTTCTGCTAACCAAAGATAGGGCAATTTTAGCATCAGTAAGCCTAATAATTTGCAATGGATCGATGCACACATATAATGTATTTATTCTCTCCAGTTTATGGATAAAGAAAATTGAGACAGGCACAACTGAAAAGGTAGATAACTGGTCCAAGTTCTTGCAGTTGCAATTCTCACTTAACCACCATTCCCCATAGTTTTATAGGATCAGTGCAGAACCATAAGAAGAAATACCTCTCTTTGCCTCTATTTGTTCTAAGAAATAATATTACTGCTACTTTGAGGGGGGGAATAAAGGAAAGACAAATAAGTATAAAAATAAAAAGAAGTAAAAAAGACAGGAAATCTATATTCTAACTTCCTAATCCTGTAAGAGTCCACAAGTATTTGCAGAGGTTCCTTCTTTGACCTTTTAACCCATACTCATTTCTTATTTCTTTAACCTGTATTCTACCACTTTTCACCTTTGCATAACACATTATTCTGTTCTATTATATTATTTGCAATGTTTCATCAGTGAAAATGATCATTCATGAAAAGGATTCACTTTCTGGAAGTTGGGGATAATAGGTATGAAGAATGAATGAGTTTAGACATATAAAGTACACGGAATACTGTCTAGAAATGTTAAGTCCTCAACGAATGTTAGATCTTATTATTGTTGGTAGTGTTATTCATTTCTATTTTGTATTCCACTTGTACAGGAATTAAAAACTGGACTCAGAAGTTCTCTTGGTATTATATTAAGAAAACGATAGTTTATGACTATTGTAGTACTACATAAAAATTTTTAACCTTCACTGGTAATTAGTGACATTAAAAAAAATTCTGACACTTAAAAAAATTATTGAATATGCACCATATGCTGAGAAGCAGGACTTTATTGAACAAAGTAGACCTGGTCCTTGCCCTTGTGAATCTTATAGGCTGATGAGAAAGACAGATATTAAATAAGTAATTAGAAGGGTTATTTTGAAAAAGAACACCCAATAAATCCTGAATTCAATGAATCCAATGAATGCTGTGTTATTAATTTGAATTTATAGCTACATAGCCTTATGATGCCAGGCCATGTACAATTCAAATATGTCTGGAAAATAGACTGCTTACTTCATTTACCTGAAAAATGCCACCAAACATTGATTTTTAAGAGCATTTGATGTCTAGTTTGAGAACATAAAACTAGGGTTTTATCATTCAAGAATTCAAAAGTATTTGCCTTTCTATTATTATTTTCTGCAGTTGCATACGAAACAGGGTAGGGCTGTGTGAGTGGTTGACCCTGGCAGATGGGAATATTTTATCACTGAGATTGTTTAGAATTGCCAGTACGTAATTATAGTTAAAAGTTGAATAAATTTTGGTCAGTTTTATTACTGTTTAAATTTCTCTATCCATAAAGCACCCAATATAGAAAGCACTGAGGGCAGAACACTCCTAGTGTCCTTACCCCTCATTATGCCACTGACTTTATGCAGTGATCTTGGAACCACATAGGCAATAACACTATAAACATTATGATTCTTTTGAATTTAGATATTTTATTATATCTTATTATGTTGGTAGAGCATTTATTATACATCAGGCATGGTCCTAAGTACTTCACAGATATTAACTCCAAAATCCCTCATAACAACCTTTTGAAGAAGATAAAAATATTTTTCAAAAATTAAGGATTTTAGTTCAAAAACTATCCAGTTTAAAGAGTCAGTGCTGTTTTTCTATGAGCAAAATGACTGTTAAGATTTAAAAATTGTTTCGTGCTGTAGAATTGAGTTTTACTTTTTAGCCTGAAATAACAGTTATTGTCTGGGAGGGAATTAATTTGACCTCTTGGAAATGCTAATTAAATTCTTATCTACAAACCCAATATTTGCACTGTTGGGCTATGTAAAGGAAATATAAAATCCATAGGCTTGATAAAATGATAAAAGACATTTGTTTAGCTAAATAATTAAAAAGAAACAATCACTTTTAGTCTGGGTATGTGTTCTGTCCCATATATAAGGACAAAACAAAATAATACCAGTACATAGAAAGCATATTACACTTAACTATACAGTGGTGTTTGTTATTTAGGTTGTTTTGACATTACACAGAGGAATATTTCCTGAATTAAAAAAATTATAACAGACTAAGTTAATATGAGTTACGCCTTTACATAAACAGTCGAATGATTTCAGTTTGATTTCTGTGAGCTTAAGAACTGAAATTTTCACCAGCTTGCAGCTGTTCATTTTTTTTCTTTCAAGATTTGATTTATTTATTTGAGAGAGAGAGAAAGCGAGAGAGAGCAATCAGGGGAGGGAGTGGAGAGGGACAAGCAGACTCTGCACTGAGCGCAGAGCCCAATGCAGGGCTCTATCTCGGGACCCAGAGATCATGACCTGAGCCAAAATCTAGTCGGACCCTTAACCACCCAGGTGCCCGCTCAGGTGTTCATTCTTATAAGTCAAATATCATTTACTATCTTTTTGTATTCCTATCAACATATGCTGTTATGATTTTAATTACAATTTTAATTAAAAACATTCTTAGATATTAGGAAACTTTATGGCATAATTTCCAATAGATCTAGTTGGTGGCAAGGGTTCATAATGAACAGATACACAATAATCCACACTACACTACATATTTTAAACAATAACTGCATATTTTCAGACTCATGCTTCAATTCAAGAAATCCTACATTCAAAGTATATCAGTGCAGTGAATTTTGTCTATTACCTTCCCACTGGGATTTCCTGATATAAACAAGTTCAGGACGAACAACTACTATCATTTTGTGTTCATTTGGCCATGGCTGAATTTTTTCCACTTTTAGATTTTTAAAAGAAAACTGAATATATAATAATACTATTTTTCCTCTTCATTCTGGCCCTACCATGATGGCCATAAATTAAACATAATCATAATAAAATAAGATTATGTGTTTTATTTGAATTCTCTAATTCAAGTGATAAGAGAAAAAAATAGGCTTACACTGATCTATATGTAATGGACTTTGTGGACATAAAAGCACATTATTTTTCATATTGATTCAGGTGTAGAAATTATTTCCTATCAAAACTAATATCATGTCACAGAAAATTTTATAAATAAAATCCCCTCTTAAGAGAAGGAATGTGCCTATTCATGTGTGTGGATGATTGAGAATGATAGAGGTGTTGATTTAGATGGAATATAATTGTACTTGAAAGTCTGATGCTTAAAATCACTGTGAATCAGAATAATGTATTCATGGAACAAATCGATCAACAGGCCTTCTCTAATAACTGACATGTTAGTGGGGCTATATTGAACTGGGATTGAACTCAAGTCAGACTGTCACTCATGATTTACCTGGCGGAGCATTTTGTTTGAGTAAAAGTGAGTTATGTCTTTGATTAGAACATACAGAAAAATAGAGTCATCAGATAGACAGAATAGAGATTGACTTGTTTAAAAACTTATATTGAACCAAAGCCAGTATTTATCCTCATTCTCCCACCATAGGTTTACACAATACAGACACAGATCCCAGCTGAGGCTACAGTATAAGATGATAGCAGAGCATTTGTTATTGCTTTGAATATACTTTAAACTGAAAAAAAAAAAAAGCATATTGGATTAAATCCTTTTACTGTTTTTTGTATACTAGATGCTTATGAATAAAGTGAGGGATCAGTTAATTAATATATAGTACCATTTTTTCGACCATAGAACATGATCTACTAGCCTAGAAGTTTAAAAAGAATTCCCGAAATTCCAACATAAGTGGCTCTCAACAAAAGACTGTCATGTTTTATTCCTTTTAGTTTCCTAGAGATCATCATGATGTTTTCCTTTCTTTTCTTCAAGCTATACTTTTTTAGTGACATTTTAGGGGCTTGGGATGAGGAAAGAGGTTTCCAGAGGGTCGAACACCTTACAGGACAGCACTGATGTCAAGAAGCACAGCTTCCAGATAAAGCCCAGTAGCTTAACAGAAGGTTCAGCTCAACGAGGGATCAGAGAGACAATATTTGTCTAGAAGAAGGTGTCCAAAGAGACCACAGACTTTCTCATGACCTAATCTACCTACCCTTACTCCCCACTTCTCTTCACTAACTCTTACTCATTCTTCAGATCTCAAGTTAAATATCATTTGCACAGAGATGTTCTCCCTGACCCCCTGACCTGGTTAAGTGCCTTGTTATACTCTCATAGCATTCTTCACTTCTGTTTGCTATAATTCATCGATACTTGTTTATCTTAAAGCTGTGTTTATCTAATTTCACTGTAAATCTCCAGCGCCTTGCCCATAATAGGCACTCAAAGATATTTGTTAAAAGAATGAATGAATAACTGAGACCCAGTAAAAGCAGTTACATTTTATGATGGGCTTTGAGAGAGAAAATCTGAGATGGAGAGTTTGAGGAGTCAATACTGGGCCATTTCCCTATAACACTTCTTAATAAATTCCTTCCTCTCATTTGGAGTCACTGCTCTTTGTTTTAGTACAAAGAATACCATTATCCCAATGATATCTTGACAAACACAAACATACTTATCTTTATAGTACACAATCTATAATACCACAATTTGTACCAGCATAATGGATGGACCATCAAGCGGCCATTTGAATCTTCTACCCATCCTTTGTTTACATGCTTAGAGACTCCAAGTGTTGACAATAGCTCTGAATTGTTTTTAATAGGCTAATAGTTGACATTGAAACAAACCACACGTACTTGAGCATGACAAACATCATATTAAAAGTGTTAATATCATAACTATCTCATGTATTAGACTGACCTCGCACTTAAAAACAAAACAATAGCATAGCAATTATGGTCACTGCTAGATTCTTAATCATATACTTCTCATTCCACTTACTCATGGAACATTTCCTGATGATGATTCTGCACTAATTCTACTGAATACTGCATGGCACTAAAATGTATTACAGTAAATTCACTTTGAACATCAACTAGTATTGGGAAAAACTTGCTTTTATAAACATATTACATTCTTCTATGGAGTGCCACTGATAACAAAATTCCCTCTCCACATTTAGTCTTCAAGTATCAATGTCCTGCCACCGCAATAGGGACTTTGTTCTCAATTACTCAGCGCTTGCTGGCAGAAATCTTTGCCTTTTCCGTTCTCACTCTCTGAGTAGCAAAAAGGATAACACATATCAAGCAGTTTAAAATCCTCCCTGGTGTTATCCACAGGCAGTTAGTCAGAAAGCTTTCTAAGGAAAAATCCTTCCCAAAACAGAAAAATATACTTGAATATTTTGTGAGCACTTTGTAGAGATAGAAATTAATGGGGAAAGCTACAAGCTATCGAATTCACTCCCCTAATATGTCTTTGCTGTCATAGGAATAGGATTTAATTCAAAACTGAACACCACTCTGGAAATTTACTTTCCTCAAGAAAAGTGCAGCCTTGAGGAGAAAGTAATTACTAAATATGAGTGAGGAAAGGGAACAATGGACCGAAGCCTAAACAGATCATTATAGTTGTTACCAGAGGGGTTCAGAGTCAGGAAGAGGAAGAAAATGGTATGTACATGTTTGACATTTTAATATTACACTCTCATTAGCTGCTTTCTAAACTCTGATATGTTTGACATGTAATTTAACTACCCAGAAGATAGGCCATTTTCTTTAGCCCTTACAGAATAATTCTGTCTAAAACAGAAAAAGAAGAAAAAGATGGAAAAAGAAGTAGAAGAAAAAGGTAACATGTGACTACAATTTTAGAAATCTAAAGAAAATGGTTAAAATCACAATATCCACCATTTGGGACTATCATGAATCATGGCCAATTTTTTTAAAATTTAAATTCAATTAGCCAACATATAGTACATCATTAGTTTCAGATATAGTGTTCAATAATTCGTCAGTTGCCTATAACCCCCAGTGCTCATCATATCACGTGCCAATATTTTTAAAAGAAGTTGTAACTTACTCATTGTTGATTGCATTAATGAATTTTCAATTTTACTGGATATCACTTATTGCTATTGACTGGGACAAGGTTGAAAAGACTTAAATATTTATGCAAATTTATGTTTAAAATAGTTCTATTTAATGAGCTCCATGAATCTATACCATAACTTACATAAATTCCACAGAAGCAGGTGTTGATGACTTTAAAAATACCTACTAGAGAAGAGGTGATATTTGCTATCTTATTCTCTGCTGGCTGTTAAGACATTTGACGTAAAAAAAAAAAAAAAAAAAAAAAAATCTTCCTGGATTCTTTATAAAAAAGTACACACTGGCTTTCTTTAGCATAAAGAATAAACAATAAAAATTATTAAGATCAGTAGGTTGACTACCCTTTCAAATAAGTGGAATTTAATAAGCCGCCCAATTTTCTGCTCCTAATTTCAGAGCCACCAGACTAACAATGCATGTTTGAAAATCCTAAGTGAAGAGAAGGCATAACTACAAACTTCTCGAGTACAGACACGTGTGTTCTCTAATCTGAATCCTCAGCACTGGCAGATTCTCAGCAAATAACGTTGTTTGTTTATCAGTTTTGCATAGTGGTCTGGCTCAGAAAATAGGGAACTCCTTTATTACAAAGTTCTTATATTTTTTTTTCCAGAATTTTTTTTCCATGTTCTTTTCCATTATCGCTTTTGGCCCAATGTGAAATAAGTCTATTATAAAGACAGCTACCAGGTAGAATATGGAAAGTTCCTTTTTTATTTCTTGAATTACCTGGTTCCTAGACCTACATCTTAGGATTTTATCATAAAATATATTAAGACATGCTAAGTGCATGTTTTGTATAATATTTAATTGATCGATGGGAAAAAATGAAGTGACTTTTTTAATGTATTCTATTGCTCCAACTAATTTAGCTAAAAGAATATACTTATTTGGCCAAACTAAGTTAAGCTGCTTCCTATTAATCAAAGAGGTTAATTTTAACTCATTCCAGAAATGCATGTTTCCAATACAATGGATAAATTGACATGTACTATATTTCCTCTGAACGATGACAGCTGCTGAGGTTTTTGTTCTTTTTGGGTGGTGGAGACAAAAAAGAAGTGGAGAGGAGGAACAGGACAGATCCTTCAGGCTCTTAATTTGATTCAAGCCTTGTCTTCTACCTCTTACCACACTTTCTCTGCATCAACTCTGGATGCAAACAGAATTCATAATTGTCTCCATTGCCATAGGCATCTAGCCTTTGCCTTAATACATGCATTGCCCAGCTTTGGACACACAGTACCTGTTTATTTAAATGAATTTACATTCTTATTTGCATTGCATGAGAATGCTCATTGTCTCAAAAACTTACTAGACTGATACTTTGTTTTTAATTTGCCAATCTAGTTTGAGAAAATACAATGTCATTTTATGTTTATTTTCCCGATTACTAATGACACTGAATATTATTTTTGCTTACCAAGCATTTGTATTTCTTTTTAGAATGACTTTCTTATATTTTGCCCACATTGCTATTCTGTGGTCATTTTAAAATGCTTTATTGAAAAGATTAATATATTATAATTTTCTAGTTTCTAACTTAGCTCTTAAATGTGTTCATGTTATATTTCACTATTCTTAAATTAGTATAAGCAGACTTTTCATCAAGAACACAACAGATTCCTTAATTTTCATCTTCAATTATTTCTTATATAGAGTATGCCAAAGATAGGGACTCTGAGAAATACACTTATATGTATAATGGTGAATTTCTCCTGAGAGCTACCTGATCAGCCAAAATGAACATAGATATTGGGCCATTTTAATATACCATTGAGTAGGGTATTATTTAGGATATTTAGATGCCTTTCACAAGTTTAGAAATGGTAACTTTACAACATCACTTATCATGAACAAACTAATTATAAATTAGAGCATCACTTGTCACTATCCAGTATTTTTAAGTTTTCTTAAAGCAAAACCATAACGTTTTAACAATGGAGGCAATTATTCTTGTTTGTACACAAAATTATTTTTAAATGAAGTTTTAAAAATTTTTGACACAAAAGATGGACAAAATCAATCTAAACATGTCCTAAGTCTCAGGTTTATATTTTCTACAGATTAGTAAATTTTTGTGGTATTTTAATTTCAGGTTTTTGGCTAAAGATCAATGTTAAAGTCTTAAAAAAAGTAATGTTACTTAAACATGGGAAATATCTTAAAATATAATTATTTGGGCCTTGTATATGTACAAGGAGAGATGGGCTGCAGGCACAATTTTCTTAATGAGCTATGACAATACTTAAAAGAGACTGTGTGCTATGCTAATTTGAATTTCCGGATACGAATTGTTTTAATATTCTTCCAAGTTCTAAAATTTGCCCAGTAAGTGTGCCAGTACAAACAATGAGATGTACTTATTTATTCTCCTCTTTGAGGAGTCTCCTATCCAAGTTGTCTTTTTGATTTGTATTATATTATATATTATATGTTTGTATTATATTATATATTTATATATAAATATCCTAGCATAGAAATAATATATTATTTTATATATATTTATTATTACATAAATATATATTTTATTTATATATATCATTTCTATTCTAGGATACTTTATAGTGGGGAACATATTATATATAATTGGATTTCTGATCACTATCATGCCACTGATCATTTTTGTGGGAAACTTTCTTCTGACAGTAATTTTGTTCTACGTGTTTTATAGTTGCATTTCTTATGTTCAGAAAGTGTTGACTGGGTATCTATTGATATTTTATGAATACATTTCAGAAAGCTCTACTGTCTCATTTTAATTATAATGTGAACAAGTATTTTGTTTCTAAGGGCAATTGAACATTTTCTGAGAGAAACAAAAGGTTTCATCATAAATAATTTATTCTATCCTACATAAAGGTAGAAAAAGACCACAAATGATTTGTTCTTTTCTGCTACTCTTTTTTTTTTTCTTTCTTTTTTTCAAGTTTTCCTTTTTGAAATTCAGGACAAAGCCTTCTCATTTACTCCAAGCTTCCCCAAACTCCCTTTCATATCTATAAATTCTTCTAATAACTAAAGGGCCAAAATGTTCAAATACCTATGACCTTTGGGCATAGAATGATCTACTGCAAACATTTTTTTCTTTGAAAGATCTTTTATCTTAAAAATTCATATGAATTTAAAAAAAAATTTAATCTGTAATATATTTATTTCAGTATAATAAATATTGTAGAGCTGAAATCATAAAAATCCTAGAAGAAAACATAGGTGGTCAGCTCCTTGACATTGGTCTTGGTGGTCATTTTTTGGAACTGACAGCAAAAGCAAAAAAAAAAAAAACAAATGAAAAAACAAAAAGGGTGAGGCTGCAGGCACCTTGGTGGCTCAGTCCATTAAGTATCTGACTCTTTATTTCAGCTCAGGTCATAATCTCAGGCTCATGAGATAGAGCCCCACATTGGGCTCCACCCACACTCAGCGGGAGTCTGCTTCTCTCTCTTTCTCTCTCTCTCAAAATCAATCAATCATTTAAAAAAAGGTGGGACTGCATTAAACTAAAAAGCATCTGCTGAACAAAGGAAACCATCAATGAAATGAAAAGACAACATACTGAATGGGAGAAAATATTTGCAGATCACATATCTGATAAGGGGTTAATATCCAAAATATATAATGAACTCATACGATTCAACACATACACAAAACAAACAATCTGATTAAAAAGTGACCAAAAGATCTGAATAGACATTTTTCCCAAGAAGACATATAAATGGCCAACACACACATGGAAAGATTCTCAATATCACTAATCATCAGGAAAATGCAAGTCAAAATCTCAATAAGATACCACCTCACACCTGTTAGATGGTTATTATCAAAAAGATAAGAAATGCAAGTGTTGACGAGGATATGGAGAAAAAGGAACCCTTGTACACTGGTGGATGGGAATATAAATTGGTGCAGCCACTACAGAAAACAGTATGGAGATTCCTCACAAACTTAAAAATAGAGCTACCATGCAGCCCCATGTTCATTGCAGCATTATTTACAATATCCAAGATAAGGAAACAATCTAAGTGCCTATCAATGGATGAATGAATAAAGAAGACATGATGTGTATGTATCTATGTATGTATGTGTGTGGATAATATATAATATACATATTATATATATTTGTTATAATAACAAATTATTGAGCCATTAAAAAAGAGGAAATCTTGCCATTTGTGACAACATGGATGGACCTTGAAGACATGTGAAATAAGTCAGACAGAGAAAGACAAATACCATATGACCTCACTTTTATGTGGACTCTAAAAAAACAACAACAACAAAAAGAGGTCATACATACAGAGAATAGACTGGTGGCTACCAGAGGCAGAGAAGGGGGAGGATGGGTGAAATGGGTGAAGGGGTCAAAAGGTACAAACTTCCAGTTATAAAATAGATAAGTCATGGGATGTAATGTACAGCATAGTGACTATTTATATTGCATATTAGAATGTTGTTAAGACAGTAGATCTTAAAAGTCCTCCCCATAAGAAAACAAAATTATGTATGATGATAGATGTTAACTCGAATTACTGTGGTGATCATCTTGCAAGATATACAAATATCAAATCATTATGCTGCACACCTGAAATTAATATATGTCAATTATACCTCAATAAAAATTGTATAGGTAATATATGCAATAAAAAAGAAATAATTATGTTGATCACTTAACATAAAATAAATTAGTTTAGGACAAAAGCCTTTGAGTATTATCCAGATTCCTGAACAATGACAAAAAAGTGACCAGTAACTACAAAAAGCCAGGCAAGCAGTCTGGAGAACAGATACTGAGATAAAATCTTGAAAATTCAGCACAAACTGCCTCTTAGTTCTTTCTTGATGTGACAAAGATTGGGATTTGGTTTTCCAGGTCTAAAAAGCCCTGGTTGGGAGCTGAAAGTGTCTACAGATGGTAACAATTCACCAAAACTGGCAGATATGGGTGAGCTGATTGCAAAGAATCTGGATGAGATTCAATCTAACCAACATTTACAACGTGACCCTCAAAACCAAATCCAATGTTCCAGGTATGCTCTGACAAGCAAAGAGAATGGTTGTGGGACTACTTTTCAAGAGATGTTTGATTTTATCTCAACATTCTAGAATTTCATCAGTTTTAAGATCTTACATAAGCAGTATTGTTTCGTTGGTAAGAAAATGGAGCAAGAACAAACAAAAGAAAAATTTCTCAGTGAATATTCTGTTGGGTTTTTCTTTTTAACCTAAAATAAACAATACCAGCTTTTTTTCCCAGGTTCTTATACTTGGAGAAGCTGCACATTTACCAATGACTATATACTTCTCATAAACATCTGATCACAAATGCTAGACTCCTCTCATGAAGCCACTGGATTCTGCTAGCCTAAATACAGTCTTTTCTCAAACTTCGAATATTATAGACTTTAAGATAATGAAAATCTTTTTGAAAAAAATGTCTACTTATTAGTCATGCAACACTATGAGTTTGTCCACCTCATCATGAAGTCCTTATTTAGTAATGAAACACTGATTAACACTGATTAACTGATAGATCACTGATTAAAATGGTTCATTAGGGAAGTAACTTGCATCTTATTAATAAACAACCAAATTAACCTCATCTCACAAACTGTCATTAAATAGTTTAGTCTTAGAAGAAATTTCTCTGTCCTCCCCAAATAGTAATGCTTTATCTCTTAATACCTTTCTTAATTTGAGAATGCTAGTCTCTTAGTACACTTACAAACTGGAATTTTTAAAGCTTATTAGATTATTTTTTGTCCTCAGGTGACTTTTTCACCATTCTTGGGTAAAGTTGCATAAGGCACTATATCTAAAAACTGCATGCTGAATACTCAGCTAAATGATCATATTCAATAGTCTTTAATCCTTGTAAACTGTGTCTGTGATAAGTATTCATTCTTCCTCTTTCTACCTCCAAAATATGAATATGACCTAAGGCTTATCTTATAGCTGGTTATGCTTCTCTCTTTATTCTTCTTTTGGAGATCTCATCTGATAAATGCCTTATATCACTGCAGTAATACCCAAATATTTTCCTCTAATGCAGCTATCTTCCCCAATGTCATATGTGTTGTCCTTACATCTATTATTTGTTACGTCTGATATTCTTTCACCCAAAAGTCAATACTGGAAGGTCACTGTGGTCTGACAGAAAGTCATTCTAGACTACAAGTAATCAAAAAAGTTGGTTTGGGGTCCTGAACATGCCCTGATTGTGTGAGTTTTGTCAGAGTTGTTGAGTACCTTTCTCATCTCTAAAACAAGAATATTAGAAGAGAACTTTGTTTCTTTACTCTCCGATGTTATATAATGACTAAAACTAATAGTCATCTGTTCCTCCACTTTTTTTGTTCTTTATGAGTCTTCAGTGCTCATGATTTACATCTTTTTATTTTTCCATTCACCCAGGCTCTTGAAGTCATCTTAAAAATCCTCTGATAGGGCGCCTGGGTGGCTCTGTTGGTTAGGCGACTGCCTTCGGCTCAGGTCATGATCCTGGAGTCCAGGGATCAAGTCCCACATCGGGCTCCCTGCTCAGCGGGGAGTCTGCTTCTCCCTCTCACCCTCCCCCCTCTCATGCTCTCTCTCTCTATCTCATTCTCTCAAATAAATAAATAAAAAATCTTTAAAAAAAATCCTCTGATATTTTTGAACTCTAAATTCTGCCAGTCATAACGTACTGATAATTCACTTTATTATTATTCTTGCATAATAATACCAACCAAATACATCCTTCCCTTCCTATTTCCAATGTATTCTCCATGATTTTATTACTTCCACTCTGCAATAATGCCAAAAACTATGCTAACTGTTCACTGGTCTTCATTTTCAATTTTCCTGTTTCTTTCCTCTACTTTCCTTAATTGAATTGTTTTTTCTTACTTTTCTTAATTCTTCACTTTATCCTTACATTTAAAAAAGGGGGGGATATAAGGTGATTTAAAAAGAACACGTCTGGGGCATCTGGGTGGCTCAGTTGGTTGAGCATTGGACTCTCGATTTCAGTTCAGGTCATGATCTCAGGGTCGTGAGATAGAGCCTTGCACTGGGCTCTGTGCTGGGTGTGAAGACTGCTTAGGATTCTCTCTCCCTCTCCCATGCTCTTTCAAATAAATACAAATAAAAGGAACACCTCCTCCCTAATTGTTTTTTAAAGAGCAGACACAATGATAAGCAAAAATAGGATGATAAAAAAGGGTCACATATGGGGTTTGGGATAATAGATGTTTTAAGCCAAGTATGTGGTCATTTATTAAGCACCGTGGGAATCTAATTAAGCACCATGTGAAACTAAGAAAGCATTTCATTAATTCATTAATTCATTGAATTTTATTAATTCATTGAACGAATGTTTTACTTTCTCTAAACAGATTGTTCTTTAGAGAGGATAGAATGTCTACTCTCACAACGTAATCATTGGGAGAGCCAGGATCCCACTTGGGAAATGTGACTGAGATTAGTGCTTTTTTTCCAAAACACAGCTGCTTCCTTGTACCATTACTTCCATATTAATTTCCCACTCTTTCCACTAAGTTATTCATTCCCTAATCACTGACAATATAATAACCATACCTGGCCACATTGGCTCTACCTTCTACAACCAGATTTATTACTCATTCCTTTCTAATACAAATGATCAGAACCTCCTCGTAATTTATCTGCTCAGTTATTTAAATATTTTTTGCATATTAGATTGTTGTAAAACAGGAAAAACCTCTTCAAAGTACATATAATTGGTGCTTATTCATTATATTATTCTAAACCATATCAGAGATTTTAAAAAACATCATGCATACTAATTTACAATAGGACTGAAGGTACACTGCCTGTTTGTTACTAACACTCTTCATTGTGATGTTATTGAGAAGAGCATAAATACATACAGGACTCACTCTATTTCTCTTATAAATTAGTACCAGGGACTAGTAGATAGTTAGAGCCAAAAGATGATGAAGGAATTTTCAATTTTTAATTAGTTATTAAGCTTCAAAGTAGGTGGCAAATAAAATCCATTAGTAGTAGGTGTTCTTATCAGTGAACATATCTGTAGGGAGTCTTCCACATCACGGCCTGTCAATAAATGAAGAAAGCTGAAATTTTTCATTAAGTGGGAAATAGGCATTTTAAAAAGGATGTTTATATATGTTATTTTCATGGATGAACATGGTAGGAAATAAAAGTACTGAAGCTGATAACTAATTCGTTGCGGGGGCCTGAACTGCAGCTTCAATTACAAGCAAAACCCTGCAAGTTCAGGCTAATATGAAGGATCCCATTCCTGACATCCTGAGGAAAAATATAATTCAATAAATAATCATTTACAAAGAACTCGGATGTATCATCCACAACAGAACTGAATGACAGCATATGCAACTATTTCACATACATCATATGTAAGACTAACTTTTTAAAATTGCAACAATTAAAATAAATCAATGTAATTCCTTTGTAACTAGAAGTTGAAAACCTTCTTCCCCAATTTTTTTTTTATTTGAGTATAATTGACATACAATGTTACCTTGGTTTCGAGAGTACAACATAGTGATTCATCAACTCTACATATTACCTGTTCACAAGTGTAGCTACCATTGGTACCACACAAGGCTATCAAAGTATCATTGACTACACTCCCTATGTTGTACCTTCTATTCCTGAACGTCTTCCCCAATTTGTTAATGTAGAGAAATGCAGCTTCAGTATATTGATTCTAATTTCTCATGAATCCATCCTAAAATCTTGTCCTCAAGTCACAAGTCAGTAACTATTTAGTTCTAACCGTGATTGCACAGCTTACAATTTGGTTCAAAGTGCAATAATGAGATAAGAGCTAATAGTATGTTTTCTTATCATATGCACAAATTAAAAACTTACCACATAAAGCAGATAGGGCAAACTATATATATATGTAATATAAATGTATATGTCATATAAACCATATATGTATGTATATTAACATATAGATTAATATATAAAGATATATAATAAATACTGTAGGTAAGGCAAATGTCATTATATATACATACTAACTCAGAGAAGTAGATCACAAACAAATTTTTTTTTATTTTTTTTAAAGATTTTATTTATTTATTTGAGACAGAGAGAATGAGAGACAGAGAGCATGAGAGGGGGGAGGGTCAGAGGGAGAAGCAGACTCCCCGCCGAGCAGGGAGCCCGATGTGGGACTCCATCCTGGGACTCCAGGATCATGACCTGAGCCGAAGGCAGTCGCTTAACCAACTGAGCCACCCAGGCGCCGGATCACAAACAAATTTTATCATTTAGGTACCAGATGTGTATCATTCGAGTACCAGATATGGTACCTTAACCACAACTTTCTCTATTATAGACTAAAGTTCTTCCCCATTAAATGTTGCTGGGAAATCTACTATGTAGTCTTATTTATTTATTTGTTTTCCTACTCTGTAGTTTTAAATGGTAAATATGCCAACTATTTTGGCTGGCATCTATGAGAAGTTGAGGTGCTTTCTTTCAGAAGATGCAGCTACTTTCAAAGTCACTATTTCTAAATGTTTCCTTTTTATTCATGTTTTCTGGCCCACTCCTATTTGGCTTTCAAAGCAAAATCCAAGGAATCATCTCATCAAAAACTTGACCAGATAGGATTTGCTAAAATATACTTATTTTATAGACCTCTGTGCCACCGAAGTTACCTTATTATTTGGAGAACATTTGTTTATTCATGGAGATATCTTGAGTCCTAATATAAGAGTAGGAACTGGGAATTCAAGAGGAAAGTGGAGAAGAATTTTAAAAGGGGAAAAATACATTTGTGTGTGTATGTGTGTACCTACAACACACATATGTGTGTGCACACACGCACACATACATACACACTGAAAATAAGCAGACCGATACTCTGATAACTGGAATTAAAATTCCAGAAGAAATAATAATATAGAAAATAATTAACATAGAGACTATGATAAGGAAAATTGTAGACAGTAAATAATCAAAAGGGAAAGAGAAGAGGATTTCAAAAGAAACTTCAAAAGACTAATTAAAATCACCCAGATATAGAGAAAGCAGACCTTCAAGCAGAACCATGTAATGCATTAAGAACACAGACAGCTAGAGGAAGAAGACTAGATGTAATCTTAGTACAAGAGAAACAAGCCTCAATACAAAGAAGGAAATTGATTTCACATCAAGGGAGGGACAGGGGCTCTTTCTTTGGTCTGTAAATGAAAAAGAAATACAGAGGGGGACTTTAATTTAGGATACCATGGCTGTGTTTGGAGACGTGCAAGATCCAAGTTTGAAGATGTTTGACCAAGAAGTGAATTAAGAAAAGATTCAATTTGTAGATGTGTAACGCTCCAGCACCTCTAAAGAAATATGAAGGGGAAAAAAATGGTTTAACCTTCTTACATATTCAAGCACACCAAAAGTTGTGACTGTGAGGGCAGGCTTTCTACTGTGTCTTAGGAAACAGACAGGATTGCAGAAAACAGAAAATGACCCACAGGCTAAATATTTAGATTCAGTCTGTAAGACATGAAGAATACTTATTTAGATATAAATGCCAACAGTTTGGAATACACTTCACACACACGTGCACATTCATGCATGCACACGTGCACACACACACAGAGATATGGAAGTAGGACAGTAGACTTAAGAAGCTTCATGAGTAAGAAAGAATAGAGCTTTATGTATTACTGATCCATGCTACAAAAATAGCTAAAAATTAGTATCTCAATAGCTATAAATATATATATGTGTTATATATATATAGTATATGTATATATCTACACAAATATAGGAGGAAATAAAGAAATCAAAGTAAAAGCAGTGGTCAAAAGATGCTTAGCTCTCTTTTCAAGACATCTTGGCAAGATATATTTTAAGTGATATAAAGAAAGCACTCAAGGGGAAGAGTAAAACCAAAAGCCTTAAAGAGAACAGTAGCTATCCCCTAGCTATCTAGAAGTATTCAGTGGACATGTAGTTGGAAAAAAATAATCAAAAGTGAAGTGGAGCAGAAACAGCAAAAATGAAAGTGCAAAGGAAAGATATTTATATTGACAGAGTCAAGAGAAGAAAAGAAAGAACTCTGCTAAAAAAAAAAAAAAAAAGATTCACCTGCAGAAATTCCAAAGTTTATATACTCATTCAACCACCATTTATTACGAGCCTACTATGTGTCAGGTATTATGATATGGAACTTTGCAAATTTAATAGGCCACAGCTCCAACTCTCAAAATGCTCACAGTATTTGGAGATTATTCCCAGAAGGACTGTAACCACGATGCAATTATCCTCCTTGCTCTTCATTGGAGTGAATCAGGTCCTACCATGTTTTAATGTTTTTTTGTTTTTGTTTTTGTTTGCTCTATAGTGCTTTGCTAGTAAGCACATATAAAGAATTCATATAAATGTTTCATAGTTTGCTTATTAAAAAGAGCATATGCTCTGATGTTAGACTCACGAGGTGTAATTCTGGCAAGGTTAAAAATGAATTCATATTAAGACATTGGCTCCTGGTAAGTACTCAGTAAATGGTAGATGGTATTACTTTATTTAATATTCAGATCAACCACATGAGGTAGGCACTGTTATTACTCCCATTCTAAAGAAAGGTAAGAAAAGTTGAAGAGAGATTAAGCCATTTAACAGTAAAGGCAAAGCTAATAATTGGCAGAACCAAGATTCAAATCCAAGGGCTGTATGTCTTTTGGTGGAGTCTATTCCAAAAGTTTGACCTCAAAGCACAAAGTCACCAATAAATATTAGCCGTTACTATTATTAATCTGAGGATTTTGTTATTTATGAAATCATTTCTCAGTCTGTGCACTTACCATTGTTAGGTAACAGGCTGCTATAAATCATTGGCTTTCTTTCTGTATCATAAACATACCTAAAGGCCCTTTTATGCTTGCCGTTCCCTCTGCCAAGAATTTTTCTCTCCCTTCAGTCTTCACATGAGTGAGTTGCTCCTGAGATTTGGTTCTAAGCGCCAATTGTCCCCTTCCAGAAGCGTCCCCTGAGCACACCATAGAGTGCCATGGGCTCATCTCCAGGGCTGCCCTTCGCATTAGCCAGCATCACTCTGGCATGCATCACTCTCTCATTTGTTTACTTTTACTGTCTCCCCAGAGAATGTGACCACCATGCTCCCTCGCCTCTGTATCCACACAAGATAGGAGATCAGTAAATATTTGCAAAAAGAGTAAAGTAACTAGGACTTTTCCTTATGTGTAGAATGCAGCCCATAAATGTTAGTTCATCACTCCACTTGCCCACCCATATAAGCTGCAACAGAAAATTTGCATTTCAAGCAAAAGCAGAATCTCCCTATGGCTTTGTGTCTTAGCTCCCTGAAACTTGTCATGTGTCAATATCAAGGACCGTGCTCGTATATGACTTAGCTAAAAGTGACTCCACCTTCTCCGCTCACTTTCTCACAAGTTGTTAAAAGCATTTATAAAATTTATTTTAGGTGTCCAGGTTGGAGTTGAGACTGTTAAATAAGTTTAAAGACATAAACTACAACATTTGATCCTGCACAGATATGTAATCTATTATACACAAGAAAATTACCAATTAAATAAACCTAGAATGCTAAGCAAAACTGCTATAATAATTTAAGAAGAGTACAGAAAGCTAAGGGTTTTTTTTTGTTTGTTTTGTGTGTATGTGTTTTCTTCCCCCACCTTCCCTCTTTCCTTCTCCTTCTTTTGGGTTAGATGGAAAGAAAGGGATATTTCACTATCTATGGGCATCTCTTTCTTCCAGGAGATATGTTCAAGTTAATCAGATTAAAGCTAATGGTTTTCCCTGAATGCCTCAAAAATAAGCAGGGAAGTGAATAACCCAATTATTACTACAGTTTATCTTAATCAAGTGGGTGACAAATTAAACAAATATCAACAATTTTTATTACTGCAATAGTTGTATCTTTCAAGGTCTTATCAAAACTGTCTTTAGTAGAATACTTTATGCCTTTATTTCTGTTCTACCTATGTAAATGAGATCAAAAGAAGATCTCTAAATATAAGTATTTATCCATGGTTTTGAAGTTTATTCTCTAGAGACAATAAAGAAAACTGCTCTCCAGATAACTGTCCATAAATCATAGACTTCCAAGTTTTGCTTCTTTAGGGGCTCACATATCATTTGTTCATTTAGCCATGTGGCATATGGCTAAATATTTACAAGGTAAGGTACATAGAGTCCATATCACTACTAAGGGTATTTATTTTACCATTTTTTTACCAAAAAATTGCTTCTTGGGAGGATGAGTTGGAACTCATCCTCCCAAGAAAGAATTTTTTTTTTTAGGTCAAAAGAAACTATTCTGAAGGTGCCATCTTACAGTGGTTTTAAGCCCCTCCTACATAATAACCTGGAAGGTCAGGTACTAAGAATGGTAGATTTAATAAGTAGATTTGCAAGACAATTAAAATGCTACATACTCAGAAAAATCATTTCCTGTAAGATTTTTGTATTGGACTATTAGAAAAATGCTTACAAATAATCCTGTGAGGTAGTCATTTCTATTTTACAAATAAGGAAATTGGGTATTGGAAAGGATGATTAGCTTTACCAAAACTAATTAGTTAGTCAGAATAAAAATCCTAGTGAAAATACTTTAGTAGGTTAGCATAAGGGTGTTACTTTTATTTTAAATAGATTGGCACAGGAAATGCCTCAGGTGATTTAGTCTGGATATATTTTATATTGCTACCCATATTTAATAAAGCTGTAATAAATTTTAATGAAACCCATTTGCTGTAGGGTCAAAAAATGGCTTAAAACACAATCAGAACATGATATATAGAAATGAATAATATAGATTGCTTAGATATAGAAAACCATTTAAATGATAATATCCCATCTACAGCTTTATCCCAAATTTCAAAGCTCTTGATGTATTACCTTTACATATAGTATATTTATAGGATTTTCCTTTAAAGTTAGGAATCTTATGGAAGTTCAATAGCTGTTATTATTCCCACTTACAAAACTAACAGAAGGGCCATTATTACTAAAGTGCAAAATGCAAGTGTCTCTAAATTTAGAATAAACTTTACTTTTAAAATTATGACATTAAAGTCCACTTTGGCTAGCATGTTTAGAATCAAAGCTATTATTGATGTTAAATTCGAAAGTGAACATTTCCAGAATGTATATAAAGTAAAATATGTTCTCACCAAAGTTCTATAATTATTTTCACTCATTTTCTATATGCCTCAATTGTAAAGGAGCTCAGATTGACAAAGGATAAAAGTTAACTGCTGAAAGGCCAATTAAAAAATTTTACATAAAATCTTAATTAATAAATATCTCACAGCAGTATGATCGACAACAGTATGATCTACAACAGTGAAAAGCAGGAAGCAATACAAACATATATCAAAAGAGAAAACTGGATAAGTATATTTATTACACATTGAAAACCAATACAGGAATGAGAATAAATTAACAGTAATATGCAATAACGTGGGTGAATCTCACATATACTACACTGAATGAAAGAAGCCAAATATTAAAGACTACAGAGTGTACAATTCCATTCTATAAAATACAGAGGAATGCACAACTAATCTGTAGTTCAGAAGTCATGCTGGTGTGGACCTTTGGGGGTAAGCAATGACTGAAGGGGCTATGATCATAGGCTGCTGCATGGATACTCCATCAATGATTATATTTTAGTTTATGTGTAGGAAATAACCAGATTGGCTAGAGAAAAGGTTGAATAAGAAGCTCTTTATAAATATACAAAATACACAACAAGCCAGTTTACCAAGGCCCCAGCTCTCTTAACTCATGTTCTGGTCAAAGATGATGCCATCAAAATTGGTCATCTCCAGTGTAGTGAGGGCAAAGAGATTCAGTAAGTGAGGACAAGTAAGCGAGGAGGCATTTGCTGAAAATTGATTTTATGACTGATTTTAGAGACATTTCATTCCAATATTCAAAACGAATGTGGTTAAATTAGCACCACTAGGAAGGCAATGTCATGGTAGTAGTGTTTGGAACTGCACATTCTTAAGACTTCTGAAAATATACTTGGCAATTCACTCATCAATTCCTTTGTCTTAGTGGCAAATTCCTATTATTGTCTTGAAGGTTCAAGTTTGGATACGCGATGTCTCATCTTGCTTTGAAATCCTAGTTACCAAGAACAGCCCCAGGATACCTTGGAGGTTTGAGGGAAAGAATCTCTGTAGGAGTCATCTTCATCTTTGATTGAACAAATGATAGTAATCTTCAGAATGGGTGGATATTTTGACTGGGCAGTTGAAAGCCAACCCCAAATTTTAGGTGAATATGTATACCAATGACTTTTTTTTCAAAACCATAGATTATAACCAGTTGCTGATATAAGATTTCAATCTTAGTTTGAACTTCATTATAATCATAGAAAACATAGAAATATCAACAGTTTACTTGTGGCCAAATGAGGAAATATTTGCTATAGAGACTGCATTCTAAGTTCTTTTCAATGTGTGTAGCTGGGAGTGTGTATAACATGTAGAGCTACGGTAGAACCAAAAGGCTCCTCGTGGACTTGCTATATATATATATATTTTTTTTTTTTTTTTTCTGAGCCCTTGACTTAATACATGACATTCCTTTTTCTTGACATTCTATTTCTTAAATCAAATTTGCTGTCCCCTAAATTGGATGGAAAAATCAAGTTTCATTTTGTGTTATGCTCTTTGTCCTTTTTCACTTATAAACTCTACATTGATTTTAGTGAGGCACTCACCAGAGCTTATGAACTTGGGCAGCTTCTTTGAAAAAAAAAAAGAAAATGAGTTCACCTGCGAACCTGCTTCCCCTAAGCCCTTCGCAAACTAATTACCGCATCGGCAGTACAATAGCGAGGGGGAACAGAACCACAAGGAAGGTTAGGGAAGGCAATCAGACAGCACGCCTCGGTCTGCACAACATCCTGTGAGCCCGGACGCTGCCTTATCTTGTGATGATTACCCCCGTCTACAGCAAGTAGCCGCCAGTCATTAACTCCTTGAAGAACTGCACATGTAATTTGGAGTTGCCAGTGCAGTCTCCTTCTTTCTATAATGGCATCCTAGGCCATTAAAGAGTAATTTGTATTGTTCTGCTTGGGAAAACAAAGGCATTGCAATGCTCTTTTCTAAAGAGAGAAAGGAAAAGAGTCATTTATAGACATATAGACAATAGAGGACCAAGGCTACTGGAAAATCCTGGCAAGCTCAGTGCACAGGGAAATAACCGCCCTGCATCTAAGGGTACGGGATTCTTTGTCCCTCTGACGCTAAGCACACTCTAGCCATGCTCTAATGAGGTGCTTTCCTTCTAACCTATGTGAAGCCACTGACATTTGGCATTTTGGGCAGATAGATCAAAAGTGGCCTACAAGCCTGTATAAATGTTTAACACCCAGGTGCTCGACTTGACATTTTCTTGCTATCTAGCAGCTGCCTGATTATTTAAGGATTACCAACAGTCATTGAACATGGAGAAAGGTCCACCTGTACTAATCATTTGCTATAATAGGATCAGTGTTCAACTCTCAGGTTCTTTTGATTATCACTGTTAAACTTTCTCTTAGGTCCCCTAGCTTGCTAGAGGAAAAAGACTTACTGAACTGCGCTATATCAAAGGTCCTCCTATTGAAATATTACTGGACATTTTTGTGACTCCAACAATAGATGTTTTCTCTTTAAGCTCAGATAAAGAATACTAAGAAATATTTCACCATATAAATGTGCTATGTCATTTCTATGGTTATTATAAAATCATATATAAAGTGGATATAATACAAAAAATCTCTTTCATGTCAAACTGCTATAAAGTAATTTCGTAGTCTAATTTCTTATCATAACATTAATACTAAATTGGCAACATCTACATTAGGAGATAGGGGTGCCTGTTCTAGTCCAAGTCCTGTCTCTGACCCTTTATTAAATGCATGGACTTCAACATAAAGTTAACTTCTCTGACCTTCAGTTTCCCCCTAGTAAATGATTATAATAGGTTTGTTAAGAGAGATAAAAAGGACTTTAAACAATATACTCGGTAGAGTAAGGGCTAAGCAGGGCGGACCTTGCACTCCACACCATTTCATGGAGGTACAGGGAGGGATGGAATTTATGAGTATGTGTTATGTCAGGTGGAGGCAAAATTATCCTTTCCTTTTCTCCCAAGTATTTTGCCCCAAGTCTATATTTGTTATTCATATTATCGTGTGCTTGGCATAATCTAGGCACTCAATAGATATGAGTTCTTTCTTTTTACCGACACTTCCCTTTGTCATTCCTTCCCTTCTGTTTTACTCAGAATTGGAATCTTTTAGAAATAATTCTCCGTACTTGTGAGTTGGTGAGATAAAAGAAAATCCATTCTTTTAAATGTGTCCTCTATTTGGACCAACTTAAAACAGAAGACTGATAATTTTTCAGAGTTGTTCTAAGTTGTTGTCAACATTAGATTTCTTTTTATTGTAATTGAGAATTGCTATCTGGGTGCTCAGTTATGTTCCTGCACTGGTAGCATGATAGGTCATTGCAGAAAGCAAATGAGAGATGGCTTGTGAAAATACTTTGCTAACAATACGTACATATGCTAATTTTGTTGTTGTTGTTATCTGGCACTTGTCATAGACCTAAATACTTTGGGGTTGATTTTTAATTTTTTTGACATTTTAGACTTTTCAAATATATTGATTTCACATGTCAGCCAAATCTCTGGCTTACTCTTTCTTGGCTGCTAGGTGAGTAACCAGCTTTGTCACTTCTGAAAGAGTGACAATGTGTACCCCATTTCCCATTTTTGAATATATATTAACTGTAATGGATTTAACACATTTGTGGATATCAAAAGAATTTTGCGGTTTGATTTCAGAGAGTCACATGCCATTTATCATGTAGGCTTTTGTGCTAGCTCTTTCTACCTGAGGTTTTGGTAGCTCATGAAACAAATTTAAACGTTACCCTTTGGTGAAAATAACTAAAAATGATATGGTAGGGTTTGGCCAACTATGGTCCAAACCAGCCGGCTATCTGTGTTTGTATGGCCCACAAGCTAAAAATGTTTTTGTTGTTGTTGTTTTGTTTACATTTAAAATGCTTGAAAAAATCCAAGCAGGAATACTATTTTGTAACATGTGAAATGTACATAAAATTCAGATGGTAGTGTCCTTATGTAAAATTTTATTAGGATACGGCTCTATCAGTTTTTTTACATGTTGTCTCTGTCTGCTTTCATGCTACAAAGGTACAGTGGAATAATTGTGACAGAGACCATATGGCCCACGAAGCCTAAATAATTACAATCTGGCCCTTTACAGGAAAAAGGTTTTAAGCTACTGGCCGAGGGTGTTATTTAAAACTTTGAAACAATTTAGTATTTTCCTAGGTCAAATAAAGGTAAAATATATCTCCGTCATTATGTGCACATTGATCAGAGAGACAAATTGGAAAAATGTACATTGGATGTGAGAATACAGGAGGCTAAAATCTTGAAAGCTTCATTTCCTGTAAATTTATAACTAAGTGGAGCTAAGTTCTACCTATAAGACATATGGGCAGTGCAGCTCTAATATAGGTTGATTGATACATACGTGCATACATACAAGCATACAGGTTTAAAAAAGTAAATTTTGGAGCAGGAGGTTAATTAGGACTCACTGACTGAAATTCAATGGGATAGTTTCCTCCTTCTCTGTACCCTCTCTAAACCTGAGTTTAATGAAATTAAAAACTTAGAACAAAAATTAAGTATGAAGCTACTTGTAACAGAGCCATATTAATTTGGATATTAAGGTGTAGGAAAAAATACCACGGAGAAAAAATACCAGCATCATTGTAATAAAGAATACCAATGTTTACTGAGCACTTCTCTAGTCTTAGACTCTATGTTAAGCTCTTATATACACCATCTCCATTAATTGTTGCGACAGTTCTATGAGGTAGGTACTAACAGCATGACTATTGCTGCAGAAAAAGGAACTAAGAAACAGTTAACACGTTTGTTAATTTCAGATCGGTATCCGAAGTCCAGGAATATTTTTTTGTGGGTAAGGGAGTTTTGATGGGAAATTCTACTCTAGTTTTAATCACTAGGCAAGTGGGTTTGGCTCAGCTATCACTCTGGAAATTTCTGGTGGGAGTGAAAGGGAGTGCAGTTTATAAGAATATGTGTAATGTTATGTGCAGATAAACATAGCCAAAATGTAATTTTTCCTTCTCTCTCAAGTAGTTGGCTCTGAGTGTAAGTTATTTCAATTTCTAGAACAATATGCAATATGAAATAAATATTGATTTAATGCTAATTTAATTTAATTTTCATTTCTTTTTAAAAAGAAGTACCATCAAACCATCCATTGATATGCCAGTTATAAGAAGAACACCAGCAATGTATGATTTGGCAAATAAAATATATCCATCCTTGGTGTATGTATTATTAGATGAGCTATTAGCATAAAACTGTGCATTAGGAGGACATGCTCACAGATAAACTTGGGCCAAGGTTTCTTAACAGCTTAACAAGATAGACCTAGTTCAGTGAAGCCTCTAGTTGATTGATTTTCAGATCCTGAGAATTCCCAGCACATAAACAATTAAAATACAGGCTATTTATTATACAATGCTCTGCCAAACTCGAACCTCAGTTTTAATTTCCTGTTAAGTCTAAAATAGTAATGGAAGGCAAAAGGAGGAGATGGGTGCTTTAAAAGGGATTGAAACTAAAATCAGCCAAGAATAAAGAGGACAAAGAAAAGAATATGTGCTAATGAAGAAAATTTCTCCATGGTGCCACAGACTAACACTGGGATCTCTGGGGTCTTGTTTTTAGGACTCAGCCTGGAATGATAGGAAAAGCATGGAATACGGAGCCGAACAGACCTGGGTCCAAATCCTTTACAAGGCACCTACTGGCTCTATAAACTTGCACAAATTAAACTTTCTAAATCCTATTTTCTACAAAAGTGAATTGGGAAAAATACCAATCTAGCAGGATAAATGTTTAAAAGAAATAATGTGTGAAGTTTCAATGTAGTTCTTGAAAATTAGGAGAAACAAATACTAATCTCTTGCCTTTTCTGTGTACAAACCTTTTTAATGTGTGTGTTCCCTGAATTTTTTCTAGTCTCCTGTCTCCTCTTATTCACTAATATTTCTATTGGCCCTGCACTTACTTATCTAAATCCAGCCATTACAAAAGCTAATAAGAGAAATCTTGATCAGTAACAAATAATCCTCAATCTTGACCAAAGAAATAATGACCATTATTTGAGTATAAACAATTCTTATGTAACATGTGCACAGTGTAACTCATGAGGTTCCTTTCCAAGCTAAAAGTACCTCTTAGGGCGCCTGGGTGGCTCAGTTGGTTAAAGCAACTGCCTTCGGCTCAGGTCATGATCCTGGAGTCCTGGGATCGAGTCCTGCATCGGGCTCCCTGCTCAACGAGGAGCCTGCTTCTCCCTCTAACCCTCCCCCCTCTCGTGTACTCTCTCTCATTCTCGCTCTCTCAAATAAATAAATAAATCTTTAAAAAAAATAAAAGTACCTCTTAGAACTATTAGTTACTTAGGATAAAAAAGAAAAGCACTTTGGAGGGAAGGCAACATTGCCTCCATATTCATTCACTTTTTATTTATTTATTATTTATTTATTTATTTTCATTTAAAAAAAAATATTTTATTTATTTGACAGAGAGTGAGACAGCGAGAGAGGGAACACAAGCAGGGGGAGTGGGAGAGGGAGAAGCAGGCTTCCCACTGAGAAGGGAGCCGGATGCGGGGCTCGATCCCAGGACCAAAAGATCATGACCTGAGCTGAAGGCAGACGCTTAATGACTGAGCCACCCAGGCGCCCCTCATTCACTTTTTAAAATCAACAAATACTTAGTAAACACCTACTTTGTGCATCAGAAATGAAATCTGTCATGAAGGAACTTATAACAGAGTGACTAAGACAGGCATCAGTGAAATAATGTTTTTACTGGGGCGCCTGGTGGCTCAGTCCGACAAGCAGCCAACTCTTGGTTTAGGCTCAGATCATGATCTCAGGGTTGTGAGATTGAGCCCCGCGTCAGACACTGCGCTCAGTGGGGCGTCTGCTTGAGTTTTTTCTCTCCCTCTCCCTCTGCCCCTCTCTCCCTGCTCGTGCTCTCGCTCTAAGTAAAATAAAATCTTTTAAAAAAAGAAATCATTCTTAAATGTAAAATTGTAACTATAGTAACTATTATAAATGGAAGTATAATTAAAAATTCCATGTGAGGCTGTAAAAGAGAAGAGGTTGACATAGAAATATCCAGAAGCCTTCACTGAGTAAGAGACCTCGCCAATGTCTGAAAGTAAGGAGGAGTGGGCAGAAGGAGAGGGGCCAAGAAACCATTAGAATTCTCTCCAAGGTATTTTACCATTCGTTCATCCATTTAGTCAATGAACTATTCCTAACCAGATAACCAGATACAGGCAATCTTTGCTTTGCATGTTAGTGCAAGACCATAAAAATGAAGGCGCAAGCTGAAACCATGCAAAGCAATTATAATATCAATGGGAAAAATGGCATTTTTGTGACTTCAGAATTATAGTCAAAACATTAAAATTTTCTTATTCTCAGTTATTAATGTATAGGGAAAAATAGTAACAGTATTTTTTTATTTAAAACACTGATTTAAAATATTGGAAACATTGAGAATGGACGTGTATTATTTCTTTGTTAAAAAATGTATCAAGAGTGGCGGTGCCAGTTAAGCATCTGCCTTCAGCTCAGGTCATGATCCTGGAGTCCTGGGATCAAGCCCCACTTCAGGCTCCCAGCTCAGCGGGAAGCTACTTCTCCCTCTCCTCCCTGCTCGTGTTGTCTCTCACTATCTCTGTCTCTCAAATAAAGAAGTAAAATCTTTTAAAAAAATGCATAAATAGTGATTTGAACAGTGGTTGCCTTCTCATCATATAACATCTGATATGGTATGGAGTGAGCATCTTTGCTCTGCCTTGGTGAACTGTCACACTTTTTTCTAAGTTCAGATCAGCTTCCAACATTTTATCTTCCACACTTCCAATGCTGTGAAATTTCTCTGAGAATTCCTTTATGTCGAGTATTTTGTCAGAGCACTTCCTCTGGGATATCTTCAGCCTCTTTGTCCTGACCATTTCCCTAATTTATGTTGGTAAGTTCCCCTTCTCTGTTCCTCTAGCTGCATATCTGGAATCCCTTGAATGGTGACAGTGACACTATTTCCAGGCTGAACTACTTCATTTACATTTAGTTTGTTTCACGTCTAGTGTTACCACTTTTCATTCCTCTGCTGTAATTTCGTCTTTGTTGGTCAATTCCCTCTCTCAGATATCCACAGATATCCACAGGTTATCACTGGGAGATAAGGAGTCAACACGAATACATGTGTCGCTGTGTGCATATTGAGTAACAGGTATGTGGTGAACAACCACTGACAGGCTTTCAAAAAAGTAATGATTGGTCACTGATTACGATGCACATCTGTAGCTTATAACAAGATTTTTAGGTATTTATAATGATCAGGCAAGGTTAAAGCACACTGGTACAGAAAATCACAATAGTGGGAAAGAAACACTATAGGGGAAACACAAGAACCTTTTAGAGTCTGATGCTTACATAGATATAATTGATCTTTGTCTCCAGACCAACTAAACTGCCATCAGTTATCAATAAGTATGATTGATCTTTGTATAAGAACGAGAGGCATGAGTATTTTCTACACCTTATTGGTACAAATCCAGAATAAGGCATGTACATGCAATTTTTTTCAGACCAACCTTTAGGAAGAAATAAAATATAGAAAACATCACTAACAATTTAGGATATATAACTATTGAACAAGCAAAGGTGTACATAAAGGGTTTTGTTTTATGCTTCATGTTCAGTGTCCATTACATTTCAAAACCAGCTTTGATAACTCTGCTCAATTCAGCAGAAATCTCATATACACTAACTAGTATTTTAAAATTAAAGTCATTTATTCAGCAGTTGAGAAATTAGAGTTATTACTTATCTCATACATAATTCTACCGGTCATCCTGGTAGCAATCATTTCTCTCCATAATATCTCCTTAAAAAAAGCCAATAATCTTTTCACAGTGGATAATAACTTACACAGTGAATGTGAAAAGAGTGTTCAACTCCTTTGTGCAATCAACCCAATGTCTTTTGTTAAGTATGTATGACTCCAAATCAGTGTAAAATGGCAGTCTAGCAGTTAAACAGTGTGCCTTGCTGGATTTAATTAATTCTACTATTTTATGCCAAAAATTCCATTAGTTTCCATTAAAGGTCTTGATGTAGTGCAGGCTCCTTTATGTTTTGTAGTTAAAACAATCAAACTTCATTTCAAATTAAGGATTATACTGCAGAACTGAAGGAATGCTCGTGTAGCTCCCTAGCATTGAGTAAGTTACTCACTTTTAACAGGGTATTCAGAACATGAGTTAACTGCAAAACGGTTACCTCATAATAAATACATCAACAGAATATTTAAACCCACAGGAAAAAGGCAGCTGGGAAAAGGCAGTTAGGAGTCTGCCCTATGTGTTATAATTTTATGGTAATATTATAATATGCCATTGAAAATGAAAATTTCACTAGGGTTACTGGAAATGTTAGAAGCAGTGCAGCCAAATTTAGTATTATTATCCTCCTTGAGATTTATACTTCTGCTATATATGCTCGTTTAAAGATGCCATACATTAATAATTCATTATATATTTTTACAACCCTTCTTTTGGTTGGTAAAGAATACTTATTGTAAACCCACTGTGTGTAAAGAATCATCATCACTCTGTGATGACAAATATATAGATAACTGAGTCACATGGGAAATGAACCATAAAAGAGTGAAATGGCAGATCTTCACCAGCTCCCAAAGGGTGGAAACACCCAGGACTCTTTCTATTAAATATCAAGAATGTTTCCTTTGTCTATTCTACTTTTTTTGTGCTTGATGCCAACTTTCTTTTTACTTGGCTTGAAGATCAAAACCAATACTGCTTGGGGCACCTAGATGGTTCAGTTGGTTAAGAAGCTGACTTGGTTTCTGCTCAGGACATGATCTCAGGGTCATGAGATGGAGCCCCAGGTCAGGCTCTGGGCTCAGTGGGGAGTCTGCTTGATATTCTCCCTCTCCTTCTGCCCCTCCCCCACCCCACAATCTCTCTCTCTCTCTCTCTCTCAAATAAATAAATAAATCTTAAAGAAACAAAAACAAAACACCAATACTTGTTTATGTGAAATAATCATATTTATAATCTATAATAGATAAATTTTAGTTCTCACTTAAGGACTTTTTTTTTTAAGAGAGAAAGAGAGCATGTGCACACAGGTATGGGGGAGGGGCAGAGGGAGAGAGACTATTAAGCACACTCCTCCCTCATTGTGGAGCCTGACAAGGTCTCACAACCCTAAGGTCATAACTTGAGCCAAAATTAAGAGTCAGTGGCTTAACTGATTGAGCCACCCAGGTGCCCCAGGACTTTTAAAATATAAATACTGATATGAGTGCTTTACATGTGTTTTTTTACTGCCATAGGCTTATTTTTTATTAATCAATCACTCATCATCAAGCATGTCTTGAAAACTCACTATAGAGTAAGACTTTATATTAGTAGTTGGGGTTAACACTAATATAAAATTAGGTAGTTTATAATTATTATGCTTCAATTCTGAGGAGTTTATTCAAGATAGTTTATAATGGCAGAGAGTCCAAAATTTTGAACATTTTTGCCTGTGCCCATCTATGCTTTTCTTTTTGGGGAGATATTCATAGCTTTGTTCACAATCTTGAAATGTATGTTTTGATAAGCCTGAGATATTCTTCTGCACAGAGGGTGAAGCTATGTATAAGAAGAATTCACACTAAGTATTACATTGGATTACATGAATTACACAGAGATGGAGGGCAAAAGTTCAGAAAAGGTAATAATGCTGTGGGTTGGGATAGTAGAGAAGAGCTGCATGTAAGGTATGATTAAATGCACAAATAGAGAATATGTACTGTATCCCTGTTTTCTAGATGTATATGACATAAATACATTTTTCCATTTAATACACTACAGTGATAACTAAAAATCCTATTCCAACTTTATATTTCACTTAGGCTTAAACTCTTAAGCTACATAAAATAATTTGAAGGCCTAGTTAATATGACTGAACAATTAAATAGCATCAACATACTCCATGAAATGGATTTTGTCAAGAGATCAATATTTTCATCGATACTCCTTTCTGAAAAGATGTTAATGCTATGGATGAGATTAGGTTCAATTGATTCTAAAGAAAAAAAAACATAGGATAGTAATAATTTCTGTATTTAGTATTTTCTGTGTAACTGTCATAAAACCAACTTATTCATTGCTAAGTACAGTAAGTTACCAAAAAACAACAAAAGACTGAAGTATATAAAAACTTAATTTTTAGATTTCACTTCACATTTTCTTCTGTCCACCATTTTTTGTCAATTACTTAAATCTTGGATAAAACAAATTTAATACCTAATAGCTTCTTTAAAATTCAAAGCTATAGGCTTATCTGTAATTTATATGTCATATTCTGCAAATAAGGGGTGAATTGTTTTGAAGGGTTTAAAAACAAATGATGTTTCTTTCTTGCAGCCTTTATGAACAGATAATCATGTATATACCTTGCAGAACAGTAATAAACATGGATAAAACAATAAAACCTGTTCTCTTTTCATATATGCTGGGTTAAGTAGTAGGTATCAAACAGAATCACATACATAGTTACATGCAGATGGGAAAATTTGTTTCCTAATCTAATAACCATAAGATTTAAATTTTATATTCATTTTAGAGAAAACATTTTAGAATAGTTTTAGGAAAAATAGAAAAATTTCAACTTCATCCCATTACTGCATTAATTCAAATTTCTTTGTCTCAGTTGTTGACATAAATATAAATCATTGACTGTTAAGGACATAGATTCCCACTAATGAAAATGGAAACCAATTGAATTCTCTGGAACTGGTACAAATTATTCACATGATTCAGTAATAGTCCATTCTGGCAAATCACTATGACATGATGATTACAGCACCCCTTAAAAGGTAGTAAATTGTAATGCATGCACCACTCTGTGCTATCTTCACTTCTCTGTTAATTCAATATGTCCGCTAATAACAATGTCAACTCAAGATAAGTCTTTAAAAAATTAGAGTGAATAGAAAAATCAAGTTCTACTTGCTCAACTTGGATTCCCAAAGATAACTTAAAGAAATATGAGATAATATGAGGCGGGGGGGACTACACTAATTATAGAAAAATTACCTAATAGGTGTTTTTAATATGTGTGTACATATGTGTATATACATATATATGCAATATAAGTTTTCCTTATTGTTCACCATTGTTTAGTGACTAATAAAAAATAATCTTGAGAAAGCACTTTACCTTAGTCCTTCCTTAGATATGGCTATTATAGATTCTGTAGGGAAACATTTTAAATTAAATATAAAGGACGCATAAAAATATAATCTGAAATCATGGAATAAGTCTACCTCATAAACAAAGCCCACATTATGTGAGGCAGTTTTGCTGCATCAAACACCAAGACCGCTGGAGAAGGCCCAGAACAGACTTGCCTTAGTCTGGTTTCTGTTTACTAAATAATGCTGGAAAAGCTCTTCACTCTACTATGATTAAGGGCATATGCTAAAATGCTAGGGGCGATATGCAATGTTTGTGAATATCTTCAACATTGCGACACTGTAATTTTTAAATCAAGATTAAAATATGTTTTCAAGGTAAGAGAGTAAGAATTAGTGTTATACTAACCATTTTATGAGTAAGAAAATACTTAGCTATAAAATAAGTACGAAATTCCTTTTAAGTTTCTCTCTTTAGTATTTTTATTTTCTATAGCACTATTCTCCCTCAATTTTATACTTACTTTTGAACAAATTTTTAAAAATTTATAGAAAGCATATAATCATTTTGCACAATGTTGATTAATGTTTAAGGTGAGGGATGAAAAAAATACTTCTTTATATTTGAACACTTCACGATACTTAAGTATTTAAAACAAAAAGTAGGTGTTAACTTTGAATTTGACTCAACTATATAGTCTGGGAAAAATAACTATTATTTTGAGGTTTTTTCTAAAGTTCCATGTTGAGGAGTTATTTTAGCATTCAGATTAATTGGGAATGAAGATTTCAAAGGAGAAAATGATATTGTACATTACAGAATAAAAGAAATAAGGGGGGAAAAAACACCCTATAGCTGTGCTGTCTAAAAGAAATATCATGTGAGTCACATATATAGTTCAAAAAAAGATGTAATTTTAATAAAAATCAACCTTTGTTCCTTTCTTTAAAAAATAAAATAAATAAAATTTTCTGGTAGCCATATTAAAAAAAACAAAAAGAAATGGATGATTTTAACAATTTTAACAATATATCTTATTTAACCCAATATATATATACATATATATATAATCATTTCAAATATAATCAACCAAAACAAATTATCAATGGCATATTTTCTACTCTTTTTTTTATCTTAAGTCTTTAAAAGCTGGCTATGTTTTACATTAGCAGCATATCTCAATTTGGACACATAGGTAGTAGCCACTGTACTGAACACAAAGCCTTGGAAGACTGATTTGTAACACTCACAAACCCTACCTTTTACAAGAAATCTATATTTAAGGAAAGTGAGGATAAAAATGCATAGGAGATATCAAAAAATAGAAAATATCACAGTATAATAAGTTTAGTATTTTCCCCCTTGAATGTGAAAACATACCAGTAGAATTTTCCACAGAAGTGTAGTCAAGGGCAAGAAAGTAGGTCTGGAAGAACAGCTGAAGGAAGTATCGGAGCATGCTTCTTTTATCAATGCCTTGTATCCAGCACCAATTGCCGCCATTAACTTGTAAGACAAAATCATCTCAGTTGGAGGTACTGAGCTGTATATCTCTTATATAGCTTCTATTATTATTTTCTTTGGTTTAGACGTATGGCTATTTAAAAAAAATCTATATTTTTAGAAGGATGACTTTTTAATACCCATGTGTTTTAAAGTTAATCTTTCCCCTCTCTTCCTTGCATTCTTTGTTCCTCTGTGGCCTTTGCAACATGTGCCTGCTAAATAAATAAATAAATAAATACATGTATGTTGGGTGTAAGGGTGCATATTTATGAGAAACAGGCATGTGGGAAGTCAAACTGTGAAGAGAGCTTTGCTCACAGAGCCCTCTGACCCTTTGAAATACCCTCAGCTGTTCTTAAAACCACAGGAAACCTATTTGTTTATGGAAGTGTGCCAGGTGTTTCTTTTTCATAAATCTGTAATTGATTAATCATCATCATCTAGAAAAAAGGGCAACACCATGATGAAAGACTGTATCTTTATCTGTACATTAAATAAATAGAGTATTTTGAATGAGAAATGATAAAAAGATAAGGAGGGAAAGAGGAAGAGGGCAAATAGGAGCACAAAGTTAGACATGTGGCTTTATAATTTAATCATGTAATCCCAAGCCATTTAAATGTTACACCTACTTAGTAAAACCCTGCAAACTGACAAAATCTGTGAAAATTTTATTTTAGAGTTATGCCTGATTTAGTTATTTTTTCAGAATAATAAACAGTCAAAAGCAATGAAGTATAATGTTGTATGATCATTTAAAAAATGGCTATATTTATATAATATCAGATAATGTTTTATTAAAATTAGTTGTGAATAAAAGAAAATGCTGACACTAAGTGGAAAAATATATATTTGTGAATAGCAATATTCTTCTGTGGTAGCTTCCAAAATTTATTAAAAAATGGAAAATGGTCATTTAAGAGAGATGGCAGGAATGAAGAGAAAAATGATGGGTGCTGGGACACTAAATCAAACCATAGAAGAGGTGCATAAGCATAAGCATAGTAAGTTATAAAGCAGATCTTTCCCAGAGCCATATGACTTGAAATAAAGAACATGTGCCTGCAGTGGACAGTAAGGAAGAATAATTTACCAGCCTGGCTGTGCACTGAAACATCAGGGATGAATTTTAGCAGGGTCTGGGCTCTATGGCAAGAGGCAACAAAGGAATTGCATCACATTTTGAAGAATACAAAGTACATATTAAAAGTAGATTTGAAATATAACTGTAAATGATTGCTAGTTAACAAGAAATGACCATTGTCTTTTTGTCTTACACTGTAGTTTTATTTGGGCTTTTGTTCTGAATTATGATTTACAGATAAACAGTCTATTTCATAGTGACAGAATAGGCCAACGTAGATCATTGTATCAATGTAGATCATAGATAGAGTCCTAAGTTGTACAACTGATCAACTAGATAAACCAAAATACCTGTATATTGGTATTGCTCAAAGTGTAGTCCATGGAGAAATATCATCATCATCATCATCATCATCATCATCATCATCATCATCTGAGAGTTAGTTAGAAATGCATAATCTCAGGTCCCACTCCAGACCTACTGAGTCATGATCTGAATTTCAATAAGATTCCCAAATTATTTGAAAGTGTATTAAATTCTGAGAAGTGCTGTTCTAGAGTAGTAATCTCCTCTACCTTGTTATTAAATACTGGAGTTTCTGAAAGCCCAGTTAAAAAGCCCTTTTCTTGATCCCAGAGGTTGGGAAGATGACAGAGTAAGAGGACCCTAACCTCACCTTGTCACAAGAATATGACTAGATAACACTCACACCTGTGTAAATAACCCAGAAAACTACCTGAAGACTGGCAGAACAAACTCCACAGCTAAAGGTAGTGAAGAGGCCACATTGAAGAGGATAGGAAGAGTGGAGATGCAGTGGGTAGCAAAAATGTACCACAGCCTTCAGTGGAGGTGGAGAAGGGGGGAACCCTGGGCATAAAGAAGGGGAAAAACACAGACTCTCACACTGGGGAGCCTATATGGGGATGATGAACCCCCTTAGCATTTGGCTTTGAAAGGGAGAAGGGCCAGATTTTGTGAGTTCTTACAACCAAAGAGACTTAAATCCTGGGATTTTAGGAATCAGCAAGCTGGGTTCTGGGAGAGCCCAGAGGGAAACAGGAAGCTGAGTCCCTACCCTTAAAGAGAGAGCCCTATAGACAGCACATGGAGATACAGCACAGAAGCAGCAGTTTGAAAAAAAAAAAAAAAAGTTTGGTGCATTTGGGAAAAAAAGCTATTTACTCATCTCAAAGCATATCTTGGAGAGAGATTCCTCCAGGAACAAAGGAGTTGGCAGGTGACATTTCCCTCCCTTGCCCCTCAACATAACACACAGCCACCTGTAGGAACCAACACAGAGCCAACACTCACTACCCAACTTACCTTACCCCAAGGCCTGCCCCCTACACTTTGGCAGATCTGCCTTTTTCAGTCACATTTGCCTCAGTCCAGGTTCTGTGGTTCCCCTCCACCCCGCCCCCCGAAAACCAGCAAAACCCTTGCCAACACCTCATCTCCTGACCAGTGTGTTTTGCAGGGCCTTTGTCTCAGTGGCAGCAGTGGTGATGGTGGTTATTAAAATTGTGCACCCCACCTATGTAGCCCTGTCCCTGTAACAGCAACTGCAGGTCTCACTTTGCAAGCACACTTGCCCACACCTTGTTAAAACTGCTTGCCCACCCCAGCCAGGGACCAAACACTGCCTGTAACAGGCAAAGAGAGCCTCTGCAGACAACTGGACTAAAGGAAAAAGCAGCCAAGACAGGACAGCAGGGCACATGCAACACACATAGGAGACAACCCATGAAATGCCAGGTTCTGGGGAACAGGGGACATTGCACTGCAGGGCACTACAGGATCTCTTCTTCATAAGGCCATTACTTTCAAGAGCAGAAGTAGCTGACTTTCCTAATACACAGAAACAGACATAGAAAGTTAGACAAAGACAGAGGAATATGTCCCAAATCAAAGAACAGGACAAAACACAGCAAGAGACTTAAGTGAAACAGATGTTAAGTAATATGCCTGATACAGAATTTAAAGTAATGATCATAAAGATACTCACTGGATTTGAGAAAATAGTAGAGGGCATCAGTGAGACCATTAATGAAGAGATAAAAAAAGAACAAATCAAATGTGAAGAACATAATAAATGAAATTAAAAAATACACTAGATGGAATGAATAGCAGACTAGAGGAAGCAGAGGAATGAATTAGTGACCTGGAAGACAGGTTAGTAGGAAGTAATCAAGCTGAGCAAGTGAGAGAAAAAAAAATTATGGAAAATGAGAATGATGTAGGGAACTCAGTGACTCCATCAAGTGTAATAACATTCTCATTATAGGGATCCCAGAAGAAGAGAGAGAAAAGGACAGAAAATTTATTTGAAGAAATAATAGGTAAAAATTTACTTAATCTGGGGAAGGAAACAGACATCCAGATCCAGGAGGCACAGAGATCCCCCAGCAAAATCAATCCAAGGAGGTCCACATTAAGAAACACTGTAATTAAAACGGTAAAAAGTAGTGATGAAGAAAAAGTTTAAAAGCAGCAGGGAAAAGACACATTCAAGGGCATATAGTTACATACAAGGGCAACCCTATAAATCTATCAGCAGATTTTTCAGCAGAAACTTTGCAGGCCAGAAGAAAGTGGCATGATATGTCCAAAGTGCTGAAAGGAAAAAAAAAAAAAAATCTCCAGCCAAGAATCCTCTATCCAGCAAGGCTATCATTTAGGATAGAAGGAGAAATAAAGAGCTTCTTAGACAAACAAAAATTAAAGGAGTTCATGACGAATACACCAGCCCTATTAAGAAATACTAAAGGGGACTGAGTGGAAAGGAAAGACCATACACAAAAGTATGAAAAGTAGGAAACACAAAAGCAGTAAAAATAAGTATATCTTTAAAAATCTGTCAAGGGATTCACACAATAAAAGGACATAAAATATGATATCATATGCCTAAAATATGGAGGAGCAGAGAAGTAAGAATTGGTTCAAACACAAGTGGCCATCTATTTAATATACATTGCTCTATGCAGAAGATGTTATAGACAAACCCAACCATATATAAAAAAAAAAAAATAATAGATATGCAAAAAATAAAGAGATAGGAACCCAAGTATATCACTAAGGAAAGCCAGCAAACCATGAAAGTGAGCAAGAGAAGAAAGGATCAGAGAAAAACTACACAAACAACCATAAATCAATTCACAAAATGGCAATAAATATAAATCTGTCAATAATTACTTTGAATTTAAATGGACTATATGCTCCAATTAAAAGACATAGTGTGATCAAATGGATTAAAAAAACAAGACCCAGCTATATGCCACTTACAAGAGCCTCATTTCATACCTAAAGAGACATGCAGATTGAAAGTGAGGGGAGGAAGAAACAGTTATCACACAAATGGATGTCAAAAGAAAGCCAGGGTAGCAATACTTACATTGGAAAAAATAGACTTTAAAACAAAGACTGTAACAATAGACAAAGGACATTACATAATAATAAAGTGGACAATCCAACAAGAAGACATAACAATTGCAAATCTTTATGCACACAACATGGGAGCAACCAAATACATAAAACAGTTAATTACAAACATAAAGGAACTAATTGATAATAATACAATAATAGTGGAGGATTTTAACACCCCACTTATATCAATGGAAATATCATCCAAACAGAAAACCAATAAGGAAACAGTGGTTTTGAGTGAGCCCAGAAGGATTTAGCAGGATTTAACAGACATATTCAGAACATTCCATCCTAAAACAGGAGAATATAGATTCTTTTCAAGTGCACATGGGACACTCTCCACAATAGATCTCATATTAGCTCATAAAATAAACCTCAACATATTTAAAAAATAGAAGTCATACAATGCATCTTTCCTGACCACAAAGCTATGAAACTAGAAATCAACCACAAGAAAAAATCTGGAAAGAGCAAAAATACATGGAGGTTAAATAACATGCTACTAAACAATGAATGGGTCAACCAAGAAATCAAGAAAATAAATCAAAAACTATATGAAAAGAAATGAAAATGAAAACACAATGGTTCAAAAACTGGGATGCAGCAAAAATTGTTCTAAGAGGGAAGTTTATAGCAATACAGGTCTACCTCAAGAAGCAAGAAAAATCTCAAACACCCTAACCTTACACTTACAGGAGCTAGAAAAAGAACAAACGAAACCCCATACCAGCAGAAGGAAGGAAATAATAAAGATTACAGCAGAAACAAATGATATATAAACTAAAAAACAAGTGAACAGATCAATGACCAGGAGGTGGTTCTTTGAAAAGATCAATGAAATTGATAAACCTCTAGCCAGACTCATCATCACCACTACCACCACCATCACCACCACCAAAAACAAAAAGAGAGATAGAGGAAGGACTCAAATAAAAAAAATCAGAAACAAAAGAGAAGAAATAACCAACACCCTGAAATACAAATTATTGTAAGAATATTATGAAAAATTATATGGCAACAAATTGGACAACCTAAGAGAAATTGATAAATTCCTAGAAACCTAAAACATACCAAAACTGAAGCAGGAAGAAATAGAAAATTTGAACAGACCAATTATCAGCAATTAAATTGAATCCATAATCAAAAAACACCCAACAAACAAAAAGTCTGGGACTAGGCAGCTTCACAGGTGAATTCTACCAACCATTTAAAGAATAGTTAAAACCTACTATTCTCAAACTGTTCCAAAAAATAGAAGACAGAGGAAAACTTCCAAGCTCATTCTATGAGGCCTGCATTACCCTGATACTAAAACCAGATGAAGACACCCGAGAGAGAGAGAGAGAGAGAGAGAGAGAAAGAAAGAATGACAGGCCAATATCTCTGGTGAACAAAGATGGAAAAATCCTTGACAAAACATTAGCAAAGAGAATCCAATAATACCTTAAAAAATCATTCACCACAATTAAGTGGGATTTATTCCCAGGATGCAAGTGTGGTTCAATATTCACAAATCAATCAATGTGATACATCACATCAATAAGAGAAAGGATAAGAACCATATGATCATATCAATAGATGCAGAAAAAGCATTTGACAAAGTACAACATCCATTCATGATAAAAAACCTTCAACAGAGTAGGTTTAGAGGAAACTTACCTCAACATAATAAAACCTATAGCTAACATCATACTCTATGGGAAAAAACTCTCAGGTCAGGAATAAGACAAGGATGTCCACTCTCATTTTTATTCAACATAGTACTAGAAGTCCTAGCCACAGCAATCAGATAAGACAAAGGAATAAAAGGCATCCAAATTGGTTAGGAAGAATTAAAATCTTCACTATTGGCAGATGACATAATACTATATGTAGAAAGTCCTAAAGACTCCACCAAAAAAAACTACTAGATCTGATAAATGAATTCAATAAGGTCTTAAGATACAAAAATCAATCTACAGAAATCCATTGCATTTCTGTATACTAATAATGAAACAGCAGAAAGAGAAATTAAGAAAACAGTTCCATATATAATTTCACCAAAAACAGTAGAATACCTAGGAATAAACTTAACCAAAGAGGCGAAAGACCTGTATTCTGAAAACTATAAAAACAATGATGAAAGAAATTGAAGAGGACAAAAAGAAAATGGAGAGACATTCCATGCTCATGGATTGGAAGAAAAAAATTTGTTAAAATGCCCATACTACCCAAAGCAATTTGCAGATTTTAAAATCTTTTTTTTTTTTTTTTTTTTTTTTTTTTTTAGAGAGAGAGAGGGAGAGAGAATTTCAAGCAGGCTCCATCTCTCAACCCTGAGATCATGACCTGAGCTTAAATCAAGTGTTGGACACTTAACTGACTGAATGACTCAGGTGCTCCAGCAACCTGCAGATTTAATGCAATCCCTGTGAAAATACCAAAACATTTTTCAGAGAACTAAAACAAACAATTCTAAAATTTGTATGGAATCACAAAAGACCCAGAATAGCCAAAGCAATCTTGAAAAATGAAAACAAAACTGGAAGTATCACAATTCCAGACTTCAAGTTATATTACAAAGCTGAGGTAATCAGAACAGTATGGTACTTGCACAAAAATTAATAAAAAAATCAATGGATCAAAATAGAAAGCTGAAGAAAGAAAACCCCACAATTACATGGTCAGTTAATCTTCAAGAAAGGAGGCAAGAATATGGAATGGGAAAAGTACAGTCTCTTCAGCAAATGGTGTTGGGAAAACTAGACAGCTACATGAAAAGAAAGAAACTGGACCACTTTCTCACACATTACACAAAAATAAACTCAAAATGGAGTAAGGACCTGTACGTGAAACCTGAAACCATAAAAATCCTAGAAGCACAGGCAATAATTTCTCTGATATTGATTGTAGCAACATCTTTCTAGATATATCTCCTGAGGTGAGGGAAACAAAAGCAAAAATAAACTATTGGGATTGCATCAAAATAAAAAGCTTCTACACAGCAAAGGAAACAATCAACAAAACTAAAAGACAGCCTACTGAATAGGAGAAGATATTTGCAAATGACATATTTGATAAAGGGTTAGTATCTATAATATGTAAAAACTTATACAACTCAACACTAACAAAAACAAATATTCTTATTAAAAAATAGGCAAAAGACATGAACAGATATTTCTCTAAAGTAGACATATAGATGGCCAACAGATACATGAAACGACGCTCAACATCACTCATCATCAGGGTAATGCAAATCAAAACCACAATGAGATATCACCTCATACCTGCTGAATAATAACTGAATAACCAAAAATTTAAGAAATAAATGTTGGTGAGGATGTGGTAAAGAAGTTATCAATTCTTACTATATCAGTTCCACTGAGATAAAAGCAAATTTAATATTATATTAATATGCCAAATTAAACAGGTATTTCTTTACTTGCTACCAAAATATACCGTGTCTTTTGCCTATCTTCAGTGAAAATCCATAAAAGTAGACTCCACATTCATAATTACAATGTAATTAATGTTATTTGATAATGTGAGCAATTCAATGGCATTTTATATATATGAATGGACATATGTACATATTGAATTGGAGGCTAAAATAGCTGTGATGTGCTTTTCCTATAGTCATCATACCTACATGCCAATATGATACATTGCTTTAAAAGTAGAACAATGAAAAATTTAATTCAGAAAAAACAAAAATTACCTACTGTGTAATACTCTGAAATTTTTTAAAAATCAACTTTGTAAGCACTTTTCTTTGTGGAGATTGCTCTGAGCTAAAATGGCCCAAATTAGTACACAGAAGAGAAAGAGATAGAAGATAGGCTTATTCTTTGTAAAACTTAAAAGCAAAATTGCATTGCCATTTCTATATCCTTAGTTATGATATTTAGCATTTTATGAATTTATGTCACTGATATATTGTAAATTACAATGTCATGATGCCTACTTAAAGTGAGTCTTGAAACAAGAAGATGTATGATTAAATCAATTAATTGCTAGCTAATTATTTTATGGATCCTGACTGGCTAACTGCACTAATCTACAAACTTTAATAAGTATTCATGTAGGAGTGAAATGTTTTGGTTTTTTAAAATAACAAAGGCAATAAAGTGTAAAAGTCATCCATTCTCAGAAGATAATTGAAAATATCATCTTTAATGCATGAATATTCTGAACTTCAATCACTTACTAAAAGGTTTTTGTCATACTTGTTGATTGATAAGAGTTAATACAAAGAAGATAAGCTGAAAGCAGAAGTCTAATGATGCCAACTACTTTAGGTCTTTAAGCACTTTTGTTTTAAGGTTAGGTTAATATAATTTATTGTCCTATATTTATCATTCATAGGTAACTCATCTTTTTTTCTATGCATTGATTCATCTCCTTATAAATTCTATAAACAATAGGAAATGTGAATAATTTTCACCTTGTAGAAATCCTTCCATTTCTCAGGCTACGTATGCTCAGTTGCTCTCTTATTGTCACTCTGCAAGTCAATATTAGAGTCAAGATACATAGCCTATAGTTTCCTAGTCCTATATATGTCCTCAGAGTATTCAATTACACACTAGAGAGCAATGGCAGATGTTAACGGTGATTTATGGTAAATCGTTAGCTATTGTTCCATTTTCCATTTATCCCAATGAGAGCTTTGCCTATTTAGAAACTACTGCACCTCCACCCCCACTTTATTTTTAAGGAAAAGATCTATTGAGGATATTTGTAAAATCCTGACAATTCTGGGGTGTGGGCAAGCACGTTGTCTAAAGTAGAGGAATGTGTGTCATATTTCCCATTATAAAAATAACAACCAGAGAAAATGTTACTGCTTTGCTTTGTTCACCTTTTCAGTGGGTGTTCCCATCAGAATCATTGGTCATCTTTTCATTTCTCAAGCAAATCATTGCTTAAATTTCTTTTCTGCTATTTTCTTCCTTACACTTTACAGCGACACTCCATTTTAAAAAGCTACTAGCCTCAGTGCTCACATTGTTACTATCTCCTCTGAGCTCATAGGTTAAAACAGAAAAAAAAAAAAGATTATTATTAGACTATTACAGAATCCTGGAAAAACAGAACTAGATCTGATGTTGGAAGTCATTCATTGAATCAGTAATTTTCATTTATAGGTGAAGTGGGCAGAGGTAGGGGTGTATGCAAATGTGTAGGTCACAGTTTCCTTGGCTGACAAAGAACTTGGAGTAAGGCTTGGGTTCAACACCCTCGAGACTTCAGGTCACAGTTGTAGAGATGATAATGATAGCCATTCTATCTGTGAATTTAGAAATATGATAATGTAGATAAAAGTATTTTGAAAATACAAGTTATTACTGTTGATAGTTACAAAGAGATTAAATGAGACCTAAAGAAAAGGAATGACTTTCCTGAAAGTATAGAGATAGAGTTGGGACCAGAGTCCTGGTTGGGACTACAATTGGTTCTGGTTACTACTGCTATGTAACAAATTACCCCAAAACTGAGTGTGACTTAAAACAATTTTATTTTGCTCCCTATTTTGCAATTCAGGAATTAAAGAAGAGCTTGGCTGAGTAGTTTGCACTTGCAGCTTCTTCTGTAGTTGTAATCAGATGTCAGCTGGGATGGGTTCAGTCATTGGAAATATGTACTGAACAGGACATCTGAGATGGCCCACTGATGGATGGCAGTGATGCTGGCTCTTGGTTAGGATTTCACCTGGATCTGTCTACATCTGAAGCATCTAGGAATGGCCTCTCCAGTGTGAGGATCTCAGGCTAGTTAGACTTCTTACATGGTGTATGGCTTCCCTCAGAGTGAACGTGTCAAGAAAACCAGGTGGAAGTTACATGGCTTATTTATGAACTAGTCTTGGAAGCATCACCATCATTGCTACCATGCTTTATTGGTCAAAGGATTCATAATCCCACTCAGATTCAAAGGGAGGTGACATAAACCCCAGATCTCAATGGTAGAAGGGACAAAGAATCTGGGACTGTTTTAAAAACCTACCAAATTTGGTTTGCGTCTGGTGTGCATAGTCATATTCTGTCACTCCTACTGAGAAACTGTATGAAAAGCTATCATTTCCCATATCTCTATGAATGGCCAGATACACAGTTCTCATGGTAGAACTACAGTTGACCTGAAAATAAGAACAGTGTCATATATCATATATTTAAAACTTTGCAGCATATCATTCAACAGACTATCAACAAAATGTAACTGAGTACAGCTGCATGAGACTTGAAACCTAGGTACTAGTAACACAACTATTTAAACAAAATGCCCTCAAGACCAGCAGGAAAGGAAGAAAAGTAAACATGAATTAAAAATAATGTTCTTAAGTTGCTATAACAGAAATATGCACAGCATGGACTCTGGAAGGGCTTTACTGCACAGGAAGTTAAAGAAATGGTTGCAGAGGATTGGGATTAGAGGGGCATCTGGAGGGATCCTTGACCAACGAGGTGGCCAGACCTCTACCTGTCCACAGACATGGCATTCCACATGCACACATATCTGAGAAGCCAAAAAGTATGAACAAAAAATTCAAGTTAAATTTGATATGGCTATGGTGTAAGACAAAAATGTGATATAGTTAAAGAAGATGAGTCTGGGAAATTAAGAAAAATCCAGAAATAGAAGTCTCTTCTAACATGGTCAGGAGTTTGTATATCAAGATATATGTGGTCATTTAGTATTAATAATGTAATTCAAATAATTGAAAAGTGGGTTAGCATTATAAGATTCCTTTGGGGATACTTTCAAACAATGGAAATGGTGTAATTAAAATATTTCAAAGTAGTCAAAACTGCATGAAGTTATAACCGAATTCGGAATGAAGAGGAAGCATATTTAAACAAACCATTGGAGTTTAATACAAAGCCTATATGAAATATAAATGAAACTGGATTGAAATCAGGTGTTGACTTAATTTAACTTTGCCATGGTATGAGTTGGGTTATGTTCAAATCATCTAGTATTTGCATTTACATACAGTAATCAAGATGGAGCAAGCAATAAGGAGAATAGATTCTACATTTTAATTCTCCAGGAACAAAACACATGGTCTTCACATCAATTGGCTCCTGTGATTTTCCTGCATGTGAGCTGGCTAATTGAAGTGACTGAGGGTTTCCTCCATCAGGTACAAAACAAAGATCCTTTGTGGTTAAAATTTTCTGCACATGGAATGTGTTAAAGTCAGGATAAATATGCAGGGTCTTGCTTACAGCTCAAAGATTTAATTACTTGTAAGAAGAATGTCTGTTGAAAATAAGTGGGATGCAGGACAATAATTCAACAGGAGCAAGTGGGGCTTCAATGCACAAGGTCCATGCAGTAGAACCTTGTTCCCCAATGTGTGCTTTGCCGAGCCCCAGCATAGACAGCAGTTGCGAGCTTGTTAGAAATGCAGGATCTCAGGTCCCAACACATCAGAATCTGCCTTTTAACCAGATTCCCAGGTGATTCCGAAGGGCATTAACATTTGGGAAGCATAGATAATGGGTACAGGACATGGTAGGTTTAGGATAACCTTGAAGGATGAAGTGTAGACCTTTTGCATTTATTTTCATGAGTTGGTTGAAAGAAAATGGGTTAAGTCTTGAAGTGGAAGAAAACACATGAAGGAACATACCAAGATGAGAGAAAAATTCAAAAGCAGTGGTGATTGAACAGGTCATTAAGAAGGGGCAGAAGTCATATGTATAATTACTTTATATATATAAAGAGTGGAATTAAGTAATGGAGAGTTAGAAATAGTCTAACTACTAATCGAATAGTCTGCTATCAAGTGCCTACGACATTGGTTGGCATATGGGAGACATTCAATATCAAAATTAATTGAGTGAATAAGCTTTACATATATCACTGTATCACATAAAGTGATTTTGCATACATTATTTCACTTTGAGTCTCACAACATCCCCATGAAGTAGGTAGAATGGGTACTTGGCATCATTAGACAAATGCTTTCAACTTGTCTACTTCGTAATAACTTAAAATCAACAGGTATGACAAAACCTTTTAGTGCATGATTGATGTTAAGTATATTCATGCATTAATGATAGCATTTTCAATTGTCTTCAAAGGAGGATAATTTTTACACGATACTGCCTTTGTTTAAGAAAGAGTAAGATAGTTAACTGCTATATAAATGCTAACTTTGAATAGCGAAGTTACTCAGTTTAATTAATTTTCCAATTTGTATCCTACTTTGCTACTTTCAAGGATTTAAAGCAGGCATCATGAACAATGTAGTTTAAAATATATGAGGGAGATAGGTTAGGGACATACCATACTTTGTCATTATTGAAAGAGAATTGAAAATGACATAATGTCAGGTGATTCTAAAAACCAGGGGCCACCTCTTGCATTTCTTTCACCTTGGTGCAGAACACTTGGCCATTTAGCCTCCTTTAACCATAGCATATAAAACAGAATATTGAGAATGTTGAAGTACAGCGAAGTAGTAATGTTTTAAAATCACAGGTAGGACTAGGATTTGAAGTCACACTTTCTGATTAAAAATTGAGAAAATATTCCTCCATGGTAAAACTCATTTTTAATTTCAAATTTGAGACATATTGTCTAATGTGTATCTGACCAAGAGATAGTTGTTTGTAATTATTAGGAACTGTCCATGTAAATCTGGACCACATTTTCAGCATAAATTGTCCCTCAAAACAGTTTGATCATGTTAAAGGAATAAGTAAAAGTTGGAATTCTCATTGTAGAGAAAGAACAAAAGTAATTCAAGAACATATGATTGCTTTATTTTGTTGGATAAATATTTGATTCATACAAAGATATACTGGATTTTGTATTTTATTAGATGAATAATTTTTCTTAGATATTGAGCCTTTTTTATGTTGTTGAGGACAGACACTTTTTACATGACAAACCAAAAAACTTTTTAAAAAATTGGTAGTACAATCTTATTCTTTCAATGTATTGTTCATTCTAAACCTGCTCAAATTCATCATAAGCAAAAGCAATTAAATATAATTACTTTAAAGGATAATTAGGGTTTTTTGTCCCATCTTTAGTTTTAATTGTCTAAAGTCTTAAAAGTTCATATTTTTTTAAACATCTGAGCTGGATACTAATCTCTGGAATCAAATACAGTCAACCACATTATGAAGTTCAACTTGTGTTGAACTCTACCAAACTACTTAGTTTGGGGAGATTTCTCTGAAGATGAAAAAGAAACTGTTTTACTCCATTGATACTCATAAGGGTCCACTGATGTTATCCAATAAAAAAATTATAATTATAATTGCTACCATATTTTCTACACTGGCTATGCACAAGGCACTCTCTTGGGCACCTGATACACGATGTCTCAATTCTTACAGCCATCATTCCAAAAAGTGTTATTATCCTCAAATTATAGAAGAGGAAATGAAAACTTAAAGAAGTTAAATTTGCCAAAGGTCACAACTCAGGCTCTATTTTAAATACTGTGTTCTTTATACCAGGCTGACTGCTTATTGCATTATACAAAGTCACAACTTTAACAAAATAGCATCTGCATTTTCAGGAAATCACAGGGCTTAGCATATCTGTAAATCTCTTAGGAAGAATCCTTCAGGTAAAGAAAAGGAATAACGATATTATTATACATTATTACACAATAATTATACAATTACACAATAATATAATAAAATCTAGTTCTGAGAAAAAAGATGGCATGTAATATTTAATTTTGAAAGAAATGGTAGAGAATTTCCTCATTTTAAAGTTAGCTAGGGCAAACAACTTGTGGAATGGTTATATGGCAAATGCACAGTGGTAAAGACACTATATATTTTATTTTCTAAAGCAGGATCCTTTTGAGACTGAAAAGGAGTAAACACCAGACAGATGGTGGGACTGCAAACTTTAACTGGGACTGTCCTGGGGTAACTGGATTGTATGGTCATCCTATACATAGGAAATTATAAATGCTGATAAAATCGAATTGGTGAGTGATAGAGACAGAGCTGAGACTAACCTGAACTCTTAGTCAGAAATACTTTTTTTCTCTAAGGATTGAATTAAGTAATTGTATATATCTTATGGAATTTTTTTTCTAGAATAGGTATGCCAAGTAAGGGTTTGGAAGCTTTGTCTGATGTTATTTATTGCTCCCTAGATAGGGTGATCTGATGTAATTAATTATCTTTGAAAAAGGATGCTTTAAAAAAGATTAGAGACTATCCCAGGTTAGAGAAAAAAGGGGAGATAAAATGCAGGAATGATTCAGCCTTTTAGTCTTCCTGATTCAGAAGCTGTATAATTTCCCTCTTAATCAAACTGCACTGTTCTTAAATCAGATATTTAAAACATTCCATTAAGTACTAAAAAAAAGTTGTAAGAACAACAAACAGACCACATAAAAAATAAATCTGCAAATGCTAAATATTTTTGCATTGTGTTAAAAATAATTTATATAATTCTAAAACTAATAAAATTGAATTGACTATTCAATAAATGGAATTTTATATCATGTTTGTTATCAGCTAAATAATTCATTATTCCATTTTATACACACACTCTTTAATTAACTTACTGACTCAGAGGTAAGGTGCTGCTAATCCATTCATTTCCCCAAGCCCACAAAGAAAAAAAAAAAAGTACAAAACATGTGTGAGTATAAGAGCAAAAGGTTAGGACTTTAATATGAAGGAATTTTTAATCAGAGGAGAAAGCAGCTGGTTGAGGTTCTCTCTACCTCCAGCTGGAGATCCCAGATTGCATGGTGATTAGTGACACCTGTTTCCTACTAGGCTTTTCCTGAATCAGGCAAAGCATGAAGTTGACTGTAGAAGTGTTCTTGGCATTTTGTTGTACTTTCTTTTAAAAACCACATTTTCTTTTAAAGTCAGATATTTATTTTTAGCCATGGTGTGTGTATTAAAAAAAAAAAATGAGAGGCCAAATTTGCCTGCAGGTAATAGGAAACTACTTTACAAGGGGAAACAGGGAGGATAATGTTGTTTTTTTCTTTTCTTCAGTAATTTGGAAAGAGTCTATTTTAGTATACTCATAAATGCTTTAAAGTTTTTTAAAGATTCACCTGAAACTTCCAGTTTTCAATACTGTTTCATTATCAGAATCATATTATCTACATGAAATCACTGAGGGAACTTTTAGCTCAGTATGAGAGCCACAAGTTCGCCTCACTCTTTATTCCACTGTGGTTTCAGGACTCCTTTGTTTCATCCACCACTTTCTTGGAACCTGTATTCATTTAGTTTCCTCTTTCCACATGTCAGAGTTGGAATGGACTTAAAAGACAATCTGGTTCAACTTGGCCATTGTATAGGTGAGAATTTTGAGTCCCAGAAAAGAGAAGTTACTTACTCAAGATTATACATCTTTAAGGGGGCAGAGCTGAAACTAGGGTGTACCTAAGACAAGGGACTAGGTAAAGCTACTCAAGGATCAGGGGATCTATGGGATTAATCATGGGATCAGTGAGCCACTGATTTCAAATTCTTTATGAAGTTTACAAAATTATGGTCCAAGTAAGAGGGGTGCCCTCTCTAGGTAGTTACAACAAAGAGACTAGAACCCAAGTTCCCAAACACCCAGGTCAGGTGACCACTTTCTAATACCCCATGCTATGTTTCATATATAAACCCCACCACAAAAAAATAGCCTGGAGAAATCCTGGGTCCCAGGAGATAGACATTTCAGAAATTAAATTTACTGCTTATGATTTGGTCCAGTACATGATTGCTTTTCATGTTTCTGCATCCATGGAATGAATACATTTATTTAAGGACTTTCACAGAGTTCCAACTATGTACTAGGCACTGTGTCATACTTAAATATTTACAGATAAGCCCACAACTGCATTTACAACTTTAATCACCTATTGCCAACTTGAAATACGCATTAATATATACTTAAGTCTAGCACTCCTAAATTTTAACCGCACATTCCAGAATAAAAAAAAAAATCCACATTATACTGGTAACTCATGATTAAAAACAAGCAGTGGTATAAGGGAAAAAGCACTAACATTGTTGTCAGAAAATATTTTAGTCCTTTACTGTTTAAATTCTGACATTTAATTAAATCATGTCATCAAACATAAGAGCCAAAACACGATTAGATTTTAGAGACAAGGTAATATTTAGTATAGATTACAGGAAACAAAGCATCGTTAGAAAAAAACATAGGACTAAAAATTATAAGACGACTTCCTGTTTTAACTTTTCTATTTACTAGCTTTGACTGTGGCAGAACACAGTCTGTGCTTCACTTTCTTTATCTGCAAATAAGAAAATTTGACTCATCATTTAAGATTCCTTCTAGCTCCACCATGATTGAGATTTGAAAGAGTAAATATAATTTCAAGCTATGATCTGTTTAGTCAAGAGTTGCATTAAACACAGGGTAGCTCAAGAGATACAGAACTATATTGACGTCCATTTTAAAACAATATGCATGCTATGTTCTTACTACATGTAACATAATGCAGGTGCAGAAGTTGTGTGTGTGTGTTTATGTGTTTAATACACTTATATGTATATAATACAGTTACATATATATAAATACCATTCCCTTTTAATAGAAACAAAGACCATGTGTTCATAGAGTCAAAGACTTTCTCACTATAATTCCTTAGTGTGTGATCTTAATTAAAAAAAAAATCAATGGGCAATAATGTCTGTTGCCAGTGACATGATGGTGTATTATGTTAAGGCATATATCAATCAAATGTCTGTATATCAGCTTCTACCATGAAGGTTTCATTTTCCCCACAGAGAGGCAGGATAACCATTGCAACTAATGAAAAGGTGACTCATTGGTTCAACCTTCAAGAACTAGATAGTAAAGTTTCAGCTACTTAAGGAATTTCTGGAGCCTCAAGGATGTTACTTGATCTCTCAAAGTACTGGAGCCAGCAAAGGCACTTACGAGAAGAGAGTTGGAAAGAGAGATGCCTGGGGGGCTCAGTTGGTTGAGCTGCTCGGGCTCCTTGCTCAGCGGGGAGCCTGCTTCTCCCTCTGCCTGCCGCTCCCCCTGCTTGTGCTCTCTCTCTCTCTCCCTCTCTCTCTGACACAATGCCCTCTAGAAAGCTTACAAGAGGCAAAGAGAACTAAATAGAAGACAATGCAGTTAAGTTGGATACAAATTGATCAATCAATCAGCCATTGGGACAGGCATGGGTAGTCATGTTAGATGAGTCTTTCTAGTGAATGTGATTAGATGATACTGAAAAAAAATGAGATGGAGTGAGGTAAATTAGGTGGGAGACATAGGTGGGGAAGGGGATGAATGGACAAAGAATGAAGTGTACCTTCATTAGAATTTCTCTAATTCTTTCTGCTTTTATAATTCTGGTTCTTTCTTAGAGGCATCTTACAGCTATCCTTTTAGAAATTGTGTCTTTTAGAGAAAATTTTATTCCTGAAAGCTTACTAGGGAAAAAGCTGACAACTCCTCTAGAGACACTGGTGACTCAAATTCTAGCCCTTACCCTCACTTCCTCACTCTCTTTGAGTGAAATCTCTCCATGGCTTAGAAGATTTCATCACCTTTCTCTTAGGATGAATACAAATAACTCATTCGTGTAAGTACATGTCATCATTGTTTATTATGTTTCCTTCTTCTCTCTCCCAACAATTAAAACACTCTTTTTATTAACTGTTTCGGGAAAAAAAAAACAATGAAAGTATATTTTATTAACAAAGCAACTTGTTACCTGGTTTTAAACAGTATAAACTATTTTTCTATGAGTGAATCCCTCTTTAGCTACTAGAGGGGCTATCGTTATAAGGTCAAGATGAGTGATTCTCTCAACTTTGTGATATTTACCAGAAATTCAAGTCAGGCGAGGACCACCATGCCTACCTCTAGGCAGTAGAGACATCAACCCATTGCCTTCTTTCTTTTCCTTGGTGACTAAAACATGGAAAAGGACTGGTACAATTAAGGATCTGAAGTTATGTACACTCTTCTTTTCCTCCCATTTGAATTGGTCCTATCTTTATTTCTAGTGAACAACTTATGAGTTCTATGCCTATGGGTCTCATGAGATTTCTTTTTATAGACTTGGAGGGCATGAACATAAGATTAGAACTGTGAGACCTAAAATGAAATCCCATTTCATTTACTTCTTCTGTGAAACTGTGTTAAATTTAACCTCTCTTTATCTCCATTTTCTTATCTATAAAATAGGGACAATCACCCTACCTCCTTTACTGGGCTGCTATGTGCATAGCACGGAAAAAGCATGGCCTTAAACATGTTGCAAAATCCAAGGTACTATAAAAATGTCAATATTTGCAATTACTTGAGGTTTTAGCAACCATGATCTTCAAGGTCTCTGGACATCAATGTGATTAGGCCCAAATTATGTACCAAGATCTCATACCTACTTATCACTAATAATTTCTTCACTGTCTTCCTTTCCACTTGGATATATTCAATGTATATATTTGCCACGCTCTTGTTTTAAATTAAAGAATTTCATAAAAACCTTTTCTGCCGCATTCAACAAGACCACATGACCTTAGAAAATAGGACCTTATCTTCCTGTGGATAGCACTACCTGGGATCTAAACAGATTGCAAAGTTCCCTGGGAACAGGTTGGCAATGCCTTTGGTTATAGATGGAGTACTTTTGGCCACTATCCAGTAAGAAAACAGATTAGGAAAAAGTAGGTAATTAAAACTAAAAGATTATGTTAACTCTAATGGACCACCTGACTTTGTGAAATTTTTATGGAAATTGCAGTAACTATATAAACTTCATTTTTTCCTTTTGATTTTGCAAACATTTTTTAAATGACATAATCACATGACTATGCAAAAGTAAACTGCATTTCCATTGGCCTTTTGAAAAATGTATTATTTTTTTCATCCCAAATTCATTCTTACTACAGTGGAATGTCTGGAGTTATGACCATAGATGTACTTAATTCTAGTTTAATTAAAAATTTCCCAAATCCAGGAATGGGGCAAAATATAAAATAATTCATCACTGCATACTATCTCCTATACAAATATTTTTTTTAAGATTTATTTATTTATTTTAGAGAAAGGGGAGGAGCAGAAGGAGAGAATGAGTCTTAAGCAGAGTTGGTGCTGAGCACAGAGTCCCATGCAGGGCTCGATCTCAGGATCCTGAGATCACCACCTGAGTCTAAACCAAGAGTCAGACACTTAACCAACTGTGCCACCCAGTCGCCCCCTCCTGAACAAATATTTTATAAATATTCTGTTATGGATAACTATTTTTGTGATTATTTCCCATGATTTCAATTATTTCTCATATTGGTAACTGGGACATTTTATAGGCGGAAACATTTCAAAGAATAAAAATAACCCAGTAACATATTTCAGTCAGGAATTTCTTTTTGAGCTTTGCCAATAGAGCAAGAAGATTCAACTTATAGTTTCACAGTATAAAGCCTACCACTACTAGATGAATCTTGTGTTATAATTGGAACTAAAATTTAAAATATTAATAGCTAATTAATAATTGATACTATGTATAGGGTATTTTAAAATAAGATAATTCTCAATAACATTACCATAGATTTCTTACTTCCCTTAACAGTAGGTAGGTGAGTAGGATGATCGTATGTCCAGAGAAAGGGATACAATGGTTGACTTCAGGAGTTTTTATATTCCACAATGCTTTGAAATCTTCAGGTCTAATCTGAGGCAAATTTAAAGAGAAGAGAAATGATTTTCCCACAAACGATATAGAGGTAGGTTTTTTTTAAAAAAAAGGCATAGCCCATTACAACAAGGAAGTTAGAGTAGACTAGAGATGGGGTTACAAGAAAGCAAATCTTCAGGCTTAGTGAAGATGAGATGAGAGTAGAATCAGGGCCAGAACATGTACAGAACTAGGACTGCGTCTTGAAGTCTAACTAATTTTCTAACATCATTTTATTGATGCTTCAAGTATCTTGTTCTTTCTCTTAATCTGATTATTGTTATCATTCTTCATACATGCCTTTTTCTCAGGATAAAATTTGAAAATAAACTTATGACATAGCTCCAAGTACCTATGGTTACTGACTCTTGCTCTGAGGTAGCCGTCTCTCAACTAGTCTCTTATAACACACTCTGGATACTTTAATTACAACACTTCCTGGTCCCAGAATAACACAAGGACTGATAAACTCCTCAAAGGTAAAGAATGAAGCTTATTTGAAGGAGTACTTCTAGAACCTAGAAAGTGCCTGTCCCGTGGAAACTATTTAATAAATATTCAATGAAAGAATGAATGAACACTAGGCACCAAAATAAATAGATTTTTATATTTCTTAGAATTTATTTTATTAAAGATTCACTTAATAAATACTCTGAATATAAAATGAAAAAGACCAATTATCAAATTATTTCCAAGAAATATAAAATTAAGTTTACTAATCATAGAATTTACATAATTACCTCATGGGTGGATTTGACCCATGTACAGAGATACTGGTGATAGATTGTATGTAATGTGATACTTGGATAGCATTTGTATTTTTTCCATTTAAAGGTGACTAGTTGCATAGAATTCAAATTGGATACATGCATGCCTGATATTTTCTCCACTAGCTTTTAAGATTTTTGAACTTCCTTTGTAGTTCATCCCACTCTCTCCCTGCCTATCACATAATAGTGCCAAGCTGATACCCAAATGTGTGTGTGTAATGACAAAGTGCCAAACCCCCTAATTAGTGCCGAGTCTCAAATTTGATGACCTCAAACATGTTATTAGCAATAACCTTGAGATGTCTATGAGTGAGTTATTAAAAGGGAGGTCTTATCCAAAGATATGATTTGGGTACCTGGAAAGCATTAATAACATCTGATCAGCAGTACAGTTCTTAATTGGAAATAATAAAAGAAGCAGCATTATCACAAGTAATCAGGCTTTCTTAGTTATGACACTTAAACATCATAAGACAGGTGATTTATTCAACGATTTGGAGCTTTTCCAGAAAAGCTGGAACATAAATAAAACATAGAACAGCAGCTAGACTGGGAAGTCCCAGTGCAGTTTAGGAATTGTGAAGAAGTAATGCCTCCCCCCATTCCCCACACCCCTACAAGTGTAGCAGCTTTAATGCGTATAGTGCAGGTAGCCTTTGACAAATAACACGTCTACGCAGACAATACTATGCAGATTATTTCCATATCTTGCCAAGATGCCATATTATATACTCAAACGCCATTTAAAGGAACCTAATATTCTAGTTTCTCCAATGACCTGGAAAGAAGAAACTTGATCAAAACAAAACAAAACAAAACAAACAAATAAAAAAACCCCACTAAACTAAATTGCTTCGTGTATTATTGTGAATTGTCCTAAAAAAAAAAAACTAGCTCCTATTTGAAATCACAACTATTAATGAAAGTACATTTTCTTTCTCCTTCCTGATATTTCTATTAAAAATGCACAAGGTATCTTCTGAACATTTATTCCCTAATTTGTCTTTCCTTTGTTATATCTATACTAATAAAAAATTTTACAAAGATTTGTAAGAAGTAGTGCTATTTTCATTAATTTATATGAACCTTATATATTGGAAGCTTAAAGACAAAGTGCAAAGGAAAAAAAAAAAAAAGCCAAAAAGGAATGTTGGACTGGAAAAAGAAAAGACTGGTAGTTTTACTGTAAAATGTTCACCAAGCTAAGTGTGTTTCAGTTAAAATCAGAATGAGGACTGAAAATAATTGAACTACAGAGAAAATTAGTTTGCCTGTAATGCTAAGAGCAGCCCCTGCTGGTTACTGTCATATAATTGAGACAAGAGGAATTTTAATGAAAGAAGTTGAAATAATAGAACAGAAGATGTTAATAAGTCCTTTCTTTTTCAATAACACATGATTTCTCCTTTGACACTTTTTCAGTATGTGACCTACAGTGTTTGCCACAAATCACATATGAATTATCAAATATCTAACTCTCAAATTTTTTTTTCCTTTAAAGCAATCATTTCAAGAAATAGTTCAACCAACCACTCACTTGACAGAGAGTTTGCCCAGATAACCCACCCCCCAATAACTCACTGGTTATAAGAGGAAAACTAAGGAGCATTATTGTGGGTATATATTTGTAGTTTGAACTGGAAGTATAACTTTAATGGATTCACATATTATTAGTTACTTTTTAAATACATAATAGAGGCATACTAAAAATAATAAAATAGCATATAAGCTTCTAATTATGGTCTTATAAATAAAACAGGACATAAAAGTTGAGTTAAAATATTTAAAAATTAGATTCCCTTTTGCTCTCACCACCATTTTTTTCTGAGAGGTAATAGGAAAATAATAACAAAAGGAGTTAAAACAAACTGAAATCATTGTGTGCTTTATATTTTTCCTCTCCTCCCTTTATTTGTCTTTGAAAATACTTTGTACTTTATTTCAGCACAGCCGCTCTCTGTCCACTTAAGTCTTTGGCCACACATTTAATAAAAATGGGAAATGACTTGTGTGTGCATACATGTCACATCTACTTCTTAAAAATCACAGAAATTTTGTTTAACTCTTTGGAATAAGTAACTAAACCATAAACATTAGTATATTTGTTAATTTGATGCCATTATGAATTCGTCATTGACCAACACTGGATTTTCAAATTTTCCTTGGCTTTGCATTCTAAGTATTTTGCCAAGTGTGTTCTGTGGGATCATAGTCCAATAAGATGTTGCTTAAAAATAAACAGTCACTAAAGTCTTAGAAGCTTTAAAAAATTTAAGCATACTATATTTTCTTAAAGATTCAGAATGCAAATTAGTATATTAAACTCTGATACATCCTTTAGTAGAAGAACATGTCTAACTTCTTCAAATTCAGCTTTCATAAATTTTTTTCTGGTGACATAGAACCCATTTTCATAGCAAACCTATCTAATCTTGCAGAATGTATCTCTTAGGGGAACACACTTGGTAAATTTCTAATTTTAATTCTTTAAGACTGAGTAGTAAGTGTATTTTAATGTCAGCCTTTAGCTCACACCTCCCTGTCTCTAGGCATAACCAGAACACATAAAACTGATCCAGGGGGAGAAGGTATCATACATGACTGGTCTCACCATACCCCCAGGGCTGTGCCTTCTTGAGCCTGCCTCCCCAAACCCTTCTGTAAAGACCGCCAGTCATCTAAGCCTCAGTATCACATTTTTAATGCTCCATTATTATCTACGGGATAAATTCCAACCATCTTTCCATGTACATAGTTTGGCCTATGCCCTGCCATCAATATGTGTATACCCAACTTTATATATATATTTCTTTATTTTATTTCAATCTCCATACCTTTGCTTTTGCTGGTCCTTCTGCCTGGGATATCGACCGTCTATTACCTTTTTTGACCAATTCCACTCAAGTCAGAATTTGTGATGGTATGTTTACCTTATCCACGATGAGCAACCGAGGGCAAGAACAGCAAGAAAAGCACACTATTTTCTATTTGTTCTCTCCTATTCTATCCAAATTTAGTTTTAAAAGAAATTGATTTTGTGATCCATTAGTATGCAAACTGCTAAATCACATTGGGTTTAAGAATGATCACACTGAGTCTCAACTATTTAAACTGTAAGTTGGGCTGACTCTGTGGTATAATTATACTGTAGCTGCATATAAACAATTGGACAAAATAAACATTTCTATTTCTTTCTTTCTTACAAAATAGACCATTTTTAAGAGCAGTTTTAGATTCACAGAAAAATTGAGCAGAAGGAACAGAGATTCCCCATATACCCCCTTCCCCACACATACATAGCCTTCCCATTATCAACATTCCCCACCAGAGTAATAGAACTTCTACAAATGATGAACCTACACTGACACATCACTATCACCCAGAGTGCATACTTTACATTTAAGGTTCATGCCGCTACATTCTATGCTTCTGGACATATAGCTGCTGACATGTATCCACCATTATGGTATCATATGGAAGAGTTTCACTGTCTTTTTTCTTTTAAAGAATTATTATTTCAAATGATACATGATTATTGCTGAATATCAAGAAAAAATACATATATAATCATACATAATTTAAAAATCTGAAGATTCCATCTATTAACATAGTTCATATTTTTCCAGTCTTCAAATCTGTCCCAAATTGATACACAAGTTCTACAAAAAATGTTTCATACTATACATTTTGTATCTTGTTTTTTTTTTTATTTAACAGTAAAGTACTATATTTTTTTAAAGATTTTATTTATTTATTTGAAAGAGAGAGAGGGAGCTCAAGCAGGGGGAGTGGCAGAGGCAGAGAGAGAAGCAGGCTCCCCAATGAGCAGAGAGCTAGATGCAAGACTCGATGAAGGGCTCCATCCCAGGATCCGGGGATCATGACTTGAGCTGAAAGCAGATGCCGACTGAGCCATCCAGGCACCCCAATAAAGTACAACATTATTGACTGTATTCCCTATGCTGTACATTACAGCCCCATAACTTATTTATTATTTTTTAACTGGAAGTTTGTACCTTTAATCCCCTTCACCTATTGTTATTACTTGGTATGGTGACAGATGGTAACTGGACTTAAGGTGGGAATCATTTTATAATGTATAAAAGTATTGAATCTCTATAATGTATACCTGAAACTAATAAGATATTGTATGTCAATTATTCTTCAATAAAAAATAAAACAATATGATGTGTGCCTCATGAAATATCTCATTGTAATTACATTATTTTTAAAGGTACATAGATATTTTATTGTGAGAAATATAAACCAAAATGTATTTAACTAGCATTATGTAGATTTTAGATTTTTTAAGTTTTTTCCCCAGTGTTACAAATCACAATATTTTAAACATCCTGATAGACATATATATGTATATCTGTGATTATTTCCTTAAAACAAACTCCTAAAATTAGAATTACTGGGTCCAAAGATTTAAAAGTATTTTAAAATTGTCCTTTAAAAAGTTGTAACAATTTATAAACTTACCAGTATGATGATTTTCCATACCTTATTAACACTGGGTAATGTGCTTAAAGAATGAAACAACACATAAACCATTAAAAAAATGATAAATGTTTAAAAATGAAAATATACATGTTTTACTTTGCCTTTGGTTACTAGTGCAACTGAATCATTGTCATATTCATAATTATGTTGATCTATTGAATAATAATTATATTGATCTACATTCTGTTATTCTTATTTTATTATTTTGTTCATTTTATTGGTTTTTAAAGCTTTTTATACATCAAGAATGTTATATGAATTGCAAATAAATATGCAGCTTTTTAAAAGACCCCTTCAAAGATGATTTTGTTGCATCAGGTAAATCAATTAATATTTTCTTTTGTGATTCCTTAGTTTTATGTTTGGAAATAACATTACCAACATCACAGAATATTAATCATCACTTATATTTTCTTTTATTATTTTTGGCTTTTTTATTTTCATGCAAATAATATTTTAATACATATTACTTAGAAATCAAGTCACTGAGGTGGGGAGAAAATAAAGACCCGATATCCTAACTTTCAGTTTTAGGACATTCTGTTAATTTACTAACAAAAGCTTAGGGCAAATATGCTGTCATGTTAAATTTATATGGATTGAAAGGTATCACCAGGTTTCAGAAATAATAAACTGGGATAAGTAGGAGAATCAAAATGCTATTTGACAGCCCCTTAGTAGCCTGTGCAGATAGAGATTAGGACTTATTCTTGTGGTCATTAATTCTCTCCTGTTATAATATAGAATGGAGTTTCCAAAGCAAACCCTTAAATCTATAGAATGCTTTTCATTTTTCCCTCCAAAAACCAAATATTAAATTAAATTGACACCTGGATTGAATTGGAATCCACAAATCATTTCAGGGGGAGAATTGCATGTTTAATTTATTCAAACTAGATCTAAAGATGTTTCAGTATTCCAGTTGTTTGAATTCAACTATTTTAAAAAATGCACATTTACAAGCTCTTTATACAGGATATTGACAAGGACTGAAATTACATTTTCTATAATGCTTAAAAATTTGCTAGGTTTTATTCATGTTTTAGAAAAGCTCCTTGGTAGTAAAATTATAATAGCAGAGATCAATTATAAAGAGCAGTATTCAAAGAAATAAGATCTGTCATTCTTTTTATTTAAAATTCTTAACTGTATTTTAATTTTTGAATGTAATCAACCATCATTCAAATGCAGTTTTATTCACCTATTCATGTCAAGGTATAAAAGTAGATTTCTTTAAGTTACAATATTAACACAACTTTCTCCATTTTCTTTGGCCAAACCTGAGTCTTTGTACATTATGATTAAAAACATAACTTTAAAATTGTATGAAAGACAGAGATGTCAGTAAAACATATATATATATACATACATATATATATTTACACATACTCAAACAATGCTATTATTAAGAAAGACATGAAAATGGACATAAATTCCCTCAGAGTTACGGACGACTATAATATGGAATTATTGCTTACACTGCTCTGTAAATCATTTTGTTGTTTAAATAAACTGAGCAGGTGTTGTTTATTTTTACATATATTCCTAAATAAAAACAAACAGACATGTTTTCAGAAGGACCTGACACAGATTTGAGTGTGTTGAGAGGACAGTTCCTCAGAGATGGGGGAGTCTGCAGAAAAAGCAGAGAAGACACTAAATGAAGGCAGTTGGCTGTCCTCACACATAGAAAAGAACAGGCATGGAGATGTAGTAATGCCACCCAGTTGCTGCAGCAGACAAAGAAAAATTATGATCAGGAATAGAAATAAGGAAGATGCTAAACTGAAATGGGCCACTTTGATTTTTATTGCCAAGTTATCTTTTTAACAGCTCAGAAGAAACACACACACACACACACACACACACACATTGTTCCCTCACCTTCCCCCTAGTAAGGAAAAACATGAAATGATCCAAAACAATTAATTCTAGGAGGCTATAGAAAACAACTCTGTCCTTGAATCTTATTACAATGTGTTTTTACTGCTCATATATAATAAAGAGATGAAGAGGTATGGTACTGAAAACCATGCTGACTGTTGAAATCAAAGAACCTAGGGTAAAATTAGGCATTGAAAACCTTAAGAGTTAGAGATACAGATACAAAGATACAGACATAACAAAAACTAGGATTTTCAGTGGCTTATTTTATATTATACCTATCTATATCTTTTTATTGACCAGTCCATCTATCTACCCATATAGCAAAATCTATGTTCATATAGATTTAGAGAAAGGGAGAGAGAAAATATTGACAGAGTTTGGAATGGTAGGTACCTATTTCCCTTCAAAATACAGCTCAACTTTAACTTACTAGAACCCAAATAAGACTAATAGCAGAAAGATTAATCCTCAAATATACTTCAAGAAAGATAAATCTTTTCGAAGTCATGTGCACTTTTGATTTCTAATGTAATTTGAAAGGCAAGGGACCCTTTTACAGAGCATTCATAGAATTAGAAAAGGTCATTGATCTGAATCCCTTGTCTTCTGGCAGGGAAAGCTAAAAGTAAGTATACAATAAATCATGTATTCAGGTGAATACTTTCAGGGGGAAAAAATAGCACCCTTTGATTAGACCAGAATGAATATATGCATTTTTTTTGCATAACACGATTCCATGCAAACTAAAAAATTATACTTCTTTTAGAAAAAAAAAAGTGGGACAACCAATTATTTTCATTTAAAATTTTCATTTTAATTGAATTTTTAAAAGAGTACATTAAAACTCAACTTGTTACCTTATAAACTTTTCTCCATTAATTTATACTTAATAATTCAGAATTTACTGAGTTTCTATTATATGTCAAGCAGTATAAGTACTACTAGATTTATATAGCAAAAGAGATAAAAATGGGCCATGAAGGAATAAAAGTCTCAGAAATAATGTAATATTTCTTGAAAAATATAATCTGATTCTTTTCTGTTCACCAGCTCATTCTTTTGTTTTATTTATTTTGTGTTCACACGATTCTCAGAAAGTTGAATGTAGTTTGATTTTTCATGGGTAAACAAAAACAAATAGACAAACAAACAAAACAAAAAACATAACTATCCAGAGTAGTTCAGATATCACAGGCAAAATTTACATGATACACTTAGTTGACCTGATCCATTCTCCCCTCTGTGAGTTACAGGTACTCAATTTTGATTTCATTAAAGTTTTAGTCCATTATTCTCCTCAGACCCTATTGCCTTAAGATGTCATTATATTTTAGGGTTGGGCTTATCAGAGCTCAGGCCTTGATTTGGGTCTAAACCAATTAGTGAAATTCTTAGCCCTAGACTAAGTGATTGGTTAAGGGACTGGCACTTGATTTAAGATTATCCATTCAGAATGAAGCCCAGGACTTGTGTTTTAAATTTGAGGGGAAAAAATTGCTTGGCCTTATACATGAGCTGGATTATGTTGCCCCAATTGCTCCTGGTAGCCATTTTGTGACATCAAAGAGTGCTCTTCAGAAAGTACCTGATACAGGACTTTCCTAAAAGAGTGTGTAAATAAAAAGTACATTATCATTTGCTCATGTTTCAGCATAATATTGTTGGCCATTGAGCTAATTTTTTTAAATTAGTATATAATCCCTGGATCCTATCACAGGGTTAAATTAAAAAGTTAAAATAATGTCATGATTTGATGAATAAGGACATTAACTGTGTGGGAGTATGTGCGTGTGTGCGCATGTTCTAAAACAAATTCTTTTTTAACAAATAAAAAATGCTGAGGTTAAGTTCACATTCTTATTTGGACACAAAAGTAAAAAAATATATATAATAATAATCAAGATAAATCTAATGTGGTGTGATGTTCCTATAAAAAGCTAATTGGTTTCCAAAAGCTTATAAGAAAATCAGTCCTACAATTGTAATTAGTTACATCAACAGATAGATTTATCCATGTCTTTTTAAATCTTTATTTGGGAGTGGGATAGGTGAAATTTGGACTTATCTCTTCTATGAACTAAATGAAATATAAAAGGGGCCCTGGGTATATATTCCTTTTTAAAAAATTTTTTTTTTAATTTAATTTCAATTAGCCAACATATAGTACATCATTACTTTCAGATATAGTGTTCAATAATTTATCAATAATCATTGCGTTATCAGTAATTTATTGTTTATAACACCCACTGCTCATCACATCACGTGCCTTCCTTAATGCGCATCACTCAATTCCCCCATCCTCTCCACCTCCCCTCCAGCAACTCTCAGTTTGTTTCCTATAGTTAGGAGTCTCTCATGGTTTTTCTCCCTCTCTGATGACTTTGCATTCAGTTTTCCCTCCCTTACCCTATGATCCTCTGCTCTGTTTCTTATATTTCACATATGAGTGAAACATATGATAATTGTCTTTCTCTGTTTGACTTATTTCGCTCAGCCTAATATCCTCCAGTTCCATCCATGTTGATGTAAATGGCAAGTATTCATCCTTTCTGATGGCTGAGCAATATTGCACTGTATATACATATATATATACCACATCTTTATCCATTCATCTGTCGATGGGCATCCCAGTTCTTTCCACAGTTTGGCTATTGTGGACATTGCTGCTATAAACATTGGGGTGCAGGTGCCCCTTCGGATCACTACATTTGTATCTTTGGGGTAAATACCCAGTAGTGCAATTGCTGGGTCATAGGGTAGCTCTATTTTCAACTCTTTGAGGAACATCCATACTGTTTTCCAGAGTGGCTGCACCAGCTTGCATTCCCACCAACAATGTAAGAGGGTTCCCCTTTCTCCACATCCTCGCCAACATCTGTCATTTCCTGACTTGTTATTTTAGCCATTCTGACTGGTGTGAGGTGGTATCTCACTGTGGTTTTGATCCTGGGTATATTTCTTCACATCATGCTTTCAACCTTTATTTTTCCATTGTGTGCATGCTTTCAAGTTTTCTTGCTCTGTATTTTCACATAGAGTAATTTTTTTCAAAATGACTCCTTTCTTCAAGTGAAACAAAGACAGCTTTTTAACCATGGAAATATTTACTTGCTTACATTATAAGAATTCAGGATTTAATTCCAGATTTAAAGCCTTAATTCTGGATTTAAAGTCTTCATCTTTTAGAAATACAAAAAAAATTAAGAGTATAGGGAGTCCTATGGAGTTCCTTCTTCAGGTAAAATATACAGGTTTCCTACAGCATCTCTGTTGATCTATTTTGGCCTGAAGAGCTTGATCACGGTCAGGAAATCTAAATAGATGTGCCGGCATCAACTGTCATTAAGTCATTACATCTCTATATGTAATAAAATGATTTACTCAAGTACTATCTTGTACTATCTGATCAAAGATAAGCTAAAAAAAATATTTTACCAAAAATATTCGAACTAGATCACTTATGATGGTTGACACCAAATCCTGGTTCATCATCCACCACTCACAGACACCTTTATCTATAACCCATATGTAGCCCTTATCTACTACTATACTGAGTCATAAAAAGAATGCCATTCACCTCTCACTGACCTTAAGAACGAAATTTGGATATTCAGAAAAAGATTGTGAAACATGTCATTCTAACTTGGAATTTTAAATTCCCAACCTCTTCCTCCAGAAATCACTTTTTATTTTAAAATTGTCATTTAATCCTGATGACTAGGCAGTCATGCTATAAATTAAAATAAAAAAAAACTGTAGAGAAAAAGTTGTACTCTTATAAATAAATAAAATTATGATTCCTGCTTGGTTCTATCGTAGTAAATATCAGCCACACTTACTGGCAAAGGAATCTTTACTTATGGTCAAAGACTTGTAAAGTTTATCTGGTCACTTTAATAAAGTGAAGATTAGACACATAAATATTTAAAATCTGGGTACATAATATTAAAAAGTTTAGAAATCCTGTTTGCTGCTTTCCTCACAATGAACATATTTAATTTATTTTACCTTCTCTTTATCACTTTACAAATTGAAAAATTTCTCCCTGGATTTAAGATAAACACATTTGGAAAAAGTAGATAAACAAGGTATTTGTGGTGGGAGACCAAGTGCAATTCAGATATATCCTATATGTCTGAGCCTATAAACTGAGTCCCCACCAAAGTAAAGAGATTAGGAATGTCCTACAGACAGACCAGGCTAAGAGGGTAAGAACCAGCTAGAGAGGATTATAATAAACACCAGAGCATTTATAAAATACTATCAGAAGGTTTTTCGATAGTTCAAAGGGTTATACTTCCTTAGAATGACCAGGATAAGACAAGGCAAGAATATTTATAAAATAAAGAAGCCATAAACATCCAAAACAGAATAATCCTTTCTGTCCATGCAGTTACTTAATTACCTTTCTTTAAAAATTCCAAATTACTTAAGTAAAATATATTTCAAAGAAATTTTAAAACACAGTCTTGTAATCACACGTGATTTATAGTAAGCTTTATGTTAGCAATAATTTGGTATTTTTAGAAAGCACTATATTTTAGTTTTTCTAAAAGCCCTGGTAATTTCATCCTCAAAGATTTTCCTATAAAAGGTAACCTAGAAATACGGGTAAGATACAAAATGTCATGGTCATAGCAATTAACATCCATTAGTCATGAAAGTCAAAGCTTTTTATAAATGTAAATATGTTTCATTCTTTCAGGTCAGAAAATAAACCAACTAAAGATGAAGTCAGGGTAAGAGAATTCAAAACATTGGTCGAGCTTTTAAAACAAAGGTCAAAGTGAACATTTCCTCCATTTATATATAGTTCTCTCGGGTGTGAGTTACTACTTTCTAAAGAATGAGCCACTGGTACGTAGCGCTCACAAAATATCTAGCCCAGAAGAGAGGGTAAAGTAACACAGCAGAGAGACTACGGATTTCTTCCAAGTCTGTGATAGAAAAGGAAATAATTTACTTTGTTTCTTTGTTTTCAAATTCCTTCATTCATCAACACACTGAATACTTTGAGGTTTTTTCACTGAGAACATCTTTTCCTTTTTATGTTATTGAACTTGTACAAATGTATCCTCTTTTGTATCTTTTATGATTTGAATCAATAAGGCCATATAAAACTCTAAGGAAATTGATTTCAAGTCAGAGAATATATTGATTTAATGATAAAGTTGTTCCTTAATAATAATTTTCCTTATACTATTGTTATTGTTTGGAATGCAGTGTTGTATAGGCAAAGAAACCCACAAAAAATGTATTTTTCCCTGAATTTTGAGAGGAAAGACTTAAGTAATATTTTTCTTGTGTGCTACAAGCATATAACTAATAAAAATATTTTGGCAGGAAAAACAGAAATAGGAATTGTATTTAATTTTACATAAAGTATATTATTCTAGCAATAAGACTTAGAATTAGGAGTATGTTTTATTTAAGGCATTATTTCAAGATCAGCGTCGGAGGACTTAACAGAGAATTTCTGGATTCTATCCATTTTTGATGCAGCGAAAACAAAGCTGAACTCTACTTTTACTACCTGCAAAACCTACATTTTACTACTTTTTACTACCTGCAAAACCTACCTTTGTCTTTTTTCAGTGGATGACTTTGCTACCTGCTTCAATAATAAAATATATCGCCAGTGCTACCGTTTCCTAAACCTGAGCCCCAAATTTCTCTTTGCTTCGCTATAATGTAAGAAGTGTCGGGGCGCCTGGGTGGCTCAGTTGGTTAAGCGACTGCCTTCGGCTCAGGTTATGATCCTGGAGTCCCTGGATCGAGTCCCGCATCGGGCTCCCTGCTCGGCGGGGAGTCTGCTTCTCCCTCTGACCCTCCCCCCTCTCATGTACTCGCTCTCTCTCATTCTCTCTCTCTCAAATAAATAAATAACATCTTAAAAAAAAAAAAAAGAAGTGTCTTACCAACTCAGCTCCTCCACTGACAGGCTGAATCCTCACAGTGACCTTTTAAGGGACTGTTACTTCATTTATCCTCCCTATTCTGCCTTGACTTTTCCCACCATATCTCACTCAACCAGTTACAAACATGTGATAGCAACTCCTGGTTTTAAAGACAAGAAATAATCAAGAAATAAAAATAACCCAAACAGCTTCATTTGATGCCACGTCAACCTTTAGCTTTTGCACCAATTATTTCCTCCCCTTCACAGAAAATACTCCTCTGGAGAGCTGGGTCCATTTCTTTACTTCTCATTCCCTCATTCCCATCATTTCAATATTCATTTCCAGAACCGCAGTTTGAACTCTGTTTATCAAGGTCATCAATGACCTCCAGTTAACAGTCTAGAAAGATCAATTTCTCTCTTCATCTAGCCCAGTGGCTTTCATTGAGGACAATTTTGCCCCCTGCTCCCCCCCAATCATCCTCCAAGGGACAACTGGCAATGTCTAGAGGCATTTTTAGTTGTTAAATCTGGGGATGTGCTACTATTTGCATCTAGTAGGCAGGGGTCAAGGATGCTCTAAACGTCCTTGTGTGTAGAATAGCCCACCCACCAAAACATCATTGGGGGCCCAAAGGTCAATAGTGTTGAGGTTGAGAAGCCTGAATATCTCAACCTCCAACAACATTCACAGTTGTAAACACTTGTTTATTATCTGTATCTCCCACAAAGAACATAAGCCCAGTGAGGATCAGGCCTTAACTGTCTTGTTTTTTATTGTATTCATTTTGTGTAGAAAAGTTACTTGTCCCAGATTAGGCAGGCAATTTCTGCATTTCACAAGTAATACTTCTCTCACATGATTATTGCTTTATTTAGCAATCTGCTTAGATCTTGTACTAATGGTAAGACAGACTGGTTTCGCCCATGTGGAAGAGTTGACCTAACTTCAACACTTCACAGTACAACTTCCCCAGAGTAGCTAAAGGTGAAGTTCTTGTCACTTTCCATCCTTCCTTCCATCTACATGCTGGGAGATAAGAAAATTTGTGGACTCCAGGCCTTAGCTCAAAGTAGCTTGGATTTGGGTCTGTTATTCTCGATATTTATGAGCATTTTAGTATATTACAAATATGTTAAGGTAAACAGGCCCTTTTGAGCTGGTCAAGAATCTCCACCATTATTTGACATTGTAAATTCTTTGTTAATTTCTTCCTATGAAGAAGTGGATTCTAAGTCTCAGAAAATTACTTCCAAATAAAATTGGGAAAATAAGACTTTTGGACATTGAGAAATAAATAGAGTAGAAACCACAACAGGAATTACCAGAAAGGAGGGCATTTGTGTTGAGAACCGGGTGTTATATGGAAGTGATGAATCACTATGTTGTACACCTGAAACTAATGCTACATTGTATGTTAACTAACTGGAATTTAAATTAAAAATTGAAAAAAAAAGGAATTATCAGAAAAAGAAATCGATGAATAATGAAAAGGGCAATATTGATAAACTGTGTTCTAGATGATAAAAATAACATGAATTTTCTTCTCACTACAACATAATACAAATATAAATAATACCTGATAAAACTATTCATACGTAAATTTCATCTATAGGAAGCAAATTAATTGTATTTCAAAGAGAAAGAAGCCACCATATTAGTTTTTAATATGCAAGATATGGTTAGAAGAATCTCATGTAATAACACTTAATTCTTTCATCAAATTTTGAAACCTGTATTAAGCTTCATTCTCTGTCATTCTCAGTAGCCCTTCAGAGCCTGCTCCTTAGAAAGAGTGCATACATGGACATCTTGGGAAAACACATAAAAGCAGGATGGATGATGCTGTAACAAAGAAATACTATGATTCCTTTCTGCCTCACATATTTTAGATTACCATTTACTGTCAACAATAAAGCTACTTTGTTTAAACAGTAAATTTTAAATTCTTACTGAGAACAGTAGTAAACAGTAATGATTTTACCTTAGACTTTATCAAAAATTTTCATGGATTCAGTACACAAATTATATACTTCAAGTTCAAAATAAAATAGATTAAATCAGATTTTTAGATAATGAAGTTACAGGAGAATGTCCTCAAATGTGTTTTCAAAGCCCAGTTTACATTAAAAGATGGGCAGGTTTCCTCTGAATCTGAATTTCTATTTGTGAGAGTTATTTATTACTGCAGATTTTCTTTCAGCAATTCTAAAAGTCTTTCTACCTGTATCCACATTTACTGGTGAAAAGGGGAGTTTTTTGTATATTTGTATATTCTGTTGTGTTATGCATTTGCCTCAGTATTAGAACACTTAATAACATTAAACAACCTTCTTTATCATGGAATGAACTGACCATTTTCAATGTAAAAACGCCCAACACCACACAATCTAGGACAACACTAAATTTTACTCATCTAACATTCAGTGTCTCCTGAAATGTTTGCAGAGAATTTTTGATTTGTGTTGTTACTTTTTCCAAATAGCATTAGCCACAAAATTGCTTGGGCTTCTTGAGATTCATCTAATTAATGAGGAAGGATGGAGTAGATGAATTCAATCAAGGGTTTATTTTAAGCCTTATTGATACACTTTCACAGTATTTGGGGGCTGATCTCTGTTTATGTGGTTCTTAAAGAAGCAATGTCATGATGTCTTTTCTAGATAGCCAAATCCTAGTTCCCAGTAGATGGAAATTTTACTTATGGAAGTGTCTAGAAGTTATAAGGAGTGACAAAGCAAAAGAAGTTTTGCATGACTTGTTTACACTGTTTTCCTTTTGAGGAGGACACCTGAGGAAAGTTTCCCGCTCTGTCCTGTGGACTGTATCTGAGCCCTGTGAAGAGAGGAAAATCAGTTTGCTCAAAGTAGTTTTGCCAAATGGTCAGTTTTCCAAAGGAACATCACCAAATTTATGAATTGTGGGTTTACACCTTTAAAAGCTCTGTTGGTGATATGTAAGACCTTTAATTAAAAAGTTTAAAAAGTTTAATAACATGGGGACCAAACACCGCAGTTGGCCTGGTAGGGTCCAAGTATAAACTTTTTTCTTTGGGCAATTATTAATAGTGCCCCCTTTTACTTTCAAAAGCATCCTCAGCTTGGAAGATAAGTTATGTGGCCATCCTATTTAACAGAAATATTCAACATCTGTTATTGATGAAAAAAAAAAAAACCCTTTTTCCCCAAATGTTAGCATACTACTTGAGAAATTAGCAAAATAAACCTAAAAATTCTAAAATGTGAGCAAACAAATGCATTTGTTTTGCATTTATTAATGAAAAATTCCCAAATGAAAAATTGATTTTTTTCACTTACTGATATTTATCATTATTAAACATTCTTGCTATAGACTTTGTTTTTGTTTTCTTGTTATAGACTTCAAAACCAACTACACCATAGCTGAGTGGCTTGGACCTGTTATTTAAGCTCAACTGTGAAATGATGCTAGAAATAGTGTTGTGAAGATAAAATGAGTTAGTTTATGTAAACTGTTTCTAATATATGCCTGGCACATAGAGCTATATAAGACGTATATGTAACTGTTAATCATAAATTGGTAAATCTGGCAAAATCAGTGAATTAATCTTTAAGTGAGCTGACTTTAGGAAAAATGTCTTCTGGCAACTTGATTTTCTAATACTTGGCCTGCAGCATATGAAAAGTATCCCTAGGGATTCACATATATAACCCTGACAGAGGTCGAGGAAAATGATAACTGTATGAATCAGCACATTTGAATTTGTACAGTTAATATAACCTCATTTGTTATCTGCAGACCTTTGAGATCTAGGGAAATTTGTATTTCTCTATTGTTCTTCTGGGCAGGTACAAAAGCCTGGATAACCAGTATTCAGAGAACATTCTTCCATGTTCAAATCGGTATTTTGTATCTGATCACCCCTAAGCCAGTAAATACGTCTCTTTCTCTTATGGGATAAGACTACTGGGCATTTCCCTATAGATTTTAATTCAGAAAATAGAGTCAAAATATGCTTCTAGTTCCCTGGGAAACATTTCCTTTTCAGTCAACCACAATGTCATCAGTATCCTAGGAGTGAGTAATTCAGGACTATAAGGAAGAATATACAACAACTATTATGATCAGCTATGCAAAATCAGCTTTGTGCACTAGACTCATCATAAACTTCAGGGATCATGTGCCAGGGCATATTAGGAAAAAAAAAAGTAAAAAGATATTCATTGACCATATGTACAGAAATGAAATCTGTTTGCTAAATTATGGTGCCAATCCATCTCCAATATGTCTTTTCTGGCCATCCTACAGCTGATATGTCATTTCAGTCCTCATCCAGACCACTCCATCACTTTTTAAGGCCTTTCTTCCTTCCTTCCCTCCCTTCCTCCTTCCATCAACCATCAAAGAAGTGTCTTTATATAGCAAGCATTATTCAGGGACCAAAAAAAAAAAAAAGTCAATAAAATTGGGTTCCTTCCTTGAAGAATGTTAAAATCCTATTGGAGGAAAACAAGAATGTCAAGAATTGATCAATTTCCTAGCTGGTTGGTCAGCTCCAGTTCCCATCTCCTGCATTGTCCCATCACCAACAGTTATTTCTCTAAAACTCATCTCTGTCCTCCACTACTTATGAACCTTCAGTGATTCCCCCAGAGGCTTCAGGGTAAAATCCAAAGTCCACATCACAGTGTAAGAAGACTTTTCAATCTGCTTCAATTTATCTTTCCAGCGTCAGCTTCAGCCACATCAAACTATGTGCCAATCTTCACTCTTCTTGCATGTGCTCTTTTCTTTCTCTGCCAACCTGTTCCTCCATTATTTATAAGATTATTACTCATTCTCCAAAAATGACTCTTGTTTACTTTCTCACTGAAGCTTTCTCTGATTCTCCCAGTCACAATAAAGGATTTCTTGTTCCCAGTTTCTACTGACAGTGCATACTTTCATCACAGTATTCAAAATAACATATTGTGATTTCTGGGTGATATAATCTCTGATAGAACTCTGAAAAACTAAGAATCGTGACTTGCTGTGGGGAAATTTGTTGCATTTCCTCATTTCTGTTGCAATATTGGCAGATAGTAGATGATCAATAAACATTCATCAAATAAATTAGTAAATCTTACTCAAGTTTCAATCATCAACCATGTTACCTTTTCCATGACCCCATCTGCTCTCCTTGATACAGAACCCTCATGAACTTAACAGACATCACTCATTCTTCTCTGCTAATAGTTGTTCACAAAGTATTAGAAATAATTGTATGAATAACCAGAAAGCGATATATTGTTCAAGGTCCTTTTACTAGACAATAGTGAGGTGAGACTAGATTTCAGAACTCTTCTTCCTATACTCCTGGTCTTATAAGGAGTAATGAAGAATAGAGTAATGAAGTCACCATTCTGTCCAATAGGAAAATTCCCCCAAACTGATGTTCAATGCCACACAACAGACAAATTATACTAACACTGTATTTCCTTGAGCTACCATTGAGAAAGGGCTTGAAAAAAATTGTCCTGTGGCCCAGAATTGAGGGTTTTAAGAAGAAAAGCAGGATAAGATCACAATAATATCCTCATCATAATTTTCAAGGGAAAAAACATGAGTCTTTCAGGGATTTTTAAATCTTGCAACAATGAAAAAGCGCTCCCTGGGTACCCAATACTTTCCCTCAGCATTCATGAATCAAGGGAAACTTCCAGTAAATTGGACACTGAACCCAAAACATATAGTAACAGGTGGACACCTGTTACTCATTGTTGAGCACTCTAACGGCCTCCAGAACAGATGCTGGTCTCTCTCTACTTGCCCTGACCTTTCTCTTTCAGCATCTTCTCCTATTTCTTGCTCTCCTTCAGTATCGCACTTCCCATTTCATCTCTTCTCCTACCTACTTTTCTATGTCCAGGAAAACACACCATATTGTTTTCCTAAAGGCTCCCTTAGGAACTTTCATTCACATAGCAAAGGAAATCTACTAGAACATTCAGATGGTTTCATTAACTCATATGTGTAAATATGTTAACTAATTTGACAATATTTCCATTTATACTTAGATTTATTTCACATTTAATCATTTTAAAATTTTTATTGAAGATGAACTTTGATGGTTTTTAAATATTTGTTTTATACACCCAGACCATGGAAATGAGTCAAATACCAGGTTATAAAACTCCTAAGACTATACTAATGGACGTGTTTTAGAAAAACATATGTACTCCACAGGAAAAAAAAAAAATAGCACATTTACAATGTTTAAGCATAAATATGACCCCTCAAAATATACCAAACATTCTTGTTCTTTTTGTCATTTTATTGTTTCATGGCTTAATCTTATGATAGTCATAAAACTATGGGTATATTAAACCTCAGCTGCCATAGATTTGCAGAATGATTTTGTTTTAATAAACTACAACTATTAGAGCAGAGAGTTATCACAAAAGGGGAAGAGAGTACTCCCATATTGTTTCCAGAGTCAATTTCTAGGATAATTTTTATTACTACATCCTAGAATTCGGCTTTATTTGAAAACAATGAGAAACCCTTGGCAATTGTTTTGCTTATTTGTGTTGAAAAAGACAGTTACTCTGGCATTATAGTCAGAATCCATTTATGGAGTCCAATCTATTTATTAGGAACTAAAAACATCTCTATATCAGGAACAAAGTAATAAACAAATCTCTGACGGGGTAGGTTATGGTTCTAGTAGAGGAGAGTCAAGACTGATGAGCAAGACAGAAATCATCACTGAATCACTAACAGAGTCAATATTTACTAAGACTTGTAAGAAAATGCTCTAAGTCTACTAAAAGAAAAAAAATGGTGAGGGTGGAGTGGAGAGAGAAAGAGGAAAAAATAAAAGGAGGAAAAGAAAACACTTTATCTTGTAGTGAATAGAATACTTTTAACAATGCTACTCTATAAACCAAAATCTTTTTAAAATGAAAAGGGAAATGTTTTTAGCAAAACGCCTTCTGGCACATTTTTACAAGTAAATAATGGATTTCATATAAGCATATTTTACTGTGGGGTTACCATTTCTACTTTGCATTCACATTTTAGAGGTAGGGTAAAAGATTGTAGGTTGTAGGGATGAACTTCTAGACAAAGGTTGACCATAAAACCAGTTAACTGTTTTTCCAATAATTACTGGCCTCTAGGGGGACATAATTGAAATATATGAATTTCTAGCATCGTGGTTTCCAGTGAAAGCTGTGCTTTATAGAACTGACAAGACCAAATAAAAAGATACACTTACAGCAAAAGGAGACCTCAATTTTATGATTTAGTAATGTTTTAAAACAAATAAATAAACAAGGCTCGGTGATACAAGTTGGAATCATGTTCAATATTGTAAGAATTAACTTTGGGAAAAGATATAGGTCAATGCTCAGGAAATTTAATGCATTTATTTCACAGATTTCAAATTAAATATAAAACAAAAGCTTGCTTATTTTCTAAAACATGAAATGTATGAATCCTTGGAAACTCCAGTTTTGGTGTAGTAATGGAACACAATTACTGTGCTAGTAGGGGGAAAGAAAGGTAATACATAAATAATGTATAAAACTAATTATGTTTTATAATATATCTTTGGGTATATATTAAGGGCACATGCCTACAATTAGGCAGATTTCTTTGGTATCAGTCTCCAGCAGTAGGCCGTGTGCCCTCATTTTTTATTCTTAGCACATTAGAGTTGAGTACATAGTAGGGATCAATAAATATTTGTTGAATGAATGAAAAATGAATGCAAGCACATCACTTAAGAGAAATCAGCCAAATAAAGATGAATAAAAAGAACTTAGAGCAGCGATCAGAAATCAGTAATTTTGAATATTTCCATATGATGCTTCTTTCTTTTTTTTCCCCTTCTTTTTTATATTTTCCTATTTAATCTTATCTTAGCATTAAGTGGTGGTCTCAGGACCACCCAGACAGACCAGAACCCAGATCTTCTGATTTCAATAATTTTATTCTTAGAGCCTAGTAGCTTAACATCATGGATGGGGACATATATAGGGCATATGTATTTGTAGAAATATATAGTGTAGCTTTTTCTACATTAAAAACACTGACATTTTACATTCTTTGAGACTATGAAAATATGGTATATGCAATATTCAAAAAAGTTGATATCCAATTCTGACATTATTTCAGTTTTTAAATTTAACATAGAACAAAGATGTGCTTAAAGAATTAAACAACTCAATCATTGAAAATATCTTTTCCAGTTTACACATGCTACTCATACATAATTCATTGTATAATAACCTACATTTAAACATTTTTTCTACTTTCAAAAACAAAAGGCCTAAAAATTACATAAGTCTCTTTTCTGTAGTTGCAAGAGATATCTTTTGCTTATAAAATAATAAATAATTCTCTTTGGCTCTGGAATTCCTTCTTCTTTCTCTTTCTTTTCTTTCCCTTCCTTCCTTCTTTTTTCTTTCTTTCTTTCTTTCTTTCTTTCTTTCTTTCTTTCTTTCTTTCTTTCCTTCTTTCCTTCTTTCCTTCTTTCCTTCTTTCTCTTTCTTTCTTTCTTTCTTTCTTTCTTTCTTTCTTTCTTTCTTTCTTTCTTTCTTTCTTTCTTTCTTTCTTTCTTTCTTTCTTCTTTTTCTTTCTTTCGCCAGATATTTATAGATAGTCAATCATGCACTATGATAGAAATGAGACTTCCACATATGAAAAAGACATGGTAAGCACTCCCTGGAAGCTTGCAGACTTGGTGGGAGTGCAGGGGACTCCTACAAATATCTAAAATTCAGTATCAGCAAAAATATAAGATGTCAAGAGTTTAGCTAAGCTATTCCGTGGTACTGCTGCCTCAGTATCCATGTTTTGAATCCAAGCAGCCTGTGGGGACCTTGAACTGACAGCAGCCCTTCATGAAAGTGCACATCCTGGATGGCAGCCACAGAGCCACAAGAAAATGCAAGTCCCTGATATGACTCCCCAACAGCCTTATGATAACAGTCTCTCCTGCCTCCCAGCACCTGTATGCCATCTACACTCCTTGGATAAAACCCCTGGGGGACTTACTGAAACCCTGTTCTTTTAGTTTGAGTTGACCAATTTGGTCCCAGCCTGGGAACCTCAAAGTACTATACACATCCTAATAAAGGAAGTGCCCCAGGTCCTGTCACTCTCTTTGCTTGCACCCTGCCGTGACCTCTCCAAATGGCACTTTGTGGTGCCCCCTCTACCTCCTCTAAGACCTGTGAGTAATAGATTTCTCTATTTCAATTTCTCTTGTGGTCTTTTGTTGGACTGTGGCTCACCATCCAGTAACCTGTACTCCAGTTAACACATGTTAATTTAACAACGTCAAAACATAAGGTTATAAACTCAGAAAAGTGAAGACAGAGGGGAAGAGAAAGCTAAAACACAGAGAAAAATACAGTAGCTCCACAGAGGATTTATCTTTTTAGTAGAAATCTGAAGAATGAGAAAAAAATATATATTGTGGTAGGCAAACTGGAGAGGGCAAAGTAGTTATATAACTAGAAAGATTATAGCTTGCCTTTTTTCTTTTTTTTTAGTTTGAGGACTACTATTAATTAAATATTTCTGAGTGGCTCAGTTGGTTAAGCAACTGCCTTCAGCTCAGGTCATGGTGCTGGAGTCCCTGGATCGAGTCCCGCATCAGGCTCCCTGCTCGGCAGGGAGTCTGCTTCGCCCTCTGACCCTCCCCCCTCTCATGTGCTCTCTGTCTCTCATTCTCTCTCTCTCAAATAAATAAATAAAAATCTTAAAAAAAATTAAATATTTCTGAAATAACAATGGTATGGTGAATGAAAAGGTAGACAAAGATCAACATCTGCCCTGGAGGCCGTTAGAGTCAACAATGAGTAACAGGTATTCCGTTTGAAAGATCACCCTGGACACACTGTGAAGAAGGATATGAAGGGAAGACATAAAAAGCAAAGAGAATCAAGTCTTTAAATTTTCTGTGAGGTAATTTAATTAATTCAGGAAGACCAGATTGATGTATTTGTGTGTGATATTAACTTTTATCACACCCTGAGGATGGTTCATTGATATTTGAAGGAACCCAATCTGAAACACACATTCCAGAGGAAGCTTTCACTAGTACCTCACATATCATCTAATCAATGGCAGAAGTTTAATTGACTAGCATAAAGGATTTAGACATTAAACTGGAGGAAGGAGAATGAAGAGTATTCTGGATACATGGTTGTCTGAAAGGCTCCACAGGCTTACCGCTCCTCTGTGAACACTATAGGAGAAACTGACAAGTCCCAGAACCTGCTACTTTGGGGCAATGCCCCACATAAGGAAGAATTTTGTCTCTTGATCCAACTAGAACTTTGGCTGCTCCTAAGGCCACAATATTGCCTTATTGATTCAGGAGGTGGTCCTCATAAGAGCTCCTAAGGAGAGCTAACAGGAGCTTGCTGAGCTTCTGGAACATGTATGAAATGTTGTTCTTGTTTACTAAGAAGACTCTGTGTGTACAGCAGACTTTGGTCTAGTAGATTCTTTCATTGTAACAGATGAAAGTTTTTTGGAGACTAGACTTTGAGCTACTTCCTCCCTTGCAGTCACTGGAAGCTATCAGTGTTTACCCAAGAACCTGAAAAATCTTGAAGTAATAAAAAAACTTAGGCCAGTTTGCAACAAAGGCTATTCTAGAAGGTCAGGTCAAAAGTTATTTATGGCTCAGCAAAGATAATGGCTGTGGGCTTGTAGAAGAAGGAATGATTTTGAGAGAGATGCATTCAGTAGAATCAACAGAATTTGATGACAGATTGACTATTGGGGATCAAAATAAGGAAAAGTATAGAAAAGTTTGTGTCAGTCACTTCAACAAATGTTTTGGCCATTATATTGCATTATTACTTTCCCGTGGCTGCTGTAATAAATTAACACCGACTTGGTGGTTTAAAAAAGAAACCTATTCACTCAAAATTCTGGAAGCTAGAAGTCCGAAATAAGTATACTGGGTTGAAATCAAGTCTCAGCAGTATTGCCCTTCCTTCAGAGGCTTTAAGGAAAAATCTGTTTCTTGCCTATTCCAGTCTCTGGTGGCTGCCAGCATTCCTTGACTTGAGGCCAAATCACTCCAATCTTTGCCACCTTGGTCATATCACTTTCTCTTCCATTTCTATCAAATCTTCATCTATTTCATTCCTGTCAGGACACTTACAACTGTATTTAGGGTGCAGCCAGACCAGGATAATCTCCCCATCTCAAGATCCTTAACTCAATCACATCTATAAAGACCATTTTACTGTATAAGGTAACATTTGTAGTTCCAGGGATTGGGATCTGATATCTTCCAGACTATTATTCAACCTACTACAGACATACTTAATTTTAACTGGCTGTAGAGAATTCTAGAGCCTCTATCTGGCAAACAGATAGATATGGGATTTAGGGGTATGAAATAAGCAGGATCATCTGCTGAGACAAGACAGTGCTGGTGAAACTGGATTCTTGGCGTTGTCAGTTCCTGAAGTAGTTATGGGGGAGAATGGAGCAGAGAGCTGACTAGTTGCTAAGCAGTGTTTTGAAAGGAGTACATAGAAAACAGCAACTATAATAGGGCAATAATCTGATGAGTTGAAGAAATATTTCCTAGTCATCTGCAAATAGAGGAATCAAGGTAACAAGCGGTTGGATTAATCAGCAGCTGGAGTGTGCTAAGCATATGTGGTCGAAAAAATGAGTGAGCACTGGCATCAAGAGTACCAATTAGGGCGCCTGGGTGGCTCAGTCATTAAGCGTCTGCCTTCGGCTCAGGTCATGATCCCAGGATCCTGGGATCGAGTCCCACATCGGGCTCCCTGCTCGGCGGGAAGCCTGCTTCTCCCTCCCCCACTCCCCCTGCTTACGTTCCCTCTCTCACTGTGTCTCTCTCTGTCAAATAAATAAATAAAAAAATCTTTAAAAAAAAAAAAAGAGTACCAATTAAAGTGGTGAAAGTATTGGATAATGAGATTTAGGCTGGATGGAGAAGCACATGAAGTGAGGAGAAGGCTGAAACATTTGAGGGAAAAAGTTAAAAATGGGATTGCAAGAAATTAAACAATCAAACTTTATGTTCAAAGAGATTTATTATTTCAAAGGTAGAATAACTGATAGTGTCTAGCCGGTTAGTACATGACTAGATAGTGTGGGTGTCGAATATTACTGTTGAATAGAATAAGGAAATAGGAGGGTATGGGTACTCATTCTCAAACTTCCATGTGTCTAAGCATTGTCTGGAGAGCTTTCTGAAAAATGCAGATTCCTTGATTCTACTTTTCAGAACTTTGATGTACTAGGTCTGGTGTGGAATCCATTAACCTGCCTCTTTAAACTGATGTGATTTAGATGTGGCTGGCAGGAGTATCACAGTTTGAGAAACTGCCACAGGATGTTAGATTCATTACTTACATAAATATTGCTGTTAGTGATATGAAGGCAGGATTCTGGATGAGGGAGAAAAGTATGCCAACCAATCATCAATGCAGGTGAGTAAACAATAGAATAAATAGTAAATGGGGCTAACAAGCATTGGATGACATGGACAAAAATGGATAAAAGATTTTTTCATGAAGAAAAAAAATGGGATGGACTGAGACTTACAGAAGGCACAGAGAAGGCCAATTCCAACCCTGGGTGAGGCAAGAAGAAGAAATGTGTTACCTCTACACATGGGCCTTTCGAGAGAAATTCTGTCTTCAAGGGAGAACCAAGGTCCAAATAAAGTAAAGGGATATATATATATATATATATATATATATATATATATATATATATATATATGGATTTGTCCCCCAAAGAGAGTGTTACTTATATTTTTATCTCCTACATTCTCTTTGTACATAAAAGGAACTCAATAAATGCTTTTAAAGTATTTATTTTTTCTTTACATTCAAACTTGATATTAAATCAGTCTATAGAAACTTAATAGCATATTTCATTTCAAAAAGCAGGTTATATAAATGTATATTTTTATAATACACATTTTTCAGGGAATAATTTTGATAATTAGAACAGTATTTGTTTTTCCCTCACATAGCAAAACTTTGTAACACAAAAATATTATGACACAAATATGTATTTATATATTTTACCTTTAAAACAAATAGTATTCTAATTTAGTGTGCATAATTAGAAGTGATGTCCTTTTAAAAATTTATTTTCCAGGTTTATTGAGACATAATTGACCTGATGTACTTCTCTAATAAAATATGCCTACAGTTTTTTCCATATTCCAATCATAAAGAAACAAAAGGAATAATATACATAAGCAAAATACTAATACTAATACTAATGGATATAAGGTTTCTTTTTGGGATAATATTCTAAAATTAGTTTATGGGGCACCTGGGTGGCTCAGTTGGTTAAGCTTGTGACTCTTGGGGCGCCTGGGTGGCTCAGTTGGTTAAGCGACTGCCTTCAGCTCATGTCATGATCCCAGGGTCCTGAGATCAAGCCCCACATTGGGCTCCCTGCTACTCCGGGAGCCTGCTTCTTCCTCTCCCTTTGCTTTCCGCTCCCCCTGCTTGTGCTCTCTCTCTCTCTGTCAAAAAAATAAATAAAATCTTTACAAAAAAAAAAGCTTCTGACTCTTGATTTTGGGTCAGGTCGTGATCTTAGGGTCCTGGGATTCAGCTCCATGTCGGGATTCACGCTCAGTGGAGAGTGTGCGTCAGGATTCTCTCTCCCTCTGCCCCTCCCCTGCTCACTCTCTCTCTCTAAAATAAATACATAAATCTTCTAAAAAAATAAAATCAGTTTATGATGATGACTGTACAATTTTGTATGTATGCTAAAAACCACTGAATTGCACACTTTAAATGGCATATAAATTATTTCTCAATAAATAAATCTATTTGAAAAAGAGAATGCTTTCTAAGATCTCCCTCCAGGTTAACTTGTGATCAGTCCTATGAAAAGGTCTCCAACAATGTATCTTCCTATTTCATTCCCTCTGTTTTCTTACTTCAAGCTAGTTCCCTCTTTCCTGCCTGCAATGTTTGTGAAACATTTCCAGAGGTGTTGCTGGTAACACAGAGACCCATTCCATTCAAAGTCACACAAGTCCCACTTAAGTCTCTATTTTTTAGATCACTTACACTTGATTTCTTCAAGGCTGACAGCAGAATTACTTCCTACCCCTCCTCTTTCCCTTGGTAATAAATATAAGACACATTCTGGAACACAACTGCAAGTTTCTTGTAAAATAAATCTCTAAAGACAATTGTAACACACTGGGTGTCCCAAATCTTCTTCCCAAAGATCAAAGTCTGGTTTTCCTGGATTGTTAGCACAATTGAAATGAAAACAGCTTGTTTCTAGCATTCAGCCTTATGATCCTGACAATAAAAAGAATAAATGTGGTAGAAACATCTGTACGTTTTCAGGAATGATAAAGTTCAGCTGGAATTTTTTAAACTGAAGTTTTGCATTTGAAGTTTGTATCAGTGACTAACTTTGGACAGTCACATATGATCCAGAAATGGGGCTTTGAAGATGAAAGACGAAAAGCAGCACAGCAGAATAAGGTTGGTCAAAAGAAGATGAAATAAACGAGTAAATAATGCAGGAAGTAATCAGATTCAGAGAAACGTGGTATAAAGAGCTTAATAAAATGAAAATCATTTCTGAGGAGAAATATAACATAATGACAGTTTCTTGCATTATATTATGAAGGTAATACAATTGTACAGTCAAAAGACTCATCAGAAATACTCTGCTTTATAATTAATGTGAAATAATAGATGAAAGGCAAAATGAAATGTGTTTATTTCTCTTATCACAGAAGCCCAGGTGATGTATAAAATATGAATACTTCAAAAGTGAAGAAAGATGTTTTATGTAGAAGTTGGCAAACTTTGTAAGAATTTTGGTATTTTTAACTTTACTGTCGAAATATTTGAGATTTTTGATTTGGGATATAAAGTAAACTTGAGAACCTGGGATGATTATTTTTTTTGAAAGGTGATAATTTATACTAAATGGAATCTGTGAGCTCTCTAGGAGAATTGTAAATAGGCACCTTGATTTACACTAAGGGACTTAAACTGTTTTATTATTCATGCCAGAGTTTGAGATCCTGGGTTTTGTCAAATTGTATATATTTTTTAAAAAGCTTTTTGATACAAAATCCAGAATATTTTTGTGATGCAATGGATAAAAAAAAGCTACTAACCAATTGCCATATTATCAGAATTTGATCGTTGTGCTAAAAACATCTAGTTGCTAAAAAATGCCCTCAACGAATGATAAATTCCAGTACTTTTAGCATTACCCTTCAGTGACAGACTTTGCAAGGGACAGCTGCAAATAACCATTCTCCTAAATCAGGATTTTAAACAGAAAGCTAACCATAGTCTTTCACCTGAATTTGTGAAGTTGTGATCCTAAAAAAATTTGTTTTTATGTTACTCAGGTCTATAGCCTCTCCTACTAAATAAATAAATAAGTAAGAAGAAGTACATTGCTTTGCTTTGGTTCTGCCTAAATCTTACCAAGTAAGATTTCTTCTATGTCTTCTTTTTTATTGTTTCTTTCCTTTAAGAGTATAGATGCCTATGAAACTCTTGGCTAATTTTCAGACAGATGCAGATGCCTCTCAGACCTTTGCTACATGAATAAACAAAGAATGGCAAACATGATTTCTCTCTACTATGCTGACAAACAAAGATACCTGCTGAGGGTCCCATTCTCTTATGTAGCCACCTATTTGATCAGCTCTCAGTTAAAGAGGTAACTGAATCTGATTTTTTAAATAGATCATTTCTCTCTAGCAGAGCTTGTACATTTTTATTGTCAGATTCTTATCAAAAACTTTTTGTTAATGACAACATTCAGGATGAATTTGTTAAATGCACTTCATGGTGATTTTTTACTTTAAAATATATAAATATTTGTCTACATAAAATAAAAAAATTAGAAGGGGAGCATGGCAATTACAATAAATTTGGTTAAAATTTGAATAAATAAAGTAGTTTAAATAGATATAATCAAACATTCCATTTAACTGAATTTTAAAATCATCTGAAGCAGTATAAATATTATTGTTATGTCTGGATAATTGGGAAAATAGCCAAGTCTATATGTTCAAATATATTATTCCTTTTATGTTAGTTTATCTATTTTAGCATTGGATTAGCATTTTTCACAGAATTTAAGTACACATTTCCATTGTAAGTATACCTAATACAAAACCTTAGCAAACTATATAAAAATAAATCCAATCTTACATCTCTAAAATTAATGAAGTACGACCACACTAAGATTTCTTGTATGTCACATGTAGAGAATGCATAAGTGATTACAAAAAAAAAAAAACAGTTAAAGGAATGATGGATAATGTAATGAATCAAAAAGACCCAAAGCCTGGAAAATTGGTTCATGCTTTGTTGAATGTGTCTGTATTGAGTTTTGTATTTTGTATCATTTGAAAGAGCACTATGTCCATGGAAACAGCCAATAAAATGCTTTTTAATAAAGTTGACTAAAATGTTCTAGGCAGTGGTTTTGAGTTTTTAGGTGAATAAAGCCCTTATTTTGTGACTTTTGTACTGCAAATATGTTCTTTCAATCTACATTTCTCTCAGTAAATATAAAAGCTCAATACTTCTTTTTTTTTTTTTTTTAAGATTTTATTTATTTGCGAGAGAGAATGAGAGACAGAGAGCATGAGAGGGGGGAGGGTCAGAGGGAGAAGCAGACTCCCTGCCAAGCAGGAGCCCAATATGGGACTCGATCCCGGGACTCCAGGATCATGACCTGAGCCGAAGGCAGTCGCTTAACCAACTGAGCCACCCAGGCGCCCAAAAGCTCAATACTTCTATCCGTGAAATAGCATTGCTCACAAATCGGTCTCAAAGGGAATATTCTTGTAATACTTCCTGAAATGGCGAGAGTTCTTCAGACCTAGATCTTTAATGTCCTTTGACTACTTATAAGAAAAGAAAGGTTTTCTTAATTTAATGACTTTTAGGCTTAAATTGCTAAGATTTTTAAGCCCATTCATGGTAGGTTTGCTTTTAGTAAATTGTTCAAAGATGAAAATTCAGAAAAACACTGTCTACCTTTCAACTAAGGAAGGGTCACTGGCCATCCCATTAACAGTTACTTTTGGAAGTGTATCAAAATTACATAGGCAAAAGGAACAGACTTTGTTGAAGCTATGGTTATGTTTATGTTGAAGCTAATGTCAGCGTAAGGTAAGATGGTATAATCCTGGCCTATTAGTTGTCTAGCATTACACAGCCTGCCTATAATATCTTTTTTAAAAGATTTATTTATTTATTTTAGAGAGAGAGAGAGACAGAGAGACAGAGAGAGAGCATAAGTCGGGGTAGGGGCAAAGGGAAAGGGAAAGAGAATCCTCAGACTCCCCGCTGAGCATGGAGCCCATGCGGGGCTCCATCCCAGGACCCTGAGATCATGACCTGAGCTGAAACCAAGAGTTGGCCGCTTAACCGACTGAGCCACCCAAGCACTCCATCTGACTATAATTTCTAATGTTATATTGGATGGTAGGGATAGCTGTTCTTCTACAACTCTTAAGCTTACCTTGTAACTATTCTGTGACAATTAGAGATGTCATAAAAATCATTTAGCAGAGACCTATTGTCAATTAATGTTTTCAAATAAAAGTATTATAGAGATAATCCTGTCTGTCATAGACATTTGCAAACATCATTTATTCACTCAGTTTCTTTAGGGAATGGTGAACTACCATCCAGTTTGGGCAGGTTATGTAATGCTAGTAAAACTAACAGGCCAAGAATTAAAACCATTCTACCTGATGGATTTTATGTTTACATCAGATGAAATTTAAATCTTAGAGGTAAGAAATAAATATTTATAGGAACTACCAAATTTTTTTTTATTAACAGTTATCTAAGAAGTTCTCATTTTGAAATCATTTGGATTAAAAATAGTTTTGTAATCCTCTGTGTTACCTTCAAAGACTGCCAATTGAGGCCAAGTAAAACTTACAGAGCCAATAAAGTTTTTGCTTTTGATTCTTCTGACTGCCAGTTGTAGAGATTCTTTTTAAAAACTGCCTTTAGGGCGCCTGGGTGGCTCAGATGGTTAAGCGTCTGCCTTCGGCTCAGGTCATGATCCCAGCATCCTGGGATCGAGTCCCACATCGGGCTCCCTGCTCCTTGGGAGCCTGCTTCTCCCTCTGCCTCTCTCTCTGTCTCTCATGAATAAATAAATAAAATCTTAAAAAAAAAAAAAAAAAAACCTGCCTTTAGGGTCAGTTCATGCATTACTGAAGACTGTCAAAGCTCTTTCCTTTTGATCACATTTGTAAATTAAAACGGATGTATCTAGTTTAAGCACCTAATGTACCAAATTAGCTAAATACATAACAGTCATGTTTATAGTATCCACAGCTCTTCTTAGGTTGATAGTGGCGTTTTAGACAAGCTACCTTTTATGAAGAAACTGTGGACAGAGTCTCTGTGAAAGATTTACAGTTAGAAATGAAAACAAAATGAATATAGAACGCTATCATGCTTACCAGTCTGCTCTGCAGCTGTAAAACTTATGTCAAACACTACCTTCACATTGATAAGTTTGAATGGCTTCTAACCCACCTTTTTTAAGGAAAAAGTGCATATAGTGAAAGGATGGAAAGGATTCTAAATGTGGCAGTGATTTCAATGTATAATGTTGCTGAAATAAGCTACAACGTGATGTTGGTACATTTTCATGAGAGTAGACATGACTTACAACTGGAGGACGTTAGTGACTCAGAAGGATTTGCTATGGTCAGTTAATGTGGGGAAGAACTTGTCATTGGCCAGCCCATTAAGCAATTCAGGTTCCCTGTAGGCAAATTTAAGCACACGGGACACCTGAGGTCAGTCATGGAAATCAGAAAGGAAAAGAGATTCTACAGGATGGCTTAACTGTTTCATTTTTAAAGGGCATTTGTGGCCTGTAAACAAGGTTCAACCCATTAGGTAAACAACCAATTTGTTTGTTGTTTGAAGAGTAAACAAGGGATAATTTCTTTATTTGTTAATTTTTTTCTTGCTTTAGCACATTAAGTTCTATTTGTTCTTTGACATGTAACTTTAATCTAGGCTTATCTAAAGTTCAGTTTTCTTCAGAATTACAAGCCTATTCTTATTCTCTTGAATAACCTCAGTGTGGAATATTTCCAATTTCTAAGGGCAGATTTCCTTTTTTTTTTTTTTAAATAAGCCAAATCTTGTTTGAAACCATATCAGTTATCTGCAAAAAAATATTTTAAACAAATAAATAGATGGGTGAGATGTATTTTTTTCTTCTTTTTTTGTAAAGCTCAAGCATTCATTAAAGCAATAATGCCAATTTCTTTGTAATTTATACACTAGTTTTAATGACAACTTCAAAGAAAGAGACATCAAACCAGTATGTAAAACAGAATGGCCTGAATGAATGCATTATCAATGTATCTATCTTGACAATATGCAGAGGCCAGTAAAATAAATCAGTTTTACCTCTTTATGGTTATATCTCATATACAAAACTGTGATAAAACCAGAATAAAGTGACTCCAAAAAATGCATAAAATTGAGTATGGCATATTCTGTCATTAGAAGTGTTTACAAACTAGCCTTTTATAAGAACATAATTTTGATTAAATGTTTTAAAACAAAGCTTCCACCAAAATTCCACATAGAATTGTTTTGTGGCCAAAGCCTATCTTAAACCTCTTTTAAAGATAGAACTTGACAAAAATTCATTGTGAGCATCTATGTCTCCTTTGTTGTATGTTGAATAAGATTTGTATATGAGGTAAGCCGTAGATCTGGTTTATACTCTTCAATAAGACAGAATAAAAGGGGACTATAGATTGAAGCCCTCTGTGTATATTTCCCCTTCCGTTAAGGACCATAAAGAAAGAAAATTGGATTAAAATGGTTAAATGTTCTTCGAACAATTCCCACAAATGCCAATAATTATAGATTTTGGTTTCTTTGGTTCTCGTGGCCCTAATCTTTAGTAGCTTATTACAATGCACAACACCGCATCAGATACTTTCTACATGACACACATTTAATATCCTCACGTAACAGACCATGGGCCAAGATTCTGGTTCAAATGCAATTAGGTTTAAGCAATGCAATAGGAACCACAGGCAATGTGAGCACTGTCAAATACTACACTGTCCCTGTTACTGAGCTGGACTGTACCAGAAAGGAGCCAGCCTTTAACACTTCCATTTCCCCCCATCTCCAACAATTCTGAAGTAGACTTGAGTCGATCTTTACTGAATGTGTATTTTAATGATGGTCTTACAAGGTTTTTTTTTTTTTTTTTTTTTTGTCGGTGGTGGTGGTAGTGGTGATGGTGAGTGGTGGTGTTTTTAACAAAAACATAGTGCAAGCTGCCTTAGAATTTCAGCAAAATTGTTTGCCAGAGATTCACGTAAGATTCTGTGGGGAGACTTAGTAATCTGAGCTTGGATCTCTAATCATTTATTGTATGGAAGACGAAAAGGATCTTCTTTTTCTCTGTGTCTGCTTACACATTGGAAAATCTATCGTCTTCCCTAATCATCATGCACGTACAAAGTGACATTGCATCCTATCACTTAAAATAAACAGACCAAAACCTTAAAGTGTTCCTAGACTGGTATCAGAAGAAAACAGTGTTTATGAGCTTGGGGTCACCTATTGTAAATTCAGATTAACAAAATGAGGACTTACCCCTATCATTTCTTTGCCTAATACACACTTTCCGGACACTAAAAAGAAAAGGCTAAAGTTTTGAATAAAATAATAGACTTTTTGGCAGAAACATTAATCTCTATATTTCATACCAGATGCTGATTTTTGCAGCAAGAGTTTTTATCAGAAAATTCCCAAAGTCAGTGTCATTGGGAACTGCGTGCAGAGTGTGTATTTATATCCTACTTCAGTCTAGTGCTCATTTTGGAAAACTGCACTATGTTGACTAGAGGACAAATTACTCTTTAGACTCTGAGATCTTTAACAACTGACTGTACTGCATTGTCCTGTGATAGTCTGTTAAAATTTCTGCCTTGTGAAAGGGAGCATTAGCTGGATACATGACATTCCAAATATTTGTCCTGGTTGGCTTCCTTGCTCACATGGTCTCAGAATTTCCTCTCTCACAAATGGAATTAGTTTCACTTCCTTTTCAGTTCTAGCTAATAGCAAAAGTTTGCTTGTTTTTCAGTGGGTTCAAACAAAATTTTCACAATGCTACTTTTAGACACAGAACCCATCATTCCATACCTGAACGGCGATTAAGTCTACTTTTCCACACCACGGCGATTAAGTCTACTTTTCCACACCCTTTGGAAAATAACTTCCTAAAGCAAAGACTTCACATCATTCCCTCCCAATCAACATCAACGGCAGCAATACTTATTAAAACTTATTATATTCAAGGCATGATCTAGTTTCTAAAAAGGAAAAGTTGTAAGCAACTCCTGGGCAAAGTCTCCTTCCTAATTTGAGGGTGTATTGCAAATGTCAACATTTTCCATGTTATAAAACAAAAACAAAAATTTAGGGGCGCCTGGGTGGCTCAGTCGTTAAGCTTCTGCCTTCGGCTCAGGTCATGATCCCAGGGTCCTGGAATCGAGCCCCGCATCAGGCTCCCAGCTCAGCAGGAAACCTGCTTCTCCCTCTCCCACTCCCCCTGCTTGTGTTCCCTCTCTTGCTGTGTCTCTCTCTGTCAAATAAATAAATAAAATATTAAAAAAAAACAAACAAAACACAAAAATTTACCTCTGAGTATCGAAAGACTTCATTCTTTTAAGAAGCTACTCTATTTCCTAATATGCTGACTCTACAGTTTTCTGCAGATTTTTCTGAAGTGTAGTTTCCTATATTTTTCTGGAGTCTTAGATTTTTTACTTTAAAAATTCACAGTTCAAGATCTATTACTTAAGAACTATCCTAATTTAATCTTATTAAATGGAGTCTACTATATTTGCTTCTAATTTATGTTACCTCCCAGTCATAATGGCTTACAATGGAACTGAAATTCCTCTATACCTCGTAGGTGTGATGAGAACTTGAGTCAACTCACCTCCAATTTTGGAGGACATTTTAATGCATGTACTTAATTTTGAATAAAGATGGCTAACTAAATCTTACCAATTGATTAGAAATAGAAATAAAAGAAAAAGAGGGTTTTGTTGTTGTTGTTCAAGGTTAACACAACGAAAAGTTACCAGCTTTTCTTAAGAAATTTTGATATTTAATATTCATTGCACTAATCCCCAGAGACCGAATTGCTCAAAAGCAAGTTTATTTTGAAATGAATTATTCATTCCTGACCAAACTGCATTTGGCACTCATTAGGATGTTAAACCACATCCAAAACAGTTTGTTGGAAATATCTCATTAATATGGACAGAAGATTCATCAGTGGAACTAGACGTAACTAAATAACTAAGATAAATCTTAGAAGAACAACAAAAACCTTTAAAAAATGTGTAGAGGGATCATTGCATGGGAATCACTGATTAAAACAAGAAAAAAATTATTTGACTTAATTCAGAAGAGCATAATTAAATCATTTATCTGATTATCAAAAGCTACATTAAAATAAACAAGTTTAAAATGGCATAAGGATTTTTGAAGTCCTTCATTATGAAGTCAAAATTGCCTGAAAGTTTTTCCCCATGCATTATAACAGAAGCACTTCCCCAACTTTTCCAGGAGATGTTTACAGATGTGATACTAAGAGATAGCTCCACATCACGTAATTTGGGAAAATGTCAGGGTTTTTGTTTTGTTTTGTTTTGTTTTAGACGGGGGAGGGCAAGGAGAGAGAGAATCTTAAGCAGGCTCCACACCCAGCACAGAGCCGGACACAGGGCTCAATCTCACAGCCCCGAGATCATGACCTGAGCAGAAGTCAAGAGTTGGATGCTTCACCGACAGAGTCACCCAGGCACCCGGGAAAATGTCAGTTTTTAAAAGAAAACTTACTTATAAAATTTCTTTATTGAACAGTTTATTAGGTTTTATTATTTTAGGGTCTTCAGAACTTTTAATACACTTCTATTCCTTGTGAATCTGAGAAAAATTAGCTGTTTTAGGAGCATCCTGTGGACAGCATTTCATAGAGCACTTCAAAAAAGTGCTATGCCAGATGTTTAATGTGGAAAAGTTACTTTAAAAACTGGAAAGCATACCTAAGTTAACTTCATTCTAGTATTAAAAAAAAGAGAGAAGGGGAGTTAGGGGGAAAAAGGAAGAAAAAGAATTCTGTGGTGACTGAGCAATTTGATAACCTTTCAAGATGGAGTTAATGCCGTCATGTAAATACAGGACTGGGGACTAGGTCAGAGCAATGGAGATTTCCTTTACTAGAAGAATGCTGGTAAGAAGAGCAGCCAGAAGTCACAGTGAGCCATCCATTCCAGCCCAAGTAAGGTTTTTGTCTGTTGACTTGCTTTTCATAAGGGCACGGAAGGATCTTTTAGGAACTTAAATCTAGAAGGGAGATGGAGCCCGAACTCAAGCATAGTCAGGCACCTGAGATTCTTTTTTCAGAATTACCCTCACTTAGCTCTTAGCGTTTTGACTTGCCTTTGCATTTTCTCCTCTCTCTCCTATTTCCTTTTGAACCGCACCTGGTGGTCCAATTCTCCTTCAGTGGTATTTGCACGTTCCAGAATAATAGGACAATATACTATTTCAATTTTACTTTAATACTTAAAGAAGTTCCTACCCAAAATAACAAAAACAATATAAAATGGAAAAATGCCTCATTTTGATGCATATTGGATTTGAATGTTCGTAACTAATGTTATGGCGGCAAAAACTTAATTGAGAGTCATGCTTACTCTTCTTCCTATAAATCATTATCATGCAGCAATCAAAAAATTTTATTAGAATGATTAGGCTATGAGAGGCAAAAATAGAAGTGTTTCTTGTTCATTCATACAATCAGCAAGTATTAATGAGAGCCTATTTTATTCTAAGTGTGGTAAACATTGTAAGTATAAAAGTTAATAAAGCAAATTTCCCATTCTCTAGAAGCCTTGGAGGAAACACACAGATTAACAAATAATCAGAACAATGTAATTAATGCAGTGATAGAGATATGAACAAGGCACTATGCCAGGAAGGGGTGGAAGCCAGGGCATTGTTTGGAGAAATAAAACATGGGTGCCTGGAAGAATAGATTTCTAAGTAAAATCTAGTAAAAATCAATAGGATTTTTCAAAGTGTCCAGCAGTGGGGCATAGCAAAATTCCAGACAGAGAAAAGTGTTCGAGACTGACAGTTGAGAAAAAGCATGATGCTGATGGAAACGGGCTGTTGCCCAGCACCTGTGATTACCCCTGCACGGCACCTGTGAATACCCCCGCACGGCACCTGTGATTACCTCCGCGTATACTGTCCCGGATGTGTGTCCCTCCAGGCTTCTCACTCCATTGCCCTCTGCTTTCCCCACAGTGTCTCCCATGTAATAGGTGCTCAAGACTGATGTGTAAGAAACTACCTCATTGTTTCTTAATTTAAATTTTCAGCTAATGAGCCTAATCGCCTTTCCCTATGGTTCTCTGTCTAAGGGCAGGTATTTTAAGCTATAGACAATTCTGAAACACAGAGAAAGTAACCAAACTTGGAGAAGCAATGATAGCAATAATGTAAATCTTAAGTTTCCAGCTGACCATTCACAATCTTAAAACCATTTAAGAATCTTAAAATCATTTCTGTAATATTGAAAGCCCAATATGAGAAAATGAAGAGTAAAAGATTATTGATAAACAACAGACTAAGAGAACTAAAGGTGCTAGCATCTAGTGAACCACCTTTCTGGGGTCATTTCTCTCATTTTCTATCACATCACTTGGTTAAGGGTGGACACACTCTTCTCTCTGTCATCTACATCTTCTCTCTCAGATCCATAATCTATTTCTCTATGCTCTCCTAAGTCTATAAACATGATCAAGTGCTCCCATTATGAAAAAAAAAAATAAGTTACTCTTCAACATTTCATCATCCCCCGTCTAGCATTCCTTTTCTCATCAAGCCAAGATCCTAAAGAGAAATCTCAATTTCTCAACCACTCTATTCTGACATCCATCTCCATAACTCTTGCTTATTATCAACGAAGGTATTCTGTTAACCAAATCCAAAAGGTAGTTTTAAGTAGATTCAAGTATTAATTAACTTGGAAATTGGCCAAAAAAAATGACTACTGATATAAATAATATCTTTCCTTTCTTTCTTAACTAAGTGTACTTCTTCTCAGAATATAACAACAGTAAGAGATTTAGGAAGATAGGCAGCCTCCACCATTTTCTTGAATTCTCTAGATCTCTCTGCTTTTTTCCTCACTTACTTTCTTCAACCTCATAATCCTGCCTCTAAGACTGTATTTAGCCCTCCCTTTTTGGCTGTGCTATACCATGTCCTCAGAAGAGCTTTTGCCAGAAGGAAGTGATGGTTGTGGTCTGGCTGTACTTCTCACTGGTTCAGCAAGAGGCTCAGCAAGTCCCACCTTCCGATAGACAGTAGGGCCTCTGCTTGTTACTGTGTTGTTTCAGATAGTAGTTCCCTTTCAATATGAAGATTTTTCACTAATTAGTAATACATTTAGTCTCACAAATATATAGGCATACCTCAAAGATATTGCAGGTCCAGTTCCAGACCACCACAATAAGGTGAGCATCACACTGAAGTGAGTCAAATGAATTTTTTGGTTTCCCAGTGCATATAAAAGTATGTTTAACACTATACTGTAGTCCATTTGGTGTGTAATACCATTAGGTCTAAAAAAAAAAAAACCCACTGTGCATACCTTAATTTAAAAATACTTTATTGCTAAAAAATGCTAACTACATCTGAGCTTTCAGTGAATCATTACATTCTTGTTGGTAGAGGGTCTTGCCTCAGTGTTGATGGCTGCTTGGATGGTGGTTGCTGACAGTTGAGATGGCTGTGGAAATGTCTTAATATAAGACAGCAATGAAATTTGCTGCATTAATTGACTCTTTCATGAACAGTTCAACTAAGTTTATATAATATTCTAAATCATTTGTTATTTCAACAATCTTTACAGCATCCTCACCAGGATTAGATTCCATTTCAAGAAAACACTTTCTCTGCTCATCCGTAAGCAACTCCTCATGTGTTAAAATTTTATCATAAGAGTGCCCTAATTCAGTCACATCTTTGGGCTCCACTTCTAATTCTAGTTCTCTTGTTATTTCTACCACATCTGCAGTTATATCCTCCACAGAAGTATTGAACCCCTCAAAGTCATCCATAAGCATTGGAACTTCTTCCAAACTCCTGCTTATGTTGATATTTTAACCTCTTCCCATGAATCATGAATGTTTTTAATGACATCTAGAATGGGGAATCTTTCCTAGAATGTTTTCAATTTACTTTGCCAAGATCTATCAGAAGATTAACTACCTATGATAGCCATAGCTTTATGAAATGTTTTTTTAAATAATAAGACTTGAAAGTCAAAATGACTCCTTGATCCTTAATCCAGCTACAGGATGGATGTTGTGTTAGCAAGTCTGACACAATGTTCAGCTCACTGTATGTCTCCATTAGCACTCTCAGGTGACAGGGTGCATTGTCATTGAGCAGTAATATTTTGAAAGAAGTATTTTTTCTTATTTTTTTCATCAATGATCACTGGTTGCAGGTCACCATAACAAACACAATAATTATGGAAAAATTTGAAATATTGTGAGAATTACCAAAATGTCACACAGAGACACAGCTCAGCAAATGCTGTCAGGAAAATGGTGCCAATAGGCTTGCTAGTCACATGGCTGCCACAACCTCAATCTGTAAAAATACAAGTATTTGCAAAAAATGCAATACAGCAAAGTGCCATAAAACAAGGTATGCTTATACTTTATTCTAAACACAATTAATCTGAAATCCAGTTATGTCATTTGTGGAAACTCCAGAATTGATGTGAACACTACACTATAGCATCGAACATTGATGACCTCACTTTCTTTATTCAAATCTCCTACCTCAGACACTGAAGTTGCTACTCAATAGCTTCTCACACTTTCTTCATGTGGTCATAATCCTTATTTTGGGGGAACAGTAATCTAGGCAGTTAAATCCTTGTTTCATTCACAAGTAGGTGTTGCTATTTGACACAGTTCTGGCCCATGAGACACAAGCAGAAAACAGAATTCTGAAGAAGATTTTAGTTTGCTGATACAAGGAGACAGACGAAACTGGTACAACTCCTTACTTTTTTTTTTTTCTGTTATGAAAGTATATGTGATATCTGGAACTTCAACATTCATTTTATGACAATGAGGTAGCAAATATGAGAGAATAGCTTAAGTAACCAAGAGATGTTGAACCTGACATTGTTAAACTGCTAAACTGATGCCACCTCCAGATCTTAAGTTTTGTGTGACACATAGTTGTGTTCTTAGATATTTTTATTTCCTCCCTCTCTCTCTCATCTCCCTAAAAGAATGCATGTCTAATTTACAATGACTCTTTTATGCCCATCTTTTCAGCATTACTACTAAACTTTTCTATCAAGATATTCTATAGAAACCTCAAATTTAAGTTCTAAAAGTAAATCCATTATCTTCTCCCCTCAAAACCAAAACCAAAATGTCTCAATTTCCTTCTTGAGTTAATGGCAGCATCATCTATCCAACTACCCAAATGGGAAATCCAGGAGTCATCCTTACTCCCACTGTCCCTGTAATTCATAAGCCCTATGACTCATTAAGGCCTGCTGATTTGATCCAGCTAATATCTCTTAGGTGTTAACCCTTCTCTGCTTTCCTTCTGCTACCATTTGAATACTCTGGTCAATCAATGAAACTCCAAATTTGTCCCCTTTCTTCCAATCCACTCATCTTCATTCATTCATATCTATTATGTCAGAGAAATCTTTCTAAAACTTGCATACGTCTCCATCACTAACCTTGAAAATCTTAGATCTTCGTACCTATAGAATGAAGTCCAAATTGCTAGGTATAAAATGCAAATTCTCATGATGTGTGATTTTGTTGTTTTTGTTGTTGTTGTTGTTGTTGTTCTGCTGCTCTTCAGCTAAACACTTGACCAAATGACATATTTCCTGGATGATATTCTGCTGTCATTTTTTCCTTAAATTTTTTTATGTAAATAACATATAAATGTTGTTTTGATATGAGGATGCCATTAAATAAAGTTGGTAAGATATCCTTAAACTCCCAATTGCTCTTCACCTTCCATTTCCCAGATATAACAATTGTCAAATACTGGATGTGAATTCCACCATGTTCTCTCTTACCTCCCAACTGTTGTGTTTCTTCTGTTCCTTCTGCCAGGAATGGCTTTCATTTTTTGTGTAATGGATACTTACAGATCTAACAACCTAGACTCCAATATCATCTCTGTAAGAGAATATTTCCTCAATTGTGTAGAGCTGTAAAGAAAGTATTTTTATGTTTCTCTGTGTTTAGGGTATTCTAGGCAAAGAAAACTGAAAGTGAGCTAAAGGATATGCCTGGAAAGTTAAAGAATGATTGGCTAGGTAGTGATCTTCTGAAATAGTTATCTTCCCAGAGCTAAGTGCTTCTATTTCAAACCGAAATGAAACCAGGAGCCATCCACTTAAATTCCAAATTCCAGTTTACATTACATTTGCAAAGTGTAAAACTTTTAAGAGAAGGTTTCTCATCCTGTCTCAAGTAAGTTGGATGGCAATTCCCATATAAACTTCAACATTCATTATTTTTGAGTCCTCTCCTGTTAAATCCCTTTATACACACAAGCATAACTAACCGGTTCTCATTTCTTTGCATCAGATGGGGGATTGGGGTTTAGAGAAACCTCATATTTGGGATAATATAGATAAATATAGATATTAAAATTGTATAACATTGTCTGAGAAAATTAAGTTTTCCTCCTCTATTCTCTCATAGGTACGTGTTTATATCTCTAACAATAAACTTATAAGTTTGATTTATATATATATTTTTTAATTTGTTGCCCTTTAAGTGTGAGTTACACATTGGATAATAAAAGCTGTCATCTATTTTTTTTTTTGAGTCACAAGTTACTTGTGGGTTTCTTACTACATCAGAGATATTTAATAAATAATTGAACAACAGAAGGACACAAATAACATTCAGGTGTAATTTATTTCCTTGGAAATATTCTACAATGCCTTCAAATAAGAATAAAATTGGCATCATATATCTTTATAGCCTATCATTTCTTTTCCCATAGAAAACCAAAGTTTATATTAAATTTATTTATAACTGAAGCTTATATTGAATTTATATTAAATTTCTTTATAAAACTCAGAAAACAGGAATTTATCAACCATGTGACATTCTATTATATTGAACTAAAATGGAGGATTAGAGAGTTGGGGAAAGAGTTCAGGAAGAGCAGGAAAAGGCAGAGAAATAATAATTCTTACCCACTCAAAAGTCAAAATAAAGTGACATTTTCACTTTTGAATTTGGGGTGGCAGAAATAGGAAGATTGTAACTTCCAGACAAAATAACCAAATTTAATAATACCAAATATTCAAATAACACAAGAACAAAAGTAATTATATTACTTATATCATTATAAGTAATTTAAAACCATGAAAAATGTACCTTTCTTTATAATTGTTTATATTCCCATATTTACATTCGAAATCAAATTTCTTTGTGTGCAGACTGAAATCAAGTAAAAATCAGAGTAGAATCTTATTTTTTTTAAATTCTATCATGAGGTAGTTTTTGTGATGCCCAAAATCAAACGCCAACTGTCAGGACAAAATAATTAAATATGAGTATTATTATTTTTCATGGATTACTAAAAAAATTTAACATAAGTTTACATTTGTGACTAGAAAATGAAGTGGATTAAGGAAGTATGTCAATGAAAACATTTTTTTTTTTTTTTAACAACTGGATTCTCTCTTTGGGAAAAAGAGTCATTGACTTTACTACAGAGAGATTATCAGTAAATGTGTGCTGCTCACCCACCATCCTAATCATTATTGTCATGAAGTCAATTTGAGATCACAGGTCACAGTTTTAAATTCAAGTGTGGCATAGGGAATTTAATCAATAAATGTTTGCACACAGAAAAAAAATGCTGGTAAAGAAGACTATTTTAGTAATACATTTATTTAAACTGGCTTAAAAGTATTCTGAAATGTATTTAAGTAAAGATGATATTTGGGTGAAGTGCATTTTAAATTAAGCTTTGCTTAATATGAAGAGATCTTCTATAGCTTATCATTATCAGGCTTAAATATTTTGCATTTTAGTTTCTGCCTCAATAATTCCATTCAAACTGCCTTCCTAAAGGTCACCAATAACCCCCTAATTACCAGACCCAACAGCCTTTTTTATTTCTCGTCTTTCTCCATACTGCTTCATCATTTGTTACTGCTCACGTCCTCCTCTTTCTTGAGTTTATACCCTTTGTCACAGAATAAAACGAATTTAAGACATGTACTTCTCTAGATATGCCTCACAGTATGTACTATTTTTTTTCCTTTTGGAATTTTTTAGCCATAAATGTAGGAGTAAACCAGGTAGAGTTCATGAAAAGTTAATTATATATTGCCTTACTCAAGCATTGGGATATCCTCTTTTCGAAGATGCATAATAATAGAGGATTTATCACAGAACTAAAAGCAGAACATACACAGAGGTAAAAGGTTAGATCAGTGGTTGGCAAACTATACCTATGGGTCAAAGGCAGTCCACAGCCTTTTTTTGTTACTTAAGTTTTATTTGAACACAACCACACCCATTCATTTACATATTGTCTATGGCTGCTTGTTTGCTACAAGAGCAAAGTTGAACAGTTGCAAAACTTAAAATATTTACTATCTACCTTCATGCAGAAAAAGTTTACAGGCCCCTGGGTTCAAGGATTAAATTACCTAAGAAGGGGACCATCCTATTTTTTGGTGTAAAGAAAAGGCGTCACTTTTGTAAAGATTTATGCCAAGAGAGGAGGATGGTATGGAACTCTTGTAGTCATAAGATTCTTCTCGAGATGCCTTTTAGATATAACTTTCCTTTTTGTCACCTTCCCTCAAGAATAAACGTGTGGGAACCAGCATAACCGGTTACCTACAAAGACCTTGGAAGACCTCATGCCATCTCATCCACTTTTCTGGCTTCAAGAGTGCACACAACATAATTTAAAAAAAAAGTGAAAAAAAAAAAAAGAGTGCACACAAGCACATGGATCTCTATCTGTGGTAGGTGCCTTATCCTTAGGACCCAATCATGGAAAGGAACTAAAGGGAGGTAGAGGAACTATATGGTACCTTCTCATAGCTATTGCATCTCAGTAAATTAGCCTCTGAAAGTCTGCATGTTGCAAGTAAAATTGATTTACTTCATTCCAAGTAGGAAGGATGCTAGAAACCTTGCCAAAGTGAAGTTCCTACAAGCTTTGTTGGCCTCAGTTTCTTCTTGAATTCCATCATACCTCCCTTATGCTTATAAAAACCAATCCTCCTATTCAACCATTATTTGATTGAGGACTTTGGTCAACAAAATCACCTATCAGGATGCCTATTATCTTGAAAACAAAAGACAACAAATGCTGACAAGGATGTGGAGAAAGTGGAACACTTGCATAATATTTGTGACAATACAACACAGTGTAACCACTAGAGAAAACAGTATTAATTTTCCTCAAAAAAATTAAAAACAGAACCACCATATGATCCAGTAATCTATCTCTTGGTATTTATCCAAAAGGATTGAAATCAGGATCTCGAAAAGATATTAGCACTCCCATGTTCATTGGAGAATTACTCACAATAGCAAGCAGGTGGAAACAACCTAAATGTTCACTGACAGAAAAATGGATAAAGAAAATATGGTATGTATATAATATGAAATAATATTCAGCCTTTAAAAAAAGGAAGTTCTGCAATATTCAACAACATGGATGAATGTTGAGGTCATTGTGGTAATTGTAGTAATATAAACCAGTCACACAAAGATAAACAGTGTATGATTCCACTTATATGAAGTATCTAAAATAATCAAACTCACAGAAGCAGAGAATAGAATGGTGGTTGCAAAGGGCTAGGAAGAGGGGAAAATCGGGACTTGTTTGATGCATATAAAGTTTCAGTTATGCAAGGTGAATAAGTTCTAGATATCTGCTGTACAGCATTATACAATAATGTGTTGTTCTATAAAATATAATAGATTTCATGGCAGGTGTTTTTACCACAATAAATTAAAATAAAATGTTGGGGCGCCTGGGTGGCTCAGTCGTTAAGCGTCTGCCTTCGGCGCAGGTCATGATCCCAGGTCCCAGCCCCATCGGGCTCCCTGCTCGGCGGGAAGCCTGCTTCTCCCTCTCCCACTCCCCCTGCTTGTGTTCCCTCTCTCGCTGTGTCTCTCTCTATCAAATAAATAAATAAAATCTTTTAAAAATAAATAAATAAATAAATAAAATAAAATGTCAAAGTTCAGTAAAGAATCAGAAAGTGATGATACTGGAAATAAAATTCAAATTAGACAGACATGGAATTTTAGAAGCAATAGTTATCTATCTGTGTGAATGTGGACAGCACCAGCTCTCTGAGAGACTCTAGAGATGCAGCCAGAGGTACTTGGTGAAGGTAAGCTTGCTGACTTAAATGAGGAAAGTGGTTTTGAAGAAAATGATGAAGATGTCCCAGAGGAAGTATGCTGGCAAAATACTCCACATTAAAGGACTCTCACAGGTATTTCATTACATTAAAAGCACAAAGAATAAATTGTTGAAGTCGATCCAAACTTAGAAAGAGAATGAGAATTTACAAAGGCATGGGAAAGATACTAGGTCCATAGCATTGTTGATATAACAAGAAGGCAAGTACTGTTTGAACTACTCTTGATGAGATTTTTTTTTTTTTCTCTTTTTGAGAGACAGAGAGGGGTTGGGGAGGGGGGCAGAGGTAGAGAGAGAATCTTCAGCAGGCTCCACGGTCAGCACGGAGCCCGCCACAGGGCTCATCTTCCAACCCTGAGTTCACGACCCAAGCTGAAATCAAGAGTCAGACGTTTAACCAACCGAGCCACCCAGGCTCCCCTTGATGAGATTTTTATAAAGAAATAAAATAACTTAATCCTCAATGATTCTGGTGTTTTAAATAACAGTATGCCAAATTAATGCTAGCCTTACTATTTTTTAAAAAATTTCCTTACTCATTTATAACAAACAGTAAGAGAATTTTTAATGTTTTGACCAAACATTGTCATGGAACAATCATAACTTTTCCCATTGATTAATAAAATTTCTGCACAATTTCAGCTTGTATGATCATTTTTACAGCTTTGTACTTGAAAAGTGAGGACGTCTGTATTAATTTCAGTAATTTTACCGTGAGAATTTTCAGCACAAATACTGATAATATACCATTATATTTTATTTGAGTGGTAGAAAGGGGTGAGAAGTTCTGAGTAAATTTGATTCTAAGCTTCTCTGTGCTTTGTTAACTATATGAGACTATCCCTTTTAGAAGCATGGTAAGATTCAAAAGTAAAAGAGCAGGTGAAGAGCTCTAAAGGATTGAATAAGCTAATTATCATTTCAGTACCAGTACTGTTCTGAAGCTCAGCACTGACTAGAATCCTGATACCTGAACCTTCACTCACCTTCTCTACTCAAGCATTTCTTGGAGGCTGCCATTTCTCACCCTTCCTTCACACTTCTCAATTTCTCTTCCTCTCCCTTCCCTCATTCATTCCCTTGACTCTTTTCTACCTGACTGATCTTGGAATAGATCCATATCTTGATTATTGTTATTTTTCTTCTTCAACATGTATCGTATTTTTATGACAAAACTTTGACTTTGGTTCAGTATCTATTATCACATCACATCATACTTCTGTTCAGAATATTCAATAATTTCTATTTCTCTTCTCTCTTGCTCTCTCTCACACACAAATCAACAAAATAAATAATGTCTCAGAATAAATGTTTTTCCTTGTATATGACCCTCAATTGATTTTTTCCCCTGTGTTTCCATGGCACTGGAATTATGTGCATTAAATGAAACTCATTTCAAAGCATTAACTTTTCAATACTTAAACAATTCTCTTGATACCAGGTTAGAGAGATTTTAATTGTATGCATCAATTTGAGTCCAGTTCATCACAATCTCCAAATCCTACAAACACAATTGGCTTCTGGGAACATGCACGGTATTAACCCTCTAAAACAATTCACTGTGCATTTCGCCAAGCAATTATGTTTCTGATTTGTTAATTGAAAGGATAGACGTGAAAAAATATAAACATTGAAAAACTAAATGTAAGTTCCATTGAAATTTGTAAAATGTTGTATGTAGTCCTATATTCTCAATAAGATATACCATTCATTTGCTAGTACAATTTTAATTGGGGGGGGTGGCACGGCATGATAAATTGGCAAAATATGTAGAAATTAACTCAGAACAATTTACACCTCATACTCTGGTCCATATGATTTTAAGCCTGTTTTTGTCTGAGACATGAAAAAAAATAACCTTAATAGTATCTAAAATCCCTTCAATTTTCAAATATATATATAGTTCTCTGAACAACATCCTTAATCATGAAAATTATCTTCCCCCCCAGACCCACACAACACCCCAAGCACTGATTATTTTGGTAGTACACCTCAAATAAAATCTAAACCAAAATTATAAAGCAAAGTGCCTCTAGTTCATTTCTCCCTTTTAATACATCTTGTAAAAGAAACTGCTTTTAATCTAACAGTCTTCTTTAGGTTGTATTCTATTAGAGGAAATTAGACCAAAATTGATCTGAGTAGTGAAATTTATCATTACCCACAGAAAATGGACAATGAAATGTGATTAGGCTACATGTGCCCATCATTGCCTTTTTCAAGAGCAAGCCTTGAATAGAAAAGCCTGGATTCAATGAATCAATAACAGTAAAAGCAAAATTGGAGGGCTGTCAAATCAACTTAATTCCTCTCTTCTGATCAAGTGGCGTCCAATCACCTAAAGCACAATGCTAATAATCAAATTAGATTGCTTTTGACTCCTTTTACCCAGAGTCAAAACACACATCTGACTGTAACATTTTATATACTCAACTTCAAAAAGCCACTAACATACCGATGTATTCTAGAATTAAATGCTTGTTGCATTCTCGGGATGAGGCAGAGGACAAAATTACTTTTGATTATGCTCTTAAACTAAATGGAACAATTAAAATAATAGGTTGCATTCATCCATTCAACAAATATCTCAAACCTAAAGAACTTTGCCAGCATCAGCATATTAATCTGGTTTATCCCTTTCAATGGCATTTCTTTTGCAAAAAGCAGGCATTTTTCACTCTTCACTGCTATGGAAGACCTAAATATAACATTTATTCAATCAGATCACATACTTTGCCACCTGGTCCCTAGGTATCTTTCTTGTGGGTTCCCTTAGCAATTTATAACACAGCCCTTATTATACTGTATAATAATTTCCTGTGTATAATAATGGAGAGGAATCAAGACTCAATATTCTTTCAAATGTAAATGCCTAGCACAGTGATATTTATTGAATGAATAAATAACTATGAAAAGATAATGTTATGGATGTGGCACAGTCTAAAATTGTGAGACTGTCTCAGTAGAGATAAGATTGGCCTTTAAGAAAAAAGAAAGTTATTTTTAAAATCCTCCTGGAGGGGAAATTTTTTTTCCTTTGGAAGTTGTTATGGAAGCTATAAACATAGATATGAGGCTTCATTACTTCACATCGCTAAAGGCAACGCTTCATTCAAGAAGATAATCAAGAACGCCCTTGAAGGAGGCAGTTTTCAACATGGATTTAGAGAGAGAGGGATCTTTAGTGGATGCTACGCTGTGTATCTTTATATTGTCGAAATGAACTCATCAAGACTGTTGGAGTCCAGCCTGCCTTCAGAGAGTTTTCCTGGGATTAGGAGGGGGAAAAAAAAAAAACAGATGAGTACACAGTTTTAATTTTTCCTTCCCAGTTGTTTCTCAGCTGGTGATTTGCATGAAGTTTAGACAGAAGAAAGCAAGTCTGTGGTCAAGTTCGTGAAAGTGGAGGAAGAGAAGAGGAGGACGTGGGTTTACATCTGAGGAGACAGCTTCCTTCATTCGGATAAAATGAGATGATAAAGCTGTGACATTGCCAAGTAGAGTCGAAAGTAGAAAACAATATTAAAGAAGATGAGAAAAGGGAAAGAATTCCTAAAGGATCAAAGTAAAATGACAAAAATAAAAGGGGGGAAAGAAGAGTTTAGGAAAATGATAGAAAAGTTATGCTGAGGTGGAGAGTGGGCGTTGCCGTATCCTTTTCCCAAAAATAGGTTTTTGTTGTTGCTGTTGTTGTTGTTGAAAGTACTTGTAGGGTGCCTAGGTTTAGAATCAGGCGGGGCCCAGGTTTCTTTTGTTTTTCCTTCTTCTCCTAATCTCTCAAAATGTGATTCATCCGAAAGGGACATGAGGCCAGAAGTGACATTTACCAAGCTCTGTCCTTCCATAGGAGGCATTATTTGGTTTAGCAGCAATATCCATAGTGTTGACGGTACTATGGTCCAACAGGCTTTGGAGGGGAGAAACCCATGGCAGAGAGTTCTGCACATCTTCAGGCGCAGCATTAAATATGAAACAATTAAAGTGGAAACAGAGGGAGGAAGGTGGGTGTTAGCTACAAAGTTACAGAAAACGAGCAAGGTCATTAGTGAGTGATCCACACCACAAAGCAAAGTCTTGACTTGAAAAGGCATGCATGGTTCAGGGCTATAAAGTGATGTGCATTGTGTTAATGGATACGTGTTTTTAAAGGAAACCTAGAAGGGTATTTAAACATTTGCAGATGGAGCAGATGGGACAAAAAAGAAAACTGCATTATTCAGATTACACTGCCCTAGTCTGGGCACTGATCTAAAACAAAGGCAAGGGTTAGGAGGAGAGTTAGCATCAGTATCAGATCTTTGTACAGACACACACATCTGCGCTGATAGGGACCAAAAGGAATCTGGATATCAGCAAGTCCAAATAAAAAAGAAAAGAGTCTTGGTATGGGGAAGGCCTGGAGAAGTCTGATAGGAGTTTAGGACATTTCCCTTCCCATAAACTCACCCCCGAGGAAAAAATAACTGGAGTATAAAGAACTTTTCTCAGATAGAGACATCTTGTCATGCAAATTTTGTTTATTCAACCAGACCTGGGTAAACAGTAGATCAGATTAGCAGCTAAAGGAAGTACCAAGGTTGCTGCTGCTAAGAGGTTTGAAAAGATCTCAATACAGTAACTGAGATTAAGCTGACATCTGATGAGAGCAACTGTTAAACTCTATACTTCTTTTCAGTGTGGCTCAAATTGACAGTCTAGAAATTAAATGCTTCGCAAATTTAAATTGCAATTGTATTTGTATTCAAATTTCTGTAGATGTCTTCTGTGCTTTGCATGAACTCAGAAAGCTACCCCCAGGGACCTTATTTCTTTAATTTTCACTGAAAAGATAAAGCTTTGCACTTTTTGGAAAGTTAATAATTGCCTGCAAAAATGGAGCAAACACTAGACATCGAAACAGGTATGAAAATCTAGAACAAACTTTATTCTTATTACAAGAACAAAATACAATCTATTTCTTTTAAAAATACGTCCATTGATAATCAAAGAAATAGTAGTGTTTGGGGGATGGGGACGCTGCTGGGGGAAGAGGTCTAAAATCTGTAGCATACTGAGATGGTTAAAAATAAATTTTGTAGTGGTCTCCACCTAAGTACTCCAGACAGATCTTTGAAACACCACCAACCTGACCGGGTTTACAGGACCGAGTTAAAGACATCAGTGCACTTGAAGATCCCACTCTCAACCAAGGTTCATAATGGTTCTTCGTTTCAGGGAAAACATCCACCACTACAAGTGGGCGGGAGCCTCCTCACACCGGCTCTGTTCGCAGGAGCTGAATGCACACGTCTTTTCCCAGCTCTACCTCTCGTGCCATCGGCCTGGTAGCTTGAAACTGGCAAAAAGTACAAATCAGACTTCCCCCATTTCAAGAAGAGAGCCAGCTATTAAACGTTTATCAACACACCACTGTCACTCTCCCCGTTCTGTTTTTTATCATCTATCTGAGCAGTGCGGTGGTAAGTAATTAACACTTTGCCAGGGAAACCTGTCAATAAAACACTGTGTCAATGGCCAATGTTTATTTTCATTTTCAGCCCATAGCCTAGTAGTGCCTCGGGGCTTCCTGCCTCTGTTCTCATTGGCATGTTCAAATAACCGATTTCATGTCAAGATGCCAAACCACGGGCTGACCCGGGACAGGTGGAGAAAACCCAACAAAAGAATAAAACAGCATAGCTGCTAATAAGCAGTCTATAGCCAATTCTTTCAAATTTTTGAAGATACTGTAGAAATCCCACCTCTTCTTCTGTGTAGCCTTCCTCAGTCCCTTCACTTCACCATTGCTCTTTATTCTTCGCTCTTTGAGGGTGGCTCGCATTTCCATTTTGATGGTTATTTCATCCTGTCTTATAATAACAGGTTGATGTATATAAGAGGCCATTATGTATTTTTTTAATATCAGCTATTTCATTAGTGTTAACTAATACAATTGTGCAATATTTTGTCCTCCATTATAATATAAGTTCTTTGAGGTTTGTGACCAGAACTTATTCATCATTTAACCCCTTACCGTATTGGACAAATAGTTCATATATGAGTACCCATTAAATTTTGATCAAGTGAATGATAATTAGATAAGGTATGATTAAAGAAAGAGCAGTTTTTAAGAACCCATATATTTTAGATGAAAGTAAAATACTAATAACACTTCAGTATTCTTCTATTGCTTTCTTACACATTTGAACATATTTAGCTGATCTGATTATAACAGTGTTACCAATAGGGTGTGTCAATCATTTATATGAGTAAGTGTGGATTTACAGTGTAGTCTGTCTGGTAAATATGTATCCCTTTAAAGATCCCATGAAATTCTAGCTATAACTCAGAATCTACATAAAAATGATTACATGAGAAATGTTAATAATATAATTTCATTTATATTCTTAGGATTAGCATATTATAGATACTTTATCTCAACATCCTACCTAGTGCTACTGTCCTACAAATTAGCAAAACTTTACATATAATTGGTACTTGCTTTTTACTATCATTAATACTTATACTACCAATCTACTTTTTCCAGCTACATTTACTTCATCAAGGAAAAAGCGGAACAGGATACCTAGGAGCAAACAGGGAAAATTAATTACCACATCTAAATATAAAATGAGTAGCAGCCTGTGGAAGAATATAAAACAGAAGAAAGGCAATTAAGAATCGCTCTCTCTCCCTTGTGAGGATTGAAATTGTGGCCTAAAGTGGAAATTGACCGGCAAAACTCTTGAATTAGCTGTTAACATATCAATAGGTGTAAATTGCAACAGGCAGTGTTGACTTTGATTGAATGATCCCTATCAGAGCTCTGATTTTAGCCTTGAGATGCACAAACAAGAAGTCATTTTATTCTGTCACTTCATATCATAGCAGAGATACAGGGCAACAAGTTCAACCAAGACAAATAGGATATAAAGCTTCACTTTATCTAAGTCCTCCAAGAAGGTGGCTAGGTGCACTGACCCAGTGAAGGGCAGGTGTTAATGATTTCTAATGGTTCATTAAAGATAGAGATCCACTTAAAATTGTGTTTAGTTGGACAGAAAATGTCTAGGAGTAACTATGATGAACAAAATGAAAGGCAAGAATAAACAAATATTGCCCCTTCATTGATTACTAGTTAAAAATCTATATAATACAGGACGTCCAGGAAAAAAAAAATGTCTCTACTACAGTATCAGGAAAGCTATACTGGTTAATATTTTTCTACCCAAGCCATTAATGTCTGGGTCATAGAGTGAAGTCTAGAAATTAGATCAGAATTAAAGATGTGAGAAACCAGAGGAAAGCAATTTGATAAGACATTGTAAGGGAGAAGAAAGTAAAAAAACAACAACAACAAAAAAACTCCAATTTATCTGTTAATGAATTATGACAATTCGGTTCCCATACTCTATAGACTGTGGGCCACCTATGCGGCAGGGAGCTTTGAGTATGCAGAAAGCATGAAGTTACTGCAACAGATCAGCAAAGCAGATGTGTACTACTGTATGAATATCCATATCTCCCATAATAGAGGCTGTGTAGCATAGTGATTCGGTACATGGATTGAAGCTAGACCACCGGCGTTCAAATCCCACCTCCTAGGCATGTGATTTACCTAAGTTATATAAAGTCTTTGCGTCTCTGTTCCCTTGGATATGAAATGAGGAAATGAACAGTAACTCCTCCAGAATTATTGAGAACTAAGTGAGTTAAAACAGCTAAAGATTTGGGGATAGTACTTGGTACACAGTAAATAGAAAACAAGTGTCTGCCATTAGGATTCTTACAGGACAATTAGCAATTACAAAATAGAACACAATACAAACTTATAATAAAATATAAATTAATTCAAAAGCATAAATATAACATGTATTGTAGCCTTATCTCATTATGCATCTTCTTTATCAGCTGATATTCACAGAACAACCATTTTCAAAGAGGAAGTTCACAATATTTTTTTTCAAATTAAAAAGAGATGAGCCTGAGAATTTTAAAAGTAAGTCACAATTAATTTGAACATGGCCTACTAAAACAAAACAAGCAAACAGACAAAAATCTTTAATCTTTACCTGACAGAGTTATCAGACAAACATAAAAAAAAATAGCTCTGGGTCTCTCAGCATCACTCATCTTCCCAACATACTATCTCACCACCGATGCCAAAACCTGGGGTCTCCAAAGAGATGGATAACGCCTCATTTGAGGAGTTTAAGAGTTTATAACTTGTGCCAGAACAAAAACTCAGAGGCTTGAATCCTGACATGATATTCAACTCACCCACATTTTAAAAATAAGCATTAATAAAACAAGACAAAACTAAAGAAGCCTCATACTCATTTTGAAAGGGCAACTCTGGCAATGTTCACAATAAGAAAGGAAGAAATCATAAACTACTCTGCTTCATAAAAGGCTTATTTCCTATAGCACTGTGTGCCTTGTATGGGTTAGAAGCTCACTTACCCTTACTGAGTTCATAAAAGTACATTTAAAAATGAAATAGCTAACAAACATATTTTTCTTTCCAGAATAGAAATACTGTACCTATGATGCTTCTGAATTAGATAAATGGCAAAAATTCTTTTAAAGACACTATAAAGTGTCTACATGAAGATAATATATTGGGTTTAGTTGTTGAGAGACTTTATGCTGCTTTCTGATTGGCGAGAAAAGTAATAAAGCTGCACTTGAGTACTAAGAGGATGAACTCTTTTGGCTTGTTTGGGCTCTTAATATAACAGTCACTGAACTAGCTAATTAGCTTGGCTCAATTTCAAGCTATTGGATCGTAGGAAGTGATAGAGTACAACAGAAGGCATCTCTTGGCGAGAATAACTATAACTCATCCCTTTCTGGGAGGCATTCTTGTGGAAAGGACTTTTAGCAGCTTTTTGATCTCTGGCACTAATTTGGAATCAAGGAAAACGCCCATTTAATTCATCATGGTAACATTCAGTGGTGTGCAAGCATAGCAAGGAAACAGCATGCATGATCTATGTAAGTGAGGCATCAGGGCTAGCCACTGCATGCTGTTATCCAGGCAGTAAACTTTTTCTTCCAATAAATATTTTAGAAAGTTTTATAGCCAGACAAATTACATTAGCATATGGGAAGTGTAGGCAAGTTGAGAGCCCTCCATAATCTTCCTCTCTCAGAAAGAATGTATGTAAAAATACCCCTAAAATGACTCAAATGATAAATTCCAGAAAATTCCACTTGCTTATTCTCAAAATTTGGAGGCTTGGTCTAACTTACTTCCTTTTGAAAACATGGATTTCCAAACACCTGGACTATGAGAAAAGAAGGGCTTTGTCAAGCTCACTCAGGGGTCAAATCTGCCTGATAGATGTATTTATAACTGAAACCTAGTAAACTGATCAGCTCAGAAGGTCTATAAATGTTGTGAAGTTCATTGTGTCCAACCACCATCCCACATGCTAGCACTGGCAAGTACTCATTGGGAACAGAAAATAGGCTTCTTTAGAAGCTGAGTTGCCTTATGCTCTTCCTTTCTATCAACAGTCTGCCTGGGAGGTAGAGTGTCTCTGTCACCAGGCTCAGAATACATATAGCAGCCCTGTCACCAGCACTGGGGAAGTTCTGCACTAGGGTTTCAAGTCTAGAGTTTACCAAATCCACCCAAATTTGACTCCTTCCAGAGAGACCAATCTCTCAAATACTAATCCTAGGAATCTTCTTGGAAGTAACTATGGCCAGGCTAGCCAACATTCTGTGAGATGTAAAAAGTACCTGCTATTCTTTCTCCCCTGATCATCCAGTGGCACTGACCAGCTGACTCCATGGTTCTCAACCCTGTTATTTTTTGTCAGTGCCCAAATCACCTGTTCTCTCTTTTCTCATCCTCCATCTCTATTCTTCTTCTCTTGATTGCTACTCTTCCATTCTCTCCCAACTTTTTAGTGTGTCTTCTGGGACAAGGCTTCACAAACTTTCCTAAAATCTCAGCTACTTCTCTGAATTTCTCCATCATCTTCTTGACTTAAATGTAACTTACCTCTTCCCTGAAAATATCACTCTCCTACAGTCTTCTCCCCTGGTGGCTGTTCATCACTAGAATCCATACACCTCACATTTGGAAGTTGGCTAGCTCCTTTTTTATTCCACATTACCATTCAACCATGCTTCTTTCTGGTTGCCTCATTGTTTTCAGGTAAGCACCCCTTTGGTACAATATTCACAACCCCAGGTCCTGCGATCAACCTGAACTCACTGTGTTCTCTCTGTTCATTGATCTCATGATCTTCAAAGACACACACTTCATTTTAGCCATCCACACCTATATCCAGGCCTGGGATTTTATCAACATCACCCCAAAATGCTTTAATTTGAATCATTATTTTTACATCCATCCATCCTCTCATCAAAGTCTCTTTTTCCTCTAGTTCTCTCTTCTCAATCCTCCTCTTCTCAGAACTCATTAATGTCTTCAATTGCTTTGCCCAATTGTTTTCCCCCTTCAGCCTTAACCTATTCTTGATCTCGTTTTAATGTAAATCACCTCAGCAATTATGTCATCTATTTTTCTCACAATGCACTAAACTCCCTGGGAAGTCTCAACACTGGATAAATCTAGTGTCTTCACAACTGTATCTAGAGCTTAAATCCACTATTAATGCATTGTTTACCAAGCTAATATTTATTGAGCAATTCTAGATTCCAGGTACCAATTAGGTACTGGGGAGGATACAATAGTGAACAACCCAGTCATGAGCTTTGTAGCATATCTCTTTCCATCTAGAGGGGTATAGAGGCATTGATTAAATAACATAAATAAATATAAACATGCAAATATAACAAGGACAAACTTCTTACTATGGGGCATTAGGCACTCCAGGATTGTGCACCTACTTATCCATTCTACGTCCATATAATGTCTCCTTTCCTATTATTCTTACTGCATGTTTCTTCTGCTTAGATAATGTTCTGGAAAACTCCTATGTATGCTCTTGTTCTCCTTCCATTTCCAGGTACATGTTAGGTACTACACAATGTATTCTTAGGACACTTAATATGTCACCTACCATGGAGGTAATAGGTTTTACTAACCAGCTTAATTCTCAAAAGATGGGCAGTAAAATGGAAGATGAACTACACTTCCAAAGGAAGGTAAAGAAAGAAAAGAAAGTACAGAAATTGGAAGAATAACGTGGTAGACAGCGGACTGACTACACACACATACACGCAGAGGAGGAGTCTGGTGGCACAAAGGGGGGAGAGGATTTTAATACCTGTTACAGGTGAGGTAATTCAAAGGAGAAATGTCTATACAGAACTACTGGGAAGCTTTCTCTGTGATATCTCTATGTGTTTCTTTAAGGAACACTACAATAAAGATTTGTGTCATTCTTAAAGGTTTCTGGTAGTTGAATTTTTATTTCTTACATTTTCTTTCTTTGGGCGATAGGAAGAGACAGGTTGGAAGAATCCAAGCTATATTTTAATTACTTGTGCTTAGTGCCTTGTACTGTAATTGTTTAACTGTTTTCTCTGATAAATTCTAAGCTCCATGAAAGCAAGAATCATGATTAACTTGGATAGCATAATGCCAATTACACAGTAAGAGATCAAAAAATATTTATTAAGTAAATCTAAAAGTGAATGAATAAATGAATGAGAGAACATACTGCTACATATTTTTATGACTTCATTAAATGTGTCAGTATGATACCAGAGGCTAACAATTCAAAGATACATAATAGCTAGTAGGGGGAGAGTAATTGCAACTAATTTTAATTCTCTTTTAGGAAGAAATGCAAACATTTAAATTATGTATTATTTTATAATTATCTGATTTTAAAGAGATATATCATTGGAATATCTTATTAACTTTAAGGAAAATTATGTTTTATTACTTTTTATGCTTATGAGATCATTTGTGTCTAACAGTCAGAAGGATGTAGCCAATAGATTGATTCAACTTTTATATCACATTTATTAAAAGGGGAGGGGGAAGAAAAAGAGAGATAGAGATAGATGAGAAAAAGAGATAAAGAGATAGATATTGGAGAAAGAGCATATGAAACTAGATTTCCGGATTGTATAAAAAGCATGCCAAGTTGCTAAAGAAAGAATGGTAAAGATGATTATAAGGAGCAAAATAGCTCATTCACAGGAAAATAATGACCTAGATTTATTTTAATAATTATTTAATAAATAACTCAAAAGGACTAGGATTACTCCATTCTTGGCTCCTTGTACATAGACCTATGCACCTGGACAAACATACACACAAATACACACACACCACTTAAAGCTCTCCTTCTGGTCTACAACAGAGTCTATTATCTTTTCTTCCTTTTTTCCACCTCTAAGCCTACTAATGGTTATTTCAAATTTTCATGTTAGTTACAAAATATGTTTAATATTTAACTTGATTTTCCTGGAGAGGAAATAGTCCAGAAACTTCCTCACCACCCAATATGACACCATGCTTCCTTGCTTAAATAGTCTATTAACTCTTTACCATCTCCTGATTCAGATCTGAACTCCTTTGCATGGCTTGTGTGACTTATCAAAATCTTATCTAAGAATTGTCTCAACCATAGTTTCATTCATAATTAATTCTGCCTAACAACTCTATTACAATGAACTTTTTTTTGTTATTTCCTGAAGCATGCCTTGCCTTTTTCTTAATGTGGCAGACTCTTGTTTGCCAAACCAACATAATGAATGTGAAAATGTGGGTACATCATAAAATATGATGCATGATCCCTTATATAATTTGTCCCCATGTGTCCCCATATGCAATAAGATTAATTCTTTTCAGTAGGGCTATTTGATTTTTAGAATCATGTTCTCCTCTAACCTTCTTCATGAACTATTTAAAAGCTAATAAAGAGAAAAAGAATGATAACATTAACATTTTAATATTTCAGATGTTTAGTAGGGATTAAAGGAATATTTTCACAGAAGGTGGTATAAATCCAATATATTTAAGGCCATAGTTAAAAATGCTCTTTTTGAAACTGCAGTGTTTAAGGAAATGTAGAACACTCCATTTTAAAGAACACAAGGTTCTCCTTTGCCCTTTATATTGGTGATAATACAGAGACCCATCATCTATCTGGCACTGACTTGACATTTTTGGCATTTCCCGTCTCTTTTTCTTTTCCCAAAAAAACTAAAACCTTTTTTTTTAAATTACTAATTTAAAAAAATTACTAGTGATGTTGCCAAAAATTGTCTTCTGTTACAATTTCCTACTTTCAAAAGCTGATCACGAGGAACAAAATTCAACATGTTTTTAATGACTCAGTCTTATTATGAACATATTCTAGTTCTATTACGTTCAACAATGATACCTGTGGAGGTTATTGAGGACTTTAGAGCTACTGTCCCTAGTCTATTTTTTGAGTTTTAAAAATGTGCATTTTGGTAATTTTTATAACTTTTCTTTCAATGCGTGATGGTTGTCTTTTAAAAGGCCTAAGAAACATTTATGTTTATCTCTAACTGATGCTGTGGTGCCAAGTCACACTAATGATACATATTTATTGGATGTAAACTATGTATAAAATAGTCTTCTAAGCTTTCTGTATGTACTAATTCATTTCCTCCACCCACCAGGTGTGTCCATTTCACATAGGAAGAAATGGAGGCACAGAGAAGTCAGAATGTCTTCCTAACATCACATGACTAGCAGGAATTAGACCCCAGTTACATTGGCTTCAGAGCCTGTGGGGTTTTAATCTTTGTACTATTATGCTAGGTAGATATATACTGAAAAAATAGGCTATATTATGAATGTGCATAATAAATAATAGCTATATTACAAATTTAGAAGTCAAAGATGTGTAGAAAAGAATTAAAACTAATATGCCTCAATTTACACATATTTATAGCACACCTAGTATATATCAGGAAGCTTTCAATACAGAGGGAGTACTACAGACATTGTTCCTCTCTCATGAAACTGATAAGCCAATGGGCAAAACAGAAATGGGTCAGGCGTTAAAATTCAGTGAGTGTTACAAAAGAGAAAGTAAAGGAAGCTATTGAACATAGAGCAGGGGGAGCTGTCCTATTCCAGCAATAACCATTGGTAATATTTTGGATTATAAAGGTAGAGATTCCTTTCCATCATCATGAAAAGTAATCATATTTTACACACTTTTCTCAAATATGTTCATATATTTTTAAAGATTTTGTTTGTCAGAGAGAGACCACAAGCAGGGGGAGCTGCAGACAGAGGGAGAAGCAGGCTCCCTGCTGAGCAAGGAGCCCTATGAGAGGCTCAATCCCAGGACCCCAGGATCATGACCTGAGCCGAAGGCAAATGCTTAACCAGCTGAGCCACCCAGGTGTCCTTCAAGTATGCTTATATTTTAAGAAGTATCATTTTCATGGAAAATCAGTTACTCTTTGGTTATACCTTCAAAGAGCTAGAAATTAAAATTGAAGCAAATTTTTTGAAGAAGTTTTTCAGTAATCTCAGTAGCTAGAACACTTTTAGGTTGATCTTTGTGATTCAATTTCAGGAACATCAAGCTATGGATCTTAGGACCACCCACAGAAAAGCATAAAATTAAGTGCAAAGTGAATTGAAAATTTACTACTTCAAATTACACATTTTCATTTATTAATTTTACTGTTCTGCTAGACAATCACTTGGGGGAGTTTATTTGATTCCTATAAGTATGTTGGTATAATAAAGCTAAAACTTTTATATTATAGTGTTTATTGTAAAATAATTATTGGTGTGGAAATTTCTCTTTCTCAAACAAGTAGGATGCAATTATGATTTCTAGAACAAATGGAATTGTTCAAGTCATCTCATAGCCTTCATGGAATTTATGAAGGCCCTGAAATTGTAAGTATATTCTTAGTATCCTCACTTTTTTGAAGGAGAAGATATATGGCTTATGTAAAACTCTCAGCAGAATCTCTGACCAGGACAATATTAGGTCCACTGGTCTATGAAGCTTTAGTTCTTGCTGCATTTTACTTTTTGACAGATTCTTTATAAGTAAAATATTATGTGATGAAATTTATCTCATAAGCAAGCTTACTTTCTTTATGGATAGAGTAGACTACAATTTCAAGATTAACACCAAACCTTGGATTTTCTAAATGATACAATCAAGAATTATTTTACTGGAGGGCGCCTGGGTGGCTCAGATGGTTAAGCGTCTGCCTTCGGCTCAGGTCATGTTCCCAGAGTCCTGGGATCGAGTCCCGCATCGGGCTCCCCGCTCTGCGGGAGGCCTGCTTCTCCCTCTGCCTCTCTCTCTCTCTCTCATGAATAAATAAATAAAATCTTTAAAAAAAAAAAAAGAATTATTTTACTGGAAAAATATACTGGAGTATTAGTGGGTTTTAAAGTCATTGTAAGCACCTAACTCTATTGTTAAATCCTTTCCTCCTCTAAGCTGACCGATTCAACCAGAAAACTAATAGCAAACCTCTGATTGTGTCAAATAGATTCATGACTATATCTTGTCACTAAACTGAAGATCAAAGGGATGGTCCTTTTCCCCCTAACTTGGGCCACTATCACATGCTTTTAGAGATAAGGAAATGAAAACCCAGACTTTTTTGGGGGTGGGTAGGAGCAGGTTCATTGTAGCTCTAGCTTTTCATTAACCTTTTGCTTACTCTTTCAAGGCCATTTGTCTATTCAAAGTTAAGCAAGGCCAAAAAAGGATGGATATTTCCTCTTAAAACTCGCAAACCAGGGAAGATAAATGTTAAATTACAAATCATGTCTGTCTAAACCATTTAAATAAAATAATACTTCATTATCTATTATAAATATACATTAGCATTCATTTACCTTATCCAAGGATGTATTATAAAGGAATTATTCAGGCTTCAGTCACAAATTCAAATTTGGTAGAACCTTCTATTTTTAGAATCATCTTAAGTAACTTTCTTTTATAAAAAGGGACTAGTTTTATTTACCCAAATTTCATTGCCAAATGGATCCCAAAATCTTAATTAAAAAAAGTTTTTAAAGAACTGGGAAAAACATGAAATTCATAAAATAAAACTACAGAAAGGAAAATATAATTAAGGCATCAGAAGTAAATAATGTGTCTGTACTTTTGAAAGTCAGAAGTCTGATTCATTACCATATATTGTTCTTATTTTGCATGATTTTAACTCTTTCTCCTATTTTATCAGATAAAAATTTCCCAGGAATTTTAAACCTTTGTGCTTTACTAAAAATATTTTTACCTTTAAAATTTGAATTTATGATGATTTGATGCACAATGTCAAAATTAAATAACAGACTATATCACAGCATTTCCTCTTTCTTGAGAACCCACTGTGTCCCAAAACTTTTTTGGGGACATGTCTTCCTTTGTCTCAGATATATTTTGGTACTCATTATGCTAAAATTACTGGCAAAAACAAAAACAAAAACCCATGAATAGTTTTGTGGCTGGGTGGTCTATGATTTCAAGAATTAGTTATGGTTTTACCAATTAACTCCTGTGATTGTTCTATACAAATTTTATTGGGAAAATGTCCTATGTGGAAACTTTTCTTTCTGGGGGTGTGGGAACTTTTTTCCTTTCCATGTGTGGGTGGGGAGACTCTACATTTGTAGTGCAAATGTTACAATTTATTTAAAATACTATAACAAAATTTTGCCTGGGGTTTTTAATTTTCCTTTAATCAAGTGGTATTCAAAATAAATACATAAACAAGTAATTTTATTTACCTGAAAACATCACAAAGGGCAAAGAAAGATAAATTCATGTGACATTAATTAAAAGTAACAGAATTTTAAAAGGACAAAAAGTTTTGCCAGTGTGAGGGCACAGCTTTAAGGAAACATGCTTTGATTTTATTTTATTTTGGAAAGTAGTAGAATAGAATATGTATGCAATGTTAGTCAATGGTATTCCTGGAAATAGAATACAATTCTTCTGTTCTTTGTTTCATGACAGAATCTTTATGTATTATTTATATAAACCCTTGCTTATAATGTAAAATTAATATAGAATTAAAACAAAAGTCAAAGAAACTAAAAAACTAAGTAATGGACAACGTCTCTCTTCCCCAATACTTATAAATACTAGACTCACTTTGTTTTTGCCTTCTTTCTCCTTTCAGTATCCCCTACTTCTTCCCTGTGGCTGTTGAGTAGAATTAACACACTCTATACATCTAACTGATAAGATTCTGCTCTGGGTTACTCACAACTTTGAACACTCAAGCTGTGTTCTTGTCAAAAGCCTTAACAGGCACTTTCTTCATTGGACAACTTTTCTTGAATCTCCGACTAAGTCATATAACTTCCAAACTACAGGATGCGGAGAAAGAAAAGAATAAGGGAAAAGAAGAGCATGGGCTGGGTAGTTTTATAGCATGAAACTTTGTTTGTTTGTTTGAATCAACAGATTCATTTTTCCTTCTCGAAACTGTAAGTCTTTCCTGTCTGGAGTCAAATCTAATGATGTCATAATATACATTCCCTTCTATTCACTTCAAGTAGGAATCTAAGTTCTAAACAGCTTCTTGAAAAGGAATTTAGGTTTGCTAAGTCTTTTGAAATATAAATTCCTGAAATAAATAGAATCCAATACTATCTATTTTTTTAAGCAAGAAAAAATAAAACATTTGTTTTTTTCAAATGGGGACTAAATTTGATTACAGTATTGCCCAATTCTTTATTTAGAGTGTTGTAATTTCACTTTTTAATGACAGTAGCTAAGCAAATACATAAAATTCTGCAATATTTAGAAAAGTGTTTCTCACAACCATTAGAGCATTAGAGACATTAGCTTAAATGGAATCTTTTTTTCTCTTTTTTACTTCAAGTCCAAACAAATGTATAAGCACTTAAAAGCCATTTCAAAATATGTTTCAAAAATCCCAGTCACATGAAATTATAGAATATAGGCATAAATGAAACATTTGTAATCAACTGGAGAACCACAAAGTAATGAATTTGAAGAAATAATTATAACCTAATGCTTGATTGACACCAGATGACATATTCATGTGTGTTTTCCAGTTTTTTGGGTTACTTTGAAAAATACTTTTATCATCCAAATCTCTATTAAACAAAATCATATTATACTGAAGCTATCAGAATTTTAAACAGCTTTCCCTCTATTAAAAAAACCCACACTATAAAAAACAAGAAGTTATTTGTAATATTTAACTGATTTTTTTTTTTTTATCAAGCGTGAATTGGTTCCAATTTCTCAATATGTGTCTTAGGTTATTTTTAAACTAATTAAATTACAGAAATATTATTTTATCTAACTTCATTGTCCTTGGTAATCATGTTTTCTGGTTTCGAATTCTCAAATATGCCTCAGATGTCACAATTTTTCTGTTGCTCTTTTTCTTTGTAAAATACATAAGACCTAACTTAATTTTTGTGAAATATTTGTTTAGGTCATTTATCTAATGATGTAGGCGATCCTTCAAGGCTCAGATCTGGACCTGTCTCTAATCTGTATCTAATTTCTCTGCCTCACTAATTTCATAAAGTATTATTTAAACCCCTTTTTTACACTAATGATTCTCAAATTCAGATTCTCAGTCCAGACTTTTCTTCTGAGTTCCAGTTCATCTGTGCTATTGCTTGCCATGTTCAATTGAATGTCCTGTAGGTATCTTCAACCTAACATGCCAACATGGAACATTTCATTTTTACTGTCAAAACTTTTCCTTCCCCCAGCTTTCCTTATCTCAGCTGATGGCATCACCATCCTTTCTTTGTTTCAAAAACTTTAATAGACTTTAATTTTACAGCAGTTTTAGGCTGTTAGCAAAATTGAGCAGAAAGTAAAGAGTAAGCCCCTGCTCCTACACATGCACAGCCCCCCCCCCCATTACTAACATCCCTCACCGCAGGGGTACATTTGTTAAAGTCGATGAACCTGCACCGACATATCATGACTACCCAAAGTCCATAGCTTAAATGAGGGTTCACTCTTGGTGGTGTATGTTCTATGCGTTTCAACAAATGTATCATCAAGTGTCATTCTCAATTTCTCCCTTTTCTTCCCCACCTCCATCCCTAGTTCAAATTCATCTGCCATTTGCGTGGATTCCACCAACAAAAGTAGTTCTTGAATTTGTCCTTTTTCACTGCTACTGCCTCTTACCTCACATCTGGAATACAACAGTAGCTTCCTAAATTGCCTTTCCATTTTCACTCATGCCGGGACACACCATACCCCCAGCAAATATATTCTGTTAATGTCAACCAAATCAGCGTACTCATGGCCAGATGGCTTTTGATGGTACTTCAAACAAAATCCAATCTCTTTCCATGGTCTTCAGGTTCTAAATAATCTAGCCCTTTGCTAGCTAACTTCTTCTTTTACCACTCTCTCCCAAACTCAGGCCCTTCTAGCCAGGCTAACCCTCTATTACTCAAACCACCATACTCTTGCTGGCTCCAGCTCTTTACATGAGCTATTTCCTCTCTTGAATGCTCTGCCACTCCCCACACCCTTCATGTGTCCAGTTTCTTCTTGTCCTTCAGATCTCAGTTTAAATATTCACTTTGGAGAAAAGCTTCCATTGATCACCTGACCCAAAACAGAGTTATAGACCAAACTCAACTACTTGCTAGCTAACCTTAGGCAAGTTCAAAAATTTCTCTGAGCTTCAGTTAATCTGTAGAATTAATAAAATAATAACCATATATATTTCAAAAACTTGTTGAGAGTATTTAAATGGTTGATTATGTACAAAGTGTTTAGAATATATCAGCTGCTGTATGGTAAGCACTTAGATTTCATTACGATTAACCCTGCCTCTTTTTTTCTTTCCTTATATTTCATCAACATGTTCAGATTTTTTTCCCTCACATTATCAAACTCAACCAACAGCACTGGGTTTATAGTGTTGGGTTTTCTAATTGTCGTCTCTATGTCTCCCCAACAACAAAACACCTTTTGTTAAAATTTGATTTTAGATTGATGCTCTCTTCTGATATCAGTGTTATCACTTGGAGAAATTTACATAATATTAATCCAGTTTATTTAAATTATAAGCTTTAGGGGCACAAGGGTGGCTCAGTCGGATTAAGTGGCCAACTCTTTATTTCAGCTCAGATCATGATCTCAGGGTCGTGAGATCGAGCCCCACATGGTGTTCCACACTCGGTATAGAGTCTGCTTGGGATTCTCTCTCTCCCTCCCCCTCTGCCCCTTCCCCCAATTTGTGATCTCTGTTTCTCTGTCTCTCTAAAATAAAATAAATACATCTTTAAAATCTATTATTTTGAATGTTGACAAGGTACTCACTATGTACATATGTATTTATATTTTAAATTTCTGACATTGACAACCATGTTTTTAACTTCTCCTTAGGATTTTAAAACTTAAGGTACTAAGACAATACAAAAAAGTATCTGTATCACACAACATATTGAGAATGTTTTATGTGGGAAGATAAAAAGGAGAAGATAGTAGCAACCCAAGCTACCTGTTTATGCCATTTACAGTATGTTAGCTTTAGCCATTAACCTACCTTCTCCTTCATTCATCAACATCCATATTCTTAATATAAGAAGTGATATCAGCGATGTCAGCAGAAAAAAAAGGGGGGGGGGAGGAATTTTAAGTTGACAGCTTTAGAAGGAAAGAAAAAGTGATAACAAGTGGGTAATTAAGTCTGACTTCATTCTCTGTTTGTTCTCTTAAAAATATATCCGTATTAAGAAGTAAATAAGGCAATTCCATAACTAAAGGGAGAATTAAAAAAAGCAAATGAGGTTCCAAAATATGCAGATAGTTCTTGGATGATCAGAGGTAAGGATCATACATTTTACAGAAAATAATAATTACCAGTATTTTGGTTGATTTTGAAAGTATCACCAAGAATTTTATATAAGTTCTTTAAGTACATTTTTTTAAATGCAAAGAATGTGAAGTTTTAGGTGTGAAAGCAAAGCTGGATTTCTTTGCAAATTGAAGATTGCTAATCATCTTTCTCTGCACAATGTTTAGCTTTAATTACCTTCAAAAACATACCAACTGCACACAGCAATAATTTTATACTTATGTTGACAAGAGCTTAACTATACTCAGAGCACCACAAAATCCATCATCTCTAATCCCAATGGCTCTGGAAAAATAACACTAAAGAAATCTCAGCTTAATTTAAATCTATAATAAGCCAAAGAAGGAATAAAGATGACTATCCCCAGATTAGCACACATTCTGACAATTTTAAGAAAATAATTACCACAACTTTCTTATGTGGAATTGCCAATTTTGCAAAGCACAAGTTAGAATAAAATAAAAGGAAAAGAAGAATTTTACCACATAATTATATTGTACTAAAGTAGCAAAATCTGTAGCTGGATTTCAATGCCTCCTACCCCACCAAGTGGACTAATAGTGTTACTTTTTTTGTTAACAGCTTTTAAAATAAAGTATCCAAATTGCAGGCTGAAGAAGCAGAATATGTTTCCATTGGAAATAAAGCTGTTTCCTTCCAAATTTAGATTTATAAATTTTAGCACTGAATTGTAAAGTAAGCGGCATAAAGCATTCTTACATCAGTTTTAAATTTATGTAACTATACAGAAACACACACACAACTTCTTTCGCAGCTTATGATTTTAGTACATAAAATAACTTAGGTTAGAGATTTTTAAAAAAGAGTTGATAGGTTTTCAATAAAGTCTATAAGACATGATTAGAGCTAGCCTAATTATGATAACAACAATAATCATACTTTAATAAAAGTAAAAAACAAATAATCAAGATTTACTACATGTCAAGCTATTATTTTAAGGGCTTTCGTGAATTTTCCCATTAAAAACTCATAAGTATATTCCATTTAACTCCTTATAGTCCTTGTTTTACAGATACTGAAACTGACTCCATGAGAAATTGAGCAATTTCACACCAACAGTAGTGACCAAAGAAAGAATTCCACCTAAGTGTCTATGTCCAGAGCTCCTTTTAAGCACTGCACTGATGACATTCAGTAAATGTCCAATAAATATATACAATATTCATCTATTCATTTATCTATCTAATATTTTTTCAGAGAAAGAGTAATTTTAAAAATAAAAACAAAAATTAGAGATCTGGTAAATGTTTTAACTTAAAAGGTGAGTAACTTTGGGGCACCTGGGTGGCTCAGTCGTTAAGCGCCTGCCTTCAGCTCAGGTCATGATCCTAGCATCCTGGGATCAAGCCCCGCATCCGGCTCCCTGCTCAGCGGGAAACCTGCTTCTCCCTCTCCCACTCCCCCACTTGTGTTCCTGCTCTCGCTAACTCTCTCTCTCTGTCAAATAAATAAATAAAATCTTAAAAAAAAAAAAAAAGGTGAGTAACTTTGAGTTCACTAGGAACTTGTCTTTCATACAAGTGAAGAATTCCAAAACATGGTCATCAGTATATCTTCACAATACCTGTCTGCCAAGCCCCTACATTGTAGATGACAATCAAAGGTTCCCTTGAACCAGTTCTGATCCTATTTCATTAACTGCAAGTCATTTTAAAAGGAGCCCAGTGAAAGGTAGACCAGCTACCTACCTGTCTAGCCTCTGAATAAATGAAGAGGAAAAAAAAAATCCATAGATTAAAAGCTGACTTTCTTTCTCTGCCAGTGAAAATACATTCTATAGGTTAGTAATAAAAAGTCACAAATAGATTATAGTTATAAGAAAGGAAGCCAGCAGAGTCACAACATTGGAAGTATGCTAGACACTAGCAGTCACATACTATTTTTAAGTTGAAGATATGTATTAGAATAGCTTATAACAAAATTATTTCACACAATTCAAGCCTATGTTAATTTTAAAGTAAAAATAATATTTTTTTCTTTTTTATTACAAAAGTAATGCATGAATAACAGGTCATAACCTCCAGCTTCAATTTATAAAGGAATGATGAATTTTCTGCTCCCTCCCACTATGAGCCATGTGCCTATCAAAACTTTGCTCTTGCTGGGACTGAGGGCAGAGTAATCTGAATAAATGTGAATGTGCTTTCTGCCAAAAATATTGTCCTAATAGCTCTGAAATCCTGAGGGTTGGGAAATCTAATTTGAAAGTATTAATTGTTTTCTGTAGGATTATACTTGGAGGTTTGAATTCACTTTTGATAGACTGGAACTTGTCTGTGTAGAGTGAGGAGGTTGAGAGCCCCTCAACTATTCTGCCTATGGAGATAAATTGTTTTGCCAAACAAGGTAAGTGTTGTTTTCTTTGGGAATAAGGTTGTTTCTCTGCAGACTATTTTCTTGATTGGGAGGTAGAATTTAAACCAATGGTTCTCAACCTTGGTGAAACTTAGATCACTCATGGAGCTTCAAGAAATACCTATTCCAGGAGACACACTTGAGAAATTTTATTTATTTGGCTAGGCTATGCCAAAACTTTAGTAATTTAAAAAACTAAAACTTCTCAGGTACCTACTTTGGTATGGGGTGATGGGCAGGAACCCAAAGAAGAAAGACCAGATGATGAGTGATCCAGAAGTTTGAAGTGCTCTTATGCCAGAAGTTGACTTAAGTGAAAAACCACCAAACAGTTTTATGCAACATGTCAGCAGTCTTTAGAAATTTTCAAAAATACATGGTAAGCAGAACACTTGAAGCATGGGATAAGAAGTCAGGATATTGTTTCTTGCATGTTAAAAAAAAAAGGGCAATGAACAAGGTTAAAATCTGGGGAGGTTTGGGATATCAAGGTTGCTTTAGTTCACTAAAAAAATGAAAAAAAAAACCACAAAAAAACAAAACAAAAAAAACCTTGCAATCCCATCTGCGGATAAAGACTTTGCTCATACCTTTTTGTTTTAATCCAAAGATATTATAACCTACATTTTTGCTTTGTAAATTTCCCTTTAAAAAAATTAACAATATAGTACATGTTGCAAACACATGAATGTGTAAATAAATTTACCACATCCATTTAATGGCAAGGGTACCTTTTAAATAATTAATTTGGAAACAACTAAAAACAAACCTTACTGTACTTTGAAGCCATAAGTCAATGGAACTTATGACTTCTTCAACCAGAGGCCTGGAAAATTGCCTCCAGTAAATGCAGGAACAAGCATGAATTTATGTTTCCCCTAAGATTTTTGTACTTTTGTAATATTAAGAAAAAAAATCCTCCAGAGGTGTTTAAATTCTGAGGCTCAGACAGAAGAAAAAAAAAGGTCTTTTTTTTTTTTTGCTAGAAGCTAGATTGTAACTTTTAAAAAGCTTTGTTCTCAGCATTTCTGTAGAGTATGGTCTGAATGAACCCTGGAGTTGATCCAAATTCCTGAAGGGCACACTATAAAATTGAGTCTTATCCAAGCCTGTCAACACAAACTCCAGTTTAGGTAGCCTTCATGTGTAGAAGACTCGAAACTAGGATTAAATGGCAGGGCGGGGGTGGGTGGGGGGAGTTCCATGTAAGCGCTATACTTCAGAGTATCCAGGAACCACATACAGTTAAATATAAAATGATCTGTGTTTGTACATGTGAATTTTTCTAGGGAGAAACACAGTGTTCTCAAAGGGAGCCATGACCATAGCAAAATGTAAGGAGGTTGTCTCTACAGTATGTAGATCATTTCAGGTACTCTCTGATTTCTACTTGGGAATTATGGCAAGGAGATAACCCATCCTAGAGACTGCTTCCCAGGCTAGTCCTTGGAAGATCAGGGGCAATGGGTTTTAGTAATCCTTCATATCGTTTGGGAAAACTGTCCACCAGAGGAAGCTCAGGGACCTATGCAGAGGCAGGATGGAACTCTCCCTTCAAATGGACCCAGAGCTAATCTAGAGATTTTGACTGAAGATGACCAATGGTGTGCCTTTACATTGTGAATGACCCTCTATGGCTCTGGGCGACTTTCAGCCCTCTTTTACTTGTGTTCTCCAGGAATAAACACAATAAACACAATAAATCTTGTTTAAAGGAGCTATCAAGCTTTCCTTTAAACAATAAAGGTCCCCCCACTCAATCTCTAAACCAGAAATTTAAATTTCAACACATAGTGGGGTTTGATTGAAAAGAAATAGCCAGACTTCCTCAAAAACTAAGCCTGTGGGCTAAGGTCTTGCTACTTAGAGTGTGGTTCCCCAGCCTGCAGCAGTGGGCAGAAACAGGATAGAAATGCAGAATTTCAGACCCTACACTAATCCTCCTAAGTCAGAATCTGTCTTTTTAACCAGATCCTTAGGTAAAATTTGTATAATATTAAAGTTTGAGAAACACTATTTATGTTATTTAAATTTTATTTCCTATAGTGGGGTGTGTGTGTGTGTGTGTGTGGTGTGGTGTGTTTCTGGGAAGTGGAATATGGCTAGGAGGCATAGTCAGTCCCTACCAGAATTTTCTTATTTTATCTTTGTAAAGCTGTGACATTTCTTCATAGAGACCTGAGTGACTACCGGCAATTGGGATTGAGGATCCAGCCGGATTCCCTGGGGTAAAGGATGACAGCCAATGACTGAGAGTTGTGAGGTCTCTAATTTACATGGGGCTGGAGAGCAGTGGCAGGGGCCTGGCATATTTCTCTACCTGGCCTTGCCACCATAAGGTGCCCTTTCAAGATTATCAGTATTATTGGGTTGCCCCGTAATTTTGAGCAAGGCACAAGACCTCTAAATTTGGGTTTTTTTAGGAGTTTAATTTTATCATTTCACTTTTTGAAAGACCTAAGGATAAGGGTATGACTTTTGTTTTTAATGTATGCTCCCCTTCCATTGTCCCTTTTCCTTGTAGAATACCAATTGAAATGTAAATTTCTAGAAGATACTAAGAATTATTACTGATTGAAATTTGTGGTTGGTTAGAATATATAAAATGCATCCACAAAAAAATTAATATTCAAAGCCATTTTTGATGAGGTAGTTCCAACTCTGAATGTGTGAAAGATTGCATTAAAACAAGCTATTAAACTTTTTCTATACTATATTCAAAATATATTTTTTAAGATTTTATTTATTTAGTTAAGAGAAAGAGAGAGAAAGAGAGAGAGAGGACAGAAGCAGGGGTAGGGGCAGAGGGAGAGAGAGAAGCAGACTCCTTGTAGACGCGGGGCTTGATCCCAGAACCCTGGGATCACGACCTGAGCTAAAGGCAAACGTTTAGCCGACTGAGCCCCGCAGGCGCCCCTCAAAATATTTTTTAATCATTCATTCTATTGTATTCTATTTTATAGGTCACATTGTAGGAATATACAAGTAATAATGTGGATATATTCATTTCCTGGTAATTAAGGGAATATATTACCAATGAAAAAATCTGAAATTATACAAAATAAAACTTTTGTTAAGCTTATTATTTATTCTTCAGTTGCCCAAATAAGTCTTTGAATTTCTTGCATACTTCCCTTTTTGTGTTGCTCAAAACCTATCCTATTGGGTTCTAGAAAGTTATAACAGTGAAAGCAAATCCTTTTGTCAACAATCTAAATTTTTTTCTTTATCTTAAAATGAGGCCAATGATAGCTGCCACATAACTGTGTTGAACGTTTTTTTAGGTTAGCATTTATTGATTTTTATTTACTACATGCCAGACACTCTTTTGATCACTTTACAGTATATCAATGGTTCCCAAACTTAGGGGCTAGAAGATTATTTAAGTTCTGCACCTACATTTCCTTGCCTATAAAATGACCTCAAGACTCCTCTGAAGAAGAACTAGATAGTGTATTGCTAACTATTTAGAAATGCAAAATCTCAGGCTCTACTCCACAACCCTGGGCATGGGTTAACAAGCTTTGATGTTTCTGATGTGTGATGAAGTGTGAGAACTCTTGCCCTAAGAATTGCTCATTGGAGATCTTAAGAAAACTTTCAACGGAGAGGTGAGAACTGTAACCATGTTGCCTCAAATTAAGGAATGAGAAAAGAGAAGACTGGAGAAGAAGCATCAAGAACAGATTACTGTTGGGGCGCCTGGGTGACTCAGTCGTTAAGCGTCTGCCTTTGGCTCAGGTCATGGTCCCAGGGTCCTGGGATAGAGCCCCACATCGGGCTCCCTGCTCAGCGGGAAGCCTGCTTCTCCCTCTCCCACTCCCCCTGCTTGTGTTCCTTCTCTCTGTCAAATAAATAAATAAAATCTTAAAAAAAAAAAAAAGAACAGATTATTGTTTTAGTAACTGTAATTGAGAAGAAGATAGAAGACATTACCAGGAGAACTGAATTAAAAAAAAAAAAAAACTGTAGGTGGTCAGTTGTTACTGCTTCATATGCTTTTTATTTTATTTTTTTCACTTGAGGCACATATATAATAAAGAGAATACACATTTTGGAATCTAAGAGGATGGTTAAAATTCACACATGAAGAAACGTACATCACAAACAAATTGAAACAGTTTAAAACTATTTAAAGTCAAAGATGTGTATCAATAAACTTGCAATACTTTCCCATTTATACATAAAAGTAATTGCCTTTTTAAAAAAATCACGGATAACACCCTATATCTGTGAAGTTGTAAAGAAATGAGTATAATCTACTTACTGCTAGTGGCCATGGAAACTGGCATACTCTTTTATGATGACTGAATAACAAAACCTATGAAAAGTCAAAGATGGACATTGTTTTTGATTCAGGAATTCCACCTCCATGCCTCTACCCTAAGAAAATAATTAACAGAAATAAATGTCTTTATGTAAAACTTATTGATGTGGTCTCCTGTCTTCCTGCCTCAAATGTACAAACACTCTTGGTATTTTTACTTTCGTGCTTCTCATATACTCTCTATGCATACCCTCATTGATCTTTGTGTGTGTGTGTGCTACATTTTTGTTCACATGTTTTTCCCTTAAAAATCTGTTTTCCTTTTCTTCCAAAGCAAATAGAAACTTATTTTCTTTAAACTGGACACACATTGTCCCAGAATAAAGACACTGTCTAACATCCCTTATAGCTAGGTGTCACACTGACCAATGGAATGTAAACAGAAGTATTGTGTGGCAATTTGGGGGAATCTTTCTTAAAATATGTATGATGTCTGCCCTTTGCCCTTGTCTTCTATTCTGTTGCCTGGAAAGTAACTGTGGGGTCTGGAATTATCTTAGACCACAAAGAGGAATGCCACACTCCACAGATGGCGAAGTAGAGAACTAGAAGTTGATTTAGCAGCACTGAGATTTCTACATCTGGACATTTATTGGAAAAAGAAACAAACTTCTTTTTTGTTGAAGTAATATTTTTAGGGTCACTTATTCATAGACAATCGTAATCCTAAATGAAATAAAAATCTGTCTTTTTGAATTGACGGCTGAAACTATAGCTTTTCACCTTTGTCCTCAGTACATGTTAGATTAAAAAAATATTGTATAAAATCAGTTTTTGAATAAGCTATGACAGATTTCTGAAACATAAATATATGTGAACTTTTTAAATATCTATACAAAATTGCCTGCATAATTACAGGTTTAATTTTAATATTTTTCAAAATATCTATTTCTAAATATTCACATACTAATGTTTTATAAACACCAGATTCTTATAAAACTCTTGTGTTTTTGAGTTTGACTTTAGAATCTCCTCTTCCACATCTCAATATTGTATTGTTCAGCAAAGAAATTTCATTTGCAAGCTTAAAAAGGCTCAAGAGTTTGAACCAAGAATGCATATGTTCTTTTATTTTTTTATAACTTTCCTGAAATGACAAAGAGGCAAAACGGAAACAAAACAAAGGAACAATCAAATGAAATTAAAGACAAAATAAAAATGAAAAATCAATTAAAAAATGATAACAACAACATGTCTCAAGAGACAGGGATCTTAGAATATTTACTTGTAAGTCTTCTCCATATAAAACTGAATAATTAGATAGACCATTTGATTAATATTGTTTGATCTATACCATGTCTTCTGAAGGCAATTGATAATCATTTAAGTTATAGGGTTCTTCATATTTTAAGATTAAAGTAATAAAGATATTTCCTTCCTTCTTCTCCTTTTGACAACCACCCAAACAACAAAGACCCCAAGAACCGAGAGCAGGAAGTTTCTGCTTTTATGAACTAAAATATAGGAGATGAAAGAATGATGAATGACTTCACATAAAGGAGGAAGGTGGGATCTTGAGTTCTAGAGAAGGAATATTTCTGAGAAGCAAGCTGGCTCGCCCAGCAGATCTTACAAATTCTCAGGAATTGGAGGCACCAAAGCAAAGACTGGAGTGGAGACTGAAATAGACATGATCTAAGAAACATACTTATTAAAAAGCAGTTAGAATCCCAGAACCCAACTTCACCCTCTCCCAGTATCATAAGAAGCATGCAGTTTATTTTCTGCCAAAAATTCATCAGAGAGTTTGCAGATGCAGAAACATGGGAGTGGGGCTTTGGGCAGGGTGTATGGAGAGTTGGCCAGTGGGATAAATAGAGAGAATGCAGCACTCTAATACCACATCTACTTAGCTTTTAAAGGCCAGTATCCAAGCTTACAGCCCCTGGGCAGGCAATTAGAGGCTCCTTCTCTAGAGAATGGGACCATACCTTAGAAAAGACCAATGGATACCAACAGCTGGGGAGCTGGAACCAAGTAAAGGGAGGAGGATGCTGGAAGCCAAAACCAGCATAGATCAGATTCACTAGCTTAATGAGTTAATGGGTGTCAATTGTTTTTGTTTTTGTTTTTTGAAAGAAATTTTGAAGGATAAAGTAATTTTAAAATTATGAGACAGGGCGCCTGGGTGGCTCAGTTGGTTGAGCGACTGCCTTCGGCTCAGGTCATGATCCTGGAGTCCCGGGATCGAGTCCCGCATCGGGCTCCCTGCTCGGCAGGGAGTCTGCTTCTCCCTTTGACCCTCCTCCCTCTTGTGCTCTCTGTCTCTCATTCTCTCTGTCTCAAATAAAAAAAAAAAAAAAAAATTATGAGACAGCAATTTATAAGAATAAGTACCTGGAATTTTCAGATTTATACTTTGAAATCACAAAGCAGACTTCCTGAGAAGTATTATGTGAGGCATGCTGTTCATGACAACGTAAATATTAAAGCCTATTCAAGTAAAGTGAATAGTTTTCCAAATCAGTGGGTATTTTGACTAATGCTTCAATATCAAGTAAGAGGTGAGTTTCAGTGTAGATTTCATATTGCACAGGGGAGAAGGCAAATATTGTTGTTCTCTAAATGCCCCTAAGCCCTATTATTAGATGTCCTGGTTGGCATGAGGGCAACAAACAAATAAAAAACCCAAATGAATAGCCTAAGATGTTTCTTGCACTTATTTTTCAGGATACCTTTGTAATGTAATCTTATGTAATTTATATGGAAAAACCTTCCATTAATTATCCCTCCTTTACCTGACTATTTTTAAAAGAGATGTCAATTAGTTAATTGTTTTATCCTTGTGGTGTTTCTTAAGTTTTCTTTTACTTGTGTTTAATTTATCCATCAAGTGTCTAAATTGTCTGAGGACAAGAAAGATGTATTATATTTCCTGTGAATTACTCACAGCATCTAGAATAGAGCCAAACAATGGATTAAAAAAAAAAGTTTAGTTCATCTAAAACAAATTCAGTTTCAGGGTTCATAAGTCAAGCATATAAAATGACCAAATTTTTAACAACAACATGACAACAAAAAAATGATGAAATTATCTCTGCTGACTGAATACAACAATTGAAGAATGGAATTGATTTATAAATAGAAGTATAGAACAGTCATTTTTCTAAATATTATAAATAAATGTCCTCTTTATAGTGAAATACTTTTATTCATTCATTGTAAAACAAGTTAGATAGCAGTAAGCAAGACAGGAATAGTCACCCCTTCCTGCCCCTTATAAGATATATATCAATATGAATTAAGGATGCAGATTTGGCCAGGGGGTAGAAAGCATAGTGAATGGAGCCAGAGAGCTTTGGGTTTAAATCCCTCCTGTGACACTTACTGACTGCCTCTTATGTAGTATATTAAATATAGGAGACATTCCTGGCAGCCATACAGAAGCTATTTGATCCCTCATTCTTCACAAGCTCATGGGATGAAGAAGGTCAAATAATTTGACCTTTTTGTAACAAAACTAGCTTAGAAACACACCTGAAAGGAACTATGATTTAAAAAAAAAAAAAACTACAAGATTCACGTGGCTTTTGCCTAAGTAAAAAACTATTAAAAACATGGAAACTATGAATGTATGAAAGCTAAAATGCATAGAGCTCTTAAATGAAAACATTAATTAAAACTAACTTGCATGTCAGTTTTATGAAGATCTTTATTACCATTTCCTTAGCTGTATTTATCTTTCTTAAAATAATACAATATCTTTGGCATAAAGGCAAACAAGTGGCAGCTATTAAATGTGTATAAAAACCATAAAATATGTAACTTCAATATTTTTATCTCAGGTAAGACATCCTATTTATTACATGTAACCCTGATTATATTAATAGAAATTAGTATGTGCATGATCATAAGAAAAATATTATTATAAGAAGCAAATTTTAGAGATGATTATTATATATTTAGTAGTGTGAGAGAGCAAATCTCTTTTAATTAAAGGCTTTATTTCAAATTAGGATCCACAGGATATAATAATAAAAATGTGTGCTGAGAAGAAAACTTGAGAAGTTAATGCATTGATAAAAATAAAGATTTAATTAAATTCATAAATATTGAGAATGGCAATACTAATGGTAATTCAGCTCCTAACAGTGGTGGTTATAGTTTCAGCATGTATCACACTGCTCTTACACAGTCCTAAAGAGAACCATCCTCCCCTGCTGATGGAGGTCCATCAATTGACTAAAACTGAGTGAAAAACTTTTGTTTTGGATAAGGACGTTTTTATCATTTCTCTTATAAAGTCTGGGTGGGGGTAGAGAGAGTGAGGAAGCAATGGAACAAACCTGACCAGGTTTGTTTCCAACAGATCCTTTTAACTGGTTTCCTACTTGTAGATTTCCTTTATCTGCCCTCTCCCTCTGCCTCTAAGCACAGATCACCCCCCACCCCCTGCCGGCTCAGGACTCCCTGCTGTATGATATATTATTGCTCTTTTCACCAAAATGAACGTTATTTTGTAAAGTTAAAGGAGAAAAAAACATGTTCTACTTTTACCTCTTCATGAGATTTTTTTGGCCTATAAAAACATTTCATAAATGCATTTGAGTAGCAGCGATGTTATGAGAAGCATTTTATTTTCCCTGACATATCCACAATGCCCTCTCCCTCTGTCTTCACCCCATTTCTTAGCAATTTTAATAGAACTGAGTGGGATTCCCTTCAGATACAGAAATGACAATAAAAGGAAACAAAAAGACAGTGCTTCTCGTTCCTAGGGTCAGAGGAGGCTGCTTTCATGTTTTATAATGTCATAATTGCGTCTTAAATTCAGAGCACAGGGTTTTTCCCTGGGGAGGTGCTTTCCCCTTGCTCCTCTCTTCCTTTGTATTTTTCCTAAGAGAAAGCCATTACCTGTCAATTTGCCTCCAAAAGTGCCTTACATTCTACATCCCAGGGCAGGATTCCAAGAAGAGGATCTCATCTTGCTAGCTACCTTCTACCTCCAGAGAAAAAAGGAAGAAATCACCCCAATCTCAGCTGCCTGCTTTTTCACTTTGTCCTCAAACTACACTTTACAGTCCTAGACATAAACCATAGATGGCCAGACAAAGCTAATTATTACTACCATGGAAATACTAGCTGCTTATTGATTTCTTTTTTCTCTGGTTTTAGAAGCTCCAAACTAGTTAACTAGAGTTTAATCTATCTTAATAAGCAAAGCCCATCCCAGGGGAGTAAGGGAGTATTCTGAAAACTATACCCCTGTCTTCCTTGGTGATCTTCCTCAATAGATTAAATAAATTTTTCATCAAACTTTACATAGAGATAAAGGAGTTCTTTGGGGATAGACCGAGGCATAGTGTTTAATGGGCCAAGTCACAAAATGGCAGTTTTGTGCTCAGCCGGTTACCTAGGGATTTAGCTTGGCCCACTTCCGGGTTTTTCATTTTTTAAATTGCATGTCTTTAGTTGAGGCCTAAATTTTCCAGAACTCTCAGATTCTATTGCTCAGGTGGTCTTCCACTAGGAGCTTCCCAAACATAAGTTACCTGCTTGGCCTCTGAAGGTATTTGAATTTTAAATTCCCACATTGACTAACAACATTGTTTGGTCCTCAGGAAAGAGAGGAGTATTTTGGCCTATGTCAGGATTTTTCAAATTCATAAGAGCCAAAGAAGTGGCATTAGTATAATTCATTTTTAAAATTAAATTTTTAACAGAAATAAACTGTTCTGAGGATTACAAAATTTTCTATATATGTTAGACAAAATATGTGGATAAAAAGGCACCTGCTGTGCCTTTTTCAGTAATGTATAAAAACTTATTTTTATCAAATCATGTTATAAAATATTTACTATATTTATAGTCCTGTTTATTTTTTCTCAAGAAATGTCTAATATCTTCTATTTTTATTATTATAATATGTAAAAATTATTTTATATATCATATAATGAGGAGTACATAGTTTAAAAAACTGGGTAGAGGATATATGAGCAAAGAGTCAGCTCACTGCAAAACATAGCTCTAAAATAATAAAAAAATAATAATAGTAAGTAAACATTAACAAAAAGTGCTTATTATTTATGCCTGATTACTCTGATGCACAGTAATCATTATATTTTCAATTATAATACATCCAATTAATTTTGTTTTGTCTGACTTGTACATTAACCTTATTTTTAATTTTAGTTTTGAGTCTGTTTACTAAATAATATGGCCTTCTGTTTGCCCACTACTGCTTATGGGGCAAATAAAGAGGCTGAAGTACAGGAGCCAACAAAAAAGCCCAAACTCTATGTTTTTGACAAAACCTATTTAATTTTGATTTAGTTTTCAACAACTGCTTTTACAGTAATAGAAAAAGCAGATGATTACTTTTGGGAATCTTGTTTGTATTACATGTGTTTAAGATTTCAGTTAAATTGTATTTTAAATAGATTGGCAATTTGTCATCAGTTCTCAGGGTTTCCACAGTCATCTACCAATAACTAATCCGAAAAATCATTTTGAGTTAGAGCTGTCCTCTTTACATGACTCTAAAATCTAACTGCCCTCACCTGTAACTACTCCCTGGGGACATTTTATGCTACAGAAAACATACTTTTCAACACCTTTGTCAGTTTCTCAATAAAAGTATGTTCCCGCAATAAATATCCTTGTGAATGTTCTCTCTGTCCAACATATGCAAATGAACATGTGTCATTTCCTCTGAGTTAAATGAATTCTGAAATGTTATATATGCCATGTCCATAAAATATAAATATTATCCAAGAACAAATCAATAAACTATTGATGAAATTCTGTCACTGCTGAGGATAAAGACTTTCTAAATCATTATTAGTTATTTTTTGAACACATCAACAAGATTCAAAAAATAGAATCAATAACAGAATTAATTTTAGAAAGGTGTGCTTATATGCTGATAATAAAGGAAATAAGAAGTAAACTGGTTTGATTAATTTTTTTGAGGTTAAAAAAGTAAGTAACTTGAAGTAAGTTTAAGAGCCAGTTTGGCTTCGATGGTGGAAAGAGATGGTAGATATGAAATAATCAGTTTGACTGATTTTTTTTTTTTCACTTTTCAATAGACAGCTCTGAGAAACCAGGATTAGAATTAATTAATACTCCACTGTTGGTGCTTTCGTTTGACTTGAACTCAAGGACCTCCTGTACATACTAGGAACTCATGGTTCTGTTCAGACAACCCAAGTTCACCAGTCTTTTATTGTGCAATATAAATTAAATATGAAACTATGTTAAATTACTTTGATAATGTTTTTCAAGTTATACTTGAAATGAGTATCATCAACCAGGACATTTGGGTCACAGTGAACGAACCTCACCTAATAATAATGGTCAAACTGCCTGATTAAAATTTGGTCATCATTGAGAACTTCAGGTCATAGTCCAATTATACAACCAGGTAAAGTAGGTATTGTACCTGTTATATACTAAATATGTGAAAAATTAACCCCAGATACTTTAAAATTATATTATACATACTGAGATTATAAACATCTTTTTTAATAAAGATTTTATTTGAGAGAGAGACAGAGATAGTGACAGATAGTGAGAGAGAGCACGAGTGGGGAGGAGAGGGAGAAGCAGGCTCCCCGCTGAGCAGGGAGCCTGATATGGGGCTCCATCCCAGGACCCTGGGATCATGACCTGAGCTGAATGCAGATGCTTAACCATCTGAGCCACCCAGGTGGCCCTAGAGTAAACATCTTAATAGTTATTCTTTTTCCTAACAGTCTGAAAAATATCTACAATAGCTGTATTCATAGCAGTAGGAAAGGGAAAGAAAATGTTAGTTCACGCATGTGGAGGACATATATCTACATACATGCATACACACATGTGTATATGTATACACATACAAACACATTTGAAATATAGTTAGTTTTAAAAACACTACTTAAGTGTTTTGGGGCTTGGAGATAAAGATGAGTTACAAATTATATCACTGATTGATATGATATGAAAACGAATTTTATGGCTTAAGATCAGAGTCTTGGTCTGGGTTAGGGTTAGGATATTATCAGGATCCAAAGACAGTGAGTGACTTCCCTATGAGAGGCTGGGGTATAAAGTTAACAAGCCCCACTCTTACACCTTGAGAATATTGCCCATTGAATATATTTACCTTCATTGTTGCACTATTGCTCCAAAACCTCCAAACTGTTGGGATTTGGGTAGAGTGAGGCAAAATCTGGGCAATATGATAGAGAAATGTCTAATCTAGGACTTTGGAATTTCAGCTCAGAGGATTTATGAGAGGACGGGAAGACATATTACAGCAGCTGTAGGTATGACATTGGACATCAGGCATGATTATACTCTTAGCTCAATAAATTTCTTGCTATATAACCTTGGGCATGAAATGTAACTCCTTTGAACTCCAGTTTTTTTCATCTGTAAAATGGCACAACAACATCTTATTTGCTGTGTTGTGGTGAAGATGAAAACAGCATATCAATAGTGTTAGTTGAGAATATATTGTTACTAGGACTTAACAACTTGGGCAGGCCAAGAACTACAATGAAAAAGAGAGGTAAGAATGCAGAATGTGAAAAAGAAAAATCAGAAGCTGGGAATTAAGAAAGGAAAAAAAATAGGGGGAACAAGTGAATATTTTGTATTTAATTTCCATTTCCTCTTCACACACTCCTCAGCTACAAGATAGCTTTGGCTCCTGCCAGCACACTGAAATCAATGACTCTATCAAATTTTGTCTGTGACTTCCTAATCAATAAATTCAGTGCAATGACTCGGATCCTCATCCAACTCATATCTGCAGCATTTGACTCTGCAGACCACCTTTATAGTACATTTCTTTCTAGTACTTTCTCCTGGTTCTCCTTACCTGAGTCTACCTCTGTCCAATGCTGGCTCTGACTTCTTCAATTGTCCCTTGAATGTCACTACTCACTCCCCAGATATTTTATCCTTGGCCAAATTTAATTAAATTTCATTTTATTCCATGTAGTCAACTAACTAAACATTAACTAACTAAACAAAACTAAACTTCTCAAATCTTCCCCCCCTAAAATCCCCCATCTTTACTCTCCATTCCATTTCCACTGGTCACTGTCTAACATCAGATGCTCTTCATTTTTCAAATCAGACCATTAGAATTAGACATAACAGTTTCTCTGATTCTTACCAATCCCTTTAATAAAAGTTGCTTGTTTAATTTTTGCCAAGTACAATTCTAGTCATAACCCTCACTATTCAAAACTTTCCTCATAGGACATAATCTATGAAATAAGATCTGGTCTCTGTTATGCTCCATCATCTGGCTCAACTCTCCCCTTTCGATGGCCTTTTCCCACTCTCTCCATATGCTCACTATCTCGGCAACATCCCTCGGTTCCAGGCCTTTCACAGCTCAATGCCTGTGCTTATAAGATCTCTTACCTCAACCTGTAATTCTTCAAGTCTCAGCTCAAATTTCATTTCCATTTGCAGAAACTGCCTTCACTCTTTCCAATCAGAATTGGGATTAATGGCAAATTACTTTCTGCATCCTAAAGATTTGTCCCTCTCTTTATTCAGCTGTAGGTTATGATCAGACAATTATCCGTTATTATTTCCTGCTCTTCTAGGTAAAGGCAGGAGCCCTATGTATAGACATTTTTGGGTTAGGACAAAACTGGTAAGGGAGGACTATTGCAATGCTAAATAATCTTTGGAAAGACTTGCTAAGGAATATGATACACCCTCACCTCTCACCTGCTCCCCAGGCAGCCTCATCATGGCTTCAATTAGCAGCTACATGCTAAAGACAACAAAATGTATCCTAGAGCCCAGAGTTCTTTTCCGAACTATACATTCCACCTGGACATTACATAGGCTCTGCAAACTCACCCTGCTTCAATATGAACTCAGCTTCTTCCTCCCTAACCCTGCCTTCTTTCTTCAATATTCTGTTCTCTCTATTGGTGATACCAATACTCAACCAGTTGCCCAAGGGAAAAACTTGGAGCCATTCCTGTTGCTTTCTTTTTCTTCATCTCCCACATCCTTTATAGTTTATCTCTTAAATGTCTCTCAACCATGTCTATTCCACTTTGCCATTGTTATGGACTGAATGTTTGTGTCCCTCCCCCTAAATTCATACACTGATATTCTAACCTCAATGTGATGGTATTAGGAAGTAGGGTCTTTGAAAGGTGATTGGGTCATAAGGATGGAGGCCCCATGAACAGGACTAGTATCCTCATGAAATGGACCCCAGAGAACTCTCTTGCCCCTTTAACCATGTGAGGACACAGCAAGAAGGTGGCTGACTATGAACCAGGAATCAGAACCCCTTCAGACACTGAATCTGCTGATGCCTTGATCTTGTACTTCCCAGCCTCCAGAACTGTGAAAAATCAATTTGTTGTTTATAAGCCACCCACCCAGTCTATGCTATCCTGTTATAGTAGAACAAATTAAGATAATGACTGATACACTTTCTTGGATGAGTCTTTTTTATTTAATACCTAATCTTCTAACCACACTTCTTTCCTCTGACATATTTCCTCTCAAATGTTTATGGCTGCTATATTGCTTTACATGAAATGCAGATCTGACCCTGACTCACCTGTAGATTCTTCTGCAGTTCTGCATTCCTTTATGGAATTGTGTCCAGTTTCTTCAACAGATTATAAAAGACATTCCATGCCCTTCCTCCCTGACCTCTCTGGGTTCATTTCCGTTTACTCCATGCTTTACACTTGATGATTCAGATACATAAACTGTGCCCTCTGTTCTTCTTCCTGACTTCTTGATTCTGGTACACTGTTCCCAGTTCCTGTATGCTTTTTCTTCTATTCACTTCATTTCCTTCTTTCCCTTGATTCTTTCACTTTGCTAAGGAATGCCTTAAGTCTAGATACGCTGTTGAATTGACAGGGAAAATCTGCAACTTCCTGAGATTGGGTTAAGTGTTTCTCACTTTTCTGTCATTAGCATTACCCAATCTTTCCCCTTTGACAGTGTTTACTTTAATCCTCCAGAAAATTCTGAGTTCCTTAGGGTAGGGAACTCAGATAACCTAGCTATTTTGGAATCCACAAGGCCTCAACCAACAGGTACTAAGGTAAATAGGTAATACAAAATAGAAATAGGTAATACGAAAACTCAGTATCTCCAGTAAATTTTTTACCTACTTTAGATTCTTCAGGTGACCAAAAATTCCACATTCTATCCTTGTAATCTGGCCGCCTCAGAATCAAGGATTTCCAGAAACTAAAGTGCTGTACCTAATTCAGAGAATATTCTCTTACTCAGATTACACTAACTAGATAGGTTCAATTAACATGTAAATGAAATTAATAATTTAGATGACAAGGTTATTATAGTTAAAAGAAGTCTAGCTACCCATTTAAAAGTGGTTGTTTCTATGGCTAATCAATCATTCATTTCTCATTATTTTTGTTGAGAAATATTCTCTATCTTAGATGGTATGAAATACTCCATTACTCTTTTCACATTTTAGTATTTTTTAAGAAAAAAAATTATATATCCTCATTCATCACTAGGATATCTACACAAGAGAAAACTTTAATTTATGAGAAACATAAAGTGCTTAAAATGAGTAAGCCCATAAACATTCAATAGCTATAGTTTCTTTTTGAGCATCTAAATGTCAAATAGTTTTGATTTACAAAATTAAATTTGCCAAATCATTAGTCCATAATGTAATGGCTCTTGATATCATTCAGGGGGATTGCAACAACTAAGCTCTTAATATTTTAAAATTAACTACAACACTGGAAATGATTTTCACATAATCACTAGAAAGAGCTAAATAAAAATGATCTAGGTACAACACATTTGAGCTGTTGTAAGTTCTATAGGTCTTGCTTTAAAACTCCAATTAATGTTTCTATTTGATGAAGCAGTTATAAGGATGCCCTTGGAAAGTGTTGTGGCTCTAAATAAAGGTGTAGCCCATCCCTCAGTTCTATGACCTGGAGCATCTTTTCACACATTATGTCATACCAAGAGTGAACTGAATTTCTGGCCTTCACTCAAGAAGCCTGAGTGTTCACTTGAGAATTGTAGTTTTGATCTTAATCTTTTAATTCACTATAGTCTCTATATACTTCTCCTGGGTCATCTCTAACACTTTTCAAACTATCACTGGTGAAGGACCAGTGACTTTCTTGTTAAAAATTTCTAATCTCGGGCGCCTGGGTGGCTCAGTTGGTTAAGCGACTGCCTTCGGCTCAGGTCATGGTCCCGGAGTCCTGGGATTGAGTCCCACATCGGGCTCCCGGCTCAGCGGGGAGCCTGCTTCTCCCTCTGACCCTCTCCCCTCTCATGATGTTTCTCTCTCTCTCTCTCTCTCTCTCTCAAATAAATGAAATCTTTAAAAAAAAATTTTTCTGATCTCTTGCAGATAGTATTTTTGTAAAATACACTAAAAATTAATTGCACAAAAACAAATTAAAAATCCAAAAGCAAGCTATACATCCAATTTTTAAATTATTTTTATTGGTTCCACAAACATAAAATAACTCTGTAAAATTGCTATAATCCTTTCTTGGGCTTTACTATATTTATTTTATTACTGACTAATAACAAGGTTCTCCAAACACTCGTCCACAGACCACATTTGAGGATCACTGAATCCATACCTAAGTTTTCAATTCACAAAGCAAGTCTGGAAATGGGAATACTTGCTACTCAGTTTTCTGAAGGGTCCTTAAGCATAACAAGGAAGACAATTTTCCTAGAACTCTAGATTGACAATGGCTCCTCGATCCTCTAAATCCTCTAAAGATAGGATATGCCTCTGGCCATAGTTTCTCCCAGCTCCCACATGTACAACCATTGATTAACCCTCAGTGGTAGCAATGTTATCTACTTATTTATTTACTTTGCTCCTTTCATGTCAAAGGACTTCCATTAATCCTGAAAAAAAAACTTTTGTTTCCTTAGCCAATTTTTAAAAGGCAGCATTCCCTGAATTTGCTTACTCTAAATATTAAGCTTCCTTTTTAAATATGTATTAGGTTCTGCTCTAGGACTTGTCTGTCCTGGTGAGCCATTATGTGGAAAAACTGGATAATATCACCAAAAGAAATGGCAGAAAGAGAAGGCATAGCAGAGTAAAAAGCATGCACAGACAGGATGACTCAAGACAATGCTGCCAAGTGCCCGTTAGCTGAGAGGTGTTATAGGACAGGTGAGCCAGCTCCACACAGCCAAGAGCTTACAGAGCAAAATATTGACCTAACTCATATTATATGTATGTGGATATATAGGTGTATATGCAAATCTCTGTAATGGGTTATATATGTCATATATATTATACATGAGTTATATATCTCATGTATGTACAAAATATTTTATATGTTTAAATATACAAAAATGTATTCAATACATGTCCTTCACACTCCCCCTTCCTAGAAAATACATCACAGACAAATAGCATTATGATAAACCAGAAGAGCAAAGATTATTTGAAATGTCTATTTTAAACCTAATCATTTCTCTAAGCTTCAGACTCGAATATTCAAGTTCAATTCTATAATTGACGCTTCCCTCAAAGGTTTCTAAGGGAGCTGATCTATCAGTGTGTCCAAAATTGAACTCCTGACTAGCTACTCAAACCCAATTTTTCTTCTTTTTTTTTTTTTTTTAAGATTTTATTTATTTATTTGAGAGAGAGAGAATGAGAGACAGAGCACGAGAGGGAAGAGGGCAGAGGGAGAAGCAGACCTCCTGCTGAGCAGGGAGCCCCATGCGGGACTCGATCCCGGGACTCCAGGATCATGACCTGAGCCGAAGGCAGTCGCTTAACCAACTGAGCCACCCAGGCGCCCCTCAAACCCAATTTTTCTTAATGAGGCCTATGACAGGTGGCCCCACTCTAGGAATTTATCTTATGGAAATTGATAGTGCATTTTTCTTTGTGAGAGCATAAAAACTATTGATAAAGGATTAATTAAATAAATAACTCAACAGTTACTTAATGGGATGTTATTCAACTTTTAAATGAACGAGACAGGTTTCTATATCCTGACTTAGGAAAGTATGATTCAAGATATATTAAATTAAGAAAGCAAGTTTCAAGACAGTAAGTAAAGTATGATTAAATTTTGTATAATAGTAAAATGACCTGTTAATATAGACATAGATTTAAAAAAATTGGAAGAACACATGCAAAAGAGCTCATAGTATACAGGTGTGAGTATTCAGATTATAGAGAATGTGCATTTAAAAAAATATTTCTATAACTTATGACACTTTAAAAAGCATTTTTATGATTATTTTAATTTTTATTTAAATTCCAGTTAGTTAGCATACAGTGCAATATTAGTTTCAGGAGTAGAATTCCGTGACTGATCACTTACATACAACACCCAGTGCTCATCACAAATGCCCTCCTTAATACCCATTAGCCATATAGCCCATCTCCCACCCACCTCCCTCCATCAACCCTCAGTTTGTTCTCTAATGTTAAGAGTCTCTTATGATTTATTTCCCTTTCTCTCTCACTCTCTTTTCTTTTTTCCCTTTCCCATATGTTTATCTGTTTTGTTTCTTAATTTCCATATATGAGTGAAGTCATAAGGTGTTTGTCTTTCTCTGACTGACTTATTTCACTTAGCATAGTAGCTCCATCCATGTCATTGCAAATGGCAAGATTTCATTCTTTTTTGATGGCTGAGTAATATTCCATTGTGTGTATACACACATATACCACATCTTCTTTTTTTAAAGGGGAGAGGGGCAGAGGGAGAAGGAGAGAAAGAATCTTAAGCCAGCTCCATACCCAGCACGGAGCTTGATGTGGGGCTCGACCTCACAACACTGAGATAGTGACCTGAACCAAAATCAAGAGTCAGATGCTTAATTGACTGAGCTACCCAGGTGCCCCATATACCACATCTTTATCCATTCATCAGTCAATGGATATCGGGGTTCTCTCCATAGTTTGGCTATTGTTGATAATGCTGCTATAAACATCAGGGAGCATGTACCCCTGAGAATCTTTATTTTTTTATCCTTTGGGTAATACCTATAGTGCAATTGCTGGATCATAGGGTAGCTCTATTTTGAACTTTTTGAGGAACCTCTACATTGTTCTCCCGAGCGGCTGCATCAGTTTGCATCCCACCAACAGTGCCAGAGGATTCCCCTTTCTCTGAATCCTTGCTAACACCTGTTGTTTCCTGTGTTGTTAATTTTAGCCATTCTGACAGGTGTGAGGTGATATCTCATCATGCTTTTGATTTGCATTTCCCTGATGATGACTAATGTTGAGCATCTTTTCATGTGTCTGTTAGCCATCTAGATGTCTTCTTTGGAAAAGTGTCTATTCATGTCTTCTGCCCATTTTTAGATGGATTATTCGTTTTTTGGGTGTTGAGTTTGATAAATTCTTTATAGATTTTGGATACTAACCCTTTATCAGATATGTCATTTGCAAATATCTTCTCCCATTCTGTAGGCTGCCTTTTAGTTTTGTTGATTGTTTCCTTCACTGTGCAGAGCTTTTTAGCTTGATAAGGTTCCAATAGTTCTTTTTTTTTTAAGATTTTTTTCTTTAATTATGTTATGTTAATCACCATACATTACATCATTAGTTTTTTTTTTAATTTTTTTTTAATTTTTTATTTATTTGCGAGAGAGAGAATGAGAGACAGAGAGCATGAGAGGGAGGAGGGTCAGAGGGAGAAGCAGACTCCCTGCTGAGCAGGGAGCCCGATGCGGGACTTGATCCTGGGACTCCAGGATCATGACCTGAGCCGAAGACAGTCGCTTAACCAACTGAGCCACCCAGGCGCCCCTACATCATTAGTTTTTGATGTAGTGTTCCATGATTCATTGTTTGCGTATAACACCCAGTGCTCTATTCAGTATGTGCCCTCTTTAATACCCATCAAAGATTTTATTTATTTGACAGAGAGAGAGAGCGAGCATGAGCGGGGAAGGGGCAGAGGGAGAGGAAGAAGCAGGCTCCCCGCCGAGCAGGGAGCCTGATGTGAGGCTTAATCCCACAACCCTGGGATCATGACCCGAGCCGAAGGCAGACACATAATTGACTGAGCCACCCAGGTATCCCCCCAACAGTTCATTTTTGCTTTTGTTTCCCTTGCCTCCGGTGATGTGTCTAGTAAGAAGTTGCTACGGCCATGGTCAAAGAGGTTGCTGTCTGTGTTCTCTAGGATTTTGATGGATTCCTCTCTCACATTTTAGTCTTTCATCTATTTTGAATTTATGTGAATAGTGTAAAAAAGTCATACAATTTCATTCTTCTGCATGTTGCTGTCCAGTTTTCCCAACACTACTTGTTGAAAAGACTGTCTTTTTACTATTGGGTACTTTTTCCTGCTTTGTTGAAGATCAATTGACCATATGGTTGTGGGCCAGTTTCTGGGTTTTCTGTTCTGTTCCATTGTGTCTGAGTTTGTATCAGCACCATACTGTCTTGATGACTACAGCTTTGTAATAGAGCTTGAAATCTGGAATCGTAATGCTTCCAGTTTTGTTTTTCTTGTTCAGGATTGCTTTAGCTATTCGGGGTCTTTTGGGGTTCTACATAAATTTTAGGATTGTTTGTTCTAGCTCTGTGAAAAATGCTGGTGTTATTTTGATAGGGATTGCATTAAATATGTAGATTGTTTTGGGTAGTACAGACATTTTAACAATGTTTGTTCTTCTAATCTATGAGCATGGAATGCTTTTCCATTTCTTTGTGTCGTCTTCAATTTCTTTCATCAATGTTTTATAGTTTTCAGAGTACAGATCTTTTACATCTTTGGTTAGGCTTATTCCTAGGTATCTTACTCTATTTGGTGCAATTGCAAATGGGATTGATTCTTTGATTTCTTTTTCTACTGCTTCATTATTGTTGTATAGGAATTCAACAGATTTCTATACATTGATTTTATGTCCTGCGACTTTGCTGAATTCATGTATTAGTTCTAGCAAATTTTTGGTGGAGTCTTTTGGGTTTTCTACATAGGGTATCATATTGTCTGCAAATAATGAAAGTTTGACTTCTTCCTTGCCAATTTAAATGCCTTTTATTTCTTTTTGTTGTCTGATTGCTGAGGCTAAGACTTCCAGTATTATCTTAAATAGTAATGGTAAGAGTGAACATCTTTGTCTTGTTTCTGACCACAGGGGAAAGGCTCTCAGTCTTTCCCAATTGAGGATGATATTAGCTATGGTTCTTTTCTATATGGCTTTTATGATATTGAGGTATGTTCCATCTATCCCTAGTTTGTTGAGGGTTTTTATCAAGAATGGATACTGTATTTTGTCAAATGCTTTTTCTGCATCTATTGAGAGGATTATATGGTTCTTACCTTTTTTTTTTTATTAATGGGGGTATATCACATTGATTGATTTACAAATATTGGACCTGCCCTGCATCCCAGGAATAAATCCCATTTGATTGTGGTGAATAATTCTTTTAATGTACTGTTGAATTCAATTTGCTAGTATTTTGTTGAGAATTTCTGCATCCAGGTTCATCAGAGATATTGGCCTGTGATTCTCCTTTTTTAGTGGGGTTTTTGATTTTTGGGATCAAGGTAATGCTGGCCTCATAGAATGAGTCTGGAAGTTTTCCTTCCATTTCTATTTTTTGAAACAATTTGAGAAGAATAGGTATTAACATGTCTTTAAATGTTTGGGAGAGTTTTGATTATGGATTCAATTTCTTTGCTGGCTATGGGTCTGTTCAAATTTTCTATTTCTTTCTGTTTCAGTTTTGGTAGTTTGTATGCTTCTAGAAATTTGGACAATTATTCTGGATTGCCCAGTTCATTGGCACATAATTTTTCATAATATTCTCTCATAATTGTTTGAATTTCTGTGGTTTGCTTGTGATCTCTCCTCTTTCATTCATGATTTTATATATTTGAGTCCTTTCTTTTCTCTTTTTGATAAGTCTGGCTAGGCGTTTATCAATTTTATTAATTCTTTTGAAGAACCAGCTCTTAATTTCATTGATTTGTTGTTGTTGTTGTTGTTTCTATATTGTTTATTTCGGTTCTAATCTTTATCATTTCCCTTCTTCTGCTGGCTTTAGGTTTTATTTGCTATTTCTTTTCTAGCTCCTATAGGTGTAATGTTAGGTTGCATATTTGAGATTTTTCTTGTTTCTTGAGGTTGGCCTGTATTGCAATGTACTTCCCTCTTATGACTGCATTTGCTTCATCCCAAACGTTTTGGACCTTCGTGTTTTCATTTTCATTCGCTTCAATGTACTTTTTCATTTTGTCTTTAATTTCCTGGTTAATCCATTCATTCTTTAGTAGGATGTTCTTTAACCGTCATGTATTTGTGGTTTTTCCAAATGTTTTCTTGTGGTTGACTTCAAGTTTCATAGTATTGTGGTCTGAAAATATGCATGGTGTGATCTCAATCTTTTTGTACTTGTGAGGGCTGATTTGTAACCCAGTACGTGATCTATTCTGGAGAATGTTCCATGTGCACTCAAAAAGAATGTGTATTCTCTTGCTTTAGGATGAAATGTTCTGAATATATCTGTTAAGTCCATCCGGTCCAGTGTGTCATTCAAAGCCATTGTTTCCTTGTTGACTTTCTGTGTAGATGATCTGTCCAGTGCTATAAGTGGGGTATTAAAATCCCCTTCTATTATTGTATTATTATCAATGAGTTTCTTTGTTTGTTTTTAATTTATTTATATATTTGGGTGCATAAATATTTATAATTCTTAGATCTTCTTGATGAATAGACCCCTTAATTATGATATAATGTCCTTCTTCATCTCTTGTTACAATCTTATTTTTAAATCTAATTTGTCTGATACAAGTATGGTTACTCCGGCTTTCTTTTGACATCCATTAGCATGACAGATAGTTTTCCATCCCCTCATTTTCCATCTGCAGGTGTCTTTAGGTCCAAAATAAATCTCTTGTAGGCAACATATAGATGGATCATGTTTGTTTTTTTTTAATCCATAATGATACCCTACATTTTTTTATTGGAGCATTTAGTCCATTTACATTCAGAGTGATAATTGAAATATATGAATTTAGTACCATTGTGTTACCTGTAAAGTTAATATTTCTGACAATGTTCTCTGTTCCTTTCTAGTCTTTGTTGCTTTTGTCCTTTTTTTCCACACACAAAGGGTCCCCTTTAATATTTCTTGCAGGACTGGTTTAATGGCCACTAACTCCTTTAGTTTCTGTTTGTCTGGGAAACTCTTTATATCCCCTTCTATTCTCAATGACAGCCTTGCTGGATAAAGTATTCTTGGCTGCGTATATTTCCCATTCCACGTATTAAATACATCCTGCCACTCTCTTCTGGCCTACCAAGTTTCTGTGGACAGATGTGAGGCAATCCTGATCTGTCTTCCCTTGTAGGTTAAGGACTTTTTTTTTTTCTCTTGGTGCTTTCAGGATTTTTTCCTTGTCTGTGTATTTTGGGAATCTATGATATGCCTTGGCAATGGCTGGCTTTTGTTGAATTTAATGAGAGTTCTCTGTGCTTTTTGGGTTTTGATGTCTGTGTCCTTACTCAGGGAAGTTTTCAGCTATAATTTGCTCAAATAAACCTTCTGCCCCTTTTTCTCTCTCTTCATCTTCTGGGACTCCTATGATATGACTGTTATTACATTTTAGCAAGTCACTGAGTTCCCTAAGTCTACCTTCATGATCCTTTACCTTTGTTTCCCTCTTCTTTCTGCTTCATTATTTTTTGTAATTTTATCTCCTATATCACTGATTTGTTCCTCTGCTTCATCTGTCCTCATTGTTATGCCATCCATTCAGATATTGCATTTAATTTTGGCATGACTAGATTTTAGTTCTTTTATCTCTGCAGTAGGGGATTCTCTACTATCTTCTATGCTTTTTTTTAAGCCCAGCTGGTATCCTTATAATTGTTGTTTTAAATTCTAGTTTAGACATCTTACTTATATCTGACTGTCATTTCTTCCTGTTCTCTCTTTTGGGGTGAATTCCTCCATCTTGTCATTTTGAGGTCAAACAAACAAAAATAAACAATAAAACAAATTAAATTAAATTAAATTAAAAATTTAAAGTAAAATATAAAGGAAGGAAGGAAGGAATGAAGATCCTAGCGTGTTTTGGTCTGCTTGTTAAGAGAAGCTTGATAGAAAAAAAAATTAAAAATTAAAAATAATTAAAGTAAATAAAATTAAATTTTTAAAAAGATTTATTTATTTGACAGAGAGAGAGAGCACAAGCAGGGGGAGCAGGAGAGGGAGAAGCAGACTCCTCACTGAGCAGTGAGTCTGATGTGGGGCACATCCCAGTAATCTGGGCTCATGACCTGAGCCAAAGGCAGATTCTTAACTGACTGAGCCACCCAGGTGCCCCTAAATAAAATTAAATTTAAAAATTGCTCTTTCTCATGTATCATATGATCTCACTGATATGAGGAATTCTTAATCGCAGGAATCAAACTGAGGGTTGTTGGAGTGGGGGGTGGGGTGGGAGGGATGGGGTGACTGGGTGATAGACACTGGGGAGGGTATGTGCTCTGGTAAGCGCTGTGAATTGTGCAAGACTGTTGAATCTCAGATCTGTACCTCTGAAACAAATAATGCAATATATGTTAAGAAAAAAAAAAAAGAAGAAGAAGAAGAAGAAGGTAGCGGGAGGGGAAGAATGAAGCGGGGGAAATCGGAGGGGTAGACGAACCATGAGAGACGATGGACTCTGAAAAACAAACAGGGTTCTAGAGGGGAGGGGGGTGGGAGGATGGGTTAGCCTGGTGGTGGGTATTGAGGAGGGCACATTCTGCATGGAGCACTGGGTGTTGTGCACAAACAATGAATCATGGAACACTTCATCTAAAACTAATGATGTAATGTATGGGGATTAACATAAGAATAAAAAAAAATAAGAAAAAAAAATTGCTCTTTCTGTATCCAAAACAAAAACAAAAACAAACAAACAAATAAAAAACCCCAAAGGAAGCTATATCTTGTTGCCCCAAAAGCTGAAACTTTGCAGTACTCTATGATGGGTAGACTTGGTATCTGTGCGGGATTTGTGGGGGTCTTCTGGGGGAGGGGCCTGCTGCTCTGATTCTCAGGTGCTTTCCCTAGTTGAGATGTGCCTGCCAGGCACAGTGGGGTGGGGCTTGGTGTAAGCAGCTCTGGTCTCCACTTGGTGGCGCTGTTTTTCTCTTACTGAGGTGGGTCACTGCTGGTGGGCAAGTGGTGAAAATGGCTTCACCCCACTCTCTCATCTCTGCAACAGGGAGCTCATGCCAGCCAGTCTTCAGGAAGCCCTCATAGACAGCAAACAATCGCTTCTCCTGTGTCTGTGGCTTCCATCAGATCTGGGCCTTCCCCCTGTCTTTGTAAGAGTTGTCCGTCTGCCAGGCAGCATAACACTCCTGTGTTTTATCTTAGGCCTGGCTGGATTTCAAAGTCCCACACTTCAGAGATTCTGATCCTCTGGGAGAGGGTACCTTGCTGTGCTGTGGCCAGTGCAGGCTTGTCCCAGAAAACAGTCGCAAACCTGCACAGTGGTTCAGAGTTTATGGTAAATTACAGCACACAGCAGGTGCCAGGCTCTGCTGCCTTCAACCAGCATCTTTGCTCCTATGCTGGTGAATGAGACAGTTCAATGGCACCCACAGGGTCCTTTGCCCATGGAGAGGCCGTATCACCTCCGCCAAATGCACTCCAAGCAGGGGAACCGCTTCCCCTATGCAACCCAGGGGATCCTCAGACCGCACTGCCTGCTCCCAGGGCTCTGACTTCCTTTCTCACTGGAGCACTGCTCAGCTAGCCACGCATGACCCTGGCAATGGTGCTGACCTCCAAAACTTTAGACTCTGCACTCCACTTTTTATAGAAAATTGGTGGTATTTAAACTCTCTCCTTTTTCACAGTTAATGGTTTTGGGGAACAATTTTCTTGTGCAGTCCCCTGTGTGTGTTTTCAGTCTTTTTTTTTTTTTCACTCTTTCTCTCTCTTTCACTCCTCTCTCCACCATCAGGCATTCCTCCCCTTTACCCAAACAGTCCCTTTTCTCCCCCAACCAATTCTCTGTAGCTCCTACCTTCCAGGGGTCATTTTTTTCTGCTTGTAGACATGCAATTTGTCCTCTAAGACCTCCAATCAATTTCTTGAGTGTTCAGAATTATTTGATATTTATCTAGCTATGTTCAAAGAAAGAGGCAAGCTTAGGGTGGCCGTTCTCCTCCTCCATCTTAACCAACTACATTTTTATTATTTTAAAATCAGAAAAATAAAACAGCTTAAAAAAAGGAAAAGAAAGACATAAGTAAGTGGCCAGGTGAGAAATACAGTAAAGAGAAGAGGAATAAAAAATGGGAACCCCAAAGAAATGAAAAAGGAAAATTGGGCACCTGGGTGGCTCAGCTGGTTAGGCGACTGCCTTCGGCTCAGGTCATGATCCTGGAGTCCCAGGATCGAGTCCCACATCGGGCTCCCTGCTCGGCAGGGAGTCTGCTTCTCCCTCTGACCCTCGCCCCTTTCATGCTCTCTCTCTCTCTCATTCTCTCTCTCAAATAAATAAATAAAATCTTAAAAAAAAAAAAAAAGGAAAATTAAGCAAGATGGGTACTTAGAAGCTTAAATAGTATTTGAATGTGGCTTTCCCAAAGAGAGAGCCAGGTAAAGACTAAGCAGAGTTATCACAATGTCACTAACTTTTAATTTTACATACAATAAGAGTCAAGCAATTATTTAAGATGCTAAAGTAACAAGAGGTTTAAATGATATCCATATTCCTAGACACACTGATTTCCTATTATCCTCAGGCACAAGAGCACTGTTTTCAAGTTCAAGACTGCCAAATGTGTCAGAGGTATGAAGTTTTCAGAGAATAAAATGATGAATGATGAAACCTTAGTCAAAGCTTGAAATCTCTAAAAACATAAACAAAAGGGGGGGTAGGTATTGAGCCTTACAAATGCCCATAAAGTAGGTAGCTCTTTTGATTTAATTCCGCACTATCATTTCCTGCTACCAACTGCGTACTGTCAATTTTGAAAAGATAGCTTCATTTTTGGCCAGTCTTAACTGATTTTTGTAAGTAATACCTTCAAAATAAGTGCAGGTAACGTGCTTGGTGAGAGAAGAGATTAATTGTGCTATATGTGGTATTTTTGCGGTTTGTTTGTTTTTTAGAGTGATGTGAAAGCTAAGGGTACTGACTGCATTTCAGGGAACAGAGGATATAATAATGTTTTGATGGGAATACAAAATATCAAATATATTCATGCCAGTGTTAACCAACTTTGACCTTTAAAAATAAACAGGTCTTCTAGCTACTGATACCCACTGTAAAATTTCAGCTACTCTCAGGGATGTGATACCAAGAGCACAAAGCAACAAGCCTAGGATTTGCACTTTTAGTCACAAGAATTTCTTGATAAAACCACCACAATCCTCCTACTGCACCCATTTTACCAGATTTTTATTGTTTGATATCAGCTGCTTTTGCTTAATATAATTAAAACTGAGATGAGTGCATGGAAAAGTTGCTTAACAATCAAATCAACATGGGGGTGCCCGGGTGGCTCAGTCGGTTAAGCGACTGCCTTCGGCTCAGGTCATGATCCCGGGGCCTTGGGATTGAGTCCCACATGGTGAGGAGCCTGCTTCTCCCTCTGACCCTCTCCCCTCTCATGCTGTTTCTCTCTCTCTCTCTCTCTCAAATAAATAAAATCTTTTTAAAAAAACCAATCAAATCAACATGTATTAAAACAGAGGTATCAACAATTCTTATATTTGAAACAAGTACGCCATTGTTAAAAAGAAATTTCTAAAAAATATTCTGTTTATTCTCCAGCCAAGTCTTTTTTTATAAAAAATGTAATAGTTATAAATTAGACATTTATTTTTATTTTAAAAGAATTTCATATTCAAATAATTGGATTATTCATAATCTCTCGTTCATGACACATTATCATCATTGATCCATGACCCTCTTTCTCCTGTTTTTCCGCCCTTCCCTCCCTCCCTCTTTTCTATTTTTTCTTCTCTCTCTTCTTCTTCAAATTTTTAAAAATATAATGCATAACAATTAATTTTTTTTAAAAGATTTTATTTATTTGACACAGAGAGAGAGAGAGAGAGCTAGAGAGGGAACACAAGTAGGGGGAATGGGAGAGGGAGAAGCAGGCTCCTTGCCAAGCAAGGAACCTGATGCGGGGCTCGATCCCAGGACTCTAGGATCATGACCTGAGCCGAAGGCAGACGCTTAACAACTGAGCCACCCAGGTGCCCCAATTAACTAATATTTTAATTCAAAAAGTAGATTACCAAAAAGTTACATGATTCTATGTGCTCTCTCCCTACTCCTTGTTTGCTTCCTCAAATTGAGAATATCAATATCCTGCATTTTTTGAAAGATTTTATTTATTTGTCAGAGAGAGAGAGAGCACAAGCAGGGGGAGTGACAGGAAGAGGGAGAAGCAGACTCCCCACAGAGGAGCCTGATGCAAGACTCGATCAAGGGGCCTGATGCAGGACTCGATACCAGAACCCTAGGATCATGACCGAGCCAAAGGCAGGCACTTAACTGAGCCACCCAGGCATCCCAATATCCTGCATTTTATCACTGTTATTTCCTTAAAGGAAAAAATTTAACATTTATCATATGTAGGTATTCTGAAACTATCTGTTATTTTCTTAAAAAAAATATTTTTGTAAAAACTAGCATGTAGTTTTGCAGGTCCTGATTTTTTATTCAAATTTGTGTTAAGATTATATCATTGATTGCTTTTACTTAGCTGTAATTCATGATTGTATAATATTTAATTGTTGACTAGACTACAGTTAATCTCTTCACTCTGAGGGAGTTTTGAGTATTCATTATGGTAAATCCTAGCAATTCCACCTCTGAGAATACTGACAGCAAAATTTTTATACATGTGCACCAGGAATGTTCACAACCATGCAATTCATAATAGCAAAAAACAAAAAAACAACAACAAAAAAAGAAGAAATCAGAAATCTTGATTTTGAACTCTAACAAAAGGAATTTCTCAGAACTATCTAATATTCTTATACATGCATCTGTTGTGAAATCAAGTGAACAGTAAGCATCTTTATTTTTATGTGAACTTTAAATTTACTTCTAAAGTTTAAATTTACTTTTAAAGCATTGTTTATAATATTTATTATAAGCATGTGAGAATCCCTATAACAGTATTAGCCCAAGAGAAGAGAATAGAATATATAGGTCTTACGAATTAAGTAATTCAGACATAATACATTTAAGTGATATTTCTATAATAATATTGTCCTAAGAGATGAGAATAGGATATATGGGTTTATAAGTTTGGTGGTATTATTTTATGTAAAAGAAATAAATAAAATACACACTACTAACACTATTACTACTGCTATCTGGAATGGATACCTTATAATTGATTTAGCTCCGTTTTAATCCTTGGCATACCAATTCTCACTGACTGATATTTTCCTCTTAATTTGATGATTTTCTATCTTTTTCCAAATGAGCAGGGATCTTACCACTCTTTGACATCACTGTATACTCAGCACATGGAACACTGTCTTGTACAGAGAAGATGGTCAGTAGAATACTTGTTGAATGAAGAAACCATGAGCACTGTAGTATGGATGTATTACAGTGACTGATCACCACACTTTGGTGTGCCTGATGAGTGTGTTTAGTTTAGGACTGTGGATGCAGTGATTAAAACATGTTCTGCAATAACAGTATGTTTTAATTTCATCAAATACAAGATTCTTATGTTCAAGTCTGCTAAAATGCAAATGAAAAACGTTTCATCATTTATTAAGTACCTCTGTAATTAACTCACAACACTTCTTTTATATTCTGCCAAGAAAATAATAACTTTTTTGCTGGAAAATGTAAAACTCAACCAAAAATGGGCATCTATCTATTTCAGAGGCCCCCTGGTGATTATTGTGGCCCTAATTAAAGACAGCTTTCTAAAATGAGAGGTAATTGCTGACACACAGAACGCAAAGGGTTCAATGAGGAAAATGAGCAGTAATGAACATGCACTTTGAAGCTTGCCTGACAGAGTGCTTGGATTATGGAAAGTTGAAGAACTATCTTGAATATGGCTGATAAATGAGATTCCTTTCCTGACCCTCACTTCCATCAGTACTTAAGCAGTATCACTTTTAATGCTTCAGTTTGGGCGCCTTGGCTCTAAAAGTCAAAGATTTATGGTGAGTGAAAAATGTCCATATAAAAAAGGTAAGAGGAGATGCAGATGATATCCACTTTTGACCACTATAATTAATAGTTGAATCTTCAGTGGTAACTAATTGAATGGAGGTCAGTACGTTGCCATGGTAATGTCCTAGCCAAGCAATTTTACCCATTTTCCAGTCTGCTGCCCCTTTGCATAACTGAAGTTATAAAATGCCTTAATTGCAAGATTTGCAAATGATGCAACATCTGGGCTTGAATTTACATATAAAGGGAGAAGTTTAATGGAGTTATTAGCATATCTGTGTGAACTTCTCAGTTTTTATATTTAATTATGAAACTTGCAGTTCCACCAATGAACTCTGTGTATATAATAGAAAACAAAAAACCCCCAGCATAATTAGATATAAGAATCAGCAAGTAAGATGCCACCATTTCATTTTAGGAAACACAATTTTTAAAATGGTGACTCTTTGCTATGACTTTGTCTTAAGTAATTTAACAAATTTGGTAAATGGTAGAATTCATTAAACATTTACAAATCTGCATCATTCTCATGATTCTTTATGTTAAAATAACATTTTTTATAGTGTACAGATCATGCTTTAGAAAATTCAGCAAAAAAGAAAAATACCAAATGTAAAATGTTACTTCACTTTTGTAATATGAATGTATTAATATTAACTATAAGCATTATTTATAATACTTATTATAAGCATGTGAGAATCCCTATAACAGTATTAGCCCAGGAGAAGAGAATAGAATATATAGGTCTTACGAATTAAGTAATTCAGACATAATACAGATAAGTGACATTTCTATAATAATATTGTCCTAAGAGATGAGAATAAGATATATGGGTTTATAAGTTTGGTGTTATTGTTATTTTATGTAAAAAAAAATAAATTAAAAAAACCCTCATCCCCCAAAAAAACCCACAAAATAAAAGAAAAATGTGTCATTAAAAAAAATGTGTCATTAGAATCATTGTTTATTCTAGCTATTGGGTTCTGAAATAAAGTCTCTCAAGGACCCTCACAAATTTGTAATAGCATGTGAATATCCTATATACCCCTTCCATCAACATAATAGTTAAAAAGATGGAACTACTTTATAGGTCCTATAGGCAGAAAAATACTGGAAACCAGGAAGAATAGTGTTAGAATTAAAAAAAGAAACAAAAGCCCAGAGCCCTTCTCTATTTTTCTAATGGCATTATTCTTTATTTTACAAGCATAGGTGAGCTTTCTAGTAGAATTTTATGCCTGAGGCATCTTTTTCTACCAAAACCATGACTTTCAACTGCATTTTCCAGGTTGCTGACATAGCTAATGATCTGAGATTTCATACCTTTCAATGCTTGCAGAAAAGTTGGTATACAAAAAAAAAAAAAAAAAAAAAAAGCTGACAAAAAATACTAAAGATATAAAGGTTAAAACATAAAGATATAAATTTAGGCATATCTATCTTATACTGCTAAATTGCATTTAATGCATTATTTTGTAAATATCAACTATTGTATTAAAAATTAATCAAGAAGAAAATCTTATCTGAATTTTAGGTACACAGTAAAGCACAAAGATAAAGAGCACAGGATCTGGTACCAGGGAGCTTGGTTCGAATGCCAGTTCTCACCTTATAAACCAAGTGATCTCGGGTAAACTGTGCAAGATCCCAACACAGCTTCCGCTGCTCTAAGGTAGGACTGATAATGCCTGCTAACCGTCTCATCACAGAAATTTAACAATGCAAATAAAGTCCTCAGCAAGATGACTAGTACCTAATAACCTTCAGATAATAGTAGATCCATATCATTTTAATTATGATCCTCATTTGTGGGTACAGCTACTAGCTCTGATAGAAGTGACTGAAATTGGTCAGAGAAAGATAAAATCATGGCTGACTGGTAATTCTGAGTTAGCTGATGGTCTCCTAATGAGAGCACAGTCTTTTGCTAATAGCCAGTTTGTTGGAAATGAAGCTGCTTTAAAGTCCCATGTAGGCCCATATTTTTTCACTACTTTCCTAAATTTCTTTGCTGCTGGGCTATGAAGAATCCTTCAGGGAGCCTAATCTTCCTCTTGGTAAGACAAAGGTAGCAGAAATGTTTCCTCCAGAAAAGTCTGTAAGAAACTGTACCTAGCAGAGAGGGGGAGGTGCTTGGGTGAGATCAAATGACAGTTTGAAAGAGTGAAGTATGAGACCAAGGAGGTGGAGGGAGTGGAGAACGGGGAAGAGCGAAGGACCAGGATATTTGTTGGTGGTACCATGGTAGCTAAAAGCTACACACGGAGAAAGACAAGTCCTCTTTCAGGTGAATAAACAATAAAATTTTTAAAAGGGGAGGCAGGCAGAATTATATTAACAAAGGGTTCTAAAGAAAAACATTACCATGCATATTTTTTCAAATGTATCTAGTTTTTACCTTTAATTATGCAAACAACTTTCACTTTCTCCTTGCAATTTTTTAAAACACATTTGAAAAAAAATTGTCTAAATCAAACAATGGTAGCTCATCATTATGGCCAGAGGACTACTCTTTAAATATACATTGAGTAGCTAGTCCTGGCTCTCAATGAATACAGTGGAAACTAACGTAATGGAAACCTAAAGAAAGACAATTCACTCAACCAATGTAAGTCAAATAACTTTTATTTTTGCTTAACTCTGACTATACCAAAACATTTAAGATTGAGTCCCTGCTCTCCTGAGATTTATGGTCTCCGAGGAAGTGGACACATAAGCCTGGCCAGCCAAAGTGAGAGCACTTGGTTGGCACTACAATGATTCAAGAATGGTCATTCCACTGAAGGGATCCTTCTCTTGACTTCTTCTTCTTCTTTTTTTTTTTTTTTTGCAGAATTATTGGAAAAGTAGAGCTCATTTCCTTTTGGAGCTTAGAACTGAAATTCTGAAGCCTCGGGGGGCCATCTTTATCACACTGTGGAAAAATCCTTCCTAAAGATGACAGGGAAGTTGAGCTGAGAGATGGAGAGATCCCAATATTTTCAGTGCCTGCATATACATCTATGGCTGAAATGATCATACTTTTAGACCATCAGTTATGTGAATGTTCAACTCCTCTTTTTCCTTAAGCCATTTGAGAGCGGTTTTGGACTCTTGCAAGTAAAGTAAGGGTTCTGACTAATAAAATTGATTTAGAATTTGTAGGGGTAGAAACATAGAGACAACCACAAATCAATTTTGTTTAACAAAAGCCTTTTAACAGCTAAATTTATGATGAAGTTAATATGAATATTTTTACTAAACTTTAGCTACTATTAAAGTCTTAAGGTTTAATCCTTTCCTGTGTTTTCTTAAAATTCAAAATAATCTAGACGCTCCAAAAACAATATTGCTGTAACTGATAGTGCTATACTATTTCTTAGGCTGTATCTAACTTTTTCAGCGTTTGAAAAATGGGTGCAATTTCGATGGTTATTTCTATTCCCAAATTCTGCTTAGACACAGTTTGAAGCCCCACCTTAAGCCCCATGCTTGTATGTTTATGGTAAAAATAGAATTTTTGTGAGCAAAATGTGATGTCTTGGAAATAAATGCTATCTGCGTGTACCTTCATGTTGCAAAACTGCCAAGTACTTCAACCTGCTAATTATCAGCAAACAGAGCTTGTGATCATTTTGCTAGGAACAGAAACATGCTCTCTCGAAAAGAAAAGAGAAAAAAAAAGAAAAGAAAAGAAAAGAAAAGAGAAATACAGAAAAAAAGAGAGAAAGTAGTCTCTGCTAAACATTCAATGTTAAAAAACCCGTTTGGGGCGCCTGGGTGGCTCAGTCGTTAAGCGTCTGCCTTTGGCTCTGGTCAGGTTCCAGGGTGCTGGGATGGAGCCCCGCATAGGGCTCCCTGCTCAGCAGGAAGCCTACTTCTCCCTCTCCCACTCCCCCTGCTTGTGTTCCTTCTCTCCTTCTCTGTCAAATAAATTAAAAAAATCTTTAAATAAATAAATAAAATAAAAACCTCGGTTTGTAGGAAAACAAACATATTGGTAAAAGTACAAAGCAAAGAAAGATAATGATAAACAGAAAAATAGTTGATCGGTTCTCCCTGAGGAGAGGGACATGGGTGGGACAGGGAGAGCCACATTGGTGACTTCTAAGGTGGTGCAGTGTCCTAGCTTTCACCTTGCTGACATGTGAACAGGTGGTCACTGCATCAGTAAACGTTATATCTAACATGTATTTTTAGTAGTATTTTTTCTCAGTTTTTCATTGCCTTTTGTTTCCTATTTTCTCCTTATTGTCCTAGTAAGCTTTTTTTTTTTTTTTAATCTCAATTTCCTTTTGACTATGTTTATGTTTCTCTGGGGATAGGGATGTGGAAAAGAGATGGATGGACGAGGAAGCTGAAATATAGTGGTTAATGTATGTCTGCTTTTTAGATTAAATATATAGCATAGCCACCTAAAAGATTTTTTATTCCTTCAAGGAAATATTAATGTTTTACTTTATAAATTCTCAAAAGGAAATAAATAACATAATATCTGATCTGACAAGTAGTGAACCCTCAGTTTGTTTTCATTCTTGATGTTGTTATGATGAATGAATTTTAAATACTTTGTTAATGTGGTATTATAGGAGCAATATTTCCTCTATTTAAAATTTTTATTCTTTCCCTTCTCCCACTTAAAGAAAATAAGACTCCCAACTCTGAGACTGATTCACTACCAACCGATTATTTTTCATATAAATGTTTCAAAAATACTTTTCAAGGGGTGCCTGGGTGGCTCAGTCATTAAGCATCTGCTTTCGGCTCAGGTCATGATCCCGGGGTCCTGGGATCGGGCTGGCATCCGGCTCCCTGCTCAGCGGGGAGCCTGCTTCTCCCTCTCCCACTCCCTCTGCTGGTGTTCCTTCTCTGGCTGTCTCTTTCTCTGTCAAATAAATAAAATCTTAAAAAAAAAAATACTTTTCAAGCATAGGCCACTGATTTAATATTAGACAACATTATAGTACTTCTTAAATAACATTTTAAATATACAGTTTTAAACATTTCCTTATATAAAAATTTCTTCAACAGTTAGTCAATATCACTGGACAAAATCCTCTCTTTTATGACCAAATTTATTTTTTTTATTTTTTGCACAAAGAAAACATTTTAACATTCTAGCTTATACCACATCTCTGAAACAAATAATACATTATATGTTTAAAAAAAAGAAGAAGAAGATAGTAGGAAGGGAAAAATGAAAGGGGGGAAATCAGAGGGGGAGAAGAACCATGAAAGACTATGGACTCAGAAACAAACCGAGGGTCCTAAAGGGGAGGGGGGTGGGGGATGGGTTAGCCTGGTGATGCGTATGAAAGAGGGCACGTACTGAATGGAGCACTGGGTGTTATACGCAAACAATGAGTCATGGAACACTACATCAAAAACTAATGATGTAATGTATGGTGATTAACATAACATAATAAAATCAAATTAAAAAAAGAATCATGTATTGTATTTAATTATCACTTATCTTTGGTCTCCTTAAGTTTAAAATAATTTTCTATATTTTATTCCACTTTAAGTATTCAAAATACTTTTTAACATTTTATTTTTTTTAATATTTTTTTAAGATTTTATTTATTTATTTGAGAACGAGAGCGAGAGCGAGAGAATGAGAGAGAGAACACGAGAGGGGGTAGGGTCAGAGGGAGAAGCAGACTCCTTGCCGCGCAGGGAGCCCCATGCGGGACTCGATCCCAGGACTCCAGGATCATGACCTGAGCCCAAGGCAGTCGCTTAACCAACTGAGCCACCCAGGCGCCCTAACATTTTATTTTTAATTAAAATTTTTTGATTATAGAATCACAGGAAAATACCTACTTTTAAAGGCTTCCAAGGTTTTATTGTTTTCAGTGGTTAAAAGGGTTCAAAATTTTCATTGTCTAATTTTTTTTTTTGCTAGGAATTTTGTATTATTTATTTATTTATTTATTCTTATGTTAATCCCCATACATTACATCATTAGTTTTAGATGAAGTGTTCCATGATTCATTGTTTGTGCATAACACCCAGTGCTCCATGCAGAATGTGCCCTCCTCAATACCCACCACCATTCATTGTCTAATTTGGATTGCAGTTTATTTTCTTTTCATTCTTTAAAGTAAAACAGTAATTTATTTTAAACTGTAGCAATGGCTTTTAGAAATAAGCAATAAGTTACAGTACTGTCCAGAATCATGCTATCACAATAATATTTGTAAAGATCTGTTTACCTCAGCTGTATTTTTAGGATAAGTGTCTAACTATCCTCCACAGCTAACTTTGCTGTAACCCCGAGCCCTCCTTGGTGCTAGCGTTGTGAGTAAATAAATACACATACACAAACCTATCTGAAAATACTTCTTTTTTTTTTTTAAAGATTTTATTTATCTGACAGTGAGAGATATAGTGAGAGAGGGAACACAAGCAGGGGGAGCAGCAGAGGGAGAGGGAGAAGCAGGCTTCACGCAGAGCAGGGAGCCCGATGTGGGGCTCGATCCCAGGACCCTGGGATCATGACCTGAGCCAAAGGCAGACGCTTAACGACTGAGCCACCCAGGCGCCCCTGAAAATATTTCTGAAAAAAAGTTGGTTTTTACTCCACACTTATTTTATAGGCCACAGAAAAATACTGTAATATGATCTTTACATGCATCTTTTTTTCCTCAAATTCCTCACTCTACGACGATTGTCATACTTCTTATTTTATCTGCCTCCTTTCCTCCCCAGACAAGTCCACTCTTCTCTCCTGCCACACGCCTGATGCCCAAAATCATGTCCACTTGCATATCTCACTCATAAATCACATTCACAATCACAGGAGTTCCACCACCATAGCCTTAATCACACTAAAATTCACCCAAGTCATGTACTTAGTTGAGAAGGTATTTACAATATTTTTTATTTTATCCATTTTTTAAAATGATTTTTACCTTTTATTCTTATTTGTAAACTCTTGTCTCTCAGCTCCAGACTCACTTTTCTCTACTCTGCTGTGGGATTTTGGAACTGCAACTCTGCCAGCCACATTTCTTCTCTGCCCACTTCTGTCTGCTAGGTTCTGCCATAAAGAGCACTAGTGGGAAACTACAAGGCTGGAGCAGGAAGGGTCTTGGTCCTTCCAAGTCTTGGGAGTTTCTTCACCTGATCAGCAGCGCTGATCTAGAGCAGCCGCTGGGTCTAGTTTGCATCTTGGCCCTACACTTGCAGAAATAGGTGCATCATAGCTTCGCTCAGAGACACCCTTGTAGTTTCCTCTCTGCAGAGATCTGGCTCTTATGAACAGTGCCCCCCTTCTCTGGGGCCGGAGTTCCAGCTTTTCCAAGCTTTTAAGTTGTTGTTTTTGTTTTTTAAGATTTTATGTATTTATTTGACAGAGAGAGAGACAGCAAGAGAGGGAACACAAGCAGGGGGAGTGGGAGAGGGAGAAGCAGGCTCCCGGCTGAGCAGAGAGCCCCATGCAGGACTCGATCCCGGGACCCTGGGATCGTGACCTGAGCCGAAGGCCAACGCTTAACTGACTGAGCCACTCAGGCGCCCCCCAAGCTTCTAAGTTTTAATAACTCTGGCCTCTTCTCTTTGTTCCCCTGGCCACAGCGGTGGGAAGGACTGGATGGATTGCTAAGTCTATTGTAACTTAAGAGTTCTTTTATGTCTTTCCAGTTACCTAGTCAACGATTTTATATCCAGTTAACAATTACTTATATTAAAGTCTCTCTGTTCCAATAATTGTGGTGATTATTGTATCTTGACTGGACCCTGAGTTATAAAACCATCTTTATAGTCAATCCATAACATTCATCGTGGCCCGTTGGTAGTAACAAAGAAGTCACAAAGCCGCTGAGCTCCTGTTGATGTGTCTACAGGTATATCATGGAAAACTTTTACTATTTATTCATCATTGCTGTGTGTCGGGAATTGTGCTAGATGCTTTACTTGCATAATCATGCTTCATCCTTGCACTATTACCAAGAGGTAGATGATATTTATTATTCACATTTAAAAGGAGATATGTGAGGCTTACAGAAGTTAAGCCGCTTATTGGTCTACACTTTCCAAAGCTGGTAAGTGGAAGCACTGGTATTCTTACTGTAGGAGTGTTGACAATACTGACTCTATCTTTGGCCCTCCATCTTGTTCATGTCTGCTCTATTATGTCTCTTGGGGCTACATGTTTCAGTTTCTTGGAGATTCATATACATATCTTAGAAATGCCCCTACAAGGCTAGAATGCAAGGAGGCTTGCTTTGGTCTCCCACGAATCTGTTAGAGATAACACAGTCTCTCCCCCTCTTAATGCACAGATCGTGCCACAAGGTCTGTTAAATGTTATTAGCTGGCACTTAGGTGCATGCAACCCCCTTGAGGGGCATGTGAACCTTTCGATCTCACTACATTGCACTCCTGCATGTCCCCTTACTCCATAAAATCTGGAGACTAAGGCTGGACTTCACAGAGAATAGCTGTGCAGCTGCCCGGACCATTGTCCACCCCATCTTCCCCGTCAGTAAGTGACCCCGAATACAATTCTGTGTAACCTGCATGGAATCACCTGCTTCGTTTTTCCATCTCAAAGTGCCTTGTCGGTCTGGAGAGTACTCTACATGCCCCTCCTCACCTCCTAACGCTCACCCTGGCTGTTTGACTACAGAGGCTTCAACCGTAAGCTATACTAACCAGTGGACCATAACCTCAGAAAACCTGAAACTTCTATAAGCAAACCCTTGATAATCTTTCCAGCACCTTCTCTCCTCATCAGTATTGGCTTTCTTTCCAGTCACTATTCCACACACACAGAATCTTGTTTACTTAGTCTTTTCTTTTCTGGTTCAGCAACTCAGTCTTTTCTAGCACTACAAGGGCACCTTCATATCCAGGAAAACTTTCCAACTTATGGCCACTTTTTAACCTGATATCCAAATCTACAAAGTTTGACTCTAAACTGATTGTTTCACTCCCCTCCTTAAAGTATTAGCAAGATCCCAGTTTCCATTAGAATTAAGTTCAACATTTTAGACCCTTGGTGACCCAGACCCAGCTTCCTTTTCCAACTCCCAAGCACTGAGTACCATTAAAAAATGATTTTAAAATGCAGTCAGCGCAAAGTATCTTTTTCTGTTCTTTTCCTCTCTATACCATGTACAGTTCTGGGTACATAGTACATGATTTTGTAAATAAATGCAGGAATTAATAAAAACCAGTTCTGTGTTGATTACTGAACAAAATGCCAAGGCATTTTCTGTTTCCATAAATTTCTCTAAGTCCTTATCTCTTCTATCTATAAAGCCAAGTTCCTTCATACTTTTGCTCATTCATTTAAATCAAAAATGTATTGAATGTCTTTAACTGGTCGCATTCTTCAACATCCACCTCTTTTTAATGCCACTTCTTTCATGAAGCCTCTTCTGAAATCCCCAGATAACAGACCAAGCTCTCTCTCTCTTTCTCTCTCTCTCCCCCACCCCAAGAGTTGTTATATTACTTTCCTTATAGTACTTATCTTCATTTTTATGTTGACTGAAAAATTTTGTAAAGGTAAGGTCTGTCTCACTCATGTTTAATTCTCGAGTATCTTTTTTTTTTTTTTTTTTATTGCAGACATCCTTTGAGTTACTGAAGAAAGGGCTCTTTGGAGAGGGCTGCAAGCTCAGCTGGGCCCAAGACACCGAGTTTCATGTATTCCATGATCTTCAGAAGATAATGCCCTTATTTCTGTTCCTAACTCACCTATAATAAAAAGACTAGGATTTAAAGGGAAGTACTATGAGAAATATGAGCTTTTTGAAATTCTTCATATTCCTTAATGAAAGAGGCAGATGTTAGGTTTAAAAATAGCAGCAGAGATCATTCACGATCATAGAACTATTAAATTTTGAAATAAATGACCAACCCATTACAAAGGTTTCAGAATAAGAATTTCCTGTGGTCTTCAGTTTTTATTTTCACCTATTTACTGAGAAGCAGTGATGTATAAGACTAGAAACAGAGATTCTGAAGTCACACATTTGAGTTTTGAATTGCTGTTGCTATTCCCTGGAATTGTGACCTTGCAATATTATCGAAGCTGTTTAATCTGCAATTTCCTGATAAATAAAACAAGGAAATACTGAGTACTCATTTCATAGGGTTGTCATAATGATTGACTAAGATAATGTAAAATATGTAGCATAATGTCTGATACATAGTAAGCACAAAATCAATGTACAGTTTTAATACTCTTAACTACCCAGCATCTCCCAGTCCATGCAAACTCCCCAATATAACTGTGAATGCGGCTAACATGATGTAAGATACAGGAATTCAGTTCCAAAGCAAAGTCAGCTCTTTACAAGAAAGTGGGAGAAACAAGAATCTATTACATGTGTGGGATGGGAAGGGGTGGAGATGGATTCTGTGGCTATCGAAAGTATTAATTATGGAGAAGACTTCAGGTTAATCCTAGGGGAAGGTCAGTTCAAGTGGGAATAGGGGTTAGTGATCAGGGGAAGGCAGAAATACATTTATGCAGCGGGTGACACTTTGTGGGTAGCTGTTGTTGTAATATATGAAGGGCCAGACACACTGAGGAAAAAACAGAGGGCCCAGGGCAAGACAGGGCCGCAGTAGAGGTTTCAGAGAAAAATCAAGGGTGGTCATGATGGGTGTGGCTGGTCAAATGCAAATCTAATGTTAATATGTCTAAGATATTTTGTTTATAGGCTTTTTTTCCCCTTATCCTCATTTATCAGGTTGTGTTGAATTGAAACGCTTTTGTGCCACTTGTTTTCAAAATCTAGATAGCTTCAGTCAGATAGAGCCGGGTTTTCCAAGCTAAGGGGAATATGCTCATGGTCTCTGCAGTCTTGGTAAGTATGGGCTCCAACCTTTGAGTTGGATGTGGCTGCCATTATTGACCTTAATGGAAAAGAACATAGGAAACGTGTTGTTAGCCAAAGATAAGGTGAGTAGTGTCATATGTAGTTTTTAATATTTAATGAATCTATATGGGCACAATCCATTATGTGACAATTTAATTATATGACAAAAAAGTTTGATAAATAATATTGTGGTAGGACATCTAATTCATTATTTAACAAAGAAATCAATACTTTCATAAATCATGGTTCTCTAAAGATGTACTTTTTTTTTTCCTCCAAGTGTGTAAAAACCCTTATTCAGAATCCATAGGCAATTTATTTTCTGGTCAGGACAAGTTTGAATGGAAGTTTAATTGGACCCAGGACAGACATAAATTCTATTTACTTTTTTTTTTTTAACCATTACATGGAAAAGCTTTCATTACAGTATTTTTCAGGAATCCTTAACTGTATTCAGATAGCATTTTCCTACAGTGTGTTTTAAGAGCACAAAGTAGTGGTAGCGATAAATTATGCATCAAGCTATAACAAATCAAAATAACAATGCAAGAATATTTTTGCACACCCTCCTTCTTCCTGGTTTGACTTCCTTATATATTAAGTAAGACAGTTTTTTTTTTTACTTCAATATTTTTCAACAGTCTTAGGTTTGTAAATTTCACAGATTATACATTTATTAAATATATGCTTCCAGATCAGGACGAATTTTAATTGTTTGGGCATCACATCATCTTGGAAGAAAATTATTTTCTTAATTCTATTTTAAATATTTGTAAACTAGGAAATATTCCTCTCTCATTTCACTTAAATCCCATCTCCTTTTGTTAACTATCATAATGTCCTTTCACGTAATTCACATTTATCCAGTTTGTAGTTTAATAGAGTTATGCTGCTTTGGGCTGAATTGCTACACATTGCCAGCTTCATATTCTAATTACAAACATTATTGAAAAGAAGAAAACAATCACATAGTATTTTCTTCCCACTTAGATTGTTTCTAATTGCAGATTATATGTGAGTGAAATATTTAAGTTTCCTGCCTTTCTCAAAAGAATTAGCAGTTTAAAAAACTAGTTTTCAATGATAAAAATGACCTCTTTTACACAGAGGCCCAAACTACTAATTCTCTATAACAAATTCAGAACCAGAGACAGCCACCAAAAGCCTTCTTTGAATATAATAAAATACATTATTTGTAATTTTTCATCTCAGCAACTTTATCACATTAGTAACTGTCATATATTTTATTATTAATGATTTTTAAAGTAATTAAGCATAAAAGCCTTATGGATGCATTTTCATTTTTGAATGCAAATATCCCCATTTAGTTATTTTGTAAGATCTCATTTAATAGTTCATTGGGTGACATTTGGTTGAAAATTACTGAAAGAAAAAGAAGTTTTCTTATGTCACTTAGCATTGAACACTGGAAAATAGCATTTCTTTTTCCAGGGTTCTGTTGTATGTAATGTTGTAGTACCCTAAATGTCAAAGCAGAATTAAGAGCGAGTATAAGTATTTCTGAATTGGCTGAGACTCAGACCACATAAAATCATAGTGATTAAGATCTTGAACTTGAAACCTGGCTCTGCAATTTTCTAACTTGGGGATCTTGTACAAGTTTATTAATCTCGCTGTTCTTCAGTTTTCTCCTCTGTAAAGTGAGGAAAATAGTAAAAATAATACCTTTCTCATCGTGTTGTCAGAAGATAAAAACAATTTTTTAACTTTTAATTTTAAACATAGAGAAAAGTTACAAAAATACTACAGAGAGTGTACATAACCCTACATCATCTTCATGTAACAGTAAAAACTTATGTACCCAGAGAACAGTTATCAAAGCCAGGAAGTTAAAATTACCATCATACTATTAACTAAACTACAGACCTCATTAGAAGATCATATGCTTTTCCTAAAATGTCTTTTTTTCTATTTTCCAGAAATAAATCTAGAATCCTACATTGCATTGTATTCTTATGTCTCTTCAGTCTTCTTCCAATCTGATATAATTCCCCAGTCCTTTCTTGACATTCATGACCTTGGTACTTTCGATGAGAAATGAGCAGTTATTCCAAGGATGATATCTTAATTTGTATTTATCTGATAATTTCTAGTGATTATATTGTGGGGTTTTTTTTTTGCATTTTTGATAAGAATACCACAGAGGTGATATTGTGTCCTTCTCGGTGCCTCACGTCAGGGATTATATGATGCCACCATTTCTTATTACCATTCATGTTAACTTTGATCACTTGGTTTATGTGATGTCGGTTGGGCTTTCTTATAAGCTACTATTATTCACTTTGTAATAGACAAATATCTTGGGGTGGGGGATGGATTGAAGTTATGCAAAGATTCTGTTTGTCTTCAAACTTTTCCCTGATGATTTCATCATTCATAAGTAAAATTTGCCTGCAGCAATTATTAGTGTGGTTTTTGTCTAATTATGTCCTTGAGTTTTCTCTAATTCTTCTATATTTATTAATTGGAATATTGTATAAGGAAGAATTGCCTATTGTGCATTTATGTACTCAATTTTCAATTTACATTAGACTCATGGATATTTAGTAGTATCATTATTTCTTTTGCTGCTCAAATTGCCTTGGCTTTGGCCATTAAGAACTCCTTCAGGTTGATTCTTCTGTCCTTTTGACATAGACTAATTCATTTTTGATCACTTTCTTATTTTCCAGCACCACAAGATGTTCCAGGTTCATTTTGTATTTTTTGCCCTAACCCTAGAGTCAACTACTAATCTAGGAAGCAATGGTTCCTTTTATTAGAGGATAGTATTTAGAAACCAGGGTCTGGGTGCTAAGTATGTTCATTGCTACTGGGGTATAATTGCTTTTAAGCAATCTCAACCAGCATATGCACACATATGCCAACCTTTATTTATTTCTAGTCTATCTGTTTACATATTAGAAACCAAAGTGATAGCTGTGATTCTAATTCAACCACACAGGTTCATTTTAGCCTCTCCCCTTCCTTATTTGTAGAATCTTTCTCTGATAGTGAAGAACCTGGCTCTTATCACATATAATATAGTCACTTATTTGTTCAGTCCTACTTATAGAATGTATAAAGTGTTACAAAATTCCTCAAAAATTAAAAATAATTTTAATTCACGTGATTCAGCAATTCCAATTCTTGGTATTTATCCAAAAAATCCAAAAAGTGCCTCAAAAAGATATCTGTACCATATGTTCATTGCAGCATTATTTACAATAGCCAAGGCATAGAAACAACCTAAGTGTCTGTTGGTGAATAAATGAATAAAGAAAATGTATATATACACACAAGGGAATATTATTCAGCCATAAAAAGGAGGAAATCTAGCCATTTGTGACAACATGGATGGACCCTGAAGCCATTACGCTATGTGAAATAAGTCATAAAATTAAACAAATACCATATGATCTCACTTATACATGGAATCTAAAAGAAAAAAAAAGAAAACAAATAAGCTCATATGTACAGAGAATAGATTGGTGGTTTCCAGAGGTGGGGGTGGGGGATGGGTGAAATGAGTAAAGGCAGTCAGAGGTATAAACTACCACTTATAAGATAAGTAAGTCCTGGGGATGTAATGGACAAAAATTAAATTTAAAAAAATTGCTAAACATTAGGCAGCTATGAACTTGCTAAATTATAACCTTGGGAGAAACAAATTTGCTTTCTAGAATACAATATTTGTGTATTGTTCTTCTAGTTTTTAGCTTTATAACATCCAATCAATATACTGCTATCCAAAGTTCATTAGCTTAGCCCTTCACTATATATGTGTTTGCTGTTATTCTTCTTATGAATTGGTTTTCCTTGAAGCTTTTAAATATGCCAGGGAAATTTTCATTTTTGACTAATTTAGTGATGTGCTGGGGGACAAAAAGCTACCTCTAAACTCACTGGTCTGTTTGCGTGTCTATAGAAGAGCATTGGGTATTGGCATTCACGATATATTTTCTCTGTCTGCTCATCTCTGCACAATTTGCAACCCGTGAGGTTTGTGTTCCCTTAAAATTGACAAAATAGTATATACTTTGGAGATCTGTTATGGAAAGTAGAAGTGAAAGTGTAGATATTTTGTGAATAATAGCTATTTAATAAAAAAACCTTTTCTTTTATATTAATGATTTGTTTTCTATGTATATTAGTTTTGCATAAAGTAAAACTTGAAGTAAATAACTTTGGTTGAAAAATCCAATGTGTGATAAATGGTAGTGTTTCAGCCTCCATGTGAATTCAAGAGGAGTATCTGGGTACTTGGAATCTTTTGAATAGAAGTGCTAAAACATTCAATATGAAGATAAGAAAAAAATGGAGGGACCTAATACAGTATATTATGGATACCATTCTGTAGTACTTGCTAATTTGGGGAGTGATTGTGACAAATAACACTCTTGGTTACTATCCATTTACAAGTCCAAAGAAAGAAAACCAAAGAATTAGCCACATCCTGAAGCTGAAATATAAAAATGAACATAACTAGGCATAAGTTAATCCTTTCTCTATACTCAGGATAAAAAGCAAGCCTAATATATGTTAAAAGATGACAGTAGACAGAAAAGTGCTTCAGGCTGATAATAAACTAAGGAAGAACTAATTTTTTCATTTTGAATTTCCTTAAAGATAGCAACACTATTCCTATTATGGATGATTTTAAACACTGTATGCTATTTCGTGGAAAACATGTTGATAAACACTTTTTAACCAGTGATTTAAAAGTTTCTAACACATAAGAATCTTACTTTCACCTACATGTACTCATAATTGGAGATGAAATTACACAAATCTGATTTAAATATTTTCCTACAAAGGTAAATATTTTCCATTACTTTCCTTAGTATGCTAAGAAAGGAGGGTGGGGAAGCATAATTTGATATGCTGGAGCTAGAGTTAACAAGAACCGTGAAGTAGCATATTCTTTTGAAATACTGACCAGCTCTTTCTTCAGAATTATTTTTCCCTTATAATATTTTAAATATTCATGTTCAAAAATGGAATGAGCAACAGGACCGTCAGATAATCAAATTATGATCTTATCAAGGCTAATGATAGGACTGTCTCTTTCATGAATCATCAGCGATTCATCCCACATAGGCACAAAAGCATTCAAATTGTTTATGGTAGGGGGGCCTCCCGTAACTGGAAAAAAGTGTCAGAAGGTTACTGAGGCAAGATTCATTGAACAAAGTAAAAAAGTTAAGACTGGATTGAATTTACATGACAATTTCTTCATGCTTCCAAACACTCCTTAGAATAAATGGCAACTTTTTAAACAAAAAGTAATTTGGCTATGCCAATTAATACTATAAGAAGATATAAATTGTCAGTTCTATTCAATTACATTATACCTTTTATATTAATAAGCATATCTCCATAATATTATATAAATACTTAATAGCACATCAAGAAACAGTTATGGATTCTACATAACTCTGCTTGATCACAAATCATGTGTTCTGTGAATTTAGGCAGCACTGAGTTTTAGCAGGATAAAAGCTTAGACTTTCCTACCTTAGTCTCAAGCTAGAAGATAATGCAAAAAGCATTTTGAAACCATGTTAATATGTAGTATGGTTTGTAAAAGAACAAAAGATTTTCTACTACCACTTAATGGCTCTTCTCAGACATTTCAAAAGCTTATTTTTTACCAAGTTATATAAGATAGTGATAGTGTGTGTGCACAGAAGAGCAGACTGTTATTTTTCAAATTAAAAAAAATTAATACATGAATTACATTATACAGAAAAATAAAATAAGATAAAAACAGAGAGGGAGGCGCGCCTGGGTGGCTCAGTCATTAAGCGTCTGCCTTCGGCTCGGGTCATGATCCCAGGGTCCTGGGATTGAGCCCCGCATCGGGCTCCCTGCTCGGCGGGAAGCCTGCTTCTCCCTGTCTCCCACTCCCCCTGCTTGTGTTCCCTCTCTCGCTGTGTCTCTCTCTGTCAAATAAATAAATAAAATCTTTAAAAAAAAAAAAAAAAACAGAGAGAGAGGCAAACCATAAGAGACTCTTAACTATAGGAAACAAACTGAGGGTTGCTGGAGGGGAAGTGGGTGGGGGATGGGGTTGATAAGCATTAAGGAGGGCACTTGATGTAAAGAGCACTATGCATTATATGCAACTGATGAATCACTAAACTCTACCCTGAAACTAATAATATACTATATGTTAATTACCTTGAATTTAAATTTAAAAATATCACCAAAGGCAACTTTCTCTACTAATGGTTTAAAAAAATAACCATGACAAGCAGATGCTAATATTCACCAGGATGTGGTATGAGTAACATATTTTTATCACTGCTTTTATATCAGAGAGATTCAACCTACTTGCCTCTCCTATATCTGGGAATACTACCTATACATTTCCCTTATATTTCAGTATCATTACTCCTTTGGGATTAATACAGTATTTCTAATTTTCAGTAGGAGAAAATGAAAATAAATGATACAAATAAATACATGAAATTACATATAGTTATTTTTATCATAAACAAGCATCGTGTAACTATTTTTTTCCTTTTTAAAAAATTATATTGTTATGTTAATCACCATACATTACATCATTAGTTTTTGATGTAGTGTTCCATGATTCATTGTTTGCATATAACACCCAGTGCTCCATGCAGTACATGCCCTCTTAAATACCCATTACCAGGCTAACACATGCCCCCAACCCCCTCCCCTCTAGAACCCTCAGTTTGTTTCTCAGAGTCCATAGTCTCTCATGGTTCATCTCCTCCTCCGATTTCCCCTCCATCATTTTTCCCTTCCTGCTATCTTCTTCTTCTTCTTTTTTTTTTTTAACATATAATGTATTATTTGTTTCAGAGGTACAGGTCTGTGATTCAACAGTCTTACACAATTCACAGTACTCACCATAGCACATACTTTCCCCAATGTCTATCACCCAAGCCACCCCACCCCTCCCACCACCCACAACTCCAGCAACCCTCAGTCTGTTTCCTGAGATTAAGAATTCCTCCTATCAGTGATATCATACGATACATGTCTTTCTCTGATTGACTTATTTGGCTCAGCATAATACCCTCCAGTTCCATCCACGTTGTTGCAAAAGGCAAGATTTCATTCCGTTTGATGGCTGCATAATATTCCATTATATATATTATATATATTATAATTATATATATTTATATATATAATATATATATTTTATATATATATTATTAATATATGTTAATATGTAGTATGGTTTGTAAAAGACAAAAGATTTTCTACTACCACTTAATGGCTCTTCTCAGACATTTCAAAAGCTTATTTTTTACCAAGTTATATAAGATAGTGTGTGTGCACAGAAGAGCAGACTGTTATTTTTCAAATTAAAAAAAAATTAATACATGAATTACATTATACGGAAAAATAAAATAAGATAAAAACAGAGAGGGAGGCGCGCCTGGGTGGCTCAGTCGTTAAGCGTTATATATATATTATATATATAATGTATATTATATATATACACCACATCTTCTTTATTATATATATATTATATATATATATAATGTATATATACATTATGCCTCGGTGGCTCAGTCGTTAAGCGTTATATATATATTATATATATGATATATATATAATGTATAGAATATATATATACACCACATCTTCTTTATTATATATATATTATATATATATATAATGTATAGAATATATATATACACCACATCTTCTTTATCCATTCATCTGTCAATGGACATCTTTGCTCTTTCCATAGTTTGGCTATTGTGGACATTGCTGCTATAAACATCAGGGTGCACGTACCCCTTTGGATCCCTACATTTGTATCTTTGGGGTAAATACCCAGTAGTGCAATTGCTGGGTCTTATGGTAACTCTATTTTCAACTTTTTGAGGAACCTCCACACTGTTTTCCAGAGTGGCTGCACCAGCTTACATTTCCACCAACAGTGTAGGAGGGTTCCCCTTTCTCCACATCCTCGCCAAAATCTGTCATTTCCTGACTTGTTAATTTTAGCCATTCTGACTGGTGTGAGGTGGTATCTCATTGAGGTGCTGACTTGGATTTCCCTGATGCTGAGTGATGTTGAGCACTTTTTCCTGTGTCCGTTGGCCATTTGGATGTCTTCTTTGGAAAAATGTCTGTTCATGTCTTCTGCCCATTTCTTGATTGGATCATTTGTTCTTTGGGTGTTGAGTTTGATAAGTTCTTTATAGATTTGGGATACTAGCCCTTTATCTGATATGTCATTTGCAAATATCTTCTCCCATTCTGTCGGTTGTCTTTTGGTTTTGTTGACTGCTTCTTTTGCTGTGCAAAAGTTTTTACTTGATGGAGTCCCAATAGTTCATTTTTGCCCTTGCTTCCCTTGCCTTTGGCGATGTTTCTAGGAAGAAGTTGCTGAGGCTGAGGTCAAAGAGGTTGCTGCTTGTGTTCTACTTTAGGATTTTGATGGACTCCTGTCTCACATTTAGTCTTTCAACCATTTTAACACAGACAATATACAGTAACAGTAACCTTATGGACAACACAATGGCACTAAATTTGTATCTTTCAATAGTTACCCTGAATGTAAATGGGCTAAATGCCCCAATCAAAAAACACAGGGTATCAGGTTGGATAAAAAAATAAGACCCATCAATATGCTGTCTGCAAGAGACTCATTTTAGACCCAAAGACACCCGCAGATTGAAAGTGAGGGGGTGGGGGGTGCCTGGGTGGCTCAGTTGTTAAGCATCTGCCTTCGGCTCAGGTCATGATCCCAGGGTCCTGGGATCGAGCCCCACATCGGGCTCCCTGCTCAGCGGGAAGCCTGCTTCTCCCTCTCCCACTCCCTCTGCTTGTGTTCCCTCTCTCGCTGTGTCTCTCTGTCAAATAAATAAAATCTTTAAAAAAAAAAAAAGAAAGAAAGTGAGGGGGTGGAAAACCATTTACCATGCTAATGGACACCAAAAGAAAGCTGGGGTGGCAATCCTTATATCAGACAAATTAGATTTTAAACCAAAGACTATAATAAGAGATGAGGAAGGACACTATATCATACTTAAAGGGTCTATCCAACAAGAAGATCTAACAGTTGTAAATATCTATGCCCCTAACATGGGAGCAGCCAATTATATAAGCCAATTAATAACAAAATCAAAGAAACACATCGACAACAATACAATAATAGTGGGGGACTTTAACACCCCCCTCACTGAAATGGACAGATCATCTAAGCAAAAGATCAACGAGGAAGTAAAGACTTTAAGTGACAACTGGACTAAATGGACTTCACAGATATATTCAGAACATTTCATCCCAAAGCAACAGAATACACATTCTTCTCTAGTGCCCATGGAACATTCTCCGGAATCGATCACATTCTAGGTCACAAATCAGGTCTCAACTGGTACCAAAAGATTGGGATCATTCCCTGCATATTTTCGGACCACAATGCTTTGAAACTAGAACTCAATCACAGGAGGAAAGTCAGAAAGAACTCAAATACATGGAGGCTAAAGAGCATCCTACTAAGAAATTAATGGGTCAACCAGGAAATTAAAGAAGAATTTTAAAAATTCATGGAAACAAATGAAAATGAAAACACAAGTGTTCAAAATCTTTGGGATTCAGCAAAGGCAGTCCTAGGAGAAAAGTATATAGCAATACAAGCCTTTCTCAAGAAACAAGAAAGGTCTCAAATACACAACCTAACCCTACACTGAAAGAAGCTGGAGAAAGAACAGCAAATAAAGCCTAAACCCAGCAGGAGAAGAGAACTAATAAAGATCAGAGCAGAAATCAATGAAATAGAAACCAAAAGAACAGTAGAACAGATCAACGAAACTAGGAGCTGGTTCTTTGAAAGAATTAATAAGATTGATAAATCCTTGGCCAGACTTGTCAAAAAGAAAAGAGAAAGGACCCAAATAAATAAAATCATGAATGGAAGAGGAGAGATCACAACCAACACCAAAGAAATACAAACAATTAAAAGAACATATTATGAGCAACTATATGCCAGCAAATTAGATAATCTGGAAGAAATGGATGCATTCCTAGAGATGTATAAATTACCAGAACTGAACCAGGAAGAAACAGAAAACCTCAACAGACCTATAACCACTAAGGAAATTGAAGCAGTCATCAAAAATCTCCCAAAAAACAAAAGCCCAGGGCCAGACGGCTTCCCAGGGGAATTCTACCAAACATTTAAAGAAGAATTAATACCTATTCTTCTGAAACTGTTCCAAAAAATAGAAATGGAAGGAAAACTTCCAAACTCGTTTTACGAGGCCACCATTACCTTGATCCCAAAACCAGACAAAGAACCCATCAAAAAGGAGAATTGCAGACCAATATCCTTGATGAGCATGGATGCAAAAATTCTCACCAAAATACTAGCCAATAGGACCCAACAGTACATTAAAAGGATTATTCACCACGACCAAGTGGGATTTATCCCTGGGCTTCAAGGTTGGTTCAACATCCACAAATCAATCAATGTGATACAATACATTAATAAAAGAAAGAACAAGAACCATATGGTCCTCTCAATAGATGCAGAAAAAGCATTTGACAAAGTACAGCAAACTTTCTTGATTAAAACTCTTCAGAGTATAGGGATAGAGGGTACATACCTCAATATCATAAAAGCCATCTATGAAAAACCCACAGTGAATATCATTCTCAGTGGGGAAAAACTGAGAGCTTTCCCCCTAAGGTCAGGAACACGGCAGGGATGTCCCCTATCACCACTGCTATTCAACATAGTACTAGAAGTCCTAGCCACAGCAATCAGACAACAAAAAGAAATAAAAGGCATCCGAATCAGCAAAGAAGAAGTCAAACTCTCACTCTTTGCAGAGGATATGATACTTTATGTGAAAAACCCAAAAGATTCCACCCCAAAACTGCTAGAACTCATACAGGAATTCAGTAAAGTGGCAGGATATAAAATCAATGCACAGAAATCAGTGGCATTCCTATACACTAACAACAAGACAGAAGAAAGAGAAATTAAGGAGTCGATCCCATTTACAATTGTACCCAAAACCGTAAGATACCTAGGAATAAATCTAACCAAAGAGGCAAAGAATCTGTACTCAGAAAATTATAAAATACTCATGAAAGAAATTGAGGAAGACACAAAGAAATGGAAAAACATTCCATACTAATGGATTGGAAGAACAAATATTGTAAAGATGTCAATGCTACCTAGAGCAATCTACACATTTAATGCAATCCTTATCAAAATACCATCCACTTTTTTCAAAGAAATGGAACAAATAATCCTAAAATTTGTATGGAACCAGAAAAACCCTGAATAGCCAGAGAAATGTTGAAAAAGAAAAGCAAAGCTGGTGGCATCACAATTCCAGACTTCAAGCTCTATTACAAAGCTGTAATCATCAAGACAGTATGGTACTGGCACAAAAATAGACACATAGAGGGGCACCTGGGTGGCTCAGTCGTTAAGCATCTGCCTTCGGCTCAGGTCATGAACCCAGGGTCCTGGGATCGAGCCCCGCATCAGGCTCCCTGCTCGGTGGGAGGCCTGCTTCTCCCTCTCCCACTCCCCCTGCTTGTGTGCCCTCTCTCGCTGTGTCTCTCTCTGTCAAATAAATAAATAAAATCTTAAAAAAAAAAAAAAAAACAGACACATAGATCAATGGAACAGAATAGAGAGCCCAGAAATGGACCCTCAACTCTATGGTCAACTAATCTTCGACAAAGCAGGAAAGAATGTCCAATGGAAAAAAGACAGTCTCTTCAACAAATGGTGTTGGGAAAACTGGACAGCCGCATGCAGAAGAATGAAACTGGACCATTTCCTTACACCACACACAAAAATAGCATCATGTAACTATTATTTTTTTATAAAATATGTTCAAATAATTAAGTGGATAATTAAGTCTCGGATATATCTTTTTTAAATCATCAACATAAAAATATTGTTTAAAATCCTTGTTGGCTGTTAGCAGAATCAGTCTAACAGGCTGGGCCAATATTCTGCTAAGCTGCCTACTTTTGTGTGATCCAGAATGGTCCTGAGGCTTTGCCTCTATATTTCTGTTCTAGAGAATTTTTCCAAGTCAGAGTCAGTGGTCTAGGCAAGCTTGGAGGGCCAATACAATGGACGATTCTGTTAAATCTTAAGGTTTCAAGATGTCAGAAGCCAAGTTAATATATTCCCTTGTTTATAAACTTGTGAGGAAGTAACTCCATACACTTATATCTGAATTTTTAAAAACTTCAATCTTACTGAAGACAGACATCAAAATGCCTGGCTTTTATGATGACTGGCCAAGAATATAGGAGATAAACACCAGAGGTGGGCGGGTGGAGTCAAAGGCAATGGAAGAGTAAGCATGAAAGCTGGCTGGGCTGAAGAGTAAGAAATAGATGAACATTTGCTGAGTAACTTCTATTTCACAGACACTCCGCCCAACCCTTTAGACACTGCCTATCATTTAGTTCTCCTGGAAGCCCTTTAATACAGGCATTATTAGCTTCATTTTAGGACTAGATAGACCAGAGTATGCCAAAGGCTCACAAAGTTCTGAACAAAAGCAAACATTCTATTCAGAATTCTTGAGTTGTATTCAGCAAAACCTTTTGCTAACTTAGGCCAAAAATCAACCAACCAACCAACCAAACAGAACTACACAAAAACTCAATTTATGTATGTATAAAGATGATATGCTGGTTCACAGAATTAAAGAAGTTAAAGACACAAACTGCAAAAGTTAAGAAGCAGGCAGCTCCACTGTTTGGGTAGCAGATGTCCTCCAATAGAAAGAAAATGACTTATTCAAAGACATTATCAAAATGACTAACAAAAACAGAGGCACAACCAGAAATAAGAACTGTGATCACAGCCCTAAATTTAGTGTTCATAATTGATTAAATTGTATTCCCCCAAAATTCATTTGTTGAGGCTGTAACCACAAGGACCTCAGGATATGACTGACTGTAGTTAGAGACAGGGCTTTTAAAAAGTCATTAAATTCAAATTAAGCCATTAGGGTGGGCCCTAACTCAATCTGGCTGATGTCCCTATGAGAAGAAGAGATTTAGACACACAGAGAGACACCAGGGATGAGTGTACACAGAGGAAAGACGATATGAGGACATAGCAAGAAGGTGCTGCCTGCAAGCCACGGGGAGAGGCCTCAGGAGAACTCAAGCCTGTTGATGTTGGACTTCTAGCCTCCAGAGCTGTGAGACAAAAATCCTGTTGTGGAAGCCATCCAGTCTGTGATATTTTGCTATGGCAGTCTTAGCAAATGAATACAGTGTTCTTTCCATAACATGATCTCTTTAATTAATGAATCTTGTTTAAAAATGATTTTGTAAGGTCAGTATTCTGCACAAAGACATCAACTGTAGGCGTTCAATTATATATGTTGACTCTTACTTAATGCTTGTTAGGGGTCAAGGTAGCATAGTGCAGGAGAGGGAAAGCTGTGGGCCCAGAAAGCACAAATCCCAGCTCTGCTTACTTACTAGCTAGTTGTCCTTGGGTCAAATTTCTGAACCATTCCCTGCTTCTTCCTCGTGGCTAAAGTGGGGGCCATAATTGTATCCACTCATAAAGTTATCGTGCAGATTAAACAAATGAATCCATGTAAAGCACTCTGGGCATGACCTGGCCTAAACTGCTGGCTTTACTTACATTTCATGGGAGGTGAGAGAGAAAGGGCTTGGAAAAGCATTTCTGGGGGTGCAGTCAATCCAATCCAGCCATGTTCCCATGTCACAATTAGTCTGTTTAGTTCATGGTCCCCACAAGGGAATCCTTCAAAACTCTCTAAGAAGACTTGCCTTCCTCATCTAATTTTGCCCTCTTTACCCTTGTTGTTGCCCTTTTTTTTCTCTCTGCGAATGAGGAGAAAGTAGGTCAGACCTTTCCAATGGCCATTTTATTTCCCTTCCATTTTCTTTACCCCCAACCAAAAGTGATTCTTTTGGCCCTAAGTCACAATAGAGTCATAAAAACATCACCATCCAAGGACCTTCTGAAAGTACCAGTTTTGGACTCTAAAGACCTTGATTTCATGTGCAGAGGCTGGGTGATAAATAAGAAAATATTTGTTCTTATTGCTCTGTCTCTTACAGCCTGTTCTAGATTCATATTTCTTTTTTTGCATTTTGATACAATAAATGTATTAAAAACAATAACTGGTATTAACACATTTAAAATATTTTGTTCTTCTTAGTCTCAAGCTATATCCCCATTGCAATTTGTACCTTGAAAAGTGTGAGTTTAATTAAAATTACAATAATCCTGTAAACACATTTTGACATCGTGCCCTGTGGGCTAAGCAAGTAATATTTGTCTGAAAGGCACGATGTTATAATGCATTTCTCTTTGTTCTTTCAGCAAACGGAATAAAAAATGTATCTTCCACAACCTATTCTACTAGAGATTTGATTAACACATTTTTCATTGAATTGTTATCATGACAGCAATGGCCCTTATAGCAATTTACCATAATAGATAAAGAGATGGATCATTCAAATACGTCAGATATTTTTCACCTACAAAAAATTAGACAGCCACATGCATATGACATGCATATGACTTTATTGGATACATCTCTAGTACATATTACATGTGTGTTTTTGAAATCTGTTACCTGAAAAACCTACTTTTGTGATTATATTTCTAATTGGTGTACTGTATAAGTTAAAATGGTCTCTAAGTGATCTGAATCCCATACGTAGTGATACTCTTCATGTGACAATATGCCTCTTCCTGGTTTATTATTTCCAACTGCTAATTTTCATTCATTTTGAAGATGTGCTATTATTTTTCAAATTTTATTTCCTTGATTCTGTGGCATTTGGTAAGGCTTCTGCTCTAACTTATCTCACAGTGATGCAATCAACTTTAGGCACTATTCATTAAGCTCAGGTATCCCCAAATGCCAGAGAAATGAATTAACAGGTAAAGCCTGAGGCACTTCCCAGATGGACCTGAACAGGCTAATGCTCAAAAGCAAGCACAATATGTGACAGCTCAGCAGGGACAAAGGCACTGAATCTGTCATTTCCTTCGCAAGGTCTATTTGCCAAGTGCTCCACCAGGACTTATTGATAGTCTTATTTACAGATAAGAACATTATAGAATTTTACTGAGGTTAAGTGACTTTTCCAATGTCACGCTGCAAGTTAGTGACAATTCTTGTTTGGAGCTCCCGGTCCTACTTCACACTTCTTGGCTAAGCCTGCTGAATGATTTTAATTTTTAGGCCAGAGAAAGGAGGTATGTTAGCGTCTCGCAGAGATGAGCCCAATGAAAGTGTGCCAAATAAATGAATTAACTAATGCATGATGAGATTGTTTTATCAATTAATTTGCTAAACCATGTCTGCAGAACTATATAACTTGGTATTTGCTCAAGCAATCACTTGTTATTTTAGTTTACATCTTTTCTGGTAGTGCAGAGAGGCTGAAAAATGTTTCTGTCCTGGTTGACTAAGTGGTTCATAGTTATTTCTCAACCCTAACAGATGTTAATCTTCTCGGAAGCACATACACACACGTAGAAAAAAGAAACCATGACTCATGACCTGCCAGTAATTTTGCTCCCCTGGGATTGACGTGGGAGTTGGGAATTACATTCCAACTATTTTATTCATTAGGGCTGTTGGAACAACAATAGCATAAACTGGGTGGCTTATAAACAAGAAACATTTGTTTCTCACAGTCCTAGAGGCTGGGAAGTCTGAGATCATGGAGCCTGCAGATGCAGGGGCTGGTGAAAGCCCATCTCCTAGATGGCCACCTTTTTGCTGTAACATCATGTGGCAGAAGGAGCCAGGGTGCTCTCTGGCGCCTCTTTTATAAGAACACTAATCCCATTCATGAAGGCTCTACCCTCAAAGACCTAAGCACCTACAAAAGGCCCCGCCTCCTAATACCATCCTACTGGGCATTAGGTTTTAACATGAATTTTAGGGAACACAAACACTCAGTCCATAGCACCAACTGACTGAGAAACCAGGTTTAGCAATAATTGTTTATTTTTGTTTTGGTTTTGTTTTGTTTTGTTTTTTTCCAATGCCCTGTAGCCAGCAGCAAAGAAGAAAAGACTTCTGACAGGCTGACCATGCTCCAAATCTATGTACTTGACTGGTTTCCTTCTTTTTTACAAACTCTTTTCCAACCTCCTCCTGATTTCAGAGGGATCCAGATTTATTATCTTGTCGTATGTATACAGTAGAGGCTTATTTTCAGCTTCTCTAGTACTCACATTCAGATCCTGGATAACATCCCTTTGGAACCATCTCAGACACTGACTCCCTGTTGTGCCCTATGCCCTTGGGATTTAAAACGCTTGCTCTTGGGGCGCCTGGGTGGCTCAGTTGGTTAAGCAACTGCCTTCGGCTCAGGTCATGATCTTGGAGTCCCGGGATCGAGTCCCGCATCGGACTCCCTGCTCAGCAGGGAGTCTGCTTCTCCCTCTGATCCTCCCCCTCTCATGCTGTCTCCCATTCTCTCTCTCCGATAAATAAATAAAAAATCTTTAAAAAAAAATAGATAAAAAAATAAAACGCTTGCTCTTTTCTCCCATAAGCTGGAAAATGGGAACCCTGTCACTATTGTCCAAGCAAGAGAGTATTTACCAGAGGCTTGTACATTCTAACACTAACAAAACATAGCAAGTTCCCACCGCCCCCTAAAATTTGTGGTTTGTTTTCTATTCTAAGCTGAGCCTTTATATAAATTATTGTTTTACTACTTGGGTTCTGAAAGATACTCATTCAATTATTAATATTTTCCATTGAATAGAACTGAAATTAGATGTATCATTTCCCTCAAGAATAATGAAATATAGCAATGAGATGTATTATGGCATACATTTTTTCCTAATTATATTTATTATTTTGTCTTATTTTTCAGCAACTCTGGAAATAAAAAGAAAAATTAGATGTTAAAGTCAGAAGAGAAACCACTGACTCTGCTGGAAAATCCAATTAGATTTATACACACACACATACACACACACATTCTCAGACTTTACTTTCTGAATTTAAATACAGTATTGAATTTAGATATCTAAGAGAAAGATATTCTATTTTTTTTAAAGATTTTATTTATTTATTTGAGAGAGAGAATGAGATAGAGAGAGCATGAGAGTGGGGAGGGTCAGAGGGAGAAGCAGACTCCCTGCCAAGCACGGAGCCCAATGCGGGACTCAATCCCAGGACTCCAGGATCATGACCTGAGCCGAAGGCAGTCGCTTAACCAACTGAGCCACCCAGGCGCCCGAGAAAGATATTCTAGATTTATGTTTCCTATTTGTCCCTCCTCTCTATCTCTTGATGTCACAAGGAGTCACTAAATTTAATTTTAGAATAAAACTTTGGGATAAGCATGGTTTAAGGAATCTAACAGAGGCATAGATTAAACCACAGATATCCCACCTGAACTCATATTATTTGTGTTTTTTAAAGTATATTTATTGTTTACAAGCTATCTTACATATGAAGAAGTCATTTTTAACCAGTACTTCAAACTTTCTAATCTTTGGTCATTTCTCCATTTACCACTTAGGTAGTAGCTTGGGTTAAAGTGTCTCCATGCTGCCAGGGAAAGTGAAGAATACAAAAAAAGTCAGCTAAGGGAGGAGGCAGCAGCAGAAACAACTGCTCAGAAAGTTGGTACCACCTGATTCGATCTGTCAAAAGATGGAAAAAGATAAGGAAACACAGGATAAAGGTGCATGAAGCAATTCATCATGGCAATGTCAACTTCCAGAATTTCCAGGTAAGGCTGGTAAACTGCTTGGAAGGGGGCATTCATTGGTAACAGTCTTGAAGGTGTATTTGCATAGAGAGCAAGCATGCTACTTTTACTTGGATTATATTATTAAACAGGTTTGCTGATAACATATTCTGTGACGATGTCTCTATTCACACTTTACTAAGACTGAAGAAACATCAGCTGTGCATAATAAAGAAAACTGTTACTATATCTGGGTACCTCTGGAGAAGGACAATGTGGACTTTGGATAAACTAAACCTTAACCCCTCTTCCACTGACATGATTTTTTGGAACCATCTATGTCATAAGACACAACTAGGCATGCCAATTACCAGGAACTAGTTAGTTGCACTTAGTTCTTTTTTTATTTTAAGGTTTTTTTATTTATTTGACAGAGAGAGACACAGCGAGAGAGGGAACACAAGCAGGGGGAGTGGGAGAGGGAGAAGCAGGCTTCCCGCTGAGCAGGGAGCCCGATGTGGGGCTCGATCCCAGGACCCTTGGATCATGACCTGAACAGAAGGCAGACGCTTAAAGACTGAGCCACCCAGGCGCCCCTGCACTCAGTTCTTTGTCAAGAGTATGATGTTGGCTTCAAGGGACTTCAAGTGAGAGATGCAATAACATAACCAATTCTCCACAAGTCCCTCTACGTTATGTCAACTTCGCATACACCCAACACATTTGGATTAATGAGTACCAGTATTCAAGTTCTAGAAGGAAGGTTTCTCCCACTGAAACAATTCACATTAATTTGTTGGGATTTGTAATTAAATGTATTTTAAAAACTCCCAAAATATTCATTGTCCTGCTTTTTATTTGTAGTAGGAATCCTGTCAATGATAAGTTGGAAAACTAAAAGGGAAACAACAACGAAAGGGACTCAAATATCAGATCTTTCTAGATGTGAGCAAATAAAATAGAAACATTCCATGTGGCAGAAAACAGTAACTTTTGACTAGATTTTCATAATTGCTTAAAAAGAAAAAAATAATCTTAGGCAAAAGTAGATACAACAACTTTTTAGATCAGTCAGAAAATATGTTTTCAAAGCGGCATAAAACGACATAATTGTTAAGGTCTGATTTGTTTCTTGAAGATTGAATTGGAAAACGGAATGTTTTCATCTTAGGGGTTGACAAGGACTAGCTGGGAACTGAGAAACCATAAAAGCTATCCCCAGTGAATAAAAGGATTATATATCAAGGAGCATAGCATGCTTATTCTGTTTGGACTCATTTAAGGTTTGGAAATCATTTTCGGTTGACTTCTAAAGCCACAAGCTTTATAATTTATGTTAACTCACATGATATACAGTACCCTTTTTTCTGTCCCAAAGGATTGAAAACTACCACTGTCATAATATATTCAAAGTTACTAATTTATAGTCATCAATCATTCCTGCCACTTTTTGGTATCCATTTATGTTTCTGGACTTTGTTTTAGGATTACAGCCAAAATTCACACACGTCGGAAAAGAATATTAAACAAGGAAAAATATCCCTTAAACCACACAAGGATTAATTTCATGTTCAGAGACACCATTTACTGCAGAAATAATTAATACAGGCAAACAAGTGAACATCCCCTGAGATGTACTTCATTTATACTCTGAACCCCTATTACAGACCTCTTCCCTCTCAAATACAGTCTTTCAGTGTTTACTATTCCTTAACATTTTTCTTATCAATTTTTGAAAAATCAAATAAAACAATCCTTCAAGGAAATTGACGCTTAGAAGATGTAAATTTTATTAGTTATGCACAAGGATTCTTAGCTATGTATTAACAGTTTAAGGGATTAGAGAGTTGTTTCATCTTATAAATTTGAACGGCTGGAAACGACAGTTGATGTGAGAAATTTCTTAGTAGCTGACATCTGCATGCTAAAGCCGGTTGCTTTCATACATGAATAATATGCCTATCTGGGGGCATGGCTAAGCAGTTATCTTTATCCCTTACATCGTGAATATGTGGGATGCTCTTGCTCTCTCTGGAACTGTTAGACACAATTCATTTAAATTTGCTCTTTGAGGTGAACTACAAAGCTCAAATGAAGATTTTTTACTTCAATGACTGACACCCAATGTAGAGGGTTAGGTTAGCATGCAGAAGGGCTCAAATTAAGCCCGTAAGTGAGTCAGTTAATTCAAAAGAGGAATGTAAACTGAGTAAGATGAAGGAAGAAACAACAAATTGTGCTTACCTATGCATTTTAAAGTTGGAAAAAATAAGAACTCTTTACACTAATAAAATGGGGAAGTTTTAGAAATACACAAACTACTTTTAGAAGTTAGTTGAGCCCTTTCAGCTTCTTGAAGTAGAAACATTAAATTGGGGCGCCTGGGTGGCTCAGTCATTAAGCATCTGCCTTCAGCTCAGGTCATGATCCCAGGGTCCTGGGATCGAGTCCCACATTGGGCTCCCTGCTCGGCAGAAGCCTGCTTCTCCCTCTCCCATTCCCCTTGCTTGTGTTCCTGTTCTTGCTATCTCTCTCTCTGTCAAATAAATAAATAAAATCTTAAAAAAAAAAAAGAAAGAAACATTAAATTGTCCCCTGAGTCTAAATGAAAATAAATTATGAAAGAAAATGAACTATTTCCTAAGCAGGATGATGGGTAGTAGATGTACTGATTTTTATTATTGTTAGAGATAAGAAGGATAATAATAATAAAATATTATTATTATTGCTATTTAAACTAGACATGCTATGTATTTGTTGTATTTGTGCCATTTGACCTAGCAGCGGCTTTGGACATGTTTGATCACTACCCCCATGAAATACCTTCTTCTCTCTCTCGGATTTCTTAGTACTTTTTGGATTCCTCTTTGGCAGTCTCCTTTGTTGACTCCAGTTCATTATCCGAACCCAGAACTCCTCTCTCAGACTCTGTGCTTCATTCACTGCTCTCCCTCACTATGTGCTCACATCCAGGCTCAGCCGTTAGATATGCTCTTTATACTTGACCCTCCTGAGTCTGTATCTTTAGCCTAGGTTTCTCCCCAGAGCAGCAATTTTTATAACCAACTTTCTGCTCATATCCTCACTAGACATCTAGTAGGTATAACAAACAACACATACAGTACTGACTTCCTCCTTAAAACTACTCTTAGGACAATGTTCTCCATTTCGGTAAATGATAACTCCAATCTTCCATTGCTCAGAACAGAAACCCTGGAATTATCCCATTCTTAGTCTTTCTTTTGCTCCCTGATTTATCTTCAAGCTATGCTGACTGTATCTTGAAAATACATGCTGATTCAATGTACTTCTCACTATCCCCACTACTACCCTACTGAATTATTGCAATAATCCATCTTCCACCTGGATCATTTTACCGGATCACTTGCCAGCCTTGACTTTTGCCCTTCGCCCTCAGTCTTTTCAATATATAGAAGGCAGATGGATCCTTCCAAAAGAAGCATATATTTTCTTCCGCTCAAAACCCTCTGATGGCTCTCTATCTCACTCTGAGTAAGAATCATCTTTATACAGGCTTAAAAAGTTCTATATTTTATCCCATCCCCTTCCTTACAACAGCACAGTCCCTGCTAATGTACTCCTGGGTTACTCTTTTCCAATCATACTGACTTCTCTCTGCTTCTCAAACATGTCAAGTATTCTGATACCTCAGAGCCTTAGCTCTGCCTCGAAGGCCTTTTCCTCTGATACCCACACAACTCCCTCCCTTACCTCCTTCAGCTTCTACTCAAATCGCTTCATCAGGGAAGCCTTTCCTAACTTCTCAACTTAAGATTTCTCCCTTGCACTGCATTTTTTTATATCTTCTTTACACTAATTTTTTCTCCATGTACTTAGTACCACCTGACTCAAGGTGTTTTCTTGATGTTTGTGTATTTCTTGTCCCCCACAACCCAAGAATCATCCATGAGAAGAGGGGTTTCTGGCTGTGCTTCCTGGAGGAAATCAGGCACTCAGAAAAGAACCGCACATAATACCTCAACAAGTTACTGAATGAGTACAGTTTGTATACTCTTTCGATGTATATTCCACAATACAGATTTCAAAAAAGGCAGTACAGAAAATAAGAATATCTTTATGGTTTCTACATATAAGCTGTTTTAAAAGCTTTATTGTTTCTTTTAAATAAAAATCAAATTCCAGGGGAGCCTGGGTGGCTCAATTGTTAACCGTCTGCCTTCGGCTCAGGTCATGATCCCAGGCTCCTGGGATCAAGTCCCATATCAGGCTCCCTGCTCAGCAGGGAGCCTGCTTCTCCCTCTCCCACTCCCCCTGCTTGTGTTCCCTCTCTCGCTCTCTCTCTCTGTCAAATAAATAAATAAAAAATCGTTAAAAAAATCAAATTCCATTACATAATGAGGAGTTTTATTAAAATTGATGTTTTTCAACCAGGTATGATGCTATCTTGTGGACAGATTAGGATATCAAAAAATAGTAGGTGAATTTATGTAATTGTACTAAAACAGAGATGACATTAAGAGATGGATTAAGGCAACTTCATTAAGTTGATTGTGATGGGGAAAATAAATATAAATTTTTGATTAGAAGTTATAACATTAGAAATGATTTAGTATCACATTGGTAAAGTTGAAAAATATTCCACTTCATGCTATTTACTATTTATTTATCTTGCTTGTTGAACTAGCAAACAAGTATCTTCTAACATTTATTTCTTAGACACAACAATTTTCTACAAAGGCATTCTCATGGACATTTGCAATGCTTTCTGGGTAGTCAGCATTTTTAAAATGCCCTTTCTATGGCTGGGAGACTTCTAAGTTTATTAGTCAAGATAGAAAGCAGAAAACCTGGCTCCCTAGGTACCCTGGGGGCTAGAGTAATGTCATATGACTTGGTGCCACCAATCAGATTCACTCATATACAACTTCGCCATGCAAGGGATTGAGTTGAAAAAACAAGCAACATTTGCAAGGTTCTGTTCTTAGCCATAAGACTCAATTAATAAATGTATGTTGAATGTAAGCCATCCTATATTTAATTGTTTATTACAGTTTATAACATGTATAATTCACACTTATAAAATAGTTTCATGTAAAAGTTGAAATAAATAAATTAGCAACTCTTTTTTATTAAACTACATCTGTAGTCTTTCCAGGTAAGAATGTAATCACTTTTTTTCTTTAGTGGAAAAAGCCTATGTCTTATGATTCTTTATATAATCAACAGCCCATTATACAGTCCCGGGTGCGTAGGTGCTCAATAGATCATTGTTAACTGATAAACTATATTAAATATAATAAATGCGCTCATTAGAAATCAAGAAGTAAGAGGCCCTATCATCATGGAAAGAATAAGAATTTCAGAATTATCCAGCCCTACTGGATGACCTTAAAAGTTTTCTTAACTGCCCTTTGCTTCACTTCTCCTTCCACAAAAAGGGGGATAACAATGCCTACATCGCAGGATGGAGGTAATTAAATCAAGCACTACATTTTAAAGCAGTTGGCACCTAATACGTACTCAATTCAAATTGTAACTAGTTCTTATAAAGTTAAAGATTTTAGAAAAACCTATATTCTGGAGGTACAAACATAATCCTGTTTGAGGCTGCAGAACATGTCCTATCTAACTACATGGAAAAGCACTTTAGAGCATAGTTTAGACAAAATGTGTTAGATAGCTATAAATCCTTATATGAGGCCAAAATTGCTGGTGTACATTAATAAATAGTTAGGGACTTGGACCTAAACACTTCTCTCTATACTAGGACATAAACCATGTAACAGAATGCAAATTATTTAACAGCAATTTAGCCATGATTTGCAGAGTAATAATATCTATTTCCACCAAGGTTACTCTAATTAGAACCAATGAGACTCATTAAAACTAAAAAATGCATCTAGAGCACCAATACCTTAGCAGGCAAAAATAAAATCAAGCACATTGGTGAGATATCTCTTCTTTTCTTACTTACCTTCAAGTAAGATGCTTCTGCAATGTTTCTTTAATAATTTGCATCCCTTAATACACTCACATGCATGTATAAAAATGCTCTAATCAATATACATATTGGAAAAGTGGTTAAGTCTGAATTTTTATTACTCAGCTGCAAGTGTAGAGGATCATGGTAGAAAAGGTTTTAAGTCTATTTTTTGCCTGAGGGGTTTCAGACAGTACATGAATTGATGCTTCACTGGTTTCTCAGTGAAGAGAGCAAACTGTACCAGAGGACTGAAAGGAAGATGAGGTCACAGGGGTCTGTGGAGCATAGCAGTAAAGCACAGTGGGGGCCATTCAGGGGCAGGCTCTTCGCATCAGAGAAGCCTGTCAGAGGGTATCAGGACCTCAGCACCTGACTGGGCTTCAGTGGTAGGATTTTCTTCACTGATAGGTGCCTGGAACACGTGTAGCCTCCCAGCACCCTCTTTGGGAATAGAAACCATGTTGTAAGCCAAGTAATGGAGTATATGTAATATCTTGACAGGAGGACAATATAAAAAGAAAAGATTTTAGGCAAAGGAGCAACGCGCAAAAAGTTGTCAGAGGTTTGAAAAAGAATGAGGCGTTTTGGGAATTGTTAGTGGTCTATGGTTGGAGCCCAAAGGGCATTAAGGAAATGATGGGGAATGAAACTGGAAAGATAGATTTGGCTCAGAAAATGAAGAATCTTGCATGACAAGCTATCTGGCTCCTAGACTTACTGCGTATGTATAGATAAAGTGATGGGTGGGAAGGGGATAGGACCGTTGATAGATCTCACCCAAGGATCTCTCAAAGCATGCAAGGTCAGAGGATAAAGGGAATTGTCCATGTAGGCTCTAAAGGAGGCTAATGAGGGTTTTGAGGAGTTGAATGGATGGAATAATAAAGAAGGAATGGGAAGGGATCGAACCAGAAATAAGAAAGCATGTATGGAAGACACAGCCCATGGTGGTATGAACTGGCATATTTGTATGATTAATCATTAGACCGGCATTTCACCATAATTAACATTTTGTTTGGCATTTCAGTAGGTGTTGCTGCCAAAGATGGAGTGATTTCTTTATATACATTCTGACTTAAAAAAAAATTGCATAAAGTAGATTTACAATGATTATACTTTAAAAATCCCTTTGAATAAAACTGGTGGCAGGAGCAAATACTTATCTTAGCACCTATTTTTTCAAATACTATTTTTCCAAGTGCCTTACAAATATTAACTCATAGAAACTTCACAGCAACCTATATGAAGTGGATACTATTATTATTTTCACTCTACAGATGAAGAACTCGGAGCTCAGAGAGGTCAAGAATGTTTCCAGGGAACCTGGGTAGCTCAGGGGGTTAAGCATCCGACCATGGGTTTATGCTCAGGTCATGATCTCAAGATTGTGGGAATGAGCCCCATGCCAGGCTCTGTGCTCACTGGGGAGTCTGCTTGAGATTCTCTCCCTCTCCCACTGTCACCCCTCCTTCTAAAATAAATAAATAAATCTTTAAAAAACTTTTTCCAAAGTTTCATATTTAGTAGGTGGCGAAGTTAGAATTTGAACTCAGGCAGTTCCTAACTATTAGCTTGTGCTTAGGAAAATACGCAATAAGATTAAAAAATGTCCATAGTTACTTGGAACCACCCACGCTAGATTTTTGGTTCCACTACCTTCTTATTATGTGGTGGTGCTTGCAAGAATTTGGGTAAAACTATTTTCAGCATGTAATGTAAAGGAGAATGTAATTATGCACTGAATGTGCAGTCTTAGGAGACTGCAGTATAAGAAACTTCTATCTGCTGAAAACAGGATTACATCTATACACATAGCAGTGCTTATATACAGAGAGTAAATGCACGAGGCACCTTAAATAGAGCAATCAAATGACATGTTACAAAATCTCTAATGTATTTTAAAATGTGAAAAACAAAAGGATTAGCCTATTTTCTTGCCAAACAAAGGATAAACTAAAAAAGATAATTCTTATATATAATGTTTTCAATGATAGGGTTTTTTTCTGTATACATCTAAAATTAAAAACAAAATACAAAGCAATTTAGGTTTAGCATTTGCCTCTGTAGCACATACCTTCTACTCCAATAGAGAGTGACTATTTTATTTTCACTGTTAGTATAAACCTAGGACCAGTATTTTGTTATTTTTTATGTATAACATAGGATTAGAACTGGTCTCTAAGCTTTAGTATTTACAAGCTAATTAAGAAGCCATACATTTTGCGACTTGTCATAATGTACATAAATATGTACATACAAATATATTTTATTTCATAACTTTGTGTCTACTGATGGCTGAGTCATTTTAAAAAGGTGAATATTAAACAAATAAAAATTAGTATTAGATAATTAAGTAATGCTTTTTATCAGCTTTAGTAATACTTTTTTGTCCTATACTGAATTAGGAGCTAGAATATAGCCTCAGTCACATAAAACTACAAACTCTTAGGCTATGGTCCAGATGAGACTTACATTGTTGAACATAGGGTTTTTTTGTTGTTGTTTGTCTTTTGTTTGTTTTTGGTTTTTGCTTTGCAATAAACCTTTTATTTACAAATGGGTTTTTGTTTTCCATAGAAAATGCAAATGATGCCAGTTAAACTCATTCAAGATTAATTCTCATTTGAGAAGTGCAGAATTTGTCACTCTTCCTGTACACAGGCAAATATCCATAGCTTCCATTAATGTTTCATGAGAATAAACAGCATATTAAAGGAATCCTCATGGAGAAATGCCATTTAGTCATATCATATACAGATAACTCTGACATTTGGTGGGACAAAGAAACATCACTTTGACATTATCCTTTGCTAAGATTTAAAATAAAACATGGCATTGTTCTTTCTTTTGTTTCATTGAGATAAGTTCACTCAGCATCATTTATAATCCCCCCTACATACTGGTTACAATTTTATGCACAAAAGTATTTAAGTGTTCAGTTTCCTCAACTAAAAATGTTTTATATTTGCAAGCCTTAAGCTGAGCAACACTGATAATTATTTTTATTATTATTTAATTTGTATGAGTTTTGCTGAGGCTGGAGTAAGAGAAAATTCCTTGGGAGCTTCATTAGGACTTCTATCTGAATCAGAAAAGGGAACAGTTTCTCTTGGAGTAAATAACCACTGAGAGCTCAAAGTGATGTTAGGTGCCAATCATGGGATCCGAGTTCACCCCAGCTGAATGATTTAACAATTTTGAGTTATATTACCCAGGAGGGCTGTGCTGTTATGAATCTATCCTCCTCAGTAGGTTTTGCAGTTGAAACTCCTGTCTAATGGTGTGTACTAATACATAATGATAATGTCCTTCACTGAGCCTCTCTCTAATGGTGTGTGTTACTTTATAATGATAATATGCTGGAGTGCAACAATAACTTTAATATCCCTACTCTGTTGAGAAGAATATACTCCAAATATGATAGTGCTTATGAATGATCTCAACTCGTGGCTCTCTCAAATTGGAAAAGAGCAAGTGACTAAATGAACAAGAAACATAAACCCAACATCTATTTTTTCAATTCACCACACAAGAAGAGGAAGCACTCCATGGCAGTTCATTAGGATACACACGAGTTTGAAGGACTAGGAGCAGAATTTTTTTCTTTCCCTTTTCTCTCACTCTCTTCTTTTTTTTTTTTTTTCTTTTATTATGTTATGTTAATCACCATACATTACATCATTAGCTTTTGATGTAGTGTTCCATGATTCATTGTTTGCATATAACACCCAGTGCTCCGTTCAGTACGTGCCCTCTTAAATACCCAACACCGGGCTAACCCATCCTCCCACACCCCTCCCCTCTAGAACCCTCAGTTTGTTTCTCAGAGTCCATAGTCTCTCATTCCCCCTCCGATTCCCCCCCTTCATTTTTCCCTTCCGCTATCTTCTAACATAGATGCCTAGGGGTTTATGATTACTTACTCTCCAAGTGGCCCTTGAAAATGATTCATTTTTAGTGGAACAGATTTTAAGAGACTCGTTGTGCCAAATTACTCCTGGGGGCGAACACGCTTTAGTTTTTCTTGTAGGTTCTCCCATCATTCTATTCAGCTAATATAGCAGCATAGTAAAAGCAAATCAAATTAATGCTGTTTTACACCAAGGTATTTAGAGCTTTATTTACACTGGAAAAGTCATCTAGTGAAAATATCCACGTATTTCCTTTTATTAGGGCCAGTCGTTTTAAATATAATATAATGTGGGTGTCAGAGTCTAATACATAAGGGGAAAATGCTCTATTATCTTAAAAGAACATGCAGGTGAGAAAGTGAAATACCTACTTTATTCCTATGGGAGCATTATATCATAGGAGTCATTAGGTGAGTATGAAGAATCATAATAAAATATTAAATAATAATAATAATAATTGATAATAATAATAATATATTAAAAGCTGTGAAAATGCTAACAACTATATATATATGGATTTATTTATTTATTTAGGAGAGAGACAGAGAGAGAATGGGGGGTAGGGGCAGAGGGAGAAAATCCTCAAGCAGACTCCCTGCTGAGCGTGGAGCCCAACCTGGGGCTTGATCCCACGACTCATGAGATCATGACCTCAGCCAAAACCAAGAGTTGGATGCTCAACCAATTGAGTCACCAGGCACCCCTCAGTTTTTATTTTCTCTGTGTGAAGATGTCACAATACTTCAGTTAATAAAACAGTGATTGTGAAATTCCCTATAAACAACTAAGCTTTATCACATACAAGTTAATAGCAAAAAATAATAACAATTGCTGTTTACTGAGCATTTACAATATGCCAAGCAGAGAGTAGTACCTTTACATTTATTATCTCATGTAATTCTTCACAAAATCCTATGATATAGGTGCTATACTTGCTCTTATTTTTAAAGTCAGTATCATGCCCAAGGTCAAACTGATAAGCAAAACAGGAGTGACAAGCATCTTATCCTTTTGGTCTCTGGATTATAAATTCTTATTAAGAATGGAGACACAGTAAAATCATCCCTCCATAGGTCTTTCAAGTTGCTTTGAGGCCAAAAACTTAAGTGGTCCATAGATTTGTCATTTTCTACTCATATACCAAGTTCATACACAAAGTCTCAGAATAGAAGAAGGGGTGAATACACCAAGGAAGCTCTCTAGCTATCTAGTCCATGTAGTGGCTGTCTTTATAGTCATTGCTTGGTAATTTCTATTCATTGAAAAAATAAAGGAAGAATAAAGATATCTTATGACATATACTGAATTCTTTTAATACCATTGTAGCAATAATGACAAAACCAATCTATAGAAAAACACAAAACCTTAAAAGATATAACCCTGGTTAAGGTTCTGACAGAGATCCTTTTCTAGATTATAAAATTAACTAAGATAATACAATAAGTGTTAAATGGAAAGTAAGTTTTAGTGCAGGGGCTCCCCATTGGTGACAAATTGAAAATAAAATCTTTAGATGCTGTGCAGTAAAGGGTTAACTCAACAAGCCTAGGGTGTTCAAATCCTTCACATTCCAAGAAATAATGGTCCCTTGACAGGTTCTTGGGAGATAACCTCTAAGCCCTTGTAATATCTTGCCTGAGAGTGTCTTTGTATACCTGGTGTTTTGAGCAATTCTAGGTAGTTTATGGTAACAGTGTGATTTACGGTGAATGCTTGTTTTGTGTGTGTGTGTGTGTGTGTGTGTGTGAGTGTGTTTTACTTTTCATTTTGTTGACCTTATGTGTTGGGTCATGCTCTACTGATCAGACTTCTGCTCTGAGAGTAGAGACTGTGTAGCCAAGTTCAGTCATACAGGCAATTCATGTCTACATGATTGACCCCAGTAAAAACCCTAGACTCAAAGCTCAGTAGAGCTCCTCTAACTGGCAATACTTTATATATGTGGTTACATTTGCTTGCTTGGAGAATTAAGTACTGCTTCTGAAAAGCCAGTGGGAGAGGACAACTGGAAGCTCTAGACTCCACTCTACGTGCCTTTTGTCTTTGCTGATTTTAATCTATGTTTCTTAGCTGTAATAAACTGTAACTGTTGTATAACAGCTGTCCTGAGTTCTTTGAGTCCTTCTACTGAATCATCCAGTCAGAGGATGGTTCTGGGTCTCAGAAAAAAATGCTAATAATACATCATGGAAACCATGGAGTGGAGAGTTTATGAGGATGTGCACATGGCTTATGATAAAACATGTAAGATGTTTGTACCTGTGGACAAAAATGAACTATCAGAAGGCAGATATCAAGAGCTGTCACTTAACTCTTTCACTTCCCTGAGATTTTATAGCTTCCAAACCTGCTCAACTTTGGAAATTTCCCAAGATCCAACTATTAAGTATGATTGCAAAGTACACACAGAGAAAGAAGAAAGTTTCTATTTGGGGAAAAGCAGTAAGGTAGTGAATTTGTTAAAAAAAAAATATTAGCATATTGATTTTCAATTACCTTTTGAAAAAAAACTTTTTAAGAAACACTGAGCTATAGTTATTGACAATATGGTCTATTAAGCGTTCATGTAGCACTCCTAAGAGAGTGGTTCCATTTTAAGAGACCAGGAGTCTAGCCCAAACTCAGTAACTCCTCACCTTCAAATTGGGGTGTTAAAAAAGGTCAGAACTATTTAAGACTCAGGAGAATTAATCTTTGACCAATCCCTGCCACTTGCTAGTTTTGTAAATTGGGTGATTCATTTACATTCGGAGCCTCTGGTTCCTCATCCCAAAATAGGAATATTGAATTGCATATTCTGTAGGTTATGAGGGTCAAAAGTGATGATGTATATAACCCTGTTTGCACAGTGCAAAGCAAAATGCAAATAAATGGAATTATTATTTTTAATTAATAAAGTAAAAATATGTGGTTTACATAAGTGGATTAAGGTAGGATTACGAGCTGTGAAGACACTAACAAGGTTAAAGCATTAACCCAAAATCCATACTTACTGACAAGGCTGATTATATTTCACCTACTCCAAAAATTCTGTTTTGGTCCTTGCCCATTTTTAGATATGATCTCACAAAGTCTTTGTTTGTGCCTCTCTTGTGACAATTAACTTACTTTGCTTTTCAATAGTCACTTGTGTTTCTGTGTATAAATTCCTTAAGAACCAAAGGCTCTCTTGGTAACCCGTTTAGCACCTAGAACTGCATGTTCAAAAGGCATGCTCAGAAGTCTGTTAAATGCAATAATTCTTATTATTAAGCCATTCAATCTCACTGTCCAGGCGAGACCAATAAATTAGTGTGCATTAGTGACCAGAACTCTGTGTTAGAACAGAAATCCTCAACCCTGGCTTTCCATTTAAATAAACAAAAGAAAACAAAACAACTCAATTGACTTTTAAAAAAGGAAAAAAATCACCCTAGACCAACTGATTCGGGATCTCTCAGAATGAGAAACAAAACATCAGCATTAAAAAAAATTTTTTTTTAATCTCCCAGTTAGCTATAATAAGTGGAGGGATCAAGGAACCATTGATCTAGTGTCAGAATTTTAGTTTAATTCCCTTTGGTGGAAATTTGAATGTTTAAATAATAGATTTATGTTAAATGTATGGAACTTCAATTGAATTTTGGCCATAATCTTGTCATCAAAGAAATATTATTTCTGAAAAATACCAGGTCTGATGGTTAGGAGCTGAGGAAGCTAGCTTTCTTTAACATTTAGCAGTAAGTGAAGTATGATAGTTTCTAACTATGTCACCCCCATTTGTTTCAAATTATTTATGCACAGACATAAACAAGCCATTATTTAGTACAGTTAATAACCCATGACAAGTTTCCTTAAAATAAATGGGGTCTCGAAACTCAATTTTATTTATTAGCCAATTTGAATTTTTTTCCTAGGCATTTATCCATCAAACATGGCACTGTTATTGCACATGCATTATGCAGCATGTCAAATTAAACCATTGTTGATAAAACAAACATTAGTTATTGAAATGATCCAAATGCCAGCTTGAAATGCTGTGTTGTAGCTAATAGATACGCCTAACTTCCAGTGCAGAAAGAGTGGGCAAATACGATAATTTGATTTCTATGCATGTAGTTCATAAAAATAATAATAATAATAATAATAAAATAAACTCTCACAAAGAACAGTGGCTTTGTCTTCTATTTTAGCGCTAGTGTATGGTGCTGGCACAAGTCAGTGATAATGGTGTAACAAGTATGATGAGAGATACTAACAAGTTCTCTCATTTTGTTTCTTTATCTAAAAACACATTTATTAGCATCTTTAATCATGTGAAAAAGCCTTTCCAGTGCTGGCTTCGATATTATTTCTAAGGCTCGTATTTCCTAGAATAAGGAAGATGACCTGAGATATAAGGATTTAGATCCATTAGCAAGGAAGGGAACAAATTCCACATGTTTTTATCACTTATGAAATAAAGAATGTATTTTTTGTATATAAACATCTTGAACACCTACTGATAAACTTATTTCAAGCCTCTGAGTTTCAACTTGATCCTGCATTCTAGAGGGAAGTATTTGTTGAGCTGGCTTTAAGACGATCTGTGACAATCAGCTCAGGTCTTCATAAAAGATGATCTAAACTTAGTTTTAGAGAGATGACCAGAATTCTCACAAACAATTCCATATGCTTAGTATTTACAAGCTCACCTTCCCCCTCTCCATAGCATTCCCCAGAACTTTCTATGAAACAATGTTTAAAGGTTCTCTGAAGAATCCAATGAGCCAGTGATATCCTCTCATTTTTTCAAAAATTTTAATTAATACATGTATTTTGGATAGAAACATGACTCCCATTTTAAAATATAACTAGTTGGAGAAAGTGAGATTTAAGATATTAATTTTCACCCTTTTCTCAATTTTATAAAGCATTTACTTTTTAAGCTGAAGCAAAACCTTTAAAGAAATGAAGTTTGATTAATAACTGATATGAATTAGGTAATTTACATATAACCCTCCCCCCCACACACACACACCTTCCTTTCTACAAATGCACATCATGCTCCTACTGAAAGACAGGCAACACTCTGGGGATAGGGGATATCCGAGTGAACATTACAGACTCTGCCTCTGTCCTTAGGGAGCTTGCTTTTTGACCAAGAAAATAGATGCTTAAACAGGCATCTACAATTAAAAATATTATAACAAGTGTGTGGCTGTGGAAGGAAGAGAGTGCTATGGGTGCATATTATAAAAGACAATACAGGCAGAGAAGGATCAGGATAGGCTTCCTGATGGGAGTACTATTTAAACAGATATTCACAGTTAGTAGCATTTCTCCAGGCAAACCTTGGGGTGGTGGTGAGGGGAGAAAGAGAGAAGAGACAGAGGAGTTTCAGACACATATGAAAGCATTTGCAAAAGACTGGAAAAAAGAGGAAGTGTGCCATGCTCTAGGAATTCAAATATAGTTATTGTTTTTAATATTCAATATCTATAGAAGAGGTTCTCAGCCTTTGCACTGTTGACATTTTTGGCTGGATCATTCTTTGTTGTAGGTCTGTCTCGGGGGAGTGTTGTCCTGTCCTGTGTGTTATAGGATGTTTAGCAGCATGCCTGACCTCTACCCACTAGATGCCAGTAGCACCCTTATCCCAATTTGTGACAAGCCAAATGTCCCCCGGGAGGCAAAACTACCCCAGGTGACAACCACTGCTATGGAGGTAAGGGGCTTGAGAGTGGGACAGGTGTGTAGGTGGCAAAAGATGAAATGGCAGAGATTAGCAAAGGTGAATGCTCTTCCACCATAATTGGTTTCCATTCTGTCCTTCCACATCCAATCTGAGGCTTATTGCCTAGACCCAGCCCTCTATAATCCTGATCTTCTCTTCCCATTCAAAGTATGGGAAGGTTGACAGAATGTATGACACTCCAAGAAAACAAAGCATCATTGTCCAAGTCAAAGAGGGGTGAGAGGCACCTGAGTGGCTCAGCTGGTTAGGCGTCCAACTCGTGGTTTCAACTCGGATCATGATCTCACGGGTTGTGAGATAGAGCCCTGCATCAGGCTTTGTGCTCAGCGGGGAGTCTGCTTGAAGATGGGGGATGAGTAAGGGGAAGCCCTTACTCATTCTCTCTCTCAAATAAATAAATAAATAATGAAAAATAAAAGAAGAGGGGTGAGAGAAGAAGGTACTATATGCCATATCCGTATGGCAGAGTGACAAGATAGTAGATTGAGGAAGTACATCAGAAATTAGATTTGAAAGAGCTTGGATAACATGTTAAGGAGTTTGAATTTTATCCAGAAGTTTGTAGAAGTTATTGGAAGATTTGTAAATAGGGGCTTTCTCTTTAAAGAGAATCACTCTGACAACTCTATGGATTTGTAAGGAATTGGATGGAGTAGGAAATAGCTGGAGGCAAGAAAACCAGTTAGAAGAATAGGTTTATAATCTTAGTGAGGAATGTTGAGGGTCAGAGCCAAGCTACCCTATGTGAATGGAAAGAAAACAGATCTGAAAGATTTTTAGCAGATAGCATCAGTATTTATTCATCACAAATATTTTAATGTGGTGAGGGAGAGGGAGATGTCAAGATGATTTCCAACATTTACTGGGTGATTTGTGATGTCATTCACCAATTCTGGGAAATAAGTTCTGTGAATGTAAAAACTTGAGGAATTTTCTATAATGTAGTAGACAGAAATTGAGGTAACATAGACCATCCAATCTTGTACTGCATGGGACAAAGTGTGAATCAGAAAGAGAAACATTTAGTAGATCATGCTTTCTTTGTAAGAAAAAACATCTAGAAAGATATATTTCAACTTCAAAAATTACTATTTTAATAAACTATAGAACTTTATGAAAAAATGGCTATTTTAGCATCAAATATTATTTCCAACTTTGTAAGACAAAGTAAGTATTTACCATAGTACCCTAAACAAAATATGGGGGTAGATATCCAAGAAATATTTATTTTGAAAGTTAAGCATTAACAGGCCACATTAAAAATGCAAAGGAATATAAATTCACAGGATTTCTAAATTACCAACGATTTACTTGGTTTTTTAATCATACTTAAATGATGCTATATTTACTTAGCTTCATGTGGAAGATCATGGGAAACATTTATATGGAATAGAGATAAGAACATAAAATACACATCATAATGATTCTTATTAAAAATTAATATTTATTTTCTTTATTATATGAATGAGTCCATTATAACAGAATGGGACCTCCCCAAAAGTAGTAGGCATTATAATGTGAAGATTGCTCTCTCCCTTCCTTCCCTGTCTTTATTCACCTTTATAATTTTATTTTTAGTTTCAAGCAGACACAAACAAGTAAAGGAGAGATGCCAATACACAGATGCAGAGACAAAACCAAGAACAAGTTAGTATTACTGTAAAAGTAAGTCACTATTGCTTTCCCCAAGGTATATCTGACTTTATTTTAGATAATGTGCCATCTGAGACATATCTCTCTGTTCCCCAGAGACTTTTGAAATAATTACATTTAGGTTGCCCTTCTTTTACCAAGAGGCTGAAGATGCTATCAATCTATTTCTATTCCACAGAGCTTAGAAAACTTCAGTGGAATCTTGGATGTTTTATAGCAAATATTGTGGAGAAAAGTTGCACCATAAAAATGTTCCTCCATTAATCTTTGGAATGTTTTGGTCTGGTTTGATCATAGTTCTTGTGATGACATTACAGTGAGTTTACTGTTTGAACTCTAGTTTCTAAAACCTGATCCATAGTGTGCCAGGGGATGTTGCAGTTCTATAGATTTAGGGCAAAATTTAGTCACACAACACAATACAGGAGTTGGTGCTAACCCAATGTAAAGAGGAAAAATATTACCTCCCCTGTTTTAAAGAAAATGCATGAAACCCTTTTATTTCTCCAGTAGAATGGGCTCCCTTTTCCAGAAAACTGATATTCTGCCACAAGGCACAAAATTTATAGACCATATACACAATACATCCTTGTGATTAAACGATTGTGTTGGAAAAAATTTTAGAAGATATCTGGTCTAGACTCCCTCCAAATAATAGGATTCTGTCTACAGCATCCTTGAAAAACAATGATCCTATTTACACAATGCCTCTGTTCAACTGATGGGCAGTCTGTAGTAAACCAAACTTTACCTTCCAATTTGTATTTTCTACTCAGCTTCCCCTAACAGCAAGGAGGGGAAAAGATCTACTTCCACGTGAATTTGATTGTCCTTTAAATATTTGAGGATAACTAGCATATCTCCCACCATTCTTTAATTTCCTATGCTAAATACTCCCAATTTCCCCAACTTTTACTGTGATTTATAAACGTCCCACTATCCCTGATCCCTTCTCTAGACAACCTGTTACTTCAGTCTTACCCTGAATGTGTAATATTCTGATCTGGTCACTACACTCCTATGGAAGAACTCTGCATGTTAGAACACCTAAATTATACTGTAAGATCACGGGCAACTTGTACACAATTTAAATTCTAGGGCATTTCACATAACTACTCACTTATTTTTGAAGAGTTTAATTTTTTTCCACTTCAATCCCCTCTTGATTTTGATGCTTGACTCCACTTACCAAGTTGTTAAAAATGGAGTTAGAGAGACTATCAGAACCATGCGATCCTAGATTTGAATCCTAATCCTAGGTTAATTGTTCCGCTCTAAGAATTTGGTTTCATCTACATATTTGACCTCTCTCTATCTTTACTGTCTTCACCTGAAACTTTTATAAAAATGTTAAAGAAGATTACTCTTGTACACTTTTGCACATAAATATTTTAGAAAGATTAGTTCCATTACTGAAAACACTTAGCATAGCCATTCAACAAGTTTTGAATTCACTCAAATATTTTAATCAGTTTATATTTTTCTATACTATTTATAAGTTTGCAGTGTGATTTGTAGAAGGCCTTGCTGAAGTATAACCTCATAAGTACATGGTATTATACTCATTTGCTAGCCTTGAAAATCTTGTCAGTTTGACATAGCTTGCTTCTTCTGAGCCTAGGCTGATTCCTCCTATTTAACTTTTGCTTGTATGAATGGATAAGCTATCTAGTTGACAAGTCACAATTTTTCTAGGGATTAAGTTTGAGTTTCTTGGTCTGTGGCTGTGCCCCCCTGTTCAGCAAGCAGACCAAACCTCTGTCTGTACAGTGTTGTACTAATTACATACTTTCTGCAGTAGTTAAGATGTCTATAAAATATATTCCCATGTGAACGTATTGAAACTATCCAGGACTTGGGCAGCATAGCTGCAATAAAGATTAACTGAAGAAGGCTGGTCCAGATTTAATTATTGAAGTGTTTCTTTTAAGAAATGTTTGATATAAAATTAAATTTATGATGTCTTATTCTAAAAGGAATTGATATCCAAAGATATTAAAACAGAAGGTCAACATTTGGGTGTCTTAAGATCATAATATATTTATTAAGCATTAATGTTTAATAAAAAGAAAGTCTTGATTAGCTAGATTATGTTACTTCTAAAGCACAAAAGCATGATTATAACATATGGCTTTTTAAGTTCAAAATTATATCTCCAGATTTATGCAAAATGTCTTTATTTGTGCCACAGCGACACAGCAATTCCTTTCTGCCCTGTCTACCTCATCCTCAACTGTCAATCCAATGACCTGTTTATTTAGCAATAATACCTTCACCACATAGTAAGTGGATTTAGGTAGATAAGATGATCCATAGAACTTAACATCTACTTGTAGAGTCAATCTATTATTAAACCATGTCCTTTTACACAGGCAGTTAATTTTGTTTTAGAGCTGAGAGACCACCATTGATGTCTAAGGCTAGTTTCCTTCTTTTTTTTTTTCTTTTGGAAACAACTGTTTATTATCGGGACTAAGAGTTTCAGTGCAATGTGTAAAGGCTCCAAGACATGTTTAATTTGACCAGAAACTATAAGACAAATTCATATTTTAATTACAAACTTCTTGCTTGGTATGCCAGTGGCCAGCTATACCAGAGTGACACTGATGGGACTGCTATTCCTCTCTAGACATGCAGTTCCCAGCAACTACAGTACACATGTTATGAAGCAAGTAACATTCCACACATAATAACTGAATTCATCCAAAAGAATAAACCAAGAGCCTCTATAAACAGCCAAGATTAAAAACAACAACATTTCTAAAGGATGTACTTGGGGGGGAAATTGTGGGTATTTTTTTTAATATTGTATTTATTTATTTGCCAGGCAGGGGGAGCAGTAGAGGGAGAGGGAGAAGCAGGCCTCCTGCTGAGCGGGGAGCCCAATGTGGGCCTCCATCCCAGGACCCCGGGATCATGACCTGAGCCGAAGGCAGATGCTTAACTGACTGAGCCACCCAGGCACCCCATGTGGGACATCTTTATACCTCACTTATTCATTAATTGGAGTAAAAAGACCAACGTTCAATGTCATTTTTATTTTGGAAATTTAATACATGTATTCCCACTGGCCTACATTTATTTTTATGATTTTTAAATTTTTTTTGTTTAATTATCTTTTCTAATTCTTCAAGAATTGAGAAAATGTTTGTATAATTACCAGGAATAAACTTACATATTTATGTTGTTGTATTGTTATCAGAGAATGATTTTCTGATGATCTGTAAAACATTTACTTTGGTAAGTTAAAATATTTAGAGAGTGAATTGGAAAATTGAAGAGAAAGAAATATGAAGAGAAATGTTCCTTTAATTTGTACGATTAGCCATATGTTCTTATTTTGGAACAGATGGAAAATGTACTATGAGCCTTACAATGTTTTGGTAAAATCATTTTTAAATAATTAATATAGAAGGCTTTTTTAAATATATATTTTTAATTTACATAGTTCAAATGGGTAGACCTTAAGAGTAGGGGATAATTCAGTGTTGTGAGTCACATAGGGTTGCCTTTAAAGTTTTTAATGGCATTCATATATAAAATAATGCAATTAGACATGATTTTCTATTTGCTGTTTTCCAAATAGATTATATAGCTCCTTGATGGTCATTGCATGGTCATAGAAAATACAGTATTTTTAATGAATATGGAATACTAAGTGACAGAGAAGTTTTAAAGAATTGGGAATTAATTCCTGAATTATTTCATTGGCATTTCATTTTAGATATGAAATTTGCAATTTTCCTCACTTTCTTCCCCATCTTAATATGATTGAAACCTTCAATTTTGTATCAACAGTATCAACATAAACAAAACTTCACAATTTACTTAATAGATAGGTGATGGATATTAAGGAGGGCCCTTGTTGTGATGAGAGCTGACTGTTATATGTAAGTGATGAATCACTAAATTCTACTCCTGAAACTAATATTACACTCTATGTTAACTAACTAGAATTTAAATAAAAACTTGAAACATTAAAAAAGTCAAATGATAGAAATTTAATTGAAATTTTTATTGTGATAACTAACAACTGTAAAAAATAATGCAGAGAATCTCTGTACCCTTCACAAAGTTTTCCATCCTGGTAACATTTTATAAAACTATAGTACAAAATCACAAACAAGATATTAACATGGAAATGATCCATCCACCTGATTCACATTTCTCTTTTGCCTATATTCATGCATTCATGTATGTGTATGTGTGTGTATTTAGTTCTATATAATTTCATCACGTTTATCCACTACTACATTAGAATAATACATTAGTTCTATCTTCACAGGGGTCCCTTGAATCTCCATTTTATAACTACAACCACCTCCCGCTTGTCCCCTCTCTCCATCCCTAACTGCTGGCAATTGCTAATTGATTCCCCATTTCTAAAATTTGCCATTTGAAATATCTTATACAAACGGAATTATATAGTATGCAACCTTTTGGGATTGCTTTTTTTGTTTTGTTTTGTTTTGTTTTGTTTTGTTTTGTTTTACTCAATGCTTACTCAATGATTCCTAGGATACATCCAAGACATCACATCTATCAATAATCTGTTGCTTTTTATTGCTGACTAATATTCCGTGATAGGAGTGTACTACAGTTTAGCCATTCACCCATTGAAAGATATCTGGGCTAGCTTTTGGCTAGGATGACTAACGCTGTTGTAAGTAAATATTCATGTGCAAGTTTTTTTGTAAGTTTTTATTTCTCTCGGATAAATAGTCAAGAGTGCAATAGTTGGCCCTATGATAATGGGTAATCACATGCTTAATTATATTTTTTAAAACTGCCAAATTATCTTGATGGAAGTTGTACAATTTTTACATTCTTAACAGCAAAATATGTATGATCTGGTTTCTCCACATCCTTGTAGACATTTAGTGTTCTCTCTTTTTTCATTTTAGCTGTTGTGATAGCTGTGTAGTACTATCTTATTGTGGTTTTAAGTTGCATTTCTCTGATGACTTAGGATGTTGACTATCTCTTCATGTGCTTATTTATTATTGGCAGATCTTCTCCCATGAAATAAATGTCTGCTCATGCCTTTTGTTCATTTTCTACTTTTTTACACTGTTAAGTTTTGAGAGTTGCTTGAATATATGGTTTGCAAATATGATTTCCCAATCCGAAGCTTTTTTTTCCCTATTCTCTTCACATGGTCTTCTGCAGAACAAAAGTTTAAGTTTCATGTGGTCCAATTTATTCATTTTTCCTTTTATGAATTATTCTTTCTGTTTCCATTCTAAAGAGGTCTTTGACTAACCCTTGATCTTAAAAATGTCCTCGTTTGTTTTTTCCTAAAAAAGTTGCTCCTTTGTTTTTTCCTAAAAATTTAATAGTTTTACATTTTCACTTAAGTCCTTGATTCATTTGAACTTACTGTTGGTATAAGGTGTGAGGTTTAGGTTGGATTTATTTATTTTCCTATGGATGTCCAATGTTCCAGTGCCATTTTTTGAATGGTTAAGATGTTTAAATATAAATTTTAGTTAAATATTCATCCCACTGCTATGGTGGTACAGATAGAGTCATTATCAAATTGACAAAGGGCTTTAAACACTTATTTTTTTTATTCAGAGCAATTCTTTTTATATGATATATCAAACCATAAACAGAACTTTGCTATCAGATAGTCTTTTGAGCACCTTCTGTTGATTGCCCAGTAGTTTAAGTCAAGCTCCAATGGGAATGAGGGAAAATTTTACTTTGAGGACCATCTGTGTTTGCTCAGCTTGTGATCTTTACCTGCATTTTACAAATGATGATGCCAAGGCTCACAGAGTTGAAAGATTCAGTCCACACTTGTCCAATCAGCAAATGTCAGAGTCAGTTCTACCTGATGCCAAATTACTCCAATCTTTTCCTGGCTCAAAGTGCCTCTCATTGGATTCTTGTATGTCTTTCCTAATTTCTAGATGTACGGTTCTTTGTCATTAGTCTAAATATAATTCTTTAACACATTTTCCATTACTTATGGGGATACTCTATGCATTGTTCCATTTTAATTTCTTTTCCCCTAAGATTATTGACAATGGAACACCCTATAAGGATATGAAAACTCTACCATTCTAAAAGCAAAAAATTAAAAACAAATGCAAATGTTTGTACTTATTCTCAGGTTTATGGTTGCCTTCTCTATATAAACATACATTAAAATAGGGCCTTGCTGTTCTCTGCTTTTAATCTTGAAATGATGCATTTTTTTATTCCTAACACACTTTCAAGAAATAAACATTTTCTGCCAGAGCTATGCTTTGGCTCTGAAGGCAGGCTTTGTGTATATTATAGCAGCAAGCATGTTAATGCTGATTACTAACCTGAGCTGCCTCCTCATAATTACAGAACACAGCTAGGGCCTTTGTGGTTTTATCTGTTAAACATTCAGAGATGAATGGAATATGTGGCTTAGAGAAATACAGAGAAAGGGTTGGTACTGAAATGCTGAATTTCAAATGGATTGTCCAAACATGAAGGATATAGCTTGCCAAGATACCTATAATGTGTTTCTTTGGATGTCCTCATGCTAATCATGCCCCACACCCGCAAAATTATTCCATTTTGACTCATATTTGGAATTCTTGGCATTCATGAGAAGGCACAAATAATTTTACAAGGAATCATATATCAATGATCTTGGCCTTTATGTATGATACATGAATTTCATTTAATTTAGCATGCTTACCATTCCGTGTATAATCTGTAGATGTCATCCAAGTTTAAATTATTCCTTTTTTGAAACTTTTAGTAACAAAAACATTATATAATTTTATACTCTCATTACATGTTGTCATTGAATACTCTGCCCTTTGCTGTTCTGAGCTCCCACACTACTAGAAAGCACAGAGGCTGGCATTATATAGGTATGAATATAAATCTTGCAATGGATACTATCATTTTATAAGTTACAAGACTCAAATAAACTTTTTGTGAAAACTTTATACTTGCACAAAAGTGTAATAATGTAATAACATGTTATACAACTCCTATTTTATATGCATACATTGAGTTTTAAATACTTTCTCAGTTTGTGAGTATTCCTCCATATTTTTTTATCATGATATAGAAATATAATTATGGGCTTCCCACACATAAGTGGTGTAACATTGTAATTATTATTTTGTGACTATTTTTTCCCACTGAAAGCCAGCTTGTTACGTTTCAGCTGTGATGCCACACAGGTAACCCAGGCTGTCTGGATTTTTCATTTGTAAAAGTCAGTGAGCAATGTCTACCTCAAAGCAGCGTTGGGAATATCGTTTATTCATCAGCATGTAATCAGAATTGATTTATGTGTTCACTTATTGAGCTCTGACTCTGTACTAAGCACCATTCTGCTCTCATGGAGTTTACATTCTAATGGGGGTAGAGGAGGTAGAAAAATATCACCAAAAATGAACCAGTTAATAACTATGAATAAAAATAAAGTAAAATATGGGGGTAGAAAGTGACCTTGGGGATGGTCATTGATAACATTTTAAATAGGGCCCTTCAGAAATTATATTAAATATGAAATAGAATGACTTAGGAATAAGGCCAAGTATATATTTGTCACTCCAATGGTATTAATTTCTTCCCGTCTTCCTTTGCTCTTGCTCTTTCCTTCCTGATAACCCAGAATGATGATGAGAGTTTAAATGCAAAGGAAGATTTCAAATTTCACCGATGAGAGTTTAAATCCAAAGGAAGATTTCTAATTTCACCATCAGTCCTTAACTGCCTCCTGTGATTTGGTTCAAATTCTTACTTTCTGGGAATGAGGAAAAAAAAAAAAAAACATTGACTAGAGAAGAAACCAGATTTTCATCTGATCCTGCTTTCAACTAGATCTGCAAACTGAAAAGAAGAGTCTCTTAATATCTTGGCTTATTCTTCTGAGAAAGGAGAGCTAGAGGTTCCTAAGTATTCTTGCACTAGATATTCTTTAGTCTCTCTACTCTAACCTTAAATGATTCAGTAGGATTAAAACATTCCACAGTTTAAGACTTCTGATAAAATGTTGAAATACTCTTTATTCTAGGAAAATATGCTACTTTCTTAATACTTGTGTTATGCCTTCCCTTCCCAACCTTTTATTTTAAAAAAGTTTATCTTTATGAAAAATGAGGCATTTTAATCTCTAAACTCGATTCCTCTTATTTTTGTGCATTAAAAATTACAATAGTTGCCACCATATGCTTGCTTTTAAAAATAATTTGAACTATTTGGTAAAATATCTTCAGAAAATATAAAAAGCCACCATAAATGGAAGAATAGTTAAGATAGAGTGACTCAACTATACTTTTCATTTCATAAAACATATTTCATTTTAATATTGTTTCTGAAAGAATACCAGACATTTAAGTACATTAATTCATAATATCTAAATAATTGTTCTAATTCTGAAAAATCTTGATGAAACCACTTAATTTCTGAAAACCATTAGTAAGCTAACATGCTGATCATCAGCTCTTGTCATATATAATTTGCATGTTAGACTCATCCATTTCAAGGTGATTAACAGTACATTCAGTTATCTGATCAGACTATTTACTATGGAAAAATCATCTTCTTCCAATTTCCTGGAGATGCCATCAAGATCCTGGCACCTTAAGTGCAGCTATTTCAGAATTGCCCTTGGATCTGAACTGATGGTTTCATTTTTTAGGCATGCTTGGAATATTCTCAATTCCAGGTCATTAGCCAATCTCATTCTATCAATGATGGAAGCCACCAGCTTTGAAAAGAAAGCTGGGATTAAGAACATTCTTGTTGTCATACACACAAAAGTAAAACACTATGTTCAGTTTGATGATGAGCTGCCGTAAAATAGTGTGATTCTGTTTTATAAAAAGTTAGGAACTGTATTATTCATGTGTGTTTTCAGCATCAGCATCTAGGGCACATGGTGGTTTCATAATAAATGGGTGTTGAAATATGGTTAGCTGCTTTACTAGTTGAGTGTATTACTTGTAATTATTCATGATTGGGATATATTTGTAAACCAGACTCTTTCAAAACAGTGACTGTGTGTTTGTTAGTGCATTTACAATGTCAGAAATAATGGCTGGCATAAGGCATTATTCAATAAACATTTCTTGATGGAATTTGTGAGTATATGTAAGATAGTTTCAACATCTTGTTTCCCTGTTGGCTGAGAGCCATGAAGGAAATGCAGATCTCAACATTATAACCATAAGGAACTGAATTCTGGCAACTAGCTGAGTGACTTTGGAAGTGGAGTATCTCCCGGGATGTCTAGAATAGATCTCTGCAGGCAAACATTTTGAGTGTGAAAGCTTGAGTAGAAAACTCTGTAAACTTGTTCTTGGACTTCTGACTTACATAACTATGAGGTAACAAATGGGTGTTCTTTTAAGCCCCTAATTTTGTGGTAATTTGTTACTCAGTGTTAAGAACCAAATATGGAAGATTTAAATGACTGGAAGAATATGTTTTAATATTTTGATACAATTTTTTATAAAATGTTGATCTTTGTATCTCAAAGCTATTATCCAAGAATTACATTGATCTCCAAAATCATGTTAAGATTATCTTTAATAAATCTTCAATATGAACAGGATAACTAATACATATGAATAAATCTTTTTTGTTACTCTTTTCAGAAATGCAGTCTTGAGTCTCATGGGAAACTGGCTAAAAAGTGCAAATCAGCTGTACTGGAAAAACAGCCCTAAACTGGTGTGTCCTGACATCTTATTCAACACTTGAAGGACACATTTGCTATTCTATCTTGCAAAGCATGTTTTAATTTAATCTAGGAGAAGTAAAGGAAGAAAAACTATTTAAAGTATACCAGTACTTTCAGTTTCTCCTGTTTTTTTTTTTTTTTTTTTTTTTTTTAAGAAATGTTCTCATTTTCTTTTAATCTATTCCTTAAAAATGTGACATCTTCCTGTGGAAAATATTTATAGTATGTACTAAGCTATTAATTGTTTACTGCATTCTCCATGTCTACATGAAAATCTAACACTAGTATCACAGAGTATCAGGCTCTGTGTAATACAATTTGAATTGCTAAATCCTTATATTATATGGCTTGGTATTTTGATTAATAAAATGAATTCCAGTGCATTTTCAATTTCCAGAACACATTTTTGCACAGAATCACATGTAAATCACAAAAACTATAAAAATAAAATTAAAGGAAAATTACATTAAAATATAGTTCTTAAACATTTTTCTACATTATTTGGTTGGGGAAATTATTTCTAACTATTTTGCCTGATATATGCTCAATAAATTCACAATGGGGGCGCCTGGGTGGCTATCAGTTAAGCTTCAACCTTCAACTCAGGTCATGATCCCGGGGTCCTGCGATCGAGTCCCTCATCGGGCTCCCTGCTCAGCAGGGAATCTGCTTCTCCCTCTCCCTCTGCAGCTCCCCCTACATGTGCTCTCTCTCTCTCTCTCTCTCAAATAAATAAAATCTAAAAAAATTCACAATGCATATTTCTGAAATAAATAGATAGCTTGACTCTCAAGAAAAAGACAAAGTAGATTGACTGAAATGCAAAGTTTACTCTATGGCAGGAGTTGTTAATCTTGGGGTCCACAGGCATTTGAGGTGTTTGCAGATAGAATTCTGGAGGTTTGTGATATTGAATAGAGGAAAAAAATCATCTTTATTTTCACTGACTTTTATAAAAGTGGTCAACAAGCTCCAGCACTATTAGAATATCTATGCTTTAGACACTGCAGTATTTTCCTATTACAGTGCAATTGTTGCCATTCCTCAAGATATCCTTTATGGTCATCAGTATTTTGAAATTTTGTTAATTATTAAACCTGCCACTAGATCTTGGAATTTAATGCATTGATAACAAGTTCCATGTACAAGATACTACATATTTAATCACATAATAACTTGATAACTCTATTTAAATTTGTGCCTGAAAGTATTTTAGGCATATTTTAAAACATTATTTTGAGAAAGTGTGTATAAGCTCTACAGAGTTTCCAAAGTGATTGAGGCCCACATAAATAAAGGTTGACACTCCTTGGGTATTTATCCAAAGGAAACAAAAACACTAACTGAAAGAGGTCTATGTATCCCCATGTTCACTGTAGCATTACTTACAATAGCCAAGACGTGGAAGCAACCTAAGTATCGATTGACAGATGACTAGATGAAGAAAATGTGGGAAGAGCGTGCGTGCATGCGTACCCATGTGTGCATGCATGCGTACACACACATAGGAATATTATTTAGCCATAAAAAAACAAGGAATTCTCGTCATTTGTGATACAACATGGGTGGACCTTAATGGCATTACACTAAGTAAAATATGTCAGATAGAAAGACAAATATGATGTGATCTCATTTGCATGTGGAATCTAAAACACAAAAACAAAACAAAAAGAAAAAAATCCCTAAACTCATAGAAACAAAGAACAGATTGGTAGCTGCCAAAAGCAGGGGATAGGAGGTGGGCAAAATGGTTAAGGTGGTCTAAAGGTATAAGGTTCCAGTTATAAAACAAATAAGTCTGGGAATGTAATGTATGGCATCATGACTATAGTTAAAAGCTGTATTTTATATTTGAAAGTTGCTAAAGAGTAGATCTTAAAAGTTCTCATCATAAGAAAAACAGTGTAGTTATGTGTGGTGATCAATGTTAACTAGATTTATTGTGGTGATCATTTTGCAATGTACAAAACTATCAAATCATTATATTGTACACCTAAAACTAATATAATATGTACATTATATCTCAATTTAAGAAAATGGAAAAAGAAAGACAACTTACTCCTTATCCTATGGGCCTTTTATAACTTGGATTACCATAATTATGATCATTTTGAAGGAGTCCTGAAGCGACTTCTACAAAAATCACCAAAAATATTTTTTCCTTTGATACATAAATATGATATAAAGTTACAACCTCAAAAGTTGAAGATCTTTCTGGAATCAACTCAAACATTTTACCCTGTCATTTAGTTGATGTGTTGCTGTCTGAAATGTGGATTGATGGTTGACAGCATTGAGGTTATAAATTATGCATGCCAATTTAGTGAACACAATTAAACTGAGGCAGTATGGGTAATTTAAATAATTACACATATAAATAGTATTATTAGTCTTGTCAAAATCTGTACCTATACTAAATGTCAGCATTAATATCAACAAAGGGTGCTAAGGATTCGGGATTTTGCATCAGTATGTTTGGGAGACTGATTTCAAGATCAATTACTTGTTTAAATAATATTAGCATAAATTTGTCTCACAACTTTTGTTTTTGATTTTTATCTGAAGTGTGAGTAAGAATATAAAATCTTTAAAGTTTTAGTTATCTTACTAAGCTTAATGGCACATAAAAGTTAAAAATCAGCAATTTGTAATACATGGTAGCTTACTATTTATAGTTTTCTATAGTACTTTTTGATAATTACAATATTTTACTGTATATGTTTGTATATTATAAATATACATGTTTTTCCATTATCTAGAATATACTCTTTATTGTAACTCTCCTGAGATCCTACTGTCTACCTAAAGGTGAAGGATAAAGAATTTTTTAGCCAGATTAATTGTTTTTTTCAAATATATCACACATACATTTAAAAAAAAAAAAACTTATAGATGTGGGACATTACTGGATTAGCAGTGAGTTATGTTTCAGTTTTTGGACTACATTCCTGTATAGATAGGCTGTGTTGGTCGGCTTTTCGATTTAATTGACTTGGATTTGATACCAAAGAACTACCATGTTAGTAGAAAATTTTTAAAGATTTATTGTAGCATTTTTGTAACTAAACAGTGGAGGAAAAAAATGGCTCAAAGGAGCTTAGATAGTATTGCAGTTTAGCTCTATGTAGGGCAAAAATGCACTTGGGTAAAATAAAATCACTTTCACATTAGGTGACTTAGTATAAATAAGTTGTTAGCAATTTTAACCCATTTAATTGATATTTACAGAATGCCAAGTGTATCTGCAACTCAAAGCTACACACACACACACACACACACACACACACAAAATGCCTCTGTGGAAGATATCTTGATCTTACATCATACAATCTGTAACATTTTCCAAAGTATGTTTTTTAAATTAGAAAATCAATATTTAAAAATTTTCTTGTTAAATATTAATTTTTTACATTCTTTTTACCATGCTTTTCAACAAAGATGTTTTATGCATATTTTAAATTTTAAAATAAAAATTGTAAAATCAGCTATGAAAGCTATTATTGCCCAATAGGTTCTCTACAAGACTTTAAATAAGTATCATGATGAGAATATTGAAATTTTATATTACAATGAACAAATTAGAGGACTATTGAAATACAGAAACAAATCCATTAAATGGGAATTTATTAGATTCTTTCCTTAGTCATTGCCCTTAATTATGCTCATTTGGGATATTCTACCAAGTTGACAATTATATCTATACATGACAAAGTCATACGCTGTTACAAACTTGCATATAGTTAAGTTTCCAAATGAGTGATACAGATAGAAAGCCATGTAGTCTCTTGAAAAGAGAAAGATCAAATGTCATCGGGGAACAGGGTTGACCTTGTAGATGGATAAATATTAAAGAAAGAAGGAAGAGTCTTTTCAATCCAATATCCATGCATCCTTACACACACATGCAAACACACACACACACACACACACATGCACTTTAGTATTTTGGAGCATTTGTAATTTTGTAAATGATAATATTCTGTAAGTAATCATTCCAACAACTGTATAAAGTAAGTAAAGTCAATCATCTCCATTGAGTAATTAAGTTGGTTAAGACATGGAATTAGGTGGAATTGCCCAAGGCAAGTGAGTAGGAAAGGGATGACCATCTCTACCTACCGTGAGTCCTATGCTGTCTACCACACACTGCAAGAAAGATGGGACAAGGGAAAGTGTAAAGACTGTCTTTAAAGGGATGAGTTAAAGAAAAATATTTTCTGACGTTGAGAGAACTCATTCAAACTAAAGAAAAAATTAATTCATTTATTCAATTGGGCATATACCATGAGGCAGCACATACATTAGGAATAAAGCAGTAAATTGGAAAGTCAAGGAAATCCTCTAATCTTATGAGGCTCACATGGAGTAGAGAAAAACAAAGAATAAAGAAATAAAAAGAACATAGTTTCACAAAGTAATTAGCTGCTAGGAAATGGGTGTAGGGCTCAAAAGGAAGCCATTTCAGACAAGAGCAATTAGTATAGTAATGGTAAAAGCTTAGAGAAGTCCATCCACTATCCTTCCTTTTTTCTTTTTTTTTTTTTTAAGATTTTATTTATTTATTTGAGAGAGAGAGAATGAGAGACAGAGCACGAGAGGGAAGAGGGCAGAGGGAGAAGCAGACCCCCTGCTGAGCAGGGAGCCCGATGCGGGACTTGATCCCGGGACTCCAGGATCATGACCTGAGCCGAAGGCAGTCGCTTAACCAACTGAGCCACCCAGGCGCCCTATCCTTCCTTTTTTCATGACAGAAAATGGAACAATTGTATCAAATATTTGGATTCAGCAATTTAAAAAAAGTGGACTTCCAGTTCTACAAAACCATAAAGTTGACTCAAACAAGAACTGTTGAAGTCACAGGCTGAGGCTTGCCAACATGCATGTCTCTGTAGCATCCGAGCACCAGCCTTTGAGTTCACTTTCCTGGCTGCTCTGTGAGGACACTGTGTGTCAAAGCCTCTACAACCTGGGACCTGTGTGTATGTGTGTGTGTGTGTGCGTGCGTGTGTGTCTGTACATAGTGCTCCTGTCTTAAATAACTCTACTTTTAGCTACTCATAGTCCATGACATAGTCCAAAACATTGACTCATAGTCCATGACAGATGCTTAGAAATATTCTTTCAAGCCAATACGTGAGGACAGGATATGATCTAATACTGGGATCCACTACGGTAGCTACTGGCCACCCGTGGCTACTGAGCACTTGAATTGTGGCTAGTCTGTACTGGGAAGTGCTGCAAATGTAAAATACTTACTTTAAGACTTTGAAAATACTGGGTTAGATAAAATATTATTTGATCTGTTCCTACTCTTTTTAAAACATGGCTACAAAATATATTTAAAGCCATATATGTGTCTCATATTACAATTTATTGGATAGCATTACATAGAGGGAAGGAACTCAAGGACTGAGAACTAAGCTTAATCTCTAAAAATCTAGGCCATGAATGGATCTAAACCCAGACAATTTCAATGAGAGAGGCACTTAACCACTTGAAAATGAAAAAACCTGACACTCTTCTACTGACATTATTGTAAATTACATGTATGATTATGGCTACAAAATGTCATGCACAAATTACAATCTGCACAAAAATTCCTCAATGACCATTTGAATGTACCTATTGCCATAAACATAGTTAAGATGCTTGAGCTGCATACTTTTGCTTTAAATGATTATTTTTATTCTAAGCACCACTCTCATTTTGCGATTATCCTGAACACTTTAAAAAATACTCATACTGGGTAAGAAATATCTTCAAGCAACATTTCAATCCCTTTGAGATACCTCCAATTCACTGTTTAATGCATCAAATCCAAATATAGCTGCATTACTTTTTATATCCAGTTAAGGACACTAGGGGGAGTCTCAGAGAATTATACAGTTTTGAGAAAATCATTTATCTCTGTTAACATAAGACCAATTTAACATAATTGTGCTGTTTATTTTCCCCAGATACTCAAAGAATTTACCAAAAAAATAAGAATAATCCATTAGAGCCTCAAGTGTATGCATGAGATTGCTGTTGAAAATTATTTTGCTATACACACACACACACACACACGTATAATAATGTACACACAGACCACATGCACATTTTCCCAATTAATGATAAATTTTTCCAAACAGACCTGAAATACAAACACCACATGTGCATAGCACAACTAACAAACTGATCTAAGTGTCCAGACTGATTGAACATTTATAATCAGGCATATATTGTGTTGTCTTTCCTCCCCTTGGCAATAATAACACCCTTTTGGAGAATTTTGTTAGGTACAAAGCTTCTTAGTTAATGATCATGAATGCAATCAATGATTCTCAAAATATGGTCCCTGGATGAGCAGTATCACCATCATCTGGGAACTTTGGAAACATGCAAATTCAGCGTTCCCTCCCCCCAAGACAAAATGAATCAGAAATTTGGAATGGGATTCAAAAATCCGTTTTAACAAACCCCACAGGATTTTGCTTCTTGCTAAAGTTTGAGAATCACTGGATTAGAGGAAAACTTTACAGTGTGATAAATTGAAAAAAATTTCTAGTGAGCTAAAATGAAATCAGCATTTATCAGGTTAATGTGACACTGAAGTCCAAAATCAAAATTCACAAAGTACCTAAAGAGTATTAGAATTTTTCCTTAAGGGAATAAACACATCACAGAAAAATAAAATTTCCCACTATTTCTACTTTTATGATTCTCTATTCTTGCTCAGAAGAGAAATTGTGAATCCATGAATAGAAGATAGCAAGGCCAGTGATTCTATCTGTGCTTAGAACAGCACCTGGCATATAATAAGCATGATGCCATTGTTAGCTGCTATTCTAATTTTCAATGTTGGTTTTGTTGTTAGTGTTTCCTTTGCTAGATGACAAATTCCTAAAGGGTATTCACAAGGTGATAAATAAACTGCTGTTGAATGAGAAGAAAGGTCTCATGATGAAGTATTTTTATTTCTACGATACAATGTGAAATATGTTTACCAATGGTTTAAGCACTAGGCTTTGAGAATACTGAGGATTAAAATTCTACAAAAGGACAGCTTGGAAATTTCCCTTGAGGTGCCATTTGAATGGTAGAAAAAAAAGTGAAATTCCTACACAGACAGCATATTATTAGCAAGGCAATGTGGTTAATAATATGTATATGGGAGTGTGGCAGTGGTGAAAAGGGGAGTTGTCTTGATTTCCTAGGACTGCCATATCAGAGTACCACAGACTGGTGGCTTAAATAACACACATTTATTGTGGAGGCTAGAAATCCAAATCAAGATGTCAGCAGGGTTGATTCATTTCAAGGGCTATGAGGGAAGAATCTGTTCCAGGCCTCTGGAACCAAATTGGTTTTATAGATGGCCCCATCTTCCTCCCTTCTTTTCACATCATCTTTCCTCAATGCTTGTCTCTACATCCAAAGTTCCCCTTTTTATAAGTACACCCCTCAGGTTGGATTAGAGCCCACCCTAATGACCTCATTTTAACTTTTTTACTTTTCTAAAGACCCTCTCTCCAAATAGTTCCACTCCGAGGCACAGGGCATCAGAATTTCATGAATTCTTTTTTTTTTTTTTTAAAGATTTCTGTCTCTTTTAAAGAGACAGAAAGGGGGAGAGAGAAACTGAAGCAGACTCCGCGCTGAGTGCGGAGCCCGACAGGGACTTGCTCTCACAACCTGGAGATCATGACCTGAGCCAAAATGATGAGTCGGCTGTTTAACCGATTGCGCCACCCAGATGCCCGTAGGACTTCATGAATCCTGAGAGTGGGGCCAGTAGTTAACCCATAGTAGTGTAATGCATCATTAGAAGATTTTAAGAAGGGGAGCGATATAATGTGCTATCTGCAAGCCACAGGCAATAAGGATTGGAACGAGAGAAAAGAGAGAGGCAAAGGCTTGAGTCTCCAGTCACATGAAAAGGCTGTTTAAATAGAATCAAGGAGGAGGTCTGAGTATAGCAGAATCAGGGGGAATTCAGTAGCTACCTGAGATGAAGAAATGTGTTCAGGTGGTTTTTTAAGTAAAGGAAGAAACAACAGGAAGTGATTTAAAAAATGACCTCTAGGATTTTATCTGGGTTCATTATTAGATGGTGATGATAATAGAGAACAAGCATGATAAAGAATACAAAAAAAAAGGTATGGAATAAAATTTGGATCCAGTGTGCAATTAGATATAAAGGCCAATGGATTGGAGGAAATTTGGGGCTAGGAACATCCAGTTAGCACAGAGCAGGTATAGAAACCATGGGAATAAATACAAGTACTCAGCAGAGCTTAGAGCTTAGAATGGGGAAACATAGGTTGAGTGGGAAACACTGAAAAAATTAATGTCTAAGAATTAGCAGCCACACAGGAGACTGTAAAAGTCAGAGAAATTATTAAGGAGGAGGAAGGGAGTCAGGAGAATTGAATTGTGGAAATCTCACAAGAAGAAAGTTAAATGTTGAAATGCTGTGAAAAGTCAGGCCCTTTAAAGCCTGAGAAGGGGCCACTTTGTTTGGTTATTTGACTTCTAAGGACAGCAGTGTAGAATGTTCCAGAAAGTATCTGTGTGTGTGTGTGTGTGTGTGTGTGTATTTATGTAACATATTAAAGATACATAACACTCTGGGGAAGAGATCATCTTCATATTCTTTAGTCCCTATTCTACTGTAGCACAGAGCTGTCAACTTTATTTGCTAATTCATTTGCTTGACCAAATATTTAATAATCATCTATCATGAGCCAGACACTGAGATAAACTCTGGAAATACACAGTTAAAGTATTATGGCCTCTATCCTCAGAGAGCTTTCAAATTCATGTGGTATTTACATTAATGGAGGGGTGCATAAGGTGCTCATTTGTTGCCTCCTGCCATTCTAGAAAACAAAATTTGCTTTTGCTTTTTTTTTTTTTTTTGGCCTGCAGCTGAGCTAAAATTTTATAATAGATTGTTGTGACTCTTCTTGACATTTTAGGATGTTCTTGTTCTCCCTCTGCAGTGAAGAAGTGGATAAAAATAGAGATGTCATGAAATGGCAATCTACAGGCTACCAAATCTAAAAACAGGTTCAAGTGTGAGAGAAAGTTGCTAGCCAGTGTTTGTGTTACCTGAAGTGGATTACTGAGATTTTGAACATGCTTTTACTCAGTTCATCCAGATACTATTATTACTGCTCTCTTAAATAGGATTCCAACCATAACTACCTTCACTATTACTATGATTCTCAGTAGAAAACATCAAACATCTTACATCATAAATTGGAAAGCATTTTCTTGAATTTATTTATATATATTGAAGCAAATCAAATTAATCCCAGAAAATTGTTCTGGTCATTTATTAGTTTTTTTTTTTTAATTTGCTTTCTATTTTTTCTTTGTTTTTTGTTTTTATTGTTTGAGGAGGCAGGATTTTGAAAATTTACAAGTAATATCATAAACTGTGTATACAATTATGGCTGTCTGTTTCAATTAAAAAATGCATTGCATGACAGGGTTCTGTTTCACAAAGAGATTTTTAAAAAATTGGATTTGCCTGTGCAACCTAGGCAGTAGAGTTCTTTCTTCCTGAATATACAACCTTTCATAAATATTGCTAACAGGCCAAAAAGCTGGCATTTAAATGTCATTACTATAAATAAACCATAAAATCTGATGCTGATCTGAAGGTTCAGTATAATAGAGTAACTGGAGAATAATTATTTTTAAAGGAGATGAGCAATTTGAGATTTATGGTACCAATGATTTCTCTCTTTAAAGAACCCTAACTTAATTAAAGGTTAAGGATAAAAGCCAAGCTAATTGTGTCTTCAGGAAGGGTCAATGGCACCACCATTTTCCTGGTCACTTTGGCCAAAAACCTGGGAGTCACCTTTGACCTCTCCCATGTCCTGTCAATCACCAAGTTGTATGTCTTTTCACAATGACTCATTTCTGTTCTATCAGGCTAGTCCAGGCCATACCCATCATACATTTCCATTACTACAATAATTTTTAACAAGAATTAATATTAGAGGAACATTTCAGGATACATCTTGACAATCATAGCAGATATCATAAAACTTTGTAAATTTAGTATATTTTCTTAACTGATCTTTTCTTCATCCTCTTCCAGTTGATTGTCTGAAGTATATAGTGACTGAATTGTGTATGAAATAAGGATAAACCTCTTCATCTAACATTTAAAACAATGGGTTAGCTGATTTTATCCTGCCCAATTAATATTGTTTCCTCTCCATTACTCCCCATAGCTAATTCTCCACTTCATAATTCTTGTACTTCCCAGAAGCTTCCCCTTTTACTTTTTGGGCATCCATTTTGCACATTCACAATGTATATTCATTCTCCCTTTTTAATTTCCACCAAACCAATTCTTACACTTAAAAAAAAATGTATCCCAAGTGAGATCCTCTTAGCTAAGCCCAGCCTATCACATTTTCTTTTTGCTTAAATACAAATCTATACTATGCAAATTAGCAATCAAATCTATATTTCCTTACATAAGGTTTTCTTGATGTTTTATGAATTTATACTATGTTCTCAATTACTAGAACTTGTGAGTACCTCAAGGTCAATGACCCTAAACATTGCTACTTCAAGTACATTTGTTATTTTTCTTATGAACTATGTATTTTGAAAGTTTTGTGTAACCAACGATACTTACTAACAAAATGACCACTTTTTTTGCAGTAGATAAGCAGAATTACTGTTCTGTAGCTGATACTATTCTAGACCTGAGAAAAGACTGATGCTTTATCTATTCAACTTGTAGAAATCTTAAAATTAGCTCAAGGACTCCCATGTTTTACCTTTTAGAACTTTTAAGCATCTGGGGGCATGGCTGTGGCTAAGGGTCACTTCTTATTTTTGTTATACTCTCATCAACCAACAACATTGCAGGTGTTTAGTAAAGGTTTAATGCTGTCTAGCCCTAATGATTCTTAATGACAGCTAGGAGGAATAGAACAAACTTACAGCCTCAGAGAGCAAAGGTAGTTGTTGTTAAAGGTTATGTTCCCTACATTTGTATCTTTGGGGTAAATACCCAGTAGTGCAATTGCTGGGTCGTGTGGTAACTCTATTTTCAACTTTTTGAAGAACCTCCACACTGTTTTCCAGAATGGCTGCACCAGCTTGCATTCCCACCAACAGTGTAAGAGGGTTCCCCTTTCTCTGCATCTCTGCCAACATCTGTCATTTCCTGACTTGTTAATTTTAGCCATTCTGACTGGTGTGAGGTGATATCTCATTGAGGTTTTGATTTGGATTTCCCTGATGCTGAGCAATGCTGAGGACTTTTTCATGTGTCTGTTGGCCATTTGGATGTCTTCTTTGGAAAAATGTCTGTTCATGTCTTCTGCCCATTTCTTGATTGGATCATTTGTTTTTGGGTGTTGAGTTTGATAAGTTCTTTATAGATTTTGGATACTAGCCCTTTATCTGATATGTCATTTGCAAATATCTTCTCCCATTCTGTCAGTTGTCTTTTGGTTTTGTTGACTGTTTCTTTTGCTGTGCAAAAGCTTTTTATCTTGATGAGGTCCCAATAGTTCATTTTTGGTACATGCACCCCAATGTTTATAGCAGCAATGTCCACAATAGCCAAACTGTGGAAAGAGCCAAGATGTCCATCAACAGATGAATGGATAAAGAAGATGTGGTATATATATATACAATGGAATATTATGCGGCCATCAAAAGGAATGAAATCTTGCCATTTGCAATGACGTGGATGGAACTGGGAGGGTATTATGCTGAGCAAAATAGGTCAATCAGAGAAAGACATGTATCATATGACCTCACTGATATGAGGAATTCTTAATCAGACTGAGGGTTGCTGGAGTGGTGGGCGGTGGGAGGGATGGGGTGGCTGGGTGATAGACATTGGGGAGGGTATGTGCTATGGTGAGCTCTGTGAAGTGTGCAAGACTGTTGAATCACAGATCTGTACCTCTGAAGCAAATAATACATTATATGTTAAAAAAAAAAAAAAGAAGAAGAAGAAGATAGCAGGAGGGGAAGAATGAAGGAGGGGAAATTGGAGGGCGAGATGAACCATGAGAGACTAAGGACTCTGAAAAACAAACTGAGGGTTCTAGAGGGAAGGGGAGTGGGTTAGCCTGGTGATGGGTATTAAAGAGGGCACGTTCTTCATGGAGCACTGAGTGTTATATGCAAACAATGAATCATGGAACACTACATCAAAAACTAATGATGTAATATATGGTGATTAACATAACATAATAAAAAAAAATAAAGAAGGTTATGTTTTTTTCAAATGTGGGCCTAAGTTTAAAACATAAGATCATGGGGTGCCTGGGTGGCTCAGTTGGTTGAGCGTTCAACTCTTGATTTTAGCTTGGATCATGATCTCAGGGTCATGGGATCAAGCACTGCATCTGTCTCCATGCTCAGCATGGAGTCTGCTGGAAATTCTTTCCTTCTGCCTTTCCATCCACCTCTTGTTTTTTTTTTTTTTTTTTGTATTTTAATAAGTAAATACACACATAAAAATATATACTTTAAAAAATATAATATTGTGGTATTATCAAGTAAAGGGCTTCCATTTTTAAGATGAGCACATTCTTGAGTGCTAGAAAGGTGGTCATTAGGCCAACAGGAGGGAAAAGGTAATTAAATTGTTCTCCCAAATGGTTCTTTATTGCTGAGTTCCTGCATGTCACGTCCTTATCACTTATATTTGCCAAGTAAAATAAAGTATATTACTTTAGCTAATGAAGCTTAGCAGATCAATTAAATGGTATAATCAGATAGTAAGCTACAAGAACAAGTAGGAAAAAATAAAATAAATGAAGAGATTAAAATAAAATAAGACCAAAATACATACATACTTATATACATACATACATACATATACACATAAAGGAACAGCAATCAGGCTACTGTAAACAACCATTGATAAAGTTAACAATATAACAATCTGAGTGATGATTTGGATGATAAGATTGAAATTAAAAAGCAGATGATAAAAATGATATAACACTAGCCCCAAAGAGAGGTCTCCTATTAATGTCCTAATGCAGGAACAAAGCACAGAAAGAACTAAGCAGATACAAGCCAGTCTGGTTAGTTACTCTTCTACTTGTGTTGGGGGCCTCTATTGATGGCTGTAGGCAGAGAGCCCAAGGATGAAGGCTAAAGCAAGGTATCTAATGCTTGAGAGCAGGCCCTGACTGAGAAAGGAAATAGGGTTTGTTTTTGAGTGCCTATTGACATGTGATTTCATCTTCTACATGTAATTTCATCTTCATACTAGCCAATTAAGATAGGTGGCATTATGTTTATTTTCTGTATTTAAAAAAGAGACTCCATTTTTTGTAACTTAACCAAAATCATACCTTTTCTTGGAAGGAGCAATAAAAATTTATGCCCTATTTAATCAGCCTCCGAAGTTCAAACACACGGATCCAGCTGACCTCCATCTGGTCTTAACAGGTAGACAAACTAGACAGAAAATTTCCCTTCAAACACATGAACCAAAAGTTTAAGTAAAGAACTTCCAAGGGTGCCTGGGTGGCTCAGTCAGCTAAGCAGCTGCCTTCAGCTCGGGTCATGATCCCAGCATCCTGGGATTGAGCCCTGCATCGGGCTCCCTGCTCAGCAGAGAGCCTGCTCCTTCCTCTCCCTCTGCCTGCCATTCCCCCTGCTTGTGCTCTCTCTCTCACTCTCTCTCTCTCTGTTTCAAATAAATAAATAAAAAATCTTAAAAAAAAAACCTTCCAAATAATTCAAATAAAATTCCATTCTTGCTCAGGTAATATTTGCAGTATGGCATGCTTGTTAGGATTTTCTGTGGAAATATTTGTGGAAGCTCCTTTCGATAATTTATTCAAGAAATTTACTGAACTTAATACTACAGGCATAGTAAAGAATAAAATATTCTCTGCCTTCATGGTACATACAGTTTAAGAAAAAAATAATTTAAAAATAAAAGCATAAATAAACATAGCTTCAAACTTTGAAAAAGTCATTTGACACAGAAGAGCAGGATGGGCTTAGATAGTTAGAATACAGAAAAAACATTTTGACTGGGGACAAAAATGTTCCATGGTAAAGATGTTATCTTTCATCTGTTATGGTTGCTGTAAGAAGCCAATGGAAGAGGTTTGCCCAGGAAAGTAATAAGATTCCACTTCTATTTTTAAAAGATTTTTCTGGCAGTTGTGGAGGAAGGATCAAAGAGAGTCAGTAGGAGAATCAGGGAGAGGAAAGAAAGCAATTACATGCCTAGGAAAAAGTAACAGGATTAGAGCAAGGTGAGAAGAATGATGATAGAGAGACTTGGATGGGTTTTAAGAGATGTTTTGTAGGGAAAAGGCCAGCCTACAATGATGGATATTATATGAGGGCTGGGGGTAGGCGGAGGTGTCACAGGAATATGACATTTATTCCAGCCACTTTGTGTACAGAGGTGCTATTTATTAAAACAAAGAAGGCTGGAGAAATTGCAGGTTTAGGAGGAAAGATCAGTAGGTTGGGCTTAAATATTACGTGTGAAAAATTTCTTTAACATCTAGTTGCAGATGCCGGGTAGTCTGTTGAATATGGTGGTCTGAAGCTATGAAGAAGAGGAAATGGGGAATCAGCTGTAGATGGCTGATCTCGGAAGTGATGAGAGCCATAAGATTGCTAAGGTAAGTGGATGGTGTTAGAAGGGAGGCCAGGGAGAGGCAGAAGGAGGCAGAGGAGAGGCAAGAATGAGGCACTGTGGGGTCCAAGAAAGATGGAACATCAACTGCATAAAAACAGCTAAGAGGTCACAAAAGATGATGATTAAACAGCCCATGTTGACCATTACAACAAAGAGGTTACACATGACCTTAACAAAAGCAATTCAAGCCGAATGGCATTGGGATTAGCAGGAGAAGAGGAACAGAAAATGGGAGGTGAGAAATGAAGCCAGACTATGTAGACCACTTTGATGGGGGCTTGGTTGGGAAGACGAATAGACACACAGGAAAGTAATAAAAAGCTGTAGCTTAATTTGATGATATATAATACAGAATAGATTTGAATGCTAATGGGAAGGATTCAGTAATAATAAAAAGTAACAAAAACAACTAATGTTCAAATGTGTCCTGCGTGCTGGGAATTCTTCCATATGTTCACCCATATGGACTTATTTAATACTCATGACAATCCTATAAAATAGTTACTACTGTTTTGCATGTAAGACAAGGAAACTGGGGGCACAGAAAGATGAACTTGTCGAAGATCCCAAACTGGTGATTGAAAGAGTCAGGATTTAGAGTCTTGCTCTAGTTTTGGCTCTTAATATTCTACAATATATTAGCTTTTCAAGAGGGAAAGTTCAAAGTGTAGGCAAAAGAGGATACAACAGATGAAATCTATGGAAAGCAGGGGAAAAAAGGAATCTAAAATAAATGTGGAGGGATTGGATGATGTTAGACAAAAGACCTATTCTTTGTTGGATTTGGAAGCATCTTAATAAAGAGGGCTTGTTTATCATATCTGATCAACTATGACTCAATGAATCTTCAGATAATAATAAGTGACAGTAATCCTTTCTTTTGAGAAAAAAATAAATGGATTATGACAAGGCTGGAGGTTTTCTAAACAAGTACTAGTTTTTGTTTTATTTTGTTTTTTTTCTTTTTACTTCCAACATCTAAGTAGCATACTTCAGAAATTGAAACCCTCAATCCAGATGTGTTTTCCAGTACCCCTGTAAGTGATAAATTGCTTCTAATTTGATTAAGTACAAAAGTGATTATTATGTGGCATTGCTGATTTCAGGTGTGGCTGAAGCATGTATAAAGTGCTTTTGGATATGCTAACAACTCAATAGTGTTAATTAAAGGCAATAATATGCTTGGCTCTGATTTGGAGGGTTCCTGCTTAGATGGAGACAATACTGAAAGTACAAGAAAAAAAAAAAAAGGAAGAAGGAAAAAAAGCAAAAAAGCTGAATTTTGAGAATTTTTCTTATATCAGCAGAATTTGTTGGTTTCCAATGTGAAGCCATGTAATCTCCTGGCTCACATAAATGAAATTCTTATGAATTTCCATAAAATTCTTATGTCTCCCAATTTAGTGAAGATGGGTATGGAGGTTGAAGGGAAAGAAAAAGGAAATCTCCTATTTACTGATAGAAGGTTTTCTTCTGGTAATCTTTTCTAAAATTACTAAGTTATTTCTTAAAAGTTGAGGAATATATTTTTAGGTTAAAAAGAGTTACCATGTGGTAGTACTATATATAGATATATAATACACATGAAATTTGTTTACTAATTATATTCTACTCTGATTATGGATGAAGCTTCTAAAAGATAATCCATTCAGAAGAGAATTAAACCAATGTTTTGTTAGAAGGAACAGCAACATTTGGGATAATTTGGCTGTTGTTGATAATGCTGCTATAAACATCAGGACGCATGCATCCCTTTGAATCATTTTTTTTGGTGTCCTTTGGGTAAATACCTAGTGCTGCAATTGCTGGGTCATAGGATATTTCTAATTTTAACATTTTAGGAACCTCCATGTTTTCCAGAGTGGCTGTACCAGTTTGCATTCCCACCAACAGTATAAGATGGTTCCCCTTTCTTTGTATCCTAATCAACACCTGTTGTTTCCTGTGTTGTTAATTTTAGCCATTCTGACAGTTGTGAGATGATATCTCGTTGTAGTTTTGATTTGCATTTCCTTGATGATCAGTGATGTTGAGCATCTTTTCATGTGTCTGTTAGCCATCTGGTTGTATTCTTTGGAAAAATGTCTCTTCATGTCTTCAGTCCATTTCTTAATTGGGTTACTTGTGTTTTGAGTGTTGAGTTTTATAAATTCTCTATATATTCCGAATACTAACCCTTTATCAGATATGCCATTTGCAAGTATCTTCTCCCATTCAGTAGGTTGCCTTTCAGTTTTGTTGACTGTTTCCTTTACTGTGCAGAAGCTTTTTATTTTGATGAAGTTCCAGTAGTTTATTTTTGCTCTTGTTTACCTTGCCTCAGAAGACATATCTAGTAAGAAGTTGTACAGCTGATGTCAAACAGGTTATTGCCTGTGTTCTCCTCCAGGATTTTGATGGTTTCCTGTCTCACATTTAGATCTTTCATCCGATGATGAATGGATAAAGAAGATGTGGCATATATATATATATATATATATATATATATATATATATATATAATTCCACTATATATATAGTGGAATAATACTCAACCATAAAAAAGAATGAAATCGTGCCATTTGCAATGATGTGGTTGGAGCTAGAGACTATTATGCTAATTAGTGAAATAAGTCAGTCAGAGGAAGACAAATACCATATGATTTCACTCATATGTGGAACTTAATAAACAAAACAGATGAACATAGGGGAAAAAAGAGAGAGAGGCAAACCAAGAAACAGATTCTTAACAACAGAGAACAAACTGAGGATTACTGGAAAGGAGGTGGGTGGGGGGATGGGTTAAATAGGTGATGGGTATTAAGGAAGGCACTTGTCATGACCACTGACTGTTGTATTTACGTGTTGAATCACCAAATTGTACATATGAAACTAATATTACACTTTATCTTAACTAACTGGAATTTAAATAAAAATTTGAAAAAAGAAAAAATAAATCAAATAGTGCTGAAAGAAAGAAAGAAAGAAAAGAAAGAAAGAAAGAAAGAAAGAAGAAAGAAAGAAAGAAAAAGAGAGAGAAAGAAAGAAAGAAAGAAAGAAAGAAAGAAAGAAGAAAGAAAGAAAGAAGGAGGGAAGGAAAGAAAGAAAGAAAGAAAGAAAGAAAGAAAGAAAGAAAGAGAAAGAAAGAGAAAGAAAGAAGAAAGAAAGAAAGAAAGAAAGAGAAAGAAAGAACGAAAGAACGAAGAAAGAAAGAAAGAAAGAAAGAAAGAAAGAAAGAAAGAAAGAAAGAAAGAAAGAAAGAAAGAAAGAAAGAAAGAAAGAATAGCAACAGATTGTTTTCCATCTTCCTGGGATGGATAAAAAGAAGTCATGTTTAATTTCCTTCTCCCCCACACATCCTCCTCCTTTCCTCCCTCCTACTCTCCTTCCTTCCAAGGACAATTACTGCAGATTTACAAGGTTTGTAATTGTCCCACACATACGAAAAATTCCAATTTCTGATTTATTGTTTATTATTTTTAAGTTTTTTTGGTTTGCTTATTTAATTATATTTAGTAATCTCTACACCCAACATGGGGCTTGAACTCGCTACAATGAGATCAAGAATCTCATGCTCTTCCAACTGAGACAGCCAGGCACCCCTACTGTTAATTATTCTTACAGAATAATTATCAAAGATTTGTTATGGAATTTCAAAGAGAAAAGAAAGATTACTCTAGTTTTCTGTATAATATGATCTAAAGAATTTCTAACTGGGAATTTATATTCAGAAGTAGGTTCTGTAACTTCTTTTTGGGCATTAAAATAGATAGGAATATGAGCAGCATAATCTACTGTTGCCTAAATTCCAAAGGAAAGGATGTAGGAATTATTCATATCTTAATTTCCTCCCATCCTCACACTTTGATAAAACCATTTCAACGATAACAGAGGAAAGAAATGGATAATAGAAAAAAGTTGCAATGACTAATCAATGAAAAATTTAAAAGTATCCATTCATAAAAATGATACTAATATTTAATCATAAGAAAATTAAAGAAGGGATATTTGGTCGATTCAACATGATGAGCAACACACCAGGGACACTCATGAGTTGGATCAGGCCTAACAAATAAAAGATTTCCTAACAAACTGAGAACAAATTGCTTGATCACATTTCTGTGAGAATCTTTTTGTCAAGACAGCCCCCTCCCTCATTAAGGACCATCTGACCACAAACCAGCACCCTGGTGATCCCCACTTGTTCCAGGAAATTGAATATTGACCAATTCTTTCTCTTTTGAAATGCCCCCAAATTGCTTGCTTGTCCCTTTGCAGCTAACCAATGACTACCAAATTCACCTGAAGATCAATCAGGTAGTCTCCCCCTGCTTGCAAACTTTCTGCCTTATGGGACAGTTGACAGAGACTCAGTGTTTCCTGTTTTTACTCTATAAAACTGACTCTTCTTTCTAACTCCTTTTACAGATAAAAGGTAGAGTGCCTTGTTGGAGATCATATGAACTATTCTGAAATCTAATTTGGGGCTTTGATCTCTAATCTCTCAAATATTTTAAATATTCTAACTTACAGACCCATCTGGATATTTTATCTAAGTTATTACTTGTGACCAAATCAAATAGAAATAATGTCATATAATTGATTATTCTAGATACCACTGCGGACCAAGATAAAATCAGTGAAAAAACAAAGTCTGTCTCACTCCCAGGCTAATCCTTAGACCTGAGGTGAGTATCTTGCTGATGCTACAACTATTTGAAAAGGATTTCATGCCATCATTTGACACATGGATATTAAAACCCAAAGGCAGAATTCGAGTCAGTAGTTTAATGTGACAAAGTCATATTGGTAAGTGTGATTTTTCAAGCCCTAGTATTGTGTGTGTGTGCACATACGTGCACACATGAGCATATGAAGGAGGAAATATTGGAGTTCCTTTAAAGGGGAACGATATCAGAAAACCAAGCAAAATGAAGGGAGAGGGTCTTGCTGAGAGGAAAAAAAATTCATTTAGAGAAAAGAGGAAATAATCTGGAAAACAAACAGCTTAGGAAATTTCAACTCTACTCTGGGGTTGGTCTTTTTGACCCTCTGGATTATTCCTCTGGTCTCGTCCCTGGATCCCCTCCACTGCCATTATAAGCTTCTGTGCACATCATCCTCCATCCCACAGCCAGAGTATTCTATCTAAAACTCAAACCTGACCATGTATGTTCCCCATTTAAAGCCTCTTTTAATGGTTCCCAGTTGCTCTTAGGATAAATCTACTTCCTGCCTACTATCTCACCAGTATCCTCTCCCTCTCCCCAGACCCTACCTTGCTCTGCACATGCTGCTTCCTCTGCTTGAAATAACCTCTGCCCCACTTGCCATTTCCTCCCTTAGCTAACCCCTAATATTCTTTTCAACTTACTGCTTAGAAACCTCTCTCTCTGGAAAGCCTCTTACAAATCCACCTCCCTCCAAGTATCCTAGGTGGTCCAGTAGCTTCCTGCAGTTATAAGTTCCTGCTTTATAGGGCACCCTCGTGTATTTGCTTACTTCCTTGTCTCTAAGCCCTCCTAGACTGTGAGCCAACTTACAGTATGGTCTGGTGCCCATCTTACTCCTTGTTATGTAAATACTATTTAGCAGAGTTCGTGGTATATAGCAACTAATTAATAAATATGAAACTAATGAATGAATACATTTGAAAGTGATTTAGATAAACCACAAAAATAAGAGAAAATACATAAAAAATAAAGGGTTACAAATACTCTTTCCTAAAATGAGACTTAACAATAAGCTCATATCCTCAACCTGCTTTTGAAAGCTTTTAAGACCTCGGTAAAATATAGTCTTCCTGATTTGTGATTATACCAACAGTACACCAGTGATATGTGGTCCACTGACAAAATGGAATGCTTTGCAGAGCTAGAAAATTAGATTAAAGCAGAACAAACTGATTGGATTTAAAGATTATATGGGGTCACAGTCTCAAGACTTGCATTTGAGAATTGCCAGTAGTGAGAGTATTATATTGTCTATAAATCCATCTTCCATGTAAAGGAGTACATGTTGTGAGCCAGGCTGATGCTGTTGCAGCTCTTATCTTTTGAGAAGAGTTCACATCAGTACATGATGCTAATGCATGCTATTGCATATTATTTGCATGTTATTATTTACTTAGTAATTCAAAAGGGAGTGAATGTGTAGCATGGTGCTTGTCATGACAAGTACTTTTCAAATATAATAATTCCTCCAGTCAAACATAACCCATACATGAATTAAGAATGCATGGTTAGCACACATACGGCATATTCTTAAGTGGTAAAATTCTGGTCAGATATACCTAAAAATGTTTTACGTACATTCTATGTTGAAATTCTAATCATTTAAAATTTAATTTAATGCATTCTAAATTCTTCCACTTCTTGCAGTAAGGATTTGAAAACATCTCAGTCAAAAAACAAAACAAAACAAAAACAAAAACTAGCATATTCTAGGTAAAATGAGAAGCAGCTATTTAAAATCTTTCTATAAACACACACACACACACACACACAGATACATGTACACACACACTCCAACTCTAAAAACTCAACTAAGTTAATTTTCTTAGTTGTTGGGTTTTTTTTTTTTTGGTTATTGTTTTGTTTTGTTTTGTTTTGTTTACTGAGTGGCTTAATTATAGAAATTATTACATGATTGATATTTTCCATGTTAAAATATGGATTTTAAAAGAACTGCCTCTAGCATAGCAACATTTGGGTGGGACAAGGGAGTTATAGACATGACCATAAATATTTTTTAACCTTTTAAAACAAAGATAAAAGTGAATCATCTGCCTATAGAGAACAACTTATATTTCTTGTTCCAAAGGGGGAGGAAAGATTGCTCTCAAACTTCTTGTCTCCTATCCTTCTTTTTCCTCCAAAAAGGCAAAGATATCTGATTATGACAAGTAAAATATCATATTATAATTCCCTGCTGTCCAATCTGAAAATTAAAAAAAAAAATAACATAATTACCATGGTGATTACAGGGTATCATGAAAATACATAGTTGCTTTAGTATTATTATGGAACTCATAACATCATGTTGAGTGTTAAAAATAAAGGAATGTTTACTAACTGGAAATAATAATAATATAAATAACTATTTTAAAGAATTAGGAGAAAAGCAAATATGGGGTTTAGCTCTAAGAATTTTCCATTTTTAAATGCCCTGTACTGCACTGCATATTAAAGATGTACGGAAAGGAGAAAAATGGAAATTATTAAAGTTGGATCAATATCAAAATATTGAATTTTTCAAGGTTTCTAATCCTATTTTGTGTAAGATTAGTTTTCTTTTTCCTCCCATTTTCGCTGAGCAAGAGATAAAATTATATTTTTCTACCCCTATCAAGTTTATAGACTAAGGACTAATTTTGAAAGATGAATTAGAAGAAAACTAACATCCTAGAGGAAGTTCGGTTTTAAGTGGGTTCTCAAATCCTCTGCCCCTCAAAGTAGGGCCTTGAGTTAGCAGCACTGCAGTACTTGGAACCTTATGAGAAACGCAGACTCTCCCGGTGCCACTCTAGACATACTAAATTCGAATCTGCATGGTAACAAGATCTCCTGGAGATCTGTATATTCATTAAAGTTTGAGAAGGCAAATTCTATTACACAGGTCCATATAATTCATTCCTCCTCAGAGCTCAAGGAGATTTAACACAGCTCATATTCACAATGTTTTTCCATGCTAGGAAGGTGGGTATGTTTTAAGTTGACAGACAGCAAAAAACAGTACGCATAAAGGACGTGATTTACCACTTATTACACTGTCAGTAATGATAAGTTTGTCAATGAGTAATCAATATTAAAATGATTTCTTCCTCTTATTCTATAACTTGAAACTATAAAGGGAATGCTCTTTTAGGTAATAAAAACAGACTCTTGCTAACATCATGGAGTTTTTATGGAATAGGAAGTCGTATTGTATATAAAGAGAATAATCTCCAGAATGAGTTTACTTTCTATGTTCTTTTTCTTATTATCTATCAGTAATTAGAGCTGTATAAATCTATGTAATTGTAGAGCAAATGAACCTTTGTGCTTTTTTACTCTATTTTACTGGTGATAAATTATCTTATTTTATCATGTCATCCCCCCAATATGAATAATTTTGTTACTTTAATAAGTTTAATTGACTCATTTCATTGCTTTTCATGCCTAACTCTAATAAACAAATAGTTATTGTTCTATACTTGCTACGACAAAGCATAGTGTAGGGAATGGTGTGTGTTAAATGATGAATAAGATACAATCTCTGCTCTCAAATATACCCTAGTTCATCAGGGGAGTGAAGACATATACACAAATAACCATGATTAATTTCAATGACAAAGAAAATGCTGTGGGAACACAGAGACCAGTCACTTCTGATTTGTGGAATTAAGACTTCTTGAAGGAGAAAACATTTAAAACTAGGCCAAGGAGGATGAGGAAAAGCTTATAAAGGGCATTTTATATGTGAAGAGAGCAAGAGTATCTCCATGTGTCCAGGGAATTATTTCAAAAAGTGCCCAGGGAATGAAGTAACCAAATAATTTCACTTACTTAGCTACTTGCATCCAAGTATATACAGTTTAAAATATGACTCTTGAAAAAATATATATGATGAGCTCCTGTAGTATATATCTATATATATTAATGAATTAATCAGGGAAGTAGCAAGATGACAAAGTCCATTCAGACGAACATAAAGTCAGTAGGGGAAAAAAAAAAAATCCCAGGAATAATGTTGCAGTATTAGATACAAAGTTGGTAAACGGCCTATAGGGCAATAAAAATGTAACCTTTGGGGTTATCTTTTCCAGTGGACAGAAATCATGTGTTACTTATCTATCTTCTAAAAGTTAACATCTAACTTTACAGTCTGGCTCTAATCAATATTAAATCAAACAAAGTTACAATTCCCTAGGACATCAGCTGACTCTCAAGTGATGTGTTTGATGATGCTTGGTAGAACTTCAAAAGGGCATGTCTAGATAGATAATTAAGTTATTTGTCAACATCACCTGCATAAGTAGCTATTATCATACCCAGTTGGTAGAAGAACTGAGTCTTAAAGATATTAGGCAAATTACCCAAATCACATAGTTGATACACAAAAGAAGGAAGATCTTAATCCAGATTTGTTTGATTTCCAAGCCATAGCCTTTGAACTACACAAAAGGAACAGTTAATACTTCTCCTTTCCGTTCTCCCCCCACCCCAGGCAACATCAGGTGCTAAACTAAATAAATTACTTTAATATTTAAAACAAACACCCAACCCCTCATCCCCCACTAGGACCACCAAACCATGAGGCTTTTGGAATCCTATTGCTCAAATAAAGAGACTGGGATCCAAAAGAGCAAAAGGACAAAAGGAGGGTAAGGTAGTCGGTGGTAAAAGACCTGGGAAAGCAGCTAGGATTTTGAATTCTAAAATGGTATATATATTGTGTTCAAAGACTAACACACTTTGGTGTGCCCTGAGAATAAGCAGACAAAAGTTACGGAATCAAGTAAGTGGATGAAGATGCTCTTTGCAATCTCCCCTTAAAGAGCAAGAATTTGCTTTTTGTGATTCTTAACCATTTTGGATCATATATCAATCTGTGATTCAGAGAAAGTTATGGAGTCTTTCTGCTGAAATGTGTGTATCTATTAATACACAAAATTTTGTCTTCCTATGTACCCCACAAAATTTTGCACTTTTTGAGGACACTAAGAATTTACGTAAGGATACCAATAGGTGGTCGGTGAGAACACCCATGCGCATTTTAGACACCAGACTAACCTTCCTATGTATTGTTTAAGCACGTTGTTCAAGCATATGGAATTTTAACTAAAACGGGGTGGGGGGGATGAAAAATAGTGCATTTCTTATCTTCCTCTGGTTAGCACCAGGATCAAACCCCAGAGTTCACACTGATCCAATTCCAGCCTCTTGATTTAATAAAAAATCTACCTTTTCCCAGGTAGAATTAAAAAGATGTGAGCACAATAATGTGCTTGAAGGCATAAATTCTGAAGCTACATGCCCAGGTTTAAATATCAGCTTCCCTAACTTCTATTTATGAGGGTTTTTTTTTTTTTAATTCTCTATGTTTTAGTATTCTTACCTATAAAAGGAGGCTAATGATAGTACTTACCTGTTAGGAGGTTTCAGTAAGTTTCTACTTGTATGTATATAAAGTGTTTAAGGCAGTATTTGGCACACGAGCATTTGCTAAATAAATAGGTGTTCACACACCCCAACTTCTACCATTTTCTTTTGCTTAAAACATGTTGATTAAATACCCAGAGTCTACGATATCACTTCTTAAGGTCTATAACATTTCTATGACTGTATTTTGCAGGATAGAACTATATCTCCGGGCTTTCAAAAATCTTAAGAATATATAAATGACATTCACTGCTGATTTAAAGAATATTAGTCTTCTGAAATGTGAAAAAAAATTATTATTTTTCCTGTTCCTAAAATAGAGATAGCAGCTATAAATTACTTATTCTGTCTATAAACTGATATAATTTCACTTAAAATTTCCTGGTACTTCCTGAGCAATTAATTATGTAATGTTAAATATGAATTCATCAGAAAAATATGTACCTAATGTATATTCTTAACTGTTAAGTTTTACCTTATTGTACTTTGTCTTTTGAATTATTGAATTAATAAACTCTACCATTATCTTAATTGGGGCTTTGCACCTCGATGATTGTATCTCAGGGAATTAATTACCATTTTGTTTCTCAGTATCTTGGTACAAAAAATCTCCAAGTCCCATAGCTACTATTGGTATTTTATTGAAAAGATATTTTATGACTTCAAATTTTAGTGTTTATGATTTAATCATATCCTAGAAAATTCTATAGTTTTAAGTAAGGAGCAATCTGAAATTTATACATTACCCCAATAATAGGAAACATTCCTACTCACTATATTAATTCTGATAAGGAAAACTCTGTCTCATAACATCTAATTTGATTAAGAACATGAAAATTTGCCTTTGATAACATTTTCTTTTGTGGATTTAATGCTGTATTAGTATTTCTGGGTTTCTTTTTCATAAACCTGGATAATATTTAACATTTATTTAACTCACTCAAGAACTGTGAGTCTTCAAATATTCTAAAGATGAAAAGACCTTACTAATTTCACATCATTTATGCAAACATGATATATTGCTCACCTTCTGGAGTTATGAAGCAGATATTTTAAGTCTTATTTTCCACTATGTAAACTTTAGGATGTTTCTCATTATATTCTTTACAAGGAGTTTTGTCATACAAATTGAACAAGAAAATAAGATATTTACTGATAGACTGGGGACAGGGGTAAATTTTTGAAATGAGCATATTTATAAATCCATGTATTTTACAACAAATAGATTTTTATTTTTTGAGGAGCAGGGCTATAAAATTAGATAGATGACTTTCAATGGGCACAGAGTATAATTCACATTTTTGACTGAAGATATTATTCCTGTTCAAATTATAAATGTTATCTTCAGCAGGATGCATGTTTCTAAGCCAGATTGCCTTCCTCAGTAAATTTCAATAGGTATGTTCACATTTGAACAGTAGAGGGAGCTCTGAAAAAGCTTAGTAAATGGGTGAAAAGTGGAAATTAATATAAAATTCTAAGTAAAAATTACTAAAAATACTTGAGTCATAAATCAATAAGTTGATTTTACTTTCAAAGTCATGTGCCTCTTGAAATCCTTTAGAGGGTTAATGTTCTTTCCTTATTTTTCATGTTTTTAATAATTATTTCATTTTAAAGAGCTCTAGATATATATGTCATTCATTACTGTCCATATATCCCATTAAGTTTATGTATAAATTCACTTAAACATATCTGGACTTTTATAGTTTCTTTTATATGCTTATTCTCTCCATTTTATACACGTTACAGCTGCATTAACAGTTTGTAAAAAGTGATACTTAAATTAAGTCACCAAGAACTTTGTTGTTTAAAGTTTGGCTTACTGACCCTGTGGGTCTAAATAAAACTGGACTGGAATAAACATAATTCCATAAAAGCCCAGAACTACCCAATGGCTATAGCTGGTTAATAAATAGTTGATATTTACTGAGTATTTATTGGAATCTTAATGTGGTTCTGGGTACCCTAATAAATATAAAAGGAATACAACCAAGTGAGAATGTTCTCGGAAGCATGGAGTAGCTGTAATGGCAGACAGAAAGGATTTAGGGCTAGAACTTGGTTTCCAGGGGTTGGGGTAGAGGCTCCACTTTTGAAATAACTTATTCAGATATAATTATTCATACACGTCTTTGAGTATTTGCTTTGACGATTATATGATATAGTGAAGGTAAATTTTCTTAACCTGTTGCTAAATCACAAGTATACAATAAGCAACCCCCTTTTCCATGCATATCCACCAGAGCCTGTGAATACCCACAATTCATAATCCATATTTCCCAAATCCAAACATCTCTGAAAACGGACATAATTTTCCATGTAATTCACTTTATAACAAATACTAGACTGACCCAAACTAATTCAGCATTAAGGTGTGACCTCAACTGAAAGGAAGTTACATAAAGTCATTATATTTAATACTTTATAAACATCCATCTTTTGGGGGGAAATGCCTCAAACCATTTATTTTGCTTATATTCCTTCTTTTACATAAGCAGGAACAAAATACATAATTTAGAAGCCATATCTACAGTGTCCAAGAGCTCTGTCACTAAATGTACAAAAATAATTTTAATGTCTAAGAAACAGGGGGCTCTGTAAAGCTAAAACTTCAAAAACAAAAGGCTTCTTTAAAAAACAAGCATTAGGTAACAGGAGAGTTGAAGGACCATTTCTTTTTCAATGGTATATAAAATAATGTTCTTACAACTGATGGTGACTACATAAAATAAACCTTTAAAGATCACTATGTCTTATTTTAAGAATATATTGTCTATCAATTCTAATCAGAAAATGACTCAAAATCAAGTTCAAAATGCCATATTTCCTTGACTGTAAACATCCATTGTTTTGCTGGATATTACCATCTTTGATTATCAGGTGCTCATATAGAACCCCATATGGGTGTTATATCACATCTAGTATATGTATACCATTAGAGTCCCAGACTCTGGAAACTTCTGAACTTGAAAACACTTGTCTGCAAGGGTTTTGGATGAAAGATTGTGGCCGTATAGCCTATATACCCATCTTGAAACTGTTTTGAGTATATGATAATGATCATGTTTAATTTATGAGGCTAGAAATTACAGACGGGTACCTATCATGCAGGAAAAATCTAAACAATAGTCCATCATTAGGTAGGCTGTTCTGGATTGTTTGGGTTCCCCCCAGATTCGTTGAAATCCTAATCCCCAATGTGATGATTTTAGGTGGTGGGACTATTGGAGGTAATTAGGACAAGACAAGGTCATGAGGGTGGAGCCCTCATGAATGGGATTAGTGCCCTTACAAGAGCCAGGAGAGGGCTTGCTTCCTCTCTGTGCTTTTGCCATGTGAGGATACAAGAGAGTCAGCAGTCTGTATCTTGGAAGACAGCCCTCACTAGAACTTGACCATGCTGGCATCCTGATCTCAAATATCCAGCCTCCAAAACTGTGTGAAATAAGTTTCTGTTGTTTATGAGCAATCCAGTCATGGTTCTTTGTTTTAACAGCCTGCATCAACTAAGACACAGACCATCCCATATGCAAGAATTTATGTCTACATCAAGCTACTGAAGTATTGACATTGAAATTATCTAAACATTATAACAGCATTACGTAGAACCACTGTGAATTCTTGCTAACCACAGAGACTAGTTCTTTATGAGATGATGACAACTTATTTAGTTGCAGATTTATCCCATCAATTCTGGCATATATTTACATCATTCAGTAGAACATCGAACGCTAGGGGTTCATATATCATGAAACACTGTTAAGTCAATTAGATAACAGGTGACAAATCAAAGAGAAAACGATTCAGAATCATTGCAGAGTGAAGGCTGATCATAAAATAATTTATAATATATCTAATAGATTTTTTTTAATGATCCTGGTTCTTTACCAGTGATCCAATAGGTGGAATAACAAAAATACCACCAGAATTTCTCCTTAAGAAATATAAACACTGTATTCAAGAACAGCAATATGGACTATTTTCTATTCCTGAAAATGAAACATAAGAAAATTGGAGAAAATAAAAACACAGTTGTCAATTAATGGGACCAGTTTAGACTTTATGAAAAAAAAAAAAAAGAAGTTCTAGTAGTTTAGTATTATGCAGGTACTCCTACAGGCCAAATGTCTTTAATATATATATATATGCCAATAATTTTTGATACAGAATTAATACAGCCTAAAATGCTCACATATAATATTTCCTTCTTGGTCTATAACAGACCCTTTCTCCCCCACCACCACCCCCAGAAGTTTTCAATGTCAGCACTAAGTACAACCCTGAATCTACAGTTTCAATTGCTATGTGAAGAAAACACTATGTTGAGATACTTTTATAATGATAACTGAGATATTACACCAAGATGCATACATTTCCAAAATAAGATAAGTGTAGCACTGGCAAGACATGAAATGGAATGAAAAGAATGGCTTATTAAAGGGAATTTATGAATACGAGCTCACAATCACCATCACAGAATAGAATGTGTGTAAGTAAACCAACATGCTGAATAAATATTTTCTCCTAAAAGCACAATCATGCAATTTTCATGAACTAGAAAAATTACAGTTATTTTCCAGGTTACCTCTACTTTGTTTCTTCTTCTTCTTTTTAATGATAGGACTGCTTTTGTCTTTTTTTTTGTCTCCCTTCTTTCCCCACTGTGGGGTTCGTTTATTTTCTGGCCACAGTTTTATTTTGGCTTTCCCCGCTGTGTTGGTGTTAAAACAAATTAGATTAATATATTTTCCTAAAGGTAGCTGATTTGGATTTTTCCTTTCCTATGGATAAAGATAAAAATGGTTTAATAAATTTATTTTAAGGTAGTTGAGTTTTTGTGCCTCTGTGACTTCCTTCCCGCTGAGGAATCTCAGTGTGGCACGATAACATATTTTGAAAGCTGTCTGAACAGTTGGGCTGTTGTTTTATGCGATCAGTGTACTGAAGTCATGCAGTTTTCTTCACTGTTCTTTTTGCCTTCTCCTTCCCCTTCTCTCCCTTTTTCACCTTCATACTCCCTCCCTCTCTCCTTTTCTGTCTACCTTCCTTCTTTTCTTTCTCTCTTCCTTCCTTTCCTTCCTTTCCTAGGTTGCAGTGATATTTGGAACACTGCGAAGATGTATTTTGTAAACATTAATGACTAGAAGAGCATGTTACAAACAGAACCACTTGTGTTAGTTTGTTTCCTGTCTTACATTTTTTTAAAATATAGAATTATCCTTGGGCGCCTGGGTGGCTCAGTTGGTTAAGCGACTGCCTTCGGCTCAGGTCATGATCCTGGAGTCCCGGGATCGAGTCCCGCATCGGGCTCCCTGCTCGGCGGGGAGTCTGCTTCTCCCTCTGACCCTCCCCCCTCTCATGTGCTCTCTGTCTCTCTCATTCTCTCTGTCTCAGATAAATAAATAAAATCTTTAAAAAAAAAGAATTATCCTCAGTGAAGAAGATATGGATTTTTAAAACTGACCTACATTCTTTAGTAAATTTCTACTTCTGATCAGGCTGACATGGGGATTTCTCAAGATGGTGTTTTGAGCAATGGAAAAACAGAAAGCAGAGATTCTAGGCATGATTCCAGCCTAAGGAACAACAGGCCAGAGTAGTCCCCTGGCCCAGGCAGCAGGTACTTGGAACTGGGTGAGCTACCAGGGGTATAAGGACTCTGCGCAGTGTTTCATGCCGCTTCTCTGCCTGTGTTCTCATTGGAGCCCAAGTGAGTCTAATTTTAGAAACCCCCTGTTTATTACACTTCTGTGCAAATAATAGGCATTCCCTGCATACATGATTAGGAAGATTCCTGAGAAAACTGTATGTGAAAGCTTTTTACCTCATTCCTTTGGAAAGTCCCTTAGTACCCAACTCCCTGCTGTGTCTCCTAGTGTCAAAGTTCTCTTGTGCTGACCTTAACATAGAATCCACCCTACAGGACAAGGTACAATCCTCAGGACCCCCTAATGCAAGCAATTTACTGCCATTTCTGTATTTCAGTAGAAATTTCATGGACAATAGAACCTATATACCCTTGTGAAGAAACTCCGATTTCTCCCTAAGTGTGTGCTCACAATGACAGAGAACTCAGTGACGAGTGTAGATGGCAATGAAATTTTCTCCCTCAGTTGGTAATGGCATAGGAGCAGGTGGTAGATACAAACCTATAGTGAGGTGTCTACCATACTACAGAAGTTGACACAGCCATTCATTCTACTGGATGTTCTGAGATTGTAGCAAACTCTCTTGCATGATTACATTTGACGACCAAGTTGGTGAGACCATAAGGGCCACCACAACATAAGTCGCCAGTATATGGCCAATGAAAATACATTTCTCATTATTTATTTACCAGGAACAAACAATAACAAAAATGACTGGTTTTTTTTTTTTTTTTTCATTAAAAGTGGATGTTGGGGGTGGTCCAAGAAGGTGGCATAGGAAGAGCCTGAGCTCACCTCCTCCTATGAACACACTGAATATACAGCTATATGTGGAGCAATCCCCTCTGAAAGATATCTGAAAAGTAACTGAATAGCTCCTCACAGCAATGAATAAAAGGGCTACATGAAGACAGGTAGCAGAGATAGACATTTTCTCACCCAGAATCCCACTTTTGGCATGGTGGAACACAGTCAGAAGGGATTTCAAAATAGGAGCTCCTCCCTAAGGAGCAAATGTTTTGTGCCTTATAGCAGGCACCCTAACCCTTAGGACCAGCTCTGGAGAGATGATCCCCTAAAATGTCTAGCTTTGAAAACCAATGGGGCTGGGGCGCCTGGGTGGCTCAGTCATTAAGCATCTGCCTTTGGCTCAGGTCTTGATCCCAGGGTCCTGGGATCGAGCCCTACATCAGGCTCCCTGCTCCGTGGGAAGCCTGCTTCTCCCTCTCCCACTCCCCCTGCTTGTGTTCTTTCTCTCAAAACCAATGGGGCTTACATCTAGGAGATTCCAAGGGCTAAAGGAAACATACCACTCTTCATTGCAGCATTATTTACAATAGTCAAATATGGAAACGACCTAAGTTCCATTGATGGATAAATGGATAAAGAAAGTGTGTTATACACATACAGTGGAATACTACTTAGCCATAAAAAGGAAATGTTGCCATTTGTGACACATGAATGGACCTTAAGGGAATTATGCTAAGCGAAATAAGTCAGAGAAAGATAAATACCGTATGATCTCACTTATACTTGGGATTTAAAAAATAAAACAAATGAACAAACAAAACTCATGAATATGAAGAACAAAGTGGGGTTTCGGGTGGTACAGAATTCCAGTGTAAAATGAATTGGTCCCAAGGATGTGGTGTACAGCGTGGTAACTAAAGTCACTGGATTGTAGTGCATGTTTGAAAGTTGTAGGAATAGTGGATCTTGAAAGTTATTGCAAGGAAAAAAATGTTTTTATAACTTTTTATGGTGACAGATGGTGACTAGACTCATTGTGGTGATTATTTTGCAGTATACCCAAAGTGTCAAATTATTACATATTATACCTGAAAGTAATAAAGTGTTTTATGTCACTTATACTACAATTGAAAAGAAAAGAGTGAGGATTATGGACTGAATGGTTGCATCCCCCCAGTATTCGTATGTTGAGATCCTAACGCCAATGTAATGATATTAGGAGGCGGGGCCTTTTAACTTTCAATACATGAAAAATTCAAATGCAAATTCAAGTTTCCTTTGCTTTGTAATCTCCAGAAGCAGGGGATATGGGAACATTTTGTGCTCTAATTATATTGCAGATTATTGCGATGGATACCTTTATTAAATCTGATGCCATGAAACTGGAATCCAAGAGTCCTAGAATTTTTGAGCTACCATGTCATGTTTATGACAACTTCCATGATTCTGTGGCTATTGTATGCCAATGACTACGCACACACATATTTTATTTTGGAGTTAGTAATGAATCATTTCACATATTAATATACTATTTCTATTGGGATTAAATTACAATTCTACAAAAATGGAAAAGCAATTTATTTTTTAAGTATGTCAAATTACATGAATTGAACATTTAATAATACATCAGAAATCATATGAAATTTTTTCATGCACCACTCTTAGATAGCTTAAGGAATCAAAAGCTCATTAGAACAAAGAGGACAAGTAAGTAGTAGTACAGAATGGAGCCACCTTTACCCATTTGGGTAATTTCAAGTCCATTTTGGCTTCAGATGGTTGAATTTTGCAAGGAAAAGATCAGGAGGTATCTCAGCCTGCCTGGATGATCATGACTTACACCATGACCCTGACTCTAGCAGACCTGCTCCTCTTTCTTTCTCAATATCCCTCAATTCAGACAATAAATTATATGGTCACCCTATATATGACCCTTTTTACTGAGTAAATATAAAAGAAGTTGTAAGGCAAGTATTGTCTCTGAGTAAAAGAGAAAATACCATACTGCCAACAGTGCATTTTTTAAAAATAACAAGTGAGAAAAAAGATCCATTAAATAGGTATATTTGTGTTGTGAAGATACATAGAGGTTATCAATTTTCCACTTTGTTCACTGTTCAGTAATTTACTGTCAATTTGGCATACTTAGAACTCAAACTAAAAACAACAACTCGTGCTAGAGAAATGTGAACTATGAAACCTAAATCTGGTATGTTCCCACCTCTGTATGCTTGGGGGATGGGTTACTAGTTCCAGAACGGGAAGGTTCCATTTTGGTACACTCAAAAAGGTCACGGTGTCACAGAGCTTGAGAAGATTAACATGCATTCAAAATCTGAGCCATTAACTTCTTGCTCTCTAATGGACAGACATGTAGGCCACATAGATACGATTTGAATAAAAATATGAGGGCAATATTCTTTTGATGAACCTGTGATTGTCTTCCTTGTTAAAATTATTCCATGCTACCACAGGGTCATTGGAGGTTAAGAGAGAGGTAGTAAATTACTGTCATCAAATATGCATAAGAGGAGTGCAACGGTCCATGGCAAATAGGATGCTCTTCATTTATTAGTATATATGTTTTTTCTTTGGTTCTTAGAAGCATTTAAGGTGCTTTATAAATACAAAGTTAAAACAGGTTTTTCTGTGTAAAAAATGTGAGAATTTGGAAATATAAGGATATTATAATATTCAGATGGTAGTACACTCTTATCATATCTACATCTTAAAAATACTTTTAAAAATAGGACTATTTGTTTATAACCTGGATTTAAAAATGTCCATATCATAGGGGTAAACTTAAGTTTAAAAAGACATTGCTAATGAATCGTTGAACACTACATCCAAAAACCAATGATGTACTATATGCTGGCTAATTGAATATAATAAATAAATAAATAAATAAATAAATAAATAGCTTAAGACACAATAATTAGTAGTGTAGACCCTGAGCATTTACTGTCTTGTGATAACATATATTATGTCATGTGGAAAAAAAATGATTAATACTGTCTCTCAGGGATATACTAGCTGTGTTCAAAAGCTCAAGTTGATCTACAGTGAACATATTTGAGTGCTGAGCAATTGATGCCAAGCACATCAAAACATTTTTATACCATCATATCTGATAAACAATTGACAACTAAAAGGCAAATTAAAAAGATATGGGTAAATAATTAGTTTGAATTCCCAGATTGGAATTATCCCATCAGTGATACAATTTATCATTCAACAGGCATTTCTCAGTAATGGACAAGAATAATAATTATTATTTTTTTAAAGCACAACTTTGTCCTCATGAAAAAATTATGAGAAGCATTTGAAAGGTTCTGAACAAGCAGCAAACAGAAGTTTTGAGTTACTTAACATGGAAAAGGTATGGTAGGTTAAAATCTATTAATATATTCAGCAGCACTATCAGTGAAAGTTAGTGAGGAAAATCTCATTCATAAAAGAGGTGATGCGCAGAATGTCTGATGATATGGCTTAAATACCCCGTTTTCCTCTCTAGTGGAGAAATAAGACAATTTATTAACTAACTGCATCTTCTCCAAATTTCCCAACTGTTCAGCACAGCTTAATAAAAGATCCTTCAGATAGAGGAAGAGTAGGCAAACTTCTAGAGATCGTGCAGTGTTTCCATACTTTCTCTTATTATCATCTACCCAAGGACCCACTAATTCAAGTCTGAACAGAAAGGTAAGCAAAGAATTGAGGGAAGAGAGGAATAAGAAAAGTATAGCAGAATCAGTGCTGATCACGCTATCATCATATCACATACTCACCCAGTTGAGGATTTTCATTGAAAAGATGTATTTCGTCGGAGAGGTAGAATATAGTTGGAATTAGAAGATGACATGTTCCTCAAAAACCTTATTCTTAGAAAAGAGCATAAAGGAAAACACGATGTTTTTTCAAGTGTGATATAGGGGGCAACAGGGAGAGTAGAAGCTAGAGTCCACAGGACAAAATAAATCTGCTTAATCAGAATCATGGATGTTGAAAACGGTCATTTTTATCTTCCAATTGTTGTTCAGAAGAGTAGAATAAGAACAGTTGCTCAGTTGAGACTAAAAAGGGGATCTACCCAGAGACATAGTTCACACCATGCTGATCTCAGTAACCGACGTAATAAGGAGAATCCAAATGATTAAAAACCAAAAAGAGATATTCGTGCCTTAAAAGACACATCAGTAGGAAGTCTGAAAGACACTAAGTAACCCTGAAACATCTATGACTAACATTGGTGAACGCATTCATTCATTCTAATCATAGTAATATCAATGGCTATCAATTATGGAGTCTCTGCTACATGCCTGTCATTATAGGATGTGTTTTACACCTATTATTTTCAATTGACTAGGAATCCTACAATGAAGACAGGATTATGCTGGTTTTACAGACGGAGAAACTAAGCCTTCGAGAGGTCAGATATCACATCCAAGTAAAAGCCAAAAAGGGATGAATCTAGGACTGGAAATGTGGTCTGGCTGCCTCCACTATGATATAACTGTTAGCCTGTGTTCTGTGACTATGTGTCCTACATAGTCCGTTTGCTGCTGGGCTCAAGAGAGAAACCAGGTACATCATTCACTCTTGAGAGAGTGACACGCTAATAGATATAAACGACAAACACAGATGTTGCCAGCTTACAAAGATATATGACAGGAAGATTCCAGAAGACCTCTGCAAGAAAAGTTTCCTGAAAAAGGAAGTGTATTGTCCTAAGTTATGGACAGAAGTGAGGACTGAAAGAGATTTTTGGGTGGATGAACAGCATGGAGGAAAAACTTGACAAGTCATTGTCTGGGGGTTTACAAACATTTGCCTTATCTGGGTAAGAACGCACTGTATCCAAGGGTAATCATAAAAAGAATAAAGAGTTAGACAGGAATATTTGTTTTATTACTTTTTAAAAGATTTTATTTATTTATTTGACACAGAGAGAGAGCACAAGCCGGGGGAGCTGCAGGCAGAGTGAGAAGCACACTCTCCACTGCGTAAGGAGCCTGACTAGGGACTCAATCCCAGGACCCCGGGATCATGACCTGAGCTGAAGGCAGATGCTTAACTGACTGAGCCAACCAGGCATCCTAGACAGGAAATTTTATTTTATTTTATTTTATTTTATTTTATTTTATTTTATTTTATTTTATTTTATTTATTATTTTATTTTATTTTATGTTAGTCACAATATATCATTAGTTTTTTTTTAATTTTATGATGTTATGCTAATCACCATACATTACATCATTAGTTTTTGATGTAGTGTTCCATGATTCATTGTTTGCATATAATACCCAGTGCTCCATTCAATACGTGCCCTCCTGAATACCCATCACTGGGCTAACCCATTCCCCCACCCCCCTCCCCTCTAAAACCCTCAGTTTGTTTCTCAGAGCCCATAGTCTCTCATGGTTCATCTCTCCCTTTGATTTCCCCCCTTCATTTTTCCCTTCCTTCTCTTAATGTCCTCCATACTATTCCTTATGTTCCACAAATAAGTGACACCATATGATAAATGACTTTCTCTGCTTGACTTATTTCATTTAGCATAATGTCCTCCAGTCCCATCCACAGGGATGTAAAAGTTGGGTATTCATCCTTTCCAATGGCTGAGTAATATTCCATTCTCTATATGGACCACATCTTCTTTATTCATTCGTCTGTTGAAGGGGATCTCGGCTCTTTCCAGTTTGGTTATTGTGGACATTCCTGCTATGAACATTGGGGTGCATATGGCCCTTCTTTTCACTACATCTGTGTCTTTGGGGTAAATACCCAGGAGTGCAATTGCTGAGTCATAGAGTAGCTCTATTTTTAATTTTTTGAGGCACCTCCACATTGTTTTCCGAAGTGGCTGTACCAACTTGCATTCCCACCAACAGTGTAAGAGGGTTCCCCTTTCTCCATAACCTCTCCAACATTTGTTGTTTCTTGCTTTGTCGATTTTTGCCATTCTAACTGGTGTAAAGTGGTATCGCAATGTGGTTTTTTTTTTTTTTAAGATTTTATTTATTTATTTGACAGAGAAAGACATAGCAAGAGCAGGAACACAAGCAGGGGGAGTGGGAGAGGAAGAAGCAGGCTTCCTGCAGAGCAGGGAGCCCAATGCGGGACTCGATCCCAGGACCCTGGGATCATGACCTGAGCCAAAGGCAGACGCTTAACGACTGAGCCACACAGGCGCCCTCAGTGTGGTTTTGATTTGAATTTCCCTGATGGCTAATGATGATGAACATTTTTCATGTGTCTGTTAGCCATTTGTATGTCTTCTTTTGATAATTGTCTGTCATGTCTTCTGCCCATTTTTTGACTTGATTATTTGTTTTTTGGGGGTTGAGTTTGAGAAGTTCTTTATAGATCTTGGATATCAGCCCTTTATCTGTAGTGTCATTTGCAAATACCTTCTCCCATTCTGTGGGTTGCCTCCTGGTTTTGTTGACTGTTTCCTTTGCTGTGCCTAGACAGGAAATTTTAAATGCAAATTTCATTCTCCCTGACTTCCGGAATGCTTGCCTTATCTTAGTCACATTAGAATGTTTTTATCCTTTGAGCTGAAGTACATCCTGGTTCTGCCATTGCTTGGCACACAAATGCTTCCTTTTTCTATCTTTAGATGCCTTTTGACCCCAACCAGAGTTTATATCTCATATTTTTTAATATTCGTAATTTTGCCTGTGACAGGCACTTAACAATGGTCAGGTGTTTATGGTGATGATGATAAAGCAGTTTTTCTCAGCTCAGGTTGATCCTATTAAGGCAGAAAGGAAGAGTGTTTGCTTAATGTTTGTTGATGTGCCCTATTTCTTATCAGCTTGAGGTAATGACAGTTTAAAGGAAAATATTATCTACATTGTTAACATTTTTCTAATTCTGTTTCCAAGGTGAGCAAAAAGTTTGATTGCTTTCTCTGTTCATCCTCTCTTCAACCCCCATGGATTGAATTAATTTAATTTAGGACTGAACCAATTCTTTGTTTTAGTGAGAAATATCTATATTTCTTTTCCTTCCCAGTTTTTATCTAGACATGTCAAGGAAGGGGTGAGCCACAATGGTTTAAGAAAATAAAGCAGAGATAAAATAATGTTAAATAACTAATTAGAAATAGGATTGGTCAATTCATTTGGCACAAATGCCAGAAAACAGTTTGTTAGATTTTTAAATAATATGCTAATATACAAGTATAAGGACAGGTATTTTTGCAGTCATTTAAAGAGATGCCTTAGAATAAAACAGCAGCATATGTGGGAGACATGATGGGGGTTCCTTTTGACTCTAAGTTTACAGGGACTCAGTGATGTGACATCTTTTTGTCTAAAAGCAAACATTCCCAGAGGAGTAGTAGGAGTAATGATAATAATAATAGACAATAATGACCACAAGAACAAGAGCCACCATTACTGGATCCTTGCTTTGTATCAGGCACTGTGCTGAGCTGATCACATCTCATTTAAACCTTACAGTGAGATATGAGGCAGACAGGAGATACCCCAGAAGGGTAAATTGAGGCTCAGGGAAGTGACTTGAACAGCCAATCAAGATCACGCAGCTAGTTAACATCAGAACTGGGATTTGTGCCCAGGTTCCTCTGACTCAAAAACCTGTAACTTACAGTATTCACAACCAAGGAGTCTGCAGCTCCTTTAAGCTTTTTGCTAATAGATGCAACGATCGGATTTCCTTTATGATGTGATGAGCACTGGGTGTTATACGCAACTAATGAATCATAGAACATTACATCAAAAACTAATGATGTACTATATGTTGGCTAATTGAATTGAGATAAAAAAAAGGATCTCCTTTAGTACTAAACATATGGACATTGTTGAATTGGTGTGCGTTCTAAAAAAAGTGGCAGAATGATGGAAATGCTTCAAAATCAGGCTTTGTGGCATTTAGAAATGTAAGTAAGGGAATCTATGATAGCTATTTTCCTAAATTATTGTTGAAAGCTAATCATGTAAACAGGTTTCACCTGAGATATCAGAACTAGGTCCAATGCAAAGGATTAAGGGCACATAGATTTGGGGTCAATATAAGGAATATTCTGACAACTGCTATGACTGAAAATAATTTTTTGTGTTCACAAATAATAGTTCACATTATGTGTTGCAAGTCAGTTGTGCATTATGACCAATTGGTATATGTGTTTTGGGTAGATAATATTGATCAAATATGGTAAATCCAGAAAAGAGTGTATTCTATTAGAGGAGGAAGAACACCCAGTTTAGCTTGGAGAAAAAAATAAGAGAAAACAAATTGGGAAATTAAGGAGAGGTTATGCAGTTCTTGTAGAGTGGAGAAAAGGCAAAAGGAGAGAAAGCAATCCAACCTAATGATTGCATTGTATTCTTCTAAGAAATTTAAAATGTAGAATTAAGGTCTGGATAACTATACGCAATCCATTCCCAGGTGCTCTTACAAGGATACCACCCCCTTAGTAATTGCCTTACAGTTAGAAAAAAAAAATGAAATAAATGGTAATTGAAGGCAAGCTCACGTGTGATGGGGGGGTGAATCTCGAGAGAAGTTGCAGAAGAATTTGTGCCATGGCAGTAAAAAGACACACTGAAGGTGAAGAATTATATACATACACAAAGTACTGTATCAAAAAAAAAAAGTTCAGTTCAATGTAGATAATAAATTCAGAATTGCTTCTCCATATTATATCACCCATTCTACTGGTTTACATTCACAGAAGGAAATCTCAGGAACCACAGGTGTACCAGGGCCCTACATCAGTGGCCTAAAATAGCAGGAATTATTACAGCCTCTGTTTGTATTCCTCATCCTGCCCTTACCTGCATCCAGCAGCTTTTGGCCAAGAGTTGGAGAAAGGAGCAGAACATGAAGTAAACACTCTAAACAGACAAATGGTTGTTGATTTTTAAAAGTCTCTAAATGACTACGTTGTTACACCTGAAACTAATGTAACATCATGTGTCAACTATACTTCAGTTAAAAAATGTGAATTATTTGTAAAAAAAAAAAAAGATTCACAGATGTAATCACCATATGCCTTGTGTTGGTAGGGTGAAAAGAGGGGATAGACATCAAAACTGCATATGTCTACGGGAGTGCCCTAGATGTAATCATCATCCGCTTTGTGCATTTCATTTAAAAATAAGGATTGGAGCTGCTACCCTGAATCCATGGTCTTTAAGAACAAGGATCTCGCTTTGGTGCACATTGCATCTTTTAGCAATAGTCCCGAGTCTGAGATAGCAAAGATGCTCAATACCATAATAAATGCTTGTTGAGCTGATCTCTATAGGTGTTTAAGCAGAATCTTGACACCTTGGCAGGAATGTTCCCATAAATTGTTTGTGTCTTCCAAACAAACTTTGATTTGTTCTGTTAGTCAATATGGCTATGTCTGTATCATAGTTACGTTGTTCAATATTTCAAAATATTTCAAAAAGTGTCTTAACATGCCTTACCGTCACCTTGTAGGTACTGTTTGTCCAAAGTGAAGGAACTTGGTTGCATGTCCCCTAATACGGCTGGAGGGGATGCAATTCATTCTTTATCATATTTTTAAAAAGTATTTTTCTGGAGGACAAGTTGTAAATGCAAAATTATAGATATAACTTCTTTTGTATGAAATGTAAGTTACTTAGAAGAGGGGGAAAGATTCATGTTACTTGTAAGAAATCATTTTTAAGGAAGAAGCGTCATTATCCTAATGGCTCAGTGTGGTATTGTAACAAAATATTTCAAAATCAGTATTGCCATAGCTTGAAGCAACTTATAACTTCATTATGACATTTTCTTCCTTACAACACAAGCAAAATATGGTTTTTTTTTCTTCTAACAAGTGATTTTGCAACTCCCTGAATAGTACTTAGAGATTTTCATGCTTCTTGGAATAAATTACGTTCTTTCATTCCTAAAATATGATGCAATTCTTGAGAAGTGTCAGAAGAGAAGTGAAACCCTAGGGAAGCTATTAACAATTCATCATTTCCAATTCATACGGGAATGTGAATTACATAAAGTGCAACTATCAAAACCCAGAGAGTTGATCTTAGCTGGGTTTATGTTGAATATATTATCTTAAACAGCAAAAGAGGACATGTTCCTTCACATTTTGGTGATTTAATGGCAATTGTTACCAACTTTGATAGGAATTAGTTCAGATAGTGTCTACCTCTCCATTATCAGTGTACCGATTATTTTGAAGCTTTGATACTCAATCGCTATGTTTAAACAAAGTAAACTAGTAGATTAAAAAAATTCAGCAAAATAAAGCTGAAAATCAATAATAAGAAAGGTATAGGATATGGTATATAGTAGAAATAAATCAGGAAGTCTTTATTTATTTTTTTTTTTTTTAGATTTTATTTATTTGTTTGACAGAGAGAGACAGAAAGAGAGCACAAGCAGGGGGAGTGACAGGCAGAGGAAGAGGGAGAAGCAGGCTCCTCGCTGAGCAGAGCGCCTGACATGGGGCTCGATCCCAGGACCCTGAGCTGAAGGCAGATGCTTAAACAACTGAGCCACCCAGGTGCCCTAAACCAGGAATTCTTTAAAAAGAAACTTCAAATGACAGAGTAGCACTGAGCAGTAAGTCTAGAATACCACCAACTCAAATTCGTGTAAGAGGTCAAACTCCAAGAACAGCATCAAACAAATTCCATGTATTAATTTCGATGTGATGATCAGCCTGTAAGCAAAAGGGGAGATCTATTTCTTCTTAAAGTAAGAAAAATGGTACCAATTAAAAACTTAAAAATTAAAAGTCTCCCCTGGAAGTTCCACTCCAGGGAGGAACTAAACTGATTGAAGTGTGATTTAAGAAACAGATAGTATATAAGAAAAATAATCTATTTGACTTTATGTTAGGATCCCTTGAGTGGTACCTGAATCATAATATTAAGTCCATAGAGAATGAAGCAAAATCCTAGCACACTGATCTGCTTTGCAGAGGCAATATTTAAATGGTTATAACTCTCTAGAGGCTTTTTGACAGATTCCAATTTTTAGATTCAAGCTTTAAGTCAATCACTGCAAGTTTAATTATGGCGACTTTAGACTATAAGCTGTCATCAACCCTGACAATATAAAAATAAGAGTACACTACCAAAGTGGGAAAGAGAGAAGAGCTTGTGAGACAGATGAAAGATAGGATGCTAATAGTGTTATCCCACATAGTGTGTGGGTTCAGACCCAGTTAAAAAAATGGAAGACACAAAAATGTAGGGTCTTTCTCATGTTACTTAAAGCTATATAATAATCAGTGGAAAGATTAAAATATTGACATACCTATGTAAAAACTCATAGCAAATGGAAGGTGACAGTGTAAATAAGCTAAATGCTTATCTTTTAACACAAGAAATAAAATATCTAAGATAAACTGAATAATAAAAGCATAGATTATTGTTAGAGGATTATGACTATGTTAGAAGAGATGACTATGAGAACAAATAGAAAAGGTGAAAACATGGTTTCTATTGGGATGGATGTGGGGGGTTTTAGGTCAGGCTGTTGTACAATTTATTTACCTGTTCATGATTTACTTAATAAAATTAAGTTAATTAATTAATAATAATTAAAATTAAAAATTATCACTAATTATGATAGTGAGAATTCTTAATAGGAGATAGTAACGTCTCCTGAGGGCTACAAGCAGTGAGGTTCTCTCAGGGTATTAAACTACTCTTCTCTTTGAGAAACCTTTAATAAATTATTGGCTGCCTTGCCCATACTGATATGGTAATTACTTTTAGAAAATTAATAGTATCCTAGGTGCCTACAAAATACACACACACACACACAAAAGGTCAATATAAACTTCATTTTTTAATTTAAGTAATGAGAAATTTACTGAGTCATCTTAATGAATTTTAGTCTTTTTATAGGTTAACACTCTCCAAATCACTTGAGGTTTTATTCCAACTGACAGTGAACATACTTCTATTATGTTCTCATTTCTGGCAATTTACAACCAAAGATGAGAGAGGGTGTGTGTGTGTGTGTGTGTGTGTGTGTGTGTGTGTGTGCTTGCAACATGTCTCGGGTACCTCTCCATAAATCTTTTAAATGTCTTTACTTTAGCAAACCCATATGATCCCTAGATATATCATTATTAAAAAGTGCTCTGGGGCACCTGGGTAACTCAGTCGGGTAAGGGTCTGCCTTCGGCTCAGGTCATGATCTCAGGGTCCCAGATTTGAGCCCCACGTTGGGCTCTCTGCTCAGCAGGGAGTCTGCTTCTCCCTCTCCCTCTCCCTCTGTGCTCTCTCTCTCTCAAATAAATAAATAAAATCTTTTTTAAAAAGTGCTCTGGAAAAGTTGCAGGCGTTTGTAATGCTACCCCACTTTCCTGTCCCTCAAGTTGTTTGCATAGCTTCTGGAATAGACAAGGTATTTCATATCATTTCAATTAAGTTTACTCTATTACATAGAAAATTTAATAGTAGTGACCTTGATTTATTTATTGTTCATTTTGGGTAAAGATTTCCCTATACAACAAACAGTTTATACTTTTTTTTTTTTTAAGATTTTATTTATTTATTTATTTGAGAGAGAGAGAACACATGAGAGGGGGGAGGGTCAGAGGGAGAAGGAGACTCCCTGCCGAGCAGGGAGCCCGATGCGGGACCCGATCCAGGGACTCCAGTATCGTGACCTGAGCTGAAGGCAGTCGCTTAACCAACTGAGCCACCCAGGCGCCCAACAGTTTATACTTTTAAATATAGTTCATTTTTGCTGTTGACAAAATTAGATTTGAACCACCTGCTTGTTGTGTGCAGGCATCAGCATCAAATTCACAGTTCATCATGCCAAGAATACTCATGCCTTGGGAACTTGCCAGACACATGCCTTTTTCAGTAATGTGATTTCACCCCAAACCCCTACGATAGAATTGTAACTCAAGGAGCCAGCTAAACCATTCAGAGCAGACACTTAGAAATGTGCCTTTGATTTAAGACATGTGTAAGATGAAGGCCTTGCTCGATCTTAAATAAAATTAAATCAATTAAATACTCAAAGCCTATCATTATATAAAAGAAGTTTCCCTACACAGTTGTCAATCTCATTTCAGGTGAATACTAGATGACGGAGCTTAAGAAAGTGGGGCATACTGTAAGTAGAGGAAGATAAGAAGGCAACATAGAAGCAGTTTACACGGTGCTGTTTGCAGTTAGACGCACAGTTGCAATATAGGGCAGCGAAGTGGGACAGCAGGCAGGAGGCGGTGAGAGATGATTAGGGTTTTAAATAAAGGCGTATGTTACAAGACACATACCTGTGTTTCTATTTTTATTTTTGTTATTGCAAGAATAATACGTAGCCCTGTTTTTTTAAAAAAAAAAGTGTAAACAGCAGAAAAAAGCCCCCAAAGACAATTAAATGCCCACTGTAACTCACATCCTATCTGCTCCTGGTGGTAATTACTGTTAACGGTTTTCTTCCTGACATTTGCTGATATATGTGTGTGTAATTATTTTTCCTAAAAGAGAAAAAAACACTCTTCACCCTTTTGTTTCAAAAAAGAAGAGTCCCTTTTTCTCAAACATTTCTCTATATTACGTCTACAGATTTAGCTCATTCTTTTAAACAAGTTATAAAATATTTCATTGTATGTCTGTACCAATAATTGTTTAGCTAGCCCCTCTAAATAGATATATAAGCTAATTTCATTTTTTGTGTGTGATTACCAGCTACGCTAAAATAAAATGTGTGTATGTGCATGTTTTGCTATACATTAATTTCCTTGTAGTAAAATTTCTGCATCTCCTGATATGCATATTTCAAACTTCAGTAAATGTGTCCAAGTTCTTACACTAAGAAGGCCTAACTGCCTGCCCTATTATACTCCAGTGCTGTTTCTCATACCCATGATGATAATGAGTATTATCATTTTAATATGTGCCAGTCTGATACAGAATTTCATTGCTTAGATTTGTGCGAAAAACTTTTAAGATACTCAAAAAGTTCAGCAAGATTTAATACAACAACCTCCTTCTAATCTATCATTGTAAACATAAATATCCTCAAATTTACATTGTATCAGAAAGGTCTTAAGGACAGAAACCTATAGACTAATTGGCTGAAGGTTACAGATTTATTCTGATAATTTTAAATGCATGAGAGGACCCATAGTGATGAATGATTTTAGCATTATTTCACACAAGGGTAGTAAGACACGATTTTTGGAATCCTGGCCAAGGTCAAGCAGCTTGTCAGTAGACTTTAATATCCAATGTCTCTCTTTTCTACTGAGAGATATCTTCCTTCTGACCCCAACACTCCCCTGAAACTCTAAGGTCACAGTGACCTTCTGGTCATTAAATCCATTAGGCCCTTTTACCTTCTTATTAAAATCTTGGTAGCAGGTGGCACTATGGTTCACTCTCTCACTGAAAGGCACCTGCCCTTGGCTGCCATGTTCCACATTGCTTGGTTTCCTCCTGTGATTTTGGCCGCTCTACTGGGGACCCCCCATAGGTACCTCTTCTTCTGCCCATCGATAAAATTTTGCTGCTCCTCAATGCTCTGTTTCTGGCCCTTTACCCACTCTAATTACAATTCCTAAAAGATTGTTTTGAAACATTTAGTCCTTCACTTATATTTATATGTTGATGACTCAAATTTATATTTTTATCCAAGTTCTCTCTCAAGACCTTAAAGTTATAATTATGTCCTATACATTGTCACATCCAATCTTCCCTACTGACCTAATCAGCCCTCTACTCTACCACTTGCTTATCTGACCGTCCACCAAACCTGCTACTCAGGGCACCCAGAATCTTTCTCAAATCAATTCTTTTCTTACTAATACCCTTCAATGCCTTCCTATTGCTCTTAAAGTCCAAAGTTACTTAATATGTTTCACAACACTGGTCATGATGTTTCCAGACTAATCTCTCTTATTCCCATTACCAAAACTGTTAGTAATAGAACTAACCAGACAGAACCAAAAGGAACTACTTTCAGTACCTTAAATATCCATGTGTTGTCTTATCCTTGGATTAAACTGGGACACCGCCTTTCCTGGGATCCACCCAAATATGGGTTATGTAACCCACATGGGTTCACAATACTGTTTGTTAATATGATACTTGCCACTGTGCATTATAATTGCTTGCTCAAGTGGGTTTTTTTTGTTTTGTTTATTTCTTCATTTGTTAGTTTTTACCCCCTCAGTAAGACTAAGTCTGTAAGAGGCTTGTTTTTTTGACTCTCTACCATACCATGAAACACAAAAGAGCTGTTCAATTAATCTGTAGTGGATTCATTATATGATTAATTATATGAAAAAGAGAGTTGAGGCTGAAACTCAGCACCCCTGACAGTCTTTGGCTACTTCCTTTGAGCTGGTTACCACCCATATAAATCATTCCATGTGTGTACTTGCACTACTTTAGGGTCAGAATAAATGTAACTACCAAGTGAATTCTAGCTAATACACTTCAAATCTGGATTGTTCTGTATCAATTACTTTATTCATTAATGCTACCTAGAAATATTTAGAAGATATTACCACAAAATGTATTATTGCTTATAATTTAAGTTTGCCCCCTCCCTATATGCTGTGAATGAATTCTTGAAAGACTGTATGTGACACATGATGTGACATACGAGTGGGAGCTAGCATTTGATGAGACACTGCAGTGGTCATTTTGTGAAGGAGACAGATGATAAATGCTTATTAACTACTACAGTGAAGATGCATTGTGAGATACAATGAAAGTAAAACTAAAATACAATGAGAAACCACAACAAAACCATACAGGGAGGCTACATCAAGAACTTTATAAATACAGCCATAGGTTGATTATCTTATTTGTATTTAACATTGAAAAAATCAGTAGGAGTATCAGTGCTTGATGACAGGAAACATCCTAAAACGACATAAAGTATGAAGGAAGGGAGAATAATCTTTAGAGTAAGAAGAAACAAATTTACTTTTACCAATATGGAGCTTGAAATGATGGCGGGACGTGGTAAGTGTTTTCAAATATTTGATAACGGTCAGATAGGCCACCTCTGGGACTAATGGGGGAAAGTTTTAAGAAGCCAAGTGCCAGGAAGAATTTTCTTTCTTTTTTTTTTTTTTTAAAGATTTATTTATTTATTTATTTGTGAGAGAGAGAATGAGAGAGAGCACATGAGAGGGGGGAGGGTCAGAGGGAGAAGCAGACTCCCTGCAGAGCAGGGAGCCCGATGCGGGACTCAATCCAGGGACTCCGGGATCATGACCTGAGCCGAAGGCAGTCGCTCAACCAACTGAGCCACCCAGGCGCCCAATCTAAGGAAGAATTTTCTATTAAATGAATCCGTTTGAAAATGAAAGAGGCTGCCACTGGAGGAAGTGATCCACTATCACCAACGATGCTTCAGTACATTACTGATGGCCACTTATCAAGGTTGATACAAAGGAAATAGGATAAGCTAGAGGAAAGGGTATATTGATGGGGTATTCTGAGCTGCAAGGATATTTCCTGCTCTACTTGTTACATTGAAATATCAATTCGATTACAATCACTAAGTAATTTAATTTTAAAATTCTAGGAACAAACAGCATTTGCAGAGGAGAGTTGATGGCTTCCTCCCTGCTGTTACACTGGGCATGGTCTCAGGAAAAATATCTACAGAGGCTATGGGATTGCAATACATTTTTAATAATGATATCTAGAGGCAGTAAATTTTTATACCACAGCTACTATGATCTGCTCTTTGGGACCAAAATTATAGAAAATGATGGGGATCCTGATTAAAGATTTTGGGGGAAAAGGATTCAGGAACTCAATACATTTGCTCATTTGAAATTTAAGAGTTGGAGCAAATTTGCAATTCATGAAAATTTTTAAAAATTTCCAATGAAAAGTTGCATCTTACAGATAATTTGTCACTATTTTTTTTTAAAGATTTTATTTATTTATTTGACAGAGAGAGACACAGTGAGAGAGAGAATACAAGCAGGGGGAGTGGGAGAGGGAGAACCAGGCTTCCCGCCAAGCAGGGAGCCCGATTCAGGGCTCGATCCCAGGACTCTGGGATCATGACCTGAGCCAAAGGCAGACGCTTAATGACTGAGCCACCCAGGCGCCCCTAATTTGTCACTATTAAATATCCTATTTTAATGTTAAGGTCCCATTTTTTTTAATATCCCTCTTGCACCACAACCCCCAACAATACTGTGAGATTGAAAACCACAAAATTTTCTAAGAAATATCTTGATATTTTAGTGATCAATAGCATCATAAATATCTGTAAAACTTTTTCAGAGAATTTTTAAAAAATTCCCTATTATGGTGTTCTACTGTTACCTTGATAATTATATTCCATCTTATATTGTTACTACTCTTTTTACACATTAGAAAGTTCAGAATTGCACAAACTTATCAATTTATGCCCACAATCTACACTCTGTGGGGATACAGAGTGGGCCCTGCTTCCCTGATCATATTTTATGGCAACTGAATGCTCTTATTTAAACACTTTCCTCATTTTTTCTTTATCAATGGTGTCCTCCTCATCCCACACCCTCAATTTCTCAATGTAAACAGACACCAAAATCCTGGCTATGGTGAGAAATGACTGTTATCAGCCCCATCTTCTCTTTAACTTTATTGCTTTCTCCTTGACTTTTCCACTCAATTTTACAAAAACCTCCCTCCAAATACCAGCAATAAAAATGATAGATGATGAAATATTTTTCCTTCCATATTTATTTTCCAATATTTCAATATTTATTCCTTTTTCTTTTCTTCTGAAATGCCCACTCTTTACCACTGCCACTGATAGATGTCTGGAACTCTCATTTGTCTTCTCCATCATTCACTGGTGTCCTTTTCTCACCAACTCTCAAAGACAGGGTACAATCTACTCTGTATTCTAATCCTAATCTCTGCCTCTCAGTATTTATTTACAGGGCTGGAAGCTATCTGTGTCCCGATTCAATTAGAAAAAACAAAAACCAAAAACATCCCAGAATAAATATTGACTACAAAATTTCATTTCATCGTCAGAGTGTAGAAAATGCCAGAACCATAGTAAGCTCTCAATGAATGTGAATGAATTGAACGTGAATAAACACTTTCCTTTTAACTACTGTTTCTCTCCTCCTGGGAGATGGAAGAATCAATACCAATTAAGAGAAATATTCTGAACATCCCAACACAACATGATAAATTTACTTAGGCCAATAATAAAGTAGTGATTTTTGTATACACACCATTCTAAAGAAGAGAAAAGGTGATTGATTTAGGAATATGGAATGCTATTAAAAAGATACTGATCTCTATCATGTGACTTGCTTTGCATGACATTAAAACAAATAATCCAATCTTACCAGGCCTGTAACAGCAATCATAGGATGTCCATCATAGAAGATGTGCAATTTTTATCCCCATAGCAACATCTGTAGTACTTATGCTAATCACTTTAAATTAACCTTGATATGAAAAAAAAAATACCCTAGAGATACTGCTGTTGTTGTGGTAGTTCAGATGAGTAACCTGATTTTCTAATAAAATTCCACAGCAAAATTAGGATGATAACAAGATCCTGTTAGCAAAATTTTTTAATATGCATTGGTTAAACTATAACAGCAGTACTAGCAGAGGGTAATTAGAGGTATCACAGATAATGAGCTACCTTATTGATTATTGCCCTTCTATAACTCAGCATAGTTCAAGTAGAGGAATGTGTTTAGAGTAATTTGCACTTTAAAAACACAAGATAGGGGCGCCTGGGTGGCTCAGCCGGTTAAGCGACTGCCTTCGGCTCAGGTCATGATCCTGGAGTCCCAGGATCGAGTCCCACATCGGGCTCCCTGCTCAGTGGGGGGTCTGCTTCTCCCTCTGACCCTCCTCCCTCTCCTGCTCTCTGTCTCTCGTTCTCTCTCTCTCAAATAAATAAAAAAATAAAAAATAAAAAAATAATGTTGAATTCCTATGAGAATTCACTATATATTAGGTTACAAGATAAGTGAGAATTTATAAAATTATAGTTAATACCCTTATTTTATATATGAGGAAGCTGAAACCAGAAAACTAGAGTAATCTGCCATAACTCAAACTGGCTATAATAATTGTGTCAGGAGGGCGCCTGGGTGGTTCAGTTGGTTAAGCGACTGCCTTCGGCTCAGGTCAGGATCCTGGAGTCCCGGGATCGGGTCCTGCATCGGGCTCCCTGCTCAGCGGGGAGTCTGCCTCTCCCTCTGACTCTTCCCCCTCTCATGCTCTCTCTCTATCACTATCTCTCTCAATAAATAAATAAATAAATCTTAAAAAAAAATAAAAATAAAAAAATAAAAACACAAGATAATGACAATTTTACATTTGTAACTATAAATTTTGGTATGAACTTAGTGCTCTCTTTTTTTTATAGGAATATTTTCTGTAGTCACCAGAGCTTAAGAACAAATTTTACCCACCTAGGCATAAATCCATGGAGTTAAAAAAAAAAAAAACAAAGACCTCTTTTGTAAAACATGCATTGTTATACAAATGAAGTACTTAGGCATTAGGCCAAAGGCACACATTTTCATTATTGGTCCAGTGATTTACAAATGGTGCTTTAAATGTAATAATTAACAATTTATTTAGACGTTTATACATAAGAGAAAAGTAAGTTGTGCTATCAGATTTTGCAAAATGCCTAAGTGGGAGACCATTTCATTCTAGTATAAGTAAATTATGGAATTCTTATTAAGTGTTACCTTTATTTTAAAATCTATTTTACTAAAATATAAAATCAGATATAAAATTTTGTGTAGTCAAATGGCAGCAACTAAATTAGAAGGGAAGAGTATTTTCCGAAAATAAATATAACTACTTCTGTGCATTGAATTTTGAAGATTCCCCAGAGTAATTAAGTAATTAGGTTTTTGCTTCTGAACTGGATTACTTAAATATGGGGTAGCTAATTTTCAAAACTGTGAATCCAAGTGCTACTTGGCTCAAGGGACTAGCAAGTGAGATGGAAATATCACCTTTTGGGTAGTTTGGATTTGGCCCAAATCAATATATCAAAGACATCAAGATAGACAGATGAAGTTTTGTATAGAGTAAATCAAGTTTCAGAATACCTTGCGTGTGGTGAAAATAAAAATAATTTACCGACAGACACTAGAGATAGTAGTGATGTAGGGTTGGGAAGTATATTTATTTCCTATTGCTACTATAAAAAACTACCAAAGATTAAGGGGCTCAAAACAACAAAATAACAGCATCTTATAGTTCTGGAGGTAAAAAGTCCAAAAAGGATGAGCTAAAATCAAGGTGTCAGCCGGATTGTGTTCCTTCTGGAGGCTCTAGAGGAGAATCCTTTTATGTGCCTTTTCTAGATTCTAGAGGCCATCTACGCTCTTTGGCTCATGACTCCATCTTCAAAGACAGCAAGAGTAAAAGTAGTTCTTTTTGTGCTACTGTATTTCTTACTCTTTTCTCTCTCCTTCCCCTATTAAGGACCCCTCTGATTATATTGGGCCCACCTACATAATATAAGTTAATATCCCTAATTTATGATCAGCTGATTACCAATCTTAATCCATTCACAACCTTAATTTCCCTTTGCCCCATAAACTAACTTATGCATAGGTGTTGAGGATTAGGACATAGACATCTTTGGGCAGCCATTACATTGCCTACTACAGATGTAATTGTCAAAAGATAATCAAGTAGTAAAGAAATCCTTAAGTCATTTTTTTGCTCTGTGATGAGAAATAATATAATAATTATCTTTCATTAAACTAAATTCCAATTGTAGAATTATATTGAATTCAATTGGTGTAACACAATTAAATGTCCAATAACTATTTAGATTTCTGATGGAAGAAATAAATATATTCCTAGTTATGCTATTTATATATAGTTCACCTTTAAACAATGCAGGGGTTGGGACACCAGCCCCCATACAGTCAAATATCCATGTATAATTTTGACTTCCCCAAACTTAACTACTAATAGCTTACAGTTGACTGGAAGCTTTACCAGTAACATAAACAGGCAATTAACACATATTTTATATGGTATGCATATTAGATGCTGTCTTCTTATCATAAAGTAAGCTAGAGAAAATGTTATTAAGAAAATCACAAGGAAGAGAAAATACACTTACAGTACTGTATTTTATCAAGATAAATCTACATGTAGGTGGATTTGTGCAGTTCAAACCTGTGTTGTACAATGGTCAGCTGTATAACTTTGTAGGTGGACCACTCAAAAAAATATGCCTTGTTGAGAATTTGGAACTGTTTTACCACGGAACCACTGGATATAGCCAAGTGGACCAGGATACTATCTTTACAATAAAACTACAGATATAAACTTAGCCACTGTCACTTCACTTCGTGAAAAGTCAGAAACAAAAACAACAACAAAATAACCTCCTCTATTATATGTATTTTTAAGTCACCTTAATTACTTTTCAGAGTATGGAAAGATACTACTTTTATAATAAACTGAATCTTGCCTTAATCAAAATGTTTTAAGTTGAATAATAAGTAACTAAGTATACACACAGATGGCATTAATATATTAGTAGGTAGAAGTAGGCATTAACTTGAAAGAAGAACAAATTTAAGATAAAACTACCCTTCCTGGAGAAGTATAATAGGACACATTAGAAAATACAAAACACATTCAAGACAAAAGATCATCATAACCTTGGATAATTGAAATCATTTTATACTATGAATTTCAATTTATGAAAGTAGAAAGATATTTTGTAGGGATATATTTCACTAGAGTCGAAGTTAAGGCTATAACTGAACACGATTAGAACATAAAAAATTAACAATGTTAGAATCATTAACAAAAAGGCTCTTGAAGACAGTCACATAATTCTTAAGGCTCAGGGAGAATCATTTTAGTTTCACTAGTAATTACTTATAAGCCTTATCTTAAGAAAACTTCCACATTTTCAAAGGAAAATCTGTATCATTTTGACAGAAACATGAAAAACTCTTTTGTCTAAAACTTTCGGGTGCTGACTTAACTGACAACAGGTCTGCAGTATTAAGATTATCTATAATCAACTCAGGCCTTTATTTGTCCTTTATAGATAAAAATAGACCCTAAACTTCATTTTACTTCTCAATGAGCCACATGCATTTCGGTTTGTAAACTGTACACAAAAGTTGCTCAATCATTTTACCAGGCCAGGTGCCTTAAAAAAAGGGGGGGGGGCGCTCCTGGGTGGCTCAGATGGTTAAGCGTCTGCCTTCAGCTCGGGTCATGATCCCAGGGTCCTGGGATCGAGTCCCGCATCAGGCTCCTGGCTCAGTGGGGAGCCTGCTTCTCCCTCTGCCCCTCCCCCTGCTCACGCTCGCTCTCTCTCTCAAATGAATAAATAAAATTTTGAAAAAAAAATCCACTGAAATTTTGTCTCTGTGCCATAGATCTCTGAGATGGCAATACTGAACAGAAATAGCAGAAGGGTAAGTTCAATCAGTGCCATCATTTGACACAGCATGGAGAGAAAAACTTCAGTTTGTTTGAACCTCTTTCCTATGTAAGTGTAGGCCTGGCACTGACCTCCATTCAATGTGTAGGATATGAGGTATTTCTTGTCCATGCACTTCAGACAACTGGACTTGTACAACTGTATATGGTAACATCCAAACCAGAAATGGGATAAATTGCTTGAGTTGACAAAGGGGGCAGCGAGGATTTTTAAACTAATTAAATAGCCAATGTTTGTTGAGTTTTTACTATGCACCCGTCTCTCTTCTAAGAACTTATATCTTGTGACTAAGCTAATGGTGACCTTGACACTGTGAGGTTACTATGAGGAAACAGAGGCACAGCAGGCTGAATTATTCATCTGAAGGGACCTGCTATTAAGTAGTAAAACTGGAATTTGAATCCAGGAGGTTTGACTCCAAGTTCATGCCCTTCTTCATGGTGTGCCTCTGGTGCGGGCACCAGGGCCTATTAAAGCCACTAACTATGTGGACAAAACCATTCTACAAATATGACTGTTTTAAACCACAGAAGGTCATTTTTTAATGCAAGAGTATTGAGAGCTGTATAGAAAATACATTTGAACTTAAAAAGCCAAACAAAGGAATGGCCACAGGAAGATTTTTAAGAACATACTAATTTAACTTAGATAATACTATAAAACTTCAGTCAAAATAGATTTAATATAAAGAAATGGTCAAATTAATTATCTTTGACTTTCAAAATAGATACGTAGTTTCCATTTTTAAAAGATTAAATGTAGATGGGTCAACATGAAATGAAAGAAACCTTTAAAGATCATGGTCATTAGGAACTGACCAACATCTTTCTCTGAGAACTGACACTTGAGCTGACTTCCAAAGGGTGAGTTGTCATTTTCCAGATTGGGAAAAAGTGGAAAGGGTGCTCATAAACAGCTACCAACACTTTAGGGCATGAAGAAGCTGATCATAGTCTCAAAAAGTTGAGCCCACTGTGGTCTGCAAAACAGCCTTGTATAGATGTCTATAGGTGGGCGAGAGGCTGTCGGGGGAATGAGATTTTTAAAATCCTGTATACAAATCTAAGAATGCTGGATTTTCTTCCATCAAAGAGAGCGGGAGGAGTATTAGAAGAAAATGAAGAGAATGTATCCAGATTTTTCCCTCAGGGTAAAGTCCAGCATCTTTTCCAAAGACAGGGTAAGCAGTATGGAATTATTGCCAGAAAAAATGATAGAAAGAAGAGATTTTTCTATGGAAGTAGAAGGAATGGCCAAGGGGAGTGATGATGAACACTTGACAGTGATAGCAGGGACAGAACAAAAAGATGGTCTAGAGTCAAAGATATTGTAAGTTATAACTGAGAGGTTGTGGTGATGACTGACCATGATGTTGGTAATAGTTAACATGAATAATAATTACTCTTTCCTAGACATTCTATTTCCCCCAACAACCATATGAGATAGATATTTCTGTTATCAACATTAGTTTCACAGATGAGACGTAAAGGTTAAATAATTTGCCATGATTATAGAGCTAGCAAATGGAAGTGTTAAAATATAAATATAGCCTGTTTCTCTGTGAGCCTGCATTCTTTACAACAATGCTGCAGCTTCTCTCCTTTGTCAGATCTGGGAGCAAAGAAAAGAGATGGCTCTAGGTTTCTGATTTTTTTTTTTTTTATATTAGATAAATGATGAGTTCCAATAGCTTCTAGCTGTGTTCTCACCTGGTCTTTCCTCTGTGCATGCTCATCCCTCGTGTCTCTTTCTCTTCCTGTAAGGATACCAGTCTCATTGGATGAGGGCCTGACCCATATGACCTTATTTAACCTTAAATGTCTTTAAGGAGCAATATCTCCAAATCACAGTAGGGGTTAAAGCTTCAAAATATGAATTTGAGAAAAACACATTTCGGTCCATGATAGTCACTGAGGAAAATTAGATTAATGTATCTTGTACAGAGTTATTAGAAAAAATTAGATATTTAGGTTTATAAATTATCAGCACTTGAAATTATGGATGGTACCATCCAAGAAGAATGTGAAGAGAGAAATTAATCAGAACAAATATGAAATCCTGAGTTTCAGGAGGAAGGAAAGAAAATGAAGACAGTAAAGGAGAGGAGATATAGTAGGAAAAATGGGGTAAATGGATGCCACAGAAGGTGTACATTTAATGATTTGTGGAGTTGTCAACAGCTCCAAATGCTAGAAAGAAGTATAAAGAGAACTGAAAATGCTGTTTAATTTGGCAGTTTGGAAGACTTTAGTGATCTGAGCAAGTACAGTATCAGTAGGCAAGGGGGAAGAAAGATAGTATTAAATAGAGTAGAGGGCCCAGTAAGTGTGGACAGCCCTTTCAAGACCCATGGAGTGAAAGGAAAGAAGAGAGGAAGCTGCTTGAGGGAGATACAGTGAGAAGGTGAGCTGATCCAGGCTCACTCTGAGAGAGAACAAAGGCTAGAAGTTAGCCTTAGTTTACTTTGACTTAGGCTTTCTATTCAACCAGTAAACAGCAATGCAAAGACGTATGTATATAAGGTCAAAAGATCCAGTGAGTAGTTGCATCTTTTTATTGTAATTTCATACCTGCTGTAGAGTGCAAACAGCCTGGCAAGAGAAACCCAGGGCTTAGACTCACTCACTGTCTTTATAGGTTAAGGGAGACAGAGGTATTGTGGCATGGTACAGGGATGCAGAGGGAAAACCAGCACAGAAACTTCCATTCTATTTCTATATAAGAAAATTGCTTATCACTATTATATACTCCCAAATCACTGGGTTCGGCAAGACATTCCAAAGCAGTGAGCCTGGCATTGACCTAGCATGCAAGCAAGATTGACCTTATTTCACTTTTTAAAATAGAAGTATAATAAGTGACTTGAACACGTTCATAGGCTAAAAAAGAAAATGAGGGTAGAGAGAAAGAGAAGAGAGAAATAGTAATCTCCAGTGAGATCTTTGAGAAGATGGATGGAGCTGATGAGACATGGCACTTCAGCGGGCAGTTCACCATAGAGAAGAGGGAAGAAGAGAAACATCAGTTGGCGAAGCTAAATGCTGAGCTAGAGGAGAGAAGGCCAGTTGAGAAATTTCAATTTAATTTCTCAAGAAAGAGGTGGCAAAATCATTCCTGACATGGCATTAGTGTGCAGTAAATTAAGTAACTCAAGGAGACTGGAGACTATTGAGGACAAAGTTGTGGAAATTAGTAAGGTAGGAAAGTAATGACAAACAAAATGAAAACCCACCCCTTGGTGATATAAAGAAATAAAGCCACTAGTTTCCAATCCAAATTGTGCTAGTCCCTTAACATCATCCCAACTACTTGCATTCAAGTCTAAAATCACCTTTACGAGGTTGGCTAATGCCTTTCCTACAGGCCGCACGCACACCATGGGTGGGACCCAACAAGAATCCTGCGTCCTCCCTTTTGCCTTCCGAAGGCTGGGAGCTCTCCTGAGCCAGACTCTGCCTGGTCTGGACCTCTGGCCTCTCTCACAGGGCCTCCTTGGTACGGAAAGAATAGTGTGTGGTTCAAGTGGGAGAAATAATTGCAGAAATAAACAAAGCACTTATCTCTTCAACAAATTAAAGGATTTATGTGTTTTACAGAAGTTGGAGCATTGATACTGAGAATAAAATTGACCTGGGAATCAGAAGATTTGAAAATGCTTATCATTTTAGTAAGAGCAAGAGAAAACATAGCTGTCATAAATTCCCACACACATTTGACAAGGATCTTAGATGGAAAGTAACTTGAGGAGATTTTGAGTGTTTTGAAGGCAGGATGTCTTATTTATCTAGCGTAACACATAGTAGCTAGTTATTTAGTAATGATTTATTGAAGAAATGAGTCCCACAACTTAAATCAACCCCTGTTCTAGGAACAGGACTGAGATTTAACATATAATTTTTAAATTAAATGGGAAGATGGATAGAAATACTAAAAATAATGAAACTTTCTTGTTTTCCAACAGTTATGGCAGATTCTATAGTCCTTCTTTATATTTCAAAATTTAAAGCAAATAAGGAGAATGATAAGAAAAGGGTGGTGTTCACTGCACAGACTTGCTTCGAGTTCCCAATTTAATGTTTAACCTTTTCTTGACAGGAAGTTTCACATAAAAGGGATGTATCTTAAGAATTAAAAGTGGTTCAGTCAGGGTGGTAAGTTTATGGGGTTTTTAATTTTCTCATTTTGTTTTTCTGTATGTCCTAGTATTTCTTCAGTGGAAGATGTCTGAGATTTATAAATGATCACAGGACTAGAACAAAGTAAGGTCCAGATGCTGGGTTCTTAAAGATAAAATGATTCTCTTTACCTATTGCATTCAGTTCAAACTTTTCCACTTGAGTCCAGCCCCACTCTCACTGTATAATCCTATTTCTTATGCATTCCCAAGGCCCAACTCTGATCAGGTTACCATGTGAGCTTTCATTCTCCCCACACTCCCCACATCCAGAAGCCATTTCTCTTGGCCCCCTTTATACATACTCTCCCCTCCTTCAACATCCTACTTGAGTCACACCTCTTCTGAAAAATTTTGTTTTGATTCCTAATGCATGCTTCACTCTGTTACTGAATGCTGTTTTAGGTGAATAAGTACCATTAAAGCTTATGCTGCATTCTCAGAGAGTCATTTAAAAGGGAAATATCTATATTAAAAATCTTGGCTAGCTGCTCCCCAGCAGGGTCCAAAACTGGCTACGGATCTCCTCCGGTATATTCAATTTTTCATGATGCTTTCATTACAATTGGGCATTTCCTTGAATGCCTTAACTCCAAATGTTCCTCCTCTCTCACTGAGATGCAGCATCCTCTTACCCTCTTCTGGATCGTTGGCCTGATAACTGAAACTCTGTCAGAAAATTTTTGTTGGTTAAATTTTAATGCTATAAGCTTTCTGACATATGAAAGTAGAAAAACCTCAGTAAAGAAAGATGAGAATAGGCAAATCCTGTTACTGTCTGACCTACTAGTCTCTTTATATTTAGACATTTTTTTCATAGGCTATTTCTAGTAGAATTCATTTGCCTCACATTCTTTGAACAAGGAGCAGAATCATAATTCTAGGTTATTCTAAAGGTTTAAATATCTAAACTTTTATACTTTACTACTTAGGATGGGTAATACAACTCAAAAATTTTAGTGTGTGGGGGGGAAATCTGTGAAAATGTTACTTGATTTATTTAGTCTTGAATTTTGTGGCCTCTTATCCATGAATGAAAAACAATGCAGTATTTTTATTAACCACACCCTAGCACCCTACTGGATGTATGTGACTATTACAAGGTAAGAGTTCAGTTTTCACACCAGTAAGTTCATAGTTCCGTGGGTGACACAGGCTTTATACATGCCCTATCTCAGAAGAGAAATGAAAATAGTAAACAGTGGTTTGTGAGAATAGATGCCTATTTTAAAGTTGTACCAATTAAAGTACTAAATGAGTGGCATGTTAATGTGAATTTAGAAAAGGAAAAAAAAAATAACTATGGATTGAAAAATTTAAAGACACCTTCTTTGTAGAAGTTATCATCTTAATGGACACTGTAGAAATTGCCTCTGTGGAAAAGAGAAGGGAGAGGAAAAACCAAGTATTGAAAATTTTTGTTCTTTTGAGATTTTGTACACAGGTGAGCCAGAATCTCTTCCTTTTCTGCATACATACACTCACCCACATGTGTATAAATATGGGTGGTGTGTGTAGGTGTGTGTGTGTGTGTGTGTGTGTGTTTGATTTCTCCTCTTAGCACTTTGGATTAATTTTGTTTATGTTTATGTCTGGATGCCAATATGTTTTTGTATTTTTAAACTATTAAGTGCAAAAAATGTATTCACATAATGTGCATTTTTCTTGAAGGAGCTGTGAACACGTTTTACTGCTGGAGTTATATACCTGTTGCAGGTCCTCAAAAGATGAGCACTTCGTAAGAACAATTTAGCCTATTTTTACTCCAAATACCACATTAATCCTGAGTTGGAAAGTTATCTTCACAGAAATAAAAGAGAAGAATACAAAACATCCCCTTGAATTCACATTGTCTGTCATGCATGTATCTAATCACCACATCCCAACAAATTGGCATTTCTCTATACTCTTGTCTAAATTTTATGACATCTGCATGGTCTAAAGAGATTTATACCTTAAAAAATATTTTATTTGAAGGCATGAATAAATTTGAAAGCATGGAAATTCATTACTAAATATTCTTCCCTCTGATGAAATCCTCTTTTAGTAGAATTTGAATATTTCTTTAAAACAGTGTTTAATATAAAACAAGATGAAAGTGACTGGATATCTTCCAGATGAAGAGAATGGATTATTTTCTCTCAACTCATATCTAAAATTTTCAATAGCTTCTTAGTTTCTCAAATATATGTTGCATTTTAAAAGTTACTTCAACTATGTCTTTCTTGCAAGAAACTAATATTTAAAAAAATGACCCTACTATTCTCAAAGCTTCTAATGATGTCCATAGGGACGGAATAAGAATAATTTTTACTGGCTTTCTTCCTCAGAGTTATCAGTATAGAAGTTTTTTTTTTTTTTCCTTTGGTTTTATAGGTGCATAGAGGCCCGTTACTTATAATATGCATCTTTTTAGTGAAAGAGATATATCACTCTTCCACATGTCAATCATGTTACAAAAATTACTTCAAGTTGCTAGAATAGTTGCCTAATTTGAGGAGAGGAAAATCACCTGTCACTACTGACAGAGAATATAAAGTGGTAAGGTCATGACGGTACGTTTTACTTATAAGGCAAATTGTCTATCAGTGGTACGAAGTTAACAAGTTACTGAAAAAACTTTAGTGACAAATTCTTGCAATTTTTATCATACTTAGGGACAGTTGAAGGCATAGACAATCACAACCACATTTAAAACAAACTACAGGTTTCCCACCCTTAGGCGATATGATGGTGGTTAGCTTGCTTGGGCAACTATTATGGACTGAACACTTGTGTTCCCCCAAAAACCATATGTTGAAATCTAATCCTCAATGTGATGATGTTTGGAATTGGTATTACCTTTGGGAGGTAATTAGGTCATCAGAATGAGCCCTCATGAATGGGATTAGTGCCCTTGTAAGAAGAGGCCAGAGAGCTTTTCCCTCTGGTGCGGATACAAGGGAAAGTCTGTGACCTGCAACCGAGAAGAGGGTTCTCACCAGAATCGGATCATGCCAACTAACACCATGATCTCAGACTTCTAGATTCCAGAACTATGAACAAATACATTTCTGTTGTTGATGAGCCACTCCGTTTATGGTGTTTTGTTATAGCAGCCAAGGTTGAGGAAGACAACAGCCTACAAAAGTAAGCATGCTAGGTAAAGAATTCAATGTTCCCAAGGCTGCTGGAGAGATAGATGTCGCATGGCTAATCTGTGTTGCAATGTTCTGCTTTCTGATCACTTATTTTCAACTAATTAAAAAATCAGGTAATGACCTTTTCACCAAAAGAAGAGATGATAAATTTGGCATTCAGCTCTGAGGCAAAGAGACTTGTTGCTGAGAAGAGAACAAAATAAAAGGCTGAGCTGGGAGAGGGAGGGTGGTGGGACAGGACACCACATGTAGACAAAGCAATATCTGGTGTAAGTGAGGCCAAGAGAAGCAGTGTGTTAGCAAGAACTGCACTCCTTATTTGCTAAGAGCGTAGACTGTAGTGTTGGAGAGGAATGCATCCAACTTCTGCTCAGACTCCTACTAGATACATGGCCTTAGGCAAACTATTTAACTTCTTTGAGCCTCAGTTTCCTCATCTGTAAAATGGACCTTATAACAAACTTGCCATGGGAGTTGGGAGAATTAAAGATAATAATGAGGGTAAAACTCCAGAGTTAATATGCATTTAGTGAGTGGTAGATTTAATATTTATTATCAAAAGAAACCATAAGCATTTGAAGAACCAAAAATTAAGACAAAAGTTTGTGGGGTTTTTTTTCCCCCAACAAATAGCTCTAAAAGCTCTGATGCAACAACTTCATTAAACCACTGAAGACTACCAGGTGACAGTATAAGCTTGTGCTTACGACACCAAAAACAAAACGGCATAAACAAAACAAAAATCAAAAGACAGGGAGAATATCAGAAAAGGTATAAAGCAGCTGTTTTACTTTTTTCATGATGTAAGTTTTATGTCATGTTTTAAAATATTATAAATTAGTCTATTGAAAAATACACTGGGAAAACATTTTTATGTCCTTTAAAGAATTTGGCTTCAAATGGGATAAGAATGAATAGCAGAGGACACCAAAAGGCATCCACTGAATCTAAAAGAAGAGAAATTCAAACCAGATCAAAGTCCCTTATCTGCAGATCCTTAGTGATAAGGAGGTGAAAAATGTTATCAGAAGCTTACTCTAAAATATTTGTGGTATGCTGTACATGCATTTGGTCCAGTTATTGAGTGGTAAAAATAATACAGTTTTCATTTTAGAGTATACTTTCATTCATTCTCAATAGATTCTTTCTTCACTTTTATAATGCCCCAAGTTCAAGAACCCCTTGATACATACCTAATTCGTTTTGCCCAAGGTGAGGCGAGAAACAAACAACCTATATTGTATTTAACAGAATTCCCATTTCATGACCTTATTTGCTGCAAAGAGCCAAATTCTATTGGGACATAAAACTTTACACTTTAATGATGATTTATATCCTAGCATAACTGAATTTATAAGCTTCTATAATGAAGGAGGAGTAGAGCATAGATGTGGGGAATATAAGCCAGGCTAATGGAGACTCTTCTGATAGGAACGGTAGTGTCCTTAAAGGGAATGAAGGTAAAGAGGGAGATTGAAGGTACTTTACAGTAATACCATATGCCAGTCCTATTGCTATCTTTATTCCTGCAGCAGGACAATATTTTTTTTTGAATTAATACCTATTGTATATTTTGTGTCTTAATAATTATCATTTCCCCAAGCTCTCTACCCTTTGATGCTTATGTATTCATTTTATTGAAGACAAGGTGGGTAGAACCTAAGGAAAAAAAGTCAAAGTGAGATTCATTTTTAAAAATAAGATTTTGCATGTACCCAAACAAAAGATCACTTTCATGTGTAAAACCCAAGTAACTTGAGAGGAAAAAAGGTTTTCTGATTTTCAAACTCTATGGAGGTTGAGCATGAAGTAAGTTATAATGGGAAAGTGGAGAAAAAGGCAGGACATAACACAGGGAAGTGGTCATTATGAGCAAAGTAAGATAGAGATGTGAGTGGTGCATTTTTGGGCAGAAAGAGTACCCTAGAATGGTGTTTTTAGCTAACCGTGGCCCAAATGTGGCATGAGAGAAATCTAGATAATAGAATGTCTGCCAGGTAATCATCATAAGAATCTATTATCTCTATATTCAAAATATTCAGTGTCTGAACCTTTCAACTCCCTTCAATTCCCCTATCTGGTCCAAGCCCCTACAATGTTAGGTTATTGCAATTGCTTCAAAATGTGATCCCCTGCTAATCTGTCCCATAATCAACCCCATGCACAGCACCACCCACGAGGCTTCTGTCAAAGGTAAATATAGTAGGTGATTCCTTTGCTCAGAACTCTCCAATGGTACCCCATTTATCTGAGAATCAAAGCTGAAGTTTTGAGTTTACAAATATATTTCCAGCGATCTGAACAATACTTGGGGCCTAGTAGGAAGTCACCAAATATTTGTTGGATGAGTTAAGAATAAATAAGTTAATTCCTATCTCATTCAAAGTAAAAGCTAAAGTCCTTTTTGTTGTTTAGGAGGCTTTAAAATTCTACTCTCCACACCCCCATTTCATCTCTCACCTCTCTCTTTCTCACTCTTCACTAGACAGAATATTTCCCAAACTTAGCAGGCACACTCTTGCATAAAGACTGGATTCCTTCTGCTGGAAATGCTCTTCTGAAGATAGCTGTGTTGTTCCCTCACTGTCTTCACTAAAGCCTTGGTGAATTCTTCCCTCTCTTATTTAAAATTATAATACCCACCCATCTCTCTTTTCTGCTGTATTTTCTAAATAATATTTATCATTATATAATATGCTATATATTTTACTTTTTAATAAATCATCCCCATCTCTACCTCCCAAATGTAAATGTCAGCATTGTGGGTATTTTAATCTCATTTATTCATTCCTTTTCTTCCAATGCCTAGAACAGTGGTATCTGGCATATAGTAGGTACTCAAAAAGCATGTATTGATTTAACAAGTGAATATGAAGAATGCCTGGTTTGTGTCACTAAGAAGAGGATGGAAAAAAAAATAAATTAGAACTCCACAAGATAAAATGGAAAAAATATACTCAGATATTACTCCTAATGTGGCAACTAACGAACTATATCATCTTAAAACACTTCTTGTGCTTCCTTTTTTTTTTGAAATTTTAATGCCTCCTCTACAAGTAAAAGTTGGGTAAGATGTTCTATGAGATCCTTTGCATCTATGATATATATTTTTTATTTTCATGACAGATTCTATATTCCATTCTGTGCCCCTTTTCAGAAAATATTTATAGTTATTTAAGTATATATCTATATTAGTCTGACTTTTATCAGAATTTACATGCAATATAGCACTTTTAAAAGTTTTTCTTCCCAAATATAAATAATTATAAAAGAGAAATTTATAATTGCTGTTAGGCTTTCTGAAGTAATGATGACATGAAAGAGAAAAATACAACTCACATTTACAGCTGAAATCTATTGGAAAAAATATATTAAGTAATCTCCTCTTTCAGGCACTTTTCCCCAGCTGGTCTAAGGACATATATCATCAAGGCTTCTAAATTTTAATTTATAGGGAACAAATATGGTAGTTTTATAGGGCCCTGACCATTACAAAATCACTGATTGCAAGGCCTATCTCCTCAGAAACTAATCAAAAGGTGACACATTTTGTTAACTTCCCATTATAGATTCATAACATTATCTTTCAATTCAATGTCATAAAGAATTTATGTAGGGCATTAATCATGCAAGACCACTAAATTGTTCTCATTTCAGTGATAATTGTTTACTCCTATAAATGGTTGTGTTGAGTCCCAACAATTCAACTGAATAAAATATCTCCCACTCACCACGGTTTGGGAGAGAAAATTAACCTACAGAAAAGAAACAACAAACTAAATGTATAATATGATTAGTATAAAAACTAAAATTTTGTAGAGTTCTCTTTTTGATAACAAAGACCAATGGCATGAAGGATAATTCTACAGTTTCCAATAAAAGGAACCTTGAAAAACAAAATGAAATAAAACAACAACAAAACCATGTGTAATCTGCAAACATGTAAAACTAAACCCTCTTTAATACCTACATGACATGGTTGACTCTGAAATCAACTAAAGGTATCATGTAAATGAAACTCAATGCACCTTGCTAGTCAATGAAACTAAATCTAATCAAAGTGGTGTCAGTCATTTGCCAGGAACAAAAGAATAGAAAATCTAATGGTAAATTAATTCAGTAATGCCTGGTGAAGTGGCATGAGAACTGCAAGTCTTGTGATCTGATTTCTAATCCTAGGTCCACTAAATGCTTCTATAACCTTGAGATTGACACCTGAACTCCTGTCTCAATTTCGTTATGTGTAAAATGAGAGGGTTGGACTCAATCATCTTGTAGGTTGTTCCCAACACCAACATTTTATGAGTCTATAAGGAAACTCAGCTAATCAAAACTGCTTAAAAAAAAAAAAAAAGCAATGATCTGTCATCTGCTTTTAGATTTCCCCACTGCCTACTGAATAGAATAAGAATAGGATCAATTTGAGACAGCCCTTTCAGCCCAAGGGTACCATAACTAATGGCACTGTCTATTCCTGCTTTCTAAATGGAACCCTAGTATATATGTATATTTTCTGTAGTAAAGTGTCTACTTTATGAGCATAATAAACAGCAATTGCCCTTTAATGGCAACTTTAGCTGTGACCATTACGGCACAATTTAAGTGCTTAAAAACACTAATGGGAGTTATACAATGTTAATTATACTAAGGATATGAAGCCTGTACACAAGAACTCCTGCAAAACTAAGTAAAACCCTGGCTAATTCTAATTACAGTCTGTTTGGAAGAGATAAGAGAAATTAACCCCCCCTTTTTTTAGTGCATTCCTAATATAACAGCACTATTTGCCCACATTGGTTGAGAAAACATTGTAAGTGACTCAGAAAAGTAAGATTCTGAAATAAAAGATTTTTTTTCAGCTTAAAAAAGAAAGAAAAGATAAATTACATACACAGAAAATACATCTTTACTTGAAACAATGCTTACTTTCTTGCCTCTAAGCCTAGGGAAACCTGCTTTTAAAGAGCTCATTCATTAAATTGTCAGACACAAATTAATACCACGGGAGTTTTTAAAAAATGTTTTTTTAACTATTTAGAAGAAACATATTTGGGGCGCCTGGGTGGCTCAGTTGGTTAAGCGACTGCCTTCGGCTCAGGTCATGATCCTGGAGTCCTGGGATCGAGTCCCGCATCGGGCTCCCTGCTTGGCAGGGAGTCTGCTTCTCCCTCTGACCCTCCTCCCTCTCATGCTCTCTGTCTCTCATTCTCTCTCTTGCAAATAAATAAAAAAAATCTTAAAAAAAAAAAAAAAAAAAAAAAAAAATTTAAAAAATAAAAAAAAAAAAAAAAAAAAAAAAAAAAAAAAGAAACATATTTGGAAACCATGAAGACTCTCCTTCACCTTATCTTTTATGGAAAAATTAAATTTTTTAACAATGGACAAAATATCTAACTCTCCTTTTCTTTTACTCATTTACTCAATGCCTCCTATGTGTTAGAAACTGGCATTAAAAAAATGGGTAAATGATCTTGCTGCCCTTAGGGGGTTTACAATCTAGCAGAGAAAGACAGACTCTTAAAAACAAAGTAATAGTTCATATTTACACCTTAGTATCTGTTATTGGATATAGTTTTCTTTGTTTTCCAGACTCCTTTTTTTTCTTCTTCAAATTCTCTTGCTTGACTCATTATAAATTGATTTACATGGGTCCCTAACTAAATTGAATTGGAGTAGTAGAAATCAAGTTGTTGATTTATTTGATTTTATGAATTTGTTAGAAATAAAAAGTTCATAGGTTTCAAAAAAAAAAAAAACAAACAAACACAACAACACCCTGTGCCGGAAAGCCTGGCACATTTCAAAGTGCTATCATTTTAAAACTGAGGCAAATGACATGTCATAAATAATGAAAACAATTGGATGATAGCCTACAATCTTCAATACACACATTATTTTAACGGATCATAAACCAAAAAACCTAGCATCAAGATAAGAAAAATCCACTCATTGTGGATAAATAACAGTCCTAACCAATTGAAATCATTTAATTTCATTGAAAAGTGTCCCATAATCTTTAAATTACAGGTATTTGGAGGTTAGCACAAATAGTTATGGCAAGTATCTAGGTACTTAAAAATTGTCATCCTCACCTTGAATCATTTATTATCTGTAATGGACTTTCTAATTTGTCAATATATCTAGTTTCCAGTGACCCATAGGGCATGTGTCAAATACCCACTTTACAAAATCAGGGTAGTTTCCATGATATTTAATCTGTGTTCCCTTTGATAAATAATTGTGTCACTCTTCGTAAGTGTGTGTTTCCAAATACAGGATACTTTGCACGCTCTGTTTTTCTAATACATGTAGATATTCATCCTCTCCTGCTGCCAAATCATACTAAACACAAAGAGGGTTTATATACAAATTCACTGGTTCCATTGTCATTCCTTATGACCACTTTCTGAAATTTCTTTGTGTTGTTTACCTTTTAAAAACAAGACTTTAAACCTGGACATAATTTTTCATTCCCCTCAGATTTTTCTGAGGTTTTTGCCTGGCATGTGAAAACATACACATACACATAACAAAGTCACTAACAATTTTCTCCCCATTTTCACTCCCAGGCTTGGAGTCAATGTTTTTCAGACTGATCCTTCCTGGTAAACCACTTTGATTCTGATGATATTAGCAGTCATCAAAAATCATCTACAGAAATAAAATTATTGATCATTTAGTCTTCTCCTTCTTTAGAAAGGCATATCACACACACACACGCACACACACACACATACTATCAGGATGCCATTATGGTATAATCAGTGTATTATTATCTCCCAGAGTCCTGAAGAAGCTAGAAAAATTTAGCGCGCTTGGAGTTGATCTTCTATAAAACAAAAGAAGGCCAAATAGTCCACTGGTAACACTAGCTGTAGGGTAGATCCAGAATAAAAAGAGAGATACAGAGACAGAGAGAATTACATAAGAGAAACCAAGATAGAGCCAAAAAAATCTAGAATTTGGCATCTCAGATTTAATTCTATCTTCTGACAGGAAAGTAATGGGGATCTAGCCTCTAGTCTTCCCTGGAAATCAACTAAATTAATTCAAATCAGGATAAAAAGAGGAGAGGGATTCATGGCAAGAAAAAGACATCACTTGACCATCGATTCTTGCAGTCACTAGTTCTACTTATGCTAATCAGTAGTACAGTGTGCACAACATAGGCAGATGAGTTGCCCTGGCAAAATGGAGATGGGACATTCAGTAGAATCTTAGTTCAATATACTGTGGAGGTAAATTATTTGTCTAAACATAGAGTTTCTTTTGGGTTGTTGGTATTAGAGTGAATTTTTGCTTCTTACTCCTGCCCTTGAAAATACTGAGTAACTCTCCATACATTTAGAAATCTTAATAAACAAGAAAAGAGTTTATCTGATTGTTTTTTAACCTTGAAATTTCATTTTTCAAATTAATTAATATTTTACAAATATTGCCTTGATTCTCCTTTCTGGTCAGATATATTTTATTAAATAATAGAGAAACAGAGAGTAAGACACATGGGTCAACAGTTGGAATTAGGAAATAAGCAGTGGTGTGAATAATCTCAAGCCATTAGGTGATTACAAAAAAAAAAAATTCCATTTGGCTCTTGAATACACACAATGAGTTGGGGAGAATAGATTTATTTCTCTAATTACCCCATGATGTACTTGGGCCAATACTGAAATGATTCTACATACCCTGAGCACACAGCAACTACTGGAGGCAAGGAGGGACCTAGAAACATACTGGATACAGAGAGAAAAACATTTTTTGCATACAATCAGTAATGTAAAATGCCATTCTTAGAGCTGTGTCTGCATTATGACAAAACTGGTCAATTTCTTCAATACAGATAAGGAATTAAGGAAATTCCTCAAAATGAAAAAAAAAGAAAATCAAGTTAACATTTTTAAACACTAAACTGATCACTTCAGTCAAACAGCTAACTTCAAAGCCACATGCAGATGCAAATATAATCAAAGTAGAGCAAATTTTATTGCCAAGTCCCTTATAAACATTGATCATTATTCCTAGTCTATAAATAAAAATTTTAAAAATGAGTTTTACCAAATTTGTAGTAACTTTATATAAAGTGGTGCAAACAGAAATGTGAGATTTTTTTAAAGATTTGTTTGTTTGTTTGTTTATTTATTTATTTATTTATTTATTTATTTATGAGAGAGAGAGTAAGAGAGCATGAGCAGAAGGGGCAGAGGGAGAGAGAAGAAAGATGAAATGTTTTTAAAAGCCAATGTCAAAGGAGAAATGCAGCCAAAGAAGGCAAGGAAAAACAGAAAATACACATGGTGAGTTACCATCTCTCCAGCATTTATTATGTGCTGAATATGGTGCTTGTCTGTAGATACTTTATCATAACCCTCAAAACAATGACCAAATGTAGGCATTAATATTGCCAGTTATCCAGTGAAGAATTTGAGGCTCATGGAGTTTGAGAAATTTATCTTACCCAAGATACAGAATTGGTAAGTTGGTAAAACTTTCCAATTTGGACTCAGACATGTCTGTTTTAAAGACTTGCTTCCCCTGTTCTTGTCTACTAAAATGAAAAAAAAAAAAAAATGCAAAGCAACGTTTTGTACATTACAGAGTAGTCCAGATCTGAAAGGTTACATCCTGAACCCTTAATCTAAAAATCAGAAAGACCCTTCTTAAAACTAGTGGGGTTTGTTTGTTTAAGATGTGGGCTGTTAGCATACTGTAATGCAGAGGTTTTTCTCATGATTATTTGATTCATGTGAGTTTTACATGAAAAAAGCAGTTTTACATGAAAAGTTGAGAATTCATCTCTAAGGTCCCTCAGTAGATTGGGCCTAGACTAATATCTGGATCATATTATTCATCTGGACCTGGTTTTCCTCCACAAAAAAAATTAAAGGTTAGCCTAGATGACTCTTAAGATTCTTTCTAGTTATAAAACTCACTAAATGTTAACATCTTTGCTTCTCAATCCAATATTCTCTCTACTACTCCAACCTATTTATCATTATAATAACAAATACTTCTGATTGGCTGGTGATCACTGATGATCACCAGACCATTAACAGTTGATCAGGTGATCAATGATCCAGTTTATTAAGAGTTGATCAGAACCAACCTGCACTAGAGACAGAGAACCAAACATTTCTGGTTTGTATCTTGTCACCTGACAGGGACAGGGACTAAAGATGTATTTATATTGTTAATTACAAAGGAATAGAATTTCCCTGTTTGATGTCTGGGTGCTCTGAATTTGTTCTTATGTTTTTGGGCTGATCAACTTATTTTGGGTACATAAGTTCCTTGATTCTCCCTTCTCTGTTCAAGTTGTATTGATCTTGTCAAGTGCATCAATGCTTCGGAACATTGGGAAAAGGTAAGGACTGATCCGGGTCAAAGGTACTAAACCCTAAACCAGATACTTTAAGGGGAAAAAAAGAGTACTAAATGGAAACACATATTTTACAGATCACTTCCTTTTCTCTATTTCTGTTTCTGTTTTATAGGTCTTCTAACAAGGGGACAAGGTCCACGTTTGCCATTTTGGCAGTCTTTAATGTCTAACATCCCAATTGCCTGGTATGTAAAAGTGAGGAAGGTAAAATCTAGGACATTTGATATTTTTTTATAGGCTACAATGGTGGTTGTTTCTTTCAAGATGTTAAACTAGTTTATTAAACTTATCCCTTGATGGTAGTGTGTTTATTCACCTCTAACCCTCCATCTCGTTTTGCTTTGTAGTTGCAGCCAGGAACTTTGGGAAGGTTTGGCATCCTACATGTTAATTTATTTTTGAAATGATCAGATCATTTTTTTATACCTGTGCAAATGTCTGAGGTCTACATCAGGATTCAGCAAACTTTTTCTATAAAGGGAAAAATGATAAATATTTTTATCTTTTATAGACCATTTGCCTCTGCTGCCACTACAGAAGTCAGCTGTTGTGTGAAAGCCGTTATAAACAATATGCTTATGACACAATGGGTATGGCTGTATTCCAATAAAACTTTATTTATCAAAACCATGCCACAAATAAGATTTAGCAGTGAGTTGTTGTTTGATGATCCTGATCTAGATCCTTGGATTTCTGGCCATGCATTCATGTCATATCTTCAAGCATTAAACTATCGTTACATATTAAACATAAATGGATATTCAATAAGGTTTTGGAAACCTATTCTGTCTGAGTTATTCTTTCCTTGATTTGCAGTTAAATCTGACTCAACTTTCTCATTCCTGATCACATTTCATCTCCTTTGGGAAGCTTTTCCAGTCCCTTTTCCAGTCCACCCCCACCTCACAAGTCAGTTTTCCTTCTTTGTATAACTACCACATCTTAAATATATTTCACATTATGTGATATGAGTTTATATGTCTTTCTTCTTCATCAAATTTAGGTTTTGAGAGATGGATAAACTGTTACTTATCTTTGATCAGTCCCTATGGCCAATGACTAATTTTAGCTTGTAATTAAGTATTCAGTAAGTGCTTGTTCAGCAATATGCATCAGGGAGTTTAAGTCTGTAGTAACATTTAGATAAGATGTGAGCTGATACTTTAGAATAGGAATATATAGCCTTGAAATATATTAGCTTTTTTTAACAAATAGGAAATTTTAAGATGTCAAAGCATCATATCATCTCAGATAAAAGGCTATCCTAATCTGCCTTGCTAGCTGGTTGCTATCATGTGACTAATATAAGAATGAAAAATGCTGTGTGGAACTTCCAGTGAGGCCTCTTAAAGAGACCCGACCTGGCTCTGAGGAGCACCCCTTTGACTCTCTTACCTTCCTCTTTCCTGCTTTCTGGAACACAGAAATTCTGAGTCAACCTCAAGTGGACATTTTGGAGCAGAATACAGAGAGTACCTGGGTCTTTGATGACATGTTGGCACTCTGTGACTCTTGTGGACTGCCTTCCTCCAAAAATTTTTTTTTTATGTACCACCACTTTTATTTCTGGTCTCTATTACAGAAGCCTACCTGATAATGTCTAACTAATATAGTGCTATATATTTCATTTAACATTAAGTAATTTCAATGTATTCTAAATCTTATGCTAATGTATCTTTGCCAAATATAGAAACAAAAGAGAATCCTCCATGATGATAAAGAACAAGAGAGAGAGAGAACTCTCCTTGGAATGATAAAGAAGATAAAAATCAGGACTTTCCAAAAGGACAGTAACTCTATAAAATATAATATTAAAGAGTATTTTAATCTAAAATGAGAAGTAATGTGAACATGGTACTTTCTTATCTATCTACATAAAACTATTTCTCATTTCAGGCAAATATCCAGGGTATTTGTCATGGCAAGAGAACAAAATACATGTAGATTGCATAAAACCATTTAGGCATTAGCCTGTTTGGATTCTCAGTACTGAATGTTGACAAGATATGTGATTGCTATTTTTTTAATTTAACATTTTTATAATTGGTTAAATTTTTCATTTTTAATGAAATGTTTATTTTTTAATTAATTAATTAATTAATTTTTATTTAAATTCAATTAATTAACAATAATGTATTATTGGTTTCAGAGGTAGAGGTCAGTGATTCATCAGTCTTATATAATACCCAGTGCTCATTACATCATGTTCCCTCATTAATGTCCATCACCCAGTTACCCCACCCCCTTCCCCTCCAGCAACCCTCAGTATGTTTCCTATGATTAAGAGTTTCTTATGGTTTGTCTCCCTCTCTGATTGCATCTTGGATTATTTTTTCCTCTCTTCTCCATGATCCTCTGTTTTGTTTCTTAAATTCCACATATAAGTGAGATCATATGATAATTGTCCTTTTCTGACTAACTTATTTCACTTAGCATATTACCCTTTAGTTCCATCCACGTTGTTGCAAATGGCAAGATTTCTTTTTTTTTTTTTTTTTTGATGACTGAGTAGCATTCCATTGTATGTGTATATATATATATACCACATCTTTATCCATTCAGCTATCCATGGACATTTGGGCTTTTTCCATAGTTTGGCTATTATGGACATTGGTGCTATAAAGTTGGGGTGCAGGTACCCCTTCGGATGACTACATTTGTATCTTTGGGGTAAATACCCAGTGGTGCAATTGCTGGGTCGTAGGGTAGCTATATTTTCAACTTCTTGAGGAACCTCCATACTGTTTTCCAGAGTGCCTGCACCACCTTGCATTCCCACCAACAGTGTAGGAGGGTTCCCTTTTCTCCACATCCCCACCAACATCTGTCATTTCCTGACTTGTTAATTTTAGCCATTCTGACTGGTGTGAGGTGGTACCTCATTGTGGTTTTGATTTGGATTTCCCTGATGCCGAATTAATGTTGAGCATTTTTTCATGTGTCTGTTGGCCATCTGTATGTCTTCTTTGGAGAAATGTCTGTTCATGTCTTCTGCCCATTTCTTGATTGGATTATTTGTTCTTTGGGTGTTGAGTTTGTTAAGTTCTTTATAGATTTTAGATACTAGCCCTTTATCTGATAAGGCATTTGCAAATATCTTCTTCCATTCTGTCGGTTGTCTTTTGGTTTTGTTGACTGTTTCCTTTGCTATACAAAAGCTTTTTATCTTGATGAAGTCCCAATAGTTCATTTTCACCTTTGTTTTCCTTGCTCTTGGAGAGTGTCTAGCAAGAAGTTGCTGCGGCTGAGGTCAAAGAGTTTGCTGCCTGTGCTCTCCTCTAGGATTTTGATGGATTCCTGTTTCACATTTAGGTGTTTCATTCATTTTGAGTCTATTTTTGTGTATGGTGTAAGGAAATGGTCCACTTTCATTCTTCTACATGTGGCTGTCCAATTTTCCTAATACCATTTGTTAAAGAGACTATCTTTTTTTCCATTGGGTATTTTTTCCTGCTTTCTCAGATTAGTTGACCATAGGTTGAGGGTCATTTTCTGGGTTCTCTATTCTGTTCCATTGATCTATGTGTCTCTTTTATGCAGATCATACTGTCTTGATGAGTACAGCTTTGTAATAGAGCTTGAAGTCCGGAATTGTGATGCCATCACTTTTGGTTTTCTTTTTCAATATTCCTTTGGTAATTCGAGATCTTTTCTGGTTCCATACAAATTTTAGGATTATTTGTTCCAGCTCTGTGAAAAAAGTTAATGGTATTTTGATAGGGATTAAATTGAATGTGTAGATTGCTTTGGGTAGCATAGACATTTTAACAATATTTACTCTTCCAATCCATGAGCATGGAATGTTTTTCCATTTCTTTGTGTCTTCCTCAATTTCTTTCATGAGTGTTCTATAGTTTTCTGAGTACAGATCCTTTGCCTCTTTTGTTAGGTTTATTCCTAGATATCTTATGGTTTTTGGTGCAATTGTAAATGGGATCGACTTCTTAGTTTCTCTTTCTTCTGTCTCATTGTTAGTGTTTAGACATGCAATTGATTTCTGTGCATTGATTTTATATCCTGCCACTTTGCTGAATTCCTGTATAAGTTCTAACAATTTTGGGGTGGAGTATTCTGGGTGTTCCAACATAAAGTGTCATGTCATCTGCAAAGAGTGAGAGTTTGACTTCTTTTATTTCTTTTGGTGTCTGGTTGCTGAGGCTAGGGCTTCTATACTATGTTGAACAACACTGGCAATAGTGGATATCCCTGCCATGTTCCTAACCTTAGGGGAAAAGCTCAGTTTTTCCCCCATTGAGAATCATATTCACTTTGGGCTTTTCATATATGGCTTTTATGAGATTGAGCTATGTTCCCTCTATCCCTACACTGTGAAGAGTTTTAATCAAGAATGGTGCACTTTGTCCAATGTTGTTCCTGCATCAATTGAGAGGATCATATGTTTCCTGTCCTTTCTTTTATTAATGTAGTGTATCACATTGATTGATTTGCAGATGTTGAACCATGCTTGCAGTCCAGGAATAAATTCCACTTGGTCGTGGTGAATAATTCTTTTAATGTGCTGTTGGATCCTATAGGGTGGTTATTGGTGAGAATTTTGGCATACATGTTCATCAGGGATATTGGTCTGTAATTCTTTTTGGTGAGGTCTTTGTCTGGTTTTGGGATCAAGGTAATGCTGGCCTCATAGAGTATGGAAGTTTTCCTTTCATTTCTATTTTTTGAAACAGCTTCAGAAGAATAGGTATTAATTCTTCTTTAAATGGCTGGTAGAATTCCCCTGGGAAGCCATCTGGCCCTGGACTCTGTTGGGAGATTTTTGATGACTGCTTCAATTTCCTTGCTGGTTATGAGTCTTTTCAGGTTTTCTATTTCTTCCTGTTTCAGTTTTGGTAGTTTTTAAGTTTCTAGTAATGCATCCATTTCTTCCAGATTGCCTAATTTGTTGGCATATAGCTGCTCATAATATGTTCTTATAATTGTTTGTATTTCTTTGGTGTTGGTTGTGATTTCTCCTCTTTCATTCCTGATTTTAATTATTTGGCTCCTTTCTCTTTTCTTTTCTTTTTTTTTTTTTTATTTTAAATACTCTTAAGGCATTTATTTATTAAAACGTTCTCTGCCAAGATTTCACATTAGCTTAAAATTCAAATCAGTCTGTACATTTCTCTACTAAGGTCTCCACCTCAGTGTATTCCATAAAACCACCTTCTCCAGCAATCAGTGTTACCAGCGTCCATACAGTGAGCCCCATGGTCTGCCTCTTTGTTCCCTAGGTGACCCAACTAGATGTTAATACTGCTCTGCTACAGGGTAAAAGTTCCTAACTCAAACTCATTGGAAAAGGGGTGAAACTTCTGCAAAGTGCACTTTAAGAAGAGGTACTGTTTGCTCATGAAAAGAAACCAGTAAGTCCTCTAAGAATAATAAAAGGGGGTATTTTACAGTTAAGCACATGATTTGGAGTGAAGAATTCAGATGTTGCCCTGCTGGTCCAGGCTGTTAATACTCTTCTTGTTCCTCCTCTGGGCCCCCTTCATCAGGTATCACAAAGCCTTCGTCTGTGGCAGACAATGTCCACAACCTCTGCAATACAGGGTTGTTTTCCCCCTTGTTTTCCTGGCAAACCCATTCAATGTTCCTTAGCTTTCCAAAGTAGAAATCTCTTTCTTTCTCCAAGTCTTCGATGGTAAACTGACCTGCTGCATCATTTCAGTTGCTTCATCATCCCCATTGCCCACACCAGGATTCTTTTTCACCACACCCAGCCCAGCCTTAGGGGTTGCAGTAGTTCTGCGTGTTGCAGTGGGCCTCTGAGGAGCTGCACTGCTAGAGCTGAGAGATTTCTTCAGTTTGTCCAGACCTGGAGCAACAAGGGAGGGAGCCACTGCAGTTTCTTGACCTTGTCTAGCAGCTACAGGGTCATAGTCTTTTTTTTTTTTTTAAAGATTTTATTTTTATTTATTTGACAGAGAGAGACACAGCGAGAGAGGGAGCACAAGCAGGGGGAGTGGGAGAGGGAGAAACAGGCTTCCCGTGGAGCAGGGAGCCCGATGCGGGGCTCAATCCCAGGACCCTGGGATCATGACCTGAGCCGAAGGCAGACACTTAACAACTGAGCCACCCAGGCGCCCCGGGTCATAGTCTTTTTCATCATAGTTTGCATCAGAAAACTTCTTGAACCACTGAACAAATTCAAAATTGTCTTGAAACTTTCCTTTTACTAATTTGTCCACAGGAATTATTTTGTCAACATCCATTCTCTTAAAACCTGTTTGTGGTATTTTGAAGTTCTGGATGTATTCACGTGCTTGCTCAGCCTGGAATTTCACTTTCTTCAAGGCAATGGATCCAGGGAATAGCATGTCCATAAACTGACAATGGGCAGCCCCTGAGCACAACTGTTCGATCTTCATCAGATTTAGCTGCAGAGACTCACTGATCTAGGCCAGCATGTCATGTAGACTCAGGCTACCACTGGTGACCTGACGTTGAGTATATGTTCATTGACATCTTAGGCTCTTGGCAGGACTGTGTCCACTGCCTGTGCCCGGCTTCAGTTCCATCTTCGCCTCATTCTCCAGCAATCTTTTTGATAAGTCTGGCCAGAGGTTTATCAATCTTACTAATTCTTTCAAAGAACCAGCTCCTAGTTTCGTTGATCTGTTCTACTGTTCTTTTGGTTTCTATTTCATTGATTTCTTCTCTAATCTTTATTAATTCTCTTCTCCTACTGGGTTTAGGCTTTATTTGCTGTTCTTTCACCAGTTCCTTTAGATGTAAGGTCAAGTTGTGTATTTGAGATCTTTTTTGTTTCTTGAGAAAGGCTTGTATTGTTACATACTTCCCTCTTAGGACCCCCTTTACTGCATCCCAAAGGTTTTGAACAGTTGTGTTTTCACTTTCACTTGTTTCCATGACTATTTTTAATTCTTCTTTGATTTCCTGGTTGACCCATTCATTCTTTAGTAAGATGCTCTTTAGCCTCCACATATTTGAGTTCTTTCCAAATTTCCTCTTGCAATTGAGCTCTAGTTTCAAAGCACTGTGGTCTGAAAACATGCAAGGAATGATCCCAATTTTTTGGTACCAGTTGAGATCTGATTTGTAACCCAGTATGTGATCTATTCTGGAGAATGTTCCATGTGCACTCGAGAAGAATATATATTCTGTTGCTTCAGGATGGAATGCTCTGAATATATCTGTAAAGTCCATCTGGTCCAGTGTGTCATTCAAAGCCTTTGTTTCCTTGTTGATCTTCTGCTTAGATGATCTGTCCATTGCAGTGAGTGGGGTGTTAAAGTCCCTGACTATTACTGTATTATTGTCAATGTGTTTCTTTAATTTTGTTATTAATTGGTTTATATAATTGGCTGCTCCCATGTTAGGGACATAAATATATACAATTGTTAGTTCTTGTTGGATAGACCCTTTAATTATGATACAGTGTTCTTCCTCATGTCTTTTTACAGTCTTTAGTTTAAAATCTAATTTGTCTGATATAAGGATTGCTACCCCAGCTTTCTTTTGATATCCATTACCACCATAAATGGTTTTCCACACCTTCATTTTCAATTTGGAGGTGTCTTTGGGTCTAAAATGAGTCTCTTGCAGACAGTGTATCAATGGGTCTTGCTTTTTAATCCAAGCTGATACCCTGTGTCTCTTGATTGGGGCATTTAGCCCATTTACATTCAGAGTAACTATTGAAAGATATGAATTTAGTGCCACTGTATTACCCATAAAGTCACTGTTTCTGTATATTGTCTCTGTTCCTTTCTGGTCTGTGTTACTTTTGGACTCTCTCTTCACTTAAAGAATCCCTTTTAATATTTCTTGCAGGGCTGGTTTAGTAATCACAAATTCTTCTAGCTTTCATTTGTCCTGGGAGCTTTTTATCTCTCCTTCTATTTTGAAAGACATCCTAGCTGAATAGAGAATTCTTGCCTGCATATTTTTCTCATTTAGCACTCTGAATATATCATGCTATTCCTCTCTGGCCTGCCAGGTCTTTGTGGATAGGTCTGCTGCCAGTCTAATATTTCTACCCTTGTAGGTTATGGATCTCTTGTCCTGAGCAGCTTTCAGGATGTTCTCTTTGTCTCTGAGATTTGCAAGTTTCACTATTATATGTCAGGATGTTGACCTATTTTTATTGATTTTGAGGGGGGTTCTCTGTGCCTCCTGGACTTGAATGCCTGTTTCCTTCTCCAGATTAGGGAAGTTTTCCATTATAATTTGCTCCAGTATACCTTCTGTCCCTCTCTCTCTCTCTTTCTTCTTCTTCTTCTGGGATCCCAATTATTCTAATATTGTTTCACTTTATGGTATCACTTATCTCTCAAATTCTCCCCACATGATCCAGTAGTTGTTTATCTCTCTTTTTCTCAGCCTCTTTATTCTCCATCATTTTGTCTTCTATATTACTAATTCTTTCTTCTGTATCACTTATCCTAGGGGTCAGAGCCTCCATTTTTTATTACATCTCATTAATAGCCTTTTTTATTTTGAATTGATTAGATTTTAGTTCTTTTATTTCTCCATAAAGGGATTCCCTAGTGTCTTCTATGCTTTTTTTCAAGCCCAGGTAGTATCTTTATAATCATTATTCTGAACTCTAGTTCCAACATCTTACTTATATCTGTACTGATTAGGTCCCTGGCAGCCAGTACTGCCTCTTGTTCTCTTTTTTGGAGGTGAGTTTTTCCATCTTGTCATTCTTGCAGAAAATAGTTGCTTTTCTATTTGTAGAGTTGCAGCTATCCTTTTCTTAGATCTCTGGTTGAATTCAGAATGATTTGATAGCTATCTAGCTGAAGTCCTGGGACCAGATTAAATTAAAGTCTCCTACTCCCAAGATATGTGATTGTTAATGTTTTGTGCCTCAAGGCAGTTTCAGAAAGTTGACCATGACGGAAGGAACAAGGTATCCACTTTGGAGAGCAGTGTAGATAAGTGAATTTAAGTACAGAGTGAAGCCAGGCAACCTGGATTTGTATCCAGGATGTGTCACTCTAGCTGTGTGCACTTTAGCAAGTTACTAAAGCTCCTAGTGGCTTTAGTTTTCCTATCTATAAAATGGGAATAACAATATCAACCTCATTAGTTTCTATGATGATAAAATGGATCAATATATGTAAAAAAATATGTAAAATACTTATGAATAGTAAATGCCATTTTACCTTTAGCTGTTTTTCTTTGCTGCCAAGTGGTAACTTACCATCTATATGACCCAAGGAGAGTCATTTAACCTCCCTAGAGCCTCAACTTTTTTATTGCTGAGATGAGGAGACATCAACCTGTTAGTGCTATTGTGAAGATTGATTGAGATATACATAAAGCCAGTAGTCTGACGCCTGACCCATGGTAAGGATTTAACAAATTGTCATCCCTTTACTTTTCTTTTTTCCTCTTAGTTACTGCTAATATCCACCCCTGCCGCAAATTTCTAAATAGGCAACTATATTGTTAGAATATGGTGGAATTCACCCAATGAGCAAATGCATTCTTTAAACATATTTATACATATGTATGTATACAAATAAAACATTTAAATATGTATATTTACATGTATTCATGCCCATTCAAAAACACTGTACTTGCCAATCACACTGTGTGCATATTTTATTACAGAAAAGTTGAAGAAAATCATATGAGATTACAAAATGTATATATGAAATATCATGTAACTAGACCTATTTCTCATCTAATAAGTTAAACATAATCTTGCTGAAAAGTGGTCTGGTATTTCCCATGTCTGTTTCTTAACTGTGTAAAAAATTCACTATCCCTTTGAGTAACATTTACTTTTAAAGTAAGGAGAGAAAACCTGAACTTGACTTAGAAATTAAGCAATAAGCCATCTGCCTAATTACCCACAGGGACTTACAGACCATTCCAGAATATCATTCTGTCTGGGAAGTTCTCCTTCTAACAATATTTATATTTCCTTTGAATACTATTTTTAGGTCATAATGTTTGTCAAATTATAGAAAATTGAGCCTCAATTTCATCTCTAAAATAAAGGAAATAGAAAATATGATCTCTCGGGTCTTTTCTAGTTTAATTTTCTATGATTTTATGATTCTCTGGAGATTTGTTTCACTAGAAATGGTTGGGAGAGGGTGAAAGAAGAAAAGAGAGTGTGGACAAGAACACTGGTAAATTTTAAAGTGGAGTGACAGCCAAGTTCAAAGTCTACTAACAAAATATAATATTGAAAAAATATAATACGTCATATCACTTTATTGTTGCCGCCTCTCCAATAATGATAGGAAATCTACAACTGAATATTAGAATGTGTTTTGGGTCACATTTTGAATTTCAAATTCATTAATGCAATTTTTGTGGAGGCTTCCCAAATGTGGGGGAAGGTCATAAGAGGGAGTAAACTCACTCTCTGTAACCTGCATAGATTCTTCCTTGGTGTGAGCAATGATGGGTGTGGGCATGGAGGGAAGAAGGGAGAAAAGGACACTTCGGGGGCATCTGGCAGAGTGGCACAAGAGCCTTGTCAGCTTTTTGTTGCTGACCAAGTCCCAGTTACAAATTCTTACTATAAAGCATACATTATCAGCCCTAATCAAGATTGTAAAATATCCACTCCTCACTTTATGTAAATTGCACAAAATAAAATTCTGACTTTAAGCATATAATCCTATTAAACTTTCAAACATATTGCAGAGGAAACTACAAATAAACCTACGTCTATCAGGTGTCTAGCTCTAGCTTTTCACCTCTGACTTTCTGTTTTATGTGTTTTTTTTTTTTTTTCTTTCTTTCTGCTTTTCACTTTCTTAAGTGCTTCGGGGCTCTCAGTACCACATGCCACCAGCCAATATAAAACCTGTAAATGAAATTGAGAGGAAATTGGACATAAATGAATAATCAAGAAACTGCACATGTTGCTTTGAAGACCTCTTAGTTTTTCTACAAGTGACAGTTGGAACAAATTGTGTTCACTGCAAAAGAAATGGCAATGAGTGCTTGACAGAAAGTAGCTGACCCATTCAGCTATTAACTCTTTCTAGAGTTCCACAATATAAAGGATAGAACTTGTTTCTCTCTCACTGTATTCCTAATATGTGACACAGTTTCTGACACAAAATAGATGTGTAATAAATATTTTTAGCTGTTGTTATGTAAAGGAGAAAAGAAAAGCTTAGGCTTTATGTGCAAATGTATATAATAGAGAGCAAAAATAATGTGTACATATTTGGTTGGATAAGTTTAAAATTTCCAGTATCTATTTTTTTGGGAAAAAATTAAGTATTTCAGGTTTTTGCTTGTTTTTGTTTGGTGATAGTTTGGAAACGTATTTAAGAATAAAATAATAAGCACACCAATTTCTTAAAGTTACAAATCACCCCCAAAATATGGAAACAAATCAAATTAACTTAAAGCATCAATTTTTCCCTTTCATCCAAACACTGTTTTGAATTGCAAAGATTGCTGAGCAATAGAAAGTCACAGAGGGGAAAGCAAGAGATTTGAAGAAACCACATTTAAAATTGGGTTAAAAAATAACTATAATTAGCCACAAGTTAAGGAAAACTGCTAATTTGAACATCCCAGATTAGAAATAGTTGCTATCACAGAACAAAGATTAGCTATTAACAGGGTTCATTAGTGTGGAATGGAAGGTCAGGGAGAGAGGACAGCACAGTGTAAGGGCAGTTCTGAAATCAGCTAGAAGTGAAAAAGCCATGAGGAGAAAAAAAAAAAAAAGGTTGAATTTAGGTTCTTTTATCCCAATCACTTTCTTAAGGAAAATGCAAGATAACAACACCCCTCAGATTTATATGGGTCTCAAACTAAGGGCTGATCTGCACTGTCATTAGTCAGCGGGTGCCGTTGAAGAACACTGAAGAAAAGAGAGAAAAGGAAGGTTAAGAGTCCGTTCTGATACTCATCGATCTTCTGGGCTTTCCCAGTAATAAGCAAAAACAAATTTTAAAATGTTCCTGTCATGGAGAATATAGTCCTTAAGTCAATCTGTGGGCTGGAGAAACTGAGTTGAAGGTAAGATATCAGGAAAAACTGACATACAGAAGAGTTTTATGTGAAGGTACAGAAAAAGAAATGACTTAAAAGGATAAAATGAACCCCCCAAAGGCATCAACAACAATTATCTATGATTTTTCAGTAACAAAGATTAAAGGGCCATAATAACATTTCCTCAACAATATATTTATTCAGTATCTTTATTTCTACCATTTTTATAAATAATATTTTCCAAATTCATATAGGTTAGGATAATGAAGAGTATCTTAACATATTAATGAAGCACAAGTACTGGGTTTTTCTGGAGATTCAAACGAATGACAATTCTCAGCTGCTTCTGAGAATTATACCAGTTTATTCTTAAGCTTGGGATTGCATCTTACACAATGCCTAAGGTCAAGGAGATGAGGAGGGAGCTTCACATGAGCACAAATGTAAGCTATAGGGGAGAGTCTCTGTGACTGAGTGCCTACAAAACTGGGAGAATATCTTAAACGAAATCTGATCAAATTTCTAGATGTAACTCCCAGGTTTTTTTGTTTGTTTGTTTGTTTGTTTGTTTTAATACAGGCAAGAGAGCAACATGTTAAATTATACCACAAGTATGAAATTATCAAAACCTAGTGTGTGAGGGAATAACAAGACAGTGAGACAATTTTGTCAACAAATAAATAGCAATTTTTTACAAAAAGGGAGGAGTGACTGATAGATTTAAAAAGACAGTGAAATATCAAAAGAATATGATGAGTAAATCTTAGATACAGATTCAAATAAATCAATTCTAATGAAATATTTATGAGATACTTAGAGAAATTTGAACATTAGTTATTTCATGACATTAAGAAATGGTTATAAATACTTTTAGGAGTCTTAATGATATTATTGTTATGTTTCAAAAAGTTCTTATAATCTGAAATTTTTAAGAATGAAATGATATTATGTCTAGAAATTGTTTCAACATTACCTGAGATTGGAGGTACGGTAGGTAGGGTTACAGATGAAATAAGATTTGCAGTTTGATAGTTACTTAAGCTGAGTAATGGATACATGGAGTTCCTTACACTAATCTCTACTTTTTTTTTCTTTTTTACATTTTGAAATATTGCAAATTATATATATATATATTAAAAGTCAATGAGAGCTATAAAGATGAAATTAAATAATTAAGCAAATTTGTTCCATGATATATATAATTATATTCGGATATTTGATCTATATTGAATTGGTCTAGTTTTCCCATTTTAAATAATTCATAATAACTTGAATATTTGTTACTTCATTTTGAGGAAGGCAGTTTGGGGATGGAAAATAGAAGAGTTGTACAGAGTTCAAAGAGAAGTTAAAACCACGGAGTCTACCTCCCACCATGTGCTTTCAATCTCTCTTGGCATAACATTCATAGTCCTTATGATGGCTTCCAAGGATTCAGGATCTACCCCTAGTTACTGGTCAGACTGCCAGGGACCATTCATGATCATCGTTTCTAAAGTGGTAGTACCATTAGTCTCAACTTCTTTGTCAGGCTTTATTTTTCCTCGTAGCATTATCCCTAAATTAAACTGTTATATATCTCTGTTTCTTGGTTTTCTTATTCTCCTATATTATAATATTCATGATAACAGTATTTTGCTTTGTGGCTGTAATCTTCAGACTTAGAACAAGGATTAGCACATTATTAAACACTAAATGAATATTTGCTGAACATGAACTCTGAAATCCAAACACAAGTATTTATGACAAATAGTTACCTGGGCTTTGCTAGGATAATAAATAAATAAACTGTGCATTCCATTGTTGCCCAGCAGCAGTTGTTAGGCTGAAGGTTATTTGTTCTACTTTCTACCCATTGTTAATTCTTCCTTCAGGTGCCACGAGAGCATGCTCTATCTGCCACTGAATAAGGATGAGCTCTTTTCCTTGTGAAAGCTTGGCCAAGGTCATCCTCTTGCTTGGAATGCTAGGACTGCATAATAATATTTATTTCAGACCCATAGCAGTTATCCCAAGTCAAGCTGCCACCTTGGAGTGCTGCCAGAACCAGATCTGGTGTCCACTGAATCTCTGCCTCTTTCTCTTCCCCTGGTTACCCTGCATCAGGGGACAGGTAAAATTTTTCTGCAAATCCTTGAAACAGAATGGGTATGACCGAATCTCTTTTCTCAGAAAGTAGTGCTATCCAGCACTGAATGTCTGCTGTTCTAACAGAAGGAGTCCTAGGATGATACTATTTCAGCCCACCCTCTCTTTTTCAAGAAAACCTACCCTTAATCTATGAAGGCAATTTTTCTTCTAAGGATAACAAAGGTGATTTTCTAATATTAATCTCATTAGAGACAGAAACAAAACAAAAATCCAATTCACCACATGGACATTGTATATGACTTCAATATGGACCCTTAAGAAAAAACTAAAGCTTGTTCAGATTCACATCTCCCCATACCCACTTTTTATACTCAAATAGATTAATGATCATTTGAATATTTTTAAAGCATAGATATGCATGTTTCACTTATCAGCTGATGTTTCTTAAATTTCTCAACAATATTTCATTAGTAAAGCAAATTTTCATTATCATACAAATGAGGAAAGGAGAAATAATAATAGAATTTGAATAGCTCCAAATTGTTTCAGGAAATGTATTATGTATTTATTTTTAATTTTTTTTCAGAATAGCTCCAAAATAGATATATAATCTCTATTCTACAAATAAGGAAACCTCAATTAAGGAATGAAACTTGCCAATGGTCACATAAATAATTAATGATAGATTTAGAGTTGAACCTAGTTCCAATTAGTTCCATTTTAATTTATTGCCACATTAGTGCATTTAGATGAATATTAAAAATGAGCATTTTAGGGGCAACATGTTCAAGATCCTAAGAGAATTAGAAATAACCAAAATTAACAATGAAAAGTTTGTGAGCAAGTGTATGCACTTTGATTAATTGAAATTCACACATTTCTTTAAAATGTGTAGAAGCTTTGGATCCCTACTGTGGCTACATAATAACATGACCTTTATTTCTGATGTTATCCTATTAAGTGAAATATACATACATGCATGAAGAAAAAGACATCCAGGGAGTGTCCACTCATAACCATTTGTAAATCGTTCCTTTTGTAATGTTATGTGCTACTGAAGGATTGAAACATATATGGCCACAACTTTGAATTCCTATGAAAGAGAGAGATTAGAGAGTTGTCCTTCTAAAACCAGGAGGGCTCTGGAGAAGCATGGTTTAGGGAATGCATTGTAGACCCATGCTCAAATTCTGTTTCCACCACATACTAGGTATATGACCTTGGTGAGTTAATACACACTAAGTAAGTTTCTCCTTTTGTTAAATATGAATAATAACAGTACTTGTCTCATAGGGTCATTGTGAGGATTACATAAATTAATGTGTGCAAAACACTTAAAATAGTGCCTGACGTGTATTAAGTGCTATTTAAATGTTAGTTGTTATTATTATTATGCTCTTTTATGGCTGGATCCAAAGAAGATTCCATTCTAATAGAATTAAAAGAAATTCTCCATAAAGGGAACTTCTGTTTCCAGTTCTTGCAAGTACTAGATTTAACATTTTCTGTCTCCCAACACTAGACTCTTCTTTGAAAATCAATTAATATATTATTTTATTAATAAATGTGTTTTTTTCTTACAAAGAGCTCATAAACTCATATTTAGTAAAGTAGCAATGGTTATATGGCTAGGGTAATCTTTTAAAATAACAAAATCAAATTCAGTTTTATAAACAACACACTCATTGTGCTATTTGTATTTAGATAATCTTCATGGCACTTGAAAGGGAATTCTATTTCCTTGAAAATAATTCTCTCTTCTGATATAAAACACTTACATCTACTTTATGCAACTTTACACAATTTTTATCTATGTTGTTTGTAATTATTTGTTAATTTATTAATCAGTAAAAGTAATGGAAACATATAATCCAAGATTTCATCTCAATCTACATTATTAAAAATTGTCATTAATATTTCCCTGATACCAAAGACTCAAATGTGAAGTTCATATATTTTTAAAAAGTTTGTAAACCTTAATATTATAAATTTTACTAGGATGTTCTTAACCAAGATTACAAAAAATTAAAATAGATCAGCCAACTCCTTATTTTTAGACAATATTATAAAGAGCCTATGCATTCAGTTTTACATAATTCCTCATTCAATTATTTATTCATTCACATGTTTATTAATCACTGATCACAACTTCTTGAACAGGGATGTGTGCTCCATTTTCTCAAGACTTATGTGGAACAAATAACATTATTTCATATTAACCTGTTTTCAGATAGCCAGTGTATTTGAATTTAAGGTTTGTAAAGTAATATCACAAACCCCATCTTATCTTTAAAAATTAGGGTAAAAGGCATGCATAGAATAACTATAAATCAAGAATATTTTATTAAATGTTTTGATGGAGGTACAAAGCATTATGGGAATAGGGATAGAGGAAAAAATACAGTGATGAGGACTGGGAAAGTCTTCATGAGGGAAAACTGCATTTGAGTTAGTCTTTGAATGACTGGGATAGGGTTTGGGTTGCTAGAGAAGAAAAGAAATAGCACTAATTAAAATCCAGAGGCAGAAGAAGTATAGGATCTGCTGAAGAATTACATAATCTGGGGTAGGTGACACACAGATGCTACTTGGGCATAGCACAATATGAGACTAGAATATTAGAAGTTAGATCAGGAACAGGCATCTGAAGAACAGGAGTACTCTTTCTAAGCAAAACGAAGTCAGCAAGGGCTGTTGAACCACACAGAGATACCAGCAGAGCTAAGTTTTAGCAAGATGGCAGGGATGATAGTAAAGAATAGATGTGCTCACATGCACACAAGTCAGTATCTCTATGTAGTCTATTGCAGGGTCTTCCTCAATGCTTTTCAAAAGGGAATTTCTGTCTCCGTGACTTAACGTATAGCCCTCACAGGTCACCTACAAATGTATAATATATAAAGTATAACTTTTCACTTACATCAATGGGGCAGAAAACATTTTTTAGGTCTTTTTTTTTATGGATGACACACTGAATTAGATTCCTAAGGCTATTGTAACAAAATACGATAAAGAGTGGAGGCTAGAAGTATGAAATCAAGGTCTTGACAGGGCCATGCTTTTTCTGAAGCCTCTAGGGAAGTGTCTTTCCTTGCTTCCTCCTAGTTTCTGCTGGTTGCTGGCAATCTTTAGTGTTTAGCTTGTAGATACATGACTCCAGTCTCTCTCTGTCATCACATGGTCTTTTCATCATTTCTCTGTGTACATTTCTTCTACTCTTCTTATAAGGACAGTGGTTGTATTGGATTTAGAGTCTACTCTACTCCAGTATGACCTCTTGTTAACTGGATTACATCCTCAAAGACCCTATTTCTAATTAAGGTCACATCTACAGGTATCAGGGGTTAAGACTTGAACATATCCTTTTAGGAGACACAATTCATCCCATGACACATATTGACAACATTTTAAAATGTGATATTCAGAAACTTCTGCAGTAAAAAATGTTGAATTATCTTTAAGAGCCTCATAAAGGTTACTATTACTAAGCAGCAATAGTGGTTAGAGTGGCCATGGATCCTGGAACTCCTTGTTAAGGAAAGAGCAGATTATTTTTGTCTTGTTCTTCCAGAAAATCTAACTCATACGTGCTGCATTATGCCAAAAGACCAAATCACTGGTTGTGCTCTGTTTAATTGATTTAAACATCAGATTGTTTAAGGCATTTAGTTATAATCTAGGAAAAGATCATTGATTACATTTATCAAAACTAATTCTCAAATCTTTCATCACACTATTTTTCAAATCTGATTGTCTCCAATTTCCTCTTTCCCTACTTCTGAGTCATTATTTATCCTGTTTCCCCATCCCTGCCCATTTGCTACATACAAAGATAAAGCTCAGTGTCAACTGCAAACATAATAATGTGTGGTTTCCCATCTTTCAGGTTCATGATGAAATGTGAAAGAGGACTACCTCTGGTACCCTAAAATAAAGGCCATCATCAGTAGCTGTGTTAGTAGCTAGGCCTGCACTAACAAAACTTCACAATTTAAACAGTATTTTCTAAACTTATTGATGACCATTTAGTGAAGGAAATAATCAGAAGTGAAGATAAATTATGGCTACCAAATTTCAATCTACTAGAACTGTCACTTTTAAATGAGAGTGGATTGGTCTAATGGGTCTCATAGGTCTCTGGTCATTAGGTGGGGGCCATTCCTTTCTGCATCATTTTCTGTCTCTCACACTTTAAACTAATTCTTGTTTATGTCTCTTATCAAGTCACAGTTTATTTTTCTGTCAAAGAACTAGTGTACTCATGCAAGTGCTCAGTTATATAGTGAACACTGTAAGCACTGTCAAATATTGTTTTACAGATACTTTTAAAGTGTTCTCAGTAGCAAAACATCTAATACAAATATTTATGCTATGTATATTTTCATTACTTACTATTCTATCCATAATTTAAATCACTGACATTTGCCAGATTATCAGACAAAGAGAAAGAATGATAAAAGAAATGTTCTGCTTATACATCATAGCAAATCATGATTATTCATCTTGTGGAAGAAACAGTAAATTATTGCTTAACTTCAGTTATTGACATTAATGATTCTCATGATGCATTTGAACACAAAAAGAAAAAAAAAGTAACAAAAACTAGGTGTATGAAGTGAATTATCTGAAAGCTAACATTTTTAAGGAAACTGTTAGAGAACATATTGTGCTCAATCATCTATGGCAAAGTTTGCCATTTTTCATTGGTTGGTTTAATCCACTTTATTGTCATTGTTCAGAAGTCTTATACACCTTTCCAAAAAAAGGTTCTGCTTCTCTTTTTAGTTATCTGCACATGGAATTTGTTGTCTTATTCAAACCATCACAACACTTACATTTTTGAAATATATAAAGCATATCCCATTCTTTTCCTAAGTAAAATGTCAATTCTAGGTGTTAGTTTTTATTTACTTATTACCTTTATCACAGTAAATAAGTTTATACCAATAAAGCTAAAACTACTCCTAATTCGGTAATGCACAGGGAATTTATACTTCAGAGCAGAGGAAAAAGGAGCATTTGGTGCAGATTGCCACAAATTTGTTCAGGTGGAACAGGGTTGGGTGACATAACAGTCAAAAAGCAGAGATGGTGTGACAGTTTATAGACAGACAATGAAATTGGACTTTGAAGAGAGGAGCAGCTGTATTCTATTGTATCCTGCAATTAAAGCTATTAAGGTAGAAGGAAATCATCGTCACTTCCACCTTCATGATTCTGGGCTGTCTCTCTGCATTGTCCTCATAAAGCCTGATATATTATATATTTCATCATGACAAAACATGTCATGAGCATTTTTAAATTATTACTGTATAATGTATGCTTTTAAGAAACCCTGTATTTATTATTGTAAATGTTCAAATACTCTGAATTATAGTGAAGATCATGAGAATATATTTTAAAAGTGTTCTCTGTGGCAAAATGATTCATTCTGAAGGCTAACTTTTAATTAATTCCACAATAGTGGAAATTTCATTCTAGTCTCTTCCAGAAACTATAAAAATAACATCCTCTCTTTTGTGGTTATGAAAGATAAAAGCCACAACAAGTCAAACAGTGTGTATCATTCAGAAGCCATTTCTATGGTTATAAAAATTACTGTGTAAAAAATTGGGGGCAAATGGGATAGACATAAGCCATTTCTACCCCCTAAATATACATATCTCCTCTTCTGTGCCCTATAGACATAAAACATTAGAAAAATTATAGCCCTATATTTAATTCAGAGATTTGAAATTTCATAATTAAACATTTTCCATTCATTAAGAGGAAATATAGTTTAGGATGAAGCAAAAATATATACAGGTTCTGAATTCTAGAGACCTGTGTTGAAAGTCTAGCTCTGTCATTTATCAGCTAAGTGACTTGATTCAAAATAAAAAGATTGTCACAGTCTTAGCTTTGGGTCTGTTTTGTCCACGACTATCCCATGTGCCAAGAACAGTGCCTGGCACGCACTGGACACTTAATACAACCTGTTGAGTAGAAGAATAAATGAATGGTTAGATGTGGAAGAAATGTAGTATGGTATTAATAAATTCCCTTGTGTTGGGGTCCTCTTTGACTTTGATTCTTCCCATCTCTTTTATTTTCTGCAGTAGCAGATTGGGAAAATATAATGTACTGAAATTTATCAGTACTGGAATATTTTGGTTCAATTATTATATGTAGGAGAGTCTCTGATTCACCCCTTTAAAAGACAAACTAACAGTAGACGTATTTCTATAAAATGTAATGAAAATCAAGTCATGTCCCCAAAACTTTAAAAGAACTTTAAGAGGAATAGTTCACCATTCTGTCCAAATTAAACTTACTTTTCAAACTGATAAAATCTAGTTTAAAATACAAACTAAATAATTCTGATACATAAAACTAGAGTGAACAATTTACATATAGGAGCAATAATAGCTTTTATTTTTAACAGTCATTCTGATATTTTGCAGGATAAATTATGAGTCTTATGACAAATATGTGTCCCAACTTCCCTACAGTGTCCAGCCAGGCCTGCTAGAGTCATGACTCAGCCTGGAAGCTGCTGTTTATGGTACAAGTCAGTGGATGATTTAGAGACCCTAAAAAACAGTATTTCTTTTACGAAAAACTATTCTAGATAGCTACCATTTTATTAAATATTCGTACTGTTTTTATTATTTCCTTGTTCAAAATTAAGAAAATTTTGAATCATTCAATCACCATACAAAGATATCCAATTCTCAACTTTATCTTCTAGAAATGACTTTAATAAAATAAAAATTACCTTTTGGGAAAAAAATTACCTTTTATCTCAAGATTTTTGAGTCATGCACAGAGCTTTCCAGAGTTGTCACTCTCTCACTCAAAATTAATATGACTCCCTTTGTGAAGAACACAATTAATGTGCTCCCCCATCTCCCTCTTCTGTGGAGGAATTTACACTTTACAGGAAAGCAGGGACCTCGGTGCTGATTTTGTTTTACCGGGTCACTCCTGTTGGCTCTAAGGTAATTGGATCCTCAAGAATCACCTCACAGCTGTCTTTATATAGCCATATAATGTCTTCCATATTTTTCTCCAAAATTAACCATGTTTGCTGCTTTGTCCGCCAGTCTGGTGTTAAAATATTTTTTTTTCCCAGTGCAGGAGTGTTTGACTCTCATTTCTATACTGAAAGGGAATTTCCAAACTTTTGGCCAGGTCTTTGAGTAGATAAGAATATTGTGTCTCTGTTTTTTACAAGGTTTAGCAAAAGGTCTTATTTATTTATATATCAGCAGACACTAGGGCTGGGCTGAGCACCATAGTAAAAAAGAAGAATTCACAGTCAACAAAGCAATAAAAAATTCTGTCTTTGTTGTGGATCTGAGGGGGGATTTTTGGATGATGTTGATTTTAGGAAATTGTTTGAATATATATTCTTTGAAAGGAGTGCTGAATGTGCAAGTGTGCTTGTACACAAACATTTGCTAACTCTGGCCCCTTTCACTCAGTGTTTGGCCTAATAGTTACTCATAAAAGGAAGGATGCAGGAAGAAGGAGCAAGGTACATATTCATTTCAAACTGGTGAAGAGGTCTCAAAGAAGACTGGTTGGGATGTTGAAAACCTACAGCTGATGTCTTTTCTATAATGATTGTTTAAAATGAGTAATTTAGGACTTGAAAAATGTACTGCTGAGAGTCAAGAAATATATGAGTAGGAGGCAGAGTGAATATGAGTAGAAGGTGTCGTGCATTCTTCAGCCAATAAAGAGGTAAAAGGCTGGACATCAGGATAGAGAAGCAAACTTAGCACTGAGAGCTGTCAACAATTGGACACCTTTGAAGGAGATCTCTTTTCTTCTCCCATTTTCTTTAGACTCTTGGAACAGGCATACTTAGCATACAGATTTAAGTGTTTTTTCTCCTATACCATAAAATTTCCTACTTTTCAGTAAAGGGTATTATTCACAGAATCTTATATGGGAAGGAAATTGAGGACAATGACAATAAAGGACTGTGTGGCTTCTGTAACATCAGCCCTCCATGTGCTTGCTTTGGCAGCACAGATACCATCAGCCATCCAATAAGGATGAGGAGGTTATTCATTTTGGAATTCCAGGTAATGGTCAGAAGTAAAGCCTAGGTAGACCTTTGAATGGCAGAAAGTTAAACTGGATAAGTAGAAGTGGATGCGGTGAATAGAAGACCCATTCACAGAAATGAGACAAACTCCTTTTAATTCCTAAATGCATTAGCATTTAATGGGAAACAGATGTATGCTTGGTTACAAATGTATCTTCTTTATTAAATTTTATTATTATTTTATTATATTATTAATTTATTTTTATTAGTTATTTTTCTAGCTTTATTGAGATATAACTGACATTGTTATACAGTTAAAGTATACAATATGATGATTTGATAAAAGTATATATTGTGAGATGAGGTCCCACAATCGATTAATATTTCCATCACCCCACATAGTTACCATTGTTTTTCTGTGGTGAGAACACTTAAGATTTACTGTCTTAGCAAATTTCAAATATACATTATTAACTATAATCAACATGCTGTACATTAGATTCCCAGAACCATTCATCTTATAATGGAATGTGTGTACCCTTTAACCAACATCTCCCCCTTTCCCTCATTCCCCAGTTTCTGGAAACCACTATTCTACTCTCTGTTTCTGAGTTCATATTATTTATTTATTTTAGATTCCACATAAAATTGAGATCATACAGTATTTTAATTTCTCTGTCTGGCTTATTTCACTTAGCATAATGTCCTCCAGTTTCATCCATGTTGTTGCAAATGGCAGGACAAGGAAAATGTGGTGTAGCTTTACATATGGATATATACAATGGGATATTATTTAGCTATAATAAAGAAGGAAACTTTACCATTTCCCACAAATGCATTTTAATGTTTGGTAGAAAAAATGTTCATTCTAAATAATTATAATATTTCTAAATTCTTGTGCTTAGTCATTGATTCATTAACAAATAGGTTTGGAATATATATATATATTTGGCAAATATGCACCAAAGTTTTTTCTTTTTTTTTAATTTAATTTAATTTTATTATGTTATGTTAGTCAACATTCAATACATCAGGTTTTTTTTTTATTATGTTATGTTAATCACCATACATTACATCATTAGTTTTTGATGTAGGGTTCCACGATTCATTGTTTGCGATAACACCCAGTGCTCCATTCAATATGTGCCCTCTTTAATATCCATCACCAGGCTAGCCCACCCCCCTACCCCCCTCCCCTCTAGAACCCTCAGTTTGTTTCTCAGAGTCCATAGTCTCTCATGGTTCAACTCTCCCTCCGATTTCCCCCCCTTCGTTTTTCCCTTCCTTCTCCTAATATTCTCCATGTTATTCCTTATGTTCCACAAATAAGTGAAACATATGATAATTGACTTTCTCTACTTGACTTATTTCACTTAGCATAATCTCCTCCAGTCCCATCCACATTGATGTAAAAGTTGGGTATTCATCCTTTCTGATGGCTGAGTAATATTCCATTCTCTATATGGACCACATCTTCTTTATCCATTCATCTGCTGAAGGGCATCTCAGCTCTTTCCACACTTTGGCTATTACAGACATTGCTGCTATGAACATTGGAGTGCATATGGCCCTTCTTTTCACTGCATCTGTGTCTTTGGGGTAAATACCCAGGAGTGCAATTGCTGGGTCATAGGGTAGCTCTATTTTTAATTTTTTGAGGCACCTCCACACTGTTTTCCAAAGTGGCTATACCAACTTGCATTCCCACCAACAGTGTAAGAGGGTTCCCCTTTCTCCATAACCTCTCTAACATTTGCTGTTTCTTGCCTTGTCCATTTTTGCCATTCTAACTGGTGTAAGATGGTATCTCAGTGTGGTTTTGGTTTGAATTTCCCTGATGGCTAATGATGATGAACATTTTTTCATGTGTCTGTTAGCCATTTGTATGTCTTCTTTTGAGAAGTGTCTGTTCATGTCTTTTGCCCATTTTTTGATTTGATTATTTGTTTTTTGGGTGTTGAGTTTGAGAAGTTCTTTATAGATCTTGGATACCAGCCCTTTATCTGTAGTGTCATTTGCAAATATCTTCTCCCATTCTGTGGGTTGCCTCTTTGTTTTGTTGACTGTTTCTTTTGCTGTGCAGAAGCTTTTTATCTTGATAAAGTCTCAAAAGTTCATTTTTGCTTTTCTTTCACTAGCCTTTGGAGATGTATCTTGAAAGAAGTTGCTGTGGCCGATGTTGAAGAGGTTACTGCCTATGTCCTCCTCTGGATTCCTGTCTCACATTGAGGTCTTTCATCCATTTTGAGTTTATCTTTGTGTATGGTGTTAGAGAATGGTCGAGTTTCATTCTTCTGTATATAGCTGTCCAATTTTCCCAGCACCATTTATTGAAGAGACTGTCTTTTTTTTCCATTGCATATTTTTTCCTGCTTTGTCAAAGATTATTTGACCATAGAGTTGAGGGTCCATATCTGGGTTCTCTATTCTGTTCCATTGGTCTATATGTCTGTTTTTGTGCCAGTACCATGCTGTCTTGGTGATCACTGCTTTGTAATATAGCTTGAAATCAGGCAACATGATGCCCCCAGCTTTGTTTTTCAAGGTACTGGAATTACAACAGTGAATATAATACTGAAAACTTCTTCCTTCTTGAGTTTATCTTCAAATAGAGGATGCAGACAATATGCAAGTAAACAAAGGGTGTATCAATCAGGGTTCTCCAGAGAAACAGAACTAATAAGACAGACAGTCACACACACACACACACACACACACACACGAGAGAGAGAGAGAGACCTACGACTTATTTTGAGGAATTGGCTCATATGACTGTGGGGGCTGGCAAGTAAGAAATCTTCAAGGAAGGTCAATAGGTTGGGAATTCCGGTAGGCATTGATATCACAGTCTTGAGTTGAAGGGTAGTCAAAGAATTCCTTCCTCTTTGAGGGAACCCAGTTTTTTCTCTTAAGGCTTTTGACTGATTAGATGAGGCCCACCCATATTAGGGAAGGTAATCTGCTTTACTCAAAGTCCACTGGTTTAATTGTTAATCATATCTGAAAAATATCTTCACTGCAACATCTAGACTAGTGTTTAATGGAGCAAATGAACACTACATCCTAGCCAAGTTGACACATAAAATTAACCATTACGGGGCGCCTGGGTGGCTCAGATGGTTAAGCGTCTGCCTTCGGCTCAGGTCATGATCTCAGGGTCCTGGGATCGAGTTCAGCATCAGGCTCCCTGATCCGCGGGAAGCCTGCTTCTCCCTCTGCCTCTCTCTCTCTGTCTCTAATGAATAAATAAATAAAATCTTTAAAAAAAATTAACCATTACAAAGAGAGAAAAGGGTATTATTTTAGAGAAGATGGTCAGAGAATTCCTCTTAAAAGATGGGACATTCAAGCAGAGATTTGAAAAAAGTGAAGGAGGGAGCCTTGAGAATATCTGGAGGAAGATCTTTCCAAGCAAAGGAAAGACTGTGTACAAAGGCCCTAGGGCAGAAGTATCAAACAGTGTTTGAAGAATAACCACATGATGCCCACTGTGGCTGGAGTGCAGCAATCTAGGAAGAGAAAAAATATCAAGAACCAGCAAGGGGCTAGTTGGTCTTTTAAGAACTTTGCTGTTTAATTTAAGAGCGATGAGAAGCCACATAGAATTTTAATATATAAACTGCATTCTCTGACTCAAGTATTAAGAAGTTCATTCTGGCTACTATGTGATGAATAGATCATAGAGAGGCAAAAGTGGAAGCTGAAAGATAAGCCAGGGGTCTATTGAAATTTCATCATGGTAGGTTGGGATGCCATGATGATAGTGGGGTTGGTGAGAACTGGTCAGATTCTTGATGTATTTAGAAGGTAAGCAATAGAATTTGCTGATGTTTCAGTAAAAATTATAAAAAGTAATAGAGAAATAAAAAGTGATTCTAAGGTTTTTGGTCTTAATGAGATGAATGGGAGTCGAGATTTCAGCTTGGAACATGTTAGCTTTAACTTTGGGATGCCTGTTAGATATCCACATTGAGAAATCAAATGGTCAGTTGGATATAAGAGTCTTGGGAACAGTAGAGGTAAAATTTGGTAGTCGTTAAAATATACAGGTATTTAAAACTTTAATAGTGGGTGAAATCATCTAGGAACTCAAACTGGATGGAAAAGATAATAGGTCGGAGAACAGAATCTGAGACATTCATACATCATTTATTCTCCTACATGAAATTTACAAACATCATCAAGGTCCCCAAAATTTGATTTTTATTGAAACTGCATTAAATTTACAGATTAATTAGTGTCATCCTATGTTTTTTACATCCACCTATTCATTCTCCCCCTAAAATGTAATTATATTTAAATTGGAACTTAAAGAATGAACAGAGGAATTTGTTAGGTGAGATGGAGAAGTGGATGCAGAATTGGGCAGTATGGAAAACACTTTTTATATATGAATTTGTATAACTGTTACAACAATCTTGGAATTGTAAAATATGCTTATTTCACAGATAAGGAAAATTGAGGGCTTGATAAGGTAAAGCAGTTTGCTTAATGTCCCAAATTTTGCCTCAAATATAAATAGAGTATAAAAACAATTTTAGAAGTGTTTTCATTATACAATGATTCTTTGCTGACCTCAACGACTTTATAGTATGACTACTAACTGAATTCATTATGAAATATTAATAGGCATATATTTTATGAAACACTCTACTTTCATAGAAACATAAAACCATGTATAATTTGAGTAAGAAATACCCATAGCTTTTCTAAATTCTTGATATAAAAGTAAAACCCAGACAGGTGCTGAATTTATTTCACAGAGGGATCTTATATTTTGTATTCTGGTAACATCGGTATTCTTCTTGACAGGCTATATAAGAGACCTACTCTAAAACCCCATTATGTGAGCATTTTCACCCAATATTCAAGGGCTTTTATAACATAACTGGCTGACCATACGTTTCTTCCATATGTTTGATAATGCTTTAAAAGGAAAGAACAGAGCACATAAAATCTAGAGAAATAAGAAAATGGTCTATAACCTAAATGGCCCAGAAAAATTATAATATGTATCACCAGAATGAAGAAAGATTTATGACTGCTAGTGAACAAATGATTAAGCATTTAATCATATCTGACTAAGTTAGTAAGTACTTCAGTGGTAAGGCATTTAAGTTTTAATCACTTTTCACTAATTCACTGTGAGGCTGTTTGGAGGAATTAAGACATGACAGGGCATGTTTTAGTACCCCATTAATACACAACTCAGGAACATTCAAATATTTTCAACCACTTAAAACAGGTATTAATTAACCAATAAAACAACCTGGAGAAACTGAAGGCTATTACATTCTTTTTGCATCTTCAACTCTGAAATCAAATAAGAAAAAAAAAGGAATGAAGGAAAGTATTGTTGAATAAAGACAAATTAAGAGCAATACTAAAATGAAGATTCCAGAGACTATTATTATTAATATATCTTTATCTGTTTAAAAATGTTGACTCCAAATGTGTATGCAGAAATATTTTTTCCCTTTTTAAAAAATTGAAGTGAAATTCAAATAATTACAGCATTAACCATTTTATTTTATTTTTTTTATATTTATTTATTTATTTATTTATTTATTTATTTATTTATCTATTTATTTAAGAGAGAGAGGGGGCATGAGAGGGGGCAGGGGCAGAGGGAGAGGGAGAAAGAATCCTCAGGCAGACTCCCCACTGAGCAAGGAGCCCAACACAGGGCTTGATCCCAGAACCCTGAGATCATGACCTGAGCCAGAATCAAGAGCTGGCCACTTAACTGCCTGAGCCACCCAGGCACCCCAAGAATTAACCATTTTAAAGTGTACAATTCAGTGGCATTTTAGTACACTGATATTGCTGGGAAGGCACCACTTATATCAAATTCCAAAACATTTTTATTACCCCTGTATTCATTAAGCAGCCACTTTAGTCCCTATTCCTCCCAGTCCCTCGCAACCACAAATCTGTTTTCTCTATGAACTCAAGTCTTCTGAATGTTTCATATAAATGGAATCATATAATTATTCTTTTATGTCTGATTTATTACATTTAGCATAATGTTTTCAAGGTTTTGCCATGTTATAGCACGTGCCAGTATTTTCTTTTTATGTCTGAATATTCCATTGTATGTATATACTACAGTTCATCCACTCCATTCATCCATTGATGGACAGACACTTAGGTTGTTTCCACCTTTTGTCTCTTGTGAATAGTGCAGCTATAAACATTCAGTTTGGATGAATATATGAATATTTTACCTGTTCTCAATTTTGGGGGGTATATACATAAGAATGGAATTGCTGGATCTTGTGGGTATATTTTTTTTTAAAGATTTTATTTATTTATTTGACAGAGAGAGAGATAGCAAGAGCAGGAACACAAGCGGGGGAGTGGGAGAGGGAGAAGCAGGCTTCCTGCTGAGCAGGGAGCCCGATGTGGGACTCGATCCCAGGACCCTGGGATCATGACCTGAGCTGAAGGCAGACGCTTAACGACTGAGCCACCCAGGCACCCCTTGTGGGTATATTTTTAAAAGCAGATTTCCCCTCAATTTTGTGTTAAGTATTTCTATATTTTAGATATCCTTATTTGTGGAACAAATTCAAGAAATCAAGCATTTATTTTAAAAAAACCCTAAAAATTATTTTCTACTACACAAACTCTTCATGATAGCTTTAAAGTTGAGGGGAAATAGGTGATCCATTCAGAGTCTTGCAGTGGTACAGAACAAAACTTATTTTGGAGGGGTGTGGGGCCAGCAATGGAAGTTTGTGTTTTAACAACTTCACTAGTTTGGGTTATAGAATAAGAGTTAGTAATGAATATGGATAGAGTGAAAGAGTATCATTAAGAGAAAACTTGAAGGCTTTACAAGATGTAAGGTGTAAAAATAAAGGGTATAGAATTTGAAAAAGCATGAAAACATATATGAAAAAATAATAATATGTTTAGTATTTAGTGGAAAAGAATCAAACTTCCCAAAAGAATTGGATAAGGAGAAATAAGACCAGAGCAAGGGTCTAAAGCTATCTTCAGGTATTTCCATATCTTGGCCTCAACAAAGATATCACTGGATGGACTTTTCTTACTTTAACTTTGCTTTGCTTCTTTCCTTCTTTGCTTTTTTTTTCTTTTCTTTTTTTGTCTAAATGTTTTGGATTTATGTACTAAGATATATTAACATCCTAGGTTTGTTTCAGAGAGACAGTGACAAAATAGAAAATGCCAAATGTCAGGAAGACTTGTGTTGATGAGTGAGCTTAGCAACTTCAAAATATCCAAGGAAATAAAAAAGGAGATGAAAGTGCTATGGCTGACAGGAATAGTCAAATAGATTTTTACCCACATATAAATATTGGGACAGCCACAGTACAATGCATATGTGCAAAAACATGTCCAAAACATGCCATTCTTTATTGCCTTTTTCTATTTTGAATGTGGATGTCTCTTCCAATGAATGTAAATCTTTCAATTTTGAAGCATTATAGTTTTTTTAAAGATTCTATTTATTTATTTGAGAAAGAGAGAGACAGAGAAACAGAGACAGAGTATGAGCAGGGGTGGGGGGAAGACAGAGGGAGAGGGAGAAGCAGACTTCCCACTGATCAGGGAGCCCAACGACACAAGGCTCCATCCCAGGACCCTGAGATCATGACCTGAGCAGAAGGCAGACACTTAACCGACTGAGCCACCGCCCCTGGAAGCATTATATTTTAGGCTGGTGGTTGCCACAGGGGAAGTTAGTGGGGTGATGGGTGAAATAGATAAAGGGGATCAAGAGTACACTTATTTTAAGGAGGACTGAGAAGAAATGTATAGAATTTTTTAATCATTGTATTAAACACCTGAAATTAATAGAACACTGTACGTTAATTGTACTTAAATAAAAAAAGACAAAAAAATAAAGCATTAGATTTTACAATTGTTATTAAAAATTTAAACTATAACAAAAGTATGTTTTAAAATTAAATTATAAATTATAATTTTGTGATTATATACAATTACAAAAGCTATTTAAAATTATTAGATAAGTAATTATTAAAAGGTGTGTAACAATAAACATATAGTTAGGTGTTTGTAAAGATATAACTATAAACTTTAACTATAAACATATAAATATTAACTATCAATATGTTAAAAATATATATAACTATAAAATATAAAAAAGTCATTCATTTATGTCCTTTCTTCCAGGCTTGTTCGTTTTAGTGGTGAAAAGAAGATAATTGACCAGAAAATCCAAGTTGGTTGAATGGATATCCTCTATTTACTCTGAGGAGAAAGCTGTCTATGGTAAATGTTTATGGCTAAATTATATAGGAAAATTAACATAAATATGTAGGAAGAGTGAAACATTGAGAAGTTTAACTGTATGACAGCAAAACCCAAAAACATTAAAAAATTGAATTTTTTTCTTTTCTTTCTTCCTTTGTGCCCTTTTGTAAACTAAATGTCATAGTTCTCTGTGACAATTTTGCCATCTAAGACAGACCATTTGCAGTAAATTTCCTTGAGACCTGAAGTAAAGAATGACTTTAAAAATATATATATATTTTGATTCTACCCTCAGAAGCAGATGGACCAAGAGCAAAATCTGTAAAAGAACATGTATGGTCTGAAGAAGTGAACACATAGGCAGTTACTATATAATAATATCTTTAATATATCGAATAGAATTGTTTCAATCATGCAGTTAATTTTCATCTATTTATAATAACAAATATTGGAACCAGATTGATAAAATGCACAGGTAATTAAAAAGCGTAATATGGCCAAATATTGAGACCACTTTTATCACTAAGCCTATATTTTAAAAGTATTAATAACACTTAACAATGCTGTATTTTTTACTTTGTTTTGTTTTATTTCTAGTCTTCAGTCCCACCTCTGACAGTACTAATGAAAGAGAAAAGAGAGGGGAAATATAAGAACCCTGGAAACTAGGGTTCTCATTCTAGAAGGAAGCAATGGTTAACTACAATAAATACATTTTCTTGAGTAATGTTTCAATAGAAGCATGTGTATAATGCCTAAATAAGAACCAAAAGAAGTAGAATATAATTCTGATTAATGTTATATATACACCAGAAGTTGCTTAAGAGTCCATATAAAGCAATACATTTCTGAATTATTTTCTATCCCCTTCATTCTGTATTTCCCACCCAAGGCCCTAATTCCTCAGTAACTTCCGAATTCCTTTGGGTACCTCAATTGCTCTCATCCAACTTAATATTGTTAACTATAGTGGAATTGTATGTGGGATGTGTGTGTGTGTGTGTGTGTGTGTGTGCATGCAAGTGCAGACTTACGGGATGAGTGGAAGGCTGGGCATCAAATAGGATAAGGGAGATATCACTTGCTGATACAGCTAATACATATCTCACACGACTACTTATTTTTTTAAAGATTTTTTTAAATTTATTTGACAGAGAGAGAGAGAGCACAAGCAGGGGGGAGTGGGAGAGAGAGAAGTAGGCTCCCCACTGAACTGGGAGCCCAATGTGTGGCTCAATCCCAGAATTCTGGGATCATGGCCTGAGCTCAAGGCAGAAGTTTAACCAACTGAGCAACCCAGGTGCCCCACATGACTACTTATTGATAGTGCATGTAACTTGGCTCTGATTAATCTTCATTGATGATCAAATAAATCAATTCTATAATATAGTTTAACTAAGGCATTTGTTCTATTCAATCTTCTTTTATTTTTCTGTTACTTTCAATCTACTGATTCTTAAAATTTCAAAAACAGCATAGGTCATATGATATCCAAGCCACAGACACGAATGCCATAGCACATCCAACTTTTTCTTCACTTAAATTTGACAGTTCCAGTCTGTAGCCCTCATTCTGGAACTCCTTCAAATTTAGGGGTGCAATTTTTTAAATTCAAAATTACCAAAAATGTGTGTCCTTTCTCCATGAATTACTTTAACAGAGGGACATATCAGGTTGGAACGGGTGTACTTTTGTCATTTCTCACAGTCTTGAACAAATTATAAGCACTCCAAAATTATTCTTGTGCTCCAGTTTAGTGCTTTCTTCTAGCCAAATGTAAACATTTTTTTGTTTGTTTCTGTAAAATGATCAATATTTTGTTTTGCTTTCAAACCTTGTTAACAATAGACTCTACAAAGAATGAAAAAACAAAAACAGACTTATGCAAATCAGAACTATTGGGGTCCCTTTGGGCTAAGAGAAGACTACTGATTCTGGAGCTAACTCTGTCACAAGTGTTTGACACTGATCTGCAATTGAATCAATAGTGTCATGAAATCCCACTGACAAATGTAGGTTGTGACTGTGAGGATGAGCATCAATCCTGATTTTCTTTTTTTTTTAAGATTTTATTTATTTATTTATCTGAGAGAGAGAGAGAAAGAGAGCAGGGGAAGGAGCAGAGGCAGAGGGACAAGCAGACTCCATGCTGAGCATGAAGCCCGTTGTGGGGCTCAATCTCACAACCTCACAACCCTGAGATCATGACCTGAACCAAAATCAAGAGTCAATGCTTAACTGACTGAGCCACCCAGGCACCCCAATCCTGATTTTCTTTAACCCTAGTGATGGAGATCCATTCTTCAGCCTTGAGAGAAAGAGATAAATAATGTGTTTCTTCATAAAAAAGAGGAAGTAGAAGGTAGAAGAGAATGTGACACTTTGAGGAAAATCTCTGATGCTAGAAAAGGTGGATTCACTCGAGCAAAAGCTTATATTTTAGAAGAGCATTTGTCAAGTGAAAAAAGGAAATCGTTAATCAGCAGCCAGGGTGTTCACAGATGAGCAGGGCAAGTAATATACAATTGCTTAATTTTGAAAAAAAAAAAATGAAATGCTCATTTCAATTTGAGATATGTCCTGATGTGTGCATTTGGAGATCCTTTAAGAAAGTATATTTTTATTGAAATTACTGTTTCTAGAGTCACTGGCTGATTGTTTTCAAGCATAATTTTATCACAATTGAATAGCTGCAAAAATATTTCATTATAATATTATAATGTTTATAAAAGTTTATTTAAAAGATTACCTTTTATATTTAAAAATATTAACTTCATATACTTTTGGCACTTTTTGTAATTTGTTTAATTCATCTAGATTTACATATTAGAAATGGAAAATTATAACACAAAGCTAGTTTTGCTAAAAGTAACAATAACTCAAATAAAATTTTGAACTCATTTCTACAACCTCAGGGAATTGAATCTTGCTAAGGCCCTGTGTGAACTTGAAAGTGGATCATGAGCCTCAGATGAAATATAGTCCCCAGGATACCTCGACTTCTGTCATATAAACCCCTGAGCAAAGAACCCAGTAATACCATGACAAGTTTCTGACCCACAGAAAATGTGAGATAATGTGGGTTTTTAAGTTCCTAATTTGGGGTCATTTGTTATGTAGCAATAAAAAAGTAATGCAGACCTTTTTCATTATTGTGGCTGAGGGTCCCTAAATTGACCCCCAGTGATTCCCTGACTCCTAGTCCTTATGTACTATAGACTCCTCTTTCCTTGAATATAAGTCTGGCCTGTGAGCTTAGTTCTAATAATAGAATACAGCGAAGGTGATGGGATGTCATTTCTGTGAATACCATACATTCACTATATAAGACTCTGTCTTAGCAAAGTGAAGGTAGCGAGACTCTCTCTTGCTGGCTTTGAAGAAGTAAACCACCATGTTGTGAGAAGGTCTATAGAGATGGCCCTGAGGAATTATGGGCAGCTTCGAGGAGCAGCCAGCCAGCATAAAAAACGGGGACTTGAGTCCTACAACTGCAGAGATGAATTCTGCTAAAAACCTTAGGGAGCTTAGAAGATCGTTCACCAGTTGAGACTATAGTGAGACTGTACCTGGAAACTGGACTGTAGCCTTCTGAGACCCTAAGCAGATGACCCAAGTACACTATGCCGAACTTCTGCCCTGACGGGATGAATCAGAGGGTACACCCACTGCTGGTGCTTCATGTGATTTACTTCCTGGACCCCTGGGTTTATTTCAAAAGTTTAATAAAAGTTTCCTTTCAAAAATATTACTAAAGTGTACTAAAATTCATTTCTTCTTGAAATAGGAAAAAAAAACCTATGTATGTCAGAATATTATTTTTAAAGATAGTAATTATATTTTTTTTTGTTTGTTTGATTCTCTTGCTATTTTCTCATTTCTTTTCTGCCCTTTCAAACACATAGATCATTACACTGAGATCCACTGCCATTAGAAAGGATGTGATGAAAAAGAAAGCAAAAAATAAATACAGCTGTATCTTGTTTCTTGGCTCATCATTACAGGACTTGAAAAAATACCCATAGGCCTAAGAGAAAGAAGGTGGATGGAAGGGAAGAGAGACAGTGGCCCTTGTCTTCTTTCCTAGGATACTGATAGGCAGGATCCAGAGTTTGAATGGGTACATGATGTCTATTGGCTAATGGTGCTTAGAAAGATTTGTAGAGATTCACATGTCTTGAAATGTTTTAAAGTAGTAGAAAAATTGTTGTGTCTCTTGATATTGTACAGAGGTAACCTAGAGAACTTCAGTCCTGAAAGAATAGGGAAAAGGAATGACAGAACATCATCATGAATTACACGGACATCTCGTTTCTTCACTTTGGCATTATAAAATGATCTCAGAATGTACAAACAACCCAAGAGAAAGGTGGGACATCCCAGTCTTTTTTAAAAATAAATACTTAATAAGAATCGAGTAAGTACTGTACCATTTGCTGAGGACATAGCAGTTACAATTAATTCCTTGTCTTTATGAAGCTCCCATTATAGTGTGTGTGTGTGTGTGTGTGTATGTTTGACATTTAATAAATAAATAAAAGGAATATAAAAAGGAAAATAGTATGTCAGATGGAAATAAGTGCTACTGAGAAAAAAAAAAGCAGAGTAAGGGGATAACAATAGAGATGAACTCCCCGACTCTTGTGTTCAACTCCAACTCAGAGTCTCTCCACAAATATGTAATAGATATTTCAAACTATTTATGATTGAACAGAATCTGAGATTATCTTCCTACCCTAGAATTTCCTTTCTAAGTAAATGAACCCCTCATGAAGCGAAAAACCAAAATATTATCCTTGATTTCTCACTGTCAATCCATCAGCAAGTCCCACTGGATCTTTTAAACACAAGGTATATATGTCCACTTCTTTCCATCTCTACCACCCTAGCCCAAGACATCATCACCTCATACCCCCCAATTATCTATTCTTTCTCCCTTGACCTCCTAAATTCTAGTCTTTCCACAGCAACTCGTGATCTTTCAGAAAGTCAATCAGATCACTTCACTCACCTGCTTAAAACTTTGATGGCATTCCATCACTCAGAATAAAAGCTACACTCTTTTTCCTGGCTTACAAAGCCTAATGGAATTGGGGATTTGTCCACATTTCTGACCTCATCTCATTCTGTTCTCCTCTTCATTGACATTCTTTCTCACCCTATAACGTGCCAAATTCATTCTTGCCTTAAGTTACTTTCTGGATTCCCCTTAGCTTTGCTTGGCCAATTCCTTCTTGTCATTTAGATCTCAGTAAACCCTACTGATCTGGTAAGAAGTAGTCACTTAGTAATGGTGGACTTGCCATACTGATAATGTCTGTCTAGCACTTGTCATCATCACATTGTTCTTTTATTTCCAGCACCTCCCTCTTACAAGGAGGCTTCTTGAGAATAAGGTTTTTGTTTGCTTTCTTGTGTTTTCTGTCCCTAAATGTGCCTGGTATAGTTGACACCCAGTGAACATTTGCTGAATGTATAAACAAAAGCTTGGAATGTTATTACTACTCACAGAAGTAGAAAGGAAGAAAAATATAGTCACAGTTTTTCCCTCCTCTTTCTCTTCTTCCTCATTTCTTTTCATCCAATAATCATTTATTCTACATTCCAGATTTTTTCCTGGGAATCTCCTTATAATTTTGCTTTCTATTTTATGAAATTACAGACTCTTCCTCTAAGACTTTCATTTTCAGGAAACATACTTCCCTCCTGCCATCACACACACACACACACACACACAAAAGTGCTTCAAGTTTTTTGTAGCCAACATAGAATCTTATCTAACCAACTTTTCTCCTCCCTCCCTTTTTCTCCCTCCCTCCCTCCTTCCCTCCTTGCTGTCTTCCTACCTCCCTTCCTTTCTTCCTTCCTATTTTTATCGGAGTGATATTTATTCTCCTGAGACTAGAGTCTGCTCTTAACTCATCTCTTTCTGCCTCCCTAACAATTTGCTCTATCAATCACCTCAGCCCTAATCTTAATCCTCTCTCTTTCCTGGTTCAAAAAAAAAAAAAAAAAAAAAAAAAAGTTAAATACAAATATCAACAATGCATCAACCCAAATTCTCTCAACTCCAAATCTTTTTGTTTCCTTCCAAATCTCTCCCTCTCTTACCCCTTCATCTGCTCTCCTATTTTTTTTTTCCTATTTTCCCATCTCTCACTCATTCCTCAATCCACCATTTTTTTCCTACCTACATCACCCCAGGAATATATCTTTGCCGAGGTTACCAAAAATTCCTCCATCTTTTTATTCCATGGAAATTTCTCAGTCTTTATTTTCTTTGGCGCAGTAGCAACAGTTAACATTTAACCTACTCCCTCCTCTCTGGTTGCCTTATCCTTTCTGGATAAGTTCTCCATCTTTTTTGTGGGCTCCTTTCTTCTGATTAGAATTTTCTCTTTAGTATATGCCCCTTCTTATTCTATACACTTTTACTTTGTAGGCTCATCAAGTTCCAAGTTTCTATTCAACATATTTGTATGCCTTACAAATCTGTTTCTCCAGCTGTATATTTCCTTAGAAGCCACAGACTAATATATACAATTATTATATTGTATAATATACAATTATATATTGTGAAAGCTAGCATTCCTGAAAGTATTCTTGACTCCACTCTCCTCACTCTGATATCTCATCGTCCTGTGAACTGAACCTCATATAAATATACTTCATCTGCTATCTTTTCTGTTCCCCTTAGGAATCACTTACCATCTTTCTAATTTCTTTCTGCTTCTAGTTTCTCCTCCTCCTGAGTTTTCAATGTGTACATGATAATATCTTAAAATTATGGATATCATCATTTTGCTCTGCTGCTTGAAATTCTTCAAAATTTCTTAGGATAAAATTCATAGTCTTCCCTGTGTCTGGGTTTTATATAATGCACAATTGTGTGCCAAAAATTTTACTTGTACATATTTCTTTGAATTAATTATTAAAATATGGAAAATCCTAATGTAGTAAATTTAATATTGTTTTTTTCATAAGTCCCCCCTTATTCTAAGTGAAATGAATTACCTTAATTAGTATTATGCAATCATTAAAATTTGAACATAAGAAACTCTGAGGCATGGATTTGGTATATACCAAATAGATCCTATATTCACTGTACATAAGGCAAATATATTGTTGTGAAAAGTAAAATAAACCAGCATGAAAGGATAAGAATAACATACTTTTTTTCTAAGAATAATAAATAGTAACTATCACTTTGAAATTCAGAAAACCACCAAATAACAGGGAAATAAAACATCTTTAGAATTTGCCCTCACACGTTTATTTTGATTTTTCTAATATTTGAGAATACTCTCACTGATCCTTGCCAAATGTCATCATAAGACATTTCAAAGATATATGAGTTTTCATTATCACATAACCAGAGATGCTCTGAGTGGACATTTTTGGGAAAAATATTTGTTAGAAAATCTGTGCAAAAAACCTCAAAGGCCTAAACCCCCCTTACATAAAGGAAATGTGTTCCTTCTAAGCCACCAATGCAATTCAAACGTGTCACAATTCAATGTACCTCAGTTTTGAACATGAGGGATGAAAATTTCTATACATAAGTATAGGTCATTAGCCTAGAAAGAGACATAACATCAACCCAAATTAACTAATCTTACAAAAGCACTTTAAGGGCTACCTGCAAAGGATCTAGAATCTGGGTATTTATTACTCCAGAAAGTTGGAACTATTAGAAACAGTTTCAACATCATCTCTTTAGTTGATAACTCCCCGTAGCTGTGAAGCCCTTTCCAGCAAAAACTAGAACTACAAGACAGGTACCCATGTATTATGGCACTTGATGCTTCTGGCAGCCCCTAGTGATAACACAGCAGGACTTATTTTCAAGCTAGCTTTATAAATAACAGATGGGAGATGGAGGGAGACAATGACTTGCCCCAAACTGTAGGAGGAGAGTGACAGAGCTAAGGCTCAAATTAAATATTATGAGTGACATCTTATACTCTTTCCAGTTTCTCATGTTTTGGCTAGTGAAAGGATATGGAATGGAGTATGGTGAACAGGTACAAAAGTGGAATTTTGTATGGAATTTGAATTCTGGACAGTCTTACTTCAGTTCAGATATCAACCCTTAATGTTGAAAAACATTTTTTTAAAAAGTTGAGATCTATAACTTTTGATAAACCTATTTTTCAAAGCAGATTCAAAAGATTCCTAAATATAGTTAAAGCAACACATGTGGTGAATGTCTGCATGTTTTGTGGAGGGGGCTATTGGTATATCATTTCTGGGGCTACTGGTATACCATTTCCTTATGTTAAGTTAGCTTAAGTAAATGATTAGGAAATAGGGTATAAAGATCAAAGAGAATGGACTGCTGATCAAATGGGGCCCTCTCAAGAGACATGAATTGGGGGAAAATGTCCCTAGTTAGTAGTACACAGAGTGTTATAATCAATACTAGTAAAATTCTCTTAAGACAGAAATATTTTTCTTTTACCCTTTTTCACTTTCTTTTGGTTGTCACTAAATTAGATAAAAGTGTTTTCTTGCTAGCCTGTAGAGATACACCAAATAAAGAACTCACTATCTAACACTTGAAATGACAAGCTAAAAACACAGAAGTATTGGTAATAAGTCGGCATAAATCTAAACTGGATAATCTAACAAAGTATTCATTTTCTCAGTACCACAGGTATTTTTAGAGGTAATTATATTTAAAGTTCTAGAAAATTTAACCTACACCTATCAGAAAACTAAAATTCACTAATTTCACTTTCTCCTGGGAAGAAAGCAGTGTTTGGCTTTTAATTGTTAATTGCTGTTTCTCAGTCAAGCTTTCCATGTTGCAGTGCAGTTGACTAGTTTCCTAGTTTCCTAGTCGACTGTGAGCTCATAGAGAGTAAGGGCTGAACATAACAGATAACTCAATGAGTATTTTTTGAATGCAAATAAATTCAAGTGCGTGATGTAGACTTTGACTTTCTGGTAGAGGTGATATGGATTCTACGTATGGTATTTCCATATCCAGTGTCATTATGTTGGCAATATATGTGACTTATACAAAGAAGATATAATAAATCCTTAATTAATAATGAGAGTTAACATGTCACTGGTAGGAAGCAGTATATTCAAAAACAAAGAAATTATTCTATACAGCTCAAAAAATTATGCAATCATGTCTCTCAGAAAATTGTTTCTAAAAATAATTTTAACATATCTTTAAGTATACAGGGCCATAACCACTATAATTCTTATTAGTATTAACTTTTTTAAAATTAAAAAAAATTAGTTAATAGTGTCAGGGCACATGAAAGTAACTTTAGAACAAGAACACAACTCTCTATTTGCCTAAATGAAATTTACCATTTTGAATAATGATAATTTGTTTAATAAAAATATTAACTTGAGGAAGTTGGAAACATAAGAATTGTTCCTGAAAACATCATGCTAAATAACTGAGTTTGTGATAAATTCTACACAAAATCCAGCTAACCTAATTTTGCAAATTGCTTGAAATTGCACATGAAGATATTAACAATTCTTTTATTAAAGGATAAAATGACCATAATACCCAAGGCAATACACTGATTAAAGCAGGTGCAATGGCAGATAATCCGTAAGCTTCATAATTCCTTGGATAATAGATCAGTGATTCACTGTAATGTGCTTATTAAGCAATATGGAAAATTCGGTCAAAATAGACAGTAAGATAGATTTGTTCATATATGACATGGCTTGCTATGGAGACAATCAAAGTGACATTTCTTAACTGAAGTCTCTAGAGATAAGATACTTGGCATCGAATTAGTCTGTTACCTAACCTTTTGGAAAATCTACGGCTGTGATCATTAAAAGAAAATTGCATTAAAAACGGGCGATTATGATATACAGTATAATTGTAAGGGACAAATTTTTCTAATAGTAAATTGAAATTCTGCCTTGTTGAAGAAATGAGGGCTTAGAAAAAGGCACTGATGGTTATTTCCATAAAATAATGTGCCTAACTCACATACTTATGACGGCTATTCTGGATGGCCGTGATAAACACTCACATTCAGGGAAGAACAAGTCCTCAGAGGGCTATTGTAAGATTCTAATAATTGGTGATATCAATCATATTTTTGTGAGCTTTTCTGAAATGGAAATATTTAATTTTCATTAAAATGAAAACAAAACATTTATTTTGCTTTGAAAAGATGACAGAAAATAAAAATATACTGCACAGAGTGAGTCTATGTTAGCTATTTATTAATTAGGGTCACATGCAGGGAAACTTGAGCGTTTTTCTTTTAGCAGAGGTTTCCTGGGCAACTTCTATCTGAGATTTGGCATTTCCTGCACAAATACCTGTGTATAATAAGACTTCTTTCCTTTTGTCACTAAACTGAGCTCAAGTCGGTGGTCCTTAAATATAAATCTGATTGATACAATCTGTTTAAATTTGGATAACTGCCATGTTGGAATGTACTCATTTGATTGGCTTTTTGATATACATGTTAAATGAAGGGGAGATTCAGCTCACATAGGCCTTGCTACATTTGGTAAGAGTCATATTCCCCAAACAGAGTTGGCCTAATGTATAGAGAGGACCTGATGTCATGTTTGGACATCCTGAGGCAACAAGACAGTCTCCCCACAGTGGCACTGAAGCCACATTTGCTAAGAGTAGAAACCATTTGTATTCTGCTTGGATGAAGAGGGACTTACTCTCTTGGGAGTCTTCAGGCTATTTGGATGATGCCAAGCTAACCTTCCCCTTCCATTTGCCTGCACCATCAGGTCACTCCCTTGCCTGGAATGATACTCTTGACTTTTATTTACTCTCTCTCAGTGATTCTCAGGCTTGAACCCGGATCAGAATCATCTGCAAGGTTTGTTGAAGTGTAGAGTGAGTGCTGGGCCCCACTCACAGAGTTTTTGGTTCAGTAGAATGGGGGTAGGGTCCAAGAATGTTCATTTCTGAGAAGATTCCAGATCATGCTGATGCAAACTTTGAGAGCCCTTGTTCTTCCATGCTACACTAGAATCTCCTTTGATTCATTTATATTCTTTTCACTCATATATTGTTTTATTCATATATCATCCATAAATTACATTAAAATATAGATGTATGTACCATGAATGTCTATAACCATGCACTATTAGTCACATTAAATAACAACAGAGCTTACAGTCTTCTTCTGGTCCTGTTGCTTTATGACTTCTTGCTGCTCTAGACTCTCAACAGAGTGGAGCCTCCCTCCAGACCCTCTACTCCCTAGAGGAAATCCAATTTCGAAATTGTTTCTTCACCCAATTCTTCATTGCTTTTCTTTTGCCTCATGCAATCACCATTTCCATTTACTCAATGGAGGTGATCGCATTTATGTGGAATGAAGAAAGCAATCTACTTAAACTAAAATACATACTAATGCTTGAGACTTGGTTTGAATGTTCACATTTTAGAAAAAGATGCCTCAAAGCCAACATCAATTTCAAAACCATGACAACATGCAGCGAAAACTGTCAGGTCATTGAGATGTGTTTCCTCCCTCATACCTGCTGTATTTGGACACATCTAGTCAGCACTGCAGATGATTAATCTAGATACAGAGCACTGGACAAAATAAATTGGTTTGGGGCTACATGAGATATTTAATAACTTTGTAGAAACCATATACAATTTATGTTTTAAGTAATGTGTTTGCATAGCCCCTCAATCAAAAATTGAAAAGTTATAAGACCCTTGTGATAACCAATAAATCTGCCTAAACATCTGTTCTTACTGGAAATGTTCCAATAGGATATTTCTATTTTTATAAGGTGAAAGAATTATTTCTTACATGACAAAGGAAGCCCATGTTTCAGGTAATTATATTATAGTGTTCCCCCACAGAGGTATATATGAGGAAACAAAGAATCGGAAAGGTAATCAAACCTAAGGACACCCAGGGCTCATTCAACCTGAGGCAGTCAGCAGGATGGAGTTTCAAAATGCATTTTAAACGCAAAGCCAGGGGCGGAGCAAGATGGCGGAGGAGTAGGAGACCTGGATTTCGTCTCCTCTCAGGAATTCAGCTGGATAGGGATCAAACCATTCTGAACACCTACAAACTCAACAGGAGATCAAAGAAAAGAAGAGCAACAACCCTCTCATCAGAAAAGCAACCACTTTCTGGAAGGTAGGACGTGCGGAGAAGTGAATCCGCGGCGATATTTGGGAGGATAGACGGCAGGGGATGGGCCTCCCTCGGCCACTTCTGGCAAGTGATAGAACCACGGAGCACAAAATCGGAACTTTTAAAAGTCTGCTCCGCCGAGGGACGTCACTCTGGTGGCTAAGCGGGGGGTGGAACCCTCCGGGACAGTGTGGTCTCAGGACCCTCGGGGTCACAGAAAGACCGGGGGTGCCTGAGTGTGGCCGAGCTCCCAGGTTTCGGAGCAGGGAAGCCGGCTGCAGAGGCGGAGCCCAGGCGCGGGCTCTCAGCTCGGGGTGGCCATAAACCGTGATCCGCGGCACAGTCGGGCCCCTGCTCCTCCAGCAGGGACCCAACAAGCAGCAGATCTGGGGAGACTCACCTTCCTCCCCCGGGAGGAGCCGCGCGGGAGGGCACCGCAGGGATCTGCTGGGTTCGGAGACTCCACCCGGGGTCGGGTGCCAGAGATAGAAACGCACAGTCACAGGCCGGGTGAGCACGGAGTGTGGCCGGAGACCGGGGAGACGGGAGTAACTGACGGCTTTTCTCTGGGGGCGCACTGAGGAGCGGGGCCCCGAGTTCTCGGCTCCTCCGGGGCAGAGATTGGGAGGCCGCCATTTTCGCTCTCCGCCTCCAAAGCTGTACGGAAAGCTCGCAGGGAACAAAAGCCCCGGAGAGCAAACCCGAGCAGATAACTTAGCGGGGAGGGGGCAAGGGCGGGGCAATTCTGCCTCCGGCAGAGACATTTGGAAACCACGGCAACAGGCCCCTCCCCAGAAGATCAGCGAGAACAGCCAGCCAAGACCAAGTTTACCGATCAATGAGAACGGCAGAACTCCAGTGCTAGGGGAATACTGCACATAGAATTCATGGCTTTTTTCCCATGATTCTTTAGTCTTTCAAAGTTAATTTTTTTTTAACTGTCTTTTTTCTTTTTTTTCTTTTTGAATTTTTCTTTTTCCCTTTTTCAACCAACATCTTATCAATCCCTTTTTTAAAAAAAAACATTTTTATTTTTCATTTTTAGAGTCATATTCTATCCCTTCATAGTAGTTACCCGTATTTTTGGCTTATATATATAAGTTGTTCTCTCTTTAAAATTTTGAGATAGTTTCTTCTAACAGATTAAAATATACCCTAAATCTCTAGTATATGGTGTTTTCTATTCCCCTGCCTGATCACATCCTCTCCCTTTTTTTTTTCTTTTTTCTTTTTTTAAATCCTCTTCTTTCTTTTTTTAAACAACTTCTTATCAATTCCTTTTATAAATTTTTTTATAATTTCCATCTTTACAGTCATATTCCATCCCTTCATCATATCAACCCTTATTTTTGTACATATATAAGTTTTTCTTTCTTTAAAATTTTGGGAGGCACTTTCTTCTAAAAGACCAAAATACACCCCAAATCTAATGTGTGGCACTGATCTATATACCAGCCTGATCATATTTGATCACATTCTGGTTTTTTTGTTGTTGTTGTTGTTTTGTTTTGTTTGTTTTTGTTTTTATCTTTTTCTTTTTCTTTTTTTCTTTCTCTTTTTTCTCTCTTTCCCTTTCTTTTCCCACTGCTTCAGGTCTTTTCTGATTTGTTTAGAGTATATTTTCTGGGGACGTTGTTACTCTGCTAGCATTTTGTTCTCTCATTAATCTATTCTCCTCTGCACAAAATGACAAGACGGAAAAAATCACCTCAACAAAAAGAACAAGAGGTAGTACCGACTGCCAGGGACCTACTCAATACGGACATTAGTACGATGTCAGATCTAGAGTTCAGAATCATCACTTTAAAGATACTAGCTGGGCTTGAAAAAAATATGGAAGTTATTAGAGAAACCCTTTCTGGAGAAGTAAAAGAACTAAAATCCAACCAAGTAGAAATCATAAAGGCTATTAATGAGGTGCAATAAAAAATGGGGGCACTAAGTGCTAGAATAAATGAGGCAGAAGAGAGAATCAGTAATATAGAAGATGAAATGATGGAAAATAAAGAAGCTGAGAAAAAGAGAGATAAACAACTACTGGATCACGAGGGCAGAACTCGAGAGATAAGCGATACCATAAGACGAAACAACATTAGAATAGTTGGGATCCCAGAAGAAGAAGAAAGAGAGAGAGGGGCAGAAGGTATAATGGAGCAAATTATAGCAGAGAACTTCCCTAATTTGGGGAAGGAAACAGGCATGAAAATCCAGGAAGCACAGAGAACTCCTCTCAAAATCAATAAAAATAGGTCAACTCCCCGACATCTAATAGTAAAACTTACGAGTCTCATAGACAAAGAGAAAATCCTGAAAGCAGCTCGGGAGAAGAGATATGTAACCTACAAGGGTAGAAACATTAGATTGGCAACAGACCTATCCACAGAGACGTGGCAGGCCAGAAAGGACTGGCAGGATATATTCAGAGCACTAAATGAGAAAAATATGCAGCCAAGAATACTCTATCCAGCTAGGCTGTCATTGAAAATTGAAGGAGAGATAAAAAGCTTCCAGGACAAACAAAAACTAAAGGAATTTGCAAACACAAAACCAGCCCTACAGGAAATCTTGAAAGGGGTCCTCTAAGCAAAGACAGAGCCTAAAAGCAACATAGACCAGAAAGGAACACAGACAATATACACTAACAGTCACCTTACAGGCAATACAATGGCACTAAATTCCTATCTTTCAATAGTTACCCTGAATGTAAATGGGCTAAATGCCCCAATCAAAAGACACAGACTACCAGACTGGATTAAAAAACAAGACCCATCGATATGCTGTCTGCAAGAGACTCATTTTAGACCCAAAGACACCCCCAGATTGAAAGTGAGGGGGTGGAAAACCATTTACCATGCTAATGGACACCAAAAGAAAGCTGGGGTGGCGATCCTTATATCAGACAAATTAGATTTTAAACCAAAGACTGTAATAAGAGATGAGGAAGGACATTCTATCCTACTTAAAGGATCTATCCAACAAGAAGATCTAACAATTGTAAATATCTATGCCCCTAACATGGGAGCAGCCAATTATATAAGGCAATTAATAACAAAAGCAAAGAAACACATTGACAACAATACAATAATACTGGGGAACTTTAACACCCCCCTCACTGAAATGGACAGATTGTCTAAGCAAAAGATCAACAAGGAAATAAACACTTTAAATGACACACTGGACCAAATGGACTTCACAGACATATTCAGAACATTCCACCCCAAAGCAACGGAATACACATTCTTCTCTAGCGCCCATGGAACATTCTCCAGAATAGATCACATCCTAGGTCATAAATCAGGTCTCAACCGGTACCAAAAGATTGGGATCATTCCCTGCCTATTTTCAGACCACAATGCTTTGAAACTAGAACTCAATCACAAGAGGAAAGTCGGAAAGAACTCAAATACATGGAGGCTAAAGAGCATCCTACTGAAGAATGAATGGGTCAACCAGGAAATTAAAGAAGAATTAAAAAAATACATGGAAACCAATGAAAATGAAAACACAACTATTCAAAATCTTTGGGCTGCAGCAAAGGCAGTCCTAAGAGGAAAGTATATAGTAATACAAGCCTTTCTCAAGAAACAAGAAAGGTCTCAAGGACACAACCTAACCCTACACCTAAAGGAGCTGGAGAAAGAACAGCAAATAAAGCCTAAACCCAGCAGGAGAAGAGAAATAATAAAAATCAGAGCAGAAATCAATGAAATAGAAACTAAAAGAACAGTAGAACAGATCAACGAAACTAAGAGCTGGTTCTTTGAAAGAATTAACAAGATTGATAAACCCCTGGCCAGACTTATCAAAAAGAGAAAAGAAATGACCCAAATCAACAAAATCATGAATGAAAGAGGAGAGATCACAACCAACACCAAAGAAATACAAACAATTATAAGAACATATTATGAGCAACTCTATGCCAGCAAATTAGATAACCTGGAAGAAATGGAGGCATTCCTAGAGATGTATCAACTACCAAAACTGAACCAGGATGAAATAGAAAACCTGAACAGACCTATAACCACTAAGGAAATTGAAGCAGTCATCAAAAATCTCCCAAAAAACAAAAGCCCAGGGCCAGATGGCTTCCCAGGGGAATTCTACCAAACATTTCAAGAAGAATTAATACCTATTCTTCTGAAACTGTTCCATAAAATAGAAATGGAAGGAAAACTTCCAAACTCATTCTATAAGGCCAGCATTACCTTGATCCCAAAACCAGACAAAGACCCCATCAAAAAGGAGAATTACAGACCAATATCCCTGATGAACATGGATGCAAAAATTCTCACCAAAATACTAGCCAATAGGATCCAACAGTACATTAAAAGGATTATTCACCACGACCAAGTGGGATTTATCCCTGGGCTGCAAGGTTGGTTCAACATCCGCAAATCAATCAATGTGATACAATACATTAACAAAAGAAAGAATAAGAATCATATGATCCTCTCAATAGATGCAGAAAAAGCTTTTGACAAAGTACAGCATCCTTTCTTGATCAAAACTCTTCAGAGTATAGGGATCGAGGGTACATACCTCAATATCATAAAAGCCATCTATGAAAAACCTACAGCGAATATCATTCTCAATGGGGAAAAACTAAGAGCTTTCCCCCTAAGGTCAGGAACGTGGCAGGGATGTCCACTATCACCACTGCTATTCAACATAGTATTGGAAGTCCTAGCCACAGCAATCAGACAACAAAAAGAAATCAAAGGCATCCAAACTGGCAAAGAAGAAGTCAGGCTCTCACTCTTTGCAGATGATATGATACTTTATGTGGAAAACCCAAAAGATTCCACCCCAAAACTGCTAGAACTCATACAGGAATTCAGTAAAGTGGCAGGATATAAAATCAATGCACAGAAATCAGTGGCATTCCTATACACCAACAACAAGACAGAAGAAAGAGAAATTAAGGAGTCGATCCCATTTACAATTGCACCCAAAACCATAAGATACCTAGGAATAAATCTAACCAAATAGGCAAAGAATCTGTACTCAGAAAACTATAAAATACTCATGAAAGAAATTGAGGAAGACACAAAGAAATGGAAAAACGTTCCATGCTCATGGATTGGAAGAACAAATATTGTGAAGATGTCAATGCTACCTAGAGCAATCTACACATTCAATGCAATCCCCATCAAAATACCATCCACTTTTTTCAAAGAAATGGAACAAATAATCCTAAAATTTGTATGGAACCAGAAAAGACCCCGCATAGCCAGAGGAATGTTGAAAAAGAAAAGCAAAGCCGGCGGCATCACAATTCCGGACTTCCAGCTCTATTACAAAGCTGTCATCATCAAGACAGCATGGTACTGGCACAAAAACAGACACATAGATCAATGGAACAGAATAGAGAGCCCAGAAATGGACCCTCAACTCTATGGTCAACTCATCTTTGACAAAGCAGGAAAGAATGTCCAATGGAACAAAGACAGTCTCTTCAACAAATGGTGTTGGGAAAATTGGATAGCCACATGCAGAAGAATGAAACTGGACCATTTCCTTACACCACACACAAAAATAGACTCCAAATGGTTGAAAGACCTCAATGTGAGACAGGAGTCCATCAAAATCCTAAAGGAGAACACAGGCAGCAACCTCTTTGACCTCAGCCGAAGCAACTTCTTCCTAGAAACATCGCCAAAGGCAAGGGAAGCAAGGGCAAAAATGAACTATTGGGACTTCATCAAGATAAAAAGCTTTTGCAAAGCAAAGGAAACAGTCAACAAAACCAAAAGACAACTGACAGAATGGGAGAAGATATTTGCAAATGACATATCAGATAAAGGGCTAGTATCCAAAATCTATAAAGAACTCATCAAACTCAACACCCAAAGAACAGATAATCCAATCAAGAAATGGGCAGAAGACATGAACAGACATTTTTCCAAAGAAGACATCCAAATGGCCAACAGACACATGAAAAAGTGCTCAATATCGCTCAGCATCAGGGAAATCCAAATCAAAACCTCAATGAGATACCACCTCACACCACTCAGAATGGCTAAAATTAACAAGTCAGGAAACGACAGATGTTGGCGGGGATGCGGAGAAAGGGGAACCCTCCTACACTGTTGGTAGGAATGCAAGCTGGTGCAGGCACTCTGGAAAACTGTATGGAGGTTCCTCAAAAAGTTGAAAATAGAGCTGCCCTATGACCCAGCAATTGCACTACTGGGTATTTACCCCAAAGATACAAAGGTAGTGATCCGAAGGGGTAGGTGCACCCTGATGTTTATAGCAGCAATGTCCACAATAGCCAAACTGTGGAAAGAGCCAAGATGTCCATCGACAGATGAATGGATAAAGAAGATGTGGTATATATACAATGGAATATTATGCAGCCATCAAAAGGAATGAGATCTTGCCATTTGCAACGACGTGGATGGAACTGGAGGGTGTTATGCTGAGCGAAATAAGTCAATCAGAGAAAGACATGTATCATATGATCTCACTGATATGAGGAATTCTTAATTGTAGGAAACAAACTGAGGGTTGCTGGAGTAGGGGGTGGGGTGGGAGGGATGGGGTGACTGGGTGATAGACACTGGGGAGGGTATGTGCTCTGGTAAGCGCTGTGAATTGTGCAAGAGTGTTGAATCTCAGATCTGTACCTCTGAAACAAATAATGCAATATATGTTAAGAAAAAAAAAAGAAGAAGAAGGTAGCAGGAGGGGAAGAATGAAGCAGGGGAAATCGGAGGGGTAGATGAACCATGAGAGATGATGGACTCTGAAAAACAAACAGGGTTCTAGAGGGGAGTGGGGTGGGAGGATGGGTTAGCCTGGTGGTGGGTATTGAGGAGGGCACATTCTGCATGGAGCACTGGGTGTTATGCACAATGAATCATGGAACACTTCATCTAAAACTAATGATGTAATGTATGGGGATTAACATAAGAATTTAAATAAATAAATAAATAAATGCAAAGCCACTTTCTTAAGGGGGGTGTTCTGAGAACTTATATGAGAAGGACATCACTTGTCTAGGAGAGCAAAGAAGAAAAGTGAATATGTAAATGATTAAATAGAGACTCAGGAATAGAAGGGAAAAAGGCATTGGGAATTGTGTTGAATGGGGATGGCCACATTCTTGAGGAATTCATACTTGAGTCCTGTCTTCTGACCTGCCGCTGATACTGCTGCCTTGTCCCCTCTTCCTCCTTCACTTCCTTCTTTTTCTCTCTTTCCTCTTCATTCTCTTACATCTCCTTCTCTTTGCTCCCTTTCTTCTTTTTAACTTGGTTCTTATTTTGTTGTTTCTTATTTTGACTCTGCCTAATAAAATCTATGTAATCACCAATTATCAACTTTCTTTGCTCATTTGATGGTTTCAGCCAACATCCAAACAATTGAAAATAACTGTGTATATATAGTCACAATTTCACTTCATGGCAAACTCCTTTAAAATCTGATTCCCACAGAAAAGGCATATTATCTAGAATTGGATACTGCTTGTCCCTAAAAGTAACACCCTTAAGTCACTAAAGGCCCCTCTGGGTCTCACTTTCATCCCTTAGCAAGTAGTTGAGTTAGATAATTTCCCACTCTGAAGCTCATACTCTATCCTGTATTTTCTATTTGATATTTTTGCAAGTTTTTTTTTCCTCAGGTGCAATAAAAATCTTTATCTTCTGCTCACTGCCTACTCCCCTATAAATATTTGTTTTCAGTACTAGCACTTTAAGTAATTTCTTTTACAAGTGGTAACTCTGATATAAACTGGAAATATTGTAAACAGAACCAGCCACTCAGGCAGTATGTGAGAGATTTTTCTGGTCAAATCTCACACAATGTATTTAGTCCATTTACATTCTCCTCACTGAAGCTTATAAAGCAAGATAGGAAAGGCAGATTTTCACATTTCCTCAGGCCGAGGTCAGAAGTAACTTTCAGAGGGAACTTGAAGCTTAGGCAAAAATCCAAACACATAAAAGCACAGCCATTTTAAAACTAGTAAAAATGAACTGTTACTCGGTATAGCAGATGGCAATATTTTATGAACCGTTTCGTAACATTATAGAATTCCCAGCATCTACTAAAATTCAGCCTCATGAATACCATTAAAGAGGCTATCCAGCTTTTGCACATGGTATTTTTAAAGGAAATGTTGTATTGTGGACCTAAAAAAAGAATTTCTTAAGATATGAAAGGATTGCCTAATGTACTCCATGGCAGGTGAGAACAAGGTCATCATGATGCAAGCAGAGACTATTTTTTTCATGCTATGAAGCCATCATAATATTAAAGTTACTGTATCTCTGTTTTAAAGAAACTTTCTGGCTAAATTGTATGAAGATAGACAAATCTTGGTTTATATTAGAACATAACTTTTTAAAATTCACACTTAGCCAGTGACTATCTAATCTTAAATGATTATTGCTAAGGGAACATTTACTGCAAATTGCTAATCCATTTAGAACTAGCAGCTATTTATCTGATGGTGGAATAAGCCAAGGAGAGTCTGAGGCACCTTCTGAACGGAGAGATGACATTTAATATGAGAGTAAAATTGCTGAGTGGTGATGCACTACGTACATATAGATACCCTCTTCACATCTCTGCCAAATAATACGGAAGGGGATGGAAGCATTCAGAGGAAAATTTCTGAAAGTCTTTGGGGATTTTCTTCAGTATTTAGACATAAGGAACAGCAGCAACAAGGATGTTTGACTAAACTGAATGCAATCACTAACCAGGAAGGAAGGGAATTGGGGCCCATGAGCTTTGAATACTGTATATAACCTGTCAGAATGGCTAAAATCAAAAACACAAAAAACAGTAAGCTTTGGCAAGGGAGTAGAGAAAAAGGAGCCCTTGTGCACTGTTGGTGGTAATGTAAACTGGTGCAGCCACTGTGGAAAACAGTATGGAGGTTCCTCAAAAAATTAAAAATAGAACTACCTTATGATTCAGGAATCATACTACTGGGTATTTACTCAAAGAATATGAAAACACTAATTCAAAAGATATGCACCCCTATGTTTATGGCATGATTAATTATAATAGCCAAGTTATATAAGCAGCCCAAGTGTCCATCAATAGAGGAATGAATGAAGAAGATGTGGTATAAAATGAATGGAATATTATTCACCCATTAAAAGAAAGAAATCTTGCCATTTGCAATGACACAGATGGATCTAGAGAGTATAATGCTATGTGAAATAAATCAATCAGAGAAAGACAAATACCATATGATTTCACTCATATGTGAAGTTTAAGAAACAAAACAAACGAATGAAGAAAAAAAAAAAAGACAAACCAAAAAAGCAGATTCTTAACTAAAGAGAATAAACACATGGTTAGCAGAGGGGAGGTAGGTGGTGGGGAGGCTGAGTGAAATAGATGAAGGGGATTAAGAGGATACTTACCTTGATGAGCACTAGTAATATATAGAATTGTTGCATCACTATATTGTACACCTGAAACTAATGTAACACTGTATATTAACTATACTGGAATTAAAATTTAAAAAAAGAATACTGCATATAAATATGAGTGGCAAAAGTTACCAATTTTAAAATAAACAGTAGCTGGCTCTTACTTTCTCAAAAATTAAGGGAAAAAATTGTATGTTATTAAGGTAACTTTTAATAAACTTGTCAGAGATACCAGAGGTATCAAGACTTGTCATTGTTCAAAAATAGAAATATTAATTTGATCATTCCCTGTAGAACTTGGTTTCATATGCAATATCTACATATTTTGTTGTAAAACTGTAGGTTTGTTATTATTGTAGCTTGTAACTGCCAATTTACAATATATTGATTAATGCTTCATCAGCTATATATAGAGTGCTGTATAATCATAAAAAAATTATAACCATATCCTGTTCAATAATTTGGAATGAGTGGTGATTATATTCATCACTAACTGACAGATTAATTTAAAAAGTCTTATTTTTATCAATCTTTTAGCTCCTGGCCTGACTAAATATCAAAGGATCCTAAATGCTATCCATTACGTTCTTAAAAACATAGAGGTGCTGGTTAATATTTGTGATACAGGAGCAAAGTTTAAAAAAAATTTATCTTGAGAATGTATTTTATAACAGATAAGAGAATAAGCACTGTGCATTATTATTGTAGTTTACTTTTACAGACATGCCCAGGAATTAGACTTGATTATTTGCATTTTATAGCTGAAGTTGGGCAGCTTGACTAGGGTCCTACTGCTGGTACTCTGTGAGGACAGAATTTGAACCCAGTACTGCCTGCTTACAAAGCCCATCTTCCTTGGATGATATCATTTGGGCTGCCATACTACACAACGCCAGTGGGCACCATTCATTTGCGTTAGCTGTAATGGATAGCCTCTGAAGTTTTGCTACCTCCCGGAATGTTATATAAAACCAGTTTTCAAGAACATCCATTATATTAAGTGTGATAAAATCTATGTTGGTAAATATACCATGGGGACCCTAGCTCTCATACACATTAGGTCATTTCCAAGATTTATCTTGAGGTAGCTAGGAATGACACCAGTGGCAGAAAATGCCACAGGATCTCCCAGACACCCTGGGTTAAAGAGTAGAACAGTGAAAGAATAGAGCAAAGGCTAAATTTGATCCACAAGGCATTTATTCCAATAAGCAACAGCCAAAATCAATAATCTGTCCAGCAAGCAAGCATAGATGCCATAATCCTTCTAGTAAGAAGAGAACTCTTTCAGTAGATCGGTGTTTCTTACAACATGGGAAGGGAAGGTAGATGGATCTAGGCATTGTTTTACCCCTCAACTTCCAGGGACAAAGCCATCAAAATCCACACAAGAAAGACACAAATAGTTCAAGTACAGCTGAATCTTTCACAACCATTTTACAAGTAATTATTTCAGCGCTAAAATCTCTAGTCTAGATTTAGGGAAAACTGAGCAAGAGCAAAATCAAAAATAGCTTTGAAAGACTTGAAGGATTAAATAAAAAATGGAAGAACCTTGGTTAAGGCAAAGCTGACTAAGGAATAAAGTGGGAATAGTTTCCTTTTGCCCTCTGACGGGATTAATTCAGTTCTAGTATCCAACCTGATAGTGCTCTTAGTAAGTGTAATGTCTCTAACACTGTAATAAAACCTCTCTTGAATTGTTTTCTTATGTTGGTTTCTTAGAATAAAATCAGCGATTCTGTTTGGAGTTACTGCATGAATAAATATATGAAGGTGGCATTTGAAGAGTAGTAAGTTTCCAAACATATTTAACACATAGTTTATGTCCGTACACAACACACACACGAGTTTACTTCCGGTTGAGATTTTTAAAAAGGAAAATAGCAGAATATATTTAATCCAAAAGATTCCAAAACACATTGCCAGAACCATTTTTTCCTTTTTTCTTGAGAAAGAGGTGGGAGGGGAGGGGCAGAGGGAGAATCTTAACTAGGCTCTACATCAGTGCCTTCGTGGGCAACTGCTGCTCCCTATTCCCCAGCCTTCTCATTTAGGTTGTCATGATGCAAGTAAACTTTCAACGCACCACATGCTTGCCTTTGATCTCTGGCATTTGTGACATTGCCATGTGAAGGACATGCCCACTGCCTGTTGATTCCAAGAGGAGAGTCAGAGAAAGGCGGAGCAAAAGCATCCAGCCCAACTCTTCTAGTTGAGTGCAGCCCAGTTTAGTCAGCCCCCAATCTGCAGACCTCTGAGTGAGTCCAGCTGAAATCCGCAGAGGCTCAAACCTTACCTTATCAGCTGACTCAGGACGCTTGAGCCAAATAACTCTTTATTGCTGATAGGACACTGATGAGATTTTAGTGACCATTTTACAGCATTTCTGTGACAATGGCCGCCTGAAGCACCCTGATATTTTGTAGCAAATTCACCACCACACGTATTACATATTTATTTGGTGTTTTGCTTATTGTCATGTTCCTCTAATATATGCTCCTTGAGAAGAGGGACTTTATTCTGTTTATTGTTATTCTTCCACTGCCTACAATGGGGGCTGGAGCTCAGTAATATCTCAATAAATATTTGTGGAATAAATTGTCTACTGTGTGTTCTTGTATTATCAAAACTGTGTAGGAACAGGGGTGCCTGGGTGGCTCAGTTTGTTGAGCATCTGGCTCTTGATTTCAGCTCTGGTCATGATCTCAGGGTCCTAGGATCAAGCCCCACACTGGGCTCCATGGTCAGCAGGGAGCCTGCTTGAGGAGTTTTCTCCCTCTTCCTCTACCCCTCCCACCCGCTTGTGCTCTCGCCACTTTCTCTCTCAAATAAATAAATAAATCTTTAAAATAAATAAATAAAATAAAATGTGTAGGAACTTAGGAGCTAAATGGACAAAACACATTCTTTTGTCCTCATAGAAATCATAATCTAAATATTTCTATATTTTAAATTTTATATTTTACTGGTATAAAATATTGTATCATTTAAGTAGGATTAATCTAGAGCCTGTAGCTATAATATTTATAATTTTATCTCCAGTGGCATCAACAAAACTAAACTGCTGTTACCAAAAAAAATATATTTTCACTTATAGCATTTCCTATAAAACGGCATGAAACTAATTCTCTTTCTTTTCATCATGCTATTAAAATAAACTATACTTACACATAATTGGCCTAGGATATTATTTATAATTCAATTACCTCTTTGTTTATCCTTTCCAGAGTTTGGCAGATCAACTAAATCTATGACCTTCTCCCTCCTTTCCCTCCCAATTTTTCTTAGTCAACTATGAGTTAAATATTTAATATATGCAAAGCACAACAGGTGCTTAAAGTTAAAGATATGTAAGAAAAACATGGTAAAATCTTCAGGGTCTAGAAAAATATTAATGATCTTAGATGAAATATCCACCCCCAAAGCAGGCCAGACATGTTAGCAAGTAAATACACCCATCTGCAGCTTGTCCAATGTATATCTGCAACCTAAGTTCATACCACTCTCCTGCCTCATGAAAAATCTTAATGTTTCTTTACTGTCCTATTCTTTTTCACACTCCTTTCTTTTGCCTGTGCTATTTGTTATACCTCCCTAAATAACCACTCAACACTTCTTCAGTCGGAAAAGAGTTTATTACTTTTACAAAACAGAATTAAAAATGGTGCTTGGAAAGCATCCTCCCTTTTCATGATCTTTATGGTTGTATCCTCTGAAGTTTTGTGCTAAATTTTATATGAATATATTTTTCTCAGGAAAGCCATTGTTCCTGGCCATTTTTCTAGTTAGACTCTCAAAGGGAATCTGACTCTCAAAACTTATAAATCACTCACTGGAATATAAATCTTTTAAAGGCAGAAATTCTATGTTATTTATTTATTATTAGAGTCCAAAAAAATAGGTATTCAGAAAAAAATGTTGAAAGTAGAAAAGATTACTTAGGTAATTGTTTAAGAGTAAATTCATTAAGTGTCAAACATATCATATTAGATAAATATTATTTTATTGGCTCAAAGAAGATGTACTTAGGTTGACTTGGCACACTTTCAAGTAAAACCTCAAAAGAGGCAGAATTTGAGAGGGGCCTAGAGGGTGGGCAGAACTAGGATATCAGGAGCCAACAACAATCTAAATAATACGGAGAAGAAAACAAGTCAAAAAGACGGGGCCTGGAATGGGCTTTGAATGCCTGTGGGAGTCAGTCCAAACACATGTGGAGTGTTGATGTGTGCTCCCTTATAACAGTGAATTCGTTTTGCAAATTCATCAGCTCTGCTCCTTGTGAAGCCAAGGAAGGCTTCTTGTAAGTTAAATCACACAAAAACTTCATTTTTGGAATGTAAACACCACTGATAGTCTTCTCAATGCTTTCTTTGACCTTTTTAAAATTTTTATTTTCAAGACTCTGACAGCATTGATCACCTGTGTCTGTTCAGCACTTTTTTTCACGAGACTGACATACTGTCCCAGTGCTCACATCTATCAACATTGCTCTGATTTATCAGCTTAATAACAGGAAATCATTTGGTAGCCCAACTCCATTTTGCTTGAACACTGACCTGTGACCTTAATCTGATGCCTTTCAAGGTTCTTTGTTTTTCCATGTAAGGCCAATTAAGTTGAAGCATTTTGAAGAGACTATATGACATAAAAAGTCATATTTGAGCATTTGTAGTTAATTTTTCTCTCAGATAAAAATAAAAGAATAATTTCATTAAAAATAATTAAAAAATCACTTTAATAATTTAGTTATTAAAGCAACTGACTTACATTACCTAAGAACAATTTTTAAAATTAATGTAGTAGCTGGAGGAATGTAGAAGTCTAATTTTTATTTATTAATATAAAATATATAGATAACAGGATGAGAATTATATTAGTTCTTTTTTATAACAAACTTATTTTATAAATCGGCACACTATTTCTCAGAATATCATTTATATTTAAATCCACTATCCAATTCTACAAGTGAGCTTATACTAAAAACTTTCATAAACTTGAATTTAGAAAAAACAAAAATCTTCAAAAATATTTATATTAATACAGAATATTTTACTGATTGTCCAATTATAACACATTAATTAGGAAATAATCATTGTCAATTCTGCTGAAAATATGACACATATATTTTTCCCATAATTTAATTGATGATGGGAAATGTGGCAGCTTTATGGAAGAAGCAACATACCACACACACACACACACTTCATGGAAACACAAACATGCACATATTGTATCAAATCACAGAGAAATGCTACACTTTCAGACACCTGATATTGTTAATTGTTAACTTGATATTCTTAATGATGAGTGCTATCATTACGTGGATTTAAAATAGATTTAAGAATTTTTGAAAATTATGCAAAAGTTCTCTTTTGTGTGTAATGGTGTGGCGTTTCATAAAAACCATGTGAAGAATCATAGCCTTTAGTTATGAACATCTTTTTTTGAATTACACAGAATAACCTTCATATCAGGCAACGAGGGCACTATGTTACTGATAGTTATCAGGTTCCCTTTCATTTTTTTGAACAATTAAAAGCTTACCGTTGAGCCATTCTAAGAGAAATATGCTCATATAGTGAAGTGATACATTTACTGAGAAAAACTGAAAATTAAATCTACCATAAGCAGCTTAAGAAACTGTGCGTAGCATAGGAGTAAAATGAGTGCTTCCAATTATCCAGTCATTCCACAAGAATTTATTGGTTGCCCTCCCACCTGCCATGACCTCTTCAAATAAAATTGGCTAATAGGTGACTGATGTCCTTAAGTAACTTTAAATATTTACAGTATTGGAGGATGCAAGTAGACACAGGTTGCCATGGGAATATAAAACATCTAGAGGAGTGTCAGAGACGTTTCTCCTAAAGGGTAAGATCTTTATTTGTATCTAAACAATGAGTCACAGTTAGATAAAACTAGCAAATAAAAAACAAAACATCTTGGAAAATAACATATAAGAAGGCATGATTGCACAGAATTGCAAGCTTACTGTATTCTGGAAACTAAATTCACTCAGTAAAGAGTATGCATAAACAAATGGGTTTGGGAAAGGGGTAGAGGACTAGAGATGTAGGCAAGCAAGATTACGAAGTGCCACTGATATATATATAAGTGAAGCTATGGAGATTGTAGCAGTCTCCAAAGATGGCCCACAAGAGAACCATCCCTCCCAGTATTCGTATTCTTCTGCCAATCTTTCTCTTTAACATGAGGTGATCAAGTGACTCACTTTTAACCAAAAGAATATGTGAAAGTGATGACATGTTTCTTCCAAGGCTGAGTAGTAAAGAAGTCTTATGGCTTCTACCTAATTCTCTTAGAGAGCTAGCTCTCTATGTATCACATATTTGGGGAATTAAAAGAAGATGAGACAGAGAATAATGGGAAGGGATGGTAGGGGGTGACATATGAGACAAGGCTCAAGAGAGGTAAGGAGGGGTGAAGTCTTACAAGTCTTGCCAGCCATATAATAGACTTTGTATTTATTCTAATAGCACCTGAGACTCATTAGGTGGGTTTGAGAGCAGTGTGATAACATTTACTTATATTATTATTCTGATTTTAGTGTGGAGAATGAATTGAAGAATTAGTAGTGTGCCTGTGAAAATACCCACTAGTAAGCTATTGCAGTACAAACCTTACAGTACCTGACATATATTAAGAACTCAATAAGTTGGAGTGCTTCGGTGGCTCAGTTTGTTAAGTGTCTGACTCTTGGTTTCAGCTCAAGTCATGGTCTCATGGGTCGTGGGATCAAGCCTCGTGTAGGGCTCTGTGCTTAGTTGGGAATCTGCTTGAGGATTCTCTCCCTCTGCCCCTCCCCCCACTCACATGTGTTCTATCTTTCTCTCTCTCTCAAATGGGCAGAAAACATGAACAGACATTTTTCCAAAGAAGACATCCAAATGGCCAACAGACACATGAAAAAGTGCTCAACACCGCTTGGTATCAGGGAAATCCAAATCAAAACCTCAATGAGATACCACCTCACACCAGTCAGAATGGCTAAAATTAACAAGTAAAGAAAGGACAGATATTGGCAGGGATGCGGAGAAAGGGGAACCCTCCTACACTGTTGGTGGGAATGCAAGCTGGTGCAGGCACTCTTGAAAACAGTGTGGAGGTTCCTCAAAAAGTTGAAAATAGAGTTACCGTAAGACCCAGCAACTGCACTACTGGGTATACAAATGTAGGGATCCAAAGGGGTACGTGCACCCTGATGTTTATAGCAGCAATGTTCACAATAACCAAACTATGGAAAGAGCCAAGATGTCCATCAATAGATGGATGGATAAAGAAGATGTGGTGTATATATACAATGGAATATTATGCAGCCATCAAAAGGAATGAAATCTTGCCATTTGTAATGACATGGATGGAACTGGAGGGTATTATGCTGAGCGAAATAAGTCAATCAGAGAAAGACATGTATCATACAATCTCACTGATATGAGGAGTTCTTAATCTCAGGAAACAAACTGAGGATTGCTGGAGTGGTGGGGGGTGGGGGGATGGGTTGGCCGGGTGATGGGTATTAAGGAGGGCACGTACTGCATGGAGCACTGGGTGTTATACACAAACAATGACTCATGGAACATTACATCAAAAACTAATGATGTAATGTATGGTGATTAACATAACATAATAAAATTAATACAAAAAAAAATGACTCCTGGATTTCAGGTGTATGCAACAGGATAAAAAGTGATAGCCATTTGTGAGGAAAGATACAGTTGAGCTCTGTTTAGGACGTGAGGAGTCTGAGCTTTCTTTTATATATAAAGAGGGAATATTGAGTAGAAAATTGAATATAGCAGTTGAGAGAATGTGCTAAAGAGAGAAAGGGAGGATGACAACTATAGCTGTAGGGTATAGTAAGATTGTCCAGTTAGACAGCAGACAGTGAGAAAAAAGGTTTAGGAATGAGTCTTGAGGAACTCCAACACTGAATGGCTAAATAGAACAGATCTAACCTAAATACTTTGAAATATGGGAATGAGGGACGGAAAACTCAAGCACGTGTGCTATCAATAAGGAAAAAAGGGTTTTCAAGAAAGAGGGAGTGATTCATACTATAAATGTTGCTGAGAAATAAAGAGATGTGGTTATCATTGAACATAGCAGGACAGTGGTGGTTAAATGATGAGGACAAAGCCAAATTGGAGAAGAGTGAGGACTGAGTAAGACATTTAAAAAACAAACAAACAAACAAAAAAAAAAAAAACAGAGAGAAAAGTTTCAGAAATCTTTCCAAATGTATGGCTAGGAAGGGAGGAGGGTGAACAGTGTGAGCAAGGGTAATCCTGTTGTTCTTGCATTCTTTGATAGTTGTTACTTGTTTTCAATATTGGAGAGCCTGTTTAAAGGTCCATAGGTTCTAAGTGAAATGAAGTAGTTAAATAAACAGAAGAGTAGGATAATTTATTATGTGTTCAAATAAAGCATACCTTTATCGTTTCCAATGTCAAATATAGTGTATTAAAGTGATGGCAGTGGATTCAATCTCTGTATCTGAATCCTCACCTTGCCAAGCTGCTATTTAATGTAGCCTTGGAGAATTTACTTAATCTGTTCAAGGCTCTGTTTCCTCATGTCTAAAATGAGTATAATAGTTTCTGTATCAAAAGGCTGTTTAGAAGATTAAATGAAATAATTTAAAGAGCGATTTCAACATAAAGCTTGACATGTTAGAGGCTTTTGTAAATGATTGTTGCTATGTTATTTCTTACTGCAAGAAACTGTCAGTCATAGCTGGCTATTCCTTTTTGAATTAAGCTCATATTTGAAATAAAATTTATACTTTTAAGAGAATACTTTGACACCGTAATATATTGCTATGGAATGCTCAAACACATACAAAACAGAGTCTACATAAACACTTAAATGCAACATGCACTTACCTTAGACAAGACCCTATCAGACAGTATTAATATTAATCTATGCCACAAGTCTTTATCCATTTCTAGTGAGGATACTGTCATTTTAATATTTTAACACAAAAAAAGGTTGTTTTCTTTTTCTTCTAAATAACCTACACAAACTCAACCCATGTCAGGTGTCCTTTCTCCTTGTAAAAACACTAACCACATAGAGTATGTGGCTTTCAGGATCACCTGGCAAGGGAATTAAGGAATGGATAAAGCACATTGGCTCTTGTCTGGCCCAGAAGTGGCACCCATTACTTCTTACGGGCCTTAGCCAGAACTAGTCACGTGGTTCTGACCTTATGTCCAGGGAGAATTAGGAATATAGGGGAACATAAGGAGCATTTCATGAGGCTTTCTGCCCGTGGACGCCACCGAGTAAGCATCATTAAAGTCTCCCCTCCCACCACCGTTATGTCTAAGTCAGAGTCTCCCAAAGAGCTTGAACAGCTGTGGAAGCTCTTCATCAGAGATTTGAGCTTTGAAACAACTGATGAGATTCTGAGGAGCCATTTTGAGCAATGGGGAATGCTTACGGACTGTATGGTAATGAGAGATGCAAACACCAAGCGCTCCAGAGGCTTTGGGTTTGTCATGTATGCCACTGTGGAGGAGGTGGATGCAGCCATGAACACAAGGCCACACAAGGTGGATGGAAGAGTTGTGGAACCAAAGAGGGCTGTCTCAAGAGAAGATTCTCAAAGACCTGGTGCCCACTTAACTGTGAAAAAGATTTTTGTTGGTGGCATTAAAGAAGGCACTGAAGAACATCATCTAAGAGATTATTTTGAACAGTATGGGAAAACTGAAGTGATTGAGATCATGACTGACCGAGGCAGTGGCAAAAAGAGAGGTTTTGCTTTTGTAACATTTGATGACCATGACTCTGTAGACAAGATTGTCATTCAAAAATACCATACTGTGAATGGCCACAACTGTGAAGTAAGGAAAGCCCTATCTAAGCAAGAGATGGCTAGTGCTTCATCCAGCAGAAGAGGTCGAAGTGGTTCTGGAAACTTTGGTGGTGGTCGTGGAGGTGGTTTTGGTGGGAATGACAACTTTGGTCATGGACGGAACTTCAGTGGTCGAGGTGGCTTTGGTGGCAGTCGAGGTGATGGTGGATATGGTGGCAGTGGGGATGGCTATAACGGATTTGGTAGTGATGGAAGCAACTTTAGAGGTGGTGGAAGCTATAATGATTTTGGCAATTACAACAGTCAATCCTCAAATTCTGGACCCGTGAAAGGAGGAAATTTTGGAGGCAGAAGCTCTGGCCCCTATGGTGGTGGAGGCCAATACTTTGCCAAACCACGAAACCAAGGTGGCTGTGGTGGTTCCAGCAGCAGCAGTAGCTATGGCAGTGGCAGAAGGTTTTAATTACTGCCAGGAAACAAACCTTAGCAGAAGAGGAGAGCCAGAGAAGTGACAGGGAAGCTACAGGTTACAGCAGATTTGTGAACTCAGCCAAGCACAGTGGTGGCAGGGCCTAGCTGCTACAAAGAAGACATGTTTTAGACAATATTCATGTGTATGGGCAAAAAACTCGAGGACTGTATTTGTGACTAATTGTATAACAGGTTATTTTAGTTTCTGTTCTGTGGAAAGTGTAAAGCATTCCAACAAAGGGTTTTAATGCTTTTTTTTTTTTTTTTGCACCCATGCTGTTGATTGCTAAATATAATAGTCTGATCATGACGCTGAATAAAAGTGTCTTTAAAAAAAAAAAAAAAGAACATTTCATGAGGATACTATTTGCCATGTTTCTTAATGTGTATTTTATTGTTTGGTACATTTGTATTTTTATTTTAAAGATTTATTTATTTATTTGAGAGAGAGAGCTCACACGAGCAGGGGGAGGAGCAGAGGAAGAGAGAATCTCAAGTAGACTCCCTGCTGAGTGTGGAGCCCAATGTGGGGCTCAGTCTCACGACCTTGAGATCATAACCTGAGCTGATATTAAGCGTCAGACACTTAACCAACTGAGCCACCCAGGTACCCCTGTTTGATACATTTTTAAAAGGTAGAGAAAAAAACATGGAGAAAAATATTGACTCAATTTTTTGATATCCCAGTGTTGGTATATTTTACCTTTTTAAGTTTTCTGTACAGAATATATTTTATACAATTATCTTGGGGGCAATAATCAGGGTTGCCATATAATAGAATTGGAAAACAATCAATAATGGCTGCATCATTAAGTTACTTTCAAACATAAAAGATAAGTGCCTTTTCATTTCTATCCACCACCCAATGGCCTGTAAGCAAATGGTTATGTAGGTTTTGGATACCCGACAAAAGTTCTCTCTTGATATGTATACCTTGCCGAAGATGATCATAAAGAATATTTCCCCACTTCAGTCCTTTTTATTGCACACAGCTATAGGGGGTATCACATTGTTTTGCAGCTATCATAAAACTTGTTCATAGCTATTTTTCCTTTTATCTTTTAAAATGCTATCATGACATCTTTGCATAATGGCTGAACAAATTCATATCTGCACATACAGAAAACAATATTAAAGGAAATTTTATTTCATGATAGTGAATGATGATAGTTGCACAGTGTTGTGAATTTAACGGCTGATGGAGCAGTGAAAAGGTCCTTATATATCTAAAGATTAGTTATGAAGAGGGTCCCCAATGCTCTGAATGTACAAAACAGTGTTGGTAATATGACCTGCATATATAAGACACATGTGCTGGAGATGGAGCATGTTGAGAGCCAGCCTGCACTTTCTAATAATGAATGATGGGACACCAAAAAGTAGTAGAAACTTATATGAAAAACTCCATAAAGTGATATAAATATATATACTCAATATCAGATAATAATATTTATAAGCAACAAGTGTTTTCTTGCACAATATTATTCATATTATTTTTTTCCTCTCTGCACTTAGCTGCCATGTAACATTAAAAAAAAAAAAAAGAAAAACATTGCATATGGTTCTTCTACTGAATGAAACAATTAGTGTACTTGATCTCCCCGAAAGCCTGTACTTTCTGAGTGATAACACACTTTATTCTGAAAGTGACATGTACCACTTACAATAAAATTAATATAGCTTTTACCATGGTTTAAATTAATAATTAATTTAGTTTATAAAATAAGGTGATGGAAATGGCCAAACACAGGCTTTTGTATTTCATCCTGACAACAAATGTGAATTAACATTATAAATACTAGGTCAGAATATAATTTTCTACCAGCTTAAGATAAAGATGTCTGATGTCATATGTAGTTATACAGTTTGGTATTCTAAGAGCCAGTCAGTGTTCAGCATCATTATTGTGCATATAATCTGTGTAGCTTGTTCCAAGAATTTTTTAGAGAACATTTCCTATGTTTTATCTAGATTATTTTAGTGGAGTAGGGGTCATGAGGAGGCTAGGGAGCAAAAGGAGAAAATATATAATAGAAAAAAAAGAAATTTTTTCCTTTGTTTGTCAAACTAAGCACCTTACCTAATTTATGTACCAAAAATAACAAGAATAATTAAAATGTCTTGATTTCAATCTCCCTTAGTCTGGTAATGGTCTTTATAAGCCTGAAATAGTGTGACAGTGATGTACCAAGCCATGCAAACAATATATCTTTATAATAGTGGACACTTTTCTTGTGAAATGGATTGGAAAAATATGATGGTATACTGAAATTATATTAAAATGAAGGTCCTTCAACCTGATGAATATCACGAGTGCTCCTTTCTTAAAAACACTGTCAAAATTAGAAGCATTTATCTTGAAACAACTCTCAATTATCTACATGTAGAATATCCACTTTGTGGATGATCTGACAGAATTTTAAAATTTCACATAATTTCTTCCTATCAACCATCATTTTTCTGAAATAATTATCCAACACCTCAGTAATAAATAAAAAACTCAATAAAGCAAAGTACAATAGAGTATGGGGTAAGTGAGTATACATGCCTCATCCCAGATTCTATAATTGATTTCAAATCCCAGTGTAAAGCATTTTCATTATCCACTATTTTGTAATCTTTGCAATATTTCTCTGTATTCTTCTTAATGGTCAAATAATAAAATATGAAATGCACATTTTATAACTTGACACTTACATATGTGTTCATATATGCCTTTGACTAACATAAATCCTTACAATAGGAACATATTTTAATATATCTGGATAGCAACTGATTAAAAGGAGAAATACCCTTTTAGATGTCCTATCTCTTCAGGGTCCTTTGTTTCAAAATAAACTATAAAAATTATGATCCATCTATTAAGTAGTTATTGTGTTCTTCTGTAAGCCAAACAGTAATCTAGGCACTAGAAATTTGTATACTTGTATACCAACCCAATAGAATACCTTCCCTTGATAAGTTTATTTTCCTTTTGAGAAAGACTGTACCCATATAAGCAAATGAATAAACAAATCAATAAAGAAAGGTTTAGATACTCATATGAATCATGAAGAAAATAGTACTTGGTATTGTATAGAGATTGATGGAAGAAATGATTTATCTATGGTAGTTAAAGAATAATCTCTTGAGGAGTAATGGTTGGAAGATCTGAAGGATTTAAAGAATGCAATAATTTATTAAAAAGTCCTATTGAAAATATTCCAAACGGAGAAACAGCAAGTGCAAAGACTCTGAAGAAGATTACAGGAAAAATATATATATATATACATTTCTGAATATATGATTGTATACTACTTTCCCTGCTTAAACTGGGAGATCTATTGATCTATCCTTGGAAATTAATATTTCTGTCCCTTCTAGGAGGTAGTAAGGCAATTGCATTTCTAATGGTTAATTCATTTCCACCAGGGAACTGTAAAGGAGCTTATATTGCTGTCATTTAAAATTCTTAAATCCAAAGTTCTCTTTAAATATGATTTTAATGGACCATAGATATCTTTAGGAGTATTCCCTTCTGATGTTTCTCAGACTGAATATACTACTCATCTAATATCTTCATGAATGACATCAATAACTTCTGAATGTGAAAGAAATTTTGGATGCCAAAATCTTTTAGCTTTTCTTCAAGGAAGTATTCCTATTAAAACTTGGGATAATCACAACTCTGAGTCTGTACTTGTAATCAGACTGGGACATGTGAGAAACTTCAGACTGTGAAAAGTATTTGAAATATGAACAGAACCCACTTGCATGTCTTCTGTCAAAGCCTATTTCTCTTTCCAGCTCCCATTATTTTCTCTCTTCATCTGTTTCCCTCTCTCCCTCATCCCCAAATACTTCTGTCCCATTTAATCATTGCTAAAATGTTAACAAACAACTATGATTTTAGGTGACGTAACTCACAAAGGTTAGTTGGACAGGTATTTACTGAGAAGGTTGCTTCCACTAAGGCTCATAGTAATGGTTCTACTACTAATTTCCATAGTAAGGTGGAAATTGCAAGTACCACCTAGCCATTTTGGGCTACTCATGACAGTAGAGCCACAGACCAAAAAAAAAAAGAGTTAATTTATTTGAAAGTTGCTAAAAGAATAAATCTTAAAAGTTCTCATCACAAGGAAACAATCATCTAACTATATGAGGTGATGGATGTTAACTAAACTTACTGTGGTAATTATTTTGCAATATACACATTTGTCCATTCAACATGCTATACACCTTAAACAATGTTGTATGCCAATTATATCTCAATAGAATGAAGAAAAAAAAAGAAAAGAGTTGCTATATTGGATGAGGCAACTGAATGAAGATCTTTGGCTGTCACTTCATAATGGGGGTATGGGGAAAGGTATCCAGGACCCAGGCCATGCACAGAGGGAACCCTTGGTGCTTCTGTACTCAGTGGATAACTGTAAATGAGCAATGGCAGCAATCACAGCCCAACCAGGAAAAGACAACCACAGGCTCAGACTACTCAGGAATAAAGTCTAGATCATGGATGCCCCCATCCCCATAGGCACAGAACCCAGATTATTAGAACTTCCAGCATGGGATTTGGGGAATCTGAAATGGGTGATGGAGGTGGGAGATGATGAATGTCAGTGACAAACCTAGGATTAGCTGTAGCATGAAAACTATAGCTTGCTTTGCAAGCCCTGTTTAAGTCTTTTTAAGAGATTGTAAATGACCACTACATTTAAGGATTGAAATTGTCCTCGTTTTAGGGAAGAAATGAAGATATCTAGTCCTCATATGAGATTCAAATACTATAAAAGGATGCAAGCAGATTGGAGTGTACAGGAGGAGACACATCCTACCCAGATCTTGTATTATTTTATACCACTTGGCCCTATCTATACTCTTGGGCCTCAGCTGCTTTTATTGATTTCCCAGCTGGAGCAGCCTTGGCAATGGGCCATGCCATTCTGAAGATAATAAATTCCTGGCCACTGCCTCCACTTCCCTGCTGCATAGAGGAAGGAGACCCATGTGCAGTGCTGACTGGCAGAAGAGTATACCTACGCACTAGCCAAATTGGACCTGCAGACTCTGAAGCTGAATAACAAGGCTGAATTAGCTAATTTAAACTAGGTAATGCAAAATTTGTCCAAAGAGAAAAGAGGGACAAAGAATGGGACTATAAAGAATAGCCAAAAAAATATAGAAAAAAAAGGTGAAGGACCTTCTTTGGAAGGAAATTTAATTAGTAGCTTTCAAACTTTTCTGACAATGACTGATAGTATTTATATCACAGTGTAGTATAAACATATAACATATTCAGACATACTTACATCTAAAATTATATGTAAAATAGAGCTGCAAGTAACAAATGATATTTACTTTTTTTATTTTTTAAAGATTTTATTTATTTATTTGACATAGAGATAGAGAGAGAGCACAGCAGGGGGAGGGGCAGAGGGAGAAGCAGACTCCACTGAGCAGGTAGCCTGACGTGAGTCTCCATCCCAGGACCCTGGGATCATGACCCAAGCCCAAGGCAGCCGCTTAACCGACTGAGCCACCCAGGAGTCCCACAATATTTACTTTTACTACCTGTGATGTGCTCTTGTTATTTTTTTCTTTTATATATCATACTATTTATTTAAAATAAAATTGCTGATCTTCGTGATCCATATTTGTGTCATGATATAAATTTAATGTTTTGATCAGCATGAAAAAAATCTAAATGCATCACTCAAATGCCCAACATTATTTTTTGAAATTTAATTTTAGTCATACACACATATATACATAATTGCATGTGTGTACATATATGTGTATACGCATACTGAGTTTTGCTATAATGTTAAATGTCAAAAAATAGGTTGAATGTCCCTGTTCTACACTGTTCCACATCAAATTAGGAATTGAGAGGAAAGGACTCAGGTCAGTAAGCCTGAAGCTGGGACTGCACATTAGAACCTAACATCTAGCCATGTTAGAATGAAAAAAATCACTATTTTGAAAATATTTATTAGTATGCTTTAGCATTGTACTTATATTATCTATTCTTAATTTCCCTAATATTGATTAAATATTAATAAGTTTACTTCAAGAAATTCCAAGTGGTTTCAGCTAAACTGAGAAAACAAAAATTTAAAAAAAGAGTTATTTGGGTCACATCTAGACTAATAAAAAAGGACAGATACAATGTCTGCACTCCAGAGGCTAGATGTGATTGAAGTTGTTGGTGGAAGAGGATTAGATAAAGAAGTGAAAAATCAGAAGAAATTGAGTCTGGTTCCTTTCAGTGCTTACTTGCAGAATTTTTGCTCTTATTCTCTGTGATTTTTATTTTTTTTTAAGATTTTTTTATTTATTTGACAGAGAGAGACACAGTGAGAGAGGGAACACAAGCAGGGAGAGTGGGAGAGGGAGAAGCAGGCTTCCCGTGGAGCAGGGAGCCCAACGCAGGGCTCGATCCCAGGACCCTGGGACCATGACCTGAGCCAAAGGCAGACGCTTAACAACTGAGCCACCCATGCGCCCCTTCTCTGTGATTTTTAAACAGAAAGTCTTGTAGGCAACTAGGGTGGCACAAATATACCACAGGGTATGATGAGAATCATTAAACAAAATAAATATTTAGGATTTGGAACAACAATTATAAATTTATTTACTTTACAAATTCCCCTTCATCTACTAGGTCCATCCTATTTCTCAAAAAATAGCTGGTAAATTTCATTATCAGCTATAATACTCTATCAAAAGTTTTAAATAATTTGAAAAGGAATTATTCTAAAATATTTCAAATAATTTTAAAACTCATTTAAATAATACTTTTATAAATATCATCTTGTTTATGGATTTCTTCCCTATACCAAACCCAGGAAGCTATTTTCTTACTTTTTCCTAAAATTTTAAAGCTTCATTTTATTAACTTTTAAATCTTTAAGCTACTAGATATTTCAATATATGATATGATGCCAGAATCCTGTATTTTTTTCCATCAGATTTTTTAAATTCTTTCCTTATTGTTTTACAGTGGCAGTAATTCTGCCATAGATCAGATTTTATTGATGCATGGGTTTGTTTCTGGATTGCTTATTCTATTCCACAGGTCTGTTTATCAATCTACAGCTGTCATAATCTTAATCCCTGGAGTTTAATAAGTCTTGATTTTTTTTTTGTTAGTTATCTATCGCTGTATGACAGATTACTCTAGAATTTAGTGGTTTAAGGCAACAATAAACATTTATTATCTCACATTTTGTGCAGGTCAGGACTTTGGGAATGGCTCAGTTGTGCATTTCTGACTCAGGGTCTCTAACTGAGGTCAAGATGTTGGCCAGGGTTATAGTCACCCACAGACTAGGGGATTTGCTTTCAAGGTGGCTCACTCACATAGCTGACAAGGTGATGCTCATGGTTGTGGAAGGGTTCAATTCTTATCCACATGGGTCACGCCTCATGAATGCTTGAGTATGTATATGTCAGCAGGGTTGTCTTTGTACAAGCAACCCAAGAAAGAGAGCCAGAAGAAAGCTATCCTTTCTATGACTTACCCTTGGGAGACACAAAGCATCACCTCTCCATATTCTGTCCATTAGAAGAGAGTCACTAGGTCCAGCCTACATTCACAAAGAATTTTTACTACAATGTTTACTATGAACTTGTAAGTTTCAACATATTTTGACACGATCTTATGTTTCTTTTTCTTTGGAATACATTAATCTAATGATTTAAACGGATAGGTTTTCTGATGTTTTACTATTTATAGGTTTATTTGAGTTTCCTTCATTTTTTTCTGGTAAGTTTTTGTAATTTATATCTTGGGGGAAATGATTCACTACATCACTGACATAAAGCTTTTAGTATTTTTCATAAATATACTTGTTTTACAGTACACACACAGAAATAAGCATAAACATAAGGCCAACAACATATCCTTTCTAAACTTTCTCATTCTATTTAATAGTAATAGTTCTCTTCAGGTTACAAAATATTTTGATGTACCTTCTAGTTTTTTCTTTGTTCATCTGTTAAGCAAGCCATACATTTGAGGGAGTTATTATTATTGCCAAGTTATAGGTGAGAAAACTGAATTAATCATTTAATAGCAATGGCTGATTGAAAGACATTCATAATAAAACTATCGAGTGGGCATATGGTAATGTTATCCCTCGCTCTTTATTAATTATCCTTCATTTATTAACCACAGGATGAATTCCAATACTGTTGGTTATTTGTAGCTGCTCAACTTTGATCAATAGAATGCATGGAAGTCATATTACACTAGTGATTATTTCTATGTAACTTAGCACCAATTTGTTACTTGTTCCCAATGACATTTAGTACCAATGGAAGTAGTACCAATTTGCTACCCAGTGCAATACAGTGTAACTACTAGGACTGGATAAAGGCTACAAAAGTTACCATAACTTCTGTAGAAAAAAGATGCAAGTCACTATTCCACATCCTTCAGAAGGGTTGCATATAAATTAGGTACTTTTAAACAACTCAGTAATAGATGGATAGAAAGACACATAGATAGATGTACTTTAGTACATGTTTTTTTTTTTTTTGTGGGGGTTCCCTGTATTGTTCTGCTTTCTGATGAACATTATACTGTTGAGATTTTAAAATAAATATCATAAGTAACACTGGGATATGTGGAGTAGCTCACATTTTGTCCACTGTATTAAGAGGCATATTAATTTATAGCACTTTTCTCCATATTGCATCATAACCTAGTACATCTGAAAGTGTCCCAAACCACACAAAAACAATAAGATTTTTAAAATAGATAAATGTTTTGATACATGAATAATAACAAAGTTAGACGCAAGTTTAAGAATATTTAGAAATCTGAGATCTAACACAAGATAAATTTTACTTTGCTCACAAAAGTTATATATAAAGCACCAGCCCCATATTAAGAATATTTAACTTGTTCAAGATTGTGTCATAACTCAGCACAATTACCACCTTCTTTAAATCTGTATGAAAATGCACTTAACGTGATGTACACTTAATATGCCTCCACAATTTTTTTTTTTTTTTTGCCAATTGGTAACTGAAAAATGACCAGTCATTAAAGATATAGCTTCAAGACACCTGGCCCAAGTTTCTGAGCCACTGAAGTCAAGTATATTTTGATACTTGTGTCTCATTTTTGACACATTATTCTCTCAGTTGGTTAATAATCAGTGGCTTTAGTCAGTTTGCCATACCTGATTTTTAAACAGCCGTTATACTTTGACAGCATATACAACTGAAATGAACCATGACTGATGGTGTAATTAGAACAATAAGAAAACATGAACAGAGCAACAGAGCATTGTGAAATCTCTACCTGTTTGTCAGAAGCAGCCTAGTGACTACATAACTCTTTCTAGTTTAATTGGATTTTTATCTTCTTTGCAGATGTGACATTTATCCATCATCACATTAACAACAAAATAATTCTAACATTGCTGTTGGCAAGATTGTAATGCATATTACTAGGAACTACTCCATTTACTGAATCACACGCTTTCTTATAGCTAAACTCAAAAAGAAGACATTGATAACTATCCAATACGCTACAAATGCTTATACCTTGTATGTAGTCTAAACATGGTAATGAGACATTTATTGTCTGATTACTAGCACAAAGAAATCCCAATCTTTTTGTATATTCATGGAGTCAAACTGAAAAAATTATGTCTCTGGGACTTCATTCTTCACATGCATAATGAATGATGCTGCTGTCAGCAATCAATCCAAACTAGCACTGGTATAATGTACCCCACAGTCAGACATGACATGCAGACAAATAAAAACCAATATTCATTTCTCTAATGAATTTATAAGTCAACTTGGACACTAGCATATTACAATCAGATCACTCCTGTCTATGTGCTTGCCATGTGTGTTTGACTTTATCTTGTTTTTTTGTTTTTTTGTTTTTTTTCATTTATTCTCCTTTCTCTGAAAGGAATGTGAATGACAAGGACACCTAGTCAATAAAAGTACAGAAATTTTCAATCTCCTTTTAAGATTATGGTAATGCATAACATTTATTAGGATTACTATAGGAGAAAGATAATAAACTTTGTTGAATTTCATCAATATACAAATATATAAGGGATAATTAGTTTTTAAATTACTATCTATACATGGAGTCCTAAGAATCAGAATGAGGACCAAATGTAAATACATATTATTATTTTCTTTTTCTTTTTAAATTTAAATTCAAGATAAAGAATAGCATGAAAATTATCAATTTTACTGAATATATGACACTGACGCTATATGAAAAACAAATATAAAACAAAGAATAAAAAAACAAGTATTTCTCTTCCCTATGATGGTTTAATTTTTGTACTGCCTACTGTTATGTATGTATTGGTTAAAATAAAACATGCAAAGCATCTAGCTCAGTGCCAGACAAATTCCAGTTCCAATTTTAGAAAATGACAAGGCTGGATAGGACTAAATGTCTAAGGCATAGTTTTCCAATATATTAAGAAACAATAATATGAGATCTTCCACAATAAAAGCATTTGGCAGTGAAATAAATTTGTGAAATATTGCATAGCTTAGATCTTTCTTAAATATTATGATAAGCCAATCAGTTAACAAAAGTTTGTAACTTTAATTTACTCAGGTCAAAATCTGAGTAAATTAAATTTAAATTAATTTGATCATAAAACTTTTTTTTTTCAATACAATCATTAATATCCTACCATATTTATATTCTTTTGAGTACATTTTGTCCAACATAAGCTTATTTTGTTAAGGGACAATTACACTAACTTTCTCTTCCAGAGAATTAAAAGGTGCCTAACTGAATACCTGTGACTTAGGCAGGTCTTTTTACCAACCAAAAAATGCTTATTTAAATTTATGATATTAAAAAAAAAAAGCTGGAGAAAAACAATTTAAAAAATAAAGGTTTCTTAGGTTTAATAGGATAACAATAAAATATTCTCCTAACAGAGACTGGGAAGTTGAGGGGAATATTCAGCCAAACCAACTTTTGCTAAGTTTTGATTTATATTCTCAGCTGCATCAGAATTGTGTCAGACAACAAAACAAAATAAAACAGCTTCTTCCCTCTAAATAATTTCAAAAGCATCAACATAAATCTATCAGAATGAAGGAGAACTATTGTGAAGATAGGAGTTCTCAAAGGAAAATTTTAAATAGGGACTCCTCTTTATTGCTTATCATTTTACAACCTTCTCATAGCTGAGAGGAGCTCTTTCTACTTGGTCAACCATCACCTCTCACCTCTTTATCATTCTTACACCTTATCACCTACAGAAAAAAAATTTTGCTTAGTCAAATGATTTTCTCTATATGCTTTCGTTATTTTGACTTTTAAGCAATGCAGATTGAATCTAATGATTCAGAAAGGCCAAACACTTATGGTAGTATAGTAACTTATTGATCTATAAAGTGTCTTTCACTGGCCTCAAAGTGCTTAAAGGAATTATAAGCTCTTTACAGAGTGGGAAATTGCCATTATTGTGCCCCATTTACTTGGAGCCAATGCTGGCAGAGAAAAGCTGCTGGTTATGCCCAGAAATTTTCAAATAATTTCTAAGGCTAACACCTTAGATCATGGTTTCATGAAATCTTCCACCATTATAAATTTCACAGATGGCAAACGTGGGACACTCTTGGAAATTAATGATTAAATAGCTAAATATGATTTTTTTTCCCAGGAAAGGTGCAATCAATGTCTTCTTTAGATCATAGGGATTTTTTTCATGATTTTTCCAATAAATAAATATTGTTAAATTAGTATAATTTAGAGAAATGTGTTATCCAATTTTTGGTCCAGCAGCACTGGGTGGTAGAGGCAATACTCCTTTTTTACAAGCTGCAGAAGCAAGAACAAATAATGCCATATTTGTGCACATGTGAGTAGACATGACTAGCATTCACTGATACTCTGTTTTCCTTCTCTTTCAGGCACAAGGAGACCCCATTTTTCACTCCCCTCTGCAACCGGAAGAGGCTATGTGACTAGTCCGCATAACAGATGCAATGGGCTGTGTGGTGAGGTAACACATGTCAATTTCAGGCTGAGGCACTGAAAAGCTTTGAATTAGTCCCCCATTGTGCCACACTGTTATGTGGTTTACTGAGGCAGCTGGAACCCTGAGTGGCAATATGGAGAATAGTCTCCCCAGAGAAGCATCTGGGGCTAGTGTGGATTTTGCATGAGAGGTAAATTATCTTAAGTGGTCTTAAGCCACTCAAATTTGGTATTTGGTTATTATGACAACACAACTTAGCCCATTATGAATGATATAACAGGTATTGTACACATTTGTAAAAAATTATCTCTAATAAAAATGCTCTGGGGGTGCCCAGGTGGCTCAGTCAGTTAAGAGTCTGACTCTTGATCTCAGCTCAGATCTTAATCTCAGGGTCGTGAGTTCAAGCCACATGTTGGGCTCCACGCTGGGCTTGGAGCCTACTTAAAAAAAAATGCTCTAATATATTTTTTTGAAAATGTCTTTATCTAAATATTTTTTAAATACTGGAAATAAAAATATATACTGCAAATGCAAATATTTTAGAATGATTTAATTTTGAGTGTTCCATGCTGTTTGCAAACCTCATTAACAAAATAACATTGAATGCAAGAAATATGACCATCACATTTCAGTAATCTTTAAAATTTAAATGACATCATCATAAAATCATTTGTTCAAATCTTTGTCATTTTTTTCTGCCATATTTAAAATTTTTCATTCTGAAATTTTCAGATGTTAAGAATAAAAATAAGTTCTAATTAAAAGACTGGGCTAATTTTATTACTAGAAATTCATTACAAACCTAAAATTGAAGGATTCTTTTAAAAATGATATAAAATTATATTAAAAGTGTGAATTGTCTGAAACATCACACTTCCTGAGGTTTTTCAATCTTTCAGTCATTTGAACTTCATTTTGAACATCTACTTTCCTGGACATTTTTTAATCCCCAAACCTACTTCTGCTTTGGTTATTCAGTCTCCTACCTCTATCAGTATGGAAAATCATAAAACCACAGAACTAAGAATACATGAAAAGGGACTTACTCTTTTCCTAAACATTCTGATATGTTGGGTGTTTCTGTTATCTGGCATTACAATGGAAACAATATTCATGAAATTAAAGATTATTTCAATAAAAGACTTTTCAAAGGGGGGGGGGCTGGGTGGCTCAGTCGTTAAGCATCTGACTTCGGCTCAGGTCATGATCCCGGGGTCCTGGGACTAAGTCCCGCATCAGGCTCCCTGCTCTGCGGGGAGCCTATTCTCTCTCTCCTACTCCCCCTGCTTGTGTTCCCTCTCTCGCTGTGTCTCTCTCTGTCAAATAAATAAATAAAATCTTTTTAAATAAATAAATAAAAGACTTTTCTAATTATCAGCCTCTTCAACTTAACTTTGGTAGTTAATATAGTGTAAAACTGTTTATTCTTTATTCCAGGGTCAGAAACATTTTTCCATCTCTACATTTGCGGCAAGTATGAGCAGGTGGAAATTTTACCATGTTGTGAATAGCCAACATATGTGATAAACTCAACCATTCTATAATGTTTGTTAGTAATTTCTTTATGGGCAACAAAATGATGCTAAACAAGTATTTAAAAACTTTTTCAGGGTAAGTACTCTATCTGGTGCTCCCTAGTTTCACTGACCCAGAAGTAAAATCAGAAGATTATATCAGAGCTTAATGTACAACAGTTAAACTCTTATTTTGGGAAGAAAAAACAGAATTGACTTTTGTTGGTATACAATTCAAGCTATAGAGATAGTATCTAGAGAGGTTCCAACAAGTCAGCAGCATTCAGCAGCTCTAAAAATATAGCAAATCACTTAAATGAAGTCTGGTTAAGAAAATTTTCATATGATATACACATGTAGAACCACCTCCATCTCCTGGAGATTAATCTCCAGATTTCTAAACACAGTGTAGTAAATTTCAGAAGTGAACCATTTTTTATGTTCACCCATGATTAGTATGCCTTTCCTCCTACAAGGCTTGTTGTGAATGCTAAGGAACATATCCTAGTGGTATACAAAGTAGGAAATGCAAAATGATCTTTTGGAAGGATAAAAAAGAAGTTCAATATGATTCATACATTTGAAACCCTCAAATTTACATTTTTATATAATTTATAATAATTCAATAAAGCATGTATATCATTTTTTAAAAGATTTTTTTTTATTTATTTATTTGAGAGAGAGAGAGAGATAGTGAGAAAGAGCATGAGCGGGAAGAGGGAGAAGCAGGTCCCCACGAGACCCAACACGGGGCTCGATTCTAGGACCCCTGGGATCACGACCTGAGCAGAAGGCAGACACTTAACTGACTGAGCCACCCAGGTGCCCCAAGCATATATATCATTTATATGTACTTTTAAATATATAGATTTGGCAAAATCAAAACATTTTTACAGATGAGGGACATGGTCAGTGAGTTTTTGAGATCACTGTTCTATTACATGAATGAGAAAGTCAAGATAATCCTCTTTATTGTTTATGAATGAAAAATCATTCAATGATGTACTTTAATTACAATTCATATTCAACTGTTCTTTATAACTTATAAAATGCTTTTGTAAGAATATATCCCTTTTATGGAACCTATTCTATCAAAGCTGCTGTCACTGTGGGAACCAGGTTGGTTATAATGAATAGGAACCTAGAGCAGTTCATTAATGATCCAACCACTTCCTACCTGCAAACCTTGGGTATTTTAACTACTCCAAGTTGAGTTTCTCATCTGTAAGATGGGGATAATTAAGTTTACCTTTTAAGTTATTGTGAGGAATATATGAACTAACATATGTAAAGTGTGGTTCAGAATATGTGCTGAATAAACTTTGATTAAAATAAAGTTTCTAAAAGTCTCAGTTGGTTCCAACAATTCTAAGTACTTCTCCTTAAAATGTTTTAAATTTTTCATTAAATCAGAATTTTATAAGGAATACGAAGCCATAAGCTATAGAACCCCAGTTTATATAGTCGTTATGTAAATCATAAATAGATAAAGCAAATGAGAACATAAATAGATAAAGCAAATGAGAACATTTGTTGTAAGACAACAACCAACCTGGGTTAATAATAAGTGTCTTCTTATCGGAATGTTGCACAAACCATTAAGTCCTAACTAAAGCAATGATTTTCCCCTTGGTGGACTGTGCTTGGTGCTCATTAGCTCAGAGGTGCATTCTTTTCACAAGAAACCATGAGCACACTGATGGTGTTCTGGTCATGTCCTTGTATTAAAATTTATTTTCAGTTGCAAAGATCTCAGGGTTCTACATTTTAAGTACAGAGCCCTGCTCCCTCAACACAAACTCAATGAGCATATTCACATGAAACATGCTTGTTAGTTTAAATTTGCTACCACACACATTCATGCACAAGAAAATTTTCTAGAAAACGGCTCACCTTGAAAGCCTCTTTCAAAACCCCTTTAAGCTCGAGGGGGAAAAAAGGCAAGAAAGGAAATTACTGAACAGAATATTACTGTGTTTCATCTTCCTTTTCTCCCCTAGTTCTGATAGACCTAGATTTCTCTATGCTAGTTTGCCCTCTCAATTTCAAACAGCTGTAGCATCTCAGAGGTGAAAAATATCTTCTTTCTATTAAATTTTGACAATCTGGAGTTTTCTATTTAATTGTTCATGCTCACTGTACTGGACATTTACAGTTTAAGAAAGTTAATTTAAAAATATGATTTATGCAACATACTTAGACTTTGTAATAAATGTATTCATTTTATTCATTATCTACTTAAAAAATCTTTACCTTCTTTTGCTATTAAGAAATATAAGAAAATTTTCATATGATATACACATGTAGAACCACCTCCATCTCCTGGAGATTAATCTCCAGATTTCCAAACACAGTGTAGTAAATTTCAGAAGTCAACCATTTTTTATGTTCACCCATGATTAGTATGCCTAAATTCTACTATAATAAGATGTAATTATAAAAAGTATATCATGATATTTTTATGGTTTTAAAATAAATGGATGTAAGAATGTTAATTCAGCATTTTTAGTGTCTCCAAAAAAACCTGGAACTAACCAAACTGTCTAACAATAGAACTGATTAAATGTCTGAATATCATTTTGATGGAATGGTATATAATTTTTAGAAATGATGTAAGTGTGGAAAAATCTTCAGTGACATTAAAAATGTTCACTATATATTAAAAATGTTCACTATATATTTTGAGTTAAACAGGAGGTTAAGAAAAAACTATAGGATAATTATGCTCCTATTTCTATGGAAAAAATGTAGATAAACCTTTGGGAAAATATTTAGAATGTGGAGTTACCTTTGTGTCTTGTAATTACAGACTTAGATTTTTATTCACCAATTAAAAACCTATATTAAATAACCTCATAACAATAATAATTAGAATAAAATCTATTTTGGAGAAATAATTGGCCATATCTGGTATACGAACACTTGACCAAAATTTTCACTGAAGAAGGTCACAGCCATATGGCTAGTCCTTAATGAAGACTAGCAGAAGTTCTTAAATTTTCAGAGAATAAGAAATACGTGGACAATTTATCTAAAATGGGGCCTAAGTCCCATTCCTCAGAGATTCCCATGAAGTTAATCTGATGTGGTTCACAGTAAGTTAAAATGTTAAGGAGTACTCCAGATGATTCTGATGGAAGTGGCCAGTAAGAAAAACTGCACTGAAATTAACATTTAAACTGCACTCTTATCTTTTTCAACGGATCACCTTTTACATAGCAGACCATGCAGTATTTGTAGAAAGGGCACTTTTAAAAGGGAGAAAGCATGCTGACCTAAGAAGCGTCTAAGCTTAATAACACCCTCAGATGAAGTTCAATAGCTGTAGTACCACTGGCAGGAGCAGAAGTAAAGATCGCATACAATACTCACCTACTCTGTGAAATGTATTGCCCCAGCCTCAAGATGAAGAGCCAACTCAATAAAAAGAAGAGAAGATAATAATGTCTGGTAGACAGGTCTCAGCTCTGCTCTATTTCCACTAAGGGAAGGAAAAATTTTAAAAAGATTGAAGAGGTCTCAGGAGAGTTATAGAATATATATCCAAGAGAGCATCCTGATTAAACTGTGAGATGCAGGGAGAAGTTACTGGAGTAGTTTTTGACATAAAGATGAACACAGAATATTCCTAGGTCATTTTGGCCTATAATCCTTAAAAATTTATAGCTAAACTAAAAAAGGGAGCCGTGGCCATAGCAGCATCTTTCTAGATATGTCTCCTAAGGCAAGGGAAACAAAAGAAAAATAAACTATTGGGACTACGGTTAATATCCAAAATATATAAAGAATGTATACAGCTCAACACCAAAGAAACAAACAATCTGAGTATAAAATGGGCAGAGGACACAAATAGCTATTTTTCTAAAGAAAACATACTGATGGCCAACCACATAAAAAGATGCTCAACATCACTAATAATCAGGGAAGTGCAAATCAAGACCACAATGAGATATCACCTTATTACTTGTCAGAATAACTAAAATCAAAAAGACAAAAAATGACTAGTATTGGTGAGGATGTAGAGAAAAAGGAGACCTCATGCACTATTTGTGGGAATGTAAATTGATGAAGCCACTGTGGAAAACAGTATGGGGGTTCCCCCCAAAATTTAAAATAGAAGTACCGAAGGGTCCAGTAATTCTGCTACTGAGCATTTACCCAAAGGAAATGAAAACACTAATTTGCAAAGATGTATGCACCCTTATGTTTACTGAAGCATTATTTACAATAGTCAAGATATGGAAGCAACATAAGTGTCCACTGATAGAAAAATGAAGAATGTATATACATACCACACACACACACACACACACACACACACACACACACACACAAAGGAATATTATGCAGTTGGTTTAAAAAGATGAGATCTTGCCATGTGTGACAACATGGATGGACCCAGAGGATATTACGCTAAGTGAAATAAGTCACACAGAGAAAGACATATACCATACAATTTCATTCATATGGGGAATTAAAAAAAAAAACACAAATAAATAAACAAGCAAACAAAAAGCAGAATCAGACCCATAAATACAAAGAACAAAGTGATGGCTGAGGCGGGAGGATGGGCTAAATAAGTGAAGGGGAGTGGGCAATACAGGCTTCCACTTATGGAATGGATAAGTCATGGGAATGAAAGTCCCAGCACAAGGGATATAGTCAATGATATTGTCATAGCATTGCATGGTGACAGACGGTAGTTACACGTGTGGTGAGCAGAGGGTAACATACAGAACTGTTGAATCACGATGTTGTACTCCTGAAAGTAATGTAACACTGTGAGCCTAATATACACAAATAACATTTTTTTAAGTGAATTGAGTCCTACAGTATTCTCTCTGCTTCCCAAGCTTACTCGGAGTTTAATTGCTCAGTTTGTGGATTACGCAGGCCTTTTACTTGTTTCTCCTCTGTCCTGTGAGAAAATTACCTTTGGCCTTTTCATCCAGCACATTCCTCCTGAAAGGCAAGTAGGGAGTGCACACTGCTAAAGCAACTTTCATAGTCCCTGATCTCTTTCTTTCTCTTCCCTTCTCTCCCTTCTTCTGTCCCCTTAAGTGTAGCACATTTACTAAATTGACACCAGATCCCAACACTATTAAAGTTTTCAGTTTAGGAGTGAAAGTTAGGCTATTGGGGACCAAACCGCCTAGCAGCTGGGAGTGCACATTAGGCGATCCAGCCTAGAGCAAGAAGCTTCAAGCTGGTTTTATCAACATGAAAATTGGCTTGACATTTAATTTGCTGCATTTCTTCATCTAGCTACAAGAGGCAAGGGGAGAATTGCACCCAGATACAAATTGGCTCTCTTGCTTTCTCACTTGTGGGCGGACACTCACACTATTTTTTTTAATAGCTGATGGGATGAACACGACATACTGAAAATAATGACAAAGGAACTTAATAGCTCTCTACTGAACAAAGCCTCGTACTGCAGGTGTTGAATTCTTGGGTTGTCAAAAATGCTTCTTCTGAAAACTATATTTCTGCCCTCTGGCTTTTAATATGTAACTTTTCAAGAATAATTTTTTCTTCTTCCAAATACTTAAGATTGTTTTGACCAATAGTTCCTATGAAGCTCTGAATTAAACTAGGAAACATTCCTCTTAAATTTCTATTGTTTCCACTTGAGTTGCTTGGTTACTGACATATATTTCTCATAGAGGCTTCCTTGGAGGACTTCTGCAAAGGACTTGAATACAATCAATATCCAAGATTTCTTTGAAACTCTCCTCTGCCCTTTCTCTATCCAAGTAACTCAAAATATATCTTCATGTTGTACAAAATACACAAGCACTGGTTTTGCAAAACATGAGTGGCATAATATAATTTTTTGTTCTGCCAGGATAAGGCACCTTGACTGGTTTTCTTGGGATCGAATGAACATTATCATTTCCATCATACCATCTTCCAGTATCTAATCTGCGAAGTCCACTGAATACAACACAAAGCCTTTCAAAAAAAATTAAATTCAACATTTAACATCCACATTTTCAGTACATGTTCTGTTGCATGTTCTAGGTATTAGGCTAAAGATAAGATAATGGGCAGAAAGAACACCTGAGAAGTTCACATTTTATAGTAGAGGCAGACTGCTCCCAGCTCTGTCATACTGAGTCAGCACTTACCTCTAGATCCCAAAGACGGTCTACTCTGAACACCTCTGACTCTGCCTGCAGATGTTCTGGTACAGGGGCAATCTTGGCCCTTGTTGGGGGTAAGGTCAAAGTGCCAGAGAGTTAGTGCTTCTGGAAGGAGCCTTCCACCAACGGTGGATGGAGATTTGGTGGATATACAGAACCCATTTCTGCACTTCGAGGGGATAACTCTGAGATGTGTTCTACCCTGCTCCTTCCAGACTTTCCAGAGGCATTGTGCCTCAATTGCCCTCAGTGGTGGTCTGCTCAGTAAAGCACCCTTTACAGATTTCTTCTCTTCCTTGTTGTACTCCCTCATTTTCCTAACAGCATCATGGAATCCCTTTCCAAATAATCTACCTACACTCACATCCTTGGAATTATATACCTGGGGTCTCAGCTCTTGCTGAATTTCTGTTTTCCTCCATGGAATTTCACATCCTCTCTCTCTCTATTTGGTGTCTCTAGCAGGAGAGTCAAGTGTCTTACCTGCAATTCAGGGCTTCCAAGGATGCAAATAGAGAGACCGCTACTTCTTAAGGCTAAAGCCTAGAATTGGAATAGTGTCACCCCTACCACATTCTATTAGTTAAAGCAATCCATAGAATCCCCCAAGATTTAAGGAGAGCAGACAACACAAAGACATGGATATCAGAGGACAAGATTCCTTGGGGCCACCAATGTGATGAACTACCCACCATGGGTGTGTGAAAATATATCCCCACAATCAACATAAGAGAAAGGGTAGGAGGAAAGTCTAATACTTAGCACATGATTTAACTAACTCTTCCATCACTCATTGACAGGCAGATGTTAAAAATAGGGTAAGGATAATTACCTACAGATTTCTAATTCTTTCTTCAATTTCTTTGCAATAAACTGTGGAGCATTTCATACACGGCCTACATTTTGCTAGGCACTGTGGGAGTACTTGCCCTCAATGAGCACAAATAATTTCATTATTTTGGTCATCATTTTATGCTTTGCATGACCCCTGTGGCTAGAATGCTTTGGAACATGCTATTCTCCCTGCCTGGGTATCGCTTAGCTCTTTGATTCATTGTTACCTTCTATTTATCCTTCTAAGTCCATATCAGTGTCACTTCATTAGGGACACCTCTTCTGATCTCCCTGATTCATTCAGAGCTCTTTGTCTTTTTTGTAACCGTTAGTGGAATCACATTTCTTTTTTGCATTTGTTTTCGCCTCCGCACTAGTTCTAAATTCCATTAGACTAGGGACCCTCGTGCCTTTTGTGTCATCATTTCCCAGCACCTAATAAAGCACCTGAGTCATAGTCAGCACTCAATAAAAATAAAGAAAGAAAGCAAGAAAATAATTAGTGAATGGGGCGCCTGGGTGGCTCAGTCGGTTAAGCCTCTGACTCTTGGTTTTGGCTCAGGTCATGATCGCAGGGTCCTGGGATGGAGACCCATGTTGGCTCCTTGCTCAGTGGAGTCAGCTTCTCTGCCTCTTTCTCCCTTTCCCTCTGCCCCTCCCCCTGCTCGCTCTCTCTCTAAAATAAATAAATAAATCTTTTAAAAAGTTAGTGAATGAATAAATAAAGCTTAATGGTGTGTCCTCTTAGTTACATGCTCTTCTTTATAGTTATTCTCTAGAAATACACTTTAAAAACCCCATCTTTTCTCCATTGCCATATTTTGCAGCTATATACAACCACATATCAATAGTCAAAGAATGTAAAAACAGCCAAAATTCTGAAGCTTTCAACATAATTTAAAGAAATTCATTTAAGCCACAACTTTTAATGACTCTCTGAAAAATCTTTTTTTTTTCTTTTTTTTCTCCCTGTGAGCCCAATGCCTTGATTTCAGGATTTAGGCCACTTATCTCTATATCTCATATGTTTTCAGATTCTAAAAATCTGTTAAATCACTGAACGGTATACATTTAAATGTCATAGTTGACCATTTAACTAAAAATTACAATAAAAAGGGTTAAAAATGTTTGTGCCTTAAACTTGAAAGTTAATAATTTAAATTTCAATTATTCCTCTTTGATATATACTCTAAAATGCATTACACAAGTAACATAATCTGGCATTTAACCTTTTTAAACAAATCCCTACTTCTAAGTTGTTCTCTGGCTACAGTCATATTTGATTTTTTGATTTGAGAGTCTATGACTGTGAAATTAGACATATTAGTTAAAGAGACAGACAAGTTTTTACAGGTATACTTGATGTAAAATGTGTGTCACCATCAAATTTTAATATATTTGTCAATTGATTACATTTAAAATTGGAAAGTCAAAATGGTCCAAATGTAGGCTATATATTAATTGACATATGTCATATTATATTCCACATGTCTAAATGTGGTACAAGTTAGTTTCCTCACTCTACAAAGAATGTCCTTATAGCACTTTATTGCTCTAATCCCAATTCAGGATGGCATATTTTAAGTGAAATTTAAGTTTCCAATATTTACACAACTTTCAATGGCTAGGCTTTTCTAATGAAACTCTGCTTCCTATTTCCCAGAGAATATAAATTCTTTCTCAAGCAGGAATATTGCCTGTTTTTTAAATGTGTAGCTTGCACAAAATCTCGCAAATCCAACAAGGTTTTAGGTTTTCAGTGGACATAAAACTTGTCATTCCAATCATGGAACTGTATATACTTAACCTTTTGCAGTGGGTCTTATGTCCTTGAGAGGCGTCAGCCCACTGGAGGACACACTTATAGAGTGTAGCCATGCCCTGACCATGCCCTCCCCAGGCATCATATGTTTGGAGGCACAGAAAAAGCTGGCTGGCGTCACTATCTAGCTATAAGGTAGGATGTGGATGGCATTATTAAGTGACTGATAATGTTATGAAAGGGCAAATACCCAGCAGTAGTAGGCAGTATTTTAGAAGCAAAATCATCTTTTTTTCTTCATTTTCTTTTTCCACTATTCGTGTATGTTGTGGGATGTAGAACATAAACAAAAGAGAAGCAACACTGCGAAAGTATCCTTTTTTAAAAAAAAAAAAAGATTTTATTTATTTATTTGACAGAGAGAGACACAGCGAGAGAGGGAACACAAGCAGGGGGAGTGGGAAAGGGAGAAGAAGGCTTTCCGCCAAACAGGGAGCCTGACGCAGGGCTCGATCCCAGGACCCTGGGATCATGACCTGAGCCGAAGGCAGACGCTTAATGACTGAGCCACCCAGGTGCCCCGTGAAAGTATCTGTTTTGATGACAAGAGGAAATTTCTAAATTTTTAAGGCAGAGTATGTATAATACTTTTAAAACCACCCCAATTTTTAAAATTTTATTAAGCCATCTATTTGTTTAGAATTCAGAGTACTAATATTTTTTAGTGTGCTTTAAAAATCCACATGTGACATTTTTCTAAAAGCTTTTATTTATTTATTTATTTACCACGGGATGGAGTGGGAGAGAGACAGAGAGCAAGCAGGGGGAGCGGCAGGCAGAGGGAGAAGCAGGCTCCCTGCTGAGCAGGGAGCCCAACTCAGGACTCGATCCCAGGACCCTGGGATCATGACCAGAGCCAAAGGCAGACGTTTAACCAACTGAGCTACCCAGGCATCCCCACACGTGACATTTTAATTAAGGGAATTGAAAATACTTCTCAAACCACTGGCAAGATTGGGGATGGTATTTGAAATTACTGTGAAAATTTTCTTCCATACCATCTATTGCTTTCTTCCCCTCTAAATATTAATTGTCCTGCCTGAAAGACTAGCACTGTTTTTTTCCATTTGTGTGAAACCCAGCCAGTGGTGACCAACTCTGGTTAGAGTGCAGTGTACTAGGATCATTTCACTCATCTTCCTTATCATTATTTATAATTAATGCCATATGTAAAATATTTTTCTTTGGAATACTAAATTCCAGCTCCACTCTAGGCATATCAAGTCATACCTTAATTTTTTTTTTTTACTTTGAATGAATTTTCAAAAGCTTCAGTGCATATTATCTCTCATACACGGATTTTGAGATCTAAACTTCAAAGCACAGTGATTCACATAGTTTTGTGCAAAGATTGGATCATTCTCTTGTTCAAACTCAGTTTTGAATTGTACTTTTTAAAAATAGCTATCAAATAATTAAATGCTGTTACAGCATTTCACATATTTATTTGTGCTTTGAGGGTAGCTAGATTGGTGTGCACAGAAAAATAAGTTGGCCACGCAATTTAAAATTGGTGATTCTATATCTTGCCTTTCTTGGCCATAACACCCCACCTGTGACCTCAACAGCAAGGAACGGTCAAGCTAAATGTACTTCCCAGACTGATAAAATGGACACTACATAAAAGGCAATGGGAAGGACACTCTCATGGATGATACTGTATGATTATTTCTCTGAGTTCACCTTCCTGGGGTCTCTCTTGATTTTCCTTCAAATTGTATAAGAGTGGCATCATAGTTTTCACCCTGACATATACAAATTCAAGACAAGAAAGAGCATAAAAAAACAGCCAGCAAATCTCAAGGAAAAAAGAGAAATACAGGCATTTTAAAGTGGATATTACATCTTTAAGGTTTAGAGATTTCTATAACCTTAGAGTGGTCAGATTACTGGTTCAAATCAATCTCTAGAACTGACTATAGACCTGGAAGTAGAATTGGAAATTTGGCTATCATGTATGTTCCTAAATATGAACTGCAATAATCTTACAAATAAACATGGCAACATATACATGTCTATTCAATTGTCAAGTCATCCTCCTGCTCAAGTTTTGGGGACACACGTACACATCTACACACACACATTTAATGGATAACAACAATGGATGTGACCTATTTTCCTTAATGTACCCATTTGTTAATTTTTTAAATTTTTTTTAAAGATTTTATTTATTTATTTGACAGAGAGAGACACAGCGAGAGAGGGAACACAAGCAGGGGGAGTGGGAGAGGGAGAAGCAGGTCTCCTGCTGAGCAGGGAACCCGATGCGGGGCTCGATCCCAGGACCGTGGGATCATGACCCGAGCTGAAGGCAGATGCTTAATGACTGAGCCACCCAGGCACCCCTGTACCCATTTTTTTAAATAGAAACTTCTGCAAAAAAAAAAAAAAAACAAAAACAAATAGAAGGAAAGAATGTTTATTACATAAAATTTTATTATGTTTGACCAAAATGTAGCTTGAGAGCTATTTAAGGTAGGGTTACCAGGTAAAATACTGGACAAACTGTTAAATTTAAATTTCAGATAAATAACTGTTATTTATTACATAGAATATACTTAAACTAAATATTTTTATTGTTCATCTGAAATTCATATTCAACTGGACATCCTGCATTTTTATTTGTTATATTTGGCGATGCCAATGTAAGACTGTCATTTAGTGGTAAGGTTTTAATCTTATAAATATCACATAAGTACCACACAATTTTACATTCCATTTTGGAAGATATTCATATTTTAATACAATCCAATTAAAAATAAAATATTCTAAGCAATTAATTGTTAAATATGAAAATCCTACTAGATTGTAGCTATTTTACTAATTGCTTAAAAAATCAATGCTTTTGGCAAATATTAAATAATGAAATTTTCTTTTGAGATGGTAGTCATGGTTTCTAAATTCTCATTTATAAAATGTGAAGAAATAAGTACAATATTCTGCAGTGACCTATTTTCCTTCCTTCCTTCCTCCCTCCCTTCCTTCCTTCCTTCCTCCCTTCCATTCTTCCATTCTTCCTTCCTTCCTTCCCTTGTCATTTCCTTTCCCTTCCTTCTCCTGGCCCCTTTTCCTTCTCATTGTGGTGTTTGACCTCAAGGATGGCCCTAGTGCCCTGTTTTCTGGTATTTGTGAATTTGTTTAGGTTCCTCCTTAATTGTATCCAGGTTGGTTGATGTGTCCAATTGAATACAACATCAGTGCTTCCATGGTGTAGTCTTAAAAGATAGTGTGGCTTCTGCCTCATTCTCTTAGATTGCTCATTTTGGAAAAAGTCAGCTACTATGTTGTAAAGAGGTTCTCATGGTAGAGACCTAAAGTCTCCTCCCAACAACCAGTGGGAACCTGGTCTCCTATTCATAGTCATGGGACTGAGCTATCTTAAAAACACATCCTCCAGCCCCAGCCAAGCCTTCAGATGACTGCATTCTTGGGTGACATTTTGACTGCAAACTCATGAGAGACCTCAATCACCCACCTAAGGCAATCTGAGATGACTAATTCTCAGAAATTGTGTGAGATGATAAATATTTGTTGTTTTAAGCCATAAAATTTGCTATGTAGCAAAATATTACAAATGCTCTCAGGAATCTGCTTTAAAAATAGATTTCAAAAAACATAAAATATTCCATACTAATGTCTTCATTTCATCTAAATGTCTTTGAGGCCATCAATTTCTAGAGCAAGGAGAACACTCATAAGTACAAATTCTATTTTTTAAAAAACTTTACTTACACTACTGATCTAAATCTTGTTATTCTAACCATATATTTTTCTAACATTTTTATTCCTATTTGAATATTATGCAGATTTTGTACTATTTATACAAAATCTAGACATTCCTCCAGTCTTACTTGAACAAAACTTTTTGTAGCTCTAGATATGCCAATATACAATCTTGTAGAAGACTTAAACTCCATATAACATGAATGACACACTCAATTTTGATGATTACCATTTTGGCACACAACATATTCCTTTTGCTTATAGGTGGAATTGTAATGATTCTAAGCAACAACCTGGAACACCTGTGCCTAGAAGTCATTGCTGTATTTCTTATGCTGACTGGTCTCTGTTTCTTTACCTTTCAATATCCCCAAATATCAAAAACCAAAGTTTTTTTTATGTATAATGGAATATGTTTAAATCCCTTTCATTAATATACCAATCAACTTATGAACACATCCACATGATCTTGATATTTAAAAGAAAAACAACAGGGTGCCTGGGTGGCTCAGTTGGTTAAGCGACTGCCTTCGGCTCAGGTCATGATCCTGGAGTCCCGGGATCGAGTCCCGCATCGGTCTCCCTGCTCGGCAGGGAGTCTGCTTCTTCCTCTGACCCTCCCCCCTCTCATGCTCTCTCTATCTCATTCTCTCTCTCAAATAAATAAATAAAATCTTTAAAAAAAAATAAAAAAATAAAAGAAAAACAACAAACAAAACAAAACTTCCTTTACTTGATACCAGGCTAGCACAAACTCCTTCCCTTCTTTATTTCTTTATTTATTATTTTGGTGTCATATAATACTCGTTTGGCATCAACAACATTCTTATCCATTTGCTGATTTTTTTCCTTTTGCAAAGGATCTCTTTTTTAGGTTAATGTTTCTGCTTGTTTATACTTAACGACTATCGTGGGAATACTTAATCATATTATTTTGTCCTACTAAGCTTTATCTACTGGCATTAATGCTTACAAAGTATAGTCATATGGAACTTTCAAATTTACTGTATCATCCATGTTTTATGCAACCATACTGCATGATATAATATTTTTCTTATAAATTTAAAACCTCACTACATTTGTGATTCATCTGAATTTAAACACATAAAAGTCTTCCTTAATATTACCTGACCACCTTTAAGTCACTATAAAATATGTTAAAACTCCCATGTATGACAATTTCTAAACATTGCAGAGATATCTAATTACTAAGGTTTGAATATATTTTTTAATTCCTTTTGAACATATCTGCTTTTTGGCTGAGAAATAAAAGGACTTTGTATTATGCTTTCATAAAGTCAAGGAAGCAGGTAAATTTAGACAGTATACTTCTTGAAAGAATGATTAACTTCTTTATCAACTTTTTCCTACAGAGTCAGTGATGTTCAAAGAATTCTGACATCTTAAGTATTTCAGAAATAAGACAAGTTGTTTCTTCCACCTGCTCAAGCTACTCAAGGAACATAATTTAAACCATAATTATAAGTGGAATTACTTAATGATATATAAATAAATGGTCAAAAGCCTATTAGTTTGAAAAAGAATACTTCAAAGGTAAAAGAATTTTGTCATCCCACTAATAGAAGAACCAAAAAATTCTACAAAATGAAGAATAGAAATAACTTAATACACATATATAAGCTTTTAAGACTTTCTAAGGATTATTTTTCAAACAAAACATACATAAATGTCCCATCTTAGATAATTTATTTATTTGCCAAACAACTCTTGAGCACTAACTAACTCTATGTTTTAGGCACTATTAGATGTGAGAATTGAAAAGGCTAATAATTATAATCTCTTTTATAGACAGATTTTGATAATTGAGCTGATGTGAAATGTCAAAATCGAACACGTGGTCCAGCCAGGAATAAAATGGGTCACTTAAAACTCACATTATCAACTTGGTATTAGAAAAACAAAATGAGAGGACTAGCGGAATTCCCTATAAAGTGAATTGAAGAATATTGAATCTATAAAATTTCATTTACCAGTGCTATAAACTTTTAGGTACAACGTGTCATATAAATAAATGAAAAGCTGAGGACACATAGTTAGGCCTAGAGGGAGGTGAATGACAGTTACTTCTGAATTCTAAGAAAATCTAGATCAAATGAATGAGCAAGTATTGTCGGAAGTTTATGATATCCATGGCTTTTTATTCATGCCTGAATAACTATGTCACACCTACTCTTCCTTCTGTTCAATCAATATCTGCTAACTATTTTCACAAAATTCTGTTAGATACCAACCAACCTGAATATGAATATGATGCTCATCACTTGATCACTTATCTTTGGTATGGTGACTACATCATAGTAGGAATGTAATAAATGTTGAAAGAATAAAATTAATGAATATCAAGAGGCAGTTCGTAAAATAAATTTGAATCTGATAATATTGGAATGCCATTGCCCACTGAAATTATTAATTATATCATGCTTTGTAGTTAATAGCCCTTCAGAATTGCCCAGAGATATAAGAAACACAAAATTTGCTGTATAGGTGTAAATGTGAATATTTTTGAGATCAGTAAAAACTACACAAATGTAAGGAAGAATGTTGATGATTAAACAGAACATGATGCTATCCCAATATGTAATACAGTATTAATAACTGTAGTCATCTTCACCATGCTATACACTGGATGTCTAAAACTCATTCTCTGTAACTGCAACTTTGTATATTTTGAACAGCATCTCCCATTTCCCCCACATCTCTGCTCCCTGCAACCACCATTCTACTCTCTGCTTCTATGTATTCTATTTTTAAAGATTACACACATAAGTGAGATAATGTAGTATTTTTCTTTTTGTGTCTGGCTTATTTCACTTAGCATGATGTCCTTCAGGTTCATACGTCATTTCACATGTATGTACAGCAAAACATCATGGTGTATTCCTCAAATGTATATAATAAAATATAATAACTTTAAAAACTGAGGACAATTTTTTTAAGTTTTTTTTAATTTATTCATTCGAGACACAGAGATACAGAGAGAGAGAGAGAATATAAGCAGGGGGAGAAGCAGAGGGAGGGGGAGAAGCAGGCCCCCCACTGAGCAGGGAGCCTGATGTGGGGCTTGATCCCAGGACCCCAAGATCATGACCTGAGCCGAAGGCAGATGCTTAACCATCTGAGCCACCCAGGCACCCCGTGAGGACAATTTTTTTAAAAAAGAAAATTACAATACTGTGGATAAAACTATTGAAAAATTATTAAAACCATAGTATTTTGTTAAAATGCAATAGCCAATTTTGTAGTAATTCCTAATTTTAATTTAGTTGAGGATGAATAGTATATTGAAAAGGGACACAGAAAGTATCTAGAATAGTAATATAACTTTATATATGAACTATATATTAACTGTATATGCAAATAAAGCTAGTCAATGATGTTAGTATTATAATTTTTTTCCTATGAGCCTAACCAAATCCCTAAAAATTCAGGTGAGTTAGCGCATATTAATATGGAAATAATATGTTACAATATATCTAACCATGCATTAGAAATAAATAGAAGAAAAATAAGTTTTGATAAAAAACACAAAGATTGTAGAAAGGCAAAAATCAGTTTAAAAATAGATGGAATCTGGAAGTAATTTGAAAAGAGAATATTCAGCTCTTGCATAGTTTTGAACACTGGAGGACTTTATGTTTTTCACAAATGTGGCCTAGAAGACCAAATCACTCTTTACATCACATCAACAAGATAAAATAAGGGGCAAAAGTAACAACCTATTACAGTTTTAGGGGAGTGGCATAACCAACCTTCAGAGATAATAGGTAGAAACCTAGGTAAATCCCACTGAAGGAACATAGAAGGTATTTGAGGCAACTCCATGTTTTCTGTGATTAAATTTGAAGAGACATACCCACTTTGCTTCACCTTAGCCACTAATTGGGGGCTCTTAGTGCACTGAAGACCGATTCACTGTCCTGGTATTGTAGGCAGATTGGCCAGGAATCTGACAATCTAGACTGACCATTATTTTGATCACTCTCCTTGCCTTTACTATCTCTAAAAGTAATATGGTCAGTCCCAAGTCAGGAGCAGAGCAGGGAGGCAACACCTCTGTCCCACATAATGTGACGATGTTACAAATGGGCAAGATGCCATGTTAGCAGATGGCAGAAAAAAACCTGGAAGAAAATAAATGTGCCCCCTGATTTACAGTCATATCAATATAGTCAAATAATGTTGAAGTTGCAGTTTCTGTAAACCTTCTGCCACTAAGTTTATGGGGATGAGACATTTAGTTCAGCTAAGAGTTCATTAAATTTAAATTGGATGAAGAGAGGCTGTGATGTGTTCTACTTAGTTTGATTTTAATGTTACTGCTTTCATGGAAAACCCACAAAATTGTCCTTCTGGAAGATTTTCCTGGAGTATGCTAAATTGTTACATATTATTTTATTCATACCAAACTGGAAAACCAAGAAGAAATTTAGAATGTATTGTCAAAGCCATAAAAGTTATATTTATCGACTGAGTTGTACGGTATCAGGAATTGCTCTAAGTGCTTTAAAATATCATCTCTATCCTCATAACAATCCTACTAATGGGTTTCCCATAAATGTTAGTTCTTTGTCTCTCTTTTCTTCCCAGGCAAGGATAGCTACCCCTGCTCTCTACTCCCATAAGCATAGGTCTGTGGATTGGACGTAACATATATCCTATCACATCTTGTGGTTGTTAAAACTATATATGTGTGTCTGTGCTCCCACTGGACTGTAAGGTCTGGGAGGGTAAAGCTTTATCATATTTATTTTTGAATTCACAAAAGCTAACATATGATAGGGATATAGTAGGAGGTCAACAAATGTTTGTTAAAGTGACTTAATATTAATTTATTATCACGATCTTACAGGGTATTGGAATTTGGAACTGGACCTTCAGTCTTTTGGCTTTGAGCGAGTAGTCAGAGGAAAATTGGATCTGTGAATTAGAGGCTACTCTAAAGCACCTGGGGGACTGTCCTGCTGGAATGGCTGGTGCCATCTAATCAGTATCACAATCATGAAATCACCATATGCAACTTGGAAGGGGTGAGATCAGGAAACCAGCTTCTGTAGGTGACATTTCCCTCATTATTACCATCAGTTTGGTTTAGCTCAAAAGAATGTTAATCCCAAATTTCGATTCGTGTCTTTTCCACCCACTAATAATAGTCAAAAGTGAATCACAGTCTAATGTATAAACTTTTTATAGCCAATTTTATGAAATATATTTGTTCTTAGGAATCAAATGAAAATAAAACAAAACAGTAATGATGTTCTTTTGTGTCTCTGTTAGAATATAGAATTCAAATAGTAGTTTTAGAGAAGCAAAAAGTCAACTCTAAGAACTAAAGCATTTTCAAAATATTCTGAATCTAAAAAGTATTTATTTTCTCTCCTTATCTCAATTAAAATCTATATTATCATCCCAAATAGATGAACAAGTCCTGGTGATTCTTTTAATTATTCAGTTTATTCCAAAACTTTCTTTTGGAATTCCTGAAAACGTTGAAATCATTTTTCCTAATATGAAAATATCACAATATAATGATTCCACTCCGATTTTTTCTTTTGAAGGAGGCCACAGGGTTAAACAGTTACGCTTTTTATGACTGTCAGTATGGTATGGATTCATTATAAAAGTGTTAAATGTGAATTTCTGGAACCTATGGGAAGGAGAAAAACATAGGTATTTGGGCAGATGGGACTTATAAGGCCTTCTATATTTTAATATTTTCTACTGAATAGACACAGTCTACTGAAGCAGAAACACCACCTGGTTTCTTATTTTATATATAAACATAAACTGAGAAAAAAAGCATTTTCATAGCATTGAAACTAATTATAAACTCAAATAAATTTAATGAAAATATTGCAGCCTCATTTCCCCAATAGTAGAAGATACAAATTTTTTAAACCTGAAAATTCTAAAGACAAAAGTAAAATATTCTACATTCAAGGTTAGGCTTGCAGTGCATAAAACTGGACAAGAGAAGTATATACTAATCAGTGGAACTGAATTTATGCTAAGATATTTACCTAAAAGCCAGATTTTTGGCTTTTGGATGGAATCCAAAATCATTTTAAAAGATAGCTTTATTTTATTTTTTTTAAAGATAGCTTTAAATCAGATTACTTGGAAAAAATATAACATAACTATAATAATTTAACAACAACTACAACTACAATAAGCATTGACCTTAATTCATGGATGGCAGCAAAATGTATTGTTTACAATTATTGATTATGTGGATTGCTTTGATAAAACATACTTTCTCCTTTTAGAGAACTGGTAGTCTATTGAAATACTCTTCTGACATCACAATCGGGATTGTTCATCCAACTTCTTCAAACCTCCTGAAGTCATAACTTAATTCAGGACATAGATTTTTGTAACTATGGGTATACTTCTGGTAGCCCTCCTTTACTGTTCTTATATCTGCAGTAAGCTTCAAAATTTAAAGTATATATACCGATTCACCCCTCTCTGTTCATTATCATCTTTTTTCTTAACCATTTCTTTGAGAGCGCCTCCATATTAGATTTATCTTTTTTACATCCAGCATGATATTTTTCCCCTTCTCCTGCCTTTGTGGTTTCTAGCACTGTCAGTTGCACAAATTTCTTAGGCATTAAAGGTCAAAACTGTTGACCAGAATGCATAATAAATGTCAGAAAGTGAGAACGCAGTAGTGAAAATGGCCCGTTTAAAAAAAAAAAAAAAAACCACAAGTAACAGAGGCTAGTCATGTAGAGCATGCATTGCTAAGGGCATTTGCATTATGATGTGCTAATGCTCATTGATCAATTTTGAATAGTACAATCAGTCTGAGAGTATAGAATAACAGTTGGGGGATGGGAAAATATATATGAGCAGGACACCATATTTGTGCTTGTGTGCATATATGAGGGTATGTTGTTAAATAAACAATTAGATAAATGCCATGCCTATGTTCTCTGTAGAGCTGAATTTTTCCCCTTCTATCTTCTCAACTCCAGCTTTTTAATATGAACACCATTACGGCAACACTTGTATCTCTGAGTATGGACCATTTAATATATATCACTGTGTATGAATCCTTTTACCATTCTGTAAAATTTCAGGTACGTCTCTTTACCTCTATAAAATCAAGATTCTGAAATCCATTACTCTCACATTTCCTTGAGAGTTTTTCTTACTCGGAAATCTACTCATCTATTCCTCTAACTACAAACAAATTTAAATTTATCTTTAAAAGAAAATAAAAGCAGAAGAAACAACAATAATCATCCCCATCATCTAATCTTCTTCCCACTCTCTCATAGTTTCTTTTAGATTCTAAAATCCTCTGACTTACATTAGATTTTTCATTATTAACTCAAAGATTACTTCCTATTTTTTATGTCCAGTGCTCATTTCTTCCTTACTATTTATGAACTCTGCAGGAAATATCTCTCTGTTGATCATTTTTGTATTCCTTTCATATTTCCACAGAGTTCTAACTCCCCAGTAACCTTTTTGAAATTTCTGAATATTCCCTGACTATTTCATTTGCTGGTTCCTCTTCTGATTCCTTAACTGTAGATATATTTTACATCTGAGGCACATTTGCTTTTAAAAATTTCATCATTGTAAGGACACTTAATATGAGATCTACACCCTTAACCAAATTTTAAGGCATTATTGTTGACTATCGGTACAACACTGTACCACCTATCTTTAGAGCTTATTCATCTTGCTTAACCAAGACTTTATGCCTGTGGATTAAGAATTACCATTTACCCTTCCTCCTAGGTCCAGGAAACATGCAGATATTTGTCTTTCTTTGGCTTATTTCACTTTGCATAATGTCCTCAAGGTTCATCCATGTTTTTGCATAATGCAGAATTTCTTTCTTTTCTAAATTAAAATAGTATTCCATTGTATACACATACCACATTTTCTTTATCCATTTATCTCTCCATGGACATTTAGCTTGATTCCATATCTTGGCTATTATGAATTGTAATGAAATGGGAGTGCTAATATCTCTTTGAGATCATGATTTCATTAATTTTGGATAAATACCCACAAGTGGAATTGGGGGATTACATGGTAGCTCTAATTTTAATTTTTTGAGGAGCCTCCATAGTATTTTCCATAGTGGCTGCACCATTTTGCATTCCTACCAACAGTGTGCAAGAGTTCCAATTTCTCCACATACTCAAAATACTGCTCTTTTAGATATATATATTTAATCAGTATATATATATAATGGATATAGTATTATAATTATCATAATTATATTAATTATGTGTTTTATTATTATATTTGTATATCATTTATTATATTAGTGAAGTATACTATATTAATTATAATTAATTAACACTAGCCAGGATAGCTATATATAAATTAATTTATAACATATAATTTATAATTTATGTATAGAGTTAACCTGACAGGTGTGAAGGGATATCTCATTGTCATTCTGGTTTACATTTCCTTGATGTCATCCAGTTGATGCTAATTAGGAAACTGAGCCTTAAGACATATACTTGCTTAACATCTCTGTCCTAATTTCAACCCTTTTATTCTCAAATAAGATAGGCTTAGCTCCTTACAAGCATACCTTTACATACACTGGTCCACTTTCAATGGTTTTCAAGGGAATAAGAGAATTTGGTTCTATTTAACACATTTTTTGGATGTCTACTCTGTTACAGACACTGGGCTTTGGCTTTGGGTACAAAGAAGGGATCTGTCCTTAAGAAACTCATAGTCTAATAGAAAAGCCAGAACTAGAAACTGAAACCTTAAACACAAAGTATAGTTTATGAATTCAGTCACCTTAAATTTAGGAGTGACTACTATTTGCTCCGTACCTCTATTCTAGGCATTGGGGACATCATAGTGAACAAGGATATATATTCTCTGTACCACAGAGCTTCAGATTAGCAGAAAGAGAAATAGTTACAAGTGAGAGAATGTTTTAAAAGGTTAGCATAGGTTGGTAGATTGAGTAAGTAAAAATACAAAGCCTTCCAGTTAACTTTGAACTTCAGATAAACAATAAGTATTTTTAGTATACATGTGTCCCATTCAGTCCTAAATTTTATAAGTGGAGTGTCTTACTTTGTTTGGAAGAGTCAGGATGCTAAATACACATTAACTAGTTAAAGAGGTGACGGTGAGATAAAAGGATGAAATTCTATTTTAGCAAATTAAACAGCAAGTAGAAAGGCCCAAAGATTAAAAAAAAAAAAAAAAAAAAGCAAGACTCACACATGTATTGAAAAGGATCCCCATGTGGTTGAGATACAGAGTGCAGAATGGATGAGAACAAATTTGTGGAAGTAGAAGGGGCCAAGATTATGCAGGAACTAGGTTGTGTTATTAATTTAGAAAACGGTCAATGCTAGTGGTATGCCTGGTTGTGGTAAGAGACCAGAAGAACTCCAGAAATGACTCTAGGTGGCTAGGATATTGAGTTTACCACATTCTTAGTGCAAGTGACTGTGCTATGCACACCTTTGGGCCACTTCACAGAACATATTTAATATACTAAAATAGAATTATCATATCAGTAAATTAATATAACAATGTAATACTTTGTTAACACATTAAAGATTGAGATCTATTGGCAAACCTAATAACTATTGCAATTTTAAAATCTTGATGAATATGAATGAAAATTGTTCATATATGATTTATAACTGTTATGTATATTGAATATTTTTGCATATTATTAAGGTAATATAAAAGTATCATGATTTCTACTAGTAATAAAGATACAGATACTGCTAACAACTGTGGTTTGTTGCCTATATTTTTAAATGAAGAAAATGCTAGATATTACAATAATGAAAACAGAAGTGTGATCTTTTACATCCAAGATCACAACTACATGAACTCTATTCAGGGGCTCTTTGGAGGCCCTTGGATGTCAAGTCAAAAGTCTACTGCTCCAGTTGTCTCCATCATATCAAAGTGGATTGATTAATCTCTATCTTCCTAAAGTGTCAGGCAGGGCTGCCTTTTTACCTAGTCTGACAAAAAGTACTTAGAACCTACAGTTCACAATGCATTACTTGAAAATAGCTAATAAAGATCATACAATAGGGATTTTTTTGTCTGCTAGGTTTTTTTTTTAAAGATTTTATTTATTTTTACAGAGAGAGAGGCACAGCGAGAGAGGGCACGCAAGCAGGGGGAGTGGGAGAGGGAGAAGCAGGCTTCCCGCTGAGCAGGGAGCCTGATGTGGGGCTCCATCCCAGGACCCTGGGACAGCGTCCTGAGCCGAAGGCAGATGCTTAACAACAGAGCCACCCAGGCGCCCCATTCTCTGCTAGTTTTTAAATCAGTTTGTACTTCAAGTATTTGAAGGACAGGAAATTAGGTGTTCCCCCTCTTAATTTGACAATGCTACTTACAAACCATTATACAGGGGCACCTGGGTGGCTGAGTCTGTTAAGCATCTGCCTTCAGTTCAGGTCGTGATCCCGGGGTCCTGGGATCAAGCCCTGTGTCGGGCTCCCTGCTCAGCCAGGAGGGCTTCCCTCTCTCCCTCTGCCCCTGCTCCTGTGCTCTATCTCTCACCTACTCTCTCTCTCAAATATATAAATAATTAAAAAAAAAAAAACCCAAACATTGTACATCTATCATTGAAGATCCATTGAGGTTAATGCCATATACCTGGTCTATCTTTACCATTTAGTTCATTGTCATCTATGGAACTCCTGGACATATCCCTTCATTAACTGGACACTTTAATACCTAGCTCACAATGTTCTCTTCCATCTCAAGTCCTGCTATTATTTTAGGAGACTTCAAAATCCCCATGGACAGACAACCATGAGCCTTAGCCTAACAACTCCTTGACTCACATTCAGTGAATTGAGTTCTGCTCACTTCCATTTCCACTCCCCCTTAAGACTGTAACATGCCATCACTCAGGAATTCTCTGCTTATAACATTTTGAACACAAAACATTTAATCTTCTGGTCATCAACTACTATCTGTCAATTTCTCTTACTCTGTTACTCCCCTTTCTCCTGTTCTCAAATTCATCCTATTTACTCCTTTCTCCCGATAGCCCACTTTTATCTCTACATCTTTTCTGTTCATCTTAAATTCAGTTGTTCTCCTGCAAATCACCTCAAATTTCTTTTCTCGTATTATCTTTCCATCTCATTCATCAGGCAGTATCAGCTATATGCCTTTGCCAAATGACATCCTCACTGCTGAGTGTAGCCACAGAAAAATATAACTGAATACTCTAGCCCCACAACTGAAGGGTCTCCCACCTGAGCTAGGTTTGGTATGGTTCACAGAAGTTCTGTTTTCCTCTTCTGCTCTCTGCTCTTCTGTGGGACCTTCTATTTCATCTTCTCCCTGTTCCTTCCAACTTGCTAAAGTACCACCTTAAGTTTTTACAGAGAAAATAGAAACAATTAGGTGGTAACCTCCTCACTCTGTGGCCAAACCTACATGCTTACCTGCATTTGTCACCGTTCTATTTGTTTCACTTTCTCTCTTGCTGCAGTGGGAGACATGGCCAACTTCATAAGGACAAATTCCTTCACATATACGCAAGGTTTTATCTCCTTTCACATCCTTAGGCATCCTATTATGCTTATTCTCCCCTTTCTTTCACAGACCTTCCATAAAAAAAGATAGTTTTCTTTGTGTCTTCAGTTTCAAAGAAACCTCACCTTTTTCTTACCTCGACCTCTGAGCTATAACCACTCATTTCTCCTCCCTTTCAAAACCAGACTTCATGAATGGGTTGACTAAAGTTGTCTTTTCTACTTCCACATCTCAATTCATTTTCATTTTATTTTTTAAAAGATTTGCAGTGTCAAAGCATTTGGGGGAAAAAATCATTTTTACATAAACTACATCATCACTTTGCTAGGTATTTTAGGCATGTTTCTGATTCCCTGATTAATGCACGTGGTAAATTTATTTTGTAAGTTAGATGAAACAACTCTTTTATAGCCTTGATCCCATTTACAAAGAGACACTGCAATTTACTAAATGGTGCCCCAGTGACCTGAAAGGTTAATTCAGATCAAACATGCAAGTAGTTTTTAATCTTTGCTGAGAGGTTGATTCACTGTCTAATATGGAACTCTAGTGACCTAAATCAGGCCCAGGTCTACCTGCTTACACAGAAATACTTAAGTTTATCCACAGTCTCTGAAAGAGACTTTCAGAGACTGTGACCCCTCAGGTCCTATCATCTCACACTCTATAAGGAGTATTGCATCCACTACAGGATTCTTGGTGTGAACATCCAGATTACTGGTGGAGCTTTTAAGTGATGAAGATGGACACACTACACATACTCCACCCAACTAAGATTCAAAACAATAGGTTAGGAGTAGGATGTGGGTATCTGTATATTAAAGAGAAGTTCTTTAAGTATTTCTAAGATCCATCTAGCATTGAAAACCAGTGATTCTTTGAGATTAAAGTAATATACACCATATTAATATCAAGTTATGATATGATAACCTGGATTTCAGGTCTGATGAATGACATACAAAACTACTATTCAGCATTTTGAATAATTCCCTCATTCCATACCTGCTTAACCTCTTCCTATTTCATATTACACATGCTTTTAATGGAAGTAAAGAACAGTCAAAAACAAATATCACTGGAAATAAAGTCTGTTTGAAATCTAATAAGAAAATAATTAATGTATTCAGTCAGCATATTGAACTTTATTTTGGGTCTTGTTCTCAGCAACTATAGTTGAATGAGCACAAAAATTCACCACAGAATATAGACTGTTCTTCACCTAAACATTGCTGTCTGCTGACTCTTTGGTAGGAAATTTTCACTTATTATTACAACCAAGGTATAAATAAGTACCCAAATATAGGTAGGTTAAAATAATAATGCTAGATTTATTCGTTACAATATTTTCTTAAATTTGATATTTATCCCTTCAGTTGAAAGACATTCATCAATTTAATCGATGTTTTATACTTAGGTTTGGTGTGAAACTAGTTATGCCCCAAATTACCTCACTGCTTTCCTGTTAGTAAGTGCTATTAAAGATCAGAATGAATTTCTTGACCAACTCCAGGGATTGAGAACAAACTATTTCTTGCCATTTCCCTGCTCCTTACACATATGGAACGTCCTTTACTCATTGGTGATAGCTTTTATATATTTAAACATACGGAATGGAATGACAATTTTCTGTAGAGATATAAAATAATTCTGATCCAGCCTTTCTAAAAAGGAAATAGCTTCTATCCATTATAATTGTTAGTATTCTGTTTGAGAAAAAGGGAAATGGAAAAATTATTTAATTTAAAAGTAGTTGGAATTACCTAGAGAAAAATATAATTGATTGAAGCATATTCTTCCTAGTTGATTAATAAGAAATATTGATATTTTAATATTGACCATAAAATGTCAGATAATCTATATGAATTATGTGTGTGCATGTGTCTATATGTATCTATTAGTGAATATAGTGCATCTTTAGTGCTAATTCCTGTTTCGAATGTGTTAGAGCAATATATTTAATCAAAACTATCACTGGTAAATTAATCAAAAATATCAAGACTCAATATTTACCCAAAGAATGCAAAGGATTTCTCAAAAAGGCCAAATAATAAATGACTGACATGGCATAAAACCAACTATGGTAATTTTCCTTAAATAAAATATTCTGAAATTCTTCAGAGAGCCAGTATTTTAAGTATTTATCTTATTTCCTGTCAATAGATGAATCTTTTAATAATATACTAAAACAGGAACTGTATATGATCTAGAGAGATACAGGTAAGATTATAGAGGAATGATTAATTTAACTACTGATTAGGGTGTTTTCTTGATTCCAAATGCAAAGGCCTTTCCACCTACTGATATATCACTATTACTAAAACAAAAACCCATTAGAATTAGTTGTCCCACACTGAATATCAAATGAACATCCCATAATGAATATAATCATATAATATTGGCAGTAGCTATTCAGTACAATTTGCCAGGATTTAGCTACATGATTCCCATTAACATTAATAAAATATGAGACTAAATCGCCTTGATGCATTTGACCTTAAGAACACCATGTTTCCTACTTCTACTTTCACCAGGGGAAAAAAAAAAACACACAATGTACAACTTTTTCCTCAACAGAGAAAATAAATCCTTATCACTGTAGTACTGTGTGATCTAGATTTTACAGTTTCTTTTGTGGAGCAAAGACCTACACAGGTAATTCATTTAGATCTTGATTGCCCTGAATAAAAAAGTAGTTCAGGTAATAAAACAAATCACCTTCACCTGTTTTCATTGCAGGCCAAGTTAAGTATGGTACTGGCATAAAAATAGACACATAGATCAACGGGACAGAACAGAAAACCCAGAAATGAATTCACAACTATAAGGTATAATTTAATCTCTGACAAAGCAGGAAAGAATATCCAATGGGAAAAAGACAGTCTCTTCAACAAATGATGGTGGAAAAACTGGACAGCTCCATGCAAAAGAATGAAACTGGACCACTTCCTTACAACATACACAAAAACAAATTCAAAATGGATTAAAAACCTAAATGTGAGACCTGAAACCATAAAAATCTTAGAAGAGAACACAGGAGGTAACTTCTTTGACATCGACTATAGCAACTTCTTTTTAAATGTGTCTCCTGAGGCAAGAGAAACAAAAGCAAAGATAAAGTATTGGCACTTCATCAAAATAAAAAGCTTCTGCACAGTCAAGAAAACAATCAGCAGAACTAAAAGGCTACCTACAGAATAAGAGACTATATAATTACAAATGACATATCTGATAAAGCATTAGTATTCAAAATATATAAAGAACTTAAAAACTCAACACCCAAAAAATGAATAGTCCAATTAAAAGGTGGGCAGAAGACATGCATACAGATGGCCAACAGACACATGAAAAGATGCTCAACATTACTATCACCAGGGAAATGCAAATCAAAACTACAATGAGATATCACCTCAAACTTGTCAGATGGCTAAAATCAACAACACAAGAAACAACAGGTGTTGCTGAGGATGTGAAGAAAGAGGAATCCTCTTGCACTGTTGGTGGGAATGCAAATTGGTGCAGCCACTCTGGAAAACAGCATGGAGGTTCCTCAAAAAGTTAAAAATAGAACCACCCTATGATTCAACAATTGTATGACTCAATATTTACCCAAAGAATGAAAAAATACTAATTCAAAGGGATATATGCACGTCGATATTTATAGCAGCATTATTTACAATAGCCAAATTATGGAAACAATCCAAGTGTCCATGGACTGATGAATGGGTAAAGAAGATGTGGGACACACACACACACACACACAGTTGGATATTACTCAGCCATTAAAAAGAATGACATCTTGCCATTTACAACAATATGGATGGAGCTAGAGAGTATGGTGCTAAGAGAAATAAGTCAGTCAGAGAAAGACAGATACCATATGATTTCACCTTAAGAAAGGACCTTAAGAAACAAAACACATGAGCAAAGGGAAAAAAATGAGAGAGAGAGCAGCAAGCCCAGAAACAGACTCTTAACTATAGAGAATAAACTGATGGTTATCAGAGGGGAGATGGATGGGAGGATGGGTTAAATAGGTTATGGGGATTGAGGAATGCACTCGTGATAAGCAATGGGTGTTGTATGGAAGTATTTAATCACTATATTGTACACCTGAAACTAATATTACACTGTATGTTAACTGGAATTTAAATAAAAACTTTTAAAAAATGTGTTGGCAACCCAATTCCATTGGCATTTGTATTAATTTAGACAAGAGACTTACTTAAATGTACATAGCTATATGCAACTGTCCATTAACATCATATTGTCATTTATGCTCACACCAAGAATGAGTCAAACCACAGTTTTTCTGTGGTCCCTGCTCATATTTCAGGTTTTCTAGGCTCTCATTTTCTTCCAAAACATAGATTTGGTGGAAGTATTTGGGGGGAAGGGAAACTCAGAAAATACACAAATAACCTGCAGTGTAGCATTTGGTAACATATTTCTTAGCACATATACTTATCACTCCCATTAAACCTGCTTTCAGTAAAGTCCAGAAAACAAAATACATGGGATCGGAGAAAGAAAATAAGAAAAAATGGCACACTAGCTTCCCTATTATATATATGAGTTGTGAAACATGACTTAAATGTAGTTGCATAGGTATTTTAATCATTCTTAGTTCTCATAAACAAAGATAATTGTATTGCAGAGAGTTACAGTACCTATGAAGAATAAATGAAATAATTCTAGCTCATGAATTTTTCTTTCATCAGTAAACTAGGTAACTAATAGGACTGACAAACTAACTCAATAAACAATTGATAAAACTGATTTCAAAGGCCCTTAAGTATATTTTTAACCAAATGGGCTATACATAGTAGATGTGACTATTATTTTTTTATTTGAGAATTTAAATATTTTACATGATTCAGTTTGGTTTGAAGATCATTTTGGTATGGTATATGCTAGAAAACACATCCTTGTGAAAATTTTTGTTTTGGAACTGATTAATGTGAGTTACAGGAAAACCTCGTCCTTACGGTGTAGACAAGAATAAACTGGACTTGAGGTCCTTTATCATCTAGTTGTCTTTTTGAACTTAATAGCTTGGACTTGCAGAGATACTCCACGTAAATTTGGTTTTATCTTCCGCTTGGGAATTTTATTGTCTATGGCCTGTCTTTCCAATGTGATGATTTGTACTATATCCTGACCACTTAAGACTTGCTCATATTATTACTGTCCTTTTCACGGTGATTTAAATAAACTCCTCTTTTATTTTCAACATCCTCTTTTATTTCAAACATTTTTTGTTTTTTCTTAATATCTTAACTAAACTCCTTGTAAAGAGAAAGCATATGGAACTGAAATCAAAGATACTCATTCTACTTTTAACTCTGTAACTATAAACCCTGGTCAAATTTGATCTTTGTTTGTTCATTTCTTTTGTTGTGTTTTCCCTTTCTTATTCTTTATTCCCTCAAACACTGACAGAGTAGATTCAGAATAGCAAAATAATGTTCTGGTATGAACTCTATAGAGTCATTGTTGTCTCTATTGTATGCCTGGCTTTTCAGCTAACAACATGGCGTGGGGCAAGGCACCTAAATTCTTTTTAAGTCAGAGTGGTCTTAAATGCTCTGTGAGTAGATTGAGTTAAATGATTTCTAAGGCACTTTTCTGATGATGATGTTTTATAACATGCAGTGGTGAACCTACATCCATTCCAAGTAGAAAGGCTTTTTTCCTCTAGTCATTTTTGGTTCTACCATCTATAAGAATTATATAAAAAGAAAAACTCAAATCTAGATAGTATTTCATGTTTATGATGATAGCTTGTTTTGATTACTGAATTGCCAGAACAGTAAGATCAATTCTAATTAACAACTAATTTTTTTAATTTTTAGCTATAAAACTGATTATTATATTCCCATAAAATTAATGGTAACCTGGATATTTTTTAGTAACTTGCCCTTTAATGTTTTTGTGAAAATTTAAACACTGTAAAAATAAAATCAGAAATGAAATGAAAGAAGAGACATTACAATTGATAACAGAAATACAAAGGATCATAAGAGACTATGAACTATGGTGTGAATTACATGCCAACCAACTGAATAGCCTGGAAAAAATAGATAAATTCCTAGAGACATATAACCTATCAATATAGAATCATGAAAAAAATACAAAATTTAAATTGACTTTACCTAGTAAGAAAATTGATTTAGTAATCAAAAGTCAAAGAAAAGTTCAGTTCCTGATGGCTTCACTGATAAATTCTATCAAACATTTACAGACAAATGAATGCCAATCTTTCTCAAAGTCTTCCAAAAAATTAAAGAAGAGGAAATACTTCCAAATTCATTTTTATGGGGCCAGCATTACCCTGATGCCAAAGCCAGACAAGAACACTACAAAAGAAAAAAAAAAAAATTACAGGCCAATATTCCCGATAAACATAGATGCAAAACTTCTCAACAAAATATCAGCAAACTAAACTTAACAGTCTATTAAAAGGATCACATACCATGAACAAGTCAGATTTATCCCTGAGATACAAGAATAGTTCTACTATGCAAACCAATAAATGTGATACAGCAAATTAACAGAATGAAGGATAAAAATCATATGATCAGTTCAATGACAGCATTCAACATCTTTTCATGATAAAAACTCTCAACAATTAAGTTTAGAAGGAATATACCTCAACATAATAAAGCCACATATGACAAGCCCTCGACTAACACCACACTCAATGGTGAAAAGCTAAAAACTTTGCTTATAAGGTCAGAAAAAGACAAGGATGCCAGTGTCACTACTTCTATCCAACACAGTACTGGAAGTCATACCGAGAGCAATTCATCAAGAAAAAGAAATAAAAGACATCCAAATTTGAAAGGAAGAATAAAATTGTCTTTGCTTACGGAAAATATGATTATTTTATAGAGAAAACCCTAAAGACTCCACAGAAAAGTGTTAGAACTAATAAATGAATTCAGTGAAGTTGCAGAATACAAAATAAACATATAAAATCAGTTAAATTTCTGTCTACTAACAATCAACTATTTGGAAGAGCAATTAAGAAATCAATCCCATTTATAATAGCATCAAAAAAAAAAAATACTTAGGAATAAATTTAACCAAGGAGGTAATGAGACACTGGTTAAAGAAACTGAAGAAGATCCAGAATAATAGAAAGATATCCTCTGTTCTTGGATCAAAATAATTAACATTGTTAAAATGCCCATACTACCTAAAGTGATCCACAAATTCAATGCAATTATTATCAAAATTCCAATGGGATTTTCCACATAACTAGAAAAAAAACAATTCTAAACTTTGTGTGGAACCACAAAAATCTCAACCAGCCAAAGAAATCTTGAGAAAGAAGAACAGAGCTGAGGGCATCACACGTCCAGATTTCAAACTATATTACAAAGCCATAGTAATAAAAACTATATGGTACTGGTATAAAAACAAGCACATAGGCCAATGAAAAAGAACAGAGAGCCCAGAGATAAACCTAGACATATATGGCCACCTAATCTTTAAGAAGAGTGCCAAGAATACACAAAGGGTGTGTGTGTCTTCAACAGAACAGTCTCTTGCCTAAATGATGTTGAGAAAACTAGATATCCACATGCAAAATAACGAAACCAAACCCTTACTTGACACCACTCACAAAAATTAACTCAAAATGGATTAAATACTTAAATGTAAGACTTGAAATCATAAAACTCCTAGAGGAAAACATAGAGAAAATACTCCCTGACATCCGGTGATTTTTAGACATGACACCAAACATTCAGGTAACAAAAGCAAAAATAGACAAGTGGGATTACAACACAAAACAAAAACCCACTCTGTATAGCAAAGGAAACAATCAACAATATAAAAAGGCAACCCACAGAATGGGAGAAAATATTTGTAAACCATATATCTGAAAAGGGGTTAATTAGTAAAATATATAAAAAACTCATAAATCTCAATAGCAAAAAGTCAAATAATCTTATTTTAAAATGGGCAAAGGACCTGAATAAACATATTTCCAAAGAAGATATACAAATGGCTAGCAGATACATGAAAAGGTAGTTAACATCAGGAATTATCAGAGAAATGCAAATCAAAACCACAATGAGATATCCCTTCATATTGTAGGATGGTCATTATTAAAAAGGCACGGGATAACAGATGTTGGTGAGGCTGTGGAGAAAAGCGTCCCCTATACTTTAATGGTGGGAATATAAATTGGTGCAGTCACTGTGCAAAACAGGATGCACGTTCCTTAAATTTTAAAATACAGAACTACTCATATGATCCAGCAATCCCACACCTGGGTATATATCTGAAGGATTCAAAATCAGTATCTCAAAAAGTTATATACACTCCCATGTTCATTGCAGCATTATTCTCAATAGTGAAGATGTAGAAACAACCTACATGTCTGTCCATAGATGAATGGATAAAGGAAATGTGGTATTATATATACAAAATAGAATATTATTCAGTCTTAATAAAAACTGACATTTGTTATAACATGGATGAAACTGGAGGGCATTATGATAAGTGAAATAAGCCAGAGAAAGACAAAAACTGTATGGCATCATTTATATGTGACATCTAAAAACAGGGAGACAGAAAATGTCAAACTCATCAAAACAAAGGGTAAAATGGTGGTTGTCATGGGCTGAGATGGGTAGGGAAAATGGGGAGATGTTGGTGAAAGGATACAAATTTTGTTATAAAATGAATATGTTCTCAGAATGTAATGTACAGCATAGTGACTACAATTAATAATGCTGTATCATACACATCAAATTTGATAAAAGAGTAGATATTAAATGTTCTCACCATACACACACACATAAAAGTTAACTACGTGAGGTGAAGGATGTATTAATTAATTTGATTGTTAATGAACTTAATCATTTTACAATACACATGTATATAAAATCATCATGTTTCATACTTCAAATGTATGCAATTTTGTCAATTATACAATAAGGCTGGAAAAAATAAACATTATATAATGCAAGGTTTTATATTATTGCTCATTATATTCTGTAGAAATTGACAATTCAAACTTTACATCATCACAACCATGTGATTCCCATCAAAGCAAACAAAAGAGAAGCGAGAGAGAAGATTGAAATAATGATAGGCCAGTTAATGATGAGATATTTAACAGTATCTTCTGATACCTTAGTCGAGAGTGCCTGTCAAATCACTTTGTTTAAAGCTATATAAGGCCTCATGGTACTTAATACCTTGTGGTACTATAAATCAGGATGCTAAAATGCTTCCCTGGAGGGGAAATCAACATTCTAGTGCTTCTCTGATTCAGGAAATATTGGTATAAGTGAGTAATGAAAAGTCATCATCTTGAAAGATTTGAATAATTTGTTATTTTAAATACCTAAACTTTTTAAAGTAAATTTTAATTAATATTAAATATAATGAATATAATCCTCAATGTAAATGACATACTTTTTATTTTTTAATGCCTTCTAATGCAAACATTCTTTTCCCACAAAAACACAAGGAAGATAGATCAATGTTAAATAAAACCATAGAACCATATAATAGTTCCAAAGATACTTAATACTAAAAATTTACATTTCCATTATAATGGACAATGGGGCTGAAATGATTAGGGAAATATAACTCAAAAGACATAAAGTAATATCCTAAGGAATGTGTTAGTTAAATGACACATTCTCCTGTTACATAGAGTCAGGGCTGAGGTTTTTTTTTAATATTATAAAAATTTTTATTATTATTACATTTTGTAAGAACAATACATGTCCCGATTTGGTTTCCTGGAGAGCAAATGGTTTCAGAGTAGAAAAAATTAACATAATGCTTTAGTATGATAGAAAAATAGGCCATTTATCATCTTGTTTTAAGGGAAAGTTCATGGATCAGCTGCTGTGTGCTGTTTGTGTGTGAGTTTCCTACACTTTGCATTGCTGAATAATTGAGAACATTAGCTCCCAAACCATGAAAAATTCATTTTGACATGATGTATTATTAATCAATTTAATTTAAAGTGATCTGGAATGTTCCAATTTCAGTTGTGATGCTTGAAGATAAATTCAGGCAGTGGTTGGTACTTATTAAAATTGTGTAACTCTTTATTGCCTGATTTTTCTTTTTTTTCCAAAAGTGGGTCACACTGTAATGAAAATGGCATAAAAATAACAGGCTTACCATTTTGGTCTACAAATTCATTCACATATGTATAATGAAAAACTGCAACAGATTTAGTCAGTCAACTCTTTATCAATTAACAATATTGTGTTGCCACTTTTAAATTCTACATTGATAATATACACGTATACATGGGTGTATCATTTGAACACTATAATTTGAAGGTTCGGTGCAAGTCTTTCTTCTTCCTCAGTGCTGACAATTTTGGCTCATGTTTTGCTTCCCAATCTCATAGAGATTATAAAGTAATTATTAAAAACATTCAGTACTTTTGAGATAAAAGTAGATCAATGATAGCTTATGTAGTTCCTATGTCACCAACCAATACCCATCTGAGACGAAAAGTAGAGTCCCTTAACACATAAACATCCAAAGCCATATGACCTTTTTTTTTATTATGTTATGTTAATCACCATGCATTACATCATTAGTTTTTGATGTAGTGTTCCATGATTCATTGTTTGTGTATAACACCCAGTGCTCCATGCAGAACGTGCCCTCTTTAATACCCATCACCAGGCTAACCCATCCCCCCACCCCCTCCCCTCTAGAACCCTCAGTTTGTTTCTCAGAGTCCATAGTCTCTCATGGTTCATCTCCCCCTCCGATTTCCCCCCTTCATTTTTCCCGTCCTACTATCTTCTTTTTTTGAACATATAATGTGTTGTTTCAGAGGTATAGGTCTGTGATTCATCAGTCTTACACAATTCACAGCGCTCACCATAGCACATACCCTCCCCAGTGTCTATTACCCAGCCACCCCATCCCTCCCACCCCCCACCACTCCAGCAACCCTCAGTTTGTTTCCTGAGATTAAGAATGCCTCATATCAGTGAGGTCATATGATAATTGTCTTTCTCTGATTGACTTATTTCGCTCAGCATAATACCCTCCAGTTCCCTCCACATTGTTGCAAATGGCAAGATTTCATTCCTTTTGATGGCTGCATAATATTCCATTGTATATATACACCACCTCTTCTTTATCCATTCATCTGTCGATAGACATCTTGGCTCTTTCCATAGTTTGGCTACTGTGGGCAGGGCTGCTATAAACATTGGGGTGCACATACCCCTTCAGATCCCTACGTTTGTATCTTTGGGGTAAATACCCAGTAGTGCAATTGCTGGGTCGTATGGTAGCTCTATTTTCAACATGACCTTTTTTAAAGCCTTTCAGATTTCTGAGAGTTGTAAATGTCTCCCACATATCTCTTAACCTCCTTTCACCCTCAAGAATTTGGATCCTCGCAGAGGTCCCATTTTTGTTCAAGGTTCTGTTTTTGTTCAAGGTCCCACTGCCTCAGAACCACCAATATGGGGAGACCTTGGAATGCCAAAGTTATGCTCCTGCCCTAAATGTGCTTCTGTGACCGTGATTCATTCCACATATGAGGAAAGAAGGTGGGAAAGCAGTCATTATTTTTTTTCCTTTTGGAGACCAAAGTCAGACTGTTTTGTTCTCTTTGGCATACAGAGCAGTGAGACACACACACACACACACACACACAGAGAAAGAGACAGAGAAAAGAGATTTTTCAGGTTTTACTTTCATGTCATCTTTTCTCCCTCTCCATCATTCCCTCAGTCCCAGCCATGATGTCATAAAGCCCTGCCCCAGGAATGTCTGCAAATGATAGATAGGATTCTCTCCTCAGTATCACTGATATTTTCTCACAATGAGACAGTGACATTGCACCAAGCTTATATGCTTAACCTTAAGAAATTTTTCTCCATGACACTATTCAAATTTTTATGTCTGGAAACTCCTGGAATTTTCAGCCCAGTGGGCATACCCCCAGTGATTTGAACTCCAGCAGTAAACAAAACTCTGCTATATACAATATGAAAATGGGGACCATAAGTGCTAATTTTGTAATGGTTTTTAAGCCAGAAACAAAATATCCATTTATAAGCATAAAGACAAAAAAGACCAAGATAGGCAACTTCAGGCATATATTCCTAATGGGATAAATATACCTTTAGAGAAGGGAAAAGAGAGAGAATGTTCCATTGCTGGTGGGAGTGAATGGCATAAGAGTTCTGGCCCTGATAAGCCTATTATCTTCTGTCCCACTCCAGGGCATATCCACATTCTACACAACAGTATTTGTCAATATTGCCAATGTGGGGTAATAAACAGAATGAAACACTTTTGACTTAATACTACCCTCCTCCTTTTTATATGTCACTTGCCTACTACTATATATGCTACCTGAGTGTCGATCAGAAATATCTCTTATAACTGTGATATTTTAAGATATTTAAATGTTGAAGGAAGAGTTAAAAATGCATGAACTGGTGTGGTGGGAGAAATGTGTCTTTATTATAGAAGGTATTTCACCTGAAATATGGTGGAAAAATGAGTTGGTTTTAATAAGGGTCAGCTGAGATAAATTTAGGAAAGATTATGCTGAGCGAAATAAGTCAGAGAAAGATAATTATCATATGACCTCACTGATATGAGGAATTCTTGATCTCAGGAAACAAACTGAGGTTTGCTGGAGTGGTGGGGGGTGGGAGGGATGGGGTGGCTGGGTGATAGGCATTGGGGAGGGTATGTGCTATGGTGAGCCCTGTGAATTGTGTAAGACTGTTGAATCACAGACCTGTACCTCTGAAACAAATAATACATTATATATTAAAAAAAAGAAGAAGATAGTAGGAAGGGAAAAATGAAGCGGGGAAATCGGAGGGGGAGATGAACCATGAGAGACTATGGACTCTGAGAAACAAACTGAGGGTTCTAGAGGGGAGGGGGTAGGGGTATGGGTTAGTCTGGTGATGGGTATTAAAGAGGGCATGTTCTGCATGGAGCACTGGGTGTTATACACAAACAATGAATCATGGAAGACTACATCAAAAACTAATGATGTAATGTGTGGTGATTAACATAACATAATAATAAAAAAAAAACTAAAAAAAAAATGTACGCAGAAAAGGGTAACGGAAAGGAAAAGATGGGAGATTTTCTCTGTAAACAACATAATGGAACAATATTTTGTTACTAGAATTTTATGATCTAAGCTATTTCTATTTATTTTCTATGCTTCTGTTGTTGTACATATTACATTTATTTTCTGCTTACATATGTGCCTCTCTAGCTAGATGGTTTGCTTCCAGAGAGAAAGAGCATGTCTTACCCACCTTGGTACATTGCCTGGCCATGATAAAGCCTTGGTATATGTTTGTTGAATTAAACTGAACTTCAAAGTTCCATCTGGGTATTTTGATTTCTATAAACTCAGTGTATTAGCTGTTTAGAACTCTGGCTCCTCTTGGGTTTAGTGTCTGCCAAATTTTGTTCATGGCCAGTGGACTTTATTATCCAAAAGAATGATTCAACACAATGGAATGCCATGCAATCAAGTACTGTTCATTCATGATAATCTCATCATTATTTGTTAAAACAGCCAATTCCCTGGACTGAAAAGATAATTTATAATTTGTCTTTTTTTAAATAGAAGACTTACCTTCCTCTGAGTTGTTGATCTGTGAGCATAAATTTTCCCCCAATGAAGTTAAAATCTTACACCTCTTATTAATTCGATTTTTAATGATTGCTCTGAAATATCACATTTTATACATCTCATCCAGTAACAAAAATTACAAATGGTTCAGAGTGAAAATGGCTATAAACTTGTGACAAAAATATGTTCATATCATTAAAGACATGTATATTTTCATATGCCTCAGAGTTACCATTCTTTTAGGGAATAAATCTGAGATGTTACTGCAAAAACAAATTCAGATCAACCTCAAACAGAAATACAGCAGCTTGAATTTACACTGTTTATATTTTTTAGGAAAGAAAAGAGAAATATTCCCGTGAGTTCTGTTTTTCTTGTGGGTAAGTATGTTTGTTTTGATGATGTAATGATGATTGAAGTGGTTTCAAATATGAAGTGTCAAGGAATAGTATGAGCATATATTTCAGAAATGGAAGAGAAAATAGAAGTGGGCTATGAAATAAGGTAGCTTTAAATCCAGGAGCGATGTTTAAATTCAATATTAAATGGAAGACACAAATCATCAAGGACGGTTTCAGGGGAAGTCGGTCTTAGCAATGGCATGAGGATAATTTGTTTTGAGCTGGTTTACCCATGGAGGTGATAGAAGTTTTATTTTAAATTAAGTGAAGATTAAACCAAGACATGAAGGAGAAGAAAATGACCAAACTTTTGATTGAGCTACGGAGATGTTGATAGACTTAGTGGGAGACTTATCAGTGCAGTTAATGTTAAGATTTCTATGATTAAAATGAACAAAAAAGTTAGTTTAATATGTACAGCTAAAAAGTTTTGAGACCAGCATGTAAATTAAACTGCATTAAATTCCATTTGGTTTTCCCATCATACGCCTTGATTTCCACTTAAAAATAGATCCCTCTATGTGGACCTAGGTGAGTCATTTCATTCACTGTACAATATTTCCACAGCTCAACGACTTAAATCGTGAATTGACTTTATTCAACATAAATATATTCCCAAATAAGAAATCATAAAAGCAAATGTGTTAATGGAAAAGAAAGAAGAAAATTTATGTGTGATTACAATTCAATATCATGTCTAAGAATCATAGGTAAAATCAGATATGATATAAGTAGATACTTGGTAAAATCAATAAAACTAGGATAATTAGAATTCTTTATTTTTTATTCTTTTTTTCTTTTTTATTGTATATTGAATTTATTAATGGGAAAATTAAAAACTCAGTTCTTATAAGCGTAGAAGAAACACTCTAGCTTTGCTATAGCATTTTTGAGATGAGTAAATTTTGAGATGAATAAAACCTTCTCACCAATAATCAAAAGTACTTTCTCTTCTTTTGTATAATTGGACACTCATACTTCTTTTAGGCTAGGAATGAATTGGGAATACTTGGATGGAAACGTAGAGATAGAAAAATTGGAAAAATAGTAAAATACTATCAGTGGCCTCAGATTAGATGACAATTTAGGACCTAACCTTATAATGTAGATCAAATACATGAACTGCCTTCTATACATAAACACAAACACATACACTTTTCTGCCACTAAGAAAAAAATCAATTTCAATATTCTAAATATTTAAGTTCATCCATTTTGTTGATGAAGTCATAAGAGTTTTAATGGCCATAATCTTCATTATTTAATAATTTAATCATAATCCACATTGTTCAGTCTTGATTCATTAGGAAAGACCCCATGTATACTGTCTGCCCTATGATGTTATGTTTCATTTATAGCACAGATCAGTGCAAAGATCTGATGAATGGCAGAGTATGTCATCTAAGTAATCACAAAGAACGACAGTGGTATACATAAAATTTTAAACCCTAAGGACTTCATTGATTTTTAGGCAGAAGAAGAGAGTAGAGATTGCTACAGCATTTTATTTTTGCCAATAAATTTCTAGTAGAAACAGAGCAGCCCAAGAAAAAACACACTGAGATAATGGTTTTGTCTAAACAGTGACAAAACACATACGTGAAAACAAAAAAAAATTTGTCTTTTGTCCAGTTTTTTTCACTTTGAATAAACAAAGCAACAGATTCCTCTCAGAAATTAATATAAAGTGAGCAGTTTAAAAATGTATTACAGTGAACACATGTTTGGGGGAGGGGCACCTTTTCTAGAAATAGATCAGTACTTTATCATATGTCCTCACTGAAATCCAGGAATTAAAAATAATAATAACCGGGGTGCCTGGGTGGCTCAGTGGGTTAAGCGTCTGCCTTTGGCTCAGGTCATGATCCCAGGGTTCTGGGATTGAGCCCCGCGTCGGGCTCCCTGCTCGACCGGGAGTCTGCTTCTCCCTCTCCCTCTGCCCCCCGCCCCCTCCACTTGTGATCTCTCACTCTCTCTCTCTCTCTGTCAAATAAATAAATAAAATCTTTAAATAATAATAATAATAATAATAATAGCCATTTATTTCAGGTGTATTCTTACCTCAACATTGTGCTAAATTTGTTGTTGTTACTCTTCATTTTGTTTTCTCTTTTTTTTATATATTTTATTACTATTCCCCTTTTACTAATGAGAACACTGAAGTTAAAGAGTTTTATAATGGGTTCAGGATAATACCTTATTAAGTAATAGAGTTTAGTTTGAAATTCAAGATTGTCAGTCCCAGAGACCATACTCTAAACTACTGCATCTGTTTCTCCTCAATAAATATACTACTGGAGTCTGGTTTTTATACTACTTTTATATGGGTGAGAACTTACAATGTTAGAGAGTTTTGTTTTGCTTCATGGGTACAGTGCCATCTGATAATTCTTTCTTCTAACTACTATTAAATATAATAAATGATAGTTATCTGATAAAGAAAAGGTTGGTTATAAGGAGACGATAAAAAAATTATTGCTATGGAGCTTCCCTCACCATAGAGAAATTTTCCAGCCATTTCAAAACTAAAGATATTCTGCTATATGTGGAAGCTAAGAGAAAAACATGCTTCAGAAATTACCCAATGCCAGCATTTGACATAATCTTTCAGTTGGATCTAGTCATTATTTATCTTGATGCCTATAATTTCATATCCTAAGTGGATATAAAGTTTTAGAAGCTCTCATTTTTTCAGTGTATGCATACTTTTTATGTAGAGTAAAAGGTTCTGAAAATTTTTACAATAAAAAAATAAAATAAGGGAGCCTGGGTGGCTCAGTCATTAAGCATCTGCCTTTGGCTCAGGTAATGATGATCCCAGGGTCGTGGGATCGAGTCCCACGTTGGGCTCCCTGCTCAGCGGGATGTCTGCTTCTCCCTCTCCCACTCGCCCTGGTTGTGTTCCCTCTCTCGCTATCTCTCTCTCTGTCAAATAAATAAATAAAATCTTAAATAAAATAAAAAACTTTTACATGCATTAAACTTAGTTTCCTAAACTCATTTGACTATAGAATTCTGTTCTCATTCAATACGAGTGTCTCAGTGTTCAGTCCAAAATTTGCCACACCCTAGTATATTAGAATTCATATTAAATCCCTACAACCTGCCACATGCTATCCCAAATTGATAAATTGCATGAATATCTAGTGACTTGGGAGGAAAAAAAAAACTTGGTAAATTAGCATAACTTTACTTCAAATTAAGAATATTGATATATTTTCAAATACTTACAAAGCTGAAAATATTCTGTAATCACCAAATTTACATAATATGAAGAGAGAATGAACTATTAATATCCTTTATCTTGTTGATTTCAATTTCCTTAAATTTCTTAACGATCCCTTGCTTTCACTGCTGTTTTATCACTGATTTTCCTCCAATTCATCAATGATACTCTTACATCTGAACTATATTTACAAAATATATTTGCACATTGATGTATGCAGGAACATGTTTGACAGGTACATTCTGTTTCTTCTTTCTTACTGAAATGAATAGCTTTACTTAAATATCTTTTGTTTGAAACTTTGTTAAAGGAGATAACTTTTGCAAGCTAAATTGAAGTGATTAAGAATCTATTCACTACCCTTTAACAAAAACTACAGTATGTTTGTTTTAAATGAGTTGAATTTCTTGGAAGTTATCTGTATTTGGAACAAAAACAGACAACTGGTGAGGACAGATAAAACAGAATTCTGTCCATTAATTAAATGGCAAAGAAACAAACTGCCTCTGTGTTGTTATCCATGCCAGCTGAGCCCACATTTCTCAATTCCTTCCAACTATTACTAGTAAGAAACTTACCAATGGAGGTTGATATCTATGTCTGAATTAAGCAAAATATTGATTACATTGAGCACAGATGTTCTCAATCAAATATTGCCTAAGACAGAGTTTCAATGGTATGCTTATTTTATCCCTTTTGTTATACCTTTAACTATAGGAATGAATACTTGTCCCATTTTAGGTCATGGTTTCTTTTTTAAAAAGGTCTCTGCTGATTATAAAATGTAACACATATATGTCCCTTTTTGAGCACTTGGAAAATGCAATACACATGTATATGTGTATGTATAAACAAGAAACCAATAATAAAATATAATCTCTAAGGACAAAGATTATGACTAATTTTTCATATTTAGTACATGAATTTTTCATCTCTTCTCCCAGTGATGTCTACAATCACCTGATGTCCCTCATTCTTATACTTTAACACTTTTGCTATTGCCCTCTATGTCTCTCATTAGAAGGGCTTGCAATAATGGTAATCTAAGTCCTTTGTCTATATTTACTTGTTCATTTTCTTCTTCTTACCATTCCCACTATTCAATTTAATTCAACTATGAAAATGAGTAAAGGAAACCTGTCTTATTTTTTTAATTTTTTTAAGATATTATTTATTTATTTGACAGAGACAGACACTGAAAGAGAGGGAACACAAGCAGGGCGAGTGGGAGAGGGAGAAGCAGGCTTCCCCCCGAGGAGGGAGCCCGATGTGGGGCTCGACCCAGGACCCTGGGATCATGACCTGAGCCGAAGGCAGATGCTTAACGACTGAGCCACCCAGGCGCCCTTTTTAATTTTTTTAAAGATTTATTTATTCATTTTAGAGAGAGATTGAGAGAGTACGGGAGGGAGGGGCAGAGGGAGAGGGAAAGAGAGAATCCCCAAGCAGACTCCCTGCTGAGCGCAGAACCTGATACGGGGCTCCATCGCACAATCCTGAAATCATGACCTGAGCCAAAACCAAAAGTCAGACACTCAACCCCCCCCAAGCCACCCAGGTGCCCCAGGAAATCGGTTTTAAAATGAAGTCACGAAACCCTGAAGGGGGAGCTCTCATGCATGTACCACTCTGCAGACTGCATATCCAACAGGAAGAACAAGGTAACAATTATTTCAACAAGGAAAGACATTTTCACATAGGAATTTTATCTCCTGCTTTTAAGAAAAGCAATGAAAATCCCCCCTGCCCCAGCAACAACACACTACCACTTGCCACCAACAAGAAACCACAACAACCTCAAACTCTAGTTCTTCTCCAGTGAGCTTTTGTTCAAAACAACCCTCCCCACCTTCTGAAACCTGATAAAAGCTGACCTTCCCTTTGTCTCTTCAGACTTACCTATGGTTCACTATAGCTTGCTTGTTCCAAGTTCCAATTCACTTGCTATTCCCTAATACATTCTTTTTTTTTTTTTTAATTAAATGGTTCTTTTTCTGTTTAAAGTTAACACACTACACTGACTCTTACCATGTGTCAGACGCTTGTCTGGTCATTGGGGATCTACAGTAACAAGCATAACAGGGACAGTCCCCATTCCCATTCTCATTGAGAAAAACAAAAGAAAGACCTAAATGATATGTAAGTTAACAGAAAAGATTTGGGGATTAATGATCCTATGCAGAGAAGCAAGGCAAGGTCTTGTCAGAGTGTGATTGGAAGGGTACTTTAGATTAGATGATGAAGAAAGTTCTCTCTAATGAAATAGAAACTGAGAACTGAATGTCAAGAATGAGTTAATCATGTTAATAAAGATCAAGAAGGAAAATTGTCTAGGAGAAAGAAATAGCTAGTGCAAAATCCTTACTGCAAACAATGCAATAAATGTATCTAAGGGACAAAAACTCAGTATGGTTGGGACATGATGAGAAAGGGAAAAAATGATTCAAAATAAATGGGAAGAACTAGGATAAGGTTTTGTAGGCCAGGGTCAAAGGTGGCATTTATTATAAATGCAATGAAAAGCCACTGGGACATTTTAAGCAGGTTAGATACATGATTAATTTTTTTAAGGAAAGCATTCTTGACTATAAATATTCAATATAACTACAGAAAGGAATCTTTGCAAAAATGTCCAAATTGGACTGAAGCTACAAAAAAGAGGACATGTTCAATCTCTATGTTTTCATATAAATCACTTTTAGATACAATTGAATTTATGCAATCAATTATTATTATTACTAGGAGTAGTACTAAGCAATTGGCCTTGGGCTAGGAATCAGAACATGGATTTTGGGATATTCTACTTATTGTGTGACCTTGAGTGAATTATTTTCCTGAAAGATTTAATGCCTTAATCAGAAAAGGTAGGTGTCACACTGGCTCACCTTTGGAAATTCTACAAAAACATTCCTTTTCTCTTTCCTATCCCTCTTTAAGTCACTTCCTTATGGATCATTTTTTTAAGGAAAAAAAATATATACATATATAACAATGAGAATCAGGGCTATTCACACTTGTTACTTACAAATAACACAAAAAGTCTCCATTCTCATCTATGTTTGCATTGACTGGCACAGATTGAGTTTGGAAAAAATATCTAATCCAAGCATTAGTTATCATCAAAGACAGAGTTCCTACAGCAACAAAATTTTCAAAAGATACTTGATTATGGATGTCTAGCATAACTTACTTGCTTATTAAAAAAGGTTGATTCTATCAATTCACTAAGTCTTTACTTTTTTTTATATTGTCCTAAATTGAACAAAAAAAAGGAAAATTAATGCTGGGATCTGTAGATGTTCAGAATAAGCATTCTGATTCTAAATACAAGGGGAAATATGAATAAAATCAATAATGAAATTATGAAAATGTATAATAAATATAACTCTTTACTACTAGCATATTTAATTTTTTCAATGTCAGAGGTGTTTATTATCAGATATTTGGCTCTACTTAGTCATACCAATTTTTAAAAGGCATATAAAATGAGAAAACCACAAATAACTAAGGGGAAAAGAGAAGATACAATAATTACACAAAGAATGCCAAGAAACTGCAATGTATTACAAAATATACCAGCAAATCACTTTCAAAAGGCATGATTAGTTTCCAGGTATAATTTGCCCATGTGCACCACCTGGCAAAGCAATGGAAAGTAATTTCCCCAACCCTCGAACCTCCTTTCCCATAGGCTACCCCTGTGAGTTCTTTCCTCTTCAAGGTTGCTTTTGACATAAAAATGGTGTGGGGAGAAGAAAAGCAAATAGAAAAAGATGAACATAAGGATTATAGCCAAGAAACCCATGTTTTTCAAACCTTCACAATTGCAGTTCTTAATGATCATTTTGGATGCCTAGATGCAATAATGACACTGCTGTTGATGAGCAAAGAAATAAAACAGGTTGGAAGACTTTGCCAAGTAAAAGAAAGAACAATGGACTGATTACTAGCTCTTCCAAATTTAGTCAACATTTTAGTGTAAATTTGTGTATAATTCTTAGATATCAGAACTTTAGAAACTTCATGTGCAAAATAAAGGGATTTAACTAAACTGTATTTCAGTTCTTTGTACATTTCAAAACTGTATGAATCTAGGATGAATCATGCACTATGTCATACAATAAACATTTATTGGTCCCAATCTTTCTCTCTGACTTCATCTCTAACCACATACTCTCTACCCTTCAGTCACATTGACCTTGCTCTTCCTGGAACAAACAACCTTGTTCTCATACCAAAGCCATAAGCATTAAGTACATTCTGCCTGGGATATTTTCAAGGCTCATGATGTCTATCTAATTACTCAAATCTATGCTCAGTTGTCACCTCCTCAAAGAGGTCTTCCTCAATTGCTCTACCCAATGTACCTTTACTGTTTCATCCTTTTGACCACTTGTATTTCTCCTAACATTTGTTATTATCAGTAGTTGATTATCCTCCCCATCCTTTCCTGATTACGTGAAAGCTCCAGAAAGACTGCAAAGTGTTGCCATTTTTAATTCTATGCCAATGAATATTGCACCTTATCACATATTCCAGTATTCTTCAATAAAGATAATATTTATGCTTTATATCCTGCTGTCATATTAGACTTAGCATGCTCAAAACCATACAAATTCTGGATTATCTTTTAACTTTCCCAATTTTCTCAGTTTTTTTTTTTTTATATGAGAAGGTCATGAACCATCTTCCTTCCCTCACCTCATCTCTTCAGTTTATTCTACCATTAAGTTCTGTGATAGTCACTCTCTCAAACCTATCATGCCTGCATTTCTATACCAGTCTCAAAACAACTTCCATATTTTCTGACTTTTTATCTGCTGTGAATGATAAAGAGGAAGCATGCCTAAGGCTCTAGCCTTATGTTGCTCCTTGCAACTATAAATAGTCTTTCCCCATATTCCTAACTGATTCAACACAAGCATCTTAGTTTGTAAGGTCCTTTGACATAGGGTTCACCTAAGCTTTCAGATTTCCTAACTAGCAATTGTTTCAGCTTAGGTCAATGGCATTAGTGCTTTAAGAGCATATGAGGATACTTTCTACTTCCTGTGGATTGTCTTGTGATTCCCTTATGTTTTGTGTAATGCTTCCACATTAACTGCTTTACTCTCAATTATCCAAACTCTACATATCTTCTAAGGCTTAGCTCAAGACTTCCTATCATATACTTAACATAATCCACTAAATTCTCAGTGATCTCTTCCTTCTCTAAACTCCAGTCACACATAAACTAAATAATATATACTAAATACAAATACTGTAACTTCTTGTGTAACCAACTGTTTTACATTGGTATGATTTCCCCAGTCAGTTGAGGTGGTCTTAGTGGAAGGCACTTCATTCTATGTCTCTTGTGTAGCACAGATTAGACATTCAGTAAGTGGTTGTATAAACAAGAGATTCAGACCATTATGTTTAAAACTCATTTGCCTGAAGCAAACAGAGGTAAAATAAACTGTTTAGGATCATAATCTATATATCAGCAGAGTCACAATTTAAACCTAGAACTCTTAACTCATAGTCAGAGATCTTGTCATCTCAAATTTTCTAATGTAGATAAACTCATAAATAATTTGGAGTAACATTTGTTTAATAAGAATAACCCTACAGGTCTAAGGAAATGCTCAATAATACGACATAACACATGCATTCCCACAGAGCAATATTTAAACTAAGTATTTTGGATTAAAAGAAAGTCACAGCTCTCAAATATTAGTATGCAAGTAGTCAGTCACCTATTACCTGGAATTTTCTCCCCAATACAACTATCATGCAACAAAGACTCTGGTCTGGAAGATATGTATTGTTTAACAGACTCTGAAGGTGATTCTGATAATCATGGTCTTCAAATCATATCTTCAATTGAAGTAAAGGCCTGAAGCTAGATCACTTATTCAATGGAGTAAAAACTGTGGTTGAGGGAGATATGGAGGTCCCTGGGCATGTCATTTGGGTATAGCTTTTTGGAGAAGTTGATGTGGGTCAGTGCCATAGTCTTAAGTTCTCCCTAAAACCAGCAATTGCTTTAAGAAATCTTTCTCTTGTTGATAACATGGATGAAAAGAAAGATGAATGCTTCTCCTTTTCAGCATTTAAAAAAAAATCAATTATTTAATAATAATGTAGAGAATTATTTTTTAATTTCAAGTACACAAATATCTATAACATACTGATTTTGCTGAGTTAAAAATTACAAAGGGACTCCTTATTGTCATCTAATATCTTCATGTACAGAAAAGAATGTAAAGAAATCTTTTCGTTGGCAACACAGTAAATGGCAAAAAAGCACTGTCTGAAAACATTGCTGAATGATCTTCTCTTGAGATACTCCTTTTATCTGATGTAATCTACCAAGTCTAAACACCTCTAAGAAACAAACTCTCATTGGCTCAATGGCCCACCAAAGACATCCACAACCAAATACCCATAACCTATAAATGTGTCATTGTACATGGTGACAGACTTTGCAGATGTTATTAATGTTAAGGACCTTGAGATGAGATCACCCTGGATGATCACTCTTATCATTCTAACCCTTAAAAGTAAAATAGGTGGGAAGAAAGATGGGTCAGAGAAATGTAAATCGAGAAGCACTTGATATCTAGTTTTGAAGATGGAGGAAGCGGAACAGGAATGTGTGACCTCTAGAAGCAGCTCATGGCTGTCAGTTTATAGGAAAAAGAAATAGGGATGGTTAATTTTATATGTCAAAATGATCAAGCTAAAGAATGCTGAGATCACTGGTAAAACTTTCTTCCTGGGTGGTGTCTGTTAGACTTTTTAGAAGAGATTAGCATTTGAATCAGTAGACTAAGTAAAGAAGATAGCCCTCACCAATGTGGGTAGGTATCATCCAATCCCTGAGGGCCTGAATCGAACAAAAAGGCAGAGGAACGGCAGATTTGCTCCCTCTGCTGGAGCTGAGACATCCATTTTCTGCCTCCAGACATGAGACATCAGACATGAGAGCTCCTTGTTCTTGGGGCCTCTGATTCACAGTACGACTTACACCATTGGATCCCCTGGTTCTCAAGATTTGAGGTTTGGACTGGAACTACACTACTAGCTTCCTTGGGCTTCCACTTTGCAAGCAAAAGGCCATGAGACTTTTCAGCCTCCATAATCACATGAACCAATCCCTTCTAATAAATCCCTTTTTATATATCAATATATCTGTTTGTCTGGAGACAGTTGACTAATACAGAGACTTTGGTCCTATAACGTCCAAGAACTGAACTGGCAAAAATTCAAATGAGCAGGAAATAGATTCTTCCCCAGAGCCTCCAAAAAGGAATGCAGCCTACTGACAACTTGATTTTGGTTGGGTGAGACCTGTACCAGACATGTGACTTACAAAATTACAAGATAATAAGTTTGTGTTGTGTAAGTCTCCAAGTGTATGGTAATCTGTTACATCAGTAATAGAAAATTAGTATACTGACCTAATAAGGATGTAAGTAAAAGAGAGTATGTGATTTTAACAAGAAGGAAAGAGAGCTGCCATGCCTGAATGTACAATTACAGAAATGGCTTCAAGTATCATCTCCTACTCAATTGCCAAGTTAAGAGTGTAGATCAACATATGGAAGCCCAGCATTTACCACTGGGGACATGAGACTGATAACTATGATTCAACACCTTAAATTGAAAAAGTAATTAAATCCCAGACCAAGTGAGGCTTTAAATAAATATGCACTTGACAATTCTAGGCAGACATAGATAGTAAGAAAAATCACAATTAAAAATAAATAAAATTGTTCTTAGAACTTAAAGAAAATTGTTCTAAGTCAGAGGCTAGGTCCATTTAGCTCACTATTCTCTTTCAGGGAAACCAAGTTTTTTGTTGTTGTTGTTCAAGCATGGATATCTTGTTATTGTTAACCTCAAAAAATCAGAAGTCATCTCCACATATTGATCAAATTAAGGGACTGTCTTCCAGAAATTCGTATGACTATTTCTGAAAATTTTTCCTTATATTCTAGGGTATAATGATTTTACTTTTTAAAATTACAGTTGTGTGAACTAGTACATTTAAAAGATTCTACTAGCTTGTTCTAGTACATTTTCTCTAAAATCTGGCAAATTTCTTTTCATTCTCTTCAGATTTTTTAATGATTTTGAACAGTTTTATAATATTTTTTATTCTTATATTTCTAAGATAAAGATTTGATTTTATTTCCTCATCTGTAAAATATGGATGTTAATATTCATATCATATATTTATTGTGAGGGTTAAATATGGTAATGTATGGGAGGCATGTAGAATATTACCTGATACTTATAAAATTGCCATAAATTTCAACTCTTTGTTAACTGCTTATTTTTACTTAATCTTTTGTCACTTTCACTGTCTTTTCAAAAAGCCCCTTTCAAGAGGCTGTCCCCATCTATATTACATTTTACCATTGATCATTTATCCTTTTTTTTCCATTATCCAATAAACTTCTACACTGCAGGCATACACTATGTATTGACTTTCTATATACATACACATATACATTTCTATATATACATACACTATGTGTATAACTTTCCTCACTTTCAAAGTGCTCAGGGTCTAGCATCTTTAAATTAGAATGGTCAGTAAAGGGCACATACTATACCATTCAGACTAATGTAGGTTAATTACAATAACCAACATTTGCCACACTCAGTGTAAAGGTTTATTTAAAATGTACAGGTTTATTTCTTGTGCCTACAAAGTTGGCTATGAATACTGGAGACCACACAAGTTGTGGGTGATAGCTGGGCTTTGCTCGTTACACAAACATGTGCCCCAGAACCCCTGCAGTAATGGGGGAGAACAGGCATATGAATATATCTGCTCATATTTTATTCACCAGTGCAAATCTCATGGTCATACCAAAACTCAAGAAGGTAAGGAAGTAAAATCTCTCATGTGCCTAACAGGAGAACCAGAGATATTAGTTTTTATCACTGTCTCCTCTTTGTACTTCCACCTTCACAATGAGTAAATTCTTGGAACAAGGTAGCAAACTGGCAGGCAAGGGGTAGAACCTTCTGGTAGATCTGTTTTGTATGATTCCTATTTGGGGATCATAGGGCAAACACTAAATTGTCTAAGTTATTTTAGAAATTGATAGGACTTCAATTCCAATGACAGTAAATACAAATAAGTCTAATAAACTTGATTGCACAAATAGCAAATATTTCATGGATATGTTTTATAAATTACATGTTTATTACTATACACCAAGATTTACATTGTTTTTATTTTTTTTAAGATTTTATTTATTTATTTATTTATTTATTTATTTATTTATTTGAGAGAGAGAGAGAGAGAGCAAGAGGGAGAAGCAGAGGGAGAGGGACAAGCAGACTCTGCACTGAGCACAGAGCCCGACATGGGACTCGATCTCACGACCCTAAGATCATGATCTGAGCCAAAATCAAGTCAGACACTTAACTGACTGAGCCACCCAGGCACCCCAAGATTTACATTGTTTTTTAAAAAGTTACATCAGGGGCGCCTGGGTGGCTCAGTCGGTTAAGTGGCTGCCTTCGGCTCAGGTCATGATCCCAGGGTCCTGGGATCGAGCCCCACGTCGGGCTCCCTGCTCGATGGAGAGTCTGCTTCTCCCTCTCCCTCTGCCTGCCTCTCTGCCTACTTGTGCTCTCTCTCTATCTCTCTGTCAAATAAATAAATAAAATCTTTAAAAAAAAAGTTACATCAAATCTTTAATGAAGTGCACCTTCAGTATCTTGCTATAATATAGTTTATCTTCTCAAAGTCTCAAAAAGAATCATATAATTTTTAAAGCCAAAAAAAATCTGCTTTAAAGAAATTTCTCTATATTGTATTTTTCTTTGAAGTAATTATATTTCCGTATCCATACCAATTACAGAATTTTTGCCAAAATCATAAATTTTAATGTTTTACAATTAGCTAAGGTGATAACTGTACTTAGAACTTGTATTTTCTTTCCCATTCAAAGATCATTTTGCTATCTAGATGGTTTTCCCCTTTTGGATGGGACATTTTCATATGTCTCATTGCTGAGGAAAGAGAGAATCTACAAATATTAATTTCACTATCTCAGTGGCAGAAATGAGAACAGTTATTGAGACCTAGCCTGATTTCTCCAGTTCAATAAGTGTCTAGAGATCTAGGGATAGTGCTTCAATGCAATTTTATATTCAATTTTAAATATTCCAATGTGTCTTTCAAGTATAAACGTCTTGTTAACTATTAAGATACCAAGAGTACCAGCTAAGCAGCAGCATGTTAATGAAAGTCTGTTTTCAAATTCTTGGGCTTCTATAATTTGTATAATGCTTCAGAAATTAAGTATATTCTTTATATAGAAAAAGTGGCTACACTAGTCCTAACATCCTTTTGTCCATTCCCATACCCTGAAATTATGAAATAACACCAACTTTAAAATGGATTATTCCTTGATGCTCTGTGCACTGATTTCTCCATAATAATCACTTAAAATTTTATTATCAATAGACTCAACTTGAGTATCTTCTACTATTAATTAAGAGAAAATAAAAATACTGAAATAAATTCGCCTGTGGGCAAATACAGCAAGGTAAGAAAGCTGGATATTTTTGTCCATCAAAGTCAAACCATGTTTACTATACATTATTATAGTAGTATGAGCCTGATTTTTCTTAAATGTTTACATTATTTTAACAATGTGTGCTCGTCAGCACATAAACTTCTTTGAGTGCAGAAGTCATGAGCTGATTCACTTGATAGTCTTTCTATCAATTATTCCTTGGAAAAGCTATATACTTCCCAATACTTAGTGTTATTACCATAAGATGGGAATTTATCACTTCATGCATGACTTTTTGCATCTCTTTTCCACTCTGACCTATCTTATTTATCTCATTTTTGAAGTTGCTGTCACTATGTCATTAATTTGTTAAGAAATCTCCAGGATCTCTCAGTTAATAGGTAGTAGGAAAGGAATGTGGTATCACACCACAGCAAGGCTTTTAGATTCCTACAGACCTTAGTTTTAATCTCAGATTCAACAATTAGGGGAACCACTTAATCTTTGTAGTCTTCTGTAAAAGAGTGATAATGATTTTTCCCTCCTAGGGTTCCTCTCTCAAGGTGCTATCATGAAGAATAGATGTTTTACAGAGAAGCCAGTTAAGGATCTGGCACATGATAGACCCTTGTCATGTTAATTCCTTTTCTTTCTCTACTTATCATTTTATTTACTATTCAAGACAGCTTGAAGCACTATATCTTTAACAAATACAAAATTATTGTAAGAACTTATGACTATATTTTCGCATTTCTCTTTCATCTCTCTGTGATATAATATAAATATTACAAAATTATATTTTGCCTATGTGTCCAATATAGACTGAATGTTACTGTATATACTAAATATATATATGTGTTACATATATATATATATATATATATATATATATATATATATATATATATATAAAACACTGTACACAGTTGTATGTTAAAAACCATATAAGGTGTTCCAAGTGGGTAATTTAATTTATTTTAAGGCCAATTTTGATTATAAGAGATTTTTGTCTTAAATGATAACTTTAGCACCTAATCTTGTATGACTTGATTTTTACCATCCAAAATATTTCCACTTATAGTTCCGCACACAGTCTCTCCTCTAGTCAGCTCACATGATACTTGGACTATTCTCTCTTCCATCACTTTGTGTACATGGTTCTTTCTTACCTAAATACCTTCTCTCTGTCTGCTATTCCTATTTAAACACAATGAGACTCTTGGCAATTACTCCCGTTTTCAATTATTTATCTCACCTTAGAATTCCCTCCTTTTCATCTCCACTGCAAATATAACCATGCAATTAGATATGGTTTTGCATAACATACTATTGTTTTATGTGCAAGTTTTGCTTTTCCTAACTAGATGATATACTTCCAGACATTAGAGACATATCTTTAAATTCTCTTGTACACAACAACCTAATAATTGATTAATTGAATAGATTATTAATTTATCTTATATTTTAACTTTAATTCCAGTGTAGTTAACATACAGTGTTCTATTATTTTCAGGTGTACAATATAGTGATTCAACAATTCCATACATCACCCAGTGCTCATTATGAAGATTATTAATTTGGGTGAAATGTCTAAATGAAAATAGTTTTGATTTTCTATTTTTCTTCTCCAATAAATCCCTTATCTACCTGTATCCCTATTAGCAAATCCAACCGTATACCCACAATTTCACACCTACCTATTGTATGATAAAAAATACAAGTAAAACCTAACACCTTGTCACTAAGTGACAACAACCACCACCACCACAAAATAAGGTTGAAGGTGAGGAAATGACATGAGTTCTAAAGACTCCATCCTAAACTTCATTCTAAGCTTCATTCCATTTCTTCCTAGCGGCTATATGATTTCAGGGTAATTTCTCCCCCATGTTACTTTCTTACTAACCCTCCCCAATCTTCTATAGTGTTTCTCAAGACAAGGATATATACATTTTACTTTAGCAATGTTTATTTTTAATAAACATAGGAAATCAAATAGGAGTAGATCAAAGCTCCTAAAGATGCTATAAAAGTTTCAAAAATCTGATAAAGTTCTTCACAATGATTATTTAATTCTCCTCCCACACACATTGCCCTTGCTATTAATTTGGCATTGGACACTCCATGATTTTCAAATTTCCTGTACTAGAACTTCATTTATAAAAATATAAATAAAACATTTTCCATATTCTTCCTAAGTATGACTCTATTTCTAATGTGGAGATACTCTTCTACCTCACTGAGGGACTTACTGCTTCAGTAGTTCTGAAACAACTTCAAAACCACTTGGGCTACTTAAAACATTAAAGGTCCTTGGGTTTTGTACCTAGAGATTCTTATTCAATAGGTCTGCAATGGAGCCTGGACACCTATATTTTTAACAAGATCCCCTGGTGATTTTGATACACAGAAAGACATGATATCTGGGAAACGTGGCATTTTACTGTTAGTGTAGAACGCTAGCTGTCACCTGTTTGACACTTGACAGGCCCCCATTTAAGTTGTCAGCTCAAGGGAGCTTCCTAATAGCACCTACAACTTCAGGTTTAAATTTATGTACCTAAAAATGTGCATTTAAGCCAATCCCTTTTTCTATACCAAAATGAATTCAGCCAAAAAGCATAATTCTTCTCGATAATTTAGCAAGAATTGGCTAGGAGTGCTGTGATTACACTAAGTCACTCATTTCTTCAAATGATACAAATTACTGTGAAGGGCATCAAAATTCAGTTCATTTGAGGTGATCTTTTGTCCCCAATTATAATAAAAACAGAACTTCATAGATTGAATTTGTGCCTGGTTATCATAAATTTTAATCCAAGTTTCCAGTACTTCAAATGTACCTAACTTCTATAAAACATACTATTCTCTTTATGGTTTCATTCTTTATTGTACATATTGTACATGTAAAATGTACAAAGAAAGCTAACATTTATCAGATGTCTTCTGATCAGTCCAATACATACTGCCATGGTTCTTGTTTTTTAAAATAAAGAAACAGCAATATGTACAACAACTTAACAGGCATTTATTTATGGAGTTGCTAATATTTATTTTATTTCTTCTGGAACAAAATAATATATACAGGTGTGTATATCTAATGTGTTTTTCAAGTTCATTGTCATGAACAAGCTCTAAGTTCTAAGCCACAATGCAGAGCTGTAGTAGAAATGACTGAAAATAATTAAAGCAAAACTCATGTTAACCAAGACACCATTATACAAACAATCTTGTTTCATGGAAAGCCATTGCAATAATGTAGCCAAAAATGTACATCAATTTTCTAACTTGTAATTAAGATTTGTATTATTAATGCCAAGAATATATTTTTATTTTTTTAAAAAGATTTTATTTATTTATTTGAGAGAGAGAGAATGAGAGAGAGCACATGAGAGGGGGGAGGGTCAGAGGGAGAAGCAGACTCCCTGCCGAGCAGGGAGCCCGATGCGGGACTCGATCCCGGGACTCCAGGATCATGACCTGAGCCGAAGGCAGTCGCTTAACCAACTGAGCCACCCAGGCGCCCAATGCCAAGAATATTTTTGATAATTAGGCATAAATATATATATAAAAGAAAAAATCTTATTAAAGTCCATTGCCATCTAGAAAAAAAAATAATAATGTTGCGAGGAAAACACCTAATAAAATTAGTCCTCAATAAGAGTCTTCAGATATATTTTTACTTACTTATTTACAGTGCCTAAAGAAACCTGGAGTCTATTGTCTTCCTAATAGGTCTTATTTTAAACCATAGACTTATAGTATTACAATTTTTGTTTCTGTTTTCCAGGAAAAATTTATCTTCACTATTTTTTATTATTATCCTTCTTACAACAAATGCTTTTATCTGATAAAATAGTAACAAAATATGAAAAAAATGTTATAAAATTTCCAATTGGAAAGAACAATGGATATATCAAAATTTTGTTTCAGACCAGAGAAACACTGTATAAGCTTATGTTTTTTCCCCATTTTAAATAATTATCTTTTCTGCAAGCATATCATATATGTGAAATGCATACTGGCTTTGCGTGTTGTGCACATTAAAAAAAACTGCTGCAAAACATATTTATATCCAGATTTAATCTCAAAATCATTTTCAACAAAATAGAGTAGGCAGTCATTACTTATCAACTGGGGTTTGCAACTGCTGTGAGATAAAATCTATGGCTAGATATGTACATCTTATTTTATCATTGAAAACCAGTTGCTCCATCAATAACAATGAGAATCTACAACTGGGTTAACATGTACATAAATTAATATTTATAATATTTATAATATTTATCTTTTTCATAATATTAATCATATTTTATTATATTTATAATATTTATTTATTTATATTATATTATTTATTATATTTATTATATAAATTTATAATATTTATATTTATAATATTTATGGAATATTTATAATATTTATTATAACTAATATTACTTGATTGTTTGCTATTTACTAGGCACTATGTTAAAGATTCTACATGGATTATTTAACTGAATTTCAATAATACCTTTTATTGTTCCTGTATTTTTTTCTATATAGTCCACATTAACAGGAAAGCAACTGAAATTACTTTGCTTTACTTACTAGATAATCGACTTCACTGCCTGTGTGATTTGTCAGACTTTATAGGTATTAAAAGTCATATAGAACACATACTGTTCTTAGAAGTTTTAATTCTGATGTAATATCAATCTATTAATATAGCAGCTGCACATGGAAGAGTTGAAAGAAAAAGTGGAACAAGAGAAGAATTTCTTTAAAAGATGATAATCATTTACAGAAGAGGAAAGACAGACCTGGGTCCATACTTCAGTGATAGACTTATAGAGGAACAAAAAGCCAAGGAGAGAAAATACAATGAAAAAGGGACAAGGTAGGCTAGGACTATCATTTTAAGTTTACACGCTGAATTATTTAACTTACATGGGCTAACATAGCCAAGAGTGCATTAATGGAATTTTAATGAGTTTCATCTTAGATACACTATCTAACATAGTAAAAATTATAGCTATACTAACCTTGAATTAAGAAATAAAAATTACCACCTTAATGTATACCTTAGTCTTTTCCCTTAAGTTAAAATTATAAAATGTAAAACTTTTGATAAATCAGTTTCAAACTATATACACAAATATATGCAGAATAGCTTATATATTAACTAAAATTTTACTATAATCTCCATATTGTCAATGCTTAAAGCATCAAAAGTCCTTAATATTATGAAAAAAAATATGACATATTATGACAATAGTGTTCCTGGATTTGAATGAAATATTCCTACATCGACATTTTTTTTTTTTGGTTGTGCAGGGCTGGGGGGAGCACATTTTAATGTTTTCAATAGAAAAGGACAGTTATAGGGGTTCTTGGGTGGCTCAGTCAGTTAAGCTTCTGCCTTTGGCTCAGGTCATGAACCCAGGGTCCTGAGATCAAGCCTGTGTTGGGGCTCCCTGCTCAGTGGAGAGCCTGCTTCTCCCCTGCCCTTCCTCTTCCCCCACCCCACTCGTACTTTCTCTCTCACTCAAATAAATAAATAAAATCTTTAAAAAAAAAGAAATGGACAGTTATAAAGTTTTTAGGGTATCAACTAAATATAAAGAGTATCATTTTTTTAGTGAAATTGTTCTTATTTCAAAAGAATTATTATTTTAAGCCCCAAACTAGTGGAAATTTGGAACTTGTTAACAATACAAGGGATGTGTGAGCCTACATGAAGAATGACAGCAATTTGCTTTCAAAGTAGAATGCTGAAAACCATAAGTTACAAATAAATGTAATGATCATTCCCCAAGGTAGATGCAAACTGAAACATAGAAATACTTTCCTTAACTCTAGAATCTTATGTTCTAGTGAGATAAATTGAGAGGCTAAAACTCATTGCCTAGATGTAATTGATGAAATTTAATTTTAATATAGATGCATATAACAAAGGGAAGTGGAAAGATGAGTTACTTCACAAGAAGCTCTATCATTGCTTGTATGTGTATGTCATACAAACTGCCAAATCAGAAAACAGCCTTGTCTTACAAGGATAATGTATGCCTTTTATTTAAAAGATATGGAGGCAAAGAATTTTATGGATTCCTATTTATCTGTAACACTGAGCTTAAGATTTATAAATATAGAGCATATAGGTTAAACAGTGCACATGCAGTAATACATTTGGAAAAAATTAATCTCAACTAGAAATCATAGTCCAAGATGATATCTTTCTATTGTTTTCAAATATCCTATTCATAGTCAACAAATTATTTTCATTTGAAACTTATAGTGGTGAATCTAATTCAGAGTTCCCTTGACATTAACCTAGGGTTCAGTCATTTTTTTAAATATTCTGTATTTTTATTATTATGTGGATTTTTTTTCTTTAAAACATGTTATTACATGCTAGTAGATAACTTCTCTGCTCCATGTTTAAAGATTTCCTAAAGGCATTACTTGTGAAGATTCTTGATTTGAAATGTCAGCTAATACCACAGTCAATAAGTTTTTATTGCTAATATTTCAACACCTGTTTACTGTGCATATCACATATTGACCTGTATACCCAAAATCAATTTATAAGATACAAACCCTGAATAAAATTTGAGTAGAATGTAAAGTCTTTCCATTTAAAAAATGTGTTTTCCAACTTGAGGGCAATACAAATTATAAGTTTCTGAAAACATTTTTACATCAGCTAATTTGTCTGTTTGCTTCCTTAAATTGTGCTGTTATTCAAAAACTAAAATATCCCCAGACTAGTTACATTTTTTTTAAAGATTTTAGTTATTTATTTGACAGAGAGAGAGAGCACAAGTAGGCAGAGCGGCAGGCAGAGGGAGAGGGAGAAGCAGGCTCCCCACTGAACAGCAAGCCCGATGCACGACCTGATCCCAGGACCCTGGGATCATGACCTGAGCCGAAGGCAGACACTTAACCAACTGAGCCACCCAGGCGCCCCACAATGATCTTCTATAACATGTATTTTCTCTTTCATGTTTTAATTCCATTTCTAAAAGTTACAAGTACAATTCAAATGTGAGACACAAAAGGACAAGTCCCAGATTGATGACCCAGCAATTACAAAAAAGAAGCATGCAACAGAAAACATTTTTCATGATCCTCAGTATATTTACTAGAAGAAACCCTGAACTGGTTTTGTTGCCTGAATTTTTTGCCTAGATCTAACCAGATCATCTTCTTGCTTGTGATATTTTAAATGACTTCCCATTGTCTTTATGATAAAACATAAACTTTTTGGAAACAATGTAAGAACCTTCAAAATATGGTCTGATTTTTAAGCCTTTGTCTTCTGCATACATTGGACATGGTACTTATTGAGCATCATGCAAACCTTCACTTGTCTAAAGCAAGACTCTAGAACTGCCCTACTTACACACTCTCTTGCTTTTATCAACTAAAACTTTCATGATTTTAAACAAGTTGCTTCATTTTAAGAAAAAACTTTTTAAAAATCCCCCTTTTTTTTTCATCTGTGAAATAAGAGTAACAATTATAATAACTTCCCCATAGAGTTGTTTCAGGGGCTTGAAAAATTCATGATAATTCATTAGTATAGTATTTAGCACATTCATTCAAAAAATATTTATTGATTGCCTATTATGTGCTACACACAATTTTAGATGCTGGAGATATAGAAGCAAGTAAAACACAGGGGAAAAAAATCCCTGCTTTCATGAATTCTAGGAAATATAATTGTTAAATAAATATAAGCTGCTATTATTAGTAATGATTCTTCAAGACAGCTTACATGTCCTTCCTTCCAAGAAACCTGCCCTCACTCCTTACTGGCCCACTAAGATGACCATCCCACCTTCTCTCTTGACTCCCTGATTTAAAACCTAATGCCATTTACTGTAAATGGTTATAACCTCCTACAGCTGTCCCCTAGTCCTTGAGGGCAAGAACCATGGTTTATTTATCTTGCCAGCTCCTAGCACGGTGTGTGGCCCACAGCTGGAGCTCAAAAAGCATTTGGAGAACAATGGGGTATGCCATTTCAATACCAGATTAATAGAATCAACACAAACCTATTTCAAACCTTACTTTAAACTACCTATTTGATACTGGGGCACCCAGGTGGCTCAGTCGTTAAGCGTCTGCCTTCGGCTCAGGTCATGATCCCAGGGTCCTGGGATCGAGCCCCACATCCCTGCCCGCATCCCTGCCCGCATCCCTGCTCGGCGGGGAGCCTGCTTCTCCCTCTCCCACTCCCCCTGCTTGTGTTCCCTCTCTCGCTGTGTCTCTGTCAAATAAATAAAATCTTTTAAAAATAAATAAATAAATAAATAAATAAATAAATAAATAAATAAATAAATAAATAAAAACTACCTATTTGATACTGCAGTCCAGCCTTTTGTCCTAAATGATTCTTTAGACTCAATTACACTTGAGAAATTACCTTAACATCTACCACAATACAATCAACATGGAGGAAATTTGATGCATGTAGGAAAAGGAATCCTAAATTATGTATATCAGTTTTAAATACATAGATACCTGCAGGCATACACACTATCTGAATACGGGATGTAATTTCCAGGAGAGCAGAATCTTTTGCTTGTTTTTCACTGCAGTCACTGCTGTATGTTCAGAACAATACCTCACACATAGTAGGTATTCAATAAATATTTGTGGAGGGTCTAGTTTGCTTTATTAAGACAACCTATGTTCTTCTGAGGATAGATAAAACAACTTCTATAAAGAAATATGTGTTTAGTAAATGTATATGAATATATACTTATAATACAATGCATGTTAAAACAAACATAGCATGTAGTATGTATTATATATATATGTCCTTTATATTTAAATATATGGCTTGGCTTGTGATGGCTTTTATTTGGAAAATTAGCATTTTATCTTAAATTTAAAGATGTACTCATTCAGGATTGAAAATCATTAAATTTTCAGAGTAGTCAGAATCAGATCGTTCAGTCTCTAGTCAACATTCCACATATTTAGCTGATAGTAGCTTGTGTTCTGTTGACTGTGAAAAATGACATATCTTTCTGTCGAAGAGATACAGACCTACAGACACAAGGAAATTAGTCATATTGCAGAAGCGATATGCTGATTCATTTCTGTTCATAAACTGAATCTCTTCACTTAAAGTCATCTTCCTTTGCTACTCTTTCTACTCAGAGAAATTGACCCAAATATCTAGATCACAATCTGTGTAAGGGAGAAAAACATTTTGGAGGGGTGGAGATAAAATATTATACTGAGTAGACTGTGACTGGTTCTAGCAGCCTTGGAAGAGTCCCTGACTTTAATGATTATCTATGTATCCAAATTCTACTTTTGTGTATGATCAAATATTTCACTTGTTAGTGGGCTTTCCACAGCAGTCAGACAATTCTTGAATGTCAAAAAGCTGAGCCAGGACTCTCTGCTTCAAACATTTGTAGGGGGCAAGTAAGTAAAGTAATTTACTATTCGGTAACTATTCAGTTTGCTTGTATGAGGCTAGACAGCTTCAGGCAATTGTCACCATCCCAAATATGGGTGCATTTTGCCAGATTTTCTGAAAGAATTGAGGAAACTTTGTTTTTATTATGAAATCTTCTATTTTTAAATATTTGAAATAACTGATTTTTTTTTAAAAGGAGAGACTCTGAAGACAGAATAATACAGATCTGCAGTATGGCTTCAGGCCTGGATTATATAAGGGGACTGGATGTGCACACATACATGAATGCCAAGTTTTGGGTTTCAATTTTTAAGGCTTAACAGCCCCCGCTTTAAAGTACAGGTCTTACAGCTTAAACTTATTTGTTTCTTTGCTTTTCTCCTCTAAAACTTTCTCTTAACAATAGCAGAACCCCGGGCGCCTGGGTGGCTCAGTTGGTTAAGCAACTGCCTTCGGCTCAGGTCATGATCCTGGAGTCCCGGGATCGAGTCCCGCATCGGGCTCCCTGCTCAGCAGGGGGTCTGCTTCTCCCTCTGTCCTCTTCCCTCTCGTGCTCTCTGTCTCTCATTCTCTCTCTCTCAAATAAATAAATAAAATCTTAAAAAAAAAAACAGCAGAGCCCCAAAGAGTTGACTCAGATGGTCTAGAAGGCTGAATATGAACATATACCCCATAAGCCAATTATCTTGTTCTTGTCTCTAAAGCATAGACTAAAGTACTTGCTGAGAATAGATTGCATACTACAAACCCAAATCAACAACTATACAAACATATCCCTATGTATAAAATGTGCCCAAGGACAGGTTCGGTAACCATTACAAGAAAACCACTTGAACGGATTTTTTTTTTCAGAGTGAATCATTCACCCCCATTGAAATGACTATGCAATTGGCAGAGAAAGCATTTCCGTGCCCTTGATTAACATGGCAGATTTATTTCTAATCTGTCCACTGTAAACACATCATCTCTTCTCTCCCTGAGCTTGATCAGGGAGGTTCTTCTGCACGGCAGCCTGGCTGGCTTGTCTCGTCACATGCTCTGACATCTGCCAGTTCTTCAGCAGATGCTGCCATTGTGAAGTCTTAGTTTAAACCACTCCGTCCTCTGGGAATATCCTGAACAGAAATTTCTCTGACACTCAAAAAATTCAGAGTCTCTAGTGAAACCTTACAGAGAGTTCATGAGATAAAGTAGCCTGCTCTTCAGGTCACTTATTCTTGTTTACTGCATGTTGTCAGATTTATTAATTTTATTCTAACAGAATCAGAGCTGCTTTTTTTTTATGAATGACCTATGGCCACCATAAGGCCATTTGAACAATTGACAGTTGCTGCACACCCGATATGCCAGATAATTTGGTCTTTTCCTCTCTCATCACACATTAAAAGAACAAAAATTCAATTTTTGTACATTCTTTGAAATAGAATATTGACAAGTAATTTAAGTACCGTTCACTAGGGAAAACATATGAATAATTTTTCAGTTCCAAATTAAATTGCTAAAAGTGAAAATAACATAACTGTAAAGTCAAGCCTCCGACCAGCGTCAAAAACAGCAATATATCCATCAAAGTGAAACGTATGCTGTTTTGATTCATGTGCGGCATTTGGAGGTTGGATATGTTTGCTAAACAGTCACGGTTAAATGTATTCTCTACTGATTCACTACATAGTTGTAGAAAGAGGAACAGAGTTGATAGGCAAAGCTATGTGTTCTTCTTCTCTGACAGAATATTAGTACATAGGAAAAATCAGGACAATGCATGCTAACTGAGCCTTAAGACTACTTGAACAATCTCTCTTCTTCTTTTTTTAGTTGTCAGAATAGAAACTACATTCTTTCCAAAATTTACCCGTTTCTAGCTCACTTCATCTCATCAATCCTCACATCATTCTGTGTTTGCTTACAAATCTGAACTCTTCTTTATTTGATTCTCGTTTTGAAATAATGCTAAAGTTTGCCTATCCTGCAAACAAAATGCCCTACACTCTCTCATAACATCTTTTCTCTCTCCTTTCCCTTTAGCCTGAAACTTATTGAATCATCTGAACTTCCTCACTTCCCCTCTACCCTCTAAACCCCAAGGGCAAGCTAGAACCACCCCTTGATGGATACAAGAAAGCAACATATTAGATCCATTCACCTTTTCAGTCATGTAACATTTGTAAACAGCACTGCCTTCTGAGAAATTCCTTTTCTCCTTGTTCTCTTCCTACCTCTCTGCCTCTTCCCTGGCTTTCATTCCTCTTCCACCCAATGTAGATATTCCCATTACATTAGTACACTCCTCATTCAGTGTTCTTCATTCTTCATAATATTTCTCATTCACAGAAGTCTTCATCCATTAGTATTCTCCTCAATGACTTTTATTTAATGGGTTCAACAATCCCATAGGATCATTAAGTTGATAAAAGCTCTAGATATGTCCTAGATATGTCTGGACTTAGTACCATAATACAGCATTGTGCTTGAAGGTAGGCTCTCCAGCATGACCATTACTAGAAGCGACACAGGGCTAAATAATTCTCTAGGTCTCAGTTTTCTCAACTGCAAAATAATAATAGTACCTACCTTACTGTTGCGAGAATGAAGTGAGTATAGACGAAATGGTTAGACTAGCATTAAGAACATCACAAACCTTCAATAAATAATCTACATTCCTGTTATATAGGTCCTTCTATCCAAAATTGGTCTCTCCCTTAACTCTTGATTTCCTGTGCCCTATTTAGTTCTCCTTCTCCAGACTCAGCTCAGTAGTCAACTTTTTTTATGAACTCTTTTACTTGAAAATTTCCAATGAGTGCTTGTTTCAACTAGAAGTAAATCCAACACCTAAATCTCATCTAAATTTTGGCTCCTACCTTCCTTTCCAAACTCACTTCCTATCACTATTCTCTGTGTTCAGTGACCATTTGTTAGGCAGTGAAACTGGCTGAGCTCATTCTCACTAGATGACCTGTGAGAGAGTACATTTAGCTCAGACCCAAAAGAATGCCCTCTCTTTAAGTCCCACTTCTTAACTCAAATGGCACCTCCTTTAAGAATCCTGTGTTGTCCATCCAAATCAGAGCAACTCCCTCTAACATTCACCGAGTCACTATCTACTAATGTTCATTTTTCTCATACCACTCAGGCATTCTGAAATTACACTATTTATTTGCTTATTTATCTTTAGTCCTCCCATATAGACTGTGAATTCCTTGAGAGCTGGGACTCTACTTTTTCATCACTGTGGTTTATCATACTTAGAATGCTGCCTGGCATATAATAGAAGATTAAAAAAAAATATTACCTGGATAAATAAATCATTTTATGTTCTCCTGATAGAAATAATCTTTCCTTATTCCAAACAGCCATGATACTTCATCTATATAATTTTCTTCATATTTTTCACTTTCTAACTTATACTGAGATATTTTGTGAATATGTCTTATTTTCCTCATTAGACTCTTAAGCTCCTTGAAATTGGGAACGAAGCAATGTTCATCTCTATACATCTTTTTTAGCACTTTGCAGGTACTTTTTCACATATTAGGTGACCAATAAATATTTGTAGACTAGAGGAATGAGTAAATGCATGCGAAATCTCTCTCTCTCTCTCTCTCTCTCTCTCTCTGTAGCTGAGTGAATATCTAATTGGTTTTAAAGGACATTAGAGCTCTGCAGTTTCATATAAATATCTTCTTAGAATTAAGCCTCAAAGCCCTAGGCTGTTAGACATGAAATAAACCACTGTATTCAATAAATTCTACCAAAAATGTATTGGCCATCAAGGCACAGGTTATGCATTAAATCTACCAACTATTTTTTTTTCTAGTGGTACCAATAACAATATAAAAAATATGGTAAAAATACCTACACAACACGGAAATAAGAATCAAGAATGTCACATAAATGAACAACAACAAAATAACAAGCAGAACAGAATAAACACATGAGACAAAAGCTAATAGCAGTAGTTGTTTTTAAACCAGGAATAATTATAACATAGAATAGCTGATCAGATAACTGAAGGTATTTTTTTAGTCTTAATAAATGAAGAAGGGCGCCTGGGTGGCTCAGTCAGTTGAGCATCAGATTCTTGATTTTGGCTCAGGTCATGATCTCAGGTCATGGCATGGAGCCCCGTGTAGGGCTCCATGCTCAGTGCAGAGTCTGCTTGTCCCTCTACCTCCCCCTCTGCTTCTCCCCCTGTGTTCTCGCTCTCTCTCTTAAAACAAAATCTTTAAAGGAGAAAAAATAAAATAAATAAAAATGAAGATTAACTGTTGAATAGAAAAGAAATTGAAGCTTCAATATAAGAAGTTAAATGAAGAACAAATATCAGAAATATATTTTTATTTATTTTTTTATTATGTTATGTTAATCACCATACATTACATCATTAGTTTTTGATGTAGTGTTCCATGATTCATTGTTTGCATATAACACCCAGTGCTCCATGCAGTACGTGCCCTCTTTAATACCCATCACCAGGCTAACCCATCCCCCCACCCCCTCCCCTCTAAAACCCTCAGTTTGTTTCTCAGAGTCCACAGTCTCTCATGGTTCATCTCCCCCTCCGAATCCCCCCCCTTCATTTTTCCCTTCCTGCTATCTTCTTCTTTTTTTTTTTTAATTTTATTTATTTATTTGACAGAGAGAGACACAGCGAGAGAGGGAACACAAGCAGGGGGAGTGGGAGAGGGAGAAGCAGGCTTCCCGCTGAGCAGGGAGCCCAATATGGGGCTCAATCCCAGGACCCTGGGATCATGACCTGAGCAGAAGGCAGACGCTTAACGCCTGAGTCACCCAGGTGCCCCCCCCCCTTTTTTTTTAACATATAATGTATTATTTGTTTCAGAGGTACAGGTCTGTGATTCAACAGTCTTACAAAATTCACAGCAGAAATATATTTTAAAAACCACAAGAAGTAAGATTCATCTACACAAACTTTCAAGTATTAGCTCAAATCAGAGCTGAAATGTTATTAATGTTTTCAAAGTCTATTAATCTGGGTCACTAGAAACATTACTTCATATTGTTGCTAATTCACATTTAATGAAAAAATAATGATAAAATAGCCTCTATCAAAGAATTTAAAAGCATTTTAAAAATTGTCATAAATTTTACATTCAGAAGAAATTGCTCTCAAATAATTATATATGTTTTTCAAATTTGATGTTGAAATAAGAGTATAGCATTTTCAAGTTGTCAGAATTATGATTTTCCTCTTAAATATTGTTTTAGTGAGATGTTATTGCAAACTGTCTGATTTAACTTAAATTTCAACGCATCATTTTGGTGAATGTGTTAGAGATGTTATACGAATATACCAATAACTCTTTGATAAAGAAACAGGAATGGACATAAGGATATTTAGAATGAATTTTTTTTAAAAGATTTTATTTATTTATTTGAGAGAGAGAGAGAATGAGAGAGAGCACATGAGAGGGGGGAGGGTCAGAGGGAGAAGCAGACCCCCTGCCGAGCAGGGAGCCCGATGCGGGACTCGATCCAGGGACTCCAGGATCATGACCTGAGCCTAAGGCAGTCGCTTAACCAACTGAGCCACCCAGGCGCCCCTAGAATGAATTTAAAAGTCATTTTTATTTTGTGGTGCCTAGGTGGCTCAGTCAGTTAAATGGCAGACTCTTGATTTCAGCTCAGGTCATGATCTCAGGGTCTTGAGATCAAGCCCTGAGCCTTGCGTCTGGCTATGCGCTCAGTGGAGAGTCTGCTTGAGATTCTCTCTGTCCCTCTCCCTCTGCCTCTCCCTACCCCATGTGCTCTCTCTCTAATAAGTAAATCTTAAAAAAAAAAATCAATTTTGTTTTTTTAATAAAATTTAAAAAAATAAAATAACTTATTTTATAAAAAATATTTAAAAATATATTCTTACGTGGTTATAAGCGGAAGTATAGATTTTAAGAATGTGTTAGTTTCTCATTTAAATAAATAGTTAAAAAAAGAATAGTTTAAAAGAAAACTTTTAGCAAGCCTACACTGAGACATTTCTCCTTATAAATTCAAATCTGTCTAGAGTGTATGCCATGCCACTTATAATGCCTATTACTCCTTTTATCTTTGTATCTCAAATTCTGCTTTTATGTAAGTCATAGCATCTTTTTTATGTACTATTAAAGCAGTATTTTCTTTTATTAATGTCGGCTCCTGTGCTCAGTTCTTCCTATTCCTATCCCTATCACTTTTCACCATGAAACACAATCTACTCACTGCTTATATTATGGACTTTCATTACTCTGTTAAAGTCATAAAATGATTCTTTGCCATTGCCTATAGCATATAATTTAAAAAGTCCTACCACTGCATACAAAGTAATTATGATCATTTTTTTTCTTCAGCAGCATTTGCTACAAATTTTTTTGTATATTTCTTTTCCTCCAGCAAATTTTTATATATTTCTTTTGCTCCAAGTTGGTAGAAGTTTCCTACACATGTCTAACAATTTCATGACTCCGCATTCCTACATTCTGTTCCCACTTTTTAAAAATGCCTCCTTCTACTTATTGGTTGAAAAAAATACTACTTCTTTGAAATCCAGCTGAAGACTGAACATACCTGTCAGAACTTTCTTGATAAATGTAGGCAGAATTGGTGACTCCGCTCCCTGTGATTCTAGAATATTTTGTATGAACTAATTGTCTTACTCCATATACTACTTTGCAATGTAATTATTTGTATTCTTGTGCCTCTTACCAAAACCTGGACTCCTTGAAGTCTTGGATATATCTTATTTATCTTTGAATGTTTTTTAGAAAATGGATAGATAAATAGATGATATTTGATGTTTGGTTTTAATGATGAGATTATATATTTCTTATAAGTTAATACATTTTAAAGAAAAAATACATCAATAAACATCTAACACTGTTGCTACAGCTTAGTACATCAACAATTCCTACGGCTTTGGAATAATTGACTCTAGCAAGTCACTTATTTTATGATCTGCCACCATTGTTGAGATCAACTTAATAATCTCTTTGGGAAACATGGATTTAGAAACACACACAAAACTAATAAATGGAAAATTGTAGCCTTCGTTTCTTTGTAAGGTTTATTTGACTATATTCCTTTCACCTAATCACAAAATAGAAGTTTAAAATTCTTTGACTGTCTTTCTGGCATTTTTATTTTATGCCTAGAAGGCATCTCACATTATGCTATAAGCTGCCACAATCTGTGACTTTTCTCTAGGTAAATTTCCAATAAAGAGACACTGACAAAAATGGAGTGACAGAGGGTGACTTTAAAGTAACCACTCAGTCACAGATGTGCTCCTAGAAATGCATTAGTGCCCAGGGACCAAATTACATGCCACCAAGTTAAATCCTAGCAAACTGATACTGGTAATAATGTAATCAACTGAAAAAGTACCACCAAGTTGGGTTATCAATGATTCTTGGAGTTATAATAGCAGTCTATTTCCATTAGAAAAAATACATCATATACAAGATAGTATCCTTTCTCCTCATAAAATAAAAAAAAAAATGCAAGTAGTTTGCGAGATATTTTTAGTATAACACTCTGTCATGCATGTGTTAGACAAGAAGATAGTAAACAGCTATGAACTTTTGTCCTTAGTTTTTCTCACATAGGGAGAGCATTCGCTGAAGTGTAAAAAAGAGAAAATAAAAATAACTTCAAAGAAAGCTAGAAGCAAGGAGGGCAGGAGATGAGCAAGGAGGACAATTGAGGGAATTAGCAAGAACGACTGAGGAATGCCTACAATATAACATCTCTTTCAGATCATATCAATTTTCCTCAGGTAATATTTTCAGTAGCAATTTCACAGTTTCTGAACCCCAATGCTTTTTTTCTGTGTGCAGTACTCTTGCTCAGAAAGCAATAACTTCTCAAAAACAACCATCATGCACTCTCTTTTGTCAATAAAAGGCAACAATGCCTGAAGCATGACATTTAAATATGTCTTAAATCACTCATGCAGCCCTTCCATTAATATTGCAATACAGCCATAGAGCCTTGTTCTGTGTCAACTTTATGGATTCCATTGTTTAATTTAAAACAGATATTGGGAAGATCTCTCATGAGTTATTTTATGACTATTCCTTTCACCAAAAGCTTGCATGTAATTCCATAGATATTAAGTTTTTGAATCTGGACAGTGAAATACTGTGCACATAGATTTTTGTTAAATTGAATTTTCTGAACATTTTAGCAGATTTGATGTACCATTACTAGATACTGAGCGACCATTATTTCTTGGATTTTCACAACTCTCCATAAGTTGTATAGCTAGAAGCAAAGACTGTATACAACTCTACATCTAGCTGACCTAAATCACACACCTTCAGATAATGAAAAAAGAGTCAAACACAAACATGTTTTTGCAAACAGATAACTTGGGTGAAATCCATGGTATCCTCACCTAAGTGGCTCTCCATATTTGGACCAATCCTGGTACCAATGACATTGTGTCGGGATCCTCGGTCACTTCTGTACATTTACAAGGCTTGGTGCATTTGTTGAATTCACTGGGGCTAAGAAACCAATTTAGCCCCAAGTGAATACTTTGTTCTACTTCAAAGATTATTGGTTGGGGTTATTAAGAGCTTGGGACAATAAAATAGGCTTACTAAAAGGGTGGGTAAGTAGTTTAAGACTAAGATTGGGAAGAATGAAGGTAATCTGGAAAGGTTGAGAAAAAAAGCACTCAGCAAGTATTACAAGTACTTTGCACTATTCCAGATGAAGGAGATAGAAATATGGTAAGAGACAATTTTATTTTCAAGCTTAAAGTCAAGGAAAATATAGATATTACAAAATTATACAATCTAAGATGAAAAGTACTAGAATCCAGATACATATGAAGGATATAGGACTGAGCAGTTCAAATACGACTCAGGAGGAGTGGAGTGTGTGATATCCTAGATAATAATGCTTGTACATGAATTAATCATTTAAACACTGGTAATTCTGACTCAGTAAGATATACCTAAAAATATGATCTTCCTCACTACAATATAACTTCTGCTTTAGAAAATGGAATTGTCTTTTAATTTCCCAAAGAGACTAAATTACTTTCTACTTTTGTGCTATGTTTTGTATCATTCACACTGCCTGAATTCTGCTTTTACCTGTGAATAGTGAATAATCATAGTTTTTAATCTACCTTCTATTTTATCTCCCATATTAATTCACTTCCAGATAATAATTAATTCACTCCAGATAATATTTAGTTGCTTCCCCTCTATGCTCAGAGCACTTTATATTTATCTTCACTTTGTAGCTTATCATCAACTTACCTGTAGGCTTTTCTTTTCTTGAGGTTAAGAAATGTACCTCATTCTTCTCTGTAATTGCCTCAGTGCTTGATATATAGAAGGTGCTCAATAAGTGTTTATTAGATGAATAGACGACTTCATGCATGAAACTACTCAAGATTATTTAAGAACAGTTTGTGACCTCCACAGTGTAACATGAAGGTTGCCACCCTCATCCATCTGCCATTTGCTTAAATCCATCCTTCCGAATCTTGAGGCTATTTTCATCTTTGAATATTTTCTATAAAAACCACCCAAACATCAGTGAAGATTAAGTAAAGATAGACAACTTTCCAAGACAAAGCAGAATGCAAAATTCAAGGTAGGTCATGAGTTGTCAAGAAGACATTTTACGAATCTCACAGTTTTACTCAGACCTAACTCTGAAAACCACCTTACCTAGAATTTCCTGTTCTCACAACGCTTAGTGTTTATTTTAATGACATCCCCCAATATCTCTTTATAGATATCATCCAACTCAACGATTCCATGTAATGTAGCTGGCAAACTCTGGAGTGCTTCTTACAACACTTGATGCTCCAGACCACCATCTTAAGAAAGAAAGAAAGAAAGAAAGAAAGAAAGAAAGAAAGAAAGAAAGAAAGAAAGGAAGGAAGGAAGGAAGGAAGGAAGGAAGGAAGGAAGGAAGGAAGAAAGAAAGAAAGAGAGAGAGAGAGAAAGAAGAAAGAAAGAAAGAAAGAAAGAAAGAAAGAAAGAAAGAAAGAGAAAGAAAGAAAGAAAGAAAGAAAGAAAGAAAGAAAGAAAGAAAGAAAGAAAGAAAGAAAGGAAGGAAGGAAGGAAGGAAGGAAGAAAGAAAGAAAGAAAGAAAGAAAGAAAGAAAGAAAGAAAGAAAGAGAGAGAGAGAGAGAGAAAGAAGAAAGAAAGAAAGAAAGAAAGAAAGAAAGAAAGAAAGAAAGAGAAAGAAAGAAAGAAAGAAAGAAAGAAAGAAAGAAAGAAAGAAAGAAAGAAAGAAAGAAAGAAAGAGAAAGAAAGAAAAGCTTATGATGGTCACACTATTAAAAGAAGGCTAAAAGAATTGTCAAAGCTTTCTTTTGTTGAACCCACTTCAGAAATAGCTATTATTATCTGAACTATCGTCTTCTTAAGGCTGAGAGGAATGAAGACATAAAATAAAACTAAAATAAGCCAAAAATTCAGGCTTGCACCAGGCTGCTGAAATTTCCAGTTGTTCTGAAAACAGCTTTCTCTAAGCAGGGTAGATTTTTTGCTTAGAATTTCAATTCTATCTAGCCTCCCCAGGTAGACAGAGGCTAAGAGGTTATACAGTTGGGATAACAGAAAGAAAATTGTTTTACAGGGAATAAAGCTAATAACTAGCATTTGAGTGGATTTTTGAAGGGGACACAGATCCCAGGCAGAAAAAAAATGAAGATACAGTAGTCCTCCATTATCTGTGGTTCTTTTTTCCACAGTTTCAATACCCATGGTCAACCATAGTCCGGAAGCAGATGATCCTCCTTCTGAGATACTGTCAGAAGGTCACTAGTAGCCTACCCCTATGTTGCAATGCCTACGTCATTCACCTCACATCATATCATGTAGGCGTTTTATCATCTTACATCATCACAAGAAGAAGGGTGAATACTGATATGAGTAATTCTTAATCTCAGGAAACAAACTGAGGTTTGCTGGAGTGGTGGGGGGTGGGAGAGATGGGGTGGCTGGGTGATAGACATTGGGGAGGGTATGTGCTATGGTGAGCGCTGTGAATTGTGTAAGACTGATGAATCACAGACCTGTACCTCTGAAACAAATAATACATTATATGTTAAAAAAAAAAAAAGATAGTAAGAAGGGAAAAATGAAGGGGGGGAATCGGACAGGGAGATGAACCATGAGAGACTGTGGACTCTGAGAAACAAACTGAGGGTTCTAGAGGGGAGGGGGGTGGGGGGATGGGTTAACCTGGTGATGGGTATTAAAGAGGGCACGTATTGAATGGAGCACTGGGTGTTATACACAAACAATGAATCATGGAACACTACATCAAAAACTAATGATGTAATGTATGGTGATTAACATAATAAAATAAAATTTTAAAAAAAGAAGGGTGAATATAGTACAATAAGAAATTTTGCGAGAGACCACATTCACATAACTTTTATTACAGTATATTGTTATAATTATTCTATTTCATTATTATTTATTATTGTTAATCTCCTACTGTGCCTAATTTATAACTAAACTTTATTATAGGTATATATGTATAAGAAAAACATAGCATATATAGGGTTCAATATTATCTGCCATTTCAGGCTTCTACTGTGGGTCTTGGAACATAATTCCTGTGAATAAGATGAGACTACTGTATGAATGATGTTGCTAATGTTATAAGGAAGAGATTTCAGATTTCATAGGAGCTTACCCTCTTGTGATATTCTGGATATTTTATCATTTATGGTAAATTTCAAAAATGACCACAAGAGTTTGAAGCCCTTCCCATCAAAACATAAGAGGGTGGGAATTCTTCTACCCACAACGTTAAAAACAAGTTTGTCTTGTGACTTGCTTTAATTAAATAAATGAATCAGAAACATTATTTTGCCTCCAGCCTAGGCCCCAAGAGGACTTGTAATTTTTATTAAGTTCTTGGACTACCTACCATCTACTAAATGTGAACAGGCTCTGCCTAGATTGTTAGTTGGACAGAGACATGTGGTGTAGACACCCTCATGAGCCATGTTAGTAGAGAGACAGCAGATATGAGAATAAGACCATTTCAGATATCACAGCCCATAGCCAAAACCATCACCAACCACAGAACTATGAGTGAGCGCCACCAAGCTCAACCTAGTCTGGCATATAAGCCAAATGATCAGATGATCAAAAGATTCACTAACAATAATAACGGTTGTTGCTTTAAGCATTAAAGTTCTGGGAAGGTTTACTTGCATATCAAAAATTTGCTGATGCATTCTTTATTATCACATTCACTAATGATTTATTAAGCACTACTTTGTGCCCATTGTATTAAGAACTGGAGATAAAGAGGTGAACAAGTCATACTCTCTGGTTTCAAAGTGTTCAAGGTATATCTTTTGGGGAATATACTCAAACAAACATTTTAATACAATACTACAAGTGCTATAATAGGCATAATCAGAGAATGCTATGGAACATCCAATTTAAAAAAATGCTATATAAAGTGTGTACTTATATGAATGTATTCTTATTTAAGCATTTCTATAAAGTTAAAATAGCCAAACTGATATTCTGTCTAAATGTAGTGTGCTGAACTGGTACCCTCTGTTTCCCAAATATTCAAGGGGTTAGAATAAAAAGAAATTTAATCAAAGCCATGCCAGTGAAATTACTTATTCCAATTGGGCTTTTACCATAGTTCCCAAGGAATAAAATTATTTCCCTTGGCTAGTTGTTCTTACTTTTTAATGATTTAGAAAGAATATTAAAAGCAGATTTCTCTGTCGTGGAAAGTCAGCCCATATTAATGCTCTTACATGGGACAAGATCTCTTACCCTAACCCCTGAAAACCTCCACAACAAACCAACCATGTCTAAGGAGAATCTGACTAACCTTCAGGGGATCTTTACATTGATCTGTCACAGATTCTTCTTGATTTAGTAGGATAACTCTCTTTTGTTTTTTTTACCACAATTTCTTCTAAGTAATCTCTTAGAGTACACACTCCATTAGATAGATTTTTACATTATTATTCCCTAATAGCCAGATTATTTACCCACATTCTAAGAGACTGAAGGAAACCCTAATGGCTTGATATAGTAATGTACATTTTTGAGTGTGTTTAGTAATATAGTAATTATTCTAGTTTCTCAAGGTGAACACAAGTTTATATGGTGAAGTAATCACTCAGGAACCAGGAAGATTGATGTGAACCTATGTTTTGAGTGATTTTGATATTGTACATAAACCTGCTGAAGTCAGAGTGAAAAAAAATCAACTTGAAAAATATGTCTTATTCAATGTGCAAAGATTGAAGCAAACATTTGATATGCAGCTAATTTCTAAGTTTCTTGTTTTGCTTTTTCTCACATCAGCAAATGTGCAGTCAATACAGTATGTGCAAAGCCTCAGATATAATTATGTGTATAAAAGATTGTAAATAGCCTTTCAATTTTTTTGTAATTTACATATTTTTGTGTGCACAGAATATTCTGGAATAAATACATGATACCCAAAGAAGGTTAACGATAGGAATAGATCATCTTTATTTTAATGAAGCAAAGTTCTTGCATTTCTAATATTTGTGCTCAAATTACATAGTAAACCAAAGCATTAACTTAGCCACTTTCATGAATTTATACACATACACACATGCACAACACATATTCACATGCTTGGATTCACCATTTATTATGTGTTAGCTCTGTGTCAGGAACTGTCCAGGATGCAGAGAGTATAAAGCTAATTAAGTACCATGGAATTTACAGAGGGAACAGATCCTTTCCTTATGAATGAGCGCAATGAGAAAATACACAAAGGTTATAATGGAGAAGAGATCCTGGGGAAAAATAAAACCCAACTGAGTACACAGGAGTTGGAAAGTAGTGACATATTAAGTCAGTAATCAGTCTACTGCCTTGCTATAATAAATACTACTAGAGAATTTTCTTTTTATCAACTAAGTTGATTTTTATAGGCATACAGAAGCAGGTGCTTCTAATAAGTATGGAACTTCATGTGCAATCATGTCACCCCATTCCAGTCTTTACTGTTGTCCTAGGAAATCATGTTTTGGGTACAATTATTTGAGGTGATTTTGATTAGTATTATAATAATCTTGACTTTATATTATGAACAATAAAGAGCTCCTGGCAGGACTAGAAGTGATAACTCCAGTGTTCTCTATTGTCTTATAGAAAGGTCTTCACTTCGTGGTTTCTTTAGAACTACTTTTTAAGCCACAGAACCATTATAAGTGTTAGTTTATTTAACTGGAATATAATCCATTAATTTACTTAGCTAGGTACAGATGAATTGTCATAAACTAAAAGAGATTTAAGAAGTTAGAACATCATCTCCAAACCTTTCACTACGAAGCACTTATTCTTCCCTGTGAATACATCAAACTTGGTAGAGTCATGTGAATTCAACTACTGACATACTGACTGAGGGAAGACACCAATTCCAATAAGTATTTTGAATGTAGGACAAGCTCAAGTTATTTTTTATCATTTCTAAAAAAAATAAATAGAAGTTCTAGTTTATCTCCCCCCTCCTTAATGCATTATCTTGTGCACTGGGAATACCAATGCTTCACTGCTCTAGAGTAAGAAGAGCATATTAATTGCTGCCTAGTATGTACTAAAAGTGAAGCTCTCTGATTTTCTATATAATGTATATATATATAACATATTCTATTTTATTAAAAACATTTATTGTGATCCAGCAAATTAGGTTTATAATTTATTAATGTGCAACTATATGCAGTTTTAAAAATACTATTCTTGGTAATGGAGAGATAGTAAAAATCGTGAAGCATAGTGGTGTTATTGTTAGGTCTGTAAGGTTCTAGACAGGGAAACAAATAGGAGGCAGCTGCATTAATCTTATCAAAAAATAATGTCCAAATTAAAGCAGTGTTAGTAGGAATTGAGAGGAGAATTTTTTAACACAGGACATATTTACGAGGTTGAATCAACAAGACTTAGTTACTTAACAGCTATGAGTAGTTAGAGGGTTGGGAAAGGGTAGGAAAAGAGACAAATCAGGGATAAATCCCTTTTTTACAACATGATTGAGCTGATGAATTCTGATGTTGCCAACAAGGTACAGTAAATATCAGGGGATGACTAAGATTAGTCGTGTTGACTTTGAAGCACCTCTAGAACATGTATTTAGAGATGTCCAGCTGGCATTTGAATGTTAGATCTGAAGTGCCAGCAAGAAGTTTAGAAAACAGAACTATGTGAGTCATCAGTACATAGTAACTACTTCCCAGGGTGAACAAAGACAGATCACGTAGATAAAGACTGCAGAATTAAAATAGCAAACCCCAGTGTCAGAATTCTGAAGAGAACTAATACCTCCTGACTAGACAATGCAAGAAGAGTCTCAAGAGAAGACAGTATGGAACTTGGAGGACTAGGAGTTTGTGATGCCTCAGAGGGCTGATGAATAATTTCCAGGTGTGCAGAAGTAACAACAGTGTCAAAGGTAGCAGAGAAGACCATCAAGACCTGAACAATAAATGTTCACTGTGTTTGGAATTTTGGAATTATAAGGCCATTGATGAAAAGCATGGGAGACATTCCTGCAAAATACATGAGAAAGAAACCACACTGCTGGGGTAAAGAAGTAGGTACAGACACACTGCTTGCACAATCTCCTTGTGACAAGTTTGTAGGTGAAGAGAAGAGAGAAAATAGATGAGAGTAGCATGGAATCAAGAGAAAGTTCTTTTATTTTTTGATGGTCTGTTTTGTTTTCATTTTTGTTCATCAGCAGACTAAGAGTTTTGACAGTATATTGGGATAAGGAATAAGAATGATGAAACACTAATAAAAATTAAAATAAAGCCTAATATTCAAAACAAAAATACCAATAAGGAATGTGATCATGTGATTTCCCCAAAATAAGAGATATTAATGACCAATTTTTTAATGAACTGATTTTTAAACCTTAAAAAGGACAAAGCAAAGTCTTAGAGTCATCAAGAGAGGATATTTTCACCTAATAAAATACATTTCTACATCTCATGAATACCTTCAACAGAATTTTAGTACTAATTAGAATTCCTGACTTTGAGACACATTATAAAATGGGGGAAAATAAACAAATAAACATGATATACTGTGACACATTAAAGATGGCCAAAGTCCTTTAATATTCCACCATTCAAGATGTAGGGCCTATGTTCTTCTCCCTTGAATCTAAATGGACTTTGGGGACTCTTTAAACAAATCCAATATAGCAAAAGAGAAACCTTTCTAGTTTCTGAATCTAGGCCTTAAGAAGAAGCTAACACTTCCTGTGTCTTGACACAGTCTACCTAGCAGCTTTTTGCTGCCATGTGAGAAATCCAACCACCTTGACATGATCACACTGGAGTGGCCAGATATAGACACTGGTCAACTGGCCCAGCTGAGTACCACCTTCCAATCATTTCATCCAAGGTACCAGACATATGAGTGAAGCTGTTTTGACCTTCCATATCAGCCCATCAGCCTGCTGAATAACATCTGTTGACCTCAGTTTATGACACATAGCATAGAATCTCCCATATGAATCCTGATTCACAAAGTCATGAAACATAATAAAATAGTTATTGTTTTAAGCTGCTAAGTTTTTTTTTAAGATTTTATTTATTTATTTGACGGGGGGGGGTGGAGAGAGAGAGGGAGAAAGCAAGCACAAGCATGGGGAGGGGCAGGCAGAGGGAGAGGGAGAAACCGAGCAGGGAGCCCGATGTGGGGCCTGATCCCAGGACCCTGAGATCATAACCTGAGCTGAAGGCAGATGCTTAACTGACTGGGCCACCCAGGTTGCTAAGTTTTGAGGTAATTTGTTATGCAGCATTAATACCTGGAACACATGTTTTCAGAAAGACTATTGTATTTCATAGAAATAAAAAAGAAGTTAGCTACAAAAAACATGTCCCATTCACACCCCAACAATTTTCTTGACAATTATTTATCTTAGCTCCTTCTTTATATGCTACCTAAGGGAAGAAAACAATAGAATTCCTCATGATTTGATTTAGTTTTATTCAATAATGATACATGATCACTTTATAAAAATTTTAAAAATCTACCCTTTACCAAATTTTGATATGACACTAAAAGAAAAAGAACCCTGATTACAATGTTAATGCTATTTTTATACCCATTATCTGTACCTCTAAGTAATGTTCTTTAATTAAGAATAATAAATACATATCACTGTATGTTAGCAAATATTTTCCATTGTTGATAATGCATATTGAAGCAGACTAAAAGAATTGATAGCTAATGTATAAAATATAGTGAAACCTGATCATAGCTTCCAAATAATGCTTCCTTTTCACACAATAGTAACAAAACAAAACCAAAAACAAAATATCCAGGTATGAGCCCAGATGTTCAAGGTAGGTTATTTATGTATTTATTCCTTATGGAAATTGGAGACACTTGAATAATATAAATTATATAAAAAGTTCTATGAAATCTATTTTCTTTCATTTTGTGTGGTTTCCTACAGACTATAATAACCAATTGTTTTAACTTAAATAATGTTGTGTGTGAGCATTTTCACTATGGTAAATTCAGGCACAAACCACAGGAAGTAGTGATGCAATTAATGGAATTTTCTCTATTGAGTCAGTGTTATCTCTAATATACTGCCATGTGTTAGGACTCATACTGCTGCTGGCATGATTTCTTTTGGGGAAAAACAGTAAAAAAGAATCTACTTCTTCCCCCTCAAGTCGTCCCCATCTCCCTACTAGCACTGAGGTTGGAGATTTGGGTGTATTAAGAAGTGAAAGTAAGAGTTTTATAAGTATCTCTTGATAAATTGGTAGATGATATATATAGAGATAGATGGATAGATGATAAAGATAGATAGATGATAGATAGATAGATAGATAGATAGATAGATAGATAGATAGATAGATAGACAGATAGATGATAGATGAGATAGACCCTCTCCTCTACTGTTCAGAATGTTACATGAACTACAAAACTAGAAATTTGAATGTGGTAGGTAAATTGATTATTTCATATGAGATATAACGAATGCAAAACAAATAACATTTTGCAACTATCTTCTAAGATTAAAGATAGTTATTCGACATTAAAAGGAAAGGTTCTAGGGAATTAAAAGTTTAAAAAAAGATTTATGTAAAATTGCTTATCTCTATTTCTGCTTAAATTTTATGTTGGGCACACATTATTTTAACTAACAGTAGTATGAGTGATCCTATTATTTTACTTTCTTATAGTTAAAAAATATGCTTTTGATTGCAGTTTTTGCTGCTTGGAGTACAATAAAAAATGCTGAAAAAGTAATGTTATAAGAAGCAACCCTGGACTAGATTGTTCTATTTATTAATGAGTATTTCTCTGCTTAACAAAAACTAATTAATGTTAAGTACTATTTGAAGAGATATTTTTATGTAAGAGATCAGATACAGAATATTTTTCAGTGCATGATTAGCTAAAAAATATCTGGAAAACAAATTTTTCATGATATTTGCTGTTCATATAATAAAAAAAAATGAATTTCAAGGGATTATATCATACAAGGACCTTTCTTTAAAATTTAATATTATGCAATTAATTTTAACAACAGCATTATTATAAGATGAAGGCTAACCTCTAATAATTCATGTGAAAGTTGTTACTCTGTTCTCTTTCATTAGTGAACACACAATTAACCGATTTAGATAAAACGCAAAGATAAAGACTCATAAATCCTTCATTCATGGACAGATATTTATTGAATGCCTAATACGTGTCAGACATAGTCACAAACAAAAACTCCAGATTGTTTGGCTTTGAGAAATTTACATTCTAAGTGGAAAAATATAGAATAAAATAAACAAAATATAGTATGTCAGATTGCAAATGCTAAGAATAATAGAGTGGGAGAAGGAATACAGAGTTAATGGATCTGAGAAGAGTGTTCTATTTTACATAGTTTAATCAGGGAAGACCTCTCTGAAAAAGTGACCCTTGAGTAGAGCAGAATGAGATGAAGGTAAGAGCCATGTAAATATCTGAAATAAAGAAATTCTCTGCTAAGGAAACAGAATATGGAAAGAGCTTGAGAAAAGGAAAGGGCATGGGCATGAGACATAAAGAAAGGTAAAGCCAGCTGCTAGAACAGATGAATAAGAGGAGAGATTAAAAGGACAGAAAGTAGAGGTGGGGTGGGTGAAGATCCTGGGAGGACCTAGAAGGCCAATGTAAGGGCTTTATAATTAATTCTCAGGAAGATGGGAAGCTATTTCAATGTTTGGAGTGGAGAAGTGACATTTTTCGTTGTGAAAAGATCACTTTGGCTGTTATGTATCATTAGTTACATAATATAGAATTACATTTGTTGTTAATAACAAAGGAAAGAAAATCCAGAATTTCTCATGTTATGAATCATTATAAGAAAGTCAGACAAACCCAGCTCAAAGGTTCAATTTAATTGGTAGTTTTCAAGATATTTGCAACGCATTTTATGGATCTAATTGTACTCAATCTTGAGGTCTCGTCATTATTATAAGCCCTAATGTCAAATATGAAAATTAGAATTTCTCATTAGGGAATTCTGAAAAGTTCTTGGGTGATCTTCCATTAGCCTCACTTTTACTTCCATTTATAGTCTTACATGTCTTTCAAGGTCTAAATTACTATTCATCTAGCTCTCATCCAGCTATGAGTAATTTCTAATAGACAGATCCCCAGTTAGCTTCTGCATAGCAAAAAGTATGTGATGTACTAATTGAATCTCAATTAGCTTACACCATATCTCTTACAGAATTTCAAAACATGTTTGTTACCATATTCAAGATTTGGAGAAAGGAGGACAAATATTTTGCGTTCTGTATTGCTGTGAAAAAGAATCCAACTATCTGTTTAGGACACATAGCTTTTATTATATCCAAGTATAAAAGAAGCCTATAAATAAATAAATGGATAGGGTGCCTTCTTTTATGAGCCATCAGAGAACACCAAAGAGCAGAAGATAATGTTTACTTTAGAGTAAGGGTACAAAAAAAAAAAAAAGCCAAACCACAGGCTCTTTCCTCTGCTCACCTGCGACACTGTGACTTGCTTCAGTTCCAAAATAATTAGAATGAAATGTGATTTCTTATTGGAAAATCACTCAACTGGCTTACTTTAATCTCTCTTAGAGTTCGTTCACAAAGAAAACAACAGTGAAACAGCTAATAAGTCGGGGGCAAAAATAAAGCCAAGCAAATTTATACTAAAAAAGGGTGAAACTCTTCATAATTAGATGGGATGTGAACTCGTTGTGATTTACACAGTAGACTGTACTCCCATTAGAAGTTAAAATATATTTCTTTTAAGAGGCACTGTAAAAGGGAGAGAGTATTATTAAGGCCAGCAACCTAGAGAAATTGAGAAAGTTCAAAGAAAAGAGACGCTGTGCAGGTCTCAGAATATTCAGTTTCTTCATTTTCCCCCAAGGTTTTGGTGAAATGAATGGTAGATTGCACTTTGTTTATGAACACTCAGGTATTTCCTATTAATACAATTTCTCACTATAATGAAAATAATGAAACAAATAATGAAGTCATGGCAGAATTTAAAAATAACTTATGAATAATAGCCTTATAAGTAGTCATCAAATGTGAGATGAAGAGTCCCAATTAACACCTGGTTTTCAATATATACATATTGAAAATATACATATTCAGTCATTATTCTAGGCTTAAGGAATACAGTTCTGAATAAGAAGTGCTCACATTCATGAAGCTTACATCTAATGAAGAGAGACAGATCATAGACAATTAAACAAATCAATGAAAAAGAGCATTTCAGACAGAATGAATGCTGCAAATAAAGTAAACATAGAGGAAAGAGTTGTGAGTTATTGGTTGAATTAGGTCATACTTTAGGAGTCAGGGAAGCAAGGTGTTTCTGAGACTTCAATTGAATTAAAACTGAAAGGGAAGAAGTCATCAGGCAGTATTCTAGACAGAGGACATGGCAAATGCAAAGCCCAAGGAGAGACAGAACTCGAAGCATCAAGAAGGCTCATGTAGCTGGAACACAGAATGTTAGGAAGGGAGACAGTGAGAGGAACTGATCCAGAAAATGTAAGCAGGGATCAAGACTTGAATTTATTTTAGTGTGATGCAAAGCTATTAAAGGGGTTTAATCTGAAGAGAGACCAGATTTGATTTATATTATAAAAAAGTTCCCCTAAGGTCTATGTGACCAAGGTTGAAGTACAAGTTAGAAGGTTAGGGGCACCTGGGTGACTCAGTTGGTTAAGCATCTGCCTTCAGCTCAGGTCATTATCCTGGAGTCCCAGGATCGAGCCCCACATCAGGCTCCCTGCTCAGCAGGGAGTCTGCTTCTCCCTCTGTCCCTCACCCAGCTCCTGTTCTCACTCTCTCTCTCAAATAAAATAAAATCTTTAATAAATAAATAAATAAATAAATAAATAAATAAATAAATAAATAAAAGAAGGTTAGAGGCACAGTTCAGATGAAAGACAATGATATCTTGGGCTAAGAAATTTAACTAAAGTGTCAGGAGAAAATTTTTTAATTACAATAAAGAATAAAGTATTCTAAGAACCCTTAAGCACTTTACAATCATCCAGTAACACATGTACAACTGATGTGCTAATTACAGATCATTCCAAGCCTTTGATTAATATTGGTTCCCTAAGGAGTCTTATTAAGCAAATATTTGTATCATTAAGACTAATTGATTTTCTATAAAAAAAAGACTAATTGATTTTCTTTTAGACATACAGACTAATGCTTTTTACAAGTGAATGCACCAAACTTAAGAGAAGGATCATGTAGAGAACATTATCTATCACAGTTACCTACACATCATCAGACCCCTGGAAACTAGGAGCAGAACATATTCACAGCATGATGCAAAATTAAAGCTACCTGTCCTTGACTTCATCTTCAATAATAAATACTTAAGAACCTGAAAATGATGATGATGACTGATGACTGATGATGAAGATACTGTTATAGTAGCCTTTAGATGGAAGAATAGAAGTACTCATTTAAGGTGTTAAGCATCTTAATTTTTGAACTGTTTTCTATTAGTAGTGATAGATTTAGGCCAGTTCATCCATCACTTTCTTATAGACTCTCTTGTGATGAATTGCAAGAAGCTATTGCATCAGGAGTTCAAGATGAGGCCAAGGAATAGAACCATAAATTTAATGGAGACCGTGATCCTGATTCAGTGTGTGTGTGTGTGTGTGTGTTTGTGAGTGTACACACCTGTGAGCTGGCAGGTGAGACAAAAGAGGAAGAAGCTATTAAAATTTTACTGAGTGTAACCCATGGTACTATTTCTTTACCTACTTACAGGTGATCAGAATAAGACAGTTCACACAGATACCAAACACATCTACCAGCCCAACGTCAAAGATATTATTTACTGTAATTGCCATTCAAATGTTAAACTTTTAAAAATAAAAATCTAAGTAAAGGTGGCCTGCTTTATACATTAAGTCCAAAGAGGACAAGAAAGCATCAATATGCAGAAGAGTGACTAGCACATTAAGTATCTGTTAAAAGAAAAGTCCTTATACAACAGATGAGAATGTCTGGGGTGTTTGGAAGGAATCTCCCCCAGTCCGGTTGCATACTACAATCTCCACTAGCAGCAACTAAAAAAGAAGGGAAATCATAATTACTGGGTTATGCTACTTCAAGAACTATGGATTAGACCCTGAAAGTGGTGTCCATAATTTCTTCAGTCTATTATTGTTGGGTAACATCTGCAAAGTTTTCAATCCAGAATATGCTCAAAGTGCTACTTTTTACACATGTATCCATCAATTAATAGAGATTGAAGTATACTTCAACATTTTCCCTTCATAAATAAGAAAATTGAAATCTTGAGAGATATTCACTTTACCCAAGCTAACACAACTGATTAGTGATTCATGGACCCCAGGGCTTTAAGTTAATAAAATACCATTTATATTACCCTAAGCAACCAAATACCAGGATGATCAATATGATTACTGAAATAAGGTATCTATAATATTCACTTTCTTAAGTTTATATGTAGTGTGTTTCTTTTGCCCTTAAACTCATTTTTGGACACTTACACAAAAAAATACTCCAGTACTTTAAAAGAGAATAGATATTTTTAATAAGCAACAAAGAGTGATTTAAAATACATTAAAATATCTACAGATGAACAGTAATAATTCTAAGTTTTTTTTAAAGTAGTAGGCTTTCAATCTGCACCTTCTACTCTTTTTTTTTTACTTTCTTAAATATCATTATGAATGACAGCCTTTTCATTGAAGACAGTTTACTTTTTGATATTACCCATATTGCCAAATACACTTTTCTTTGTATTTGAATTTCAAGATAAAATGGTGAATTTCTTATGAAAATATTTTAGGAGTCAGGCTCCTATTAGGTTAGGTACATAAAGGGAATACATATGTATTCCCCTTACCATGTTTTTGGTATAAAATAAGAGATGGAACTAGAATATTTAATTAATCGTGTGGCTCTTGAGTAATTACTAATTTTGGTAGACTTCTCTAGAATTATGGTCATGGGCAACTTTTGAAGATTTTGCTTTCTAAAGATGATAACATTCTGTCTTCCTTTGTTTTATTCCTATTTTATTTCCACCTTTGACGTGCAGACACAATAAAAATTTCATCACCTTCAGAACAGCTTAAATCTTTACAACTAGAGAACACTTAGGTACAGCATCAGCTAAATTGGGATAAATAGTAGATTCTGTTATTTTCTCAGCAATGTCCTGCTGAAACTATGCTGAAAAAGTAAAATCATCAAAGCTGGGAAAGCACCAAGAGGCCTTCAGAAATCTTTTACAAGGACTGTTGCTCAAGAACTAGGATTAAGTAAGTAGGTCTTGTTACATGTGCTTGCTGGTCTAGTAAAACACTCTTCTGCATTGTCAGGACTCACTTTAGACTGTTCTATTTACAGTCTTTGAGGTTCCTTTGTCAAGAGGAATTCTAGTCACAGCACCTATGCAAACAATACAGTGTTTTCAACGTATTAATACAGTATGTAAAAAAAAATGTCCGAACTTGGTTATATCTTTTGAAATTGTGTCAGCTGAACTATAGTGACTGAACCAAATAGGACTTTTTTTTTCTCATGATAAAAATAGTCTTAGAAGAAACAGTTCAGACCTGATATAGGAGCTTTCCAATGCCATCAGAGTATCTTCTTTAAATTTTTAACCTTACTCTCCACAGAGTTTGACATTTAACCTCATGCTCATAGGATGGTTGTTCTATTGCCAAGAATTATATCCATACAGGAGGAAAGGCCAAAGGCCAAAGGCAAAAGGCAGAAAGCAGATTTCAGCCAATCCTCTTTCCTTTCAAAACTTTACATGAAGGCCCACCAGTGACTTATAATTTGTTGCCTAGAACAAGGTCATGTGACTATGCCTAGTTTAAAAAAAATGTTTAGGAAGGTGAGTACAATGCCAATATGAAAACAAAGAAAACATTTCCTTAGTTAAGGAAAAAAAGGGTCAAATAGTGTTGACAGACAAGTAAAATTTGTTTTCCCTTACTTATGAAGGAAATGTTTATCTTTTTTTTTTTAAGATTTTATTTATTTATTTGACAGAGAGAGACATAGTGAGAGAGGGAACACAAGCAGGGGGAGTAGGAGAGGGAGAAGCAGGCTTCCCGCGGGGCAGGGAGCCCGATGTGGGGCTCGATCCCAGGACCCTGGGATCACAACCTGAGCCGAAGGCAGACGCTTAATGACTGAGCCACCCAGGCGCCCTGGAAATGTTTATCTTGTTTAAAAGTTAGCTAACGTTAGGGCACCTGGGTGGCTCAGTCAGTTGAGTATCTGACTCTTGGTTTCAGCTCAGGTCATGATCTCAGGGTCATGAGCCTGACTGAGCCCCTGAGCTGGGCTCCACACTCAGGAGGGAGTCTGCTTGAGATTCTTTCATTCCCTCTCCCTCTCGCCCTCCCCTCACTTTCTCTCTCTCTAATAAATAAATCTTTAAAAAAATATTAAAAGTTAGCTAACTTCTCTCTTTTTGTAGACATCTTTGATATTCCTACACATACAGAGCTTAGTAGACCTTTCTTTTTCAGATCCAAAATCAAATATTTTACCCAGGTTCCCTTAATATATTCCTTCCTCTCTTTTTCTATTCCTGCAGGCCCAGGCACCCCTATCCCTAAAATAAAACTCCTCAATAATAATTTTGATTTCAAGATGAGAAGTAGGATACTTTCCTGAAAGGTGGAATGAAGAAAAGGGGCCTTTATGTTTTATTTAGGGTAGCATGTTAAAGCTGAAAAAGAGAGGATTTAAACCCAGGCCTATCACATGGTTGGGTCAACTTGAGAAGCATTAGAGGTTGATTCTCATCAGAAAGCAAAGCAGCTCCTCTGTGAATGGCAGAACATGCAAGTCCCCATACCAATTATAGATGCAACGTCATACAGAACTACACTGAACACAAGTGGGGATTAACCATAGCAATTTCTTGACCAATTCAGGATCAAACATGGATAGCCATAGATTTATGATCATCATGATTTGCCTGGCATGAAATTGGAAGTTGGGTTTATGATAGGTAACATGTCCCCAGGCCATCTTCAGACTGAATATAAAATCATAACTTCAAATAAAGAGCCTTCTCTATAATCTCTGTAATCAAGATCCTTATCTCTGTAAATTTCTTTGTGAAAGGTAGGGATTTTCAGGATTTATTAACATTAATATGCCAACCTATCCTCATCAGTATGTTGAAAGTATTTTATAAAGAGGGATTTCATAATAAATAGAAGTTTGTCATATATAACATCATAAGGAAGATGGTTGAGGGTCATCTTTGAGGTCATTCAGAACTGAGTTTAATTTCAAACTTGGCTATTTCAGCCTGTGCAAACCCCTGACATCCGTTTCCTCATTTTAGAGTGCCATAATAACACTTGCCTCAAATGCTTATCAAGCTTGAATAATAGAATAAACATAAATGCTTGAAGCAATGTCATCATATATTATATGCTCAATAAATGATTGCCACTATTAATAAACCAACTAGAGGGGTGCCTGGGTGGCTCAGTTGTTAAGCATCTGCCTTCGGCTCAGGTCATGGTCCCGGGGTCCTGGGATCGAGCCCCGCATCGGGCTCCCTGCTCAGCGGGAAGCCTGCTTCTCCCTCTCCTACTCCCCCTGCTTGTGTTCCCTCTCTCACTGCATCTCTCTCTGTCAAATAAATAAAAATCTTTAAATAAATAAATAAATAAATAAATAAATAAACAAACAAACAAACCAAACTAGAAGGCAATGAAAAATGACTAAGTCTTCTAGGTCTTATCTATATTTAGAAGAATTTGGGAGATGTCCTTGTGGGTTTTTGTAAAACACACTGATAATTAAATATCATTTTCTACACCATTCTCTGAAAATACATTTTAATGTTTTTTAAAATATTCTGAATAAAGTCACATGTGCAATTGAAAAGCATGTATTATCAGTAGATCCTTTTATCAAAGCAAAAGTAGCCTCTTTAAAGTACATAAACACTCAAGAAAAACCTAAAGGTAGTTTTGGGAAATAAAGGAAGAAGATGGTTACCAAAGAGTTATCAAAGGAAACATTTAAATACCAAAGAATAGTAAATAATAGGAAAAATATCTTTCTTATGATAGGGACTATGCTTAGGACAAAATTATGTGAGCCTGGGAAACCTAAGTGTAAAGTATGCTTGGAGCATCTTACCATAAGAGGAAGAGGGTCACATGGACAGTAAAAAGCTTTACCAGAGCACTTCAATTTTTTATGTTTCATTAAAATGCTATGAACCAAACAGCCATAATATGCCTTCAACATTTACTGTATTTGCTATTATAAGTCTAGAATAATATGAAATATCTAACACAAAACAACATAATGGGTACCCGTAATTCATAGTAAGAAACATGCTTGCACAAATGAAACTCATTCCTTTTTATATATCAGATGAAAGACTCTTTCAATTTTAAAGCATCCATTCTAGCTAAAAGTGCTCATTCAATATTTAAAGAGCATCAACTTTCATCTTAAATAAGCTGTAAATGCTAAAACCTATTGTCTGAACTTAAGACAGTTTTGTTTTTGAGGAATGTACGTTGGGCACATATACATGTAAATATTCACTGTATTCCTGTACTCATTATAGATTCCTCCCCTGTCTCTTTCCAAATAACTATAATTTGAATCTAAAGGAAAGGTCTGTACTTACTCACTCTTTTTTTTTCTTTTTTTTTAAGGGGTTAATTTCTTTTTTTTTAAAGATTTTACTTATTTATTTATTAGAGAACGAGAGAGAGAGAAACAGCATGAGAGGGGAGAGGGCCAGAGGGAGAAGCAGACTCCCTGCTGAGCTGGGAGCCCAATGTGGGACTCGATCCCAGGACTCCAGGATCATGACCTGAGCCGAAGGCAGTCGCTTAACCAACTGAGCCACCCGCCCAATTTCTTTTTTTTTTAATTTAATTTCATTATGTTATGTTAGTCACCATACATTAGTTTATTTTTTTAAATTTTTATTGTTATGTTAATCACCATATATTACATCATTAGTTTTTGATGTAGTGATCCACAATTCATTGTTTTCGTATAACACTCAGTGCTCATGCAGTACATGTCCTCCTTAATACCCATCACTGAGCTAATCCATCCCCCCACCCCCTCCCCTCTAAAACCCTCAGATTGTTTCTCAGAGTCCATAGTCTTTCATGTTTCATCTCTCCTTTCGATTCCTCCCCCCCGCTTTGTTTTTCCCTTCCTTCTCCTAATGTCCTCCATGATATTACTTATGTTCCACAAATAATGACAATTGACTTTCTCTGCTTGACTTATTTCACTTAGCATACTCTCCTCCAGTCCCATCCACATTGATGTAAAAGTTGGGTATTCATCCTTTCTGAAAGCTGAGTAATATTCCACTGTATATATGGACTACATCTTCTTTATCCATTCAACTGTTGAAGGGCATCTCAGCTCTTTCCACAGTTTGGCTATTGCAGATATTGCTGCTATGAACATTGGGGTGCATATGGCCCTTCTTTTCACTACATCTGTGTCTTTGGGGTAAATACCCAGGAGTGCAATTGTTGGGTCACGGGATAGCTCTATTTTTAAATTTTTGAGGAACCGCCACACTGTTTTCCAAGGTGGCTGTACCAATTTGCATTCCCACCAACAATGTAAGAGGGTTCCCTTTCTCCACAACCTCTCCAACATTTGCTGTTTCTTGCCTTGTCGATTTTTGCCATTCTAACTGGTGTAAGGTGGTATCTCAATGTGGTTTTGGTTTGAATTTCCCTGATGGCTAATGATGATGAACATTTTTTCATGTGTCTGTTAGCCATTTGTATGTCTTCTTTTGAGAAGTGTCTGTTCATGTCTTTTGCCCATTTTTTGACTTGATTATTTGTTTTTTGGGTGTTGAGTTTGAGAAGTTCTTTATAGATCTTGGAAATGAGCACTTTGTCTGTAATGTCATTTGTAAATCTTCCCCAATTCTGTGGGTTGCCCCTTTGTTTTGTTGACTGTTTCCTTTGCTGTGCAGAAGATTTTTATCTTGATGAAGTCCCAAAAGTTCATTTTTGCTTTTGTTTCACTAGCCTTTGGAGATGTATCTTGAAAGAAGTTGCTGTGGCCGATGTCAAAGAGGTTACTGCTTATGTTCTCCTCTAGGAATTTGAAGGATTCCTGTCTCACATTGAGGTCTTTCATCCATTTTGAGTTTATCTTTGTGTATGGTGTTAGAGAATGGTCAAGTTTCATTCTTCTGCATGTGGCTGTCCAATTTTCCCAGCACCATTTATTGAAGAGACAGTCTTTTTTCCATTGCATATTTTTTCCTGCTTTGTGGAAGATTATTTGACCATAAAGTTGAGGGTCCATATCTGGACTCTCCATTCTGTTCCATTGGTCTATATGTCTGTTTTTGTGCCAGAACCATGCTGTCTTGGTGATCACTGCTTTGTAATATAGCTTGAAATTGGGCAACATGATGCCCCCAGCTTTTTCTTTTTCAACATTTCCTTGGCGATTCAGGGTCTTTTCTGATTCCATACAAATTTTAGGATTATTTGTTCCAGCACTTTGAAAAATGTCATTGGAATTTTGATCGGGATGGCATTGAAGGTATAGATTGCACTGGGTAGCATAGACATTTTAACAATGTTTATTCTTCCGATCCATGAGCATGGAATGTTTTTCCATCTTTTTGTGTCTTCTTCAATTTCTTTCATGAGTGTTCTGTAGTTCCTAGAGTATAGATCCTTTACCTCTTTGATTAGGTTTATCCCGAGGTATCTTATGGTTTTTGGTGCTATTGTAAATGGAATTGTTTCTCTAATTTCTCTTTCTACAGTTGCATTGTTAGTGTATAAGAAAGCAACTGATTTCTGTGCATTGATTTTTGTATCCTGCCACATTACTGAATTGCTGTATGAGTTCCAGTAATTTGGGGGTGGAGTCTTTTGGGTTTTCCACATAAAGTATCATGTCATCTGAGAAAAGAAAGAGTTTGACTTCTTCTTTGCCAATTTGAATACCTTTTATTTCTTTTTGTTGTCTGATTGCTGTTGCTAGGACTTCTAGTACTATGTTGAAAAACAGTGGTGAGAGTGGGCATCCTTGACATGTTCCTGATCTTAAGGGAAAGCCTCTCAGCTTTTCCCCATTGAGGATGACATTCACTGTGGGTTTTTCATAGATGGATTTTATGAACTTGAGGAATGTTCCCTCTATCCCTACACTCTGAAGAGTTTTAATCAGGAAAGGATGCTGTATTTTGTCAAATGCTTTTTCTGCATCAGTTGAGAGGACCATATGGCTCTTCCCTCTCCTCTTATTAATGTGTTCTATCACACTGATTGATTTGCGAATGTTGAACCACCCTTGCATCCCAAGGATAAATCCCACTTGGTCGTGGTGGATGATCTTTTTAATGTATTGTTGGATCCTATAAACTAGGATTTCGTTGAGGATTTTGGAATCCATATTCATCAAGGATATCGGTCTGAAATTCTCCTTTTTGATGGGGTCTTTGCCTGATTTAGGGATTAAGGTAATGCTGGCCTCATAGAATGAGTCTGGAAGCTTTCTTTCTGTTTCTATTTTTTGAAACAGCTTCAGAAGATTAGGTATTATTTCTTCTTTGAATGTTTGGTAGAATTCCCCAGGGAATCCATCAGGCCCTGGACTCTTGTTTTTTGGAGGCTTTTGATCACTGCTTCAATCTCGTTACTGGTAATTGGCCTATTCAGGTTGTCAATTTCTTCCTGTTTCAGTCTTGGGATTTTATACGTTTCCAGGAAGGCATCCATTTCATCCAGGTTGCTCAGTTTATTGGCATGTAGTTGTTGATAATAATTTCTAATAATTGTTTCTATTTCCTTGGTGTTAGTCGTGATCTCTTCCCTTTTGTTCATAATTTTATTAGTTTGGGTCCCTTCTCTTTTCTATTTGGTAAGTCTGGCCAGTGGTTTATCGATCTTATTAATTCTTTCAAAGAACCAGCTTCTGGTTTCATTGATCTGATCTACTCCATTTCTGGTTTCTAATTCATTGATCTCTGCTCTAATCTTAATTTTCTCTCTTCTAATGCATGGCTTAGGCATCGTTTGTTGCTTTTTCTCTAGTTCTTTAAGGTGTAGAGTTAGTTGGTGAATTGGGGATTTTTCTATTTTTTTGAGTGAGGCTTGGATGGCTATGTATTTCCCCCTTAGGACTGCCTTTGCAGTATCCCATAGGTTTTGGACTGATGTGTTTTCATTCTCACTGGTTTCCATGAATTGTTTAAGTACTTCTTTGATTTCCTGGTTGACCCAAGCATTCTTGAGCACAGTGGTTTTTAGCTTCCAAGTGTTTGAATTTCTTTCAAATTTTTTCTTGTGATTGAGTTCCAGTTTTAAAGCATTATGGTCTGAGAAGATGCAGGGAATAATCACAGTCTTTTGGTATCGGTTGAGACCTGATTTGTGACCCAGTATGTGGTCTATTCTGGAGAAAGCTCCATGTGCTCTTGAGAAGAATAAGTATTCTTTTGTTTTAGGGTGGAATGTTCTGTATATACCTATGAGGTCCATCTGGTCCAGCATGTCATTCAAGGCTCTTGTTTCTTTGTTGATTTTCTGCTTAGATGATCTGTCTATTGCTGAGAGTGTAATATTGAGGTCTCCTATAATTAATGTATTGTTAGCAATATGACTCATTCTTTTGGTTAACAGTTGGCTTATGTGGATGACTGCTCCCATGTTGGGGGTGTAGATATTTACAATTGTTAGATCTTCTTGTTGGACAGACCCTTTAAGAATGATATAGTGTCTTTCTGTGTCTCTAACTACAGTCTTTAGTTTAAAATCTAATTTGTCTGATATAAGAATTGCTACCCCAGCTTTCTTTTGAGGTCCGCTGGCATGGAAGATGGATCTCCATCCTTTCACTTTCAGTCTGGATGTATCTTTAGGTTCAAAATGAGTCTCTTGTAGGCAGCATATGGATGGGTCCTGTTTTTTTATCCAATCTGCAACCCTGTGCCCTTCTATGGGAGGATTTAGGTTGTTCATGTTGAGAGTGATTATTGAAAGATAGGAATTTATTGTCATCATGTTGCCTGTGAAGAACTTGTTTTTATAGATTGACCCTGTAAATTTCTGTTGTAGATCACTCTTGGAGTTTTTCTCCTTTTATAGAAACCCCTTAATATTTCTTGCAGGGCCAGCTTAGTGGTCACATATTCTTTCAGTTTCTGCCGGTCTTGGAAGCTCTGCATCTCTCCATCCATTCTAAATGACAGCCTTGCTGGATAAAGTATTCTTGGCTGCATGTTCTTTCATTTAGTACCCTGAATATGTCTTGCCAGGCCTTTCTGGCTTGCCAGGTCTCTGTGGATAGGTCTAACGTTATTCTGATGTTCCTCCCTCTGTACATAAGGAATCTCTTCCCCCTAACTGCCCTTAAGATGGTTTCCTTCATTCTAAGATTTGTGAGTTTTACTATTACATGCCGGGGCGTTGGTCTGTTTTCCTTGATCTTGGGAAGGGTCCTCTCTTCTTCTAGGACATGAATGTTTGTTTCATTCCCCAGACTGGGGAAGTTCTCAGCTACGATTTGCTCAAATACATCTTCTAGTCCTCTCTCTCTCTCTCCACTCCCTCAGAGATTCCAATAATTCTGACATTGGAACATTTCATGGTGTCACTTATTTCTCTGATTCTATTTTCATGGATTCTGAGTTGTTTTTCCCTGGCCTCCTCTTTTCCCTTTTTATTTATTAAATGGTCTTCCAGGGCACTAATTTGTTCTTCTGCCTTGCTTACCCTAGCTGTTAGATTATCTAGATTAGATTGGATCTCATCGATAGCATTTTTAAATTCTGCCAATTCAGCTTTCATTTCTGCCCTTAGAGACTCTATGCTGCCATTAATTGATTTCTCCATTCTAGCTATTGTCTTCACAACTGCTAGCCTGAATTCCATCTCTGACATCTTGGTTATATCTGAATCCATTTGTAAATCTGCGGCATAAATCATAGTCTCTGAGTCTTTTCTATTTGGGGGATTCCTCCTCCTAGTCATTCTGTTGAGCGGTGGTTGAGGGAATGTATAGAGTTCAAATTATTGACCAAAACCCAAGCAAGATGCACCTGCTTTGTAGAGACCTTAGGGTTGCTGGCCTCTTCTTTTCCCAGCCTGTATTCTGGGGGAGGGGCCTGCCATGCCCTATTTGGGCAGAGTTGCCCTGCCCCTGTGGCAGGGGATGGGCTCAGTGAAAACCGGTTTTGTGGGACTTTTGTTCTCTGGTGGCTTTCCCGGGAAGCTTTCCGCATCTCTTCCGAGAGTCAGAGCAGAAGAGATCATTTCCAACCCTCTGCCTCAGAGCAAAGAGATCGCCGTCTGTTCTTCAGTGAGCTCTCCAGGCCACACAATCTCCATTTCTGTCTGTGCTGCTATAAACTGCAGTCCTGGGTTGTGCACCCCTCTGCAGGGCTCCCAGTCCTCACCTCAAGGTCAGGGCATGTCTCTGCCCTTTGTGCTTCTAAAACAACCAGCTGCCCCCAGTTTGCATGCATAGCCCCGCTCCAGGTTTCCGTCAGGGTGGCTGCCCTAAAGTTCTTTCCCGCCGCTACCAGTCTGTGAGTCCGTGCCCCATCCCCAGTGCTGGAGGCTACTGCTCACCAGAGGTGTAGGATCCCCACAGCCAGGCTCCCTCCTGCTACCATTTATCCTCCAATATCTGCCCATGGAATCATGGCTCCCCGCTTCATACCTTGGAACCAACCGCCTGTGATATTGTTTGTAGAGATGCAGATCTATCTTCTTCCATCTCAGGCTGATTTCATGGGTGTTTAGAGTGGTCTGGTAGATATCCAGCTCAATTCCGGGGACTGGTTGGAATAGGGTCCCCTACTCCTCCACCATCTTTTCCCCCTCTAACTTACTTACTCTTTAAGTTAGAATTGATGATTATCAAGATATGCTCTATTATAGATATATAGGCATAAAAATATAGATTTATTGTACCTGCTATGAACAAAGATGAATAAGAACTTGTCCCTGCCATCGAGGGACGCTCTAGTTGTGAGTGCGTCTAAGCTAGTACTGATATGAGTACTATAATGAGAGAGTAAAGCAGGCATTAGTGGAATGGGGAAGGGAACCAATTTCTTGGCTATTCATTGAAAGAGAAGGTAAAACTGAATGAAGAGTATCACACTGCTATATGGTTTAGTACCTGGAAGAATGGGACAACAGGCAAGAAACAAATCAGTCTAGAGGACAGCTGGTGTCTTTTTTGAAGTGGGAAAGGAAGACATTTCCAGAACTGTGGCCATGCAAAATCCCAAGTAAGGAGACTTGGGTAGACACAACAAATGTCTATGAGTAAGGAGAAGAGTGTGGTTATGTATAATTAGTTTTTAGGGGAGATGGGCTGTTAGATTATCCCATTTGGAGGGCTTTGACATAAGGCTTAGTATATGTTAAAGCTACAGACAAGAAATTGTATTCAGACAATAACACTGGTTGTTCAGAACACTGAGAAAATAATCTGTAAGTGGTTATTTTGTGAAATAGCCCCCAAAATATTTCGGGCAATAGGATTGTTTCCTTTGTGGATGAGCACATTTTAAACCTTTATGTACATTTTTAAAATTCGGATTTAGTTTATATGTAATTTGATGTAATTTGGTGTTTTTAATCTATTCAAATTGTATTTTAATATTTCTATTTTCTAATTATATATTGCTATTGTAAAAACATAATCAATTTTGTTTACTGATCTTGTATTATACAACCTTGGTAAAATCCCATTAACTCAGCTGGATTTTTTGGTAGATCTCATTGAGATTTCTTTATTTACAATCATGTCATATATAAACAGAGAACATTTTCCTTTAGTTACTAAATGCTCAGTTCAATGACTTTTGCTAATTGTATACATGTCACCATCAAACAAGATAAAATAGAAAAAAATTTCATCATTCCAGAGAGTTCCATTTTGCAACCTTCCAGTCAACCCTATCACCCTTGAGTCATTAATTGTTCAGATTTCTATTACCACATATTTTTTTGTTCCTATAATTCATATAAACAGAGTCATACAGCATGTCCTGTTTTGATTCCATTCACCACCAAATACTATTCTAAAATGCAAAGTGAACCTCTGAATAATATTTTCTGCACACAAAATCCTTAAGGTCACCAAAAAAACTGCAGCTCCCAAATTCACCTAAACATCACCTAATGATTGCAGGAAGAACCCCACAGGCACATTTTTAGGTTGATGTGTCCACCATCCAATATTCTAGGAATTTTTATTTAATTTTATTCATCATCTTATATTGGTATGTAGATATTCTGGGTGAAGTAACATAATCATAATGACAGTTTTAGGTAATTTTATTATATGGGATTTTAAGGAGGAAATGAATATATCTAGAATGTTAGCAGAGTATGACAGTGAAAAGGATGGGTGCCACAGTCAGCACATCCAGTTCCTATCCTGATAGTGACAATTTGACCTCAGGCAACTTCTTTAATATCTTCACTTCCAGGTTTCCCAGCCCCAAATGAGGAATATTAGTGCCTATTACACAGTGTTAATTTGATAATTAAATCATATAATAATAGCAAACATTATTGAACTTTAGCCTTTGTCAGGCACTATAACTTACATAGAGTTAACTTCTGTTAATTAATTTAACCCTCTATTGATAATGAATATAATTCATCTAATACATTGTCTGCCGCATTTTCAAAACTCAAAAATTGTTACCAGCTATAATTTCAATATTCCAAAGTATGATGGTTTAATATAATAAGTTATAAACCATGTCACATTCTTAGCCAGGGAGTAGTTATATATCACAATATCACCAGCAACACATATCCCTTGTTGCACACACATATACATACATAAACACACACACACACATATACAGAAATTAGTGTGGCCCTTTCAAATGTCTAATAGCCGTGTGGAATAGTGTCCTAATGGCCGTGTGGAATAGGAAAGCTAGACTTATAAAACTTATTTTTAAAATGAATAAATGGAAGTACATCATAGTTTAGTGATTTACTAGAAATCTCATGAGAAGTCTGGCAAATATCAGATCTGTAAACAGACATCTCTCTTAAGGGTTCTCCTCTTTCCTAATTACACCCAGTGTTTTTCCTATATGAAGGAAACGATTTTCCTTTATAATTTTTTTATTACATTTCTCAAAGCCTCTCTAAAAATATCACTTGCCTAGAATGTGTGACAGTGATTGGCGCCACGGGAAATTTATCACCTTCAGATGGTTTTTTTTTTCACTCGGTAACAGAATGGAAATTAGGACTTAATATATTACTGGTTTTATATACAACTTCCCACAAACAAAGCAGTAATAAATTATTGTACAGGCATACTAAGCAACCGAGGGCTCTAAGTAATCATAAATAGTCATAACTGTCTTTACTATTAGCATTTTAATAATAATTTATAAAAACATAATGAAGTTCTAATCTATCAAAAGTACACTATCAAAAGAGATTTATTTTGGTAAAGACTTACTCCAATGAAAGTAAAAGTGATTGGCTTAAGCCTCATAAAAACATCCCCAAAATATTCTTTACTTAGGAAAGGGTATGTCAATGTGCCCAGAGTTTTGGCACTTCTTCTTACTAAGAACAGGAAAAGAAACAGCTGGAACTGAAAACATTTAAAAGCATATCTTAACATCTATGAACCGCTCAGTTTTTGTCAAGTATTTCATGGCTGTCTATTTAAAAGTTGGTTATCTTGTAAAGAGAAGCTGCTGAAGTTTTGATAATCATATGCCTTGAATTGAAAGTATGCTATTCATTATGATTTAAAATGCTTCGTCTATGTTGAGTTTTAAAACAACTAGAGAAACAGATGTCAGACATCCAATGTTGCTATTCTCAATCAGAGATCATTTTTAGTTTAACTGTTCCTTCTCTACAACTGTAATAAATTTGCTTTCACATGCATTTCTGGTCACAAGAACTGCCACCCCTAAAAAATGTAAAGCAAGCTGAGATTTGCAAATGCCCCAGACGTTGTTATGCAAAGAAAGTGTCTGTCAAGCCTGAAAGAAAGAATTTAGGTGTTAATTAGGAGTGCGTTCAGAGAGTTCTCTAAATTCTAAGAAAGCACAGTTTCTTAAAAGAGCCCCTCCTGAAACCATCAAAGAAATTCAGTGGGGCACTTACTCTTGCTGAACAGGTTGAAAAAGGTGGTAGTAACACAGACTCGGCTCTTTTTCTTGTATTTCCGTGTTTGAGAAATACCTTTTCTGAACAAAAAGGAAGACACAGCCTTCTTTATTCTCTGTTATCACCCACTGATGTCTGCCTTAAATTTTTACCCAGGTGAAGAGCGTGGGTCCAGTGAATATGAGAAATGTTGCATAACAACAGAGCAGGTGTGGCTGGATGTGCAATGTAATTCATTAAATTCTGCTTGTAGACTCCAAGAGACTTTCCTTCTACAAATGTGCCACAACTATTCTCCAACTCACAGACTGAGGAAATGGGATATGAAAATGTAAATATTGCTTCTTTAATTATTTCAAGTTTCTCATTCCTTATTAACAGTGTATTTACTAACTCATGCTTAGCACCTAAAATACTGTTCTTGTCCGTATGCAAAAATCATGCCATAGCATTAAACATGACATAAGACTACTCCTCTCTCATCCTCTTCAAGAGAACTTAGTTATTGAGATGACTAGAACTATCTTATCAGAACAGTCCTGCCTATAATATCTGCATGAAACAGGGAGCCAAAGCAATATTGCATAGTACACTTCTAGTGTAGTTTCCACTTTAACCTTGCTTGTATTTATGTGCATTTCTATAAATCCATGTGTAATATGCAATATGCAAGGTCCAACAAATAACCAAAATGCTAACAGTGACTGTTAGAATTGTATTTCAAGAGAGAAAAAGGCATACTTTTGAATTAAAATATCGTTTAATATTTACCAATTGTTCTATACCTTTCTTCGGTAACCTCTTGTGCCTTGCTATTTTCAGAGTAAATTTGAACAATAGGGTAATCTAATTGTTATTTGGTTATAGCCATCTGTGGCAGGCCAATTAGAGAACAGCCTAGAATCGGGGTGAAGCACTTGCAAGGCAGTTTATTTATAACCTGATATTTATGGGGAACTCTGTAGCAAAACTCAGTCGCATAAGGGCCCAAAGTTGCTGTTTCTGCAATCCACAGTATATTGCGCATAAAGGCCACTTCATCAATCATTCACGGACACAAGAGAAAGACCCGAGTTTTCAAGACCATTTTTTTAGTCATTTTAGTAAGATAATAGTCACAAACAGTGTACTAAAGAAACCAGTTCAATGTATTTTCATCCACATTTGCATAAAGGATTAAACATCAAACTGGAATATTTTTTAAGCAGCTATATATAATTATTTAGGTATAAGAAAAAAATGTTTTCAAATCATTTTCTTTTCTTTTTTTTTTTTTTTAAGATTTCATTTATTTGAGAGAGAGAGAATGAGAGACAGAGAGCATGAGAGGGAGGAGGGTCAGAGGGAGAAGCAGACTCCCCACCGAGCAGGGAGCCCGACGCGGGACTCGATCCCGGGACTCCAGGATCATGACCTGAGCTGAAGGCAGTCGCTTAACCAACTGAGCCACCCAGGCGCCCCTCAAATCATTTTCTCAAAACTTTGATCTAATCTGTAGCTAGGATTCCACCCCCTCAATAAAGCAACAGAAGACATCACATGGAAAGCAGGCAAGAGAAGCAGCATGGTAACGGCGAATGCCAGGAGCCACCCACAGGGTGTGTGTCTGATTTGCCTCACTCGGACTAGTAAGAGCTACTTTATCAGTCAGACGAGGTGGTTTTCTCTCAAGATGGAAGCTGAGCCACATCTTTCATTCTGCAGACACTGGTCAGGCTATAAATCTAGCTTAAGAGATTACTACACATTTGTAAGACTATTCCTTCTTACCTTGAAGAGCAAAATTATCTTACAGGTAATGAAATACTTCCATTTACAAGGTTAGCAAACATCCATAGAAGTACAACATAACTATTGCCAATGAGATGTTATAAATTTTAAAAAGACATTCTTTTATCACTTGGTGCCTGATTATTACTATGGCATTTTTGATGAAATATAGATATGACATGATAAAATTATTAAAATTATTGAATATCAGCTTTGTCCCAAGCATTTTGATTATATTTTCAGACTTCAACTTAACAACAAACCTGTGAGATTATTAACAGTGTCCCCCCCTTTAAAACCGAAGGACCTGAGAGCCTTACAGGTTATTTACTCAAAATCATATAGCTAACAATAGGTAGACATGCACTTTAAGCCCAAGTCAGCTTTTTGTACAATGTGAATATTAAAAATAACACAGTTACACACATGCATATGAGGTGATATGAATGTATATTTATAAGAACATGGCAAACAATAAAGATAATAGAGAAACAAAGGCCTTGTGAAATACTGGTGCTCTCATTTTACACGCCAATTAACCAAAAGATTATATTGTAAAGGGAGATAATGGAGATGGTTCTTAAACGTGCCACATTGGGGAAAGTGCTTTCTAGCCATCAGAATCCATGTCAAGTTAAAGAAAAAAACCTTTTTTTTTTAAGATTAAGATTCAAGCACCCCATTCCAGGTATAGTGAATCAAAATATCCAAAGGCATGCCCAATGATCTTTAGAATTGTTTCTGATGTTTAATCAAGTTGGGGATCCACTTGACCAAAAGTCCAAGGGTCTACTAGTTTCTCCAATTCTTACATTGTGTGAAACTACTTTAGTAATCCCCAAACTTGGGTAAAATTAACAATACGAAAAGAAAAGACTCTTGTTGGCAAATTATCTTTTGGGAGGGTAATGTGCAAAAGTTATAAATGTAGGCAATCATCATTTACCAGCACAATAAAAAGCCAAGATCCAGGGCTTCTGTAATATATATTGTACTTTTTACTATTATTCTCTTTTTTTTTTCCCTTAGATGACTTAGGGATGAATCTCACGGCTGCTAGCCACATGTGACATTGGACAATTATATAAACTTGTCTCAATTTCTTTACCTAAAAAAGAGGTCATATCACATATATCATTATTGTATTGTAAGGATTGAGGGAAAATTCATGTGAGAATGCTTGGTAAAATGGAAAGGTCCATGTACTCAAGCAGTTATGACTATTGATTCATAATAAAACACTGAAAAAAAATACCTATTTCATTCATGTTTCCAAGTTACATCGCTTTGTGCCCTAGTCATCTTCTTTGAGAGTACTTTTATGAAAAGACTAGAATAAGAATATATGCTTCTTCTGATAATAATGGTAGTCTGTTTTCATGAATAAATTTCTATAAAAACTAAACAGAAAAAGAGATGACGAATACTAGGTTTCTTATTTGCTTAAGTCTTGCCTTATTTCTCTTTGGCTTTGGACAGTGAGTCATTCTTTATATTCAACACATTTTACATGTAAAGCATACTTTAAATATGGAATAAAATCATAAGCCCCCATTAAAATGGTCAATATTATAAAGATTTCTATGGTATCTTTCAAATTCCAAATTACTAATGATTATACTAAATATCTTATTTTAATATTGGTATTTATATTGAACATTATTGAACAGCAAGAGAAAGTCAATTTGAATTCATAAAGCTAGCTGAAACTCAGTGCTGCCGATACAAATCTTATTATAGAATATCACATTGTTTATAACAGAAAAAGACCAAGTAGTCTTTCTCAACCAGAGAAACAGTCAGTTACAACTGGAGATATATTTCAAAGTGCCAAACCTGGGTCTCCACTAAGGATGATGTGATGTCCTCTAGGTGTTGAAAAGATGAAGAAGAGGAAGTGGGCACATATCAGTTGTGGAAAACAAATATAAATAATCCAGTATGAATTACACAAAGCAAAGCAATTACCTTTGGTTGTATGTTTCTTCATGATTGGCAAAAAAATTTAAAAAATTAAATTAAATTAAAAAATAATAATCCTAGGAACAAAAGTTTAAACCCTAAATTCATTCCTAAACAGTAATTATAAAATTTTCATGACATTCCCATTGATAATGGGTTTTATGAAGCTTTTTTGGGAGACAGTTATCCATGCTACCTTATGTTTCTGCACGTCTATAAGCAGACACATTGATGGTGTTTGTTTCAGAATATCTTTTCAAGATATTTGTATAGTGAACAGCCTTGGAAAGCAAAAATATTCCCTCCCTCTGGAACCATGGCCAGGCAACCCCTGTGTCTAGTGTGAGCACAGGATTCCTTTTCTGGTGTCCCCTGAATCTATGTTTCCCTGTGGACATTTGGGTCCCCAAAAAACCGACATAAGAAAAATGATGATGTCTTTTTCCTTACTATTTCTGTAAGGAAATGTCCTTTGTTTCTGACCCAAGAGTCTCATGTCTTCTGCCATGAAACAGGCTAACTCATTAGCTTGCAAGTGATAAAATCTCAGAATCTTCTTGGTTCTTATTACATTTTCGAGATAAGTGGAACTTGATGCCTTAAGCACATTTAATAATTAAACAAACAAACAAATAAATAAATCTGAAGCTCACACTTCTGAAGTAACATTTCCCAAGTTTAAATTGAGGCTTTGTGGGTGTGCCTGGGTGGCTCAGTCATTAAGCGTCTGCCTTCGGCTCAGGTCATGATCCCAGGGTCCTGGGATCGAGCCCCACATCGGGCTCCCTGCTCAGCGGGAAGCCTGCCACTCCCTCTCCCACTCCCCCTGCTTGTGTTCCTGCTCTATCTCTCTCTCTGTGTCAAATAAATAAATAAAATCTTTAAAATAAATAAATATATTAATTAATTAATTAATTCAGGCTTTGTCAGCTATTAGCTGTGTGGTCTTGGAGATGTCCTATAATCTCTCCAGGACTGTTTCATCATCTGCAAAATGAAGTTAATAATGTATTTTCTGTCTGTTAGGATTGTTATGTTGAGTTAAATAAGTACATGTAAAGCACTTGGAATAGTGTCTCATATTCAATAGAAGTTTAATTAATGCTGGCTCTTACTATCATTTATTATTATAATAAAATTGTGGAAATAGAAATATAAAAAAAATCTACAATTTCACCATCATTTGTACATGTTGTTAGGATTTTCGTTCCTTTTTGTTGTCTTTTGTTTTGATGTTTATTTTCATTATTATTAGCATATCTAGAACCACTTTTGAAGAAAATCTTTTAATAATACATTATGGGTTATAATAGAGGTTTTATTTAGCGTCATTTGGTTGCAAGGGATAGAGACTCATGAACAGTTTAAATTCTGGCCCTCTGCTCTTTTCAGATAGAACAAAGACCTTGGACAGTAAGATTGTCAGGATGGCCCACAGGAACTAGAAATTTGGAGAAAGATGCCATGTGTATGTACCTAGTTTACTAAGGAATCTCAACTCCTTGGGGTATACACATAAAGCAATGACTTAAGTTGTTTCTATTTATGATATTAAAAAAATCCCCCTTTTCATTTTTTAGTGATATCTCACCAGACTTCATAAGTTTTTGTACACTTTCAATAAACAGTACTGCCCAATCATAGAGCTGATTGAAAGTCTTCACTATCCATCCTAGTTAGATGGAACTGAATGAAGAAAGGAGCAGTTGAGCTTTGCCACTCCTCCTTTTGGAACAAACTCCTCCAGTATTGAAAGCAGAGAGGAGAGATGAAGACGCAAACATAGTACATAATTGGTTGCATGTTGACATGAGATGTGACACTGCTCTCTAATTTAGTCTAGATTACCCTGGTACTAAAAGTTCCCCACAGGTTGTGAGCATGGTATTTTGAGGGTAACTTTAAGCTTTACCCTTGCTTTTCCCAATGCCAATGAATCTTCTTACAGAGAGGTCAGCTAATTTCCCTTCAAATGCTCAATTAGTAGAAGCCTCCAATTCTCTTTTTTGTATAGTGTGGTGAGGTTTGCCGATTTCTTCATTTTAACCTCTACACTTGAAATATTAATTCAGATGTCAAACTTCCCCTATTCAAGACAAAGTAAGAGATTCCCCAAGGACAGCCCCAACACACACACACACACACACACACACACACATGCACACACACCCCTTGACCAGAGCACTTCCCTGCAAAAAGATAGCCTCTGCCCTCAATTACTGTGTTCCCCATAAGGTACACTCAATTTCCTTTTTTCCCAATCTTTTTTTTAAAAGATGTTATTTATTTCTATGACAGAGAGTACAAGCGACTGGGGAGGGGCGGAGGGGAGGGAGAAAGAATCTGAAGCAGACTCCTCACTGAGCCTAGAGCCAAAGCTGGGCTCTCTCCCAAGACCGACCTCTGTGAGATCATGTCCTGAGCCAAAGCCAAGAGGAAATCAAGAGTTGGACGCTTAACCCACTCTGCCACTCAGGCGCCTGTCTTCCCAATCTTCTTATATAGACTGATATTGACTGTGTAGGGTACTGTGAAATGATGTTGAATAATGTTTGGGCAGATTTTGCATGTGTCTTAAATTTCAAGGTCAGTGGTTTATAACATGTAGGTAATTTATTGCTTTTTGGTTTTAGCTTCCTTCATCTGTTATTCTTAAAAAATTGGAAGAGTCCAACTCATCATTCTCTTACAATTATACTATATTAGTAATTAATAAACACTACCTTCAACATTAGATTATTGAATGGGTATGATGTTTGGGTCTACTATAGAGAACCACAAATCCTCAAAATAATAATGCAAAGGGATTTCCCAATATTGTTAATGTTCCACACTTTTCCATTATCAATGATCTGATTTTGTGCTGTTCTTCCCTACTTGGTCCCATTGCACATGGCCAGGACATGGTAGGGCATGACCAACCCATTGTTTTCCTTGTTTACTTATTGGTATTTGTTTATTTATTTACTTACTTATTATAGCAATCACATCACATTTATTAAGTACCTGCTATGTCCCAAAAGCTGTGATAAGAATTTTAAATCCATCTCATTTATTTTTTATGCCAACTTAGGTACTATTTTTTTCCAGTTTGTTGAGATATAATTGACATGGAATATCAATTGTTTAAAATATACAACATAATTTGATATACATACATATTGTGAAATGATCACCATAATAAAATTAGTTAAATCACCTCATATAGTTATCATTTTTTGTTGTTATTGATGATTGTTACTATTTTAAATCCACAACTCTTTGAAAAATATAAAATTGTCTTTGGTAAAATAAATTAAATGGAACAAAATCACATTAAGTGCTCAGATTAGAACAGCTTTGGCTATAACAGCCAAATTTCAAGCACATAACTCCTTTGTTCTGAATTACTGCATCATTTACAAACCAGTCTTTAATTGTAATTTTTAAATACATATCCCCGATCATTAAAAAATGGGAGTGCAAAAAAAAAAAAAAAGAAATGGGAATGCACACTCACTCTAGACACATAAATGACATAACATAAAATTTCAAAAGAAGTTTTCTAAACATTTTAGATATAACATAAATAAAATAATTATTTCCCATGAAGTAAAAATGTTTTCATCCCAATTTTTCTGACTGTTTGCCCATTGCTAAGGCATTAAGTAATAAATCCTACAGTCAAAGAAATAGAATTCTATGCCTTAGAGTTTAAAAACATTGAAGGTAGTATGAAGGTAGTCGCTCACAGTGAGAAATGCATATTAGAATATGAATTGGTACTTGGGTTGTCTGTCTTCCAGATATTTTGCTGAAAACAAATCTAATGCACAGCAAGGACTGCTAATCATAAAAAGACATAATTCTTTTTTTTTCCCCTGTGGTATTTCTCCATAGGTATTCAGCCACAAAAAGCTATGAACCTTAGATTCAGATGTAGCCATAGCCTTCCTCAAGCTGTGTTTGTATCTATCAGACTGAATCAACCTCACATTAGGGAGTATATCATGATGTTTTTATTCCCAATTGATGCAAAGTAGCCCTGTTGTAACAGAAGGCCACACAGGGAGTTTACTGAGTAATTTCTTTTGCTTCCATGTTGTCACTCTGTGAGCATATCAGGCAAATTCTTCCCTTTCTGACTGGTGAAGAGATGGGTGAAATCTGAAATTTCTTAGATCCCTTAGGAGGATGTAAAATGTAGGTTAAATTCTCATAATATGATTGACTTGAAAAAGTTATCTGCAAATCCCAATGGAGAAAACATGACGAATGAGTATCTGTGAAACATGAAATGGTCCCTAAGTCATCTGGTAACTTTGGAAAGTAAAATATGTCTTTTTGATAGACACTGCCCACATTTCCAACAGCTATATTATGCAACTGTCAACTGAATGTCATTAGACATGATTTTGAAGGCCGAAAGAGTAGTATTTCATGGAACCAAAAACAGAAAGTAATTTAAAAGTCAATATTCCCCACCCTGAATAAAAGTCTTGACCTCTGTTTTCAAAAGTAAACAGAAGGAAAACCTTACACTTACAACCAATGCTTCCATGGAAGAGTTATAACCAATATTTTTTGTTGTTTTTTAATATATTAAAAATTTTTCTCAGTGGATTATAAAAGATTGTTAGTGTTAGTAACTTGAAGGAACTAACATTCTTTCCTTTAGAGACTGCTAAATGCTTCAGGAAAAATAAGGAAACAAAGAATGTTTCACTTAGAAGTCCCAAGAGGGAAGCTTCCAGAAGGACAAGGCTGATCTTTTGTGCATTTCTCCTTTTGTGTGATCAAAGCCTGAGCTAATTGGCCTGTAAGGACAAAGCTTGATCCATTTTAGGGCTCCCACAGAGCCTGCCTTATGGAAGGGGTAAGTAGATTAAAGAGAAACAGATCACTTGGGAATAGAGGGTGACTGTCTTAAAAGGAGAAATTTTACATTTAAAATAATAAGTATCTGACAATATAAACTTAGAGTTGGGCATGCTTTGAAGTAGAAATGTTAAAGCAAATAAAATTAAATCACAAAGAGTTACAGAAAAATAACACACGAAAGGAAATTTCATAAAACTTTCACCAATTAGATAATTTAAATTGAAGTAGGAAAAGAAGACGTGGGCTGAAAAACTTGGCTATTTTGTTCTAGCACTGCCATCTACTCCCTCTGATGTTCTTGAAGGCTCTGGAAAATATTTTTGGTATTAACCTCAGGTTAATTCTTCAGTCTCTGAAAGTTCATTTTTCTTATAAAAACCAGGAAGGTTCAAATATATTTTATTCTTCAGATATATTTTATGGTAAAAGAGTTTAGAAGACATATGATCTGATTATATCTATGGAGCCCAATGCAAATTTTAGCAGCCAAAATAGTTTCACTGTAATTCAACCAGGACTTAACTGTCTTATTAAAAATATTTCCCCTGTACTGAAAAATGATACTCTGTTCACCCTTGATACAGACCCACACACTTATACACACACATGCACAGACCTCACACTCACACATTATGGAAAGTCTAGTCACAGAGAATGAAGAAAAAGTGTGCTATAGAAAGAAGTGCTTTCCCTGGGCCTCACACATGCTTTGAGTCTCCTAAGATTCACAAGAGAGTTTTGTTCCTGCCCGAGTGTCTGCTGTGGCCTCATTCACATGGACATCTTACACACACACTTCCCTGATTCTTAAGTTCTTTTTTCTTTTATCTCCAAACCCTTGCTCATTATCTCTGATTTCTCCTACATTCAAAATTTAAACCATCATCATAAGAGGCAGCAGAGCGTGGGGGTTAAGAGCATTCAGGCTTCGCAGTTATACAGATATGGATTGAAATCCCAGTCTAGAAATAGATGAGTAGTACTTATTAAATTATTTAACTTCACAAATTATCACTTTCATTTTATATATATATCTCACATTAGGGTTAATGAGGATTAAGTAAAATAATGTATATTAAACATCCCACATAGAATCTAAAATATAAGTGTTCCATAAATTATTAAAGTCATTAATGTATCTAGATATCTCCTAAATCATTGACTTCCATTCTTTCTTTCTTTTTCTTTCTTTTTTAGAGAGGGAGAGAGAGAGTGGGAGGTGGGAGAGGCAGAGGGAGAGGGGAGAGAGAGAATCTTAAGCAGGCTCCATGCCCAATGTGGAGGCTGATGTGGGGCTTGACCTCACAACCCTGAGATCATGACCTGAGTCAAAGCAAAGTTGGGATGCTTAACTACTAAACCACCCAGGCACCTCTCATCTTTCTTTCAACACATTTTTTTAACTGCCCAGTGGACATTTTCACTCACACTGACCTATTCAAAACTGAACACATCATTTCCTAAATCACATTCATGTCATCATTTTCTGGTTTCAGGGTTAAACCTTGAAAGCATCTTTTCTTTTCTTTTACCCTTCATTCCTTCTGTTTAATCAGTGACCAAGTTGTAGAGCATTTACTGAAACAGGTCCACACTTCATACAGACTACTGTAAGTGCCTCCTACCTGAACTTCAGATTTTGGGGACTCCTTGAATTTTAACCTTTGAAAGTATAGCTTAAAGAATGTTACTAACTACCTTGTTTGAAAAGTTCTGATGGCCACAGTGGCTACTGATTTTGAACACAGTGGAATTTCACTGACATCTTTAAGGAGGGCTTCATAAAATCTCCACATGCTCAAAGCATATAGAATCACTTCCTTGCTTTTCTTTATTCATTTATACCACACCTTCATTTATTATATAATTTATTTGTATTAATAAATATTTGGTAAAGTAAATTCCATTACAGTAAAAACCTGAAGTCTGAGCACTCCTGGATGCAAATGTAATAGGGAATAAGAGTTTATCAATGTGTAAAAGGTTCTTTTCTTATAGTCAATTGTTTTAAGCCAAACAAATCAATTACCTTCTAAGATGATTATCTTAAAAGCTTAAGAAATTTTTTTTTAAGCTTCAACATTTACTCACATATAACTAAAATAATAGAATTCATGAAAATATTCCTATACAAAAGAACAAGAATAGCTGGAAAGAAAAAAAAAAAAAAAAGCACAACCCTGAAAACAGATTCAAGGTATATCAAAATACCAAGATGTAAAAATCAAATTTACTCAAGTTTAAGCAATCTTTGGGCACAATGAGATCATAATAAAAGTAATGAATCAGGTTTTGCATTCTCATTTCCCTCAAGTGAATGGTATAAAATTACACCTTCCCCAAATATCTCTGGAGGTCTCAAGAGCTTTCTCATTTGTGCTCACAACAAATCCCATTTCCACAGATTCCCTGCTATACTGCTGGACACAGCAATTTCCTCAAAGTTACACTTCCAAGGTCTTGAGATCTCACCACGCCAACATGACGTGGTACCATTTCCCAATCGGTGTCTCGCTTTGCCACTTAAATACCTTTTCAACAATAAAGACGCCAATATTTTCAAAGAAGTTAAAGAAGGACTAGGCAGGAGTCATATTGCCTAACTTTTCTAAATTACCTCTGCCCCTCTGATTTCTAGGTTATATTTTGCAAGTTCTCATGTACAAAACTTCATTCTAGAAGGTCTTCATCCAGCATGCAAATCGATTTATGCAGATGGACACCTGTGTGCTGCCAGTCACTCATTTATCAGACAAATATTAAATTCCACATTGCATTCAGCTGGGAATATCTGCTACAGATGAAGGCATCAAGCATTTTTATCACTTAAAGCAGAGAAAAATGGAAGAATTATGCTTGCAACATATCATATAGATTGTGTTCATTTTGCTGCTTCTTGGATTGAGAGCACCAATATAGATCATTTGGTCTGTGAAAGTTTTACTGAATCAATATACCATACCAAAAGTAGTGATTGCAACCTTAGCTAAATTCCAGCTTGAACAAGGCTACGAGTCAGAACTCCAAACTTAGGGTTTCTGGTAATTGATTACAAATTATATTTACTGAGAAAGAACTATAAGTACTTATCTGTGGGACATTTAGAAACCATTCAATAAAATTTGAGTCACAACTATGGCTGTTTTTACAAGGCAAACAAATGAATTATACGTTAAAACTATGTAGAATCAATTTTAAAGAAATTTAATCATTCTGAATTTATGTAAAGTTGGCCCAGCAAACAACTGTTCAATACTAAAAATTATGATTTCAGTTTTCTCCCATAAATAACAGATATAGATTTTAACTAATCTACCTATGCCTTCTATTGAATGTGCCTCCAATACAGATCTGTATATTTGTCAAGTTTTGGAAAATAGAGTAATTCAAAGATAATAATGTTGGGGGAAAGTTTTCTAGGAGTCTCATGATTTTGTCTGTCTTGTTACTGTGGCACTGATTGCCCTTTATACCAGTCTACACCTATGGGGGATGCTTATTGAGGGAACAGTCTTGGAATAGAGATAGTGTTTCCCTCCAGGGCAAGGGGTGTGATTGTTTTCATCTGTTTCTTTCCAAATCTAAGAGTAGGCATGCTTACTGCTATTTACAGAAGACTCAGTTTCCCTATGCTCACAGTTCTCCTGACACGCCACCTACTGTGTGTATAATCGAATGATGGGGTCTCTCTGTGTCACTCCCATAGAACTTAGGTTCAAGGGGAATTAAAACAAACATGAACATTTTCATGATGTTTTGCTGTGCTGTGAATAACAACGTCTCCGACCAGAGTCACATGTGTCTTCTGCCAGGATCCATGAAGCTTGACAGGCTTACTAGTTAGTTTGCAAGATGGGCTCAGTGTAAGACCCTTCATAGTTCATGACAGTTTTGGGGGGATGGGATCCTAACAGAGGCATAGCCTGGAAAAGGAATTGTAAGGACCTCACAGACTGATTAATGAGATTCAAAGAAAGCCCATGGGGTAGGGGTCAGGCTGGCTCAGTTGGTAGGGTATGAGACTCTTGATCTGTGGGTCCTAAATTCAAGCCCCACACCGGGCATAGAGATTACTTAAAAAAAAAATCCTAAAAAAAAGAAAAAAAAACAAAGTCCATGGGGATCAATAGTGAATATGTTGTTCATTTAATTAAGGAAGGAGGCCATTAGACCAAGATGGCTCTGATGCTGTGGCAGCTTACCTAAGGAAACCAAAATCTCAGCCTGTAGATGCCTCACGGTTACAAAATAAAATTGTTCATATGCCTCAGTTTATCTTTTAACAATGCTGACCAAATTATATGGTCAAACAGGCAATATACGATCTTCTACTTCACTGCCTGTACACAAAGAAGAATTGAGGGGTGGCTTTAGGCCTCGTATAGTGGAGTAGATTCAAAGACAGCAGCTGAAATAGTTTATGTTGCATGCCTGACTCACAGTAGGTGCATGGGGGATGATTATTCACCTGGATGACTGGAAAGAGTGGAGAACACCATGAAGTGGTAGTGTCCACCATAATGAAACACTCCTTCCAAAAACGGTTTCTTTCAAAATATAGCACTACACCATCGCTTGCAAGTGGTCATTTTTTAATGTCACATTTTAAATATGACAGAGATTAGCTAGTTATTTGTCAAATCCTCCAGTTCATCCATGTAACTCAGCTTTCCTTTGGGCTAAGGATGTTCAAGTGACTGAGTTCTGCCCAACTGAATGTTAGCAAGCAATATAATAAACACAGTCGGCAGGAAATTTCTGGTGAATTTCCCAAGGATACTCTCTCATCCCATGTCAGCCGGTCTGATGCAAATAATCTAGATGAAGACTCCAAAGCACTAGTGAAGAGAAAAGCACTTTTTTTTTTTTTTCTCTAGAGGCAAGATAGTAAATATTAGGCTTTCTGGGACATGTAAGACCTCTAACACACATCATTCTTTATTTTTTACAATCCTTTAAAAGAGTGGAAAGCACTCTTAGTGCTGAGGTTGTCCAAAAAATGAGGTATGGGCTGGATTTACCCCGCAGTGGGGGTAGACAACGGCACTAGAAGAAAGAAACTTGTATCATTGCAGGGAGCAGAGACCTCCCACAGTAAAATGAGATGCGGGCAGGGGATCTCCTGAAATTCTGACAGCTTTCTTCTTTCCTTATAGTAGTCTGCCTAAGACTGTTATGATAATATTTCTGACAAGTTAAATCTGATGAGAAATATCCTCAGATGATGAATATGTTGTTTAATTGAAGGGCAATACGAATTAATATTACACTGATGCTGACCTTTAGAAAACATAGTGATGTCAGGTAAAGGACAGTTAACAATCATTAAGGAGATAGAATACGCCTAAAAGGGTCACAACACAACCAAGAGAAACTGTCTTCTTTGCTTTTATTTTATTGACATTTCCCAAATGGCAGATTTGCTCTCAAATATTTTTAAGGTGTTTCTACATACTAATTGCTAACATTGTAATATATGTGGCAGGATGCATTAACTTTGATATTTGCTTCTTTAGTATTTAAAACATGAGCAATGCACTTTTTAGAACTTAAAAAAAAAAATCCCGTTTTATTTGAAATGTTGACATCTTTTTTATCCATCAGCTAAAAGTAAGAATCACTTTCCATGAATGGCTAGTCCTGGCTCTCCTAGCCATTAAACCATTGTCTTTCCAAATATGGAGAGCTATACAATATTTTAAAATCATAGTATGTTTTGTGACCTAGGATGTGATTTCTCCAAAAGTTAAATGCTTATAAAATGTCAAGATACTCCATTAGCTCTAAATCACATATACTGTAAAGCAGTCTAAATCCATTCAGGGCTTCACTACTTTAGACTTCACATTACATACATTTTTGTACTCATATTACTCTAGTTAGAAATAAATCAGTTAGAGTAATAGGCTGACATCCAGGATAAGCTAAAATATTATGCCTAAGACAAACAGGCTTTCTTGAATGTGGTCAAGGAGGTGAAACATTTGGGTATTTTTCTATCCCACAAGGTTAAGGTACCTTGGAAAGATAAATTAAGTTATCTTGACTGAAGGCTGAGGGAGAGCAAAAGGACAGCTTGCCAGCATGAATCTTCTCATTAGAATGATCTGCAATTGCTTTGAACTCATCTTTGTATTTTTCATCATGTGTCAAGCCCTCACTGGCAACATCAACAGTGTTATCGTGCAATTACCTAGCTTTTGACTATATAATTTACATTTTGATACATAATACCTTTAGGTTTTTTTGTTTTGCTTTGTTTTGGGGTTTTTTGTTTTGTTTTGGTTTTGGCTTTTTTTTTTTTTTTTTTTTTGCAAGTGGCTGACTCTTACTAGAATTTGCTACTAATAGTTTAGACAATAGAGTTTGAAGAGAACTTTGGTGGCACTAAGTAACCGATTATTATAATAAAGATAAATAATACCTATATTCCAAATTTTGGAAAATTTCCCCTAGATCATACAATGTTAGGTAAGATGTTTATGGAAGAATTACATATACATACATTAATATATGCCTAACATACACAATCATTACAAGTTTTGAATTTCCTATGAACTAATAATCTTGGAGACATGAGCATATAAGATTATTATGTCAGTTGGCAAATATATACACCACCTCCCCAAAACAGATACTATGAGCCCAAACCAAATCAAACTCATATTAAAAGTGGTGTTGCACATATTGTGTCTCATACACTCTTAGAGTTCAGGAGTAGTCAGGAATTTCAGATAAAATAAGAGACTGTAATTTGTTAAGGAGAACAATCATGATGAGTAAAATTCACACACATACTATAAGGGTGAAGGAATTAACACAAGAGGTTAGGTAGGTGTCTTGCCCAAGTTCGGAGATCTTCAAAGTGAAGAATGAACTTTCAGGTTAATCAGTCTATTGTTTGGCAATATAACCTCCCATGTCCAGAACAGGTGATATATCCTGGGACAGTATATGAACGTACCTTACTGCTAATGTTTCACTAGAGTATATGCCTTAAAATCTGAATGTGTTTTGTGGGTAAAGTGGAAATCTTTAGCAAACATTTGAGAAATTTAAATCTAATCTATTACCTAAGTAGCTACATTGCAAAAGTAACCACGATGTGATGTGTCAACATTTACTCTTCACTAACAAACAGGCTACTTTGGAAATACAGCATTCATGTCATAGAAATCCTAAAAAAGGCCTAAAAAGACCAATTGAAAGGTAATATTTAAATAAGCTCAAAGGACATTTAAAATGTCACAAATAGAAGAGTATGAAATGAAAAAATATATCAACAGACTAAAAAATATTGAGTAATAACATTAAACTGCAAATTAGGTTTTTAAAGATTCATTTACACAATTAGATTTTACAAAACCGCACGATTTCTAGATTTAAGTCACAAAGGCATCCTTACTTAAGACATTTTTTAAAGAAAAAAAAACAACAAGAATTCCATTATGATCAGCTTGTCTAGGTCTAGGTACTCTAAATGAATTTCTTATTTTTCTCTTCATCCTTCCAGATTTTAGCAAGGTGTACCAGTCTCCTTTAGTGAGGTAAATTTTGTTATATGCATAAATCAGAAATAAAAATTAATTTTTAATTGTCAAATTCCTCTAGGACTGACTAAAATAAATGTGAGCATTTAAAAGAACAAGAAATTAAAGGAAGGAACTGGAAGACCAAATTAAAACTCCCAAGTATCATATTGCAGAAGTAAAGACAGGAATTCAGGAGATGGTATCAGGTAGGTTGGTAGTTGTGAAAAAGGAAAAGAGACATGAATTCACACTCCATTCTGTCAAGAGGGTGTGCTGACGTTTAGTAAAGGGATGAGGAAGAGCCTCAATTCACTACAGCTATGTGTTTAGGGTCTCAAAAACATCTACAAAAAGTTACTAGGCTTCCTTCTAATTCTGTGAAACTGAATAAAGGAAACTGCATTTAAATGAAGTCAGGTCAGAAGGGGGAGCTGTCACACCCTACCGTTCCTCTCTATTACAGATCCAACGAGAAGAGACAGACTTTGCCTCCTTGCCCAGCAACAAGCTCAACCAGTAAGAAAATACCACAACTCATTCAATGAGAAGCCATCCCCACCCTAAACTCTCACTTTCCTCCCATGGACTTTCCTTCAAAGCGGCCCCTCCCAACTTCCTCCTTTTCTCTACAAGTCATGTATCTCTACTCTGATCTCCAAATTTCCCTCTGGTTTACTAAAGCTTGCAGGTCCCAAATGGCAATTCCTCTGATATTCCTGAATAAACCCACTGGTAAGATAATTGGCTATTTTCCTTTTAAGTTTGACAGCCTCAAATATTTCTCTCTCTATATGTAATCAAAATATCAAATGGAAACTATACAAAACAGCATTGTTTTTTAAGTAATAAGGGTTGAATTTTTTCTTCACCTCCACACTTCACATCTTTTATTGCTAGTTCTCTTTTTCTTTTTCTGATTCCACTGTTCCTCCACATCTTAATTATTATGGTCACCACTTAACTATGTGTGCAGCACGCCCAGAATGCAGTGGGATGCCCAAATTTGCCATAACCAAATAAGAGGGAAAAAAAGTGTTTTTATCAAAGGTGGATTTTCTCTGATCACTTAAAAGAAAGATTTCTTTTTATCTATTTGAGGTGGGAAACAAAGACAGAAGAAAAATTATTAAATTTCCTTACTACCAACAGCCCATTGACAAGTCCTTGAAACAGGCAGAGTGACCTTCTAGGGACTCAACTGCCTCATTTTAATACTTTGCTATGGGCAAAAGGCAATCCTGGCTTGATCCCCACCCCCCACCAGGATCCTGTAAGCCTACTTTAATGTATAAAAATTCCTTTGGAAACTTCTTTTATCTCTAAACACTCCAAGATACGTGTTGGCAATCATCCCCCAAGCATATGGCCCACTGATACACATCTGAAGGGTCTCATGACTAAGGTTTTATTAGACAGTAATAAACAACCTTTTCCCAACAACAGCTAGCCCCTCAAGGTCCTGGAAACCTGGCTTCCAAAATTCCTTAGAGACATACGCTCCCCCTAACACCCTGCCAACCTGAGAGTAGATAATGGGCCACTCCTCATGAACCCAGTGCACCTCTTTCTGCCCACGGGTCCTAACCCCGTGTTTTAATAAAATCACCTTTTTGCACCAAAGACGTCTCAAGAATTCCTTCTTGGCCGTGGGCTTCGAACCCTAACGTCTTTCCTACATCATATTAACTCTCCTCATTTTTATCTGTGGCATATCTATATTACCTCCTCTATGGATCTAAAAAGTAATTCCCAAAGTCTTTATATATTATCACAGCAGGGAAGAGTTTGCAAATGTTCGCTGGGATATGCAGAGGTGTTTTCTCTGTGTGACTCAAGTTTCTGCCACCTGTCTTAGGAGCATAAAGAGGTGGAAAGTACTGAATTATGCTCTTTGGCTAGAGGATAGAGATCCACCCCCCAATTTCCACTTAAAGATCAGATTAATGTGAAACAGTTTCAGAAACTTGTAAACAGCTTTATCTATCAATACTATACTGTCCACCAGACAAGGATTTACTCAGAAATATATTTCTTAAGTTCTGTATAAAAGATAAATCCCAGGAAACCAAACAGAAATGGGATGAAATGGAATTTAACAATATAAGAAGGCAAACACATTTGAAAGTTTTCATAATGCTCTCTCAAAATTTTGTATCATTATCAAATAAAAATTTTAGAGTAATTTATACCGATTCGATATTTTTTAATGTTGTTTTGCACCTTTGGGATGCAGCAAAGGAGGTCGTAAGAGGGAAGTATATAGCAGTACAGTCCTTCCTCAAGAAACAAGAAAAGTCTCAAACATACAACCTAACATTACAGCTAAAGAAACTGGAAAAAGAGTAGCAAATGTAGCCTAAATCCAGCAGGAGAAGGGAAATAATAAAGCTCAGGGCAGAAATCAATGATAATAGAAATTAAATGTTGTTTTACTCAAAATAAGTGAGATGGTCATTAAATGACCCCAGGTCATTAAATGGTTATCCCCAGATGTGGGATGGTCTTAAATTTGGGGTCATAAAACACCTTGCATTATATACACGATTTGTAGAAAATATTAAGCAAATCAGTATTACAGAATACTATCACAGGCTCTTTCACTGGCTGAAACCATGAGTCCTTGTTTAAACAAGGGACAAAGGAGTCATTGTTTCATATTGTTCCTCCTGCATGAAACTGAGAGGTAAGCAGAATTTGGTATCCCAAAATATGCCTCTTTGGCATAAGGAATATTTAGGTTGATTATTTTTAAGAAACAACAGACACAGGAGAAGCGCTGAAAACAAAGCAGAAAGGTACCCTTCAGTAAGAGACATTTACATTTACAGGGGAAATCTCCATTTGTAAAGGTGTCTCCGGGCTGTACCAGGAAGAGAGGGGATGACTAAATCTCGAGAAATTCATCAGCAGAGAAGATAAAGGTGATGACTTAAATCTGCACAACAACTTTACCCTAGTTTACTTTGCTTTTCCAGGTAACCTCACATAACTGCCCCACCCCAAACATCTTTTGCCTTTAGCTGGAGATGTTATTTAAGGTGGTGGCTTGGGCCATTTCTGAGAGTTTGTTACTTAATTTTCCTGGGTGTCTCCCATGTACACAGGCAGTACATGATATTAAACTTCTATTTGCTTTTCTTCTGTTTATCTGTCTTTTATTGGGGGTGGGAGCAGGCGGTAATCTCAGCCCAGAACCCAGATGAGTAAAGGGAAAATTATTTTACTTTCTCCACAAAACACAAATGACTTCCAGTTTTGCCATTCAAAATATAAAATCAAAATATAAAATCTATTTTTTCTATTTTTATTTTTGTAGTTAATAAGTTACTCTAAATTTTTTTTCTTGGTCCAGTCCATGTAATGTATAAGTGACAGCAAATATTCTATTAGTTTAAATAAACCAAACATTATTTAAGTAGAATAAAAACATTGGCTGTTAGTGTTTCTCTACATGTGGGATTGCAGAAGAGACTTTGATGTAGGGTGGTTGATGCAGAGATGTTTGGATTTCAATAAATATCGATTGTGGGCTGAAAATATCAAAACCTTGTGGTTAAAAGTGAGCAGCAAGGAATCTTGAGTCTTAAAAGAAATAAGAGCCACATGGGGTGGAAGACCTCAAGAAATAAAATGATAGGGTATCAAGGTTGGACTATGTAGGAGGGAAAGGAGTGAAAAGGAAGAAGAAGAAGAAGAAGAAGAAGAAGCAGCAGAAGCTTCTGGTTGAAAGACAGTTTAAGAGTCAAAGTTCTTAATGAGTTATTCCTTTTTTTTTTTTTAATCTTTTTTTTTATTCTTATGTTAATCCCCATACATTACAACATTAGTTTTAGATGAAGTGTTCCATGATTCATTGTTTGTGCACAACACCCAGTGCTCCATGCAGAATGTGCCCTCCTCAATACCCACCACCAGGCTAACCCATCTTCCCACCCCCCTCCCCTCTAAAACCCTGTTTGTTTTTCAGAGTCCATCGTCTCTCATGGTTTGTCTACCCTTCCGATTTCCCCCGCTTCATTCTTTCCCTCCCGCTACCTTCTTCTTCTTCTTTTTTTTTTTTTCTTAACATATATTGCATTATTTGTTTCAGGGGTACAGATCTGAGATTCAACAGTTTTGCACAATTCACAGCGCTCACCATAGCACATACCCTCACCAATGTCTATCACCCAGCCGCCCCATCCCTCCCACCCCACCCCCCACTCCAACAACACTCAGTTTGTTTCCTGCGATTAAGAATTCCTCATATCAGTGAGCTCATATGATACATGTCTTTCTCTTTTTGACTTATTTCATTAATGAGTTATTCCTAAAAGCTGGAAACAAAGTTCCCCACATGATTTTCACAAAAGATAAATACTTTTAAATTGTCCTTTATTCTAATTATTTTTCCAAAGAACCAATGCCATAAAAATATACTTCTATGCTTAGAAACAGAAAAAAAATAAGCTACAAAACCACATTTTACCTTTATTCTTCAAGATAACTTGCTTAATATTTATCTTTTTACTGAATTCTTGGTACATTAACACCTATGGGCTCAAAACATTTATTCAAAAATCTCTATCATAGTTATTTCATTTGAAGTGGTAGAAAAGCTTCAAAATGATAAATCCTATTGAAGGCAACTATAAACAACATTTGATTCATATATACTAAAACTTGTTATAAGTAACGAATGATTTAGATAGAGCACATTTAGCACTGTCTAGAGATGAACATTTATTATGGGAATATCACAGCAGATGAGGCCGTGGTAGATAGTAAACCATCAATCAGATGCGACCCCCACAACAAATTGTACCTCATCAACTGCTTTAATATGTCATGAAGCTTCCAAATAGACATCACTGGACCATTTGTTAAGCGCAAACTACTTTTTCACTGACAAAGCAAAAGACATTTGGTATTTTCATTTATATGTAATATCAAAATGAATCGATGGGATCTAGTCATCCAAAATAGAATTTCTATGAGGATGGGCCATTGAAATTCAGACCTTCGCTTCTTTACAGAAATTACTTGTAATCATGGTCTTTTACTTTATTTTTTTTTACCAATGTTGTAAGAAAGAAGATTGTTTTTAAACTCTGAAACTAAAAAAGTCAACATTGGTATATTTTAAAATATATTTTTATTTAAGCAAAATGGAAGAAAAATGTCATTTCCACTTACATTTCTGTTATAAAACTAAGTATTAAGACATTCTCAAATGACACTGCAAGAAGAGCAAAAATAAAAATAGCATAGTGAAATGCTCATACGCTCATACAGGCATGATAATTACACTATCAAGAAATGCTTCTTTGTGCTACAAAAAATACTTATTTCAAAAAAAATCATAATCAAGCTTAGCCTTCTGATATTAAAGAATCCCCTTTGTTCCTTCGGTCACATTTGTTATGATCTTTGTTTATCTCTGCAGTTAACTGAGCTTATTTCTCTTTCCTGAGCATATGCATAATTCTGCTTTACTTTGGGTTCTTCCCTAGACTGTAAGGTGCATGAAGGTACAGACAGCCTACCTCATTTCCACTCCATCGTGCCCCTTCCCTTGAATCTTGAATTCTTGTATGTGCTATTTTGCTTTATAATCATCTTTCAAACCAGGCCTTTTAAAAACCTACATAGATATAAGAAAATGTTGATACTAAATACTGATTTGGAAGTACTGTGCTTCCTACTCTAATATTCAGATATATGTTTTGGAGGTATATTATATATTTTGCCTGATAAATTAGATTCCAGAAAGCCAGATTCTCTTGCTAGTTAGACCTTTGAAAATACTTGTGTGTGGCTACAAGGAAGACTAAATTACAAGACATCTAAAAGAAATGCAGCACTCTCCTGAGAAAGCAAATTAAGGCATTTAGAACAGGATTTGGGAAGAGGGCCTCCGGAATGAGTTTTGGTTTTTTTTTTTTTTTTCTTTCCCCAATTTGCAGTAAGTGTTTAACCTGAGGAAAACGACTTTTAAAATTGGATCCAAAATTTCTATTAAGTTTTAGACAACAGTCTACCACGAACCTCATTTCTTGCAAGTCCTTGCTGAGTGTACCCAAACACAAAGCATAACCAGCCTCTGAGCCTGAGCTGTTCTGCAGTAGGTTACATAGGCAATTAGGTAGGTCAGGACAACTATCTTACAACTACTTATTCCCCAGTGGAGGGGGAATGGCATCCTTGCTGTTTGCTATAAAATATTCTAAGTCCCGGGCCCTGGGTTCCTTTATTACAGCACCATCTGGCCCCATTCTGACACCCTGTAGGACTTGGGGACAGGGGTGATGGAGCTATCATACCCATGGTCCTGCTGTTTACTGTGCTGTGAGTGTGCAGTTTAACTGACTTGCTGTGATTCATTGAGTCTTGTCTACTTTTGGGAGCCACAGAATTGTGGCAAGCCAACAGGCTCTCTTGCTTAGTCATCTCTTGGAGTCTTGTTACTTGTTGCTATCCCCTATGACGAGGTTAGGGATCTTCTATGGCAGTTAATGACATATTTTATAAAAATAAAATGATATACTTTATGCTAAGAAGTTAACATATAAAGAAAAAAATCTCAAAAGAGAAATTTGAAAACTATATCATGCTCATTTGGTATCAAATTTTCCAGTTACTACAGTTATTATTTCTGGGAATGTCTTCAAATGACATACTTTGCAAGATTCTGCTTTATTTTAATTTTATATAACCACACAATCTGAGAATTGGATGGGACCGTAGATAACCTCTCATAGCAGGTGGCCCTGCATGCTCTCCTCAGACTTCTAGTGACAATATATATCAATGTCCACATGATAGACGTATCATTTTCAGAGGATTCCAGTCACTAGGGCATTAATTTTTACATTGATTTGAAATCTACGGTTTTGTAAATCATCAATTAATTTGGCCAAGTTTTATTTTCCTTTCTTTATTCTTCCATTCCTTTTTTGCCTCCCCTTTTGGAACACGCTTTTAAGCATCAAGGAGGGAAACTCTTCCCTTTCTCCTTTAAGCATCAGACTTTTTCCATCTTTCCACAGGACTATGAGCAACATTATCTTATTCCTCTTCTTTCGGGCTAATGAGTCTCTACCTTTTTCTTTAACATTCCTCAAAGAAAAGTGTTCCAAATTGCACAACACCCTATTCACCATTGTCTGTATGTTCTCTATGTAACTGTTTCAAAAAGCATGAACAGACTACTTCCTTCCTGAAATCTGCATAGTATGTGAATGTAGTCAAAATGTAGATTTACCTACTTTTTCCTAAAATTCACATCACAACTGTTTGCCTAAGTTAGGATATTTTTTCCCACATGAAATGATTCTAATGATATTTAAGCCATTCAGAATTAATCTAAACTGTTTATATTTACATGGGCTAGATTTTATTATATTGGGCTCTGATCATCATCATCTAATTTGAATATTTGAAAGATTCTTATTAAATATTGGTCACTAGAATCAAAGAATAATTTTTAATGAATTTCTGCTTTTTATGATATTGAACGATGACACTGTTAACATCATTCTTAAATATGAAAGCATATTTTTTCATGTAGTTAAGTTGAAAAGATAAAAATTGTGTTTCAAATATTCAATTGGAAGGAAATTCATAAAATATAAGCTATGCATAGCTAATGAACAAATACATAAATATATATACATATATATATAAATTCAGGTATACCACTAATATACTAAATTTAAATTAAAATAAGGGAATAAATTAAAATAAGAGAATTTGTATATCAAATTGAAAAAATAAATGATAATTTTCTATACTATTAAAAGTACACTCCATCAGGTATTCAAATGCAGTTTAGGTCAGCATGTAAACTGAAACTCTTTTATGTAATTCTGTTTGGCATTATGAATCAAGAGCCCTAAAATGATCATATCTTCTGAGACAATAATCCTAGAGAATGATCAGATTTATGCTTAAAGATATTTATAGCAGAATAACAATGTAAAATTGTATATAATCTAAAGTAAAATAACTTTAGAAAGTATATATGTAAGATAATTCATATTCTGCATTGAAAATATGTATATGCATGATGTAATGTAATATACATGTTTACTAATATGTGTATGCATGTGTGTATTATATACATGCATATGAACACCAAGAAAACTACTGGGGCAGGATGAAAGTGACTATTCTTGCAAGGAGGGCTTTGTAGTAATTTTGAGTTCTTTTTAAAGTCTGCCTGCCACTCCCCTGCTTGTGCTTTTGCTTGTATTCTCTCTGTCAAATAAATAAATAAAATCTTTAAAAAATAAAAAAAATAAAGTTTTCCCCCCTACTTCCAGTGTCTCTACATTGACCATATGCTATTGTTTAAATGAAAAACTGAACTAAGCCTTCAGCTTACTTAGGATCTAACCTGTGCTAACATAGCATGATAATTATGAAAACTCCTAAACAACTCCTATCTGCCAAGACTGGATATGTACAGAAAATGCAGAACAAAATATTAAAAAATTAAGCATCACAATATTTTTCATGGTATCCAACATATGCTTTGTTCTTAGTTACCTAATGTTCCAGAAATTATTTTTAAAGACAGAAGGCTAATTTCCCAACTAGTTAGAATTATATTTACTATAATACTTTCAGGTTTTCAGAATACCCTTAAAATGATTTAATCTTCAATAATACTCCAATAAATCATAATTTAAATCCACACCGCTTTTGTTATTTTAGTTATTTAAGCTAATGCCATTCCTTTCTGATCAAGGAACAATTGTGCTTCCTTTCCAATACCTTTCCAAATGTTTTAATATGAAATTAACCCATAGGAAAACTTGATTATTAACAATATCAAAACAATGATGGCTTTTAAAGTTGGTTTCTTTATTTTTTTAATTTATTTTTATTTTATTTATTTATTTGACAGAGAGAGACACAGCGGGAGAGGGAACACAAGCAGGGGGAGTGGGAGAGGGAGAAGGAGAAGCAGGCCTCCCGCCGAGCAGGGAGCCCAATGCGGGGCTCAATCCAGGACCCTGGGATCACGACCTGAGTCGAAGGCAGACGCTTAACGACTGAGCCACCCAGGTGCCCCTCTTTATTTTTTTAAAGATTTTATTTATTTATTTGAATGATATAGAGAGCATGAGCAGGGGGAGGGGCAGAGGGAAAGGGAAAAGCAGACTACCCCGCTGAGCAGGGAGCCCCACGCAGGGGCTGAGCCAAAAGCAGATACCCACCCAGGCGCCCCTGTGTTTCTTTATTTTTTATAATGGTGATTTTTATACATCATGAGAAAGCAGGCAAGAAACTTATTTAACATTAATTGCTTTGGTCTATAGACTGACTAAAATGTAGACAAGGATATATATAATCCAGGCTACTGTTAACCTCCCTTTATGACCATAGGATGATATCTGAAAATCCCACACATTTGGAAGTTAGATTTTCAATTACTTATTGATTCAAGCTAAGGGACATACTGGGGATGAATGGCATAATAAGACTTCCTTCTTACCATAGTCATGATTTTAATACCTTAATTATTTCCACATCTAGATATGCATATCTAGAAAACAGTAAATTCAGTTTAATCTAAAACATAGGGACTGTGAATTTTGGCTAGCTGGCTCTTTTCTGCTTTAATACCATAATAGATGACATTCATAATGAAGACCCAGAGCCACGGTCATATCCTGAAATATGAAAATATATGAGAATTTACAGTACTGTGTTAAATAAAATGTAACATTTAAGAGTATTTGAAATTATCTCATAGGCGTTCATATTGAGAATGATTGGTCTACTTTTAATATTTCTATTAATGCTAAAACTTCATTCATCAGAAAACCACATTCTCAGATCATAGCAGATAACAGAAAAAAGTTTATTTTTCAAGTGTTCCCCCGCCCTCCTCAAATAGATGGGGAAAAAAAGCATTTTGGGGGGAAAAAAGTCTTATTTGAAATCAAACTAATTTTATTTTACCCATTGATCAGAGACTCCTATTTTCAGGTACTTCTTAAAATGTCCATATTCACCTAGATGTGTAGGCATTATTTTAAATCTATAAACCATGCAAATTACTTAAAGCCTTCTGCCTCACATAATCAACCCATAACAAACATGCTATTAGGCAATTTAAAGGATTAAAGCAATTGTCAACTGGTTAAATGAGAGAGAAAATCCCTGTCCATTTTTCTGCCCTTTCAACTTTTCAAACATATCCACTTACAGTGACATTTAGGAAGTATCCTAAATGCCTAGTTGTACAATATTTTAAAATAATGAATTTCATTGTCTATTTAAGGTGTATATAAGCAACCACATTGAGTACTGTCAGAAAAAGAACACATAGCTTCAGTTCAAGAAGAGCATTACGTGTCATGTCTCAATAGCATTTTATTTATCCCTTGTGGTTTTTGAGGCTAGGGAAGTGACATTTTTTTCTTTCTTAGTGTTTAATTCTTGACACCTCAAAGTACTTCTATGAGTACCTATATTTCTTCCATTTCTTCCTTTAAATTGGGTTCTGATAGGAGGGAAAAACATAAGACACTGACATTGAACATTTAGTATGATATGCAGTTCAATGGTATACCAATTTTAACAATTGTGATAATGACAGATAATTTTATTGAAGCTATGCTGCAATACTCAGTAGAACTTCTACTGTTTCTCAATGTTTATGTATTATTCAGACTAATAGTGATCCTAAAGTAGAAAAAGCTTCTTGTCTCTTAAAACTTTTATTGAGAAGAGTTCAAAATGCACACAGTTAAGTGCTATTCTGTGTGCATTTAATGTAGAGTGAAAAGCTGTTTGGTGCCCATTTTAGATTCACTGGCAACAAGACAGGCAAGAAAGCATGTACAGGGAGTCATGAAGATATATATGAAAAATTAAGAGTTTAAAATTAATTTGAACTTATAATGTAATGCGCCACGTGGAAATCTAAAAATCAATTTCCAAATGGAACAGCTTGAAACTTTTTCTTGCCATCTGGTTTTGGACCTGGCTCATTCAATTCCAATTTTTCCCTGTAAATACTCCAATTTTATATATACTATATGGGAATGATAATCCATGCCACTTAAGCATATCTTGTTTTATTTCCTAAAAATATAGTTGTTTTTGTTTTTTCTACACTATCAATATTTCCCACATGCCCTCTTAATCATGGGTACACTTATCTTTATTTTAAACCAGATGTGATATTATTGTTTGATTTATTGACATGTTGGAGAGTGATTGCATTTTATTTGGCTAAATTAAAAAATATATATACGTCTAACATTTTTACATCTTTAATGAGCCTAAAATACAGATTGATGAATTCAAATGAGGAGGGAAATACAGATTTGGCTATTTGAGTCGTAAAGTAAGAGGAAAAAGTAGGGCCTAATATATAGACATAGGATTTAAAAAGATTATGCATGGAAAGCATTTACACATGCTGGCATACAAGGAGTGCTCAGTAAATGTTAGCAATTAGCCTTTGTTTTCTTGTGTGTGTGCTAATAGTAATAAATAGAAGATTCAAATTTATATTTATTTTTCCTGAAGAAAATATTGAAAAACTACTGCTAGTTACTTTACATATGCTATCTTATTAGTTCCACACAAAATAACACTGAGAATGCTGAGAATTACACAAGTCAACTCCCCACCAGAGTGCACAGCTAGTAAATGACAGAGATGTGAGCAGATATTTGAGGTCTTGTTTTTTGATGACAAGCTCAAATAAGTTTAGCAAATGTTAGCTACCACATCATAAGGTTGTTTTAATTACCTGTAAAGATATCTGCAGGATATTGAAGCCAAGATTTTTGTAATAAAAATTATAAGAATTTAGGTTGCAATAAAATACATAAGAATGCATCTTCTCAATACATCTATTGATCATTTAGTTCTTAATAATTCAGTCAGATCTAATTGAAAGGAGATGACAGTTATGTCAAACTGATTTCCAGGAGCTTCATGTCGTGTTTTTTAAAATTAATCATTGTAAGTTAAATTTTTGCATTGGAAAAATATGCTACCACTCTCAAATTACTTAGGTTAGTGTATCCATCCATGAATAAAAGAATGCTTTCATATATACACAAGACACTTAAAACTATAACAGTAAATCTTAAAGATCATCCAGTAGTTTAATTATGATATGAAGAACTCTTTTTTAGAATATGTATATTGAGACTTCAAGCTACATGTTTGCATCTCTATGAAACTTCTATAAAACTGTATAACTTATAACTGATAAATGACATAACCACATCATTTATACTCACATATTTAAATGCAGCAATTATAAAAGATTTATATTTATTTATATGTGATATACTCATATATTTACATACCAATTTATATATACACACACAGAGACACACAGACTAATTTATTACAGTGGTAATGCAAAATTACTTAATAATTTTGATACAAAATATTCTGAACTGTCAAACCACTTAAGAAGATGCTCTGCACAACATACGTTATATAAGGCAAATAGTTTTCAGTGAAAATTTTTCACCAACAGTGACTTTATATATTAAACTCTTCACAGTGAGAGAAGGCCAACATCACAGCTTGAACTTTTATTCCAGTGCATGATCCTGTGACACTGCTTTTGCTTTTAAGCTATTGAAATATAAATCTTGCAAATGTAATGAGATGTATGGTGTGACAGGTATCTGCAAAAATCACTAAGGTAATCAGCATCGCATATTGTTTCCCTAAATATTATTGTAGTCATCATATGACTTGTCTCACCAAATTCTATGATGGCCTCCTTGTTCCCAATTCTATAAATTCTACTTATTCTGCGTGACTGTCAAAGCTATATTTAAGTGATTCTGCTGTTATTTTCCACCAATTCTCAACATGTTGCCCATCACAATCAGGTTGGTTACTTGACTATCCTCTAAATGTATGGTACTGTTTGCCTGGGTTGAGTACCTGGATCAAAAATACATTATTCGGTAACTGTAGTCAAGTCGTTACTCTCATATGACAAATCGGGATGATAAAAATAATGATACCTTTTGGATAGGATAGATGTAGGCATTAAGTTACAGAATTCAATGAAATTCCATAACACAGAGCCTAGGACAGAGTATGTGCATAAGAAAAAAGGAAGAAAAAAAAAAAAAAAGGAAAGAAACCTACTTAGCTATATGTAGCATATAACTCTTGCTCTCCTTGTCTTCCTTATTGTAGTCATCATTTAAAATATCTTTCCCGGGATGCCTGGGAGGCTCAATCGGTTAAGCATCTGCCTTCGGCTCAGGTCATGATCTCAGGGTCTTGGGATCGAGTCCCGCATAGGGCTCCCTGCTCACAAGGGAGTCTGTTTCTCTCTCTCCCTCTGTCTCTTCCCCCTGCTCATGCTCTCTCTCTCAAATAAATAAATAAAATCTTTAAAAAAAAAAAATAAAATATCTTTCCCTTTTATATTACCTATTCAAAGCCTTAAAAAAATGAGACACATAATTTATAATGCATGTATTATACTAGCTATTTTTCCAAACGTATCCTTATGCTTATCTCCTCTGTTCATTTAAATTACAAGTTCCGCTTGGGAGCATCCAATAAATACTGAATGTGTACATTTTAGGTTTCCTACATACATGTGAGCACAGTATGAGGATATGGTAGATGTACATACATTTTGCTAATAGTATAATGCATATTGTTCCACTTTGAATGTACAAATTATCTAACATTTTGGGGGGCCTTAAATAGAAATGCATGATCAGCAAAGTTCTCTTAACAGTGCATCAAGTTTAACTCATCGCACTTGGTAATCAACACCCTCAGCCCTAAATCCCTGCATGTGTCTCTGCAATTCCTCCATGCAGTCCCTAAACAGGAGTGGGACATTCTGTTAGATAAATGAAAATCCATACTAGTTAGCCAGAAGCAATTCTCAGGCCCCTATGGATTCTGGAAGGCACTTCAGTTACATTCTGAATTGCCCTAAAATAAATTCTTTATTAGCTGCCAACAATTACATTAGAGATTTCATGATGTGCCCCTGTCTCCAGAACATAATCTTGGACTTTGCCCAGCTTGATAACTGCTTCTTTGATGACAGAACTTTTGACACTGATATGAAAGGGATTCTACTAGGCATATGTAGGGTCTATCCTAATAGTCTATGTGATGAACTCTTCATAAATTGACAGAAGGAATGAATTTCTATACTTATTCTGGCAACATGTCAAAAGCTATAAACTGTCAGTACTGAATTTACTCATTACATCTTTGTATTTTCCCGATTAATAATGCCAGGGAAATATTTTCTTTATGTGAGAATATAGACTTATTAATTTAGCATTTTGTACAGAGACAGAATTCAAAATGTAATCATTCAAATAAATATTATTGGTCAATGTATACATAGTTTTTATTGTTGTGTCTGCATTTTATTATTGGATAATATCTCACTTATTTCTCCTAAAGAACTCCATTACAAAATGGAATATAAAGCATACACTGTAGGATTAATAGGATGTATAAGGTTTTTTTATCTGTAAATTGTACTGGATTTCAAACTGAATCTGTTAAGTATAAAGCACATCCAGCCTAAAAACTAATGAGTTCACAATATTTTCTCCTTGTCAATTATAGCTGCTATTCCCTTCTCATTACTAGACCATGTCACTCACCATGTCTCTCCACAAACCAAAGTTCCCAAAGAGTTATTCAAATTTATATTTTAAGGTGAATTGTCACAGTGATTCAATAGCTACAGATACTGTGAGGCATCACAAAAACAGGACTAGGAATGATTTTTTTGTACTTTGAAAGCCACTTGTTTTCTCATTAAAAAAAAGAAAAGAAAAGAAAAAAACCACAAATGGAAAAGACAAGGCACACACACACAAATAAAAATCAGTATACATCATCCAGAAGTTAGAAAGTGATTTGTGGAACAGATTGAATGCTAGAGCTTATCCAAATTCACCCTATTTGAGGTTTTGGTATGATATAAAGAGAAGATGACTTCAGAATATAATTTGGATATTTTACCCTCCCCCGCGCACCCTTAAAATAGCACCAAGCCCAACTTTAGTTTTGTTTTTAACAGCACTGTCACTTACCTAAGCTGGAGACATGCTAATTAAAGGGGGGCAAAAAAATCCCCATTTCTCCCCATCCACCCACCACACACACAAAAAAATCCTTAAAATCATAAATTACAGGTTCCCAGAGGTAGAAATATGTATATATATAGCTTTTTAATGTCTTTGATAGGTTAAACTTTGAATACCTACTTAATAAATGGCTTTAAAAACCCTATGTGGAATCAGGAAAGAAATCCCTTACTTTTGTGATGCTGTATATCATTTTTAGGTACCACTTCTGGACTTTGAAACTTTGCTTTGATTTTTAATATTATAATGCTGGAACGGTGATCCTTCAGCTACTTTTCTTAAATTCTACTCCTAGATAAAGGTAATCCTAGGGACCAGTGTGGCTAAGTGACTGAAGGACAATTTTAGGTGAGGCCCTAAGCCCTGATGAATGCCCTGGTGTCTGAAAATGTAATGGCCTTTAGATGTAATGTGCTTTTCTTTTCTTTTCAGAATAATTATCTGTTGTTTTGATGATCATGATTTCTTAATCAAACAACAATCTCTAACAGATAAAAGATCCACAGTCATGACAGATCAAGATCACTCTTTGATACACATATTTAATTGACTTAAGACCTTATATAAACTCTCACCACTTTTTGAATTTCTATTTTGAGTTTCTAATTATTTTTCAAGTAACAAAGCCTAAGAACATAACTTCATTTTACTTTCTTTTTTCTTTTCTTCTTCTTCTTTTTTTCTTAACATTCAAATAACTTTGAAGGTTGAAGGTTTGCATTTCAAAACGAAGAAAATGAAACTGCTCTCTCACCAAGGCCTAATGTAGCTGAGATCCATCCTGAAGCAAAAATTTTATGGCTCAGTTGTAAACCCTTTGAAAATGTAGCTTATAATGTAAGTGCTGACATGATCTTAACTATGAATTCATGAACCCCAACACTAATATATCCAAGGCATTTCATTACTGTCAGCTTGTCTCACTTTGTAAAATTAAATATCCTCTTTAAAAATGTTTATATGCCTTTGATTTCCTGAAAAAAATTTTCTTCATGGAATTCGGCTGATGAATCCTCTCCCTGGAGTGGAGAGGGGTGGGGGCTGATGGTTACACACATTTAGGAACTTGCACACATCCCTGAAAAGGGTGGTGTGCATTCATTTATTTTCAGATCATATTTTTTCACAGGCATAATCTGACTTTATAAAGGATAGACAGATCCCAGAACTATATTCTTCAAAATGAATCAGCACTCCACTTTCCAGGCCATAGTTTTCCCCCTTTTTGATAAAAGTATGTATTCTATACATCAGTTAAATCCTGAGAATTTCTTTTCACCTATTTTCTAATATAAAAAAATACTTCAAAACTCTTTCCAATTTTTCCTCTGTTTGTCATCCGCCCGGTAAAAAATTCATTTTAGGTAAATATTACCTGAAATCTTAGGGTGTTTTAATCACATGGCAAAAAAGACATTATATTAATAACAAATAGATAACTAAAATAAAATTTTGAGGTTAGAAGTGAAATAGTAAATTTGAATAAAAGTTAGACAAAAATGGTTGTGGGTAAGATATTCAAGTTATAATTTGTAAGGTGAAAAAAAGTTGATTGTTCTCAGGAACCATATTTTTCTTACCAAAATCTCACATGCATTTTGCTGAATTTATCATATGTTATTTTTCAAATAATACCAGCCAGAGAACATGAGCAAATTTTACAACAAATCTTCATCAAGTTGTTAAGCATACTCCTCCTTAATTTCTATATCTAAAAAATACTCTGATAATCTTTTAAACATGTAGCAAAAAAAAAAAAATACTCATTTAGACTTGGCTTTGGAATTTACTCTTCAGTTGTAGGAAAGATGAGGTATTAAATCTATTTATTGCATACAGATGGAGATTAAATAATTTAAACAAATGAAAAACAGAAGTGGTGATTATACACAGTGCAAAAAACACTCTACATTTACCATGAATATTCATATAGTTCAGTTTCCAGATTCAGTCTCACATTATAAATTACTTTTGAACAACAATGTTGCTTTCTTTTTTCCTTACTGCACTACTTTCTATGTGAGTCTGCCAGAATTTTCTGTTTTATAATACTATAAATACATTCATATTTTTCTATAATTAAAACTGAAATTTAAATGATGTAGTAAAAGGGTAGTGATAAAAATGATTTCCCAACATTAGAAAGGTAAGATATAGCACATAGTTAAAAGTAATAAATGTATAATTAACACTATAGTCATAGAATATGTTATTACCAGTCTAATATCTCATATACTCTGCTCATTCATCAAATTATTGGGCATCTATTACATGTAGGATTGCCTGCTAATATGAATCAAAGACACAATTTCTCTTCAAATAACTTATAAAGTGGTAAAACATAGAGACATGCAACAATAAAGTATTGTAAAAACTGAAACTGTCCTCTGATCTAAATAAAATGCCCTAGTCATTTAAAAGATGGAATATTATTTTTGGTATGTGGTTGAGGGGTCTTTGATCTGGCAGTCAGGGCTAGTGTAGTGGTGGAGAGGCATTCCAGGAAAAACTTCAAAGACTAAATGATCTGTTTCTGTTTCTTCAAACCAGAAAGCCTATTCTGGTGTTTGTGAAAAAGCAAACCATCAGTATGCAGATTTTATAAATGAAAACCTTTATTTCTTAGATAATGTGAGCTACTGAATTGTGTGAGGTATTTGCTTGAAGTAGATTTTCTTACCAGCTCGTATAACTGGGAAAGATGTCAGAAGCAATATCATAAAAATGGTCTTGCAGGTGGTAGACAGCAGCACATAGTTAAGATTAAAAAAAATAAAACAAAACAAAAAAACTTTTAAGGTCAAAAACCTTCAGCACATTGCCCCAAATCCCTAAATAATTGCCAATGTATTATGCAGGATCATGCAAATAACTACAAAAAATCTAAAATGTCATTCAGAATATCCCCGTATCAATGTGCTTCAATGTTCCATGAGTTGATATAATGCATATAATGCATAGTATAATACATTCTAACCCTTCATAGAGAGGGGGATCATAACTGCCAGAGAGGTGTTCTTTGTTTAGTAAAGACAAACACAGGCAACTGACTGCCAAAATTTATAAGAGGAAGCAAGTATGAGTGTTTTGTGAAAGAATCTTTTGAATCATCAGAAGTTTTGTGCCCTATTGCCATAGTTTAATTCCTATGTCATAGCTGAGAAGCTTGAATGAACTCAACAAACACTTATGGGAGAGTCAAATGGAGTCAAGGTCAAGTGGAAGAGTGGATGGGGCATTAATTGCAGTCAGGATTGGCCCTTCCCCTTAGTTTGATCAAGGGTTGTTCTGATTGGTCAGTGTTTGTGTTCTACCAGGTGTTTAATGTTTTGACTCAAGTTGGGGCTAGCTTTACCCATTTATACCTTTTGCACCTGTTTTTCAATCTATACTTATTTACCTCCAATTTTCACCTTTAATAGTAAATACGAATGTTGAAACTTGGCTTAAATTCTAAATTCCAATAGCAGAATTTTTTTAAAAAAATACATATTTAAATTCTCTTTTTGTTACATATATTGACTCTCTACAATGTAAACTTCTCTGTAAAGTTATGGTCATTGGAATGGAGCTCTTTACATCTTTTAGACTGTCTTCCCAGTGAGAGTAATTGAATGCAAAATAATTAGGTCTTTAATCCTAATGAGGATGATGTCAGCACTGTAGTTAGGATTTCTGGTTAGTTTATCGTGAATGCAAACTTATGATCACTTATGTTATGCTCTGAACTAATCAGATGAGACACCTGCCTTCCCTTAAGGAGTTCATATATTGTGATTAAATAGAAAAGCATGTGCCTGAGGGAAAACTTGCTGGCCTATTAACCTATATTTGAGACTCATGTTCATTGATGAGCTTAGAAATCCCTTGGTAGCCAACAATAATCGGCATTTTTCCCAAATGTTCTAAAAAGTCAGCTTATAGATACCTGTTTTGAGCTGCCTATCTTCGTGCTGTTTGTACCACCCCTCACAGGCCCCAGCTATCCACCGATCTGTGAAGCTACTACTCCCTGGCCCTGCCCCAGTAACCCCCTCTCTCAGAATGGTGGTTCCTGCTAATACAACAAAAATGGAAATTGTCAGCGTGGGCAGGTTGCCATATGGAGGTTGACAGCTGCTCAATCAGATTAAGGCAAATGCACATAGCCAATGTGAGTTCAAAAAAAAAATTTTTTTTTCAGAAGAAAACTCTGTTGTTTTGTTACTATTACTTTTTCCAGGATTTTTGAAAAAAGAGCATCAGTTTTAAAGATCTTTCTCTAAAGCAGATAAGCTTCAATCATTGATATGAAGCAATTCTTTTTAAAAGTAGTTAAAATCACCTTCTTTAAAATTTATTTTGTGTTTTGAACCTTTATCCTCTTTGCCTCTGGCCATAGTGTTTTATTTAAGAACCCTCATTCTCCTCCTTCAGCCTACCCCATAAATACATATACTTCTGGTAAGTATTCTACAAAATAATAAAGGCCCCTACTTCCTGAAAAGGAAAATAATGTTGAAAAATTGTAAAAATATGTTTCAAAAGACTGCATAATATGCCAAGGGAAAAGTAACAGAATTTTACAACCCATCAAACGATAACACACAGCCATCAATAGCCAAGCTCATGAATAAATAAATATTTACAACATGTATATATGCATATCAAGGTAAAGCTACTGTGCAGGAACTCAGAATCTGTGGAAAGTATTTATGCAATGCATCTACAGTGACAAAAAGAGGCACTGAAAAGAAAATAATTTTAAAGAATGGTCAACACGTTTTAAGTTTTCTAGTAACTGGCCCGACCTTGCTAAAATACACAAAACCCTTTTAATGATGAATGAAATATGTTGCTATGATTGCCTATTCCTGAACTTGACTGAGTCATATCATCATCATACAGCAGAGCTAGCAAATTTCTAGCTCAGCTAGTTAGAGCACATTGGAAAAAGTAGTCATATGTTCAAAGACGAAACATTTCAGACCTGATTTACAAATGCAATCCAATGCATCTGTATTTAAAGCTGTGTGGGATGAATAAATGCTTATGAACACATGCAAATATTTTGAAATAAACCTTTCTGACTAGGTTAACAATTTTTCCCAAGCCTTGCAGCCATCTAACTTACTCCCTGGGTAGCTAGAGCTCCCAAGTCGACTGCTAAAGTTTATCACAGGAAATGGTATTTTACATGCTAGAGGTGCAGACTGTCTTTGAAAAAATTGATAGGAAGTACAAGTTAACACTTCTGACATCCCCTGGAGTCGATAACACCATACATCTCTAGATCCCAAGCCACCAAAAAGCTGCCATGTGGGTTAACATAAATAACAGCTTGCAGTTGGCAAGAACCCCCCCCCCACACACACACTGATAACACGAGGAAATACGGTAATGTGGTGATATAATTTACAATGCCCAAAGATAATTTGCAGCTCCACTCCTCAGGAGTGTATCTGCACCAACCATCTAAGCTAAGTGCCTGTTGGAACTTTTCCCTCAGAGTTACTAGAGGTGGAAGATTTGTAATATCTTAAATGCAACAAAAGGAGAAACAGAACGATCAAACTGAAGGGGCTCCTGTATTTAGAAAATCCTGCTGAGATGTTGTGATAAATTATTAAAACTTCTTGTTAATGTTCATGCTTCTCCTTAACCTCACATCATACTGTTGACAGTAAAGCAAAAGTGGGGAAACCCAGAAAACATTTCCAGAGCTGAGAGAAAAATGTTAGGTGAAAGAAATGCTCCTACAAAGCAGAATCCTCTGATATCTCCCAGCAAGATTTTTCCCCAAACATGCAAACACAGTTCAGAAAGTCTTTCATGGGATATTTCTGCAGCATCTTTTTGGCTTATAGTATTCACAGAACGGATACCCCGATAACTTGTGTTTAGTATAAACAAACGGCATTCAGGAAAAGCAGAATCAACAGAACTTTACAAAAAGGCAGCGTCAAAGTACCATAAATCTCCCTCATCTCATCATAATTTCTCAAGAGCAGAAGAAAATGGATTTCCATTCTCCAAAGTACCGAAAGGCTTGTTCTTGTTCAGCAGATTTTTTTTCAATAAAGTTAATGCAATTTGTCTTTATTAACACACCAACACTGATAGAGCCAGCCAGAAAATTAGTGTTGGTAGTACTGCATTTCATCACATGCCCCTCCGCAGGCATCCCTCTGACCGGTTCACAAAATCTGCCAAACAATTCAGGGATCTAACATATTCAGGACCCATTTCTTTTTTTAAAAATAATGCAGCTTCCTAAGGATACCACACATATGCTTGCACCAGAGCACCATGCATCTGGCCCTATATCCTCCCTGCTGGAAACAATCCTTGTAATGCTTTGATAGCCCAGAAAACCAAAAATTGCAAAAAAAATATATATTTATATCAATAACTGGCCACCTACAGCACAGAACGTCTTTCCTGAAATAAAAATCTGATTTCCAGCAGATGCAGTTGCTCTACCCTTTAGCTGTCCTCAAGTTGCCACTGATCAGCCCTGCTAACTCCATTTAGATCTTGAACACAAAACTTTCATCACTTACCCCCTTTCCAAGGTTTTCCTTTCCAGGGGGTCCGAGTCAGCTTGCTCAGAGTTGGTCCAGAGAAAAAGAGCATCAAAACGAAGAAAAGTTCAAGTCCAGTAATTTTCCCCACTTTCTCGAATGATAACATTGCCACAAGTTAATTTCACAAAATTTCTCACATCCTCTTCCCTCCCGGTTATTAAAACAGCACTAATCATTGAAAAACCTGAGGTAGGTGTTGTTTTGCCATCTTTAACAGCTGAAATAGCAGCTCCCTGATGTAGCCCTGAGCCAAGCTACATTTCTCACGGATCCGGCTCCTCTCAGCACGGAGTCAGCTCTGCTCCAGCTCCAGGAGCTAGAAAATAATTTCTGATCTTCACTTTGCTTTCAGTGGGAATATATTCCTCAGTGTGCTGGGTGAGCTTGATTGAAAATGATAAAAACAGTCATGTCTGTGTCCAGCAGAAAAGAGAAAAGATGTCAGGATTGTGTGAAAAAGATGAGAAGCTGTTGTACTGACAGCTTTCAGGCTGCCGTGTGATCCTAATAGCCGTGCGACCAACCAAATTGCTCTTTTAAGAGTAATAAGGCTTCAGTGAAAGCCGGTGTCACTGCCACTTGGGTGGGTAGTGCTGGGCTTGAAAATCACCCAGGAACCGCCACAGATAACGACTGCTTCAGCCCTGCTTCAGAATATTAAGGGCGAGCAAAATATAGTATGCACAGAGGGTAGTTAATCTATTGTGTGGATAGACGAGGATTCCAGCGGTGTGGTAGGGAAAGACGCAGAACTTAAAATGCATTTTATGTTTCCTTTACTTCACCTTGTGCCATTAGAAGGGGATTGCATCTGCGCTAATTATTCATAAAAGGGTCTGAAATATTTATTAGAGGAACAACAATAAGTGTCTGATTTTTATCTCCAACAGTAAAACAGGCAGGGCGAGTTCTCAATAGCTGCAGTTCTCTTCTGTATTAAAGTCAGTTTACTGGGGCATTTCTGTATCACCTGCGTGAGCCCACCGTGAACGCTATGAGCAAACTTTTGGAAATACCAACACAGACTCCATCAGGGTTGTGCTAATCACACATTCGGGGGAGCACATTTTTTACTTGTTTGTGTACATCACCATGGAAATACAAAAAGCTCTCTAAGTCTCTCAGTCTTTTTTAAATTATATTTATGAAAACATTACTGATCACAAGGTGTGGGTATAATTAACTTCCGGGCACATGACTCTGCTCCCAGACGAAGAGGAGGTAGGTGAAGGCAAAGCAAATAAAAGAAATTTAGCCTCTGTTGCCTGAAGTGAATTAGCATGATCGAAACATTTTGGGCAATATTGGAAATCTGTCTACAGCTTAGTATTATCTATATGGTCACTTATTCTCTTAATTAGTGGGCCACAATGCATGAATTATGTATTTATGTACTTTAAAGTAATCAATTGCTATGTAATGATAACTGCCAATTTATGATGTTACCACTTTCAAAATTGGATAAATTGCCCTTTCAAATCATATTATTGGAAGACGTACTTCTAAAAGAATAATTTATCATTTTGAGATAAACTACATTAAATTTGAAAGTACAGTTATTAAAATTTCCTTTCATATAAAGGAAGCAATGCTTGTCAAATATATTATGGGATGCACAAAACAAATGCTCAGGTTATCCCTTAGTTTAGAAATAATAATCAATTTGTATTCAACTTTATATTTGAAAACTTTTGAGGGAAGACGAAAGTTCATATCATGCTTATTTTATAAATAGTTAATTTAAAATTCTATGCCTCTGTATGCTTTCTAATAGAAAGCCCAAATTTAACTCAGAATTCTATTTTCTCTTTGCCCATTATTCTTCATCTTATTTACCTCAACTTTCCCTCTCTCTTCAACAGAATGCACGTAAACAGAAGTTGGTAAAATGAATTGGCCAACTCCCTCACCATCACCTTCTGAGGAAGATTCTAGAAGTAAACTTATTTACTGTCTACTGGCTCCATTCAGCTCAAACTCAAGAACACAACTTTTCATAATTAGTGAGTTCTGTTTTTTTTTTTTTCTTCTTTTTCTTCTTCTTTAATTACCTGGGTTTTAGGTGGAACAAGAGAATGTTAAGTTGGTTTAAACATGGTGAAAGGATGTTGGTAGGGATGTCAAACATTTCTAAAGGGCCTGGGCCAGATTGAAGTTAATAGGAAACACACTCCTTCCTCAGCAGGGGATACAGTCGGCCAGGTTGACTCTACGGAAATTTCAAATTTAGATTTTCAAGATTTGCTTCCTTGTGGGTGACCCCCGGTAAACACCAGCCCATAGCTCTCTGTGGTGGGGAAACTGAACTAAATTTGAAGGAATCAAATCACCTTTGCTCATGGAGGGAAGGCCATTCTCCTCTAAGACTCATCTGACTAAGTGTGAAGTGCTACTCAAGCTTTCTAGGTACCAGAAGAGATATGGAGGAACTTTAAATGGGTGGGAATACCAGAGTTGGAAGCAACAGAAATACTGAGTGAAATGGCAGTGGAGACAAATTTTTGGATAGGTATGAGTATAGAAATGCCTTCCCAGCTAAGTTATTATTAACAATAAATTAGCTAACTTCTTACCAATTCTAAATATTTTATATGTAATAACTCATTTAATCCTTTAAAAAACCCAATGATCATAGGAGTAATGATCTTCATTTAGTACATTAAGAAACTGAGGCACAGAGAGTTTAAGTCACTATTGAAGGTGATAGAGTTGTTGTGAACTTAAATGGCTCACTTCTGAGCCTCTGCAAATCACTGTACTATGCTCTCTACCAAACTGTTCTTTTAACCCTTCTGAGCTAGCTTGCTCTTAAATAACATCTTTATATAAAAGAATAGCAAATAATGATGGCACACTCAATATGTGCCAGGTTCTAATTAACTGCTTTACATATCCTAGTTATATTATTTCCACAACAACCTTGTGAGATGAATACATTATTATTTATACTTTACAGATGATTACTTCTTCATTATCACATAGTTAGTAAATAACAGAGCCAGGATTTGAACCCTTGTATGGCCTTAGAATTTGTCACTCCGCTCCTGCTTTCCAGAGTCTGGTGCATGGGTCTGAGAAAACCATAAGGACTCCAGTGGGGCTGGAAAAGTAAGAGAATGGTGGGGCAGGGAAGGGACAGTCTTATGGTATGGGTGACATGAATTTTCCATAGGTTTTGGCAGCTGCAGGGAGGTCTATGGTTGTGAAAGTACTAGAGAAGGCCCCCGGAGAGGCAATCAGAATAAACTTTTTCACCACCTGCATGTTCTCAAAGTAAAACACAAGGAAAGGTTAAACCCCAGCCAAACCTGACTTATGGACAGTTATAATACAACATAATAACATTTTAGTGTAGGCCATAAAAAATTGTTAGGAAGACTGCAGAAGAGAAGTACTAAAAGGGAGTATATATTAAAACAAAGTGTAGTGAAAGACTGACTCGGTTCAGTTAGGACACTCCAGGCAGAAAAGATGACCTTTATGACTAAGAATCAAGTGATAATCAGTCAAGAGGCAGAGAATAATCCAGGTTGAGGGAATTGCATGAACATAGTCACAGAGATGCAAGAAAGTCTGACTCCTTCCAAGAACTGCCAGGGAGACAGCATGGCTGAGTATCTGAGCATACGGGTGAGTATGGGAGATGACGTAGCAATGGGAGGCAGGGGCTAGATTAAAATTTTAAATATGCTTACTGCCAAAGGTCTTAGGATTTTCCTCAGTGATAGCGAGTCAATTATGAGTTTACATCAAGGAAATCACACGATCCAAAATGAGTTTTCAAAAAAAAAAAAAAAAAAACTTTGGCTGTAGTATGGTGAAGAATGAAATTAGAAGCAAAAAAAAAAACTATGTAGAAAGATAGCAATATTCCAAGCAAGATGTATTTGCAAATGAAACTAAAACAGTGTAAATAAATAGGAAGAGATCATTTGGAATATCAAAATTCATTAATTCAACAAATATTTAAAAACTACATATCTTGAGCCACATAAAATACTAGGTATCTTAAGATTAATATGACAAAGCTTAATAAGACCCTATCATCAGGATGTTTATATCTTTAAGAATTTGGTGACAAAATATATACAGGAAGGAATGAACATTGCCCCAGTGTTTCAGCTCTCTTCTTTATATATGTTTTTATAAATTCAATTTTGTCTGTTAATATTTGCTCCAACTTTGACACCATTAAGCAAGATTTAGACACCTTAGCAGTTGTACTCATTTTTATTCTAATGCCACTATTCATTCTATTCTAATGACACTCCCTGACATCTTACTATTTATGTGCACTAAATACAATCTTATCTTTTATTTTCTTTCTTAACAAGAAATCTCACTAATCTCTGATACTAGGTAACAGTGGTGTAATGTGAGCTATTCTGCTATGCTTTTAATAATTGAAAATATACAAGATAAAACCCCTCCTAATGAGTGTACAACCAAAAATGTTACTAAGCGTTTGAAAAAGATTAGTTTATTTTTATATCAATAGTTTTGGGGGTTTTTGTCTTTTTTTCCTCTCATAAATTATACTCACTTCATCACATGTGGTTACAGACTCAGCCAATTTCTTTTCTGAAAATCTGGTGACTTTGGTCACGAGGTACATAGGTGGTTCTTAGTTGGGGCAATTATACCCTCGCCCCAGGGGACATTTGGCAGTGCTCTGAGACATGTTTTGGTCGGCATCCTGGGGGGTGAATGCTACGAGCATATATAGTGGCTGGAGGCCAGCGGTGTTGCCAAACATCTTACAATGACCAGGACAGTACCCACAACAAAGAAAGCCTTGGCCAAAAATGTCAATGGTGCCAAAGCTGAGAAACTGTGAGGCATCTTCAGTTTGTCTGACCATAAGATAATGATTCCTCTACCCGTTGTTTCACTTCAGTATGACTAGAACAAATGCTCTACTTGACAGAAGGTTGCAAGATAATCACAGAATACTCATAACCAGAGCATTCTCCTACAAACACTAACACAAAATTTCCTATTCATATTCTTATGTTTCAAAGGAAGTCTCCCATTTATCCTGCTATAATTCACTTACAAAGAATCACTCATCTCCCTGAACACCTTATATCAGGACAAAGAAGTGGTAGATTTTCTTGACTGGAGTGCTGGAGGGGGCTCAGTGATAACATGTGTATACCAGTAAAAATCACTCTTGTACAGAAAATTCTTGGTGTCCCTTTGTTACTCAAACACCAGAGAACATCACTGAGGCAAACTTAACTGTCTGGCTCTCCAAATGCTTTCTCTCTTAAAAAGACAGCAATGATTATTCTCTACTAACTACAGGTTGCACTATTATTAATATATTTATATACTACATTAATAAACCATCAGAATAAAATTTTAGTGGGAATTTAATCAAGGAGAGATTTATAAATTAGCCATAGTATTAACTTGATAACTTGAAAGTCCAGGGCTAAGTTCATTAATATATGCATACATACATACATGGTTGTCATTAATTACTTTGGTATTACTCTCTAATTCTTGAGCATTCTACTTTGACTATGCAAGTCCAAATATAGTTCTGAATATTTCAATGTCATGTTAGGTTTTCCTTAAATAGAAACAATGAGGTAGTGTATATAATTCAGTACTTCTCTATTGTCTACTGTAAATTTAGATTATTCCACGGGCTAAATAAGAGAAATATCCCTTGTTTTTTGTACAAGGCAACATATATATTAATTTTATTTCCAAGGTCAAATTAGTGCAGTTACATATGTACCAGGTCAAATATGCACTGGATAACTATTTCAGTTGCAGCATGGTTGCAAAATTAACTCTGAGTAATTGAAATCTGTAGTTAAGTAAAAGAAAAAAAAATCATTTGTTTTCACTGTTGAGATATATTTAGAAATATTTTCATTCCTTTTTCTTTTGCCAGTGATTTCTATAGAATGAACATCTCTGATTCCCTCCAATTTAAGACCCTGTCATACCTAGGGCTCACTGGGCTGCAGGCAAACCAGTTTCCCATTAGCCTATTAGTACAGGAGACAACAAGGTAGGGCCGACTCTGTAAAGAGATCAGTGCAAGCTGATAAGATGCACTTTCAGACGAACTCCTAATACTGCATTTTATGTTTGTCATTGTTCCCTTTTCATAAAAAAATAAAACAAAAAACCCAGTTGAGCCTTATATGCCTTTATTGGAGATTTCTAGTTGTGGTTTTACTTCATAATATGCTTTTAAAAACTTCTACTGAGAAAGCCAGCTTGATGTTTTGCTCTACGTAAGCTTGTTTTGAAGGGTAATGTTACTTGTATTTTTTAATAGCTTGAAGTAATCGAGGGTGTCCCAAGACCTGTCAGTGTCCCAAAGGGGAGGATTTTGGTCAGCACCTAAATTCAGGCTAATTGGAAGCCATGAAGATTGATTCCAAATGCTGGTGGGTCCATCTGCATGAAGACATTGCATGGCCAAAGTTAGCTACAAAGGAAGCTGCAGAGTGAAGTTTTCATTCTGGAGAGCCCTGTGACCAGCTAAAATTTCGGGATTCCATTCTTTGAGAAAAAGGAAGTTTATTAGTATACAAGTGTGGTGTTGATTCAGCAAGTCATGTGTGGGAGCTGGGTTCATGTGGGTTTTTTTTTTGTTTTTTTTTTAAGATTTTTATTTATTTGAGAGAGAGAATGAGAGAGAGAGAGAGCACATGAAAGGGGGGGGGTCAGAGGGAGAAGCAGACTCCCTGCTGAGCAGGAAGCCTGATGTGGGACTTGAACCTGGGACTCCAGGATCATGACCTGAGCCGAAGGCAGTCGCTTAACCAACTGAGCCACCCAGGCGCCCTGGGTTCATGTGTTTTAAAAACATCTCCTCTCGGGCGCCTGGGTGGCTCAGATGGTTAAGCATCTGCCTTCGGCTCAGGTCATGATCCCAGGGTCCTGGGATCGAGTCCCACATCGGGCTCCCTGCTCCTTGGGAGCCTGTTTTTCCCTCTGCTTCTCTCTCTCTCTGTCTCTGTCTCTCGTGAATAAATAAATAAAATCTTAAAAAAAAAAAAAAAAAAAATCTCCTCTCGGGCACTTGGCTGGCTCAGTCAGTAGAATGTGCACCTCTTGGTCTCAGCGTTATGAGTTCAAGCCCCATGTTGGGCGTGGAGACGACATAAACAAAAACAACAACAACAACAACAACAACCCTGTTCGAGGTATCTCTGATAATGCAGGTCTACTGCAGTGTTCAGTAACGATCTTGAAAGGAAAAGTTTATCTAGGTTTGCTTTATAACATCTAGTCCATTATGTTCATATACATATTAATAAAATAAAATTAGAGTAAAGTGTAAAATGCTTTGAATGAAAGTTAGTATGTTTAGGGAATTCCTGAGAAAATGAAATTAATTTCTAGCCTTTGTTAACTCATATTTAACCTAAACTGCAAATGATTACATGACTTTTCTATAAGAAAGGCAGAATATGGGTCCTAAAGAGACATCCTAGTGATTTTCTAGAGAATGAGCCTTGGAATCTACTTAAACATGTCTGAACCTATAAAATACACTTTTTTTTTTAATCTGGGATATTTTCTTGGGCTTATGTAAAGTTCATTTAAAGGACAGTGCTAGAAAGCTTGCCATGGTTGATTGCCTATGTTACATCAATTACATAAAACATTTCATATCTATAGGAGATATCAATAGGATGTTTATTAAAGAAATATTATTTCTTTCTAATATTTTATAATAAATTTACTCTAACATGGGATATTCCTTCCCACAAAGATATAAACTCTAAATAGTCCTATCTGAATAGCTAGAAAATCACTAAATCCGGGTTGCAAAATCCCATGAGAATGTCGTAGAGCATGTATTAATATATATGGTTGAGTCTGCTTCAGCTCTCCCCAGAGTGTTCTTGAGATCCCAGGAATACTATAATGTTGATTCAGTTTCTGGTTAAATGGTAGATTTTCTTTTGTTTTCTTTTCTTTTTTTTTTTTAAGATTTTATTTATTTATTTGACAGAGAGAGAGACAGCTAGAGAGGGAACACAAGCAGGGGATTGGGAGAGGGAGAAGCAGGCTCCTAGCCCATCAGGGAGCCCAATGCGGGGCTACATCCCAGGACCCTGGGACCATGTGACCTGAGCTGAAGGCAGACGCTTGACAATTTAGCCACCCAGGTGCCCCAAATGGTAGATTTTCCAAGGAAAAGTGTCCATATTGTGAATGTTGAAGATGCAAGATACGATTGTTACATAGCTAACGTTGCCTTCTGAAAAAAGCAAATAAATTACAAAATTACAATTTTTAGATTATTTACAAGCTTAAACATAGTGTAAATTTAAAAAAAAATAAAAGTAACATTTAAGAAATATATATAACTATTTTTGCAATGTCTTTACCATTTATGATGAATTCCAATTATCAATTAGGAATTGCTATAGGAATAGCTATAGGTTTATCATACAGTTATATATCAGTATAGAATTAAGTTTTAAGTGTCATGGACAAAAATGGCAGTAGTATTAAAAATCATTTATTTTTCTCTCATGAAAAAGTCTGGATATGGACATTGAGTTTTGCTTCATAAAGTTCTATGAGATTCAGGCTCCTCCCCCCCAATTTCATTGAGGTATAATTGACAATTAAAACTGTATATTTTTAAGGTGTACCACTTGATGATTTGATATACATATATACTGTAAAATGTTCATCAAAAACAAGCTAATTAACATATCCATCACCTCATATAGTTACCTGTGTATGTGTAGTTAGAACACTTAAGCTTAACACTTAACACTACTCTTTAATTTCTTCATTAGGGATGCTCTCCATATTCCAAACAACTCAGGATCCAACAGGTTCTCTTCATCAGCAGACATCATGTCAGCAGGAAGGAGGACAAGATAAAGGGGGGAAAATGACAGAGGTGGAAGCAGCTGTCTCTTAGAAAGCTTTAGGAAAATTGCCACATGTCACTTTTGCTTGCAATACATTGGCCATATTTTTGTTCAATCCAGATAAAGGAAACTGCAAAGTGAAGTCTTGATTCTGGGTAGCCATCTATTTCGTTGAGAAAAAGGGAGAATAGGTTTTGGGAGAAAAATTAGCAGACTCTCACATGGATATCATGATAGATAGATGATAGATAATACACGTTAAAAAAAAAACACTTTAGTGGTAATTTTTAACTACTAACACAGTAACCCTTACTACTTTAGAGACTTGAATTTTCATACATAATGAAATCACGTCTACTATAAAACTAGCTTACTTTATAGGCTCATAGAATCTTAGAGTCAGATCAAGATGAAAGATCACCTAGTTTATAAAGAACAAAGTACAAACATTTCTCACCAGTGGTGTCTTAGCTTTTACTTAAATAATTCGAGTAAAAGATTTCTGCTTGTTTTTTCTTAGAAAGACGATTCTTACGTCGATCTCAAATGTTTTAGATGCTCTTAATTTCCAATCATTAATTCTAGCCCTACTTTTTAATGTAATGCTGAACAAATACTTTCTTCCTTTATCAGGACAATGCTTTGAATGTTAGGAAATAGCTGTCTCCCCCCCTTGAGCCTCAACCCCACATTTCCCCTCAGGCCAAATAATTTGCTTTTCTTGAATACAAATTTCAGATTCATTATCATCTAAGTAATCTCCCTCCTTTGGATTTCTGGATGCTATTAAGTTTCTTAAAGACAATCTTAACATCTGATTCAACAATATTTATTCATCCTAGAGCACAAGACATTCTTCATTTTTTTCTTTCTTCCTAATTCAGGCTGAACTAAACATAACAGAAATGATCTGGCAGCTATCCATAATACCCTCCCCCTTCTTATCCCCACCCACCTAGTTCCCATTGTTTAGATGGAGAGTTTGTCATATGACAAAAGTATGGCTCACAACTGCTTCTACAGTTCATTTGTCCTGTGTCCTCTACCATTAAGCTAATGATTTTGACAAGAAAAGAGTCAACTGGCTCTATTTCCTTTTCTGTTGGATGTCAATTTAATATGACCGTGGGGACTATTCATTAGCTTCTGAAAGTTCCAGGAAGAGGCAATTCCTTTGCTTTTATTTTAAATCATTTACACTATTTTAAAACAACCTGAAAATACTATTTTAAATAATCATGCCTAATAGTGCAATATATACACCAACACTGATATATTAATATACATATATATGTGTATGTGCATATATAAGCACTAATTCCTAAGTAGGAGAATTTGTTAATTAATCACCCTTAATGGCAAAATAGCTTCCCATTAGTCAAGCCTCAGGTTAATTAATTCACCAGATGATGAGTGATAAAAGTCCTGGTGCTTTCTTCCTAACTATTTACTATTCCATCCAGAGGACATGCTCAATATATCTCACACAGAACAGCTTGGTTTCTGCTTCTATGGGTGCTGAATTTTAGCATTAGATTTCTTGGAATAAAAAAATATTGAATGCAATTTTTCTTTGACATAGACCTATTTAAAGTTGGTGAGAACATTGGGCACCATTTAGGATTAAACAAATGAACAATTTAGGGAGCTGCCACAGTCTGCCGTTGAGGTTGAAGTAGATTTTTTTTTTTATAAATAATGGCAACCAAACATTCTAGGCAGAAAAGTCCATACTATGGCAAGCATGACATTCCAATCAGATCCACCCAATGAGGTGAGTCACTGAAATGTTTCTTTTAGGTAATTTTTAGGTAATAGAAATGTCTGACCTTGTATCAATAGCTTCATCTGTACCTATGGCTGAGTGTTACTTAGCAACTTACTCCCAACTTAAGGAGGTTGTAGGGAAGACAGAAATCAAGACTTTAAACATAAATTTCCAAATCTAGCTGACATCTTGTCCCTAAACTCCAGGCTCATATATCTAACTAATTATTCAACATCTATAATTTGGATGTAATGGTAGTGAGACTCCCATAACAGTCACTCTTTCATCTTCTCCTACTTCCCCCATTACTCCTCTAATAATTATGTTCTTGTATTATAAAAAGAAAATCGCCTAACCTAATCACAATAGATCTTTAAAAGCAGAGAGCTTTCCCAAGGTGGCAGCAGAAGAGGAAGTCAGAGAGATTTGAGGCAAGAAAAGGATTTGATAGAATGTTACTGTCTTTGAAGATGGAGGAACCATGAACAATGACTAGAGCATGACTACTCTGATAAAAGCCCAGCAAGGATATAGGGAGCTCAGTCTTACAACCACAAGGAACTGAATTTTGCCAGCAACCTGAATGAACCTGGAAGTGGATTCTTTCCCAGAACCTACAGCTACGAGCCCAGTTTGAATGAGCTCTGATTTTGGCTTTGTGAAACCCTAAGCAGAGAAACCATCTAGACTTCTGACCTAGAGAAATGTGAAATAATAATGTTGGTGTTATTTTAAGCTGTTAAGTCTGTGGTGATTTGTCATGCATCAATAGATAACTAATAATACATAAATCTAATAAGTATCTCAAACTCAACCAGTTTAAAAAACAAACAAAAAACTCCTAGCCTTTCCTCCCAGTCATCTTTCTGCAGCCTTTTCTTTTTATTTAATGATTATTTCAGTCTTCTAGTTTGTTCAGGTAAAAAATTCTGGAGTCATTCTAAAACCCTCTTTTTCTCTCAAATCCATGCATGAAATCCATCTCAAACCTGTTGAATTAGGGGCTCCTGGGTGGCTCAGTCAGTTAAGCGTCTGCTGTCAGCTCGGGTCATGATCTCAGGGTCCTAGGAGGAGCCCCACATCAGGTTCCCTGCTCTGTGAGGAGTCTGCTTCTCCCTCTCCGTTTGCCCCTCCCCCCGTTCATGCTCACTCTCTACCTCTCGCTCTCTCAAAATAAATAAAATCTTTTAAAAAATTAAAAAAAAAACCTGTTGAATTGATATCTATGAAATATCCAGAATCCAATCAGTTTCCCTCCTTCTACTATCCCCACCCTGGTCTGAGCCACTAACATCTCTCACCTTTTATTGCAAGTCAACTACTTCCTACTTCAACCTTACCCCACCTCCTTCTGACATATTTTATCAACACAGGAGAGAATAATCTTCTAAAAACTAAAGTTATATCACATATTTTCTAAAAATTCTGCATCATCTCCCCATTTAACTCAGAGTAAAAGCCAATGCCCATATAATGACCTGGAACATCTTTCATGATCTGTCCCTCCCCAATCCAATTTGACCTTATCTTATCCTATTTTCTTCTTCATTCACTCTGCTCCAGCCATACTGGCCACCTTAACATTCAAAGAATCCAGACATGTAACATGTAACATCCATGTCTGGATTCTTTGAATGTTAAGGTCCCTTTCTTTCTGACTTCAGCTTTATTAAATCCCTTACTTGCTTCATGTTTCTGCTCACTTTTCCCCTTCTAAATGACACCTACCCATGCACCATGATCCCCATCCTCACTCCTACTACTCCAGAACTCCCTTATCCTGTGGGGTTTGTTTTTTTCATTTTTCCATAACATTTATTAGTTTTTAACGTGGTATACACTTTACTTCTTTATTGTGCTTTGTATTTATTTCCTGTCTCCCTCTAAATAGAATGTAAGCTCTGTGAGAACAGATATTTTGTGAGTTTTGTTCACTGATGTATATGTCTACAACACTTGAATATTTGCCTGGCATACAGAAGCAGCTCAGTAGATATTTGTTAAACAAAGGAATGAAGGGCAGGCATTTCCCCATTCCATAGGGACACTAATTAAAGAACACCACCTACAGATCAGAGGCCTAGGTTGCCATGACTAGAGCATGACTACTCTGATAAAAGCCCAGCAAGGATATAGGGAGTTCAGTCTTACAACCACAAGGAACTGAATTTTGCCAGCAACCTGAATGAACCTGGAAGTGGATTCTTTCCCAGAACCTACAGCTACGAGCCCAGTTTGAATGAGCTCTGATTTTGGCTTTGTGAAACCTTAAGCAGAGAACCCATCTGTTGCTAGGTTGCCCCTGGCAGAGGCATAATGAAACTACAGTCACCTTGAATACATTAATCTAGCCATGAATTTAAACAACAACAAAGTTTGATACTGCATCTCTCTTTAGAAATTTTCGTGATAGGGATAAAAAGAATATGGAATCCTGTCTCTACTACTCCAGCAGTGGGACATTGGTTAACTTATTTAATCATTCTGTGTCTCATATTCTTCATCTTTAAAATGGAGAAAACAACATATATCTCATGGATTTGTTTTGGAGTTAAATGAGATAACAGATTAAAAGTGTCTGGCATAGAGTATGTACTCCAAGAATGTTAGGCTTCTCCCCTTCTATGCATCCTTTAACTTCAGATTGTTGAATAACTGCCAAGAGGTTGAATCCATCTTAGTGACACCTTCTGAATCTATGTCATTTATTTGGGGAAATATTTCAAATACTCTCTCTCTTCCCTGATTCCAGAATGGAACTCAAAATAAAGCTCCCAAAGACATAATTGAGACACCTCACCTCTAACGCCAGTCTCTTAATTTGGAACCTCAAACTCCCTAGGCTCTGCCTGATCCAGACTTATATTACATGTCTCACGCTGATCTCCATTAATTTCTGTCCCTCTCCATTTTCTCTCTCCCACTTTGCTCCTTCCCTCGCCCCTGTGTAATCCAATATAACTCATCTTTCTAACTTCTACAGAATCTAGAACAGGTCTTTGCACAGAGTATTTTTCACTGAATTTTGCTAAACAATTAAATGACTTAGAAAGTAACTTGAACTTATATAGTTCCTCCATGAAGCTCAAATTATCTAGGGGTCTTATTCCTATGTTCCAGGCCTGAGAATGGGGATTTTCCCAGAGAGCACTAACTCCAGTCCCTGATGGCATCTATCTGGAGTCAGCACTTGAGGTACATCTTAAACAACATCGTCTCTGTGTAAATGAAGTCAGACAATCCACATGACCATCACTGTCCCTTGTATCTACTCTTTTTTTATCGCTATTATCCTTTTAAAATATGTATGTTGTAGCTTTCAGGAAGAAACTAGTGCACTAGACTGAAACACAATTTCTCTTCTAAGCACACTCCTTCATTTGCTTATGTTTTCTCAAAAGCTTCCTTTGAGAATTAAATATATTTTTAAATGTTTGTCTTAGGTAGGATATTTTTTAAAGGTAAGAAATAAGCTTTCTCCTTTCCAAAGCACTTTGATCTTTTTTTTTTCTTTTTTTCTAAATATAATTCCTAAAGCTGAAGCTATAAACATCCTTTTCCTCTCTGGAAAAAGATAATTAGGCACCATTTTTAAAAAAGTGATTTTTAGGAGAGGTTTTTAAGCATAAGCAATAAGTGACACACCTTGCATCATGGGTATAGTTTTAAGACAGGCGGAACTCTGCTTCAGCATAACCATACAATGAGCAATTTCCACATGATAAAAACTAACATTTGGGTGGCCTAATAGTGTCTCACTCCTGTTTTACTTAGAGGTAGTCAGGGAGATGGAGTGTTCTAGTACAACCATGACAAGGCAATGAGAGCCATGTTTTAAAAAAAGGATTTAGGCTGGGCAGCCTCCCCAGATAGGTGCATCAACCCTTCCTTTTCTAGATGATGAAATCCAGTTTCAGAGAAGCGAAGTACCTTGCTTTCAAAAAATACGTTGCTGTTTGGGTTGCCTGGGTGGCTCAGTCGGTTAACCGTCTGCCTTCGGCTCAGTTCAGGTCATGGTCTCAGGGTCCTGGGATGGATCCCTGCATCAGGCTCCCTGCTCAGCTCTCTGTTTCCAAACTCTGGCCCTCCCCACCACTTGTTCTCTCTCTCTCTCAAATAAATAAATAATATCTTTAAAAAAATATTTTGCTGTTTGAAGCCTTAATAAAAGGAGTGTTGTTTCTGTTTTCTCCATAGCATTAGAAAACATGAAGGCTTGGATCCTTGCACCTAAGACCATCCCACATACCATCCTACAGACCCAGTATTAGACAATGGCCTCTGTGAACTGACTAAAGGGCTGAAGGAGATCTACCACTGACTGACTCATTCTGGTTCCTCAAATTTTGCTACTGAAGATATATTCCCTAATATTTCACATCTCCTTACATCTCCCCTCTTTATTATTATTACTATTAATTATTTTTTAGAGCAGCTTTAGGTCACGGCCAAACTGAATGTAAGGTATAGATATTTCCCATATACCTTCTGCCCCACACATGCATAGAGTCCCCCATTATTAACATCCCCCACCAAAGTGGTACATTACATACAATCATGAACCTACATTGACACATTATCATCACCCAAAGCCCATAGAGTACATAAGAGTTTACCCTTAGTGTTGTACATTTCAAGGGTTTAGACAGATGTATATCCATCAGTGTAGTATCAGACAGATTATTTTCACTAGCCTAAAAGTCCTCTGTGCTTCCCCTATTCTCCCCCCAACTCCTAAGCCCTGGCAACCACTGATCTTTTTATTGTCCCTTTAACTTTGCCTTGTCTGGAATGTCACATAGTTGGAATCATACAGCATATAGGTCAGACCCTTTTTTTATGAACAAGGTATGATGTAAATAAGTAAAAATAATGTGATGATTGTGGTTTTAGAGACTTTTAGTTAATTAATGAGATATTAATGTAACTATAGTATTAAAGTTGTTTTTTAACTTTTTCTCTTTTCCTGTCACTCTTATTCCATTAAGCCTTCCCCTTCCCCATTTTAAGACACAGAATCTGTAAAGCAATTTCCAAGTAAGAAGCCAGATATTTGGGAGGTTAGGCACTAGCACTATGTGTAATTACTCAGAAAAATGGCCCTATTCCAGCATTAATGGGTCATGGTCCCATATTTACACAGGAAACATTTATGAAATGCTGACTCTATTCCAGTAATCAAGTAAGCACTGAGGCAGGATAAAAAGGTAAATAGTGGAATATTAGAAGTCTTTTAACAGATATAAATAAAATACCATAGGAAAGGGGGAAGGCAAGATTAATCCTTATTATGAGGGGTAGGAAAAATCAAAAGATTTTAACTAAAAAAGTTATACTGAGGGTAGGTAGGATTCTAAATTGTGTTAATGGAAGAAGAGAGGCAGGAAATAACTAAGCAAAGACAGAGAAATGGTTTGTTAGTTATTGTAACAAATTACCATAAATTTGGTGGCTTAAAACAACAGAAATGTATTCTCTCACAGTTCTGGAGGCCAGAGGTCTGAAATCAAGGTACTAGTAGGTCAGGGCCATATTCCCTCTGGAGGCTGTAGGGGAAAATCCTTCCTTTCCTCTTCTAGCTTCTGATGATTGTCAGCAGAAATGGGCTTCATTGGCTTGTGGCTACACCACTTGAATCTTTGCTTCCATCATCACATCATTTTTTCCTCTGTGTGTCTGTTCTCTTCAGTATGCCTCTCATAAGGACACCTGCCATTGGATTAAGGGCCCACCTGGATAATCCAGGATGATCTCTTCTCAAGATCTTTAACTGAACTACATCTTCCAAGACCCTTTTCCCAAAGAAGGTAGCATTCATAGGTTCCAAGATTCTACCTATTTGAGGAAAACATCTTTTGGTGGAGGATTTTTCAGCCTCCCACAGATGGAAATGTGCTTTATGAATGACTGTGTGACTGTGTTTGTATTGGGGCTTGGGGGATGGAGTTGGGTCCATGGCCAGTAGGGCCTTAAAAAACTGTTGGAGTTCAGTATTACATTATCATCCCTTACTTTGATCCTGAAAGCACCAAATTTTTAAGCTAAGGAAGTGTGGTTATTGTAGAAACTCAACACTCCTCCATTTTTTTAAAAAATGAGGTACCAGGCTCAGAAAGGTTAGATAATTTACTCAGTCACATAAGCAATTATGGACATGATAAGTGGCAAACTCAGAATCCAACATAAGTCATTCAACTCTTAATATCTTCTAGATGAGACCTTTTTAAATATATTTTCCTTCTCCCTCAAGTTATTGAAGACATACAAATTATACATATACACACATACAGAAAATTCTAACATAATGGCATATACATTAATTTCATCAATGAGTCCTTAAATGTTGAGTCATAAAAAATATTATTTTATAACCCCACTACAATGGAGGCTTTTCAGCTGTTGGAAACAGGGATAAACATCTACTACAGTATTTACAACAAAACAACGTACTATAACTCCTTATTTATGTTCTGCTTCAGAGAAATGAAATGTTTTTGAAAGCAGAGATTATATAGCAGCAATAACAAGTTTTGCCTCCATATCCACACTCCTTTTAAGAAAGTCTCCATAAGCATAGTCTGGGTGGTCATTAGAAACATGTATAACTATTGTTCCCTTTCCCCCATGCTTCCATACCAACATCACCCCTGGCTGGATCAGGGGAAAGGAAATTAATCTCTGAGTTGAGATACACATATTTTTAAAAAGCAATTTATATTAAGAACATTAGCGTATAAGTTATTATGTCTGATTCACATTATTGGTGAAGTACATGAGTCAAAGTCAATTGATTCTTGCTTTGAGATCCTATGGGTTGCCCAAATATCCTTTTGAAGTGCCTCAACCTGAGCTAGCAACTTAAATTTGACCTTATTGACAGAACATTTCTCCCTTTGCTGAATGAGAAAGCCCCATCTGGGTCAGTAGCCTCCTGAATTCTACCTCTAATCTTCAGCCAGGGAGACATTTGGGCAATATTAACCTGCTTGTAAATAATAGGTCTTAGGAGTACCTTCACTCAATTGGGGAAGAGGTCAAAAACCACTCTTCATCAAAACCATTTGTCACCTTTATGTGATTCTTTACTGAATCGCCAAATTGATAATTAGGGTGCAAATGCTTTTGTCTAGATCTACCTCATCATTGGCTATTACCTACAAGGCTAATGACCAGGTGAAAATTCAAGAAAGGTATTTCTAAATCTATGTACATTTACAGACAAATATTCTGTCACAATATGCTACTTAAAAAAAAAAAAAAAAAAAAGACCTGATTCTATCTCTACAACTACTGTGCACTATGAAGAAGTATTATACCCTCATGCGTTAGAGCAAGTGCTTGGAATACTGACCCCAGTATACAAAAGGAAAGTTCAAAAATCACAAAAAGGCATCAGGGGAAATGAAGTGAACGGAAAGTGGCATCTAGCTAAAAACTGGACATTGGCTAATTGGACCATTTAAAGCAAGTAAAACCATCAGCCCAGTGATGGTCCTCTTGAAGCTGCTCCATCAAAGAGACTCACCCCCTCGCATATGACTTCTTTATAATTTCTACCCAACAACACGTGGTCTTCCTCCCTAAGGCAAAGACAATAATAGTCACCAAATATTTCACATGTTTTCTACATTTCATAGGTTTCTGGAAGTTGAGTGGAGCCACATGACTGGAAATGGCCAATGACATGTGAGCTGAAGCGATGTGCATCAATTCTGGACACAGCAGTCAGTAGAGGCAAAGTAGAGGCCTCGTGTTCCAGAGGCTATAGCTACAGGGCGATGGAGCTTCAGCCATACTGAATCTCTGAGTGCTTTAGGAAGCAAGGCCATCTGCATGCCCCTGCTTCTCCATACCTGTTCACCATAAGCAAGAAATATACTTTTGTTACAAGCCACTGAGGTCTTAAGGGCTTTTCTTGTAGACTATCTGAACTGAACATGTGAAAGAAAAGCCAAGTGATGGTAAAAGAAAAATTGGGAGTAATAGAAAGAATATGGGCTAAAAGAAATGTGTCCTTGACCTTGCAAATCCAGGGAAATTCTAACCTTACCAAAGGCTGGAAAGGTAATAGTCCTGGCCCTTTAAGCAGGGCCACCCCAGCATATGTTCGTATCCCTATAGCGACAAGTATAACAGTAAACAGAAGCAACAACTGCCATCCGATGATATTCTAGCCAATCAATCATCAGTCAGTCAGAATATCTCTGCTCACCCTTTTCTTGCCCTCCTGATTTTAACATGCTTTTTTTGCTCCTCTACTTCTTTTTGGATTCAAAACCTTATTCCTGCACATCAGCTTGAATTGTGACTTCTATTCCCTGTTGCACGTAACACCTTTTCTGACTCACCTCCTGGCATATGGGCCTGCAGAGTTTCTGGTTCAATCTGGCCCCTTTGGCCTCTAGTGTCATTTCTGCCTAGCAAGGGAAAGACTCCCTGCCTGCGCTTCTCGGTCATTTGAGGGATTAGATTCAGTTACTTGATGAAAATGTTTGATTTTTACGAACATTCATTTTGCCCTTTAGAAGGGCACCCTTTCTAATTCCCATACAAACACGTGCTGGCGGCCAAGAAGGCAGCTTGAGTACTGAAACCAGTAGGGCCTCTGTGTTCTAGTTTATATGTTACTGCTACTCCTGCTTGCCTGCAGTTTAATGCCCTTGTACAGTTTCTTTTTCTCTGGTGAGAGAACTATAATACATCAGGGTTTTGTTTTCCTCCTTTAAAAAAAAATTGAATCAAAAGATGTCTTTTAATCTAAAAATGTAGTATCATAGCAAACCCCAAACCAAAACAATCTGAAAAAAAATTCAAGAACTGGCCTATAACATTCAGAATGCTCACGTTCAAGAACTCATTAAATAGTATTGTTCTTCACCGTGGTTAGATGTAACAACGAAGGCTAACCAGATCACTACAATGATTTAAATTGAAATAGAAACACGTATGTCAACAAACCAGAATTTAAATAAAACTAAAAAAAAAAAAGAAAAGAAAGAAAGAGAAACATGATGTTAAGTTTGGCTTGAAAATGGAAAAAAAAAGAGAAAGAGAGAGAAATTGAGGGAATCATATGCCCTATTATGCTTTAAAGTAATTAGAAATTATCTTCTATCCATTAACATTTCTCTAAACTGCACAGAAGACTTTTTTTTTCTTGTTTAGGAAATGTGATTACTTATTCCTTGTGCTTTCACTTTAAACTTCATATTCAGATCATTAAGCACACTGGATAAAGCACACTGTCCACTTTGTCCACAGCCACTGTCAACACCTTACAGGTCCTTCCAAAGCAAGGTGGGAACAGGTAGAGGAGAACAGGTACACCAAAGAGCCAACATTAAGAGCAAAGGTTACATCTTAAACGTATGTTTTTGATCATGTCTGACAGGATACCCTATCCACTATAGCTTCTTAATGAACACTACTTGAAATGTTTCTCTAATAGTGAAGGATAAGGAAAGGTATATATTTTCTGATGGTTGACAACAGCATTCAGGTATGTGTTGGAGGCACCCACCTTACTGAGCTGATTTGTGTGGTGCTAACATCACCTGCCTACTAATATCACCTTCACTAGCCTGCTTCCTTCCCAATTATTTTACCTAACATACTTAACTGGACTGTTTTTAAGAGCAGGCCAATTAAAAATATGTATGAAGTGTTTTCTGTGGTTCTAAATTTGGATTATGGAAAAGGAAGACAGAGAAATGTAGAAAGCAACTTATCTCCTGTGGTCTTGAAACTTTTTAATAAATTATTATTTTTAGCAGAAGAACCACCTTCCAAAGCAGTAGCTAACTCTTTAGTACTTTCATTATGGCAGGGACTGTTCTGTTAAATTTTTATGTATTAACTCATTTAATCCTCGCAATCTAAGAGGTAGATGCTATTACAATTCCATTTTACTGATGCAAAAAATTCAGGGTGCCCAGCTAATTAATAGTGGGGTGGAATTTGACTCCAGCTAACATGGATCTGATCCTCTTAACTACTATGCTATATTGCATCTTACATGGAATATATCTACAAAAAGGCAGCCCTCTGCAGGTTGAAATAAAAGATACCAGGTCTAGAGCTCTGTGTGCTCTCTCTGTATGTGAGCCTCAAACTTAGCAGAGCTGACTTTGATAACTCGCTCTAGACCAAACCACAGGGCTTTCCAAGTACAAGCAGTGTTGCACATACATGTGAACGAACAGTGGGTAATTCCAGAAATTGAAAATACTGGGAACTCCAATAAGAGGAAGAAATCCCAATATAACAGAATAATTTTCAGTATTTTCCCAGAGCATGCTACATCAATAAGTTCTGCCTTCTTTTAATTAGTCATTTGACATTTTTATGTTTCTTTGATCAAACTTCATTTTCAAAGAATTGTTTAGCCTTGAAATAATTCTTCCACATCTCATAAAGATATTACTAGGGCCAATGACATATCAAATTTTAAGACATATTTTTTATACTTAGATGAGGCAATCTCACTTTAAAGTAAATGATAAAAATTATTTTCAATTGAGCAGTTTTCCTCAAAAGATAAGCCTAGAAATCTTTCTCTTCACTATTTTTTCTTACAGCCTCAGTGGAAATATCTTACAAGTATGCCTACCTTATCATTCCACCTGCTTTCTGAAAGGATCTAATTATGCAACACACACACAAATAGTAACAGTAACATTACATAGCACTTACTATGAGCCAGACACTCTTCTAAGTGCAGATATATGTTTTACTTCATTTAATTCTTAAAGCAATCTTATGAGGCACATCGTTTGATCATCCTGATTTTACAGATGAGGAAACTGAAGTATACAAATGATGAGATCTGGGATTCATACGTAGGCAGTGTGGTTTTAAAGAACACACCTTTAACCACTATGTAATGCTACCTCTCAACAAGTAAACCACTCAGGAAAAGAGTACTCAATTAATAGAGAAAACAGTGAAATGGAAATATGTCCAGTGAGTTCTATAATGCCATAAATATAAGAGCCTTCTCAAGGCCCAGTCTCAACCTATCCAAAGGCCCAGTCTCAACCTATCCAAAACCTAATTAATCATCTTCTCTCCAAAGCTTCCTTTTTATGTGACATTCCTCTGTATCAGTCAGGATAGATTAGGTTAGGCACGTTAACAAATGACCCTGATAGCTCAGTGGCTTAATGAAAGAAACTACATTTTTGATCAGCTAGTGCTTTGTTTCATGTCCTCTTGATTTTGGGATCCAGGTAGATGGAGTAATGTCCATTTGGAACATTGCCAGTCTCATGGCAGAGAGAAAAAGAAAACATTGTGAATCAAGTGCTAGCGCTTAGAGCTCATTCTTTGTTATGTTTCATTACCCAGAGGAAGTCACAGGACCACCAATGAATCAACGGGTCAGGGACATAAATTTACAACAGAGAAAGGAACAAATTATAGTAAGCAACTATGTATTCAGCTGAAGTCTCCATCTTAAATGATTAACATTACCACCCACATAAGCAAGAAATCTGGAATTTATTCCTAAATTATATTTCTTCATCACCTTCCCAGAAGCAAACCATACCCAAGACATATATAGTCCTCATTATAAACATTTCTCTCCACCATTTGCTCTCCTCCCTTTCCAGTGCCCCATGTCAGATCTCAAAATCTTCCTCCCAGACTTGGGAATAGCTTCCTCACAGATTCCTCATCACCTACTAAGCCTCATTCCCTTTTTGTCATCATCTACACTGTTACTAAAGTGATTGTTGCTAAAATAAAACAATTTCACTCCCTTGATTATAATTCTTTAATGATGTTCCATCTTCTACACAATTGATGTAAAAAAGTATCTTCCTGTCAAGACCATTCTTATACCACCTCACCAATCCCCCACTAGCCCTTTACCAAATTCTGGGCAATTCATCGAGCACACCATGACATTTCATATTTTTGATCCTCAACTTAGGCTATTTTGCTTATAGAGTTGCCTACATCTTGTCTCTGCCAGGCAAAAATCCACTTCAATAAAGATCATTGCTTTTGTGAAAGGTTTTTCTCTCCTCTTCCAATGGCTGTTTCCAACTCTGCACTACAGTGCACTCTGAATGGGAAGTGACATTCTGTCTTTTCATTATTTCACGTATCTTTTTATAGAATAATTATTTCTTTGAGTGCCTATGACTTCTGGCTGTGAACTTTTTAAGGGAAATGTTTATGTATTATTCATTTTTGTATCTGGAGTGCCTACCACAGTGCCCAGAATATAATAACTACTCAGTAAATCCTGAACAATTAATGAGTTCTCATTAAACAGTAATGGGAGAAATTGAGAGTGTGGGTACAGATCATATTTAAAACTGGAGATGAACGTACACAAGTATTTAGAAAATATGACAGGAAGTGGGCTTAATGAAGCAGGGAATAAGAAAACAAAAAAGATAAGCAAAGATGAAGGACAAGGGAATTTGGGAGAAAGCTTAAGTTCTCAAATGTTTGACTGGATTAGAGATTAAATTATAAGAGTCAACAACTTTACAATCCAACTTTTAACTTTCTTATACAATATGACATTTCTCTGTTTTGTAGAAAAGGTAATCCATTTCCATGTCCTTTCTCTTAAAATTAAACTGACATAAAGGGAAGTAATGCTTGATTTAATGTGATGGAAAGTGGTCTGTTTCTCTGGAATTTCATTTTCTTCAATCTCCTGAGATCTTTCACATCAAAATATTAAATGTTTATAATAATATTTAAATGTTTACATGTTAAATGATAAATATTTATAATAATAAAATATATTAAATTTTTGACTTTGGGACTTATTTTCTCTAACTCCCATTCTGCCAGTGATAAGAGTTTTGATGTGCTCTTCTTATATAAACATAACAAAATTTTCACTACTCTTAATTTAATCTGGTACTGGAGCATTACCACTGTAATTAAGTTACTTAAATTCCTTATAATTATGTGTCACAATAAAATTATTTTTATACAGAGACAATAAGTGGGGGTAACAAGGGTGATAACTTTGAAAATCTAATACATTCCATGTGTATAGCATTTATCCAGTGAAGGGCTACCTGGATTGTTCCACTGAATTTATGAGCACGACATAATAAAAAATTTTGTTCTGAACAAGGAAATTTCTCCTTGTCCCATAGGAGTTGAGATGATCTCTTATTAAACTTTGTTGTTATTTCTCAGATGTGCCTCTGAACTGAAATATTATTTCTCCAAACATACTTGTGCAGAAAGCATGATGGAATAGATAGGCTTGTAGGACAAAAACGATTTGCTAAAAGCCTTTGAAAGGAGCACCAGAAAAACAAAAGGATCAGTTCCAACAGTGAGATTGCATAGTGGTTTCATGTGGCTAGAAAGAGTTTAAGCCCTCCAAAAATAATTCAGTTATATCCCCGTAACGTAAGTGTGGCAGGTGAGAAAATGTGCCAGGTAGAACTCACTCTGGGGAAATGCCAAGGTGCATGACGAGCTGGAATCATATGAAGGATTAAATGAAGAAAGGGGTCAGGCTCCTTTGGACAAAATTAAATTTTGCAGCTAAGTTTAGAATGATCAAGAGTTTTCAGGATTTTTTTCACCCACAGGAGCTGATGACCAAATTATATTTTTGAGAAAGCTATTGAAAAATTGTATAAAGTCAGACCAGTGTGTTATTGCACACAGAGAGAAGCTGTGAATCAATGACTCAAGAAGGTGGAAAATGAATGGATAATCCTCTCAGTTGCTTCATAAAATGAGTGGATTGTATCTATCAAATACACACTGAAAGAAGACAATGGGTGATGCCTTCAGCAGGTTAAGATGATTAAGTTTATCTCAGAATTCTTTAGAGCAGTTGTGTTCCCTGGAGTGCTCTATACTCTAAAGGAATGAGCAGAAATACTATTATAAACATCAGGGAAAGACCAGAATCTCATCAAGATAATTAAAGGTGAAAAAGGCAAATTTCTCAACAGAAAAGAATCTCTAATCCCAGAAATAGCATTAAGGATTGGTTTTAGGAAAAGAGTTTTCTATGCTGATAGGCCATCTTATTCCAAAAATATTTGAAAGTATCATAATAAGATACCCCCAAATACCTACAAATTTTCAAAATTTTAAAAAAGGTAAAAATGTAGCAAAAGGAAAATAAGGGCAAGAATATAAAATTGAATCTGGAATAAACTAAGGCAATTAGAATGACTGAGCCATTCATTTGGTTTTAAGCTTTCTAATAGTCAATACAAAAAGTGGAAAATAATCATTACAAAATTCAGATTCTGTAAAATAAAAGCTGAGCAATAGCTCAAAAGAACTGATCCTAAGACAAGAAAGGTACCTCTTCATAAGTTTTTCATAAGACGACCCTGTGTAATAAAATGAAAAAAATTCTCAACATCCTTAAACCCAACACAATCAAGTTTCATAGTGCTGTTTCTTATCTTAAAATAACCCTTAAACAGAGGTTGATGGCATTGTAGAAAACTGTCTTTCAGTGATATAGAGGCCAAGAATACATTTTAGCATTCTGCATTTTAGCATTTCTTGAGGAATAGGTGAACTGCATATCCTCCAGGAACTCTGTCATAAATGTTGCTTCTGCCTATTAAATTTTAAATATGGGTTGGGTGACAAGAAATTTAGAAATGCACTCTCTTTTGAAAGCATCTCAAGTACAGCTATTCTATGTTGCTAGATGAGTGAAGATCCATGTATTAAGAGGATATACATATGTTTTAAGGCTGAGCCTATTTAGGAAAGTTGATTGTTTTTTACTGAAGCTGGGACATCAAAATCCTGCTAAGGGCCTAAGAGACATCTAGAGAAAGCAAGCAATTTGTTAATATTTATATTAAACTAGAGTTTGGAAGGTAGGCTGCTGCATATGAGGTTGTTAGGACAAGTATTTGTTTCCTGGGATAATCCTCAAAAAGGCAAGTAAGAAATTCCATTGGTTCCTTAATGCACCTCTAATTCAATCTACTGATAAAACAGGCCGATTATGTCTGAATGAATTATTGGAATCTGTTACCCCCTCTTAAAAGACCACACTGCTCCATGACAGAGGACGATTTTATTAATATATTTAGGTTTTAAATTTAAAAGGCTGCTTTCATTTTATAATGAAACAACTCAGCTCAGAGTTTTTTTCATAAACATGTTTCAATCAGGATTATTTCCAATAAAATAAAACCATAAAAGCTAGACTTCTACCTTTTTTTTTTTTAAGATTTTATTTATTTATTTGACAGAGAGAGAGAGCAACAGCAGGAACACAAGCAGGGGGAGTGGGAGAGGGAGAAGCAGGCTTCCCGCTAAGCAGGGAGCCCGATGAGGGGCTCAATCCCAGGACCCTGGGATCATGACCTGAGCCGAAGGCAGACGCTTAACGACTGAGCCACCCAGGCGCCCCGCTAGACTTCTACCTTAATATCTTCTTGCCCTAAGGCTGACAGGAAAGGTGGTTCTAGGCACATAAGTACGTGTGTTTTCCTATTGAAATTTTTGCGAAGCACAGGGTACACTTCAACTACAGATGTGAGGTAACCTGTGATGTGATTGTTCACTGCTCCTGCCATGAGGCTTGAAACTAAACATGGGATTTGATACCCAGCAAGAATTACCACTCAGCCAGGCAGGCTCATTACCTGGTATTAAAAACAACAACAAAAAAATGTTGACGACTTCCCAAGTTGCTTTAAAAATTTTTTTAAACAAAATGCTAAAAAATGATTTAGTCAGCACAGAGTTTTAAAATTCCAGTGGGCAAGAAAATATGCATGGTAATAATCATAAAAAGTGAAATAACCCTAAGCCAATCACATTTATAAACATTATGTATTTGTAAGGACCAGGTTTTTTTGTTTGTTTGTTTGGTTGGGTTTTTTTAAGAAAATAAACAATTTCATAGCATTACTGGATCTCACATTTCACTGAATTCATCCAGGAGAATTTTGACTATTTGCTCACTTAAGTGAATCAGCCAACTTGACTATGCCACTCTCAAAAATTGAGAATAATAGTCTAACAATGCAAGCCTTATTATTTCTCATTTATATCTTCTTGACTGGCATTTTAAATGGCAAATATATTTTCTAAATAGTAAAATTACAGTACCATATTGTTACATACTATTATAAAATACAGAACAGGTTGGCTCTACCCTTGGGAATAAAATTACAACTAAACAACATTTGGAAATGCAACTATAGTTCCAGGACAGGCAACAGCCTCTAATCAATATGCCAAGATTGCTTTTGAAGCACTTATGAAGAATTCATAACACTCTTCTTACCATAAATTCAGTGCAACTAAAATGAGGATATAAAGATGTCAATGCTCTATCTATGAATGTCCACTACATAGTGTAACTTGAAAGGCTGGTCTTGAAGAGCTTTCAAACAGTCCATTCAATTAAATATTTATTGAGTGCCCTCTGGGGGCTTGGCTATTAGGTGAGTTCCAGAGGGGTACAGACAAGAGAACACATAATCTTTGAATTTTGGGATCAGCCTAAGAAACAATTCTTTGTGCTAACAATCTCATACACAGCAGGAACAATTTTTTCATATCCTCCTTATTGTATGTGAACAATGTTTGGTACTAAATAAAGTGGCTCTCTAAAATGTCATAAAAGGGAATCACACTTTTTGAGATTAGAAAATTTTTGCAGAGAGTATTACTTGTGTCTGCAATTTGGATAATAGGAAGAATATAGTCTGGTATATCAGGACATGTTTCATTTCCCGGCAAAGGGAAGTGAGGTAAGCAAAGTCATAAACAGCATTAAGTTAGAACTCAGAGCAACCTGGGCGCCTGGGTGGCTCAGTTGGTTAAGCGACTGCCTTCGGCTCAGGTCATGATCCTGGAGTCCCTGGATCGAGTCCCTGGATCGAGAACCGCATCGGGCTCCCTGCTCAGCAGGGAGCCTGCTTCTGCCTCTGACCCTCCCCCCTCTCATGTGCTCTCTCTCTCTCTCATTCTCTCTGTCTCAAATAAATAAATAAAATCTTTAAAAAAAAAAAAAACTCAGAGCAACCTTAGGGACAGTTAGGTAGATCACCCTGCAGTAGTAGGAAAATAAATATGACAGTGTATAAACGTACTGTGACATCTCCTGTCAAAACCTTCTAAAAACATGATACTGTTTCCTAACTCCATAAGTAATATTTATTTATTGTAAATCAGTTGGAAAAGAGACAAAAGCTGAAATGATAAAAATTAAAATCATCACTATTAAAATTTCCTTGTTGTCTTTTACCTATAAATACTCACAAACACATACAGATCTACATAGTTGTAGAATCTTAACTATGGAATCATAGTATGCATCCATGTTTAATTGTATAATCAGAATTTCCCCAGATCATTAAAAACTTTTTTGTAAATATGCTCTTCTTAGTTCCATAGTATCCGAACATGTAGACGCTATAGTTCCCCTGGTTTTTCTCTACGGATGGATATGCAGCCTGATTTGTTATTTTTGGTACAACAAATATTCTTGCCTAGAAAATCTTCCTGGCATCACTGACTTAGGACAAATTCCTAGAAGTGCAGTTATAATATCAAAAGACAAAAGTGTTTTTAAGCCTTCTAGCACAAACTGTCAAGCCTTTCCAGAGGGCTACTCCAGTAAATATTCATACCAGCAGAATATAAGAAAATCCCCTGTACCACACTAGAATGTGTTGGAACTTGTCATTAAAGAATCTTTGCTAGACTGATAGAGGAAAATGACATCTGTTTAAATGTGCACTGACTTGAAAGGACTTTGAACCTGACACCGAAGAAAAGAGAGACAATTTGGGGAAGATCTCAAAGTTAATACAGGTGCCCGCTGTTTCAGGTGAAAGTTATAAGGATCTTTGAGAACTAAAACTTCCTGAGAAGAAACTAAAATTGATCACTTACAAGAGACCATTGGAGTAAATCTAGAGAAGGGTCCGAATCTACACTTGGAAATGCCTTAGTCAGCTCAGGGTATCAAAACAAAATACCATAGACTGGGTGGCTTAAACAACAGAAATTTATTTCTCAGTTATGGAGGCTGAAAAATCCAAGATCAAGGTTCTGACTGATTCAATGTCTGGTGAGAGCGATCTTCCTGCCTTGCAGACAGCAGCCTTCTTGCTGGGTCCTCACAGGGTAGAGAGAGATATTGATCTCTTTCTTTTCTTATGAGTCCTACTGTATTAGGGTCTCACCTTATGACCTCCTCTAACTTTGATTACTTCCTAAGGGCCCTACCTCCAGATATAGTCACACTGGAGGGTTAGGGCTTCAGTGTATGAATTTGGATTCAGGCATAAAATTCAGAAAGGTACTCCTCATTAAAATCAAAAAGAAAAAATTTCATAACTACCTGGATAAGCATAAACAGCATGAAGACCACTTGCCACAGGAAATGCAGACTGCTTTTTAGTAACTCGTGCTCATTTTATAATGTTCTATTATTACAAACTAGGAAAGGAGCTTTTATACATCACAAAAGCAGTGGGGATATCATACAAGGGAACCTTAAAAGTGGGCCAGTAGAGTTGTGAAGGAACTAAGAGATGTTATTTGAAATTCCAACGTTAGAGAAGATACCTAAAACAGTAGCAGAGAGTGACAAGCCAAGGTCTGAGATTAAGCCCTGGGGCGCTGACACAGGCAAGTAGCAAATGTGTTGCTAAAATGAATCCTGAAATTGTGGTCAGAAGAGAGGAGGCACACTGTAGTGGGATTCAAAGCCAAGATTAAAATGCCAAATTTATGGACTTTTGTTGTCACCTTTTTTCTCTTTTAAACCTTTATCTAGATTCCAGTTTGAGTGAAAGAATAATTTTGACTGGCTATGGTGAGCATCAGTTTGTTGAGTCTAAAACAGAAACCACTAACACTTTTAGGACAAAATCAACTTAGTAAAGCATTATATCATTCTTCAATAAATTGCAGGCCCTTAAACTTTGTGGTGTTTATATTTGTTGAATTCCATATTTATTTGTCACAGGAAAAAAAAATACCCTCCTGCTTTGTGTATGTGGAAATATCAAACAGACTGTGTTCTAGGAAGCTAAAGAATAAGCTTCTTACTCTTCACCTCTATAAAACATGTACATGTACATAAGGCCATTTCTGAAAAAAATAACCAATTTGACCACAATATATCTACTTTTCACTTGTCATAGTGGTGGAAAGCCCAGTGCCAGAGATAAACTGGAGACCTCTTTTTAATTTTATTTTATTATGTTATGTTAGTCACCATACATTACATCATTAGTTTTTGATGTAGTGTTCCATGATTCATTGTTTGCGTGTAACACCCAGTGCTCCATGCAGTACGTGCCCTCCTTAATACCCATCACCGGGCTCACCCATCCCCCCCCCCTTCCCTCTAAAACCTAGTTTGATTCCCGGAGTCCATAGTCTCTCATGGTTCATCTGGAGACCTCTTTCAATATGAAAGTCTGAGTAAAGAATGTTGGTATGTTGAATAACTTGGAGATATATTTTCAAAACATGATCCAAGAAGTTAAAGCCTGAGTAGTATAACAGAGTAGAGTGTTTTAAGGTGACACAAGGGAATTTGGCTATTGTAGGAAGAAAAGCACATTATAATGGAGAGCTAAATACTAGAACTGTGTTTGAATAACTGATCTATCCAAGCTCAACTTTTTTGGAAATCTTCCCTAAAGCCAATCTATCCAATTGTTAGAGACTTGCAAGAAATTTTCCAAAATAAGGTAAGCTTATAATGGTCACCCTACACACACACACACACACACACACACACAGAGATATGCAACATAGACTCATACATATCCATCTATCTAGAGATGTATCACATAAATGTGTATATACGTATCTACTTAAAACATAATTGTACTTTCTATTTGTGTTAGCTGCAATAATATTAATATATTTAAATATGTTATTGGAAAAGAGTGGAGAAACTTTTCTGCACTGTGCTTTCCGTTAACCCACAGCATACAGGACACCCTGTGGCATCACCTTATCTCCCAGTCACTGGGTAGGAATGGAATAGTGACTTACAGTGAGGAAGATGTTATCAGGGTAACAGCTTAATCAGGAAACTATAAAAGAAGGATTAGTGGCATTCACATTCTCTCCAAAAAAATCAGCAGATTTCCTTCTTAATTCTCAAACCCCATACTTCTATCCCCTTTCTCCTCCCAAAATACCTGATGACAGCCAGATCATAAACACACAACTACTTCTGTTCCTGACACGTATATGTGTCTCCGTGTTCAGATCTATCATCACAGAGTGACAGGTTCCAGATGCTTTCTAACTTTTACTTTGGGGGAAATCTTTTAAAATAAATGCCAGGACAAACTGGTATTTTTCTCTCACTGTTCTGTTATTTTTATTGACTCCTCAGAACCTTCTGTCCCCATGTCTACTGACTTGACTAGATGAGATGAAGCTTAGTAGTTTCTGAGAGAAACTGAAGATATTTATTTGGGGGCAAATCTATTACAATTCTGTTTCAGGAACAACAACTTCCACAAGTTGGTTGCTACCACAAACAACATCCAATACAGTAAGTTAGAAATGCATTTGTGGTTTTCTAGTTTATTAGAATGCAAAACTGCAATTATTCAAGGTGTCTGTAAGGTTATGAGTATTTTGACTGAAATACTGGAATCAATCCTTTATTATAAACGAAGAACTTTCGAAAGTTGATCTTTGGATAAGTCTCAAGTCAATCACAATGTTTTCCCTCATTTTGGAAGCTCAATTCTATTTGATTTCAATTTCTACTTTCTTCACCCAATTACTCTTGCTCTATGGAAGATTTTATTAAAGCATAAAAATTTAACTTTATCATTAATCAGAATGGAGAGCCTGACAATATTACATTTTACCCTTTACCTCTTAATGATGTTTAAGATGAGTTATGCTTTGATCCAGTAATCTCCAGTCAGTACCAAGAAAGGACTGTACTTGTGTCTGGAATCTTTGTGATGATCATTAGAATCCAATGAGTTTCTTCCTAGAAATTTTAACTTTAAACCTGAAAGAATATGAAATGGTTTGGTCTTATTGTGTATTTACTATTTTGTGTGGTTAGGGATGCAGAATATTCATCCCAAGAAAGTGATGTTAGGTTTTATTATGTAGCTATTAATGGACTTATATGTGACAATAAAAACCATCCTATAAAAATAAAATTTCCTTACCTTAAGCATTCATTATTTGACTGAAGGTTATTTGTTTACAGGGTAAGAAACATAATTCTATATACCAAGATTATTTATTTTTTCAAGATTTATTTATTTCAGAGAGAAAGAGAGAGTGAGCATGTGGGGGGAGGGGCAGAGGACGAGGGAGAGAATCTTTGAGCAGACTCCAGGCTAAGCACAGAGCCTGTTGCGGGGCTTGAACTCACGACTCTGAGATCATGACCTGAGCAGCAACCAAAAGTCAGATGCTTAACCAACTGAGCCACCCAGGTGCCTCAAGAATATTGCTTATTTTTAATGATTTTGTTATTGAGGAAAGCATGTTGACTTTTGGTAGTAGCATTCAAGGGCAATTGCTTGAGGACTTTGTAACACTCTCATATACTTCCTTTTCACAGTGGTTTTGTCCAATCCCTTCCTCTTTCATTTCATACAGATGGCTCTTTATTTCCATTCCTTACTAACCAATCTATGGGTAGATATTATTTAAAGCATAATAGACAGCAATCTCATTAAGGGTATGAAACTATCTTGCTTCACCATATCAATTTTTGCCATCCAGAGTGGAAACTCCAACTTTATGGAATCCTTCTTTCATTTCCTCAACCATCTCTTACTCTCATGTTGGCTTTCTTTGTTACACACACACACACACACACACACACACTCATCCTCATGCACACCTCTTTTCCATATGCCTTTCCTTCTGAAACATTCTGTTAACTCATTCCTGTGTCCTTGCTTTGCGTTTTCTGCTTAATTCATGCAGATTATTAAGTAAAAAGTTAGATATTTTCTCTGGAAGCCTTTATCAATACTCTAAATACTGGGTTAATTTTTCTTCTTCTGCATTTGCTAAGGACCTGGAATGGGATTTTTGATGTAGAAGTATTTCAGCCTATTGTCAAAAATACAATACCGTATTTGTCTGTGTGTGTGATGCCCCTCACGAGACTGGAAGTTCTCTAAGAGTGCATGAAATGTCATTTACCACTGCACCCTATCATTAGGTGCAATACTCAGCACCTAACATGTGCTCAACAGGTAATGTTGAATCCGTGAACAAATGACTGTCTGATGATTTGAACTGTATATATCTGTGTTGTCTAACAGGGTAGCCATAAGCCCCATGTGTCTACTGAATATTGAAAATGTGACCAGTACAGAACGAGATGTACTTAAATGTAAAATACACATAAGATTTTGAAGACTTAATATTATAAAATTATAATATTATATATTTATATAATATACATTATATATTTATATATTATATATATTATAAATATTATATATTTATATATAATATTATAATTTATATATTATAAAATTATAATATTAATATTATAAAAATTATAGTAGAAAGGAAAGAAAACTAATCTTTCCTGAGCACCTGCTCTGAACTGGTCATCATGCTTGATATTTCCCTACACTGTTACTTCATATAATCCTCTTATCAAACTTCTCTATGGAGCCAAATAACTTCATTGATTCAGCTTTGTAGTTGTCAAATAATATTTCCGGTATTATAAAAAGGTAAAATATCACATTAATAATTTTATATGGATTACATGTTTAAATAATATTTTTGATATACTGGATTAAATAAAATGTATTATCAAATTTAACTTTACTTGTTTCTATTGCTTTAATAAGGCTACTTGAAATTTTTAAATTAAGAGTGTGGCTCACATCCATGGCTCATGGTGCATTTCTATTGGACAGCACTGTACAAATCACAAAGATTCCAGACACAAGAACATAGTTACCCCATTATTACAGCCTTCTTGTCACTCAGTGTTAGGTAGGGCATTGTCCCATTGTCAATGAGATTAAAACCCAGTCATATTTTAAATTGTATCAGTCAGTCTTCCTTAATTTAAGTACCTTGATTACTCAACACTGTTGCCTTTAGTTGCAATTAGATTATTGCAATGATATTAACAATCTATACATAAGAGTTTTAAATGTGTTAAGATTACATTTCCAGTATGGGAACAATGGAGAATATGTTCTCATTTTAGAGTTTAGAGTTCAAAAGAAAAGAATGACTCTATACCAGCATGGTTTGATAAAACATTCTGCACGAATGGGAATGTTCTATATCTGTGCTATTCAATAGAGAAGCCACGAACCACAGGTGGATATTTGAGCAGATCAAATATGGTTAGTGTCATTGACAAAATGAATTCTTAATTAATTTAAATAGCCACATGTAGCCAATACCTATTGTATTGGACATTGCACCTCCAGATAGAAAGGTAATTTCTGCCCTAAAGTTAGCAATATTAAGTTTCAAGTAAATTTTTTTTTGAAGATTTTATTTTTTTATTTGAGAGAGAGAATGAGAGAGAGAGAGCACATGAGAGGGGGGAGGATCAGAGGGAGAAGCAGACCCCCTGCTGAGCAAGGAGCCCGATATGGGACTCGATCCTGGGACTCCAGGATCATGACCTGAGCCGAAGGCAGTTACTTAACCAACTGAGCCACCCAGGCGCCCCTCAAGTAAATTTATCTTGAAATACCATATTGAGATTATTTCTAGCTCATCTAAATCATGAAGGAGTAAAATGTAAACTTTAGAAAGACTTTGTGTGTTGGGTTTTTAAGAAGTTTTTTCTTATGAAATAAAGAAATGCTCTGATTAGTGGGGAGTGGTAACACATTTGAGTTACCAGCAAGATTTCCTTATAATGTTAATTATCTGATATCAGCATCCTTTCATGTTGTTAAATTATACATGTTTGATTTTTAATTAAGATGAGAACATCCATGCAAAACAACTAAAAAAATATTCCTCCCAAGTTTTTGTTTGTTTGTTTTGTTTTTACATTTTTACTAAGCACACTGCTTTTGAAACTCTGTGAGTAATTGATTCCAGATAACCTAAACCTCTGGAAGTTATGTACGGGAGTGTTTTATTGTGTAAAAACAATTTCTGATTTAAGAATATGCAAAATGAATTGTGTATTTAAAATTCTAAACCTCATTCTTCCAATTTGCCTCCTGCAGAATGTCCAGAAAATAGGTCTTTAAAGAACAAGATGTAATTAACATTTAACTTTATGTGATTTAATTATGAGCTAATATCTGATTGAATAGATAACATTTCTGCCTGTGCTTTTCAGGGAATCGTACAATCTTAAGATTGGCAGGGTTCTTGTCCAATTTTTTCATTTTGTAAATTGGAAATACTAGTCACAGAATAAAATGATTGTGAAAGTCGTAATTACACAGCAGGGACTGAGATGGAGACTATCTGATTTTTAGGAACTTTTAGGATAACTATTGTCCTTTTGAATTTTATCATTTTCTTTGAAAAGTGTCTATGTAACATATCTGTTTTCCATTATCCAAAAATATCCCACATCTGTTTGGTCATAGTAGAAAGGAAAGAAAACTAATCTTTCCTGAGCACCTGCTCTGAACTGGTCATCATGCTTGATATTTCCCTACACTGTTACTTCATATAATCCTCTTATCAAACTTCTCTATGGAGCCAAATAACTTCATTGATTCAGCTTTGTAGTTGTCAAATAATATTTCCGGTATTATATATAGACTTTCGGCAAAAAAATTGAATTTAGTTTCAAAGAAATTGTGCATAGGAAAAAAACATGGCATTCAAATAACTTGACATTCTGATCCTTTTTTTGGTGAACATAAAATATCTAGAAACAATCAGTCGTCATGAGGTACATATAAAATAGATTAAGGATTGTAAATGTGTTTCTATATTTTTCTGGATAACATGATAATCACATAAAAGTAAGTTAGTCATTAGAAGTACAGTTTCTGAATTGAGACTGACCTGGCCTTGAATTCTGGCTCCATCACTTACTGTAATTATAACTGTGGGTATACAAACTCTCATATTAACCCACCTGCAAGATGGTAGCAATATTTGACTTCACCTCTATTAACATAAGTACAATACTTAGCATGGAAAGGTTCATATAGTACTTGCTCAATTAGTACAATTAGTGTTGTCACATTTATTATTGTGCAATTAAAATGCAGTGAGCTAGGGCAGTTATTTATTACATGAAAAGAGAAGGGTATATGTTACAATTATTTTTTAAGTTCCAATGATACAGGCCTTCATATCTTACATTTAATGAACTCTAGACAAAATAGTCTCTCCTGATATATGTCTAAATAATATTGACATATTACTTTAAACTTAGGGTGCTTGTTCTAGGACAGACTGAGTAATCACTTCCATTTCATGCAAATCATACACGAAAACCACAAAATATTTTATAGACAAATCTACAACATATAGTCAAACTTCTTCAAAAAAGTTGCAATTTTGAAAGTATAAGAAAATATGCCCCTTAATTTCAGATCTACTTTTGAAAACTCTTTTATTTTTATTACTAAGGTAAAGTCCAAAAAAAAAATTACCTATGCATATTACTGCTAAAAATACAAATAAAATGACCTACTGCTGAGAGGCACTGTCTTGTTTATTCTAAGCACAGTATCCTGGAAAAAAAAAAAAAGAAAGAAACACCATGATCTCTCACTGTTGCTCCCTTGCTGGAATCAGAACTGTACTGAGTCCCACCGTAAGAGGTATGCTCTGATTAGTGGGGAGTGGTATTTGTTTTGTTTTATTCCCAGTTGAGTTTCAAAACAGAACAATATTTTTAAAAATTACTTGGTTTTAATAACCGCCGGTGGTCCATGACTTTACCTCTTCTTCCTTCACATTTATTATATGGGCTCCTGAGCTGAGGTAAAGAGATGGTCCTACCAAGGCATAAAAGAATAAAGCCAGGGGGTCATAGGTTTGATAAGTGCTAGTTTACCTGAATATCAGGACACAAACCATTTAACTTGAAAAGCTCTGTCCCTGAGAGTCAACATTTTCCTCAGGCATTGCAATAAATATCTTATTTTGATGTTTCATGTTGAAAAAAATTATATTTATACAGCTTTGTAGATTTTCTTAAAGCTCAACACAGTTATTAGGAATTTGGATGTATGGAGCACATTTTAATTTTAAATAACACATATCAGAAAAAGAGACAACTGGAATGGCAGAATTAAAAAAAGAAAAATCCAGATAGGTTTTTGTCTCTTTGGAAACAAGCAAGTTAGTCACTTCAGAAATATTTTAAGAACCATTATTTATTGAGTCTGATTGTATCATTAAGTACAAAGATTGGGTAGTTCATCTCAATGGAATAAAGGGTGTGTGGGAGGGGTGGGGGAGGGGGAGAGAAGTGACAATGAAAAGGAAAGACAAGGGGCAAGGGGGAGAGCGTGTGCTGTTTGTGTGCTGTCGAGTGTGCTAAGGAGTTGACGTATTTTAACAGATGCATATATGCACAGATACTCAGCCTCACTGGACAGATTGTAAAGCGGGGACTGGAGGTTCTGCGCATATTAGGCAATACAAATCAATCTATTCGTTGATTTCATTGATTAGGTTGTGTGAGTTCTGTAGTGACAGATATTTATTCACTTAAATTTACTAGATGCTTTGGCTTTAAACATGTGCAGCCTGCAATGGAGGCTAGATCCCTACCAGAAAGAAGAATATCACTTTTAGGAATCACATGCTATCCCTGGTTCTGATTGTCTCTCATTCCTTTTTCAGTCCTCTTAGTACATACGTTCTTACCGCAATATGCAGTAGCACTTACCAAGGAGTGATGGTTAAAAATCAAATACATAATAAGTTAATGAGTTACATCTTGTGTTAGGTAACAACTCTTGGGGTCAAAGAACGCAATTTAAAAAGTATTGTCATATTCAGTTTTGTTTTGTTTTTTGTTGTTGTTTATTTTTTGCACTCAAATAATTGGTTCATTTCCATATTGATATAAACATAAGTAAGCTTATTTTAAATAATTAGTCTGACAAACCAACCTACTAGTAGCAGTGGCCATTCAAGAGGCTAACAATAAAGAAAACATTTCTAACTCTTTACATAAGTAGAGAATCCACCAAGTGTTTCAGAGTACATCCTCAATTCAGCATAATAAAAACCACTGTATGCAGGCAGGGGAGTTGCTATGATTTCTATTCCATTATTACTGAAACTGAGGCTCTTGGCTATAAAGAAAATTGATTGGTTAAGGTCTCCAAGCTTTCAAGAACCATATCTGTTATGAGAATCCAAGTTTCTATACTCTAAGTTGAGTATTTTTTAAAAACTATTCCACATTAACTATAAACTAGTAATGAAATTAATGCTATTTTTCTTCCTCTACCCTCTCTCCCTCTGCCCTTCCTTCCTTTCTTCTTTCCATATTTTTAAAGAATACATTTGGCATCATATATTCATTATTTAACTTATTTATTCAACATTTATTATGTGTCAGGTAGTACAAAAGGTGCTCAAGTAACATGCTGAAGAAAATACAAAACCTAAGTTGTGGCCACAACTCTCACCAGAAACGCTTAAAAATAAACTGGGGGAGGGGGAGAAAGAAGTCATCATCTAGGATACTGGTCTCATTCACAGTGTGATGCCACCTCATTACATCACAGGCTCTTGTGAGTTCATGTTCTCTCAACTAAAGTGTGGGAAAATGTACAAAATTGAAGGACATAATTTATCTTCAGTGCAGCATACAAACTGGAGTTATCTATGGAAATGTATCATGCTTCTGAGCAGTGTCTATTATATCTGTGGTAATGAAAAAAAATGATGAGAATCACAGTTTTCGACAGAGGAGAAATGTGTGTTGAAAAAGTTGGGCTGTCTTAAATCTTCCCTTGGACAGCCAACAGAGGTGAAACACGTGCCACTGAGGTTCCCTTGAACCACTACTTCAGTGTTTATACAAGTGAAGTGGAAATAACCTTTGAGAAATCACCTAAGATGTATCCAGACTTCAGTAAGTACTATTCTTAAACTCTTTCAGCAATGTGACAGTCAATTCCATTTTTTAACCACATCTAAGGAAAGGGATTGTGTAAAATCCAGTAGTAGCCTTTTCCATTTGTAGTACAAAGAATTTCTTGCAACCTCCTTATTACTATCTTTAATCATCTAACTTCACCCAGACTCTGATTTCTTTCCTTTTAATCTCAGTGTGAATACAGAATGAAAGATCAATCACTTTCAATAGAAATTCCAATTTGGACAATCATAGTTGATATTCTATATCAATTTTCCAATATTGGAAACAATTTTAGGTCAGTGTTGATTTTCACATTTCGAATACAGGCAAAACTAAATAGATTTTGCTACTTCATGAAAACTTGGAAATATTAGACTTTCCAAAAATGTAAGAAAACCACAAGCATTGGGTTTTTTTAGGACATTTGAAAGATAACAGTCTTGTTACTTAAATGGAGTCATTAATCATTGATTTTATTTAGTTTTTTTCTATTCATCCAGAACTTATTGAGTATATATATGTGCTAGAAAATGTACTATGTGTTAGTGATAAAAAAAAGGTAGATAAACCATGACCATCGCTTCAAAAATGCACAGTCCATTGGGAGACTGGTTTGCACATGCTTGTATTAGATCTTTCAGATCTAATATAAAACATTCAGAAGGGACAAATAACCCATGAAGTGCGTGTCATCAAATTAAGGGCAGAAAGGGTTTTAAGAAGTGAGAAGTCAACATTGTAAAGCTTCATTTTGAAAATAGGATAAAAGTTATTTCAATGTTTCTGTGAAGCAAGTAATATTAAAACAAATCTCTGACTTGAATTCTTGCCAACAGATGACTGACAGATTAACACTATAGCCTGTGGAGGAAAGGGTCTAAGTACAGCTGTGTGAAAAACTTTATATGTGTGTATATTTCAATACATTATTCCACTTTTTTTTTTAATTTACCATGAAGATTCAGGGTTGCATGTTACCTTATCAGTAAATAAACTGAATAGCCAGTACATGAGATATATATGCTTTTCAAATTATTAAATTGAATGGAGAATAAAATATAATAAATAATAGTACTCTGGATTATGGACTAAATTATGCTTCCCCTCCCCCCCCAAGTTCATACGTTGAAGTTCTAACCCCCAATGTGACTGTATTTGGAGATAGGGCTTTTAAGGAGGCAAATAAGGTAAGATGAGACTCTAAGGATAGGACCCTAACCCAATAGGACTGGTGTTCTTATAAAAGGGAGAAGAGACAGCAGGGCTGTGTGTGCAAAGAAGAAAGTCCATGTGAGGACACAGCAACAGGGTAGCTATCTGCAAGCCAGGAAGAGAAGTCTCACCAGAAATCAATCGTGATGGCACCTTGACCTTGGACATCCAGCCTCCGACTGTGAGAAAATAACCATCTGTTATTTAAGCTACATTCAGTGGTATTTTGTTATGATGGCCTGAGGTGACTAATACACTTTGTTAAAAAAAAAAAAAATCCAAGTAGCTTATAGCATTTTCTTAATGGTAATTGGTAACATGTGTTAGGCCCTTGCTGGATTTTAGGTCATGTATTTAGAATTTTATGAGTATAATCTCATCTAAGCCTCAGGACAGTCTGAGGAGATGGGTATTTCTGTCATGTCATTGTATAGATGTGAGTTATAGAGAGGTTGACTTGCCAAAGGTTAGTTAACTAATGAGTAAACTTTTGTCCTTAGGATAAAGAGTATAGTTCATAGGGTAAAGAGTATTTTTGGTATTAAGCACAGATTTGCTTAAACATTAAGAATCATTGAACACTACACCCAAAATTGAACATAATATTAAAAACTATTTTAATATTATATTCTAATTCCATATTTATCATATAATACAAGTAAACAAAAATACTGATCTAATGGGATTTAACAAAAAATGGGATTTGATACAAGTAAATTTATGAACATTATCACTTGCTATAACTCCATATTTGGAAAGAAACATGAAACATTAGAACAGAAAAAGGACAAAGGCTATCGCAACTATATTGTACTTACTTATAAAACTTATATTGTAAATATAGATATTAAATTTAATGTTTGATAGCATAACCAAATTGCAAAAACTTGGTTACTATTTCAAAGGCCAATTATATGAATCTGCCACTAAAATTTAAAATCTACAACATTTCAAAATAGACTTGCTAGTGATTAAAAAAATATATATCCACGAGCATGAAGGCTTGAAATGTAATAAGGGCCCAAATAAGTTAGTGATGGTTGTCATAAAAATCTGGCAGGGCATTCTATTTACAATTTGTAATAAACCTGTCACACACTGAATTTATAAAAGCATTTATCTTAGAAAAATAAACCTATTTGCCAAGGGCAAGTTAATAACCTCTACAGTTCATTTGAATATATGGACAGAGAGATAGTTTGACTAATAGAGCATTACAAGAAGTTTATCAGGAAATGTATAGGATGATGTGACAATGGAAACATCACTCAGAAACATTCTATGCTATGAATGAACAGCAGGAATACTTCTTATATTATCTGAAATACAAATCAATATTGCTAACCATCAACCTAAAGAACATGCACACAGAGAAAATTATATTCATGTGTTCCATTTTCAGAAACACTTAAAAATATTTCAATTTAAGTACCAAAAGCACATGCAGATTTTTAAAATATCTAATTGAATGCACAACCATTTCTTAAGGATTAGAAGTTGTTTACTTGTTTGAGGAATGAAAGGAAAGACAATGTTATTTATTATATGGGGTTTTACAGACACTCAGAAATATAAACATACATGATTCTTAAACTGTTCCTTGAAATAAGGAATAGATAAGCTTAATGGAAGCATGGAAGACAGCAGTTTCTACCACTATGAATCTACAACTATTTCATTTATTCATGGTGAGAGAACAGAGCAGAAGAGAGCCTGGAATGAAGACTCTAACTGTACCCACTTCATAGGAAACAGACCTCAAAAATCATAATTTTAATTATTGTATTATTTTTTTAAATCAAGGGGCATGCATTTTAATCGAGTCATGCTACATTCTGTAGGCAAGGAAATATACTAGAAAGTCAGAACTAGAAAAGCTGAAGCTTTTCTAGAAAAGGCTAAAGCTGCAAAAAATTTATATTGTATTAAAGAAAGATAGAAAACCAGCAGGAAATAGCAAGTGAAGAGATAATGCATTTATTTAAAAGCTACTGTTTTGGCATTCCTATACACCAACAACAAGACAGAAGAAAGAGAAATTAAGGAGTCGATCCCATTTACAATTGCACCCAAAACCATAAGATACCTAGGAATAAATCTAACCAAATAGGCAAAGAATCTGTACTCAGAAAACTATAAAATACTCATGAAAGAAATTGAGGAAGACACAAAGAAATGGAAAAACATTCCATGCTCATGGATTGGAAGAACAAATATTGTGAAGATGTCAATGCCACCTAGAGCAATCGACACATTTAATGCAATCCCTATCAAAATACTATCAATTTTTTTCAAAGAAACGAAACAAATAATCCTAAAATTTGTATGGAACCAGAAAAGACCCTGAACAGCCAGAGGAATGTTAAGAAAGAAAAGTAAAGCTGGTGGCATCACAATTCCGGACTTGAAATGAAAAATGTTCCATGCTCATGGATAGGAAGAACAAATATTGTGAAGATGTCAATGCTACCTAGAGTAATCTACACATTTAATGCAATCCTTATCAAAATACCATCCACTTTTTTCAAAGAAATGGAACAAATAATCCTAAAATTTGTATGGAACCAGAAAAGACCCCGAATAGCCAGAGGAATGTTGAAAAAGAAAAGCAAAGCTGGTGGCATCACAATTCTGGACTTCAAGCTCTATTACAAAGCTGTAATCATCAAGACAGTATGGTACTGGCACAAAAACAGACACATAGATCAACAGAACAGAAGAGAGAGCCCAGAAATGGACCCTCAACTCTATGGTCAACTAATCTTCGACAAAGCAGGAAAGAATGTCCAATGGAAAAAAGAGTCTCTTCAACAAATGGTGTTGGGAAAACTGGACAGCCACATGCAGAAGAATGAAACTGGACCATTTCCTAACACCACACACAAAAATAGACTCAAAATGGTTGAAAGACCTAAATGTGAGACAGGAGTCCATCAAAATCCTAAAGGAGAACACAGGCAGCAACCTCTTTGACCTCAGCCGCAGCAACTTCGTCCTAGAAACATCGCCAAAGGCCAGGGAAGCAAGGGCAAAAATGAACTATTGGGACTTCCTCAAGATAAAAAGCTTTTGCACAGCAAAGGAAACAGTCAACAAAACTGAAAGACAACCGACAGAATGGGAGAAGATATTTGCAAATGACATATCAGATAAAGGGCTAGTATCTAAAATCTATAAAGAACTTATCAAACTCAACACCCAAAGAACAGATAATCCAATCAAGAAATGGGCAGAAGACATGAACAGACATTTCTGCAAAGAAGACATCCAAATGGCCAATAGACACATGAAAAAGTGCTCAACATCGCTCAGCATCAGGGAAATCCAAATCAAAACCTCAGTGAGATACCACGTCACACCAGTCAGAATGGCTAAAATTAACAAGTCAGGAAACCACAGATGTTGGCGGGGATGCGGAGAAAGGGAAAGCCTCCTACACTGTTGGTGGGAATGCAAGCTGGTGCAGGCACTCTGGAAAACAGTATGGAGGTTCCTCAAAAAGTTGAAAATAGAGCTGCCCTATGACCCAGCAATTGCACTACTGGGTATTTACCCCAAAGATACAAAGGTAGTGATCCGAAGGGGTAGGTGCACCCTGATATTTATAGCAGCAATGTCCACAATAGCCAAACTATGGAAAGAGCCAAGATGTCCATCGACAGATGAATGGATAAAGAAGATGTGGTATATATATACAATGGAATATTATGCAGCCATCAAAAGGAATGAAATCTTGCCATTTGCAATGACGTGGATGGAACTGGAGGGTATTATGCTGAGCGAAATAAGTCAATCAGAGAAAGACATGTATCATATGATCTCACTGATATGAGGAATTCTTAATCTTAGGAAACAAACTGAGGGTTGCTGGAGTGGTGGGGGGTGGGAGGGATGGGGTGGCTGGGTGATAGACATTGGGGAAAGTATGTGCTATGGTGAGCGCTGTGAATTGTGTAAGACTGTTGAATCACAGAACTGTACCTCTGAAAGAAATAATACATTATATGTTAAAAAAAAAAAAAAGAAGATAGTAGGAAGGGAGAAATGAAGGGGGGAAATCGGAGGGGGAGATGAACCATGAGAGACTATGGACTCTGAGAAACAAACTGAGGGTTCTAGAGGGGAGGGGGGTGGGGGGATGGGTTAGCCTGGTGATGGGCACATATTGAATGGAGCACTGGGTGTTATACGCAAACAATGAATCATGGAATACTACATCAAAAACTAATGATGTAATGTTTGGTGATTAACATAACATAATAAAAAAATAAAAAATAAATGGTACTTTAACAAAAAAAATTAAAAAATAAAAATAAAAGTTACTGTTTTGTAATACTAATTTGGAATAGGACTATAGCTAGGATTTAATTCTTTCTAATCTACAAGGTACTTCAGCAGGTATTATCCCATTTCATCATCACCATAAACCTCTAAAGCAAAACTCATCACATGAAAATTTTCACTATTTGTTCAAATTCACAGAAGCTAGATCTTTGGGATTCCAACCTGATAGCCCTCCTCAAGGTAATCAGCAACCACTGCAGGCTAAGAAATCCTGTGCTGTGAGTGAACAGTATTTGTTGACAATTTTTGCAGTAGGGTGAATGAAGTTAACTTAGAAAGGGGAGAAAAAGTAAGTTTGTTGTGGCACTTATGTAGTAACCAAGAGATCAGTATTTAAAAAGAGCTAGGAATGTGGAGCTGTAAGGTTGACAAATACAAGATTCAGGAAATTTCTTGGGTTCTGTCCTGGGACTAGGGTATGATGAGTATGGAGTGCAGAGATTTAGCTTGTGAAATAGATCCCTGCTGCTGTTGATGTTAACTCTAAGTTAGCTTCTAACACTTAACAACCAAGAGATTTACGTAAAAGTTTGAATTTCCAACTTTTAAAATTTTCAGATCTGGCACCAATTTGCAGGAAGTAGGCAGTCACTGTTCTCTACCAAGTATAACAGATCTCTAGTTTGTCCGAGGTTCTGATTACTCCCTATTGTTTCTTTTCTATAAAACAACACTTTGTAGAGCCTATAGTTAATAATACTGTATTATATACTTAGATTTTTTTTTATGTTAAGTGTTCTTATTTAAAAATGAAAAAGTAAAGAAGATAAGAGAAAAATTTTTGAGGTGATGGATTATATTTATAGCATAGATTGTGGTGACAGTTTCACAGATGTAGACTTATTTCCAGACTCATCAAGTTGTATACATTAAATACATATAGCTTTTTGTATGTCAGTTATACCCACTGTTTCTTAACCTTGACCTTCTTCATACATCTCTGTTACCTTTCTGACTCCTGGGGATTTCTGGGCTTGCAAGATTGGTTTAGAGCCTGAGATTCTTGAAAACCGTAAGTATACTGTTTACTCTTTGTCTGCCGTGAGTTTTCTAAAATATTACATGTGGGGGAAGATTAGCAAAACTAACATCCAGCATTAGAGGCAACCTCAAGTTAATAAACAGAGGGAGAAAGGTTACAAATAGAGGAAAAGGGCAGTCACAAAAATCAAAAGCAGTGTTCTCTACCAAAGCCGGATAGTCAACTATGTCAAAGTCAGTAAAAACAACTTTTCCATTCTATGTCCTTTGAAAAAGTAGTGAGTTCATTAACATTCAAAAAAATTTTATATGATATCAACCTTTTAGCATTACTTAGAAAAAAAATCACTTATTCAATGAGTTGAAGGGGAAAAAAAGTGAGTAAATTTTATTCAAGTCATCAGATGTTCATATTCTTTCATATAGACTAAATTACAATGTATAAAATACATTAAATATTTTGACCTTAACTTTAAAGAGAGTAGTCCAGTTTACTGTAGCATAAAACACAATAAAATGCATCTAGGGGTAGTAAATGCAAAGCCATTCCATTTACCACAGCTCTGATGATTAAAACAAGATGAAGATTCCCCTTCCATGTGACAGGCTCCCAAATGTGACGATAGGCATGTCTGCATAAAGCCACCTGAATAAAATACTGTCCAAAATTATCTTTGCATTTCAAAGGGCCATAACTATATGTTTCCTCCAACAATAGTAAAGTGGATCCAAAAGGAAGCTACCTTTTCTATAAAATATATTTTTTAATTTTTTAATTTATTATTTTAAAATTAATTTTTAATTCCAGTATAATTAATGTACAGTGTTATATTAGTTTCAGGTGTATAATACAGTGGTCTCTAAAATATTTTTATATCCTTTTTCCTTACCAATTCTTTTTTTTTTTTTTTTTTTTTTTTTTTTTAAGATTTTATTTATTTATTTGAGACAGAGAGAATGAGAGACAGAGAGCATGAGAGGGAGGAGGGTCAGAGGGAGAAGCAGACTCCCGGCAGAGCAGAGAGCCCGATGCGGGACTCGATCCCGGGACTCCAGGATCATGACCTGAGCCGAAGGCAGTCGCTTAACCAACTGAGCCACCCAGGCGCCCTTTCCTTACCAATTCTATAATGGCCTTTCTCAACCATTATCTGCTACATTTATAAAATATAAATTACACAGTATACCAGGAATCGCATTTTTAAATAGAATGTATCAATTTAACTATACATGAAAAATGTATTCTAATACATACAACCAACCAAAAATAAATAAATAAATAATACTTTTTCTATGAGGTAAGAACTTATTTAACATAATGACAAACAGAACAATCAAAATACTTTTAGGCTTTGTTCATGTAAAAATATTTTTGTTATTTTAATTTTAATAAAATTTATATTCAACCCTATATATATTAAAGTTAACTTGATACAAGTGATCATGGGTTGGATTACAAAATGAAATAACATAACAATATTATATAATACAATATAATAAATCCAAATTTGGAAAATATCTTCAATTTCTATGAGCAAGTACAGTTCAGGAAGCAATGTATATGTTATGATCTGATGAAAACAGGAATTTACACCCACCTTAAAGTTATATAAGAAATTCTGAAAAAAAAAATTCTGAAAAATGCTTCAGGGCTCTGCAGGTAAAGGAGGTCAAGGAGGGGTATGTTAATGGATAATGTTAAACAGAATAACTACTATTACTTCAAAGAGAATAGCTCTCTCTATATTAAAATTCACAGGAAGCATTAATTTGCAAAATTAAGAGAAATTATTGGGGTTAAAAGTTTGAGCACAACTAAACTTGAACCCAAACTCCCTTTATTTTTTTTTAAGTTTTTATTTAAATTCCAGTTAGTGAACATCAATGTAACAGTTTCAGGTGTATAATTTAGTGATTCAGTACTTCCATATATCTGATGCTCATCACAACAAGTGTCCTCCTTAATACTCATTCCCCTGCCTACCTCCCCTCTGGTAACCATCAGTTTGTACTCTATAGTTAAGAGTCTGTTTCTTGATTTGCCTCCCTCTCTCTTAATTTTTTACCTTCGCTCATTTGTTTCTTAAATTCCACAAATGAGTGAAATCATATGGCATTTGTCTTTCTCTGACTTATTTGGCTTACCATAATACTTTTTAACTCCATCCAAGTTGCTGCAAATGACAAGATTTCATTCTTTTTTTACGGCTGAGTAAATGTTCCATTGTATCTATTTTCCATTGTATCTATCTATCATCTATCATCTATCTATCTGTATCACTCATTAGTGATCCATTCATTAGTCATTGGATACTTGGGCTGTTTCCACAGTTCTGGCCATTGTAGATAATTCTGCTAAAAACACTGGGGTGTGTGTATCCCTTTGAATTACTATTTCTGTATTCTTTGGGTAAATACCTTAGTAGTGCAATTGCTGGATGGTAGGGTAGTTCTATTTTTAACTTTTTGAGGAACATCCATGCTGTTTTCAAGAGTGGCTGTACATTGCATTCCCACCAACAGTGCTGGAGGGTTCTTTGTTCCTCACATCCTCACCAACACCTGTTATTTCTTGTGATGTTGATTTTAGCCATTCTGACAGGTGTGAGGTGATATCTCCTTGTAGTTTTGATTTGCATTTCCCTGATGATGAGTAATGTTAAGCATCTTTTCATATATGTTCGCCATCTATATGTCTTCTTTGGGAAAGAACGTCTATTCATGTTTTCTGCCTATTTTTTAATTGGATTAATCCCTTTTTGAGTATTGAGTTTTTAAGTTCTTTATAGATTTTAGATACTAACCCTTTACCAGATGTGCCATTTGCAAATATCTCCTCCCATTCCATAGGTTGCCTTTTAGTTTTGTTAATTGTTTCCTTCACTGTGCAGAAGGCTTTTCTTTTGATGAAGTCCCAATAGCTTATTTTTGCTTTTGTTTCCCTTGCCTCAGGAGACATATCTAGTAAGAAGTTGCTACGGCCAATGTCAAGGAAGTTACTGCCTATGTTCTCCTCTAGGATTTTAATGATTTCATGTCTCACATTTAGGTCTTTAATCCACTTTGAATTTATTTTTGTGTATGGTGTAAGAATGTGGTCCAGTTTCATTCTATTGCATGTTTCTGCCCAGTTTTCCCAACACCATTTGTTGAAGAGACATTCTTTTTCCTATTAGATACTCTTTTCTGTTTGGCAAAGATTAATTGAGCATATAGTTGTGGGTTTTCCCCTTATTTTTGATAAGAAATCATACTGAAAGTTGAATTAAATCTCAAGATCATACAATTATTTAGCTGTTCTTTTCTGGATTCCTATTTCAGTAACTTCCCTAGTATAATACATGGCAAAATTAGTCTCAATGTCCTACATCCTTTTCTGTATTCACTCTGTTTCCTTATATCCTATCATAAGAAAAACTGTGACAAAAAAATATAAAGTAGAAAAAATTACTAGAAGTCCTTCCTAAGGTATCCTCTGGGTTTATCTCTATCATATACTGCTTTTGAGCTATTTTTTAACTCTGTAAGTTATATGGTACTATTAGAAATGCAAATTGTATCTGGAGGATATGCACTTGACTATTGTCCTGTGGATATTGACCAGTTTTTCATCTGTCTGTAAATTCATTTTAGCATTCCTGTGTGGTCCTTTGAAATTTCCTTTGAACTAATTGTGATTTCTTACTGGCTTCTTCACCCATTAATAAATTAAATAAAAATTGTGATATGTGCCTTTCATACTTGCATGAATCATGAATTTATCTTTTCAAATAAATATTTTTTAAAGATTTATTTTAGAGAGTGAGAAAAAGAAAGAGAACATGCAAGTGGGGGGAGGGACAGAAGGAGAGAATCTTCAAGCAGACTCCCCACTGAGCATGGAGCCCAACCCAGGACTCAATCTCATGACTCTGGGATCATTACCTGAGTCAAAACCAAGGGTTGGACACTTAACTGAATGAGCCACCCAGGCATCCCTTAATGATTTGACACCATTTGTTCTTTTGTACAGTCCATTCAGTCTCCACCCTCCTTTCCCAACTGGAATTGTTCTTGAAATAGTTCTAATTTTCTTCTAATAATAAAAGCAAAGGTCTGTTCCCAATTCTCCAATTTGACCCCTGGGGATTCTGATACTCTCACCAATCATTCTCGCTTTGATCTCTGGAACATCATTCTTTACTCTTTTCTTCTCTATTCCCATGGTCACTACCTCTTACCCCAAATAGCATCAGCCCTCTATGATTTGTAGAAACTGGAGTTTATGTTCACTTTTTGGATCTATTAAATTACCTGCATGTATTTTCCCCTCTCCCAAGTTGTGTATTTCACTGATCAGCATTAGTGTACTTATCCTTGGCCCTCATCTAGACCATCACCACACTCTTCTGCAGAGTAATTCTTCTTTATGGTTTGAACTACATATAGAAAACTGACAAGTTTTCTAACTCTGAACTTTTCCAGGATTCCAAAATAATTTGATCATTTATTTCTATCAGTAAAGATCCCTGTTGCCCACCATTTCCTACAAGGTTTCAAGAACTGTGAAATATCTAGATTTTACTCTGCTTGCAAGCTAAGAAGTTAGGCAGACACAGATTCATGGATGCTGGCAGAAGAAACAAGACTTCTTGGTCAGAAACAAAGGAATTTATTACTCATTGCTTAGCAGGCAACATGAGCTTCCTATTCATATGGATTCTCCTTGTTCTCCAAATTCCATGGGAAGAAATATGGATGTAGACCCAAGCCAAGTTATGCATACAGTGCATCACTGCTACGGAACTTCAAGCTTAGGAAATCCCAGTCTTTAATGCTGAAAGCCAAACATTTGTCTCAGAAAGAGATATTATCTTTCTTCATTGAACAATAAACAAAATTGCCCTCTGTTCAACAGAAAAACACTACTGCTAACTTCCAAGGCTATTCACTATCTTGAAAAAAGTCCAGAACGAAAGTAATCAATACCTCTGCTTACAAGATGTACAGAAACATGAAAAACCTATGCATAATTGACTCTCAAATAAATGAAGGCAAAATCCTTGAATGAGCAATTGTGAGCTCTCAGAAACTGGTCCTCACCTTATTTCTTTAGCACTGTGTCTGCCTCAGCATGAAGTGAATAAACTTCACACATCATACATAAGAGACTAAGTGTAGAGAATTAAGTAAATGATTAGTGACTATCACATTGGTGAAGAGGTAGAGATTAGAATTAATTCATTATTGTTACTGATTCATGTTCTTTTAGTTAGATTTTATGGCACATGCTCCCTATTTTTTCCTGAAAGGAGGAGATATTTCAAAAAATAAACTAAACTAATAAACTAACATCACTAGAAAACAAAAAGACAATGAGATTAGTGTACCCTGCTTGAGAATACAATAATAACTATTTAACTTTCCAAAAATAGTCTTCAATCCTAGTCAACAGATGGGTAAATGTGCCAGAAATGATGCCCCAGCTCCCTTAACTGGATGATGATCATTAGGAAAGAAAAAAAAAGGTAAAAAAAAAAAAAAAGGAAAGAGAAAAAGTTGATAAAGTGATGATTCTCCCTTCCAAAATATAAATAAATAAATAAATAAATAAATAAATAAATAAATAAATAAGCATTTGAAATTCCAAGGCTTCGTTATACTTCATGTTAAATTAAAGTCAGGGATTTATTAGCAGAAAACAATAAGGAAGAAAGAAATCAAAGTAGGTCATTCCGATTAAGTAGAGATGCTTAGAAAAATGATTTTTTTAGATGTATTCATTCATATGTCAAAAAATCTCTGGTGAGGAAGACAACAGTCAAACAAGAAAGCAAAAGTAAGCTACACTCTTTGGGAAAATATCAGAAAATTTTTTTTTAAAAAAGGTGATGAAGCAATGGTTAATGAGCAGATTAAAATCAGTATGATAACAATAGAACCATGAAAGAAATAGCTTATATACAAATAACACTGAATAACCACAGATCAGTATATCTCACATTTGTAGTCTTTAATGAAATGTGGTTGTTTTGTTTTGTTTTGTTTTGTTTTTAAGGCAACTTGTATGGTACGTTAGTTGAAAGCCTAAATTATTTTTGGTTCTTAGAGTAAATTTTACATTGAAATTGATTTTAAAAAATTGCAAGAATACAGCATTGCTTTGCTTTTTAAAATCAAAACCCTTAAAACAGTTGCCTTTTAATATGAAGTTGAACAAAAAGTTTATTGCTTTTTGAGGATTAGTGATAATAAAAAATAAAGAACCTAAAATAAACATTAATGTTAACATAAAATATCAAATATACAGCTTAAAGAACAATAAAATTGATCCAAATCAAAACTGTGCTAGCATACTACAAAGATACCATAAATCATAGGAACTTCTACATAGAAGAAAAAAGAAGTTAAGTGTTTCATTTGCGTAAGAAGCTTAAGCACAAAGAATAAGAACCACTTTTTATTAAAGTTGTATGTTAAGATAAAACAAAAGAAAGGGTCCAATTACGGTCTCTAGTCCAACAGGTCAACAGATGATGAGAAAAATATAGAAAATGTGCCTTTCCAGAAAAATCGTATCAGCCATAACAGAATTAACCAAGAGTTGAGATTTGAGAAAATATTTTAGTTTGTTTTCCAATGATGCAGGCATAAATTTAAAAGAGTTCTTTTAAACATTTTTTTTGTTTCTCCCACATCTCAGAATCTTTTATAAGATCTTCTATTGCCTCATTTTATTGTTATTGATCTGAACCTAAATGTCAATAATGTGGAAAAATGATTAACTCTGCTATTCCAGGAAGTTGCTTTTAATTGCATGTGGATTTACTACACAATGATAAATAACTTATTAATCAGAGAAAAAGAGCTAAATAGTAATCTCTGTGATTTTTACTTGAACACTTAAATTTAAATCTATAAACCTTCTCTCATTATTATATTTTCAAGCCAACATCTATCTTAACCTTCAGGAATTTAAATTGTTTTTTGATATCATAAAATATTGGCTATAGAGAAATGTTTTAAATTCAGAATCAATGGTTAGAACTTAAATTTTGCAGCTCTTCTCAGTTTTGGAGCCTAGTCCCTGAAAATTAAGTTTTATGGGAGGAACTTATCCCACGAGGGTCTTGGTAAAGAACAGGAGAACAAATATCATCCATCATGGGTAATCTCACTATGGACTAATGTGTAATTCAATGGGAATATTAAGGAAAATTTTTATGCCATTTTCAGACCTTTGTGAGTTTTCATGCACTATACTTTCACTCTTTTCCAGATAGGGCTGGAACCCTAGAAGATTCAACATAAATAGTAGCAGGTAGTCTTATGCATTCTCACATCTGCAAACGCTACTAAATTTTACTGATGACTCTAAACTCTATATCGCCAGGTAAAGATTCTCCTTCTAGCTCTAAGCCAGTTTATTTATTTAAGTACATAATGGATAACTCCCACAGGCACCAGAAACTTTCCTAAAATTTTTCCTCTCCTTGTCTTTTTATCCTAGTGAATGGCATCATTACCATTTTTCCAGTGTCAACCTAAAATTGTCCATCTCTGCTACTCCAACAGCTCACCAATTACCAAGTTCTGCCTATTCTATTAATTGAAATCTTCACTGAGATAATTTCAGATTCACATGCAGTTATAAGAAATAATATGGGGAGATCCTGTGTACAATTTACTCAGTTACTCCCAATGGCAACAATTTGCAAAATTGAAGTATAATATCACAGCCAGGATATTGATTTGCATTGATAAAATTCACAGATCTTATTCATGGTTTTTTTGGTTATTGTTCCTGTGTGTGTGTGTGTGTGTGTGTGTGTGTTTATACTTAGGTTTATACAATTTTATCACACTGGTTCATGTATCTACTACCACAGTAAAGATATGGAATAGTTATATCATCACAAAGATCCTGCCAAAATTTTTGCTGTTTTTTTTTTTTTAAATTTTCGATTTCTCTTCTACTCTCCTCTCCAACCACTCACCTCCTGTATTAAAATAACCTTGCAGGCATTTCTGACTCTAAATTTCCAGTTCCTCCAATATATCTTTTACAATGCATTTATAAAATGCAAATCTGATTATGTCACTGCTCTAAGCAAGTGCCAAAGAAGCCAATTTCCTGAGTCTCTGACTTATTCCTAATTTACACACTGGAAATTCTGCACATTACTAAAATATAAAATTTGAACCAAAAGTTACTGGTATAGCTTGTTAGTCCTAGAAAGAAGAAATCAAATATTTTTTGCTGCCTGTCCTTTTAATAGATTATTTAGTGACAATCCAGAGTCTTATCTATGGATTTGGTGACCCCCATAGTCACTCAACTGCAAAATTTTATAAGAAACTGATAGGAACTACATGCCAACTTTTTTTATATTTAGAAATATTAATCCAAATGGCCTATAAGCTCTTGCTTTTACAGATTCATATCACTCTAGTCACAGCATAGCAACTAAGAAAAAAAAAACAAAGAGATAGATTTCCAAAAGTAAAATTACCAGTACTAAGGATGAATTTCTTGAAACTGCTATTAAAATTACCAATTTATTCTACACAGTGATAGACTGCTATTAATGATTTATATATTGACTCCCATAACATATATTACTTTTGAGAGTATGCTGCTTTGCTATAAATAATTTGTCTTATGGTTTCTAGAAATTTGTTGACTCTTCTCCATTTTTCTTCTCTCAAGATAAGTGTTCTCCTGAGAGTTAAGGATGTAACTTACTAGAAATTTATCCAACTACTTCCTACCCAAAGAGAATTTTGTAGCATTTCACAGTGAGAGACATTACTAAATTATTAGAATGGATGAACCTTCCCACTTTTTCTATATGTAAATTAAAATAGATATTATATAATACTAATACTCATGTGTGTTGGTACTTAATCTAGTTCTGTAAGAAAGGCAACAAAAACTTGTCAGAATCTTTTCTTTCTCCTCTCACATTCTAGTGACGACTCTCAGTGGTTATAAAGAATGGCAACTAACTTTTATTATAGACATTATTCGTTACAGTATATTTTGCCACATTATATACAGGAACATACCTGCCTTTAAAATTCTTACAAATTTCTAATTAAAGCATCTGTGTCTGGCCAAGAGTCTGATCGCTTAAAATACTGTGATGATTAGTCCTACATATCAGTTTGGCTAGGCTATAGGAATCAAGGCCTTAAATACTGATCTAAGTGTTGCTGTGGAGGTATTTTGTAGATGTAGTCAATATTTGTAATCAGTTGACTTTAAGCAGATTACCCTTGATAGTGTAGGTAAGTCTCATTCAATCAATTGATGCCTTAAGAACAAAACCAGATTTCCTACAGAAGAAGGAATTCCACCTCAAGAATATACATCAATTCTTCCTTGAGTTTCTAGCCTTTAAGTCTGCCCTACAAATTTTAGACTTGCCAACTCCCAAAATCCCATGAGCCAATTCCTTAAAGTAAAGCTCTTCTCTCACACTATGGATGGATAGAAGGATATAGATATAGATATATTGATAATTTCCTATTGGTTTTTTTTTTTCTCTAGAGAACCCTGCCTAATATAAATCACACTGAGTAATGATAGAAATTGTATTGATGAATGAAATATTCATATTCACAGTCCATCAAAACCACCCTAATAGTTTTAACGGACAGTGATGATTGTTTCCCTTGATCCATTCATCCTTCCTTCATCAAGTAGCATCCAATAGTTTGGTTTATCAGTTGGAGATGAACCTACTCCTGGTTCCACAGTTAGGCTTAGATTAGTCCAAAGCGATCTGCATAACCACCATTCATAATTACTATATTCACTATATGAATGATGATGGGAAGAGTTAGCTCACTTTAACATGTTTATTTTCTAATGATTCAGTTCCACATTAAAATACAACCAATATCTTACAATTTACTCATTTACTTGCTTCAAGCATGCTCAAATGTCACCTTATAGGTGATATTCCACTACCTTACATAAAAGCAGTGTAAGCACCAGTCCTCTGGCTCTCTTAGTCTCCATAATCGGCTTCTCATTAGCAATACCATAGCACTGTTTTGTTATTTTTCTGTCTGTCTTCCACATAAAACATACTAGATGTATGTTGCCATTGCCATTTCACTAAGGTCTATAATGGTTTCTGCCATATAGATGATACCCAGTAAACATTTGCTTTTGATGAATGGAAGAATTGCAACTAGTAACATCTTCAAGGCATTACGATTTAAACTCAAGTCAAATTTTTAAAGCATCCTTTGAAAATTTTATTCTAGCTTCAAACCAATTCAATCATCCTCAGTGAATGTTCCTTATCCATATCTTTGACTGTTTCTTTTCATTTCTTTTTCTTTTGCAGTTCTTATAGAAAATAGTTACATAAGCAACTCCAAAAGAGGATGCTCATGACTTCTTTCCTATAGTTGATGCTAAAAATAAGTTTTGCTTTGGAAGTATTTACATGAAAAATATGACACTTTGCTAGAGAATTTACAAGTATGATCCAGTACAGAAATTGACCATTTTACCACCAAACCAAGTGTTATAAAATGAAAGTTGTGAAATCACACCATCTGGGGATAACTGTAGATTTATATTAATTTCATCCAGGGCATAAATGTGCTTTTTTTTTTTTTTTTTTTTATTCCTTCTTGCCTAGATCTACAGCTGTTCACTGGCAGAGGAAACCACCTCATCTCTTGCTTGGCTTGGCACCTGCCTCTTCCACTTCATGTCTCCTTCATGCTCTCCCTCAACAATCTGGAGGTAGATTTGTGTGTGTGTATGTGACATATTGGAAATTATGAGCACAACACCAGTTAATAACTCTTCCAGCCTGACGACAAATTTGGTCATCTATCTTCAGTTACAAGAATACAATTATAGATGATGTTTAGACCTCAGCAACTCAATCAAAAGGTGGTGGGAGTAGAATGGGTGCCACTCGTAAGAACTCTGTTCTTCGGTCATCATATTGTGCTCAGTGACAATCAGTCAGAGAAGAATATGTTCTGAAGGCTAAAGCTGCAGTTGAATAGAAGCAGAAGCATCCTCACTACCATTACAGTTTCTCAGAATTACATAGCTCTGATAATCCAGGTGAATTATAAGAATAAAAGTTTGTCTCTTTTCTACCCCTAGAGTCAAATTTTCAAAATAACATACTATATGACATTTTGAAATATTATAGACTTTGACTCATGGAATATTTTAAAATAATGAATATCAAAATTCATTGGAGAAAATGGGAAGACATTAAAAAGTAAACTTTTAAAACTTACCTATGTTTTTAATAATACCAATTAGCATTTGTTTTGCATTGGCAACTTACAAAGCATTGTTTCAAGCACTCTACCAGATTTGTTACCTCATTTTATTCTCAGAACACCCCTACATCATTCATTTTGCCCATGAGGAATCTGAAGTATCCATATGTTAACTTGCCTGAGGCCAGACTCCTTAGAAAAGGCAGTCGGAATATGTCAGACTGGTTCTATGGTGAATGTCATGAAGAAATGTAAACTCAACTGCTTTTATGTGCAAATACTTATCAACTCCTTATGCACTAAAATTTCCCTGAAAATAGGATGTATTTGAAAATTTCATTCACAGTCATATGACTTTCATTCTCTAATGAAAAAGAATCAAGTTTATACAAATCCTATTACAGAGTACAATAAAGGTACAAAGTGGGAAAACTATTCAAAATGAGGTATTCTATTTGTTCCCAAAAAGATCGTCAAGTAATCTTTATAAAATATTATGTATGTCCTGGTATACAATATCAAATATTCCTGGTCATAGATTTTTATCTATACACGTTTTTGAAGAGAAAAACAAGTGTAATTAAATAATTTCTTAATGTTATAGAATTCTGTTAACTTATAATAGCAGTTCATAAAGTGCATTATTCATTGGTTGCAGGAGACCCTCCACAATGTACTAGTATCTTGGTCAAATAAATATGGCAAATATTCTTTATTTCTTCCCACTGTTAGAAACTTACAATGTATTTTGACCTATTAAGGGTTTTGAAATGCCTTGTTAGGGAGGGCAGTACCTGTCTAGTATTATTTAACTCATTGTCTCCCAATGTATTTGAAGACAGACTTTAGCATAATATCTGGAAGCTTAGAAGCAATATTCTTCACATCATCCTTTGAGAAACAGTGGCCTAGATTGGAGAGCCAATTTTATCAACTATCCTCTTTCTCTCATTCTACTTTTCTGTTACTTAAATACATTCTAGAACTGTTGTTTCTTTTTTGTTTCTCTTACAGAAGATATAGTAAAATAATTTTCTGTAGTATAGAACTGTGACCACCTTCATCAAACATGACCTAGCTAATAGCACTAGTAATTGCAACCACCTGTTTCAACATTACTTCATTATATGCATCAGGAAAGTTTTGCCTGTGCAAGGTAAGATTGTAAAATAACTTTATTCTTTGCTTTAGGCAATTCCTGCAGATCTATCAAAGATAGCATTTTGCTCACCTGGGTAAACAGTTCAGTTATCACAAACAATGTAACTATTAAAATTCTCTCTTTAAAATGTTTGCTTTTCTTTGCCCACCAATACTACACTATTCTATGGTAAACTTTCCATTCCCAGGCAGTTGCCTGCCTTGAAAAATTCACCTTAAACCACTAAATCCAGACATCCAAACTGTGTAATAAATATCAATTTTGACTCCCCACTTCTAAAGGCACTGCTCAATCATGATGGTGTTCTTTATAACTTCCATAAGTTCTAATACATTTAGCTTTGTTTTATTAAAAAGGCATCTGGTAATATTTTGCAAAGTTCAACAGAGCTTAAGTATAATTGTTAATTACCTATAAAAGAAGGAAGATGATCAAAGAGGTGCACATGTAAATCACCGATTATTTCAAAGAATTTCCAGTTTTTACACCCATTTCAAATTATTTTTGCCTCAAAAACTATATATTTATGGTTTAGAAAATCCATCATTTTTGAAATTGACATTTAGAAAATTGAACACAGCTTTGTGCTCGTCCCTGAGCTAACTACATATACATGGTCCATGTCTTCAATGGATCTTAGAAGTTGGTTGAAAGATAAGATTTCTGAAGGGAAATAAATATACCCATGAAGACACAAATGTATCAATCAATCAAGAAAAAAAAAGAGGAAAAAGAATGATTGGAAGATCCTGTTAGATTGTGGGAATCTGGGAAGAATTCTCTAAGGAAATAAATTTAAGATAAGACCTGAAGAATAATTAAGTCAATCATATCAAGCCTAGAGGAAAGAGCATGGCAGCATATGAAGTAGCATGAGTAGAAGTTCTGAGATTTAAAAACAAACAACAACAACAACAAAACCCTCTGCTGTATTTAAGGAAACAAAAGAAGGCCAAGGTCCATATAGGTATAGAACATAGATATGACAGTTGCACAGTTGTGGGAGACAGATTGGGATGGTAAGAAATTTGGATTCTATTCTATACATAAGGTTAACATGATCTGATTTATGTTTTCAAAAGCAAGGTCTAGTTACTGGGTGGAGAATGAATTTTAGAAAGTGAAGAAGGTACGTGGGGAGATCAACTAAGAGGCTACCGGAATTGTTCTGGAAGATAACATGGTGGCTTTGAATACAGCAGTAGCCACGAAGACAGAGTAAAATGGAAGCACTCACTCCCAGTAGATTTTATTGTTAAAACCAACAGAATGTGGCAATGGAGGGGACATGTACACTCAGAAGAAAGAAGGGTAAAGAATGATTCTAGGTTCTCTTGAGTAACTGAGAGGATGGATACACAGAAATATATAGAAATATATATAATATATATATATAAATTAAACTGACATGATAGCCCATCAGAAACTGGAATTTGGTGTATCTGATCATCTCTCTCTGATGACGTAAAATAATTCCCTTTCACCTATTCTTTAGGCAACCCTTGAGCATCAGAGCCATGTTCCTGGACTAGTGATTTATATCTAAAATGGAATAGTAAGAATTTCCAAGGCCACTAATCTCATCCTGTCTTCCTAATTCAAAAAGTTTGAATTGAAATAAAATGAAAATAAGGGTTTGGCTGAGAAGTCAGTTCAACTCTAATAAAGTTATATAATTCAGCTTTACAAAAAGAAATAAAGTTAATATAGAGGCCATTAAAACTTTTATGTAACAGTTAATTAAGACTGATTAAAGAAATGGATGCTTTAGTTTAGAATTTAGCATTCCCAAAATATTTTCTCAAAATGAACCTTTCTTAATTAAATGGGAAAATAATATGCACAGCAGAGAATAAAATTAGAATTTGTAAAAGCTTCCAGGAAATAATTCTAAAATAGACCACTCCCTAAACATGACTCTTAAGTAGTAAAGCGCACAAATTCAGTAATAATTACAAAGTGTCCATGCAAGAACTATACACCAAAATGGAATAAAAACTTGTGAAATATTTAATACTGAATTTTAACTAAAATGTAGGGGGGAAGAAGGTAAGCAGGAAAATGCTGAATAACTGATCGGCTATGCCATGATATTTATTTACTAATTAGTTTTCATAACCTGCATTAACCTTCCTGGGGTCCAGTTAACTTGTGACTTGTTGTGTTGTGTCTTCAAATTACAAGAAAGGATACGATTGAATTATATCCTGTGCCTTGCCTAGTACTTGAAAAGCACTGAAATCATTGCAAATTAAATGACAAGTAACTCAGTCAATATTTCATTTACTACTTCACAGCTGTTGAAAGAGTTACTCTTGTGAGCTGATATGCAGGAAATAGGAGTCAACCTGACCATTCCCTGAACATTTAAAAACATTTTTTTTCTGGTTTGGAAAAAACTTCTCCACTAACAAAATATACATACCACATATTAGAATTTTTGTTTTGTTTTGTTTTTTTCAGTCTTTCATGCTGCTGACATATAATTATGTAATACACAACACACATGGGAAATAAAAACAATTTACATGTACCTTTCATAAAATTAAGTCCCTCCCTTTACTTAATATGGGTATTAAAAGCTCTTCAGAATTTAACAATTTAGCATGGCTGATAGGATGGAAATGGGCCAACAGTAGTAGCAGACCTTAACTATGAGTCCTAGGGAGCAAGCATTTGTCAGAAGAGTAAAAAAAAAAAAAAAAAAAAAAAATACTGAACTTCTTACTCTGAAGGATGGCTGATGAGAGTTATTTATTTATTTATTATTTGAGAGAGAGAGCAAGAGAGCACCAGTGGGGTGTGGGGAGAGGGAGAAGCAGGCTCCCCACTGATAAGGGAGCCAGATGAGGGGCTCGATCCCAGGACCCCAGGATCATGACCAGAGCTGAAGGATGACTGAGCCACCCAGGCACCCCTTAAGAAAGTAATTTAGAAAATTTGATAAATTGGACAGTACATGTGAGTCTTAGCATGAATTCCTGAACTGTTTGAGAATAGAGAAACATTTTAAATCCAAAATGATGTAAGATGAGACTTGAGTACTAAGATTAACAGTTATTATAGGAAATAAAAACCAACACTGAAAAAAAATAAGCCAAAATAAAATATTTTTAATGAATTTTTATGACTAAGTGGAAACTTCTTTTTATTTTTTTAAAGATTTTATTTATTTATTTGAGACAGAGAGTGAGAGAGAGCATGAGAGGGGAGAGGGTCAGAGGGAGACACACACTCCCTGCTCAGCAGGGAGCCTGATTAGGGACTGGATCCTGAGACTCCGGGATCATGACCCCAGCGGAAGGCAGTTCGCTTAACCAACTGAGCCCCCCAGGTGTCCTGGAAACTCTTTTTAGTGAGATGAGCAGGATCATCCTTGATTTGTGATGGGGTTATGTCACAATAACCCCATTGTAAGTTGGAAATATTTTAAGTTGAAATGCATTTAATTTACCTAAGCTACAGAACATCATAGTTTAGCCTAGCCTACCTTAAAACGCGCTCAGAACACTTACATTAGCCAGTAGTTGGGCAAAATCACCTAACACAAAGCCCATTTCATAACAAAGTGTTGAATATGTCAGGTAACTTCTTGAATACTGTTGTGTTTCGGCTGTTGACCCTTGCGATCGCGTGGCTGCATGGGAGCTGCGGCTCACCAGCCCTGCCCGGCGTCCCGAGAGATGATCCTACCCCCATGTTATTAGCCTGGGAAAAGAGCAAAATTCAACTTCCAAGCACAGTTTCTACCGGATGGGCATGTCCTTCCGACCATCGTGAAGTCAAAAAATCATAAGCTGAACCATTGCAAGTTGGGGACTGTTGTATTATGGTTTAGGATCATCTTCCCAAGAGCTTTCGCTGTGGGTAGATTTCATCCACAGTTGATGTTAATCACCTATCACCTTGCAGTACTTACGTTAGCTCATCCATTCATTCAAAAAATACCTACACATGTCCCGCCTATTTCCTGCACACAGAGAAGGAAGCAGTGATGGAAACAGGTGTTGGGCCCTGCCCTTAAGGGGTCTACCCTCTGCTGCGCTTTCCCACTCAATCAACATATTTGAAACCTTAAAAATATGTATGTCGATGTTGATATTTTTCAATATAAAAAATAGTACTAAGTGGACTGTGCTTAGACTATGTGGAAATGCTTAGACTAGAAGCAATGGATGTGACAGATACATATTAAAAATATTCCAGTAACGAATTGTTTTTCCATTTTTACAAAGGCAAATTTAAAATTAAGAGCTTTTCAAGAAGATGTTTTATCATGTGAGTGGTGATATTTATATAGTATGTTTAATTCACTGGTGGTTATGTAGAGAAATGTGAACCTACTCATAAATCAAATTTGTAGAAACAGAATCAATTTTGTTTAAGCAATTTTTTAAAGATATGAGTCTCATACTTATCTAGATATAAAAGTCAAGTAACTCATTAATGTCTCCCAAACTACATTATTGTGTATTTTTATTAATCTCTTTAAATTACAGCATTTTGCAATGAGAAAGGATCTTTTGTTATGTGAATTCTAACTCACTCATTTTACCCATAATTCCATAATTTGTCTACAATCATAATTTTTGCCTCAGTACAATTTTCCAGCTTTCTGGTCTCCTGATGCCCTGTCCAATGCTTCTTCCGATATATTATGCTGCTTCTTTGAATTAATGAGTACTATATCAGTTAGGCTGCTTAAACAAGAATCCCAAAAGAACATGACTCAAGTGAAATAAAAGTTTGTGTTACTTTCATCTAAGAGTCTGGAGAATCCAAGGCCGGTAATATAGTTCCACAACTTGCAGGAAACTGGGCTTCCTTTATTTCACTCCTCTGCCATCCTCATATGCTGTTTCTGCCTTATGGTCCAAGCCAAGTATTTCAGCTCAGTTATCCTATCCACATTCCAGGCAAAGGGAAGTGGGTTGAAAACACGAAAAGTGTGTGTTTCTTCCCTTTCATCCCACAACTCAGAAGCTGTATACAACACTTCCCATAGGCCAGGTCCGAGTAACATGACCACTCATAGTTCAAGTAAAATTTCTCTTACCAAGAGAAACAAAGAAGTGATGCTCAGGACAGCTAGCTAGTGTTTGCTACATCTTCTGATCAGTCTCTCAAATTCCATCCCTGGCCTTATCTCTTAATAGCCTTATAAACTTAATTTCTCTGTGCTTTGGTTGCTTATTCCTAAATATACAATATAATAACACTTATTTCATCAGTTTGTTATTTGGATTCAATAAGATATGATATGTAAAATGGTTAGCATAATGTCTGGCAGAATAAATACATTATAATTATAAGCTACTATTTACTATTATTGTTATAACCTGATAACAGAATTGGACTCTTTCCCAAGCCCCTCGCCCAAGCTTCCTTCCTCCCAAATTTAAAAAAACAAGAAAAAAAAATATTATCTTGTCTAGCTTGCTAATAAAGATATGGATAGATATGGATATGGATAGACACACAAAATGTTGGTCCCTTTTTCATTTTATTCAGTTACTACTTTTACAGCTTTTTATCTATTTAACTGGAAAAGATAACACTACTATCTGTTCTCTAAATAAATTTCCCCCAAGTAATAATAAAAAAAAAATCTTAATAATTTGGCTATAGGGAGATAAACAGCATGGGGAATAGTAAACACCAGTCTTCTCACCTATAAAGCATTGTGCCTAGAAGTGCAGCCTTCTGCTAATGACTGTGGTTCTCACTGTTTCCTGAGCTCCTGCAGTTTTTATTTTCCTTGATCCTTGACTTAATGTTCCATGTGTGGGGGTTTCCGTGACAAATTCTCAGAGGGATTCCTGCTGCTTCCCAGTCTTGAGGTACCACTGTATTTTCTCTTGGGCTCATTGACATTATTTTGTCACCTAGCCTGGAAATGATCCTAAAAAATCTATTCCCTTATCTTTTTTCCTCACACTTTATCAAAACAGAATGAAACAATACCTGACCTCCTTCCCCTCCTTCCCCTCCTTCCCCACCCTACACTCCCCCAGAAAGTAAAGGCAGGGATGAGGGGCAGGCCCACCCTCAGCAGAACGCTAAGGAAAACCCAAGGCCTGGCAGTGCGGAAGCAACTAGAGCTGCAGAGTTCAATGTACCAGAAGGAAAATGTAATGGGCTGAATAAAGCAGCCAGAAAGTACACGGAAGACAACTTTGCAGTCTGGCACCAGAGTTCTGAGTGAAAAATGTTGAGCAAGTGACGCAGGAACAAATTGGAAATTAAAGGAATGAGAAACCCTCAGGAATTGCCTTTTGTTGGTGAGGTGTTTTAGGGGTCAGCTGTGTTTGTAGATTTAAAGAGCCAGTGCAGGCCTAGAAGCAGTAGAATCTTCTCAGGCAACAACTTAATTCCATGTATAAATATACGATGTCTTAGGTTGGGTTCCATAGGAGCAGAGCCTGAGATAGGAATTCTTGTCTGAGGGAAGTGCTCTCAAGGGAAGAGGTGTGAAGGACAGAGGAGAGACAGGGCAGAGGAATAGAAGCTTAACAAACTGTGGCCTTCAGCTGGAGATGCTTCTGCCTTATTCCACCAGGACGTTCTGGTGCCTAAGCTGTATCACAAAATGCATCCTACATGGAGGCGAGGAGGCCAGCCCTTTGTGTCTTATACTCGAAATTTATGGCTGAGATTGCTCCCCTCCAGGAGGCAGGGGAAGAGCTGCAAGCCTCCCAGTGCTGCTCTCAGGTTCTCATTTGGCCAAAGACAAGTGTCTGAAGAAAGGGGATGCTGTGAGGTTTTAGCAGCCAACACACAGCACCTCAACAGAGTGCCCAGGCCTCTTGTCATAGTTTAGGCCGCTGTAACAAAAGAAGTTTATTTCTCACAGTTTTGGAGGCTGGGAAATCCAAGATCAAGGTGTCAGCAGAGCCAAGTGTTCAATGAAGGTCCTGTTCCTGGTTTATAGATGGTCATCTTCTCCTTCTATCTTCAGATGGCAGAGAGAGGGATTTAGTGCTCTTCCTCTTTTCGTAAAGATACTAATCCCATTTTGGGAGCTCCACCTTCATGACCTAATTGCTTCCCTTAAGCCCCGCCTCCTCATACCATCTTATTTGAGGTTAGAGTTTCAGCATAAGAATTTTGGAGGACACAAACATGTAGTCCTTGACACTCATAATGCAACTGGCTGAAACATGGCTATTGAAGAACGATTTTAGAAAGCACATTTTTGGCAATAAGAAATTATGTTAACCAAGATCCATTTTTTAACCACCCAATAAAGGAAGAAAATGTAATGTCTCAAACTTTTCAGAGACATTTAGAAAAGGAAAAAAAAAAAAATCAGTGACTACTATGATAATATTTCAGAGTGGTAATCAGAATTTTTTTTGCTCCCTACTCAACATACTTTATAATATCTGGCAATTGTAGTATCCCCTAAATAGGATTCTAATATCTTCCCACTTTGCTTCACATGTGAATGTTTAATTATTCACAATTCCACCATGAAAGCTGTCCTAATCCATTGGAGCCAATGATAAAACATTATAAAAGGAAAGACCATTAAATTTTATAGCATGCAGGCAATAAATTTTTTCTTCTCTGAAACATATTATCATTTTTTTTACCACTGTAATTCACACTGAATGAAGCAAAAGTATATGTAAGAGACACAATTAGCAACAATCTGCAAATGAGCTTTTTTATCACACACCATTTGTTTCAGGAATACATTTGAATGTTTTGTGCAGAAACATATTTTTCATCTTTTTCTGGCATTTGAAGGGTAAGGTGTTAAATGGACTATTCAGTTCACTTAGTAATGTAACTGGGCATGAACTTAAAGCAAAAGAATTTTCCAAACCAAGAGTTTGAGCCCATGAAGGGAATCAGGCTCCCTGCTCAGCAGGGAATCTGCTTTTCCTTCTCCCTCTGCCCCTCCCCCCTGCTTGAGCTCTCTCCCTCTCACTCCGCCTCTCTCACAAATAAATAAATAAAATATTTAAATAAATAAAATAGCTTTTCTTACCTCATAAAGAGGAAATATCTTTGCCATCTAAGTCATGGATGTAAGAATTATGTAGGCTTCATCGATGTGACCCAGAAATATCAATGCTTATGATTATACAAGTAATTTTTTATAATTTCATAACTAAAATTCCATATCCTGATTAATTATTGACACTTTGTATGTATGTAAATAAATCTAGTTTATGTGAAATATATAAAAAAAGGGCAAGACGCCTCCCCTGCCCTCAAGGAGTTTACTGTTTCCCAATGTGAGGCTCTTTCTGCTAAAGTCCAACCAACCTGCATTTACCCTCTATTTTCCATTTCACTGCAATCATAACACACCTAGATTATTCTGGGTGTCTTCATAAACACTCTCTAGTATTTCTCTCTATTTCAATCAATCCTGAATGTCACTGTCAAATGATATGTTCAATATAATAGTTTTATCATGGAAATCCCCACTGAAGCAATCTTAAAAGCTTCCCAGGATAGCTCCTTAAACTAGCACACTCTTTGAAACTGTATTTCCAGACTAATGGCCCAATCTTGTCCCTATCACTCCCCTACAGAAACACAGTGGTTTAGTCTAGAACAGTCTGTGTGTTCTAAAGGATCACACTGTGATCATACTCACCTCTCCACTTTTCAACTGCTGTATTTTGTGATCCATGTCTTCTGTCAGCCTATTCACTCCCGATTCCTTCAAAGCCCTGTCCATAGCTCTCATAATCAGAATGCCTTCTCTGCCAATCTGCAACCAGACTGTTACCTGACTTTCTTAAGAATTTGCAGCATTTACTATCTAGACCATTCATTTGCCACTTTTCATAAGAGACCAGTAGGCCCTAATTTGAGGCTCAGGTCACTGTAGACTTGAACTTTACATAACTGTAAATAAAGGTACTATAGGTAAGCATCAAAGTTCAAGTTCTGTTATGAAAATTAAATAATTTAATTTGTATTCTTGAGCAGGTAGATACCATCAGGACTCTTTCCAAGAAGTTCCTTTGAAACAGTTAGCATGCTCCCATTAGTACTCAAATGAAACCACAAATCATGTGTTATCAAGCATAATAGATGTGACCATGCAAGAGAATTTTGGTGTTGGCCTCAGTGTGTGTCATCTCTGCACAATAGAATCCTTGCTGCTGAATAAATGCTTGGTTTGGGTCTGTACCCAAATAGATTAATCAAGATGACTTCTCTTAAAAAAAAAAAAAAAGTGTGTATTTGTGTGTGTGTACACACCTATGAATACACATTAGATATATATTAAATATATTCTATACATACAAGTGCAAATACAAACGATATGTACATATATAAACATGTATATTATATAAAGTCATGCCAGGAAATTTTGATTTTTCCTGTTAAAAATTATTTAATAGTATCCACTGGAAACAGGACATTGTTAGGGTTGATATTTTGACACTGCAGTATTAATTGTTGATCTCACTTCAAAAAAAGCCATGGAATCTATTTAATTCTCTATCTCTATAGCTACCATTTCACCCGAGCCATTCCTGGATAAGAACAGTTTTCAAAATTTAGTGAGCATCAGAATTACCTGGAAATCTTGTTAAACCATAGATTAATGTAAGTCTGGGAGAGGAGATGGGGCTGAAAATTTTCATTTCTAATAAAATCTCAGCTGATGTTAATACTACTGGACCTTAGACCACATTTTGAGAAACCCTGGAATAGACTACTTCAAAAGGTTTCTAATTGGTCTCCCTGCTTCCTTTTTCTTTCTTTTTTTTTTTTTTAACTCTTCTCTAAAAGCAGAAAGTGAGATCTTTTGAAAACATCAATCAGATTATTTTATTCCATTGGTTGCAACCTTTCTTTGGCTTTACACTACAGTGAGAATAATATCCAGACTCCTTAAATTGGTCAAAAAGTCTATTTGATGCTTCTCAGATCTTTTTGTCACAGTACACTTAGAAAATGATAATATTTATATGACATCCTAGAGTAAAATGGGGGCTCCTTGATATCAAAGGAAACCAGACTTCAAGTCTCCAGCTGGCCCAGATCCCCACAGGCTACACAGGGCTGACAGGATGCATACTAGGTGTGCCTTTAATCTCATTTCATCCCCAAGGTTTGGGGGAGGGATCACTCAGAACATCTATAAACCATCCCTAGCACCAGACTGGAAAAACCTAAATTTAGCTCTACTTACCTCTCTCATCTCATCCCTTTTCTTCACACTGTTTCCTCCAACCCTATTACCTATTTCCCTGTTTCTGTCTTTTTCTGTATCTGGATAATACCAGGCTTGGTCATACATCAGTAACCTTATCTCTTTCATTTATTACTCTACCCTCCCAGAACCATGCTAACATGAAAAAAAGATGCTCAGTGGTTATTCATTTATTTATTAATTGGCCAATACATGTATTTATTTATCAGCCATTTATTTATTAATTGGCAAATACATTTGAGCTACTTCTTTAAGATCCTCATAGAACATAATAGTAAGGAAGTAAATGTAATGGTAAAGTGACATAAAAGATGCTGTTTATTTTCCTACTTGCCATGGCAAATGTCCTATTCACCCAAGATTCATATCAAATCATTTAGGTGTACTGTATTATAAGGAATAATTCTATTACTTAAAAATGGAGGTTTAAAAAAAATGGAGGTTTTGATGATCAGTCTGGTGCCAATGTAGAATAACACCGCAGTGCAAAAGATTTTTTCATATTAACAGGTTCTAGAAGAGGGAAGCAGGGCTGGCACACCATGCAAGGAACCATGTGGGAGAAGCACCCAAGGATTGGGCTCAACCAAGCAGGTGGAGTGTTGCGAGAGTGAAGGCCAGTGGGCAAGTATCTCTGTGGAGGATCAGGATGGAGGACATAAGCAAAAGGCATGATGGACTTCACTAGTGCATTTGAATGTCACTAGATCACAAACTGGAGAGGGCAGGTAACCAACTTTATCACACTGGCACACCTAGTCACTTGAGCAAACTACTCACAGCCTATTTGTGGGGATGTTGAGGCATCGGGAAAACATAAAGCCTTAAGAAATTAGCAATACATGAATCTTCAAGGGGAGGGATGCTAGGATACAGCTTATTTGGAATTCATTCTGTAGAAATTCAATTTCTACTGAATGATTTAAAATGTGATGTTTAGATAAAGCATGTAAAGAAAAAGCAAAACCAATTATAGCTTGGCTTATTGATAGTTTCCAGTGATAAATCCTTTCATTATTTCAGTGTCATAGAGATTTTAAAAACAAAATTTCTGGATATTTTAGTTTTATATTGTTTATGTGTGGGAGGTTTAATTCATTTTCTTTAAAGAGGCACAATTAATAGCTCCTGTAATTAAAGAGTTTAATTAAATTTCACTATCATTCATCCAGTTAAAGATTTAAAATGCTGTAAATGTTACTGCTTTCTAATTATTAATTATACAAACTTTAAAAGAATAATAGTATGTTCAATTTCAAATCACTGAAGTGTTAATCTACTAACAAATATATGTGACAACTAAGATATTAAACTTCGATAATTTAACTTTCATAAAATGTTGTAAAAATATATTATGTACACTGTAGGTATATTTTCTCTATCAAATCATACATTATCTAGTCATTTGCTATTTCGTACTAATTTAATTACTTATTCAAATAGTTAATACCACGTGTAAATCAGAAAACTTTTAACCATGTATTTGTCTCCTTCAAATAATCTTTCATTTTGAACAATTTTTTGAGAAGGAAATATATGATTCCATCTTTCTACTCCAATATTCACAAATATAAAGTCTACACGACCTTATAGTGTTGTCATTTGCAAGGTTTTTAAAGGTTATTAAGAAACACAGATGACTCACTGACAACTGCTCACACAAGGTAAGCTGAAAAGTACTTAACCACCATTCAAACCTCCTCAGTTACTTTTGCAAGAAACTTTCAGATTTTTCTCTTTGAGGAGATCATCTACCTTGCTAAAATATGATTTTTATACATAACAGTATGTGGGAATAGACCTGCCAAATATATTTCACTCTGTACTTTGGAAATACATTTTCATAGAAAAAGGTGAGATTATACAAGAAAATTCAAGATGATGCCAACATTTGACATAACTATATATATTTATAAAAAGCAGAAATTTTTAAATACAGTATAGAGGATTAATTATTACAATGCATGTGTTCTTTTTTTTATATATTTTGAAGCATTTTATCCATATTAAGTATAAATAAATATGTACCAGGAAAAATAATTCAATATAGGCAAAGAACTAAAATTAAATAATTTCTCTGGTCCCCTTTATAATTAATAGTGAATTCCAATTAACTAGAACGAAAAACATAATTGAGAACCTGAATCATCTGCATTGGTAATTAACATTAAATTGAATAGTACAGAAAATTAACTATATTGGGTTGATTTCTTTAATGTCCACTGACATAAGATAAAATGTCCAATCCATTCATCTTTGTTCACACAGTTTCTGATAAGTAAAACATGATATCTTCCCTGCCATCTTTATGCTCCCCTCTCTTCTTCCACTTTTTTAATCCTCCACCTCAAGTCTATAAAAAATCCACCCTGGCTATTCAGTTTATATCAATCTTGTCCCTCCTAACTGTTTCAACCCTCCATGATGCCACTCTATTTAACACCTACAATGCAATTAATAGTCCTAAAAATACAAACACCAACAACCATACCAATGAGTTCTATCAAAGAGCTCATACATGATTTGACGTTAAGAGAGACATTGTTAATTTTCTGAATTTTCTCTCTAAACAAATGTGACAAGTTACAAACACATAAAAAGTTAAAAGTTCCAGTGTTCCAAATTTAGAGCGATACCCTGAGGGTTGGTTTAAATTTTTATATGTCTTTTTAAGGTGACTTTTTTTTATGGTATGTTTGTTCAAAACTAAATTTGAATGAATTAACTAAATCTGTATTCCTTTCCTAGGGCCGCCGTGACAAACTACCATAAACTGGGTGACTTAGACAACAGAAGTTGATTCTCTCACAGTTTTGGAAGCTAGAAGTCTGAAATAAAAGTGTCGGCAGGGCCATGCTCCCTCTGAAAGCTCTAGGGAAGAAGGCTTCCTTGCTTTTTCTAGTTTCTCCTGGTCATTGGCAGTCTTGGACATCTCTTGGTTTGCACTATTCCAAGCTTGGCCTCCACTGCCACATGGCTGTGCTCTCTATGGGTCTGTATGTCTCTATGTTTAAATCTCCCTCTCCTTTTTCTTATAAAGACACAAGTCACTGGATGGGGGCCCACTCTAATTAATTCTGTATGATCTCATATTAATTTGATTACATCTACAAGGACCTCATTTCCAAATAAGGTTACACATAGAAGTACTGGGAGTTAGGACTTGAACACAACTTTTTGGGAACACAATTCAACCCACCTACCCTCTGCCCCCAAATCCATGCCTTTCCTGATGCAAAATGCTTTCACAACATCATGACATCCCCCAAAGTAATTCATTTCAACATCAACTCTTAAGTCCTAAATTTCATCTTCTAAACCATCTAAGTCAGATATGGCAAGACTCTGAGTATAATTCAACCTGGGAAAAAATTCCTCTCCAATCTGTGGACTTGTGAAATTGGAAACAAGTTATCTGCTTCCAAAATATAATGGTAGACTGGGCATTGGGTAGGCATGCCCACTCTAGAAAAGAACACTGGAAAGAAAAAAGGAGTCACTTATCCCAAGTAAGTTCAAAACTCAGCATGGCAAATCCCATTAGGTTTCTGGGCCTGAAAATAATCATCTGTGGCTCAATGTTCCCACTTTTCAGCCCTCTATACTGACAGCCCTACTCTCTAGGGCCATGGTGACAGAATATGAGCAAAAAAAGCACTTATCTTGAATATTCTTTTACAAAAAGTCATTTCAGTCTTAAAAAGATTGTACATTATATTAAAGTAATTAATATACATATTCATATATAGCATTTTGGAATATTAAGATTCAGTAGTATGCATCCTTTTAAATCAATATCTCTGGTTATTTATATATCCCTGGTGAAACTAGTAAACAAAATACAAAATTGAATAAGCAACAATAAAATAAATAATAATAAATTATATAATAGTTAATTGAATTATATATCTGTAAAATGGAAGTATAGCCTTTACAATAAATATCATTAAACAACATGAGAAAATAATATATAAGATAAATTTAGATAAGATGAAACAGAAATCAAAGCAGATATGTATTAATTTATCATGTTTATCCCTGGATTGTGAGAGGATAGGTAATTTAAATTTTCTGTATTCAGATTTATATTTTTAAATTTGTAAACATTAATATGTATTTTACACAGGGAAAGATCATTGTGGATGTCCCCTTAATAGCCTTTGCCAGCCCATTTGCCTGTCTCCTGCTATAGAGATTGTAAAAGCCTTAAATTCAGTTCTACTTGCCCAGCCTCTAGCAGCTAGACTTTGTCAGTGTGAACAAGTTATTTCAATGAGAGATAAGGGAAAATACAATAAACACTCTGAGAAATACTGTCTTCCTAATAAAAAGAGAGAGGATAGAAAAGGTAGGGGTTTTTGTACTGTCTGACTTTCTCTACTTTCTGCCTCGGATGGAGTTTTATGAAATGTGGCACCTGAGACAACAGACCCAGGGCCCTGACATTAAGGAGCTGCTGAACAGCTCCTGGAAATGTACACTGAATTTCCTGCTGTACACCTCCAGACACACTTTTAATTATTAGACTGACATAAATATTTTTAATCTGACTAAAAATAGAAAAGCTATAATAGCATTTGAGTTCAATTTGGGTTACTGCTATTGAATGTCAAAATTTTCTAATATAGTGACTTCTTCACGTAGGAAATTAAAAAAACCTAAATAATGTAGACTCTATGAGTAATACCTGAAAAGCTGCTATCTGCTATTGTTTGTGAAATGAAAAATAATTCAGTAAGATAATATAAAACCTTGCTAGGATATTTTTATATCTAGGTGATTTCATTAATTGATCTTAATTATTCTGGTAATAAATAATTGAGCCAATAAATCAGATGCCAGGGAATGGAAAACTAGCTCTAAAATGCTTTAGTCCCCCTTTTTTTTAAAGTGGGCTCCACGCCCAAGCCCATGACCTCAAGATCAAGACCTGAGCTGAGATCAAGAGTCAGACACTTACCTGTCTGAGCCACCCAGGCACCCCTAGTCACTTTTATATTAAAAAATAACCATTGCACAATTCACTGAGAAATTTTAAATATATTTTCCTCTAGCATTAGGAACAACTCAGATCTCATTATAAAGTTTTTACTACATTTTCTCTGATGACATTATTTTATTTTCTGCTCAGTCATTATACATTTATTTTGAACACTTCTGATGTACCAAGCATTTCACATGTTGCTCTGATAAAAAATGTACTCATAAGAAAATGGGCGAGGATGCCTGCTCTTAGAGAATTTATACTCTAGATGATAAATGACACAATTTATATTGTTAGTTAATTGCAAATGTAATCTGTGCTATGAAGATGCATGGCTTTGGAATATGCAGGAGGGCTCACCTTAGTTTAGGGTGTTAAGATAGACAAATGCCTGCACATAGCATTAATGTTGTATAAATTAAAGACTAAAGCTGAGAACTAAAAATGAGTATGGTTATATAAATATATATATGTGTGTATATATATATATAGTGATAGAATGGAGAAGGAAGTCCTCAGTAAAGAGAAAAGTTATGGATGGGAAAGCCAATGTAATTGGTGTATAATGAGGGAGACAGAGGAATGATGGGACCTGAAGCTTAGCGAATAAAAGAGTTAAGACAATGTAGGAACTTGGAAGCAATGGGAAGCTTCCAAAGAGTATTTACCATGACACTAACATAATCAGATATTTTCATCTGACTTATCAGTCTGGTATATTCCTTGTGGAGAACAAAGTGAAGAAAGTCAAACACATTTAATGAGGGAAGATTAAATATATCATAATCCCTTGACATTACAACAGTGGTTTGCTCAACTGGTATAACACAAAAAAATGAAGATAAGAAAGTGATTAGATATACTTGATCCAATACAGAAAGTGAACATGAGGAGCATTTTAAAAGTCACTCTTAAATTTCTGGATTAAGGAAAAGGATGGATTGAGGTCATGTTTATGGTTAAATAGAAAGACTCTTGAAATACCCAAGGTTGGTAGGGAAGATCATGCACTAAACAACAAATGAGTAAGTTTGAAGTGTCTGTGTGACATCCAAGTATAAGTATTAGGTACTTAATTTGACCTATAGAATTGGTTCTGAGAGAAGAAGCTTGAAGTCAGTGTGGTTCAAGGTATTAATAAAGGTCATTGGTGTAGGAATAGAAACAGAGAGAATGTAACTTAAAAGGTAAGAGGACTTGAGAGAAATTAGTAATACCAAAGAATTGGTAAGAAGAGATAGGCATTAAAGAATTGACATAACAATGCCAGAAACACAGATAAGTATTTTTGTTTATTTGTTTATTTATTTATGTTTGCAAAGTAGGGAGGGCAGGGACGCTCATCTACTACACTGTATCAACAATTAGAATAATACTTTCAAGTGAATCTTCAATGGATGGATGGATGGATGGATGGACGGATGGGAGGAAGGAAGGAAGGAAGGAAGGGAGATTCTAACAGAGAGAGTAAGGCTTAATACACTGGAGAGAGACTCGTAATCAATGACCTAAGATTTTCAAAGCTTGGAAAGGCAGACAGTTCTTCTTTTAGAAAGATTGAAGAGGACAAATTCATAGAGATAGAAGTCAATTAGTCAATTTTGTAGGCGGTAACTGAGCATAGTGCTATCTTTATGAAATAAAAGGCTGGGCTATATACTAAAGGGGGTAGTAGGACATGAAGGGTTTGGAATGGTTGTAAAAGAGTGGAAAAAGAGAACCCATAAGAGGAAAGTAGTAGGATTGACAGGCAGTATTGGAAAAGCCCTGTAGAAATCTATGATCATGAAATATGTAAGAAGGATTAAACAGAATTGATATATGTTAACAGCAACCACAATTAAAATGGAGTCACAGTTTAAGTGATCTGTGTGTGACCTTTGAACAAGAAACAATTCAGATACGATTGTTTCTGACGTGTGAAGGCCCACTGTTTATATTTGTAAGCCACGTACTGCCTGCAACTCTGCATCAAACTTGCTCTCATTCAAATAATGATATTTACATACATTTTTTTTCCAGGATGAAAATTCCAAACCAATAACTTATTCATATGAATGGCTGCAGGTCTAAATATATTGCTACTGTTGAAGCAGTAGTTGCAGAGAGTGCCAAGTGAGTTGATCTACACTGAGTATGCCTCTAGGAAATTACATTTCTGGAATCTGGAACAACTGGCTAAGATGCATCCAAATTTCCTTAATTGTGGTCTTTGCATCCTCTTATTCTCAAGTCTACTAGTCTTTATGAGCCACGTATACTGGGGATACCTTGAAAAATCTAATAACTATGGTGAAATTCTTGAGAATTGTTGCTACTTTAAAAATCTAAAAAAAACTAAAAACTTTAAAAAGCTCTTCTCACAAAAAAAAAGAAAAAGAAATAAGTAAAAAGCTCTTCCCTTTTTAGTATTGCTTCTGAGCACCCTGTACCTAACAGCTGATTACTCAGACCTCAACCTGGCTGACTGATACTTGGCACCACCACGATCGATTTTGGATAAAATATTTATGATGTTAGCAGTCTATATTGAACAAGTTAGCACTTAAATCTATACGTTTATTTTATTAATGAAGACTCACAATTATTTTTTAAAAAATCCTGCATAGAAAATAGCTAACAACAAATTAAAATTGCCAAGTACTTTTAATGAGTCAATAAATTTTAGTATTGTTCATAAAGGACACTGGCTTTGATTTCGAATTAATCTGTTTTTCTACTTGTCACTGCTTGAATACTACACACTATATTACATACTTGTTTATACTTTATAATAGGCTTTAACCTATTATTAAACACCAAACCCTTATACAAAAGATTGCCTCATTCTTGTTTCTTAGACCTGAAATCAGATTGCTCGGACATGCAAGTACACAAATGTTTGTTGAATTAAATTGAATGATAAAGTCACTAACTGTTCTAGGCCATCCCCGTGTTAGAGGTGAAGGATGCTGAGATAAATAAACACCTTCCCAAACCCAGTCTTATAACAGGCACAGACAGAACACAGTAAATGAAACTACAGATAGATGGGCAATTGCGGAAGAGGGGTCAAGGAAGACATCAGAGAAGAAATGAAATCTGGACTGGCTTTTGTAGAACAAAAAGTCATTTACCTCTCAAGCAAGAAGGAGTGGGCATGAAAAGTGAAGGGTATATGCTGTGGAAGGGTGAGAGAGCAGGAGTGCCAAGGGAAAGATTCACAGGATTGTGCTTGTGGTACATTAAGTAGGAAAAATGGCGTGGAGGTGGTAATCAATGAGAGTGAAGAGTAAAGCAAGAAATGGTTATAAGTGGCCTTTATGTATCATGCTGAGAAGCTTGTACTGCATTTAGTTCCCCAAATTCTCAGTAGAGGGGGTGGTGTATATTGGTGTTTTAAGACTGTCATAACAAAATACCACCAATTGAGTGGCGTCAAACGACTGAAATTTACTGCCTCACAGTTCTGGAAGCTAGAAGTCTGATATCAGGATGTCGGAAGTGTTCATTTCTTCTGAGGGCAGTAGGTAGTTAAGTATGGTAGTTAAAGACAAAGTAAAGAGATCACAAGGGAAAATTTTAAAATGAGAAGAAAAAGGAAGAGGGCCATGGAAAGAACATTCACAGGCAGAGGAATACTGAGGAAGAGAATTGGGACGGAGACCTAAAGCATCCTAACTGGGGAGAAACTGATACTGACTAATGCTTATGAAAAATAGGGAGGACTAGGGAGAAAAGACTGAAACAATCATTAATCTGATAATCGACCATTCATGGTCTTTATTTCCTTCAGTAGGTCATCATAGTAGTAACTTTGGAAGGAGGTGCTATGTTAAGAAAAGGCATTTTTAGAATGAGAAATACAAGACAAAGCATACTTATAGGAAGAGAGAGCCTTTGATACTATAGGATAGTTTTTGGAGTGCATTGGACTCCATCAGGAAGAAGGGCGTCATTTGTATTTGGAGGGGAAGATGTAAGGATGTGATTAAGGTAAATGTGTTATTGGGGGGAAGAGTGAGGAGTTAGGGGGAAGTGACACCTGAAAACGTCATCCTTTGCTCTTTGGGTCTGTTAGAGAAAGGTGTGGCAACTGTTGGGCAGCATCTCACAGAGTCTCCGTGCCCACCTGCCATCCAGCTATGAGGTTACTTAAGGCTGGAGCCTCCCGAGATGATGGCACAGATATAGGCTATTTATATCTCAGCACAAAGAGGACCAGTGCTGCTGGGATAACTCCTCTTCCTTTCAAAGAGTCAGTTACATTAATTTCAGTAACCTAAAGTTACCACAGAAATACCTTTGGTAGATGTTTCTAGTCTTTACGTCTCCATAAGTATAATTTTATAAACAAGCCTTCTTCTAGAAACTCATATTAAAATACCTCCTAATTCTTTCATAATGTGAAAACTAAGATCCAAAGAATAAATACGAATCCTGATGTGAATGTAGAGAAAGTGAATGACTTTAAAACAGATACATTTGTATCTTTATTTCATTTTAGCCTACATAATTCCTATGAATAATTTTATTTAAATTTTTAATTTTATACTATATATAGAAACATTTATGTGATCCTTCCATTTGATTCATATTAAGAGTAATTGAATAAGTTGAAGAAAATGAATATATTTATGATATTTATATAATCTACAAAATAAGGTAAAATGTTCTTTGCATCATTTGCTCTGTTTTTGAAATGATGATACTTATTGATATAAAACCAACTAAATGAGTCATTTAGTAATTTGAGTTTGAAGAAAAAATAGATTTAATTTAAAATATTTAAAAATAGCCAGATATTTCTCAATTTCCAAAAGTGAATTCAACATTCATTTATTCATTTATGGATATTGTGAGTTATCTAATTCACCATTAAAATCTGGGAGTTTTCATCAAAGTTTAATTGAAGTTTGTAAACTGGTTTAGACTGGAGTCTTTAGATTTTCTAAGACATGGATATAACTTACTTAAAATACTGCAAAAAAATGGAAGGGACAAATAAAATTCTGGTTTGCTACTCTAATGTTAGGATATAAGAATAAACATTCGGGGCACCTTGGTGGCTCAGTCGTTAAGCATCTGCCTTCAGCTCAGGTCATGATCCCAGGGTCCTGGGATCGAGCCCCACATTGGGCTCCCTACTCTGCGGGAAGCCTACTTCTCACTCTCCCACTCCCCCTGCTTGTGTTCCCTCTCTCGCTGTCTCTCTCTCTCTGTCAAATAAAATCTTTAAAAAAAAAAAAAAAGAATAAACATTCAATCTTTCATGACTATGAAATCATTCCTTTTATAGGAACTCAACATTAAATATACTTAGTTTATAGTTTTCTTCAAATATTCTGGATTTTCTTCCCAGAAAATGTCTATAATGTCCATTTAAAAATTATTATAAATCTCTTTTAGTAAAACTAAGATGAAAGTGCCTCAGATTTAACGATCTATGAGGAGAAATGCTTCAAGCTTGAGGCTGACCTTGGAGGAGGACCTCGTCCGATCCCTGGGTAGTCTATTTATAGAACCATTCTTGGTGTCATAACCCCTAAACAATTGCTGCTTTATAGGTGCTTCTGCATTTGTATATAAATTGAATCTTTATAAATTCAATTATTATAAATGAAACAGGAAATATTATGAAGAACCTTTGGTAGACTGATACAGCTGTTCACAAAATTAGCACCTGATATTTCACATATTCTCTGCATCCACACCTTTTTTTTTTTTCAAATGCAGATATATTTGAGAATTTGAGCTCAACCATAGGTCCTTTTTACCATGGCAAGATTGCTACATACGCAGTCATGACATTATGCAGGATTCTTAGTTAATACTTTAAAGAAATACAAGTTATCCTTTAAAAACAAAAAAAATCCCTTACTTTTTTTGTATAGAGTCTAGTTAGCATATTATCAAAAGGATAGACCATATCTTTAAACAAAATCTAAAAACCACCTAGGCCAGGGTTTGGAGATAAAAATAAAAGCTCAGCATCAAAAAAGTTATTATGTGTGTACTGAAAAGAATTGTCAGAGCAGTGCTTCTCAAATATTCATGTGCAGAAGAATCACCTGGGGATGTGTTAAAGTGAAGGTCTGGGGTGGGGCCTGAGATTCTAAAGTATAACAAGTTCTAAAGTAGAGCTGATTCTGCTGGTCTGAATATCCCACATTAGGCAACAAAGTAGGAGAGATTCCTTTCATCTCTGGACTAGATGTGTGCATTCCTTGAAAATAATGTTTATTCCCACCATTACTGAAGAAAAAAATACAGTTTTAAAAATCAAAACATCATAGATATTATTAAAAGCAAAATAAAAAATAATAAGGCTGATTCCAACACTTAGATAAGAATAAAAAAAAAAACTGTCCATACAAAATAGAGTATTTGCTTTTGTGAGATTTATTTCAGGTGCAAAGAATACAAAAGCAGAGTTAAAATCAAGCACAAATACAGTTTGTTTGGTTTTTTAAAAAAAGATTTTACTTATTTATCTGACAGAGAGAGAGATAGTGAGAGCAGGAACACAAGCAGGGGGAGTGGGAGAGGGAGAAGCAGGCTTCCCGCGGAGCAGGGAGCCTGATGAGGGGCTTGATCCCAGGACCCTGGGATCATGACCTGGGCTGAAGGCAGATACTTAATGACTGAGCCACCCAGGCACCCCACAAATACTGTTTTTAAAAAAGACAAACATGGCTGTCTTAGAAAAACAGTCAGTGAAGGACTAGTGATACTTGGGTCATAATGCTGACGAAACAGTAATTCGGTTATCCTGAGCTTGAGCTCTTCTATTCAGTACTCTTCACATTAATGTCAAAACAGCAAGATGAACAGAGCCCAGGACACACAAACCCGTGATGTGCTGGCAGTTTTTAACAGTTCAGAATCGCCCCCCGCCCCACCACCACAAGTCTCAGATTTCCTTTGCCTTCACCAAATATAACTTCCAGAAAGAGAAAAGGATGATTGTATGGTGTGAAATCAAGCCTCTAAGCCACTCCAGATACATCCTAATGAAGTTGTTCACTACCATACTGTACACTGAATGTAGAAGGAAACAGTGTTCACAGCAGTGCTGGTGAACACTGACTCCCAGGCCTCCTTCATCTCTCCGGGATGGTGGGATCGGGTGACGCACAAATGTTTAGCCCTGAGATGGAGAGCAGTGCCTTCTGGACTTTTACTGGGCTTTAACTGCTGCAAGTAGATTTATTTTTATAGGTGTTATAATAGATCACCTTCTCATTTAACTTGGCCAAATGTGGGCAAGCAATGGAGCTTAATGCTATAGGAACATGTCATTAAATTGATTTTTAAGCTCAGATTGCTTTTAAAAGTTATCAAGGCCTAGGGCAAGTGGTTTGTTCACCTCCAGAGAGAAGAAGATGACTGAATAAAAATAAGTAAAAAGCAAAGGAGACATGAAGATAGCCAAATGGAAGCTAGTCTTTTATTAGAGATCACTAAAGGGAAATAGTTTCCTTTGTTGAGGCTGAGTTAGGATTCAGGTAGTAAACCGATTTGAGAGAATAGGAGATACATAGCAGTTGATTTTTTTAAAAAATGGGTTCAGACTTTGCATAGACTTACTACAACTATAAGAAACCATAGAGAACACATAGTTCTCTTTCTTTGATTTTTAGGTCAGTAAAAGGTATTTAGAAATACGTGACAATTCCAACTGCAATATCCCCCATCCCTTCACCACCACCCTCAAGATATCAAGGTCACACACACACACACACACACACACAAACAAACACATCTCTCAGGACCCAGAAAAATTATGTGATGCTAAAATTTCATTATGTATTCAAAATTAATGTATACATGTGAAAAATCTCCATCATCCCTAAATTATTCCAAGTATATCCTTAATATTAGTGACACTTATTTGTCCCCATCTGATACTAACCAGATTTTCAGACCCATTTTACAAGTAGAAACATTTATTTCGGTAGTTTTCACTGAATTTCTTAAGAGTAAGTATTCTTAAAGGAATCTCAAGGTTTCCAGATTAAAAAAAAAAAAGCTTTCATATTCAGGATGAGCTATTTATTTTAGGAGTTTACATTCAAACTGTTAGTGTGAATAATAATTCAAACTGTTACTTTGGACAAATGTATTTTACTTCTACATTTAGACAACTTTAAGCACATTTTCAAGGTTAGAAGAAACATCTAATTTGTATTCGATTCATATTTTCTGTAATCATAGAATTTTGAAATTGGACAAAGAAATCTTAGAGTATATATATATATCTCGTACCTATGTAGTTTTAGCTATTTGAAATTACAAATTTGGGAAAAATGATATTCTGAGATTCTATTTCAAACAATAAGTTTAAATTCAGTTTTAGATTTAAGAAATTACAATGGGCCAGGAAAGTGGGGGTGATGAACAGGTAAAGCACAGAGGAGTTTTTGGACAACATTCTGTTTGATACCATAATGATGGCTACATGCCTCTATACCTTTTTCAAGTCCTTAGGATATGCAATACCAAGGGTAAACCCTCATGTAAACCCTGGACTTTGGGTGATAATGATGTGGCAGTGTAGGTTCACCAATTGTAACAAATGCCCTACTCTGGTGGAGGATATTGGTAATGGGGAAAGTAATGCATATGTGAAGGCAGGAGATAAAGGGGAAATCTCTGTGCCTTCCTCTCAATTTTGCTATGAACCTACAACTGCTCTAAAAGATTAAAGGTTTTCTTTCTTCTTTTTTAAATGAGCAGGAAAGAAAATAATTTAATTCAATGTGTTAGTAAAGTAATACCTTAAAATAATAATATTTTTTTTGGCAATGGGCGATATCATAAGGTATTGACCTTGGTATAAAATCTACTTCTTATTTACATTGCAATGGATGGAACTGGAGGGTATTATACTAAGTGAAATAAGTCAGTCAGAGAAACACATATCATATGGTTTCACTCATATGTGGAACATAAGGAATAGTGCAGAGGACAATAGGGGTGGGGGGAACTGAATGGGAAGAAATCAGAGAGGGAGACAAACCATATGAGACTCTTGACTAAAAAAACTGAGGGTTATGAAAAGGGAGGCGGGTGGGGGGATGGGGTAACTGGGTGATGGGCATTAAAAAGGGCATGTGATATGATGAGCATTGGGTGATATACTCAACTAATGAATCATTGAACATTATATCAAAAACTAATGATGTACTACACCGTGGCTAATTTAATTTAAATTTAAAAAAATCTACTTCTTTTGCCTTATTTTTTTAAAAAGATTTTATTTATTCATGAGAGGAAAAGAGAGACAGAGAGAGCACAAGCAGAGGGAGGGGCAGAGGGAGAAGCAGGTTCCCCACAAGCAGGGAGCTCCACTCAGGGCTCTATCCCACGACCCTGGGATCATGACCTGAGCTGAAGGCAGACACTTTATCAACTGAGCCACCCAGGTGCCCCTAGTTTTGCTTTAAAATATACTAAAATTTTGAGAGGCCACTGAAATATCTGACTTGAATTTGGCACTTTCTTGTCTTTGTAGAATGCACAGGCCCCACTATTTATATTATAGACCCTTAATGAGTATTTGCTGACTGAATGATACTCTATTAATTTCTCATTAACAACTTAAATTAAAATGACTTGAAGAAAGAATTTACATTTACTAGTTATCATAGTTTTATAAATGGCTATATTAAGAAGTTGGGGTGCTTTCTGCTAGATGAAAGTGAGAAAATTTACAAACTAGAATGGAGTCGGAAGTTTATCAAATCTTTTAATCTTTTTAGGATTAAGTGCATTATTGACTCTAAAAAAAGATTGTCAGAAGTTAATATTTTGGCACTCCTGGTCAGGGAAAGGGAAAATAAGACTGCATTAATTACCAGCCTAAATTTTAAACCAAATCAATAAAAATGCCAGAATGATTGAAGTATTTGTACTGATGACTGAAAAGTATAATTGGAATGAGGAAGCGCAAGTAGCTGAGCCTAGAAAATGAGAAGAGGAAAGTGTTAGTTTGGGAATCTTCAGGATTCCAGAATTTAGTCATAAAAGAGCTATGAATTAAGTGACATAAGTCTATTTTATGAAGGGGCCAATATTGGTAGTCTACGTTTTTTATATTCCCTGACTTAATATATCCTCAGCACATGGTCAAATTAATAACCTGATAAAATATGCCTAACAAGGACTTAGCCTTCAACATCAAAACTTAAAAGAGTACACAGTTTTTGACATTATATCCCTAAGACTCTTTTTCTACTTTTATGTGCATTTTTCCATATTTTTGCTCAATACTGTGATAGAGGCAAAATATAAGCAAAATACTGTATCATAAATTAAGAAAATATCTTAGTGATTCATTTATAGTGTATGAAGGTGAATCAACATTGTGATTTCCTTAAAATACAGATTGTAGTATCTTTTTGAAAATTATCTCATCTAATGTTTTTTACTGATTCATTCTCAGTTTTCTTTTGATGATATAAGGTTCAGAAGCACTAAAGGCATAGTCTAGTACAATATTGGTAAAATAGTTTCATCCTTTAAGTATCTTTCCATACCCTTGTGTTTCTAACTATCTTAACCTTCATTAAAAACCTAGTTTAAGATTACATTAGATCATTTCTTCTAAAAATTTGCTTTTCCTTTCTTTTCTTATTCCCAATTTTCTTCTGTCTTATTCTGATTATTTCTCTGGAACTAGATAGCTCTACTCCTAAGCCCTGTTGAATTCCCTAGGTTTTGTTTGTTTTAAGGATACCATGGCCAACCCAAAATCTCAAAGAAAACTTTCTATTCTATTTTATCTACTGAAATCCTACCCCACATTCTCCTTTATGGTAGATCACAGAAGGATGTAAATTCTTTGGCTCTCCTTTATCAAGGAGTGAATCTGTGTCTACCTTGTGATTTGTTTCAACCTATAGAAACATAGTGGAAGAGACACTGTTTAACTTAAAAGATGGGTCTGAAGAGATCATCAGTTGGGAAGCTCTCTCTTGGAAGCTAAATACTGCTTAAAAAGTTTGACTATCTTAGGAACACCATGATGTGAGCAAGCCCAAGACTGTCACCTGATGGGGGAAGAAGGGTAATGAATGAGTGCCAAGGTGCCTGACATGTGAAACTCGAGGAGGTGATTTCAAAGAACAGAGGGATATTTTAGCCTAATGGAGAAGACTGCAGAGAAATAAAAGCAAGGCACCAAATGGTCAGGGGAAACCTTAGATAGCAGAAACCTGATGTTAATGAATCAGAGTTAAGTACAGAGTAAATAAACTAGTAAAATGTACGTTTTTTCCCCTAATCATTTGTTCACAAAATCATTTTTCATTTTGGCATCTCTTTTTCTTATATATCATCACTAAAATTTAAATTTTTGATCCTAAAACAGTAGGTCACATCCCTAAACGGAAGGTTTCTTTTTGTCATAAAATACCATCATCTATTGTCTAAAATTCTATTTAAAATTCCATGCTTATGTTAGCTGAACAAGACATTTTTATTTAAATCAGACACCCTCTAAAGAGTAACAAAGACTGTTAGCTATTCACCCTATATATTTAATTAGAAGTGAAATCTAAGTCAGCAGATTGCAGATTCAAGTCATCCTTGCCAAAGGAATGGCAATTTTTATAGAGGGGGAGAAACTGCAGAGGTAATTATGGCTCATGAGGCAACTCAGAGAAGGGCAAAAACTGTTGGTGTCCCTGATGAGTATTGGAGTTTAGCAAGAGTAAGTACAGAACTAACAAGCAAGTAACTTTGGATAGAGAATTAGGAGAGGCACTCAGGTTGATATCAGGAGACGTAAATGAATTTTTTTCTTTTCCACTTATTAGATGAAGTTGAGTAAAATGCTTTAACCTCCCTGAGTTAATTTTCTTTTCAGCAAGTGCTGAGAAGACTAATTCAGAGTGTTGAGCAGAGAATTTATTTTGAAGGTTCAAGGGAAGGTATTAATAAAACTTTACATTATACACAAATATTCAATCTAACAACTGTGATAATTCTTCTGGGGCTAACCCTAAATGTCCATAAATAAGACTCCTGAATCCTACAGGGGAAAGAATAAGTTTAGGCAGGTCTTTGCAAAATGTGCATAATTAGGGACTTTATAAACACATGATTATGATATTAATCATACTGTCTACTGAAAATACACCAAATTTTTCTATTTGCCCTTTTTTTGAAATGAAAAAAGTAGGTAGGAATTTTCAATCAAAACAGTATTTATATTTATTAACTATATTTAAATTTAGCACACAAAAGGAAGCTCCTAATCAGGCTGAAAATAAATTTGGTATTGATTTGAGTCCCTAATTTTCTTACTTACTAATCAAAGCACAATGTAACTTATTTTAAGTTTTTTTAAGCCAATATGCCCTAAAACTTTTTGAAAGTAATTTGTGCCTAGTAGACAAAACGATATCAACTGTGGCTCAACGATTTTAAAATACTGTTTGCATTATATTACTTTTCAGATAACTAGAAAATCCATTGATTTTTAAGCATTTCTTCATGAGTACTGTAGAAGTTTAGATACCTTACTCACAATGCAACTCACTTAGAAAATGATAAAGTACAAGATTCCCAAAATCTGTGATTTTTAAAATATTTTGAAATTTATTGAGGGAACAAATACATTAGGTTTTTTAAAAAGTTGTTTATTTTGATGCTTTCGAAGTGGCTTTCAAACGTCATCCACTATTATTTTGTTAGCTGAAAAAATACGAAGTAGCTAACCCAATTTTACTGTGTTTGATTTGGGGGTAATTATCATATCCAAAATTTACATAGAGTAGAAGATAAAGTTCCTTATTTTTCATTTCTGTAGTACACAAATATCCATATTTTTCATTCTAATGGTTCATGCTATTCCTCACTGCTCTATCTCAGTACTACTGGTCTTGGCCAAACAGTGTCCCATCAACTTGACCAACTCTAAATTCTAGCCCATACTGCATCTTTTTGACTATAATATTGCATCATTTAATTCATTGGTCACTTGATTCATTAAAAAAAATCAAATTTGATCATGTCACCTCTTGAATGGCTCTGCATTGCATAGAGAATAAATTCTAAATTATCTAATAAGTAAGATCTTTGCAATCTTTCATTAGGCTACTTTTCCCAGGCTCATTACTAACCACTTTTCTTCCCCATATCTTTATTAGTTTAATAGACAACTACTGTGAACTAATTCCAAGGAATACCATGCCTTTTCACACTTCTGTATTTATCACATCTTTGTACAAGAATAAAGTCCTATGCCTAAAATGTTATTTGATTTCTAGTCTCTTCAAATATGAACACAGGTGTTGTTGCCCTTCCTGACTCACCTTTCCCAGAAACTCTTAATATTTTCTATATACCAATATATTTATATGATTACAATATATATACTATATGCACATACAACATATGCTATATATACATGCATATATAAATATAAAAATAGTAACATACTTTCCTCCTCGAATATTCTATACCACATACAGAATGTTTGATATTTGTACCAAGTATGTGTTGGTTGCCTCTATTAGGGCTACAGAAAATCTCACTACAAATGACAGTAGTGATAAAGGATATTTCCAAGAACAGTTAAAATCAAAACTCTTATATAAATATAAATGAACACATGTCAAAGATTTTACTTAATTCTTAATTAATGAAAGGATCACTATGATGTTACTACTGCCTCATAGGAGAATTCAAAGCACCATACATATTTAGGCCTTTCAGCAGAAAAAAATGAATTTACAAATAGTTAGAAAATTGACTTTTTCCAATCTGAGGGGACATACATTGTCCATGTCTAAGGACAAGATCATGTGCATTGTTTTCTAACAGCACAGAGTTGAAGTAGTTCAAGGACAATGGAAGTTGAGGATAATCTGGAAAGAGGAACAGACATTCAGTAATATATTATTTTTCTTTGCTCATTTTCAAGTATTTCACAATTTTTCCTAAGAGTATTAATAAAAAAACTTTGAACAAAACTATATTTTACAACAAAGTATGCATTAAAAAAATAAAGAAATAGGGAAATTATGCTCTACTAAGTACCTGAGAGACCCTTGACATTATTAACTGAGTATTTTTGAGATGTCTAAAAGGATAAGTTACTGAAGCATAATAGTTATTTGGAAAAATTCTTTAGTGAATTTATTTCTAATACATGATGATTAATTATAAGGCCAACACAAGGCAAATAATAGATCATTTCCATCAAAAGTGGTGAATTCCTCAAGGAGTTTTACTCTAATCCTGACCTCTTAAGAGCATTATTCACTTTCAAAATCTGACTCCAGCATCATCTTTAAAAAACAAAACAAAACAAAAAAAACCTTACTAAAAGTAAGAGAGACATCATTCCTTCCTCCTGAGTGACCCACACTGTCTCTGCAGACACTTCTGTGATAGCAGAAATCCATTCTTAACGCCCTGTGTGTTGCCTAGTTCACCATATTAGACACAAGCTCCTTGAAGGCAGGCTCTGCATCTAATCCATCCTTGTGTTTCCAGTATTTCACCCATTTGTCACACACATGATTTCCAAAAATGTTTGGTGTTTGAATTAAAAGGGATAATGCTCAAAAAATGACTAATTCTTTTTTATTTTATTTTTTTTTAAGATTTTATTTATTTATTTGAGAGAGAGAGAATGAGAGACAGAGAGCATGAGAGGGAGGTGGGTCAGAGGGAGAAGCAGACTCCCTGCCGAGCAGGGAGCCCGATGCGGGACTCGATCCCGGGACTCCAGGATCATGACCTGAGCCGAAGGCAGTCGCTTAACCAACTGAGCCACCCAGGCGCCCCAGACTAATTCTTTTTTAAATGAATTAATTGAAGCCTTCTTTCTTATTTTTTAATTAGGGGCTTAATATATCAAATTAACTTAAGCAATGATAAACACCAGAAAAATACTAAAATTACCATAAATTCATGAGTTATATGTACCAACTTGTGTTTCCAGGGTCATCTAGGTCATGCCATGAACACATATTTTTTTAAGATAGGTTTAAACTGCTAAGAATTTGTAAATAAATAGTATTTAATAATAAAACTAAACTTGCAGAACAGTATTTAAAATCATAAACACATTATATGTAGTTGTATTATATATTATAGTAATAGTACTTAATAAAAGGTAAAATATTTTCTACATTGACTTTATATTAGTCACCTGTCCTCTTACCATAGCTGTAAGATTCCTTACATAAAATAAAACTGCTTAAAATCTTGTTTAACTTACTGTTTATTTTTTGCTCAAACTCTGCATCTGATAGAGTTTGTGAGCTAAAGATAATTATTAAGGGAATTATTAGGACAAGCTATCTTGCATATTAATGGCTTTAGTTGTTATATTCAGAATTTGTATGAAACTAAGCTCTCAGGAAAGAAAATAATGTACAGTCTTTTCTTTCATAGATGTTTGGATTATGTTACTCTGAGGATGTGAATCTGTACAAATTAATATTGATGTTTAACAGGGTTGACTAACATTAATGATATGCATTACATATCATGTATAGCCATGGATAGAAGTGCTTTACATATCATTACATTCTATTCTCACAACATCCTATGTGGATGTAAAGAGCCCCCTTTTCTAACTGAGAAAAATAAGATCAGAGAGACAAGTATATCTTCCAAGATAAAACAGGTAGTGAATACCCAATCAAAACAAAGCCCAGTGGTGATTTAATACTCAGGTAGGAAGTAAAGGTGCTTAGAATTTTGACACAAGAGAATGCCTATATGCATTTTGGAGTCCAGAGTACATCATGAAGGAATTTACTGCTTTTTTAGTTTTGCATATTCAAATTTGAGAGGAGCTAATGATAACTAATACATTAATTAAAGATGGAAATCTTCAAATCAGACTAATATAATGTGACATAAAATGGCAAACACCAAAAAAAGCAGAAATAGATATTAATTAAAATAAAAAATAGATAAATTATGTCATTAAATTATTCAGATAATAGTAAGTGAGGACAGTTATTAGACAATAATGCAAAGCAATGATTTAACTAGTGAAAACTGCCCCTGGTGTGCCTTTGGGGTAGCTTCCATGCCTTAGTAGGTTGCAGGCGATGGTAAACTCTCTAAGAGTGGAAAACTGTATACCTCTATCTGGAGACGGAGGACAGCAAAATATCAGAACTGGGTTCCAGGAAGATTTAAGGTTGAGCCACTACTCTCCCTCTCTCTGTCTTCACATCCCTGCTTCTAGATCTAGCCCTAGAATTCAGGAGGAGTGGACCAATAAAGAGCTAAACAGCACAAATTGGACTCCCAGCCCATGCATGGCTAGAAGGTTGGTAGTTGCAGATCTGGTTTGGCCAGATGCTGGTGTGCCCATTCCTGTAATGCTTCCTCTATATCAGTGAGCAGTCAGGAAAGAGATGGCATCTTCAAATGGGGATACCTAGAATTTAATAAAGGGGAAACTCTGGGCAGAGAACTATTAAGCTCCCAGAGATGGTATAATACTCCAAGTATAAGGGGCAAAGAGTTGGGACGGAATATCTGAGCCTGGGGAGAGCTTGTGAAAGTTCAACTTCTCTTTTCAGTAATAAAACTATTATATAGGAAGAAGCTAGGTAGTAAAAGACATGGAATCTGAGTAGAGCTAAACAGCTGCCACAAGGATGGGTTATAACCAACATAAGCATGCAGTGCAGGTCTAGAGTCTCCTTCCTCACCTCTCAAGAACAGGAGTGCAAATGTGTTTTGATCTAGGAGGTGCCTCTAGCCTACTCTACTTGCCCACTTGAACTTTCTCACCTCCAACATGTAAGGAATCTTACAGCTATGGTAAGAGGACAGGTGACTAATATAAAGTCAATGTAGAAAATATTTTACCTTTTATTAAGTACTATTACTATAATATATAATACAACTACATATAATGTGTTTATGATTTTAAATACTGTTCTGCAAGTTTAGTTTTATTATTAAATACTATTTATTTACAAATTCTTAGCAGTTTAAACCTATCTTAAAAAAATATGTGTTCATGGCATGACCTAGATGACCCTGGAAACACAAGTTGGTACATATAACTCATGAATTTATGGTAATTTTAATATTTTTCTGGTGTTTATCATTGCTTAAGTTAATTTGATATATTAAGCCCCTAATTAAAAAATAAGAAAGAAGGCTTCAATTAATTCATTTAAAAAAGAATTAGTCATTTTTTGAGTATTATCCCTTTTAATTCAAACACCAAACATTTTGGAAATCATGTGTGTGACAAATCATGTGTGTGACATGTGTGTGACATATTATTCTTTCCCCACATCCATCTTAGCCTTATTCTTTCTTACAAAAATCTACTCCTACTTGAAGAGAAAGAAGCATCATTTTTGTTGAACACAAAATAACAAGAGCTAAATATTTTATGCCAGGCACTGTGCCTTCTGAAAAGAATACTAGGTTCATCTCCATTTTACTAGTGGCTAAAGCAAAAAGACTTAAAAAAAAAAAAAAAAAAAAAACTATACTAGTTGTCCAGGCTTTTATCAAAGCTGTTAAAACTAACAGTAACTCTGTAAGCAATATTTCCAGCAATAAGCAACTTCACAGTTGGTGAAACCGTCACTGATTTACAGATTTTAAGAATTCTTTTCAGATTTTGCAAAAATGAGCTAACTGACCCAATAAATTTCCAACTAAACTGATCTGAATGTCATTTCTCTGTCTTCTGAAAAAAGGCCTAAGGAAAAAAAGCCCATAATAATACATACTTTTTACATTGCATCTTTCAGCATTTTTTTTATGTTCCTGATTCTGTGGCACACAATTGGTTATCTGTGAGATGAACTCAGATTCTGATGTGTAGCCAATAGAGGCCCAAAATGCCCAATATATGGGACACATAAAGATATCACTTTCCCCATTGGTTCATTTGGAATTCACCTTGTAGCTTAGTTACACACAAATAGGAGAATAAACACTTTCCCTCTGGAATATCAAGGTGTTCTATTCTGAGAACAGCAGAATTTGATGCAGGTGGCTATTGAATTAGCTATTAACAGTTGATTAGGATACATTTCAGAATGTTCTATTTCTCTCTAGAACAAAGAAAAGGCAATTTTAAACAGAACTCTCAGCTTCCAATATTATGTCTGATTCCATCATACTGTTTTGTGAAATAGAACTATAATTCAAACCTCTAAGTTAATGGAATTTGACAGGAAGGTACACATCATATTTTGCAAAAAGAACCTTGATTACTTTTGGTGCTTGCTCTTGGTAATAAAGCCTTGACAGCTCCCATTTCTCAAAAGAACAGCTTTATTATTTTCTCCTCAATTCTAAGTAGTTACTTAACTCTAAAATAGTTGCAAGTAAATGGGAGCTTCTCTACTGAAAAGAAAAAAAAAAAGTAGGTAAAGAGGAATTTCTTACACACTTTCTTCCAATCTTCTATCACTTAAGAAACTTAAAGCAACGAATGAATGCACTTTAAAACTTTGAGTCCTTTAAAATGTTTTAGTTATCACTTAGAGACTATATCAGTCAGGGTCCAGGCAAAAAAAAAAAAAATGACATACATTCAAACTGGGTAAATTGAGGAGGATTTAATAAAGGCACTATTTATAAAAGTGCAGGCTGTTGTTTAGGAAAACTACAATGAATAGTTTAATTCTCTGGGGATTGTAACAGCAGGGCATCTTAGTATATTCAAAGACTAAAGAGGCAAAGAGAGGGATCAGTGATCTTTAGTTGAGGGAAGCAATCAGCCTGAGATAACTTCAGAGCAAGGGAGTAAGGAAAATTACTACTCTGACCTCTCTTTCATTCCTCTTTCTGAGTTTTTGGTGGTGTTCCCTGTTGACGAAACCAACTGGATATCTATTGATGCTGTCCATTATCAGTCATCCTCCTTAAGTACAAAGTAACTTGGAAAAGGATACAGTGGATCTGGAGGGATCAATGGAAAATATCCAAGGGAACACTCTTTCAGGCAATCTTTTCAATTATCTCTATTTGCTGACCTTTGCTCTTAAAGGACACACATTTGAGTTAGGACTAACTCAAGTTATATTTATGTATTTCAGGAAGGAATGGCATGATCCAGTTTGTACTCGTGAACCATGCATGGCTACCAAAGTTTTTCAACAACATAAGAGAACTGAAAGCAGTGTCAATTTGACTGTCTAAAGAATCCAAGAAAGCTCAGAGAAGATAGACAAACATATCATCTGGTAGACTTCAGGCAGAAAAACTAACCCAGAACATCAACCAATTCCAGAACAACTAGAAGCACAAGGGAAATGTGCTGTGTTTTCCATAAGCTTCACCACTGGTAATATCATCATTATTTATATGTTACTTCTTTTCTTGAGCATACATATACAGCATTAATTCTGCAGAAATCAGCAGCACCCATCCATACCTGAGACAGCTGCATACTTGTCTCAATAATTTTTCTGCAGTTTCACTGCTAGTTATAAAGTACAAACATTTGGGCTTCTCTAGTTTCTTTGCATCTATGACACATTTAAAAAATTTAACAAATATGTATTGAGTAATTACATGTGCAGGGCAATAGTCTATGTGCTGGAGATAAATCACTGAAGTAAAGTCCTATCCACACAGGGCTTACCAAAGCCTGAAGCACTTTTGCAGTCATAAGACCACCAGGCAATTTAGAGAAAATGTATTATTTAGGTAAAAAGTATCATTAAATAATTGATTGAATAAATCCATATCATAGTCATTGTTCAGAGTTTTATATTCATCTTATATATTTGGAAAGTTATATCCTTGGTTTTAAAGAATTCACATTTTCCCAGAAAATACATATAAGTCTAAGCATTATATTGTGCTCTACTAGGTTTTTTTTTTTTTTTTTTTGGTCATTGTGTGAATTTATAAGACAGTAGACAGTGTTCCATTCAAGTGAGATAGAACATTGCCAAGTGAAGCACAACATGAAGTAATGTTAAAATATTTGTGAAGAGGTACAGAATAGGAATGCAGATTTGCATTTTATTTTTATTTCAGGAGAGCAGAGATGAGCTGGGCTCCACACACAGTTGGTGAAGCCATCATTGATGCATGAATGCTTCCCTATTCGTTCTCTTTCAGCCACTGCCATAACTTGAAGCATGTTCTTGTTCAGTACTTTATTAGCAGGAAAAGGGGTAGGCTGGTCTGAAGAATACAGTTCACGATTTCTTTAAATCTTTTTTTTTTTTTTTTTTTTTTACATTTCTCACTGTATTGCACCATGTCAAATAAGCATGAACCTCTGTGTACAACATATTGAATTTTCTTCAGGCAGTTCAAAACAAATTAATTCTCTACCCACACATCATTTAAAATACTAACTCCCTGTGCAGCCCAGCAAACTTCAAGCTGTACCTGTTCAGCATTTAAAGTTAAGGCAGTGCACCAGAAACACCTGTTAAAGTTTATAGCCATCTGCTTCCTCAAGAAATCTAAATTCTAATAATATGAAATTAACAGATGGGAAAGAGCTGTAACCTCAGCTCTGAAGAGGGTAACTGCAACCTGTGAATTAACATACTGCCATTTTGCTGGTAATCGTTTGCAATGACCACAGGGACCCAGTTCAACAACAATGTCCCATTAGTGACATGCTTTGTTATTGTTCAGGGATAGTTTGGAGAGAATATTTCTTAATGATTTCTAAAACTCCACATTAAGGCAAATCTTCCTCCTCCTAATGAAAGAGCAAAATAATTAAGGTATAATGAAATGTGGTTCAACAGATGACAATCCTTAGGGTAATGAATGGATACCTTTGAGACTGGAAATGGCAATGTTTTAAATAAGAAATTAAAGTTGGTTGTAATGCACTTTTATAAAATTAAGTCTAAAAATTGGATGTTGAGAGGAAATTCAGAGCAAACTGTGGATTTTCAGGAACTAGTTCTCTTCATAGTCACAAATAATTGAGAAGATTCTTGTTTCATGAAGACTTATTCAAGGTTTTGTTTTGCTTTGCAAAATTAGCATGTATTTGTGTTGTTTTCTATTTCTAATCGTAAAAGTAATGCCTGCTCAATATAAATAATTCAAACCATACAGAGTGCATAAAGTGGAAATGGAAGGTAGCCATGATTTCATGCTCCACAAACCTGAGGAACAAGCATCAATAAATTTCTCTTTATTTTTCCAATAATGACTCGAGAACCCACATGCTAGTTTTGTAATGAGCCTAATATCTATGTTGTGGGGCTGGTCCCAAACTGTCCATAACTCATAGGAGCTAAATAGCCTCAGTCATGACCAATCCACAATGTGAAGAGAATACCCAAGTCTGAACCCAGTTAGGTGCTATGAAAACTTTTCCACTCCACGTTGGTACTGTTAAAGTCTGGCCCTCTCTACACTGTCACTGGGGTCAATTTACACTGTAAAGATGCTCAGTGCTGCACGTTTCTGTAAAGCCCACTGTAGCCTTTGTTAATAGACTCCATCCCTGCCTGACCACTGAGCTTGCACAAGTTGCCCCTCATCCTGGATGTGTTAGTCTTCTATTACTGCCGTGACAAATATAGAAATAAAAGAAGACCATCCACATGGAAAGAAGCAAAGGGAGCCTGTCACAGTAAGAGAATCAGCCACCATCACCTGTGATTTGTCTTCCTGGACTAGCTGCCACAGAGGCTATGGGTCAGATTTCTATTTTTTTCATGTGGTCTGGCTATTGCCATTTGTATATTCAGTCTCTCATAAGATTAGCTTAAACTTAAAGGCGTCAACAATACGAGGTTATTGTGTCACAGCTCTACAGGTCAGAAGTGTGTAAGGGGCTCAGAGCCAGCAGTCAGCAAGGGTGTTACATTCTGAATGCTTTAGTAAAGAATCCCTTTCCGGCTTACTCAGATTGTTGGCTGAAGTAAGGTTTTTGTGGTTATAGGTCTGAGAACCCAGTTTTCTTTCTGGCTACAAATAAAGTAAAGGTAGTTCCCAGCTCCTAGACGCCACTGCATTTCTTGGCTCTAGGACCTCTTAACTTCAAAGCCAAGAAATGGTGGCTCTGTGTTGTTTAAACTGTTATGGTACCAACAGAAAACTAATACAGATGTGAAGGATGAGTAGCAATGTATTAGATGATTGTGAATGTGAATGCTCAGGTCGCAGGGTGTGAAGGGGTTCAAAGCAGAGGAAACAACATGTACAAAGGCACTGGAGCCTGAAAGAACAGAATTCAGGAGTTAAGAATTGGTGGAGATTGCTGGAATCTAAAGTATAAGGCGTGGCAAGGAGCGAAACTGCCATGGTCATCACAGATAAAACAAAGATACTCGTATTGTCCTACTTAGGGTGTAAGACTTTTTTTTCACCCCATGCAAAAGTGACTGGCATACCAATTATTCATATATGAGCAACAAGCAGATTTCAAACTACCCTAGCTTTAGAATTACTTAGAGGTGAATTCAGATTCTGTTTCTGCCATTCATCAACTGCATGACTTTGGTCAATTTACTTAATTTCATGGGTTCTCTATTTCCCCATCTGTGAGATAGAGATAACCAAAATCTGCACATATGTTGGGAAATGTATCTTCGCTGCATAAAAAAGCTCAGAATACTAGCAATAATAATGTTATTTTATACCTAAAATATATTATATCCAATTCTAGATCCAAATCTACAGAGAGATTGATGAAGTCAGTAAATCCTCACTCCCGGAAACGATGAAGGCCATGTTGTCACTCAGCTGGGCATGTCAGTGTAACTATCAACTTAGCAACTGGCTGAGGTCACATTTCAATTTACACCAGAGGCACCAAAAACATGTTTAAAGTACTGGCATCATTCAGCTTCAAGCCATCATTTATCCATACTAAATTAGATGCATACCATGGAGACCATTTTAAGTCACAATAGATTATTTGTTTACTTAATATCTAGTTAGTATATGTGGTGATGTAAATTGTTTCCTCCAATTGGCTATTAATATTACATATCAATTTATTCAGAATGGTGGTTTCTGGTGGGATGACCTCAGAAAGTAAGCAGGATAAGGACAAATAGCAACAGCTTCTATGTCTTGTGTATAATTAGATGATCTTGAGTTTTCCAAACCTTGCTTGAACTTTGCCAGTTTTTCCTTACAGCATTTACTATTTTTTCATGCAAAATAAACAAGAATAAGATAACAAATGAATTATAGTTATCTTTGAGAAATCTCATGGTGGAAACATGAATTTTAGAAGAAAAATATTATTTGGATTATACCACTTCATTTTTCATTGCTTAGATTAGCCTTTTGAAATTTGGATGCCCAGTTCACTTAGAAAAAATAATAACTAAAAGCAACCCAAATGAAAATTGTCTGTGGCAATTCTTGAGATTATGTACACACACACACACACACACATGCACATGATTCACCCAAGGTATAACTTACTATATGTTAGAAATAATAAAATACCTATTCTCATATTGTCAGAATGGGTGTAAAATTCTTAGCATAGAGCCTGGTAAATACAAAACATTCAATTGCAGCTAGACAATCTTATCATCATCATGAGTCAACATCATCATTCTTACTGTAGCTTTCATCATCATTAACCATTTCTTCTGTTTGAAATTTTTTAGCTGTTTGTAGACATCAGTGGGAAATAAGAATCAGGTCATCCACAGTAGCAGCAAGAAAGAGAAGAATCCTCAGGGGACTTTTGGCTGCTCCAGGTCCCAACCACAAAGTCTGGAGTTTCTAAGCCTGCCTTGGTAATATCATAAAAGTCAATATATGCCTATTATATGAGTGGCACCTAATTAAAGCTCACACCCTTGCACCAGGCACAAGTTGGACACCTGAATCCATATGCATTAGCCCTTTGCACTCTTACCCTATGTCTCAAGCATCACAAACCTATTGGATTTCTTTGGGTACACAGTACTCTTTTATGTCTCTATGTTTCATGTGTGTATCTACTAAGCATGTCCTTCATCATTTGTCTACTGAACTCTTCAGACTACCTTTCAACATCTCTCTGAAGAATTCACTGGTCTAACGGGGCACAACTAATCATGTTTTTCTCTAATCACCACTATGTATACTGTGCACTTTTTAACAGTTTATTTCTATAAAATTGCCAATATCCCACCCCTTTTTACCTAAAGGATTCGCAATCTTACATGTTTGGTCCTAATAGAATTGCACTAATTAACTGTTTTGTAAACATTTGTTAAATATCAGGTAATCTCCAAGTTTTTCATGGGCAGTAACCATGTCTTATTCAAAACATATAGCTATATTTTGTAGTATTTAAGATACACGTTTGTAATCTGCTCTAATAATTTTTAGCTGTAACCTAACTTTTCTATGTCTCAATTTCTTTATCTGAAAAATGAAACAAATAACACAATACTTAAAAGATTTTTACAAGCCTTAAATGATATAACATGTACTGAAGTTAAATTTTGTTTTCAAACTTTACTCATTATAGATTTCACTGTTTTCAACTAATCCTAAATTGCCTTTAAGTGAGATTAAGAAAAGTTACTTGAATAATATTTGCAATTGTAAACATGGGTCCTTCTTAAGGAAGAAAAACAAACACACTAATAATAGATTGAACATAATATGAATATACTGGTCCTGTTTATTTCAGCCAGCTTGATAACTAAACATTAGACTTTGAAAAATCACAGCAAGGTCAAGTATTGGATCCATAGTCCTTAAGGTATTAACTTATCGTTTTGTTTTGATTCATAAAATTTCCTATAGGAAACTTAAAAATATATGTGCTCATTGAGAATGTAGTAAGATGTAATATATAAGAATACACTCACATACACAGACACGCACACAGAGATTCAGAAAAACCATCTCAAAAGCTTAAATATACCAACAGCAATAAAATTAGGAAAGTGGTTAAGCAAAAAACAGGAATAATAACAATAACTTTAAAAAGTATATTAAAGGGGGTGCCTGGGTGGCTCAGTCATTAAGCATCTGCCTTCGGCTCAGGTCATGATCCCAGGATCCTGGGATCGAGCCCCGCATCGGGCTCCCTGCTCCATGGGAAGCCTGCTTCTCCCTCTCCCACTCCCCCTGCTTGTGTTCCCTCTCTTGCTGTGTCTCTCTCTGTCAAATAAATAAATAAAATCTTTAAAAAAGGTATATAAAAGTTATAGAGTTGTGATAAAAATTAGCGATGATACATATACAACCTTCATTCTACAATTAGAACACAAAGTTCTTCAATAAATGTATAGGATCTGGCCATGATACCAAAAAGGCAAAATAAAGATCATACGATCAACTAATAATCTGAATAAAGATCAGTGGTAGACAAGGCTAGCCCTGGACTCACACAATATTTTCTAGGAAGTCACTTCAGATGTTACTTGAAAGTTTAAAATAGGTCACACTGACAAATTGCTGATCTTTACATTCATTAATAATAATTTATGGATAATTTTCTCTGTGGGATTATACCACCAACTCAGTGCAGTTTCATCAACTAATGAATTTAAAAAATGGAAAATAAATGACCAGATCAGAAAAAAAATTACTCATAGCACAGAGAATCAATTGGAAGAATTAATGAATCAAGTATCACACAATAACTGTGGCCTAGAATGGGGTAAAGGCTGGGCAGATTAAAAAAACAGGATTGGTGACTGAGAGATTTATGCCATGCCTAAATCCCTGACTTGAATAACTGAATGGATGATAGTGACACCTTTCTTTGAGAGAATGAACACAAGAGAAGAAAAGTACTTGCAAGTAATTTTGCACACCAAATTTCAGCTTTTGAGGCATAATCAACAAAAATATCCAGTAGCAAACTAGATATAAGCACTGAAATAGCATAAATATATCTAAAAGTGGATATCATGAACTACAAAGACATTAATTGAAGCCATGGGAGAAGAGCAATCCCATGTAAGCGTATGTAGAACAGAATTCTTATAGACCCCAACATTTAACTGGTGGGTTAAGAAAGAAGAACCTTCCAAAGGTTTCAGTGCAATGGTCAAAAATTTGGAGTAGATGGTACTATAGAGTCCAGTGAATGAGTGTGTTTCGATGAGAGAATTGTACACAGTATGAAACGCTACTGGGGAAGGAAATAAGACAAGAAATAAACTATTCATTGTATTTCTGAACAAGCAAATTATGTTACATTTGAGAAAGCAGTTCAGTTGTTCAGTAGGAGATGAAAGTAGATAGCACAAGTTGCCCTGTGAATGAAAGATGAGCAATAATGACAAGTATAAGCAGCTCTTATACATGCTTAGCTATCAAGTGGAGGAAAGAAAAGGAGGCAGAGCTGGAGAGAGTTGAGTTGAAAGTTTTTATTATTTGTTTGTATTGCTTGATTAAATGGTGACAGAATAGCACCAACAGAGATTGAAATTACAAAGAATTCAGAGATCATTTGTCTTGTGGGAAGGATTGACATCCAGATGTGGAGAAATTAGCCTTAGAGAGGAAGAATAACTTCTATTAAACAGAAAGGTGGGGGGAGGAAGCTTTTAGGTGTGGGGTTAGAGGTGGGGAATGGACATGATGTTCAGAGACTTCCTGAGGATTTTTTTTTCTCTGTGATGTGTAAATTAAGCTCATTCACTGGTAGCAAAGAGAGTGGTGCTAGGAAAGGAGATTTGAAAAGAGTGGGAAAAGAGTGGGATTTTCATTATGTTCACTGGAAAAAAATAAAGAAAGAAGGTTTGATAGGGATGAAAACTTTTCTGAACATCTAGAAGAGTGTGAGAAACATTACAAAAAGGAATGACATGTGTTTAGTTCAAAAACCAAAACACCTAAATTCTAATTTTAGCAGCTCTGGATCCTGTTGAAAGATCTAAGAGGGAAGAAAATCAGTTGTAGATAATAGGTATATTCTCCTGCAGAAATAAAAATTAGGAGATGGATTTTATCATACAAAATAGAATTAAAGAGAGTGGATGAATGAATGAATGAAAGAGAGGAATATACTAAAGAGAGTTGTTAGATGTTCTATGGTTAAATAAGGAAGGCCAAGAAATACTTCTCCTGACAAGTTTTAATGGACAAGATATCCAAGTTACACAAATGACTTAAGTATGGCCTTGCTGGAAAGCAGGGAGATAGTCAAAATAACCTAACAATGTCCTTCTCAGTCCAGATATGCTTTACAAAGCTACTTATCCTCTGTGGATCAGCTGTCATCATGAATAAACCTGAAATTCCTACTGATCACACTGGGACTTTCAGATGTGGAAGGTATGAGGCTGTGAAATGATTTTTTTAGGTACCACATGCATATTAAGATTGTAGGATATAATATCTAAGCCTGGAGTTATTTCTTAACTACCCAATTCATTTTACTTAATCATATGTAACAAGATTTGTATTTGCACTTAAAGATTCTCCTTGGCCTGTGGTCTAAACCTGCCCATTAGCACCACTTAACAGTTGTTAAATAGAATATTCACTTGTTGCAGTCTTGATACAACTGTAATCCCAATGTTAATTGCTCTCAGTGTGCTGCTATAAACCCATCCAAAGAATATTCCTTAAAACCAGAATATGGAATGTTTTACATTAAGTGTGCAAAATCTTTGTATGCCTACAGAAGAGGATAAGAAATAAAAAGTAATCAAGTTTGTAATATGTGAAAAGAACCTTTGAATTCACTGTCTAATGACTGAGCAAATATAGTTTCTGCAATCATTTGGATGACATGCAATTTAAGAAGGGAAAACAATAGGGACAGCAATGGAAGCAGGAGACAATCCTAGAGATTTTATTAGCCGTAACAATAGTTGTTTTCCTTGTAATGGTAACATTCATGCATTTTATAATGTTATAGCAGTCTGTATCTTAAACTTTTAAATTAACCTAGTTTACAAGGTGGAAACATAGGCTAAATAGGACAGACACATTAACACTGTGTCAAATAAGTTCATGTGAACCATTCTGAAGTTGTATGTCTGAGCTTTTACCACCAACATATTGATTTTAGATCATTTAAAGAATTTGATAATTGCACATACCAATGCCCACACTAACAATAATTGCTGAGTAATATAATTTAAAATGCTTATAAAATCTGAGTCAGCCTCAGTGTCAGCTATTAAGTCCACCTTGTATTGTTCAAGGTGGACAATACACACTTTGTTTTTATTGCTACCAACTGTGCAAGGCATTAGGTTTTATTAGTTTCCAAATGGACACATCAATATTTATCTAAAAGATATGCACTGTTGCCAAGCATCTCTCTGGAAGAGATACCAGAAACAAGGAAATTGGAGATTTTATTGTTTAGAATATCTTTTGTCAATCATTTTGTTTTATTGATACTAAATTTTAGGTTCATTATTTTTAAAAATATCAGTGAAAGAAGAAGTTGTCAGGAGTGTAGATAGGACATTGTGGGATAAACTATAAAGCCAGTCATCAGGCTCAAAGTCAGAGTGACATAGCTTATTACTGCTCTTATCGTGAACAGTATTTTAACAGGTAATAAAATGAAAAATACAGGGACGCCTGGGTGGCTCAATCATTAAGCGTCTGCCTTCGGCTCAGGTCATGGTCCCAGGGTCCTGGGATCGAGCCCACTTCGGGTTCCCTGCTCAGCGGGAAGCCTGCTTCTCCCTCTCCCACTCGCCCTGCTTGTGTTCCCTCTCTCACTGTGTCTCTCTCTGTCAAATAAATAAATAAAATCTTTTTTAAAAAAATGAAAAGTACAGCTTTATATACAACCAAAATTACCTTTTGGGCAATTGTTTTGTATATCTCTTTTTGCAATAATGGAGAAGTTAAGGCTCTGCAGACAGGAGGACTGATAATTTCTGCAACTTCTTTGTGTGGCTTTAGATAAGGGATCTCTCTAAACCTCAGTTTCTCCATCTGTATAAAGATACAAAATACATCTCTCTGTGTTGTATCAAAGGATAAATGATAAAATGTATTTAAAAACCTTGGGACAGAGTCTGGCAAAGAATAAGTACTCAGTTAATATCAGGTCTTCTATTAATAGAAAATGATTCATGAAGATAACTTTTTCACCCCTCACCAGGGTAAAATACCTGACAGATTTAAAGTTGGGCATAAAACTGAGAACAAGAGCTTTCCTACTAAACACAAATTATGTATGGCTGAAAAGGATTTCACTTAAAATATCCTTTTTACACTCATTTGTATGTATAGAGAGAATTTTGTATCCGAAAATGTTTACAGTCTAGTACGAAAGATATGTTCAAAAAAGCAAACACAAAATGAACACCAAAATAAAAGCCACTCCATATGAGGCTCTATATGACACTTTATGTATTTTCATCATTAACTCCATTCATACCAGCCTCTTCTTTCACACTGAGTTCTTTCTCCTCAAATCCAGACTCCTAAGAGGTTTCTACTATCATTAATAAGCAGCAAACCTACCTTTTTATTTGGATATTCTCTTGCCACTTTATGTAGATAGTGACCCCAAGAAAAACCAAGCCTCTGCTTTATTCCTCCTCCTCTCTTCACTGCCAACTTTCTTGAAAAGGCATGCTACACCTAGGTCCTACAGTTCTGCACTTACGGCTCAATGGTTAGCTCTTAAAATTTGGTTTTGTCACACCCACTTTCCTGAAACTGCTCTCTCAAAGCTTACCAACTACTTCCACAACATTACAAAATCCAGTGGCCTTGTTGCTTCTGATTCCATTTCAGCATTTGCCATTCTTAATCCCAATTCTTTACTTAGAGCTATTGTTTCCTTGTCTGCTCTAACACTGGATCCTCATTTCATGTTTAGAGCAGGTAACAACACATTGATTGTTGCTTGTATGCCGGACAGAGCTGGGGATGGAACTGTGAATATGGAAGGCATGGTCCTTGACTGCAGAAAAAGGAACCACATGCACCAATACAGACAAGTGCATGCAAAGATTTCTGGTATAATAAGTGTTTGAAGGAAAGAAATACTCAATGAGGGATAGTCCAAAATAAAACAGGTTTAGTTAGCATGGGAATATGAGGCCCTGTATTAGCTTCTTAGGGATGCTGTGACAACATACCATAGACTGAGCTAAAATAACAATGTATTCTCTCACAGTCCTGGAGGCTAGAAGTCTGAAATCAAGGTATTGGCAGGGCCATGCTCTCTCTGAAGGATGTACAGAAGGATCTCAGGTTACTTCGAGATTATCATGCTTGCTGGCATTTCTTAGAATTTGGACTTGTAGATGCATCACTCCAATCACTGTCTCCACTGTCACATGTCTATATTTCCCCTGTATTTCTCTACATTTTCCCTCTGGCATGACCTCATCTTAACTTGATTATATCTGCAAATAACCTATTTTCAGAATGGGGTAACATTCCCAGGTACCAGGAGTTAGGAGGATTTCAACATATCTTTTTGGGGAACACCAATACAACTCACAATAGACCCTCTGAGGATATGACAATTATAAAGAAAAATAAGGAACAGCTATGTAGATGGCAAGAAGGATGGAAATGTTCGCTGTAGACAGAGGGAGAAGCCTAGAGAAAGCCACTAGAAAACTAGTTTGAAACCTCAGTGCCAAGATTATCATCAGAGATAAGAACAGTAGCACTAGAAGGGATTAGAAATTATGCAGGATCTAGATGTGAAATAATTCAGGTTTTGGGAATCCATTTTTTATTGCTATATGGAGACAGATATGAGAGTAGAAGATGCTTTTATTATTTCAGATGGAATATACTAGAGAGTATTTCTTTGCTAATGCAAACGATTTGGAGGAAAGAGAGGCAAATGATACCAAAGAGAGAGGCCAGGGAAAGGGTGAGTCATTGAGGAAGTTAAAAAGGGATGGAATCCACTGAACAATGCTTCAGAGAGGAAAAGGTCCACTCTTTTCATTGTAGAGGATAGAACAAAGACAGGATAGGTGCAATAACAGGTATTAGAATGTAAAGGTAGCTGAGAGTTTTTGTTTTACTTTTTTTTGTTGTTTTACTTTTTATTTATTTTTTAAATTTTTAGCCATAATATTTTTTTTCAGTGAACCACACCCAGATTTCAGATCGTTATATGGAACTCCTTATTTTTTTTTTTCTTTTTTCAGATGTTATTGTTTATAGAACAGTGTTAGGTTCACAGTGTTAGGGTCACAACAAAATTTAGGGGAAGGTATAGAGATTTCCCATATGCCCTTTGCCCCTCTATATACATAGCCTCCCTCATTCTCAACATCCCTCACCTGAGTGGTACATCTGTTACAGTTGATGAACCTACACTGATACATCATTATCACCCAAGGTCCACAGTTGTTGTTTTTTTTTTTTTTATTTTTTTTAAAGATTTTATTTATTTATTTGACAGAGAGAGACACAGCGAGAGAGGGAACACAAGCAGGGGGAGCAGGAGAGGGAGAAGCAGGCTTCCGGCGAAGCAGGGAGCCCGATGCAGGTCGATCCCAGGACCCTGGAATCATGACCTGGGCTGAAAGACGCTTAACAACTGAGCCACCCAGGCGCCCCCCAGGGTCCACAGTTTAATGAGGGTTAACTCTTGGTGTTGTACATTCTATGGGTTTGGAAAAATGTATAAGGACATGTATCCTCCATTACAGATTCACACAGAGTATTCTCACTGTCCTAAAGATCCCCCGAGAACTTTTATTGTTAATAACCAAGTGTAAGGAAATGGTTATCAGTTGAGAGCAAGTGTAGTAGGGGGTTGATGTAAGAAAGGGACTGAAATAATAGTTTTGGGGAGTGAGAAAGAAATTAGTCTATGAAAATGTTTAATCCTTAGCATCTTGTTTGTTTTCCCCCTTACTTCTTCTGTCCTTTAAATACAATATGCTTTGTGGTATTATCAACCATCTGTGTTTCTCTTGCTTAGGAAATAACATTTATCCCCTTGGAAAGTAAAATATTTTCCTACCATCACTTTAATTAAAACAAACAAATAAACAAACACCTAACCATCTCCATAGTTTATCAACTGCATGTTTAATATCTCCATTTGGTGTTCTGATTGTATTTTACTGTCAGGATCTTCAAGAGTGAACTTTTTCATGAAATCACTTTTTCCTCCACACTTTACAATTTCTGTTAGTGGCACTCTCATTCTTTCATTCTTGCCGAAGTGTCTTTGATGTTTAATTCTCCCTCTCTTGCCACACTCAGCAGAGGCCATGCCATCTACATCCTCTACTCATGATGATTTTCTCTTCTATTCCTGTATCCACCACTACTGGTGCTCTCTTGCTCATATTCTTTCTAATATGCAACTGTAAAATGCTCCCAAGTAATTCCTTGCCTCCTGTCTTTCACTCCAGCAAACCACTCTAAATTCCACTAACAAGTAACTAACAAACATGTGGAAATATATTTAGTTTCATATATATCAAACGAATGCAAATTAAAGCAATGGTAGTAGATTATTTTGCTTAAATATTAAAAGTAGCAAGTAGTTTTTAACCAAGCATTGTTGAAAGTGTACCTGTAATATGTAAATAGGTATATATAAAATCTATGTGTCTATGTTTATATTTGTGTTTACTTGTAAAGGCCTAGGGGGGAATAAAAAATAAAATATGAATGAGTTGTATCAGGTAGATTGAAAAAATGACCACAATATATTTTTTTACCATTTTCTGAGTCCATACCCTTTGAAATACAACTTTGCATCCCCCCCGCCCCATCAAGAATTGGAGTTAATTTCTCCAGCCCTTAAATCCGGGCTGGACTTATAACTTGATTTGTGCCAAATAGCCAGTCCTGATCTCAAGAGGCATTGCACACTTCTGTCTTCTGTCTTTCAGCGCCATCATTTGCATGTTAACAACCAATTGAGACCTTGTGGGAGGGACCTGTGGCACCCCAGCAGTCAGCTAGCCAACACCCAGCAGCACAGTTGGCGAGCTAACTCCTAGCTGGACACAGAAGCATGTGAAAGCCTGTTGTAGAGCCGGAAGAAGAGCTCAGTTGAACCCATTTTAAATTAACAACCCATACGCCAGTTAGCCAAATAAATGGTTGCTATTTTAAGCCACAAAATGTTGGGAATAAGTTTGGGGTTTTGGGGTTTTTGTTTTGTTTTGTTTTCTCTACAACAATAGTGAACAGATACAGAGATATACCCAAGTGATCACACTGAATATATCCAAGCAGGAGAAATACAGGTCTGTGGTTTTTAATATCACTTTTTGTTTTATCGTATTTACTAAATTATTCCAGAAATAACTTGCAATTTTGTAATAAGAAAACAGTAAAAGTTATTTGCATTAAGATCAAATTAATCAATCTTCCTAATATACAAACACGAAATCTGGAGTCAGGCCAATTTTTTTTTTTTTTCTTAAATTATGAGCTGTATGAACTTGAGCAAAATTAACCGCTCTGAACCTCTATGTTACTATTTTGCCACTGTAATGGTTCTTAAGTATGGTAGAACTGACCCAATATGCGTCATGGCTAACAGAGAGTTGGGCAATGTGAGAGATTAAAGGAAACCACAAATTCTTTGCTATTACTCCCACTGAGAGGCGGAGTCCAATTCCTCTTTTTTGAATTTGGGCTGGCCCAGGTGACTTGATCAATAGAACAGAACAAAAGTGATATTCTGGGATTTTTAGGCTGGGTCATAAGAAGCCTTACAACTTCTACTAGACCACTTTGAACACTGGAAGAGCTCTAAGCCTAGGAGGTCTGAATGGCCTGAGACCACTATCCTGAAGATACCACTTGTGGACACTCTGCTGGACAGTCCCTGCTGAACCCAGTCTTTAGGTATCACTGCAAAAGCACGACATACACAAGTGACACCTCTAAGACTCTCCTGAACAGCCTGTCTACTAGCTGAATACCACCATGTAAACAATTGACATCATTTGAAACAGAAAACTCTAGGCGTGCCTGGGTGGCTCAGTTGGTTAAGCATCCTACTCTTGATTTCAGCTCAGGTCATGATCTCAGGGCTGTGAGGTTGAGCCCTGTGTCAGGCTCAGCGCTGGGCATGAAGCCTGCTTAAGATTCTCTCTCTCTCTATTTTTCTCTCTCTGTCGCCCCCACCCCAAAAAAGAAAAAACAAAACAAAACAGAAAACTCAACCAATTGAACTCCACCAAAATGCCTGACCCACAAAATTGTAAGATAATAATATGGTCACTATGTTTAGCCACACAGAGTTTCCAGAATTTCTTACACAGCAATAGATACCAAAAACAGGTGGAAAATATTTCCAGAGATAATAACAGTCTCAAACCTTATGTGGTAATTTAAAATTGAAAATCACTTTTTCTTTTTTTTCTTTCTTTTTTTTTTTCAGTAGGCTCACACCCAGTGTGGAGCACAATGCAAGGCATAAACTCATAACCCTGAGATCAAAACCTGAGGTGAAATTGAGAGGACACTTAACCCATTGAGCTATCCAGGCACCCCTAAGACCACTTTTTATTTAAACCACTACAAAACTGAAATCATTTTAGGATATGTACCTTATCCCCGAAAAGAACACTGTGCAATCCAAGCAAGAATATTAATTTTGAATTTCAGTTGTATGGCTCCTAAATTTAGGTACCCTAATAGTTATTCAAAGGGCAGTGGTTGGTCACAGAGTGGCAAGCAAGCTGACAAATGAGAACTCTTATGTCACACGATGTAGTCTATATGGAACCATCAGCTTGCAGAGCATTTAGAAGGCTTACTGGAGGACACAGGGGTTAATCGATATCTCAGCAGGGCCTAGAAGTTATAATCACTAAATAGGATAATAAAACCTAATCCTGAATTGAGCCTATTCCCATGTTGTCTCAGCCCATCACATTCCAGATCTTGAAAACTGTAGTTGAACATAATCACTGAAGTGAGCCAACAGTTTTCTCTCTGTTGTTTGAGAAAGAAATATGGACAAAAACACATCTCAGGTTTCTGGATCATGAATTAAAGGATGTATGTGTTCAGGAAGGTTATCCCAAAGCATAAAAGACAGATTGTTATTCGCTAAAGAAACCATTACACAAACAAATTGCCTCGCAAAAAAAGCCAATGTAAAACTGCTTATGAGCTGCAGAGAGTTCGCAAGAAATGCTATTGCTCTTTTTTTCTTGCAAATACATTAATTCAGGGTTTAGGCTACGATGACTCAATTATCTAACCATCTAATGCTCCTGACCCTTCTTCATTTCAAACTAAGTATGCCATACATATCCTGGTTCTCATACACCAAACTCAAAAACTCACTCTTAATCTTTCCTTCTTATTAATGCTTTCTGCCAGAAATAAAAAGACATACAAACACATAAAATTAAATCAAACATCTTTGTGACACAAATACACAGGGGGACAAATGGTCTGGGAACAAAGGTACATAATAAAAATGTGGCACACAGAGATTTTTTATGGAGTTACACATATTCCCCTACTGATGATATCATCTCTTTCTATATCCTTTTCTTTTAGGATATAAAAGGTCAAACATATTATGATTGGTGCAGGATATTTTTAATCTCTGTGTCAAAATAGCACTGAGGTTAAAAGCTAGCTTGAGAATGAGGAAATGACTATTAAAAAGGGAAAGAAAGTTTTTAACCTTTTTAAAATAGTGCAATGGAACCTAAGTGATTATTTGAAAGAAGAGTAGTCGAAATATTTTATCTGAAGCCTGGGAATTATCTCAAATATAATTAACACACACTAAGGAACACATCTTCAGGAATGTGCACTACTTATCACATTTCAGGGATGCTTGAGTTACATTTTAAAAGCATGAAAGTTGGTAGAGAGTTCTAGAGCTCTAATTTCCCATTATAGCAAATGTTGTATTTTAGAAATCATGGCAGAATCTACTGAGTCAACTCATTTGAATTTCTTTTCATTGTTATTAAAAGTAAATGTTTTTTTTTAACTATTTATTTATCTGAGAGAGAGAGCGCGCGCACGTGCGCAGGGAGGGAGGGGCAAAGGGAGAGGGACAGGGAGTCGTAAGCAGACTCCATGCTGAGTGCACCTGACTCAGGGCTCCATCTCACCACCCTGAGATCATGACCAGAGCTGAAACCAAGAGTCGGATGCTTAACCAACTGTACCACACAAGTGCCCCAAAAGTATATATATATATATTCTTGGGAATATTACCATGCAATTTTAACTTAAAGCAAATGCAAAAACAAAACAAAACACTAACCTAACATTTAAAAAAATCTGAAATCTACTCTATTTTCTTTCATACAAAACTTAACCTATAATCCCTTTTTCTTAATTTATATAGCCTTGTTAGTCTAACTGTTGCATTTCTAACAGAAAGAAAAAAGTCCATATACTACCACTATTATTGCAACCACTATTTACTGCAGAAAAGAAAATAAAATGTTACTTTCCTTACCAAGCTCCTGTTTTATGCATGGAAAACCTTGCTTGATGTACGTTACATACATCATCTTAAAAGTCCTTACAACAAATCTACATTTTGGTTGTAGAGGGAAGGAAACTATTAGTACGACTCCAAATATTTGCATGACTTGCCCTGACCACAGGTTATTACGTTCTTAAATCAGTATCCAAACCCATTCTCCATTAAGCATCATTTTACTTATATTGCATATAATGACCTTAATTATTTCAACCAAATCCCTTAATCCACTCAGCTATTATTTACTGAATGGCCAGAATAAATAAAATTATCTCGTAGGTCCTATAGATACCATAGACATTGCTCCTGAACTAATGATCTTACATTTCATGAGTGAATCCACACAACAAACAAGTATGTGATAAATAAAAATAACCGCGAATTGTAATAATGGCTATGAAGAAATCAAAATATTGATATTGAAACGAAGAAGGTGGCCTATTTCAGGTAATATTGTCTGAGCAGTCCTGGAAGGCTGACATTTCTGCTGAGCCTTGAAGGAAGTGAAGTTGCTGGTCACGCAGAATGTCAGGAAGGTACATTCTAGACAGCAGTGTCGAGAGCACAGGTTGAAAAAGGTTGACCTGTGCCAGGAGCTGAAAGAAATTCAGTGAGGTAGATGTAGGATGGCGGGCGGTGGCTGAGAGGAGATTTACAGGCAGCTATAGATCGTAGAGTACAGGGCCTTGTAGCACGGTAAGATGTCTTTCTTTTCTAGGGAAAATCACTGAAAGTTTTGAAGCAATTGAGTGGTGTGCTCTCATTTATGTTTTAAGAATATTCCACTTGCTCTAGATAGTGAGTGGATTGGTGAAGGGTGAAAGCAAATTCAGGAAAATCTTTTAGGAAACTACTGTGAAGAGCCAGGAGCAAAATATGATGGTGGTGTAAATAATATAAATGCAGTGGATACAGAAAAGGCATTGAATCAAATGACTGGAAAGAGTACTAACTGAGCTTGCTATTAGATTTGACACAAGGAGTAGGGATGGTGAGAAAAAGAGAATCCAGAGATAATGCCGAAGCTTCTACTTGAGAAAATGGATGATGGTACCACTTAATTAGAGAAGGAAGATTAAGAAGGCTTTGATTTGGGATGAGTAAAATATTCTCTTTTGAATATCTGAGGTGAGACTCTTTGGTTGGTGAAATCAAATTAGGCAATAGGGTGCGTGTGTCTTGAGGACAGAGAAAGATTTGCTTCTACACAATAGCATAAAGCCAGAATCGGCATAAACAATTTCAGTTTAACAAGTTTTCATTGAAAGTTCTCTTTATGCAAGGTACTCTGCAAGGCAGTTGTTCTAAAAAAGGTAACACTGTGTGTGTGTTAATGGAGGGGGGTTAGATATTATTACTGATGGTAAGTGGAGGGAAAAGTATTCTGTCAGATGGTTATCCTGAACACATTAGGGGCATTAGCAATAATGGACAAATTCACTAAGGAAATACATTTGATCTGAATCTGGAAGGATGGATGTTTAATTTGGGGGAAGGTATAGATGGAAAAGGGATATGGACATTCCACCCTTCAAGAGACACAGAAGCAATGTCATGGAATGAATAAGTAACTTCTAGGCACTTCTATAGGTCAATAACTAAGTCAGGCCCTGGTTTTAGAGTTGTGGACAAAGGTGGACCTCTTTCCTGTCTTCAAGGAGCTTAAAATTTAGTGACACAAACTGGCATTCACCAGTTTATGAGAAGCATAATCACTATTACAAAAAACATTCGAGGTCCTGTGTGAGTGTAATATAGGAAAAATCAAGCCAATCAGAAGTTTGGGTGCAACATCTCTGAGAAAGTAAGGTATCAGATGAAAACTGTAGAATGACTACATATCAGCTACAAAGAAAAGAAGATAATATCATAATATGACCTTGGTTAGCACTGGAAGACTGAATGGGAAGGAGGAGACTAAATATGGGGACATACGTCCACAGACTACAGAAATGGTCGAAATAAAAGATGATGTACTAGAACAGAGGCAGTGATGATTGAAGGAAGTACCAGAAATTAAAAGCTACTAAGGAATTAGAACTAATAAGACTTAAGGATTGACTGACAGTGGGAGGTGAGGAGGGTGAAAAAGTCAAGGTTACTTGAGCTTTCTGACTTAAGTAACTCATTTGATGATGCCATTTACTGAAATATGGAGCACTGGGGGAGGAGTGGGTTTGCAATAGGGGATGGGAAAGAGGATTACTTCAGTTTGGGGCATTTTACGTTGTAATGTTTTTGAGGTCAGCAGGTAAACTGTAATCTATTAACTATTAACTATTAACTAGACCTGAGACCCCATGAAGCTAATGATTACTTCTATGTTGTTCAATGTTACATCCCTAGTGTCTATTATACATTTTATATCTAATAGACTGTCAAAACTATGTTTTACTAATTCTGAATGAGCCACTTTAAAATATTTTAGGAAGCATTTGGTTTCAAATATTCACCATTCCAATAATAATAATAACTTTTCCAATTTAAAATATCCTTTACGTTTGAATAAGTTTTCACTGTGAACACAAAGCTCCAAAGGGCAGGTGAAAAAAGACCAAACTACTAAAGTGACTGAGCCACTTTACTGTCTATGATATTTATTCCAAGTTCCATGGATTATTATGTGTGGTAAAATCAGTGTTTTCCATGAGATTCATGATGAATAATAACAGGTAATAGGCTCTACACAATCTGATAGTATAAACACCTGCTTAACATTGTTTTTCCTGCACTAACTTAAACTCCAGGTTTCCTCACTACCTTCTTTTTTTTTTTCACCAGAGTATCTTTATGAAACTATTTCTGTGGAACACCAATTTTTTATTCACTAGTCTATAGTATTGCTATATGTGATTCTCAACTATATCTGCTGCAAGGTAAAAAAAAAAATTAAAAAATAAAATACACAGTTTTGAAAAGTAACAACTTCCATATCTGAGATCTATCAATATTATCATCAAATTCAAATTCCCAAGATGTGTGAATATTGGAGTTGGTGATTTTTAAATGGAAACAAAAACTCAATAAATCTTAATTAGAATTATTTCTTCTTTTTAATACTTTTAAAACATCATATTTTCAACCTTCTTTTGGGGATGATGAAATAAAGGTATATTTCCCTAAATATCACATTCCAAATATTGCTTGTTATTGGGCAGATCTTTCACAACAGGAGATTTTGAAAACTCAAAGTCATACCTTTAGATATAGCACAACAAAGTAGAAATGTGCCAAATTACCCAGAAACAACTTGGATAGCTGGCAAACAGGGCTGCCTACTGGTTTGTGAACGGGGTAGGTAATTTGCCACTCAACTCTCCTCTATTTGCCTCAATAAATTGTAGGGTACTTAGAACCCTACTATCTGTTATCCATCTGTCTATATCTCTCTGCTCTGTCAGTGTCTGACAGTAGAAAGGCTTCCTCTTGTCTGTTCTCTTGCAGCTGTCAGGGAAGATATAAAAGAAATCGGCTGACTTTGGAGAGAGGGGGATTTACAATTAGTATGTAGACTAGAACATCTCCTTAGTCAGCTAGGAGAAAAAGGTGATAAACCCAAAATAAAAATAGAAGGAAACATTAAGAAGAAACGTGAAATAAATTACTCTATCCTCTCACCAGATGACCCGGCAGGGTGATCAAGCCTTGTATTTTCTAATCAACATATTCATAAACAAGATATTCACAAAATGTCATCGACAGCTAGTTAGCCCAAACACATCAACACTGCTCGTCACACTACTTCAGTACTTCTCTTCTATTTAATTGGGACTGAATTATTTCAAGTGTGTAGAAATTTGAACAGATAGAATGAAGTCCAGTTCTTGAAAACACAGGTTATTGTTAGGTACCAAAAATGTAACTTGTATTTGTTTCTTTTCTCCAGGTAAATAAACTACGCAGTAAATTTAAATGTTTATCCTTCTCAATTTAACATACTTCTCATCAACTCCTTCCAAAGAAAAAGAAGTACCCATTATGTAATAAAGGACTGCTTCATTAATTTTTTTTATCAAATACATAAATCATTTGAGAAGTATATCTAGTATTAGATAGAGAAGGCAGCAACCAGCCAGAACAATAGGAATGCACACTGGGAAGAATACAGAAATTTGTAGCTAAAATTGCTTCCACGGAAAATATATTTCTTTTGTTTTCTGAAAAGATTTGGAGATGGTGGCAAAAACCAAAATGATGAGCAATTACAACAACATGAAGCACTGAAAATAAAGTTTTTAAATCAGAGGAACAGGGTTCAAATTTCAGCTTTCCCTCTTCTTAGTTGTATAAGTTTATATACATAACTCACTTAACTTCTCTATCTTTGATTGCCTCTTCTATAGAATGGGAATAATAAATACATGTTATTGGGTAATTATAAACATTAAAAGAGTAAAAATAGTGAATTCAATTTTTGTTAAATTTTGAATATTATTGAGTGATATTTATTCTTATTTGGAAAAAAGCAACAAGGTAAAAATGTATGTACACGTTAACAGCAGAAATGCAAAAAGCAAAGTACTTTTTATCTGTCTACCAGATAATATAGAGCTCTAAGAAATTTAATATCTTCTTTCTTTCGGATCCATTTTTCAGATTTCAGATATAGCTGTTCCTGATCTGTTTTCTACAAATCTCAGTATTTTTCATTCACAGTTTCAAATCAATACTAAAATGCACCAACTGTGCCCCAGCACCTCATACCTCACCTAGTATAAAAATTTATCACTTGCTACTGTAATTTTAGTCACTATCCACAAAATATTCTCAATAACTTGCAGGTAACAAAATAGTCATCTATCCTTGTATCCCTGTACCTGACCAAGTTCCTGGAACACAGCAGCCATTTGAAAATATGTTGGCTGTGTAATAATGCAAATTGTCCAATGTTCAGAGATTTTACACACTATTGAATCAAGATATGAAACAATTCATCATCAGTCCTATTAGGCACTACGGTGAGGGCTGGTGATGGTGACAAAGACGGGACTTGCATAGAGAAAAAAAAATGAAAAGTGAACTGTGCTGTTGATTTCCAGAAGTTACCAATCAGAGGATATGTTAGCAAGGAAGAGAAAAATTAAAAGAATGTATAACACGAAAACCATTTTGGAGAAGCAACATGTATCAGAGGGGACTCATGGTTTTTATTACTTCCAGGAAGCATTTTTGACAGATCAATGCAATTAAATGCAATAAAATCAATGCAATTCAAAGGCAGCTATTATGAACCATAGACAAAAAAGAAAAAAAAATACGTCATTCAAAGCTACTGTTACATTTTGATTTTCTGAGAAGTTTGAGTGATCTATCTCCATTGATACAAGTGAACTGTTAAAGTCCCCTACTATTATTGTATTATTATCAATTAGTTCCTTTATGTTTGTTATTAGCTGCTTTATTTACTTGGGTGCTCCCAATTTGGGTGCATAAATATTTACAATTGTTATATCTCTATAATATACTGCTGTTTGTTTCATGAAAAAAAGGATTGCATGGTCAAATAATTTTTAGAGAAAGTGCATTAGAAATTCTCTTCCACATGCTAATTATCTCAATCAAGTTTTAGAAGAGAACGATAAATAGTTCAAAATATAGTTCAGGAGTAAGACATTAAAAGTTGCCACACTTCACTGAGTTTTATAAACATACATCCCCCCTCTTTTTCCATAGATATATACCTTATATTATTCCACGGAACCTCATACAACTTATGAAGTAAAAATGAAGACACTTAAATTCGAAGAATTTCCTACTTCGTACATAATCTCAAAGCTAATTGCATTTAAAATGAAATGCACATATTCTCTACTATAATGTTCCTCACCTTTTCACTATGTGGTGTTTTTTTTGTTTTTGATGAATTTTACATAGTTGGTTCAGCAACAGCATGCACCAATATTAGGTATTGCATGATTTCTTTAACTAAGGCCCAGCCATCCTACCTTTGTTTGAAGCTTTTGTCTGATTCATATTTGCAAGATTCACTGGCTTTTCTTTTTCTCAACTCCATTTTGCTCCTAAATCCACCTATGAATTTTTAAAATTTGAAATACTGTATTTTTCATTAATAATGTTTCCATTTTTTTATTTTTTAAATTTTTTAAAAGATTTTATTTATTTATTTGACAGAGAGAGAGCACAAGTAAGGGGAGCTGCAGGCAGAGGGAGAGGGAGAGACCGACTCCCCGCTGAGCAAGGAGCCTGATGAGGGGCTCGAACTTAGGACCCTGGGATCATGACCTGAGCTGAAGGCAGACACTTAACCATCTGAGCCACCCAGGCACCCCTGTTTCCATGTTTTAATAGTTTTTTGTTTTGTTTTGTTTGCTAAAAATTTGTATTCTTTTCAGTTGTTTCAACAGTGCTCACCTTTGCTTCATGAAGCATGGTTACAAGAGCTACTTTAAAGTCATTGTCTGATCATTTCAACACCCAGGTCATTTCACGTTTACATCTGTTTATTGTCTTTTAGCTAGAGAATTGGTTACTTTTTTTTTTCCTGGTTACCAGTAATATTGAGTAATTTGGGATTGTATTGTGGACATTTTAAATATGTTTTGAGTCTATGGGTTCTGTTAGGACCACTTAAGGAAAAGCTAGAGGAAAATGCATTCTAGCTCATAGTAAGTGTATATTATGGTTCTGTAGTGTTAAAAGATACTTCCTAATAAAAGGCAAATTCATGAATCTCATACAGTAAAAAAAAAAAAAATTATGTGGAAATTAATAATTTGTTTGTTTGTTGTAACAGGAAATCACCTGCTTAAGTCCAGACTGTAAGGTCTGTTGTGCCTTCTATGGAAAGTGGTTTAAATATCCATTTCGTTATCAAAGCCCTTGCTGTGCTGTTTATGTGTGCTTATCACATGAGCCACTCAGGAGTTGGCCTAGAACTTGAATGGGATTTTATATGTTCCTTCTCTTCAAAAAGCCTTTGCTATGCTACTTAGGGTGTGTTCTGCTCAAGCACAGCTTGAGGGGTGGGCAAACTTGGGATTTTGTTAGTTTATACACAAAATTAGGAATCCCCTTCTCCAGCTCTCTATTCTTGTGTATTTATCCCTCATTCACTGACTCCAGAGTCCCTTTTCTGTGACTTACCTGGTCAAAATATAGAGTTCTTTCAGAGATTCAGCCTTTTAGACTCTTGCACAGATCTGGACAACTAGAAGCAGAACAATGAGACAAGACAATATGGATCCTCCTCCCTCATACTGCTAACCCAACAGAAGACCTTTTTCAGAGTTCCTTGACCTAAAGGGTTAATTACTGTATGAGTCAGGGTTCTCCAGAGAAGTAGGACCAATAGTAAAAGATTTAGATAGATCATAGATAGATAGATAGATAGATAGATAGATAGATAGATAGATAGATCGTTAGATAGATAGATAGATTTACCAGAAAGAACTGGCTCATGTGATTATGAAGGCTAAGAAATCCCATTATCTGCCATTTGAAAGTTGGAGGCCCAGTAGTGTAGTTCAGTCTTAGTTCAAAGGCCTGAGAACAAGGGAAGCCAATGGTGTAAATCATAGTCCAAGTGCAAGAGAAGACTGATGTCACAGCTCATTCATTTAAGCAATTAAGGCCAATGTCTCTGTTATTGCTGTTGGTGGGGGCTAGAGATTAATCTGCCAATTTTCATAGGTCGTACTTGAAAGAAGACTTAAGAAACCTGTCTGATTGCCCAACTGTCTGATCCTAGCCAGATTGTTAGTCACCATCAGTCTGTTTTCTCATCTATAAAGTGTAAAGAAGAGATGAACGAGGGATGGCAGAGTCTTGAAGAAGATGGTTTCTAAGATCCCTTCTAGAAATAAAATTTATGTTTTTATAAATTTCCTCTAGCAACATACATAGTATAGATCACATACTAACTTCTCTGGGACTTTTCAGATTTTAAAAAGAATGATTAGGCACCATAATTTTAGATGGTACTGCTGAGAATCATTGTTTTAAAAGAGGTGATTTGCCATTTTTAAAAGCAAAAGGAATAAATTCCCTCCCCCCCCCTTTTTTTTGCTTTTTTTCCATTCAATTCCTCAATAATTAGATGTATCCACCCACATTGGGGAGTGCAATCTTCTTTCCTGAGTCCAACAATTCAAATCCTAATCTCATTCAGAAACACACTCACAGACACACATAAAAATAGTGTTTAGCTAAATATTTGGGCACCCTGTGACCCATTCAAGTCAACACATAAAATTCTCATAATTATTATGGAAAATTTAATTTTCAAAAAAAAACATATCCCAATGTGCTCATCAACATAAAACAACTCGACAATGAGAATATTGAATCTGACAAAAGGGCAGGAAGCCATTGAGTGATTATTAGTTTTAGTCAAATAAGACCACTATATGTCAACAAATTATTATCTATTCTCAATGATTATGACCCCCTGTAATGCAATAAAGTGAGATCAAGTGGCAGATACTAATGTACTCACCTCCATCCAGATAAAAAGCTTTCATATTTTGGAAAGAGAGTTTCTTTTCTCCTATTGAAGTATATGATGATCAAGGGCTTTTCACTAAGCAAGAAATTAAGATGACAGACCTCATTCTGCAAACACATAGAAGGTTCCCCTGTTGATTTAAGTCCCACACACGTGCCTGCATATCACCGTTATTCAGAAAATGTCAGTTGTTACCAAGTAAGGCAAACTTTTAAAAACTCAATAAAAATCAATAAAAATAATTTGCTATATAAACCCCTTGAGAACAAAGACACTAACATATGTATTTGTTTCTCTAAGTGTTTAGCAGTGTCCTGTGCATAGTAGATAATCCATTTTCTTTTTCTTTTTTTTTAAGATTTTATTTATTTATTTGAGAGGGAGAGAGAGAGAACAAGTGAGAGCACAAAAGCAGGGGGAAGGAGAAGCAGACTCCCCAGTGAGCAGGGAGCCCAATGTAGGGCTCAATCCCAGGACTCTGGGATCATGACCCAAGCTGAAGGCAGCCGTCCAACCAATTGAGCCACCCAGGCTCCCCCAGATAATTAATCCATTTTCAAAATTTACCTTATGAGACTATTATTCTTCTGACCACTAAAGAATTCACCAATTTTTACATTGTCCTACAGATATATGTTACTCCTTCTAGTTAGAAAACATTAAAATGTAAAATTAAGGCACTTTAATAATAATTCTTATGGTCTACATTTTTAGTCAAGATAGTTATGGTATTTTAAAGAGTATTTGTTTACTATGATTAACTTTCAAAAGTGCTACAGATAAAAGAATACACGTCCATTTTATGAGGATATCTGGGTTTCTGAGGGGTGATGAGACCTAAGCATAATAAAGTAAGTTGCAGCCAGAAACTCCATTTTCCATACTTTCCATTTATGAAAAGACTACTACCTGAAGAGAACTGACATTAGCAATACAATGAAAAGAAAGATTTATATTAAAAAAAAGTGGCAAAGAAAGAATCAAGTATTATTGACAAAAATGGATCAGAGAAAGGAAATTAAACCAAAATACAGATTATAAAAAAATATTTCAAGGATATTGTCTCCTTTAGGAAGATTACCCATTAGGTTCAAAATGTGGTAGACTGAAGAGATTATCTAATTTTATTTGAAATAAGAAAATAAGAGAAGATACATATGCTAATTTGAGTTTGGCATTGAGATGATATAGGTTTACTCTAAATGCCTTTGGAATCATTTTTCATTCAGAGACAGTAACCTTAACTATGCTCTAACTTGCATTTCTTTCTCCCTAGGTTTCTTTCTTTTCAGGAGTTAATGAGTAGGTTGGCAATTAAAAAAAAAAAAGGCAAAAGAAATAGAAAACAGCATGAATTAGTCCAAGGTTGACTGGCTCATCTACTTTGCCTAAAATTGTTAACACTGAATCAGCAGAACCAGCAGTCACCACCAGTGATCCATCCATCAGATTTGGAGCCTCTGTTCACTGACTCCCAACCCACTAGGAATGCTCTGCTCACACACTGAAGCAGAGAGCAGCGATGCTACATAAACAGAAAATAGTTTAACTAAAATCCTCACAAATTAAACTTTTCCACCCATTTTGGAGTTCTAGTTTCCTTTAGACACAAATCTGTAGCTATTAAGCGATCTTTTAATTTTTACTTTTCAAAGAAAATATATAAAGTCAACATTTTCAGAAATTCAATTATTTTTATGTAAAAAATCAAATAATATCATAAAAGGTGACAAATGCTATGAAGCAAAGGAGATAAATGGATGCTGATTTATAATCTAAATTCCTATTGATGCATTAATAATGAATGTGACAGACATTGTGTAAGGTGGAAGGGACCCAGAAGTTGAAAATAGTTTCTATCTTTGAGGTGTTCACAAATCAGAGGAAGATGTAGAGAAGTAAGAAAGCATGCATGATATGCATGGCATGGTGGTATAAATGCTGCAAGAGAAGGATGCATGGCATATGATGAGAGAAGAAAGAAGAGAAATTTAATCCAGAGGAAAGTGGTCAGGGAATACTTCAAATAATAGCTAGCTTTTAAGCTGAGTTTGGAGGAGGAAGAGGAATTGAACAGACCAAAAAAAAAAAATGGCACCAAGATTATTCCAGGAAGCATTAACAACTTGAGCAAAGCATGGAATTGTGAGCATGTAGGGTGGACTCAGAGAACTGGAATTAATTCAGTAATCCTCAAGTGTAATGTGTAAAGGGCACATAGTGACCACTGAAATTGAAGATTTGATCAGGGCACAGGTCAGGCCGAGCTAAGAATGAAAATGGTGAAACATGAGAAAATTTAATAGAGGGAAGACAACTAACACAGTAGGAATTGAGGGAATATGTCCTTCATTTATTCAACCAACATACTTTGTACTTTTCTATGTGCAGGGTACAAGCATCAACAAGAGTCAAAAATTCATACCCTCCTTCAGTTTATACCCTAGTATGTTCTTGTGTGTATTATGCTGGGATTACTCCATTATTTTGTAGGTAGCCCTGGGATCCATCTTCAGTATGACTGGAAATTCCCTGAAGGGAGCTGGAATTTTTTCAACTGCCTGAATTTTGGAATTAGATAACAGGATGTTGGGCTAAATTTGGATTAGTTTAGGGGTTGAGGTGACTAGCTGTATAGAAATGGGAGAGAAAAGTGAAGTTGAAAGACAATGGTTCATTCAAGGAACCAGAAAATTGGATGATGATGATGATGATGACAATGATGAATGAGAAGAACTGCTCTGAGAATAAGAAAATGAGAGGATAGTATGGATTGAATGTTATAGTTTAAAATGGATATATTAAAGCTTAAGATTTTAGAAGTTGGCCTTTCAAATTGTAATGGAACATTCCTTGTCTTTTAAAAATTCATAATTCATACAATAAATATGAAGTGGTACCAAAGCCAAAACAAAAAATATATATTTTATATAAGTATATAATACATATAATAGATCAATTATGCATATGAATATCCATTAAAATTCTAAAAAAATACCATAAGATTGATTTCAATACATTATAATAATATCTCATCATTATTAATTAGTTTATAATGAGAATTCTGGTATTTTCAGTATTAGAAAATCTCTATCACATCAACAAGTCAAAAGTTCCTAACCTGATAAATACAACCCTCTTAAACCAATACCCAAATTATATTTATGGATAAAAACTACAGGATTCAACATTAAAATTTGGTGGCTGAAAATCTAAGAAAGCCCATTTTTTTTTTAACATGTTAGACATTAGAATTTCTGGGCAAAATAATAAGATCCCCCAAAAAAAGGAAAGAAAGAAATATAATAATTATTACTATTTTCAACTAATCTCATCATCCATGAAGAAAATCTCAAAACTGTTTAAACCAATAGATTTCAGCAACCTTGATGAATTTGTTTCCTATGCTTAAATCCTTCGACACAAATTTGTTATCTAGTAATCCATTTTACAAAATCAATTTTACAAAAAGCCAAGTATGTTTTCTGTACACTATCAAAAGAAAAATAGAAAATAATATAAATACTCAGTAATAGGAGAGATTTGTTACCACAATATTTTTGAAGTCAGTGTAATAACATGAAGGAATAATACAGAGATGCTGAGTAAAACAAACAAACAAAAATCGATATACAAAAGTACATATATGTTGTGGTCCCAGTTTTGGAATTGATATATAGAGAGAAGGGGTAAACTGTTGGGAATAATAATTATGCCAAAACATGAATAGTTAAGTTTTGAGATATAAGATTGTAAGCAATTTCTCTAATTTCTAAAATTTCTAAAAAACAATAAAATACAATAAGTAATTTGCTCATGCCAAAGAGGTAGGCCAAATCAAAGATACTTCCAGCAACCCTCAAGTTCTTGCTCTTAACTGCTGTCCTGGATTGACAGTATGCTGCCTTACTCATTTTGTAGGCCCATGTCTTAACACACTGCCTGACACATAGCATGTGTTCAATAAATCTTCACTGAACATTTGAGCTATCAAGGAAAGTACTTCCACTCGTATCTCTCCTCTCAATTTCTGCCCAAATTAGTCAAAACTTGATTTATTTTCAGTAGTAGCTCAGTGTAGTAGGAACTCCAGTCTACCAAACTAAAGATTGTACATAACATGATCAAACTACACTAAATATTATATATTTTGATTTAAATAAGATAAAAATTTAGATGGAGACTTTAATGAAACTGCAGAGCTCACTCTTTAATTTAATGTGCTCAAGTGCACATAAAGTATCAAGAAGTGTGACAGACACTGAGACAGATAGGTACAGGAATCATGCTTTTGAGCGTTTCAAAATCAAATAGAGGAGATGGAGACAAGTCAAAAACTCAATGACACATGATAAAGTCTACAATGAAGTAAAACCAAGGGCACCATGCAAGCACAGGGAAAGCATGTGAGATTCAATTTGGATAAAAGGGGAAGAAAATGCACTATCAGGCCTGGGGAGAGGTCAGTAAAAGTTTATAAAATAGGTTTTCTCTGAGAAAAGGAGAACCAGAAGAACGAGTTTACATCAGATAAAGAGAAGTGTGCCCTGTGTCTCCAATGACCTTTACTCACTGGGCAGCGTAGCACTACAGTAAGCAGGATCCTTCCTGTGACTCTGGTTTGGAGACGTGCTGTTAATATTACAGCATGAAATAGTCAACATTTTAGTTCACATTCGGATATGCTATCAACCTGTTTCACTTTATTTTGGGCAACAGTATGTTTTAGAAATTTTATTAGACTGACACACAAATGTTCAACAATAACCACTATAGAAAATAAAACCATACCTTACGATACAAATATAGCATAAGAACAAACAAAATAAGAACATTTTCTAAATTTTTTCCCCAAGGGATCAGATTTGGGTAGAAACTTTAATATATTCAACTAAATTTGCTATTTGACTTTTTTTACCCTGTCAGTCATCAAAATCACTGTATTTTTAAAAATATTAAGTGGTCTTAGCTAAGAATGAAAAGTAACTCTAATGCCACCTAAAAAAGAAATCTAATTCTGCTCTGTGAAAGCTACATCTGTGCAACTTCTGCCATTTAGAAGAAATAGAAACTCTAGTATATTTTCCTTTGGATTCATATAATTCACTAAATGCATTGACAGCACTAGTTATAAGGTAGCCTGATAGCTTCAAATTATATGAAAAAAATTCATTTAACATGTCAGAATCTTTACAAGAAAAGGTTCGCAATGAAATTTAAATGTCTGTGTAAGACAATGGCAAACCTAGGCTAGGCTGTGCGGGTGTTTATTGTGGCCTTTACCTTGGTGACCTCCACATCTCTGTGATGACTTCTCCCGGCTGCGGCTCAATTTCTGCCATGAAGCCCCCTCTTTTTTTTTTTTTTTAAAGATTCACTTATTTGAGAGAGAGAGAGAGAATGCACGAGTGCGCATGAGCGGGGGAGGGGCAGAGGGAGAGAGAGAATCCTAGGCAGGCTCCATGCCCAGTGCAGAGCCTGACACTGGGCTTGATCTCACAAAACTGAGATCATGACCTGGACTGAAATCAAAAGTAGATGACGCTTGGGCGCCTGGGTGGCTCAGTTGGTTAAGCGACTGCCTTCGGCTCAGGTCATGATCCTGGAGTCCCGGGATCGAGTCCCGCATCGGGCTCCCTGCTCGGCAGGGAGCCTGCTTCTGCCTCTGACCCTCCCCCCTCTCATGTGCTCTCTCTCTCTCATTCTCTCTGTCTCAAATAAATAAATAAAATCTTTAAAAAAAAAAAAAGTAGATGACGCTTAACTGATCGAGCCAACCAGGTGCCCCAACAGGAGCCCTTCAATAAAACTCAATGTTCTAAACTGGAGGATGCTGCAAACAACAGTCTAAAAAAATTACTTTAAAAATCTGAAATTTAATTCTTGTTTTCTAAAGTCTCCATTTTGTTAGGTTTAAGGTAAAAATCTAATAAGTAAACAGATGCAATATTATCACTGGCTTCAGATAAGGAATGTCTGAAGTGATGAGACTCTTTTTATTAGCAAGAGAACTGATTCTTTCTGTCTAAGCATGTACTTCATGGGCTGCATGCAAGGATTTACAGTGATTCTGCCTGGCTCCCATTGAAATACAGCTGTTTTAGTCAATAAAGGCTGCTCTAACAAAAATACCATGGACTGTGTCACTTAAACAAAAACATGTATTTATCATAGTTCTAGATGCTGAGATGTTTAAGATCAAGGCACTGGCAGAGTTGATATTTGGTGAGAATACTCTTTCTGGTTCATAGATAAGTCTTCACTCTGTCCTCATATGGCAAAGAGAGCTCTGTACTCTACATCCCTTTATAGAGGCACTGGTCTCATCATGGGGGCTCCACCTCCAATATCTCATCCAACCTAATTATCTCCAAAGGCACCACCTTCAAATACCATTACATTGGGGTTAGGCTTCAAAATAGGTATCTGGGGACACACAAATATTCAAATCCAGAGAGCAAGAATAGAGTCTCAACTCAATCTTAGTTGCTTTAAGCTTCTACTCTTTTATCAAATAAAATCTAGGTCTTTAGCTTTTATTAAGATAACTCGTTGTAAATGATTAGATAAAATGTAGTTAAGTATGCAGGCAAGGAGGAACACTGAAAACATCTCACATTCTCCTCCAGAAATACGGTAATTGTCTTAAAGGACCAATGACTTAAATGCCCTTGAGCTCTCTGCACAAAGAATTCTTTTTATTCCTTCTTTTAATCTAGCATTTCTCAAACTTCACAGTGCATAAGAATTACTCTACAGAATTGTACACATAAAACAACATAGAACATACTGTATCTGACTCTATAATCTCTGTAATAGAATGTCCCATGATAACTTTGACTCAGAAAATATCCTTGTCACAAAAAGTATCCTAGAGCCTCCAAATAAGGGTAGTTTACTTGTTGCAAGTCTTTTTCACCAAACTGCCAACTTCCAGAGAGAAAAACAAAGAATGCAGGGCTACATGTTTGTCTGTCTGTCTGTCTCTCTCTCTCTATATATATATATCCAACTCAGTATATAAATGTTCCCATCACTCATTTGCCAGCAAATCCTCAAACACTTCACTCCAACCTCTCCATTCAAAGGAATTATCAACACTTGCTCAGCCTATTTGATAACTTGTCAAATAGTTTCAAAGAAGATTGAGTGGAAATAATAAAAATGCAACTATATCAGTTCATAAAGGTTTTAGATATTCAAGCCATAAATATTTGGACTTTGGTCTTTTGAGTATCTCTCACCTCGCTTTAAAGACCGCTGGTCTGGAGACTTGATAAGAACACAAGCCTACAGTCAGAAAGAGGAGTTAAGGGGGCCTGGGTTAAGGCAAGAACAGAGAAGATGGAGAAAAAGAAGGTTAAGGAGGCAGAACACAGTAACTGGGGAAGAGGTTTGATAGACCATAGTGGGATCAGTGAGGTAAAACAGCTGACTCCCAGGCTCCTGGCTCAGGTGATTCCAGGAACAAGTCCAGCATGACCTGAGACAGAGTGTGTGGGGCCTAACAATAGACAAAACCATCTTAAATATAAAGCGACCTCTCACTGCTATCTTTTTGGGTCCCATGGTCCTGAGATGATCAACATTATTTTGGTTAGGAGAGCTTCTTTGAGAGATCATAAATACACAAAAAACAAAAATTAAGGGTGCTTTCTGATTTGGGGGAAAGCGAATGAATTCTATGTCAGATGTGGCAGATGTGAGGCTCTGCCAGGCCTCAGGTTCAGGAAGGAGAAGAGGCAAACATTCCAGTACATAATGACATGACTTTCCTTTCAGGAAACCCATAGCTGAGAAGTGGTAGTTAAGCCTATGGTAGTAAAAACAAGGTTTTCTTCACCAAATGATCATAGCCAATAGGATCAAGAAAAAAGATTCAAAAGTTAGGAAGCACCTGGTCACTGCTTTTTTGATAACACCATGGACTACTGGAAATTGTGTTGTTCCCCCAAAAGGCAGATATCAAAATGAGACTGAAGGGAGAAATACACCTATATGACCCTGGAACTCACTCCAGTCACATTAGGTACAGATTCCACAAATATTCAGAAAAATGTGTCTCTTTATAACCTAGCATATCGTTTGAAAATAGTACTGCAATCAATTCTTGATGATATAGCTCCAGATTACACACATGTGGGTTACTATGCTATAATAAATACTTTCATTTTTCAGTTAATTGACTTGTTGGCCCACAATACTCTATTTAACCCGATGCTGTGTCCTGGGTGAACTGACCCACAAATCTCTTAGGTGCCCTAGAAAAGCTCTCTATACATACAGCATCGCCTCAGCAGTTCGAACTAAAAAAGGTAGAAGATTCATACAAGTCAGCAAAGTGTTATTAACAAATTCTATTTTAAAAGTTAGACTGGACATAGGACCTTATTAATAAGTTCATAAGATGTTAAAGAAAATCTACAGATGGGTGGAGTCAGATACCAAGGCCAAGAAAAATGACCATTCCTCGGGCTCGGAAAATACCAATTCACTCTGCTCACAAATAAGGATTTTATATATGCACATGAGCATACACAAGCAGGCACACTTTAATTACAGATTTCTTCTTAATTCATTAATTCTATAGTTATGGAGCACTGCCTAAGGCCTGACATGCGATAAGATCCTTGCATGGATGGGCACATCTGTCCCCTTCACCTCTCTACCTTGCATTTAGCAGACATAGAGTCAACTTACTTTTATATGCCTTGGTTATGTGGTGTCAGAAACTGACTTATACTTACAAATTCCCATTCTGGAGTCCAATTCAGAATGGGCCGGTGTAGTGAGTCTATAACATATCTACAAAAACATATCAACAAATATACTATTCTTGTTAAATTTTGTACCTGTATGGCTACTTTTGCAGTTTGATAAATAACTTTACTGTGTAGCCTAGACAAATAACCTTTGAAATGCCTTTTTTTTTTTTCTGTTACTTTAAGCACCTGGAAGAAATCTTCTCCTTACTTTCTTATTTCCTCTTATTTTCAGTGTATGGTTCTCTTACAAGAACATTGCTGCTATCTTAAAACCTCATCTCATTCTATATATATTTAATACAACACTTATGATGTTCTGATTCAGAAAAAGTAATCCTAAAGGACATTTAAACTAGCAGGGGGAAATGGTGAGGCAGACAAAAAAAAAAAGTACTGTCAAAAATGATAGATCTGAAATTTAGAACCTTAGAAAGAAATAGGCTGGGAGAAGTAAAATGGTATCGTTTAGCCTCCTAGTAAAATCAATATGTCTTTTGGATTGGGGGAAAAAAAGGGTAACCAAGTTGTTTGACAGTAAAAGGTGGGAAAGAAAATTGTCTGTGGTGAAAGTGGTTAACAAACCACTCCAAGTAGTTTTACAATTAGGTTTTCTTTGCAATAAATTCAAGTACCAGTTATATCTACTCACATACATCTTTGTTTAATATTTTGGAGAGTTTTAGATATTCGTTACACTGAATATTTATTAAATATTTTAAAACTTTTTCATTGTAAGATAAAGTAAGCCTAACAAAAAGATATGTATGGCTTAACAAATCAGTTCAAGACCTATAAAACTATAACCACAGCTCACTTCAAGATAGAATTTTGCTACTTATCCTAGAAGCTGCTTCCATGGGCGACATCCCCATCACAGCCTTCCCCTCCCTCCTAAAGTGATCACTGGTCTGACTTTAATTGTAATCCCTAAATGTACTTACGTAAATACTACAATTTTATTTTGCTCATTTTTAAATCTTCTTACATCTTTCAAGGTTTTTTTTTTTTTAAATCAATAGTTTCCTTCCAGGAAATAGTTTTCTTTTCCAGGGTTATTTTCTATAGTCTGGATTCTGCTAGTTGCAATCACATAGTGTAATTCAGTATGTTCTTCTGTTCTCTGTGTATCTTTCAAATTAGAGGCTGGAGCAGACTCAGGTTCTCTCTTGTGAAACTATATAGGCAGTGCTATGTTCTTGCATTAGGAGACCCATAATGTCTGGCTGCCTACCACTTTATGATGTTAAAAGCCATCAATCATTTAGGCCTATCTTTATTAATTTGTTAGGGTTGCAAAAATGGTGATATTCTAATTTTGACATTTCTTTTGAATGTGTTGCTTGTGATATTTTTATGTAGACGTTTCTCAGGTAGTATTTAGTTAAGAGTACAGCTCATGTGGGAAAGGCAGGATAAGTATTTTCCTTTATTTACCAGTTTTTCAGACATCTTTAATATGGCATTTTTCAACCATTCAGTTCAAATTTCTGTCTGAGTTTTCAATCAAGCATGACTTTATTCAAGCTATCAATCATGATACTGATATAACTACATAATGTATTTGTCCAAGTAGTATATTGCATAAAATCAACCAAAAAGTCAACAGTTGCTGAAAAGAAAATTAATATGTTTGTGTCATTACCCCTAAAGCAAATATTTATCTGCCTGGAAAAATAAATGTTTATTTGTATTAAAATGGAAGAGAGGAGGTGGTTAAATGTCAATGTTTTCAGAATGCTTCAAGACTAGTTGCAATCTAGTGGCCTAATTCACTTACTTATCCTCGGTGACCTACTAACAGGCTGTTTCTCTTTTTATATGTAATAGAAAGCATGGAGAGTATCTCGAAAAAAAGAAATTCAAATGTGCTCAAATCTCAACCCCCCCACTATTCTTTAATAATAATCTAATCTGGAAATGGCTCAGCCGGCAAAATAATTTCTAAACAGTGATCTTGTCACTGACAGTGAAAATCTCCTCTTACACTTCTGTTTATTTTTCCATCTTTATAACAATTGAAATCCTTTCCGTATTATATTAGTTAGGGCTACTGTGCTCTTTGAGCTTTTCTATCTAATCTTTCAAAGTAGTCTGATCATCCTAAAAATCACTGAAATTTTGACTGACTCATTGCACTAATGCCTGTATGGCTGCGCAAATATATTAGTTTTAGCCTGGCTAAAAACATCTTAGCTGTTTTCCAAAGATGGAGAATCGAAACAATAAAGGAAAAGGCAAACCAAACTTTTATCAAGTTCTTTCTCTGGGGAAGTTGTTGCTGCTTTGGGGCAAGATCACGAAGGCAATGTTCTGATTTGGAAATGCCTGTTCAAACCTCTCCAGGCAGGCGCCTGGGTGGCTAAGTTGGTTGAGCGACTGCCTTCGGCTCAGGTCATGATCCCAGGGTCCTGGGATCGAGTCCCACATCAGGCTCCCGGCTCAGCGGGGAGCCTGCTTCTCCCTCTGACCCTCTCCTCTCTCATGCTGTTTCTCTCTCGCTCGCTCTCAAATAAATAAATAAATAAATAAATAAATAAATAAATAAATAAAATCTTAAAAAAAAAAAAAAAACCCTCTCCAGGCTACCCCTTAAAACACTTCATATTTTCTCCTTTCCACTTACAACACAATATTGGCATTCTTTTTTTCCTGCTGGCCAGGGCAATCTCCTCCTACCTAGCATGCTGTCCCACTCAGTTCTGATTGCATTACAGTGGCTCAGCTATGTGTTCAGTTCGCCTGTGAGTATGTATTAGGTGTCTGGCAAGAGGAAGAAATGTGTTAACCGAAGTCTTCTTGAAGAGTGGCACATACTCGAAGTGCTCTCCAAATACTCTTAGGCTCCTGCACAGGCACCAGGCTCCTCTGCAATGGGCTTGCAGCTACCTGATCAGGGTCTTGCCACTGGGATGTAAATAAAAGTGATGGGAACCATTTTCAGGCCTGGTGCTTAAAATCATCCTACACGAAGCCCTTACACTTTGACCCCCGTGTGGAGATTTTGGCAGCCTGGGTTTCAAACGACATAGCCAAAAGATGGCAGTTGAGTCACTGGAAAGGAAAGACCTGATCCCCATTTGACAACATGGGAGGGGAAAATAAACATATTTTGTGTTAAGCCGTAGGGACTGTACGCTTTGTCTTTTGCAACACCTAGCATCACTCACTCCAACTAAAACAAAGCAAATGGTGTAGTATGTGCCGTTCGTATTTTTAGAAGAAATTACAGGAGCTATTTTGCTTTAGGGTACTGCCCTTGGTTATGTTTTTATTGTATCTTCAAAGGAAAAAAAAAAAAGACAAAAAACAGTCCTCTTCCCTCATTCATGTTTGGCTGTCCATTTATTTGATTTCAGATGAAATTGAAGCCAAATACAAGTCATTTCTTCTGGTATAAAAAGAACCAGTTTATAAAGGCAGACAGACATGGGTTTATATTTCAGCTCTGCATTTTTCCAGCTGTGCAGTTGTGGGCAAGTTATTTAACCTCTCTGGGATATAGCTTTTTTCCTCTACATTGGAAATAAAATATTTTTTCCTGAATGCTGTAAACCCTATCAAGAGTATAATCATGTAATTTCTTTCTCTTACCTGTGCTTCTTTAATTGGATTTTCATGAATCCAGAAACGATCCATTCACTATTCATATTATCTACTCTTAGTTAACTAACAACATATTCTAATAACTGAGGTTGGATTATCATGTTATAATTATTACTGCTCAACAGACAGCCCGCTATAATACATTAATAGCAACTATTCTAAGATTTAGAATAAAGCAGGTCTAAATGTAAATACTAGTGTTGCTCAATTATATTGGAAATTAGCATAAATTTGTGAGTCTCAGTTTTCTCAAATGAAAATGAGGATAATAAAAAGTAATATGTACCTCAAAAATTATATTGAGTAAGTAAAAATGTGATTAGAAGCACCTGGCGACTTCCTGGGACACAAGAGAGGTTGGTTCTCCTTCTGAAATTGTACAGGTATTTATGAATTTCAAAAATCTTCAGATATCTTCCTTATTTATCACCGTTAGGCAATTCTAGTTTGTAAGAATTCACTGGGGACTTAAATTGATAAACTAATTCATTACAACAAAATCATAGAAAACCCTAATTAAATATCTTACACTATTTCCATGCACAGCATTAACACAGATACATACATTAGAAGGACAATCCCCAAATCCCTATCTAAAATTGAAAAAGAATTCCTCTGAAAGATTTAATAGTTCATATCAAATATTCCATTTAACATTCCATTCTATATACTCCATCAATCTTTTGATTGACTGACTTTGAAGCTCTATTAATGCTTCCTACAGTCAAAGTTTTAATGGAGTTTAATGGAACTCATCCAAATCTATAATAGCATATTCCCCCTAAATTAACTTATAACCCACAAGTTAATGAAATGAATGCAGCTACCATTTACCCAGAGGGAGTCAAAATGCAGGACTCATCACCAGGGAAATAGCTTAGTGACTTAGCTCCCTTCAGTTCAGCCCTGGAACCCCTTAACCCTAAAGGTGCATTAAAAATGCTACTAAAGCCCCATGCATCCTTCAGCAAGAGCATCGGGCATAGAAGAAAGGTATTTTAAACCTCAGAAGAAAATTCACTAATTGCACAAACTGAATCAAACTTTCAAGACCAGTGGCAATGTCTTACGCTTATTTTATTTTTGGTATAGTTCTTTATACCTAGTGAGACACCTGATAATGCTTATTGAATAAATCAATACACGTGCTACTGTAAATAAACTGCAATTAAATAAAGTTACTAAAATCAGAATTCACAATCAATTTACATTATACTATCTATTCCTCCCTGAAATAAAATGTCCCAGAAATGGCTGGTTTTCCCAGAAAAGGCTTTATCCTCTCTCGAGTTCAGAAGTAATCAAGTGTTTGGGAAATGGGTCATTTGAGGAAAGGCTACAGAGCTGAATTTATTTACAACAGAGAACAGAAGGCTGACAAAGCATACGGTGGAGGTGCTGGAGGCTGGGGGATTTACAATTTTCAACTATATAAAGCAATAGCATATGTGAGGTGTTAAGCAGCTGTTCTATTTCTACTCAGGAAATAGTTGTGCTTAGGAGCCCTAGCGGGCAGAAATAGTACCAGTGGATCAAAGTTACAGCCAGGCAAATATTAGCTCATCATATAAAAAGAGCATTTTTAAAATTAGAGCTGTTAGAAATTGAAATAGGCTGCCTTAGGAGGTAGCATGCCCTGGTGACTCTGGTGCCTCACTGAACAGCCAGACTTGGCACATCTCTATTATAATGCTATCCCATTTTAGCGTGAAAAGGAAAGGCAAAACGAGAGAGAGAGAGAGATTAAGATTTCCACATGAGCATTGCCAGGAGACAAGCATAATCCCCACTAGGGATGGAAGAGTTTTGTTTATGAAGATTTCTTAATGGGGCATTTGAGCCATAAAAACGAGGGCTTCACTAACTATTCTGATATGGTAAATAATTTTCTAATAAGGTTGTGGGGATTATGCAGTTTTTCTCTGACTACAGCAGAGAGGAAAGGGAGAAGAAAAATGGAGAAGAGGGAAGATGCAAAAAAGGGGAAGACTGACCCAGCAACATGGTAAAATTCAGGAACCTTAGAGGAATATGGCCTTGAATGTTTAGGAATAATGGTTGTATGACTTTCGAGTCAAAGTAGTTTCCCATCCTATGCTATGTTAAATTCTATTGTTCATTCATTCAACAAATATTTACTGGCTACCTACCATGAGGCGGGCAGTCTCCTATGGTATGGAAACTCAGTGAGAAAAGACACATTCATAGACTTCTGTTCTAATTATGAAGACACATCACAACCGAGTAAACTGATTAAGATATAATAAGATGACAAGTAGGGAAAAAGCACCATAAAGAAAAAAATCAAAACTGGTGAAAGGCTAGAGTGTGACCGCAGGAGAAAGTGGTATTTTAACACCTGGCTGGGAAAATTCTTCCTGATAAGGTGATATTTGAGCAGCTACTTGAGGAAAGGAGGAATTATCCACGTGGCGACCTAGAGGATGTGTGTATCAGATGGACGTAACAGCTAGTGCAAAGGCTCAAAGGTGGGAATGGGCTCTGTGTGCTCAAAATCAAAGTGAACAAGGAGAAGAGAGAGAGGAGCTGAAGTCACGGAGGCAGTCTTTCGGGGTTTAAGCAGGCAGTGATAATATTCTGATTTACATTTTAAACACCCTGAAGAGAAAGGGTAAGTGGGATTGGACTAGGAGGTTGAAATTGTTTACCATATCCGGGTTCTATTTTATTTATTTATTTATTATTTTTTTTAAAGATTTTATTTATTTATTTGATAGAGAGAGACACAGCGAGAGAGGGAACACAAGCAGGGGGAGTGGGAGAGGGAGAAGCAGGCTTCCTGCGGAGCAGGGAGCCCGATGCGGGGCTCGATCCCAGGACCCTGGGATCATGACCTGAGCCAAAGGCAGACGCTTAACGACTGAGCCACCCAGGCGCCCCCCAGGTTCTATTTTAAAGGAGAGTGACAAATTTCTGATATATTGGATATATGGTGAAAGAAAAAGAAAAGGATCAAGATTTTTATCACAAGAAATTGAATGCATTTTGATGGCCCTTAAAGGAATGGGAAAAACAGGTTTGAAGGGGCAGAGAATCAAGAGTCCCGTTTTGGATCTGTTAAAACTGGAGCTCAGGGCAGAGAGACAAATATATGGTATATAAATGGTATATAAATAAATGGTATATACAAAATAAAAGTAGGCGACTCAGTGAGATAAGTTAAAGAGTGAGTATAAAGAAGTGAGAAGAAGGCCAAGCGCTGAACCTTAGAGGAACACAGCTTGAAGCAATCAGAAGCAGGGAGGAGGATACAGCAAAGGAATTGGGAAAGCCATGGATATAGGAGGAAATGAGAGAATGAGGCATCTTGAAATTCAAGTGAAGGATATATTTCCTAGAAGATAGGAATCAACTCCTTACTCTCTTATTAAAATAAGGTAGTGAGTTCGAATAAAATATGGCTGAGAATCAAATATTGGGACATGTCAATATGAAGGTTCTTAGTGACCAGAAAGGGAAGCTTTAGAAGGTTGATGGGGATAAAAGTCTGATTGGGCTAGGCTAAAGAATGAAACTGGAAAAGTGAACAAGATAGTATTTTAGATTCTTTTGAGAAATCATCTATAATAGGGAACAGAGAAATAGAGGAGTATAATGGAAGGGAAATGTTGCTTTTGTTTTTTGTTGTTTGTTTATGTTGGGAGACATTACATCATGCTGGCATGTTAAAAAAAACTTATCCTATACAAAGAGAAGTATGATTTAGAAGAGATCTGAAGTAATTAAAGGGGCAAAAGTCTTCCAGCAGATGGTAGGGGATGAGATAGAGTGTCCATGTGGAAGAAGTATCCCTCAGAAAGAACAGAGGCAGAACATCCATAGAAAGGCAGTAGTTGTAGTTTCTTTGTGTTTGTTTGTTTGCTTGTTTTAGGGGGGGAGTCCATTTTCTCTGGATTAATTCTATTTTTGAAATGAGGTAAGAAGCAAGATTATGAAATGTGAGCAGAGTTGGGGGTTGTTGAATGCTTCAAAATACAGAAGATGAGAAACCGTTCTCTGAAAGTTTTTCCTAATTACATGTACATAAATAGACATATTTGTACTTTATAAACACTCAAAGATAGAAGAAACAAAATAACCATATATATATAAATACATACCCTTTGCTTATTAAAATTAATAAAAAGCTTAACATGGGGGTGCCTGGGTGGCTCAGTCGTTAAGCGTCTGCCTTCGACTCAGGTCATGATCCCAGGGTCCTGGGATGGAGCCCCACATCGGGCTCCCTGCTCGGCAGGAGGTCTGCTTCTCCCTCTCCCACTCCCCCTGCCTGTGTTCCCTCATTCGTTGTGTTTCTGTCAAATAAATAAATAAATAAAATCTTTAAAAAAAAGCTTAACATGTTCATTATATTCACTTATTTTTACATAATGATGCCTCTCTGTATCCTGCAACTTCTTTTAAAAGATTTTATTTATTTTTGAGAGAAGCGGAGAGAGAGAGCGAGCAAGTGAGCATGAGTGGGGGGAGGGGCAAAGGGAGAGGGAGAAGGAGAAGCAGACTCCCCACTGAGCAGGGAGCCTGACTCGGGGCTCGACCCCAGGACCCTGAGATCATGACCTGAGCTGAAGGAAGACTAAGCTTAACCAACTGAGCCACCCACCTGTATCCTGCAACTTTTAAATTTCAGTGTGCATTATGTATTCACGATGCAAACTCAGTCGTTTCAATTAACTATAATTATTACTTTTTTTAACTCAAATTTTCTATCTTTATCTTGGCCAATGGCGTGGGTGGTAAGGACAGAATTCTCAGATTGGGACCAAGATTCTTCTCCCGCCACATATACACCCTATGTAATCCCTTCCTCTTTCTTGAATGGGAATGCAGACTATGAATGTGATGGGATATTACTCCCGTTAGGTTACTCCACTAAGGGGAAGGTAAAGGAGATTTTGTAGAAGTATTTAAATCTCTAATAAATTGAGTTTAAATTAATCCAAAGGGATTCTCTATGCAGGACAGGTCTACTCAGGCGAATTCTGTAACAGAGGTCAGAGATACTTGAAGGAGCAGAGACACTCTAGAGGAAAGAACTGGCGAGCAAAAAGAATTCATTCAGAGCAGGAACTTAGAGGACCTTGAGAAGAGCGGAGATACAGGAGATTTTGCTGATGACGGAATCTGATTTTCAGAAAGCACAATCTGAGGAAAGAAAAGATGTGAACTAGTTGCCATGAAGAGGGAAAGTGTGAACCTTCAGAAGAAACATAACATTTGAGGTCTGTTATCATGAATTTGTAAAGTGAAAGCCATCAGTCTTATTAATTGTATTAAAGTAATTTTTTTTACTGTTAGGTTACAGTTATGGAAAAGTAAAAGTTTGGGGAGATCTAGAGTTGGAGTTTGTGTGGCAAGTAAGATGAAGGAGAAAAAGGCAAGCAAGAGGAACTGTAAGAGACTGATTATGAGTATAGAATCTAAACTGTGTATGGTATAAACCAGGATTAAAGCTGATGGACCAAAGAAAGAAAGAATGGGATCAATGGAATTAAAGTTCCAATTCGTTCAAATGATTTTTCCAGTAGGAATCCTTGAGTAAGAGCGTAACAACGCAGACATCCAAGCTATCTCCAGCCCTGGGGTAAGAAGGGGAAAAAAGGCAGCAGCTTTCCCCCCACAGACCGGCTGCAGGCTTGCCACTGACATCAGGAGTTCAAGGCAGCATTCGAATAACAGACTAAGATTATAGAAGACACAGGGAATCCTGTGGCAGGCTCTGCTGTCTGTCCTACAACTTTCCCTCATAATCTGTTCCCTCATGATATGTTAATGTTGACTAGCAGATCCCTTATTTTGTTCAGGGGCTGGTGGTTCTCAACTGGGAGGATGGGGACATGATTTTGACTCTCACTCCCTGGGTACATTTGGCAATGTTTTAGAGACATGTTTAGTTGCCCCAAGTTTGGAAGGGGGAGCAGGGAAGTGAGCTTGCTAGCTTGCTATTTTCATCTACTAGAGGTAGAGGCCAGGGATGCTGCTAAGCACCAAAAAGTGCACAGGACAATGCCCATGACAATTATCAACCCCAAATGAGAAACCCTATTCTGAGCTGCACCTGACAATCCTGATCTCCAATATCCAACCTCCCTTACAGCTGTAGGTAACCACATGTTATGAACTGAATTCTGTTCCTTCAAAAGTTTTATGTTGAAACCCTAATCCCCAACGAAACTGTATTTGGAAATAGGGCCATTAGAGAGGTAATTACGATTAAATGAGGTCATGAGGTTGGGACCCTGACCCAATTCTCCCCCTGTGTGTGCACACAGAGGAAAGACCACATGAGGATATAGTGGCAAGAAGACAGCCATCTGCAAGCCAGGAACCAATCCTGATGGCACCTTGATTTGGTCTTCTGAGATCCAGATTGTGAGAAAATAAACTTCTGTTGTTTAAGCCACTCAGCCTGTGATATTTTGTTACAGCATTCCTAGCAAACTAATATGCCATATAAAACAGTCTAGCTTAGGAGATGCAAGGAGAAGAGTGTTAAAGAGATTTCTGGGAAAGCTCTTGCTTTTTCCATAAAAGGGGGCAAATGTGTCTGAAGCTTCCTTTTTGCTTACCCCTTTTTCTTATGGTGTGGTACAGCATCCACTGTGCATCCCAGATAAGCAAATGTTGTCCAATCTCAGAAAATTCTGAGCCATCCACTCTGCCATCGAGACATTGTTAAACCAAACCCAGCAGCCTCTCAGAGCTTTTTTAAAATGTAAAAAAATGAAGAAAGAAAGAATAAAAACAACAAATCACCTTTGAGTTGCAAAATTAGCCAAAATAATTCCTAATACCTATATGTTTTTGTTTTTGTTTTTTCTTTATTTAAAGGGGAAAAAACCAGAGACTTTCCTGTTGAGTGCAATCTGGAAATATCCAAGTATTGTCCTGTATGTCTTCAAATTGAAAAAAGTAATTTCCAGCTCTGAAATTAATAGCAGATAGAGAAAAGAGTCAAGATGCTGGAGAAAAAATATAAATATATTTTCTGTTTCCAGAGGAAAAAAGATGTTTTTCGTATTTCTGGCTTAGAGAAAGCAGAAAAGCTATTAATGCTGACTTATAGTTTGATTTCTATCTCAGCAGGATTAGAGTGACAAGTTGAGCTTCTTCTCTTACTGATTTTAACTCTTAGTTTCTTTCCTTTCTTTTTAAGATTTTATTTATTTATTTGAGAGAGAGAGAGAGACAGAGCATGAGATGGGAGAGAAGCAGAGAAGAGAGACAAGCAGACTGAGTGCAGAGCCTGATGCAGGGTGATCCCAGGAACCTGAGATCATGACCTGAGCTGAAGTTAGACGCTTAACCAACTAAGCCACCCAGGAACCCCTTAACTCTTAGCTTCTAATTTGACATTTGTAACCACAGATTATTGATTGCAGAGTCTGAATTCTTCTTTACATGTATATATTATAAAATTTATAAAGTATTTCTGACATGTTCTTATCTCATTAAAATGGCATTTATGAAGATATGTTTCTATCTGACCCTCTACTTGTGAACATTTTAAAAAAATTTTATTCTCTGCTAATAAAATTCCAAATCTATTCTTCATTCCCTTTGGTATTTTTCAATACAGATCAAGTTTGCTAAGTAAACTTAAGCTTCAGTTTTGCTATTTGGATCATTCTCTATTGAATACATATGTAGTCCAATTAAATTTTTCTACTCCATAATAAAATAAATGATAAAAAGTTAATATTCAGGCTTTATATTTTTTCATTAGCCATATTTACCAATGGTAAGGACAGGATACCAAAAAGAAATACATAATAATGTCTAACACAAGAGAGACTCAAACATAATTTGTGCTTTTCAGTCACAAAGCAAACTTGACAATTGAGAATCAAGAAAATCAAATGTTTTCCTAAATTGCTAGAAATTCAGCCATAATATTTTAATTTTGCCTTGGGGTGCATGGGTGGCTCAGTCAGTTACGCATCTGACTCTTGGTTTCTGCCAGGTGATGATCTCAGGGTCATGAGATCAAGCCCCACGTGGGTACTGCACTGAGTCTGCTTAAGACTCTCTCTCGCTGCCCCTCCCCTCCAAACAAATAAATAAATCTTTAAAAAATATATTTTTATTTTGCCTTAAAGAATTGCCAAATCTTTGCTAAAGAGAAACTGGCCCAAAATTAGGTATCAATTCCCAGAAAGGCTACATCACACTTAGGAACACATGCACTCTGGAAAACATGTATGTGTCCTTCATGGAACTGGCCAGAAGCAGCTACTTATTGGAATCCTATCTTCCATCAACAAGTTTACAGCACTTTAAATTTATGCACTGAACCAAATCTCAGTATCAAAAATGGATGATTACGAATCTAATTCTCATATATAGATACACTGTTAGACTCTATATAAGTATTTAAAATAGTACCAGAATTCAGCCAGGTATGAATTACAATCGTAGTTAACATTTGATTATTTATAGTAGCTTCATGTTCCATGGGTCGATTCCATTTATCAGCTTGTTTGAACCTCTATCAGTTTTATGAAGCTGGTATTTTATGAACCCATTCTACCCAGAGTAGAGTTGGGATTTAAAACTAGGGGGGGTCTTGTTCCAGAGTCTGTCTCTTAACAACCACCTTCATTGCCTCTTGCACAACACAATTTCAGAGTTATATGATAGCTATGATAGCTAAAATGATTAAAGATTTCCTGAACATATAATAGCAAGACAAAAACTAAAATCCAGGCAGCCTGCAACCCCAGTGCTATTGCCTTTCCTTTAGAGAAATTCCTTGATGTAGAAATATACTATGTACAAATGCAACTTGACTCTAATCCATTATGAACAGTAAAAATTAAACAGCATTGTTTTACATCTAAGAATTCATGAAAGTCTAATGACAGTACAGATAATCCATGCCTCTATTAAGAAGTTTGAAGTAAGCACTGTTTTCTTTTTGATAAATTTCCATGAATTAGAGACTTCTGAAGCCTTTAATTATACAAAAAGAAAGGGAAAAAAAAAGTGTTGCAGTGTTTGAAAATCTGCCACACCCAGGAAGGGCTTTATCTGCTAGGATCTGCTCATCTTTGGCAATTCCTTAGCCTCCTGATTCTGATCTTACTTTTGCTGCTTCTCCCTTATTTGCCTGGGTCAAAATGTAATGTGTTTATAGAACATGTATCAATAAAGATTTGTTCACCCATTTGCACGCCTTATAAATTTATAATCCTATTTCCACTGACTTCCTTGACAGGATCAAAGCATCCATGCAATTCTTGCATATGTAAATAAACTGTTTTATTTCATTTTCATACTAACAAATATTGAGAAAGAATAAAGAACTTTTAAAAATTGCACTGCAGATTACTGCCAAGATTGTGATAGAGTATGCAATGAAAGGAAAGTGAGAGGAAAGAAAATGAGAAGGAAAAACAAGAAGAGGTGAGATCGTTTTCTTAAATGTTTTGTAAAAATGATTACAAATTGACACCGAGTACATTTACTTATTTTCTTTGAGGGGTGGGGATGTTACCAACCATTTTTGTCTAATCACACTTAATAGTCTTGGACTTCAGTATGGAAGGTAAAATAAATATTACTACCCACTTTTAAAATAATGAGGGAATAGGGCACAAAAATAATGGATGAAAAGCCAAAAATCTTAAAGCTAGAACACACTATAAATAAGACTTAAATGCAAGTCTCAAACTCCAAAGTCTTTGCTCTTTCCTCCAGAATCACACTGTACCTAGATGTTGCAGCTTTAGGCTTAAAAACAAATGAATAAAATCTTGACAGAAAGACTTCTTTTTATTTTCCCCTGCGATTTCCTTGAGTTACTATTCACAAGTTCCAAGATGCAAAAATGCAAAGGTTAGTCTGTGGAAGTTAAATATGGATAAGTGATACTTTTGAATGAACAGAGGACTGAAACTTGGGGAATGTCTATCTGGTAAACACCAACAACTCAGGGATGCCTAATTAGCTTGAAAAGTTGATTTTATTGGAATTTAACATTTTACTTCACAGAGGAAATATGGATTTCTACTCAGAGAAATAAATAGAATAAGAATTTCTTGGGTTCTATTTCTAATGAATTATATTTAGGTAAATAGTTCTATATCTATTTATCTATCTATGTATCTATAGCTGTAGTTGTATTAATACACAAAATTTTCTGGTGCCATAGACTATAATGTCTCTTTTACGTAACCTTATCAATTTTATATTGCTGTAAAAAATATAGCTAATCACAAACATCAAGGCAAAATGCTGACTAGTTAATTCATTGGGGTCATGACGAATTACTAATCTGACTGATCTCCTTCTTAGTTTTCACCTGATCTGGATAATGTCTCGGCAGCTGTTCACAGCTTAATATCATTGTATCTAATGAGAACACTGAGGTTCAGAGCCCACGGGTTATATATTCTGGTATGGCTGTTTTCTCTTATGCTGTACTTCTAAATTAACAAGTCACAAAAACTTATAAAGGTTTATAAGAACTTAGAAATTCCTATTTCTAGCATGTGGCATAGAAAAAAAAAAAGATTCCAAGGTTAGAAAGTTCTTTTGCTTATTACATAGGGAAAATCATTTTTTCACCAGCTCTCCAAATAAAAACCTTATGATTTCAAAGACAGTTTTTCTCTTCCTTACAAGTTACCAAATCAAAGCACCTCAAATCATCTACCACAGGAATTGTATGACTGCTTTGATTTTAAAAATAAAGAGAGGGATTTTGGAACAAAATTGTGCTGTGGAAAATGAAAATAAATTTTTTATTTTTAAGCCACAGCTGTATGACAAGGTCATTTTCACCAAGTTAAAGATGCATTAAAAATTACTACTTTTGAAAGCCAGCTGTAACTGTAGATAATGTTCATCTTAACAAGGAAACTGATGGGCAGTGAGGGATCCTGATGAAAGCCATGAAACTTTTCCCTATAAAAATGTACATACATTCAACATTTTATGTCTAATTTCCAGAAAGTCCTGGGGCCCAAAGGAAGTCCATCCAATTCCACAGGTTAAAAACCCTGAAAATGAAAACATGACTGCTCTTCAGTTCGGAGTGGCTGAACTGTGAAGTAAATTAACTGCAAGTATGGCAATAAATACGACCGCCCAAGGAATTATTCATTTTCTTTCCTATAATCTAAAGATCTCCAACAATGCATATGAATGTTAAAAATTCAATTGTGTCTAAATCCTATAATTAATTCATCAACCAGTCTGAGTAAAATGGCTTTACCTTAGTTTCCTTATGTATCTGGTTGAAATGGGCCCAAGAGCTTGGTGATAAGTACAAATCTATTTTTTGTACTTTTTCAGAGACAAATTCTTTTAAAATCTGATGAATCCTTCTCTTTTGCTGTAATATATTCACAAATGAAGGCTCATGAAATTCATAAATAGCTAAAGTACTTCAAATATTGAGGCCTATCATTTTTCTCTTAAGAACTCTAACACATTCCTCCCTCTACTTTCTATTTTTAGGCAATTGGAAATGTCTTTTTAAGTCTATAATAGTTGTGTGTGTGTTAGTTAATAATTGCCTCTACTACCCCACCACTCAATGATTCTAACTCCTTGCATTCCAGTTCCATTTTCCTATAGAACATGTTTTCTAAAAGGATGCCAGTGACATCCTGATCCCTAAATCCATATATCTATCCACAGTCTCCATTTGGTTCAGCTTTAGAACCATATACCTTTAAGAATGTGGGGTTTAAAGTCCCAGGAAACAAGATTTTCATCTCAACTTTTTCCCTTATCAGTCTCAGATAATGCAGGTTCTTTTGAAAACTAAGTGAAACAATGAACATAGAAAGTGATAAAAATGTGAGGTGATAAATCATTTCTTTCTTGAAAGTGTCTTGAGTTTTTTGACACCAGATTATTCCAATTACTTCATTTCTCTAGCCATTCATTGTCTCCTGTTTTTCCACTATCCCTTAAATGTTCAAATTCTTAGAGTTGTTCTTTTAGTTTCTTTTTCATTCTATATTCTACATCATTCCTTCTTGAATATCTCACTTCTTTGCATGGATTTAAGTATACGCCTTGAATAATGACCTTCAAACCTGTATCATCAGCACTGATTTATCACTCCTTAATTCAACTCTTGCATTTCTTGTCTGCAATTTATCCACATAGATGTTCCACAACGGCCTCAGCTCAGCATATTAAAAACAGAATGCACCTCTTTCCCAGCAAGTGTGCTCTTCCCTTATTTAGTTAATGGCATCAACATGGTCCTCCTTAACCCAATTGAGTATTTGATCTCTACCATGCTCTCATCTCTACATTCAATTAGTTGTCAAATTCTGTGGGTCCTACCCTCCCAATCCCTCCTGGTGGCTCCCCTGAGACATTCAATGGACCCCTAATTACTCTGCCTGGGGTGTCCTCCACCACACCCAATTCCCCTTCCATTTTAACCATACTAATCCTCTTAAGCCACAGTTAACAATGTGATTGCTAATTTTTTGGAGTAGCTTTCATTTTATTCCTTAATTCAGCCAAAACTTACTGAGTTCCTGTTATGTGTCTTATGTATTAAGAACAACCATCCAATAGAATTGGGCATTTTATAACATCTTTCCAATGTCTCTTTTCTGAACAATTTGTCCAACCCATTTGTTATTCTACTTGTATCTTATGTCTGGTCCTCTCAGCTACTAAATGGTTGACACCCATCTGGTTTCGGTATGCTTTACCCAATGCTTAAAACTTTTTACCTTATCTTAGTCATCCATTTAACCAATGTATATCAGGGCCTTCTATGGAACAGGAACACCTTCGGGGGCTGAGGATACAAAAGCTGGCAAAATTCGTAATAGCCCCGCCCTCAGAGTAAAATGTTGAATTCAAATTCTCAGGGAGTTTAATTCACATTCAATTCTTTTATTTCTTTGCTGAAAGTAACATCCTTCATGAAAAACCTGAATTAGACAACGCTATTCTCCTCCTACTCCCACCCAAACCAACCTTGAGATGTTTCATTTAGCCACAGCTGGTCTCTACACTGGGACTCAGATACCACTTAGCTCTGAAAATCTAGTACAACCTCTTGCTTATTCCACAAAGCCTAAATAATTTGTCTTAACTTCTAAAATTAGACATAATCGGATATAAGTTAACTTGCTTTTCAAATTATTTTCTACTAGTTCTCTTCCTCTAACTTGTGCTTTTATTAAACCTTACTAGTCACCTTTCCCCAAGTTTTTGTTGTTGTTATTGTTTTTGCCTCTCCACAAAATTTCCCGTGACTAGAATTCTGTCAGAATTACACTTTTTTTTTTTTTAAAGATTTTTATTTATTTATTTGACAGAGAGAGACACAGCGAGAGAGGGGAACACAAGCAGGGGGAGGAGGAGAGGGAGAAGCAGGCTTTCCGCTGAGCAGGGTGCCCCATGTGGGGCTCGATCCCAGGACCCCGGGATCATGACCTGAGCTGAAGACAGACGCTTAACGACTGAGGCACCCAGGCGCCCCAGAATTACACATATTTTTAAGGCCCAAGTTGGTTATCACTTCTTTTATAAATCATTTCATGGTCAGTAATTCCAGAGGAATGTCTTTTTTTATTTTTTAAGATTTTATTTATTTATTTGACAGAGAGAGAGAGCATGAGCAGGGAGAGCGGCAGGCAGAGGGAGAAGCAGGCTCCCCACTGAGCAAAGAGCCCAATGCGGGACTTGATCCCAGGACCCTGAGATCATGACCCGAGCCAAAGGCAGACACCAAAACAACTGAGCCACCCAGGCATCCCAGGAATGTCTTTTTTAATGTTTGGAATATACATATGGATCTTGTAAATTCTCTGAGTTAAATTTGAGGTTTAATTGTTTTGGTAATAGTCTTATCCCCCCATTAGAATACAATAGTTCTTATTAATTATTGTTTCTCCTACAGTATATTCCATGAAGTCCTTATTCAAAGACAAGTAATGAAGATATTATAATCAAAATATCAATTCATTAACCTTCCTTTTCTCCCACCCTCAAACTAGAACGGGCATCCAGACACATTGAAACATAATAGGAAATACAATGAAATTATGAGGTAAAAAAAATCTGAGTATTCTCCCCAGGATCACCACTAACTAATTCTCTAACTTTGGACAGACTTTTCAACATGTCTAACTGGGAAGGAAGATATCCCGTTAACAGGGAAGAGTCTGAGGAAAGACACAGATAATTACTGACAGGATGTATATGAGGTGGAAGTTTGGAGGGTAGGCTCCAAAGTGACAGAAATATTTGAGCCTTGATTTTACCACTTATTATTAGCGTCACCTCAGCAATTTCACCATTTGAGGCTTACTTCCACATCAGTAAAATGAAGATAATAACAAGACAGTTTGAAGATTTAATTAGTTTATAAAAATAAAGCAAATAAAATAGTGTCTGGAACATAGTAATCTAGCTATTATTACCCCTTAGCTTTATTGTTTTACTGTCCAAAAAACTGGAAATGGTGTAGTTGGTCTTAGACTCTATTATTTATTCATCTCCTGCACTCTAATGCAGTAATATGAAAATAGGTTTAAGTTATTCCAAATATTTTATATTCAACCATGTCATAATTGCTCTACAGAAACGCACTTCATCGTTCACTTATGTTCTGCAAATTGAGATCCTCTGTAAGTCTTACTTTTACTTCATTACTGTCAGTTGATATAGTGAAAAGTTGCCTGATCAAGGCACAATAAAATATAGCCCATATCCATTATTATTAGGGAGAAAAAGCCAAAATGATACCGTAAGTTGGCTATTTATATCGGTTTTATTAATCAAATAAATTAGAATGAAATTTAACAAGACAGACATATGGCATTTTACTCTATAATGACCATGAAAAAGATTCAATGACGGTAGTTTTATAACAAGCTCTTAAGCCTTGGATACACATCCAGCCGATGCTTGGGAGATTATGACCATTCCCATTATTTGGAAACAAACTTCCCAATGTTTTACCTGACATTTTTCTTGCTAAATTTAACAGAGAGGTAATAAACAATATTGGTTCTTCAGTGCAAAATATGCTTCAGGGACTCTTTATCTTTTATAACTATATATTTCAAGAAGTGTTCTAAAGTTTTATAAATGCTTTTTACTTCACAGGTGCTTGAGGCTGGAAGGGATCCTGAGAGGTCATCACCCTGCCTTAAGGCAGAGTGAACCTAACATCTCCTAAAGGAAAAAGAGGAAGAATTTAAGTATTCCACTACTCTTCTGTAGGACCACCCTCCTCGACCCCCTATCCCTGCTCCCCCAAACCAAACCCACCTTAGTAAGGGTATGCATGCAAGAGCAAAGCTACTTTAATTTTTGTATTTTAATTAAGGCATAGCAAGCTTCAGATGTGATGATTAATTTAAATACAGAAAATAATCCTTAATAGAAAAAGCCTCAATATTGGAATGTCTATTATTATCATCATTAAATTCAGTTATTATTTTTCAATCATAATGATCTAATTAAGTTTAAATATTTGTGCATTTCACATTAGCAGATATTCCTCTGAATAGTGTTGTCCCAAATTTTATCACTTTACAAAAAAAGGAAACTGTTGCTTAGCAATAAGGAAAGACAAAGGCTTAAAAATGCATCTCAAAAGATATTGTAGTCAACCATAAGAAGTCATAGTAAATGATGATATCTAAAGGAATGCTTGAATGTGGAAACTCAATGAGAAAAGAACTGTTTCCTATTAGCTTTAACAGCAGGGTTTGTTATCATTTAAATACACGCTCCAATACACTTAGTGTTTTGTGCTACATTTAACAAGATTAAGTGAACACACACTGTTTCAACTCAAATCTTTATCGGAAATCAGAGGCAAGCCTCATTTCTTGCCAAAACATTCTCTTGTGGCTCATTCTTGGAGCAAATTCCATATCAGGAAATCTGTTTACCCAGGTGGACCACTGATCAATTAAAGGATTTTCCTTTCAGGTAATTCTGCTTTACTGAACTTTGAAAACTTTATCTGAAAATTCTAAAAAGTAGATGCATCTGATATGCTATAAAGACTATAATTTTAATAAAATGAAAATGGCATTCAAATATAGCAAATAATTAAAATTAGGATAAGCTCTCAAAGTTCTTACATGATCTCACTATAATGCTACAAATAATTAGATTCTGAGGAAAAGTAGTAGATACTAGATAGCTTACCCAAAAGAACAAAGTGTCTCATTGTCTCATGTGTTAATTTCCCCCTTGACGGAAAAAGCTTGAACTGCCTGAGGTAAGCTTCCAGGAACATTACAAAAGAGGTGCCCACATCTCAACTTTCAGATAATCTTACTGAAAATTTTAGCCCATCATATCATCCTAGACACCAGATTCCCTTTTAAAGTACAACACATCTCTCATTTCTTGCATTTTATATTATCTTATAAGGTATTTCTCCTTTCATTTATATCATGCAAGTATACATATTTTGAATCTAGTTCACTATACATCTATATTTTATAAAATATTTTTTATGTTCTAGCTCAAGTTCAACAGATGTATATAGCTTCTATTGTTTTAGTTTTCCACATTTGTAAGTAATAAAATAGTATGACTGTATGATGCATGATATAAAAGTGCTTTTGCCACACTTCTATTTGTCTTGTAGGTAATTTAAAAATCCAGTTATTTGGGTATGACATACCTTGATGGGTCTTTGGCATTTTCAATTAATTATGGGAGACTAAAATCTCCTATAAATAAAAGACTAAAATAAAAGGCTTTATAAAAGACTAAAATCTTTTTTATCTTTTTCTAAATCATCTACAATGACATGATGACAAGGTGATAGTCATGTTTTTTGTGGTAGGCAGAATAATGGCCCCAAAGATGTGACTTCTTTATGGGTTATCTTCTCATTCATAAATGTGATACATCATACATGTTTGTGTCCCAACTCCTAGCGCCCCATCTTTTATTGAATAAATCTATATGTTGAGTGTATTAATGAATCATCAAAAGATACCTAGAGAATTTCTTATAACAAATTATACAAAAGTATGATATTAGTTCTACCTGTATAAATATTATGCTTCACCTTTAAAGAGAAAGGTAAAAAATGAGAAGAGAGGATAGCATAATATGAATTGTGCACATCTAAAAAGAGTATCTTTGGGAAGCATCTTTGGGAAGAAAAAGACAGTAACAATGCATCTGTGACATCATTTTCTTTTAGACTATGTGTTCTAGTGTCAAGAGCATCTTCTTTAAAGATAATTATCAAATTCTAGTCCTACTCTACTTATTTGGTCTTGGCTAAGTTACTGATATGTTTTGAGCCTAGATTTCCTCATATGTCAATAGGGGCTTCAATTACTACCTTGTCAAGTATGTTAACAAGCTAGTCATTCATTAAAATCTAGTCTCTTTTTCTCTGAGCACACAGTTGGCTCATATTCCTCAGCCCTTCTTTTATGACCAGTCATAGGTCTATGTGCTGGTCAGTGAGATAAGAGGATAAATGAAATGTGTCCCATAAAACCTGCCCCATGCAATCCTCTGTTCCCTTGCCCTTTCTGCCTAATGGAGGGGAACTCCAAGGGAGATCTTGCAAGCCAGAGGCTAGAGATGGCAGAGCCACTGATCCTCAGGGGTCCTAAGTGACTAAGCAAAGCCCTCCTATTGCTGTGTCTCTGTTATTTTATGTAATCAACAGCCAAACAATACCTTCATATAGTTGAACCACTTTACACTTGGCTTGTTTTGTTATCACAACTTAATCTACGCTAATTTGTGTGTGTGTGGTTTGGAGCCTACTCAGGTGTTTCTCAAAAAAAAAAAAAAATAGGTTTCATTGTAAGTATTTTATTAGTTTTTAATTACTATAAGAGAAATTACTACAAATTTTGCAGCCTAAAATGAAACATTTATTACCTCACAATTTCCATAGGTCAGGAGTACAGACATACCTTTACTGGGTCCTTTACTCAGGGTGTCACAAGAATGCAACAGAATGTCAGCTGGAACTAAGTTCTTATCAAAAGCTTGTGGCCTTTTTCCAATGGTCCCTTGCAGCTGAAAAACCCATGGCTGCTTGCTTTTTCAACAGGAAAAAAAATGCTCTGATATCCAGATGCTTTTTCAAAGGGTTTATCTGATTAAGTCACACTCACCCCCAAAAATCTCTTAACTCAAATTCAGCTGATAAGGGACCTTAATAACATCTGTAAAATCTGTTCATCTTGTCATATAACATAAACAATCACTGAAGTGATATCCTACCACTGTGCCATATTCTGTTGGCTAGAAGTATCACAGGATCCACCGATTAGCAAGGGGAGGGGATTGTACAAGGGTGACTAGTTGACTGTCTCTACCAGTTTTCTATTCTTACAGTGGTGATCAGAGGAACAGAAAGAATTAACACAATTAGAGGTAAAGAGAAGAAAGTGCCATGGGAAGCTCCCAGTATCTCAGTGCATTCTGTTAAGTTATATGAGAAAGACTGGAGTGTGAAAACCAGCTCCAAAATAGTTCAAGCCTAAAAATTAAACTGTACCAACTTATGTAGCAAGTATTGGAAAGAGATTAGAACTACCTTCAGTGAACTAGGAAGACTACGTAAGGGCCACAAAGTAACATGACATAGCAAATATATGGATTAAAATGCAATGAAGTAAATATGATAATCTAAATATTGATTATTTAGGTATTTTGTTACATTTGCATTTTCTATCTGCATTATTTAAAAGTCATTGAAAAGAATGGGTGAACTAGAGGTCAGAAAATTTCTATAACTCATTTGCTAACTTACCAAAAACCTTCATTTTCTAGAGAAAAAGTATATTTGAATGGAAAAGTCCAGAGTAAATCTGATTACTCTTTTAGGGAGTTTAGGAAAGAAAACAATAGGGGAAAAATGAAATCTTAACTGCAATTTGGTTGTGCAATTTATTTTTCATATTTTCTGTTACTGGCCTTTTCAACATCATTTTTATGGTCTAGGCTAAGAAGTTAAATTAGACCATATTTTACACTACTGCTTTAAAGAGGTGAATTTTAGTTATTTTTATATCATTTAATTTTATTTTACAAACACTGGAGAGTATTGACCTCTATGTTCTAGGCATTTTTAAAATATATAAGCAAAACAATTTATTTCCAAAAACTAATATATGAGGCATGTACTGTTTGTAGCCCCACTTTCCAGATGAGGAAATGGAAGCCCAGACAGAATTAAAGGGTGTAACTGGACTGTTTATAATGTCTGTGCTTTTAACCCAGACATCGTGATGTCTGTTCTCGTGGCTGACTTGCTTCCACTACTGCATATGCTTGACTTCTTCTGATGCTCCTTCCTCTGACTCCCCCCATCCACACAGAAGGAAAAAGAGGACAAAGTCATATTTCCTATAATTTTCAGGAAATATTTATTTGGTAGTTTCTCATTTGGCATAAGAAAATTGACAACATTAGAGAATAATGTAAATGGCCTACACATTTTAGAAGAGCGTCAAAATCCAGAGGCAGGCCTCTCATAGTACTATCATAAAATGGCTGCATACTAGTAAAACATTGGAGGTTGTAAGAAAAGAGTTAACATAGCTTGTATAACTGCTATTCTTACAAAGACCTGCCTGCAAGTTTGGCCCTCGGCTGGCATCTGGGAACTTGCATCTCAGAAATTCCCAGTTCCACAAGTTCTGGCTCATCACTCCTTAACTAATAAGCATGGTTTACTGTGCCTAAAGTGTTTGTACAATGTAGTTTATACCAAACATCTTCTTTCTTTCTGTTATCTTGGAATTTGGGTACATGTGATGCAGAGAGTGCCTATGTGACCAGGCCAAATAAAAACCTGGAACATAAGCAGAAAAATAGTGAAGACAAAAACAGGAACAAAGAACATGTGCAACAAATAGAATAAAACCAAAATGGCATATATAATTCCAACTATATCAATAATCACTTTGAACAACAATGACCAAAATAGACCAATTAAAAGATAAAGACTGTCAGAATGGATTCATAAACAAGCCCCAATTATATGTTGTCCATAAGAGTTCTATTTTAAATGTGAAGACACACAGACTAAGAGTATATGGATGGAGAAAAATACACCATGTTAACACAAATCAAAAGAAAGCAAGAGTAGCTACACTAATTTCAAACAGAGCAGATTTCAAAGCAAGGGGAGTTATCAGAGATAAAGAAGTGCATTATGTAGTGCCAAGGGGGTCAATTCTCCAAGAAGACATAGCAATCCTAATAATGTATACACTTAACAAAAGAGTGTCAAACTGTGTGAAGCAAAAAAAATAACAGAATTGCAAAGAGAAACAGATGGAGACTATCTACCATAGTTGGAAACTTCAACACTACCCTATCAGAAACGGACAGGTCCAGTAGGCAGAAAAGGCAGTAAGAATATAGTTGAATTCAACAATACTATCAATGATTGTGTATAATGAACATCTATAGACTTCATCCAAAAATAGCAGACTACACATTTTTCTCAAGTTCATATGGAACATTCATCACGATATAGTCATAAAAACTATAGTCTGAGTTATAAAACACACCTTAACCAATTTAAAATAATAGAAATAATACAATGTCTGCTTTCAGATCACAATGGAATTAAACTAGAAATCAGTAACAGGAGGATAACTGGAAAATCCCCAAATACTTAGAGATTAAACAAAAGGGTCGAAGAAGAAATCTCAAGAGAAGTTAAAAAATATTTTGAACTAAATGAAAATGAAAACACAACTTATCAAATATGTGAGATGCAGCAAATCAGTGCTTAGAAATCTTGGATTGAATGCATATATTAGAAAAAAAGGAAGAACTAAAACCAATAATCTAAGTTTTCTCTTAGGGAAACAAGGGAAAAAAGATCAAATTAAATCCAAAGTAAGTTGGAAGGAAGGAAGGAAGGAAGGAAGGAAGGAAGGAAGGAAGGGAAAGAAAGAAAGATTAGAACAGAAATCAATGAAATGGAAAACAGAAAATCAATAGAGAAAATCAACAAAACCAAAAGCTGGTGCTTTGAAAATATCAGTAAAATTTATAAGCCTCTAACCAGACTAAGAAAAAAAAATCATATGATTATATCAATAGATGCAGATGCAGAAAAAGAATTTGATAAAATGCAACACCAATTTATGATAAAAATGCTCAGTAAACTAGGTATAAAGGGGAACTTCCTCAATTTGGTAAAGAACATCTACAAAGAACCTACAGTAACATCACACTTAATGGTAAGAGACTAGAAGCTTTCCCTCTAAGATCAGGTAAATGGTGAGGATGTCCCCTCTCTACACTCCTTTCCCACATCATACTAAAGATTCTAGCTAGTTCAATGAGACAAGAAAAAGAAATAAAAGCTATACAGACTGGGAAGAAAGAAAATTGCCTTTGTTCACAGATGACATGATTATCTACGTAAAAAATCTGAAAGAATTGAGAACGCCAATAACAAAACTTGTGGATCTATTGTGCAATTATAGATTGTGCAGGATACAAGGCTATTATACAAAAGTCAATTGCTTTCCTATATACTAGTAACAAACAAGTGAAATTTGAAATTAAAAACACAGTATCATTTATATTAGCATGCAAAAATAGGAAATATATAGATATATGTCTAACAAAATATATAGAAAATCTACACAAATAGAAATATAAAACTCTGATGAACAAAAACAAAGAGAACTAAATAAGTGAGGAAATCTTCCATGTTCCTGGATGGGAAGGATCAACACTGTCAAGATATCAGTTCTTCCCATTTTTATCTATAGATTCAATGCAAGCCCAATCAAATCCCAGGAAGTCATTTTATAGATATCAACAAACTGATTCTAAAGTTCATATGAGGAGGAAAAACATACAAAATAGCCAACAAATTTGAGGACTGACACTACCGGCTTTAAGACATACTATAAAAGTCTAGTAATCAATATACAGCAATATTAACAAAAACGCAGACAAATAGATAAATGGAACAGAAGAGAGAACACAGAAGAGACCCACTTAAGTATAATCACCTGATCTTTGACAAAGGAGCCAAAGCAATAGAATGGAGCCAAGATATTCTTCTTGACAAATGATGTTGGAACATCTGAACATCAACATGCAGAAAATAAATAAATTTTAAAAATTAAAAAATAAAAAGAATCTAGATACAGATCATACACCTCTGACAAAACTGAATTCAAAATGGGTCACATACCTAAAAATAAAATACAAAACTATAAAATTTCTAGAAGACAACAAAGGAAAAAACCTAGATGACCTTGGGTATGGCAATAACTTTGAAAGATGTTTCAATCATATGTCAACAGGGAAATGCAATATAAACAATGAGATACCACTAGATATCTATTAGAATGGCCAAAATATGGAACAGTGGCAGCACCAAATGCTAATGAAGAAGTGAAGCAGCAGGAACTTCCATTCATTGCTGGTGGTGTCCCTTTGTAAGGCAATTTGGTAGTTTCTTACAAAATTAAACATACTCTTATCATAAAATACAGCAATCATGCTCTTTGCAAATGAATGTAAAACATGTCTAAACCTGCACGTGAATGTTATAACAGTTTTACTCATAACTGCCAACCTTGGAAGCAACGAAGATATCCTTCAGTAGGTGATGGATAAATAAACTGTGGTACATCTGGATAAAGGAATATTGTTCACCATTAAAAAGAAATGAGCTATGAAGCCATGAGAAGACATGGAAGAATATCAATGCATATTACTAAGTGAAAAAAGTTAGTATGAAAAAGGCTATATACTCTTATGATTTCTCTATATGAATTCTGGAAAAAGTAAAACAATAGATACAGTAAAAACACCAATGGTTGCCAGGGGTTGGTTGGATGGAGGGATGAGTACATAGAGCGTGGAGGATTTTTGACACAGTGAAAATAATCTATATTACAACATAATGATGAATACGTACATTAAATATTTGTCCAAACTCATAGGACACCAAGAGTGAATTACATTGTAAATTAAAGACTTTGGGATATTATGATGTATCAGCATAAATTCATTGATTGTAAGAAGTATACCACTTTTGTGAAGGATGTTGGTTATAAGGGAGGTTACGCATCTGTGAGGGTAAGTGGTATATGGGAAATCTCCATACCTTCCCCTCAATTTTGCTATGAACCTAAAACTGCTCTAAAAACATAAAGTCTAATAATGAAAAAATGAAAGAAAAATCTAATGATTAAATATGTTGGAAGAAACATAAAAAAAAAGAAAAGACAGTCTCTTCAACAAATGGTGTTGGGAAAATTGGACAGCCACATGCAGAAGAATAAAACTGGACCATTTCCTTCCACCACACACAAAAATAAAATCAAAATGGATGAAAGACCTAAATGTGAGACAGGAGTCCATCAAAATCCTAAAGGAGATCACAGGCAGCAACCTCTTTGACCTCAGCCGCAGCAACTTCTTCCTAGAAACATCGCCAAAGGCAAGGGAAGCAAGGGCAAAAATGAACTATTGGGACTTCCTCAAGATAAAATCTTTTGCACGGCAAAGGAAACAGTCAACAAAACCAAAAGACAACCGACAGAATGGGAGAAGATATTTGCAAATGACATATCAGATAAAGGGCTAGTATCCAAAATCTATAAAGAACTCATCAAACTCAACACCCAAAGAACAGATAATCCAATCAAGAAATGGGCAGAAGACATGAACAGACATTTTTCCAAAGAGGACATCCAAATGGCCAACAGACACATGAAAAAGTGCTCAACATCACTCGGCATCAGGGAAATCCAAATCAAAACCTCAATGAGATACCACCTCACACCAGTCAGAATGGCTAAAATTAACAAGTCAGGAAATGACAGATGTTGGTGGGGATGCGGAGAGAGGGGGAACCCTCCTACACTGTTGGTAGGAATGCAAGCTGGTGCAGCCACTCTGGAAAACAGTATGCAGTATGCAGGTTCCTCAAAAAGTTGAAAACATAGCTACCATACGACCCAGCAATTGCACTACTGGGTATTTACCCCAAATATACAAATGTAGTGATCCAAAGGGATACATGCACACCGATGTTCATAGCAGCAATGTCCACAATAGCCAAACTACAGGAAGAGCCAAGATGTCCATCTACAGATGAATGGATAAAGAAGATGTGCTATATATATATATATACACATACATATATATATACACATACATATATACACATACATATATATATATACATACATATATATACACATACATATATATATATACAATGGAATATTATGCAGCCATCAAAAGGAATGAAATCTTGCCATTTGCAATGACATGGATGGAACTGGAGGGTATTATGCTCAGCAAAATAAGTCAATCAGAGAAAGACAAGTATTGTATGATCTCACTGATATGAGGAATTCTTAATCTCAGAAAACAAACTGAGGGTTGCTGGAGTGGTGGGGGGTGGGAGGGATGGGGTGGCTGGGTGATAGACATTGGGGAGGGTATGTGCTATGGTGAGCCCTGTGAATTGTGTAAGACTGATGAATCATAGACCTGTACCTCTGAAACAAATAATACATTATATGTTTTAAAAAAAAAAGAGAGAGAGAGAGAGACGATAGTAGGAAGGGAAAAATGAAGGGAGGGGAAATCAGAGGAGGAGATGAACCATGAGAGACAATGGACTCTGAGAAACAAACTGAGGGTTCTAGAGGGGAGGGGGGTGGGAGGATGGGCTAACCTGGTGATGGGTATTAAAGAGGGCACGTATTGAATGGCGCACTGGGTGTTATATGCAAACAATGAATCATGGAACACTACAGCAAAAACTAATGATGTAAGGTATGGTGATTAACATAACATAATAAAAGTAAATTTAAAAAAAAGAAAGAAAGAACGTGTACACTGACTCTCTAATGCTTTTCCCTGGTAGTTAACGTTTTTTGCGGTGTGTTCCTTTACTGTACTCAAACAGCTGTCATGAGTCCTGTTGATGCCTCCTAGTGACTCGTCCCGGGGACCCTCTAGACAGGAGGCCATAAGAGTTTGCACAAGGCTCCTAATTGTCATAATTGCTTTTATTTATTTTTCAAGTTTGTTAGTGATAACATGGTTATATATCACTGTGCTTTAATTTTCCTGACTGGAGTCATTGTAATCCTTAATCAATAAGGACATTTTATTTGACAGATGATTATAAAATAATTATTAATCAGTGCAACTTATAAAACTTTGTGCAGAGAATCACTAAATTGGGAATAATAGGATTTTGTTACAACCATGCTTAAAAGAATGCGAAGTACTGATATACTTTATATACAAATAGATATAAAATCAGTGAAAGAGTATTAGTACTCATCTGCTGTTTGTGGTGGGTATTTGCTCAAAGTGGCCAGTGAAACTACATCTACAGAAAATGTTGTAGCCCTCTGCCCATATTCTCTTTAAGACTGAGCCTCCAGAAATGTCAGTTGCTGACAGGTCTCAGTTGAGACCCCTCCTTTGGAACTACCCTTGCCAAAGGTAACACTGCCTCACCACATATGGTCATTCAACTTTTTGCTCTGCCCAAACCTCCTACCCTCACTTCCATGTGGGTTTTATTTTCTGTTTACTCCCCAATAACTTCCTGCCAACAAATCTCTACCTCAGATTTCTTTTTTCAGGAAACCGGACTTAAGGAAAAGAAATAATGTATAAAGTCTGTTAAATTTCTAAAGGAAAACAGTCTACCTGGGTCTTCACGATGTCTTTCAATTTATAAAACAAGTCTAATTTAAGAATTGGTAAGCTGAAACATGATCTTCCTATCATAAATTCCACTGTAATGAATAGACATTATGCTGCAATCTAATAGCATATCATAGGCAGATTTTTCAATCCCAAGCCATTATGCAAAAGAAATAGTAAAAATTACCTTTTAAATTTTAGCACAAATAATGCAATATAATATATAACTGAATTATATGATTTTTTTAAAATATGGCCATTGCAGTCCAAAAAATTTTTGTCAAATAAGAAGTTAAATTTCTCATTTGTAAGATTGTAATCCTCCTCTTTTAATGCTTATTTAATCAACAAGTATTTTTTAAGTGCTTTCCATATGCCATCACCGAATGTTCTGGGGACATGAGAAAAACATTAAACATAGGATCTCTGCACAAAGAGCTTGAAATCAAGAGGGGATTCAAGGGTTATATACACCAGTAAATACTAAAAAAAATTAGAACTGCCTTCAACAGTGTGACTTACTAAGTGCCAGATACTATTGGTTGCTTAAATCTTTCTTTTTTGCCTATAGAATGCTCATTCTGTTTGGAACATGAATGAATTTCATGACTAGTACCAGCCAATGACATAAATAAATTAAATAAATAAATAAATAAATAAATAAATAAATAAATAAATAAATAAATAAATAAATAAATAAAAATGATTTTCCAGGCTCTTTTGTAATTAGTGTTGGCCCTGTGGCCTGTTTGTGGACAATAAGATGTAAGGAGATATCAGCAGAAGGGCTAACAGTGTTACTTCTTTGACTTCCTTCTCTGAACGCAGAATGAACAGTTGACTCTTGAATAATATGGGTTTCAACTTACAGGTCCACTTATTCATGGATTTTTTTCCAGTACAGTGTTATAAATGTATCTTCCTTATGAATTTCTAAACATTTTCTTTTATCTGGTTTCCTTTATTGTAATAATATAGTATTATTACAAAAATAAAAATCTTTTATTTTTCCTCAAATTTTTATGTAGATACATTTCCATTCAACTGAGAAACATGCTATCAAATAAAATTATAGCAATACAAGCATAAGCATTGTTTTAACGGTTTTGTTATTACAAACAACACTGAAATAAATCCAAATCTAAACCTTGTTCTTATGGGCAAGAGTTTCTAGTATGGGATTTCTGGGGCATAATCTACGTACATGTCCATGTATTTTCTAGATACTGGCAATTGGCTCTTCAGAGCTACACTACTCTGTACTCATAGTAAACATATATGGAAGTACCCGTGTCTCCACAACCTTTCCAAAATTAATACCGTCAGACTTAATTTATTTTTTCAATATGGAGGGTAACAATAGTATTTCACTGCCATCTTAATATGTTCTCCAAGACTAGCAGCTGAGAACTTTCTCATATGTTTCTTTCAAGATTTGTTTTAGTTCATGTTATTTTTACACTTCAGGTGCATTAGGTGTTTTAGCATAAGAGAGACCTGCAACTAAAATATATCAAAATAATTTAGAGGTAAGGCAGAAGATATGAAAATATCCATGTGGTAGGACAAGGTTCAAGAACTAACTCAAGGAGATATCAAGGAGAATTAAATCAACATTCTAGAAAACTTCCAAGCATTTGAGGAATGACTTCAGTCATCCAGGTTACTGGCTTGAGAGGCACAGCTCTAAATAAATATTTTAGGGTTTTCTTTTCTGCTCTTACAAAAAAAACCATGCTTTTTAGCACATAAACCTTTCTAGCTACTGGATTTAGCAGTCACAGGGCCTCACTGGGCATGTTTAACCACTTTTCAAATGCATATGAGAAGAATTCTCTTTCTGAAACTCAGTTCAGTCCTAAATATAAAGTTATAAATGTGAAAGCATCCATGTGTATTCTAAAACACTGTACAAATGTAAGGAATTACCTTCATTACCTAGTGTTATTGGAGTTAAATTCTAGGAGATTGAGTAGTGTATTTCAAGTGGCACATCTGAATATAAGAAGTGAACACATTTCTTTTAAGATTATGAATACTGATGCAAAATCCACCCTGGAATTACCTTATATAAAATGAAAGTTTAATTTCCTTAAAGTGTATGCCATTTCGGGGCACCTGGATGGCTCAGTCGTTAAGCAACTGCCTTCGGCTCAGGTCATGATCCCAGGGTCCTGGAATCGAGCCCCGCATCGGGCTCCCTGCTCAGCGGGAAGCCTGCTTCTCCTTCTCCCACTCCCCCTGCTTGTGTTCCCTCTCTCGCTCTCTCTCTCTCTGTCAAATAAATAAATAAAAATCTAAAAAAAAAAAAAAAAAGTGTATGCCATTTCATTCCCTAGCGTGTAGCAGCAAATTGTTTGCTTTTTACTTTGGTGCTACAGATGCCAGAGAATATTTCTCACATCATTTGAACAGAGGCTTTGGTCTCCAATAGATGGAAATGTGAACTAGGTTATCCTTCCCAAAGTCACAAAAAAATGCAACTGTGGAACTCACTCTTTCAAATTTCAATGAGAAAAAAGTCCCTAGATCTAGAGAATTTTCTTTGAAATGACAAATCTTTTGTTTTATTCTGTTCTGTTTTCATGGAGCATAACATTACAGCAATGAATTTGTTGGTATCTCTGAATGCCCTAAAGTTCAGAAGAACAATAACTATAAACCATGATTATTCACAAGTTTTTGCTGTACATGCAAACTCTTGAATCACAATCACCATTGTCATTCCTTTTATGTGAAGAAAATAATGCAAATGATTTCCAAGGAATGACACACATCTACACTTGAAGCATTGGATAAGTAATTTTAAATTCTCTTTTATTTTTATTTCAATAAATGTGCAATAGTGAAGCAGCAGTTTATAACCCTTGACTACAAGTCAGGAAGTGAAGAAGTTTTGACTGAGATCACCCAACCAACATGACTGTACATAAATTTCCAATACGAGTAAGATTCTCTTCCAAAGAACCCATACAAACACAAACTCTCTCTCTCTCTCTCTCTCTCTCTCTCTCTCACACACACACACACACACACACACACACACACACACCCTTGGGGATAACCTTTCCTTCAAGGGAAAGAATGGGCCTGTAAATCAACTTTCTTTAGACACAATGGCTAGTTATTAGAGATTTCATCTTTTCAGCTAGGCAAGATAATTTCCGAAAAGGTTTCCCCAACGTAGATTTTGAATTGGAAAACAGTTACTGTAAATTAATATAATGTCACTGGTTTGAGAGGAAAGATTTGTGTGCTCTTCCTCCAAAGGCTAGAAACTGAGCATTCTTTGTTTATTATCGTCCTCTTCATGTCTCCTTTTTTATAAGAGAAGCCTGAAGAGCTGTTTGCCACGAAGGCCACATTTTCTATTAAGCATAACTAATCAAGCACACATACATACCACGTGTAAATGACACTCACTTCAGCATTGCTACTTTACCTAGTAAAAATTCTTTAAAACACACACTTCTTGAATGATCATTTTACCCTCTGCTTTTGAAAGTACCCAGGCTTCAGAGAAGTTTTATAAAACAGATTTGCTATTGATATAACATGGCAATTTGCATTAAAATCTATATGAACTCACAGTCCTAAAAACTGTGTAGAAGGCACTTTGATAATGGACCGTGTTCACTGATTGGTTTTCTTCTATTTATTTCAACTACTGTCTTGGCATTATGTTTTCAGGTGTATTTTACTTGTTCGTTTTGACCTCAAATCATATTCAAGAAAGCCCATAGCTATTTGGTTGTAGAATAGGGAATATTCATTTGTTTTTCCATATGAACTTGTCCAACTGTACCAAAGTAGTCAAACTGTTCAAATGTTTATATTTCATAAAATTACATATGTTAGACAAAAGTTATGTCCCACTTTCTAGTCTATTTGTTTTAAGGGGTACAATTTAGTGACAATTTACCCAAATCCTTTCAATGTAGTAATACAATACTGTTAATTTTTTTTAATTAAACACATCTCAAGAAATAGTCTTCCTACAAAATGAGCTATGATTATTAATTTGACAGCTTTGAAGGAATAAAATGGGATTTAACTTTGTGAAAAGGTCAGCATGTAGATTTTTCAGCTTCTAGAAGTGGCCCTGAAAGCCACTGCTGGTAGAGATTGATATAAGTGGATCAATCCAAAACTTCCCCATGTCTGGTGATTTCTCCCACCAGTAAATATGAAATCATAGTGGCAGGTCATCTTTAAGGAAAAGCTTTGCTTCAGGAAGTTCTGAGTATCTAAGCTCTCTCACTATGACTAAAAATCTTTGATGATAGAATTTGACCACAACAGGGTCCCTCCTTCATTTACCCTTCATCATGTATCAACAATTATCTGATAATAGATAGGGAAAGAACATGTGGTTGGCCATCTCACAACAATACATTAAACAGATACTTAGTGCCAAACGAATCTTTTGTTTTCCCAAGCTAATGAAGCCAGATAGAGATTAATATGCTTCCACCATTCTGGGTGCTAACTATGAACACCTTTTATTGTATATCTATAAATAGCAGGCAAGTAATAGTGCTTAATGATAATAAATATCCAAGAGGAGATCTAAATTTAGGGATAATTTGCATGCAATACTGTATTCCCTCAAAAGTCAGGAGACTGTGGTTCCTAACCCCATAGAGCATAGGAATTATATTTCTATTTCTATATTCCTCATTTAAACTTAGTTTGTTCAGTCATGAAGGCACTGACTTTTCAATAAATGTGTTAATGAAAAATTTTAAATCTTTTCCTGTTTTGAAGTATAACTTTTGCAACAATGGCAAATCAGCAGATTGCCCTATGTTGACACTCCTACTCTCAAATTATTATTTGCGTGATAGATAATCACACTTTTTTTTAAGACTTTTTATTTATTTATTTGACAGAGAGAGAGAGAGTGAGAGAGAGAGCACAAGCACGGGGAGTGACAGGCAGGCAGAGGCAGAGGGAGAAGCAGGCTCCCCGGGAGCAAGGAGCCCGATGTGGGGCTCGATCCCAGGATCCTGGGATCATGACCTGAGCTGAAGGCAGCGCTTAACTAACTGAGCCACCCAGACGCCCAATAATCACACTTTTTTTTTTCCTAAGATTTTATTATTTATTCATGAGAGACAGAGAGAGAGAGAGAGGCAGAGGGAGAAGCAGGCTCCCAAGGAGCAGGGAGCCCGATGTGGGGCTCGATCCCAGGACTCTGGGATCATGACCTGAGCTGAAGGCAGACGCTTAACCATCTGAACCACCCAGGTGCCCCAATAATCACACTTTTTAAGTTTAAAAACAAACAGCCTGTTTTACTCCTTTTTCTTGGTACTAAATGCTGACAATGCTATTTTCTCTTTAAAACTATCTTAATGGTCTAAGACACTGTACTTTATGATAAACAAATATTCAGTTTAATTGAATACCTAAGCTTATGAAGGAAAAAAATCAGAACACTGGTGATGTAACAGAGTATAAGCCCCAGACAGAAATTACAACCTTAACTTAAAAATGTTACTGTGTTTAGATTGTTGAATTTTATTACAAATTATTTACGGATTTTTCTTCAGATCAGAAAAAAATATATAAAATTAGGCACTGAGTTTTAATTGTGAAATATTTTTCTAGGATTATTTGAGAAAAGAATTCACTTTGACCCTATTTCACTGAATTAACTTGGTATGTCTTACTAAAATCTCATTGCATAGAACTCTCTCTGACACTAATTTAGAGTAATACTATTCATCGATGGACTTTAGAGAAGCTGAAAAAACAATGTAGAGAAAAAATAATTTTTTTTTTCCATTGACCCTGCTGTCCCCTGAATGTTATATCAAATAGTGAGTGTGAAAATGTACAGTAAGTGTTATTCTGGTCCCTAATTTAAAGTGTAAGATAGGCTGTGAATTTGTCCTGATGTTTTTATGACAAGCAACCTTAGCATAGAAATATTATGAAAAGCAAATCTTAGGACAGTAGGAGTTCAGAATGTTGGATGGACTTATCATCAGAGAACTACTAAGAGTTATCATAAGATAATCCCAGTGAACCTCAATAATCAGTTGTAAATGCCATTCAAGCTAACAAAATAAAAATATTTCCTTGAAGCAAAGAAGACAGCAGAAACACTAGTTAGATATAGAAAAGCTCTTCAAAACCTGAACAATATTAGTTGGCTTCCTTGAATAGTTTCTGCATTTTTCAATTAGGTAATTTGTTTTGTTTCTCAAGAAAACAACTTTTGCTTTAAATATAATGATTTTCTTATACATCTTTGACATTAATCCAGTTTGGTTAAACAAGGAAAAAATACCTCATTATTTTTAAGACAAATCTTATTAAGTTAGTGATTATTTTTCTTCACTGAACAAGTTTTTGCTAAAAGGTACAACAGTGAATATGTAAGTTTAAACATTTAGCACAAAATAAGGATTTCTATGAAGTCATCCAAAAACTAACAGGGAAACAACAACAACAATAAAATCATTTTGTATCTTGGCAAAACTGGGAAACATGTAATGCCCACGCCTCCAAGGTAGAAATGTGGTCAAAAGCAACAAGGATCAAGTAGGAAAAGGTGTAGGAAAAAGCTAATGTATCAGAGAATATGAACTGAGTATGAAGCACCTCAGAAAGAGGAAGCAAGAATGAACTTCTTCAAGATGAGGGCCACTCCTGGAGAAACAAACTCAGGATTCTCTTTTTTAAAAGTGAAAACAGAACTATACAACTGGTAGCAGGAGAGTACTGGATTCAGTTTATGTCTAAGAAACAGAGGAAGTAAGGCTAAATAGAGAATTAATAAATAAGTCATCTTGCAGAAACCAGTTAACCAGCTTGTTACAGTGATTGCAGAAGAAAAGAGAACCTTGCCATCTAAAAAAATAAATAAAATAATAAAATAAAATATAATATAATATATAAAAAAGCAATTAAACAGACAGCAACAACAAAGAAATAACAACAACAAAAATCCCATGAAGTCGCATAACTCACTGGATGCAGAAAAGTAAAGAATAATTGAACTTACACAGAAGAAACTCAGTAATATAAGAAAAACTGCAATTAGCCTTGAGCCCAGCCTTAATACCCTGCCTGAACAACAGTTGACCCATGAAAATATCATCCCTTCAATGATGATTCAATTAAAAAATATCTTGATTAAGATCTGCACAAAATTTTTTTAAAGGAGTAAAAGAAGAGAGAAAACATGCATAGAATATGAAAAATTCCCAACAGAAAAATTGTTACTAGGGAGAAGATAAAAATTGTGACCATATATTTTCACCATGAGTTAAAAAGAGCAATTGCTTCAATGAATCAAGAACACAAGGCAGGAGGCACCTGGGTGGCTCAGTCGCTAAGTGTCTGCCTTTGGCTCAGGTCATGATCCCAGGGTTCCAGGATTGAGCCTCTCATCAGGGCTCCCTGCTCAGCGGGAGGACTGCTTCTCCCTTTTCTGCTCCCCCGCTTGTGTTCCCTCTCTCACTGCCTCTCTCTCTGTCAAATAAATAAATAAAATCTTAAAAAAAAATAAAAGAACACAAGGCAGAAGCTCAAAAGTTCAGGGAATAAATGACAAAACAATTGAGAGAGATTTAAAAATTGAGCCAGGGGGGTTCAGTAAAAAATGGAAGAAAATATTAAAATATCATAGAAATAAAGTGAATTGGAAAGAAACACAGGAAAGAACATAAATGACTAAAATAATATTGAGGAACAAAGAGTACAGAAAGTGAAAAAGAATAGGAAATAGAAATAGTTAAAATAAGCACAAATTTTTAAAAAGAGAAAACATGAATTAAAATGACAGGCATAGAAAATAATCAAAGGAAATTTAAAGCTTGGTTGATCTCTCTAAAAAAGAAAATCAAAATAAGGGAACATAAGAAAAATATAAAAATGTAAGAAAATTTTTCAGAAACAAAAGAAGACATGACTTCTAAAATTAAAAGAAGACATTTTAGGTACAAATGACATAGAATAGTCAATGGAATGAATCCTAGCAAAGGTGTATAAATTCAAATGAAAGATGCTTTGTGTAGAAAGGAAAAAATACTAAGTCTTATGAAAAAAGGAAAAATCTGATTGGTCTCAGGTTATTCAGCATCATCCAGATATCACAGTATAGTGAGAAAACATCTACAAATTAAAAAACAAAAACAAAAAAAAAACCCCAAAGTATTAAGAAAACTGTTTTTACACAGCTGACCTGTTTTCCGAGTACAAAATTACCAGGCACACAGTTTGAACTTGCACACTGTTGCTGAGTCATTCTTTAGAGATTTGCTAGAGGCCAAACTACAAACAATTCAGGAACGACTAAAAATTTTTGGTGAAGGAACTCTGCATGGGATGACCATATAAAATAACAAGCTGCCTAATATTCCTAATATCTCATGAAACATGCTTATCCTTAAAATTTTATTCTATATTTATTTGAAACTCAAATTTAAGTGGGTATCCTCTTTTTGTTTGCAAAAGGTGAAAAGTATTTGCAAAAGAAAGTTGAATCTTTTAACTGCATTACCATAATTGAAAGAAATGTGGGGTCTAGGGTTTCAGAACAGAATGTAAACATTTTATCCACTGGCATTTCAGAAATGGCATAACAAAAAATGAATGAGGAAGCAAGGTGAAAGGGAAGTCGGTTCACTGATCCCTGAACCTTTAGTAGCTGAAGTAAAAATATATCATAAAAGTTAACAAGCAATAGATGTATAAGCATATTCACCATTATAAATGTAGACACTAAGAAAGCTAATGAAATCCACTAAAATTAGGTGACAGAGGAGGAAAAAGGAGACAAAGAAGGATAAATATACTAATTTTTATCAATGGTCAGATAAGAAGGGATTATCTACAAATAGGAGATTAACAATATTACATAGAGTTCTATAAAATTATAGTGACAAAGTTAAACATCAGAACAGATCTAGAACTATAAATAGAAAAACAGAAACCTAAATTAAAAACACTGTAAGACATAAAATAACGAACTAAGATCAAATTATCACACAATAAATAACAGACTTCCTTATATGCTTGCCTAGAGTAAAACTCAACTCTAGGCTCTACAAAAAATATACATTAACAATATAATTTAGAAAAGTGAAAACCAAGATGTCAAAGTATACAAAGGATGCTCCCAAAAAGAAATCTAGGATTGAAATCTTTTATAAGGCAAACATTAAGTCAGGACACAAAACAGACAAATTGAAGAAGGGCATTTTTTTTTATTGTTATCTTCAGTTGCAGCTCACGATGCACATCTATGCCAATAATACCACAGTATCAATAGGCATAAAGCGAACTGGAGAGAACGTATAAGGAAAAAAAAGACAAATGCATTAATCTTGTCTCTCCATCCATGAAAATCAAAGGGAAAAAATAAGTAAAACCGAAATAACATAACCAAGCTCTGTATCTTGAAAAAGAGAACAGAACACAGTCTACTTTCAAACATCCATTGATTATTTATAAAAAATAGAAATGTTTTAGGCCACAAAGAATTCCAAAAAGTAGAAAAAGATAGCATGCATTCTCTTATCACTCCGCAGGTAACAACAACAACAACAACAAATAAAAATTTCTGAAAAAAAAAAAAAAACACAGATCTCTCTTCCTGGGTCATAGAAGAAATCCCACACAAGACTGAAAAATATACAAAAAATAAAAACAAGGATACCCTAAATATCTTCCTGGACACTATCAACAAATCATCTGGTAAGAATATGGGATTTTTTTCCCTCATTTTACATTTGGTAACATTTGAGGTAATAGCCACATAGCTAGTAAAGGGAGGAGTTGAATTTAAACTCAGTTGACTGACACCAAATTTGTTCTTTTTACATTTGGCATCAATGCCTTTCAAAGCTTCAGAGCCTTGCTTCCTTTATCTGTAAAATGAAGGAGCTAAGTTAGAAAATAAGAGTTGGTATTTGACTGCTTACAACAGTGCATACAGTGTTACACAGGTTTTTTCCATGCATTAATGTTTAATCCTCACATCGATTCTATGATGTAAAAATCACTATGCCTAATTTAAAGGAAAATAAACTGAGGCCTGAGAGTTCGATAACTTTTCCAACTTGTCTCAATAGTCAAGTCAGAATCTGAATCCAGAGGGTCTGGCTGTAGACTTAGCCACATTTCAGAGGTAGTCTGCCTCCAAGGTCTAGTTCTAGAGTTCTGTAAGGCACATACCTTAGTATTCATGACATGATGTTTAAATAATTTATCACAGAACATTGTATGGCCCTCAGTGAATTACATGTGGATAATAGGATAACTATTCAGATGAGTTTCCCCCCAGGGTAAATGAAGAGTAAAATGCCAGGGTTCCAATCACACAGAACAACATCCCCAATTGTTAGTGAAACAAAAGAATTGTTTCAGTACTGTAGGCAGCACATGTCCCAAATAAGCTTTTTTAACCAACGCAGATGGTGTAGGTTTGATCCAGGGCTGTTACATAAACACGTTAGTTTATAAATGAAATTGTCCAACCTCAATGACAAATAGCTGTACATCTGCCTAATAATTATTTCTGTACCATTTTTAGAACAGAGTACTGTAATTATTTTCCATGATTATAAAGAATTTGGGAATGAATCACACAGATGCTTTGCTATTTACAGTTAAACAATTATTTTCCTTCTCCTTCCTTACTATCCAATAATATTTCTTTATTATGTTGAACCTAAAAATTGAACAAGGAAAGGTAAATGTAAGCCAACATATTAAAGACAGTAATCACCCAAATTGCTACTGCTAGGGAAATAATTCTACCATATGTACTCTGTTCCATTGATTGTGAAATTGCTGCTCTCGTTAAATGGTTTGCTTGACCCTCAGGGGAGTAGCTACCATTTTCCTCTTTTAGAGTTGCAATAATTTCATTGCTTGTCTTTTATCCCTGGAATAGATATCTAATGATAAAATGTTCCATCATATTCTTGTCCATCTCCTCTATCCCTGCTGCACTCTCTTCAGTTTGACTCTTCCAAGAAGTTCAGGTTATTTCCTATGTGGCCATCAATCTGGTAGGTGCTACAGGAAACACAAGTACTCATATCACAGGTAAGTATTGCTCTGGCTCGGATGGAGAATGAGAAAAACAAAAAGAGAGAAGAAAGCAAGCGAATACTGCAGAAAGAACTCTTATAACAATGCTTTACATACCTTAGGAGAAGTATTATAGAAATTTCTCATGGTTTCAAATTGACAAGATATTTTGTTTAGGAGATGCAAAGCAGGTAAAATTTGTCACCCTACAAGTATAAAAAATACTTTCCATATAATTAATTCTGGTTATTCCTCAGGGTAAAGTGGTCCCCCATACTGGAATCACAGAGGAAAAAGACATTAAGTCATTCATTAGTTAACTATATAAGTACTTCAAATGAGAAAAAGTTGTGAAAGTCTATATATAAATATATATTTTAACCCATATAAAAATAACTTACAGAGGTAATAGAATTACATTTATTAAATAACAATCATGTGTTTAATGTCAGCAAAAGATTAAATAGTAAAATTAATAGGACTATGTCATTCTGCAAACAAAAAAAGTTTGATCTTGTTCCACCAGTCAAATATGTGTCAGGGAGCACCAGGGATGAGATCTGACAGTGATAAATATCAACATTAAAGGTAAAAAAAAATAAAAGAAAGGAAGGAAGGAAGGAAGGAAGGAAGGAAGGAAGGAAGGAAGGAAGAAAGAAAGAAAGAAAGAAAGAAAGAAAGAAAGAAAGAAAGAAAGAAAGAAAGAAAGAAAGAAAGAAAGAAAGAAAGAAAAAGAAAAAAAAGGTAAGGTACACACAGTCTTTAAAAGACTCTGTGACTAATGATCTAGTGAAGATTCTCAGAGAGTATACTGGTATAAAAGAAAGTTGGCTCCTATGTTGAATATCATTCTTTCCATAATAATATGACATTTTGCAAATGTTCAAAGTCCAACTGCTTGTTAGAACATTAACACTAAGCTTGCCTCTGAATTCCTATGAATGATCTGAACTCAATAATAATATGAAATCTTTAATATTCTATGTGGTCACTAACCAAGTATATATGTTAATGAGCCTGTAACTCTGACAAGATAATCTTAATTTCATAATTTGAATAAATTGATGAAAAATTTTAGAAATATTTGTAATCTTGTTGTCATTCTCACCATAAAGATCAAGAAATATTTGTTAACAAAGTGAACTGTAGTCAAAAATTTTTATGAAAGTTATTCACAGCATAAAATGTTTTATCTATTGTTTTTGTTTGAATTGAAGAGGGAACAAGCCATTATAATAGTGTAATATCTAGTTCATTTGACCCATCCAAAATTGATTTGGTGCATGAGCCACCAGCAAATTCATTTATTACTTTAGAACAGCAATGTTATAAATGCTATTTATTCATGAATGACAACAGTCCTCCTACTTTACATAAGCAATTTATTTATTTTTTTTATTTTTTTATTCTTATGTTAATCCCCATACATTACATCATTAGTTTTAGATGTAGTGTTCCATGATTCATTGTTTGTGCATAACACCCAGTGCTCCATGCACAATGTGCCCTCCTCAATACCCATCACCAGGCTAACCCATCCTCCCACCCCCCTCCCCTCTAGAACCCTCAGTTTGTTTTTCAGAGTCCATCGTCTCTCATGGTTCGTCTACCCCTCCGATTTCCCCCCCTTCATTCTTCCCCTCCTGCTACCTTCTTCTTCTTTTTTTTTTTCTTAACATATATTGCATTATTTGTTTCAGAGGTACAGATCTGAGATTCAACAGTCTTGCACAATTCACAGCACTTACCAGAGCACATACCCTCCCCAGTGTCTGTTACCCAGTCACCCCCTCCCTCCCACCCCACCCCCCACTCCAGCAACCCTCAGTTTCTTTCCTGGGATTAAGAATTCCTCATATCAGTGAGGTCATATGATACATGTCTTTCTCTGTTTGACTTATTTCACTGAGCATAATACCCTCCAGTTCCATCCACGTCATTGCAAATGGCAAGATCTCATTCCTTTTGGTGGCTGCATAATATTCCATTGTATATATATACCACATCTTCTTTATCCATTCATCTGTCGATGGACATCTTGGCTCTTTCTGTAGTTTGGCTATTGTGGACATTGCTGCTATAAACATTGGGGTGCACGTACCCTTTCGGATCCCTACTTTTGTATCTTTGGGGTAAATACCCAGTAGTGCAATTGCTGGGTCGTATGGTAGCTATGTTTTCAACTTTTTGAGGAACCTCCATACTGTTTTCCAGAGTGGCTGCACCAGCTTGCATTCCCACCAACAGTGTAGGAGGGTTCCCCTTTCTCCGCATCCTCGCCAACATCTGTTATTTCCTGACTTGTTAATTTTAGCCATTCTGACTGGTGTGAGGTGGTATCTCATTGAGGTTTGGATTTGGATTTCCCTGATGCCGAGCGATGTTGAGCACTTTTTCATGTGTCTGTTGGCCATTTGGATGTCCTCTTTGAAAAAATGTCTGTTCATGTCTTCTGCCCATTTCTTGATTGGATTCTTTGTTCTTTGGGTGTTGAGTTTAACACAGTTCATTTGTTCAGGTGTACATGGTGAGAAACAATTTATATACATTATTTTTCTCTCTCAAACCACTACATCCCCATCTTATATTCATTACCCAAGAGTAGTTTCTTAAAAAAAGCATCTGAAGGAGATTCTCTTTTATATTCCCTACAGACATAATTTTCCGTGCAAAAAAGTTTGCTAACATAAAGAGTTTTTGCTCTATATTTTGAAAGAACAAAGAAATCTGGCTTTCTCTACATGGCATGGAAACTGGCACCATTTTTTTCAGTTCTAGGGGCCCATTTTGACAAAGCTATTGTTACAGATGATAGTACTAGAAGCATTAATGGTAATAACAGTACCTGTACTTGACATCTCTTTAAATAGGTCATAAATTCTTTTTGCTAAAATGAGTTACATTTTTCGGAAACACATACAGTTTTATGTGGGAAGAGTTAAGAGAAACAGGCAATTAACTTCCTAGAGATAAATAAATGGAATGTTTCCTTCTTTGCTACAATCTTAATTGTGCATCACACATAACTATGTCTGGGTCAAGTATGATTCAATAGTTAGAGAAGTTCTACTACAATCCTTGTGTTCCTGAATTTTACCGGGATTGCTCATCTGAAAATCTTTGAGGGGAAAGAGACTGAGAATTTCATTTCCATCAAATTTTAATCCATACTTCTCATTTGGGGAAACATTGCATGATCTTTCATATTAAATATCTGAAGGAGCTCTTTCAAGAGACAGAATTCTTGGGGCACCTGGGTGGCTCAGTTGGTTAAGCATCCAACTCTTGGTTTTGGCTCAGGTCATGATCTCATTGAGCTCCATGCTCTGCGGGGACTCTGCTTGAAGATTCTCTTCCTCGGTCCCTCCGCACACTTGCTCTCTCTCTCTCTTTCTCTCCCTCAAATAAATACAACTTAAAAAAAAAAAGAAAAAAAAAAGGGGGGGACACCTAGGTGGCTCAGTTGGTTAAGCATCTGCCTACAGCTCAGGTCATGATCCCGGGGTCTTGGGAGCAAGTTCCATATCGGGCTCCTTGCTCAGCAGAGAGCCTGCTTCTCCCTCTGCTTGCCACTGCCCCTGCTTGTGCTCTCTCTCACTCTCTCTCTCTGTCTGACAAAGAAATAAATAAAATCTTAAAAATAAATAAATAAAATAAAAAAATTTTTTAAATTAAAAAAAAAAAATTCTCTCCCAACACTTACAAGCAAACCAAGATTTTGCTATACTTCTTAAAATCCCATAATAAGTACAGTGAGTCCTTTCATTTATACATGGATGCATAAGAGATAACAGTTGGGAACCACTGCTACAAATAATGAATAAAGTTTGTTGGAGGATTCTCCAAGCAGGATTCCATTTTATCTGCAGTTGAAAACTCTCTCTCCCTCTCTCTTTCTCCCTCCTCCTCTCTATCTCTCTCTTCTTGCATAGGCAGTAGAATGTGAATAAGGTCGTCATTTTTTATATGTATCTATTTTTATGAAAAAATATATTTCGCTCTTTCTATATTTCTTCCAGGTCTCAGGGGAACTTTCTCTGGCCACTGAGACTATGTCACTTCTGTCTTTTAGAATAAAATGTATTTATTAAATATATTTATGGAATCTATAAAATGCTTATAGTTTTCATTTAAAATTTATTGGAGTCCTTTCTCCTTGACATCTTTCTCCCTACTTACAATCCAAGGGCAGACAGTACAGAAAGAACGATCTGAAAACTGGCTGGGGCACACAGTGCGGAGATTATCCACTATTCTAAGAGTGCTTCCCTGAGAGACAGTGTTCAGGGAGATGCCTCTCTGGGAATAAAGGAGCTGGCTGGCACCACTTCCCTCTCCCCCCACCCCCACCATAAGCACAGCCTCTGGCAGGAGGCAGCAAGCATTGTCACCAGCTGCCTAACGTGCTCACACAGAGCCCCAACTCCCTTGTGCTCTAGCAGTACTGCCCTCCCATCAAGCTTGCCTCAGTACCAGTGTGTTAGGCCCACCCCCAGAAGACCAGCACAAGCCCCTGCCCACGCCACATCTCCTAGACCAGAAAGTTCTGCAGGGCTTCAGGTCCAGTGGAGTTGGCATCAGGTCTCATTTCACAAGCAGACCAGAGCACACCTAGCTAAAACTCACCACATTCAGGCCAGGGACCAAACACTGCTCAAAGCAGGCAAGGAGAGCCCCTGCAGATGACTGGCCTGACAGATAGAGCATCCAGAACATAACAGCAGAACACACACCACACATACCTGAGACACTCCCTGACATTACACAACCTCTTCTTCAGAAGGCCATTACTTTCAGGAACAGGAGACATAACTGGCTTTTCTAACACAGAGAAGAAGACAGAGACTTGGACAAAATACCAAGACAGAAAATTACCCCAAATGAAAGAAGATAAAGCCACAACCAGAGATCTAAATGAAACAGATATAAGTAGCATGCCCGATGGAGAATTTAAAGCAATGATCACAAGGATACTCACTGGGCTTGAGAAAAGAATAGAAGACATCAGTGAGACTCTTACAACAGAGATAGAATTAAAAAAAGAATCAATCAGAGATGAAGAATGCAATAAACAATATTGGAAATGGGCTTGATGCAATGAACAGCAGGCTGGAAGAAACAGAGGAATGAATTCATGACCTAGAAGACAAAATAATGGAAAATAATGAAGCTGAACAAAACAGAGAAAGAAGAATTATGCAACATGAGAATAGACTTAGGAAACTCAGTGACTCCATCAAACATAATAATATTCATATTATAGGAGTCCCAGAAAAAGAAGAGAGAGAAAAGGGGGCAGAAAATTTATTTCAAGAAATAATAACAGAAAACTTCCCTAATCTGGGGAAGGAAACAGACGTCCAGAGCCATGAGGCACAGAGAACTCTCAACAAAATCAACAAAAGCAGGCTAACACTAAGACACATTGTAATTAAATTTGCAAAATATAGTGATAAAGAAAAAGTCTTAAAAGCAGCAAGACAAAAGAAGTCCTTAATTTACAAAGGAAAACCCCATAAAGCTAGCTGGAGATTTCTCCTTACTAGAATGTAAACTTCAGGAAAGCAAGGAACATAGAATTTTCTTACTACTGCATTGCAAAACCTAGTATATCTATGTTTGTGAAATGATGGCTATTATGAAACTACTAGAAGAGGAAAACAAAATACCTTAACCACAGAATACAAAAATTTCCATATAAAGAACAGACATGCTATTGAACCAAGTGCTCAGCTGTTAGCCTAGTTTACATACACACACCATATTTATCATTACTGGTTGATTTTCAATAGTGCCTATAGAGGTATTATTGTAGAACTTGGTGTCTCATAACTTCTATTTGGAAAAAATAACCATAAACTATCTATAATCCCTATATCAGTTTAAACCCAGCTGAGTGCAATAGATTTTCTATATTCTCAAATGAGTTAAAGTGAGACATGAAAGAGCTCAACATTTTTAGGCAGTTCCTTCAATTTTATTGTTTGTTAAAATAGCCATAATAATGGACTAGAAAAATGTATGCCATTATCCTCATGACAAATAAAACAATGAATAAAAAGACGCTTTCCAGAATTGACTCTACTATATATAAAATGTACTGTGACATTAGATCTTAGCTGTGGAACTTCTCCATACATTAAAAAAATTCATCTCAACATCAAACACCTACTATATTATCTACTCTACTCCAGATTTTAAAAAAAGTTTTGGTTCACAGCCAATTATTATTAAATCATTTCAAATAAGTAGTGCTAAAAGCAGCATTTTTAAGTAGTTCATTATGGGGCACCTGGGTGCCTCAGTCAGCTGAGCGTCTGCCTTCAGCTCAGGTTATGATCCCAGTGTCCTGGGATCGAGCACCACATCGGGCTCCTTCCTTAGCGAGGAATCTGCTTCTCCCTCTGCCCCTCCCCCTGCTCATGCTCTCTATCTCTCTCGCTCATGCTCTCTTTCTCGAATAAATAAATAAAATCTTTAAAAAAATAAATAAAAAATAAATGAGCTCATTAGCCCATATTTCATAACCTATTTTTTTTCAATTTTTTGAATACTGACATAAGCCTCAGAGTCTGGTAGAAGAAACCTACAAGCTAGGATGATTTCTTGAGGGCAAAACCTTAATATAAAGCTTTGGCTTTATAAATTTTCACTAAACTCATGAGTTACTCATATCGAAGAAAAAATAAAAATTGCAGCCATATTAAGGGTGAGGAAAGTAGCCATGTTCACGTGTGCATGCACATACACATAAAAAAAAAACTTAGTAGAAACTTCCAGCTGATGGCATTTTGACATCTGCACAACCATTTTAAAGAGTTCATGGGTGTTGCTCAAATGTTTATGGTATCAAAGAAACTGAAGGTCAAGTAGCGCCTCAGTGGTTCAGTCGGTTAAGTGGCCAACTCTTGGTTTTGGCTCAGGTCATGACTTCAGGATCGTGGGATCAAGCCCCAAGTTGGGCTCCACACTCAGCAGGGAGTCTGCTTGAAGATTCTCTCTCTCCCTCTCCCTCTGCCCCTCCCCCATTCACGCTCACACTCTCGCTCTCTCGCAAATAAATAATAAATCTTTAAAAAAAAAGAAACTGAAGGTCAAATCAATGCTAGCATATTAGTCGTGAGTGCTCAAATCCAGTAACAGAAGGATTAAGATATGAAAAACTGAAATGTTTATAAAAACAGTGAGGTCTAAAATCTTCTTCATGACAAGATAGATAAAACCATAAAAATAGAATGAACTTAGAAATGAAAAAGATCTAGGTTTGCCTCCTGGCTCTAAGTTAAAGGAAAACAGGGACATTAATAGCTCTGAAGCAGTTTACTAATATTCAGTGAAATAAATATGTAGAAAGGGTATAGCAGAGTTACTGCAACAGTTACACATATTAATTCATTCTATCCCTCTGACTGTTTGAAGATTCCATTAAGACCATCTGCAAGGAAAGGAAATTAGAAGGAATACTTAACTAAAGATCAGAAATAACAGAAAACAGCATATTGCACGTGCACTGCACCTGGAACTCTTGCGCTACACATTTAATATAAAAATCCACTCACTTAACCCTAGTGACACTCTGAAGGAGGACCGGCACAAAGAGGTTAAGTAACTTAACCAAGGTCATATAGTAAGAGAGGGGCAGGGCCAGGATTTGAACAAAAGTGGCTAGCTCCAGAGCCCATGCTATTCTACTTCCCTAAAATCTAGACCTGGTTCTGACTCTACTTATTTGTGAATCTCAGTTACAACCAGTTAACAGCGTTATTTAAGAGGGATCGACATACACAATCTTTAAAAAGCCTAAGTTAAACTTTGTGTATGAATTTCCAACAAATTTGGAGGCAGTTGGAATGGCATAATTTGAAATCCATGTGGCATAGCAAACTTTGAATCCAATGTTGTTGTTCCAGGGGCAAGTCAAAAAGATTGGCTGTCATCATCTATAGCTGCTAAAACTCACGTACAAGATGTCTATGTGGATGACACAAGAGCAGAAGCACTGCATTTCATGAGAGCTGCTTCCCATGGCTAATGCTACAAAGAGCCATTAGGAAAACAATCAAAACTTGTTTATTTATTTAAAAATTTTCAGAGCAATGCTAGATTTACTAATATTAATGATACTAATCATCATATTCATTTCGCTAAATATTTTACATATGTGATTGCATTTGCATCTTATAATAATCATATGGAGGGATCTATTTTTATATCAGTTTTACACACAAAACAACTGGGGAAGAAAATATGGATTTTTAACTCAGCAGCTAGTAAACAGTAGAACTTGAATTTGAATCCAAATCTTTGCCTGGAAAGTCTACTTGAGACCCCCCTAAAATTACATTTTAGGTAATTAAAATGCAAGATGTAAAAAAATCACAAATGAATTATCATCTGCCATTGTCATTTTTAACTTCTGATTGGTGCCTATAATTGTGCAAGAGGAGTGGATTTATCAGAAGTAGAAATGCTTGGAGTAAAACATACTATCCTGTTAGTGTCATTTTAGAGAAAGTAACAATCCAAACTTTGTGTACTTATTCTTTAAATCCTGTAGTGATATATTTAAAGTTGAGTTTTCTAATGAAAGTAAGAACCTTCATTAAAGATCTAGTTTATTGTTATTGCAGGGAAATCTTTTTTTTCAATATGAAATTCTTAAAAACTTTCGAATCCTAAATTTACTTTTAAGGAATACTGGTTAACAAAAATAGCATGTGGAGATCATATTTAAGACTCCCAATACTAGTAATTGTAGTAATCCATCATTATACAGCAGAAAACTCCAATAACCAGCTTTTAATATGATGGTTGTTCATAACACATGGACAGAGAATGTTCCACAAGTGGGTTATGACACACACACGTCGTTCAGGAGATTTGCTTATCAGTTCAGGAACAAAAGTCTCCAAAGAAGCACACTGATTCTGCTGGAGGTCTGAGGTAATTAGCGTGCTAGTTCCACACAAGCTTGTGTCACATTGAGAGAACAAGTCACTTAAAGCCTAGTTGAATAAAATCTAAGAACTATCACAGATCATAACCTCTCTGAACTGAAAGTCATCCTGTTTAGCCACCTGACAACAAAATCATCTTAAAGTCATACTCTGAGTGCCCAAGAAATTTGCCTTCAGATATTCCAATATCTGTGGTAACGCTCACAAATGATCATGACATCATTTCACAAAAATTGATACTAGAGGGGCAATTATTTTTCCAAGATTACACTAATCGTGCCCCTTAATCTTGTCGGAAGCTAAATTATGAATTTGTAGTGTAATAAAGTGAAAATAACATGCACTCTGGAGTCCAACTTCTCTGGGTCTTAACTTCAACTTTTCTCTTACTAGTTGGGTGCTCTCGGTCATATCACTTAATGTTCATTTTAATGATCAATTTCCTCATCTTTCAAAATAGTGATAATTACCTCAAAAGCTCCTGTGAAGTACATGAAATCATGTACATAAAAAAATTAATAAAGATTCTGACTATTATAAGCAGCCATTAAATATTAGTTGATGTTGGTAGGGTTGCTACTATGAATAATATCATTTTTATTAATATAACTCCTTCACTGAAAGGCTATAACTAGTGATCACAAAAATGTGAAACATTTTTCCTGGATAGAATCCATTCATTCTACTAGTAATATGCAAAGTATTAATTTCATGAAAAGCCATCAAATGCTTAAAGTTTAGATGTTCACAAAATCCTCAGGCTCCAAGATAGTTTCATCTGGATACAAAGTTTCTTTAAACTTCACTTTAAATTAGAACTATACCTTTTTATAAGAAGAAAAATTAATTTAATTTTTTAAATTTAATTTAATTAATTTAAGCAATTAATCAAATAAGGTATCTTCAGTCCATTGCTCAGAGCCACTCACATTCAGCCAAAGAAGTTGGATTACTGAGTTATGAACAAAAAGATAGTCCCCCTCACCTATTAAAAATCAGCAGCACCACTGTGGATGGCAATTTGGCAATATGTATTAAAAGACTTAAATATCTTTATATGATTTAGATTATCAAACAAATAATCTTTAAAAGTCTATACAGAGAGGATCATTCTAGAATTTTATGAAATAGTCCATGATAGATGAATGGTCTATCTAGGTCTATCATCTATCCAGGTAAATTATGACACAGTTATTCAATTCATTGTAACAAATGAAAAATTAATGAAAATCAAGTAGCAATTTGGAAACTGCAGGATAAAGCACTGCATAAAACTATTATTATAATTACTAAAATAAAAAGAAGCCTAGAACTAATGACCATAAGGGAATACATCAAAACAGCAGCATTAGGGATTTGAGTCTTTTTTATCCTCATGATTATTCAATTTTGTAATGTGTTAACAAATAAAGCAAGTAATTTATAAACCTTTGTATGAACCCTACCTTCAGACATGGTGGGAGATTACAGGGCAAAGTGGAACACACATTGAATGTGACTTTATTAGTACCTACTCTACCTATTTCTCCCAAAGGAAGGGGTCTTCATTATTCAAGTGGTGTGTGTGTGTGTGTGTGTGTAGTGTATGTGTACTGACCAGTTTTGGAGTGAGCACTGTATCTCAGATTTTCAGTGTAGTAGTAGAAGTGCTTACTGCTTCATGTGGTTAAGAGTTGGGAGTAGAGTGTGCAGAGGTAGGAGTGACCAGCCGCCACCTTCCAATGACTCACCAATAATAAAAACTAAAGGAAGCATTGATTCTTCTCTGGTTATAATAAGTGCAGAAGTGTCATATTGGTCGAGAAGAACACAAAAAGAATTTAAAAAGTAAAGTCTTTCTTGGTTGACAAAAATATTTTAGTAACAACAAAGATGATTCTCTAGGGGAAAAAAGCCTAGAAGCATGTAATAATGCTCAAATGGTGGGAAAACTTCAAGTACTTTGATAGTACTATAACTCATTCTCAATATTTCATTCTTTTTAGTTCCCATTGTTTGCCATAATTTTGAGGGTGAGATATGCAAAAGGAGCTATTGTTGAAAGTCTGCTCACACATTTATTTCTAAGAATTCTCTCTGCAAAGGTTTCCATGTTCTTTCAACAAAAGTGTCAAGGACCTAAACACAAAAGCCTTTTCCTTCAGTGAAATCTCCATATAATAGTCTCGATGATTGTTCTTGGTTTAATCCTAAATCATAACCTAAGGGCTTTTTGGAGGGTTTTTTTTGGGGGGGTGTTAACAAATTGAAATTTTTAACAAATTGAAATTATCATTCACAACTGTCTTAAAGATGATTTTCAGATCTATGTTTAGAATTCAACTGCTTTGGGCCTTAGTAAATCTTCATTAAAATCTTTTCCTTTCATCTATTTATTGGACATAATGAAGAATAATTGTATAAATCTTTAATAATTAATGCTGTTTTTCCATCAAGAGTAAATACAATTTATTATTTATCTTTTTATCTCTCATTTATTTTTAAGTCTATGAATATAGCAATCCAGCAAAGCTATAGCACTGAATTTATTTGTGGGCATTATTCCACTAAATATTAATACAAGTTAATTGTGTTGACAGATTCACACTGAACATACATTTATTCAATAGGAAATTTCCTAAGTCAATCAATAATTGTCTACTGAAAACTTATTTTTAAAATACTATAATATTAAGGAAAAAGTCAATTTATATTTTAGAGTTTTCAGTGACATACAATAATTTTGCCTGCTAAATATAGTCAGAAAAATATTATATAAAAATTTAGTGATATTTTACTATAAAACTAGAAAAAATAGATGTGCAAAAATAAATTGTAAAATCTTGCTCAAATGTATATTATATTTTAAAAATTATTTGAAAATAATTTATTTTGCTTCTGGACTAAAAACAATCTAATTTGAATTTTCCTAACTCTGAAGGGATTGAACACCCAAAATATTGTCTAGACTGAGGAGTTTTTCAGGCAAATTATATTAAGTAAATTTCATATCAATAGTTTCACTATAATTCAACAGATACATTATCCACTGATGAAAAGTGACATGGAAAGGGATTTCTCATGCAAGAAGAAAACAGACAAATAAGCCCCAAACTCAAGAATAATTGGTAATATTATGATTTTTGAAGTTCTACACGATTTGATGAGAGGAATAGAAACAATATCCCTAGGTTATTTGTATTTTGAGAAGCAGTGTGCATTTAGAAATTTTGGCAATGCCTATGATAATAGTAATATATTTTACCAAATTCCTGAAACCAATCAGGGAAAAAAGCACTTTGGTGATCAAGGTCCAGAACAGTTAAAATTTATCGCTTTCCACTACAATGTTTGAAAAAGAGGACCCTCCCCAAGAGATAATATCTGGAAATAATGAGAAATTAAGCACTGTTTCTGGAGCGTTGATGAAGAAAGAAAGAAAAGGTAAAGAGAGCTATGATTACAAAGTTACAGTTGGACAGAATGAGAGACCCATTTGGAGTTCTCAGCTCATCATGACAGTTTAAGGGTGGGGTGGAGCTATCTCAAGTGACTCGGGATATACATGGGTTTGTGGTGGGTAATAAGACCACTCAGCGTCAGTTCTGAGAAGCATACAGTTTTCAAACTAGTTACAAAACTGCATAGTCAGTGAGGTCTTTCCTTTTGGACAGATCATTTATCCATGAATTGATTGAGTCAGGGAGAGAGTGGGCTGCCTCCTTCCTATAGCTTTGTAGCTCAGATTCCAGATGGAGTAGGTGCCTCTCTTTTCCTTTTGAGGTGGGGAAAGGAAAGAACTGCAAAGTGAATCACGTGTGTGTGTAGCGGGGAGGGGGGTCTTTTCAGGACAGAGGATGACTTAAATCTTTTATGTGTTGAAAAGTGCCACATGTTTTCGAAAGGGGCTTTTCCTGTTCTGAATATAACCATTCTGGGAAATTGCACATAATTGTAATGAATAGAAATAGAAAACCCACAGATGGAGGAGAGTCTGGAGCTGGCTGGCTAGCATGGGAGCAAGAGCCTCCCTCTGAGTGTGAAATGATGCTGAGTATATGAGTTTCCTCAGGCTGCCATAACAAAGTGCCACACTTCCGGTGGCTCAATATAACGACATGTATTCTCTCGCAGTCCTGAGAGCTAGAAGCCCAGGAATCACGGTATCAGCAAGGCCAGGCTTCCACTGAGATTTAGGGTAGAACTCTCCCTTGTCTCTTCCTAACTTCTGGTAGTGGCCATCAGTGCTCGGTACTCCTTGGCTAGCAGCTGAAACCCCCCAGTCTCTGCCTCTGTTGTCACACAGTGTTCTCCCTGTGTGTCCCTGTCTTCACATGGCTGTCTGCCCTCTGGACCTTCTCTCTCCTTTTCTTATAACAACATAGTCCTATTGGATTAAGGACCCACCCTACTCCAGTATGACTTTGTCTTAACTATTATACCTGCAGTGACCTTATTTCCAAAGAAGGTCACATTCTGAGGCACTAGGGGTTAAACTTCAATACATCATTTTGGAATACAGAGTTCAACAAAAATTTTGGCAAAACCAACAGTCTCCTGGCAAGCAGTCAGAGTTTGCTTGGCTAGAAGTCTCTGTCTTCATCAGTTAGGACTGCTAGAACAAAACAATCTTAGACTGGGTGGCTTAAACAATGAAAGTTATCTTTCACAGTTCTGGGGGCTAAAAAGTTCAAGATCAAGGTGCTGGCTGATGCAGTCCCTAATGGGGGGAGGGGAGGCTCCTCCTGGTGGAGAGAGAAAAGAAGCATGCTCTTTCCCTTCTCTTCTTATAAGGGCACTAGTGACTTCATTACCTAATCACTTCCCAAAGGCCCCATACTAAATACTATCATGTTGGGGATTAGGGTTTCAACACTTGAATCTGGGGGGACACAATCTGTTCATAGCAGACTAAATTGAATACTTTTCTTTAATAAATTTGAGAAGTCATAAAACAATGTGAAGTTTGAATGCTTATCAAAGTGGGCAAGGTTTAAACACAGCATTTTTATGATCAAGACTAAGAGAAATGATCAGTTCTTACAATCATTGATTTTTTTTCACTATTTATTCTGTTTTCTTAAGCATGCCCCATTTTGTTGGTCCCATCTTTATCTTTTCCTTCTATGTTTTCAAAGTTTTTGTTTATTCTGATTCCACACTGAGAAGAGATTCAACAAGGACTTTAGGCTCTCAAGTTTCCACAGTTCTTAAATAGGTACCTCGTAAAATTTATTTTTCTCTTCAATTTTTAATTCTAGGAACTCAATACCCTTTTTATTTCCATTTCACATTTAATTCATAAAATCTATTTCCATACACAGTTATTAGATAGTTCAAATTTCAAGTCAAAAAGTATTTTCTAAGCAACAATGAGGTCTCATGTGATAGTTAAGGACATGGACTCTGGGGGCGCCTGGGTGGCTCAGTCAGTTAAGTGGCCCACCTGTGGTTTCGGCTCAGGTTATGATTTCAGGGTTGTGAGATTGAGTCCTGGATGGGGCTTGGCACTCAGTGAGGAGTCTGCTGGAGAATTCTCTCTCCCATCCCCCCTCCCCCTGTGCTCGTTCTCTCTCTAAAATAAATAAATCTTAAAACAACAACAACAACAACATGAACTTTAAAGCTGAAATGCATGGGTTCAAATCCCTGCTCTCATATATCCTTGCTTTATAATACTGGTAAGACTATTTAACTTTCTATGCCCCACTTTCTCATCATAAAAAAGGGGATAATAATAACTATCTGGTAGGGTTATTTTTAAGATTAAATGGATTAATACACTTAAAACATTAAGAAGAATGCTTGGCAAGATGAAAAGCGTTGTATAATATAAACTGTTGTTGTTATTATTAATGTATAACCTGACATTGAAAGATGGCAATGCTCTTACTTTTAGAAAGCTTTCTCATGCACCTGGTCTAGTATAGATGGAATGGGACACTGGAAATAGATCCTATTTCTGACACTTACTAGCTCTGTGAACTTAGACTAGCTATGGAAATTCTACAGTACTCAATTTTATGTCCTGCAAATTTGTACTAGTCTATCTCATGAGGGTTGAAAAATTGGGGTAAAGTGCTCAGAGAAGTATTTGGCAAATGACAAGTTTTCAAACCTAACTTCTTCCCCCTTCCTTTCTTCTACTTCAGCTTTGGAAGGTGGGGAACATGAACTGGAGAAATAGAAGTCTGGAGGATAGGAGACCAATTAAAAAGTTACTGCGATATCAATAGTAACATGAGAAGGGAGCCAGATAAAGAGCCATTAGCCATTAGAAAGTAGGAGGCACAAGTCAATTCTTGGTAAATGATTACATATGGGGCTAATGAAAGAGAAATTATTGATGATTGCAAGGCTTCTGCAAAAGAAGTTCTTTAGGGTGGTACCCTCTGTTATGCATATTTTATCAATCAAGTCACATGTGGTATTATTAGTAGTACCTGAAAGACTGCATTTCTCTACCCTTCTAAATCTTCAAACCCAGACTGCCATAATTTCAATTTTTTCATTATTTTTATTCCATTCTGCCCCCAGTTTTGTTCCTGCTGAACAGTCATGGTTTCACTGCAACCTCAGAGAAGCATTTTAATGTAGCTGTTGAAAAAAAGCATTTTCATCTGGGATGATAGTATAAAACCCATTTATAAAGTACTTGCCTGTATCATTGTTGATGGTACTGTGGACTCTATTGTGTATCAGTAAACCCTCTGGCAATAATTTCAATATTGCTAAACTATTTAAAATCAGTATCAGTATTTTTAATGATTTTGGAAAACATTTTCTCCATGTCAGTTATTACTTATGAAAGAAGGCTAAAAAAAAAAAAAAAGGTACAAAGAAGTCCTTTGAAAAACATAATAGATGAAGTAGTAACAATTACTACTACATTATCTAATATAACTGAAATCAGTGAATAAATTAATACCTATAAAGCCTAATCAGACTTCTAATTCTATTTTAAAAACAAAATAATACTTACAAGATATAAATAAAAACAAAATTCCAACCTTAAAATTAAATTCTATCAGCAGCATGTGATTGGAAACATAATAATTTGTATCCAATGAATAATTTGTTTCAATATACAAAAACTAAAAGTTTACTTATAATTGTATTTATTTCTGCAAAAAGCAATATTATATGTTATTGTTATTACCTTCTCATTAGTTGTGAATCATTTTCAGAGATTTGGGCTATCTTAAGACTTTACCTTCCAGTTTAAATAGGAGAAGTAACTGGTATATATAATTCAAAATACAGAAGGATGAGAAAGTTTAACAAAACTTTAAAGAATGAAATCTAAGGCTAAAATACAATAAAATTAAAAAGTTGATATGAACCTCAAAATCAAAGTAATCATATTCAAGGTAATTTACCGGAAAGATCTGAATTCCAAATGCCAGGTGAGGTGAGATGGTAAATTATACTAAATAAGAAAAACTAAACCAGTTTTCCATTAAATTTCATAATCTATAATAGGAAGAAAGAGGTTAAAAGTCACTGAATTCTCAATATCAAGCTCTCAGATTTGAAACTCATAAAACTTATAGTTCTAATTTGGTGATTAATAGGACAGTTCTGAACAAAACCCAGTAGATGGCAGTAGGCTGTTATAAAGGCATTAGGAAGCCTAAGAAATAAATTATACATTACCAATATTACATATGCACATAGAGAATTTAATGAATAAATTAGTCTATTATTTTTAATTCAGATGTGATATCCCCTGGATGCATTACACTATAGCTTGGTTTCGTGGCAGTAATTGATACATTCCTAAACACTGCAAACACACAATATTTTGCTAAGATGGCAACAATTATTCTAAACCCCATCTCAGTAACACCTAATCATAATCAACAAATTTAGAGATGGTCCAATATGAGTAAAAGAAATATTAACTTTAAGAGTATCTAGGGGGCGCCTGGGTGGCTCAATCAGTTAAGCAACCAACTCTTGATTTTGGCTCAGGTCATGATCTCATGGGTGGTGAGATCAAGCCCTACCTGGGGCTCCACACTCAGGGGAGTCTGCTTGAGATTCTCTCCCTTGCCCCCTGCCTCTCCCCCACCCTCACCCATTTTCTCTCTCTCTCTCTCTCTCAGTAAATGAATAAATAAGTTTAAAAAAAAAAAAGAGTATCTAATTCATCCAGTTGGAAAACAAATAAGGAGGCAACATTCTTTAATGGAAACTGTGTGAGACCAGTTCACGTAAAGGCAGGAGTTTTAGATGTGGTTTCTCTACTTACCACCAGTCATTGACCATCGCTGTACATTCATTTCCTCATCCATGCAATGGTTATCACAAGACTTTCCCAACATAGCCCAAACTCTATATACAGAAAATAAAATGATGTTTGTAAAAGTAACTGTAAAACACCAGACAAATATAAGATTATTTTTCCCTATGTAGAAGCCAAAGGAAAGAGAGTTTTAAGAAGAGAATTTGTCCAAAGGCATCCAGTGTTTCAGTGGAATTAAATAAAATGAAGCGTGAGGAGAAACGTCACTAGATTTGGTATTTTTAGAGTTACTTGAGACTGTATTTGAATACAATGGTAAATATATTTTGACCTAGATGACGAAGTTTGCCTTCTCACTGCCTCTATCATATGGTGTAGTAGTTATGCACACAGTCTCCAAAGTCAGACCGGCTGTGTTTATAACTCACTTCCCAGCTGAGTGAGCTTGGATAAGTCATTTAAGTCTCTGTGCCTCAGCTTGTTCATCTCTATGATGGAAGCAGTAACAGTAGCTACGTCAACTTGAATAAAGCCCCGTCAGCTTCCCTCCTCAATAAAACGGGATAACATCTACTCATTTTATTGTGAACTTCAAATGAGAGAATGTTTACGAAAGTACGCAGCTATAATGTGGTAGCTTTTCCACTGACTGATATCTGAATTTGATTTTTGATTATTTCCATTACATATTGTGTCTTCTAATATTGAATACATATCCAAGCATACCTGCAGCCACACAGAGGCGACATCAAATTGGATGATTCTCAAATACCATATCCAGTGGTATTTGAGAATACCATTTTCCCCTTACGATAGCAAACAAGGAATGAACCATACATGAAACATAGCTAGTCCCTTGGCATTTTCCCCATTTCTCAAACAACAAGAAATTGTCCTATTATCCTTCTACTGTAAGTCAGTCAAAAATCATTACAAAGAGTTAAAAATTCTCTTATTGTCCTACCATCTTTTCTAAAATGTGGATGCTGTTAGTTTTCCTGAAATGGTTATCATTTGTTTGGATCATCTTGCATTTTCTCATTCAATTTATATTTTGAAATGGATTTTCAAGTTTAAGGTATTATTTAAGGACATGGAAGAAAGTTTATCTGTCTATATGAAGGTAAGTAAGCCATGACTCAAAACTCTTTAGCAGCTCCATTAAAATAACAATGAGTGTGGCATGGAAACTGTGGAAAAGAGATAAGTTTTTATTTGTCTGGATACTCAAAAGCTATATACGTAGTTGTAAACTTGAGACATATATTTTTAAATGTGTATATTTTATTTTGAATTATGTACAATCTATCTATATAAATACATATGTTCTTACTGTGAATTAATGTATAAATACATACTTTCAAACAGACAGATTATTTTGTTTTTATTTTTGTGGAATTGCTTTGTGGCAAGGAATAAATATGATTCACTGAGTCATCCAACAGGAGCATGTAGTAAAGTAAGGTAGGACAGATTTTTGTAAGCAGTCTTACACATTTGCCAACTCCAGATTAAAAAATCTTGTCCCTACAAACAGGGTCCACTTAGTCCACTTAATCTCATGATATAGCATATCTCAAGAGATCTTTTTATTCAGGATTTTCTGAAAATGGGAAAGAATAATGATTAAGCTTGTAACTTAAAATAAAATTCTGTCTACTAGAACTTTAAGTTATACATAAATTTACTCAATAACTAAAATTATTATACATTGGGGCTTTTAAATAAACTTTCCCTTCCTCCTTATGGAAGTAGGTGGTGATAACCCTTGTTAATTATGGACAAAGGAATTCTCTGGTGATTCTGTGTTCTTTCCTTGGTTTCTGCAGATACTCTGCTCCACACTTCTTCCTTATTGGGGGTTAGCTGGACTCACAGAGATGCCTTCTGATCTGCTCCTATGGGTAGTATGATTTACCTCCATATAGGAAGGTCTGCGATCGTTCTGTCTTTCTAAGCAATGAGTAGGTAACTAATTCCGGAGTTCAGATCTCAGGAGTTCATTGTTGTCGTACAGCTAAGTCTCTCTCTCTTTGCTAGCTATCCAGCGATCTCTAGCTACCAACTTATTCTATTTCTCTGAACTCAGGCAAAGAAAAAGATTGCCATTTATTAAGCTCCATAAAATTCCAACAATGAAAAAACACAAGCATATTGTTTAGAGATACATAAATATGTAGTAAAAATATAAAGATATGCCCGGAAATAATGTACTCCAACCTCAGGTAACACCCAGACTTCAATACTGTTCATGATGTTGCATTTCTTAAGCTGGATATCAGGCATACAAGTGTTTGTTAATTCATTCTTGGAAGTATTTCTGCAGTTTTCTTTATCTAAGCTGAGCATTCTCACTCTATTCTCTTTCCTCCGCTGTTGGCAGTTCTCCGTCAATCTGGGATGAAAGAAGGGTTTATACACAAGTTTTGGCAAGAAAGAGAATAGTTTCTTTTTTGATGTACACATTGAAAAATGAATTTTGCATTGTTCAGTACTGTGAAATATCCCCCGTTAAAGGAGGCATAAGGCTGTTAACTGTGTAACCTTTCAATTATGGATATTGAGAGTTAGGGTTTACCCAAAAGCTAAATCTCTTGCTTTTCCCCTTAACCTAACAAGTGTATCAATATATCACATAGAATCAGGGTCATCATTGTTTCAGCAAATTTGGAAGGTGTTCTAAGGTAAGGTATCAGCACTTACGTGGTCCTTGAAAAAGATTAATCTCTTTAAATCATTCCCATAGCACAGATTCAAATAGCAGCCAAATGTAATAAGCTAATTATGAGTAAGATTCAAGTGTCATTCCTTATTAAATCAACGCTATAAAAACCCTTCCTAAGTTTCCTAATCAGTAGACATGAGCAATTAACATCTAATTAGTCATCCATCACCCTTGCTAAAAATGTTTTAAAAGAAAAATTAAAGAGATTTCTCTCATAAAGATTTCACTGAAAATGTGTAATGGTGTCCTTTTCCACTTACATATTCATCATTTGCTATCTAGCAGCTTACTTGCTAAGATGATTATTTTAAACATGAAATCTATTAATTGGAATATTCCAAGAATATTCAAAAATCCCATCATTTCATGGCTCTAAATGACTTTATTGATAATTAGTCTAACCAACTGACTTTACAAAGAAGGACACTGAGACTGATGGGGGTTTCCCTTGTTGATAAAGCCACAGTTGCATATAAGGTCAGATCTCACGGCAATGTCCCATCTTTCCTTTATAGCTTAAAAAACAAAACGAAACAAACAAACAAATTAGTGCTTTCAACTTACTTCATAAGATCACCAAGTTCCTGTTATTATTTGAGTATAACTACTAAGAGTTTATTTCCATCTGGCTTTACCAAATCCAAATAAGTTAGTAGATCCAAGCTAGGAACCTAGAGTCAGAGTGGCTGGGCTCAAATCCCTGTCTCTGCACTTACTAACTGTGTGGGTTTAGATTGGTTACCTAAAGCATCTGTGTCCTTCTTTTCTCATTCATGCAATGAAGATGATAACAATGCTGATAATGACAATAAGGCACTATCTACCCCAAAAGTTGGTTTCAGGACTAAATGAATTAATACTCTAAAATGCTTCAGCAATCTATGGAAAATTTAAGTGCTCATTAAATGTCACCTACTCAAAATATAGCATCTCTTGAACTTCCTCATATTTCCTCCAAATTCATTTTCTAGAAAATAATAAATACACTGACCTATAACAGAATGAGACCACTGTTCAGACAGCCCTGTCCTTGGACTTTGTATGTTCCCACCACATATATCTAAGACCAACAGAGAAGATATATAACCAGGAAAAGTGGAAATGCACCAGGGAAGCAGAAAACAAGAAAAATCCAACCATTAAGGCATCCCCAAACATTAGGTTGTTCTCATATTCATTCAGGCTTATAGGCACCCTCATCCTGGCAAACAACCTCAGTACATACATGGTTTCAACAGCAGCAGCTTGACTAAGACAATAGTAAAGTGGAAAATTACAAAATAATTTAACCTGGAGTCTAGAATAAAGTTATAACGGATATCAAGAAACTCAGTAATACCAATTGCCTAGACTTGAAGGCATGCAGGGGGAAGGTGGCTTGAGTTGTATTCATTTATTTTTCACTGGCCCTGTGGCAGGTCCCACCCCGGTGTTAATATATTTTTATTAAGCTTTCCAGCTTCCAGTGGTTCTAGCATCCACAGAGTCTATAGTATAAGCTGTTAATCAGTATATAATGCCTTCTCTTCTTTCCTCCTATTGTGCATCATGAACATCAAGAATTCTTTTTTCGGGCACCTGGGTGGCTCAGTCGGTTGAGCGACTGCCTTCGGCTCAGGTCATGATCCTGGAGTCCCGGGATCGAGTCCCGCATCGGGCTCCCTGCTCAGTGGGGAGTCTGCTTCTCCCTCTGACCCTCCTCCCTCTCGTGGTCTCTGTCTCTCATTCTCTCTCACAAATAAATAAATAAAATCTTAAAAAAAAAAAAAAGAATTCTTTTTTCTTCAACAACAATCTGGTATCTAAGAACTCTTCTTTGTGATTATGATCTATATAGCAAGCTTATATATATTCAACATTCATGTTTGCTTCCCCTAGTAAACATACCTTGAAGCTATATTAGGAATAGAATACTTCATAGCAGGTGTTGAGAGTCAGATAAGGAAGAAGAAATGACTCCTGTCTTCCTGGAGCTATAGTTTAATGATACATATTGACAGATAAACATATACTTATTTAACATGTGATGAGTGCTCTGGTATGAGGGCTCTCCGACTCTACTTCAAAGAATTTACATACTATCCAATATTTCTAGTTTCTCCTGTATCTGAAACCTTTCCTTCTTTTCTGGATAATTCTCTTGTTTTTTAAATATGTTCAAATCTCTTTGTATTAAAACATGTCACTTTATCCTATTTCCCCTTAATAGCTGAATTTCATAGATTTGTCTGCCCTCCCAATTTCTAATTCTTTACATTCAGTTTGTTCATCAACATTCAGAAAGCTGGCTTCAACTCATCCCCCTCCACCAAAATAAATGTCACAGCTTTCTAAAAATCCCTAGTCATAAATCCAGTGCACACTTTACAATCTGTATCTTTTTTGACCTCTGAGCAATATTCAATAAAGCACACTTTCTTTCAAAACATACTTTTTCTTTGCTTTTAAGTATTATTTTTCTCTTTCTAGTCTGATTGCTCTTCACAACGTCCTTTGCAGCTGAGCAATTTCTACCAAGACATTAAATATTTTCTTAAAGTTCAAACATAGGCACTCTTTTTTTTGTCACTGTACCACCACTATCCAATAGAAATATAATGTGAGTCATAAATGGCCCATGTATAATTTTAAATATTCTAGAAGCTACATCAAAAGTGTAAAAAGAAACAGATGAGACTAATTTTAATAACAATATAGCCAAAATATTATCATCTCAACATGCAATCAATATAAATAATTATCAATGAGATATTTTACATACTTTGTTTCCTACTAAATTTCAAAATCTGGTATAATTTTAGCTTCAGACTAGCCGTATTTCAAGTGCTGAGAAGTCCCATGCCATTTGTGGTTCCTGTATTGAATGGTACATCTCTGATCTTTAAAGAGCTGCATGATAACATATTTCTCTATGGTTTTAATTACCACTTGAAAACCCAAACTCCAAAATATCTATATCCACCCCAGACCTCTTCCAAGTTCTATATATTTTACTGTATATTTGACATCTCCCTTGGGGTGTCTCAAATTCAATATGCCTATGTTCAAAAGCATGATCTTCCCCTCCTGACTCAAACTTCCTCCATTTTCCCTTATCTTAATGAATAGCACTATTATCTATATACTTTTTTGCAAGGTAGAAACTTACCTATCTTGATAATTACCTTTCAATTTAATAGTAAGCCTTGATAATTTCATTTCCTTTGAGAAGCAATCTCATCACCTCTTTCTTCTATTCTAGCCTAAATTAACATTATCTCTAGGATGGCAACTTAACTCCCTGGACAAGATCTGATTCCTTGTTATATGCTTCCTTAATTCTCCGATCCTTTTTTACATAGCACTAATCACAATTTATAATTAAAATGTATGATTATCAGGGTGACTGGGGGGCATAGTCAGTTGTGTCTGACTCTTGGTTTTGTCTCAGGTTGTGAGGTTCAGCCCTGAGTCAGGCTCCATGCTCTGTGCAGAGTCTGCTTGAGATTCTCTCTTCCTCTCCCTCTGTCCCTCCCCCATATTCTCTCTCTCTCTAAAATAAATAAATCTTTAAAAAAGTAAAATGGGGCACCTTGGTGGCTCAATCAGTTAAGCGTCACCTTCGGCTCAGGTCATGATCCTAGGGTCCTGGGATTGAGCCCCACATCGGGCTCCCTACTCAACAGAGAGCCTGTTTCTCCCTCTCCCTCTGCTGTTCCCCTTGCCTGTGCCCTCCCTCTCTCTCTCTGTCAAATATATAAATAAAATCTTTAAAAAAATAAAGAACTTTTAAAAAGTAAAATAAAATAAATGTTTGATTATCTTGTTCATTTACTGAAAAATTATGAAATTGTAAATTCAACAAGCAAGAACCATGCCTGTTTTGCTCACAGTTTTATTGCATGACACTTAGCAGGTATCTTGTATATCATAAGTACTTAATAAATACTTGTTAAATAAGGAGCACTGAATCCAGTATTAGAGGGTCAGGAAAAATATGTCTTTTTTACAGGGATGGATTTACCATCAAGCAATTTGGCCTTATCTAAGTTAAAAGTGCATTGGTGTCAATCTAAATCTTACTTCTAAGGAAATTACACCATAGAAATATTCATGTTGGCAAGGCATGGAAATTATTCACATTACTTCAGTGAATATTTTCTGCCAGGATAACCATTTTACCTCTATTATGTTACCTAATCTTCCCAACAACTCTGTGAAATAAGTACTATCACTCATCTTTTACAAATAAACAAAAAATACAGTCCAAAGAAGTTAAATAACTGACTCAGTTCATATACTGAGTAAAGCAGTGGGGCCATTAATTGACTCAGGCCATTAGATTTCAGAAACCTAATTTTTTTTTAACCACTAATCTAACATTGCCTCTTATCATATATAATACTAAACATTTTCCAACTGAAACTTCCACAAGCAGGAAAATGACTAAATATTACATGCTATATCCATGCCATGGAAGAAGTACAGTGACATCATATAGAAGAAATACAAATGGGAAGAACACAGAAACATTAGATCCACAGAAAGATTTCAAAGACATGTTGCTAAGTGAATAAAGCAAGTTGCACACAAACTGAAGTGTGGAGGCAGAATTTTGGCCTTCAGGTTCACCTCTGCCTGGTGTTACTCCCACAAATATGTTTCCTTACATGGCAAAGGGGACTTTGCAGATGTATTGAGTGCATCGAATCGGTTGACCTTAAAATAAAGGGATTCCTCTGAATTATCCATGTGGGCCCAATGTAAAAAACTCTTAAAAGCAGAGCTTTCTCCTGGCTGAGGGTAGAAGGGAAGTCAGAGATATTTAAAGCATGAGAAGAACTTGACACACTGGTGTTGCTTTGAAGTTAGAGGAGCTGTATCAAAAGACATGGCAGCCTCCAGTAGCTGAGGACAGCTCTTGGCCAATGGCCAGCAAGGAAACAAGGACTGCAAATCTACAGCTGCAAGGAACTGAATTCTGCCAACAGTCTAAATAAGCATTTTCTTCCTCCCAGTCTCCAGGTAAGAGCTAAGCCTGGCCAACATCTTCATTCCAGCCTTGTGAAACCAGAAAGTTAGAAACTAGTTGAGCCATGCCAGATCTCAGATCTATGTAAGTGTGAACTAATAAATTTATGCTGTTATAAGCCACTCTATTTATGGTGATTTATTATGCAGCAATAGAACATTAATACAACATGCAGTTTGATCCCTTTTTTTTTCAGTATCTGTGTGCTCATAAAAAGGTTTGAAAATGTACAGGAATAGGACTGGAAAGGTAAACACAGTATTGAAAATATATATAACTCTAGTCTTGAGGTTGCAGGAAGCAGATAAACAGTGGTCTTCACATTTAATTCCATATAGGCATTTAATAGTTGACTCTTTTATCAGCATGATGGATTTGTGTATGTATTATTTCAAAACAACAAAAGATAATGCTTTAAAGTATGGTGATTCCATTGAATTGGAAATCAATCATGATGTTTCTCTTTCAAACTGGTATTCTAAAATCAATCAAGATGCACAATATCATCAGTTCCTAGACACTAAAACAAATCAAGGTGAAAGAATTGCCCAAGGATTCATGGTTCCAAGTAACTGAATGATGAACAGTTACAGAAATCTGTTCCACTTGATCTTCTCAATACTCTTTCTGGTTGTTAAAGTACAGTCATGACCCCATGAGCCCAGTGATTTTTGCAAACCTACACAATCTGGACACTTATGAAACAAAATTAGAACCACCAGCTTTAATCCTATCCCTCACCTACAATTGAAAACTACCCTAACAGGGCGCCTGGGTGGCTCAGATGGTTAAGCGTCTGCCTTCGGCTCAGGTCATGATCCCGGGGTCCTGGGATCGAGTCCCGCATCGGGCTTCCTGCTCCTTGGGAGCCTGCTTCTCCCTCTGCCTCTCTCTCTCTGTCTCTGTCTCTCATGAATAAATAAATAAAATCTTTAAAAAAAAAAAAAAGAAAACTACCCTAACAAGATTGCTGAAAATTTGGCCAATATATCAGTGACAGAATCCATGGCAACATAACCAAAAGGCTACAGAAGCAAAGCAATTTCTGCCCATGGAATCTGCCAGCCCTAAAGAACCCCTTTCTACCTCCCTCCCCCTCTCCTTCCTTATCTTTTTCCCTCCTTTTCTTCCCTTCTGTTCTTGATGAGTCATTTTCCTAACCATTTGAATAAATGCAAAAATTTATAGAAAGACAATAAAATTTTATAGAATTTAAACAAGTAAAATATACATTTTTGGTATGACTATGAAATTCAAAGGATCCTATAGAGTTTATAAAAGTTAGTTCTTTTATTGTTAGTCATTTTCTCCAAGCATTCTAACATTTCAACTTCAACATCAAATATCCACTGCTTTTCAGTCAAAATCAGCTAACTGTAATTTGAGACATTTTCTATAATTTAGCTTATTCATATTTTAGAAAATCTCATGAGTAGAAAATATATGACTTAGAAAAAAAATGGACCTGCAGCAATTCGGTAATTACGTTTTTTTCAGCACAAAATGCAGATCTATGCTCTTCACATAAAACATAATGGGTGTTTAGAAGTCAAGGAGTCCACAGAGACACCACAAGGACTAAATATATTATCCTTAAAAACGAATTCTGTCATTTATGATTCATAGCCAACTCCTTAAGTAAAGTTACAGATTTTCAAATTATCCCATTGAGAGAGATAGAAGAGGAGAAAAGAAAAGGCCAGACTCACATCTGTCTCTGCAGCCAAGGAGTTGCAGTAATAACTAACTTTCTCAGTGGCTTGCTAAAAATGCTATTTTCATCTGTGTTTCCTAAAAGCACCTCTTTTGAAGAAAATCCACATATCATTTTACTTTACTGTATGCTGGAATGAAAAATAGATGCCCACTGTCAGCCAGCTATATTGATTACGAGTGAAAATGTGATCATTTTGCATTGACTTGCCCCAAAGCACTGCGTTCCATCAAAGCAGCAGAAGGAAATTAATGCTTTCATATCATGCCTAAGAAAAATATGAGATGTTGTTCACTTTGCCCTCTAGACAAAGAGGTATATGCAATAGCTGAAAGGTAATAGCTTTCAGAACATGAACTCGAGACTTTTATTAAAATCATCATTTAATGCACAAAAAATAATGAACCTACCACTATGGCATTTAAAGCAGCCATTTGCAGTCATTACCTCTTAGATCATAAGGTTTATTTTGTTAAAAGTCAGTAATTCTCAAATCAAAATTATGCCCTTGTTTCATCTAGATGATGTGTCTTAAGTGATAACTTCTTATAAATACATACCAATCAAACAGTGTGAAAGCAAAGAATTGGTCATGATAGGAATTATTTGTTTATATTTTATTTGACTTCTATTTTACCAACAAGACTATTGACTTTACTAGTCTTTATAGGACTCCTACGTTTGGCCCAGCACAACTCTTTAAATATATATGGATCTATAGCAGTTGGCTTGCATAATTATTTTATTTATTATGTCATCAGTGGTTACTATAATACTGACTTTAAAATAATGCAAAGGAATTGCATTTAAAAATTGCAAGTTCTAAATACCAACAATCATACTCATAACATGTAAAAATCTACAAACAGATATTTGACATTCTGGTGAATTTGTATTTTTGAAAATGTACCTAGCTTATCAATAATATCCTCTATGGAAGTATACACTCTATTTCTTAAAACAGATTTTGAAATTCAGTTCAAATTCCTAGAAGTAGAAATTCAATTTCAAATTTGCAAAATATTTGATGTAAAATTGTGGAGAAAATTGGAGACTATTTCTTTTTAATCCTGAATATTGTAATGAACCAAATGTTATGATATTATTCATACACATGTATATGATGATACTGGACCAGACACATATATATGAAGATAGTGAACCATACTCTTGAATATAAAGAGATACCCATTAGTTTGCCTCACCTTGGCAAACTAATGGGTAACTTTCAGCATGTCAAATAGTGCTATGTTCTTCTATGTATCAATAGATGAACTTTAGAGAATTTTTCTTCGTGGTTGTTCAGATTTCCAAGATGTCCTTGTGGAAATAAAAACAAGCTTAATTCACATCTTCTAGGTTACCAAACCCAGCTTACCCTTTTATTAGCTACGCGACTTTGGAAAATTTTGTTAATTTTTAAGCTAATATTTATCAAGGACTTATAGAAGGTCACCTTCTTTGTGAGATCCTCCTTGACACACTTTTATTTGTTTGTTTGTTTTGTTTTAATTCCCACTGTTAAACCTCCACTCTGATATGTCCTATCTTTCTTTCCTAATCAGAATACTTATCACCACCTGCCACATGCACACTTTCGGCTATTACAATGCTCACTAGAGAGTCTCCTTAGGCTTCAATAATATTTAGACTACGGCATGACATCGCAGAAACCCAGCTGTGCTGTAAGGTACTGAAGAACCACAGCTGACCAGCAAGGCAGCATCACAAACTTTTCTCCACAGAAGTCCCTGAAGCAATTCCTAGAACAGTTCCACTGTCCAGGGACCATCTGGGTACAAGGACATGAGGGGCAAGGGTTTTCCTAACTAATAGCTTCATATCTGAAAGAAGCCAGTATTTCTTTTAACAATTCTATGCCCACAGCACATAGGGATCCCACAACATACTAGAGTCATCACATTCACGAAAGCCCAAAATATGGCATTTCTAAAGCACTGGCATAGCTCCTGTGTATGTCCTACCAGTCCAGATTCAATTGCCTAACTCGGGGTCACTTTTCATCATAAATAATGTTGAATTATAGTTGACAATCTACGCTTATTAGGTTTCTAGGGGAACACTACTAGAGTGTGAACCCAAGGTCAGAGTCTCATGTTGCAGAGAAAGAGTTTTATTAAGTGTCTGCCCACAACTATTTTTCCTAATGTGTTTTGCACTGAAGGGTAAGTATGACGAAGGCAGAGAAGTTTGTATGTTTGTTCATACTGAATGTTGATTAACTAGTTTCTGTAATGATACCTGAGACACAAGTTGAATTGTCATATAAATAAATGTCTCAGTTTTCTTTTCTATAGAATGAAATAATACCTACTGTGCGGATAAAATGAGACAATACTTGAGAAACACTTAGCACAGAGCCTAACATATTTTTAATGCTCACAAAGTGCTAATTGTTATTATCTTCACTATTACTGTCAGTAATTTAAAGAAATTCAAAAAGACAAAAATCTAAAACAAATCAAATCAATGAAACCAAAAATAAATAAATGAACATGCCCAAATATATTAGTTTCCATTGTTAAACCATGCTCAAAATTCTCATATGTATTAGTAACCTTCTTGTTGGGGACAATTTAAACAAGATAGTATTATCTCTTTCTAGAATAATAACATAATTTCCCCATAAAATATATCCATTTCGGGTAGTTTTGTTTTTTTTTTTTTAAAGATTAGCCTGATGCTTTTTATTTTTCAAGTGCTTTTCTGTTGGGTATTCTTTTCACCCAATTTATGTTGGCTAATTTATGATCCCAAAGTTATTAATGAGTCATTTAGCCTGCAAGTGTGAGTCAGAATATTTTCTTAAAGTATAATTAATTATAAAGGTGGCCTAAGTAAACCTGAGATCTATAATGGAACATTGTTCAACATCACAGGATTCTCAGAACCTTATGACTGTCTACGAATATTCCAGCCATGTGTGTTACACATATGGGGAAACAATTACTTGTGGAGACCAGTCAATAAGGGTTCATTTTAGCTCCCTGGAGGAGAAGATAAATTTGTTATATTGAATGAAGACATTTCTTTAATACCTAGTAAAACTTCAGTTATCTATTACAATTTGATATACGTTCAGTTCAATGTTTGGTAAATTATTGTTCTAGAAAATTATTAACGCCATCAATATCTTCAAATTGATATTCTACATTTTTGTTTCTTCAGTTTCTATTCCTTATTTTGCTTATGTGTATTTTTGTGGTTTTTTTCTCATTAAATTTGTCAGGTGATTATCTTGTCTTTGTTTATACATTAGTGAGTCTTGGGGCACCTGGGTGGCTCAGTTGGTTAAGGATCCAATTCTTTATTTCAGCTCAGGTCATGATCTCAGGGTCATGAGATCAAGTATCCCATTGGGCTCCTCACAGAGCATAGAGCCTGCTTAAGATCCTCTCTCTCCCTCTCCCTTTGCCCCCAGTCCCCACTCGCATGCAAGTGTGCTCTCTCTCTCGGGGCGCCTGGGTGGCTCAGATGGTTAAGCGTCTGCTTTTGGCTCAGGTCATGATCACCGGGTTCTGCGATCAAGCCCCGCGTCGGCCTCCCTGCTCAGCGGGATGCCTGCTTCTCCCTCTCCCACTCTCCCTCTCTCTCTGTGTCTCTCTCTGTCAAATAAATAAATAAAATCTTTTTTAAAAAAAAGTGTGCTCTCTCTCTCTAAAATAAAAATAAAAATAAAAAATATATACATGAGTGAGTCTGTGTGTATGTGTGTGGTGTGTAGCAAACTGTGTGTCTTGTATATCACTGAGAGCATATTTGTGGTACACATATATACAGCATGGCATAAATAGTATACATTGTACTCTGGATGGAGTTTTATTTTTATCCCATAAATTTTGATACTCAATGAACCCATTATCTGAGATCCTATATAGCAAAGAATAGATTATTGCTGATGGATGGATAAAGAAGATGTGGTATGTATACACACACACACACACACACACACAGTGGAATATTAGTCATAAAATAGAATGAAATCTTGCCATTTGCAATGACATGGATAGAGCTAGAGAGTATTATGCTAAGCAAAATAAGTCAGTCAGAGAAAGACAAATACCATATGATTTCACTCATATGTGGGATTTAAGAAACAAAACAATCAAGCAAAAAGGAAAAAAAGAGAGAGAGAGAGAGAGACAAACCAAGAAACAGACTTTTAACTATAGAGAACAAACTCATGGTTACCAGTGGGGAGATGGATGGGGGAATGGATTAAATGGGTGATGGGAATTAAGGAATGTACTTGTGATGAGCACCAGGTGTTGTATGGAAGTGTTGAATCACCATGTTGTACACCCAAAACTAATATTACACTATATATTAGCTAACTGGAATTTAAATAAAATCCTTTAAAAAAGAATAGACTATTGCTTCCTTCACAAATAAACAACCACTGAATTTTTATTTTTATTATTTGGGTTACAATTTGGGTCAAAATGGTAGGGGTCAGCTCAACACACACTTATTTATCTTACTTAGTGTTGCAGGGATGTTCCCAAAAATGTTTTTTTTCTTTTGTAATTACTCTTTCATTTTTCATTAGTAACAAATTTTTATTATTGAAAATAAAAATCATTTGTTTCTCTCCAGTACTTCATTAATTTTCCCTGTTATACAATGAGTCTTTTTTTGTTCACAAATCATAATTTGCCTCAGCTTATTAAATTTTATTCACAGTCTTAATTATTACTTATATCCCATGTGTTCTGATGTCAACTTAAGAAACAAAGTTATATGTTTGGATCATTCTTTTCTGTCCACCATATTAACTTCTCCTTTTGCATATTTTGCATTTTAGTCTCCTCCCCACTCCTCTAACATTATGGAAGAGCTTAAGTGTGCCTGCTGTATCTTCTTCCTACAATTTAATTCCACTTCTTATTACTTTTCATGTTGGCATTAAGCCTGTGATTATTGTTTACATCGTATAATTTTTACTGCCACCTAATAGCTCACTTTATATCAATCTGTTGTCTATTTCATCTATTTTATTTCAAGAACTCCAACTTAGCTGAATTTTATTGACATTACAAAGCATCTATAATTTACTTTTTATTTTCAGAAGAAGGATTTCCTTCAGTATCTTGAAGGTGGTATTTTTTAAGCATGTTGTTTGATTTATGGTTTCCCTTGCTCACCTATCTATTTACCCTTAGATGAGCAATGTTATACAGTCTCCTTGTTTGGTAACAGAGGCTAAATGGATTCTCCTTTGTGGAATTTTGTAGGCTTCACTGTACCGTGGATATAATGTGATAGTCTGGAGAAGACTTAATTCTTCTTGCTAGATAGAAATGGAGCATCCATCTCCCAAGAATCTTTTCAGCCTAGTTTTTTTTCACTATTGACTCTACGTCTTTGGAAATAAACAAAAATCCCCAGTGTATTTTTTATTTAGTGGCATTGTGTTTGGGGGGGAGTTGTTCCAGAAAAGATTAATGAGGGTTGCTTGCTATTGAGGATTATGAGTGCTTTCCTCCATTCATCTGGTCACTGAAAGTCTTTTCCTTGTAAGGTAGGTACACTGAATTGACAACTTTGAGGGACTCTCCTTCAGATTTTTTTTTTTGAGGGGTCCATTTGTTTGTTTATTTCTTTAGATTTGTGTGTGTGCATATGTCCGTGAGTGTGTGTATTTACATTTTTCAGTGCATTTCTACCATTCTTCCTCAGGGCTTCCACATGTCTGTGGTTATTAGAAATTTTTTTTGGCATCTGGCATATATTTGGCCAATAACTTTTAATTTCTTCACAAATCTGAGCAGTAAAATCAGAGACCTTAGATTGCTGGTCTCTTAACCAGAAAGCCCCACTGATATTTCTAACTATGTTGTTGTAAATTCTTATACTCATGAAGCTGACCAAGATAGGCTGTGAAAGAGACATTCATCTTAAAAGCTGATAAACAAAATAGTGTAAAATGTCATTTTATTCCAAAATTATCACTATCACTCTTTGTACTGTATTTTTCTCCTATATGGTCACTTATATCTCTAATGTAAACATTCATACAAATAAAAATACATATTATGGCTTTTTCTCCTTAATTAAAATAGAAAAGCCACCATGAGAGAAAGCCCCAACTGGGTATTTTAGAACATTAACTGTTGAAAAAATTCCCATTTGAATTTTTGGGAGGAATTATAAAGGAGGACCTTTATCTTTTTAAAAAAAATTACAAAAAGCTTATATAACTATATAATGATACACATCCTAATATATTATGCCTTATATTATATATTATGTATGCATCTATAATGATTATATATAATATATTGTGTATAATACATTATAAATATTATTTTTCAAGCTGGCCTATATGAGCTTTCCATAAATATTTGCCATATGCATGTCTGACAGAAAGGAAATCTTATGAATAATCAATGCCAAAATCTCTTCTTGGCGGGCACAGATAATTTATTTTAAAATGCTATTTTAATGTCTACTTGTTATAGAGAAGAAAGGGCACGCAGAACGCAAGGCACATAAATACAAGATTGATCACATATAAAAACAAATGAGGATGCAAGCTGATGACATCAGGGACTTTCCATACACTAAATTTTATGATGGACAGAATTTATAACATTTACATAAAGGCAACAGAAACACAATGATGATTACACAAGGAGACAAATATAAAGACCAGAAAACTCAAATCAACTGTCTTTGTTCAAATCAAATTTACATCTCAAAAGTATCCCAAAACAGGCTTAATCAACCATGTTTTACTCAACAGAAAAGGGGGAATAAGTTTTCTACATTTGGGCTGCAATGCAAAATACCTTCATAAGTAGCATGATAAATAAAAAGTGATTTGAGGAAGATGTTTTTAAGAATGCAAAAATGAAAGTCTTCAGTGATTTCTATCTAGAAAATACTCTAAATTGCTCTTTTGTCAAAGTTGTCTGAGTCACTGAATACGTCTGCATTTACTAATTTTCAAAATGGGCAAAGAACTCTTAATATCAGTTCTTTGGGAAATAGTCTCACAGATTAAATATGACCTGATAAGTATTCTTTAAAAAAAAAAAGATTTTATTTATATATTTGAGAGTAAGAGAGAGAAAACAGAGAGAGTGAGAGCACGACTAGGGGGAGGGACAGATGGAGAGGGTGAAGCAGACTCTCTGCTGAGCAGGAGGCACCATGCTGGGCTTGATCCCAAAACCCTGGGATCACGACCCAAGTGGAAGGCAGACGCCAACCAACTGAGCCACCCAGGCGCAGAAATCAAGTTCAAAAGGTATGCATATGGGTACCTGATCACTTACCTGGGGGTACCCAGATAAACTTTAGCAAAGAGGAGATGACTGCATTAAGAAAATATAAATCAGATTTCCTAATTCTTTAATTTAGGGCAAGCAGTTATGGCACTAGCCATTGTTTTTGATCTGAAAAATCAAATCACACAGCTATTAAAGAGAAAAGAGTTTATCAGATTCTGTAATGATTAGATAGCTATTTAGAATCAATGACAGAAAAATAAAGGGGGAGCTGGATTTTCTTACTCACTTCTATCATCAAGCTAGCAGTGAAATGACTTGAGAGTTTGGACAACTCAAAATAATTTATACACACATACACATTTTAATTTAAAAATTGTATTTCTTGGAGAAGTTTTAGGTTCACAGTAAAATTGAGTGGAAAGTACAGAGTTCCCACATACCTCCTGTCCACACATGTACATAAGTTCCATCAATATCAACATCTCCCACAAGTGGCACATTTGTTACAGTTGATGAACCTACATGGACACAACACTGTTATTCAAAATTCATAGTTTATATTACGATTCACTCTAGGTATTGTATACTCTAGGGGTTTTGACAAATATATAATGGCATTTATCCACCATTGTAGGATATATAGAATAGTTTAACTGCTCTAAAAATTCTGTGTTCCACCTATTCATCTCTTCCCTGCCCACTCTGATGATCACCAATCTTTTTACTGTCTCTGTAGTTTTGCCTTTTCCAGAATTCATAAAGTTGGAATCATATAGTATACAGCCTTTTCAGGTTGGCTTATTTCACTTAATAATATGCATTTAAGGTTCCCCCATGTCTTTTAATGGCTTGATAGCCCATTTCTTTTTTGTGCTGAATAATATTCCATTGTCTGGAAATACCACAGTTTATTAATGCATTCATCTACTGAAGGACATCTTGGTTGCTTCCAAGATTCTGCAACCATAAATAAAAGTACTATAAACATCTGTGAAAATTTTTGCGTAGATATAATTTTTCAGCTCCTTTGGATAAATATCAAGGAACATGATTGCTGGATTGTATGATAGGAAAAGGTTTACTTTTGTAAGAAACTGCCAAACTGTCTTCCAAAGTGGCTATACCATTTTGCATTGTCACCAGCAAGGAATGAAACTTCCTTTTGCTCCACATCCTTATCAGCATTTTGCATTGTTAGCATTCCAGATTTGGATCATTCTTATCAGTATGTAGTTTCTTACTGTTGTTCTAATTTGCAATTCCCCAATAACACGTGATGTTGAATATCTTTTGAATATCTTTTCCTATGCTTACTTGACATTTTCTTTGTGTGTTATCTGCTCGGGTCTTTTGCCTGTTTTTAAATCAGGTGGTTCATTTCCTTACTGTTGAGTTTTAAGAGTTCTTTGTGTATTTGACCAATAGTCCTTTGTCATATGTTTTTTTTGCAAATATTTTCTTCCAGTCTGTGGCTTATCATCTCATTCTCTTGTCATTATCTTTTCGAAAGTTTTTAATTTTAATTAAGTCTAACTAATCAATTATTTCTTCCATGTATCATACCTTTGGTGTTGTAGCTAAAAAGTCCTCACCATACCCAAGGTCATCTAGATTTTATTCTAACTTTCTAGGAATTTTGTTTCACATTTAGGTCTATTATCCATTTGAGTTGATTTTGGGGAAGGACATTAGGTCTGGTCAAGATTTTTTGGCCAGTTCTTGAAACATGATTTGTTATAAAGGCTATTTGTGCTCCGTTGTATTACCTTGACTTCTTTGATAAAGATCTATAATGTTGTCTATAATCATGGAGGTCTATATTTGGGTTCTCTATTCTGTTCCATTGATTTATCTATTTTTTCACTAATACCAATACCATAATTTTTGGTTACCATAGGTTTGTATTAAGTCTTGAAGGCAGGTAGTGTCAATCCTCCAATTTTATTCTTCCTAAACATATTGTAAAATAGTCTGTCTTTTTTGGGGTGCTAACATAAATGATAATGTGCTTTTAATTTCAAATCCCGCTTGTGCATTTCTGGTATATAGGAAAGCAATTGACTTTTGTATGTTAACCTTTTATCCTGCAACTTTGCCATAATCACTTACTAGTTCCAGGAGAAGATTTTGGTTGTTATTGATTTTTTTCAGTTTTTTTACATAGTCATGTTACCTGTAATACATGTTTATTTCTTCCTCCCCAATATGTAAACCCTCTCATTTCCTTTTTTTGTCTGATTGCATTAGCTAGGAATTCTAGTACATTGTTAAAAATCAATAGTGGCAATGGATATCCTGTACTTATTCTTGATCTTGGTGGAAAAGCTTTGAGTTTTTCACCAGTAAGTATGACATTAGCAGTGGATTCTTTGTAGATACTCATTATCAAAGTTAAGGAAATTTCCCTCTATTCCTAGTTTACTGAGAGTTTTTATCATGGCTGTGTGTTGAATTTTGTCAAAAGCTTTTTCTGCATATATTGATACAATCATATGATTTTTTTTTTAAATCTAAATCTGTTAATATGATGGATTATACTAATTGACTTAGAATGTTTAACCAACCTTGCAGACCTCAGATAAATCTCATTGGTCATGTTGCATAATTCTTTTTATGGATTGTTGAATTCATTTGTTAAGTTTTGTTGAGAGTTTTTGCATCCATATTAATGGAAACATATTGGTCTATAGTTTTCTTATAATATCTTTGTCTAAATTTGCTATTAGGGTAATACTGGCTTCATAGGATGAATAACAAAGTATTACCTGTGTGTGTCTTGATCTTCCTAGTAAGACTTGGAGAACTGATATAATTTCTTCCTTCTGTTTGATAGAATTTACCAGCACATCTGGGCCTGGTGCTTTATGTTTTGGATAGTTACTAATTACTGACATAATTTATTTAAAAGCTATAGTCTTATTCAGACTATTTCTTTTTGTATGAGTTATAGCAACTCATGTCTCCCAAGGAATTGGTCTATATCATCTAGGTTATCAAATTTGTAGACATAGAGCTGTTCACAGTATTCCTTTATTATCATTTTAATGTTCATGAAATCTGTGGTGATGCATTTTTTATTTCTGGTATTAGTAATCCATGTCTCCCCTCTCTCTCTCCCTCTCCCTCTCTCTAGGTAACCTACCTAGGAGTTTTTATTGATCTTTTCAAAGAACCAGCTTTTGATTGTTGTCTCTATTGATTTTCTATTTTCAATTCCATTGATTTCTGTTCTAATTTTTATAATTTCTTTCCTTCTTTCTACTTTGGGATTGAATTTGTACTTCTTTTTCAAGTTTACTAAGGTAGAAGCTTATTGATTTTAGATCTTTCTTCATCTCATATATGCATTCAATGCTATAAATTTCCCTCTAAGCACTGCTTTCACTGCATTTCACAAATTTTGATAAGTTGTATTTTCATTTTCATTATTTAAAAACATTTATTAGTTTCTCTCAAGATTTATTCTTTGATTTATGTGTTTAGAAATATGTAGTTTAATCTCAAAGTATTTTGGATTTTCCAGCTATTTTTCTGTTGTCTATCTATTTTAATTCCATTGTGGGCTGAAAGCAGACATTGTATGATTCTTATCTTAAATTTCTTATGGTGTGTGACTCAGAGTGTGGTATAGCTTGGTGAATGTTCCATGTGAGCTTGAGAAAAATGTGTAATCTGCAGTTGTTGGATGAAGTATTCTATATGACATAGATATATAGCTAGAGATCAATTATGTCCAGTTGATTGATAGTGCTGTTGAGTTCAGCTATGTTCTTACTGAATTTTTGCCTATTGTATATGTCCATTTCTGATAAAGTGGGTCTTAAAGACTCCAACTATAATAGTGGATTCATGTATTTCTCCTTGCAGTTCTATCAGTTTTTGCCTTATGCACTTTGACCCTCTTTGTTAAGCACACACACATTAAGGAATTTTTTGTTTATTTGTTTTGGTTTGTTTTTGTTTTTGTTTTTCTTATTATTATGTTATATTAATCACCATACATTACATCATTAGTTTTTGATGTAGTGTTCCATGATTCATTGTTTGTGTAAAACAACCAGTGCTCCATGCAGTACGGATTATTGACTTCTTTATCCTATATAATGCCCCTCTTTATCCCAGGTAATTTGCCTTGCTCTGAAGTCTGCTCTATCTGAAATTAATATAGGTACTCCTGCTTTCTTTCTTTCTTTCTTTCTTTTTTTTTTTTGACAGAGCCTGCCGCAGGTTTATTTGTACAAAAAGCAAAGGAAGATACCAGTCCCATACAGATAGAAGCCCAGGGGTCACACCAGTCCTTCTGTCCTCACACTGGCAGACACAAGCCTCCACACTGGAGCCTTTGTGGGGGCCTGGGCACCTTTGGGAGCTTGAGCTGCAGCAGGAACAGGAGCTGGAGCCGGAGCCGGAGCCGGAGCTGGAGCCGCAGTCTGAGCCTTGGTTTGAGCCTTGGCCTTGGACTGTGCCCAGCAGAGCCTGAGACCCTTGGCAATGCAGGCACGAGCACGTTTCCCAAGCTTGGGGTGAGAGATGTAGGCAAGTCGAATGAGCTTGCAGCTTGACCTCCTTGGGCTTGACAAGGGCCTTGATAGCTTCGGCACATACACTCATGGCCTTGGTGTTGTTGGCCTGCATCTTCTTTAGGCCCTTCTTGTTGTGCTTCTTGGCAAAGCGCATGTTCCTCAAGGACTTGGGGTCTACCCCCTTAAGAGATTTGTATCTTTGTGACTGGGGTTTCTTGATGCCATTTCTGTGCCATTTTCATGACTGGTTGTGCATGGTGTGGTTCTTGGACTTGGCCATGTCTGCACCAAAGACTGCAGGTCCCAAAGCCCTGCTTTCTTTTGATTAGTGTTAGCATGTCTCTATCCCTTTATCTCTAATCCATATGTGTCAATATTTAAAATGGGTTTCTTGCAAATAACATATAATTGGGTCTTGTTTTTGGATACACTCTGAATATTATTGTATTTAGTTCATTGATATTTAAGGTGATTATTACAATTATTGAATTAATACCTACCATATTTATTACTGTTTTGTATTTGTTGCCTTTGTTCTTTGTCCCCATTTTTGTCTTCCACACTTTCTCTGTCGTTCATGGTTTTAATCAAACATTTATATGATTCCATTTTCTCTCCTTTCCCAACATATCAATTATACTTTTTGTACTGTTTTTTGGTGGTTGCCCTAGAGTTTGCCATATATATTTGCAACTAATCTAAGCTCACTTTCAAATAACACTATACCACTTCATGTGTAGTAAGAGTACCTTACAACAAAAAATATTTCCAATTCCTTCCTCTCATCCCTTGTATCATTGCCATTATTCAATTCATTTCATTTATACATAAGAATACTTATACATTAGAATACTTCATTGCTATTATTCAAATATTTCATTGCTATTATTATTTTGAACAATCAAATACTTCATAATCGAATACTTCAAATACTTCATTGCTATTATTATTTTGAACAATCTGTTATCTGATAGATTAAGAATAAGAAAGGTAAATGTTTTTTTATTTTACCTTCACTTATTCTTTTTCAAATGCTCTTCCTTTCTTTATGTAGTTCCAAGTTTCTGACCTATGTCATATTTCTTCTCTCTAAAGAGCTTATTTTAACATTTCTCACAAGATAGATCCTTTTTTTTATTTTGAGAAAATTTTTATTTCTCCTTTACTTTGAAGCATAATTTCACATGGTACAGAATGCTGGGTTGGTGGGTTTTATCTCTCATCACTTATGTTTCATTTCACTCTCTTCTTACTTGCATGGTTTCTGAAGAGAAGTCAGATGTAATTCTTTATGTCTCTATAGGTGTTTTTCCCCCCTTCTAGTGTCTTTCATTTTTTTTTCTAATCTTTGCTTTTCTGAAGTTTGAATGATTTGCTTAGGTATAGGGTGTATGAGGGTGTTTTTTTTTTTTCTTTTTTCGTTCTTTACTTCTTCATTTTTTGATGCTTAATGCTTTCTGAGAATCCTGGATCTGTGGTTTGTTATCTGACATTAATTTGAAGAAATTACCAGTCATTATCACTTTGAATATTGCTTCTGTTCCTTTCTTTCTTCTCCTGGTATTCCAATTATGTGTATGTTTTACTTTTTGTAGTTGTCCCACAGTTCATCAAAGGCATTCATTTCTGGTACAGTGTTTTAGATCTCTAGCTTTTCTTTTTGAATCTTTCTCAGAATTTCCATCTCTATGGTTACATTTCCCATGTGTTCTTGCATGTTGTGTGCTTTTCCCTTTAAATCTATGAGCATATTAATCATAATTTTTAAAAAATTCTCATTCTGATAATTGCAACATTTCTGCCATATCTAACTCTGGTTCTGATGTGTGTTCAGTTGTCTTCAAAGTGTGTTTCTTCCTTTTAGTATGCCTTCTAATTTTTTGTTAAAAGGCAACCATGATATACTGCACTAAATAGGCATTGAGTAATAAAGTGGTAAGGGATGGGGGAAGAAATAGCATGCTATAGTCCTATAAGTAGGTCTAAGAGTTTGGGGGAGCTCTTGTCCCTGGTTCTGTGAACTTTATTGGTCCTTCTCAGTTTCCTCTCACTCCCATTACATAGGAAAAGATGGCTAGAGGGGGCTAGATTTATGTATTTCCCCTCCTGCACTTGGGAGGATTAGAGGTTGTTGGAGTTGGGTATTTCTCTTCCTCCAGTTAGGTTAGGCTCTGGTAAAACAGTGTATCTTGACAGCAGGCCTTATCCAGAAATATAGGATGCTCTGGCATATGTCAGATGGTTCCTTTTCTCCTCCCACTGCGGGAAGCATCAGGGAATTTTTCTTCAATATATACTATGAAGACCTGGAAGAGATCCTGGTGGTAAAACTCACAAAAGTATGAGGGCCCCCTATCGCTGGATCCCCTGGTGTTTTTAACTTGCATAGTTGTCCACACTGAACTTCCAGTAACTCATCAATTACAGTTCAGATTTTCCTGCTCTGCATTGGTTCCTGTGGAAGTTACTGCCAGTGGGTTTCTACGCCAGTAAGTTGTGATTCTTTATCTACCTATCTGTCTCTCTAATTTTGGGGAAATAAATTTTTCCTGTGACCTCACTTCTCTGATGGATCTAAGAAGAACTGTTAATTTTTCTATGTGTTATGTTTTTTTCCTTATCATTAGGATAAAGTGGTGATTTTCAAGCTCTTTAACAAGTTGAACCAGAAACTAGAAGTCCAAAATATACTTTTTATTTTTAAAAAAAACTTCTTAATTTACTCCTACTAAAAAATTATAATATGCAATGTTTGTGATTTTTTTAATTCACCTTTTAAAACTGATAACAAAAATTGGGATTCCTGATGGAGAACTTTACTTTTTTGTAAATCAGATTTAGGAAAGAACACAAAGTTGCATGGCATTTCTATAACACTTAACTAAAGTAGGACATATTCTGAGGTATCTTTGAGAATGAAATACACACACACAGACTCATGCATGTAATATATATAATATTATATATGTACACATATATATACACATGTATATATATCAGCTAACATTATTGCACATTTATTCTCCCATCTTTTATATGTGCAACTCACTAGACTATTAGCCAGATCAAATTATCAGAGCCAACTTAAAAATTATTCTCCAAATGACTCAATATAGTTAGATCTATTTTTATAGTTGATGATTCTTAAGAATTTAAAAAATACCCTTAAATATATGTTTATACATATACTCAAATATATATGTATATATTTGGGGACTTTGTGTTACACAAACATTGAAGCAGATCATGGGTAAGTTTTAAGTGCACACTCAGCATTTCCAAGCACACAGGTGTTATATCAGGTTTTCTAACAGAAAAACATCTAAAGATCACCTAAGTAATATACCTGGTGCTAACCTGGACACATTCTGAATTCTTAAGTACTAATTTTATTGTATTAATTTAATTAAGCTAGGTTTCCATATGTTTCACTGAATAAGATGTGGACCGGGGATTGGATGAGTCTATGGAGAATATCCTAATTGCCTCTTGAACAGCAAGGACTCTTATTAATGAGATTCTTTTCTGTAAGATGGAAATTCTTCAGTCTCTCTACATAGATATAGATAGAAATATAAAGGCTGTACTTTTAAACTATTCTGTGGACACGACAATGAGATGGACTAGAATGAGACAGAGTTTGGAGGCAAATTCAAGCCAGATATTACAGTGGAAATTCTAATGTGTAGCCAAATTCCGGTCAAGACAGATGGAGTAATACGGTACGTAATTAACTATAGGATTTAGAATAGGGTTGGGGTTCAAATTCTGCATCTGCTCCTCAATGAACAATGTGATTTTGGATAAATTTCTTAATCTCTCTGTTCTTCATCTTCTGCATCTATAAAATGGTGATAACTGCCTCACAGAATTACAGTGAGGACTATATGATATAATGTTTATAAAGTGTGTAGCACAACTAATGGCATGTGATCTATGTATTAATTAGGACTCTGAGAAAAAAAAAAAAAAGACCAAACAAGATGGCCGAAGTAACATAGCAATTTTTAATTCATATAACTGAAAAGTCTATGTGTAGTTTTATGAAGAACTTATTAGCAACTATTTTTCTCTTGTTGTTCCTTAGGTTCATAGTCTTCTATTTAGCTTCATATTAAGGTTCTTACCTTTATGATTATAAGATGGCAGCAGCTGAGATCTTGCCATTTGCAACGATGTGGATGGAACTGGAGGGTATTATGTTGAGTGAAATAAGTCAAACAGAGAAAGACATGTATCATATGATCTCACTGATATGAGGAATTCTTAATTGTAGGAAACAAACTGAGGGTTGCTGGAGTGGGAGGTGGGGTGGGAGGGATGGGGTGACTGGGTGATAGACACTGGGGAGGGTATGTGCTCTGGTACGCACCGTGAATTGTGCAAGACTGTTGAATCTCAGATCTGTACCTCTGAAACAAATAATGCAATATATGTTAAGAAAAAAAAAGAAGAAGAAGAAGGTAGCAGGAGGGGAAGAATGAAGCAGGGGAAATCGGAGGGGTAGACGAACCATGAGAGACGATGGACTCTGAAAAACAAACTGAGGGTTCTAGAGGGGAGGGGGGTGGGAGGATGGGTTAGCCTGGTGGTGGGTATTGAGGAGGGCACATTCTGCATGGAGCACTGGGTGTTATGCACAAACAATGAATCATGGAACACTTCATCTAAAACTAATGATGTAATGTACGGGGATTAACATAAGAATTAAAAAAATCAAAAAAAAAAAAAAGATGGCAGCAGCTGTTTTTCATATTCTCTCAGCAAAGAATAAAAAAGTGTCTGCCTTTTTCTCAGAAATCCCAACAAAAGTCTTGCATATCATTGACTCTTTGGATTTTTTTCCATGAAGATAGTAATCACTCCCGATCTCCTTACAAGCAATAGGCTGAGAGTAGGGAAGGGACAGTTTTCCAGGTATAAGTTAGAATAAGCTTACCAATATATGGTGGCTTCACAAGTCTACCTTACTAAGCAATTCAGAAGTACTAACCATCATATGGCCATCATTGTAGAGATTGCTGTTAATGGAATTTTTGTGGTCTATTTAAAGAAGAGAGAAAGGATATGCACCAGAGAAAGGCTACATGCTAACATGAGTTAAAGAGATACTAAAGATTCAATTACTGCTGCTTTGTAACATATAGAACCACAGGCAGTCTTTCAATAGGAAATACATCAGAGAGCAAACCATGGAAAGTATAGGCTTTAGAAACAGGAGGACCCCCTTCAGATGCTGGCCCTGTCAGTCAAGTGGTGAGGGACAGGCCATCACTATATAGATATCACCATTGCCTTACAGTCACCAAAGAGACTGAGTTTAGTTGTCAGCCTACACAATTTTGATATCTAAAACCTCAAAAATGTCTCCACTTTAAAATGAAAAAAAAAAAACCTCACAAAATATGCTGACCAAAAAAAAAGTTATTTTTTCCTCTCCATCCTTTACTTAAAAAAAAAAAAAAAATGTGCTTTAACCCCATGATGAATGGTGGTCAATCTCAAAGACTCCTAATGGCTCCTTCAATTCCAAATCTATAAAAACTTTGGAATGAAACAATGGAATTTTTGCTATCCTTAATACTCATTTAAAAATTATCAGTTTCTTTCCTAGTCTTAAAATTTTCCCCAATGTTCTAAACTTTACAGTATTTCTACTCTCTTCCTATGCTATTTGACTTTTGTACTTAATGTCTTCTACTGCCATCATTTTTTTGATCATTTATAAATCTCTACTTTAAGCTCAGATCTTTCTCCCAAGTTCCACATTTATAATTCTATTGGCCCTGTTGTTCAATATGTCTGATACTGACTTTATTATCTCCATCCCAAACTTCTTCTCCCTATTACATTCTATCATGGTGATCATAATTCATCCTGTTTCTCATGCTTGGAATGAAGGAATTCCCTCTTCTATTTTTTTCCTTATCTACCATATCACCAAATATGTTTTATTGATTTTAATTTAGGAAAGCTTCTTGAGTCTATTGGGTCCACTACTCCATGCCCATGGTGATTGCTAGTTCAGGTCCTCGTATATTCACATTTGGAAAAATCACTCATTTAATTAAAAAAAAAAAAAGTATTTGCTGAGTAGCTTCTATGTCCTAGGCAATATTCTAGACACAGAGGCTATGGTAATGAACCCAGCAAATATAAAGCCTACATTCTAGTGGGAACATCATAATTCAGCTGTTCATGAAATATTTTTTTAAAAAGAAAAATAAAGTAGAAAATGGGGATAAATGGTGTCAGAGGCTGTTACACAAATAAGGTAATCAGGGTCTGTTTATATAAGGTGGGAATATTTGTATAGACACCTGTAGGAGGTAAGGACAAAAGCCTCGACACTCCCTCCCACTCTACTCAGTTTCTACTAACTTGTCACTTCCTCCTGAACAATCTCACAGTTAACAAAGGGGCTGTATTTTATAAGGGTAAGATTCAACCAGGCAGCTCTTCTACTTAAAAAGCTCTGTTACCTGTGGCATTGAACTCATGGCTATTTGCCCTTTTGTCCTTGCTCTTCACTCCCCACTATCCTTCCTATACTCCCATTATCTTAACTTCACATTGCTCTCTGAACACATGATACCCTTTTATGCCTTTACATAAGTTGCTTTGTTTTTTTGTGCTGTTTTTATGTAAAAAGGAGCTTTCCACTTCTCTATTAATTTCTGCTTAACATTTAAGGACTCATCTTCTGTGGTCAGCCTTCCCTAACTTCTGGTAGCAACAATAGCCACACCATCTCATATACCTACTTTGTCATGGCATGTAACACAATGGATTGTAATACTTTATCTTTTTTTTTTTAAGATTTTATTTATTTATTTGAGAGAGAGAGAGAATGAGAGACAGAGAGCACGAGAGGGAAGAGGGCAGAAGGGGAAGCAGACCCCCCACTGAGCAGGGAGCCCGATGTGGGACTCGATCCTGGAACTCCAGGATCATGACCTGAGCCGAAGGCAGTCGCTTAACCAACTGAGCCACCCAGGCGCCCAATACTTTACCTTTTTAATCAATCCACTTTTAGAATAGAGTTGACTTCTACTTATTTGAGAATATAAAACAGTGTTTGACAGATTAAGATAGTTGCTACAGGTTTGTTGACTGAATCAATTAGCTTGGGTACAGGAAGAAAACTATTGGCCGTGGTGGGCCAGCTATCTTTGCCAGCCATAAAAATCTGTGGCTTGATTCTAATTTTTTTTTTAAGATTTTATTTATTTATCTGACACAGAGAGACACAGCAAGAAACGGAACACAAGCAGGGGGAGTGGGAGAGGGAGAAGCAGGCTTCCTGCTGAGCAGGGAGCCTGATGTGGGACTCGATCCCAGGACTCTGGGATCATGACCTGAGCCGAAGGCAGCCGCTTAACGACTGAGCCACCCAGGCGCCCTTGATTCTAACTTTATTAGGAAAAGAAAGTATGGTCTATATGGCTGTGCATTCCTCTGTATTTGAGAGTTTTGTTCTTGAGGTTCTCTTTTATCTTTACTTTCAGTGTTTCTGGTGGGTATGTGTGTATGTATGTGTGTGTGTATGTGTGTTTGTGTGTGTGTGCGCACCATTTTCTATTCTGTGGTAGCAAAGTTAGGAGAGATGAGAAAAAGAACTATGTAAAAGGGGACCTAAAGCTCTAGCAGCCTCAGATTTTGGTTGTTTCCTGATGGCAAATTTCTGTATAGGGGCTGAGTGGAGGGAAGTATATGTGAATTCATTTATGCATCTGCAATATAGATGAATTTCTCATTTTTATCCAATTCTGTGGTAGATCTTCAAGCATAAAGAAGCACTAAAACAATGAATTATCTATTATTATTATTATTACCACCATTTATTGATCACTTTGTGAGGCTGAGCTAAGCTCACAGTATAAAATATTATTCTTTCCAATATCTCTTTATTGAGGTACAATTTTCCCCATTTACAGAGAAAACAGGTTCATATAGGTTCAGTTACATGACCATTCATATATTTATTAAGAAACAAAGCCAGGATAAAATTTAAGTGTCTACAGTATGCTTTGGAAACAGAGATTGTTAATTTCCATCAAGCAAGTATCTGAGTAATGTATCTTAAGAAAGGATGCAGTGTGTACATGTCATAGAGTATATATCATACATATATATTTCATTTCATAAAAAGTTTAAAACAGGGCGCCTGGGTGGCTCGGATGGTTAAGCGTCTGCCTTCGGCTCAGGTCATGATCCCAGGGTCCTGGGATGGAGCCCCGCATCGGGCTCTCTGCTCCTTGGGAGGCTGCTTCTCCCTCTGCCTCTCTCTCTGTGTTTCTCATGAATAAATAAATAAAATCTTTTTTAAAAAAAAGTTTAAAACAAGTTTTTAATAGTTCTCATGAATTTGCATTTGAAGTGGTCTGAATGGACTGCTAATGCACATTGTTCTGCTACAGGGTCCTAAAAAGACTTTCTTTTTTAAAGAGAAGCTATAAATTTCAATCAATTGGTATTTTTTTCCATAAACAAACCAGTCTCTCCGGCACTAGAAAATATTTTTTAAAAGAAATATCAAGAAGAAAAACTATAGTATAATTGCATGTGACATTGGCAAAAGCAAGGGATTTGAAATATTCCCTATGGATGCTTTAAATATGGCAATTCCATTACTCCAAAAGAAAAAAAAAATGCCCTATTTTCTGTTTTGTTTGCATAAAGAATTATAGTCTTACCTACATATCCTTGGCATACTTAGATCTATTCTAAATAGCTAAACCAAAATTTAACAGATAATTTGCCCCTCAAATAGGGGGAAATGATGAAAATAAAGATTGACATTCCATCTTAAAACACTTTGACTTATAAATGTGACATCTGAATAGACAGAGAGTAGACATATATAATCAAAAACTATAAGCAACTACACAGGACAGTTTTAGGATAATTCAATTAGCAAACAGGGTAGATCTAAAATCCAACACTGGCCAAAATTAGCATCTTTTGCAGAAATGAAAAGAATGTGGTATATTTTTAAGGAAAATACGCCCTGCCACAAAGGCTAAGATACTGGTTTTTGTGATATAATCCAGACTCCTTCCCACCACAAGGCCTTGAACCAGTTAGTTTCAGAGAGCATTAAAAATAACTGTGCTTGAATTTTAGATCAGTACTGAGTGGTAAACACCATGGATGTCTTGCTATGTTAGGATATTTAATAGCAACCATGAAAAGTAAGTGTTGATAGAAAAACAGATCCTGTTTTCTGATGTTAGGTATACACTGGAAATTGGCCTACTGGCTAGAAAAGGGTGTTTCTATTAGCATCCCGGCCAAGGTCTGCACACCCCATTTAGAATGACTGATCTCCAGTAAATTGCTTATGAACTGACTTTGGTCACTTGCTCTCCTCTGGCTAGATTTTATCTCACCCTACACATGAGAAATCAAAATGTGTCATGTTTCTATACCATAGAGAAACCATTTAAACATGATGTTAATATGAAGATCAAGTTATGTTACAGCATTCTAGTACATTCTTGCAGTGAAATACTTGGGGCAACAAGCAGGCATATATTAGTCCCATTTTACATCCTCTCATTTTCCTGATGACAATGTTTTTGGTGAAGCCAATTTTCAGGACTTTTTGTAGATACTGTCTTTTATGTTAGTCCTTTCTTTATAATTTAAGCACTCTTGGTCAAACCTTACTCTACCACTGAATTTAGATCAATTTATATTCTACCATAAACTCTTCATGGTTTCATTTCATTGAACATGATTCCCAAAACTAAATTTCTAATTACAGTACTTCACTAAATACTGATTTTAAAGAAAAACATTTATTCTAGGATACAATTATTTTAAATAGTGAATAAGTCTCCAATTTGGATATTAAATATGTAAATGGTTTACTTATCTCAAAAATAGAACACTAAAAGTTATTTCAGAATATATTGTTTACTCTATTTCCATAGTCCCAGATGTGTAATCTTTTCTAACCTTTTACTATTTTTTAACCCTTTGCTTTTCTACTCCTTTAATATTATATTATACCAGTACAAGTATTAAATAAACCAATGATATTGCCACTGAATCAACACTACAATTCTACCAAAAATTGCCTCAAATCCTCCAAGTACACCCAAATTTATTTCTATAAAATAACTTTATAATTTAAGTGATGGGACAATTTTAAAATATCAACTCAGACTCATTAACAAAAGAAAATGACCCAACTCAAAACCAATAGTGAAAATATAGGTTGTTATGACACTGTATCTATTAAACTCTATAATATGAATATTGTATTTCTTTCTACTCTTTTCTCATCACTGCTAAGGAGAAATATTTTCTAGAGTAAAGTCGTACTCTCAGAAAGGGGAGTAGAGATAGAGATCAGATGTCACATTTATAAGTAGAGATAGTAAATCTGCACTGATCATTCACTCTAAGAATGGAGAAATTATAATCTTTTGTTTTATTTTGGTGGAGAGATTACATAGTTATCAGTGGAAATTGGTAAGTAGTGTTTGTCTTTGATTTCAAATAGAATCTCTCTTTAAATTTATTCTCTCTCCTGCCAATCCACTTTCTTGATTATTTTATCCTACTCCTTTTTTTCATTAGAACTCAAAATCTAAAGTTATTCTAGTATTTACCCATTTTTTGTCCTTATATTTAAAATGTCTTTAGATTTTAGTGTTTCATAACATTTGAGTTTCCTAGTCAGTCACCTGTACAATACTTCTATTTTATGATAATAATAACTCAGGAAAAATACTACCCAAACCATATGAAGTGATGCAATTTAGTCTTTCAAGAAGGATCCCAATATTGAAAATTCATTAAGGTTTTAAAACGGATTATTAAACCTATATAAGACTTTAAAGTACCCTAATCCCTCCTTAATTTCTCTTTCTTCTTACAAAGCTGTAATCATCAAGACAGTATGGTACTGGCACAAAAACAGACACATAGATCAATGGAACAGAATAGAGAGCCCAGAAATGGACCCTCAACTCTATGGTCAACTAATCCTCAGCAAAGCAGGAAAGAATGTCCAATGGGAAAAAGACAGTCTCTTCAACAAATGGTGTTGGGAAAATTGGACAGCCACATGCAGAAGAATGAAACTGGACCATTTCCTTATACCACACACAAAAACAGACTCAAAATGGTTGAAAGACCTAAATGTGAGACAGGAGTCCATCAAAATCCTAAAGGAGATCACAGGCAGCAATCTCTTCGACCTCAGCCACAGCAACTTCTTCCTAGAAACATCGCCAAAGGCAAGGGAAGCAAGGACAAAATGAACTATTGGGACTTCATCAAGATAAAAAGGTTTTGCATAGCAAAAGAAACAGTCAACAAAACCAAAAGACAACCGACAGAATCGGAGAAGATATTTGCAAATGACATATCAGATAAAGGGCTAGTATCCAAAATCTATAAAGAACTTATCAAACTCAACACCCAAAGAACAGATAATCCAATCAAGAAATGGGCAGAAGACATGAACAGACATTTCTCCAAAGAAGACATCCAAATGGCCAACAGACACATGAAAAAGTGCTCAATATTACTCGGCATCAGGGAAATCCAAATCAAAACCTCAATGAGATACCACCTCACACCAGTCAGAATGGCAAAAATTAACAAGTCAGGAAATGACAGATGTTGGTGGGGATGCAGAGAAAGGGGAACCCTCCTACACTGTTGGTGGGAATGCAAGCTGGTGCAGCCACTCTGGAAAACAGTATGGAGGTTCCTCAAAAAGTTGAAAATAGAGTTACCATAAGACCCAGCAATTGCACTACTGGGTATTTACCCCAAAGATACAAATGGAGGGATCCAAAGGGGTTGTGCACTCCAATGTTTATAGCAGCAATGTCCACAATAACCAAACTATGGAAAGAGCCAAGATGTCCATTGACAGATGAATGGATAAAGAAGATGTGGTATATATATACAATAGAATATTATGCAGCCGTCAAAAGGAATGAAATCTTGCCATTTGCAATGACATGGATGGAACTGGAGGGTATTATGCTGAGCGAAATAAGTCAATCAGAGAAAGACAAGTATCATATGACCTCACTGATATGAGGAATTCTTAATCTCAGGAAACAAACTGAGGGTTGCTGGAGTGGTGGGGGGTGGGAGGGATGGGGTGGCTGGGGATAGACATTGGGGAGGGTTTGTGCTATGGTGAGCACTGTGAATTGTGTAAGACTGATGAATCACAGACCTGTACCTCTGAAACAAATAATACATTGTATGTTTAAAAAAAAAAAAGAAGGGCGCCTGGGTGGCTCAGTTGGTTAAGCGACTGCCTTCGGCTTAGGTCATGATCCTGGAGTCCCTGGATCAAGTCCTGCATGGGGCTCCTTGCTCAGCAGGGAGTCTGCTTCTCGCTCTGACCTCCCCCCTCTCATGAGCTTGCTCTCTCTCATTCTCTCTCTCTCAAATAAATAAATAAAATCTTTCAAAGTAAATAAATAAAAAAAAAAAAAAAAAGAAGATAGTAGGAAGGGAAAAATGAAGGGGGGAAACTGGAGGGGGAGACGAACCATGAGAGACTATGGACTCTGAGAAACAAACTGAGGGTTCTAGAGGGGAGGGGGTGGGGGGATGGGTTAGCCTGGTGATGGGTATTGAAGAGGGTACGTACTGAATGGAGCACTGGGTGTTATACGCAAACAATGAATCATGGAACACTATATCAAAAGCTAATGATGTAATGTATGGTGATTAACATAACATAATAATAAAAAAAAAAAAAGAATGAGGCTCAAAAAAAAAAAAAAACGTACCCTAATCCCTATTAGCATGTTTTGCTTTTCTATACATAATGGAAAATATTTTAAATACCATTACTCCATTCATGAGCATAATTAATTATTTAAGTTGCCATCCATACTGTGTGTCTGTCATGTACCACAGAAAATTATGTCTTTTGGTTGATCTGCAGTAACTAAAAGCAAATAAAATTCACTTTGCACTGCCAGCAAATAAAACACTGCAGTACCTAGGTATGGCCAGAATTAAACAAAAGTATTGGCTAGTGGAAAGATAGTTAATACTCTGACTTCATGATAAGTTCAACCTACACATTGGAGCTTACATAAAAGACCAAAATAACAGTTAATATTTACTGAGTCTGGTTTGAAAGTACAACAGATGATGTCACCCAAGTTGTAAAAAGAAAATGTATGGCATCTCTTTAATTAGAGTTTAAATCTGCTCATCTTGATCCATAATAAACTGAGAAACACCAGGTTATAGGCTCTTTGGGGAGACAGCGACTGTACATGATACATGTGGCCCTTTCAGATTCAAGGCATGATTCTTGGCTCCTGCTTCTGAAACACAATGTTTCATTTTAATAAAAGATGCATTACTGCATTAAGATAAGGTCATCATCTGTTAAGTGTAATGCAATTTCTGTAATAAAATTAATTTTATAGCCTGTATAAAAGACTTTATGTGGGTTAAATACTTTTAATTAGTAGCTAAATTCTGTTCCTTAGAATGCATAAATGAAGCACCTCCACCCCCATAAAAAGAATGCATATACTGTAAAATGTCAGTACAATTCTTTATGACCTCAATTCTTTGTGTGATTCTAAAATGCCGGCTCGTGTCAACTGCAGGCTGATATGGCCTTTTTTGGCCACAGGAACAGAGAATTTATTTGCTGGTGCCTCAAGACTAAAAACAGTTGTACCAATGAAAACCCTGTGCAATTCCCTTATAGGGAATTCACCAAAGCTCCTTACAGCTATTTCTGTACAGCAATTCTGGCACAAAAAAATCTGATACATGGGTATCAACTTATTAACTCCAAGCTAATCATCCAGCAAATGAACACATTTAATCTCAAATGGAAGCTGAATAACAGTAAAGGAGATATAAACAACACCTATAACCAATACTGAAAAAACATCTCAATTTGGGTAAAATGGTCAGAAAGGGCAACGTATTATTGGTAAAACGTACATATAAACATATAATCATTAATTAATAACCTCCTTGCTTTGTGAAAAGTTTTCAATATGAGGTATTTCCTAACTGGTAAAGGATTTAGGACTGGCACAGAATTTAAAATTGGACAGCTTTGAATTTGAATCTCCAGCTCTTCTACCAACTAATCATGTAAGATCCAAGGCAAGTTATCTAACCTTTCTGATCCTGTTTGGGCATTCATTTTTAAATAAGGATAAGAACAGTTGTCTCACAGGGCTATTATCACACTTAAACACAACAACAATACAGAGTTATTGGCATTAAGGCTGGCCTTTATCAGTATGAAATGAATGTACTTTTCCTTCTGATTTTACTCCCTTTCCAGGGGCTGACAGAGGAGCCACTAAGGGTAGAAAAGTTATCAGAGTTTAGATGCTCTTTTGTCAACATTATCGGGCTCATGTAGAGAATCACTGAGGCAAGGAAGTGATACTTGGCTAAAAACATCATCACATTATATAAAATATTACATTAAATTCATTCTTACTAATAAATTATAAATTTGTTTTCCAAGTAACATGCTGAGGCTCTTCGATACATGTTACACCTAAGGAAGCAACCCTACCAAGAAGATAGGAAGTGTCCTTAAGAGATCTATTTTTACTGTTCCCCTCACTTAACTTTGGAATTATGAGCAAAGGGACGGCATTCAGAAACTGCTAGTCATGCAATGCTCAGATATTCTCTACCCTAAATCTCATCACATCCAGTCTGCAGATATGCCGCACTCCCCTCATCCTCTGATAACAAACCCACATTCATCTTTCTGCCCTGGTCATTCTGAGCCACTGAAGCTACTCATTTTGGATACTGGATGAGCCACCAGGAAATGGCACTGGCACAGAAAGATGCAAGACAAAGTTCCACTCCAACAGAGCCTGATTCCAGCAGGATGGAGGCAAGGTAATGCAGAGGGAAGACATGCCATTTCACTTATTACAGCTGCTATTTTACCATTTTGTTGATCTCCAACTTATTTTTGTATTCCTTCTACATATGCCTTAAAGGGCCATGCCTGAAATGGAGCATTTTTTTTTCCACTTAAAAAAAGTAGCAAATTTGGGCTATTTCCTTTTGTGTATTATTTATGTTGGTTATTTTATTTGAAACAGTCTCATTTTTTACTTTATACAAATTCCTCCAGTTTTATAACAAATATTTAATCTAATATCTTAGTACATCTAAATTAAACTTTATTCTCTCATTTTTTACTCATAATCATCTATTTTTTCTAATAATAAATTAAGGAAAAAGATATGCTCCTGTGTCTCTATTTGTCTTATCCAGTTTCTTTTTTATTTATTTATTTATTTATTTATTTATTTGACAGAGAGATACACAGCAAGAGAGAGAACACAAGCAGGGGGAGTGGGAGAGGGAGAAGCAGGCCTCCTGCGGAGCAGGAAACCCAATGCAGGGCTCGATCCCGGACCCTGGGATCATGACCTGAGCCAAAGGCAGACGCTTAACGACTGAGCCACCCAGGCGCCCCTTAAAAGAAGAAATACTAATCTGATTGGTTAACATTTGACCAATACATGGGCTCCATTAACTAGTGGCAGGCTCACTGCATATTAAAAAATCATGGGCAGCCACAGGGCCCTCCTTCTCTTCTGTTCCCTGACACTGTGAATAAGAAGCTCTCTCCTTGGTGCATTTTCTTTCTCAATGCAGCAGAGTCAAAATGTTGAGCCAGGGCTTGACTTTAACAACTCATGATATAGAATCTGATGACTTAGAAGGGTAGTAATGTCCTATGCATGGGCCTTAAACATCAACTTTGCCTATCTATCTGGCTTTAAGAGAAACCATATTGGAGTACAAGTTCAAGGCAATGTACCAAATAAAAACGTTTTGAAAAATGAAAGTTTATTCACATCTGTCAGGACATTGTTCACCTCTCTAGTTGCACCTACGTGATTTATTTTTATAAAATGATAACTTACAAGTATTCTTAATTTTCTAACTACCTTGAACTGGTGTTAATTCAAGGTTCACCTATAATGATTAATATCCCAGATGCCTTTGACTATGCTCCAAATTAACTGAATATTATTCAGTTTGTGTATAATTGTCCTCTTTTTAGTGTGCTTAATTTTTCAGTTAATTTAACATTTTAATGAAGAAAAATGCTCATACTAAAAATTTCACAAATAAATGATAGGTTTAGTTTTTAAAACATCTGAGATGTTTTGAAAATATTAAAGGCATGCATCTGAAGCAAAGATACTAGACTTAATTAGGGAGAACAACCTCCTCTACATTTAAGCAAAGGTATTGGAACAATAAGCAGATCAGTCCTATCATCCTGGCCCCAACGGTTAACTAATTCAAGTGGCTGGGAAAAGAATAAGGAAAACAAAATAAAACAAATTACAAAAATAATGGTCTACAGTGGAATGTTGAAAAATTGCTGTATCAAAGTATAAATATGTTTAATATACATCACATCATCAGTCCTGGTATATAGATTCTATTGCCGATTTCACATGACAAATGAGGAAACGGAGGTCTGAATAGGTAAGGAGCCAACTGTCAATTCTTTACTTCTTAGTTCTAGTTGCCTCTGAGGCTTGCCCACATGCCTTCACCAAAGCTCCTTGAAACACTGTGACCATTGGCCATATACCAGTCACCTTTTAAATTTCCTTAGCTCTTTACCAGTGAGGGTCTTAAAAATATTCAGTAGAATTTTGCTCTTTTTTTTTTTTAGTCATATTGCTAAATATATTGCTTTTATTTTAAGAATAGCATATGATATGGGGAGCATTATTTCTGAATAGGAGTTTAAGCCATAATCTGAGGTGTTCAGATACTAGGGGAGTTGGTAGGACAAAGGGTCTTAAACAAAACCAAACTTTCACCTCATCTAGAATTATATGTATATGTTTTATATGAATTCTATGGAATTCCTGATTATGCACCAAGTTTCTAAGTTGTCGTTCTGTCTTTATTAGTAAAGATTATCTAGGAGCACAAATAAAGGAAACATCTTATTGAATTAACTGGTTATTATATCTCTAAGTTTTGTATAATATTTATCTTAGCCAAAAAAAAAAAAAATCAACTGAGAGATGCAGTATTAGCTACCCTTTGAAACACTGCTTTACAAAATAGAAAAGATGAAAATGTTTCTACACAATGTTTTAAATCTCTCTTCCTATATATCCTAAAGGAACTAAGAATTTGATATGCTTCAAGAAAAAAAAAATGAAGAAAGATTTTTTTGGGGGGGAAAAAGACTTAGAGATCAGATTTAAAAGCCAAGATAAACTTCCTTAGACTATAGTGTTATAGAGCAAACCAATCTTTAAATCCACCCAAATGCTACTAGAATGCTAAAACACAATGTGTGAACAAATCACAAGTGATATGAGAAACATCAATTTTGTTTTGGGTTTTTTGTTTTTTTTTTTTAATGTCCTAAACCACTGGCTTATAAAGTACAAAAGGATGTGGTATAACACGGGCTTGAGAATATATATCATAAAACATCTATTAACAGGCTTCCTTGACATTGAATTACATTTTCCAAAATAGTTTTATTTTTGTTTTTGTGGCTTTTTTTGCTGCAAAAAGAAGAAAATGGACAAAAAACCAGACTCAACTACCAGAGAGAGGTATGTTTGAAATTACAAATTTACAAATTCACATTTATTCCTATTTTTAAAAATCAGCTTATCATTAATAAAAAAGTTATACTCATTAAAAATGCATTTTGTTCCATTTTTATTAAGCACTTTGTTTTCTTTCCTAAACTTGTAAATCATTACTAGTATCACTATCAGTGTCTTCCAACTCTCTTAGTGAATTTAAATGGCAACATCATTCCTTAATTTACCTATGATCTCAAAAATTCCATTAGAAAATGAGCAAATTGCTCACAAGACTGATATAAATCAAGACAAGAACTTATTTTTGAAGACAATCAAATCTTGACTAAAATAAGAAATACTTTAAAAATATGAATATATCCTAAATGTTACAAAGCACATAAACCCAGCTAGATATAAGTTCAAAAGGGCAATTACATAGCATGAAGCCAGATAACCTAACTAGTCATAATATTTTATATTTAATATAATATATTATAAATGATATAGTTATTAATGAGCTAATGGCTTTTATAGGAAAGTTGGTAGCAATTCAGTAAGATGCCAAAGCAGCAAAGAAGTCAAATTCATTTCTGTGTTCTTCCATTTATCTGTGAAATGATGGGGTATTTCCAATTACAAAAGTGTTATATGATAACCTACTTTGACAAACATGAGATTTTAGGGAAGCCTTCATGATAAAGCAACTTCAGATAAACAAAAAGAGAGAATTATGAGAACCAGTGGTATTTATCTGAAGATTTTGAATGGGTTATATTATCAACTCAGGTAAACTACATGTCTTAAAAATGCAATTATGATTGAAAACCAGTCAAATGTTATGACCAAATTAAAATTTTTACCAATGTAGAAATTATGAACCATAAAATGCTAACTTTGACTCAGAGAATGCGACACGCAATTGGATGTATTATAAAAACTGGATGGCTAATGAGATACTTATAAGGTGGGCTTTATAAAAAATATACTCATTCTATGATAGTAAGATTCCCAAAGAATTTCAGATCCTAGGAAAGCAACAACCTTCTTTTTGAATTCAGTGTAGACTTATTCTTAGCTAATACCTTCAAATTTGTCCCTTGTTGTTGAGCAAGAGCTCACCATTGAAAATCAACCATGGGAAGAAATCTCTCTCAAGATTTTAATAAAGGCTGTTTAGGATGATTTTAATGATCATAAAGGACATAGTGCAGATACTTTTGATGAGATAGCTTAATTTATAAGTCAATTATGTAAGAACCACCTAATAATAATAATGATAATAATTTCAGAAAGAAAGAACTGGCAATAAACCCACTATCTAGCTTCATCTGCTCATGATTAAGAAACTCAAGTGATAGGAGACCATGACAATGTTCCATTGAGAGTGATGGTGGCTTGGACAAGTGTAGTATGAGTGTAAAATATCTCAAATCTATCTATATTCAATTTAAAAGTAGACTTGCAGGACTTCCTCATGGATTGAGTATGGAACAAAAGAAAACTAACTGTTAAGAATGACTCCATGGGATTTGGTTTAAATAATTAAACAACGGAATTTATTTATCAAAATGGGCACGATTTTAGGAGTACAAAGTTTTGAAGGGAGAAGGGTCAGAGGGTCAATTTTGCAAATAATAATGTTGAGTTATTTATTAGATTTTAAGTGAAAATATCAACCAATCAGTGGAATATACAATTCTGGAGTTCAACAGAGCAATGAAAGTTGGAAATAAAAATCTGGAAGTTAGCAGGGGAGGAGCAAGATGGTGGAGGAGTAGGAGACCTAAATTTCGTCTGGTCCCAGGAATTCAGCTAGATAGTTATCAAACCATTCAGAACACCTACAAACTCAACAGAAGATCAAAGAAAAGAATAACAGCAACTCTATGAACAGAAAAGCAACCACTTTCTGGAAGGTAGGACATGCAGAGAAGTGAATCCAAGGTAATATTTGGGAAAATAGACCGCGGCGGGGAGGGGGCCTCCATCAGCCGCTACCAGCAAGCAATAGAGCAGCGGAGCACAAAACTGGAACTTTTAGAAGTCTGCTCCGCTGAGGGACATTGCTCCAGTGGTTAAGTGGGGAATGGAACCCTCACTGGGACAGTATGGTCTCAGGACCCTCGGGGTCACAGAAAGACCGGGGGTGCCTGAGTGTGACAGACCTCCCAGGTACAGGAGTGGGAAAACTAGCTGCAAAGACAGAGCAGAGGAGTGGGCTCTCAGCTTGGTGTTGCCATAAACTGTGATCCTCCACACAGTCGGGCCACTGCTCTTTGAGCAGAGACCCAACAAGCGGCAGATCTGGGGAGACTCCCCATCCTCTCCCCCAGGAGAAGCAGTGGGGGAGACCGCCACAGGAATCTGCTGGGTTTGGAGACTCCAAACAGGTGGTGTGCCAGAGACAGAAATGCTTGGTCACAGGCCAGGTGAGCACGGAGTGTGGCCGGAGACCGGGGAGACAGGAGTGATTGACCACTTTTCTCTGAGGGCTCACTAAGGAGTGGGGCCCCAAGCTCTCAGCTCCTCCGGGACCAGAGATTGGGAGGCAACCATTTTCACTTGGCCTCCAAAGCTGTACAGAAAGCTTTCAAGGAACAAAAGATACTGAGAGCAAACCCAAGCAGATTACTTAGCCTGGCCCCTGGCAAGGGTGGTGCAATTCAGCTTCAGGCAAAGACATTTGAGAATCACTGCAACAGGCCCCACCCCCAGAAGATCAGCAAGAACATGCAGCCAAGACCAAGTTTACCGATCAATGAGAACGGCAAAACCCCAGGGCTAGGGGAATACAGTACGTAGAATTCATGGCTTTTCCCCCCATGATTCTTTAGTCTTTCAAAGTTAATTTTTTAAATATTCCTTATTTTTTCTTTTTCTATATTTTAGTTGAATTTTTCTTCTTTCCTTTTCAACCAACATCTTATCAATTCCTTTTTTAAAATCTTTTTTAATTCTCATTTTTACAGTAATAGGCTGTCCCTTCATTGTATTTAACCTTATTTTTTGTATATCTATATATAAGTTTTCTTTCTTTAAAATTTTGGGATACAGTTACTTCTAACAGACCAAAATATACCCTAAATCTAGTGTATGACTTTGTCCTAGTCTCCCGCCTGATTACATTCTTTTTTTTTTTAATTTTTTTCGTTCTTTTTCAACCAACTTCTTATCAATTCCTTTTTGAAAATCTTTCTTAATTTTCATCTTTACAGTCATATCCCATCCCTTCATCTTATTTTCCCCTTATTTTTGTATATATGTGTTTTTCTTTCTTTAAAATTTTGGGAGGCAATTTCTTCTAACAGACCAAAATACACCCAAAATCTAGGGTGTGGCTTGTTCTATTCACCAGCCTGATCATATTCTTTTTATTTTTTCCTCTCTTTCCCCCCCGCCCCCCCACCCCCTCCAGTTTTGGGTTTCTTCTGATTTGTTTAGTGTATATTTTTCTGGGGTTGTTGTTACCCTTTTAGCATTTTGTTCTCTCATTCATCTATTCTCCTCTGGACAAAATGACAAGATGGAAAAACTCACTTCAAAAAAAAGAACAAGAGGCAGTACCAACTGCCAGGGACCTAATCAATATAGACATTAGTAATATGTTGGAACTAGAGTTCAGAATGACGATTATAAAGATACTAGCTGGGCTTGAAAAAAGCATAGAAGATACTAGAGAATCCCTTTCTGGAAAAATAAAAGAACTAAAATCTAACCAAGTTGAAATAAAAAAGGCTATTAATGGGGCACCTGGGTGGCTAAGTCATTAAGTGTCTGCCTTCGGCTCAGGTCATGATCCCAGGGTCAGCCCCGCATCAGGTTCCCTGCCCAGTGGGAAGCCTGCTTCTCCCTTTCCCACTCCCCCTGCTTCTATTGCCTCTCTCACTGTCTCTCTCTCTGTCAAATAAATAAATAAATAATATCTTTTTTAAAAAAGGCTATTAATGAGGTGCAATCAAAAATGGAGGCTCTGGGGTGCCTGGGTGGCTCAGTCATTAAGCATCTGCCTTCATCTCAGGTCATGATTCTCGGGTCCTGGGATGGAGCCCCACATCAGGCTCCCTGCTCGTTGAGAAGCCTGCTTCTCCCTCTCTCACTCCCCCTGCTTGTGTTCCCTCTCTCGCTGTCTCTCTCTGTCAAATAAATAAAATCTTTAATTTAAAAAAAAAATGGAAGCTCGAACTGCTAGGATAAATGAGGCAGAAGAGAGAATTAGTATTATAGAAGACCAAATGATGGAGAATAAAGAAGCTGAGAAAAAGAGAGATAAACAACTACTGGATCACAAGGGCAGAATTCAAGAGATAAGTGATACCATAAAGCGAAACATTAGAATAATTGGGATCCCAAAAGAAAAAGAAAGAGAGAGGGGGCAGAAGGTATAATGGAGCAAATTATAGCAGAGAACTTCCCTAAATTGGGGAAGGAAACAGGCATCAAACTCCAGGAGGCACAGAGAACCCCTCTCAAAATAAAAAAAAATAAAAAAAATAAATAGGTCAACACCCCGACATCTAATGGTAAAACTCACAACTCTCAGAGACAAAGAGAAAATCCTGAAAGCAGCTTGGGACAAGAGGTCTGTAACCTACAAGAGTAGAAACATTGGACTGGCAGCAGACCTATCCACAGAGCCCTGGCAGGCCAGAAAAGACTGGCATGATATATTCAGAGCACTAAAAGAAAAAAATATGCAGCCAAGAATACTATATCCAGCTAGGCTGTCATTGAAAATAGAAGGAGAGATAAAAAGCTTCCAGGGCAAACAAAAACTAAAAGAATTTGCAAACACCAAACCAGCCCTAGAAGAAATATTGAAAGGGGTCCTCTAAGCAAAGAGAGAGCCTAAAAGTAACATAGACCAGAAAGCAGCAGAGACAATATACAGTAACAGTCACCTTCCAGGCAATACAATGGCACTAAATTCATATATTTCAATAGTTACCCTGAATATAAATGGGCTAAATGCCCCAATCAAAAGACACAGGCTATCAGATTGGATAAAAAAACAAGACCCATTGATATGCTGTCTGCGAGAGACTCATTTTAGACCCAAAGACACCTCCAGATTTAAAGTGAGGGTGTGGAAAACAATTTACCATGCTAATGGACATCAAAAGAAACATGGGGTGGCAATCCTTATATCAGACAAATTAGATTTTAAGCCAAAGACTATAATAAGAGATGAGGAAGGACACTACATCATACTTAAAGGGTTTATCCAACAAGAAGATCTAACAATTGTAAATATCTATGCCCCTAACATGGGAGCAGCCAATTATATAAGCCAATTAATAGCAAAATCAAATAAACACATCAACAACAATACAATAATAGTAGGGGACTTTAACACCCCCCTCACAGAAATGGACAGATCATCTAAGCAAAAGATCAAAAAGGGAATAAGTGTTTTAATTGAGACACTGGACAAGATGGACTTCACAGATATATTCAGAACATTCCATCCCAAAGCACACATTCTTATCTAGTGCACATGGAACATTCTCCAGAATAGATCACATCCTGGGTCACAAATCAGGTCTCAACTGGTACCAAAAGATTGGGATCATTCCCTGCATATTTTTGGACCACAAGGCTTTGAAACTAGAACTCAATCACACAAGGAAAGTTGGAAAGAACTCAAATACATGGAGGCTAAAGAGCATCCTACTAAAGAATGAATGGGTCACCAGGAAATTAAAGAAGAATTTAAAAAATTCATGGAAACAAATGAAAATGAAAACACAACTGTTCAAAATCTTTGGGATGCAGCAAAGGCAGTCCTAAGAGGAAAGTATATAGCAATACAAGCCTTTCTCAGAAATAAGAAAGGTCTCAAATACACAACCTAACCCTACACCTAAAGGAGCTGGAGAAAGAACAGCAAACAAAGCCTAAACCCAGCAGAAAATAAATAATAAAGATCAGAGCAGAAATCCATGAAATAGAAACCAAAGGAACAGTAGAACAGATCAATGAAACTAGGAGCTGGTTCTTTGAAAGAATTAAGATTGATAAACGCCTGGCCAGACTTATCAAAAAGAAAAGAGAAAGGACCCACATAAATAAAATCATAAATGAAAGAGGAGAGATCACAACCAATACCAAAGAAATACAAACAATTTAAGAACATATTATGAGCAAATATATGCCAGCAAATTAGATAATCTGGAAGAAATGAATGCATTCCTAGAGATGTATAAACTACCAAAACTGAACCAGGAAGAAATAGAAAATCTGAACAGACCCATAACCACTAAGGAAATTGAAGCAGTAATCAAAAATCTCCCAACAAGAGCCCAGGGCTTCCCAGGGGAATTCTACCAAACATTTAAAGAAGAATTAATACCTATTCTTCTGAAACTGTTCCAAAAAATAGAAATGGAAGGAAAACTTCCAAACTCATTTTATGAGGCCAGCACTACATAGATCCCAAAACCAGACAAAGACCCCATCAAAAAGGAGAACTACAAACCAATATCCCTGATGAACATGGATGCAAAAATTCTCACCAAAATACTAGCCAATAGAATCCAACAGTACATTAAAAGGATTATGCACCATGACCAAGAGGGATTTATTCCTGGGCTGCAAGGTTGGTTCAACATCTGCAAATCAATCAGTGTGATACGATACATTAATAAAAGAAAGAACAAGAACCATATGATCTTCTCAATAGATGCAGAAAAAGCATTTGACAAAGTACAGTATCCTTTCTTGATTAAAACTCTTCAGACTGTAAGGATAGAGGGTACATACCTCAATATCATAAAAGCCATCTATGAAAAACTCACAGTGAGTATCATTCTCAATGGGGAAAAACTGAGAGATTTTCCCCTAAGGTCAGGAACATGGCAGGGATGTCCACTATCACCACTGCTATTCAACATAGTACTAGAAGTCCTAGCCACAGCAATCAGACAACAAAAAGAAATAAAAGGCATCCAAATCAGCAAAGAAGAAGTCAAACTCTCACTCTTTGCAGGTGATATGATACTTTATGTGGAAAACCCAAAAGACTCCACCCCAAAACTGCTAGAACTCATACAGGGTATCAGTAAAGTGGAAGGATATAAAATCAATGCACAGAAATCAGGTGCATTTCTATACACCAACAACAAGACAGAAGAAAGAGAAATTAAGAAGTCGATCCCATTTACAATTGCACCCAAAACCGTAAGATACCTAGGGATAAATCTAACCAAAGAGGCAAAGAATCTGTACTCAGAAAATGATAGCATACTCATGAAAGAAATTGAGGAAGACACAAAGAAATGGAAAAACCTTCAATGCTCATGGATTGGAAGAGCAAATATTGTTAAAATGTCTATGCTATCCAAAGCAATCTAAACATTCAGTTCAATCCCTATCAAAATACCATCAACTTTTTTCAAAGAAATGAAACAAATAATCCTAAAATTTGTATGGAACCAGAAAAGACCCCAAATTACCAAAGGAATGTTGAAAAAGAAAAGCAGAGTTGGTGGCATCACAATTCCGGACTTCAAGCTCTATTACAAAGCTGTAATCATCAAACAGTATGGTACTGGCACAAAAACAGACACATAGATCAATGGAACAAAATATGAAAGCCCAGAAATTGACCCTCAACTTTATGGTCAACTAATCTTCAGCAAAGCAGGAAAGAATGTCCAATGGGAAAAAGACAGTCTCTTCAACAAGTGGTGTTGGGAAAATTGGACAGTCACATGCAGAAGAATGAAACTGGACCATGTCCTTACACCACACACAAAAATAAACTCAAAATCAATGAAAGACCTAAATGTGAGACTGGAATCCATCAAAATCCTTGAGGAGAATACAGGCAGCAACCTCTCCAACCTCAGCCACAGCAAATCCTTCCTAGAAACATCACCAAAGGCAAGGGAAGCAAGGGTAAAAATGAACTATTGGGACTTCATCAAGATAAAAAGCTTTTGCACAGCAAAGAAAACAGTCAACAAAACCGAAAGACAACCGACAGAATGGGAGAAGATATTTGCAAATGACATATCAGATAAAGGGCTTGTATCCAAAATCTATAAAGAACTCATCAAACTCAACACCCAAAGAACAGATAATCCAATCGAGAAATGGGCAGAAGACATGAAGAGACATTTCTCCAAAGAAGACCCTAAATGGCCAACAGACGCATGAAAAAATGCTCAACATTACTCGGCATCAGGGAAATCCAAATCAAAACCTCAGTGAGATACCACCTCACACCAGTCAGAATGGCTAAAATTAACAAGTCAGGAAACGACAGATGATGGCAGGGATGTGGAGAAAGGGGAACCCTCCTACACTGTTGATGGGAATGCAAGCTGGTGCAGCCACTCTGGAAAACAGTATGGAGGTTCCTCAAAAAGTTGAAAATAGAGCTATCCTATGACCCAGCAATTGCACTACTGGGTATTTACCCCAAAGATACAAATGTAGTAATCCGAAGGGGCATGCGCATCCCAATGTTTATAGCAGCAATGACCACGATAGCCAAACTATAGAAAGAGCCTAGATGTCCATCAACAGTTAAATGGATAAGGAAGATGTGGTATATATATACAATGGAATATTATGAAGCCATCAAAAAAAATGAAATCTTGCCATTTGCAATGACGTGGATGGAACTAGGGGGTATTATGCTAAGCGAAATAAGTCAATCAGAGAAAGACAAGTGTCATAATGATCTCACTGATATGAGGAATTTGAGAAACAAGACAGAGGATCATAGGGGAAGGGAGGGAAAATGAAAACAAGACGAAACCAGAGAGGGAGACAAACCATAAGAGACTCTTAATCTCGGGAAAGAAACTGAGGGTTGCTGGAGTGGAGGGAAGTGGGAGGGATAGGGTGGCTGGGTGATGGACACTGGGGAAGGTATGTGCTATGGTGAGCTCTGTGAATTGTGTAAGACTGATGAATCACAGACCTGTACCCCTGAAACCAATAATACATTATATGTTAAAAAATAAAAATCCTGAAAAAAAAATTTGAAAGTGAGCAGTATATGCATGAGATTTAAAGCATGAGGACAACAGAGGATTAAGTTTGGATAGACGAAATTAGTGTCAGAATGGTTACAATGGGTAGAGACTACTACAAGAACTTAGCTCTTGGGACCAAAGAGGCCTTGAGAGGGTTGTATGACCTGGAAAGGTGTTCTAAGAGAAGAATAATTGTAGCATGTTTGTATATGAAGAAAATTATTAATTGCAAAGCGGAGAATTGATGATACAGAAGAAAGGGGAATGTTAGTGGAATAATGTCCCTGGGTTAGGTGAGAGATGACAGGATCTAGCCCACAAGGGGAAAGCCTGGTGTTTCCTATGGATACACCCTGGCCTCCCAAAGTCTCTACCCACAGCCAGGGTGACCCTCTACAGTATAAGCCAGATCATGATGCATGTCTAGTGAAACACTCGCCAATGGCTCTCCATCTCATTCCAAGTAAAAGCCTAAGACATCACGAATGCCTACAAGGAATTGAATTATCTGGCCCCATCATCTGTCTATCTCCTTGTGTTCTCACTGCGCCTCTAGTCATTACAGCCCAGTCACACGGAACTCCTTGCCCTTCTTTGAACACATCACTGCACATTTTCTCCCTGCAAAGGCTGTGCTCTTAAACCCTGGGCTATGCTGTATGGCTTACCCTCTTTCCTTTGGGTTTTGGCTCGAACGTCACCTGCTTAGTGAGGCCTTCCTTGACCATGCTATTTAAAACTGCAATTTGTACGCCCCCCCCATCCTTCCTCCCTCCCTCCCTCCCTCTTTCTCTCTCTGTATATATATATTTTTCCCCTCAGCACTTATCAGCAGCATATGACATACCATGTGTTTTATTTTCTTTGAGACTGTCTTGCCACAATAGAAGGTAAGTTCTAAGGAGACCCTGATTTTTGTGTATTGTTCCCTGTTCTATCTTCTAAATTAGCTAAATCACTACTGTAGCACCTAAATCATTGTCTGTCACATATTAGATTCTCATTAAGTTTGTTAAACCAATCAAAGAAATGGAAGTTACTTAACCCCAAACACTGACTTTTCAATCCTTTGAAAATTCTCAGTTTACGTAAGAGTAAAAATCCTAAAACACCATGTGCTTAATAATTGTGCTTAAGTTGCAACAACAGGATGGACCTAGAGGGTATTATACTAAGTGAAGTAAGTCTGACAGAGAAAAACAAAAATACCGTATGATTTCTCATGGAATCTAAAAAGCAAAACAAATGAACAAACACACAAAAAGCAGAATCAGACTTACAAATAGAGACCAAACTGATGGTTGCCAGAGGGGAGGGGAGGGGGGAGATGGGCAAAATGGGTGAAGGGGAATAGGAGAGACAGGCTTCCAGTTACAGAATGAATAAGTCATGGAATAAAAGGCACAGCGTAGAGAATATAGTCAATGGTACTGTAATTGCATTGTAAGGTGACAGATGGTAGGTACGCTTCTGGTGAGCACAGCATAATATATAGGCTTGTTGAATCACTCTGTGATTCACTTGAAACTAATATAACATTGTGTGTCAACTATACTCAAAAAATCAAAATTAAAAAAATATATAATAGTGCTTAATAATATACAAGTGTGTACATTTTAGAGCAGCTTTTGATTTTTCCATTAGATTTCTCGTAAGACAAGAATAGAAAGCCACAACAAATCTTGGTAACTGGAACATTTGTGAAGCTCTATAAAAGAAAGATACATTTCATACTTTGTAATTGGAAGAAACCATGCCCTCTAGATGTTTAATGCTCTAACACCAAGTAAAATTAAACATTACAAGATAAGGAAGAATATAAACAAAAAGAAGTATCTTCTTTGTATATTGTATGTAGCTTAAAGTATTTATGGATCTTCAAGGTAAACCACAGTTTTGTTTTGGTTTAGTTTTTTGTTTTTGTTTTTGTTGTTAATAATTCCAAGGCTCTGGTTTGCTCTACTGCTAGGAAAAGCAAAGAAACTAAAGGATCCCCTAGTCTGCTTGATTAAATTTGGTTTATCATGAACTGAGTGTCTCATAAACAACAGAAGTTTATTGCAAATATATTTCCAATATAATGGCACTTGGACTCCAAAAGATGCTGCCACCATCTAGGCTAACTTGATTGACCATATGTATCAGCCTGATTGATATTTACATAAAATATTAAATCCTTAAAATTCAGGAATTGAATTTCAAAGAAAAAAAGGGATTTAGTATAAAGTAACACTGAAATAAGTGTGTGAAAATTCAACTTCTGATCTCAATTTTTGTCAGTCTAACTGATTATATTCCTTAACATATGTGAACCCCTTTTCTTGTCTATATAATTGGTAGGTTAAACAATATTTCTATATTCCTTTCTTTTCGTGGGCTCCAATGATTAAAATAGAGTTTTTCCTCCAATCCATTCTTGCAACAGGAAAAATGTTCACCAGAAATCCCAGCTTATACAAAATTTTATTACTCTTAGATGATTTGCATTACTCCTAAGACAATAGCTCATTTATAGAAATATTTTATTTTGGAATTTAATATTTTGCACAACTAAGTAAGGTTACCTTAGTAAAAGATTAAAAACAAATAATTTTGAATTTCCATATGCATGAACCATTCTAAGATACAAATTTGTGCAAAACTATAGATTTGGTAGGGACTGTATGCTGACTCATCATTTTGATGCAAGTTTGGAAGAATACTCTCAACACTCTGTAAAATAGAGTGATTTATTGGCATGTCATGATATTTGTTGTATAATATGATAAATATAAAATGATTCATCATGCCATTCTATAAATATTGTAATGGATTATTAAAGCGATAAAATCTAGTGGCAGAAATATAATGAGCTCATGTCACATTTGTAAAAAGCAAGGTAATAAACTATGCCTTCTATAGAGGCTGTTATATCCTTAGAAAGATCTAAAATGAGGATTTGGGGAGCACAAAGCAAGAAAAATAACTCTAAGTCCTATAGGATTCAATTAAGAACACTGATTAAGAACACTTGTTGAAAGGACAGACTAATACAAGAATACATAATGATTACAATCTGGGGACTCATGTGATAGGTTTTCATTATAAAGACTATTCTTTGAATAGTCTAAAATATTTACAGACGACATTTGGAGTTAAATGAATTAACATGTCTAAGTAAAATTTCAATATGCATCATACATAGAGACATACATATACCTAAATTTAAAAAACAGTGTGCATATAATAATTAGCATCACATCATATTTGCATGAGCTTCAAGTATTACTTTGGCAAATAATTTCCATCCGTGCCCTCATACTATGAAAGACACATCCCTTTGGAGGAAAGTTTAGGATTTAGAGAAATTTTATTCCCTAAATAGATGCTTGTTATGTTTCCGATGCTTTTATACCTAGAATTAGCTAAAGATATTATCTGTTATAGCAGAGAATATGGCAAAATTTGTGGCTAGTGACCATTGTACAGATTTAGAAGAATGCTATTATGTAACAAAATGTTTATACCTTTAAAAACAATAACAACAATGATGCATTACTGTAGTTTTTAAAGAAGCCACTTATGTAGTCATATTTCCTAGAATTGTCAATTGGTCTCAAATTATTTATTAAATCTCAAGAATACACTTTAATGACTATTTTACAATAAAACAAAACTGAATATATTATATATTTCTAAGATGTGCAAACAGTGATCTGTTTAAAGCATTTTTTTTTAAGGAAATTTAATTAACTTAGACAATGAAGGGATGGCTGTCAGCATAGTAATGAAATTATTGGGCCATTTTTTTTTTTGGTTTTCTGTACTAATTTCCTTTCATATTTTATTAAATAGCCACTTTTTATTCATGTTTTTCTTGAAGTTGTTTCAACTTATCTATGTAAATATATACATACAAAGCCATACACTTGTGATAAAGATATGAAATAAGCATAAACAAAAAAAATCACATATTTACCAAATCATGGCATAGTGTATTTGATATAAAATTTGGAAAACCTGCCATTAATAGGTACAAATTCCCTTTGAAGTATCTCAGATCTATTGTGGTTTTACACTATTATTACTATTTCAGACCAGAAAAGTGTATTTTGCATAAAAAGAATATGTGCTTAAAATTAAAAGACTTGATTCAGATGGAGCTCTATTTCCTAATATAATCAAAGTAATGGTTAGACATTTTTTTATTGTTCTTTTTGAAGGTTAAGAAGCTAATCATACCACAGCACTCAGTTAAATTCTAAATCATCAGTAATTCACCTTTAAATTTGGTTATTGAAAGACAAAGCTACAATTCTCCAACAGTAGTGGTACCACCCACTGGTCAGACACAGAGGATGAGGGGCCGATGACAGTTCTCCTGGATTTGTTTATAGCTGGTTCCTCTAACTCAGAGGCAATGATTCAACTGGAAAAGACTGGAGGCTTTTCAGTCAGACTTCCCAGGTAAAATTATTTCCTCAACCACTTGTCAGCTCTGTGGCCTTCATCATGTGCATTCGTCTCCTCTTGCTGTGTAAGTTTACCATATTACCAGCTTCAAACAACCCAAAGGTAATATCTTTGGTTTCCATGGGTTGGGAATGTGGGCACGGCTCTACTACGTCCTCTGTTCAGGGGCTCACAGACTGAAATCAAGGTGCCGGCCAGCCTGCAGTTTTCATCTGGAACTTGGGGTCCTCTTCCAGGCTTGTTCAGGTTGATAACAGAATTCAGCTCCTTAAAGGTGGAGGAATACAAGGCCCTGTTTCCTCATGGGCTGTCATGAAACATTGCTCTCAACTCTTACAGGTCCCCTTAGAACCTAGCCATATATGGCCCTCTCAAAATATGGTAGTTTACTTCTCTAAAGCCAGCAAAACTATCTCCAATCTGCTACAGAGACTTATAGAACATGAAATTATCACAAGAGTGACTGTTTCATTACCCTTGGCTTATAACTTGACTTACTCATATTCACACACACACCCCACCACACTCCACCCAAGGATAGGATATTACATAGGACATGTATACAGAAGGCTTGTGTAAAATTCTTTATTTTACCATGTCAAGTTATACCTCAGTTTCCTTATCTGGATAATCATGACGCCTATCTCAAAAGTTTGGTAGGAAGAGAAGTTAGCATACAGAATTACTCTGCAAGATTACTTCATGGTCATGACTGACAGTTGAAAATTTCTGCAGTTACCAAATTAGGTAACTCATTTCTTCCTTGAAGAATATAGTTAGAATTACCTTGAATAAACATAGTCCAGAATTCGATTTTCAATTGTTTAAACAAGCTGATATGTAACAAAATATAATCAGGCTTCTAGAATGATTGAATCTAATGTTAATCAAAAACTGACAGCAACTGATTTCTAACTTATGGATAACAAATCACTTAATTGAATTCTGATTATTATTTTAAAAGCCATGGATACATACTAGTTTTAACAATGACATCAATTTCTCCCCACCCCACTCCAACATATGTAATTTTTATAATCTTCCATTCTCCCTACTGTTCTTTTACCACCATTTTATAATCTTCCATTCTCCCTACTGTTCTTTTACCACCTAAAGTTACATCAACTTGTAGGCTTGAAGCTATCTGGGAGGAAAATGAGCCCTATGCCAAGTCAAGAACTGAGGATGATCTGACAGCCTCAGAGTTAACACTGTTGATGCTTTTTGAACTGTACTTCTTGAATACCGTGCCCAGGTCTGGGAAAGATTCATTTCGGGAATTCTCCAGGTTTAAAGCACAAACCTGTTTTCCCTTACATCTAGAACATAGATGAATTTGCTTGAGATTTCAGTTTAGAGGAGAGATTCTTGAAGAAGGTGGTTATATCCAGACTCCATTTTGATGAGCGTACCAGGGCATGGCAAAGAGACACTCAGACTTTGGAAGCTGCGGAGACAGAGAGCCCAGCAGCAGCGCCCTGTTCCCAGCATCAGCAGCACCCAGGTTGTGCATTAGCAATGGTAGCTTCCCCACCAGAGCAGTCTGCTGGGGAGGTCTTACTGTTCGCAGGTGCACAACCTCCACATTGGCTTCTTTGCCCCAAATAAAGTTTGCGGGAGGTTCTAGTGATTTTTTAAACTTTATTTTTTGCCTAAGCTAGCCAGAGCAAATCTAAGTGAAGTTAGATAGGGTAGCTAAGAACCCCAAATAATGTAAGTTCCCAATAAGATCCTCAAAATCAGTTAAACAAAACAGATGCTCAGTGCAGTCATACAGTGAATGTGTTCTTTGTGGCCAAATCTGTGTGTGAGCTGATAGGTGGGGAAGAGCTTAAAGGACCCATGAATGAACTCTAAGCCCAGCCATTAACACCCAGATAAGCCTACTAATTCTCTCTACCTTTGTCTGTTTTATTTTCTTCTTGTCTAGAATGTAAAGCATGACCCAAAAATGACCTAAAGTCCATTTCAGTTTCACAAATCTACGGATCTAGCTTCAGGTCCCAAAGCCTATGTTACTGATCATAGTTTGAAAGAAAAATTCAAGGTTCAGTGCTCTGAAATAGTCATCCTTGAATCTTCCTTCACACAAACAGCATCTCCCTGGTAGAAGAACAGAGAAGTTTGGGTTTGAAGTTGCTCATTTTGTGCCTGACAAAACCTGGTACATAATTTTGCTAATGCCCTGAAATGTTGTAGTTACCCTTACCCATGTTATGCTTTGGGGGTAACATTAGTGAAGTAGTGTGGAACAGTAGTAAATTCTGTGAGAGTTCCTGATGGAAAATGATGATTCAGTTTACATATTTATTTTAAGTTAAATTTTATTTAACGAATTATTTTTATAGTTGGTTTTGATTATTTTATTAATATTTTCATTTTACTGGGGTGTCTGGGTGGCTCAATCGGTTAAGCATCTGCCTCTGGCTGAGGTCATGATCCCAGGGTTCTGGGATCCACCCCTACGTCGGGCTCTCTGCTCAGTGGGGAGTCAGTTTTTCCCTCTCTCTCTGCCCCTGACCCCCCTGCTTGTGCTCTCTCTCTTGCTCTGCACTCTCTCTCTCAAATAAATAAATAAAATCTTTAAAAAATATATTTTTATTTTACTAATGCATCCAAAAAACCAGTTAGGGCTTTCAAAATTTATTTTAGAAGCTGGCTTCATTCTTGTGGCAGACAGAATAAGGTCATAATTCTGCCCGTGCTCCATGATGTCCACATCTTAATCCTAATCTATGAAACCTGTGAATATATTTGGTTATATGGCAAAGGAGAAATAAGGTCGCTGATCAGTTGACCTCAAAATGGGGAGATTATCTCAAATTATCCTACTGAATCCAATGTAATCACAAGGGTCTTTAAGAATGGAAGAGAGAAACCTGAATAAGAGTCAGAATCAGACAGAGATGTGACTACAGAAGAAGGCACGGAGAGATGTCATGTTGCTAGCTTTGAAGATGATAGAGGGCCATGGGCCAAGGGATGTGAGTGGTGTCTAGTAACTGGAAAGGAAAGGAACTGAATTCTCCCCTAGATCCTCCAAAAAGGAATGCAGCCCTGCTGACTCCTTGATGTTAGCCCAAAGAGATCTATATTGGACTTCTAACCTGTAGGACTATAAGATCATAAATCTTTGCTATTTTTTTAAGCCACCAAGCCATGAGTGATAATTTGCGATATAATTCTTGAATGTGATCTTATTTTGTCTAGGAAAAGAGTTTATGGTGCTTCAGATGACATATTAAAAATTATTGAGCATAAAGGTCACTTAAATAAAGACACTTTTTAAAAAACATATTTTACTAGAATATACCTCTACTATTAAATGATTCTGTTAAACAGTATCTTTGAGTTGAATATGGAAAATACAGGCAAGTAATAACGTATTCGATTTCTGCATCCATGATTAGTCACAGACACAAGAACTCATTTAAAAGTAAAAATTAATTTAAAAGTAATACAGGGGTGTCTGGGTGGCTAAGTCTTTAAGTGTCTGCCTTTGGCTCAGGTCATGATCCCAGGGTCCTGGGATGGAGCCCTGCATCCGGCTCCCTGCTCGACGGGGAGCCTGCTTCTCCCTCTCCCACCCCCACCCCCGCTTGTGTTCCCTCTCTCGCTGTGTCTCTCTCTGTCAAATAAATAAATAAAATCTTTAAAAAATAAATTTTAAAAAAAGGTCACTTAAATAAAGACACTTTTTAAAAAACATATTTTACTAGAATATACCTCTACTATTAAATGATTCTGTTAAACAGTACCTTTGAGTTAAATATGGAAAATACAGGCAAGTAATAACCTATTTGATTTGATTAGTCACAGACACAACAAGAACTCAATTAAAAGTAAAAATTCATTTAAAAGTAAATAATACAGGGGTGCCTGGGTGGCTCAGTCAGTTAAACGTCTGCCTTGGGCTCAGGTCATGATCCCAGGACACTAGGATCCTAGGATCCAGCCCTGCGTCGGGCTCCCTATTCAGTGGGAGCCTGCTTCTCTCTCTCCCTCTGCCTTTCTCCCCTCTGCTCGTGCTCTCTTTCTCTCAAATAAATAAATAAAATCTTTTTTAAAAAAAGTAAATAATCCATTCTGCAATAAAATTTGAATCTGAACAATGAGGCTATACTGAGAGAAATATAGAAAATTCAAACAGCTGAGTTGAAATGTAATATATTCCCTAATTATATTAATGTGCTGATGGCCCTAAGAGGTAGGATGCAGGTGTGAAAAGGAAACACACCTTCATCTGGGTTTATTCAGTAAAAGAATTCCAGTTTCTTTTTTTTTTTTTAAAGAATTCCATTTTCTAAAACTGGTTTTAGCAGCACTCGATAATGGCAAAATTTTAAAAGATTGACATTAAATTAACTTGAGGATTTGCACATGTGTATTCACCTTGACATTGATTTTTCATAATCTTTATAAAGAAAATAGCATAACAAATAACTGTGGCTTTTTCTAGGCAAACCATATAAGGGAAAATAAACCCTCACATATAATGGAGTTTTGCAAAAATCCTGTCCTTGGAATGAAACTGTAGCAAGAGCATACTTCTAGAACTTCTAATATTAAAACATTAAAGGATGCCCAAAATGGGAATACATTAAATCAAATTCCATGGTGGGGGGAGGAATCTTCATGAGACAGTGAAGTTCAAGATTTCTTATTCTCTGTTGTTTCTCTGTCCATAATAAATCAGTTTCCCAAGCTAGGAGTCACAGACAAGATCTGTTAATTTATCTGTCATACAACAAGAAAGAGATGCCTATTCCTGACTTGAAAAATGTGAGATAGTCATACCATTGGTGTGACACTTTAAGCAAAAATTTGGAAGTTGTTATTTACAGTTGTAAAGGGACCCAATTAGCCGGTAGCAATCAGATTTTATTTACACTTCCTGTTATTAGGATTGAAAATCCTCAGTGGATGTCAGCAGCCAGAAATAGCAGCTAGCCTTCAAGATGACCACCTTCCAAGGCGGTCAATTTTTCCCAGAAGGCAAAAGAAAACAAGCCAAAATGTCCAGCACTCATTAAAATAACTCAGGTATCATTTTCTAAACCTTAGAGAGTTGAAACAGAAAAGTTCTATCATATCCTGCAAAGTAACATATTTGTTAAAAAGCTATGGCTATGCATATGCTTATTTGTCCCACCTTTGTGTGTGCATGTTAACATAATATCCATATTGGTTTTTTTTATTTCTGATGTACACAGAAAATGTATTTGACTCTAAAACAAAAAGGTATTCCATTTATATATGAATGAGTATTCAGCATGGGTGTGATTAAAAATAACCATACCACAGATAGTTTTCAGATTGTAAGATCATGGACATGATTTATAGTTAAGGTTAAATGATAATATTCAACTATTCAAATCACATGGTCTTACAAGAAAAATTGGTTTTCTAGCTTATTCTTTTGGAAAACACACCAAAGTAATTTGATCTGGCAAAGTAATGTTTTAATCACATACAGTATAATAGTAAAGATGTGCTCTTTCCTGAGCTTTGATATATGTAATGCTCTCTAACAAGTGGAAATTGTCACTCTATCTCAACAAGTAAGTTGAAATAAGTTCTATGATTAAAAACTAGTTGCTTTATGAAAAAAAGACAATATTACATTTATAGGATAAAGTATTAGAAGCCTTAAGTATTTCAAGTAAAAACTACAAGACCTGTTTTCCTTTAAAAAAAAAAAAAGTTCTGTATAATGATTACAATTCTGAACTTTCTAATACTGTTCTCCTAAAATAATCTTATTGGATTTTTTTTCTACCTCACACATGTTTCCTTTTTAATCATATCCCTTCACAAACACTTGGTAAACACAATGATTTATTGTACTGGATTTTTAACTACCTGTCTACATTTATGCTTTGCTGTTAAATCTATCATTCTTGACAAATACAGCTCAACAAAAACATTTGTTTAACGCATGAGATTAGGAACAAAATATCAAGGAAAATGATTTAGAGTAAAGAGCAATCTGAATTTTCAGACACAAAAAAATCAAACTGAATTGTTACTTCAACAGGAAAGACAAGACAAAGGACATTAGGTGAATATTCACACACACACAAGCTGGTCTCATTGGTCGACAGTAGTGATCTACAGCTCAACATAATAGGCTTCTAGCTCTATAAATCTGTTCTACTCTGCAGTACTTTCCCGAGAAAGTGATATATTTCTAAAAAGTTCCATCTAAATGTCACCCTGAAAGCTTCCCAGGTTGAGGATCATTCCCTACACAGAAGAGTACAGCAAAACCTTTCCCAGTGACACCACACTGACTTAAATATTAACCTAGAACATGCTTATAGAGTCAATATAAGGAATTTTTATGCAATTTAAAGGGAATGTCTGTCTCATTAAAAGAACTTTAAACTTCCAAAGCTTCCAAATGCTAACATCTCTAAGCACTAGGCTTTGTTCCTCCTAACGATCCTCCTAGAGACCCAAAGGTCACATAGACTGGACTACTGAAGGAAAGAACCTGTACTGGTCGCCAAAAGGCAGGGTCCCCATGTGTGCAAGGCACTCCTATTGTGTTCCAGACAAGGTATAGTGGGGCGGTGGGTACACAAACGAGTAAGCCGCACAGAAGTAATGTCAGACTGAAGTAAATATGAAGAAAAGAAGATTACAGAAACAGAGAAGTGATGGTAACTTAAAACCTTACATACAATGAAAGGGAATCCAGATTCTCATGATAAAATATTTTAAGATTTTTTTTTTTTTTTTGGCTCTAATTGGTCTTTAGAAAATAAGGGGAAACCCAGAGTTAAATAGACAGAATATTTAGGTCAATAATACACACACACACACACACACAGTTGTGAAGACATAATTTTTATCTTTTTTTGTTTTAATGGGGTGTGGGAGTTGAAACTGTGCACTCCTAACACATTATATGTCCCAAAACTGCTATTTACTGCATCCGACATTATATTTTCTTCTACTATAGGCTAGTCTTTAGTAAATCAATTTGCAGAATTTAAACTGCTACGCATTACCACTTCTTAATTCATAATTTACTTAAGTATGGTTAGGATTTTTGCCTCTTTAAGTTGTCATGGACATCCCCAACCCCATTATTATAGCTGTACCCCAGCTCCTACAAAAAGCAAATTTAAATGTATGCTAAATATTTTAAAGGCAATTGCCTCAATGCTGGAGAGACATTTAAGGACTTTATTTTATCTTTTTCTTTCTAACCACCCTTATACAGAAGCAACAGAGCTTCAGCATTTTAAAAGTATGTGTGCTTTTTCAATTTTATTTTAGAGACTCTTTCAGAACATAGTTAAAATTAAATACAGCCAACAAGACTCTTCCTTATCACCAATTTTTAAAGAAAACACCACATAACTTAAATAATATAGGCTTTATACTACAGAGTCAATATTACAACTACACTATATGGGCTCACAATTTCTAACTATTTTTTTTTTTGCTTTAGACTCTCTAAATATGTGTTTTTAATCCCAAAATGTTGAAAAAGCCACCAAAAACTGAATTAGTAAAAGCAGTCAATAAAGTTTGTTTTAAAAAGCTGTGGTAACAATAAATGAAGTCTGCCCTTTCAAACTGATAATCAGCTTAATAATATGTCCCCAGGTTTTTTATTTCCCCAAACCTCACCTCAAGAAATTAAGGACACAGCAGACGTGACGTAGCAAGGTCATGCATAAAGAAGCATATCAAGATGGCTACTCATGAAACATAAGTTCTCCCCCCAACTTTCTGTGATGGCAATGCATTTCAAGCTTTCATGTTTGAAATTATTGTCAAAATAGTTATTAGGGATCTATATTCATAGACCCCTAGGAATGTAAACTAAAAAGAAGACATAATCTCACAGAGAAAACAACTAGAAGTATGTTAGTTTTGATCAAAAAATGAAAGCCATAATAACAGTGAATGACCATTTCTGAAATGTTGTCTAAATTCACTCTCATGTCTACTACTTTAGGAGTTTATTCCCCAAAAGAAGTAACTTGACACGTTTGTCCCAGAGGTGGGGATGGGCAGAAGAGGACATTCAGATATGGGGAGGGCCTTAGGTTCAAGTCTCATGGCTTTGGGAAAGTACTTAAGCATTCTTTTCCAAGAAGAAATCCTGTCTCTGAAAAAAAAAAAAAAATACACAAATGTATCTAATACTGGTGAATACGCCATTCTATTCACTGCAACTCTTTGGTTGACAGGCAGGAATTTTCTGTTAATTTTTTTAATGCAACTTTAAAAATTGGGTACTCAATAAACACAACTTCTGTATATTGGTTTTAGAAACTGTAAATATTGTGGATAATAACTATTTGCTGTAATAGGTTTCCCACATTATTTCCATTGTGGTTACTGTCACCTTAATCAATGTTTCCTTTAGAGAAGAGTTCTAGAAATGTTTCAAGAAAAATAAATGCTTCAAAGAAGAGCTTGCCTTATAACCCAGCTTCAGATATGCCTTCAGCCACTATCTGCTCCTCTGGTTCAGCAAATAAGGATTTGATTTTGAGGTTATTACCATGGAAACACCAAGGTATTAAGTTACCAACCCAATTCATCAATCCTAATGAATTGTACTCGGTAAGTACTTGGATTTTCTAGGCCACACTTCCCACTATGTGGGGATAACTTCAGATTGTAAAGGTGGGTTGAATATATCTAAATTGAGTGTCACCTACACCTGGGAATTACCCACTAATATGTTAAGAATACCCTAGAGTCATTTCCATGCTTTCTCTATCGGGCCTATAGAACTAAATCCAAATAAAATATTTTACATTAATTTAAACTAAATTAATGCATCTCACCTCGCCAAATCAGGATTCCTTTACTATGAGGGTTGCCCTATTATTTTAATTAAGTATAATCTTTAAATATTCAAGTGAAAAATATCAATCAAGTATGGAAAGGGCATATTTCCATAAAGATATAAAACTTAAAATTCCATATCATGATGTTTGTTAATGTCTTTAGTCAATGTAATTTTAAACAGATTAGTTAAATTATTACACATAATTCATTTTATAATAATACTTCCTCTTTAAAAATTTGTTATGGTTTGTCACAGATTTAAAGTGTAAGGCACTGGGGCACCTGGGTGGCTCAGTCATTAAACGTCCGCCTTCTGCTCAGGTCGTGATCCAGGGTCCTGGGATCAAGCCCCATATCAGGCTCCCTGCTCAGGGGGAGCCTTATTCTCCCTCTCCCACACCCCTTGCTTGTGTTCCCTCTCTCACTGTGTCTCTCTCTGTCAAATAAATGAATAAAATCTTTAAAAAATAAAAATAAAAAAAATAAAGTGCAAGGCACCTAATGATATGAAAGGATAATATCATACATACAATATAAGTGAACCAGGTCTGTTCTGAAATACTTACTCCTTTTAAAGCCCCACCAAAATTTCATAAACATTGTTGCATAAATCAAACATTTCTTCTATACTGTTAATTTGCAATATTTGACAAAACTTAAAAATATAATCCACACCTATTCTAGGCATTTTAGCTGTAGAAGCACTGATCTATATACTTAAGAGAATCCTTGAAAACCTTTTTATAATATAGTCTCATGTTTAACAAATATGTGAAAACAGTCTCCTGAGAGTAGAATTTTTTTCTTTGATTAGTTGAAATTATTTCATCAGTTCAATTCACTGAGATGTGGGAGGCAGTTTGGTCCTTTAGATGGACTGTGGATTGGAACCTCTTAAAATTGTAGTGATATGTGCAAGGCTATATAGCAAAGTATTTCATTAGGAAAACGAAAAAAAAAAAACAGATGTGCAAAATATATGTTAGAGTTTCAAAGAACTTAAACTGCTATTTTTCATACTAGGCACTGAATAAGTGAATAATTCTTTTCTTGTGTTTGTTTATTTTTTTGTAAATTGGAAGAACAAGTAAATAGAACCAACAGTACAAGATATATCTAGGGAGAAAAAAGTTATACTTATGATAAAATAAGAAAGAAAAGAAGGAAACTCAACCCATGATCTATGATATATGATAAAATGATCACGTTATCAATATATCACCAAGTTTACACATTTAAAATATAACTAGGCTACAAAGAAGAGCTATTTAGTAGAAATTGTTGATTGTTCTTCTATTTCTCCTGTCTAATGAAAATTTTAAGAACGTTAGGAATTGTTTTGGAGGTTTTTTTTTTAAGAATGCTAGGAATTTTTTTAAAAAATCATAGCTACATTATTAGAGAAGGTTTTTGTAAATTCCCTTTTACTTACTGAACTCTGTTGGAAGAAGTCAGCTGTAGGAGAAAAGGAAGAAATTACAAAGATAAGGCAGATCTGGAAACTGGAGCCACTGGGCATCTGTAGGGAAGAGAGAGAACACTGCATGGATACAGCCTTTGCAGGACCTGGTGGAGAAATAGACACTGCAAGAGCCTCCCCAGCGACAGGAATCAGTCTGTGGGTGTTTATATATTTATAGCCTTGACTGTTCCTCCTACCTAGGGAATGGTGAGCATCAGCTACCAACTGCCGTCAGGAAACCATTCTGTGTCCATTTAATCAGTGACCTGCTATGCTTGGGTCTCAGCGCAGGGTTAAGAAAAAGAGGTACATCTTTGGATTGGTTTTTAATAGACTGAGAGAGGAAGCAGAAGTAAAGACTGGTTTCCAGAGATGGACTCGATGCTGCCAGAAGTGAAATGTTTGCAACATGACAGCTACAAGGCAGAGAGACGCACCTAGCTTCCTTGTTTGACGAAAAAGTGTCAGGACTTAGGAAACGCTGGACAATGACTTCTATGAATTAAGTTCAGAGAAGAACATGCAGACAGAATAATCCAGGAATGGATGTTTATATATTTAAGGTCAAAAAGACTTTCCCATTAGCATCTTCAAATGTATAATTCCAAATTGTTTTTCAAACCAGTTTTGACAATTGGCAATCTCACCATCAGAGGATAAATGTTACAATTTTCTCATGCTCAAGGTGTTGCTCACATGATCAAAAACATTTACTTACTCCCTATTGTTTTTAACAGTAAGTAAAAATAGTTGCAGTTTATACACAAACGGAATTTTTTGGCCTACCACTGTTTGCTGTCTAGTCTGCAACATAAACCTGAGTGCTAATAGTACCCTTTGTCTTCGTCTTAACAATATTTTAGGTAAGATAACCTTAATGGTATAGAAAAAGCCTGGAATTCTCTGTTGTAATAAGAGTATAATAATCTGCAGATGTGATTATTAGGTCATGGACAAAAAGAACCTACCTCTTAGTAGAAATCAACCGAGGTCTAAGAATGCACATATTTTCCAGATATGATCTACACAGGCATACTGTCTCTGCTTTCAAGACTGAATCCAAGGCTAGACTGTTGGGCACTGCAAAGATCTACATTTTACTATATTATGCTTACATGAAGTTAAAGCATTTTAATGTAATTATCCCTGAAGCTCATCATCACTCAAACTCCCAGAATGATTATGCTGGACAATGAACCAGACCATAGATCCAGATCCTAAGTGGTAAGACGCATCTTCACCCACACACAGTGTGCGTGCCAACCTTCTCTGATGGAAAACTCTATGTCCCAAACACGTATTGATCCTTTCACCAGATTGGCTCACTATGAAAGAGGAGAATGTGGTGGGTTATCAGCTTTAACTAATGGATGTATTGGCTCAAATGTTATCCTAAAAATAATATTTTGGCCCTTCTCAATTTACTCTTCATCTCCTCTCTCTCTAGTTAGCAATTTTTTCATAGGGAAAATCAATGCACCAATTGTCCACAAATTCAATCTTTCTACACTGAGAAATAGGATTAGTATGGTTTCTAAAATCCATGTTACTTGATGGGGGAAAGCTTAAGTCCTTGTGGAATTACAGTATATTCTGTTTTAATTCTTACTTATTTAAGTTACAGACTGTTCAGCCAAGAAATAACTTTTATAATTAAGTAGAGCATCAATAAAGACCCTATGGTTATTTGTATATCACTTTGCTCCCAAATGCTTTTATGTTGTTTACAGATGCATACATTACAGCAAGATAAAATATTTAAACTCTTTAAAGAGATCTTTGGAAAATAAAAATATGAAAGCAAAATGGTGCCAGGAATGTGGCTAATGAACAAATGCATGCCTTGACAAATCGTGCAATCAAGGTAGAACACAAATTTGATGTTGATATTGACCTTCCTAATTGATATGAGGAAAGCAGAAAATATATAACTGGTAGCAAGAATGTACCTAAAACAAGCCAGTTACTTGGGAGAAATGCCAAAATAAAGTAAAAGAAACTATTTTACTCTCGGCCCTCATAGAATATTTCATCATGATGGCAAAGCACAGCTCAGAAAGAAGCCATTGTGCTTGACTGTGTGTGGGTTCAGTTAGGCAGTTCTCTGATGGTCTCCCTTAATCCTGAAATAAATTTTAGATTATATGGCAAAATGGATAACTGCATTTCCTCCCGGCCATCTTCCATAAATATTATTTCTCTTAGCCAAGTGTCTGAAAGGTATCGGACTGGAGTGAATTTGCGATTATGGTCCCTGACAAGTACCAGGAAAACTGTAATTCTGTTTCCATTTACAAACAGAACTGTACCCTCTAAAAATCAACTGAATGGTGTGGAGTACAAGTTCACCATATGGAAAAAAGGAACCTGATAAGGATGAGCCTGAGCAGAAGACCACTCAGTTTCTGAATAAAAATAGAAACAAGGCAATACTGGCAGTCAGAGCTCAGAGTCTACTCAGAAAAGGGTTTGGGGCCTACTCTAATATAGAGTGAAATGGGAGAGAAAGTCCAGCAACTACATTCCATAAAGCACAAAGTCAACAGTTTGTGGGAAAACACTTGTGGTGAAAATGGCTGCCTGAAGAAAGAAGGGAGAAAAGGACAAAGGAAAGAAGAAATGGAGGAAGGAAGGAAGGATCAGATAGAGAGTACCTAATTTTGAGCAACAAAACTTCCTCCAATATTTTCCAAAATAAATCTGTGGCAAATGTTTAACTTGGAAACAGAATTAGGCAACTTGACATGTAAAATCATCAGTTATAGGGCACCTGGGTGGCTCAGTCGTTAAGTGTCTGCCTTCGGCTCAGGCCATGATCCCAGGGTCCTGGGATCGAGCCCCACATCGGGCTCCCTGCTCGGCGGGAAGTCTGCTTCCCCCCCTCCCACTCCCCCTGTTTGTGCTCCCTCTCTCTCGCTGTGTCTCTCTCTGGCAAATAAATAAATAAAATCTTTAAAAAAAAAAAAATCATCAGTTATAAAGCAGTCAAGTGAAGCATTTGCTGATTTGACTGGGAAATTATTCATGTACACTGGCTAAAAATAGAAATATTTTTCAGACGGAGACTGAAAAATCTATAAGTGGCCTATAGGCCTATTTATTTTGCCATTCCCTGTTTATAAGATAAATACACAAAACAATCTCTTTCCCAAAGACTCCATGCCCTAAAAAGCACGACACATGCAATGCAGCAGTCCGCCACACGGGGGCAGTAGAGGGCCAGCTTTCTTATATGACAATAAAATGTAAGAGGAGTTTATGAAAAAAAGATTTTTTTTTTTAAGATTTTATTTATTTATTTGACAGAGAGAGACACAGCGAGAGAGGAAACACAAGCAGGGAGAGTGGGAGAGGGAGTAGCAGGCTTCCCGCCGAGCAGGGAGCCTGATGTGGGGCTCGATCCCAGGATTCTGGGATCATGACCTGAGCCGAAGGCAGACGCTTAACGACTGAGCCACCCAGGCACCCCGAAAACAAGATTCTGATGAAAATAAAATTATGTTTTCTCAAGGATGAGAAAGAATTTAATTTCTTAAATATTTCCAGACCTCATACGTAGTTTGTAATAAAACTGAAATTGCTTGTTTGACTTCTGCTCTCATATCTATTCCACCTCCAACTCAGCCTCTATCAGTTTTTCAAACAGCCTAGGAATTTTCCAGTTTAAGGGTCTTTGCCTATCCTATTTATCTCAACAAAGGACACGCCCCTGATCCCACCCAAATCTATTAGGTCCCAGTTTAAATGCAATTTCCTTAGAGACAGCTTCCCTAAGCCACCTTTTCTAAAACAAGTTTCTCTAACACAACATGCAATTTTTATGTAGCTTCCCCCCCTCACCCCGGTATTTCAATCACAGAACTTAACTCAGTTTATAAGTATTTTACTTATGCACTTTCCTATTTGAATTTGTCTGTTTCTTGCGGTATGCTCCAAGCTCCATGAAGCTAAAGCCCTGTGGAGGGACATAATAGAGACTCAAAACCTATTTGATGAATGAATGAATGAATCCCTATGATTTATTTTCTCCCACCCTCAAGTTCAACTGAGCCCCACACTCCCATGTAAATCTTTATAATAACAGCAGTAGTAAATGTCACCCAACATCTTCTAGGGAGGCCTGAGAACTTATCCAGAGGTTACAGCAATGAAGAATAGTTCTGATATGCTCTTAATTAAACACTGCTTCTCTTCTATTTAGAAACCTGTCCCATGTATCATATGATCTCACTGATATGAGGAATTCTTAATCGCAGGAAACAAACTGAGGGTTGCTGGAGTGGGGGGTGGGGTGGGAGGGATGGGGTGACTGGGTGATAGACACTGGGGAGGGTATGTGCTCTGGTAAGCGCTGTGAATTGTGCAAGACTGTTGAATCTCAGATCTGTACCTCTGAAACAAATAATGCAATATATGTTAAGAAAAAAAAAAAGAAGAAGAAGAAGAAGGTAGCAGGAGGGGAAGAATGAAGCAGGGGAAATCGGAGGGGTAGACGAACCATGAGAGACGATGGACTCTGAAAAACAAACTGAGGGTTCTAGAGGGGAGGGGGGTGGGAGGATGGGTTAGCCTGGTGATGGGTATTGAGGAGGGTACATTCTGCATGGAGCACAGGGTGTTATGCACAAACAATGAATCATGGGACACTACATCTAAAACTAATGATGTAATGTATGGGGATTAACATAAGAATAAAAAAAAAAAAGAAACCTGTCCCTTGGAGGTGGTAGGGGCATAGGCTTAGAAAGAATGCAGATCACTGAAGGAAGAATGCTGTACTTGTCCACTCCATTATATCTTTGTCATAGTTTTTAGTCCATGCTCTCAGACCCCGCATCTTGGCTGCCTTTCTCGGCATTTACCCTTGTTAAGGAAGAAATGCAGATGAGCAGCTAGAGAGGAGTTTCATGCTGTCCACTCCCACCCATGATGACAACAACATAATGTTCCTTTCTTTCTCCTCCAACTCCCTAGGCACTACCCCTACCTACATATAAAATGGTCACTTATAATTAGCACTAGTAGAGAGATACAAAAAAATACTCTTTTATGCAGCCTTAGGGTATAAAACACCAGCACTCAACATCATGATGTAATTTTATGAAGCAATAAATTAGGGAGACAGAAAAGCCAAAACACATGGGGTGGAGGAGAACCACAGCAGGGCAATGTGCTCTAAAGGCAATCTTCACATAGTCCCATGATAATGTGGATTCCGAACGGGGAGAGACCATTTCCCCGCTGATGTTTACTCCATGCTTAGTATGATACCACAGCCTAAACTGATTAATCGACTGCTTCTGGAAGTCTTGAATGGAAGCCAGAGTGTATTGGAAATAAGTATTATTTTGTTTTCCACCATTGAAGAGCTGACCAGAATATAAGGTCTGCACTTCAGGGCTTCCATCATCAAAGGCTGAGCTATCCAGGAAGGCTGGGATAAATGTTAGCTCTTCCCCACCATGGTTTTGGAGAGTAGATGGTCAAACCTCATAAGGACTAAGAGAAATTCTATAACCCAAAGGATGATTTTCAGGCCTCACAGCAGGTAGTCAGTAGCTTCAGGGCTGTGCCTTCCCCCTTTCTCACCTATAGTAACCCCCACCACAACTCAGCACTGGAGAAAGAGCAAAGCAGTGATGAAAGAGAAACAATAAAAGCTATAGGGTCCAAGATGACACACTGCCAAGTGGAAAAGGAAGGAGGATTCCAGGGAACAATAGGAAAAAAGGGAATATGACACCTAAAAGCACAACGGCATCATTTCCTTAGGGCTGTACATTAATAGACAAAAAATCTATGGTGCTATGGTCTGTTAGGGCAGACACACAGACTAGAATTATGGGTGTACTTTCAACAATTTAATGTGTAAGATTTTAGTAATTTCTTAGAAGTCAAAGACATTATGTTAGATATTTGGATGTTCCATCCCTTTTCATTTCCAAGATTTAGAAACCACATATTAAGTGTAAAAATAGGATTGCAATGAATCTAAATTTTGTGAAAGTCAAAAAACACTTAGGCAGGTGTGAATAATTGTATGCATACAATGCAGCATTAAAACACTTCCTAAGTGGAACATAGTCTTTAAACAAATATATTTTCTATAGTAACACTGCTTTTCTGCTCAGCTTCTGTTTTAATCCCTCATATTCATACATACCTCTGCACACCTGGAAACATCTGTTACTGTTTTAAAAAGACAATCTTTATCAAAGTTCTTACATACACCTGGGTATCACACATTAAAAATCAAGTCTTTTTGCTCATTTTCTTTAAAATCACGTTACTGTTTACTAACCAGGTATTCTATCCTTTCTACAACCTAATCATTTTAGAAGGCTTTACCCAACTTTCTCAAAAACACAAAATGCCTGTATTTAAAGTTTGGATAAAATTAACTCATCTTTCATTTGTTTCTGGCACTTTAGGATATTCTGAGTTGTTTTTTTTTACTCTCTGTGTGCATGTGTGTATATTTCTTCGAGGTTAATTAACTGTGGAAGACATTCATCAATTGTTGCCTGCCAAAGATTTTCTGGTTCTCTTAAGGTTGTAAAGTCTCAGAATGATAACCGTGTTTGTTCTTGTTTTCTACCTCTCTCTGTTTCTTTCTCTCATATACACACACACACCAGCCCTCGTGCTGACAATCTGAGGTTTAACATGGTGGAAAAAACCCAAAAGCATTACCTGCACATCTCTTAAAGTTGAAGTACAATCATATGTCAACGAATGGCAATGTGTCTTTGTCATTACCAGCGAAATTACAGCATCCTCTCCTTCCAAATGCCAGTAATGCGGGGATCAATCCACAGAAAATGTCAGAAGCAATAATTAAATAAATGTCAATAGAATGAACTTATAATTTTTAAGCCCAAGTCAGACAAAGCTGTAAGATATATACAGATTTTAATTCATATGATATTAATATCTATGTTTTGTGGTATTAAGGATATGAAAGAATACAAAACTCCATCTAGTTCAAAGTTCTTTAAAGTCAGATGAAAAAGATATTTCTTGAGTTTCCAACAAAGTTTTCAAATTTAGTTGGAAAAAATATGTATATTTCTTAAGCGCTAAAGTAATAATTCAATATACAAACAAGGGAACAATGTGGGTGTGAAGGCAGAATTCTGAGAACAGGGGAATCAGAAAATCTGTGCCCATTGGGTCCAAGGGACTAGGGGCTATGTGACTTCCTCCTTGAGGTTTGGAGTCTCTGACATCAACTCTAAATAGGTATTAGTATCTCAAAACTAATAAACAAATGAAAAAACCCAAAACAGTCAATATAGATATTTTATTTTAAATTTGTTATTATTATCATGTATAATATTGGAATATTTGCAAAATTTGGGGGCTTACCATATTTATTGAAGAATAAAATTATCAGAGAAATTTTGCTGGTAGAGAAAATTAAAGAACTTAAAATAAAATAGAATATATTACTTTTAGAAATGCCAGATGATATGTCATAATTTCAAATTTAAAATATGGAATTAATTGTTTGACTTAGACATAGGATTTAGTTGATACCTTACTGTTCACATATTGTTTTAGAATAAATAGAAGAAATTTTGGTTCACTATATTTGTTAGACTTACAAAGGTTATTTAGATAATTGGAAAGAATTTAACAGAAAATTGAAGCATTTTAAAATAAGTTATATAAATTTATTAATAAAATTTAAAATATTTGAATGTATTTTACATTTTTAAAAGATTACATATTATTCAAAACCCTTAAAATAACATAATGACAATATCTGTAACATTTATAGATTTATAAATAAGACTAATAATGAAAAGTCTAAGGATAATTTTCTAAATCTATAAATTCAGTAAGTCGAATAGCAAGTATTAAAAATAAGCTCCAGAAATTTTCTCTCTGCACAAAAAGACAACAAAATCCTAAGACTGTATTCACTTTATTTTTTTATTTTTTAAATATTTTATTTATTTATTACTTGAGTGAGAGAGAGAAAGAACACGAGCAGGGGGAGGGGCAGAGGGAGAAGCAGATTCCCCGCTGAGCAGGGAGCCCGACAAAGGACTCAATCCCAGGACCTCAGGATCATGACTTGAGCCGAAGACAGACACTTAACCGACTGAGCCACCCAGGCGCCGCCCCCCCCCGTTAAATAATATTTTTAATTAAAATGAATACAGTCTTGGGGCACCTGGGTGGCATGTGATACTGATTAAAATGAGCCATCCATACACCCACATTCTCTATGGAAATAAATTTCCTGAAACCATGCATTGTATCATACATATATATTCTTTCTCTTCAGTCACATTCTAACTACAGAAGCTCAACAGGATAAATTTAGACTGACAAGTATATATATATATATATATATATATATATATATATATATATATATGTGTGTTTATTATTATAAATTCACAAAGAACTCTTTTTCACTTATTAGTCAAATGTGTTCCTTCTTTTTGCCCTATGGACAGGTGTGGTAAGGATGAGACTTACTAGGAAGTACTCTGCAACAGAAAAAAATGTTTATGTAAGCTTGTTAGTATGCTCTTTTCTAATGGAAGGTAATTGAAAGTTTCTTTGAATGGCTTTTTCTTAAGGGAATAAAAAAAAAACAAAAACGGATGTTTTCATCACAAGCACCATTTACCAAGCAACCCCAAATGCATGGCACTTATATTAGACAAGAAAGCAACTAGAAGAATATTTGATTGCCTAAATTTGTACCAGTATATATTCATTACCATTGGATTCCCAAAGCTGCATCAGAAAATTGTAGTACTTCTCTTTCAACTCAATCCATCACTCTTCAACATGACTATTTCCATCTTTCTCCAGTTTCATCCCATAGGGATATCTGGAGCTGAGATGACACTCCAAAGTGGTATGAAGGCCCAGCCCAAGTTGGAGAAGGGACTGGGTCTTAATACACCCAAATTAAGCATTCATTGGTTGTAGCCACCTCTTGGGAAAAGTGCAACTTCTATGAGGCAGGTGTTTTCAGCTGAGCCAGTCCCCAAGAGGGCTGTTACCATAGTACTCACCAAACAACGAACTCCATTCTCAGGATGCTCCTCACACCTCTCTAACCTCTGCATCGAGACTGGTCTTTACCAGATCTTACTTCTCTTCCCAACTTTTAAATGGAGTACCTCATGATTCCTTTTTCATCACTCATCCTGAAAAATATTCCCTCAAGGCAATTCATCTACTCCCATGTTTTCTTTTAATTACAGGCTTCAGTAACTCAAATTTATATCTACACCAGCTATGTCTTCTAGCTCTACACATATATTTGCAAAACTAACTTGCAGAATTCTATGCATGACTTCTTCCACATGCTCTTTCCCAAGCAGTATACACGTTTTTTTTCTCATTCTACCCACACACACACAAACCAGAATACCTTTATTATTTTTTTAAGATTTTATTTATTTATTTGAGAGAGAGAGAAAGAGAGAGAGAGCACAAGCAGGGGGAGGGGCTATTAAGCACTTGTAAGTTTCATCTAAACAACAGCATTCTCTATTTAAAGATTTCTTATACAAATATAAAAGTGAGCTACCTGGTTTATTATTCTTTTTTTTTTTTAAGATTTTATTTATTTATTTGACAGAAAGAGAGACAACGAGAGAGGGAACACAAGCAGGGGGAGTGGGAGAGGGAGAAGCAGGCTTCCCACTGAGCAGGGAGCCCGATGCGGGGCTCGATCCCAGGCCCCAGGATCATGACCTGAGCTGAAGGCAGACACTTGACCGACTGAGCCACCCAGGCGACCCCAGAATAACTTTAAAAAAGAGATATTGTTACTCTCCTGCTGCAACCTTTCTGTGTCTTCCCGTTTCCCTTCAGAAAAACTAAAAATTTTAAAACTTAAAATAACTTTTCCAAAGCTCTACACATTTTGATCCACTTTTCTTCCCTAATTTCATCTCCAATTTAATTTTATTCATTCACACTTTCTTTCTAACCCCTTCCAGGAGACTAATCTTTATTTATTCTTAAAGTCTCAGCTTCAGTGACATTTAAAATAAAAAAATTCATCCATCTTTTCAGACCGGTCCAGGAATTTTGTCTATAATCTCACTCCATTTTTATGTTTATGTAAATGGTAATTAAAATAATTTATAAAATTATTTTGTTTTTTCCCTGATTGACTATAAGTTCCAGGAAGGCAGGGGAAAATTCTATATTATTTTTTAATCTATCCCCAGTGCCTAGCCTAAGGCTTGACACACAGAAAAGGTTACATGTATACATGCTGAAAGAACCAACATGGCCTAAAGAATGAGTTATTCAATAAGCAGGATTTATAATTAGGATTAATTTCAAAGGCCCACTGGGATACAATGGAAGGGGGTGAGTGCCTATTACCAGAAGGAAGAAGAAAATCTCAATAAAAAATAAGGAGCAGAAATCAGAAGATAACAAAGAGGACAGCAAAATAACTTGCTTTCCTAAAGTGGTCCAAATGACTAAACTACAAAGCAAACATCACTAAATACATCATGGTAAAATGTCTAAATACTGTAAAGCAAATGGAAGCGAGGTTTATCTTGACCTTCTGGGTAAATGGAGATATGTACGGATAAAGAATATTTCGTAGATGAGAAAGCAGATACTAAAAAGGAAAAGAACACAGTTGGCTAAAAAGTAGCACAGTTAAAATTTGAACTAATTTCTTTCTGATCCCCAAATGTATAATTTTCTACTATACCAACTTTACCTTGGAGAAATGTGAAGTAGTTTATAATAAAGGATATCAACAGATCTTTTATTTTCAGCTCCAGGATTTACCACCCTGACACTAGCTTCAGAAATTTAAGTGGAAGGAAAATAACTTTGAAGAAAGTAATCTTTTGAGAGACATTACGGTAACACAATGAGTTGGGGGGTGTATTTTTCTGTAAAAAGGGGGAGCTAAGTATGTGGTAGAGAGTGAGGGAGACATATGCAGTAAAAAACCTGCCAGTGCTCTGGGCCTCAGATACAACTTGTAGGATCAAATGAAAGTTTCAATCAGAACTGTCATTTTTGGATGAGATCAGTTCCAATTGATAATGAGCACAGACTTCCAAGTACATGTGGGAATTATGTGACACATCAAGGTACAGTTCTGTGAACCATACTCTGTGCAATATGGCTTGTGGAGTCAACAGTCCTTTATTTAACTGCTCTCAACTAACGTATGCCTTGGAAAGAAAGTACATCAAAGACTCTGTCTTCACAGACTTCTGAAAGAAGAAAGGGATTTTCTTGTTGCTCTTAAACAGTCTGCTGATTAGTTTATGGCATAGATGAGAAAATCCAGCCTCACACATCTTCAGACTGAACACATTCAGCCTCTAATATTACTTCAAGTCTCCGTTAAAAAATAGACCATCATACATGAGTAATCTGTTCTGAATTATACTGGGATAACCCATGCTGAGATAATACTCATGTTTCTGCCTTGGCACTTGTCTAGGGGAAGGCTAATATCAAAAAGGATTTTAGTATAGTTTCATTAATTCAACAAACACCATTTTTAAAATACCAAACATATGGCAGGCATTGGTTTAGGAAGAGAAGATTCAGGGAGAAAAAAAGGGGGTATATTGCATGTTGTCTAGTAGAAAAAGGCAAGTAAATAATTAATGCAGTAAAATGCTTTAGCTGCAAAGACAGAAATGGATGGAAGTCTGGAAACTGGCAAACATGAGATAAAACAGTCATTTCAACATAAGAAGAGGCAATTCTAAGGAAGATTCTCTTGAGTCAATATTTGAACTAAGTCTAGAAAGAGTAGCAGTGTTCCTGAGGCAGGATTTTCGGGAGGAGGTGGGATAACTCAGGGACCAAAGGAAAAAGCTTCAACAGGGAGGGTTGAAATAAAGTCTGACAGGTCTGCCCCAGTTTGTAATCTGGGAGACTTGCAGGCAGTTTGATTGGCTGGGGCATAAGTTGAGAGATTGGGCATGATGAATTAAATCTGGAAACAGATCAGGGCTTTCAATGTCACACAAAGGAATTTTCACTTTTTCTACATGCCATGGGAAGAAACTGAAGAGCACTAAGCAAAACAATGACACCACATCACATAAACACAGACTGAAGTTGGGGAGACAAAAAAATTAACTTCTCAGACAAACTGGGAAGTAGAATTGCATAATTTATCTGCAAAATAAGTACTTCTCTGCACACTCCCTCCCCAATTCCAGCAAATAGAATCAACGCCAGTTATTAAGTATTGAGCAGCGTTTCCTACTGCAAAAAGGGAATTCCAATTTTGTTCTTTCAGTTCTAAGTGTGTTCCAAGGGAATATAACCCAAATCTCCACATCTTTTCATACAAAATCAGTTTAAGTGACTTTCTTATCAAAAAGAAAGAAATACAATAAAAACAGCATTTGGTTCTTCTGAATTAACGAGCTGAACTACTTGAGGAGAAAGAGATTAGAATGAAATTTCCAATGATTTTTTACTTAATATTGCAATCACAAACAAGCAGGTAACAATTTTTTCAAGAAAAAAAATGTCCAGAAATCACATGGAGAAAAACATGAAGTTCACGCTTCTGCCTCACTCAAAGGAAAATGCTATCAGGCACAACTGTCCTTTTTCAAAGGCCACTGTAAGTCATTTGCAAAAGCAGTGTGGCAGAGGGTTAAAAGCAACCTACTAATGAACATGCCTACGCCTCTTTATAAAGTGTGTCACTCCTTCCATCAAGAGATGAAATCTATTTTCTCAATCCTTAAATCTGGGATGGCCATGTGGCTTGCTTTGGCCAAAGGAATGGGACAGAAATGGTTTGGGGACTTTTGAGCTTAAGTCCTTTACCTTCTCCTTTCTGTTTTGGAACTGAACTCCCACATATAGAAACCCACGTTCTCCTGCTAGAGACAGAGGACACACAGGGAGTCAGGCCCTAAAAGATGAGAGAACACAGATAGAGAAAGAGTCCACATGGAGAACCATAGCATTCCAGTGGACAGCAAGCCTCCAAGCCCCAGACATGAAAATGAGTCCACATTGGCTCCACCAGCTTCAGCTCAGCTCTCCAGCCAAAACCTCCACCAGCTTCAGCTCAGCTCTCCAGCCAAAACCTCCAGCCAGTCAAGCATAGATGTGCTATCCTTGTTTAGTCCTGCCCAAATTGCTATCACATGGAATCATGAGCAAAATGGCATTGGTTCAAGCCATTAAATTTGGGGGTGGTTTATTACACAGGAACAGATATACAAGTAGTAATGGGAAAAATCCCAGTGGCAGACCACGCTGCCATATAGGAGATATCTGAGGGCTCGATTAGTACAAAAATATTTGGGGCGCCTGGGTGGCTCAGTCGTTAAGCGTCTGCCTTCGGCTCAGGTCATGATCTCAGAGTCCTGGGATCGAGCCCCGCATCGGGCTCCTCGCTCTGCGGGAGGCCTGCTTCTCCCTCTCCTATTCCCCCTGTTTGTGTTCCCTCTCTGGCTGTGTCTATCTCTGTCAAATAAATAAGTAAAATCTTTAAAAAAAACCAAACAAACAAAAAATATCATAGCACGTGGAACACAGAGACAGAACCACAGTAGCAGGCCCTGTACCCAGCAGGATGCACAGGAACTTAATGTACAAAGAGCCGCAGGTTGACCCAAGGGCCTTTTCAACATTTGCACCAAGAAGCAGAAACAATAGCACAGCATACTCTGGACAGTGATGTATGTTGTGTCACACATGAATCAGGCTAGCCAAGCAAGAATCCAGGCTAGAGCAAGATATTAGAAAATCCAGTGAAAACACTGAACTTGTTTTTCTTTAGACATGTGCCCCAACTATGATTTTGAAAGAAAATATGCTATTTATTTTTCTTTCCCTTGAAGAAATAAAAAACAAACACCAAAATTTCCCCTATTTATTTACTTATTGTTACATCGGTTTTGTAATATTTTAGAAGTTTTGTTTATTCTTACTTTGAAAACCAGTCAAAAAGTATCCGGGTTTCTCTTATTTCTTTACTTTAAAAAAGTTTTAAAATGTGTCACACATTGTAAAAGAAAACATTATCTCCTCTAAATAAGCAGTGTCATATAGTGTCACATTGAAACTCACTTCAAAGTGTGTGATAAGAATGTTGCTTTTTGAAAAACATTATGGTCTGTTTGGAGCTCCGTGATATGTCATTATTTAAGCTACACGCTACAGCATGTAAAAAATGTGTACATTAGAAATGTTTTCAAGTGCTATAGGTTTTCAAATATTTATGAGGCACTAATCAAATGCCATGATTCTTCTGAACGCTTACCAAGCCCAGCTGACCAAAACAAATAGCAATGATAAAGTTTTATTAATTTTTCCATGATCACTTCTATTTTTATTTTAACTATTTTCTGGCTTCAGGGTAATGGAACTTTATTTTTAACAAACAAAAAATAAACATATTAGTTCCTTGCTAATATTCTTTTCCTCTGAAGAAAATCCCCTTCTCTCATTTTCAGTTGCGCTACCATCAGAATAAGTCCTTTTCATATACTGTTGCTTTGAATTTCAGGGCTACCTATACCCATTAGATGATTAATTTCACCCCCTGATATCTGAATATGCAGAAAGATGGTCTTGAGAAAATTTGGCAAGTAAACACCACAGCATCACTGCGAGGAAGTAGCCCCAAATACATGACCACAGCAGAGTTGGGATGCCACAGATAGGACTTTAATTTCAAGCACACAACCAGAATTATAGGCCAAATTCAAATAGCCCAGGCCTTTTTTTCATGTAAAAAAATATTTTATAGTCATTGCATTTTTGTCACGTAAGCCTGAATCCCATCAGCTGCTTATGTTATTAAAAGATTCTAAGGTTTTGACATAGTAGTGACCTTTGGTAGAAAGGTCTTTTCTTTCTTGTTTCTTTAAAAAAATATTCAAAATCGTGAAGGCATTTGATATTTTATACCCTACCACAGTTAAACTTTTTTGTCTGAATTTTATTATATTGCACCTACCTAAAGATTTCCTTAATGCCTGTCCTAGTTCTTTGGAGATTTGTAAAGTCTGTTTAACAGCTTTTCTTAGTCATTAGCAACTTCCTTTAGAACCTACTAACGAGTCTCTCATGACTCTGGAGTTCTGTCAGTCATGGTACTTTTTAATGTCTTTATCACATATTTGGGAATAATTCTGTTACTTTTTACCTCACTTATAAACGTAATGATTTTTCTTGCATATATGACTGCTAAAAAGGTTATATAACTCCTATTTGCATCTATACCATCTCATTTTGAGTAGGCCCTCCACAAATCACATGAGCCTACCATTTTTTCAGAGAAGAGGACCTAGTTTAGCTTCCGGCGGTATTGTCCTTTCTCCTATTTGCTTTATCAGGTATATTTGAATACAGTTTAATTCTATAGCATGTGCTCTCTCTTACACATGGCCTATTCTACTTATGCTTGGTTTTCTTCTCATTTCACATAGGATTAACTCTTCTAATCTAAGTATTTTTTTTAAATCACATCTAAGAACAGAAAATTTTATCTCTAAAAGCTAGCTTCCTTTCTTTTCTTTTTGTTGAAAAAATACTCCACCCCAAACTCTTTATCCAACTGCTGAAACATTTAGCCCTATTAATCTATCTTCTTAGTTCCTTGGCTTTGTTTGATGGACTAATAAAATTAGGTCACTGAACATTTCCAGAAAGTGCATCTTACTCTCATATGTCCAAAGTAATCCTAACACAGGATTATCAGATTTAGCAAATCAAAGTACAGGATGCCCACTTAAACTCCACATAAACCACAAATAACTTTTTAGAGTAATACCCCAAATTACTTATGGTTTATCTTAAGTTCAAATTTAAATGAATGACCTGTAATTTATCAGGTTATGCTAATGGGGTAACTTTTTCTCTTTAGCTTTCGTCCCAAACTTTGGTTGGGAATCTTCTGAGATCCTTAGTTTCACCTCCAGATGTAAAGAAAAAAAAAAAAAAACTGTTATTAGATTTTATTTTCACGTACTTAATTTTTTATGATATTAGAGCTGGGATCTCAGGAACAGCCATATGCAGCTACCCATAGTGGCTCATTTTTAATTGTTTCTTGGGAACAACTTGCTCAGTAGGCCCCCTTCGAACTAACTAATTCATTCAAACTATAAGCATTGCACACATACTCTTTGACAAGTATTGTAATATCACAGATCACAAAAAAGAACCAGTGATATCCTGTGCACTAGAAATTTTAAACATCTAGTAAATGGGGGAAATTAAGATACATGAATATGCCCTTTTTGTTTATTTTAGTACTGGTACCTGTGTCCTTTGATTGAGCTCTGCTTACCTATAAATTAGGTTCTCATTATTAAAAAGAGCTTATGCCATAAATTAGGGCATATGTGTAAGGATTAGAATTAGGGCATATGTGTATGGATTTCTTTATAGTCAACAAAAAGTTAAGCGTGACCCTAGGAAGAAAAATATGCTGTCCAAATGGAAAACTGGAATTCACAAAAGATATTTGCACAGAACAATACACATGCTTTAAAGATAACATTTTATGGAACTTTCTTTGCTTTAGTACTCGAAATGTTGGGCTGTCCTAGATCAGATGTCTCTTCTCTATAATTGATCTCTCAGTCAGAGATCCTTAAAGTGTGGTCTGGAAACCCCTAGGGGTCCCTGAGACCTTTTGAAAAGATCCTAAAGGTCAAAACATTTTTTATAATAAGATGTCACTTTGCTTTAACTATTTCATTCCCTCACAGTTACACACTTGGGTTTTCCAAAGGCAACATGGCAAATGATATCTCAACAGATGAAAGTAGAAGCAGATGTAAGAATCCAGCTGTCTTTTATTAAGGAAGCCATTTGAAAAGATATGCATAAATTTAAGCAATCCCTTTTTTCCCTCACTATTTTTTTATGTTGGAAAATATAATTATCGACTATAAAAAATCATATTCATTAAAGAGCTCATTATTCTTATTTTTAAATAAATTTAAAAAAATTCTTATTTTAAATAAATTAATACATATTTGAGACTTTGTTTTAACTTCAAATCAATATATATTAATAGATAAAATCCACAATAACCAGAAGATCTTCAGAGTCCTACATAATTTTTTAGAATGTGAAGAAGTCCTGAGACCAAAGAGTTTGAAAACCAGTGATAGCCAATCACATAGGTTTAACTACCACCCCCCTACATCAAAATTTACATATTCAAGTGCAGCCATTCTTTTTTTTTTAAGATTTTATTTATTTATTCGACAGAGAGAGACACAGCGAGAGAGGGAACACAAGCAGGCGGAGTGGGAGAGGGAGAAGCAGGCTTCCCGCCAAGCAGGGAGCCCAATGTGGGACCCGATCCCAGGACCCTGGGATCATGACCTGAGCCGAAGGCAGAAGCTTAATGACTGAGCCACCCAGGCGCCCCTGCAGCCATTCTCTGTATTAAAACAATCCAATGACTTTCCTACACATACAGAACAAAACCCAAACTCCTCTTTGTGACCTACCAGGTCGAAAGAGATCTGGCCTCTGCCTCAAGCTCTAACTTCATTATCTATCCGTTCCTGCTCCCTCTGCTTTTAAGTCTCACTTGCCATCTACGCTCTTCTCCAAATATGTCAAGAATGATCCCATCTCTAGGTCTTGCAAATTCTACTGCCTGGTATTCTTTCCTAAATGATGTGCCTCTTACTTCACCCAAGCATCTATCTGAAGTTTCCCTTTAGAAAGATCTTCTCGAACAGTCTATTAGGAAAAGCAGCCTCTATTATTCTATCACCTTGCGCTGCTTCACATTTTTTATAGTCCTATCATAACGTGCCATAAAATAAAATATAAATAATTTATGTGTTTATATTGGGCCTCCCTTACAAGCTACACAAGGGAAAGAACATGCCCATCTTTGTTCATTACTTTATCCCCAGTACCTTTAAAAGTACAAGGCACATTGCAGACCTACAGAAATTGTCTATAATTTTTGGTGCAGTGAAAGCATTTGATCTTACAGTTTTACTTTGAGGTGAGAATACTATAGGCTTTATTTTTACAGCTTTTCCTGTTGAAGGAAATTTCCCTTAAGTGAATTCCTTCACTCCAATAATTCAAGAGAAATTGTATGTATTGAAAAGCATTAATAGTATTTGATAGCTTATCCCTAAAAGAGAGTTCCTTGTATTTTTGTTATTAGTGTAGCAATGGAATCTCTTCTATACTACCTGAAAATAAAGGTGTATCCAGTGCCTTATATTTTCAGTGCCTTGGTAGATCAAAAATAAATATAATCATCAAAAGCAAAGTAATGTCAGGCACCTGAGTGGCACAGCCGGTTAAGCAGTCAACTCTTGGTTTTGGCTTATGTTGTTATCGCAGGGTCATGAGATTGAGCCCCACCTTGGGCTCCGTGCTCAGCGAGGAGTCTGCTTAGAACTCTCTTTCTCTCTCCCTCTGCCCTCCCCATTCGCTCTCTCTCTCCCCAAAATAAATAAATAAAAATTTTTAAAAGACTTTATTTATTAATTGAGAGAGAGAGAAAGAGATCTCGAGCAGGGGGAGGAACAGAGGGAGAACGAGAAGCAGACTCCCTGCTGAGCAGGGAGCCAGACATGGGGTACGATCCTAGGACCCTGGGATCATGACCAGAGCTGAAGACAGATGCTTAACCGACTGAGCCACGCAGGTGCCCCAATAAATAAATCTTTAAAAAAAAAAAAAGCAAAGTAATTTCATATAAGCCAATATCGGAGTAACAATAAAACGATTTAATTCTCGACATTATCAACGTTGATTCTAGCTTATGTCTTGAGCTTAAAAATAGCTTAGTTATTAAATGGTTAATTGGTTGCCTACTACCATGGGCTAGGTATCAGGGAGAAAATTAATTGTGCTCACCAGTTTGGAAAACAAAATGTCTATTAGCCAAGTGGATACAACAGTTTTGCAGGGTAAACAATGAGTCCAATTTGGAACACCAAGAAATTGAAGTACTGGAATAACTAGGAGAAAATCTCCAATAGGATGGTAAAATTGGGTGGAAATTCAGGATTAGAGAAATGAATCTGGTAATCATTAATGTAAGAGTAGACACCAATGAAGTGGCAGATAACTTAAAAGAAATGGTAAACTCAAAAGAGTCCTCACTTACTAAGATTCTTGCAACCAGGAACCAGCCTTTATAGAACATTCTAGATGGAAAAGATTTTTCAGTGTAGAATCACTGAAGACGGCCTTCCCTCTGAGATTTGCTTGACATGTTTACTGTGGACTTTCTTTACACCAATGTAATAATTCCAACAACTACCACTTACATGAAGATTTTAGAGTTTATAAGTACATTATTATGGTGAATTTTATTTTATTTGGACCTCTCAAGAGACTTATTTCTCTTTCATGTAAAACTTTAGAAAGTTTAAGTGACAAGGTCACAGATAAGTCATTGATGCATAATCTACCACCTTTTTGATGATATATAGTGTCAACACTTTCAATGGAAATAATGTAATTTTCTTCCTGAATTTCATTTCTAGTTATTCTTAACTATTCCATATGACTTTATTGGAAACTTTGCTTCATAATAAATCTTTCCCCTTCCACCTGAGATAACTGCTAGAAATTACCAATATCTACTTAATCTCCTCTAAGCCCAGAGACCTTAGGACTGCTTCTAGCAAAATTTCCTCATGATATATGTATATTTTTTAAGTAGGCCCCACACCCAGTGTGAAGCCCAATGTGGGGCTCGAACTCACCACCCTGAGATTAAGAACTGAGCCAAAATCAAGAATCAAACCACAGCAACTTCTTCCTAGAAACATCACCAAAAGCAAGGGAAACAAGGGCAAAAATGAACTATTAGGACTTCATCAAGATAAAAAGCTTTTGCACAGCAAGGAAAACAGTCAACAAAACCAAAAGACAACTGACAGAATGGGAGAAGATATTTGCAAATGACATATCAGATAAAGGGCTAGTATCCAAAATCTATAAAGAACTTATCAAACTCAACACCCAAAGAACAAGTGATCTAATCAAGAAACGGGCAGAAGACATGAACAGACATTTTTCCAAAGAAGACATCCAAATGGCCAACAGACGCATGAAAAAGTGCTCAACATCGCTCGGCATCAGGGAAATCCAAATCAAAACCTCAATGAGATACCACCTCACACCAGTCAGAATGGCTAAAATTAACAAGTCAGGAAACGACAGATGATGGCAGGGATGTGGAGAAAGGGGAACCTTTCACTGTTGGTGGGACTGCAAGCTGGTGTAGGCACTCTGGAAAACAGTATGGAGGTTCCTCAAAAAGTTGAAAATAGAGCTACCCTACGATCCAGCAATTGCACTAGTGGGTACAATTTGCACTAGAGATTGGTACTACATTTGATTTGTACATTTGCACTACATTACACTAGAGATACAAATGTAGGGATCCGAAGGGGCACGTGCACCCAACGTTTATAGCAGCAATGTCCACAATAGCCACACTATGGAAAGAGCCCAGATGTCCATCAACAGATGAATGGATAAGGAAGATGTGGTATATATACACAATAGAATATTATGCAGCCATCAAAAAAATGAAATCTTGCCATTTGCAATGACGTGGATGGAACTAGAGGGCATTATGCTAAGCGAAATAAGTCAATCAGAGAAAGACAAGTATCATATGATCTCACTGATATGAGGAATTTGAGAAACAAGACAGAGGATCATAGGGGAAGGGAGGGAAAAATGAAACAAGACGAAACCAGAGAGGGAAACAAACCATAAGAGACTCTTAATCTCAGGAAACAAACTAAGGTTTGCTGGAGTGAAAGGTGTGGGAGGGATGGGGTGGCTGGGTGATGGACATTGGGGAGGGTATGTGCAATGGTGAGCGCTGTGAATTCTGTAAGACTGTGAATCACAGACCTGTACCCCTGAAACCAACAACACATTATATGTTAATAATAAAAAAAAAAATCAAGGATCACTTAACTGAGCCACCCAGGCGCTCCTCCTTGTGATATCTGTATAGACTATTAATTTTGAAGACATCTCAGAAACAGAGTTTTAGTTTTCATTATAAAGCACAATAATATTTTAATTAAGATTATATTAAAATATTTAGGATCATCTGGGGTGCCTGGGTGGGTCAGTCATTAAGCGTCTGCCTTCAGCTCAGGTCATGATCCCAGGGTCCCAGGATCGAGCCCCGCATCGGGCTCCCTGCTTGGTGGGAAGCCTGCTTCTCCCTCTCCCACTCCCCCTGCTTGTGTTCCTGCTCTTGCTATCTCTCTCTCTGTCAAATAAATAAATAAAATCTTAAAAAATATATATTTAGGATCATTTAAAATCCATTCTATAAAAATTTCTTAAAGGAACAAGGGAACAAGATTCATTTGAGACAAAGTAGACTTTTTTTTTTTTTTACATATTGATTTAGCATTCCATAGAAAACCGTAATTCCATGGAATGTTAGATAACAAGTTCCTTTAAGCTTTTTTTTAAAAAAAGATATTCCTTCATGCCTTGCCAGAAATTGAAGGTTGTCGTTGCTTGGAGATTGCTGAAAGCAAAATGAAAGAGTTCCATCAAGTGGCCATATAAAGACATGGCAGTGCACATTTCATCAATAGGAAAAAAAAAAAATCTCTGAAACCTAGTTCAGACATACATTGTCAACCAAACTCCCAAAACTGTATACCATGCAACATTAAAAAACACTGTAGATATATTTTAAACATCATCATTAATGAATTTTTCCATATTATTAAACTGCATCAGAAATAGAGTCTACATTTTTTTTCTTGCTTTTATTTTATTTTCTGATACTGTGTACTTACAGTTTGGGTTTGAAAATACATGATTTCAATCTTAATTTCTATGTTATAGTAATCTGTTTAAATTACTTAGCAGGTACACCACAGGTTACACTAAACTAAGTTGGATTGTGTTGAAATTCAGAAACAAGCCATATGTAAATGAGCCAAAACATTTAAAAATTAAACCAAATACAAAGAGAATCAGGGTTTTTTAAAAAGTAGTATCAGTTATAAAACATAAGCATCAGTTACTTTAGGATATTAAAGAAACAAGTTAAGTTTTTCACAATACCTTGCCAAGTTATATCTCCCTTATAAAGGTAGACCAAATGAGCATCTCTCTTTACAAATTATAGATTTAAGGTGCTGCGTGTCCTTACCTCTCTACTTCAGAAAAAAATCATGGCTTAATTTAAGGCCATAAATTCTACTTCTAAATACATATTACAGATTAAGATTTGTTTCATACTCTATCAAGCTACATGTAGTCCACTGGGCAATCCTTTATAGTGTTTAACCAAATCTTTCTGACTATATGAAGTATCTCCCACTTCCTATGAAAACAATGATATTACTATTGGGACAATGTTAAGTGATAGTTTTTTTTTTTTATATTAAACCCATGAAATTTCATTAGATTATGTATTACCTAAACATAAAATTGGTAGCAGTGTGTATGATTGAGAGCATGGATTTGGGCATCAGAGAGACTAGATTTGAATCTAATCATTGACACTTTTTGCTCTGTAACCTGGAGCAATTATGTCTTCATGCATATAAGAAGAGGAAAATAATACTACTGATGTGGATATTGTAGAAATTAAATGTTGTACTCTTTATTGTACACTTAGATATAAAAGTTGACTATCATTTAAATGAATCACACTTTTTTTGGAAAGAATCCATTATAGTATCTAATCATTAGTAGATAGAAGTGGTAGAGAATTTCGCATACAATTTCACTGTATTTAAGAGTTTTACAAATATAAACAACGGAGGAACCCAAATGAAATAAGATAAACATACAGCTACCATAATAGCAACACAGTCATACTTTTTTCTCTGCGACTTTTCTCCAATCAATAATCTTCTATACCTGCATTTCCATTTCCATGAAAAGCCATAAAGAGGTTCACATAGTTACTCTTCTTTCTCTCCTTTGGGCTTTGCATTGGTAATAAACAAGTCTGATTTAAATTTCTCACATAACGGCAATAACACTACTTCTTCTCAACATGGTAATACTGAACACTAAAGATGAAGAGAAGGAGAAAAAATAATGAAGTACATTTAATAAAATATAAACAAGTATGGAATATAAGCATAGATTGTATAGGGATTATTTGTACTCTTCTTGCAAAATTTTTGTCTTTGAAATTATTGCTAATAAAATATGAGTAAATATAAAAGAGAAACCAAAGGGGCACCTGGGTGGCTCAGTCAGGTAAGCATCTGCCTTTGGCTCAGGTCCTGATCCAAGGGTCCTGGGATTCCCCAGCTTGGGCTCCCTGCTCAGTGGGGAGCCTGCTTCTCCCCCTCTTTCTGCCTGCCACTCCCCCTGCTTGCATTCTCTCTCTCTGCCAAATAAATAAATAAAATCTTAAAAAAAAAGAAAAACCAAAACAACCTTTAGTTGGCCTAAAAGTGAATAAATATACCACCGTTTCCCCATTTTTAAAAGAATTCTCTTATTTATGCAAAATGGAAAGTAACCACAGAAGGAAAGTTGAAGATGTAAGAAGAAATGTTGAACAAAGAAAGTAGTAAGCATGTGCATAAATCTAAATACACACAGTCTGTGTGAAACAAGAAAAATGCCTAATCTGAGGACGAAGAAAAGACAGAATTAAAATATGGGACAACAATAAGTAAGGTGAAATAGATGGTGATTTGATTTAAAGAAAAATCCAGGTCCATGTGTTATACAAAAGGAAGTAGACACAGTGATTAATATAGACTTTAAGGTAAATACATCTGTTAAAGTTTTATGATAACTATTGCAAAGTACAAGGAAGAAATAGAATTCAAAAATAAAAGCAATTAAAAAAACAATTTAAAGGATGCAGAAAAGGTGATAAAATGAAGCAGAGGAGAAATATACAAAGAAGAAAACAAGAAATAATATAGTAATGAATTCAAATTAACAGTAATCCTAATAAATATAAATGGATTAACATTCCAGTTAAAGGTTAAACTGAAATAATTAATAAATAAATAAATATAAATAAATAAAATAAAATAAAATCCAGGATTATACAATTTCTAAGAGTCACACATAAATTTAAGGACGTAGGAAAACTGATAGACAAAGGATAGAAAGTTAGGTACATAGTAGTCAAAGAAAGCTAGTGTATCTGTATTAATATCAAACAGAGTATTCTTTAAGGCATAAAACACTAAGTAGAATAAAAATGCCCACAAAACAATGATAAATAACTCATTTACAGAAATGATTCTAAGCACTGATGCCTCTAAGAACTTGCCATCAAAATATATAAAGCAAAATGATAAGATACATAGGATATCAACAAATACATCATTTTAAGAAATACACATTATTCCCAGATACACACGAAACTTGAAACAAAACTTGAATGTGTGGGGAAGTCATAAAGCAGTTACTTTTTCCAATCAAAATGCAATTAAGTTAAAAATGAAAAAAATCAATAACAAAGAATTTGCAGATTTGGAAATACAGGAGCATACTTAAAACACACCAGAAATCAGTAAACTCTAAAAACAGATTAAAGAGTTAAGACATTAGAAAAAGAACAAAAGAATAAATCTAAACAGACAAAAAGGAAAAAAAAATAGTGAAATAGTAAAGATACAAACAATTAACAAATCTATAGGCTAATTTTCATATATTTACTATATGTATGTTTAATCTCCCTTATAAATAAAGGATAGATTATCCTTTTACTCCTTTTTTATTCAAATACATATCCATAAATATTTGTAATTTTCCATTTTTAAATTTACACAAAAGATTTTGTCACATCTACCTTGTTTTACTTAATTTTTTACATTAAGTGATAATTTTGAGACCTATTTGATGGATGTATATGGAGGTCTAGTATATTCCTTTTAACTATTACACAGTAATCTATAGACTAAAGTTTATTCATCCATCCCCATTTTGTTATCTACTAAAATATTCCAAAGAACATCCTAGGATTTTCCTGTATATCTGTGTTAGAGAGACTCTGAAGTGAAATTATAAGCTTTACAGAGAAGAGACATACCAATTTCACTAAATGTTAACAAATTAATTCCTTAAATAGCATTTATCAAGAAAACTTGATAAAGTATCTTTCTTCACACACACAAAAGTTTCCTGGACTGCTTCTTAGTGTCCCCACAAAAAGAGGAGTTGAAAAGTACTGAAGGTTTTATGTTTTATTCAACTGGTATAATCTCCTCCCTCATACCTTGATCATGCCTCTTAAAAATATAAAACTTAGGGGCACCTGGGTGGCTCAGTCAGTTAAGGGTCCAACTCTTGATTTCACTTCAGGTCACAATCTCAGGTTCATGAGTTGAGCCCCACATCAGGCTCCACGCTCAGTGGAGAGTCTGCTCGAGATTCTCTCTCTCCCTCTCCCTTTGCCCCTTCTCCCCCATGCTCTCTCTCTCTCTAAAATAATGAATCTTTTTAAAAAATAAGTAAATAAATAAAACTTAAATGAGACAATATTATACAGTACTGCTCCACTTTATTTGACTTTTAGAAACTTTCATTCCTAATTAGGTTGCTATGACATTGTGTGAGTGTGTATATGTGACTGATGTATGTGTGAACAGTCTACTACATGCAGGTTATACAAAAATGATAATGTATGTGAACTCATTGCCTTAGCATTTGCATTCTGTAAGTGCAAAGTGACAGAGATGGTGCTCAGATATCATTTCATATTTGCATACCTTACAAAGTTTATTTCTACTTTGCAAAAATTTTTAACATTGGCATTTCTTGTACAGAGAACAAGTGAGCCTTACATATGATGACCATAAATTTTGTTTGACAAAGCAGGATATTTTTGAGAGTAAAATGAACCTCAAGAATAAACCAGGACCTATCTTTAGGCATCCTGTTTCAAATAGATACTCTGCTGGTTTTAATGGGAAAATATATCATGAGTTGTCATGAAGTTGGTAGACTCTAATACCCAGCAGGTATTGTGCCTGTCTTTTGCAGAGCTAGAGGGATTGTTGGCCCCCTTTCCATAAATCATGATTGTTAAGAAAGTGACATTTGTCAAAATGAGCAAGAAGCTGCTGCCATAGAAGGAGTCCTAAGCAAGAATATGAAACAAATTGTTTCAGTTGGCTAAGAACCAGAGGGAAGACAATGATCAGAAGAAATAAGTGTTCTTTTCTTAATTCCTCTTCCATATTTTACAACACATTTCATACTGGCCAGCAGTTGCTTATGCAGAACTCAGGCTGTTTTCTTTTGTTCTGAAACCTTATGTAACTTATGGCATTTTAAGAGAGCATTAACACAAAGTGCCTCCCACATTGCTATTCTATACCTGATTTAATCCTTTATTTGAACTGCCTCTTAACACAACCTGCACTTTCCTTCTTTTCCTGGTAAACTATTTTTAGTAATTGAAAAAGTGAGCATGTATTGAAAATCATTGCCTTCTGGGGCATATTCAAGTGCCTCTAATGATTCTCAGGTGAAATTGAGATCCTGGTAGGCCCAGATGGGTCCCCATTTCCATGTGCATGTCGGGTCCCCATTAATATCTTGGAATTTTATTTCAATTTTTTATTATCTTTCAATATGGCCCACAGCATGAATAGTTTACATATTCCAGTTTATATTCTTCAAGAAAATTGAGATAATACCAATACTAATTAAGATAATCCATTTTCCTATGTTGGGTGAGCAGTCTTCCTATTAAAACCAATACAGAACCATAACTTTCCACAGGTAACTTATTTAAAATATCTCTACCAAAAAGGCAGTCAGATTTTAAATATATGACTGATGTTGAAAAATGCCAAATATTTTTCTTGTGAATACCCCAGCTAGGCACCGATATGTTGAAATATACCGATATAACTTTTATGCCAAATCTCATTCTTGTATTGTTCACGAAGAGATTTAGTATTTTAGTACAAAGACTTTAAATATCAAGTCCAATTGAGTTCTGATATCACACTTCTCTAGAGTTTCTAACTGCAGGATGAAGTTGTTCGTCTAAAAAGCACAGTCTGTCCTAAGCAGACGCGTGCCTTTAAAAAAAAAAAAAAATCACGTTTTCTTCTTTTAATTCTCTCACAGTATAGTGCATGAATCCATGTTTACTATAGTAAGCACCCAAACTAATAAATGGGGGATTTTATCAGTATAGTAGTCACAGTGCTGCTCATTTTTTATGTACCCAGTAGTGGCTGGACTCATGTTTTATTTGAACCACATGGTCTACTGACCAGCTCTGTGATCTTGAGAAAATCACCAACTGCAATGAGTTATTCTGTCATCTTTGCTGCCAATTCATCTAGTTAGGAGAGAAAAACTAAGATGGTGTGTGTGAAACTCCTATAAAAACGGGAAGTGTGAGAAGAGAATAGATTTTTAGGCTTGAGAAGATAAATTATTTGCGGTTATTAATAGTGAAATCCTGTGATTTTGATCAAGAATGACTTGTTTCAGTTGGGACCCACCTTCTAGATCTTTATTCTCAGGTTGTGTGCAATTCGAAAATGTCTTTGATAAAAACTGCTGCTTAACGTGTCACCTGGTTTTCTTCCAATGCACAGAACTAAGAGCTTTTCAACAAATGGATTATGTGCACCATCTGTCCATTCTGTGTTGCATAGTAAATTTTGTACTAAAAATGTCTTTTTCTTCCCACACCAGAACACAAGAAATTTGCTATCTTTCTTCATCTGACGTATGACTTCATTTACTCTTTAATGTAAGTTGTTAATGGCTAGAGTTGTGTAAAATGTAGTTATACATAAACTATAACTTAAAAATCACAAAATCTGTCATTCCATTAATGAGGGATTGCAAATATTTCTGAGGTAGAAATTCAGCCTGGTTTTTGGATTTGTCTTTTTTGATTTGCAACTTCAACTGTGTGTAACACAATGCAAACTCTGAATTTCATTAGATATCTTTTAAGTAAATATGATACATGAACATATGCATATCTTATATCATTTTTTGCATAGAAAAGTTTCTCTAAACGTTTAAAGCTGACATGTTCCAGAAAGGTATATTTTTATATGTAGCCAGTTATAATTTGTTCAACATGAAAAATGTGAATCTGAAAATAACTGTGAAGTAGTTAAGTCAAAAAATTAGATGGTGCTGTTTTTATCCTAATCTAATATAAATATGTAAGGCCACAGAAAAGGGAGCCCAAGACTAGAATATAACAGATTTAGAGGCTATGAGTACATAGGATAATACAGTGCATGAGGACACTGATTTGATATAAGCTCAAATTAGTAAGCACCTACTATGTGCCAGTGGCCTCATATACTTCATTTAAATGGGAACTAGGTGTTCTTTCCAATGGAAGAAAATAGACATTGGAGAAGTTATAGAAATTTCATAATAATACTACCTGGATTTTTAAAGGAATTTAAACATTTATTTTATTTACTTATCTATTTTGCTTATATAGAGTAACAAGCAAACATTTAATAAATCAAATTGTCAAGCACAAATACCATGATCCATGACCTCATATCATAATCAAATATACTGGTATCAGCTAAGTGCACTGCATACAGTAGGTCATCAATAAATGCTTACTGAATTAATTAAAAACTAATTTGAAGGAAGTTGATCCTGTCAAATATTTATATACTTTATTTTATCAAGTTTTATTATGCATGAGCCAGAAAAGACTTGTATATTAAAAACCTGTTTCTCTTGCAGGGATTGATGTACAAATATTATGTAATAAATCACATTTTAATATACTGGAGACTACAGTTACAGATTTCCTTTAAACATCATTTTGACCTTAATGATATAGCTTAATATTTTATTTTACAAGTTTAATACAATTTGTATTTATAATTGCCAAAACATACCACTTCCCAAAATTATGACAAATAATTCATTACACATAAAGGCTTTACTTTAGAGTGAATGGATATTGTCTATCACCCTAATTTATGTCTCCCAAAGAGTGGTTCACTACCCCTAGGCAGATATAAAATAAAATTCAGTCTTGATGAATTTAGATTTCCTTGTTTGTATTGCTACTAATTAATTAAAGTAGAAATTAGAGAATCTTGGATAAAAATTGCTTTCTAATTGAACAACTTAGTTTTGAAATTAGTCTAAAACAACTTTCTGGGGTAACTGGGTGGCTCAGTTGGTTAAGTGGCTGACTCTTGATTTTGTCTCAGGTCATCATCTCAGGGTCCTGGGATCACCCCAGTCAGGCTCCCTGCTCAACGGGGAGTCTGCTTCAGGATTCTTTCTCTCCCTCTGCCCCTCCCCCACTTGTGTGCGCATGCACGTGTTTGTGCACACTCTAAATAAATCTTTTTCAAAAATTAAAAAAATAAAACTACTTTCTGAGAAGACAGGTGATGTCACACTACCAAGTCACTGAAAGGGAGACTATTAGAAGCAATACTGCATTCTTAAAGTTTTAAGTGAGAAACACAACGTCTACACATACACCACCTTGAGATTCCTTTCAGAATTTTCTCTACCTTTGTTTTTAATTATCCTAAATTCATTTCTCCCCAGTTGTAAGTTCCCCTTGCTCTACTTTTTTTTTATCTTTGCAAGAGAAAGAGAGAGAGGAAGGGAGAGGGAGAGGGGGAGGGTCAGAGGGAGAAGCAGACTCCCCACTGAGCAGAGAGCCCAAGGCAGGACTGGATCCCAGGACCCTGGGATCATGACCTGAGCCGAAGGCAGACGCTTAACGGACTGAGTCACCCAGGCACCATCCCCTTGCTCTACTCTTACACTTCCCTAAAACCTTTATTTTCTGTGTCCATTTACAGAGCCCACCAAATAATTTGGGGTCCTAGGAGGTCTTCTCTTTTCCAAACATCCCCAAGCTCTAGGATGCATTCTGGATAATATTTTGGACTAAATTTATACTTTAAAAAATACATGAGTTCAAAAGTTCAAGGTGTGTCATGTCTGTTTTAGTCCCTGGATATTTACATTAAATGTTTACATTGCAAGTTTCTCAAAACTATAATTTCAACAATCTACATATCTATACTTGTAAAATGGCAATTGTAATTAAGTTCATTCCAACACTGTTTTCCAACAAGTGATTTCCTACCTTACTATGAATTGACAGTGGGAAGCTACTTTAGCATTTTCTTTCAGCATCTTGATAGGATAAAGTTAATCATAAATATGAAACTGTGCTTTTGTAATTTTTTTTTCATTTTCTTGTGGAACATACACTCAAGGTGAGCATCTGGTCAACACAGTAAATCAGGACGCCTGGGTGGCTCAGTCAGTTAAGCAGCTGCCTTCAGCCCGGGTCATGATCCCAGGGTCCTGGGATCGATTCCCACATCGGGCTCCTTGCTCAGCAGGGGCCCTACTTCTCCCTCTCTCTCCCTCTGCTTGTGCTCTCTCTGTCAAATAAATAAAATCTTTAAAAAAAAAAAAAAAACATAGTAAATCAGTTCAGTAGATATGTTTGTTAAGGAATGGTAGCAAGACATTTGCAATTTATAGCATATGGCTTTCAGCCTAGTAGAGCCAAAGCACTGTATTCAATGAGCCTGGGGGAAATCAGGTTGTTTAGAAGTCATGAATGCTAACTTAATGCCCTGGGACAGTGACAAATTTGCAGCAATGTTAAGGGAAGTCACTGGAGCTGAGTGGGTAAACCTCCTTCATCAGTGGAGGAGGAATTGTTCATTTTGAGCCTGTGCTCTGATTCAGGGACAAGGGGGCAGGCAGAGCTACTACTGTTACATCTAAAGACCAGGCAGTAACATATGTTCAAGTCTTGTCAATTTCTGTCTTTAAACTGTCAACTAGTCCTCATCATAATTATAAAATCCAAATCCCTTTCCTATTTGACCTCACTTTGAACCTCTCTTCTTTGGACTTCTCAGTTCCAAGCATGCTAGATTTCTAAGTTGATATTTTAATTTTTAAAGACATTTCTGTAGAAATTTTTTTTCAAATGTACAGGTGTCTACATGTGTCCAACTTAACTCAACTCTCAATGCATTTTCCAGATTTCTTGAATACCAACAAAAAAGGATAATACATATAAAAGACATAGAAATTAGTAATCACTGACCAGCAAAAAAGGGAATGCAAAAACTAAAGAGCTTCTTTTCAGTAATTCAGTGCACTAACTTTCAATAAAGAAGTCAAGTAAAAAACTAATAATCACATTGAAAAATGACTACAATGCAGAGTCAAAGATTAAAATGTTGGAAAAAGGGATGCGTGGGTGACTCAGTTGTCAAGTGTCTGCCTTCAACTCAGGTCATGGTCAGGGTCCTGGGATCGAGCCCCACATTGGGGTCCCTGCTCAGTGGGAAGCCTGCTTCTCCCTCTCCCACTCCCCCTGTTTGTGTTCCCTCTCTTGCTGTGTCTCTGTCAAATAAATAAATAAAATCTTTTAAGAATAAATAAATTTAAAAAATGTTGGAAATAATTTTTTTCTTTTGTGCCAACATTTAAGAAAACATTCATCAACTGTTCAGAACACAAAAGCGTCAGCAACCAGTGTTTTTATACACTTTCATTTTCCAAAACATATATATATATATGTTTGTTGGGAGAATTTATAAAAACATCATCCATAAATGGAAATCAAAAAACCACCTGAAATTAGATTATATCTTTTATGCCTAGGATTTCCTAGACCTGCTTTTCTGAAGGAAGCAGAAACCACTACTCTCTTGATGTTCCAAATTTTCTTTGCTATGCAGAAAATTTATAAAAATGTAAGACAACTTTATGTTTGACATAGTAAAGGGATGTTTTCAGGGCAGTAACAAATCTGTGATTAGCATCTGGGTAAGAAGCAAAATGCCTTCTGTTAAGTGAAAAGAAAATAGTAAACCATAACGTTCTAGGGAACTGGGAACCAAGTATTAAACTTCCTGAATTAAATTGTTCTTCTTTCCAAGAGCTAACGGAAATATCATACTGTGCCCTACCCCCTGAAGTCAAGAATGAAAGACAAAAAATAGCATACCTGACAGAATGAATGACAACAAAACATCTTAGGCGTGACATGGAAGAAAACAAGTTTGGTAGCTTCGTGAACTACATGTATCTGGAAATATTTTATTTTATATGCTAACAAGTAATAATACCAAAGGAAAATTCTAATTTCTTACCTTAAGAATTCAAAGTGATTTGAGGTATATCATCTTAGGTATAAACCAGAAATTTATAATCTATAATAAATGTTTAAAACTTTGATGTTCAGTTTATTTTGGGGGGGTTTGGTGTTCCAAATTCCTGTTGTATTTGCCCTCACAGAAAGAATTTGAATTTGCAAGATATTTCACAAGGTTCTGACTATTTTTTTCACTCTAAGCATGACATTGCTGTTGCTGTTAGTAGGTGTCATTGACACTGTTAGTATTAAACCTTTGGAGTTTACCCCAAGCTGTACATGAGAAATAAAGTCACCTCACCCACATAACTGTGCTTTCCTATAAAAGTAAAATTATTTGTTAAAAAGAAAAACATGGATTAGACCAGTGTGAACAGAAATTAGTAATAATCAGAAATGCAATTAGCAATTTTTAAAGTTGTTGACACATTGCATTATTTTTTAAATTTCCTTAATTGTACTACTGTGACTTTTTAAACCATTCTTACAAATTAAATGAATATCAAGAAAGCCAATTGTACAGATTTTTTTGAAAGAAAATTTTTATTTTATAAGATTATCCACATTTATTTTAACATCTCTTTTTCTTCTAAGATAAATTATTTTAAATTTTTTCAAAGTGAACATTTTCAATTTTACACATAGGATGTCCTCATTTTTCTATGATGCCATACACTTGTCTTAATTTCCTCTACTATTATTGAAATATAATTGACATATAAAATTGTGTAACTTAAAACTTGTTGATCAGATATATCTGATCTGATCTCCTTGCATATATCTATGTATTGCAAAATGATCACCACCATAACATTAGCTAGAATCTCCATCACATCATATTATTATCATTCCTTTTTTTGTGGTATAAACATTTAAGATCTATTTTTTTAAAAATAAAGCTGCATATTTCATTTTTATTTTGTAACATTTAATAATTCTTAATCTTTGGACTTACTGAGATCCTAGCTGAGAACAATTGTTCTGTGAATCCATTTTGTAGTGTCTTCACTATAAGCTCTTTTTGATTAAAGGAAATTAACTCTTGTTTCAACGTTTACATATTCTCTCTACTATAGAGAACTGATGGTTGGGGGGGAGGAGGCTGGTGGGGGATGGGTTAAATACGTGATGGGGATTAAGGAGTGCCCTTTTTTGTAATGAGCACCAGGTGTTGTATGCAAGTGTTGAATCATTATATTGTATACCTGAAATTAATATTACACTGTATGTTAACTAACAGGAATTTAAATAAGAACTTGGAAGGAATAAATAAAGAAATAAATGGATGCATGCATGCATGCATGCATGCATGAATGAATGAAGTGGAAAGTGGCCAAAGAAAAGAACACCACTTTCAATATAGTATTTTGAATTAAGATTACAAAGAACTAGTCTTATTTTTACTAGCCCTGTTTCCCTAAAATAATGGAAGGTATTTTTCACAGGAGATGATTCCCTACAACCCTCTCAGTTTTTTTAAAGATTTTATTTATTTATTTGACAGAGAGAGACACAGTGAGAGAGGAAACACAAGCAGGGGGGAGTGGGAGAGGAAGAAGCAGGCTTCCCGCTGAGCAGGGAGCCCGATGTGGGGCTCAATCCCAGGACCCTGGCACCATGACCTGAGCCGAAGGCAGACGCTTAACAACTGAGCCACCCAGGTGCCCCTACAACCCCCTCATTTATTACTCGTGTCATTTCCACATGCAAGGTTGCTTTCTTTCAACTATGGAGACACAGCATAACTCAAATCATTTCTCTTGAAGCCTTATGTATATTCTCGTGAGGTGAAAAATATTAGCCTAAGAGTTAAATATTGCTGTTGTCTTTTTATGCAAGTTTATTAAAGGAATGCGAAACTATCTTTCATTTTAAAGGGTTGTTATAAAATGAGCAAATATATGAACATTTTTCATTTGTTGCTAATTCACTTCTTTGTACTGTCCCAAAAAAGGGGCATGCTTAACATGATGTATGCTTGCTTTCATTCATTTCTAAGGAGTAAAATGTCAACTCTAAGTTTAGGGGAAACATAAAAACCTGAAAAACCTTCATTTTTACATATTCTGACCACTTGCAGATTCATCAATTATCACAAAGGTAAATCTCAGGCACATTCCCTAGGTTCTTTGTAATCTTAATTCAAAATCTGCCTTCCTTAATCATCCCTCAAAGCAAGAGAATGTCCATTTGACTCAAATCCACCAAGGATTTCTTGATCAAATCTCACTGTTTTTGTGTCCTTAAAATAATAACTGTAAATATTCTTGGGAATTTTGGATGTGTCAGAGACATACTTTTACATACTGTTTAACTCTCTATGTCTTAAAATTTTTTTTTAATTTCTTTTGTCTTCAAAACAATCCAGAGGAGGAAAATGAGGCTCAGAGAATAATTACCTTGCCCCCAAATCATATAATTAGGAAGTAGAGGATGTCTGATTTGTACCCAGGCCATTCATCTTCAGAACCTACTTGACTGATCACTTTACTCTACCACCTCCAAGGACCTTGTGATTGCATAATATCTGATGGCATATTGACATTCACCACTGATATCTAGTAAAAGCCTAGAGAAATGTAGTCAATGCTGAAAGAGAAACTGTTCTAAGCCAATTCCAATTAAAGTCTGAGTCAAAAGAAAACTTACAAAATATCTAATAGTTTAACAAACAGAGTAGCTGAGGCTAAGAGAAAATAAATCACTTGCCTTATTCAACATTGTAATGTATTTTAGAGTCAAACTGTGTTTTTCCTACTTCAGGGCTCTGTCCTCTATCTTCTGCTAATATATCTAATACGCTAATAAGACAATCTCTTGTCTCAAAAGTAGAACATTTTAAGGATAAAAGCTGTGCCTTAATCTTTTTATCCTCACTCTTCAACTTATTGTTGGACTTACTTGGTGCTGACTGGCTGAAATCTGAGATGAATTAAAGACATTATGTGTATTGTTTGTTCATCCTTCTAAGCAGTGGTATCTTTTGACTTAGTTTCATCAGTGACTGAGGTGAACATTATTCTAATTGATATTCACTTCAGTAACTGAACTCTCCTCTCAAGTGACCAATATATGTAACAGCATTAAGTACCACCTGTTCAAGTCATTTATCTGTTATATATTGATCCCTCGGACCCTGTGTTTCCAAGGTCTCATGCCATTTGAACTGAAATGATAATAAATAATTCCATAAATTCACAAGAATCTAACCAAAGGTAGGAAAAAAATCTTTTAAAATATTTTTAGATTATAGTTATCAAGAATGAGACAGAATTTTATACCTCATTATATTTGAAATCCATTGCCATGAAGCAATGTTTATTTTTATTATATTATATATAATATTATTTTACTATAAAAAAACACAAATTACAACCCCATTGCTCATGTGAGTTTTCTTCCCTCCCCTTAGAAAATTGTGATCTGCCAATGTTTTAATAAGTCAAGGTTTTATAATAGAATACCTCTAACAACTGTTTCATAGTTAGGTACTGTTGTAATGCACACTTATTATGATACCAGTTGGAGTACAAGTGGTCAAGAATGTGGCTTTTATAAGCAATATGTATTTCTAAACAGATGACCTTCAAGGCAAGGGGTGATTTTTTAAGAGAGAGAAAATAACCTAAGTATTTATACATTTAATTATGTTATATTTGAAATGACATATTTGGAAAGCAAAAGTAGGTATTTTAAAACAATTATTAATTTCTTCCAGCATGCAGCACCCATAATCTACTCCGTGTGTACAAATTAGAAAAATAAAGAAATTATATTAGCTATTATAAAGGTGACACAAGTTTAAAGATGTGTGAGAGAAAACATAAACTGAAATAATTAGTGAAGACTGTATAGGGAGAATAATTATTAAAGAGTAGAAGTAGTTACTTTATATTCAAAGGTATCATTATATATTGAAGAACCCCACATGTTATCACAAGAACCATAGGCGTCTGAAATTAGATAAGAAATTCACAAATGAAACAAGCTACACAATATTGCTAATTTTACATTCAAACTGTACCAACACATACTGAGGATATCACTAAAGGAATCAGGCAACAGAAATATTAACAAATGTGCTAAAGTTAGCTGTAGTGGATATATACATTCCCAATATTATTTAGAGCAAATACTTACATTGATCAGGCCTAATTATATGATATTATACACTAAAGCTCTGGGCAACTAAGTTGCAGATGAATGGCAAACAAATGACATAATTAGATCATAATTAATTTAATAGTTTCACTTATATAATATCTTAAATGAAATCTGAAGAGAGTTCTATTCAAGAAATAGTCATGTAAAAGATGCAGAATTGGCTTAATAATAAGGCAAGAAATCAGGCAAATCATTACAAGAAATTTGGCAAGGACCATGTGGTATATGGAATAATGATGGATCATGTGTAGAAGAAGAGAAAATTCTGTACTTTTGGATAGAAAGGTATAATATTAAGAAATTTTTTACAGTTGCATAATGTTAGACAATGGGTAAAGTTACAGTCAAATGATTCTAAATGTTTAAAATATTACATGTTATGTTAAAGATCTAGAAGGTCCTAAATTGGTGGATTTATGAAGCTACAACTTAGCCCCAAAAATCTATTTTAAAAAAATAGTTGTAAAAGGCTTCAGAGTGCTGACATTCTTGAAATTATAAGAATGAAATAAGGCATAGTAAAAAGTGGAGTTTGAATAAATGGAGCAAAAGGTCCAGCTCAGAAAAAAATTGTTCTGATAACACTTCAGATTAATGTTGGTGTGGACCTCTCCTCTTAACTGGGTCAGCTTTATGAGCAAGCAACTTGTGCAGACACAGACAGCCCTGTGCTTAGAAAGGTCCCACACTTGGTTTAAATTTCTGCGATCACGGTCTTGATATTCTTAAAATTTTTATGCAAAGGGCTCCATATATCCATGTAACTGGTCCAATGCATTGAGATTATTATAATAAAAAAGCAGTATGTAAAGAAGTAAATAGTATTGGTGAACAAAGCAATATACACTCTTTCTAATGTCACCTTGGTAGAGGGTTCAAGTTTGGGAGCAATTTGAGAAGGAAAATGAGAAGGTATAAGGAAGGAATTAACTGGTAAATCCACAGACCACATGGAGTTTATGTGCTCCTGGACATTATGTCAGCCTGTTATTTCTTCTCATTGCCACAAATGTGGACAGTATAATAAACCGAGAGTTTATGAATCTACATTTCCACACATGTCTGACCTACCACCATTGCTTAATGACAAGAAACCCTACAGGAAGCAAAGTAGTACAGTTAAGAGCAGACTCTGTTCTAGAATTCTGAAAGTTAGAAGGGAACCTAGCAAAGGGACTAGTGCTCTGAATTCATTACCTGCCATTATGAATCTTTTCTTTCATAACCATAGTGACAAGATGAAGAATAAGAAAATGGATGTATATTTCATTTTGTGAATTGGTTTAAAGCATAAATAAAATTCCTACTTCAACCTCTCACAGTGATATTAGAGCCCTGTGTTATTCCTCATATTCAAAAAAATTTAATTACTTATTTCCATTTTAGCAATGGACTACAAAAAGTAATCTACTTTACAATATTTTATGAGGGAAATTTACTTAAATAGTTGCATATTTACTTAAATAGTTACATAAAGTAGATAAAATTAAATTGAGCATCAAGACACCCCATTTCAATCCAACCTGAAGTAAAAAATGAGCCATCTTTAGTCAACGACTCTTTTTTTTTTATTTAAATTCAATTTAATTAACATATAGTGTATTATTAGTTTCAGGGGTAGACTTTAGTGACTCATCAGTTGCACACAACACCCAGTGATAATTACATCAAGTGCCCTCCTGAATACCCATCACCCAATTACCCCATCTCCCCACCTAGTCAACAACTCTTTATAAACATCTTTCACAAAAGTTTGGTCATTCCCAAAGTTTCCCCATATTGTTCCAGAGGCAGAGCCCACCAAATAAACAAACGAAAGTAAAATATATGGTGACCAGGCCAAACTCTTTCCTCCTCAAAGTCTAACCTCTATTAACCCTTAAATGGAGTTTTAGGAACTTTTATAACAGAGAGACCAAAGTATTAGAAACACACTTTATAAGCTTGTTTAATTTTTTTATGGATTTCAACAATGATTTTTAGAAAAATTAGCTATTTTAGAAATTCTGTAGTACAATTATAGTTTTTTTAATATCTTGAAAAATCAATTATTTATTTCAAGAAGAAAAAAAAAGACATACCAACTAAATGATAAAAACCTGTGATAGCATCATGGCAGAAATACTACTAAAGCAACGATTCACTTGCCAAATCCTCACTAATATCAGAATGTATATTAAGCACCTTAGCACATACTTCAACAACTTCTCATCAGTTCATCCACTTCTTCATTCACAGCCCCTCTGATATTTTTGTGAATTTCATAAGTTATCTTCATATTTCATTTTGGTATTGACATTATTCATAATGTTAACACAGCTCTAGCAAACCTGAAGTGGGAGCAGAGAAGAATGAGAAACAAATCTTTCCTGGAAGTAGTCAGAAAATATTCTTAAACTTCATCTTTGAAAACCTACAACCCGTGGGGAGTTATTGTTTTGTATCTATATTATATTTGCTGTAGATTATAAAACAGTTTAATAGCCAATGGGAATTGTTAACATACTAGCTATTATAAGCTGTATTTAAGAAGATCACTTTAGGGCGCCTGGGTGGCTCAGTCGTTCAGCGTCTGCCTTCGGCTCAGGTCATGATCCCGGGGTCCTGGGATCGAGCCCCGCATCGGGCTCCCTGCTCTGCGGGAAGCCTGCTTCTCCCTCTCCCACTTCCCCTGCTTGTGTTCCTGCTCTCGCTATGTCTCTCTCTGTCAAATAAATAAATAAAATCTTTAAAAAAAAATCTTAAAAAAAAAAATCACTTTATCGAGTTAACCAATTTCTAGAAATGTCCCTGATATATAGAGATCCTTTCAAAGTATTATATAATGCAATAGTTCACAGTAAAATAAAAAGGAAGAAAGAACCTCATTAAAGTTAACAAATAAATTAAGATATAAAAAAATAAAAAATAAGCCTGGTTTATAATATACAACAAGAGAAAACAGTCCTACAGATTCGATAAAAGTATCCAACATGAGAATTCAAAATTATATTAATAGAAGTAATTTTATAATATTTTAAGTTAAAAATATACCTAGCATAACAAATTAAGTCTTGATAGATTTAAAAAGATATATACCATACAAAATACCTCCTCTGACCACAATAGGATGAAGTCAGAAATCAACAGCAGAAGGAAACTAGAAAATTCACAATACTGTGAAAATTAAACAAGACACTCTTAACCATCCAAAAATGGATCAAACAAGAAACTACAAGGGAATTTAGAAACTACTTAGAGATTAATGAAAATAGAAACACAACATTCCAAAACTTACAGGGCATGATGAAAACAGTGCTAAAAGGGAAAATTTATAGCTTAAAAGAAGAAAAACCTAAACCCAAAGCTAGCTGAAGGGAGGAAATGATAAAGATTAAAGAAGAGATAAAAGAATAGAGAATAGAAAAACATTAGAGAAAAATCAACAAATGCATGTTAGTTCTTTAAAAAGATCAGCAAAATTGGCAAACCTTTAGTTAAACTGACTAAGAGGAAAAAAAAAGTAGACTCAAATTACTGAAATCAGAAATGTGGAAACATTGCTGCCGATTCTACAGAAATAAAAGATTATAAGAGAATAATATGAATGACTGCATGGCAACAAATTGGATAACCTAGATGAAATGAACAAATTCCAAACAAACAAACAAACAAAACTTACCAGGACTAAATCATGAAGAAATAGAAAATCTGAATAAACATATAACTAGTAATGCGAATAAATGAGTAATCAAAACTCTCCCAACAAAGAAAAGCCCTGGATTGTGAAAATTTCATTGCTGAGTTCTACCAAACATTAAAAGAAGAAGATTCATGCTTATTTAAATAGACCAATATTATCTTGATGCTTCAAGTGTTTATCATGTTTGTAAAATATACCAATGTAGTATCTAAAATATACCTTAATTAAGCTAAAATCATAACAGACGACCGAATTCTCCTAATTTTTTTAGAAAGGCAGTATCTTACAATGGTCACACATAGACTCTGCAGCCAGGCTGCCTGGGTTGGAATCTCAGATCTTCTATCACTTACAAGCTGGGCAAATTGGCCACTTAAGTTTGTCTCATAAATTTCTTGTCTAATTTAGGTATAAATCCATGTACAATACAGATGTACACAAACACAAAAATAGTTTATACCAAAAAGCATGCAGAAAAAATATTAGCTATTTTTTAACTATTACTTTTATTACCCTACTGACCCATATTAAATAAGATGAATTGTGTTTCTCCCTAGATAAATGATTACAGTGTAAAAAATGTGTAGGCTACAAATTTATTTTTAAATATTTAAGTTCTTCTCATAGTACCAAGTATTCACATGCTCTCAGCTCTTTCTAATCTAACCTTAAATATTACTGTATCTTGAAATCCTAATCTTTGTTATTATCATTTTTCCAATTATGCTTCTAAAAATTCACATAAAGAAGAAATGTAACTCTCGGTATCTTGCAATTAATTAAAAAAAAAAACAGAAATCACCATGATAGACATTTCACATTATCATACTGATTATTACAAAAATTAGATTCAAAGAAAAATCAACTCAGTAATTACTTTGATAGATCCTTCAAGCACTGAGTTTTTAAATAGTACATACATGGCTACTCAACAATGTATTCTGTTCTCATTTGATCCATACACCTTGGAAGAATACATTGTATCTATTCAACATGAAATTTTTGCAGTGACCTTTATCAAAATGTGAGTGGTTTTTCTTTTTTTTTTTTTTTGGTGGGGGAAATGATATATATGATGAATTCATTTCATAATGGTATGAAAAGATTTGGATTACTGAATAGTTCATAACAAATTTAAGAAATTATTAAAAAATTGAAATATATGCATATTTTGTGCCTTATACCAAAGTATTTTCCAAATTGACTAAAGATTCAAAGGTAGAAAAAAATTAACTCACACAAACACTCAAAATAAGTGTAAGGTATATATTTCTATAATTTGGGAGTGGAAACAAGCTTTTCTTTTTTTTTTTTCAGTTTTATTAAATAACTGGGGCTCCTGGGTGGCTCAGTCGGTGAAGCGTCCGACTCTTGACTTCAGCTCAGGTCATGATCTCAGCGTCATGGGATCAAGCCCTGTGATCAGTTCCATGCTCAGTAAGGCGTCTGCTTCTCTCTCTCTCTCCTTCTCCCTTTGAGCCTCCTCCTGCTCTCACTCTCTCTCCCTCTCTCTCTCTCAAATAAATAAGTAAATCGTTAAAAAAGAAATAATTGGGGCGCCTAGGTGGCTCAGATGGTCGAGCATCTGCCTTTGGCTCAGGTCATGCTCCCAGGGTCCTGGGATCGAGCCCCGCATCAGGCTCCCTGGTGGGGAGCCTGTTTCTCCCTCTCTGCTGCTCCCCCTGCTTGTGCTCTCTCACTCTCTCTGTCAAATAAATAAATAAAATCTTTTAAAAAAAAAGAAATAATTGACATACATCACTATATAAGTTTAAGGCATACAGCATAATGGTTTCATTTACATATATTATAAAATGACTACACAGTAAGTTCAGATAACCTCCATTTTCTCATATAGTTACAATAAAGGTAAAGTAAAAGAAAAAAATTTCTCCTTGTTATGAGAATTTTAGGATTTACTCTCAGGAACATTCCTACATATGATACAGCAATGTTATATCATCATGCTGTACATTACATCCCTAGTACTTATTCATAATAGGAAGTTTTTACTTTTTGACCACCTTCTTCCAATTTCCCTTTCCCCTATCCTCTGTCTCTGATAATGACAAGTCTGATCTCCTTTTCTATGAATTTTTGGGGGTTTTTTTCTGTTTTTTTTTTTAAGCTTCCACATATAAGTAAAATCATATAGTATTTATTTGTCTGACTTATTTCACCTATATAATGTCTTCTAAGTCCATTCATGTTCTTTTTTATTTTTTTTTTTAGGATTTTATTTATTTATTTGACAGAGAGAGAGAGACAGTGAGAGAGGGAACACAAGCAGGGGGAGTGGGAGAGGGAGAAGCAGGCTTCCCACTGAGCAAGGAGCCTGATTCAGGGCTCGATCCCAGAACCCTAGGATCATGACCTGGGCCAAAGGCAGATGCTTAATGACTGAGCCACCCAGGCGCCCCGTCCATCCATGTTCTTGCAAATGGTAGGATTTCTTTATTCTTTGTGGCTGAATACCACATACCACAACTTCTTTATCCATTCATCCCTCAATGAACACTTAGGTTGTTTCCACATCTTGGACTATTTTAAATAATGTTGCCATGAAGGTGGGGTGTAGATATTTTTTTCAAGTTAGTGTTTCTGTTTTCTTTGGATACAGTCCCAGAAGTGGAAGTGCTGGATCATACAGTAGTTTTTTCATTTTTTAAGGATCCTCCATACTATTTTCCATAGTAGTTGTACCACCAACAGTGCACAAGGGTTCCCTTTTCTCCATATCCACACCAGCTTTTCTTATCTCTTGTCTTTGTAATGACAGCCATTGTAACAAGCATGTGATACCTTATTATGGCTTTCATTTCTATTTCCAATGACTAGTGAAGTTCAGCATCTTTTCATGTACCTGTTGGCCTTTCATATATTTTCTTTAGAGAAATGTCTGGTCAGGTACTTTGTCTATTTTTAATTGGGCTGGTATTTTGTTATTGAGTTGTAGGAGTCCTTTACATATTTTGGATATCAACTCTTAGCAAGTATATGGTTTGCACTGTTTTTCTCATTCCATAGGTTTTTTTTCACTTTGTTGATGGTTTCTTTTGCCGTGCAGAAGCTGTTTAATGTATTCTCAGTTGTTTATTTTTTATTTTGTTGCTTATGCTTTAGGTTGTCATATCCAGAAAAACTGTGACCAAGACCCATATCAAGGATCTTTATTCCTATGTTTTCTTCTGTAAGTTTCATGGTTCCAGGTCTTACATTTAAGCCTTTAGTCCATTTTAAGTTCATTTTTATGAGTGGTGTATGGGTCCAGCCTCATTCTTTTACATATGAATATCCCATTGTCCCAGAACCATTTATTGAAGAGAGAGTTTCTCCACCTAGTATTCTTAGATCCCTTGACAAGTATTAGTTGACTTTATATGCCTGGGTTTATTTCCAGGCTTTCAATTCTCTTTTATTGGTCTATTTGTCAGTTTCATGCTAGTACCATACTGTTTTGATGAATATAACTTTATAGTATAGCTTGAAATTAAGAAATGTGATATCTCCTACTTTGTTCTTCTTTCTCAGAATTTTATTTGGGGGCTTTGTACTTCCATATAAATTTTAGGAGTATTTTTCTTACTTCTATAGAAAATGCCAATGAAATTTGATAAGAATTATAATGAATCTACAGGTAACTTTTGGCAGTATTGATATTTTAACAATATTAATATTAATTCTTCTAGTCCATGAACAAGGAATAGCTCTCCATTTATTTGTGTCTTCAATTTCTTTCATCAACACTTTATACTTCTCAGAGTAAAGAGTTTTTACTTCCTTATTTCTAAATGTTTTATTATTTTAAATATTATTGAATGAGATCAATTTATTTCTTGTTCAGAAAATTCATTGTTAGTATATAGAAATACTACTGATTTTTTTTAATTAATTTTGTATCCTGCAACTTTACTGATTTCATTGATTAAATCTAACAATTATGGTTGAGTCTCTAAGGTTTTCTATGTATAAAATGATGTCACCTGAAAATAAAGACAGTTTTACCTCTTCCTTTCCAATTGTGATAATTTTTATTTCTTTATCTTGCCTGATTGCTCTAGCTAGAACTTCCAACACTGTATTGCATAGGAGTGGTCAGAATGTCTTATTTCTGACCCCTAGAGGAAAAGCTTTCAATCTTTCAGCATTGAGTATGATGTTAGTTGTGGGTTTGTCATATATGGCCTTTACTATGTTGAGGTATGTTCCTACTAGACCTAATTTTTTAAGAGTTTTTATCATGAATGGATGTTGAATTTTGTCAAATGCTTTTTCTGGTGTCCACTGAGATGATCATATGATTTTTTTCATTCTGTTAATGTGATATATCACATTGATTGATTTGCATATGCTGAACCATTTCTGCATCCCAAGGATAAATCCCACTTGATCATGGTGTATGAATTTGATTTGCTAGTATTTTAAGAAATTTCTCATCTATATTCATCAGGGATGTTGGCCTGTAGCTTTTCTTTTGTAATAGTATCCTTGTCTCGTTTTGGTATTAGGATAATACTGGCCTCATAAAATAAGTTTGAGAGTGATCCCTCCTCTTCAATTTTTTGGAAGGATCTGAAAAGAATTGGTGTTAATTCTTGAAAGGTTTGGTGAAATTCACCAGTGAAGCCATCTGGTCCTGGGATATTCTTTGTTGGGAGATTTGGGGTTACTGCTTCAATCTCCATACCAGTTAATCTATTCTGATTTTCTATTTCTTCCTGATTCAGTCTTGGTAAATTGTATGTTTCTAAGAATTTTTCCATTTCTTTAGTTTGTCCTGATGGTTGGTGTATAGTTGCCCATCGTAGCCTCTTATGATCCTTTGAATTTCTGTGGAATCAGTTAAAATGTCTCCTTTCTCAATTATAACTCTCTTTATTTGGGTTCATTTTTAGTATTCTAGCTAAGAGTTTTTCAATTTTGTCTTTTCAAAGAAACAACTCTTAATTTGGTTAATCTTTTCTGTTATTTTTCTGTACTCTATTTCATTTATTTCTAATCTAATCTTTATTATTTCCTTTCTCCTGTTAACTTTGGGTTAAGTTTGTTCTTCTTACTTTAGCTCTTGAAGGTACGAAGTCAGATTATTTATGGGATCTTTCTTGCTTCTTAATGTAAAGATTCTATTGCTTTGAACGTCCTTCTTTTTTTTTATTATGTTATGTTAATCACCATACATTACATCATTAGGTTTTTTTTGTTTTTTTTTTTAAGATTTTATTTGAGAGAGAGAGAGCACATGAGAGGGGGTAGGGTCAGAGGGAGAAGCAGGCTCCCTGCCGAGCAGGGAGCCTGATGCGGGACTCGATCCCGGGACTCCGGGATCATGACCTGAGCCGAAGGCAGTCGCTCAACCGACTGAGCCACCCAGGCGCCCACATCATTAGTTTTTTATGTAGTGTTCCATGATTCATTGTTTGCATGTAACACCCAGTGCTCCATGCAGAACATGCCCTCTTTAATACCCATCAGCAGGCTAACCCATCCCCTCACCCCCCTCCCCTCTAGAACCCTCAGTTTGTTTCTCAGAGTCCATAGTCTCTCATGGTTCGTCTCCCCCTATTTCCCCCCTTTAATTTTTCCCCTCCTGCTATCTTCTTCTTCTTTTTTTTTTTTTAACATATAATGTATTATTTGTTTCAGAGGTACAGGTCTGTGATTTAAGTCTTACACAATTCATAGCACTCACCAGAGCACATACACTCCCCAATGTCTATCACCCAGACATCCCATACCGCCCACCCCCCACCACTCCAGCAACTCTCAGTTTGTTTCCTGAGATTAAGAATTCCTCATATCAGTGAGGTCATATGATACATGTCTTTCTCTGATTAACTTATTTCGCTCAGCATAATACCCTCCAGTTCCAACCACGTAATTGCAAATGGCAAGAGTTCATTCCTTTTGATGGCTGCATAATATTCCATTGTATATATACACCATTAAAACTGCTTTTGCTGCAACCTACAAGTTCTGGCATGTTGTTCCCATTTTCATTTGTCTCAAGAAATTTTTATTTCCCCTTTCTTTTTTGATCTATTGATTGCTCAGAAAAGTGTTAATTTCCATGTGTTCATAAATTTTCCACTTTTCCTACTGTGATTTTTTAGTTTCACGCCATTGTGATCAGAGAAGACACTTGGTATGATTTCAATCTTCTTAAATTTGTGACTTGTTTTGTGGCCTAACATATGGTCCATCCTAGAAAATGTCCTACATGTACTTGAGGACAATGTGTATTCTGCTGCTGGATAAAATGTTCTGAATATGTCTGTTAAGACCATTTGATTGATAGTGTTATTCAAATACACTGTTTCCTTGTTGATTATCTGGATGATCTACCCATTGCTAAAAATAGAGTATTAAAAGTTTCCAACTGTCCCTGCATTACTGTTTATTTCCTCTTTTGGCTCTTAGTTTTTGCTTGCTATATTAAGGTGCTCCGATGTTGGGCACATAAATATTTACAATGTTGTATCTTCCTGATGTATTGACCTCTGAATCATTATATAATGACCTTCTTTTCTCTTACCATTCTTAAAGTCTTTTTTTGTCTGGTATAACTATAACTACCCCTTTTTTGCTTGAAATGTCTTTTTCCATCCCTTCACTTTCAATCTCTGTGTGTCTTTAAGGGTAAAGTGAGTCTCTGGTAGGCAACATATTGTTAGATTTTTTTTTTTTAAATCAGTTCAGCTATTCTATGTCTTTTAATTGGAGAATTTAATAAGTTTATGTTTAAAGTAATTATTGATAAGTAAGAACTTACTATTGCCATTTTGTTAGTTGTTTTCTGGTTGTTTTGTTGATCCATTGTTCCTTGTTTCTTATCCTGCTGTCTTTGTGTGTGTGTTTTGATATCTTTTGATATCAGTATGCTTTGATTTATTTTTTGGTAGGTTTTTGTGTGTGTATGTGTGTGTGTGTGTGTGTAATTACTACAGGATCTTCCCTTGTGGTTACCATGAGGCTTACATAAAATAGCTTAAACTTATAACATCCTATTTTAAACTGATAACAACTTCAGTAGAATTCATAAACTTTACACTTTTCTCTTCCCCCTCACATTTTAAATTATTGCTGTTATGAATTATACATTTTTTATATTTTGTAACTAATAACAGATTATTATAGTTATGGTTATTTTCACCATGTTCTTTTTTTTTTTTTTAATTTTAGAGTTGTGAGTGAAGTATGTACCACTATTACCATATTGCAGACTCTAACTACGACTATATACTTCCATGACCAGTGAGTTTTACAGTACTTTGTTTTCATGATATTAGCATTCTTTTACTTCCACTCAAAGAACTCCCTTTAGCATTTCTTGTAAGGCAGGACTAGTGGTAATGAACTCTCTTAGCTTTTGTTTGTTTGGGAAAGTCTTTATTCCTCTGTTTCTGAAGGACAACTTCTCTGGGCATAGAATTCTTAGTTGGCAGTTATTTTCTTTCACTATCTCGAATATGTAATCCCATTTTCTCTTTTCCTAAAAAGTTTCTGTTGGAAAATTTGCCAATAGTCTTATGAGGTTTCCCTTGTAAGTAACTCCTCTCTTTTCTCTTATTGCTTTTAGAATTCTTTCCATCTCTGACTCTTCACAATTTAATTATAATGTGTCTTGGTGTAGCCCTATTCATTTTCAGCCTATTTGGGATTCTTTGGGCCTTATAGATTTGGATGTCCATTTTTCTCCCAAGGGCTGGGAAGTTTTCAACCATGGTTGTTTTAAATATGCTTTCTGTTCCCTTCTCTTTCTCTTCTCCTTCTGGAATTCACATAATGTAAATATTGTTTCTTTTAATTGTGTCCTATAATTTCTTAGGCTTTCTTTACTCTCTTTGACTCTTTTCCTTTTTGCTCCTCTGACTGGGTTCTATCTTCCTCTGGCAAATGTTTTATCTTCCAGTTTGCTGATTCTTACTTCTGTATGGTCGAGATTACTTTTGACACTCTCTACTGAATTCTTCAATTCAGTTATTATATTTTTCAACTCTAAGATTTCTGGGTTCTTTTTTTTTTTTTTTTGAAGATTGTTATTTCCTTGATCTTCTCATTTTGTTCATGCATTATTTTCCTAATTTTGTTTAGCTGTGTTTTCTTGTAGTTCACTCAACTTTTGCGAAAGGATTATTCTGAATTCTTTGTCTGACCGTTCATAGATTCTCCATTTCCTTAGGGTCAGTTAATGGAGCTTTATTAGTTTCCTTTGGAGGTGTCATATTTACCTGATTTTTTGTGATCCTTGATTCCTTACATTGGTAACTGTGCGTTTGAGTAATTGTGCTCCTCTTCCAGACTTTACAGCTTTGCTTTACACAGTTTTTCACCAGTCAGCTCAGTTTGGTTTTCTGGGTGCATCTGCTTATAATATCCATGGGTAGGTGGGACATGCTATTATGGTCTATTTTGGAGCAAGGCAATTTTTTTAGCTCTGAGGATGGGCATGGGTAGATGGGCCTCTAGTTACCAGTTGAACAGTACTGCTGCCTTAGTTCTTTATTAAAGTGAGGCTGTAGGATGGACTTCACACTTTCTTGGACTCTCTTGTCAACCTTACTGGATGTCAAGACTAGGCACTATATTCAACAGTAGATGGGGCTATAAACTAAATTCCCTGCTCTGGTAGGGTAGCAGAATGGGACTCAGGGCCCTTACTGCTTCTTGTTTGGGGACAGTGTTCTAATTTTCACTTGCACTGGTGTGTTGAAATGATATTTCAGTCATTTCCAAATAAAATATTCAGATATTCCACTACTAGAAAGATTTAAAGATTACTACTGTGTTTAAAGAGTTCATCAGATCCACCATATCAATGAAGAATTAGGCAGAGCCATTGTCTAATCAAAAAGTTATGCCAATAATAAGACAAGTGAAACTATAGAATAATCAGCATTAAGTAATTAAATATTTTTGTTTTCTAGACTTTGGGCAAGTAAGTTTTAATGGCTTTCAGGTTAAGTCACTGCAACTCTCCTGGTGCACTTTAAGAGCTAAAATAAGCTATTTAATGAATAATTTAGCAGACTTCAAGATGTCTAACCCTGTGATAGGATTTGGTTGATTTCAAAAATTTAGTTGAGAATTAGTAAGCATTAGTAAGAATTAGAGCATTAGTAAGACTACCTGGGGTTTCACTGGGGCAAGAAAGCAGTTAATATTAAATTATATACCAGGTTTATCCTAGAACTAGCACATGAGGAAAACAATTCAAGTTTTTTTGAAGATATAACATCAGAAATTAGATATTGTTGACTCAGTTCTAATTCCTTTAGGACCTCTGACTGTATAGTTAGTCTTCATTGCTACCTGTAACCTACAGATAACCATGCACTTAGACAAGTTTATTATAACTTTATTTCAAAGCTAAAGAATATTTTTATCTATTTTTGGGATGCTTTCACACATTTAGTTGTGCCAGTCTATAATGTATACTTTCCTTTCAAAAAATGTGTTTTAATTCACTGCCAACTAGTAAAAATTACCATCTGGTCATGATAAAATCAGCTCTCTTCCCTCTTTTTCATTTCATTTCACCCCCAATCCACTCAGAATCAGATTCTTTACAAAGCTTTGACTCAAGGTCAGAGTGAAGTAAAATACTGCACTTTTCTTCTAAGTAAAAAGAGCTGAGTCGTGTATACTCTACACTACTGTACACTTAAGCTTTCTTGTTAAATTAAAAATTGGAATCTAAAACATCTAGGGCAACCTCTTTCTGATTACTGAGGACAATATAATTTTATTTGACTTGACTGCATTTCTACTGCATTAGGAATGCACTGCATATAACCTTCCTCACATTGTAGGCGCTAGTCGAGTATCTGATTTTAAGCTGGAAAACATTTCAATCAAATTGTAACTTAAATTAAACTAATTCTATCATTTCCAGAGTAACCACTGAATGCTACTTACAAAGGTCATATGACCTACTTTTCTCTCCTAATCTTAAATTCTGAGGAGTTGCATAGGTACATTAAAATGCTCTTAAGCTGATTGCATTTGTTGGCAAGGTTGAAAGGTGACTAGCAGACAACTCTATAGCCAAGTGTTAAAAGTGTGATCAAACTTTTGCATTTATCCTAGAAATAAGACAATAATACCAGCAATTTATTATGCAAAACACTAAGTGTGGTTAAAATTACAAAGGTAAAAATAGCAAAATCCTGAGACCTATATTCTAGTACTGAAAGATTTGTATTTTAAGAATTAAAAAATAAACTTTTTTATAGGATAGTTTGTTACAGTATTTGTTTAATATTAATATAAATATTAGTATTTAATAATGAAAATAAATCATTTATACATAGTGTAGCCCAAGTCTTTCCACATAATAGGTACTCAATACCTAGAGTCAGATGAATTATTGTTTGTAAATAATAAAAAAAATAACATTTGTTAAATACACACTATGGAACTGACACGGTCTTATAAGATTCATGTGCATCAAATTTAAATCTTCACAACAACCCTAGGATATAGATATAGGATATAATATGTAGATTTTCCCTTTTTTCAAATGAGAAAATTGAGAAACAGAATTAAATAATTTCTTCCAAGTCTGACTTTATGATTCCTTTGCCCAAGTTCCTTACCACTAAGATGCTGACTCTCCATGAAGTGTCGCTGAAAAACACACGGGACCTTGCCTTCAATGATCTTACATTCTACTGAAAATGATGCTCCATTATAGTAGATATAATCTTGTCGTTCATTTCTGATATTGATTTGGCTAATATTTGAGCTAGTTTAATGTTATATTGAAAGTATTAACCATCTTGTTTCTACTGTATGAAGTAATTAATATTTGATTTGAATACTTCACATAGTGAAACATAGGTACAAAAATTCCAAATAAAATGAAAATATAAATTTAATATATGTCCATATCAGTGAATATCCTATAACATAGGTTTATAATTCTGTCTCATCAGTAATGTTTGTCCCTACAATGTATAGCTTACCTTTCTTAAAAGAGTTGAGAGAAGTGGAAGAGGAGCAGTTACTGGTATGAAATCAAGGAGAACCAGTACAAATATCTATATAGCACTAGGACTTTTTCTTTTTAAGTCAGAAATGTACATGTTCAGCCAAATCCAATTTAAGTAAACAGCAATGCTTTCAGTCTTCCAGTTTATCATTGTAAATGTGCTATATATAACCCATTTCAGTAGTTAGGTACAGTTCAGCTTTGTATAGCTTTGACTAGAGAAACTCACCATATTTCATGTGAAAATAAACCACCACTTCTTCTACAGTCATGGATATTAATTCTTGGAATATGCTCAAAAATAAATATGAGGAAGATCTGAGATAAACCTTTTTTTATCCATCATTGCCTGTTGCACCATGATGTTTTTAAATTCAAGAGTAAGTACAGCAATCCATACTAAGCAGGAAAAAAATTTTAAAGTCATAAACATTTGGGCCTCTACTGAAAACCAAATTCAAAAATTCTCATGGAAGCTTTTAAAGAAGGTTAATGGAATAAATGGCAATTGGGGGATCTGGGTGACATATAAGTAAGTTTTTTCTTTTTTCAAGGAATGACATTATTCTGAAAGCAGAAGAGAAAGGGGAACTCCTAAAGTTTATATATTTTAGGATTCCCATATTTTTATTTATAAGAGAAATATAAGTACTTTCATTATAAAATCTTAAGTCCATGAAGCCTTTGCCCTATGTCATTTTGAAATTTGGAAAGAGATTTCAATTGATGTTGAATTTTCATCTAGCTAATATAAAAATATCTACTGCAAGTGTTGGACAAGCTTATAAAACTTTAAAAATTTGTCTTGATTTTTTAAATTTTTATTTTTATTATTAATTCAATTTAATATTTATATTCTTCCCTAAGGTTCCCATGAATATTTTTTAGGAAATAGAATTTCTTGAAAAACAGGGTGAGTAATAATGCTCCACAGCTGAAGATACGATTAAATGACATACATTCCACATATCAAATTGAAAGATACCAACATTATTCTGTACCAAATTTCTACATTAGAAGCAATTAGGAATTTAACTAAAAGTAATGTATAGCTTTCAAGGCTTGGAAAGAAGTGAAAGATTCTCTCTTGCTCTGTTCCCTCTTGACCGTTCAAGGAAATTGTTCCAGGATTTCTCCTGTCTTATTTCTTTGGTGGATAAGATAATTAGCTTATGACTAAACATGCAAAACCTTTATTATATATGATTATATGTGATAATATATATGTAAACACATATATATATTCCTCCACTTTAAAAAAATTCTCACTCATCCCTTTACCCTTCTCCAGTTACTGTCCTACATCTTTTTTGTCTTTATAACATTTTATTTTTTTAAGATTTATTTATTTATTTTTAGAGAGAGAGAGAGCATGTACACACATGCAGGGGAGGGGCAAAGGGAGAGCGAGAGAATCTCAAGCAGACTCCCCACTCAGCACAGAGCCCCACACAAGGCTGGCTCTCATGCCCCTGAGATCATGACCTGGGCTGAAACCAAGAGTCCGATGCTTAACCGACTGTGCCACCCAGGCACCCAATCTTTACATTTAAAAAAAAAATTTTACCTCTATTCACAGTTCTGTTTCCTTTGCTCTGATTGTCTTGAACCCATACCTCTAGTCTGTCTTAATTTTCCTCATTCCAGGGGTGCCTGGGTGGCTCAGTTATTAAGCATCTGCCTTCAGCTCAGGTCATGATCCCAGGGTACTGGGATAGAGCCCCACATCGGGGCTCCCTGCTCAGTGGGAAGCCTGTTTTTCCCTCTCCCACTCCCCCTGCTTGTGTTCCCTCTCTCACAGTATCTCTCTCTGTCAAATAAATAAATAAAATCTTTAAAAAAAAATTTTCCTCATTCCACTGAAACTTCTTTTATCAATGTCACCAAAGATAACTACACTGCTGGGGCACTTGGGTGACTCAGTTGGTTGAGCATCCAACTCTCAGTTTCAGCTCTGGTCATGATCTCGGGGTCCTGGGATCGAGCCCCTTGTTGGGCTCCATGCTTGGTGGGGAGTCTGCTTCAGGATTCTCTCTCTCCCTCTGCCCCTCTCCCTGCTCTCTCTCTCTAAAATGAAATAAATCTTAAAAAAAAAAAAAAGATAACTACACTGCCAAATTCTGTATCACTTCTAAGTCCTCATATTATTGGATTAATCTTCAACAAATGACCTGACCCAGTTGGTTACATTCTTCCCCTTGAAATATTACCTGACTACCACCCACTTGCTTCCTCTTTGCCCATGTTTTTTCACTAGCCTTAGCTAAAACTATTGCTGATTTTGTGTAGAGCCTTACAAACTGCTTTTATGTTGTAACATAAAACAGTTTTCAAAAATTGGAAAATATGTCACATAATGTTGTATTGTTTAGCTTTTATAATTCCTTTACATTATAATCATTTTTCCACAATGTTAATATTAAGATAGTATCTCTAAACTGACAAATTAATGAGAAAACGTAAAAATAACTATAATAATTTACAAAGATTTCAGAAACTTTCTGGCTGTATGTAATTATGTCTCATCATTTATTAAAACTACAGTAAGAAATAGTGGAAATGACCAATAACAGAAAATAATATATAATGTGATCCATCTTTGTCACTTTTTTAGATTTTTGAAAAGAATCCAAAGTACATGATGAAGTGTATATATCATACGAAGACGTGACTGTTTCAAATGTCTTTACCATGCATATTTATTGATCCTAGTTAAATTGTAACTAGGATAGCTCTATTTCTTTAGATAAATTTACTTCCTTAAATTTTAGGTGACCCTAAAAAAGTCTCTAAGTTGTACAAAATATGGTACATAGAGATACTGGCTGATGGCAGAAAAATATTTTTAAACATTTTCAAAAGAGAGGAGTTCCTGTTATGAGTTAGAAAAAGTTTGATTCTCCATCTAACTGAAAACCCAACTATGGATATGCAAGTCAACACTTCCTTATGTAGGAATTTAACCTTTCATCAAATATTCCCTAAGAGTAGTCTGAGGTCATTGATTCTGTTAACAAGCACAAACTGTGAATATATATACATTTTTTTTCACATTCATTGTTTAGCTGTTTAGTATATTCTTGGACCTCTCTTTTGATCTGTGCTCTAACTCTATCAGAACCAAAGAATATATTATGTTTCCAGACACTACTGTGAAACAGTGATGTCACACAAGAATTAGCTTCATTAAGCTTCTGATCTGTTGTTTATTAACGGGTTTTTTTTTAATGGTTTCTATTTATCTTATCATGCAATTCTAATCCTGCATAGCTGGCACAAAGATAATTAGAATCACTTAAGAGTACATGAATGAGTTATTTAATATGACATTCTATAAAGAAAGGAGGATAATTAAAAATACCTAAACTATGGGATAAGAACTCTAAACAATGTGCTTAATAGGAAATATAACTTTAGATAGAATCAACTAAAATTAAAACACACCATACAGCTAATAAGTATTCAGTTACTTCATATTATGGTGTGGAGGAACACTTTCCACAAATGTGTAGCTAGGAAACCTACCTTAATGCGGATCATATGTGGATTTTTGGTCTTTTTTGTTTCTCCTGAGTCTTTATTGTTCCTAATTCCTCTCTGTATATTACATAGTCTATGTTTTACAATGGTCTCTGTCACAATAGAAACTTCATTAGGTGTGTTTTTATTATGAATTATTGAAAATTCTCTTTCTTTGTAACAAAACGGATTTCTAAATTTTTATTGATGTGCAATATATTTTCAAAAAAGTGAACATATAAATACAACAGAGTGAATTCCACAAACTAAACACACCCATGTAGTCAGCAATTAAATCAAAAAAGTAAAATATTAACAGTGCCCTAGAAGCTCCCCTTTTACCCACTTCCAAACACAAATGACCTGCTAATTTTCTGCTTTATATAAATGGAATCACACAGGGTGGCTTTTTGTGTCTGGCTTCTCCTATTCAGCATTCTGTTTGTGACAGTCATTCATAATGCTGCCTGTGGTTGTAGTTCATTTTTATTGCTCTCTAGTATTACACTGCATGAATATGCAATGATTAATTCATCTATCCTAGTTTTGCTGGGCATTTGGTTAGTTTCCAATGGGTGCCATTATGCTGACATAAACATTCCAGTACATTTTTATTTTGAACACATGTACACATTTCTGTTGGGGTGCTAGCTCATAGCATATACATATCAGCATGTAACCTTTAAGTGTAGAGCTGTTATTTTTTTTATTATTTACCTTTAACAACTTGTGTTTCTGCTATTCCCATTTGTACTGACCTTCTGACTTATCCCCACCTCTCCAACGAAGACTCACAGGCAAGAGCTAAAGATCTCCATTACCTTGGCAATGGTGTTTCTGGGTGATACACATTCAGTGCTTCTATTCAGTACTGATTTTCAGACTTGCATAGCAGTACGTAGCATTGTATGGACTGTAGCTCTTTACGAGGTCTTTAGCACAATTCTTTAGCACAGTCTCCAGCTTGTGCTCAATAAGAAAAAAAAAGCCTCTCCAGTTATAGAGAAATCAGATTAATACTATTTCCTGTCTTATATTGGTAATTAATTCTTCCAATATAGTCAGATGGAATTTTGCTGCTTAGTTATTTCATGCTAATAAATTGTGAACCACAGATTCATACACTATCTTCAATCTTCACACACTAACCTTATTTAGTCATATTAGCATTCCCTTGTTACTGAGAATGAGTCGGAGAGAGTAAGTAATGTTTTAAGCCACATTATCAATTAAATGTTATAGCTGTTGATATTAAGGGTATATCACTTGAAGAAATAAACATTAGTAAATAGCACCTTACAAAAATATCTAGGGAGAGGCCAACGAACTCTTAAATTGGTGTAAATATTCTTTAAATTTGTACCTATGTCAAATCTCATTTACCTAGTTTGTCAATATATATTCGTCATACCCAATTAGAAAATGAAACAGTCTGGGATAGTGCTATGGTCTGAATATGTCCTCCCCAAAATTCACATGTTGAAATCCTACTCCCTAAAGGTGATAGTATTAATAGGTGTGGCCTTTGGGAGGTACTTAAATCATACAGATAGAACCTACTTGAATGGGACTAGTGCCCTTATAAGAAGCTCCAAAGAGCTCCCTAAACCTATTCTGCAATGTGAGGATACAATAAGAAGTCTGTGACTTGGAAGAGGGCCTCACCCAACCATGCCAACTCCGTGATCTTGGACTTCCAGCCTCTATAACTGAGCAATAAAAGTCTGTTGTTTTACAAGTTACCCAGTTTGTGGTACTCTGTTACAGCAGCATAAAAAAACTTAAGAAAGACTGTGATATTCCTCTGAATATCTATCATATATTTTAATCTGGGCAATTCTAAACCAAAAGTATGTATCTTTTTTCCAAAAGTAAAGTATATACTAAAACACTTAAAATAACTCAATGTTTTCAGCTATTGTGAAAAAGATTACCAGAGGCTCATTTCAATTGTTATTCTTTATATTTTGAGGAAGTGCTCAAGAAACATGCTAAGGCACCACAAAGATAAAGCTGTTATTAATTTATCAGATATCCCATGTGTACAAACTCACATCTGTGTGTATCTTACATGATATCAAAAAATTCTTTCCTATTACTATTGGATAGATATTACCGAAAGCAAATATACCTGTAATATTAGCTTCTCAAAACTAATTCCTACTGTACAATTTTCTCTTTCTTCGATGCACTTTTCACTTTCATACATTTTTTCACCCCCTATATCCTCTCCTAAGTGCATGAATCTATCTCTTGCATTTACACAAATTTATACACTCCTCCTTTCACCTTCTGTATTTTACATTCACCAAGTCCTTTAAATTTTACAATAATAATGACTTCACAATGGCTAACCCTGATAGCCTTTCAGTTTTAGCAAATAATGAGCTCTTGGAAGCATATGAAGAGTGAATTTCATCACACATTTCTATTCTCCCTCACTTTCTCCTTTTAAAAGAGTCCCTTCTCTTCTGCATCTGCCTCATGGTATATCCCCATATTACCATGCTTCTTCTCTTCTACACCCGAACTTTATCTACTTAACAGCTCACTCCCAACCTCTTTCTTGGTCTCTCTTTCACCACTTCTTTCTCTAAACCTGGGCACTTCAGTTTAATTTCCTGTCTTTAGATTCCCTCTTTTCATCTACCTCTGTGATCTCAAATATTATTTCTAGGTGATGACTCAGATACAGCTCTATCTAGGACCTTCCATCAGCATTTTCACCTACTGCATAGCTACTTTCATTTCATATCCTGCTGCCATTTCAGACCAATCTAAAATCAAACTTAATATTCCCTCTCTAAAATTAGTTATCTTGCCTTACTCTGTTTTTTTCAATATTTCTGCTTTTTTCCCAGACATCATTTTGACTACTACTTTTCCCTTATTTTCATATTCAGGTAATAGATTCTATCAGCTTTTTTTTTTAAAAACAAAGTCTAACATCTCTCTTATTCTTCCCATCATCATTACCCCCCTTTTCATTTCTGTACTCCTAGGCCTTGTGTAGTTCAAGTACACTTTCCTGTTGCTCATTACACATACTATTGCCATACTAGTATTCCTAGGAGCCCCTTCTACCTTTACACTCCAACTCCACATTCCCTAGCCCAGATCACCAAATCCATTGATAGTCTGGCCAAGATCAACCTTTGGAGACTCACCAACCAGAACTAGGAAACACAGACATGTCTGCCATCAAAAGTAGCCACAATTCTACACATCAGTGTTTGAACAAGTCCCTGTTTTCCTGTTTTGCATGGACCATATTTCAGCATTTAAATATCCTTGTTCTCAGTCTTACTACGAACTGTCATAGGGCCCAAGATATATCATCCAAGAAAGGCACGGAACTTGCCTCCATAAAGCATTCTCTAGTCATAATGGAATGCAAATTCACCTTCTTCTGAACCACTGTAGCTTTTATTGAACTGTACACCTATAAGGCTCTTTAGGTGCAGCCTTATGTTGTTACCGAACATAGAGGACTATCTAAACTGCATGTTTTTGCTTCCTTTTTTACTAGAGAATTTAGCATTATATGACAAACATTTTTAGACTGAATCATTTTCATAATTATAAACCTTAATAGAATTTTTCATATTTTTCTGAAAGTAAACTAGTTTTATTGAATATAACATTTATTGACTAATTACAACACCAATCATCCTTTTAACCCCTATAAATAATTTATCTCATTTAGTTTTCATTTAAGGTAAACACTGTTTTATTATATTTTATAGCTGAAGAAGGCAGTTCTGAAAGGGTCAAATACTCAAGTTTACACAGTCCAAATGAGATGTGGGTAAGATTTATACCAAGTAGTCAGGCTCTAGAGACTACTCTGTTAAACCCTCATATGCTACTCTCAAATATTAGTACTATTGCTGCTGTTACTATATAATTTCCCATAAATCGTCCAGTGTGAGCTGATGAGCTTTATCATTTTTCTATTCATGTATTTGTTTTAACAAGTTAACAATTCATTCTACATAGAATTTGCCTCTTGCTTTTTGATTTTACAGTTTTTATATCTACACACTATAGTACCATGTGGATTTAAGATCATTTTTCCTTGATTCTTGAAAATTTATGTGTGTTCAATGATGTAATACACATAAAATATTTGGGATAGTTCCTGCGACATAGTGGGTTTTCTCAAATCAATAAATTGGGTTTTTTTAACATCGTAAAGTTGAAAATAGATTATCCCATGGACCCTGTTTTCTATACAAAACTGTAGCTTCTCATTTATCATCCTTTTCATCTGTCATTGAGTTTTAGATAAGATGAACAAGGTTAGTCTTGTAGGAGCTACACTTAATGGGGCTACCATAGTTAGTGCCAGATAGCCTCTGAGAGTTATTTGTCTGCATCAGTGATCCTCCAACTCAAGTAGGCAATGGAGTTACCTGGAGAACTTGTTACAAGAGAGAATGCTGGGATCCATCTCCTGAGTTTCATTCAATAGATGTGGGAAGGGGTCCAAAAATTTTGTCTTAGTGTAACACTGATGCTGTTGACCTAGGGACTACACTTTGAGTACCACCAGTCTATAAAATTTAGTTTCAGGAAAATTACCACAGACCCTAAAGTATCTCTAAATTACAAGTTCCTGTCCAAGTGATCCCTAACATAATCACATGGGGTTTCATTTCTTTAGAATTTGCTTATAAAAGAGTAATAAAATCAAACTGGTAGCACACATAAAACTTGTTTTCCTCTTAAGAGAGTGTTTATTTTCTGGCATTTGGGTTTTTTTCTTTGCTTTACCTCAACATGATGTCCAGTGTTCCTGCTCTAGCACCACTGCTTTGTTTCCTCCACTGAAACAGTTCTGGTTATTGGCCAAAATCCTTTCTAGGACTCCATACTTACCCCAGAATATTTTCTTAATTTTGGGCTCCCATAATAATCTGGTATACCACTTTTGTGGTACTTAGCACATTTTGCTTTTTATTGATCATTTCAATGCATATTTCATAACTCCCTTACAAATGGCTAAGTGTGTCTTAATTTTTGCTTCTAAAGTATCTTACTCAAAATAGCCTTTTGATGAGCATTTATTCAATAAGCATTTATTGAATCCACAGGGGACTGGAGAGAAAGAACAGATAGCTGACTTAGCACCATTTTCCATTTCAATGAGGAAGTTGGATCATCTAAAATTGGGCAGAAATATCACTTTTCTATGGACAGAATTTTTTCTTCATTTGCCCTGCAATAAACCTTACTTTCAAAACATAAGCAATAGAAAAATAACAGATATTTATTTCAAGATGCTATCTCCTACTGCACACTCTGAACAAGTGGGACTTTTCAATTATATAGTTTTTTTCCAATTAATAGAAGAGGATGAAAGATTTGTATTCTTATATGCAGTAACCTTTTCTGGGAATGCATCATCTATAAAGCTGAGTAATCTCTAAAAGCTTATAAGAAAAAAATTAATATATCCGTGTATATCTGTTGTATTTCCCCATGATTTGGCCATATCATCTGAAATTTTCCAAAGTTGGACAAGGCAGATTTATGAATTAGTTGGAATTTTTATTTCAAAACAAAGAGCTTTTTTTAAAGAAATTTTCATCAGTCTAGCTGGTTAAATAATTATATGCCACCACAAAATTTCAGAGTTATGCAGCTTCCTCACAAAAAGGTTTGACAAAGTAGGATGAATTCAATTATTCATTCTTTACAGATGGAGAAAATTAGAGGTTAATTGCTTGTCTAAGGTTGCCACTAGCAAGTCAACTAGGATTCAAGCCTAAGTTTTATTTTCAGTTATTGTTCCTCTTTAAGCTCTTCCTCTGCTACAAGTTTGGGATAGCTTTTCTCATCCAAATATTACTAAACAAAACAATGTTGACATTTTTGATGGTGTTCAATCATCTCCGATTAAGATTCAACCTTATTAAATTTTGATGTACAGCATAATTTATTTTCTCTTCTTACTTTAGGCTCATGACCCAATCAACATGATCTCACCAAGAAATTCCTACAAGCTCTTTTTCTCTAAGTCCCCCAAATCTAAGAATGTATATTATATTTAGTTATTTAGTGGTCAAAATCATACCTATATTTCCATGTCTTAAGCACTGGAAATAACAGAGATTCTTTGACCAAAAAAAATGACAATTTTGAATCTCAAGCAGACATTTTGAATATTCTCCATTAGAAGTTTTTAATTTATGGGGCGCCTGGGTGGCTCAGTTGGTTAAGCGACTGCCTTCGGCTAAGGTCATGATCCCGGGATTGGGATCGAGTCCCGCATCGGGCTCCCTGCTCAGCGGGGAGTCTGCTTCTCCCTCTGACCCTCCCCCCTCTCATGTGCTCTCTCTCTCTCTCTCTCATTCTCGCTCTCTCAAATAAATAAATAAATAAATAAAATCTTAAAAAAAAAGAAGTTTTTAATTTGTCAAAGTTGCTTGTAGAATATTAATTAAAGATTTTAAAAATGTTTCAAAGATTTTTCATTAGCATGGAGAAAGTGTTCAAAAATATTTATTGAGGTTAATTTCATATCCATAAGAATACCTAATTTCTAAAAAGCATATTTGCTGAAAACATGCAACAGCACAGAAGACAGACTTCAGGTCTTTAAATGCTTTAGGAATGATGAAAAGTAAAACTGGCCTTCAGTTTCATACATTATTAGAGATGTTTTCCTCCAGAATTGGCATTCCAGACAAGGAGAATGTGTGCTTTAACCTTGGAAATAAAAAATAATGCATTTACTTATTTGATTAAAGATTGCACAGTGAATTAAATAAAGACTAGATAGTATCTTCTAATGTAATGTAAACTCAATTTTCTACTTACAAACAGCTTTAAGACAGAATTTAGAAGAAACATCCTTTAGAAAACTGCCTTTCCTTCCCCCACAACTGCTTCAAATAAACCATACATTCCTGCTTCCGAATGCTTCATTTTATCTATATATGACACTCTGTTGGCATGTCTTGTACATCATTGAAAATGTAGGTAAGCAAAACCTTGTCATGAAAATGCTTGGTATCGGGCGCCTGGGTGGCTCAGTTGGTTAAGCGACTGCCTTCGGCTCAGGTCATAATCCTGGAGTCCCTGGATCAAGTCCTGCATGGGGCTCCCTGCTCGGCAGGGAGTCTGCTTCTCCCTCTGACCCTCCCCCCTCTCATGTGCTTTCTCTCTCATTCTCTCTCTGTCAAATAAATAAATAAAATCTTTAAAAAAAAAAAATGCTTGGTATCTACACTTCACACAACTAAAAAGTAAACATGATTTGCATTGCAGGTTTTCACTGAATTCAACAAGCTTCTCAACATTTATTATATGTCAAGAGTATTCCTATGTTTCAAGAATAGTTACAGAGCAAGAAAAACTTTCTCCTTATTCTTGTAAAGCATATATTCTATTGGATATATCTCTTAAAAGTGGAATTTTGAGTGAAAAAGAAAATAAAAGCCAATTGAAGAATGAATAGCAAAGCAATTAACTGAACCTAGGAGTCTTCCAAGGCCTTTCCAAGAAAGTAGCATCTGTACTGAGACTTGAAGGATAAGCAGGAACTACTTTTCATAAAATGGGGCAAAAAACAGGGAACAATCCCTGTGAAGAAGTAGGAGTGAGGATCTGGCTCTAAAAAATGATCAGCACAGAGCCATGGGAGGAGAGATTTCTTAGGTGGAGTATATAAATTAAGTCCTAATGAAGAGTCACCATTTAAGGGCAGAAATAGGAAGAAGACCAGCATAAAAAAGTGGCTGAGAAAGCATGGTCATTCATGGAAAACAAAAGCTAGGAAACTGTGGATGTTCAGTAGATGAACAAAAGAGTATTCTAGGGGGTCAAAATAGTCCAAAACTGCAAAAGTACAAGTAAAACATTGACTGACAAGTGTCATCCTTTAACAGCACTGACACCACTAAAGACCATGGGGAGGGCAGTTTCTGAGGAATGCTTTAATGACTGAGGAGTCCAGGGGAGGGAATCAGATGGCGGTACCTTCATGGGTGGTAAGAAAGTAAAGAGAAGGCAGGAAAGAACTCAAAGAAAGAACTCATATGGGTTCATAGAACCCTCTCCATTTACTCACTCTTTGTCCATCAGAAAGTTACTTTCTCTCTCCAAGCCTCAGTCTCTTTGGTTGTAAAAATGTTGGTAATAGATGTAATTTCAAATTTTATTGTCAAAATTTATAAAACAATATAAGTAAAATAATAGCACAGTTCATGAACAGAGAAAGCATTACATGCATTTTAAAAATCCTGGTTGCTAATTATTAATACGTTATTATCAACTTTTATTATTAAGAAGGAAGGAGGGGCACTGGCTCAGTTGATTGAGCATCGGACTCTCAGTTTTGGCTGGGGTCATGATCTCAGGGTCATGGGATCCGGCTCTGTGTCGAGGTCCGTGCTCAGCGGGGAGTCTGATTGGGTCTCTCTCTCTCCATCTCCCTCTCAAATAAAAAATAAACCAAATAAATAAATAAATGTTATTGATGTAACACATGAGACAAAAGCAGAGCAATGACTACTTTTCAGTATCTACTGTCCTAATTGGCTACCTTTCTGATTATGCATGTTTCACCCTGGTCACCACCATTAAAAAAATAAAGCAAAATAAAACAAAAACCACTGTTTCTTGCATATATGGAAATGTCACATGACATTTATATTTGAAGTTATTTGTTCAAAATTCTGGCTCTCTTGACTTATAAAAAAAAAAAGCTTTTTAAATTGTTTGGTACATTCTAAATGAGTATTTTCTGCATCCCAGGAACATTTCTCAGTACTGGAGGATACTTCAAGTCAGGAAGTACCTCAAGGCAATTATAGGATCCTAAATATTGTTTTCATTAATATCCTCCTCCAGTCACTCCTAGAAATGGGCACCTTACTCAAGTCATTCCTTAAAATCTCTGCCACCCTGTTTGTGTTAATTCTAGTAATTTATTTAGAGAACCTAAAAATAAGCCTGCTTTTTAATGCACGATGACTAAGATAATGGAAAGTACAAGATTCCCTCATGTACTTTAACTGTATTGTTTCTTCCTGGGCACGTTTTTTGCCTTTAGAACAAGTTATTAGGATGAAGAAGTATGTAACTTGTGTAGTAAGAAACATACACAACGTCTGCTAAATCTGAGCATCACATATTCATTTGTAATTTTAGGTGTCACTTTAATTATTGTAGTTACTATAATATCCTTTTTGGATATATACATGGATGTATATATTAAAAATAAGCCAAGAGACACCTAGAATTTCTGAAAAGATAAGTCATTTAGCCCAACTTCTTTACAAAATTGACTTACGTACTTCTGGAAGTCAAATCAATGTATCTGAACTAAATTCACTTCTATACAAAGCAAAACTCTGAAAGTAACTCAGTTTTCCTCCAGACTGGCATATAGACAATTCTAAAAAAAGTCCTGGTTTAAGAACTATCTCAAGCTGGCAGGGTACACTGGCATGTTCCTCATCCTGCTGACAGTCATTTCATTTTGAGATCCTTACAGAAAAGAAAAAAAAAGAAAAAAAAGCATAGTTTAATGGGTTTCAAGTTTAAATGATTATTCTGTTACAGTCTTTCAAAGTAAAGTTAGGATATTATTTTGGAGTAAAATTTTTAGTTACGACTTCTTCCCCCTTTCTTCCACCTACTCAACAGGCAAAAATCACAGCATCTGAATAAACACACACACATATACACACATCCCACAGAAAGCAAAGACAGCAGTCTACATGCCAAAACTCAGCAATAGTGAACAATGTGTGGATTTAAAAAATCATCTGTAGAGACATGAGGTCAAATTAACTGTACACTTGATAATATCTAACTCTAGAAACTCAAAAAGGAGATACAAGGTACCAGATAGGAAAATGTCAATTCCTGTATTTTTCATCAATAGAAAGCATGGAGTGGAAAACTGTTTTGTTTTGGTTTTGTTTTGTTTTGTTTTGTCTTGTCTTGTTTTGTTTTGTTTTGTCTTGTCTTGTCTTGTTTTAGCAGAGGGAGATGCAGGCTCCCCCCTGAGCAGGGAGTCCAACACAGGGCTCAATCCCAGGACCCTGAGATCATGACCAGAGCCAAAGTCAGACGCTTAACTGACTGAGCCCTGAAAACTGCTTTTTAATAAAGCTGCTTTTATCATTTGGGGGAGCAGAAAAGTAAGAGCTGCAGGTAATAGGAAGTAGGCACAAATATTTGAGTGCCTGTTATCTGTCAGGCACTGTTTTGTGTTTTACATAAATTATCTCATTTAAACAGCACAACATCATGAGATTGATGTTTCTAGGTCTATTTTTAATAGAGAAAACTAAGGTTCTGAGACTTTATTTCATCTATGCCATGATGGGTAGTGGTTGAAACACGATTCAAATCCAGACATGCCAGTTACACAGTCAATATGCCATCCATTATACAACCACTTCTTTCCAACTGCAGACAAATCTGTATCAGAAACATCATAAAGGCTGTGTGGAAGTCCAGGAAAATAAGCCAGCATTAAATTAAAAGAAAACAGCTTAACCCAAAACATTTTCACAACTGATAATTCAACATTATTTTGGTTGCTACTGTGACTTATATGGAACCATGCACGAATTAATCAATTCTGCATTCCTATTCTTTTTACATGTAAGACATTTTTTTAAACCTATTCCTTAGGCAGAGTGCTATTTCCCTTCCTGAAGTTATGTCTTATGATTCTACCCAGCCATTTTTAGGCATGGTCTCTATTTTAACAGGATTACTTAATTGCCCAGTCATGAAATGAATGGTGTGACCGATTCTTAAGATGAACTAATTAAACTCCTGCCTCTTTAATAGCCAAGTTAAGATGTACAGATTTGTGACCTCTTGGAAAAATAATTAAGATTCTATAATTTAAAGGGCAACAAACTAAGCGGACATAGCTACTAACATCATCACTAATAATTACTGACTATAATTATTAATGCCATTATCCTACTGGATTTCAAAATAAACTCACTTTATTACCTCTATATCAAAAGAGAATTAAGATTTCCTTCAAAGTAACATGTGGTTGTACAGAATAAAATAGTTAACATATTTAGTGTCCTGACCCTTTATTTTTCAGAAGAATATAAAAGAAATAGAGTTTGAAAGGTGGATTGGGCAGGATTGAAAGCATATGTATGTTATAGAAAGTTATGAACTTAACAGTTTGTAGTTTAAATTGTAAAAATATATTTCTAACTGGACTAAAGCTTAAATGAAAATGTCCATTGGTTAAGATAAGTAAAGATAAGTAATGCTGACCGTGTAAGTGTTGATGAAAAATAAGTTAGCAATTGGAAAGTATGACTTCTTATAGTCCCCATTTTGAGAAGAAGATTCTAATAATGGAAATACTTAGGAATATGATTTTATAATGAAAAAATATATGTCCAGAGGCAAAAATTATGAACATTGAGATTACAAGTGTAGTATAATAAAATTTAGCAAAATACAAAATTATATTTTGTATACTATTATCTAATGATCAGGATATCAAAAATAATAAAACAAAATATGTGCAAGTCCTCCAGTATCTTGTAGGCCCTCTTTGGCATATGAAGTTTCTTTTGAAAACCTCCCTTTTCCTTACCTCCCCCAACTCCCAAGTATATAATCAGCCACCCCTTACAACCCAGGTGCAGCCTTTCTGCCCTCGGGTCCTTTCCCATGCTTTAATAAAATCACCTTTTGCAGTGAAAAATAAACAAACAAATAACTTTTTAAAAAGTTAAAAATAAAATGAAATAAAATATGCTCAATGTCTATATGAGGAATGAGGTAAATAAGAGCTACATTTTTAAAAGAATTATGTGAAAGTTTTATTTAAAAAAATACAACTGTTTCTTGCTTATATACCTTCCAATTAGTTCATTAGATTGTTTTCAATATTCTGCAGAAACACCTGAATACAGGCAAAGAGGATGTGAAATGTAGGAAACTATCATACTGTTTCCTCTATGTAGAGCTCAGCTGCATCTCTTATAACACATCAAAAAGCTACTTCTGTTTGAAACCCACTTTGGTCTGAGCTACTGCTGAGAAATGGAAAAAAAAAAAGTTTTCTATAAACAAGGTAAATCATCTTCTTTGAGCCACTCTGAGTCATTTGGTAAATAACTCCTTGGACTCCCAGCCTCTAGTCTGTGATAAAATGAATTTTTGTTGCTTAAGGCACCCAGCCCATGGCATTTTGATATGGCAGCCATAGTAAACTAATATAATCAGTATAACTTCTGTGGCCTAAAGGACTTAATGGATTTCCCAAACTCAACACTCAATTATGTTACCATTGTTTTCAGGTGTCTATTTTATTATTTGAGTAGTAGAATGACATTTTTTAAAGTCAGAAAACTATCAACCATATTTTGTTCTAATTTTTTGGTTCTAAATATAGAATTATGTAAGGCTACATCAACTTAACCTTTGAAAATGTAAAAAATCAGATGTATTTAGGTACAATACCAATCTCATACTGAGGATTTTCTAGTGTCAGCTGACAGACTTATGGGAAAAGGAGACAGATTTAGAAAGAAAGATGCTTACTGAGCTTTGTGATTCAAACAAGCTACCTACTAGGAAGGTGAAAACATCTACTGATCAAGCACAGAGAAAAACCATAGACCTCCCACTTGAAATAACACATTTTGTCTAGCAGCCAAAATAAAAGGATATATATCTCCACAAAGCACAATAGAAATATTTTCACGTCTGGAATATAATTGCCACAGATTTATGAAAGGGAAAAAAATCCACTCTATAGAGAACAAAATAAGAAAAATATCAGGAAGGAAGCTTATAACATTTACCAACTTGCAATCATAGAAACAGAAGATATAGTGGTGACTCCAGCTCATTACTGTGCCAGCAAAGAAACAAAGATTTAGAGAGGATTTATGAATTATCCAAAGTTAAACATGTTCTACCTAACCAAATCAGACCTAGAACCTAGCCTTGGTTATATTCTTTCCACTGACCATGTCTTATCCCCCTTATTTTAAAATGCGTTGTTTTCTTCCGTTATATATGAGTCCTACACTGGTTCTAACATCAGTAAACCAGATGGAACAAAACACTTATTTTTCCATTCAGCAGTTTGGATATGCCTATCCCACTGTCTTCTGACCCCAAAAGCCGCCCTCGTGCCTTCCTCATTGTTTCCTCTGGCCCTGACAAATTTCATCTAGCAAACTCTGAATCATCCTTCTTCTCCCCCATTTTTTTTCTGAGTGCTAAATTTGCCTTCATGAGCACATATCTCACTATAATTTACATAGTTTTGTTTTTTGACTGTATTGTCTTTTCATCCACTAAAGTGTAAGCTCCACAAATGCAGGTATCAGATCTCAGTTAACACTGTATATCCCATGCTTATAAGAGAGATGGTCTGTAATGGTAATGGTAAGTGTTGATTGACTAAAGGAAGGAAGGAATGTGTGATTACACAAATCATTGGTATTTTTGTGATTACTGAATGTGTGAATGAGATGCTGGAATTGAAAGGGAAGTTAATCACACTGTATAAAAATCACATTGGAAATACAGACATTGTACCAATAAGGTGCTAAAATTGGTTTATAGGGGCGCCTGGGTGGCTCAGACGGTTAAGTGTCTGCCTTCAGCTCAGGTCGTGATCTCAGGGATCAGCCCGCATAGGGCTCCCTCCTCAGCGGGGAGTCTGCTTCTCCCTCTCCCGCTCCCCCTGCTCATGCTCCCTCTTCCTCTCCCTCTCTCTCTCTCAAATAAATAAATAAAATTGGTTTATAGTTTAATTTCTAAATTAAACAGTGTTTATTTTCAGAAATTCCCATTTCACCTTTTCTAATCTTGGTTGCTCTCAGTCAGGATGACACATGCAAACCATCGACGCAATGTGTTTTTTTTTAATTCTTTTGGTCTTAAAAGTAGCATACAAAGTAAAATTCTTGTATTCCTAATATGAAACCCTCTCCTAAAGGAGTATAATTTTGAAGGTGCACAAATCTGTTATGTAAATAAGAAATTATAATGTTAAGCTGAATTTTCTTTCTGCAGTACATAGACCAAAGTAGTATCTAGAGAGTTGATGAGAAAAGGAAGACAGAATAACAAACTCAGCATGGAAGTTTAGCTAGCCATTTAGGATGGAAAGAATAGAGAGGAAGACAAAGATAAAATGTAATCACTTATCACATGTTGCTCTCCAAAGATGGAATAAAAATCCCTTTTGCCAGTGTTTTTCCAAATTTACTCTACTTTCAGAAACATACCAATAAAATAATCAATATCATCATGTTACACTATAATATACACATTTTCTGATGTTTTTATTTTGCATATGATGCCACACAGCTCTCCCCTAATGCTATCTAATGCTGTATGAAAAATAAGAAACTTCATATAAAAGATAAGACCAGAATAGTCGATGTCCTGACAAACTGTTTTTACCAATACTAACAGTAATATTGACAGAAATAATAACTCTATTGAGGAAGGATTTAATTAGATTATAGACAATGATCAAATTGGTTATTGCCTTAAAAGCCAGAAGGCTTTCTTTTTAAGCATTAAGTAGCTTAGAATTGTAAAATAAAAAACACTCAATGGCATTGATTTTAACATGGACACTAAAGTAAAAAAACTTTCTACTTAGGCGTATATGCAGGAAATTATGTGGGGAGCTTGGCATAAACATTCATACAAAATTGCCCTTGCATATTTTATTAAATTATTAAATTATAAATTAGGAAAAAAATCACTATGACAAACTAATTATGTTTTAGGCTTTTTCTTTTCTTCTGAAAATGAATCTTATGAACTGATAAGGTTATTAGGGTAGGAATTTCAATCACAGAAACAAAGAAACTAAACGAAAATCCAATATATACATTGTTTATATGTATAATATATGTAAATTGATTATTACCTGTAATTCTAACTTAAATATGCTCCATTTAAAAATACTTTAGTAAAAAAAAAAACACTTGTTTTCTTTCAGGTTAGGTTATGAAATATTTATTACATTTGTATGTAGTTCCTAAACACCAGTTAAGATAATCAACTCTATTATAAAATACATTATTTAATAGTGAAATAAAAGCTCAAATTTCATATTATTATTAAATAAACTGCAAACTGTAGTATCTTCCATTCTGTGGCCTAAAATATCATTAAGTCCATGGTATCTATCAACCTACCCAGAGCTATAACTGTAAAGAAGAAAGGAAAGAAAAACCTATTTTCTCAAAAAAACTCAATGGATTTTGTCCAATTTATTTTTCTCTACAAAGCAGGCCAATCATAGTGACAGTCATTGGTGGTAAATAGAAGATCTGTCACTCCTCCGAGAAACAAACTGAAGGTTCTAGAGGGGAGGGAGGTAGGGGGATGGGTTAGCCTGGTGATGGGTATTACAGAGGGCACGTATTGAATGGAGCACTGGGTGTTATACGCAAACAATGAATCATGGAACACTACATCAAAAACTAATGATGTAAGGTATGGTGACTAACATAACATAATTAAATTTAAAAAAGGAAGATCTGTCACTCAACATTCATTCAAACAATGAATATTGAGTACCTGCTATTTGTGGTCATTGTTTATTAAGCAAATACAACAAGAATCCTTGCCCACATGAAGTTGATATTTTTGTCACATTACATTCTATCTTTTTTTAGAGAGAGGGAGAGAGAACACATGTGCCCGCGAGGTGGGGTAGAGGCAGAAGGCGAGGGAGAGAGAGAATCTTAAGCAGGCCCCATGCCCAGCATAGAGCCCAATGCTGGGCTCGATCTCATGACCCTGAGATCATGACCTGAGCCGAAATCAAGAGTGGGGCACTTAACCGACTGAGCCACCCAGGTGCCCCACTGTCACATTACATTCTACTGGAGAACATATGAGGAATAAAATCCCAGAAATATTAACAATGTATCCCACACTGTCTCTAATGACGTATATTTCCAGACTTACCTCAATGATTCCACGTAATTTTTATGATATATCAAAGAAAATGCTAATGGATTTGAACATCCCCAAAATAAAATGCAATGCTCACAATAATTATGATTGACATAAAATTACAGGAAACAAAAGTGAGTCACTTCAAATGGCTTTCCAATGCCATTAGGATGGAATGTTTCTACTTGCAACATGAAAGCCTAACGATTCAGAGAGTAGGTCTCATGAATTTTGTTGAGGGGAAAGACATTGTAGAAAATCCCACAAATTGTGTCAGACTCCAGCAATATAAGGCCTAGTAGGATGGACACCAAAGTATATAGTTTTACAACTGCTTATGATTTAGTTCCAAGAGATGGGACTCCCATAGCTCTGTGGTACAGGGCAGCATTCAAAGATCAAACCTGTATTTTTAACAAGTGCCAACTTTTGCTCAGCCAAACAAGGTGTCTTGGGATATGTTCTTACTTGAAGGGCCATGAATATGATATAATTAACCCCTGAGCAGCTGAAATACTAATATTGGTAAGTACCTACCATGTGTTAGGAACTATGGTAAGCACTGAGTATGTAGGATACAGTGTGATGGATTCTATGGTGGGCAAACCCTAAGCCAGAGCAATAGTGCTAGACTCAGACACCATTGTACCTAGCACTGTTGCAAGCCCCTTTTATATATTAAGCTTCACTAAGATAACTATGTGAGATCATAGTTCCTCTTATGAATGCTAAAAACTGTTTCAAACAGTTAAGAATAGGCACAGTGAGGTTCAATGGCAGAGGATGGGAAGCTAGGATTGTCTAATCACAGTCCTGTGCTCTAAGCCCCTACAAACATTGCCTCCAATACCGAGGGGCTTAAGTCAGAGTCAAATTTGAATTGCCAGCAAACGGTAGCCTTGTACACCCAAAATGTCAACAGTAATGAAGTTTATGGAGCACACTTGAAGTGAACAGAGTATCTTTACAAGCATTATCTTTTATAATCCTCACAATCACTATCAGATTATTCCTTTTTTTAAAAAGTAGGAAATGGAAGGCTGCAATGGGGTTACATCAACATTAAACTGCTCTCAGACTCATGCATACAAACTATCTTTCTTGCAAAGAAATTTATATTCTACTCATAGTCCTATTATAAAATGAATCCTGGAATTCAATTAAACACTCATCTTGAAAACAAGAGCATAGTGGAAATTCCTCACTGGCATTCATGCAAAAAAACAAAATAATGATGTTAAACCTACATCTAATCTTTTGTTGTACATATTGAGTGTCTGCTAAGTTATACATTCATAATGACAAAACCATGAAATGAATTTGTTTCTGTTCGTACCAGCAAAAAACTAAATAGGGAGAGGGAAAAAGGGTGAATTTGTTGTATTTCTCCAGTATTTCCTTCTCCTGGCAACACCCAGTAGCATTCCTCTAATTTGGAACTTGTTCTATGCTTTCTTACTTTTCCAACTTTCTAACTGCCTCTCCTGAACAACAACAAAACAAAATGGATCTATCACTGGTACTTTTTAAAAAAAATTCCCTTATATCGGGGCACCTGGGTGGCTCAGTCCTTAAGCGTCTGCCTTCAGCTCAGGTCATGATCCCAGGGTTCTGGGATCGAGCCCCGCATCGGGCTCCCTGCTGGGCAGGAAGCCTGCTTCTCCCTCTCCCACTCCCACTCCCCCTGCTTGTGTTCCCTCTCGCGTGGTCTCTCTCTGTGAAATAAATAAATAAAAATCTTAAAAAAAAATTCCCTTATATCATTATATTTAAATTATGCAGATAGCTACATTATTGTGTAGAACACCTGGCTTTCTGCTAAGTTTTTTCCTGGAACATTAACTCTGCAATTTTCTTCATAAATGTTTGGAAAATACTGAGTAGAAATTATTAAATTCCTTTTTAAAAATTCTCTCTTGGAGCTTTACTATCCAAAGCAAGTGATGAAATTTAAAGCTGAGATATAGTACACACCTTTTCCTAAATTTACCTATTTTTCTTAGAAAACTGTGTATGGGCTGGGGATAGAGTATACACATTAACAGTAGTTTGGGAACTTCTCTGCTAAAGCAAGTTTGAGGAGAAAATGGGAAAAACAGCACAGGTTTTCCCTTGTCCTTGAAATATTTTAGATAAAGGTGAATCACGAATCTGCTGTCGTCCTTTAAGTGGTAGGAGCTGAAGGGCTGGGTGATTTGGGGGCAAAGAGGAGACACGTTGGCAGCCTAGTCTTTCTTATGTTTCTGCTCTGTGTCCTGCATGATGAAGATAGAAGCACTCTCTTCCTCCACATCCTACCCTTGGCCTGGAAGCCCAAAGGGATATGATAAATACCCAGCTTCCTGGTTGTATCAAGCATTTTTAAATGTCAAAGGGCTGGAGGCCTGGAGAAGAGAAAACTTATATGTATCAGGTAGAACAAAGACCAAAGAAAGAAGCTCAGACATAGTAAATAAATTTAGTACCTTTTCCTTCAACCTAGCAAATCATATGGCACATGATTTCCTCTAGATGTGCTTCCTCTATGTTGACTGCATGAATAGAGAAGGATGTCAAAGTGTGTGAGGAAAGTAAGTGTATTTATAAAGTACTTAACATTGGGGCACCCAGGTGGCTCAGTCGGTTAAGTGTCCAACTCATGATTTCAGCCCAGGTCATGATCTCAGTTTCCTGGAATCCAGCCCTTTGTTGGGCTCTGTGCTGCATGTGGAGCCTGCTTGGGATTCTCTCTCTTCCTCTCCCTCAGCCCCTCTCCCCACCCACTTAAAAACTAAAAAATAAAACAAAGTCTATGTAAACAATAACAGTGACCATACTAGAGAAACTGCAAGGAAAAAACTGTAAAAGCTAAATGATATACCTGGTCAAACAAAAATACTATAAAATGTTTCTCATGTATGGCTAATTACAACTGGTTTAACAACAATAATGTAGATCAGAATCAAAGTGACTTGATAACTGTCATAAGGTATTTCATTAAAAATAATGTTTATATATATTTTTTTAATTCTTATGTTAATCCCCATACATTACATCATTAGTTTTAGATGAAGTGTTCCATGATTCATTGTTTGTGCATAACACAAAATAATGTTTATATTTATTGCTTATACTGCTCAGTAATCTGTTCTTGAATTGAAAAACAAAAAATCAGAATTAGGATCAGAGTCTTCATTTTTGTTTTCATTTCATATTTTTTTTGGTGTGAGAGCTATGACTGTTTCAAGAAAGTCTACATTGTGTTTGTCTGAATATTAAGTTATCTTAAATGGTAGAAAAATTCTCCATTTCTAGGCTTAGAGTTTTTTCAAAGAAAAACTGATAAATTAGACTTCATTAAAATAAAGATTCCGCTCTGCAAGAGATACTTTAGAAAATGAAAATAGCTAAATCTATTGCAATAATCATTTCACAATACTTGTAAATCAAATCATGTTGTATGACAAACTTTTTCAGTGATATGTCAATAAAACTTAAACTTATCATTTCTCAATTAAACTTTTAAAAAAAAGAAAGAAAATGAAAGACACATACTAAGAGAAAGTCTTTCAAAACACTGATAAAGGGGGCACCTGGGTGGCTCAGTCAGTTAAGCATCCAGCTCTTGATTTCGGCTCAAGTCATAATCTCAGGGTCCTGAGATTGAGCCCATATCAGGCTCCTTAAGATTCTTTCTCTCCCTCTTCCTTGCCCCTCTACACCCCAACTTGTGCTCGCTCTTTCTCTCTCTCTCTTCTCCCTCAAAACACACACACACACATATACCATACACACTCTCACACAGATAAAGGAATGGTATCATACAACTCAATGCCAAAACAAAAAATAATAATAAAAAAAAGAACTAAAAATCCCCACAACCAATCTGATTAAAAAATTGGCAGAGGACTTGAATTGAATAGAATTTTCTCAAAGAAAACATACAGATGGCCAACAAACACATGAAAAGATGCTCAACATCAATAATCATCAGGGAAATGTGAATCAAAATGACAATGAAATATCACCTTATACCTGCCAGAATGCCTAAAATAAAAAAGACAAGAAATAACAAGTGTTGATGAGGATGTGGAGAAAAAAGAACCCTCATTCACTGGTGACGGAAATGTAAATCAGTACAGTCGCTGTGGAAAACAGTATGAGCAGTAACCAAAAATTAAAAAGAGAAATTCCATATGATTCAATACCTCCACTACTAAGTATTTATCGAAAGAAAACAAAAACACTAATCTGAAAGGATACATGCAGGCCTACGCTTATGGCAGCATTATTTAAATAGCCAAGATATGGAAGCAACCTAAGTGTCCATTGACAGATGGATGAATAAAAATGATGTGGTGTATGCACACGCACACACACACACACACACAATATATGCAGCCATAAAAAAGAATGAGATCTTGCCATTTACTACAATATGAATGGACCTAGAGTGTATTATGCTAAGTAAAATAAGACTGAAAAAGACAAATACCATATAATTTCACTCATATGTGGAATCTAAAAACAAAACAAATGAAAAAACAAACAAAAAGCAGAATCACATCTATAAATACAGAGAACAAACTGATGGTTGCCTTAGGGAAGGGGAATGGGGGAATGGGCAAAATGTGTGAAGGGGAGTGGGAAACGCAGGCTTCCAGGTATGGAATGAATACGTCATGGGAACAAAAGGTACAGTGTAGAGAATATAGTCAATGATGTAATAGAGAATATAGTCAATGATGTATGGTGAAAGATGGTAGCTATGCTTGTGGTGAGCAGAGCATAACATATAGAGATATTAAATCACTATGCTGTACACCTGAAATTAATGCAACATTGTGTGTCAACTATACTCAAATAAATTAAAAAAAATAATTTTCAGATAAAAAAGGGCTGGTATGTAAAATATACAACGAACTTACAAAATGCAACAAATGACCCAGTTAATAGAAAATAGGCAAAGGCCTGAACAGCTACCTCACTAAAAAAGATACAGAGATGGCAAGTAAATGTATTGAACAGATGCTCAACATCATACTTCAGGAAATGCAAATTAAAACAACAATGAGATACTGTTGTATAAATGAGACATCGTCATGTCATCAAGAAACTCAAATTAAAACAACAATGAGACAGCTACTAGAGTGACCACAATCCAAAACACTGACAATGCCAAATGCTAACAAAGTTGTAGAGCAACAGGAATTCTCATTCATTGCCAGTAGCAAGGCAAAATGGTACAGCCACTTTGGAAGACAGTTTGGCCACTTCTTAGAAAACTAAACATGCTCTTACCATATGATCCAGCAATCACACTCCTTGGTATTTAGTCAAATGAGTTGAAAACATATATCTACACAAAAATCTGCCTACAAATGTGTATAGCAGCTTTATTCATAATGGCCAAAACTTGGAAGCAACCAAGATGTCCTTCAGAGGCAAATGGATACACAAACAGTAGTACATCCAGACAATGGAATATTATTCAGTACTAAAAAGAAATGAGCTATCAATCCATAAAAAGAAATGAAGGAAACTTAAATGCATATTACTAAGTGAAAGAAGCCAATCTAGAAAAACTACATATATATGATTTCAACTATATGACATTTTGGAAAAGACAAAACTATGGAGACAGTAAGAAGATCAGTGGTTGGAAGGGGATGACGCCAGAGAATTTTTAGGGCACTGAAAATTATTCTGTATAATACTGTAATGGTGAATACAGGTCATCATACATTAGTCCAGCCCACAGAATATAAAACATGAAGAGTGATCCCTGACATAGCTATGGACTTTAGTTACTAATAATGTATAAATATTGGCTCATCATTTTTTTTTTTTAAGTAGGCTCCACACCAATTGTGGAGCCCACATGACCTTGCCCACATGACCCTGAGATTAAGACCTGAGCTGAGACCAAGAGTCAGATGCTTTACTGACTGAGCCACCCAGGCACCCCTAAATATTATCTCATCAATTTTAACAAATGTACCACACTAATAAAAAATGTTAAAAATAAGAGAAATTAGGGTGGGGTGAAGATTAGCCAGATACTTCATACGTTTCACTGTTTTTTCCTGTAAACCTGAAACTGCTGAAGTCTAATCAAACAGGGGAAAGAATGGTTTTCACTTAGTGGAAAAAATGGATACAAGTTGCGAAGGTGACTGACAATTGTGCTTATATTGGTTTTCCAGATTCTTTTTCATTCAACAGTATTATTTCACTCTTTATGCTGTAAAACAGAAAATCAAATATCTGGAGAAATGTATTTTAATGATTATAGTAAAAATACTTTCACCTCCAAAGTCAGAATCTGCTCTTTACAACCAAATAGCTGGTTTTATAATTGGTTTAAACATAGTTTCATACAAAGAGAAACGAATTGAGAGATGATACATCAACCACTTTCTCCACCAAACCCCATGTTATGACAGTATTTGTGAGGCATTACAATTTAGGATTAAGACCTATTTTTAGGGCATTGTGGACTTACTATGTCAGATCTGAAAATATAAGATATTAAAGTCCAGTCTTTGATCTGCTGTCCTTTGCAGTTCCCAAAAGGTCAATTTATTGTGCTTCTTTTTTCTCTTTTTCATATTATCTTACACTTCAGCTTAATATAAATATTAGCTAAGGTTTTTATTTTACTTTGCCTGAAAAAGCAAAACGCACTTAGACTGGACCCTTAGAGTTACTGAAAAAAAGCCGCAAAATGTGCACAAAGAGGTATCAGCAATTATTCAGGGGGAAAAAAATAGGATTTGGAAACTTTCGTTGCATAAAAATTCAATTGGAAAGTGAAATTGTTTTTTTTTTTACTATATGTGAGTAGTTGCACTAAAAACTTAAGTAAAGCCCCTTAAAAAGTAAGTAGTTTCCATGTATTTCTAATATCAGAAATAAACAGTGTATAACTTGTTTTAAAAGCAGAGCATTTGCTTTCATGGCATCCCACTGCATTCCAAAGCTCAAATGTAAAACTAATTTCAACTGCTAGAGGCACCATTGATTTCTAATATATTACACATCTTAGAAAAAAGCAGAAATCTGATGATACAGAGGGCTCCACCAACTACGGGCCCACAGACTAAATTTGGTCCATGGCTTATTTTGTATATCTGACAGTTAAGAATGATTTTCACAATGCTAAAGAGTTTTGAGGAGGAGGAGGAAGAAGAGAAGAGAGACTAAATATGGCCAGCAAAGCCTAAAATATTTACTGTCTAATCTTTTACAGGAAAAGTTTGTGAATCCTAACAAAAACCTTGCAAATCTTACCAAAAAAAGGACTACTCCTTTCCAAATATTTCAGAATTGAAATATACGTATTTTTCTTCTTTTAAGTATGGTGTGTCTCCCAGTAGGATATACCACTACCATGCTCTTAGCCTACCCAGAAAATACATTGGAATAGAACTACATCATAAATAGAATTTCACATTCTATTTGCATCTTTATGCTTTACTTGTATTTATACTTATTAAGATAGATATATCACTGTGCAAGTAATACTTCAGTTCTTCAGCATGGCTAACTTGTATTCTTTTATGTGTTCTAAAATAAAATTTATAAATGTTGAGATGTGGGTATGTGGAGAGGGTAAAGAGGGAAGAAGGACACTGGACTGCTGCAAGAGGAAGCTGACCTCTAATTGTTTCTCGAATGTATCATTTGTTTCATTTTTTCCTTTCTTTGCACAAATGAGAAGGTCTGGCTTTACAAAGGGAACTATAAATTTTAGGATAAAAATTTAAATTTGGGGGTAACTTTTAATGCAGGGACACTATGATTTAAAAATTCTGTATCAATTTTGTTAATAATCTTTTTTCTTCAGATTTTATTTATTTATTTGACAGAGAAAGAGAGAGCACACACACATGTACATGAGAGAGAGAGAGAGTGTGCACAAGCAGGGGGAGGGGCAGAAGGGGAGGGAGAAGCAGACTTCCCACGGAGCAGGGAGCCTGCAGCAGGTCTCCATCCCAGGATCGTGACCTGAGCCTAAGGCAGAGGCTTAACAAACTGAGCCACCTAGGGGGCCCTCAATTTTGTTAATAATCTTTTTGATGAAACTGGATGATACACACATACACTGTATACACACACACACACACACACATCTCCATATATATGGATAAAGCCACTGACATAGGTCTTAGCTAGCACCTAACATACCTTCACTCTGAAACTCTTTCTCAAGGACAAGCCATTTGTTTACAATTTATTTACATCTGTTTATAAGTGATTTCGCATGCGAAAATGATTAAACATAAGAACACACTGTTCAGGGGCACCTGGGTGGCTCAGTCATTAAGCGTCTGCCTTCAGCTCAGGTCATGATCCCAGGGTCCTGGGATCGAGCCCCACATCGGGCTCCCTGCTCGGCGGGAAGCCTGCTTCTCCCTCTTCCACTCCCCCTGCTTGTGCTCCCTCTCTCGCTGTGTCTCTCTCTGTCAAATAAATAAATAAAATCTTTAAAAAAAAAAAAAAAGAACACACTGTACAGAAAGTTCATATCACAAATGAATGAAAGTTCAACTCTAATAACAACTATAACAACAACAACTATAATTTATAATGAATTGAAAGAGCTTTCAGAATAGTTAGCTCTGGAATGTGAAGAAAAAAACAGAATTCATTTTTTCCAGTGGTTTGTCACAGCATCGTCTTCCAGTCCTGTGAGCATGTGCTCACATAGCACCCTGTGTGTTCAACACTGACACACAGAGTTAGATAACAAAACCTGTTTCATTGAGAAAGGGACCACTTCTACCAAGGATACCAAAAACTAAATCTTCATTTCCATTTGTTTGTTCTCAAGGTTATGTAATATTTAAGGGAAGAAAAGAAAAACTTTCCATCAGTCATTGTTGAGTGGACATTTCAATCTATGTCAAAGCAAAAGTCAGCAGCCATCATGTCTTTGAAGCTTTATATCAGGTGACATATTAAATCAGTATCCTCAAAGGGGTCCTCTGAGGAGCTATGGGCAAAAGGTACATACAAAATGCTTCTAAGACAAATTCACAAACAAAATGGAAAAGAACATCTATTTATTTCCAAGAAAAGTAGCAATTCTTATAAACCAACAAAACCCCAAACCGAAGAATCCCCAAAGTACAAACGTACCAAATAAAGAGAAATAAGGAATGGACAGAAATGGAGAGTGGCACATAGGCATTAAGGAAAAAAAGAATCCCAAGATAATATTATTATTTCAGCCAAAATAAGTGAGCATGCTCCTACTGAAAAATATAACTTGAAATCAATTCAGTAAGTCAAGTGGAAGAAAAAATATAACACTTGGCTTTTTCTTTTGATAAATAGTATTTTAAATATAAAAATTCAAAAAGATTATCACTGCATAAGTTATCCCTCATCCCAGTCCTCATGGTGAATTATTCCAAACTAAACATTAGTCATTTTAAAAACAATAATAAAGGCTATAAATACTATATGGAAAGAAATATCCTTATAGATGATGACCACACGTTAATCTTCTACTGGTAAGAGATTTGAAAGTGACTGTAGACAGTTAAAATTTATTTTCATAAAATAACTTAGTAGCTAAGCAGTAGAGTGAAAAAAGGGAGATTCAAATTAGAAGACATGTTATTTTCAAAACAGAAGAACTTGTTTAATTATTTGAGTATAAATATTATTACATCACAGGAGAACAGTAAGAAATTTCAGGCCTCGTGGAAAGGCCACACACTAGGAGGGTGAGAGATCAGTGAAGTAATTATCATACAATGTGGGTGCTACAGGGAAGCTCCAAGCAGGGAAAGCCATCCTCCATGGAAAGTGCAGATGGAAGGACACGTTTTAGCTGCACTGAATTATGGATTTGCATGGGGCTAGGGCAAAACCTCCTGGATGGGCATAAATAATGAAGGTGTAAAAAACAAAGTGTCAGGAAAGTATTCAGTATCCTTAGAGTCATCATTAGCGTTCTACTCATTAGGAGAGTTTTTAAAAAAGGAAACTTCTGACCTTTCTCTATATTTATTAAACCAAAATCTTCAGGAATTGAATTCACAAATCTGAATTAGAAAACACAAAACAAAAAACACCGAAGTTCCTTATTTTGACCACCTACATATTTTACACAGTGAGAGGATTAATAAATTTCACTAAACACACCTGGGTCTTGATCCCATTCACTGTTTAAGCCCATTCCAATATGGATTTTGTACAAATTTCCCTTTGCCAAGGTCACCTGGGGTCTTCACTTCACTAATACCAATGACAATGTTAATTCCTCATCCATATTGGCTTTCTTTCAATCTGGCTGCGCATAAAGCGAGAGTGATCTCCTTCCGTATCTATGATTTGCTTCAGAATGCTTTAATGACTTCCTCTTTCTCTAAAGATCACTTTAAACAGACTGAAGTATTTGGCCCTGCCCTAAATCTCCAGACAGATCTAATGTCATCCTCCCATTTGCTTTCTTTGATCAAACTGTATTAGACTTCTCTCAGTTCTTCAAACACGGAACACCTCCTATGTGATCGAATGAATTGTCTGATGACAATATTTTCTTTTTGCTGCAAAAGTTTTCACTGATCATGCTGATAATGAAATTGTTGTTTTAAAGTCTTATCATCTATTATGCCCAGACTTAAATTTTTCACTCTGTGCACTGTAGTTGGCACAATTTTAATTTCCACAATTATGCCCTCTTGCGTATCAATACGCTCTTCCAACAGTTCCATCTAGACCAAGGATCAGTGAAATGTTTTGTAAAGAACCAGAGAGTAAACAATGTAGGCTTTGTGGGCCAAGAGGAAAATTTGGGCAACTGTCCTTGTCACGCGATAGTCTTTTGTATATTTTATACTTTACACTTAAAAATGTGAAAAAATATTTATAGCTCACGCAAAATCAGGCAGCAGAACAGATTTGGTGCATGGGCTGTAGTTTATCAATGTCTGACCTAGATACGTGACTTGAAACATGATCTACAGGCCTATGATTTTTATACTCAAATCTCCAGCCAAGTCATCTTCTTGTTGCCTACTTGATATATCCACTTGAATTCTAATAGGCATCTCAATTTAATGTAGGGGGAAAAAAGTAAAGCCAATAACACACATGTATCTAACTACACACCTCTGGCACTTAGAATCTATCCCATGTCATCACACCTTCCCCACCTCAATAAAAGACTATAACCATGTCCCTAAATCTAAACACTTTATGTGATTCTTGATCAGTAAATCCCATCAGGTCTATCTTCCAAACAACTTCTAATTTCAACCAATTTTACAACTTCATTGCTACAACTTTAGCAACTTTATTGCTACAATCACAGTCCCAACCATCATCATCCTTCATCTGAACAAGTGAAATAGTCAACTGAATAATCCCTCTTCCCCCACCACTGTATCCCTCACTATTAGTATACCCTTCACACTGCAGGTGGAAGGAACTGTGTAAGAGTAAATCTAATCATATCACATCTGTATCTTAAATCTTTCAATTGATTTGTTTTCTATCTAAACATTGACTGCAAAATCTTAACTAATCTGATCCCTTATAGCCCCTGATCTCATGTCTCTCCCATGCCTTTCCTTTATTCCACCAAACTGGCCTGCACTCCCCAAAAATATCAAGCTGATTTCTATTTCAGAACCTTTATATTTGCTATTCCTTCTGATTGGGACACCTGGGATCTTCGAAGGACCTGACTTTGTATTTTCATTCCAATCTCAACTGAAACATCAATTCCTCAAAGAAAATTCTCTGACCTCCCCATAGTTGGATCACTGCCTCTCCACATGCCTGTTATACTCAACTATACTATCACATTTAATCTTCTTCATAGTAGTACACTTCATAGCATTGATTTAGTTATGTATTTGGCTGCCTTCCTCCTCTATCCCTTTCTACTACATTATAACCAGTTGGGTCTCTGCTTTCATTGCTATATCCCCAGTGTCTGGCATATAGTAGGTACTCTATTCTGATGACCTTGTTGACTACTATGCATATGCTAATCCGGTTGACTAATTTTTGTTACACTATTTCTCTTCTCCCTCTCTGTATTTTTCTCCCTCCTTATCTCTCTTCTGGCTTTCTACTCATCTTTAAAGTTTAAATCATTCTGTGTCCTCAGAATTTCTCCATTATATTGTGAGAGCTTAATTTCCTAAAAAAAAAAAAAAAAAAAAAAATCACAAACACACACACTATTTTGGCACAAAAAGACTTAAGACAGAATACAGTCAGTGTTGTTTAGTATAAAAAGATACATCCTTACCAGGAAGAAAATTCCACCAAGAAACAAACAAACAAAAGCACTTTGGGTTATTCCTTGTTCCCAGATTTGAAGCCAGTAAGTTTTTCTACTTTCAAGCATCCTTGACCACAGAGATGAAAGACATCTACTTAGAGCTATTAACTTATTACCACTGTCTACATTTAGGTTCTAGAAACACAATTTAATATGGTATCAATGTATGTGATAATAATTCAGAAGCAGTTTTAGCAACATTTTCCAACAGAACAAATGCCTTTTCTAATTAGCATCTTCAATTAAGTACCTAAATCTAATGAAGAATAAGTTATACATTATACTAAATTTTCATTGGCTCACTATTGTAGAAAGCTTTTAAATTAATCAAAAACAAGATACTCAGTAATGGAAAAGAGAAAGAGATAAAAGCTTGTTTAATCAATTTAAATTAGAACTTAACATTACTTTAATACACTAGTTTGTAGTTAACTGCAAGAGTAATAAAGCAAAATTATTGAGTCCTAAGTAGTGGCCATTGTCTAATCTGAAAACTCAAAATGAATTACCAAAAAGAAATCTCAAAATCCTTCAATAGCTTCCCAGTTCACTCTAAACAAAAGCCAAAGTCATTAAAATAGCAAGTAAGACTCTACGTAGTCTCCATCCCTTCCTTTCTGTTCTGTTATCTCTCAGATCTTCTACCACCGGCCCCCACCGCCACATGTGCTTTGCTCCAGCCACATTAGTTTCTTGGCTGTTCCTACAAACACTAGGCATGATCTTGCTCAAGATTTACCCACTAACTATACCCTTGCAAGGAACGGTCTTGCCCCAAGTCTCTGTGTGGCTTAGGCCCTAACTACCTTGGGCTTTCAATTGCCATCTTCTCTGTGAGGTCATTCCAGACTATCCAATTAAAATCTGTCATCTTAGAATTCTCTGTTCCCCATTACAGCATTATTTTTCACCATCAACCTTGCCATTCTTTACATATATATGTTGCTCATTGTCTGTCATCGGTCTCCCCCAATTAGAACGCAAGCTCCATGATGGCAGGACTGTTTGTCAATTTTCTTAACTACTTTATCGCTAGCATCCAGAATAGTTCCTGCCTCAAGGTAAAAATTTTATAAACTTTTGTTGAGTGGATGGATATATAGTTTGAGCCATCAAGGAGCACAGAAATAAAGAAAAGACACAAATGAACAATTACAGCACATATTGAGAAATATTGATAGGGTTGTGTATGGTGACCTTTGAAAACTACAGAAAACAACATCAAAATAATAATGTGGAATCTGTGCAGAGACATAGCAGGGGACATCTGAGTTAAGGGACAAAAGGAAGATAGCCAGCTGAAGAAAAAAGAGAAAGGAAGAGCTAACAAAGGAGCATCAGAAGTTACTACAGGAAAAATAAGTTAAAAAAGTCATCGTAAGAACAAAGCATAATATACATTGCATCAAATTATTCTGTCACACACAATTAACAATAAAAACCAAAAACAGTTTATCCTTTGATAAAGCTATAGTTGATAAACAGATCACCATGTGACATGACCAAATAGAAATCTCAGTGCTTCCTAACTTTTGAGAAAAAGCCTTTAGACAAGATTTTGATGATTTAGGGAAGAAAGTTGTTGGATGAGGCACATGTCCCTTAAAGACAAGACCAAGCTTGTGAACAGTGTGTACAGCCTTCAAAATGGAAAGGTGCCAGATTAATATTTTTTGAAGTCTCCTGAAATCTAAGTTGGCAACTTAGAAAATCATGTGTAATTCATGAGCTTTTTAAAGGAAACATAGTGACAGAGAAGTGATTCTCAAGGGTGTCTTTATGCTGAGGTTTGTATGGCATTATAGGTTGAAGAAGAAGAAGTAGAAAGAAATAAAAAGAATTAAGAGTAAGCAGTAATTTCTGCGGAAGACCAGGACATACAGTCTCACCCATGTGACTATTCTGAATTTCTTGACTCCAGTGTCTAGGCTCTTTAGTTTGTTCTTTAGTTTGTGCACAAAAAACTTAAGTTGTATTAAAAGCACAATGTTAACACTTCATACCATGAGATGGCTATGAGGCTGACTACAAAGTTAAGTGGAGTAGGCTAAGTGCCTGCTTGGAGGAGGAACCAGCTCCCTCAGCCACTCTCCACTCTACTTTTTGGTAGTTAAAGTCCTAATAAAAATTTCACAGATTGATTTTTTAATTTACATTATATTTTATTATTATTAGCATGTGTCAGAATACCCTAGTTTATATATTTCTCATACCTGCTCCTATCACTTCTCTTTTTTCTCCTTACTTATTTCTCACTAGTAATGATACCAAGATATTAAAATTCATAGATCACATGATCTGAGAAATTATAATTGAAAAGCTGTAGCTATAAACCTTCACTCAAAGTTGTATACTATCTTCATTTACTGACAGAATTACACAATCACTTAAATTTCTTGAATGAAACAAAAAATGAGGGAAACAAAAATAAAGCTTTTGGGCCACACTGGGAAAAGATTTCAAAGGAGAGAGAGAATGAAATAGAGATGGAGAGAGAATTCTTTATCTATCCTTCCACCCACCCATCTACCCATCCATCCTTTAAAAGTTTTTTTCCCTATCTCTATAGAAAAAAAAAGTAGATGTGTGACAAACACAAAACACAGGTGACTGGCTTAGTATAATTAAATGATTCCAAGGTAATACAGTTTAACAACTGAACAATTATGTTACTTGTTTTATTTGCATAATAAATATTTTCTTTTTAAAAATCATATATATTCCACTTTATCTTAAGGATTGGCTTTATTTAAAAAAAAAGGGGGGATTGGCTTTATTTTCATTTAGTTGGTAGTTTCTGATGTGCAAACCACCTAAGCAGCATAGAAATGGGCAGCGTCCAAGTCAGGGAATGCTACCCTAAGGATATGTATCTATTATTCCATAAGTCAGAAGTCAGGAAAACAGATTACTCAAGCAGATGCTTTTCTTGAGTGATATAAAAAATTGACAAGGGGCATCTACCTGATTGCAGCCCACTGTCCGTTCCTTTCTTCTTATTTGACCATGATGCCCCTAGAGAGATCATCAGCCAACATTTTTACTTAGAATTCAGGATGCATTTCCTATAACATGTTTGTTGTAAGTGGTGGTTGCACATAGGTGAATTAATACTGAGTGTGACGCTTTATGTACATTCTAGAATATGTAGATTTTTGCCTTCCATTCCCACAACTTGATTACTATTTCTAACATGGTTTTTATGGGGAAGAACATCCAGATTTCCCAATGACTTACAAATAATTAACATATAATCTACTGATAAATATAGAGAGCTTATATAAAAAATACAATTTAGCTTTGCTATCATCCCTAAAAAATTTAACTTTAGGTAAAAATAATTTCATTACATTTTGCATGCATATTTGCTATAAGAGTCATACACATTGATACATAATCACAACTCTGGTCTTTGGAAGTCCCAATAATCAAAGTTTAAGACAAAGCTATAAACAATGTAAAGAAAACTTCATTTATGTATTTTAATGTATTATTTTCCAACAAATAGTAAAGTACCATGAAATTTTTATTTAAAAAGATATGTAGTAATATAAAGTTTTCATTTTAAAACTTTTATCTTTAAATTCTGCTTAATTGAATGCCCAAAGTTGAAAAAATTAATATTTAATGAGGATTATTGATCTAAATGATAATATGCTGTTTGGGTTGTACTTGAAATTATTAGATTTGCATATCATGCCTATGAAACCCTTCATTCAATCTAGCTACCTAAAGGAAGTAAAAATTCCCTTAATCATAAAATTAAAGCATTCCATTATGCTTTCTATTAAGTTGTTTTGTCCCTTGAATCACTGTCTATTTTAATTTATTCTTTTAAAAAGAAGCTAAATTACTTAACTTGCATTTACCATCACAGGCTTCACTATAGCTAAGCATGGAATTGATTTCAGGGAATGTTCTTTACAAATGTTGGTCACTATCAAAGAAAAGAATATCCAAGCAATCAATATTGAAGAAAGAATAAAGGGCTTGGACAAATCAAAGAGATGATATTTATTTTTCCTCTACCATTTTAAATATCCAATAAACTATTACCCATTAAGAAAAGCCATAATCCCTGGAAATGATGGCCTCAGAAAGGGTTTTGGCAATCTTGTGTAATACTAAATGTACTATTGGATCACTATTGCAGAAAAACAGTTGTCCTGCTGCATTTTAGTGATCTGACATATTGCCAGAGGAATAAACAACTCTTTTAGCCAACAGAAATGTGATGTAGCTGCTGCCTACAGATTCTTGTTTTAGATCTTGGTGAAAAAAATACTATGTATTAAATATGATTTCCTTCCGTTATTTTTATCAAAAAAGAAAAATGAAATGAGAATTCAACTATAGGCTAATATAAATTCTTAATGGCATGAAAGAAAAACTTTAAAAATCAAAGCCTATTTCATCATTAAAATCTGTTATCTGCATATATGTGTGTGTGTGTGTATATATATATTATCACAGAAAGATACATGCATTTTTGTTTTTGAAAAACATCATCCTATTTCACTTCAAAAATTCATTAAACAAAATTACGTATGGCGAGCAAACAATGTTCTTTTTGAACCATCTTTTCAAAAGAGTTACTAAGTTTACTTTAATATACACAATATTTATTGGCTACTTTGGAAACCAAAGGACTATCAAAAGCTCAACAACTCTATCACAATTATAGAGCACCACTATACACTCTCAGTTCCATCTAGAGTAATGTACCTGCCCGTATACCTTTCCTGTTCATAGTTTTCAACTCTTGAAAAAGCAGAAACAATGTCAAAATGGATTATCCTCCAAAGGAAAAATAAAATGCCTTGGGTCAGCACTTTTTTCATATAAAACATTAAATAGCAATTTGTATCTGAAAAGGCAACACACCTCCAAAAATAATACAACACTTTTCGCAAAACACATTTCATTGATACTAGCTTTGGCATAAACCACTCCATACAGCTATTGATCAAACCAGTACACTGAAAAACCTTACTACAAAGTCTCTGGTCCTTTCCCACTCTGCAAATGAGACTCCAGGACACCACAACCTTGCAACTCGGGTCTACCGTTAATTTCCTCCAAACACACTTGGCAGAGCAATGAGAAACGTCAAATTTTTCACTTAATTTCTGAAGAACATCGCACCCTTTAGACAATATGTTCTTGAAATTTAAAAAATTAAAATAAAAACTACTCAAGGAATGAAACAGGGATCCAAAAGCTTCTCTTCAAAAATATAAAACCTTCAAGTAATACGTTCTTGTAAAATTACACACACACATACAAATATATCTGTATCTCTAGCATCTACCACAACAGAGTGAAGCCAGTTTTGAAGCAGTGACTTCAAATCTGATACACCAACTCACACCTAATTCTAGCTCAACTTAACAAAAACTTTAACAAAAACCTTGGAGAAAGACTGAAACAAATAGCTTAAAACATCAGACTAAAGATCCACATAAAAAACAAAAATAAAGATCCACATAATTTCAAAGTAAAGTGAAACTCATATCCAGCCCTCAAAATACTAAAACATGCCTCCACCTACCTTGGCCTTGTCCATTCCCTTGCTGACCCCAAAGGATCACAGTCATCATTAGCAATTCCGGAGTCCATGTCCACATTCTTCTAGTAACACTTCCTTGTCTTCTGGCCATTGCATTTTAAACTCTGCGTAATCAGTGGGGTAGGCATGAAAAGTATAGTAAATTAAAACCTTAAAAAAAAGTATTAACACTCAAATCCCATATCTAATATGCAATGTGTATTTAAAAATTATCCTTCTTACAAGGAGATATATTTGAAAGTCACGCCTCTCTTTGGGATTCTCACAATGATGATTAACATGAAACCTCACTCATCTTTAACCTCATATTCCAAACATTCATCCGAATGATATTTTTCAATAGCAGCCTGCAAAATAGGCCATAAAACCTGTGAATATTTAAAAAGTATTTCCAAAATATCTACTGGAAATCAGTCAGGCAAAAAATTGTACATGGACACTACTTATAATTTGTTGAGGTAAATTGATACACGTCATCTCTATGTACACATACAAAAATGAATTTTCAACACATTTATGTAAGTTTAAACTAAGTATTTCATAAAATATTTTTGAATTTAATTATATTCTAGTTATATCAGTAACTTTACATAGATTTATCATGTACACAAAACTAATCTTGTATACTTAAAATTGAGAATATATAGAAATCACTAGACATTTGCAATTCCAGTATCAGATATATGTATATACACACAGAGATAAAATATGATATCTCACATATAAAATATATTTGAATGCTTGCTTTGACACTGATGTTAATAATGAAAAATTAAAATGCTTAAATGTCCACCAAATAGATGTTATTTATTCATATAATTGAACGATATATAGTAGCTAAAATGAATAAACTTAAGCCACATGTACCAACATGGATAAATGTCAAAATTTAAAAGGTGAGCAAAAATAGCAAGTTGCAGAATGACAGGTTCAATACTATAATAATATATATTTTATGTGTAAAAGTAAATTGCTAAAATTGTTTATTTTTATATATGCATAAATATGTACTTCAACGTAATGCTGCATAAAATGGTAAACACCTCCATTGCCCAAATTAGGAAATTACAAGATTGAAATTTAAATAGTTATCAAGAGGGGCGTCTGGATGGCTCAATCAGTTGAGCATCTGACTTGATCTCAGCTCAGGTCATGATCTCAGGGTCCTGGGATCAAGCCCTGTGTTGGGCTCCCTGCTAAGCGGGGAGTCTGCTCGAGATTCTCTCTTCCTCTCCCTCTGCCCACTGCAATAAATACATTAAAATAAATAAATAAATAAATAAACAAACAAACAAACAAATAGTTATCAAGAGGAAACTTCACTCAAAGATTACCCCAAATCCCAATTTTTCCACAATTGACAAAATATGGAGCTAAGGAAAGTAAATTTAATGATTTCCAGAATAAGCCCTGTATTCAAAATGCTACATAATCATAATTCTAGCAAACTTGGAAGCCAATCTAGGCATCCAGAACTTTTCCTTCTCCCTTTCTCCCACATTAAGAAAGAGGACTTAATTACCCATTTAAGTACTTGCCCACCTAGGCACCCCAAACTCATCCTGCTCATTATAAACAAGCAAACAGTCCAAGAAGGTTGCAATGACATCTCCACGCTCAAGTGTAATACAATGATGACACAAGATGACAGTATTAGCACTAATATTTCTTGAAATTTTTTTAAATTCTACATTATTTTACTCTGCTAAATGCCTTATATTTCTTGTCTCATTCAGTTCATACAGAAACCCTATGAACAAAGCAATTTAAAAATCACCATTTCATAGCTAAGAAAACAGAGGCTTAGAGAAAAGCCACACAATTCTCAATCCATATGATTTGTAGCCACCATTGTTGTGATTTGTGCCAAAACAGAGTGACCTCAGAGCCTATTCTCTGAACAATGGATTACTAAGCAGAAATGTAGCCCTAGATATAACTACAGTCCAACAATCATTCCAAAAAGGATACTGAGAAAGAAGAAGATCTCCTGCATATTGAACCTCACATATTCATTCCAAATAAACATCTTCAAATTGAAAATCATTAGAACCATTCAGATCAATTGAATAGTCACAGTTAATCTCTAAAAGAATCAACCCTTTCCAGAGAAATATGGGGTGTCCAGGGCAAATCTCAAGCCCCTGCCAACACACATTAACATTACTGATAATTTTACACTGAAGAATAAGATGAGTAATATTTTAAAAGAGCAAAGGAGCTCCTGGGTGGCTCAACCGGTTAAGCATCTGCCTTTGGCTCAGGTCATGATCCCAGAGTCCAGGGATCTACCCTGCATCGGGCTCCCTGCTCATCAGAGAGCCTGCTTCTCCCTCTGCCCCTCACCCTGCTTGTACTCTCATTCTTCCTCAAATAAATGAATAAATGAATAAATCTTTAAAAAAAAAAAAAAGAAGAAGAGCAGAGGTTATGCCTGGTTATTTGTTTAGGGAGCAGGGTAGGAGATTGTTACCAAAGGCCAGCCTTAGTAGGGTATGTGTGCGCTTGTGTGATACATGTACACATTCTTTTAACCACTAATTTGAAGATCTTTGTCCCCTTCTAATCACTTCATAACCATTTTTTAAGATTTTATTTATTTATTTGAGAGCGAGCGAGAGAGAGCACACAAGCAGAGGGAGCAGCAGAAGGAGAGGGGGAAGCAGGCTCCCCGAGGAGCAGGCAGCCCAACTCAGGGCTCCATCCCAGGACTCTGGGATCATGACCTGAGCCGAAGGCAGGTGCTTAACTGACTGAGCCACCCAGGCGCCCACTGCATAACCATTTTTATCTGGTACCAGCAATGTCAAAATTCAGATTTAAATCACCCTTCAATGGATTGCTTTGGCAAATTTATATTTATTTAATATTTCCTGAACCTCTGCTAGTCTACACACAGTACTCAATTTAAACGATGCCTTTTTTTAAATATACATTCTATATAGAATTGAGGTAGTATTTGAAAAATCTAAAAACACTCTTCAGAAAGGATTAGCTTATAAAACACCAGTTCCACTATATATTTTAATAAAATTTGAAAGGGCAGATGGCATTCAAATTGTTATTATAACAAAAAAAATGGAACCTTCCTCTCTGATTTGATGTTCATAGAAAACTAATATTTTATAAATGCCAAGTTACTATGATGTGTTATCTATATACTGTTCCTGTCATTCTATAAATACAAAAATCATAACTTTTATGAAACTTTTATATAAAGTGCTCACATAATGTAAAATCAATACGTTTTTCCATTTTTGTGAAAGAAAAAATAACTTTTAAAAAGTATGCTAGATGAACCAGAAAATAAAGTAACATTTACCATAAAGACATGCCATGGAATTCTCTAAATCTTTTTTTTTAACACTCTTTTCATGCATTTGACAATATAAAGTAGATGAGGAACGTTGGCTTTAAGTACTTTTACTTGTTACTTATTCTTTAAAGACTGGAATAAGTCCTAACACATGGATAATTGAGTCCATTGTGCTTTTCTGTCATAAAATAGATTTGATATTCCCTAAGCAGAGAAGACCTTAAGACTTCAGATTGATAATGACTATATAAAACACCTTGACTCAACAGTGTTCACCTGACTATCTTAATGTTAAACGTCACCAAAGGGGAAAAAAAAAATGTTGAGAATGTACTGCATGTTATTTCTTGTTATACATAATAGCAAAATTAGTTGGGTTGTGCAAGGATTTTGGAGCAAACAGCACTATGAGACCGTGTCATAAAGTACTGAGGTTCACCAGTATATTTACAGGATGTTCCTCTGTCAGATGATGCCCACAGTGATACCATCTGATCTGAGGGAGGCTTCGTACCTATAGGTACCAACTAGGGAGGGAAGTCCTGAATTAAGGATCCTAGCTGTAGAATACCTACCATCAACACAAGTGGAAGTTTCCATTACAGACCATCCCTTCATTATCTCTGCAATTTCTAAAATCTTCTGCCCTCTCCCAGTAGTTCCATTTCTAATGTGGATCTTCTAGATGTTCTCTTCCACTCCAGCCAGTAGACCTGACCAGCCATCCTGGATTGTATGTACATATGAAATTTGTTCTTAAGTGAAATCTATTTCTGCCAGATAAGTAATGCCCCCAGACTTGTCATTCCATTGTCATCCATAGGCAGTAGCTCTGGTCAGCTTTTATAGCAACTTCTTTAAAAAACAAAAACAAAAACAAAACTCTTCTCTGGAACAAAGTTTCCTTGCAAGACTCTCTCTTGACAATAGTCCTCTTTGCTGAAGTGCTTCTCAAGTGAGAGAGCTGGGCAGTGCCAACAAGCCTCCAGGTTGTTGCTTCTTTTGCTTAACTTCTCCATTAAAAAGCAACCTCTTGGATCACCCTTTTAAAACTAGAGACCAAAGAATCAAATGGGATCAGGAAGTGACCATAGCTCACAGGTCATCAATTCCTCTTCTCAGCATATTATAGGAACACAATCTAAGCCAGAAAAACATAGAACCCATTACAGCTCTCGAGTTCCAGTTATTAACATTGATTTTTTCAATGGGAAATTTTCATTAGAAGTCATCACATGACTTACATTCAGTAATAACTTAGATTAAGATGTATATATTGGAGCCTCACTTTAATATTGTCCTTGGACTAGGTGCCAGAGTCATTTTTAAAAGGGCCTTTTTTGACATTAGTAAATTCTTATAGGTAGGATCTATCTCAGTTCAAAATATATCTTGTATGCAATGGTGACGGCCAAAGTCCTGTATAATCCAAATTAACACTGCAATATGTGTAAATTTAAGTGTAGATATAATACATGAATACATTTATATTTATCCATTCTATTTTTCAACAGGATAAAATTTAGAAGCTGAAAATATGACTCTAGGCCACCATGTTTCAGAATAAAAAGCCCAGACAGTGATAAGAAACTTAGATGCTGACCCTGTTTGATATCTTTGACAAATTAATTAATCTCTTTAAGATTCAGTCTCTACATATGTGACAAATGAAAAAAAAATCTCTAAAATTCCTGTAAGCTATAACATATTAAAATTATACTATGTCATTAGTTCAGGGGAGACTGATAAATCATTTGCCATTGGCATTTTTAAAAACCAAACATCTTAAAATGTAACATAACATGCATTTCTGTCCCAAAGTGTGGTCCACAAATGTTCTGCCAAAGAAATAAGGCAGATATCTGGTAAAATGTATAGTCTTACATATCACTGTGGACACAGTACCTCTGGAGATGAAGCCTTGGAGTATACATTGTAATAAATCTTGAAAATGGTTAGTTTTTAGTCATAAAGTTAGGAATTGCCGGTTTACACCATCACACTTAAAAATTATACATAAATAGATTTAATAGAAATCCAGCCTTTCTAATATTAATGATAGAAAGCTTTATATTCAGACTGACTTTTCAGAAAAATGCGATATTAAATAGTGACTAATCATCTATGTCTAATTTTAAATAAATATGACTAAGTGTCCTGAAACAAGTTTAGCATTAATCTCCCTATTGTTTGAGATCCCAAAGGAACCACAGGGGCCTAAAATCTCCCCAGAGAGGCTGAGTGATTTATCTTCCTAAATACTGTGGAATTACTGAAATAGCATATGACCATTGCTGCATATCCTGATATCCTCTCAAGTGGACTTAAAGATAAACCATCTCTGGACTAGATTCCCTGACCTCATTAAGATAGGATAAGGAGACTTTTAGCTTTGGAAACTACAGGAAGTGAATAGTTCCATGGACACCAATAGATCCATGTATACCACTGGATCCAGTGGTCTTAAACTGATTAATTCACCCAACACATATGTGTCAGATATTATACTAGTTACTGAACTACATTGATGAACAAGAAAGCCAGGGTCCCTACACTCTCAGGGCTTGAATTCTACAGAGAAAGTCAGGTGCGGAAACCTAATTAAACAAAGAAAAGAAATCATTACAAAATGTGTTCATATGCAAAATCAAACCAAGAACTGGATGAAAAACAGAGTAAGGGTGTGGGGGGGGACATCTGATAGAGTAGACTTTAGCCACTTCTTTCAGGTGATCTGAAAACAATAAGAGCTAGCTTTGCATACAGTGCGAAGAGTCTCTTAGGAAATGAAACCAGAATTTTCAAGGGCCCTGATATGAGGATGATCTTGGCATGCAGAAGTAATTAAAAGTTATGAATCTCATTGGACTGAAGCAGGAATAAAAGACTGATGTAATGTGACTAAAAGATAAGAAGATGTGATATTATACAGAGCTATATTGGTAATGGCATAAATGTTGGTTTTAAGTCCAAGTACATTGGAAAAGTAGGAAGAGATATGAACTGATAAACATTTTAAGATATCACTTTGGTTTCTAGGTAGCTAATAGAGTATAGGGAGTTAAGAATAAAATTAGGTAGACTAATGATGAGACAGGATAACAGAGTAGGTAAGATCTGCATCTAGCTAGACTGAACATAAGAAATAAAAATCAGTGGGAAAATTCTAGATATATTTAGAAATAATATTTTTTAAATGAATGTTGGATTGGGTCTTGTAGAATACAGAGGGAAAACACAAAAAAAGACCATTAAGCTTCTAGCTTATTTACCTGAATGGTTAGCAGTACCATTTTCTAAGACATGTTTTCTCTGAAGTATCCATACACTGCTGTCAAGTGAGGCATGGACTTTCAGAGGTAAAATCTGGGACAGGCTCTAAAACTGGAAATTACTAGTTTTTTAATAGAGAGATGGTGTTTAGAGCTTAGAGAGTATGTACGTGTATAGAGAGCAGAGATTAGGATGACACCCAAAGAAATATCAATATTTAGTAGTCATGACTAGAGGAATAGAAACACATTGTTCTATTATTGGTAGGGAAATAGACCTTAGGGCTATAGATGAACCATGACATCTGAACTCAAAACGGTGAAAAATGAAGACAGCAGAGTACAAATGAATTGTGAAGGAACAACAAAAGCTGTCGCCTAGGATGAATGTCAATGCAGATAAAGAATTGTAGGAATGAGGATACCTGAGCAAATGAATTAAAAGAGGACTGATGTCCAGATGGTGGAATATCTGACATTAAGATATTGATGGTACACATACTGGTATAGAAAAGGAAGATTTGCGGTGCCTGGTGGCTCAGTCGTTAAGCATCTGCCTTTGGCTCAGGTCATGATCCCAGGACCCTGGGATTGAGTCCCACATTAGGGCGGGCTCCCTGCTCAGCCTGCTTCTCCCTCTCCCACTCCCACTGCTTGTGTTCCCTTTCTCGCTGTGTCTCTGTCAAATAAATAAAATCTTTAAGCATGCACTAACTAGCATGCACTATCTTCCAACTGTAGACTTCAAGCAAGACAAATATATAGCATTGTACTTCAGGGCAAGCTATAATGAGTGAAAAAAATGAGAATTTGTTAAATCAATATAGAATGCTCCTTGCTTCCCATAGTTCTGATTGTCTATAGTCTAGAAGTCCAAGTAATCAATCTCTCTGCTACATGTAACCATCATGGCATTCCGGAAATTCTACAGGACGCTTTTTACATGTGGATTTGGAAAAGAGAACAGGAAAAAAAAATGCTTTGTTGTGCTCTGTATTCTACGGCAACATAAATTTTGTGCTACATGCTAGTGTTGGATTGTGATTGCCCAAACCTCTATGTGAAAGAGGTAGTTTAGTGAGCAATAGTCTTGAATTTAATAAGCCTGACACTGGTTGGCTCAGTTACTAATTGGGTAAATGACCTTGCATCAATTATTTAACCTTTCTAAGATAAATTATCTTCAGTGCATAATTGAAGAGGCTGGATTCCTTTCACAGGTGACATTTATGTTGATTTCAGTTGGCTTATATCCTGCTAAACTGTAAATTGGTCAACATAGAACTTTTTTCTAGACTTCACAATTCCACAAGACCCTTACACTTGTCTTTCCTAATTCAGCAGGAATTATCTGAACTAAATGAATTTATGTAGGGCTTATTATTTTAATATATAAGCTACATCCAAGTAGTTCCCATGAAGTTCTAAGCTCGTTAAAGGGTCTTGATATGGAATGTAGAGAAGATGGTCACCTCCCTTCATTCCCATCTTCCAGCTGCCTTCAATGCCTTGAAGTTTAGTTACACTCAAAAATTAGAATTCCGAGAGAGCTTACCTAAATGAGAAATCAGGCTAATTTCTCAATAAAAGTGTTCTAGAATAATAAATGCATTTCTGGTCAAAGCACTGGGATTCTGGAAATAATAATTTTCCTAATGAGGCACAGGAACTGTTACTGTAAAAAGTTGGTATATGATATCTGCCAAGTTCAAATGAGCTTCATTTTTAAGGGCCTTCTTCTAGGGCCAAGTATGATGACTCAAATTAGTGAACTTAAAAATTGTTTTAAAATGCTTGATGGAGACATTTCAAAGTATGATCTGAGATTTATCAGTCTTACTTTTGCCGAATTCGATGTGCCACCAAGATTTAATCAGATTAATCAAATACCATAAACTGAAACATACTGGGGCTCAGTCTTTAAGCGTCTGCCTTTAGCTCAGGTCATGGTCCCAGGGTCCTGGGATCGAGCCCCACATTGGGCTCCCTGCTCTGCGGGAAGCCTGCTTCTCCCTCTCCCACTCCCCTGTTTGTGCTCTCTCGCGCTCGCTGTGTCTCTGTCAAATAAATAAATAAATAAATAAAATCTTTAAAAAAAATTGAAACATACTGTTCCTTACAATCACCTTAAGAACTTTTAAACAGCTCAAACCTAGAAGATACACTTTTAGTAATAATTTACTTGAGTGCATAAGTTTTATTTAACATAGTTATTTAGAGACGTTTTTAACAAAGGAGATTTGCGAAATTAAGGCATAATTTTTTTTAAAGATTTTATTTATTTATTTGAGGGAGAGAATGAGATAGAGAGAGAGAGCATGAGAGGGGGGAGGGCCAGAGGGAGAAGCAGACTCCCTGCTGAGCAGGGAGCCCGATGTGGGACTCGATCCGGGGACTCCAGGATCATGACCTGAGCCGAAGGCAGTCGCTTAACCAACTGAGCCACCCAGGCACCCCGGCATAATTTTTTTAAGAAACCTTCTAGGGGTTGTTACTTAAGTTACTATAGAGAATTTCAATTTATGAATCTGATGCCATTAATCATAAACTAAAGAAAAAGTAACTGCAAAACTTCATGAGAGGTAATATTTGTTATAAAGTTGTGTCATTAGTTTCAATTGGATATATTCCATATTACTGGGAAATGTTAAGAATTTCATTCCTTTGTTCAGCAAAGCCTTTATTCCCTGGATGAACATCATACTCCCCACAGACATAATGATCAACATATTTGTCAGATTTGTCTGCTGGTTTCCTGTAAGCAGTTTACAAAAGATAAAGGACAATAAAATGTAAAGATGCACAATATTTAAAACTGTCATCAAAAGGAATATTCTTTGAGTTTTAAGAAAACATGTCTTAGTTTTCTGAACCATTACCAAATTAGAGATGTTGAGGAAATTCAACCCTTCATAATTCTATTTTCTTTTAATCCTGTTGTTCTGGAAAACTGTCAGGTTCACCAACTGTAGAACTTTGCTTCTTCTCAGCAGCTTATCTATCACTTTTGTCACACTTTTCAAATGTTTCCACCACTGGACTATGTCTTTATTACTTAACATAATGTCCTATACTTAAATGGTTGGTGAATGTATTATTAGAATGGATAGTAGAAATTGGATTATCAGTGGGATATCCTATTTCTCCCTATTCTGGTCTTCAAATAACTCAAGCTGTCCTCACAATCCTAACCCTTATCAGGGCACTGGTCCAAATGACCCTGGATTATGGTACTCTTAAACTAAAATTATTAATGATTTTACAGTGCCAGAAAGATTATAGGATTATCCAATACATCCCTGAATATACCATCCAAGCTTCACATAATCAGAGGACACTTAGATTTTATTAGCCTTCAAAAGAACCACTTTTTTAAACCTACATATCATTTGTTTACATAAACAAAACAGTTCATCTTTCTACATTCTCACTATGCTGACATGAAGGACTTTCTTATGAAAATTAATTCTCAATTCTTTCCTGAAATATCCACTCAATTCTATAGCAACCATCTACAGCAAAAAAAAAAAAAAAAATGTGGTTTAAATGTGTTAGTTTCTTATTGCTGCTATCACAAATTAACACAAACCCGGCAGCTTAAAACAACATAAATTTATTTTCTTATGGTTCTAAAGGTTCAGAAGTCCAAAATGAGTTTTAGTGGGCTAAAATCAAGTCATCATCCAGGCTATGTTACCTCTAGAGGCCCTAGGGGAAAATCATTCTAGAAGTTGAGTGTATCCTTTGTCACCATCCACAAAACTTATTACTCCAACCTCTCCTTCAGTCACCCCCATCTCCTTCTAGTATGATCTTTTGTCCTCCCTCTTATAGGGTCACTTGTGATTATACTGGGCCTACACAAATAATTAAAGATAATCTGTGCATTTTAAGGTCAGATGATTAAAAACTTTAATTCCACCTGCAACCTTAATTCCTCCTTGCTATGTAATACAACATATTCTCAAGTACTGGGGATTAGGATGTTGACTTATTTGGGAAAACATTATTCTACCTACCATACTAAATAATTGGAAAAAGGTAAAATTATGTATAATGCACTGCTAACTCTGGCAATGAAATATTACATTACAAAAAGATCTATCACAAATTATTTTAAAAGGTGTTAGCTACTAGGTTATTGATCAGTTGTGGTATATTCTAGAAAAATCTCATGTCCTTGATGTTAACCCATAACACACACAAAAAAAATGGTCTTTTTAAAATTATAAAGGAATATTCAAGGCAACCTATAGAATGGAAAAGGAACTATAGTTGTTATACCTCAAGAGGCCTGATTTCTGCATATTATAACCCTAGCAGTATGTACAAACACACAAAATTCCTTTCCAACACAATCTGGATGCTATTTCCCCCACATTTACCAAATGCTTTTATTCTCACCACTGTTTACATTAAGTCCTATTTTCTTTAAAGCTTACCTTCATTAGTTTTTTTTCCCCCTTGGCTACCCCTTATTTTTCTCCTTGAACTTGATTTCATTTCTTATGTATTCCATATGCTCACACACGTGATTATGCTCTGCTTTACAAGATTCTCTCATTCTCTCATCCCCCCCCCCACACACACAAGTTGCTTTGTCTGCATGACTTATCACCTTAAGTCTCCTGCTCAAGCTCTGTCTCCAGCCTGAAACTTAGTATTTTTCAACTTGTCCTCTAACTTAAACTTCATAATGAAGTTAAGCCCCTGTTTGAAGGAATAGTAGGGTTTCTGCCCCTAAAAGTCTGGGTAATGCATAGAAACACATTTGGGAATATAACTGACTTTTATGTACAGAAGCCAGATGCATTTCATGCCTATGTGTGCTGAGGGAAACAAGTTCATCTCATATATCACAATAAGCATCTGTTCCACTAAATTCCACTGCCGGATACTCATCATACTTAGGCAACAAAACACTTAAGGAAATAAAAGCTCTTTCCAATAAAAAAAAAAAAAAGTACATCAGAAATCTCTGTTAAAAAAAAAAAAGTCTTCCTCTACCAGTTAAGCCCAGAGTAGGAACTACTACTAAAAACAAAATAATTATTGAAATATAGTTTCTGATAATGCATCTTGGCTTCTACCCTGTAAAATTTAGAGAAAGTGATGTGTGAGTTTATATTGGAAAGGCTGCTTTCAACAGCAAAGAGTGTGTTCTGATGTTTGAATATACTTGGGAAAATGCAGAAATTTAAAAGAACTAACAGAAAACAAACTGGTTCATGGACATGAACCTGAATATACTTTTACAGACAGTTTTATAGTTTTATTTACAGCATGAATAAATTCATACTACAATTTTGTTAAAATATCACAAATATCTCTATATAAATAATTTCCTCCATTTTTTAAATTTTATTAGCAATATATATTCTAATAGATTTAGTGTTCACATGAGTTTCAACATTTCCTGCCAAAGTACTTTGTCCTTTTGTCTACTGGACCATTCTTATTGATTTATTGAACTATCTTTATGTCAAATATGTCAAATGAATTGCAAATACTTTTTCCTGATTTGGCATTTTCTTTTTATACCTACTCAGGGTATCATTTGAAATATTAAAGTTTTCTACTTTAACAAAGTCCATCAATCTCTATTAGTTTCTGTCTTTTGTTGGGCTATACTTAGGAAAGTTAATTTAGCCCTAATATTATAAATGATATTTGCCTATAGATTTTTTCTTTATATTTTGAGGCATTTACTCAATGCCTACTGTGAAATTGATTTTTATCGATGGTGTAGTATAACTTTTTGCAACTATAAAACACATATAGCCAATTACTTGAACATTATTTTATGAATCACTTATTTTCCCACTGATCTGAAAGACTGTAACATACATCAGATTTTAAGTTTACTGAAATTATGTAACCTTATGTAATTATGAAATTATGTAAATTCAAGCATAACGGCCAGCTTTACTTCTTCACCATTATCCCCTGAAGGGATGGATGGAGGAATTGCTTTCTTATGGTTTCAGTGTGTAACATAACGTGGTTTAAATGACATTTGAACAACACGGAAACTTTATTTTCTGGTTCTGAACTGTGTTTCAGCTTGACCAATCCATCCTGCAATTTGTCTTTGAGGGTAGAGACTGAATTTTGTGATAGCTACATTTCTATTAGGTGCTCAAAAACATCTGTTTAATGATTAGATTGATCGATATCTGGTTTTCCATTGCAGTGGTGCTACCACACTGACTAATTTTCACTGGCTTTTCTCCGTCAAAAATAAAACATTCATCACAGTTTTGCATGTGGCCATGTGCATGTACACATGCCCTTTCCAGAGACACACTGCTTTCCCAACATCAACAGAGATTGTAAGATATTTGTTCATTCCAAAGGTCTGGTCACAAAGGAAATAACAATGGAAAGCCATAAATGTGAGACTGGAAAGAACAGAATATGGAAGATGAAATTACCAAATAAAATTTCTCCTTTTTTAATTTGTTGCTAATGGAGTGAGAAAAGTAATGAATGTAAAAATGAAAGTACACAGTGTAGGTATATATCACATGCACTCATTTTCATGATGGATATATGTATACAGATAAGTATGGGCTAAATAACATGCCATCTGTTTTGTATTTATAATACACATATATGTACATACATACACAACAAATATGAACAATTTGCATAAAATTTCACTTCTATTCATTTCCTTAGCTAAAAACTGAAAAGCATTTAAATCAAAACCAATTCATTTAGAAGTGTTTTTAACCAATATCTCCCATTATCCTCATTTTTATGGCTCCTTATGTTGCCACTTTATGTCAATTTTGCCATAATTTATACATATTTGCAACAGTCACCTTAAGAAATCAACCCTTTGGCTAAGATCTCTAAAACTGAATTTGTGTCAGTGTATGTGTAGGCACAAATACTCACTTAACATAGAAAGGTCAATTGCAAAACTTTATATACATATATCAAAAAAGACAGTCCTGGGGTGCCTTGGGGGTGCAGTCCGTTGGGTGGCTGACTCCTGGCTTCGACTCAGGTCATGATCGCAGGGTCATAGCATCCAGCCGCACATTGGTCTCAGCACAGAGTCTGCCTGAGTTTCTCTTTCTCTCTCCCTCTGCCCCTCCCCCCTAAATAAATAAATAAATCATTTTTTAAAAAGACAATTTCACTCAGAGGTTTTGTTATCTATATATTTTGTTCTGTTAATAAAATCAATATATTATATATCTTGGTAATAAACCTGTTTGTTTTCATTTGCTTGCTTCCATCTGATCTGCCACATTGATATAATACATTGACAATTTGATACTTCACCACAGTGAATACAGTTATCAAAAAAACAAAAATTAGTGAGCTGCAAGAAAATATATTTTTTGATGAATCAATAATGTAAAGTTCTCAGTCAGTGGTACAGCCAGGTGAAAAAGAATGAAAATAAAAGTTCTCAAGGCCAGTGAATAACAATAATGATACTGTATTCTGCACATCAATCACCATCACCATAAATCTGTGAAACCCATATTGCCAAGTATTTCACCTACAGTCTTAACAGTGATTAACAGACATGCTGAAGTAGTGAAACTGAAATGAGACTTTGTACAAAAAGTGATATTCAAAAGCATCTTGAAAATTTATCATTCTACATCTGGAAATACCGCATTTGTCATTGTTACCCACACAAATCTTGATTTTATTTCCCTAATATCTAGCAAATATGGTTTTAGTGAAAATGTTCAGATTTGTATAATACAGTGTGTGAAACTGCTGAGTGATTATAAAAGAAATTTACAACAAATCCTGATTATACAAATTTGCCAGTAGTGGCAGCAAAATGTAACTTACAGAAAATGTCATTATCTTTCCCATAATCCTCAGCAGCACCACCCATTCTTCACTTTAGATAATCGATGTACATGATCTAAGATTCTGGGCACCTGCCACCTCAACACACACCCTCTAACCTGGCCTTCCAATCAAACTGCATCTTACAAGCCTTTCTACGTAGGAGTTTAGAGCCACCACGAAAAATACATAATTGTTGCAGGTACTGAAATGCCTCCCTTTGAAAATTCAGAACACACTAGCCTGAAAATAACAAATCTAATTTTTAAAAATTGCTTTAGAACACTGTGAACTCTATGAAATAAATTGTGCTGGGATTTGATAACTTTCTTCATTTCAGCCTGTTTCATCTGTTTTCTTGTTATTTTTTTCCACGTAGTCACAGTTAACAACAATAGATTCATTGTTAAATTTCACTAATTAATTATTCCACAAAATAAATCATTTCCACCACCTTTCTGATGCCCCTACTGTTCTGGTTCCATATAATCCTGGGTTTTTTTTTTTAATGAGTTAGCTTTTGGTTAAAAAAAAAAAACCCTGACTTTTATTGTTGAAAAAGCCATTATTTCTTCTTATAAGCTTTATAATGGCAAACATCCACTAGATCTTGTGATCAACCTAGAGAAAATTAATCATATTATTTTCATATCAGTTAATAGTAAGAACTATGTCATTTACTGTCCTCAAATCCAGTGCTATGGATAATAAGTTTTCAACCCAGAGACAGTTGGTTGCATGAGCAACATGAAGAAGACAACCAGCAGTCCTATACCCACACTGAGACATGTCCACACACACTTGCTTCCACAGCCAAAGTAATGCCATATGTCCTCAGTGATGTGGGTGGGCAAAAGTAACAGTTGGCCTGCTAAAGAGAGCCATATGTATAGGCAGCCTATCACACCACCCTTTTTACTTATGGTTGCTGAAAGCTTAGTTGAAGTTCTTGTTCTCATGAATAGCATGGCTGGAGAAGATGCTTCCATACTAGAAAAATACCATTTATTGTGCAACTGCTATATCTCTGGACATGAAAGCAAAAATATGCTTGTGCATTACTCTTCTTCTTATAAACAGCTACATAAGCATCAACAGAGTTCCTTCTCCCAATCTCACCTTCCCTCACTAAAATGCTTTGTATTTATGTGCAGGTTTATCAAAAATGAACATTCATAATCATCCTTGTTTAATTCCATGTTATACGAACCTCTATTTGTAGCTGGATATTCATAAAATTATATTGTTTGACATTAAAAATGTTAAAGAAAAATAAAAATATTTTAAAACTTAAAAGTTTTTAAATTAATTTTGGAAAGCAAGGAGATAGTAATAAGCAAAACTGCATTCCACACACCTTATCTTTTTTTTTATTTTATTTTTTTTATTCTTATGTTAATCCCCATACATTACATCATTAGTTTTAGATGTAGTGTTCCATGATTCATTGTTTGTGCATAACACCCAGTGCTCCATGCAGAACGTGCCCTCCTCAATACCCACCACCAGGCTAACCCATCCTCCCACCCCCCTCCCCTCTAAAACCCTCAGTTTGTTTTTCAGAGTCCATAGTCTCTCATGGTTCGTCTACCCCTCCGATTTCCCCCGCTTCATTCTTCCCCTCCTGCTACCTTCTTCTTCTTCTTCTTCTTTTTTTTCTTAACATATATTGCATTATTTGTTTCAGAGGCACACCTTACCTTTTACAAGGTAAAAGAAAAACATGGCTTTTGGATGATTCTAACAGCTTTGCACCTTAACAAGGGTTTCTCTGGAATTTCCACAACTGCAAAGATAATTCAGCTATTATACTGATAATAAAATGCATAGTTTTAAGGTCATTCTTAATACTGTGATCAGATAAGATAATTTACTTTTCTCCTAATGGCTTCTTTTTGACAAATGAGAGAGCTTTTAGGAAGGACAATGCTCCCTGCACAACAACCAGTAAAGCATGTCACATTCATTTACAACACAATTTTAAGAAAAATGAAGGACAAACTTGTGAGACAGTAAGAATTCATCTGCATTAAATTAATTTGAGCAGGGCATTTCATGTTCCCTTTGGCAACAATGGTATAGGGGAGGAAATAAATCCATCTTATACAACAGTTCTCTTTTGGATTACAGAAAGATTTGAAAAGTTGACATGACCATCATTAAATTTCTCCTAGAAGTCTACAGTTAGTGTATATAACTCATGAGACAAAATATTCACAACGAATATTTGTGAAGAGCACCAGTTATTATGGAACTACTAAATGACATCCCCTTGAATATGTCCTGAGAAGTTCTGGCTTTGTAAACAAGAGCTAATTTCATAAATAAGAACTATCATAGATACTGCTCTATGTAATTTAAACTTAAGCCATCTAGATGTTAGCCTTGACATGTGATGGGTTTAATTAATATTTTTGACCCTAGAAGAACAAATTATTTCACTTATACTTTACTAAAATTAGAGATAATAAATTTAAGGGATCAGCATCTGTTGTTGGAAAATTATCCATCAATATCTTCTAATGGACCTAAAAAAAACCCAAATTTACATATTTTCCCACAAGGAAGCAAACACGTTAATTTTCTCAAAGCACACAAATATTACTCCCATTTGTGGTAAGCTGAGTAATGCTCCCCAAAGATATTCTCCTCCTAATCCCCACCCCCCTCCACCCCCGTGGATGTATTACCTTACATAGTCAAAGGGACTTTGCAGATGTGATTGAATTAAGAATATTGAAATGGAGATTCTGGATCATTCAGGTGAGCCTAGTATAATCACAATAGTCCTTGAAAGAGGGATGGATGAGTTAGAGGAAGAGGCAATATGGAGACAGAAAGGACAGAAGCAATGCACCTCGAAAATGGAGGAGGAAGGGGCCATAAGCCAATGAATTCAGATGGCCACTAGAAGCAGAAAAAGGCAAGGAAATAGATTCTCCCCTCAGAGCCTCCAGAAGGAATCAGCTTTGCAAACATCTTGACTTTAGCCCAGTGAAACTGATTTTAGAATTCTGAACTCCAAAATAGTAAGACAATAAATTTGTGTTGTTTTAAGCCATTAAGTTTGCAGTAATTTGTTAGAGCAGCCGTAGGAAACTAACACACCATTATAATAAGCAAAAGAAAGAAAAATAGTGATGAACTTGAGAGTCCTAGGGGGGAAAAAAAACGGATGTTAAAAACAGGATTTATCTTGATAACTATATATGCTACTTGCTTATCCCTGAGCCATGTTATTAATAATGATCATAATCACCCAATCAATATGAATCCACCAGTATGTCTAATGTAGAGATGAAAATTTTCTATTTACTCTTCCTGTAATCCCATGCAGATAGCCTTGAGCAACACTATATCTGATGGAGCAAACATCTTCATGTAGGAATCTTCCTGTTTAGCAGAGAAGTTATATCTGAAATCAAATCCTATTAGGCCAATTTGGGGACAATAGGTAGAATATTCAAATATTACCTTTCAAGAACACCACTAGGACTAAGTTTGTGATGCTACCTTCACCAACAGAATCAAAGTTTATTTGAAAGATTTTCAAAGTAATACTATAAAATTATGTCCATTTTTTTTCCTCTTGTTAAAAATAAATCATTGCCCAACTCTCCATTATATTTATGCTATTTGGATTAAGTCCAGCCATAAATTATTCTACCACAAATAGGAAACCATTTAAATAGAAAAGAAAAGTCTCACTTAGTGCTGACAAAATGACAGTACAAAACTGTCAAGGATGGGGGGGAGTAAGTGTTTAGTGGGTAAATATGTCCCTTTTCTTATCAGAACTTGTTCTGAGATCTAGCTTGCTTCCTTTCACAGGCTTAAGCATAATAAAACTTGTGAGAACACTCCTACTTTTCTAGAGTTTACTCAGAAGAGAAGTAGGAGATGGTAATGTTTTGTGCAAGACTGACATTGAATCTGAGGAGGGAAATTAAAAACTTGGAAATACAATGTTGAATATCCCCACAGGAGCATATGGGAGGGCAAGAAAAAGCACTTATTGTCTACCATCTGCTAAGTCCCTTACATAAATGACTTTATCAAATTTCTTTAATGTACTAGCAACTCTTCAAAACAGGCATTTTATTCACAATTTATAGATAAAGAAAAGATTGCAAAAAAGGATCTTAATCAATGCCACGCAGCTAGTAAAAGGTAGAATTAGGGTCAATATAACAGCAAGAATAACATAACAGCTTCACCTTACTTGGACCTGGAACTACGCAAAGAGGCAAAACATGAACAAAGAACCTATAAATTAGATACTAGTAATATACCCATTTCACAGAAGAAGCATCTGAGGTAAAGAAAAGCTATACCATTTGTTTCAAGTTCAAACAGCTAACAAGATACAATTTCAAACCCAGGTCTGCAAGACACTTTATTACTCCAAAATGTATGTGCATTATTTCCAGGATTAACTGTGATAATTCTTGTTAACTCTGAGTGTCCAACAATAAGTATGCTACAATTTATCCTTATTCTTATTGAGTTTGAGAATTACTAAACTTCTTCCCTTGTCTTTTACAATTTCACTATTCATTCACATTACAGTTATCCATGAAAAATAAAGTTCAACATACGCACCCTTTTTAGTTGCAAATTTTGGAGCTCAAGTAATACACAGTACATTACACTAAACTGCTAGTATTGTGTGGAATGAAAACAAGGAGATTTTTCACTCAGTAAAAAATAATTGGATTGTTCATTCTTTTATCTACAATATAGTTCATTAAATGTATATTTGTATTAAAAAGCATAATTTTCTTTAACTCTTCCTATGCTTAAATAATACATTTAAGGAACTGGTTTAACAAATCAGAATAATTCATGAATTATACAAGAGAAAATTTTTGTTCAGTGACTTCTGCTTTTTCTTTCCTATCATGTAGTCCATTTTAAGAATCACAAATTTGTCTTAAAGTCAACCTTCTAGCTTTCTCCCAGTTCCTCTACTTTCTCTTAGTTTCTCTTAAGTGGTGAATAAAATGTGTTTATCCAAAGTTACCTTGGCATTAAAACAATGCAGTGAAAATTGTAGTTGTCAATCATGTCCACTGTTCATACATCTCCAAATTTTTCTTCAGTAAATCTCCTCTAATACTCCTTATGTTATCAAGTGTCACCTCAAAAGGAGATAAGGAATGAATCTCATAATGTAAAACGTAAAGTGTTCATTCCTCTCCTTAGTATCCCATGCCCACTCTGAACTACTCCTCTTAAAATGAGCAACTAAGTGAACATGGCACTTTTAGAAAAACAAAGTCCAAAATTCAATCTATACCTCTGCAAATTTTTATCCAAGAAAGCATGACCCAATGGGTATCCTATATGTGAAAAAAAAGAACTCACTTTCATCAGTGAATGTTCATGATACTCCAGTATAAGAATTGTTGCTGTTCCACCCATACCTGCTTAGCACTCACTGTTCTCATGCACATAGGTCAGACAACATCCAGGGCTAAGCAGTGACTCTGCCACTGGGGTGGGAAGGGAGAGGGGGGATAGGTACATCACCAGAGCTGTATCGGCCTGTGCACAAGGTTGTCAGGAAATTCTAGGGCATTAATGTCCCCAGTTCCTGGAGCAGCCCTTAATCAATTATGTAAATCACTCTTGTCCAGGAATGTTTGTAGATAAAGATGTATAATTGTCCTCACCATTCATGAGGGAGAAAATGGTATATCTTTTCTTCTTATTTTCCTCTCTCCCTCCTTCCTCACTCAGCTAACCATCTATCTGGAAGAATTGCACAGGAAGAGAAATAAGGCTTTGGTCAGCACTCTCAAGAGGACTCCTTCCCTGAGAGGTTAAACAATGATGAGCTTCATACAGATGCTGCCTGAGCTACTTTATAGGATCTGAGAGGTTTTGAGGTTCCAGAAAAATTATAAGCCATCCTTTTAATACCAGGACATGGAGGGAATTGGTTGGATGGTCAAGAGGCATAGAACTTATTATCCTGATTCATTCAAGAATGCTTGAGCCATGGGTGTACATGGAATCCTGCAATCAGATGCAAAGTTAGTATACTAACTAACTAACATATACTTAGTTCCCATATATAACTATGTATATTAGGTCTATCACAGGAAAAAAAAAATTGTTTCAAAGTGTATGAGACTCCAAGAAGTATTTATTGCTCTTGCTCACCTTCTTCCCATACCCCTAAAGGCTCTACTAAGCATGTAAACACACACAAATGCATCCTCCTGCAAAAAAAAAAAAAATCACAAACTGTCTTTGTAATGCAAATGGCTTTCTAAGAGTTTAGTATAGCAGATTATTACCACTTAAGAATGAAAATGAATAAAAAAGCTGACACAAATTTAAAGGTTTTTTTTCTCTCTCTCTCACTTGAGTTAAAATGAGGTTTACTTTGAATCAGTCCATATCAGACAAAGCACCCATGGCATATATAAAGATTTAATAAATTTTTATGAATGTGGTCATGTATCAAAAAATAAAATTGTTTGGTTTCTAACTTCCTCTTCTCATAAATCCTATACAGGCATACATTACCTGCCAGTGTTCAAGAATCTTAAAGACTATTATTCACTGTGAAGTCTGATAGTTTACTCTGAAAGCAAGTTGTAGCTATGTTTCAAGTTCACACTAAACAGTTTTAAAATGCATCTAAATGTGGACTGTCTTCTATCTTGATTATAAAACATAAATTATTCCAAGAATACTCTTAGCAAATATTGAGTCTGCCTTTCAAATCTACTCTTATAAAGGAGAACACACGGTCAGCTGTTAGAAGTTTGGGAGTATTTGAAAGTGAAGAACTCTAAACAATTAAATTTTCTTTTATATAAAAGAATAAAACCAGTTTTGGGGCGCCTGGGTGGCTCAGTCATTAAGCGTCTGCCTTCGGCTCAGGTCATGATCCCAGGGTCCTGGGATCGAGCCCCACATCGGGCTCTCTGCTCAGAGGGAAGCCTGCTTCTCCCTCTCCCACTCCCCCTGCTTGTGTTCCCTCTCACTGTCTCTCTCTCTGTCAAATAAATAAATAAATAAATAAATAAATAAATAAATAAATAAGAATAAAACCAGTTTTAATAAATAACCAGGAAAAAAACAAGCAATATTTTAGGTATTTTTACAAAAGGCATATTCATGTATCACTACTGTAATAATTTCAACTAAAAGAAGCTGTGCAATTTTTGGGAAAAGCATTGAACTTGAAGTTAAATATCCTAGGCTTACATTTCTAGTTTATTACATAACAATTGTAGAGATTTAGGAAGATTAATCCCTCTATATCATAGTCTTTTCACCTGAAAAATGGAACTAATATTATTGATCTTTCTAAACTTCTGTAAGAAATTAGAAATGGAAGAGATGAGAAAGAACCAGGCTTACAGTGGCAGACAGGAAGGATTTGTTGAATCTAAACTGATGTTAAAGGGAGAAGAAAAGTAAAACATTACATCTTAATTGCTAAAACTGGAGATGCATATATCTCAATTGAAAAGCCAATAAGCTCTCTTAAGCATACAATGACACTGGACCCTTGTAGAGAATTTAGTAAATATGTGAAAGATATAAATTTCATCCCTCAATTTTGGTTCTGATATTTTTTTGCTAAACTCATAATCTATATTCTTCACTATTATTAAAATGCATGGTAGACCATATGACTAATTGTATGTCCACCAATTCTACTGAAAAGTATCCAGCAAGGCCCATAAAGTAAGTATTGAATCCAAAAACAAAAATAGCTACCCCAACCACCTAAAAGCAAAACTTTAAAAAAAAAAAGTCTTACGATCATGATGATTAAAAGTTAGTGCTACTAGCAAGAAAGCAACCTCTAAACTAAATAAACTTGTAATACACCTTAGGAATTTTGCCTCACACACACACACATTAGACACACACACACACACACACACACAAGCAAAGTGAAGTAATTAAATTAAGGAAGTTCTGTGGGAAATGTCCATAATTTCATTCCCAGAATTTCTTCAATCCCTTTCCCCAAAGTCCTTTCAGGAAAATAAAGTTGCTCTTCTCTTAATGTGAACTCATCACTTTTCCCATAACATTTTCAGAATAAGAAATATACTTCTGTCAGTCAGACACTTAAAAGTTGTGCTGTTAAAGAACTATTGGTAATAATTTTGGAACAATATGGTATTTAATAATATGGTAATAATTTTGGAACAAAGGCTGAAGAGGAAATGAGTGAATCAACATGGCTTTTAAGCTAAATTGCCATCACATTTCAGAGCCTGTCTAGAGAGCCTGAAGTTCTCTGCCTTTTAATAAGCTTGTGGAGAGTACTGAGCAAAAGAACCTCCCATTCCTCAGACGGTTACCTTCTGGTAAATCAGGGTGAAAGGAACACCGCTCCCCACTTAGGAGAGCAAGGTTGCCCTGTCCCAACGTATATTAGGACTCCCTACTTCCACACTTTTCCGATCCTTTGACTGGACTTGTAAAATTGGGCAGGAACCAAGGGGAAGAAGGGACAGAAGGACAAAACAGGCGGCCAGAAAAACAAATGACTGTCTTGAAAGCTTACAGATAAACACATATAACGCATATATTGGGGGATATTTCCTAAAATCCAGTCACTTCAGCTGAATTCCGTCCGAATCCCCTCATCCTGGCTAGGAGGATCGAAACTGCCCACCGCCCATCCGCCCACCCCCCGCATTTGCAGCCACGCCAAAACCAGTCTGTCATGACTTTGGGTAATTTGTAAAGCCAGCAGTGTTTGGGGAGCTGAGCAAGCTCGCCAATTCCAAGCCTCTAGTTCGAGACCCCTCAGTACATCGCTCTGCTTAACTCACCTGGAGTCAGGTCTAGAAGGCAGCCTCCGCCCAGAGGGACGGGGAAGCAGCCCTGAGAAGCTCAGCACAGTCCGCCTGAATAATGGAAGCAGTGCAGCTGAGCAGCTCCCCCCGGACCTGCTGCTCTAGCTGCTCCCAGATTTCTTCCACTCCCCACCGGAGCTGTCCTTCCTTTCTCCTCCTCCTCCCCGCCTGCCGCTACTGCACTCCCTCTTCCTGGCGGTGGCGCAGAGAGGAGTCCTCCCAGCCTCCCTCCTCCAGGCGCACGAGCTGTCCGTGGTGCTAATGAGTAGGCTCCGGGCTCCTCCGGGGCAGGCGGTGCACGCAAGCCCCTTCGTGAGACACTGGAGTCCCAGGAGCAGTGCTGCAGATTTGCCTCATGCAGTCACCGGAGAAATGGACTATAAGAGGGGACGAGTTGTACCCCGCAAGCATGTAACACCCCCTTGTCAGTTTAAATAATCAATACCTTCAGACTTCTTCCTAAATAGCTCCAGTAATTCACAAGCGCCTAAAAGTAAAAAAAGGGATTTGAGAATATATCTGTATTAACATTATTCTCTATATAGAGACAATAACTTGGCTAGATCCTAAGACTGAAAAGTCTAAGAAGTGGTATAAGATTCAGTGTGGTTATTTTGACATATCTGGGGTGTACTTGGGGCTCTTTAACCCAAACAAGCAATCTCCTAGTCATGATGACACAGATTCCTAAGGGAAGTCAATGGATACTTATTAAATGCCAGGCTCTTTATTTAATAGCCTCCCTTTTCCCCTCAATTAATCTTTACCACAATTCTATAAAGCAGTATTAGCAACTCTATTTTATAGTTAAGAAGTAGAGACAGAGTAACTTGCTCAAGCTCACAGAGATCCTATGTTTCTGAACCTAAATAACAACTGAAATCTGTATGTCCCACAATCTATACCCTGTGTACAATGTCTTGCAGCATCTTAGACAATACTGTGCAAGTGAACCAATAAAGATAATAGAACTATCAACAAATACACACCAGGAGCCTAATGAATACCTTGAGTCACTTGTGAATAGTCAAACACTCCCAGTAACAACAGTTCAGATGTATGCTAACTATGTAATTACTAATAAAATAACAATAGTCAGAATTAGAAAAGGTAAATAATGTTCAAAATCTTCAGATTCAATTGTCAGCCACATGTGAGTTGAATTTTCCACGCTAAAAAAAGAGGTCAAATATTGGGTCTTTCAAGAAGCCTATAATGGCATGGTCTCTTTGCAAGGGAAAAAGTCCTAGTAAACCAACAACACACTTGTTTCCCATTTAGAATATACAATTACTACTTAATATTTTTTAAACTATCAGTAGTTATTTACTTCAACTAACTTTGTATGAAAAATTCATTACCCATTCAAGCTTCCAGTATATTAGATAGCACTGACAGCTAAATTTACTTAAACCTATAGATATAGAGTTAATAAAGTAAGTAATAAAATTGACTTCTTTACTAATTATGTCATGATGTATTTCTTCCTCAGGCAAAGGATAAGAATTCCTCCTATAGTATGAAATACTATAATGAGTTCTATATTTTTCTTTGTAGAGACAGAAGTATTAAGATGTACAGTCAGATTTCTTATAACCAAATCTATTCTGATTATTCATCCTATGCTTCTTTCTGGAAATTATTCAAGGAGGGCTTTATTTCTTCTTATTTTCAAGGAAATGTAGAGGTAAAAGAGAAATCATTGGTTCACAGGAGGTAAGCAATCTTAAAGCAACTATATCAATACGAATCACTAATTAACTAATTAAGAATAAATTTTGCTCATAAATAACCATAAAATACTATGATCGAGGTATGACTAACTCTGCATTCTGTTAGTAATTTTACTATTCCTTCTAACTGAACATACATATAATATACTTATATTTTTCATCCTAAATATTTATTGATATTGGCATAATAATATTATATCTATCCTTCAATACTCAGTGTACATGTACCCATAAATCTTTCTCTGATTTGTCTTGCAAGTATATTTTCTTTCTTTGAATGTTAACCACATGTTATTTGTTTTCTTAGTAATGCTTATTCTCAACTTTTTATAGTTCTGTCCAACTATAAACTCTTTTATCACTCACTTTACATAATATGAGAACTTTTTTATAAAATGTGTTGAATGGACAGATTTATGTTAAATTTTCCTATACTTACAAAGGCCTAATTATTTCTCCTTAAAATTTTATGTGTATATATTTCATCTGTTCAACTAGCTTCTAAAGGAGAAGGATTTTGTCTGGATGTTATGTTTTTCATACATTATCAATCTAAAGCTCTGCACCACAGATGGGAGTAGAGCATTTGGTTAAACTTGATTTACTCTTTCCTTCATTTATTCAAAAAATATGTGCCCATGCTAATTTTTTCTAAACCTTCTGCAAGATGTGGAGTGTACAATGGTGTTCAAACTTGATATGGTCCTTGACTTTATGGAGTTTACAGTGTAATAATGGAAGAACAAATTTATGCATTCTTGCTGAATAAATAAAAAGTCTATCTGAACTTCTTGGCCAAGGCCATAACATGAAAGCAAAAGAGCTGCCTGCCTGAAAACACTAAAAAGGAACTCTCAGGAGGGTCTCTCTGTTGAAATAGTACGTCTCATTATGGAAATAATGAGAACAATTAGTAACTGTGCAAATGACAGCACACATGCATCTTTGTGGCTCCTGACCTTTTAGCTTCCTCAAAGGCAACACCACAAACCTTTCAACACCATGAATAGTATTAATCTGAGCAGAGAATATAACACTTTCACATACTTCATTCTGTTTTTCCCTAAAGTGATTCTAATTTTCAGCTGAGTCTAATGGATTTTCTGGTGAAAATATTTGTACCCAACAACTATCCAGTGAAGTCTTCTTACCATGAGCCATCCACATACTATAATTCATTTCTGGAATGCCTGTTTGCCTTTAGTTTATGATAAAATTCCTTATCTACTTTTACTGGTAACCATCACATAGTAAGACGTGTCCACATTTGATTGGATTTCAGCTTGCAAGTGTTCACTTTTACAGAAAAGAGAAGAGGGTACAAGGGAAAATATGTTTGGAAGAATATCCAAGGGGCTGTCATAGAATCTCAGATCAGGATCTTTTTGAAATATTAGAGATGGGACTGACAGCCAAGGCCCTAGAATGACTGAAGCAGCTCATACCTGGTCATTTTTTATGACCAAAATTGTCCCCTAAAATGTTTTTCTCCCCTAAAATGGTTTTAATTTTTTAAATCAATTTTATTTGTGTACAGATGTTCATGAAGTGGGGTTAGAAAAGGGAGTATAAATAAGTAAGCAGGGGCCCCTGTGTGGCTCAGTCAGTTAAGTGTCTTGACTCCTGATTTCAGCTCAGATCATGGTGTCAGGGTTGTGGGATAGAGCCCCCCGTGTGGGGCTGTGCCCTGGGTGTGGAGCCTGCTTAAGATTCTCTCCCTCTGCCCCTCCCCCCAATTAAAAAAAATAGTAAGTTGGGAGGAAAAAATATTCCACAAAAATCAAAAAGTTTCTAAAAGAGGAAAAAAACAACCTGCTTTTTCTGAATGGATCTGAAAACGTTAATTCATAACTCTAAACACTGTCCACAGACTTAAAGCATAACATAAAAATAACAGATAAAGGACCTCTATAGGATCGAATCCTTAAGTTTTCCATACTTTTTTTTCCCTGAATAAAAGAGGCATTCATTTACACCTCAAAAAAATAAAATGTACTGTGTTGATCAGCACATAGGAGAAAGAGAAGCCTGTCTCAGTGCTATAAAAGTGAGTTGTCACTAGAACCTACCATCTTCTCCCACAGGCTAAAATTCTCACCCCTGGAGTCATGCCTTTGAATGTGTCAGGGGTTTGCTACTAAAAATAAATATATTTGGCAGAGGAATAGACAAGAGTATTATATCATTGACTAAAATTTAGCATGCATTTATATATTTGTCCATTTGCTTCCTATAACAAACATATCTGAAGATCCGCTGTGCTCATGAAAAGATGGAATCATCTTGCAACATGGGATTACTTGAAGGAATTGAGAGGTCAATTATGATGGCAAGAATGAAAAGATTTGAGCAAAGCAGGAAGGGACTTTGAAGAGAATAGGCTCCAAGAGGTCATTACAATTTGGAAGGGGGTAAACATGCCTGGTGAGAGATATTTCAGAAACCTGAGTTAATTTAATGATTCTGTTTCTCCATTTCTTCATCTGTAAAATGAGAAAAATAACTCTACCTACTTCGTGGCTTGTGGTATTTATCAATCTATGTAAATAAAGCACACAGAGTAGTTCCAGATAGATAGTATGCACCAAGTGTTTGCTATTATTATATGAAGAAACTGAGAACTTCAAGATATAGTAAGACCCAAGTGGTTCATATACTAAGATTGAGGGCCCTGTTTTATAATTGCCTTTATGCCCAAATGTCATTGTCAATGAAGGAATATACCACAATTATAATAATAATGGTAAAATTAACAAAAATGCAACTAACATTTAATAATCTTATAAATCTTATAATCTTGCTCTTCCAGATAGTAAGCAAAGTCTTTTCTATAATATTTGTTATAATTCTATGAAGTTGCCACTAATATCATCTACTAAACTGAGACAGATATTTTAAGTAACTTCTCCAAGGTCACAGAGCTAGTAATTCACAGACAAGATTTTTGAACTCTGGTTGCCTCACTCCAAAGTCCAAACCCTTTTTAATTCACGGTTAATACACTTGCTTCTACCTTCCATTTCCTGACTGTGGTTTCCTTTCTATTTCATTAATTTTATTTATGCATGGCTGATTTTTTAAGCCTTGCCAATAATTTTTGGATGCTACTATAGATTAATAAAGGTAATACCAAATATCATCCACAAGAAATTGTTATGAAGTAGCTCCAAAAATATTCAAATACTAAAAAGAGTCAGAGGTTTGTGGGGTGGGGTTTTTTTGTTTGTTTTTTGAGGGATTTTTCTTTTTTTGGTTTTTGTTTTTTTCCAAAATTCTTGTGGCAAAGCTATTTAAGATAAAACAAGATAGCCTTTCTACTTAGAATTTCTACCTGGCATTTCTCAATGGAATAATATTATTTAAATGACCCCCAAAATTCCATAAGCAGCCTAAAAGCAGAGAATATGAATTGCTGTATAAGGAAAAAAAATGAGTATAAATATGCCACATGAATGACATCTATAAGAATCATGGGAATTCTATTTGGTATTTAGTATTTAGTTCCATTCTGCAGTATGATCACAAAGAAGTGTCTATATGATTCACTGTGCATTATGGGACAATAAATCACCTCATTAGGCTGAGAGATATGTAAAGATTTACAGTCTAGGAATGTCAACTAGATATTATTACTCATTTCTTAGACTGAACCTCCACCAGTATTCTTTTTTCTCTCATAGGAGGGTACACATGAGGATTTACTTTAAGCCCAGCAATGAGTGGGACTTCTGTGTAGCCACATTTTAAAGGGCAGATCAGCTTATAAAGGGGTAGAATTGTGACCTTGGTCTTTTTGTTGGAGAGAAGTATTCCCCAGCCTTACTGTATTTTCCCCCAAAGCATCCTTGTGTTGTTTTTCCTTTACCCCTGGCTCCTATCACATGACCCCTCTCCCATTCTATCAGTTGGTTTCTGAGGAAACTGCATAAATCTCCCAAAGAAGGAAAAATATGCAAAATATTACTCAGAAAAGCAAAATTCCATTTTAATATTTTCCCATGCAATTCAATATGTAAATAAAGATACTGCCGTCTCCCACCTAGAGCAGACGTCCTAGAATCTTAAAAGTAGAGGCTTTAAAAGACTAATATATGGCATTTGCCAGAAGTTTCTACTAGAGATGAAGGAGATAAGGTCTAGACACACTATGAAATTTGCCTGAGGTCACATAGCTAGCCAGGCCGCAGCAGATTTTTTTTTTTATTCCTCTAGGACATGTACCATCTTTATTCCTCTAGGATGTGTATTATCTTTGTTAGTCCATAGTTGGAACACAATTTCCAATTCAGGAGCCTAATTTTCTCTGTGAATCTCTTTTACATCTCCATTAATATCCCTTAAGAGTATTACAGGAAATGATTAGCAGCATTTGGATATTTTAAGATACACTTGGAAAAATTTTACGAAATATCAATGATGAGAACCTCAGAAACTAAAAAAGTAAATACCAGATAAAGTAAAATTATATTTAAACTGCCATGTGACAGGGGCGCCTGGGTGGCTCAGTCGTTAAGCATCTGCCTTCGGCTCAGGTCATGATCCCGGGGTCCTGGGATTGAGCCCCACATAGGGCTCCCTGCTCTGCGGGAAGTTGGCTTCTCCCTCTCCCATTCCCCCTGCTTGTGTTCCCTCTCTCGCTATGTCTCTCTCTGTCAAATAAATAAATAAATAAATAAATAAATAAATAAATAAATAAATAAACAAACAAACAAACAAACAAACTGCCATGTGACATACATGACAATTTACTCTCATTTATGTAGCTGTACCTTTCACATTTCTGTATAAAATGTTTGGGGAAAAAAAAGCATTTCAACACACAAAATGTAAATATACATAAAGATGAGGAACGAAAGAGCAAATGAAAATAATCAAGCTAAAAAACATCATCACAGCATCATCCTCAGAAGATCATAAAAGGATTCTCAGCTGAAGAAACAAGAAAACATGAACATGTGAAGCACGCTCACCTAACTATACTGATAATGGAACATGTTTTTAAAAGCTTTTTAGAGGATGGAAATGTTTTATTATGTATTCAGTAAAGTGCTATGGTGGTGTTTCTTAACTCCTAGCTATTTTTAAAATTCCCATAATCTCTATAGATGACAGTCACGTAAATATGGGGGAAAAGAATAAACCCTACAAAGGTAGTAATATAATTCTGCTTTCAACTATAAGACATTCCAAGCACACATTTGCTAATCATGTTGATATGTTTAACTTCTTTTTCACCTCTACCTTTCAAAGTGGCTAAAGCAATGCTTCACAAGAGGATAGATCTTTTTTTCTTGCAAAGATTTTTTTTTTACATAATACTCTAACATTTCCAATTTCATTTCTCTTGAAAAATATTTCCACAATATATATACAATTACTAGAAGCCTGGCTGCATATATAATTTAAACAGACTTTATAAAAGATGATACTTATATGTAAATATTATAAACCTTTTACCTTTCAACTAATTAAAATTATCCTTATCAAAAGGATTTTTCTACACATTTATCATTTGGAATTTCATTCAGAATGCATTGTCAGTGTAATATTCAATAGTTCAATTTCAATATAATTTTTGAATTGGATTTTACACAAAATTATGATAAAGCAAAGTGAAAAATGGAAAGAATTTTTAAACAAAATTTTATTTATGACTGAAAAATTGAGGAAGTAAATAAAACCTCTAAAATAATCACAACTATTTTAAAAAACAATGTATAACTGAATGGGCAAAATATTCCTTGGCTTGCTAGATGATTTTGACAGGTTGTTTACAACTTTTTTTTTTAAGATTTTATTTATTTATTTGACAGAGAGAGACAGAGGGAGAGTGGGAGAGGGAGAAGCAGGCTTCCTGTGGAGCAGGGAGCCCGATGCGGGGCTCGATGTGGGGCTCGATGTGGGGCTCGATGCGGGGGCTTGATGCGGGACTCGATCCCAGGAATCTGGGATCATGACCTGAGCCAAAGGCAGACACTTAATGACTGAGCCACCCAGGCGCCCCTATAGTTTCTGAGCCTGTTTGCTCATCTCTATAATCCAAAGATTGGGCTAGGTACTACTTCATGTTCTATTGAATTCTGTAAAGCTATTTTTTTTTAAGATTTTATTTATTTATTTGAGAGAGAGAGAGAAAGCATGAGCGGAGTGGGGGGGGGGGGCCAAGGGAGAGAGAGAATCCCAAGCAGACTCCCCGCTGAGCAGGGAGCCTGACACAGGGCTCTATCACAGGACCCTGAGATCATAATCGGAGCCAAAGGCAGACACTTAACTGACTGAGCCACCCTGGCGCTCCTCTATAAAGCTATTTAACAAATTTGCATTCGTACTCTCTTCCACCCTACTCTATTCAACAGAATTGTCTGTTTCTACTGTAAGTTCCTTTATAAGGGATCCAGAGCCCAGCCTCTCCTACTTTCCCAAAAAATTCCAAAATCCCCTTGCTGTCCTGGAGTCTTTTCATGAATGGCCCCACCACACATGCAGTTTCTCAACCCCACACACTAAGTATACTCATAGCTATCCCTTCCTTCACCATCTTCTTGTGCATGTCCAATCTGTGATCCTACCATTTCAAACTTGAAAATGTGTCTCTAATGCATTCATGCAACTCTATCCCTATAAGAACCATGCTAGTTTGAACCACTATCAACTCCTAAGTTCAATATTCCAGTGGGTCCCTAACATACTTGCACATTTCCAGTCCCCCCGCCACCACCACTACTATCTTTTCACAGTAATCATTTTTTAAAGTAACTACATCATGTCACTGCCCTGGTTAAACCTTTCAAAGTTCCTCAATGCTTATGGAAGAAACACACACCCTACATCAGTGCCCCCAATCCTAGCCATGTCTGCAATTTCATATCATGCATCCCTCCCTTGTTTATCACATGTTACAGCCATACTGAACTTGTTACCCATACACACCAAGTATTCTCATGTCACAGAGTCTTGGCATGTGCTCTTCTCATTACTTGGAAATGTCTTGCAATCTTTTCATCTCTTAATCCTGTTTGTATGTCATTTCTTCAAGGTGACCTTTCTTAATCCTAGCTTATTTCACTCTACCTTCAACCTTTCTTTTAATCTCTCTCATGTTTCCATTCATAGTACTTATTATACTATGAAAATATCTTACCTATTCATGTGATTACTTATTTTTATCTGAGAGACTTTTTAATGATATTTCAATAGGTCAGAGTGCTATAGCTTTGTCTATAATACTCAATCACCAGCACTTGGCACAGAATCTGGTACAACAAATACTTATTGGCTGCACAACAAGCTTCACAAATATAAAATCAAATAAACCTCAGGGACTGAAGCATGTTCTTTTGTACTCCTATGGTGAAAATGAAAATAGATTCAGGCTATAAAAGAAAAATATATCCAACTATATTAGTACCAAACAGGGTTGTTTTTTAATCCTCAAATTGGGTTGGGTTGCCCAAGAATCTGAAATGAAGAATGGGTACAAGAAGTTTATGAGGCAGTGTCCTGGAGATTAAAACCTATAGAAGGGGAAAAAAGAGGACGCAATATTGGCAGAGAGAGAAGATGAGCAGTAATACAATCTCAACAAAGTCCTCAACTGAACCTACAGGGAGTTCTGGAGCTCAGATGGCCCTTCAGAGGTGTCTGAGTTGGGATCAGACAAATGGGCCTTTTACCCCATATATCAGTCAGTCTTTGGATGAGGCTACTCTGGGAAGGGTCGTGATGATGGGTGAGGCAGCTCTCTGCAGCCAAAGAAATCCTAGAAGAAAGCTGACAATGAAGGGCTCTATCTACAAAACTCCCAGCAGCAGCTGGGAACATCCCAAGCAAAATATCAGAATCTAGTATAATCACAATAAATTTCATTTACATTTGAGTGATAATCAATTCAGAATTGGTGTTTTTTTCTACCAGCCATATTAGCTCACAAATATATTTGAGAAACAACATAAAGTGGAAGATAAAATTGTGGGTGGTAGCATAAAAACCTTGTTATATTCCTGGAGTTGACATTAAATATCTAGGCAATAAATGTAATACATAGGTTAATCTCTGGACCTCTTTGCCCATCTAACACCTCCAGGAGCTCAGACAAGCTAAATTTTAGTTGCTTAAAGTTGTAATTTTTAAAAAGTACTATTGCAGATTTTTGTGATAACCTTAGTCAAATTATTTCTTAATTATTTTATTGTTTGTAGTAAAGGGAGAAAATACAACTCTTGAGAAGAATGGCAGTATGTCTGACTATGGAGCATCTTTCCTGAGTAGCACCAAATGAACTCAAATATTCACAAATCAAAACAATCTTACTCAGAGAAAGAAAATAACTTCATACAAGCTCCAAAAATAGTGACCAAATACAAACAACTTGAACAAATGGAAAAGCAAAAGTTGGATGCAGAAACCTTTGCTAGTGACCTCATTCTTCTCCCTGGATGTTTTAGATGGCTTTTAAGATTCTTTCCTGGGGCGCCTGGGTGGCTCAGTTGGTTAAGCGACTGCTTTTCAGCTCAGGTCATGATCCGGGAGTCCCGGGATCAAGTCCCGTATCGGGCTCCCTGCTCGGCGGGGGGTCTGCTTCTCCCTCTGATCCTCTTCCCTCTTGTGCTCTCTGTCTCTCATTCTCTCTCTCTCAAATAAATAAATAAAATCTTTAAAATAAATAAATAAATAAATAAATAAATAAATAAATAAATGAAAGATTTTCCTTAACCTTGACATTTAATAAATTTGCTAGAATTTGTCATTGTTGCTGTTTCTTAGGTTTCACCTCAATCCTCAATGGCAAAAGGCAAGTGAAAAAAAATCTCTACAAAGTTTTAATCTGAGAGAACAAAAAAATTATATGCCCAGTACAGTTGTCATTTATGTATTCCAGGATCACAGAATATATTGCTTAGCAAGAATAAAACTCAGGAAGGTTATCACCCATGTACCCTTTTTCAAAAGTCCATTTCAAGATGAGAAACAGACCAAAATAAAGAATTCACAATAAATGTATTAGAGGAAAAATACTGATCTTAACATTGTATTAGCAAATAGAAATTAAGTCTTTAAAAAAAAGGATTATACTTAGAGGAACAAAACAGGATATAACTTAACATGATCAACAATCTATGGTCAAGATTTCAATATATATTTGCCCCCAAGAAAGGGGCAGAAAAGACTTGTATGTGTAAGCTTTCTTCATTTTACAAAATATTGTTTCATTCTTATGTTGAAATTTGAGGAATATATATTTAAATATATAATTTAGAAGTGTAAACTTAAACACTAATTTTTTTAAAATCTTCTATTCTTTCAAATTATTGGCAAATGGTAAAAAAAAATGTATGTACCACATAGCAACAAAACAATATGGCATAAATGAAATCAAAATAGAAAGCTTTAGAAATAAAAAACAAACTCGTATGTCAGAAATTTGGTGAAACTACCTGTTATAACAAAAAATGAAAAAAAAAGAAACTTATGAAAAAACAGACTTTTTTTGCTGTAAAAACACATGAAGATGCACAATCACTAGATCATGTGAACCCAGTAAGGGTAACTACAGCTACTAACAAGATGATGGACAAAGACATGGCATGGGAAATAAAGGAAGAAAGCAGGATTAAAACAATAGTATCAGAAAGGGATGATTTAGAAAATCTAAAATGTTTAAAGATAAAATCTATAATAAATATATAATTAATCTTTATGTTCCAAATAAAACAGTATTGAAACATATAGAACCCAAATTCCAGAAATACAAGGAGAAATAAAGAAACAGTATAGAGAAACCTAAACATTTGACAGATTAAGTAGAAAAATCAGATAGATAGGATCCTTGAATTAGACATCAGTAAACATGATCAAATAGCCATATACTAAACTCTGTACTACAGCTTCTTTTCAAGTGCTGGTAGTATAATTATAAAAATTACCCCTATATTGGGCCACAAGGCAACTTCAGCAAGGTCCCTGAATAAGCAAGCACATGTGTAGAACACAGAATTATAGTGCAGTCATTAAGAGCACATTTCTGATGTGCCCACAAATTTACTTAGGAGAGGGCCTCCTGGGGCCAAGAATTTTTTACTCCTTTGAAGGTTTACAGTTTACAAACCTAGGCTATGATGCCTGACCAAGACCAAATGGGAGGAAAAAGGCAGTGAGGCCTCTTAGAGAAGTCACTGTAAGATTAAGAAAAGGATAAATTTGCTGATGGCTTCTCTGCTTCAAAACCTGGATAGAGGGGCACCTGGGTGGCTCAGTTGTTAAGCGTCTGCCTTTGGCTCAGGTCATGACCCCAGGGTCCTGGGATAGAGCCACGCATCGGGCTCCCTGTTCAGCGGGAAGCCTGCTTCTCCCTCTACCACTCCCCCTGCTTGTGTTCCCTCTCTTGCTGTGTCTCTCTCTGTCAAATAAATAAATAAAATCTTTAAAAAAAAAAACTGGATGGAGAGGACATTCTAGTTAGATATATGCAAAACAACTGACACCACAATCTCTTCTAGCCCAACCATCCTATTGGCAGGGTTGGGCATCTGGAAAATAGATGCCAAGTGAATTCAAAGACTTCAACCAAATAGACACTGGGAGATTAGCTGTGGCATGGAGTCTTCTTAATTAAATGTAATAATGAAGCAATAAACATCCTTCCTCTTCTAGAAACTGTTGTGCGGGGTAGAAACACTGGATAATATAGAAATCATGGCTCTTTTTGTGGTCCAGGTAGTCCCATTTCTTCTAAGACAGTTTGCATGGGAGGCAACGTCCAAACTCCCCCACCACTCCCCAAGAATCACTCATAGCAAGTTCTAAAATTATGAGTGACACACTTATGTGGAGAAAAAAATTTATTAAGCCATGCATATTACTGGCAACAATGAATCTCATTTTTAAAAATTACACAGCACAACAGAAAATCGTTAGTAATCTGTCTTTTATACTTTATGAAAGTATATGGCAGAAAGTAAGGAAAACAGTCTTCATTGAAATTGAGGAAAATGTGAGACCTTATGTCTTTGGACATTAAGAATTGGGAGAATTCAAATGTTATTGTTACTTTTTAGTTAAATCATAGTGTCTCTGAATATTTACCTTTAATGGAGGCAAGCCAGTATATGAATATAAAAGGAGTTTATTAAGCAAATGTCACTTTAATTTGCTCTAGAGTATCTTGATGTGACCTTCTGGTAGTTGATTCATCATCCTTATTTTGTTTTATTCATGCTAAAATTAAGATGAGATTCATTGTGCAGGAAGAAACTGTTGGTAAAGGGGTTGCTAATCTGTAAGGGTAGCAGGGGGAAACTAGGGAGCAGTTAAGAAAGAGTACACCAAAGAGGCATTTAATATTTATTTTCAGTACTGAAAAACAAAACCATTGATAAAATATGAATCAGACAGTTTTGAATTTTAAAAATTATGTTTTATTTTAAAACATCTCATGAGCACCTGGGTGGCTCAGTCAGTTGAGCATCAACTCTTGGTTTCAGAGCAGGTCATGATCTCAAAGGTCGTGGGATCCAGCATCCCCCCGCCCCCCGACCCCGTGTCAAGCTCCCCACTCAGCAGGGACTCCACTTGAAGATTCTCTCCCTCTGTCCCCCACACACACGCATGCTCTCTCTCTCAAATAAATAAATAAATCTTTAAAAACTAAATAAATAAAAAATAAAAACATCTCAATTAATTTATCATGCCCCTTAAACTTTAATCCCAAGTAGAATTACCAAACTCTCTCCTTGGTGCTCTCACCCTAATCCCTATAAAATTTTTCATGACACCTGTAATAATAGTTTTTTAATATATCTGTCTATAAATCAATTATATTATAAAGCCCTTAAAATGAGATGATGTCTTATCTGCAGTGCCTAAATAAAATATGAAAAGAGGGGCACCTGGGTGGCTCAGTCGTTAACTGTCTGCCTTCAGCTCAGGTCATGATCCCAGGGTCCTGGGATCGAGCCCCGGCATCGGGCTCCCTGCTCAGAGGAAGCCTGCTTCTCCCTTTCCCACTCCCCCTGCTAGTGTTCCCTCTCCCACTGTGTCTCTCTCTGTCAAATAAATAAAATCTTTAAAAATATATATATATGAAAAGAGGGGTGCCTGGATGGCACAGTCAGTTAAGGGCCAATTCTTGGTTTTAGCTCAGGTCATGATCATCAGGGTGGTGAGATCAGGCCCCACAGCAGGATCTGCAATTAAGGCAGAGTCTGCTTGTCTCTCTCACCCTCTTTCTCTCTCCCCCCTCCTCAAATAAATAGATAAATCTTTAAAATAATAACTTTTAAAAATATGAAAAGAATAAATAAATGATTTTACCTATCTTCCTTGATTCCTATTTCTCCCACCACAAATATGCAAAAATTGTTATACATACAGTAACTTAAAGGTCTATAGAGTTTTATTCTGTAACTTAATGTATTGTTACATGGAACTCAATTTATAACATGTCCACCAGTTATCTATCTCCTCCTCAAGATAGTAACCACAATTTATAATTTTGTAAATGGCAGTGGGTACTCTGGCTCAAATTTATCATTGAGACTCTTAAATGAGGATGAGTAGGATCTGGAGAAAAAACAACTATTTAAAGAGCCATATTTAATTTTGGTTTAGCAAGAGGTAGATGCAAATTCAAAATTAAGGGAACAGTGTTCGTTTTATGAAAATCCATAAATCACTAATGGGGGGAATGCAAATTGGTGCAGCCACTATAAAAAACAGTATGGAGAAGTTCCTCAAAAAATTAAAAATAGAACTATCATATGATCTAGCAATTCCACTTTGGGATATTTATCAAAAGATGAAAACATCAATCTGATGAGATATATACATCTCTATGTTCATTGCAGCATTATTTACAATTGCCAACATATGAGAGCAACCTAAGTGTCCATCAATAGATGAATAAAGAAAATATGGTATGTATATTTATATAGAGACACCATATATTATACATATCTATTATATATTATATATCTATTATATATAATAGATATTATGTACACACACACACATACACACTGGAATCTTGCTCAGCCATAAAAAGAATGAAATTTTGCCATTTGCAAAGTATGGATGGATCTAGAGATTATTAGGCTAAGTAAAATAAGTCAATAGGGAAAGATTAATACTGTATGATTTGACTTATATGTGGAATTTTAAGTCAAAACAAATGAATAAACAAAACAAAACAGAAACAGACTCACAGATACAGGAAATGAATTGTTGGTTGCCAAAGGGGGGTGTGGTTGGGAGGGAAGGCAAAATAGGTGAAGGGGATTAAGAGGTATAGACTTCCAGTAATGAAATAAATAAGTCATGAGGATGTAATTACAGCATAGGGAATACAGTCAATAATATAATAACTTTGTATGGTTACAGATGGTAACTAGACTTATAGTGAGGATCATTTCATAATGCATAAAATAATTGAGTCACTATAATATATACTTGAAACTAACAGGATATTGTATGTAAATTATACTTTAATAAAAAAGGAATTTTTCACTACAGACCAACTTTTTTCATTAATTGTTTTGCCCATATATTTACAGTAAAATTTCCCCTATAAAATTTTTACAATGTGGAAATAATCCATTATGAAATAAAATCAATATGAGATTGGGTCATGATGGATCTAAGATGAATGGGTCAGGTTCTCATCAGTTTAAGTGCCTAACCTTACAAGCCCCTATGACTTCCTGAAGCTACTTTTCACTTAAAAGCATCATTAACCTAATAATTTAGAAATAATACCAGATGTATTGAACTAGTTGTATTAGATAACACTCATTTTTATTTACCTACCTGATTTTTAGTGTCATAGAGAGAAATATTAATATAAAAGACTTCAATCAACACATTAGTATTGTTTCTTTAAAGATGGCAATATTTTGATAAAATTTTGTATTAAAAAGTCTCTTGTTAATATTAACTTCCAAATCAGGGGCGCCTGGGTGGCTCAGTCATTAAGCGTCCACCTTCAGCTCAGTCATGATCCCAGGGTCCTGGGATCAAGCCCCACATCAGGTTCCCTGCCTCACGGGAAGACTACTTCTCCCTCTTCCATTCCCCCCCTGCGTGTGTTCCCTCTCTCGCTGTGTCTCTGTCAAATAAATAAATAAAATCTTCAAAAAAAAATATATTAACTTCTAAATCATTAAAAATATTTCCTGTGTCTTGCCTTTTTAAATCTTATAGTAGCTCAATAAGATCTGTATGACACCTATTTTTAGTGTCCAGTCATTTCAAGTTCATTTTGTGAAAGTAGCTCATCCTCATGAATCCTGATTCATTCTGCATCCCCATTCTATGCATTCCAGTTTAAGATATTATCAGCAAGCATTAAGTGTCCACTTAAATAAGGAATCTTACTAGTCTGAAGTAATGAGAGGTGTATCTATCCCTCTTATGATAGACAAGAAAAACAACATATATGATAATGGAAGATTATTACATTGTTCTACGAAGGCATCAATCAGTCTTTTAGAAAGTTCCTCAAGGAACTCTGCTACTAAGCTACTATGAACTGGTTAATTCATTCATTCTTTCATCTATCCTTTCAAAAAGCATGTCAAAAGCATCTACTAAAAGTCAGTATCAGACTAACTGAAATATTAACTCAGCAACTGCCTGCCCTCCCTCCCTCCTGAATATGTTATGCAAAAGTATTTTTTGACTGAAATGATGGAGTGTTCATTTGAATCATGTTTGACAGTGTCTAGGTACTGAGTTTGAGAAACATTAAAATAACCATTAAACAGGATGCCTCCTTTTTTCAGCTTTTATAAACATGACTGGGAAATAAAATCAATAGTTAAAAAAAATGGCCTTCAATTTCAACCCCCCAGTTAGGAGTAGTCTCAGGACAAACCATGAGAGACTATGGACTCTGAGAAACAAATTGAGGGTTCTAGAGGGGAGGGAGGTGGGGGGATGGGTTAGCCTGGTGATGGGTATTAAAGAGGGCACGTATTGAATGGAGCCCTGGGTGTTATACGCAAACAATGAATCATGGAACACCACATCAAAAACTAATGATGGGGCGCCTGGGTGGCTCAGTTGGTTAAGCGACTGCCTTCGGCTCAGGTCATGATCCTGGAGTCCCGGGATCGAGTCCCGCATCAGGCTCCCTGCTCGGCAGGGAGCCTGCTTCTCCCTCTGACCCTCCCCCATCTCATGTGCTCTGTCTCTCATTCTCTCTGTCTCAAATAAGTAAATAAAATCTTAAAAAAAAAAAAAACTAATGATGTAATGTATGGGGATTAACATAACATAATAAAATTTTTAAAAAAGGAGTAGTCTCAGGAAACTTCTCTGAACTCCAGTATTTTATGTGTAAGCAAACTAAAAATACTGGTCATTTAGTTTGTGGTAAAGATAAAATGAACTATATGTAAATTTCTAAATACACTAATTTAATATATGAAATTACCTTGATAATCATTAGTTTTTTTCTTGATTACTGCCCTAATCTTAGTAGCATAAAATAGCAAATATTTTATGATGCTCATGAATCTGTGGGTCAGGAGTGTGAAAAGGGCACAGAGGGGAAGCTTTGTCCCCGCCTGCAAAATCTGGAGCCTTCGTCAGGAAGAGCCAAGCAGCTGGAATCACCTAGAGATTTCTTCACTCACTTGTTTGGCACCTGGGTTGGAATCACTCAGAGACTGAAACTATCACCTGCAGCACCTACGTACATGTCTTCTCTGTTGGCATGGACTTCCCACAGCATGACACTCGGACCCTAAGAAGGTACACCAAAAACCATTCCAAAAGCAAGCAATCCAGAAGAACCAGGTAGAAGTTGCATGGCCTTTTTTACGACCTAGCCCCAGAAGACATATGGTGTCACTTCCTTCTAAAAACAAGCTTCTAAGTTCACCAAGATTTCCATGGGTAAGGGAACACAGACCCCACTTAGTAATGGGAAAAGTTGCAGAGAATGTGCAAAGGCCAATTTATAACATGCCACAGTTCCCATTCTCCACCATAGGTCAAACAAGCTGATCACTGTCAGTGCTTGCTGGAATCACTTAGAAGCATTCTGCAACCAGGTGAGAACATTTTCTCAGTCACAGCTATTAGAAGTTTGACCAAGTCAGTACTAGGAAATCTGATTCCTGAATGTAAGCCAGTTAGAAGTAAATTCAAGCTGCTTTAAAAAGGGATGTGTTTACTCTCTAAACGGAGGTTTTAAATTTTTTCCCTTAAGACTTTTTTTCTATAACTTTAGGCAGTGAAAATTATGTCTAGTCACATTCTTTGTACTATATACATCCACTACATGTACTTTTATAAAAAGAATTTGTACGAAATTAAGTACTACACTCTGAATTTCACTGATTTCTTTAATGTCTGCCAGTTACAATGCTATATATCATACTAAAACATGGAAGACATTTCCAAATTTTAACAATTCAGTTAGCACAATAAAATTAGGCATTCCATGTAACACATGTCAATATTTTTTTTGTATTTCTTAGTGCAAATGTGAGGTTTGAGGCTTTCATATTTTAAAAGTTACTAAAAGTACAGTTGCACAAAATCCTTACTGTATCTTTTTTATAAGATAAATTGAAATTTGCTGATACTAATCTCATTATCTTTTAGGTATGTTCATTTTCCTATTCTAGTGAACTAGAGGACTCTCTTCTGAAAGGCACATTTGGTGTGACTGGCTGGTTTCAGCTTATTCTCCAGTGATAGGGAAAAGCTCAAATGGCGAGCATATGGTAGAAGTGTTGCCAACTGGTGAAGAGTATCTTGGATGCCGTAGACCATTTTTAGACCTGGAATGTGGAGCTGCTACCGCAGGACACCAAGGAGTAGTTAAATAATTTCTTCTTTCTCATGCTTCGACTTTTGCTCATTTTTGTTCATCTCTGTTTTGTGCCATTTCTGTTTGTTTCCATTCTACCTGAAATGGTGGTAAACGGCAGTCTTCTCTTTCAAGGACTGTAGCCTTCTGACAATTTAGTTACGTAAGAAGCCTGAGACTGATGAAATTTTCAACCTGATATGACTAATCATGGCTTTCTAAGAGCAATGGTGCTCCTTATTTGAATTAATTGGAATGTCATATTAATATGCTGAAACGACCAGCAGCTAATCACTTTGATGTAGAACTTGGTTGTTCAAGATGAATGGGGGAGGCAAAGGGCAGCAATGAAGGGTAGGTCTTCATGCTCTACTAAAGATATTAGAGCCATAAAATAAGTTTCCTGAAATTATTCATTTCTTCTGACTCAACCATGTTGCCTGAAAATGGCACCAGATCTGATGCTTTCTTTATTCCCTATGTTTTCCCAGACAGAGGATGCAGGAATTGCTTCCGTTCAAATGTTTTCTTCTCTTCATTATTAATACTTCTTAGTTTGCTTATCTGAAAAGTGTAGCTTACAGCTTCTATGACAGTTAAGAATCTATCTTTTTCTAAAGGCTAAAATATTTCAAGGAACGATTTAATATGCATTATGATTTCTTCTTGGAACCTGACAGTAGCTACTTGGTCAATGTCACATTCTATGTGATCATGAAGTTAAGCATCATATTTAGTTAAGTGCCACTTTGTTAGGGGTTGGATGGTTGTTACTGCATTTGTGAGTGAGGGGTTGGTTCAAAAGTGAACAAGATTCAGTCCCCGCCCTTCAGTGCAGTCTGGTGGGAGGTGGGGAGAGATATGGTGGGCTATTTGCAGATATGTCTGATGCTGTGGATAGTTTATCTAAGATATATACAAAATTAGCCTCAGGGTGCCTGGATGGCTCAGTCGGTTAAGCGACTGACTCTTGACTTCAGCTCAGGTCATGATCTCAGGGTCCTGAGATTGAGCCCTGCATTAAGCCCCTCGCTCAGCAGGGAGTCTGCTTGTTTCCCTCTCCCTCTCACTCTTCCCCTCACCCTGCTCACATACATTCTCTCTTTCTCTCTCTCAAATAAATAAATAAATCTTTAAAGAAAAAAAATTAGCCTCAAAGTTTTTTTTGAAGAGCAGGGAGTGACAATATCAGACCTGAAAGTTAGGAAGATTATTCTAAACATTGTGTGGTATATACTGCTGGGAGTTTGGGATGTAAGGAGGAAATTAAGAGGTTCTTAGATTAATCCTGGACTGGAGTAATATCAGCTCACCATGAGGTGTATGGAAGTAGATATAAAAGTTTGCAATGAATGCTGTTAAAGCCTAGCATTTGGGTATTGGTTACAGAAGGCGACTTTGAAATATCAGGCATAAAAGGAGCTAGCATTTGCCAAAAATGAAATGGAGTGGAGAGGAATGCAAAGAGATGGACTTTGGACTCTGAAGAATTGAAATTCCTAGTTTTATACCTCATCAGTTATGTCCATCTCAAAACAGACATTTTGTACCATGAAACAAATAAATACCTTTAAATATTTTCAAAATATACCATCTTAGAAAGAGATCTGAAAAATGCTGAGGTTGCACAAAATACACAGCCAGATGTGGTGGTCCTGAAGGTGAAGAGAAAGGGAGAGGAGAGTTCCAGGCAGAGGAAGTAAGATTTCATAGGCCCAGGGACAGGATCCATAGTGCCAGAGGAGACAGAGGTGCCTTGCCCCTGCCATAAACACAGTTCCCTTAACCTCATAATAAAGAGGAGCCGCTGACGAATTTTTAAATAGCCGTCTCTTTCAGAGTGTGAACAAATTTAAAGAGACTGAAGAGAACACAGGGAGATCTGAGAGACTATAGCAAGAGTGCCACCAAGAGCCAAAGTGTACATTTAAGGAGAGAAAGAACAAACACAGACAAAAAGTTTGTCTAAACGTCGTCACTTAAATTACTGCAGACTTAACTACTGTCAGAGATAACTGAGCACTGTTAGAGTCACAGTGGGGGAAAAAAAATGCTCAGTGTCCAACTTTATGTAGTTATGATAAAAAATGATAACAATTACAATTTTGATTTTTTGAGTAAAAACTTTGTGCCCAAGACATATCAAAGTACTTCCAATTTATTTCTTATGCCAACACAGTGAGGTGAATTTTATTAGCTCAGTCGTATAACTGAGGCCACTGAGGCTCAGGGAGGTTTAAAAACTTGGCCAAAGTCACACAGGTAGGAAGTTATAGTTTAGACCCCCCTGAGTTGTAGGCCCAACTTTCAATGATTGTGCCGACATCAGCCCCATTCTCTATCCTCAATGACATCGTTCCCTCCGCTTCATTTTAACCCACTTATAGAGCACATGTCATTTTTCAGAGCTTACAATTTAGTTTGATCATATTGATTGCTTTTTAGGTTGCCCATTACCTGGGGGCCTTTGGAGAGGTTCCTTAATTTATTGGCAACATATTAAATGAGAGTCTATATTCAGTTTCTACCCCTGAGACGTTTTCTTAAGGTCAACAAATCCCATCCCAAGTGGGATGATAGAGACTGAAAGAGCTGAATTTGGTATGCTCACGTCTCCGCCGTTTTTCCCTTACATATTGATTTTTTTAGAGCTTAGAATCCATCTACTTCTGGGCCTATAGAAGTCCACCCATTAACCACAAATTCTATACTGTACTTTGTTAATCTTGTAAATTCATACATCATGATACAGGAAGAAAAAAGGTAAAGGTAAATTTAGCTGTAATGGCATTTTGTTTATTAGCATTTTTTTTTAATTGAAGCCCAGCTAACCTTAAAATGGTCTCAAATCACAAATAAGCCATTTACTTTATTTTTTTTTTAAGATTTTATTTATTTATTTGAGAGAGAGAGAATGAGCTACAGAGAGCATGAGAGGGAGGAGGGTCAGAGGGAGAAGCAGACTCCCTGCTGAGCAGGGAGCCTGATGCGGGACTCGATCCCGGGACTCCAGGATCATGACCTGAGCTGAAGACAGTCGCTTCACCGACTGAGCCACCCAGGCGCCCGAGCCATTTACTTTAAAAGTATAGCCTAGATTAGCAATAAACAAGGGTACCCTATCCTTACTCCACTAAAGGGTTGTGACTACAAAATAACCATTTTCTTAAAATAAGGATGAATAAAACTGCCTTGTTAAATTTCTCCTTTTGTGTGTCTTAATGGTTTAATTGGCTTTAGTAGGTACTAATCAAAGTTTATTAGGACCAAACTTTTGAAACTACTTTGAGGGTTACAATTTCCATCTGAAAAATATAGACTGTTTTCAGGAAAAAAAAATTTAATTAGAGGTGGCTTCTTCTGACATGAAGTTTAATAGTAGTTCTCCATTATACATACAGTTTGGGGGTCAGACAAAATTTAAATATAGCCTTTCTCTTAGTTGCTTGGGCCATAACTTATGTTGACTAACACAAAGCAGGATTCCTTCAATTCATCAGTATTTAAACCTTCCACGTATATTGCATTATTTGTTTCAGAGGTACAGATCTGTGATTCAGCAGGAGGGGAAGAATGAAGGGGGGGAAATCGGAGGGGGAGACACAACCATGAGAGACGATGGACTCTGAAAAACAAACTGAGGATTCTAGAGAGGAGAGGCGTGGGAGGATGGGTTACCCTGGTGATGGGTACTGAAGAGGGCACGTTCTGCATGGAGCACTGGGTGTTATACGCAAACAATGAATCATGGAACACTACATCTAAAACTAATGATGTAATGTATGGTGATTAACATAACAATAAAAAATTTAACAAAAATAAACCTTCCACGTGGGTCTTTTCAAATGCCCATAGATTACAATGTGGAGCGTTCCAACACTCATACATACACACACACCTCAAATCATATCTATACTGGGGAAAGAAGGTTATATAAAGGGAAAGAAGGTTATATAAAGATATTTAAGATATTCATTTTAAACCAGACATCTAGGAAGCATTAACGAAGTTTTCAGAGTTACTTCTAGGTTCACAAGGCAAACACTCCCCCAAGGTGTACTGTCTGGAACACAAGTAGTATTAAAGTACACAATCATGGTCTATAAAATTTACATAAAGGAATACCACGTGAGTTTGTTTATTTCTAGTATAAAGAGTAAAATTTATAATGAGATTTTCCTATGGAGACGTGTTTTTAAAATGTATATAAACAACTCTGCTGAAATCTGGAATAAATTCATGGTTATTTCTTTGACAGAAACATTTAAATGATGTGTTAGTGTGTATATAATATTTTAAATCTAGAAAGTTAGCTACATGGTCTCATCCTAAAATCTGCCAAAGAACCAAGCTTAATTTGTGAAGGAAAAAAAAAAAGTAACACATAACATTCTATATTGCTTACTGTATGCCAGGCACTGGTCGAAATGCTTTACATATATTAACTTATTTAACAGAATGAGGAACATAATCTGTTTCAACATCAGTTAAGTAATTTTGACAACCAAGCAGCTGATATAGAAATAACTGGCTACAGATGGAACTACTGAGTTTACTCAGAAGTAAATGTTTGCCAGCTATTGGTGTGGTGAAAACATAGCCATGATACAACACTTTTATGGAGGAATGAAATGTACTTGCATTTGGAAATATATTAAATGTGAGGACATTTTTAAGTTTGAGTTTTTCCCTGGCATTATAGTTTTTAAGAATCTGATCATGATACTACACATGATGCTTTTTATAAGCTCTCTTCTTGCTATATCATCATCTTAGCAGGAGTATGGGTGATTCTATCGGCTGCTACTCAATCAACTGGAAAAGATACATCTGGCTACCTACCACAAATAAGAAATTCAATAGAAAAGAGAGCTTAATTGGATAACTCCACCATGAAAATTAGCAGGTAAGGAATATACAGGTACACTTATCTGTCATAATGACAAAGTGCTTTGAAATATTTACCAGCAGAAAATATAATTAACTTATGATTAGGCTTCTCCTTTCATATTAGTTAAGATATATGGTAATTATTTTTAAGTAGCATGACTTGATAAAATTATAAATATAAATCAAATCAAAATAAAATATACACATAAAATAAATACAACATGATTAGATTTCCATACATAGAATTTCATACATTTTTAATTATAATAGGGATGCAGATTTAGTCAGTGCTTAAAGTGGTGCTAACACCCCCAATCATGTCAAAAGCTATCAACTAATTTATGATAATATTGAGGGTAAACCTGCCTCTATGTGTACATGTTCCCAATTATATTCAACTTCAAATTAAGCAGTCATTATTTTTTCCTGTCAAAATCAACATTAATGTAACATTTTTAATATAAAAAGTGCAAACTTTGAAAAAATTAATTTAAAACATTTTCAGTATAAAATAAGTTTAATTTAGAATGTAATAGAATATCCCATCACACATTGAACATAAAAAACAAAATAGAGTATAAAATATTTATGTACAGCCCTATTATAAATAGGTCACTATGGAACTGCACTATTTACTCAATCCTTGGCATCACAGACCAGCTTTAGTTGCTGAATAAGAGTTGTCTTTGACACAGGCATCAGACAATCAATTCCCCTTAATAGCAACCATTTTAGATTTTGCCTCTAAATCTGAACCATCCACAAATGTTTTTGCTAATGAGATCTTTTTAAAGGCAAACTGTGGGCTGGTAAAGGTTATTTACCAGGTCATCAAGAGACTATACAATATATTGGCTAAGAACATGCAGAGAGTCAGATTTCCAGAGTTTGAATTTGGCCCTACTGCCTGTTTAAATTACATAGTCTCTGCATTCCTCTACTTCTCCATCTGTAAAATGGACACAATTCCAGCACCCACCTCTCTGAAACATTGTTATTAGAGTTAAAAACTCAAGACTTTTGAGTACTACCACTAAGTATTTACTACTATGAATGGAATTAGTATCAAAATGATAACTCAACTCTGAATGTCAGTAGCTTCCCTCAGACTAATTCATTCTAATAGAAAAAACATTCAGGTGAACAGAACCAGACTTGAAAGAAATACTGAATGAAGGCTGAATGCAATTAGTAGCTGATTAACTTAAACTCTCACTAGTTAAAGGCACTGAATTTGGAATCCCATTTCTTAAATATCATTTCCTCCTCCAAGTCAAATTTTAAGATACATTCTTCTGTTTATCCTTCCCCCTTCCTTTTCTTCTTTCCCCACATATGTAGTTGGTCTTCACTATATACCATACGTCCTGATCTTAGTCAACTTTTTATGCTTTAATTTCTCACCAAAGAATATAGGCTGATTATTTTTTATAAAAATTTTAAAATGAAGGTGGGCTATCAATAGCAATATTAGATAATTATTTTCTATTACCTGATCTTTCATTTTTCTAGTAACTCACATCAATAGACATACATGCATTTCTTAATGGCAAAATTGATTTCCATTGAGAAATAATCATCATAATAACCAAAATGCTTTAGCAATCTATTCCCTTCCAAATTGTAACCACTTAACTTTGATCAACATCAAAGTACAGGAAATTTCCACCTCTGTTTCTAAAAATTTTGAAAGTGTCAACCTTTCTAAAAGAAAATAAAAATTTGCATGGACTCTTAGTGTTGACTTAAATTCTTCTTTTATGTGTCCAAACATAAAACTCTATCAAACTCCTTATGCTTATAGCTCTTAAGGAATTACAAAACAGGGGCACCTTGGTGGCTCAGTTGGCTAAACGTCCATCCAACTCTGGATTTCGGCTCAGGTTATGATCTTAGGGTCATGGGCTCAAGCCCTGAGACCAGCAACCTACTCAGCAGGGAGTCTGCTTGAGATTCTCCCTCTCCCTCTGCCCCTCCCCCCGACTCGCGCTTGCTTGTGCTCTCTTTAAAATAAATAAATAGAATATTTTAAAAAATAAAAATTTAAGAAAGAAATTATAAAACAAATTCAATACACATATAACCACATAATAAATTAAAATTAATAACATAAATTTAATATGATGAATGTTTTACTGAAACTAATTTGACAATGAAATAGTTATAGACAGATATAATTATATATATTTAAAACAGTAAAAGTGAAACAATTGTTTTGAATTTTAAATTAGAAATCAATAGTTATTGTAAAATTAAGTGTTCTAATAATTGTATAGAATCCAAAGCAACTTCTTTCCAAGTTAACTCTATGATGTGTACTCTATAAAAGTGTTTTATTAGGAGGCATGCTGTAGCAAAAGGGGTATGACTACTAAATTAGCCCTTATTTTCAATTTGACTTGTGTCATTTACTCAATATAATCTGAGAAATACCACTGAATTTCTCTGAATCTGCTTCCTCATCTATAAGTTATTGCTACTTGAAAAAATCCTGAGGCTTACAAGATTTAATTAACACATATCAGCATGGTCATAGTATTTAGCTGTATTTAATTTGTAATTATTAGCTACAACCAATTTACTTTCTTTTGGATTAAGAAATATTTAAATGTTTACCATATATGCTACGTTGTACAATTACATTTATATAATTTTTTTAGTAATGTTTTTTAGAACTTTCCTATATTTCTAGAATAAAGAACTGTAACTTTTTAGGAATTCTATTAATATAGGTAGTTTTTCCTCAATGAATGTTTATAAAAGAGACTACAGGATTTATATATTAAAAATAAATAACTTTAAAAACCATGATCTAACTTGAAGTATTTCAAATATGTTATTTCATATAGCCACAGTACTTTCTTTTTTTTTTCTCATAACAGAAAGTTTATAGTGAAAATATCTCACTCCTTGAGATTTTAAATACATTGAACTGCCCTAGAACTGTGGGCACTGATGAATAATAGCAAAAGGATATTGGATGGTTGCAATAATGCAAAAAGGATTAGATTGTTTATTCAGTCTCCTATGAATCAGAAAGCTTATCCATTTTGAGCTTTACTAATTTCAAGGAAACAATCATGAGACAAAGACAAAACAGAGACACGTTTAAGACCACCAATATAACTGTCCATGCCTTTTCTTATCACATTGGGATGCACCCTAAGCACAGATTAAAATATGTGGTTGGGGCGCCTGGGTGGCTCAGCTGGTTAAGTGACTGCCTTCGGCTCAGGTCATAATCCTGGAGTCCCGGGATCGAGTCCCACACTGGGCTCCCTGCTCAGCGGGGAGTCTGCTTCTCCTCCCTCTGACCCTCCTCCCTCTCATGCTGTTTCTCATTCTCTCTCTCACAAATAAATAAAAATCTTTAAAAAAAATAAAATAAAATGGGCGCCTGGGTGGCTCAGTTGGTTAAGCGACTGCCTTCGGCTCAGGTCATGATCCTGGAGTCCCGGGATCAAGTCCCACATCGGGCTCCCTGCTCAGCAGGGGCTCTGCTTCTCCCTCTGCCCTCTTCCCTCTCGTGCTCTCAGTCTCTCATTCTCTCTCTCAAATAAATAAATAAAATCTTTAAAAATAAAATAAAATAAAATAAAATAAAATAAAATATGTGGTCTCCAGAATATATATGTAACCACATCAACTACACAGAAGGAGCCATTTTGGGATGAAACTTCACCATTTTTGTATTCAGATGATCATGCTCCATAAATCCATGGTTTCCATATCGTTTTGCCATTGGTAATTCTAGACAATCGTGCAATTCTTGCCAAAAGTATTCCAAAGGTAAGAATTCTCTCACCAGACAATGCCATCAATTTGTTTGCCAGGATGTCTCTCATTAGTATGTTCACAAGCAGGTTTGATTCGGTAACTTTCGCTCTCAGTGATCAAACACCAATAAAAGGAGAGAATGTATTTCATGCCTGCTGCTTAATTATCTCTTCCTAGTTAGATAGTAGGATAAAAACAAAATTTGGCACATAGTAGGCCTTTAAATGAATGAAAAGCCAAGAATGAACCAAATATGGAGACATTAGCCCATGCTAATTGTTCATAAATTGTGACCAATGTAATGGTGCAGAATCAGGATCAATACACAGAACAGACATCAAGACATGGCTGGAAAAAAGACGAGTATACAACCAGGAATAGAGGTTATACCAGAAATGAAACTTGAGACAAAGAAACTTAGACTAATTAGGCAAAAAAATCAGGAAAACTGGAAGGACATAGGTATGGGAAGGAAAGACCAAGGGATCTCTAGAAGAAAGATGGTAGTTCAAGGTGGAGCTCAAAACCACTCTAGCCATCTGAGCATTAATGGCACCGTGAGCAACAACCTTCTACTTAACATTCTGCCACAGCAGGAGCCTGTACCAAGCAGATGGAAGCATATATGCAATTGCTCCAGCCTAAGAAAGAAACTGTACAAACAGAAACTGTGCCTTTATACCAAGCCTTTATAATCATAGACCACACAATCAGCAACCAATGAAAGTGAGTTTAGGGAAATTAAAAACAGAAATTTTCCTTGATTGCTCCTCCTTTGCTCCTGTTCCCTACTTTATGCCCGTGCTTAACTATATTCCTTCTTTTTTGGTAATATTTTAATCTCATTCATAGCACTTTGCTAACCATTTGACTTTAATAATAGATTCAACCCATCTAGTCTTCACTTTCTGTACCTTCCATAGATAAAGGCTGACACTCACCAGAAGGTTCTCTATTCATTCCTTTCTACGCTGGGAATCTGTCCTATCCTACATGACCTCAACCCTGGACCAATCTATAATATCTAATTGATGACATCTCTCTCCTCCCCCAGAAATGGGATTTTCCCAGCTGCCCTTGAAAAAATATCTGATTTTGACCAGCCTGTCTAAATAGGTCTTGATATATCTAATTAAAATTATAGCTATATAATCTTAGGTTAGCTGATTCAGATAACACACCTTCATTCAGAATGAACTAAATGCCAGATTCTATGCTACTGCTTTTATTTATATATGTTATGCAGGAACCCAAGTTATTTTTATTTTATTTTATTTTATTTTATTTTATTTTAAGGAAAGAATTTTATAATGCTTTTCCTGGTTTGTTATATACAATTTCTAAAATATCTGCAATTCTGTGTGCATTTTCATACTATGGGGAACCAGGACATGACACTAATTGAGTAGATTCCTTGGAGACCTAAAGCTGTCAAGTGTATAAAGATTTCTTTTTGTAATGCAATGTCTCAGTTCATTGCACACAACATCAAAACCCCAAGATCAGAGAGAATGCAAATTATATTTTAACTGATACTTACAAAGAAAAAAATGCTTTCATTCGCTCAAAGTGTTCTTCAAGAAAAAGGATTTATTCAAAATATTGTCTATACTCATCCCCAAACAGTAGAGGCCTATAGTTAACTATCATTTAAAGTAGTGGTCTAGTAATTATCTTTGACTCCTTGGTGAACATTTATTTTTCTTGTCACTATTATTATACAATGAAAGCTTAAAAATATATAAAGTCACCTACCTACAAAAAGCAAAAAGAATGGGTAGCGTGAACCCAAGAGACTACCTGGAAGAAAGTCATGAGCATTAAAGACATTTGCATGCATTTGACTATCTAGTGAAGCACACCAATTATACAGTTCCCCTAAGGCAGCTTAGTGATAGAAAATTACTTCAAATAGCTTTTTGGTCTATTTGATTGATTATGTATGACCCAGTGATAGCAGTTTGATTTTTAGTGTAGATTGAAAAGTAAAAGAAAGCAAACTACGAGGTATGTTGTTACTCAAAAGAGCAAATATATGGAGGACCACATATGCAAGTACTTATTCCATAGTACTGAAAATTGGATTTTGAGCAACCACAAAATATATTACTTTATATTTCCAGACACTGATTTTCATATGAGCTAAAATAACATTGTGTCACCCTGGAAGAAAAACTGAGTAAATAGCATCATAATCAGCTCAAAAGTTAAAGGAATTTGCACCCAGAATGGCTTAACTTCAAAGATAGATACCTGTACAAAGAAAAGAGTTAATTCCTTTGATTGCTTTTGAGTTATGGATGTGGAAGAAAACTCACTTTACTTCCTTGATAGTTTTATGCCATCTATAGCTTTCATTATCTCTTTGCTCTGAAAGTAAATTTTGAGGACCCAGATTCTACTTTGGATTTCGTTTGCTAAAGGAGTTATCATGACTCTTCTCTTTACCTCACGAGATCCAACTTCACCCCCATTCTAGCCTTTTCTTGATTCAACTTCTCCTCACTTCATTGCATTGAGGGGGTTAAGGAAATAATTGCAAAAAAAAAAAAAAACGGGCCCAAATGGCATCACTTGTGCTAGGCTCCACACCACCAAACCAAACTTCAGGACCATTTCAGCTCCCCCAGATAGGAATCTTAAACCAGTTCATCAGGAATCTCCTAAGCAGCACGACTTAACTACTCTGCCTGACAGGCCCCTGCCATCCCCTAAAGGAAAGTACCCTTGCGATAACCAATCGGCTGTTCTGCCTGGTATAACCATTGTTGCTGCTCCCTTCTGCTTAGAGAAGTCCTTCATTCTGCATAACTCCTCAGAGCTGCTTTCTGTCTGCTAGATTGGATGCTGCCTGATTCAAATTGACTTCTGCCCAAATAAACTCTTCAAACGATTTAATATGCTTTAGTTTCACTTTTAACTGTTCCGTTTCAGAAGGGGGAACCAAAAGAGAATCCGAAAGCCTGCAGGAGCAATGAGTATTCAGGGGTTAAGTACCTGGGGAGTCCCTGGAGCTCACTGCTTTCCTGCTGCCTCTGGAGGGAGGTGGATAAAAGTCCCTCTCGCTCCTACTCCACAGCTTTTGTGTTTTGGGCTTTCTAACTTCTAAGCGTTTCCTCCCCTGCGCACGTAGGGAAGTCAGCTGCAAACCCCTGCCTGACTTAGAAACTGGATAAGGAGGCGGAGGGGGGAGGGGGGCGGTGTCAGACCGGTCCGACCTAGGAACTGGACCGGGTGGGTGGGAGAGGCGCGGAGGTCAGACCGGTCCGACCTAGGAACTGGACCGGGTGGGTGGGAGAGGCGCGGAGGTCAGACCGGTCCGACCTAGGAACTGGACCGGGTGGGTGGGAGAGGCGCGGAGGTCAGACCGGTCCGACCTAGGAACTGGACCGGGTGGGTGGGAGAGGCGCGGAGGTCAGACCGGTCCGACCTAGGAACTGGACCGGGTGGGTGGGAGAGGCGCGGAGGTCAGACCGGTCCGACCTAGGAACTGGACCGGGTGGGTGGGAGAGCGGGGAGGTCAGGCGGGGTTCCACTTAGAAACGGGACTGAGGGGCGCCTGGGTGGCTCAGTCGGTTAAGCGACTGCCTTCGGCTCAGGTCATGATCCTGGAGTCCCGGGATCGAGTCCCGCATCGGGCTCCCTGCTCGGCGGGGAGTCTGCCTCTCCCTCTGACCCTCCCCCCTCTCATGCTCTCTCTCTCTCTCCCATTCTCTCTCTCTCTCAAATAAATAAATAAGATCTTTAAGAAACGGGACTGAGTCGGATGTGACACTGAGTCCACTTGGAAACCACACTGAATCTGTGGTTGGACTGGGTCCAACTTAGAAACCAGAGGACCTACACAGTGAGGCTTCAAGTGAATAAAATTTTGAGGCTCAACAAGCAAGTTAACCTCACCACAGATAATCTTAAATCACAGTGGCCACAGTGGAGAACTTTTAACCTAGATAAACACTTTTATGAGATGCCCTGGAAAAAACAGGGTCTCAGCCAAGCACCCAAGAAAGAGAAAAGGGAAAACTATTTTTCCTCCTCTACAGTTTCTGGTGACCAGGTTGAGACCTGCTGGGACACCCCCTTCACTCCTTAGCCTGCAGACAGATCCTGGGAAAACTGTCAGAAGCCAGCAAAGAGTGAGAATTCTTACCAAAGTCAGCTCTTCCCGATCTCTATCTGTGCCTCCTAGTTTAGAGAGAAAAGTAGGGGCGCCTGGGTGGCTCAGTCTGTTAAGCCTCTGACTCTTGATTTCGGCTCAGGTCATGATCCTGTGGTTGTTAGATGAACCCCGCTTCAGGCTCCCAGCTAGGCGTGTAGCCTGCTTAAGATTCCCTCTCTCTCTAGGGTGCCTGGGTGGTTCAATTGGTTGAGTGTCTGCCTTCTGCTCAGGTCATGATCCTGTGGTCCTGGCATCCAGCCCCGCAAGGAGCCCCGCATCAAGCCCTGGATCCAGCCCTGCATGGAGCCCCGCATAAGGCTCCCTGCTCAGTGTGGTGTCTGCTTTTCCCCTTCCCGATGACCCTCCCCCCTGCTCGTGCGCACGCACACTGGCTCTCTCTCCCCCAGATGAATGAATAAAAAAATCTTAAAAACAAAAATTCTCTCTCTGCCCCTCCCTACCCTCTCTGTCTCTCTCTCCCCTCTTTAAAAAGAAAAAAGAAATCTAACTTTTTTAAAAAAGAGAGAGGAAGCTAAAATTTTATGTTGTTCCTTCCTTTCCTAATTCAGGTTGTAAGGCAAAAAAAAAATTTGTAGGAATTGGATCTTTGAATTGTGATTTGTGAATCTGTTTTTGGGTATCCACTGATAGTGGATGCTTTCTCTCTTAGGAATAACTATTGCCTTCTTGTTTGTCTCATTCTGTGTCCTGAGAAATCGGTCTGGCAACCACAAGTTGGGCCCCCAAAATAGGGCCTACACTTTGGATCACTATACCACATTTCCTTGAATATCAGGCAGGATTGCAGAGAGATGGCATAATGTCATCACAACAGACATAATAAAGGGAAATTCGGTAAATATTGTTTCTAAAAGGAATATTTTGGTTTTATCTGTACAGCAGAATGATAGCTGGACCGCATGGAGAAAAAGGATTTGGAGCTCAGAGAGGGATTTTACCTTCTGTGATTATTAATTGCATGTGACAACTTGACTGGGCCTTGGGGTGCCCAGATTAAACATTATTGCTGGCTATGTCTGTGAGGGTGTTGCTGCATGAGATTAACATTTGAATCAGTGGCCTCAGACTGCCCTCCCCAAGGGAGTGAGCACCATCCAATCCGTTGATGGCCTGAATGAAGCAAAAAGCAGAGAAAGGGAGGATTCATTCCCTTCCAGCCTGTCTGATTGAGCTGACTTATTCTGCTGCCCTTGGACTGGAATTCATACCATCCATTTCCCTGTTTCTCAGGCCTCCACACTCAGACTGCAATTACACCACTGGTTTTCCTGGACCTCCAGTTTGCTGACAACAGGTGGTGAGATTTCTCAGTCTTCATAATCACATGAGCCAATTCCTCAATAAATCTCTTAATATATCCTATTTTATGTATCTTATTGGTCCTGTTCTTTGGAAACCCTAATACACCTGCTTTCCTGGTGATACATGTCGTACATACCCTTATTTTCTTTTCACTCTGGAGAGAGTTTTCTGGTAACATCTTAGGGTGCCACTCTTCTTTAGACTTTGCTTATTCATTATTTTTATCAATGGCATGGATAAAGATATGGACCGTAAACATATATTAGATTATTTAATTCAAGATTCAAAAATAAGATGCCTAAGTTTATAAAACCAATTTTAATAGAAACAAGTATCAAGTTCTATATTTAGTTTTATGAAATGTATTTTTTTGAGACACCCAAACTTGAAACACATGTCGCAGCATCCTGTAAGTTTCGGTTCATTTGTCTTGGTCTCCCTATTTATAGCAAGTATAAGATTTTTATTTGTTTTTCAGTATCTTTAGCAACTGGGTGATGGTACTTGTTACCTGGAATTTTTCAGTACTAAATGTTAGGTGGATTAACGAATAAATGAATATAGGAAGGAACACTTCGAAGTATTTTATTTTGCAAAGATCAGAATAAATTAGTTCACTATAAGCTAAATTTCTGCTAATACTAAAACTTATGTTAAAACTGAAGAAAAAATAAAACTGTAGTGAGAGTTATTACATAGTCATTAACTCATAAAAGAGTAAGAAATTAATATATTGTTACACTACAAGCCAAATATTGCTTTCTGAAACTCTCATTTCAAAGGATACATTAACATAATGCAGAGCATCAAGAATATGCTTCAAAATATGAGAAGCTCTTTGAAATTCATGAAAAATTTAGATAACTTTAGGATATCCCATGTTTAATTCAAAGAAAAAAAATAAGAAATTTTTCCTTGCATATTTGCAAGCTGCCCAAAGAAAGGTTAGAAATTCTGTGTTTTTCCAGAGGTCTACAAATTTCATAAAAGCCAATTACCTGAAAAATTGAAAGCCATTTTTTATGTTATTAGTAGTAATTACTTTGGCTACTTCACAAAGTGTGTACTTTTTGTTTAATAAGATTCAAGCAGATCACCATTCAAAAGTGTCAGAAGAGGTCTGTTTTCTACTGAATGACCTCTAAGGGTTTCACAATTCCATATTCAAAGTTATGTGATTTCATGGTCTGAATAATTACATAGAATCCTAATGAATTCCTTCTACACCTTGTAGTTAATTTTGGTAAATACTGTGAGATGAACACACAAGGGGTAGTTGGCATAGGTCTAGTAAGTAAGAGAACATGGCTTAAACGCTGTTGGGTGGAACTTTTTTCATGTAAAGGAAAGCCATGGGTAAGAATAGTATCATGAGCAGCCAAATAATGATGTGAGGTCAGAGATATGGGACCTTACACAGAGATGTGGACAAATTAATAAACTTGAGAATGCTATATTTTTTTAAAGATTTTATATATTTATTTATGTATTTATTTGAGAGAGAGAGAGAAAGTGCACATGCACAAGTGGGGGGAGCGGCAGAGGGAGAGAATCTCAAGCAGACTCCAAACTGAGCGCAGAGCCCGATGTGGGGCTCAATCCCAGGACCCTGAGATCATGACCTGAGCCAAAACCAAGAGTTGAGCTCAACCAATTGAGCCACCCAGGCACCCCAGGAATGCTTTATTTTTTTAAATGGTAAAGTGGTGAGTGGTAAATGGTAAAACAGTGAAACTATTCTATTAACTATGGATAGGCAGGAAGGAAGACTGAAAGTAGAAAAGTAAGCAGTAGCGACCATTTCTTGCCTGAATATTTTAAACACAGCCCTGGGCTAACAATGTTGAAAAGTTTAATACTATGTGTATAAGCAGAGTGCATGCATATTAGCTGAGATAGAAGATTCAGTCTCAAATGATATAAAAATAATTATGATTTCAACTATCATATTTGATTTTTTTAATAGCTTCCTATTACAGTTGACTAATATTAGTCAGTATCTTCTAAAGGCCAAATAAAGGCTGATAAATTTCATTGGGTTAAGATGGTGAGAAATGTATAAAGCTTTTTTTTTTTCCCACCCCTACCAACAGTAAATGGGAATGCTCATTCTACCCCTCACCAACATGAACTATTGATTGAGTTATTCAGAAAAGTATAAAGCTTTTATGGGGTCTGAAATGACATGCAAAATGCTTAGGATACTGCATGGCCAAAATAAGTACTCAAAGTATTAGCTGTCCTTATTACATTATTTTAATGCTTCAGGAAATAGGTGACCAAGATGTGAATAGTGATAGTAGAAAAAGCAAAGACAGACCAGAATAAACACTCTTTGTGGAGAAAAACAGAAAAATGATGGAAAATGAAGGTTTAAGAATGAAAAAAAAAAGAATGAAAAAAAAAAAGGAACAATAGAAAAAAGCACACAAAAGCCAACTAACCAAGCAGAAAAAAAAATCAAAACACAGGTAGTGCCATTAATGTGTTAAAATGGACATAACTTCCCTGGTCAGTATTCACCGTTTTAGGACTCGTGTTCAAGGGCATTAAGGTAAATACAGAGAATGCCTGGGATTGGCTAGAGATGTCTAAAGATGAAGTTGGAAAAGTCAGTCACTCACGAGGTATTGTTGATAGTGCCTGGAAGTGTGAGTTTATCAGGAAGCCAAGACCGGAATTTATAAAATAATGACAGTAAATGCAAGTTAATAGCATCCATCGTGGTAACAAAACAAGATGGCTCAGAGTTCAGTCAAAAAAATAAAAGCATGGTACCAGGGAGTAGAATAAGGAAAATGCAATGCTGAGGAAGCAGAGGTTAAGGATTTCTCAAAGAAGGGAATAGTTAGGCATACTAAGCAGATGACATAAATCATTTTATTTCTACCTGCCTAAATTTTTTCTAATCTACAGAAGTAATGCTGACCTGCCAAGGACACATTCTAGAAGTTTAAAGGCATTTAAATCCCTATGAAGTGTGCAATGAAATACACGGAAAGATTTTGAAAAATTAGAGCTATAGATAATTGATATTTACATGAACAGTTTACTTCAAATCAAAATATTAACATACAAATCTTTCCAATGAGTGAAATAACTTATGATGAATATAGTACAAATAAAAATGAGCAAGAACTTGCATGATTAGAAGAGAACTGAACTCCTGAAATTTCAGTAATAAAGGTCACTTTTATTCATTTAAAAAAAAAGAATATTGAAAAATTTCCTGAGCAGGGCACCTGGGTGGCTCAGTCTGATAAGCACCTGCCTTTGACTCAGGTCATGATCCTGGGGTCCTGGGATCCAGCCCCACAAGCCCCAACCCCACAATGGGCTCCCTGCTCAGTGGGGGCCCTGCTTCTCCCTCCCCCTCTGCCCTTCCCCCTGCTCATGCTCTCTCTTTCTCTTTCTCATGCTCTCTCTCTCTCACCACATAGATAAATAAAATTTTTAAAGAAAAATTTCCTGAACAACCTATTTCGGGGTTAGCATTGTTTTCAAATTTACATTCTAGAGTAGAATTCAATGAACGCATGAATGAATGAGCAAAAGCACCCTCAATAATATTAGACACAGGATCTGACCATGTAGAATACCTTAAAGTCAATTTTAAAATCTTTTAATGTGCACGTATTTTGTCCCAGGCCATGGGATAGAATGAGAACTTCAGAACGACACATTCCCTCCTTAAAGGAGTTCACAGTGCAGCAGAGGCAGAACAAATATAACAATTACAGTAGGTGTACTTGCTTCAAAAATAAAAAGAGGAGTTGAGGGTAATCTGTCACTGCATTTAAAGGTGCGTTAGTGGAACTGACTTTTCAGCTGTTTTGAATATAGTTTAAGCAGATTACTGAGGAAGAGCACTAAAGGAGGGAAGGAAAACAGGTAAAAGGGTCAGATGGGCAAAGGCATAGGGTCTTGAGCAAGTGGAGGAAGAGTATTCAGGCCCCTAAGGAGGGGGGAAAGGGTAAAAGGACAGAATCAGAGGTATTCTGCTCTTTCTATTTGGATCCCCTGGGTGTTTCAGAAATAAAACTTTTGTGTAGATCATACACCCCAGACCCATTAAATCATTTTCAGGGACAGTAGTTTGGGAGCAAAATGTCCTTGGTGTTTTGAATGAAAAGCCGAGGCCGATAGCTGAGATCTCTAAATCCTAAAGAGCCTGCATTTCATATAAGAACCTAGGTTTTATTCTGAAGATATGAAAGACATAGCAGTGTACATGAGAGAGATTGTAGAGGAGTAAAACTGGAGAAGGGAAGACGTCTAATATATAATACAGTCCAGGTGAGAGGCAATGAGAGATGTACTAATAGCAAGAGAAAGGAAGATAGACAGGGACGAAAGATTTCAGAGGTATGGTGATTCACTGCCCCAATTGGGGCAGAAGGTCAGATGGACGGATAGGAGGGGAGCGTGATGCTGGAATGTCTGACTCTGATGACCAGGTGTGTGATCTCAATAACCAGCATAAGGAAAGCAGGATGCGGCACAGATTGGAGCAGAGGGTGTGGGAATGGGACGAGAGCTGGAGAGGAAATGCTCAGGAAGGGGACTGAGGGTATTAGAAGGGAGTCCCACATGGGTCTCTAGCTAAAAGAGATGTTGAAAATATGGGTACAGATCCAAGAGCCATAAAATTACAGGTATTTCTGATGTGGTTGTAAATAAAATCAATCAAAGGGAGTATATAAGACTAGAGAATGGAAGGCCAGCTTCTGGGGGCTGGGGAGGCAAGGAGAGAGCAATCAGAATTTGAGAGTAGGTGACATTAGAAAAGCCTAGAAAGAAAAATTATGTGTGACTTTAGAGGCATAAAAAGCCAAGCAAAATGGCATCACAGAAGCTTAAAAATGACAGTATTTAAATGAGTGGCCAACATTCATTTATCTACTTAATAAAAAAAAAAAACACACAGAAATTCGAGTTTGTAAATAAATGGAGCTACGAATCAAGTTAGGCAAACATTTTGAGATGAGCACTAGGCATCTTGGTTCATGTTCATGTGACTTGGGACTGTCCCTGGGCATTACCAGGAATTTAAATACAGTGTACATTTGATCAACTTCAAGCAAACTGAGGTCACTGACTGTGGATTACTTATATTTCTATCCCTACTCACTCAGCATAGACCACGATATCTGACTTATGGTGAGGGATTAATACAGCTCTATAACTTTTCATTGGCAGAATGAAATGGCCAAGGGGCGCCTGGGTGGCTCAGTCGTTAAGCGTCTGCCTTTGGCTCAGGTCATGATCCCAGGGTCCTGGGATCGAGGCAGAGAGCCTGCTTTTCCCTCTCCCACTCCCCCTGCTTGTATCCCCTCTCTCGTTGTGTCTCTCTCTGTCAAATAAATGAATAAAATCTTAAAAATGAAATGGCCAAAAGAAATTCTCCAATGTACCAACACAATGAGCCATTAATGTTATATTCATCCTTTTGACCTGAGAAACTTCGTTAAGAATTTCAGCTAGTCAATAATGTAGTCCTGGTCTTGGGTATCTGAAGTGGTAGTAAATAAGATTTACTTGCCTGGATTGCAGAGCCCCTGTGCATTTGGCATGTGGAAGAGGGTGTATAGAGAATTTTCTAATCAGAATTTTGAATAAGCAGTGTGGCTCAACAAGCTGCTCTGAGGCTTCTGGGTAAGAATTTAACGGGTTTCTTCATTTGAGTCTGCTCCTAAGGTAACAGGACAATTCGCTTTACCGTTCATAAGAACGGCATTTGTAGAAGGAACTCTTTTGAAATTCTACCATCAGTCCAATTTCTACATTTTCAGAAAAAAACTTAGCACTTACTGAAATGCCAGGCTAGTCACATATTGGATAGCAACGAGGAACTTACTTGTCATATATTTTAGCTTTTGAGTCTTTTTTCCCTAGAAATGTTTGTTTTCAATCCATTATGGTTCTCAAGATAGCAAGAATTTTAAGGCATGTTTATGGGTTTCTTTTTTGGCCAATTAATTGTATTTAAGGGTTTTTTTTTTTTTTTACCTGTTTGTGTATGTGTACTTACAATCTGTTTGCATTTTTTAACTGAAAAAAAAAGGATTGTGAATTTTACTTGTAAAGACTCTTCACTAATCCCTATAATGTGACAAGCTTAGAATATCAGCATTAAAAATGTAAGAAATAAAATGATATTTATCTGCTGAATCTCTTTCCAAATAAAAGTACAATAAATCCTATACTGCTGTGAAATATAGGAGCTAGAAAATGCCTTCAATAAAATTATGCTTTGAATTCGAGATATAATCTAAAACAAAATACGTTTTCCAGATTCAGTTTTATGATAGGAGGCATTGTCTCTCATTCTCTGCATTTTCTGTTTCAAGATATTTCACAATTCTGAAGGAGAACCAAAATAGAATAATAATTACAAAACAAAACAAAAAGAAATTGAGGAAGATAATTGAACAACTTACTCTCAGCAACGATTTTTAAGAAACAGAAGAATGCACTGAAAATACTGTCTGGTTATTTAAACTAGGCTAAGATCTGAGTGTATGCCCTATGTGTGTCATAGAGAAAAAAAAATTACCTTTTGGGGAACAGAGTGATTAAATTTGTAAGATTTATTGTTTAACCTCAGGAAGACTTTCAGTAACTTTGTATAAAATGTGTACATTTAATGGAAGCCATGCTATGCTTCTTATAAGAATTTGTTCCAAGTCTTTGTGTATAATTAATGGCTTGTCTACATATTTTTTCAATAAAACTATTCATACAGAATGTTAAGTAGGCATTTTCAATACCAGAATGAATGTATCTTTGTGAAGATACCATTTATCTACCATAATATCCAAAGCATAATGAGGAGACTTTGATACACTGCAGATTTAGAACTGACTTGGAAAACAAAGCCCCAAGATACTGTCTTGTCAGCACAAAGTAAATAAATTCATCACAGGAAGTTGAGATTTAAAATCGGAAACTTGTCAGCAATGAAATTAAAGTGATTTTTTTTTTGTTTTGTTTTACAAGTTTCTTGACTCCAGATTATATGGGCTAGAGAATTTACTTTCCAATCAGGCAATTGATGCATATAAAACTTGAAATTGAGAGTTCTGCCTTTTAATTAGACAAACTGTAAAAAAAAAAAAAAAAGCCACAAATCATTGAAGCAACAATTGAGCATCAAAGAATAAGTTTTTTTCACTTTTTTTTAACGAAACAATATCTAGATTTTTTATAATAGATCAGAAATTCGGATATTCACTAAATTTAACTTATGATTTTATATTTTTACAAAAATCAGGGGCGCCTGGGTGGCTCAGTTGGTTGGGCGACTGCCTTCGGCTCAGGTCATGATCCTGGAGTCCCGGGATCGAGTCCCGCATCGGGCTCCCTGCTCGGCAGGGAGTCTGCTTCTCCCTCTGACCCTCCTCCCTCTCATGCTCTCTGTCTCTCATTCTCTGTCTCAAATAAATAAATAAAATCTTTAAAAAAAAAAAAATCATCAAAATAGGAAAAGAAAAATTTATCATTTTAATATACCAGCAAGTAAAATTTGTTCTTTATTCACATTTTCTGATAGAAATATTGAAACAAAGAACCCCAAAGCAGATAACTAGTAATTGGAAGTATACAAATCATATATAATCACTGAAACAAAATTGGCTTTCTATATGGTGTGCTTCAGAAAGAGAAGCATGCTATTTGGAGACCAAAACACCTTTTCCCAACAGTTCTCAAGTTTCCCTGAGGAAGTGCAGTTTTTAATGCTGCAGTTAAATACCTGGCTCCCAAATTATGAAAGCCAAAGTGTTGAGATTAAAAGATTATCATCCAAAGAACACAAAAACACTAATTCAAAGGGATACATGCACCCCAAAGTTTATAGCAGCGTTATCTACAATAGCCAAATTATGGAATCAGTGTCCATCAACTGATGAGTGGATAAAGAAAATGTGATATATACACATATATACACATATATTGCATATATATATATATATATGCAATGGAATATCACTCAGCCATAAAAAATAATGAAATCTTTCCATTTGCAACAATGTGGATAGAGCTAGAGAGTATTATGCTAAGGGAAAAAGTCAGAGAAAAACAAATACCATATGATTTCACTCATAGGTGGAGTTTAAGAAACAAAACAAATGAGTATAGGGAGGGAAAAAGAGAGAGGGAGGCAAACCAAAAAGCCAACTCTTAACCATAGAGAACAAACAGATGGTTGGGGGTGCGGATAGGAGAACTAGGTGATGGGGATTAAGGAGGGTACTTGTGATGAGCACCCAGTGATGTATGGAAGTGCTGAATCACTATATTGTACACCTGAAACTAGTATCACACTGTATGTTAACTAACTGGAATTTAAATAAAAACTTTAAAAAACTAGAAAAAATTAAAAATAAAAGGTAAATTATCACCTGTGGATCATAAATTCTGAACCCCTTAAATCACAAGTACATGTAGAAAGGGGATTCTTATACCGGGATCCATGGGTAGAATGGCCAAGTTTTGTCAAAATCTCTATATAAGCTTTGTGTTTGTTTAAGGGTCATTGAGATTAATAAATATGCAAAGATATCTGTGACCTACTGAAAATTAATAAACATTTTCAATTTTGTGCTGGATCTGTGTTTAGCCTGTACCAGCTTGTGAGAGCTGATTATTAAGCTTTCAGAAATTCTGTGGGCTAGTTGTTAAACTGTTGGTAGCTTGAAATTAGTCATGGTAATAGTATTCACACCATAGAAATGGGAAAATGCTATAAATCAGGGCTTTTCTCCTTTCCCCATTCCTCTCCCAGTCAATATTCTAGTACAACAGCAGGTTACTCTTCATTTTCAGAAGAAAAAAGAGGTCTGTTATGAATAAAGGTAAATTATATACATCTTTGTTTTTATACTTTTCCATGTCCACTTGCTTAATAGAGTTTTAATAATATCTAATTGAATACATTAACATTTATATGTCAGTAATAACAAATCTTTGTTAATTACTTCCTCTCAGTGGGCGAATACAAATATCACACCAGATATAGAATGATATCATAGAATGATTGCATTTAATGATAAAAGAATGTCAGTCAACTCCCTGGAAAGTTAAGATTTTTTCCCAGGAATTTATACACAAGTTTTAACCTATAAGCAAGTATCTCCAAAAAAGTAATTTTTTTTTTGAATTATAAATATTCCACTCACCAGGCTGCTGAGACATTTTACTTTCTGGTATTTTAAAATGAAAACAAAACACAAGAATGTGTCAATGAAGCAAGTGAAAATCAAAAGGGTACAGACTTTTGCAAGTACCATGAGCTAAAAATAAAATGAAAAAGTTTGAATTCTTAAAAACAAATCTGTAAGAGAACTAAAAGCCTAGGCAGATATAACCCCAGTAAATTATGAAAAGCTATGGGGAAAAAAAAAAGGAAGTAACAAAGTAAAAAATCCCTGATAAAGCCAAAAAAGTTTGGATGGCAGTCAAAAAAAAAAAGGAAGGAAAAAAAAATAAATCTTATAAGAAGGCATAACTATGGAAATACATCCCCTAGAGAAATATAATAGAGCTGTGAATTAGTGGAGGTGGATAGGCAATGCTGGGTGACTAAGGGCTGTTAACATAATTAAAAAGATGGGGGATTTCTGCAGCTGAAGATGAAAAACCTGAAACATATTATGATGTAGTAAAGTAAATGTATTATCAGCTCTTGAAAAATAGGTGCATATAGAAGAGACGAAGTAAAATTTTAGTGCATGAAGTTCAAATTTTCCATTTGTCAACTAATCTATTAAATATTTTATAGCAATTAGACTAAGAGCCACCAAAACAAAATAGACATTTAGAGCTCCCACTTTGCAATAGCTACACATAAATCTAGATACTTCTCCAGGGTGTAACCCAAATTAGATCTTGTGGATTTTAAGAAACAACTAGGGAAGATTTTTTTAAAAGATTGGACTGCATATATAATTGATCTTTTTGAGATATTTATTCTGAAATTCAGTTCAGAATCCGAGTTTTAACTAGATCTGTCATTATCAAATGAAATGAAACCAAAATCACCAGCCAATAACTATAGTGGTGTTGTTTTCACAGAGCATGTACATTTGTATAAAGTTACTTTATGTAGAGTCATCTGATATTTAAATTGAAAATCTTAGCATTTTCAGAATTTTTTTAGAGATTCTGATGAATAAATTCTTCAGAAACAAGGCTCTTTATTAACAAACTACTGTTAAAAAATTTATACATTATAAAATATTGCTGAACACACTGACAGATGTGAATGACAAAATTATGTCACATACTTATTAGTTTTCCTTTCACATAATTGACATTTTATCAAAATAATAAAAATTTTGAAGTTTATCTTCTATATCCTCAATCTTCTCTTTCTGAGCCCTTTCCCTTCTGGGATATAAAAATTTACCTAATTTCAGGCATCTGGGAATACTCTGGGTTCTCTCCACCCTTCCCACTCATATAGATTTGTAATTGTCTGCTATCTGATCATTTCCAAAGTTGCATTTGACTAATGATATATGTTATAAACTAAATACTCTTAAGATAATGTGCCAATTAAGCTTTTCATATCTAATTGTTGAATGAGGATATTTGTTCAATGACCCTCGAAATCTCAAACACTAGTCAGTTCTCTGGATTGACTGATTTTGGTCCAGATGGGAATGCTAAGGTCTGTATTTCAAGGTGCTCGTAGTAGTGAATGTCTGTTTCCTCAATCAGTAGTTTCATCCAGGATCTTTCCAGCTCTGATTTCCTACTGGGCTCCCCCATTCCAAATGCACACATTTTGAGCCCCGGCTTGGGAAACAGACCCTGTGGGTTTGAATCTAAGCTATGTTATAATAAGAAACTAAGTTTAACTCCATTATCAGTTTCTTCATTTGGAAGTAAGCATCATCAGAGAACATATATAGACAGGGGCCAGTCAGTTCATAGAGAGGGGGCAGACTATGAATGTAGATATAGTAAAGGGGGTATAAATGGTTTTAGGAGTTAGGAAAATTCTCTTCTGGTTGATTCAATGTTCTCAGGGAAGTAGCAACCAAAGAGACCGATTCCTAGGGAAGCGTTGGGTGTTTAAGAGACAGGAGAAGATGCAAACTAGATGATGAATGGATTGGGGCATATGCAGTATGATTGATTAACTGACAGTGCAGAGTTTCTCAGTTATAAATTTACAGTGGGAGAAGACCGTGTGTTTTGTGATTTGTTCCATATATCCAGTTGCTCAGGAATAAATGGAAATTTGGATCTAGCCAGGGTTATTTTCCAAGCTGATTCAACAAATTGAAAGAGAAATGAGGAAGTCGAGGATATATGCAAGGGATTGATTGACCATGGAATTTAGGCAGGAAAACAGGTTAAGAGAGTACCTCAAGAGTGAGGTTCAAAGTTAATGTGATAAGATAATAATATGGAAGCCCCAGAGAGACTGAAAGATTTTAAAGTCAGAGTATTAAAGGAAATGATGAAAGGAGATCAAAGAATGGGGTACATGAAATTATGGGCACAGATGAGTTGCTGTTCTAAATCATGACAAGATCTTGGCCCTTCAGAAAGGGTGGCCTCTGGACCAGCAGAATTAGCATTACCTGGGAAATTGTTAGAAATTCATATTCTCAAGCTCTTTGAGGCAATTTTAGTGCATTCAGTAATTAGAACCTTAGGTCTCAGATGTATCCTATAAAAAAGAGTGAACAGGTAGGATAATGTGATATTATGACAGAGGAACTATATATTTGGTCTTTACCCCAAACCTTGGCAGAGAGCTTCTAAAACCTAGTAATTTCATGAATGATAAGCATCTTTTGTTATTCATAGTAGCTCCCTTTCAACTGAATCTGAGTTTATGCTAATGAGATGACTGATGTGGCTGGGGGCCCTAGAGAGCCTCAGGGTGGTTGCTGGCCACCAGAAATAACAAGACATGATTAGAAGGTTGAAATTTTCATTACCGCCCTCTGGGGATGGCAAAGGGGCTAGAGATTAAATCATCAGCCACTGGCAATTAACTCAATCAATTATGCCTATGCAATATAAACTATAAAAACTCTGAAAAAAATGAGAATTTGGAGAGTTTCTGGGTTGGTGAACACATCAAGATGCTGGTAGGGTGACACACCCAGATTGGATATTAGCAAACCTGCACAGGGAGTTGTAGGAACTCTGATTTATAGCTGATGGGTCAGAAGAATGGGAGGCCTGAACTTGTGACTGGTACCTGAAATGGAGGGCAGTCTTGTGGGACTGTCCTTAACTTGTGGGATAGGACACTAATTGCAGGGAAATAGTTTCAAAATTGAATTGAATTGTAGGACACCAAGTTGATGTCTGGAGAGTGGAGATTTGGTTAGTGTTGTAGGGGCCCCCATTGTAACACAATGACATGTTGATTATTTTGAATGGAAGCTATTTGAGAAACAATGCATACAAGGACACACTCAGACCCTCATCTGTCCCCAGGAAAGCAGGAAAACAAATCTCCCATATGAAAAATACCCCTTTGCATGTACTAAGTAAAAAGACATCCTTAGCACCAAAGATAGTGACTTTAAAGTCGAGAAGGCTATAGAAATAAACTTTCTTATTTTTTTCCTAACCTACTACCTCAGCCCAAATTCCACTTAGAATTCCTTACTAATTAAAGCTCCCAAACATCTGTTTTCCTTATCCTATAAATTCCTCACAAATTCATCATTTCTGTCTAAATGTATAAAAACTGCCTCTTAGGACAGCTTTTGCGGCATCCCAAAGGTCTTGGATCATTCTATTTTCATTTTCATTTGTTCCCATGTATTTTTTTTTTTTTTTTTTAGTTCTTCTTTGATTTCCTGGTAGACCCATTCATTGTTTAGTAGCATGTTGCTTAACCTCCATGTATTTGTGGTCTTTCCAGATTTTTTCTTGTGGTTGATTTCTAGTTTCATAGCATTGTGGTCAGAAAAGGTACATGGTAGGACTTCAATTTTTTTTTTTTTTTTTTGCATTTGTTGAGGCTTGTTTTGTGACCCAATATGTGATCTATTCTGGAAAATGTTCCAGGTGCACTTGAAAAGAGTGTGTATTCTGCTGTTTTAGGATGGCATATTCTGAATATATATATATGTTAAGTCTATCTGGTCCAGTGTTTCATTCAAAGCCATTATTTCCTTTTTTATTTTCTGTTTAGATGATGTGTCCGTTGATGTCAATTAATCTTCAACAAAGCAGGAAGAAGTATCCAATGGAAAAAGAATGTCTCTTCAACAAATAGTGTTGGGAAAATTGGACAGCAACATGCAAAAGAATGAAACTGCACACTTTCTTACAACATACACAACAATAAATTCAGAATGAATTAAGGACTTAAACATGAGACCTGAAACCATAAAAATCCTAGAAAAGAACACAGGCAGTAACTTCTTTGACATTGGACATAGCAACTTCTTTCTAGACATGTCTTCAGAGGCAAAGGAAACAAAAGCAAAAATAAATTATTAGGACTACATGAAAATAAAAGCTTCTGCACAGCAAAAGAAATAATCAACAAAACTAAAAGGCAACCTATAGAATGGAAGAAGATATTTTCAAATGACATACCTGATAAAGGGTTAGTATCCAAAATATAAAAAGAACCTATAAAACTCAACACTCAAAAAACAAAATATTACAATTCAAAAATGGGCAGAACACATGAATAGACACTTTTTTCCAAAGAAGACATACAGATGTTCAACATCACTCATCATCAGGAAAATGCAAATCAAAACTGCGATGAGATATCCCCTCCCTCCTGTCAGAATGGCTAAAATCAACAACACAAGAAACAACAGGTATTGGCGAGGATGTGGCGAAAAAGGAATCTTCTTGCACTGTTGGTGGGAATGCAAACTGGTGCAGCCACTCTAGAAAACAGTATGGAGGTTCCTCCAAAAGCTAAAAACAGAACTACCCTACTATCTAGCAATTGCACTACTAGATATTTACCCAAAGAATACAAAAATACTAAATCAAAGGGATACATGCACCCCGATATTTATAGCAGTATTATCTACAATAGTCAAATTATGGAAACAACCCAATGGTCCATCGACTGATGAGTGGATAAAGAAGAGGTGGTATACACACACACACACCACACACACACACACAAAATGGAATATTACTTAGCCATAAAAAAGAAAGAAATTTGCAATGATATGGATGGAGCTAGAGACTAGTATGCTAAGCAATGTAAGTCAGTCAGAGAAAAATACCATATGATTTCACTCATATGTGAAATTTAAAAAACAAAACAAAGGAGCAAAGGGGGAAAAAGAGTCAGAGAGAGGCTAACCAATAAAAAGATTCTTAACTATAGAGAACAAACTGATGGTTACCAGAGGGGAGGTGGGTGGGAGGATGGGTTAAATAGATGGTGGGGATTAAGGAGGGCACTTGTGATGAGCACCAGGTGTTGTATGGAAGTGCTGAGTCACTATATTGTACACCTGAAACAAATTTTATGCTTTATGTTAACTAACTAGAATTTAAATAAAAACCTAAATAAATAAATAAACTGAAAAATTACTACTTTACATCATGTCCATTTCAGATCTCTCCAGAAATGGAAATTGGAAAACAATAGCAAGAAGCTTTGACAGAAAATCTGTACTTTTTATTCCCAGGAGGAAGTGTAGGCAACTATATTATGGACAAATTTAGAAGAATTTTATAATTATTTGTTGTCATATTTTATAAACATTGAGCAAGCTGAATTGTGAATCAGAACTGCTTGGTGACTAGAGTCCTCTGTTTAACATAATTTTCTTACTATTTAGACAAGATCTTTGTTGTTGAAAATTTTAGTCTTCCTTTAATAATTCAGTTTTCAGAACCTGACATTGATTCACATGGCTCTTATTAAATGTAGCTGTGCATATGATTTGGGAATCACGAGGGAGATTGTTAGGTTTCATAGCAGCTTTATTTTATGTCACTAGACATAGTTCCTAGCTACTCATGTTACTACTTTTAAACGTAGTCTTGAATTGAGGTTTTGCTACCTATTTTACCTACAGAATATACAGATAACTCATTTCTCTGATTGAAAAATTTGGTTCCCTGGGGGCAGAAGAGTCTAGTTTCTCTCTTCTCTGTTCAGTATGAAAATACAAAAGCATGTGACTTTTGGAGTCTAACAAACCTGAGTTCCACCGTGGTTTCTTCTCAAACTATGAATTCTGCAAGTTATAAACCCTTTCAGAGCACGAAAGCAATTGCATTAGTTGGAAACATGAGTGTGATAATTAGAAGAAATGGTATTAATATAATTTCTGGGACATAGTCAATTTTTATAAATGTTAGCTTTCTTCTTTTATGATTCAACATCTAATGATTCTGCACTCAATCCCAATGTGTGAGGCTTTTCCCCCAACACCAAGCAAATCTCTACACCAGCTGAGTATCCTACAATTTGACTCAATTCTGACGCTATCTACCTGGATACCTACCTTCAATCCCACAAGACTTCCCCCCACTTCAGATGCCAATCTCAAGTGGCCTGTGCTTCTGACCAGGCTATGAATCAAAGGTTCCCATGACCCCCTCCTACTAAGATTCAATTAATTTGCTAGAGCAGCTCACAGAATTCAGGATACCAATTTATTCCCTAAATTATAGATTTGTTATAATGGATATTAAAGGATACAAATCAACAGCCAAAAGAAGAGATTGATGCAGAGGGTAAGGTATGGGGAAATGTGTGGAGTTTCTATACTCTGAATGTGCTCTTCTCCCCAAATCATCACACGTTTAGCAATCCAGAAGCTCTATGAATCCCATCCATTTTTGGGTTGATGAAGGCTTCATTATGTAGGCATGATTGATTAAATCACTGACCTTTGGTGATTGATTCTACCTCCCTGAAAATGAGGGAAAGGGACTATTCATCGCCCCCCTTTAGGGGATTTCAAAAAGTCACTTTATTAGCAAACTCAGGTGTGGTTGAAAGGCACTAGTTATGAATAAGACACTCATTTCACCTTTATAGTGCTGAAGCAATTTCAGGAACAGAAGACAAGACACCGAATATGACAAAAGATGCTCCCATTGTTCCTATTGCTGAGGAATTTCCAAGCGTTTTGGGAGCTGTAGACCAGGAACCATGAACAAAGACCAAAATACATATTCTAAGTCACAATGTCACCACATCTAAATAGAAGCCAGCTGGCAATTGTAAAATATTAGTATAAAAATAAAAGTTTGTTGATGGACCTTCAATTATTGAGAGCTTAATTTATAAGAAGGAAAATTAACATTTTTCTCCTCACACACAAGCTAAGGAGACAGAGAGACAGTGTTACTACCAGGATGGAGACAGTATTCTGTGTACACACAAGAATAATGTGAGAAAATGGTTTTATTATCAGGTGCTCTCTTTTTACTGGCAGTAACATCTGAAGAACTTAAGGGCTTATGAAATAGACCTTAAATGGACTTAAGTGCTGGGAAATTTTCATAAGCGTGTTTTATTTCTTCTCTGGAAATCTGAGAACCAATAAAATCACTTTGATAATTCATTCAGTATGTTCTTTCCAAGTGAAGCTATTTATATTCTAAACTTTATAGATATACGTTATAATTATTAATGCAAAAGCATAGCATCTCATTTGTGAATACATGAAAACTAACTGTATAACAAGGGAAATGTAATTTTGAGACATCTTAAAGAAGGATTGCATAACTTAACAAATATTTATGAATTCCTGTCCCTACTGTAAAATCATATACATCCTGAACAGATATGACTGAAGGTAAGTGATCTCCTTTTTTTTTTTAAAGATTTTATTTATTTATTTGACAGAGAGAGAGACAGCTAGAGAGAGAACACAAGCAGGGTGAGTGGGAGAGGGAAAAGCAGGCTTCCCACGGAGCAGGGAGCCCCATGTGGGGCTCGATCCCAGGACCCTGGGATCATGACCTGAGCCCAAGGCAGACGCTTAACGACTGAGCCACCCAGGCGCCCCGGTAAGTGATCTCCTTAAAGAAATTGTGCAATAGGTTTTAATTTCTATGCAAACTGTAGTACTATTGTTCTATGATTAAGAAGAAAGCACTTAAAAGTGAGAATAAAGGGGCGCCGGGGTGGCTCAGTCATTAAGTGTCTGCCAGGAGGGTCCTGGGATTGAGCCCCACATCAGGCTCCCTGCTCTGCGGGAAGCCTGCTTCTCCCTCTCCCACTCCCCCGCTTGTGTTCTTGCTATCGCTCTCTCTCTCTCTGTGAAATAAATAATAAATAAATAAAATCTTTAAAAACAAAAAAAAAAGTGAGAATAAAGATGTAGCTTATTAGAACCTTATTTTGTGAGTTGGACCTGCAAAATTAAACCTTTCTTAGGAACAAATTGAAGTTAGTTGTGTATATGGAGTATAAATTGGTAGTGTCCATATTTTCCTCTACTTAAAGAGAAATATGTAATTTTCACTTCAAAACTCTATTGCAAATTAGCTGTGTCCTAAGTAGTCATTCGTAAGTGTTAAAGTTATTCTTACTAATTATCAAATAGGCCCTTGGTTCATTATAATGAGATGTTCCTATGATCCAAAGTTGAATGATATAGACAAACTTGGGAATCTTAATCCTTTGGAAAATCAGTTCTAATAAAGGAAATATCTGTAGAATACTATTTCTACTCAAACATGTTTCCATTTACAGCACACTTTATCAATGTTAACCACACAAATGTTTCTTGACTAGCAGGAACAGCCATTATAATTATGTACAATTACCCAGGGTTGAATTAAACATGTGGATTGAAAGAATTCAAGGGTTGTAAGAATAAATATTATATCAGGCATTTCTTTTTTTTTTTTAGACATTTCTTGATATAGTGCTATATTAGGTTATTTTTCTGACCAAAAAAAAAAAAAAAAAGACATGAATACCTTGAATATCTAAGTTATCAAAGGAAAACACATTCAAAGGCATGATTTTATAAATAAGCCATATGTGTAAAACCATAAAACCCTACATTTAAAACTGTCTTTAAGAAAAAAGAAAGAAAAATAGACTATTAGCCAGTTATGGGCACTATGGTAAGATTACCCTGGTAACCTGGAACCAAGAGGACCTTTGGTACTAAAACGCCTAATTAGCCACTTGTCCCATGAAGGCCATCATTGTTGCCATGAATTTTTACTCAAAAAGGCAAGTGATCCATATATACAATGGAATATTACTCAGCCATCAGAAAGGATAAATACCCAACTTTTACATCAACATGGATGGGACTGGAGGAGATTATGCTAAGTGAAATAAGTCAAGCAGAGAAAGTCAATTATCATATGGTTTCACTTATTTGTGGAACATAAGGAATAGCATGGAGGACATTAGGAGAAGGAAGGAAAAATGAAGGGGGGGAATCAGAGGAGGAGATGAACCATGAGAGACTATGGACTCCGGGAATCAAAAGGGTTTTAGAGGGGAGGGGGGTGGGGGGATGGGTTAGCCCAGTGATGGGTATTAAAGAGGGCACGTATTGCATGGAGCACTGGGTGTTATACACAAACAATGAATTGTGGAACACTACATCAAAAACTAATGATGTACTGTGTGGTGACTAACAGAACATAATAAAAAAAAGAATCTTGCAAGAAAATATAAAAAATAAAATCCTCCTGAGAAGGACCAAAAAAAAAAAAAAAGCAAGTGGTAGAGATAAAGGTGATGTGGAATCTCACGGGTATTTAAACCAGAGATTTACCAATTATTACTTAAAGCTGACTTGTAATACACTATCTAGAGGTTGAAAGATTTGGCCTTCTACAGAAGCTTCCACTAAGATAGGCAGGCCCCCCTGGAGACTGTTACTATTTTGGCATTTAAGGCAATGTACTCTTAAATATCTTGAAAATGATACACATTCTTCAGAGAACAGAAGTTATCCAATTCTCTTGGACTAGTCTAAATTTTATATTTTACCGTTGAAATGCCAAATTGTTTTATCATTATGGATGAAAACATACCAAATTAGCCTTTGTTCCAATCTCAAAATTTGGGATAACTCCTGACAGCTGGAGAAATGTTACGTGGTTAAGAATATACATTCAAGGCTGATGACTAGCACTTGCAAATAAACTATAGATGATGGCATATACCCATTTACTGCCTAAACTCACTTTATAAAACCCTGTTAAATAAAAATCAGTGTCAAGAAACTATTTTTAATGACAAACTATTACACAGAAAAAGAAATATATCCATTCTTGATACCTGAAAAGAATATACAGCCTCTTACTATGTATGATTTTGGTTTTAAAACCAATTCTTAAATCATGATTTCTCTTTTATTTTCAAAAAGCCATAGGAGGACTTTGAGAAAACATCTAGATAATTTGATTAATAGAAAAATAAATGTTGGCATGCATTAAGTTAGTGATTTAACTAGTAGGTGGTAACATAAGTTTTAAAGTGCTATAAACTGAAACAAAAAGAACACTTTTCCTGAAAATTTTTAAATGCTTGAAAATTATATTGATTGTCTTAAAACCCACACAATTGGATATAGTCTATAGCAGTAATTCAAAAAGTTAGCATTACATACCATATGGAATTTATATTTATACTGAGTTTAAGTAAGGAATGGATTACCTATTATCAGAGGAGAAGAAGAAACTCACACCAGAACTGATGTGCATGAATCATGTTAAAATAAATTGATGTAGAAATTAAACAATCTATTCAACCCCAGATGTGTGAGGAACAAAGAAAATTTTTAAGTTTGGCTACTAAATTCGTTCTCCAAAATGTCTTTGAGTAATTGCATCCATTACCGATCCTCACGTTTCAAAACACATTCTAGGGCGCCTGGGTGGCTCAGTCTTTAGGCGTCTGCTTTCAGCTCAGGTCATGAACCCGGAGTCCCAGGATCAAATCCCACACATCGGGCTCCCTGCTCAGCAGGGAGTCTGCTTCTCCCTCTGACCCTCACCCCACTTGTGCTCTCTCTCTCTCTCTCAAATAAATAAATAAAATCTTTAAAAAAATCAAACCACATTCTATTGCAGCTATAAGGTAACCAGACATTAAAAAAGAAACAATCGGGCGCCTGGGTGGCTCAGTCATTAAGCGTCTGCCTTCGGCTCAGGTCATGATCCCAGGGTCCTGGGATCGAGTCCCGCATCGGGCTCTCTGTTAGGCAGGAAGGCTGCTTCTCCCTCTCCCACTCCCCCTGCTTGTGTTCCTGCTCTTGCTATCTCTCTCTCTGTCAAATAAATAAATAAAATCTTTAAAAAAAAAAAAAGAAACAATCAAAGATCTAGGTAGGTAGTTATGGTGAGGGAGGTTCATCCACAGGTGGGTTGGCCCTGATAGGAGTAGGGAATATGCCAAATGATAGGCAGGTCCCCAGAACAAGAACAAGGGAACCGATCAGCAGCAGAGTTCCAGTTAGAACTGGAAGCAGGTATAGGACATGGAATCTATCCTTATTTTTCTCACTTAGCAGCTAGGATTTTTAATGCCCTATGAGGCAGAGAGAGTGCCCTTCATTTCTGTTTGTTTGATTTAAGTCCTGCATAGTTTAGGACTATTCCTTGAACTTAGCTATTTGTTGAATAATTAATGATGACTAAAATCTGTCCATGGGTCATGTGTAGTACTGAGGAGGGACTTCAGCTATTAAGGTATCTATTAGAAGTCTTACTTTTTATAAAGCCTCTAGTTAATTATTGATACGTATCACTGACAATTTCACTCTCACAAGGTAGAAAAAGCAGGGAGGTTATTTGGCTTCTTAGCTCCTCTTCCTTTGCCTTCCACAGCCCTCTCCCTTGGTCCACACACAGGCACTTTTGTGGTTTTCAATTTATTTTGCACTTCTGCTAGAACCTCTTCCCATCCTCCAGTGTAAGCAACTTGTCCTCTGCCCAATATTCACTCACAAAGGGACAAACAGCAAGAAGTCACACTCTAGATGATAAGGAGAAAGAAACATCACTAAGACTAGAATGACTATCTCTTATGGTCAAATGGATATTTCTGCGGGATCTCAGCACAGTTTTCCATTGAGCCCATGTCCCAAATTGGCCCTGAGTTAGGTAGAAGAATAAAGAATGGGACATTGTTTATCCCCAAATTCCCTAATCGAACTACCAAGCCAAACAAATTAAATGCTCACCTCACCATCCTTTGTTTCTTCATGTCAGGATGCTTGATGGTGTTGGAAGCTCAACTCATAACAACCCGTAGTTCAAAATTGTTAGCAACCAGCCTACCAACCTTGTTGAGTTACATCTCAAGGCAACCTCCCAGCAAGTCAGCTTTAAGCCCAAGTGCCCAATCCTGCACCTCAGCGGAGTGTTCATCACACCCAACTTCTGTTGTCACAAGCAGAGACCAGAGTCCCTGACTACCTGACTTGCTGCTGTCATGGTACCTGAAAAAAAAAAAGGAATTTGGCATCTAAAAAAGCTGACATGTAGGCAATGCCCAATAGAGATTTTTGTTTTTTAAGTTTCAAATGTATATTATCAGGGCCACAAACCTGGGATTGAATTAGACTTAAATTTAAAGGGGCTAAAAATATTTGAAGACAACAGCGGTAACTAATTTTATACGGTAATTTTTTTAAATACCTAGTTTTCTTTGTGTCTTTTAAATTTTATGATTTGTTGATATAATGCTCTCTTTTTAAATGAAATGTGCTTTTTTTTAATAAAAAGAGAATGGAAAAATATACTATTGACGTCATCGAAGCTGTAGGAAAACCATATGTATGTCCCACAAGCCTCCATCACCCACCTGGTAGCCATTTACCAAAATTGAAATCCAAATTAAAAAAAAGTAAATAATATTTGTGTTGTACTTGCCTTACAAGCTTCCAAGCCCAAATCTATAAAATGAGGAGAAACTTCCTAATTATTCATAATTTGCTCTGTGGAGTTGAAACAGATGGATTATAAAGATGATTCCATGATAAACAACTAAATGTGGTTACTACCTTCTGTGCTTTCTTGGTTCATATTTTTATTGTTTTTTTTTCTTTATAAGCAGATAATACCTTCTTTTCTGTAGCAATGCAAAATTTGTAGCTGCATTGGAAATGTCATAGTTATTTTTTTTCTTTACTGTAGGTGTCTATTTTAAAAAGGGAGAGAAAACAAACAGGAAAGTCTGGTGTTGGAAAGGGTAAAGAAAAATAAAGCTTGAAGAGGAAAGAAAGTGAGAGTTATTTGAAAACAAAAATTCTTAAAGGATAGGGGAGCTAGTTACTTAATTAGATTAAGGTTCTTTTCTAAGTTTTCCTGCTTCTTCATCTCTTGGAAGACATTTATTGATAGCAGAAAAGAAAGAAGGGTTTAAAAAGAAAATACTTAGGTGTAATGAGACTGACCATTTCATGAAGATGTTACTGAAGATGCGCCTTTTCTAACACTAGTCAGCCTGGCACTATGTATGTGTGCAATGTGAAGGAAAGTTAACACACATTGTTGGACGGGTGATCAAATCGTGATTCCCAGAATAGAATCAGACACTGATTCATTTTCCTCTTGAGATTCCATAATCTTAGTATCTAAAACTGAAATTCAAATGAAGTTTAAGATACATAATTTTGCCCCAAATTAAAAATCAACAGGAGTCTATTATTACAGATAAATGTGTTTTGTTTCACCGTCAATACTAAAGAACATCATAGACTTAAACAGTATTTACATAGCTAATATAATCTAATCCTGGATATTAAAGTGTAATGTTGTACAAAATGCTTTTCTAACATTCAAACTGATCTTTAAAGCAATTACCATGGGATAAATTTGCACATAAAAGAAAAGAAATGATATGGTGGGTTAAGGCAAAATGTTTCTGTTCAAAGTATATGATCCTGAATGAAGTCATTATCTCAAAGAGATATCTGTACTCCCATGAATACAAAAAGAAAGAAAGAGAAAAAGAGAGAAAGAAAGGAGAAGAGAAAAGAAAAGAAAAAAGAGATTCTCAAGATAATTTAACAAAGGTTTATTTATAAAAGCCTATTTACAAAGGCGAGGGGGATGGGAATGGAGGAACCACGGTGAGTAGCGCTGTAACTCTGGGGTAGTAGCAGCAGAGAAAATCACTGGGAAGAAACCATCTTTTTTTTTTTTTTTTTTTTTACTTTAAATTCAATTAGCCAACATATAGTACATCATTAGTTTTTGGTGTAGTGTTCAAGGATTCATTAGTTGCATATAACACCCAGTGCTCATCACCACACGTGCCCTCCTTAATGCCCATCACCCAGTTAACCCGTCCCCCCACCCCCTCCCTTTCCACAACCCTCAGTTTGTCTATCTTAAGAGGCCAAGGGAACCATGAACTTCCTATGAGAGACACAGAGTGGCCAAAAGACCTAGTAGGGAGGGAGCTTGGGGAATAATCCCTGACCCCTCTCTACTCCTTCCCTCTAATCTCTTAAACATAAACAAGCCAAAGTGCAAGGGAGCCTACTGAGATATTCAATATAGGTCAATCTACCTGGACAAAAGCGGGGTAAACTGTGCAGTGCAGCTGGGGGTGGGGACAAACAGAAGATATCTCTGGCATTTGTCAGTCCAGATCAATCATGTCAACAATGGGACCGGCAGCTTCAACATTTGAATTGTCCAATAAAACTCACATGTGTTCCCATATTGTAGTTTTGCATTTACCGTAATTCGAGATACAAGTGAGCACATAAAAATTGTATTATCTTCCATGGTATTTTAAATATGCAAATACTTTGGCACAACTATATACATTCTTTATTATAAATGGACTTCAAATTATTTCTCCTTTATATAACTTGTGGCGTTATATTCATTTCTTAAAGACTCAAATATGTACATTATGTTTTTCACTAACATTTTACTGTAGTGAAGGGGTCATTCAAGAATGTGTTAGGATTTAGAGGTATTAAGTCACATAGAGCTGAAAACCATTGGCTTAGATTTATCACTATTCATTCTAGGGCTAGGAGGGCCTATTGAAGCATACAGTGTCCAATTCCTGTATGAAATAGGAGTTCTGTTATTAACCAGAGAAATTGAGAATGTCTCATGTAACAAGTGTGCCTTCTATGATTTATAATATTATGCACTCTCTTATTAACTAACAATTGAATAATTCAAAAGCTACAGCCCCCATGATGTGAAAAACATTTGATAAGTACTTTGAGACTGAAAAAAATACAGTCCCGTTTTCAAGTAGGGCAGTCTAATTACTGAGATGATAACAGGTCTTTTGAAGGACATGAGAAGAGAAAGAAAGAAAGTCTTCTCTTTAATAGTGTCTTCAGTATGGGCTTCCTGTGCTTCCTATTAAAGGCACATCCATATGATCTAATAATTGAGCATAAAGTAGCCTAAAGGATAGTGTATGGTTTTGTTTTATTTTATTATTTACTTATGTATTTGCCAACCAACATCAATTTCTAGATCACAGGGCAACCATCCTTTCCTTAGAAATACTCCCTGGGAGAAGCTGTGGGCAGAGGCACAGGGTAGCCCCACAGTAACTCTACGCTGAAGATATCCAGATTGTCTATGTCTAAAACCTACTTTTTTCTATAAGTCAGGTCTTAACTGAGTCACTTCGTGACTCATTCTTAGCGAATCTCTGCTGTCAGCCTTTTATCCTAAGTGTTCTCAAAACACTCATTTAATGGACCTTCCTGAAATTGTGCTCAGAATCGATAAGAAGCTCATTGACATTTGGAATTCACCATTTGCTTCTTTTTTAAACCTGGGATAGTTACCTATCTTCTGAGTTCTAGCATCTCAACCCCTCTCCATGGCCTCTCAAATTCACCAACATTGCTTTCAGTATCATTCCTAGAAGACTTTTTGATCCAGTGTATTTATCTGACACTTGGACTTTTATAGCAATAAGAATCTAATGCTATCTCCCCCCAACTTAAACTCACAATTACACATTTTAGATCACCTTTGAGGTCCTTATCCTTAATACCAGAGATTTCTTCTTTTATAAATTTCAGTCTTAAAAATAATTTCTACTTGCTTCTCTATGAAGTTAGCTGAAATTTTTTACTTGCATTCTATTATCAGAATTACAAAATATATTGAAGGCTAAATCTCTCCAATCTTCTGATTAGATTAAGTTGGAAATAGGAATATGTTTTCTTTCTTTTCCTAACTAGGCAAAGGTTCTGATTTCTCATGCAAACTATAGGCAGATTAAAACACTCAGGTTCTGAGTTTCTGAGAGACCTCACACAAGTGGATCTTATCTGAGTAGTTCCAGTTTCTAAATAAGGATATAGACATGTGAACATAATGGGGGAAATCAACTGATTACGTGGTAAACGTTGCCTTTGTGATCTCCAAAGGAAACCATGTGTTTTTGTGCTTGGACTCGCAGAGCAAGAACATTTAGCTTGCTTGGATATCACTAAAGAAGAGTTTTGTAATTATTTATAGAATTCTATCGCATTTAAGCCATCTTGAGAGTAGCACCCATGAGGAAAAGAACATATGGAAAGCTTATTGTTTTTTGGTTTGGCATTCCTTTGGATTAAATTTAGCACTTTCTTTTAAACTATCTCTCTTTGCAGGTCATGTGTGATTCACACCCACTTAACTTTCTAGGTGTACATCCAGAGCTATTTCCACAGGAGGAAGTGGAGAGTCCTGCATCACAAGGATTCTTTGCTTGATCCTGCTCAGCTAGAGCACTTTCTAAAAGTAGGTGTCTAAATGATGTTCTTCTGGATTCATATCATTCACCTAGATATGTTCTGAAAATCCTATCAGTTTGCCACTTGCAAAGCTAAACATAGAGGTCACATGTCTAGCATTCAAAGACTTTAGATTCTGACAAAATATAATAATAATAATTCTGTGTTGAAGTTGAAAGGAGTTTTTTTGTTCATTTTTACTTATTATTTTTATCCTTGTACACACAATCATATTGCTGCATTGCTAACTGCCCTCTGGGAGCAAAGTCATACCAATCACAAATACATACCCCAAAGAGAGATGTTTATTACTCTTCTATGAATTCCATCTCCTATTATGCTTTAAAGATGCTACAAACTTGAGCCATTACTATGTAAATGACATTTCTAGCAAGCCCCCAAATAATACCTTATGAGATTTCAAATGCCATGATTATGAAACAGTAAAAGACTTAAGGAAATAAAGAATGGCACAATATATTAAAACATATCAGCTTGGCTATTGTGGACATTGCTGCTATAAACATCAGGGTGCACGTACCCCTTCGGATCCCTACATTTGTATCTTTGGGGTAAATACCCAGTAGTGCAATTGCTGGATCATATGGTAGCTCTATTTTCAACTTTTTGAGGAATCTCCATACTGTTTTCCAGAGTGGTTGCACCAGCTTGCATTCGCTGAAGTTGGGGTAGGAAGGATGGGGTGGCTGGGTGATAGACATTGGGGAGGGTATGTGCTATGGTAAGCGCTGTGAATTGTGCAAGACTGTTGAATCACAGATCTGTACCTCTGAAACAAATAATGCAATATATGTTAAGGAAAAAAAAAAGAAGAAGAAGATAGCAGGAGGGGGAGAATGAAGGGGGGGAAATCGGAGGGGGAGATGAACCATGAGAGACGATGGACCCTGAAAAACAAACTGAGGGTTCTAGAGGGGAGGGGTGTGGAGGATGGGTTAGTCTGGTGATGGGTATTAAAGAGGGCATGTTCTGCATGGAGCACTGGGTGTTATGCACAAACAATGAATCATGGAACACTACATCAAAAACTAATGATGTAATGTATGGTAACTAACATAACAAAAAATTTTAAAAAAAGAATATATTAAAACAAATTCTCAATTATGAAAACATATAGTAAGTAGTGAGCTTTATTCTAAACACCAATTAAATCGGAACCACCACAGAGGGAGTACAAGTACGTATTAAACCATACACCAACAAAAACAAAAATCTCTTTCTCCTGCATGATGAAATTTAGCATTTACTAAGGAAAGCATAACATAAAATGCCTATAAAAATCCTTCCATCAACTTAAGAAATGTATACACTATTGAAAAGGTTTTAAAAAGTCTCTGGACAAAGACCAAAAAACACTAAAAATGATATCAGTCAATAATGAAATAACTACATTTATTAATGTTATATTAATAATACATTGAATACTACTAAGCACTAACATTTATTCATTTACTGAGCCAAAAGTCTCTTAATACCAACCATATACAACATTGGTATACTATTGAGAAAATAAGAGCTTACCATCTTCTAATTCCTTTTAAAGCTTTTACATGCGTTCTTTCATGCAATCCTTATAATAAATTTATGAGATATTTACTGATTTTATAATTTTACAGAGAAGAAAATTGAGTCTTATAGATAGTAAGTTGTAATGACAGCTAATCGGTGACATAGTGGATATTGGAAGTCCCAAGATAGTAAAGTATAATTTAGAGAACAGTAAAATGACGGTTGGAAGCATAGGCTCTGGATTGAAATTTTAGCTCATCCCTTTAGTAGCTGTGCGATTCTGGGAAAGTTCCCTTACCTCTCTGTGCCTTAGTTTTACATATGCATCAGTTTGTGCCTCTCTTATGAGCTGCTATTATACTAATTTATGCTTGTAGGACACTTACAATAGTACCGACTTTTGACAAATATTAGCCACCTTGTCCCATTTTCTTCACCTTGAGTAGCTCATGGTCTGATAGAAATCAATGCCAACATGAATGTTATAAAGGCACCAGGAAGAAATGTAAAACCATAGAAACAACTCTGTTTGACTGGAAAGCATATTTGAAAGCTCTGTTAAATTGAGAAGGGAAAGGGTGAGATCACAATGGTGAATCAATAACTGGAAACTGATGAGGTTTGTCAGAAATGTTCTGTTGGAGACCCTAAGTCTTAAAGCAAAAAGTTTTGACAAAGGAAAGGAGATGATTGAATAGTGTAGGGAAAAGACATTTTCTGAAGTCAGCAAGTATGATAGTTCAATAACAAGAAAGACAAACACAGTAAAGGAAGACAATATAAAGTAGTAATGTATTTGAAGTGCTTTCTAAAGGGTAACACGTGTAAAATCTGCTGTATGTAAATTATTACAATTATAATATCATTATTGCCTGGCTAATGCCCTCCAGCCACATCACTTGGCCATCTGAGATCAATTTCCCATGCCTCAGAGAATACCAATAACACCCAATCAGAGGTATCAGCAACCTCCGTCCACAGCTGAGTAGACCCTCACAGCTATTGGGTGAAATTGATTATGTCTTCAAAGGCAGTTTTTAAGATATTAAAAATCTATTGCCAGTAAGCAAAGTGTAGGTTGCCATCAACACCTCTGCTTTTAGTGTGTCTCAGATAACATTACAAAATGATTATCAATTTATCTTTTATCACATTCCAAACTTATTCCTTCTTCCTGGTGTAAAAATATCTTCTTTGAAGATTGTGGCATCTAGTTGTATTTCTATACCTTTTGAGTCTGGCATCCACTGACTATCAGCCTCTTACTTAGCCTTCCATTTAATCCCAAATTCCATTTATCCTATGACAGCTCTCTGCCCCAATGCAGTTCCCTGACTGTATTGCTAGTACTGGGTAGAATCCAGTTACTGGGCTCTATTACCTATTTCATTCCCTGAGCTACATCTTCAAGTATTTCTCTCCAAACTTCTTCACCTCTAAGCACCTAGGATCAATTTCTTATTTTCTGACTATACTTCCCCAGTGTTTCGGATATCCCCAACACCTCTTCTACTCTTGCTTTTCATCTGCACAGAGACGTCAAGTTTACTGACTCCTCCAATTTCTCACATTTTCACTTATTTCAAGACTTTATGGGTCCCTACAATGTGTGTGTCTGTCCTCAGGAATTATGGTCCTACAATATGTATATGACCATAGGTCCCATGTTAGGCATGATGGAAATAAGGATAAATGCATCCCAACCCCTGCCTACAAGGAGCTAGTTTCCAGCCTAATATACTGACAAACAAGTAAAATCCAGAATGGTAAATATCCAGAATTTCATCTGCATGTGCCTAATTCAGACTGAGAATATCAGAGAAAAATTTTTGAAAGTGGTTACACTGCACTGTGCCCAGAAGAATGAAAACATTAGAAATAAATAAAAGTAAATTAGAGGATGATATGGGTATGATGATAGGGAAAGGACATATCTTTAGGCCAAGGGAGCTTGGAGATGAGAGAAGGCATGAGAACATGTAGGGAAGTTCGTTAGCTCAATAAGGTTGGAGAAAATGGTATTAAAGGAAAAGCAGGAAGGAAGGCTACATAGGAAATTAAATTGTATCACAACAGGATCTGTATAACTTGCTAAGCTTTTTGGGCTTCCTCCTTGTGGCTTATAGGAAGACATAGAGAGATGTGGTATAAAAGCATGACATGCTTACACATGTGTCTTCTGGCACCCTCACAGCAGTGTGGAAGATGTTCAGAAAGGAGGCAAAACTTCCAGTAACATGAAATTCTAAAAATCAAGTATCCATAGTGGAGATGTAAAGAAAAGGCTAGAGATAGGCTAAGGAGTTGGAGGAGGTGGGCTATGTAGGGCAAATGTGCATTGGGGTAGAGGGAAACATCAATGTTGAGTATGACCCATAGATCTTGGATGACACAGTGGCTGCTAATAACTTTCACAAAATGTTAACAAGTAAGAAATAGCCAGAGAGGTAAAGAGAAAATCATTGCAATGTTATATTTCCTTCTTAGTAGAAACCTCAGCAAAACTTATCATCGATACTTGGTATTTTAACTGACCAATACTCATTTTACTTCCAGGATTAACATCATTTTTCTGCCTGAAAATCTGCTCAACACTTCTGGCCGGCAGGTTTCTTGCTGTTATACCCAGACATTTCTGCTAATACCACTGAGTTGTAGGTTCACTAAGAGTGTCTCAATGGTTCCTCATTGTATATACACTATTTTCTGTTATCACGGTACACACAAAGTTTAATTAAATATTATGAACACCAATAATATGAGTGCAAATGTAGTTATAAATGCTATGAAGATTAAATTGGTGCCTTTTCAAAGGTTGTCATGTCTTAGAAGCTGAGTTTGGAGTATGTGTTTCTAGTAAGTGGATCGTTTGCTTTAATCATTCTGGTTCATGACTAAAATGTAGGGGAGTGGCTTTAATCTTACCCTACAACTTAAAAAACAGAAGACCATAAGAGGAGTGGACAGTAATTCAGAGTCTGTACAGCTTTAGCATAAAACACAATTCACTTGAGTCAAACTTTGTTATTTTATGGGAGCAAAATTATCAGTCCATATTCAAAATTTACAATGTCAAAAGCAGAACATTGGACTGGAAAAGTTAACATTGCATCATGGAAGAATGGAAGAATCTGCCTGAGCATAGCAATTCTAGTGATTTCCTTCATCAGTGGTTCCCAAATGCAAGCCCCTGGAAAGTCTACATAAGGATAATCAGAAGGACATGTGAAAGAACTACATATGCCCAGCTCCCCAGCCCAGAGATCTAGGAGAAAGGTCAAAATCCTTCCTGATCACACACACATGTATAGTTATCTGTCCAAACTATATGATGATGTCTATGAAGGCCTCCAGCTATGCTTCTTGACTACACAGAATTTGACAAATAAAATGGCCAGAAGGTAGACTCTTCTAAATGGCACTTACAATTCACATCACATAGTAACAGAACAAATACGATTTCACTCATAAGTGGAATCTTTTAAAAAAATGAACTAAAAGCAGAATCAGACCAGTGCATACAGTGAGCAAATTGATGGTTTCCAGAAAGGAAGGGGAGTGTGTGCTTGGGCAAAGTAGGTGAAGGGGAGAGAGAGATACAGGCATCCAGTTATGGAATGAGTCAGTCACGGGAATAAAAGGCAGAGTACAATGGTATACCATAATGTATACTGTAGCATACGTGCTGTAGGATAGTACAAAGAGGCTATCATAGTACTGGAATAGGAGAGATGGTAGCTACCCCTGTGGCGACCATAATAAAACGCATAAACTTGTCAAATCACCAAGTTGTACACCTGAAACTCATGTAACATTGTGTGTCGGCTACACTCAAATTTGAAAAAAGAACATTTGCCAAACTCAATGACACATGAAAAAGTGCTCCACATCTCTTAGCATCAGGGAAATCCAAATCAAAACCTCAATGAGATACCACCTCACACCAGTCAGAATGGCTAAAATTAACAAGTCAGGAAACGACAGATGTTGGCGAGGATGCAGAGAAATCTGGATGCGGAGAAATCTGGATGTGGAGGATGTAGGAGGGAGCCCTCCTACACTGTTGGTGGGAATGCAAGCTGGTGCAGCCATTCTGGAAAACAGTATGGAGGTTCCTCAAAAAGTTGAAAATAGAGCTACCCTACAACCCAGCAATTGCACTACTGGGTATTTACCCCAAAGATACAAATGTAGGGATCCGAAGGGGTACATGCACCCCGATGTTTATAGCAGCAATGTCCACAATAGCCAAACTATGGAAAGAGCCAAGATGTCCATCGACAGATAAATGGATAAAAAGGATGTAGTATATATACGATGGAATATTATGCAGCCATCAAAAGGAATGAAATCTTGCCATTTGCAATGACATGGATGGAACTGGAGGGTATTATGCTGAGCGAAATAAGTCAATCAGAGAAAGACGTGTATCATATGACCTCACTGATATGAGGAATTCTTAATCCCAGGAAACAAACTGAGGGTTGCTGGAGTGGTGGTGGGGTGGGAGGGATGGGGTGGCTGGGTGATGGACATTGGGGAGGGTATGTGCTATGGTGAGCACTGTGAATTGTGTAAGACTGTTGAATCACAGACCTGTACCTCTGAAACAAATAATACATTATATGTTAAAAAATAAAAGAAGAAGATAGCAGGAAGGGAAGAATGAAGGGGGGAAATCGGAGGAGGAGAAGAACCATGAGAGACTATGGACCCTGAGAAACAAACTGAGGGTTCTAGAGGGGAGGGGGAGAATGGGTTAGCCTGGTGATGGGTATTAAAGAGGGCACGTACTGAATGGAGCACTGGGTGTTATACGCAAACAATGAATCATGGAACACTACATCAAAAACTAATGATGTAATGTATGGTGATTAACGTAACATAATAAAATAAAAATAAAGAAAGAAAGAACATTTTCCAAACTCAATATTGTCTTCTATGATAAAGAGGCAGAAAATCATGACCCAAGTTTAGTCCAAAATAAGTGCAGAAACACTCAAGACAGATCAATGCCTGCTCTGTTGAGAGGTTAACAAGAAAGTACATGAATTTTTTTTAATCTATTTTTTTTAAGTAGGCTCCACACCCAACATAGGGCTTGAACTCACAACCCTGAGATCAAGAGTTGCATGCTCTCCCAATTGAGCCATCGAGGTGCCCAGAAAGTACCTGTTTTTATAACATAAAAATTTGCCTCACTTGATACCAGGTGATCTTCTAGGATTTATTAGACGTTCTACTTTCTCGGGCAGCTGCATTGTTTCAGGGGAACAGCCATGTGAGCAGGAAGGAATTCCCATTTCAGGTGATCAGAATTTAGCAAACACATTTTTCATTCATTGAAATCACAGTGGGTACTTCAATACTATCATTTATTAATTCTTTCATTATGAGATATTACTATGGGAACTTGATGGGAAATGGACACTATAGCTCCATTGCAAACAGAAACATTTAGTTATGAATCGCAGGTATATTGGTGGCTACAGGTCTCACAAGAAAGTCTTAAGAGTGTTGCTCCACCTATAAGGACATGAATAAAAAGATTTCTAAAAATCAATTGTTAATGTTCTGAACAGCTTTCTTGAAATCTGCTTGTTCACATTTGATTTTATCATTCACTCTGTCGTTCCAGAAGCCTCTTACATTAATTTCCCAACTACCACTTTTTATTATGTTCCCACTGCCATCCTGAACAACAAAAAATAGAACTCACTCAGTGAGGTGGTATAGAGACTAGTCAGTTAAGTTTTGCATATGTATGACATCATTTTCCACCCACACCAAGAGCAGCCCTACCTACAGCCATCTAGAGAGCACTGAAAAGAGAGAATCCATAGATAAAAAGGCAATGATGCTGGCTCCTGGGTGGCTCTGTCGTTAAGAGTCTGCCTTCGGCTCAGGTCATGATCCCAGGGTCCTGGGATCGAGCCCCACATCGGGCTCCCTGCTCCGTGGGAAGCCTGCTTTTCCCTCTCCCACTCCCCCTGCTTGTGTTCTCTCTCTAGCTGTCTCTCTCTCTCTGTCAAATAAATAAATAAAATCTTTTTTTTTTTTTTTAAAGGCAATGATGCAATGTCAGCACAGGATAAATGGGCCATCCAGCATCCTGCTTAACCTGGGTCTGAATACATCCAAAGTGCTAGTGCTACTCATGTCTCTTCAACAGTCCCAAATCTATTGATCTTCTGGGCTGTACCTTCCACTGCTAAGACTGCTAAATGTCTAGGAAATACCACTGAACACAGTTGACTCTTAAACAGTGCAGGGGTTAGGGGCATCGATCTCAGCCTCACACAGATGAAAAATCACTTACTCACTTTAAACACCCCAAGAGCTTAAGGACTAACAGCCTACTGTTGACTGGAAGCTTTACCACTAACATCAACAGTCAATTAACATATATATTGTAAGTTATATGTATTATATACTGTATTCTTACTGTAAAGGACACTAGTGAAAAGAAAATGTTATTAAGCAAATCATAAGGAAGGACATTTACAGTCTATACTGTAAAAAAAAATATGTGTATCAATAGACCTGTACAGTTCAAATCCATGCTGTTCAAAGTTCAACTGTATTTATAAACTGGTCTTGTGCTTTTAAGTCCTTGCAGCTGTAGTTATATATTTCAGCGATCTAACTTGGGGTTTACCCTAAACTTTACTTCCCTCGATAAGGTAGAGTTGTTAAGACTGCTTATTTCTTTTTTTTTCTATTTTTTAAATTTTATTTTATTATGTTATGTTAATCCCCATACATTACATCATTAGTTTTTGATGTAGTGTTCCATGATTCATTGTTTACATATAACACCCAGGGCTCCATGCATTACGTGCCCTCTTTAATACCCATCACCAGGCTAACCCATCCCTCCACCCTCCTCCCCTCTAGAACCCTCAGTTTGTTTCTCAGAGTCCATAGTCTCTCATGGTTAGTCTCCCCCTCTGAATTCCCCCCCTTCATTTTTATTTCTTAATTATTGTTACACCAATAATTGATTTACTGAATTCCACAGTGAGAATAATTAACTTCCTGCTAATAATAAACATATCCTGTAAACTAGAAACATCTTAGCCAAGTATGTTCCTTGGTCTTGCTATATGCAAGAGTGGATGAAGACAGAATGACCTACAGTGTTATAGTTGTTGCCCAAGAGGCTCATGGGAGATGTAGGCTACTGAGGGGAGCTTATGCACCAAGAGGTGAGCTTATGCATGGCACATTTCCCACCAGCACTTTGCGGAAGCTCTGCCCACACCCCATGTATCTTTTGGTATGTGGGTTATGTCTGAAAGAGAGAAAGAAACTCTGAACACAAGCATCAAATACTTTACAGTGTTACCTAGAGCTGGACCTGTCCCAAAACTTTTGCATCAACTTGCTTAATAAGCAACTGTTGCCCTTTGGCACATTCACTGTACAGTACACACTATCAAACTTCAAAACAGGAGACCAAAACTTATATTTTATGTATAATAAAATTTAATAAAAATATTTTTAAGCTTATACCCCTCTTACAAATGCTATCAGATTTTTTTTTTAATTCCAGGATATGCCAATTAGGAAATTACTTCCAGTTAAATTTAACCAGCCCCCTGCAGGTGGGCTAATTAGTTATAAATTGCAGTTATATTGATGGCTATGGGTCTCACAAGAAAGTCTTAAGAGTGTTGCTCCACCTATAAGGACATGAATAAAAAGATTTCTAAAAATCCATTATTAAGAAGGAAGAACTGTAGTGGCCTAGCTTTTCACTTGTAGGATCCAATTAATTGTACTATTTAATATTTTATCCTTTTTTTTAAAGATTTTATTTATTTATTTGTCAGAGAGACAGAACACAAGCAGGGGGAGAGGCAGGCAGAGGGAGAAGCAGGCTCCCTGCCGAGCAAGGAGCCCAATGTGGGACTCGATCCCAGGACCCTGGGATCCTGACCTGAGCTGAAAGCAGACGCTTAACCGACTGAGCCACCCAGGCATCCCTAATATTTTATTCTGATAGGTATTCATCTTATAAACTTATAAGGACATCCACTTGCTGAAACTTGCTGAAAACGAAACTAAATGTTCTATACACTTTGATGACGGTAGCTATTTGGGGCTGAGCTTTTGCCAGCGAGACACCCTAGAAAATCCACTGGGGGATAGTTTCAGGAGGTCATTACACCCCTTAAAAATCAATATTCCTGCTTTTAACATAAGTATAAATAATTCATCCACTGTCAACCATTTTTGAGATTATAATACATAGTCTTTATGGCTTGTTTTATGGCATAATATACATATACAGGTGATCAATCATCTCACATGGTACATTTAGAAAATACTACCTGGTAAAGTCAAGTTTTGAAATTACCTCCCATCTGATCATTGTCTTATAAAAACAATTCCACTTTCTATTTGTTCCTCATTTTCACCTTTACTCTATCCTTTGCCTCTTGCCTGTTCTTCATGATCAGTGACCTGCAGCATTATATATTTCTGGAAACACTTCAACATAAAGATACTACATATAGAAAAAATGCATCTCTATCAAACATTGTTTTATTCACAGTTGTCTTTGCCTATTCATCCACGGACAACTCTTTATAGGTTTTATATGCTATTAGTTTCTATGCACTTTTAGAAGAATTTTCCTGAAAATGAAAGGCTTATATAATTTAAATTATATGCTATTGTTACTGTAAGTGCTTTCATTTGTATTTCACAATTCATAAATTGAAGCAATTAATAACCAGTTGTACAGGATTTATGATATAAGCCCAAGGTTGTTACAGAAAGGCATCTGCTTCATTTTGTCTAATTACTCTTATATAATTTATATAATTTCAAACCTGGAGGCCTGGACTGGTCAGTAACTATATCAAACAGAAGAAAGAAAGGTTGCTCAAATTCTGAAAACAGCTAAATGAAGGAGCTGACCCTTTTGAATAAAACAGACACAAGACAGCCTTTAAAAATTAAACATTTTTCACTGTTTTGGAAAAAGTTGAAATAATCCATTTTAACTTTTGCAATTTTATTAACCAGAGAGAACTCATATCCTAACTTCATTAGTATCCTTTGAGGTTAAAAGAGAAAACTTTTTTTAAAATTCAGGTACATAAATTAATGTTGACATTTATTTGAAGAACTCTTTAACCTCTCTCTCAAAAAACATTTTGACAACTAATTAGAAAAAAAAAAAATAATGAGTTTCATTGTAAAGTTTAAGCCAGTGGTAGCATGATCAGGAATTTTTGTTTACATAGAATGCATAATTAACTCTAGAGGGGAAATGAAAGGCAAAAATCGTACTTTACATATCAGTGTAAAAAAAGGTATAAAAAATTAGAACATAACTTTATAAACCACTATTGTCCCACTGCTATTAAGAATCAATGAAATCTGTAATTAGGAAACATTATGGAAAGGTTAATGATGAGAATGCATGCGGTCTATCTACAGGAAACCTAAACTGTTTAGGTTAATGAAATGTCTGTGACAAGTCATATTAATTAGCAGGTTCACAGGAGCCTAACTTTTATTTTATAAATGCCATGATAAAAAGTATTAAGGCTCCATGCACACACTGTGTTCCATCTAGATTACCTCGCAGTGCTTACCTGTTTCAATCTTCTAATCATTTCTGGATTAGAAGCTATTAAGTATTGATCTGGATGCTATTAAGTATTGCATATTTCTGGAAACCCTTCATGTGGTAGAAATCGTATTTAATGATATTGTTTTGAAGATAATGAGAAACAGTAGAAACTTGCTATTTTTTAGAAGAGGATTGTTGCATTGTCAATATTTCATCAATATAATGTTATTAAGATGACAGATTTCCTAATTTTCCTCTTTGTTGTTATTTCTGTCTAATGTCAACCAAAACCCTTTCTTTCGTTCAAAAGTGAGAATGTTGTCCATCAAAGTCCAGTTTATGCTGGGAAACAAAAAGCCAGAATCAAATTGTATAGGAGAGATTATATACTGTAGAGATAGCAGGGCCAGAAAAAAAAGGATGAATCAACATTAAAAAAAAAAAAAAAAAGGACAAAACCAGAGCATCATCAGAATCAAGCATTACCACCACATCAATTGTATTTCTATACCACGAAGTTAACCACTTATCCACAGGAAAACAATCACCAAGGACAGAATTCTCTGGTAGAAGTTGGTTATTTTTGTTCTTGCCTGCATCAATTAAAATGATATCTATAAACAGTGCCTCTTATCACTTTTCTTACTTTCAAATGTGTGAGTATGTCTGATTAGCTGAGCCTAAGTTTCAAGGGCACATCTGCCTACAAGGGAAATAGGGGATTTGCGCCTTGTTTCACTTTACAGAGGAATTCACAGCTTGGAAAATTCCTTAAATATAGAGAGGTTTTCCAAAAGATGATAGACAAAAAGTTTACTTTACAATGATGTGCATAGTAGCTCATGTCTGACTAACCCAAATGCAGAGGAAAAAATTATAAACTCTATCAAAACATTTAAAAACACACACACATTTGATGTTATGGAGAAAACAAAAAACAAAAAACAGAAAGTAGGCGGATATATCAGAGTATTCATCCAATGACCGAGTATTTGATCATCAAAGGCAGATAACTGCTCTGGTTAAGTGTGCATTACTACGGTTTTAAAGCTGATGACACGGCAGTCTTGAAGAACTAGATGACTACAAACTGAGCAACAATTTTATTCTAGCATGAGGAGTAAGAGTACAGAGTTCCAAGCTAACAAAACAGAAGAGCTGGGAAATTAAGTGGAGTGGGAGAGAATCCCATTCAAATGAAAGTCACGGAAGAGAATGTCACAGATAGTGAAGATCTGAAATATTCATAAAAATCCATACAGATTATCAGTGACCCCTAAATTGCACATGCATAGAGGAGACTCCATAGACCCCAGCAGAAAGCAATAGCTGAGGGACTAGACCAGAGCAATGATTTCAACTACTGCGCACTAGGAAGATTTGAAGGTTTGGTGTTTGAGTTACAGATAGATAAGTAATACTAGAAAAGAGTCACTCCTCAAAGAAAAATAACAGAACCCAGAGTCTCTACAATGTATCAGGCCCAAATCCATTTTATAATTAAAAATAGCTAGATGTAAGAAGACATAGGAAAATGTAATACATGGGAAAAAAGTAGACCATGGACAGATGCATTGAGATGGCCTACATTTGAGGATTAGAAGACAAGGACTTTAAATTAGCTAGTAAAAGTATGTTCAAGAATGAAAGAAATAGATGATCTTACATACGAATATATGGGGAATTTCCAGGGAGAAATATAAACTATAGAAAAAAGGAAATAGAAATGCTAGAACTGATGAATACAATATTGAATATGAAAAATTTACTAGGTAGGCTTACTGGACATGGTAGAAGAAAATATCAGTAAACTTGAAGATAGATTAAGAATTTTTTTTCAAAAGGAAGAATAGAGAGGAAAAAATATTGGTTAAATTGTATACTTTCTAAACACGAAATTTAATTAAATTCTCTAAATTAACTGGAATGTTTATTGTCACATCATTTGCTTTTTCCATTACTTAAAAACCACAGATTTTCTTGAAAAATTTAAAATATCTATAAGAACTGAATCCGTATCTTAATGGGTAATACTCAGACTTCTAACTTTCTTGTTTTAAAGTCCCCAGTGTTTCCACTGTGAAGATTTACAGACTTACAAACCTCTGTTTTGTTCAACTACATCCACCTCATTCAATTTCTCTACTCTTCCTTTCTGTATAAAAGCAAGTTTTGACTATAAACTCGACCACTTACTTACTTAGACAGTATAATATATCCATTTATTTAACCAATACTTATTGATAAAAGATTATATTTTTAGTTATATTCCGGACCCAGGAATTTCACTGAAAATTACCTAAGTAAATTTGCTGTTCATTTAAAGAGAGGAAGAGAAGTACATCAGTCTAGAATCAAAAAGAAATTTCAAGTCTCAATGGTGGAGCTACATCATTCCATGGAATTCCCTACTGCTTTTACATTTAGGCCCCAATCTGACTAATACATAGGAAATGACTATACCACGTTGCATAGAAATGGTTTAATTTTTAGGTTAATAATCTTCTGGTGTTAAAAATGTATTATCAATGCCTTTCAAAAATATTTAATTTACAAGTATTTCTTTTGGAGTTTGCTCATCTAAAATCCTTAAGCCACAAATTGATAAATTTGTCTAATTACATTCAATGCATAAAATACTGATTCATGGGGCATAAGGCTTTGAATTATAGAGATAATGTGAAAAGTTAACCAAGTTTGTATCATACATTTTATATATATATATATATATATATATATATATATATATGCACATGTAATTTTTTTAAATATTGCCATTAGTAATTCTCTTCAGCTTTAATCAGATTTTTTTCTAGTTTGAGACCAAAATGGCCTATAGTGATTAGATTCAGTGCCTTATTATGTAGAGATGAAATGTTTTCAATACAACTTTACATATTTTGCTGATAGTCTATCCAACTTTCCTAGTAATTTATATTTTAAAGTTTTGCTTTAGCTCTTCCAAAAAATTTAATGAGCTTCTCCCTTAATATAAAATAAGTTTAATGAAATTCAAAATGCATTAAAAATTTATATTTTAAGTTGAAAATTGATGAGTTATTATGATTTTTGTTATCAGTATGTAAAATAAGGATTTTTAAAATCTCACTAGTTTAAACAAATTCCACTCCATCTCACATGAAGATCAGCTGTGTACATGTTATAAATCCTTAGGGGTAAAGATCATAGTGTGCTCCATGTTTGCATATGGCTTGACAGGTGTGTGATGTTTCCATCATTTTATAAATGTATAAAGGAAAGGATTACTTTTTACTAAGAAAGTTAGTCCCTCCTAGTACAAAGCTGAGATCTGCTGTAAGTTGCCACCAAATGGATGACAGTGACTAGTCGCATGTACATGGCATATACATAGCCACTAGGTGGCAAAATTTAATTATCAATTCAGATTCTCCTCCATCCTCGTCCCAGAACTGCATCTAGATTCCAGGCACCAGACAGGAGTGTCCTAGTTGTTAAGATTTCACAGTGGGCTGGAAGTAGCACCAAATGCTAACTACCGAGATAGACTCACTCCTTCGGTCTCAGTCATTAGTCCCCGAAGATCACTGCTGTGCCCACTTTGTCCCAAGCACAACCACAAATCCTCTTCAGATCTGCCAGGTCTGTAGAACACACATTTCTTATCTCAGGTCCACAGGGTCATTAGGAAGCTCCCTTGTCACTCCACCCATTGCATGACATACCTTGGTTTGATTAAGTGCCTCACTGTTTTTTGACAGCAGTGTCCAGGACGAGGTCAGAGAGAGACTCCTCTGTCTCATGATTATAACTGGAATACTCTAGAAATGTCAGAGGTGATGCACAAAAGCAACTTCAAAAAACGAGGTCTTTCAATCCTTTCTGCCATAGGTCAGGATTGGTCCTAGAGAGAGGGAGGTAAGTATAGCCTTTGGATATTGGTGTGTCAGGAGCAGGAAAAGAGGAGGGGAGGGCAGCTAAAGGGCCAGCCTGTGGATAAGAGAGAGCTATTAAGGCTGAAAAACTAGATGCAGTCTTTAAACCACACAGGGAGATTTGGTTCTTTGTTACTCTCTGCCAGTCGCTGCTAATAGTCCTCAATTAGAATCACCTGGAGAGCTTGTGAGGCCACAGACAGTTGGCTGGGAGAGTTTCCAGTTCAGTAAGAAAAGAAACCCAAATTGGAGCAAGGTGGGGCAAGGTGGGATCAGGTGGTTATAACACCATGTGCTACTCCTGGAAATATCTCATGATTTGGGAGAAGTAACTCTATTCAGCTGTGTTACAGACCAAGCCCAGCCATACACTAAGACATCTTGCAATTTAGTCTTTATCAATGTATCTAATAGCATTGTATCTTTAGACATTTAGAAGTTTAAAAATTAGAAACAAACAATCCAATGATATTAATTTGCCCACGGCTGATATATCAGTCTGGAGGCCTCCAGCTTGCCCTTGCTCAGTTAGACACATTTGGTCATACAAAACTTCGGTGCACTCAGTTCAGCCATTGACCTACCACCGACTTGGCGCATGAAAGGTATTATCTGTGTAAAGCCATCTTTCTACTTGAGACAATTCAGACCTCGTTTTCTTTATAGATTTGAAATATTTTTTGTCAGCAGTAAGGAAGAAAAAAGCCAATATGCATGAATTTAGCAAAGTCTCTGCTTGAATGTTTTGTATTGTTTTATTATTTACTTGTGTGGCTTTAAGTAACGGTTTTAAAATTTCAAGGAATGCATGCAGGTTGAGGAACAATTCATGTTAAAAGGCTGCCCTCTTGTGACAATGTGTTGTATGTTTTACTGGTAAAACTTAACCTTATACCCTCTAAAATACAATTCATAATAACATTAAAAAGATAAAACCTCAATGTCGTTTGGGATTTCTTTTAAAAAATTCTTGTTTATATGGCAGTTTTAGATAATGAATTGTTCTGATTAGGTAAGGTGTTCCAGGGAGCTGAAATTTAAACCCATCTCATGATTTAACTAACTTAATATATACATTTCCAATATATATGACCCACTTCTCTGCTTTTAAAAAATTAAATTTTGTTACAGACTGAGGTGTCAGTGGCACACATCATAGAACTTAATAACTCATCTATGTTACTGTAACTATGAATGTCACCCCTGGATTGAAGAGTCAGTTAATCAGTAAACATCACTAAAAGAAAGATGAATAGTTCATATCTTCTGGCTCTGAAGAGCTCTCGGTCTAATGCAGGAGATAGGTGATGTAGATAAATGATCACAAAGAAAAATCATGAATGCTATAGTGCAGGTGTATATACTATACCTGGAAGTACAGAAGAGAGAGTACTTAGTTTTTCTTTAGAGAACCAGGGAAACAGGCTAGAAACAGGTAACTTTGAAGTCACCTGAAATTTGAATAAGACACACAGGATATTATTATATGCTAAGTACCCCCTAGATATTGGAGATATATTAATGAAAATACTTAATCCCTACTTTTAAGGAACTGAGTTGTAATGGAGAAACTACACCACAAACAATCTGAATGCAATGTGATGAAGGTTTATAATGTTATGTGGATTTTCTCTCCTTCTTAGTTCTTGAAACTGTTCCCTTCTTTTCATTTCATTACCGCCCTATAGTACAAATATAGTGACTGTGGTGTTTCTGTGGTGTTAATTTTGGGTTGTTGGTTTTTGGTTTTTGTTTTTCTTCCAGTACTTTTCTAGGTCTTCCTGCCCAGTTCTAGGAGCAAAGTGATTCTGGGTTCACTAATTTAGAGGAATGGAAAGAAAGCATTGTATGGAAAGGAATAGTTACCTACAATTCTTTCTGACTTTTAACTTCTAAAAACTTAGAGCTTAGAGAGAATTTAAAAGAATCAAGGAACTGGTGGAGTAAAGTATTTTGGTGAATGAGAAACACTGTATAAATGTGAAAGGAGACAGATTTTCCCCAGGTTAGGAAAAAAATCCACTCTCCACACCTCTACATTGCTTCTCTGTGGTTGAGAGGAGGGAGAAACAGAAGGTCCCTTAGTCAGCAGAGAAGACCTAGAAGCAATTTCCTAGAAATATCCCATGAGGGGCGCCTGGGTGGCTCAGTTGGTTAAGCGACTGCCTTCGGCTCAGGTCATGATCCTGGAGTCCCGGGATCGAGTCCCGCATCGGGCTCCCTGCTCGGCAGGGAGTCTGCTTCTCCCTCTCCTGCTCCCCCCTCTTGTGCTCTCTCTCTCAAATTAAAAAAAAAAAAAAAAAATCTTAAAAAAAAAAAAAAAAGAAATATCCCATGAGATGTAAAGGTTCGGGGGTGGGGGGAAGACAAAAACTACAATGGTGTTTAGGCAGAAAGGGCCATCGGCAGACTCATGAGAGGATTTTTGCACTCCAAATATGAGAAAGAAGCAATATTGGGCTTGTGGGCCTCAATGAGCCATGTGGGGATGGACAAAGGAGAGACCAGCAGCAGCTTGTGTGGACAGATGGTCAACTAAGGACCTAACTACCATCCATCCCCCACATTCTGGCTCTGCTTACCAAGGCTGTGCTCTGCCATCCAGATGCCTTCTTCAGGACTAAAGCACCATTCTCCCAGCAGCTAGGGGTGCTGACAGCTGACACCTTGCAGTAAAGTCACAGCTGAATAAAAACATCTCATCCAAGTTCACAGACCCTTCTCAGAGATAAATCATATCCAAAGACTAGTCAATGTGGGTATATAAAGTCCTGGCTCCTTTACCCCAATCTAGGACAGTTTTAGACCCATCAGAATCAAGCTACCAAAAAAAAGGGGAGGAAGGATTAATGTATCAAAGACAATGATTATTCCTAATGGTATGACATCAAAATTGCAATTAAACACAACTTTAATGATTACTTAAATGAAAATTTTAATTCCAGTGACATAAAGAAGAAATTGGTGATAGCTTTGACTCTAGGGTGGGGAACTCTGGATATATGTCCTTTTAGTACATTTTGATTCCGTGTCATGTCAAGAGATTAAACCCTTAAACAAGGGAATTCCTTGTGACACCTTATATACAGATTTCAAAAGTTCTACAACTCAGACAATTTAGACAGACATGAAAAGTATGGCCTAGAAAACCCTGTTAAATAACACTAAAGGGGATTTAAGTGGTAAAAAGACATTGATATAAAAAATGTATGTGAAGAGTTTGATTAAATTATTTCATGAAATGTGAGAATTTCTAAGTGTGAGAATTTCTAAAAATGTCTAAGAAATCTAAATTTCTTACATAGTATGTATGATTAATAAATATAAGTAGATACTTTATTTTTATTCACAGCCTAACTTACATATTCAATTTATATATTCAATTGTGCTCCCATGAAAACCTGAATTTTCTGAATGAGACAATTAGAGAGATTTCTAACCCTTTCTCCTCCCCCACACAGGGATGTAAGCAGATATATATAGTTGTGAGTCAGTGATTTTTCCTAGGAAAAAAGAGAAAATAAAAGAACATTGAAGACCCCTTATCATGATCTCTATTAAAAAACAACAACAACAAGAAACAAACAAAAACAGAACAAATAAAAAATATCCTTATTCTGGAGAACAAATGACAGAGATATGATACAATTCAGACCTAGAGAGGATGGACCTAACTTATTTAGAATATGCATGTTTGGCAGGCATGGATCTGCAAACCAATCCTACCAGTAGCTGCTCAAAGAGCAGGAACCGTCCAGATTTACCTCTACTACGTAGGTCAACTCATCCTGCCATTTCCCTCACATCCCTGCTCTTGCTGGACAGAAAGCCTATTATGACCTCTAAAATAAAACCCACTTGCACTAGACTTTTGCTCTCATGGAGCTGGAAAGGGGGTCTCAACATGTTTTAGAAGAAGGGATGAAAAGAATCATGCCACATTAGAAGGCCACGTCTATACAACACAAATTTTTCTTTCACTCCTGCCAGGCTGTTGTGGCAAAATGTCAATGCATCGCTGTGCTGAATTTCCCCATCTTCTGGGAGGTGCTCACCTTGCTTACCTAACATTTTATTATCCTACTTCATATGCCCAGGGTCCCATCATCAGGGTTGGAGACAAGCTCTTTAATAAAGCATAAGAGATATGTCTTTTTGAAGACACAAGTATGCTCATGCCCTGTTCTTTTTTTTTTTTTTTTTTTTTTTTTTTTTTTTTTTTTTTAAAGATTTTATTTATTTATTTGAGAGAGAATGAGATAGAGAGAGAGAGAGCATGAGGGGGGGAGGGTCAGAGGGAGAAGCAGACTCCCTGCCAAGCAGGGAGCCCGATGCGGGACTCGATCCCGGGACTCCAGGATCATGACCTGAGCCGAAGGCAGTCGCTTAACCAACTGAGCCACCCAGGCGCCCCTCATGCCCTGTTCTTACCTGAGAATCTTAAATAGCTCCTGTTTAGAGTAAATCCTTTTCTGTGATACACAAAACTTCGTGTAACCTGGCCCGCCTGTATCTGTTCTGTTCTTCCCTCCTAAGTCATAGTCTACAAGTCTACCAGGCTACATTCTCTTCTGTACCTCTCTCTTTGCGTGTACTGATCCCTAACTATCCATCAAGAACCAATTTTGTTTGTTTGTTATTAAAAAGAAATATTTATTTACTGAACCAGGGCAGATTAGATAACAACTAACTCTAAGTTTACATCTTTTAACTAAATATTGCAGTGTTTTCAAACACACCAAAAAAACCAAAATAACAAAAACAAAACAAAACAAAACAAATCCCAAATGGCATTGCAACAGTTATCTTAAGGTAAAATACAATCACCTCATACTGTTGCAAGTATTTTCACCCCGGGTTGAAAAATTATTTATCCTGAACATGAAAACCTGTAACAAATTTAAATTAATTATATAAAACTCATTACTTCTAGTTTTTCCCTTGCAAAGATCCAAAACAAATATACAAGTAACTAGTATACATCAGTCATAATACAATCCTGGATTATATCCCACAACCAGATGCTCCTTTAATTTTAAACTCATCATCAGAGACCGAGAGAAAGTCATTTCATTTTACAAAAAAACAAAATTCACATGTGCCAAAAAAGAAAGTCCCAAGAAAAACAAAAACGAAATCCTAGTACTGACAGTGATGTTCAGTACCCTAATTAAACAGTGGCCAAAATGCCACTGATCGGGACGCCTGGGTGGCTCAGTCGGTTAAGCATCTGCCTTCGGCTCAGGTCATGATCCCAGGGTCCTGGGATCGAGTCCCGCATCGGGCTCCCTGCTCCACAGGGAGCCTGCTTCTCCCTCTGCCTCTGCCTCTCTCTCTCTATCTCTCATGAATAAATAAATAAAATCTTAAAAAAAAAATGCCACTGATCAAAAATAAAATAGTGGCTGTATGTCATGGCAGTGAAATTCAAGAGACTTTAACCCTTGACATCAGAAATCCAGTTTTTTCCAATTACATGAATGCACACTTCCTACATGACAGGAGTGGAGAAAGCAGATGGGCCAGCATAGAAAGAGAAGAGCTACTGTTCGCTGCAACACCCAGAAAACTGGCTTTAGTAGAGACTTCTTACAAGGTTAGGTAGAAACCAACAAATTGTTATTAGCTGCTTGTGTCATTAATTCAGTTTGGAGGCCACTGAGTCCTAAGGTTCAAGATATAAATTTAGGGGGGAAAACGTTGTTGGGTTAGGTCTTATCTTTAAAGAAAAACACAAGACAGGGCGCCTGGGTGGCTCAGTCGTTAAGCGTCTGCCTTCGGCTCAGGTCATGATCTCAGGGTCCTGGGATCCAGCCCCGCATCGGGCTCCCTGCTCAACAGTGAGTCTGTATCTCCCTCTCTCTCTGCCTGCCATCTCCCCTGCTTGTGCTCTCTCTCTCTCTCTCTCTGTGTCAAAAAAAAAAAAAAAAAAATCTTAAAAGAAAAACACAAGACAGACAAGTATAAAAGTACCACCTGGTCATAAGCTCCAGTCAGAGCTCTGCCAAAAGGCTGGGTAGAAAATGTCAAGATTCAGGGGCGCCTGGGTGGCTCAGATGGTTAAGCGTCTGCCTTCGGCTCCGGTCATGATCTCAGGGTCCTGGGATCGAGTTCCGCATCGGGCTCCCTGCTCCTTGGGAGCCTGCTCCTCCCTCTGCCTCTCTCTCTCTCTCTCATGAGTAAATAAATAAAATCTTTAAAAAAAATTAAAAAAAGAAAATGTCAAGATTCAGACTGCTTTTTCTCATAAGGACTCAACAGAATGAATCTTTAATGACTCGAACTGTAAGATAAAGGATCCAAAGAATGCAGTCATTTTAGTTAAAGTACTATCAGCAAAGTACTAGTCTGAACAGACTGCATTTTATCATGAAAACAAAAGGAAAAGAAGATATAATCGGGATTATACACCTATATTTCATTCACAGTGTTTGAGTTCTGACAGGCCTGTATAATGGAGGCAGAATTCAAATAAAAAATTACTCCAATTGAGTGTCAAATTTTCACAACTTTTCTAAAAAGGTGTTTTCCCCAATATCTATTAATCACAAAGAAACATGTACTGTGAGTACCTAACTGTACATAAGTACTCTGAAAAAAAATGTAGAGACTAATGACATTAGTACAACCAAGATGTTTGGTAAACAGTGAATTATGATTTTGAGATCATCCAAAAAAGGCTTTTTTTTTTTTTAAAGATTTTATTTATTTATTTGGGAGAGAGAGAGAGAGCAACAGAGCAACAGAGGGGTGAAGGGCAGAGGGAAAAGCAGACTCCCCACTGAGCAGGGGGCCCGATGCGGGACTCGATCCCGGAACTCTGGGATCATGACCTGAGCTGAAGGCAGACCCTCAACCGACTGAGCCACCCAGGCGCCCCCCAAAAAGGCTTTTTAAACAGCCCTCCAGACTTCAAAAATTTCTTCAGGTAGGGCGCCTGGGTGGCTCAGTTGGTTAAGCGACTGCCTTCAGCTCAGGTCATGATCCCGGAGTCCCGGGATCGAGTCCCGCATCGGGCTCCCTGCTCGGCAGGGAGTCTGCTTCTCCCTCTGCCCTCTTCCCTCTCGTGCTCTCTGTCTCTCATTCTCTCTCTCTCAAATAAATAAATAAAATCTTTAAAAAAAAAAGAAAAAAAAAAGAAAATGTTAAAAAAAAAAAAAAAAAAATTTCTTCAGGTAGTAGATCTGTCCCAATGTCATGGCAACTAGAACAAGAGCTTCAATGAAGGACCAAAGGACCACTCTGCTGTTTGTGTTGTTGTTGATCGCTCTGTGCATCCTCTCCTGAACTTCCATGGACTTCTGTTCATGTTTGACAGCTGCCATTGCCCCTGCCAGCTCATTAGTCATTTCTTCCAGCTTGTTCTGGTGAGCTTATATTTCCATGTCTTGTCCTTTGGGGGCCTCCCCAATATCAATGGTGATCATCACTATCTTTGGAATCATGGTAGACATCCTGTTGCTAAAACAAAACCTAATGTGTTCCATGCGTGTGAGCAGCAAATGTGTATTTTCCACTGGACTCTCGGTCTCCTTTATAAATTCTTTTATTATCAGGCCCTGTCATCTCCACAACCATGTCAGTAGGAAGCCGCCCTCCACCATCTTGGTGCCCAAGGTGACCTGCTCCAAGAAGCACTCCCCTTTGTGCCTGTGGATCCTGGCGAAGTAGCCCAAGGCTGCGGCCAGAAGGGCAGCCAGGAGCACCAGCAGCTCAGTTCGAGTCACACGCAAAAAAAAAAAAAGAAAAAAAAAGGTAAGACAATCATCTTACCCTCCACAAAAATCAACTCAAAATGGATCATAGATCTAAATGTAAAATGGAAAGCTATTAAACCCCTAGAAAATAACATAGGAAAAAAACCTAGACAACATTTGGCATGACCATGACTTTTTAGACACAACACCAAAGGCATGATCCGTGAAAGTAATAATTGATAAGCTGGACTTCATTAAAATTAAAAACTTCTGCTCATTGAAAGACAACGCCAAGAGAATGAGAAGACCGAGCCACAGACCGTGAGAAAATATTTATGAGAGACATCTGATAAAGAACTTACCCAAAATATACAAAGAAGTCTTAAAACTCAACAATAAGAAAATGAACAACCCAATTGAAAAATGTACAAAGACCTTAATATACAACTCACAAAGAAGATATATAGATGGCAAATAAGCGTGTGAAAATATGCTCAGCATCATATGTCATCAAGGAAATGCAAATTAAAACAATGGTGAGATTCCTCTACATTTTCTATTAGAATGGCTAAAATCCAGAACACCAACACCAGATGCCTGTGAGGAAGTATAGCAAGAGGAATTCTCATTCATTGCTAGTGGCAATACAATATGGTATAGCCATTTTGGAAGACAGTTTTAGCAATTTCTTATAAAACTAATGAAGGATAGTTGGAAGGCAGGCAGGCAGGGACAAGACCACCCCGCCCCCCAAAAGAGGAAACCACCCTTAAAAGGATTTTACACCACCCTGGGAGGAGCCCTCCACCCTTCCCCACGTGATAGATAGGTAACAAAAATCTGATTGGATGACAGGCGCAGGGAGGGTTAATCAGATTAAAACAGCCCTCCAACAAGCCCATGAAAACCCGGATGGCAACCCTCTCGGCACTGACAGAGAAAAAATCCTGTAACAAAACCAAACATACTTTTACCATATGATCCAGCAATCGTGCTCTTTAGTATTTACCCAAAGGAATTTAAAACTTATGTCTACACAAAAATCTACACATGGATGTTTATAACAGCTTGATTCAAAATTGCTACAACTTCGAAGTAACCAAGATGTCCTTCAGTAGGTGAGTGGATAAATAAATAAACTGCAGTATATCTGGACAATGGAATATTATTCAGTCCTAAAAAGAAATGAGATACCCAGCCATGAAAAGACATGGAGGAATCTTAAATGAATATTTTTAAGTGAAAGAATCCAATCTGAAAGGGCTAATACTGTATGATTCCACACACACACAGACCAAAAAAAAAAAAAAGCAAAAGCAAAACTAGGGAAACAGTAAAACTATGGAAGCAGTAAAAACCCAAACTATGGAGACAGTAAAATGATGAGTGGTTGCCATGAGGCAGAGAGAAGGAACGGATGAATAAGTAGAGCACAGAGGATTTTTAAGGCAGGGAAACTCTGTATGATATTGTAGTGATGGATACGTGTCATGACACATTTGTCCAAACCCATAGAATGTACCCTACCAAGAATGTTAACTCTGTAAACCATAATGTAAATTCCGGAGGTTGGATGATTATGATGTATCAATGTAGATTCATCCATTGTAACAAATGTATCACTCTGGTGGGGGATATTGATAATGAGAGAGGCTCGCAAGTGTGTGAGCAGAGGTGTTAGAAGGTGGAGGAGGGGCAATAAAGCATCTTCCACACTAAGAAGGCACTTTGAGACCAAAAAACAAAGCAAGCCACTCCATACCGCTACACAACTTTATTCAGGGTAACTCACTGACAGAGAGGGGATCCAGTGGGCAGATGATCCAGGTGCTAGGCAGGTATTCTCTGCAAAGTCTGGATTTTATAGAGGGAGGGGTTACTAGTTATCTAAAGTGATGCCATCTGTGTGGGGGGAGTGGGGGGGAGGGGAAGAACTGTGTTATCTCTGCTAGTTATCTAAACATCTTTAGGGAAGATCAGAACAAGCCTTCCTGCATTCCCGTCAGGATCTACAATAACCTCCAAGGGGCCTGGAACATGTAGCCCCAAGGAAGTTCATTGCACAGACGAAACAAGATGGAGTGCCAATATGGAGTCAGTATTGTCAGCATCCCTAGAAGGGGATATACAGAAAATCTCTGTAACTTCCCCTCCCTTTTGCTGTGAAGCTTAAACTGCTCTAAAATAATAATAACAATAGTAATCATAATAAAGTCTTAGTAAAAGAAAATGTTTCAGGCAGTCTTTGAATTGAGACCATCTGGCTAACAATCAAGCCAGATGACCAGCTTCTAATGACCTCCTAGCACAATCTTGCCCTGACATATACTATCCACACAGCATGACTGCTCTCTGACTTCTAAAGTCGCTGACACCAATGACCAATGACCAATGCCTTGCTTCTTGCCTCTACCACATGTAAAGGTAGTAGTTCGCCCCGATGCAGATAATAGTGTGTTCTGTTATTATGTGCTAGACATTATAATTATTTAATCCTTACACCAACCCTGTGAAGAAAACATGATTACTACCACCGTTTCTCAGCTGAGGAAACTGAGGCAGAGAGCTTAAGTAGTCAGATGAAGATCACCAGATGGTAATGTGGCAGATCCAAGATTTGAACCCTGGAAGCCTGGCTCCCGGGCTTGGACTTGAAACGACAAGGCACCCCAGACCTGTCGTAGGAGTCCTCCTCCCACAAAGTCAGAATCCTTGACATCCCGGTTCTCTGGAAATGCACTCAGAAGTGTTTAAGATATGAGGCCCTGAAGGGCAACCAATATCCTTCTGTAGCTTATTTTGTAAAATGAGATTTCAGGGAGGAAAAAGTGACAGTAAGAGAGCCACAGCATTTTTCCTCTTATAAATTTATTCATCACAACGTTTTACGCCTAAACACATAGTTTGTATGTTCATTGCACAGTTATAAATAGATACACTCAATCTGGTAAAATGTAGAGAAAGTGGGCAGAGTATTTTTAATCTTGATGAAATGCTTCAAAAAGAAGCCCATTGGGCGCCTGGGTGGCTCAGTTGGTTAAGCGACTGCCTTCGGCTTAGGTCACGATCCTGGAGTCCCGGGATCGAGTCCCGCATCGGGCTCCCTGCTCAGCAGGGAGTCTGCCTCTCCCTCTGACCCTCCCCCTTCTCATGTGCTCTCTCTCTCTCTCAAATAAATAAATAAAATCTTAAAAAAAAAAAAAAGAAGCCCATTCTCAGGCTTTTTGGGGTCAGATACAGGGACGTTTGTAGACTAGGTTCCTTACCTCTTGCTCAGTAGTCTTGAATGTAGGTGTTCCGTGCTGAGTCTATTTTTGTTCCTTGTACCATAACAGTTGGTATATCCAACACCTCTACAGAGTTCTTCTACCTGATCTAGGTGTTCTGATGTCCAGGAGTTCTTGCTGTTAAGGGATGATACTTCATGGGCATTTCTGTTGAGATCTTTTTTCTCAGAAACCAGTTCCACTTTACCCTGCCTACATTTGAAAATGAATCATTTAACTCATTTCTTCTAATCTATTCTTTGCAGTCCATCAATTTTATAACAGAAAACAAACACTACACCCACTATTGCAACTAGGAATGATGACTGGCATTATTTTTATATGTCACCACACAATATTATTGTTATTATTTTTTCCATAATAATATAAAGGTAATAACTCTTAGTTATTTCGATCATTTCTAGTTAAAGTAGTACTAAATAAAATTAAATTCATAGTACCCTTCTAGATTCAGAAATTGGAATAATTCTTTTTTTTTTTTTTTGGTAGATTGCATTATTGGCCCTGTTCTTCACCTATCCCCCTTTTTTTAAAGATTTTATTTATTTGTCAGAGAGGGAGAGCATGAGCAGGGGGAACCGCAGGCAGAGAGAAAAGCAAGCTCCCCGCTGAGCAAGGTTTCCAATGCAGGACTCGATCCCAGGACCCTGGGATCATGACCTGAGCGGAAGGCAGACGCTTGACCGACTGAGGCACCCAGGCATCCCAGAAATTGGAGTCATTCTTAATACCATTTTAGAATATGATAGCATATTAAAGGTGTATAATTATGTAGAAAAAGAACTGGTTTAAAAAACTGGATTTTGGGGGGTGTTCTTGGGGGTCTCATTTCTGCACAATTGTGAGCCCTGGCTGCCTTGTTTGAATATCTTTTCTAGAATGTCTGTATAGAAAACAGCCTTGGAGTACAGAAGCAGTGTCTCCTGCTGGAGTGAAGGAAAGACTTGTTTACTGTTCAGTATAATAGAGAGCATGTCTCTCTCTGGGGAAAAGTCCTGGCAAGTCAACTACCATAATAAAAGATGTAGGTTCCCTAAGCCTGTGGTTGTTCTCCAAAATACAATGTGCAGACATCGGTGGGCCCCTTTGTGTTGCCCTGGGAGAGTTCTGTACTCCGGCTCTGCTGTTGCTAAGAGCAATAGGGTTTTTTTTCCTCTGAGCCAGAAGTCTTACGTCTTCAGTCAGTATCCATAAAACTGTGGCAGAAAAACTTGTTAGCTTGCAAGTAGGGTAATGTCTCAGATCCTTCTAAGTTATTGACAAAAAGATCTAAAAAAATTTTAATGTACATTTTAACACATAGATACATGTTTGGAGTGAATTAGTGAAGTGGGGGGAGAAAAAGAGAAATGAAGAGGAAATGCTAATAGGGATAGGATTTTATGATTTTTAAATTCCACTTCTTTTTGTTTTTCCATGTTTCTACAATCGATCTGTATATAAACAGAAAAAAAATCAATGTTTCATAAAAATAACATGCCAGGTATACCATAGTTTATTGCCAATGTGAATTATATTTCTTTTAAAATGGTAGTTTCAGTGTTTTCAAACTTAGGAATATAGAGAAGTTATTAATTTTTCTGTATTCTTTTACATCCTATTGCTTTACAGCATTCTTATTTGTTACAAGTGTAGCTGATTCTATTGTGTTTTGTTGGTATAGAGTATTACCATCTACTAATAACTTTAGAAAGGAGGACTCAAAGTTAGCGGTGTTTGTAGATGGTAGTAATACATAATATAATGTTACTAAAGTGTATTATATAATATTCCTATATAAGCTATGTATCATATATGCCTTCTTTGTTGTCTATCAAATTTATATGTATTTTATATACACATGTTTCCGTTGCATATTTTACTTGGGCAAAATTTCCAGATAAAAATAACTACTAATAGTGATAACAGGTTTCCTTACCTTGATTCTGATTTCAACAAGAGTAACTTGGCTGTTGTATTGTTAATTAAGTGAAAACCCTTGATTTAAGATATGCATTATCATCTTAAAAGTGCTTCCTTTTTTTTGTAGTTTAATAAAGTTTTATTTTGTCCTTCTATTTTTTGAGCTGAGTTTTGGATTTTGTACTGGGTTGAATAGTGTCCCCCCAACCCCCGCCAAAATCTATATCCACTCAAAACCTCAGAATGTGACATTATTTGGAAATAGGGTTTTTGCAGATGCAGTTAGTTAAGATGAAGTCATGCTGGGAGGGGAAGAATGAAGGGGGGGAATCAGAGGGGGAGATGAACCATGAGAGACAATGGACTCTGAAAAACAAACTGAGGGTTCTAGAGGGGAGGGGGTGGGGGGATGGGCTAGCCTGGTGATGGGTATTAAAGAGAGCACGTTCTGCATGGAGCACTGGGTGTTATGCACAAACAATGAATCATGGAACTACATCAAAAACTAATGATGTAAGGTATGGTGATTAACATAACAATAAAAAAATTTTTAAAAAAGATGAAGTCATGCTGGACCCTTCCTCCCTCAACTTTCATATTTAATACATTGGCATGTTATAGTTCAACCTTCAAAAGTCTAACCACTACATCCAGCAAAACAAACAAACAAAACCACCATAGACCAAGCCACCATGATCACACAGCCTTCTTAGCGGTTCCTCTGCTTTCAGACTTACCTACCTATTGGAAGTGGCCTTCCAATAATGAAATACAAACACTGTTACTCTTATGTTTGAATGATATTAATGGTTTTATATTATATTTAGAATAAAATCCAAACTACTACCATGGCCAAGAAGATGTTTAAAATCTGGCTTCTGCCAATGTCATCAACCTCAACTCCTGCCACCATGTCTCTGGATTGCTGAACTCTCAGCTCCACTGGCCTTCTTCCTATTCCTCCAACACACTTTCATTCCTCAGGTCCTTACATTTGTTATACCCTCTGCTGGAAATGCTGTTCCCTAGATCCTTGCATGGGTGGTTCTGTCTTGGCATCCAGGCCTGTGCTGTAATATTACCTTCTTGGGGAGGCTTTTCCTGACCATTTCAACTAACTCAGTCTCTCTAATATCACTATCTCTCTTCATTGTTATTTTTCTTATCACCTTATCACTCTCTGAAATTATATTTTTGTTACCTTACTTATTCTTTGCTTGAAGCTTACTGAGTTCAAGAACCTGCTCTTTTTTGCTCATGGCTGTCTCCAGCAAGATGTCAGGCACATAAGATACATTCAGTGCATGTTTGAATGGATGAATGAACGTCTATGTAGACATGTCTAATTTACATATTCTAGATGCAGCACATAGTTTTTCTTGCCGCGATCCATGCTTACCTATTTCATGTTTCAGAAACCACGTTGCTTGACTTTTGCTGCCTAATAAACCATCCCAAAACAGTGTGTTAACACAACCACTATTGTATTTAGCTCATGATTTTGTGAGTCTGGGCCAATTCTACCAATCTCTGTATCTGTGGTCAACCTGCTGAGTGGCAGTTATTGGCTGAGGTGACTCAGTTTTCCTCCATTCCTTGTCTCATCCTCCCAACAGCCTAGCTTGGGCATTTTAACATGATGTCTCTGGGATCCAAGGGCAGCAAGTACTTGTCAGGTCTCAAGTTGGGTTACATTGTCCCAGTGGCCAAAGTAAGACACATGTTCAAACTCAGATTCAGGGTTTAAAGGTGTTATCTATGGGAATGGTTACAGGGAGATTTGAACAAACTGGGAGATATTACTGAAATAATCTACCACAGGTGGAAAGCCACCATAGCCTATGTATATTTGTTTCCAATAGTATAATTTTCCTGGATTTGTGGGCTACTGGTGACTAGAAAGTGAAATAATGTAGGAGAATGTGGAGAGTGAAAATTTTCTTGCTCTCAGAAAGGTATTGAGTCCCAGTAGATAAATGACCATACACCTCTGGTTGGAAAGTGAAATGGAATCACAGTGCGATGGTCAACCTCTCTTCCCACCCCACATTCTCAGTTCAGCTATCTGCCTCAATGTCCCATTTGTGTCTGGTTATTATAACATCCTTCTGAAGTTTGGAAGATTATAAGTAATTTTCCTAGATTGCCAATATTTTCAATCCTGGATTCTGTGTATTTCCTTTACTTGTTCAAATGAAAGGGAGGTAAGGGTGAATCCATCACTGTTGGCTCCATTATCATAACTCTGTTGTGTCTTCCAAATTTTTCTTTACTTTATACTAAAACTGTGCCTATATTCAAATCTATAAATATTTGTCAAGTGTCATTTTCTTTGGTATAGATTGTGGGGAAATATGGTTGAAATAAGATAGTCCCTATGATCGGTAACTCATTATTTCACAGAAACAATATCTTGTATTTCAGGATGAAAGTTTCTTGGGGGTGCTGGCCTAGGTCATGTGGTTCTGAGAATACATTAGTTTGATCATTAAGATAAAGTGTATTCTTAAAAAATTCTAATTCTCTTTGTCACTCTCTCTCTCATCTCATACCCCCTCCCAACTTAAAGAGTCTTCTGCTAAGAGTAAGCCCACTTTCAAAGTCCTTCTTTCTTCATTTACTTTCACAACCTCATCTTGAAAACTTTTTCCACCGACATTTTCCCAATTAAGCATCTCTCCTACCAAGTGTTAAAGAGTAACACAACACTAACATGTATTGGAGAGTAAAAAAACTCCTTGATAACTTATGACAAGTTCAACTGACAAAGGTCCAGTGATTTCAGAATCTATGCCTGCTGCAGACTTTGTTGTGTTTTTTTACCTTCAAATTGTTTCCTTTCCCAGGGAGTTGTTTTTAAAAGACCTGAATTTTATCATTCTTCTCTGTGTTTCAAGTGTTAGTGTTTTAATACTTTAATGATATATGTGGAAGACTTTATTCTGAATTCAGTTCTAAATGCAAATTATTCTTAAGTACTCTGTCTTGACTAACATCACTTAATGTTAAAATCTGGTTCTACTACATTTTTAGAAAAGATTTGAAGACACAGGTGATCTTAAATTTGCTGTACTGTGAGAGCTCTGTGATCTCTAACCAGAACGACTTGTAACATTTTGTTCTTCTAAATAGCCGGCAATCAAATGGTGGTGACTGCCTACTCTTCCTGACTAAGCTAAAAAGAAACTTACTGCTTCATTTAATTTTGCATTTATCATTCAACAAATATTTATGGAACCCCTGAAACAGGCCAGGCATTGGTCTAAACCCTGAAAATACAAAGACGTATAATACAAAATGTCCTACTCAGGAAGATCGCATCCTTGTGATGGAGATAGACAAGTAAGGAAAGAGTTAATAGCCCATGCTGTAACACGATCATGAAATAGCATCTCTGGGGAAACAGAGGAGGAGGTGAAAGCAAAGGAAGAAGTGATTTGGTGAGATATAACAAGTTAACTATAGAAAAGGCCAAGAAAAGACCAAGTGAGAAGTGAGGACAAATCTGAGTTAAGAACTGGAAAGTGCTAATGGTGATCAAACAGGAAAGCTGGAAAAGTATTCAACTGCATCCTAGAGAATCTGGGGGAATGATCTGTTTCTTTGAATCTTCAAACACTTTCTGCAATATTATGTTCCATTTGAAACACTTGAATCATGACTGCTAGCCTACATGCAAACACATTCTTCCATGTCCCTGTGAGAAATAATTCTACCCCTAGCCAAGAGCCTAGCATTCCAGAAACGTAAGCCATGATACAGAAATCCAAATTCAATTCAACACCATCTGCATAACCAGCTGTTCACCTCCCATATTTCCTTCTTTTTTCATGTACCACATGTTCATGGGAAAAAAGAAATTATGAATGAAAATGTTATCTGTGCTTTGAAGTCCTACATTTTCATAACCCCAAAGTCATCCACTGATGTTCTCTGACAGCGTTGTTTCCGCCACCTGGAGAAGTAGATTATATTTCCTTGGGGCAGGACTCAGGTATTTGGTAACTTTTAACAAGGTCTTCATACTAAGATCCATGTGTCTGGCGATTTGCTGGAATCGTTACATTCAGCAAGCCCCTTGGCAGTTGGCAGGCACTCACCAACCACATCAGTTTCTGAGTCAGGCTCTTCTTTTTGTCCTACGCTTCTTTTCCAGTGACTTCTGTGACGTCCTGTTCACACATCTATTTATTCATCCACAAACATTTGCCTAATGTCTATTACATACTCAATAGACAACATACAACCAACAACATATCTTTCAAGTATTGTCAATTGTTCAAAGGATTTCTTTTTCCTCTTTTACTCCCCTTGGTCACTGAAGGTAATAAAAGTATCTAACTTATAGGGTATTTTTAAGTACTAAATTAAATAGTGCAAGTCAAAGACTTAAAACACAGGCTGGTGGGGCACCTGGCTGCCTCAGGTGGTAGAGCATGCGACTCTTGATCTTGTGATCATGAATTCAAGCCCCACTTTGGGCATAGAGCTTACTATCAATCAATCAGTCAGTCAATCACAGACTGGTCCATAGTAAGTATGCATTATGTATTTGCTATTAATATTATAATAATGTCAAAAAACAGGATTAATACATAGGCCATAAATGTTATGACCCACAACAACACTTTTATGAATGTAACTAATTATAAGTATTCTTATAATTGTGCCTTGTCTATTTTGGCCACACATACACACAATTTAAACAATTATCCAGTATATTAGAATGGTGTTACAGCTTATAAATGATGCAATTTGGGGGGGGGGGTTTGTTTTAAAGATTTTTATTTATTTATTTGCGAGAGAGAGAATGAGAGACACAGAGCATGAGAGGGAGGAGGGTCAGAGGGAGAAGCAGACTCCCTGCCGAGCAGGGAGCCCAATGTGGGACTCGATCCAGGGACTCCAGGATCATGACCTGAGCCGAAGGCAGTCGCTTAACCAACTGAGCCACCCAGGCGCCCCTGCAATTTGGGTTTTTTAAAATGTATAGTTTATTAAACAAAATCCAGTTGGTCTAGGATTATATTTCCTTGTCATTATAGTCAACCATTGTGGGAACAAAGGTATGATTTGTTGCTTTGTTGGTGATTTATTTTTTTAAATATAAAGTTTCTTATGCCATGGAAACACAAAGAAGAAACAACAGTAAAATAGTAATATAGTATTTAATTAGATAAATCCTAAAATTAACCTAAAAATAATAAAACTATGTTGTTGAGAGGATTTTGAAAGACAAGGTTGAGTCTGATTCTGTGATTCATGCCAAGTAGGCATTCTGAAAGATAAAGAATCTAAACATCTCATCTCTCTGCTTCCTTTTCTATCTGTTCCAGAACAGTATGTCTTCAAAGCAGCCTGGCATAACATATTTTGTGCATAATGTCTATGTGTACCTTTTGTTGTCCCAGATAATTGCTGTAGAAACCTGTGCTTCATTATGATCCTCCAAAAAGTGCATTTTTTCCTCTTTTATTTTTGATCTATGATTTCCACAAATTAAAAAAAATATATGATTAAAAATATTGCTTGAAGACTATGAACTTGACGTCAGAGGAGTCAAAGTCTTCTTCCCTTACCTGCCTTTTATCTTAAAAAAAAAAAAAAAAGATGAGAAGAATTAGGATCCTGGAGAAGTTATTGCAATATGGAAACATGTAAACATTTTGTAAGTTTATGCCATCAAGTTATCCTTGGGAGAGCCTATGGCAAGGAAGTTTTATTATGAGGGTTGTAGGACCCATTAATATGCTATAAGTCTCTCTATTACCCAGATACCCTAAGCAACCAGGAACACAGGAACAAATTTCTTCTGTTAATTTCCTCTGTTAACACTAAATAAAATAGTGCATTTTATTTAATTTTAAAAGTCTGTTTTAGGGGCACCCGGTGGCTCAGTCGTTAAGCGTCTGCCTTCCTCAGGTCATGATCTCAGGGTCCTGGGATCGAGCCCCGCATCGGGCTCCCTACTCAGTGGGAAGCCTGTTTCTCCCTCTCCCACTCCCCCTGCTTGTGTTCCCTCTCTCACTGTGTCTCTCTCTGTCAAATAAATAAATAAAATCTTAAAAAAAAAAAAAAATGGAATGGGAATGTATCTGTTTTAAAGGCTTAAGAAGTTTTGATTTTTCTCCTGCATTGAGCACGTTAGGTTGTTAGTGCTGGAAGAAACTTGGAGATCATCTTCACTGACACCTCCTTCACAGACAGGGAAGCCAAGGCCAAGAGGGTGGGAATGATCTACCCTGGTCTCCCAGCGAGCAGGGCCTGGAGCCCGGTCTCCACTCGGACAGGCGTGCTCCCCCCAGACAGCCTCCCCCTGAGCGGGGGTCTTGAAAGAAGTGATTAAATTAAAGCGAGTCCATTAGGGTGGGCCCTCACCCAATCTGACTGGTGTCTTCATAGAAGAGGAAATTCAGACACATGAAAGAGACACCATGTACAGAGAAAAGAACATGTGAGGACATAGCAAAAAGGCAGCCTCTGCAAGTTAAGGAGAAAGGTCTCAGAAGAAATCAAGCCTACTGACACCCTGATCTTAGACTTTCAGCTTCCAGAACTATGAGAAAATAAATCTGTGTTGTTTAAGCCATCCTTTCAGCGGTGTTTTGTTATGGAAGCCCTAGAAAACTAATACACCAGGAAGTCAAAAGCATAGAGACTGACTGTAATCGACAGATTAGTTTAGAAACATACATGAAACAAACCCTGGGAGTATTCAGACATAAGTGAGAGAGAGCTGAGGCCCAGGAGTCCTTCAATTTCTTCATCAGTGGAAATAGCAAGGAGAACCTCATAGGGTTTTTGTAAGGATTAAATGCTTTGATATATATATATAATAAAAATACCTATAGTTTTTTTTTTGGAAAAAACTAATTAATTTGGAAAACTAATTAATTACAGGCATTGAATATCCTACTGTTTGTAAGTACAATTTTGTACTTAACAAAAATGAGGAAGTATTCCTCAACCCGAGCACATATATATATATAACATATATATATAACATATATAACACATATAACATATATATATATATGCTCGGGTTGAGAAATACTTCCTCATTCATATATATATATATGTTATTAAACTGTGTAGGAAGACAGTGATGTATGTCTTAGCTATAGGTATTTTTATTATTATTATCATTCTGGGCAGACACTAGTCAAAATACTGACTCAGGCTTGAAAAAAATTCTTAGATGACTGAGACATGGTGAGGTAAGTTTAGCTACTCAAGTTCTCACCACCAGTATGTGGACCCAAGATTTGACCTTAAGCGTCACAGACCCATATATTATTGTTCTCCATAGAAACTAATTTATTTATGATGCCAAATAGATCAAATAGAACACTAAATGCCTAACGTATCACTAAACAGAAGTTATATTTATGTTTACAAGATTTACATTAATCCAAGTGATTTCTCCAAGTGACAAATTTACAATTAAAAATATATATACTCACTCATTTCACTACTGCAGTCTGAGAAGTAGAGAATGATACTAGTTAGACAGTGTACTGAAGCAATAGGCTTCTCTTTTTTTCTAAAAACATAGTATCTGTTAATAATAAGTAATTAAGGGAAACATTCAAAGATAAACATTTGATTGAGATAAACAGCTTTTAGAATATATTCAGAATGTGGGGCTCCTGGATGGCTCAGTTGGTTGAACATCTGACTCTTGATTTTGGCTCAGGTCATGAACTCAGGGTTATGGGATCAAGCCCAGGCTCTGCACTCAGCACGGAGTCTACTTGCCCCCTCTCTCCCCTCCCCCCACTTGTGCTTTCTCTCTCTCAAATAAAATAAACTCTTAAAAAATATATATATATTCAGAATGCTTTACCATATGTTCTTTAATAATTTTCTGTATTTTTGATTTTAAAAATTTATTCAGGAAGTAGAAATATCTGAATCCCAGATTGAACAATGAATTCTTTTAGAAGTTCTTTAATTCGCAAGCAAGTTTTTATATCTGATGGAAGAAGGCATTTTATATTTCCTTTGATGTGCATGTGCTCGGGTTGAGAAATACTTCCTCATTTTTGTTAAGTACAAAATTGTATATGCAAAGTGGTGGTCTATGGAAAGAGAAGAGAGAAAAAAATAACTATTAGTAAAAAGCAGCAAAGTTTACATTTTTTCCTCATAAACAGTAGGATATTCAATGCCTGTAATTAATTAGTTTTCCAAATGCAGAGACAAACCTTTGGCATAGTTTTCATTCCATCTCATTTGGCTATACCGGGATGAAGTAGACACAATGTTTATGAAAAAGAAAAAACTCTCTGTGTTTCAATTTCTTCTCTCCCTGATGCTTCATTGGGATATTTACTTTATATGGGAGATATTTTTGGATACTGAAAGAGCTGAAGCCTGAACGCAATGCTTAGTGGCTGGGCCATTTTTTTCTACCGTGATAGCCACCATTAAAGAATGGGGCTTAACTGCATACACAGATTTTCTAATAATCTAATCAGTCCTCTTTTCCGCCTACTAAAGTGGAGATAATAATGAGTAAAGAATCTATATCTTGGAGAGATTGTATATTTAGCATTTGAAGACGCCTGAAAAGTCAAGTCACTGTGATGAATCGGACATCTTGTCTAGTTTTTATCTTCCTGTTAATGTCTAAAAAAACAAACAAACAAACAAAAAAACCTTAAAAAGGTAATCAAGTAGGATAAGAAAAGATGGGTTAAAGTTCAGGAAAGGAGCTAAAGAAAAATATGGTTGAAATAAATGGAAATTTCCTATGTGAGCAATAGCAACTTAGTCAAGGAAAAGGGGCAACTCAGCTGCACGGGGGCTGACAGCTCACCTTTGCTTGAAAAATGCATTGCTCTAGTTCAAGATGTACATTGCTCCCAGGCTCCTAGCTTGGTTAGGATACCATCGAACAAGTTTTTTAAATATTCAACAGCTTTTTTAGGTTGAGTTATTCAATTTTCAAATAAATCAATTTTCTACATTTGTTAATGTGTTTAAAAGTAATAAAATATAGACATTCATTTTTTATTATAAAAACTGATACAGAATTCTACAGTGTCTTCCATTTGAAATAATAAAGGCATCTTGAAATTTTAATTTTGATACTATAACAGTAAATGTAAAATGGTAATATTTCAATCTTATAAGAGTTTTAGGTGTCAGCAAAAGTAGTTTTTTGTTATGTTATCAAACATCATCAACCTCCCTTCTTTATTAAGAAGTAAGTGTGGGAATGACTTCACCACGTTTCCAAACAAATGTATATATACTTACGTCAATTCTTTATATATCCCGCCATACCCCTAAATTACTGAATGTGCCTTCACTGTTCTAGATCTCCCTGATCCGCCGCATTTTTCAGTTGTCACTGTAGGACAAGTGTGTCATTTAGACTTATTAATAGGTAAATTACCTCAGCCTTAATCATTGTATTCACATATTTACAATATAAAACAGGGCAAGTGTGTTTTTATTTCTTTTCCACAAGAAAAGCTCACAACCCCATTTCCATTAAGATATGTTCAATTAGTAATATAATAAATGCATATTTTTGAATTAAATATTCCATATTTTACAAAGTCTTTGCAAGCATGACAAGACAGTTCAGGCAGGTTTACAATGCCTACCCAAAGTTAATTTTCACCAAAATGTGTGAGAAAAATTAATTTTCTTGGTTTTTACATTGTGAAAAGCCTATCTACTTCTTCTGCCATGTTTCTGAGTTTGACATCATTTATTCTAGGTTATTAATAGTTCCTTCTCTCCAACCAATATAAATTTTTAAAAACTATAATTTAGAAGAAAACGGTGTTATATGTTCAACCACCATGCAAAGATTATTATATGCTGATTTTTTAATTTCAAAAAGAGCACTGAATATTGCATTTCTAATGTTTTACTTACCACAAATTAGTGAAATGAATACATTACTTTGATAAAGTATCTAAATAATAAAAGAAATCTAGTGATAAAAAAACTCTAAGATTTAAACACAATTCATTTGTTTTATTTTAATCCATCTATTATTCCAAATGATAAGACATACATATACTTAAATAAGTATATGTATAAGACATACATAAACTTATTTGAAAAAGCTCCCCAGGGCTTTTGTACAATATATCACCACATCCAAGCTTATAATTTTGTTTTTAAAAGTTACTTAAGGTTCTGAGCACTAACCCAAGTTGCATGTTCCCAGCCAGATGAGAAAAGCCAATATTTCACAGGTCCCTGGGGAAAGTACATGGGAGGTTCTTGCCTCAGTAGTAGGAGTAATTAACCCTAGGTTTAGGGTTACTCTGGGCCTGCCTAATAAATTTTGAAAGCAGGACCTGAAAGAATCAACCTGTTTATAAGAACTTAACATCTTCAGAATAAACCTGAAGAATATTTACAGAAATATAAAAATATAGAGCACCCAACATAATAAAATGCACAAAGTGTGACAGCTAATCAAGAGTTACCAACATGCAAAGAAGCAGGAAAATGGGCCCATCTGAGGGTCACCATTGAAACCAACCCAGAACTAGCACAGATGAGAGAATCAGCAGAGGACATTAAAAGAGTTATTATAACTTTAGTCCAGGTGTTCAAATAGTTAAATAGAGATATAAGAGATATAAAAAGATCCTAATCAAACTTCCAGAGGTAAAAACTACCATGTCTGAAATGAAAAATGCCATGCATGGGATTAATAGCAGATTAAACATTGCAGAATAATAGTGAACTTGAAGCCATAGCAACAGAAACTATTCAAAATAAAATACAGAGAGAAAATGAAATTTAAAAATTAACGGAGCATCGGGGAGCTGTGACATAACCTCAGGCAGCCTAATGAACTTGAAATTGGAGTCCCCAAAGGGAAAGGAGAGAGAAGGGACTTGGAAAAATATATTTCAAAAAATAATTATGATTTTAGATGAAATTTGATGAAATCTATAAACCTATGGGTCCAAGAAGGTCAACAAATGCCAAACACAAGAGGTATGAAGAAAATTACAAGTCACATCATAACCAAACTGCTTAAAATCAGTGGTAAGGAGACAATCTTAAAATCAGCCAGAAAACAAACAAAAAAAAGGCATATAATCTTCACAAGAACAAAGGAAGGAGAGTAACAGATTTCTCATTAGGAGCAATTCATGGTAGAAGACAGTCCAGCAACATCTTTAACTAACTGAACTTAAAAACAAACAAACAAACAAAAAAACCCTGTCAAACTAGACATCTATATCCAAAGAAATGAAGGCATCCTAAAGACTTTTTCAGATACACAAAAGTTGAAAGAATTCACACCCAGCAGACCCACACTACCAAATAAAACAAAACAAAACAAAACAAAAGCCAACCAACCAAACAAAAAACCTTAAAGGAATTCCTTTAGCCCAAAGGTAAATTATACCACATAAAAATATGCAACCACTTAACAGTTCTGAGAAGTGCATCAGAAATAGTGACTTTTCCTACTCATTTATATCCCTTTAATAGATTAACTCTTTAAACAAAAATGATATACTGTATTATGGAGTTTTTAGCATATGTACAAGTAAAATGTATGCTAACAACACAAAAGCTAGGATGGGAGAAATGAAATTATTCTACTGTAAACATTCTCATGTTAAATGTGAAGTGGTAAAATTCACTTGAAGGTAGACTCTGATAAATTAAGATTATAATATGAACCCCAAAGAAACCACTAAAATAATCAAAGAGTTAATAATAATAATAATAATAATAATAATACCACCACAGTAGGGAAATAAAATGTAATCATAAGACTACTCTTTATCCAATAGAAGGCAGACAATGACAAAACTGGGTACGAAAAACGGGACAAATAGAAAACAAAATGGTAAGATGATAGTTTTAGGCCGAACCACATCCATAACCACATTAAACTAAATGATGTAAATATCTTCAAAAATGGCAGAAGCCATCAGCATCATTCACCATTTGAGAAATCCAAATTAAAAACACAATCTCTATACACCTATTAGTATAGGGAAAACAAAAACCAAACAACAAAAACACTGGGGAAGGTGCAGTCTTTGATGATGCAGGAGAGCAATGGAACCCTGCTAAGTGCCAGTGGGAATGCAAAATGTACAGTCACTTTGGAAACAGTCTGGCAGTTTCCTCTAAAGTTAAACATACACTTAACAGTATGACCCAACAATTTCACTTCTAGGTATTTATCCATGAGAAATGAAAGCTTATGTTCACATAAAAACCTACATGCAAATATTTATGTTGGGTTTATCCATAGATAGATATCAAAAACTGTGAAAGAACCATATGTCTTCAAACTGGTAAGTGGATAAACAAACTGTGGTATATACATACAATGGAATGCTATTCATCAATAACATTTCATTGGTATAAGCAACAAAATGCATAAATTTTGAATGTACGAAGCTAAGTGAAAAAAGCCATACTGAAAAGCTACATATTATTCTGATTCCATTTATATAATGTTCTGGAAAAGGCAAAACTAGAGACAGTGGTTGCCAGGGGGTAGGAGTGGGGTTGAAAATAAGGGGGTAGCACAAGGCAGTTTTTGTCATTGATGGAAATGTCCTGTATGTTCAATGTGATTGTCGTTATATGACTTTATGAATGTATCAAAACTCATAGAACTATATACCAAAAAGAGTACTTTTTACTGTTAAGTGTTAAAAAGCAGCTTTAGTCCAACTTTTCTCAAGAAGTCATCCCAGGTCACCTCCACTGTGAATATTCCTCTCAGTCCCTAAGTTCAAAGGCCCTACTCTACTGGAAACTCCCTGAAGGAGAACTATGCTGTAGTGTCTATCAGAGTTTGCTACAGGGATAATTACTAGTTGAATGCAGACACAGTTTATCTGGACCATAAGGCATCACATTTTTAAAACTCACATTCCCAGTAATTTGGCAGTGCTAATTCTCATTAATTGCACATTATCTGTATGGACAGATTTAAATAGGAAAAGCAACTAAACGGTTATGGCAATTATCTAGGTAATTAAACTTAGAGTATACATTTCATCCAAGCATCTGTTAGCATCCGCAGCCAGCAGGGAATGTTAAGAGTCTTGCTAACCATCCACAAAATGTGTTTTAGGTTTCTTCCTGCCCCCTCCCCCGAGTAGAAACAACTGCATCTAAATTTTGCAAATTTAGTAAATTTTCATTGCCTATCCACTGTTTAGATTTTACATAAAAATTGAAATTACATGCATGCTTATTTTTTGCTCTATAGCATATTCTAATTACTTTACCCTATTTTTTCCTTATTAACCAATGAATGAACTGTGTACAATAGCTGTCTATGCAAAAATGATTAAGAAGAAAAAAAAAAGAAGACGGAGTCGCATATAATAGTGGACACATCTGTCTGCCTTTTTCCCCTTTCCTTTCCCCTTATAACAAGGGACTTTTTAAAAGGGAGAAATGCATGGAAAAAGCAACCACTGTCTGTAGGCTCACCAACAACCTGTATCAAGGTGTGAACATCATGTGCTGAGGTGGATGTTCCTTCCTCCTTGATGTTCCTTCTATGAATATAGAACAGGGAAAATGTTTACTGTGCAGATAGCTTTCTATGCATCAATAGTCAGTATTTATGATAAGCAAGCATTGGGGGGAAGAAAAAGCACCAAAATGCCTAACAATAAAGGAAAGACTAATTTGAATATTCTGCAAAAGGTGGAATATAATGGCAGCCATTAATTTGTATTTTGGAAGAAAAAAATGCTTCTAATCAGGTCCATGGTATGGCACAGCTCCAAGTACATTATGTTCACCTTGTTATCTACGTGAACAGTGATGCCAGTACCTCCTGCAGTGAATAAACTGCACGATCCTACACAGAAAGCCGGCTTATAATTTAACGTAAATAATTAGATTCATGATTCACTTGTAACATGTGTGATGATAAGTAAGCATGACAAAATATTAACAGTGACAGCTCCCGGTTGTAGCATTACATTTGAATTAAATTTTCCAAATACTCCATAATGGGAATAAATCACGACATTAGTTAGTTAGTAAAAAAAGTGTTTATTACTATCAAAATAAGAGCAACTAAAAGAAAAGAAAACAACACTAAAAACCCAAGAAAAGTCTGGCTTCAAATCATTGCGAAGGCACTTTTCTGCTGAGAAATCTTAGACTTGCTATATAAAGCCTCTCAGTTTCTGTTCCTTTACTAATAAAACCAAGAAAATACTTAACTCAGAGAGGTGTTGCAAAGGTTGCAAAAGCAGTGTCTGGGATGTAGTAAATCTAAACACCCTTAACCACTATTATTCATCTTGAAAACGGTTTACTAAGTGTTGAAACTCTTCAACTAAATGCAATGCTAAATAACTAGGGCAGTTAACAGGAAGTAAGTAAGGCATTCAGGGCAAAGCTACAAAATTGTTGATTTAAATATTTAATTAATTTGAAAAAGGACAAAATGTCTAAAGTTATACATCAACCCTCCATGATATATTGGAGTAAATTACTTAAGAGGTTACTACAATGTTCAATCTCAAGTTGTCTTATCAGGCAAAATATTATATTATAGCTATCCAGAACAATAAATACAACCACTTAAAAAAAAACTAACTTACCCCAAAATCGTTCGAAGTATTCAGATCTTGAAAAATCTGAATTTGAGTGATCCAGCTTAGCTATTCATTCATTGCCTTCATTCACAGGTTAACTGCATCAGCCAATCAAAATTATCTTGAGGGTTTTTTGTTGTTGTTGTTAAATCAATACCCAACTTCAGTAAGATAAATTACAAGCCAATCTACTTTTTTTTTTTAAGATTTTATTTATTTATTTGACAGACAGAGACAGAGCAGAGAGGGAACACAAGCAGGGGGAGTGGGAGAGGGAGAAGCAGGCTTCCCAACGAGCAGGGAGCCCGATATGGGGCTCGATCCCAGGACCCTAGGATCATGACCTGAGCTGAAGGCAGACGCTTAACGAGTGAGCCACCCAGGCTCCCCCAAGCCAATCTACTTTTAATTAATGTTTTGCCTGATTTATCAAAATATTTTCAGTCTTTCTGTAGTGTCCTGTTATTTTTTTCACCTTACAGGTAATATTATCTTCTCTGGTAATACTACCTTTAACATTCTTCATCCTACTCTTAATATATAAACTTTGATCAGGGAGCCTAGGTGGCTCAGTCGTTAAGCATCTGCCTTCGGCTCAGGTCATGATCCCAGCGTCCTGGGATCAAGCCCCGCATCGGGCTCCCTGCTCCTCAGGAAGCCTGCTTCTCCCTCTCCCACTCCCCCCTGCTTGTGTTCCCTCTCTCTGTCAAATAAAATCTTAAAAAATATATATATATATATATATATATGTATATATATAAACTGATTGAATTTGGTCCCATCTTGTCACAGAGTAAGCGTAAATCAAAGGACTTATTTCCCTGGCCAATCAGAAGAATCTACTTCCCTGGCCACAGTATGAGGTTCAAAGGTATGCACTTGCCCAGTCAAAGTCAGTGACATGCAAAGAGACTTTAAAACTTTCTCCACCCATCCTCATGGGATTTGAATTTGGAATCAAGTAGCCTCCAAGTTGGTATTGGGACGAAGCAATGTGAATGGCAAAGCCAAGAGCTAGCACAGAAGTGCACTTGGTGCTTTGAATGCAGCTAAGCCAGGAGCCATTATCTTCTATGGGATTTTCAGATACATCTGGCTACATGTCCCCTTTCTCTTTCGGGATTTGTGGTTGGATTTTCTGTCTTTTGTAGTAGTAAGAGTTTGCTTGTTTTTCTGCTATACAACATCATGCCTATAGTAAATAATACTGCACTTTAAAATTTGTTGAGAGTAAATCTCATGTTAAATGCTCTTACCACAAAACAATAATAAAAAAAAAGATGGTTAGACAATATAGGGTGGGGGACAAGGGGGTGGGAGTTGGCCTCTTGCTTCACCTCTGAGCAGCAGGGGAAAGTTCTTTAATGAATAAGCTATTCTGTGAAACAGGTTAGGTGGTGGTTTAATGTTTTGCCTTAATTGGCAAATGTCCATAGCTATTAGAAAGTGTATTTTGTTTATATCCTCAGACTAAAGAGGAAACTTTTTATTTTCTCTTTCCATATATAATATATAGGGAGAAGACTTTATTCTGAGACAATATGAATTCTTTACATTTAAGTACCAGAAACACAAGATATAAAATTACAACCTCTAAACTTCTCTGTTTATACTCACCTTCCTTATGCTCAGAGAGGTATTAATGGGGGAGACTAAGGGGATATGATGGTGCAAAAAGCTTGGCCCCTTTAAAACTTAGCTTTTGGGAACTACAAATATATTTTGCATTCTTATGATTACTAGAGGTTTTGCATCTTTAAGATAATAAACACAAGGGGTGGGGAATAAATAAATATTGTCTTAAAAAGGTAATAAATACAGAGATCAGTTGAAGAATAAAAATCTTGAGCTCTAGTCCTTCAAACATGACCCCCTATGTGTGTCTGTCTGTCTCTCTCTCTCTGGTATACTTTGGTGGGGAATGATGTTGCTAATATTCCTAGCTGAAAATTTCCATATATTTTGTATTTTTTTGTAGGTATTTCAATCAAAGACAAAGAACAGTAAAATTATTCCTAGATTTTTTCCATTATAATATCTTACTTAGTGATTTTTGAGTGACTATTTTCATGCCAAAAGTTACAAAATAATTTTCACTTCAAAGAATCTTTCTAATTCTCCTCTTTTTATTTTTTTTAATTTTTAAAAAGACTTCATTTATTTATTTTAAAGAAAAAGAGAATAAACAGGGAGAGGGATGGAGGAGAGGGAGAAGCAGGATCCCTGCTGATCAGGGAGCCTGATGTGGGGCTTGATCCCAGGACCCCAGGATCATGACCTGAGCCGAAGGTAGAGGCTTAACCAACTGAGCCACCCAGGTGCCCCCCAATTCTCCTCTTTTGTTATAGACCTTGTCAAAATGCATATTCTTGTAATTTATTATTTTTATTCTCCAAAAATTCTTATTTACTATGTGCAACATTCATAGAAAGGTAATTAGGGAATCAAACATATAAATACAGAAACATAAAGAGAAGTAAAAAGAAAGCTCCACTGTCAGCTAAAGAAGAGAGATTTCTAGCAATCCACAAACCCATTGCTATTGGCTCTCAGTTGAAACTCATGGTTGGAACAAACCACATGTCACATATCCAAATAGACAAATGGTCAACTCATTAAAGAGGTCTTAGTGGTTCTTAGTGCTTTCACAGAGGTGTTTTTGTGGGAATATGAATCCTGCCATGGTGAACATGTACATCAATACTGTGGGGACAAGGATAGTAGGAAAACCTCTTCAGTTATGAGAACACGGAACTAAGAAAAGCATATTAAATAGACTAAGAAAAATACCGCTGGAGTCTATCATCTTCAAAAAAACCCATCAAGTCATGATGTGGAATGGAGATATTTGTGATATAACAGACAAACCAAGACATATGATGGTAAAATTAAAATGTAGAGTCAGATTTTCCTCATGCTGTTATTGTACATATGCTAGAGCTTCACTTCTGTCAGTATATTCTTGGGGTTGAATTTCCAGTGATATGTAGAATCTTAGATACAATAAATGAAAATGGGCTTTTTTTCTCTTCCCAAATAAAAATAAATTTAAGAGAAAGAAAAATCATTGAAAGTCATGATGACTTCTATCTTATTATGCCTCATTATAGAGTTTTCAGCTACTGAACCCCATCTAAAGAATTGTATAAAAGGAATCTCAACCACTCTGTAAATATATATGTATATATAAGAAATTATCAATCAACTTCTAAGGCAGATACTTGTCATTTTTTTTTTTCATTTTTATTGTGTCTAATGAAATGATTGTGTTTTTTCTTTGCTTAGGTGATGTGATTCCAAACTAAGTTTCATTCAAACTAATTTTCATTTTTAAAAAAGTGCATCTTGCACCTTTTAGATATTCTAACATTTATGTAAAATATAATCTGAAATACACAAGAAACAGATATTTGAATACATAAACTTTTTTTTTAAAGATTTTATTTATTTATTTGACAGAGACACAGCAAGAGAGGGAACACAAGCAGGGGGAGTGGGAGAGGCAGAAGCAGGCTTCCCGCGGAGCAGGGAGCCCTATGTGGGGCTCGATCCCAGGACCCTGGGACCACGACCCGAGCCGAAGGCAGATGCTTATCGACTGAGCCACCCAGGTGCCCCTTGAATACATAAACTTTTAAAACATTTCTTAGCAGACCAATATTTTCAAGTTTAAAAGATTATAAACTGAAATCAAAATTTATTTTTCTTACCTTTCTGGATATGTAAGTGACTGTAACATGATACGCTGGATTTTGTATCTGCCTGTGATAAATTGCCAATGTGAGCTCTGAGAATATGCCAAACCAATGCTTGAAATATTTACAACATCATTTAAAAATTGAGCAAGAATCTTGACTTCTTGGAGCTCATTAAATGATCTGTTCTTCCTAAAGAGAGAATTTAATATGCTCAGCATATTAGTAAAATACAATTTAATTCTAAAGTCAATGTAATGTTAACAATGCAGGATAGAAAGAATAAACTTAAAGGAAAAAGGCCAAACAATAACATATTTGTTAAAGTATTTATTAAAATAATTTAAAATACAACCTAGCAATTGCACTACTAGGTATTTACCCAAAGGATACAAACATAGTGATCCAAAGGGGCACTTGCACCCCAATGTTTATAGCAACAATGTCCACAATAGCCAAACTATGGAAAAAGCCCAGATGTCCATCAACAGATGAATGGATAAAGAAGATGTGGTGTGTGTATGTATATATATGTAATATATTATACATACACACACACACAATGGAATATTACTCAGCCATCACAAAAAATTAAATCCGACCTTTTGCAATGACATGGATAGAACTAGAGGGTATTATGCAAAGTGAAATAAATCAATCACAGAAAGACAATCATCATATGATCTCACTCATATGTGGAATTTAAGAAACAAAACAGAGGATCATAGGGGAAGGGAGGGAAAAATAAAATAAGACGAAATCAGAGAGGGAGACAAACCATAAGAGACTCTTAACTACAGGAAACAAACTGAGGGTTGCTGAGGGGAGGGGGTAACTGGGTGATGGACATTAAGGAGGGCACGTGATATAATGAGCACTGGGTGTTATATGCAACTGATGAATCACTGAACTTTACCTCTAAACTAATAATATACTAATTAATTAATTAATTGAATTTAAATAAAATAAAAATTTTTAAAAACTAATTTAAAATAAGTTAAAACAAAATAAAAAAATAATACATGCGTCTCCATACAAAATTATTTGGGGATATTTTTTGAGAAAAATGTGGGACATCTTGTCTTTCTGACTTGGGTATCTAGATTGTACATTTAAGATAAGAGAAGTCCTAGGTGCCTGGGTGGCTCAGTTGGTTAAGCGACTGCCTTTGACTCAGGTCATGATCCTGGAGTCCCGGGATCGATCCCGCGTCGGGCTCCCTGCTCAGCAGGGAGTCTGCTTCTCCCTCTGACCCTCCCCCTTCTCATGCTCTCTCTCTCTCATCCTCTCTCTCAAATAAATAAATAAAATCTTTAAAAAAAAAAAAAAAGATTAGAGAAGTCCCCTTATGCTTCTTTGTTTAGACACCTGAACAACTATCATAGTTCCCTGAATGGGCTGGATACTCAAATAATAATTCTTCATTGTTCTGTGCCATTTACCAAATATTTGTGAATTAAAGGAATAATTATAAAAGCCTCAGATTCAAAAGGAAAAAATAAAGGTAGAATTTAATAAGTACAATTTTCTGAGCATTTACAGTGCATCCAGAACTGTAATAAAGTTTGACATACTTGCCCTTATTTAACTATCTTAACAACTCCCTTTATTAGGTACTATTAGTATTGCCATTAACAGATGAGAAAACTGAATATCAGAGCATATAAGAGCCTTTCCTAAGCTAGTGAATGCAAAGCTAGAACGCAAACACAGTCATGTCAATGTTCTTCATCACTCTACTCAAATTCCTCATCCTTGTTTGCCAGAAGTATGGGGGCCTGGAGTCAGTTAGATCAATATGAATCTGCTTAACTACCAAGGGAACTCCAAAGAAGGAAAAGGAGGAGGAGGAGCAGGATAAGTAAGAGGAGGAGGAAAGAAAAGGAGGGAGAGTGGGAGGAAGGGGGAGAGGAGAGGAGGAAGCAAGGGAAGAAGAGAGAAGAGAAGATAAAGGAAGAGGAGAGAAAGAAAAAAAACATCTATTGTACTGGGGCACATGGGTGGCTCAGTCAGTTAAGCCTCTGACTCTTGATTTCAGTTCAGGTCATGATCTCAAGGTCGCGGGATCGAGCCCTGTGTGGGGCTCCACGCTCAGCAGAGTCTGCCTGAGATTCTCTCTTTCCCTCTGCCCCTGCTCTCACTCTCTCCCTCTCTCTCTCTCAAATAAATAAATCTTTAAAAAAATCTGTTGTATTAATTTCCTCCTTCAAGGCAGCAATGATTTGCTTGAGCAAAGGCAACAATCACACGTAGAACAGATGAAGAGTATGTTCAACACTTGCGCCATCTTACATTTCTTCCCACCTTTTCCTCCTCTTGAGTCTTCAAAACAGCTAGGCCCAAAAAAAGGTTGTCATCACACTCCTCAAAGCCCATTTCTGCTCCTTCCAGACACTATTACTACCTCCTCTTTCACGGAATATAGCATCAATGATCATATCTCTAATTTCTATCCAAGACCTTATCTGGGTTTCTCAGAGATACTTCAAAGTCAGTATGTCCAGATGGGAATGTGCTATCTTTCCCTACAATTTCACACACACTTTAATGATTTCGAATACCAACTGTTTGCTCATGACCACAAAATCTCTGCCTCTAGCTGAACTCTGCTGAGATCCAGACATACATATTGACTGTCATTCATCATGTCTACTTGGATCTCTCAAGGATATCTGCAGCTCAGTAGGTTCAAATCTAAATGACATCTTCCCCAAAAACCATCTCTCACCAAAAAACAAAAGGAAACAAAACCCAACAGTTTACAAATTTCTTTATCATTTTAAATGGCTCTACCACCTATTACCCAAGCCAGACAATTAGGATTCACCCTTGATATCCCCTCTTTTAACTCCTACTTCCAATCCATCATAAATTCCTACTGACTATACCTATAAAATATCCTGAATCTGCTTTGAATCCATCCTCAGTTTCCATCTCCACTGCAAGCACTCAGGACACCATTGTTCCTTGCCTATATTCTTAAAACGACATCCTGTCTTGTCCCTCATCAACCCACTGTGATCAAATTGTTTTTCCTAAATAAAGATCCAATCCCAGCTCCAACCAGACTGCCCCAACTAAAACACTTTAGTGGTTTTCATTTGCCCAGTGAGTAAAATAAAATCCTAGAAATGCCCTGTAAGTTCTAGTTCTTACAGAATCTAGGGGTGTACTACCTCTCTCAAAGCTCTCTTGCTTTCCCTGCCTCCATTCTAAGACATTATAAAATTCCTTCAGTTCCTAAAATGGGCTATGTTCCCTTCTCCTTCAGGATCTATGCATTTATTGACCCTTCTGCCTGGAATATAGCAAAGCAGATGAATTCCTGCTCCTCATTTAGGTCTCAACTAATATGAAATGTCCTTAGGGAAACTTTTAATGACCTCACTATCCCCTATTTTATGTTTCCATACACACTATAATTTGCTTCAAGACATTTTTCAGATTTCATTTATACATTTTTATTTATTTTTGATGACTGTTATAGCCTTCATTAAGATGTAACTTTAATGAGGGTAGGACCATGTCTATTTTTCTCATCACAGTATCCTCAGCACTTAGCACAGTCCCTAGCTCAATGCAGAAACACATTAAAAATTGTCTGAATAGAGGAATGATGAACATTATCATTTTATTTGTATTATGTATTTGTAAAGTCTATCGGCTGCACTGGACAGAAATTATGTAAAGACAGCAATCTAATTTGTCCAGAACTGTATCCCCAATTTCTAGTACAGTTACTGGCCTATAGAAGCTTTCAAGATATTATATTGAATGATTAGATTGGTTCCTATCCATGACCTCCCGGCTCAGTAAATGGCACCATAACTTAAATGTTTGCCTCGAAACTGGTTTCTTTCCTTCAGTTTCATATATTTAATTTATCATAAAAACACATCTATTCTAAGTCCTAAAAACAAAACAATACAAAACAAAAAACATTTCCATGAATTTAGTCCAGGCCTCCATCATCTCTCACAGAAATTATTACAACAGTCACCTCTTTGGACTTGTGCCACTCTAATCTCTCCACTACTCATCCTCTGAGGGAACCAGAATGTCCAAAATTGATAACCCCTGTTTAAATTCCTATATTGATATATTAATATATTTGGCATCGTATTATAATGTGTGAGTAATTTTAAGTGACATAAAAAATTATTACATTGTAACATTCAGTATAAAAATCAGGATAAGATCCTAGTTTTGCTAAGTGAAAAAAAATAATGCACAGGGGTATGTACAAGAAGAAAGAGGAAGGAAGTGAAGAGGTAGAGGAAGAGAAGGAGACATAGATGTAGACCAAATAGTAAATGTGAACATGCCTGGATGATGTAATTATATATGATTCTCATTTTCTACTGTATGACACATTTTTCTAGAATGAGCAAATATTCCTTTTCAATTTTGAAAAGGGAAACAAAAGGTCATTTAAAAGTCTCTGGCTTCCCTAGTTTCTGAAACAGTTCAAATCCCGAAGCATGACCAAAGCTATTAGCAAAGAATTATTTAATAGAAAAACAATAAAGCCTATGGCCAGGCTTAAATGGACAGATTTGCCATGAATATATCATCCATGTTTTATATTCCTTCATGAAAAATGCACGAAGTCAAGTATGTGGATAAAATGCATCAATATTTCACGGTGTTCTGCATAGACAAGGATGTTTATAAAGGGAATCAAGAATCACAATTGCATTGCCTTCTGAACAAGTTGGAAACAACTTCTCTCATACTATAGTCTTTGTGCTGTTACTGAACTCTGGTACTTTCCTATTTCCATGCCTTTGAAAGCACTCTCTCTCCACGCCTTGACTGCAGTCTCTCTCCTTCAAATGCTTCCTTGCTTCTTCCTCTGTACACCCACAGCATGTAAGTATTCTGCTACTACAGAACTTATTACTCAGAGCTATAAATATGCATTAGTCTCCTCCAGTTTTCTGTGACTTCCTTGAGAACAATAACAGTGCTATTTTATCTTGAATACCCATTATTTGGTGAAATGCCTGAATAAGTTCCATTGGTGCTGAATAACACTGTTGAATAAGTGGATTCAAAAACCTAAGAAAGCATGTGTCTTATAAAAATAAATAATGGATCATACACATATGTGTGTTATATGTATGCACATATATACACTATTTTAAGTGATTTAAAGCAATAAACTATTATAAAATAACTATTATTATAACACTGTCAATCAGTGCTCAAAATTAAGTGGCAACAACTTAAGTTTCTCTTAATAAAATACGGGCCTTGGGATGCCTGGGTGGCTCAGTCATTAAGCGTCTGCCTTCGGCTCAGGTCATGATCCCAGGGTCCTGGGATCGAGCCCCGCATCGGGCTCCTTGCTCCGCGGGAAGCCTGCTTCTCCCTCTCCCACTCCCCCTGATCGTGTTCCCTCTCTCGCTGTGTCTCTCGCTGTCAAATAAATAAATAAAATCTTTAAAAATATATATGGGCCTTGATGTAAATGACGAATTTGAAGAATCTGAAATCCTAGTTTGATTTATTTAATATTCTTCTTTGGGTGACTGAGGGGAAGTTGAAGAAAGGGAAAAAACAAAAAGAATTGATGCTCACTCATCACCAGTTCTATCCAACTACTAAATTATCTGCAATGCCTTTAATCATTTTAAGAAAATTAAAATTTTAAGGATCTAATATTAAAAATATGTTAATCTCAATGTTTAAAAAATTTTTCCTGACTAAAACTCAGAACATTATTTCCAAGAATGGCCTTAGTATCCCATGGTGAAGTAGTCTTTATGTCACTTCAGTACATAGGTTCTCAATATTTTATCATAATATACTTCTTTTACTATTATTTTTCTTTGTGGATTTCAAGGTTTTGAAGATTTATCTACAAAACAAACTTCATTTATTATGAGATATGACTACTTTTTATATTTTAATATCATTTTAGATTTTAAACAAATGTTCATAATAATCCTGTAAAATTACATACATCACTTCCATTGTTTGCAATGCTGATGTGCAAATATATAAGCATGCAGAGACTTTTCCCTGGTTCGCTTTAGTGGTTGAACAAGTTTGGGCATCACGATGTATGCAAGTCTGAAGCCCATCACGCATCAGATTTAGTCAATTCAGGTACTGTAACCACCTAGACTATGACAATGGTAAAAACTGGATATATCGATTATGCTTCCTGAAATTCTAAAGAGGTCATCAGTAATCAGTCTAAACTTAAACCAAATTGTTCTGAGTCCAGGCACAATAAAATAAAGTGTATCTTTTATTTCATCACTAGACATGGTACCAGTGAGCATTTTGAAAAGTCACATTATTTAATAGATTTCTAGAAGTCTAGCACAGCAGGTTGGAAACTACAATTTTAATAGTAGCATACACCTTCATACCATTCTTTTGTTTAACAGGAAATGAATTTCTTAGTTTGAGAATTTATTAAATACACAAATGTGCATTCAACAAATTCAAGCTGAGAACATTCTTTGAGATGATTAGATAACTTAAAAAATATGTATATATACCTACACATACATATATACACAAAGAGTTAAATAGAAGATTAAGTAAAAACAAAACACTCTTCTATTATTTGTGGAATTTGTGGCTGGGAGTGGTTCTCTGGAATACTGAAATTGTGTCACTCTACTGACAGAAGTTGTTAGACATTTATTCACAGCACTGTGAACACAATGTTGCCTGAAAACCAGAGAGAATTAGAAGGCAAGTAGTTTGAGAAGAAGAACACTGGAATGAGAGTTAGAATGAGAGGGAAAAAAAAGTTTCCCCTAATGTTTGTAGTTCCTAGGTGTGTATGACATAAACAAGTTAGTCGACTTCGTATTCAGCATCTTCCTCCATAGAATGAATGAGTTAGAATATACACCTGAGATTCTTTTAATATTTAACATTTTAAGGTTCAACGGATAGAAAAATTACACTATCTGTATTATATTCCAAAGTAGATGCTCAAAAAAACAAACATTTAATTTATGAAAGAAAAAAAATACTAACTTATACTTACTCATAGAGCCTTGGCTCTTCAACCATTCCAAGCTGGTTTAATAATTTAAATGTAATATAGCCATCCTCTATAGTTTTATCCAGAACAGTTATAGTGAGAACAAAATAATAGGCTGTAAAATAAAAATATAGAATGCAATTCACATTATTATTTTTTTCCTTATTTTTGGTGCCTATGCAGATACACATGTATGTATATATGTACACAATCTAGGCACATATTATATATGCACATAATATTGAGAGCCACTCATTAGGTACATGGGTAATATATTTTACTTTTTGTCAATTCTTAACTAGACCTGAAAATGGGAGGAATGAAAAAGCCTGCCAGAAAGTCATAGGTATGGTGAAAAGTTGGCCAAATAATTAGAGAATACTAACTGGTCTGCAAACCAAGAAATTTCAGAATTTAGGTCAATGAAACAATTTTTCTTTTTCAATAGCACAACTAAAGAAGTAAATATGATAAGGTTCCTTAATTATCTGATGAATAGTCCTGGGTAAAATTGCTTGACAAATATAATTCCCAATTTCACTGGTTGTTTAGGAATGCCTGTAAAATTAAGTATTTCTATAATACCAAGCTCATAATAGTTTTTATTCAAAATGCCCCAGCTAAAAATCGATATAGTAAATCTTCCAGAGGCAAGGATGCTGAACTAATCACTATACTCAATATAGTCTGAGCTATACAGCAAGTTCTGACTCCCTGTGAGGTTTTTTTTTTGGTTTGTTTTGTTTTTAAGCACAAGAAGAATTTATTAGGGAATATGTAGTTCAAATAATTATTGAGGTCCAGAGAACAAGGCTCTGCCAGAAACCCCACCACAGCCCAGAACTGCTTCAAGATCCCACTACTCCCACCTGCAAACAAGAGCTAGAAGATTAGCTGAGAAAACAAGTTTGAGATACTTTCATTTCTATGATGGGAAGATGTTGATGCATCTGGAGGGGAAATACCCAGACAGGGGCGCCTGGGGGGCTCAGTCGTTAAGCGTCTGCCTTCGGCTCAGGTCATGATCCCAGGGTCCTGGGATCGAGCCCCACATCGGGCTCCCTGCTCTGCGGGAAGCCCGCTTCTCCCTCTCCCACTCCCCCTGCTTGTGTTCCCTCTCTCGCCGTGTCTCTCTCTGTCAAATAAATAAATAAAATCTTAAAAAAAAAAAAAGGAAAAGAAATACCCAGACAGAGGGAAGATTTAAATTCGCAGCAAAGAGATATTTTTAAGTGCTTACTAGGTCTACCCCTTTTACCACTTAACATCAATATCCACTTTTCCTCCTATACTTCAAGTATGATGACCTTATGACTTAGATGCCCATCCCCCAGTCCCAAGAACAGCCAAGTGGATACATTTTGCTGCAACCCAGTGTAAGGTGATGCCCATCCTTTTAGTTCTATGCCAATCCTGTTGTGATACTGTAACTTACGGACTAGAATGTGCAGTCCATCTCCATCAGAGGTAGACACTAGTCCCTGTACTGTGAACCATCTCTTAGAAGAAAATGTATAAAAAACAGAACATGGAATATGAAATTTTCTTATGAGAAATACATGTACTAAAATCATGCATGCTAGCTGTTAAATGCTGCTACTAAACAGACAAGAGTAGTAACTTCCTGTTTTATTCCTGATGCTGAGTACTACCTCAAATAAGGTAATGTATTTATCACTGGACCTCATCAATTTCTCACACAAGAGAGTTAAGGACCACTTCTTACTTTGAAGTGACTGCTCAGCTTTAGACAAAATACTTTGTTCCACCTCACCCAAAAAAGCAGATGTTCAGACTTTCTCAGATGACTTCTGGTAGCATGACATATTGAGATGTTACAGAATAAGCCCACCTCTTGCTACAGGTACATGGAAATGATGAGTGTACAATCCATAAATTAAATATAAAACCAAGCTCAGGTGAAGGTAGGAAAAATATTAGGAAGCAGAAATGAAGAGAAAGTAAAGGCAAAACTTAAGATAGACTGAAGCTCTGGATCCCTGCAGGACTTGAGAACTGGATGTAGGGAGACTGAGGCTGCAGTGTCAACTTCCATGCACAGGAGATAAGATGCTAAGTGACAGTGCTGAGATGAAAGTCCCTGCACAGAGCCAGAGACCTTAATTCTCTGCTCTGTCATTCAAAGAGGAACTTGGAAAATTCTTCCTACTGGTTGTCTATGAGTCTTAGATGGGGGAATAAATTTTCCAAGACTAAATAAAACTCTAGGTAACATGGAAATTTTTTAAAGATTTTGTTTATTTATTTGAGAGAGAGAGAGAGAGAGAGAAACAAGTGGACTCTGCCCTGAGCATGGAGCCGGTCGCGGGGCTCAATCTCAGAACCCTGAGATCATGACCTGAGAGGAAATCAAGAGTCCCATGCTTAACTGACTGAGCCACCCAAGTGCCCTGGTAAGATGGAATTTAAATTAGCACTCATCACTTGGTGAAGAACCCCCCAAATTATATTAAAAATGCTCCAAGACTATGCTACATAAATTCTGGAAAAAAACAAAATCCAACTTGCTCTGAAGAGAGAATCTTGAAGAACTGATTACTGAGAGTTTTCTATATTTAAAGAATACATGAGTTTTTATTTTGAAACAGCACGAATATCTTTCTTTAATTTTTAAGAGACTTAAACTGACCATTGAGACTAGAAAATGATAATAATAAATCATGAATAAATAGATTAATTAATTAATGAATTCAACCAGAAGAAAACTATAGATTATCTGCAGGAAACAATTACACTGACAATAAATGAAAAAAGAGATTTATCTGAAAAGAAAATTAATATCTTCAAAGTGCTGAGTGAAAATACTCTCAATGTAGAATTCTATCTTGAATTAAATTTGCATTCCAGGGGCGCCTGGGTGGCTCAGTTCGTTGGGCGACTGCCTTCGGCTCGGGTCATGATCCTGGAGTCCCGGGATCGAGTCCCGCATCGGGCTCCCTGCTCGGCAGGGAGCCTGCTTCTCCCTCTGACCCTCCCCCCTCTCATGTGCTCTCTGTCTCTCTCTGTCTCAAATAAATAAATAAATAAAATCTTTAAAAAAAAAAAAATTTGCATTCCAGAGTAAGGAAAAGATAAAGGCATTTTCAAGGAAAGAAACAAACTGAGAGAGACCAGAAGTGAAAAGTCACTAAGGATATATTTTAGTAAGATAGGAATTAAACTCAGAAGCAATAAGTGGGGGAGGGAAAAGAGAACAAGGTAAAAGGTAGAAAACTAAAATTGGTAAATATGGTGAGCATTTGTTGTAATGATAACATTCATAATAAATACTGATTGTTAAGTAACATGTGAAATAAAATACTACAGAACATAATATTTAAGACAGAAAAGAAAACTCAGGTTCAAAGGCTCTATGAGACAAATTGTTGTGATAGAATTGGATAAAATTGGGAGTCAAAATGCAAGTTTATGCATAAAGCAAAAAGAAGCAAGTCACCAGGAAAATATAAAAATCCTGACCTTTATACATCTAAGAAATCACAGCCTCAGAATACATAAAACTAAAATCTAAACAATGTGGCTCCCTGCTTGAAATAAAAGATTTAAATAGGACTCAAATTCCAACATAATAAACAAAATATCCAGGATGTGATTGAAAATTGCCCATTATACCAAGAACAAAGACAACCACAACTTTGGTGAGAAAGGACAATGAAATGATGCCAACACTGAGATGAATCAGATGCTGGGATTATCTGACAAGGATTTCAAAGAAGCCATCATAAAAATGCTTCAAAGTCAGTTAGAGCCTCTTGAAGAAAAATGAATAGAAAGAGCTGAGCAAAGAAATAGGAGCTGTAAAGAAAACAAAATAGAAATTACATAAATGAAAGCTACAGTAAAATATATAAAACTCACTGCATGTGCCTGATGGTAGAGTGGATGATAGAGGATAGAAATCAGTGAAATTGAAGACAGATCAATTGGCTACTCAATCTCAGCAACAGAGAGAAAAGAGACTAAGGAGGGAAAAAATGAACAGGGCCTCAGATACCTGTGTGACTATAACAAAAATATAATATCTGTGTTATCACGTCAGGAAGAGAGAAAAGAAAGTGGGGCTAAAGAATATTCAAAGAAATAATGGCAAAGGACTCTCTAAATTTGGTGAAGAAAACAAAAATGCAGATTCAAGAAGCTGAGTGAACCTGAAACAGGATAAACCTAAACAAATCTCACCAAGTCATATCATAATTAAACTTCAGAAAATGAAAACAAAGACAAAAAATTGAAAGCAGCCCAAGACAAATGACGCATTATCTATATCTAAAAAATCAATGGATTTTTTATCTGAAACTATGGAGGCCAGCATTTTTCACACATTATGTGGCACATTTTTCAAAGGCCAAAAGAAAGAGTTCAGCTCTTAACCTTATATCCAGCAAAACTATCCTTTGAGAATAAAGGAGAAATAAAGGTACTCTAAGACAAAGAAAAACTTAAAGAATTTCTTATTAGCAGACTCAATCTCTTAAATATTGTAAGAAGGGATTTCTTCCGACAGAAAGAAATTGAAATCATCGACGCATCAAAAACAAAGAGGTAAAAATGGGAAGGGAAGACATCTGCATTCATACAATAGATTATCCTTTTCCTCATGAATTTTATATATTTGATGATTGAGACCAAAATTATTACACAATCTGCTACTCAATGAGATTTTAAAGCAGAGAATGTAAAGAAACCTAAATGCAAGTCAAGTTCTCACACTTCACAGAAAATGTTGATATTAGGAAACTGAAACATCATATGTGCTTATTGTAATTGTGGTAGACCTCCCCAAATATGTCCATGTCCTAATCTCTGGAACCTGTGAATATGTTACCTTAAGTGGCAAAGCATAATTAAGATCTCAAATGGAATTAAAATTATTAATCAGCTGCCCTTAAAATAGGAAGATTATATGATTTACACAAGTGGGAGCAATGCAGTCACAAGGATTGTAATCACAAAGCCTTAAAAGAAGAAGAGGAAGACAGAAGAGAATCATAAAAAGAGATGTGATGCAGAAAGAAGGGTTGAAGAGATGCAGTGGGTGTGAGTGAAGACTCAAGCCACCATTGGGGAAGAAGAGGCCAAAAGCCAAGGAATGCAGACAGCCTCTGGAAGTTCAAAAAGTCAAGGAAACAGATTCTCCCCTGGACCCTCCAGAAATACAGTCCTGATGACACCTTGATTTTTGCAGTGACACCCGTGTGAGTCTTCTGACCTACAGGACTGTAAAGATAATAGATTTTTGCTTTTTTAAGCCACTAAGTTTGTGGTAATTTGTTATGTTAGTGACAGAAAAATAAATACATATCTTGATGTGAAGAATGGGATGCTCTGGTAACAAATACCTAAAAATGAGGAAAAGGTTTTGAAATTGACAATGAACAGAAGCTGAAAGAATTTTGAGGAGCATGATAAAAAAAAAAAACACCTAGGTTACCTTGAACACATTGTTAGTGGAAATGTAGATGGTAACAACTCTGCTGGTGAGGCCTCAGAAGGAAGGGTCATGTTATTGGAAACTGGTAGAAAAAGAATGCTTGCTATATAGCCACAGAAAGCCTAACAAAATTATGTCCTATGAAATTATATGGAAAGCAAAAGTTGCAAATAAAGAAATTGGACATCTAGCTGAGGGAATTTCTGTGCTAACAAGGCTTCAAAGTGTGGCCTTGTTTCTTATTGGTGTTTATGGTGAAATGTGAGAGGAAAAATGTAAATTGAGATAAAAGTGTTAAGCAAAAACAAACCTGGACCTAATGTCTTGAAAAATCCTTATCCTATCAAGTTTGCAAAAGATACTAAAACTAAGAGATTCACCGTCAGGAAATCACGCTCTAGAGAAAAATCTAGCAGTGTGGCTTGACAACCTTTTGACTTAGATCAAAGAGTCAGAGAATTCGGTAACACAAAAGTCTCTTTGGAAAGATTAAGTATGTCGTTCTTAGATTCCCTCAGCCACCTCAGCAGAAGCCCAAAATAGAGATAAGATTATCTACAAAAAATATTTGGAAGTACCTCTTGTCTAATGGAATGAATCTCTGACATATATGGACATCAACAAGGTTTTTGACAATGTTGAAGCATAAACACTGTCAGTTTGGATGGAAGGAGACAGAGTACAAAATGAAAGAATGTTGTTGGACCCCCAAAATTTTTCAGGCAAGGAACAGGCTGTTAAAACTATTCAGCTGTAAGCATAAGTTACCATTTTTACAAAAATAAAAAAGAAGAAATAAAGAAGAAAAAAGATGACTCTGAGAAGCTAGAACATGGAGTCGTGAACCCACAGAGCAGACCCCAGGAGGAATAAACCACAGGGAATTATTCCCAACCTTGAAACCAAATGGAATTTGCCTCATTGGACTATAAAATTGCTTCAGACCATTGACTCCATTTTCCTTTCATTTTCTTCCCTTTTGAACAGGAATGTCTATGACTAGTATCCTATGCCTGTCTCACCAACGTATTTTGGGAACAAAAAACTTGATTCTTGAGTTTCATAGACTCACAAATGAAGGTAATTGTGCCTATGGGTAGATTCTACCTAGAGCCTTACCCAAATCTGATTTAGATTTGGAATTGAATGATATGATTTGGAATATTTTATCTGATGACATTAGATGAGATTTTTTACTTTGAGTTGATGTTATAATGAGTTGATGATGTTGGAGACCAACAGAATCCTATTGACATATATTGAACACTGCACCCAACAAAAACAGAATACACATTTATTTCAAGTGCCTATGAAATATTCATGCAGATAAACTATATCCTGGACTATTAAAAAAAAATTCAACAAATTTAAAAGAATTGAAATTTTTTTTTAAAGATTTTATTTATTTATTTGACAGAGAGATAGAGCCAGACAGCACAAGCGGAGGGAATGGCAGAGGGAGAGAGAGAAGCAGTCTCTGCACCGAGCAGGAAGCTGGACGCGGGGCTCGATCCCAGGCCCCTGGGGTCATGACCTGAGCTGAAGGCAGATGCTCAACCATCTGAGCCACCCAGGCGCCCCAAAAGAATTGAAATTATATACAATTTGTTTTCTAAACATAATGACTCTAAATAATATAATCAACAATAGAAATCAATAATAGAAGGACAACAGGAAAATCTCTAAATACATGGAAGTAAACAACATGCTTGTAAATAACCCATGGTCAAAAAACCTACAGGTAACAAACAATGCTTTCTTCTAAGATCGGGAGTAAGACAAGATGTCTGTTCCCACCATCCTTATTTAACATAGTACTGGAAGCTCTAGCCACTGAAATAAGTCAAGAAAAAGAAATAAAAGGCATACAGATTAGAAAGGAAGAAGTAAAAGTTTCTCTCTATTTGTAGATGATATGATTGTTACATAGAAAACTCTAAGAAATCTATTTTAAAAATCCAAGAAATAATAAGTGAATTCAGTGAGGCTCCAGGAAACAAGCTCAATACAAAATATTCAATCCTATTTCTACCTTCTAACACAGACATGGGGATATAAAATTTTTAAAATATCATTTACCATCACTCAAAAAAAATTTTTTTAAATAATTATTTAGGTATACATGTAACAAAAGATACACAGGGCCTATATGCTGAAAATTACAAAATACTGATGAAAGAAATCAAAGAATCAAAGTAAATGTAGAGACATAACATGTCTATGAATCAGAAGACAACATAGTAAAGATGTCAGTTCTCCCCAAGTCTATCTATAGGTTTAATTTAATTCCTATCAAAATCCCAGCCAAAGTTTTGCAGACATAGACAACCTTATTTTAAATTTTTATTGAAAGGCAAATACCCTAGAATATCTAAAATAATCATGACAAAGAAGAATGAAGAAGAAATATTCATTCTACCTGATATTAAGGCTATAGTATTAGCTATAGTAATTAATAATGTGTGGTATTGGAAAAGGGATAAGCAGATAAATAACAGGATAGAGAATGGAATCTAGACAAAACAGAAATATGCCTAAACAAATATGCTTAACTGATTTTTGATAAAGGTACAAAAGCATTTCAATAAAGCAAAGATAGCCCTTTCAACAAATCGTGCTCGAGCAAATGGACATCCATAGGCAAAAAAAATATATATATATACCTCAACCTAAACCCCACATATTATACGAAAACTAAATCAATAATGAATTACAGACTTAAAGGTAACACATAAAACTATAAAGATCTTATGTGGGAAAAATTCTTCAGGACCTAAACTCAGCAAAGAGTTCTCAGAAATGAAAAAAAAAATGTTCTATGAAAAAAAAAAAAATAAATTAGATCTCATCAAAAGTGCCCTTTTTTGCCCTTGCAAAAGTCCTTGTAAAGAAGATGAAAAGATAGTCAGATTATAGACTGGGAGAAAATATTTGCAAACCAAGTATTCAACAAGGACTACTATAAAAATATATGAAGAAAACTCTCAAAACCCAACACTTCAAAAAAATGCAGCTGGAACATGGGCAAAAGACATGAACACACACTTCACCAAAGAGGATATACAGAAAAGATATTCATTATCATAAGTCATCAGGGCAACAAAGATTAAAACCACAATAAGGTATCACTATCCACCTGTTAGAATGAATAATTTTTTTTAAATGATGACAACAGCAATTGCTAGTAAGAAATCAGAGAAATTGGATCACTCATACTTTGCTGGGGGAATTGCAAAATGGTATGACACACTGAAAAGCACTTTGTCAATTTCTTATAAGACTAATTAGCTTCCGACCCAGTAAGTGCTTTCCTAGGCCTTTATAAAGAAGAAATACAAACTTAAAATCACATAAAAACTTGTATATAAATATTCATAGCAGCTTTATTCATAATAGCCAAAAACTAAAAATATCCCTGATGTCCTTCAAGAGATGAACAATTAAACAAACTAAAAAATCAAGTCCTTATTTGAATTTGGCTCTAACAAATTTCAGAGTTCCTTGAAATTACATGATGGAATTGGACTGGGTACGAAGAACATTTTGGAGAAAAGATAAATTAGCATGTAAAACCAATCATTTGTCATTTGTTGAAAATGTTAACTTACCACAGAATGGACTTGCGCCAGTAGTATCCAAAAACACAGTGGTCTCTTCTCTCTTTTCTTTTAAAACATCTTCCCATAGCTCAGCTTGATAACCTAAGATTTGAGAAAGAAAACATTAGAAACAAGGAATGCCTGGCGGCTCAGTCGTTAAGCGTCTGCCTTTGGCTCGGGTCATGATCCCAGGGTCCTGGGATCGAGCCCCGCATGGAGCCCTACATCGAGCTCCCTGCTCAGTGGAGAGCCTGCTTCTCCCTCTGGCTCTGCTACTCTCCCTGCTTGTACTCTCTCCCTCTCTCTCTCTGAGTCAAGTAAGTGAATAAAATCTTAAAAAAAAAAAAAAAAAGAAAACATTAGAAACCAGATTTCCATCAAATAGCACACAAAGCTTTCAAATCACTAAAGGAACTGAAGAATCAATGCATTATAATAATAATCGTAATAATAATTTATGATTTTTATAACTTAAAAACCACTTTTCCAATAATTTTATATTCTATTCATTTTAATTACATAATAAATCAAATCCAAGATTCACAAACAAATCCCCCCCCCGGAAATCTTACCAGAGCTGAGCATACTCCATATGGCTACAATCCATTTGTAGCAGTTTTTATTATTATTTCATAAATTCAGAATTTTACTTGTATCTCCTTTTAGTAAATTCAGCAGAATAAAATGATTAGATAAAACAAACACAAAATTTAGTTCCATGAGTACAGCTCCCAATTCTCCTACATTCATACAGATATACTATACATGTGTATACATTATAAATATGTCATATAGATAGCATCTATATATAGTATATATTATATATATACTATATATATTCCAGATACATACATTATTAGTACATTTGAAATATCATCACACACACATGCATATATTTAAAATGCTTCCTACTTTATGTATTTGTCTGTTCCCACATTGCTACCTCCAAATTCGAAATTTGAATGTATAGAAAGTACACTGAATTGAGAATTAAGAAGTTTAACTCTAGTTCTCACTTGTGTCCTTACATAATCCTTCTGTTCCCACTGGGTCACAATTTTCTCATTTATATGGAAAAGCAATGAGACCAGAAAAGCAATCCCCAACATGAGGTCTGGAGAAAAAGAATCCCACAAGACGTCTTCTGGACAGAAGGGGTCTATGAGAAAATAGGTCTGGCCAAGCCGGCAGATTGCCTGCCTCCCCCAGAAATTCTCTACGCATGTTAGTATAAATCTCCTGCCGAAGAAAACTACAGAAAGCGGTTTACTTCAGTCGTTGTAATCGCTTCCCAAGCCCCTTTGGCCTTGGAAACATTTCTAGCAGATCCTGATCATGACACTGATAAGATGTTATATGCTCATGACATGCTTGGGATCTGGTGATCTCTTTGGAAAATCCTGAGCAAAAAACAGCCTCTGAGATTCTTTCAGCTCTACCGTTCTATTTTTATGTGGATTCTTTTTTCCTCTATAATTTCCTACAGACAGGCTGTTGTTATCGAAAGTTGCAGTACTTAACTGCTCTTGCCAAGCTTTATCGATTTGGAAGGTGTGAACCATGTATGATTCATGCCTACTTGCTAATAGCAAATGAAAAGCTAACTATGGTTTACACCTCTCCACTTGCTCCTAAGACTTTCCATAAAAATAAAAGCCTTCAGTGCCACTAAGAATGCACAAGTCTCAAAAAAAAAAAAAAAGAATGCACAGTCTCTTTCTTTAGTGGAAATACAGATGGATGATAGATAGTGAGCCTCCTTTACAAAACAAGAGCAAGGGTCATCATGAGACCACCAAATTTGCACATACATTGAGCACAGTTGGTTAAAATCCATTGAGCAGTTGATTAAATTCTTTTCACTAAACACCTTAAAAATATTTAGTAGGAAATAAACTATTTCCTCTGGTTGTTCCACAGGTAATTTTTCCATAAAATGCTTAACATGTTCCTAAGTAAATATGAAAGCTTCCAGCAAAAATACTAACAATTATGTTATTCATTTTCCACAAAAAATTAGAGTAATTACAACAGTCTCACTTACCTAGCCTAGGACATGATTTTTCGTTGAAGTTGTCACAGTCTACACATGAACCAGCTTTGAAATCTTCATATGAAGGACAAGGAAATGAAATAAAATTGCAGTTTGTTTCCAAAGAGGCCATGAACAAGTAAACCGCTCTCTGGTGGTCGCATTTAATAAACTGAATTCCTTAAGTGTTAAAAATCAAGCAAAAGAACTGTAGATGTATTAAACCAAGTTCAAGTAAATTAGAGAAAAATTAAAGGTTAAGTTCCACTCAATACTATGCCCTTGTGAATATTAAAGTGTTGACTACAATGCAAAGTTTTATCTCGAGCAATTAAATAAGTAGTACCATTGAAAATTTAAATTTAGTATGCTTTTACATGAGATTTATAAGAATTTTTTCTGAAGTAATAATTACCACAGGGGAAAAAATGTTTAATTTCAATAATTTGACAAACTCTACAAACACGGTGCTACCATACTTAATAACTATGTGTACATCTTTCCCTCCTAATCCCGCACCCCTAACATTTCTGCTTAATGTCAGAGAGGACTATGAAACCAGGTAACATTAAAGCTTTATTATGTCCATTTCTTTCCCCAACTCCTCACATCCTTATAACCTTTGGCCAAACTTCTCTAGCTGTAATGGCCTTTCACTGTGTGTTACTTGACCAGTTGTCACTGTAGACCTCAAAACATCGAATTCTTCTGACTCTGAAGTGAACCAAATTCCACACCTGGAGCAGCTGCTCGGCTATTTATGTAATAACCAAGTTCAAGAGATTATGAATCTGTGCTTGTACAATATTAGAGTGATGGTAAAGATTAAATCCCGAGCCCAAACTCATGTTACATGATACTTTGGCCATCTGTGCTTCTTCACTGACTTAGCACTTCTCCTAATGTTTAAAATGATGAAATAAAGCTATTGAAACTAATGTAATGGATCCCACCATGACCAAATGGGGATATCTACTGGTAAACTCTATGAACTGAGAAAAATCCAATTCAACCATTTTTTGCCAATCACTCTCCTGAATAATGAGCAAGGGTGATCAAAATCTTACCCACAGATTAAGAAGGAAAAAAGTAAAGTAAATTTGATTTTCCTTCATCATTTGAATCATATGTAATTCATTCAAAATTACTATTGGTATACCTGAAAGAATGGATTTAGGACAGCCAGGTTGCGTTTTTCCTCCATTTGGATAAAAATCTACATGCCCCAAGGGTTCTTTAATGCCTAAACCTAAGAAGAAAAACACTCAAAAATCACAAAGTGAACATAATCAGGTCAACAACACTTTTACAAAATAAAATCTATAAATTCTATTGAAAGTGACTCTTAAAATTTGAATTGAAAATAAAAGAAATGCCTTTTTTAAAAAGATACATTTTTCTGGTTTTAATGCCTCAAATTAATTCCTCATGAAAATTATATGTCATTAATTTAACATGTTTACTAGTCACCAATTTACTACGGGCCCATCACAGTTCTTTGTGCTACAAATATATAAGTAAAAAAGAAAAACAGAGCAAAACACCTTTTTGTAGTGGAAATTACATCTGAGTGGAGGAAGACATAATAAACAAGTAAAAATATAGTATGTCAGATAACAATAATGCTGTAGAGAAAACACAAGTAGCATAAGAGGGCGGTAAGTGCTTAGTCAGGGTGGTAGGTTGGTTGTACTTTTAAGTAGTCTGGTTAGGGAATTATCCATTGAGGTGGTAGAGTCAAGCAATGACGTGAAGGATGTGAGTGAGATGAGTGAGACAGGCAAGTAGAAAATTATGTGAGCATACCTAAAGTATTCAAAGAAGCCAGGTTAGCAGGAGTATAATGGGTAAGAGGGAGCACCAGAGGAAATGAAGCCAAGTCATATAGGACCTTTTAGGCCAGTTTGATGATTTGCTTATACTCTGGATAAGGCCTAAGACTTGGTACTAGATTCACTAACTGGAAAAATCTAAATATGCTGCTTCAGCTGGAACAAATGGGTCAGAGTGACATAAATGTGTAGCTGTGATTTAAGGGCTTCTGTATATCTGTGGATCCTCGGGGCACTGGGGAAGGTGCAAATGCTGGGTCCATTATTACCAATATGGGGGCTATAACCCAGGGAAGGCATGGGAACGAAAGAGGGTAGCAAGCTCAGAAAAATCAGGAATGTGGTTAGATCTGAAAATCTTGCTGCCAAGTGAAGTCACAATGCTTTGGCTTAGGGCACAAGAAATTTCCTACAACATGATAAACTCTTGAAAGTGATCAGCAATAGATTTACATAACAAAGATAAATACTTGGGTCTGACAGTAGGATTAAGATGGAGTGACAGGATTTAGTGAAAGTACAGAACAGAACAAGATAACTGCTAATGAGATGTTAGCAGAGCAGGAGGACACTGGGCATGTGCATTATGGGGGAGGGGAGTCAGCGTGTAAGGAAAGGCAAAAAACAATTCAGACGACTTCATTAGAACTCCTAAGAATTCAGGGAAGCACGAGAGTGATTAGATTGTGACAGTGGTGAGGTTATGCTAGCCAATCTCTCTTTACATTCCATCATCTGCTTGCATTCTCCTAAGTATGACCCAAAAAAAAAAAGTCCAATAATTTTTTTAAATTTTGGCAATCTTTACAATTTCCCTATGTCTGAATTCAACATGGAGTTCCAAGACTAGGGGTGCCAGGTTGGAGCCATCATTTTCTCCAATCTGCCACTAAAGTAGAAATAAGCCAAGACTCCTCAGGACTCAGGGAGAAACAAAAGACATTTATATTAACTTAGAAGCTGGCCTTGATTCATTCAGGCATGTCTTTTCCCCTTTACCAGATGGAAGGGGCAGAGAAGTTTGGTCTGTTTAGGTCATTCATTCCCTTGGTTTCAAGGAGGGTAAGGAGAGTAGATAGGGCTTTTTAAATTTTCTTTTTATTATAATTTAATATACATACACACAAACAAGAGCGTAAATCTAAATATTAATTAATTATTATAAAGCAGATAGCCACTTAGCTATCACACCCATGTCAAGAAATAGCACCTAGAGGGACGCCTGGGTGGCTCAGTTGGTTAAGCGGCTGCCTTTGGCTCAGGTCATGATCCCAGGGTCCTGGGATCAAGTCCCGCATTGGGCTCCTTGCTCAGCAGGGAGCCTGCTTCTCCCTCTGCCTGCCTCTCCCCCTGCTTGTGTTCTGTCTCTCTCTCTGACAAATAAATAAATAAAATCTTTAAAAAAATAAAAAATTAAAATTAAAATTAAAAAAAAGAAATAGCACCTAGAAACCCCTAGCTCTTACCTAATTACCAGCTTCTCCTTTTCCTTTAAAAATAATAACATCTTTTTTTAAAAAAAGATTTTATTTATTTATTTGACAGAGAGATAGAGAGCATAAGTAGGCAGAGCAGCAGGCAGAGGGGGAGGGAAAAGCAGGCCCCCAGCTGAGCAGGGAGCCCGATTCGGACTTGATCCCAGGCCCCTGGGATCATGACCTGAGCCGAAGGCAGACGCTTAACGACTGAGCCACCCAGGTGTCCAATAACATCTTTTAATAAAATAATTTTTTTGCTATTCTTTACCTTCCAAGGATGCCTCCCAAAACATAACAGTTTAGATTTGCCCATTTTGGAACTACATATAAATTGACTCATATTTCATGTATGCTTTTGTGTATGCTTTTATTATAAACTTGCTTTTTTATAATAATCCAAATTGGGTGTGATTCATTATCCATTTTTATATGTTGCAGAATTGATTTACTAATGTGATGTTTACGTAGAAATTTTGCACCCATGATTATAATAGAGAATGTCCACAAATTTTCTTTTCTGTAATGTCTATCATCTCAAGTTTTGACATTTTTATGATAGCTTTTAAAAAAGGTTATAAACAGTTGCCTACATTTTATTATTCTCTGAAACCGTTTGTGTGAAAGTGGTCTTACTTTTCCCTTAATTGTTTGGTAGAGATGAAAAAATTTGCCTAGGATTTACTTTGTTGGAAATCTTTAAATTACAGTTTCTATCTCATTAATAATTATAGAACTATTCAAATTTTCTTTCTTAATTTGTCAGTTTGGTAAATGCTTTTGCTTTTTCATAAAAATTTTTCTATTTTATATATCATACAATATAATCATACATTTTCATATTTATTTGCATAATATTGTTCATTATATCATAATATGATCAATTTCATATCTGTAGTACCTGTAAAACTATCTCTTTTTCTATTTTATCTTTTTAATATATATATATATTAAAGATTTTATTTATTTATTTGTCAGAGAGAGAGACAGCACAAGCAGGGGGAGTGGCAGACAGAGGGAGAAGCAAGGTCCCCACTGAGCAAGGAGCCCGATGTGGGACTCGATCCCAGGATCCTGGGATCCTGATCCGAGCCAAAGACAGACACTTAACCGACTGAGCCATCCAGGTGTCCCTTTATTTTATTTTTTTAAAGATTTTATTTATTTATTTGAGAGAGAGAGAGAGAGTGCTGTGTGCGCACCAGTAGGAAAAGGGCAGTGAGAGAGGGAATAGCAGGCCCCCGGCTGAGCAGGGAGCCCTGCGGGGCTCGATTCCAGGACCCTGGGATCATGACCTGAGCCGAAGGCAGATGCTTAATGACTGAGCCACCCAGGCGCCTCTACCAGGGGCCTGTTGTAAATTACTGAAATTCATTGTGCCTTCTCTCGTTGTTCTATTTTTTCTCCCCAAGAATATATTAAATTGGAGGGTGATATATAAAGTCCAAGCACTGTATATTCCTTCACTACATGGAAAGAAGGTAAAAATGAGATATTTTACAAGCCCCGTGTAAGGGTTTCAAAAATACTTCCCATACTCTATGTATGTATCAGGAAACCTGCCGTAAGAAAAGTGACTCCAAACTTACCAGTTTACTTCCCTGGAATTTTTCTATCTTCTGGATGTTGGACTGTAATTTTTTACTGATATCCCAGCAAGGATATTAGTCCAAATTATCCAATTCACAATTTTAGAAGGCCACATAACTTTTTTAACATATACAACCAAATATGGACAAAAACTCCTGGTAAGTAGAAGATGCACTCACTGATAAGTATTCAAGGAAAAGGTAGTCTGCCAGATATGTGTTGACCCCAAGTATCTCATTCAGAAATTCCTTGAGACAGGTGGATCTGCAGCATCAAAATGCTGTGTCCCTCGTTTGCAATGGTTGTGAAAAGATCGATCAAGGGTGTCAACAATGTGGCATCTAGTGGTAAGTTAGATTTGACAGGCCAGGTCATCAAAAGATGTTGACAGTGGAAGATAATAGAAACAGTTTTTTATTAGGAAAAGCCAGAAATGCAAACAAAAATAATAAAAAGTATGAAGAGCTAATTCAAAGGCCATAGGCAAAACTGGAGTTGGGATTTCAGACAAAGAACTGCAGAGCAATTGGGCAGTAGGTGCACTGTGTGGGGGGAAAGCTAAGTTAATATAAAGGGATAAAGACAAGGAAGGCTTGAGAGGTTGAGGTATCATATTCGAACTATGAACCTCTGGGCACTAACTCCCTGTGATACATAAGGTAACTTAGATTCCAAAGAAGGAGCAGAACGATACCCATAGAGGCTCAGCCCCCTGGCATGTAGCCATAGAAGCTGAAAAATTGTCCTCTGTGGCATTTACGGCATTTGTATCTCTCACAAAGGCATCGGTATGAATCTCCACAAGGACAATTCAGAGTACTATGGGAGCAAATAAATTACCTGGACCAAAGAGAAAAGAAACCTGAGGAAATAGGGAAATCAAAACAGCCTGAGCATCACTTCCTCCTTTCTCCATGGTAGCGCCATATCCTCCCCATGCCCACAACCAGAGCACATGGAAATTATCAGCTGGTCAGAGCAACAAACTGGTGACGCACAGACTCTGGAATCATAAGACTTCAAATTCTGGCTCTGCCACTTGTGACCATGACCCTAGCTTCCCCATCAGTAAAAGGGGGATGATATTTATTTTATTTTATTTTATTTATTTTATTTATTTTATTATTTTATTTATCTCATGGGGACTTAGAAGAATGCCATAATTCATTCACAGAAAGCATCTAAAACACTGCCCAAGGTATAGGAAGTGCTCAATAAATCGTAGGATCATTAATTTCAAATGAGGAAGGGGCTCAGGGTCATCTAAATTCTTCCTTGAGAGTGTCTGTCCAAAGCACTCTGGCCTAAACTACCAATAGCCCATTAGACATTTTCAGGAAGACAATTAAAAATCATAGAGAAATTATGTCCCTACCTCCAGGGGAGGGTATTCTCTATCTGTGCCTGAAATGCTGTGTTCAGTTCGAGTTGATACACATCACAGTGAGAAAGTGGAGGGAATGGTAATCTAAATACAGCAGGAAAAGGAAGCATGGGAGAAACTGTGATCAATCAAAATTGTCAATAGCTTGAACAAGATGAAGTATTTTTTTATCAAGTTTCCATTTTTTAGGATAATATGACAGCCCTTGAAACCTGAAGGAGGTAAGCCGATGGCAAAACCTGGCCATTTGACACCACAGGACATCACGAACTCTAAGAAATACCGCTTGTGGGAAATAAAATCATTTTATGATTACAGACTCATCGTCACTTTACCCACTACTCCTTCTCCTTTCATGTTCTCCTCTTCCCCAATGTCTACATCTTTTCATTTTCAGATAATTAAGCAATAAATCCTACATTGTTACCATTGGTATCGGAATGGATGACATCCACAAACTTGGCATCAGTGTAGTCTAATCTGTCATTAAATGATCTTCCAGAGAATTTTGGCCCAGCAGGGTCAAGACCTGAAATTCAAGAAAGAAACTATCGATCGATTAATTAATTCCTACTACAGTGTTTATTAGATCTTATGGTTGCATTATTATTAAATTATAAGCATGTCTATATAGTTTTAGCTTAAACTTGTAAAAAAAACTAATATTAAGATAAATGAAATTGGATGAATAGCAAGTATCTTTGTTATTTGAATGATACTTTTTACCAATAGTTAATCAACAATCTAGTGTTAAAGCACACTTAGCGATGCCTCAACAAAATACTGTAGGTTTTATTTTTTTAGCATTTTTATCTAAGAAGTACTTAGGGGTAAACCAATAGTAGCTATATAGTTAATAATAAATAACTACTACTGCCCTGAGGGGGGTGGGGGGAATGAATAATATCCTGGTCCTGTCTTGAATCTCATGCCTTACTAATACATCCCAGATATATCTGCAGTTCTAAAATGATTTTTAAGTGCCAAATACAATTTGGGCTCTGGCATAAAACATATTATTATCTCATCATTCATTTTTCACAAAAGTTTCCCATATACACACAAGAAAACAAAAATGTATTAAGAGTTCCATGGAATATAGATATTATTTCTGGTGTATTTGAAATTTTATTTATTTTTTTAAATATTTATTTATTTGACACAGAGAGAAACAGCACAAGCAAGGGGAGCAGCAGAGGGAAAGGGAGAAGCAGGCTTCCCGCCAGGCAGGGAGCCCTACATGGGGCTTGATCCCAGGACCCTGGGATCATGACCTGAGCCGAAAGCAGACACTTAACCGACTGAGCCACCCAGGCACCCCATATTTGAAATTTTAAATAGAAATTCTAGTCTCATGACCTACTGGCATGTATCAAAAAGGCAAGGGAGTGGGAAGGAGGTAAAATTCAATAACTTGAGAACATCTATGCAATGGAAGATAACAATCATCTCAAAAAGGATATTTTAAAAAGTAAAATATAATGTTGCTCATCTCAAGCCCTTCTCCTATCCCTAGTTTAGTTAGCCCACTTGACTGAGTGAGGCAGAAACTTCTCTTCTCATAAATAATTCTGATGTAGAACTACCACATTTGCTGGACTTTTAAACCCTGATGATTGCTTGGCCTGTGGATTCAATCTAACTGGACTAATGTGTGAGTAAACACACCTTAACATAAAGTAGGATGACTATGGTGGTTGAAACAGAATGGGCTTTGGGTGCTAGAAAGTTTTGTACAAATCCTGGCTTAGCTATTAAAAACTTTTTGACCCCCTCCCCCTACATTCATTCAGTTAACCTGTTTTCACATCTATATAATGGGGAATAACATTAAAACCGATCAGAATAAGTAAGTAAGGTATACTTAAGGTTGTAAAGATCCTATCTATGCAATTCATTCACCTCTCCCCTCCCCCTTTGCTTAACTTAACACACTATTACTTTTATTAACACTTAAAATCATTATAAATATTCTATGGACACAGATCTCAATAGTTGTTAAAAAGCTGAATTGATTGGGGAGGGATATGCTCTTTCTATTCTAAAATCACCATTCCCAAGTGGAAGCATGAAAATCTATGTCAGCATTATTTGGTTACTAAGCTTTCTGGATGCAGGAACTCTGTTAAAAAAAAAAAAAAATATGAGGGGTATCAGGATCTAGACTCCTTCAAGCTTGGGTATCAACTCCTGATTCTCTCTTCTGGTGTTCAAATAAAATTCTTAAAAGAATTGAAATGTGTCAAAGTTTGTGAAAATTAAGTACATGGTTATATATTTAGTTAATACATGAAAAAAGTTTTATATTTAATGGGTCATATTTCCCTCTGGATTGTTAGAATAATGTGTCCTTAAAATTCACGTGGGGTTGCAGAAATTGATCTTCTTCCTCCCATTTTTATAGGAGTATCTCATCTCTGTTAAGAACTAAACAAGAGTCCCGCATCGGGCTCCCTGCTCTGCGGGGAGCCTGCTTCTCCCTCTCCCACTCCCCCTGCTTGTGTTCCCTCTCTCGCTGTGTCTCTGTCAAAAAATAAATAAAATCTTTAAAAAAAAAAAAAAGAACTAAACAAGAAACAAGACTTTAGAATCTAACTAAAACAAAGACTAGCATTTGAATATAATACAGAAAAAAAATAAATGTGCATCATTTCTACTGCTTAATTATTGTGCCGGATAACTTTTAAATAAAACAACTTCTGATGCCTTAAAGAATGCTAAAACACATTTTATAAAAAATATTTTACCTGTTATTCTTCCAAGTTGACCTTGAAATATCTTTCCAACAAATCCACTAATATGAGCCCCTAAGCTCATACCTATGAAATGAAAATTACCAAGAGATGCTCCATGCTTCTGCAAGTGAAAATGCAATGTTACGATTTTCATTTCAGAAATCGCAAATTATGCCCTGTGCATCAATATTCTAGAATTTATTTTTTTTCTAGTTTAATACATTTCTGGGAGATGGAGGATGGGATTTTATAATTTGAAAACAACAATATCTTTGTTCAACATTTTCCATAGGACATCTGATTTTTCTCTATACATTTTTAGTAATACCAGTACATTTTTAAAAACCTTTGTTATCTGTTATCTAAACTAGTATATGCAAAATAATACATTTAGTTAAAGAATTTTGTAATAATAGTAGTAGACATTATAGGGTACTTACCTTGAATAAGTGTTTTGTAAATCTCACATTTAATATTCACATTAGTCCTATGAGATATTTATTTTTATCCTATTGTTTCAAACTATTCCTGGCACTTATTAAATGTTGAATAACATGGTTTGATAAAAAGTTGCCCAAAGCCACATATAATTATTACTGTAAGGGAAAAAGATGAACTTCAAGTCCAGACCTGTTTAACTCCAAAATATATACTAATCTGCCTCCTTGTTTTTTTCTGAACAGATTGTGTCAAAATCACTAGGAAGACTGAAACAGTATGAAATGAGGATGCTCATTTCAGAGATGTTAAAATGAGACTCATGGATTTGAAGTGTGATCATGGATTCCTGAATCACAAGCTGGAGAGCCATGGAATCCAATCTTCCAAGCTAAAATTCTGAACACATCTTAGAGGCTTGTAGAAAGATGTGGGACATTTACTGCCAATGAGAAACTAAATCCAGGCTTTCCAGCCACAGGGTGTTAATTTTCTTCAAATTCCTCAGAGCAATGCCCAGAAACCCGAGGGAGTATCACTCTCAACTTTAGTGTTACTGAGCTTTTCATCCTTTTTCCTAAATATAAAGCCTTTTCCTAAATTTCTATATTTTACATTCGTATTTCCCACACTTTGAAGTACATGTTATTAGAGAAAAGACCACTGCTGTAAGCAAAAATCAATTATGTAGTTTATAGACTATAAGAACAGATGAATTACTTCCACTGTCTCTCTAGAGAGACAGTTTGGTTTTGTCCAAATTTGGGGATGTAATAATTATACTGATCCTGATTATATTCAATGATTATTATATGCCAGGTACTGGTTAAGAATTAATTTCATTTAATACTTATATAAAATATTGTTATAAAGTTTCATTATCCCCAATATATAGCTAAGTAAATGAGGCAGAGAGATTAAGCAATTGCTTAAAGTCACACAGAAGATAAGAGATAGATTTGGTCTTTGAACTCTTCCAGTCTGACTCCTAATGACTACATGTAAACTGCTTCTTGGATCTGGTAAGCTTGCTCAATTTCAGGAGAGCCTTGGAAATTCAGGACAACGCAACTCAAAGCAGATGTCAAGTTCAAGAATGTTCCAAATCAGAAATCACCCTTCTTTCTCTCAAGTGCTCATCACCACCACATCTCTCTCTAGAACAGACACTGATCTCCATATGGGTTGACATAGTAAATGTAGATCATTCAAACTGCAGATGACCTAAAACTGGCCTGAATGTTACTGACACACTGCAACCCTGCACCTAAATCCTGGACAAAATCTGAAGACTTGCCTCCAAAGTTGGCCAGAAGTATGCTACTTTTCAAGATGTTTTTCCCTCACTTTTACCAATTCACACTTGATGAACTATAAATATATTAGCCATACCTTAGGAAAGATGTCTAAAGAACCTAATGATTATATAGTTTATCCCCTTGGTCCACATGGAATTACTACCCTAACATCAAGTCAGTATAGGTAGAGTTAAAAAAAAAAAAATTAAAATCTTAAAAGATTTTAAGATAAAACATAATAACTGAGTCTTTAAGATATTTTTTTTTTAAAAATAAGACCGTTCATAGGTAGGTATGGAATTTATCCATTTACACAAGTTAAAGATGGCTGTATATGGTAGCATATCAAAGAATAATTCTTTTTTTAAAGATTGTATTTATTTATTTATTTGAGAGAGAGAGAGCACATGAGAGGGGGGAGGTCAGAGAGAGGAGCAGACTCCATGCTGAGCAGGGAGCCCAATGTGGACTGGATCCTGGGACTCCAGGATCATAACCTGAGCCAAAGACAGTCGCCCAACCAACTGAGCCACCCAGGCGCCCCTCAAAGCAATAATTCTTAATGTGTATAGGAAAAAAGTATTTATCTTGCTACCACTTTGTGGTATTGCATAAAACACTGTATATTGTAAAACATATATAATATATAAAATTCTTACCAAAAGATTCCGAATGTACCCACTCAAACTCACAGCAACTTTTCTGGTGTTTTTAACTGCTCTGTTGTAAAGAAAAGTTGTAGCACCCCGGTTCCAGTCTACTACAATTATGTTTATATCCTCTTGATTCAACAAAATCCTTAGGAAGTTCTGAAGCCATGTGGGAGAGGAGCCCGTTGGTCTGTATCCATGAATAAGCCAGACTGTTTTCTTGCTTATACTGAAATTAACATTAAGGGAGTTATGCTGCTCAAACAGTGGCTCAGCACAGTTGAGATTTTTCCTTGTATACAACATCAAGGAAATCTCCATTTGGGGAACAAACAAATCTTTGAAGGAATCCTTTATACTTAGATGAGAGAATTCAAGGCATGATCTTTTATTCTCTGAAATAAGAAAAAAAAAGTCCGTCAAACTGAGTACTGGGATAGTATTTGATACAATTCCTATCACTATTACAAAGAACAGATTTGAACTTGGAGGGAAGGTTTTATTTCATCAGTATTTCTTTTTTTTTAAAGATTTTATTTATTTACTTGCCAGAGGGAGAATACAAGCAGGGGGAGCGGGAGGCAGAGGGAGAAGCAGTCTCCCCGCCAAAAAGGAGCTGGATCTGGGACTGGAATCCAGGACCCCGAGATCACGACCTGAGCTGAACGCAGATGCCCAACCATCTGAGCCACCCAGGCCCCCCTATTTCATCAGTATTTCAACATAATACTCTGAGCAACTACAATGTTTAATGTGTTGATTATGTAAAAAGACCCTTTGAACAAGAAGCATCCAAAATTTTTAAATAAAATATAGAAAGAAATGCGATTGGTTAAAAGTTAAAAATTATTTTTTATCTGTACAAAATAGCAATGGTGTCACTTAAAATCATTAATATTGTTAGTAAAGGGACGCCTGGGTGGCTCAGTCAGTTAAGCATCTGCCTTCAGCTCAGATCATATCAGGGTCCAGGGATCCAGCCTTACATCAGGATCCCTGCTGGGCGGGGAGTCTGCTTCTCCCTCTCCCTCTACTCCTCTCCCACTCCCCCATTCATGCTCATGCTCTCTCTATCTCTCTCTCCCTTTTTTTCTCTCTCAAATAAATACAATCTTTAAAAAATATATTGTTAGTGAAGAAAGTATTATGCACACCAATAAAAGTAAATAAATTGATTCTGAGCTTTAACAGAAGTTCTGCAGAATAATATATATGGATAATAATCATTCAAGAAAATATATTTGGGCGCCTGGGTGGCTCAGTTGGTTAAGCGACTGCCTTCGGCTCAGGTCATGATCCTGGAGTCCCGGGATCGAGTCCCACATCGGGCTCCCTGCTCAACGAGGAGCCTGCTTCTCCCTCTGACCCTCCCCCCTCTCATGTACTCTCTCTCATTCTCGCTCTCTCAAATAAATAAATAAATCTTTAAAAAAAAAAAGAAAATATATTTAACCTAACTAGTGATCAAATAAATACAAATCAAAACAATAAGGTATCGGGCGCCTGGGTGGCTCAGTTGGTTGAGCGACTGCCTTCGGCTCAGGTCATGATCCTGGGGTCCCTGGATCGAGTCCCACATCGGGCTCCCTGCTCGGCGAGGAGCCTGCTTCTCCCTCTAACCCTCCCCCCTCTCATGTACTTTCTCGCTCTCTCAAATAAATAAATAAATCTTTAAAAAAACAAACAAACAAACAAACAAAACAATAAGGTATCATTTTCTTCCTATCAAATTAAACAAAAAAAAATCATTTTAATACTTAATACTTCTGAAGGTATATTTAACAAATATTCATATACATGGATGCTGAGAGCATAAGTTGATACAACATCCTTTTGAAATTGAAATTATAGGGGTGACTGGGTGGCTCAGATGGTTAAGCGTCTGCCTTCGGCTCAGGTCATGATCCCAGGGTCCTAGGATTGAGCCCCTCATCAGGCTCCCTGAGCAGGGAGCCTTCTTCTCCCTCTCCTTCTCCTGCTCCCCCTGCTTGTGCTCTCTCGCTCTCTCTGTCAAATAAATAAATAAGATCTTTAAAAAAAAAACTGAAATTAGATGGTACACAGAATCCTAAAATATGTGTTCTTCCTTATTTTCTTCCTAGGATTTATATTAATGAAATAAATAATTTGTATTAAATGTAAAGACATTAATAACTGGGTTATACATAATTGCACAAAAACTTAAAACACCTTAAATATCACCAGATAGTATTTTCATTAATGTGCGCATCCTATGTGTCTGCCTATCTATCTACCTACCTATCTAACCATTCATCTATCCTAGAAAGGAGTAGGGCAGAATGAAATAACTAAGCCAAATCAATAGCAATAGTCATACCTAGGCAGTGAAACAAAGGCTGCTTTTTAATTTTCTTTTTCATAGAGTCTCAAAAGTGTAATTTCTTTCAAAATAGGCACATGACCCTAATTTTTTATGAGCATATGCTTGTATTATTTCTGGAAGTTTAACTTATTAAAAGATTTGGGGAAATGATATGTCAATTTATATCCAAAATTCACAAAATTGTTAATATAGTTCATGCCAGTAATTCTACTTCTAAGAATTTATCCCAAGAAAATAGTCATTTAAACATAAAAATGAACTAATATATATTATTTTAGTATTGGAGAAATAGAAGTGATTTAAATGCCCAGAAACAATGATATGATTAAGTAAACTACAAATATATTTAATAAATATAAATATATGTTTTGTATACACATATTTAAAACCACAGACATATAATGTACATTTGATAAATCCATAATAATATGCACAAATTACAATCTACCTTTTAATTTGGAAAGTATATATATGTGATATTGTCACAATTATTCAGAAGATAAAGGAAGAAGGCAGTGAAGGAGAAACAAGTGAAGGAGAAGCACAATTAATTCCCAGGTTGACAGGTGAGAGATACTTAGGCAAGTGAAAACTTTGAAACAAACTTCATTTGTCCTAAGTACTAGAGAATGAGGAAGTGGAGAGGAGAAATAAATCAAACCACAGTGCAACATCACACTATACAAATTGCATAGGGAATTGTGTACAACCATCTTTCCACAATCTGAACTGTTTCCATCAGCTGAAACTCTGAGAAGGCCAAATGCAATCAATATATCTAAACTGCCAGTCCACTCCAAGCCAAGGTAGATTTTACCTGGCCCTGGGATAAGTAATGAGGAATAAAAAGTAGGATTCCTCTGATAAAGTAAGAGACAGAAATCACTTGAAACAATCAATAGAGCAAACTATTATCTATTGCCAGATGTAGAAGTAATTGCAGAAAATTCAATAGCACTCTCATTACAATACAAGAAAAATCGTGTCTCAAAAATAGGAGGACACTAAGAGAAAATTTGTTGAGGTAAAAAAAAATAGTATAAAATTAAAAGTGGAATAATGAGATACTAAAATTCAAGAAAAGAAAAAATGCAATTGCAGAATAAAAATTCACATTGCATGTGCTAAAACATGGAATGCTAACCTGGCAGTAAGAAATGAAGGAAGGAAGATTTCAATTATGAAGGGAAACACAGATATGGGACAGGAAATGATGATTCAAGTTAAAAAATCATCACTGCTCCCTTGGAGTGGGAAGGAATTAGAGAGGGAGAGGTTTGCAGTTACAATCACTAAGGAAATAATTGCATACCATCACAATATAGAGAAAATCAGTTAATCAGACTCACCAAGAGGCTTCCTAGAAACTAGTTTGGGTTTTGATGAAAGGGAAAAATATCCTAAAAACATCAAGGCAGAAAATCCATGTTAAAATAGAGAAATGAAGTCATGATGACTTCAGATTTGTCTTCCAAAACAATACATTAGACAAGATAAAAGTTTGATGAATGAAAGTTATAAGTGAAAAAGTTTGTGGCCTAATGATTTTATATCCTCCCTAAAGTACACCACTCATAAATAACATAGTACAGTTCCTAACATCATTGCTGTTAAATAAATGCTAGATTTATTGAAGACAAGATCCACAGAAACTCATAGTATAAGCAGATAGAAAGTTTGCAAGGAAATAGGTAAGACACCAATATAAGTGTATATATTATAAAACTGAGTGAAACATACATGCAATATCAAAAGGCATTCTTATTCAAATGTTTGCTAAGAATATTTAAATATTAGTGTAAGTCAATATACTAATAAGATGGGAATATAGGTTAAAAGGAGTATAGAGAAAGTAAGTGTGGTACAAAAATTCCTTAACTGGAGGATTCAAAAGATGTCAGCTTTTTAAATTTTAATAAATAGATAAGTGTGGCTTTAAAAAGATACTGAAAACCTTAAATTTTAACCACCATACTATATAAAACAGTACACATAACTTTGTACACACTAAAAAAAAAAAAAATAGCAAATAGTGTATACATACAAAAGATTAGAAATTGAAAAAATAAATATAGAAAGTAGAAAACATGAAACAAAAGGATACAATTACACTGGAGAAAAAATATATATGATATATAAAGTTATGTAACTATAAAAATTGCCCATTTAAAAAGCAAAGAATCTCAGCTTTCATTAAAAAAATTAGCACTGGTTGTTGTAAGTGATTAATCACTAAAATTACTCCTGAAACCAATACTGCACTGTATGTTAACTAACTAGAATTTAAATAATTCTTCTAAGTGACACTTAGCTATATGTTATTTAAAAGAAGCGCACAGGAAATTTTAAAGAAATAGGAGGTACATTCTACACAAAATAAAAGGAAAGCTGGTTGGTGTACTCGATTATAAGTGTGGCTCCAATTCATCACCCTTTCTTGAATCCATGCCATTTGCCTTGTAACTTTGAGTCATTCTTCTACCATCATAAATGGGTGACTTGCCTCACTTCTTGATATGGGCACAAACATACAGCCTGCCATGGAAAATAGGACCCTGGTAGATATAATGCAAGCAGAGGCTTGAAATGGGCTTGCATGTTGGGGGGCTGGCCTCTCATACTTCTGCCATCACCATGAAAATATCCTTGGTCTGGCCTGATAGAAGAGGGGAGAGAGGAGCAAAAAAGCCAAGCTGCCGGTTGTACTAGTCACTCCAACAGACTGACAGCCAGTCAAAAGCAAACCATGCAAGTGAACCCAATCAGGAAGAGCAGGGTTGCCTAACCAATTCCCACCTGACCCCACAAGTGTGTGAGTATACTGCTTTAAGTCAAATGCTACTGAGGGAATGAGTTTTTGTTTTGTTTCATTTTGTTTAGCTTTATTGGGACATCATATAATTGATTACATTGGTAATATTAATATCAGGTAAAGAAAAACAAAAGTTTTAAAATGATAAAAAGTGTTAACTAGTATGTTAAAACTCCTAAAAAACATTGAACTGTCTCAATTCTGGTAGATGTTAGGAGTAGAAAAATAAAGCTCTAGGTATCAAAAACTTACCAGAATCCCCAATAAGATTGTCAGATTTCTCAGCAGAGCAGGCCAGAAGGCAGTGAGATGATACATTTATATATTTAAAGTGATGAAAGAGAAAAACTTTCAACCTTGAATTCTATAACCAGCAAAACTGTCCTTTAAAAATGAGAGCAAAATTAAGACATCCTTAGACAAACAAAAGCTGAGGGAGTTCATTACCATAGACTTGCTCTACATGAAATGCTAATGGGAGACTTCAAGTTGAAATGAAAATGTTAGACAGTAACTTAAAGTCATATGAAAATATAAAGAGCTCTGGAAAAGGCAAATGTATGAACAAATATAAAAAAACAATATTTTTGTAATTTCGATTTGCAATTCCACTTTTTATTTCCTACAGAATTTAAAAGACAAATGCATAAGTATAATTATAAATCTATGCTAATGTTATGCAATATAAAGATAAAATCTGTGTCATAATAACTGAAAATGAGGAAAGCAGAGCTGTAAAGAAGTAGCTATTTATGTAAAAGTTAAGTTTTTATTGAGGTCTATTTTTCTTAAGTTAAGTTAGTATCAATTTAAGAAAGGTTGTCATAATTTTAGGATGTTATATGTAATCCTCTGATAATCACAAAGAAAATAATCTATAGAATACACACAAAGGAAAATGGGAAGGGAATCAAAATGTGTCACTACAAAAAATCAACTAAACACAAATAGAAGACAGAGGAAATGAAAGACAAAATAAGCTATAAGACATATAAAACATATAAAAACAACAAAATGGCAAAAGGAAGTGCTTCCCTATCAGCAATAACTTTAAATGTAAATGGATTAAACCCCCCAATAAAAAGAAATAGATTGACAGAGTGGATAAAAAACAGCATCCAACTATATGCTATCTATAAGAGAGACTCACTTTACATCTAAAGACATTCATAGGTTGAAAGTGTTAGGATGGAAAAAAAAGATATTCAACAGAATATCATTCAACAGAAAGTTACCAAAAGAGGGCAGGGATACAACCTAAATGTCCAGTGAATGAATGGATAAAGGAAATGTGGTATATATAAATAATAGAACATTATTTAGCCATAAAAAAAGTACATCCTGCCATTTGCAACAAATGGATAAACATAGAGGGCATTATGCTAAGTAAAATAAGCCAGACAGAGAAAAACAAATAAAAATACTATATAGTATCACTTATATGTGGACTCTAAAAAAAAAAAAAAAAAAAGCCAATTTCATAGAAATAGATAATAGAATGGTGGTTACCACAGGTTTGGGAGGGGTAGGTGGGGAGATACAGAGCAAAGGGTGCAAACTTCCAGTTATAAGATGAATAAGTTCTGGGGCACCTGGGTGGCTCAGTTGTAAAGTGTCTGCCTTCGGCTCAGGTCATGATCCCAGGGTCCGGGGATCAAGCCCCGCGTTGGGCTCCCTGCTCTGCAGGAAGCCTGCTTCTCCCTCTCCCACTATCCCCTGCCTGTGTTCCCTCTCTTGCTGTCTCTCTCTCTCTCTGGCAAATAAATAAAATCTTAAAAAAAAATAAGATGAGTAAGTTCTGAGGATCTAACATGCGGCATGGTGACTATAGTTAATAACATGATACTGTATATTTGGTTATGTAATAATATACTATTGCATACTTGAAAGTTGCTGAGAATAAATCTTAAGCATTCTCATCACACACACAAAAAGTGTTAATTATGAGAGGTGATGGATGTATTAATTATCTTGATCTTGGCAATCATTCCACAGTGTATATATGTTTTAAATCATCACATTGTACAATTTAAATATACACAATTATATTTGTCAATTATTCCTCAATAAAGTTGCAGGGTAGGGAAAGAACAGATTGGGATGTCTATACTTCTATCAGAGAAAATACACTCTAAGTTAAAATTCTTACAAGAGAAAAAGAAGGACATGATAGAACTAAAACCATAAGACTCTTAGAAGAAAACATAAGAGAAAATTTCATGACTTTTGATCTGGTAATGACTTTTTGAACATTACCAAAAATAGCACAGATAATAAAAGAAAAACAGATGAATTGTACTTCATTAAAATTAAAAACTTTTGTGAGTTGAAGGACATTATCAACAGTGAAAAGGCAACACAGGGAATGGGAGAAAATGTTGACCAATCATATATCTGATAAGAGATTTATATCCAGAATACATAAAGATCTCCCATAATTCAATGACAACAACAACAAATAGACAACCAATTAAAAAATTGGCAAAAGATTTGAATGGACATACAGATAAAGATATACAAATGGCTAATAAGCACATGAAAAATGTTCAATATCACTAATCATTAGAGAAACCAAATCAAAACCATAAGTATGGCTACTATCAAGAACAGAAAATAACAACTGTTGGCAAGAATGTGAAAAAACTGGAACCCTGCCCATTGCTGATGGGGATAGAAAATGATATGGTAGTTCCTAAAAAATTTAAAAATAAAATAACCCAAACATATTTATACACCCATGTTCATAGCAGCATCATTCATAATAACCAAAAGGAGGAGGCAAATCAAGTATCCACCAACAGATGAATGTATAAACAAAATCTGGTACATACATACAATGGAATATTATTCAGCCTTAAAAAAGAAGGAAATTTTGACACAGGCTACAACACGGAAGAACTTCTAAGTCATTATAATAATTGAAATAAACCAGTCACAAAAATATAAGTACTGTATGATTCCACTTACATGAGGTACCTAAAGTTGTCAAATGGAGACATAAAGTAGAATAGTGGTTGCCAGGGGGTGGGACAGAGAGGAAAATGGAGAATTACTGTTTAATAGGTAAAGAGTTTCAGTTTGGAAAGACAGAAAAGTTCTGGAGATGGATAGTACATCAGTGTCAGTGTACTTAATACCACTGAACTGTACACTTAAAAATTATTTAAATGGTCATTGTTATGTATGTTTTACCACAATTAAACCTTACAGAATACAATTCCTGTCATGAAAGATATCCAGACTCCTCTTACTTCTATAAACAACTAGAATACTGGATAAAATGTTTATATAAAAGTTTAGACACTGGACAACAAAGGGCTCAGAACTGGGATCTCTAAAAGAAAGGAAATAAATTATTTGAACACTATAATCTAATAGCTTTCTGCCTGGAATAGTCTCCTGCCGTGCAGGAAGGTTGGACTCAAGGGAAGCATGGTGGTGTTACCAAATTGGGGAGAAAGACCGGAGTTTAGGGAGGGTAAAGCAACTAGAATTTATATCAGAGTGCTGCAACGGAAGGAGCTGTGTGGAGGCAGAGCTCAGAAATCTGCAGAGGGATCCCCAGGAGTACCTTGCTGGATACAAACCTATGCATGCAGGGGGTGACATTCCACAAAGAGCTCTAAGCTGAACCATTCCAAAGGTCACAATCCTCTGGGAGACAATGAAGTTCTGGCTAGCCAGAGTAGAAAGACCTTAAAGAACATCATGGACATTCAATAGAGACCCTAGAAGGGTCATATTTAATTTTAAGGGAGCCAAACTAGCACTAGTGTAAAAGAGACCCATCTTTTCTCCTTCTCATTCTCTCCATTCTGCTTGCTTTGATTCGGCTTCATTTTCTGGCAGGGAGCAGGCTATGTGTCTGAAATATTGAGAGAAAATATTAATGACTTTGAAGTAAGCAAGGATTTCTCAGACAAGATTACAAGAAGTGTGACGCATAAAAGCAAAAACTGATAAATAGGACACTGTCATAATGAAACATGTCTGCTCCTAAAAGGACATTGTTAAGAATATGAATAGGCAGACTTGCAATATGTACACCTGAAAGCCACCTGTGTCCAGAATTTGTGGGGCGGGGGGGGGGGGGGATGTGTGTGTTTATATATACATATAGGTAAAACACGACACCTCAATGTTTAAGAATTGTCAAAAGAACTGAAGACACTTAACCAAAGATGGTATAATGGCCAATAAGCTCAAGAAATGATGCTCAACTTCACTAGTCACCAGGAAAATATAAATTAAACCAAAATATCACTACATACCCACTAGGATGGCTAAAATTAAAAAGACTGACAAAACCAAATATAGGTGAAGATGTAAAGCAACTTGAAGCTTCCTTCATTGCTGAGGGAAGTGACAAAATGGTACAATATTTTGGAAAACAGTTTGGTAGTTTCTTAAAATGTTAAATATGTACTTTTATGATCCTAAAAAATCACATCCAATTGTTTGCCCATGAAAAATAAAAGCACTTGGAGTGCCTGGGTGGCTCAGTCGGTTAAGCGACTGCCTTTGGCTCAGGTCACAATCCCAGGGTCCTGGGATTGAGCCCCACATCGGGCTCTCTGCTCAGCAGGGAGTCTGGTACTCCCTCCCCTCTGCTGCTCCCCCTGCTTGTACTCTCCTGCTCTCTCTCTCTGTGAAATAAACAAATAAATTTTTTTTAAGAAAAAGAAAAAGCACTTGTCCACAATATTTATAAATTTATAGAAGTTTTTTTCATAAGGCCCCCAAACTGGAAAAAACCTACATGTCAATCAAAATGAGTACAGATATACAAATTGTGGTATATCTATACAATGTAATACTGCCCAGCAATAAAAAGGAATAAACTGACCATACATGCAACAACTTTGATGAGTCTCAAAAACATTATGCTGAACAAAAGACTCCAGAAAAAAAAGTACATATTATTTAATTCCATTTGTATGAAATTCTAGAAAAGGGATATTTAATCTAGAGTATCAGAAAGTAGATCTGTTTAGAACCAGAGATGGAGAGGGGATTAATTGCAAAGAGCTAACTTTTGGGGATGCAGTAAATGTTTTATATTTTGATTGATAAGACTGTTACATGCCACATAAAATGTGGTGCACATATTTTTTAAAACTCATCAAAGTATACTCTTAAATGAGAATATTTTATCGTATATGTTATAACCTCAATAATTTCAATATAACCTCAATAAAGTTAAAAAAACTTATAGTAAACATCTAATTTTTTACAAAGTGTAGAAAATTACAAAGCTTAATAAATCATTTTTAAAAGATAGAACACCTCTAATATCAAACATAACAATAATAGGACAAATATGCACACAGATAGATACATGAACTATAGATTATTACAACTCAGGCAACAATTTAAAAACAAAATTCCCAAATAATACACTCATAAGCATACATAGTCCATAGCACGGTCCACAGCATAAGACTAGGACATAAAAAATTAATTTTAATTAATATTTAATTAAAAATAGTATATTTTATTAGTAATAAATAGTATATTTTAATACTAAAATTAAATAATTTTAAATAATTAAAAATAGTGTATTTTATTAAAATGATAAAATATTACCTATTTCATGTCAATAGCAGTTATCATATTAATGATGAAACACTAGTGACATTTCCATTAAAATTAAGAAAGTATAAAAACATCTGCTGTCACACATTCTACCAGCGATAGTATAAGAAAAAGAAATATGATGTCATCATTGGATGCAGACATTATTACTTGTTTCATATGATATAATATTCTACCTGAAAATATGAAAATAGGAACTGAAAAAAATTAATCTAAAGGGAAGTTGCAGTATAGACGTATAAATATACAAAAATCATTAGCCTTGGCTCATAATAGCAATAGTCAATATAATATAATAAAGAAAAATATTAAAACACACAAAAATAGGGCTCCTGGGTGGCTCAGTTGGTTAAGCGACTGCCTTCGGCTCAGGTCATGATCCTGGAGTCCCGGGATTGAGTCCCGCATCGGGCTCCCTGCTCGGCAGGGAGTCTGCTTCTCCCTCTCCCCCTCCCCCCTCTCATGTGCTCTCTCTCATTCTCTCTCTCTGAAATAAATAAATAAAATCTTTAAAAAAAAAACCACACACAAAAATATAATTATTAATATTGCTGTAAATATATTTTATATTTTCTCAGCTCTCCAGCCTTTCTTTTTTAAAACTTCCCCTCCCCCCCAATACCACGTGAATTTTTGGAACTAACCATAAAGACATGCTCTCCCTTCATCCTGGGCCAGTCTGAATGCCTAATCAGCCTCCACCCAGGATTAGACCACAGGAGGATATAAAATCCAAACAGGTCCATTCAGGACCCTTTGGGGGAAGTTGAGAGAGAAGTGGCTTTCTTCTTTCCAGATCTCAAGCTATAAGGAAACACATCCTGAAGCTACAGATAGTAATCTTTTTTTCCAGTATTGGATCCAGTGATATTTAGTGTAAAACTTTTCAGTTATATGAGATAATATATTTCTTCTTTCCTTAGCTAGTTTCAACCAGGTTCCTGTGATTTGCAAGTTAATTAGCCCTTTGAAAAGAGGAGGAGAAGGAAGAGGAGGAGGATAGAGAGGATGAAGAAAAGGAGGAAGAGACAGAGAAAAGAAGACCAAAAGGAAAAAAGAAATATACAGTACCCTTAAAAGAAAACTACAAAGCTTAAAAACCTTACATAGAAACAGAAAAGATTTGAATAAACACCGAGATAGGAAGGGGGAAAGATGGCAGAGGAGTAGGGGACCCTATTTCAACTGGTCCCCGGAATTGAGCTGGATATCTACCAGACCGCTCTGAGCACCCACGAAACCAGCCTGAGATGTAAGAAGATCTGGATCTCTACAAACAGAATATTGCAGGCAGTTGGTTTTGATGTACGAAACGGAGAGCCATGATTCTGCGGGCAGATATCGGAGGATAAACGGCAGCGGGAGGGAGCTTGGACGTGGGGATCCTACACTGACGGTGAGTGACAGCCTCGCGCGCTGCGGACAGGGCACAGACTCGCAGACCGCGTTGGGAAAGGACTTTAGGGCAGTCCCGGGGTGGAAAACCAGACCAGCAGGGTAGCGCGCACGTGAACTGCAGCCCCCCGGACAGAAACCTGAAGCGACGGTCGCGCACACGCGAACTGCAGCCTCCGAGAGGGAAACCCGGTGCACGGGGGTCGCACCAGTGAACTGCAAACCCCGAGCGGGCGCGCGCGAACTGGGAGCGGCTGGCGGTTTTAGAAGCACAAAGGGCAGAGACGTGCCCCGACCTGGAGGCAGGACTGGGAGCGCTGCAGAGGGGCGCACAATGCAGGACGCTGCAGTTTATAGCAGCACGGACAAAAACGGAGACGGTGTGGCCTGGAGAGCTCACTGAAGAACAGACTGCGGTCTCTCTGCTCTGAGGCAGAGGGTTGGAAATGGTCTCTTCTGCTGACTCGTGGAAGAGATGCGGAAAGCCACCAGGGAAAGGCGCCAGAGAACAAAAGCCCCAAAGACTGATTCCCACTGAGCCCATCCCCCACCACAGGGGTGCAGGGCAACTTCGCCCAAACAGGGTTGCCTGAGTAACAGCGCCACAGGCCCCTCCCGCAGAAGACAGGCTGGGAAAACAAGAGGCCAGGAACCCTAAGTTCCCAAGAAAACAAGTGCATCTTGCTTGGGTTCTGGTCAATAATTTGGACTCTATATACATTCCCTCAAACACCCATCAACAGAATGACTAGGAGGAGGAGCCCCCAAAACAGAAAAGACTCAGAGATTATGACTTATGCTGCAGATTTACAAATGGATGCAGATATAACCAAGATGTCGGAGATGGAATTCAGGCTAGCAATTGTGAAGACAATGGCTAGAATGGAGAAATCAATTAATGGCAACATAGAGTCTCTAAGGGCAGAAATAAAAGGTGAATTGGCAGAACTTAAAAATGCTATCAATGAGATCCAATCCAAACTAGATAATCTAACAGCTAGGGTAACTGAGACTGAAGAGAGAATAAGCGACCTGGAAGACAATATAATAGATAAAAAGGGAAAAGAGGAGGCCAGGGAAAAACAATTCAGAATCCATGAAAATAGAATCAGAGAAATAAGTGACACCATGAGGCGTTCCAATGTCAGAATAATTGAAATCCCGAAGGGAGTGGAGAGAGAGAGAGAGGACTAGAAGATGTATTTGAGCAAATCGTAGCTGAGAACTTCCCTAATCTGGGGAATGAACAAACATTCGAGTCCTAGAGGCAGAAAGGACCCCTCCTAAGATCAAGGAAAACAGGCCAACACCCCGGCATGTAATAGTAAAACTTGCAAATCTTAGAACCAAGGAAACCATCTTAAGGGCAGTTAGGGGGAAGAGATTCCTTATGTACAGAGGGAGGAACATCAGAATAACATCAGACCTATCCACAGAGACCTAGCAAGCCAGAAAGGCCTGGCAAGACATATTCAAGGTACTAAATGAGAAGAACATGCAGCCAAGAATACTTTATCTGGCAAGGCTTTCATTTAGAATGGATGGAGAGATGCAGAGCTTACACGACCGGCAGAAGTTGAAAGAATATGTGACCACTAAGATGGCCCTGCAAGAAATATTAAGGGGGGGGGGGGGGCGCCTGGGTGGCTTAGTCGTTAAGCGTCTGCCTTCGGCTCAGGTCATGATTCCAGGTCCTGGGATCGAGCCCCGCATCGGGCTCCCTGCTCCACGGGAAGTCTGCTTCTCCCTCTCCCACTCCCCCTGCTTGTGTTCCCTCTCTCGCTGTGTCTCTCTCTCTGTCAAATAAATAAATAAAATCTTTAAAAAAAAAGAAAAGAAATATTAAGGGGGGGTTCTATAAAAGGAGAAAAACCCCAAGAGTGATCTACAACAGAAATTTACAGGGACAATCTATAAAAACAACATCTTCACAAGCAACATGATGACAATTCATTCATATCTTTCAATAATCACTCTCAACGTGAATGGCCTAAACGCTCCCATAAAACGGCACAGGGTTGCAGATTGGATAAAAAGACAGGACCCATCCATATGCTGTCTACAAGACACTCATTTTGAACCTAAAGATACATCCAGACTGAAAGTGAAGGGATGGAGATCTATCTTCCATGCCAGCGGACCTTAAAAGAAAGCTGGGGTAACAATTCTTATATCAGACAAATTAGATTTTAAACTAAAGTCTGTAATAAGAGACACAGAAGGACACTATATCATTCTTAAACGGTCTATCCAACAAGAAGATCTAATAATTGTAAATATCTATGCCCCCAACATGGGAGCAGCCATCTACATAAGTCAACTGTTAACCAAAATAAAGAGTCATATTGATAACAATACGTTAAATGTAGGAGACCTCAATACTCCACTCTCAGCAATGGACAGATCATCTAAGCAGAAAATCAACAAGGAAACAAGAGCTTTGAATGATACATTGGACCAGATGGACCTCATAGATATTTACAGAACATTCCATCCTAAAACAACAGAATACTCATTCTTCTCGGGCGCACATGGAACTTTCTCCAGAATAGACCATATACTGGGTCACAAATCAGGTCTCAACCGATACCAAAAGATTGAGATTATTCCCTGCATATTCTCAGACCACAATGCTCTAAAACTGGAACTCAATCACAAGAAAAAATTGGGCAGAAATTCAAACACTTGGAAGCTAAAGGCCACTCTGCTCAAGAATGTTTGGGTCAACCAAGAAATCAAAGAAGAACTTAAACAATTCATGGAAATCAATGAGAACGAAAACACATCGGTCCAAAACCTATGGGATACTGCAAAGGCGGTCCTAAGGGGGAAATACATTGCCATCCAAGCCTCACTCAAAAAAATAGAAAAATCCCGAATTCACCAACTAACTCTACACCTTAAAGAACTAGAGAAAAAGCAACAAACAATGCCTAAGCCACGCATTAGAAGAGAAATAATTAAAATTAGAGCAGAAATCAATGAATGAGAAACCAGAAACACAGTAGATCAGATCAATGAAACTAGAAGCTGGTTCTTTGAAAGAATTAATAAGATTGATAAACCACTGGCCAGACTTATCCAGAAGAAAAGAGAAAGGAGGGCGCCTGGGTGGCTCAGTCATTGGGCATCTGCCTTCGGCTCAGGTCAGATCCCAGGATCCTGGGATCAAGCCCCGCATCGGGCTCCCTGCTCAGCGGAAGGCCTGCTTCTCCCTCTCCCTCTCCCCCCGCTTGTGTTCCCTCTCTCGCTGTATCTCTCTCTGTCAAATAAATAAAATCTTTAAAAAAAAAAAAAAAAGAAAAGAGAAAGGACCCAAATTAATAAAATTATGAATGAAAGGGGAGAGATTACGACTAACACCAAGGAAATAGAAACAATTATTAGAAATTATTATCAACAACTATATGCCAATAAACTGAGCAATCTGGATGAAATGGAGGCCTTCCTAGAAACCTATAAGCTGCCAAGACTGAAACAGGAAGAAACTGACAACCTGAATAGGCCAATAACCAGTAACGAGATTGAAGCAGTGATCAAAAACCTCCCAAAAAACAAGAGTCCAGGGCCTGATGGATTCCCTGGGGAATTCTACCAAACATTCAAAGAAGAAATAATACCTATTCTACTGAAGCTGTTTCAAAAAATAGAAACAGAAGGAAAACTTCCAAACTCATTCTATGAGGCCAGCATTACCTTAATCCCCAAGTCAGGCAAAGACCCCATCAAAAAGGAGAATTTCAGACCGATATCCCTGATGAATATGGATTCCAAAATCCTCAACAAAATCCTAGCTAATAGGATCCAACAATACATTAAAAGGATCATCCACCATGACCAAGTGGGATTTATCCCCGGGATGCAAGAGTGGTTCAACATTCGCAAATCAATAATGTGATAGAACACATTAATAAGAAGAGGGAGAAGAACCATATGATCCTCTCAATTGATGCAGAAAAAGCATTTGACAAAATACAACATCCTTTCCTGATTAAAACTCTCCAGAGTATAGGGATAGAGGGAACATTCCTCAAGCTCATAAAATCCATCTATGAAAAACCCACAGCGAATATCATCCTCAATGGGGAAAAGCTGAGAGCCTTTCCCTTAAGATCAGGAACACGTCAAGGGTGCCCACTCTCACCACTGTTGTTCAACATAGTACTAGAAGTCCTAGCAACAGCAATCAGACAACAAAAAGAAATAAAAGGTATTCAAATTGGCAAAGAGGAAGTCAAACTCTCTCTTTTCGCAGATGACATGATACTTTATGTGGAAAACCCAAAAGACTCCACCCCCAAATTACTAGAACTCATCCAGCAATTCAGTAATGTGGCAGGATACAAAATCAATGCACAGAAATCAGTTGCTTTCTTATACACTAACAACGCAACTGTAGAAAGAGAAATTAAAGAAACGATTCCATTTACAATAGCACCAAAAACCTCGGAATAAACCTAACCAAAGAGGTAAAGGATTTATACTCTGGGAACTACAAAACACTCATGAAAGAAATTGAAGAAGACACAAAAAGATGGAAAAATATTCCATGCTCATGGATCGGAAGAATAAACATTGTTAAAATGTCTATGCTACCCAGAGCAATCTATACCTTCAATTACATCCCAATCAAAATTCCAATGACATTTTTCAAAGTGCTGGAACAAACAATCCTAAAATTTGTATGGAATCAGAAAAGACCCCGAATCGCCAAGGAGATGTTGAAAAAGAAAAACAAAGCTGGGGGCATCACGTTGCCTGATTTCAAGCTATATTACAAAGAAGTGATCACCAAGACAGCATGGTACTGGCACAAAAACAGACATACAGACCAATGGAACAGAATAGAGAACCCAGATATAGACCCTCAACTCTATGGTCAAATAATCTTTGACAAAGCAGGAAAAAACATGCAAAGGAAAAAAGACAGTCTCTTCAATAAATGGTGCTGGGAAAATTGGACAGCCACATGCAAAAGAATGAAACTCGACCATTCTCTAACACCAGTCACAAAGATAAACTGAAAGTGGATGAAAGACCTCAATGTGAGACAGGAATCCAACAAAATCCTAGAGGAGAACATAGGCAGTAACCTCTTTGACATAGGCCACAGCAACTTCTTTCAAGATACATCTCCAAAAGCCAGTAAAACAAAAGCAAAAATGAACTTCTGGGACTTCATCAAGATAAAAAGCTTCTGCACAGCAAAGGAAACAGTCAACAAAACAAAGAGGCAACCCACAGAATGGGAGAAGATATTTGCAAATGACACTACAGATAAAGGGCTGGTATCCAAAATCTATAAAGAACTTCTCAAACTCAACACCCAAAAAACAAATAATCAAGTCAAAAAGTGGGCAGAAGAGATGAACAGACACTTCTCTGAAGAAGACATACAAATGGCTAACAGACATGAAAAAACGTTCATCATCATTAGCCATCAGGGAAATTCAAACCGAAACCACACTGAGATACCATCTTACACCAGTTAGAATGGCCAAAATGGACAGGGAAAGAAACAACAAATGTTGGAGAGGTTGTGGAGAAAGGGGAACCCTCGTACACTGTTGGTGGGAATGCAAGTTGGTACAGCCACTTTGGAAAACAGTGTGGCGGTTCCTCAAAAATTTAAAAATAGAGCTACCCTATGACCCAGCAATTGCACTACTGGGTATTTACCCCAAAGACACAGATGTAGTGAAAAGAAGGGCCACATGCACCCCAATGTTCATAGCAGCAATGTCCTCAATAGCCAAACTGTGGAAAGAGCCGAGATGCCCTTCAACAGATGAATGGATAAAGAAGATGTGGTCCATATATACAATGGAATATTACTCAGCCATCAGAAAAGATGAATACCCAACTTTTACATCAACATGGATGGGACTGGAGGAGATTATGCTAAGTGAAATAAGTCAAGCAGAGAAAGTCAATTATCATATGGTTTCACTTATTTGTGGAATATAAGGAATAACATGGAGGACATTAGGAGAAGGAAGGGAAAAATGGGCAGTGGGAATTGGAGGGAGAGATAAACCATGAGAGACTATGGACCTGAGAAACAAACAGGGTTTTAGAGGGGAGGGGGGGGGGGGATTGGTTAGCCCGGTGATGGGTATTAAGGAGGGCACGTACTGCATGGAGCACTGGGTGTTATACGAAAACAATGGATCGTGGATCACTACATCAAAAACTAATGATGTATTGTATGGTGACTAACATAACATCATAAAATTAAAAAAAATAATAAAATAAAATAAAAGACATAAACAAACTTAAAAAAAAAAAAAACACTGAGATATACCATGATCCAGAATGGAAGAGATATTATCACAAAATCAGTTCTACTCATATTAACTTATATGTGTAATGTGATTCTAAATTAAGGTCTCAATGAGATGTCTCCAGGGAGGGGATAAATGCCCAAAGAAAATGAATGATTTTTTAAAGATAATATAGAGGCATGATTAAAATTATGTTTATACTATCAACCAATGAAAAAGAGGCCCCTGAAACTGAATCAAGAATTGATACACAGATTAATGAAACAGAATGGGAACACCCAGAAATAAACTACATTACCCATGATAACTATGGCAATTCATAGTCAAAGATAATGGATTTTTAAATAAACAATGACTAGGATAATTGATTCTAGAAAAGATAAATTATATGAACTAGAAGAATACAGTTAATAATATGTATATGACCTCAGTTGAGGAATGACTTTTTAGCATAAAAATGAAAGAAACCATAAAGTGTGAGACTGATAGATTTCACAGCATATAAATTACAAACTTCTGTACATAAACACTATACACTAGACAAAAGACAAGAATATACAGGGAAATATTTCAATGAAAGGTATGAAGGAAATTGATATACTTACATATAAAGTATAAATGAAGAAAATACCCAACTGAATATCAAGAGAAAGATATAAACAGATATTTTATAAAATATGAAAATGGCTCATTAAGTCATCAAAGTGTGCTTAATCTTCTTAAAAATCAAATAAAGATTAATTAAAATAATATTCCCATATCATTTTTATTATTATACCCATTGACTCTTAACATCAATGTTTATCACAGGATTTTTAACAGTGAATATTTAGCCGTCAACTAAATACACAGAATTGAGAGACTAGAAAAAGAAATTAATGTTGTCCCCACATGATGGGGACTGTATGCACCAATTAAGAAATCTTATATAATCCATATATATATGTGTGTATATAAATGGTTCTAATTTTATCTATATTATATATAATATACAGTATACTTAAAACACACATTTGTGCACACACATATTCATTATAATAGAATGGATAGGAAATAAAACAATAGATTAATTGTAATGATGGAGATATTAGTTTATTTCTCTGTTCTAGTGTATTTTATGTGCATTATATTTTCTAAATATTCTAGGTTTAAAATATTCATTCATTAATTTTATAATGATAAAAAATGGTTTAAATTGAATTCAATTAACTGATAATGATAATAGCAAAAATAATATTACCAGCAAAAGGATGAAGATATCTAGACCAGAAAAGCAAGTATTGATTTTTTTTTAAATCATTTGAGAAATTAACAAACTGAGGGTCTGCATACTATACTAAGTAACTCTACTGTGATCAGAAATTCAGTAGCAGGGGCACAATATTAGAGTCCATCGCCAAATATATAGGAAGATGATGACTCTAGCAGTAATCTCAACAGAGAGGTACACTGAGAAAGAATTCTGAAAATCTTGAGACTTCGATTATAGAAGCAGTAAAATTGTTAAAAATATCAAAGGCATATAGTGAAGTTAGGATAATCATTCTAGGTTGTTCAGCTGTATCTCTGAAATATAGTTCCATTATAGTGACAGTGGCTGTGAAGAGGACAAGGGGAGCAAATGGACAGTGTCCAGAGGCATGGATAGTGCCCTGGACACGGACAGCTGAGACCCACGTGCCTCTGGCCTCCTTAAACATCTCTTGCTACTCTGAGCAAATTTCCCCCTCATCTCTGAGCTTCGGCTTCTTTAAATGGAAGGAGCTGTAACAAATAGTCCCCATGACTTGTATTCTAACATTCTTTGGTTTCAAACCCATTTTCACACTTGGTAAGCTACTAAGACAAATTAGTCTGCCTTGCAACTTTCTTTTTCTTTTTTTTTTTTAAGATTTTATTTATTTGAGAGAGAGAGAGAACACAAGCAGGAGGAGGGACAGAGAGAGAGGGAGAAGCAGATCCTGCCCCAAGCAGAGAGCCTGACACTGGGCTTGATTCCAGAACCCCGGGATCACGACCTGAACTGAAGGCAGACGCTTAACCCACTGAGTCACCCCCGTGCCCCTTGCCTTGCAACTTTGAATATTGACCAAGTCAATACAGAGGAGCCTCAAAACCCAACCATAAAAAGCTAACAATCCTAACACATCCTGGAAAGGTTTAACCCTACTTCCCCTGAAACCCCGCTCTAACCCTCAAAAGACTCCATGAAAACCTCTTCTTTTTCCCCATTTCTGAAAACAATATATATTTGTTAACAGCAATAACAATACCATCAATAATAGTAATAATGCTTAATGGTTATTTAGCACTCACTCCATGTTGGGCACTGTGCTACTTTATATTTGCTATCCTTTCCCTCATTTTATATATGAAGAAAGATCATACAATTAGAAGCAACAGAACATTTATGAGTGACATCTGAAAAGCATAACCATACTCATGGCACAAGTTATTATGCAAACAGTTGAGCAACCAAGTTCACTAGCTCAATTATATTCATGTGTAATAGAAAGAATGAAGACCTTTGGGGCCAGCGAAGTGTCAAGTACGAAACAACAGACTGACTTTATGCCTACAAAAACAGAGGTTTATATGGCCATAGAGTCAGTTAAGACACAAAACTGTAGACAGAACTTTAATCTCTGAAGGCTAGGGGCAGAAGGCAAAATAAGAGGTAAAAGTGTCTTTAATTTTCTGGTTCTGAAACAATCAAAGCACATTTAGAAAATATATACTATTTAACAAGTCATAAGTAACCCAGATTTTCCATCAGTAACTCTTCCAACTGTGCAAATGTTTGGAAAGTAGTGGAAGAATGAAGCTGACTGCACAAAATAAAGTAGATGTCTGATTAAGTCTTTAGATCAAGAATTCTCAAGCCTGGGTTTAAAAATGAGGGTAAAAATGACTGGGAAAGTTTGTTCAAAATGTAGTTTCCTGGTGCCATCTCCAGAGATCCTGATTTGGTAGGTAAATCTGCATTTTAAAATGCATACCCCAGGGGATTCTGATACCCATAGTCTATACAGGTCTACCACAACTCTATAGTGTGAAGTCCTACACCTGCAAATTAATCTGAGACAATTACAGAGAAAATGTACATGGAAGAAAACACAGTGGATTATTCTATCCTAATTTATAATTGACCAAATCACACATTTATGTTACCTCCTTTGAGCTTTGCAATGCAGTGAGACAGTATTACGACTTTTACTTCCATTTAAAAATGAGGAAACTGAGGTTCACAGAGGTTAAGTCATTCGGCCTTGAGATAACAAGCCATCAGGACTTAAATCTGGGTCTTTTAAATGCAAATTCCATGTTCTTGCAAGTCACCCTTAAGGAAATTTTTGTACATCTCTTCCAAGTTACTGGAATATGAGTTGGCAAACTATGGCCTAAGGGCCAAATCTGGCTGGCAAGTTCAGGCAGGCTTTTACATTTCTAAATGGTTGAAAAGAATTAAGATAATAATATTTTGTGACGTGAAAATTGTAATGAATTCAAATGTTGTCTAGAATAAATTTTATTAGAACACAACCATGCTCATTAGTTTATGAATTGTCTATAGCAGTTTCCATATTACAATGACAGAGCTAAATAGATAGAGCAGAGACTGTATGCCCCTCAAAGCCTAAAATGTTGACCATCTGGCCCGTTACAGAAATATTTGCTGACCCTTGCAACAATTACTATTTAAGCACTTAATAAGAATCAGAAACTGTACTAAGAATATATATGCATATAATTTGAATATATATGCAAATAGATACATATCTGTACATAGTTTGTTCAGCTACCTCTCCATTCCCCTTTATCCCATTAAAAAAATTTTTTTAAATATTTGAAAGAGAGAGAGAGAGAGCGTGAGCCAGGTGGGAGGGGTAGAGGGAGAGCGAGAATGAGAGCGAGAGAGAGAGAGAGAGAAATAGAGAATACTCAAGCAGACTCCCCACCGAGTACGGAGCCCCATGTGAGACTTGATATGGGCTCAACTTGGGGCTCCACACAGGGCTGATCCCAGGACCCTGAGATCACAACCTGAGCCCAAAATCAAGGGCTGGCTGGCAGCTTAACCAACTGAGCCACCCAGACATCCCTCCATTTAAAAATGTTTAAAACATCTGATAATCTTGGTTTTTCAGAATGTTTTTCCTTTTTTGAAGGCAGATGTAATCATGTAATGATTTTCATGTCGAGGAGTGTGAGACGGGCTCTCTAAGAGGCACATATCAGAATCTCTAGTAGAGAAGGGAGGGGAATTTATAATTTGAATAAAACATACATATATGAAATTACTGAAAATTCAACAATTCCCTAGGCATGTGGGTTTCAAGGAAAATGAGAGGGCACGCTAAGAGTTTGCATGGGTTACAAATGATTTTGAGAATAACTGAAATCTTTAATTTCCTTATTTTCTATTTACGGTCATTAATATCTTAAAGGCCTGCTGTTCTATTTCAGTCAAGAGAGACAGAAACATACATAGTAATTACCTCAGAGTTTTCCCAACTAAAAATTTAGGTAATTCCTAACTACTAATCAAAACAATAATCTTAGAAAGTTTGCCACATGAGTTTGGAGTATAAACTATGATACTAAAATGATGTAAACTATAAATGACACAAAGAGGCCTAGACTTCAAATTTCTCTGACTTCTAAATTAAGATGCCACTATCATACATTACACAAATATAAAATGCCTATCAAGAAACATCTAAATGAGAAAAATATAATAAATTGGATATTAATATCCTTTAGATTCTGCGTTTGAATATAAAACTCAAACATTTCTAGAATTTGATTAACTCAAATATCCAACTGAAAAGAAACAAGAAATAATTTGAATTTCTAGGTGATATTTTAAGGTTATTCAAGGATACATTCAAGAATTATTTTAAAAGGAAATTTGAAACAAAGCAAGTCATCTGCTTTTACAAAGGCACAAAATCTGTTCATCATGAATTTTAAATTTGTTACTTATTATCATAAAGTAGAACAAGTAGTTCTAGTTCTACTTCATTACCAGAAAGAAGTAAATGATATTACTAACATTAATAAACTTTATTACTATAAACCAGTAAACCAGGAGAATAAAGTTCTACTTTATTACTATAAATCAGTTTGGGTTTTGTTATACTTTAGCATAATAGGTCAAAAAAAAAAAAAAGTTGTAGTATATATGTTTACTTTGTTTGCTTTGCAATTGGCAATTTACCTATGTAAAAAGTTACTGAAAAGTAAGATTACTTGAGCACTGAAATTGAAACAAGATGTTTAGTAAGTCATGATTTTCAAATATTGAATTAATTTCTCTATGACTGAATTATTCTAACTTTCTTTTGAATATTTCTGTTCTCTCCATCTTCTTGTAAGAAGATTTTTAGTTATTAATTTTCTGGAAAGCAAATAAAATACAGAATATACAATTTAAGAAACACACACACACACATATAAACTTTCTTCATAATTACCCAGTTGATACAATTAGTACCCAAATCATACTATTTTTTTTCATACTATGATGTCATAAAATTCTTTATCCCAGAATCAGAAGACCATACCAATTATCTTACACACGATTTGGTAGATAAATCAAATTATTCAGTTCTTACCAGATCTTGCCCAGCACATCAAACAGAGAAAAATGTATACTCTCATTTGGAATCCAATAAAAGTAAAAGCAGCCCTCAGATTCAGCAAAAAAGAAATTCTGAAATTCATTAAGGTTTCTCTTTGGTAAGATTGTCAGAGTCTGGTAGGTTTTATCGTAAAAGATTCCTGATCTTTTGCTCCTCCCTGTTTGTAGTAAAGGTAAGGTGGTTTGTTTCTCTTATCTGGCTTGTGGTGGTGAGAGGATTTTTAAGTCAAAACTCGAAGAAGTCACAAACAGCTGCCCAAGTTAAATTTAAAGGGAAAGAAAAAGTAATTATATCTTTCTTTATTCCTCTTAACCTCAAGATTTCAGAAGTGGTCAGGAAGAATATGTCTGTTGAAAGCCTAGAGCAAATGTGATGTTAAAAAATGCTAGAAATGGAAAGAGTCAGAAAACGTTGTGATTTATGTTCATTTTGATTACAAACTAAGCTGTCTTCATATACCATAAAATCAATAATAAAATCCATATCCATCAAGCTGTCAAATATAAAATATGAGATTTTCATGTTTGTGCAGTTTTGCAACCCAAGCTCAGTGGCTATTTTAAAATTCAAAATGCTAGCTTGTCCTTAAGTTCTATAATTGGATAATAAACAAAATATATTTTTATTTTTAATATAACAAACATTTTTAAATTATGGGGTTTTTTTCACATTTACTTCATTTTTCCCCTTATTTTCCTTCCAGCAATAGACTTTAGAGGTCTGAAAAATAGAGAACCGTTGTAAGTACATGCATTATCAGTTCAAAAATTAAATTTGTTTTTTATAAATTCAAGTCTCTATAAATTTCCAAAGATACTTGAAGAACAGAAATGCCTAATTCATATCATCGATCAGCAGAAACTAATCGAGGTCTGGGAGGTATATCAAAGAATCCACAAACAAAAGGAGGTATTCATTTAAAAACCATGAAAAATTTAAAAATCAGCAATTTAAACTGTTCGCTCTCTAGGGATTTTATGTGAGACTTCATTTTTAGAAGGAGTCCACTACTATAATTTGACTGGAGACCACCAATGTACTTCTTTAACAAAGATAGGAATAATCATTCCTATCATTCTAATGATCTAGTAATCATCCTAATCATTCCAATCATTTTGAAATGAGGGAAGAAAGGTAATATAAATGTCATACATGTTAAAAGAGAGTAACAAGTTTATACTTAAATTAAAAGATAAATCTTTCCTATTTAACATATAATTTTTTTTATTCTGTGCTTTTGATGTGACACTGAAATATTAATCTTATAGATTATTTTCATCTTTGCCATTCTGAAGAGCTCATATTCAAAATATCAACTTGGCATTTAATACAGTACACTACATAGCAGAGTTTCAAAATATAAAAAACTATACTGTTTTCATATTTTTACTTACTGTCAATAGTGATAAAATTGAGATTAATGTCCATTGCATTAAATAGCAAAATATTGAGAAATGGCAAATTATATAAAATATCTATAGTTTATTTTTTTTTAAGATTTTATTTATTTGTCAGAGAGAGAAAGAGAGAGAGAGCACAAGCGGGGGGGGGGGTCAGTAGGCAGAGGGAGGAGCAGGCTCCCTGCTGAGCAAGGAGCCTGATGCGGAACTCGATCCCAGGATCCTGGGATCATGACTTAAGCTGAAGGCAGATGCTTAATCGACTGAGTCACCCAGGCGTCCCAAAATATCTATAGTTTAGTAAGAGAATATTTCCGTGCTTATTTAGTCCTCCTTCGAAATAAAAAATGATTTTAAGCTTACAGACATCTATACAATATAAATAATACAATAAGGGTGATAATGAGGATGATAAGGATGAAGATATAAATTTGATTGAGCTCTATGTACCATGTATGCTTCTAGGGACTTTACAGGTGATTATAATAGGTAGTTGAGTATTGTATACTTAGATGGGGGAGTCATTGTTTATCAGAACATATTTTGGCACAATCTTTTTGTATAATTTAGCAATATGTGTCAGAATGTTTAATGGTCTTACCCTTGGATTCAGCAAACATCCAAGATATTTTCCCACAGAAATACTAACATATGTGCACAAAGACATATGAGCAAGGATTTAATCTCAGCATTTTTATAATGGCTAAAAAATGGAAACAATGTAAATGTCTAACAGTGGAGGATTAGTCTAATTATGTACATACTGTGGATTAAAATAAAAGATATAGATAAATCAATATTAATTGATATAGAAAGTCTCCATTATGTAGTTCAAGGGGAGAAAAGGCAAGCTAAAAAATAATATGTATAGTAAAATTTATTTTCCTAAAATATCTTTTACATATATATGTATAGATCAAAGTTAGGAAGGTTTTCCTCCAAAATGTTTACCTCTGCATGGCAGACTTATTGATGTTTTTTTTTACTTTATTTATTTCTTTAAACATTAAAAGTATTTCTCTACAATAATCATATAATACAAGTAAAACAAACAAAAAAAACTGTATTTACTTGGGACAAATATGGTTAGGAAAATCAGAATAGAGAAAAAAATGAGGGTAGGAAAAAAGTGAAGACAAAGTGAGGTCAATTTTAGAAAAAGCATCCACTAGAGTCCCTTTACACTAATTTATCAAGTTCCTCCATTCACTCATCCATTCATGGTTGATTAAGCGTGTACTGATTTCCAGGCATAATATAGTTGGACATACAAAGTACAGACATTCATTCATTCAAACTGTATCATGTCAACAACTATTTATGATACATCCACAGATAAGTCAGGGTTTGTCCTAGGTACCGAAATAATATTTACCCTATTGCAATTCACAGTGAGGAGGGCTTGAAAAAGGTGTATCTATGGAACCGTGGAACCACACAGCAGGGCAGCCAGCTAATCTAGAGTGCAGAGTTCAGGGAAGCCTTGTAGGAGATGCTGCCTAGGCTGAACTACAAAAGAGAGTAAGAGTCAAGTGGGCAAAGAAAGGGAGAAAGAACCTCTAGTTTTAGATGATAGATAGATGATAGATAGATAGATGACAGATTTATATACATGGATTATAGTTTTACATATATATATATATAAACATTTTCATTTTTGAATACATAAAGTTAGGGGTGTAAAATGTCCTGATATGGGTCAAGAAAGGCTAATTCTTTACTGTGTTGCATGCATTTAACCCATTAAATCTTATATTTGAGTAATGGTCCAGGAAATGCTGAGAATAAAATTTTTTTTTTAAAAGATTTTATTTATTAGAGAGAGAGCACAAGCAGGGAGAGTGGCAGGCAGAGGGGGAAACAGGATCCCTGATGAGCAGGGAGCCCGATGCGGGACTTGATCCCAGGCCCCTGGGATCATGACCTGAGCCGAAGGCAGACCCTTAACCATCTAAGCCACCCAGGCGCTCCGAGAATAAATTATTTTTTAACTACTGCTAGTTTTATTACAATGTGTTCATTCAATATGTTAGGAAATACAGTAAGCTTAAATTAGAAAAATGATATATATTTAGGTCAAATTCTGAATAAACAGCTAACTGCATGAGCTGACTTTCAGAGCTCATAACATTAAAAAAGTACTCTAGGAGTATAAGCACCATAAATTCAGGTCCCGCCAAAAGAAAAGAGGATGTGAAGGGGCGCCTGGGTGGCTCAGTCGTTAAGCGTCTGCCTTCCGCTCAGGTCATGATCCCAGGTCCTGGGATCGAGCCCCGCATCAGACTCCCTGCTCAGCGGGAAGCCTGCTTCTCCCTCTCCCACTCCCCCTGCTTGTGTTCCCTCTCTCGCTGTGTCTCTCTCTGTCAAACAAATAGATAAAATCTTGAGAAAAAAAAAAGAAACTATAAAAGAGGATGTGATAAGAACACCAAAATCATACACATTTGTAAAAAAAAAAAAAAGTATGATGCAAGCTTCAATATAGCAAGACAACATGATTGTTAATTATTTATAAATACAGCTAAAGGTTTATATGATTCACAACCAGATATGTGCACTACAAATTTTACAGTGAAACCTGAAGATCCAACTCTCAGATTAGCTCTGACTGAGGGGAAGTTAAAGAGGAAATATGTTCATTTGGATAAGATTTATGAGATAAATGAATTTAAAAAATCAGTAGTATGACACATAATTGAGACCTTCAGGTATCCATTCATTTGATCAACATATATTTGTTATATAACTACAATGTTAGTTTCCTTAATCCCCTCTTATCCTACCACAATGTTGATGACACACGAAAGAAAGGAAAAATGGAGACAGGACTTATATACTTATGATATCAACAGAAGGTGACTACTGAAGTTACTGACACATGATTTTGTATTTATTTGTATGGGAAGTCTGTCTCTCTCATTATGCTGAAAGCTTTAGGACAGATCTTTATACTTAACCTTTGTTTCCCAGGGATTAAAGACAGTGCCTGGTACATAGCAAGCATTCAAAAAATACCGAAATGGGGGCGCCTGGGTGGCTCAGATGGTTGAGCGTCTGCCTTCGGCTCAGGTCATGATCCCAGGGTCCTGGATCGAGTCCCGCATGGGGCTCCCTGCTGGGTGGGGAGCCTGCTTCTCCCTCTGCCTCTGCCTCTCTCTCTCTGACTCTCATGAATAAATAAATAAAACATTAAAAAAAAAATACCGAAATGAAGTACTGTAATTTACATTAGCCCAATCCATTCCTTAAGAAATAGAACCTAAATTATCACCACTCCTAACTAATAGCCAAATGACGCCCTGATTACTTGTATATTTACGGGATAATTTCAGGGTCTTTCATAGACATATGGATTCTTCAAAAAGGAAGCCAAATTAATAGTTGACAGTTGATTTATCCATCCACTGAGATTCTGAGTGGGTTTTCTTCTCCCTTTCTTTTACTTACCTTTATTTTTTGTAGGATTTTTTCCCCTAACCCTCCTCAAGTAAAAATTAATTATTCACCCTGGTCACTGTATACAAAGTACAGTCCTGATACAAAGTACAAACATTGGATCCCGCTACAAGCGCCCTGCAGCCATCCTCAAAAATTCTGGCTTCAGTCACAAAACTTGCTATCCTTGGGCACCTGGGTGGCTCAGTCGTTAAGCGTCTGCCTTCCGCTCAGGTCATGGTCCCAGGGTCCTGGGATCGAGCCCCGCATCGGGCTCCCTGCTCCGCGGGAAGCCTGCTTCTGCCTCTCCCACTCCCCCTGCTTGTGTTCCCTCTCTCACTGTGTCTCTCTGTCAAATAAATAAATAAAATCTTAAAAAAAAAAAAACTTGCTATCCTTTTTGTAGCGTTCCTCGGTAGAGGCCGTTTTCTCAAATTTTCAAATGCCTTCTGGAGTCCACCTAAAACCTCTGTACCCATTTTCAAAGACTTCTCTAGGGCGCGCTTCCTAGGTAAATAAACTTTAGTCCTAGGACTCTATCGTATTTCACATCCACGCATGCATGGATTTATTCTTTCAAAAAACTATTTTATACAGAATATAAATTCAAACTCCTAATGATTTATTCGTTCACTCTTTGGAAACAAATCTTCCCCCATTAACCTGGCAGCTCCAGTACTGCAGGTAGTATGTCTTAAAACATCTCTTTTATTGAAAATGTTGACTGAATAAATCCAAAGTCAATTAATAATGCTGTACCTAGGAAAATGGAAGGCACTCCACGAACGAGAGGGCAAAGCCCCGAGCGCCGTAATCCTTTCTATTCTCACTCACTCTCCTAGGGTCCCGGCGGGATCCGGAGCAGCGTGGCGGCGCAGTGGGCGGTCCCCGCAAGCCTCTGTGGGCGTGGCCCCGCAGCCTCGCCCCGCCCCTGGCGCGCGCGCTCCCGTCGCCGCCGGCCCCGTTCCCCTAGTCCAAGCGGCGCGGAAAAGAGACGAGAGGGGGCGGGGCTTGGGGACCTCCTACATCCTCGGGCCGAGACCGGAGGGATGTTCCCTGCTCAGGAGGAGGCCGACAGAACGGTGTTTGTGGGGAATTTAGAGGCCCGAGTACGGGAAGAGATTCTTTACGAGCTGTTCCTTCAGGTATCGTCGGCGGGGGGCGGCGGACGGGCGGGGAGCGTCGAGCCGGAAGCGCAGCCCGAGGAGCGGGCGCACCTGGGCCACCCGGAGCCCGGCCCCCTTCCCGCCGCGTCTTGTACCTAGGTTTATAATTTAGTTCCGTTTTGGCATACCTGCCTCTAGGTGAGCAGCTGGTAGTGAAGTGATATAATATGCGCCCCATCCCCATCCCCACTATAGAGCCCTAGGGGTGGGAGTGACTTGGCTCCCCCCAGCCCCCGGCCCTGAGTAGGGGCTTCGCGGAGACGGCCTGGGCCTTGGGTGTCTAGGGCAAAACAGAAAGCCCTGTCACTACCTTCCTTGAGGTAGTAAGCGCCCTCACGCCTTACATCCAGCATTGGTATAGATTTTAAAATGTTACCGTATACATTACTTACTCCTCCAAACCCTTTGATACGGAGGGTGTTTTTACTCCAGTATGGTAAGATTTAATGATTCGTACAGTCAAATCATGACTATGACCAGTTGATTCCCTGGGCAGTTCCCTGTATTTCATACCAGGAGGACCTTTTGGAAACTTTTCGAGATTTAGGGCCTCCATGAGTAAGTCTTCTGTCCCCTGTAAACACTCACCTATTGTATACATGTAGATGTCACTTCTAAAGAGATCTGCTCTTCCAGCCATTCATCTAGCCATTACACGACAAATACGAAGTAAGATGCTGAACATACAAATTTAAGAGATAACCCTTGGTCTTTTTTTTTTTTTTTAAGATTTTATTTATTTATTTGACAGAGACACAGTGAGAGGGGGAACACAAGCAGGGGGAGTGAGAGAGGGAAAAGCAGGCTTCCCGCGGAGCAGGGAACCCGATGTGGGGCTCGATCCCGGGACCCTGGGATCAGGACCTGAGCGAAGGCAGATGCTTAACGACTGAGCCACTCGGGAGCCCCGCCCTTGGTCTTTTTAAAAGGGGAAATTTAAAATTAATTACCATGATTTAGGATAATCTAAAAAGAGAAGGATACGCAATATAGTGAAGTTGTTTGGAATATGAACTCTAATGTCATAACGTCTAATGTCGATGTGACTTTGGGCAAGTAAATGAGTATCTCAGTACTGCAGTTTCTTTAAATGTTAAATGGTAGTAATAGCATCTACAATGTGATGTGGTGGGAAGATCAAATAAATTAAAGCAGGTAAAACAGAACTGAGCTTGGCATTTCTAAGTGTTTGCTGCTGCTACTGCTACCACTAATAGTGGTACAATTACTAATACTACTAATACTAATGAGAAATCAAGAAAGGAAGACTTCCCCCTATCAGAATAAGGGCACGTTCCAAGGCAGGCAATAGCAAAGCTAAATTTCTAGGACTAGGTAAGTACTACTAGCAGTGAAAAGGGTTCTCTACATGGTTTTTGAAAGGCCCTAACTTTGTTTCTGTCTTCTATTAATTTCAGATACACACAATTTGATCAAGAGAATTCCCCCCAAGGAACACAGTTTCCTTTCCTGGACATAAAACTTTATTATTTGAAAAATACATTTAAGGCTTTTATGCTTACTTTTCTAAGTTGCCATCTTTTAAAATTTGCCCTTTTTAATCTGCTCTGATACTTGTCTTTTCCTATAGTTATTTCCCCCAATATCATTTGAAACTTTCCACTCTAACAACAAAAAAAAATTTTAAAGAAAACAGAAAGAAAGAAAAAACCTTCTGGTTCTTTTTTCCTGAAGGTTTCTCTCATGTTGAGCCTCCAAAAAGGAGGAGGGGAGTTGGTGTAGGGTTTGGGGATAAGCATAAAGGCCCCCAGCACGCACTTATATTATTTCTAGTCAGTAGGAACTGGATCGATACGAGTTGTATGGATCTACAAGATAGATAGATAGATAGATAGATAGATAGATAGATAGATAGATAGATATTATAGATATAAAATCTTCTCATTTTTTAAATAATTTCTACCTAAACAAAATGTTCATCTCTTTTAACAGATCAGGCAACCAAGTATATGTGTTTATTTTTGCCTAGGTCCTTCTGTATTCTGTAAGAATTTGCTAAAATGGGGTGTCTTTTAAAAAGGCTTTTTAAAACACATGAACTTAGTCTTTAAAAAGACTAAAAGTTGATGGGATTGTTACTACAAGCAAGTTTTGTTGAAATTTATCTTTGGAAATGTTTTGGTATACCTTCAAATTTGTAAAATTCAAAGCATTTAAGCATACTCTTTTCATTTGTGATTTCATATATTTAATATCTGTAGTAGAACAGTACTGATTAAAATTGATTTTTTTATTACTGTATATTTATCCTTTTACTAGTCTCTTTCAAATTTCTGATTATCTTTTGAAGTGAAAAAATTAGGTTTAAAGTTTTTGTACTTTTGACTAAGAAATACTGAAGTAGAGATTTGGAGGAGAAAGATAATGAATTCAGTTTCAAATATGTTGAAGAACAGTCACACAGAGGTCTCTAGGAGGCATGAGTGTAAAAAATAGATTTGTTGACAAAGTGGTCCTTGAATCCAGAAGGGAGGATGAGCTAGTCCCTGAGAAAGCAGAAAATGAATTTAAAAAAAAAAAAAAAAAAGACGGAATCTTAAAATGTAGTATCATTTTAAAGATGATAGTTAACATTTTTCTTTAGAATAAAAGCGATTTCTTTATCCAACTCGACAGAGAAAAGTAATCAATCATTAAAAGTACAATTAAAAAGTATGAGCCAGGGCCTGGGTGGCTCAGTCAGTTAAGCATCTGCCTTCAGCTCAGGTCATGAACCCGGAGTCCCAGGATCGAATCCCACACATCGGGCTCCCTGCTCAGCAGGGAGTCTGCTTCTCCCTCTGCCCCTCACCCCGCTCATGCTCTCTCTCTGTCTCTCAAAAATAAATAAATAAAATCTAAAAAAAATAAATAAAAATAAGAAGTATGAGCCATTTACCATTAAATCTTAGTTGTTTATAAGTCTTTGTGGGTGCCTCCTATAATCATTATCATGGGGACATGTAATTTTTTTAGTTGTAATTAATACCTTTTTATAATATTTCACTCTGCTTTTTTACTGTCTTGCTAATTATAGGTTTTACTACCAATACAGTCTGAATATTTTCAATTTATTTTGTTTTATTCCATTTTTTTAATGCATGATGGAATAATATTCTCCCATTGTGGGAATTAGAACCTTTCTAATTTTTCACTCATATAAACAACGTACCTACTTTAAAGTCGTAAACATACTAAAACATTTTTTCCTTTGGGAGTATTTACCAAATGGGGTTATTAGATCAAAACACATGATAAATTAGTTTCTCTTGTCAAAATGTTTAACTCTGACAAAAAAAATTAGGCCGTGCTACAATACAACAGTTTTTTAGGCTCACTCAAACCAACATTAGGTTTGTCATTTCAATTTGTTTTTGAGTTATACACAGTTAATACATATGGAGATAAAATAGTATTTTACTCTTAGATTTAAGTGCTCTCCAAATTATTTTGTTAAACCTAACAGAGGGTAACATATCTTTTCTTTTAAGATTTGGAACTGTTACCTAAAATTTTCTGTTCTTAACACCATGAATGTTTTCTTGATGAGCCAAAAAATACTAGAAAGTGTGATGAAATATGATATTTACTGTTAGGAAAATGCATCATTCGCAGAGCTACATAAAGCAATTATTGCTAACAGATTTATTTTGAAGTCTGAAGTTGAATATACTTGATTTATCTGAGTGTAAAAAAAAATCTTTAGATTTATGAGAAAATAATTTTTAAGTTTTTTATAGGCTGGGCCATTAACCAAAGTGACTATATGCAAAGACAGAGAAGGAAAGCCGAAGACTTTTGGATTTGTCTGCTTTAAACACCCTGAATCGGTGTCTTATGCCATAGCTTTGCTGAATGGAATACGTTTATATGGAAGACCAATTAATGTACAGTATCGATTTGGTAGGTCTTGCCACTGAAGAATCTTCCAAGTGTGTTTTGTTGATGGTGTTGTTCTCAGAGGTGTGAACATTGTTTTCTATATAATGTAAGACCAAAAAAGTGTTCCTTTTGTCTCTGTTAAATTTTCTCAGAATACATGTAGACATTCATAGTGTTATGTGATTAATTAGTATTGCCAATCCTATAGCATCTTTTCTATATTAAAGTTTAAAATGTTCTATCTTAGTACCAGCCAGCAAGTAGCTATGATAGTTGCTATTGGCTGTTTTAAATTAAGCGAATCTAAATGAATTGGGGACACACAGCTCTAGCCTTTAATACATCAAGGCCATTTGCCACTCTTGTCAATGCTAGTGTGTGGTATCAAATACCTACTGTTTGGAAGGTAGAGTGGGTGCCTTAGTCGTTCTCTTGTGAGCACCATACTCTACATTATTGCCCTGGATCTAAGCCCCTGCAAAAGTAGCTGGCCAAAAGCGGCTGCAGAGTGACGCTCAGTCACTGTGGAGGAGAGCTTCCGGACACCAGTGACCTCAAATGTCTTCTCCTACACACTTGTCAAAAACTGATTAGATACCGGAGAACACTGTACTAGTATACGCTACCTCTTTCATGGTTTGAGGGACTGATAGAGGCGATGCTTATGGTGCGGTGCTTGCGATGCTTATGTTGCCTCCCTCCCCTGAGTGATGCGAGCCTATTGACGTATCCCTTGCTTGTTTATTTTTTTCCTCTTATTATACTAAAAACAGATAGTAAGAAAACAGTACCTCATTGCAAAGGAAAAAGGTTTCTCCTTGTGTTTCTTTCTTTTATTTATATTTTTAATGATTTTGCAAAAGTAATTGGCTGTATCATTGCTTTCAAGTACTGTTTGGTTAATTCACACAGACTGGTAAAGTGGGCCGGGATGCACTATGTTCTGACACGTCCCAGCCAGCTGCTTAGCATCCTCTGTAACGTTGCATCCACTTTTGCCAATGCAGTTTAGAGAACTTCTGCATTCTCCACAGGAGGCAGATAACACTAATTTTTGCCATTATTAGTCTACAGGCGTGTGGAATAATACACATCATCTATCTTATGGCCCCATGTCAATATCATTCTTCTGTACAGCCATGGCTTTGGACAAAGCTTGGTTATAATTCAGTCATTTGTCGTAATGTAAACAATCTGTAACTATCACTTGGGAGATCAAAGATATACTCATGTACCTTATATGATTAAGGAATTTTGACCAATGCTACATCCTTTTAGGTTTGGAGTTTCTCTGTGGTTTAACAATAGAACTCCAAAAAATTGTACCATTAAGTAATCTGTTAATTCTTTTTCTTCTATAGGGAGCTCTCGCTCTTCTGAACCAGCTAACCAAAGTTTTGAGAGCTGTGTTAAGATAAATTCACACAGCTACAGGTAATTAAAAATATTTTTTCAAAAAAACAAATATGTTCTTGTACAAGAAATAGTTTTTATATATTCTGAACTATTGTAAAACCTTATTATTTAGACATGGGATAAAATTTAAGCAATTCACTTTTTTCTGAAACGATGAACAGTGGCACGATATTTTGATTTAAAGTTCAGTTTTAATATTTTCAGTAGCAGGTGAGAAAGATTCATATTTCTAGTGTTCTTTATAGTTTACCTTGTGGGCTTTTCATAGATGTTAAATCACTTAAGCTTCCAAGGTGTCATTGTGATGGATCATAGAGATGCTATTATCCATATCTTATACTTGAATAAACAGAGATGCAAAAGGTAACTAGTTTTCAGGGTCATAAAGATGAAAAAGTGATAGTTGCAAGGCTTGAAATTAAGCCTTCTGACATTAAGCCATTCTGTTATTTATTGTACTGCTTTTTAGAACTTCTTTATGATAATTTTCCAAATATTCTAAAATTTTGTATTGGCTGATTTCTTGATGCAATGGTAGCCTCTAAGGACACTGTCAGGCAAGCTATCCTAGAGGTCATGGAACAGAAAGGCCCTGAAACTGAATTAAGATGTTCAAATCACACCATTTATTAAACCAATTTAGAAGACACAGTGAAAAGCAACAGGAAAGATCCTGGATAGTTTGGCACACGTATCATCGGGTACCAGTGCCACTCTTACTTATTCCACATATTATCGATTGAATCTATCTGTAGCATGTCTGACAGGATTCTAACTTATTTACTATCTGTACTGAACATATATTATAACTCCTGCCTGTATCTCCCAAGTGATTTGCTTATTCTGTCCCTAACACGGTTTCCTCACTGTCCTATAAACTACTAGCTTACTTAGAGTCTGTTACAAGCATTTCATCCATCTTGTTTGTTTTTGTCTTCTGCAGCAGAACTGAATATTCTCATGTAAACTAACAGTAACTGAAACTCCTCTGAGGCATAAGCAAATGCCTCTGAGGACTGGCAATCACACAGGCTTATCTATAGGAGAAGTACTGCCTCCCAAATAAAACACAGTGTGTTCCACATCTTCATTCTTCCCAGTATTTCTGTATCAGGGAAATCAGGAGAAATGAAAAAGTAGGTGTTGAGGGGCACCTGGGGGGCTCAGTCAGTTAAGATCTGCCTTCAGCTCAGGTCATGATCCCAGGGTCCTGAGATCGAGTCCCGCATCGGGCTCCCTGCTCCACAGGGAGTCTGCCTCTGCCTCTCCCCTGCTGGTGCTCTCTCTCGCTCTTTCTCAAATAAAAGAAAAAGAAAGAAAATCGTAAAAAAAAACAAAGTAGGTGCTGACATCAAATTACGTGAACTTAAATCTTGCTTCTGCCACTTTATTAATGGTATGACCTTGGACAGGTTATTTCACCACACTCTAACCTGTTCTAAAACAAGGATCATACCTCGAAGATTGTTGTGAGAATCAAATATTGTAATACATTCAATGCATTTAATATACTGGACACATAGCAGGTATTCAGTAAATACTTTCAGCCAATGTTACCAGAAAGGGGGGAATGATTTACTATGTTGGTAGGGGACGTACTATAGACTCATGAATTGAGCCATTTATATGAGAGCTTCCTCTCTTCTACTAGTGGGAAAACATACCTCATATTTCTCAGGAATTAGGAAGAAACAAGCTGTTGCTATTTGGGCAGAGGTAGAAAGACAAGCACTATGAGATATCAGAACTCTTGTATTCTATGTTTATGTTTGACAAACTAAATCATCACATTCTAGAGCAGAAAATCAGAATTATATGTATATTCCATAACAGTACACTTCATTGGTAGTCCCTTATTTTCTAGTATTTGTTACATTATAAAGGAAGAATGAGAATAGGATATAGTGTCCTAGAAGTAATACTTGTGCAGAGAAAAATGGTGTGCATGTTGTATCCTTAGTCTTTCATGGGTCTTTCTTTGAAAAGGATTTTTTATGCTTCTGTTGCCTCTTATGCCTTCTGTTTTTAATAAACAGTTCCCGTATTAGTTTGCTGGGGCTGCCATAACAAATAACCACAAAGAGGTGTTTAAACAACAGAAATGTGTTGTCTCATAGTTCTGGAGGCTAGAAGTCCAAGATCAAAGTGTCCACAGAATTAGTTCCTTCTGAGGGCTCTGAGAAAGAATGTTCTGTGTCTATCCCATAGTGTCTTCTGGTTATTTGGCAGTCCTTGATATTCCTTGGCTTGTAGATACATCACCCAGATCTTCATATGATGTTCTCCTGTGTATGCCTGTCTTTAAATTTCCCCTTATAAAGAAAACAGTCCTATTGGATTAGTGGCTCATCCTACTCCAGTATGACCTCGTCTTAACCAATTACATCTGCAACAACCCTGGTTCCAAATAGGGTCACATTCTGAGGTATTGGGGGTTAGGACTTCAACATAGAAATTTTGGAGTGATACAGTTAGCTCCTAACTTTTCCCAATTTACATGTGATTCATCTCTGTAGACAACGATGCATGCCCTGAGATTCACCTAGGAAAGACGGTGTGGTTTTAGAGAATCTGCATCTGTTTTCATAATGGTGCTAGTCTCGGCACTTCTGCTACTGAGGTTGTATCTTCCCCACTCTGTTCCCCAGTCTAATTTCATTGCACTTTTTGTTTGTTTCTTTACTATCACTTACTCTATACACACGTTCTGGTCTCCTCCAACCTTGTCCCCAAATGAGGCTGTTATATTTTACCCCTTCTTCTCACTGAAAAATCTTTTATCTTTCACATCCTTACTTCCTACATGCTTCTTAAGCCCATTGTTATATGGAAGGTGCTCATTCAGGGGTTATCAAGAACCTTCTGAACAATAGCTTCAATGCTAATTCAGTTTATTCTTTCATAACAACTGACACCTAATTCCTTCCTTAGTGAAATTTACTCCTCCACTGGTTTTTGCGATACCAGTCTCACCACTTATCAATGGGATGTCCGCGTATCCGACTCTTCCTGTCGTTCCCCTGCCCTCATCTTTGCCTCCGCCTTTCCCACAGCACACCTCCTTTCCTAAGGATTAGTAGTATTAGCATTAAAATTGTGGAATGCTGTGGAGCAAGTAGACAAGTGAGGGCTAGCTAGATAATCTAACTAGTAATTATAACTGGAATTTATTAAGTATCTTCATAGAAGCAAATATTACAACACTTATAAATGAAACTTTAGCTCACCACAGTTTTTAAATGAGGAATTTTTATTATCTTAATTCATGGGTGAAAGAAATCCACAAACGTGGATAAACATTAGCAGTCCATTTAGGAAAGAGCATAATTTTTATAGTTAAACAGTAAAGATATCTTCAACAATAAACTGAGGAAAATTTCTATATTTCTTTCACTTTTTATATATATCTGTAGAAGATTGAATGTACCCTTGGTGATTACCAACGACTTGCTTTGCTCTCTTCATACTTAAGTATCTAGTTCTTTATACACATACAACACTGTTTAACATTTTCCTGTCAGAAGGCCAGATGTGACTCTAAATATTGAGATTTCGCTATGTAGCAATTAGTAAGACTTAAGGTACTACTATGTCACTATATTATCAGTATAATATCTGATTACTTGTGTGTATATGTTTAAAGTTAATCTTAACTGAGCTGTCTTAGAGAAGCTTTGTTTTTTAATAACAAAGAGCCTTTTTCTTCTTTTTTTAAGAAAAAAGGACATTTGTGTGTAGGGATTTTAACTTTTTATTAATTTTTCTTTTACCTCCCCAAAGAAATGAAGAAGTTGTGGCCAGATCTTCCTTTCCCATGCAGTTCTTTCCAATTAACAGTGCAGCTTTACCTCAAGAATATTTTTTCTTTCAGAAGATGGTAAGTTTGATATGCCTTTGGTTCAATATGTAATATAATACAGACTGTGATGGAACTTATGTTTCTCAAATCTAAACCTGGGGTGAAGGCAGAAGCTGCCCTTAGCACTGTCTCCGCAATGGCAGTCTGCTGCAACAACCAAGTCATCTTCAACCTCACACCTAGAACTTTAGCGAGTGTGTCAACACAAGATGGGTAGATAGTAGTGATGCTGCATTGTGGTCCTAGTACAATTTGAGCAGAGAGTTCTCATTTAAACTTTAATTTAAATTAGATTCTCAGTGTTAAACTACATTATTTCTAGAGACTCTCAATAATATGGTTCTGGCCTAGAAATCATAATTATGGTCACAATAAGTTAAAGGGGCACTTAGGAAATTTTTTTCTTCCAACTCCTCATTTTATACATAATGAAATTGAGGTCCAGGGGTATTAACCAATAGGCCCAAGACAGTACAGCTTGTTAGTGACAGACGTGGAACATTGTTGTGAACATCCAACATATATGTGAGCTTCAGATTTTTCAAATAGCCATTTTCATTTTGTTAACATAAAGAAAATGGAGAATTTAACTTTTGGAAAAAAATTTTTCTTAGTTACAGTGAGATATTAAGAAACAACCAGTTCTCATCCAAAACTGTCAATATCCTTCTTCCCAGCATTTTTATCCTTGGTAGAGATGAGAAACACACAGACACACACAGGTTTGTGTTTTCTCTATTAATCTTTAATCTACTTTGAATAGTTGGAAATTTGAGTTAAAAACAAGAAAGGGTCTCTCTATCTTAATAGTTGACAAACATGCTGTCCCATACTGTGGCAGTTAGCCACATGTGAGACCAAGGAGCAGAGTTTTTAGTTTTATTTAATTTTAAATTTTATTAAAATTTAAAAGCAGATACTTGGTTCAGTTATTAGAATATTTTTAAGAATATTTGCAGGAGGGGCACCTGGGTGGCTCAGTCGTTAAGCGTCTGCCTTCGGCTCAGGTCATGATCCCAGGGTCCTGGGATCGAGTCCCACATTGGGCTCCCTGCCCAGCGGGGAGCCTGCTTCTCCCTCTCCCACTCCCCCTGCTTGTGTTCTCTCTCTTGCTGTGTCTCTCTCTGTCAAATAAATAAAATCTTTAAAAAAAAAAAGAATATTTGCAGGAACTTGGGTATGTGAATCTACTTTTTCAAATGTAAATTTTAGGTAATCTAAATTCAGATCAAGTATTTTCAGGGAAAATGTTGCATCCACATTGAGATGTGCTGCAAGTATAAAATGCACACCAGATTTCAAAGACTTAGTATGGAAAAAGGAAAGTAAAATAACTCATTAATAATTTTTATGTTGTTTACATGTTGAAATGACAATATTTGGGATTTGGGGGGATAAATAAAACACATCATTAGTGGCACCTGTTTTTTCTATATTGCGGCTACTAGAAGATGTAAAACTGGCTTGTATTCTATTTCTGTAAGGCAGAATCTGTATTGTAGGAAGCTGTACACTACCTTGAATCTTTCCATTAACAATTTAAAGGAACTACCACATTCTTGTTTTGGAAAGTTACTGTCCTAACTCGTGGTTGAGTTTGCCCGTGGTTAGCTGTATAATGCATGTAGACTGTTAACTTTTTCTTGTAACGTTTCAGGCTTGTTTTGCTAGATGATTGTCTTTTTTCCCCAGCAGTGGCATGCCTATAATCCAGCCCTGCAGCTGCCGTATTATGAGATGGCAGCACCGCTTCCTAATAGCACGTCTGCGACGTCGTCACTAAATTGTGCCCCAGATCTGGAGGCTGGACCCAGCTCTTACGAATGGACTCACCAACAGCCCAGTGACCCTGACCTTTATCAGACGAATAAACGAAAGAGGCAAAAACAAACCAGTGACAGCGATAGTAGCACAGAAAACAAGAGAGGAAATGAATATAGCCAAAAATTCCGAAAGTGTAAGAAAAAGAAAAGATACTAGCATTATGTTCACATGAAATTTGCCTACCCTGGTCATCATTTTCTTAAAAGAAAAAAAAACAAACACCTGTATTCTTCTAAATGACCAATCTCGTGGCTTTCTTGTGTTTTTCGAAATATATAATATGACATCTGATTTGCTATTTCATTTTTGTCTTGAATGACAAAAACATAAATAATATAATGTAGTACTTTTTGTAATGGTATTTTTGACGCATTGTCAACAAGAAATATACTTTGAGTTGTTATATTTTAGTACTGATGATGAAATTGCATGAAATTATCAGTCAGAAGTCACTCACTGAGCCCTCGTGGATAAGGCACCCTTGCTCTCCTAGTCTGTTGCCTGTATGGAGTGGGGAATCTTCTGAATGAAACTAGTGCAACTATTTAGGGGTTTCATGTTGTTCCTAACAAAGACGGAAAAGCAGGCTTTAGTTTCCTTTGTGAATAACATTTTATTTTTTATGTCTAAATATATTCATTCTGAGCCTTACTTTCCTACAGGTTTATATCATAAAATGAGGATATCTGACCGTGATACCAAAGGAAAGCTGATTATCATGGGACTAGTTTTTAGATCCTTCCTTTTTTATACGAGTGTATATAAATAGGAATACCTGCCTCTTTACTTCTCACTTAATTGTATTTCATGGAAATTAGTTGGCTAGATCAGTATTTATTATCCACCTCTTTTGCCAACTGGGTTTGAGATAGTATATTTGACATACTTAAATCTTGATAATGAACAATAAATAGAGTGATATTTCATTAATATATGATATTTAATATTTATTATCAAATCAGGTTTCCTGTTTCTGGTACATTTATTTTTAGAAGACATAGAATACATGTAAAATTAATGGTTTATTTGGACACTTTGTTAACTTTGTAGCTCATCATAAGCTACATATGATGCTGCATATGAACTACAAGTACATAATGATGAAAGTATTTATTTACTAAAGCTAATTAAAAGAATCCTGCAAAAGCCTTGCTTAGATACTTCTTTTGCAGGTTGCATAGCACTTTATAGATCTTTATTTAAAATAACAAAGATGTTTTTAGCAAAATGAGTAACTGAATTTAACTTTTGATTATAAATATACAATGCAGTAGAGTTTTAAATATAAATACTAATCCATTTCCATCTGAGGAACATGAAAAATTAAATACTGCTTGATATAGCTTGATCTATATATACTGTATGTACCTGAATAATCAGACTAAAAGAGATGATCTTTTTTTTTCTTTTTACCTTCACATTTTTGCAGTTTAAAAACATTAACTTCACCTCAGCCTTTTTTTCAACTCTTATACCTATAGTTCACCTTAGCCCTACATTATTTCATAGTGATTGGCATTATCAAAAATATGTACATAAGAAATGTCTCTTAGCAAGTAAGAGTGCATATTTGTAACAGAATTACCTTGAAATAACTGCTACATGAACTGAAATCTTAGAACTGCGAGGAATTCTTGCAACTTCTTCCATCACAGGCAGGAATTACCCCGATACCAACTTTAGACCCCGCTACCAACTTTAGACAGTCAGCCAATTTGAGCCAACCAGAAGGTAAATACACCTATTTGCCCTTGCTGTCTTTCATTGTTAAAATAAATAGGAAACTTTCCTTAAAATGTTACTATAATCTACAATTCTATATAATTTTAAATTACCGGTTTTCCCAGTGCTGTGTCTTTGAGTTAAAAATTATATAAATTATTTGCCTTAGAGGGTTTTATTTTTTTTAATTTTAATTCTCCATTCTCAAAATCTATTTTATGTATGTGCACATTCTGTTGTAAATGCTAGGAGAAGCCTGGACTTTGAGAACCAAATAAGTTATCTTTTTATTCTCATATTCACTAATTTTTTAATGAATTTTTATAATGCATCAGGCAGTGGCAAAACCATTGAGAAAAATTACTTAGAATTAAAGTTGGTCAGAAAGGTCAACATACACCCTTGAAATTTTTACTGAAATTATGCATCCTGAGCTATGGTTTCAAATAGCTATGTGTAGCTCTTAAGACGGTTGTCACCTTTGAATTCCTAGCATTAAATGCAATTATTATAAGATTAGCAACAAATTTGTTGACAAAGTTCTGTTGTAATAATGTTATCTGTTTAGAGTGTAATGAAAGAAAAAGTTAAGAATTATTATACTTTCTTTAGTACTGTCCAGGTGCAGGAACATTGTACACTGAGTAGTCAGCCTCTTCCTTTGTGTGGCTAAATACTAATAAATTGTTGGGCAATTAGAAAGTGAAATTTTCATCTCTTGCCAATACAGTACTTCTGAAACCATATTCCCAGACCGTTTCCTCCAGTGCCTACTGAACATTCCCTCCTGGATGTCTCATTAGCAATACAAGCTCAACACTTTCAATATTACCCCAATTTTTTCCTCCCCCAATATTTTCTTCTGTGATCAGTGGGGGCCAATATTTCACTATGGACTGGGTGCTGGAGTGTTGGAACAATTGTTGACCTCACTTCAGTTTCAGTCTCTCTTAGCCCATGCGCCTACTTCAAGATCATGAAGCACTCTTGATGTTAGGCACTTAAGGAAATGAAAATAAGCCCATTTATTGGGACTGAGCAGAATGCAAAGATAAAGGGGATACCAGTTATTCAGCCCCATCTCCATTTAAATATGCTTAAGGACTGGGCATATTCTCCTCAGGGCGGATGTGCCTCATGACACATGCGGCTTACATAGCTGCCCCTGGGTGATGGTGTGGCTGTTTGGTTCCCCCATCTTCCTTGTCCCTAGGAAGAAAGGCTGGAGGAGCAGGGTTGGCTTTTAGAATACCATCCCAAAGAACTGATGGAACATCAGCTGAACTACTCAGGTCTGTAGTCAAAGCTCAGTTAAGTGTCCATATTCTACCTCTATTTTCTATTTCTATACATCCTAGTAAAGCTAGTTACATCAGAATTAAGAGCCTCTCATTAATTTATTTCCCATTAAGAAATGTGAATTAATAGCCTGGGTTTGATTTTGGGTAAAATGAGGACTAATACATAAATCTCTACAGAAACTATATTTTAATGCAGAAAATTCAAAGGACACCTTTTTAACAAAGGATGATGTCTGCTTCTATGCCTCAAGCCTGAGGAAGTTCAGTGAGCACAACTCCAGTTTGCATTAGTGATGATGTTATTTGATCAGAATGGGTCCTACGGGGTCACATGATACCGCAACTGTGGACTAAGTCTATTACCAGTCATGCCCAACCTGCAAAAATTACTTCAGGTGCCTGCAGAAACTGCCTTAGCAGGTGAAATCAAGTAGTCTGTTATCTGGTTCCCTGTAAAATTTCCTTTCCAGCTTCTAATACCATCTTGTTATAATATTAACAGGTTTTATAAGGATTAAGAAACACATGTGCTATTTGCACTGTAATTAGAAAACCTAAACAGTATGTAAGGATAGACAGTCATATATTTCCTGTGTTATAAACTCTGGGAATAGTTGGCACCCAACAAGCTTACATAATATCTGCTGCAAGGAACCTGGATCTAACAACCCCTGTTTCAACCACTTGACCCATTGTTTGGGGAGCTTTGTGAATGAAAACATGCTTTAAATGAATACTGTTGGTCATTCCAACACACTATTTGAAACCTGATAATTATTGTTTTGCTTCTATTTCTATATGAGACAATTAGTAATAACCTGGATAGGAAAATAACTCTCGCCCCAGCTGTTGCCCCAGGCTGATAACAAATCTTCATCGATTTTATCCCACCTCCAGGTTAATCACAAGGGAAACATTGCAGACTCTCCTGCATGCCAATCAAAACCCTGGGAGTTACTCTAGACAGTGCCTTTCACTTCATTTCTAAGTGGTCATTAACTCCTCATTGTGACCTTGTTCAGGTTCTTTTCATTTCCTACTTGGAGTATTCATTAAAGCAAATCAATCAACAAGGAATGATTATCATTCCAAACACAGATTTTGGTGCTGAGGCGACAGCGTCACTGGAAAAGTTTGATCCCAACATTCAAGAGTTTATGATTTTCCAGCATAAATGGACAGTTAGGAAGGTGATTTCAGGATAATGCTACAACAATAGAGGTAAACACAGAATGCAATGATGGGAGGGCATGAGAGTCTCCATTCCTCAAGAAAATTAATCCTGGGAGGAAGAAAGGAAAAGAAAACCTGAATACACACACACAAAAAAAAGGATATCTAGGAGTCCAACAATTTTCTATCCTGACTCTCAACTGTCCTCACATATTTAGCCCTGCTTTTCACCTGTCCTTGGAAGAGTGTCTCCAAGTATTAAATCTGTACAAGTAAAACGGCTTGCCTCTTGTCAGTATCACCCCAACCTCTTAAGGATACAGGAACTTGAGTTATGATAATTTTTTTTAAAAAAATCATGTTCTTATGGAACAGTCTAGTGGAAAGAGAATAAGATAAATAACATATAAAGTTAGATGTTAATAACTGATAACTGCTGAGGAAAACGATTTTTTTTTTACAGGAAATGTTTAGGGATTAAAAACTCAAAGCAGGAGGGAAAGTAAGCCATGTGCATATCTGAGGGAAGAACACCAGGCAGAGGAAACAGCAGATGTAAAGGCCCCATGGAGGAAGCATTCCAGGGAAGAAAGGGAAGGAAGCTCTAATATGGTGGAGGAGGTTGATCACAGGTGAGATGTGAGCAGAAGATAATGGGAACTCATAGGCCATTGTAACAACTTGGACTTTTAATGGGGATGTCTTGTGGATGGGGTGTGGGGACAAGTTCTGACATATCAAGACTATTGAAGTTACCCAGTCAAGAGAAGATGGTTGTTTAGCCTAAAACAGTAGCAATAGAAGTGGTCAGATTCTAGATGTATTTTAAAGGTAAAGCTGACAATTCACTAAGCATTCTAATCCTGGGAAAGAAGGGTCAACAATGACTCCAAGTTATCATTTATTGATATGGGCAAAACTATGGAGAAGCAAGTTTTAGAGCAGGATCTGGAGCAGAATTTTGGACATGTTAATTATGATTTGCATATCAAAAATCTAATAGGAGATATCAAGAAATTTGTATATATAAGTCTGGAGTCCAGGGGAAAGGTCAAGGTTGAAGACTTAAACATTAGCATTATTGGCATATCAATGGTATTTCAAGTCTCAAGACTGGATAAGATCATCTAAGAAGTGTGTGTAGATAGGAGGTGAGCCCCAAGGTCTGTGCCCTGAGTATTGCCAGTATTTTGTACCTTAGGGAGATGAGGAAGAACCTCCCATAGAATGACAAGCAGAATATGGTGTCTGGGAATCCAAGGGAACAAAGTGTTTCCAGAAGGAAGAAATAATTAGTTGTGTCAAATGTTACTGATAGGTCATGTAAGATAGGGACTCAGAATTGGTCACTGGATTTAGCAATGATGCTTCATAAAGACATTTTGGGTGAATGATTCTGGCAAGAGCATGATCAGAGCCGTTTCAAGTGAGGATAGAGGAAATAACTGATGGACTGCAAGAAGAGATAACTTATGCAAGTTTCTTGCTGTGAAAGGGAGGAGAGAAATAGGACCATAACTCAAGGAAGATAACATGATTAAGAGAGATTTTTGTGGGTTGCTTAGTTTTCTTAAAGATCTGGAGAATGCCTAAAATTTTGTTATTGTCCCTTTTCCCAATCTCTGCTGCTAAAATACTTTTTTTTTTTTCAATATGTCAGTATGTCAGGTTTAAAAAAAAGTTTTTACTGATTTTTAAATCCTCTTTTACCTTAAGAAAATTTGCTCTTTGTTATATATATGTAAATAATTTTCCAGTTTATTTTTTCTGTTTTCTTGCCAGAGCAGGAGGTTTTAATTGTCATATAGTTAATATATTGTCATACATATTAGTCTTTCTTATAGTTTGGGTGGTTTTTTTTTTTCCCCCAGAGAGCCTTTCACAGTCAAAGATTAAGAGAAAATCTATTGTGTTTTCTTTTAGAATTTTGCCAAATTCAATTTTATATATAAATCTTGGATCATGGAGTGCTTTATGAGGATATGAAGATTAAATGTTTAGATTTTTGTACAACATAAGCAGTTTTGAGTTTCTTTCTGAATGCTTGCCTGAAGGTTTTTTTATATTAAAATAGCAATGGTGTTCCTATGTTAGGTAATCCTGTAGAGGATACAGTCCTGAGGGAAGGAGTGAATTTTCCCACTGACTGAATTTATTGCCCCCACCCATTGTAATGGGAGTGTGAAACAAATTAAGTTGAAGAGGGTGCCTGGGTGGCTCAGATGGTTAAGCGTCTGCCTTCGGCCCAGGGTCCTGGGATCGAGCCCCGCATCGGGCTCCCTGCTCCTTGGGGAGTCTGCTTCTCCCTCTGCCTCTCTCTCTCTCTCTGTCTGTCTCTCATGAATAAATAAATAAAATCTTAAAAAAAATAAACAGTACAGTCAGCAAAGGGCTCGAATAAAGTAGATTTCGTTTCCGCCTGAGGTGACAAGGTAAAGTTTATGAAAGTGGTGATAAATTTAGAACAATGTGTGGTATTTTGAAACATCCAGAATGAGGACGTTATTTCTCAGCAAAATGAACAGTTTAGAGGTAGGAAAGTGACAACGTAATCAGAATATGGCCAGTAAAATTAGAGGAATTTAAGGAACTGAAGTAAGATACAGTTGATGGCATTTAGAAACTTAAAAGTCAACTAAAATTTAAGTCAGGGGAATCTTAAGTAATAATATGACACACTTTAAAACAGCCTCGGAAATATGTCTGCTGTCAGCAAAAATTTTAAGAAAAAAGTTGAATGAACCTCTAGGGAAAGTAAATCGTCAGCTGTTAAGGAGCAGGGTTTTCTGAAAATAACCCACATACCTACTTTGACAAGGAGCTAGCCTAAATAAGGATTTCCTACTGCTTCTTCCAGGCAGAAGGGTTAAACTCAAGCTCAGTTTCCTGGGGACAAGGGGCTTCCTCCCACTCCCCCACCCCCACAAGGGGCGCTGCAACTTCCCCAGGTCTTCAAGCTCAGGGCAGCACCTGCAATGGCCACCCAAACTCACAGACACACAACTTCAGCTTCTCTGAGGGAATATTGGGAGGATGGCAAACAGTGCCTTCTCTTGTCTTGCTCTGTGGTTCAATGGAGTCTCCTCTTCAACCCATCAATGGGACGGTGAGAAATTCATCCTGAGTCCTATTGCAAGACACTTGGTGACTCCAAAGTGACCCATCCAACAGACATCAAATTTTAAGCTATTTTTTGAAACCAAGGACACAAACATTAAGAAAATGGATCTCTTTTCCAAATTATCATGCTATAATTTATTTTCCTTTATAAAGACATTTGAGTTTAACTTCATAGGAAGAAGTGGTATATGTGCAAGACGGATAGCTTGAATTACCAAGCTAGATAGCGTTAGGAAGAAAACTTTCCTCTTACCAACTTAGGCGTAAGTAGTCTGGGGCCTGAAAATTAAATTGACAAAGGTTAACTAATTAATTTTGGTTAAATTATTTCTCTGAATTAATGCCTTTAAGAAAAGTTTAATTCACATGCACGTGGGAGCATAGTATAAGGACTGACTCCTCAAATTGCAAGGGACAAAGAGGGCGCCTGGGTGGCTCAGTTGGTTAAGCGACTGCCTTCGGCTCAGGTCATGATCCTGGAATCCTGGGATCGAGTCCCGCATCGGGCTCCCTGCTCAGCAGGGAGTCTGCGTCTCCCTCTGACTCTCCCCCCTCTCATGCTCTCTCTATCTCATTCTCTTCTCTCTCAAATAAATAAATAAAATCTTTAAAAAAAAAAATTGCAAGGGACAATGGTTTATATGCCAGCTTAACAAACAAGGGGGGTTGGTGGGTTAGGGCTTCAGTGGGAAAGTGTGGAAGGTTCTGTTGTTCGCATATGTTTACATGTGCTTTCATCCAGGTGCTGATGGGCATCTCCTTCCTGGCTTGCAGCTCCCCCAAAGGGGTATTTATGACAGCTGAACTCTCATTTCCAGGGCTAAGGAGCAGTCTTCCCTCAAACAGGAAACCCCTTCCGAGGAGGGTTTATGGCTCCGCTTAAGTCAGCAAAGGGAAGTTAGATAAGGTTTCTTTCTGAGAAAGGCTGCTATTTGTTCAGATGTTTTCAGTTTAAAGTTATCCTCATACCACTCTGGTGGGTTATTGGTCCCTTTAATAGCAAATACGCTTGCTTGTTTATATTTATGTAAGGAACCCAATACTACATTAAAAAATTTAAGCCTTTCTTAAATGGTGAAAATTCAGTAACCCTGAACTGCATTTACTATGAGCTAAGGCATTTTTGGTTCAACTAACATATGCCTCTGTATGCATATCCCTATATCGTACTACTTTTATGTTCAAATACGTGTGAAATACTTTGGTCTGAAAAATTGGCATGTTTCCTTAGCCAGAGATTCTTAAATTCGTGATTATATTGCTTTAAAATTTAATTAAAATCTCCTGAGCTTGAAACCTCATCCCTAGGCAGTGGCAAAGCTCAGGGCCATGTCACAAGATTTTGGAAAGCAAATCAGACCAGCCACGTGGCCGAATTTCCTCCCTCAGAATACGTGCACACAGGAAGAGTCTGATCAAAATAAATGTCATGTTCAGAAAACAAGATAAACTGCAAAACATCAGCCTATGGGTTGTACGTGAAATTGGGAGTGGGGCGGTTACAAGCCGTTTCCTTGATGGAAATCTCAGGTCTGTCTTTCTCACAAACCGGTACCACCTCCACCTTCTACCTACAGATTATCCAGCTGCCCACACAGCAGCTTCTTCCCTCCTTGTCCCCCAGCAGCAAGTAGGAACCTTATGAAAGAATTGTGCAGAATATCTAAGGTACTTTTCTGAAGAACGCTGCAGATAAACTCGCTGAGCTGCTTCAAAGAACTAAATTTTCAGGCAATAGTAAGAATGTTCTTAATTCGTTAATCAAACTTTCTTTGTTTACTGCTAAAATAATACTGGATTTGGGGAGTAGGAATGAATGAATGAATGAGGAGCTGAAACTGTACAAGGTTAATAATAACTACTATGGGGGCGCCTGGGTGGCTCAGTCGTTAAGCATCTGCCTTCGGCTCAGGTCCTGATCCCAGGGTCCTGGGATCGAGCCCCACATCGGGCTCCCTGCTCCGCGGGAAGCCTGCTTCTCCCTCTCCCTCTGCTGCTCCCCCTGCTTGTGTTTCCTCTCTCGCTGTGTCGCTCTCTGTCAAATAAATAAATAAAATCTTAAAAAATAATCATCATCATCATAATAATAACTACTATGTATTCAGGCCATTGCATGCCAGACTTTAGTCCTGAGGAAAACAGCCTATAAATGAAGAAGCTGAGGTTCACTCAGTTGACCAAAACACATCTTTTTTCTGCAGAGAAAAGCTAGAATATAAGTCTGGTGAGGCCTGACCTGATCCAGTGCTCTAAATATTAATTACCACACTGTTGGTACTAAAAATTTACTTGCAGGATCTATAATAACTGGTCAGAGCTTTTGAATGAAAATTTGTAAACAGGTATCATAATTACCTCATGCTAGGATTGATGTCATTGTCACTTCTATGTATAAACCTGGGCCCAATGGTCAGTGTGACTAAAAATGAGGCTCTCCGTAAAGACTCTGCCCTAACTTAGGATAAATTTAAAATCTATTAAAGTTACTCTGGAAAAATTCAATGGCGGCTTTCCAACACTGTTCGGTGTAAGTGAACCATTTTATGACAAAACTGCTTTTTTTATCCTTTGATACCCTAATCCTATTTCAGTTCTATTTCCCCAAGTTTCAGTTGTCTTTTTCCATAGAATATGCACCATTTAGGAAATATAAGCATGAGAAATTTTATTTAAAAATTTTTATTGTGTAGTTGACACACAATGTTACATTAGTCTCAGGTATACGACATAGTGATTCAACAACTCTATACGTTTTGCTATGCTCACCATACAATGCTATTGCAACATCACTGACTATATTCCCTAAGCTGCACCTTTTATCCCCATAAACATGAGAAATGTTAAATGGATTAGTTGAGTGTTTGTGTGTGTGTTGAAGAAGACGGACATCAGTAGCAAAAAATTTAAAAGAATTTTTTAAATGCAAGAAAACCACCTCCTGCAAAGATGAGTGACCATGAAAAGCCACCTTCTTAATGAATTTTAAATACTTCACTTTTTGTGTTTGCTTGGTTAAATTTTTATGTCACTAGCTTAAAGAAACCTGAAATTGCAGCATATTGACTACATTGAGATTTGAAAGGTACGCTATAAAGCAGGGTTGTTGCCCATAGTGTGGAGCTGTATGAGGTTAATAATCATAATAACCACTATTTATTCAGGTTACTGCATGCCAGATGTTAGTCCTGAGGAAAACACCCTATAAATAAAGATGTGGAAATTCTCCCTGGAATTGTTAAGTTCAATATGAAGGTCTATAAAGAGTCTAGTCCTCCATTTTGGAGTTCAGGAAACTGATTATGTCCGCACACATATTGTGGATTGCCTCATATTAAATAATCTCATTGAAAGACCAATCCTCCCTCACCATGATCACATTGTAACAGCCATTTTGATAAAAGGACTCTTGTTTCCTTAGTCATAGATGTTTAGAGCAGCTACATGTATAAAACGCAACCCAAACCAATCCTTGTCACTTCCCACTTGCGGTCAAAAGTGCTTGGTTGGGATTGGCACCCAATCTGACTGAGGTGGCTCAATCACGGTCTCTTCTGCTGGAAAGTACAAAAAGGAAACACAAGTGGCTTATTCAAAAAATGAAAATTTGGGAGCTTTCTATTGCTGGCTTTTCATCTTGTGGGTAAGGAAAACAGATGAAGTCCTTTACAGAATAGAACAACATGGATATGTGGAGAAAAGCAGAGACAAAAGAGAGTAATAAAGACATCTGAGACCCTCATTCAGAAAAATCTACCTAAGCCCCCTGTAGTTTTACAATAAACTCCCTTCTTTTGCTTAGGTTTTCGATTTATATTCTAAATGATGCACTCTTTAAATCCAAGCATTTATTGGAAAGTTAAGGACCCTAGGTTTCGCTGGTAGTGATCTGTGTTAAAATCTGGGTTCCCTCACTTTCTGTTGTTACTCAGGGTGAGTTGATTAGCAGTTCTTGTTTTGGTTTTCTCTTCAGAAAGATTTTGCTAATTTACATTTCTATCAGCAGCATTAGGTCAGGCTGCTATAACAAAGTACCATTGACTGGGTGGCTTATAAAGAAAAGAAATTTATTTCTCACATTTCTGGAGGCTGGGATGTGCAGAGTGCCAGTATGGTAAAGTTCTGGTAAGAACACACTTCCAGGTTGCAGACAACACTTCTCTTTGTATCTTCACATGGCAGAGAGCGCAAAGGTGAAGCAAGCTCTGTCCTGACTCTGAGGGCACTAATCCCCTTCATGAAGGTTCCCCACTAATGACTCATCTACTCCTAATCATCTCCCAAAGGCCCAACCTCCTAATACCATCAGGGGTGAGGTTTCAACATATGAATTTTAGGGGAATACAAACATTCAGTCCATGACAGTATGAGACAGCGAGCTCATTTTCCAACAACCTTACCCTCATTCAATATTTAATTTTTTTTATAATTGCCAATCTAGTAAGCCAAGTATGCTATTTTTTCTGTTTAAATTTTCATATATTTTGTTATAAATAAAATTTATGAAGAAAAAGAACGTGAGCCCTTTTTCTAACTTACTGATCATTTCTAGTCTGTGTGAATTAAGACCTTTGTCCATTTTTTTCCTCATATTTTTCTTAATTATTTTAAGGGGGTCCTTATATAGAAGGAATATATTGATTAACATTTACAATTGTTGCAAATATTTCTTTGTGTGTCATTTGCTTTCAGGTTTGTTTACGTACCTGTGAGCTGGAGAATTTAGCTTGTACTCAAGTCTACCATTTCCTCCTCTATGGTACCTGCCTTGCATGACATTCTCAGGAAGCCTTTTTTTACTATTAAATTATGTGACTATTTCCAGGTTTTCCTCTGGCATTTTATTTAATACTTAGCATTAAAATATAAATCAAGGGGTGCCTGGGTGGCTCATTCGGTTAAGCGTCTGCCTTCAGTTGGGGTCATGATCTCAGGGTCCTGGGATAGAGCCCCAGGTTGGGCTCCCTGCTCAGCAGGGAATCTGCTTCTTCTTCTCCCTCTGCCCCTTTCCATCCCCCCCCCGCCAACTCATGCTCCATCTTGGTATAAGTTAAGAATCTAACCTTATTCATTCTCCATATGGTTAGTTAAAATGACTCCTTTGTCAAATAATAAATTCTTTCTTGTTTGTGTTTCTGTGCTTTTTATTCTATTCCATTGAACTATCAGGCTTTATACAAGTACTACATTGTTTTAATTATTCTAGCTTCAGAATATAAGATTCTATCTCCACAGCATTTTGCCTCTCCATAAAACATTTAAATCAATAAAATTTTATTGCAGTTAAAAATTTTTTTGTGCTTGTTTTATTGTACTGATGTAAAATCGTTTAAATTCAAGAACTACTTGCCGGTGATTAAATAAGGAAACTGGCAAAATAATCACCTTGAAGGATTAATTTTTTTTTAAAGATTTTATTTATTTATTTGAGAGAGAGAATGAGAGAGAGCACATGAGAGGGGTTAGGGTCAGAGGGAGAAGCAGACTTCCTGCTGAGCAGGGAGCCCGATGTGGGACTCGATCCAGGGACTCCAGGATCATGACCTGAGCCAAAGGCAGTCGCTCAACCAACTGAGCCACCCAGGCGCCTTTGAAGGATTAATTTTGCTTTGGAATTCCTTTCACCTCTTTTCTAATATGATCTAAAATATCCACAGAATTACTTAAAGTCCTGGTAATTTATTTGAAAAATATATATGTAAAGTCTGCCCTCTTGTGCCAATGTAATTTACATTTTGTCAATCACTCCAGTTTTAAGTAGTCTCTATGATGAAAAGGATAAAACAGAATCCGTATTTTTGAACATTTTATTTGAATGTGTCATTAGAAATAAATAATAAGGGCTCCTGGGTGGCTCAGTCGCTAAGCATCTGCCTTTGGCTCAGGTCGTGATCCCAGGGTCCTGGGATTGAGCCCCATATCGGGCTCCCTGCTCAGCGGGAAGCCTGCTTCTCCCTCTCCCACTCCCCCTGCTTGTGTTCCCTCTCTCGCTATCTCTCTGTCAAAAAAAAAAAAAAAGAAAGAAAGAAAGAAATAATAAGATGGGGCATCTGGCTGGTTTAGTCGGTTAAGCAAAGAAGTCTTGATTTCAGCTCAGGTTATAATCCCAGGGTCGTGAGACTGAGCCCCTCATTGGGCTCCATGCTCAGCAAGGAGTCCACTTAAGATTCTCTACCTCTTTGCCCCTCCCCCCCATAAAGAAAGAAATCTTTAAGAAAAGAAATAAATAATAAGAGAAAGTGAACAATCTAAAGTTGCTCTTTTTTCCTTTCTTTTTTCTCTCATCTTTGTTGATAGCTCTTGTATCGAGAAATTTTTCTTCTGCAAATTCTTTGCCATTTATAAAAATGTGTTAATTCTATTTTCAGTGGTATTGACACATAATACTTAAAGAGGACTAAACATCTCATGGTCCTTAAACATATATTTCTATGTCAGAGAGGTGTTTCTCCATGGAGAGCCCTCCGATGGCATGGTCCTCTAATATCCACAACCAGAAAGAGCCTAATCCGAAATCCAGAACTGGGGACAGTTTTGCTCCTGGGAATGAATATAACATGACCTCCAGTTAAAGAGCAGAAAATACTAGTGTTATTGGAGATCGTCAAGCTGGAAGAGACTTCAGAAGACCGCAAGGCTTTGAAAAATAATAAGGAAATTGTTATTGAAAAGTTTGGAAACATAGCTTCCTGTCATAATGTAGAGAGTAAAGAGGGTATTTAATGAATTCATGGATCTAGCTGGAGAGATTTATAGGCAGAATGTGGAAAATTCCAACAGGCTTCTAGCTTCCTATAATTAAATACAAGATGGAAGGGGGGATGGGAAGAGGAAGAGAAACTAAAGAAGGAACTATACAATTTTCATTTGGATTTTAAGAATTTAGACAAAATATAAAGGGTCCAAGGATTTGGGGGGTTGAAAATAAAATTGGTTTTCATCCTCAGCTATTCCCAGAAAAAGATTCTCAAAGAAAGAAATAGCTTTAGCACATATAAAATCCAGCACACTAAAAGAGACTCAGGGTAAGGATTGCAAGTGTGTGGCTTCTATAAATCCCTTTGCTGATACCTCAAAAACAAAGCAAAGCAAAACAACACAAAAGACTAAACTCATCCCTCCTAGGGCTCTACAGGATGCCCCACAGCATTCTTATTGTTGCTCTTGGCCCAAGGTCTCTCCTCTAAGAGCCTGTCTCAGGAAAGAAAGAAAGAGAGAGAGGGAGGAGAGAGAGAGAGAGAGAGAGAGAGAGAGAGAGAGAGAGAGAGAGAAAGAAAGAAAGAAAGAAAGAAAGAAAGAAAGAAAGAAAGAAAGAAAGAAAGAAAGAAAGAAAAAGAAAGAAAGAAAATGGGAGGGGGCGGAAGGGGAGGGGAGGGAAAGGAAAGGAAAGGGAAGGGAAGGGAAGGAAAGGAAAGGAAAGGAAAGGAAAGGAAAGGAAAGGAAAGGAAAGGAAAGGAAAGGAAAGGAAAGGAAAAAAATAGTGTGTGTATATGGTTTATGCTTAATATCATGGATTTTAAAAGTACAAAATAAGAAGTCTTTGGACTTTCCCAATTTACTATGGGCAGGAAGCAGGCTGAGAAACTCACTTTGTTGCAAAAACTTGACTATCCCGTCTAGATAAGGACCCAAAACGCAAAACCAAGAACTTAGAAAGCAGTGCTAAGAGCCAAGGAGAATCATTCCCAGGAGCAAAACTCCCCAATTCCGTATTTCACAATTACTAACCCCAGTAATTGCTGCACCTCTGATTCCGTCCCTATTTGAACTGGGGATCTTACTACACTTATTTTTGGCTCACCATCATGTGCTGGTAGAAAAACTTTAAAACTGTAGGGGCACCTGGGTGGCTCAATCGGTTAAGCCTCTGCCTTCAGCTTAGGTCATGATCCCAGGATCCTGGGATGGAGCCCCGAGTCGGGCTCCCTGCTCGGCGGGGAGTCTGCTTCTCCCTCTCCTCTGCCCCTCCACCTCCCCCTGCTTGTGCTCTGTCTCTAAAATAAATAAATAAAATCTTAAAAAAAATAACTTTAAAAAGCTCTCTTTAGCGGGCGCCTGGGTGGCTCAGTTGGTTAAGCAACTGCCTTCGGCTCAGGTCATGATCCTGGAGTCCCTGGATCGAGTCCCGCATCGGGCTCCCTGCTCGGCAGGGAGTCTGCTTCTCCCTCTGACCCTCCCCACTCTCATGTGCTTGCTCTCTCTCATTCTCTCTCTCTCAAATAAATAAATAAAATCTTTAAAGAAAAAAAAAAAAAAGCTCTCTTTAGCTTACAGTTTATCCGAGAGGGAGGAACCATGCTCCAGGAGCCAAAGAACCTCACCCATGCCTGGACCTGAGTTAGATGATGACCACCTGAGCCTGATGCTGTACCATGAGAACCCCAGGGGTCACAGGAGGGGCTGAATGTGTTTTCTCTATAGTCAGAGGGCAGGCAAATTCTCACACAATAAAGATGACCGTAAGTTCTTTGGCACTCTCCTCATTGAGTTAGGGGGTGTTTGTCTCTTCCCCTTGAATTCTTAATGGGCTCTCTGACTGCTTTGGCACATAGAATATGGATGAAGTGATTAAGTGCCAGTTTCTGGTTCCTAAACCTTAAATAATTAATGGTTCCACTTTCTGTATCTTAGAATACTTACAGTTGGAGTCTTGACTCTCCCTGTAAGCAGTTCGGCTGTGGGGACGTCCTGAGATAGGGAGAAAAGCACAGATGAATCTAACCTTCCAACAATTCCTGCAAAGGCCAGGCATCTGAGTGAATCCATTTTGGACCCATCAGCTGAATGCCACCAAAATGACTCCAGCCAACACCACAGGGAGCAGAAGAACTTCACAACTGAGCCCTGCCTACATCTCCTACCCACAGAATCATAAAATGTCATAAAATGTTTTGGTTTTTAACCACTTAGGTTTTAGCCACTTTGGAGTTGTTTATTGGCCTGTCATAGATAACGGGAACGTTTCAGTGTGAGACATCTCAGTCTGTGGCTGGTGGGACACACTGAAAAAGCATTCATATCATTTTAATACGGAAAAGAAGAACTACTGTTTCCCTTGATCTTCTTGGGGTGAAGATGGCCTCAGGGGCAGGTATTGTCCTTTCCCCATACAATACATTTTTCCAGCACCACATTTACTGGATTTGTAAGCTTTATGAATTTTGGAGTTCAGTAACTGGAGACTATAGATATAATATAGATATAATACTCTACATTTTCCTCCCAAGCTTTATTAATAAAGATTGTTATGTTTTGGTCACTCCTTGTCTTCTCATATCTTTGAAATTCAGATGGAGCTATGGGGGGATATTTTTTCATCCCTCTCTAAAGTAGTTCTGCCAAGCCCAATTTCCAAACTTTTAATGCAATCAGATTGGTTTTATTTGTTTTTAAATACTAGTGAAATGGAGAGGAAAGAGCTGATTTTTTTTGTCACGTTCCATTAACCAATGTAAATAACTTTTCCATATGCTCACTGAAAAATTTAAATGCATTTCTGCAGTCAACCTGCCTTTAATCTTTTTGCAACATATCTGTTAACTGGGGAGTTGAGATCTCCATGGCACCTCTCCCTCCTTATGGTTAGAGAGTGAGGAAAATTATAGAACTTCAACCCTTACAGTTAATCTGTAAAATTTTTAATGCTCATTTAATTTAAACCATAAAAAAATCCCATTTAATCATACGCTATATCCATAAACAGATATGTTTAAAATCTGGTCTTAAGAAGTCTTGGGAAATCATTTGCTTTAAAGCTGTTCTAAGAATTTTCATATTCTGCTTATTGTTGACTTTCGGTGTCTTCTCTGAGCTGGCCATCTGTGAAGCTATCTCTTGGCCTTCTTCCCTCACAACTAACTCTGGTCATTGCAAGCCACACAACCTAGAAAACTTCAAATCCATTTTAATCTTCTCAGGTGGAGTAAGATTACAAAAGCTCTGTTTATCTCACTAAACACCTTTCATTTCTTCACATTTCATTCAGGGAGACAAAGTAGTCTCCTCCCATCTTCTTTCTAAATCCATCCTGTTTATTCACAGTGACGGTCATGCAGATCCAGCCTTGTTATTCTCAAGCTAACTCCAAACATCTAAGTGGTTTTAGGCTCCCCAATATTTCCAATAGCTATTAAATAAGAATCTAGATGTAAGAAAGTGTAAAATATAAGGTATTCCTTAAATAAGAATCTGGATTCTCTAGCTGTTTTGTGATTCAGAGTTCTACATCCCTCAGTAGACTAGATTATTTTGGGATTCCATCCAAAGGGACAGCTGTGTACTGACAAGATGTCCCCTTTCTCTGGCCTCCTCAGTACTAATAAAGGAGAGCTCTGTGATGTTCTGGTGAGAGCCTCACCACTCTCTCTCCCTCTACCTTCAGTCCTGGTACCCACAGCTTCCCCATCATTATTTTCCCTGAGACCATGAAGATCAGTCTTATTGTGGGGTTCATCTTGATTTCCTTCAGTGGCTACAAAAAGCACATTCAGTTATTCCTCATCTCCCAGACTATTGGGACCAGAAATTCTGTGAACATCCCTCCTCTTTACCCATATTCCAGCCTTTTCCAATTCCTGAACCTTCCTGCTGTGCTTTTAGAATTCAGTCTTTCAACAGAAAAATCCCACCTCCTTAACCTGTTCCCATACTCTCCTGCTATAACTAAAACTAGATTCTCCCCTGAGGACACTGGTTCCCTGCAGCCCTCTCAAGGGGCGACACTCTCCTCTCCTCATGCACTGGCCCCTTATTCCTCAGCCTGAAAGAGGGGTAGTTGTCTCTTTCCCTGACATTGCCACTTCAAGATCATTCTCCCTTCTTCTCTCCATTGGAATATATCTCCTGCCATACCTCCTCATTGCATCATTTACAGCATCATTTACAGTATTCTTTCATTTCCTGAACCTAACTCCTGGCTCAAAGTGTCTTTAACACTATTCCCACCAAAATTTCAGTGATGTCAGCAGGTCCTTCCAAAGCACTGGTCCCTTAGTTCCCTGAACTCTTCTCGAAGCTTCTCAACTCTTACCCTCGTACACTCACTCCCATGCTCATACGTTAGACTTTTGCCCCATCACCAAGAAATGCAACTTCTCCATATTTCAGTTTCAAGAATTCTACACTTCACTGAACAACTTCTGTCTTTCCATTAACAGGTGAGGAAGATAGAAATTATAAGAGGTCATATAATCACATTTTTAAACCTTGAGCTAATGTTGGCTATAGAATGCACATTTCATAATATTGCTTGGTGACTCTATTAGGAACTTGAACTTTTTTTTTTTTCTTGGAGAAGATATAGAATAGAGACATTTATTAATTTAATCAAGAACTTATTGAGCGGCTGTAATGCCAAACACTCCTTTTTTAAAAAATTTTATTATGCTATGTTAATCACCATACATTACATCATTAGTTGTTTTTTTCAGTTGTATACTTTAATTTTTTTTATTTTATTATGTTAATCACCATACAGTACATCATTAGTTTTTGATGTAGTGTTCCATGATTCATTGTTTGCGTATAACACCCAGTGCTCCATTCAGTACATGCCCTCTTTAATACCCATCACCAGGCTAACCCATCTCCCCACCCCCCTCCCCTCTAGAACCCTCAGTTTGTTTCTCAGGTCCATAGTCTCTCATGGTTCGTCTCCGATTTCCCCCTCTTCATTCTTCCCCTCCTGCTGTCTTCTTTTTTTTTTTTAACATATAATGTATCATTTGTTTCAGAGGTACAGATCTGTGATTCAACAGTCTTGCACAATTCACAGCGCTCACCATAGCACATACCCTCCCCAATGTCTATTACCCAGCCGCCACATCCCTCCCACCCCCCACCACTCCACCCAGCAACCCTCAGTTTGTTTCCTGAGATTAAGAATTCCTCATATCAGTGAGATCATATGATACATGTCTTTCTCTGATTGACTTATTTCACTCAGCATAATACCCTCCAGTTCTGTCCACACATCATTACTTTTTGATGTAGTGTTCCATGATTCATTGTTTGCATATAACACCCAGTGCTCCATTCAATATGTGCCCTCTTTAATACCCATCACCAGGCTAGCCTATCCCTCCACCCCCCTTCTTCACTATCATAGATAATATTATGCCAGATATCTTTGTGCAAACTGCTGATTGTTAATGAATTTATTTACTATATGAATTTCCAGGGGTTCATAGATTCAGAAAGATGAGCACTTTTAACGCTCCTGCTGCATTAGTTCAAAGTGGCTAGCTTTGCTCAGAGGAGTTATAATGGGAACTGAGAGATATGAAACCTTTTCTTCCTTTATATTTCTGTATTGCTTGAGTTTTAAAATAAGAACCAGCATTAATGAATCAGTGATAGAGCTAAAAATCTCAGTTTTAAAAATAGCAGATAATATTAACCAGTGATTCACAGAAGACAAAAAACAAATTAACAATGAATATGTGGGCAAAAAAAAATGTTCCAAAGATGAACTTTGAGGCCAGCATGAGTATTTTCTTACTCTTTGTAAGAAATTTAGTTTTTGCCTCTTTATGCTTTCAGGATTTTTATCTTTACCATTCTTGTTTTTTTAATCTGAAGGTATATTCAAGGTGCTATTTTCATCTCTTTTACAGGATATTTAAAGGTGTGAATATATTCTTGTTGGTTTTACCTGAGATATGCTGTACTCTTCTTCCAATCTGGCTTTTTTTTTTTTTTTTTCATTTATGGGCTATATAAATCCCCTCTCTCATGCAGCTCCCTTTTTATCATGTCTTATTCACCTTCATGCCAACCTACTCTTTCTTTGTGGTTCTCCCTCCATATTTAGTTAATGAGGAAACCTCTTGTGTCATGAGGTAAATAAACATGCTCACTATTACATTACTTAAAGTAAATAATTTTTGGAGTTTCCTCTTTTCTCAGAAACTTTATGAAGACTTCTTTTCTGTTGCTTTATCATACATTTTAATTTCCCTCTCTTAAAATGTACTCATTTTTAAATGAGAACTCTCCTCAAGCAGTGTTTACCAAATTACACGGAATGAGGAATGAGTTTATGTCCATTGTGTGCCAGCTTGTGTGCAATTCCAATTCTTGTGTTGGGACTTTATCCAGAACACTGTTTCAGGAGCATGTGCTGAGTTCATAAGCTCTTTCATTACTTAGAAGGGTTCTATCTATTTCTGTCCTGCAGGAATGAGATGAGCCTTTTCTATATTCACCACCTGGGTTTTTAACTTTCGGAACAGATGATGCACGTGGATCTGTAGAACCCTCTGGGTGCACTGTGGCCAGAGGTCTTCCTGACCCCATCCCTGTTTCTAATGCTTTATTTGTGAACATGACCTTTTGCAGAGGATAGTAAGCCACCACCACCAGTCTTAATTTTGGGTGGCCCCTGATTCTACCCCACTCATATTATGGGAATTTTGGTATCTAATTAGGTGTAGAAGAACTTGAAGTGGGATGTAGATGTTGATATTGACATTACAAAGTATCATCTACTACTAGCATCTAGGAAGTAGAAGAATAGCTGTCAATTTTCTATTTGATAATGATTTCCAAGTTCTGAAGCAGGAAGGGAATGGCAGAGGATGGAGGGAGAATGGTTAGCTGGCTTCTCACAACTAAGCTGACCAGCTTCTCACTTCTAGCAGCCTGGCAGAAAATTTCCTATGATTCAGATAAGTTTACTACTGTGGCCATTTCGAGTTTTTCTTTTCTTCTGGTTCAAGAATCAATTATTTCAGTCAGAAGCTGAGTGAGGCAAATTAATTATAGCCATTTTCTTAAAAAGACAAGAGGTCATTAACCAACTACTTTTTATTTGCGAGATGTAAAAAGGAAACCCAAACAAACATGTGGGAAAAATTCTATATAAAAGATGCATTTTGGGGCACCTGGGTGGCTCAGTCAGTTAAGCATCTGCCTTCAGCTCAGGTCATGATCCCAGGGTCCTGGGATCGAGACCTGCATCGGGCTCCCTGCTCTGCAGGAAGCCTGCTTCTCCCTCTCCCACTCCCCCTGCTTGTGTTCCCTCTCTTGCTGTGTCTCTCTGTGTCAGATAAATAAATAAAATCTTTAAAAAAAAAGATGTATTTTATTTTCAAATAATCCTGAATGAAAACGCAAACCAGTGATACTTTCTATCACCGACTCTATCTTTTACTAAGAAAAGCATTTAAATACATACTATAGGCACAATTCACTTAAACAGAAAGAGTAAATACGTTGTAAAAATCTCGTTAGTTCTCTTAATGGCAGTCTCATATCATGAAAGCAAGTTCATCTGTTCTGTCCCCATAGCTTCTGAGGAAGATATAGTACTGTCGACCTAAATAAAGAGGCAAGCCTAAAATCATTTTTAGAAGATGAGTTTACAGGCACCTGAGTGGCTCAGATGGTTAAGTGTCTGCCTTTGGCTCAGGTCATGATCTCAGGGTCCTGGGATCGAGTCCCGCATTGGGTTCCCCGCTCAGTGCAGAGCCTGCTTCTCCCTCTCCCTCTGCCACTCCCTCTGCTTGTGCTCTTCTGTCTATCTCTCTGTCAAATAAATAAATAAAATCTTTAAAAAAAAAAAAGAAGAAGAAGAAGAGTTTACTTGATTTTGGCTCAGGTCATAATCTCAGGGTCATGGAATTGAGCCCTATGTCGGGCTCCATGCTGGGCATGGAGCCTGCTTAGGGTTCTCTCTCTCCCTCTCCCTCGACCTCTCCCCTCCCTCTCTCAAGAAAAAAAAAAAAAAGATGAATTTATTTGGGAATAACAGAGGAAGTGTAATTTGGGATGGATAAACTGTAGCAAGGTACAGGCAAATCCACTGAGGGTTTGGGAGGGGCTGTATTTGTGGGCAGGAGATATAAAGAGGGGAGAGTTCAGTTAGAGTCTGATAAAATCAAAGCAAATGGAGACTAGTCTCGAAAACTCGCTGAGCAGACAAAACTAGTCCAGTCATGCAGACAAAGTTCAATTCAGATCATTTGCCAGTCCAACCCAACCTGGGACATCTCTTGTTCAAGACTCTGGAAAATAAGCAAATTTTCCAAAGTCGATATGAAGCAATCCTTGATTACTTTCCTATCATTTAAAAAAAATCCAAATATTACCAGTTTTCTGTAAATTAGGTATTTGGGGGAAATCAGTCTCTCAGTCCTTAAGTTTTGCTTTCCTGACGGCACTTGTATAAGATTTTCCATTTATATTCTCCGGTTCTGTTTTAGATAGACATTCTTTCATAGTACCTTTGAATCAAGCGGACTGAGTATTGATTTTTCTCAGCACTCATCTGGCGATATCATTGTCTACAGATACTTAATACTTAAGTCAGTGTGCACTGATAAATAATATGATTGCAGGAACATATGCATTTAAACTGACATATCGTTTCTTAGGACATTTTCAGAAATTGCCATATGCGAGTTGTCCTAAATTCTCTGGATAACAACAGATCCTTTAATGTTTCTTCAAGAAACCGAATGTCTGAAATCTATATCCAATCCAAATCAAATATAGAAACACAGGCCATGAATCCTGTACCATTTCTATTCTCGGTTGATTCATGTGTGAAGTGGAAAACAATGATCTATTTCACATGTTAAGGATAAAAGTAACTACAACTTATAAATATTTAGTAAATATCATTTTTCCTTATGGACTACAAAAAAAAATCTAATTCATCATATTTATTGCAAGACTTCTGTTTGTAATCATAAGAGGGTGCATGGAAATGGACTGATATTTTTTCCATACAAACACTTAGAAGCAAAGCTCTGTTCCACATCAGTGAGAAAACACTCAACAAGGCAGCCCCATTTAATAGGTTTCAATATTAATACAAGGGTATGCTATAGCTATGTTCAGTTTTCCATATCTCTGGTTATGTTTATCCACTGAGTCAGATAATTGATACAATTCTCCAATTCAAGTTATCTGTGTAGGGATGAATTTTAATATTTTTTACCCTGTAGAAAACATGATTAGAAGAGAAAGATAGCTCATTTCCTCAAATTGTTTACCCATTATCTAACTAGTATAGTCAGATTGTAAGGGATAAATTGCTAGCAGGAAAGCGAGTTAAAATTCTTAGCAAGTCCAAGGCAACTATTTAGGGATTCCAGAGTGCATTGATGTCGTAGGGACATGGCCAGATCATGCAAGTGCTCACCAGACAGCCTTACTTATTCTATGGGTTTTATTGTTGCAAAAACACTAATGTTTTGACTCATCATCCCCTTTGCTACCATGGCTATAACAATCATGAAGTCCCTTCCAAAATTCATTTCTGTAATGAGAAATAGGAAAGAGAAAAATTATACCTTACATGTGTCTGAGAGTTGTAATATTGTAAAATTACAGCTTTCTGAGAAGAAAGATGGCACTCATGAATACAGAATAGTTATACTGGGTCATTGATCCTTCTTAGCAGATGTCAAAGGAAGGCTAAGAAAATCCTGCCAGGCCTAAGAACTATAGGGCAAACTACAAACTACTTCCAGAGAATAGGACTCTTGAGTTCTAACCATGGGCACTTACTTTGGAGTTTTGCAAATATCTGTAAACAAAGGGTTTGGTTATTAATCCAGCTAATCTTGAGTAGAGGATTTTTTTTTTCCGGTCTGAATGATCAAATCCGGAGATTTGATAAGAGTCACAATTCGTTATCTATATATTAAACAAAATCAAACTTCACTACTTAATTCAAGAAGCTTTAGACATTGAGTTTCTAGTAAAAGGTACAGAGTCAAGGGCACTCAGTATATTTTAGGACTGACCAATACATCTCCTTTAATCCTTTGCTCTTTTCTCGCTATGTTCTTTCTCAAAAATATCTCATCCATAATCTCTGTGAATCATACCTGTAGCCCATATTCCAGTACCAGTCACTTGTTCTCTCCTGACCAGTCACTTGTTCACAAGTACCTATAATGTGCCTTAAGTGCAGATATCTGATGTAGTTGTTTTGCAGAACAGAAGGGGAGAAGTGGAGGTTACAGCTCTGCTCCAAAAAAATAAGTCTTCTTCAGATTCAGCAGGGAACCCTCCTGAGTTGTATCTCAGGGGTGACAGTGGACACCTTTAAAATATATACGTATTTTAGGGCGCCTGGGTGGCTCAGTCAGTTGAGCGTCTGCTTTCGGCTGGGGTCATGATCCCAGGGTCCTGGGATCGAGCCCCGCATCGGGCTCCCTGCTCGGCGGGAGGCCTGCTTCTCCCTCTCCCACTCCCCCTGCTTGTGTTCCCTCTCTCGCTGTGTCAAATAAATAAAATCTTTAAAAAAATAAAATAAAATAAAATATATACATATTTTTAATCGCACGAGTATTTGTATAGGTGTTTGGCACCTGATCATCGGGAATGAAAAATATCATTTCGGCCAACAGAATTTTGCATATGGGTAAAAAAAAGCCAGTTGTCAGTGCCATTAAACAAAACAAACAAAAAACCAAACCCTCCCTATGGCTCCTTTAAACCTTCTAATTTTAATGATTTCCTCTGTTACAGGAAACATGATGAATCATGCTGATATGTGGCCTAGTGAATTACTTCCTGGAATATATTTTTATTTTAGATTGTTCATTGAGAGATCATTTCTTTTCAGAGAAACCATGTTCTTGCAAAATATGTGGAAAAATACTTAACGTCTTTCTAATCAGTTCCTCAACAACTTAAATAAGTTACAAAATAAAGTTATATAAAAATTGTGCTGGTAACTGGCTTAATCTATTGTAAGTGAACTGTTTAAAAATGAATTACGCTTGGGCGCCTGGGTGGCTCAGTTGGTTAAGCGACTGCCTTCGGCTCAGGTCATGATCCTGGAGTCCCTGGATCGAGTCCCACATCGGGCTCCCTGCTCAGCGGGGAGTCTGCTTCTCCCTCTGACCCTCCCCCCTGTCATGTGCTCTCTCTCATTCTCTCTCTCTCAAATAAATAAATAAAAAATCTTTAAAAAAATGAATTACGCTTAACAGCTAACATGAGTGATTAGGCAGTAAGTCTTTGTTTAGAATACCTTGAGATGCCGTTAGAGGGCAATGCTTAGTGGGAAACTAGGAAATATACCAGCACTGCATAGAAATGAATAGGATAGTGTGGGAGGGAGTAAAGAAGGGAAACTGAGGAAAACAGAGGGAGAGCAAAGAGAAGACAGATGATCAAAATAGTGCGAGACTGGACCCTTTGTTGGTGGAAAGCACCACTAGATAGTGTTTTAGACTCAATTTCAAATTATTTACAATTTCAGGTTACTTTACAGCAATGTCAACCTAGGTCATCTAGGCCAGTAAGGACCTTCTGTGCATGTGCGCATATGCACGTGTGTTGAAAATGAGGAAAACCAAGCTCAGTGTTTGAGTTAATAAGGTGTGGAGCAGTGCCAATGTATTATTTGTACTAATTTAGTGGAAGCAAGAATTTGAAGATAAAGATGACTATAGCTATGACTATTCTGGGTATTCCTAGAAATCTTGAGGAGCCCCCTGCATACTTCATAAGACATGGATTTGGGATTTGAATCAATCTTACAATCTTAAGTAGTAGGAAGAGTTTAGCTATCACAGAAGATTCTAGATGACACACGTACACACATCTTTTTATTGAGACAAAGATTAGCATGGAGCTTTTAAGGGGTTACTGGTTCACGGTGTCAGATAAAACAGTCTCCGAGGCAAGTAGATTCTCCTAATTACTAGAAATGTATCTGTACCTGCATCTATCTATCTGTCTATCTACCTACCTACCTACCTACCTACCTATTATTTGCCAAAAATAAGGGATTAAAAACCCATAAGGAATTTTCGAAGAAAGAAAAGCATAGCCCAAACAATCATGGAATATACTGTTCTTAATGGTGGAGCAACAATAAAAGTACTCTAGACCCAGAGTCTGTAGAGAGTGAGAGCCAAAGAAGGTGCAGGTGTGACTCACAGTGTGATCTGTTGGGTTATTTGCAGAAAGATCCTCCAGATGGGATGACCCCCAGCCCATTCACTGTAAGCCCCTCCTTTCAGCAGCAGCCCTAGGGCCTCTGTCTCCTGGTAGCTCTGGAAAGTTGTGTCACACCTACCAATGACCTTATCAACTCTTCTTTGATTCTATTTCATTTATATTTAAATTTTTATGCTAGAAAGAAAACTATAGTGTTAATACATCAATAGTGGTACTAATTCCAATGCTGTGGGCTTGAGAAAGAAATGTAATCAAAACAGTTTTATGTTACAAAATTCCTAACAGATCTAAAGAGTTGTTAATATAGTTAGAACATAGGGAGGTCAGTATATCATAAAGCACTAGGGTGATACTTGGTGCCTTCCCTTAGAAAACGATTCCTTTAGAATTGGGAACAATAGCTCTCAAATTTGGGGCAATGCTCTGTCACCTCGAAACTCAATTTTGGGTTCATTTGATTTTAGTGTTCTGCTGGTTGGGAGGAAATATAAACGGCTTCTTAATGGGCCTAGGAGGAAATCTATAAATAGAGCAGTATTGGGTATTGAAGGATTTGGCTATTAAAAGTTGGAAACTATTTGCCCTGATAGAAGGCTGGTCTCCCCCTCTAAAGGGAAATATACTGTCCCTGATGAGCTATTGACCTAAGGGTTAAGCCCAATGGGTTAGAGAATGAGAAGCCTAGGGATGTTAGAGGGAGATATGTTGTTCATTCACCTCGTGTTTCCATTCCATGGACATCCCCAAAATAATTCTTCATGGCCTTTTATCCTAAATCTTATTCACTTGACCCTATGGAGGTATGGGGTTCTTCATTGAAAAAAACCTGTTAATCCACATGTTCTGATTACACGGACATATTGATAAAAACTAGATGTCCTAGAGATAGAGAGATTGTCTTCTTCCCCATCTGCCCTGGACTCACGTGAGGCCACAGTCCCGGGAGCTTACGTCAGCTCTGCGGAACCAAATTTTTCATCGCTTGGTTGTGTCAGTGTCTACACTCGATGGGAGGCAATGTTCACGTGTCTTTCCAGTCTGCCTTTGTTCTTTCAAAGGCCCTCCTTAGAATACCTGTTTGCAGTTTTCTGCTGTGTTTCATATTTTCACCTTGGCATTTGAAACTCTGTTTTTCACTCAGGGTCAAGGAATTGAAACTGGGAACTGCAAATTCTGACTTTGCACTCCCACTATGTCCCGTCATGATAGCTAATGCAAACCACGGGTGGTGAGGCCAGGAAGACACCCCAACAATGAAATGCATGAAAGCTTCAGTAATAAAATACCAGTATAAGATTTCCTCATTTTAATAAATCCCTTACCGAGTTCCCAGGGAGAAATTAACTAACAAAATTAATCTCCTCACAACCTAAAAGAAATTAAAGGAAATTAAAGTCCCACAGACTGAAATCAAATAATCTTGTCCTGTGAGTTAAGGCCCCAAAACTCTCTAAAAATTTTAAGTTAGAGTCCAAGGAAATTTAAATATTTTGTGGTTTTGTGTTCTTCTCAGTAGCAGCCTGAGCAATTCTCCATGTCATGGAGCTGAGTTTCCTTTGTGGCTACATCCTGGGTTCTGTCTCACAGTCCCCATAAGTTTTCCAGATCCAATAAAAGCAACTGGAGAGCACTCCCATCCAAGGATTTATTATGGCAATGCGTTTTATCACATCTGGAAGGAAAAGTTGATCTGTGTACCCATTACCTTTCTCAGAGGTGTTTAGAGATTGCTGCCTTACAAAATTTAGAAAATCCCTAAGGTGATAGCCCTGGACCCCAGGTTTTTTGAGGTTTCTTATTTTGGTATTCCCCCAACTATTCAGAAGTTTATCACCTCAATTGCCCCCTTTCAACCCTGATTACTCATCCTCTAAGCTTGCATGGAGAGTAAGGGCTCAGTCCCACGAGTCTGAAAGAGGAGTTTAACAACCTCCATTTTGACCTTGGTCTGTACTTTCTAACTGATTAAGTTCTTCTTTCCAGCTTATCTCTTAATTTAGGCAAAAGACCTGGCGGACATAGCATCCTGCGATGGGAACCTGAACTACCCCTCAAGCAGTAACGACTGCCCTGACTCCAAGACTCCACATGATTGACCCCAAGACAATGACCTATCCAACCTTTACTGCCCCGCTGCCTATACCCACTGAACTTTGTCCCACATCTTCCTTATATAATCCTAGAAAGTATTTTCAGCAGTTTGGAGACAGTCTTTGAGACATTAGTCTGCTGTCTTCCCAGCGTTCGCCTCACTGAAATGAAATCCTTTCTTGTGTCACCACCACTCACGTCTCTGCCTTTGGGTTTTGTCAATGGCAAGTGGCCGAACATGGTCTATTTGAGACCCCTGTAGCCAGGTGCTCTTGAACCCTTGGGCCCCAATTACAATATCCCCACTTCAGACACCACTCACAAATCTGGGTTATTACCTGTGCTTCTGACCAACTGGCTCTGGATCCCATACCAACAGCTCCCTCCTTGGTTCAATTAATTTGCTAGAGCAGCTCACAGAACTCAGAAATGTTTTACTTACTAGAGTACCAATTTATATATATATATATATATATATATATATATATATATATATATATATATATATAACTAAGGAACAGCCAAATAGAGATGCATAGGGCAAGGTATGGGAAAACCATGAGGAGCTTCCATGACCTCTCTCTGAACACATCACTCTCCCCAAATTTCCATGTGTTCACCAACCTGGAAGCTCTCTGAGCCTATCCTTTTGGGTTTTTGTGGAAGCTTCAGACCATGGGCATGGACGACTAAATCATTGGCCATCAGCGATTGATTCAACCTCCAACCCCTCCTCCTCTTCTGAGGTCAGGGAGATAAGATTAAAAGGTTCCATCTTCAAATCACAGAGTTAGGTCTTCTCTCAACCAGCCTCCACCCTCAGGTGGATTCCAAATGTGACCTCATTAACATAACAAGAAACTCCTTTGTAACTCTCATCTCTTAGGAAATTCCAAGGGTTTTAGGAGCCCTGGGCCAGAAATGGAGATCAAGACCAAACATGTCTTTCTTATTACAAATCACAATATCCAAAGTCATACCTCAGAGTCATCCCACCAGAGGGTGAGGAGTCTGGCCATTTATCCTTGGACTCCCATCCACCATCAGTTAGGAGTTGCCCTGGCACATCAACTACCCATGCCATCCTTTCTAGGGCACTGGAGAAGCTACAGACAATCAGGAAAGAGGGCTGCAGGGAGAAAGCTGTGAGCTATGGGGCTCTCTATTTAACTGCTGGAGAACTCAGATGTGCTGGGGGTGGGGGGTGGGCGGTATGCATACAGTGAAGATGCATTCTTAGCATCTGCTACATATTGTAGCCTGAAATTTTCCTGTGCTACCCCCCTACTGCTTCAGCTAAATTCAACAGTTTCCAGGAAATTTCTGAGAATTTAACCTTGGAGGATGATTCTTTTCCTTAAGTTAGTTGAACCCTAGTGCTCCTTTCATTTTAGTTTTCTTTTGCTTTCTGGTCCTCTGGTCCAGATACTAGCCTTCTTTGCTTTTTTTTTTTTTTTTTTAATTTATTTATTTATTTGAGAGAGCGTGCACAAAAGAGAGCACATGGCGGGGGTGTGGGGAGAGGGACAGAGGGAGAGGAAAAAGCAGACTCCCTGCTGAGCCAGGAGCCTGATGCAGGGCGTGATCCCAGGACTCTGGGATCATGGCCTGAGCGGAAAGCAGATGCTTAACTGACTGAGCTACCCAGGCGCCCTTGAAACTAGTCTTGTTTTGAAAGGCCACCCACAGTGGGATAGATTTATAAAGCATGCACAATAAATTCTGAGTCTATGAAAAAGATGGATTATACAGATCTTTCCCAACTGCACCTCACTCAACTGGATTGTGTCACCCAGAAGGTATTCTCTTATCAGAGCAACATCTAACCCAGTCTTGGACTCTTCTGCTCAGATCCCTTCAATATGTATCATCTCTACTGTGCCTTCCCTTTGAAAACTATTCGCTTAGATTCTGGAACATTTCTCTCAGAGTCAGGGCAATACTCTGTCACCTCGGCATTCACTAAATAATGGTTTGTGTATATTATACTGATTATACTTGTTTTCCACTTTCACATTTACCCATGCTTTATACAATCCTTTGATATGGGTGTTCTGCTTTTTAAAGGATGTGTCACAGTTTGGATTCTCCAGGAAGTAAATTTTGAGATGGAGTTTAGTGTACAGGATGTTTATAGGAGAGTATCCTTGGGGTCAACACCCAAGGAGGGAGATGTGAGCAGTAATGGGCAGAGGGAGACATTGAGTGTCCTATCATGATCAGAGCTAACCTGTTTTGTACTGAAATGGCCTGGTCTTTATACCCCAACCTCTACCAGCCTACATTTAATGTAGGCTACCCCAGAGTGCATAGCCTTGTGCAAATGCCATAAAGGCTGAATAAGAAACACAGGACAAAAAAAAGAAAGAGAGAAAGAAAGAAAAAAAAGAAAGAAAGAAAGAAAGAAAGAAAGAAAGAAAGAAAGAAAGAAAGGAAGGAAGGAAGGGAGAAAGAGAAAGACACAAAATAAGATGGCATATTTAAACCCAAATACATCAATAATAACATGAAATATGAGAGCGCTAGATAAATGACATTTTCACACCAACTTTTTTAAAAGTCCATCTATCCGCTATTTACAATAAACCAACTAATGGAAAAGGATACTGGAATGTTGGAAGTAATGGAATGGAAAATTATATACCATGGAAACATAAAGAAAAAAACCTAACATAAATGTATTAATATCAGGAAATAGAGACTTTAGGGGCACCTGGGTGGCTCAGTCGTTAAGCGTCTGCCTTTGGCTCAGGTCATGGTCCCAGGGTCTTGGGATTGAGCCCCGCGTCGGGCCCCGCGTCGGGCTCCCTGCTCGGCAGGAAGCTTGCTTCTCCCTCTCCCTCTCCCCCTGCTTGTGTTCCCTCTCTCGCTGTGTCTCTCTCTGTCAAATAAATAAATAAAATATTTTTAAAAAAAGGAAATAAAGACTTTAAAGCAAACACTATTATACACGATAAAGTGGGCACTTGAAAATAATAAAAGGTTCAATTCTTTAGCTTGATATAAATCTCAAATTGTATGTACCTAATATCATCCTCAAAACACATAAAGCGAAGCATTGCCAGAGATACGAAGAGAAATAGACAAAGTCACAATTATACTGGGAGAATTTTTACACCTTCATACATAATATAAAGAAGCACATACACAAATCAATCAAGGATTTAGAAAAGTTGAGCAATGCAATTATCAATTGTAATTAATTGATCCTGATATTGATAATTCCTATTTGCTATTGATAGCAATTGTAACTGATAATTCCTATTTGCTCTTGATAGCAATTGTAACTGATAATTCAATTTTTTACTATTTATCTCTGTCTCTCTCCGTATCCATCTATCATCATATCAACAAGAACACTAAACAATTAAGAAAGCTGAACTTACACTGGGTCATAAAACAAGTCATTAAAAACTATAAAGATTTATATCACATATATCAGGGGTTGGTAAATTATAAACCACAGGCCACATTGAGCTTGCTGCTTATTTTTCTAAATAAATGTTTGTTGTAATAATAGAGCCACACGGTTGTCTATGGCTGCTTCCATACTGCAATGGCGGCATTGAGTGGTTTTGTCCTTAGGGCCCTCAGGATTTGTGCTTCTGCTAATTTCGTGATCCTGGTTCCCAATGGAGTAATTCTTTCACTGGGGGACCCAGTCATTTTGTGCCATTAAATTGGAAGTTGAGCCCACCACCTGGCCACTTTGAGCTCCTCATGCCTGTAAATCAACAGGCAAAAAAGGGGGTAAATGTCCTGAGTGGGCAATTAATTCTGACTAGGTAGAGAAAATGGATTGCTACTACACAAGGCGGAAGTGGAATTCAGGAGTTCTCCACGCATGTATCTCAGCATTCTCGAGTTCACAGCAAATGGAGTATTATTTAAAGTGTCCAGCAGATGGTGCCCAAGTAACATGCATATTTAATTTGGGGGCTCCTGCAGACTAGTCCGACTTGATTTGCTCCCACCGCCAGCTGTCCTTTGCCTTAGAAGGTAAAGTCTGCATTTGCAATTGAAAATGCTAGCTGGATAGCCTCCTGCCTCTATATAGAAGCTGAATGTAATTGCCGGTTTTACTTTGGGTGTAGAAAGAATAAAGGTTAAACCAAGTATCTTCTAGCTTTTATAGACTTACTGATACAGTTTTTATAGAACCATAAAATATTCTTGAAATTAAATCAAAAGTGTGTGGGCATAAAGACAATACTTTATAGCCATATATCATATATTTTAATTGAAAAGTCACTTTTGAAAGATGTGCTCAATTTTTAAATCCATACTGTGCATACGATTTTGTTCTACGGTTAGTGTTTAATCCTGAACAAGAACACTTGTTAAGCTTTATTTGATCTTTTATAGGAATTCCCCCAACAGCTGAAATGAATAGCTGAGATTTTATAAGGGATTTAATTTAAATTTACGAAGCTATAGATAATCAAAAGCACTTGTTCAATAAAGTTGAAGTTATAGTGTATAAAGGATTTAATTGTTTGGGGCAAAATGGTTGAAAGCAAAGGCTCAGGAGACAACCTGGGTTCATACACTTCTGTACAATTTGGAGCAAGGTTCTTAGACTGGCTTTATGCCTCAGTTTCCCCAGCTATAAAATGAAAATAATTATAGTTTCTTCTTCATAGTATTATCCTGAGATAACATGAGTACAAATAAAGCACTTAGAATATGTCTGGCACATAAGAAGCACTAAATAAATGCTGATAATATTATCACTATTATTTAACAAATTTAAATTTCATGAATGTGTGTCTAAAATATTAAAATTTTACTGTATAATTTGGACCACTCATTTAGGGTAAATGTGTCCTTATTTCTTATTTGAATATTTTATGCAAATTTCTTTGTGGGTGGAATGAAATGTTATTATCTTTCATTTAAGTAGCATGACAGAGTATATGTAATTAAATTTAAATGAATTTCAGGTAAATCAGGATTTAATTCAGGAATCAGAATTAATTTCCTCTTTCTAGTTTATAAATGGCACATTCTGGCTCAGTATACCAATATTTACATTCTTGATAATTGAAATATAGTTGCAAATTTTATATTTAAATGTAATAAACAGTTTGGACACCTTATATATTTCAAATAAGGTATCCAATTTAATATATTTCAGTTAATTCTATAGCTACAATCATATAATTCTAAAGCTATAATCATATAATCAAACCATATAGCTGCCATAATTATAAAAGTTTATTCAAGTGACTTTGATGGGAGCACCAGAAGGTTCCTCACTCCCCAACAGTCTCATTTAGGGAGATTGCTGCACCTGTGTTACATTGAGAACCTAGCAACAAAACCTTAACAATTTCACTTTGGTTATATTGAAAACATTTCAATACTCCTGACATTAACATATACATTTAACACAATCCCACCCTGTACACCTATTTTACAACTAAAGAAATTTTCTGGTAAAAATAAATTTGCAAAACCAAAGAATGTATAGCCTACCAAAGAATGAAACATATTTTGATCCAGTAGTTACTAAAGTATTATTGTACAGCCATAAGAATATATCAATTAAAAAGAATAGAAATTTTAGAAGTAGATACAATTATATATGAAAGTTTAGAATATAAGGAAGTATATAACACTAAATAATGGCAAAAGGGATTACTTAATTAGCAATGTGATAAATGAAAAACTTATCTAAAAGGATTACATTCACGTATTTTAACATATTAAAAATAAATTCCAGTTAGATTAAAGGGATAGATTTTTTAAAAATTCAAGTCTTAAGAAAACCAATTCTCTCAAAAATCCTGCAAGATTTTTAAGTACTAATTGCATAGCATAACTGGGGAAACTTATCTCAAAGAGATTAAGTAACCTACCTAAGGTCACTGAACTCATTAGAAAAGTAAAGAATCCAACACAAGTTCATTTGAATATAAAATCTGTAATTTTCCATTACAATTCTATATAAGGTGCTTAGAATAGTGCCTGGCATATTTTGAACTAGATTAAGGTTATCATTGTTAGCCGTATCCACAGAGCTGGAGGAGTGTTGCAGAACCAGGTAAAATAATATGTTAGTATATAACATATAACATATAACAAAAGTATATACTTTTGCATAATGTTGACAAAGTTAACTAGAGCCATTGAATGTTTAAACCTCCTGAACTAATAATTCTTGGTAATTCATTTCAAGGAAGTAATGAAAAGACGTATATGAAAACACTTTCTGCACAGAGTCCTTTGTGACAGTAAAAATTTGAAAATAATCTAAAATTTACTCCATTACTTCATTAATTAAATTATGCTTCATTAGCCATAGAATATTGGGTAGTTATTAAAATAATTATGTAGAAAATGTAGCAAAAGGAAGAACATAAATGTAATCTTGGTAAAATTGCAACTAAATTCAGTAATGGTGCTTATAGAGAGAACTAGAACATAAAAAAATCATACATAGAGTGGCCATTAGAGGAGGATGGAATTTGGTGGTTTTTTTCTTTGCTTTTTAAACATCTTCTTTATGATTGTTCAATTCATAAAACTGTGAGATAATACATTCAGGTTATTTGCTTAATATATTTATAAGCATAATTATTTCAAACATGAACATAGGTATATTTGACATTTAAATTCAAAATAATGTGCCTTTAAATAGTGTTAGCTATTAAGAAGAAATAAATTTAACATATTAAATAATACGTATTTTCATTTTCTCTTCCATTTTGTTCAAATCAGATAAAAAAATTTTTTTTTCTTTAATCCTTAAATTAACTCTCAATTAACAACTAATCATTGCAGGGAGAACCCATGTCTAAATTTTTGTAGGATCTACTACAATTAAGGCTAGATAATAGTCTTGGAAGAATCTAAAGCTTTTTTTACTTCTCTCTGTTCATTAATGTGCATTTTAAAAGCCAAATTAATAAAACTCTTGCTTCTACGGCTCATCCTTATCCCACAAATTCATCTTGTTAATGTTAATGGGAAGATAATGACTACTTTCTTGTGTCATAACCACCACCTTTTCTTTAATAGATAAAGATTGATGGTGATTCTGAGTAAGAGAATATTGGCCAAGCGGGGGACAGGGAAAGAGGCAGAAATTGTGCACAGCCTGTCATGACCCCTTTTCACGCTTTTAAATACATGTGATTTTATCATTTCTACTTCTAGGTACTTGAAAATCTTTAGCTTTATTTCAAAAAGATGTCTTTTTAATGAGAAGCCTCGTTCGCAAATCTCTATCCTTTATAGAATTCCACTATCTGCTGTTCCCAAAACTGTTAATTCATTGGATCTAAGATGTCAATGATTAGGCATTTACATTATTTCACAGACCACTAAGGAAAAACGATATTACCAACTAAACTATGAAACAATGTTTTCTTACCTAGCAGATGTGTTCTTTTATATGTACATAGAGAATATTTTTAGGCTTTAGACCGAGGTTTTATTTATCACTCTTGTGCCTACAAGAAAATGATATACAGAAGTAAACTAAATCAATTGACACATTTCTAAAACTTCTTGTCCTCAGATCCAAATTTATGAATCTCTCTTCCAGTCAGAGCTGCTGTGGTCCTCTTTGTCTGCACCCTATCGGCCTCTGTGCCATCAAGAACTGGTGTGGATGGACGTTCTGATAAGTGTTCCACTGTTGTCCCAGTTTCTTCCAAACCACAGACGCCCATTCTGCAAATTTTCATTGCAGTTTCCTTGAATTTTGCCAGATACCACATTCCTTCTTCCTCTTTTCCTTAGGTATTTGCTTAAAATCCTTTTTCAGAGAGACCTTTGCTGATGACCACATATAAATTGCAACAACATCACTCATCTTCCTTTGCCTCTTCCCCTCAGCATTTCTCCCCATAGCATGCTATCTGACATCAAAACATTTCTTTATGTGTGTGTTCATTGTCCCCACAAACATAAGACTTATAAGTTTTATGTGGGCAGGATTTGACTGCCTTTTCTAATTTTTTAAAAAAATTGTATCCAACACCTAACACAGTGCCTACTCCGTAACAGATATTCAATGAATAACAGATGAATGACTAAATGACCATTCACCTGCACTGGAAAATTCAGAAAAGGTATTCATAGTTGGCAGGAATTGCCCTCCCTTTGAAATGCTGGGTTTATACCCTGAGAAAATGTCTTCCTCTCTGAACCCTATTCTGTGATAACAGCCCCACCCCTTTGTGCTCACATCATCTTCCCCCAGCTGTGTTAATATCACCGTGCATGCAAGCTGTTCCAGCCTTTGGGCTTTGCTTGCACGGTTACCCTCTATTCCAAAGAGCTTGATGGTAAAACTGCTTCTGGTCAATTCTTAAGTTTATCAGCCGGGTGACTCTTTTCAAGTTACTTAGTTTCTCAAAAATTCATGGGTTTGGTTGTGTGGACTTAGATTATAAGTGTAAATAGTATGCCAACTGGCATAATAAGTGCACTATAAATATTAGCTATTATTAAGTTTGGAGCTTAAAGTCTTCAGGGTTCTGTCCTAGCATCTTACATGAGTTTGATCAAAACTATTCGAGTCTATTGTAATAGATGTGCACTATGCATGACGCACAGAATGTACAGAAAGGAACATGTGCAGACATGTGTAATGTGGCTCAAAAATTTTCATTTAAAAAAGATAAATGTGGACTTTGCCCCACATACGTCTCTTTGGAAACCAAATAATGATTCAGGCAATGGTGGGGAAAGATAGAGAAATAAAGAATACAGTCCTGGGGGTGCCTGAGTGGCTCAGTTGCTTAAGTGTCTGCCTTCCACTGGGGTCATGATCGCTGGGTCCTAGGATTGAGCCCCTGCTTGGTGGGGTGTCTGTTCCTCCCTTTCCCTCTGCCCCTCCCTGCCCCACTCATGCTCTTTCTATCTCAAATAAATAAAATCTTAAAAAAAAAAAAAAAAGAATACAGTTCTGCTGCAGGTTTAGCAATACCTAGTCATGGGCAGATTATATGTTTTATATGTTTTCAAGTAATTTGCATCATAAAAAGCATGAAAAAAAACCACAAAGAACAAGTGTTTAGGTTTCTGCCTACAGTATTTCCTTACCTGAAATTGATTGCCTCCTGCTATTCCTGTGGCTGGCTATAGTTTATCATTATGTTCTAACCTGTGAGCCTTCCCCAACGAATTTGGAAGGTGATCCATATCTTGATTCATTGTTCTCTAATACTGCATCTTGTTCATTTTCTTCATAGCACCATGCATTTTGTAGTTATTTATTTACTTGGTGTACTTGTTTCTTCTTGGTCTCTCCTTCTAGTGTATAATCCAGTGAGGATAAGGACAATTCACTACATTTCCAGCACCTACCAGAATGCCTGGCACATAGAAGTAGTCATTTAATGCTTGTTAAATACATTAATTAAATAAAGCAGTGCATATTTGAAAAAATTCTCTGGAAAATATTTAGAAATTTCTTTTTGCTAAATGATGTGCATACAACTTTGGGGGGTCAAACAAATATGATCACAAATAAATTGTACCAGAAGATGAGCAGACTTAGTAGCTTCTCTTACACATTTGCAAATCACTAGTTTTTTGAAGAAAAATGAAAGCGTATCATATTGGTATAGCGGCACAAAGAATCCTGGATTCAAGGAAATCTAATACTTTGCCCTGGTTTTCTTTCTAACGCTAATGGTGGGAAAGTCATTGAACTCTCTCCTGGCCTCTCTACCTCTGTGACATGGTGGATTTAGAATAAACCCTTCGAGGGGCGCCTGGGTGGCTCAGTCGTTGAGCGTCTGCCTTCGGCTCAGGTCATGATCCCAGGGTCCTGGGATCGAGCCCCGCATCAGGCTCTCTGCTTGGCGGGAAGCCTGCTTCTCCCTCTCCCACTCCCCCTGCTTGTGTTGCCTCTCTCTCTCTCTGTCTCTGTCTGTCAAATAAATAAAATCTTAAAAAAAAAAAAATAGAATAAATCCTTCGAAACTTGAGACCTTTTCTACTATTGCTTAGTTTTTAACTTCTCTGGTGTTGATTTTTAGCTTTTGTAATGCAGTCGAAAGCAGAGCAACTTGCACTTGCTTTTAATACATGGAATTAATAAGTGCTTTGACTATTTCGACTATTATTTTTTAAAAAATATGTAAAAGAAGCCGCATTTAAGATGGAGTCAAGAAGCCCTGGAGGGGGCGCTCTCGTGCACTACAACTCAATGAAAGAAGCATACTTCACATTCCCCAACTGAAAGAAACTCGCTTTACATTACCCAGCAAGAGGAAGGATTTCTCTATGCCCATCAATAGCCCAGCCAATGAGAAACTGCCACACTGAGCCAATGAGAAGCCATCACCACCTGAACTCAACAAAACAGCCCCGCCCAGCCTCTTCCTTCCTCCTATGAGAGCAAGCCCCTCTCTTGAGTTCTCCAGGCGTGTCTCTGCTTTGCCAAGGTTTGCTCGTCCCAAGTTGCAATTCCTCCGCTGTTCTTGAATTAACTCATTTTGCTGGTAAAATGACTGGCTCTTTTGTTTTTTAAGGCCAAGATGTTCTGCTCACTTCATTTTGCTATTGGCTGTCATTTTAGGAAGAATGCAGGGATTAAAAAGTTGGCCATTTTCTCAATGGTGTCAGATTCTGAGGTCTGAGCTTCATAGAGAAAAACCTGTGCATAGTCAATAGAAATAAACCAAGGCATTCTAACTTTAAAAATGTGTGATTCTCCCTGTCAACATCAATACCTGCCCTTTTGCTGCTAAATGCTATTGTGATCACTATGGAAATTCTGAAGAGATTTGGTTATGCTTACTACTAGGAAAAAAACAGTAGCCGTGTTCAATCAAGAATAAAGCTATCAACTCCAAATGAGGTACCTGCACGTGCCTTTCCATGTATGTAAAAGAAAGCCAAGTTCACCTTTAACAGGCAGCAGTCTGTTGGCTGACTCAGGTAGAAAGTTGTTCCATCTATCCCTCCAAGGGCAGATTTGGAATTGCGATCTGGTGACTGTTTAAATATAACTCATAAAGGTTTATACTCTGAGATGTTTCCATCTCCAGTTGCCTATCACTTTTCTATCCAATCTGGACAGCCACAGTGACACTCGCGAACATTTTCAATTCTTGCGTCTTAACAGGTTCTCTTTGTTGAGTGAATTCAATCATTCCTTTAAATACTCTTGTTCTCCTTTTGAGAAGCAGATCTGGAAAGACAGCCTCATAATTCTGCACACTGGCCGTGCTTTACATTTCTGGTTTCCAATCCGAGCTGAGTCCTAACCTTTAGACTTTTGAGATACGGCTCTAAATGTAATATGATTGCAATATTTACTGACTACTTAACCACATGCCAGGTTCTGTGCCTAACATTTTAATCTGGTTTCTAATTCAGTTTCTAATATAGTACTTTTGGTGCCCTGTGAGGTAAAAGTTAGGCTGAAAAACTGAGGCTAAGAAACAAGAAGCTAGGTGATTTGCGTAGTTTCACACAGCTAGCAAATGCAAACTGAGATTCTACCTCTGGTCTCACACTCAAGCCCTGCTTTCAACCCGGCCCTCAATCATCTCCTCCTTTCCAACGCTGATAAGTCATTTGGGGAAACGTGAGCCCTTGGAGGAGCAAAGTTTGTGTTGAAGAATTATGTGCCTGTTTATAAACACATCTGCCTGTTGGCGAAACCGCCCTTTTTTTTAACATTTATTTTTGTCTACTTTAAAAACTAATGCAGGGGCGCCCGGGACGCTCAGTCATTAAGCGTCTGCCCTCGGTTCAGGTCATGATCCAGGGTCCTGCTCTGTTGGGCTCCCTGCTCCGTGGGAGGCTTGTTTCTCCCTCTCCCACTCCCCCTGCTTCTGTTCCCTCTCGCTGTGTCTCTCTCTGTCAAATAAATAAAATCTTAAAAACAAAAACTAATGCATGCTTGCTATAGGGAATTTTGAAAATATATAAATACAGAGAATAAAAATCTTTCATAATCTCACTATCCAATGGGGACCACTACAAACATCTGATTATTTGCAAACAGTAAATAATTTAACATTTTAAATAATTTAACATTTGTATACTATAGTAATTTAATTAATTACATATACTTTATAGTTGATATCATCTATAAAGTCTATATCATTTAAAATTATATAATTATATTGTCATGTTCAGATATTAACTTTTATCATAAATGTCATTTTTTATCATGACATAATATTGCATCATGTGGATGTATTTATAATTAACTCAACGGTTGTCCTATTGTTATAATTTACTTTTTCTTTGTTCCAAATATATACATAATGACCCAGTGAAAATATTTAGCAATAAAGTATTTGACTTCATTGCTGTTTATTCTCTTGGGAGAGAATATGAATCAATGGTGAATTTTGTTATTTAAAATTAAATTTTAAATTTACATTTAAATTTAATGTAAACCCTCTTCAGAACTTTCTTGGATGGTAGTCTTGTTATGCACCACAGACAAATAACTAGTCTTAGTACCTAGTCTTTTTTCACCTATCTTTCTCACTTTGTTAACATTTGGACCCATGATGTGAAAGTAATCATGGGTAAAACTGCTGGCTCTTTAGAACAAATAAATGCAGCAAAGCCAAGTACAAGTAGTCATCACGTTCTTTACCACTGTGGATTCACAGTAAGTTAAAATGTGTGTGTGTACAGCTATTCAGTCTTGACCCTTGAGTATGTATTTCTAATATTTTGTGTGATGAAATTCAAAGTACCCACAAAGCACTCCTGCTGCATGACAAAGTACGATGGTAGCTTTGAGGAAAAACACTTAGACAATAGTTTGAATGGAAGCTGAATTGGCCACTATTTCATGGAACACCATTTTTACACGAAAGAATGACTGAAGACAAAGTATGGTCATTCAGATTTGGATATCTGGCAGAATTTGCTCAAGAGAAAATAAACTGATTCTGCCATTTCAAGGGATACAACTGACGGTGTTTGTTGCCAGTGAAAAATTCAAGGTTTTTAGAGAAAGTTATATTTTTAGACTACCAGTATCCAGCATTATGAGCTTGACAGCTTTCCAATATTTACAGAATTTTTTGGTGACATTGGTGGTGATATCAATAAACTTTTTTTGATATTACATAATGATATGTGTCAACATTTGGAAGATATTCATTACTCAGGGAACTAATATATTCCAAATAACCAAGACATCATGTTACAAAATCATACAGTTATAAAAGACTCATTCAAAATGCAAGAGAGACCAGTGAATTTTAATGTAGCACAAAAGGTTTACTGATAGGGCTTCAGCTTCTACATTGCAACTAACTTTTAAGAAACTAACAGAGTTTTGCTGTTATATCAAAGAAAAATACCCAGAACTACCTGAAAAGCAACAAATTAATCCACCTCTTCCAACTACATATGTGTGGGAAGCTAGATTTTCTTCATCTACTTCAATCAAAAGCATATATTATAATAGGTTGAACGCAGATGCAGGTATGGGAGTCCCACCATCTTTTACCAAACCAGATGTTAAAACGTAAAATAATGGGATGCCTGGGTGGCTCAGTTGGTTAAGCAGCTGCCTTCGCCTCAGGTCATGATCCCAGGGTCCTGGGATCGAGTCCTGCATCGGCCTCCTTGCTCAGCAGGGCGCCTGCTTCTGCCTCTGCCTGCCACTCCTCCTGCTTGTGCTCTCTCTCTCTGACAAATAAATAAACAAAACCTTTAACAACAACAAAAAAAAGATTCTCTCTCTCCCTCTGCCTGCTCCCCACCCATCTCACACTCACATCTCTTTCTAAAAAAAAGAAAAGAAGATGTAAAACAATGTCAGTATTCTCAGAAAAAATTTTCATTCTTTAAATATAGCTACTTTTCATAAATAACCTATCATTAATGAAAACATATAATGGGTTTCTTATTATCTTTAAATAAATTGATAAGTAAAAAATTTTAGTCTCAACTAATTTCTAACATAGTGAATATCCATAGAGATACTCCATATACACAGAAGTTAGTTAAGTACTCAATAATTTTGAAGAATGTAAAGAGTTCCCAAGTCCAAAAAGTTTGAGTTAGATCTCTTGGTCTAAGAGAAAGTCGCACACCAGTCTTCAGAGAGATATTCCTCATAGCACTGACCATGGGAGCAAGTAGTTGGACTTAGCCTACATCTTGTTCACTAGGTGACTAGGTAAGTCATAATCATCATAATAATTCATTCAATATACACCATGTGCTCTTGCTGTTCTAAGTGCTTTACTTATTATATGATTGAATTATGTCATCCTTACAACAAATCTATGAAGAAGGCATCTCTATCACTTTCATTTTATAGATGGGAAAGTGAGCCCTGAGAAGTTAAATGACTTGCTTTCATCTTCCACTTCTTAAATGGTGGAGCTGAACTTCAACCTGAAGTCTTACCTCAGAGTCTATGTGCTTAATCACATTCAAGTTCCTCTAAATTGTGGTATTTGCATAGAACAAAGCACCACGGAGAAGTCAGGAACAATAGGTGAGTACTGCATGGCCTCACAATAATAAGTTAAAAAATAAGGGGCGGAGGGAAGGAATTGTATTGTAATGACTGCATAAGAAAATGCCATTTGTATACTTTTGTGTCACTCCAGATAAATGACTTACGGTGGATAATAAATGGATTGGAAATTGACTCAGTGGGGAAATAAAAAGAAAACAAAACAAAATAAAAATGGTGCTTCACAAAATGATGGTAGTATGCCATGAACTGAAGAGTACTGTTAATTCAATTTTTAATACCAAGGTTAACAAGAACAGTGAAAATACTGTCTACTCCAGACTCCACCCCATATACGCACACAACCTACAGTTGCCTTGAGGAAAAGAATTCTCCCCTCTCTGCCATGGAGACAACCATTTGCTCAGCTAACTATGGGAAACATGCAGCTCTTTCTTTCCAGCTTTATTCTAATCAGCCTCAGAGATTCTGACCCTGATCTCTGAAGCTCTCAACAAGAAAGGAAGAGCTGAGTGCCTGCAGAACTTGTAAAGTAAGAGCAGAATCCCTGGGAGGACAAGAATCCTCAAAATTGGGGCACCTGGGTGGCTCAGTCGGTTAAGCGTCTGCCTTTGACTCAGGTCATGATCCCAGGGTCCTGGGATCGAGCCCCTCATCGAGCCCCTCATCGGGCTCCTCTGCTTCTCTCTCTATCCCTCTGCTGCCCCCTCTGCTTGTGTGCTCTCTCTCTCTCTCAAATAAATAAATAAAATCTTAAAAAAAAGAATCCTCAAAATGAACCTAAAAAAATGGAATACTGTGACATAAAACATGCTCCACCCATTACTAAATCCACATGCCCTTTTATTCCATATCTCCATGATTTTTTTTCCTGAGGAGGAAATATTTATTTCAGCTAGTGTGAGAATTCAGTGATAGAATGCTAACTTTGCAGCAATGCTTTGCTTATGTCAAGGTCATTTTATTTTATTTTATACTTTCTGTTGCCTAGGCAAATCTGAATATTTTACTGTTTTTTCTTTGAAGCAAAGAAAATGGTCATTCCTTTCTTGAAAACTCATGCCTTCCTTCTTATTAGCATAGTCTTACCTTGAGCCTCCTTCAAAATGGAGAAACTTAAAATGGAATCCTGTGGGGCTCCCAGAGATTTTTCCCCCAATTCCTTTGAGTGGAGACTTCATCATTCTAGTTCCCCAATACCTATAACCCTCTCTCCTTTAATAATAACTACTAATAATTAATTACCTTGGGGATCTCTGTCTCCTCCCACTGATCAGTGGATTGTGTGTCTATATGGAGTGTGTATAGAAATCTGTCTGCTTTCAGCTGCCAGAACACCAGCCTTTTCTGAGGGGACTGATTCCAAGAAGAGGGAGGAAAACACATGTTGAATTTAAAGCCTGAGCTATTTTTAGGCCTCTTCTTTCTGGCTTCCTCCTCCGAGGCACAGGCTCCAAGTTCCTTCTTTCCTTGTATCTGAAAGCAAGGACTAACTCTACAAAGATCTTGTATTTTCCACATGGAATCCACACAGTGAGCATTTTAAAAGTACAGATGGAGCAGGGGCCCCTCAGGCTGAGGCTGTTGAATATGAAATGTCCCCAGATTGCACTTGAGTTTGTGTAAAGTTCTGGAAGAAGTGAGACAAAGTTTCTAAATCCCAAGCTGCAACCTCAATTCTTCACAGACACATTTGTTTCAAACTAAAATCTACAACTTCCTCTTTGCAAAGGGCCAGACGAATACGGTCTAAAGAGAGGAAGAAAGCCAAATAAACTGTATTCTAAACATCCCCCAGAACTTTAATTCTATGATGAATCATTTAGTCTAATCCTTATATAGAAATTGTCTGGTTCCTCACAGCTTGGCCCATTCTATGGGCAAGCCAAAATTTCCTCCAGGTATCATCTGTGGGCCTTTTTTCTCCAGGAAACAGGCTTTCTTCAATCCTAAATCTCAACTCTTTCTTTTTTTTAAAGATTTTATTTATTTATTTGACAGAGACACAGCAAGAGAAGGAACACAAACAGGGGAGTGGGAGAGGGAGAAGCAGGCTTCCCACTGAGCAGGGAGCCCGATGCGGGGCTTCATCCCAGGACCCTGGGACCATGACCTGAGCCGAAGGCAGACGCTTAACGACTGAGCCACCCAGGCCCGCCTAAATCTCAATTCTTTCCATTTACCTCTAACATTAATTTCAAGATGCAGACAGAATCTCCCTTAGTCCTGAAACATAATTACCCATCCTTGTGAAATTATCACATTGCTTTATCTTTATCCCATTATTCAGAATTTCTAAAATTACTCCCTCTTAGGATGCCTGGCTGGCTCAGTCTTGGAGCATGCCACACTTGATCTCAGGGTCAAGAGTTCAAGCAAAAATAAAATAAAATTACTCCTGTTGCTTCAGGTCCCAAGTAAATTGAAACAAAATATTTTCTCAGACCAATGACACATCTCAGGGTCAGCAGATTTTCCTCAAAGTACTGCATACATCAGTACTTTATACAAGGCTACTGTTTGTCAAGTTATTAAAACTCAAATGCCATCCTTAATATTCATATTCCCTTTTATATGTCATGTTTCTCATTTAGCCCTTTGCTGATTCTAGTTACTACGACGTTTTTCATTTATTATGTTGCTTTATAACTAATTTGAAGAGTAAAATTTAGATTTCATATACTGTTATGGTTTCCTAACTTTAGGAAGTATTAAGGGAAGTATTTCATTCGTTCTAATTTTAAAGTCATTGCAATAAAATTCGCTCCATACAGTTCTGCTGACACCTGTTGTCCTTAACAGTTTTCTGTTCCGGACTGCTGTAATATTCTGCTTATAAACATGTCATTCCATGGAGAAATGAGCTTTGTGCTTCTATCATAAAGAAGGGGCGCCTGGGTGGCTCAGTCGGTTGAGCCTCTGCCTTCGGCTCAGGTCATGATCCCGGGGACCTGGGATGGAGCCCCGTGTTGGGCTCCTTGCTCAGTGGGGAGCCTGCTTCTCCCTCTCCCTCTGCCCCTCCCCTCCGCCTGTGCTCTTTCTGTCAAATAAATAAACAAAATCTACAGAAAGAAAGAAAGAAGGAAAGAGAGAGAGAGGAAGGAAGGAAGGAAGGAAGGAAGAAAAAGAAAGAAAGAAAGAAAGAAAGAAAGAAAGAAAGAAAGAAAGAAAGAAAGAAAGAAAGAAAGAAGGAAAGAGAGAGAGGAAGGAAGGAAGGAAGGAAGGAAGGAAGGAAGGAAGGAAGGAAGGAAGGAAGAAAAAAAAGAAAGAAAGAAAGAAAGAAAGAAAAGAAAGAAAGAAAGGAAAGAAAGGAAAGAAAAGAAAGAAAGAAAGAAAGAAAGAAAGAAAGAAAGAAAGAAAGAAAGAAAGAAAGAAAGAGAGAGAGAGAGAGAGAGAGAGAGAGAGAGAAAAGAAAGAATCATTTTCCAACAAAGCAATCCTGCAAAGCGCGGAGGGAACTTCACCGAGTCAAGCGCAATCTGCCCAGGGGCGGAGATCACCGCCCTCCGCAGAAGGTCCCGCCACTGCTCATTCCGCCCCTTCCCCCACCTCCCCCGCCCGGCGCGGGTCCGCCCGCCTCGCTCCCGCCCCCTGCCTCGCCCAGGGCGCGCTCCCGGGAAGGGCCGGCTCGGGGCAGGGCGACAGCCGGCTAGGTCTGGCTGAGTGCTCGCGTCCTCCCAACTTCGGGGCGCCGGGGCGGCGGACCCCAGCCGAGAGAGCTAACGGCCTCGGTACCGCCCCCCGCCTCCCCTCGCCAGGCGCCCGCGGACCATGTTCTCCATCCCGCGGAGGTGGGGCGCCGGCAGCAGCTACGAGCGGGTCCCCGAGGGGCCCGAGGCGCAGGTAATGCTCATTGGTCCTGGGGGCCCTGGGGGAGGCGGGCGGTCTTCGCCACCCTGGGTGGGGAGGGGGGGGGGGAGAGCCGCCGGTTCGGGCGCTGGCCTGTGAACTGATGCTTTAGAGCCCCCGGTTTAGTAGAAATCACACACACACGCACACACGGACGGACACACACAAGCGCGCAGTCGTGGGAGCTGACACCAGCCCTCAGGCTGACGTGAACTCTGAACCATCAAGATCTCAGCCAAGGTGGCTGCTGGAGGAGAGAAAGAGGCTGCTTTGAAGGGGTGGAGCACTCCGCCGTCAGCAGAAACAAGCGTTTGGGAAAAGAATGAACGGACCTGGCATCGGGGAAGGAGGAGAGGCTGGGATGGGATTGCACACGCAGCGGCAGAACCCACCGAAACTGCAGGGGAGATTCGGCGTAAATACCCCGGGGTTAACTGGCAGGTGTTAACTGACCGGGTGTTGGGAGCCTGCGGTTGGGGCAATCCGGACACTGCAGACGCTTAACTGTGCCTCGCTCTGCCCCCGTGATTAACACGTGCTTCTTCCACAATAGAAGTCACGTGCTGGACCACAGAGCAGGGCCACCAACCGCGCAGTGGTGTGTTAGGAGTAATTTCCCTAACAAAAATGCCACGTGTTTTGTCCTTCCACTTCCCCTAACTTCCTCCACTAAGACTTTCTTTTTTTTTTTTTTTTAAGATTTTATTTATTTATTTGACAGAGAGACACAGCGAGAGAGGGAACACAAGCAGGGGGAGTGGGAGAGGGAGAAGCAGGCCTCCTGCCGAGCAGGGAGCCCAAGGTGGGGCTCGATCTCAGGACCCTGGGACCATGACCTGAGCCGAAGGCTGTCGCTTAACCAACTGAGCCACCCAGGCGCCCAGAACACCACTTTCAATATAGTATTTTGAATTGAGATTACAAAGAACTAGTCTTATTTCTACTAGCCCTGTTTCCCAAAAATAATGGAAGGTATTTTTCACAGGAGATGATTCCCTACAACCCTCTCAGTTTTTAAAAGATTTTATTTATTTATTTTGAGAGAGAGACACACAGCAAGAGAGGGAACACAAGCAGGGGGAGTGGGAGAGGGAGAAGCAGGCTTCCCGCCGAGCAGGGAGCCCGATGCGGGGCTCGCTCCCAGGACCCTGGGATCATGACCTGCGCCGAAGGCAGTCGCTTAACCAACTGAGCCACCCAGGCGCCCTCCACTAAGACTTTCTAAAGTCTTAGAAATTTTGCCCCTCACATAAGTCGTTCTGTAATTCTAAAAAGGAGAAAGAAAAATTCAGGTTCAGGGGATCTTGTTTTAATCCTGGTTCTTGTTAGTGACTCCAAGTGTCAAATATGACAGCATTCTTCTAATTACATATAAAATGAAACTATAAATGTTTTTAAAAGTAAAGCAAATTGTATGTAAAGTATTCTTTTAAAAGTCTATAAAATATAGATGTTGAATAAATCCCTTGAAAATGTGAAAGAGCTCCACCAGGACAATACACCTTTTTTTTTTTTTACTTTACAGGAGAGATGGCAGTTTTAAGCAGGGAAATGGGTTTCACATCACTGGTGCAACTACGGAAGTGGCCAAAGGCAGTGAATCACCAACTTAATAGGGTGGGAAATTATAAAACTCAAACAATTCTCTCACCCAAAATTGTAGTCAGTTCTTCCTGTAGGATTCCAACAATGTTTATATCCTTGACTATTATTCAACCTGGATAGCTTTATGGACCAGGAATCCATTTAGACAGGATTGAAAATACTGTTTTAATCGCATTTTCTTTTTGTTACTTCATGATGCCAATTTAAAAAAAAAAATAGTTGATGGCTTCAGAGCATATTGAAAACCTTATATGATTACATTTCATTGCTGAGACTTTATATTTTGACATAATAGATCTCAGACAAAAATCCCACCTACTTATAAGCTAAGAACATGACTTTCTTTCTTTTTTTTTTTTTTTTAAGATTTTATTTATTTATTTGACAGACACAGCGAGAGAGGGAACACAAGCAGGGGGAGTGGGAGAGGGAGAAGCAGGCTCCCCGGAGAGCAGGGAGCCCGATGCGGGACTCGATCCCAGGACCCTGGGATCATGACCTGAGCTGAAGGCAGTCGCTTAACCAACTGAGCCACCCAGGCGCCCCAGAACATGACGTTCTGATAGTTTCTAGGGTTGGCATGGTGACCTATGAATAGAATACTTCTAAATACTTGTGATTAGCAGGGGCCATTCATTCATCCCCCTCCCCCCCAACATGTTTATTATGAGCTAGCCCCTGGGCTAAACCTGAAAATATAAAGATGAATTGAATACAGTTTTCCGTCTTCCAGAGGAACTAAGTCTAGCAAGAGAGAAGTACCTGTCAGCAAATGTTTTGATAGTCAGGAAAGAGTGAGGGTACATTCAGTGAAGACAGTTCTGAAGAATCCCTTAAATCCTCCCTGAGGCATATGTTGAGATTGCTATGGTAACCCAGAACAAGAATATAAGCCCTAAAAAAAAAAAAAAAAAAAAAAAGAATATAAGCCTTGGAGGCTGGGATGGGAGGAAAGGAATTACCAAAGGCAGTAAATTTTTTTTCTTTCCCCAAAGGCAATAAATCTTAAATAGGATTGAAGTACAAGTGAGAATTAGCCAGAAGTGAAGTAGAAGGATGTGGGCAGGAGGAAAGATATCTCAGTAGCTGCAGCGTGTAACAGAGTTGAGAATGTGGAAACACGACTGGAAGATACAATGGACTAACTGGATTAGATCCTATCTCTTAAACTTCTTTAAGTTTCTTAAACTCTGGGCCTTAGTTTCCTCCTCTGTAAAATGGAGTTGACAAAAGTGGTTTCACCACAAAGACATATATATTTATATAATTTTATTTATTTATTTGAGAAAGAGAGAGGAAGCATGAGCAGGGGGGAGAGGCAGAGGGAGAAGCAGTCTCCCCACTGAGCAGGGAGCCTGTCGGGGCTTGATCCCAGGACTTGAGCCAAAGGCAGCCGCTTAACCGGCTGAGCAGCCTGGGAGCCCCACAGACATGTTGTATTTAATGAGATAATACACTTCATACAGAATCTGGCACATAATAAGTGATTAAGAAACAAATTATTTTTGGTTTCTGGATGTTTTCCCTTCCCCACGAGGCTGTCCTTCCACTTCCCCTAACTTCCTCCACCAATCCCAGAACCCTGCTCCAGTATGCACAAAGGAAGCTCCTGAAGTTAGGGGTTATGAGATACTGTTAAATGTAGCAGTCGCACAAACCATATCCTCGTGGGACCACATCTCAAGGTTGAACCCAAGGAAGATTGAAAGCAAAACACTTCACTAATCCTGGACCCTGGCTATGCTGTGGTCTCATGGTCTAAAAATTTCCTGCTCCATCATCATCCAGAAATAACAGGACCTCTGTTCAAATGAAAATTGCCCTTAAGTCCGCCGTGTTAAGGTATGTTGATAGGACACCTGCTATACCTGAAATGGTAGATAAGTATAATAGATAAGAAAATGGACTAGAAAACAAAGGCCTGTAGTGGCCCTGGGGCAACAAGGGAAATGGGAAACATTGGGATCAGTTCGGTCTGCAGACCAGAAGTGATGTCAGAGTGAGATAAGTGAATTAGAAGGATTGAGAAATGTTTAATGGAGAAGATGGGAGTAAATTAAGACACTGAAAGATACTCTTGTTACGGAACTTGGACTGGATCGCCTGACGGAAGAACCAAGCGGCACTCAGAGATCTTGGAGGATAGGAGGTTTATTTAACGCCGGGGAGCTCAGAGGAGAGTGATCTTTACTTTACTTTATAGCAATATATCAATAATGAACTCAGTGAGACCCATGCTATGAATTCAGTATTTATTGAAAAGTCATTTGTATATCCTTGGTGCTTGATAAGGCTAATTACCTTCACCAGATATTTTACCTATCTACTGTAATTTTTTTCTGGGAGGTAAATTTGGAATTTACTGTGATAAATTCAGTGTAAGAAGCCTGGCCCACATCTAAGGAGGCTATTTACCAAAGGACTCAAAGGGCTTCATATAAGATGCTTTCTTTTTTTTACTTAGCTCATGATTCTCTGGATCAGTTGAGTCATGACCTGGTTTGGGTCAGCTTGGCTGATCTCTGCTGATCTCTTTCAGGCACTAAAGCCAACTGGAAAGTTGGCTGGTGACAGGATCGTCTAGGACTAATTTACTCCTATGTCTAGTACTTGTTCCAAGCCAGGATGACAGACCTGTCAGATGAGCACCTCAGTTCTCTCCTATGGGGTCTCTCATCCTCTAGCAGGCCAGCTCAGGATCAGACACATGGTGCACTCAGGGTTCTGAGCACAGCAAGCCTCTCGGCACTTAGAATTGGAGCTCTCTTGGTGTCACTCTTGTGGCATTTTCATGATCAAAATTTTCAAGGGGTGGAGACTAGCGTTTACCTCTTGATGGGAAAAGCTCCTAAGGATCTGTAGCCATTTGCAATCTGCCACAGAAATACACGTGTTTTGGAGGTGAATACGATCTCTGGTTTGGTGGTAAATTATCAAGTTGGCAACTCCCTGTGAAATAATTTGTGACTTGCAGGTTAATTCAAGAATTTTCAGAACATTCTCCACAATATGTGCACTTATTTTCCAAGTAATATGTTTGGTAATAGTAGTGATGATGATACAGTTCACATGTATGAGTTGTTGTTTTGGGCCAAGTATGATGATGGTTTTACATCTGTCACTGCATTTACTTTTGCAACAATAATATAAGGATAGATAGCAATTGAGTAAATGATTTATAGTAGTAGATCATTTGCTGTAACTCAGAGAACAGATGTGGAGTGAACAATGTTTTCTCAGGACATTTGCTGTATAGGTTGGAATTTTGTTGCACAGATTCCTTCTAGGATAAGAATTTTTTAAAACATAGTGAACACTTTATGTATGAGATCAGAACTGGATTAGAGAGGGTCAGTGCTAAAATTGTTAAATATGGGACAATTTCTCATAATGAACTTTACTCTGGTGATCAGTTTTACTTTTTAAAATATAGACATTGGTGCTGACTCTAAAAATATAAAATGATTACTTTTGAGGCCCTTTTAAGCCCTTCTTTTGGTTGAACTCACCAGGTCAACAGGAAGAATTTTATGGTAATGTTGTAAACTCCCAAAATAGTATGTAATTGTGATAAATAAATGTTTATATATTTATACCTTTATACTAAAATATGTAATTAAGCACACAGATGTAAACCAAATGCCTATTATATTCTCGGGCGCCTGGGTGGCTCAGTTGGTTAAGTGACTGCCTTCGGCACAGGTCATGATCCTGGAGTCCCGGGATCGAGTCCCATATCGGGCTCCTTGATTAGCAGGGGGTCTGCTTCTCCCTCTGATCCTCCCCCCTCTCATGTGCTCTCTCTCTCTCTCATTCTCTCTCTCAAATAAATAAAATCTTTAAAAAAAAATGCCTATTATATTCTCTTATTTTTATACTTTTAGAAAAAAACCCAAAACTATCTTTAATTTAGTGATTAAAATGTTTTAAATTTAGCCTATATAGAGAGCTAAATTATGTATGTATACATAAGCAAATACATACATATATACACAGTCATAGAAATTCAAGGAGATAGAGAGAGAGAGAGAGAGAGAGAGAATGAGAAATAGAGATTTCAGAAATGATTTCCCTTTCCTACATGATTTCTTGCTATGTAAGCAGAGTCATAATGATAATGTTGGGAGAAATCTTAAAATGCCTCTAGTCCAACCACCATTCTCATATCTTAATTTTATTCCTTAGGGATTATGATAGCAACATAGCTGCAACTATTGGTAGATGAAATTATTTCATGTTTACTTTTCCACCTGTTGACAAAGATATTTCAAATTTGAAATAAAGGCATATTCTTCATAGACTACTTGTTATATTTTTCTTTTTAGAAATGCAATCCGGAGAAAAGTGCTTCATTCTTCAGTAGGATGACATATTCCTGGTTTAGCAGGTAGGAATTGTACTAATTTGTTTGCAGCATACCATTCTGAGGAAGATTCCAAGGAAAATGACACCTAAATGCTATTCCTCCAGTCTAAAGCATGCATATTTTTCTAAATTGACTTTGTTAAGACTTTTTTCTTATTTTATTACAGAGAAATCACAAGACAATAACATACTAAGTAGTTCCACAGATAAGATTGCTAATACTCCTGCAATATGTCTGTCCCTTCATAAGATTTGTAACCCTGTCAGGACTATACAAGGAGAGAAATTTGAATTTTTTTTTTTTTAAGATTCTATTTATTTATTTGAGAGAGACAGAGGAAGAGAGAGAGAGCACACACGAGCAATTCGGGGGGGCACAGAGGGAGAGGGATAAGTGGAGAATCTCAAGCATACTCCGTGCTGAGTGGGGAGCTCGTGGCGAGGCTCCATCCCATGACCCTGAGATCATGACCTGAGCCGAAACCAAGAGTCAGGTGCTTCACTGACTGAGCCACCCAGGCACCCCAGAAATTTGAATTTTTTTTTAACATCCAGTATATATGTGCATATAATTTTACTTAATTCCCCCCCCAAGTCTTATGAGATAGGCATTTACATATAAGAAAATTGAAAATTGAAGGTTAGAGAAAGGAATTAACTTGTCCATTGATACCCAAGAAGGAGTGCACCAAGTTGGTGTTGGAAGTCAGTTTCTTTGAGTCCCTGTTTCATGCTTTTTTTTCACTTTGATAGTCTACTCTTTACTAGGAATGCTCCCACAAATATGTGCGTGTATATATATATACTGCTATTAAAACACATACATAGTCATTTTTATAAGACATATAATGTGGTTTATCTCACAGAATAGTTCATCTATAATGTGTGATGAGGGCTTTAACCCAGAATTAAATCATATTAAAAGAGAAGAATTGATTTTTCCAATTTTATAAATTCAGAAGCTTTCTTTAGATATGTATTTCTTTCCCCCATAACAGATTATGATACAAAAAACTATTATCTTAACTTTATGCCCCTTGTTTTAGGGTTAGTAGAAACAAAATTGCCCAATATGATCTACAAATATGCTCTCAATAGTAGATGAATGCTTAAAAAAAAAAAAAAAAGAAAAGAAAAGGTTGATCGTGTGCTGGATGCCCTGCATTATGCTAACCTTTAAGAATGCAGAGATAGGGGCACCTGGGTGGCTCAGTCGTTAAGCATCTGCCTTTGGCTCAGGTCATGATCCCAGGGTCCTGGGACTATGTCCCGCATCAGGCTCCCTGCTTGGCGGGAAGCCTGCTTCTCCCTCTCGCACTCCCCCTGCTTGTGTTCCCTCTCTCGCTGTGTCTCTCTCTGTCAGATAAATAAATAAAATCCTAAAAAAAAAGAATGCAGAGATAAATGCCCTAGTTCATATCTTCTAGGAATTCATAGATTTAGAAAGATTAAAAAGTATGCTGTCAATTACCCAAAAAAGGCAAAAGGCAATATAAGCATGATAGAGAAACACAGTTTTCAGGAATGCCGTCTAACCACATTTGCACAGTTAGGGAATGTTTTACAAGTAATTAATGTTTGAACCCAACATGTAACAATGTAAGAGTGAACCAAGTGGCATTCCAAGTTGAGCAAATACTGTATGCAAACCAGAGAGGCAAGCGTGGACTGACCCCTCCCACACTGCAGCCTGTTGACGTGGCAAGAGATTAAGCAGAGTGTCCTGTAATTCTTGCTCGCACTTCAGAAAATCCCCTTTGCAGTTGTGTGGATATGGTATGTACCAGGTGAGAATGGAGACAAAGGGAGTGGTTAGGTTCTTCAATTATGCTGTAAATTTATGCTTATGGTCTGAACTATGGTAAAGAGGATGAAGAGGAAGGAACAGATTCAAAAGCTAATGAACGATTAGATAAGGAAATTGAAGAACTGGGAAAAATGTTTATCAGTTTCTGGCTCGGATAACCACCCGATTCAGGTGTGGCGGAAAAACTATGTTCAGTTTGGAGAAGCTTCAATTTGGGATGTCTGACTCATCCCCATAAAAAATATCTAATAGGTGTTTGGATATATAGGCTTTTGATCTATTGATACGGATTTGGGAGTCATTGACTGTATGTCAGTCGTTGAAGCCATGAGTATGAATGAGATCATCCAGAAGGGAGAGCCTATTGAACGGGATGAGCAAACAGAACATTGAGAATCCTCAGTATTAAATGGTGAAAGGAGGGGTCATCTACCAAGGAAGCTAAGGAAAGGCATTCCGAATGTAGGAGACAAACCAAGGAAAGAGTGTGTTTGAAAGCTAAGGAAACTGTCAAAAAAGGAGGAAAATAAGGTGGTCAATAGCACCAAATACTGAAAAGGGGTAGATTAAAAAAAGAACTGAGTATTCTTCATTGAATTTGGCAATGTAAAGGTCATTGGTGATTTTTATGAAAGCAGTTTAAGTAGAAAACTGATATACTTGCTGAGCAAATAATTGGGCAGAAGCAAATAAATTGCATTAAGTTGTAAGAATTTCAAGTTAACACAAATCTAAGAATCACTTAAAGAGGATGGCAAAAATTTTACATCAATATGCTACATTAAGTTACACACTAGAAAAAAGAATGATTAAATAGGAATTATGTAAATGTGGGCTATTTACATTTAATGATCTTGATTTTTCAAATTTGTATATGTATAAATATATTTTCCAAACCTGAGTTATATTTCATTCATGTGTTGAGAGGAAGAGTGATGTCTATTCTGGCTTTAAAAATTTCAGACTATCATTTTTAAGTCACAGGATATCATAGAATTTAAATAATGCAAATAAAATTAATTTTAAGGAAATGAACTTTTAAAACTTTATCAGACTATAAAGACTATATGCATTTATTTTAAATATTACAAACACCATTTTAGGAGGCCTAAAATATGAGCTGAAATTAAATTTAATAAGCAAGATAAGGCTTAGCAAATTTTAAAATATAACAACTCAATGTCTTGAACAAACCAATAAGCTGTAATTGTTGACTATCACATTTATTTTCTGTTTAGATTTAACATCTCAGAACTAGATAGGAAATATTTTTATAGCATGCTGCTATCTGGAGCTGTCACTGGCATGAATCTAATTTGATTTCTTATCTGGTAATTAAACATTTGCAGCTAAAATATAGCTATTGTTTAAGAGAATGTCTCTTTGAAGACAGTGGTTAATTGTGTTCTCAGATCTTTTCTTTGAGTTACAGAATAAAGTCAGAAATTATTTCCTAGGCCAAATTCAAGCTCCCATAATTATATGAATAATCCAATTAAAATGTGCTCAGATGATACAAATAATCAGGGAATTATATGCTTATGATCCTTAATTCCTAAGGCAGGAACTGTCTAGATAGTTTTGATGATCAAATAATTATGAAGCCTTTATTAGCAAATATAATCTGTCATCAGTGTATAATAATCATTGTCATAGAATAATCCCCTTGACATACATGGGAAAATCTAGTTAAAGTTTTTTTTTTTTTTTTTAAGATTTTATTTATTTTTTTGACAGAGAGACACAGCGAGAGAGGGAACACAAACAGGGGGAGTGGGAGAGGGAGAAGCAGGCTTCCCGCCAACACGGAGCTCAATCCCAGGACCCTGGGATCATGACCTGAGCCAAAGGCAGATGCTTAACGACTGAGCCACCCAGGCGCCCCTAGTTAAAGTTTTTAGAGGTCACAGTTGAATCACTGTTTTAACCAGGGATACACTATTCAGTCTGTCCTCCCTTTCCTCACATATTAATAAAACATATATTACCTATGTCGTATCTTGTAAGTTTTGGATAGACTGACCCTTTGCCTTTTCCCATAACACAGTCACCCCTTTCCAGAAATGTTTTAAAAAGTGATTAACAGTAATGAAATTGATGATGCAACTATATATCTGTTTTCCAATGTTACTCATCTACAAAATTTATATTTCATCTCATCTTCCTAGCGAACTGCTACTGGTTTGCTGCTCTTAAGATCAGTTGGATGAGATCTTTACTCACACTTGTTAATGTCAGTATCAAATATACTCAAAATTCTCTCTAAGATCACAAAATTGAAAGCAGAGTGGAATATTACACTTAACGGCATTGTCTGCCTTTGGTTAAGTTAGCCTTGGTTTATGTCACATTTAAAAAACTGACCAGTCTCTGGAGTTCTTGGTGTTTAACCACCTGTAATAATGGGAAATTAGTACTGCTCTACCTCTTTTAGAGAGCTGCGAGGATCAAATTAATTTAACTGAATGACCTTTGAAAAGAAGTATCAGTCTAAAAAATACAAGATGCATGCTTAGGAATCAAGTCCACAAGTTTATGGGACCTGGTGCATGCTACATTCCCCTTATTGGGACAGTCAGCTCTTGGTCCCAGTTCTTCCCAAAAAGCTGCCTCATCATTTGCTTTAAAAAGAAGCACTCCTTCCTCTTTTCCTGGATGCTTATGTGTGATAGAAAGACCAGCCAGGGTGATGAGAGTATTTAAATTTACCAAGGGAGAGCAAAAAGAGGAGGAGGGAGCACACACCTGGGAAAAGGCAAGTCACAGTAGTTAAACAGCTGAACCACGGGCATCACAATCAATTCATTTGAAGTGTCACTTTTAGATGCTGCATTATTTGGAGACTCAGCATGAAAGCCAGGGGTCACTTATCCCCATGAACCAAAACCGCTGAGTTTTTCACAGTTCTAACTCAAAATGCTGAGGCAGTAAATGTTATTAAAAATGCTTTTGTGAAAATCAATGCAATCTTATTTTGAAAATGAATATTTATGGGCGCCTGGGTGGCTCAGTTGGTTAAGCGACTGCCTTCGGCTCAGGTCATGATCCTGGAGTCCCTGGATCGAGTCCTGCATTGGGCTCCCTGCTTGGCAGGGAGCCTGCTTCTCCCTCTGACCCTCCCCCCTCTCATGTGCTCTCTCTCTCTCTCATTCTGTCTCAAATAAATAAATAAAATCTTTAAAAAAAAAAAAAGAAAATGAATATTTATTTTGTGGAATGGAATAGAAAGACTTAATATGACATAAAAGTAGTTTATTGCTTAATATGTTTTTGAAAGTGCACTGCAGGAAAATGTCCAGGGTATTTGAGCCAACAGAAACATGATTATTGAAGGTCCTTTCTTACTACTTTTAAACCTTTTTGTTAAATGTGAATTGTAATATGATATTATGTAGTATAATAAAAGTGAAATTGAATCCAGTGCAGACTCTGGTTACCATAGGGTTTAAATCCATCTCAGGGTCAATCAATAGAGATTGTTCAGTAATAATGACAATGAAACCAGTCCCAGTGTGGAGTAGTGTAATACTTTGTTATGGTCTCTTGGACTAATAATGTACTTTATAATGGAAAGAACAAAAACTATTGAGTCAAAAGGCCTGGGTTTAAACATGGGTTTAATTTCTTCCTGAACAAGTCCTGTCACCAAGCTCATAAACTGAGCATATCTGAACTACATCACTTAGGAACTTGGCTGGCTTTTATATCCTTTGGGTAAATACCTAGTAATGCAATTGCTGGGTCCTAGGGTAGTTCTATTTTCAACTTTTTGAGAAACCTCCATACTGTTTTCCAGAGTGGCTGCACCAGCTTGCATTCCCACCAACAGTGTAAGAGGGTTCTCCTTTCTCCACATCCTCACTAAGTGAAATAAGTCAGTCAGAGAAAAACAAATACCATACCATATGATTTCACTCATGTGTAGAATTTAAGAAACAAAACAGATAAACATATGGGAAAGAAAAAAGAGAGAGAGAGAGAGAAGCAAACCATAAGAGACTCTTGCCAGAGAACAAACTGAGGGTTGATGGAGGGAAGTGGGTGGGGAGTGGGCTAAATGGGTGATGGGTATTAAAGAGGTCACTTGTTATGATAAGCACTGGGTGTTATACGTAAGTATAACTAATCACTAAATTCTACTCCAAAAACAGATATTACACTATATATTAACTAACTAGAATTTAATAAAAATTTGAAAAGAAAAAAAAAAAATCAAGGAACATATCAAGCAACAGAGTAGCCAAATAATAACAGCTGAAACAAATAGGTATTTATTTTGTTGTTATTGGGCAGAACGCTAGGAATAAGCGGGTAAACTATGTTATAAGGGGCCCAGAATTTTTCTCTTTCCACTTCCCTTCCTTATTATTTGGCATTTTGCCGATGGTGGCAAAGTTGGCTTCTCTATGTCAGAGCATTATACCTCCAGTGCAGGCAGAAAGGAGAAGGGGAAAGGAAAAAGGAGGCAGAACATTTTTTCCTCTTGAAGTTTTGTGCCTCCTTTTGAAAAAGAAAGTTCTCCTCAGCAGACTTGTGTTTAGGTATCCCTAACCGTAACTGAGTTAAATTATTAATGCTTAGCAAAAGATACTGAGATTACCAGGACTACTTTAGACCAATCTATAAGTTATGACTCTGTGGCTGGGATAAGGACTTACCCTGAGTTTGAGAGATTTTCACCTGAATAAGTATCAGATTCCTGGTGGTAAGAAGATGATGGGGCAGAAGGATGGCTGTAAGGTAAGTATAATTTATTGTCTGCCACAACATTTGTTGTGTAACTAGACCATGAATCATAGTTTGCCAGGGACAGTCCTGATTTAGACCCATTGTTTTTGCATAATTATTCACAATGTCCTTTGGGGTAAACTCACTGAATGGGGGAGAGTGGAAGTACTGAGACGCGCAGTAACTTGCCATACTTCTTTTTTTTTTTTTTTTTTTAAGATTTTATTTATTTATTTGACAGAGAGAGACACAGCAAGAGAGGGAACACAAGCAGGGGGACTGGGAGAGGGAGAAGCAGGCTTTTGCCGAGCAGGGAGCCCGATGAGGGGCTTGATCCCAGGACCCTGGGATCATGACCTGAGCCAAAGGCAGACGCTTAACGACTGAGCCACCCAGGCGCCCCAACTTGCCGTACTTCTTAAGGCATCTTAAGAAACAGCACTGTCACACTGGCTCATATTCTGTTGGCCAAAGTAGGTCATATGGCCAAGGCTAAAGTTTATGGGGCAGAGACAGGTACTCCACATCTAGTTGGACAATTTGTAAAGTGAAGTGGCAAAGGGTATATAATGTCCCAGTGGAATAGGAGAAGTTGCAAATGCAGAGGTTGGATCCATTTCTCCTCTGATACAAGACAGAGGAGTTGTAGTTTTTTTTTTTTTTTTTTTAAGATTTTATTTATTTATTTGACAGAGAGAGACACAGCGAGAGAGGGAACACAAGCAGGGGGAGCGGGAGAGGGAGAAGCAAGCTCCCCGCTGAGCAGGGAGCCCAACAGGGGGCTCAGTCCCAGGACCCCAGGATCATGACCTGAGCCGAAGGCAGATGCTTAACCATCTGAGCCACCCAGGCGCCCCAGGAGTTGGGGTTTTGAAGTGAACACCTGACTGTGAAAGTTAGCTATATAAATTTCAGTAAGGGAGGTAAAGTAGTAGGTGCTTCCAATATGAGATGAGTAAAGGAAGTTAGTGTTTCACTGAATAATCCAAGTAATTCTTCTAAAAGCTACAAGTGATTATTGCACATTGTTGAACTGCAGGATATGTTGTATGATTTTTCACATTACAATCTAGTCATTGCATCCTGATTTAAAAAATAATTTATAAATCAAAGAATAAGATAAATGCATGCAAAATTATTTTTAACTTGATTATTGGTTTTGCTGAATTGTTTACCTTACTCTTTCATTTTTAGAATAATTGTTTTAGGCTATAAGAAACCTTTGGAAAGAGAGGATCTTGTTGAACTAAATGAAAGTGATTCTTCCTATATTGTGTGTCCCATCTTTGAAAAACAATGGAGGAAGGAAGTTTTAAGGAATCAAGAGAGGCAAGAAGTAAAGGTAATTAATTCTTAAAACCTAAGTACCTAATTACTACCTAAAACTAGAAAGAGGTTCTCCCAAACATGAGATGATATTATTATAAATTTAGAAAGTTCTTAAAATAGTGCAATGACAAGCCATTTTCATAAGTACAGTTGGTTGTTATTGCAACGAATTTCTGTCATCAAATTATGCAGCAACCCCTCCCTTTAATATCAGGAACAATGTGTTGATATGTTATCTTTGGCTTTTTACCAGTATCTTTTGCTCAACTATCATGGCAAAGATGGGTTCGATATCTCATGGCCTCATATCTGTTGGTCCAACTAATAACATGGTGACCAAGAGCAAAGCTTATGGAGCAGGGATGGTTACTCCTTATCTATCTAGTATCATATATACACACATATATATCCTCTTTAGAATTCCCAAAAAGAAAATACAATTTGAAGATAAAATTGTATTTATATTAATTAATTACATTAATGAAACAGTTTCAGCATTCACAAAATAAAATAGAACTGTTTCTCTTGCCCATTTATACCACGTGGTGTAAATAATACCAGGTGATCTGAAGACATACAGTTCCAATGATATAGGTCATATTTTCAAGTTTAACTGAATTTATCCCTTCTGACCTTATTATCTCTGGAGTACAGTACTAATTTTATGGTTGGTGTATATATATATTTCATTTTTTACCTCTATTAGCTCTGTCCAATTTTCTCACTGTTTCTTATTTTCTTTCATTATGTAGGCATCCTTTCATAAAGAGGCACATGCCAGGAAACCATCTCTGGTCTATGCATTGTGGAACACCTTTAAGTTTGTCCTGATTCAAGTTGCTTTATTCAGAGTGTTTGCTGATATTTTGTCCTTCACTAGCCCACTCATAATGAAGTAAGTTGTAGTTTTTTTTTTTTGTTTTTTTTTAATCTCCCCACAGGTAAATGATAAGCAAGTGTTCAACTCTCAAAGTTGTACTAAAAAAGAGTAGGGAAGGTCCTTATTGCAAATTTTATGTAGGATATGGACATTCTGTTAGCTTTGCTATAATACAAATGTGAATGATGGTAATATAGTCAATATTTACTGAAGTCAGCCATGTACTAAACACTGTTCTAAAATCTTTATATGAATTATCTTATTTAATCTTTACAACAATCCTATGAGACGGGAAATATTATTACACTCATTATCACGATGCAGAAAAAGAGGTTCAAGTAATTTGCCTAAGTTCACATAGCTAGAAAATTCCAGAGTTATGATTAAAAGCTAGGAAGTCGGTCTTGAATATATATTTAGAAAATGAAATGATACATACCCTTACTATTTTTCTTAGCTGTGGCCTTTTGGGAGTTGAACTTTATCAACCAGGGTAGTAATATATAAATATAAATAAATATAAATGCATACATATATATATACACACACACACATATACATAGAGACATAATGTTTGAAGAATTTCCTTGATATTTCTTTAATATCTATATGCAAGGGTTTTTTTGTGTGTTTTGTGTGACCCTACTGAGAGAGGACTTTTGGAAGCCTGTGTCTATTTTCTCCTGGACCCATGTATCTTTTCTCTTTGTTGATTTTTTTTTTTTTTTTTTTGGTATCCTTTCAACATAATAAGTCATAGTCATTAGTATGACTAGATGCTGACTGTTACAAGTCCTTCTAATGAATCATTTAACTAGGGAGTGGCCTTGGGGATCCCTGACAGCTATCTAGCCAATCCAAAAAGATTGTGTGAGTAATTGTCTACATAAGCCTGGAGTTAACAAAAATATTGGCTGAGGTAATAAACTGAGGAACTGTTCCAAATTATACTGGGTATGACAAACTGTTTTTCTGGATGAGACCACCTTAGCATGGATAAGGAGAAGTAAAGACATCTATAGACAAACAATCCAGCTATTCCAATTTGTGGAGTTAGTGAAGACAGGGAAATCCACCAAAGGGCAGTGAGAAGGAGTGCTTAGTGCAGAGAGAGGAAAACCAAGAGAGCATGGTGTCAGGGAATCTAAGGCAAGAAGGTGATCCTTTGTTGTCAGAAAATGTGCTCCTGTCATTTTTCACTCCAAGGTCTGTTTGGCTCCCTTGTCTGTGGAAATATAAGCCAAATGTCTTCTGGATTAAAACCCCCCCACAGACAAGGTAACATACCTCTTCTTCCCCTGCCTCTGCCTCTCACCTTTGTGTATCACAGCTATTTTTAAGGAGTTGCCATAGAGTTCTCTCACCTGTGGCCAGAAATCTCTCTCTCAGAAATGTATTGACCAGCATCTTCCTTTCCTGCCCTCTTCTGGTGATCTGTTGCTGTAGTATTAAGATTGTCAAAGTTTAGTGGCATAAAACAATGATCATTTTATTATGTTCACACCAAAATCTATGAGGCAAACATGATAACCACTAAGCTACAGAAACAAGGCATGATTTTATGGATCTGAACTTCAGAGAGGGATGGATTTTCTTTGATTCACCATGATGGGGGCCCTAGCTGATTAGCTCGGCAGGCAATAGCTCTAGAAGTTCAAATAGAGACGAATGTTTGGGGCCTTGTTTTTTTTTAAAGATTTTATTTATTTGAGACAGAATGAGAGAGACAGAGAGCACATGAGAGGGGGGAGGGTCAGAGGGAGAAGCAGGCTCCCTGCCGAGCAGGTTGCCCGATGCGGGACTCGATCCAGGGACTCCAGGATCATGACCTGAGCCGAAAGCAGTCGCTTAACCAACTGAGCCACCCAGGCGCCCTGGGGCCTTGGTTTTGGCTGTCAGCTGGGTTATCTTGGTTCTTTTTTATGTGTGCTGGTGCTGGAATGTCCACAATGGCTACTTAGCTTACATATTCATGCCTGGGCTAAGATAGCCAGATATCCATCTCTGTCTGTCTGTCTGTCTCTCTCTCTCCAAGCCTCTCCAAATGGTTAGCTTGAGCACAGAAGTCTCAGAGCAGTTGAACTTCTTACATAGCAGCTGGATTTTTTTCAGAGTGAACATGCCAAGAGGCTCAGACAAGTCTTTTTATGATCTAGGCTTGGAAGCCCCAGAATGTCACTTCTGCAACATTATTTTGGTCAAGCAAGCCCCTAAATCAGCCCAGATCCAAGGGGAGGAGACTTAGAATGGTTAGGTTTGACTTCTGAGTGGAAGGAGTAGCAAGAGATACCCAGCCATTTTTAGTCATGCTCTGATTCCTAGTTTTCAATGTCTACTGCTCAAAAAACTCATTCCAGAATCTCACTGTGGCCACTTTTTTTAAAAATAGCTATAGGTCATGGTAATTCAGTGTCTCCAAATATTTGCAGTCTACAGGGTGCTAAATAATTACTAAGTCCTTGTCTATGGGGTAAGGAATGGTCTCCCTAATTTTGTGACACACTTTTGTAACAGACTAGCCTGACCATACCTGCAAAATAGTAATGTCAATATTGCATTGAAATCAGTTGGTTGATGTATCTTTCTTCCTGCCTAAACTATGAGCTCCTCATGGTAACAGATTCTATGTTACTCAGTGTCGGTGTCCTTACTGCCTAGCACAGAGCCTGGCACATAGAACTCAAATACATTTCCTGAATGGAATACTGAATAAATGGGCTTATCCAAAGTCACACTTTTTCAAGAGATTCTGATTCTAGAGTAGCTGAATAACCTTAATATTTCCACATTGAGGATTAAAGGATCAGAAATAATTTTATGGGTTTAATGTTAGAATTTAAATAAAAACTTGAAACATAAAGAATTTTATGAGTTTACATGATCATAAACTGAGCCTGGGGGAGCTAATTTTATAAGCTAATTTTGAGATGTATATTTTTCCTTTTGATAAGGGAAATTACTAGAGACTACTACCTTTAAGGATGAGAATACATTGTTGTGTTATCATGACTCATATGTGTAGTAATCAAACATATAAAAATAATACTTTCATTAACATACTATTAGAAGAAATGTTTCTTGTTGATTCTTATGCTTACTCATTTTCCCCTTTTCTATGAATTTTATTATTATGTTAGTCAAACCAATGAGTGTTCATAAACGATATGAGGATTTTGGTTTTATGGTCTTCACCATTTCTTTTTTTTTTTTTTTTTTTAAGATTTTATTTATTTGACAGAGAAAGACACAGCGAGAGAGGGAACACAAACGGGGAGTGGGAGAGGGAGAAGCAGACTCTCCGCTGAGCAGGGAGCCCTATGTGGGACTCGATCCAGGGACTCCAGGATCATGACCTGAGCCGAAGGCAGTCGCTTAACCAACTGAGCCACTCAGGCGCCCTGGTCTTCACCATTTCTTGATCACAGATTATTTTTAATATTCCCAGATTTATATGTGTAGAACCACTAAGGTACCTGTTGATAGTCATTTAGTTGTTTGATTTTATGAGAAAGGAAAAAAGCCTAATTTGTAGATATAGCCACAATAAGAAGAATAGTGCACCTCTTTCAGGAAATTTAATTCATAGACTGAGAAGACATTTAGTAAGTTGCTCTTGTAAAAATAATTTGGTGTCCCAGTGGAAGGCATCTGATAGAGATCCACTAAGAAATACAGAATTTCCTGTTATTTCATGTAGGTGGGCTGTGGTATAATTCAGTACTGTCATTGAGAATACACAATGCTCTCAATAATTTTCAGTGACTAGAGGTTTTAATAGTAATTTTAGAAACACGGGTATATATTTGATTCCAAAGTACAATTCCAATAAAGTTAATCTCTTGAAGTACTTGGTTTATAAAGCAATTTGGGAAACACAATTGCTTTTAATTTTTTTACCCATAAGTTGTCCAAGCTGCAAATAAAATAGATCAAGGCTTAGACATTAATTTTTTATTTTTAAAAAATGTAAACTTTAAAAACATAAACTCACATAAAGAATGAGTTTTTAAAGTCAATGTTCTTAAAAAAAATTTAGATATAGTCTTACCTAATTACATGTGGCTTCCTTCTGGTTATAATCTTAAGTTAACTCAAAATGGCTGTTTACAATAACAAGCACATTTCTGCATTTCCAGAACTCAGAGTAAAAAAAAAAAGTACATTTCTAAAACATCTAATATTTTACTTTTTACCTATAAAATAAATAACAGGAACTACTTAAACCAATCAGGAATTGAGCCTGCAAAATAAATGACATATTAATCTGTAGTATCTGAGAGAATATATCCAAGTTGTTTTCACCATGATGTAGAGTATATGTAGACTTTTTACATTAGTATTATTATTAGTCACACAGATGCAGTTTAAAAAAAGTTGAGAGCATGTATATAATAATAACAATGACATAAGGCATTTTAACCAGTGTTTACAGTTGAAGGGCAATAAGCAACCAAGAGAGCTATGATTAGAACTATCCCCATTGTCTAGCTGTAACCCAGCATTGACCATGATCATCATGACCATGCTATTGCCAAACTTAGGAGAAAATAAGGGAAGATAGAGTAGAGAGAAACTGGATACGGATAAAAGTAATAAGAGGTGAGATATAATTCAGGTCTTTCTTTGAAAAAACTGTGCCATTCTGAGAGATTCACTACTTAACGTTCTGTCATGTTTCCCTATATTTAACAAAATGTATGATTATGATAAAAAAGAAGCTTTAAAGGTCTTTGTGTCTCAACTTGTATGATGAAGTTAGACCAGAGCAGTTAGTTGGTGAGATTACCATGTGAGAACTAGAAATTAACCGTGTACTCAGAAGCCTCTGAAAGTAACTGTTGATTCCATGTACTTTATATCATAATTGAATTAAAAATAAAGGGGGGGCACTGGGTGGGTCAGTCATTAAGTGTCTGCCTTTGGCTCAGGTCATGTTCCCAGGGTCCTGGGATTGAGCCCTGCATCATTGGGGCTCAGCGGGGAGCCTGCTTCTCCCTCTCTCACTCCCCTTGCTTGTGTTCCTTCTCTCGCTGTGTCACTCTGTCAAATAAATAAATAAAATCTTAAAAAAAATAAATAAATAAAAAATAAAGGGGCAGGGGGAAGAAGCCAAATTGGCAAGAAGAGAAAAAGAGCAGGTAAACATGTGAGTGTGTGTAACATTTTGACAGCATTTAACTTTCATAAGCATTTAACTGCTTTAGATGTTTAACATTTCTTACCCTTTCTCAATTTCTATATGACGTTCAGGCAAATGATCATTTTCTGTGAACATCGCCCAGATTTTGGATGGAGTGGCTATGGTTATGCTTTGGCACTTTTTGTTGTAGTCTTTCTGCAAACCTTGATCCTTCAGCAATACCAACGTTTTAACATGCTCACTTCAGCAAAAATTAAGACGGCCGTAATTGGACTCATCTACAAAAAGGTAAAAAATTAAGGAATTCTCAATTTGTAAATGGATTCTTTCCTTGCATACTTTAAAATAGGAGAGTACGTTAAAATGTTCCTAGGGTGCCCTTTGAGTGTACATTTGTTTTGCCTTAAAAGAACTTTGACTCATCAATGTTGGTTGTATTAATTTCTCTATAGGACTCTCTATAGTCCTTACAGCCCCTCCAACTTCCGGTGAGCCCTAATCCATGAAACTAGATGATGGTTTCTGTCTGCTGTTGTGTCACTGAACTCCTCCCCCCAAAGTGAATGGCAATGAATGTTTTCATGGTTGTCTATGTTTATGTATTAATAAAGTTTCTTCTTTTCATGATTATTTTCATTCTGCATACTACTTTTTTCTTCTTCCTCTGCTGACTCTACTTCACTTTCTCATGCAACAAAGCCATCTTTCTCTATATAATCATTATCTACTTCTGTTTCACTCTAAGCCCTGCCTCTGCACCCATCCACCCTTCAGAACAACCTGGCTGATTCTTATACCTGTGATAACACTGAAGTTCAATTTGTTCTTTCTTGAAAATGCGATTTTAAATACCACTTCTTTACCATCCAGAGCCTTTTATTTACATCATAATTATAAACAATTGAAGAGTTTCTTCCTTCCCGTAGTTATCACCTGAGTTAGTCAATCAAGTGTATTTTGCATTCTTACTCTGTACTCTTCTGTAGATTGTGGGCCCTTTAAGATTTGGAATAGAAACCTCTTTACCTATTGTACCTTTATCATCTGGGAAAGTGACTTTTATACATTTTTATAAAAGTTGGATGACTGAATAAATGAGTAAATGAGCCACTGCCTTCAAGAAATTGGGGGGAATTATTAGCATACATAATAAATGTGTGGAACTAAATGCAGGTTTTATAAGAGGTCAGATGAGCAGGAAATCCACAGTGATTGTGTGCAGTTAAAGAAGGTTTCACATAGAAAGAAAGACTTGAAATGGTCTTTGGGAGAGATGTAGAATTTGTATTAGTGGAAGGAAGTATTATAATTTGGGCTGAGCTGTGCATGAAGCATATAGGCCATTTGGCCATATTGGGCCAAAATGGGGGTATGGAATGGCCTTAGCCCAAATGCAGGGACATACTGCTATGGTCGTAATTCTAGAGGCTGTAAATTCCAAGAAATCCTAATATGGACGAAGGATATCAAGGAGTCTAGGAATCAGTTTAAATGTTAACACTTGTTTTTGATATACAGTCCATATGGAATAGGATTTCATTCAGTGATTAAAGCATTGGAGCTTGGGAATACGATTTGGATGGATTTACAAATACAAAAGAGTGGACTGCAGTAGAAATTAGAACAAGCTGTCAAATAAAAAAAGAAAATCAAGCATTGTGGGTGAGTCTATTACAAGGGCAGGGAGACCCCGGAGATAATAATGGAAGAGGTAACACTGACTATAGGGATGAAACCATAGATTCCTTAGAGAGATTGTTTAAGAACAAAGAGCACTCTGGATCAAAGGAGTACAGCAATCAAGCCAGCTCAGTAGAGCTTGCTGTATGGATTACCGTTTAATGCCAAGTCCATCAAACAAGCAGTAGAAGACATAGCCTTTGTTGTTATAACCTGTATTGATGCACTGAGATAGCATGTGCAGCTGGCACTGATGTAAGGCTGGCCTTTTTTCTTAGTCTCGTATCATACACCTGTTTTCCAGAGAGTCTATCTCTGTGGGACTAATTAGGGTAGTTAGATTTCCATTCTCTTTACGGGTTGTAGAATTCTGATTTTTATCATATTTAGAGACCTTCAGTATCCAAAATGGCTTTCATAGTGGCACCAGGTGACCCATATTAATCTGACATTGGCTCTACTTCATCAGGGACTTGTTACTAGAGTGGGGTAAACGTGGTCTCAGATCCTTTTCTTGGTGAGGAAGGGAGATGTTAGGACTTTCTTGTTCTCAACCCATCCACATGACTGCTCTAGTTTGGAATAGGAATATCATTTTTAAGGTTTGTGGGAAAAACATGGGCCCCATTCCACTTGATCACTTTAAGAGTTCATGAGTCTCAAAGCTCAGATTTTGTTACCTGTTAGCTCACAGGTGCAGGCCCCATGACAATTCTTGAGGACTAAGAAACGGGATATGCTTCAAAAGCAGCATCAGTTAGTCCTGGGTTTAATATGGGGAGTCTGGGGGAATTCTTCCACCAAACAGTAGAATCTTTGTGATTTTAAAAATGGGTAAAGGTGATCAGAAGGTACAAAACTTCTAATTAAACAATAAATGTCATGAAGATGTATTGTGCAGCATGGCAATTATAGTTAATAATACTGTATTGTGATGGGCACTTGCGTGGCTCAGTCAGTTAAATGTCTGCCTTCAGCTCAGGTCATGATCCAGGGTCCCTGGGTTCCAGCCCCGCGTCGGGCTCCCTGCTCAGCAGGGAGTCTGCTTCTCCCTTTTTCTCTCCCTCTGCCTCTCCCCATGCTTGTGCTTCCTCTCTCTCTCTCTCAAATAAATAAATAAAATCCTTAAAAAAAATACCGTATTGTATATTTGAGAGCTGCTAAGAGAGTAGATCTTAAAAGTTCTAATCACAAGAAATAAAACTTTTGTAACTATGTGTAGTGATGGATGTTAACTAGACTTGTGATCATTTGACAATGTCATTTTGTATTGTATATCATTTTGCAATGTATACAAATACCGAATAATTTTGTTACATACCTGAAACTATATATGTCAATTAAATATATCACAATTTTTAAAAAAGCGGGGAGGTAGGAGAAACAGGAGAGATTTGGAGCATGGGGTGCTGACAAAGAGAACAGGTTTGAGTTAGAGACCAAAGTATTGTTTTATGTTGAAGGAGGTATCTGAAAAAAAAAAAAAAATGAAATAAAGTAAAATAAAGCAAAATACAATAAAAACTTCCTGACTTCTAAAACATTTTTTTAACTAAACAAAAGTAATATATCCACATTATCCAGTTTGGCAGCCACTAGTCACATATGACTATTGAGCCCTTGAACTGTGGCTCTTAAGACTAAGGAAGTGAATTTTTAATTTTAATGAAATTTAATAACAACACATAGCTAGTTGCTACCATTATTGGACAGTAGTGCAGTGTCTAAACTGTCTATATTTGTAGTTTAAAGATTTGTTCTTAACCTTAATTGGGATAATTCTAAAATGCAAGAAAATTAATAAAATTTAGTACATTTAAAAAAATAAAAACATGTAAGTGTAGTCAGGAAGAGGAGAAGCAGAATCCTAATCCTGCACTTAAAGTCAGAAAGAGAATCCTGGCATACTTTTTTTGCATACAGAAGAACTGAAGAAGAATGAGTTCTTATAAATGTTATGAGGGTCCGCCTTTAGGTCCACCACATCTCTTTAGAAGTATAGTAACTGCTGGTTTAGAATCACTGGGTGAGGAATTTTTAGGACCCTTCCAGCTCTAAATTATGTGATTTCTATGACTTATAGCTAGGATGGTCAGGAAAAATGTAATGATTAGTATTGCATAATACTGCATGATTTAAGTCAGAAGGATGAATTGCACGAGGCAAAGACTCTACTGTGGAAATACATTGTGGGAGAGAGTACACAGATGAATACATGGCTTGCTCAGAAAATGATGAGTAGATTAATTTAGCTAGAGATAGTATTTTTATGAGTAGGATGGTGGGGAGGGGTAGGTTGGTAAAATAGAAGGGATTGCAACTCTCTTTTTCAATAACTTGAAAGATACATTGTAAAAACGGACTTTAATTCTAGAGGAAATTGGAACTCATTTGAGCCATAGGGTAGACGGATGATCAGGAGAAACTAATGAAAATAGATAGGGTTGGAAATAAGGAGTAACTTAGAACTATTTCAGTAGTTCTGGAGATAAAGATATGAACCAGGACCATGGCAATGAGTCTAGAAAGGAACAAATATATAAGAAGGAGAATGTGAAATTGCAAACAGGTTTCATCATCCGATGATAAAGTGAGATATTAGTGAGTTGAGTTCAGGGATAATTCAAATATTTCCAGTCAGTAAGAGAGGTTTTTGAGGCTGGAGCCTTATCCGGTTCATCTTGGTCTTGTTAGAGTATAATTCAATAAATGAAATCAGTGAAGTTTTAGGAATTGATAAGTCACATAGTTGTGCCGTGTGTGTGTGTGTAGACTAGGTAAAGAAAATATTGTAGTAAAGAAATCTCAAAATTGGATGAAATTTAAAAATAACAGAGTTTTGTGTAAGTGATTATGATTAAATATAATTGTAAATGAAAATTTGTTAATTGTCATTTTGATTGAAGAGTATTTATAAACTCCCAACTTTTTATACGGTTTTAGATTTTACAGTTGATTTTTTTTTCTTTTTACCTCACTCTGGCTTTCTCTCTTTTATCTCTTTAAATAACTCTTTACTAGACAATTCTGGAACATGTTGCATCATCCAGTATAATTGTGGTGACATATTGCAGTATTCTTCCAAATTGTTTCATATAACAAAGAGGCAGTTTAGATTGTATAATTTAGCAATAAGCGGTAACTAAATTCCCCCTCATGGCTTGTGAATTTTGTCCCTTACAAAAAGGTAGAAGTTTATTTGGCAGAAAAAAATATTGAAAGAGAAATCAGTGCTCCTGATGTTGAAAATGCCATGCAGGACAAGATCCAATTATATAGTGCCCTTTAGTCTTTTCCTTAATATTTTGAAAGCAATTAATTTTTAAAGAAAATTTTCTCTTGTCTACTGAAGAAAATATGTGTAATGCATAAAATAGGAAAGAGAAAATGGCAGCCATTCATAATTCTAGATTGCAAAGATAAGCATTGATATATTTTCCCCTAACATTTATTTTACCTGCATAATATATATTTGTAATACACTGTTTTATAATCTGTTACTTACTTCATAATATATCATGACAAAACATATTGACAAAATACATTATTATATGATTTCTTTATGATTCTTTTTTGTATTTAATCTGTTTGAGGGGGGCGCGTGGGTGGCTCAATCCTTTAAGCACCTGCCTTTGCTCAGGTCATGATCCTGCTCCCTGCTCAGTGGGGAATCTGCTTCTCCCTCTGCCCCTCCCCCTGCTCATGCTCATGCTCATGCTCTTTCTCTCTCTCTCAAATAAATAAATAAAATCTTAAAAAAAAATCATTTTGTTTTTAAGTACATTCTTACATATAAGCATAAATTTAAATAAATGCATAGCAGAAACTTCCGTATATATATTAAACTCTTTTCCTACTATTGTCATTTTTTTCCCTATTTTGCTTTCCACCTTGCTTACCATCTTCACTCATTAATACATATGGTTCACTCAATACATATCAAACTACCTTTTCCACACATTCTTTATAACCATTGCAACATTATCTTCTGATAGTAGGTATGACAGGTAAAGCTACTGCCAATCCCCACCTCTTGCCCCACCATTTTAGGATAACCTGTTTTATTTTGATTTTTCTGTGTTTAGGTGCTTGTAAGTATTTCTTTTTAAGGATAATTTTAACATTATAGAATTTACAAATTTCACCATGCTAAGAGGAGGTATACTGTTTTCTAATTAGACTGCTACTTCCTAACTGCTTTTGGTTTGAAATCTTTCCTTCATTCAGAGAGATTGTCTTCTAATTTTTTCTTTAATTATTTCTTCTCATTCTTTGCTTGTAAAGTAATTGTGTTATGTGTTGTGTTTTGTGTGTGTGTGTATATGTGTGTGTGTTGTTATGTTTTATCTGTATATATAATACACATATATAATAAACACATAATATACATATATAATAAACACATATTAACATATCTGTTGCACTCTGTTGCTGTTTTAAGCACTATTATGTGCATAGAAATAGATAAACAATCAGTTCTAGATATAGAGGTAGCTGTAGATATAATGCTCGTGTGTGTGTGGGTATACATATAATATAAGGAAACTTAAACTCAGAACAATGAGTAACTTACCCATTGTCAAAGAGTTATGAAACAGAGTAACTGGCCCTGAACCCAGGCATTCCACTCTAGAAGTTGTGTTATTCATTATTCTGAATTTATAAAGAAATATAAATGTAAATATATTAATATTTATATTAATATGTTTATGTAATATATACATAAATGTGTATACATTTATGTCTTTTTAAAAAAATTTTTTATTATGTTATGTCACCATACAGTACATCATTAGTTTTTGATGTAGTAATCCATGATTCATTGTTTGCGTATAACACCCAGTGCTCCATGCAATACATGCCCTCCTTAATACCCATCACCGGGCTCACCCATCCCCCCACCCCCCTTCCCTCTAAAACCCTCAGTTTGTTTCCCGGAGTCCATAGTGTCTCATGGTTCATCTCCCCATCTGATATCCCCCCTTCATTTTTCCCTTCCTTCTCCTAATGTCCTCCATGCTATTCCTTATGTTCCACAAATAAGTGAAACCATATGATAATTGACTTTCTCTGCTTGACTTATTTCACTTAGCATAATCTCCTCCAGTTCCATCCATGTTGATGCACATGTTGGGTATTCATCCTTTCTGATGGCTGAGTATTATTCCACTGTATATATGGACCACATCTTCTTTATCCATTCGTCTATTGGAGGGCATCTCGGCTCCTTCCACAGTTTGGCTATTGTGGACATTGCTGCTATGAACATTGGGGTGCATATGGCCCTTCTTTTCACTACATCTGTGTCTTTGGGGTAAATACCCAGTAATGCAATTGCTGGGTCATAGGGTAGCTCTATTTTTAATTTTTTGAAGAACCTCCACACTGTTTTCCAAAGTGGCTGTACCAACTTGCATTCCCACCAACAGTGTAAGAGGGTTCCCCTTTCTCCACAACCTGTCCTACATTTGTAGTTTCTTGCCTTGCCAATTTAACCATTTTAACTGGTGTAAGGTGGTATCTCAATGTGGTTTTGATTTGAATTTCCCTGATGACTAATGATGTTGAGCATTTTTTCATGTGTCTGTTAGCCATTTGTATGTCTTCTTCGGAGAAGTGTCTGTTCATCTCTTCTGCCCACTTTTTGACTTGATTATTTGTTTTTTGGGTGTTGAGTTTGAGAAGTTCTTTATAGATCAACAGGAAGAAATTGACAACCTGAATATATATTTATATCTTGTGTGTGTGTGTGTGTGTGATTTCCTGAAATTTCTCCATGCTTTAAGTCTTTTTAAAAAGTCATTTCATTTTAAAAATATGTTCTCGGGGCACCTGGGTGGCTCAGATGGTTAAGGGTCTACCTTCAACTCAGGTCATGATCTCAGGGTCCTGGGATCGAGTCCCACTTCCTCTGCCTGCCACTCCCCCTGCTTGTACTCTCCCTCTCTCTCTCTCTGGCATATAAATAAATAAAATCTTTAAAAAAAATATGTTTTCTCTAATTTCTGGGAAAAGTTTTTGAACATATCTACTCATAGTTTAAGAATTCCATTTGTTCTAATATCCATTTGGATTTTTGGTGCCTCCATTACATTTTTAAAAATTTGACAGTTGTGCTTTTAATTTGAAGTAATTTTTCTATTCTTACTCATTTTTAATCGTTATCATGTTCTTTCACTATAAAGATTACAGAGAGATATTCATATATTTTTTATGTTTCTTGTGATATGTTTTTTCCAATAGGAGGTCATTCATTTGATTCCTTGGCTAATTTAGCTACTTTGAACTCTTCAATCTGCTAGTATTTTCATAAATACTAAATACTATTTATCTTTTCCTTCTAGAAGTATGAGAGGAAATATGTTTGTTTATAATTATAAGTTGCTGGTGGATTCTATTAGAGATCAATGAACCTCTCTGAAGAAATGTTAGAGACTTAATGAAATGAGAGTTCCCGTGCTTGGATTTCCATTGTTTCACTTGGCTGCATTGGGTGGTCAGTAACGTATCAGGAGGAGGTTAAAGAGCTACCTTTGGAGGAGACATGGCTAAAGCTTCATTGTCGTAGGGACTAGTATTTTTTCCTTTTTTCTCTCTTGTGGCAGTAGTAGTCATTCTGGTTTTTTTTTTTTTTTTTAATTTTATTCTTATGTTAATCCCCATACATTACATCATTAGTTTTAGATGTAGTGTTCCATGATTCATTGTTTGTGCACAACACCCAGTGCTCCATGCAGAATGTGTCCTCCTCAATACCCACCACCAGGCTAACCCATCCCCCCACCCTCCCCTCTAGAACCCTCAGTTTGTTTTTCAGAGTCCATCGTCTCTCATGGTTCGTCTACCCCTCCTATTTCCCCCGCTTCATTCTTCCCCTCCTGCTACCTTCTTCTTTTTTTTTTTTTTTAACATATATTGCATTATTTGTTTCAGAGGTACAGATCTGAGATTCAACAGTCTTGCACAATTCACAGCGCTTACCAGAGCACACACCCTCCCCAGTGTCCATCACCCAGTCACCCCATCCCTCCCACCCCACCCCCCACTGCAGCAACCCTCAGTTTGTTTCCTGCGATTAAGAATTCCTCATATCAGTGAGATCATATGATACATGTCTTTCTCTGTTTGAGTAGTCATTCTGTTTTATCATCAGCACAGCTGTCCCCCCTTACTAGTCAGTAACAGAAATGTTTCCAATTTACTGCATGAAATTTAAATGAGGATTGAACACTGCAGTAGCCATAGCGCTTGGGGGATCCTGGCACCTTGTGAACCTCCCAGGGCTGACCCCGTGGCCTCCCCCTTTGCATGAAGCCCTCCTGCTTTAAGCTTCGGAATGTTAGAAGAGGTCCACTGAAGCCCCTGACTACTTATTTTCCACATGAACCTTTTATTGGGGGGTGGGGGTGGGACTTTGTATTACCCATTTATTGAGAAAACAGACTTTGAGTGCCTCCTGTAGTTTCTCATTTACTCTTGCTTGTTCCACCTCTCTATCCTGTCTCTTTAAATCAGTGTAGTGGAAATTCCTTAAAATTCTTGGCATATGAATGGAGTTTTGCCTGGCTTCCAGTACACATACCAATTCTCCACGACTTTGACAATTTATTTATGCATTTCACTGGGAATTTTAAATGGGTGGAGAATTTAATAAATGAATTTCTGAGATCAACCTTAGTAAGAGTTACCAATAATTAAGCTTGGGAATATTGAATTCAATATCCAAATATTAAAATAACGTGCACAGGAAGTGAGAATTGGGCTTTGGAAGAAAAGATATATTTCCATCTGCTCGAAGAAGCCTTTCCAGTATTTTTATCTCTCTAAATTCCCATGGCCCTTCTTAACTATTTTTATGCTTACAATCATCCTGTGTGGGAGGTATATGTGGGTGGGTGGGGGGGTGGACTCCACAACCAAATTATAATCTTCTTGAGAATTGGGACAGTGTCATTTTTAAATTTTCTAGTTTCAAGCATAGTACATAGCATCAGTATTCATTAGATATTTATTGGATCACTTATGTACTTTGTACTGATAAAATTTAGAAGGTTTAGCATTATAGGGGTGCCAGCGAATAGAGGGGATCCCCAATGCTAGAAATCTAGAATAGATTTTTTTGTGTGTGTGAGTTCTATGCCCAATGTGGGGCTTGAATTCATGACCTGGAGATCAAGAGTCACATGCTGTCCTGACTGAGCCAGCTAGGTGCCCCTAGAATAGATTTCTTTTTGCAATTTTGTAATCGACAGCTTGTAGAGGGCTTTTGGTGAATATATTTGCTTGAGAATCCAAATGTTACTCTCTACCAATATGCAGTGAAGTTTAAAACTGTGTGTTTTGATCAGTAATTGTATTTTTCTTCATCTAAAAGCATTTTTAAAAGTTTCAGTATTTCATAATCCTAACACATAAATAATCTTTTAGATTTTCCTAAATATATATTGAAAATTGATATTAAAAGTTACCATTGTTTGACGATAAAGATGCCCCACGGTCTACAGAACTCTTTAAATACTTTGCCTCTCTTTTTTCAGGCCCTACTTTTATCTAATGTTTCTCGAAAGAGGTTTTCAACTGGGGAAGTTATTAACTTGATGTCAGCGGATGCCCAGCAGCTCATGGACTTGACAGCAAACCTCAGTCTCCTCTGGTCAGCCCCTTTTCAGATCCTGATGGCCATGTCACTCCTTTGGCAAGAGCTGGGTCCAGCTGTGTTAGCAGGGGTAGCAGTCCTTGTGTTTGTTATACCAATAAATGCTTTAGCTGCAACTAGAGTAAAAAAGCTAAAGGTAAGAAAAAGACTGCCTCATGTTACATATGTCAAACAGAAGCTGAATTTTCTGACTGGAGTCGACAGTAACCATCTAGTTAATTCTGTACATGTGGAAATAATCCAGATTTATCATTCATTCGTTCATTCATTCAACCAGTATTGATTGGACATCTGTTCTGTGCCAAAGTACAGCAGTGAGGAGATCTGATAAGTTCCAGCTTTCATTAAAGGAGACAGGCATTAAGAAATAAATAAAGAACATAATGCCTGGTGTTAATTTGTATACAAAGAAATATAACTTAGGCTAGGGTGATAGAGTAACAACGAGAGGGCCATTTCACATACAGGGGCAGCAAAGTCCTCAGGAAAGAAACAATGTATCAGCAGGATAAGGGAGGAATCCATGTGGATGTCTGAGAAAAAGATTTACTAAGCAGAAGAAACAGTGTGCACACAGCCTGGAGGTAAGGGTATGCTCATTTTGTTTGAAGAGTGGGCCACGGTGAGCAAGGCGTGACTGCATACAGCAAGTAGATAGTAAGTGCTTAACTGAATTCATTTAAATATTCTTCCTTTACATTCAGTCATTCATCTTACTATCAATACATTTTTTGACATCTGACATGTACCAGACAGTGTGCAGTATGCTGTACTGTAGGGAAGGAGAGACAGGACACAGTTCACTGCACTGAAAAGCCACGCACGCTGTCAGGGGAGAGACAAATGATTTCACGTGTTAAAGTAACCACACAGGTACAGGTGTACTGCTTATGACACTTATTTTATTATTTTAAATGGATCAAAGATTAATAATATCTATGTATGGAATAAGATCTATGTATGGACATGGAAATATGTCAATCATATGTTAGGGGAAAAAAGAAAGAAACATATGTATGTATGTGCATGTGTATATTATGCATATATGTACATAAATATCCTTAATCCAGTTTTTAAAATGTGAATATACCAATGCACATGGGTGTGATAGAGAGGCATAAATGAAGTTATATAGATATAGATATAAATGGACTTGTATAAGCATAGAAATAATCTAGAGATAAAGCACCAGTCTTTTAAGAATAGTTACCTATAGGGGCGCCTGGGTGGCTCAGTCGGTTAGGTCGTCAGCTCTTGATCTCAGCTCAGACCTTGATCTCAGGGTCGTGAGTTCAACCCCACACCCAGCGTGGAGCCTACATTTAAGGAAAAAAAAAAAAGTTACCTGTAAAGTAGAATTAGATGGAAAGAGGGGAGATTTTTCACTTATTACTTTAATACATTTAAGTGATGAAGGTTTATGCCTTGTTTTATATTTTTCTGAATTTTTAAAATTCAAATTACCAAATAATTACCAAAAAGATGACTAGTCTTTAAAGGTGAGAGCTAGAATATACCATATAACTATGAAATAATTATGAATTATTAACACACTAGTATTTAGAATAACAAGCTTGTTTATAATTTTAATAAATACTTTTAAAGTAGCTTTTTAAAAAATTCTGTATTTTAAGTAATTTAGATTCAAATATTTAGGAATGGAAATAGATTTGGGGGACCTTAATATAGGGCCCTAAAAATTTCAAAGAGACTGCAATATTATGTACAAATATGCTAAGCAGAAAATATGCCTTTAATCACACATAGAGTATTATGGATGTTAACTTGTAAATGTGTCCTTTGTTAGATATACAAATATTGTACTTATTATTATTTAAATCATAATTATGACAATATTATTGGAAGAAATCCTTAAGAAGCAATACGCAAGCAATGATAAGTATAAAATAATATAAATGTTAAATATTTGAATAAATATACAGTAATTACGTAAGATTTGCCAAAAAAGAGTCAGTATTTGAAAATATACATTTTTAAGGGGAGCCTGGGTGGCTCAGTCATTAAGCATCTGCCTTCGGCTCAGGTCAGGATCCCAGGGTCCTGGGATCGAGCCCCGCATCTGGCTCCTTGCTCGGCGGGAAGCCTGCTTCTCCCTCTCCCACTCCCCCTGCTTGTGTTCCCTCTCTTGATGTGTCTCTGTCAAGTAAATAAATAAAATCTTTAAAAAAAAAAAAGAAAATATACATTTTAATCACAAGTATTAACACTCAAGATAGTGTACTTACAATATACAGACCTTTATTTTTATTCCTGTGAGACTTCTCTTATAATATATATGTATTATATATGTAAATAATTGATAGAGTTTGGGGAATTTTATCCCATTTTAATAGAAGATGGATATTATTTTATTATTCAATTTTAAACAAATTACATCTAAATGAATATTATATTTTCTACTATTTTGTAAAATACACACCTTGCTTATATTCTGCTGACTACTTTTAAGTTTTAAAATATCTATTTATAACTAATTTTAACATTATCAATAGAATAATATTATATGAATATTTTTAAATGGTTTTCAACTAAATATTATATAAAATGGAGAGAATAGCCTATATTTTGAAAAATAGCTGTGGGCCATGTTAGTTAAATTATTAACAACCTTTGTCAAATATGCCTTCATTTTTTCCCCCTTGAATAGAAAAGCCAAACGAAGAACAAAGATAAACAGATAAAACTACTCAATGAAATCTTACATGGAATTAAGGTAATATACAAGGAATATGACTTTAATTTCACTATTTAGAATATAGCCATGTTAGTCAATAAATGAATTTTTATCATTCTTAATATCAAAGTAATTATATAATTGTATATAACATTCTTGGCAGAGTATTTCAGATTTCAGATGTATAGGAATCCTTCTTGCTAAAATAGTATTTAAATAAAACCAAATAAAATGCAGGTGTTTTCTCTTTGTTTCTCACCCAACAACTGAACACAAATATCCCAAAAGACACAAAATGTGACTTGTTTGAAGGGATTGGGTAGAAGAGATGGAATGAAGCAGGCAAGAGTGGCCATAACATCATCTTCAGTGTGAAGGCAGATTTATATGGGGGAATGATGACATGTGATTTAGGTTCTTTTATGTGGAATAGAAATGATCATACAAATGTGATTCTGCAAAAGGTATGTTATAAATTATTTGTTCCATAGGAAAGCTACACTCCATGCTAATATTTTCTCTATGATAAAAGAGTGAAACCAACCTCATGAACTTTTAGATAGATGATAGAGATTCAAATCCTGTTGCACCTGGATTATGCTTTATCAGATGTTTCTAAAGGGCAAAATTTACAAAGCCCACATGGAATTTCCTTCTGGAATTGATAATTGCATAGGAAATTTCCTCTGTCTGGTGCATCTATCACTATAAACATAGGTTATGCCCATTATATGTACACATTGATTCACTTTAGAAATCAATAAAAATTATGCTGTATTGTGCTGTGTAGAACTTTCACAACATTGAAAATTACTAAAGTGAAAAACATTGTTAGATAAAAGATACCCTGAAAAGAGACTGATAATCATTTATTTATCTAAAATTAGGAATAGCCTTAAGTAGCTCTGAAATTTAACTCAGATTAAATTATTAAATAACTGAGATTATGTAATAGGGTCATACACTCCCAAAGTAATGTGATCCAAATGCATCTTGTACCTCTCAGTGGGTTAACTGATAACCCCTGTATTCATAAAAAGGACAGTAATGTATGTTTATAGGTTTTAAATATTGATACTCTTAAAAGGAAATTTATACTATTAGTAGGACTAGGACAATGTAGATAAAATAAAGAACATCTCCTAAAGATACGAGCAAAGTCTAAAATTTGAAATAGCAGTCCCAGCAGTGAATACACTAGAATACTGGTAGAGGACCAAGTATAGGCAAGTTGAAAGTACAGCATGGTTTAAAGGTATGGGGGGTCGGCATCCCAGGGGTAAGGATAACAGATACCATGGCCTCTCTCTGATAATGATAATAGCTACCATTTAGTGAACATTTTCTATGGATCACACACTGTACTTACCACTTTATATCTGTTTCCTCATATAATTCTTATGAACCCCAAGAAAATAATTTCTCATTCTCATTATCCAAACAAGGAAACAAAGTGTGCAATTAAGGGTCATGTGTAAGTTCACAGAGCCAGTGGAAGATTTTTAGGGTTCTCCAGAGAAACAGAACCAAGAGGATGTGTGTGAATATGTATATATTCCAATTTACAATCTCAAAACACCAGTCACCTTTCCGAAAATGGCTTCAAGTCCCATGCCATCAGTTTCCAAGAAATTGGGAGTCCAGGGAGAGGAGCGTAGCTATTAAGAAATGGGGAGTGGATTGAAGTGAGAGCTGGACCAGCAGGAAAAGTACGAAGATTAAGCTAAACGGAAACTGCTATGGAGTTCATGCCAAGAGCTGGGATGTTGCCAAAGTATGACTCAAGAATAAGCTATTGGTGGGTAAGAAGGACATAAGGCTGGAGAGAGATGGTGATTTTCCTCTCCCAGCCACCTACCCCATCCCCCGCAAAAAAAAGCCCACAATTCAAGGAAACATTTTGACTCAGCTGAAAATAGGAGCATTTTACTTTATGAGTTCACCATATTTTTTTTTTTTTAACTTTTACAATTGTGTGGGGGGGTATGCTGTGTATATTTGCATGTATGCATGTTTTTATTTTTTCTATGATATTGATTATCAAATAGTTATTGTCTGATTCCTTTACAGATCCTCAAACTTTATACATGGGAGCCCTCCTATAAAAAGAAGATTGTTGAAATTCGAGAGCAGGAATTGGAAGTTCAAAAATCAGCTGGGTATCTTGCTGTATTTTCTATGCTGACATTAACTTGCATTCCATTCTTGGTGAGTGCGTATAATATTTCCTGTTTTGATTTTCAAATTTGATTTGCAGATTCACCTCCAAATTACTTGGAATTGCAGTGTCCAAAGTGAAATCTATATCTGAAATAAAATTTTCAAGAAACGCAGTCATTGACTTATGTAGATTAGGGAATGGAAGTTTTAAAGAAGGGGAAAATATGTGCATTCTCATTGGTCTGTATTTTTTACACATAATAAGATTTTACTTCTTTGTAAATTTCTCACAGAACAAACATGTGCTAGTCTGTTCTTAAACAATATAACCTGCATTTCAGAGTTTCATTTCAGCTCTGGAATGTCTTGATTTGTGTGATTAATCCCTTTTAAGCACGACCCAACACACACCATATAGAGTTGGGAAGAGAATTAACATTCATTGAATGTTTCCTCTGCATGCCAGATAAGTTATAGAGACTGCCTTATTTCATTCTTGCAATAATAAGGCCTTTGCTTTTTTCATTTTACAATAGGGAATGGAAGTCCATTCTAGTTTGGGAAACATCCTCAAAGTTATAGAATTAATATTTGGAGGCAAATTGATATGAACTGAGGGCATTCTCCATCATACCGTGTACACATTAGGAATCCCATGCTATTTAAACTAGAGTATAAATTGCCTTGAGGTATGAAGCAATGAGTGAAAGCGAGAGGATAACAAAACCACATAGAACTGAAGCATCAGTTTTCTGGATTTTTTTAAGATTTTATTTATTTTCTGAAAGAGAGACAGCGGAAGAGGGAACACAAGAAGGGGGAGTGGGAGAGGAAGAAGCAGGCTTCCCGCGGAGCAGGGAGCCCGATGTGGGGCTCAATCCCAGGACCCTGGGATCATGACCTGAGCCAAAGGCAGACACTTAACAACTGAGCCACCCAGGTGCCCCTGAAGCATCAGTTTTAATCAAAGTTACCATTCCTGGTGGTCATAGAGTCAGGAGAAATTCCATATGTCTCTTTTGTTGGTAATTTAAAATATTGTTATTTTTATTTAAACAAATATGTGGGGATTATGAAAATAAAAGCAATATTTACATTTGGAATTCTTTGGTAAAAATGTCCAAGAAGCATTTGCTTAAGATAAGTCCTAGGTACATGATAGTCAGTACATTCTCATGCATATATGAACTTTTCTGCCTTTTCTAAATGAAACTTATAAGAGTAAATATAAATGTTATGAGCCATAATTTATTCATACTTTCTTCAGTTAATTTTATGACTCACAGAAAGTATAATCATTACATATGAATCAGAATGTATACACACACCATTGGAAAATAAATTTACGTAATATACCATCTTGAAAAAAAGATCAATTAGTATACATTTTATTTTATTTTAGTTTTTAAATTTATTTGTCAGAGAGAGAGCACAAGCAGGGGAAGCAGAAGGCAGAGGGAGAAGCAGACTCCCCGCTGAGCAAGGAGCCTGAAGCAGGACTTGATCCCAGGACCACGGGATCATGATCTGAGCCAAAGGCAGATGCCTAACCAACTGAGCCACCCAGGCACCCCAGTTAGCATACATATTAAATGGGAGTAATAACTCTGGTAAGAACACAGTGTCTTATAGAAGGGAGCTGGACCGCATGGTCTCAAGGATGCCATGGTCTAAGATACACAATTGTATGATCTGTATATCTTAGTGAACTGAATATTTATTTTATATTCTTCAGCAATCGTACTGAATAGTACTGAATTTTGGTAAACAACAATAAAAAAGGTTTTAAATTTTTCCCCTAATTTTTGGAACCTTAACTCATCCTGTCGTTAGCACTGAGTAATTGAAGGAAGGAACATGTGTCTATTTTTCAGGTGTCCCTGGTGACATTTGGCATCTATTTCTTATTGGATGAAGGAAACATTTTAACAGCCACCAAAGTGTTCACATCTATGTCTTTGTTTAATATTTTGAGGCTTCCTTTGTTTGATTTACCAATGGTAATCTCAGCTGTGGTCCAGGTACATCTGAAATATGCTTAAACTAAAAATCATTCATCTACTGGAGTCTGTGGTTTTGCACATTTTCTTTCTTTCTTTTCTTCATTATTTATTTTGCTTTTTGTGGTGGTTTTACACTGCTTTCAAAATTAATCTCCCTGAATTAATGCGTAATAGAAAACATTAAAGAATGGAAGGAATCATGTCTTCTTTGCCTATGCTTTTCTTCTATCAAAATGACTTAACTATTTTAATATAAGATTTTGTTTTCTTTGCTAAGTGTTAGTTTCTTTTATTTAGCTTTTTAAAAGCTGGGGTCAGACGCCATGCCGTCAAAAGGCTCATTTTCTGTTTTCAATTGAAAAATTTTTAGCGAGGTGCTTTCCATGGAACTGGATAGGAATGTTTTCCCAGGGTTCAGCAACATTTCATCTGCACTGAGTGAATAAAGCAGGGAGACAAGTGCATTGCTAATATCAGTCTGCCAACAAACCATGTATGAGGTATTTGGTTCAGCCTACCTTCACTGTAATCTCCAGTCTCTGGAGACTCAATACTATGAGTAGAAAGCTGCTAAAACCACAGGGAATGTGAAGAAGTGAGTTCCTTGAATCCTCTGCCCTGAGATTTTCTGTTAAATTTTTTGAATGTCAGGTTTGGATTGCCTGGATGTCCCCCATTGAATCCTTTTTCTCAAGTCTTTTAAACAAAGTGAAGCTTGACTTATTAGAACCCACTCTTTGATCTAAGAACTTTGCCTTTAAATTTTTATATTTGAATAAATAGTAATTTACAGTTACTTCATAGTAACTATAATAGTAATAATGATATTAAATTATATTATATTGAAATTATAGTAATAGTATATTATTTGAATAAAGAATTAGATAGTGAATACCAAGTAATCCACTTTTGTTACAGCATGCCTTTTTTTGTTGTTGTTATTTTACTAATAATGACCAACAGAGGGCATAGAAGTACTATTGATGTGAGGCTTTTAACATTTGTTTCAGAGCATTCTTCTCTTAAGAAAAATGCCATTCTTAGAATAAGTTTTGTTTTGCTTTTGAAATTAGAATCCAGCTAAAGGTCTGGTATCTCAAAGTGGTCTCCAACTCCTAGTGGTACATTTCTGCCTTCACTAAATAAATACAGAGAGCAATTATCAAAACAAAGAGAGAGAAGGAAAGAGAGAAGCAACCCTGCATACTAATATGATACACTTGGTAAACAAAACCATGGCCCAGTTTCATCTTATCCACTAACAATAGGTGTCTTCTAGCGTCGAGTGAATAAAAATGCACTAGAGATTTCATGTAAGTCAGTTTCGGAAAACAAAATTGATTTTATTTATCCTAATAGTAGCTAAGCATTTTGTAGCTATTTTACTGAAACCCAGTGTTATAATTGCCAGAGCTATCATTTAATATTCAGAAGCCAAATTCATTCAACAGTTCTGATGTTGTTTTTAAAAACTAATCTTTCTATAATTATTAAGTAGTTATTATGGCTTTCCTAGAGTGTTAAGAAGGAATTTTTGTTTCTTTTTCTCATGCCTTCCTGCATAAATGACATCTATTTTGATCTTTCATTCTTGAAGCTGTTCTTTCTTTTTAGGAATGAAATTATTTATAAACATTAGAACAATTCAAGCTATGCTTGCTGAATATTTAGTCAGTATCTTCAATTTGCATCACAAATTTTTAATCGTGCTGTAAGTCTTTTTAGTTGAAGTTCTACTTGACCCCCAAATAAATTCTATCTGTGTTTATTTTGATAGACAAGAATATCATTGAATCGTTTGGAAGACTTTCTCAACACTGAGGAGCTTCATCCTCAAAATATTGAAACAAACTACATAGGAGGTCAGCATTTCCTCTGCATTCAGTATTTATTTGACTTCCGGGTTGAAGATAATTGGCTCTAAAATGTATTTATTTTTCTTCTCAGATCATGCCATTGGTTTTACAAATGCTTCCTTCTCTTGGGATAAAACAGGGATTCCAGTACTAAAAAAGTAAGTCGTGGTTTGGGGAAAATGAAAAACAAAAATTTTTTTTAGCATTGAATTCTAAAGTGTTCCATATTTTTATTTCTTAGCGTTTTTAAAGGAAAAGATGAATATATTGAAATTTACAAGAATTTTCTTTTTTAACCTCTCATAATACCTTCTGTTTTTATGGATTTTTTTTTTTTTTTTTTTACTCTTGTTTTCTATTCATTTCCTCTGTTTCCTCTGCAGCATTTGTTGTTTGCATTTGGTAATGGCTGGGTATTCATAGAATAATTTAGTATCATAGGAATAGCAGCAATTTCAAGGACAATGCTCAGCACTCTAACTTATCTGGGAATAAACATTAAAAATGTAACAAGAACTTCCTATATCATCTCTCTCCTTTTCTTGTCATGCAGCTTGAACATAAAGATTCCAGAAGGAGCTTTAGTAGCTGTTGTAGGGCAGGTTGGATCTGGAAAATCATCTGTGCTTTCTGCCATTCTGGGGGAAATGGAGAAACTTACAGGAGTTGTTCAAAGAAAGGTAAAGCCAGCAATACATTCATTCCACATCTCCTAGTGTAATAGGCTATGGCCAACACATGGTTAGCGTCAATAAGAATTTAAATCAAATCAAATTGAAGATGCAGGTATTTAATGGGTATTTCTAGTTTGTAGCAAACATTTCAATTTCCACAAAAATTGATTAGCTATGGATGTTTTAGTAATAGCATTCTGTCCTCCAAATACTTTAGTGAATCATTTATGAATGCTTATGGTAATTGTTTGATGATATTAACTGAATTGCAACCAATTATAGAGAAACTAATGCAATTTATATTTTAATTTGATTTGGTTTCTAATTATCATTCATTGCAAAGTTACCTAAGTAATTACAGGCACATTTCTAAGAAGTCTTATAGTTGCTCAGGGGTAGGATCTTTGACCCAGAAAAAAAAAAAAAAGAAAAATAATATATATATATTTTTTATTTTATTATGTTATGTTAGTCACCATACATTACATCATTAGTTTTTGATGTAGTGTTCCATGATTCATTGTTTGCGTATAACACCCAGTGCTCCATGCAATACATGCCCTCCTTAATACCCATCACCAGGCTAACCCATCCCCTCCACCCCCCTCCCCTCTAGAACCCTCAGTTTGTTTCTCAGAGTCCATAGTCTTTCATGGTTCATCTAAATAATAATATTATTTTTAAATACTTTTAAATTTCAGCCCTTGGACTATGGAGAGGACTACTCCAAGCCTTTTGTTCTATTCTTAAAAGTCAATGGGAATAAGAATTCAACAGGTTCTTAATCAACTGTTATTTTTTTGAAACACTAGACTATCTGATGAGTTTTAGATTTAACTAACTCTTAGGTAAAATACTAACCTAATTCCTCCTTCTCACTTCTGACAAGATGGAGAAGTTCTATGGATGTGAGACCAGTTTCTTCACAGTTTTTCTCTCTAGGAAGAATCAACTCCAACTCTTTCATTTTTCTTCATAATATGTATTTCCTCATATCCTTATGTCTTTCCTGATTCCAGTCCTCTAATGATTAGCCCTTTATTTTTTCTTTTCTCTTTCAGTATTATTATTATTACTTATTTTAGGATCAACTATTGGTATCTGGGACTTTTTCTGATAAGATTATACTTAATGAATACCACTATTTAAACCTTAAGTATGCTGTCTTTGTACCCTTATGTTCTTCATAATGATTGTAGTCAGTCATTTGTCTATAGTTGAAGATGACTGTAACTTATCTTAGGCCAGTGAATATCCTTTAAAAATATGATTGTCATATTGACTTTATTTTCATTTATTTAGTGTCTTCAGCTATTTTTACCAAGCAGTTATTGCACACATACTATGTGCCTGGCACTTAGTACCAGGGAAACAGGCATGAATATGATATACCCCTCTTTTTACAGAGTTTATTGTCTAGTGAGGGAGATACTAAAATCAATTATGACAAGTGTTTAAATCAGATATAAAAAAAATGAATCAAAGTATAAAAAACAACAAACTCTGAAGAGTTAGAAAAATTATCAGATTTTTACTTGATCTTAAAAAAAATAATTAGGAATTGATCAAGATAAAAACAATATCAATTCTGGATTTCATCTAATGCATTAATGTGCAAAGACCTAGCCTGGTTCTTGGCACAGAGTCTGCTAGCTCCCTGTGAATTTTTATGGTTATTGTTATCTTTATTATGATTGTTGAAGCACTCATGGTAAGATTTAAAGATTATTTCTGATCCTTTGAAGGTTTGAAATTAAGAAAATGTTCATGGTGATGCAAGAAATTATAACAATGCTGTTACTAATCACAAGACAGAGAGGACACCCTTTGTTTATATTAAGCGAGAGTTGTGGAAGAGAGAAGATATTATCTGTCAATATAATTGACAATTTTGTCCTTTGGGAAGTTCTTTGGTCTAGAGCAATGGCAGGATATGAGGATATGGGGATAAATTATTTCCTAAAACATTTTTTTTTTTTTTTTAAGAGAGGGAGAGAAGGGTAGGGGAGAGGCAGAGGGAGAGGGAGAGAGAGAATCTTGAGAATCTTAAGCAGGTTCCATGCCCAGCGTGGAGGCCATCTCGGGGCTCAATCTCACGACCCGGAGATCATGACCCAAGCCAAAACCAAAAGTCATACGCTTAACTGATTGAGCCACCCAGGAACTCCTCAAAACATTTTTAATCCTGAATTTATAACTGTCATTCTTATCATCTCTAATTTAATAATAATAACGAACTTAACACTTAGTGTTTACAAGGTGCTTTTATGTTTTGTCTTTCTGTTCCTCAAGGTTTCCTATGAGCACTTTTTTGAGGCATATCATATCACAACATTCAACCTTCAGTCTCCTTGTTCTCAATATCAAAGGTTCACACCAGGCACCATTCATGCAGAGTTTTCAGTATCCAGTGTTCTTTAATGGAACCTTAGGGATTTGGAAGACAGTTTTTGAATTAGCAATATTCTATTATGGTTTCATTATTAAGAATAAAATGAAATAAAAACACATTTTCGGGGCGCCTGGGTGGCTCAGTTGGTTAAGCGACTGCCTTCGGCTCAGGTCATGATCCTGGAGTCCCGGGATCGAGTCCCGCATCGGGCTCCCTGCTCGGCGGGGAGTCTGCTTCTCCCTCTCCCACTCCCCGTTTGTGTTCCCTCTCTCGTTGTGTCTTTCTCTGTCAAATAAATAAATAAAATCTTTAAAAAAAAAACACATTTTCATTTGTATATGAAATTAAAATGATAATTATTCTAAAAATTAAAGGAAGAATTTATACCTCTGTGAAAATGGATCAACTCTTCTTCAGCTCCAGTCATACCAACACATCAAGTCTGTAGCTCTCAATGTAGTATTTAGTTTCTGTTTTATATTTTGCACCATTGTTCCTGTTCTTCAGTCTTTTTTTCAGTGTTTTTCCTCTGTTCCCCTTATCTTGCTAAGTATATAAGTGTTCAAAATCTCTATCACTTGAGAATTGATTTAATATTATTTTAATCAAAGGTTATTCAGGGTAAGGCAATTCAAGAGCAATTACTTTTGTGTTCAAGATCAAGTCAGATCAGAATTACATTGTTTGGGATCAAAAGCCACTCCATGTCTTACGTGCTCAACAAAGAAGAATTAAAAGTTAATCTTTGATTTTTAAAGTACCTGGAGAAATCAAAAGGCTAATAGTTACATACATATACGTAGGTTAGTAGGTCAAAAAGTACTTTAAGTGTCTTGTATTGTGTAGTCAAAATAAATTCTCTAAAATCAGTGTATGGATAGAGTCCATGGGGCAGATTGAAAGGTAAGTCTCTAGTTTAAATATTGTGGGTCCTCTCTAAGAAAAGGAGGGTTTATTAAAAGGATATATTATACAGTAAACTGTCATATATTTAGGAATCATTTTGAGTCATGAAATCATCAAAAAATAAGCATAGGAGCAGTGAGTGTGTGGAAGATATGGATGTGCCACCCAGATACCCTGTCTAGCAAGGGCTTGCCTCCCAGCCCTGGGAGTACACACAGCAAGTTAGCCCCTTTAGGGGTGACCTGCTGACAATGGCCTGGCTGAGGGCCCACAACTGAAAGCCAGGCCAATCTAGCCTAACATGGAACAACTCTGATGGGTAATACTCTATATCTCTCTAGAGGGTTGGACAAAGCTTTGTTGGATCTGGATCACGGTGTGACTTCTCCATCCACCCAATCCTCCTACCTTCTTTCCTTCCACAAGAATTGATCCCAAATAAACAACTTGCACTCCAGGCTCAGTGTTATGCACTAAACTGTGTTCCCCCAAAATTCATATGTTAAAGTCCTAATCCCAAGAATGTGACTGTATTTGGAGATAGAGTCTTTAAAGAGGTAATTAAATTAAGATATAATAGGGTGGGCCTTAATCCAATGTGACTGGTGTTCTTTTTTTTTTTTTTTTTAAAGATTTTTATTTATTTATTTGACCGAGAGAGAGATAGCGAGAGCAGAAACACAAGCAGGGGGAGTGGGAGAGGGAGAAGCAGGCTTCCTGCTGAGCAGGGAGCCCGATGTGGGACTCGATCCCAGGACCCTGGGATCATGACCTGAGCCAAAGGCAGACGCTCAACGACTGAGCCACCCAGGCGCCCATGACTGGTGTTCTTAAGAGAAGAAGAAATTAAGACACACATACCCACACAGAGGGAAGGCCATGTGAAGACTCAAGAAAAGGCAGTCATCCACAAGCTAAGGAGATAGACCTCAGAAGACGTCAACCTTGCAGACAACTTGTCACACTTCTAGCCTCCAGAATTGTGAGAAAAGAAATTTCTGTTGTTTAAGCAATCCAGTCTGGTATCTTGTTAACGGCAACTGGAGCTGACTAATACAATCAGCCTCTGCTTCCAGAAAACTCCACCAGAGACAGATAACTTTGATAGAAACTACAGTGAAAGCAAATAAGAAGTACAAAGTAACTCATTTGAAGGAGCCTCTATGAAACATGTATAAGATTAAAATGTAAATAGGATATACTTACAGTTAAGAAATAACCTAGTTTTTTAAAAATTCAGTTTAAAGTTAAAGCAAAACTGGACTGAATATGTTCCTTTAATGTGGTGTATGCAACTTTTTCTTTTCCCTTGTTAAGAGCATGTCTTTTATTTCTTCCCTTTTTAGGGTTCTGTGGCTTATGTTGCCCAGCAGGCCTGGATTCAGAATTGCATTTTACAGGAAAACATTCTCTTTGGCTCCATCATGCAGAAGCAGTTTTATGAGCAAGTATTGGAAGCCTGTGCCCTCCTTCCTGATTTGGAGCAGTTACCAAATGGAGATCAAACTGAGATTGGAGAAAGAGTAAGGAAAATATAATTTATCATATGCAGGAATAAAACTCCATTCAGCCGTGCTAATAAAATATTTATAGTCTCTTTCCTGAGGTCCTAGAGAGCCATACACAACTATAATCTTTTAAAAATCATTACAGAATTCCTATGAAAGAGATGGCAATATTAAGGACAAATAATTATCTGTAATTGACTATCTGGAAAACAGATTTAAAATCAGCAGGAAATTCTGTCGTTAGGATCTACGTGGGGGAATGAAAGCCCACCAACTGGATCATCAGCACTTTGTTTTCATTGCTGGCTCACTACCTAACGAGTGAATGGTAGTTTGGTTTTTTTTGTTTTTTTTTTTTTTACCCTGTGTCTCTTTGCACAAAGTCAAGCCTAGGACAGTAGCAACAGAGTGCCAGTCTCCAGTGGTGGCACCGAGGCCAGGTTCTAAAAAGGCTCAGGGACGATGCTGTCATTAATGTGCCTTCTCCGTGTTTGCTCATTCTTGCTTAAGAGGATCTTGTTTCCCATAGTCTTTGTTCTATTTTATTTTCATTGCATTAATGAATAGTCATTACGCTGCCCAGTGTTTTGGAGTTAAAACAAAACAAAACAAGATAGCGTGAGCCAAAGCATGAACCCCGAGAGATTATCTCCGACCCGTGACTAAAATCTCCATTAATTAAACATGAATGCAAAAGCAGCCTCTGCCTGCGATTCATGTGTGCTGTGAAGATGAGTAAATAATCCTTGCCAAGTGCTTCGAATTTCTGAAAAGAGAGCATAGCATTGTTAGGCATTTTTACCCCTGGCCCCCTGTTGTTTAATAGTCCTCTTATATAAATTGATAAATAAAATAGAGAACAAAATCATAGAAAGTGGGCATATTAAAAAAACTCTAGAATGAGGCAAAATTTACCTCTTACGTAGACTTATGTTGGCTTCACTCATAGTCTGTTACTTTGCAGATGTATTTTCTCAAGTTATTAAATAGATTTAATTTTTTTCCCCACCTCTCTTTTTTTTCTGGTGTCTTCACTGTCCACAGGCAAAATGGCACCATAGCTAAAATTATGCAGAAATGTGACTTCTTCAAACTTGTTAATACATATTGAATATTATGCCAATAAAGCCAATCACTAATAATAAGAAATAGTTGATAATATGTAACTAAAAAGAATCTAAAAAAGAAAAATTTTCAAAATATGAAGTATATATTTAATATAGGCATAAATGTTACTGCTGTTTATAACTTCTACTTTTTATTATTAAGTGTCTCCCAATCTGATGATATACTTTAAAATAAACATGTAGGGTGCCTGGGTGGCTCAGTTGGTTAAGCGACTGCCTTCGGCTCAGGTCATGATCCTGGAGTCCCAGGATCGAGTCCCGCATTGGGCTCCCTGCTCAGCAGGGAGTCTGCTTCTCCCTCTGACCCTCCCCCCTCTCATGTGCTTTCTCTCTCTCTCTCTCTCTCTCAAATAAATGGATAAAATCTTTAAAAAAATAAATAAATAAATAAAATAAAATAAACATGTAATTGAATATTTCAAAAGGCAATCTGTTTACAACTGTTAGGAGACACGCAAGATAACAAATGCAGAATTTTCCTCACTTTCCTTTATCTTTTCCTTTGGCATTCTTCAATTGACCATAAATATTTATCAATGTATTATTATATGCCTTTATTCTGCTGTGGGGTACCCAATGGTGAGCAAGAGAGCTATCACCCTGCCTTCAAGAGATTTTCAGTCTAGTGGATCTCTGCCAATGAAATTATCAGTTGTCCTTTATTAATATTAATCATCAGACAGTCTATGTGCTGGGAATGCAAGGATGAATTTAGCTCATAGTCTTGTGAGGGAGACTGATGTGGATATAGCCATTTCTGGCAATGGGATGAGTAAATGGAGCACCATCAGGACAGGAATGGAGGGAAGGAATCAGTTTACTTGGAATACTGGGTGGAAGATTGCTTTCAAAGAGGACTTCATAGAGTGAATAGCTTTTGAATTGAAAAGGGAAGATATGGGCTCCCTAGCAGAGTGACCAGCCTCTGCTAGTCTGGTTGGCAGGCAGCATTGGGAGAGTGGGTGATGGCAGATGAGATGTGGGCATCACAGGTGTTTAAACAAGGTGATTTCATAATCACAGGATATGCAGTGACAAGGCAGAGGATGCACTGGAGAGAGGAGTGATTGGGTGATGATAGTGAGGTTGATTGCATCTGTACTTGGTGTTGGATTTGTTGTAAATATTTTACATTCATCTTATTAAATGCTCATGACACACCCATGAGTTGGGGGCTATTACAATCACACACACAGAAGCGCGCACACACACACATATATATACACATGCACACATGTATCATATTACTTTATATATTTTTTTCATGCCTGTCTCCCCTGCTAAACTGTGACCTCCTCATGATAGAGGCTCAGTTTCATTTATTTCTGAATCCCAAGTGTTCGCGTAGCACCCAGAATATGGTTATACAAAGGAGGTATTTGTTGAGTAGGCGGAAGATGAGAAAAGCAAAAAAGCAATGGCATTTTATAATTAGAGGTAACTGGCTAAGTTCTGTGCTGCAAGGAGGGCTTTTAAGCCAGATCTATAAACACTAAATATAAAATAAATCAAGTAAATTGGGCCTGGCCCCATAATTCTCTATATGTGGCTGTACACGTCGACTTTAATTCTCACACGGAATGATGTATATTCCTTATTCTTGCTTCTTAGAGTTGTACTTTTGCCAACAAGACTTGTACTAATCTTTCTACAGAATAAAATAGGACATGGTGATTACTGCTTTGGTAATTTAGCTATTATTCTCCATTTTCTATGTGTCAATTTAAAAATGATCACTGGTGTCGGTATATGGTTGGCAGCCAAAAGTCTTATTTAATATTTCAGAGGCATGACTTTTCAGAGTTAGGGGATTGGAAATTGTTTTCTCCTTAATTGTTAGTATCTACTTTTGAGAGCAAGCAGTTAAGAGAAAGTAGATATATCTGTTAATTTGCACAAGTTAGTAGCACTTGGAAATAGGGGGTGGGGGTAGGCCTTTGGATTTTGTAATAAAGAAGGGTTTGAGGGTTAATCTTGAGTTGTTTTCTATCCATGCTACAGAAGAGAAATTGGATGTCACTATACGTGCTTTGAGATTTACACATTTTTGGTCTTGGTTTTTTCCTCCTGCTCCATCTGCAGGGTGTGAATATAAGTGGGGGCCAGAAGCACCGCGTAAGTCTGGCCAGAGCTGTGTATAGTGGGGCTGACATCTACCTCCTGGATGATCCCTTTGCTGCAGTTGATGTCCATGTTGGAAAGCAACTTTTTGAGAAAGTGATTGGGTCCTCGGGTATTTTGAAAAACAAGGTAGCCATAGTGTCACTTATGCTTTTGGGGGGAAAGGGGAAGATGATAATCTGCATAGCATTGTGCCTAAAATTCCAACATTTTGTTCATTTGTTGAAGTAAAGTAGTGATATTTCATATGAAAAAGGGGATATCATACTGACCTTTTTACAGATAAACTTTAATGAATATTTTTTAAAGTTTTTTTTTTACAAGTTTACTCTGACAATAATTTATGTGATTGTTACCTTATAGACTGATACCATACTCTAAGGGGATTTGTATGTCAGAATGAATTGGTTTTAGTTTACTTGATTTTTTTTAAATGGTATTTTCATACATAGCACTTGCAAAAAAAGTATTATTTTACTGATTATTTATTACTTAAAACTATGGTATTATTAACATAGCAGTAACAATTCAGCTCTCTTGTGAAAGGGCCAAGAAGAAAGGAATTAATATTTACCAAGTGCATACCATGTCTGACGCTAAATTAGTTCATTTAGTTCTTACAGCAAGTCTCTGAATAGGTATTATTATTCCTGTTTTACCTATGAGTGAACTTGGGACTCAGAATGATTTGATATGGGTAGCTTAGCTTAAGAACAGCAGAGATTTTAATAACATGTAGAATTGTTGAATCACTATGTTGTACCCCTAAAACTAATGTAACATCGTGTGCAAACGTACTTTAATTAAAAAAAAAAAAAAGAACAGCAGAGATTTTAAAAAGTCCGTCTGACCACAAGGCTGTACTCATTCCTTCATAATACGCATTTATAGACTTGTTAATATAAGGCAATCTGGAAAACATTAAATAAATGCATAAAATGTTAACGTATATATCTAAGTAAATAATAGATAAATGTCTTTACTTATTAAAATGAGCCCAAGATAAAAACCTCTGGTTCAATCCTATGTGTATGTGTACAATAATATGGAAAGACTTAAAAATAAATACTATGAATAAATACATCAGTCTCCTTCACAAGACTATGAGCTCTATACTTCCTCTGTTACCTACTTCATAATTTCAGGGTAACAGAGGAAGTATAGAGCTATATCTCAGTATTTCCTATATGAATTATGACTGGAATCAACACTTTATTGTAATGCTATAGGACCTTTAAAAAGTAAGCATGAATGACAGATATGAAATTTTTAAATTTGTTATGAAATTGATTCGTTTTTAATGAATGAAGACTACCTGAACCAGAGGGTTAAAACACTTGCAATCTTTTGTTTGTTTGTTTGTCTGGTTTTTGTCTAACAGCATATAATCATCCGTTGTGAAATACATATATGCTGCCTTTTACTGGTACCTACTGACAATTACACTCTGAAATAGTAAAAAAAACACACAAAAAACAAAAAATTGCAGCTTTCTTTAAAATAGATTATTTTTCCTTTTTTTTTTTTTGGTAACCCAAGAAATAAAACACTGTTTTTCAGACTCGCATTTTAGTGACACATAACCTCACACTTCTGCCACAGATGGATCTGATTGTTGTAATGGAGAGTGGCAGAATTGCACACATGGGAACATACCAGGAGCTGCTGTTGAAAACCAGAAACCTCACAAATTTGCTTCAGGCCTTCAGTGAACGAGAAAAAGGTGAGACACAATGAAAAATAAGCCTACGATGCCGTGTGCCTAGCCATTCCGAAAGTCCATTAATTGTGTGATTTCTTACAATGCCTTTTTCTTCATTCATCCTGCTTAAGTCAGGAGCTGGGCACCTTCCTTTCTCTAGAAAAGAAACAAACGTTAGGACACATCAGCTAAAAATTACCCTCATTTATGATTTTTTAAGCAAAATGTTATGCCCCAAGATCTGTTTGTTCATCTCTGAAATAAGAGATTAGATGATTTATAAGCTCTACTGCGGGTCTAGAATATAATGGGTCTAAACATTCTACTTTCTTTAAAATTAAGAACAGGGAGCATAAATCCATGTCAAATAAGTAATAAATATTTTAAACATACTGTTGCATGCTGAGGAGGAGAAACGAATAGACAGAAAAGGAATCTGAGGAAAGACAAAGGGGAATGATATTTGTCTTAACTTTTATAAGATAACAATTGAGTTTACCTACTAATTTTTGTTACTATACTCCTACCATTTTAAATTAAGATTATACATGTTTATGTAAATGAAGTGGTTTGATCCTTACCTAATTAAGACACAGGGATGTTTGAAGTCAAGTATTAACTTAATATTCTAGAGGTCAGTTATTTCCCATCTTTGAAAGTGTAGGGGCGCTTGGGTGGCTCAGTTGTTAAGCGTCTGCCTTTGGCTCAGGTCATGATCCCAGGGTCCTGGGATGGAGCCCCACATCGCATCAGGCTCCCTGCTCAGCAGGGTGTCTGCTGTTCCCCTGTTTGTGCTCTCTTGTCCTCTCTGTCAAATAAATAAATAAAATTAAAAAAAAAAAAAAGAAAGTGTAATGTGCGTCATCTCTTTTTCCATCTATAGATGCTTTCTCAGGTAGACCGCTATGATACTTGTCCTATAACTTCCCAGAATACCACTGAGAAATGACTATAAAATCAGTTACCTACTTCATAATTTCAGGGTAACAGAGGAAATACAGAGCTATATCTCAGTATTTCCTATATGAACTCCTATCCAATCGCTTCTCGGCCTTTTGGCTAAGATCAAGTGTGAACTCCTATCCACTAATCACTTTACACTGTACCTAGTTATAAAAGTCATAAAAATATGAAACCAGTTTATAACAGGATCAGTGCAATTTATTATTTGTTGTGAAATCAAAGCGATTTTGTTGATGTGTTTCTTTTTTTGGACCTAAGCTAATACACTTTAGTTATATACTACTATTTTTTGTCTTTCTTGTCTTTATTCCTTTCTCAAATTCAAATATTCTATCTGTAGATGCATTCAGAAATATCTGATGCATCATCAGATGGCTATGATCATTCTTTTTTTTTTTTTTTAAGATTTTATTCATTTATTTTTCTGAGAAGAGAGCACGAGCAGGGGGAGGAGCAGCAGAGGGAGAAGCAGGCTCCCTACTGAGCAGGGATCCCGATGCGGGACTCGATCCCAGGACCCTGGGATCATGACCTGAGCCAAAGGCAGATGCTCAACTAACTAAGCCACCCAGGAGTCCCAGCTATGGTCATGCTTAATAAAAGAAGCACCTTCTCTTCTCTTAATGGCTAACAATTTTGAAAATGATCTCTTATGTTCTTGGCCAAGCTAAGTAGTAATTTATGCTTACTGTATGTATAGGAAAGAGATGACTGTGAGTGTCTCCTAGGATGAAAATGTGGTCTGTCAGTTTTCTCTATTCCCAGCTTTTAGGTAGCTTCATGCTAGGCACATTACAGGTCCTCAGTAGCTGTTTTTAAACAGGTGAATCTGCTGGAAGCGTGTCTCCTCAGGAGTTAATGGGATGATTTGGAATGCTATGAGCCAGTGTATTTTTCATGTGGCAATTTATTTTAAAGGCCACATGAAATATAAGTTGTATTACTTTGGAAAATATAGCTCGAAAAGCAGGCAATGCATAAGTTTTATGGTCAATATTTAATTTACCATAAAATATAAACTGTATCTTTTGAAAGTTGTGGAATTTGCTCTTGTTTAAAATCCCAGTTTTTGGAAACAAATATCATGCCTTCTCTTTTATTTCTATATACCTTCTTATGTACATGAATCCTCTATGGTAACAAATGGAAAGCAGTATTATTCTTGAAGTCGGCCTGACATTAATAGATGTTACTACCTCACTGTCAGAAATATGCCAGAGTTAGAAAAATGCAAATTGAACTTTTTTTCCCCTAATGACTTCAATATTGTGTCTTCTCTATTAAAATTCAGGAAGGTGATGAGTAGAGATGATTTTTGTACTAAAAATATAATACATTTTTGAAAAAGGATATTTCTGGGATTTTGATTTTTTTGGATGCTGAATAAAAAAATGTAAAGGCTTTTTAAAGGCCACCATAAAATTACACCATGATGATACTAGATGTTAGATAGGTATTTGTAAAAGGTCAGTCATGTATAGTGTAATTCCCTTAGGGCCCACACAGAGCAAGGCAAAAGTAGAGTTTGATGATATAAACCACCCCATTAAATAATAGTTTCAAACCAGGTTACATTCAGTGTCAAGTTCTTATTTATTTATTTATTTATTTGAGAGAGAGAGTGCACGTGAGCACGAGTGGGGGGAGGAGCAGAGGGAAAGGGACAAGTAGACTCTGTGCTGAGCCCAGAGTCCTACACGGGGCTCCATCTCAACAACCCTCAGGTCCTGACCTGAGCCAAAATCAAGACTCAGATGCTTAACTGACTGAACCACCCAGGCGCCCCCAGTGTCAGGTTCTTATAGTGCTGCTCTTAGATCTGGACCAGCATGACCTAGTACTATACTCTACCTTGTTCTGGCCTTTCTTAGCTGCCTTTCTGGCAAGAGCCCAAGGATTGTGCCCATCAGGGGTCTCCTTCCAATCTTCTACTTTTTGAGTATTCCAGATATTTTGGGGTTCCAGAATTCTCTGCCCAAATAACATAAACTTGCTCCTCAATCCTATCCTCCCAAAGGCAGGCTAATCTACCGGCATTTGCCACTCTTTGGCCTGAGGAATTTTTTCTTTCTTGGAGGGATGGGTTAGGGTGAACAAAGCCTAGACATATGGGCTGGGGTGTCCCCAGACATGCAGCAGGTTGGGGTTGGGGTGGGAGAGAAGGGGACAAGGGCCTTTACTGGGACTACCTCACTTAGGACTGTTATATTTCCAAGGAACTCTTAGGATTTCAGACACTCTCACATGGACCTTAGCTTTCAGGTGGTTGGGAAGGTGTATTGGTTGGGATAAGCAATAGAACTTATTTATGATAAGTTGGTTGGCTCTATCTGTTACTGTTAAATAATTAGGAATATGGTATGTGGGCCTTCATTTATATTCTTGTCCTGGTACCCACCAATGTGAGGTGCAGGCCTGTCCCTGTGGGGCATTTCTTTTTCTTATTTGTATAAGTAGTAGGGAAAACTCACATTATATCTGAGAGCATTTTTATTGGGATTTAGGGGAAAAGGATTACCTAGACAAGGAGTGGAATTTGAGAAGTATGATCCCCAGTACTAAAACACCCTGTGATCTATCATTTATGTTTTAATTTATCTTCTTTGATCTTGAGTCTGTTCAAGAATTCTTTTAAAAGGTACACAATGCTTCCATTTTAAAATTCATGTTAACTTATGTGACACCAGAGTGGGAGTAAAAGTAAGCACAATTTTGTGGAAAAAACACTGGGCCAATTTTAGGTTGCCCCAGGCTCTAGTTCTGACTCAGAATAACTATGTGAGTCTTCATAGAGTTGACTTTACACCTCTGGTTCTTCCCATTTATGAAAAATGGGACTGAACTAAGTCTTTTTTTTCCTAGTGGCTGATGTGGAATTGAACAATGCACATTTTTATCATTCCCTTGCCTCCAAAACTACCTACGACTTAGCCACTTTTTCTTCTTTTCCTACCATCCTCACCTTTACTATTAAGGTTAATAACAGATAACTTAGAAAAAGTAGTTTTTATAGTATAATTTGGGTTTGGATACATCAGATCTTGGAGACTCCATCCAGCTCTGAAAAATCTACAAATCTCACCTTAAGGGGATATTATATTAGAGAATCAGTCAGAGGTGAGAAGAAAGGTCAATGAAGAAAGATATGAAGACTAATGATAAATTTACATATTTATAGGTTTAGTCTAGGCTACTTCTTTTTTTTTTTTTTAAGATTTTATTTATTTATTCGACAGAGAGATACACAGCGAGAGAGGGAACACAAGCAGGGGGAGTGGGAGAGGGAGAAGCAGGACTCCCACCGAGAAGGGAGCCCGATGCGGGGCTCGATCCCAGGACCCTGGGATCATGCCCTGAGCTGAAGGCAGACGCCCAACGACTGAGCCACCCAGGTGCCCCTAGGCTACTTCTTACCCACACTAATAATCCTGGTGATAGCTAGGAGGATGTCATGGGTAGTAAGTCAATATATTCACAACTTTTACCTTACCTTAATCCTCCTCGAAACCTCCTGAGACCGCATGGTCATGATTTTACAAAGATTAGGTATCTTGCACAAGTTAAGACAGATTGTAAGTGGCAGAATTTGAATCTGATACTACATCTGTTTCATGCGAGGCCAGCCAAACTCTTAAACGTTTTATCAAATGTGTAGGAACAAGTACACTGACTTGGTGTGAAGAGACAGGAAGGGATGTGTGACTCAGCTCACTCTTGTTTGTTCTGTCTCTGTCTCTCTCCCTTCCTCTCTGTCTCTTTGATAACTGTTGGTTTCAGTCAAGTCACTTATCCTATCTGAGTTTTATTTTTCCCTTGCAAAATATGGATAAGCTTAACTATTCTCTTTATCTTACAAGCTCATTTGGTACTCAAATGTAATGTATGTGAAAGACCCCTATAAATTGCAAATATATAAATTTTAAAATTATTATAAACTATAAAAATGAAAACGGTCCTTAGGCAGGAGGGGGCTGAAACATCTCCAGATCAAATTTTCATTCTGTTGAGACATGGAATACCATGTTTCGTAGAGATGGTTGATGTAAGTCAAATTTTTCCATTAAGGGCTATTAGATGTTTACTTCTAGAAATAAGAAAACATAGAATTCATAGAAGAGATTGTAGAAATTCCCAGGTCCAGTCCTTTTTTTTAAAGATGAGAAGTCTGAAATTCAAGGAGTTTAAGTATTATACTGTAAAAAAAAAAGACAAAACTCAGCCAAGCTCTGAGAAGTTTCCCATCAAATTCACAAGCAGTAACTTGAACCTCAATCTTATAGTTCTAGATGTGAGACCTTGGTTTGTGTGACCTGCTTAACTTCTCTGTGCCTCAGTCTTTTCATCCCTAGAATAAAGGGATAATTATAGTATCTTCCTCATAGGGATCAAGAATATATATATATACATGTATATATATATCATTTAGAAAAATGCCTGCCATATAGGAAGCTATTATTAGTATTAGTGACATTAGAAAGAACATGACAGAGATTTGGGGAATTTACCATTGTGTTTCATTAGTAATCTTCATAATAATCAAATTGTCTATAAGGCTTCATTAAATTGCATTTTTCTTTTAAAGACTAGAGTCATGTTCCTCTTGGGCAAATACCTAGCCATTCTGTGGAAGTCCAAAACAAGTTAACACTCCTCTCTAATGTCCAAAAAAATAATTTGTGTAGGCTTTTTCATTACAAAATCTTAGTTTTAGAAGATGTTAGAAGATACTTCAGGTGAAGGGGAAGTAATGGGAAAAATGAAAGGGCTCCCTGTATACCTGTGGATCCAGAACCAAAATTTCTCCAACTGGTATAATCTTTCATCATATCTCTCTATATTTTATGCATTGTTTGCTTATATGTATATGAAAGCACTTACCATCTTCCTCTCCAGCTCATGCTTTAAAGCGAGTCAGTGTAATCAACTCCAGAACTATACTGAAAGACCAAATCTTGGAGCAAAATGACAGGTGAGTATTAGGATAATACCAGGCTCACTGGGATTATGAATAATTAATTACAATCCTTTTAACATTTAAAATGTTTCCTTTATAAAGGATCTACACATTATAATGGCTACAATATGTACTTAGTGGTCTCCAGGTTTTAATCTCTAAGTTAGATGGATGTGTCTAAGGTTTTAAGAGAGATGGATGTGACTTAGTTTGGGACATACATGCTCATTAGACTCTCAATAACTTCTAGACAAATTCTAGTAGCAGAATTGTGTGTGTGTGGGTGTGCGCCCTGTTCCCAACCCATAACAGTCATACCCACTGCTGATGTGAATGTGAAATAAGCTTTAGATGTGAGAATTCTACAATGGACTGGTATGGGTATCAGGCCAGGATATGTGACCTAGAAATAGGGACTTGGTGTAGGAATTGAAGAATCTGTTAAATGAAGCAAGAGAGAGGGAAAAAAGAAGAGAGGGAGGGAGAAGTGAGGGAGGAGGTGGGGGAGAAGGTATGAAGGGAAGGAGGGAGGGAGGAAGTGAAAGAAGGATAGGAGAAAGTGAGAGAAATAAAAATCATAAAACATTGACCCTGATTGGATTTTGTTATATTATACTTCTTTTTTTTTTCAAAAGTGACTAAAATGAACAGTAATTAAAGCAAATTACCCTAATCTGTTACTTGCCCCAGTATTCCCCACAGCAGTTGCAAATAGGAGACTGAAAGAAAAAAAAATAGGAATAAACAGAATTACAGGGAGCAGCCACTCATCAAAATTGCTAAAATGGAGGATCGGGATGGATTATAAGGAAGCAAGCACTTTGGGTTCCATTGGCTCAGAATTTTGTAGATTTGACCTTGAATTAAAAAATGGACCTTGAGGGCACCTGGGTGGCTCAATCGTTAAGCGTCTGCCTTCGGCTCAGGTCATGATCCCAGGGTCCTGGGATCGAGCCCCGCATCGGGCTCCCTGCTCCTTGGGAAGCCTGCTTCTTCCTCTCCCACTCCCCCTGCTTGTATTCCCTCTCGCTGTGTCTCTCTGTCAAATAAATAAATAAAATCTTTAACAACAACAACAACAAAAAACAGGACCTTGAATTTATTTATTTATTTTGAAAAGAGTGGATATTCCTAAGGATGTGTGGATGATGTGGATGTTGCAGGTTTGAGTTTTGCCTCTATATCAGAATCAGCTGAGCCAGTAGATCAACTAAATCATTGTCCCAGATATCCATACAACTTGCTCACCCACCTTTTGCAGGTCTTTGCTCAAATATTACCTTATTGATGAAGACTTTGGGTTTAGCCACCCTATTTTGTCACAGTCCTCCCCAACCCCTTCCAGGCTTATTTTTTTTTCTTATAATCCTTATTAATTTTCAGTATACTGGAGAATTTATTTACTTTTATTTTGTCTTTCACTTCTGGGTTTTAAGCTTTATAACAGCCTAAATTTTTGTCTATTTGTTCATTGCTTTATTGTCATCTAAAAAGTTTCAACTAAACACTGAATAAAAAGCTGTGTTATATGTTATAATAACATATAAGCTGATGTTCAATAAATAATTGTTGAATGGATGAATAAGTAACTGAATTCTGAAAGAACGCTCAAGGATCTTTTAATTCATCATTTATTCTATTTTATTTTTTTGACCATTATGACATTACCTTTCATTTAAATGAGTGTCTGTTTTTAAGGATCCCCAAGAGAAGTGAATCTAGAAGCAGTGAACCAGACTTTGAAATTCATGTGCTATAGGATCTAAGCATCTCTAATCCTTAGGAGAATTTTCACCTGTGTACAGTTTCACCATGTAGTCAATATGTAACTTGTTTAAAAGCTTAGACCTGGGACACCTGGGTGGCTCAGTCGGTTAAGCGTCTGCCTTCAGCTCAGGTCATGATCCCAGGGTCCTGGGATCGAGTCCCGCATCGGGCTCCCCGCTCTGCGGGGAGCCTGCTTCTCCCTCTGCCTCTGCCTCTCTCTCTCTCTATCTCTCATGAATAAATAAATAAAATCTAAAAAAATAAATAAAAGCTTAGAACTTAAAAATCAGTAAGTATTGTTGTTAACTTAATCATACCCTTCTCTCTATAATAAATCAGTTGTCCTTATTTATAAAATCATTGTCAGTCACAATATCTAAATTGAACCCCTTGAAGTTTTTGTGAATCATTTTTGGAAAGTTTCTTCTTGAAACAGGAATCCCAATCCTTATAAAAATTTATTTACAGAATTGATTTCTAAACATTTCTCAACTTATGGAGGCTCAGACTGAAGCCAGCATTCTGAAACTTACTTCTCCAGTGATTGAGTACATTGGGAAGATCGCCTCAATTCCAATATGTTACATTCTTGTCAACACAACGAGCATCAAGCTTACTTCTTAATAACTGCGATGAAAATGTTATTGGAGGTCCATGAATTCCCCCATGCTGATCTTTTCTTGTTTGTCATCATAGTATTTAAATCATTTTTTATCTTGTGTTTGAGAGACCAGAGACCTATTTCAATTTTTCCAAAATATGTGCATGTTTGGCTACTTCCTATGTATTTCCTAGTTTATTATTTTCTGTGCTACTTCTCATCTTAAATTTCATTTTTTATCTGCTTTACTGTTTGGTAAGATAATATTACATGGAGAAAATTTTCCTGACTTTTTAACCTAACTTTCTATTTTTTAGAATTATCCAATTTCCACTTAGTGCAGCATTAAGATAGACTAGGGGCTGGAAGATACACACAGGCAGGAACTTTACAGCAGTTAGAGAGTCTCTACAACGGGACGTACTGAGATAGAATGCAGTGATTCTTCCTCATGGAAGAGTTAGTTCATGGGGAAAGTGGCTAACTGCCCATCAGGAGGGGGGTAAAAAGGGAGTTGGACTAAATAATGTCTGAAATTTAAGACTTAGAATTACTTTATGACACGTTAGTTCAATTCGCTAATAGGGACTAAAATAATTTGAACTGTTTCTACATTATGCTTTTCACTTCCTGATTTAAATTTACATGGTATATATTAATTATTTTATTTCTTTAAATATTTATTAATATCTTCCTCAAATAAAATAAATCAGGAGTGTGATTTCAGTATTAGACTGCCCCCTTCTGTCTTTCATGTCAGACTCTTTTAATCACTTTAATCCTCCCATACATATTCCATACTTTGCAACTGCATGCGCAGTTCAGGGATAATGGTTTCAGTATGTTAATTTTATATCTTTTACACAAAAATATGCAGACGGGTATTGTGCCAACTTTCCTGAGGTTTTCTGAAGGACAACACAAGACTCATTTTTAAAACTTCTTTACTAGCATAAAATAATTTGCTCTTTTAAAATTCAGATGGAATCTGTTATTCACAGTAGAGTGCCCAGAACCAAATGCAGTATTTTTGTGGAAAAAGAATAAGTAACATTGTAGTTTGCAGAAGCAATGCCCTCCTCTATGGTGTCCAATAAATTCTCGGTCTTTGTTAGTTATGCCTAATTAGGATGCTTTAATTCCCTTTTAACAGTTGGGTTTCATAGCATTTTATATCCAACTACATTAAGAATTAATTTTTTGGCTTGACACCAATGCTGAATTTGCTTATTCAAACAGAAGCCATGCCAAGGGCTTGACGGATGATGACAGTAATTAACCCAAATCGTATACCAGGAGCTGTTCCAATGAAAGTGTCTGTTAAATAGTGTGTCTTTTCCTGATGGTGAAGCTGATTCTACAAAGGCCATGTGTTACAACCTCCCACAGAATGTTTCTTGACATTAGTGCCAGGGATAGAAAGGGAAGAGCCACCAGACTGATCAAATAAAGCCTTTCTTATTCTGGTAAATAAAATGGAAAACATGGAGAAATGGGGGGAAATTAAACTCAATTCAGAACTTAACATACCCCATGCTCCTGTGTCCCTACAAGGAACAATGAGAGATGTGTAAAAAGAATGATCATTACAGCAAAAAAGTAGGAACAGTCTACAGCCACTAGAACTACTGAGTTTGTTAAATGAATCTTAATATAATAAAATGAAAAATATAATGCAGTTATAGAATAATATTTTAGGTTCCTTGCATACTGAGTTACAAAGACCATGTATAAAGTTGTTTAAAAGTTGAAGAATGGTTTTAGAACAACATTTGTATTATGATACTACACACATGTGGAGGAAAGACTATGGCAATATTCACAAACATGTTAGCACCGAATGTCTCTGGAACATAGGATTATGAATCTTCCTTCTCCTGCTTCTCTTCTTCCTCTTTTTTTCTCTCCTCCTTTGCCATTACTTTTCTTCATGCTGTTAGGTATTTTCCAACTGTTTCTCCAATAATACAGTTCTAGAGGAATTGACACATACCACGTGATTGGTTAGAAATGTACCAAGATTGAGACAGAGGAAGTGTTTGTGGCCCTTTACAAAGCCAGAGAAAGCTTTAAAGGAGGTAGGAAAATATCTGGTTCAGTTTAGGGTGGTATGGAGATGAACAAGCAAAGAGATGAAGTAAGCATGTTACTGTAGAGATCTGGAACTCAAGGGAGAGGTATGGACTAGAACAAGCAATTTGAGAGTCACCCACAAAGAAGGTCATTGAAACTGAGTGAATGAGATTACTCAGAAGAGTGTGGAGCATACAAAGGAAATAGAGTTGGCCCTTGAACAGTGTAAGGGGTTAGAGCATCAACAACTCCAAGCAGCTGAAGATCTGAGTATAACTTTTGACTCTGCAAAAGCTTAACTACCAATAACCTATAGTTGACCAGAAGGCTTATTGATGGCAAACAGTCAATTAATACATGTTTTGTATGTTATATGTATTATATACTGTATTCTTACAATAAAGTAAGCTAGAGAAAAGAGAATCTTATCAAAAGGAAGATACATTTACAGTACCATATGTATATTTATTGTAAAAGAAATCTGCATATAAGTGGACCTGTTTAGTTCAAGCCTGTGTTGTTCAAGGATCGACTATAATGACTAGAATTGAGCCTGAGGAAACATAAACATTAAAGAGAATACAGAGAAAGGAATCTAAAGAGAAACTCACGGAGGGCCAGAGAGGTGTGAGAAAATACAAATTCATGGTGGTAGGGAAGTTAAAGGAAATGTTCCTTAAACAAGGGAGTGGTCAATGTTGTTAAATGTCATGAAGAGTTTAAGTGAAATATTTTTTAAAGTATCCCATGGATATAACAATAAATATTTTACTCATTTCATTCAAGGCACCATTGATGGAAACTCTTCCAGCCAGGTGCCAGACAGTTGAAGGAGGCAAAGTGGTTTAGCAGAAAAATGTTTGGCTATAAAAGGAAGGCAAGAAGTAGGATGGTAATTGACGAAAGACATAGAATTGAGAATAGTATCATTTTTGTGGTGATGGTTTTAAGATGAGAAGAATGTGTTATTCTCTATGGGCTGATGGGAAAGAGTCAGGAGTAGGGAGGAGAAGATGAAGTTTAGAAAAAATTGGGAAGAACTCAGAGTTTCTTAGATTTGCCTTAAGATGAGAATCCCTTGGATCATTTGTTTGAAAGGCAGGTTTCTAGTGGGGGAAATCCTATAATCTGTATTTCTTTTTTTTTTTTTTAAGATTTTATTTATTTGACAGAGAGAGACACAGCGGGAGAGGGAACACAAGCAGGGGGAGTGGGAGAGGGAGAAGCAGGCTTCCTGTGGAGCAGGGAGCCCGATGCGGGGCTCGATCCCAGGACCCTGGGATCATGACCTGAGCCGAAGGCAGACGCTTAACGACTGAGCCGCCCAGGTGCCCCTATAATCTGTATTTCTAACAAGTACTATCAAGTGACTCATTGACAGGACAGTGTGGAGACACTATAGTTAATAAATGTGTTTTGAGGAAATGGGACAGAATGGGATTCAGATCATATGGTTATTCTTGATCTGAGGAGAGAATTTCCTTTGTTTGCTGTAGGAGAGAATTAGAAAAGGCTGCATAGAGGTGCATGTAAATGTAGAGATTTGGTGACTGACTTTCCTGTCTGCCCTTACTTTCTCCATCAAGTAGGATGTGGGGCCCCTTCTGAGAGTCATGCAAGAATTTCTAAGCACTATTAAGAGCCCAGGTAGAGGGAAGATGTTAATTCATGGTGGAACCAATTTACAGAGCTGCATGATTTTTTTTGAAGCAAGTGTGATGAAGATTGACATGTGAGTTCTAACATGGAGGTTTAATGGAAAGAAAGCAGAGCCTGACAGTTCAGAATATTACCACAGTTTGGATAATGTAATCATGGAGTACAGGCTGGATAATGAAGTCAAAAGAGAGACGTAATAGGTTTGCCTGGGACTGAGAGTTTCTTGGAATATGGGACAATCAATGCTAAAATCAGGAATATCTGGGAAACTAGAATCATTGATCATCCTAGGAGAGCAAGGATGGTAGGAAAGTTGGATTCAGGAACTGGAAGTCTAGATGGAATTAAAACCAAATGTAGTGAGAGTTATTGAATGTACAATTTAGAAATAGAAGGAGTTATGGCCAGAGATTGAAATGTTTAGAGTTGGGTTTTCCAAGGTGGGTTAGTTCCTGATTATAAGATTCATGGCTTAACGTCGTGACAGTTGATGATCAGAGTAGAATGCAGAGGAAGGACCTGGAAGTATGAAGGTCATGAGATTGAAAAGAGATTGAGTTTAATAAGCTGTCTATGTAAACTATGACATCACCCAGGATGGTGGCAGAACAAAGTGGGACGATGAGCCCGATGCCAGTCTTTTTATTTATTTGCTTGTTTGTTTGTTTATTTATCCGAAAGAGAGAAAGAGAGAGAGAGAGCACATGAGCAAGGGGAGGAGCAGAGGGAGAGGGACAAGCAGACTCTGCGCTGAGCACGGGGCCCACCATGGGGCTTGATCCCATGGCCCTGAGATCATGACCTGAGCCAAAATCAAGAGTCAGATGCTCGACCAACTGAACTACCTAGGTGCCCACTTTAAAAAAATTTTTTTTTTTAATTTTTATTCTTTTTTTTAAGTAGGCTCCACACCTACTTTGGAGCTCAAACTCACAACCCTGAGATCAAGAGTTGCATGCTCTACCGACTGAGCCAGCCAGGCGCCCCTTGGTGCTAGTCCTGATAGGCCAGGAGGCAAGTAGATGAGAAGACATAGAGTATGGTACAACTGGGTAGCATTAGCTTAAATAATCTAGGGATTTGGCTCAAGTTTGAAAGGTAATTATCTAGAAGAAGCAGTAAAAAATCAGACTATATGTTCTGACTTTAAAATATATGAGATATTGGCAAATAAACAATCTCCATTTGAAAAGATTAAAGGAACAATGTTATCAGGGCAGAAGATTATGCAGTAAAATGGTTGATAATGTATAACTTTAAAAAACGTGGTTGATCTGAAAACTACAAAATGTACATTGTCTTGCTTTATTAGGCCCTCACTGGATCAAGGAAAACAGTTCTCAATGAAAAAAGAAAAGATCCCTATTGGTGGGGTAAGCACCAGAATTACTAGTATTATTTGTTATTAACCACACAAATATAAAAGATTGCATTGCATTATTAATAAATATATATTTTTCATTTGAGGAGGGTTACTATATAATAGTTAGAAGAAATTACATTAAATGGAACTGTTGGTTTATTATAGTGGTGTTTAATTAGGATTACATGTTACTTAGAAATTACATTAAATGGAACTGTTGGTTTATTATAGCGGTGTTTAATTAGGATTACATGTATATTCTTTGTTACTAATGATAGTAACCAATATTATTTGAACATGCATCATTTTTAAGCACTTAGGACTATGTTGGCACTTTAGATGTACTTATAAGGTGACTACTGTTAAAATTCCAACTTACAGATGAATAATCTGGGAGTTAGAGGAGTTAGTAACTTGACCAAGATCACAAAGCTTAGGAAAAATACCATGTAGGATTTAAATCTATTTTGTCTGACCTTTAAGTACAGTAATCTAATTCCATATTAATTTTTCCTTTAGATGAAGTTCTCAATCATTCTGAAGTACCTCCAAGCCTTTGGCTGGCTCTGGGTGTGGCTGAGTGTGGCTGCTTACCTCGGGCAGAATTTGGTGGGCATTGGACAGAATCTATGGCTTAGTGCCTGGGTAAAAGAAGCAAAACACAAGAATGAGTTCAGAGAATGGAAGCAAATAAGAAGCAATAAACTTAACATCTATGGATTACTGGGATTAATGCAAGGTAAAAAAAAAAAAAAAGTCCAGGGGCTTCTTTTTTCTCTTTCTGACCTAATTTATTCAAATGCAAGCATATGGCATCATTTTATTTCAAATAAAACCTATGCCATATTTTTCAAATATTTTGAGATAATTCAAATGCATATGCTTTTAATTCATCGTATTTTAGAAAGTAAACCAAAACTTATGTGTATCTGCTACATGGCCCACACTAAATAATGTATTTGTCTCATTTATTCTTGACAAAAAGTATTTGGAAAGGTGTTATTATTCCTATTTACAGCCGAGGAAAATGAGGCCCATATGCTAAGTCATTCAGGACCCAAAAGTCTTGACCACATGGTTACTCACTGTATGTGTGAGACCTGTGAATGATATGAAGATCAATAAGTGAGTCAGTTACAAACTACATTGTAAGTAAAGTCTAAAACTACATGGCAAGCAATAAGTGCTATAAAAGTAATAAAAGAAAACCTGCAAGGATACAGAGCAAGAAAAAGCCATATTTGAGAGTTAAGATAATTTCCAAGGAATAGTTGTCATTTGAGGTGTCGCTAAAAGAATGATTTGAATTTTGTGAGACTGAGGTCACAGAAAAGGAGAGGTGACCGATGCAGAGAGAAAGATGTGAGTAAAGACAGGGGTGGGGAAGAAAGGGGGCTGTAGGCATGAGTGAGGGAGCCAGTTTGAGTGGTCTTCAGGTTATTGGTAGGGCAGTAGGGGAACTAGAGGTGGGAAGGTAGTTTGGAGATGTGTTGGAGATGATAGTTGGAAAGGCAAGTGGAAAACTTTGAGAATTTGAGGGAAAAGAGGTGAATTAGAGTTATTTTTCAAACTGAGAATGAATTAAGTGATGAAAAAGAAAGATGGACTTTTATTGGAGGGATTAAATCAGAGACCAGGGAAAATTTGGGATTGATAGGGAAGGAGTAATCAAGTATCTTCTAGGTGGAAGTCTGGATGGGAGATAATCTACTATAGAAAAATCTCTTCTCTAATCTATCTCCATGTCATCCAAGGCACCTAGTCCAGTGCTAACCAATGAGTAGGGAATGGAATAGGATTGAATGAATAAAGGATGTAGGAAAATAAATGAACAAACAAATGAATGGTCAGAGAATAGCAATGCAGTTGGAGAAAAGGGATAGAGAGGAAAGACACTGCAGTGAACACATACGTAAGAATGGGTGATTTGAAGCTAAGAAGAGGGCCTCATTCATGGTTTCGAAGTTCATTTTGGGTAACTGGGGAATGATGAAGACAAAAATAAGGAAACCAGAGGGGGGAGTCTTAATACGTGGGGCAGAGAATTCAATTGACTTCAACTCAATTCAGTGGTGAATTCAATTTTGGACACATTTAATAGAAAGTGTAGATGCATTTTTCTACTTTTTTTTTTCTCCCAGTAGGCAGGTTTAAATGCATATCTGGAAGTTTGGGAAGCAAATTTCATTTATTTGTAAAATGGAGGGCTTAGACTAAATAATTTCTACATTTCCTCCAACCTCTAACACTCCATAGCTCTGTGGTTCTACCGAGATGTTGAGTCATTCTCATAGAGATAACAAGTGAGCCATAGAGAAGATATGATCACTATGAATGAGGATTAAGAGCCACAAGGGTGAATGATGGTTACTTGGGGAATGCCCATGTACAGCCAGTTAGAGGATTGGCTTCAGAGAAATTGAGCAGAGATAAGTTCCTGATCAATAGATAAACAAAAAAACAAAAAAAACCCCACAAAAGCACAATAATGTGAAGGCTTGCTCTGTTCCTAGAAACCCAAAGCATTTTATAGAGGTTAGATACATGAAATTGCCTATATTTGACATTTTATGACACACAAAAATGGTAATTCCATATGGTTTAAACTAATTTATTAATTCATTTAACATACATTCTAATGAGGGACTCCTTGAACTTGGGCATGTTAATTAAACTTTTAGTTTTACCATTTATAGAAGGTAGATAAGTTCTACCTAAATATCGTTCCAGTGATTAAATTAGCTAATATGTATAGAGCTTACAAAAAAATGCTGAGCGTATAACAAGAGTGCAGTAAATGTTAGCTATTATTTAACAATAGAGGAAATGAATACTATGCACAAAGTCCTACAGATAAAAGTTTCAGAGCCAGGTTTGAATCCATGTGTACCAGATTCCCCAAACTATGTTCTTAACCACTAAATTAACATTTCCAAAAGTTTTACATGAAACAGTAGAGATACTCCACAAATATAGGGATCTGTACTCCCAATAGATCTGGAAAACCGAGGACTATATTTTTCTGTGCTTCTGAAATCTTTTTTTCCTTTCACTAGAAGTTTCCAGATATTTTTCAGTAAACTGATCTGTTTAGTTCTATCTAACCCAATGTTTCTCAAATCCGTTTGACCATGGAAAAAATGTTTCTTCTTGTATTGGCCATTAATATCTTGAGCAACTTGTTTTCCATAGAATATACTTTGGAAAACTCTAAATGATGATACACTGCCTTCCAAGTGAAAAGTATGATGTAACAAAAGCCAAAAAAAAAAAAAAAAGAAGAAAGAAAGAAAGTTCAAAGAAGTTCTCACTGGTTCTGAAATGCTGCAGAAATGTTAAGAAGAAAAAATTGAGAAAAGACCCATGATTGTAGTCAAAGATGCATCATCTAGAAAGAGATAGAAAGAGAATACAGACTGTAGGTAGTTGAACAATTGATAATTAAGGAGTAGATACATATTGTCCTTCAAAGAAGTTAGGTGATTTGAAAGAAAAAAAAAGGATATTCAAAAGTATGGTAGAAATAAAGAGATTTTTAAAGTACAGACATTTTGTGTATGATTATAAAAGGAAAGAAAGGCACCTTGAGGGAGAATGATATTCAGGGAGAATTCAAACAAGAAAAAAATATGTGGAAGTCATACTGTCTAAGGATATTCATAAGGGACAACACAAAGAGATACATGCATTTGGTAAAAAAAAAAAAAAAATGAAGATAAAATAAAAAGTATGAAACTTGGGGCTTTGGTTCTCTTCTCCTTTCCCATCTTTATTGTGTGGCCATAGTATTGCTTCTAAGTGTCTCCATCAAAAGTATGCAAATATTGTGAGACAGATTTATATTTACTTTGCCATTCTGTTAACAATATTCATTGGGGAAAGAGATGTTGTTAATGACTAAAATGAGATATAAAGAATATTTATAGTATGAAAGATACAGTGTGTTTGGTTTTGAATCAGTGAGAGTCAAGTTTATTGGCTTGCAATTCGCAACTCATTGAGGAAAGAATAGATATAGCAGTCTAGAATTCTGAACAGCAAAAGAAACATCCATATATACAAATATCTCTATATCTGTGTCTATCACATCTACATATGAGAGTTAAACTCATACCAATCCAGGAGCTCATGTTACAACTTTAGGGGAAATTCAATATAATTTGGAGAGTATTTTAAGTGAGCAAATATCATTTCCCATACTAGACAAGCTATGTAAGTTTAATGTTCACAGTTTTACCATTGTAAAGTCTTACTTTTTTATCAGAATTTTTAAACTTTTTATTTAAATTCCAGTTAGTTAACATACAGTGTAATATTAGTTTAAGGTATACATTTTTTTGATTTGCCATATATCTTTTTTTTATCTTTTTTAAGTTTTTAAATTCCAGTTTGTTAATATACAGTGTAACATTAGTTTTGGGTGTAAAATTTAGTGATTTATCACTTACATACAACACCTGGTGCTCACCACAACAAGTGCCCTCCTTAATACCCGTCAATAATTTAACCCATCCCCCCTCCCCCCAGCTCCCCTCCAGTAACCCTCAGTTTGTTCTCTACAGTTAAGAGTCTGTTTTCTGGTCTGTCTCTCTTTGTTTTTTCTCTATATTCATCTGTTTTGTTTCTTAAATTCCACATATGAGTGAAATCGTATGGTATTTGTCTTTCTCTGACTGACTTATTTTGCTTAGTGTAATACTCTCTAGCTCCATCCATGTCATTGCAAATGGCAAGATTGCATTCTTTTCTCTTTTTTTTTAAAGACTTTATTTATTGGGCGCCTGGGTGGCTCAGTTGGTTAAGCGACTGCCTTTGGCTCAGGTCATGATCCCGGAGTCCCGGGATCGAGTCCCGCATCGGGCTCCCTGCTCGGCAGGGGGTCTGCTTCTCCCTCTGACCCTCCCCCCTCTCATGTGCTCTCTCTCATTCTCTCTCTCACAAATAAATAAATAAAATCTTTAAAAAAAAAAGACTTTATTTATTTATTTGACAGAGAGAGATAGCAAAAGCAGGAACACAAGCAGGGGGAGTGGGAGAGGGAGAAGCAGGCTTCCCGCTGAGCAGGGAGCCCGATGTGGGGCTCGATCACCGGACCCTGGGCTCATGACCCAAGCCAAAGGCAGAGGCTTAACGACTGAGCCACCCAGGTGCCCCAAGATTTCATTCTTTTTTATATGGCTGAGTAATATTCCAGTTTGTGTGTGTCTGTGTGTGTGTGTCTGTGTGTGCCACAACTTCTTTATCCATTCACCAGTGGATGGACATTTGGCTATTGTAAGTGATGGTGCTATAAACAGTGGGGTGCATGTGTTGTATCCCTTCAAATTAGTATTTTGGTATTCTTTGGGTACGTACTTAATGCAATTGCTCTATCATAGGGTAGTTCTGTTTTTAACCTTTTGCTGTTTTCCGGAGTGGCTGCACCACTTTGCATTCCCACCAACAGTGAAACAAGATTATTTTCTTGTTCTCCAGATCCTTACCAACACCTGTTGTTTCTTGTATTGTTGATTTTAACCATTCTGACAGGTGTGAGGTGATATCTTATTGTAGTTTTCAATTGTATTTCCCTCATGATGAGTGATGTTGAGTATCTTTTCATATATCTGTTGGCCATCTGTCTGTCTTCTTTGGAAAAATGTCTATTCGTGTCTTCTGCCCATTTTTAAATTGGATTATTTGTTTTTTGGGTGTTGAGTTTTGTAAGTTCTTCATATAATTTGGATGCTAACCCTTTATCAGATATGCAATTTACAAATGTCTTCTCCCATTCCATAGGTTGCCTTTTCATTTTGTTTATTGTTTCCTTCACTGTGAAGAGGCTTTTTATTTTGATGAAATCCCAATGGTTTATTTTTGCTTTTGTTTCCCTTGCCTCAGGGGACGTATCTAGTAAGAAGTTGCTATGGCTCATGTCAAAAAGGTTGCTGCCTATGTTCTCCTCTAGGATTTTTATGGCTTCAGGTCTCAAGTTTAGGTCTTTAATCTATTTAGAATTTATTTTTGTATATGGTGTAAGAAAAGTGGCCCAGTTTCATTCTTTTGCATGTTGCTGTCCAATGTTCCCAGCACCATTTGTTGAAGAGACTCTCTTATTTTTAATTAACTATCAGTAGATATAGGAAATATTTTGTAATGAGGCAACAGATTATGCAGTATAATCAAAAGGATTTTTTCCCGATTGGATCTTTGTGTAGAGTGGTCTTCAATCATTAAAATATGAATCTTCTCAGGGCACCTGGGTAGCTGTCGGTTAAACATCCGACTCATGATCTCAACTCAGGTTTTGATCTCAAGGTCATGAGTTCAAGCCCCATGTTGGGCTCCACTCTGGGTGTGGAGCCTACTTTAAATGAATGAATGAATAAATGAATGAATGAATGAATGAGTGAGTGAATGAATAAGAATCCTCTCTAATTTTTCTTTCATTTTTAATTTTTTTGCATTAAAAAATTAAAATTTTTCTGAAGACTTATTTATTACATGTAATTATAAGTTTTCTGTAAGTGGGTAAGCCTAAGAAATGAAAATGTATAATTTCTGTTTTTTTCAGTAGACCACAGCTGCATCTTACAGAATTTGGTACAATGAAGAGCAGGCTGTATTCACTTAGATCATCATAGCTCACAAAATAAAAAGGGCAAAAGTGCTTTAAAGCATAAGCAGCATTGTCTGTCACCTGTTAATACCACAGGCCTACTATGAATAATATAGAAAGCTAACATTTAAAAAGAAACTAGAGATCAAAGCACAGTGTTAGATCTATATTTTGTAACAATAATAAAAATTTTAACCTCATTTTCTAAACAAGAAATAGTTCTGAACATTTTCTTCCTAGGTCCCAGCTATTCTCCTTAGAATCTTTAGGACGCTCTAAACATCCCCAGTCTATTATCTTTTATGCCTCATTGTTAGGAACTTCCTTTCTCCAATCCAATGTGAAAAATATAGGCACCTTCTTTTCTTTTTTTTTTTTTTTTAAGATTTTTATTTATTTATTTGTCAGAGAGAGGGAGAGCACAACAGGGGAAGCAGCAGAGGGAGAGGGAGAAGCAGGCTCCTCACTGAGCAAGGAGCCCGATGTGGGACTCGATCCCAGGACCCTGGGATCATGACCTGAGCCGAAGGCAGACGCTTAACGACTGAGCCACCCAGGCGTCCCTAGGCACCTTATTTTCAAGGTGCAATGTTTAAAGACTACACTGCTGCTTCTAGTTTAAGATGAGTGAGTGGATCATCTACTTTACTTACCTCACAAAATTCCAGTGAGATGACAGTGAATAAATATAAAAGGAAAGACTTCAGAAGATTTCAGAGTGATAAATTTCTACATAAGCAATTAACCTGATAGTTGATCAAGGGTAGAAGAACCTGCAGCCAGAAATGGATAGGGGAGAAGCTATAACACAAGAGGGAGATGTTTATTTGGGCAGTGGAGAAACACTAAACTCATGGTCACAGGTAGAGAGTAGGATTGAGTTGCATGGAAATAATCAAAATAATTCACTAGACCATTGTTCTCCTGGCCCATCAGTCTCTCCTACAACACCTACCACCATCACCACCATAATGTTCACAGCAACTGGCATTGTAGCAATACAATGAAAACTAGAAAGCTGATGTCTAAAGAGGAAATTAGGGTTCCTAGTGTGTGTGGCCTACATAGAAGAAATCCTCCTTAAATGGCTTTTGGAAAAGCTCCAGTCTGGATCCCAGTATTCAGACTCTCTGTGTCACATCTGCCCACTTATGTGGAATTTGAAGCAATCCCTTCCATTCAGAGGAAAAAATCTTGGGGGAAATTAATGTGCGCAATAGCAGAAGGAAGCCACACCAGATACCTCTATTAATTAACCATGTGTTTATCTCATATATTTAAACTGATAATGATGGATGGCCTTGCATTTTAATCAAACCAACAGTATAAATAAGAGCTAATAAATAAAGCAATGGAGTCCAGAAATAAAATAATCCTATTTGAAATAGAAGCTTAAAATGTCAAAGTAGTGTCTTCAAAGATTCAAAATATTATATCCACAAAGCAAGTGTGAAAATGTGCTGGAATAAGTTCAATCTTAGACAAACAATTCTCGAAACATTTAAGGAATTTAAAGAGATTGAACAGGGGTGCCTGGGTGGCTCAGTTGTTAAGCATCTGCCTTTGGCTCAGGTCATGATCCCAGGGTCCTAGGATCGAGCCCCGCATCGGGCTCCCTGCTCGGCGGGAAGCCCCCTGCTTCTCCCTCTCCCACTCCCCCTGCTTGTGCTCCTGCTCTCGCTATCTCTCTGTCAAATAAATAAATAAAAATCTTTTAAAAAATAAAATAAAGAGTTTGAACAACTGTGAGAAGATAAATTAGAGGAAATTATTCCAGATGTATACCATTGAAAAGAGATGAAAAAATGATAAATAAGAAAATTAGAGGAACAATCCAGGAAGTTCAACATTCACATAAGTCTTTCAGTAAATGCAAGTGAAAATGATCAAATTCATAATACTTAACATTTCCCATAACTGAAAAATGCAAGTGTCTGATCTTGCAACCATTCCAGTTTAGAGTGGAAAGAAAGGGGGTTCCGAGAGAGTAGTTTATGTTGCAAAGAGAAGGGGGCTAAGTAGGATGAAGGAAATAATAGAATATCTGATGAGTTGAAATATATTCAGAAGAGATTTGCTGACTATTGAAGTGTTTGGGAATAAATTAGGGCTTGTTGCATAGGAAACTAAGAATATGGAAAAGAGTGGTGAACTTCATGCATAATGTATGCTTAGTGGCAATATAAATATTGAATGTTTATTTGAGGAAAGAGGGTGACAACCTGTTTTTGAAAGGGGAAAAAGGAAGTTTGGGGGGAGTGAGGTAGGAAAAAAATAGAAAATATTTGAAGCTAACAAATCATTCAACAGCAGCATGTGTTATTATTTAAAATATAAAGGAATTAGCTGAAATAATTTAAGATGGTCAGGGTCAACTATCATTGTTTTGTTTTGTTTTACACATACTTACAAAGGAATAAGAATCATATTGGCAATACACGTTTGTTAGCAATTTTGTGTATTAGAGAACAATGGAGCAATTGTGTATCCCCTATGACTCAGAGCAAACTAGCTTAAGTAACATGGAAATTTATTGACTCCCCAACCTGAAAAGTCCAGGCATAGTCTTTGTACACACTCCATCTCTGTGCTCAGATGAAGTGTTCACTACTCTATTTATCAGCTCTGCTTGTTGTCCCCATTGGCTTAATTCTCAGGCTTCACATGGTGTTGGAAATGTTCTCTCGCAAAGAACTTCCTTCCATAGAAATCCATGAAGTTACTCTCCTTGAAACAGTTTGAGTCACATATCCATCTTTGACCAATCACTGTAACAAAGCATGTCTTCTTCCAGCCCTACAAGTTCTCCAGTTTGAGAACTTCTTGTCCTTTCATTTCTCCTCACACATGGATAGCTCTTTTATGAGCTTGTCTCTTTCTTACCATAGTTTGTCAAATGAGGGTAACAATAGTTATATTGTTATAGCATCAATAGGTGCTTATAACTATTTCCAATCTCTTCCACTACAGCTATATGTCTATTATTTATATGTCTACCTTTTCAGTTGTCGCAAGAACAGCCCTTCCACCAACCAAATCTCAGTAGCTTAATAGACCTAAATAAATAAATAAATAAATAAAATAATAAAAAGTTTATTCCTTATTCTTGGGACCCAAGTTGAAGACGCAATCCATCCACCATTATAAATATTGGCAGGCACTGTACAAAGGTAATAAACTTTAGCAGTTCTGATACCAGCAATTAAGTGCTGTAACCGGGTATTACGTGTTGTTTCTCCTTCAACTTGTTCAGAACTCTTTATAAGGTCCCATAAATCACAAGGAGCCCAGAAAGAACAATTCTACCATGGACCTAGAAGCTAGGGGAACTATAATTATTTGGCTAGCAGCACCAGTGAATACCGTATTGCCCCATAGGACATCACAAAATTAATAGGTTGCTAGTATCTGGTGAACCTGGTTCTGTTATGTTTTGTGCATTTCTGTAGAATCTAAGCCCATGAATAAGGAGAGCCCTTCTTTGATGAGATGGCAACCCATCAGAGTGTATATTTATTATCAATGCACCATATACATCTATACTTAGTTTGGTCCACAATTACACATTGTTAAGTTTGCTCTTTGAGTTTTCCATTTAAAAAATGCTATGATAAGCAACTTTTTGTGAGTTAAGGTACAAAATTCCTTTAAGAGGTTAACATACCCCTGATAAGATTTTGTGTTTAGGTCTCTTTGTCTGCTCTGGAGCCTATATACTCACCAGAGGATCCCTGTCTGCGTCTCGAACTTTGCATACTCAGCTATTGGATAATGTGCTACACCTCCCGCTCAGGTTTTTTGAAACGAATCCCATAGGTCAGATCATCAATCGGTTCACTAAGGTCAGTAAAGCCACACCTCATTGAATAGCATACCTAAAAATGGTGATCCATATTTAGTACCTTGTAATAGTATTTGTAAATATATATAAATATGTATATGTATATCACCCTGAAAAGATGGGATTATGTTTAGTATAGATTTCCTTATTATTTTATTTATAATTCTTGGGACATTTATAGTTGATGTATAGCAGCACCACATCTTACACACATAATCAAAATAACCCTTGAAAATTGCTGAAAGGATCCAAAAAGCATATGTGTTCTGGTGTCTACGACTCCAATTCTTACATACATTTAGCTTGAGAATCGCTGGTTGGGGCTGAGAAAGTAAAGAAAATATAAGTCTATATGAAGATAACTGGATTTTAAGCATTCTGCTTTTAAGAAAACTGTGAGCTCACTTCTGGTGAATGGGGGATAGGTGGGGCTTCCCAGAGTGTCTCTGCTTACCGACAGGGTTTCCCTCCTGGTGTTTACTATCAAACACTTAAAATTGCACCGTCCAACAGAAATGTAATGCAAACCACATAGGTAATTTTAAATTTTCTAGTAGCTGCAATAAAGAAGTAAAAGGAGACAGCTGGAAATAATTAATTATAGTAATATATTTTAACATAGAATGTCTGAAACATTTCAAACTCATTTAAACTTGTTTAAAATTATTAACTAAATATTTCACATTCTTTTTTCTACACAGTCTTCAGAATCTGATTTGTATTATTTGCTTATGGCACATCTCAATTTGCAGTAGGCACATTTCAAGGGCTCAATAGACACATATTGCTAGTGGTTCCTGAATCAGATAGTACAAGCCCACAACTGTAAAATATGCCAATATATTTGTGTGTACATGTAAAAAATTTTTGGTGTGTGTATGGGGGGAAGTGAGGATAAAACATGAAAATCAAAGTGAAAGTACCTAGCGTAATAAATGTTTGGTGGAATATTAAATCTTGCCTCATCATACCAATGTACATGCTAGCTTTTAAAATGTATGGAAGAACTTGATCTTCAGCATTTTTATCTCTCAGTGGACATTTCTCTAGGACCCTACTGAATAACTGTCACTTTTGTACAGTAACATGTCAAATGCTTGGGTCTTAAACAGATGAGAATATGGGAAGGTTGTTCTAAAGACAGGCAGAAAACTTCATATGGATATGATGCTCTTATACTATTTGGTATATGAGATAATCAGAGAATTCCCAAAGCAAGACTGAGATTAATAAAATTCCATCTCCACTCTTTGTGTCAGTTTTGTCATGAACTGAGTAGTCGTTCATCTCTCTAGATTGGGTATCTTCCTACTCTCTGGGATTTCTTAGGTCATACCTTATGCCATAGATTTGACAACATAGATTTGATTAAGTTATATGTGAATTGATGGATGACCTTCCTATGATCTTCTTTATTGTCCACTCCATCTTTCAGTTTCTAATTTTGCAAATGAAGATTATTTTGTTTTCCTGCCTCTTAGAATCTTGACAGGATCCAGCTACCCAAAAGACCACTGAACATGTTCTCAGTGGATAAGAATGGCTCACTAGTATTTTACAGAGTAGTAGATAGTGGTAGGCCAATGCCCCTGAACACCCAACTACCTGGGTTTGGACTCTGTTTTTAAGCAGAGTCTGACATTAGTCATATAAACTAAGTGCTGTGTAGTTGTCATTGGGAAATGCAAATTGCTTGATCATGGTCATTTGTTACCAGAATGTGTTTTTAACTATTACAACTCACCACAGGGGAAAAATATACGAGGGTGGATTGGGGAGGGCAAAGACCATGTAGTTAGACTTATTTGATCATTAGATTGTCACATCTGGGTAATTTTTAAAAAAATGTTTACATTAAACAATATATTTTTTCTTTTCCTCATTTTAAATTATGAAAAGTTAAAAATAAAGTGACCTGATATCATTTTTTTCAGGACATGTTTATAATTGATATACGTTTCCATTACTACTTACGGACCTGGCTGAATTGCACATTGGATGTTATTGGAACAGTTTTGGTCATTGGGGGAGCTTTACCACTCTTCATTCTGGGGGTTATTCCCTTGGTGTTCCTCTATTTCACTATACAGGTAAGTACCTGGATTTTTATGTGTATTAATAACATAAGTTCACAGTCAGGGGGTCAAGTTCAGACCCACTTCAATGGCCCATTAGTTCACGTTCTCCAAAAAGCAGATTCCAAGAAAGGATTCCATATAGTAGAGAGTTCCCAGGGAATGCCTGTAAAAGATAAAGGAGAGGGAGCAGCAGAAGGATGGGTGAGCTCTCAGACAGTGATGCAGGTCTGATTCTGGTAGGGGAGAGAAGAGGATTGGGTAGGAAAGATGTTGGATTACGGGACAGGTCCATGAAAGATTCCTTGCATGAATGGGACGTCTACAAGCAGTGTCGCCCATTGCAATGTCCCACGTGTCCCTGAAATGGGCCTGCTTTGGCACCTTTGCCATACTCAGTCATTGCTGGGAGCCACCTGTGGGAAACATGGCCTCCATGCTCACAGAGTAGTAGATCCAGAGGGGCAGTGGCTGGGCTGCCAGTCAGCTGTGCCGCCTGCCGCAGCAGAACTGAGTTATGCATTTTTAAGGCCACCACAGAATCTATATGGTATTTACACTTTAGCAGACAGTGAATTTGCCTGTAAATCCAAAAGAGAAACCGGTAACGGCCTTTTTGTCCTGTTATCCCTAATATCAGCAAAGGATTCCTAGAAGAAGGAAACAGATCTCTCATGATACATATCTTTATATTCCAATTAAAATGTGGTCAGCCACATTCCAAGATGATGTCCCTGGGAGGCTACAGTGTAAAAGGAAATTTTTTAACACATATTTAATTTAAAAATGCAAGTATTTTGAGGCTCTTTACATAAAAGGATGCAGTTCTTGTAGTTCAATGCTTTCCCCAAACTAAAGTTTTAAAATTCATATTGGAGTTTAATCTGCCCAAACCAGAATGTTAATCATGTTCTCATTTCTACACGTATGCCATTATTATTCCTCCTACTTCCTATGTTTTCCCTATTCTCTCTGCCTGACTGGATCTTACTTACTTTCATTTCTGTGTGAAGTGTTCTCTACCAGAATAGTGCAAAGAGATCAGATTCATCCAGGTAATTATGGATTTATTATACAGGTAGTATTGTAAGCTATTTTTTTAGACTACAAATTGTCTCACCAATGAGACTGTAAGTCCTCCAGGGAAGACACTATGTCTTAGAGCTAAAAGAAAAAAAATTAGAATATGAGGGATGGTATTGAGAATCAATTGTATCTGCTTAAAAAAAAAAACTCTCCTATCACAAATGAAAATGTATGTGATAGTCTTGTGGTTGGTAAATTATAATAGGATGACCAGGAGTGGAAATGAGTCCAGAAACCATATCTTGTTAGGGGACACTGTATAGGATGAGCCCTGAATGGGAATTCAGGAGCCTCAAATTCTACTTCCCTGACTCCTATGCTTGACACCTCATTTCTGTTTCCAGGCTTCCTTGCTTTCCCCTATAAAAGACGAGATTTGCTTTATATCAGTGCTACTCAAAGGATGGGCCCTGGACCTATGGACCATACCCCAGACGTATTAAATCAGAGTCTTTAGTTGCACCTCTTTTTTAAAAAATCACATTTTACAACGTGTGTGTGTGTGTGGGTGTGTGTATTGTTATTGTTGTTGTTGTTAATCACATCCTAATAAAACTGGGAGGAAATAAAGAATCTATCAGGGTGAAATAAAGAATCTATCAGGGTGAGGCCCAGAGTCAAAATTTCTTTATGATATTAAGTCCCCTTGAAGTCCCAGAATGCCACAGTCCTCTGTGTTCTCCAGGGTACTTGCACAGAGCAGAGTCAACTGCAGGTTGACATGTAGTTTCACATGGGTTTTTGCTCAGCTTGTTCATTTTTACCAAAATGAAGACATTTTAAAATCAGGGATTTTATGTAAAACTCCAGATCCAAAGATTTTCTTGAAAAAATTGCAAGATGTGGAAACTCTTGATTTTCATTTCCAGTTTGTAGCAATTATCTGGGGCTGATGAATGATGGCCCAGTTAACTCAGGGCATGCTCCCTCCAGCTCTCCAGTCTCCACTCATCCCAACTAGTCTCAACCAAGCTAGAGGAGAACTAGCCAATTGTATTGATGGCTGCACTGGTGGGTTTTTTTTTTTTGTCAACAAAATAAATAAATAAATAAATTTTTCCTCATGATTATATTTAGGTACAAAAATACTATTGTTTGTACACTTGGTTGACTTCCTTCATTTAATGGGTTAACTCCCTAGTCACATTTCCAACCTGTGACATAGAGCTTCTTCCATAGTAGGTACTCAGTAATGGTTGTATGAAAGGATTATCGAAGTGGAGCTTTGCCCAATTCTGTTCTACTTATGCTGTCCAGAATTTGGGCTTTTTACTGTTCCAAGCGTGTATTCATTTCTTAAGGCTCCTGTATGTAACAAATTTGGTAGCTTAAAACAACAGAAATTTTATTCTTTCACATTTCTGGAGGCTAACAGTTCAAAATCAAGGTATAGGCAGGATTGGTTCTTTCTGGAGCCTTTGAGGGAACATTGGTTTCATGCTTCTCTCCTAACTTCTGGTGGCTGTCAGCAATCCTTGGCATTTTCCTTGGCTTATGCACATATTACTCCAGTCTCATCTTCACATGGCTTTCTCCCTGTGTCTGTCTTCTCTTTTTCTGTCTCCTACAAGGACACTCAGCATTGGCTTCAGGCCCACCCTAAATCCAGGATGATCTCATCTAGAGATCCTTAATGACATCTGCAAAGATTCCATTTCCACATAAGGCCACATTCACAGGTACTGGAGTGAAAGCTTGAACTTCACTTCTTGGGGTCACTTAAATGTCTTGCCATTTTCACACCAATGAAGCAATTTGTGCTACATCTTTCCAACTGCCTCTTTCTGTCTTTGGGTTAGAGATACTATGTGGCGAGTTCTCGGCAGATTCGACGGTTGGCAGGAGCGTCTCGCTCTCCTATCATTTCACACTTTAGTGAGACTTTATCAGGGGTGTCCACTATCCGGGCATTTGGACATGAACAGAGGTTCATCCAGCAAAACAAAGAGGTGGTGAATGAGAACCTGGTCTGTTTCTACAATAATGTAATTTCAAACAGGTAAGTCATATCAGTATACCTAGTTCAAGACCAGTCTCTTTTTAGATGTCTTGTGCACTAACTTTTAAAGGGAAAGAGTGTTTTGTAATGGCATTTTATCAAATTATTTAAAAAAAAGAAGAAAACCTTAAATGTTTCTAATATTTAATATACATTTAAGTTAAAGTGCATCTATTTATATTCAAATAAAAAGTACATGCTACTTTACATGAAAATAAGGTCCCAAGTTTTTTTTCTTTAAAGATTTATTTATTGAGGCACCTGGGTGGCTCAGTTGGTTGATCCCAGGGTCTTGGGATCGAGTCCTGCACAGGGCTTCCCCTATTCTTTGGGGGGGCCAGCTTCTCCCTCTCCCTCTGCCTGCCACTCCCCCCTGCTTGTGCTCTGTCAAATAAATAAATAAAATCTTTAAAAAAAATTAAAAAATAAAGATTTATTTATTTGAGAGAGAGAGCGATAAAGAGAATGAGTGGGGAGAGGGGCAGAAGGAGGGAATCTTTAAGCAGACTCCCCGCTGAGCATGGAGCCTGATGTGGGGCTTGACCCCGTGACCCATGAGATCATGACCTGAGCCAAAACCAACAGTTGGATGCTTAACCCGCTGAGCCACCCAGATGCCCCAGGTCCCAAGTTTTTGAGGGTTATATAGGATGCTATTAGAATTACTAATAATATGACTCTATGTTATATTTTGTATTTGTAGAATATATTTTATTTACATACAATAATTTATATTTTAAATTTGAGGTTATCATTTCACATAAAGGAGAAAAATGAAATATTAAATGGTAGCTGGACATGTTTTAACTTTTGGAGACTAATTTTATCATGTAAAAAAGGGTATGTAATTGGAAAGGTGATCGATTTTCCAATAGGATTTTAAAATATGATGCATCATTTTGGCTGGTGTTCTTTTTTGATTTTTAATTCTGATTAAGTTTTAAAAGCAAAGTTCTGCAAAAGTAAAGTGTGTTTTTATGTAGAGGGACTCCTTTAATCTATCATCACTGCATCGATCCTATTTTGATTGAGTTCTAAGTAAGTGAGGAAAAAAAGGAAGCAGCTATTGATGTTTACATTTTCATTTCCCAGAGGAGAGTTCATACTAAGTGCATCAAAACTTTTGCATCTCAGCTGAGGAGTGTCTTCCATTATCACAGGTGGCTGTCTGTTAGACTTGAATTCCTTGGCAACTTAATGGTATTCTTTGCTGCATTGCTTACTGTGCTGGCTGGCAATTCTATAGATTCAGCAATAGTTGGTTTGTCCATATCCTATGCCCTAAATGTAAGTAATAATGATTTTGTGGTATATGATATGTTTATAATCCAGTTAATTAAACTCTCTTCCCCTTTGCCTGTCTGAATTTTATATGGTATTAACTAAGTAATGAGAGACAAATCAGGATTGCCCTGGAGGCTCATTTCTTCCTCTGTTGCTACTAGCAGGAAGCTGGCTCAGCAGTTCTTTTTTTTTTTTTTTTTTTTGAGTTTTGGGTTTTTTTTTAAGATTTTTTTTATTTATTTGACAGAGAGAGACAGTGAGAGAGGGAACACAAGCAGGGGGAGTGGCAGGCAGAGGGAGAAGCAGGCTCCCCGCTGAGCAGAGAGCCCGATGTGGGGCTCGATCCCAGGACCCTGGGATCATGACCTGAGCCGAAGGCAGACGCTTAACGACTGAGCCACCCAGGCGCCCCACTGAGCCACCCAGGCGCCCCTGGCTCAGCAGTTCTAAGTGAGCTCACAGAAACAACAGGCTGAGTGCTAGAAGACTCAGAAACTCCTGGGGTTGCCTAGTTACCTAGAAGTTTCCTGTTCTCCTATCCTTATAAATTTATAGAATGTAGCAGTGGTAGAGCCTCTCTCCACCGTGGCCTGTCCTTCCAGTTTGCCCAGCCTAACCAAGGAGATGATGCAAACTGGGGAGAATATAGGCTCTGGTGGTTCTTTGCTTGTAAGTTTGTCCCTAATAAGCCCTATCTTATATTACACTGGAAAGCACTAGTGTATCAGTGTGTTCATGACCTCTTTGTAAAATAGAATATTCCTTAAACTACTAAATATACTTACACATTATTTAGAAGATAAGTCTAGATGATTTGAGTGCCTACCCTTCATCTCTTATCCAAAATGCTTAAGGCCAGTTGCATTTCAGAATTCAGAACTTAGGCTTGTAGAAAGGAAATATGATACACATACCATAGTCAATGTTTGGGGCAGAACCCCATGATCAAACTACTTGTTCTGCAGTGAAATACGTGCATGTTTACCCTAAGTGGGTTAAATAAAGACTTTAAAGAACCCCAGTCAGTTCTCAAGTCAGGTTGGCCATCAAATGATCTGGCACCAAACTTGAGAAAAAACTGAATTGGCAGAGTTTTTTGACTTTTAGAATTAGGCTTGAATTACAATCTGTATTTGTGGGTATGGTGAGAAGAAAGTAGAGTTAAAAAAAAAAAAAGAAAAAGAAAAAGAGGAGACAGTAGTGGTCAAAACTTAGGAGAATCCTCCTTCCGATAATGAGGAATGCCAAAAGTAATATTGTGCACAACTTTTTCTCACTTGGGGTGTACATTTCTTTCTTTCTTTCTTTCTTTCTTTTTTTTTTTAGATTTTATTTATTTATTTGAGTGAGAGAGAAAGCACAAGAGGGGGGAAGGGTCAGAGGGAGAAGCAGACTCCCTGCTGAGCGGGGAGCCCGATACGGGACTCAATCCTGGGACTCCAGGATCGTGACCTGAGCCTAAGACAGACCCTTAACTGACTGAGCCACCCAGGCACCCCGGGGTGTACATTTCTTGAAGCAGATCCCATCAATATTGGTATTCATCATTCCTTGCACCAAGTAGGGACTCCTTCAACCTATGTTGAACTATATCTATTCTGCCAAAAAACAATTATTTATGATATGTATGAGTTTAATATACTTAAACACTTGTGTGTTTATGCTTACTTCTAAAGTTGTTGAATAATCAGAAGAGATAAAGCATATGAAAACCATGAAAAGTGAAACTTTATGAAGTATTATTAATATTACGTAAAAGACTAAAGAACCACTCATGAAGGTTGGGTTTTTTTTCCTCCAGATTACTCAATCTCTGAATTTTTGGGTGAGGAAAGCTTGTGAAATTGAAACCAATGCAGTTTCCATTGAAAGAGTTTGTGAATATGAAAATATGGATAAAGAGGTAAGCACTCCTAAATAACCAATAAATAGATGCAAGATTAAGATATTTTAATGCGGGCGCCTGGGTGGCTCAGATGGTTAAGCGTCTGCCTTCGGCTCAGGTCATGATCCCAGCGTCCTGGGATCGAGTCCCGCATCGGGCTCCCTGCTCCTTGGGAGCCTGCTTCTCCCTCTGCCTCTCTCTCTGTCTCTCATGAATAAATAAATAAAATCTTAAAAAAAAAAAAAAAAAGGTATTTTAATGCACCTTAAATTGACATTAAAAAAAATAAATCTTAAACAAAACCTGCTTTTCCAAATTCATGTTGTAATATTCAGCATTTCAATGAAATTAAAACCCAATCTACTGTTAAATACACCATTATTTTATATATCACTAAAATAGAAAAAATATCAGAGTTAAATAAATTGCAATAGTACATAAATTGGAAGATATGTTGTATTGTAGAGATTAAATATGATTACCTGTTTTTAGAAGGCACAATGATTTGTCCTCTACCAATGTAGAGTAAAATATGCAACCTAAGACTATAACTTCGTGAGGATTTTACATTGTGAAAAGTGTCTTAGTATAGTCATTTCATAATTGAAGTCTGTGCAATTTTTAAATTAACTACATCTTTATTATTTATGCTTTCTATTCCATTTACTCATCATTAACGTCTCTGTGGATAGAAAGGAGGAGAAGAATAAATCAGTCTGTTTTGTTCCCTTTGATTAATTATAATTTAGAAAGGAGAAGGATTAGACTATTGGCAGAGTATAATATTTGAGTTATCTTCATATTTTACTAATCTGGGTTACTTCTGCCTCCCAGTTCCATGAATTAACAAGGTAAATGTTAAAGTTGACTTGACTTTCTTTATCTTCTTCAATCCACCTATAAAGGTATCTGAATCATGAAATGTTCCTCTTTTGCTTATGACTCTCAGGAAGAGGTGTCCCTCCTTCAAATAGAAACCTGAGTTTCCACTTATATTTTTGGTAATATCTGTTCATGTCTTCTGTCAGACTTTGCTCCATTAACCACTTCCTTTAATTTCTACATCTCAGGACCCTGACCCCCTTGCCTATAAATAGGCTAAAATATTATCTACATCCTCCAGCTCCTACTTAAATTTGGAATCTTCTCCTAGATTCTTCCCCAGGTCTTACCTTCCTTTTTCACACAAATTTCACGGAAGATTAATCTACCTTCACAACCTCCAATTATCAGTATTAATTTTGCTCAGTCTGTTGCCATGTGGTGACCACTACATAACTTTATTGTTTTCTGTATCTTCTAATTTTTTGTATATATACTTTTGTATATAAACTTTTTGTTTATGTACATACAAATTTTTAATATATATTCTTTTCATATTGAAAAAACAATAAAATGTGTAAAGCACATACACCCACACATTTTTTTTTTAAATCATCTTTATGTAATTTGATGCAGGTATGACAAATACTGTTACAAAAACTCTTGATGTGGAAGAAGTAAATTGTTCATATAATTCTGTTTACCCTTCTGTAACCCCATTTCTCTGCACCTTTTTACAGAAGAATTTTCTGGAATAGCCTATATGTCTCTCATTCTATTTTGGACTCTCTCCAAACAGGCTTTAAATCCCACCACTCCACTGAACCTGCCCTTGTCAAGATCACCAGTGGTCTCCTGTTAGTCCTCACTTGACCTGATCCATCCTCTGACACTGGTGATCACTCCCTCTGATGAAAACACTTCACCTCGCTGCCCAGACACCACACTCTTTTGCCTCCTGTTCCTCCAACGTCCCAGGCAGGCCCCTGTCTCAGGACCTCAGCACGTATAGTTAGTTAGTCGTCTGCCTGGAAAGCACTTCAACCCATATCCACATGGCTTGTTCCCATATCATGTCCAGCCAAGACTTCCCTATCCACCCTATGTAAAATTACACCACCACCACTAACCTTGCCTGTCTCCCATCCTCTCAAGCTTTATCACTGTCTAACATTCTACATATGCTGTGTGGTTCCTTCTGTCTCTCTCTGGCATCCTGTATGCTCTGTAAGGGCAAGAATTTGTATCTGTTTTACTCAATGATAAATCTCCATCAACTAAAGCACTGACTAGCATAGTAAATACTCAATATTGGGCAATGAATGAATGACAAACTGTCCCCCATCTCAGCTAAAATTTCAAACAGGTTACCTTCAGCAACTTTGTAGAGTTGTAGAAGATTCTTCTTAATAACTGTATAGGAGATGGGAAGCCTTGTTACCTTCAAAAACTTATTTCTAAGCTTTTCTTTAACAAGGTGAGAAGTTTTATGTTGGTAATATTTAAAACTATTTTCAGGAGATCATAATATCCACGAATGTTTTCTATCACTTTTGTTTATACGCATGATAATTACTTTTTGGAGGAAAGGGTATTTTTTTTGTGGTTATTATAATATTTCTTTGTTTTAAGGCACCCTGGATAATGTCTAAAAGACCTCCATCACAATGGCCCGATAAAGGGATAGTGGAATTTATTAATTATCAGGCTCGATACCGAGATGATCTTGGTTTAGCATTACAAGATATCACTTTCCGGACTCATGGTGAAGAAAAGGTACCATATATATTTCAGAAGTTTCACTTTCCCTTTTATCTGAATTCATTCATTGTTAAGGTCAAACTATGATATGGTATTGAATATAAGATGGTCTTTGTTCAAATTTCATATAAAAGTAATAAACTCATGTGGTTGGTATATACAGAATAAGTTTTTCCTCTTTAAAAAAAGGTATTTTTAAATTGTGCATACTATATTATGAAACATAATCTTAGCGTACTTTGTTTTTTCAGCTTTATTCAGTTATAATTAACAAGTAAATATTGTATATATTTAAAGTGTACAGCATGATGGTTTGATATATATAGTGAAATGATACCACGATCAGATTAACACATCCATCACCTCACATAGTTACAAGGTTTTTTGTTTTTGTTTTGTTTTGATTTTTTTTGGATGTGGTAGGAACACCTAAGATCTACTATCTCAGCAAATTTCAAGTATACAATACAGTACTATTAACTATAGTCACCTCATTATACTTTAGATCGCCAGAACACATTCTTCTTATTCATCTGAAAGTTCATGCCCTTTGACCAACATCTTCCCATTCTCCCCACCCCTCAGTCTCTGGTAACCACCGTTTACTCTGTGGTACTATGAGTTTCACTCTTTTAGATTCCAAATATAAGGAAGATAGTACAGTATTTGTCTTTCTCCATCTGGCTTATTCCACTTAGCATAATGTCCACCAGGTTCATTTATGTTGCCACAAATGGCTGGATTTCCATCCTTTTTATGGCTGAATTATTCCAGTATATATATGTGTGTGTGTGTGTGTATGTGTATATATATATATACACACATTTTCATTATCCGTTCTATGGACAGACACTTCGGTTGTTTCCATATCCTGGCTATTGGGAATATGAACATGGGAGTGCAGATTTCTCTTCGAGATACTAATTTAATTTCCTTTGGATATATACCTAGTAGTAGTATACGTTATTTTTACTTCCTTTATTAAGTAAAAAGCAATAATAAGACAATAAAATTAAGTTACCTAAAATACAGTAAATCTATAGGAGAGAATATTTGTGTAGTCATTGACACCATGTTTTCTGGGATTATTAGTGAGAAGGGAATACACTTGAGATGTAATTCGGTTAATAAAAGCTATATACAAAACTGTTGATAGTATATCAGTTTTATGTTTTAAAAAAAAGCAAACAGGTAGACTACATTAGCAAAAATCCCAGAAGAACAGTAGTAAAGCATATATCGTGGTTCTCTTCAGGTGACAGGATTGTAAATAATTTCCACTGCTATAGTTTTTCTCCCATTTTTCAAAATGTTTTATGAAAACACATTATTTCCTTAGGAAGATTTTACAAGTAAATAAAAGTAAAAAATGAAGAAAAAAATTGACAACAGTGACCTACTTTTCCTTTTTCAAAGACCGGGCTTTTATAACCCCAAACATCTCTTTTTCTAACCCTCTACACCATGTCCACTGCAGTAACATCAAGAATAAAAATTGTCTTTGGAACAAAGGAGGTCATTGTGGAATTTTGATTATCCCAATTAATTCAACAGATTCCTGATGTTTCTGGTATAGTGTGTCAGATTTAAGATTTAAGATCTTTTATCAGGGCAAACCAACCTCCTTAATGTTTTCTCTGCCTAATGTGCCCATTAAAACCAAGACACAAATCAGCACCCAGAGGGATTGCTTTAGTCCTCATGGTCAGAGGAATATGTGTAGTCACTTGATGTTTATGACAAGTTGATTATTTTGTCCATGAATCTAAGATCCTCAGATGTTACCCATAGCCATCCTCAATAGTTTTAATGCCAGAGTTATTTTGATACACCAAGGAAATTTACAAACATCCCTTTGGATTTTCTATCCTGGCAAAGGGTTCCTGTCCCCTTTGTTTGTTTGTTTGTTTGTTTTATTTGGAGAAGGAGAGTAGAGAAGCCTCATTTTGAAAGGACCAAGAAAACCACTCTATTATCAGAGTCATCTTTGGCCGCACTCTGAATAGCTAGTCCCAGGATGGTTCAGGGGTGGTTTGCTCTTCCTGGGGCTGTTGGCATGCTCTAGTCAGGTGCTCATTAAATTACTCAAAAGTAGAGAAAAGACACATATTAACCTGAGCCTTTCCAGGGAGTAATGAGTATTTGGATAAAGACTGATCCTTAGAAGTCAACATTATGTCTTCCATGCCAGGCAGGGTGATTCTGTTTGGCAAAATTAAATCCCGCTGACCCGATACCTAATGTATTTGTTGTCAGCGCAAAGGTCGCAGTCCCTTACCAAAAGCACAGTGCAAACTGTTTATGATCATTTCATTACAGATTGGAATTGTGGGACGGACTGGAGCAGGCAAATCAACGCTTTCAAATTGTCTATTTAGAATTGTGGAAAGATCAGGAGGCAAAATTATTATCGATGGTATTGACATATCCACTATTGGACTTCATGACCTTCGGGGCAAACTTAATATTATTCCACAGGTAGAGTCTATTTTGTCAGTAGACTTTCTTAACTCCCTTTAGTTGATCTTCTTTTTTTTTAAATGTGTTCCTTCCAAGCATCTAAATTCATTTTTAGAAGCCAGAGCATTTGAATGTGTAATGAAAAATCACTACATAACTGAATCCTATTAAATACTCTTACTCTAAAACATTCTTCCTAAATGCATTTATCCACTTGAAAAACTGGTATGTTGCTCTAAGTTTCCTTCATAATAGTAAATGCAAACAAAATTTGAATGAAGAGATCAGACTGAAATGCCTTGGTATTTTTTGAAAGAAAAAAAATACTGAGGCTTTTGCCTAATTGGTAGAGGGAGTGTAGAATTTTGCCTCTTTGATTTGAAGTTTGAAAACATTTTAAAAGATGAAAAGAACAATAATTCAGTTAGATCATTTTTTTCAAGTCCTTTGATTTGTCTATCTATGGCATCAAAAGAACTTGATCATTAACAAATATGCAAATTGGCTCAAGAATATGCATCTACAGTCAAAGATGACTTATTCAGTTGAGTTTGAGAGATTTAAGCTGAGTATTTATGAGATACCTTTGTATTTACCTTGAAAAAATATCTTAAAATATGATCTCTTTTTCATATTGTTTAGACATATACTCGTATTCATGAATTTACTTCAAAAGCAAATTTGAATGAAATTCCAGCAGGGAAAAAAATTTAATGAAGAAAAGAGATATTAGTCGTTCCTCTCTTACAAATAAATACAGGTGTAGTAAAATACAGTTTCATCAGGCATGTTGGTGTATTGGAAAGAGCGTGACTTGTCCTATTCAAATTCTACTCAACCACTCACCTTCTGTGTGGCTTTGAACACGAGCTCTTTGGACCCTCCAGTTCAGTCTCTTTAAGTGGGGATATTGACTTCCATCTTTCTGAGTTGGTGTGCTGATTGATAATATTATATACATACTATAGTTTGCATTTATTCTCTTCTGTGTTCTCTCTCTGACTAAATGGCACCGATAGCACCTACCATCATCATCATTGTGGCTGATGTTGACATTGTTAATGAGAAGGAAAAAGAGGATCAGGAAATGTATAATGATTTAATCTCACTTACAGCTTACCCTGATTCTCTTCTGCTTTTGTTTTCAATATAAAGTGAATTTTGTAACTATTTAGGTTTGATCATTTTGCTTTTTATTTTCTGAATCTGATTTTTTTAAAAATGTATCTGTGCCTCATGAGACAGTAAGATTACTGGTGACAATTTTATTCTCTAGGATCCTGTTTTATTTTCTGGTACCCTTCAAATGAACCTGGATCCCCTAGACAAGTATTCCGATAGCGAGCTGTGGGAGGTGCTAGAACTGTGTCACTTAAAAGAGTTTGTGCAGTCCCTTCCCAAGAAGTTGCTGCATGAGATTACAGAGGGAGGTGAAAACCTCAGGTAAGCTGCTAAGAACAAAGCTTGGCCAAGTTACTCATTCCAAGGCTCCTTAGAAACTTTGAGTTAGCCTCAAAGAGAAGTCGCTCCTCCTGAGTCACCGAGGACCTCCTTTGGTCTGTTCAAAGTGCACGATTGCTGATTCCCTCTAGGGAAGAGGGACAAGGAATATAATGGTAACCACTAGCTGGGAAACCTCTGGTGAAGGAAAGAAGGGGGAAGAAAGGAACGATCCGGTATGGAAAGTTTGTTTAATTGACTCTTCTTTTGTGAAGACTCCTATTCAAATAGCTTTCTTCCTTAAAAATGTTGTAAGGACTCCTTTCTCCTTCATGGCTGTCTGATACCCGATGACAGTCCCTTTCACGTGATCAGAGACCCAAGGAAAGTGAGCTAGGTCCCCTCAAGCCCTGCACTGCATGACTCGGTCTCTCTGATTGCTCTCCTTACCTCTGTCTGTTTCTGCCACATTGGCCTCCTTGCTGGTTCCTGAATATGCCAGGCCAGCTCTTGCCTGCCTCAGGGATCTTGCACCCGCTGTTCCCTTTGCCGGGAACAAGTTTCCACTGGAAATCTGCGTGGCCCGCTCTCCCCTTCCAAAGGGTCTTAAATTAAAAGGCAACACCCTCAGTCCAGTGAGGGTTTCTTTGGCAGGCCCATCTAAAATGTCCACCCCAGGCCCGCACTCTATACCCTCCCTCTTTGTGTGCTTGAATTCTTATTACGATGCATTTTACTCATGTATCATGTTTATTTTTTTCTGTCTTCCCACGAGAATGTAAACTCCACGTAGAGATTTTTGTCTCTTTTGACAAAATAAATATTTCTTGAACAAAAGAATGAATGAATATGTGACTTAGAAAGAGAGTGAGTAGTGATATAATCAGAATTTTAGAACAGGAAGTGTGTAACCATAAAGTCCACCATAGAAATTACTTTACTTCTTTTTTTTTTTAACAGCGTTGGACAAAGGCAGCTTGTCTGTCTTGCTCGTGCTTTGCTTCGAAAAACAAAAATTCTCATCTTGGATGAGGCAACAGCCTCCATTGATTTTGAGACTGATAACTTGGTGCAGACCACAATCAGGAAAGAGTTCTCTGACTGTACCATCCTGACGATTGCTCATAGACTGCACTCTATCATTGATTCAGATAGGTATGCTTTATTTGTTTTCAGAAACAAAACATATCTATATCTCCACAGGGATAGCCACTGAATATACCAAACAACTAATTGCCACTAATAAAGGATTGTATCCATACTGAGAGATACAAAATTTTCCTTAATAGTAGGAAACATATTTTCCAAACAATTAGAAGAATATGTTAATGCTAAAAGAATATTAGAAAACTGGAGGGGCGCCTGGGTGGCTCAGTTGGTTGGGCGACTGCCTTCGGCTCAGATCATGATCCTGGAGTCCTGGGATCGAGTCCCACATCGGGCTCCCATTTGGGGCGGAGCCTACTTCTCCCTCTGACCCTCTCCCCCTCTCATGCTGTTTCTCACTCTCTCTCTCTCAAATAAATAAATAAATAAAATCTTTAAAAAAAAAAGAAAACTGGATATACTTCTTGAGTTCAGTAGTACCCATATTTTGTAGTGACATAACTCACACGGTAATTTACATTCTACATTAGCAAGAAAAACAAGGGTAAGCCGGAAAACTGATTAAGGTTACCTGACTGGATTCTTTTCACATTGCAGGGTACTTGTTCTAGACTCTGGAAGGATTACAGAATTTGAAACACCGCAGAATTTGATATTCCAGAAAGGACTTTTCTTTGAAATGCTAACAGAAGCTGGAATACCAGAAGACTCAGTGGCAAAATAATAAAAACTTTTAGCTATAGATTGATTATACTGAATAAAAAATAGATTCGTATTTTAAAAATAACAATGGGGAGAACCGCACAAAGGTAGGCCCCTGGCTACATGTTCGCATAAATACCAAAAAGCATCAGAGTTCCAACTATCCTGGGCTGCACCCAACCTTCTCTCTTCCACTCATGCCCTCCGGAATATCTGCCTTCTCCACGTTGCCCAAAGTACTACATGCCATGTATCCTTTAAGTCTCTGAGTTCATTCAGGAGTCATCTTCTCCGTGAAGGGTCCCTTGATTTCCCCCCTGCTCTCCGATCTGATCTAGCTGTCCCTTTTCTGTACTCACCATCCCCGTGTGCATACTGGCGTCATGACAGGGACCATACTCTTATTTTAATTATTTTAGTCTGTCTTCCCACTAAAGCTACTTGAAGGCAAGTACCCAGTGTCAGTCATCTCTGTATGTTGGGTTCCTAGCATAGTGATTTTCATCTAGTTGATACCCAACCAATGTTTGAAGAATTAATGACTTGGCATTTTCGAGTAATATAATACAGGTATTTATAGACAGACATAATACATGTTGAGCTACTGTACAGTATATAAAATGATGGGGCAATCACAGAAAAAATATTAGGAGTTATTCAGTTGCTTTTTAGAAATAATATATTCACTGTATTTTATGGTATACTTTATTTTAAAATAATATTTTATAATATTTTTTACTATTGACTTTGAGTAAAAAACAGTACTTTCTATGCAACATTATTTTTGGCTGGATTAACCTCAGTGACTTAGGTATCAGATAGTATACATTCACAAGAAGATTGTTGGCTTGTAATACTAATCATATTTTGAAGGACTTTTTAACTGTTTTATGTAATAGAAGCAATATTATTTCTTGAATTGCCCTTCAAATTTGAAGTATTCAAATTTAGTGGTATTTTCCTTTAAGATGATTTTAATAAAATATTTTAACATGTTCTGGAAGACCTATCAACTGTTTCTTTTATTCATCTTTTCTCCTTCCTGTGCATGACCATGTACAACCTACCTTCATCCCCTACAGGTATTTATGAAAAGTTGCCTGAAGTTATAAAACCCTATATTATCTGAAGCCTCCTCCCATTAGAATCTAAGCCACTAGAAGTGTCATCCTTTCTTTACAATCCCTGAAGTGCCTATCAGTATGTTTTGTACTCCGTAAATAATGAATAAAATATCTGTTGAATTCTATTAAGAAAGGGATCTAAACTCCAACGAATGGTGCTGGGAAAATCGGGCAGCTACCTGCAGAAGAATGAAACTGGATCACTTTCTTACACTATGCACAAAAATAAACTCTAAATGGATTTTTAAAAAGACCTAAATGTGAGACCTAAAACCATAAAACTCCTAGAAGAAAACATAGTAGTTTCTTTAACACTGGCCTACCAACATTTTTCTAGGTATGTCTCCTTAGGCAGGGAAACAAAAGCAAAAATAAACTATTGGGACTATATCAAAATAAAAAGCCTCTGCACAGTGAAGGAAACCATCAACAAAACGACACAGCAACCTACTGAATGGGAGAAGATATTTGCAAATGATATATCAGATAAGGGGTTAATACTCAAAATATATAAAGAACTTTTACAACTCAACACTCAAATCAAGTAATTCAATTAAAAAGGGGAAGAGGACCTGAATTGACATTTTCCCAAAAAGGACATAGACCTGGCCAACAGACACGTGAAAAGAGGCTCAACATCCCTCATCATCAGGGAAATGCAAAACAAAACTAGAGTGCGATATCACCTCACATCTGTCAGAATGGTTAACATCAAAAAGACAAGAAATAATGAGTGTTGGCAAGCATGTGGAGAAAAAGGAATCTTATGCACTGTTGGTGGGAATGCAAATTGGTACAGCCACTGTGGAGAGCAGAATGGAGATTCCTCGAAAAATTAAAAATAGAATTACCATATCATCCAGTAATTTTCCTACTAGGTATTTACCCCCCAAAACCCAAAAGTCTAATTTGAAAAGATATATGCACCCCTATGTTTTTGTAGCATATAGTCTTCCAGTGTTTTCATTATCAATAACCAAGATATAGAAGCAACCCAAGAGTCCACTGATAGATGAAAGGATAAAGAAGATATATATAATGGAATATCACCCAGCCATATAAAAAATGAGATTTTGCCATGTGCAACAATATGGCTGGGAGGGTATAATGCTAAGTGAAAGAAGTCAGTCAGAGAAGGACAAAGACCATATGATTTCACTCATATGTGGAAGTTAAGAAAGAAAACAAAGATGAGGGCGCCTGGGTGGCTCAGTTGGTTAAGCGACTGCCTTCGGCTCAGGTCATGATCCTGGAGTCCCGGGATCGAGTCCCGCATCGGGCTCCCTGCTCGGCAGGGAGTCTGCTTCTCCCTCTGACCCTCCTCCCTCTCATGCTCTCTGTCTCTCATTCTCTCTCTCTCAAATAAATAAATAAAATAAAATAAGAATTGTTATGTCTTTTAAAAAAAAAAAAAAGAAAGAAAACAAAGATGAGAAGAGAAATTAAAAAAAAAGAAAAAGATTCAAATACAGAGAACAAACTGGTGGTTGCCAGAGGGGCGGTGGGAAGGGGGATGGCTGAAATAGGTAAAGGGGATTCAGAGGACACTTACTGTGATAAGCACTGAGTCATGCAGAGCATTATTGAATCATCATACTGTACATTTGAAATTAATATAACACTGTATGTTAACTATACTTGAATTAAAATAAGAGAGGGATCTAGATATTTCATTGTTAAAAGGTTATGTTTTAGCCTCTTTACACCTATAGTAAATCAACCAGAGACTCTCTGTAATTTATTTTTTTAATTTATTATTTTTTGAGACCCTCTGTAATTTAAAAAATCTAATGGGGGCGGCGCCTGGGTGGCTCAGTCGTTAAGAGTCTGCCTTCGACTCAGGTCACGGTCCCAGGGTCCTGGGATCGAGCCCCGCGTCGGGCTCCCTGCTTGGCGGAGAGCCTGCTTCTACCTCTCCTGCTCCCCCTGCTTGTGTTCCCTCTCTTGCTGTGTCTCTCTCTCTCTGCCAAATGAATAAATAAAATCTTTAAAAAAAAAAAATCTAATGGAAATCGACAGAAGCCTGGATAAATTATAGTATAGTCACAGAGTGGAACTCTATACAGCTATGAGAATGAATGAACAACAGCTACAGGCAACAGCATGGATGAATCTCATGAATGTGTTGAGTGAAAGAAGCCAACCACAAAAAAATATTAGTATGTGATTCTATAACTCTGTACAAAAGTTTTTTAGAAAGGAAAACTGGTCTATAGTACTATTAGAAGTCAGGATACTGGCTCTTCTTGGTAAGGAAGGAGGGGTAAAGTTTGAAGGGGTACACCGGTGGGCTTCTGCAATAATGATTATATTCTGTTTCTTGATCTGGGCCCAAGTATTGGTTCAGTTTGTGAAAATTCATCAAGCTGTATACTTAGGATATGTGCAGTTTTATATATACATATACAGATATATGTATAACATATACTTAAAGAGAAAAATAAAGCAAAAATAAAATAAACATCAAAAATGTAATATTATATATAACTGATGGAATCCTTAAATTCTACTCCTGAAACCAATATTACACTATATGTTAACTAGAATTAAAATAAAAACAAACAAACAAAAAAGACTAAGCCAAAATTACTCAAAGATAATTTCGTCATGTTTTAAGAAGCTATATGTTACTATAGTAACACTGTATGTTAACTAACTAGAATTTGAGTAAAAACAAAAAAAAAGACTAAGCCAAAAGTACTCAAAGATAATTTTGTCATGTTTTAAGAAATTAATATTACATTTTCATTTCAATTATGTTCACCAAGGTTATTCAATCACTGAAGTACACTGGAAGCAAAGTGCAGGGTACTCAATATGACTGGATTACAGAGAGGTAGTTCATTTGAATTTTGTAAAAAGAAAACACCTTTAGTCAATGATTGATTTGTTTAAAGATATTAACTACAAAATATATTAAGAAAATAGTGATTATAATTTCAATGTGTAGAAATATTTACCTTAGCTGATAGAAGGAAAATGCTAAGCAGGATTAAGTTGAATTCTTTTACGGATAATGATATTTATTGAAAGCATACCATATGCCTGTAATGTGCAAGGCATTGGAATCTTTTGTTACTTCAGTCTTCACTAAAGAATATAAGAAAGATATTATCTACCCCATTTTGTCAAAAATAAGATTTCAAGAGGATCTTGGCCAAATATGTAGAATCCAGGTCTACATGGTGAGAAAATTGATGGTCTTTCCAGTTCCTACTAATATGTCTCATTCCTGGGAGAGCCAGTTAAAAAGAGTCTGGTGGTTAAAAATGGGGGAGAAAGATTTTAAACCAATAGCTTTGTAAGCATAGTAAATGGAATTAAAGTTTGGGGACAGGCTGCTTTTTCAAATATATCATTAGCTTGAACCATATGAAATAGCCATTTTTGTAGGTCAAAATGGTTTAATAATGGCAATTTCATATACTTTTAAACATAGCTTCGATGTCAAACAGTATTATGAAGACATAATGCTATATTTTAAATACACAAATAATTATAACTGATCTGTAGGGGCTTTTAGGAAAAATAATCAAGAAAAATAAAATAAAATATAGTAAGTTAGAGAGTTCAGGATCTTGGGACAGGGTGCCTGTGTTAAAGCCCACTCCCACCACTTTCCGATTGTGTAAACTGGGGCAAGTTTACTTACTCCTCTGGGCTTACTTGGGAGTAACGGTTTTATCTACCTCCTAAAGTTTTTGAAAATTAAATCAATAACATGTAACACTTAGGACAGTGTCTGGCATGTAGAAAACATTCAATGGCATATTAGCTATTATCTAAATATCAACAGTCACAGCTCCTGTAATTGTAGTCTCATATTTACAAACATCATGGAACACACTGTTAAGTGAATAAAAAGGACAAAATCGAGGCAATGTTTACAAAAGTCTATTCTATACACAGCAATTTTGGGATAACTGGAGATTAAGATCCAGTCCCCAGTGGTACACAATATAGTATCATATTGTTATCAGGTTATTATATTATGTCACTTGAGAAGGTACCAGTCAGGACAGATCTAGTTCCTTCTGGTTTTCCTAATTCGCATCTTGCTAGCTGTCATTTTGCAAGCACGTGGGCCATCTGTAGAATCCTGAAATCAAGACTTATGGCTATCCTGTAAGCTACATTTTTCTAAATGTGCTTATAGAGATGAAAGGTAGGTAGGTAATTCATGTGACTGCTCTGCGGCTGAATTAATAAGGTAATGAGTATGAATGGGGAAAAGGCTGACTGGCTTCTCCACAATTGCTGGCGAGGTAACCAGAGTTGCTTGGCCAGGCTGAGCACACAGTTACACAGTTGATCAAAGCTAGGAATCTTTTATCTCCTGGGCGTGGCACAAAGAACAAAATAAATGTGAATAGACCTAGGAGTAAAATGTAAAAATAGGTCATAACTTGAGAAATATTTGTGATATTTATAAAAAAAAAAATCTGCAAGATTTGACAAATATTTGCTCCCCAATGTTTAGAAAGAAAATACCACACATGCATTGTTTTCTGTGCGCCAACGGAAGTGATATAGGATCAGTTTTTGAAGTCATGCTTCAAAAATGTAACTCCTCTTTAATATACTCATGAATGACCATTGGTTTATTGCCGATATGTGTAGTAGAAAATGTCATGTGCAAAAACCCGTTGCTTTATCCCCAGCATCATGTCTGCATTCCAAGAAGAAAGGAATGGTGAGGAACAAGACATTTAATAGCACAAACGTGTAAGCTTAAAAAAGGGAGGGGGGTGGTGCCTGGGTGGATCAGTCGGTTGAGCGTCTGCGTTCTGCTCAGGGCATGACATAAATGATTTGGAATGAGTGACAGCGGAGTACAAACAGGAGCTAGGTATACATATTGATAACACTTCAGTTGCCACTAATTCCCTCTGAACACCTGCTTTTAGCTCTGTTCTGAGCCTTTGTGCAACATTCTCCTGGTATTACAGAACAGCCATCTGCTTTCCCTGTATTACCGTATCAGTGATTCCACAGAGGTAATGGATATGAATTAATGTTGACCATGATGTGTAAAGTCCTGTTGTTTCATGTATTTTGTCTGATTATTTAGTCAAATGAGTTCCTTCTTATTCCATCCTGGCCAAAAACAGAAGTCCAACGAATGACACTTTGGCCAAATGTTTAACCCTATAGTAAGGGTCATAAGTTTAAAAGCAGAAGGAAGAAAAGAAGGAAAACAAAGAAAGAAGGGTAAACAACTAAGGGGTTTATTTTTATGTTTTTATTTGTTATTTTTTAAAGTAATTTCTTTTTTTTTAAAGATTTTATTTATTTATTTGAGAGAGAGAATGAGATAGAGAGAGAGAGCATGAGAGGGGTGAGGGTCAGAGGGAGAAGCAGACTTCCTGCTGAGCAGGGAGCCCGATGTGGGACTTGATCCCAGGACTCCAGGATCATGACCTGAGCCGAAGGCAGTTGCTTAACCAACTGAGCCACCCAGGCGCCCTATTTTTTTAAGTAATTTCTATGCCTAAACCTTGAGATCAAGAGTTGTATGCTCTACCAACTGAGCCAGCCAAGACCCCCTGTGGGGTTTATTTTTCTTAAGTAGAAAGAAGTCCTCTCAAGGTAGAGAGGACAAAGCTGGCCAGGGTGGTTCCATAACACTTTTGTCTTTTGTCTTTTGCTCAAACATCATCCATAGCACATCTTGGTTGGTAGTTGCAAAAACCCATTGCTTTATCCCCAGCATCATGTCTGTTCCAAGAAGAAAGGAATGGTGAGGAACAAGACATTTAATAGCACAAACGTGTAAGCTTAAAAAAGGGAGGGCGGTGGTGCCTGGGTGGATCAGTCGGTTGAGCGTCTGCGTTCTGCTCAGGGCATGATCCCAGAGTCCTGGAATCGAGCCCCGCATCAGGTCCCTGCTCAGCGGGGAGTCTGCTTCTCCCTCTCCCTCTGCCTGCCTGCCTGCCCACCTACTTGTGATCTCTCTCTGTCAAATAGATAAATAAAACCTTAAAAAAAAAAAAAAAGCCTGTGGGGTTTCTATCTACTGATTTATGCTTACATCTCAGTGGTCAGAATTGTATCACTAGCCACCCCTAGCTGCAGAGGAGGCTGGGAAACAGTTTTTAAAGCAGTGGATGTTGCTGCTTTAAACAACACAAGTAAGAATGAATAGAAAAGATACTGCAGTAGCATTTAGCAGATTCTGCCATAACTACTTTTTGCCACAAAGTCTTTTTCAAGACTTACCTCAGCAAAATAACTTGAGTTTAGCAAACTGGGAGACAGAGGAAGAGTAGCGATTACAACTAACTGAGATCCAGATTCCAATTTCCAATTCTATATAGGCCATGTTCGATGATTTAAGGTAAATGGATGAACTCTTAACAGGAGAAATGTGTGTGTGTTTATGTGATATACATATGTTAATAAAGTTACAAGGAGGTCTTTTACATAAGCCGAATGATAGTTAATTCAATGAGGTGTAAAAAAAACAGCATTTGGTCCTGCTTTAACACCCAAGTAATGTCAATTTTTTTTTTACTTCATGTCTGTTAATTCATATTACAAATTAAGTAAATGCTTTACCAAGGCAAATTTATTTTCTTTCATACTTCATCAGGAGAATTTTCAATAACTTGCAGAAACTTGAGAACTACAGAATCAGGAGCTTGAGAATTTTAGCTAAAATAATAACCTATTTTATTGTGGCATTTTCTTACAAGCCCACATAAATTGGCAAGTCACTGAACTTCTTTGCTTATTTCCTTATCTTTCTAGCATAGCCATTTGTAATATTGAGTATTTTCTTTGCACTAGGTACTCACAAAAACCAATGAATTAGTCAGAAGTGTAAGGGACTAAATAGCATTATCAAAATCTGTAATTTTAATATCATCAGCTAAATAAGAAGTCTGTACCATCCAGTAGTTTAGTAACAATAAAATCGGTACTATGGGGTTGTATTATGTGATGGATAAAGCAGCACAGCACTGCGTTTGAGCATGGATTGGATTTAAATCCTGATTTTGCCACTTATTAGCTGTATAATCCTGGGGAAATTTCTTGACACATCTGTGCCTTAATTTCCCTATCTGAAAATGGGGATAATAGTACCTACTCATAAGTTTGCTAGAACAAAACTAAATTGGTTTTCACTAAAACTTTTCTAAAAATATTTTTATTTATTTACTTATTTGAGAGAGAGTGAGAAGGGGGTAGGGGCAGAGGGAGAGGGAGAAGAAGGCTCCCCACTGAGCAGGGAGCCCGACACAAGGCTTGATCCCAGGACCCTGAGATTATGACCTGTTCCGAAGGCAGTCGCTTAACTAAACCACCCAGGCACCCCATCACTAAAACACTTAGAACAGTACTGGTACATAATTAGTACTCTATTATCTATTGGTCAACAAATTAATCCAAAACTTAGTGGCTTAAAACAACAAAAATATATTGTAGTTTCCATGGGCCAGGAATCCACTTAGCTGGACTATTCTGGTTTAAGTCTCTCATGAGATTATACTTAAACTTCAACCATGGCCACATTATCTGAAGGAAGAGAGGGCTCGCTTTTGAGAAGGCGCTCACAGCTGGAAGGTGGTGCTGTCCGCTGGGGTGCTTATTCACCATGTACCTCTCATCATTAGCAGGGAGTCACCAAATCTTGCCCAAAGTCAAGGGAAGATCACAAAAGGAGATGAATACCAGAAAATGGGTGTCATTGGAGGCTACAATGGAGGCTGCCTACCCTCAATGGGGTACTGTGTTTTTGTTGGTTAAATAAACTAAATATGGGGGTGTCACTATATTTCCTCATTTGAGTCCCTCAGCAATGGTGGTTAGAAAAACTATGGAGGAATCACAGGAACTATTGGAAAGTCAAGTCTCCTATCTTTATTTAAGGGCTCATCTGAAAAGACTGTATTAATCAAATGAATTTCTTTAGATATATAAAATATGTATATATAGTTTTTGTCCAAAGAGTTAAGACAAACTTTATTAGAAAATTATGAAGTATTACTGAATCAACCAAAGGATTACAGTAGGATTATTCACTAACTATAGATTAATTTAGGTCTTTGCTCCATTATAGTCAAAGGTCATGAATTGGTATTCAGAATTCCGGAGCTACTGTTCATATGATACAGGAACTGTCACTTCTAAATTAGGAAAATAAATGAAAAAGGATACAAGCAACCCCAGAGTCAGGATGCAGGGGGGCAGGCAATAGCTGCTGAGCTCACATGCATGAGCATCACAGCAGCTGTCCCTGCTTCCCTTTTCACTTATAAACCTCAAATATGTACTCTGGCCTAGCTGTGAATGGAAGAGAAAGGACACAGTTTAAAAAACAAACTGCAAAGTGGTATTTATTTACATTAAAATGTGAATTACCTGTATACACACAATTTGAAGAGGCACAATCTGTTATGCACAATAACTATATAATCTTCCGAAATGTCATACACAGTAGCATCTGTGAAGTCAGTGGTTGGAGTGAAAACACAGTACCGAAACATTCCTGATACAAAATAAATTACTCATTCACATATTCTAATCATACAACAGTTAATATTTAAAAAGTTAATGCACTTCAAAAAACACTAGTTACATGTACAAACCAGAATGTATTGTTTTATGAAAAATGTCTTAAGATTATTAGGCATAAATGATCCCTTTCGGGATCCCTTTCTCTTTTAAATAAATAAACTACATTGATTTCAAGACCATTTATATATAGGCCCCTAACATATGACTGACAGACATTACTTCGTATTTTTAAAGGTGTAACTATACTAGAGAATATGCTAAACTATTGCCCCCAAATTCCAACACTGCCATCCTATTTTTCAGACACATTTAAATTCCAATTTTAGTATATGAGATTAGCTGCCCCGTTCTGCAAATTGTTTCCACTAAAAAGTGGTAACAGATCTTCCTGAACTATCTCATGTATTTGAGAGAGTCAAGGCTTTTTTTAAAAATGTTAAAATGCTTTAGGTTAAAGCTGATAATGTAAGTGGAGATTTTGATAGATTGAACACTTTTCTCTTAAGACCTTTGCAAAAAGATCTTTTCCAATTCTAAAATCTATTAAAGATTCGTATCAAGTCCAAGAGAACACTGGAATATTTTCATAACGCAGTGAAGGATTCATCTTTGGCATTTCTCTGTTAGTTCTAAAATAAAATATGTCAACAAACATTTTTTATTTTTCTATCTACTTACTAGACATTCTGTACACAAAACTATGTGATTGAAATTGTGTTTTAACAGCAATCTCATTGCTAACCTTTTTTTTTTTAGATCTGCAAAAAATATTAACATTCAGCTTTTTATTCTCAGAAGCTGAAATGTTTCGATGTTGCTGAAATGAGTTTGCTTAGTTCTGTTTTTCAGTGATTGGAAATACAACATCCTTTAAATTCAACAACAGATAAAACAGACATACTTTTTACATTAACAAAAATGTTGACCAGAATGTAATCTTTGAATATTAATATGAAGCATGCATGCATTAAGAAAAAAAAAGTCTTCAAATATGGCCATCACAGAAATATAACTGCTTGCTACATTTTCTTTCTTGGTCCCTGTAGCATTTCTAAAAGGAAACAAACAAAAACAAAACGAAACTGCTACAAATGCTGATTTGTAGAAATTCTTCCACATTGCCTCCCACATTAGATTGCCACATTATTTCCAATATTCAAAATTTTTTTACTCGCAACACATACTAACCTTAAGGCTAAAAACAGTCCAAGTGTGACTACTGTAAAATGATAGTGGGAAACAACAATAAGGATTTTACAACTGAGCACATTTTCCTCATTCAAAACCAATATGGGGAAAAATCTCAGTAAAAACTGAATCAAATATGATTTGATAGTTCAAATGCAAGCTACATTCTCCAGGGCTTACTGAAAATAAACAAAGAAACAAAAACAAAAACATAAATACTGTAGCTAATTACTGGTACTTACTAGTGTCTGCAAAGGTCTTGGGTAACAAAAAAGAGCTAGTAATGATGGCTTTATTGTGACATTAAGACGTGTAGAATGAAGTTATTAATTCCCCACTGTTTTCTCACCAGGCAGAATCATGGGAATCCAAGCAGAGAATGATGCATAGCAACTGAAGGAACTGGAGTATAAATTGGTTACGTTTACTGTCTGGTATTGAAACATCTGAATAAATCTACAGCTATTTTAGAAAGAAAGTAAGTTGATACAGTAAGTAATTTTAAAAATCTGGAGAATGAAGGTTATGTAAATAGGACACGTAATTGAATTTGTGAAAGTAAATTTATTTATGGCAGTTACTGAACATTATATATATATGCAGCTTATATTACTAATACTGCTATCTCCCAGCCAATGTAAAAACCTGACACCAATACTGTCCTTCAAGTAGAGTTCAAACTAATAGTTACATGTGATAACCAAGCAAATCAGTTACCAGCTCCTGCTAATACAATTTAGTAAGAACTGGGAATTGTAATACTGGTACTAGGCAATGTTTACAGAATGTAATTTTAAGTGCATATGGTTATCTACTTCCAGATTCCAGAGAACAAAACTACCCATGCTCCTATAACAGTTTTACTTCAATTCTATCATTTTAAAAGTATTTGTTGGAGTGAGATCTCTCTGAAATCAAATAGGATCAATCTGGTCACATTTAATCCTAAAACAAAATGTTATGTAAAATTCTGTGTATCTAAATGTTACCTTTCAGGTAAATTTCTGAGATATTTTAGAGATTTTTCTTTATTGGAGGAGGTGGTCTGATAAGGAGGAAGAGCTCATCAGACAATCACAAATAATCATCCCTCCATAATTCAGTTGAAGTTGGTCTTTTGTAAGTGCTTACTGGGAATTTCTAAAGCACTGACTTGGAGAGGCCAGGAGCCTCCATCAATCCCTGCTTGGATAGCCACTCCTGTCACCACTGCCAGGTCAGGGTCTACAGAAGTGTTGGGATCCTTTCCAAAGAACTCCTGAATGACTTGGCGGATTCGAGGAATACGAGTGGAACCCCCAACCAAAACCACCTCATCAATCTCAGTCTTTTCCAGGTGGCCTTCTTTTAATACTTGCTGAATGGGTACAAGTATTTTCTGGAAGAGATCTTCATTAAGGGTGTCAAAGAGCTTCCGTGATATTTCTGTTTCAAATAACACCTGACTTTCTCCGCTTTTCTTTTCAGAAAGACCAGCTCCAAACACACTGTTCACATGGTGGCCATCAGTGGGAGAAAATCTGTCCTTTGGCAGTTCAGTGTCACTACTCTGAGGCTCCTTCTTGTCCTTTTCCTCCACTGTTAGTAATACTGACAAGTGAGCAGACTGATGAAGAGTCAGATTTAATTTGACCATTTCCACAGCTTGTCTTAATCTGTGAATTTCCTCTTTCCTAGAGGGTAGAAAGCCATACGTTTGATAGATCTGTTTATATAAATACTGAAGCAGTCTTTGATTGAAGTCCTGTCCTCCAAGTTTATTGTTTCCTAAGTTAAAAATAAAAAGGCGTATATTTATGTATTTGTACGCGTATATGCATATACATGTCTGTTAGTATGTATGAAAATGATATAATGAATAACAAATCTCTTGCTTAATGTACTTAACTATTTAGATTTTATTCATACAAAGACTGATTAAAAATAATTGGATTAAAGTAATTTTAACTCAAATGTATATTATTAAAAAACAGTGCATATCGGGCGCCTGGGTGGCTCAGTCGTTAAGCATCTGCCTTCAGCTCAGGTCATGATCCCACGGTCCTGGGATCGAGTCCCACATCAGGCTCCCTGCTCCGCAGGAAGCCTGCTTCTCCCTGTCCCACTCCCCCTGCTTGTGTTCCCTCTCTCGCTGTCTCTCTCTCTGTTGAAAAATAAATAAAATCTTTAAAAAAAAAAAACAGTGTATATCTGGTTAAAATTTTTAAAAGATTTTATTTATTTATTTAAGTGACAGAGAGAGAGACAGCGAGAGAGGGAACACAAGCAGGGGGAGTGGGAGAGGAAGAAGCAGGCTTCCCGCAGAGCAGGGAGCCCGATGCGGGGCTCGATCCTAGGACCCTGGGATCATGACCTGAGCCGAAGGCAGTCGCTTAACCAACTGAGCCACCCAGGCGCCCCTCTGGTTAAAATTTTTAAATAATAAAAAAGGAAGTATCTCTTAATGATATCCCTAAATAATTTTTCAGAAGATAAAGGTTGACAAAAGATTAGCTTTTAAAAGCAATTTAAAAACACTGAATATGATTACTCCCAAGAGAAGAAAGTCTTTAGAATTAAAAAGTACCAGTAGGCATTTTATCTTTTTTTTAAATCCTTTTGCTTGCTAGATTAAGAGCTAAAATTAAAAAAAAAAGGGCGCCTGGGTGGCTCAGTCGGTTGTGTCTGCCTTTGGCTAAGGTCATGATCTCAGGGTCCTGGGATCGAGCCCTGCATCGGGCTCCTTGCTCTGCGGGAAGCCTGCTTCTCCCTCTCCCTCTGCTGTTCCCCCTGCTTGTGTTCCCTCTCTCTCTCTGTCAAATAAATAAATAAAATCTTAAAAAAAAAAAAAAAAAAAAGGAGAAAGAGAGATTTAAAAGGAAAAGATTAATGTTAATATAAATCCCTGGCACTGAATTTGGTTTTAAAGAGTCCAGTTAGGAAAAAGAAAAATGCAGAAGTTAGACAACCTATAACTTATAGCTTCACTTTTTAAACAGGCTCCATTCTTTAAACTAAAACAAAATACTTAAAAAAAAAAAAAAAGATTTAGAATACAAAAACCTATAATTTCCTAGAGAATACTATTATTAGATTTTCTAAGCATATCTATTTTGTAAAACATGTTAGCAAATGAAATAAACTGATCACTCTTCATTTTAAAGGATTTTTCTTGCTTTCGTTTCCTTCACCGAAGCCATGAAGTCCTACCGGCTCAGTGAGCTACAACTGGCAGTGATATATTTATTTGCCTCAGTCATTTTTTTTTAGATTTCAGTTTTTGTTGTTATGATATATATAAATGGTGGTTATAAAATTACATATACAGACTACCAAAATGAAGTCAAAGTATACTGAAAAAAATTTTATTTTTATTTTATTTTATTTCTATTGATTTATTTTAGAGAGAGACAGAGAGAGAGAGCACGTGCACAAGCAAGGGGAAGAGCAGAGGGGGAAAGAATCTCAAGCAGATCTGCACCAAGTGCAGAGCCCCACGCTGGGCTCGATCTCGCAACCCTGAGATCATAACCTGGGCTGAAACCAAGAGTTGGACGCTTACCCGACTGAACCACCCAGGCATCCCCTGAAAAAAATTTAAAAATAAACACTTAACACATTAGGTGTGCTAATAAGGAAAGCATTATCTGAACCTCTTTTAGTCTCCCTGTATTTTTCTTACCAGACATTGCTCGGGTTAGAAACATTCCTCCTTGTTTATTTAGCAATGACACATCTAGAGTTCCTCCACCCAAATCTATCACCAAGACATGAAAGACATCAGCCTTGTGGAGGCCATAAGCCATGGCTGCCGCTGTGGGTTCATTTATCACCCTCAAGATCTTCAGTCCTGTAAGATTGGTTGGAAGGAAGAAAAATTCATCAGAGGACACCATTCTCAAAATTCCTTCCCCCTCAACGTCATACCATGTTAGTGTGTTTTATGCGACATGAACTCCACTGAGTAACAAAGATAGTAGTCACAAACCCATCAAAAATAATGAAATGGGAAGGATAAATATTGGTTGTTCTAAATGGAATCATTAAAATCATTCTAAAAAATTATTAATGTAAGAAAAGAAAAGCCCAGATTCAGTGGAATACATCATTCTGTTCTGTATTATTTAATATTTAATTTTTAAAAATCCTAGCCCCTTTTAATTTTCATTATTTTACTTGGGAATATAAGAGCAATAAAACTTTAATCATTATGTGCTATAATAAATTGCTGTGGAAATGAAATAAGCTTACTATGCTCTTCTTTTTAAAGGGACTTTGAAAAGCAGATAAGTAAACAGATGAGATTATTAAAAAAATCTAGATGAAGTGTTCCAATAGGTAAAATGACTCTTAAAAAAGTACTTAAAATTTAAGACCCTCAAATGTAAATCTGAAATATACAGCAAATCTGATCTTGAAAGTAATGCTAAACAGTGAAAGTTCAAGCAAAAGGTCAGATTTCCTTGCGCAAACTTCCTGCTTTAACCTAACTGCCATAGGTCATGAGTGGTTTGGAAAGTAATACAGCATTTATGTATCAGGAGCCATAAAAAAATTATTCAAATTCTGAAGAATTTATTTAAATTCATACCCTTTCCTTTAGCAGTCTGACTTCATCACTCACTCTGCTCTGGTCACACTGACCAACTTACCACCTTCAGATGTACCAGCAAATTCCCATTTTATGGCTGCTACACTGACCATTCTCTCCTGCAATATTCTTACCCTATATATCAGCTTGGCTAACAAACGTGCCTCCTTCAAATCTGCTTAAACGTCACTTTCTCAATGAGGCCTACCTGACCACTCTAAAACCTACAAGTCCCCCCCACCTCCTGATCACCACCAGCAATCCTGTTCCTGTTCTACTCTTTTTTTCTTCCATTGCATGTTACTTTCTGATATACAATGTATCAGGGTTTTCAACCAGGAGCAATTTTGCCCCTCTGGGAGCATTTGGCAACATCTGAAGACAGAAGATTATCACTACTTGGAGAGGAGAGGGCTGGAGCACCTCATGAGTAGAAGCTGGGGTGCTGCTAACTGTCCTATAACGCACAGGACAGTTTCCCATAACACAGAATTATCTAGCCCAAAATATCAAATAATGCTAAGAGAGGGAAACCCCACAATATACTTATCTTTAATACAGACTTTCTGTTTCCCTCCAGTAGAATATAAGTTCCATGAGAACAGAGATTTATCTGTTTTGTTTATCAAGGCACTCAATATTTATTGAATGGTTTTAAATGAGTTCTCTTCCACCTCAGATTTAAAAAAAAATATTACATTCATCATAACATTAAAGAAAGTTTATAGAAAAAATTCCTCATTGCTAACATGCACCCATGTTCTCAGTCTTTATTATATGCCTACCTAACTGGCTATTTTCATAGTATGTTGCGTTTTACATTGTGCCATAAAATTTTCTTAATTTCTGTTTCTAAACCTATATCAAAATCCATCTAATTTACCCACTTTGGGTTTATTCATGTGCTTCGTTAGGTGGTTTGCAAAGTGACACACCTTACTACAGAAGATTTTCAACCTAAGAACATTTTGAGAAAAATATAACTCAAGCAAGGGTGATATTACCTGCAAGATTAGCAGCTTCAATTGTTGAATTTCTCTGTTTTAGATCGAATTCTGCTGGTACAGAAATAACAGCATTGGCAACTGGCATTCCAAGATATTCCTCTGCCATTTCCTTTAACTTCAACAGTAGTCTAGAGCCAACATATTCTGGGGAAACGGTGATGGTCTCATTACTTGTCACAGAAAACTCAACCATTCCATTTTTGTTTAAAACCTGTGAATAGGATTTGCCAAAAAAGAAAAAAAAAGAAAGAAATGTAAAATCATACATATACACATACACATATATACTTAAATACATACATACATACACATTGGACTTATTCAATAAAAAACTTAACTTTATAACATCATAAAATTTATTTATAATCTATCATTTACTAAGATTAGAGGTTATTAAAAGCTATACTTTAAAATCTATAAAGTGAATCTACAATAACAGCAGAATAATAAAATCCATCACCACGCATATAAATGGAATATAGAAGATTCTCAATATATATCTGCTAAATGAAAGAAAAAAAGATGAAATATAAGGAATAAAAGTTGCTGGATCATGTATTTGACTTAGGATCTTCTTTTTTTTAGTTAACTTGTTTCCAAAAATAATAGATACGTGAAAAAGTGTTCTGGCACATATTAACAAGAATAATTTTAGTACTTCATTATGTTCTTATCCAAGAATCAAATATCACTTATATTCTTATTTCCATGAAAACATGTATTAAGTCATTATCCCTGCTAATGTGGTTGTACATTTAAAAAACTAGATTAATTCTAAAACATGCTATCCCACTTTCACCAACAGACTAAATTCATATCAAGAGTAAAGAGAATTAAGTCTTCTAAGAAACTGTAAGAATTTTACCCTCTTCATTCTAGACTACATAATTAGATTTCAATGAAGAAAACTTGACCATCTACAAACCTATCTGGAAAAAACAAAAATAAGCTACAGATACTATTAAAATGAGGTTCAGTTCCCACATGAAACAGCAACAACAACAACAAAAAAAATCACAACACTTAGAAACTTAACAACACCAAGAAAACTCAAACTAACTCTTGGTTGGAAAATAGTACAGGGGGTCCTCAAAAAACTGACAATGGAACTACGATCTGATGCAGCAGCTCCACTTCTGGGAACACACCCTTATGTGGAAGAGCTACCTGCACCCCATGGTCACAGCAGCAACATTTACGATGGCCGAGCCATGAATACAACCGAAGTGTCTATCAACAGATAAATGGATAAAGTGGTGATATACATACACAGTGGAATGTTATTCAGCCATAAAAAAAGAAGAAATTCCTGCCGCTGGTGACATGGATGGACCCTGCGGGTATTACGCTAAGCGCAGTTAAGTCAAACAGGGAAAGGCAAACGCTGTATGATCGCTCATATGTAGAATCTAAAACAACAACCAAACTCAGAGAAAAAAAGATTAGATAGGTTACCGCAGGCAGGGGATGGGGGGAGAGTAGGGGAAATGGATGAAGGTGGTCAAAAGGTACAGATTTCCAGTTATAAAAGAAGTAAGTACTGGGAATGTAATGTCAACATGATGACTATAGTTAATACTGCTATATGGTATATTTGAAGGTTGCTGAGAGAGTAAATTCTAAGAGCTCTCACCACAAGGAAAAAAAATTTTTTTTCTTTTTTTTGTATCTATACGAGATGATGGATGTTAACTTACTGTTCTAATAATTACACAATATATTTAAGTGAAATCATTATGCTGTACATCATAAATTTATACAGGGCCATATGTTGATTATATTCCAATAAAACTTGGGAAAAAAATAATTCCTGAATCAGTAAGTAATGTACTCAAATTCTTAATTTTGAGGAAATGTATAGCTCTATATAATTTAATCATTACTTAAGACTTATAAATTGATAAAGGATCCTAAGAAAAAAGCTAAAAAAGAACAAAGAAATAAACCTAAGAAATGCATGGGATAGATTTATTTTCTCCTTTGAAAATGCATAAAATATTTAAGAATTTTATTCAATAAGCAGCACTGATACAGCTATCAATTTTAAAAGCTAGTCACTTAGAATTCCACTTCACAGTTTACATGAAAAACCCTCTATGGAAAAAAACACTTAAGTATTTAAAAGATATGGGTGGGGGGATGGGTGAAATGGGTGATGGGGATTAAAGAGTACACTCATCATGATGAAAAAAAATGTTTTAGACAAAAAATAAAATACTTAAAAGAAAAAACTGGCAAAACACAAACCTACATATAGTCATGTAAAAGCATTAGCAATAGAAGTGGACAGGATGGGAAAGGCCATTGTAAGCATGGTAAGAGTCTATAATCATTTTTTAAAAATTTTTGAGATGATTTTGCCACATAAAAATTTAACATTCTTGACAGCTCAAAAGCAAAATTATATATCATCAGTTAAAAAAAAAGAACATAAAAAAACACTGTAAACATATCACTAAGTATTTTACAAAGGAAAAGAACCCCCCCCAAAAAATAGGACAAAGGACAAGAAATAGATCACTAAAAAAATAAAAATGCCAATTAACAAATGTTTAAAAAATCTGACCTCAGTAAAAATCAAAGGAATGCTAATTAATACAAAAATACCATTTTTCACTTATATATTGGCAAAGATTAAAAAAATAGTAACTGGGGCGGGAGGGTACCTGGGTGCTCAGTTGGTTGAGAGTCTGACTTACGGCTTCAACTCAATCATGATCTCAGGGCCCTGAGACTGAGTACCGTGGCGGTCTCCGTGGAGTCTGCTTGAAGATTCTCTCCCTCTGCCTCTACTCCTACTTACACTTACTCTGTCTCTCTCTTAAATAAATCTTAAACAAACAAACAGTAACTAGGGAAGATATAGGCCCTCTAAAAAAAAGTAAAGAGTACACAACCGTTTCAGTGTACAATTTGGCAAGATAAATCAAAGTACTTAAAGAACTCAAGTTCTTCTACTTCTAGAATTCAAGCTAAGGATCAAGAAGTACACAAAGATCTATGTACAAGAATATTCACTGAAGCTGCAACATAAGTGGAAAACCAGGGGAAAAAAATGTGCCCTTACTGAGATTGGAAAATTAAATATTGGAATAGCCATTCTAAGGAACCATGTCATATTGTTGAGTTTCAAATAAGTCATAAAATAGCATGCCTACTGTGATCTTTTAAAGTATATAAATATGTATATCCTACCACACACAGCACCTATCCATCTATCTAGCCATCCATCCATCTATCCATCCGTCCATCCACCCATCCATCCATCCATAGTACATGGGGCATCATTAGCCTTCTTGCTACAGTGAAACAAAGATCTAAGCAGATATTCTGAGGATTGCAAAGCAAGAACATAGTAAGGCTCCAAGTCCATGATAGAGCTGTGGAGCCAATGAATTAAGTCATCATGGAATTGCTGTAGGACTGCTTGTCATAATGTAGCTTCCATGCAAAGTAAGTGAGTTGAAACAGAATGTTTCATAGCTTGAAGCCAAAGCATTAATTGAAACAGTATGCTTAACTAAAATTAAAACAGATTTTAGCTTAATCACTTACCTTAAATGGGTATCTGCCAACTTCAGCCTCCAGCTCTTCTGGGGTAAAAATCTTGCCTATGAATCTCTTGGCATCATATATTGTGTTCTGAGGATTTGAATCGGCCAGCTCTAAGCTCTCATAACCCACATATACATCATTGTCAGTAAAGGACACCATGCTGGGTATACTGATATGCCCATTTTCATCTGGAATGACCTTTACTTTTCCTGTGCCAGGAAAAAACACCCCAACAGAACAATAGGTGGTACCAAGGTCAATGCCAATCACTTTAGGAGTAGGCAATGGTAAGTACTGTTGTGCCAAATACCCAGCCAACAGGAGAGTCAAAACAGCTGATCCTGAAATACAGGCAAATGAAAAGATATGTTTTATTAAACTAGTACAATATGTTAAATTACTATAGCAAAGTCCTTTTAATAACACTCTTTGAGAAAAGACTAATACACTCTCAAAATATTTTCTTTTATAGTACTAAAGATAACCCTTCTCTCAGACATCAAGTCTTTCATAAAGACTATAATACAGTTAAAATGAAGGAACAACAAAACCAAAAAACCCCTGTAGTTGTATGTCTGTGTACTACACCTATGGGGGAAGAAAAAGTAAAAACATATAATTAATTGTGCTAATACTGACAGGAAAAGCCATTCATCTCTGGCAAAAGCTAGATAAATATAATATAGATATAATTCAATTTCTTGATCAATTAATATTTAGATATTATAGCTTTATAAGCAGCTTTAGTTATCATTTAAAAGAAACTCCATTATTAAATTTCCACAGCGAAAACTCTGTTATTGGAGGACTAAAACTTTTTATCCCCTCATCTCCTTTTTCCTTTCAAAAGGATGAACTGGATAAATGGGTAAAATGATTTTGAAAGTAGTTTAAATATGAAACTGCCACTTTACAACAGAACACAGTTAACTTTTTCTGTATTTAAATACAAAATAAGAAAATACTTCTTGCAGAAATTAATATTTAGGGAAGGAGAACCATAAATGTGTAACCCTAAATGCAATACAAAGCTCCTTGAAGGCGGCTTTTGTTCACTTTTGTATATCCCTTGCACTAGGAATGGCTCCTAGCAAACAGATGCTCAACAAATATTGATTTAAAAAAACCACACACAGTAGACGAACCATGAGAGAGGATGGACTCTGAAAAACAAACAGGGTTCTAGAGGGGAGGGGGGTGGAGGATGAGTTAGCCTGGTGGTGGGTATTGAGGAGGGCACATTCTTTTTTTTTTTTTTTTTTTAAAGATTTTATTTATTTGAGAGAGAGAGAATGAGAGACAGAGAGCACGAGAGGGAAGAGGGCTGAGGGAGAAGCAGACTCCCCGCCGAGCAGGGAGCCCGATGCGGGACTCGATCCCGGGACTCCAGGATCATGACCTGAGCCGAAGCAGTCGCTCAACCAACTGAGCCACCCAGGCGCCCGAGGAGGGTACATTCTGCATGGAGCACTGGGTGTTATGCACAAACAATGAATCATGGAACACTACATCTAAAACTAATGATGTAATGTACGGGGATTAACGTAAGAATAAAAAAATTAAAAATATATACAAAAAAATAAAATAAAATAACACACACACAGACACACAAATATGAACAAACGCCATGCAGATTGTAAACATAAGGAATGAAGAAAGATGCCACTTCGAATTTAAAATTAATATGTTATTTGGTTTCAGGAGATTATGTCCATACGTGTTACATACGACCCAAAACGTCAATTTGTAGGAGTCTGTTTTACTAATTGTGAGCTCATCCTCATCACACATAACTCAAAAAAAAAAAAAGAAAGAAAGAAATCAAGTGCCAACCCCACTTTCCTCTTGCTCCTGTGTGGAAAACTTCAGAAACATTTCATTATTTTCTCGTTCGGGGAGGGTTAATTACTAACTCAGACTGGTGGAAAGTGCATCAGGCTATACATCCAAGAGGCCTGGCTCTCTCAAAATGCAGCATCCCACGAGTCTACAGCTCAGGCCGCGGGGACTGCTCCTCCCCCTTCCTCTACAAAGGGGTCTTGGAGATGCACGTTCTTGCAGCCTCTCAAAGGCCCCAATTCAACCAACGATTCAAAATCGACGTTGTTTTGAAAAGAACCCTTCCCGAGGCCCGATGTCCCTGGGATGTACGCAGAGGGTCGCCGCCGGCCCTACATGGCCTACTCTGGCCCAGGCCATTTCTGGACGAACCCTCAATCCGGCGCCCCGAGAAACCAAAAACCGCCTCTAAGTCACCTTTCCCGAGTCCTTCCCACTGCGCCAATTGGATCCGGGAGGTGACAACCACCCCTGCCCATCCCGGCCTCCCCAAACTGCTCCGGTGCCCACAACAGCCATAGAGAACCCCTGGTCACTGACCTAAGATCGTCATCTCTCCAGCCATCACAGTCCCGCCGAAGAGGCTTGGGATGACTGTACCAGACGTGAGGGACCGCCCCCACGCCACCTCCCAGCCCCGAGGCTTACAGGGTAATGTAGTTCTCTTGCTCCAATGCAGTTGGAGAAGCTACAGCTCTGACCAGAGAAGAGACTTCATTTACCATCAGGTCGCGGGGCCGAGAGCCTCCATTCAACCGCGGCCAGTGACGTCTGAGCCGCCCTCCCACGCCCGGATTACGGGGCCAATTAGGCTGAGGTGGAGAAGAGCCAAGAAGAGAGACTGGGGTTTATAATCAAACCGGAAGCGCCCGGAACCAAGTTGAGGTAAAAACACACTATCTCTTTAGCGCCGCCCCCCCCGCTTTGCATTCTGGGAAGTGTAGTTCGGTCCTGCCCCCATTCGCGGTAGGGAGAGCGAGGACCCGTAGGTTATTGCTTTCTTTAGCCGTGTTCCTCTCCCAGGCCTAGGTTCAAGCCTTTGTCTTTCGTTCTTCCTACCTTTTAAAGAATGATCCTTTGCCTGGGATCTAGATTCTGGATGGGGTTCCTCTAAACACCTGTCATAATTGGCAGGAATTGCTTTCATGGACAAGTCCTGTAGCATGTAATGGCCATTTAGGAAACTTGTGAAGTGTTTTTCAGATTTTAGTCTATAAGAGACCTTTTTTTTTTTTCCTTCTTGGTCACTGGTAGTACTTAATGGCTCTTTCTGAAAGCCTGTCTGTCTGTTTGTCTGTCATTGCTGTTAAAGTTCCCCAGAACTATAATCCTGGTGAATTGAAATATGTTTCCTCATCTTAGATGTAAATCAAACAATCCGTGTTGACAACCGGTCAACCTGCTGGGGGTATATACTACTGGCTTTTTGACTAAAAAATGTAAATGAAAATATTGATGGTTATTGAAGTTGAAGTATAGTTAATGGGGATGCATTATAATCTCTCCACTTTTGTACATTTAAAAAAATCTTTCATAATGTAATCTATAAAAAGTGTGTGTATGTCTATAGTGAGTACTGTTCAGTATAATTTCTTTATGAAGAACACATAATTCAAACACTCAAGTCATGAATATTATTAGGTATAGATCACATTAACCAACATTTATTGACCGTAGTGGTAGCCCCTGGTAACAACCGGAAGGAGAGACAGAAGGTAAGCACATACATACAATTTACTATGGTATATACTGTGAAAATAAAGGAAATCTCATCATTTTTAAAATGGAGCAGGAGAAGCCTTGAAGGGGGAGCTCTCTGGGACTACCACGGGTTGTCAATTGCAGACCCCAGGAGGAAAAGCCATACCTTGCATCCTCAGCAGGAGGAAGCTTAATTTACTGCCCCAGCAGGAGGTAATAAAATTTTCTCCTTGCCCAGCAATAGCAATAGCCAATGAGAAGTTCAAACTCTTTAGGGGCGCCTGGGTGGCTTAGTCGGTTGAGCATCTGCCCTCAGCTCAGGTCATGATCCTGGTGATCCTGGCGTCCTGGGATCCTGCCCCCGCCCTCCTCAGGCTCCCTGTTGTGCAGTGGGGAGTCTGCCTCTCCCTCTGCCTTTGCCTCTCCCTCTGCTTCTGCCTCTCTACCTCTCCGGCCCCCCTCACCCTCCCCGCCCAGGGGTTTGATGGCTCTCGCGCTCTCTCTCTCAAATAAATAAAATCATTAAAAATTAAAAAAAAAAAAAAAGTTCAAACTCTCACTCTACTACAATGGACTTTTGTTCAGGGAAGTCCTTCACAATTTTGTCCTGTCCTCCATAGAAATAAGCCTCTCTCATTTGGTTCTCCAGACTTGCCTATGGTTCACTATAGTTTGCTTGTCCTGAATCGCAATTCCTCTGCTATTCATACCACATAAACTCATTTTGCTAGTAAAATAACTGGCTAATCTTAGGATTAACAAAACCATAATTGTGTATGGATAGAGGGCAGAAACAGAATTGAATAAACACTGTAATTTAATCTTGAAGTCAAGAAGACTTCAAGATCTTTATACTAATGTTATAAAGAATAGCAACCAAGAGAGTTGGGAAATAAGGGTGAGGGCAGGGATATGGAAAGAAATGTGGATATACTGTTTTCTTCATTTTTCTTAGCAGGGAGTTCATAGATATTTAGAATGGAGAATTTGAGACATAGGCGCTTAAATAGATAATTCAAGGTTATGAAGGCAACTTTCTGAAGGACTAAAAAATGATAAAACATATAAAAGAATAAGCTATAGAGAAAAATAAGTGGGACAAATTAAAATGTGTACTTTTTTTCAGTTTTCCATAGAGAGGTGTCAATGTATATAATTTAAAGTAAAATTTAAAAATCCATTTAGCAAAATATATGAACAAAGGAAGCAATAAGTCAAAAAATATATCAGATGACAGATTTAGGCTCAATTTTTATTATATGCATAAATATAAATGGGATAGACTAAAAACTGCCAGATTGCCTTTTTTTAATATAAAGTTGTAACTATTTATTAGAGACTTAAATAGATAACTAAATGAAGTTGGTAGCTGGAAAATATCTTAGAGGGCATCTGGACCCACCCCCTTATTTATAGAGAGAAAAATAGAGGCCAAGAGAAGTCAAGAAAATTATGATCTCAATTAGTGTTCATTCTCTTAATAAATTATACTTCACCTTCAATTTAGTGATTAGAGGTAATCTTTAACAATAGCAGCTGGAGTGAAAAATTATCTAATTATATATCCCGATATTTCTCATTATTATTTCAGAAATGTGCTCTGTTAGGAAAATCATTGCCAAATAACAAAAATCTTACAATATACCAGTCTAATTCAGGGGACAAATTATCCTTGTTGTTGTTTAATTCACACTTATTTCTCTTCTCTCATCTATATAAGAAAAGTTCATTGAATGGAAAATTGATCCAGTTCTCTGCACATTCATTAGAAGAATAAGTGTATTGAAATTACAATTTAGTTTGACTTACATTGTTAGATTCTATGGAACACTGTGATATTTAAACATAAAAAATTACTTCTATGTTAAAATTATGCCATAACAGGACAAATCTCATTTATTGAACCAGAGTATTTATACATTTTCCCCCTTGTGCTAGACTGCTATGGTTCCATATATTTCTGTTCTCTGGGAATTTAAAATTTATTGCATGAAGATTTTTCATGTAAACGTATTAGGAAATAAATCTGATTTGTAACCAAGAAGCTGGTACCAGTGTTGTTGTTTTTTCACAGAACCTTATTATCATACCTCTGAACTTTTGAAGGATGAGTATGTTTGCCCTTTATTTTAAAAATAGCTTATATTCTGGTTATTGTCTGTAAGTTTCAAATTAATTTAAGTGGATATATATATTACATATGTTTACAATAAGAAACAGATTGTTTTTAAAAAATCTATTTCCGATTAAAGCAAAACATAACAAAAACTTGAAGTCATATGAACGTATGAATACTTCTTACATGATCAAAAATATGTCCCAAACAACAAACCAGCACCAAACTTAGAATTATTACCAGTAAAATTGAGACCGAGATAAGAATACTCATTTACAACTATTATATAGCATTGCTTTGGAATTAACAGCCTGTGCAAGAAAATACAATAGAAAGTATAAATTTAGGGAAAATAAAAAGGCAAATTTATCATCATTTTCTAATTATATGATTATTATCTTAGTTCGGGCTACTATAGCAAAATAATACAAACTGGGTAGTTCATAAACAACAGAAATGTATTTCTCATAGTTCTGGAGCCTGAGAAATCCAAGGTCAAGACACTGGCAGATTAGGTGTCTGGTGAAAGCCTGTTTCCTGATTCATAGACTGCTGTCTTCTCTGTGTCTTCACAGGGTGGAAGGGACAAGGGAACTCTCTAGGGTCTTTTTCATAAGGGTATTAATCCCACTCATGAGGATTCTACTCTCATAATCTAATCACCGCTCAAAGGTCTCACCTTCTAATACTATTATATTGAGGATTGGGGTTCAACATAGATTTGGGGGGTGGGGAGGAGTGGAGACACAGTCTGTAGCGATTATATAAATTAAAACACACATTAAAAATGTCTGAGAAACAATAAGAATTGAATAGAGGGCTCCTTTAATAATATTGTATAAGAATAACTTTTCTATATGCAAACAACATCCAGTTAGAAAAAAATATGGCAGGAAAGATTACATTTACAGTAGCAAACAAAATCCTTAGAAGTACATTTAAAAATAAAAGAAGAAAGCTTTAAATCTCTCCTAAAAATCAATCAATCAATCCATCTTTCCTAAGACTAGAACAAAATATTGAAGTAGATAAAAAGACAACACCTTTTTGGATAGGAAAACTCAAGACATTTATTATAGAAAATTTTAAACATACATAAGGCAGAGACAGTTAGCGACCATGCCCCTCATCCAGATTCAATAATTATCAATTGGTAACTAATCATGCTTTTTTTTAAACAAAAATACAAGAGAACAAATCTACACCTTTATTTACTTTTCATTAAATTTAAATCCTTGAGGGGTACAGCATCACACGGATTCTGTGGCCACTGGCTTTAGCAGGAAGGTTGCTTCGGAATTTGGCACAAACCATGCCACTGTTTCCATGAGCACGAGTTACTTTTCCCCAGATTACTCTGGTTTTGTTTGGTTTGCCTCCAGGAGTCACTGTGTTGTTCTTCGCTTTGTACACATAAGCACATCTCTTGCCTAGATAGAATTCCGTTTCATCTCGAGCATAAACACCTTCAATTTTAGGAAGAGCTGTGTGCTCTCTCTGGTTCTGGAGACCCCGCTTATAGCCAGCAAAAATGGCCTTGGACCACAGCCTTCCAGACATTATTTGGCATTAGAGGAGTCCTGTTCCCAGCAGGCCTCCACAGACTCCAGGATGGCGGAAAAAGAAAGGCGAAGCCTAACTAATCATGTTTTATGTCTATCTGCCCTATTCCTCAATCTCATATTACTTTGAAGCAAATAGGAGATAAATCCTTTTATCCTTAAATATTTCAATAAGTACATGTAAAAAAATTTTTAAACACAAAATAATATTGTCAAACGTAAATATTAAAAGCAATTCTCTACTATTAAGAATCTAGTCAGAAGCATTTCCAAATGCTTCATACATAAATATTGTATTGTTTTCCAGTTTGCTCCTTTGAATTAGAATCCAAAAGTCAACCACTTGCACTTTTGAAAGATTTTATTTATTAATTTGACAGAGAGAGACACAGCGAGAGAGGGAACAAAAGCAGGGGGAGTGGGAGAGGGAGAAATAGGCTTACCACTGAGCAGGGAGCCTGATATGGGGCTCAATGTGCGGCTCGATCCCAGGACCCTGGGATCATGACCTGAACCGAAGGCAGACGCTTAACGACTGAGCCACCCAGGCGCCCCTACCACTTGCAGTTTTTTAAAAAATAAACCATTTGTCCTTCAAGGCTTCCTACAATTTTGTGGATTGTATCTTAATCGTATAAACATCTTTGTCTCTTTTGTGTATTTAGTATAAATTGCTAGTTAGATGTGGAGGTTTGCTCTAATTTAGGCTATTTTTTTTTTTAAAGATTTTATTTATTTATTTGACAGAGACAGAGACAGTGAGAGCAGGAACACAAACAGGGGGAGTGGGAGAGGGAGAAGCAGGCCTCCCCACGGAGCAGGGAGCTCGATGCGGGGCTCCATGCGGGGCTCGATTCGGGGCTGGATCCCAGGACCCTGGGATCATGACCTGAGCCGAAGGCAGACTCTTAACGACTGAGCCACCCAGGCGCCCCTAGGCTATTTTTTTATATGGCAAGACTACTTTGTCTTTGATCATGTTTTTCCATTAAAAGACAAATAATGTGTGGTTGCCTCTCTTTTCATTGATGAGTAATGGCCAAGCTCATTAATTTATTAAGCATTGAAAAACAATCATATTCTATATTTCCTTCTTTGTTAGCTTAAAGGGGTACTTCTCTCACTTACTATTTGATCACCCATAGTATAGTTTATGTCGAAAGGAAAGATTAATTCTTGATTTGTTCTCTTTATTTTCTACTTTTAAAAATATTCAGCTTACTAGCATCATTCAATGATGACCAATTATTTTGTTGTGACAGTTGTTGGGTGGTGTTATAAGATATGTGCCAATCTATTGTAATTATTATCCTTTTAATACTTAGAATATCCTAACTTTGGCCAGTGGTAAACATTTCAAAATTCACTCTTGAGTGCTTTTGACAAAACCCTAGTAGGCTTTACTTTTTTCTGTACTACTTACTCTGAAAGATGCCCTGGGATCTTCGTATTCATTTTTTGGGGGGGCCTTATAATTAGCCATACCTCCAAGGACCCCTACTTTCTTTTACTAGGACGCAGTATTTAGAGACCATAATTTGTGTCCTAAGGGACTATTATTTTTAAGGATGCTAGTTCTCATATTTTTTAATTAAGTGAAATATCAAAATGCCAGCAGAATATATTTGACAAAGTAACAATAAAATTCATTTGGAAGGTTTAAGAATAAGAATTTTATGGGGGAGGGGCTCCTGGGTGGTTCAGTCGTTAAGCGTTTGCCTTCCGCTCAGGTCATGATCCCAGGACCCTGGGATCGAGCCCCACATCGGGCTCCCTGCTCAGCGGGAAGCGTGCTTCTCCCTCTCCCACTCCCGCTGCTCTCAGCTGTGTCTCTCTTTGTCAAATAAATAAATAAAATCTTTAAAAAATAATAATAAAAGAAATTAAAAAAAAAAAAGAAGTTAATGGGAGAATGGCCCTTTCACATGCTAAAACAAAGGACAAAGCTACAAAAATCCGAACAACTTTATACTACAGAGGAAATAAGAAATAGACCAAAGAAGAAAGTGGCATTTCTTTCAAATTGAGGGGAAAGGGAGAGGCAAATTATTCAATAGGTGTTATTGAGACAACTGGCTATTTATATCATGTTAACCATGAAAGGAGTATTACATGTTAACATCAAAATCCAAATGGATGGAAGATTTAATTCAAAAAGTATAGATGGCTTTAGTAATTAACTTGGGGTGGGAAAGGCATTTCAAATTAAAACTTGAAACTTAGAAACTGTAAATCAAAACTGAGCTAAACAAAAAAGAGAGAAATTTGATATATAGAATTTTAAATTATTTATATGTAAATATATATGATGTCAAGACAGATGACAAACTGAAGAAATATTAAACACACATGATGTACAAGAGAGATTAAGTTTTTTACTTTATAGTAACGCCTCAAGGTATAAATATTTACAACCCAATTGAAAAATCAGAAACAATATGAATAGGCAATTAACAGAAAATGAAAATGTGTAATAAACATGAAAAGATATTTTAATCACATTTAAATAAATGTAAATACAAATAATAGCATTTCATTTTCAGCTGTTTAAGTTGAATTATATGCCCCCCTCAAAAACGATAGGTTGAAGTCCCATAACCTGCAGTACCTTATCTTATTTGGAAATAGGATTATTACACATGTAATTAGGTAAGATGAGGTCACACTGGAGTAGAGTGGTCTCTTAAGCTAATATTATGAAAGAAAACAGCCATCTAAAGATACAGAGACACAGAAAGAATGCCATATAATGACAAAGGCATGTCCTGTTACTGAGAGTGGTATGTTAAAATATCCACCTATGATTATGTTTTACTGTTTCCTGTGTGTGTGTGTGTGTGTGTGTGAATGTATGTTGAAGCTGTACCCATTATTGCTTTATATATTTCAAAGCTCTTTTTTCTAGGCACATACAAATTTAAGATTGTTATCCTTTATTATCATGAAATAATCTTTTTTATGTCTAATAATACCTCTTGTTTGGAAGTCTGCTTTGCCATAGGGCTAGAACTGGAGTGCAAAACATAAGGAAATGACTCTGCACGTTTCCAACCCTGAGAATAAGTGCCTCCTTAAATTTTGGGCCCTAGAAGCTTCGTTCTTCAGGAGGCACTCACTCTCTCATGCAAGTATCTAATGTACTTGTACTTGCTTGTCTTACCCTGGTTCCACTCCTCCTTTGTCTAATACGAATACGGCAACTCTAGCGTTCTTTGGGATAGTGTTTGCTTAGTTCATTTTTTCCCATTCTTTATCTCTTCACCCTTTTGTGTCCTTATATTTAAAGTGTCTCAGATAATATACAGTTGAACTTAACGTTTTAATTAAGTTTGACAATATTAGTCTTTTAACTGAAATGTTTAGTCCATTCACATTAGATATAATTATGGATATAGATCTATACATAAGGTTGTCTACCAATTTTTTAAAAGGATTTGTTTTAATTTTTGTTCTATAATTTTTTAAATTTTTATTATTATTTTTTGTAAGTAGGCTCCATACCCAGCATGGAACCCAATGCGGGGCTTGAACTCATGACCCTGAGATCAAGACCTGAGCTGAGATCAAGAGTCGGACACTTAACCCACTGAGCCACCCAGGCGCCCTTGTTCTTTTACTTTTCCTCTTTCCTTAATATCAACCAGTATTTTAAATCCTTTATCTATATATTATATATATATATTGGTTAAAACCCTTGTATTTTATTCTTTAGTGATTATTGTAGTGATTTGAACAAATATCCTTCATTTATATACAGTTGGTTCTCTTATCAGTTCTTGAAGATACAGAAATCTCAGAGTTTACCATTCGCACCTTTGAATTATTGATATGTCATATTTTGTACATAGAGTATGTTATAAACCTCATAAGGCATACTTACCACTTTTTTTAAACCATAAGTTTTCTTTTGATTTACCCACGTATTTAACTTTTCTAGTGTTCGTTTCTTTTTTTTTTTTTTTAAGATTTTATTTATTTATTTGACAGAGAGAGACACAGCGGGACAGGGAACACAAGCAGGGGGAATGGGAGAGGGAGAAGCAGGAAAAGTGGCAGGCAGAGAGAGAAGCAGGCTTCCCGCGGAGCAGGGAGCCTGATGCGGGGCTCAATCCCAGGACCCTGGGATCATGACCCAAGCCGAAGGCAGATGCTTAACCAGCTGAGCCACCCAGGCGTCCCTCTAGTGTTCTTTATTTCTTTCGTGTTTTCATCTGCAACCATTTCCCTTCAACTTGAAAAAGTTCCTTTCATATTTCCTGTAGTGCTGGTTTGTTGACAGCACATTCTTTCAGATTTTCTTGAGGAGGGACTGAAAACATCTTTAATTCGCCTTCATTTTTGAAAAATATTTTTATTGGATATAGGATTTTGGTTGGCAGTTTCAATTTTTTCTTTTCATTGCTTTAAAGATGTCATCCAATTGCCATTGTCTTCTATTGTTTGTTTCGGAAACTCAGTCATAAGTCTTATTCTTGCTTTTTGAAGGTAATGTGTCTTTTTTTTCTCTACCTGATTAAAAAATTTCTGTTTGTTTTTGAGCATTTTACCTATGTCTTGCCATAAATTGTTTCTTTATATGTATCCTTTTTGGAGTTGGCTGAGATTCTTGGATCTCTGGTTGATGCCTCTCATCAGGTTTGGAAAAATTCTCATCTGTATCTCTTTAAATATTGTCTCTGTCCCTTTTCTCTTCTTCTGAGATTCCAGGTACACATATATTAGCTCATGTCCTATATGAAATTTTTGTCTTATATTCATTAATACTCTATTCTGTTCTATTTTTTTCTCTGTGTGCTTCAGTTTGAATATTTTTCTGTTTTTATGTTTACTAATAGTGTCTTTATTGTGTCTAGTCTGCTATTAAACAAATTCCATGAATTTTTAAATTCATATATGTATTTCTTCAGTTCTAGAATGTCTCGTTTGATTTTTATATTGATTCAAATTATATGTTGAAAATATCCATCTTTTATTCTTTATGTTATCTATTTCATTTAAAATTATTCTTGTTATCTATTTTAAAGCTCTTGTCTGTGTATTCCAATGACATTCATGGAAGGGGATGGTCTCCTTATAACATCTTTTTTTTTCTCTTTATTTTCAGTTACATTTTCCTGCTTCTTCCCATGTCTCATGTTTACTTTTGCATGCCAAAGAACCATAGAGAGAGGTTGATGTTATTTTCCCTTAGATAGCATTTGCCCTTTTCTCTGTCACACATACAGACTGAGGGGAAATTATCTCAGTTCACATGGGAATTTAGCTTGGTAGGTGCTTAATTGTAGCTTAAGATAAATTTAGTACTTGTCAGGTTTCATATATTTCCAGTAGAGACATTTCCTGTGTTTTTGCAGACCCCTGCCTCTAGAGGGGCTTTGTCTCCTCAGGTTTGCAAAAAAGCACTCATATTTGAGGCTTCTTTAGATTCCTTTGCCAGTGACCTCCCAAAACTCTGCTGGTTTCTCTTTCTGTAGCAGAGTTTTGTTTGTTTCTTTTTTTTTTTTTTTAAGATTTATTTATTTGATAGAGAGAGACACAGCGAGAGAGGGAACACAAGCAGGGGGAGGGGGAGAGAGAGAAGCAGGCTTCCTGTGGAGCAGGGACCCCGATGCAGGGCTCGATCCCGGGACCCTGGGACCATGACCTGAGCCGAAGGCAGACGCTTAACCATCTGAGCCACCCAGGCGCCCTGTAGCAGAGTTTTTTATTTAAGTCAAGCTGGATCTTTCATATGTGCACAGATTTGGCAAATGCTCCCAATGAAGAAAACTGTTGCTGGTCTCATCTTGCCTAAGAAGAGCTATTCGGTCTCTGCAAACAATTCTTCTAGTCCTCTTTGCTTTCTCATTACTCTGATGCCTTTACAAACTTGATTGTAGGATGTCTGCATTTTTTTTTCCTGTTTGCTGAAGTGGGGCTTACAGCTTGCGCCTATATTTTGCATTCTACTCCGGTGTTTTAAATAGATAATTTAACTTGTTTATTAACTTTGATTAGTCATTGCTGGTGTGAATACTGTGATGCAAAGGATTTTGAAATCACATTCAGACTCTTGGGGAATGAGAGCCACAATTAATTAACAATATCTACCATGGGTTTGGATATCGGGGTGTGGCACACATGCTGTTCCTATGTCTAATTGCACTATTTACTACTGTGTGCTAAAAACTTTGGTATGTGGTAAATGTGCCCGAGACAAAGGAAGATGAAGAAGGAAACAGGCAAGTACAATACAGACTGTGAATGGAGGCTTCACGAGAGAAGAGGCTTTGTGGTCTTGTTCTTCACCATATTCCCAGTTCCTAGAACAGTGAGTGCAAAATACATGGTGGCTGCTTAAAATGTATTAACTGAATGAATAAACAAAACAAGTAAATACAGAGGGGATATGAAAAGGTACGGGTGAAACCCTTCACTAAGTCTCAGAGATCCAGCTGCTTAAAGACAATGACTATGTCTAGCTCATTTTAATATGAGCTTGCCGTACATGGAGATTAGATGCTTTATAATGAGTGATTGAATGAATGTGTATTGGAACAGGTCATCATATATAGTTCTAGTGTTGCTAAAATAATTGAATTTATCCATTTATTCCATGAACTATTACTGATTCCCAAATTGTGTCAAATACTATATATATACTGAGGGCAATTTTCACTTAAACTAATAATAATATGTGAATTTATACAAATAATATGATTATATCTTTAAAATGTTTTTGCCAAATACTGCATAAACAGCATATCCAACAAACTGACAAAATAATTGTATAGGCTTTTATTTTCTTAATGGGTGTTACTATCTTCTGCCATGAAGCTGGTCATTCAAAGATTACACTACCTTGAACTTGAAGATCAAAACAAATGATTAGACTTATAAGAGACAAACTGCTTTCTGGACAACTAATTATTAATGGTGAATTTGTATTTAAATATGTATTATTTAAGCTGTCTTTAAGTTATAATGTCTATGATTTGCTAAATAGTTTATTTAAATGATGACTAAAACATAAAATAATAATATTTATTTACTTCTATAATAACTGCTTTATATGTGTTACAAGCTTTATTTCTAAAAATGGATTTGGGGATAGCTTGATAAGTTTTTACAAATAGGAAACAGATTTTGAGAGTTAGTTAAGGCAGAATTTGAAACTAGGCCTATTTATTAAAAACACTAACAAACAACCTATCTTCTTGTCTTAGTCAATTTGGGCTGTCATAATAACAAAATACCATAAATTGGGTGACTTGAGCAACAGAAATTTACTTTCTCATATTTCTGGAGACTGTGAAGTTCAAGATCAAAGTATCAAGGTGCCAGCCGATTCAGTTTCTGGTGAAAGTTCTCTTCCTGGCTTGTAGATGGTTGCCTTCTCTGCGCATCCTCACATGGTTCTAAGAGAGAGAGAGAGATTTCTCCTATAAATTCATAGTCCTTTCAGATTAGGGCTCCACCCATATAACCTCATTTAATCTTAATCATTTCCTAAAAATACTATCTGTATATACAGTCACATGGAAGCTTCAATATAAGAATTTTGGGGGAATACAAATTCAATCCATAGCAGTTTTTAAACACTGTAATATTCAGTTTTGTAATTAGTACTGTTATAATTTTCAAATAAGGATGAAACAATTTAATATTTTGAGTTATTTTTCAGTTGTCTTCTGGGTGTGATTTACTTTGTGACCTACAATTAATAACTCCATGAGTAACTCTCTGGCACATAGTAATAGTTGGTGAAATATGAATGGATTCCACCACCTAAGAACAAATTTATGGTCACACAGACTTGTGTTATTACATGATTTTCAATTTTTTGTCTCCAAAGTATGAGTAGATTATACATTCTTTTCAAATCAAATGACACATCCTTTAATTGTTCTTTTTTTTTTTTAAGATTTTTATTTATTTATTGAGAGAGAGAGAATGATAGAGAGCACGAGAGGGTGGAGGGTCAGAGGGAGAAGCAGACTCCCTGCCGAGCAGGGAGCCCGATGCGGGACTCGATCCCTGGACTCCAGGATCATGACCTGAGCCAAAGGCAGTCGCTTAACCAACTGAGCCACCCAGGCGCCCCCTTTAATTGTTCTTGCTAGGAGCTCTAGAATTCAAAGCTTAAACCCAGCTTTAGGCTCCTAAATTTGATTATGCCTTATGATTTGGCACTTCAAGTGTCTAATCCTCTTTGCCATCTTCATTGTTCCTCAGCCCATCAAAATATTATACAGTCACAGAAAGATCATTAGATTTCAGATATGCTTTTGAACACATGAAGAAAACCATCCTGACATTTAACAATTATTTTTCTTAGCTGGACCAGTAGGAAGTTAATACGGAGTAGAGAATATGGCAGCTTTTCAGGTTTTTTTTTTCTTTCAACAAAGAATGCCTTAAGAAAAGTAGTCTTTCAAAGTATTTAGTTGGTTTTCTATTGCACATACGTTTGGCCTTAAATCTTTACCTAACATAAAGAAGAAACTCAATAGAGTTGCAAAATTAAATAGCTTCTAGCCTTAACTACAGACAGGCTGGAGACAAAGGAGAGAAGGGAAGGGATGTAACAACCTGAGATTTTAGTAATAACTGTTGAAAGGTTTTGTCTAATTTTTTTTTTAAAGATTTTATTTATTTATTTGACAGAGAGAGACATAACGAGAGCAGGAACACAAGCAGCGGGAGTGGGAGAGGGAGAGCAGGCTTCCCACCGAGGAGGGAGCCCGATGTGGGACTCGATCCCAGGACCCTGGGATCATGACCCAAGCCGAAGGCAGACGCTTAATGACTGAGCCACCCAGGCGCCCAAAAGGTTTGTCTAATTTTTTACCAAATTTGTTGTACTAAGTACATCAAGATACTCAAATTGGGATGAAATCCACTAGCTTGAAACAGATAGCATCTGTTGTCTGGTAGAACAGAAAGGATTCTGGGCCAGCTAGTAGAAGACAGTTCCAGAGCCAGCTCTGTGACACTAATTACATATTGATTGTATCTCTTTAGTAGAGATGGCCTTGGAATACCTTTTTCTTCCAAAATGTAACCAATTTCCTTCTCTCCTTCCCTCCTTCCTCCCTCCCTCCCTCCCTTCTATAAATACTTGTTTTATACCTACCCCTTCCTAGGCACTGTGCACACAATAAGGAACCAGAATGAAAGAATTCCTGAGCTCAGGGAGCTTATAGCCTAGTTGGAGGAGCCCAGACATTTAACAACTAGTTACTAAAATAATCATGTAATTTTAAGTGCGATAACTGCTTTAAAGATAGATTGACCTTAGTGGAGAGGAGGCTTTTTTTTTAATATATTATTTTATGTCTCTATACATACTTCAACTTCCATGTGTTAAAGAGAAGCATGCAGTCTTTTTTTTTTTTTACTGTAATGAAAGAGAAATTTAGTTGATAATGGGCTAAAATTTCTATAAAGAATATAATACTTGTAATGCAGTCTACTTGGGATTCTTTTAGACTAACTGTAGGACTCTTTTAAATACATTTTAGCAAAATTCACTGTCCATTTCCTAAAAATTTTCTTTGGCACTAATCTAGGAGATAGGTTTAAGCCTATTTCAGTGCCTTCTACTTTAAGAATTACACATGTTGCCAGTGAGTTGTTTTATTCATGAGCTCTGATGAGCTCAGAGGATTAGGTGAAATATACTGTGCCCTAGATTACTCCTTTTTTAATGTGAATTTTTTCCCTAAATTTTAGGCCAGCTGAAAACATTCTCTTTATATAGCTTTTTGTAAAAAAATTTCAACAATGCAGGAGTATATAAAATTAGAAAGAAAACTTTTCCCCTTCAAACAATCCAACTTTCCCATATGGTGTCTTTTCTTGAATTTTTTTTCTGCATAGATATATATAACATAGCTATAAATTTTTATTAACAGAAATGTTTTATGTGATATAGTTTTATAATTTGTATATCTTCCATAACTACACACACAGGCACGCACACACACAGGCACACACACAGTGGATATTTTTCGAAATTGTTATACATAATTGTTTCCCTCTAATAGTTATGCAATTTTCCACTACACTAAGGCACTGTAATTTATTGAAACAGTCGGATACTTCAGTGGTGTTGGATACTTGTGTTATTTCCAGCTTTTCACTATTATAATTCTGCAATGAAATCCTTCTGTGTCTGTTTTTTCTTTTTCTATAATTATTTTTGTATATCACTAATTAGAATTTAAAATTTATACAGATTCAGAACTTTGATAGATATTGCTATTTTGCCCTCTAACAAACTGTGTACCAAGCTATATTCTTGTATATAAATGTGAATGTGCCCCTACTCCTCCCTGCCTTCTGGCCAGTGCTGCATTTTATCAATATTTGCTCATCTCATAAAGAGGATTACATTGCAGTTGCTTTATTTTGCAATTATATGTTTAGTGATATTGTTAAAAGTCTTTGTTAATCTTTGTAATTCATTTATACCTACTTTGTTTATATCTGAACTTATTTCTCATTTTATCTATTATTTTATAGATTCTTACTGTAATATTCACATCAAAACTCACAACTGGGGTGCCTGGGTGGCTCAGTCGTTAAGTGTCTGCCTTCAACTCAGGTCATGATCCCAGAGTCCTGGGATCGAGCCCCGCGTTGGGCTCCCTGCTCAGCGGGAAGCCTGCTTCTCCCTCTCCCACTCCCCCTGCTTGTGTTCCTGCTCTCGCTATTTCTCTCTCTGTCAAATAAATAAATAAAATCTTAAAAAATAATAATAATAATTCAAAAGCCCAAGACTTAAAAAAACAAACAAACCTCACAATTATATGTTGTAGTAGTTTTTCCCAGTATGTCATTTGTTTTTTTTTTTTTATTTTGTTTATGCCATCTCTTGTTATGTTAAATTTTATATTTTTATATAGTTAAGTTTCTTTTATGGCTTTTAAAATTGGTATCATGCATTGAAAGAACTTCCCAAATTAAGATTTAAATAATGTTCCCACATTTTATTGTTACCTATTTATGTTTTTTAATATTCAAATATTAAAGTTAACATAAATTTACCATAATGTATGTTGCAAGATTGATTTCCAACTTTATTCCTAGATATAAGGCAATTGTTAAAATAATATTTATTGAATAAGCTGTTCTTTCCCCACTGGTTTGAAATGCTTCATTTACCATATATAAAATTTCCAGTGCACATGGGTCTTTTGCTTGACTATTGTGTTTCATTAATCTGATTATCAGGGTGAGTAACATACTGTTTTAATAACTGAAGCATTATCACACATATTTATATCTGGTTGGACAAATGTATGCTTATTATTCTTCATTTTGACAATTTCTTGTCTCTTTTCATTAACCTTCTTTTCCACATGGACTTAAGAATCAACTTAGTTCCCTTTCCTCCAAAAAATATTACTAGGATTTTGATTAAAACTTTAATTTTATGTATTAGTTTCAGGAGAATTGACATCTTTACAACAATGAGATTTCCTATCTAGGAACAAGACATATTTACACATTTAATGAAGACTTCTATGTCCAGTGGTACAGTTTTAGTTTTCCTCAAATAGGTCTTACACATTCCCTGTTTAGTTTATTCCAAGGTGTTCTGTAGCTTTTGTTAGTATTGCCATGCAGCCTTTGTTAGAATTACATTGTCAATTAAAAACTCTCAAACAATGATTTTTAATACATTAAACAATTGAATTGATTTTCACTTGATTTGTTTCTGATTTGCTGAGTAGTGATCACCTCCAAATAATGATAATTGGTTTCTGTTGTTGAGTGAGAAAATTGGGAAGGAATTCCCTGCAAATGTGTGGAGGCATTTTTTCTTTTCATGTGCACCGTGTGGCACGGGGTTATTGGGAATACTACTCCATTGCTTCTCTGGCTGTGAGAACAGAATTAGGAACCTGCTGCAACTTTGTCCCAAAAGCAGTCGTCACTGGTTACAGCCTCAGTCCACTGGACAGACAAGCCATTCTGGTGTACACCCAGAGTACTAAAATTACTACTCCTAAAAAAAAAAAAAAAAAAAAAAAAAATTACTACTCCTAAATTATTCTAATTACCCTGAGGCTTACACCCAGGCCTGCTCATGTTTCCAGCCTCTGCTCTCTGAAGATGGGTTTCTTCTAGGGTGATTCAGAAAATTGGTGCAATTTCTGCATTAAACACTACATTCTTTTTTTTTTTTTTTTTTTTAAGATTTATTTATTTATTTATTTGACAGAGAGAGAGAGAGACAATGTGAGAGGGAACATGAGCAGGGGGAGTGGGAGAGGGAGAAGCAGGCTTCCTGCTGAGCAGGGAGCCCGACGCGGGGCTCGATTCCAGGACTCTGGGATCATGACCTAAGCCGAAAGCAGACGCTTAACGACTGAGCCACCCAGGTGCCCCTAAACACTACATTCTTTCCCTGTTAATTTTTTTATTTCTTAACTTTTGTTTTCATGCCTTTCTTATCTCAGGGCTTTTTTATTTTTCTTACATAATATTTGATAGACACAAAACTATATATATATATATATATATATATATATATATATATATATATATATATAATCTATGTGTTAATGTGAAGCAAAATAATAAAATGAACACCAGTGAATCTCCCTCTGACCTGGAGAACTTTACCCATGCCATTTGGAATACCTCTGCATCTACCAATGGGTTTCTTTCCTATTCTTTCGTACTCATGCTTCCCTCCCAGAGGCAAATTTTGTCTTTACTATTTTCTGCCTTTAAAAAAAAATATGATGCATACCAAAGCAATGCATTTTTTTAGTTTTAGTTTTGTGTTACCTAAAACATTTGGCCACACACTGACATCATGCTGTTTGTATCAGTTAGGGTTTGCTCAGGGAAGCAGAACCCATGTGAGTGATAAAGAATAAGGGCTTTATCACAGGGATCAGAATTTAGGGAATTATGGAACCACAATTATGGAACCAGTTAAGCAGTCTGTGTAGATCTTTTTTTGGCCTCTCTCAGCTCAGAGTTGGCCAGGCCAGAGTCCCTATGTGGAGCTGGACATAAAGTGGGAGAGACCAAGGACAAACCGGAAGCACATTGATCTCTCGTGGCCTCCAATCTTGATTATGGGGGTGACTTGAAGGATGACATTCTGACCCTTACCTGGCCAGAATCAGAGAAGCTGAGGGAGAAAATCTGGAGGGATTTGGGGGAATTGCCAAGATCCATAACGATGTGTGTGGAACTGCAAATACACATGAGGGATTCTAATCTTCTGGGAGTTCAAAATTAGCCTTCAAAAAGCTCAGATAAATTTTTTTAAGCAACCAAACTTAACTAAAAGTATCAGGTAGAAGTATTCTAGGACATGTAGTTTGAAATTACTTAAATTGACAATGAAAAAATATGCAGTCTTTATAGATTTCTTTTTTCTCTCCATATTTACTTTGTAAGCTGTTTTGTGTAGTTATATATTGTTAATTTTCACTGGTATATAAATAGTTCATCATGGGAAAAATCTCAAGTTTATTTATCCATTCTCCTATTTATGGACATTTCACTTGTTTTCAATTATTGTCATTGTGAAGAATGTTGCTGTGGAAATTCTTGTTGTTTCTCCTGCTGTAACTATAAAAAACATTTCTCCATGGTTTAGAAATAGGAGAAAGTAGGAAATACAAATGTTCAGCTTTATAAAGTAATTCCAAATTGCTTGTCAGAGTGGTTTTGCCAAATTTATACTTTTACCCATGCTGAATAGAGTTTTAATTGAGCCACATTCTTGCCTGTTAATACTTGGCATTATCATACTGGTTAATATTTTCTAGTCTGATGAAAGTAGAGTAATATCTATTTGTGATATTTATTTGCATTTTCCTGATTGTCAATGAAACTGAATATATTTTCACATTTATTCCCCAATTCTTTTTTGTCTTCTGGAAATTCCTATTTATTTAACTTCACTTATTTTTTTCTAATATGTTTTTTCTTTCTAGTTTTTAGAAGTTATTTACATATTTGGATACTAATATTTTGCATATTGTATGTGTTGCAAATATCTCTGTGGTTTATCTTTCTAATATATTTGTTTAATGACATAAATTTTAATTATATAAAGTGACCAATTTTAATGACATAAATTTTAATTATATAAAGTGACAAATTTTATCAATCTTTTATGGTTAGCATTGTTTGTATCTTGTTTAAAAACACATAACCTGGGGCACCTGGGTGGCTCAGTCATTAAGCAATTGCCTTTGGCTCGGGTCATGATCCCAGGGTCCTGGGATCGAGCCCTGCATTGGGCTCCCTGCTCAGCGGGAAGCCTGCTTTTCCCTCTCCCACTCCCCCTGCTTGTATTCCCTCTCTTTCTCGCTGTGTCTCTCTCTGTCAAATTAATTAATTAATTAATTAAAGAAAAACACCTAACTTATTCTGAGGTCATTAATGTATCCTCCTGGTTTATCTTCTGTTAGCTTTGAGACTAGGTCCTTAATCAACCTGGAATTGATTTGTGTGTGGTTTGTGGTAAGGATTCTATACATTTTTTTTCTGTATGTATAACTATTAGTCTAATACTTATTGAAGGGTCCATGATTTCTATGTTTTGCATGGCCATCTCTATCATATATCATTTCAATATGTGTACATCTGTTTCTGAGTTGTCAAATCTATTTTGCCAGTCAGCTGATATAATACTGTTTTTTATTATTATAGTTTTATAGTAGATCATGCTATTTATCAGAGAAAATACCTACACTTTATTCCTCCTCTTCAGGAGTGTGTTGGCCAAAAAAACAAAAAACAAAAAACTGTCCAGCTTTCAGTTCTGTATGTAAGGTTCTCAGAAGGCTCCACTGTGTCCTAGTGACAAGTAAAAAGGTGAGCAGAATGAACTGAAAAATTCGCAAGTCTTTTAGGATCCATAAGCCAGGTGAAGACATAGGGCAAACTGCTGCCCTCAAGATTAGAGAGACAAACAACTGGATTTAGGGAGCTGTGGCTTACCAGAACAGACACTCAGGAGTGGAAATTGCTGTGAGAACCAGTGCCAGGGTAGGAAAACTTGATCTGTAATTGGTGAGCTGCTGGAAGCTCCAGGTGGACAACAAATTTCAGAGAAAATCCGCTTCTACTTTAGCAGGGGGAAGGGAAAAGGAACCATTTTGAAAAATGCCAGAGCTCTCGGCTGTTCTTAACAAAGTCTCCCCTTAGGAGAAACTAGATAACCAGAGCCCAGTTGACCTGGAGGAAGGGAAATACCCAACTACAGTCAGTTCTAGCTTTCCATGTGGGAGAAGGGAAATACTAAATGAAAATGGAAATACACCTTATCAAAAATTTTTAAAAGATTTTATTTATTTATTTGTGAGAGTGAGAGAGAGGGAGAGTGCACAAGCAGGTGGAGTGGCAGGCAAAGGGAGAAGCAGGCTCCCCACTGAGCAGGGAGCCCAATGATGTGGGGCTCGATCCCAGGATCCTGGGATCATGACCTGAGCCAAAGGCAGATGCTTAACTGACTAAACCACCCAGACGTCCCCACTTTGTCAAAATTTGTGAGATGTAGTGAAAGCAATGCTTAGAGGTAAATTTATACATTGAATGCATGCATTAGAAAAGAAGAAAGATCTTTTTTTAAAAAATCCAAGTTTCCACCATATGAAAGTAGAAGAGAAAATTAAATCCAAAATATACATAAGAAAATAAATAATAAGAATTAGAGCAGAAATCAATAGTGAAAAGAAATAACCACAAAAGCTAGTTCTTTGAAAAATCAGTAAGATCAATAAGCCTCTAGCCAGGCTAATTAAGAAGAAGGGGTGGTGGGGGTGAGAGAGGTAAGGAGAGAGAGAAAAAGAGAAAGAGAGAGAGAAAGGACACTAAATTGCTAATATCGGAAATGAAAGAGGAGACATTACTACCAACCCAATGGACATTAAAAGGATAATAAAAGACTTCTATGAACAGTTTTATGTCCACAAATTTTATAGCCTACACGAAATGGGTGAATTTCTTGAAAGACACATTTGCCAAAACTCACACAAGAAAAATAGACAACCTGAATAGATCTATATCTATTTTTTTTTTTAAAGATTTTACTTATTTATTTGACAGAGAGAGACACAGCGAGAGAGAGAGCACAAGCAGGGGGAGTGGGAGAGGGAGAAGCAGGCTTCCCGCGGAGCAGGGAGCCCGATGCAGGGCTCGATCCCAGGACCCTGGGATCATGACCTGAGCCGAAGGCAGACGCTTAACGACTGAGCCACCCAGGCGCCCCTAAATCTATATCTATTAAAGGAATTGGGTAGATAATTAATAATCTTCAAAACCAGAAAACAATAGGCCCGGATGGGTTCACTGGTAAATTCTGCCAAACATTTAAGGAAGAAATTATGCCAGATCTCTATAGTCTCTTTCAGAGTATGCAAGCAGAGGGAATACTTCTTAAGTCACTCTATGAGGCCAACATTACCCTAATGCCAAAACCAAAGACATTACAAGAAAAGAAAACTAAAGACCAGTATCTCTCAGGGGCATAGATGCAAAAATCCTCAGCAAAATAGTAGCAAATCAGATCCAACAATGTATAGAAAGAATTGTATACCATGACCAAGTGGCATTTATCCCAGGTGTGCAAGGGTGGTTTAACATTGAAAATCAATTAATGTAATCCATCACATCAACAAGCTACAGGAAAAAAACCACGTGATCATATCAATAGAAGCAGAAAAAGCATTTGACAAAATCTAACACCCATTCATGAAAAAAAAGAGAGAGAGAGAAACTTGCAGTGAACTAGGAATAGAAGAGAAGTTCCTCAATTTGATACAGAATATCTACAAAAAAATCTCGAGCTAACACCATACTTATTGGTGGGAAATTTGAATCTTTCCTACAAAGACTAAACACAAGGCAGGGATGTCCCCTCTCATCACTCATTTTCAACATTGTATTGGAAGTCCTAGCCAATTCAATTAGAAAAGAAAAGGAAGTAAGTGGTATAGAGATTGGGAAGGAAGAAATAAAACTGCCTTTCTTCATTGATGACATGATAATTTATGTAGAAAATCTAAAAGAATTAACAACAACAAAAAGTTCCTGGAACTAATTAGTGATTATAGCAAGCACATTTGCGGGATTCAAGGTTAATATGCAAAAATCAATTGCTTTCCTATGTACCAACAATGAGCAAGTAGAATTTGGAATTAAAAACAATACCATTTACATTAATATTCAAAATATGAAATACTTGGGGCATCTGGGTGGCTCAATTGGTTAAGCAACTGCCTTTGGCTCAGGTCATGATCCTGGAGTCATGGGATCGAGTTCTGCATCAGGCTCCCTGCTTCTCCCTCTGACCCTCCCCCCTCTCATGCGTACTCTCTCTCTTCTCATTCTCTCTCTCTCAAATAAATAAAATCTTAAAAAAAATATGAAATACATAGGTCTAAATCTAACACAATATGTACAAGGTCTATATGTAGAAAACTACAAATTCCAATGAATGAAATCAAAGAACTAAATAGAGAGATATTTTATAATCATGGATAGGAAGACTCAATATTATCTAAAGATACCAGTTGATCTATAGATTCAGTGCAATCCCAATCAAAATCCTAGGACATTATTTTGTGGATATCAACAAAGTGATTCTAAAGTTTATAGGAGAGACAAAAGACCCAGAATAGCCAACATAATATTGATGGAAAAAACAAAATTGGAGGATTGAAGCTATCCAACTTTAAGATTTACTATAAAGCTGCATTAATGAAGACAATGTGATATCAATGAAAGAATAGATAATAGATCAATGGAACAGAGTAAAGAGCTCAGAAACTGACACAAATAAATATAGTCAATTGATCTTTGTCAAAGGGACAGAGTCAATACAATGGAGCCAAGTAGTCTTTTCAGCAAATGGTGGTGGAATAATTGGAAATCCACATGCAAAAATCTAAATATAGATACAGACCTTACATTTTTCACAAAATTTAACTACAAATGGATCATAGATCTAAGTGTAAAACACAAAACTGTAAAGATGACATAGGAGAAAACCTAGATGAACCTCGGGTATGGATGTAACCTTTGAGATACAACACCGAAGGCATGATCTATGAAAGAAATAATTGATAAGTTGGACTTCATTAGAGTTAAAAACTTCTGTTCTGCAAAAAACAGTATCAAGAGAATGAAAAGACAAGCCAAAGACTAGGGAAAATATTTGCAAAAGACACATCTGATAAAGGACTGTTATTCAAAATACACAAAGGACTCTTAAAACTCAACAATAAAAACACAACAGATTAAAAAATGGGCCGAAGACCTTAACAGACACCTCAACAAAGAAAATACACAGATACTAAATAATCATATGAAAAGATGATGTATATCATATGTCATTAGGGAAATGCACATTAAACAACCATGCAATACCACTATATACTTACCAGAATGGCCAAAATCCAGAACACTGACACCACCAAAAGCTGGTGAGGATGTGGAGCAACAAGGAACTCTCATTCATTGCTAGTGGGAATGCAAAATGGCACAGTCACTTTGGAAGACACTTCTGCAGTTTCTAGCAAAACTAAACATAATCTTACCATACAATCCAGCAGTCATGCTCCTTGATAGTTACCTAAAGCAGTTGAAAACTTATATCTACCAGAAACCTGCACATGGATGTTTATAGCAGCTTTATTCATAATTAATAAAACTTGGATGCAGTCAAGATGTCCTTTAGTAGGTGAATGTATAAATAAATTGTGGTACAGCCAGACAGTGGAATATTATTCAGTACTAAAAAGAAAGGCGCTATCAAGCCATGAAAAGACGTGGAGGAACCTTAAATACCTAGTACTAAGTGAAAGCAGTCAATTTGAAAAAGCTACATACTGTCTGATTCCAACTATACTATACGATATTCTGAGAAAGACAAATCTATGGGGATAGTAAAAAATCAATGGTTGCCAAGGATTGGAGTGGAGGGGAGGGATAAATAGGCAGAACAAAGAGGATCGTGTTTAGGGTCGTGGAATTTTTCTGTATGATACTGTAATGATGGATACATACCATTATACATTTATTCAAACCTATAGCATGTACAACATCAAGAATGAACCCTAAGGTAAACTATCACTTCGGGTGATTATGATGTGTCAGTGTAGGTTCATCAGTTGTAACAAAAGTGCCACTGTGATGGGAAATGTTGGTATTGGAAGAGGCTCTGTGTGAGGGAAGAGGATATATGGGAAATCTCAGTACCTCCTTCCCACAATTTTGCTGTGAACCTAAAACTGCTCTAAAAAATTGTGTTTATATAAAAAAAGAAAAAAATGACTTATGACATGATCCACTTGATCAAGACAGTTGATTTTGGACCACTTTAGTTTTGTCCAAGGCCTCTGGCTAAATCCATGAATCTCAGGTTCATCTTCTCTGTCTTGCTAATGGCCCAGGATTTGGAGTGATGATCTTAACATTTGCCTTTAGGGTATCTCTGCTTCCCTCCCTTCGAGATTCAGCAAACTTTTTCAATATTTTAGTTCCTTAGAGATTTTCCTCAAATTTTCAGGAGACTAGCATGCAATAAAAACAATGTTTTATGGAAACCCCCACTTACTTTCCTAGTGAGAGGGCTCTTTAATATATTTAATATACAATTCTTCCAGAATTACAAGTCCTCCAGATTTCTTATGTTGCAATCTTAAAATTCTTGAGCCAAAAATGTCATATTTTGAATTGACTGATGACCTCTGAAATGGTAATTTTTACTTGTGAGTTAGGGTCAGTGAAAGTGACCAAACACTTTAGCTTCTGCCATTAAAATCAATTGACTCAGATGCACTTCCTCTTTTTTTATTGTACATTACTACCAAAATTGAAAAGAACTGTGTATCTAGATAGCTAGCAGCCCTTAACTTCTTTCTCTCTTATTTAAAAATTACAAATCAGAGATTATTTGCTCTCTAAATAGGGTTATACTAATCAATAATAGTGAAAAGCCATGTCAAAATGAGAAAGGAAGTCAAGAAAATCTCAATGTCAGTGGTTTATTTCCAGAACTTTAAAAAACAAGCTAGAATGTAGATATGCCTCAATGGTATCCCCAAAACTAAGTATCTGAAACAAGCAAACAAAACTAGATTATTATGTTACATGTTACTCAATGTCAAGCTTCATTAGGATTCTGGGATACTTCAAATTAATTCTGAAATCATGAACTGAAAGTCTGCCACTGAGTTCTTAGCCAGACCTTGCTATTGATACTCATACTTTCCATGATTACTGCAGTAGTAGTCCACTAACATTTTGGCATCCTACTTGGATGTAGTTTGAAATGGCCTTTAACTTTGACTTTAGCTTTATGAGGATAAGGCCGGGACAGGAATCAGTTCAATGTTTCAAGCAGTGTCCTCGCCAGAGAGACTGAGCAGAATCGTACTGAGAGAGCGATCTTTGGAGCTAGACAGACCTGACTTCATATCCCAGTACACCATCTGAGGGAAGCTCTTCCGGACTCTGTGAGCCTCAGACAACCCAGCTGCAGAAATGGAGATCACAGTCCCTTCTTTGCAGAGCTGTTGTGAGAATGAAGCGAGATAACACTGTCATTTATGTTTGACAAATAATAGGCATTCATTAATAGTTGCATATATTCCCTATTGCACTTATTGGTATATACTTACTAGAGTCTTATATAATTCAGGAGAAATCTATTTTTTCCTAAAAAGGATTAGATAATAAAAGACAATGGTAATTATTGCTTTCTTCTAAGCAGTATTTATCTTTCAATCAGGGAATGGAGCAAGGGAAGTAGAAGAAGGTGAGCATGGGGATCTCATCTACTAGGCTGGTCATCAATATGAATCAAATTTATTGCTTAACTTTCTTCCTCATTTATTATGTAGTGATCCGAAGGGTTACGTGCACCCCGATGTTTATAGCAGCAATGTCCACAATAGCCAAACTGTGGAAAGAGCCAAGATGTCCATCGACAGATGAATGGATAAAGAAGATGTGGTATATATATACATACATATATATATGTATGTATATACACACAATGGAATATTATGCAGCCATCAAAAGGAATGAGATCTTGCCATTTGCAACGACGTGGATGGAACTGGAGGGTATTATGTTGAGCGAAATAAGTCAAAAAGAGAAAGACATGTAACATATGACCTCACTGATATGAGGAATTCTTAATCACAGGAAACAAACTGAGGGTTGCTGCAGTGGGGGGGTGGGGTGGGAGGGATGGGGTGACTGGGTGATAGACACTGGGGAGGGTATGTGCTCTGGTAAGCGCTGTGAATTGTGCAAGACTGTTGAATCTCAGATCTGTACCTCTGAAACAAATAATGCAATATATGTTAAGAAAAAAAGAAGAAGAAGAAGGTAGCAGGAGGGGAAGAATGAAGCAGGGGAAATCGGAGGGGTAGACGAACCATGAGAGACGATGGACTCTGAAAAACAAACTGAGGGTTCTAGAGGGGAGGGGGGTGGGAGGATGGGTTAGCCTGGTGATGGGTATTGAGGAGGGCACATTCTGCATGGAGCACTGGGTGTTATGCACAAACAATGAATCATGGAACACTACATCTAAAACTAATGATGTAATGTATGGGGATTAACATAAGAATAAAAAAAAAGAATGAGGGCTGGATTAAGATCTTTAGAAACCATTAGCACTGAAAAGGTTATGATATCACACCTCCACATATGTAATTAAATCAAAATATAGTAAACTAAGTAATGGTAAGGAAATTTGACAGTTTTTAAAAAATTTTAACTAAAAATTAAATATTAACTATGACAATATGGCAATGTTTCCTTAATATATCAAATATATTTTTTTTCTTAAAATTTCAGAAAAAATATCTGATGATCTATTTTGAGGGATTCCTAAATTTGGTCTGCCTTTTGTAGAATCTATCACTGAGTTAAAGGGAGGGTCAAGATGAAGTCCAGAATTATGCAAAATTCCCCTGCCAAGAATTTAAATTGTAGAGCAGGCATATAGAAATGGATAAAGGGGACCAAGGGAGAGCCAAGTGAAAGCAAAGGAGTGAATGAGTACACCTAGACATTGCCAGGGAGAGCATAATTTGAACATTCTTTCCAATAAAAACCTAACATTTATTGATAATTTAGGATGTGCTAAGCTTTGTATATATTCTTTCATTTTTTTCCTCACCATAGCTCTAATTTGTGCTACGATTAATCTCATAAGTGAATAAACTGAGGCCCAGAGATAAGTTGCACTGGGTTGCACAGTAGGAGGTTGACTAGCATTCCTGACCCCTATGCTATATTTTTAGGGAATTAATTTTTAAAGTTTTGCATACTTCTGGCTTAGCACTTCTGAGATTTAAAGAAATAAAAATGGATAAGTAAAAAAATATATCTATAAGGTTTTTATTAAAGACTTTTATAATAGTGAAATTCTTAGTTAATGCTACAGAACCAGACTTCCACAGACATTTATTTATTATGAGGCTTCCTGGGAGTCTCCAGAAGAATGGAAAGCATCAGGTTATCATGAAGGAAGAGGAAAGAAGCACACTGTCCTGTAGCTAGCAGATCTGGTCCAGATGTCCTCACAACTTTAGCAGACACTACCCGTGTTGGGATGAACAACCTCTAACATTTTCCTTCTGTACTTAATTCAAAACACCACATTCAGAGTCCCAGGAGAAGGCTTCCAACTGGCCATATTTAGGTTACATTCCAACACCTGGCTGTTGAACGAGAAGAGATCATTTCTTTCCTTGGGCATCTGTAATAGAAGGCAGTCTCTGAGAATTTTTCTCCCCCAGGACTTAAAACAATGGAAAAGAGTTACTTCCCTAGAAATTAAGGTGCTGTTGGGGAGAGGGAATGAAGCTTGGAAGACCAAAAATGAAAAAGGGACCACCAGACTACTTTAAAATTGAAATATCTAGGGATGCCTGGGTGGCTCAGTCAGTTAAGAGTCTGCCTTCAGCTCCGGTCATGGTCCCAGGGTCCTGGGATCAAGTCCCACATCGGGGTCCTTGCTCAGTGGGGAACCTGCTTCTCCCTCTGCCTTCCGCTCCCTCTGTTTGTGCTTTCTCTCTCTCTCTGACAAGTAAATAAATAAAATCTTTTAAAAAATAAATAAATAAAATTGAAATATCCAGCAAGGAGGATTAATGGATTAATTATATTATGCCACATCGTTCTAATAGAATACAAATGAACAATTAAAAATGAAGTTGTAGAACTATTTCTTGACATTGAATTTGATCACGATATACTGATAAATTAAAATTAAACTAAATTTAAAATAATATGGGGCACCTGGGTGGCTCAATTGGTTCAGTGACTGCCTTTGGCTCAGGTAATGATCCCAGATATCTGGGATCGAGTCCTGCATCAGGCTCCCTGTTCAGCGGGAAGCCTGCTTCTCCCTCTCCCACTCCCCCTGCTTGTGTTCTCTCTCTCGCTGTCTCTCTCTTTCAAATAAATAAATAAAAATCTTTAAAAAAAAAAAGAGTCAACCCATTTTTATGGGGACAACTCGTCTTTTTCTTTGCTTCTCCCTCTGACCCTCACCCTTCTCATGCTGTTTCTCTCTCTCTCTCTAATAAATAAAATCTTAAAAAAAATAAATTTAAAATAATATGTAGTATATGAATCCTTTCTTGTAAATACACAGTCACAAATACGTATTTTTTATGTGGAGTTCAGAAACACTCATTTTTTTCCCTTTTTTTTTTAAAGATTTATTCATGGGGAACCTGGGTGGCTCAGTCGGGTAAGCATTTGCCTTGGGCTCAGGTCATGATCTCTGGGTCCTCGGATCGAGCCCCCTGTCGGGCTCTCTGCTCAGTGGGGAGTCTGTTTCTCCCTCTCACTCTCCCTCTGTGCTCTCTCTCTCAAATTAATAATTTAAAATCTTTAAAAAATTAAACATTTAGGGGCGCCTGGGTGGCTCAGATGGTTAAGCGTCTGCCTTCGGCTCAGGTCATGATCCCAGAGTCCTGGGATCGAGTCCCGTATCGGGCTCCCTGCTCCTTGGGAGCCTGCTTCTCCCTCTGCTTCTCTCTCTCTCTCTCTGTCTCTCATGAATAAATAAATAAAATCTTTAAAAAAAAATATTAGAAAAAAATTAAACATTTATTCTTTTATTTAGAGAGAGAAAGAGAGCATGTGATGGGGGGTGGTAAGGAATGGGGGTGGTAAGGAGAGTGGGGGTGGGGCAGGTGGGGGGGAGGGGCAAAGGGAGAGGGAGAGAAAGAATCCTCAAGCAGACTCCCCGATGAGTGCGGAGCCAAGGACAAAGTGGGACTCTATCCCAGGACCTTGAGGTCCTGACCTGAACTGAAATCAAGAGCCAGCCGCTTAACTGACTGGGCCACCCAGGCACCCCTGAAAAACACTCATTCTTAGTAGAACTAAGTACTTTCCTAAAATTTCCTGACAGCCTTTTGTTCTTCTTAATAATTTTCTCTTCCTGGGGCGCCTGGGTGGCTCAGTTGGTTAGGTGGATGCTTTGGAATGGCTGCTTTCCGCTCAGGTCATAAGCTCCAGGTCCTGGGATTGCACCCCCTTGTTGGGCTTCTGGTTTAGCGGGGAGACTGCTTTTCCCTCTCCCTCTGCAGCCCCCCACCCCCCACCCCTCCACTCGTGCATGCTCGCTCTCTCTCTTAAATAAATAAAATCTTGAAAAAAAAGTAGTTTCCTCTTTCCTTGTCTCGTGACATCTTTACTAGGTCTCCTATCACTTATCAGTTCCAGTTAATCTCTGAGAGAGAGAGGAGTGGTGCATGTGTATGTGTGTGCGAGAGAGAGAGAGAGAGAGAAAGAGATCTTTTAGAATCAGAAATTTTCCCTTCCCTTTGTCATTTGTTTTTTGTGTGTATGTGCCAGTGTAAATGACAGAGGATTGAGGTCATGTGGGCTATGCTATGAAATCATTTCAGAATCATTGAATAAAAATGATCATCATTTGATTTGAAATAATTGGAAAATTTGGGTGGTTCTAATCTCTTTGCTTCCTTCATGAATTTACATTACTTTCTCTATGAAGGAGACACAATCATACTGTTTATTGAATTTATAAGAGCACTGGGAAAAATTAACAAAAATATTTGTAAAATGTATTAAGTAATTTAGGCAAATTTTATTATAAAAGCATTAAATAGTAATGATAAATTTCCATTTATAAAGTTTGCTGATTTTCTAGCATCTAATCTAAAGTCAGTTTTGAAATATCATCTGGTCTTGAAAACACATCTGAAAAGAGCTTGCGATAATCTGATAATGCATGTGGGATTATGCTGATATTTGTCACATGGCTTTTTAAAGGTAGTGCAAACTACTAACCACTGCAATGCCTCATCTAAATATCACCCTCGCCTGTGCTGACATGTGGCTTGTAGTTGGCTTGGTGTCTGGTTAGTGCAAAGAATTATTTGTTTGGACTAAATGTAATTTTGAGCCTTCCTGCTTTGCCTGGTCATAGGAGAATGATCTAATTCACACAGATTTCCTTAGTGCACCATAAATTCCAGAAGTCACAACTGAGCATATTTTGAAGTGAGAGTACGGTGTTAATAAGGTCAGGGGGATGGGTTTTATAGGCCAGTTAGCTTTGTTATATTTCTAGCCCCAGTGCCTTAACTTCATACCATTGTTGGTCAGATACGTGGAAGAACTGGGTTGAAGTTTACCTATGGATTAGTGGAAATCTAGTACCTATAATAGAAAAAGGAATCAAGACTCACACCATCTTCCTTGTGTGAAGCTGAAAGCACATTATAGAACAAACTATTCAGCAATTTTGAAAAAATATTATTTTTCTTGCAAAATGCAACATGGGCTAACACATGGCGATTTAAACAGTCTAGTAAATTGTTACACCATATTGGAAGAGATTTAAGAATGTAAGAATAAAAAATATACGAGTTATTGGGGTTTTATTTGGGCCTTATATTCCTTTGTTTGCCTGGAAGCAAGACAGAAGTCCTCCATCCCAGAAAAATTGCTCTTTCCTCCTTTATAATGCTGATTTCATATCTTCTCTAATCATACAGTGCAGAAGAATAAAACTATATTAATGTTTTGAAATATTGTAATTAATGTAATGAAAAGAAAATGAGATTGATTTTCACTCTTTTTTTTTTTTTTTTGAGGGAGAGAGAAGGGGGAGGAGGGGTGGAGGGAGAAGGAGGAGACAGACTCTTAAGCAGTCTCCACATCCAGCGAGGAGCCCAACCCAAGGCTACATCTCACAACACTGAGATCAGGACCTGTACCAAAATCAAGAGTTGGACGATTAGCCAACTGAGCCACCCAGGTGCCCCAGGTTTTCACTCCTTTTTGTGTGTCTATTTCCTATATTGTTTTCATTTTATTAAAAAAAAATTGCTGTTTTCTAGGAACATGGTAAAATGAAATCACAGAACACATATCATATTATAATACTTGAAAGCAATTAAGTAAGGTGCACAGGGTGCTGAACCAGTAATGTGTAACTATATGTTTCTATCCCATGTGCATAATTAATATGTATGTCAATGTATTGAAATCATGAGTCCAATATTTGTACTACTTTGAGTGTGAAGGCAATATTGGGACAGAACACATTTTGAACACTTTCCCATTTTACATCATTTGCAAAGTATTTTGTTAATGATTTCCCCAAGTTTTTGTTCTTTGCCTCCATGTGAAATGTCTTCTCAAAGTATTAATAGTCTGTAGTTCAATGTGGAAACAGGGAATTACTAGCTCTTAAATTTCCATATGCAAGTTATATAGGATGCTTAAGTTAAGTAGGATGCTTCCACTGGGATGCCTGATGAAAGCAAACAAAGGTGTGATTATCATCCTGCTGCAAACATGGATAAAATGTAATAAATTTTAAATGCACCAATGAGTTGAGAAGAAGAAAGGGAAATGCCAAGGTGCCAAAAAAGAAGAGGCAACTGATCCCTGGAGTGCTAAGTGCATTAATTCACCGTGCAGTTTATGGAGGTCTCAGTCCTGGAGTTGTATTTTAAGTCTCATGTAGGGGCTGAATATGAGGCCTGGGATTTGACAGCCTTTGGAGCCAAGATCAATACAAAAGCCAAGATCCCTGAAGAGCTATGTTATTGAGAGAAATAATATACTAAGGGGGAAAAAAATCCAACTAGGAATAGGGTACCTTTCTCTAACTGGGATCCAGGTGGAAATAGAAGTGAAACACTACAGTGGTCTTTTCTGAGAAATCAAAACACCTACTTCTTCTTCTTGCAAGTTAGGGATCCAAAGTGAAACTGCAAACTGAGAGATTAGCATAAAAGATGGTCCCTGGCTGGGATACTCTTGAATATCTTGCAGAAGCCTTTGTAAAATCATAGTGGAATTAGACTACATTATCCATGTCATACAGGAATCCACACAAAAATGACAAAAAATAAGAGATGACAAACAGGAAGAATAGAACCTCCAGAACTTTGTATAATAGAGCAATCTAAAAGCACTAAAAATGGGGATGTCTGGGTGGCTCAGTCAGTTAAGCGTCTGCCTTCAGCTCAGGTCATGATCCCAGGGTCCTGGGATCAAGTCCCCCATCAGGCTCCTTGCTCAGCAGGGAGCCTGCTTCTCTCTCTGCCTGCCACTCTCCCTGCTCGTGCTCTCTCCCTCTCTCTCTCTGAAAAGTAAATAAATAAAATCTTAAAAAAAAAAAACTTTACAAAAAAATAAAAACATTGAAAATGTTTTATTTTAAGACATAAAAGAAGAAACTAAAGCATTAAGAAGGAAATGGGTTTTTTAAAGTATTTTTAAAAGAACCTTAACCATATTTAGAAATAGGACTTTTAGGGAAAAGAAATGCTTCATTTGTTTCTAACAACAGGTAGGTAAAAGAAACAATTCGCAAGAAGGATATAACAATCTTAAACTTGTATGCACTAAGAATATAGCCTCTTAATACAGGTATTTGCGTCCACTTTTTTTCAAATATAATGAGGAATTTTTAAACCCCCTTCAGTTAATAAATAGATTAAGCCAACGAAATATTAATAAGACTGTAGAAGACTTGAACATTTCAATTAACCTTCTTAACCCACGGACTTTGGTAGACCCTGTACCCAATATTTATAAAATGTATGTTCCTTTCAATAATACATGGAATGTACCAAAATTAATTATGTTCTCAGCCTGAAAAAAGTCTCAAAAATACAAATGAATCAGTATTACACAGACAACATTCCCTGACCAAGGAAATAAATAGAAATAATTAAATAAATTAAAATTAATATCTATAATACAAAAATTCCTCATACATTAGGGAATGAATACAATAAATTTCTAAATATTTCATGGGTCAAAGTAAAAATAAAGATGTAAATTAGAAAATATTTAGTACTGGACAACAATGAACACATTTTATAACAAAACTTACCAGATGCCACTCAAGCGGTAGAGGGAATGTATAGCCTTAAATTCATTTGAAGAGAAGTCAGAGTGATGAATAATGATTAAGGCATTGGACTAAAGAAGTTAAAGAATAAAAATAGAAACCAAAGGGAAGGCTATAATGAAGATAAGGAAGTTAGTGAAATGAAATAGAAACATGAATAGTAGAGATCATCAAAAATCAGGTCTCAGTTTTCAGATCCATGCAAGTCTGTTTCTGTGTGTTCTGATGTTTTCTTTTTTCTTCTTCATCTTTTTTTGGGGTGGGGGGGAATCTATCTCTGACATTGTTTTAATTATAATGCATCATTCTAAAAGCTATTGTAATCAAGACAAAAAAGGTATTACCAAATCAGTGGACCAAGGATAGAGTATTCAGTAAATGGTACTGGTGTTAAGTAGGTATATGTAATTTGGCAATATGTAAACCTAGACACCTCTCACCAATATAAAACTATATTCCAAGTAGATTATAATTTCTGCAAGTAGATTATATACTAAATATAAAAAGAAAACAAAACATTTTAAAAGAACATATCTTTATGCAATTAGAGTAGGAAATACTTTTGTAAACAAGAAAAACACAGAAATTATAAAGGAGTAACAAGTAAATATATTCAAATGTGCTCAACATCATTAAGGAAATGCAAAAATTAAAACCATAATGAGATACCTTTAATTTCCTACCAGAGTAACTAAAATTAAAAGGATTGACATACCTAGTGTTGACATCGGTGTGGAGCATTTGGAACATTCACACATTGCTGTTTGGAGTGTAAATTGAGATAACTACTTTGTAAAACTTTCTGTTAGTTGCTACTGATTCTAAACAAATGCCACTCCATGACTAAGCAAATCCACGTATTCAATAATATTTACAGCACTTCTAGTCATGGTTCTAGTGTTCCTATCACTAGACACAACCCAAATGGCCACCAGCATTAGAATGAATGATTTGTACTAAAGAATGAACTATAGCTACTCACAACATGGATGAATCTCGCAAATAAAACGCCGACAAAAGAAACCAGTTACAGGAGTCGACATTGTATCTTTATAATCCTATGAGGTAAGAACAGGCAAAACTGACCTATCATGGCTGATGTCAGAATACTGGTTACTTTTGTAGAAAGCATTGACAGGGAGGGAACACCAAGAAGCCTGCTGGGGTGCTAGAATTGTTCTATACTTTGATTAGTGTGGTGGGTACACAAGTACATATGTAAAAATTTATATATACTTAAAACTTATACACTTCAATGTTAGTTTATACCTCAAGAACAAATTTAAAAAATTATCAACGGGTTCACTAAAAAATGAAAATACATGGGACACCTGGGTGGCTCAGTTGGTTAAGTGTCTGCCTTCTGCTCAGGTCGTGATCCCAGGTCCCGGGATCGAGCCCTGCACAGGGCTCCTTGCTCAGCTTTTCCCTCTGTCTGCCGCTCCCCCGGCTTGTGCACTCACTCTCTCACTCGCCCTCGCTCTCTCTCTGGCAAATAACTAAATAAAATCTTTTAAAAAAATGAAAATACAAGTGACAAAAAGGGTAATAATAATATTTACAACTATATAATCAACAAAGAAAAAAAAGTATAAACAATTCAGAACAAATAGGCAAAGGATAACAAATCGGCAATTATTAACCAATGGACAATAAGCTGAAAAGCTGTTTAAGCTAACTAGTAATTAGTGAAGTGCAAATTAAATCATAGTGAAATATTTAATATCCATTAGATAAGAGAAATTAATTGGTCAGATAACACAAATCTTGGCAAGATATCAGTTGCTAGAGGCTCTGAGGGGTTGCTGGTGGGTGTACATAGTGATATACTTGAGAGAGCAATTTGGTAATTCTAGAAAAGTTGAAGATGAGCATAGCATCCAACCAGTAATTTTATATCTATGTCTACAACCTAGAAACATTTCCCCAAACATTCACAAGAAAGAAAAAAAAATTCAAGTCTAGACTGGTTATTAATAAAGTGGGAAAACTTGTCATCTAATAGGGCTATAAATAAATTTTAAATGTGTTCTATTTATGCTACATACTATAATTTCTTAACTAAAATAAATGAATGTATCAACCTATGTCAATGTACATTTGTCACAAATATGAGTAAAAAATAAGATACAGTGTGATACTAGTTATGTGAAATTTAAAACACACAAACAACAGTATATATTATTAAAGTACATATACACATGTAATACAATTACAAAAATATTCATAAGAATAATATGCACCAAGGTCAGGATAGTAGATAACAAATGGAGGGGGGTGGGAATTTTACTGTATCTATAATTTTTATTTACAGTAAAATTTGTTTGAAGGATATTGTATTATTTTCATACTTAAAAATCTTAATTAAAAAAATGAGACTAGGGGCGCCTGGGTGGCTCAGTTGGTTAAGCGACTGCCTTCGGCTCAGGTCATGATCTCAGGGTCCTGGGATCGAGCCCCGCATCGGGCTCCCTGCTCAGCGGGAAGCCTGCTTCTCCCTCTTCCACTCCCCCTGCTTGTGTTCCCTCTCTCACTGTCTCTCTCTCGGTCAAATAAATAAATAAAATCTAAAAAAAAAATTAGACTATACTATGCTTGGAATTTTCTGTGAATTAATTTCTCTTGGATTTGATCGTATATTCTAGCACAGTTTTACAAAACTTAAGACCATATTACTATAAGGAATTTTCCATGTCTTGCACTGTCATTTTAATCCTCGAATAGCTTTTTCTAGAGACGGTACAGTGGAGAAAAAGCTGTGGCCTGGGAGAAGGAATTGGTTTTGCAGTCAAATGCTCTACCACGGAATTGGTTTTGAATCCCAGCTTTTTATAGTCCTAGATGAATCTATTCACTTCACTGAATCTTGGTTTTCTCATTTGCAAAATAATGAGTTTGGACTATGTTATGGGCTGAATTGTTCTACCTCAAAACTCCTGTGCTGAAACTCTAACCTGAAGTGCCTCAGGATGTTACTATATTTGGAGGCAGGCCTTTAAAGAGATGATTAAGTTAAAAGGAGGCCGTTAGGGTGTGTCCTAATCCATTCTGACTGGTGTCCTTATGAAAAGAGGAAATCTGGACACACAGAGACGCCAGGGATGCATGAGCACTGAAAAAAGACCATATGAAGGACACTAGACGGTAGCCATCTGCAAGCCAAAGAGAGAGGTCTCAGAAGAAACCAGACCTGCCATCACCTTGATCTTGGTCTTTTATCCTCCAGAACAGTGAGAAATTAAATTTCTGTTGTTTTAGCAACCCAGTGTGTGGCATTTTGTTATGGCAGCGCTAGCAATGTAATCCAATAATATTAATAATATCACTGCTGATGTCTTTTCCAGACCCAAATTTCTACTGTTGTTTTTTAAAGATGACTTCTCTTTCTTAATAGTCTAAAGCAGATGCAGATAATGCTGATAAGCTTGAGGTGGTCCTATGTCTTGCTTGTCTATTTGTCCCCCTCTGCCTCTAGGTGTTTGCTACAAATTGGTAGAATCTCACTAGTGACAGTACAGAATTTTAGTATCATACACAATAAAACTTGACTCCCTCAGCTTTACTCCCTCATACTTCTTCAATAGTATATTTGGTGTTTCAACTCAGAATGCGTGTGTGAGGATTGAAGTGTGGATTTTTCTGACCTTTATCTTTTCTATGATCATTATTGGTAAAATATCGGTAAGTTTGTATACATAAACTCTTCTAAACGCACCACTTTTTTTCTATGATTACAGTCTCTTCATGTATTCACTGCTTTTATTATCAGATCCTCCCCATTCCACCTTTTCCACATAATTATGATAAATTATAAAAATCTCAGTGCATTTGGTTTTATCATAGGTTAAATGATATTTTCAGGGTGCATAAGATAACATACATTGCGTATTTTCTTGATATCACAAAGCATGATAACTAGAACTCCCTGGAGAATTACTGATTCTAGAACTGGAGTAGGAAATACACAAGATGAGTCTGGATCATCTTGTAGTGCGAGAAAATAAGGAAATGCTCACAAATAAAATCCGTATTGATGGGAGTGTGTCAAAGGGAAACAGAAGCCAACCAAAAGAGCTCTTCAGGGCCCAAACTGGAACAATTTAAGCAAGAAAATGAAGCAGTATTGGATTTTAACCCTAAGTGTAAAATAAATATTCATGAGTCCATACTGTCTTAATAATATCAATATAACAAATGATTGAATAAATAGATAATGGTAGGAGAAGGAACAAATCTATGTAAAAGAACTCCAAGTAATTTATGTAGATACTCTGCCCTCAGGGAAAGGAACATAACTCCCCACTCCTTAAGTGTGGGCTGCACAGAACGACTTCTTTCCAAACAGAAGAACATGGAAAGAGGGGGAGAGAGTAACTTAATAGTGGAGACGCCTAATAAACACTAACTCAGGTGGTTAAGATCAACAGCAACAGTCATAAATTCTGCTGGTCGTATGTACCCTTGATGAAAATGGCACTTTTATTCCATGATATTCTTCCCCCCAAATCCATAACCACAGTAAAATCATAAGAAAAATACCAGACAAATTCCAGTAGGGGGACATACTGCAAAAACCCTGACCACTACTCCTCAAGTCTGTCTAGATTATCAAGCTTAACAAAGTCTAAGTAACTGTCACAGGCACCAAGAGCCTGAGGAGACATAACAGCTAAATGTAATGTGGCATTCTGGATAGAATCCTGGAACTAAAAAGGGATATTAGGTATTGATCCATCAATTGTAATAAATGTACCATACCAAAGTAAGATAGTAATAAAAGGAGAAGCTGGGTCCGGGAACTCTGTGTACTGTTTTCTTGATTTTTCTGTAAATCTAAATCAGTTTAAAAAAAAAAAAGACTCTTTTTTAAAAAAACAAAATCAGACTTCAAACCTAAGGATTATGACAACATTTTGAGCTTAGTGCAGATGATAATATCAGAGGAAAGGCTAAAGTATTTCTAAGACCTTGTATTTTAGTTAGCTTTACAGAATAAAATTAATTTGAGTTTGCCTTAAAAAAAAAAAAAAAGCTTATGATTATGAAGTCTACCCTGTTCCTGATACATCACAAAGCTTTTTCCTAAAACAGTAAAATTTGGGAAAATGTAATATAGTAAGACATTTTTCTATTACTTTTCAGTTTTGAAATTTGCCTTTTTTTTTAAAGACTCTTTTTTTTTTTTTTTAAGATTTTATTTATTTGACAGAGAGACAGAGCAAGAACACAAGTAGGCAGCGCGGCAGGCAGAGGTTAGAGAGAGAAACAGGCTCTCCTTGGAGCAGGGAGCCCGACACAGGGCTCGATCCCAGGACTCCGGGATCATGACCTGAGCCGAAGGCAGACGCTTAACCAACTGAGCCACCCAGGTGCCCCGAAATTTGCCTTTATGAATGTGATGTAGTTATCATTAATTCTCACTTGCAGATCTGCCTATGCTCAAGATACAGAGATACAGAGATATGCTCAAGGTTACAAAATTAGCAGGACTGAATGGAGACCTGAACTCAGTCTTCAGATTCCTAGCAGAAGATTTGGTCTACCACAACAGTGGTCTAAATATTTTTATGGTGTGTACTTATCAGTAAAATATTTTGAGAAGCATCCCCAAGCATATGTTTGTATGTTTATAAATCATGTGCATGTACTGCTAAATTAATTTTGGGTAAAGTATAAATTATACTCCAATGATTAAGTCTGAAGATGATTCAATAACACATGCATAGAAATTAAATTTCTATATTTTTCTACATACCAGGTGACTGTTCAGCCTCGTTTGTAAAGTACTGCTGAGTACTAGTGTTACAATTATTTATTGATGTGTAACAACCCATCTAAAAACAACAATTTGTGGGTTAAAAGCATTTGCATTTTATTATTATTTTGCAGGGTTCTGGGGTTGACTGGGCTCAGTTGGATGACTCTTACTCAGAGCATCTCTCATGGTTGCAGTCACATACTGATGGGCCAGAATCATCTGACAGCTCGCACATTCACCTAGTGCACCGAGGCTGGGAAGATGCCAACAACTGAGGCTCCTTATAACATTTCTGCCTCTCTCTGTTCTCTTTGTTTCTCTCCAGCACAGTGGTTTCAGGAATTTGTTGGAATTCGTACATGGTGGTTCAGAGCTCCAAGGCCACATTCCAAGAGAGAGCCAAGTGGAAATTTTATCTCCTTTTATGACCTAGGCTCAAAATTTGTGCATTGCCACTGTTGATTCAGTTATTTAAAAGAATCACTGAAGTCAGTGTATTTCCAAGAGGTGGGGACTTAGATTTTACACTTGCAATGAGTACAGTGTCAACTTGCTGGCAAGCCTTAAAATCTCCAAAACCAGAGTCTGAACTCTGGTAATTTTGTTTTATGAGGTAAAGTCCACCTGAGTCCATTGGTTTGAAGAAAGAAATGAGGTAGTGGGCGCCTGGGTGGCTCAGTTGGTTAAGCGACTGCCTTCGGCTCAGGTCATGATCCTGGAGTCCCGGGATCGAGTCCCGCATCGGGCTCCCTGCTTGTCAGGGAGTCTGCTTCTCCCTCTGACCCTCCCCCCCTCATGTGCTCGCTCTCTCTCTCATTCTCGCTCTTTCAAATGAATAAAAAAAAAAAAAAAAAGAAATGAGGTAGCACCCCATACTTCTGACAGCTGCCTTATTGTGGTCATTTTCACAAACCTACAGATACTTTCCTCTTCTGTAATTCCTTAAAGAGGAAAGGTGCTCATTGTCAGACTCCTCAAAACTCTTTCTCTCTCATCTGGGGCTACAATAGCTCCCCAGGGACTTTTCCTCATCAGCCCAAAGATGTCTCCACTCTGGGCTGGAGATAGGACTTTTATAATAATTGGCTGCAGATATTGTTTTCATTTGTTTTTTGTATTTTGCTCTTTCATCAAGCTTTAACATTGAATTATTGGTATCACTAATTATTATACTGAGCACTTTTTGACTCCTTGTTATTCAGCACACTTGACACGTTAGTCTCTGGATTGCATTTGCTCTCTCCAAGACCAGTGACAAACTAAAGAACATAAATATCGGGGCCATTGTCATCTACTTCATAGACAATTCTGCTTCAAATATTGCTCTCTACATGAAAACAAAACAAATCCAGCTTATGTCAAGGTATGGTATGTGCACCTCTCCTTGGGGTGCAGACCAAAGACACTATTTCTATTTCTTCTACTGTCCCTTTAAACTACTCAGTTAAGTGGTTCTATTTTTTACCCAATTTGATATCTTGGACTTAAAACATCTCTACTTTTTCTGATTGTAAAAGAACTCTGATCACTTTCAAATTCAAAAACAGCCTCATTTTAGTAATAGATTCAGGCCAGAGTTTTAATATAAATTTTTACTTCATTTATAACTAACTTCTCTCAGTTCTGGCTTGGTACTGCCTGGAAGTCAAATATGGAAGAGGTGAGGGCTTTGTCATTAGATTTTTTTCTCTTTCCCTGCTTTGAGTTTTGCTGCTTCCTGTTGCAGGTTGTCTCTGGCTCTTTGGAGGTGTTGGGAAGGAAGGAAAGGAGGAGGAATATATGGGTTCATTTCACTTTTTAGGTTTGAGGGCACCAGTGTTCTTATCTTCTTCCTGTTCATTGTACTATTCTCATTCTCAAATCTTCCTGACCCTTTTCCACACTCAGAAATTCTAGCTTGAGTAATTTTTAAGATAAAGGGCTTAAGGAAGTGAAACTTCTAGGCCATGTGGGTGTGGGACTCTCTAAGCATCTGGGGGTTTAGATAAACCTGAGGGAGGGAAGAAAGTACCAAATAAATGGATTTTGATCACTGAAATAGTAGGTTCTTGCAAAAGAGAATGATAAAGGATCAAAAGAAAAGATCATGGAATATCATGAGAATTCATAATTGCCAAGTTTTATGAGATACCTTAACTTAATGAGGGACAAAATGTTTTTTCAGACAATTAGTAACAAGGCTTAAATGCAGATTTTCCAAGAATAATTATAACAATTAAAGTCATTCATACTAAAGTGTAAATGGTTAATATAAAATCTGTCTTTGACATGATGGTAGGAGAAAAAGATCTCTGCACTTCTGATGGGCAGTAAAAGACAACACCCAACATCTGGATGAGAAAATGGCACAAAGATGTTTAAGGAGACCAAGACTGGCTCTTTTTTACTACAACTACCTTTGGATAAGTAAAAGATTTTTTTGAGATATGTGACATTTTACATGGCTGTGTTTCAAATGTTCTGTCTCAAAGTACACAGAAGACTTAAAAGGGACAGGGGGAGCCACATTTCCTGTGGACAGTAATCCTGATTCTGAAGAACACATGCAGTTGTTCAACAACACTGCTGGACTGAGAAATGAGGTCTTGGGAATTTCCAAAGAAGTGCTTTCAAGATAATAGAGCTTTACGGTGTCCCATTGCCTGCAGTGGAACAGCAGGATAGGTGGTTTTCTCTCTCAAAAGGACTGAGCCTCTAAAACCTAACAATGAAGGAACTGAGGCTTTGGAGTTGTTTTAAGGAAACACACACAAACACACACACACACATTCCTGTCACAGTTCACATCACTTCAGGATTGACATTATTTACTTTTATTTGTTTTGTTTTGTTTTCCAGTTTTGGTGGTGTTGGTAAATGAATGTCACTTGGGAGATCAAGTCTTCGTAGCAGGAGGAAAGCAGAGACATGAAGCAACTATGTGGAAAATTCAGGGAGATCTGCCACTCGTGCATTAACATAGGCATTTCTTTCCAGAAGCTGCTAAGGACCTGCCAGTGCTAAGAAACTCCTTTTGAAAGAACTTGAACTATTCATTCTTTACCTTGGAGTCTTTCATCTCCAGCATTTTCATGATTATTGGCTCTCTCATTATTTGCCATTTCATAAAAGAATTTCAAAAATTGCAAACATTACAGTTCATTTGAGCTTGTAACTTTTCATCTTTGAGCCAGGACTCTTCTAATATTTACCTATGGATAAGCTGAATTTTAGTCTATCACTAGACACAAAATTTAAGGGACATTGTCTTCTGTGCTCACTCATCTCCCTTGTCAGCCCTGCGTTTGGAGATTCTGTTGCTCCATCTGCTCTGGCCCCTACATCCTGGCACCAGTTTTATCTTGGCTGCCATTCCCAAGTAGCTTTTCTTTTTTCCACTCAGTAAATAGATATGGAAAACAGTGGTACTCTTATATTTTGGCATGGAATGAGAATGTTTACATTCGATTTGTGGACCCCAAATTCCAATTTTGGAAGCAAAGACTGATGATAGTGGTGAAAGTGGCAGGTGAAACTCTATGGAGCCCTACCTTGTGCCTCTTTTAACAAACACACCATCAACATCCTCATCCTCTTATTAGATCGAAGGGGAAACCCTCTCCACTATTTCTTTGTCTGGATGTGACGTCATTATCTAAAAAGATGATGAGATTCTCATTCTTCATTTAAGATAAGACTGCAGCTATAAGAATTGAGAAGAACTAGGAAATTGTTATAGTATATTAACAAATCAATCATTTGGAATAAATGCCCAAGATGATAAGTAGGAGGTCTCTCAGAATCATCTAGATAATCTCTTCAAGATTCTACTTGTTGGGGCGCTTGGGTGGCTCAGTCGTTAAGCGTCTGCCTTCGGCTCAGGTCATGATCCCAGGGTCCTGGGATGGAGCCCCACATCGGGCTCCCTGCTCCGCGGAAAGCCTGCTTCTCCCTCTCCCACTCCCCCTGCTTGTGTTCCCTCTCTCGCTGTGTCTGTCTCTCTCTGAAAATAAATAAAATCTTTAATAAAAAAATAAAATTAAAAAACAAAGATTCTACTTGTTATTATGATGACGTGGCCTCTTACATTACATCTATTTGACACTATCCCCAAACTAAACAAACAGGCATGGGAATGATTTTGGCAGAGTGAAGCAAATTCTTTGTGTTACAATGGTCACCTGTTTTACTAAAATCAGTAGAGGTAGAATTATGGTGATGAATTTATTTAGCTGATAGTATATAAGATAGAGTAAGTCTCATTAAGATATAATTTTATTAAAAAAATAATAATTTTGTAAGGCATTCTGCTTACTTGGTTTTTGCTTCCTTTGGACAATTGAATAGTAATTTTCAGAGCTAGCAAAAATCTACCTGATCTGGGTAGCTATCTAAAAAGATAATTGTAGATATTCTTTAAGACATTATAAGGTAATAAAAATATTTTTCTATGAATAACTGAGCCCACACTTTCTGTACACATAGCTTTTGTTACAACACAACATTTTTAGATCACTCAGCACTTAAAATTATTAAAAATATTCCTTTACCTTCTCCCATCGCCCTTCAACTCTACTTCACTATAATCACTGTAAATTATTTTGTGACTATATCCTTCCAGATTTTTTATTCGATGGCTTCCTTTATATTCTCTCTAGCCTTTTCTTCTGGAAGCCATACCAGATGAATGTTGGCCTCTTGGGAATTTCCTCTCTGTCTCTAAATGATGATTCTTTTTCTATTTTTAAACTTCATGCATTTGTGACATGTTCTGGGAAAATTCTTCCATTTTCTCTTCCAACTCACTGATTTGCCCTGTAGCTATGGGTATTCAGTCTACAGTATATCAAGGTTTGTTATTGTCATTTAATTTCAACAAATATATATTACTTCTTTTTCATATTCCTATCCCTGCTTCCTAGATGAATACCTGCCTGCATCATTTTAAGGATAATTAAATTTCATTTTAAATATTTTTTCTGATTGTGTAAGTAGTTAGTTTTACTCACTTATCAATTCCATCTTCATTTTTTTCCCTCATGGTATTGGTTTTCATCAAAACTCATCCATACAGTTGAGAATTCCACCTGTCAGTAGCCAGCTTGGGAGGAAGGGTGGACTCATCTTCTAAGGGCTTATACTTCACCTATTTTCAGCAAAGGTGAAGAGATGGGAATGATATCTCAGCAAGGTCTTCTGGTCCTAACATCTGCCTAATCCTCAGTGGTGTCACCACCTATTTGGGTTGCAACATGTCTCTTTGACCCAAACACTGTTCATTCCTGGAGACGACTCCTACTGTAATGTCAGGGGCTTGATATATAGGGGTGGAAGGTTGCAGAGTCAGCCAGTTTCTATGCTCTCCTTACAGTAACCAATTACTCTTGTCAATAGAACTACACTCTGTATAATAGTTGAAAGATTGCTTTTAGCACTTAACAATATATTCAGGACATATTTCCAGGTTATCCACCTCATTGTTTTTAATGACTGCACAGTATTCCATTGTATAGACATGTTATGATTTCTTTAATTACCCCCTTACGGATTTTTAAAGTTGTTTCCAGTGTTTTGCTATTGTAAACAAAATTTTGACAGGCTATTCTTTTCATTATTTTCAAGAATAGATTCTTAGAGTATGGTTGCTGGGTCATAGAATATGCACATTTGTAATGATTTATACTCCTATTAACAATATAGAAGAGTATCAGTTTCTCCATTTTTAAATCAACTTAATCTTTTTAATTTTGCCAAGCTGATACGTGAAGAATGGTATCTGACTTATTTTGACTTGTATCACCTACATTATAAAAATTTTCTTCTATATATCTTTCTAATTTGATTATAGTTTTGTTGTTTTCACATTCATGTCTTAAATGATCTGTCATTTATTACAGTATAAGTATGATATAAGAATTCAACTATTCTTTTTCATACGACAGCTAATTGTCTCAATACCAGTTATTGAATAAAACTTCCTTTCCCCACTGATGTGAAATGACAAATTTATCATATATAGATTCTAATATATACTTTCATTGTTTCAGAACTTTATTCTAGTCCAGCGACCCATTTCTCTATTCTTTATGCGTATTAGACTTTATATTTACAGTTATCTGGTGGGCCACATCTCTTACTATTTTTTCCAAAATTTTCTTAGGTTTTGTATCCACTTGTCAGATTTTAAAAAGAAAAAAGGTCAAGCTTCTGTTTGGAATATTGTTGCATTTATCTAATAATATAAATATAAATCCTTTATATCTAAATGGAGTTAAGTCTTCTCATCTTGGAAAGTCATGTTTCTTCCTGTATGTTCTTTAGTAAGGCTGTATAGGTTTCTTTCCTTTTCTTTCTTTCTTTCTTTCTTTCTTTCTTTCTTTCTTTCTTTCTTTCTTTCTTTCTTTCTTTCTTTCATTCGAGAGGGGGAGAGTAGGGTGGGGAGGGGCAGAGGGAGAGAGGAAATAGAATCTTAGCAGGTTCCATACCCAGCACAGTGTCCAATGCAGGACTCAATCTCACAACCCTGAGATCATGACCTGAACCAAAACCAAGAGTTGGACACTTAACCGACTGAGCCACCCAGGTGCCCCTAGGTTTCTTCTTACAGTTTTTATTCCTTTTTTTGTTACATTCATACTAAGACATTACCAAACTTTGTTGCTAATATAAATTTGTTCTTTTTCTCCATTTTATTTTCCAACTTTAATTTTTTTTCATAAAGGAAACCTATTGGTGTATTTTCTTACATAGACCCACTTTATAGAACTCACTTATTCTAAAATTATTTTAACACAGTAAAAGAAGCCATAAACAAAATGAAAAGACAACTTACTGAATGGGAGAAAATATTTACAAATCATGTATTTGATAAGGGGAGTTAAGATTCAGAATATATAAAGAACTCATACAACTATAACAAGAAAATGAACAATCCAATTAAAAAATGGGCAGAGGATCTGAATAGACGTTTTTCCAAAGAAGACTTACAGATGTCCGGGCGCCTGGGTGGCTCAGTTGGTTAAGCGACTGCCTTCGGCTCAGGTCATGATCCTGGAGTCCCGGGATCGAGTCCCGCATCGGGCTCCCTGCTCAGCGGGGAGCCTGCTTCTCCCTATGACCCTCCCCTGTCTCATGTGCTCTCTCTCTCTCTCTCTCATTCTCTCTCTCAAATAAAATAAATAAAATCTTAAAAAAAAAAAAAAGACTTACAGATGTCCAATAGGTACACAAAAAGGTGTTCAATATCCCTAATCATTATGGAAATGCAAATCAAAATCACAATGCGATATCACCTCACACCTGTTAGAATGGGTATTATAAAAAATATAAGAAATAACAAGTGTTGGTGAGGATGTGGAGAAATGGGAACCCTTGTGCACTGTTGGTAGGAATGTAAATTGGTGTAGCCACTGTGGAAAACAGTATGAGCGTTCCTCAAAATATTAAAAATAGAACTACCTTATGATCCAGCAAATCTACTTCTGGATATTTATCTGAAGGAAATGAAAGCACTAACTCAAAGGCATATCTGCACCCCCATGTGTACTGCAGCATTATTTGCAATAGTCAAGGCATGGAAGCAACTTAAATGTCCATTTATGGATGGATGGATAAAAAGTATGACATACATATACAAAGGAATATTATTTATCCATAAAAAAGAATGAAATCTTGCCATTTGTGACGACATGGATGGACCTAAAAGGTATTATGCTAAGTGAAGTAAGCCAGACAGAGAAAGACAAATACTGTATAGTCTCATATGTGGAAGCTAAAAAAACCACAAATCCAAACTTACAGATACTGAGAACAGATTTGTGGTTGCTGGGGTGGGTGAAATGTGTGAACGTAGTCAAAAGGTACAGAGTTAAGTTATAAAATAAATAAGTCCTGGGGATTTAATGTACAGCATGGTGGCTATAGTTAATAATAACATATTATAAATTTGACAGTTGCTAAGAGAGTAGATCTTAAAAGTTCTCGTCGCAAGAAAAAAAAATTTAACTGTGTGGTGATGGATGTTAACTAGACTTGCTTTAGTGATCATTTTGAAATATATAAATACCAATCGTTATGTTGTACCCCTGAAACTAATATAATGTTATATGCCAATTATATCTCAACTTTAAAAAAAAATCACTCCCCCAGCTGTGAGGATCATTGATTGGAGAGGGAAGAATGTAGTTGCTATAGTAACCTAGGCCAGAAAAGATGGTGACCTGCAGTACGGTCATTGTATTAGAGATAGAGGGAAGTAGAACACAATTCAAGTTAAAATGTTGGACTTCGATAATTCCTTTACTTTGCTACCACCATGCAATCAATCATGAAAGCCTATAGGCTCCAACCTTTCTCAGACATGACATCCTATTTCTAATATAATAATGATAATAATAATAATAAACATTTATTTATTTTGGATTCCCTAGGCATAAAATTACATCATCTGCAAATAATAATAGCTTTTTTCTTCTTTTTTTAAATTTTTAAAATTTTATTTATTTTATTTATTTGAGAGAGAGAGACAGAGATAGGAGAGAGAGCACAAGTGGGAAGGAGAGGGAGAAGCAGGCTCCATGCTGAGCAGGGAGCCCAATGTGGGGCTTGATCCCAAGACCCCAAGATCAAGACCCAAGTAGAAGGCAGATGCTTAACTGACTGAGTCACCCAGGTGCCCCAATTTTTTTTTCTTCTTTTACAAAATTTAATCAATTAGCAAACTCTTTTTTTTTTAAGATTCATTTATTTATTTTAGAGAGAGAGAATGAGTGGGGGGTGGGGGGGCAGGAAGGGGCAGAGGGAGAGGGAGAGAGAGAATCCTCAAGCAGACTCCTGGCTGAGAGGAGCCTGACACAGGCTCGATCACAGGACTCTGAAACCACGACCCTAACTGAAATCAAGAGCCGGCTGTTCAACTGAGCCACTCAGGTGCCCCAACAAACTCTTTTCTGAAACTTGTTGCATGAGCTAAAACTCTCCAAACTATTAGTAGCCCTCAGTTATATTTCTATTGCTCTTAGCTTCACTGGGGATCTTCTTAGTATGTCACCTTTTTAATATTTTCTCTTGGTTTCTTTTATATACTTCTTTTTTATTCAAGATTTTATTTATTTATTTGAGAGAGAGAGACAGAGAAAGAGCACAGATAGGGAGAGAGAGAGGGAGAAGCAGACTCCCCGCTGAGCAGAGAGCTGGTCGTAGGGCTCGATCCCAGGAACTGAGATCATGACCTAGCCAAAGGCAGACACTTAACCAACTGAGCCACCCAGGCGTCCCTATATACTTTTTTTTAAAAGTAATCTCTAGGGGCGCCTGGGTGGCTCAGTCGTTAAGTGTCTGCCTTTGGCTCAGGTCATGATCCCAGGGTCCTGGGATCGAGCCCCACATCGGGCTACCTGCTTGGCGGGAAGCCTGCTTCTCCCTCTCCCACTCCCCCTTTTGTGTTGCCTCTCTCCCTGTGTCTCTGTCAAATAAATAAATAGGATCCTAAAAATAAATAAATAAATAAAAGTAATCTCTACACCCAATGTGGGCTCAAACTCAAACTTTGAGATTAACAGTCTTGTGCTCTACCAACTGAGCCAGCCAGCCACCCTTTTTCTGTTGGTTTCTAATAAATACTAATTAGGATGCTTAGGAAATTGTCTTCTCTACTTTTATACATTAGAAGCATCTTTTTAAAAATGAGAAATACCTGCCACATTTTATCAAGTTTTCTCTTTGAGGGACTAGTAATAATCCTACATCATCTGAGGAGATGCATCTGGCCCGTTCTGAATTCTTTTTCTGTGTAAGTTGTATGTCTCTGGTCCCATGTGATCTGCAGTGGAATGTCTGCTACTTACTGTTTTATCATTACCTTTCATTTTATGCATATATATTTAATATATATTAAATGTGCATTTGTGCTAAATGTGCAATGCATAATGTACTGAATCTTTCTCAGCCAGTTTCTTTTATAAGACCCCATTTTGTCCAAAATCTCACCAAATGCTCTCTGTGGCCATATGATGCTGTGATTCCTGTCATGTCCCAGTCTTCCATTTGGATCTATGTTCTCTCTTTGGCAACTGACTCTGTTTTCTCCGTGGTAGCAGCAACCTCAGTGGCAACAGGAGTGGGGGAAATTTTACTTCCTCTTTGGCAGGAATAAACACTTCCTGCCTGGAATCCAATATGAAAATAAATTGCCCACTGAGCAAAAACATGGAAGTCAGGATATTCCTGACGAAACATCTTTAAATAGTCTCCCAGCAGTCATGGTTTTGGGTGTTACTGTTTACAATACCATAGGGGTCACATTTCCATGAGATTTTTGAATAATTTAGCAATAAAATACAAATTATTTATTCTGTAATGTCTATCTTTATTTTGCACTGTTTACACGCTAGCATTTTATTAGCACTGAGGGATGGTGTCCAGGTTATTTGCATCTTCATTTCTGTCATTCATGGAAAAAGAAAGAATGGAAGTGATTTGGGCATATCAAACAAGTTGGCATTGAGAATGCTTACAATTATAATCCTCAAGGTAATTCTTAAAAATGGGATTTTTTTCTGCACTCAAATGGAACTACGTAATTGACATGTTGCTGTGTATTTTCTTTTGTTTTTTTGTTTTTTTGTTTTTTTTTAAAAAGATTTTATTTATTTGACAGAGAGAGACACAGCGAGAGAGGGAACACAAGCAGGGGGAGTGGGAGAGGGAGAAGCAGGCTTCCCAAGGAGCAGGGAGCCTGATGTGAGGCTTGATCCCAGGACCTGGGACCATGACCTGAGCCGAAGGCAGACGCTTAACGACTGAACCACCCAGGCACCCCTGTGTATTTTCTTTTGTAACAATAGGTCCTACCAGTAAGAACTTCAATCATATTTTATCCTTTGCCTGCTATATAAAATGGTTCTAAAGTTACTATCTATCTTCCCTTGACCTTTTACCATGCTAGCTGTTTTGTTTTTCTCATATCTAAGATTGCCCCATTCTCTCAATGTTTCTTTATTTACTAAACTTTTTAATTTGGTTGCTGTTCTCTGAATTTTTTCCAATTTCTTGATGTGCCTTAACAAAGAAAACTAAAAACCTGAATGCTGAGGGCTTTTAAATGCCAGAAGGGAAGAAAAAATCATTTGTTTTTACATGTGTACTCTTATTAACAACAGTCCCAGTTCAGTGTTTATTTTTCTGGCAAGAATATTCATTATTGACTCATCCCTTCTATTCCTTTCCTTATAACCTTGAGGGCAATACGTAATGAACAGAAAACAAAACTTAAAGCATAGGGCAGAGATTGGGGGTCACAAGAAGGTGGTTTTATGGTTTTTCAAAATTAGCTTAGCATTTGTGATATTTGCAAGGCAAACAAACTTTGGGTATTAAATCAACAATATATTGACAATTATACACAATTCAAATGCCACTGCTTCTACCAGACATGAGCAGTGATGTAAATAAGATCACATTAAACATTCTTATTGCTGATGTTATCATAATTTTGATTTAATTTCTACAGATTGTTTTCTAGCTTTTATCTTTACATTTCCAAATGATTGCTTTGTGTTATCATTTCATTTTTATTGTAGATATCAGTTCATAATTCCTAGCCATCAATATAAATAAATTCAAGGCTATTTTATGGCACTTTGCAGTTTGTAAAAAGCTTTCATATATATGTTCTTACTTGATCCCATAGCTTTATGGGGTGTACAGAACATGGATTCTTAGTTCCATTTCATAGATGGAAAATCAAGGCTCAGATTACTTAAGAAGCTGTCTAATGAGTTAGCAAATGTGAATAATCACATGAATACCTCTTAGAAGAACTCGGGCTACTGCGTAAGTCCTTTGACTCCTGGTCAACTGGTAGTTCAAGTACACAACTCTGCAAGAAAAGTTTAGCTATTATTTTAACTCTGTTTCATCACTGAGTTCAGACTATTACGTCTGCAGTGTATCAATGGCAAGACTCAAATGCTGATGGAATGATGTGGTTACAGAAGTTAAGAAGGAAAGAATAAAGAAAGTCAAGGGAAGAACTGGAGAGAGTAGCATCACATAAATTGTCTCTGGGCATTCAATGGAACTGTTGTCATAGGTCATCAATCCAAATTTAATTTTTAAATATATCAGCAGATAATATAAATTATGCCAATGAGCGCGTATATGAATATCCATTACTTGTGTAACTAATAGTCCCAGTTTGTGTGTGTGTGTGACTTGTGTTTGTAATAACAAAATTAACCACTGCTACATATCTTTTACTCTAAACCTCAGACCTCAAAAATAATAACACCTCTTTCTTTTTCAGAAGCGTAATGCTTACCTTGCTGCCACCATGAGAGCTGTTTCTTACCCTGGAACCAAGACACAGGCATTATTCTTCTGTAATTGAGCCCTTGCCATGTGGCTCCATTTCTGTATGAAAGTCCACCCGGACTCTCTCCCCTGTAGTCTTTCACTTAACTTTGTCAGTACAGATGTTGCAAGCTTGGGATCAAAGGAAAAGTCACGACTTACATTAGGTATCATTCTTATGATTAAAAGTGTCTATAGAGCTAATAAGAAAAAAAGTCAACTGCAGAGATTTCCTAGCAATAGGTTGTAAAATGCAATAACAGAAACTCCCAATGTTTTCACTTTTCTCTCATTTCTGTTTAACTTCTGAACCTATGATGATTGTGTCAGAATATTCCTGAATTGTGAATATACCTAATTCATTTCCTTAGTACTAGCATCGTAGCTTTGAGTAAGTTATAATTATGGACACTTTAGTATAGGGCAGAGACTCGTGCTCCCCATGCAATTCTGGCTTCCATTTCTGGCTCACTGCCACTCTCCTGTGGCAAAGACCCAGAAGCCTGGGAACAGGAGAAATACACTATCAGTTCCCATCACACCGACCTGGCTTTTTGCCACTTGCAGCTGAGAGCACCTGAAAAATAACAACCAGGTTGGAGAAAGCCAAATGGGCCTAGTATTCCTGATTTAAACGGAATTCAGTTCAATCCATCACATATTTTTTTGAAAGTACTCTCTGTGACTGGCACAAGGCACTTTGTTTCAGATGAGACAGATGCTTACAATATCCTGTGATTAGGGAGCTTTCAGTTTTATGTACAAATAAGCAGTAGTTTGGGGGAGGTTCTTCTCACCCCAATGGGAGGATCACTTGTCCATCCGCATTAGACCTCTCAGCCCCTTTGTTGCGTTAGAACATGGCGTGAGACTCCAAGTGCTCTCTGCAGCTCCATGGGGGACACCAGGACAACTGGGGGGAAGTGGTGAACTCTTCTAACAGTCTTACACTCTTGGAGTGGCTGGCAGTCAATGACATTAAAGGTATTAAAGGTCTAACCCTCTTAGGTTGTGAATTGGCAGGGGATCATTTTACTAGTTAGTAGAAAACCCACTAGTACAAAGACTTTTTAATGTATCAATAGCAAACTTGCATTAAAAGCCGTCATGGTAATAAGACATCCTTTGCAGACCAGGAAACCCAGAAAGTAGACTGAAAAGTTATTGAGGTAATACCGTACTATTGAACTACACCAAGGATAATAGCATTGATTCCCCCCAGAAGGATATTGTAAATAATGACCAATTAATTGTTGCAGAAACTTTGAAAATAAATCAATGAAAATCAGGAAGACAGATCTGGGTGACTCAATTAGTCTGCTCGGTTTTTTTAAGAAGTCCTCCCAAGTCCTCTGTGGTCGGGGCTACTGGTATATTTGTGGTTGTGCCTGTCATAAGCCTTGAGAAATGTTATCACACTGTCGTGACCTGAGCGTGGGCTCTTCTGAAGGACCTATGCCTCCTTCTTAGCTCATTACTAAAACCTTAAAAACAACAAGGCTGACAAGTAGAAAGACACCTGTAGAAGTCTTAGGGGAAAAAAATTACACTTTAATGTTTATTTTGCTTGGGAAAATGACCAGAGGTCTCGGTGATGAGATGGGGTGGTCTATTGGTTTGGGAGAGTGACCAGGAAAGATCTATTTTTCTGTCTCCTGCTAGCACTTTTGCCATTTGCATTTTCCTTTTCTCAAGATGCAAATAGCACTCATTGGCTTCTCTTACCCTTCGTCTCACCTGTCATTCCTGCAGTCATGTTGAGAAAATGACATCTTTACAAAAGGTCAGATATTTGTCATATAAGGAAACTCTCAGAATTATGATCTCAAGATACAGAAGCAAAAAGTTAGGTTACTAAAATCTTTCAATTGAGTGTATCTGTTTGAATCATGAGGGACACACCCACTTTATGGATGCTTTGGATTACTTCCGAGGAGGTAAATCTTTAATGAAAGTTTTCATCCTTCTTTATGCTGTCATCTCTTTAATTCCCTAGTGCCTTTGAACCCTCCCCCTGCTTGAGGTTGTTTTCAGAATGTAGTAAAGTTATGGGGCGCCTGGGTGGCTCAGTTGGTTAAGCGTCTGACTCTTGATTTCCACTTTTTTTTTTTTTTTTAAGCATACATGCTTTATTGTCACCTTAGGGTTCTCAGGCAGGTGGGGCAGTTGCATGTCATGGGTGGGCAGGGAATGTCCCAATGGCACACTGAGTTGATGGCAGAGCCAAGGATCAGCCCTTAGTTCTCCTTCTGTCTCTTGACAGCCCCCCGATCCCCACTTGCCTTCGGTGGCTGGGATAGAATGCACGTGGGTCATTCATGGGCTGCCCTTGGGGCCTTCTCAGATGAATTATCTGTCCTGAAGGAAGGCCCCCAGCATGCTCCCCCTACATCCTCTCATAAGTGCCTTCATCCTGCATCCTCCTCTTTAGCCTCTTCTGACTCCTTGATCTCAGCCCTTGGCAGGTCCTGAGAGCCAGACCTGTGTGGGCTCTGCACTCAGCGGTGAGTCTGCTGGAAATTCTCTCTCCCTCTGCCCCTCCCTGCTCCACTCAGCTTTCACTTTCTCTGTTTCCAATAAATAAACAAATCTTAAAAAAAAAAAAAAAAAAAACCCACACACAAAAAGAATATGTTAAAGTTATGAGGCAGTCATTCCAAACAAGTGAAAAATAATAGTACCTTTAAAGATACGTGCATCTAACGGAAGATGTTCAAAATTAGCCAATTATCACCCCTCAATATTCTTCAGCTCCCAGCCAGTTTAAAGATACCCACTTTCGGCCGCCTGGGTAGCTCAGTTGGTTGGGCGACTGCCTTCGGCTCGGGTCATGATCCTGGAGTCCCTGGATCGAGTCCCGCATCGGGCTCCCTGCTCGGCGGGGAGTCTGCTTCTCCCTCTGATCCTCCCCCCTCTCATGTACTCGCTCTCTCTCATTCTCTCTCTCTCAAATAAATAAATAAAATCTTAAAAAAAAAAAGATACCCACTTTCTGGGTAATTGAAAATGACTGCCAATCTTTTTACACTGCTTATTATTACACCTATCCTTGTGATAATAACAGCTTGCATACATTGAATGCTTCCTGGGTGCACCTGATATGCATTATCTTATTTAATGTTCACCGTGAGCCTGTATGGTGGGTCCTTTTTTATCCCCTCATTTTACTGGCAAGTTGGCCATCCCCTTCACCTCCCACGTACATCACCAGCCCTATTGATACAACTTGAACAGTCTACTTAGCTCCACATCCAGGGTCAACCTGCTAGTTCAAGGCACTATCATCCCTCACTTAGCCTCCTGCAGTAACAGGTCTCTTTTCTATTCTGGCTCCCATCCAATCTACATAGTAGCCAGGATTACCTTTTTAAAATGCATATTGATTCACATTGCTTCTCCCTGTAAAATCCTGCTCTGTAAAGTTCTGTGGAAGCTGACCCACCATAACCCTGCTGTTCTGATTCCACCTGCTTCTCCAGCCTCATCTTTTGCCACCTTATGCTTGCTCATGCCACTCCAGACTCATGAAGGTCTTTCTTTCCTAGAACATGCATACTTCTCTCACCTTCACATGAGCTGTTTTCAGCCAGGCTGCCTGAAGCATTCCCTCAGAACTTGCCTGGCTACTCCTACTCCTCATTTAGGTCTCTGCTAAAACATTGCTTCTCGAAGTTTCCTCAATCCATCCCTCTAAACCAGGTTCTTTTGCTCTCTGCTCCCATAGCAGTGTTCTATATATCTGAATCAATCTGTGCCATATCTACTGGCTTCTCATCTACATGGATAGATTTTGTCTCAGACCCTTGCTGATGTGGGCCAAACCTGTCATAGTTTTGCACTATAAGTCCAAAATCACTTAACATGTATTAAAACAAAGCAATTTAGTTAACATACACTGTATTACTAGTTTTAGGGGTAGAATTTAGTGATTCACTAGTGTGCTCATTATATCAAGTGCCCTCCTTAATGCCCATCACCCAATTACCCCATCCCCTCCACCCGCTTCCCCTCCAGCAACCCTCAGTTTGTTCTCTATAGTTAAGAGTCTCTTACGGTTTGCCTCCCTCTGTGTTTTCATTTTATTTTATTTTTCCTTCCCTTCCCCTATGTTCATCTGTTTTGTTTCTTAAATTCCACATATGAGTGAAATGATATGGTATCTGTCTTTCTCTGACTGACTTATTTCACTTAATAAAATACCCTCTAGTTCCACCCACATTGTCACAAATGGCAAGATTTCATTCTTTTTGATGGCTGAGTAATATTCCACTGTATATATACCACATCTTCTTTATCCATTCATCTGTCGATGAACATCTGGACTCTTTCCATAGCTTGGCTATTGTGGACATTGCTGCTATAAACATTGGGGTGCATGTGCCCCTTCCAATCACTATGTTTGTGTCCTTCAGATAAATACCTATTAGTGCAATTGCTGGGTCCTAGGGTAGTTCTATTTTTAACTTTTTTAAAGTTTTAAACTTTTTTATTTGACACAGAGAGAGAGAGCATGTGCACAAGCAGGGGAGCAGGAGAGGGAGAAACAGGCTCCCCATTAAGCAGGGAGCCTGATACGGGGCTAGATCCCAGGATGCTGGGATCATGACCTGAGCCAAAGGCAGATGCTTAACTGACCGAGCCACCTAGGTGCCCCTTATTTTTAACTTTTTGAGGAACCTCCATACTGTTTTCCAGAGTAGATGTACCTGTTTACATTCCCAACAACAATGTAAGAGGGTTCCCCTTTCTCTGCATCCTCACCAACATCTGTTGTTTCCTGAGTTGTTAATTTTAGTCATTCTGACAGGTGTGAGGTGGTATCTCATTTTGGTTTTGATTTGTATTTCCTTGATGCCAAGTGATGTTGAACATTTTTTCATATGTCTATTAGCTATTTGTATGTCTTCTTTGGAGAAATGTCTGTTCATGTCTTCTGCCCATTTCTTGATTGGGATTTTTGTTTTTTGGTATTGAGTTTGATAAGTTCTTTTTAGATTTTGGATATTAGCCCTTTATCTGATAAGTCATCCATGAGACAGGAATCCATCAAAATCTTAGAAGGGAACACAGGCAGCAACTCTTTGACCTCAACTTCTTGCTAGACATGTCTCCAAAGGCAAGGGAAGCAAAAGCATAAATGAACTACTAGGATTTCATCAGGATAAAAAGCTTTTGCATAGCAAAGGGAACAGTTAACAAAACTAAAAGAGAGTCTATGGAATGGAAGAAGATATTTGCAAATGTGATTGTTTTTTTAAATGACTATCTACTCGCTAGACTAAGCTCCATAATAGCAGAGACCATGACTATGATAGTCATAGTTAATACCTCCTACACTTAGCACAGTGCCTGGCCCATGAAAATCACTAAATAAATAATTCTTGAATGAATTGAATAACTTTCATGAGATTACACAGTAGCAAGTACTGGAGCCAAAATTTGAATCCAGATATGTGACTGATTCCAAAGGCCATGTTTTGTTTTTGTTTTTGTTTTTTGTTTGTTTGTTTGTTTTGTTTTTTTAAACCAATTCTATAAAAGCCATGGTTGATGCAATTGTGCAACGTGTATGCAAATGGATGTATGGTCTTTTTTTTTTTAAGATTTTATTTATTTATTTGAGACAGAGAGAATGAGAGACAGAGAGCATGAGAGGGAGGAGGGTCAGAGGGAGAAGCAGACTCCCTGCCGAGCAGGGATCCCGATGCGGGACTCGATCCTGGGACTCCAGGATCATGACCTGAGCTGAAGGCAGTCGCTTAACCAACTGAGCCACCCAGGCGCCCTGGATGTATGGTCTTATACATACCTGATTTGTCTTTGTAAATCAGGGGTATGTATAATATATTTTTGTGGTTGTTGTGTCTTGTGCTGTGGATTTAAATTCATTGATGCTTAAGAGATATAAGCACAAGAGGCCATTATGAGACCTTGTACATGTGGTTTTAACTTTTGTGTTTCCTAAAAGGGAACTACTGATCATTTACCATTCTACCACCTGCCTCCTCTTATCACATTTTCACAATCTAGAGTGTGAAAAGAAATCCCTGGCTTTATAAGATATAATTCCCAGTGAAGTTTCTCTTTCAAAGAGTTGAATGGCAATTCCCTGCCATAACAAGAGAAGATTTAAAGACATAGACATATGCAAACTCTTTGGGAAGCTGTTACATGACCTCTAAGGTTTGTGTGCAATCATACTATCAGAATGATCGGCGAAAGAACCATAACAGGATAACAGCAAGCGGTAATGCCCTGGCCTAGTCACTGCAGAGAAGGGAGCCCTAGAAGGAAAGCTCTTCCTGTGGTTTCTGAATGGCCCAATTTATTCATCAAACAAAAGAGGAATCATTTTTTTTAAATTTGCTTTTATTCTCAAGTTATCAATAGTAACTCATTTATTTATTCATATGTTTATTCATGATGATTCCCTGCATCACTTACTAAATCACAGGTAACATCATTCTAAAGTATACTTGCATTCCAGTTTAATATTTCTCTTTTGAGTTATAAATTTAATGTAATTTAGAATATTTGGACAGTACTGAAAAGAAAGGTAAAGATAATTTAAAAAAAATCTCCAAGCCCATGGATAAACACAATTTTTGTGTCTGTATGTGTGTAAGGACATATGTGTTTCAATGCTTGTGTACACTCTTGCTATAAGTTATAAAAAAAAAGAACTGGGACTATTCTCATCTATAGAACATAGAAGGACATTTTAGGATATCAAGACAAAAAGTTTCACATGCCTTTTATTCCGTGTTAAGTGCAATGCTCAATCTTCATGAAGAAATCACTTGGATTCTCCCAGTCTTTCATTGGATGGATGGAATTTTCATTGCTGGTGTGATGCTCTTCCCCAAAGCTGGCTCTATCCACTAGGTGATGGAGGATATGTCAGAGAGGTCTTGCTTACAATTGAGCATCATTGGGACTACCAGGCTAGTGACCCTTTTCCCAGGGTCAAGATTATGAGCCCATGAAATCAAGTTATAAAAATAACTTTTGCCATTATTTTGCAATCACCAGATTCTCTCTTATTCAGTCAGATATATACTTACCAAACAGAACAATCATGAAGGATTGGCAAACAAAGGGTATTTTAAGCAAGTGGTATGAAGATGCTGCTCATTTTCTTAGTGCAGGGATGCAGCTCATATTTCCAAAAATCTATAATTGCTTTGTCAGATTTTGCTCATAACAAAATCTTCTTTCTTCTATCTTGATAAAATAAAGATACAAGAAAGGACCATAATAATGTATAAAGAACATTTTATCAAATTTTATTCCTGTGGCATAACTAAGGTTACATAGTATATTAGAGTACTTGGAGTGTCATAACAAAGTACCACAGACAGTGTGGCTTAGACAACAGAAATTTATTTTCTCACAGTTCTGGAGGCTTGAAGTTCAAGACTGAGGTGTTGACAGGGTTGGTTTATTCTGAGGTTTTTTTCCCCTTGGATTGTAGATGGCTTTGTTCTTTCTGTGTCTTCATACAATCTTTCCTCTGTGCATGTCTGTGTTCTAATCTCCTCTTCTTATATAGACATCAGTAATACTGGATTAGGTTCACCCCAGTGGCCTCATTTTAACTTAATTACCTCTTTAAGGACCCTACCTCCAAATACAGTCACATATGATTTCAGCACATGAATTTGAGGGAAGGGACACAATTCAACCCATAACACATAGGTAGTGAATTAAGGGTCTGGGGTTTAAACAATGGGTTTTCTGACTCCAGAGTCCAGAATTTTTCTACCACACCCAAGCTGCATCTGTGTCATTAATTCTCTTCTCCACTAACTTTATTCCATCTCATTAATCAGCTCTACTTCCCACCATCCCAAGGTACTACTACTTGCTAGTAAGGTTTTGAGGAAATTAAAGTCCTTCTCTTGAGAAGATGGAGTGGGCAAGCTGTGAGGAAAAGACGCAGCAGTCAGTGAGTGAAATGCTTGAAATACAGAATAAGGAGGTCATACAATTATTAGTCTGAAAAAGACATTTATTGAATGAATGTGAATTATTTGCAAATAACTACTAGATTGATTGGAATTATTCTCAATTAGTAGGAACTAGTTTAAAGAGAAAATTTAAAAAAGTCCCTAGGTCTATCTAGTCATTGTTTTATTTATTCTTCACCATAACCCTGTTAGGTGAACAGAGTTCCTTTATTTTAAAGAACTCAAACTCAAAGAGTTTGTGTAACTTGCCCAAGTGGTAGAACTAGGACTCCAACCCACTTCTTTTGATTCAGAGTGCAGTGATCTTTTGCTTGTACTAGCTGCCTCCCTATTCAGCGTACCCACAGGATGCCGTGTGAAGTTCTGTAGGTAATTTGTAGATTCACCACAGGATATGCTCTCAAAGAACTTCCTTTGTGAGAGATCAAACTGACATACTCCTTACCTTACCCTATCCATTCTGCCCCACCCCTGAAGCCCACAGGCACACAAATGGATATGCATATCCACACTCAGAAAGTCCTATTTTATGGAAATGTATTTTCTGAAAGTGCACCTTACTTAGAGGGGGGTGGACAACTAACTGCTACACAGTATGATTGAGAAGTTCATAAGCTCATATCTACCCTCAGATATGTCTCCACCTGTCTGCCAAGACACCACACAAACTCCTCCTAACTGATTCTAATGCCTCATCTATAAGAAGAGGAGAATTAGTTTAAAAAAAAAAAAGGTGGCTCAACAGTCACTATCACAGTGTTTTTCACTAGTGAGTTATGAAATTAAGCCATCATTTCAAATATGAAGTGCAGTAAATAAAATAGAAAAATATCAGAGTGTACTGCATGGAATTAGAGCAAATACTGTTTCATGGAACTTTTGTTTCCATTTTTCCTCTGTGTGTATACAAGCCCACATACTGGATCCTTAAGAAAAATGTATTTTGTGATGGATGGCAGTGAAAAAAGAAGTTGAGAAATGATCTTTTTTCTTTTAAACTAACAGCTTTTTATACTTTCTGAATTAAGTATTCTCTTGATAATATGATAAAAGTTATCATCTTTCTCCCAATATAAATGCACACAACTAGAGAATTCTTCTGGGCCCTTTTCCTCAACATTTCCATATTTAACCAGTAGTAATTTAGAGCTAAGAGACTAACCTAAAGAGGATGAGAGAAGTTATTCAATATTTAGTTAGTAACTCTTTACTGAATAAAATAAAGCTGTGGATACAAGGTGTTCAAGCCACACCACACCAGCTCCACCAAGCTAAAGTTCCAAAGGGGGAGAAAGGCAATCAATAGCTAAATGAATAGGGTGACTTCAGATAGGGTTAAGTGCTATAAAGAAATTGGGGGGATGAGATAGAAGCAACTGGAGAGGAGGTGGGAGAGATTAAAGAAGGCAGTTTATTTTGGGTTGGGCACCAGAGAATATGCCTCTTTTATTAGCTTGGATTGCTAACTAATATGCTTCATGCTTCTCCTGCTACATTACACCTACCAGAGTGTTTGACAACATTTCAAAGCACTTTGTGAATATTTATTAATTGGTAATTTTATTTAATTTTTTCAGGAGAGATGGAGAAAATATGTCTGAAAGTATAGATTCTGGCATCAGACTGCCCGAGCTTGAATTCTTGTTCTGCCCTTTTACGAGCAATGTGATTGTGGGCAAGTTACTTAATCTCATGAAGCTTCAGTTTCTTCAGGCTTATTTCTAAAATGGGGCAAATACTATTACCTACATGATTAGACTGTTATGAGGATTAAATAGGTTAATAAATGAAAAGAACAAGCATATTACATTTTCTGATACCCACCCTGATCCTTAGTGGCTTTGAAAAACAACCATTTTATGATATCTCACAATTTTGTGGGTCAGGAAGATAGATAAATCTCAGTGGGGCAGTTTTTCTAACTTATTCTTCTGCTTTATCAACTGAAGTCACTTGGTGGTTTTTAGCTGGTAGATGAGCTAAAAGGGAAGAGGGAAGGTGGAGACGTTCTAGATGGCCTCACTCACATACCTTGCATGTGGTAAGGATGACTGGAAGGGTAGAAAGGTAGACTAGAACTCCTTCATATGACCTATTCAGTAGGATTTCTCAGAATAAACATTTCTTATTTAGAGGCTCAGGGCTCCCAGAGAGAGTGTTCTAAGAAAGAGGAAATAGTAGCTGAAGGCTTTTTAGGGGTTGGGTCCAGAAACTTAACACAGAGATACTTTTGCCATATTCAACTGGTGTAAGTCATCACAGAACCAACCCAGATTCAGGAAGGAGTTAAAGACCCCACCTTTCCATTGGAGAAACATCAAAGAATTTGTAGCCATCTTTAACCTGCCACACTATCCATAGCACCTAGAAAGTACTAGATAAATATCTAAGCTATAATTTTTATATCCTGCTGTATCTTTAAAAAATTCTGGTTTTGTGTTTATTTCAGATTGTCATAGCAAAATCAAACTTTAACTTTGCTTTTCCTTTACCTCTTTTTTTTTTTAAAACCTTTTGATACTTCTTAAAATAGCCTTCATCAATAGGTGACAGTTGGAGATTTAAAAACTGGCACACCCCACACAGGCCATTGAGCATTAAGTGGGAGAATTTCCCTCCCGCGATAGCGACTGTTTTTATTTATGTCACAAGGCATAGAGAACTTTGTTTCAGTTTATTCATTGGTAGCTCATAATCCTGCTAATATCACCAATATGTGTGTGTTTCCTCTCCAGAGACCAAGGACTTAGAAAAATACATCAAAATTCATTAGTAAACAATCAAATTTTCCTTGACACATATACTACTTGACTGAACCCCAGGCTCTGTTTTCTTCCTCCAACACCAACAAAATCTTCCAAATTAAAAGGACAGAAATAAAAAGCCATATAAAAAGTTGGACAAGTTCACATTTTAAAATTTCTTGTAAAAGACCAAGGATTGTGCGGCATTAATCTAAACAGACATTTCCTGTAACCACTTACACCCCCTAACGAATCAGCAACTTAATGAGGGTTTTGCATTCTTATCTATTGGTTTGGCTGTTCTATTGAGTATTTATTTGCTTTGGCCAGCTCTGCCTATTCTGCCTTCCTTTTTACGTAATTTTTTCCCGGATTTAATACTATCCTGAGGTACACAGATGCTCTTTTTGGTTTGTGAAGCTCAAGGTCAATTTAAAAGGCAGGTCCCTGGAGAAGTGAGCGTTTGTGACTGGGTCATCCATTTCCCTGAATCTGTTACAGCTTTTGAGATGTATGTAAGGAGGAGAAAACAGATAAGCCAAATTGGTTTTTGAAACAAGGGACACCTACAAATGGAGCACTACTGACCATGAAAATGTAGCCTAACAGTATTTATTTGGAGAAAAGATCTATTTGATCATTTTATCCTTTGACTTGAAACTGAAATGTCTATATCCTGCTTTTATTAAAAAATTCATCAAAATGTAAGTCATTCACACCCCCTTCAGCCACACCCTCACTCACCCAGCCCCAGTTCTGTCTATTAAGTAAATTCTATTTTGAAGTCATTATTTTTCCCAAATTTCCCAGCATTGCCACTCCCCCTTCCAAAACTGTTCTAATTTGTGTAGCAAGACCACTTCATAAGGGATATTTGCTAGCAGGAGTATCAATTCAGTAATGGAGTGGCAGTTCAATTGTGGTGACGAGAAGCCTGCTTTTTTTTTTTCTTTAAGGATCGTCAAGATATTTAGACTCCAGGGTATACAATTTGTACATGAAATCACCTGGTTTTACCTGCGCCATTTCTTTTCACGCTTAGGCACTATACTTGCCTTAGCAGTTGGCTCAAAGTTCACACATCTGTATCTTTGAGTAGCTTTCAAAAAGAAGGCTGTCATTCCCTCTTTGGAAAAGAAGAATTGCCTTCTAACAAGTGGGAAGCTTGATATTCCTCGGAGACCACCAGTCTTCTCATGTGCGACATTATTCCAATTATTTTACTGGGACTCTTAACAGACTTTATATGAAGCACAGTGTGGTGGAAGGAGCACTAATTAGCAGCCAGGGGGACTAGCTTTGGTATTCTCTTCTGCTCTTCACTAGCTGCTTAAATTGGACCTGCACTTAACCTTTTGAGCATCCTCTTCCTCCGCCATTTAAAGCAAGAATGAGGAACTATGTGGTCTTATGGGTCTCTTTCAGTATAACAGGCTTAAAATATTTAGCTTTCGTATGAATTTAGAATGGACAGAGTCAAATGAAACACTTCAAGTAGTTTTTGTTTTGATGTACCTCTTAATGTTGAATTAAATCACTAATGTCTTTCATCTGAGATTTTTGCCATAAAGCTGGCCCTATTCTCCTTATTTCTCCTGACAAGATACTCTGAGAACCTTGCATAGGGTGTGAATATGGAGAATGTTGATCTGATTTCTGAGTTTCCATCACCTTTGCCCTACATGGTTGCTTTTCCAATCAAACTGATGTTCACAATTCTATTTCTTGCAGCAAACTGCTTGGCCACAGGGTTTGTACAATTTCTCTTTTTTCCCCTCAACACAGCACTTTCCCAGTTCATGTAAACTCTGTGTTAATTATTTTGGCTGTTAGCTGAGAAAGAAGAAAAGCTCACATTTGCTAAATCAAGAATGACGAAGTGGATTCAGAAGTGCTCTCTTTACAAAATGGTTTACACTCTGGAGCTAATGCAGATTCTCTCTTTGCTTCAATGTGTTGCTCATAAATATCGATTAATCATTTTTCTTCATTAGCTTATGTCCTCTCAGTAGTATAATGCATTTGACTCTCTTTCTGTCTTCCAGGAGAGTGGGATGCTATAAACTCAAGCTGACACTATCAGCAAAAGGACTCCATCAGTTTCTAGAGGTGGGGAAACAGATAATTAATGCTAGTCTCCTCTACTAAAAGATATAAATGTTACAGAGGGTGGGTGTTTTTTTTTTTTCTTATCCTATAAAACTTTGTGTTGTATGTGGCCCACAGTGAGAATGATGGTGAAATCATCCACTTCAAGATTCTAATTCTTCTGTTAGTTCCACACTGTTCCCTAGAAAAAATTTTCTGTGCCCTTTAAAGAAGGACCAGAGGCCAATTCTAAGGCATAGGTAGCTGTCAGAGAAATATAAGTGTCCAGGCAAAGGAGAGACTCTTCATGAGCTCTTCCCCTCTAACTACCTAAGGAATGTGTATTTTTAGGTGCAAAGGAGAAAATTAAGCTGCCTTTTTAGGTCTGAGTTGATCAGCATTAGTTTTTTTTTTTTTTTTTTTTAAAGATTTTATTTATTTATTTGCGAGAGAGAATGAGAGACAGAGAGCACGAGAGGGAGGAGGGTCAGAGGGAGAAGCAGACTCCCCGCTGAGCAGGGAGCCCGATGCGGGACTCGATCCCGGGACTCCAGGATCATGACCTGAGCCGAAGGCAGTCGCTTAACCGACTGAGCCACCCAGGCGCCCCCAGCATTAGTTTTGATAGTCAGAACTCTCTGGCTCCAAGTACGAAAGGGAACCGAGTTAGTTTACACATAAGAGGTGCTCCCAGGGCTGGGAACCGAGCTTTTATAAGGACCCAGGACATTATCTCCCTGTACATCTGTTTCCCCTTCGTGTTGCACACTGGCTTTGTAATTCAGTCAACACTGTGGGGAAGATAGATACGTCCCAGCTCCTAGGATCACACTGTCTTATTTCAAAACAACAACAACAATAACAACAACAGCAACAACAACAACAGACAGACCATACTAAGCCAAGGGTCTTTTAGCCTCAACTTAGAGTTTAATTTAGAATTAAGGACCCGCGTTTATTTTCTCAGCTCAAGTCAGTTGAGTACCCTTCTTTGAATTAACCATGGCCAAGGGGTTTGATGAGGAAAATACCTGGCTGCTGGGGATGTCTTCCACCACGTCTTCACCTCCTCCGCCACTATGAATCAGGAAAGCCAGTCAAGGATAATTACCTACAAGATGTTTGACCATTGTTGAAGACCTGAACTTTTGTAGTCGCACTTACAAAAGGAAAACCCAATATGTGTTCTCAGTTGATCTGCCTTTTGTGTGCTTGTCAAAAGGGGTTTTTCCGTTGTGGCAAAAGAGGAAGTAAGGTCCGAAGCTGATGCCAAGACACACTTCTATTACTATTTCTTTGAATTTTAGACACTATTTATTGACCTTCCACTGTGGAAGAAGAGGATTTTGTTCTCTTTGACGCCCAACATCTCTATCACACCAACATACATGCCTAGCTCCCTCACCCCACACAGCATTCTCACACAACACATTTCTTATGCCCGCCATAGAGTTATGTCATCATTTTGGATAAAACAATAATTACTGTTTCTATTATTATGAACATGTAAATGTTCTTTACAATAGAATTATGTAAAATATTGTGTTAGCCAGAATAAGCTAGTCTACACCACGATAATGACCAAGCCAGAACCTCAGTGGCTTTTGCTCATACAAAGTCCACTCCAGGACCAAGTGACTCCCCTGGGCAGTTTTCCCTAATGCATTGATGCCGTAGTCCAGAATGCTCTCTACTCTTGTGTCTGTACCAGCTCAGTAACAATCTCTAAGGCAAAAGAGAGAGAATGGAGTGGAAAATCCAGGAGATTTTCACTGCTTCAGGTCAGAAATGCTTAAATGCCACTCCTACTTACATTTTGTTGGCACAGACTAGTCACATGGCCTTGTCTAATTATAAGGATAATGGGATGTGGACTTCTCAAGAAAGGAAGGAGAATGGGATATTTGTGATGTCTATTGCATATGAGATTACTTTTTTAAGTTTTTTTTAAAACTTCCTGAAATTCATATTATACTTGTTTTGTTATTTTATATGCTTATATATAGGATATGCTAGTTTTACCTTTTTTTTTTTAAGATTTTATTTTATTTATTTGACAGAGAGAGAGACAGCGAGAGAGAGAGCACAAGCAGGGGGAGTGGGAGAGGGAGAAGCAGGCTTCCCACTGAACAGGGAGCCCAATGCGGGGCTCGATCCTAGGACCCTGGGATCATGACCTGAGCCGAAGGCAGATGCTCAACGACTGAGCCACCCAGGTGCCCCTAGTTTCGCCTTCTTGACAGTATTTCTCTTTTACCATTTTGACCAGCTCCTATTGGTACTGGTTTTCTACATATTAATATGTAGAAATACATATGTTTATATACATATAGTTTATATAAAGTATATGTATGTATTTTACATAATATATATATTTTTGGTTTATGTCCTCATTCTAGTGGAACACGTCTTTCAGTGATTACCTGAGAAAGGATAAATTAGAGATAAATTGTTAAATAACTTTTATGTCTAAAAATGTCTATTTTACTTCATTTTATTGATTAATTTGGTTAGATTTGCAAATCTAATTCGGAAATAATTTTCTTATGATTTTATTTTATTTAAAGATTTTATTTACTTGTCAGAGAGAGAGAGAGCACAAGCATAGGGAGTGACAGACAGAGGGAGAAACAGGCTCTCCACCGAGCAAGGATCCCCATGTGGGGTTCCATCCCAGGACCCTGGGCTCGTGACCTGAGCCAAAGGTAGACGCTTAACTGACTGAGCCACCCCGGCAGCCCAGTTTTCTCACAATTTTAAAGGCATTGTTCTTTTGTTTTTCTTTATCTAGTGCTGCTGTGGAGAAGGTTATAAAGCATTTTTATTCCAATTTTTTATATCATCTTTTTTTCCTTCTGGAATTCTTGTAGAATTTTTTCTTTTTTCTCAGTATTCTGAAAGTTCATGGTGATATGTAACGTGTATATATATTCATCTATTGTGTTGGCCAGTCAGTGGGTTCCTTTAAGTGGAATCTTAGGTCTTTCAACTCAGAAAATTTTATTGAAAATATTTTTTAAGTTTAATTCTTCTCTTTTTCTCTGTTAGGCTTTTGGTATCTCTTATTTGGTGGATACTGTACCTCCTATTCTGGTCCTATAATTTTCTTATCTTTTAAAATTTTATATCTAGTTTTTAAAATGTTGTCCTTCAACATTTTTATTAATTTTTAATTTTTCTTTAATATGGAAAATTTTAAAGGTCTCTTTCTTGTTCTCTGATTATTTCTCCTTCAGAGTTGACACTCCTTATTTCATGGATGAAATAGCTCCTCTTTTTTTTTTTTTTTAAGATTTTATTTATTTATTTGACAGAGAGAGAAAGAGAGAGCGAGCATAAGCAGGGGGAATGGCAGGCAGAGAGAGAGGGAGAAGCAGGCTCTCTGGTGAGCAGGGAGCTCGATGTGAGACTCGATCCCAGGACTCTAGGATCATGACCTGAGCTGAAGGCAGACGCTTAAATGACTGAGCCACCCAGCTATCCTTAGCTCCTCTTTTTAATCTGAAAATATCAACCATCTTTTTTCCTCTCTCCCTGCATAAATCGCTTCCTTCAAGTTGCTTTCCAATGTTGGCTTGTTTGTACTTGTCTTTCATGTTAAGGAATTTCAGATGTCTGGTGATTTAGAAAATTTGGGCACTAAAAAACTGATTGGAATGTTTGTAATATGTTTATGTGCACGTATGTGTGTTTGTGACTTGTTGATTGTAGGTTTAATTGTAAGGTGTTCTTATTAGGCTGTCTCATTGGGGATCTCAATATGTTTGGATCTTTTTTCTTGTTATGACTCAGATTCTCCAGATAAAAATCTTTTCCTGTTTAAATGGGATAAGCCTGACTGCCAGCATCCTCAGAGCAGAGAGAGATAAAGAACTAGGGATTTCAGAATAAATGTATAAACTTTTATTTAGATTCTCTGTTTTTAGTATGGATTACCTTATTTCAGATGCTTGGTATTGGTATCTCCCAATCCTGGGAAGCTCTGTATTACACTCCAATAAAATCTATTCTACACAGGTGTAAGCGACACAGATCTTTGGCTAAGTAGCATGGAAGAGGAAATCTTGAAGTCTGATTGTTCTCAAGTAAACTATCATACCCAACTAAATTAACACTAATTATTTAATATAATATAATGCCCAAATCTATGTTCAATTCTTTCTGATTATCACAAATATTTGTCTTTTTACTTTTCTTTTTTTTGATCAGACTCTTCATAATAACTGGTTGAGCCGCAAAAAAGCATAGACCCAGTCATCAAACTTGAGGGAATATGACTGAATCATTTCTGTCCATTTCTGTGGAGGAGTGGCATAGATAGGCATGACTACGTACCCATGATCACTTTGGACAGCTTTGACTTAACACTTTTATCTAAGCAAAATTCTTACAGTGCCCTGGTCATGCTCAAAAGTGTCTGGTTTGGACAAGAAATTGTGTTGTCACCCTAAGTGTAGGGACAGGTTTTACCACCAAAGGAGGAACTCATAAGGAGTTGCAATCCTTTAATTATTTTTCTCTATAAGTCTTAAGTCCTCAAAAGGCTTTACTTTTAAAAAATGGGCTCAGAAGGATTACCCTTTCTACTGGTTTTCCTATATTTGATTGAGGGATTGTATAGCTAGGTGACTTTATAATGAGTGTAGTTTGTTCTTCAAAGTATTGCTCAATTTTCGGTTCAGAAGTTAAGTCTGGGCATTCTACATTCTCATTTTACATCCCTGTATTTGGGGGGAATTGTGAGATTTGGTAATTTGGGGGTGGGTAGGATTCTTGGCACAGCTATTTTATAATTTTTAAATTAATTACCTGGACAGCTCCCTATGGCCAGCATCATCTCCCAGGCCCTACTTTTGTTCTTTATGTGATTTGGTGCCTAAAAAAGTCATCTATTTGGGGTTCCTCTTTCACTGTATGGATTTATAGTTCCCCATCTTTGTTAGGTTTCTTGTCAGTCTTTTCCCACTTGCTTTATAATATCTTCCAGGAATTCTTCACTGTTCTGGTTTGCATACCACCTAGCTTTCAAGTACTGTTACAGATTTATTTTTGTTGTTTTATTTCTTGTGTCAGTGGAAGAGGGATTTGAAGAAACAGGGAAGCTAAACTCAGGAGTGTTTGGTAAGATGTCTTGAGGGAGAGCCTCTATGTCTTTTTTCTTCTTATTATAGATTCTTGAAATTCTTGCCTGTTTTTCCCACTTTTTTTTTTAAATCTACTTTTCTAAAATCTTATAGAGACAATTTTCCAGTGGAAAATCTACTGAATACCAATGTGACAACAGCTGTACACAGGCCTAAACCATACCTGCTAGAATTCCTCAACCAAAGAAAAAGACAAGTTGTCCCCATAAAAATGAGTTGACTTTTTTTAAAAAAGATTTTTATTTATTTATTTGACAGAGAGAGACAGCAAGAGAGAGAACACAAGCAGGGGGAGGGGCAGAAGGAGAAGCAGGCTCCCCGCTGAACAGGGAGCCCGATGGAGGGCTCGATCCCAGGACCCTGGGATTCTGACCTGAGCTGAAGGCAGACGCTTAACCAACTGAGCCACCCAGGCGCCCCAAAATGGGTTGATTCTTTATGATTACAAGGTGCAGTTCTGCCAGAAAGCTAGGATACTTCTGGCAAGACAGAAAAAACTGATGTGATTCAGGAAGATGCGAATAAAAATGAATTGCCACTACATATTCAGCAGAATGGCTAAAATGAAAAAGATTTGTGTTATTAAGTACTGGCCAGATGCAAGGCAACTGGAACCCCTTTACCAAATGGTAGGAATAAAAACTGGTAAAACTCTTGGGGACACTGACATTATCTACTAAAACCATGATCTGGAAAACTCACTTCTAGATGTATATCCAATAGAAATACGTTTACAAGTACACCAAAAGACATTTAAGAGAAGGCTCATAGCAGGATTATTTTCAGTCATCCCAAACCAGAAACAACCTAATGTTCATTGTCAGAAAAATGTATAAATATATTGTAAATACTCAGTATATACAGCATGTAACTACTATATAGCAAGGAAAGTTGCTGACTGCTGCTACAACAGAGATCATTCTCACAAAAGTTACAGTGAACAGGGGTGCCTGGGTGGCTCAGTCGTTAAGCGACTGCCTTCGGCTCAGGTCATGATCCCAGGGTCCTGGGATCGAGCCCCGCATCGGGCTCCCTGCTCAGCAGGAAGCCTGCTTCTCCCTCTCCCACTCCCCCTGCTTGTGTTCCCCCTCTCGCTGTGTCTCTGTCAAATAAATAAAATCTTAAAAAAAAAAAAAAAGTTACAGTGAACAAAAAAGTCAAATAGAAAAGAATATATATTGTATGATTCCACTTAGAGAAAGCTTAAAAGGAGGCAAAATTAATCTATGGCATGAGGCATCAGGACACTGACTACCCTGGGGGAGGAGGAGAGGCGTGGATAATTGGAAGGAGTACAAAGTGAGACTTCAGGTGATGTCAGTGTTGTATGCCTTGACCTGAATGGGGATTTCCTGGGTGTGTTCACTTCCTGCTAATTCCTCAAGTTGTACACTGATCTGTGCACTTTTCTGAATATATACAATGTGTCAACTAAAGTTTCAAAAGAAACTGACCTGCTTAAAATAAATACCATTCTGTCCAATATACATGAACCAAACCAATCACTAAATTACTACATTTTTGTAAGAACACTATTGATACTCCTTATTTGTATGGTAAGTCAGCAATTTTCAGAGAACTCTCAAGTAAGTTATCTCATTTAGCTGCAGGGCATCATAATGAAGTATCGAACAGATAATTTTAGACTTACTGGAAAAAAAAAACACAACAGAATAGCTCAGATAGCTGTCCTTTGTCATTTGTGGTGAGCAACCGAGTTGGGACTGCAACCAGTGACTCTTCATACAGCTTTCTTTCGCTATACTTACCAGCCTCGAGAACTTGGACATAAGTGTTTCATTCCCTAGTAAGTCTTCTTGTCTCATAGCTATCCTAAAGAACCAGGCTTGGCAACTTACAAGTGAATTATGAGTTAACTATGTTTTAAAAGGAGCCTTCTTAGGAAAATTTTCTCACCTGCAGGCGAGATAAGACACCATGGCAGTTTGATTATTGGGAAGGAGTGGGGGAAGAGTGGGAGGGGGAGAAGGGGAAATACTTTGTTTTATACTATGTTACCTTCAGATATGTGGCCTTAATATCATGTTATATATGATAAATATGATTATGTGTAGACTCAGGTTTGTTTGAAGGGAACCAATCCTCTACCTATGAATGCGTTTATTATCCAGAATTCTAGAAGTTCCCTGACCTCTCCTATGCCAAAAGCACAAAGTATTTTAGGGTGAGAGATGTGGAAAGGGGTCAAATATAGAGCCCTATTGCTCTAGTCATCCCACCACAGGTCTCCTTGATTTTAAAACATCATCCTCCAATTTACATTTAAGTTCAAGTACCTGAGAGGATGTGGTAATAGCGAGAGCATAGAGAATACAGGTCCTAATTTGGGATGAGGTTGGGAATGCTTAGGAGGTGGGATGAGAGAGGGCAGTTAGAAATGAGGAGGCAGGGCACCTGGGTGGCTCAGTCAGATAAGCGACTGCCTTCGGCTCGGGTCATGATCCTGGAGTCCCGGGATCGAGTCCCGCATCGGGCTCCCTGCTCGGCAGGGAGTCTGCTTCTCCCTCTGACTCTCCCCCCTCTCATGCTCTCTCTATCTCATTGTCTCTCTCAAATAAATAAATTTAAAAAAAAATCTTAAAAAAAAAAAAAAAAGAAATGAGGAGGCAGGGAGACCACAGGATACTTTAAAAGACCTGAGGTTTATACTCATGTAAATAGGTTTATATTCATGCGAATAAACTAGAGTCTATACTCAAACAAAAAACTCATATAAATATCAGAAGGCAAGGCCCATTGCCCTTTTATTTCTGTTCCAATTTTTTTTCTCACGCTCCAGATTGTTGCTTTGTTTCTTATTTTCCCCTTTAAAATTTTCCTTGATTCCCCGAATCTGTTGTCTTCATGCAGATGCTATGTCTCTGCTCAGGCTGGATTTGCTCCAGACTCGAGAGAGATACCTGAATTTAACCATATTTCTGAACTAGGAAATCTTAAGAGAGGGGTTTAAAGACAACTCGGCAATGGCTTAAGATGATTAAAACAAAGAGATGTGTGGTTAGGCACTCGTTTGCTTTGTTTCTATTGTTCCATTCCTTATGTAAAATTGTTTGGGAATTATGGTTTTATAAAAGAAAAGTGAACTAATAGTTTTATAATGCTTTCTAAATTTTGTGAACATGAAAGACTTTTCAATGGAAATACAGCACAGTTTATAACATTCAGACCAAATTCCCATATGCTTCAGTCAGATTAATAACATAATCAGGAAAATAGTCTACAAACTAAGAATGTATCCTACTTGAAAAAAGAACTTGAACCTTATGGTATCCACAGCCTAATTTTAACTGCTTTAATGTGGGATATTTTCCCCAATCAATCTTTGCTGCTCTGAAGAAGCCATTACAATTTTTTGAGTAAACAGTGTTTAAACAAAGTGCAATGTTTATTCTCAAATACATATTTGAATTTTAACATTGTCCTTCTAGTCTGATTAAATGTGAATTTTTCATATTTAGTGCTAGATTATGAAATAAAGATGTCATTTAACTTCTTCTTTTTCCCCCCTCTTGGTCCCCCCTCACAAAGTTACAGGAAAGCAGTTAATTACAGTTTATAAATGGGGATCATAATGATTCAAAACATCAAAAATTCAAACTACTCACTCAGTTCATGTTTGGCTCCATCACAAAGCAGTTTTATTTTAGTATCACCTTAAGAGACTACAACGTGCAGAGGGTTCCAGAAAGAGATGAAACCCTGTGAGCCGTAATTACCTCCAAACCCCCTGCCAGTGTCTGCAGTTCCCTGGCAGTGCCCAGCCAGTCCGTGGGTTCTGTGCCTCATTCAGGGCAGGAGAACAGAGAAAAAACGTTAGAGAATGAATTCTGTTCTGTTTGGCTTATGAACTGTTTGGCAGATAGAATCAATGAGAAAAAAAAATAGACAAGTTTATCTTTTAAAAAGTGTTTTTATTGTAAAAATAATACATGATCACATTGAAAATATTGAATTTTTTTGAAAGAAAAGAAAATAATGTCTAATCCCATTTCCTAGAGACCACTATTAATATACTTTTTTTCCATTTCTGTATAGGTTTTTTTTGTATGTACATACATACAGTATACAATATATATAGAGGCCACTTTTAGGCAACGGGCTTGAGCAATGGAAACTCGATCAAGGCAAAGGACCCACAGTGACCCCAAACCCCTGGATGAATACAAACAGACCCATTAGGCAACGCACCTCAAAATATCCATAAACCCTCACTGACCAATGGGCTACTTACAACCAGGCATAGTTACCAAAAAAGGAAAAATTCTATCAGTCCCCATACCTCCTCACCTTCCCCCTTTAAATGCGGTCCCCCCACACTGCCTTGTGGCAGACTGTCTCTCCTTTGCTGTCCTGCCTGTTGCTCGCTTGTCGTGTCTTCAGTAAACTTCTACCTCCTTGGTTCTGCCTGAGGTGAATTTTTTTACTGCCCTTGTCGCCGTCTTCCACCAGATGGGGTCGCCCCACATTTGGGGGCCCCCAGCCGATCGGGAGAGACACCACAATATATATGTATTTCCTATGTGTATTCATATATATGTACATATGTGCATATGTTTTATAATTTTAATAAGTTGATAATGGATGGTAGATTTATTCTAATGCTGTTATATACAATCCAAAAAAAAAAAAAGAAAGCAAACAAATAAGCTAACCATTTCTCCCTTGCATATTTTAGGTTATTACTCATTTACTATATGTTGATCTCTACTCAGTGCTGAGAATACAATTTTTTCCTGGAGAGCAAATTAATAAGAGAGTGTGTAAACAGCCAATTTCATGAGAGTGATAAATTTTGTAGTAGAAGAATTCCCAGAATTACATGGGAGCATACATCAGGGAAATTGATTCATAGTGAGTATATCCGGGGTGTTCTTTCAGAAAAGATTAGTATCTGAGCTAAATCTTGAAGGCTGAGGAAGAGTTTTAGTAAAGGAGTGGTCTTAGATATGGGGGGTGTAGGCAGGGTGTGGACCAGTTCAAAAAGTATGAGAGCAAAGCACATTGGAAAAATTAAAAGCAATCTCCTATCACCAAAAGGTAGGGTAATGAAATAGGAGTGGTGTAGTGATGAATGATAAAGCTGGAGAATTAGGTAGAAGCAGATAATTAAAAATCAGTGTAAATATTTGAATTTCTTTTAGATAAAGTATTTGAGAGCCAGGGAAGGATTTTCAGCTGGGGAGTGGTGTAATCAGATTTGCATTATAGGATACAGCCTAGGGAATGGATTGGAGGAGATCAAGTATGGAGTTACTGAGATTAGTTGGAATTCTGATGATAATGATTTTGCAAAAGGAGATGATTACGTGTCCTAAGGCTGAGGCAGTGAGGAGGAAGGGGAGGAGTAAGTTTGGAGAGGAAGTTTTGGCACTAATAATGATGTGGAAATGTTGGGGTTGGAATTCTTGAGCCATTTTCGGTGCAAAGATGTGGTCTTATTAAAGCATGGAGATACGACCCGTGGGCAGAAAGACCTGCATTGGGGTAGTGAGGAGTGGCTAACTATATACTTTCAAATTGGGGGAAGTAAAGACCCAGGGAAGTTTCCAAAAGGACTTTTAAATATTAAAGAAGACTCACAGGATCCTGGAGTCCTGGCAATTCTCAAGCTAAGGTTGTTTTTCTCTCTAGCAAAGCTTATTAACATTAAGATTGGGAGTTCCTGGAGGGATGTGATACTCTGCCTGCTTATGTATTTGTCAATGGGCTGCAAGTCAGAAGTTTTAATTTTATCTACATTTCTTTCGCCTTTGCTCTCCACATTAGTAAATATTGATGGGAGAGGAAAGATTCAATGGTCATTTTGGATTTCTTTTTTTTTTTTTTTTCATTTTTGGATTTCTAATTGGAATCTGGGTGGATGGGAATCTGGGTGGATGATGGAGTACTAGTAGGGAATACAGATTTGGAAAGAAGATGGTGAATTTAATTTTGAATAGGCTGAGTTGGAAATCATGTGAGACATTGAAAACAAATCACTGAATGGAAGGGCTGGGCTGAAAATTTAGAATGGATTGGATCACTGAGGTGAGTGAAATTATTTTTTTAGTTATCTTGGATACATACCTGGGAGTGGAATTGCTGAGTCATACAGTTATCTACGTTAACTCCATGGGACCTGTATTTGAAGAACTGCCAAAATGTGTTCCGAAGAACTTGTACCATTTCCCATTCTTACTGCCATACATGAAAGTTCCAATTTCTCCACATTCTTAACATTTGTTACCATCTTTTTGATTCTAGCCATCCCAGTCAGTGTGAAGTAATATCTCAATGTGGTTTTGATTTCATTTCCCTCATCACTAATGATATTGAGCACATTCTTGTGTGCTTATGGGCCATCTGTATACTTTCTTTGGAGAAATGTTTGTTCAAATCTTTTGCCCATTTTTTAATTGAGTTATTTTGGTTTTTATAATGTTGAGTTGTAAGAATTCTTTATATTCCATGGATACAAATCCATTATCAGATATATGGCTTGTAAATATTTCCTCCCAATCTCTGGATTGTCTTTACATTTTGATAGTATCCTAAAAAAAAAAAAAAAAATTGATGAAGTCCAATATATTTAGTTGTGCTTTTTGTATCATCTAAAAAACTGTTCTTTAAGGTCAAGAAGATTTACCCTTGTGTTTTCTTCTAAAAGTGTTATAGATTTAGCTTTTGCATTTTCATCTATGATTTACTTTGAATTAATTCTTCCATACTGTGTGTGGTAGAAGTCCAGATTTATTCTTTGCATGCAGATGATCTAGTCCCAATGTTCTGGGATTTCTCCTTTAGTGCCAATGATTTTTGATTGATCACGCAGCTTCAGGGAATGAAGAGGTGTGATGTAGTAAAGATGTTAGGGCTCGAAGCCCAAGGCCAAGAAAGAATTCTTGAGACGTCTTTGGTGCAGAAAGGTATTTTATTAACGCATGGGGACAGGACCCATGGGCAGAAAGAGCTGCACGGGGGTCATGAGGAGTGGCCCATTATATACTTTCAAGTTGGGAGGGGGTTAGGGATAGTGTAAGTCTCTAAGGAAAAGGAAAAGGTCATTTATTACCATCTAATAAAACCTTAGTCATGAGACCCTTCAGATGTATATCAGTGAGTCATATGCTTGGAGGATGACTGCCAACAGGTATCTTGAGGGGTAGAGATAAAGGAAGTTTCCAAAAGAATTTTTATATGTTAAAGTAGGCTTACAGGAACCTGGGGCAGGGATGGGGTTGTGGGGGTGGGTTGGGCTAGGACTCTCTTTTGCCCTTAGCAAAGTGTCAACATTGAGGCAGTTGAGTCCATAGAGTAATGTCACTCTGCCTGATTCAAGGACTTGTCAGTGTGCTATAGGTAATAAAGAAATTTAATAATCTTTCTTCTGCCCTTGTTTCTCACATCAGGTGGACCAGAAGAAGATTGGTGGGCAGCAAAACAAAGTTCATTGAACAATAGTACAAAGGTCCTGAAGAGGGTTGCTGTCAGAGTTTCCAAGTCTAGGGGTTTTTATGAGAATGTTGGCAGGTGGTTTAATTAACCCTCCATGCACCTGTCACCCAATCAGGTTTTTGTTTCGAGCTTACCTATCAGTTGTTCACATGGGAAAGGGTGGAGGGCTCCTTCCAGGGTGGTGTAAAATCCTTTTAAGAGTAGTTTCCTCTTAGGGCAGGGTGGGCTTGTCCCTGACTGCCTTCTGACTATCTATCCTTACCAGCACCATTTGTTAAAAATACTATTTTTTCCTCTCTGTATTATCTTGGCATGCTTGCTGAAAACCAAGTGGCCATAAGTGTAAAGGTTTATTTTTGGATTCTCAATTCTATTTTAGTTATCTATATGTATAACCTTATGCGAGGCGGTTTTATTAAAGCACAGGGACAGGACCCGTGGGCAGAAAGAGCTGTACTGTGAGTATGAGGAGTGACTGATTAGATGCTTTCAAGTTGGGAGGGGGGTTAGGGATAGCAGAAGTCTGTAAGGAATTTGGGGGAAAACAAGGTTTCCAGGCTATTGTTAGGAAAAGGTCATCTATTAACATCTAAAAAACCTTAGTCATGAGACCCTTTAGATGCATATTATTGGGTCATATGCTTGGGGGATGGTTGCCAACATGTATCTGGGAGGGTAGAGATAAAGGAAGTTTCCAAAGAATTTCATATGCTAAAGAAGACTTACAGGATCCTGGAGGCCTAGCTATAGTCAAGCTAAGATTGTTCTCCCGTAGCAAAGCATTAAGACAGTTGGGAGTTCCTGGAGGTATGTTACACTTTGCCTATCTCAAGTATTTGTCAATGGGCTGCAGATTATAAGGAAATTTAATTTTATCTACATTTCCTTATACCTTTGCTCCCCACATCATGAATACTCAAATTTGTTCTGTGTCCTTCTCCTTTCTGTAGGACTTCTAGGATCAGTGGGTCAGTTTCCACAAAACGGCATATTGATCTGGTTGTGTTGGATGTGTAAATCATTTGGGGGAGTTTTGCGATCTTAACCATGTTGTCTTCTAATCCATGAACATTGAAATCCATTTGTTTAGGTCTTCAATTTCTTTTAGTTATGTTTTGTGGTTTTCAGTGGAGGTGGCTTGCAGGTTTTCTTTTTTAAAAATTAGTTCCTGGGGCACCTGGGTGGCTCAGATGGTTAAGCGTCTCCCTTAGGCTCAGGTCATGATCCCAGGGTCCTGAGATCGAGTCCCACGTGGGGCTCCTGGCTCAGCAGGGAGTCTGCTTCTCCCTCTCCCTCTGCCTCACCCCCTGCTCACGCTTGCTCTCTCTCTCTCTGTATCTCTGTATCTCAAAAAAAAAAAAAAAAGTTAAAAAAATAAAAATTAGTTCCTAAGTATTTTATTTTTCACACATTTCACAAATGGAATAGTTTTCTTGATTTCCTTTTTGGATTGTTCACTGCTATTGTAAAGGAATGTAATTGATTTTTAAATATTGATCTTATATCCTCCTACTTTACCAAACTCATTTATTAGTTCTGTTTTTTAAATGTGGATTTCTTGGGCTTTTATACATACAAGATCATCCATTGTAAAGTGATATAATTTTGCTTATTTTTTTCTGAACTGGATGCCTTTAGCTTCTTTTTCTTACCTAATTACTCTGGCTCAAACCTCTGGTAAATATTGAATAGAAGTAACAAGAGCAAACACCCTTGCATTGTTTCTGATCATAGGGAGAAAGCATTCACTCTTTCACCATTAAGTGAGGAGGGAACAGAAGGCAACCTGAGGACAAAGCACAAGCTGACACCCTGCAATCCTCCCCTCCCGCACTCCCAGGTGGGTTCTGTGTGACATTCCTTAGGCACTCCTGGCTGTCCTAAAGCTAAGGGAAGGGAAAAACAAATGGTTAACTAATAGAGATCACAGTCCTCCAGCAAGAGAGGAGTCTCCCTCGTTTTACAAATGTCTTAGTGATTTACAAGAAAAAAGCATTGTTATCAATAGCCTAACTTCCAGAGACCCATAGACTCCCAATTTCCTGGAGCCTAACATCACCCACCCATCCAGAGTGATGGAGGAAACAAAGGCAGAAGGAAATGTAAATAAAATAAGATTTCCTTATAACCTGCAGCCCAAGGACAAGGACTTTTGATAGGCAGAGTGTAACATTCCTCCAGGAAGCTCCCAACTGTCTTAATGTTACTGCTTTACTAGAGGGAAAAATAAACCGTAACCAGACAATGGCAAGTCCTTTAATATCTTGTAGGTCCTCTTTAGCACACAAAAGTTCTTTTGAAAGGCTCCCTTTTTCCTTACTCCCAATTCCCAAGTATATAATCGGCCACCCCTCACAGCCCCAGTGCAGCAGATCTTTCGGTCCTATTCCCGTGCTTTAATAAAACCATCTTTTTGCACCAAAGAGGTCTCAAGAATTCTTTTCTTGGCCGTGGGCTCTGGACCTCACCTACATTCAAAAACTGCATCAGTAAGTATGATGTTAGCTTTGATATTTTTATATATATTCCTTATAATATTAAGGAAGTTCCTTTCTGTTTCCAGTTTAGTGTTTTTGTCATGTCATGAAAGAGTGTTGGGTTTTGTAAAATGTTTTTTCAGCATCTATTGAGATTATAGAGATGATAAGATTTTTTTTCTTCATTCTATTAATGTGATGTATTACGTAGATTTTTTTTTAAGTTGAAACATCCTTGTATTCTTGTGATAAATCCCACTAGGTCATGATGTACAATGTTGCTGTGTTTGTTTTGCTAGTATTTTGTTGAGGGTTGTTACCTCTCTATTTATAAAGAATACTGATCTGTAGTTTTCTTTTCCTTACAGTATTTTTAAAGCTTTTATATCAGAATAATGCTAGCTTTAGAGAATGAGTTAAGAAGTATTCCTCTCTTCTGTTTTTTGAGAGATTTTCAAATATTGATGTTTGATAGAATTCACTGGTGAAGCTATCTGGTTGTGGGCTTTTTTTTGTGGGAAGGTTTTGAATAATCTCTTACTGTGCTGTAGTTCTATTTAGATTTTCTGTTCTTGAGTCAGTTTCAATAATTTTTTTGTGTGGATTTTACTATTTCATCTAAGTTATCTAGTTTGTTGGCATAAATACTCTTTTTTAATCCTTTTTATTTCTGTGTAGTCAGTAGTCATATCCTCTCTTAATTCTTGATTTTAGTAAATTGATTCTTTTTAACTTCGTTAATTTAGCAAAATTAGATTTATCAATTTTGTTGTTGATTTTTTTTCCCAAAGAACCAGCCTTTTTGATTTGTAGCTGTTGTTACTTTCTATTATTTATTTATTTCTGCTCTAATCTTTATTATTTTCTTCCTTCTCCTTGCTTTGGATTTAGTCTACTCTTCTTAGTTTCTTCAAGTGGAAGGCTGAATTACTGATTTGAAACCATTCTTCTTTTTCAATATAGGCATTTACGCTCTAAATTTCACTCTAAACTTGTTTTTTTTTTGCTGCATACTCTAAAACTTGCCATGTTGTATTTTCATTTTCACTCATCTCAGAGTATTTACTAATTTCTCTTGTAATTTCTTCTTTCACCCATTGTTTGTATAGAAGTATGTTACTCAATTTCCACATATTTTTGAATTCCCCAAATTTCTATTGGTTTCTAATTTCATTCCATTATGATCAGAGAGCATACCTTGTATTATTGCAAATTTCAAAATTAGTAAGACTAGTTTATCACATAGCTGTGTACTGGAGAATGTCCCATTTGCCCTTGAGAAAATATGTATTCTGCTAATTTAAGTGGAGTGTTGTATATATTTCTAGTAGGCCTACTTGGCTTAAGTGTTATTGAAATGTATTTAATGAATGATTTTGGGGCGCCTGGGTGGCTCAGTTGGTTAAGCGACTGCCTTTGGCTCAGGTCATGATTCTGAAGTCCCGGGATCGAGTTCCGCATCGGGCTCCTTGTTTGGTGGGGAGCCTGCTTCTCCCTCTGACTGCCCCCCCCCCCCCCCCATGCACTCTCTCTCTTCTTCGCTCTCTCAGATAAATAAAATCTTTAAAAAAAAAAAATAATGAATGATCCTTTGCCTAGTTGTTTAAATATCTTCCCCCCCCCCTCCCCCGCCAGTAACATCTTTTAACTTAAAATCTATTTGGTCTGAGATTTTAAAAGGCAGTTCAGTTTCTTTTCCCATCCTTTTACTTTCTTTTTTTAAATTAATTAATTAATTAATTTGACAGAGAGAGAGAGAGCGAGAGCAGGAACACAAGCAGGGGGAGTGGGAGAGGGAGAAGCAGGCTTCCTGCGGAGCAGGGAGCCCAATGCGGGGCTCGATCCCAGGACCCTGGGATCATGACCTGAGCCGAAGGCAGACGCTTAACGACTGAGCCACCCAGGCGCCCCTCCATCCTTTTACTTTCAACCTATTTGTGTCTGAACTGGAAGTGTGTCTCATGTCAACAGCATACAGTTGAAACATGTTTTCTAAAAATCCATTCTGCTAAATTCTTTTTATTTTTTAAATTAAGTTTCTTATTTTAATTTCAGTATAGTTAACATACAGTGTTTTTTTTTTTAAGATTTTATTTATTTATTTGACAGAGAGAGCACAAGCAGGGGGAGCAGCAGAGGGAGAGGGAGAAGCAGGCTCCCCTCTAAGCAGGGATCCGATGTGGGGCTCGATCCCAGGACCCTGGGATCATGACCTGAGCTGAAGGCAGCCATTTAACCAACTGAGGCACCCAACTGAGCCACCCAGGTGCCCCAACATACAGTGTTATATTAATTTCAGATGTACAGTATGGTGATTCAATTCTATACCTTACTCAGTGCTCATCCTGATAAATGTACTCTTAATCCCCATCACCTATTTTACCCCTCCCTGCACCCACATCCCCTCTGGTAACCATCAGTTTGTTCTCTATAGTTAAGAGTCTGTCTTGGTTTGTCTCTCCCTCTCTCTTTCTTTTTTTTTTCTTTTGCTCATTTGTTTTGTTTGTTATATTCCACATATGACTGAAATCATATGGTATTTGTTTTTCTCTTACTGACTTACTTTGCTTAGCATTGTACTCTCTAGTCCCATCCATGTTTTGCAAATGGCAAGATTTCATTCTTTCTTATGACTGAATTATATTCCATTGTGTATATATATATGCCATATCTTCTTTATGCATTCATCTCTCAGTGGGCACTTGGGCTGATTCCATAATTTGGCTTTTTTAAATAATGCTACAATAAACATAAGAATGCATGTATTGCTTTGAATTAGTGTTTTTTTTTTTTAGGTAAATACCCAGTAGTGCAATTACTGGATCATAGGGTAGTTCAATTTTTAAGTTTTTGAGGAAACTTTATGCTATTTTCTGGAGTGGCTGCACCAGTTTGCATTCCCACCCACAGTGTAAGAGGGTTCCCCTTTCTCCTCGCCCTTGCCAATACATGTTGTTTCTTGTGTTGTTGATTTTAACCATTCTGACAGGTGTGAGGTAATATTTCATTGTGGTTTTGATTTGCATTTCCCTGATGATGAATGATGTTGAGCATTTTTTCATGTGTCTATTGGCCATTTCTATGTCTTCTTTGGAGAAATGTCTGTTCATGTCTTCTGCCCATTTTTAGTTGGATTATTTGTTTTTTGGGTGTCAAAGTGTATCAGTTCTTTATATATTTTGGATACTAACCCTTTATTGAATACTTCATCTCCTCCTATTCAGTAGGATTGCCTTTTCATTTTGTTGGTTGTTTCCTTTGCTGTGCAGAACTTTTTATTTTTGATGGAGTCTCAATAGTTTATTTTTATTTTTTAAAAAGATTTTATTTATTTATTTGACAGAGAGAACACAAGCAGGGGGAGTAGCAGAGGGAGAGGGAGAAGCAGTCTCTCTGCTGAGCAGGGAGCCTGATGCAGGGCTCCATTCTAGGACCCTGGGACTATGACTGAAGCCAAAGGCAGATGCATTATTAACAGACTGAGCCACCCAGGCACCCTCCCCACCCCCATAGTTTATTTTTGCTTTTGTTTCCCCTGCCTCAGGAGACCTATCTAGAAAAATGTTGCTATGGCTAATGTCAGAGAAATTACTGCCTATGATCTCTTCTAGGATTTTTATGGTTTCAGGTCTCACATTAGGATCTTAATCCATTTTGAATGTATTTTTGTGTATGTTGAAAGAAAGTGGTCCAGTTTCATTCTTTTACATGTGGCTGTGCAGTTTTCCCAGCACCATTTGTTGAAGAGACTTTTTCCCATTTTGTCAAAAATTATTGACCATATAATTGTGGGTTTATTTCTAGGTTTTCTATTCTAGTCCATTGATCTGTGTGACTATTTTTGTGCTAGTACCATGCTGTTTTGATTACTACAGCTTTGTAATATAACTTGAAGTCTGGAATTGTGATACCTTCAGCTTTGTTTTTCTTCTTCAAGATTTCTTTGGCTACTTTGGGTCTCTGGTGGTTCTGTACAAATTTTAGGATTATTTGGGACGCCTGAGTGGCTCAGTCATTAAGCATCTGCCTTCAGCTCAGGTCATGATCCCAGAGTCCTGGGATCGAGTCCCGCATCAGGCTCCCTGCTCAGCGGGAAGCCTGCTTCTCCCTCTCCCACTCCCCCTGCTTGAGTTCCCTCTCTCGCTGTGTCTCTGTCAAATAAATTTTTAAAAAAATCTTAAAAAAAAAAAATTAGGATTGTTCTAGTTCTGTGAAAAATGTTGTTGGTATTTTGATAGGGATTGCATTAAATGTGTAGATTGCTTTGGGTAGTATAGACATTTTAACAATATTTGTTCTTCCAATCCATGAGCATGAAATGTCTTTCCATTTCTTTGTGTTGTCTTCAATTTCTTTCATTAGTATTTTACAGTTTTCGGAGTCAGGTCTTCCACCTCCTTGGTTAAGTTTATTCCTAGATACTTTTTATTTTTGGTTCAATTATAAATGGGATTGTTTTAATTTTTCTTTCTGCTGCTTCGTTATTACTGAATATAAATGCAACAGGTTTCTGTACATTGATTTTGTATCCTGCGACTTTACTGAATTCATTTACCAGTTCTAGTAGTTTTTGATGGACTCTTTCAGATTTTCTATATCGATTATCATGTCATCTGCAAATAATGAAAGTTTTATTTCTTTCTTACCAATTTGATTGCCTTTTTGTTTCCTTTTGTTGTTTAATTGCTGTGCCTAGGACTTCTTGTACTATGTTGAATAAAAGTGGTGAGAGTGGACATCCTTGTCTTGTTTCTGACTTTAGAGGAAAGCTCTCAGTTTTCCCCCACTGAATATGGTGCTTGCTATTGGTTTTTCATATGATGCCTTTATAATGTTGAAGTATATTTCCTCTAAACTTTGTTGAGAGTTCTGGGAAATTCTGTCTTTTAATTGGAATATTTAAACCATTTATAATGTTTGTTTGTTTGTTTAAAGAATTGATTTATTTGACAGAGAGAGAGAGACAGTGAGAGGGAACACAAGCAGGGGGAGTGGGAGAGGGAGAAGCAGGCTTCCCGCCGAGCAAGGAGCCCCATGCAGGGCTCCATCCCAGAACTCTGGGATCATGACCTGAGCTGAAGGCAGACGCTTAACGACTGAGCCACCCAGGCTTTTCAATCCAGAATTTTTATTTGGTTCTTCTTTCTCTTTCTTCTTTCTTTCTCTTTCTCTTTCTTTCTTTCTTTCTTTCTTTCTTTCTTTCTTTCTTTCTTTCTTTCTTTCTTTCTTTCTTTCTTTCTTTCTTTCTTTCTTCTTTCTTTCTTTCTTTCTTTCTTTCTTTCTTTCTTTCTTCTTTTTTAATTTTGGGGGGGGCAGAGGGAGAAGAGGAGGAAGAGGGAGAGATCAAGTGGACTCCCTGCTGAGTGTGGAGTGGAGCCTGCCTGGTATCATGACCTGAGCCAAAACCAAGAGTCAGCCGTTTATCCAAGAGTTGGATGCTCAACTGACTGAGTCACCTATGTACCCCTGGTTCTTTTTTTTCTAGACAATTTTTTCTCTTTATTGATATTCTCTATTTGTGAAGATGTATTCTTAAATTTTCCTTTAATTCTTTGGACATGGTTTTATTTAGTTCTTTGAATATATATATATATATATATATATATATATATATATATATATTTAAAGATTTTATTTATTCGACAGAGAGAGACACAGTGAGAGAGGGAACACAAGCAGGGGTAATAGGAGAGGGAGAAGCAGGCTTCCCGCCAAGCAGGGAGCCCGATGTGGGGCTCGATCCCAGGACCCCAGGATCACGACCCGAGCCAAAGGCAGACACTTAATGACTGAGCCACCCAGGCGCCCCTCTTTGAACATTTTTTTTTTTTAAGATTTTATTTATTTATTTGAGACAGAGAGAATGAGAGACAGAGAGCATGAGAGGGAGGAGGGTCAGAGGGAGAAGCAGACTCCCTGCCGAGCAGGGAGCCCGATGTGGGACTCGATCCCAGGACTCCAGGATCATGACCTGAGCTGAAGGCAGTTGCTTAACCAACTGAGCCACCCAGGCGCCCCATCTTTGAACATATTTTTAAGAGCTTTTTTAATGTCTTTGTCTAGTAAGTCCAATATCTGAGCTCCTCTTTTGACTGATTTTTTTTTTCCTTTATATGGTGTATAACTTCCTGTTTCCTTGCATGTGTTATAGTTTTGTTTTGTTTTTTTCCCCTTGAAAACTAGATCTTTCCAACTCTGGAAATCAGCTCCCTCTTCCCCCTCCCACATTCCTTGGAATTTTGGTGTTAGTGTTTGGTGCTGCTATTTTGTTGTTATGGATGTTTGTTTGTTTATTGAGTCTCCTGAATGAATTCTGTAGAGTCTGAATTCTTTTATGTAAACACACCACAGCATCTTTTCTCAATTAGTTTAATGGTCAGCTAATGATTGGACAGAGATTTCCTTGAATGCATTGAACCAATAAGTCTCACTGACTGTGCCGAGATGTTTGTGTATGTTTGGGAGGAATATTTCAATACTCCAGTAAGAAGCTTAAAACACTACTTTAGCCTTCACTTCTTGCTTGTGCAGAGACTCAAAGTCATCTCTAGGTGGGAGATTAGAGCCTTCTCAGTGTCTTTCCTGAACATGTGCACATTCCTGCACATGCATATGGCCTTTTATTTATTTATTTATTTATTTATTTTTTTAAAGATTTTATTTATTTATTTGAGACAGAGAGCATGAGAGAGAAGAGGGTCAGAGGGAGAAGCAGACTCCCTGCCGAGCAGGGAGCCCGATGCGGGACTCGATCCCGGGACTCCAGGATCATGACCTGAGCCGAAGGCAGTCGCTTAACCGACTATTGCTACCTCAGGCAGCTGCATTATTAAACAATTGACAGTGGTTTTCTTTTGATAAATGCCTTAGGCACATGGCTGTTTACACTGAGTGAGCTGAGTCAGGTTTGATGTCAGTAATCACTTAGTTTAAATAAAAATAAGTCCTGGGAATGGAGATACCAGACAGGTAACTAGTGACAATTTTGTAGGGATTGAATTTTGTGGGTAACTTCAAACCTCTTATTTTCCTTCTGGCCCCTAGGCTACTGGTTTTCACAGTTAATATAATTGTGTAGCTTTTGGTTTGAAGGTTACCACAGAGATTGGATGGTTGGGGTTGGGTATAAGAAGCTGAAATGCTACAAAACGTTGTCTTTACCAAGGTTCAGCTATTTTTCTTGAATAAATGTTCCTCATATTTTTTCAAACCTTTGATTAATTTCCAGAGTTCTGAAAAAAATTGTTTTGGCCATTTTTGCTAGCAGTCTCATCGCTTTTATGGAGGAGTAGATATATATGGAGGTCTTTACTCTGCCATTCAGAAGTGTTTTTTATGAGAATTTCAAAAACTCCTTATGGATAGTTCCTAATATTCAGGCAAAGGTGAAACCCACTGGTTTTTAGAGAAAGGTTCAAGGGCCAGTTTCTAGGAAACACAAGCATTTACGATCAGGAAGAAAACAAGGGGCTTATGAATGAGTCAGATAAGGACTGATTCAGAGATGGATGGGGCTTATAAAAAACAAAAGAGAAGAGTTTTAGGAAGAGAATAGTCAGAAGCCATTGAATGCTGCCTACATAGTTGAGAAAATGGTTTGAAAACTACTGATTTGAATGATCTAATAAGAGGTCACTGTGATCTTTGTTAGAGCAATTGCAATGGAATGGCGAGGTGGAATCTTAATGGCAGCATGTTGTGACATGAATGGGAAGTAAAAAGGAGAAAGCCAGTTTAGGCTGAAGAAACTGGGCTGTGAACAAAAGGAGAGATAATATAGGCCAGTAGTTGGAATAGAATATGGAGTCAAAAAAGTTGCTTTGTCCCAGGGATCATTTTAACCACTTTACTCATGAATCACAGACTTTCCTTTTGGTGTCTATCCATCACTAGTGGCTTGTATTTGGGGATAAGACAGGTGACTTTCTTCCATTGTATGGGAAAGAAATGTGATCCTAGACAGATACATTGTACCTTTACACAGATTCTCAGTGACCCTGTGTGACTGTGGCTTTGTGAGGGGCAGTGGACTGGAACATATGTAAAGTCCGACAAAACTGAGATGAAATCCCAACCCCATCACTTTACTGGTGCTAGCTGCATGACTTTAGCAAAATAATGGCTCTTTCAGCCTCGCTTCTCTCATATAGGTAGTAATACCAATCTTTCTGTAGATTAATTTAGGTAATACCTAGGGTTTATAATAAAGAAGATGCTATATGAGGATGGAAAAGTTAGCCTTTTAATCTCAGTTTTCTCACCTATAATATAAAAAAATTGTGTTATATAATCTCCATGCTGCCTTCCAGCTCTAACCAAGTGGGCCTCCAATATCTTTTCATCAGTACTATTCTTCATGTACTTGTGGACTACTTGGAATTGGTTGATGACTTTGACCATCTGTGTAAGATAGTTTCCATTAGAAAAGACACTCAGAATTCCAAGAGATTGACTTACAAATAAATTGAAGGATAGCTTTGCTGAGCTGGGGTGTACTTTTAAATAGATGAGCTCATCCCAGGACATATAATAGACAGCACTCAGCAAGGCATATTTTAGATCCTTTAGAAATGAGCCTTGAGGAGATAGATATTTGGCATGATATCAGATCCAAAGATGTCTATGTTTTGGGAACCCCTGGATTGTTTGTTCTACTTGAAATATTTGTGTTTGTGGAAGTTTGTAACCACTAGTTTTGTGTGGTTGAGGAGACTTTAAAGCAGTAACCCACGTGAAGAAGAAAGGTAGGCTTGAAAACAGCCAGATAGTGTTCAGGGAAAGAAGTAAAGAGGTGAAACAAGAATGAATCAATGGATAGAGGAGGACTGGTGAGACCAACAGAGCATAATGAGACCAGAATTAGATAAGGGACTCAGAAACACATGAAAAGAAGGAACTGGAGGCCAATTGAGGCTGAACTGGGCTAGAACAGGAAGAAGAAAACAAAAATGATTTGCCTCCTCAGAGACTGATTTCTTTTTCTGACCAATGCTCTCAGCTTGTTTTATTGAGTTCATTGATGTACTTTGGTAGAATTTTATTTGGGTAGGCATAGTGTGAAGGATAACCTCTCATTTCAGGCAACAATTGAAAACTTGCTCATTTTCTATTAGCAGATTAGTGCTTTAAAGATTAAGACAATTAGGCTCTGTGATTTCAAAGGTGAAATGACTATGAAATAAGAATACTGAAAAACAGCACCATATTTATTGTGATTTTATTATTTATTCACTTTCCATGAAACTTAATACACGGTGTCTCAACTACAGTTTCTTTCTGAATTGTGAAAGAATTTCTACTTTGAGTCTTTCTCCTCCCTCTGCTTATTCTTCCCAACTGATGGCGACATAATTTTATTTTTAAAATTAAAGATGGTTGGCAAATATTCCTTTGGGAGTGTTCCAATTTCACACTACTTCTTGAAATAACTAGAATTGTCAAGGGTGGCCTAGGAATCCCCCATCTATATTGTCTGCTTTACTGGAGGTTTCATATCCACTCAAGAAACTTTGACCACAGGGCACCTAGGTGGCTGTTGGTTAAGCGTCTGCTTTTCGCTCAGGTCATGATGTCAGGGTATTGGGATGGAGCCCCATGTGGGGCTCCCTGCTCAGTGGGGAGTCTGCTTCTCCCTCTCCTTTCGCCCTCCCCCCTCGCTTGTGCTCTCTCTCTCTCTCAAATAAATATAAATTCTTAAAAAAAAAAAAAAAACTTGCTCACATATAACTTCTGGCAAGAGAGGATGACTGGCAGGTCATTGGATGGCCCCTTATCCGAGTGGACTCTTTGGATGGGACTACTGATGAGCAGGGGCTTTGTAGGCAGCTAGGCAACACTGCAGCCCTAGAGATCTTCCTCGGCAACCTGCAAATGAAACTAACGTTATGAAAGATTTCTCCAAAGACAGACATTTTAAATTAGCCAAATTACTCTAACAGGGCATATCTCAGGAAGATTTAAGGCAGGGCTGGTTGCTGTGCTGGCCAAGAGGCTGCCTCTGCCAGTTGAAAGGCAAGCACATCCTTCCCTGCCAACTTGCGACGAGATGGTTCTTGCAGTGACAGCAGATCTACCATGCATGTTTGATTTAAGGCCCTCTATTACCATACCTTTGTAATTATCATCAGATGATGATGAGTCCTGGGAAAAGTGTAAGTCTTAAATGTGGAGATCCAGGAGCCTAATCAAAATGCAGTGCATAGAATATATCTTTCTTCTTGATGTTTCACCTCTTTTCAAACAATTGTTATTGGTTTGAGTAAAACTGTAGCATGACTCTTGATTCATTTTCACTTTGCTAATCAAAATGTGTTTCATAAGGTTCTGATGGTGTTCAAGACATCTTACAGGAGGTATGACTTTTCTCTAAGTTGACTGGCATAGATTTCATATTTTACATGCAGTTGTGGGAAAGATTTGTAAAGGCTTTATAAATTCTCTTATTCTGGGTTAGCATTTTCATGGATTCTCATTTTTATCAGGATTCTACAAAGCAGACATTATATTGCTGGTATTTTTTATTTTGCTGTTACTTTGAGTTAAAGATTATCTAGACTAGTGATTCTACTTTTTTCCTAGTTAGGGATAATATGTTACTGTGTAACATGTATGTATACCACAGATTTCAGAGGATTTGTATGGGTGAGGGAAGTTACTTTTTCTTGATAAGACATAACCTCAGTCAGCAATATTATGTTAAATATTCAACTTTGCCCAGTGCTCTGTGTTCCACCCATGGTGAAGCAGTGTGGTATGAAGGAAAGAGACCTGGGCTTCATTCCAGAAGATCGCACTGAAAATCTGAACTCTTCTTATTTGTGAATAGGTGTGACCATGGATAATATCTCTGTTCCTCTAGGCCTCAGATTTCTTCTATAATATGGTGGCCTTGGAATAGGTGCTCTCGAGGTCCCCTCCATGTCTGACATCTATGATTCCATGAAGACAAGAGTCCCTCTTCTTAAGGAATTAACCATTAGTATCCACGTATTTAGTATATAATTTCATAACAAGTTATTTATGACACTCAAGTGACTAATATATCCTTTCTCCCTTGATGTCACCCTTATCTGTCTTGTATTATTGCAGATAATGGAAATTTGGGGAGTTTGAAATAAAAGAAGGCTATATTAGCGTCATTCCCACATTCATGGATTCAGCATTAGAAGGAGAATGGCTCCTTTTGGTTTGGAGAATATTATAACCACTGAGCCACCTATGTCCAGTAGACTCATTTAGCTTTTAATATATGCCCCCTTTTGTAGTATTGTGTTATATGTATAAATCCTGACTTCCCAGCCAAATGATAAGTCCCTGAAGATCTGGGAGTTCTAAATATCAGTTCTAAATATCCCTAGCACCTGCCATTTAACATTTAGCCCCATAACTAATCACTTAATATGTTATATGACATGATTTTTTGTGTGGTATAAAAAATGCTTATGGAAAAATTATGTAGGCTAAAGATTTCCTTTTAATCACTGAAATGTAAACAATTTTCCACAAAACTCAATGAAAAAGGAATATAGAAATGAATAATTTGGTCTACTGTGGGAAACTGAAATTCACTCAGGAGTGGTTAGTGGTTATCTGGTTTTTAATTGACAATACCTGTCATAAATCATATTATCATATTGTATACAAGTAAGTAGTTGCTACTTCAAAAATAGTTTACCTAGTATATGGTTATATACTAGGTAGGTATCTGGTTCCACCCCACCTCCCCAAAAAAACCCACTATAAATTGAGGACCAGAATGTCTCAGTTTGAAGGCAAATAACCCAATCTCACAACATTTAGGGATGTCTTTCCTCTTTGAACTCTACAGCTATTACTTTGTCCTGTTGGTTTGGCACTATGATGCATCTTTTCTTACAGGAATGTGCTGCTACTGTAGTCTTTGACATTTGTCCTGTCTCCTTGGCTAGGTTGCGGACTTGTTGAGAGAAAACATCATGTATCTCATGATCCTGTATTCCAAGTGTCTAACAGAGTTTTACTTACCTAAAAAATGTTCAGTTAATATTTGCTGGAATCCTATAAGTAGGGCAAGACACCCATTGCCATTGCAAGCTCACAATAAAATCAACAAACGTTAGTTTACTTAATTGAACTTCCTAATTCATGAAACAACCTTAATGCAGAAATAGTTATTTTTGGACTATAGAATTTAACTACTCTAAATTTTTGATATTCTGTTTCCCTTATGTCAAAAGATACATTTAGATCTTTTAGATACTGCCATAGAGTTTAGTCTGGGATCTTTTGAAGGCATTGGGTATTTCAAAATTTAAAATGCCTTTAATTAATCTAAAATAACACTTTATTGGATAACTGAGGTTTTTTTCTTCATTAACATGCAGTACACATTAAAATTTGAGGCAGCTTTCTAATTATTGAAAAAAGATGGATTTTTGTTAATAGAAATTTATGTGTTGTCTGATTCCTATCTCAGAAATGCACTGTAAAGAATCCTTAAATTTATATTATCCCATATTTCGCCTAGATTTTGAAGAATTTGGGGGCCTTTTTTAGAGGAAAACTATGCTAGGCCTCTTAACGAATAGTAAATAAAACATTTATAAAGGCAGTATAAAAGGGACACTCTAGGAAAATCTATATAAATCAGAGTCCCTAGAGTCCTTTTTAAGATTCAGGATAAGAAAATAATTTCTCTCATTAAACTCCCTTAGTATGAATATGATAGTTCAATATTTCATAAATATTTAATGAATTATTATTTCCTACAACTTATGAGTGTTTGGACAATTGAAAGAATTGTTTGAAATATGAGTATATGTCTGGCTGTGTGGGGAAATGGGTCATTATAAATGCTTGGCACTGTGTGTCTTGAAAAAATTGGGGAAAAATAGTTTTAGAGAGGGCAGGAAGGATGTTTGGTAAGGTTCTTTATGGTATAAATTTGAAAGTGCCTATGAGGGCTTCTTCGTTTTTAATTCTTAAATATTATTATTATTATTATTATTATTAAATATTTATTTATTCATTCATTTATTTATTTATTTATTTAGAGCAAACATGAGGGCGTGTGACCCAGGGGGAGGGGCAGAGGGAGAAGCCAGGAGAGAATCTCAAGCAGACTCCCTGCTGAGCACGGAGCTGGACCCGGGTTTGATCGAGTCAGTAGCTTACCCAACAGAGCCACCCAGGTGCTCCTTAAAATATTATTAAAAATAATACCACCAAAACAAACAATGGGCCAGACAGAGGTAAATGTTGTAGAAGTCATGCTACGTGCCTTACTTGTGTAAGCTTGTTTAAGCTACAACTCTGCAAGGTAGGCATTAACATTTTTTTACACTGGAATAAACTAGAGCTTAAATGCTTAAGAACTTGAAGCAGATAAGTGCTGAAATTAAGTCTGATTCCCATTCCAGAAATCCATGCTCTTAAATCGCATCATGTAGATTTCCTGTGCTGAGGAAAAGTTATTTTTCCTTTTACTATGTAAAATATAGGTAGTTCTTTGCATAGTGTTTCTGGCGCTGTCTCACACAGGAGCTTCCAATAACTGCCAGTCACATGGTGACAATTATGCTTGATTAAGCAGATCCAGTAAGTACTTGATCGACTTTTTCCCATAAATGCTGACATTCTGCAGCCAAAGGGAAACGAACACTTGCCATTATTCTAAGCACTCTGGCCATCTCCCCCTGTCCATCCCAGCAGCACCCAGCTGAGTTTCCTGAGAACAGTGTTCCCAGATGCTCACTTAGACTCAGCCTGGATTCCAGGATTTCTATCAAATACTTTCTTGGGTAATCTGAATTTTTGAGGTCTGTAAGCCCTATACACTGACAGGTGACAATTTGTGACTTTTGAAGGGATATTTGGCAAGTGTCCTTGTCGCTATTGGTTATTCTATCCCTGATAATTCACTGCTACAGATTTTGAAGTTTTTACAATGGAATCCTCTAAAACTACATAGAAAAAAGTGCTTTGGAAATGATAAATTCAAAAAAAAAAAAAAAGAAAATTATGGATTCATGTTATTATGACAATGTAAACAACTCCATGAGAGAATACCATAGCTATTGACTAGCACATTGATTTATAGTCCACTGAAAAGATCACTGTTTCTCAAAAGGTGTATCAGAATCGCTCAGTGAGTTAGGTACTTCTCTGGGTCCTATGTTCCCTGCCTCAGACTCTCGTTCTATCAAACAGAGTATTAGGGTAATATAAGCGGCTTAAGACGATAAAGTTTAATTTTGTGTGGCACTCTAATGTGGGTCAAGCAGCATTCCTGAAATGGCTCTCCTCCAAAAACAACTCAGGGATTCAGGTTTTCCTACAGTGGGCTCCATAGTTCAGGGTTCATTGTTTCCAGCTATACAGATAAAGGGGTGGGGAAGCACAGGACAGAGTAAGGAAAACCTAGTGAGGTGAGAATATGAGCCTCAAAGGAGATTTTATGGGCCAGGTCCTAACTTTGGCTAGAACTTGTCACATAGACCCAACCGAATGCAAGAGGGCCAATAACATACCCAGGAGGCTAATAGACACAGTTCAGTGACCACAGCATTTTTTTTCTTCTGCTTCATAGGTTCTGTTAAGTCTGTATAAAGCAGAGAAAAGCAAAATCAAGTAAACATGAACAATTTTGATCATAGTAGAATTTTAATGGGTGCCCAACAATGCCTTTATAGTTAATATAGGCCTGTGCAAAGAATATATGATTTTAGGCAGGTCATTTTCATTTTCATAATCTATAGTATGGTCCTTGGGACAACCCAAATGGGGGCAATTGATAAGGGATACATGAAACCAGAGCCTGTTTTATGGGCATACAGCCTGTCTTGTTGCACAGGGCTCTGCTCTCACAAAGGCTCCATATTTGTGTTAATGCTCTGCTATCGCTGTCTTAAGAGTCTCAATAAATTTGAACAAATTTGAGCGTGGGGCTCTGCATTTCATTTTGCACTAGGCCATTATTCTAAACTCTCTGGACATCCCCTATTATGTAGCTTGTCCCACCTGAAACTCATGCCTTATCAGAGACTGACACTGGGCTCAATGATAAAATTGAAGATTCATTCTTACACTACTAAACTTTTTAGAGAAGACAAGTTAGAATAGCAAAGCTGTGTGTGTGCGTATGTGTGTGTGTGTGTGTGTGTGTGCGCGCACATGGGTGCATGCATATGAATATATGGCCATGCAGGAATGTGTTTTTTTAGGAAAGAGTTTATTGGGAGCAATTTGTTTTAATTGATATTCATCGAGCATCATCCCGTTGCTTATTGTTAGCTACTCATGTGAAGAGTTGGTTGATGTCTATAGCACAAACATTTGTTTCAGATAAATGGGTGTTTCAGTTGGATAAGTTTTAATTAAGCAACCTTTATTGTACAAGTAGTTGTTTTTGAAACGAGGAGTAATTTGCTGTAATTACTGTAATTTGCTAATTCTGTTATCCAGAATCTGAAGAGGTTGAATCTTGTCCACTATAACCTTGAATACAGTATTGGCTACAAATGTCCCAAATAAGGAATAAGAAACTTTTCCGACGTATTGTTCAATTTTTTTTCTCTATTGCAAATACCAGGACACAATTGACCTCTTCTCAAACTCACAGAATCATCTGGTTCTAAAATGAATGATTTATTTTTAAATCCTGCTTCCACACCACTTGCTTGGATTGCTACTTTAGCATTTCACATATCATAGGAATTTATTTATTTACACATTTGCCACATTCTTAACTCCTTGAGAATAAGTGTTATTGCCATTCATCTTGCTGTTTCCAGAGCCTTAGTATAGTTTCCAGGTACCTAGAACATGCTCAATAAATATTTGATGAAGGATGAAGGAATAAATAAGTCATGGTAAAAAAATGTCATTTTTCTTTCAGCAAAACAAATATTTCCAAGTCCCCAAGGAAGCTTCTCCTCTTAAGGCCAAAATCCAGGTGTTTTTGTTTTACAAGAATCTTTTAAACTTGCATTATCCTTTAGTCCATAACAGCTATGTTGCAGGAGGGGATGGAAAAAAGCATATTCTTATTAAGTGAAATTTTAAAACATCTGAAGGATAAAAATAGTATGTATTTGACTTTCATATTTATAAATTCATCATGTTATTGAAAGAGCTTTTTTTTCCTGTCTAAAAGAATGAGTTGCTTGAATACATTCATATAACACATGTATATAAGTAAAGAACAGTATACGTAGGTTTCAACAGATATATGTGTTAATATTTTGTACTAAACTCGTTAATCACTTTTTCCCATGGTCTGCTAATAATGGCCATGACCAGGGGTCACTAACCTTTTGTTTAAGGCTGGGATTCTTTACCTTACTGTACGAGTTTCCCGTGGCCGCTGTGACCAGTTACCACAAACTTGGTAGCTTCAAACAACAGAATTTTGTTTTCTCCTCGTCCTGGAAGTCAGAAGTCCAGAATCCGTTATCACTGGGTCAAAATTCAAAGCATGCCTGCAGGGCCACACTTCTAGAGGCTGGAGAAGAGAATCCGTTCCTTGCTCCTTGCAGTTTCTGAAAGCTGCCAGCATCCCTCAGTTTACGGCCACATCACTTGAATCCTCAAAGCCAGCATCTTCAGCTCTCTTCGCTCTGTCTTCACATTGTCTTCCCTTCATTGTTAAAACAAAATCTCTTTCTCTCTGTTATGAGGATGCTTGTAATTATATTTAGGGCCCACCAAGATAATCCAGGAGAAACTCCTTATCTCCAGATCCTTAACTTAATCACATCTGCAAAGACCCTTTTCCCAAATAAGGTAACATTTGTGAGGTTCCATTGAACTAGGATATTCTGGCTTGGCGGGGGGCGGGGGGGGGTGTGCAATTATGCAGCCTACTACATTTTTGCACTGCCCACTTTTTTTTTGTTTTGTTTTTTTTTTTTAAAGATTTTATTTATTTATTCATGAGAGACAGAGAGAGAGAGAGAGGCAGAGGGAGAAGCAGGCTCCCAAGGAGCAGAGAGCCCGATGCGGGACTCGATCCCAGGACCCTGGGATCATGACCTGAGCCGAAGGCAGACGCTTAACCATCTGAGCCACCCAGGCGCCCTGCACTGCCCACTTTTGTATTATTGTCTAAGTAGTGGAATTCTAGATGATGTATAATCGTATATTTTTCTCTATGCTCACTGACACAGGAATGAGGGTGCCATACAATAAGTGAGTGCTGGAGAACTATAAACTAAATAATGCTAGAAGGGAAATGCTGCCTAAAGACACAGGCTATGGCAAGTAGGGCTCAGAGAGGGAACTCATAACTTCCTGATAATACTTCACATAAAGCAATGTTAATTGTTTCTCCCAAAGCAAGGCTATTAAGCAGTTTATTGCTCCTACCTTAAGAATTTATTTTGGTATTTCTTGTGGTTCTACCTTTTCAATGGTATTTCACTTTTTACCCAGAGGGGATATAAACACCTTCATGAGAGTCCCTTCTGGTATATTTCATCTCTAAGGATAATAAGGGGAGGAAATAAATGACTAAATAGGTCCTGATGAGCTGTGCAGCAATCAAAACAAAAGGCTCAGAAAGAGATCAATAGGTGGAGCTTCATTTTGAAACATAGTTCCTAACAAGTGGAAAGAGTAAGTGTGTCTACCTGGTTATGAACAACTAAACTGTCAGTGACCTTGTCACTGAACAGGGAAGAATTTTCTGTTTCATTTTTTCCACTGTTGAGGTAAGACATTTGAACCGTGAAAGAAGATGTCTCCTACTATGTACCCGCTATTAGGTGTAAAGCCCTGACTAATAAAATTGCTTTCTTTGTCCCTCTGTCAGTAGCTTCCCGTGTAATTTCCAAGTTTCTCAAAACTTTGCAAAGTCCTCTGCCTGGTCATTTACAACTGATGCAAGGTCAAAAAAGGACAGCTTAGTTGGAAAGGGGGGAAAAAAGCAAAGAGAAAAAAAAAACAAGAACGCTAAGAAGTTACATAAATGTCCTCTAGCACATTCCCTCTTCTGAGGGCTAATGTACTGTAGCAATTCATCAGTCATTCTAATAGTCTTTTAACTTCTGTCAGAAAGCTTACTAAATGCTAACATCTTAAATGTTTAATATTCTAAAACATATTTTCATTAATCATGCAAATTATCTGGGCATCCATATTTTATAATAACCTCTTTTGAGATTAAGAGGCCCAAGGCTTTGTGTATGAGAGACCCATGTTAGTGATATTGTAGGTGAAATATAACAGAATTAAAGAATTTTAGCAGTGAAAAGTTGCTAGTAAAATTCCAGTGTCTATGTGACATCATATTTATAAAAAAAACAACCCCAAATGCCATTAATGTCAGGTATTTCTGATTAGGTGGCAAGCGGCTAAAATATGCACTTGCTTCATTCTGTTTTATTACATAGTTGATGGATGGATATTAATGTTGGTAGATGGTATATTGTCCCAGCAGAAATGACCGTATGTTTCATAGCAGAGTACTGTGAGCTTGGTTATTAGCAAAGGGTAGAACATGCGTTCCAAGCAGTTAGGTCGGCTTCAGCTGTACCTCTGTACCATGAAAACCTCCATTTATATGCTGCCAGTCGCCCCTATTCCAGAGATTCTTAGCTGCTTGGAAAGAGGAGAAATAGGTATGTGGGCCCCATGAAACAGATGGATAAGGAATTGAAAGGGGTAAAGGGCATGAGTTTTAGTAGTGTTAGTGGAAATGCTTTACCCTAAAGCTGTTGGTCGGTAAGGGTGGAGGCTAATAGTGAAATAGATAAAAAGGACCTGAGACCATGTGAATATAATTGTGCTGGAGTCACAGAGCAGTGCTCATAGACTCAAGAAGATGACCTAAATAACTGAAAGTCGTGAGTGATGGTGGATCAGAGCACTAGTCTGGCTACCAACAGGAAGTGGATGGCACAATCAAATTAGGGTAATTCAAAGAAGGCTTATTTATAAAGGGACTGATTGCAAAGATATGGGCAGGGTGGAGAGTAAGGGAACCCTTGAAGGCTGTGCAGGTAGTGAGCTAACAGCCACAGAGCTGTTATTAAATCTAAGCCTTTGGGGATGAAAGAAAGAACAATTACCAGAATCTGAAGGAAAGAGAGGCATGTACAGAATGATATTTTTAGGTGGCTAGTGACCTTTGATTAAGGGAGACAGCAATGCAAGGTGGTGTCATGGAGCAAATAAACACCCTAACCTCATTCCTCTCTCTCCCTCCAGTCTCCTTTTTTTTTCCCCCTCCAGTCTCCTGATGGGGCTTCCCATTCATTGAGCCCAACAGGAACCTGAGGGCACAGATCAAGAATGTAGTCCATACAGGTGAGCCTCTCTAAATGGACATCAGGGCTTCACATGTGGAGAGTGGCTCTGGAAGAAGACATTCAGGGTCAGAAACATCTAATTTTGGTGTAAATACCACTTCTTTGGTTACATGACCAAAATTCATAGTCATACTTCGCATGATTTTCTTATGTTCCTTTGTTGTTGTTGTTTTACTCATTTCTTACATTTTCTTTTATGGTTACCTTCTTTCGCAGTATCTCCTGCTGCTATTTTCGTTAACAAAATTTCTAGTAGCAATTCTGCTTACCCAGTATGCGCACATGAATCACCTTACCCTCTGAGGAATCAGATATTTAAAAAATATATATTGTTAAATGCTATCCAGACAGTTCATTATTCCCTCTATACAGCTTTTTTTAGTGTAACAGTGTGAATTTTAATGTCTGTAGTCTGTGTTGCTAAAGGGACAGTGAAGTCCTCACTTTTTTTCATGGTTTGCCTTCTAATCATATTTCTCTAGTAAAATATTTAACCATTATTCCCTGAATCATAGGTTCTAAGGTGCAGTAAAAAAAATCTAAAGGGAAATATATTTGTTGCTATATGGAAGGGCAGATTTTTTTTTTTTCCAGAGCATTTCAATGATTGCTGCAGGAATGAATGAGTAAAGGTTTCAAGAATGAAATTGTTGCAGAAAACCCACTTACTTTTGTACATAAGTCCATGCAGCAGCCCTCTGGGTACAAGTACTGATGTATCTCCTTTTGTTGAGTTCTCTATTTTTTTTTTTATGAATATGCATATTGGGGAAAAAACTTCCATCTGCTCTCTTTTAGCTGATTATATCACATTTTGGAGCTGTGCATCATTATAGAGCTTCAGAGAAAGATGATCATTTACATTACATATGGGTATAAAGTAGAGAAGGAGTTGATGAATTGCAAACAAGTATAATTTATATGGACAAAGTGTGCCAGAAGTGCTTTTCACCCCATTTTACTCTGCAAATGGAATGATTCCTGCCCATTCACTTGGCGTGGTGCCCAAAAACTCAGAGAGGAAAATGATCCCGTTAGCCTTCAGCATCAGGATTCCACTCCTTCCCATGGAGGAACAGTGCTCTGCACTTCAGGCCCACCAGGGACCCCAGAAGGTCAAAGGAGATCTCTGAACACACTAATGCCATTTTAAAGATTTTTCCATCATGGCTTCTTAATTTATAATATACATCACGCAGACACACTAATACTCAGACTGTTGGTAATTCAAATGTGAGAAGTTTGCATGATGAAGAAAGAAAGGGAGAGTAATGAAAAGCTTGTATTTTCCTCTGCACTGTGATTTTCCCATGGCAGATCATTTGCCTAAATGCCCATAAACTTTGTAAATACGTAAAAATCTACATTTAGGGTGTCTTTCTAAGGGCTTCTATATGGGCTATATAGCACAGTCCGCTGTGACTCCATATTATAAAGACCAGGGAGGGCCCAAGATGCTGTATTAGGAGTAATGACCTCAGATCTTTCTTTGATTTCATTCATTAATACAGGCAGTTATTTATATATTCAATCATCCAGTCTTCAAAAATGATCATTCCTATTATGTGCCAAGAGTGAGGAAACAAAGCTAAATGCAACATAGCCTCTTTCTAAACTGTCAGAACTTGACAAAGGAATATTCAGTCGTGGCAAAATGGTCATTTATCTGGGAAGTTCCATTAAACCAGCTGATTCACAGCACAGTTGTCCCAGCCCTCAGACTATCTGTGTCTGAAGAATTTCAAGTCACCATGAGCCCATGCCTATATTCTGGTAGCATGTGCCCTGCTTTCATTTTGTGTTCAGATACCAGTTTTTATGCACACTGCATGCACTGTGCTCAGTGTTTCACATACATTATCTCATTTAACCAGCACAGGTACATGAAATGTTAGTATTACAGTTATTTGTATTTCATAGAGGAAAAAAAAACACGAACAAACCTAAGCCCAGAGGATAAGTGACTTACCCAAAGTCACATAGTCCTCAAACCAGGACCTCTGGGTCAACACTGGGTGTGATCAGATGAATTCAACAGTAGGACAGGGGGTAGGCTAAAGTAAGGGTTACTTCTATCTTATTTCTGTAGCCAGAAAACCTGGTCAAATTTAGAAACTGCTGTTCTTTTACCTATATTTAGTTCTATTCATTTTTCTCTCAACCTTTACGTAATTCTAGCATGACTTCCCACTTTATGAAGGAGTACTTGAAGTGTGCATCCGGATTAGTTATACAGTTTTCTTTGTTGGTGTGGGGGGATGGAAGCGTGTGCGTGTGTGGTGTGACAGAGTATCTAAAATTTCTTCATATTATTTTTCTCAGAACTTGGGCTTGTAACGGAAGTTTCTCAACATGAAATGTCATCATGTCATCAATTTGGCCTCACTCAGGAAGTTGCAAGGCGCTTGACTAACCTCAATGAATTGGATGTTGTCTAAAACCTGATAATCTTTAGCTGACTATCATTTTAGAAGTTTGAGGAGTTAATTTATTTCTTAACTATCTTGGAAATTTAATTGGTAAAAAAAGAAAAGTTTCTGATAAAAAATTTCAGAGTGAAAGTATATTGGAGCTTATATCAGCAATAGAATTGAGGGGGCAGAATTTATTTATTTATTTTTTTAAGATTTTATTGATTTATTTGACAGAGAGGGACACAGCGAGAGAGGGAATACAAGCAGGGGGAGTGGGAGAGGGAGAAGGAGAAGCAGGCCTCCCGCCGAGCAGGGAGCCCGATGTGGGGCTCGATCCCAGGACTCTGGGATCATGACCTGAGCTGAAGGCAGACGCTTAACCGACTGAGCCACCCAGGCGCCCCGAGGGGGCAGAATTTAAATGTTCTTATCAAAGGAGTATTATGAAGAGTTTATCCATTTATCTGGACTAAAATTTCTCTAACCATGCATACTTTCACCACACACTATAAGATATTCCTAGGATCAGAACAATCATGACATTCCAGAACAGTTTTATAACCTTTCTGTACTGAAAGACTCAGTTTATTCCAGTGAGAGGCTATGGCAAGATTCTAATGCAGATTATATGATCCAAAGGGCTTTTATTGGCATAGTCATGGGCAGCATATACATTCCGTGTCTCAAAATTGTTGAGTGAATAAATAAATGATTGAGACTGGGACTCTCACCACATTTCAACCTGGAAACACAAAGCCATCTGGTAACCATTAAAATATCAACTTTCTTTTTTTTTTTTTTTTTTAAAGATTTTATTTATTTATTTGAGACAGAGAGAATGAGAGAGACAGCACATGAGAGGGGGGAGGGTCAGAGGGAGAAGCAGGCTCCCTGCTGAGCAGGGAGCCCGATGCGGGACTCGATCCAGGGACTCCAGGATCATGACCTGAGCCGAAGGCAGTCGCTTAACCAACTGAGCCACCCAGGCGCCCTAAAATATCAACTTTCTAACCACTTTCACGTCCACTCTTGAAAGGCTCAGACTCCTGTCTGTCTCCTAGCCAAAAGCAGCAGAAAGTCTGTCTTTACGTTACAACCTATGAACTATGTCTTGCCTTTTTACTTCTCTTTATCCAGCGTCCATGGTTGAGAGAAAAACCCAAGGAAAGTGAGCAGCAGGGATCCAACAGATAAAATGAGGGCAGCAGGACTCTTTTAGTGTGATACGTACTTTTGCTACAGGTGTCCTTTTCAGTGCTGTGCTATGTGATGGGGCCATCGTTCTGGCAGCTTGAACCCCATGGTGTCTCCACTCCCCCCTCCTCCTCTCTTTGTAGGAATCCTGTCTCTCTTCCTCTTCTTCAGCCTCCTCAAGACCTTTGCAGCACTTCTGCTCAAAAGTATTTCCCCAAATCCTTGACTGGGTACCAGATCTTCATTTTGAAGGAATAGAAGTTGTGGCTGAGTAAGCTTCACCAGCGATTTCTACCATTTTACACTCAGGCAGTTCCTTACACGCTTCCTAACCTACAATTTCTTTGTACTCTCTAGAACTCCCTGAGGCAGCAGGTTGATTAAAGTTTAAAAATTATGGTCAGTGGCTGTGCTGTGTCCAAGGAGGTCCTAGAATAATCTGTTTAGAGTTGTAGCCATAGTCAGGAGCAGGGCCATGATGGAGGCAGCATGGTCTTGTGGATAATGGTCTTGTGGAAAGGTAAGCGCCTCTCAAATAGATAAAGTATAATATGGTAAGTCCTATAACCAACAGAGATATAAGTTGCTATGGAAACCCAGAGGAGAACACCAAAGGAAATCATGGAAGACCTCACAGAGTAAGTGACTTTTGTGATGAGTCTTAAGACAGAAAGCAAAGGGAGACTCTTGGATGTAGAAAATAGCAGGAGCCACTCAAGGAAAATAAATAGCATAAGAAAAGTCACAAAGGAAATAGTGAATTTGTGGAATTGCAAGGAGATTGTTATGGCCGGAGAGTGTAGAGTGAGAGGTGGGAGAGGAAAGATATGACTCATAAGGTAGGTAAAAATGGTTGAGAAGAACCTTATATATCCCAGAAGAAAGTTTCAAAATTATACTAAAGGTAGTGAGGAGCTGTAAAAAACAATTCCAAGCTGGAAGTACATGACTTGATTTACATGTTAGATCTTTCTGGAGGCTGTGTGGAGGATAGATTAAAAGGTAGGGCACTGGTAGAATAGGGGTCAGTTGGAAAGCTATTGCACTATTTCATACATGAGCTCATGAACTTCCAAAGCAAGACAGCAACCATGGGAATGGATAGAAAGCCATGAATGACAAAGCGCTTCTAGAGGTAGGACTTGATTATATACTGAATCTGTATGAGAAGGGTATACGTGAGATGAAGTGAGAAATGATTTTGTTTTGGGTAATTGGTTGGGTATTGGTGTCATTAAAGAGAGAGTTTTGTTTGGAATAAAAAAGGAGAGACAAAATTGTAGAGAAAAACCCAAGATTTGGGTATGTTGATCTGAAGCTTCTAGAGTGCTATGGGCTGAATTGGACCCCTTTCCCCACAAATTTGTATGTTGAAGCACTAACCCCTTATGTATGGTATTTGTAGATGGTGTTTTGGGGAGATAATTATGTTTAAATGAGGTTGTCAGGGTGGGGCCTTCATGAATGGATCAGTGCCCTTCTAAGAAAAAACACCAGAAAGCTTGCTATCTCTGACGTGAGAGGACACAGTGAGAGGCAGCTATCTGTGAGCCCCGAAGAACTCTCACTAGAATCCAACCATGCTGCAACCTGATCTTGAACTTTTGGCCTTCAGAATTCTAAGAAAATAATTTCTGTTGTTTAAGCCACCCAGTCTATGATATTTTATTATGGCAGCCTGAGCTGACTAATACGTTGAAGTATTCAAGAAGACAGATAACACAGATCTGGGGTTCAGGAGACAGACTGAGGTGAGATAATTCATTTGGGAATCTCACTGTTAAGAGAAATTTTGTCTTGGGCGCCTGGGTGGCTCAGTTGGTTGAGCGACTGCCTTCGGCTCAGGTCATGGTCCTGGAGTCCCGGGATCGAGTCCCGCATCGGGCTCCCTGCTCGGCAGGGAGTCTGCTTCTCCCTCTGACCCTCCCCTGTCTCATGCTCTCTCTCTCTCAAATAAATAAATAAAATCTTTAAAAAAAAAAAAAAAGAAATTTTGTCTAGAGGTCTAATATAAAAATACTTTCAAGTACCACTAATCTGGAAAATAGCAAGTGCACATAGTTCTTTTTATTATTAAAATTAGGGTATTTCACAATTAAAAATATTTACAATTAAAAATGAAACATCTGTACAATTATTAAAATTCATTTTACTAAATGAGAATCAACAATATCTTGTTATCTATACTTTTATACCAGATAACAGTGAAGAAATTAACAAAAAATAATTACTAAAACTCCACTGTGGATCAGGATAAAATGTCTCCAGTATTAACTCACACTCTCCCATTAAGTATAAAAATGAGTGTGAATGCTGCTTGGACAGTTGGTTAAACAAACACATGCTCCATTACTATTTGTTGAATAACAGACACAAAGGCAGAATGGACAGGTATGAAAAAAGGAGTTTTTTTCCTGCAGAATTTATCATTTCACACTTAAAGCTGAATAAAGTTATCTCACACATATCAAAGACTTACACTATACCTTTCCTAACACAGGCAAGTGAAATATTAACAGGTAGCATTTAAAATAATAAATATACATACTATTTACAATAATTGGGAATGTTAGAGACATGAACTTTTATGTAAAATCATTTAGATTAAAACATTTTAACTTTAGGCTGTATCGGGAAATGCTTACTTTCTCTCCTATTTGATCTTTTAGCTCAAGTAGAGTTAAAATGGAATGCATCTGTAGATATAAAGTTGAGAATGTGTGTTCAGTCACTTGGCTCTGTGATAGTAATCTTCTGTACCATGTCAGAGAGATTTTCAGACTCCAGATCTTCTTTGCCATTATCTGAATTTTCTGATGAGATATAACAACCAGAGTCCCTTGGGCAGTCGTCTAACTGTGACTTATTTAAGGAGATGTCTGGGCTTAAGGATGGGGGCACAGATTCATTTTCTTGCTCTTGAATAGCTGTAAATGGAAAAGAGGACAGCAGTTAGGAGAAGCCAAGACAAGTTTTATTCATGTACTCATTCGTCTTTGAGCTATTTTAACTGTACCAACCTTGACTTCATTACATTTGAAACTTCCTTGAGTAAACAATGTATTTGTTTATTATAAAAGAGATATTTGCACTCAAATATTCAAGCCCTGCTTTCCTAGAAGACAAAGTTTGCCCTTTTTTTTGCTCACTTGCAGTTTCATGGAATTCATGTGAACTGCTTGCATAAGCGAAGATCAATATGGACTTTCATTTTACATTAATGATAAGTTGCCAGAGAAAGCAGATTGTATCCACAGTTTGACTGATGCCTTGTCCAAATACTCCTTAAAGTAACATTAGAAAAAGTCATTTGTGGTTTAAATGTAAAATCCAACTCAATAGTGATCTTTGTGGACAGTTCTGGAATCATGATAATGTGGAATAATGAATAAAATATCACTCTGGGCAACAATGTATAGTAGGACTTCAGTTACTTGGAATTTAAGTAATAAAACTTAAAGTGTTCAGAATTTTTCTATGTTTGCATTCACCAGATAAATCAGCATAGAAACCAGGTTGCTTTTAGATAGTAAAACACCACCATTTTCATTGACTCTGCCTTATTTAGTCTTCTACATCTTTGTAGTTCCGAAGAACAATTATTTATATTCAGATTGGTAACTCTGTGTTATCAAAGCAGTATTCTAGATTCAACAGACTTTTTCTTTGAAAAAAATTAATACTAGAGATGTAACAAAAGATATTTTGAAGAACCTAAGCAGCACTATGAAGTCTTACTCAAGAAGCTTTTAGCATCAGAATTCTCTTGGTCAGTGTACAGTTTCTTTCCTTGCCTTCCCTGACACCAGTAAATGTGTGCTTCTCTGCATCATGAGATGGGTCCCTCAGGGAGGAGATGTATCTTCGGCCACAACCTGTCAGCTCTATCAGCATATCTAACCTCAGAGCTTCTCCGCTTTAGACGTTTGAATAACTCCACTTTGGAAGAACCAAACGCATACATTTCAGGGTGGGACAAAACCTCTGCCTTCAGAAGCTGTGCGCTTCATCCAATTCTGGTGAGAAGAAAGTAAATCCCAACTCCAAAATCCTGCAAGAAGGAAACTGTAATTTTCCTCAATAGACTTTATAAAAGTAAAATGCTAAGTAATTTATCTTTAGGAAAGCCATCCTTTATCTTGTCTACAGATACCCTGCTTTTTTTTTTTAAAGATTTTATTTATTTATTTGAGAGAGAGAATGAGATAGAGAGCATGAGAGGGGGGAGGGTCAGAGAGAGAGGCAGACTCCCTGCTGAGCAGGGAGCCCGACGCGGGACTTGATCCCGGGACTCCAGGATCATGACCTGAGCCAAAGGCAGTCGCTTAACCAACTGAGCCACCCAGGCGCCAAAGATACCCTGCTTTTTTAAATGCATTTTCTAGGCTTCAGATATCTTGCCAACATTATGTTCTACTGTGCATCCAAATGTTTATCAACATCCTTTACGAGAGAGAATTGAGCCGTGGTGCCCTAAGGCATCCTTGTATGTAATGAATTCACTTCTCAATGTATCTAGAATGGTACTCATTTATGTACCATCCACAGAAGAATTGAGAAAAGAGTCACATTAGTTTTTGTATTCTGTGGTTTAGACGAGGAATACAGGTTGAGAAAGGTTGGGAAAAAATGATAAAGATCATTTTAGTCTACTCATCTTCAAAATGAACCATAACAGTTCTTTTAACCTTTTCCTCAGAGCTTTAATTTGCAACAATAAAACCATGTTTATGCCATTCTTCTGAATTTTCTCCATGTTTGCCACAACTTTTTTAAACTGTGGACTCAAGTATCAGATATTTAAGGCCAGTAATGTTATTAAAACTAGTTCTAGGTATCAGGAGCTTTAATTTTAATATGCATCGAATGTGACTGTTTAAAAATTTTAGCCACCATGAAGCATTTTCTCTTTATAAGTCTTAGCAACCGTGAAGTTTAGGGAGAATCTTCTTAATATTCACTAGTGTTTGTGAATATCAGTCAGTCAGCTCTGTGTTTCATTATCCAAGTGTTTCTGGAAAAGGCCAGAAAAATTAGTCCTTTTGTAATGCTTCCTGCTACTTCAGCAGTGATTCACCATATTTGGAGTGTGATCCTAGGCCATATTTCCCCAGATTATATTTGGGCCTATCACCTCAACACAAAATTAAAAGAACTTAGTTATTGCTCTTCAGACCGACATTTTAAACAGGACTTAGCATAATAAAAATTGCTCCAATACTGTGTTCTATTTAGGCTGATTACCGATTGTGGGACTCTCTTCAAGATATAAGACTTGGGCTTAAAGAACTCTGATTTCCAAAATTAGTTCTTTTTCTTTCAAAAAATAAGTACTTAGCTTGTTATTTCGTCTTCGGAAGCCTCTATCCATTCCCCTTAAAGGGTAACAAAGTAAACAAACAATGAATGAAAATCTGACGCTAACAGAGAATATGTCATTTTTAAATATTGGTAGTAAAATGTATTTGTTTTTATTTTTGCCTGAGAAATGCTATGTCACCTTCTCTAAATTCTCAGAATTCGTTTGTTTTAAATACAGATTATTTATTATAGGAACCCTTTATCTGCAGTTTTTATGGAAAAAGGAAATAGTTTCTCAGTATGAAAGTTATGCAGCACAGTAATTTACAGAATAGCAGCAATTTGCTAAATGATTTCCTAGTGAAATGAAAACATGACTTTGCCTCCTCAAATGCTTCCCACCAGGCTGGCAATAATTTCAGGCAGGTGATCAGCTGGAGCCCCTCAACTGTAACTATAAAAAGAAAAGGCAGGTCATTATGTTATATTATGGAAATGAAAGCTATATAGCATTCAGTTTTTGTGTTTGGAGGGTCAGGGTTTTCCTTTTCTTGTTTTTTTGTTTTTTTCCATCCTGACACTAATGACTTCGGGATTGGCACAAACCTAGGTCTTGTACTATGGATACTTTTTCCAGCAGAGGGGCTGAATTCATGCTAATATGTCCATATTTTCTTTCTAAGTCATTTAGTCCCTTCATGTGGCCATGAAACAGAGTAAAGCTAACTGACCCACCTAGAAATTGAAACTATAACCTTCATCAGTTTTGGCCCATGGTCCAATCATCTGAGTAACCAGGCAAATAACACATTGGGATAAGAAACAGTTTGCCTCCAAAATTACAGACTTGCCATGTGAGAAATGAGTGCATCTTTTTTTATATCAAAATGTTTCTGATAATATGTTAAGTTAAAAAAAATCAATAGACATGATTAAGTATTCTATTACTAAAATTATGTGAAGACCTATAGACTTATGCATATAATTCACACATGAAGTGTTAAAATTTTAGATAGATTTTCTCTATATTTCTCACATCATCTATAATGTCTTATATTTTAATTAAAAAACAAAAAAATTAAAATGGTACAGTTTTTCAATAAAGCCCCTGCATGGTTTGCAAATATTCCAAAGGCTATACATTTTCAAATCTGGGTATATTGGAGAATTATTAAATAATTTGAAAAAGGGTGTTTCTTTATTGCTGCCAGCTAACAGCAGGCATAATCAGAAGGCCAGAAAGCTCATATGGTTTCACTTATTTGTGGAACATAAGGAATAACATGGAGGACATTAGAAGAAAGAAGGGGAAAATGGGGGGGTGGGAATTGGAGGGAGAGATGAACCATGAGAGACTATGGGCTCTGAGAAACAAACAGGGTTTTAGGAGGTGGGGGAGGGGGGATTGGTTAGCCTGGTGATGGGTATTAAGGAGGGCACGTACTGCATGGAGCACTGGATGTTATACGAAAACAATGGATCGTGGATCACCACATCAAAAACCAATGATGTATTGTATGGTGATTAACATAACATAATAAAATTAAAAAAAAAAAAAAAAAGAAGGCCAGAAAGCAACCCCAAACATTTCTGTACTCGATATAATGAAAATAAAATAATTACGTTAAGGGAAAATTATTTAGGAAATATTTTGTCATAAAGAATTAATTTGAATATTAAAATATATTATTTCTTACCAAAATTTTTATGGAATTGTGTAAAGCCCATGGTTCAACATTTTAAGATAGTCATTGATAAAGATATAAAATGGCATGGTGATTAGAGTAAAACAGAAGACAGCTAACATAATTATTCATAAAAATATTGGAATTGCGACATTTAATTAGGAATAGGCAATCTCAGTTATACTAAAAGTGAAGAAAGCTTTAAGGAATTCAAACTAAACCCTAATTCTGGGAAAAAGTTCTCATATCCTAAAGAGAGAAATCTGTCCTATATTCACATAGGTTTCTTTCTCAACTTTCTTCACCCAAATAATCCAGATTTTGACTTTACTGTCTTGTGTGCCTTAGGTCTGAAGCTTCTGCTTCTTTGGGCTTCTGTTTCTTTTGGGTAATATAAAATAATGCAATCTACAGGGCATAAGAAAATGCCTGGTCAATGAAAGTGCTCAATAAACAATTTTTTTTAATAAAAAGAATGTGATGTTTAGATTAATTAAAAGAAGTAGCAACTAAAGATCAAATAAGAAATTTCGTTGAAATTCAAATGAAGATACCTCTTGGCTCTTTGAATTGTTGTCCCCTTTTTCTCGCCTGGTACCATCTCCAAAGAGGAAAAACCAAGCTATGTCATCCTCTTTGAGGATGGCTCAAAACCTCAGCTTCATGTTGGAGCCCCATTTGAGTCACTCAGAACAAAACTCGGGCATTCTCCAGGTATCTACGGCTGTGTTTATTTGTCCAGAGGCAGTGTTGTCCAAGGAGGGACATTCAGTAGACAACATGGCGCGACTCTTAGTTATTTCTGATTTCATCTTAAGCACATCCTTAAATTACCTGAACATGTTAGTTTTACAATAGTGACTTTTGGTATTCATGTCATTTGAATACTAACCTACATTTGGAAAAACAACAAATGGAAAACAGGAATCCCTTCATGGAATAACAACCAGTTGCTCTTGTTTTCCTGAGGCCGTGAGAGAATAGGAGTTGAAATGATGCTCCCTCTTTTTGCACATCTCTCTTTGCATCTTAACAGCGTAGTCTACCTTCTGATGAGATGTGGGCCACGGAGTGCATCTTTGCACTCACATTCACAGCAACCTCCCCTTGCACCCTGCTGACTGCCTCAGTAAGGGCAGAGGCACCCTCATCTGAGATCTAATCGCTCAGCAGCACCCGGATGCTGAGCACCCGGATGCATCTGCCTACTGCAAACACTTCTATCTGTGAGGTGGGATTGCTAGGGACTTAAAGTTTTATAATCAGAAAAAAGTTTCCTTACGATTTACAAGTCTCTCTATTTCCTCAATCTTAATTCATTCCACAAGCATTTGTTGTTTTATTGTTGTTTTTGTTTTTCATTCTGCAAGTATCTGTAAACTGTCTACTCAGTGCAGAGCACAGAACTAGGGGCTTCGGGGAAGGCATATGCTTTAGAGGATTCTGTCTTGTTTGACCAGGGTAATCATACAAAGTCATGCCTAGTACGCAATCATAGCGCAATATAAAAACAAGTACATTACAAGTGCCTTAGGTGACTGAGGTGAAAATTCTATGGACTCTCCCCTCTGGGCACTGTTCTCTGATGGAAGACTAAAAATGTTTACATTTAATTTTGTTGTTTTTTTATTATATAGAATATGGCATCAATCATAAATTAAATCTTCAGGGGAGGTGGTAAAACCAACAAGAAATCTGAAGAAATTGAATTGCATAAAGCTAAACAGCTATAACTAGAAATATATATTAAATATATTTATAAATACATAAAAGTCAGATGCCCGTGTGCCTTCTCTACTGTGTATATGTGGATGGTTAGCCTGTGTTTCTGAAAAGCTGTACCTTTCTTGAATCTAGATCCAAATCATACGGCAGGGGGGTTGGGAACACCAGGCATGCATGTCGGGGCTAGGGCGCCAGGCTACCCTGGCCCGCTGTCAGACCGACCGCTGGGCTGCTGCTTGGCATTAACTACAAGTCTCCCCTGCCGGCAGCTCGCGGTCCAGGCTCCTGGCTGGGACTCGCCTCTTGCCCTGCGTCGTTTTGGGCACGTAGGCAGGCGGGAAGGCACAACTGGGGATAGTTGAGCAATGTGGAGCTGCTGTGACCACAGCTGGTGCCAACAGCCTGGCACACAAACCCCTCTCCTCTTCACTGAGCACTGCCAACAGAGGTTGCAGCTATCTAAAATATATGATACACAGCTTCCAGGACAGTTTGCTTATTCAGTTACTAGGTTGGTTGTTTTTTTAATCTTTTCCCTCCAATTTAAAATGTAATTATTCCTGTGCTTATATGGAGAACAAGCTATTTCCATCACCCGTTTTCCCTGAGGACAATAGTACACATTCTCATCACACTTTTAAGACACATCAAAGTGCCTCTAAATGCGGGAAGAGAGGAACAAGTTCAGAATAAAGAGAAAATATTTACTATAAATAGCAGTTAACTCTGATTATTTGCAAGAGGCATTTATTAGCAAGCAAAGGGGTCCTGAAGGTTGTGTTTATGAACAACATATGCACACACACGCACACACACACACACATTCTCTATTCTTACTGGGAATCTTTATTCAAAGCAAAGAAACCATTTTAAAATTCAGATGAGAAAGAGAGCAATCCTAATGTGCACCAAATAATTCTTTTGCTCCTTCAAAAGCCGAGTGTCACCCCAATTTTTCTTCTCCTTCTAACCTCATCTAGATTCCCAGCGGAGGGAGCCAGTGACCTAATTCTGCTCAGTTCTAATGCAACACGGGAGCGAATTCAGAATACCTCGGTATTGGCCTTGGCGGGATTGCAGAACCCCAAAGTTGTTATCCTCCTCCAGAGCTAATCCTGTAATCAGTGCTACCACCACTCACCCAGCCCTTCTATCAGCTTGTAGGAGAAACACCTTTACCTCCTGTCAAGTGGTGACCTAAAAAGTGTTAATCCAGTTTACATGTTCAGGGTCAGAGTGGGTACAGTGCTATCTATTTTGGCCTAAGAGAAAAGGAAAATTGCTTGCTCTAAGTATTAGATTTCTGTTTTTGTCCCTGTCCCACTCCCCCCATCCTCTTGGTCCCTCTAGATATATTAAAGGCTCACATGGGGCTTGTAGTTTTTCCTCTATCATCTCAAAGCTCTTGTTCTTCAAACAGGTGTCCACTCTCCTCAATTTTTATAGTGAAGGGTTAGTAAAGCAAACCTTTCCAGTTCCCGATCTAAGAAGCATTGAGGTTTTAAATTAGGAATTTATCGACATTCCCCAAACTGACTATATTCAGTGATCAAGATAAAATGCATACATAAAATCCTGGCCAATTTGCATGCTCCATTCTTACACACACACACACACACACACCTATTTTTAACCTATGACTGTGACATGCAGTTGTTTTTAATAATATCTTAGTTTTATATAACCATATATTCAAGGTCTTTATCTTTCAAGGTACATGAAGGTTGTGCATTTAATCTTTAGCATGGTTGTAGGAGATATGATTCACAGAGTAGAGAATAGATAAAAATAAGCATGCATGCAGCAGCATGGTGCCGAATCATCAGAACTCACCATCTTATCAACAAATAGAAGTCATTCTTCTTTATTTCTTGAGCAAAGCAGTTTCATACAAGATAAATAGCTTTCAGTCAGAATAGCCTAACATGTAATATGCATCTTTTTGAATGTATATTCTAGTACTACTTTAGACCATAAGATTAAAATAAGAAAAATCTCAGGGTTGTGTGTTAACAACAAACACTGGTTTTCTATTTTTCACCCCCCAGAATTTGGCTTTGTGTGCGTATATTTGCACATTACTAGTTTTTATTAAACGATCAACTTTTAGTGACCTTCACATACCATTTTCTAAAGTCTTATAAGGGAAATACTTTGGGGGATTTGTACTTTTTTATATCATGCTTTGGAGATACTGTGTTTTGTTTCCAGGGCATAGTAGGATGTGTTTCTAATAGATGTGGGAGACTGGGTTTAGATTTGTGACCTTGAGAAAGCTACTTAGCTACTCTGGTTTTAGTTTCCCCATCTTGCAAGGGAAGCATTTGGGTCAGATGGGTTTTCAAATTGCACCTAGCTCTCATATGATGTTATCTATACATCATTATTCTTTCATTAACATAGAAAGTAGAGGGGGGATGAGGGGGGTGGAATGAAGAAATTAAGTGGACACCATCCATGGCCCAATCCACAGGGCTGGACCGATCTTCCCGCTGTGGGTCCAGACTGAGCACTGTTTTATGGCTGAAACCCTTTCTCACCCAGGCTCTCTCGCCCTTCCTAGTCACCAGGCCTGTTGCAATGCGGCCATAGGCGTCTTGCATCTTTCAGGCAGTAATGTTGTTGCAAGGTTTCTGTTCTCACTTACGTATTAACTTCCACTTTCTGGGATGGAAAACTGAACTGAAGCTCCTGAGAAAATTGGCATAGTAGAAAACTTCAATTTTCAGATATTCATTGTTCTTTCTATATTTACCAGTTTGCATGTGTGGAAGAAAGAACTTGGATTTTTATAGCAGACTGCCTTTGATTAAAACTTCAGCTCTGCTACTTATCTAGCTGTTTTTGGCCTTTTTAAAATTCATCTCTGAAATGTTTTCTCATCTGTGGAATGGACAAAATACCTATATGGATGGTATTACAGAAGAAAAGCAATGTATTTACAAGTGCTCAAAAAATACCTTTTCCCTCCCACTACTTCAACATCAAATTATTCTGGAGGGTATTGACAACGATACCGAACATTATCAATTCCAAGAAATCTACAGAATCTATTTCTTAGCCTCACATTATTTAGTGAGGAGCCATGTTTAGAAACGACAGGGTGTGAAAGAAACTGCCTCATTTACCCCAGAGATAGTGCCTCGTCAGTTTACATGGATCAGTTTTGTTTTGGCTTGTACTATTGAGTAAATTGGCTACTTTCTTAAAGTTGACCTTTGTCTGCCTTTGTGACCTCATCCCCTTCTCCTAGCCCCCACAGTTTCAAAGGATGCATATAAACACCTGGGCCTAAGAGGAAATAAATTCTGGAGGGGTCAAATTAGTCTTACATGTGAAAGCTCTTTGAAAAGGAGGAAGATCTGTGCAAACTGAAGACAGTAAGTAAGAATAAAGTGAGATGCAGTTTCTAAAAAAGTAAATTTATTCCTGCGAGATAAAAAGGCCAGTGTATAAACACGTGCTGTGTAACTATGCCCATTTTGGAGCATCTGAGACAGGATACAGGAAACCTACCACGAGACAGTCAGGAGGCCTGGGTCCTAAATACAACTTTCCTCCTTGCTCTCCATCTGGGCTGTTACTTGTAGAAAGTAGAGTAGCATCACAAACACTGGCCCTGGCTCTCCACGATTTACTATGTGTGTGAGCTTAGAGAAGTTACTTATCTCTCAGTTTCTCATTATAAACACGGGACAGTACTCCCTAACTCACAAATCTGTGGAGCACATTGAAGAAGATAATAAATGTAAAGATCTCGGCTCAAAGTTTTACTCCGAGAACAGGTTCAAAAAAAGTAGTTAATGATTATGAGCAATATTACTTTTGAAAGAGAAAGTTGGATTAGATGATCTGAGTTCTTTTTCATCTTTAAAAGTAGCTACATCCCTCTTTCTTCCTTAGGAAATATTCCTTGTGGAGTTTGCTACGTCCTGAGCTCAGGGTTTCAGAAGCCTGACCAGATTTAGTAAGAAGAGCGTTCAGATTGGGCACCTGTAGAAACAAAAGCTATCCGGTCTTTATAAACCCAGTTGGTAAGTGAATGTGCATGCATTACTTCATCTTCAGTTTATACTTACAAATACAGAGACCCATCTCAGATAATAAAAGTGAGTGCTGAATATTTTTGCAAGCTATTATAACATTTTGAAAGAATACTATAAACACATACAAGATGTGACTATATGGTAATGAAATGAATTTTCCTGTGTGGCGCGAAGGCTCATTAGCTTAGAGCCACGCTCGGCGCTGTTCTACAGAAGTTGCATATGACATTTCTCACTAATGGCTCATGCTGTCACTAAATATTTGTCTCTAACTCCCTCAGTCTTTGGGAATGCAGACATCCACTTGTGTGTAAATTAATAGCTCTGCAGAATCTAAATGAGATGCCCAGAAAAGTCCCTTCATTTTCTGAGTCCAATAAGGGAAAAAAGTCCTCTTCCTAATTATAGACTCGACCAGAGTTGTTGTTTCCAAATAAATAAGAAAATACTTATTTTATGGGAAAGAATGCTTTATGGGATTCTCTGTAAATAAAACTGGGGCTTTGTTTTTAATAATTTTACTATTTACATTGAACTGTGATTTTCAGCTAGGGAGAAAAGTAGGTGTGCACACTTACTTTCTTCATCAAGAAGATTTTCAGCAGCTGATAGTAATCTCATCCTGTCTTCTGGGTTTTTAATGTTTAATTCAATGAGATGACTCTCTTTTATATCCTTTAAATCTTCTAGGGTCTCATAACCGTTGAGCAAAAGTGTTGAGGCATATTCCTATGGGGGAGAAAAAATATGTATAAGATAAACTAGTCAGATTCAAATGTTTTATTTTTAGTTCTCTTTAGATTTAAAGAAAGTGTAGAAGTGCGTATGGAAACCAAAGGCACCGATAGAACTTTTGCTTAACTTTGCTTTGTACTAGTTCTCCACATACGAACTCTAGGGCATTTAAAAGAGTATGTTGGAGAATTCTCACCTTCTGGAAGGACAAATGTAAAGAAGAAATAATTACGTTAAGCCGTGCAGTGCTAAATCATGGATCAATTAAATAGCTGGATCATTCATCCCATTTGGCACTTTTTCACTTCTCAAATAGTTCAATTGACAAAGCTAGCGTGTCCTTACCTCTATCAATAAAATGCCTCTAAAAGAATAATTATAGTAATATTTCTGAATCTACATCTTGTTTGCTGGCTTGCAAAAATAATTTACCCTCACTAACTTCTTGGGGTAGTTTAAAAGATGAATTTGAAACAGGCATGAAAAATAGACTTAGCATTTGGTGAAAGTCATTATATAAACCTAAGGAATTCCAGACTTTCTATTTAATTAAAAGTTTTTATTAAGCATAAAAGCACTGTGGTTAGGAAAAGTATTGTTTTCTTTTCTCAGCATGTATAGTTTGTCCATCATTTGCATCAATATATATTAATTTAAAATTCATAGGCTTCTGATTTCTGAGTCTGTATGTTATTTATGTAACCTTTGTTCTCTCTAACAGAATAAAAATGCAAAGTGAAGTTGAATGCTTTACAGCTTGCTCAAAACTTCCTTCCATTTTACTTGATCATAATTTCAGTATCCTTAGTTTGGTTACCAAAACTGAGTAAGAGGAAGCATAAAAGTTTTAAGTAATTAGGAATAACTACCAGCCCCTTTAAAAAAAGAGAGAGAGAGAGAAAGTACCACTTCTTTTAAAAATAATGTCTCTTAGAAGGAGCACTGAATTAGAACAGAGAAACCAAAATCCCCATTCTGACATAATCATCTGATTGTGGGTTCTTGAGTAAGTTATTTCACTTCCTTAGACCTTGGTTTTCTCATAGGTCACAGAGCAAACAAAAAGAAGAAGCAGGGTTTAAACTTTGTACTTCATCCAAGCAGTACCACATTTGGGGGGCAACAAGAAGGCCTAGGTAGTGTGTCTACAGGCAGGAGTGTAACTAGATAACTCAGGAGAAACAATTAAGAAAAGTTTAATTGGCTATTGCCTTGATGAATTTTGAAAACTATCAAAGTACTGCTGCATTAATATTAGAAATGGGTTGCAAAACAGTAAATTGAGTGAGGCTAGGTAAATTGTATGTATACACCATTTAATGAGGTAGAGGTTTCATAAAAATTTTGCTAATATAACAAGAAAATAATTGGATTATAAATATAGACAATACAGTTTCCTTAACATAATCATCATGGGGGCTTAATGATCACTATCTCCTAAGAAATTGCTTTTGAAACAGTTACATTTAGCTTTCTTCTCTTGACTTGCTTTTGATCTCTGCCCTATAGAAAATGTAATTTTCTTTCCCTGTTTCCTTTCAATTCTCTGGATTTTTACCTTTACTCTTCATACTCTCTTTATCATTCTCATTTACATGTTTTCTCTGGACCTTTTATTCTCCTAGGTATTTTTCATTTTTCACTGCACTTTCTCAACATTAATCTCTACTGTCACTGCTAAGTACCATTAGAGTTTAGTCCAAGGGAGGTTATATCAAGACCTGTCCTTGTGTAATAAAAGTAATAAAGGAGAATTAAGAAGTTTTCTTGGAAAACGGATTTTTCTTTGTTGTAAGTCCTATATATATATATATATATATTTTTTTTTTTTTTACCACTGTACCAGCACTGATCCATTCTCCTCAATTATTCCATCCAGATGCCACCAGCATCAAATAGGTCACAGGTTTGCTAACCTGAAGGTGAATCCTCTCTAAGAACTCCTGCAGAGTCTTGGGTTTTTCTATTCCACTCTTTCGGTGTGCCTTTATTTTCTTGGGGGCTGCTTCCTCTTCGGAGATGACATCCACATAAATAAATTTGAAGTTTCCCACCTTATTGTTCAACATTCCTGTCCACATCCCCATTGGCGTTTTGCAGATAATGTCTATGATGTCTCCTTTCTAAAGACAAAGAAATATACCAGTGAGTTTTCAGAGAACTTTGGTGCTATGACAATTAGTAGAAAGAACGGAATCATAGAAAATTAGAATGATGAGGGAATATGATAAGGGAGGTTACTGATAACAGAAATAAATCTAAGAGAAAATTTCTTTTAAAAGTTCAAGGGAACTCTTTGCTAGTAATAATGAAGAACACTTCAACAAGCTTGAAGAAAAGCTCCTACATGCATTTGATGACATCTTTATGTTTTTGGTATATCAACTTATGAACTTACAATTGTAGGGCACAATGGAATTTACAAAGTACTTTTGCATATAGTGAGTCATTTTATGCCCATGACACACTTCTTAAGTACATATACAAGGTATCTTTATAACTCTAAATATTATGGAAAAGAAATGCAAACATTAAATAACTTCCCAAACTCATGGCAGTCAGTTGTCTGAACTCAAAAAATGATGCTCTCTTCATTCATCTTGTCAAAGCAATAGATATATAGCAAAGCTCGAGCCATCATTCCTGGAGGGGCTCTCAAATGGGGAAGGGAAAGAAAAAGAAGTCTCTGTCCATGCTTCTAGTTCATCTGAAAAATTTACAGTAAAAAACCATCTAAAGTATTGCATTCGTCTAAAATCGTGAAACTGTTAAGAGCTTCGTATATCTAAACGTGTAACAAAAGTATGTGTGTGTGCACTAAGGATAAATTATGCTACTGAATTATTTCAGAGAAGATAATACTTAGATTGAGCTTCACAACAGAGTTTGGATTGAAATACGAATGAAGCCCATTAGGATGGACAAACCAGTTGGTCTTTTTCTTCATTCATCTCAAAGACTCTGATTGCTGCAGGGTGCCAGTTACCAGCAAGATTAGAAAACCCCCAGGGGTACTTCTTTGTAAAGAAAATTGATTTCTACACAAATACAGTGCCTACATTTAAAAGTCATATTTCCTCCTTTGAGACTTACAAGTTTCTACCCCGGAGAGGACATTATAGATTCTGATACGGGGACTACCCTCAAACAAACAAAACATTGAGTCTGCTACTAAAAATGTCTTTTCCTCATGTTCTATGAGTGTGTGTTCTTCCATCTAAAACACACATTGTCAATGTGATTAAAAGACTTGATCTTTCTGATTTGTGATCATCTGCTTGTCTGACCTTATGAGCTGTTCATCTGGTTCTTCCTGCCTTTAACCATGGGGAATCAAATCCTGGGCTAGATGGGATCAGCTAAGCAGACCTAGAAAATCCCCAGAAGCTCTAGGGGAGGTTTCTAAGCATGGGAGCTCTATGCTGCATCCTTCCTATTATCCTCTAAACTTATAAAAGCATACGTTCCGGGAAAGCCCACAGGTCACCAAGCAAAGACCCAATTTCATTATGGATAAGACCCTTGATATAAACGATGGCATTCAATCCTCAGTGGTAACTGGGGGATTCTTACTGTGTCCTGCAAGAGCTCTACAAATAGCACCTTAGACAGCGTAAGTGGTGGGGCACTGGTATGGTATTATAGGGAAGGTGGAAAGCTCTCCTGAGTCAAAATGTGTTCAATTTGTTCCCTTCTACACCCTCCCCCAACATTACTAGGCTACAAATATTCCTTCCCCAAAACTTTAACTTAGACTTCAGATCATTTCATAGAAACGACTAAGGAGCTAACTATGGAAAATAATGTTCTCCTCATTCTCCCGCTGAGCTTACTCTGGTTTTTTACAATAGAAGGGATAAAGAGAAGAGCAGAGTGTCTTGAATGTTAAATAATAACATCAATACTTCATAACTTATAACTGCTGGTTAACATTGGCTTGGTGTTGATAGTATAGAAAAGTCATAATTTCTGTCCTTTTAGCTATATCAGTTTGTGTTACTAAAAGGAATAATTTAACATGTATAAAATACTTTAGCACCAAACCTTCTATTTGTATGATTGCAAAAGCACCTCCCCTCTAGTGTGAGTAGGACTATGAAAACGATGGATTTCCCACCCATGATTATGTTGTATTTTATGTTGCAAGGGACTATGCGGATGTAACTACTGTCCCAAATTAGTTAATGTTGTAATTAAGAGGGAGATTATCTGGGTGTTTCTGACTTTATCAGGTAGGAGCTCTTGAAGAGATTTGAAACATGAGTGAGCTTTTCCCCTGCAGGCTTTGAAGGAGCAAACTGCCATGTTGCAGAGAGGACCATGGCTGGCAACCTCAAGGGTCCGAGAGTGACTCCCAGACAATATCCAGCAAGAAAGCAGGAGTCTCAGTCCTACAACCACAAGCAACTGAATTCTGCCTTGGAAGAGGACCTGACCCCAGGGAGATTACAGCTCCAGCTGTCACCTGGATTTTAGCCCAGTGAGACCTTAAGCAGGGAATGCAGTTGGGCCATGACCAAATGTTTGACCTATAGAACTGTGAGGTAATACATTTGTGTTGTTTAAAGTCCCTGAGCTTGTGGAAATTTGTTCCACAGCAATAGAAAACGAATACAGAGAACAAGAGTTAAGAAGAGGGAATTCAGGAGGGAATATCATTGGGAGAAAGATGTCTGGTTATTCATAGCAACTAACTTAAGCACTGCAGTTGCCCAACCAAGTCTGGTTCCCAAGGGAGTTGCTGTGGGCGGCTCTTGCCTGATATCGCCATCTTTTCTCTCTCTCCTTTTAACTCCAGCAAGTATCAGGCAGAGCTGGGCGCCTCCAGGAACCTGTGAGTCTTTTGGCTTTCAGAAAAATGTAAACAATTTCTTCTCCCCTGATAGGCTCGGATTCTGCATTACCTCCGTGACAGCAACTTAGGCTGTAGCCTCAACAGAATCTGATTCCCCTATCCCACCTCATGTATTCTGCTCAAATTCTTGCCACAGGAACCCAGTCCTCAGTCCCACTGTGGAGAAGAACACACTCGCCACCCCTCCCCGCTGCCCATGCTTGTACTTCCTGACACAGATCATACCTCCAGTGCTAGACAAACCACACGGAATGCAGATACGAGGTGCACACACCTTGATTTTGAGGGAGTCAGTGTCATAGGGGCTTGGTGTAAAATCAGTATGTACTCTGGCGCGGCCACAGAAGGGTCCAGAGTAGGGGCCATCATCATCAAGTCGAAAGCTATCCCGGTTACTTGTACCACCATCTGAACAGCTTGTTATTCCGCCTGATGAAAGCAAAGCAGAGGTTAACAGTTCTCACTGAAGGTTCATAACATTCTGAACCATCGTCTGGATACAGCGAAGCAGGGATAATGCTGAAGCACTGGATGCCAACCTTTTGAAGGGGTTCTGAGTGATGGGTTCCTATTTTTTCTGCCTCCCAGTCACTCTCCATCATTGACCTCTGTCCTCTGAGCCGTTTCTGAACTTTCTCCAGCCAATCTGACCATTCTTTCCTCAACCACTAACCCAGACACCCTCTCACTACAGTCTCTGTGATCTGATCTGGTAGCACAGTGTTTTGAGCATTGAACACTTGCTAAAGAGGCGGACGATACAGACTTAACTCCCTATACAGGCCAGACAATTCATTTTGTACCTGTAAACAAAGACAAAAACCTATAGCAACAGTTTGACCTTTATGTGCTACTGATCACAAATGGTCAAAGCATAAGACTACAGGGTTCCCGATACTTACCACAATGTAGCTAGAATGCTCTCCCAAACATCCTCTTATGTGCCAAAAGCCATTTTGAAACAACATCTCTATGCATAAAAGGTAGCACTTTTGCTTGTTGTGTGAATGTGAAGGAAAGAGAAAGTGTGTTCCAGTGTCTATATTCCCAAGTGGTTCTAAACTTTCTAAAGTGGGCTTTTAAAATTGCTCCAAATCCTTGTTCTCTGGTCCTTTTCCCTTCTGAGTTTGAACCTCAAGGGAAAAAAAGAAAAAAGATTCCATTTTTGCTGCCTGCAGGATGGGGGCAAGAATGGTTCCCAGGGGAAGTAACTCTCGGTTTCTCCACCACTCTCAACACTCTCCACTACTTTCACTGTCTCCTTCAGTGTGGCCTTTCAGTGCTCTGTTCAAAGACAAAACAGCCCTGGTTTCTCTACTATTTTTCAAATAATTATGGAAATAAGGTAGAGAACCTTAGAGATGTTCTATATTGAATATGAACCGTTGTAAGAAAGGGTGAGTTGCATGTAACTAAGAAACTAAGTTGTGTATGACAATAGCTAAGTGGGCCACCATCTCCTTACACCTTCCCTTCCATGGCCACCCCTGGCACTGGCTTTTCGTGGTACATTCCAGTTAGTAAAATTCTACCCACATTCAGCATTACAATTGAGAATTTTAAAACTTCCAGCAGAAGTGAATAGTTATGAAATCTGAATTTCACACATGCAAAAATATATCCTTCAAATGTTTCTACATTAGTTTTTTTTTTTTCCACAAAATAACTCTTCTTCAGCCAATAGGAAAAGTAGGTCTTTGAGATCTCTCTTCAAATAACAGAAGCAGTTGATTAAAAAGGAAATGGAAAATAAACCTTGCAAAAAAAGAAAACATTTAAAAGCCCTGAAAAGATCAGAGGGATGAATAACAGTGTACACATAAAAAAGTTATAAGGTGCCCTGTAGTTTCATTCAAATACTGTAGCAGGCTATGTGACTGAAACCTGAACGACTTCCCTCTTGGAAACAATGATTTTAGAAAATCCTTGTTGAATGCATGCTGCTTCCTTTCTGTCACCCAGTGATATTCCTTCTATTTAGTATTTACATTTGTATTTCATTCTTGACTCACTAATGCTGGATGGACACCGAAAAAGTAAATGTGGGAATTGATGCATACGTCCTGCTCTTTTCAGAATACTTCAGGCAAAAAAGAACCGAAAGGAAGGAAAAAGTGAGGACAGGAGAAGGGAAAAAAAGAGAAGAAAGAAAGAAAGGAAAGGAGGGAGAGAAGAAAGGAAGAGGAGAAGGAAGGAAGGAAGAAAAGAAGGAGGAAAAAAGGAAAGGAAGGAGAAAGGGAGGGAAGGAAGAAGAGACAGAACAGGATTTCATTTATCTGAACACGTCAAGTCATTTTAAAAATTTTGACTCAAGATAATGCTAGTTCTCCTAAGCAAACATTTTTATTTTAGAGATGCAGATTTTAGTCACCCAACATGATCTTTTTGAGGCATATCCCCAAGAGTTCTGCCAACTACAGTGTTAAAAGTTTCAAAATAATACATAATTCTGTCGAATATATTGTGTATCATTTTAAACACCAGCAGCTCTATGGATTCAGCAATCCTACATTTTCACTATTTCTCTTATCATGTAGCTGGAAACTTTTTGCTAATTTGATAAGCCCCAGAGAAGCCAATCTGTTGTTGGTTTTCATTTGAATTTGTTTCTCTCTCTTTTTTTTTTTAATTCCAGTATTATTAACATAACAGTGTTCTATCAGTTTCAGGTGTACAGTATAGTGATTCAACACTTCAGTACATTTACACAGTGCTCATCATGATAAGTGTACTCTTCAGTCTCCATCACCTATTTCACCCATCCCCCATCCACCTCCCCTCTGGTAACCATCAAGTTTGTTCTCTATAGTTAAAAATCTGCTGTTTTTAATTAGCTGAGCCCTCCCAGGAAGGATCTTGTCCCTTATTCTATAGGCTTACTTGATGAACTCCGCCCACTGTAGAGACTATCCATGGAGTCACTGGCTTTGAGGGAGACCTTCTCTGTGTGAGATCCAATCATTGGGTCACTGTTCCGATATGGGAGGGCACCCTCTCCAACTTCCTCATCCTTCAGAAAAAACATATCAGAGGTTAAGTGCAGAGAACTGATTTCCATGGAGATATCCACTTGATTTAACAAACAAGACATGTTTTAGTAATAAAATACTTAGGAATACATCAGCATAAAATATGAGGGTCATTAATCTTTAGTTCAATTTCGAGCAAAACACGTTATACTTGGAAAAATTCTTTAGATGAAACATTCCACATTATGGAATTCAAATGAAATTATAATAATTCATTTTGTAAATTAGTATGAATATCATATTGAGGCTACTTAATCAGAAATGTTAGATTTATTAACATCTATGCTTTATCTGTTAAAGCACTTTTATTTCTTCATGTTCTCCTTATCATCTATTTACCACCATTACTAATCCTTTGAGATCTGATATTACAAGTTTAAATTCTACAGAGTTGTTTCATGTCAGTTATTGCGCCCTATCAGATCACTAGATGTGAATAAAACATGCACATTTTGCAATTCTAAAGTGAAGCTTATCTAAGAAGCTTTACAAATCGTCATACCGAGCTTGCACACCTAGTCAAGTGTAAAGCAAATCCTGCATAAAATTCGGAAAGACAGACAATTTCAAAACAGATTACATCTGCTTGAAAACATCTCAAATGTCTTCCATATTTAGATAGTTTGGACAAAACCTATAAATTTCTTAATATTCATCAAAATGTAATTCAATATTCCTCATTTATGAGCATTTCTAAACATCGATAAAACTTCAGAATACATATATGATATATACTCAGTTTGATTCTCTGCTTATACCCTTTCCTTTATTTATTTGTTCAGTCATTCAACACAAATTTAGAGAACACCTTGTAAGGACCTGGCACTGTTTTTGGGAACTGGGGATACCATAGTAAACAAGATAACACGGTCCCTGCTCTAATGAGATACGTTTTAGTGTGTTAGGGTTTGTGTGTGTGTGTGTGTGTTTGTGTTTAGTGTTTGGGGAGGTGTGTGTAAACAAAACGCAAAAGAAAATTTCAGGGAATAAGTGCTATGAAGGAAATAAAACAGTGATGTGAGAGGATTAGCTACTGGATTAGGGTTAGGGGAAGATTGGCTGATTTCGATGGAGTAGCCTCCAAAGACCTCCTCTGTAGGGTAATATATGCTCTGAATTCTTGACCTGAATGTTAAGATATAACTTGTATAAAGAATTGGAGGCAGTTTTCCAAGCAAAAAGAATAGCAAGAACAAAATAACTCAACTCAGAATTAGCTTGGGTTGTGAGCGGGAAGACCAGGCCAATGTAGCTGGAGCTGAGTGAGAGCAAAGAGAGTGTTAGAAAATGAGCTCAGAGAAGTACACTGGAGTCAGATCAGGAAGAGCTTTATAGACCAAGTGTAGTGGTCATGGAAATGTGTCACTCAGGTCTTTTGCTGTGAGACCCTTCTTTACTGACAGCCCCAGCCACTGAATTCACCATGGTGTCTGCATGGAGGCCATGCTCTCTGCCAGTGACTGAAACAGTGGGGGTACCATTTGAGTCCATTCTGGTGGGATACAGGGCTCCTCTGATGGAAAACTTTGGTTCAGGGACTATCTACCAGTCTGGCTAACACTTTCTTCCTCTCCTTTCACAGTGTCAGACTTGCACTGTTGTCTGAAGGCTTTCCCTATCCAGTTCTTCTTTCTCTATCCTTCACATTCATTTTCCCCAATAGTCTTTGGTGTGTCCATTGCTTTCTTAGGACCTGCTTCTCAGAGGACTGGAATGAACATACTATAGTAAGGGAAGGCATTGTGAAGGCATTATAAAATTTTAACCAAGGGGCATGATGTGTTCTGAATTCCACTTTAGAGCCTTCTGGCTTTTGTGTGGAGAATGGCTTTTATGGAGGAAAGAGTGGAAGAAAGATGACCAATTAGGTGGTTTTATGGCAGTCTAGGCAAGAGAAGTTGTTCTTGGTTGGTTGGTTGGTTGGTTGGTCTAAAGCAGGAATAGTTTACATAGAGAAATTAGGAGTTTTAGGTAAGATTTTGGAGTTTGAGCCAAGAGGAGGTGGTGATGAACTGGTGTGAAAAGTGAGAGAAAAAAGGAATTTGGAATGATTCTTGGGCTTTCTTCTTTCTTTACTTCCTTCCTTCCTACCTTACTTCTTCTCTTTCCTTTTCTTCTCTGTTCTGTTCTTTTCTCTTCTTTCCATCTAGAGTTATGGCAATGTTGTCTATTACTACTGGGAAGACTGGACAAGAAACATGTTTTTTGGTAGAGCATGGAGAATTAATAATTCAGTTTTGAATATATTGGGTTCCAGAAACCTATTGTACATATAAATGATGATATTGAATACGCAGTTGGTTGGGTTTTTTTTAACATATGTTTAGTTTAGGGTTTTTTTTTAAGTTTTTATTTATTTATTTGAGAGAGAGACAGCACAGAGGGAGAGGGAGAGGGAGAGGGAGAGGGAGAGGGAGAGGGAGAAGCAGGCTCCCGATGCAGAGATCCCAGGACCCTGAGATCATGACCTGAGCACCGACTGAGCCACCCAGGCACTCCCACAATTGGTTGTTTAAGTACAACAGATAAGATATCATAGCTAGAGATTAATTGCAGAAAAACAAAGTGATGAGACTAGATGAGATCACTGAGGGGGAGAGTAGACTGAGTAGAGCATCTAGGAATAAGCCTCAGAAGGACTCAATATTTAGAGAGACAGTCTTTCCAAAGCCAAGAAAGGAAACTGAGAAAGAAAGAAAGCCAGAAGAATGCTCAGTTAAAGAAACCAAGAAAAGAGAATGTTTCAAATGTATTGAAATCATCACTTGTGTCAAATACGGTTGAAAAGTAATGTAAGAAGTAAGAAAAGTGACCAGTAAATTCAGCCACACAGAGGTTAATATCAATTATGATTACTGTTTTAATGGATTATTGGGGACGGAAGTCCTACTGAAGTGGGCTAAAAAGAGAATGGACTAAGACTTACAGATCAATGTAACAGAATTGAGAGTCAGAAATAAACCCATATATAATTATGACCATGTATTTATTATCAGTAGATTTTCAACAAGGGTGCCAAGAAAAAACAACAGTAAAATAATTGTCCTCTGAACAAATTAGTGTTGTGACAACTTGGTATCCATATTCGAAAGAATGAAGATGGACTCCTACTACACCCCATAGAAAAATTAGTAGATCATACACCAAAATTTAAGAGCTCCAGCTGTAAACTCTTGGAAGAAAGCACAGGAGTAAATCTTTGTGAACTTAAGTTAAACAATAGTTTTTTAATTGCAATATTAAAAGTTAAATGACAAAAAAATGGACCAATTGAGCTATATCAAATTATAAACCTCTGTGCTGCAAATGATACCATCAAAAAAGTGAAAAAATAGTCCACAGAATGGGAGAAAATATATCATATTGCAAATCATGTATCTGATAAGGTACTTGCATCCAGGATATATTTTTAAAAAGCTTAAAAGTCAACAATAAAAAAACCCCAAATAACCCAATTAAAAAACGGGCAAAAGATTTGAGTAAACATTTTTTTTAATTTTTTTTTTAAAGATTTTATTTATTTATTTGACTGAAAGAGAGAGAGAGAGCACAAGCAGCGGGAACCTCAGGCAGAGGGAGAGAGAGAAGCATGCTCCCTGCTGAACAGGGAGCCCGACATGGGGCTCCGTCCTAGGATCCTGGGATCGTGACCTGAGCCGAAGGCAGACACTTACTCGACTGAGCCACCCAGGTGTCCCTGAGTAAACATTTCTTTAAAGAAGATATACAAATGGCTCATAAGAACACGACAAGATTCTCAGCATCATTAGTCATCAGGGAAGAGCATATCGAAGCCACATTGAAATTCCACTTCACACCCACCAGGAAGGCTAGCATCGAAAAGACAGTAACAAGTGTTGGCAAGCATGTGGAGAAATTGGAACCCTCACACATTGCTAGTGGAAATGTAAAATGATGCAACTGCTTTGGGAAGCAGGTTGCCAATCAAAATATCAGATAGTTACCATATACCCAAGAGAAACAAAAGAATATTTCCACACAAAAACTCATAAATATTTATGGCAGTATTATTTACAATAGCCAGAAAGTGAAAACAACTCAAATGTCTATCAACTGATGAAAGGAAAAATAAAATGTAGTTTATGTGTAAAATGGAATATTATTTGGCAATAAAAAGAAATGAAGTACTGATGTTTGTTACAACATATGACATAATCGTTCTTCATATACTACGTGTGTGATCTTTCTGAGCCTCCATTTCCTCTATTAACGTAGGAGTCATAATGGTTTTTTTCCATCTAACTTCTGAGGGAGAAAATAGATGTTGAAGTCCTTCCTAAAGGACCAAGTGATTCTCTATCTAGAAGAAGAATCTGTTGACTATTAAAAAAAAATTAATAGAAAAATACAAATGATTAGCAGAGTATACTTACCTTTTCCTCAGAAAGGGCTTTGATGTACTTTTTACCCACTTTTTTCTTCATTGTCCAGGAAATAGCTCTCATTTTTTTCCCTAAACCTCTTCCATTATTTGAAGTTTTATTTTGTTCTCCACTTTCATTTATGGGTTCCCCTTCATATACCTAGTTAGAATTGTTTACAAAAGACAGAATAATAAAGCAATAAAAATCATTGATCTGAAAACATTATTAAAGAGAAGATTTCAGATTTGTGGGTTTCCTATGTATTATGTTCAGCAGCCTCCAAAACTTCAATCTTAATATAATACATATTTTTAAAGTTGTCCAAGCCTGTTTACATGTGTTACAAACTCAGAAAATAAAACTTGCGGTATCGAAGGACCTGAGCTTCACACCTAAACATTTTTTTTAAAGAATTTTAGTTATCCCTTGAATAGCTGTACAGTAGAGCCACTTTAATTTTTCCCATTTTTTTAAAAGATTTTATTTATTGGGTGGGGGGAGGAGAGCGATAGAGCATGAGCAGGGGGAGAGGCAGAGGGAGAGGGAGAAGCAGGCTTCCCGCTGAGCAGGGGGCCTGATGCGGGGCTCGATCCCAGGACCCTGGGATCATGACCTGAGCTGAAGGCAGATGCTTAACCAGCTGAGCCACCCAGGCACCCCAGGTTTTCCCATTTTTGAGATGGGCAAAAGAGAATTAAATGACAGGCATAATGAGTGATTAAGTCTACATAGATGGAGATATTTTATTGGGGCCTTTAGAAAGGCTATAGCATGTATTCATGCTTAACGGGCATTAAAATATCCTCTTGATTCTTTAGAAATTGAAATAGTCATTTGTAAAAAAGTTTTGGAGTTAAGTAAATCTGAGAAAGTGCAATTTTTTCTTCTTGCAGGTGAGTATCCCATGCATATTTCCCACATTCTCAATCAATAGTAAATATGAAGTTGGTCTAGCCATTAGTATACAAATCTTCATGTAATTCATATGTAGTGTATTCTAAGTATTTAACATTATCTGATACTTTGTTTGATTAATTATTGCCTGCCCACTATGAGGTATGCTCCATGAGCCTAGAGATTTTATATTTTTTATTTATTCTGAACATCTAGAACACTTCCAGGAACATAACTGACACTTGATATTTTTTGAATAAGCAAAACTTCTCATGTAGAACTTTGGAGTGTTTTTTGTTTTTTTTTTTTTCTTGAAGGACCTATTGGGTTATATATCCTCAATATCTTAGATTTCAAGAAAGGACCCTTAAGGGTCATCTAGTCTAGCATTGCCCACCATTCTTGATGGGTGGACAGACAGATATTTCCTGAATATAAAAAAAATTAGGGGAAACTTCCCTTTAGTTAACTTGAATATCTAATTTGTATTTTTGTTATACTTAAGATTTATTTATTTATTTTAGAGAGGGAGAACATGCATGGGGGTAGGAGGTAGAGGAAGGAGGGAGGGAGTCTCAAGTAGATTCCCTGCAGGCCCAGCACGGGGCTGAATCTCACAAGCCTGAGATCTGACCTGAGCCGAAGTCAAGAGTTGGATGCTTAACTGACTAAGCCACCCAGGCTCTCCTTGAATATTTTAATAGGAAGGTTTAACCACATAGTTAACAAAATTATTAGTCAATATTATGTTTTACTTCATATCTTACCCCAAATTGCCTATGATAAATACGAATGGACAGCCTATTTAAGTCCTCATTGAACTTTAATTTCTACATTCAAGGTTATAAAAGGCAGATTCTTCGCTTAATTGAAAAGCCCTGAATAAAATATAACTTGAATTTTTTAAATTTAGCCTTTAAATTTTTAAAATTAGCCTTTTCTTTTCTCTTCTCTTTACTTAAGCTCTATCTTCACTGTAAAATTACAAACTAAAAACAAAACAAAACAACCCATAAAAAAACAAAAAAAAAGAAAGCATATTATTTTATGACTGTGTTAAATTACTGTTGCCTAAGCTTCAAGAAAGTATCACAAATATTTTTTAAATTATCACATATTTTACATAAATTATCACATATTATCACAAATTTTTTTAAAGATTTTTATTTATTTATTTGACAGAGAGAGAACACAAGCAGGGGGAGGGGCAGGCAGAGGGGAGGGAGAAGCAGGCTCCCCGCTGAGCAAGGAGCCCCATGTGGGGCTGGATCCCAGGTTGCTGAGATCATGACCTGAGCTGAAGGCAGAGGCTTAACCAACTGAGCCACCCAGGTGCCCCAGTATCACAAATATTTTTAGTTTTAGGTTTTTCTATTGTTTCTTACAGACGTTTCAAAGAAACTACCTCAGCATATTTTCAACTTTCACATTTTTCCATGCTGTTCTTTTTCATAGTCTGAATCACAAATTTATTAGATATTTATTTACAGTTGTTGTCATTGTTGCTTTTCTATCTGTCTCTCCCTCTATACTTTAGCCTTCATGAAGTAGGGATTTTCATCAATTGCAACAGTAATTTTTGAGTGCCTAATGGAAACACTGTCATAGAGTAGGTGCTTAAGAAATACCTGTTGAATGAATGAATGCTGAATTGCTGAAAAATGTGTGAACTACTTTTTCAGGGTCACTAAATTCTTTCACAAATTACTAAGCCACCATTACTCATCAATGAACCTGAATGAGTCTGAGCTACTTTTACAGGTTAACCCTAGAATTATAAACTAAACAGCAGATTCTACTGTGTAGAATCTACAATCTATGTGTGATTATGGGAAATTAAAGGTTTATATAAGATGTTAATTGAGAATGAAATTATATGGGGTTTCTCACTATATACATATATTGTCTTATTTAAAACTAAATAAATGTGGATAAACTATATAGCTATTTATAGGTTTATCCATAAGCATGTGTATATAAATAATATACATATATGTAAAGGGGATATATTATACACACACGCATATATGTGTACTAATGGATATATTTATAAAGTAATACTAAATGTCATTCTATTTTCATTTTTTTATTTAGAATATCCATTACTGAAATACCAATATTTAAAAATATTATAGATACATACACATAGGAATCTGAAAAGTATATTGAGAAATTAAATATAACAGGAAAAATTCCTTATAAAATAAACATACAATAATGAGAATGAATAATTAAGAAATACATAAGATCCAAAACCTATTGATCTAAAATGTATCACATGTGGAGTTGCTGAATCAGGTTTAATGATAAACATTATTTTTAATTTTCTCAGTATATATCCCTCTTCTCTACTGTTTGGTCAGTTGTTAAGCTTTTCATTAATCACATCACAGTTGGCCTGTCATTTGTGAGATAGTATAACAGAAATGCAAACTTGAAGTCAGACAAGATGTTGAGTTCTGCCTTTGTCATTTATCAACTGTGTAATTTAGAAGTACCTTTACTCAACGAAATATATTTCTTCATTGGTAAAATAATAATACTAATAGTTCCTATATTAGAGGTAGGAAAGTGTTTAGTGTTGTGCCTATATCATGATACGTGTTCAATTAAATGTAGATATTATTATTACCATGATTTTTATATAGACTTAATTTTATGGGAAGCTTTCCTTAAGCTGCATTTAAAGTGTTCATGGTTTGCAAATGTGGACATAATAGTCACCTGTGAAGCATAGCAATGCACATGGTAGAAGTGTTGAGTGCAATTGAGCAACCATATGCTCTCTTTGACAAATTTACAACTAAGCCATTTAATCATTAAATTAAAGCAATTACCATCTACAAAAAATTTAACATATATATTGTTTTATGGTGGAAATGCTCAGAAAATTTGGGATTATTTGTGTTCCATTACATTGTAACTCTCTCTCTTTTTTTTTAATACCATTGACTATATTCCCTATGCTGTTATTTTTGTTTTCTGTGACTTATTCATTCAATAACTGGAAGCCTGTATCATCCTGTCCCCCAACCCTCTCCTCTCTGGAAATCATCAGTTTGCTTTCTGTCTTTTAAAATTTTTTTATTAACATATAACGTATTACTTGTTTCAGGGGTACAGGTCTGTGATTCATCAGTCTTACACAATTCACAGCATTCACCATAGCACATACCCTCCCTGATATCTATCCCCCAGCCACCCCATCCCTCCCACCCCTCTCCACTCCAGCAACCCTCGGTTTGTTTCCTGAGATTAAGAGTCTCTTATGGTTTGTCTCCCTGTCTGGTTTCGTCTTGTTTCATTTTTCCCTCCCTTCCCCTATGATCCTCTGTCTTGTTTCTCAAATTCCTCCTATCTGTAACTCTCTTCTTAAGTTCATGTTCTGCTTTTCCTAATGTTAGGCTTCTTATAGAGCTTTTTACTTTTTACTTTTAATACCCAGCATGGTAACTAGGTACTAAGTAGTTCTTTGTTCATTTGTTACAAAAATATAGGCAAGACTGTGACTTCTAAATATACTTTACTTTGCAAAAGTGATATTGGCTTCATAATTTTTCCTAATGTGTTTGCATAACATTCATAAAATTGTAATAAAATACTAACCTCGGTTGAATCATCTGGTTTTGAAATGGAGTGATTCCGAAAATGATCAAAATTCCCAAAACTACTGCTGCGCTATAAAATAGGAAAGAGAAAGGAAAGGACATTTAGAATTTGTGACTTTCACTGATAAAATTGCTAAATAGATTAGATTATGGTTCAGTAGGCGTCAATATACTGCAAATATAGGATTAAAAAAGCTCTCTGGAATATCTAAAGGCAGTGAAAGTATAACTATTATTAACATTATAATATTTACAGTTGACAAAAATGCCTTCATACGTTTTATGTTACAGTGTTAAGAACCTTGAAGAAAATCTATTAAATTGTTTTCAATTTATAGTGTTACTTCTGCTCTTGGGAATGGCAGCTGAAGAATCTATGAATTCTAAGCTGAGCCTTCTTGAAGTGAGCTAGCCACAAACTAATTTCCATGACAGAATGACATGTATTACTAACCAGCCAACTAATAAACAAATAACAACAACAAAACAAACAAAAACATGAGTAGATCCACCAGTATGCCTCATAAAGATCGTATTTGTCAAAAAACCAAAATGAATACAAATGCATTTATCATTGATAACTTGATAATTTGAGACTCTCTACTTGGTGTCAGAAAGAGAAGGCGTACACGCAGAGCTAGGAATAAACTGAAAGCAGCATTTAGGCATGCCAGTCGGAGGTTGAAAGTAAAACCGAATTTGTCCACATTTCGCATGGGATTACAATGAGACCTCTGGGTCAATTTCATTCACTGGTTTTGAGAAAAAGCTCAGTATGTTAATAGAAGACTTGTTCCCTCGGATACTTTTTGCCTACAAAGCTAAATTTTTATTCTTATGTAACTCATTCTAAGCAGGTAATTATAAATAATTCTTCATATGTTACAAAGTAAATGATTCCCCTAAATACAGTTGCAACAATCTTTAGAGTCATAGAGTCAAAAAATGGATATTTCTTCACTAATTTTATACATTGTTTGGAATGGTGGATATCGTGATGTTGTGTCCTTTATGCACCCATAAATCCTAAGAATATGTTCTGTCTCAAGAACTTAATTTCGTTCCAAGCTTATAATATTTTCAGAATAAGCTGCTGGTACGGAAAAATCACCTGGTCATTTGAAAAGTTAACAATGGGAGCCAGTAATTTATAAAACCGTGTCTTGTCCTTTGAGAAGTCACAGCCCAGTTTAGTACAAGTCAGCTTGGAAGGCTCGTTGTTCTTCCAAGCACTCTTAGACTCATGTTTCCCCACCAGCTATCTTTAAAACTCCTTGTTTCCCTTTTAAATGAGCCGAAATAAAAAGATCCTGATGTGTGACAAGAGGTGAGCTTGATAGACAGTGTGATACGTGACACCGCCCCAAGGACGGTGGCTGTGATAGACACGATTAACGCCTTTTGCTGACTCGCCACCCCGGCCGAACGAGCCCTTCAGCTTGTGGCAAGAAGCGCGAGAGAGAAGGGCTGAAACCGAGACCCACGCTGGAAAATACGAAGTCTTCTCATGCAGGGCTTACTAACCTAGAATGACTTCCCAGAGCATTAATCACTTCTGCTTGCCTAGTAGGCATTTCCGTGAGGCTACCATTGCCCAGGGATCACAAAAGGGAATTGAGTGTGGTGTTGTCCTGCTTATAAACAATCTGAACACAGGGAAATCTGTTACTCTTTTATATGCTTGAAACATTCTGATGGCCTATTGGAACCTTTGCCTAGGGCAATTTTGCAGCCTGCATCCAGCCTGCGTCCTGTTAAATATTAATGAGGGTTACAGCATGATTTCCACCACTGGATAATGGGTCCTGTTGCCCAGGAGGGCACAGAATAGGCTCACTTCAGCATTTCTCAACACTATCTTCTGCCATTAAGTAATCAATAGTCACCACCTTTTAAAATTAATTCTCCCCTCATTATATCAATAAAGAGAAGCAGATTTGGAAGTAGTGGTTTAAGAAGTCTTTAGACTATTACTTTGGGTTTTGTCAGTCATCTCATTGTGAATCACTCAATAGCTTTAAACCAAAGGAGTATAATTATCAATCCATGATAAGACACCATTAAGAAGCAAATCTAAGTATTTAAAATGATGTTTTTAAAATTTCATTATTCTCTAGTCTAAAAGTTAGTGACTTTCTGAGATGGTTTCATAATGTATAGGTTATGGCTTATGATGAAAAGGGCTAATGTCTACTGTGAGGTATGCACAACGAACAAATTTATAATTTCTACTCCTATTAAGTTTCCAATGAAAAGGTGAGTCATGTGGAAGCAAGCTGGCTTCCTAGATAATAGTCCTTTATAAATGCGAATCTGTTTGAATATCAATAATTTTGCATTGTATAATCATAATGGATTAGATTTAGCAAATATTATCTGTTACAGAAGCTCCCATCAAGACAGAGCTGTTATATAAATGAATAGCTATCAATGGGAAGAGTAACTTAAATAAAAATGCAATTAGTATTTTTGCTAATTCTTTGTATCTGTTGACATTAGATCATATTTAGTCTTTAATTCCACTCTCTCTATATTTATACAGTCTTTCCTTGTGCAATTAGATACGCATTTGTAAAATAGCACAACATTTGTGGAGGGTAATTCGGCAAAACTAGTAAAATTGTATATGTATTTGCCCTTTGACCCAACAATTCCATTCCTACACATCTATACCAAAGACACACACTTGACTATAAACTGACTTACACATCCACATTCATTATAAAACTTCTATATTATTAAAAAGCTAAAAACCCTAATGTCCACTGAGAGGGGACTGATTGAATAATGTGTGGTAAATCCAAACAGTGAAACTGTGTAACTATAAAAAGTTGAAAGATAACTCTTTATACTTCTATGGAATGATCTCCAGGATACTGTGTAAGTAGATGTGTGTAGAGAAAAATGTACATAGTAGGATGCCGTTTATCTAAGGGTGGCAATAGATGTTTGTGTTTTAATACAGGCGAAAACATGTTTTCTTTCTTAGAAAATGGGGCAAAATGAACAAAGTGAAAAAGGAGAGGAAACAGACTTTGACTATACCTCGTTTTGTAGAGTTCACTTTAAAATCATGTAACTTTTACTTATTTTTAACAGAACTAAATAAAAATAAAAACAATCCCTAAAAATTCTAAATAAAAACAAAACAAATGAACCTAATTCTATATTGAATTGGTGGTTTAGAGAGGGGAATTACTTTAAGTGATTTTTAAGAACAATAATTTGACCGTCCAGAGAATAAAAAACAAGGACAAATTTTAACCTGTTTTCAGTAATCCTATTGTTATTAATAATATTGGTATACATAAATACATATGTTGAGGGACAGTGAAAATAAGTATTGGTCATGGCATAAAGCAAGTAGTCTTTCAAAGACTACTAGGCCCATGTCAAAACAACACAGGGGCCACATTGAAACTGTTCTCACTGGGGTAGATTGTATCCAAAGATGGGATAATTTTCATATCAATAAAAATAATAAGTGAATATTGAAATACATCTAATATATCAAAAGTTCGTGAGTTCATAATGATACCAAAAGGAAAAAAAAATCAGTGATCGCCTTTGGAAACATTACAGTTATATTATGAAAACTGGCAAATAAAAGACTTAAGCATTTAATGTACTCTTCTTTTATGAAATATATTTCAGAGTAGATAGTTAATGAGGAAAAGTGATCTTTCTCTGTGTGTGTGTGTATTCAAGCTAATCAATTAGGAATGATGAAATGACAAGGTGACTGTTTCATAAACCCCTGATGGCAATCAAGGATCTCAGCGATGATCCCTGATGACTACTAGAATTACAAAGAGACAGCTAGAATATGTGCTTCATAGTAGCAGCACCTAACACCACCAGTGAAGTATTCTTAGAAAAATTAACACCAGACTTCTGTATCTAACTACCAGATTATAGGAAATACAGGGACGAAGGAACATTTTAAATGACACCAGAAGGATGCAATCAGAAAAAGCTAGACAGTGAGAAAATCTACAGGACAAATAACCTGGTTTCTTCAACTAATCAATAGAAAGAGGGAAAGTCTAGATTAATAACCTCTAAGAGTTGTCTAACCAAATAACAACCCATGGATCTTGTTTAGATAGAGATCAAAGAAACCATTGTAACAAAAGCAGCCAGAACACAACTGAGGGATTTTTTAAATAACTAGCTGATGATACTGAGGAAGTACTGTTATTTTTCACTTGTAATTCAGGATAGCCTAGTGAGGGGCAGCAAGTGTGTGGGCATAAAGAGAAACATGACTGGCCATTATTTAATGGTTAACTGGGTGATGGATACATGAGGTGAATTGTACTATTCTGTTATTGCATTTGCTTAAAGTTTCCCATAGTAAAATGTTCGGCTAAAAGAAAAAAAAAGAGAGAGAAACGTACCTAAATAATAGCAAAAAATAAGAGTTAATCATGTGCAGGGGCTGGGAGGTACATGGGAAAACTACTTTCCTCTTAATTTTGCTGTGAATCTAAAACTGTCTAGTCTTTAAAAAAAAAGTTAATGGTTACACAACTTTCTAAGGAACCAAATATCATTAATATTGCTTACATCATAGTTGTTTGGAAGTACAGACATATTTAAGGAGAAGATAAAGTTCTGCTTTCCAAGTTTATTTTAGAACAACCAACTTTCTAATACAGATGCACGTTATTAGATTGCGTTTTGAAGACTCTCTGCAATTACACGGTACAGATTACTTTCTTCCACTTAGTCTACTTGGCTTCCACAATAAAAAGGCTGAATAGTGTCATATGGGGTGTTTGAACACATCTGTGTGTGTCCCTACACAATGCAATGAATAATATAAAAGAACATAAGAGGACATTTTTTTGTTACATTTTTTTCCTCTAGTTTTGTATAACAATTCTAATTATTACGGAATGTCATGTTATGATATAAAGCTGACAGTGTTCTTAGAAATGATCTAGTCCTTTTCAGTGAGGAAATTTACAGGAACCAGAACTTGAAAAAATAAACTTTTTTTTTCAGTTCTCCACCCTGATGTACGCTGAACTCCGCCATCCCATTCCAAAGTTTCAATCAGTTGTCTTCTATTTTCAAAGAAACTTGCTATCTGAGCAGGATGGAAATTTGGAAAGTTTTCTTGATTGAACGAACGGAACTGAATTGGATTCTTAGAACAACGGCCAGCCTAAATTTATCAACATGAAGGACAACTGAGGATCTCTTTTTGGAAACGTGAATCAACCTTTTGACCAAAACCAAGACAACTAGACCCTTATTTTCATTTCTTAACCAGCCATCAACTTTTGGGGTCTTCAAGTAAAATCTTATCTCCAGCATGACTGGTAAGGCCCTGGTGGAAAAGTTTCACAGTCTATTTCAAAGAAAAAATTTACATATCTGAGTCAGACATCCGCAGTATTTTGAAATACACTGGCAAATTAAAGATTACACCCTCTCTGCCAGTGAGTTCTCACATCTTCTAAATACTGCACATAGAGCGATGGTTAGTAATATGCTCTTGAAGATCAGAATTGTTTCAGCATGCACTTGTATGAATATTCTATAATAATAGTATGCTAAATGTCATTAGCTAGTCAGGCTTTATCCAAAGGCATTCAAGGATTTAATTGTTCTAACTTAACTCAGGTGCTGAGATCTTTTGATGAGTGTGAAACAAATTTAACTCACTTAAAATAACCTGTTAGGATTGCTTCAGTGTTAAATAATGACACTATCATATGGTGTCAATGAAGGATGGTTGTGTGTCGGGGTTGAAGAGTAAAAGACAACTGGAGCTGTGAGACATAACCTTCAACAACATTTCCACCCCGAGTAAAGGCCACCCGATGCTCAAACATACAGTAGTGCTCTAAATATTGTTAATGTAGAGCTGGACTCTTAGGACAAAAGTTAGTTCACTTGATCTCTCTGGTTCAGTATCTTTTCTGGCAACTGCAAAATATCTAAAGGAAGTGCAGATTCTGATTCCACGCTGGTGTTTGAAAGTTGTGTCAAAATTTCCACGTGAAAGCTTTCCTCTCAGAAGTTGATGTGCCCCTAGAGATGTTTTTGTGCAAATTGAAACTGCCTCAAAAGAAACTAGATCTAAAAAAAAAAAAATCAATGCAAAATGATCCATAACCTATAAAAGTGGTTATTCATATCAGCCTGTTTAATGTAACAAAACAAGTTTTGTGAGTAAAAAAGACTTGGATATTTAAAATTCTCAGTTGCGCCTCTGCATGATTTATTATTACTGTATGTCATGATTTACATTATATCCATAGATTGTAAGTCAGGCTGCAGTTTTAAGAATTGAATAGAAATTAGGATATTCTATTTTAGTTGAAAAGAGGTTTTAAAATAAATAATACTGATATGTCTCAAATATCTTGTTTTCAGGTAAAAAGCCTAATGTGGCAAAAGTTCAGTCACTTGATATCACCGATTCCTACAAAATCCTACAGAATAAAAAGGAGATGAAAAACTTCAAAAAATGTGACCACGATCAGGCTACTCTGAACTGCTCAGCTTCTTATCTTCCTGATTTTAAAACTTCTGCTTGGCCCGCTCACTCCTAGACTATTGTTATAGCTCGTGGTCTATTCCTTCTTTCTCTTTGACTACTAAATGGTCCCTCTTGATCCTCCCGGAATTGCTTCATTAAACCACTGCTTCCTTGAAATCTTCAAGAATTTCTCCAGGGAACCCATGTTCATAGCTGCTCTAGCCCTCAGTGGCTTCTCTGCCTGCTTTCATGCTGGAAGGCAGATGTGCCAACCAAAGGCTCTCACTGCTTATATCCACTTGCCCCTGAGCAGCTGCTTTGATTATGCCTTCTGAGCCATCCACCTGCACTCTTGGAAATCTGTGTTTGCTCACTTTGGGGAGTTTGGACACATATGCAAAATGCAGGATACCCCTCATGCATTCTTTCAGCCTCCACATCTGCTCAATTTTTTCTTGAAATCTCTGTTGTAGGCATTTATTTTCATTACTGCTAGTCACATATATGCTTATAGCCTCATTCCTGAGCCAATTGCTAACATTTAGCTTCTTAGTCCCTAAACTCTTGCCTTTCCAGTCATCTAACATCACACCATTGAACGAATTTTCCAAAAATACCACTTCTTATCATTTCGTTCCTCTCAAAATGTAAAGTTTGCTCCGCATTGTTAGGATGGTTACTGAGGATTTGTTCCATGTCAAGTGATCTATCTATGATTATATTACCCTCTGAGCTAGGTATTGATTTCTCCAGTTTACAGATTAGGAAAACGGAGGCTCAGAGAGTTTAAGTAGCTCTTCCTTAGTGAAATAAAGCTCAAACTCAGCATGCTGCACTTCATGATTCCCCATGGTATCAGGTAATGGTAGTCAGTCTGATTTGGCAGAACTTCTGGCAATTCTTGCTGGTCAGAATGGACACATTCACTTATGCTTCTAAGCTGTTGCTCATGCTGTTTTTTTGGTTTCTGTTCGTTTGTTTTCCAAGAAATGTCCTTCCTCTTTTTTCCCACCTACTCATATCCAGTCCATTCTTCAAGGGCAGGATCCAGTCCCATCTTCCCTATGAGATCACACGCCAATGCCTCCCCAGTTTAGCACACACTCTTGCTCATGTTCTTAAGTGCTAGAGTACCTATGTAGAAAAATCCTACAGTTGTGAGGCTTGGGAATACCACAGCAGATGACAAATCACACATTCCTCTTCAAGTTAAATGTCCAAAAGCCATATATTTCATGGTTAACACAAAAGCAAATTATAATTCGATCATGTTATAGCCAAGGAAGATAATTTGCTGATGTCTAATTAAAGACTATAAGGTGTTGCATTATGCAATTCGACATAAATATATTAAGTGGCTTCTGTGGCTAAACTTTATGCTTGGGGTCAAGCTGTCTGTATGAATAAGACAAGAATCTATCCTGGAGGAATTTGCGCTCTATTGGTGCCATCAACCAAATAACTTCAATCCCTAAGAGCTAAATAGAACCATATTCAAATGAATGGTATACAAATACAGAAGCAGTTCCTAAAGCAGATTATATTTATTCACAAAATAAATGAACTTAATAATGTATAATAGATGTCAACTTGGAAATTTATATTCATCCATTTATGAATACTTATTTGCACTGACTACTTAGTACATTAAAGGCATTTTGTGTATACACGTCTTTATTATTTATAGTCAGTCTAAAGAAAGAGACATTAAAATGATGAGAAAATTTTAAATCAGCTGAAATCAGTATAGTTTGAATTTGCCTCAAAAATTATTTACCCTGAGAGATTATATAGTTGTTAACTGAGGGATTCTTTAGAAATCTCCAGACCCAAAGATGGTGATTGCTAAAACGATGACAAAATAACAAAAAGGTGATGGCCCACACACTGTATATTAAATGGAAAACTGGATAGCAAAAATGCCACAACCAAATATAGATGATTCAAATTTCCAGTTGTAAAAATATGCATTATCCTTCCATAATCTAGAAATTGGCTTTCTATTGTGTGCATATTAGATTTCTCCTACTTAAACCAAGTATTAAATATTTTAATTGTTGACACGTAATTATCAACTATTTCCATCCTATAGCTAAGCTTCAAAAACAAATAATCTTGCAAATAAACTGTATACATAATACATTTATAAATAACTGTATAAATAATCCTCCTGGATAGGTTATGGCTAAGAAAAGAGGATAATAGTGAATATGATGGTAAAAGAAGGCAACAGTTATTTAGGAGAAGAAGAATTTTCTTTTCTCTTTCTTTTTTTTTTAAAGTGGGCTCCAGGCCCAATGTGGGGCTTGAACTCCTGCTCCACCGACTGAGCCAGCCAGGCGCCCCAGGAGAAGAATTTTCATTGTTGTTGTTTTTGTTTGTTTTTTTAAGTAGGCTCCCCATTGGGGCCTGAACTCAACCCTGAGATCAAGACCTGAGCTGAGATCAAGAGTTGGATGCTTAACCAAAGGAGCCACCCAGGTGTCTTGGAGAAGAATAATTTTTCAAGTACTAAATGTAACAGGCCTTCATGTTTTGAGCATAATCTTAAGTATCAAAATTCTTGTTTTCTTAACAAATGCCTCTTCCTCTATTCTACCTTTTCATGAACTTAGACTTAGTTTTTTTTCCCCCTTTTCAATAATCAGAGGAAAAGGCTTGGAAATGCTTCATTAGCTGACACATACCAAGAATGTAGTTTTAAGTCTGTCAAGATACTTTTGAACATACTTATTAGTTGAATGTTGACTAAACTTTAGGTCCCTGAACAATTTCCTAACATATTTACCCATCAAATGTTTATACCACTAAACCCAGTTACTCCAGTTTAAAAAATAAAATCATCACAAAGAAGCAAATATTCATTGTTTTGAAATCAGGTTTAAATAAATAAAGGAGTGGAAATTAAGCTGGGAAAAGAGAGTCCATTGAATAAACGTTCCCCTCAAATTCTCTGGAACAAAAACTCAGTCACTTCCATTAGTCTTAAATGTCCTCTGCATTCACATGGCCTCCGGGTACATAATAACCTTTCTAAAGTTCTCCTCAAGGGATATTTTAGTCATGCAGTGATCTCCTTGAACACAAGTAATGACAAACAATAAGCTAATTCTCAAAAAGTTTTTTTTAAGTCATTTTTACTACTTTTAAATGAGTGTGTTTGATGCATGATTTTGGTCCCCCTGATTAATGGTCACCGCCAGCCCAGCTTCTGGAGTTGTAATGTTTCCGTGAGCTTCCCTCCAGCAGAGCTCGACCATTAATCCAGTGGCATACGTCAGCTCAGCAGAGCAAGGTCACTCCTCTGCTTCAAGGGGAACCTTGTTAGAAATAATAAAAGTGACAGAAAGTTCTTTTTTGCATGCTTTATGCCACCTGAGGTTGAGTGCTGCAGTTAATATCATAAAGCTTATAAACATTCCCATCTCAGGCAGCACCCGCGGCCACTCTGGTTAGGAATTTAAACGTTTTTTTCCTTAGTAAGAACAGACATGTTTATGTGGGGCAAATATACAGTATGTAATCCCAAACAAGGAAAGAATGGCTGGAAAAAAATAGTTGAAAGTTCATGCTAGGATATTTGGAAGAGATGTTTGGGTTCTGTAACTTCCTTCTGATCAGTTACATTCTCCTTATGGCAAATCTGGATTTGGCTCTATAAATATTTCATTATATTGAGGGGTTAATAGTGATGTTGAAATGTAACAGTAGGTAGAAATGAATTCCATTGATGATAATTCTTAAACTTAGAATGTCTGACAAGACTGTTTATCTTGGAAGGAATTTTCCTTTAAAATTACAAATCTACTATAATTATTTGTTTTATAGGTAGTGGCTGCTTTAAAACTGAGAAATAATTTTAGTAAGATATTCTTAATCTTAAAGTAACTTGAAACGTAGATGGCCTAACTTAGAAGATGATTGGTTGTATAATAACTAGCAATATAAAGAATATATACCCATAAGCATTATAAAGTTTATATATTTAATTACTCATTTTGTTACTTTTACTTAATTAAAAAATAATCAAAGTTGCATAGCTGTAACCATGTGAAATATTCAGAAAATAATTTAAACCAAATATCCAGATTAATGCCTAGACATATCACTATGTGTATTATAAAATAGAATTTGCTACAAGGTAAATCTGCCTTAAATCTACTTCAGGAATTTAAATTATTTAAATTATTAAAAACACAGAAAGGAGACTTCATTATTTATATTTAGTTGTGTTCATTGTATGTATGTAGAGAAAAGGTGGGGCCAGGTGGTAACTCAGGCTTATCCGTTCTAGGAAACCAGTTCCTTGGCCAGGTCTCCATGTCCAATGCCAAGCTCTCACTTCATCAGGTCCAGAAACTTTATTTTTTAAGCTTTCTGAAATAAACAATCTCTGAAGGACTGACTCATAAAGTAATGTAATAAGATACCAAAAATGGCAATGGCAAGTATTGGTTAGGTATGAGAAATTCAACTGTCAAGAAGAATACATACTCTGGTTGACTTATCAAAGAATTTTTTTCCCCTGGAGGAAACACTATACGAGACAGAAGATCATTGTTGGAAGTTTGTTTCCTTACGTATAGTAAAGCTACAGTAACTAGGTGGTATCCAGGGCTAGAGACATGAAATTACATAGCCTGAATTACTTATCTTACTCAGTGAGCAAGTCCGCTGAGCCAAATGGAATATTTGCTTTGGTTGATCTATGTTGTTCTTCAGACACTGACACATTTCTACTCTTCAACTCTTTTTTGGGTTCTGGCAAAGCAAGCCGTTTTGCTATTTTTTTTTTTTTTTTTTACTCTTCAGACATATTAAATCACCATGTTTGATTATTGTTTTGTTTCATTACATTCTGATTCTAAGAATGGTTGCTTTGCTTTATGTGGGTGTTGCCCAGATCTTTGTCAGCAACCCATTTGTAAACTATGTCCTCGGGTAGAGTACTTTTTAGATGAGTAATATTATCCATTAGTCATTTCACACTCATTTTACACACATTGAGAAATCATGGCTGTTCTGTATGATAAATATTTTTGGCAGTAGCCAAAGTATAATAGGAAGCACATGGAGTCTGAAAGTCAGGCAGACTTGAGTTTAGTCCCCCTTGTTTCCCAACAAAAATTCCAGGGATGCAGATATGCATAAGGTACATCCCCTGTTCTTGATGGTAACTCTGGTTGGGAGGGCATATTGGAATAAACTGTATCATAAGAAACAATAGAGGTGTGGAACAGGCACTGTGAAAACAGGAGAGTGAGATTCTTAATGGACCATGTACTATGTGCTAGAAAATTTCCATATGGTAATTAACTAAATCCTCACATCAATCCTACATGGCATGCTCTCATACAGCCCTTCCTCAGATAAGCACACTGAGACTCAAAAGGGGTTTATAAAATGTTCAATGTCCTCTGGTGAGGAAATACCAAAATAGGACCTCAAGATCAAGTCTATATGACTTTAGTTCACATTCCCTACTGCTCTGCCAGGATGCCCTCTAAGACATTACCTTGGCCTAATTGGTGGAGGCTTTGTTGAGGGTTTAACAGTCCAGCTAGATAGGTGATTTTCATCTGTAGCCAGAAAGCCACTGGCCAAGGGGGCAGAGCAGGCACTTTACTTTTATTAATTTTCAAATGATTCTTAATAGAGGCCTAGTGGGATGTAGCAGAGGTAAGTTTGGATGGAAGGAAAGAACAAGGAAAAAGACTGGACAGTGTGGGTAAAAGGGAGTCAACTGTAGCGAGGTCAGTGGGGCTGGCTGAATTAGGGGACTGGTCAACTGGAGGTGGAAGAGGGATTTAGGGCAATTGGAAGGAAGGAAGCAGCTGAAAATCAAATCCTCACAGTTAGTAGAACTTCACGGACTGTGTCATGAACTGCATTTTAATTTTTCCCAAAATTTGTATGTTCAAGACCTAATCCCTAGTACCTCGGAATATGACTATATTTGGAGATGGGGCCTTTAAAGAGGTGATTATGTTAAAATGGGGCTGTTAGGGTAGGCCCTAATCCAATCCTACTGGTGTCCTTATAAGAAGATGATCTTTACTGATTGAGCCACCCAGGTGTCCCATGAAGATAAGCTTTGGACGCAGAGAGAGAGACATCAGGGGTGTACATGGACAGAGGACTGACCAAATGAAGAGGAGTAATGGGTGGCCATCTCCTAGCCAATGAGAGAGGCCTGAAACAGATCCTCCCCTCAGGACCCACAGAGGACACCAGCCCCCAGACACCCTGATCTTGGACTTCCAACCTCCAGAGCTGTGAGACAATACATTTCTGTTTGTTAAGCCACCCAGCCCGTTGTATGTTGTTAAACTCCTACCAGCGAAGCTCATCATGGCGGGGGAGAAAAGAGGCCAGCTGTGCTGACAAATGGCTCTATGTATAGAAGAATCACTTCGTCTACCACTAGAGACAGCTTAAAAACCTCTTCTATTCTTACTAATCAATTCTTAATGTAGGACATTTTTGTTCTCTGCTAAGAAGCTAATTATGAATGTCTTGTTTCTAAAAGTTCACCTAAATCCTTAACACTAGAAAGGAAGAGAAATGGATCAGTTTGGTAATGCTAAATTTGGAAACTTGGATATGTAGAGTATGGAGTTAATTCCATTAGAAAAAAACACAATCTTCAGGGATGATGAAGCAATTTGTCTCCAAAGCAAGGCAAGGAAAGATTAAAGAGATGTGTCTCATTAAATTGATTTTTAACAAATCCAGTGCATTGGTAGTCAAAGTAGTGACTTGATACTCTTCCCATAGGATATAATATCCAAATTTCCAAAGAAAGGAAGGCTACACTTTTGTTATCCTCTCAGCCATTTGTCTCCTGAACTTCCTGTATGCTGTGTGGACACTGTGGTTCTTTGATTTTTTTTTTTTTTCCAAGTTTAGCCAACCCATTTGGCCCTGTTTTTTGGCTACTTGCTTGCAATACAACTTGATTATAGATTCATATTCTGTAAAATGGGAAGGTTAGATGAATTAGTGCTTTGTTTTGAGAAAAGTTTTCAAGGCTAAAATTATTTAACTCAAGCAAACATGATGAAATGAGCAAATTATTTGTTCATCTCTTCTGATTTGAGGTGCACTAGGCATGAGAAGTTCAACAAGAAATTGTAGTTTGGAGGAAGAGAAAATCTGGGGAAGTGACATCGATTTTGGGGTGAATTTCTGGTGGTGTGACACAGAAATATAGGCATTTCTCCTGGGAATGTGGGCACCAATTAGAAACGAGAACAATGTAGGGCAGTGGCGGCCTTTCTGTTCACCAGCTTTTCAACACATGTGGTGTGAAGTTTCCTGTACATATAATATGTACAAACAGATCCCAGACTTAACATCTCAGCATCCATCCTGCCACTCCCCTTGTGTGAGCCACCATCGTGTCTTGCCTAGTTTCTGTAGGAGCCTCCTAACTGGTATCTCCTCCCTATTTTCTCTCTAGGTCCTTTCAGTATTTTTGAATCCCAAAAGACAGAATAAGCCCACTAAAATGTAACCCAGATCCTTCCTTTCTCAACATTTTTCAATACTAGCCCAAATCCTTACAATGACCTAGAAGCCCTCTGCGATCCTGCTCTTTGGGAACATTCTTCCCCTTGTGCACTCTGTTCCACTGTTTCTCAAACACACTAGGGACACTCCCGCCTCAAGGCTTTTGGACTTGCTCTCCCTTCTATGAATATAATTTCATCAGTCAAACTCGTGGGCAGCTCTTTCATTTCCTTCTGGACCTTTTTCAAATGTCCCATTCTCACCAAATCTTTCCTGGTGTCTTGTATTCCTTCCCTTTTTAGCACTACTTAACATACGATATATTTAAAATATTTCTCTTGCAAAAAAAAAAAAAAAAAATTTCTCTTGCTTGCTGTGTGTCATCCCCAGTAAATGTCGATTCTGTGAGGGCAGGGAGCTTTGTTTTATTCACCACTGTATTCCCAGCATATGGTCTACATTGTCTATAGTAAGCACTCAAGAGATATTTGTTGTATTGAATGAATGAATGAAGAGTAAATGGATTAATCAATCACTTTCTAATCTTTTGAAAAGATTAATAGAAAAAATGTTTCCAGATTGGGTAACTAAAAGTTCTTGATGCTCAGGTACATTCTATATTAAGTAATCAAAATATTTGAAGATGGAATCCAATCATTAGTATTTCTTAAGGTTCTTCAGTGATTCAAATGTGCAACCTAGGTTGAGAACCATCAATGTAAACATTTCTGAACTTTAAAGTTCTCAGAGAACTGATAGGTATCTAGGGAGGCCAGCGAGTCAGCACTTGTAACAGAGCTGCTGGTCTGTATGACCACATGAGCAGCAAGCATTTAGACCCATGTTCAACTCGACCTTGGTGGCCCCGTGATACCTTTTAACATGATCTATACTCTGTTTTCTCCTGACCTGTTTTGTTTTAGTTTTGGATCATAATTTATTTAGTTTTGGATCATAATTTAACTTTCTTGGAAAACAAAGGTGACAAAGTACTAACTAAATACATAAATGAACAGAACCTCCGGGAGAGTTTTTTCGGATATGGAGAGGAGTAATAATCAAAAGTAAAAATAAACATTTATTTACACCCATCATTTTGTAAATGGAAAAAATATTTCCTCCATTATATATCATATCTCTTATCTGGGATCACTTTGAAAAGCCAGAACATTCAACTGAATTTATCTAAATTAAAGTCCAAAATTACACACCAGTTGAAGAAGCAAAAAGAAGTAACGGGGGGAAATCCACAGGTTTAGAAGAAGAAAAGCTGTCCCCTCTAATCTTGAATAATTTTTTTTTTTTTTTTTTTCCCCAGCTATGATACCTTGAGGAAAGTATTTCACTCTGGAGAGGCAATGCCATAAGCTCCTTCTGTAAGTGCCTGGCCTAAAGTAAGAACCTGTACATGTGAACATTTCTTCCCTTAACTGGTTCGACAAGAGTTAAAATGTATCTCAGCAGTCCTGATAGGAAAAGCAATGAAGAAAGCTCTTTAATGCCCCAACTATGTGTCACCCTTGTCTAGGAGCATAAATTTGCACAGCGGGCAGTGCACTGAAAACAGCTCATAATCAACTCATCACCTCTCATCATTGCTAGGATCGAATGCAAATGGGAAAGAATGCCACTTCAGTCATTGCTAGGGAAAATTAGCATCTGTGACACTAATGGTGTCTCATTTAGTATGTACTTTAGATTTAAAAATGTAAAAAAAAAAAAAAGCTATTTCCAGAACTGCCATTATTCCAGTGTTTCCCTTTAAAATAATAGTGGTATTTGAATCTCCTTTACTCAAAAAAAAAATCCTGCTAACACAGATCATTAATCCCAGCCGAATAAAGGCCAAGTTGTTCTAATTACAGTTGCAGAGTTTCATTTATCTATTCCTTTTCCGTTTTCGAAGTTTCTACCATATTCCCTGACCTGGAACAAAGGTCTATGGTTATGTAAAGGTGGGCCTCTCCAGAGATTCTTTTTTTTTCCTTTTAGATTTTATTTATTTATTTAACAGAGAGAGACACAGCAGGAGATGGAACACAAGCAGGGGGAGTGGGAGAGGGAGAAGCAGGTTTCCCATGGAGCAGGGAGCCCAATGCGAGGCTCAATCCCAGGACCCTGGGATCATGACCCGAGCCAAAGGCAGACGCTTAATGACTGAGCCACCCAGGCACCCCATCTCTCTGGAGATTCTTGTACAACATTTGCTGTGCTGGAGTCCTTAAAATAAAACTTAAGAATGAATTACAGTTGCATTTATACACATAACATACAAACTTTCTTATGAACACATTAACAGACTTAGTACCAAGGGAAATGAAAGTACACTGCGCTAATGGGTATCCATACTTGAATCAGGATACATAGAGTAGACACAAGAAACTCCATTCACTCTATACATGTTTGTTAGGGGCCTACTACATTGAAGGTGGTATGCTAGGGACAGGAGGGAGATATGTGGCTATACTTAATCTCAGGATTAGGTCATGATTTTTTTTTTTGACAATTTGAACATTTGAATATTTTAAAAATTGTTGTTGTTTTACAATTTTAAGTTTTGAAGCTTGAGTGGACACCTGGAGGGATTTTGTTGGTAGCATTCTTGTATCAGAGACAGGAATGGAGGACTTCTAAATTCCTTTCCAACTTACGGAGGCTCTTAAACATATGTTCTTTCTGGTTTCCATAAAACATATTTGTTAATTAAGACAGAAATAGGAGTCATATCTACAGTTCCTATGCTAGTAATAGCAGCATAATAAGAACAGAAATACTAGAAATTGACATATGTATTTCACATCTCACAGTTGCATTTTTCATCTGACTGTGTTTCTGCTCAAGTTAATTAATCTTCTCTATGCCTTCTCATCTATGAGCTAAGTAAGAGTGATTCACAGAGTTGTTAGAAATATTAAATATTAGGGGCGCCTGGGTAGCTCAGTCGGTCAAGTGTCTGCCTTCGGCTCAGGCCATTATCCCAGGGGTCCTGGGATTGAGCCCTGCGTTGGGCTCTGCTTCTCCCTCGGCCCCTCCCCTGCTCATGCTTGCTCTCTCAAATAAATAAAATCTTGAAAAAAAAATTATTAGTGTACAAGAAGCTCACAATAAATATAGAAAAATAAAACATTTCAGTTGGAAAAAGTCATGGAAAATCATGTTCTATAATTTAAGCATTTATATAGTGTAATGAGATCATATCTTACCAAATCTGAATCCTAGATACGCTTAAAATTTTTAAAAATCACTATCAGTAGTGGGCACTAGTGATGAGAAGGCAAAAACAAACTTCAAAAAGCAAAGTATAGAACCTTGCGTGTATGTTAGGCAAGGCTATTTTTGAGTGATTAATCTAAATGTAGAGTACTTAGCCACTATTCATCAAATTTCTTTAGTAATTTAGAATTTACCTACATACACCATAGAGAGTTCTGAGACACAAATTAAACTTGTTGGAATTTATTTACATTCCAGTATACATAGTGGGTTTCTTTTGTTAATACTTCTCCAAGGCCTTCCCAGTTTCCCTTATAGAATATCTCGGGTCTCACTCCCTTAACCTACACTATGAAGCCCTTATAACAAATATGAATACTATTGGTCCGATTTATGAGCTATCTGAAGGAAAGATCCCATACCAAAAAAGGAGAAACAGGTATAAAGGGTGAAAAAGATGACATATTAATGATAAAGATGGTAAAACTGTATTTTAATTATTTTTTTTGAGTCGTGGACGTGTCTATTGGTAAGGCTTGTGAATGTAAGAAAATAATAAATCATTTTGTATATAGACTCCTATAAAATCTGTTGCTACATTTTATATCCGTGAATGTTTTGAACTTTCTCACAATCATAGGACCTACTTAAAAATACTCATAACAAAGTCCTTCTCCATTGATTTCCTTTTCAAATGATCAGTTCCATAATTTTTATCTGAGGTGACATTAGGTATAATATGCATTCACCATTTGAATTGGGTACTAGGTCACCTGAACTATAACGCACAGGAGTTAACACAAACTAGATGATTCAATAATGGTTCCCTCATTTTTAATGCTGTTGCTCTTTACCTACTGTAGCCTTCACAATAAAAAACAAGAAAATCTCTCTCAGACATTCTGTAAGAGTATAGTGCAAGGAGTATGTCTTTCTGGGTCAGGAAATGTGAACTATTGTTTGGTCCCATAGTTAATCAGCACAGACTGTGTTATTCCCCATATTTCAGGCTGAATTCTTGATGGTTCTATTCTATCTTTCTAGACACAGGCCGTATGATCCTTTCCAGTAGATGAAGGAATTTGCACTCTTCATTCTACTAGCCATTTATTTGTAGGGATCATCTCTTTCACCTTTTAGGGATTCTGTTTTTCCATAAAATTCACAAAGAAAATTACCCAGTAAAATAAATAAATGTGAATTGAAGAGGATTTGTTTCTAAGACATAAGTATAATAATTAGAAAAATATTACCTCAATATAAAAGGAAAGGCCTTAGTGGACCTGGAATATACAAAAAACATACTTGTACATATACACTCACATATCTCTTCAAATTCATGTAGAATGAAATCACTCATCTAAAGAAAATGGAACTCCATTCACAACAAAAGTTAATGTTTCCAATGTGATTATTCTCTGTGATGTATTTTATTCCCAGATAGATGTTATCAAATATATTTTTATTTAAAGGAACAAAGAAGTCAATATGATGAACAATACTCCACTTATATTTCAACGGTTCCTGCAATTAAGGCAAATGATGATGACAGACTAAAGTATTATTTTGAAAATAGTTCAATGACATAAAAATGACAGTTAACTACATAATGCAGTTCTTGTGAGATAATTTCACTTGAGATTTTAAGTACTTGAAGGAGAAAACCTCTGTTTCATATTAACTTTTATGGTCTTCCTAAAACCTACTATTGTCAACTCAATATTAGTTACATTTAATTGAGTAAATTCTATATAAAATTAATCTTAAGTATAAAAGTGATGTTTTTAGAAATTTTTTTTCTCTTTGGGAAACACTGCTGTGAGTTTTTATTATATTAGGGAAAAAGACAGAAATCATGATACATTATCCAGTTGTATTTTTAACTAAAGATGCTTGACTTAGTTTTTAAAGATTGGGAATCATTTATTTTTTAGTTTTCTTCAGACAGGTTGTATAGTAACTTGCAAAGATTTACAAAATATTGACCATTGTTCAATGCCACATCAATTTAGAAGTTCACAATCAATTCCCAACTCCTTTCTCTCAAAACGAGTGCCAAGCAAATAAAAACCAATAATAGATAATATGTCAGTCCTCTAAAAATACATCTGACCTCAGCTATAGTTTATTCACAAATAGATTAAAAATGTTATTTATCTAGGGAACTCAAGAAATGTATAAGTATTGGGGAAGACCTTTGAACCCAGTATTTCATAGTTTCTTTCATGTTATTAATGAAACTAATTTAGAGCTCTACAATAGAATCTAAACTTTGTTATCTCATGCTGTACTTTTTTTTAAAAAGTGACAATTATTGTCAAGACAAAAATAGCATAACATTCCAAATAGAACCAGTTTGAAAATCTATCAATATATGGGGTTTTGATGCTTCTTAAAATATAACCCAATCCTCTCTCTTAGTAGAGTGTTAGTTCAAGCAAGAGTAGGAAAAATAATCTTTTCAACAAGCTATCATATTTTAATACAAAAAAATGGAAAAAAGCAAATATTTAGCCAAAACATCTCTCTTTTACAATCTTCTCATAATTAAAAGTATTATGAGAGCTGAATACGTGAGGGATAAAATGCATTCAGTTAAATAAACATTGACAACTTTATAGTCATTAAAAATGTTCAAGAGTATTTCATAATATCAACCTTTCGGAGACTACCACATTGATTTCCATGAAGTTGGATCTAAGCTCAAACTTCAGTTACAAAGGTAAATGATCAAATATACACTATAAGGGAAAATTACAGAGACAGTAATTGTCAAGTATTATTTAGCACCTAGTTGGCATTTCAATGTTCATGCTTGCCCTGAGGCATTCAGCCTACGGTTGAATTGATTTATGACTGACAAGAGAAGAACAATGTGTGTGTGTGTGTGTTTATTCTACTAAATGGTTTTGTTTTGTTTGTCTATGAAATTACCTTACCTTTGGTTTTTGATGTTTCTCCTTCTCTGAAGCACTGGATGGTTTTCTCTTCAGCATTTTGAATTCAGACTACTCCAAGCGAGTGCACTTTCTTTTGTACAGAAACAACTGAAGGCTGTCAGCACTGTGCCGTCTATGATGTGTAGCAGATAAGTTTGAGCCCAGTGACCTGCCACTTCCTACTTTGGTCAGGATATGACTTCATATCTACATGGGTAAAGTTTTTTTTTTTTTTTTTAAACGGTAATTCTTTGGTAACTCATGTTCTGTATCTTGCTATCCTTTATGAGGTCGATTCCTAAATCTCACACTTTGAAATGCCTGCAGTTACCATTACGGCCATAAGGATTCAAAATAAAGATTTTTTTTTTTTTTAGTTTATATGAAAATAAAAATCTATAACACATTCTCTGGATGGAGAGAGGAAAATATCTGAGATAAAACTTGGGATGTGGGCATCTTACTGTTAAAAAAATGAAGAGAATACTCAGGGTAGCCAATTTTATACTTCTAAGTAAACTCTGTTATTAGATGAAATAAACTAGACTTTATGCACTACTCATCCTACTTAAAGCACGGATGCATATACTAAAAGACAGAGTATGGATGAAATTAATATAAATATAAATAAGAATGTGACTTCAGAATTCAGTGATTACACATATTGTTACTTTCTAAACACACTACTATGTTGTCAAGCCCTGATTAATACGAAAATCAGTGAAACAGAAGCCTGCCTTAACTGGATGTCTCTTCTGCCACAAACCGCAGTGCCATCTACTGATAACTGCTATTTCAGTGATGATCCAATGGATCAATGGTACCTTCAAATGAAGCATCCAGAGTCTCTATTTAATAGGCCTGGAATAGAGCTAATATGGCTTAGAAAGACTTTTCTCATCCAGCTAAAGGATTTAACATTTTTATTATAATGTCAAAACCAAGATACCCAGGAAGTAAAAGCAAAAAGTTCAAGCTTTCTTGTTAATTAGGGATTTACCAAAGGGAGACTCGGGGAGCGTCTAAAATTCCAGTTCTATTAAAACAGGCATATTAAGAATATCAGCCTAGATTTCCATTTATTAAACCCCTGGGTTGAAAAGCAGTGGTGCCATATTCTTTTTTTTTTTTTTAAAGATTTTATTTATTTATTTGAGAGAGAGAGAATGAGAGAGAGCACATGAGAAGGGGGAAGGTCAGAGGGAGAAGCAGACTCCCCGCCGAGCAGGGAGCCCGATGCGGGGCTCAATCCCGGGACTCCAGGATCATGACCTGAGCCGAAGGCAGTCGCTTAACCAACTGAGCCACCCAGGCGCCCAGTGGTGCCATATTCTTGATGAGCAGCTTCTCTAGGTCAAAACCAGCTGACTCTATTTCTCAGTCTTCCCTCATACCTCTGAGCCGATCCTCCCTGAGGCCCAGTTCTAAGAGTTCACATTTCACTAATCATTTAATGAATATTAAATGACATGTTGTGTGCTGTTGATATACAGTCAAGAGGCTGTATATCATGCCTCTTGACTAGCTTAAAAATTGTTTATGTTCTATAATAGAATTAAAGAGATACACTTAAGATTCTGGTTAATATGCTGCTGTTTCTAGGTATTAAGAGCAATTATATTTTTAGGAATTTTAAGACTGGTCTTTTCAAAATAACACCGAGGACTCTGAGGTTGGGTAATTCCCTAGAAGCCTGGTTTAGGTTCAGGCAGTGACCTAAGTATATTTTTGTTTCATCTTTTCAGGAATTGAAAGTCATGAAAAAAAAAAAATTTTTAACTGAAACATTTGCACCCTCAGTGCCCCCCTTTCTTTACCTGTGAATAGAAATTTAATTCAAATGTGAAGTTCAATCAACAACATGAGAATGATAGTACCTGCACTTAACTACAGTAATAGAGTTTTAGGGAGAATAAAAGGAAATATCAGTAAAGAGCGTACTTATTATATGACTTAGCATTTATAGAATGTCTTATGACAAGAAATGTTTGTGGATCTTAAAAAAGTAGGAGATTTCATATATTTAGGTTGGGGTGGTGTTTGCTACAAATTATATTTCTGCAATGATAACTAAAGAATAGAGAACACTCACATTCATGAGGACATACATGGACTAGACTATCTGCAGTTTTCAAATGTGTTACATTTGAGCAATGTGTATAAAATCGCAATTTATGATCTCTAGGCACTTTACCATCATTAACACTTTAAGAAATATTTTTAAATGTAAGTAAAACATTTTTCCTTCAGAATTACAGATGGGAGAAGCAATTTCCTAACCTTCTTTACTACTCAGGAAAAATATTTTCTGGAGATATTAAAAGACATTTGAAGTCCTATCACAATCTATGTTAAACGACTTGGTACTCAAAAAATCTCAGGTAGTAAGGTAGTAAATGCTTTCTCTCTCTCTTTCTCTTTTTTTTAATCAGTTATCTACTACATTATGGAATTCTGGGGCCACCAGGATATTTAATGAGTGACCAGAATGACCCAGCAAATTCCAAAGTCAAAGGTAGGACAAGAATGGGGTAAAGAGTATTGAACATACCTAACTCCCTATCATGATTAAACCACTAACCCACATGTTGCTTAAGACATGTTCTGAAGCAGGGAAATTGCAAAACAACAGTCTGGGTTCTTTGTTTTTACAAATTACCTTAATGGTCTTAGAACCCCAGCAGGGTGAAACAAGGTTGGGACTTTGTGGTATATATACCTGTCATTATTTCTGAGTCACAGAGGGTGAGTCAAAATTTTAAAGAAATGCAATCAAATAACAGCCTTTGGGGTATATTTTATGAGAAAATGAAGAGGACATAGAAGAGTTATTTTAGCAGTTCAACAAATATTTATTAGTGGATTGCTAATACATGAATTATCAAATTCAAATCAGAAAAGTATAGGTAAAACAAAATATGGTCTGATGTCTTTGATTCTGATATTTTGATTGCCTGAGGACCTCCTTTGCTTCCTGCCATCAGGTTGAAGACTGAAATTAGTAATGTTTGGATTAATCCTAGTCTATACCTAGACACTTATATTTGTTCAGTGGAAGGAGAGTTTTCAAATCAAATATTTTAAAATGGGACTGTGGCGGCACCTGGGTGGCTCAGTCGTTAAGCGTCTGCCTTCGGCTCGGGTCTTGATCCCGGGGTCCTTGGATCGAGCCCCACATCGGGTTCCCTGCTCCACGGGAGGCCTGCTTCTCCCTCTCCCACTCCCCCTGCTTGTGTTCCCTCTGTCGCTGTGTCTCTCTGTCAAATAAATAAATAAAATCTTTAAAAAAAAATGGGACTATGATCCCCACACCACCTTAATGTGTACACCTCCAACATGTGGACTTGGTCACAGTAAATCTAATGCTTCTGTGTATTACTGGGGCGACCATGACCAAAAGCTGTTTTAGTAACTATAACCTAAAATACTTCCGACTATATCTCTAATGCATTGTTGGAGGAAGACAACAAAGAAACATTTTCCAAGAACTTGAAAAATAAGAGAAATAAGGTTGTAATCATGGAGTACAACTCTGAAATTAACATTTAATCTTTTTTTTTTTTTTAAGATTTTATTTATTTATTTGACAGAGAGATAGCGAGAGAGGGAACACAAGCAGGGGGAGTGGGAGAGGGAGAAGCAGACCCCCCGCCGAGCAGGGAGCCCGATGCGGGACTCGATCCCCGGACCCTGGGATCATGGCCTGAGCCGAAGGCAGACGCTTAACGACTGAGCCACCCAGGCGCCCTGAAATTAACATTTAATTAAGATAGATTATCTTATGGAAAAAATGGATTGTATTCCATTTAGATCTGCAGAATTTAGTCACTTGTGATAAAGAAAAGAAGGAGTCAGTCATAAAAACAACTTAAACCTGATAGTTCTGCTTTTCTTTCTGGCTCCTCAGAGCAGGTTTCTCTCTATAGAATGGGGAAGGGAAATTTATAGAAAGAAGCCCAGTGGGGCTGCTGTGTTCTTGCCTGTTTATGGTTGCTGGAAGTGGAGATCGTACACTATCATACAAATCCCAACTCAGGATTTCTTGAAGCAAATACCATATTGATCTGATGAAGTTCTTGCAGTTCTTTACTCAATAATTCAGTTGGTAATTTCAAAGTCATTTGACCATATACAACATATTGGGTGTTGTACCCTCTACATATCTAGATTACAATATGATGGATAAAACACCTCCTTGTTTAGACTTGGGGGTTTACAGAGAAATGGTGGTATGGATATTCTCCCAGACTTAAAGTGGGGATGAAGGCAGTGGAGCCAGGGAGAAATGGTGAATTCTCTGTGAATCTCTTAGATTTCCTAGCTCTCCAATTCATTTACCCATTCTGTCTCTGGAGTCCCTATTTACTAACCCTTTTTCATAAAGGACCCAACTCCTTCCCTAAGCTCTTGAAATTCCTTCTAATGTCTTACTAATTGAAAAGCCTTGTAGTGGCTTTTCTGCTTTGCCCGGGGACCTGCTTTACAGAATGAAGAAAAGTTTTTGAAGAGATAATTGGGAGAAGAGAAAATTCTGCTCCTACTAACAGGAGGTATTAAGATGAGAGCTAAAGAAGTTTGTTTTTCCCAACGAGGCCTAAAATTAAGCATATGTATCATGAGGATTAATTTTTTTTCCAAGAACCCATATTAAGTCTATATGAGAAATTAATATTTCATCTGTTAATTTCTCTTTGTGATATGGTGCCTTGCCTGAGTTTTATCAGAGTTCTCATATCTGTTAATTTCTCTTTGTGATATGGTGCCTTGCCTGAGTTTTATCAGAGTTCTCATTCATTAATGGTGATGGGGTGATGACCAAACCACTTAGGAAGGTAGGAGGAAATCTTAATTCATTCTGCCTCACATAGAGAGAGGAGTGTAACAGAGGCAAATATCTGGGTTCAAGAAAGAGAGCTTCAGTGAACTTCAAGTATTTTATTTATTTATTTATTTTTTTTTTTAAAGATTTTATTTGTCAGAGAGACAGAACACAAGCAGGGGGAGAGGTAGGCAGAGGGAGAAGCAGGCTCCCCGCCAAGCAAGGAGCCCGATGTGGGACTCGATCCCAGGACCCTGGAATCATGACCTGAGCCGAAGGCAGCCGCTTAACCACCTGAGCCACCCAGGCGTCCCAAACTTCAAGTATTTTAATTCTCTGACAAGATAATCCATCCTGCGGAGATGGATGCAGCAAGCAATTCTAGCTGGATTTCAGTAAACAACACATTTGTCTAACTATTTCTCTTAATTTTATTTTGATTTTAAGCTCAATAAGTAATCTCCTAATGATGATTTGGTTCCTTGGGTAGGTCTGTCTACAGGAGACAAATGCATTGTTCGAATGGACATCAAGTACCTAAAATACTGCAATTGTATTTCTTACCATAAATTAATGAATTGCCATGTCCCAAAAAGGGATCCACTCTTGGTATCCTCAAAATACTATCCCTCTGAGAGAGGAGAGCTGCTGGTCAGGTGCTAGATGTCTTGGAAAACCTCTTGAGAGAGAGCCTGATACCCTGCAATATTATTGCATATTTTAAATTTCCCACAAGATAATCAAGAACCTTATCTCATTATCTTAACTGTAGAAGAAGTAGAGAATTGCGATAAATAAAAAGGACCAATGGTTTAAGATAAATGGGGAACCTAAAGAATCATACAGTAAGAAACTGTTTTGAAAGAGACAAATAACTTCTAAGATCATATCTATGCCTGGCAAGATGTTGGAAAACAATATAAAAGAAGACTTAGTAAACACAAAATGAGGTGTACCAGTTCCAAAGTGACAAAAATAATTAGGAGAGCTAAGTTCAAAATAAGTACAAATTATTCAGATTATTCAATAAATTGTAACTATATACTTTCTAAGTGGTTGCCACAAGTAATAAAATAAAATTTCATCTATCTATGATTCAAAGTTACCATACTCATGAAGTAATCTTATTCTCAAAGTTAATAATAATGAGTATCCATTTGAGTGCTTATTATATGCTTATACTGAGTGTTTTACCCATATTTCCAATGTAACCCTCAGAAAATCTCCATGAGCTGGTCTAATGTTACCATGGTCAACTTCCAGGTGAAGTTAGGTGAAGTGTCCAGTATGCACAGCTAGGAAGTGATAGAGTCAGGATTCAATCCAAAGCCTCAGCTCGTAACCATCATTCTCTATCATAGTTATGCTTTGGCATATTTAAAGACCTGCTATAAAGTAGAAATGATTTATTTGGGGGTTAGGTTCCAAATGATAAAGACTGGGAGGAGAGTAATGCTGAGCTACTGGTTGGAGACAGTGTTTCAATTATTACGTGTATAAAATAATTTGAAACCAGTAAGTGTGCAACCCATCTAGAACCCTCTTAAACACTTAGCACCACAGGGACACCTGATACCACTTCATTTTCCTTCTCCAACCCAAGCTACTTTGTTGTGACTCTAAGAAGAGTTAAGAGCCCCTCCATGCTATCTTTAATAATAATTTCATGCTTATAAAAATCAGGGTAGGAGCATAAATTAGACTTGTCCACACTTTATGAAATTCCCTAGGTTCTGAAGTGCCCTGATGATGGCTTTTGATAAAGTATTCATCTATAGGGGCACCTGGGTGGCTCAGTCGTTAAGCGTCTGCCTTCGGCTCAGGTCGTGATCCCAGGGTTCTGGGATTCAGCCCTGCATCGGGCTCCCTGCTCGGCGGGAAGCCTGCTTCTCCCTCTCCCACTCCCCCTGCTTGTGTTCCCGCTCTCGCTGTGTCTCTCTCTGTCAAATAAATAAATCTTAAAAAAAAAAAAGTATTCATCTATAAACTGATACTATCTGTGAAGTTACTACCATGAGCACATTCTATTTCCTCCTTGATCTGGAGCTATAGCTCCCAAATTTATGTTTCTAAAATGTATTATTCTCTTAATCTTTCACTCTTAATTTCACCTGTTTTTGCTTGCTTTAATGTCACATCTAAATTATGGTCATAATTTTCACATTTCTATAATACTTTTTCCTTCAACACGTCTAAATGGCATTTTAAGTTTTGTAAAAATTAAAATGCTTACCCTAAAAAATTGAAAAAACAAAAGCTTTCCTTTCTACTCCCAGACTTCCTAGTAAATTTTTCGCTGACTCCCTGCAGTATTAAAACCATTTTTCTCATTGTTTATCATTTTTTTCAATGATACACCCATACTTTCTTGATTTATGTATGAGACATTACCTATTGATTCCTGTTTTTATCCTTGAGGATTTTGTTCTCTTTTCATTCCCCAGTTATTTAGTTAAATCATTAGTCATTATTATTTTGTAAATATTGTCTGTGGCTAAATCAAATTGTGTTTAGTGCTTTATGTTTCCTCTTTTTGTCCATTTTTAGAGCTCATGATTACATTCCTTTTTTATGGTTAGTTCCCTATGTATTGTTAAAATATCCCAGATAAATGTCCCAAATCTATCAGCTGATTAGTTTTTTAGAGAAAGAGAGAGTGAGCACCTGTGTGTGTTGGGGTGGGGGGGCAGAGGGAGCGGGATAGAGAATCTTAAGCAGGCTCCAAGCCCAGCACAGAGCATGACATGGGGTTCTAGATCTCACACCCCTGAGGTCATGACTTGACCTGAAATTAAGACTTGGACGCTTAACTGACTGAGCCACCCAGGTGCCCCTCAACTGATCAGTTTTGAATATTTAAATATAGAAATCATACTTTGTAATTTCAAATGCTCCAACATTTCAGGTTTATTTTTTCCTCTGTTCCAAGGTGGTCTGGTTGTTCTCTAAGTATACAGGGCTGAGGCTGAAATGGAACTTCTCAATCCTCTCTTGATTTGGATACTCTGTGGCCTGAATCTCATATCATCAATGTTGTCTCTTCTCTCATTTGCAGAAACACACTTTCCCGAATGGAAGTGTTCTAGGTCCTTGTAGATCCTTCACATGTGAATGGTACTTTGACCGGAAATAGAATTCTAGCCTCATTTTTCCTTAGGATTTAGAAGGCCTCTCCGTTGTCCTCTAACTTTCAGAGTTGTTATTGAGAAGTTTAATGCCGTTGTGATTCCTGATTTAGTGTATATGGACTCTGTCTCTCTCTGTGTTTCCCCTTTATCCTTGGTATGTCCTAAAATCTCATATGATGTGCCTTGATATGGGTTATTTTTACATCCCCTGTACATTCATTCAGTGGCTCTTTCAAAATGGAAACGCACAACTTTCTGGTCTGTGTTTCTTTAATAAATTCTTCATCTCTTTTTCTCTGTTCGCTCTTTCTGGAAATCTAGTTAGTGCAGTTTTAGACATCCTACTTTAATTTTTTTTTTTTAAGATTATTTATTTATTTGAGAGAGAGAGAGAGAGCACAAACAGGCAGAAGGGCAGAGAGAGAGGGAGATACAGACTCACTGTTGAGCAGGGAGCCCGATGCGGGGCTTGATCCCAGGACCCTGGGATCATGACCTGAGCCAAAGGCAGACGCTTAATTGACTGAGCCATCCAGGTGTCCGATACTTTCATTCTTTTATACTTCTTTGTTCCATTTCTTTTTCTTTTCTGTTCTGTTTTTTTACATTCTAGGAAATTCCATTACTTTTTCTACTAATGATCTAATAAACATTTTTAACTATAATATTTTATTTTGCAAAAGTTCGGAATGTTCTCTTTTTATAACATTCTGTTCTTTTTATTTTTAATAAAGCAGTAAAAATTAATGAAGTCAACTGTTATTCAATCATATGGATAATCTTAAAAATATTAAGTGAAAAGAACCATTCCCAAAAGAATTACATGTAGCACGATGCTCTTTAAAAAAACAAAACAAAAACAAAAAGCACATATACACAGTTTAAAAAAGGAAAGAGTAAGGAACACAGCATTTAGTATAATAATTCACTTAGGGGAGGGGGTGCAGCATAGATAGATATAGGTTATTTCTGAGGTCCTATTTTGAGACTTTATTTCAGGGGTTTATTTTAATAAGTATATTATTAAAACTAACTAAAGAAAGTGGGTCTTGAAAAACATTCTGTTCTTAATTCTTTTTTTTTTTTTTAAAGATTTTATTTATTTATTTGACAGAGAGAAACACAGCGAGAGAGGGAACACAAGCAGGGGGAGCGGGAGAGGGAGAAGCAGGCTTCCCGCGGAGCAGGGAGCCCGATGCGGGGCTTGATCCCAGGACCCCGGGATCGTGACCTGAGCCGAAGGCAGACACTTAAGGACTGAGCCACCCAGGCGCCCCTGTTCTTAATTCTTGGTAAGCCAGTAAAATGTACTGGGTAAGAGGGTGCACTTGTGAACCTGGTAGATGACCTGGGTTAAATCCTGGCTCTGCCATTCAATAGGATGTCCTTGGCAAGTTCCTTCGCCTTTCTATTAAATAGACATGATAGTAGTGCACACCTCAGGGAATACTATGATGATTAAGTGAGATATTATTATAAAATCAGTACAAAAGTGTCTGGCATGCACTAGACACCAAGAACTAAATACATAAATGGAATATGTTCTCTTTCTGATGTCATTAATTACCATTAATTTTCTTTTCCATCTGTCCCTTTCATTGCCTTTGTTTTTCTCTGATTTCTTTCTTCTGCTTGTTTTGATCTCTGTCTTTCATCTTTGAGGCTTTCTTCAAATGCCTAGCTATCTTTGGCTGTTGGTACATCACTAAGAGCATGGTATGAAAATCCTCACTAGTAGCTCTGTAACTGGGTGGGCTTACTAGGTGAGCAGGCAGCAAAGAAGCCTTCCTAGCAGAAGACCCCCAGATGGCAGTTTCTGGAGTTCTATTCTCTGAGGCCATTCAGGTTTGGTGGGTGATAACCATCCCATGTCCTAGCAGGGCTGCGGGGGAGAGGAGGTAGCTTCCCTGCAGCTTTTGAATGCTGCAGCTCAGGAGGTCTTCGGTGCACACTGCCTCGCTGCACTGCACATGCTTTGCTGAAGGTGTTGAGGCTGCCACTGGCTCTAGTCCTTCCTTCACCTTCCACTGTTCCTAACATTAGCTGGCAGCTCTCCCTCACCTCCTTTTACCGAGTGTTCTTGTTGGTGTGGGTTTTCATCTTTTTGGTAAATGTGTGCAGGTAATATATATATACTATATTTAAGCACTAGTTTCGCCAACTGTTTCTTCATATTTGTATCACCTCTGACTCTCTTTCATTCTGTCCTTTAAAATATTTGTGTCTCTTTATCTTATTTTGCTAAGCTCCTAATTATAGGGAACATACATCTAAGTACACACTCACACAAAACTGATCCCTGTCACTACCCCTCCTACCTTATAATTTTTAAGATTGACGTAGGACATGGCTGTTGGCATGACATGTAGGAAGAAGCCCAGCCACAAACACAAAGCTTTTCCAGGGCAAGTCCATTCTCACATTTAGGTATTTGTGCTCTGTAGACATTTGCAGATGCTCTTCATGAGCACAGTCTTGTGAAATATTTTGCCTTTTAATTCTTTATAGATAATAAAAACAACAATAAAAAACTTAACATTTCATTAAAGTCTTCAAAGTAATTTTTCAGCTAAGAAAATAATTCAGTGTCACCTGGATCATACGTCATTAGGCTGAAAGGAAATTCTGTCCATAGTACAGTACTGACCAAACAGATTGAACTAACTCTGCACGGAAGTGTTTTCTAGTTAATTTTTATCTGAGCACATGTAAAAAATACTTTACATGTACTATTAAAATCCCTGCTTTTCAGAGTCCATCGTCTCAGGTTCTAGAGGGAAGAGGGGTGGGAGGATGGGTTAGCCTGGTGATGGGTATTAAAGAGGGCACGTACTGCATGGAGCACTGGGGGTTATATGCAAACAATGAATCATGGAACACTACATCAAAAACTAGTGATGTAATGTATGGTGATTAACATAACAATAAAAATTAAAATAAAAAAACCCCCAGCAAACCAAAAATAAAATAAAATAAAATCCCCTGCTTAATTCATACTTCTTTCCCCAGAAGCACGGAGGAAGGGAGACTGTTCTGATCAATAGACCATGATTTCCTGTCTTTACCTACTGAAGAAAAATGCAATTAATGAAATATTGCTGAAGAGATATATATGAGTTCCTTTCCTCAGAAAAGCTATTCTTACACTGGAACAACAAAATCATTTCTATTATCTTTCTACCTTCACTCATCAAAAAAATCTACAGCAGATTCAAGAGTGACCACACTGTTTTTCATACCTTACCATTTGAAACTGCACTAAAACTGTAAAGCTATGAGAGACAGTAATTGTATACCCTATCGCTTCTCAGCCTTTTGGCTAAGATCAAGTGTAGTATCTGTTCTTCTCAGTTTAATACCCTATCTATTTTTTTTTAAAGATTTTATTTTTTATTTATTTGACAGCGAGAGAGAGAGACAGCTAGAGAGGGAACACAAGCAGGGGGAGTGGGAGAGGGAGAAGCAGGCTCCTGGCCGAGCAGGGAGCCCGATGAGGGGCTCGATCCCAGGACCCTGGGATCATGACCTGAGCCGAAGGCAGACGCTTAACGACTGAGCCACCCAGGCGCCCCTAATACGCTATCTATTTAAAGAATCAAAATCCTTTATGGGATCTTCCTTCCCTCAACTTTGGCTACAGTATAATTAGTTTAATTATGATTAAACTAACATGCAATTAGACATACTTTAATTACATATTAGTTTAATTACAAAAGAAATAAATAGACTATGATGGTGGCGGATGTATTTAAAGTAAAAATGTTTACCATAGCAAAATCAAATTTCATAGTGCCATATATATACACATACACACATCACATGCATATGCACATATACATGTGTGTGTATGTCTGTATGTGGTATGAATGTATAAATAACATGTATATGTTCATTTGGATGGAATTCCTTCTTTTTCTCTTAATAAAAAGGGTAATGGAAGAGCCTCTTAGGAGATCAGGTACATTGTAAATAAATACACATTATCCTCCCTGACCAAACACACACAAAGTAAGGTTTCCACATAAAGTGTGAAGCCACAGTGAGGCGCAGCTCTTCAGAAACACCCCCTGCATTCTAATTTTAAAGCATCTGTATTTGTCATTTCTGGGAAGGGAAAAATCAGGTGGTCATTTCCAGGACTCTACAAGTATGTTACTCACAACTCAATTCTATTCTCCTTTCTAGCAAGAAAATTTTCCATAACTTTTCTCCTATACTTTTGAGAAATGAAAGTCTGGTTTTCTTTGTTGATCTGTAGTACGGTGAACCAAAGAACCAAGTTAACATTTGCGCCCAGCAGCCCAAGAAAACTGACTAACTGAAAATTAATAGCTAGTTGGAGAGAATATTGGATTCCCTGTTTCTTTTCAAGGGCACAGGATTCTAACCACCGAAAGTGGCCGCTACAGCAGTTATACATTCTGGTGACTAGTCCTCTGTTGAGCAAGCCTGCCTTGGGGTCTGCTTTTCCTCATGCTGCCCATCCTTAGAGGTCCTGTGGTGTGAGGAGAACATGTGTGCTTTGGAGGATTGATGTAGGTCTGAATTCAGACAAGCTATATAACTGGGGACCAACATCTGACCTTTCAAAGTTTCAATTTCCTCCTTGGTAAAAGGGGGAAATATTTCTTCTTAAGAGTTGAGTTTAAATCAGAAAACATCTATAAAATTCCTCACACAGAGAAGGTCTTAACAAATGCTAGTTTCATTCTTTCTCCTTCAGATGCAAAGGTAGAAAAACATGAAATCGCTAGGGATTCAAGCCCCACCCTCATTCTGGGATGTGGTCACAGTGTGACCCAACTTCTTGGTAACCTGTTCAGCCTCTGATTTCCAAAGCCTGCACATGATGTCCTTGCTAGTTTAACCTGATGTTCTCTCATTGTCACATGCTCTAGTGATATTTGAATATGCTACTTATCCTCTGCCACCAAGTAGGGGAAATTTCTACAGGGGAATTCAGTTCTACTTTCACTTACCTTTGGGATAAGCATTTAACTGTGGATTTGCAAATGCACTTCAAACAAACTCCAGGCTCTTTCCCATGACTGGAACATGGGAATGTTCCCCTCAACATCTCTGGCCTTTGCCTCTCTGTGCCGCTCTCCTCTTTTCTCCGACCTGGTCATGTTGGTCTTTTCGCTGTGCTTGGACACCATTCAGTCTGTTTGCTTGCTTTGCTTACCTAGAACGCAGAGGCCAGGCTTATTGCTGGCACTAGCATAGAGCCTGGCACAGAGAGAGGCTTCGGAAGCATTTGTTGAATGGGTGAACACACTAAACTCTATAGGTTTGCCCCCATTAGGGGCCATCTCCTTTGGACTAACAAGTATCAGGATCAAAATATCAGAATGCATACTCCTAAAAACCAAGAGGGATTGTGGCAGGCAGAATAAATGTTTAATTAGACATTATCAGAAAAACATCTTGCAAAAATTTCGCAGCATACAGACTACAAACCACTTCATAAAATACTTTCTCCTTTATGGAGAAATGCATAAGATATGTCAACATACCTCCTAATGATGATAATGATATATTATTGATTTATATAACATTCTTTTCCAAGGCTTGAGCACCTTTTAACATAAATTATTTTACCCTAACAGCTTTCCTATGAAGTGCTTATCCTAATTTTATGCATATGGGAAACTGATTATTTGAATTTCCTCTTCTCCCAAGTCAGCCCCTGATTCTAGGACTTTTAATTGAGCCCACGAGCTTTCCTGCAAAACATTCATTGAAATGAAATACCTCCTTACAAGCTATTGAAAGAAATTATATTGGTCTCATCTCCACTAAAATCCTGGCCCTATAATTCTCTGAATATTAAGTGCTTGACTTAAACTTATCAACTCATCCTGTGGAGATGGTTCTTTTGAAAACTAACACTTCTTCTTTAAAAGAGAAAAGAAACTTCCTTTACATGATAATATATTTAGGGGAAAAACATGGATTTTGTTTCTAGTTCTTTGTGCAGTTGGTAAGTATGTCATATGGTTCACATGCAAAGCCAACTTCTTTGTACCAGCAAAGGTCAGCTCCTCTTCTGGCAATCAGTAGGTGAACGGAAACTACACAGTACCACCTCGAGAAGGCACCAATCTAGAAACTGTGACATCTGTCGCTGGTCTTTAAGTCACTGTAGCTCTGGCCACCAGCTTGGAAACCCTTAACATGTGTCAAGGCATTTCCTATGACTTCCTCTTGCACTGGTGAGGAGAACTTGGCATAATCCCTCTAGTAGGTAGACAGAGAGAAGACTGAGTGGGATTTGAATCCCCCATAGGCATAAAATGTTGCTTCTGAGCTTCTCTTATCATTCTTGTGCTCCAAGATGTGGAGGACAGCCCCTCTTATTTGTTTAATAAGTATTTATTGAATGTCTCCTATGGGCTTGGCATTCTGCCAGGTGTCCAGAGATGGAAAGGCATGGGCACTGCCTTTCAAGACTTTACTAAGAAGACAGGCAGACCAAGACACAATGAGAATCCAATGTAACACAGTCTGTATCAATCCAGGTTGCAATGTGTGGAAAAAAATAGACAATTGCTAATTTGTCTGGAGAAGTAGGGAAATAATTCACTAAGAAAGCAATGTTTGAGGTAATATTGAGCCAATGGGGAATTTGCTGGGCAGACAAGGAAAAAGAACATTCTAGCAATGAGAAGAGTATATATTTGTTGTGGTGTGGAAGTGGGAGTAATTTTTATAGCAAGTGTGTATGGTAAACAAAGAGAAAGGCAGATGATGGGGCTGCCAGATGGTTTAAAGGCAGGCAATGAATGGTTTGGAGGTCGTGTATTATGGGTTGAATTGTATCCCTCCTCCCCCCCCCCCCCCCCCCGCCCCAAAGCTATGTTTAATCCTAACCCCTGGTACTTCGTAATGTGACCTTATTTGGAAATGGGATTGCTGCAGTTGAAAACTGGAGTAGGTGAGCTCTTAAATCAATATGACCAGTGTCCTTAAAAAATGAGGGAAATTGGACACATGCATGCACAGAGGGAAGACTAAGGAGAAACATACAGAGAGAGGCTGTCCATGTGAAGATGGCAGAAATTGGAGTTATTCTACCACAAGCCAGGGACACCTGGGGCTATGAGGAGCTGGAAGTCAAGGAAGAATCCTTTTGTAAAAGCTTAGGGACAGTATGGCCCTGCCAACACTTTGATTTGGGGTTTCTAACCTCCAGAACAGTGAGACAGCCACCTCAGTTAGTGCTACTTTATGGCAGCCCTAGGAAACCAATGCACTATACTAAAGAGTATAGATTTGAATATAATGGGAGTACACATTTGTATGGGATGGGAATTACTGAAGAACTGATTGCCAAAACAAGAGAGTGACATGACCAGATGTGTGTGTGAGACAGAAGGCTCTCGCTGAAATGTGGAGCTTAGACTGGAGATGGGGAATGGAGAGAATTTGCAAAATTTCCAAAGCTCATTGACCACTATACTTAGGATCTCCTCGTCTATGAAATAAACAAAAAGGATGGAAAAAAGATCACTCTTCTCCTTCTCTTAGTTTGGCTCAAAATGTTATAGTAGAGCTCTCCTGTCCGTATAATGTTACCTGGATAAAGAAAGGGGCACACTTTGAAATTCAATCCTTCCAGACTCCCTTGTTTAGTGACGGGAAGGTCACAGTGAAAAATGACAGTACTCATACTATGATACAGACACTTCAAATGATTTCAATATTGATATTTTGATATTGATGAAAAAACATAATTCAGTTGAAAATCTCATAACCATGAAATGAATAGAATTAATTTTCCAGTAGCAAGCCATTTGAGTTCCCAGAATGGTTTTCTTTGATCTTTATCTTAATTGGAGAAACTAATTTATATCCATATTTTGAAATGTCTATTCCTAGGCAAGTAAAAAACTTGTTAAGACACATACTGTCACTAAGATCAATAGTAGGGATGCTGGAGTAGAGCTGGTATTTCTGTTAGGTATATTTCCTAGAAATATCATGAATTGTGATGATAATTGGCAGCTCTGATGCAAGCAAATGACTTTTTAATTGGAGTAGGTGGCATCCAAACCTCTGACACTTGTAAGGCTATATACCCTCTAGCTGTTTCTGATCTTAAATGGTTTAAATAGATCCTGTTACAAATACAGAAGACTTGAGTATGTTTTCAGTATTTTAAGCAACATAAATGCACACACACACACTTTACAAGTGATATATCTTTACTAAAGTGATAGAATTCACTAGAGAGCAAGAAGCCACTGTTAAGGCATTCTGAATCACATTCTGCCATTTCATCATAACCTCCTGAGACATAGCGTGTTGTACTTGCATATATGAGTAAATAATTTAGTGAATATAAAACATGTCTCAATAACTTCCACTTACTGAATATCGTAACTGATGTTACAGAAATATTAATTTTGGGGCACCTGGCTGGTTCAGTTGGTAGAGCATGCGACTCTTGATCTGGGGGTTTTTGAGTTTAAGACCCACGTTGGACATGGAGCTTACTTAAAGAATATATATTAGTTTTATAACATAACCAAACATGTAAAGTATATGTTTCAGATTGTATGGTATTGAAGGAGTCCTTTAATATGACTTACCCTTGTTTTATGCATGAAGTATATAGTATAATGAGTTTAAAAATCATGAGATTGTTAAATTAAGACTCTTCCTAAATAAACATGGAAAAACTTGTGTACACGATTTTAGTATTCAGACGTCTTGAACACTGAGATATAAAATTCTGATATTCCTTTGGGAACGTTAAGGCTCAGAGAGATGGTGAGGATTGACTGAAGGAAGCAGAGCTAGCTAAGGGCAACACTGACTGAGAGCCCGAGCCCCTTCGTCGCGATGCACACGTAGGGCCTGCTGTTGTCACGTGACCTTCTTCCCCAGTGACAAGCGCTGGGTACACAAACAACAGGGGGTTCTGTACTTAGTGATTCCTACAAAAATAGCTTTTTAGATGTTGGAAGCCTTAATCAGTATTGTGTGATGATTTCTCATCCCGCAAAACACATTTTCTCCAAGGAAAGACTGGCTCTAGGATATTTGGGAGGGGCTGTGCACATGGATATGGATAAAGGGGCGTCCTGTCTCTGTACCTGATAACTCTGTCAGTATCAGTGGTGGTCACAATACTCAAATAGGGGAAGACCGAACAATGGTACAGGCACAATGAAGAACGGTAACGGAAGTAAACCCCAAATACCCTATATGTCTACATGGGGTGACTGTGTTAGATACGCGACCCACTGGCATTCATTCATTTTTCCACTCCGTTCTCCAAACACAATTTTTTAGTACTTACTGTGTGCCTAGCATGGGAGAATGTCTCCATTTATTTTTATTTTTATTTTTATTTTTTTTAAAGATTTTATTTATTTATTTGAGAGAGAGAATGAGAAAGAGAGAGCACATGAGAGGGGGGAGGGTCAGAAGGAGAAGCAGACTCCCTGCTGAGCAGGAAGCCCGATGCGGGACTCAATCCTGAGACTCCAGGATCATGACCTGAGCCGAAGGCAGTCGCTTAACCAACTGAACCACCCAGGCGCCCGAGAATGTCTCCATTTAAAAAAAAGTTTGATTTGCATATATTATCTGGACTTCAGAAGGAAAGAGATGGCTAGTTCTGAGCCCATGCAATTGAGCAACATTTACTGATATCCAGCTATAGATCACTGCATCTCATTTAATCTTCTGAACAACTGTATGGAGTATTATCAACTCCTCATTTACAAAGAGGAAACTGAAGCACAAAACAGCGAACTCACCTACAGTTAAAAAGCTAACAAGGACTGAACCCAGGCCTGTCTGGGTCCACTGTCCCACAGAGCCAAATCCTTTATACAGAATAAAGTTCAAAGGGAATTAAGGGAGAAAATTGCAAGCCAAAAGCAGCACCACTCATTTCTTTAGCAGTCAGCTGTGCATATAAACCTTGGTTTTATAACTAGAGCATGGGCCACCTCCTCACCTTTGTCCTCTACCCCTCCTTCTGGTCTCTTTCCTTTCCCCACTTTCTATGTCATAATTTTTTTCCAAAGCCTCACTACACTACTACTTCCTCCTAAGACCCCAATGGAGTATTATTCAGGAGCGGTTAGAGAAGGAAATTGAAGGCAGAGGAGGGTAAACTCAAAACCAACCTGAGAGGAGAAGTTGTAGCAAGCACAAACTTACCAAATAGTATGCAGGCTTCGAAGGGATGGAGATGCAACTGGAGAAGTTATTGAAATTGAGCAGAGGTGAAGGTGAGAAAAACAGAAGGGATGTGCAATGAAATATGTAAAGCTAAGAAGAAAACACATTTTGCTTTGTGTGTATCATACAGAGGTCTTCAAGATGTATGGAAAGTATCTTCAACTATTGATGCTCTATTGATAATGTTAACATGCACACTAGCAGCCATACTGAGAGGTTCAGAGACAGTATTAAAGTTCAAAAGGAAGTCAAAGAGCTCAACAAAATGCTCCATTTACACCTGGATCTATAATTGCCACACTGGTGTTGAGATGCAGCTTTCCAAAATACATGTTTCCTTTTAACATCAGTTCTTGGGGTTTTGGGTCACCATTTATGCCAGGCAGAGAGCTGAGCACCTTCATATAAAATATCTCTTACCATCTTAGCAATAAGTCTGGGAGGAGGGCTCTGTTTTCCCCACCATGCAGAAGAAGCAACTAGGGATCAGACAGTAATGTGACTGTGTATGCCATGGATTCCAAATTTAACCTCAGGGTTCCTTCTGTTAAAGTCTAATGCGTTCCCCTTATACCATGCTACAAAACTTCTAAGTACAAGGCTAGCCACACTAAAAATGCAAAAGCATTCAGTAGATAGTAGGGGTTTAATAAATATTGGTAATGGGCTGCTATGTTTAATTTCAAAAGGCAAGCATAGTACTATGTCTCCTTGTCAGTGGGGTGGGGAGTGGGGCATATGTCTAGACAATGGAAAGAACAGGGACATAGCATAATTTATTCACTTCCAATTTCATATATAGAGACTGACTTTTTAAATTAGTCCTGTTTTTGTTACTGATAAAGCTGTAACCTCACCTTTCTAACAATTTTTTCAGATACAAAGTCCATACTGTTGCTTTGGTTGACAACTCATTGGCAGTAACCACATTTGCACTGCGGTTCTTTTGGTTGAATTTAAATTCAATTGTATTCTAGTCAAGGGAGACTTTTCTCCACTTTTATCAGAACTGAATTAATGCACAATAAATAAAGCCATCAAATTTACTAATTGTGGTGAATAAAGATATCCAACGGTTGCAGACTGTCAGGAAAAGCACATTACAGAAGCTAAGTACTCAATTTCAAAAAGCCTTTTAACATAAATATTTCAAAATCATCAGTTTTGTTACCATTTAACACCAGTGATTTTCATTTCCCACAACCTATTCTGACATTTAAAGGAACATTAAAAAAGAAAAAAGAAAAACCCTATTGCATCATATATGACTACCACCATATAATGCCTCTGACAATTTACTGGTTTAGAATAACGATAAAGACAGAAGGGGTTGGCCATAGTGAATCAAATGAAACCTTTTTCACATGTTTCTTTTTGAGTTATGCTAATGTTATTTGATGCAAAGAAACACACACTCAGATACACATGCACACACCTCCTTGAGATCCCTTCCAAACCCATCAGCTTGGTTCAAACATCTTAGGATTTAGAGTCATGACCAAATGATATTGGAAATACTAAAATAAGTGGGTTGCATACTTAACAATACTGGACATTTTCTTTAATCCTCTGACAGGGGACTTTTGTTCCTCAGTGATTGGATAGAATGTTGTGTCAGGGGCTTTAGGTCATACAGAAGTGTTGGGAGAGAGTTCCATGAGCACTAGAACCATAAGAAGGCAACCCACTAAAACATCCATACTAAGGAGGAGTTGGCAGAAAAGAGGGTTGGGAAATGGCAGCATAGAAAAGAGTTACCCATAATTTGAAGAAAGTTGCAAAAATGTGGCTTTTTAATCCATCTTGGATGTTAAGCTTGAAAGAACAGAACTATGATCTAATTAAGAAAATCGGATTCCATTACAGTTACTAAAGAAAATTATATCATAATCAAAGAGTTATTTACATTCAAAAGTATTTTATAAAATCTGGAAGATATAGGGTAAGTGGCCTGGTGGTTTGTTATCCTTTATCTGGGGATTTTTCTGCTCTGTGATTTATCAAAAGCCCCAAACACTCTCTGATGGGAGTTTTCACCAAGTCAGTTTGGAAAGCACTGAACTACCTCTGGGGATTTATCAGGTGCGTCCATTAGAGGCTCTGTACACTTTCAAGTAGGCTGATCACATGGGCTTTGAGTACTGAGAGTTCCCAAGGGCTGCCTAGTGCATTCCTTTGCTGTGTTCTGAGCTTGAGGTCCTTAAGGTGATGTAACAATTTTATAGGAATGGGATTCAGAAGACTTTTTTTTTTTTTAAGATTTTATTTATTTATTTGAGAGAGAGAGAATGAGAGACAGAGAGCATGAGAGGGAGGAGGGTCAGAGGGAGAAGCAGGCTCCCCGCCGAGCAGGGAGCCCGATGCAGGACTCGATCCCGGGACTCCAGGATCATGACCTGAGCCGAAGGCAGTCGCTTAACCAACTGAGCCACCCAGGCGCCCCAGAAGACTTTGATTGAACTCCCAGCTTGGCTCTGGAACACAGCTTGGGCAAATTCCTCAATCCTCAGAGCCCTACTGTCTCTTTTGGAAAATTAAATTATCTACTTTACAGGGTTTTTGTCTTACTAAATTAAGTGAGATTGTCTATCTATCTATCTATCTATCTATCTATCTATCTATCTACCTATCATCTATCTATCTATCAAAAAGACTTTTGGTTGGGTGAAGATTAAATGGAAAATCAGGGAATCATGAATGGTTTTCTTCTATTCAGAGGTGATTCTCAAACTTTGGGGAGTATAAAACTATCACCTGTGGAGCTTATTAAAGAATGTCCATCCTAGAAATTCTAATTCAGTAAGTCTGGCATAGGTAGACCTTAGTAACAAATGCCTTCAGTGATTCTGATGCCCTTGGTTCATGGAACCACACATTGAGAAATACAGTTTGAGGACATAATAGTCTAGCAAAATTGTGAAACATATTTTATTTGGAATCATTAGATGTGCTGCACTTCTTTCTTCCAATGTCATTTCTCTCCTTCAAACCTTCAGTTTCCCAAGGCCTCTGATTCTCATCTAGAATGAGCTCCCTAAGTCCCTCTCATAAATGAAGCTATATCAACCTTTCAGATCCAAATAGCACTGAGTTCTAGTAAGTGTGCAATGACAAGACACCCAAGTTAGACCACCACACATTGCCTAGTTATTTAAAATTGGGTGACAGGTTTTTACCATTTTACCTTTCAAAATATAAGGCTCTAAGTTTAGGAATATTTTCATGGGAATTAAGTCCCATCCCCAAGATGATGACTTAATATAATCCTCAACAGCTATTTATTCCTTCACAAAGTTGATTCATAAATATTTATCCCTGAAAGAGATCTTAGTGGTTACCTAGTCTTATCCATTTATTTTACAGCTAAGGAAATTACAGCCTATACCATCCGATTTGTCCTCCAACCCAGAATCTTCCCACCCAAGGGAAGCCTAATTGAGAACTAAGTCTACACTTAGAAAAACTTCCCCACTGAGCCAAGCTTTGCTAGCCAGCATCAAAAAGGAATCGGTGTCTTAAACATAGTAACAATTTCTTCATATAAGTAGGATGAAGGGCATTTGGGTTAACTTTCTTTTTTTTTTTTTTTTAAAGATTTTATTTATTTATTTGACAGAGAGATAGAGAGAACAAGTACGCAGAGAGGAAGGCAGAGGGAGAGGAAGAAGCAGGCTCCCAGCTAAGCAGGGAGCCCGATGTGGGGCTCGATCCCAGGACTCTGGGATCATGACCCGAGCCGAAGGCAGAGTTTAACCGACTGAGCCACCCAGGCGCCCCCATTTGGGTTAACTTTCTACAGAGTATCTAATTTCACAGGATGAAAAAGCAAGATCCTTGATTCATTTCACAAAGAAATACACTATTCCAACAAAACAAAATTACCCAGAACTCTTTTTACTTCAAGTATTAAAAGTCTAGCATTAAAAAGCATTAAAAAGTTACTTTCTCTAAAAACAGATCATCTGCCACATTCCGTAGTAAAATCTGAATGCCTCTCGGGTCATTGCTGCCTTGGGCATTTTTCCCCATTTTCCTTCCACACGTACGGAAAATTTAGAGCTGATGGTATTTTTAATCTTAATCCTCACCTGCTTTTTTTAATAGATTATTTTTGTGCTTTTCAGAATGTGTTCTGTTAACCCAGGGCCACACAGCTAACAAAACTCTCTGGAACTCATACCTCTAATTCTCTTCCCCAGTCCTATAAAGCTTTGAAAGATATTGATTTCTGCAAATGTAAAAAATTAACTTATCAACAAATAGCACACATAAAATGGGAACTGGCCAAAGAAACCCTAAGAATATTGTTCTAACTGGAAGTTGTACCATTAAGTGCTACAACTTACTGTGTTCTTGTCATGGCTCTTTGCGCTGTATTTATCATTGTGTGGGAACAGTTTAATCTACTCCATACAGAGAGCAGTAGGAGCTCACAGTGGCCTCAAAATATGATGGCTCTTGCCACAAACAACTAATCTAAATTTCTTGCAGGTGGCAGGTCTACCTTTTTTTCTAAAAGGAAAGAACCCTTCTCTAAAAGTCAAATTTGTTTTTAAAGCTGCGGTGTCTTTAACCACTTCTTTTTCTAGTTTTTCAGTTGACACCTTGTCATGACTTACGGTGGGTTGCATCAATCACTCTGGGTTCTTACAGAAAATATTTTGTGGTGGTGACTATCACATTCAAGAAGCTAAGTGCCCTTTGTGGGTGACTGCGCAGGTCCCTCTGATTTCTTGCCAAATCATTCAGAATGCCGCAAATCCATTACATCTCTCCACAGGGAGGAGAAAATTCCCGCATCCTAGAGAGAGAATTCATGAGTTCCTTTCAGTCACCACAAATGAAAGCCACCCTTAATATTCATTAGAGATTTTATGGGGGCAATAAGCATTATCTATTCGTATGGCCCCATGAAAGGCCAATTTCCCTTGAAACCTTGCATGGCTCCCAGCCACTCTTTGTAGAAACAATGGCCTATGTCCAAGTGGAATCAGGGGAAGCAAATGGATGACATTTCCTTATCCATTGGTAATGATTCCATTAAATCACCATGATGGCTCTGAGCTTCTGAGTTTTAAAAATTACAGGACAGATTTGGGATGCGCGGTCATCTCATTGTGTTGCTTCTCTGCTGTCATCTGTGGCCACGTGTCCTAAAGTGAACAGGGCTTTTCGGTTTGCATCGTAAAAGATGACTTTCAAAACTGACATTTCTTTCGTTTGGAGAAAGGTGTACGTTGGAGACATAAGTCTACGAGCCCGAGAGCTTTTTATTCATCTCTTCTTTCTACCACCACAGTTCAAGTCACCATCATCTTGCACCTGTTTCTGCCCCCAGTCTAGGCCCATCACTACGGAGAGGGATCTTTTCGGACTACAAGCTTCAGCACATATCTCACACCTTCAACAAAGAAGGAACAAACAAACAACAAAAACAACCCCAAGCCACTGGCTTAAAAGACTTCTTGTATAGCTTCCCACTGCTTTTTGGGCACAAAACACAAAACTTAGGAGAAGCAGTTAAGCCATAGTGGTGTGACTCCTTCCCCAGACTTACCTTGTACCATATCTTCTTGCTCTGCCCCCGCCATCCTGACCGATGTCGCATCCTCCTTAGCTTTGGCTCACTAACTCCCACTGCTTTCATCAGATTTGGGTTCAGTCATCATTACCCCTATAAGTTTTTCCTGACTCCTTGACTAGATCAAATTTGTTTATTATAGGCCTTCACCGACCTGCAGAGCTCTCATAGTCCTTATCAAAGCTTTCAATTTCGTGTTTATTCGTGTGATTATTTCTATGTTTGTCTTTCATTGGACTATGAGGTTCACAGTGCCTGCTTCCACCTGACATTTTATCCTCCTTAATGTAAATATTCCACAACAACGTGTTCAGGGAATTAATAAATGACTTCTTGAACTTACTCCATTTTGTATCCTGGCTAAAAATCCCTTTCTGTGAATGAGATGTGGGCTTCAGTTCGGGTTGGGCTTACGGTGAGCTGCAAATAAGGCCATATTTCTAATCCAACTATTTATCAGTACAGTTGTATTTAATAGCTAGGAACCACGAGATGCATAAAGATCTTACACTGAATATTCATATGGGTTTTTAGAGTGAGTTCAACCAGTTGCTTTACAACTTCCTAGGAAGGAGAGGGAACATGAATTTCTTTTCCTTCATTTTTCATTCTCTTCTTAAAAAGGTGAGTTATGCCTGAGAGTTATATTCTGACTCTGAAATAAAATATCATGAAATGCATGTGTGATATGGCTATGATAAATATATGAAAGGAGCCTTTAAAAGCTAAAATAACTTTATGTAAGTAACATGCTGTTAATATGGTGATAATTTGGGAAGTCAGAAAAGGGTAATGGTAAGCACAGCACATACATCCCCAGCCCCACCTTTTTTTTTTTTTTTTAAGATTTTATTTATTTATTTGAGAAAGAGAGAGTATGAGTGGGAGGTTGGGGGTGGGGCAGAGGGACAAGCAGAGTCCCATTGATTGAGGAGCCCGAGGATGTGGGACGAAGTCCCAGGACCCTGAGATCATGACCTGAGCCAAAGTCAGACGCTTAATTGACTGAGCCACCCAGGCATCCCCACATCTTTTTGTCGGCATGGTGCAGTCACTATGGCAGCCCCAGGAAGCTAAAAGCAGAATTTCACCCTACCCATACTGTGTACATTTGAACTAAGCAGTTCTGGCTTTCTTATCTCCAGGGGAAAATTGGGCAAACTAAGTAAAAAAAAAATCTTAAAGATAAGTGAAAGCTAGTATGTACATTTAATACAACATTATCGCATATGATATGATATCACAGATTTACTGATGGTGAGACCCTAATGCCAAGTAGGTGTCTTAGCCATCTTTGTGACCCCACAGCCCAGGACAATACTTGATACCCTATACATTATGCTGTGTTCATTGAGTGAAGGATAAATAATTATAAACACATAACTGTACATTATAATTAAATAGTAATAATTGTCACTAAAAATAGTAGCTCTTCTTCATTAAGTTCCAACTGGGTATCAGGTACAGTGAAACACTTTACATCTAATTCTCACAAGAATTCCACATAGAAATCTTCATTATGTCTATTTAATAGATAAGAAACTGAAACTCAGAGAAATCAATTGGCTTAGTCACACAGTTCCAGACCAGGCTTATTTGGCTCCAACACACATGGAATTTCTACCCTGTACTGTTTATCTTTCTTTTGAAAAACAAAACAAAACAAAAAACTAAAAAGACAACTTACTGATAGGAAAAGTCTGGACTAAGAGTTAGGAGGCTGATGTTCAGTATCTGCCATCATCTGCTGCGGGACCACAGGTCCCTCAATCTTTCTTGTGCCTCAATTACTCCATGTGTAAAATGGCAGCAATTTTTGCCTAATTCACAGAACTAGTATAAGATAAAATATGAGAAAAGTTATATTTTACCTTGAAGGCAGGGACTCTAGTTATTAAGCTATTAAGCCCCTACCTTGAATTGACACTTTCACATGGATCATTTCATTTTACACTGTGAGGTAGGAACTAATGTCTTCGTTTTTACAAATGAGCAAAGCAGAGATAAGTTACCAGCCTAGTCTCAAACCTTACAAAGCCGTGATCTTTGCAGGAAAACTTTGGACTGTTATAGATGTGAGCTTAAAAATCCAGCTCTGCCACGTACTATTACATTGCATGAATTATTCAACCTCTTTAGCTTCAGATTTTTATCATAAAAATGGGGGCAATAACACCACCTTAATGAATCATGATACAAAGATCGCATATATAAAAGCACCTGAAACACGGTCAAGTGCTAAGTCAATGGAAGCCATGATCACCATTATTTCGATGTGCCTGCCTGGTCAGAACAAGATCTCAAAGGCATAACCACTCAGGGTGGTACCAAGGGTATGTGTGTGTATGTGGTGAGGGGTGGTGGCAAAAGAGGGTGTCTCATTCCAACCCAGGACTCCTTTACCCTGCATAGCCCCTGCTCTTCTGCTCCCCTCTCTACAATCTTACTTCAACTTCACTCACCCATTTTTCAAAGCAAAATTCAGTCCTCTGAAATGACATTCAAAATGTTCTTTGTGAATGGCAGAAGCCTTCTTAGCTTCTGAGAATGGAAATGTGGACATTTGGTTCATGAAGAAGTCTGCATGGCCAGGAGAACTTGGCTGTATCCCAAGTGAAGTCTATATTCACATCTACAGTTTCTGGTTCAGAACATGAGGGAGAGAGAGAGGAAGTAGCTGGGACAGAGGAAGTACAGTTAGGGAAAAGAAAAGAAACCCAAACCTAAAATAGCTTAGGAAAAAAAAATGATAGAAATAAGGTCACCAATGGTCATCTGAAGAGTGAAAAAAGAGCTGCTTTGACAAAGCTGAGAGAAAATCTTTATGCACTAACCTTTTTGTACATAGAATTCATCACCCTCAGTGTGTCCTCATAGCCCCAAACATTGAACGTAAAAACAAAAATAAAATAAGATCTTAAAATTAATAGATAGCTCTCCTTCATTCTAAAGATGAGGGGGCAGAAGACTGGAGATTAAGCAAACTGACCCACAGTGATTCTAGTAAGTGACAGAGTTGAACTCCCATGTGATGCTCCTGGCCTCAACCTGTGCTCCTTTGATGAGTAATATGGCCTCCAACATACCATACTACACACTCAAAATATGACTTTTGTCTTTAATGTGTTTGCCATCCTAGTGGATTTTTATACCAAGGATTGTGATTATTCCCTTCCTTTTTGGTTTGTCCATTTAACCCATAAACTCTCATTATAATATGAAACAATAGGTTGGCCATCCTCCCACGTACACACTTCTAAGCTTGTACATTCATACACTAAGTGGCTCGGGAGGCACTTAACATGAATTTGCTCACAAGTGAATGAGTGGATGAATGAAGGAATGAAAGAATCAGTAAGCTGTTGCAGCATCTCCTATTTTTCAGACTCTTCTCTTGGGTAAATGTTAATTCTCCTTCCACCAAACATACTGGTTTAGTTAAAATTTTCCATGTAAAATATTCATAATTCATTATTCATTCTTGTTCATTTAGGTTTTTAAAATTATTTTTAGAATCTCAATTCTCAAGTTCATCTATTTCAGGGCAGCATGTAGTAAATTATAGATTATCTTTTGGTATTTTTGTATCACATTTTTCTGTTTTTCCTTTTGATTTTCTCAGTCTAGATTATCATTTACTCTGCCTTTTCACAAGTTGTCCAAATCTATTCATTGAATCCATGTTCTCTTTCCATACTCCCATAATTCCAGTGTCAGCCGATAAAACTTTAAAGCTGTTCTAACAAATGGTTTTTGCTGTCAGAGTTGAACACAAGGGCATGAAACTATGAGAAATTATGCATGGATGGTTCATAGCCTGCCTCCCTTTGGGTGGATATGTGAGCAGTCTTCTTAGAATGTCTTATTCGGTGGGACCACAAAGGCTTTTTGGTAGGAGTCTAACATCACTAATGTACAAAGAAAATGGTGGAATCTATGAAATTAACACATCCTTTCTTTCTAAACTATGTGTTTTCTTACTCTCTTTTTACTGGTCCTCTGAATCTTCATTCTTTTTTATATATTTATATACATATATATATTTTTTTTTTCTTCAAAGTGTACATCATGGATTCTTACTTATCCATCTACACTTTTAAACTTCCATACTATTCATCATATAGATAGGGAAGAAAGGAAGGACTAAATGAGGAAACAGTATAAACAGAGCTATGAAGATGGAGAAAAATCACTGTGTTTGGTATCACCTTGCCGACGGCAGAGTGTGTCTGTGAAAGAGACTTGTGGGGATCTAGTGAAGAGGGCAGATTAGGTGAATGAGTTTGCATTTGACCCTGTCGGTGTTGGGGAGATATTTAAAGGCTTGTGAGGGGAGCAGTAACATTAGATTTGAGCTTTGGAATCATTAAGCAGGTAGATTAGTCAAGTAAATTAATCTGGTAGATTAATCTGGTAATGACAATGTCATGTTGATTGAAGAAAGCAGACCAGGGTCGGAGACACTGCGACAGATTGCCAAGGTGGAGAACAGAAAGTAGAAGAGGCCCCCAAACAGCTGATCCTGCTTTGGTCACTTCTTTCCCACAGATCAGTAGTTTTCTTGGTCAGCATAAAAACTCCTATACCATTCAGCAGTGGGTCTGTGGGTCCCCCCATGTCAGTAATTAGAGGGTTCACTACTCCCCATTTGAATCAAAAGGTTAATTGTAAAATATTTTGTTCCTTTATTTCTTGGTGAGCTTCAGTACACATCCTGTTCCTCTCACTGAAACAGTTCCCTAGAGAAATCTTCCAGTAGCCATGTTTCTCTTCTGGGGCAGTTGTGCAGTAGTTCACATATTATGCCAACAAGACCTTAGCGCTCCACTCTTCTCCACTCTTCTCATCCTCTTCTCATGTACTTGAAGATGCTTTCAGTAGAGCTCTGTTTATTTTCTCACCTTGAGATTCTGCATATAAACCTCACTTGTTTTTCTTTGATTTTTATCCAATTCTCATTATTACTTTTCTATCCACATTGTATTGGAATTATCCTGTACTTGGGTCTCTGTTCTGTTATTTCAGGCCTTTGACTTTTCTTCTTCCTGAAAGAGCTTTTGCTATTATCACTTTTTAAATGTATGGCACTATTTTTATAAAATATTTTAGACATAAAAGGGAGAAATGGATATTTGCTCCTCCTTTTCATGTCAAGATTACTTCCATTTCTTTATATTACAAAAAAAAGAAGTTGTTTATCCTTCTCATAAATCTGAAAAATTATCCCAGGTTGTGAAAAGTATGTTTGCTATTATCATAACATTATACTAAGGGAAGGTCTCATCTCCTTTGCAACACATGTATTTTATTCTTTCTTGCCCTTCTTCCCAACCAAGCCTCTTCTGACTCACTTTCCTCTTTTGTTAAGATGTTTCAAGCTCTTAGCATGCCGAGCTTCATCGTAAGTACCCTTCAATCACTCTTCTTGTAAAGTGATTGTAAACACTTGGCTTCAAATATCATTTTTGGTTACCTCCACTATTACCTTTCTTAAATGCATCTGAAATCCCCTCTCTACACCACTCACCTCAGATATGGGAAAAAACCCTGCATCCTTAAGTAGTTTTTCCTTGTACACTTCTCTTGTGGAGTATACACTTGCATAAATCTGGTCTTTACCTTTCTCAGTTTGTATCAATTCCATAATCACTTATCGTCCCCCACACTCCAGATCCCATAGACCTTGCAAACAACTAAACTGCACGTTAAAGATCTGTGGGTGTCTCATCCTCCTCCTGTTGACTTCTGTGAAAAGCCCTTCACAAATAATACATTCCCTGTCTGATTTCAGTTTGTTTATGGTATTTCCACTGACTAAAATACTGCTTCTTTCCAAGACCAGCGCAAGCCTCTGGATTCTTTGTTTCACCTGAATGAACCTGAGTATCACCTGAGTCCTGGCACCATTTCCTTACACCTTCCCAACAGCCCCACATGGTATATGTCGATAACCTTGTTTTACAGATGGGTGTTTTCGGTACAGAAAGAGTCACTCAGAAGAGGGGGGATGAGCAGGGTCTGATAGCAATGTCCAGAATTGGAATTAGTGGGTTAAAGAGGGTGAGGAGTTTGCCTAAGCTCACTGTGCTGGTGATGTCAGAGTTGGCGTTAAACCCAGTTCTATCAGAACCAGCATTGAGAGTATGAGCCTGCCGTGGGATTATCACTTTCTGGAACTTTCTGGAAGACACGTCAATTTCAGGCCCTCTGAAAACTCTGCTTTGAGGGTGCCTGGGTGGCTCAGATGGTTAAGCGTCTGCCTTCGGCTCAGGTCATGATCCCAGGGTCCTGGGATTGAGTCCCGCGTCGGGCTCTCTGTTCCTTGGGAGCCTGCTTCTCCCTCTGCCTCTCTCTCTCTCTGTCTCTCATGAATAAATAAATAAAATCTTTAAAAACAAACAAACAAAAAAAACCTGCTTTGATAACAGGATCAAAGACACTGGAATCTACTGTTGCTGAAATTTCTCAAGTCAAGGAGAAACTAGTGTCTTTGTGGACTGGTTTCATTTTCCCTGAAATGTGGGGTTTTGGCTCAGCTCCAGCATATCTGCATATGTTGGTAGATTTAAAAAAAAATATGGTCACACTTTTACCCTTTAAAATTGCAAAAATGTCACCTCTGACTACCTGTCATTGATGGTAAGTAACACTCATTTCAGAAGCACAACTTTTCCCTCAACGCCATTTGCCTTCTGTACCTTCTATAGAATGAAAGTTAAAGTATAACCCAAATAATAACCCTGCAATTACTACAGAAAAAAATACCAGCTATGCTAAAATGAAAGTGGGTATTTTTCACTTGGTATTATTATAGAATATATGTGTAGAATATAAAAATAATAATTTGCACTCATCCAACTTCTTTCATTCTGTGTCTCAAATCCCTGAGTGTAAGTGGTCTCATTAAGGTTACCAAACCAATTTAACTCTAGCATGTTCTTGAACTCTCTCTCCAAATCCAGTGAGGTTTTCCTGTCACAAATGCTGAACATTATCATCTGAAATTCTGAGTATTCTGTAGCTATGTTTGACCTTCTGCAGATAAAACTCATTTACTTAATCATTTAGTTATGTACTAAAACAGACAAAACCACCACGAAAAGAAAAACATTACTATGTATATATAATTAAATATAGACACACATTCATAGACACACATAGACAATAACTGAGTTTATGTGTAATTGGATTAATATAAGAACAGAAGAATGGGGACAAATATTTTATGTAGGTCTATGGAAACAAAATCCATTGGTTTCTCAAGCTCCATTCATTTAGTTAGCAAATGCACTCAAATATTAATCGAGGACCCATCATATTTTAGGGACTATGGAGGATACAAAGATAAATTACCTATAGCAAATAAACAAATGCTCAACTAATTCCACTGTAAGGTAGAGTACGGTGAGCTCCGTGAAGACAGGGGCAGTGTATGTGCCCCAGTGCCCAATACTGCAAACTGATCCACAGTGACGCCAATATGAGTTTGATAAATATATAATGGAAGAATAATGCCTTTAAATTCTCTAGAATTTCAAAGGAAGGAGTGATTACTTCAATCTGGCATGACCCAGGAAGTCTTTCTAAAGGACAACAAAGTAATCTGAGTCTTAAGGGCTAGGCTAATGGTTAAAGGCGAGGATAACATGCTAGGTGGAGGCCAATACGTAAACACAAAGATGGAGAGGCAGGAAAGTACAAGACAGTCATTAGGAATAAGCAAATCATTCCAGTTTGGCAGTCCAGCACAGGAAATACACAAGGAAGAAGTTGTAGACAATGCTGAACAGTTAGGTTGAGGTCAGATTGCTAAAATCCAGGACTGCCAAGTTAAGGATTCCAGATTTTACTCTTAAAAGAAGCTCTAAATATGTGAATTTAGATTCTTATACACCAGCTTTACTACTTGCCAAGTAGTCATTATTCTTGATCCTGATTCTGAAGCTGTCAAGAGGAGTCTTCAGAAGTAGTTCCTAATTATATTAACCAGCTGCTCTCTAAGAAAGTACTCCAGGAAGAAGGCTGCTAAGTCCAGTGGCCCCAAAAAAGAAGATGAAGCTAAGGAAGTGGCAGAGACGTTCCTAAAAATAATTGATGTTGGACAGTTTTATCAGTTCCAAGTCTGCTGCTAGACACCTGTAATATTTAATGTGGTACTTTGAACACAGATTACTTTAGCTCTAGTCTGCAAAGACCTAACTTAATACACAAGTCTTGAAAGGTGAAAAGGACTCCAAGCCTCTTCAGAGAGCTCTAATGCACCATGAAATGTAGCATCTGTCTAGTGAGAGACGGATTCTTAGAGCAAAATGGTATAGAGTAGGGATCCTAGAAACACAAAGTTGTTCCATTTATTCACTACAAGTACAAATGACCATGAACTGTAGAGAAATGAAGGTACAAAACACATGCCTTAAGTAACCTACAATCAAGGTGAACAAAAATTACTCTTAAGTCCTAGGATATTTGTGTTATTTAGTTTCGGTTTCTCAATTACCTCATGAATTTAATATTACTATTTCCATTTTATAATTGGGAAAAATAAGTTGAAAGGTTTTAATCATTTGCCCAAGCCAAACAAGTAGCAGAGCTTGGATGCAAACCCAATTTTGTGTAACTCCAGAGTCCATACTCTTTCTCTTGCACCATATTGCCTTAGGGCCTAGTTTAGTGTATGGGAAACACTACAATATATTAGCTAAAAGCAGGATCCTTAGCATAAGACTGTCTAGGTTCTAGATCTTGGCTCCACTTTTTGTTAGCTCTGTGATATTGTACCTGTTGCTAACTTTTTTGTGCCTCATTTTTCTCAATCATAAAATGGGGAAATCAGTATTAGAATAACTTTCCCTACCTTACAGGGTTGTTGTGAGATTTAAATAAAATAATAAAGTACTTAGAAGAATGGCAGGCACATGGAAAACGCTTATTTAAATTAGCTATTATTTGTCAGTGAAACTTCATGACCACCGCAGTGATTTAGACAATTCAATCCACATCTTGATCTGAATGAACATCCAAAGTCTTCCCTCAACTAAAAAAAAAAAAAAAAAAAAATCTCTAAAAAATACTGTGCAGTAGTTTATTTGAACACGAGGTATATACACAATAGTAACATGATAGCAAAAGTCACAAGAGCTACATTGGTTTTTGGAAAGACAACTCTAGTTCTAGTAACTTTCCTGATACTGATAAATTTGACTGATTAGCACTTTCGTTAAAACATCCAGATGAGATCATACATTGCTTTGGCTTACAAACTTACCCAAGAGTGTGGGAGATCCGAATCTGTATAAGAAGGCTTAAGTGGTGGGTGGTGAGTGCAGCGAGAACAGTTGTTCCAGGGTCCAGTTTGGGCAATTTGGAAATCAGCACATGTCCAGAGAGGGTTTTCTGGAAAAGTCTTCCAGCTGTTCCACATCTGAACTTCACCTTCATTGTGGGATAACATGTCGGCCAAGTTGCAACCAGTTGCAGTGCTGGATCTAGCCAGTGATGCCGAAATAGAATCCAATCCAATCGTCATTTCTTCCTTTCCTTTTGTGCTAACAGTACTAATTTTCTTTTCTTGGGATTTGGCTAATTTTATACAGGAAATCAACGTTTCATCTTCATCTTCTGAATGACAAAGAAAAATAAGTAAGTCTGTCTAATACTTTTGCACATGTAGAAATTATGAATATTGTATTTCCTTTTCTATAGTAGAAATGAGTGAACACCACAGCATAAAACGGGAAGTCATTTAATTTAACAAAATAATTTATAACTGCAATTCTTTAAAGAGTGATCTTTTGTATAGTAAATGCTTTGTTTTGTAAAGATAAGTTTACCTAAAATATTTTGAAGCTGTATATAATGATTAAATTCAGTTTGACTACAATGACTGAAAGCCACATGTAAATAGTATACTGAAAGATTCAGAAAAATTACAATTTTAAATTAAAAAAATTCCCCACATCATATAGACATGATATGGTATGCTTATATTCTTAATTTTTTTTTAAATTTTTTGAGGTAATGTGTATAGACAGCATCATAAGGAAGTAGATGAAATATTCCTGTTTCATAAGAAAATGAAATCTCAGTGTACATGGGCTGAAATCCTATTGATTCTAATTTTTTTCCTGGTATCAATCTATAAAGACATTTATGCATACAGTATTTGTCACAGTGAAATATTTTTGAAAAGGAAGATCAAGACTGAGAAAACAACAAAAAGAAGGTATATCTTTAATACTACGAAGTTGATTAGTGAGACATATATTTACATGTGGTGAAGGGTCTCATGAAATCTCTGGTAATATATAAAACAGTTACAGAAATTAGAAATATGTATTACCCATAGTAAATTGTACCGTATCATTGAATCTCTTTCAGTTCAAATGTTTAACTGGTGTAAATGAAAGATTATGATCAATAGCATGTAATTGTGAATAAATAAATGAACGTCTAAGTTGCACATCAAAATTGAAAGATACTGCTTTCCATGGCCAAAGAATGGGGATAGTGGACAGTGCTGATCTAACTATCTCTTTCTCCCACTCTATCCCTGAGTCTGGTCTTGAAGGGAAGGAGATATGGGGTATATAAAGGAAAATTCAGGAATAGGTTAAGGATATCTGTTTCACAAATAAATTGGTAATTTAAAAACCCTCAACGTTTAATGATTATTTTACAGCCTTATCAAAATGGCCTTCATTTCATATACGCTACCCCAGTTCTTTCTCAAAGAACTTTTAGCAGCATTTTGACTGCTGACTTACGGAGATTTATGAATGTAGGTCTCATCTCCTTCAGACTCGGCACCCTGGCTTTCTTGGTCTGGACCTTTTGCTGTAGTCTCTTTAACATCCCCATTGATTCCACTGGGTCACCACTTGATTTTATGGCCTAGCACAAACACAGCTCAAGGTAAAGACAAATTCTTCTTCACAAAAGGCTAAATATAAAATGTGTCGAAATCATAAATGTGGAAAAATTCATAATGTGACCTTAAAACCCATAGCCTGGGACAATTTTAAGCAGTAACTTGAAAGCAGAACATTTTTTGGTCTCAGACGTGTAAAATATATTACAACCGGCCAGTCATACTAAAGCAGGGTGTTTTTTACCTTTTTTTTTTTTAATTTCAACATGCAGCAAAATGGATTGAATCTGGAACCATCTATAAATGAGTCGCTCGTGCTCACTGTGAAATAGTGGAAAGAAACAAGGTCTTTGCAGGGTAACAAAGAAGGAACAAGAGGTTTAAAGTTGCTACTTGCAAGTGTGGGAACAGACTGAAGGCATGCACACACAAAAAAGCAAAAAATCAGATTTTCTTCATTTTTCCTTGTGGAAATTTCTGATAAAACAGCATTTTATTTCTGTTTTCAAATAATACACTTTTCTTTATATAGCCTTTTGCTTTTTAGAAGCTAGACACTGAGCAAAAAAACAAAACAGAAGAGCCATTGCATTCTGTATTATGCTTTAGTTAGTATGTAAGTGTCACTGGTTTATTATAGCAAAAAATTTGGATAGAAGAATTAATACTGCTTAATGACTCGAAATTTCTTTGAAAGATACGGAAACGCTTCCCTCTAGTTTAATGTTAGCAAATCTGTATTTATACTGCTTTTACTTATTATATTTAGGATAGCTTTCTCATAACAATTTCAAAATATTTTGGAAATTCATACTTTATGTGCTAAATTTAAAATTGGTAAAGTAGTTGTATTCTGTGCTGTTAACTAGATATGAAGTAATATATAGAGGAATACTTCTTTTTCATCCAGAAATCTCTGGGTGCAGAAATATTCCTCCCTCTGCTTTTGCCTCAATCTTTCCATTGAACAGCTGATAAATGACATCTAAATAGATACTGCAGTTTTCAAAAGGTGAATGACCTGTTTCCTCATTATTGTTTGAATGAGATATATTGCTAATAATGCTTTCCAATCCTTTGAGACGAAATAAGCCCAAAGAAATGTTTGCGAGAAAAAGATCTCTGGCACACAAACATTTCCAATCATTATTTTCAGCACTTATTCTTGGTCTTTAAGAATGACTTTGAGCAACCCATATAAACTTGTTCTGTCTCTGCATAATAGCACCTGAGTAGGAAATGTGACGTTTTGTCAGAGCAAGCCATACCTGTTTGCATTAAATAAATGGGAAAATATTGAAATCATTTTAATCTTTCAGGGAGGCCTGTGATGAGATTTTCTTAGATATGCAAAAATCTTCCCTCTCTTTCCAAAGGTCATGCTCAGCTCAACACAATTTCTATTGCTATTTATTTTTGTATTATTTTCTCCTGTATTCCTTCTCAGTATTTTCTGAGTTACTTGGCTTTACAGGCCCTGTAACTCAAGAAGAGTCATTTTCTAATATTAAGGCCCTTCCAGAAATAATAAGCTGACATTGCACAACCATTGAGCACGATAATTCTCTTTGTTGTACTTCTTTTCATATGGCAACCTCCTCCTATTACAGCCAATGCTTAATTGCTCCACTGAAACCCTGGCATCAAAAATAGCCTTCTCCCTCCCCCTTCTTTGTGAAAATGACATTCACTTGATATGGGGAAAGGTGTTATATACCAGGGTAACTGAATTTCGTATTAATGATTTGCCCCTAAGAGGAATGAAAGCATTTGTATGGTGTCTAAATTCATATAAGTGAGAGCTCATGGCCCAGAGGTGTTAAAACAAATGGACCTCTCATTACTTTGTTCAAACTGTATTATAGTCTTTTCAAAGAACAGTCTCGTTAACTTTTGTATCTCTAATCACTCACAGATCTTTGAGTTAATAGAGATCAATCTATTGCATTTTATTCATTTTTTTTAAATATTTTATTTATTTATCTGAGACAGAGAGAATGAGAGAGACAGAGAGCACATGAGAGGGGGGAGGGTCAGAGGGAGAAGCAGGCTCCCTGCCGAGCAGGGAGCCCGATGCGGGACTCGATCCAGGGACTCCAGGATCATGACCTGAGCCGAAGGCAGTCGCTTAACCAACTGAGCCACCCAGGCGCCCGTATTTTATTCATTTTTTAATCCCATTATGCCTAGGATAGTACATGGCTTGATAAATGTTTGCTGAATATAAATACACTCTTGAGTTCATACATAGGTTTTATCCACCAAATGGATTATCCATAGTAAATTTTTTACACTAGACTATTTTCTTTTTTTTTTTTTAAGATTTTATTTATTTATTTGAGAGAGAGAGAGGACGAATGGGGAGGAGAGGCAGAGGGAGAGGAAGAAGCAGGCTCCCTACTCAGCAGGGAGTCTGCTGTGGGACTCTATCCCAGGACTCTAGGATCATGGCCTGAGCCAAAGGTAGGCACTTAACTGACTGAGCCACCCAGGCACCCTAGACTGACTACTTTCTAATAGCAAAGTACTTCCAAAAAACCTCTTGCTATTAGGTAGTACATAACTGAGGGATGAAAGTTAGAGTAGATATTATGATGAGATAACAGAATCATTAAGATTATCTATTAAAAAGAAATCCTTTATAATATTTTCAAAATTATAATGTTATTCACTATAGTCCCCTAATCTGTTACCTGTATATTTGTGCTGAATTTGATTAAAACTTATAATAATGTGCCTTTTAATTTCTAGATGTTTTCTAAGAAGACAGACTCATAAATTGAACTCACCATCCAACCAATACATGAACTTCTATTGAGCACCCTACTGTATGCCAGGCACTGTCATACATTCTGAGGATATGGCATTGAACAAGTAAAATGAGACCCCTGCTTTCATACGGTCTACATTCTAGAGGGAAGTGATATACCATAAACATATAAACACATACATAAACAAGAAAATGTGATATCTGCTATGCTAACAGTTAACAGCATGACTGAGTGGATGGGGGAGGATTACTAATTTACACTGGGTGATGGTTGGGGGTGGTTTCACTAAGGATACTGAAGCTGAGCCTGAATTATAAGAAGGAACCGGATGTGAAGATTTGGAGATGGCTTTGAATTCAGTGGATGGTCAGGGAGGTCATTTCCAGAACTAAGACCTGGATAACAGAGAAGGGTCAGCCCAGCAACTAACAGGGGGAAGAGAATTCCTGTGAAGGTAGGGCTTGTGCAAAGGTTCCAAAGCTGAAGGTCCTGGAAGAATTCTTAGCATGCCCAAGGAAGAGAACAGAGGGAAGAGCATTGTAAGATCAGCCAGAGACCTGATGAGGGACCCTCAAGGAGGCTTTTGTAGAACAAGGTGAGGAACATGTATTTGTTCTAATATTCTTCTTCCCTCTTTATTGAATTTTGATCATCTTACTTTTTAAATGGCTTTTCCCAAAAGCATTCAAAATATGTTCTGATCTTATCCATCTTTAATTCACCATATTTCATTTACCACTCTTTCTGCTCCCTTTCCTGGGCATGCTTCTCAGAAAAGTTAACTGTGTATGCTTCCTTTAATTCCTCTAATTTCTCATCCTTTCAACTCCCCTCATGTGCTTGTCAATCAGCTTTTGCCTCTACTATTCCATTTAGATTGTGTTTGTTTTCCAATGAACTATTTTCAGGCTCCATTATTGCTTGATATGCAGCAATACTGACCATGATGATCTGCAGGAAACAATTTATTTTCTTGGCCTCTGTGACACATATTTTCTGGTTTTCCTTTCACCCTTTCCGGCTGTTCTTTCTCTAACTCCTATATTCTGATAACTCCTTTTCTCTCAAAACTAAATGCTTAAATTCCTCTTCCACTCGGTGAATGCCATCTTCATCCACCCTCGTGCACATTCCATAAATCAGATTATCACCTTTGCCACTTACCTCTCCTTTGTTTACTTATATTTACTCCATTACTGAATTTGGTCTATTCCATTATTGAGTTTGGTCTGTCCTCCAAAATGTATCTTGAACCTGTTTCTTTTTCACTATTTCCATTGTTACCACCCTCATTTAATCTTTTCTCATTGAAACTACTGCCAAGTCTCTGTTTTGTGAATCAGTTGATTCACAATATAATGTTAGAGTTCTCTTTGAAAGATGTAAATCTGATGATATTACTATCTTGCTTAAATTACTGCAAAATTGACCAGAGTTCTTTAAATAAAATCCCAAATACTTGACTGGGTCTGTAAGACCTAGGTCTCCAGACTCCCTTCACACTCACAAGGTGAAGACTTTTAGATTCCCAATCTCCAAAGCACTTTGTTTTCTGAGTGTTTTTATGTATGCTGCTCTCTCTGCCTGGAATGCATATTCTCATTCACCTGGACTGGTTAATTTCTACTCACCCCTGCAGCTTCCTCCTAAACGTCATTTTTCAGAGAGATCTTTCCTGACTCCCAAGTCCAAATTAGGTCCCTATTCTTTTACCTTCTTGGCTTTCACCACAATTTCAGATTTATATTTTTGTGTCATCATTGGTTAAATGTCTTCCTTCCCCATAGACTCTAAACTGAAGGAAGGCAGAAACTATAACCTTCCATATAGGTACCATGAAGTATCCTTAGTACCTGTAACATTGTTGATAGTTGGTACTCTGTATGAATTAGTTGAAGTAATGATTCAAAATGAATGAATGAATAAATGGATGAGGACTTGATTTGGTAAAATCTATTTCTTTAAAATATAATGATGTGAAAAACAATTAGGGATTGAGACTGCGAGAAAGAGATAAGAAAATTTTTGTATTTAGTTTAAATTTTTCTCCTATAAAATGGCAATTATATGTGAATATAAATTAAATATTTTTCATATGTATATTTTACTATGTATATACTATATCTTTCATATATAAATGTGCATATCTTTATTTTGCTCACATTCCTTAAATAATGTAAACATTTTGTTAGAAATGTTAAATACCTCACTTTCTGACATTTTGCTTGACTATTAGGATGATAGAATAATTTTTAGAAACTAGCATCAATAAATTATTGAACTGGAATAGTCCTACAACCATATTTTATGAGCTGGGATGGAACTTATTGGACATCTAGTCTACCAGCCTATTTAAAAAATGAGAAAAACCAGAGAAGCTAAGTGGCTTATCCAGAGAAAGATAATTCATTAATAATAGAGCAAGGATGAGAATCAAGTATTCTGACTTTTAATCCAGTGTCCTTTCTCACAAGATTTTTATTTAGAAGCCAGCATAATTACTAATTATCTAGAATTGACAGCCAAATTAAGACCAATCAAATCCAGGGTTTTGATTATTAAATATGTTTCCCCAATAGAGAATAAGTATCAGGAAGACACTCTCCGATTTATAGGTCTATTCTCTTTCATATATATATATGAAATATATATATATTTCCTCTTTCATATAGATATATATGAATATATGGAGATATATGAATATATAGATATCTTTTATTTTTCTTATATATTATTTATTCATATACAGATGTAATACATGAAAAAATATATATATTAAACACCTCTTTAAACACACACACATATCTTCTTTCCCACATATATTTCACTACAAGGGAATTTAAATTTTTTCCAATAGTATCCCTTCCTTTCACGCAGGAGAAACTTAGGCTTATGGAAACTAAATCCAGATCACCTAACTGTCTGAATTGTGTACCCTTTATCCCACTAATGAAAAGGAAGTTGGAAAGTAACATGATAAACTTCGCATGAAGTAAAATAATTTCCCTTTGTTCTTTTTTTGTTCTTCTGATTTAGAAAACTGTTCCTCTCTCATGACCTCTTGTTTAACAAGTATTCAAATAGAAAAAGTCTGATCAGTTGATGTCTATTTCACATAATTTCTTCAACAGGGGAAATAGAGATCTTTTAAAATTAATATCTTGGTTTATTTTAAAGAAAGCCTGTAATGAACTCCCTGAAATGAAACCTCAGATAGTTTCATGTATTTTGCATTGACAATTTTTCTGAGCTTCCAAGTCTTCTGACTCTTCACTTAATTACTAAAGATTTACCAATTTTAGGCTTTAGAAATGATTTCTTTTAAATGCTCACAATACACTATTAAGTGAAAAATCAGTATGTAAATTTGTATAAAAAGTACAAACACCACTTTAAGTGGCTTTCCCCACCTCTTTAAATACCCTGCATTTTCCAAGTTTTTTTTTTTTTAAAGGTTTTTTATTTATTTATTTGACAGAGAGAGACACAGCAAGAGAGGGAACACAAGCAGGGGGAGTGGGAGAGGGAGAAGCAGGCTTCCTGCCGAGCAGGGAGCCCGATGAGGGGCTCGATCCCAGGACCCCCGGAACATGACCTGAGCCGAAGGCAGACACTTAACGACTGAGCCACCCAGGCACCCCCCAAGTTATCTACAATGAACATATTTTACTCCTATAATTAGGAGAAATTCTATAATTTAAAAATATGTTTAGAATACAGGTTTTTATAATCAAATTTATTTCTACCAAGCAGAACGTAAGTACCTAAGTTTTTCCACTGTGAATTTTTCCTAGCCACTTGAAAAAAATACCTAGAGACTGGATAAAAATGAGGAAAGTTATTTTCATGGTAAAACCAAAAATAATTTGCTTTAAATGCTGAGATTATTAAAACCCCAAAGCTGTATATACATTCTCTTCTATATAAAAGGAACTACTCTTTATTTATGACTTAAAACATACTCTAAAAAGATAATCTGTAAGGTCACAATGATCAGTTAACATTAGTAACTCAATGGACAGTAATAAAACCTAAAGAATTATGAACTAAAATCAATCAATGCAACCTATGAAAACAAACAAGTCTCATTTCAGAGAATTATTTTAATGCTTTCTTGGAACTACAACTAACTAAAAAGACAATTTGAAAATAATACATTTATATTAAATGAATTGATTGAAAAAATAATTGGTTGAAAAGTGCCATGTTGATGTTAGGTATTACATAATTGTAATTATAAAATTTATTATTTTTTAAGTAATAGAAACTAAAATTAAACAAACACTGGACCAATACTTAAATAAGGTTAAGCATAATTTTTAAATTTTTTTTATTATGTTATGTTAATCACCATACATTACATCATTAGTTTTTGATGTAGTGTTCCATGATTCATTGTTTGCGTATAACACCCAGTGCTCCATTCAGTACGTGCCCTCTTTAATACCCATCACCAGGCTAACCCATCACCCCCCCTCCCCTCTAGAACCCTCAGTTTGTTTTCTCAGAGTCCACAGTCTCTCATGGTTCGTCTCCCCCTCTGATTCCCCCCTTTCATTTTTCCTTTCCTACTATCTTTTTTTTTTTTTTTAACATATAATGTATTATTTGTTTCAGAGGTACAGGTCTGTGATTCATCAGTCTTACACAATTCACAGCGCTCACCATAGCACATACCCTCCCCAATGTCTCTCACCCATCCACCCCATCCCTCCCACCCCCACGACTCCAGCAACCCTCAGTTTGTTTCCTGAGATTAAGAATTCCTCATATCAGTGAGATCATATGATACATGTCTTTCTCTGATTGACTTATTTCGCTCAGCATAATACCCTCCAGTTCCATCCACATCATTGCATATGGCAAGATTTCATTCCTTTTGATGGCTGCATAATATTCCATTGTGTGTGTGTGTGTGTGTGTGTGTGTGTGTATATATATATATACACACCACATCTTCTTTTATCCATTCATCTGTCGATGGACATCTTGGCTTTTTCCATAGTTTGGCTATTGTGGACATTGCTGCTATAAACATCGGGGTGAATGTACCCCTTTGGATCACTACATTTCTATCTTTGGGGTAAATACCCAGTAGTGCAATTGTTAAGCATGATTTTTAAAAAGGCCATTGAATGAATAGGCAATTGAATGAATTAATGAAATAGAATATATTCTCCTAGAGACTTATAAAATATTTACTTACTCATTCAACACACATTTACTGAGCACCTACTCTGTGGGAGCTACAAAGGAGAATAAGATTTTGTCTGCTTTGTGATACTCATTGCTTAGTATGAATGATTAAATAAAAAAAACCCAACAAACAGTAGTCTGTCCCTGTGTGTGTTCCCTCCATTGAAGGTATGAGATTTGGGGGGCTCCAGAGTTATTTTTACACATCTCAAACTTGGTCTCTAATATGCTCAATAAATATATGTGAATTGAACAGTTGGTTAAAAATACATCTGGAGAGAGATGCCTGGGTGGCTCAGTCTGTTAAGCGTCTGCCTTCAGCTCAGGTCATGATCCCAGGGTCCTGGGATCGAGTCCCGCATCCCTCTGCCTGCCACTCCCCCTGCTTGTGTTCCTGTTCTTGCTGTCTCTCTGTCAAATAAATAAATAAAATCTTTAAAAAAAATTTAAAAAATACATCTGGAGGGGGGCACATGGGTGTCTGCCTTGGGCTCAGGTCATGAACTCAGGGTCCTGGGATCAGTCCCCAGTCCAGCTCCCTGCTCAGCGGGGAGTCTGTTTCTCCCTTTCCCTCTGCCCCTCCCCGCTGTTGCTCTCTCTCGCTCACTCACTCTCTCAAGTAAATAAGTAAATAAATAAAATCTTAAAAAAACATCTGGAGGAAAAGGTTAATACGTGTCATGTGAGAAGTACAAATAAAATGTGATGGTTATTCACAGGAGAGAAGATTGCATAAGGTAATGTGGGGAAGGGAAATGTACTTGCCTAGAGAATTAAGAGGCATTTGAACAGTGTAATTTAGCATGTCTAACAAAGCCCTTTATGTAACAGTCTTATCTCACTATATAAATACAAATCACCTACTCAAGTTCTAATACAGGTTTCTGGCTCCTTCTGCTTCCTCTCAAGTAGATTTTGGTGTTCACAATTCTGGTCTTGGAATATAATGTGCCACATAGGCTCTATTTTCCATGGCACAAGGAAGTTAATGGCCATCTTTCCCCACTTCTGTATGGGAGGAACCAAGACTGCTCTTTGCTTATTTACCTATATGTTGGGGTCAGTCTTTTAGTGTGGAGACACTGTGAAGTCAGTTGGGAGCTGCCTGGATTATGCAAGTCAGAGATTGCTTCCTGTGTAATATCCTCTGTTCTGAAATTTGGAAGAAGTTTCCAGAACTGTTCATTAGACTATTTCTCTTTTTGGGTACACCCTCTAGCTGACCCAAAAATGTGTACAGTAGGAAATTTAAGTGTCAGCATACAAATTAATTAATTTTTACTAGAGTCCTAGCATACAATGAGCTATGGGTGTAGGAAATTACATGAATACAACCCTTGTACCTAGGAGTTATAGTTTAATCTGCACAATAAAGAAACAAAAAATCACCTGGTTTGATAGAACCAGCCCTGGTCTGCAGACACGGGGCTGCTTTACTGTGATGCTCTGCTTTGTGACTAGCCATGTGAACTTGAGCGAGCCACTTTGCCTCTCTGTACTTCAATCACAGGAATTCACTGTTCCTCTAACAAGTTTAGGGACATTAAAGTAGATAAGTATCTCCTTTTGTTACTTTACATCCAACTCTTGGACTTCAGAAGAATATCAAGGAAAAAATGAGAATGAGCTACTATTGATCACATATTATTAGAGCTTCAACAAGTTTTTGTATTCATCTAGTCCACTACCTTACTTTCAAAAGAAGGAAACTGAGGCACAGAAATGTGAATTTAGTAGCCCAAGAGCATAGTGGTAGCTCCGGGTCTCTTGATCTGGTTCTCTTGATTCTGTCTCTAATTAAGTTATTTCTTAGTCCTCCAAAATGCCTAGCTTTATTTTCATCTGGGAAGTCCTCTTTGTATTCATCAAGATTCAGTTGTTGTTTTTTTTTCCCTTCCTACAGCTCTTTGATATTTAACTAGTTATTTTTTAGAAGGCATGGTACTACCAAGGGCAGAGTACAGTAGTTTTCAGGAAATAGAAGTAATATTTAAATAGTACCTTTTCATCACCTCTTCCTACCTAGAATAGCTATCATCCCTTAGGCAAAAAACTACTGTTGAGAAGAAAACTATTAAATTTAGATGTTAACATGTTAATTATCGTTGGGAAGAGAGTGCTGTGAATGGAGATACCTTGAATCGATCATATTCATATCTACATAAAGAAACAAGATTTACTGAAGATAGTTATTTGCCACAGAATTTGCAAGTTTATATTACATTTTAGGAAATAATAATCAAATAAATCTGTATAATTTGGCTAGCAGTGGTCCCAAAAGCAAGTCTGGAAAAATAATTGTAAAGAGGGCTTACAGTTGATTCAGGTCTGTAACACTTCAAGATGTGCTGATGTCCATGAGGGTCCTGCAAATTTTCCATACCTTATAAAACATATATTTTCCCTGAATTTCTCTTTAGCAATGGCCCAACAAGGAAAGGAAGGTGGTTAAGGTGATCTGAGGATTTTAATATTGTAAGAGAAAGTTGGCATACAGAGATAAACTTTTTAACACTATAAAATTTTCCTTAATCTCAGGAGAAATTGCTAAATTTGGGAGAACATTTTTACATAAAAACTCATTCTTTAGAGGTACTGCTTTAGGCTTAAGTCAGTAAGCTTCTCGATAAGGACGAGTCTTTTATGTTCTCTAAAAACACTTCTATGTGGCAAACTATAGAAAATTATGCTTACTGTACTATAATTATTGGGAAATTATTGGGAAACAGAAAAACCAGTTAAATAGTATTATTTGGAGAGAAGTTTCCTACCATTCCATGGGCAGTAGTCTTTGACAGTGAGATGGACTCCAGTATGAAAAGCTACTCTCTTTAGCATTAGAAAAAGAAAAGGACAAGATTGATGTTAACATTCCTTAAAAAAACAAAAGTAAAACCAAACAGGTGCCAAAATAATGGAGAAAGGATCCATTTTCTCAATTTTAATAATCATCAAGTTAACAAGGTACATTGAGTACCATTTCATAAAATACATATAAAGATGAATATCTGTGTGCAGGTATGTATATATAGTATGTATACATATTATATATATAGTGGATTTGCTCCCCATCGTTCACTAACTTCAGTCCCAACACATGATCCAAAACTCAGAAGAAGTTTGGTAGAAAGAGTTAGGATCAAGAAAATGGTTTATGGGGCGCCTGGGTGGCTCAGTCGTTAAGCGTCTGCCTTCGGCTCAGGTCATGATCCCGGGGTCCTGGGATCGAGTCCCACATCGGGCTCCCTGCTCGGCGGGAAGCCTGCTTCTCTCTTCCCCACTCCCCCTGCTTATGTTCCCTCTCTCGCTGTGTCTCTCTCTGTCAAATAAATAAATAAAATCTTTAAAAAAAAAAAATGGTTTATGAAGCAGTCTATACCTTACTCCCTTTCTGCCCTTCACTATTAGGTATATAATAGGCATCGTTTTTGAAACTCTGATCAGAGTTTAAACTCAAACCAAATACACATTTGGAGTTAGGTAATATCTGGAATAATAGCACAAGATATTTTTTATCATGTGTAGTACTTGTCAATGTAAGCTCCTCACTGTTGACATCTACTTGAAAAATCCATGTACCTGGTATTAAGCAAAGGGCCTTGGATGGAGTTTACAATGGAATAGAAGGAAATTTCAAATTTTATTCTGAGAGTGAGGCCTACAATGGGATTGCAAGGAGTTTAGGGAGAGGACACAATGATCACTGAACATCTTCTGGGGGTAATATGCATATGCTGTTTCGTTTAATATTTATAACAATCATAAGAAATTTTTCTCATCACCATTTTACACATTTTACACATAAGGAAACTGAGACACAGAATTTAAACAAGTTCAAAGTCTAAAGTTATCACCCATCTAAAGGTGAAGCAAGTTTGGACTATAAAGTCCAAAGCTAAGGAAAAGTCCCACAAATTCTAGCCAAGGACCAAAAGACAAGAAGTAGAAATCAACAGAATAGCTGAAGTGACTGAAGCTAGTACTGAGTGACTGGATTTTATTTTGCCATTGGGTTTAGCATGTGGATTTGTAAAGGATTAGGCCCACATTTTCAGGTTTGTGTTACATTTTAAAGATGTCAACTAGTACTTGGTGCTTGGCACAGTGTAAGTTACCAGAATGTTTTTTCAAGCCATTTTTTGAATTTTATAATTATTTTAAAAATGAGAATAATGCTAAGGAATACCCAGATAATTCCTTTCAACCTTTTAGAATGATCAAGATGGGATAATACCCATATATATATATAAGTAAGAACTTGGCTAAGGAATAGAGTTCCTTCATAAAATTCATTTGTTAAAACCAGGCAATTCTTTTTCTGTGTATAAACAAAGTTGAAATGGGGACAGCTTAACCTCTTTCCTTGTTTTAAAAGGGGGTGGAGAGATAGATGGATAGATAGATAAATAGATAGATAGATAGATAGATAGATAGATAGATAGATAGATGATAGAGCGAACATGACTTTGGATACTAAAATAGGAAAATCTATTCTGATTTTAATTTCATTTCACCAGAGACCAAGATATGGGTTTCATACTAACACGCAATGTTCCTTTAACACCAACTAAAACCACTCTGTAAAATCTTCTATTAAAAAAAGAGATTATATCTTTCTTCTAGCTAACAAATAGAGCTCTACATTCTTTCTATCTGCAAATGAGTTAAAATATTGCTCTTGGGATATAGGAAAACTCCTCCATCTACAATGTCGTAATATTATTAGGTAGCTTTGGTAGTTTCAAAATATGTTCATAAATTGTTTTTACTGCTCTCTTCAAAAGGTGGGTTATAATGCCCCTCTCCTTAGTATGAGCTGGATTTAATAACTCGTCCATAACAAATAGAATAAGGTAGAAGTGATGGCATATGACTTCTGAGACTAAGTCTTAAAAGGCATCATGGTTTCCTTCTTACTCTGTGCCTTGGATCACTCGTTTTGGGGGAAGCCAAATGCCACACTCTGATATACTCCAGCAGCCACACGGAAAGGCCAACAAGATGAGGTACTGATTCCTCCAAACGGCCTCCAGCAAGAAGCAGAAACCCCTGCCTAGAGTAGGGAGAGGGAGTTTGAAGACCGATAACTAATACGGTAGCAAAGTTTTATAATGGATAAGAAAGTACTTGAGAATAAGAATGATGCACAACATAATTTGTTCATTTTTATATTACATCATACACAAAAGTTAAACAACCTGTCACTTTGGCCTGTTTTTTTTCCTGCCTTACAGTTTGTTCACACCTTTGACTAGAACCACCCCAAATTTGTCTGATGAAACCTAATGAGGGACCCGCCTCTCCCAGTTCACAGCATAACCTTATTTTCCCAGTCACCTCGTGTCAAGCCACCTCAGTTAAGCTCACCAAAAAGCAGTCCCACTTTGATCCAATCTACACATTTTTTTCCAACAATGGTGTGCTGTATTGGATACAGTTTTTTTTTAAGATTTTTTTATTTGACAGAGACACAGCAAGAGAGGGAACACAAGCAGGGGGAGTGGGAGAGGGAGAAGTAGGCTTTCCGTGGAGCAGGGAGCCCGATGTGGGGCTCCATCCCAGGACCCTGGGATCATGACCTGAGCCGAAGGCAGACGCTTAATGACTGAGCCACCTAGGTGCCCCTGTATTGGATATAGTTTTAAGTCTCTATGTTGCCAATGGGCTGTATGTAGCCAAGAGGTGTTTTTTTTGTTTTTTTTCGTTGTTGTTATTAATCCGATTTTCTCTCAAGGACTAAATGACTAACTCTCAGCTCTAGATGCTGATTACCCTGGAGGAGGCTGGTCTAGATTGCACAGTCAGGGCTGAGTTGAGACACGCTCTAACTGTGCGCAAGGTTTGGTTGAATATCGTACAGCAATTAGGGCTTGGCACTAGCAGAAGTGGCAGTTATACAAATAAAGTGTATCCATGAGGAATACGTTCAGCTTTGAGGAAGAGAAAACCCAACCATAGTGGCTTAAACAAGTGTGGGGCTTATGATTCCTCACAACAAGGAGTCTGAATATAGGCAGTCCAGCGCTGATGCAGTAACCCAAGAGTGTCCCCGAGGAATCAGGCTCTGTGCTTTTGCCTGCTCCACCATTCTTTTTTTTTTTTTTTTTAAGATTTTATTTATTTATTTGACAGAGAGACACAGTGAGAGAGGGAACACAAGCAGGGGGAGTGGAAGAGAGAGAAGCAGGCTTCCCGCCGAGCAGGGAGCCCGATGCGGGGCTCAATCAAGGACCCTGGGATCATGACCTGAGCCGAAGGCAGACGCTTAACGACTGAGCCACCCAGGTGCCCCAACCATTCTTTTTTTTTTTTTTAATATTTTATTTATTTATCTGACAGAGTGAGAGAGAGAGCATAAGCAGGGGAAGCGGCAGGCAAAGGGAGAAGCAGGCTCCCTACTGAGCAGGGAGCCTGATGTGGGGCTTGATCCCAGGACTCCAGGATCATGACCTAAGCTGAAAGCAGACACTTAACTGACTGGTCCCCCGCCGGGCACTCCCCTGGTCCACTATTCTTAACATGTGCCTTTTGCCCTTTGGTGAAAGGACAGCTGCAAACTCAGCAGATACCATGTCCCAGCTTCCAGCAAGAAAAGAGCAAAGGACAAAACTTTCTCCTCAGGAGGATTTGCTTCCCCCTCCTCCCACCCCCACCCCCCCGAATAGAAAACCCTTCCCAGGCATTTCTCACTACAATTCCCTGGTCAGAACTGGATCTCATGACCACCCTAACTAAAGGGGAGGCTGAGAATTCAAATACGTAAGCTTTGCAGTCTCCAAAGGAAAGGACATCAAAGGAGAAATTGGATGAAATGGGTGCGAAGTGATCTAACCCTTAGAAGAGAACCTAACCCACATTTACACACACACACATATTTTTAAAAATTAATTCACGCAGCAACACTTTTTCCACTGAAGCAGCTTAGGGAGAAAATGTTTTGGTGCAGTCCTGGGTGGGGGTGCTTGACGGGGCTTAATATCACCAGCACTGAAAGTAATAAATGTTATCCCTCTTTTCTATCATGAATATGAATGACGCTCTGAAGGCTGAAAGCAACCTAGGAATTTACGTGAGAAATGAGGCATGAAACATTTTTTGAAAATATATTAGTCCAAAGTCTATATTACTGCATATTTTATACCCTTTTCAATATGCTACAAAAGGTCTGAGCCATCAACTGAATGCTGCCAGAAAAGAACAAATAAGACCAAGGATACAAAAATAAATGCTGGGAGTCAAATGGTCGGTATAATGATCACAGTACCGGGCAGATAGCTTTGCTTCAAACTCTCCCCATCGGCACTTGTCCTGCAAGGTGGGTTCTCCAGCAAGTTTATCCCAGGCCAAGCAGTCAGAAATATTCATGGAACTAAATCGGTATTGGAGAGAGAATTCCATAAACGCTTCCCGCCCCCACCTCCTGCCCCTTGGTTCCTTGTACTTTCTTCTATGCCTGAAATCTGTCCTCTTATTTTCAGAACATGAAGGAAACATGTCTAGTTGAGGGGTTCCTGATTGGGAATTCAGTTAATGTTTAAATTTTGTATTATGAATGTTTTTATTGTCCAAAGTATATTTTTGCAGGCATAGTCCTGTGATAATTACTATGAATATATTTTACGTCCGATGAACTTTATCCCATGTTAATGATATTCAGTAAAATGGCCAGCCATATGAAAATGTGTGCCCTGTTAAGATACTATTCATTATTTTAATCCTTTCTACTTTTACATGATTTTAAAAAGTTCTACAATGAATATGTATCATTCTCACAATAGGAAACAAAAACCAGCTTCGGTTTTTCCATGAGGCTATTGTCTTCCCAGACCAGACATGAGCCAAGTTTGGGCTTGTAAAGTGAAATTTCATGAGGCATCATGTCTGTAGTCGAGTGCCCATCAATCAGCTGTCTGGATGCCATAGAGTCTCTTGGTTCATGTACTTAGCATCATCATTTCACTCATAAAAATACCTATTCCTAGCCCCAGACATGGTGATTCAGTTGGACAGGGGTGAGGCTCAGAAGTCTGCACTTTTAACAAGTACCTGCATTCTTTTTTTTTTTTTTTTGAGAGAGATTGAGAGCACGCATGGGCGAGGTGGGGGCAGAGGGAGAGAATCCTCAGCAGACTCCACCCCCAGCAAGGAGCCCCATGCAGGGCTCGATCTCATGACCCTGAGGTCATGACCTAAGCCCAAGTCAAGAGTCGGGTGCCCCCAAGTCCCCTTATTCTGATACAGACAGTCCCCAGGCCACAGTGGAGAAACACTGCTCTGAGAAGTCATTTGCTCACTTGATGAGAGGCCAGTCTATGCCAAGGTCCATTCTTACAGCCCCCACTGATAAGCCAGTCTGCCCCCTCACACCAGAGCACGGTGCCCTCTCTGCCCTACCTTTCAAAGAGTAAACTCTTTTTACTTTTTCTCAGTCACAAGGAGTTAACAGGTTAATAGTTTGCATAACACTTAATAATACTTCACAAAAGTATTCTGTCATACAGGAAAAGTGTTTTTTTAATATATTTTTAAAGATTTTGTTTATTTATTTAAGAGAGAGCAAAAGCAAGAGAGAGCACAGAGGGAGAGAGAGAAGCAGACTTGCCGTTGAAAGGAGAGCCTGATGAGGGGCTCGATCCCAGGACCCTGAGATCATGACCTGAGCTGAAGGCAGATGCTTAACTGACTGAGCCACCCAGGCGCCCCAGAGTGTTTCTTAATTAGTTAAATTCAACTGTATGCCCACCATGAATAAGAAGAGAGATATTAGGGGTGCCTGGGTGGCTTAAGTGGCTCACTTGTTAAGCGTCTGCCTTCGGTTCAGGTCAAGGTCCCAGGGTCCTGGGATTGAGCTCCGCATTGGGCTCCCTGCTCCGCGGGAGGCCTGTTTCTCCCTCTCCCACTCCCCCTGCTTGTGTTCCCTCTCTTGCTGTGTCTCTCTCTGTCAAATAAATAAATAAAATCTTAAAAAAAAAAAGAGAGAGATATTAAAGATAGATGAGACCAACCTCTACTCCCAAATGAAGATTTCTAGATTAGATATCTCCTGCTTTCTGTCACTGCTTATGAATTCCCTCAACTGATCTTTAGTGATAAACTACACAGTACAAGTGAGCGGTTACTATTCTAGAAGGATCATTTCTTAGCCAATGAAAATGCCAGAAGGATTGGGGTAGCAAAGATTTACCTTTAACCCTCCTACAAAGTTTTTACATCATTTTCTTCATTCTCAGAGATGGTTCTATTTTTTTACTAAAAACCTAAAGAAGGACTTCTCTTGGCACCACACATGTCTGGGGAGCTCTCACTGTAAATCGGTCTTCATTTACTTCCTGGCCATCAGACACTGTTTACTTAGATACTATATCTAAGGTTTCATCTAAATTTAGGAGAATGAGACTGCAGATTTCAGAAATAATCTGCCAGCCGTGCTTGTGAAAGTGTCGTAAAGCCCTTGCAAAGAGTAAAAGGAGGAGGAAAGGGAAGGAGGAGAGAAAAGAGGAGCCTCAGGGAGGACCACAATTAAATCTTTTTAAGCATCTCCTAAATGCCAGCCATGCAGCAAAATGCTTTAAAATAGAGTACCTCTTTCAATCCTCCTGACAGTCAGGAAAGAAAGGTTCTTTATAGACTGACTTTACAGATCATGAAAACTGAGGCAGAGAGAGATTAGTAAATTGCCCCAAATCACAGAATTACTAAGGGCCAAACTAGGATTCAGAGCTCTGTTTCCAGAACTCTCCACCATGCACTGCAGGAGATTTCGCCGGTTGAAGGCACTCAGGCAATGTGGTGCAGCCCCCTCGGGAGCTCACTACTATTACTCTGGCAGCACCAAACCGCCAGGAGAAACCGTGGCTGATCACAAGTTACAGTCCACTGTCCAATCCATCGGAAGGCCTCTGACAGCCTCAGAAATCAGGCTGGATTTAGGAATGTGAACTTCCTTTCCTCACCAAATCAGCCCCTCACAATTCAGATGCTGTATCCTGTCTTCCAATTGATCAGTCTACCACATCGAGGAAGGCCAGTTCTAAATTTCCTAATAAAACTATCAGAATGATGAAAGAGAAGATGATGGGCTGTCAGAAAAATATCAAAAATCAGTATGATGCTTGAGTTGGCCCAACTGGCTCATATACTGTTTTTCATTACAAGGTGAATAGCAACTATTTGGCTGTTAATTAATGTTATGTTATTATTATGAGGGAGGCCCAAGGTTCAGACATTCTTAATTGCCTGAACTCCTGGGCTAATTAATGCAATTTATAAGGGATATGTCAGGAATAACAGTATATGTTTTTATATCAAACGTAAAAACATGAGGGATGTGCCCCTCACTGAAGGTTGCCAGATAGTTCTAAGCACTTAACATAGGTCTTGTCAGAGAAAATCCCAGTATATTAATTTAACAGGCTCAGAGTTACTTATCAAAAGGCTGTAAGGCATAATGTTTTGCATAATCAAAATGGTTTATTAACTCAAGTCATCATTTGATTTTTTCATTTATATTCCAATTCACAGAGATACAAGCATATCAATTACAAAAACAACCTGTAATACCTAAATACAAAATAGCTACAAGGCTAAGTATTGTACACTGCGTCTAGAATATTACAGAGCTCAATAACAAGATGATTTTCACAAAACACACGCCAAGTGTTGATTATTCACATTACCTGACAGGAAATGCCTGGTGGTTTTTTTCCTTGAAAAGTATGTATGTTATTACTCAAAAAAAAATCATCTTCATTTAGATCTATGAAAAGAGATAAATGTTATATGTAGATTATCAGAAATTACAGGATTTAAGAAGTTTAAGTGCAATTTAATACTCATTATACTTTTCATTAATCTATTAAGGTACTATATTGCCCAGATCATAAATCTTTTTCTTAAAGATATGTTATTCTCACAAGAAACACATCAAAATAAAATACAAATTTAACAAAGTAAAAATGAAGAATGCCACTGGCCACCTGAGTATCTGAGCAAGCCACAGAACCTCTCTGGGACTCAGTTTCCCTGTCAGTAATAAAAGAGTAGCATACAACCTACTAAAGCCCTGTCTAACTCCAAAATGCTATGATTCCACGAAGTTATTACCTCACCTGATTCTGTTAAACTAGGCTTTCCACCCCTGGCATTTTGAGTTTCATTAGCTTATAGATGTCTTCTCAACATGGATTATTTTGTTGAAATTGTTCCATGCACACTTTAGTAAAGGGCTTGCAATGTGGCATCCATTTGCTTGCAGCTACATGAAACCTTTCAAAAAGTAGTAGCATTTCCCTATCAGGCACTGGAAAAGGGGCCTCCCTTTATTTAAATCTGAAATGCACCTGTGCTAAAAGAGGACAGAACTTTAGGGTTCCCTTAATCCAAGCCCCTTAGTACCCGAAGAGGATACTGCGACCGCAGAAATCACTCCCTTCACCTTCATGCTTTACTTGCAATCACTGCTTCTGTTTCCTGCTATTCCTCATTCTCAGATTCCACGGGGTGGGGGGGGGGGGGGGGTCGAGGGAGTAGGCAAGGCCTACCCTCCACGCACAGTAAAAAACGGAGGCAGGTTCTCCTCCAAAGCCCCATCTTAGCAATAATGAAAAGATAGTTTAAATTCACAGCTCAGTCTCAGAGTTATGTATATAGTTAACAGTATTTAAAATCAGAATAACTACACAAGATTCCAGAAAATACTTAAATGTTATTATAAGCTGGTTTTGTGATATGACTCTTTGAAACCAGATCTTCCATTACAGCATCAGGATGCAAGAAGCGGTTTGGGCAACGTTTTTCTTTTCCTTTTTTTTTTTTTAAGTCTTTGTATTTAGAAAAAAAAATTTCTGTCTTCTCTTCCTTCATTTCTTTTCATCTCTTCCCTTTAGATTCCTTTAACATGAATTTTTGGAGAAACTCACTCTATAGTTATCCTTCTGGATAGAGGAAAAGAACAATAGAGTGGTCACCTGTATTCTCGAATCTGGAAGCAGCTGAGGCATACGCACAACACACTTACATCACTTAAATAGCGACGCAAAGTAGTAAAATGAGTGATTCAGATGCTGCTCTGGGGAGAGATCATTATGAGTCAGGCTACTCCTGGAAGAGGTAGGACCCCAATGGTAGCTTGAAGAGTGGGTGTAGTTTGGAAAGGCAGAAGAAAAGGAAAAATTACAACTATAGCAGCAGTGTGACGACCACTAGCCTCTGGTGTGGAATAAGTGGAACGCACTTAAGTATAGAGACTGAAATTGGTCAAGTGACAGGCAATTCTGAATATAGCATAGGAGGAGATAGGGCTGGAAGGGTAGATAAAGTGAAATTTTAAAGAACCTTGAGTGCCAGGTGGAGGAATTTGGACATAACCTGCTAGACCGATGTTGCAAATATAAATATATCTGCAGAAGTCAAATAAGGAACTTAACTAAATGAGGTGAATTTTGTCAGGGAGATAATGAAAGATCTGTGGTGAGCTGAAGGGTCACCACTGCTAAAGGGCGGCCATTGCTCTCTGCTTTCCCAACCAAAATCACTTCAGACTTTGAACCCAGGATTGTCGGTTTCCCTCATGTTTTTCAAGAGAGAATAAATATGGGCGCCTGGGTGGCTCAGTTGGTTAAGTGACTGCCTTCAGCTCAGGTCATGATCCTGGAGTCCCGGGATCAAGTCCCGCGTCGGGCTCCCTGCTCGGCAGGGAGTCTGCTTCTCCCTCTGACCCTCCTCCCTCTCATGCTCTCTGTCTCTCATTCTCTCTCTCTCAAATAAATAAATAAAATCTTAAAAAAAAAAAGAGAGAGAATAAATATATGGATCTTGATGTAAAATTTCCTGATTTTTAAAATATAGTATGGTTTAAAGAAGCTTTTTTCATAATAAATTCAGTTACAGAGTTACCAGTATGTGGCCTCTGCTGTAGAAAAAGGAGGACCTTCAAGGGTCTTGAACTAAGGAAGAAGCATTAGAAAAATGCTATTTTATAAGGATTAGCTGTTTGTTTTGTGGTCTTATACATTTTTATTTATTTGCACTCTCCCAAATATTGCCTTATAAGAGAATATTTATAAAAACAGAAGCAATCTGGGCGCCTGGGTGGCTCAGATGGTTAAGCGTCTGCCTTCGGCTCAGGTCATGATCCCAGGGTCCTGGGATCGAGTCCCACATCGGGCTTCCGGCTCAGCGGGGAGCCTGCTTCTCCCTCTGACCCTTGCCCCTCTCATGCTGTTTCTCTCTCGCTCTCTAAAAAATGAATAAAATCTTTAAAAAAACAAAAAACAAAAAACAAAAAACAGAAGCAATCTGGTCCTAAGTAGCAACAAAGTTGCAATAGTTGAATTAGGCAATATGCAGTTGTACTATCCATAGATGGCCACAGAAATCTCTCTCACATCACATGTTCTGCAATGTGAATTTGGCACACCTCCCTCAAGAATTAGAGTTCAATTCTCCTCTTATTGAACTGAGCTGATCTTAGTAACTCACTTGTCACAGGACAATGCAGTGGAAATGATGCTTTGTGACCCCCCAAAACTAGGTCAGAAGAAGCCTTGCAGCTTCTGCCTTGTTCATTTGAGATGCTACCTTTCCAGACACTTCCTCCCAGGATGTGTGAAGCTCCCTCTCATATCTCCTTCCCTCTTGCAACCCAGTCCTTGCTGGGTTGGGGGGGGCGGGTGGCGGCTTAAGTCACTTGGAGAGGCTACATATTGGAAGTCTCCACCAAGCCCAGCCTGCAAGTTATCCCAGAACAGGTGCCAAATATATAAGTGGAATGGTCTCTCTAGATGATTCAAGCCACCAAATATTTAAGTCCTCTCCAGTCCTTCAAGTCCTCCCAGAAGAAGCCTCAGATACCATGAAGCACTGCCTTGAATGAATTCCACAAAATCCATGAGCCTAATAAAATGTTTGATGCCGTTAAAATTTGGGGTGGTTTGTTTGCAGCAACAAGATTATCAGAACATGCACAAACTATAAACTACGTGAGTCACAAACAACAGTGTACGTAGGAATGCACCATTCAACATAAACATTCAGACTCCAACTGCCCCTCAAACGCAGATGTGGGGAAGAAATGAGATCAGGTAAAAAAGCAATTATTTCTAATCAGGTTTTAGGTGATTCTAATGAAGATACTCCTGACCATACTCAGGTAACTATAATCCTAGGAAGAACTCCCCTAAAGAACTGAAGAGAGACTCATTTGTCCAAAACACTAGGATGCTGAGTGTTCTCATCACTCGATTCAGAAAGCCCTCCTTGGAAGCAAGAGGCCTGCTCACAGGAGCCTTTGCTCAGGGAGTTTAGTCCCACATGATAAGCAGGTGTTCAGGTGTGCAATAGGGCTTCTCTCTGTCACTCCTCACGTGAGCCAGTCTAACCAGAGTTAAATTACATGGTCTTGGGAAACAATTTTTAAATTAGATGGTGGTCCCTGAAAATTAAACAAAATAGTAAATACATTTGTGACTTTATATATTTGCCATCCTGAAAGTGAGGGTATCAAGCCAAAAAAGAAAGAGAATTAATAAGGTCTGCCTGAATATTTATATGCTTACTCTGAAGAGGCTGGCCAAGTAATAATATTGACTAGAATTCAGGAAAGAAGGTTTCAAACCAATGGCAATTCAAATGTGAAACTGGAAGGCCCTAATAACATCCCTCCTATAATAGGATTTTTGATAATGAATCTCATCAAAATCATATGTAAGGAGTATTTATTTTTAAAATAATTTGAAAGCAGTGTGGGTGAAATTAATATTCCCTTCAGTGCTAACCATGTTTCTTGTTCTAACAGGCCAATTATTATTATTATTATTTTTTTTATTTTTTTTGCCTATTTTCTGTTTTATGGAATAGTCTGTCATAGTCACACTGTTTGAAAAATCTCTAAATATGTTTTGTTTCCTTTTTACTATTTTTAAAAAAAATTTGCTTTGCTTTTATTCTTTGTACTTTATGACATAAAATATAAAAACCTTGTTCGTGATACTACCTTTACTTAAATCAAAACTTGATCTTAGGTAAACTCCAATTCACAGATTTTAAAGTTTGTTCTTTTCCGGCTTAATTTAGTTTCTTCATAAAATTAAGGCCAAAATCAATTTTAAAATTTTAAATAAATTTAAATAAATTTTAAATAAATTTAAAAAAATTTAAGTAAATTTATTTACTCTAATGAATATTATGAATATTCTGCCTGTTTATGATGCTGAAACTACAATGAATGTGAATTACAGATTCATTTTCCTCGATACCTCAGCTACGCCAGGGCTTTAGTCGTAAGATCCTGAGCACTAATTTATCCTGCATTTACTTTACAGATGTAGTCTCTTTTAGCAGCACAGATGAAGGTTTCGATAAAGCTCTTCTTAGAAGAAGGAAATCGGCTAGATAAACTAAAAATATTATGCTTCTGGCACTCAATGTATTCTGATAAATTTTGTCTTAACTGACATAACACAGTCATATTATTGAGCTACGTGAATATTGTTATGATTCAAACACCAGGAAAAATCCTTGCTAAACATAACCCATGGATGTTTCTTTCATTGGGCCCCAATACTCTTTAGGCCTGAAACGCTGTTGATATGTGTCATGCACAAATACCATTTTGAAATTGAGAGAAATGGCTTTTTTTTGTTGTTTTTTCTTGGAGTTTGTAACAGATTCCTTAGGAGTTAGTGCCACTCCTACCATTTAATTCCCTGTATATTTTCTTCTATTTTTATTGAGGCTGTCTTTAAAATTTCATCATACATGTTCAATAAAATAATGGGCTCTGGCCATGGCGATGAGGCACCTTCCGGTTTTCCTCTCCCTAAACTTGACAGACTGCCTATCCTCAGACACAGTAAACCTCTCTTAAGTAATTATGCAATTAACAGTTGAAAAGTAGTGTTTAAAAATGAGAAAGAAATATTATGGGTTGATGGGTAGGGCACTAATTGCCTAGAAATACTCTGAGCTTTCCAAGTGAAGCTCCTTCACCCATAAAATTCAAGTCCACAACCTGTGGCCCTCCCTCCCCCACTGAATTTCTCCCTTCAGTTTACAGTGGCACGGCTGTGGTGTCGGGCCATCAGCTCTTCCTCTCACAGCATGAATCCCTAGGAAACGTCCTGTGACTCTGCTGCTACGGTTGAAATGTCAGCTGAAATTTTAGACACACACACACACACACACACACACACACACGAATATACGGTAGCTCAAGATTCAGAAGTAACCAAAGCTGAGAAGGTTTCTGTAAAGGCTTGCTTTTTTCTTCTCTGATAAAGAGCACATCACTAATCAGAAATACCCCACCATAAGCCAAGATTTTTTTGGCTATGACAGAATTACCTGCCTATGACTCCTAAATTAAAAAAAAAAAAAAATCAGAGAAAGGCAGTTTTAGCAGATTGAATTTTTGAAGAAACTTATGACAAAATTTATAACTAAAAATAATCTATAGTACAATGATAACTTCTTGATCCATCGATCAATATACAATAATCTAAAAATCACATGTGTTTATTAAAGGGACAGAGGATGGATTATGTAGATGAATGTTTGACTAATCTATAGAAAGTGTGAATGAACATAGCCGGCATCCATAATGTAAAGATACAGTCCAATCAAACCATGATCTTATTAAGACATTTCCCATGTTGTGATTAAAAGAAAATATCTGAATCCCAAAATGTTTCACTATTAAAAAATTCAGTTAAAAATTATTCCCGCAAATGTTACATCATCTTGAATAAAATTGAAATATTTCAAAATAAATTATTTTCATAAATAATTACTTAGTAAATCTAAGGGCACTCTTAAATAAAAGGTAAAATCTGGACAGAATATATAATCAAATCACTAAACTCATGATAAATATGCATGATAATTCCCTTTGTCCCAAGATACTAAAAAATGTCTTTAATTAAAAACTAGAAACTCTTAAATAATCAATAACTAACATAACCAATTATTTCTTGTTCCAGTAACATTAGAGGGAGAATACCAAGCAGATCAACTTTTTATGCTGTTGTTCATCTTTGTGAACTCTGAAGACTTTTTGTTTTATTCATTACCTTCCCCAAGTTAAATAATTTTAATTTTGAAGTCATTTATCATTAATAAATTTTTCTACACCTAGCTGCTCATTTTCTCTTCTTGGGAATTTTTAAATTATGAAATGATACAATTTTGTATTAATAATCAAGGTTACTCTTCTATATTTTTAGGGAAAACAAATGCTTTAACAACTGTTAATATATTGATGTTATTTAGAGAATTTTTCTATGTGCTGATTTTTAATACATTTAAAAAAATTCTTATAGACATCAAAGACTTTCAAATATTATTGGCAATTAATTCTTTGCTTCCACAGTCAACCTAATTAGATTTGACTTCCTTTCTATATGTCTGTATGTATCTAGGCACACCTGGACACACTATTAATAACATATACTTCCTATTCTAGTTGTCTTTCCTTTTTAAAGTAGACCACAATGCCCTGCTTATTTTAATAGGGAAAGATGTAAATTTTTCTTACCTACCCTTTAAACTACTTTCAGAAAATGTGAAGTCAGCTGAACTGAATTTAGCAATTACCTTTTAGCTGACAGAGTCTTCTGATGTGGGAATCATTCTCAGGCTTGCAGGGTTCCGGCCAGATTGTGTCATTCATTGTTTTTCTTTCTAAAATAAAGCAGAAGATTGGTTAGCAGAATTCACAGTAACATCTGTCCAGTAACTGTAAGAAATTTGAAATCAAAACAAGATCAGCACACAGTTGTAACTTGGTTAAGTGACAGGAAAGCTCTGTGGTCCATCCTGGAGAGTTCTACTGCCTGACGGACAATCCCAAGTGTCCTGCGGGCCCCCATTTATTTCCATAAACTACATAAGCACCCAAGCATATGTGGTAGGATGCTACTATTGAAATACCTGTTGATGGTTTGTGATTACATTATTCTTGGAAGGATTTTTTCCTGAATTAACATTTATGTTTTTATGCTTAGTTCAAGTGTCCCCACCCTCCACATTCCTCATCATTTGTAACAAAATGATCAAGTGTGTGGAGAGAACACTAGCTGTGATGGTTTTAAGAAACTCTCAAGTCTTGAGTGGAAGAACGATGACTTACTTGGTCTTGTCCTCCCACCACCTAGAGCAGGGCCTCGACGTGCGGTGAAGAACTGAACTGTGCTAACATGAAGAATTAGAATCGCTTCTCATCTCCTCACCAAAGATGATCATTCCACATGTCATGTCATCGTACTGATCAAGCAAATGTGAGATAATGCACCCAAAGCATCACATGGAAACAAAGTCAGCACGCCTGTGCTGTTTTTAAAGACACTATTTACTCTCATATTTGACTACAGGAAGGCAGTCGAGCATCAAGAATCATGTTAGGATGGAAATCTCTATAGCCTTGTGTTTACAAATTGCATAGCAGGTTATGAGAATAAATCTAGATGGAAAATAAAATTTTGCCTTACTTCCTTATATTTAAGACTATACATTATTTAAATCAGGGCTAATATTCAAACTATTTAACAACTAGTTGCCCACAGGGCCTTGATTAGTGAGACAGGACACAACTCTGGATGCTGCCACCTGAAGAATATCAGACCTGATTAAAATGCAGACACCCTTGGAAGATGCATCCATTGATGATCATCACCTTGGTCTGAATGAGCTTTTCAGATCTACCCAGGAGACTGGTTTTTGAAAAGACAGGGGAAGGAGTTTGAGCATCCAACTCCTAGACTCTACTGGGCAGAAAGGGCACTCACAAGTTTAACAAACCTCATTAAAAATAAATTATTGCCTGGGCGCCTGGGTGGCTCAGTCAGTTAAGCAAGCATCTGCCATCAGCTCAGGTCATGATCTCGGGATCCTGGGATCAAGCCCCACATCGGGCTCCCTGCTCAGCGGGGAGTCTGCTTCTCCCTCTCCCTATGCCCCTCCCCCCCCAACTTGTGCTCTCTCTCAAATAAATAAATAAAATGTTTTAAAAAATAAAGTATTGCCTGAATAATCCAGATTTTTTAAAGAGATTTTATTTATTTATTTGAGAGAGAGAGTCAGAGATAGCAACAGAGAGCATGAGTGGGGAGGAGAGGGAGAAGCAGGCTCCCCGCTGAACAGGAAGCCCGACGCAGGACTCGATCCCAGGACACTGGGATCATGACTCTAGCTGAAGGCAGATGCTCAACCAACTGAGCCACCCAGGCGCCCCTAATCCAGATGTTTTGCCACTGCGACTATTTTATAATTAGTGACACTATATTCTGTAAGAGAAGGAGAGATGTTATCCGTTAGCTTTCTAAAAGTGATTAATAGAATGAGATGTTTACTTCAGAATTAAAATACAAATCAAGCCAATGGCCTTTATTATAACTACAGAAACTGTAATCACAGAAACTACAGAAAAGTTCTGGTTTTTGAAATGCTGTGGAAGAGTCTTTTGTAACACATTTTTTATTTCTTTTTATTCACTCCTAGATTCATATACCTGAAAAGATACAGAAGAGGTCACCTTGACCATGGCCAGCCAAGCTAACATTGGGAAGCCGGAAGATAATCAGCCAATAAACCATCAAAGAGAATTATATTTTTAATGTAAAAGGAAATTATTCTGAATAAATCAACGATTTCTTTGTCTTAGCCATTTATAGTTAGAATGGAACCACCTTCCTTTTTAAAAAATTTCTTCTATAGAATTCAAAGACAACTCAATCTGACTTTCATTAATCAATTATTGTTGCTGTATGGAAGTGGCAGAAGAAAAGAAGTTTTAGAGAAACAGAACAGATTATCTGCATGAGTAATCTTCTAAATTACTAACCAAATCCTTTGTTTTCAGACATAGATCTCTGGATTGACCTAGAAGAATAAAAGAAACAGATATTTAAGTCTACATCTAGTAAATAGTATTTTTCATCAAACAGAAATTAGATTACCTAGACATGCTTGCAATATGTTTGAGAGCAGAAATATATTCTACCTCTAACTAAGGTCTATATATAGCCCTGAATTTTCCTGACCCTAGATGGCAAAGAACAGTTAATATAAGTATAATCTTGGCCTGGAAATTTCCATGCAATTTGCAGAAATTTCCATGCAACATTCATAAAACCCACACACACAAAAAGTGGGCCATTTTTACATGACTGTATCTCAAGATAATCAATATAGTTGATGTGGACAAGCTCTTTTTGAAATAATTCCATTCAATAAATACAGAAAGAATGATTGAATATAATCATGTACAATCCCCAGTGAAATGATAGATCTGGGCAGTAATCAACAATTGCTATTAAAACTTTTCATTGAAAGGCTGAAGGGCAACTTTGTGCTGGATGGATCAGTCTGATACCATCTGAACCCACTAAGCAAGTTCACAGTCATAAAACTACAGACAACCAGATATATGAGTTCCAAAGTAATGCAACAGGAAGCTTACAGTCACTGATGACCTACTTTTAAAATATATACACATGTATCAAACTTGAACATTATCAAGCCCTGAGATCTAACTAAAAAATTTACAGGAAACATAGGGGATAGAAGAACATGTTTTTTTTAAAAAAATACTACAATGATGCAATCAGCAAAATTCAAAAATATGGAAAATTCCTCAGAACAAACAATCCAGTTTCTTCAACAAATCAATGGAGAAGGACCTATGAATTAAGAGACACGAACTGAATGCATTGCAATGATCCTGTCTGGATCATGATTCAAATTAACTATTTTTTATTTATTTATTTATTTATTTATTTATTTATTTATTTATTTATTTATTTATTTGAGACAGAGAGAATGAGATACAGAGAGCATGAGAGGGAGGAGGGTCAGAGGGAGAAGCAGACTCCCTGCCGAGCAGGGAGCCCGATGCGGGACTCGATCCCGGGACTCCAGGATCATGACCTGAGCCGAAGGCAGTCGCTTAACCAACTGAGCCACCCAGGCGCCCCAAACTATTAAAAAAAGCCCTTGAGGCTCTCAGAAAAATTTTAACAGTGACTATATATTTGGCCATATTATACAATTTTTCTTATTTTGTTCTAGTGCAGTGTGGCACTGTGGTTATGTTTTTTTTTTTTAAATACAGTACTTACTGTATAGCAATATATATCAAAAAATGAATTATGTGTCTGGGATCTGCTCTAAAAAAATAGTGAGGGTTGGAGGGCTGGGAAGTCAAATAGGTAGAAATGAAATAAGATTGACTATAGGTTGACACTTGTTCAAGCTTGGTGATGTGAATTCATCATTATCTCCTCATTTGTGTATAATTGAAAATTTCCATAATAAAATGTCCAAAACAGAAACAGAGGATAAGACTACACTGACTCGATCGTGTTAATTACTTTATGCACTGGGTGAACACACGCGTGTCCTGTACATATAATTAACTTTGTGGTAGCTTGATTGTTTCCCACTATTTATATTCTTGGTAGTCATTAAATTAATGCCAAGTTCACCTTTCCTTAGGTTCAGGGTTGTAAGAAAAAAATCTGTATATATAATTTTTGTCTTTACCATTTTATTATTATTTTTTAAATTTGTCAATGCAAACACTTAGGACACCTCTTGGCAAAGAGTAAGTGTTCCCAAACAGCTATTTATAGTATTATAAGGTGAGGTAGGTGCAGAACAGCATTGAGATGTTATTCCCTTCAGGGGAGTGGTAGACAAGAGAATTAAGGAACTCGAGAGTCTTCAATTTTATTTTAATTGGTCATAATTAGAGGAGCACATTCACTGATTTTGAAAAATCCTAATTCAGTCAGCATCAGGTACTTTCCCTCTCATCCATTCCCCTCTGCCTCTCCATGTTTTGGTGTCCTCTGATCTATAGAAGCATCAATCATAAGCCAGTAGCTGTCATTTCATTTAAGTATTTTATTTAGAATTCCTTATCTGTGGATGTAATGAACAGCTAATAGGCAGCTCAGTTTTTCCCACTGAGATGAGCCCTGCCAAAAAACCCCTTCTTTACGCCTGTTCAGGCTTAAAATGCCACTGTTGTAGTTTAAATAGTTAACTCTGGCTAAAAGACAACAACCCTTGTCTGCCAGTGCTCTAAGCTGTTAATCATCCAATCACCTACTTCCTATGAGTGTGTTTTATATCCTTACTGGGAGAAAGCTTTGAGCAGGAAAGGAAGGAACGTACATGAAAGCACAGAATGCCTCGGGGGCAGGAGAGCAAAGCTGTCCAGAAAGACTCCACCCAGAAAGAATTTCACAGATTAATAGTTTGGTCTCAGACCACTCCAGAGTGCAAGGAAGCTATTCCGTATCATCAGCATCCAATCTGGAAATTTCCCCATAAACCAACTTCCGGCCCCTATGTATTTCCTGCTTATTAGTTAAAAGCCCATTACCTTATGCAACACATGTGTGCCACATCTTCCGGCAGCTTGATGTGCTGAATGTAAAGCCAAGCCTGACCTAAATAACCCAAATCTCTTTACAAACACATTTTTATTTGGATTAGAAGAACCCTTCGGAAGATTAATAGGTCACTGAGAGAAGCATGTTTTCGAGTAGGCTCCCACTTTAATGAGCCTAGTTTGAACACGTTTCTTCTTTGGAAATTTAATTTTCACCTCCCTGTGGACAGAAATGTCACAACACAGGTTTCCTATGCATCAGCATAAACAGATAAATGGTAGCAGAGTAAAACATACCTAGATTTGTACATGACAATTTTTTAAAAAGCTCTTTGACAGGAAAACCACTAAAATATTCCATTCAACATTATAGAACTAACAGAACATAAAGTTTTCAAAGTAAACTTGACTTACTTTCTTTTTGGTTGTGCATTCTCAAAATTAGGAACTTCCTGAAAAATAAAATACAAAATACAAAATAAAATAATACTACTCGAAGAAATCAGAAGAATTCAAGTATGGTTTGTCTTCGAGGATAATCCAAAAGTAGTTCATTTTGCCTTTTCCCAGTAAAATGACTGGTGTTTCCTCCCTGTATTTCAGTACTATGTCATAGAATCTCAGTTCAAGTTTGTTTATTTGTTTCTTTCTTTCTCTTTTTGTCTTTGTAACTTTGAGAGATGTAGAGTTCTTCCTTTATTAACCAGGGCTTATACCTTATTCTAAGCCCTGGTCAGTCAATAAGGCAAGTCTTTTAAATAAAAACATGCAATTAAATCCTCATAACCTCAAGTTTCCATTCCCCATCAACCCACCAACAGAGATACGCACTAGAGTATGCTAATTATATCACATAGTACTTTCCTTTGAGAAAATTTAATCTATCACAATATCCTGAGTATGTTGAAATACACCTGTGATTCATCTGGCCTTTCTCTTCAGAGCAACTGAATGTTGTGTAAAATCCCTTACACTTTTCGGGGAAGACTACGTCGCCACATCTTTCACCATCCTTGAAAGAGCTAAAACTGCTCCTAGGCACCTTTAAGAACCCTTCAGATTTTCTTGTTATCATCCATCTTCTCCTTCATTCAAAACCATTTATGTTTTTGATGTTCAAAGTGCTTTTTGAACATCTACTATATCATAGGCAACAGACCATGTTGTAGAGAGGTTTGATTGGTGTGGTAGGAATTTGTATAGTAAAGAATATTGGAACCAGTATTCCACATAGGGGGAAAACAGAAATGTGAAAGTGGGGAAGAGTAGTAAATGAAAATCAGAAAAAGGAAAATTGGTTTTATTATTCCAATGGCTGATAGTATCCGTCTGAGCACTGCCAAATCCAGGATAACTTGTCCCCTGGAGAGTAACTGAAAAGACTCTTTCTCTAACCCTTATTGTGTTTCTGTCAGGATTTAACTCTCAAGGACAATTTAAATTACCTATTTCAAGCTGCTGAGTAGAGTGTCACTGAAAATTCCAGATGCTGAAACACTCCATCCCTGAACTTGAGGAACAGGTTTTGCCAAGTTAAAATGCCTGGGGATCACCTGAAGGACAATGTCTAATAGGAAACAGGTAGGAGTAGGGGTAGATACTTGGGAATCAGGAACCAAACCCTGAGGTGAGGTGGGATATCAACAGACCTTTGAGGAGCTAATGGTCACACTGACCACTCCTTCAATTCTCTATGCTTTGTCATCATGTGTCCTAAAAAATAATTCATCTCTATCCATGGTCTTTTTATGAAATTCCCTCAGTGTTGGTCTGGATGGCTCCACACCTCAGCCTGGAAGCCAACTGTGTTCGTTCACCACCATCAGCAATCACACCAGCACTATGAAGGGTCATCAAGAAAGAGGATGGCCATCCATCTTTCTAGTAACACTTTCCTGTCACATATATTTGGAATTTAGCTGGGAAGGAGCAAGTTCCATGTTCACATAATCCATAAAATCTGGGCCAAATATGTCTCAATAATTAGAATCCACTGTTTTGAGTCTAATGAATTGTATGGATTTAGATAAATTTCTTTGGACTGCAAATCTCAGTCCTCAAAATAGTTTCCACCTGTTTTGACTACAGAGAAAGAGGTGTGTAGTCTAGAGTTAACCAATCCAAAAGGTCGACTTGCAATAAGAAAGATGAGACACATTAGATATCTTTTGTATTTTTAATCATGAAAGTCACAATACTTTTGAATTAACTTATTCTATCAGTAATTCATTATTTTGGTTTTTGTTTTACACGGGAAAGTTTATTTTGTGCTGCATGACAAATGCTACCAAAGAGATTAATTCCAGAGTACTCACACAACTTGTGTGCAACAGAGCTCTAAGTGTTTGAGCCTGGGACAGGGGGTGTATTATTCAAGAACGGTCTCCTGCTTCACTTGGGTGAAGCCTTTGACTAATAAGCTAATACAAGCAGGTATTGAGCCCACGCAAAACTGGTCAAATATGTGTGGCTGCTGATCATGGTTAAGAGGTACAGTTAGCTCTGGGCTGAGGTAAGGAGACATCTGGATTAAGACTGAAGGAATTTCATAAGACCAGGGATAGAGATTGGTTATTTTTAGGGCATATATTGGCACAACATTTTCTAGGGACTATCTACTTTGTTCTGTTTTACTGGAATCCGGGTTATCCAATTTTTACTTATGAATCACTTTGGTTTAGGAATTTTTTGTTGAAGAGTTTTTTTGTAATGGATACATTGAAAAAGATTTTGAGGGGTGCCTAGCTAGCTTAGTAGGAAGAGTATTGATCTCGGGGTTCTAAGTTCGAGCTCTGTGTTGGGTGTGGAGATTACTTAAATAAATAAAACTTTTAAAAAAAAGAAAAAAGAAAAAGATTTTGGGTTAAAACTTCTTTTAATCCCTAATAAGATATAAGATGTAATGTAGTTTTCCTTCAGCAACCTGCTTCCTGCAAGATGGCAGAGAGAGTCAAACACATTAAATGTGTGTCTGAAGTATGATTATATGGGGGAAGGGGATTACTCAAACAGGGCAACATCTACTTAATTAATAGTACATCTGTTCCCTGGGTGTTGCCTAGTTGTAGATTACTATTGAATTGGTTAAGCAATTTTTAGTACTGCTTGTACCAGACTCAAAGCAGCTGCTTTCCTTTCTGACTTCTGCTTACATAAGCAGACTGCTATGTATTCAGAGTTCAGACCCTGTATTCCTAGAGGGGCAAGTCAAGGAAAGACTAGATACAGCTTTATTTTTAGAGCTACATCTGTGTGTGTGTGTGTGTGTGTGTGTGTATGTGTTACTCTGAACTCCAAAAAGAAGACACCATTTCAGAGAGTCAATGAAATGATTCTGTCTAGTCCATTAATTTGACACTTGCCATAAATACCAGACAAAACTTGCTCCTGTTAGCCTTCATTTCATTATCCCCTAAATCAAGCACCAATCATTAGTCTTACCTTTCATTCACTAGGGAGTTTGTGGCTTAATTTAATTTTTACCCCTGGCAATTGTTAGGAAAATAAAAAATGAAATGTAGGCAAATTATTACAAATGGGCCAGCAGAAACTAAAGAATACGTCCAACATGTGTTATTATTCAAGTAGATGAGAGTAGGCTCTAGGAGTAACATTTTCACATAACTATGCAACAAGGTCGTATTAGGTCAAATGAAAAAAAAATTCAAAATGAATAAAGAGAAGAAGCCACTTAAGAGAAATTTTGGATACCTAATGCCATATTTCTATTCTCATGCAGTGGTTATGGTTGGCTGTCCTTTGGGGTTGAGTCTAATATGTGTCTGTTTCTTGCTTTATTGGTTTTTAAATCTTACTTTTTTTTTACAAAAAATATTTTTTAAAGATTTTATTTATTTATTTGACAGAGAGAGACACAGCAAGAGAGAGAGAGCACAAGCAGGGGAAGTGGGAGAGGGAGAAGCAGGCTTCCCACTGGGCAGGGAGCCCAATGTGGGGCTCGATCCCAGGACCCTGGGATCATGACCTGAGCCGAAGGCAGGCGCTTAATGACTGAGCCACCCAGGCGCCCCTTAAATCTTACTTTCAAATCACAAAGTCAAAAAGGAAAAATGAAGTGAATATGTCAGGGATTGTTGTTGCCTAACTAGTGGAAATGTGAAACGTGTTTCTGCACCAGAGAAAACTGATTGGCAGTAAATGATGGTGTAAATCCCATGGTGGACTTTTAAGACTGTAGAGATCTGACCTCTGATTCGCAGATGAGTAAACTGAGATCCCAAACGGTAAATTAACTTGTCTAGAGTCGTGCATATAGTGCTCTACTTTGATTAAATGTTAGTCATGCTTTCATTCTAATATTATCTTTTGGAATTGTGTAATTCGTTCATTCATACATTCACAGTTTATTCAACAAATATTTATTGAGCATGTACTATGTATCAGACACTGTTTTAGATGCAAAGAAGAATTATAAGTGGTCCTCTCAAATATTCAACCATCAGTGACTACTGATTTCAGGATCCTGTTGGAGTCTATGATTTTCTTAAAATCTTCATAAAATCCTTACACGATGCCAAACACATTGAAGATACTTATAGATGTTATTTCTCATTAAAGTCATTATTAGTTACATTGAATTCTAATATTGAAGCAAGAGTTGAACATAATACAAATACACACACACATATGTATACACATAACTTCTCATTAAAATAAGTTAACCCAATTTCTATTGTCCGACTCATTCTCTTGAGAGAATGAGGATGATTCACTTACATAACTGAAATGGTTTTACTAATATTAAAATACAGCAATTCCAAGAATGCCACATCCAAACTTAATGAGCCTGTTTCCAGACATTTCTTAGGTTCCTGTGCTTCAGTAAAGTTCCCACAGATGTTCAAAAAAGACATGGAAATTAATGGAAGTTCCTTTTTAAAAAAATCCTTAGAGACATCTGGCAAAGATGATTATAATGCTCCAAAGTTAATAAAATAGTTTTGCACCTAAAGCCACAAGAGAGAGTGTGTACACACACACACACACACACAGGCATACACATGAGCTATCAGCTCTGTTGTCAAAACACAGAGGAGGTTGGTGTGACTGAATTACAAACCATCACCCATGGGAAGGGGTCCTACTCCCCAATTTACAGATGAGTAAACCGAGGCACAGAGCAGTCGAGATTCTTGCCTAAGGTCACATAATTAGTATGTGGTAAGACTGGTATTTTATGCCTGATGTCTTAGCCAGGACACAATACTACTTCTATACTTGACTGCACAGCTGCAGAATCTACCTGTCATTTAGATCAGAGATCTCACAAATGAGCACTATTGGCCAGAGGGAGAGTGGCCATAAAAAAGCCGAGGAAATATAATGTTATTTCCCACTATTAAACAAAGAACTCAGAAAGTACACCCTTATCAAAGCACTAATATGAATAATTTAGTATTATTTGAAGACAAGTGCATAGACAGCACACTGATGTGTTTTAAAGGCACTAATCATTTTGTGGATGCTGCCGTCATCATCAAAGAATGCCCAGTAATTTATGACAGCACATTTAATTAAAAGTGGGCATTTCAGGAACTACTGAATTTAGATGACAGTCTGTACATTGGAGGTCCCCCAGTATATTACTATAATAATGTTACGGTCCTCAGGGAAAACAGATTTCATCCCCCCATGAGAATGCAATGAAGAAGAAGAAGCAATGTCAGCTCATCCTGATGGGAAAAGTAGACTTTCTTGCCAGCCCGTCCAGCTCCTGTCAAAGAGTAACAACCCTATATAGCTAATGAATTCTGATTTCCTCAAGAGAAGCAGGTGGTGTATGGCATCCCCACATGGCCTGTCATGTCAGGGCAGATCACAGAGCTTGCAGTGCCCGGAGAATGCACAGGTACTGTATCTAATCCATCAGGGACAGAGCTGGTAAATCACATAAAATTTTACCATTTGTCTACTGGTGTGCTAACTGAGCTTTCTATCAATCCTGAACTAACAAAGTCCTCTCACAGCGCTATAAATATCCAGGATGACAAAACAAGTTTCCTAGGGGATGGTTATTTGCATTATAAAAGATTCTTCCTTTACAAAAAGATTCCATTCCAGATTTCTTAAAAAAGAGAGCTTTTCTGAAGTATCTTCAAATGTGTTATGATTTATGAAATTATATTTACACAAGGTTTTGGGAAGGGGAATAATGCTTATTAAGTTGCTGCCATGTAGATCACTATCTTATTTCCTCCTCATAGCCACAAATGGAATGAGAGCAGAGAGCAAGCCAAATGAACTTGCGAGAAGTCCGGTAGGAAATGCGATGGGTAAAAATATGAAATTCCAACTTTACAATGAGAAAACACTGACCTGGCACTCCAGAACCTGGCTTGCTTCCCCAGGTCTGCTCCTCAACTGGGCAAGATCCAAAAATTCTCGCAGAGCTTCAGTCTCTGCATCCACAGAATAAGGTTGATGAACGAGAACTTTATAATCTCCTCCAGTAGAAACAAGCTAGGGTTCCTAATCTACAATATTTCAATCCAGAATCAGTACGGATGACAAAAGCTTTTAAGAGAAAATTCAAGTGAGAATGGGCTTTTTTGCTTTACAGCTTTTTCTTTAAAACATGATTAAAGAGAGAACCATGGCTTTCATTAGATTCAATTAGTAATTGTATCATAAGCTTAGGAAATAAAAAAGAGAATAAGGCATAATTAACCTTAATCTATTGATTTTATTTTATTTTAACATAAGTCTCTATTTATGAGAGGAGACTAATTAAAACCACCAGAAAGTGTTCACACAGGAATTGGTGGCCGAAGAATCACCGTATGTGATCATAGATATATTGGGTAAAAAAATAAAAATGCGGGGCGCCTGGGTGGCTCAGTTGGTTAAGCGACTGCCTTCGGCTCAGGTCATGATCCTGGAGTCCCGGGATCGAGTCCCGGGATCGAGTCCCGCATCGGGCTCCCTGCTCGGAAGGGAGCCTGCTTCTCCCTCTGACCCTCCCCCCTCTCATGTGCTCTCTGTCTCTCTCATTCTCTCTGTCTCAAATAAATAAATAAAATCTTTAAAAAAAAAAAAATGAAAGAACAGTGCCTTCTTTTTAATGAAGGTAATCTATGTTTTATATGTCAGCTTGTTAGGAGTCATTTTACAATCCAGAAATCAAGAAAAGGATTACATGCACTGTTTTGACACTGACTCCTCTTGTTCATAGCTTGATGAAGACCTAGCTGATGGAATGCCATTGTTAATCTCATTTTCTTTCTTTAGTGTCTATGTTATTAATAGCTCTGTCAATGCTGATGCTAATATGGAGACAGAACAAAAAACTCCCAATTTTAATAGTTTGGAGGCGAGTAAGAAATGCAGTTGAGTGGTTAAAATACCAACCTGAGAGTCACCTACCTTGACTTCTCCATTACTCACCTATTCTAAAATGACATGTCACATTTCAATGTGTCCATTTATCCATTTATAAGACACTTGGCTTTAAGTGCTTTTTAAGCTCTTTTGTGAAAGATGCTAGAATAGTGTGCGATGATAATGTCTTAACCACCTCCTTTCACCACTTTTAACTCTAGATCTTCCTTTAAATCTGAACTCTCATCTCTGTGGAACTGGCACCGTTAAACCACAAACCACAGTTATGTTTATAGAGATAACACCTATTAGTGATCATTTATTTTTGTGCCAACCACTGTGCTCATAATGTTAATTATACTGTTACTTTTTATTCTCAAATGATGAATAACAGTAACAGTTTCTTCATTCTATAGAAGAAATGGGGCTTGAAGAGTCTAAGGAACCTGTTCAAGATCACATATCAAGTAAATTTCAAAACTGGGATTTTTTTTTAAGGCTTATTTGATCCCCCAATTTTGTACTGCTGACAACTATATTATTTTTTCTTTTGAAATTCCTTCTGAGAATTCTTATAGAAGTCAGGCTTGATGCTTACAATACAGCATTTAATTACATAGCTATTTCTCTCTAGATATTTTGGGCATATGTATTTCTTACTGTAGTTGACATCTGTCATTCACTAAACCTAAAATCAATGTGTAGAAGAGGAAGAAGAGGAGGAAGAGAGAAAAAGAAGGACAGAGGAAGGAAGAAAGGATGGGAGGGCAGAAAAAACGAAAAAGAGAGAAAGAAGGAAAGAAAGAAAGAAACTTCTCTTGTTATAAGAATAAGATGTGGGGGTTTAGGTCCTGTCCACCACATCCACCAACCTAAGGCACTGATACAAAACTGACTAACATGGGGCAAAATACAAGCTATGGGCATTCATTTTTAATGTAACAAGTCTCAGCAGAGACAGTATGGCTCTGGAGCCTGCCACAGTGATAGTGTCTTCTTGATTTGGCCACTTCCTGATTATGACAGAAGCAGCAGCTCTCTTGGGTGGCAAATTCTGTAGTGTGCTTCTCAGAGTAATTCCTGCAAGCTCAGTTAGGTATCAACCTCCCAATAGTTCAGAGTTCTCTTTAACTTGTATTATATTCCTTTCTGATTAAATTAGCTAAATCCATGGATTTGATTATCTGCAAATAACTCTGATCAATAACTTGTCAAATTAATTTTAGTTCCTGTATTAGTTAAATATTGCTGTGAGGGTGCCTGGGTGGCTCAGTCAGTTAAGTGTTTGCCTTTGGCTCAGATCATGATCTCATGATCTGAGTTCTGGAATGTCAGCCCCACATTGGGCTCCCTGCTAAGCAGGGAGTCTGCTTCTCCCTCCCCTCTGCCCTTCCCCCCAACTTATGCTCACTCTCTCCTTCAAACAAACAAACAAACAAACAAATAAATAAATAAATAAATAAATATTGCTGTGTAATAAATTACTCCAAAATGTAATGGCCTACAAAAATAAGCATTTATTATCTCACACAGTTTCTGTGGGTCAAGAATATGGCCATGCCTTAGATAGGTCCTCTATTTCATGGTCTTTCACAGGGTTGCAGTCAAGTTGTTGGTCTAAAGGTCTGAGGTCTCATCCAAAGCTTAGCTGGGGAAAGGATCCTCTTCTAAGCTCACTTAATGATTGTTGGCAGCATCCAAGTTTTTGAGGGCTATTGAAATAAAGGCCTTGTTGGCTGTAGGCTGACTGTGGCTCTAGGTCCCTTTCCAACATGGGCCTCTGTAGATGGGATCTTGCTTCATCATGATGTTCAAGCCAAGAAGGTAATGGAGCCAGTCCGCTAGCAAGACAGAAGTCAGGGTCTTTTGTAACCTAATTATGGAAGTGACTTCCTGTTACCTTTCTGTTTCTCTGGAGAACATTGACTAATATAGCCAGGTTCATTAGAGGACATCTTAGAAGTCTGCCTTCTACAGCTCCAAAAGGAAAATAATAGTGTTTTATGTTAGACAACACTCCCCTTCCAAAATAATTAATTTCTTAATTTTTTTAAAGATTTTATTTATTTATTCATGAGAGAGAGAAGCAGGCACCCTGCTCAGTGGGAGCCTGACGCAGGACTCGATTCCAGGACCCTGGGATCATGACCTGAGCCAAAGGCAGACGCGTAACTGACTGAGACACCCAGGGGCCCCTTCACTTCCAAAATAATTTAAAATGTATTTAAGGAAACATTTTAGAGCAGCAAGGGGCCTTAGAGATCATCTAGTTTAAATCTATTACCTTGTAGAGTGGAAACAGATCCAGATAGTACAAGGACTTATTCAACACTCTTTAGGAACAGAGCTGAGGCAAGAACTGTTTTCTCTCATAATGCTCTTACCACTGACCCCTGAATTATCCCAAGGTGAAGGCTGAGAATTGCACTGGTGGCCTGAAGACTGATTATAGTACAGGAAACTCTTCGTGGGCAGATGAACTATTGGTCAGCAAGGTTGTTCTTGAGTTGCTCCTCCCATAAGTGGGTAATGGTTTTGTGCTGGTGCCTCCTCACCCTCCAACCCAGATTCCTTAATGATCAATGGCACACATAGCCAAGACAGCAGGCTGGGGTCATGGATGCTGCCAGTGGCTATGGAGCACAGCAAAAATAACTGGCCATATGGGGATTAAACCCCTGACCTTGGCCTCATTAGTGCTGAGCTCTAACCAACTGTTAGACATGTATTGTATTGTTTGTCTTTAAAGCTACCTTTGAATCTGCTATATTACTTTCTCATTAACATCTGGTGGCTGGGAACAATTTAATTGATTTCCACAGTGCTTTTTATCAGTACAGAATGTTGATGAGTGATTAAACTTGCATTTTAATAATATTTAAGTTAAAATGAACTCCCCCAAACCAAAACAAAAACCAAAAAAACACCCTGAAATAGGAATTAGGCAAACAAGAGCCCATGATAGATTTTCTTGTTCACTGCTGTCTACACATGATGGGAAATCTAGGGTTGAATTGTCAAACATTGCACTCAACCTGAGTGTTCATGATTTGAGGCAATTTGTGGAGATTAAAATCTTGGGTGTTCTAATGCATATCAACAATAAATCCTGTTGCTTCTTCTTGTCCAGCCCAGTAAAAATCAATGCTTTTAGGTAAAGAGTGTTGATTACAAATTATTTTTGAGCAGTTATTTTAAAACGACATCCGAGCTCAAGTGAGAGTTTGACTTAAAGTCATTTAATCAAGGATATTAAATTAAAGGATCACTCTGCCCTGGTGTGATAGGTTGCAGAAGGAAGGAAAATGAACATTAACATGCATTATGCCAGGTGCTTAACGTGTGTTATAACATTTGATCCTCACTACAAACCAAGAGGCAGACATTTTTAGCCACATTCTATTGCTTAGGAAATTTAGGGTCAGAGAAGTTCAATAACATTGTCAAGGACACACATTTCTCAGCGCCTAGGGAGCAAGAATAAACTCGAGTCTATTAACTGCATTGCCCATCTCAAGTTCTTTCTGCTATGTTCTCTATATCATCAGATTATATTTAGCATATATATTACAAGATCGGATTCTTTATCCTCCTGTCTTCTGCTCCTCTTCACTTCTTATCTCCCAAAAGCACTCTGCCACTTACCTGTCTCTTGCCTTCTCTAACTCTTGCGTATACACACATTCATACCTCTCTCTCTCTCTCTCTCTCTCTCTCACGCACACTTCTGGCACAGGGGCCAAAGGACAAGATCAGTATTTGGGAAGCCAGAACTCCAGTCTTGACTCCATCTATCTCTCCATACAAGTCACTAATCTCAGTTTCCTCATTGGATAACACACCTGTTCCCTATTGTCTCATCTCCTTCTGCAAGTATACAATTAAATGTTTATCATCAAGTATTTTTATACGTTAATATCTATACTTCCTTAAGTGAAGTGGAGTATGATATTATCTGGTTACTTTGATGCCTCAATACCACCAGCAGTTTTCAAGCCTCTCATCCTGCCCTGCCCAATACAGAAGCCATTACTAGCCTCATGTGGCTATTGAGCAATTGATAGATGGCTGGTGTGACTGAGGAACTAAATTTTAATTTAGCTTAAATTAATTTTAATTTAGAAACTGAAGCTGGGTACAAAATACACAACCTTTATGATTTCACTTTAACCATCGACACTTTAGCATCTGACTTAAGATGTATAAAATACAGGCAAAAGTCTTAGTTTAAAAACAAGAACGTAAAATGTTTCATTAATATTTTTTATTAATTACATCATTTCTTTTTAAAGTTTTTCATTGTGACTACTAGAAAATTTACAATTATATCTGTGGATTGCATTATATTTCTACTGGACGGGGCTACTCTAATCCTTTCTTATTGATAAGGTAGACCCAGAGGAGGGTCTAGATGTACGTGTCTTCAGGTGATCCTGAAGCCCAGCTGCTCTTGAGAACAACTGCCAAAAGTCGTAGCAAAGTCTTTTTATAGCGGCTCTTTTGTTTGTGATTCAGGTGTTTTGTTTTGTTTTTTAAGATTTTTTATTTATTTGAGAGAGAGAGAGAAGGAGTGAGAGAGCGCATGAGCAGGGAGAGGGGCAGAGGGAGAGGGAGTGAGAGAATCTCAAGCTGACTCCACCATGGGGCTCGATCTCAGGACCCTGAGATCATGACCTGAGCCAAAATCAAGAGTCGGACGCTTAACTGACTGAGCCACCCAGGTGCCCCCGTGGTTTAGTTTTTACTGTAATAGTATTAGTCTTTTTTTTTTTTTAATCATTCCTCTCCATCTTAACTGGAAAAAATCAGAAGTCTTAATTTATCACCACTTTATAAGACCCAAATATTACAGAAGAGTTGTAACTCATTTTAAATGTTAGGATAATACTGTAAGCCTGGAGTAGGGATGATGTAAATTATTTTCTACAGAGACAAAGGAGAGCCACCTTCAGAAAGCTAGCCATCCTCCCTGTCCACAGCAAAGGAGTTCCAGAGGTGAAAGGGCACTGATTTTCTTTTTTTGTTTTGTTTTTTTGAGGATGGTAATGCCAATTATAATAAGTACGAGAAGTCTCAGAAGGAAGGATGGTGGACATAGTAGAATAACACTTAACATCTCCTCACCTTCCTTCTGGTGTGCCTTCATCCACCAGAGGCCAAAAGGCTAAAAACCACATTCTACAAGTTTCCTAAAGCCTGGAGAACAGATATAATTTAAGTCTGGCAGAATATAAGCATCCATGTGACATTTGAAAGGTGGGATGTGACGTGGAGGCCACCATCCTATGTTAAGAGATGAGTGAAATTCCATTTATCCTAATGTATCTGAAATATTCTCATTTCAACAATTAACATAAAAATTGTTAATTAAGCTGTTTTATACTTTTCTCATACGAAGTCTGTAAACTATGGTATGTATTTTACCCCTCCTGCCATTCACATTTGGACCAGCCCCTTTTCAAGCACTCAGTTGCCCCTTGTGTTTGTAACTGCACAGCTCTAGGGGTCAGTAAACTTTTCCTCTGAAAAGCCAGATAGAAATATATTAGGCTCTGGGGGTCAGAGGCAATTTCTGACAGTCTTCTTTACTTTTTTTTTTTTTTTTAAGATTTTATTTATTTATTTGACAGAGAAAAGACAGAGACAGCGAGAGCAGGAACACAAGCAGGGGGAGTGGGAGAGGGAGAAGCAGGTTTCCCGCTGAGCAGGGAGCCCCATGTGGGACTCAATCCCAGGACTCTGGGATTGTGACCTGAGTTGAAGGCAGCCGCTTAACGACTGAGCCACCCAGGCGCCCTTGCTTTTGTTTTTAAGCAAATCTTTTAAAATGCAAAAGTGGCTCTTAGCTCATGGGCCATAAAATCCAGGCCCCCTCAGGCTGCAGTTTGCAGCCTTTCTCAGGTTCTTCAACTTCTGCACTAAATCCTTCCTGCATGTGGAGAGGAGGAGGATCAAGAGGAGATTGTCTTCCAGCAACAGAACTCAGCTGAACCTATACAGGGGATTGTTCTCATTCTATAGAGAAGGACACCGAGGTCTAGAGAATTTGAGCAACTTTCCCAGGTCAAATAGCTGGTAAGGATGAGAACTCCTATTTGCCCAACTCTAAAGCTCATGCTTTTCGACACTGCATCATACATACTTCATTATTTAAAAAAAAATTTTTTATTTAAATTAAATTAGCCAACATAGTACATCATTAGTTTCAGATGTAGTGTTCAATAATTTATCAGTTGCCTATAACACCCAGGGCTCATCACATCATGTTCCCTCCTTAATGCCCATCACACAGTTACCCCAGCCCCCACCCACCTCCCCTCCAGCAATCCTCAGTTTGTTTCCTATAGTTAGGAGTCTCTCATGGTTTTTCTCCCACTCTGATGACTTCCCCTTCAGTTTTCCTTCCCTTCCCTTATGATCTTCTGTGCGGTTTCTTATATTCTACATATGAGAGAAGCCATATGATAATTGTCTTTCTCCGATTGACTTATTTCACTTAGCATAATCCCCTCCAGTTCCATCCATGCCAATGTAAATGGTAAGTATTCATCCTTTCTGATGGCTGCGTAGTATTCCATTGTAGATATGAACCACATCTTCTTTATCCATTCATCTGTTGATGGACATCTCAGCTCTTTCCACAGTTTGGTTATTGTGGACATTGCTGCTATGAATATTGGAGTGCAGGTGCCCCTTCGGATCACTACATTTGTATCTTTGGCATAAATACCTAGTAGTGCAATTGCTGGGTCATAGGGTAGCTCTATTTTTAACTTCTTGAGGAACCTCCATACTGTTTTCCAGAGTGGCTGCACCAGCTTGCATTCCCACCAATGGTTTAAGAAGGTTCCCCTTTTCCTCATCCTCACCAACATTTGTTGTTTCCTGTCTTGTTAATTTTAGCCATTCTGACTGGTGTAAGGTGGTGTCTCATTGTGGTTTTGATTTGTATTTCCCTGATGCCAAGTGATGTGGAGCATTTTTTCATGTGTCTGTTGGCCATTTGTATGTCTTCTTGATGGAGAAATGTCTGTTCAATACATACTTCATTATTAAGACTTCCTTTAGCTTGATTAATGGAACTTCACTGATCCATTCATTTTGCTTACAAATATTTATTGAATGAATATTTGTGCAACATATAAATAATAGGGACATTGCCCCTACTCCACACCCCAATTTAAAGCTCATTTTGAAAAGGCTTAAATTTCTTACCAATTTAATTTATGGGTTACAAAATATAAGCGAAAATTGACAATTATTTGCTTACTTCAGTCAATACAGACAGCAAACTGGATAATTCAGGACCGATCCAGTTAACCCCCAATTGGCAGAGGTACAAACATTTTTTTTTAAAAGATTTATTTATTTATTTATTTGACAGAGAGAGAGACAGAGAGAGAGGGAACACAAGCAGGGGGAGTGGGAGAGGGAGAAGCAGGCTTTCCGCTGAGCACAGAGCCCAATGTGAGGCTCGATCCCCGGCCCCTTGGGATCATGACCTGTGCTGAAGGCAGATGCTTAATGACTGAGCACCCATGTGCCCCTGAAGTCTTGTATTTTAAATTGATTTATCTTTGGACCAGCTCTCCATTACCAGCCCCTCATGGAACTGCAATTAAAATGGAAGCTGGATATTTCAGATGTTCCTCATTTAAAATCCCAAAATACTGAATAGACGTTTTTCCAAAGAAGACATGCAGATGGCCAATAGACACATGAAAAGATGCTCAACATCACTCATCATCAGTGAAATTCAAGTCAAAACCACAATAAGATATCATCTCACACCAGTCAGAATAGGTGGTCTCAAAAGGACAAGAAATAACAATTGTTGGCGAGGATGTGGAGAAAAGGGATCCTTCCTGCACTTTTAGTGGGAATGTAAATTGGTATGGCCACTGTGGAAAACAGTATGTAGGTTCCCCAAAAAATTGAAAATAAAAATACCATGCGATCTAGTAATTCCCCTTCTGGGTATTTACCCAAAGAACATGAAAACACTAATTCAAAAGGATACATGCATACCTATGTTTATTGTAGCATTGTTTGTAATAAACAAGATAAGGAAATAACCTAAGTGACCATCAATAGGTAAATGGATAAAGAAGATGTGTTATATATATACACAATGGAATATTACTCAGCCATAAAAAGAACAAAATCTTGCCATTTGTGACAACAATGAGACACCTAGAAGGTAATTATGCTAAGTGAAATATGTCAGACAGAAAGACAAACACCATTACTTATATGTGGAATCTAGAAAACAAAACAAACACATGAATAACAATAACAGAAAGAGAGACTCATAAATATAAAGAATAAACTAGTGGTTACCAGAGGGGAAGCGGGCAGGGGATAGACAAAATAGGTGAAGAGGATTAAGAGGTATACACTTCCAGTTATAAAATAAGTTGCAGGGATGAAAAGTAGAACATAGGGAATATAATCAATAATATTGTAATAACTTTGTGTGGTGATAGATGGTTACTATACTTATCATGGCGAGCACAACATAATGTAGATAATTGTCAAATCACTATGTTGTACACCTGCAACTAATAGTATATGTAAACTATACTTCAATTAATTTTTTTTTAATTTTAAAAATCCTCAAATAAACTTCTTTCCCTTTAATACCTATTCAACCCTTAAATGTGAACTTGATCTACACTGGATCATCTCCTCTGGGAGTCTGGATTATCTTATATATAAGATCTATATAACTATATGCATCTATATAACTCCATACCTTGTTTAGAACAGTGTTTTCTACCTCACAAAACTCCTAATAAATATGAATAAATAAAACATGTTTAAGGGAAGCCAGGAAGCCTAGGATTCTACTCTCATTTTGATTTTTCTTTTCTTTTCTTTCTTTTTTGTTTTTTAGAGAGGGAGAGAGAGTAGGGGGGAAGGAGAGGGAGAGGGAGAGAATCTTAAGCAGGCTCCATGCTGAGTATGGAACCCAGTGAGGGTCTTGATATCACAACCCTGAGATCATGACCTGAGCTGAAATCAAGAGTCAGACATTTAACTGACTGAGCCACCCAGGTACCCCAGATTTTTCTTTTCAATTCATATGACAAATGATATTTTTAGTATGGGCTATTAATTTCCACTGTTAACAACTAGATATGCTGTCTGGTTGCTTCTAAAGAGTCTGAGTATGAGAGCACCTCTCCTCTCTGGGAAGATTACAGATACATTTGGGTTGAGGACTGGGAGCTTGAGATATAACTCCATGAACTTTAGGGGTGTTTTTATAATATTTCTAGAACATGAATCAAAAAGAATACTTTTTTCTGATACTATCAAGACTAGTCCAAAACTTTTCTTCCCTTGATTTAGGGGGGAAAAAAAGGAAGTGAGAATACTAGGGAAAAAAAAATGATCCATTCTTCAGAGGCTCAGAGAGAAAGTTCTAAATCACTAAATGTCATTTTTTTAAAAGACTGATTTCATTTTATCCAAGCTATGGAATCATTTTTATTAGAAATAAAATGTCAGGGGCGCCTGGGTGGCTCAGTTGGTTAAGCGACTGCCTTCGGCTCAGGTCATGATCCTGGAGTCCCGGGATTGAGTCCCGCATCGGGCTCCCTGCTCGGCAGGGAGTCTGCTTCTCCCTCTGACCCTCCTCCCTCTCATGCTCTCTGTCTCTCATTCTCTCTGTCTCAAATAAATTAAAAAAAAAAAAAAAAAGAAATAAAATGTCAGTGGTAATTTGAAAGGACTGGTACAATTTAACAACTAATAGTAGAATCAGGGGTGCCTGGGTGGCTCAGTCGTTAAGCGTCTGCCTTCGGCTCAGGTCATGATCCCAGGGTCTTGGGATCGAGCCCCGCGTCGGGCTCCCCGCTCTGCGGAAAGCCTGCTTCTCCCTCTCCCACCCCCACCTGCTTGTGTTCTCTCTCTGGCTGTCTCTCTCTCTGTCAAATAAATAAAATCTTAAAAAAAAAAAAAAAAAGAATCAATGGTTGAACTGGTTGCCTTTCAAAAGTGTATACACACACGCACATACACATTTATGCTTATATGTATGCATAAATTTTAAAATTAAATATGGAGATATATATCTATATATATGATATGCATGACTATATACATATATGTGTGTGTGTTCTATATATACATGGAGAGAGAGTTGTAGCAATTTAAATCATGTTTTCATTATTCTCATCTATTTTGCAATGTAAGGAAGTTTGATAAAAATTCTAGTAGACTGCTTGGCCACGAACTTGTTTATTTTTCATGCATATTTATTAAACTAACACATTTAAGGAAGTATCTTCAGGCTCTTCAGCCTATTCAATTTTTCTTTTTAATTATAGAGTAAAAATGCTTACAAACATTTTGCAATGTCAATTGAGAGTCTCCATGTAAGTCTCACTCTCTCACATTAATATGTAAAATGTATTGCTGCTTCCTCTTCTGCATATCTGTCAACATCAACATCTTCATGGATATTGAAAAGGGTATGATTGAGGGAAGAGTTTCCACTACACTAAATTTTTTTGGATTATTTTTACTGACTGAGACTTATTATTGAACTTGGTTGCTAACTAATGTGACATTGCTTACATCTGTAAGCTACACAAAAAGGTTTTCAAAGAATGTCCCCCAGGAATAAAACGGGTAGGTATGAAGGTAGGTATAAAACTTGAAGGTACTTTTCTGGATTTGAATCCTGGGTCATCCTTTTTTTAATTGGGAAAGTTATGTAACCTTTCTCCACATTTCTTTTTTTTAAGATTTTATTTATTTATTTGAGAGAGAGAGGACACAGAGGGAGAGTGAGAGGGAGAAGCAGGCTCCCCGCTGAGCAGGGAGCCCGATGCAGGGCTCAATCCCAGGACCCTGGGATCATGACCTGAGCCAAAGGCAGATGCTTAACCGACTGAGCCACCCAGGCGCCCCTTTCTCAACATTTCTGAACCTCTCTAAAGTTATTGTGAGGATCAACACAAATAATGTCATATATGACATCACCTACTTATAAAAAAGGACTCGGATATTAATCTTTGTGTTGTTATTGGGGAAAAGTATGATCATTCCCTATAAGTATAGGGAAGTTCTTTATTTGTAGCAGACATAGGATGTTTTGTATTGTACTAAGCCACAAGAGAAGCAAAATAAGTTCGTTAGTATGGGATTAATTTAAATACAGCACAATCAACTATGAGAACAGCCAGCACTGTTAAACAGGGACAGGGCCAATTTTGCAGAGCACTGAGAACTCTCTGCCTCTAGTAATTATAAACATAATTCAAAAAAACTATCTGCATTTGCATTCTAGTAATACTCATGCTTTGTAAGTTCACGGTGTGTGTCCATAAATACAAAGAGCAGCTTAGTAAAGTGGTTAGCACGGATTTTAAAGCCACCACTGGTATGCTGCTGTTGGCACTGGAGATAATGAACAAATAAATATTCAGGTATTGTAAGCCTATTATTAAACCACTGGTAGCTCGACAATGACCACGGTAGAAGCATTTACACCCAGGCAATCGGCAAATGCTACAAATCTGGGGTTCCCTCCCTCCATCCCAAAGACCTGATTACCAGTACCCTAGTGATGAACTACTGAGGCAGACCCATATATCTTTAATTGCCAGCTTTAACACTTCATGGTATATAGCCTTTAGCAAGTTATTTTGCTTTCTCTCCTGCAGTTTCCTAATCTCGAAAAAGATATATTTCTTTGTCCTAAGGTTGCTTTGAGGATTAACTGAGTTAACTTATGTAATACATACTCTATAAATGGCAGTTTATATTAATAAGCTAAAATCATGAAAGAGACAACAATGAAGAGAAACTCAGAAACCAAAAGTAAATGAAGAACTTTCAGTGGTTTCTGCTGTATTAACCGGTATCATGAAGCAAGTGATCCTAAATATATAATAGAGGAGCAATCCACAAAACTCGAGGCTTCACTCACCATGAAGAGACTGTCGTGTGCTTTTCCACTCTCTGCAAAAGGTGAGATAAGAGAACCAGTCCTGACAGAGGTGCTTTCTCGGTTAGTTTGTTGCTCTGGGACTGGCTCACATAAGCTGTCCATGGAGCCTTCCTGCAATAAAAGAGATTTATGAGGCAAAAAATAAAATGATATTTCCTGGAAAAGTCTTCCTTTTTAAGATTTATTTACTTATTTTAGAGAGAGAGAGCACACAAGCAGAGGGAGGGGCAGAAGGAGAGAGAGGGGGAGAGAATCTCAAGCAGACTCCCCGCTGAGCGTGAAGCCAGATGCCGGGCTCCATTTCACGACCCTGAGATCATGAGCATATAAGGATAATGCGAAAACACACAGAACATTCACGTAGAAGTGTGGAAGGTATATTAAGATGTTACAACACAAGATTAATAGGTATTCTAGAAAAATAAAATGACAGAATTTCCTTGTCAGTTCAAGAAAAGCTACAGACCAATTTTACTTATAGTTTTAAGAAATTCTAAATGAGATGTACACATTTAAATTTAATTAAATTGAAGCCTGCTTCTCGCTCTCCCACTCCCCCTACTAGTGTTCCCTCTCTCGCTGTGTCTCTCTCTGTCAAATAAATAAATAAAATCTTTAAAAAAAAAAAATACACCATGGTCAATCAGTATTTAATATGGGAATATAAGGATGTTTCAACATTTAGATGTCTTTTAAAATATTAAACAGGAAATTTATTGAAATTTATTGAAATAATAAAGGTATTTGAAAAATTTATTATTCACCTGTGATAAAATCTTAGCGAGTTGGGAAAAGACAGGACTTCCTTAACCTCAGTAGGATTATTTATCAAAAGCCTCGGGAAGACTCAATTAGGAGTAATACCTGAATGTGAGAAACAGGTTTAGGTGTCTGCTGTTATGGCATTCTTACTTGTCAATGTGACAAGAAGATAGAGAAAAGCTGAGAATGATATAATTACCAAAGAAGAGGAAAACTTACAGATTATCTGTATGGGAAATCTAAGAAAAAAACATAGACTACCAGAATTTTTTTAATTCAGCAAAATTATTTACTTGCAATATCAATATCAGGAAGTCAATAATGCATCTATAAATCAGCAGAAACAAATTAGGAACAAATAATCACAACAGCAACCAAAATTCTTAGATCCCTAGCAATAAATTTAGTAAAAGATGTGCATGAATTTTATAGAGCAAATTATACAATATCTTAAGAGTCCATAAAAGAAAACTTGAATAAATGAAAAGCTACACATGTTTGTGGATGGGAGGACTCAACTCCATAATTAAGTCAATTTCCCCTAAAGATGATGTGAGATTAAGTCCATTTTAACCAAAATCCCATCAAAGATTTTCATATTATTTGAAATTTACCTAGAAGCGCAAAGACTTAAAAAGTCCAAATTTTGAAGAAGGACAAGGAGAGGGAATTCTGTTGAATAAGATGTCTCCCTTAGCATTAGAATTACCCTAATAAAAGAACAGGTATAAGGAAAGGGGTAGAGATAAACCAAAGGGATAGAATAGAGTCCAAATAAAATAGAGGCAGCATTATTACAAATCACTGAAGAAATGGTGCAGGGATAATTGATTTGTAACTTTACTGGGTTACAAAATCGTGTTAAACTCAGTAACTATACAATGAGCTCAATAAGAAAATCATCCTGCTTCTAATGAGCAAGTCTTCTAAAAGCCTTATCACAATGTTAAAACTGTAAGAAAAATTCTGGAGTCAGAGTGGCATACATAAAAGGATATCCCTGCCTCCCTTTTGAAAGACCCCATTTCGAGTTTATAGATCCAAGATAACAGCGATCACCTTTAATGGATTATTTATAGGATCCTTGGTTCAGAATGGGTAGTTCATTAAGTTTGCTTTATTATTTCTCTTAAAAACCCCATTTACTAAAAGATTTACAATTTCCCCCTACACTTAAATAAGAGAATGCTTAACTCTTTCTCTGGCTTTCTTTAGTGGTAATCTTTACTTGATGCTTAATATTTAAAACCACCTCCTTCCTACAGATTTAAAGATCGATATAGAAATATACACCTCTACTTTTTAATTCTGAAATCATTCTTTCCACTAAATCAGTGATTTTTATTCTCTTTATTTTAAATGCCTGTCCCATATGTTCACATTCCTACAGGCACAGACAAAATGTTTTGAATTATGCACAAATTCCTGGCGAAAGCTGTAACCCCACCCCTTTGTCACAGCTCATAACAGCACAGTAGGGTGTCACAACACCCTGGTTGAGAGCCCATACGCTAAACAATTTTATTTATTTACCCCACAGGAAGAAATAAAAAGCACCTAAAATAGTTTTGATTTTTTTCCAAGTACCTTGTGGACATTTTATTATGAAAGCCATTAACTTTGACAAACTTTGGAATGCCTGAACAAAATATTTCAGTGTTCATGATGGTTCCGTCTAATCAAACATGTTTCCAAACAAGAAAATGTTTAAGGACAACTTTAAAACATGGAAAAGAGTTGCAGTCAGACTGAGTCCATGAGGCATAGCGTTGAAGCAATCCTTTTGGAGTACATGCTCCTTTCCCTCTATTGCAGAGAAAGACAGTGATGCTCATTAGATGGTTAGATGTCTTCAATAGCAGGACTAAAAACGTATGCCACACTATGCTGAGCCATGCTATGTTACAGTAACATTAGCATACTGATTATAGAGCCATTCCGAGTGATTTCGGAACGCCGTCCTCTCTGCTGCTACACTGCCTATTTCCATAGGAAGTATATTCACATAAATTGCATATAGCTCTTTTAGATCGACTAGAAAAGAATGCACAATACCACTTAAATCACCTGAAATGGGATTTCTCTAGTCAGATTTATCTGGCACAAAGCAAAGTTGAGCACCGGCAATTATTTTGTAAATTGGGACTATATAGGCAATCAGAACTCGATGATTCAGCCTGCCACAACTCACAATTGCATTTTATTTTTCAAGATGCTCCAAGATTAAATCCCTTATCTTGGCTTAAAATGCCTCCTGTTTAGGTATTACAACCTATGTCAGCACCATCTCTAGCACTACGTTAATCTTATTTGCAATTTGGAAAGAAAACAAACATCAAGGTAAACCATTTTATTTCCACAAATGACAGGGATCTCCCATCCATATCTTGAAAAACCAATGAATAGGCATAATGTACTGCTGTAAACACAGATAGAAATGAATAAAATTATTTTTGAAATTCATTTTTAGCATTGGCAGATGGTCACAACTGCAGGTTAGAGTTATAAAGTATTTCCAGATCTATGACTACCTGCTAACTTTCACTGATCCACTTCAGGCTAAACCAAAAAAAAAAAAAAAGGTAATAATGTAAAAAAGAATTTGAGAAGTGCTTATACCCTTGAATGAGCACATCTGCAGGACTGGAATAATCTATTGTACCTCGCATTTACAGTACTGTCTGACTCAGAAAGCTGCCTCCATGGTAATTTAAAACATTAAACGGAATTCATTATTCAAACAGTAAAGAGGAAATTTTGATCTCTAGGATATCTCAGAGCAAGGCAAGTAACCTAAATGCAGCATATTTTGCAAAAATTTTTCTCATATTTATAATAAATAAAATAGTTCCTCAAAAATACCGTTTATATTTCTTAGAAATTCAGCATCAAAAAAAAAATTCAGCATCAAAATGTTAAATAACTAGTAATTGTTTCAGATAAATGTATATATATATATATTTTTGTTAAATTACTTGCCTCTGAATGAGTTGGCTTAAGTGCTTTAATAAAAACATCCTTTTCTTCTTTCTGATGTGGATTTTTTTTATGAGACCCTAAATGTATTAATTAATCACCACATAGGAAGTTTAGGGTATCCCTAATTCCATTCCTTTTAATTGATACAATAAAATAAAAATGTGGATATCAATGATGCATGTAAAGAAACTCACCAGTGAAAAGCAGAAAAGATTCATTTTGGTAGGCTTCGGTCCCTTGTTGCTGTGCCTGAGAATGTGATCACCCCTTGTAGCTCTCTCTTGGCTTCACAGCTGTTTGGGCAGTTCTCATGGGAGATTATCACAGAGTAAAATCCCTGCCATAATCCAGGGGATTCAGAGACCAGGATCAAATAAGATAGGTCTTTATTGAACAAACAATTTTCTAAACTAATGAGGAAGCCTGAATAATAAAATGAGAGAAGGAGACGTACCATGTTCTGTGTAAACAGATTTCGAAGGTGGCAATAATATTACTAAAATCTGAAGGAAAACTGCAGTGAAAACAATCATAGACCTAGCTAACTAAATTGAAAAGATGAAGCAAACCTTGAACAAAAAGACCACCCTTCAATATAAAAGTAGCACCTTCCCTTCAAAGGTGGTAGGTCAAGGCCGTGTCCCATGTGTGCCTCTCTATCTCCATCACTCTATTACCTTCCATTAATTAAAAAAAAAAGTTGGATCTTTTCTATGACAAGGTACTGAAATAAGTACTTTTTATGGTGGTAAAATAGACATAACAAAATTTACCATTGTAACCATTTAAAAATGCACAGTTTTGTGGCATTAAGTACATTCACATTGTCATTAACCATTACCACCATCCATCTCCAGAACTCTTTCGTCTTGGGAAAAGTGAAACTCTGAACATACTAAACACTAACTCCCCATTCCTCCCTCCTCACCAGCCCCTGGCATCCACCATTCTACTTTCTGTCTCTATGAATTTCTCTCTTCCACTAAGTACCTCATGTAAGTAAAATCATACAGTATTTGTCCTTTGGTGACTGGCTTATTTCTCTCAGTATGATGTCTTTGAGGCTCACCCATGTTGTAGTATATGTCAGAATTTCCTTCTTTTTTAAGACTTTTAATATTCATTGCATGTATATACCACATTTTGCTTATCCGTTCATCTGTTGTTGGACACTTGGGCTGCTTCTACCTTTCGGCTTTTGTAAATAATGCTGCGATAAACAAGGCTGTACAAATTTCCAGTGTCTCTTCTTTCAGTTCTTTTGAGTCCATATCCAGAGATGGAATTGCTGGAAAGTTCAATTTTCATCTTGCAAATATGCTTCTTCTTCAGCTGGTCCTGGACTTATTTTTCCTTTAAATAACATTTATTTCTAATACCCTCAGAAAAGGCATCTATAGTTGTCCCTTGTTCTTTAATTAGGAAAGCCTGGAAAATTACATTGGCACCTTCTGCTTTTAAGACTGTTGTGAGTTAGGAATGCTTTGAATTCCAAGTAACAGATTACATATCTGAGGATGCTTCCTTAAGAAGAGTTACTCTTCTCATATAAGGATTGGTCTGTGCATTGACAACAGCTGGTATTGATGCAAAGGGTCAGTGAGGTCAGTAATAGTAACTTTCTACAGTTCCCCTGCCTTCCCTTCATGTTCTGAAGATGGATGCAGAACCTCAGAGCATGAAGTCCTCACACAGTTGCTTTCAAATGAAAAAAGTACATCATCGGCACCATTGTAAAGCGGTCTTCCATGTTTGGCTGCCTTCTATTATTCCTCCCAATAGCCACCATAGTACCCCTGTAAGTTTCTCCATTCTGCATGCTTTCCCCAAGTTAGTACTTTGGGGGAGTATTATTTACAGTGTATCCTGAGAAGATGTGATTATTAAAATTTAATCAAAATTGAAACTGGATGAGACTAGAACTTTGAGTCTCTTTTAGGGACTATAATATTATTTCAAGACCGAATATTTTAAAAAATTGATGATGAGCTTTTCATACATACTCAAAAGTGGAGTTCACTAATCCCTTCATATTCCCATCAACTATATTCAAAAATTATCAAGATATAACAACAGTTGCTAAATCTATCCCATTTTATCCTTATCATTTTTCCTTCCTGCGCAAGTATTTGAAACCCCAGACATCATGTCATTTCACTCCTACATGCTTCACTTTGTATCTCTAAAATTTTTTTGACATTTTCTTAGATAATCAGAGTGCCATTGTTACACTTTAAAATTATTCCTTGATAACTTCAAGTACCTCCCCGTGTCATTCCCCCCCCACAGAGAGATGGAGTCTATTTCTCCAATTCCTTCAACGTGGGCTGAAGCTGTGACTACACTGATAAATGGAATATGGAAGAGATATCACTGTGCTAGATCTAAGCTTAGCTTTTAGGAGGACTGCCAGCTTCCATTTCCTCCTTTTTGGACCCCAGCTGTCCGATCGTGAGGAAGCCCAAGCAGCACATGAAGAGACCTCCATGAAGGAACATAAAGGGTTCTAGCAACAGCTCCCACTGCTCTGCAAGTTGACGACCAGCACCGAGGTGCTAGCCCTGTGAGTGAGGCCATCCTTGAAATAAGTCCTCAAGTCCCAGATGAGTCACCCTAGTTATGGCAATGGGGCAGAGAGGCATCCCCAAAAGACCTGACCTGACTGCAAAATTGTGAGAAAATAAATTGTTTTAAGCCACTAAGTGGTCCGCTAGGTGCCAAGATAGCCAAAGCATTTTCCATAATTAAATCCCCCAATAATCTTAAGGAAAAAAAAAAAGGATCTTTGCTTTCATTTGCTCCATTTGAATCAAGATCCAAATAAAAAAGGACCACATGTCACTTTTGGGTATCATGTCTCTTAAGTCTCTTTAGTCTAGAACTTCTCTTTCTCTTCCTTTCTTTCTGTCTGTCTATCTTTCTCTCTTCCTTGCCACTAACTTGTTACCACCGGCAGAATCTAAAGATAATACTATAGTATCTAACTTTTTAAATCTTTGTAAAAATTTGTCTCTCTATACTTTTCTTCAACTTGAATATTTCCTGATTCATGTGCCTGGTAGAAGCAATAAAAACAATAAAATATCCTAAGATTCTTTTTGCAAAAGGTCTCCAAGGAATCATACCAGGACACCCACTCCCCAAAAGCCATCACCAATTCAAAGAGGAGATTAGGTCCTGGTAGGCACAGTGAATGCCCCTATTTCCTCCTCCCCTCTCCTTCTCTTCTCATATACTGAAAATTAACTATCTTTTATCTATCTCTTCTACAGGCAGAATTTCTGTATGTTATAGAGATGACAATTACTTTTCATTCCAACAGGTATTTATCAAGATAGTGTGCAAAGAGCATAAGCTTTGGAGCCAGACAGATCTGCATTTGAATTCAGTAACTTACTATGAAATCGTTCACAAGTCACTTAACTTCTCTGAATGCCAATTTCCACTTCTATAAAAAAGTGATAATAGAATCTGTCCTAAAGTCTTCTTATATGAGTTGATACCCATGTATATAAAGTGAATTCCAGGAAGAATTCAGCAAACTGTTATGAATTAGTTTGGTTGCTCCTTCCAATAAAAGTGCTTACCAAGAGCAGCCACTAAATTTTACTGTCTCACTCAAAAAGAAGGAAGGAAGTGTGTCGTGGCCAACGTGCATCAGAGCAAAAGCCACAAGATTTGGATTCTGCACCTAGGCTTAGAACTAAGGAACCCTCTAACAAAGCCTTCAAAACTCAAAGGGCTTTCAATTCTTCATCTACAAAAGAAAAGAGATAGAATACGTTTTTCTAAACATTTTTCACATAACAGCACACACACAAAAGCAAATGGAAGTTTCTTCAAGGCTCCACCAGTCACTTCAAGTTCCAAGGAGATGATATCTCAACACATCCATAGCCCTTCCTGGCATCTCAGCATGTCACCACACGCCAGCTGGGAAGCTCTGGATCTGGAGGATTCTAAAGTCTCTCTAGCTCATGATACTCATGATAGATATTTCAGAACAGGAAAAATGGTTAAATTAGAGTGGGGGTGGGGAGAGGAAAAATCCTTCAGGCTGGAGAGGTAAATCTATTTACATTCATATCTGTGGACTACTGCATGAAATTATCCTACAGACAATTCTGAGACCCTACCATATCTCCAGGGGACACTTCCTTAAATGAAACTGAAATAATTATAAATCATACAGTCCTTTCATTGCAAAGAAGTGTCTTAGCTTAATAATCATTTATTATCTCATCTATTTCTGAAATTTCATAAACAAAGCACAAACATAAAGTAATACATTTTGAAGAGGCACAATTAGAATAGTGGAACATGCAAATACCTACAATTTTGGAAGTGATTCATAGAAATTATCTATTTATCTATCGTATCTATTAGCCAGTCAACCGAGATAACATTGTTTCCCCTTTTTTTTTTTTTTTTTAAAGATTTCATTTATTTATTTGACAGAGAGAGACACAGCGAGAGAGGGAACACAAGCAGGGGGAGTGGGAGAGGGAGAAGCAGGCTTCCCATGGAGCAGGGAGCCCGATGCGGGGCTCAATCCCAGGACCCTGGGATCATGACCTGAGCCGAAGGCAGACGCTTAATGACTGAGCCACCCAGGCGCCCCTCCCCATTTTTAAGCATCCAGTATCAATGAAAGAAAGGGAGGAGAGAGTGAGAGAGAGAGAGAGAGAGAGAAGAGGACAATAAGTGTCTTGCCTTTTCAGGGACTGATTTTCAAGGAAAGCTAGGGAAAGCCATGTTTATTAGACAAAGGTTTACAGAAGTGTGTTAATTTTGCAATGCTGAGACTTCAACCTTTATTTGGTAATGTTTTTTAATGTTTCTTACAAAGTAGAATTTGACAAGGAATAAGCTTTTAGGAAGTTCAAAAGATTTGTTTTAGAAAGGAGTGATTTGCAGATGTGGAGAAGAGAAACATTTAATAAAGGGTATTCCAGCAGAGGAAGAGTATATACATGATATATCTGTGCCTCAATTTCATCCGTAAAGCATATGGCCTAGAGTTGGATAATCTTGAGATTCTTCATCTTTTTTTCAAATTTCTGTAGAAACTGCAATGAATGAAAGATGACTTTAAAACTGTAAGCAAACTGGAATACATTAGAGTTTAAAAATATCAACAAAAGTAAACTAAATGAAAAAAATGTATTCAATTTAAAGAATGATCTATGACTACAAATAACATTGTCATTTTTTTAAATTAGTAGTTTTTAAAGTTTTAATTTAATAGAAAAGATACAGATAGGTAAAAGCAAATACAACTATTATCTTCTGCCCAACAGATTTCAAGAGAAGCCCTGATCACTAGCCTCAGAGAGCACTGCATATTAGCTACCTCGTACTGATGACTCTGGAAGACTGCATTTGTCTAACCCAAATTGAAATACTTTTCCTTTATAAATATGACGACACGAGGAAGTGCACGTGGCTGTTTAATGTAATATCTCTTTGCTTTAGGCATAGTACAAATTTAGGATCAAGAAAAATATATGCCATGAGAGGGCCATCAGTGTCGGCTTGTTGAACTTCTCATTTTGCTTATGTAGCCTTTATGTATTGTTATTGAGAGCAATCTGACTGTATCTGCCTTTATGCCAATGTGTTGTTTGATAATGCTAAAACAGCCTAGATTTTCACAGAATTGGCCAAACCAAAATACTGATATACCTCCAGGCCACCACACAGGCCCTAGAGGGTCTAGTGATTCTGGACCTGTCTCCTCTGGCTATGAACAGTGTCAGTCTGCCATAAAAATATCAGCATTATCTATGTGTGCCATGATGAGACAAGGATTGGGAGCTATGGTGGTGGGATGACAACAGCAAATATTTGAAGCATTTATTAGCCCAAAAGAAATAAGGCAAAATGTTCTCCAAGATTTCCTACTGGTGAATTATTTGGTTCAGGGAATAACATCATTGCCAATTTTGAAAAATTGAGATACAGCATTCATATGGTAAGCCATAGTATATAATACAGCTCAATAAATTTTTACATATATGAATACTCATGCAACAACTGCCCAGATCAGATCAAGCCCCCAGTGTTCAGAAGGTTACCTTATATCCACCCCTGCCAAGCGAGTACCCTCTTCACCCCCTCCCAAGGTAAGTACTATTCTAACTTCTATCACCATATATTAGTTCCACTTTTTAAAAATTTTAATGTAGATCTGAATTTTTATTCAACATTATGTCTGGGACATTCATCTGTGCTGTAATTTGTTCTTCATTACAGTGTGGTATTCCATTATGTAAGTATTCCATAATTTACCCATGTATTATTGATGGGCAATAGGTGTTGGGTTTTTTTTTTTTTTTTTCATTTCAATTGTTATGAATGAAGCTCCTCTGAACATCCATATAGAGGTCTTTTGGTGGTTATCTGCATTCATTCCTCTTTGATATATAACTAAGAGTGGAAAATTGGGTCATAGGTTAGGTATATGGTTAGCTTTGGTAGATACTAGCAAATAATTTTCTAAAGCGATTGCACCCATTTACACTCCTATCAGCAGTGAAGAATTTCAGTCATTTTATATCACCATCAAAACTTGGCACTGTTGGGGCGCCTGGGTGGCTCAGTTGGTTAAGCGACTGCCTTCAGCTCAGGTCATGATCCTGGAGTCCCAGGATCGAGTCCCGCATCGGGCTCCCTGCTCGGCAGGGAGTCTGCTTCTCCCTCTGACCCTCCTCCCTCTCATGCTCTCTGTCTCTCATTCTCTCGCTCTCAAATAAATAAATAAAATCTTTAAAAAAACAAACAAACAAACAAAAAAAACTTGGCATTGTTAGTTTTCTTAATTTTAGCTGTGCTGGTATATGTGTTTCAGTTGCGGTTTTAACAATAATGAGCTACTTTTCATGTTTGTTAGCCATTTTGACACTGACATATCTGTTCAAATCTTTAACCCATTCTTGTTACCTTTTTTCTTACTTCTTTGTAAGCATTCTTTATGCTCTGTTAATGAGAACTTTGACAAATATATATAGATCTTTTACCAGCCTGTGGCTTGACTTTTTATCCTCTTAATGCTATCACTTAATAAACAGAAGTTCTTAGTTATTTATTAATTAAGTAATTAAATTTATTTTATTTATTATCATTTTTGGTTAGTAACTTTTGTGTCTTGGTTAAGAAATCTTTACCTACTTCAAAGTCAACTTCTAGAAGTTTGATTGATTTAGCTTTCATATCTACTGTTTGTGATCTATCTCAAGTTAATTTCTGTGCTGGGTATAAGGTAGGAGTCAAGGAGGGGTTTTTCTGTTTGTCTTTCATTCCTATATCCAATGGATCCAGCACTACATATTGGGAAGACCATCAATTCTCTGTTGATATACAGTGGCATCCACACCACATCTTATCAAGGCACCATTTCAGTGGGGATATGCTTCTGGAATCTCTATCACATTCCATTGGTCTTTGTGCCAACATTTACACTTTCTTAATTATGATAGCCTTAGAGCAAATCTTGCTATTTGGTAGTGGATGTACTACAGCAGTGCTCTTTTTCTTTGATCCTTGGCTATCGAGATCCTTCAGTAATTTTTTAAAGCATTAGATTGAAAATCTAGACAGAAGTTTAAATTTCATCCTGGCTACTGTCTAGCCAAGTTTAAATTTCATACTTGGCCACCTTGTGAAAGACATTTAACCTCCCTCTCCTGCTCCTCATTTGTAAATATGCAGGGCCTGGATTAGACAAACCCAAAGACTTTTGCATTTGTGATTTTCTAGCCCAATTCACACAGAAAGGGAAGGCAATTAGTGTTCATAAATAAAACACAGGAAACCTCCCTTGGAAGGATGGTTGCTTAAACACAGCCAAATTTTCCCTCCACAAATATTATTTCACATTTAAAATAATGCATCTGAAAGTGGGTTTAGAGATCACTTGCTTAATATAAATCAAAGAATTTACAAATTCATTAAGTTCCTAACGACACAACAAAATGCATAGCTTTAAATGGAAATAAAATTTGGATATTCCTGGAAACACTGGCTCACATGTATTTCTGTTACTAGGACAGGAGTTTAAGTCGGCTGTGACTGGTACGATTCTACCACTCTAAACACCATCTTTAACCTAAAACGTATCCTCTCATTTATCAGGCTAGCAGCACAACATCACACTGTTTTGTTCTCCAGCCTTTTCCTATGTCATTCTCCACACCTACAACATCCTCCTGCTGTCTTTTCACCCATTCACATCTGTTAGTTTCTTTACAAGTCACTGCCTGCTTGTCTTCCTTGAGTGACCCTATTTCACACTTCTTACCTTTCCACTTTGTACTCATCCACCTACACTGCCTTTCATATTTTATCTGTATACACAGATTGTACTAAACATTTCATTCTCATCTCTTAATTCGAGTCTAAGCTGCTTTTATTTTGATTCGTCAGATGAGGAGCACTGTATCTAGCATTGCGCGACCATAGCACAACCATACCCAGGTCCTTGGGAAGGACTGTTTGGCTGTGAGGGCTTCCTCTCTGTCGGTCATATGTGTCCCCCCATTTCACGGTGGCCTGGGGAGGTGGTCGGTATCCCTCTGATTTTATCAAGGAGGAAACGTTGATTATAATTGGGTAACACCCTCGGTGTCACTTAGAGTGTTTGAGTCTCTTCCTCCATTAGGGAGATGGGAGTGGGAACAAAGTGGCTTAGTGGCACAGTGGGCTCTTGGGGGTAGGGGACAGGTCCTAAAGGGCGCAGACTAGGAACAAGGTGTTCTTACCAGAGACAAGAGTCACTGGAGCTGGAGAAAAGCCTAAGAAGAGAAAGAATCAAATCTGGTCAAGGTCCAGGCCGAGAGATCCAAGATGGATGCCAAATCCAGAGGAGAAGAGTTTGAAACAGAGAGATAAGATGGAGCAAAGTCTGCTTTGAAACAAAGAGATGGGACTGGAAGAAGGAAGGTGTGCAGGAGCAGAAAAGAGAAAGGTGATTAATAAGCATTTGCTGGATAAATAAGTAAATAAATACATGTCTTATAAGGAATAAATAAGAGGGAGCCATCAAAAACTTATTCCGAGATTTGAAACCTGGAAAATGGCAAAAATGTGAGTACCAAGTAATAGAACTTCAGAAATCAGGAGAAAATAAAAGCTTGAGCAATGCATATTGAGATGGATTTTAGATGTGAGACATCCAGCAGAGAATGTCCAATATGCAAATGCAAAATGTGTAGAGCTCAGAGGACTAGAGATGAGAATTTGCAGTTTGCAGCTTACAAAATGCTTTGCATGCTTCACCTTATTGTCATACAAACAAACAAAAAACCCAAGTAAATTGGAAACTAAAACTAAAGAAACTGAATTTAAGGGAAGTTAACTGACTTTCCCAAAGTGACATAGCTAATGCACAGATGATCTGGAATATGAACACAGGAGTCCTAATCATAAAATTCAGTGCTCATTTTATTACATCATACTGCCCCGCAGATAAGAATGAGTAAACCATCCAAAATAGAGGATTTCAGATAATGTGATTCTATTCAGGCCACGCATATGATAATGTCTTATGCTAATGTGCATAGCTTCAGGTAACAAAGAACTGAAATTTATCAGACACAGCTAGTTGACCTCCCCGTTGGTTAAAGATATTTTCCTATTCATTTCAAGAGTTACTTGCTTGCTGCAATTTGCCAGCTGGTATGGACATGGCTGACAGCATCACCTGCCTGCCAAAAAAATACATGTGCTGAGAGCTGTTAAGTGGATTAAAATTTTGTGCCACAAAGTGATGCCCAAAGCATAGTCAAAAATTTCACTTCAGCCAAAGATGTTCTTAAAAACTCAAACCAGAAAAGAACACACTTAAAAAGCTTCATGAGGTAGAAGATGTAAGAGGAATTATACAATATATAAGCAAAGAAAGCAAATATTTGAAAATTTGCCAAGTGGCTGGAAGCGAGCGAGAGTTGAGAAAAAAAAATTTGAGTACTGCTGATTTTCTAGAATACTCAGGGAGTTGAACAAAGAGTAAAATAAAATAAATTATGTGTTAGTTATTATAGCAGAACTGGCACCTTATTTGTTCTGCATTCTGTCCTCCAAAGGAAGCCTAAATGCAAGCCCAGGTTCAAGGTGTGGGGAAGCAGATGCCTCCTTTTAATGGAAGAAGCTGCAAAGTCACATTGCAATGGATGCGGACACAAGGGGCAAGAACATTGACAACCATTTTGTAACTGGTACAACCAGTAACTAGATGTTTGATTTTGGGCAGTTCATTTCACCTCTCTTGGCCTGTTTCCTTATCTCTAAAATAAGGATGAGGACCAGATGGTCCCTAGGACTCCTCACAGTTCTTTATTTCTAATACAATGATTTCCAAAACTGCCTTTCAGGCAAATTAGAGGGTTTTTAGGTAACTCAAAGAAAAAGAAAATCTGCAAGTAAAGTGGCATGTAGTTGCTCAGCTAAACTCACCTGTAAGTATAAAGTCACTTACTAAAATGCAAAAGTGCCATATAGAATATAGAAGTGACAGAGCATGTCAGAAAATCAAACAACATTATAGTACTGCAAGTTGGAAATCATTGAAAATTGCTAGTTTAGCCATTTGACAACATTAACAGAAGTCATCCAGTATGATTACAAATCTTCTATGCTAGAAATTGGACTGTCTGCTTCATGTCCTAAATGACCCAATTTGACACTGGCTCATCACCAATATTCTACTATGTAGATTTGTCTTCATCCATAATTCAGGGTGTGAAAGTGCCCAATGTTAAAATTACTTGGATTAACTGTTAACATAGTTCGAATTAAGTGGTTAATTGCTTCATCTTCAATTTCACTTGGATCACAAAGATCCAACCAGTTTTATGAAGCCGAAACTTTAGCCATGTAGATACTAAACGAAGGAAGTCAGTCAACCAGTCAACCGTACTTCCTGTTCTAATATGCAGAAAAGAAAAGTAGCGTACTCTTACGAGAAACCCCAACAGCAAGAGAAGACAAAACGCTTTACTTTTCTTAGACTGGTGAGGGCTAAAATAGAAAGCATCATTGGCCAGAAATAAAAACAAGCCTTCTTTGAATGCTTAAAAAAAAAAAAAAAAACTTTAATATTTTCCATTGTTGTAATTTACAAATATCTGAATGCTCTGTTTTTCTACAGAATACACAGTCGAAATGTCAAACTACTGGAACCTGAAAATTACTTTAATTAGATCTTGTCTTACTTAAATTTAAGCAGGCTAAAGAAGTTAGCCCTAAACACTCCCATCAGTAAGAAAGAACATGTCTGAATTCAGCACATATTGTAACTTATGAAGCTTTACTGTCAGACAAGAATGAGGAAATGCTCAGATCTAAATGGAGCTGTTGATGTAAGAAAACCATTTCCTTGATATCTGCATGTTCATCATCTTAGCTCTCAGGCCCCAGACAGCTGTCTCTTGAACTTTAGGAAATTAAGACACCAAAAAGAAGATCTGAAAAACTAAAATCTACTAAGCCTATACATAGCAGACAGAGGTCAGGCAGAGCTATATTTAGGATTAATATTGAGAGCTCTGGGTTCGTTTGTGTGTTTGTGCAGGAGGGGTAGATGTTAGGGTGATCAGTGTACACATCTTAGGTAGAATTTAGAGAAGTTAGTAAATTGGTGTAAAGTAATGACCTGCTTCATTAAAACTTAGAGCATTCATTGACTTGTTTGCTCCTGGAGTGATAAGGAGTAATGTACATATATGATGTCATCTTCATATTTTCAAAATATAAAAAATTTAGGCGACACAATTTCGATGACATTAGCAAATGGGAATTGCAAAACAACAAAAAAAAGCATTTAAAAAAATAAACTCATTTTCTTTGCATTCTTCTTTCCATTGCTTCCAAAAATGTTTAAAAATCATTAACATCATAAACTTTACAGTCCCATTTCCCAAGTTGGCTTCCTTCTTTCCCCACTCCCAATCCTTGGTTATATTCCCCTTCTGTTTCTATAGCACACAGCTGAAGACCCAGGATTGCACCTGCAAAAACACTCTGTCTTTCTTCATGAATGTGAGTTCTCAGGAATGCCTATAAAAATACCAGAAGAAGGGATTTTGAATTTGCCATTTCTCTTACACTAGCTTCCTGACTTCCTTCATCCTCTCATGTATCTGGCATATGAACAATTTCTCTTTAACTTGACAGTGTGAGGTTAAACTCCTTGCTGTGTTCATGCTTTCATCCCCTCTACCTCTTCTAGAGCAAAGACCTTATACTACTAACGATGTATTTTCAGCCTTTTTTCCTCTACTTGTTCTATCACTGTAGTCTATACATCAGCTCAACCTGTCCCTGCCTTTAAAAACACCCTCTGTGACTTTAAGCCTCCTTCCATTAACCATCACTTTCTTGCTCCTTCCTCTCATAGCCAAGTTCTTCCAAAGACTGGTTTATAATCGCTCGGTCATATTATTTATTTTTAATCTGCTACAATCAGAATTCCAGCCCCATCATTCTGGATGAAAAGTGATTTGCAGAAGGTTTTTATGATTCAAAGTTTCCCAATCCAACAAAGGCATTGATGGTGATGTCATCTCTGCAGCTCTTGGCACAGTTGATTACGCCTTCCCTCCTGGAATGGATAACCCCTTCTCCTGGTCTTCTATTATTCCTTTGACCATTCCCTCTCAGTCCTCCCTAAGACCTCAATTCTACTGCCTCCCCATCTACTGCCATAAAATTTCTGCAGTACCTCCAAATCTATCTCCACCCTCCAACCCCTTAGTGCCTTAGTTCAGTCTTTACCATCTTTCCTTAGACTCTAGCAAGTCTCTCCTCACTGGTATTGCTGCCTCTACTCTCTTCCACCTCCACTTCATTTATCCCCTTCCTGTCAATGTGATCTCTCTCAAAATCACTCTTATCTAAGACACCTGAACTTCCTAGCACTCCTTATCATGTTGTGTTAGCTTAAAATTTCCCAGAAGCAGACCCTGACATAAAGGTTTATGTGCTGACTATTTATATGGGAGGACAAGGGATACCAGAAAGGGAATGAGGAACTGATAAAGAGACAGGAAGGCAGAGTGACTGAAGCTTAATCCTGCTGGAATACTGAGACATGCTGCAAAACCCATGTCTCAGAGTTATCTCATTATGGGGGTACGTTTGCTGGGGTATATACATATCAACTCTGGTCAGCATGCTCTTGGGACAGAGGTTTCACTTTTCTTGGCACTTCTGGCCTGCCAGGAGTGCCCAGAATGACTAGTAAAGCCCTAGGCACAGCTTGATGTCAGCACTAGAACACAGTGAGCTGGTTATGGTACAAGGGATATGGTGAGGTTCTGACAGCATCTGCTACCGATGGCTTACAAAGGTCTTTTGCTTTCTTTACACCTTAGCTTACCTCTTGTAGCACCCTGTCTCTCCTTCTTCTTGCACACAATGCTCACACCATCAGGAAGAACTTTGATCTTGTGTGATATGTTGTTCTGGTCTATGCTTCTCTAGAATGTCCTTCTCTCTTTGCTGATTGACACCTGATAGTTTAACAATCGCCTCAGTTGTCATCTCTGTCACTAATCCTGTCCTCACACTCCCACAGCTACTAACCAATGCTTCCCCTGAATCCCCACTATGAACTGTACACTTATCAATCCTACAACCTTGAGCACTTCTCTGCAGGACACGTGTTTTTCTATGGTCCTAAATAAAGCTGTTTGAACCAGAGGAGTGAGCTCAGGTCACAAAACTATAAATATAAAAGAAGATAATTCATTTTAGGTAAGTACTTCCATAACTATTTGTAATGAAGTTGTTTACTATGCAGATTTACCTTGTTTAACAAAGATAATTCCTGAATATTTGAGTAAAATTCAAAGATATAAAAGTCAAGCAATAGGCTTAGACGTTATAAGAAGAGCTCCATTCTGAGAGTTAAAACATTTCATAAAATTTCTAATTCTATCTTGTCTTTTGGAAACACTTATTTTTATGAAATAGTAGGAAAATTCTAACAACAGAAAATGTTGAGATAACTGGCCAGCCCCCATCCCCATCCCTACACACCCACACTACACAGACCAAAATGGTGGTGCAGCCCAAAAGGAACTCATGATCCTGGGACAGTCCCACCTAATAGGGGTTGGTGATATTCCTTAGTTAGATGATGGCAGCAGTCTGTATTTGTCAGATCAAAGACAGATTTGGGGCATCCTGGTAACATGTATGAAAACACAGGTCGTGCAAAAATACTGAATACTGAACGGACAGAATACTGATATTCAATAGGGAGAGTTTAAAGCAATGCTATGCAATCCTCACTGCACATTAGAAGGACCTGAGGACCTTTTATTTTTTTATTTTTTTATTTTTTTAACATTTTATTTATTTGACAGAGAGAGAGACAGTGAGAGAGGGAACAGAAGCAGGGGGCGTGGGAGAGGGAGAAGCAGGCTTCCCGCCGAGCAGGGAGCCCGATGCAGGGCTCGATCCCATGATCCTGGGATCATGACCTGAGCTGAAGGCAGACGCTTCTCGACTGAGCCACCCAGGTGCCCCGGACCTGAGGATCTTTTAAAGGCTGAAGACTCTTGGACTCATCCAGACTAATTAAAACAGATAAGGAAGGAAGGGAGGAAGGAAGAGAAGAAAGGAAAGAAGGAAAGAATCCATTCCTTAAATTCAGCAAGGGCAGAAATCTAAAAATACAAAAGGGCAAAACTCTGACTAATGAAACTCTGGGCTTCTGACCTACCTAAGGCCTCAGCCTGGGCTACACTGAACTGACTTCTTGTGGAGGCTTCAAGTCAGTTAACTCCACCCTTCTTTTCTGGGACACTTTGCTCTCCACTATATCCAATCAATAAATACTTTCTAACAATACTACATCCATAATAAGGCTCACATCTGAGGCCATGATTACTTCTGCTCAGTGTCAATGACCAGTGTTGCAGTGTATGCCTCCATAATTGCTCACCAGGCTCTCTGCAACCATCTCTTAATTGCGTGTCAGTGCCCAAGGTATCCTTGTGTACACCACTCTCTATACCACCAGAAAACTCCTTCCTTTGCTGAGAGATCCGGACATCCTTCTCTCCCACCTAAGTCAATGCTTCTTCATCTAAAGTACTGGATTTTAATCTGGAGACTTGAAAGATTTCTGAAACCTGTATGAATTTGAGTTTTCCTCTGTGAATGTTCATTTTTCTTGGGAGAAGTTGCTCTGTTTCCTTCGGATTCTGAAACAGGCCTGAAGTACAATCAAGGTTAATACCTTCAGGACAAAGCCACAGACCTTAGCATGAAGTCCAAGACCCCTCATGACCTAGCCCCAATAGCTTCTGTCATTCCAGTGTCACCATCTGTCCTGCACACTTTATGCCCAGCCATAGAAAATATCTTCTAGTTTCATAAATGCACCAACTCTCTTTTTCATGTTTTGGCACATTCTCCTTCTCTTTCTAGAGTGCTCTGACCTCTCCAACACCATTCATTACCTAATATCAACCCCCTTCTCAAAACTTGACTTAGAGGTCACTTTTTTTGTGAAGCCTTCTTTATCCCCACCTTGATAACATATAATTGATATCTTTCCTTTAAGTTGCCATGGTACCTGGAAATAGATCATGGCACTTATCAAACAATATCACATGTGTCTGTCTACACAGCTGTCCCACTCTCAAGGGTGAGCTTCCAGAACACAAAGGTTGTATTTTATCTGTGTTGGTAATCTCCATGCCCAGATAAGTAGATGCTCAGTCAAAGCTTGAAGAATGAAAAGCATAAGGTATTTGAGCAAAAAGATGGGGAACTCAGATGGAGATGGAAAGCTTCAGGGCCATGTTTCAATCAAGGGAAATTGAACCCCAGGCAACAAGTAATTAATAGCAGGCATTTGGCAGAGCATGTTGCTGGGAGTGAACCCCCTTAGAAATGTGAATGATAGAAAGTTTTTACTAAAAGTACGCTCTGAGCAATTACACAAGCAGAGGCCAAGAATGGCCTGCTTACAGCAAAAGGAACCTGAAATAAGGAAGTAACCTCCCAGGGCGGAATCTCATGTTACCCAAGAAGTTTGGTAGAATTTGAGCAGTAGAAAAATTTAACAATTGAAACCAACCCTGAGCAGAATTATTTTCTTAGTTCTAATTGGCTAACTGGGGCCATTTACTCATAAGGCAAGACTGGAAATTGACATTAGAAATAACTATCATTCAGTTTACTGTGAAGAATTGTGCTGGATTTTATGACATTTTTAAGTTGTAGATACAGTAGTTCCCACACCTGAGTTATTCTTAACTCATCATTTTGTTGCTTTATAAAATCTCCAGTTTAAAGAAAACCTATCATAATCAAGATTCTAGGTACAAGAGTAAGGAAACCAGGTAAGCAACAGGCCTTCGTGATTACTTCTGTAAAAAGATTTATCCCTACATGTTACATTTGTACTCTCTCAGAGTATCCCTTAAATCTCTTAAAAGCGATTTAAGAAAATAAGATACTATATAATGATCTAAATAATAAAGGGAGAGAAGATAAGGCTAGCTAGCATCCTGAGGCGGCAGGTGGAGTGTTATTTCTGTGGAGCTAGGGAAGAGTTTTAGGAGCTGTAAGAAGAGCAGGGGAGACCTTCCTTGTGAGTACGATTCCTAGGAGAAGTGTGAGAGGAAGACATGTGGGAAAGAGGGTGTTTAAGAAATGTTGCAACTCCTATTTCAAGATTTTGAATGTCCTCACCCTTTGCTTTTTCTGTGAGGGATTGCCATACATATTTAAAATGCTTTGTAAATATTCCCGATAACAGACTAACGTCTCTTCAAAAGCAACACCTGATAGTTGGACTATTTGTAGGTTAACACTTACAATTTTAAATATTTTCTAAATTACTATGGTATCTTTCTGATATACCAAATTTATGCTTCCTTTGACAAATAATATAGCTGGCTTGCCCACATTCTACTACATTTCTTGTTCTCTGACCTTCTGTATAAGTAGAACAATGATTGAGGGCACAGACTATGGACCCAGACTGACTGGCTTGCTATGGGGGTGACCATGGGCAGATTACCTGTCTTAAATTCCTTATCTGTCTAATGGGATAATAATAGTTCCTTGCAGTCTTATTATGAAGATTAAAAGAGTTACTATTCAAGTGAAGCCCTTAACTTAGTTCCTGGAACATTATAATCTCTGTATGTGCTTATTAAATAAAGAACTCAACTTTGGGAAAGTAAAGTGAGGCATTTAATAAACTGCACCTTCTCAGTGAATAAAGAAACGTTTATGGGGGCACCTGGGTGGCTTGATAGGTTGAGCATCAGACTCTTAGTTTCAGCTCAGGTCATGATCTCAGGGTTGTGAGATCCAGCCCCATGCTGGTCTCTGTGCTCAGCAGGGAGTCTGCTTGAGATGCTCTCTCTCTCTCCATCTCCCTCTGCCCCTCCACCCCCCCCAGCTCTCCCTCTCTGTAAAATATACATAAATCTAAAAAAAAAAAAAATTATGGAATGCCTACCATGTACCTTAAACACATCTGCTCATCCCCTCGCTACTGTCAATGACACTGTGAGGAAAGATCATTACTGCCTCCACCTCAAAATGAGGAAAATAAAGAGAAGCCAGAGGATATGTTCATACCTCACTTATCAAGTCAGAGGTAGAGCTAAGCTTACTCAAACCCAGTGCTCTGACTCCTCACTAGCTCTAAAGGGCCCTGCTCAAATCCCTGCTCCAAAATTCATAAGCAGTTCATCCATGACTCCTTCTCATGCAATCTCTCCTTCTGCCAAATGGGACACCTCAGTTCCCATCTTAAAGTGCAATGCACAGAGAACTCAATGAATCACAGAAAGAGAACTGGAAAGAATATCAGAGCTCCTAAAACCCAACCCTTTATTTTTTTCAGATAGGGAAACTCAGAGTTCAAGGAACTTGCTCAAAGCCATATAATTTATTTAGTACCAGAGCCATAGTGCAAACCCATTTCTCTTGACTACCAGCTTAGCACTCTCATTATATCCATATCATGTGAGCAATTTTGACAGGAGAGCAAAGAAAGGACCATGAGGTCAGGGGACCCTTGAAGAAACATCAGAGAGATGCTAGAAACAAAGAAAGGAGAATCTGGGGCCCCAAAGACACAACTTTGCCCACCAGTTCTGCCAAAACATCTCAGATTGGTTTAGGCAAACAAGTTTTCAAAACTTTCTGACTATAACAGTTAGAACATTTTAAGTAAATTATTTAGATTAAGTTAATTGATAAGAAAATCCATTTCCATTTAAAGTAGCTAAAAGTAACCTACTTAAAAACTCAGTCCTCAAGTTGTACAGTTTGAATAAATTCTACAGGAGTACATAACTGTGTTCACTTTCTTTGTGTTATAATTTGCCTTTGGGAATTCTTGAAGTGGGTCTGGTTTATTTACTCTTGTATTTCAGCATCCGGTACAGCACACAGCACTCAATGAATATTTCTATTTGCTATTTTAGCCTATATAGTGGTCCTCAAACTTCCCTGAACCAGAGCATCACTTACAATACCCTGTTAGAAGGTGAATTCTCTAAATACAACCCCCAGTGAAGTTAACCCGGAAGGCCTGTGGGGCATTGTTAATAGGCTCCTCCTGAATCTGAGGGAGGCAGCTTTACATAATGTTCAAATTAAAAATACAAGTAATAGCCTGGATCAACTTGTCACCTGTCTTCATTATTTTATCCAAACTTTCCTCCCCAGGCACATCTCACAAAGCTCTCTAGTGCTAACTCACATGCCACAGGAATCCCAACAGAAATATTTATATATATATATATATATATATATATATATATATATATGTTGCCTAGTCAGAAGTGTAATAAAACTTCAGAGCAGTATTCTCATCAGGCCATCTCAATTCTTTCCTTCAATTACTGGTTATTTTTGCTATTGAGATTTGATTAGAAAAGAGTTGAGAGAGATGTTGAGGGGCTAAGTTTGACATTTTCAGCACAATGGAAAATACATGACCTCCTAGGATAGGAACTTCGTCAATACATCCTCAAGTCTGTCTATTTGCTGGTTTCCAAGTATTTTAAATTAGTACAATGGTCTCAGAGTTAGGCTTACACCCTGAGAGACAGGGTGATAGTAGGGCAATTACATAACTAATCCTAGTCCTCGAGGGTAGGGTTCCACAAAAACATTGTTTGGGGTCAGTCTGAGACATGCTGAAAAGAAGTGGATATTTCACAAATACATGTTTGGGCCTAAATTCTTCACATTTAAATGTCTACATAGTCTCAGTGCACTGCACACAGAGCTTATTGGCCAGGAGATCCGGCTGTCATAACAAGTAACGTGATCATGACTGGGACTCAAGAGAGGCTTAGGTGGAAAATGGCATCATTTACAGTGTGTGTTTTTTTGTTTTTTGTTTTTTTTGTTCTGGAATTATTTGCTAAAGAAGATGTGTTTGGTGGCTTAATTGTCATCAGTAAGTCATTAAGAGAGACTGGGAACATAGCAACATGCTAGGAATTAGACAATATAAATTAATCAACAGAAAGGTGATACTCTGGTATCACCGTAAGTATAAACAAAATCACAGGCACACTGGCTACTGATGCGTATGTGAGGACGAACCTAACATTACGCACATAAACACAGAGTCCGGGAACTCTTGGGTGGAACAGAGAGCTGTGGGCTTGTTGTCTGACACTCTCTCCCCCTTCCAAAGAATGACCTGGCACACTGAATTCATCTACAGTGTGCTCACAGAGATCACTCTTGTGATTATTTCAAGGGAAACATTTTAAGACTTGAGACAGAAACCTGAAGAACTAAAAAATAAAAAAGATTAGGGGCGCCTGGGTGGCTCAGTCATTAAGCGACTGCCTTCGGCTCAGGTCATGATCCCAGGGTCCTGGGATGGAGCCCCGCATCGGGCTCCCTGCTCAGCGAGAGGCCTGCTTCTCCCTCTCCCCTCCCCCTGCTTGTGTTCCCTGTCTCGCTGTGTCTCTCTCTGTCAAATAAATAAATAAATAAAATCTTTTAAAATAAATTAAAAAAATAAATAAAAAAGATTAATCTGAGAACAAAGCAATAGAGTCTGCCCAAGCTTGAATGGAGAGCAAAGGAGCATGGTTTGTCTGGTATATAAACAGGACCAATCATCAATTGACATTGATAAGCCTTGCACTAAGATAATGGCAAAAAAGAAGGTTATTGTGTTCCTGTCAGGAAGGAACTTACGAACTACTGGTAGAGCAAAGAACAATATAAATGCACATGAATTTTTAAACATATAGAAACAGGTGTGTACACACAACAGAAGACAGTTGCGAGAAAGTTCTAAAAATTGAAGTTTGGACAGAAAGAAGTGACCTGCGTTACTGCAAAGCGGTGTGTGTGCTGCTTTAAGTGAGAACAATAGTAAATCTAAAAGGAGGAAAATAATAGGGGAAGCAATATGGCAAAGAGTTTCTGTCCGGCTGCAGAAGGGAGGAGAGAGTAGTGTGCGAAACGAAAGAACAGTAAGGTACAGGATGGACAAAGCAAGAGAGTCAGAACATTTTATTTTGATGTGAATTAAAACTGGGAGTTCTTTTAAAGGTTTACTTAAAGAGAGTGACATAATCGAAAGATGATGGCAGAAGATCATTCCTTCTACTTATGGTTGGAGGAAGAAAAGAGAAAAAATGAGTTGAGGTCTGATGAATTTTTTAATCCCTTAATTCTAAAGCCTACATGGAGGACAGACTTAGATCAAAAACTCAAAAGAAGTTCACAATATTTCATCAGATGCCCAGGAGTTCTTGGCAGGAACAGTGAGGACACCTCTGTGCTAGACCATGTAGCCTGACTTAGGGGAGAAAAAAACAAAAAACAAAAAACCTTCCATGGAAACAAATAATGTGTTCCACTTCTGCCAAGGTCATTCTGCATATACAGATGGCTTAGGTGGCTCAGTGTAGTTAACTCCTTTGGCAGAGGAACACAGATTTCCATCAAATCCTTCTTCTGCTCACTGATATCTGGCCCCTGGCCTTGCTTGATCCTGACATTTTAGAAAAACCGTGTTGCGGTGTTTGTGGTTGCTCTTATTTTAGTTTCTCTAACCCTAATATCTTCTGTCACAACTCTCAGCGGCAACATGTAGGTGAGGCCAATTCAGCATTACCTCAAGGAGCTAAGGTGTCTCTATCTTTGTCTCAATTGCCAAAGTTATGTGGTTAGGGAAAGTCTGCTAACACAGCTCTCCTTGGCTAGGATTCACTCCAGTGTTTGTAATTTCTCTGAAGACCCATTGAGCAACCTGGCCTGAGTTTGAATTTGTGCAAAAAAGCCTCTAACCAGGTTTGTCACACATTGTTTCCAGCTCATTAGAGATGTTGTGGACAACTTCTTTAATGAGGTTTGACATTTGACTACTACCACATATGTGACTTTCTCCATCATGTCACCCTCCCCCCACTCTCTACTTCCTTTGCTCTTACTCATTTTTGCGAGTGAATCATCTGATCCTGTCCCTTATATGACTATGCTCTGGTTTGATTAATCTCTCTCATCAACCCTCCTTCCTGAATCTTCTGATTAAATCTAGTCTTCTCCCTCCTCGCTCCATAATGCATGGGACCTTTTAGCAGCTATTAATTATTTAAAAGAACGTTACTTTCTATCATGCTCAAGTTAGTCACTACAGTTTTCTGTCGACCATGTGGCTTCTGTTAAAAATTATGGAACCCAATTAAGAAAGCTTTCAAACACCAAGTTCTAAAAGCTATAAAAATAATCTTTTTCTATTACACTGACAAACTCACTAGGTTGGAAAAGAAAGAGACACAATATGTCTCACCAAAATGCATCTCTTCATCCTATCCTAAATGGCATACGGTACTCACCAACAGATTGAGGAAATGTGATTTAAATCAAATTACCAGCAGGTGACCATAAAACTGCTAGGGGTCATTCCCAAGGAGGAGTTTTACTAGTGGATATTTTCGTTCCGAGCAGTCAAAATTCTGGTGGCATTCCACCGATGTTAGACCCTTACACAATATTCATGTTTTTCACTAACAATCCAGCACAACTACTGAAAGGTAAAACAATAAATTAATCTGTTGTTTAATTCAAAAAAGCCAAACAACTGTCTGAACTGATTTTTTACCAATTTGACCAAATCCACCGCAAGTTTGGCCATGGTATAGATACAGTCTTTAGTGAATTTCCTCTTGACATAATTTTCTGATGGTTATGAATTAGCTGAAACTAGCTAAAATAAGACATGACCTTTATAAGCTGAAATAGCCTGTGGGTCTAAATAGGATGAAGTAATAATATAGTGCCAGGTGCAGCCCACATCCATTAGGTAAGAAAAAAGAAAATACCCAGAGAGAGCTAGACTGGCCTGTAAGCCAGAGAGGCATTTGAGGTCAGAGCTGACCGCACTTGAAACCTGGCATAATAACATGGCGCTGTAACTAAGAGAAGCACAATTCTTAGCTTTATGAATAGATGAACAGTGTGTCAGGAAACATGAAGAAATCTTCATTCTTAATTACCAAGCAGAGCCGGCATTCATCTAGTAAACACAGACAAGGGTGATCATGCCAACTGGTCAAAGTCCTTCAGTGTTCAATATTTAAGACTTTGTAGTGCTGTGTTTACAAGGAAAGTGTTATAAGAGGATATTATAAGCGGGGTGGATATACTGTTTTGTGTAAAGAGAGAAAGAAGTCATCTAAAGTTAAATTTACAGAAAAAAGCATTTTCTCTTTACTTTCTATTGCTCAAATGATCATTCAATATAATCCATCAACCGTATCTCATGTGATTATAAGGGAGAAGACACGGCTTTGATGCCAAAATTGAATAGATGTTGGTCAGAAACTTTTCCTGCAAATGTCAAGCCACACATTATTATTAGTGTAGAACTAGTCGAAAGTATGTAGAACAGAGTTCTTTTTTTAAAGAAAATAAAGCCTCTGCAGGATGCTCCTCTAATGTAGCTCATCTGCAATGCAGAAGTGAAAGCCTCCTGAACCTTTCAAAATCCCAGTTAAATACTTTCTTAGGCATTGCCCAAGTATTACCTCAGAGGTGTGTTCTAAACTAGGCTTATTAGGCTAATTGCTTTTTTTTTTATAAGCATATACTTTGTTATAAGAAGTAGAGAGTAAAGTCAATATAAGGAAAATAGTTTCTATGGTTAAAATTTGGCCGGCAAATGGATTCTCCTGAGTTTATTCATCCATTACATCACACACACACACGCACGCACACACGCACACACCATGTGATACAGAATACCAAGTAGGATGAAACAAAATCAATTCTCGTTAGTAAAAATTCAAATTTCTTTGATATTCTTTTCAAGATTAGAAGAGGTGAATGGGGGGACATTTTTTCTCTTAAGAACGAAGAACTACTGAACATGGTGGATTTATTTAATGCAGAAACTCACATTATTGAGATTAGACATCTCTTTTTCAAGGTGCTCCTGACAGATAATGGCTCTCACACCTATAATTCAGCAGATGCACTGGTAACATAAAAATGGACCTGAGGACCGAAGTTAACACTTTCATCTCTACATAGCACATGATGATTTTTAAGAATAAGTCTAGAACATATTGGTTCTTTTACATTACTCTCATTTCTAAAAGTTTCTTTTAGTGGGCTCTGTATGAATACATTTTCTGAAAAATATAGTCAGTTTTAAGACCAATGAAAATATAAAATATGAAATATTTTCTCTATTCCACAAAGTTATAGTTTATAATACCATTCTTACTAATAAATACAATCAAGGCAGGAAAAAAGTAAAGTCCTGCATGAAATGGGTAAAAGAGCTGGAAAATGATTCTTCATTTGTGAAATAGGTATGACATCATGTCTTATTTTAAAATAAAATTAAAAATAAGAAAGCAAGTTATTGTTAACATTCATTTTGACCACTCTATACATGCTTATTCTCAGGAGAATGAAAAGAAAAAGAGAAATGTTCATTCTCAAAAAACAGATACTGAGTGTATTCATCTCATCTTTGAATAAGCCTTGACCTTATCAGTAAAGTTCCCAGCCTCTGCTGCTGCCCTGCTTGCTTCCTTGTGGAACTTAGCCTATTACAATCTTGTTTTTACCTTCATTACACTATGACTATAGCCAAAATTTGGCTTTCTTAATCTAATCTCTTCATGATCAAAGAGAGGAGTCACAGGCTCATTTTGCCCCTGTCCCCAGCCCCTAAGCCCCAAAGCCTAATATACTGTGGTGAGGGCACCTGGCCCAGGCACTCTCGCACACCTTGCACTGTCTCATCTTAAGACAAGGAGCATCCCCTTCTTCAAGACTCTATTCTAGTGTCACTGTCTCCAAAAGGCCTCCCCAGATTTCTCCAGCCCAGAATGGCTGCTTCCCCTGAATTTACAGTACTATAGGTTCTGTACATGTGAAAAATGCAGCCTGCCTTTTGATACCTATCAGGTGATATTTTATACTGTTACATGTGTTTTACATTTCAACTTTGCAATTAGACTGATGATTCTCACAGCTGCCATTTTTGAGTGTCTATTATGTGTTAAGGAGCATTTATGTATTTGAAATTTTACATCAAATCTGCATAGTAGTTACTATCCTTATTTTATATATAAGTAGATGAGACACAAGGGTTAAATTACTTGCCTGGGGTTATATAAATACTGTGTACCAGACCTGGACTGGAATGTTATATAGAGGGCAAAGATCATTGTTGAAATTCTTGCATATCCCCTTTGCTGTTTTTACAGTGTTTTACCTAATTACATACAAAAACATTATTTTCTGATGATTGGTTTTAATCACTGACTTAAAACTGTCCAGGTTATCATTAAGTAATGTTCTACAGTATCAACCAAAACTAATATTTATGCTGTCTAACATGGCACAGAGTAGACTGGCACTAGGCCAATGCAATCAGTGATAAGAAATATAATTCCTAAGGAGAAACACAAATACATGAATGGATGCATGATCAGGTACATTGCTTTAGAAATAAGCAACGACTGTGGCCAAGACACTGTGTCTCTTTGAAATGCTAAGGAACTAGTGAGAAGAGATATAAAACAAAGAACATACAAAAGTATTGAGAGCATTCTCTTCAGCTTTCAAGAACAAGATTTAGGGTGCCTGGGTGGCTCAGTTGGTTAAACGACTGCCTTCGGCTCAGGTCATGATCCTGGAGTCCCGGGATCGAGTCCCGCATCGGGCTACCTGCTCGGCGGGGAGTCTGCTTCTCCCTCTCCCGTTCCCCCCTCTTGTGCTCTCTCTCTCTCACTCTCTCTCTCAAATAAATAAAATGTTTAAAAAAAAAAAAAAGAACAAGATTTAAGCACATCTGAAATAAAGTAGTTGATAAAAATGGTTAGGAGCATGGGTAATATGAAAATGGTAAACACGTAGGAGAGCATAGGCCCATGCCAATCAGAACAGACAAAGCAAGGGTCAGAATGCACATCTATGGGGGGGCTTGGGTGGCTCAGTTGGTTGGGCGACTGCCCTCAGCGCAGGTCATGATCCTGGAGTCCCAGGATTGAGTCCCGCATCGGGCTCCCTGCTCAGCGGGGAGTCTGCTTCTCCCTCTGACCCTCCCCCCTCTTGTGCTCTCTCTCTCATTCTCTCTCTCAAATAAATAAATAAAATCTTAAAAAAAAAAAAAAGAGTGGACATCTATGGACAATTGGTCCAAATATCCCAGTTGCCTAAGCATCCATCCTGGTTATAAGGTATGGATGAGCTAAAACACTTCTTGAACAAATGCCTCTTTCATTCCTCAGCATGGTTTGATTCTAGTCTGCTGTAATGGCCATGTCCCTGGAATTATCAGGCCTTGTGGCCAGGCTACTTGGATTTTGGAGATTCATTCAGCAGTTGTATACTGATTACCTACTCTGTGATAGGCACTGTGCAAACCACTCAACAGATAAAGACAGATCAGACGTCATTCTTGCTGGGAGTGTACAATCTAGCTGACTCTTCACCAGAAGTTATCCCTGGTACAATTCTAGGAACTGTTTTGCCACGAAAGGATAAAGATAACCCACTTTCCTAAGAAGCCCATGTTTTAGTTGAGTTCTCTCCAGAAGCAGACCCTGAAGCAAGGATTATGTGCAACCTTAGGTGTGTTTGATCAACAGATATCTCTGCCGGTCATTTGAGGAGTAAACACCGATAACCCACCAATAAATCCTTCTTATTTAGGTACCTTAGGCAAAATCAATTTCCATTACCTGCAAATAAAAAGTTGTAACTAAGACATGGCCATTAGTGTGCATGTTTGAGGAATGTCATTTTTGTGTATAACTCTCCCCATATAACTGGAGAGTGGAGAGGTGGTAGAGGGAAAGCAACCTATAAAGGAGGATGTTATTAAGCCAGTTACCACATTGGATGGCTAAAATTTAAGCCCCTGAGGAACTCAGAACTACGCTGGCCAATTACCCCCCTATACTCTTCGGTTATTAGTTAAGGGCTGCCTCTGCAGCAAATTCCTTGGGGCAGCTCTGGAACAAAGATACTTAGGCAAAGATGCTAAGGGTGCGATTTAGGAATCACAGACTACCTTCCACTGAAATGAAAAGAGAATCCAAGAAGAAATGGGTGACACTCCAACAAGGAGGTCTACTGTAGTGTTTTATCTAAAAGTTGGGACCTTATGAATTTAGCACAATAGGTACAGCTATTGTCAAACAACAGATATTGGGGATCTACTTTTACTAAGACATACGCTAGTAACTGACGGGATGGCACAAGTAGTAAGTTGGTCTATTTCTTTATATTTTAGATGATTTAACATTAGACCGCAATATGACTTTTTTTTTTGCCTTCCAGAAACGGACAGTCTAATTTTATGGGACAAGCTGTACACAAAATGACATTCTATGAGCACGTATGATAATGCATGAAATAATTAGCAATTTTTACAGGCAACATCATTTAATTTTATCTGATTTGTCCAGAAAATAAAAAATAATTTATTGGTTGTTTGCTAGTATTGACTTTCGGTTCCCCAAACGACCACCAGAAAAACCTGTTGATCCAGCAAAACTAAGTTTATTAGACCTACTACACTAAAGAAGGTCAACATTTATAGGGTTGTAGGGTCTGGATATAGTGATTGTAAAGCAAGTCAGCAAGTCAGGCAACTATTTGGGTAGAATTTATAATACGATAGTTTTAGGTTAAGTGAACACAGTGAGGCAAGGGCCTTGAAATGAGTTTTGATGAGCAATCTATTGGTCCTGATTTTAATTGGTTCACAATCTTATCTTCCAGGAACAAGTATATCCTGGAGCAAGAAGCTAAGTAATATTTGCTGGATCTCAGTGTTGCCTAGCAGAGGGACAAGGAATTAAGTTGGCTTCAGCTCTCCTTGAATAGCTCACAGGCTCGAGAAGAATTAAACAACTAGCTCTCCAGAAAGAAAAGAACTAGGTTATCTTGGGGAATTCAACGGTATTAACACACAAAAAGTTTCTTGAGTGCTCCTACCACCTCTCATTCCTGAATGTTCCACCTTAAGGATCAAATTCCCAATACAGTGCCAAGAGTTGGTCTAGTGTGGGATATGTGACAACCCTGTGGCACAGGGTCTGTACTTTTGTATCCCATAAACGTCACATGGAGAAGAGTACAAAGAATTCTTATAAGTACTGAATTTTGATTGAAACCGTTCCCTTTCATTGTTGTTCAAAATTTAACAACTAAATTTTTGTTGTTCCTCAAAATACAAAATTTGTATTTTTAAAAGTCATTTATCTCCTCTGATTGCTTCCCTATAATTAACTACTGCAGTCAATGCCTGTCAGTTCTATCTCTATGACATGTTCTTCCTGCCTGCCCCTTCCTTTCCTTCTACCTATAACTGATCTAATCTGTTCTTAACTTACGTTATTTCGAGATTCTTGCAACAGCTTCATACCTGTTCTCTGCCTTTACAGAATCTCTACTTCCGGATTAATAATCTTCCTGAAGCACAGTTGGGATGCGTTCATTCCCAGCTCTTCCCGATACAGTTATTTCCCATTCTCTATCATTTAAGTGTCACACACTCTTGTTTCACCTTAAAGACCACTTATAATGGCCACACCTATACCCGGACTTACTTTATACTACTCACATTCATGTATGCTTTACCTCTAACAAAACACATACTGATGTGATTTCTTAATTTCAACAAAACACATAGTGATGTGATTTCTTAATTTCAACAAAACACACAGTGATGTGATTTCTTAATTTCAAACTCCTTGAGAACACAATGTATGCCTGATTCAGCTTCATTTTCCCCAAATGCTTAACACAGTCCCTTAGGTTGCAATTTGAGGTGCTACTCTGATGAATTGAAAATGATTGCCTTAAACGCTACTTTGAAAAAGATCAGGAGGTCAAGTTCAGGATGAATGGGAAGGAATGTTGTGATTATTAATGTTTATAATGGGCAGTGTGTATCTGTGTGGAAGGAGGGGGGGAAATATCTGCACCTCGCACTTTCCATCTTTTCCTGAATATTCAATTAATATTTGTTGAATGAAGTTTACTAAGAATTTAGAATAAAGAGATCTCAGAAAAGACCTCTTATATCCTTGCTGGGTTGAGAAAGGAGACCACCTCTACCTACAGATAGCTATCGTTAGTGAAAACTAAAGCTATCTGAGTTAGCATAGCTCAACTATCTGTTGCAGGAAATTCCTGCCCAAGAAGATGGGTAATAAATAAATAAATAAAAATGTTTGCTTTAGGAAAATTCCTACAAACCAACCATGTCTGGGCAATTATTTTGCTCTTCTATCAGGAAAATAGATTGCTCACCTGGGCAAACAACTCTCTTATCAAACTTCAGCTTATTTTATCAAGATTCACTTAAAGACCCTGTCCTCTTAAGTCCACCAATACTAAACTGTTATGTCACAAATGTTGCCCATGTCCAATCAGTTCCCCACCTTGAACCACCCACTCTAAGACCTACTTAAATGATACTTGAAACCCTATAAATGTCCTATAAATGACATTTGCCTTCTTCAGACACTACCAAGACTCAGGTAGTGTTCTCCCTTACTCTAGAACATTAGGAAACAGCTTTGTCAAATATTTTGCGTTGATTTTTTAGAGAGTTGATACCTGATAGTTGACTTAAGGAATACCCCCCCCCCAAAAAAAAATGGGGACAAATTCAGGAAACTGATAACTTTTTGGTGAGAACTGAGTTGCACCTTCCTAGTTCAGGAAGAGTTTTCAGGGACAGATAATTTGAGAATAGGTAAACAATTGTCTGGTACCTTGTAAAGCAACACGACATTTTTGCACATTTACAATGGAAGGAAAAGACTGTTAGCCTTAGACACTGTCACTGTCAAGCACACAAGGCCAGTTGATTCCAATCATGTAGAGATTTTCAAACTATGATGTACACAAGAATTGTGTTTACACAATTGTTTACAACACTGATTAAAGGCCCAACTTCCAAAGACCCATTCAGAGGTCTAGGGCAGGGCTCAGGCATCTGCCTATCAAATAAGTTGGCAAGTGATTCTAAGACAAAAGAATCCCTGACTATGCTCTTAGAATGCAGGATGATATCTAAAGTCTAGTCACCTAAAACCATTTCTACTACTGGCCAATTTCCTCAATGGCCATTTCATCTAAAACTCAACTTCCTTTTGACTATTTTTATATTCATTTGGCTGTCTTTTTTTTTTTTTTTGCATCTTTTTGATACTTTAAGGATTTTAAAAACAATAGAGAAAGAAAGGGAAGGAAAGATAGAATTCACCTTACCTAATTTTGTTTTTCTGTTAACACATTTTCTGTATTTTATGAATGATGTATTTTCCTTTCCTGTAACAAACCTTCAACTTTGTCTAAGAAATAAAGGAAAACAGGTTCCCTACACCAGACATTAAGGGCTACCAAGAGGGAAGAGAAAGGAAAAGGTGGGGAGGAACTGCAGGTTCCTGAACGGCAAACCTTCCTTCTTGACTAGGGCCAGCCCTTAGAGCCCTGCTTGAACTCAGCTCTTAAGAGCAGTTCTTCTAGACCAATGATAAGGGATGGTGAAAGAACTCCAAAAACATTGTAATCAAAATTTTATATATATAACTACAACAGCTGTTAACAACATTTTTCTTGCAAAAGCCAATGCCTTATGTTGTTCATCCAAATTCAAAAAAAGAAAAAAAAGAAAATATTTACACATCAAAGATAGTAGCTTTCTTGTACAGCAGAGTGTGCCCCCAAATACCTTTTTTTTTAAACCCCTTTGGATGAGATTTTTATTGTCAGGTTTATTGGACACCAGCTTTTCTAAGAGCATGCCCTATTTTTTTCATTCCGCATGAACTGTACCTGTCAAACTTGCGATGCAACTTTTTGCATTACGGTTGGATTTGGTGATTGGTTTAAAAATATATACTTTCTAACTTTTATAACATATAAGCCAGATAAATTATTAATGCTTTAGAACTCCCTAGGCTGTATGAATGATGGAGATTTCTGTGTCATCCCTGATAAAGCTGAGGATACAGAAAACAGTTTTAATCCTCTTTTTATACTATGCCTGCCTGTCTGTGGAACAAGTTCAGAGAATTGCTATACAGAAGGAACAGAGCCACAGGCTTAACTTTCAAAGCCAGGTAATATTATGTTCACATATTTTTAATATATTTAAAATACAAAATAACTAAATAAACTGATCTAGATAAAGTAAATGTTATACTCAAACAACAAATAAGAGTTTTTTATAGGCTGAATTCAGGCCAGATAAAATTTCCACTTGTTACCATTGTTGCTATCCAAAGTGTCAATGTTTAGTAAAATTTTAATCTTTCATTAAAAATGAAAGACTATTTTTTATGCAAGAGAAGACAATGATAAATATAGCCAGAGCCAATCTTAATTGTACCTTACAGTGTTCTGTCACCTATATCTAATGGCTGTACTTCAGCTGTATGCTTTGGATTATATTCAACCAGATGCATTTTTTTTTCTCTAATTATAATCAGGATGTGTCTATCTGAAGTGGAAAATGTGAACAATAATTTAGATTGTTCAAAAAAATAAGAGCAAGTTCAGCTGAAAATATGCGAGTGAGTAGAGCAGACTGAGGTATTGTGGAGATGAGAATTCTACGGAAACACCTCCAGTTTTCTATCTTACTTTTGTAAGTAGTTTCTCTTCATTTTTATTTTCTACAGTTCGTGGATTTGTAAATCTGGCTGCAGATCCTTTTAAAATCATCTTGAGACATTTGGTTTACAAACTGGCCATGCATGGCAGGGCTATCTGTGCCTTTAGACCCTACTCTCAGAAAAGCGAGAATTTCTACGAGTGTGTGACGACAAGTATGCCCAAGAGAACCTGGTGGCAATGTTCATATAAATAAATTAGATGAATGGCAGTCAGAGGCACCCTTTATGTGAAGGAAATATGAAGGCAAAAACAGCTTTCTACCCACACCCCCTCACCCAAAATTACCTACCCTGGGTCTTATTCCTTCAGAACCCCGGGGTGGGGGTGAGGGTGGGGATAATTCATTTGTTAACTTCAGTCTCCTTACTCCTCATTCCAGGTGTTTGGTTTTAAACTAGTGTTTGTGGCATAACATCACCTGGAACTTGTTAGAAATACATCTCTTGTTGAGATGGGTCCCATCTCAAACCTACTGAATCATAATCTGAATTTTAATAACATCCTCAGACTTTTGTAAGGACGTGAATATTTGAGAAGGTCTGAGTTAGACCTCATAAAGCCATAGTCTGATTAGCTATCCTCTAATTAAGCCACACTCTAATTGGAAATACAGATAATGGACTTCTTTTTTTTTTTTTTTTTTAAGATTTTATTTATTTATTTGACAGCGAGAGGCACAGCGAGAGAGGGAACACAAGCAGGGGGAGTGGGAGAGGGAGAAGCAGGCTTCCCGCTGAGCAGGGAGCCCGATGCGGGGCTCAATCCCAGGACTCTGGGATCATGACCTGAGCCGAAGGCAGACGCTTAACGACTGAGCCACCCAGGCGCCCCGATAATGGACTTCTTATACACATGTACATTTCTATAATTCCACATGAGATCTGACCTCACCTTTCCTGGTTCTTCATTGTTTCTCAAAAGCCCCAAGAATATCTTCAGTGTCTTCTCCTAACATGGGCAACTTCTTACCCCAAATGCATGGCTCTTCTACAATGATGAGGATTTTGGATACCAATAAGGACAGGGGCAAGGGAGGATTTTTAGGTTGTTCTTTAAATCATATCATGTAGGCAATAATCAAATCTATCTACATGTGAGTAAAGTCTTGTTCATATTTATTCACCTTGTAAAGTAAATGAATCAATCATAACTCATAGTCAATTAGCTTATTATTATAGGCTAGTCTAGGTGCATTTTAGGATGCTTTTTCTGCCTAGATTTTCATGACGAGTAGCTTGGGTCTCTCCATTTTGTGTTGATTCTGAAATTTATGGTAGAATTTTCTTCTAGGTTCTTAGACCAAATATAACTTTGATCCTCAGAAGACCATTTTTTTTTCCTTTTATTTGATAAAAATGAGAAGTAACTATTCATTATGGCAGTGAAAATAATTCTGCCAAGATCAATTTACTCTCACTTTGCCCACGCTGAAAGAATTTGGGAACTCTATTGTCCTCCTCACCTTTATACTTCCTGAGCATAGTTCTCTTTCCCTTCTCTCTATTCCCATCATTGCTGTCATAATCCAAGTTCTTATCATCTCTAATGCAGACTATTGCAATAGTCCCCTAATTAGTCTCTCTGACTCTGGTTGCAATCCTTCCTCTTCACTCTGGATACTTTCTAAAATATACATCTGATCACATCAAATTCTGTTTAATATTCTTCAGTGGCTCCCATGTTGTCTGCCTAGTGATCTACAGACTCACTTATAAGTCATGCATGGGTTTGCTTGGTCAGGGCCTTGCCTTTCTGTGTGGTATAATGTCCTCCTTCCTTCTCCTTTTTGCATAAACACCAGAAATAAAGTACTTTATAAGCTCTCTTACACCTTGATTCCTTCACCTAGAATGTTGTCAAATTTTTCTGACTTTACGTACTTGCATCCATCAAGTCCTCACTCAAACATCACTTTCTGTGAAGTTTTTCTTGGTGTACTCCAGAAAAATTACATTGTCTTCCCACATTTCCATTGTTCTTTTTATGTCTACCCAAATATATCCATAGTATATATTTTTATGCCTGTCAATGAACTAGACCATAAACACCCTGAGGGCAAGGAAAATCTTTTAATTCTTTAATTCCAAATTCCTGGCAAAGGGAATAGTTGTAGTGCTCAATGAATATTACAGATTGACTGAATGGACTTCATTTATATGAGAATTCATCAGATCGAAGGTAATGGATTTTCAGACATTGGGAAATGGGGGGTTAAATACCAAATTCTATCTGCAAATCTGTAGTCAACAAGCGTATACTGTGCATAGATAGGACTCTATACTTGATGCTGGGCAGGACATATAAACTCATTCAACATGTATCTATTTAGTGCTTGTCAACACTATTCTGGGCATTTGGGAAACATTGCTGAGAGATATAATCCTTATCCTAAATTGCCTGCATGGTATTGAATACAAGACTTCATTAAACCATACTTTGACCAACAATACCTTAATTAATTTAAAGTCAAATTAAGACTATAAATGAGGGCTCCTCCGATTCATTTATCTTTCCATAGTTTATTATGGTGCTTCTCAAACCTCAAAGTGCATATGAATGCAGATTCTGATTCATTACATCTGATGTGAACCTGATGCCCTGCTTTTCTTAAAAAGCTCAAGTGATGTTCACATTAGTGGACCATGGACCACATTTTTTTTTAAGCAAGGGCTTAAGGTTCAAGAACAATACTGAAACTTCCTAGGAATGAACCTCTCTCATAATACCAAATCTCCAGAGCACCCTCATTGTGTTCTTCAGAGCCATGGATCAGAATGGAGTAAAGATGGAGCAAGGCTAACCATGTAGGGTGCTGTCCTAGGGAGGGTTAGAGACAGTGCTTTCAAAGTTCTTAGGGTTCATCTACTCCTAAACAGAGGCAAGGAAGCAAAGAGGAAAAGGTAGTTGGATGATATGGGAAATTGTTTCAGAAAGTTGCAGTAGCAGCTCTCTAGAAATTAAAGCTGGTCCCAACCTAGCCTAAATGATGGAGAAACAAGTGCCTCTGGATAGTAATAAACTTACTTTAAATAGGCATGTCCTTGCCCAACTTCCTTAGGAAAATACTTTGTATAGATTCCCTTGCCATTCCCCCTCAAGATAGTGCTCTGCACAGAATACAGGTTAAACATATGTGGAATGAATGAATGAACAAATGATTGTTCTTTATGTTATAAGCTTTCAGAATATAAGTGACTTGTCTGGCCTATTAGTTATGGAAGACAGAGTAGGCTTTATTGAAATGCTATTGTTAAGCATTGAGTTATGCTGACTTATGTAGGTTAAAAAAAAACTTTCAAGAAAAGTACACATTACATAAACTGCCTTTTAACTGAGTAGGATGGCTGGCATTTAAGCACTGTGGTTTTTATGTTCTATGCTGGTTGTCTGCCACAGTCTAGCTGAAGTTTAACATTAAATAATGTTAAGTATGTGAATTTGGGGGAGAATTTGCATTTTTATCTCATATGGTTTGTTACCCAAATAGAATTGAGTGGCTACATTTTTCTATTTTTTCATGTCTTATTTTGTTAATCATTCCAAACACATTTGTTCCATTCCATAAAAATATGCAGCTTACCTTCCACCTTTGTGAAATTACTGTTAATCATTCTCTAATGTCTGCATTATCCCATTTAATTTGTTCCCCTGTGGTTTTACAATTCCTTCTGCTCACTAATCCAACAGGAGGAATGATGTGCAACAAGCAAATATAGAAAAACAAATAGGTTTTTCTTATGAATCATCATTGTAAGCCTCATCAGCAACATCGGAGTTTCTCAGACTGTTATTTAAGAGTCAAATAAATCTATAGATAGAGCATCCCAGCCAATGAGCTTGAAATTTGTCCAAGTAAGGATATAAGCCCAATAGAAGATAGAAGATACTTTTATATCCATGATCCACTCCCACTTCTCATACCTAGCCTTAATCTTGGCTGATGGAACATTAACCTTAAAACTTGACCATGGTGGGGACATCTGAGTGGGTCAGTTGGTTAAGTGCCTGCCTTCATCTTAGGTCATAATCCCAGGGTCCTAGGATCCAGCCCTGCATCAGGCTCCATGCTTAGCGGGGAGTCTGCTTCTCCCTCTGCCCCTCCCCCTTGCTCGTGCTCTCTCTCTCAAATAAATAAATAAAATCTTAAAAAAAAAAAAAAAAACTTGACCATGGTGAAAGAAAAACTGACATGAGACATATAATGGAAAAAGAAAATACATATAATTTCCCAAGAGATATGTCCCTCTTGCTACCCAAACTTCTCTCAGATGATAAAGGATTGCATATCTCCATGTAATTGTTACATAAGCAAATGCATCAATAAATATTGCCAAATAGTTGCATGGAATATAGGGACATCTAATCAGTTAGCTGGATATTTCTTAAATATCTGAATGTTTCATGTTTTATAAATAAAATATCCAGATATTTAACTGAAATTTATCATTCTCATGTGAGTGCTACATACTTTGTATACAAATACCTAAATATGTATTTTGGATCAATATCTTATCTAGCTTTCTGAGATTATATAGCTATAACATTATGTATCCATGATAATGTCACATTTATTTTTATGAAAAAATGCTACAATTTTTTATTGGTATATTAAAGTAAGAGTGTTCAGGTCTACAGTGAGCCCAAGGAGATGCTGAACTAGTATTATCTAATAACAGTTCACTGTGGCTAGGGAAGGAGGCAAGATGAGAACACTGATGGGGTGTACATCTCATTTATTCATTTCCTTTCTAACCATTACCTGAGATATTAAATACAAAAAAAGTATGCAAGGATAATAATAAAATAAGTTGACTAAATGCCAAAAGTACCAATATCACATTTAAATTCTGAAATAAAACCTTTTTCTTCTCTATCAGTTCGGACACAAGCAAATTTTTTAACTCAATAAAGAAGATTACTTTTCATGCCACAATTCTAAATTATCCTTTTTCATTCTACATGTCTAGGGTCTTTTGCAATGTTACACTATAATTATGCTAAAGTGTAGGTGATTAGGAAGGGAGACTATTCCCCTATTACTTTCTCCTTGCCTTGTGGGAAGTTACAGCAGGATATGAAAGATTATCATGTGTATTGTGCCATGCCTCTGTTCTCTCTGTTCATTAGACAGCCCACTTGACTACCATCATAGGAAAAGTTGATTTGAACATGAAATACACCACTGCTAATTTTTACCTTCACTGTATACTCAATACAGATAGAGAATACACGTGTGAACTGAAGTCCCCTTACTCTCAGATGGTGCCCTTAATTCTGATGTTCTCTTTTAACCTACAGCGCCATTGACATAAATGCTTATACTCCTGCTCTTATCTCTACTGAAGTCTTTTATAGACAACCCCTTTCTATGATTTACACCTCATTATAAAAATCAAATTTCTGGGCTGTCAGAAAGAAATTGAGTGCAGCAAGCTGGGAACTAGTTCTCTGACATCCTGAGATGGCATATCAGCCTGGAGGTGTAATTCCCAAAACAGAAAGTTGGAATTATAGATACCACCTACATTCATTCATAAATAGAAGAAATAATGATGGCACAGAACAGTGATTTTCAAGTCACAGTGCAAAAGATTCTAAATAATATTTAAATTTTAAAAAATTGATCTATGACTAAAGATATAAAAATTCACTAGGCCTCATTTCCCTCTTGTACCATAAATTAATATCACATTTATCTTATTGGAAAAACAGAAATATTAATGGTTTATAAAATGAAATAGAGTGGTTAACCTCTCTTCAGAGGGAGGGTCTCCTAGTTTCCTTAAAGCTCTACTAATCTAGGTAACACTAGTTATTTTTACTCTTTGAACTTTAATCTGTCCCTTTGACTACTTTGAGGAGATATGTAGGCACAGTATATAACTTTGATTTTTAACTAATTATGAATTACAGTTTCTTAAACCACCTACAGTAATTTGGATCATATGAGAAAGAACTAAAATTAGACTTAAGAACTTCATAAACCATTTCCTCTTCATTCACTATTCATTAATGTGTCCATTTTTAAAAAGAATCATGGATTCTTTTTGTACTCTGCTCCCTCCACTCCCCATTCTCTCACCATCAGCATCTAACACATACTTTCATATGTTCAGTAAACGTATGTAACGAATTTATGTATCTGTTAGCATATGTATGTGTTTCTTTCTCATTAATGAGACAGGGTGTGGAGTACTCAACCCTGGAGAGCTTTGAGAAGTGAACAAAACCTATGTTTTATATGATACATTATTCCCCTCAGGAGCCTGGGCCAGATGATCTCTTAAAGTTGTTTTTTGATCTATAACTAAAAAATCAATGAGCCATCATCAGGTTATTCTATACTATTTAGTACATAGTGCTATTGCTCAAGAGTACTAATTGGTGCCCCGGGGCTCTGAAAAAGTTAATGTACAATGCTTAGGGTCCAAATTATTGCCAGGGAGTGATTTAGGTGATGAGAAATAAATTCCATTAATACTTAGTTAAGTAGTTAATCAGAAAGTAAAATAATAATAGTAATAAATAATTAAATGTGTTTTCCCATTTTGTCCCCCACGGACCAGAAAGAATAACTATTAGGTGTGTTCCTCATAAAAATCTTTAATAAATCTTAAAGTAGTGATCAAGACTTCCCTTGGGTTTCTTACTTCTAAACTAAATATTCCCTATTCCTTTCATCTTTACACAAAAGATCTGTTTTCATCCCTTTAATCACCTTCATTGGTCTTTTCAATGTCCTCTTCAGTTTATCCACATCTTTATCAATGTGATAATCCCTAATATTAATTTGATGAAGGACTAGAATATATTCAAGGACCACAAGACATGTTCCTTCTTGCCTATACTTTTAAATGTTAGCTTAATCTCATGACAAACACCATGACAACTTTATAAATGGCAGATCTGTAGTTTCTATAATGACAAATTGCAAGTATGGGTAACCATTCTAGCCAGTGATAATAGTACCTAAGACCTCTCTGGTTTACATACCAAGCTTACGAACCAGGCTCTGTTACTTTTGGCACCAAAGCATTTCACTAACCACAAGAAGTAATGCAGCAATATTGATGACCTACTGCAGTAGGACTATAAAAACATACATATAAATCTTCCAGATCTGAGAACAACTATTGGTGCCCAGCCATATCAGGTTTTTCCCTCAGTAATCACATCTATTTATGAAAGAATACTGAATCTAATAAAAGAATACAAGATCACTGTGATATATGCCTTTGGGTTAGTATGGTAGCCTCTGCTTTGTACTTCTTACTATCCCATTTTTATTAAGTTTGTCAATAATTTGGCCAATTAGTGTTCCTGGAAATAGCTCCTATTACAGCTAGAACAAAACAAAACAAAACACAAAAGAGTCAAATGTGAGAAATACCATGACACACACTTCTTCATTCAGTTGCCTGGTTGTTGTTTGGTCTCCCTTGTACTAGCAATTTATTGATATATGAGGATATTAGTGATCTGAAATTCTCCAGTTTCCCTAAGGAAAGTGAAAAAGAATTATATGCTCTGTAAACCAATGCCTAGGATCAGGGGGGCTTAGTGTGTGAAATTCATTAAAATCTGTTTGTTTTTCCATTTGTGAGACTCAGTTTTGCCTAAAGCCTGATACAACTATCTTGATATAATCAATCTCATTCCAAATGTAAGAGTCAACTTTAAAGTTGTATGTATCACTTAGCACAGTTATTTTGAAAGATGGTTCAGATTATGACCTCACTGAAATTTGCCATTGGTAAGAAGAGAGGAAAGGAATCCAGTCAGTGAAGGCCAAAAACAGATGGTCTGTTCTTCCCAATTCATGTCTCTTTACCACTGTGATACATTTTCAACTCTTCCACAAAGTAATTATATCCTACTAAGCATTCTCAATCACTTCAATAGCTCCTTTAGTTCTTGAAGTTATCATCTTTTCGCAAGTAAGGAAGAATGTGAAAAAAGGTGGTCAATGAGAGGAAGGAAAGTCAAGTCACCCATATGCTGTGTATGACAGCAACAGTTTTATTCACATGAGAACAACTGACTCTTAGAAGAATGGTAAAGAACAGTTTGGAGAACAGCTTATTAAAACTAAAAAAAAAAAAAAAAAAAAGAAAAGAAAAAAGATAAAAGCAGTCCTAATCCTATGAGGAGACTAACCCAGATGGTAAGTAAAAAGTCAAAGGGATTGGCCTTCATCTGACAACAGGTATGGTCAGATCAGATACTATTTAGATATGAGGGAAGATACAGATGTATATCTGTACTTAGGCTTAACAGAATGTAAGGTTACCATTTGGGAAACTTAATGAAAAGACCTGTACTTTGTTGGTAACAGACATTATTTCCATAGTAAAATCAATAAAATTATTTGTACAAGTATTATTGGCAATGTTAAATATCCATACTTACATATATCACAATCAAACTGTTGAAAGACAGATTCTTTTTTTTTTAATATTTATTTATTTATTTTAGAGAGAGGAAGAGAGCGTGAGTGAGAGGGGCAGAGGGAAAGGGAGAGAGAATCTCAAGCAGACTCCATGGTGAGCACAGAGCCCCATGCAGAACTCAATCTCACCACCTGAGGACCTGAGCCGAAATCAAGGGTCAGATGCTTAACCAACTGCACCACCTAGGTGCCCCAACAGATTCTTGAAAGTGAGAGAAACAACTTATGTAAAAGAGATCTTCATTAAGATTAACAGCTGACTTCTTATCAGAAACCACTGAGGTCAGAAGGCAGTGGGATGACATATGCAAAGTGCAAAAGAAAAGGACTGTCGAGCAAGAATTCTATATCCAACAAAACTATATTTCAAAAATAAGACATTCCCAGATAAATAAAAACTAAGACAAGTCATCACTACTGCTACAAGAAATATTAAAGGGAGTCCTTCAGGCTGAAATGAAAGAATACTAAACAGTAACTTGAATCCACATGAAGAAATAAAGGGGGAAAAAAGCTCATAAAAACTCATTAAAAAGAAAAAAAAGGTTCATTCATAAAAAAAGGAGGGCTGCAGATTGAAGCCCTCTGTGGATATTACCCTTTTCATTAAGGACGATAAAGAAAGAAAATTGGATTAAAATGGCTAAATGTTCTTAAAACAATTCCCACAAATGACAATAATTATAGATTTTGGTTTCTTTGGTTCCCTTCACTCTAATCTTTAGTAGCATAGTATGATGTCGAACACCACATCAAATACTTTCCTCATGACACACATTTAATATCCTCATGTTACAGACCTTGGGTCAAGATTCCAGTTCAAATGCAATTAGGTTTAAGTGACACAATAGGAGCCACAGGAAATGTGAGAGCTGTCAAATACTACACTGTCCTCACTACTGAGCTAGACTGTACCAGAAAGAGGCTAGCCTTTAAGACTTCCATTCTCCCATCTCTGACAATTCTAAACTTGACCTCTGGGTCAATCTGTACTAAATAGGTATTTTAATGACAGGCTAAAAGGGTTTTTGGTGGTGGTGGTGGTGGTGATGGAAAAAAAACAAAAGTAGAAAGAACTGATTAACATAACTATATATAGGTAAATAGAAAGTATGTATTTTTGGTTTTGTCTCTTTTATCTGATTTCAAGGCAACTGCATAAAGCAATAAAATAAAACTGTGTAGATGGGCTTATAGTGGATAAAAATGTAAGTTGTATGATAATAATAGCACAAAGGAAGGTGAAGAAACACAGCTATATAGGAGCAAAGTTTTTTACACAATTGAAATTAATATGGCATCAATCTGAACTAGACTGATATAAATTGTTTGCTGAAATCCCTAGGGCAATCATTCAAAAAAGTATAGTAAAAAGAAATGAGATGAGAATTAAAATAGTACACCAGAAAATATCTATTTAACACAAAAAAAGGCAGTAATGGAGGAATAGAGGAGTAAAAAAGCACGATATAGGAAACCAACATCAAAACGTAGATGTAAATGCTACCTTATGGCCAATTAATTACATTAAATATAGATGGATTAAGCACTCCAATCAAAAGGCATATTGGTAGATGGAATAAAAAGAAAAAAAGATCCAACTATCTGCTCTCTATGAGAGACACATTTTAGGTTCAAAGACACAAACAGATTGAAAATAAAAGGATGGAAAAAGATATACTATGCAAATAGTAACCAAAAGAAAGCTAGAGTCAGTGTACTATTATCAAACAAAATAGTCTTTGTTTTGAGGCCATTCAAAGTAAAGGAGAAGCATGAGATATGATTCCTTAGCCATTAATTGCCTCACTCCAGGGTAGTGGTTTAGAAAGTAAGGAACATCTACCACCAATTCCCACCTCTTAATTATTGTCCTCTCCTTTTCTGTGGCTTAAGGAAGCAGAAATTGCATAAAAAACTAAAAGTGATTACAAACCCTGTCTAAAATATAGTTGTTTTGATTTTATTTTTTAATAAAATCCTATTACGAAATGCTTCCCTACTTTAAGATCTTGAAGATATTTTTCCAAGCTTCTTTTAAAAGACTTACTGTTTTACCTTTTATATGAAGATCTGTACTTTATCTACAGTTGACTTTCCTGTGTAGTTGAGAGATATGAGATATGAGTTAGGAGATATACATATATGTATATGTATTATTCCCCCATGGATGGATATCCAATTCACCTAGCACCACTTATTAAAATGACCATCCTTTCCCCATTACCCCCTAGGGCACCTTTTTTGTGATTTTGAAGATCTTTTCTTTTTTTCTCTCTTTTAGCTGGCTAATGAGAGTTTTGAAGATGTTATCCAGTAAATATTGAGGCACAGAAAATCATGAGCCCAGTTCTTGAAAATAAAAAACATTGATGCTATTACATATTCCCTGCTTATGATTTTTACTTTCTTTGAAAAATATTTTTCTTAATAAGTAATATTGTTCATTGATTTTTATTTTTTATTTATTTATTTTTTATAATTTTTAAAAAATGTTTTATTTATTCATGAAAGTCAGAGAGAGAGAGAGAGGCAGAGGCAGAGGGAGAAGCAGGCTCCCCGCCTAGCAGGGAGCCCGATGCGGGACTCGATCCCAGAACCCTGGGATCATGACCTGAGCCGAAGGCAGATGCTTAACCATCTGAGCCACCCAGGCGCCCTTGTTCATTGATTTTTAAAAACTAAAATTATAAAATACAGAATATAAAGCAGAAAATAAGAATCACCCATAATCTCACCAACCAAAAGAAAATAACTAAACATTTCTGATGAGTTTTCTTTTTTTTTTTTTTAAAGATTTTATTTATTTATTTGAGAGAGAGAATGAGATAGAGCATGAAAGGGTCAGAGGGAGAAGCAGACTCCCCGCCGAGCAGGGAGCCCGATGCAGGACTCAATCCCGGGACTCCAGGATCATGATCTGAGCCGAAGGCAGTCGCTCAACCGACTGAGCCACCCAGGCGCCCCATTTTTGATGAGTTTTCTTATTCTTTTTTCTAACAAGTTCATTCTTAATATTTAATTCAAAGTTACTAAGCACATAAAAGCACAGAAATTTGTAATTAAAACATAGAAGATGACTTCTTACCAAAATATGTACTTAAGAAGACTTCAAAATGCAGAAGGGAAACAAGATGGCACAGATTCATCTTTCTCTGTTTTTCTCCTTCTAAGTACAGCTAAAAAACTCTGAAAATAACCTGAGTCAGCTCTGAAAGTTGAAAAGGGGAAGGTGAACTAGCTAGAAATCTCAGAACTGAGAGGAAACATAGCATCCTGGCATATTCTGATCTTCCCCTGTCCCCATTTGCACCAGCAGAAGGAAAACTAGGCCCAACATCTTCTGGTCACCAACTAAATGGCAGAATATGGTCCAGATAACTGAATTCCTTTTTCCAGATTGAAACTAAATCAGCCTGGATTATTGTTCTCTGCCCCCATAGCCAAGATTATTCCTGACCTCCAAACTCAGAGACGCAATGCAGCCTTGATTGAGTGGGAACCCTGCCAACAATAGGAAGTTCATGGAACTATCTCTATCCCATGAGCAGGAGTGTCCCTTCCCTTAAAAACCTAAAGACTCTAAGTCCCTAGCCTTGTGGCTGGCACCAAAAAAAATCATCAGAGACCAACCAGCATGAGGCAGGTAAACCAAAGAGATAAAAATAGACTACAAAGGCTCATAAGGATAAGTTGTCAGTGCAACTGTCGGCCATAAAATGTAGGGCAGGACCTGCATGCTAAACCAGAACATAAGACATAAGATACAGAAAACCGGGCGCCTGGGTGGCTCAGTTGGTTAAGCGACTGCCTTCGGCTCAGGTCATGATCCTGGAGTCCCGGGATCGAGTCCCACATCGGGCTCCCTGCTCGGCAGGGAGTCTGCTTCTCCCTCTGACCCTCCTCCCTCTCATGCTCTCTGTCTCTCATTGTCTCTCTCGCAAATAAATAAAATCTTAAGAAAAAAAAAAAAAGATACAGAAAACCACAGAAGAAATAGAAAACATGAAGAGGGGACTATCTGATAAAGCAGAAAACTTAAATGGGATCCAAAGTACCCTTAAATAATAATCAAAATTTGCAGGATACATTTGAAAATCATTTGCCCCAACAAGAGATAGGAAAATTACAACTTGAATGAGAAAAGCCAACAGATACCAATACTAAGATAAATAGGCTATACTGAAATTATTTGACAAGAATTTTACCATAGCCATCCTAAAATTTCTTCATCAAGCAATTATAATTATCCTTAAAAAAAATGAAAATCTCACCAAAAATAAAAAAATCTCACCAAATGAACATCATAGAGCTAAGAAATAAAATAACTGAAATAAAAAAAGAAAATCAGGGGTGCCTGGGTAGCTCAGTCGTTAAGCATCTGCCTTCAACTCAGGTCATGATCCCAGGGTCCTGGGATCAAGCCCCACATCGGGCTCCCTGCTCAGCAGGAAGCCTGCTTCTCCCTCTCCCACTCTCCCCTGCTTGTGTTCCCTCTCTCACTGTGTGTCTCTCTCTGTCAAATAAATAAATAAAATCTTTAAAAAAAAAATTCAATGGAGGGGCTCAACAGCAGAATGAATATGGAAGCAAAGAATCAGTAAACTTGAAGCTAGAATAACAAATTACTCAATCTGAACAACAGAAAGAAAACACACACACACACACACACACAAAGATCCAATGTTCATTTCATCAGTGCCAGAAGAAGAAGAGAAATAGAATGGAGCTAAAAACATATTGAAGAAATAATAGCTATAAAGTTCCTAAATTTGGTAAAAGACATGCACCTACAGATTCAAAAAGTTGAGCAAATCTCAACCTGAATAAAGAAATCTACACCAAGAAACATTTAAATTAAAAATTTAAAAACAAAGACAAAATTTTGAAAGCAGCCAGAGACAAAAAATACTACCTATAGGGGGAAACATGTGATATTATTCTCATCTGAAACCATGAAAACCAGAAAAAAAGTAGTATGATATTTTTCAAATACTTAAAGAATTGTCAACCCCAAATATATCCCTCAGGGATAGAGGAAAAAATAAAGACGTTTTCAGACAAAGAAAACTTAAGTGAATTTGTCATCAGCAGACTTATCCTCAAAGAAGAAAGAAAGTACTCCAAACAGAAAGAAAATGACAGCAAGGTAAGATATGAAATTCCAGAAAGGAAGGACAAACAATGCAATGGGTGAAAATAATGTTAAGTAGACCATTCTTCTCTTCATGAGTTTTTAAAAATCACATTTGATCAATTTGAGGCAAAAATTATAAGACCATCCATTCAACATATGTAGAGAAAATATTTAAGATAATTGTATTTTCAAAGTTGAAAGATAAAGAGACCTAAATGAAATAAGGTTTCCACACTTCACTGAAGTAGTAAAATGCCAAGATTAGCACATTGTGATATGTTTTATAGGTGTATTATAATATCCAGAGCAACTACTAAGAAAACTATAGAAAAAAAACACTCAAAACCATTAAAAATTAAAATGGTATCCTAAAAAATGGTCAAGTAACTCACAGGAGGGCGAGGAAAGAGAAAGGTATAAGAATAAACAGAAAAACTATGGCAGACTTAAGCCTTGTCATATCAATAATTACCTTCAATATAAATGATCTAAATATACCAATTAGAAGACAGAGTTGGCAGAGTGGAATAAAAAAACATGACCCAACTATATGCTGTCTATAAGAAATTAACTTCAAAAACAACACAGGTAAGTTGAAAGTAAAAGGATGAAAAAAGATACCACCACATAAACATGAATTTAAAAGAAAAATTCACAGAGAATTCTCTTTATTAACATACTCATGATGTATGGGACTCCATGTTTGTGAAACTGATTGAGGACTACAGATTTGCAGTTTCTTAGCTCTTCCTGAACCAAACTACTCAAGTATTAAGTCAAGATCTTACTAATATATATATTTTAAAACAGTAATAACTAGAAAACCATCTAGATGAGCACACTGATCTGAAATTGCTGGCAGGAGGCTGCTGGTCAGAAAAGCAGCCAAAGCTAAAGGAAACACATATGCAAGATCAGTTAGATAAATGAAGGCCCAGCCTCATGGTTTGCATTCGAAAGAGTTTTGAAGCATTACAAAAATAGCAATAGAAGAGGTACTACTGAAAAGATGATTTTTATCCTCAGTTCTATGGTGTGGCTTGTGGCTCTGTTTTTTTCAACATCTGTCAGTCTCTATCAATATATGCCTGCATAAAAATTCAGGCAATTATCATTTGAAAGGTTATAAAATTGTCCACACAGTGAAATTCACCTTCTCAGTTGTAGTTTGACAGCAAGGTTGGTAAGTTAGGTCCAAATAAAATCAGTCTTCAATAAGATGCTTTCACATTACTATAATAAACTTCCTGGCACATATAGTACCTTTTACAGGACCAGAGGCCTCACCCAAATGTACCAGAAAACCTTTAGACTCAACCTGACAGCATGCAGTCCACTGAAGTGCTGGAAGTCCTTGGGGGGGAGGGGGGGTTAAGGGGGGATGGGATGGGGGTGGGGGATGGAAATTGTCCCTTGCCTCTCACTTTTTCCCTTAGACCATTGCAGAAAAGTGAAGCTGTATTTTTTTTAACATAGATGAATATATACTAGACTTTCTATATATCAATAAATTCTAGGATGTCCTGTGGGTTCAAGAACCAATGAGAGCTACCCTGAACCTACAGAGAAATCCAGTGATTGCCCCCAACTCACATGTAAACTCCCATATAAAAACTGCCATAGATCTATAGATGGATGGCCCTGAACTAAGCACTCCCATAACGTGATAAGAGGAACCACAAGAGAACTCAGCATGACATTAGAGTGGACATAAGGTATGATCCTCCTCCTACAGCCCTCCTGCAATCTTTCATGACCAATCATCATTTTTGTTAGAAATACTCATTTAGATGTTTAGTCTAAGTGCAACCTTTTTTTCTCTCAGCCACATTCTGTCCCTAGCCAGATGGAGTAAAGAGACACACTCTATGAAACAGAGTGATAAGTAAACTGATTTCATACTTCTAACATCAGATTATACTGTGACCTTGCAGGGGGATGGTGGGTAGAGGATGATGGGCTTACATCATCTTTCTAGCATTTAAAATTTTCTTCCTTCAATTCAGTACAATTCGATTCAATTCCATTCCATAAACAGTTATTAGCCATTTGATGTGAAAGGAACTCTATAGTGCCAAAACAAAACAAAACAAAAACAAAAACAGAGGAAGACCGAAGCCACTGTCTGTCTCATAAAGGAGTATATTAAATACAACAACATCACAAGGTAAATCTCTGCCTCCTTCCCTCTTTTTTCCTCTTTTCCCTTTCCTTCCTTCCCTCTTTCTCTGTTCCTTTTTCTCCCAGCTTCACTGAAATTTAACTGACATATAACGTTGTGTAAGGTAAGGTGTACAACATGATGTTTTGATACATGTATATTGTGTATCTGATACACATACACATTCATTCATGAAATGATTACCACAATGGGGTTAATTTAACACATCCATCATCTCACAAAATTATCATTCTTTGTGTGTGTGGTGAGAACATTTTTTCCTGAAGTACTGTCTTCCCAAAGAGACATTAACAAATATAAATATTGATTTCCACCTATCATTTCTCTAGCATCTTTCACTCCCCAAAGACAACAATACCCTCATAACAATAGATGTCATAAAAGCAGTCACTCCCTTTGCAGAGACCTGAAGAGCAAGGAGGACTTTCTCAAGGTCACCTTTTACTTTTCTGATGCACACAATGCAAGCACCAGCACCCCTGCGCTTTCGTAAAGGCATCTCTCATGCTGCAGTTTTCTTCCTCCAACTATAATGCACTACTGGTGATTTTCATCTACTTCTGTATGAAAACATGATAGAATGCACCTCTTCCTTGGGTTATTTCCATAGCTACTATATTTATTATATTAATGTTTATCACTTGGATGTCATTTAATGAATGTCGGCAGAGGGGAGGGAGGAGATAGAATGTTCACTGAAAGAAGCTGCGCCATTAATTCAAATGGATGGTAAAGACAAGCGTGCACATTCACATGGCCATATGGGGGCTGTTTTAGGGCATTGAAGCAGTTAATTTTGTTTTAAAGACACAAGCTTAGATAAAATAGATCTTTTTGACTTTGTTGAGAATTGAAATTATAAAGCATGCAAGGCTTCAGATCAAAATGCCATATTATTCTCCCCTCCCCACCTTATCTGAGGAGTGTAATGCCCTTACAATGGCCCACTTCTTGAACTCTTTCCAATTTCAGATATTTCCTATCTCTTTTAATACCTCATTGCTTTTGCATCAATTACAGCCTGACCTAAAGCTGCACTGGAAGTGGAAGTGATATATAGTGGAATCCATTTAAATGAATTTCTGATGAAAGAATAAAACTGTTAAAAGAATAAATTTACTGCACACAAATTTATACAAATCCCGTATATGCTGTGAAATCCTCTTAAATGAAAAACTGATGAAAGATTAAAATGTTAAATGAATTAAAATCCACCATACTGGTGAAATATAATGATGACTTGACCTACTAAATGAATGGCTGAAATGAAGATATAAATTTGAAGTGCTCCAATGTATGTCAATTTTAAATGTGTGGTGAGCCAGCATAACACAGAAATATGGCTCTTGCTATTAAAGGAACACATTCTTTCTTGAACCAGCCATTATTTAGAAACACCTGTGTTGGTTCTTTGCGTGATGAAAAAGGCAAATATCCTGTTTCTCACACAGGTAACATTATGCATTAACTTCTTTCTCTTTCCTAATCCTTTATCATTTGGTCTCTTTCGGTTATATTTCAGTTTGTATACAGTACCTAAAGGGTGGGTAAGAATTGGGACCCTCCCATGGCCGTTTCTACCTTTCAACGGGGGTCCTTACTAAAACAGTGGTTAGATCTTGTTCACTAAATATACATAAGCCAAAAGCTAATATTAGGATATAAATTTTCAGTGAGACACAGGGAATTAGCCAAGCAATTCCTATTAAGAATTACTACTCTATCTAATTCCCAATTTAACATTAAAAAAATAAAAATTCTGTTGTAAAGTTTCTAGCACTTAAAATAAGTTTGCAAACTAGTTTCTTGCCCACAATTATAGGTTCCAACTCAGTTTACGGCATAGGTGGTATGTGTTTTGTTGGTAATAAACTCAAAGCCTTGGTCACTCAAACTCTAATTAGGCACAATTGGAAGCCTTTGATCATTGCCAGGAAAAACAAAAGTGCAATTGCACTATGGAAAACTTCACCCAGCAGTCCTCCGACCTCAGTTCAGATTATGGTATTACAACCATTTGCAATTAAAAGCCATGGCCAGGAAGAGGTCATTATCCCCACAGGCACCTCTGGTGGTGCCCAAATTTCTAGGCATATGGCCAAATGCATGTGACCATTAATTCAAATGCATCTACTGACCATCAAATGATATATAATTTGTCTTAAAGGACCAAGAGGAGTGAGGTTTCTATGCTAATTAGGTCTGGCCAATCCTGAACTTGATTCTAGGGAGAAATAGAAAGTTGCTTTTAGGGAGCTTTTGAATTTTTCATCAATCCTACATATTTTGGGGTCAGGAATTGTCCCAACCTTCAGTGCAATTCCTAACAAGGAGGGAATTCCAAGGCATGGCTGCAAATGATCCAGGGTGGTCTGTGGTAGCAGCTAGCATAGCCTGGAAGTCTTGGGTGCTGCAATATCCCTTAAATTTCTGTGATCTAAAAGGCCAGGTGTTTGCCTTTAGTGGGTAATCTTGCCACACCAGCTTCTAAATGCCCTAAGAACAAGAACTGAGTCTTGGTTATCTTTGTAATTCTAAGGAAACCCACAGCACTCAGTAAGTGTTGGATTAAACTGAAACAGTACAGAGCAATTTTACTGAGGCAGGAGTCATAAGTGAACAAGACTTGGGGCTTTAGCACCCCCTGCGGGATGTCGCAGTTGGCTTCCCTTCTATTTTTTTTTTTTTTTTTTAAGATTTTATTTATTTTTTTGAGAGAGAGAGAATGAGAGAGGGAGCACATGAGAGGGGGGAGGGTCAGAGGGAGAAGCAGACTCCCCACCAAGCAGGGAGCCTGATGCGGGACTTGATCCAGGGACTCCAGGATCATGACCTGAGCCGAAGGCAGTCGCCTAACCAACTGAGCCACCCAGGTGCCCTTCCCTTCTATTTTTTTTTCATTCATTCCAGACTATGTACGAAGTGCCTCTTATGAGGAGCTAAGTACTAGGAATGGAATGTTTATCCTCAGGGGGCTTACTACCTGTTAAAAGTGCTGAAAAGTACTGCCAAATTGTTGCCCAATGATTCTTTATAGAGCAACAATTATTGCCAGGGCCTGTGGGAGGCACGGAGATGCAGGAGTAAACAAGGTGTAATTCCATCTAAGGGAGCACTGATGGGGAAAGAGGCAGTTACAACTGAACATGAGAATGTTCCAAAGGGAGTACGTAGGGAATGCAAAGAAGGAAGTATGATCTAAACTGAAACCTGAAGGATGACTAGAAGTAGGTAAAAAAAAAAAAGGTGTATAAATAGGAGAGCTACACCTACCAGATGACTTCATTTTGTGGATCCATATGTTCTAATATTTGAATTTATAGGTTCTTCATTAACATACACATATTTTCATCTTTTAAATAAATAATATGAAAAGTTAACTTTACCAAGTGTTTGACACTTTTTAAATAGCTGATGAGTATCCACGGCTTATTTCCTTATGATTTCTTTTTGTACATATGTCTACCAAGTAGGTCAGGTGTTACCATGTAAAATTAAATATTTATTGGTATTACTATCATCTTAGGGCTTAAAGACATCCAGGACTTATTAGAGTCAGAGTGAAAAAGAATTCTGATATCATGAAGTTAAAGTATAGTGGAAGTATATTAAATTGTTAAGGGTTAAAATATTTATGTTCTTTAAACTGTAACTAAAAATAATAAAAATAATGAAGACACTAAAAGACACAAAACTTGACAGGAAGGCAACAAGTAAAATCTAAAAGGTTATTTTTGAACATTTCAAAGATTTTTTCTATTTCTAATTTAAATATGTTAGGAATTAGAAAACCAAGCACATCTCAAATTTCACATTACCAATCAAAATGTCAAAATTCCATTTTTGCATGCACTTAATTCTTTCTAGACTGAGACTGGGTATAAAATGAGATACAAGGGCTTATGAATATCTATCTGATCACCTAATGGTGACTTAGGCTTCTCGGTTTATATGAGCTCTCTGCTGATTCATCTTGGAACTATCCACTGGGAACTTGCTATAAAGCAGAGTTTCTAGGGGAATAAGTCTCTAATCACCTTCATCAGAATCACCTGCAGAGTTTGGATTTATGCAATGCATAATCCTGGACCCATGCCAGGTCTGCTGGATCAGGACTGGGGGGAGGGCTCGGGAAAGTAAGTTTTAACAACAAAATTAACAAAAGTAATTTTAATGCACATTTCAGTTTTTTAAATGGTGAAACACAATAGAAGGCAAGTCTTCAAATCATGTAACCCTGAAGAGAAGCCGCCCAAAAACTCAATTTCTGTGTTGACTAGGATTCTGACTGAGAATAATGGAAAAATTCAAAAGAAAAAAAAAAAATCTCTGGTAGCATCTAGAGAGATTGTAGGGGATCACAATCATTATAGGAAGAGCTTTTTTTTTTTTTTTTTTTTTTTTTTAACTAAGATGCAGCAATGCTCATCAGGAAGAACTGCAGCTCCCTAAAAGATGGAGTCAACAGCCACGAGAAGTCATTAGGGAAAATTAGTGAGCTAAGAGGCTAGCCTCTGGAGTTCTGGCAGGGATCACATAAGCCCTGGGTCAGTACAACATAGATCCTCAACAAATTTTTGTGGGATGAGTGGATGGATGGAAATCCTGGGTCTCCTTTTTAGTGTGTGAGTGTATTAAGAACTACAATTATAGAGATTCTAAGAAAATGGAACTTTATGTATTTTGATCACAAAGATATTCTGCAAATCTAACTGTGATTTACTGTTAGAATGCTTTCAAGTGTGACATGCTAGATTGTCTCATAGGGCATTTTTCTGGATGCCTATAGGAGAGACACATCAAGTAATATGGATGTTTTGTGCTGGGGCCAATCTGAAGCAAAATTTCCAAGTGTAAATAGATACCTGTGATTAATTTGTGCTTTACTTGACAGTAACTATTGACAGAATTGATCAGATAGGCATCATTTCACCTGAAGCTTCATCTAGAACTTGGTATACAAGTCAAGAGTATTATTTCAGTTTGGGGATTTAAAACAGGTAAGAGAGAATTTCCCTTGGCAAAATGTTAAAGTTGAAAAGTTCTTGGCCTAAGTATTTGTGGAGAACAAGATGCTAATTCTTTTTTTTTTTTAAATTTATTTGAGAGAGAGAGTGTGTGGGGTTGGGGAGGAGGAGCAGAGGGAGAGGGAGAGAGAATCTCAAGCAGACTCCACACTGAGCGCGGAGTCCTATTTCACAACCCTGATATCATGACCTGAGCTGAAACCAAGAGTCAGATGCTTAACCCACTGAGCCACCCAGTGCCCCAACAAGATGCTAATTCTACCACTAATTCATTGTGCAAATTTGGACGGGTTATTACATACCAATTAGTAAAACAAGAAAATTAGACTATTATTCTAAAGGGCTAGGCTAGTTGTAATGAGTAACATGCTCGTAAATAGTTTTTTTTTTTTTTTATAAAATCTTTTTTTTTTAATTTGACAGAGACACAGTGAGAGAGGGAACACAAGCAGGGGTATTGGGAGAGGGAGAAGCAGGCTTCCCGCCAAGCAGGGAGCCTGAGGTGGGGCTCGATCCCAGGACCCTGGGATCATGACTTGAGCCGAAGGCAGACGCTTAACGGCTGTGCCACGCAGGCGCCCCGCTTGTAAGTAGTTAACAACTAGATCTCTGAGGGAGGGGGAAAAAAGCCCTTATATTAGCATTTTCTAATTTACATGAAGTAAAGACTCCCTTTGTAGCAAATTTCAAGCTGTCAATATGATATCACTGAATGCAGAGTTGGGAAGATACATACAATTCTTGCAAGCTGGTAGGAGATAATATTCTATGTAGCATAATAATATTTTATGCAATTATTCTCCAATCTGGAAATTCACTTTCTATTTTTTGCTCTTCTTCATTAATCTTTAGATTCCCAGAAGTGAAATTTCTGAGTCAAAGGGTGTATGTGAACATTTCTAAGGCTCTTGATAAATACTGCCAAATTATGTCCAAAAAACCTATACCAAAACCTCACAAACAGTGAGGAATGAATATCTCACCATACTATTGCCAACAAGGAGTACTATTATTTTTAAAACAGCCTTCTTAATTTTGTAACCTTTTTTTCTGAATGTATAGTTCTCAACTGGATACACTTTTAAGTATACTAGTTAACAATTTGTGTTCTATCTTCAAAAAATGTCTGTTCAAAAACTTTGTCATCTGTCTATTGTAATTCCTAATGGATTTTCCTAATTAATTTTTATAAGTATTTTATAAGTTGAGTCTATAACCCTTTGTTAGTATGTTGCAAATATATGATTATGAAGTTGTTTATAAGTGTTCAAAAGTACCACATCTTTTATGATTAAATCTGTGGATCTTTTTCCCATTCCTTCATCAACATTTCTGGTTTTAATTTTACATTTAATTATTTAAACCATCTGAATTTACTTTGACCTATAGTATGAGGAAAGGATCTACAATGTTTTTTCCCCAAAAAACTTTAGTCAATTTCTCCTTATCTCTTTTTCAAAATCTCTCTCCTCCCAATGTAATGTATGATATCATTTTCATCAAATATTAAATTTTAATATATGTAGGGTTCTGTTTTTGCCCATTTAGCCTTTTCTTTTGATCTGCCTACTCTCAAAGCAGTAACTTTCTAATATAATATTAATGCCCCATTATAATTAATTTCAATATCTAGCAGGTAATTTTCTGTTGTTTTCTTAAATCTTTATAAGTTATTTCTTCCAGATAACTTTATAATGGTTCAGCCTGTTAAAAAAGCCCAATGAACTTTTTATATCTATTATATTAAACATTAAATATTATATTAAACATATAATGTTTGTATCTTTGCAATATGAAACAGTTTAAGTCTTATTTTTATATTTCCTGGTAAATCCTATGGTTTTCTTTATGTATCTTGTTGTTGAAGTTATTAGTATATATGTAATGCTTTTCATGCTACTATAAACAGAATTTATTTTCAATCTATTTTCATGTAGATATGTTATGATCTACATATTTCACATATATTTCACTGCTGCTAAGTAGAAAAGCCATTAATTTTATATACTTGTCACTTAAACTTATTCACAAAATAGTTTTTAAAAATTAATCTTGAAGAGTTATCTTTATACCGTTACATAAATGATGATTTGTTTTCAGTTTTACATCTTACTGTGTTGGCTAGGAATTTCAAAACAATAATAATGGTGAGCTTTCTTGTTTGCTTCCTTGCTTCCCCTCCCCTTTTTTTTAAATCTGGAGAAAGTTGTCTATTACATGCAACAGGTAAATTCATCTATGTTTGCACCTTTAAGTATTTTGTTAGCTCTCTGCTTGAGATACATATTCTTTGAGCTAAGAAGCATACTTCTATTTCTAATATTTTAGAAGTATTTTTTGTTGTTGTATTTTTAATTATTTGTTTTTAATTCATTAATTTAAGTATAAAATTTTACCAGATAGATTTTTGGTATCTGTTGATATGTTTTAGAAACCAGTAAATAAAGAGAAAAGATTAAGTATTTATCTGTCTCTCCTACATGAACTATACCACTAGATAATCAAATAAAAGATCAGGAGACATTTCTCTGTATAGACATATTCTAGCTAATAAATAAGAAATGAATGATAAATTAGAATTTCACAATTTGCAAACTCTAACAAACTAATGGAACAGACACTGACCACCAAATACTAATTTCCAGGATGTGCAGAAGACCAAGGAATGTATTAAACTGTGCCACAGGGTAGCAATCAGCCAAATACATACTCTGGAAAACTCTATAGGCAAACCTGATTATTTTAAACAAATAAATTGTAAGAACAAAAAGAGGGGCACCTGGGTGGCTCAGTTGGTTGGGCATCTGACTCTTGGTTTTGGCTCAGGTCATGATCTCAGGGTCCTGAGACAGAGCCCCACATCAGGCTCTGTACTCAGCATGAAGTCTATTTGAGATTCTTTCCCTTTCCATCTTCCTACCCCCTCCCTTCCCCTTCCCCTCTCCCTCAGCTCCTCCTCCTACTTGCTCGCTCTCTCTCCCTCTCTCTCTCTCAAATAAATATATAAAATCTTTTTTTTTTTAAAGATTTTATTTATTTATTTGAGAGAGAGAATGAGAGACAGGGCACATGAGAGGGGGGAGGGTCAGAGGGAGAAGCAGACTCCACACCGAGCAGGGAGCCCGATGCGGGACTCGATCCAGGGACTCCAGGATCGTGACCTGAGCTGAAGGCAGTCGCTCAACCAACTGAGCCACCCAGGCGCCCAATATATAAAATCTTAAAAAAAAAATTAGAACCAAAAGATATGGAAGGAGGCCATAAGCCAAGGAACACAGACAGCCTCTACATGAGACAAGGAAACAGATTATCCCCTAAGGCCTCCAGTAGAAATGCAGACTTGTTAACATTTTCATCTTAGCCCACTGAGATCCATTTCTGACTTCTGACTTCAGAACTACAGGATAATAAATTTGTTTGCTTTAAGCCACTAAATTTGTGTTCTTTTTTTACAGCAGCAATAAGACATTAATAGTCTCTAATCACCCTCCACTTTAAGATCATAATTATCTCAGAGAAGGATTATCCTTGATCACAAAAATAGCATTGGTCCCATTATTGACATAGATGCAGCCAGAGTGGTAATAAGCCTCTGAGCTTGTTTTACCAACCTAGAGCTGTACAGTATCAAGCAACCACTGAGGCTTTAAACTTAAAGCCTTTAAACTTCTGAGAGTTTCCATAAAGAATTTCTGGTTTGACCTTTATAAACATCTCATTTGTTCTTCTAAGACTAGAAATCCAAACCCAAGAAAATATCTACTCCAGATTTCATGTGTAGTACGTTATAAATTTAAGTGAATTCTATTCTAAGGGTCCCCAAGTTTTTCAAGGTCCATGCCCTGCAAAGAACTGACCATCTTACTACCTGTTAGGGCTGGAACCCTGTGAGTCAATATTCCAAAAAACAAGTCCTTAAGAGTAATGATTAAGTTTTCAAAAATGTCATTAAATGTTACATTTGATTTATACAAATATAACAGTGATATAACATACAATATTCCCGAGATAATATATATAATATACAAAGAATATAGCAAGAATATCAAGTAAGGAGGTTCTGGAGTAGGGCCTAAATATGTGTAAAATTTCTTCCCTAAGTGTGATGTTCATCTCCAATTGAACACCACTGGCCTAGAAGATGCTAGCTTTTGTTGAGTGTGGGATTTGATTTCACTCTACTTATAAGCTCCTGAGATATCCTGTTACTGTCTTATGGATGCTGGCAGAAGACATGTGACTCCTTGGTCAGAGGCAAAGGACTTTACTACTTACATCACAGCAAGCACGTAAACATAAAATTGCGTTAGTCTTCCTTGTCCCCAGATCCCACTGGGGTGCCAGAGGCTGTACACGCATGGAGTTCATGTCACAGTCTGAGGAACACTATGTTTGGGGAAATCCATTGCTACTATAGAAAGCAGTAAGTAAGGCTTAATTTTTGTCTCAGAAGGAAACATTGCTTCATCCCTCAAAGTTAATCATGAGAGCATGGTCCTGAGAATTGGCGGAGGTGAAAGAGCAGTCAGGGCCTTGAAATCTCTGCATTCCCAGCAAGACACACAGGGCATGAGAAATCCTTGGATAGCTGTCTTTTTCAACATAGTCAAATGAAAAAAGTAAGGCTGTGGTGAAGTAAACATTTTTTTTTTTTTTAAGATTTTATTTATTTATTTGACAAAGAGAGAGAGTTAGTGAGAGCAGGAACACAAGCAGGGGAGTGGGAGAGGGAGAAGCAGGCTTCCCGCCGAGCAAAGAGCCCAATGCGGGGCTCGATCCCAGGACCCCGGGATCATGACCAGAGCCGAAGGCAGACGCTTAACGACTGAGCCACCCAGGCACCCCTGAAGTAAACATTTTAAGTAAAAACTGAAATGTGACAGATAATGCTATAGTGTTGTTGCTTCCCATCATCACATAAGGCAGTCTAGGACTCTGATAATTATGCAAAATCTGACAGACTATTTCATAAGAAATTTGATCAGTGCTTCATGAGAGGTTAAAATATATTATGGAAAGCAAAACACTGACAAATTTCCAGGGACTTCAAATAAAGCATATAATTTCTGAAATATTTATATTAACATTTTACCTTTGCAAATTGAACCTAGGGAAGACTGAGTGTCCCTTCTAATTTGACAGCTTTTCCCACATAACTCTTATAACAGGGTAGCAAAAAGAACTAATTAGTTCTAGCATCTCTTTTTATAAGCAAAAGAACAAATCTTTGTGATTTTTCAAGAACCCTCTGGGAAATCCCAAAGATAGTTCAGGAGTACAAAATATGCTGAAATTTTTATTTTATTTTTTCTAAATTTAGGACCTGAATTTGGAAGGTGAAAATCAAAATATTTAAGAGGAGATCTGGGGCACTCATGTAGTTACCTATTTAGGTACTGTGACAATAAAACATTTAAAAATAAACATGGAAAGTAGGATGCTTGTAAAAAACCTTAGCTCCTTCACAAATGAGGAACCTTTGTTCTTCCTTTTTTCATTTTGCATAATGGAGAAATAAGTCAATGAAAAGCACAGAAAATTATTCTAGAAAAATACAGCATCTCTGCTAATTTATGTGGACTACACAGAAGGTAAAGAATACCTTTCATATTGTACAGGAAGACAATCAGTAAGCCAAGGAAGCAAACTCACTGAGTAAGCTTTGCTAAAACTGTAACCTATTTCATATCTTTTTTTAGATACAAGTATTATATACCAGGGCCAAAAAAATTCAGTTTCCAAATTTCAGCCTTCTTTATGTTTTTCCTATTATGAAGCTAACTAATGTTTCACCTTGGACAGATCTCAGGAAGTTTGCGAGGTAATAACTTATTTCATAGTAGATACTATTTATGTTTGTATACAATGCATTCATCCTTGTGATCTTAAAAAGGATCAATAAATATTTTTAAATTTCTGTTTTAATTCCTAACATGGTAAATATTGATATTTATAACTCACATGAGCTAAAGCTCCTGGGATCTTCAATGAGTCTCAGTGAAATGGGTTTGGGAAATAGAAAAAAAAAAAAAAAAAAAGCTTGAAAACTGCTACTTTAAAACAAAAACACTCTTTTTCTATAAAGTATGCACAGTTACATTTCTCTGTTATCATTACTCCCAGTATAGTTTCAATCATTCATATTAATTAAACTGTTTAACAAATAATCACAGAGAAAACGGGAGGGGGCTCATTAATAACTCATATGCAAGCCTTTTAGCAGATGAGTAAAGCACATGGATACACCATACAACTTTCTAATGTCACACAATTATCTTAGATACTTTCTTAAAATGGCAGAAATGAACACAACCGTTAACAAGCATCAAAGATATTTCTCGATAGCATATACAAATGAGAATAAGGTATATGAACTTAAAACATGCTAGTACCCAATAACTATATTATTTGGAAATTTTCTAGGCCTCCAATGATTATCCATTCAATTTGGTATCTTGGAAATTTTCTTCAAGCTGACATATTATAAAACATAATAACTGTCAAAATAAATTTTTGTCAGAAAAATTAGGTGAATACAAATTTACTTTTTTCATAATCTTAAACTTTACATAATAGTAATTATTGGTTACTGTGATCAGTAAAAGAAAAAGCACAGAAAAAACAAACCTAAATGGAATAGAATACATGCTTATGTCTTACTTAACACTGATAAATCAGAGAAGACATAGCTTTTTATGAAGCCAAAATTATTGATCTAGTCTCATTTATAAAAGATTCACCTTTATTGTGTAAACCTGAATTCTTAAAACATTTCTAAGTTAGCTTTTTTTAAAAAGATTTTATTTATTTATTTGACAGAGAGAGAGAGCACAAGCAGGGGGAACGGCAGGAGAGGGAGAAACAGGCTCCCTGGTGAGCAGGGAGCCCGATGTGGGGCTTGATCCCAGGACCCAAGGATCATGACCTGAGCTGAAGGCAGACGCTTAACCAACTGAGCCACACAGGTGCCCCTCTAAATTAGCTTCTATAAGAATTTTTAAAGTTAAGTACATTTAAAGTATTAGAAGTTTAAAATGTATTATTTTTCTACAAATTTTAGTAGTGCTCAATTTTTGGTATGTTAATAATTTAATCAGAACAAAGCTCCTTTGAGAGACTTTATAATCTAATTTATTAAATATCCTCTAGGAAGATATTTTACACTAACACAAGAGGTAAAAGCCTTTCTGAATCAAAGAAATATAGACATACAGACTCATAAAGTGCTTATAGTTTCAGATTTAAAACTTTAGCTGCAAGTCAACTATAAAGAACAACATCTTAATGGTCCACATATTAAAGAGCTATACTTCTCCTCAGTGCACAAAATTCTTGAGTAAATTGAGCTGAAAATTAGACAAATCAACGAACAAATAAAGAACAATAAACCAGATTTTCTCATCTCTCACCCAACAGAGAAAAGATCTACCATCTACAGAGATTGCAAACAGACCATAAAACCAAGCTTCCAGTAACTGCTGCCACCAAGGGTACCTAACTCACAAACCAGAAAAAAAAAAAATCACTAGAAAGGAAAAAAATTTCAGAAAAAGAGAATAAATTGTAGTCCTATTGCCACTTGGGATTCAACCACTGGGAGCCAAGCAAGAGGTTTTTGGCTTAGGCTACTTATGAGATGCCCTCCTCCAGCAGTGCACATTACCAGACAATGGCAGGTGAATCCACTGGGCTTCTTGGTGGGACCTCCAAAACTGCTAAGGGGTAATTTTAAAAAAAGGACATAATCATGACTCTCATACAAATATAAATGAACACATCAAAGATTTTACTTAATCCATCAATTAAAGAGAGAACCCACTGGTTCAAAGGATTAATCAAAGAACCACACATATGAAGGCAGTGATACGGAAATACATTTATAAATAGATACAAAGCTACCTTATTCTACAGGAGGGATGGATGTCGCATGAGAGAGAGCAATTCTTTTTTCACTGGCAAAATTCATTTGTATGTCTATGGACAAGAATCATTTGCATTGCTATTAGTTATCTGCAAGAGTTATAAAATAGCTCAAAGACAACAAAAGGCATAGAGAATCCTTGGAATCATGGAATAAAATAACCCAGAAGGATGTGCTTGGACAATCATTTTGGCCCATTTTAAAGTCTCATGATTTCTTCCTATACCTATAAGAAAAGTTTTAAAACTATCATCAGTTTCTAACTTTGTTATATTTTAGAGGCCAAAGTGATCTAGAAACTACAAAAAATTATTTACAAAGGAATGATCTGAATGATAAACTATAAGACTTCTGAGAAACAGAAATCAAAACTCAAGTGAGTGATAAAGTCTCCTTTCTGTAAGTGAAATCCATTGTCTGTTCCTCTTAAAATACATTGTTTCAATTCAGTTGTAGGAAGATCCAATTAAAGTTATATTAACTAAAGAAATCTAAAAACTGGTAGATCATACAAATAATCTAAAACAAAAATGTTAATTCGAATGAAACTTACTTATTATATCATGACAGAAATGTTAGCTGCTTGAACAAACACCCATATTTCAATGTTAACAATATAAAGTTTTATTTCTTGGGCATAGAAAGTTCTAATGCCTCAAGCAGCTTTCATGGCTGTCTCTTCTTCAAGTGAGGACTCCTGGATCTGAGTTCCTTCCATTATGTGGTTTTGCCATTTTGGAGTCTTTCACTTCCAGACACACAGAGCAAGCAAATGAAGGATCCCACAGGCAATTTTAGGCACTAAGGCTAAAGTTGACTTTCAACACTTAGATTCACATCATCTTTGTTTAAAGTAGGCACATGCCCCTAACTCAACTGCAAGAATGCTGAGCGATGTGTTCCTCATGTGTATGTAGAAAAAAGGAACAGATTTCTGAGTAGCCAGCCAGTCACTTCCATAATCATGATGACTGATTTAATTAATTTTCAGTCAAAAACAATTCCTTATAAACCATGAAAACTTATTTTTTTCTTAACTCTATTAATTTATAGTCAGTGGAAAATTGCCCAACTCCTTGACTCCTTGTCACCCTGAAGACCCAATCTGGAAGACTATTAACAGAGCAAAAGCTGTAACACATTCAGAAGAGGACAATCACATGGAAATAAATGAGCAGTGGAGCCAACAGGGGTATCAACGTGTTTTTCAATGCTTCATGCATCATCAGCTGTTTATTTCAATATTTTGTATGTCATCAGCACTTTGTCTGACAGCTCCATTTGTTCACTTTTCATACTCCTTTTGAGTAAACAGCACATATAATAGTTCCATTTTAGAACAGCACATTAATCTTCCCTTGTTAAGGGATGACTTGTCCTCGCACTTATCATCACACCTCTCTTGTGATATGACATCATCTCCTCATTTGCTGAGATAAATGCCAAACAACAAAAAATCACACAGGCATTTGAATTTCTATGTTTGTCTATTTGATTTGCAGCACAACTTAGAAATATAGGGAAAAGAGGAAACTAGTCATTGATGGAGCTATTCTTTTTTTATTGGCAGTTTTGTATTTTCCACATAGTCTGTACTCAACATTGAGACTCTAAAGGTCTAAGCCAATTGGGTGGATTGCCCAGTAGGTTAAATCAAACCATGCCAGAAAAGCAAAACATATACCTCTATACAGCACAGTGGAATGGCAACAAGTCTTCCTTGCCCTTCAGCATCCAGGGGGAGTCTGTTTTCTAGAACACTGAGTAATAACAGCGAACAGCCAACTGCTGTATTTAAAGCAATTCTGCAAATTTTCCTTTTAGAAAATGAGCCATGAAAGTTGTGATTCATTTATAAATAACTCAAATATAAATACAAGTTAAGTCCTGTCTAGAAGGTAATGCAGAGAGACTGCAAAATAGTAGTGTTTGTGTACTGAGAAAGGGCATTCAGTAGCCATGTTTCACCCCAAGTTAAGTACTATCATTAAATTCCTAATCAAATTCTTTTTAGATTTACTATAATGCTCTGAAAAATTTACCTCAACACTAGCTCTCATCCTTTCTGTTTGTAATCTCAGTTTGGAATTTGACTACTGGAAAATACAGGGGAAAGTTGCTGAGTTTGGGATTATAACACCTCACTGTGAAAGATATATTGAAACTGAAAAAAGCACAGTCAACTGAGATGAACTGGTTTCCATACAAGCAGTTAATATAATAATAATATAATTTGGAATGAAAATCATATAGTGTATTTACTGTTTACCTTTCATCCATAATAAATTATGGGGTATAAAGACTTAGAAGAATAGAAAATTAGAAAAAAACAAAATATCCACAAATAATGAATAAATTGCAGTATGTTCAAACAATAAAATACTACATAGCAGGGAAAAGGAATAAAATACAGCTATACCTATCATTGTGAAGAATTCTCATGAACATAAATGTTAAGGGAAAAAAGGCAAGCTAACAAAGAACACATTGGTATGAGATTAGTTATATAAGCTCTTAAAACATACAAGAAAATATGATTACATATTGCTTAGGGGTATATGTAGTTAATTTGTTTCACGTACAGTGGAAGGTAAACACCACTGACCTCCCTGAAGAGGCAAAGAAGTGGGCCATGATCAGAGAGGAAAACATAGAGGACTTCAAATACACAGATAATATTTCATTTGTTAAGCTGCGTGGTGGCTGCATTCATTAACTTTATACTTTTTTGTGAATGTAAATATTTGCAAAATAAAATTTAATTAAAAAAAGTGTGCAGTGACCCTTGACCTTAGAAACATAGAACTCTAGTGTGATAAGAAATATATATTTGATCTTTGTCCACAGTTCCTGACACAGATTTTCTAAAATCTTCAGAATTCCCTTAGTGATAGGGATAATAGCAGTACCTTTTGTAATTAATAAAAATCTTCTTTCAAGCAAACCTGAGTTTATGCTAAGAAGGTGACTTTTGGTATGCCCTTACACAGCTTCAGGATGGGGACTGGTTGCCACATATACCAACCATGTGATTAGAGAGTTGAAACTTTCAGCCCTACCCTTGGACTTAAGAGATTGAGTTCATCATCTATGGCCAATGATTTAGTCAATCATACCTACATAATGGAACCTCTAAAAATCCGTAAACAATGGGGTTCAAAGAGCTTCTGGGTTAGTGAACACATCAAAGTGCTAGGAGGGTGGCGCATACATTGAGAGGGCACGGAAGTTTTGTGCCTTTTCTCCCATACCTTGCCCTACACATCTCTTTCACTTGGCTGTTACTGAGTTCTATCTTTTATAATAAACTAATAATAGTATTTTTTCCTGCATTTTGTGAGCCCTTCTAGCAAATTATCAAACCTGAGGAGGGGTTGTGAGAATCCCCTGAATTTTTTTTTTTTAATTTTAATTTTAATTTTTTTATTTGACAGAGAGAGAGAGTGCACAAGCAGGGGGAGTGGCAGGCAGAAGGAGAGGGAGAAGCAGGCTCCCTGCTGAGCATGACCTGAGCCGAAGGCAGACACTTAACCTATGAGCCACCTATGCACCCCAGCAATTGCATTTTATTTTTTTCATTTTATTATTTTATGTTAATCACCATACATTACATCATTAGTTTTTGATGTAGTGTTCCATGATTCACTGTTTGCGTATAACACCCAGTGCTCCATTCAGTACGCGCCCTCTTTAATACCCACCACCAGGCTAACCCATCCCCCCACCCCCCTCCCCTCTAGAACCCTCAGTTTGTTTCTCAGAGTCCACAGTCTCTCACGGTTTGTCTCCCCCTCTGAATTCCCCCCCCCCTTCATTTTTCCCTTCCTACTATCTTTTTTTTTTTTTTTAACATATAATGTATTATTTGTTTCAGGGGTACAAGTCTGTGATTCAACAGTCTTACACAATTCACAGCACTCACCATAGCACATACCCTCCCCAATGTCTATCACCCAGCCACCCCTTCCCTCCCACCCCCACCACTCCAGTAGCCCTCAGTCTGTTTGTTTCCTGAGATTAAGAATTCCTCATATCAGTGAGATCATATGATACATGTCTTTCTTTGATTGACTTATTTTGCTCAGCATAATACCCTCCAGGACCAACCACATCGTTGCAAATGGCAAGATATCATTCCTTTTGACGGCTGCATAATATTCCATTGTATATATATACCACATCTTCTTTATCCATTCATCTGTCGATGGACATCTTGGCTCCTTCCATAGTTTGGCTATTGTGGACATTGCTGCTATAAACATCGGGGTGCACGTACCCCTTCGGATCACTACATTTGTATCTTTGGGGTAAATACCCAGTAGTGCAATTGCTGGGTCATAAGGTAGCTCTATTTTCAACTTTTTGAGGAACCTCCGTACTGTTTTCCAGAGTGGCTGCACCAGCTTTCATTCCCACCAACAGAAGACATAAACAGACATTTTTCCAAAGAAGACATCCAAATGGCCCACAGACACATGAAAAAGTGCTCAACATCGCTTGGCATCAGGGAAATCCAAATCAAAACCTCAATGAGATATCACCTCACACCAGTGAGAATGGCTAAAATTAACAAGTCAGGAAATGACAGATGTCAGTGGGGATGCAGAGAAAGGATAATCCTCCTACACTGTTGAGAATCCCCTGAATTTATAACTGGTTGCTCAGAAGTACAGATGGAAACCTGAGACTTACCACTGGCATCTGAAATTGATCTGTGAGGTAAGTGCCAACTCTGAGTAGTTAGTGGCAGAATTGGATTGAATTGTAGGATATTTAGGTAGTATACAGAAAATTGGAGAATTGGTTGTTGGATAGAAGAAAAAAGCACACATCTGGTGTCAGTTTAGTGAGTAGAAACACTATGAGATCTAGCTAGGGAGAAAAGGCATTTGTACATAAAAAAGTAGATGACAATACAAAATTATAAATGTATATATTCCAGATGAGTCCTACCAATAATATTTCTGGGGTCTTTGAGAAATCTTTCCTGGAGAAGATAAATGATCTTATTATCAAAGAGGAAGATGAAGTAGGGAGAGGATTAAGAAGAATGAGATCCATGTCCATAAAATCATAAATGCCTATCCTCCCACTCAAACGTCATCTCCATGAGGGCAGGATCATCTCTTGTATTCAGTACTGAATGCCCAGTCCTTGGCACAGGTAATCTCTATATAGAATGACTTTGATGGAAGGAAGACTGGGATTCTCTAATACCCAGGATATTAGACATAGAGAGCACATAGGCATATTGACAGGTTAGTAATGGACTTTACACAGTGGTTATCAACTTCATAGAACTCTTTCCTTCAGAGGACACATCAGTAGATATTTGGGGTTTAACATCTGTAGCTGATAGATCAACAATGGATTAGAAAGAGAACTTAATTCTATTTATTAAGAACAGAATAGAGACACCAGAAATAAACCCATATTTATATGGTCAATTAATCTATGACAAAGGAGGCAAGAATATACAATAAGGAAGAGACAATCTTTAAATCAGTGGTGCTGGGAAAACTGGACAGCTACATGCAAAATAATGAAACTGGACTACTTTCTAACACCCTACACAAAAATAAACTCAAAGCATTAAAGATCTAAACGCGAGACGTGTAACCATAAAAATCCTAGATGAGGCAGTAATTGCTCTGATACCAGCCATAGCAACATTTTTCTAGATATGTCTTCTAAGGAAAAGGAAACAAAAGCAAAAATAAACTATTGGGACTACACCAAAGTAAAAAGCTTTTGCACAACAAAAGAAACCATTAAGAAAACAAAAGGACAACCTACTGAGGATGCCTGACTGGCTCAGGTGGTAGAGCATGTGACTCGATCGCAGGGTCATGAGTTTGCTTTTCAAATAATACATCTGATAAGGGGTTAAGATTCAGAATATATAAAGAACTCATACAATTTAATAGCAAAAAACAAAACAAAACAATCCAATTAAAAAATGGGCAGAGGACCTGAATAGACATTTCTCCAAAAAAGACATACATATGGCCAACAGACACATGAAAAGATGCTCAACATAACTCATCATCAGGGAAATGCAAATCAGAACCACAATGAGATATTACTTCACACCTGTTAGAATGGTTAAAATCAAGAAGACAAGAAACAGCAAGTGTTGGCGAGGATGTGGAGAAAGGGGAATGCTCATGCACTGTTGGGAGGAATGTAAATTGGTATAGCCACTGTGGAAAACAGTTGGGAGGTTCCTCAAAAAATTAAAAATAGAAATATCATATGATCCAATAATTGCACTATTGAGTATTTACTCAAGAACACTAACTCGAAAAGATATATGCACCCCTATGTTTATTGCAGCATTATTTATGATAACCAAGACAAGTAACCTGAGTGTCTATCAATAGACAAATGGATAAGGAAAATGTTGTATGCACACAACACACACACACAGGAATATTACACAGCCATAAAAAGGATGAGATCATGCCATTGGAGACAATATAGATGGACCTTGAGGGTGTCATGCTAAGAGAAATAAGTCAGACTGCGAGAGACACATACTATATGATTCCACTCATAAATGGAATCTTTAAAAAATAAACAAGCAAAATCAGAACTATAAATATAGAGAACAAATTGATAGTTGCCAGAGGGAGGGTGTGGGAGGACCTGGCAAAATGGGTGAAGGGGAGAGGGAGATATAGGCCTCCAGTTGTGGAATGAGTAAATTATGGAAATAAAAGCAGAGTATAAGAAATAGAGTCAATAATCTAATAGTGATGTAACGGAACAGATGGTAACTATACTTGTGAACATAGCATAATGTATAAACTTTGTCAAATCACTTGTTTGTATACCTGAACCTAATGGAATATTGTAGGTCAACTATACTCAGATTAAAAAAGGGAGGGAGAGAACTTAAAAGAGTATATCTGAAAAAGCAATTATTTTGATACCTTAAAGTAACACTTGGTGCTCCTATAAAAAAATTAAAATGGAATGACAATATGTATACCATATCTTCTTTAGCCATTCATCTGTCGATGGACTCTTGGGCTGCTTACATAATTTGGCTATTGTAAATGATGCTGCAATAAACATAGGGGTGCATGTAGCCCTCTGAATTAGTTTTTTTGTATTTGGGGGGATAAATACCCAGTAGAGTGATTACCGGATCATAGGGCAGTTTTATTTTTAACTTCCTTTTTTTCTTTTTTTTAAGATTTTATTTATTTATTTGAGAGACAGAAAGAGAGCAGGGGAAGAGGAGAGGAAGAGGGACAAGCAGACTCTGTGCTGAGCATGGAGCTGGACGCGGAGCTCAATCCCACGACCCTGACATCAGGACCTGAGCCAAAACCAAGAGTCAACTCTTAACCAACTGAGCCACCCAGGCGCCCCTATTTTGAACTTTCTGAGGAACCTTCATACGGAGCAATATACAGAGTTGCTGAATCACTACCGCTTCCACACTACTGTTGTACACCTGAGCCTAAAATAACACTGTATGTTAACTACACTAGAATTAAAAAACTTAATTAAAAATGGAATGGCAATAACAACAAAATCTGGACCATTTCAACCATTAATGTCAAAAGGACTGAATTGAGAATTAGTAAGCTAAAATAAGATTTCCTAGTTTTTTGTTTTTTGGGGTGTTTTGCCTTTTTTTTTTTTACTTTTTTATTGTTATGTTAATCACCATACATTAGATCATTAGTTTTTGATGTAGTGTTCCATGATTCACTGTTTGTGCATAACACCCAGTGCTCCATGAAGATTTCCTAGTTTATACTCGTTCTTGAAGTGGGATGGAAAAAGAACTGAAGCAAAATACTGAATATTTTAAATGATTCTGTGTGTCTTAAAGAGAAAAAAGGCCTCGGAATCATTTGCAGGCTCTACGTTACAAGACGAAATAAAAAGTGAGAGGTCTAAAGTGACCTGGCTAAGATGTGTGTCCATAGGATGCCCAAGAAACCAGACGGTGTGAAGCATTAAGTCAAACAACTGCAAATTCAACAAAAAAAATCAATCTGGTAGAAGCTTATTTGTGGGCTGTCTTTTTCATCTCTTTTCGCTATCACTCTAGCAACACACATACGTGAAATTCCATGCACGTGAGAAATAAAAGATAAAAGATGTATAAAACACTTAGAACAGTCTACTATGTACTATGTTCTCAATAAATACTGACTACTTTGCTACATTAGGATTATTTTTTTTTAAAGATTTTATTTATTTATTTGACAGAGAGAGACACAGCGAGAGAGGGAACACAAGCAGGGGGAGTGGGAGAGGGAGAAGCAGGCTTCCCGCCAAGCAGGGAGCCTGATGTGGGCTCGATCCCAGGACTCTGGGATCATGACCTGAGCCGAAGGCAGACGCTTAACGACTGAGCCACCCAGGCGCCCCGCTACAGTAGTATTATTACTGGATTTGAAAAAAAAATTTGATTGCATTCATGAAGTCTCCTTCAGTGCCATCTCTTATTTTAACTATGGCTTCACATCACCTTATCCTAAAATTCTACCCTTTACCCAGTATCCCAGAGAGGAGTGCTTGCACCAGAATGCACCAACCCCCGAGAATCCGAAGCATGCATGATGATAGTGATTTCTACTGTGAAGAAGAAATAGGGCTTCTGTAATCTGGTCAATGTTCAGTTTCCCATTGTGTATTATTTGGCTTCTGTTGGTGCCAGTATCTGCTGCTTTGCTTCTATTTATATCATCTTTATCAAATAATAGGACTAGCAGGAGAGTTGGAGCTGGGAGGGGATGATGAAGAAACCAAATGTAGGAAACCTTCCACAATGGCTTCACATCACCAGTACTAGTAGGAGGTTTGTTATAGGACTAAAATATGTACAGAAATATTCACGTATCAGGAGATCCAAAGCCTAATCCAAACTATCTACCTGAGTGACCTTGGGACAAGTTACTTAACTTCTGTGAATGCAACAATATGTTCAAAGTAGAAAATCTTCCAGATCCCTTCTAGTTTAAAATTCTGATTCATTGACCCTGAATTTTCCAAGATACTCAAGAATCACCTATAAAGAGCAAGTTCTTTCTCCTCTCTCATCATACTCTCATTTCCAATATGTGCTATTACTCTCTAATTTTTTTAATGGAATCCTCTGGCAAAGCCAATGATTCTTCCATTACTCACCATGAACAAAAAGGCCATATTCGTTTTCTGACCTCCAGAAATATCTGAATAAACATGTGGTATGTTAAGAACCCAGAACCTGGAAGATCTGGGTCCAACCTCTGAAGCTACCACTTACTAGCAGTTTTAAAGTAAAAACAATATCAAATTTATAGTATTGGCAGTTATCCTGGAGATTTTTGTCTTTGATTTCATTTACTTTACTGAAGACTAAACACATCCTGTGAGACTCAAGATACATACTGCTGGAGTCTTGATGGAAACTTAGTTTCTTCCCACAGTACTTTGAAACCAAAGGATAAGAAAAAAAAAAATTAGTAGCAAAAATGTTCTTCAAATAAAATCCAGTGTGCAAATTCAATATATGATCAAATCAAAGTGATGCCAGAGTCTTAAGGATCCCCCATTGGACCTCTTCCTTCCCAGCCCCAGAGCACAAACAACTCAGTCCTAGAACCTTCAAAGCCGCTCCTCAAAGTGGTCATCAGCATCCCCTGGGAGCATAGCAGCAGTGAAGATCTCAGGCCCCAAGCCAGGCTAACTGAATAGAATCTACCATGTGAGGAGATCCCTAGGTGGTGTGTGTGTATAATAAACTTGAGAAGCACTGATCTAGAATACAATTTAAAAACCACTGAGTTACCCCATGCTGCTCCCCTAATTAAAATCTCTGGTTTAGCTTTCTTATTGCCTATCTCATAGTGTTGTTGAGAACATGAGTGTGAACTCATTTTGTAAACAAAAGGTACTCTTATTAGTTCCAACTTCCTGGAAGTTTCTGCTACCTTTCTTCTTGTGTTCCAGTTAAAACCTCCTTCAAATTCCCATTGCAAAGAATAATTCCATATAGTAAAAGTATCCCTATGTCTTAACAGATATTCCATAGGAAAAATGCTTGATTTGATTATATAATTTTTATACAATAATTCCATATGTGTTATTTCCCCAACCTCTACTAATCTAAGTCACTTTCATTGATTGAAATATTTTATGGTATACTGTTTTCACTGTATACTGAGTGAGCTATATTTGGTAAGTTAATAAGTGCTTTATCCAGATACCATACTTAAATCCTCTTAAATCCAAGCAGCACATCCTACCTCCAATATTTGAAGTAATGAAGTAAACAAAATAGAGAATAAAAGGTGATTAATAACTAATAAACACTCAAGTAAATATACTGAACGACTGAAAGAAATTTGAAGAATAGAGTACAAACAAGTTCAACATTTCTCTCTCTCTTCTAACTTTTTCTATTTTAATCACTTGTTTTTACTTGAAAATTCACTTCAAAGGGGCAACTCCTTAATGGTTGATTTTTCCAATTGATAACGTGATACGTAGCAATATATTTATTTTGACAAGTTTCCAAAAAGCTCAAAACCATGCAGTTAACCTGAGGTTGTTGTGAAGAGATTTGATACATTATGCTTTTCTTTTTTTTTTTTTTTCATTATGCTTTTCTTGAATGTGTTCTCTCTAGTGAATTAATTTAGGAAGGAAACCCATTTCTATAACTGAGCTATGAAATGGTTAGATGATCTCTTGATTTTTTTTTTTACTTAATTATAAGAGTCATCATTAGAATACTTAGAAACAAAGAATATTAAAATGTGGATGAATTTTTCTCTCTCCCTTTTTCTTTCTCTTCCAATATAAGCTCTACAGATATATGCATCTACTGGGAGGAAAAGGAAGAAAGAAAAACGGACTCCACATCCATATTGAATTTTCCTGGCAAATGCAAGATATGTGATATTTCCAATCACCTGTACATATTACACTGAATCGTGTAATTTTAGAGTGAGATTCTTAATGATTACTCTTACACATACCACACCCACACCCCATTCTCTCTCCAACCTATTTTCATTTCCTTCCCTATTTCTTTATATTATTCTGTTTTTATTTTTTGCTTTCATATTCTCTTTTTACAGTGCTCTAGAATTTTTAAAAACTATAATAAAGTAGCATTGAGTTTGTGAATTCAGAATGCTGGAGGTGAGCAGGGGCAAAGGGTTTCTTTAAGTAATACACAGAACTACAAAATTTTAATAAAGTATATACTTGCTTATATACATACCATACAGAAGAAGCAAGGAGTGAGATATTTTTATATTTTATTTTAGGGGTGGGAGACACAATTCAGTTCAAAAGAGGTATGTTTGACCAAGTAACTTGATGACTGCATATCTGAGTTAGTTCATTTGTAAAATGAAGCTAATAATACTTCACCGGCTAACATGAGATTAAATGTGTTATACATAAAGCATCTGACAGCAGTGCCTAGCAAATAGTATTTAATAAATAAATAGCATCACATTAAAAAATTAAGGGGTTACATGGACATTGTATATATTAATCATGCTATACTACTAAAAAATAGCTTTAATAGCAGAATTTCTATGTTGGGCATCCTGTTAATTGTAATAATTATTAGGAGATATTAGTATTTAACAGAAAAGAAATAAGAACATTAAGCCAGTCATCCAAAATCATACAATGAGTTGACAGTATAATTAAAAATAAAAACAAGCTTTTCAAGAAAAGGTATACCCTTTTGATTCCTTTGAAATCAAAATAATTGTCAGAAAGAAGACTAGTCGTTTTCTGTGATGAATATTTTTAGCAGGGGGAAAATGGGCTTAAAAAAGAAACAACATTTATATTATTTGGAATATTTCAGTTTTACATAAGTTTTTTTAAACTGCCTCTTCCACATAGAAAATAAATTTCCCAATATAACTATTCCAAAAATATTTAGTAAAATGCTTAAGAATGAGAAAAATAAGTACCAAGAGACTAACAGCATTCATCTTGCTTCCTTACTGAAATAAACTTCCTTGAAAATCAAATAACCCACAAATGTTTACTGAACTGAATTTGTGATTAGTAGTAGTCCAAGTATCATTGGAAATGCAAAAGAAGTTATGACACATAAACAGATAATTAAGACAATATACATATAGTCATATATATATGACATATATATAAAGTACCTTGGGGCATAGCTGAAGGACATCCAACTCACCATGGCAGAGGAAATTCAGACAGGAATACCAGTGTTAGAGTAGTCATTCTAGAAGAAATAGAGAAAATAATATTAAGCTGAAGAAGATGAACTGTAAATGACTGGTAATGAGGGGTGGTAAGAGGGGGAGAACAGCCAGGCAGAAGAAGGTAAATGGGATTACAGGACCAAGAGGTACCGATATGCAAAACTTGCAAAAAACTACAAGCAGTTCAGTGTTATAAGCCAGAGTTCTAGGCAGTGGATGGTAAGAGATGAAACTGGATAAGTAAGATCATGAATGATTGTATATACTGTCGGAGGAGTGTGAAATTTAGTCTGTAGATAATGGGAAGTTGTAAAAAGGTTCTGTAGCAGCATGAGTTAGTGTTATTGACATCTGCAATAGATCTCTCTGGCAGTTCTATAGAGGATGGACTTGAAGATGACAAAACTAGAGGCAGCTAGATCAATAAGGACACTCTTGTGATTGTCTAGCCAGAATTGAGGTAGTGGAGACAAAAAGGGGAAGGAGCAGAAAATGTCAAGAAGTACTTAGGCATTAAAATTATCAGAATTTATGGCTGGATAGATATGGAACTGCGGAAAAGAAAGATGATTAAACAGAAAGTTTAGGAAGAGGAACAATTTTGAGAGAAGATGACATATTCAGATTTCAAGATATTAGGATCGAGGTAATGATGAATGGTTGACAGAAAGTTGGATATATGAGTCCAGAGCATAGGATTAAGCCTGGGGGATATGGCTATTGAAATAAGAGTGGACAAGATTGCCCACTGAGTTTTTAAAATGACAAATGATCAAGGAAAGAACACTGAGAAAAACTAACATTTAAAGGATGAGTCATGAGGAAGAAACCATGAAGGAAGCAGAGAAGAGATGTGAGAACCAGCAAAAAACCTGGGTTAAAGAAGATAAGTGTACCAAGGATCAAAACAGATGGCAACCTCTATTGAATGCCCACTGGCTATACCAAACAGAAAGCTATTTGTGACCTTAGAGATGTCAGTATATGTATTGTGGGGGACTGGGAAAATAGATTGTAGTGAGTTCCTTTGAGGAGGAGAGGCTGTCTGAAAAGACCTTAGAATCTCTCTTGGTTAATGTAGGCAGGAGGTAATGTCCCACCACCTAAGGTCTTATCTTACGAGGTGAAGCAAACTGACACAGAAGTGTCCAACGTAAGCTATGTACAGAGACTAGACAGAGAAGTCTGGCCCAGATACAGAATTATGGTTCAAGGCCTAATAAAATGTTCTTACTTGGGAGAAAAGCAGGATTTCAAGTAGAGAACTGGTCAGTGGAAAAAGAAAATGCAAAATCATTAGAAATCAGAAGCAAAGAAACCACAAATACGATTAGCAGTAAGGTTGACTTTTGATGCTGTATCTTGCAAATTACCCAGGAAAAATTCCTTAAATACCAGCAAACAGGACAGGTCAAGTTCCAGAGAATGGGGTAAGTTAGAATGTGCAAGCAAGATAAAGTGGCTGCAACTAAGGAAGAAGAGTGTGGCGATTAAGGAGCCAGGGAAGCATAGGAAGCAATTAATAAAGCAATTGAAATGCTCAATCTCGGAGAAATATGCAAGGACACCATAACTAAATTGCTAGAACACATAAAGAAGTCTGGGAAGTATATTAACCCAAGGAATAAGAAATGGACAAACCAAGAAAGATTAGCACTTCAGAAGTCAAAGATATGTGAGAACATCCATCCCTTAAGATACAAATTACTCCATAAAGATTTGCTGAATGAAGAAATTAATGAATAAACAAACTAATGGAAAAAATAATAAATGAGATTTACAACAGTTTTATCTTGTTCAACTTTACATTAAGATGGCTACATAGTAACCATTCTTCATCTAAAACTTTGACCTTTTTAAACTGTGCATGAATTATCTCATTCATACACCCAAATTTCTCTAGACAAGAGTTATTTTACAAAAGTAATAATTTTTCCCCTGGAAAATTAAATAGAACCAGTAGAAACCATTTATGAAAAGCATTCGTAAGCACTAAAAATTAGTTTTCTTCCACAACTATCCTATTTCCCAGTGTGTTCTCTCAACAGGGAAGGTATTAATCTGTTCAGTTTTATCCTAGAATCATATTTTTACATTAATTAAACATATAGCATATGCACTAAGCATATCCTCACTAAAGGGGATACCTTAGTAAAAACAGTAAAACATACTTCTATAACATAGCAAAGTAGAGCCATTAGAAGAATAAATTAAAAGATAATTGAATAATTCCTAGGATAACCTGAGAAGATAGGAAGGAAGATTGTGTCTGGAGGACAAAATGATAGAAAAATAAATAAAAATGATGACTCATAGGTATACCTTTGATTTAATAAAATAATAAAAAGGATTGTACTTTGAGTCAGCAGACAAGGGTTCTAGTTCTATGGTTCTCTTTGTATTCTAGGACAAACATTTTAATATATTTGTGCTTGAGTTTCCTAGTTCTTGTTTTCATTCTTTACCTCCCTTACTTGCTATGTGGAAGCCATAGTGATCTTTTAAAAACATAAATCAAACCGTATCACATCCTTGCTTAAAGCTCTCCAAAAGTTTCTTGTTACAACTGGAATAAAATCTAACCTATTCCTTAAACCTTCATCAGCTGTCATGAACAGAACCCTGCTTACTGGGGCGCCTGGGTGGCTCAGTCGTTAAGCGCCTGCCTTCGGCTCAGGTCATGATCCCAGGGTCCTGGGATCGAGCCCTGCATTGGGCCCCCTACTCCGCGGGAAGCCTGCTTCTCCCTCTCCCACTCCCCCTGCTTGTGTTCCCTCTCTCACTGTGTCTCTCTCTGTCAAATAAATAAAATCTTTAAAAAAAAAAAAGAACCTTGCTTACCTCTCTGATCTTTCCACTGTCCCCCTCATTCACTGTTCCTGGCCTGCTTTATATTCCCTAAATTCTGAAAAGCTCAAATTTGCTATCTATCAGTTTAGAACAGTGAGCCCAGGTCCTCCTGTGGTTGGCTATTTCTTGTCATTAAGTGGCAACTCAAATGCCACTTCCTTGGAGATGTCTTACTTGGCATTCTATTGGAAAATAGTCACCCCACCCTCATCCATCTATCTCTATTATATAATTATGACTTTTCTTTATAAAACTTACCACTATTGAAAATCATATCTTTTTCGTTATTTGTGTGTTTGTATATATTATAAATATCTCCATGACAATTTTATTCATCAATGAACTCTCTGGCTCATAGGTAATGCTCCATAAGTAGTTGTAGAAGAGAAGAGAAGATGGAAGGAAGAAAGAAAGGGAAGAAAGGGAAAAAGGAAAGAAAGGAGGGAACTGAATAATTAAAATATTTGATAATAAAATGAAAAAAATATGGAAAAGTATACTGGAAATAAACATCAAGACATTAGTTAGATACTACACCATACTTAAATATTTGTAAATGACACAGACTTGCTTTGATTTAAAGGAATTCACATACTATTGTTTTCATTTTCTTGATATTTCGGTGAAACCTGAACAATACAAAGATTCTTGTGCATATATAGATGAGTGAGTGTGGGTATGTGTTTTCATTTTCATGGTTTATTTGGGTGAAACTAGGGTAGAAAAAAACATCAGAGACACCCTCAGAGCACATTCAAGATGTCAGCATTTGCAAACCCATGTGCTACTCTGCTAAATTACACTCCTCCAGCTGGCTTGATTACTTTTGAAGTGGATAAGCTAACAGTGCCAGATCACACCCAAGCAGTATATACTGTATAAGAACACAATAAAACAGTGATAAACAATAGATTATTTCAGTGGCATATGGCTGATACATAGCTGGGCCAGCCTCAAATGTAACCTTTGGATTCTGTTTAAAAATCACTGTCTGAATTATAGATTTAGCATTCAAGGCATTCCTTGTAAGCATTAAGTAATTATTCCAAAGAGAAGAAAGGGAGGGCCAGATAAAGGAAAAAAGAACACACACTGGTCATTGAAGAAATAAGATAAACTAGAATTAATTAGTAGAATTAGTGAGCATGCAAGACAGTCTACAAGGGACAATATAAAATGCATAAAAACATTCAAAAGGAAGAGATGGGAACAAGTAGACTAATATGTATGAAGGAAAATAAATACAGAGACTACCAGGGGAAGCAGAACAAAGGAGAAAGAAGAAAAAACAAACTAAAATTCTCTCCTATACTTACTGGGTGTAAAATCAAATTTTTTTCCACTAAAATTATGACAAAAGTCCCATTTGCACATTTAAGAGGGTTTGGAAATATGTTGCTGAAATTTATCTACAGCATCCTTAAGTAAAATTCCTCCCTCCAAAATATGTCTTCCCCATTATCTCAATCTCCAACCATCTTCTTGTGGGTAAGTGATGCTTCAGAACAATGAGTAGTCAGTCCAAATTGGTGGGATTAAAGCTTCCAAATGAAGAACCCAAAGTGTTTATCTCCTAATATCCTATTTATGAACTGTATTTCAATGCAAACAAGACCTTCACAGTATCAAGTGAGACTGCACAGCTAGAAACTGATAATCAGTAATAAAGTATTGTTTTTCCAGGAGAAGGTCCTTGACCTTTTGATGCCAATGGCTAGCCACGTTTTCAAGTAAGAGTCTCATTGATGGATAGTTTCTTGATGACACACGCAATCGGACTAAAGTTAATTATTAACATATTGACACATTTAACATACTGAAACATTTCAAAATAATATGTAATAGGACTAATGTTAACAAGATGACCCAACCCTTGTTTACTCACAAAAACACTGATTTAACAATGATATATGGACCAATATATCTTTGTGAGAATTCTGAATTCAATTAAGAAGTCTCAAGTTCCAGGTGAGAATAAGGCTGAGGACAGCTGCTTTGAAACAGGTAAGAAGAGTAATTTCACTTTACCTGCATCAGCCTGTCTCCCAAGCCAATACTAGGAGAGAACACCTCAGCCTGTCACCATTCCTTTAAGGGGAAAGTGAAGAGTGGAGCATCCCTCCAATGTTCTGGCTTTTTGGAGAGCTGCCTGAGGAACTGGTTTCTGTCTCACCTCACTTGAAGAACTGACAAAACCAGTATACTTTGCATGCCTGGGGACTTCTGAAAACAAAGAAAAGTAGTGGGTGGCTTGTTGCAGCCAGCATAGTTCAGCACCATTGGCAGAAGCAGCATAAGCTGAAAATTCTCCCTTAGAAGGGAGGGAGAGGAATGGAACGTGTGTCTGGCATTCCAGTTCATTAAAAGACTGCCCAAAGGAGTGGTTTCTGTCTTACTTCATTTGGAGCACTGACAGAACCAACATAGTTTGGATGTCTGAGGATTGCTCAGAAGATAGGAAAAAGATAGGAGGCTTGCTATAGTTAGTACAATTCAGCATGATCAAGAGAAGGTACACAAATTGATGCTACTCCCTCAAGAGGGCAGGAAGAGAGTAGAGTGTCCAGGACTCTGGCTTTTCAGTGGGCTCCCTGGGGGACTGGTATCTAACACAGGTATTAACAGGGAGCTGGTATACTCTGGATGCCTAGTCATCAATGAGAACAAGGGAGAGCTGGGCAGCTTGCTTCTGTAGAACTAGAGAACTTCAGTTCCACAGACAGATATTAAAGGCAGCAAAAGATTACAGGCTCCTGAAATAGAAACGAGCAATTGAGAAACTACACATATAGGCCCAGAGAAATTGTACTGTCTGCCAAAAAGGTTTCAGAGGCCTTTAGAATTTCTAGCAGGGCTGATTGGTGAAGGTCTTACATAGTACAAAGCCAGCCTTTAAAGACAGAGAGGTGGCTGCTTTTTCAAACACAAAAATCCCAATAAAAAGTTAAAAAACACATGAAGAAAGAAGGAAACATGGTCCAGTCAAAAGAACAAAAGCAATCTCCAGAAAACAAACGTATAGAAACAGTTAAATGAATTAATTGAATAGGAATTCAAAATAAGCATCATAAAGATGCTTGATGAGCTCAAGAAAACAATGAGTGAATGAATAAGAGTATCAACAAAGACAGAAAGTATTTTGAAAGAACCAAACAAAAATCTGAGAAAGAACCAAAAAAAAAAGCTGAAAAACTGAGTTACTGCACTGAAAAACTTACTAGAGGAGTTCAACATCAGATTTCATCAATCAGATGAAAGTATAAACAAACTTGAAGATTGGTCATTTGAAATTATCCAACCAAAGGAACAAAGGAAAAAAAGAATGAAAAATAAGAAAATCTATGAGATACATGTAATGCTATCAAAGAGACCAATTATTCCCATTTTGGGAGTCCCAGAATAAGACAGAAATGGCAGAAAGCTATTTAAACAAATAATGGTTGAAAGCACTCTAAATCTAGAAGGGAAAAGGACATCAAGATCCAAAAAGCGCAAGAGATCCCAACTAGAAGGAATACAAAGAAATCCAACCAAAGGCATATTTTTAATCAAACTGTCAATAGTCAAAGACTAAGAAAGAATTCTGAAAGCAGCAAAGAAAAAAGAGACTCATCATGTACAAGAGAACCCCCACAAGACTTGTGATATTGTAATTAATAAGAAATATATATTTAGTCTTTGTCTCCATTTCTGGTGTAGCGCTCATAAAATTCTTGAAATTTCCTAACTGATGAAAATCCTAGAGGCATCTTTTGTTATGTTAATGATGTGAATTTGGATCCCTAAAGATAGGTTGGTTGCCAGTGGAGTCAATCATGTGATTAGAGGGCTGGATCTTTCAGCTCTACTCCCCAACCTCCAGGGAGAGGAGAGGAACTAGAGGTTGAGTCTATCAACAATGGCCAATGAGTTAATCAATCATGCTTTATAATGAAGCCTCCACAAAAAATCCCAAAAATGGGGTTCAGAGAGCTTCCAGATTGTTGAACATATGGAGATTTGAGGAAAGTGGTACACCTAAAGAGGGTATGGAAACTCCATGCCCTTTCCCCATACTTTGTCTTATGTATCTCTTCCATCTGACTGATCCTGAGTTATATCCTTTTATAATAAACCAGTGATCTAACAAGTAAAATGTTTCTCTAAGTTCTGTGAGCTGCTCTAGCAAACTAATTGAACCTGAGGAAGAGGTTGGGGAACCTCTGGTTTATAGCCAGTCAGTCAGAAATACAAGTAACAATCTGGATTGCAACTGGTGTCTGAAACCCAAGAAGGGGCTCATTGGAACCTCCAAATCTATAGTTGGTTGGTCAAAAGCACAAGTAATAACCTGGGCTTGTGACTGGCATCTGAAGTTGGTGGGAGGGGCGGGTATAGTAGGACTGAACTTTTTTTAAAGATTTTATTTATTTATTTGACAGAGAGAGACACAGTGAGAGAGGGAACACAAGCAGGGGGAGTGGGAGAGGGAGAAGCAGGCTTCCCGCGAAGCAGGGAGACCGACGCGGGGCTTGATCCCAGGACCTTGGGATCATGACCTGAGCCAAACGACTGAGCCACCCAGGCGCCCCAAAGACTGAACTTTAACCTGTAGTATCTGATGCCCTCTCCAGGTAGATAGTGTCAAAACTGAGTTGAATTCTTGGACACCTTGCTGGCGTCTGGAGAATTACTTGGTGTTGTGTATGCCACTGATTTCTATATGCTGATTTACATATGCACAATAGGATTGCAACCAGAACCAAAAGAAGACTATAAGTGAATTTCCCAGCAGAAACTTTGTAAGCTAGGGAGAAAATGGTATGAAATATACAAAGAGCTCAAAGAAAAAACAACCCATCAAGAATATTAAACCTGGCAAAGCTATCCTTCAGAAGCAAAGGACAGATAAAGACATTCTCAGACAAACAAAATCTATGGAAGTTTATCACCACTACACTTGCCTTACAAGAAATGCTAAAGGGAGTCTTCCAAATTGAAACAAAAGGGCATTAAACAGCAATACGAAAGTAGAAAAACTGCTGGCAAGTGTAAATATATGGACAAATAGAGAATATTGTGATACTACAATGGTGTTGTGTAAATCACTTTTAATTCTGACATACAGGTTAAATGACAAACTATTAAAAAAAAAAAACTATACCTGAAAAATTGAATGTAGAAGGAACATACCTCAACATAATAAAGGCCATATACAACAAACCCAAAGCAAATATCGTAAACAATGGTGAAAGATGGAAAGCTTTGCCTCTAAGATCAGGAACAAGGCAAGGGTGTCCACTCTCACCATATGGTACTAGAAGTCCTAGCTACAGAAATTAGGCAAGACAATAAAATAAAGAAATGAAGGAGTAAAATGGTTATTATTTGTAGACATCATCTTATATAGAGAAAATTCTAAAGACTCAAGCAAAAAAACTGTTGGAACTAATCAAGAAATTCATTAAAATTGCAGGATAAAATCAACATATAGAAATCAGTGGCATTTCTCTACACCAACAATAAAATATCTGAAAAGAAATAAAGAAAACTATCCCATTCATAATAGCATCAAAAACAGTAAATACTTAGGAATAAATTTAACCAAGGAAATGAAAGGTCTCTACAATGAAAACTACAAGACTTTGTTGAAAGACACAAACAAATGGAAAGATACCCCATGTTCATGGATTGAAAGACTTAATGTTAGAATGCCCATACTATCCAAAATCCTCTATAGATTCAATGCAATCCTTATCAAGATTCCAATGGCATTTTCCACAGAAATAGAAAAAGAAATTCTAAAAATTTATGGAACTACAAAGACCTTGAATAGCTAAAGCAATCCTGAGGAAGAAGAAGAAAGCTGGAGGCATCACCCTTTTGATTTTAAACTATAGTACAAAGCAATAGTAATTAAAATAGTATGCTACCAGCAAAAAATAGACAGACCAATGGAACTTTTTCCTTACACTACACAAAAATCAACTCCAAGTGTATTGAAGACTTAAACATAAACCTATATTGAAACAATATAACTCCTTAAAAAAATGTGAAGATTTTTCATGACATTGATCTTAGCAATGATTTTATGAATATGACACCCAAAGCACAGACAATAAAAACAAAAATAAATGGGACTACATCAAGCTAAAAAGCTTCTGCACAGCAAAGGAAACAATCAAGAGAGTGAAAAAGACAGCCTTTAGAATGGAAGAATATATTTTCAGACCATATGTCTGATAAGGAGTTACTATCCAAAGTACATAAGGAATCCCCACAATTCAACAGAAATCAATCAATCAATAAAATAATCTGAGCAGAGAACTTGAATAGACATTTCTCCAAAGAAGATACACACACACACACACACACACTAACCAGTGTTGGTGAGGATATGGAGAAATTTGGACCCTTATGCATTATTTGTGGGAATATGTAAAATGGTAAGCTGCTATGGAAAACAGTATGGAGGTTCCTCAAAAAATTAAGAATAGAACTACCATATGATTCAATAATCCCACCTCTGGATATTTATCCGAAATAAGGAATCTGAAAAGATATTTGCACTTCTGTGTTTATTGCAACAGTATTCATAATAGCCAAGCAGTAAACATAACCTAAATATACATTGACAGATTAGTTTTTAAAATGTGGTACACATATAAAATGGAATATTACTGAGCCACAAGAATAGAAAGAAATCCTGTCATACGCAACAACGTGGATGAATCTTAAGGACATTATGCTAAGTGAAATAAGCCAGTCGCAGAAGGGCAAATAATACATGATTCCATGTATATGTAGTGGAGTCACTTATATATGACTATCTAAAATAGTCAAATTCACAGAAACAGAAAGTAGAATGGTGGCTGCCAGGTGTTGATGGCAGGGGAAAATGCTGTTCAACGGGTTTAGAGTTTTAGTCATGCCGGATGGAAAAGTTCTAGAGACCCACCATACCACATTGTGCTTATCACTAACAATACAATATGAACAGCACTGTATTGTACTTAAAACTCTGTAAAGAGGGTAGATCTCATGTTACATGTTTTTTAACCACACTACTATTTAAAAGTAGTAACTTGTAGCATTCATCAAAAATGGATTTCCTTACTTTATTTATAGATATAAAAGAATCTTTTAATCTATAATGTTTTTATTTATATACACAGTTCATTGAGAAAAAGTAATCATTGTAAAATTAAATTATATTGGTAAACATGGCTGTTTATAGTAGGAAATATTGATCATCACATACTAACTGTAAAATAAAGATTTCCTAATCTCAACTCATAACTCTCTAATAAAAATATAAAAGTACAGATTCAAACTTTCAACTCTCATCTGAAGCATAAATTTCCAGAGCCATTCCATATTTGGGGGGTGGAAGTATGTGCTGAAAGATAAGATTAATATTGTATCTCCCTGGAGGACCTTTTGTCCTCAAAGAAAGAGCCCACCACAATATAAATCATAATACAATGATAGTCAAAGGGATTTCCACAGATAATGACACTGTCTTAAACTCTGAATTGCCCCAGCCTAATGGGCAGCAGCCCAGAAGTGTATATGCACTGCAGATCATTGTACTTAAATAGTCAATTATGTTTCCTTCATATTTTAAAATGTTACTACTGGCCCACCAAACATAAGTTCCATTGTCCACTTCTCTCACAGTCTTTCACGCAACATGAAGCCTTTAATCTTGACATTAGTAGAATATCCCAACCAAATAAAATTGGGACTTGCTCACATCCCTGCTTCTCACATATGATCATGGCAAATGAGATATGAGTAAGTAACTGGTGAGCCCAATTCCACATGGACTCAATAAAATTGTGAAGAGGTAGGAGTCTATGGTTCATGGGGAAAATCTGAGAAGAGCTCATGGTGAAGCTAACGAAAATATTCATATATTTATCTCCATGAGTTCAGGAAAACCATGTCAATCTGGTCTTCACTATGTCCCCAATGCTCTGTAAGTGTTTACTAAAAATTCCTTGAATGAATGAGTGAAGGAATGTCCAAGGTTATACAGATCCAGAATCTGTAAGTGTAATTAATCAAAAGTATATGCCTTGATAGTATATTAAAATACTAACAGCTCTTTATTGCCATAGAAGTCTTCATGATGTTCAATATTATGAAATCTACATATTCAGAGCCAGTCTCAGTCTATAAAATTTAAGTATGCACATAGAATTTATTCACTTATGTTTTCTTCATAAAAGGCATTATTTAAGACTTGTTTGCTCAATCAGAGAATTAAGGATAATTTATTTTTTCTATAATTTTACCCAAATGATAAAGTGATCATTGCACAATGCTACAGCTACTAATATGATATTAAGACAGAACCTAAAAGTTCATAAAGACCACCATAGTGTCTGAGATTGTGTAATACAAAACTTTGCTCTGGATGATCTGCAAACAAATTTATTTTCAGGTTTTAAGCTTAAAATCAAATCATATCAAGGATTAAATGTATCTAATTGTCCAGTGGTTTATAGTCCATAAACACGTCCTTAAACAATCTCAAATGGATGAATTAATTCTCACAATTTGTGTGTTGTTAGGATTGTCCAGTATTTTCAACTCAAGTAAATAACCATATTTATTCATGCCAGTAGCTGTTACAAACCTCTACCATTCTACTTTAAATCACTCAACTGGACTCACCCACTCATGTTTTAACAGATGGCATAGCCTCCTACCTCACAGAGAAAATAGCAATCATCAGTCACAAACTCCACCTCCTATATTATCTGCATGTTCCCCAGACTTCCCTCCTTCCCTTCTGTCCCAGAGGATGCCTTGTCTTTCTTCCAAAGATAACACCTTTATTTGTATTCTTGATTTCATCTTCCCCTCCCTTCCCTTCTTCTTCTCTTCATGTATTCCTTCAATAAATGTTTTTTTGACAGCCTTCTAGTTCCAGGATAGTCTACGCCTGGGGATACAGTGTTAAACAAGACAAACAAAGCCCCTCTCCTCATGGATTTACTATTCTATTGTGTCCTCCAAGCCCTTTTGAACATCCACCTCCTTTTTTATCTTCAGTAAATCCCCTCTTGCTGGCCCTTCCTTTTCAGCTTACAAACCTGTTTAACTCATCCTCATATTTAAAATGCATCTGCTCAAGAAAGAAAAATTGAGAAAACAATCCTATTTACAATTAGACCAAAAATAATAAAATACCAAAGAATAAACATAACCAAAGGGGTAAAAGACCTATATTCTGAAAACTATAAAATGTTGATAAAAGAAATTGAAGAAAATACAAATAAATGGAAAGATATTTCATGCTCATGGATTGGAAGAACCAATATCGTTAAAATGCCCATACAACACAATCTACAAATTTAATGCGATTCCTATCAAAATACCAACAGCATTTTTCACAGAACTGGAACAAACATTCCTAAAATTTGGATGGAACCACAAAAGACCCGAAATAGCTAAAGCAATCTTGAAAAAGAAGAACAAAGCCGAGGTATGACAATTCCAGATTTCAAGTTATATTACAAAACTGTAGTAATCAAAACAATATGGTGTTAACACAAAAATAGACATATCAATAGAACAGAACAGAAAACCCAGAAACAAGCCCAAGATTATATGGTCAATCAATCTACAACAAAAGAGGCAAGAATATGCAAAGGGAAAAAAGATGGTCTCTTCAACAAATGGTGTTGAGTAAATTGGACAGCTACATGCCAAAAAATGACACTGGACCACTTTCTTACACCACACACAAAAATAAACTCAAAATGGAATAAGGACCTCAATGTGAGATATGAAACCATAAAATCCTAGAAGAGAGCACAAACAGTAATTTCTCTGACATTGGCCATAGCAACATTTCTTCTAGATATGTCTCCTGAGACAAGGGAAACAAAAGCAAAAATAAACTATTGGGACTACATTGAAATAAAAGGCTTCTGTACAGCAAAGGAAATAATAAAACTAAAAGACAACATACTGAATGGGAGAAGATATTTGGAAGTGATATACCCGATAAAGGATTAGTATCCAAAATACATGAAGAACTATTCAACTCAACACCCAAAACCCAAATAATCAGTTAAGCAATGGCCAGAAGGCATGAACAGATATTTCTCCAAAGAAGACATACAGATGGCCAATAGACACATGAAAAGATGCTCAACATCACTCATCATCAGGGAAATGTAAATCAAAACCACAATGAGATGTCACCTCACACCTGTCAGAATGGCTAAAATCAAAAACACAAGAAACAACAAGTGTTGGTGAGGACATGGAGAAAAGGGTATCCTTGCGCACTGTTGGTGGGAATGCAAACTGGTGCAGCCACTGTGGAAACAGTACGGAGGTTCCCCAAAAAATTAAAAATAGAACTACCATATGTTCCAGTAATTGCACTATTGATAATTTACCCAAAGAATACAAAAACACTAATTCGAAAAGTATATACTCCCCTATGTTTATTGCAGCATTACTTATAGTAGCAAAAATATGGAAGCCCATTTCCATCAATTGATGAATGGATAAAGAATATGTGGATAAAGAATAAACATAGCTAAAGATACACAATGGAATATTATTCAGCCATAAAAAGAAAGAAATCTTGCCATTTGCAACGTGGATGGAGCTAAGAGTATAATGCTAAGTGAAATAAGTCAGTCACAGAAAGACAAATGCCATATGATTTCACTCAAATGTAGAATTTAAGAAACAAGCAAAGGAAAAAAAGAGAAGAGAGAGGGAGAGACAAACCAAGAAACAGACTCAACTATAGAGAATAAACTGATGGCTACCAGAGGAAAGGTGGGTGGGTGGGGGATGGATGAAATAGATGAAGGGGATTAAGAGTACTCTTACCATAACAAGCACTGAGTAATGTATAGAATTGCTGCGTCACTGTATCGTACACCTGAAACTAATATAACACTATGTCAACTATACTGAAATTAAGATTTTAAAAATAAAAATTAAAAAAGAATATGTAATAATACATATTAAAAAAAGAATGAACTCGGAGCGCCTGGGTGGCTCAGTCGGTTAAGCGACTGCCTTCGGCTCAGGTCATGATCCTGGAGTCCTGGGATCGAGTCCCGCATCGGGCTCCCTGCTCGGCGGGGAGCCTGCTTCTCCCTCTGACCCTCCCCCCTCTCATGTGCTCTCTCTCATTCTATCTCTCTCAAATAAATAAATAAAATCTTTAAAAAAAAAACAAAAAAAAAGAATGAACTCATTTTGCTGACCTTAAAAGCATGTGTCTCCATCCCTTACTGCTACAATTCTAGAATCAGCTGCAATTTCTGTTTCTACCTTCACTACACTTTTTCACTCCTTACTGCACAGCGATTTTACTTTTGCTCTCTGTATTCTACTGAAATGTTGTTTATACTCAGCTTTTAACATAGTCTTCCTTCCTTTGAATTCTCATAAATTCTAGGAAAGAATATAGTTTACCACACTTCCTGCTGCCACTTTTCTCTGCCTATACCCTTACTGCTTTTCTCCTCAAGATTCATACCTTGGCCTTTCTTTCTCATTCTGCCCATTTCCCCTGAAATATCCTACCCCCGCCCATGACTTCAACTCCTACCTATGTGCTAATGACTCCAAAATTCTGTATATTCAGACCATCCGGAGTTTTTCATCTGCATTTTTGAAGTACCTCAAAGACATTCTCATTTAAATGGCTACCAGCATCAAGTACTAAAGGGATAGTACTTATTGCTACAGAGCAGCATAGAGAAAAGTGTTACTAATTATGTGACAGAAAAGCTCCAAAATTTCAGTGGTTTAATGAAGAAATATTTTTCTTCTTCTCACATGGTTCAGTTGGCGGTGGTGGCGGCAGTGTGGTATGCGGGTAAAGGTGGTTCTAGGACCTAAATTCATGGAGACTCTACCTTTTTTATTATGTGGCTTCCAAGGTCATCTGGCAGGGTTTCATCCAACTAGCAGATGAGAAAAGAGTTTGCTGGATGGCGTGGAAGGGTTTTAGGCACCCATTCTGGAAGTAGTATACTTCACTTTTACCCATATTCCATTGAACAGAATTCAGTCATACTGTCCCATGTAAATGCAAAGGAGTTGGGAAGGATAGCCCATGGTTGAGCAGCTACTTCACAGCAAACTTCTACACTATGAAAGGGCAATGCGGATTTTTAGTAGACAGCTAGGCTTCTCTGCAATAGAAGTCGTGGGTGACCTTTGCAGAGACAAACTTCTGTTTCTAGTTAGGTGAATAGGATTGAGAAAGTATGAAAGTGGAAACTATCAGGGTGCTTCTCTTTCTGTTAGCACACTGGTGACGTATAGGTGCTAATTTAATGTTCTTAGAACCAAAATTTGGCTGTTAAGGGAAAGTAAGAGCTTAGGAAGCAACTGGCCTCTCTGCCTCCTATCTCTTTTTCCTTTAATCCAAATTTCACAAAATTACCAAAACGTCATCTGTTTTTCTCTTTCATTCCTTATTTTTTCTCTTTAAATTTATAAATTTAGTTTTCTGATAATAGAAGTAACAGATTATTTTTTCTAAAATTCAGTTGATCATTTAATTCCCTGTTAAGACATTCACCAATTTCCCCCAATGATTCTAACATAAAGTACAAATACATATTACATCATGCAAGTCTTATAGTAAGACTCCTGCCAACCTTACCTGTCTCTCACTGAACTTGCTTCTCTCCCATTAATTCATCATCACTCTATTGTCACTAAGGTCTGAAGAAGCTAAGAACAAAGATGATGCTGGAATATCCTATGTGGTTCTGAGTTAGAATCTATTATTGATAGGTATCACACAAGAATTGGAAGGTAAAGAGAAAAAGAGAGCATTATTTCTGATATTGTAAGCAGATGCTGAGGTGATCATGAGATTTGAAGTGCCTTCTGAGTGGGCTCTTCAGAATCATTCCATACTAGGATAGTCTTTATCTCCCCAAGGCCTTCCAATGAGTTTAAGCGTCTAAGTCCCTAAATTAAACATTTGAAACCAGCAATATAAAGACTGTTGAGGTTTTCTTGAACAAACCTTGGCAGATAAACCCACTCAAGTGGACACACACACACACACACACACACACACACCCTATGCTCCAGCCAAACCAAAATTCTTGCCATTACCAAATCTAATTCATTGTTTTTGATACATGCTGTCCTCTCTGAACAGCATGCCCTTTTCCTGACATTTCTGAGAAAACTCTTGCTCATCTTTCAAATTCAAATGTCACCTAACTGAGGCCTTCCCCAATTCCCCCAGTTATTGACACACTTTCTTTGGGGAGACCATACCATCCCTGTTCCTATCTCTTACATAGTATTTATAACATCATTCACATGACCTTACCTTGTCAAGAGGAATCATGCTCTATGATGATTTGTGGCCTCAGTTCCTAGTACACAGATTCTCATATATTAGGCGTTCGATAACATATGCTAAATACTCCATTCTGAAATAAAATGTCATTAATATAAATGAACATTATTTTTCACAGCACTCTTAAAATTTGAGAGTAAACCTGTATGTCAGAAATGCATCTAAGGCTCACCGAAGCATCCCAAGAGCCCCTCTCTCCAGAACTATGTGAACATGCAGAGACAAAGAAGTAAGGAATGGGAAGGAGCATATGTCTTCCAGCCTCGCCCTTGCCTTTCTCCTCTTAATCTTTTTATCACTCATAAATTTAGTGGCTCCATATACTGACATCGTAGGAAGCAGGTTTTATCCCAAAGTCCTGACTCTCAGATCCTCACACATTCTTCCTCCCAAAGACCTGCTGTAGAGGAAAAGGCTCCTACACATTTTCATAATAATGGTACCGTGTGGCTGACCTTCCCGCCGGAGATGCCCTGGTTGCCCAAACAAGTGGCACCACCTGCTGTCACAGCGGCAGCCTGGGTGCAGTGGAACGTGCTCCCACCACATTGCAGGGCGGCGGCAGCACAACCAGGAGAGGAGCCCCAGCTGCCATGTCAGTTTTCCCTCATTAACACTGGGTCGAAATGACTCTGCTATTTAAAAGGGCTCCTCTTTAATTAAATTGATGCTAGCTTCTCTGGGTTGCCCTATCCCAGGAATTTTCTGCCTGATACTTAAGGTAAAGACAGAGGGGAAAAATTAATCTGATTAGCCCTTTGCTTGGGTTTTAATTCCCATGAGAAGCTTTATTCAGATCAAATGCTATTAAACAAAAATTAGTTACCACCATTCAGCTGATTCATTCAGCATGTACAACATTTATTGCGCACTGACTTGGTCAGGATTGTCCTGGGGTCTGGAGTGCCCTGACAAAATAAGATAAGCATGTTCTTTGCCCTCTTGAAGCTTATAGTCTGGGGTTTGTGGGGGTGGACAGAGGAGGAAAAAAATGTGTAACACAGTGTAAAAGTACGTGCTATGAAGAAAAACAGAGCCTAGCGAAAAGGATACAGAGGCCAGTGGGGGCGGATATAACATATTCTTTTAGCTGGTGTGGTCAAAGAACTCCACTATGATAAGAAACCCTTTGTGTTTAGATCTGAATAAAATGAGGGAATAAGCCATGAAAGTATCTATGGGAAGAGCATGACAGGTAAAGAGAATAGGGAGGTCCTGGGGCAGTGGAGCCTGGAGTGTTCAAAGCAAGTGGGCCAGTGTGGCTCAATCTGAGAGGGAGGAGATGAACTGGAGAGGTGGGCAGGGCCCAGATCAGTTAGAGACTTACAACTGGAGTGGAGACTAAGTGTAGGTCTAAATTGCTGTGACACTTGTGACAGGACTTTCATTAGGACCATGCTCAATGCTCCTTACACCCCTGGGAAGTGAAAATAAATAAGCCGATCTAGGATGAGTAAAACCAAGAAAGTTATTACTCCTGCCAATTTTTCTGTTATTTGTTATGCTATTTTCTAAGAGAAAAAAAATAATAATACCTTGTTAATATGTCTCATTTATTTAGACCCAAAGGACTTTACATAAACTGAAGTTACATGAATGAGTGCTTTTACTAAGTTAGGGGAAATTACTTCTAGGCCTGAAAATGGTGGAGGAAATTTTGCCAATGCCCTTGTGAAATCCTTTTAATTTCCCGGGAATGCAATCATGTTTTTAGACCTTTCTGAACAAGCCTTAGAGATGATCTATTGTTTTACATTTGAGAACACTCTGACTCTTGCAAAAATCATCCAGGTCATTGGTCACTATTCCAATCAGATTTCAGCAGCACCTCAGTATGTAGAGTGTGTTTTGAAGCCAGATACACCCATATTTGCAATCCATTCACAATCTTTCTGCCACTCTGAGCTTCAGGTTCCCCAAACTGCTTGATATTAGAATCAAATGGAAACATCTAGCCTAGTACCTAGCGCATCTCATGCACTTTAAATGTCTCCATTTACAGATTCAAGTTTTAACATTTACTCTTATATGGTAGTATACATTAAGAGAACCACTTTTATGGTAACCACTTCATCAATATTATCTTCATCAGAATTAGTGATAGTTACCATTCATTGGAATTTTGTAATGTGAAAAAATAGCTGTCATCTGCAAAAAGTGGTATCCTAATTTGCTGTAGATTCTCCACCTTCACCATGAAACATCTTATGGTAAACCCTCCCCTATAAAACCTTTTTAGAATAAATATGACCCTACCCAAGGTGAACAACTATATCACTGACAAAAGAACTTTACTTTTGAGAGAATGTTTAACAAATATTTCCTTTGAGTATTTGGTTCAGTAATGAGGAATGAAATTTAAATCAAGATTCAAAAAAATTTTCCTGGACACACTTCCTGTGGAAACTTTTTTTTTTTTTTGAAGATTTTATTTATTTGACAGACAGAGTGAGAGAGCACAAGCAGGGGGAGGAGCAGAGGGAGAAACAGGCTCCCTGCCAGGGAGCCCGATGCAAGGCTTGATCCCAGGACCCTGGGATCATGACCTGCGCCAAAGGCTGACGCTCAACCATCTGAGCCACCAGGCGCCCCTTCCATGGAAACATCTGAATGCTAACAATTCACTTTCTTCCTTAACTGTCCCTTGGTATCAGACCCTCTAACTGTTTTATGCTTGATATTTATAGGGCCATATTTAGATAAAGCAAGAAAATAAATAATGGATTAAAAACAAACTCATCATCACATGACATATATTAAAGAAAATGTCATTAAATATCATTAATGATCAGGTTCCCTTCTTTCCATGTTACATTTTTTTTCCTCAGGTTTCTACTGTATACACAGTATTTGATGGGGTAAGTATAAAATAATTACAGTAACATGTAAATTACAGGTATCCCCAAAGACATGAAGCACCAAATTTGTGATTTTTCACAAGTAGGATAAATAGAGATAAAGCAAGCTAAAGAAGTGGTTCCAAAGTGTGGCCCCTAAACTGGTAGTAATAACATCACTAGGAATTTGTTAAAAATGGCTCCATCTTATAGATACTGAATCACAAACTCAGGAATGCAGCCCAGCAATCCATGCTTTAACAAGTTCTCCAGTTGATTCTGATATATCCTAAAGTTTGAGAACCACTGACATAAGGGTTTTTCTAATTAGGATTATTGTATTATCTTTACCTGTGTTCATATCTGAAATTCTTTAAAGAGTGGTATTTCATGACCAAGCCCAAATTAATAGACTTGTTATACAACTAGCCCAGAGATAACCATGAAGTTGTCTATCAGTATAAAAAAATTGAATTGGATCTGGATTTGTAAGATAGAGAAAAAAATGAAGATTTTATTGTAAAAAATAAAAATGCAAAGACAAGTGCATCCCTGGAAGTCAAATGTCATTATTTAAATGTTGCCCATGTGTTTATAACTACTCCAAAATGAAATAAAAATTCACTTAGGTAAACTAAGCGGGTATCACTTAAGGATGTGTGATAGACAGAATTTTGGCCTCTGTAATAACTTGTTCATTATTCCCAGTAATACATTAGATTATACACATAATAGAGCACATATATTTTTGAAGATGTAATTAAGGTTACCAATCAGCTGACTTTAAAATAGGGAGATTATCCAGGTGGACTTAATTTAATCAGATGAGCTCTTAAAATCAGAGATCTTTTTTTCAGCTGGTAAACAGGATTTGAACCACTACTGTTGGCTTAAAAATGAAGGAGGCTGTGTCAAGGAAACAGGGACCTCAGTCCTACAACCACAAGAACCTGGATTCTGAACACAACAGACAGCTTGAAAGAAGATTCTTTCCAGAGCCTTCCGGTAAGAACCCAGGCCAGCTGATACCTTGCCTTGATTTCAGTCTTTGTAAGATGCTGAGCTGAGACAACTTCACTGAGCCATGCTATGCCCAGATTCTACTTCGCAGACTAAGAGATAATGAATGAGCAGTGTTTTAAGCTGCAAAATTTGTGGTAATTTTTCATGGAAGCAACAGCAAACAAATAGTGGGTGCTAACTTAAAATGCGGTTACAATCAACCCACATTTTGCAATGGACCTGCTGTTTTTGACAGCAGAAGAACCAGTTGGCAATTTTAACATTCAGCAGAAGAACCAGTTGGCAATTTTAGCATTCAGAACATGAGGTCTTCACTAGTATATTTTGGCAAGGCACACTCACTTTCCTTGCTGGCTAGACAGCAGCATCTAATATTCATATATCAGTCTCTGAAAACCAGAAAGAAGTGTCTCTGTCTTTGCTTTGTTCTTCAGAGGGATCTCCCTAAGTAAACTTAGTTCACAAGGTTCAGAGAAGAGCCACAAAGTAGCCCCATTGCCATATCCTGATGGACTTTAATCTGACATATTGTCAGACCTCTGCACTTAAAGGAAACTTTAGAGCTTATTTTTATTTAAGGGAAGGACAAAGAGGATTTCTCATAAGTTTGTGACACTACCCACATAGAGTCCCCAAGCCCTTGAAGAATCACGCCAACAAGGAGACTTGGAGCAAATGGGTGGTATATTCATTTGCCAGGGCTAGTTTTACAAAGTACCACAGCTGGGTGGTTCAAACAACAGGAAATTATTTCCTCACAGTTCTGGAGGCTAGAAGTCCAAGATCAGTAGGGTTGGTATCTTTTGAAGGCCTTACTCCTTGGCTTATAAATAGCTATCTTTTTTCAGTGTCTTCACAAGGTCTTCCCTCTGTGTGTGTCTGTGTCCTAATCTTCATTTCTTATGAGGATTTATCAGTCATATTGGATTAGAGCCCAACCCAATGACCTCGTTTAACCTTAATTACTTCTTTAAAGATCTTATCTCTAAATACAGTCATATTCTGTGGTACTGGAGGTGCGGTGGGACTTTAGTATGTGAATTCTGGGGAGGCACAATTCAGTCCATAACAGGTGGCATCCAGTTACTCCTGGAATGTAGCCTCATCTATTCATGGCTACCAGTGGTCCCTCCAGACAAGGCATCAGAAACTTTCTCACTTTTGTCAAAAGGTTTTAGAAGAGGTTTATCTACCATGTATGGCCAAAGAGGATAATAGGCTTATGTGCAAAAATTAGGTAACAGGAAGTGATAGAGCCATAATAAAGCAAAGCTACTGACACAAAGCCCAGTGGCCTTTCTATTGCATTGTACCATTAGTACTGGTTTATAGAGGAAAGGTTTTCAAAAACCATATGCATTCTGTTTATATTAAAGTTACCAGGATGTTCCATTAAATTAGAAAACCATTAGCATTTGTCCATTTAACTGTTTATCTCTCTTGCATTCTCTCCATGCTTCCTGAAATACACATACAATGGATATAATTCAATGTTATTTAATTTCACGTATTTCCTTCACTGAACATTAAAGCTAATTAAAATAATGCTTGACATTTATTACCTTAATGTGGCATACACTGTATTCAGTGGTTTACATGTGTTATCTCACTAAACTCACAATAACCCTATGAGCTAACTACTATGGTTATCTCAATGTCAGAAAACGGAGCTGAGGTTTAAGAAATTCAATATCTTGCCAAAAGTCATACAACCAGTATGTGGCAGAGCTGGGTCTATCAGGGTCTGTCCAACTGTCTCTCTGATGGTGATTTGCTTCAAAATATAAGAGGCAAAACTTCTATCACAGAATGAAGGAAAGTGGCATCGTCACTCATGAGTCCCCATATGTAATGAAAAAATATATTGACAAGAGATAACTCACTAACTGTACTGCTATATAACATAAGCTCTGGCCATCAACCTGTCATTATAAAGTTTGGGTGGTTCTGCATGTGGAACATTTCATGGGCTTTTATGGGTGGGAAACTCCTTTCTCTTTCATAACAAATTATGAGATTCTCTGTAAACAAAGCATTATATCTAAAATGAAATTAACAATAGAATATAATCTTCAGACAAGTGATAAACTACTCTGGTACTCAGGTCAAAATCATTAATATAATGGCTATGACTACCTACTTCTGAGACAACATTAAAGGAAATGGACATTTCCAAGAGGAAAAACCTGAACATCAAGCACTGCTTTGGAGAGGACAGAAAGACCTACATGAAAAGCAAACAAAGACCAGCTCTCCTCCAGGAATGAAAATTAGGCTATGACTCACACTAGTAAACTTCTTTCTAGAAAAAAAAATTCAATATTTGAATGATACTACAAATTCCTGCTGACCTATTTTAAGTAAACTATTACCACTTCCTAGTAATATTTTTATTTATCCAGTAGACTATGGAGAACAGCTGTACTCTTTTCTTGTCAAGCCTTGAACTGAAACAATTCTCAGCTGATTTAGTGCCAAGATCAGGACTTCAGCTTCATTGAGAGCTTGGGGGTCCGCTAAAGTGCCCCAGCATCTATTCTCATCCCAAACTGCAGAAAGGCACAGTGCTCTCTGCTGGCTAAAACCCTGGGGCCACAGCATAAAAACCTTCCAAAGGTAAAACAAGATTCCAGATAAGCATGTGCTCTGAAAAATTTTCCACTGCAGAAGGAAGGTTAAAGAAAACCTTTAGGAACAGGAAAATAATACCAGATGCAGACTTGAATCTACACAAAGGAAGGAACAGCACCAAAAATGGTAAGTATGAGTAAATATATAAGAAAAATGTCCTCATTTTTAAGTTATTTAAAACATCAGGATATGGCAATGGGGCTACTTTGTGGCTCTTCTCTGAACCTTGTGAACTAAGTTTACTTAGGAAGATTCCTCTGAAGAACAAAGACAGAGACACTTCTTTCTGGTTTTCAGAGACTGATATATGAATATTAGATGCTGCTGTCTAGCCAGCAAGGAAAGTGTGCCTTGCCAAAATATACTTTGCTTTCCCCTATTCCACAAACAGCCATACGTTGTTGTGCAGTGTCAGTCACATCCCTAAGACATGATGGCTAAGGTCAGAGTAGACAAATTTGTCCATATTAAGGGCCTGGATGCCAGGGCTTCTTTTAACTTCAACGAATGGGAAATTATCATCATCAATGTCTCCTTTAGTACATAAACTACATGGTCTAACATGTCCCAGTATGATTTCACACATGGCAACTTCAGTGGCACAATCACTAGCATGGCTTTCTGTGTTCCCACCCCTAAGTCTGCTGGTTATGGATCAGACATACTCTCTGGAGAAAACTCCCAGGTATGAGGTCATCAAAAAAAAAATGGTGAGGGCGCCTGGGTGGCTCAGTTGGTTAAGCCACTGCCTTCGGCTCAGGTCATGATCCTGGAGTCCCGGGATCGAGTCCCGCATCGGGCTCCCTGCTCGGCGGGGAGTCTGCTTCTCCCTCTGACCCTCCCCCCTCTCATGTGCTTTCTCTCTCTCATTCTCTCTCTCTCAAATAAATAAAATCTTTAAAAAAAAAAAATGGTGAAGCAGGTGTTAGAGGGCCCCTTAAGAACCAGGGTGTCTCCTGTTACTTTAACAATGACATCTACTTGTTTACCTTTGATGCTGGGGCTGGCACTCCCCTCATGATCACTTTTTCAAACTCTTTTCCTGATATAATAATGAATTTGGCTACATAAACAAGGTGGTATATCTTAGGATATACCTTCCGAGGAGTAAGACTCTCCTGGACCACCAGTCCCAGTAATAGCAAAACAGGAAGAGAGAGGTCTCCAACTGCTAGGGAGTCCCTGCCTCAACTCAATGTAACACAGTGAGAATTTCTCTTCAACAATTTCCATCATAGATTCCCTAAAGAGAGTGGCTTTGAGAGCCCTATGTTGTCACATACCATCAATATAGTATACTGTACTCTATAATAAAGATAATTGTTTAAAGCAAAAAAGTAAAAACAATATGATGGAATTTATAAATGTATAATAGTTTATAATTATGTATGACACAAATAGTACAAAGAACAGGAGGAAGGAAAAGCAGTATATTGTCATAAAGTGGAGAAGAGATGTAAATAATAACTTATATAATAATATGACTTAAATATGCAAGAATAAACCTTAAACACAAGGAAATCACTAAAAAATACAGAGGTGCAGGTAATAGGTTGAGTGGAGATAAAGTGATACCAAAAATAGCCCAAAAAATAAAAGGAAAAGAAGAAAACAGCAACCAAAGCAAACAAACAAAACCCCAAAACAAAAAAACCCTGAAACAAATAGAAAACATAAAGCAAGATCACAGATTAACCGAATCACATTAATAGTTACAATAAAGGTAAGTGGGCAGATGGGGCTAAAGAAAACACACCAAAAAAGACCCAATAAGAATACACTTTAAGTGTAAAAGCATAGATAGGTTCAAATAAAAGGATGGGGAGAACGATATGCAATCACTAAGTATAAGACAGTTGGAATAGCTATATTAATATCAGACATGGTAAACTTCAGAACAAGAAATATCAATAGGGGAAAAAAGGGACCTTTCATGATGAAAAGGGGTCAATCATGAATAAGACATAACCCCAAATGGACATGCACCCATGCACAGAACTAAAAACAAAAACACAAACCAAAAAAAAACACTAAGCAAAAATTAATAGAGTTGAAAGGAGAAACAGAAAAATCTGCAATTATAGTTGATTTCATTCCTCTCTCAGTAATTCATGCATAAAATCACTAAGGATACAGAAGATATGAACAACATGTTGTCCATAAACTGGATCTAATTAGTAGTTATCCAACACTCTAGCCAGCAACGGCAGCATATACACTGACATTAGAGAAGTTATCACAGACCAAGTGGACCTGAGATACAGAGCAAATCTCAACAATTTTCTTAATACACAATTTCAAAAACTATTATACTTAGTAATGACAGCTAACATTTTTTATTGTAGTAAATATACATTACATAAAATTTACCATTTTAACCATTTTCAAGTGTGCAACTCAGTGTACATTGTTCAAATTTTAGAATATTAAAATAAATCAAAATATGTTCTCTGACTACAATGGATTTAAATAAGACACCAATAACAAAAAGATATGTAGAAAGTCCCCCAAGATGAGAAAAGTAAGTAAAACACTTCTAAATAAGCCAAAGGTCAGGGGCGCCTGGGTGGCTCAGTCGGTTGAGCGACTGCCTTCGGCTCAGGTCGTGATCCTGGAGTCCCGGGATCGAGTCCCGCATCGGGCTCCCTGCTCGGCAGGGAGCCTGCTTCTCCCTCTGACCCTCCCCCCTCTCATGCTGTTTCTCTCTCGCTCGTTCTCTAATAAATAAATAAATAAAATCTTTAAAAAAAAAAATAAGCCAAAGGTCAAAGAAAAGATCACAAGGGAATTTAGAAGATATCTGAACCAAAAAAAAAAAAAAAAGAATTAAAGTATAACCTTAGTTGCAGCTAAGGCAGTGCTTAGAGGGAAATCTATTATAACGCTTAGACAAGAAAAGAACTCTAATATCCCTGATCAGAGCTTCTGTCTTAAGAAGCTAGTAAAGAAAAGTAAAGCCAAGGAGATAGAAAGAGGAAAGAAAGAGTAAAGATCAGTAACACAGAAAATGAACCAACAATTGAGAAAATCAATAAAAGCAAATGCTGGATCTTGAAAAGATCAATTAAATTGATCCAGCTAGGCCAATTATTAAGAAAAATAGAGAAAAAATATAAATTACCAATTTTGTTAAAATCAAATGAATATCACTGCAGAAGCTACTGATGTTAAAAGGGAATTATGAGGGAATGCTATGAACAGTTTTATCCCAATAAATTTGACAACATAAGTGAGAAAATTATTTGAAAGACACAAATTACCAAAACTGACTCAAAAAGAAGTAATAAGTTGAGTATACTTATGTCATTTATAGAAATAGAGTTTATAACTTAAAATCTTCCCACAAAGAGAATTACAGTCCCAAAGAAATCCTGGTGAAAATATAAGAAAATCAAATCAAGCAAATAAGAATAACCAAGGATAATTCATCTAAAAATATAAGGTTGATTAAAACGAGAAAAAAACATTCAATCATCTGAACAGATGCAGAAAAAAGTATCTGACAAAATCCAATACACCTACATGATTTAAAAAAAAAAAAGCCTCTGAAAACTAGGAACAGCAAGGAATTTATTGAACCCAATAAATGGAATCTTTGAAAAACCTATAGCAAACATCATACTTAATGGAAAAAACTAAATGCTTTCCCCATGAGACTAAAACAAGGAAAGAGTAAGAATGTCCCCTCTCACTATTTCAATTTGATGTTGTAGTTCTAGACGTCTATAGTTCTAGAAGGAACAATAACATAGGACATATAGGGGTCTATTTGCACATGACATAATCTCTATGTGGAAAGTTCTGAAGAATCACCTAAAAAGCTAATAAATGAATTTAATAAGAATACAGGATACAAGGCGAACTTGCAATATTATATATATACTGCATTTCTGTATGCTAGCAATGAACAGTTGGAAAATAAAAAATATATATATACCAGTATATCATCCAAAAATATAAAGTACTTAGGAAAAAAAATCTACCAAAAGATACATAAGACCTGTACACTGAAAACTATAAAACAGAGAAACTAAAGGAAACCTAAATAAAGGGAGAATACAGGGAGATATAAGCTTATGTTAGTTGAACAGAATACTCAAGATTGTTAAATTGTCGGTTCTGCCCAAACTGATCTATAAATTCAATAAATCCCAGAAGGCTAATTTGTAGATATATATATATATATTTTTAAGATTTTATTTATTTATTTGACAGAGAGAGAGAGAGATCACAAGTAGGCAGACAGGCAGGCAGAGGGAGAAGCAGGCTCCCTGCTGACCACAGAGCCCGATGTGGGGCTTGATCCCAGGACCCTGGGATCATGACCTGAGCCGAAGGCAGATGCTTAACCATCTGAGCCACCCAGGTGTCCCGGCTAATTTGTAGATATTGACAAGATAACCTGACAATTGTTATGGAAATGGAAAGAAATGAGAATGGCCAAACAATTTTGGAAAACAAAGATGGAAGTTAGAAGATTAAATCTACAGTAATCAAGAAAGAGTAGTACTAGAGTAAAAAGAAATATACAGATCAATGGAATAAAAAATAAAACTCAGATACAGACTCATATGTACATAGCCTTGCTTTTCAATATAAATGACAAATTAATAAATGGGGGAAAGAAACTCTTCAACAAATGGTGCTGAAAACAACTAAATATCCATATGGAAACAACTGAAACTCAACCATCACCTGATACCATACACAAATAATAAGTCAAAATAGCTTATCAGGCTAACTGTGAAATTTCTGGGGAAAAAACAGGCAGAAATCTTTGAAACTTGGAGAAGGCAAATATTTCATGACAAGACACAGGCATGAGCTACAATAAAATGTTGACATATGTGGATATATTGACTTCATAAAAATAAAAACTGCTCTTCAATAAAAGCTGTTAAGAAATTAAAGGACAAGTTATAGACTAGGTGATACATATATCTGACAAAGACCTTATATGTAGAACAAAGAGCTCTTAAACTAAAAATAAGAACACATACATACACCCACAATTTTAAATGCCCAAAAGGTTTGAACAGACACTTTACCAAAAAAAAAAAAAAAAAAGGTCAATAAGCACATGAAAAGATGCTCAATATTAAGTCAGGCTACACAGACTAACTAGAATGACTAAATTAAAAAGACAATACCAAGTAACGAAGTGGAATTCTTCCACACTGCTAGTAGGAACATAGTATGTACAACTTCTTTGGAAAATGGTTTGAGAGTTTCTTTAAAAAGTTAAAGATATTCCTATCATGTGACCCAGAAATTCCACTCTTAGGTATTTATTTAACAAAACTGAAAATATATATCCTCTAAGACTTGTTCCTGAATGTTGATAGGCAGCTTTATTCTCACAGTTTCCCAAAACTGGAAACAACCAAAATGTCTAATTAGAGGTAAACAGACTACAGTGTATCAATACAATGGACTATAAGCCTGAAGCAAAATAAAAAAACACACACACAAAAACTATTGATGCAGCAACAACAGATGAGTCTTAAAAATATGGTGAGCAAAAGACAAACACAAACGATTGCATGTATTATAATCTCATTTACATCAAAGTCTAAAAGAGGCAAAGCTATTTTACTGTGAATTATAAGTCAGCTGGTTGCCTGGAGCCACAGGTAGGAGAAATTGACTGGAAGGGATATATGGTTACGTTGGGGGTGGTGGTGGTAATGGAAGTGTTCTAAGTCTTGATTTTGGTGGTATATAGGAGTTATACATTTCCTAAAACTCATCGTACTTTTATACTTAAAATGGATACATCTTATTATATGTAAATTATACTTTAATAAAATTTGAAGGGGGGAAAAACCACAGAGGCCTTTCTCCAACCTATGTGATAATCTAAGCCCCTCTTCTCAGTTCAGTTCCCAGAAAACTCCTACTTTTCCACACATGTCCTTGATATTTGTCCTTAGAACTTATTCTCTTGAGAAGCCATTACCTGCCTCCAACCTGGGATCTTCTTACTACCACCATTACCACTGACCCCAGATCCTTTTGGAAAGTAGCATATAGACTTTTCAATTTTGCCCTCGCTAACTCAAACAGACTCAGAGATACTTTTTGTTTTCCCATATTTGCTTTGTTTTCCCATTTTTACTAGACTTAACTACAGGAAAAGAAAAGTAAATAATGATAACCAAGAATGAAAGTTAGCAAATTCTTCCAGAAGACTAGAATATATTATCCATTCTAAGTTTTATCTTAAATGATTTAAGTAAGAAAGATGCTAAATTTTGCCTTTGGAATCAGTCTACAAAACTTAGAGTGCCCTAGATGTTAGAACAAATTACTAAAATCTTGGTCTTTCTATAATATATGGTATGTCCTGCTATGTCTGTTAAATTCCTGTTCCCTCCAATACCAGGAAATAGTAAAAGTTTTAAATTACTTTAGAGAGATACATACCTGAGGTTAAACATCAGTTCTATCACTTAGGTGTATGACCCATAGCAGTTAGCTTCAAATGTAAAATGGCTGGGCTGCCTTAAAGGAAAGCAAAATTATCTTTCATGGCTACTGGAAGTTCAGATTATCCATTATGTCCTTCCTGTCATCACCTACTCTTAATTCACTGCAGGATTTCATGTCTTCATGCTGCAACTCCAACCACAAATCTTGACATCATATTATAGAGAGGATTGCAACCAGGTGGTAGATTTAGAATTGATAAATAGGAAGTAAGGAATGTTTCTACACAGATAGGTAAATAATGATAGCAAAACTCAGATTACTTTGCCAGGGATCAGAAGTCTCCAAGAAGCATTCCATTCGATAAGGCTCCCAAGTAACAATTTTCATATTATGTTTTTTAGAAAAGGGGAAAGATAGAGGAAAAATGGATAGAAGGAGTCAAATACACTACTTATTACTGTTATATATATATATATGCGAAATAATAATAGTCATTAAACCCCCTACTCGAGAATCTTTGTTGCTTCCCCATTTCCTAGAAATCAAAACCTGAATTCAAGTATTTGACATTCAAGACTTTTCATACTCTCATCTGAGCCTATTTTCTTCCATGTGCTTTATGCTGCATTAAAATTAAAATGCTAATTATTTCTCATAAACATCCCATATTTTGTCAACTCTGACATTATGCTCATAGATCTGATCTTAAATATCTTTTCCTCCAACAAACTTCATAATTGAAATCAGTCCTTTCATCCTTGCTTCCTCCCTTCCTCCCTTCCTCGTCCAATTAAAATGTCACTTCCTCCATGACTCTGACTTCCCACCACCTCCTAAAGCCAGAAATCTGTGTTCTTTCCTCAGAATTCCCACAATCCTTTGTGCATTTCCTGCTCTAAAATCCATGAATCTGCCTCTTTCTGTTAATATCTTAGCTCTCATGGGAATAATAATTGATGGATGAAAAAATAAAGATCCCATAGTTCTTCTAAATAGGTACTTTGCTGAGAATTTTATGTCAGACCCTTATAGTAGATTAACATATACCATACTTCTCTTTTTGAACTTAAGCTGCTTACCACCAACTAGTCTGTTGAATCCTCTTTTATATAGAGATAGAAAACATGTACATTTATAAATATTCTTCACAGTTAAAAATGCTGTTTTTTATTACTTTCAAATGTGTGAAATGATGGATGGTGCCAGCAGTCCTTTCTTTATAGGAGACAGGCTGTTCTATGGTTGGCAGCCATGACATATCCACATGGTCCATTATAGTACATGATCTTTTCACAGTATGTATGATGTATTAATCAGCTTTGGTTATGGGAAAAAACAACCCTAAAGTCTAAAAATAGTTTGCAACAAAAACATGCATTTCTCACTCACAAGTCTGAGAGTTGCTGCAACTCTGTTCAGTTCTGCTCCAGATTTTTCTCATTCTGGAATTCAGGCTGATGATGGAGGGCTATTTCTGCTATTACACAAATAAAGTCACATGGCCAAACTTAACAATGACATGGAAAGTATATTCTGCCTATCGGAAGGTACTGGCAGTCACATGGCAAAAGGAATGGATGTATACCTCTTGGGGCAGGAGCACATAGTTAGGAACAATAACAAAATCCACCACATGGGGTTAAATAGGCTGAAAGAGTAGCCCCATTCTTTAGAGGCAAGCTATGCTCTCTCCTGCCACTCTTCTCAAGCCATCTACAGCTTAAAGCAATAGAAAAAGCAATCATCATTCTCTTGATATATTTGCAAAGCACTTAAAATTCAACTCCAAAATGCAGGCTAAATACATATGGAAAGAAATAATAAGGCAGTTTCTTGAAAGAGACACTGGGGTTGTGGCTTGCTTGCCATTCATCAGATGCCCAGAATCAATTACACAGTAAGCACTGGAGCCTGGACAACAACAACAACAAAAAATCTGGTTGAATCAGGAGGAAAGCCTAAATACTCTTTCGTTCATCTGTTCTGAGTGAAAAATATACACAATTTAAATGAAACAAAATTCCTCCAGCCAGCAAAGTGTAATCACTTTGATAAGCCACTGATTGATATGTTAAACTTCTTATTTTCACCAAGTCTTCAAATCTTATTATACATGTCAACTGGTCATAGAGATAACCCAACTGTGACCTTCCTTAAACAGTCTTTTGGAAATGATCCCAGTTTTAACCAATTCCTTTTTTGTTCACAAAAGAGAGCTAAAGGGCCCTAAATTGCGAAAGAACTGTTTTAAAGTCCAGCCTTGGATGCAGATGAATAGCTCTGTAAAGGTGCACTCTAGAGGTGAAATGGCATAAAAGGAATTCTAATACCTTATATAAATATCCTCAATAAGGCCTCTTTCCAATTTGCTTTACAAAGAGATTCAGAACCTTGAAGGACTGGCCAAACAGATTAAATGCTCTATGGAAAAAACCATCAGAAAAAATAAGCAAATGTCTGCTCAGACCAGCATCTTCTGTCTTTTATACTAAGTAATCAGTAAGATAAGAATTTTAATGAGTTTACAGGCCAGTGTCACAGAAATCACCATCCAAAGCAGAGAATAGAGCCCCAAGAGCCTCAGAAATAAGGTAGGATAGCAACTCTTTCTTTGTTAGTAACTAAGAAGACCACTTTCCCTCTGTGGTAGCTAGTCTTTGAAATGGCTACCAATGATTTCTGGCTCCTGCTATTTACACCCCTGTGAAGTCCTTCCCACTTCATACCAGAGTTGGTATGTATAACTAATAGGATACACTAGAAGTGATTTCCAAGATTAGGTTATAAAACCCTGTGGCTTCTGCCTAGGGCCCTGTGTCTCTCAGGTCACTCACCCTAGGGAAAGTCAGCTTCTATGTTGTGAGCTGCCCTATAGAGAGACAAGGAACTGAGAAAGGTCTCTGGCCAACAGCCACAAAGGAAATGAGGCCCTTAATGCAACATTCTATGAAGAACTGAGGCCTGCCAACAACCATGTGAATGAGATCAGAAGCAGACTTTTCCCCTAATCAAGCCTTTAGATGAGACTGCAGCCCTAGACAACTGCTTGATGGCAACTACTAGAGACCTTAAAGCAGAACCACCCAGCTAAGCTACTCCCAGATTCTAACACAAAATCTGTAAAATAATAGGGACGCCTGGGTGGCTCAGTCGGTTAAGCGGCTGCCTTCGGCCCAGGTCATGATCCCAGGGTCCTGGGATCGAGTCCCATATTGGGCTCCTTGCTCAGTAGGGAACCTGCTTCTCCCTCTCTCTCCCTCTGCTTGTGCTCTGTCAAATAAATAAAATCTTTAAAAAAAAAAAAATCTGTAAAATAATAAATGTTCAGTGTTTTAAGCTGCTAAGTTGTAGAGGAATTTGTTATGTAGCTATAGATATTTAATATACCATCACTGTTCAAAGTTTTATCTATTGGATCTTATTCTTCAAAGGACAATACTTTGTTCCTTACTCATTTCTAATTTTTCATTAGTGTTAAATTAATATCAATATCTTATAATATATACTTTATAATTTCTAAAAGCATTAGAAATCTTATATACATACACATACATATATAGAGTTTGTGTGTGTGTGTGTATATATATATCAGGTCAATATCAGGGTCAGTATCTATTTTTTTTTTTTAAGATTTTATTTATTTATTTGACAGAGAGATAGAGAGACAGCACAAGTAGGCAGAGTGGCAGGCAGAGGGAGAGGGAGAAGCAGGCTTCCTGCTGAGCAGGGAGCCCGATGCGGGGCTCGATCCCAGGACCCCGGGATCATGACCTGAGCCGAAGGCAGCTGCTTAGCCGACTGAGCCACCCAGGCGCCCCGGGGGTCAGTATCTATTAATGTAAATTTTTCCCTTTGTACAGTGATAGGTTAAAATTCTATTTCTGGTAATATATAATTTACGTTGCTGGCAAGAGTAATATAAAATGATAAAACTGAGTTCCCATTGCTTCTGTTAGACTAACACAATAGGCACCACACATTTCCAATTTTTTAACAATTATAACACAGAAAAAACTAATGTAATATTTATACCATTACCATATGTTACTTATTGACATTACTTCAACACCAGTCACGTTGGTAACTTTTTTTTTTTTTAAGATTTTATTTATTTATTCGACAGAGAGAGTGAGAGAGTACAAGCAGGGAGGAGTAGTAGAGGGAGAGAGAGAAGCAGGCTTCCCGCTGAGCAGGCAGCCCGATGTGGGGCTCGATCCCAGGACCCTGAGAGCATGACCTGAGCCGAAGGCAGACGCTTAACCATCTGAGCCACCCAGGCGCCCCACATTGGTAACTTTATAAAGCAAAAAGTTCTTATTAAAACATTTAATTTAGAGATTTTTTATATAAAAGAAAAAGTTAAAAGTAAAATGGAAAAGAAATGTCAAAATGAATATTTTTAGTTGTTACTAAGAAATCCTAGTATTTCAGTTACAGCCTTGGCAAAATCAACCTTGATGTTACTAAAATTTGAGAATTAAGCTTTATATACAGTACAAGTTAGTTTAAATATATTTTTCCGGGGCACCTGGGTGGCTCAGTCATTAAGCATCTGCCTTCGGCTCAGGTCAGGATCCCAGGGTCCTGGGATCTAGCTCCACGTCAGGCTCCCTGCTCAGCGGGAAGGCTGCTTCTCCCTCTCCCACTCCCCCTGCATGTGTTCCCTCTCTCACTGTCTCTCTCTCTCTGTCAAATAAATAAGTAAAATCTTTAAAATATATATATATTTTTCCTCTGGCTATACTGACTTCATTAGCCAATTGCTGATTTTGTCAAATTGTTTGGTTAGTAATAAAAGTTAACATATATTGCATATTGATAATACACCAAGTTTGTGCACTTGACACATTTAAGCATAGGTTTTATTATTATAAACTGGAGGAAGCTGAAGCTTTTAAAATTATAACTAAATTGTACATGGTTCTACTGTTAGTAAGTGACAGAGGATTAACACGCAACTTGTCTTGCTCTAGAAGCCCTAGGTTTACCACTGCATTGTACTCTGTGGTCTTCCACAGTGTGGCTGAGAATCTGCTTATCCATTTCCTATTAATTATGCTTTTGTCTAAATTCCTACAGCATTAAATACAGTCTTTGCCAGATAGCACAGAACTTAAAATATTGCTGATAATAGCCTCGGATATTGAGTCCTTAACATGTTCTTAATATTTGCTTTGCAAATATTTATTCAGTTAATCCTCACAATAATTATGATAAAATGTTTAAGGCATGCTAATAATGCCATTTCACAGAAGGAGAAAATGAGACACAACCATATTTTATTGTGTAGAAAAAAAAAAAAGATTTAAAAACCTGTGATTGCGCCCCCAATTCTACCATAAAATCCCGTATCTATGAATTGCTAAAATAACATAAAATTTCCTTATTTATAAAGACGGTTGAACAAGATAATTTTTTCATTTTATTAGCTCATACAAATACATCTTCTCTAATTATAAGCATCCTGAAATCTAGAGTTGTATTTAATCTGTTTTCTCATTACCTACAAAAGTAGAAGCAGCTCAACAAATACTACAGAATGTATGAACTCCACCTTAAAAGGGAACAAAAAAATGTTAGCCTCCATATTAGAAGCTTTTATCAATCATAAGTCCCCTTTCCTGATGTTCTGGAACATGTGGATGTCTCCTATATCTCAATTCCTATGAACAATATTTCTTTCACCACAGTAATGCATCTTCTTCACTGACTTATTGCTATTATTACATAATATTAAGGTCCAAGAAATTTATGTAATTTTCTATTAAAAGTCTATATGTTATTTAAATGCGATTTGGTTCCTAGGTACTTAATGATTTTCATATTTATTTCTCTAATTTTGTGCCAAATATGTTTTTTTAAAAAGCTGTCAAAGCCAAATTCTGGCTTCCCAAACAATCTATTTGACAGTTTATTAGCTAAATGATTAAGTGCTTTCCTGAACACCAAATAAACAATGTCATAAAATAAACTGCCAGTGTCAATCTGCAATATAATCTTATCATAACAGCTAAGGTTAATTAGGAAGAAGCCCATCCTTCTAAATCCAAATAGGTTTAACATAATAAAGAACAGATCAATTACTAGATATAGGACAAGAACATGAATCTATATAATAGTGATTGAATATTTGGCAATGATGTCAAAAAGTCAAGGTCACCAAACATGACAGATCAATTCTAAGTTTCAAATGTAAATCATAAATAACTAGAAAAATATAAAATTATTTTTGTATGATTGTTCAAACATTATTGATCTAAGCCTTTCAAAGTCAATTTCAAAGCAGGTTTCTCTGTCTACTGCTATGACATGTATTACTGAGTAATAACCAGAATTGAAGAATGAAGATAAAAATGTCTATCTTTATAGAGGGTCCACAAGAAATAATGATTAACCTGAAAAATATGACAACAGAAAATTAATAATTTTAAAAGTGAATATAACAATGGTTTTAAATATCTCTTTAAAAAGGTGAGATATTCATTTTTTAAATGAATATATACAAGCTATCATTTCGTTTAAATATCAAATATTTCCTCCCAAATATGTGCAAAATAAACAATATTTTAGTATATACCATATGCCAAATATTTTGGTAAGCATTTTACATGCATTATTTCACTTTACATGTACAGTAACCATATTAAGTACTATTATGTTCCCACCTAACACTTTTGACAACTTTCACATGCTGATTTTTACCAGTTTTCTAAAATTGTTTATATGTGTTAGCTATGCCTGAAATGTCTTTCCTCCATCAAAGCTCATAATGTAAATCCTTCCTTCCTTCAAGATCCAATTAAAGTGACACTTCCTTCATGAATCTGACTTCCTAGCACCTCCTGAAACCAGAAGCCTGTACTCTCTCCTCAGACTTCCTATAACCTTTTGTACATTTCCTTCTCTAAAATCCATGAATCTGCCTCTTCTTGCTAATATCTTCCTAGTCCTCCTGAGAGTAATAATTGATAGAGGAATGACTGAATGAAGACCTCATGGCTCTTCTAAATAGGTACTTTGCTGAGAACTTTCTAATGTCAAACCCTTATAATAGGTTAACATACACTGTATTTCTCTTTTTGAACTTGTTAGGTATTCATTAGAATTAAGAGAAACCATATGTGGAAAGTAGCTAATATAGTCCTGCAAAAAGAATTCCACTATAGAATTTTCCTAATAAAGCTTAAAATCAAGTCTCAAAATGATTAACCACATGCTCTAGAAAATTTACTGTCTACTTGAACACAACATTCTATTAACAGACCATAAAATCCAGACTCAACAATGTGAGCTCAATAATGTCCATCATCCAATAAGAAATTACTAGATATGTAAAAAAGAAAATACAAGAAAAATCAGTAAATAGGCAGAGTTCCCAAAATAAAATAAAAACACAGATGGAATTACCAGACTGTAAAGCAGAGATTAAAAACAATAAAAATAAATTTAAATATATATAGAGAGAGAAAGATTTAAAGTAAAACATACACACAATGAGAAAACAAATAGGAAATCTCAAGGAAGAAATGAAAACTATTCTATAGGATAGGTTTAGCAGATTAGACACTGATAGAGAAAATATCAGTAAACTTAAAAGTAGGGCACTAGAAACTAACCAAACAGAAGCACTGTAATTGCTGGTACTAACAGACAGGGAATTTTTTTTAAAACTATGATTAATATGTCAGAAGATCTAGTGCAAAAGGTGAAAAACAGATTGGGAATTTTAGCAGAAAAATGGAAATTATATGAGAGCTGCAAGAAATGCTAGAAATAAAAGCCAATGGTAATATGACTTTGAGAGACTCATTAGATTTGACATAATCAAGAAAAGAACCAATGAATCTGAAGATAGGTCAATTGAAACTACCTCAGCTAAAACACAAAGATAAGAAAGAGTGAAACAGAAAAAGAAAACATAAGAAAGCATTGAAAAGCAGTGAGAATATATCAACTAATCTAACATAAGCAAAACTGGACTCCCAGGAGAACAAAGAGAAAAGGAGCCAGGGGGGAAAAAAAACCCCTGCCCCTATGGCACATCATATTCAAATGGCTTAACTTAATGACAAAGAAAAAATACTGAACATGGTGGGTGGGGAATCCAAATTATATACAAAGAAATAAAAGTAAGAATTAGAGCAGAAATTTTGACAAAAACAATGCAAGCAAGACTATGCAGGGACAGATAAAAAATAACTGTTAAGCCAGAAAAATATGTTCATCAAAAATAACTAAAAAATAAAGGATATTTTTTCAGGTTAAAAAAAACTGAGAGAATTCATTTCCAACAGAACTGAACTACAATATTAAAGAGAAGTTCTTCAGCAAGAAGGAATATGACACAAACAAAAACTTGGATCCCCTGGAAAAAAATGAAGATTGCTGAATATGGTTAAAATAAAGGTAGGGGCGCCTGGGTGGCTCAGTTGTTAAGCGCCTGCCTTCGGCTCAGGTCATGATCCCAGGGTCCTGGGATCGAGCCCCACATCGGGCTCCCTGCTCGGCAGGAAGCCTGCTTCTCCCTCTCCCACTTCCCCTGCTTGTGTTCCCTCTCTCGTTGTGTCTCTCTCTGTCCTATAAATAAATAAAATCTTTAAAAAAATAAAGGTAAATATAAAAGATATTCTTTTCTTAATCACACTAAAAAGGATAACTGTCTAAAGCAGGAGTTGTCAAACTTTTTCTTTAGTCAGGTAGTAAACATCTTCAGCTTTGTGGGCCATAAGGTCTCTGTTGCAATTACTCAACTATGCCTTTGTAGCATGAGAAGTAGCCATAAATTATACATTATAAATAAATATGACTAGCTTTGTCCTAAGGGTTGCATTTTTCTAAGGCCTGAAAAATTTGTGGCAACAACATCAAAAAATTGAGAGGGATGAATTGGAAGTATACTATTGTAAGTTTCTGACATTATACATGAAGTGTTACAATGTTACTTAAAGGTAAACTGTGATTAATCAAAAGTGCATATTGTAAACCCAAGGGAAACCCTAAAAATAGTAAGAGGTATAAGTAATAAGCCAATAAGTTAAAGTGGAATCATAGTAAATAATTTAAAAGTAGGCAGAAAAAAAAGTGGAAGAGAAAAACAAGTGAAAACACATAGAAAACAACTAGCAAGTTGGGCATCTTTCAATTAAACTATGTAAAATAGTTACATTAAAGGTAAATGATCAAAACATACTAATGAAAATACAGAGATGGTCAAATTGATAAAGCAGAATCCAAATACATGCTGTTCACAAGAAACCCACTTTACATATAAATAAAGATATAAATAGGTTAAAAGAAAAAGGATGGGGAAAACACACTATGCAAACACAAATCAAAATAAAGCTGAAGTGGCTATATTAATATCAAAGTAGACTTCAGAAGAAGGAATATTACCTGGCATAAAGGGGAAAATTACATAATGATAAATAATTAGATTCACCAAGAAGACATAAAATTCCTAAACATGTACACACTAACAACAGAGCTGAAGTACAAATTGATAGAACTAAAAGGAAAAATATAAAAATCTGCAATTATAGATGGAGATTCCAACACAACTCACTCAGTAATTGATAGAACAACAGACAGAAAATCTCTAAGGATCTAGAAGACCTCAATATCAACTGATTCAACCTAACAACAGCAGGTTCAACACTTTTTTCAAGTGGACATGGAAAATTCAGCAAGATGGACCTTAATCTGTGCCACGAAAAAACCACAACCAAATGAAAGTAACTGATACCATACCAAGTATCTTCTCCATTCATAACAAAATTAGTTATCAGTAACAGAAAGAGATCTATAAAACTCCCAAATATTTGGAGATTAAACAACATACTTCTAAATAGCCTATGTGTCACTGAGCAAGTTGAAAGGAAAATGAGAACATGTTTTGAACTTAATGAAAATAAAAACACAATGTATTAAAAGGTATGGGAAGGTGCTAAAGCAATGCTTGGAGGAAAATGTATAATGGAAAATGCTTGTATTAGGAAAAAACAAACAGTTTTAAATGATTATCTGAGAACAAATGCGTATCTGAGAATAAGAATCCTAACACCTGTGCTCTCTTCCTTTCCACTGGAGTGAATTCTCTTAAGAAAGATACATATGCCCAACAGATAGATTTTCCAAACATATGCACGTGCATTTTGAAGCCAGACATTATAATTAATTAAGATGCATTCCTAAAACATCTGGGCACCAGCCAGGTATCTAATCTAGGAAGTATCACTTTAAACATTAAATGCAACTGCTTTCAATAACATTTTGCTGCCTTCTTCCTTTGAAAGCAAAAATGTCTGCTTCAAAAACGACAGTATTGTAATTCAAAGAAAAGTTGACTTTATTGTATACTATTTATTATTCTTACAGATGAAGATGAAAACAGAAAAAAACACAGTAGGAAAATATAATTAATATGTACAACATAAAATGATAAGGATATGGTCATAAATAATGTGTCTTCAACTTACAGTGACCAATCGTCATCAACTTCCCAAGACTAAAGGAATTCCAGAAACATGGGACTTCAGCGCTGAAACTGAGAAAGTCCTGAGGAAACCAAGACAAGTTGGTGATTCTGATTGAACTATACTCAAGGAATGTTTAAGACATCTAAAATAAGTGAATTAGGCATACCTCTTGAATGAACCAGGAATCTATTTTAACAATTTTAAAAGTAAAATGATCATATCCCTAAAAACAAAGTATTTCAATGTTTGTCTTAAGACATGTGTTAAACTGATTTTCTATTTATTTTCATGGTACCTAGCTATGTGCTTGTTGATTAAATCCACAGGTTATGCTTCATGGCCTCAGTCCTGGGCCCATGGATTCTTCCTAGACCATATCTGTGCATCTCTGCCACCTTTCTGGCTTTTTTCCTCATTTTGTTTGTTTGTGTTTCACAGCTACCACCACTTTCTCTGCTTATTGGCATTACTATCCAAAATTGTTAGCTCAAATATACTTGAAATTCCCAGTTCTGCTTGCCTCCATGTTCCCAAATGTGTTTCACAACAACCAAGGATAAGCCAGCTCCGGACTAGCCTTTCGTTTTTCCTCCTTTTTAGATGATGTAATCAGTGCAGTAGTTCTTAACTGGCATGTAAGTGCCTGCATAGTTGTGTGTAAAACTGTATGGGGGTGGGCTTTGAGGGGTACCAACACCAACAAAAGGGCTTCTACAAATGACACAGACTCCCATCCCCAAAGACTAGTCGAATCCTGAAGAACTGGAATGCAAAGCAGCAGAGAATAATTTGAAAACAACTCACAGTTGTTTCTGATATATCTACCCCTAGCTCCTCAAGCTCTGCCAGCATACAAACGTACATGCACATGCATGCACACACACATACACACCCCTCCCTGGAATCCTAATATAAACCAATTAACTATTTCATTCCTGTTAGTAGGTTCTTCAAACTTCCTTCCTTCCCATCTTGCCTCTTTCCCACCAACAGCCCCCACCACCCCCACCCCACACCCATATTATGAAAGTGTTTCTCTTTGGGCAGAAAACAATAGTGAAATAGCAGGCAATTCAAATGATGTTTGGTTCATCTTAGCAGAACTCTACCATCCAAGTGCCCCCCTTGCAGTCTGACATAGCTCTGAAGAGAGATCATGCTATGCTAAGCCTATTATTAACTCACAATAATCCTAAGAGGTAATTACTGTTATCAGCATCACTTTATAGAGGGGAGAAGTGAGATACAAAGACAGAAAGTAGAGTAGTGTTTGCCAAGGGCTGAGAAAAGGGGATAGAGGGAAGGTATTATTTAATGGGTACAGAGCTTCATTTTGGGATGAAGAAAAAGTTCTGCAGAAGGACAGTGGTGATAGCTGAACCAACAGTATGAATGTATTAATGCTACTGAACCATATATTTAAAATAGTTAATATGGTAAAAATAATAATAGTAGTACTGAACGCAAACAATCATTTCAAATCTTAGTTTGGCTATTATATTTTTTAAAGCAGAACATACGCACTCCTAAGAAAGAGCCTCTAATTTAAAATCATTCTACAGTTTAATTTCATCCACCACAAACATTCGTTCCCAGGTAATCTGAAAAAGGTAACCTATATAATCGTCACCAGGACTGACTCAGTCAGACTACATGGACTGAATCCTCACAGTACCGCCTCCCAGCTGTGAGGTTGGACAAACTGCCTGATTACTCAGTACCTCATTTTTCTATAAAGTGATGCTGGTAACAGTAATTACATCTTAGGATTACTGTGAGTTAATTATGTGTTAATACATATAAAGTGCTTTGAACAGTTCCTGGCACATAGAAAATATTCAATAAACATTGGCCAATATGTTGGTAATGGTGTAACAAAAAAGTTAAGCTTTGTTACTACGTAAAACATTTATAAGCTGGTAAAGAATGGATATTTTTTAAGATAACATACAAGAAAAAATGTTGATAACCAACAAAGAGCATACGCTAAAGAATTTGCAAAAAAAAATTTTTAAATAAAACTATTCCAGTTGTGTATGTTTCAAATTTTATAGATAATTTATTCTTTCATTGTACAATGATTTTACAACTCAGGAATAATGTTTATGTATGTGTGTCCTCTAAGCAGCAGACCATGTAGGATAACAAACAGCCTTTGCCATTTTTCACTTGTAGACTATTAATGGGCAACAACATTAATTGTTATTTATGTTTAAAATTTAATAAGGATGTGAATAATTTTAAATTTTTGCTATGTATATAAAAAAGGAATATTAAACTTGCAATGCTATCTAGCCATTCGTTTTCTAGAAGTATATCAAATGGAATTTATCACAGAAAATTTTTATTAAAAATGTGAATGGACATGAATAATGAATATTAGGAGTAGCCATTACCTATTAAAACCACACTTATCACAAAGAAGAAAATACTATACTAGAGTCACTATTTCTCTTTTCATAAACCTTATGCAGGGGTCCAGCATTTCTATGAACTGACACTAATTGTTTACTGTCTATACCAAAATTTTCTCCAACTGTTGACAAACCAGTCACAAGGGTACCCAGCAGGGGCTGGGACCATTTCTTCTACTAATCTTTTAGGCAATTCCTCCTACATATCTTGGCAGGAAGCCTGTAACAGTTTGAACAGAGTTAGGCACAATATGTGCCGTGCAGCCCAAACTCATTAAGTGCCTTTGTCTCATGCATCTTGTAAAACACAATATTGCAGCCCTGATGAGCAATGCCTCCAAATGTTATGTTAACATTAAGATCACCAGAAACCATTAATTTACTAGTCAAATTACATCTCTCAGCAGCATTTAGACAATGTTCTAGGGAATGATCTGCCTATCACCAAATATAAACGAAATTTTAATGACTGTTTTCCAGGTACTTCAGACACCAGTTAAGAAAGTGTTCTAGAATATACTTAATGACTAATTTGTTATAGGATGAGACTTTAATTTAAACTTTAATTTAAATGTAACACACTCTGTACATTTTTTCCAGGTGTGAACAGGGTCTTCATAGCATTCTGGCTTCATTAAAACACTACTTCCTTTCAAAGAATTAAGGGAAGTCTTCAATTTTGAGTTCCACCTTCTATTTACTTATGTCTATTGCCAGGCCCACATTTTACCTTGCCTCCAGGGCTCTCATTCCACATCTGTAACCTCCCATGTTAAAGTCTATTCCTAGAATGTCTTTATTATCCCAAATAAAGCCTACTAACAGCCATTTCCCTCTGCTTTCAACTCCTCTTGAAAATATACCCCATCGATGAATTATCTCTGACTAGCAATAAGGCAAAGTGACCTTCTCTAAACCCCTCTCAATCAATCTTTGATACCAAAAAATGCATTTATCTCTTTCCTGTTCCACATAGAAACATGTCCATTATTTAAATATCCATTATATTTAAAAATTATGCTTGTTTTTTCTGTCCTAGATTATAAACCAAAAGCTATCACGTTCTTTGCCTGATTTGGTATACAATCTAGATCATCAACATATACAAAAAGGCAATTAATAAGTAATGTGCAACTCATTCATTATCTACAAAATTTGATAAACATCAGGAGCCAATCTGGTTAAACAAAATACTAAACAATTATATTCCTCAACATCAGTGATTTCTTCAACTCAATGATCTGACTTCCTTATTGTCTATCTTTACCTGAGACATATCCCTGATTGATAGGTGGGTAATTCTTTATCTTTCAACGACAAAAACAAATAAACTACATGACAACCTGAGCAATAAGGCAAAAATTGATCTTTAAAGCTGACAAGAAAAGACCAAATCAACAAAGAATAGATCAATTTAGTCATTAACTGTGGACAAGGCCATCACACGCAGGTCAAAATTCAACTGCATTTGATCTAACAATCAAGAGGTCATTTTTTTCTTTTCACCACTTGCTAAATTCTATCCATCCAGGTTCTCTTAAGTCGGTTGTTTAAAATAGTGTAAGGTGATGACAATGATAACATGGCATTTACTGATCTGGAAAATAATTCTGATTTAGAAAAAGTTATAACATGGCATGTTTTTATTGGCTTTGTTTATAATAGATAGTGGGCTAAGATATAAAAGCACATTTTACAAGTGTAAAATCCTCATATTTTGAGCACCACCACAAAAGGAAATACTGCCTCCTGATTTGCTGATAGACAGTATTAAAGGAGAAGGAAAAGAAAATGATTTGTACAAGCAGCTGAGCTCATCATTCAATAGGATCCATAAGAATGATAGGTCACGTGCCACAATGGTTATTTTTGGAGAGCTGAACATGGCAATATTATAAGATCAGCCTTATTCATTTTGTGAATGATGATTCAGAAAAAGTTGACCCAGAAACAAATGAAGGCTTGGAACAACTCAAAAGTTAGGTGCTCTGGGAATTTTGTGGTAACTATAACTTTTTATTAATAAAAAAATATTTCCAAAGCCCCAATAAAGGATTAAAAAATAGGGAAGTTCAAATGAATGTCAGCCCACCCACAGTTATACAAAATAAAAAACATGGAGATAAGACATCATAACATGAAGCTAAAACATAAGGACTGAGGGTTTATTCTGAAGCCTGACTGCCTGGGGTCAAATTCTAGCTCTAGCACCTTCTACCTGGGTGATTAGGGGAAGTCTCATAACCAATCTTGCCTCCTTGTTCTCCTTGCCTCCTTTATCCCAAAAAAGAATAATAATAGTACCTACCTCAAAGGCTTCTTTTTAGGTTAATATGGGTAGGCTCTTAGAACAGTGCTGAGCACATAGGAAGTACTACATGTGATGCTCCTGCTGCTGCTGATGGTGATGACAATGACAACGACCCATAAGCATTCATGTCATTAGTGCATTTCCTGAAAGTATCACCAGATTAGTTTGTGTTTATTTCTTTCATTTAGGTTCTTTTGGCTTAAGCCAAAAGAGATAAGTGGCTGCTTGTTTTCCCATGTTCCTAATGGGATGAAACTGTTCCAGTGAAGCATTCATTTTAGGGGAGTAGTTGGAAATCCCCAACGTGATGAGTCCTCCAGGGGTGAATAATGATACTCACCTGAAAACTGAAGTTAAAAAATTTTTCAGTATTAAAAGTGGTGGCGCCTAGGTGGCTCAGTCGTTAAGCGTCTGCCTTCAGCTCAGGTCATGACCCCAGGGTCCTGGGATCGAGCCCGGCATCGGGCTCCCTGCTCCGCGGGAGGCCTGCTTCTCCCTCTGCTGCTCCCCTTGCTTGTGTTCCGTCTCTCCCTGCCTCTCTCTCTGTCAAATAAATAAATAAAATCTTTAAAAAAAAATATTAAAAGTACTAGGATGGTAACTTTGAAAATTAAAAATGAAAATAATTGCAAAAGATGAGGATGGCAATTTCTAATATGGCAATTACTGTCTGAGATGAACACCAATTCAAGGTCACAGGAACCTCACAAAGACTGTAAGTATTCTATTATACATTACTGCTTTGAGTAAATAGGGACTGCAGTATTTGTATGAGTATCGAGCAAAGAGAACATATTGCAAATACATTTCCATAGCTATCATACCCATTTTACTGCTGCATGTCTAATGAACAGGGGAGCTCCTGTCTTTCTAGACTGCAGAACTGGCATTTGCTTTACAAAGGAACTGTCAATAAAGGGAAGGGGAGATCCCAGCAGTCATCCACGCTACTAATCAACTCATTCACCACTGACACGTGGATTTAAAAGTTGCCCAACATGGAATGAGAAGCCTGTAATACGGTGTTTTAAACACTCTTAGGCATGGGATATAAAATGATCAACAAGTAGTGACCTGGCAACAAATGCATTTTGAACAAGAAAACATTTCAAAACCATTTTTGCTGTGTCCTAATGTTTCAAGCACTTTGCCCAAATATTCATACCCATACCATGCAAGTACTCTCCCACCGGGGTGGACAGGTGGAGGATATTTTTAAAATAATCCTATCATTTTAAGGAATACATTCCTGTTGGTCCCTAATCTTACAAGCTTTGTTTTCAAAGATCTTTGACAACAGGTATTAATAAAGTAGTTATTATTACAATTGGCTACACTTTATGTATACTTAACAATAAATATTAGAGAATATATTGATGATATATAGAACATACTATCATCATTTTTAATTTTCAATTCTTTTCTGGAGGGTCTATTGCCATTAGGGAATATGAGTTGGCAAAAATCACAATTCTAGCACTACTTCTGCCATACCTTTCTAGAAATACCAAATGCTGCAAGCCTCCTGTGGATGAAAACTGTTTTGCAAACATGGAGGAGTACTTCATTTGGTAACTTTTCATTTAACAGTCCTCAAAAGAACCATTTATGGACTGATTATTTCTGGTATATTCTATTTTGAAGTGATTTCTCTAACATTTCTCTAAAATTTATATTGAAAAAAATCACAAAGACAAGGAAAGTGTTACCTGTTCTCATAATACACTATTTAATAGCATTTTGTCCAAGGGACAGGCCAATTATTTTTCCCTTGGAACTATTTTTCCTACGGAACATTCTTCTTATGAAAAACTATTTTAGATATGTAGAGGTATTGTTTTACAAATGAATTATGACAGGATTTCTGTGAGGATGCTAAGTTACCTAAATGAGGAGCACTGTTTCAGATTTTGTAGGGATTCTGGAATCCGACTTTGAAGAGAAATTCAACAGAAGAGGACATTATGGCCAGGATCATTCTAGCTAAATGGAAAACTGAAGCAATTATCTCCTACAGAAAGCCTTTAAATGAAACCACTTTTGTCAATTCTCCAGATAACTTATATAAAAATGATGTTTGGAGCCTGATTCAACTAGAAAACCCTCACCTTTCCTTCACGTATTTGATAATATACAGTCGATCTCAGATAACACAGAGGAAATATAGACTTCAGGGAAACAAAACCAAATTAACACAAGAATATCTAGTGTTTCCAATTCTAATGATTTCTTGGGTAACTAGATTTTACTTCACTTTCTCTGTTGATTAGAAAAATAATTATTAGTGATATATTAATAAAGTAACATTAAAATAATGTATCTGACAGTTTAAGGTAAAGTTTATGCTATGTAAGTTCAAATTTTACTGCCTTTTTAATAATTTGTAAATCATGTTGACACTTTTAAGAAAAATGTCCATATTATCTAAGTCCAAATTTTACTGCTTTCTTATTTCTATTATGTATTTTGGAAATGGAAATCTTTTGACCTTAAAATAACCAAGTAATAAAATAAAGTAGTAAAAGAAATTGAAAAGCCATGCATCTAACTCTTTATTTCAAACCATTAATGAAAGTCAGAAAAAAAAAATTGATGACTTCCACTCATAGCCAACAGAAAAAGGAGGAAAATCCCTCTCTATCCTGAAAGCAAGATCAGTATGAATAAAAATGGATAAATTCTGGTTGGTCAATATAACGGGTAGTTACTGTTGTACTGATAGAGCTTAGTAGTTTACACTTTATAGATATAGACTCTGTATACACAGTTTAAGAGCTTAATCTGATGGCACTATCTTTCTTTGTTGGTTTTATGTGAGAAATTAGTTGGCTACTTACTAAATTTATTTCCCAAAAGTTGCTTATTATTTTGGGAACACTACATTACAAATACTGTAGCATAAAGAAAAATAGGAAAAGATAATGGCCTCCAGCTCTGAAATCTCGGTAACATTTTAATGTTAACGATGATCTGCTTTTTCCTATGACTGGTAACACAAATACTGGAAAAATCCTGTTTGACAGAAATCAAACAAGAAGCTGAAGAAACATGCCAGAAATGTCTCAAAAACACTATTGGAAAGAAAACTACAATAAAGAATGTGGAACCCTTTACACAATAAATTCCTAGGATTTTAAGAGAAGGCTTTGTTACTGACACTCCCACAGTATTTCAACAATTATCATGCTGTCTGCTAATCATTACTTACTAACTAAAACTGCTAAGGACAAAAATGATGCCCATTCCTATAAATACATTCGGTTAAGGAGTTTAAAAATATAAGACCTTTATTCTTAATATTAGTTACTACATATTAAATCAAAAGAAATAGAATACTAATCCTAAGAAGTGACTACTTAAAATAGAAAAATACCACATCCAATACAATACCCAATCTGTTTCTGCTCTGTGCTTTTATTCCTCCAACGTGGCTCCCTGTACAAGTCCAATCTATGTTCAAACTTATTTAAACATATCAAACTGTTCAGAGTTTAAATATGAAATAGTACTCTGACACTTATCCTGTTACTCAAGCTTTTCCTACCAACAAACCTGGTTTCAAGGAGACCCAAAGACAAGCCCTGTCAGAGGAGAATTCTCTAGGCCTCTTCTTTTTTTTTTTACATATGAAAAATAGCATTGTATTAGTTTATTTTATTTTATTATGTTATGTTAATCACCCTACATTACATCATTAGTTTTTGATGTAGTGTTCCATGATTGTTTGCATGTAACACCCAGTGCTCCATTCAGTACGTGCCCTCTTTAATACCCATCACCAGGCTAACCCATCCCCCACCCCCTTTCCCCTCTAGAACCCTCAGTTTGTTTCTCAGAGTCCATAGTCTCTCATGGTTTGTCTCTCCCTCCAATTTCCCTCCCCCTTCATTTTTCCCTTCCTACTATCTTTTTTTTTTTTTTTAACATATAATGTATTATTTGTTTCAGAGGTACAGGTCTGTGATTCATCAGTCTTACACAATTCACAGTGCTCCCCATAGCACATACCCTCCCCAATGTCTATCACCCAGCCACCCCATCCCTCCCACCCCCACCACTCCAGCAACCCTGTTTGTTTCCTGAGATTAAGAATTCCTCATACCAGTGGGATCATATGACACATGTCTTTCTCTGATTGACTTATTTCGCTCAGCATAATACCCTCCAGTTCCATCCATGTCGTTGCAAATGGCAAGATCTCATTCCTTTTGATGGCTGCATAACATTCCATTGTATATATATACCACATCTTCTTTATCCATTCATCTGTTCATGGACATCTTGGCTCTTTCCATAGTTTGGCTATTGTGGACACTGCTGCTATAAACATTGGGGTGCACGTACCCCTTTGAATCCCTACATTTGTATCTTTGGGGTAAATACCCAGTAGTGCAATTGCTGGGTCGTATGGTAGCTCTATTTTCAACTTTTTGAGGAATCTCCGTACTGTTTTCCAGAGTGGCTGCACCAGCCTGCATTCCCACCAACAGTGTAGGAGGGTTCCCCTTTCTCCGCATCCTCGCCAACATCTGTCGTTTCCTGACTTGTTAATTTTAGCCATTCTGACTGGCGTGAGGCGGTATTTCATTGAGGTTTTGATTTGGATTTCCCTGATTAGGGCTCTTCTCTTCTAAATCCATCTCACTGGAATGAATAAGCCCCCAGAAAAGGGCCCACATCCCTGAAATATTGCTTAGCCCTTGTGTTGGACAATAGGGCATCATTAATATCTACTCAGAGTTCCAGTCCAGATATCCCCTGTATTGGCTTCTATTATTACACCTATTGCCTGCTGTTCTTTTGCAACATATGTTTATAAGGAAAAATCTGAAGCCCTCACCCATTCAGCAGACCAAACTCAAGCTCAATATATTTTTATCTTCTATGCATTTATGGCCAAAAACTGACCTTCAATTAAAGAGTAAAAGAATCAAATGAGGCCAAGTATCAACAAATATATTGCAGTTCAGTTTAGGCTTTAGTTTAGAAGTCCAACAAGATTGTCACTTAAGAGAGAACTTCTGCCTCCCAACAGATCAAAGTGTGTTTTCTCTGACTTGTTCCTTAACTGAAATGAAGAAAGAATTTGGATTACTTCTTGAATATACCAAAGCGACTAGTAAATTGAGTCAATCAGCCATAAGGGGTCAAACAAACATTAAGGTAACTGTTATTGATCATATCCACTGCAACTATGTAAAGGGGGCTTGGAATGACATGTGACATTTTCGTACGGTGCTGGTACTTTCAGAGAACATATGAATTTCTAAACTCACAGGCACGAAGAATGCCTGCGAGGTGTTGGCACTGCCATCACCTAGATTCCCAGCTGACTTAGGTATTACAAAATAAAAGCCATTCTTGCCGCATCTCACAAATAAACCTGTGGTTGACTCCATCCTAGTCCTCTGGTTAAGCACAATTAGATGAACAAGCATAATTCATTCCTTATATTCCATGAACAGCTGAGGAACTGAGGTTTTCTTCATGTGCATATAGGGGCACAGGAGGAAAGGAAGTACTGAACTGTCCTTCAGGATGAGTGGCCCTGGAATCTATTTTTGTAGATGAGCCCTTTGAGATGCCTTCTGGATAAGGACTCAAACTACTAAACCAAAATGCAGTAGTTTATGGCCAATAGTTTGTGTGAATGAGACAAAACAAAAACCTCTGGGGATTAAGGGAATGCTTTAAAACTGGGTAAGAAAATTGCGTACCTGTCACATATTATAAAAATATAACTTCAGGGACATCCATCTCTGTTTTTGATTTTGCAATTTTAAGTTTTAGTCAAAAAGTATAGCTCAGGCATATCTTTCTCTTCCTATTGCAGAGATACAGCTCATGTAACAAGATGAAGGCTGTTAAGGCAGCTGCTCAAAATAAAAGGTCTCTAACAAGCAATAGCTTCAGCTGTATCAAGTCTTCCCTGGGGAGCCATATTCGGACACATGAGCCAAACTCATATCGTGTATCTTCTTCATCTTGTACAAATGAAAAGCAAAAATGCTGGAGGCAAAAAGACAGTAAAATCAACAACAGGCCTGTCAAGGTAACGTGATTACTTCAGCACAAATTACTGAATTTTATGCAATAGATTCGCCCCAGATTATGTATTCCTATAAAGTGATCAGCTTTGGTAACAAATATTGTTATTTAACTCATGGATTTTTCTTCCATTTAGGATCTATGGTTACTTAAAGTCACATGTTTTAGACAATAAATGGACTCCTCCATATAAATACAAAGCATCAAAAATAGAACCTGCTTGCTCTTCTAATCAGAGGCAGCTCCCCCATGAGGCGATCTAGGTAGCTACCAAAGACCATAAATGAAGATTCAAAAGATAGTCAATTTTATTCTCACCTTATAGAATTAAGAATAAAATTAGTTTTTCCAATGTCTGATAAAACCAGTATTTTGCTTCTTTCTATTAAGACTTTAAATCACAAGATAAACAAGTATATCACCCAAGCAGGAATATTATAAGGTCAAAAGTGACTTTTGCTGGGAGTCCTACTCTGGAACCACCTTTATTTCAAAACAATAATATCTGAGAAAAATAATTAACCTCAAACCAAATGATGTAGTAAATCTAGGCATATTCACCAAGGTTATGAATTTCAGTTCAAAATTCTGTCATTTTATTTCACCTGCCAAATTATTTTTTCTGAATCCATTCCCTAATATCATATAAATGATGATAAATGGCTTAGAAAAACCAAAAGGCCCAAACCACTCATATTCTTTGACCCAATGATGCAGTTCCTGAGAATTTATCCTATAAAAATAGCATAACAACACCAAAAAATCATATGCACAAATGTACTCAATGCACAGCTATTTTAGAGGAAAAATGCTTTTTACATGTTTGCTAAATTATTCTGCGGTCACTATATGGCATATTATGTAGCTATTAAAGTTATGGTAAGGTGTAACCTTACCATACTACATGTAACAACCAAAAGACAATATTTGAAGTTGCTTACCTCTCACTGCTACCTGGTGTTCTCCCTCACTTTTTTTTTTGAGATTTTATTTATTTATTTGAGAGAGCACAAGAGTGGGGAGGGATAGAGAGAGAGGGACAGGGACAAGCAGACTCCCCCACTGAGCTAGGAGCTTGCCTCGGGGCTCGATCCCAGGACCCTGAGATCATGACCTGAGCCAAAGTCAGATGCTTAACCAACTGAGCCACCTAGGTGCCCCTAATTCTGAGCCACTATCAAGCTGTTATTTTGGCTTACTTCAACAAGAAGCAAAATGAACATCACCTTCCCTGTCATCACCTTGCATTCCTCTACTCCCTACCACACATACTTTGCTCACATATCACATATACTTTTCTCCTCTTCTTGTATTCTCTAGTCAGAAATTGGGGGGTCTTCCCTCTCCTTGCAGTATTATTTCCTAATAACTGTAGAAGTCCCCAGTTCCTCTCTCTCTCTCCTGTACCATGCTGCCTCAGTTCAGACCCTCATGATTTTTCCCTTAAACCACAGCAATTGCCTTCCTACTCCTTTTTCTGCTTCCAGTTCCTCCCCCAACCTAATTCATTCTCCACCTTCCCACCACGTGTTTTTTTCAGAAACCTATTTCTCATCATGTTACTTTCTCTTTAAAATCACTGATTCCGGGGCGCCTGGGTGGCTCAGGCGTTGGGCGTCTGCCTTCAGCTCAGGTCATGATCCAGGGCTCCTGGGATCGAGCCCTGCATCGGGCTCCCTGCTCCACGGGAAGCCTGCTTCTCCCTCTCCCGCTCCCCCGCTTGTGTTCCTGTTCTCGCTGTCTCTCTCTCTCTCTGTCGAATAAATAAATAAAATCTTAAAAAAAAAAATCATTGATTCCTTCAAAGTAAGATAAGCTCAAATAGCATGTATAGCATGCAAGAACTTTCTTCTATCCTTTTTCCAACAGCCTCATTTCTCACTGTTAGGGGCAATACCCTGTGCTCCCACTTACGCTGAACTACTTGTAACTTTCCTGGATTCTGCACATACTGGAATCCCTGCCCACAATGTCTTTTCTCACCTCATTTGCCCCACTCACTTGCCTGTGTCCTTTTTTACAATTCTAGCACATTCTTCACGTACTTCTAGTTTTACTGCTCGCATGTGCCTCTCTTCCACTATATTATGACCTCCTCTGGCCAGGCATTGTGTCACATTCATTTTTGTATCCACAGCTATATTAAAGCCCTTGGTATTTAGTAGAAACTTAAATATTTCTTGAATGAATGAACAAATAAATGAATAAACGAAGGACCTGCAACTATGTAAAATATGTATGTATGTGGGCAAAGACTAGAAGTAAATGTGGAAATATGAAAACAGTTCAGATCTGATAACTGGATTAAAAGCCTTTTTTTTTCCCTATTCTTAGCTAGTTTTACGAAAAAAATAAAATAAAAAGATCTTTAAAATCGATACTAAATGCCTACTATAGAAATTTCTGTTAATGAGTAAATGCGGATTAGCAGTGCTGTCATTGCTTATAGTACTGGTACCTTCTGAATATAGAAATGCAAAATTACAATGAGTTTTTTTAAGAAAATTTTTAGGCCAAATATATTTCTCGTACAGGCATAATTCAGAGATATTGTGGGTGGGGTTCCAGACCGCTGCAAGAAAGCCAAGATTGCAATAAAGCAAGTCAAATGAATTCTTTGGTTGCCCAGTGCATATAAAAGTTAGTTTAGGGCGCCTGGGTGGCTCAGTTGGTTAAGTGACTGCCTTTGGCTCAGGTCATGATCCTGGAGTCCCGGGATCGAGTCCCACATCGGGCTCCCTGCTCAGCGGGGAGCCTGCTTCTCCCTCTGACCCTCCCCCCTCTCATGTGCTCTCTCTCTCTCTCTCTCATTCTATCTCAAATAAATAAATAAAATATTTTTTTAAAAAAAGTTAGTTTACCCTATACTGTAGTCTCTTACATATACAACAGCATTATGTCTAAAAAAAAAATACATATTTTAATTAAAAATACTTTATTGCTAAAAATGCTAACCATCATCTGAGCTTTCAGCTAGTTGTAATCACTGTCACAGATCATAACAAATATAAATAATGAAAAAGTTTAAAATATTGTGAGAATTTCCAAATTTGACACAGAGACACAAAGTGAGCAAATGCTATTGGAAAAACGGTGCTGATAGACTTGCTCAATGCAGGGTTGCCACAAACCTTCAGTTTGTAAAAAACACAGTATCTATGAAGAGCAATTAGGTATGCCTGTATAAAGAATGATTGGCCCAAAGTCACAATATTCAAAACCATTCAAGATATATAAGAATCTTGGGATTTTTTTTCTTATTTAAAATGGACAGGCAATTTCCAAAAGGTTAGCTTAAGGTTTCCATCCTAAGTAGCAACCTCTGCAAGTTCATACACACAGTTCTGCCCATATGCAGAATATGAAATTGCAAATGGGAATGAAACGCTCATCAATCAAACATCAAATACTAACAGAATCCGGGAAACATTTTGCATTTCCAATTATGCTATATCGCTTTACATATCCCAAGCTCTCTAGCAGATAAAACGACTTCTTGTGAGAATAAAATACCACACTTTCTTAAATTTTATATATATGTATAGATGGTATGTATATGTATATACGTGTATATATACAGACAAAGTAGAGAACAGCAAGAATGTGCTATCTGAGATACCCTACTTTCAATCCCCCATGATTAATTATGTACCTCAACTGATGCTCCTTTCCATAAGAATATCCTTTGCCCTTTATCATTAGCTAAAGTTATAGTCAAAAAACCCCACAAAACTACTATCCTATTAAAAACATAAAATCATATAGGAGCAGGACCTAAATACTTAAAATATTTTTTACTGCTTAGTAGAAAAACTATGACAGCAGTAAATCCCCTCTATGCTGGCTGAAATTCTCCCACGGTATCCTGAGAAGCTCGGAACTATAACAGACTATAGAGGTTATCTGGTTCAGTGCTTCTAACCTTTTGCAAATCCTATTCTGTAGAAAATGGTAGAATTTAGGCAGGATATCATGGGAGGTAGTTACTGCATGGTGAACAACTACAGGTCATTACTCTTAAAAATCTTAGGCATCAAAATCTCGAGGAGCTTACAAAAGAAGCCATACAAATTCAGTTAATTTCACAACTGTTGTAAAATTCTAAATGGTTGCAGGAAATAAAAAGGGCGGGGGGGGGGCGGTGCGTTCAAAATTTAAGGAAATTCTGTCCCAGTTACTTTATTTACAGGAATTATCAGATGAATAACAGCTTCCAGGCCGTGCTATTTTAAATATCACATTTCATTTAAAAATACGAGGAACTGAGCAGGCCTCAGCCCTGGTGCGTGGGATTGGAGAATGTTTGTGGCTGTGCCTCCTATCGCCTAAAATGCCTCTGAGCTTCGATCTCTGCCCCTCTCTGGGCTCTCTTCCCCCTTTCCTCCTCCAGCCTTTGACAACAGGCTGGGCTCACAACCTCGATTCTCCTTCCTCAGCCCCGACTCCGCACACTGCTGCAAGCTGCCTCCGGCCTCAGAGCATCTGGGCTGGGGCTTTTGATTTGCGATAGACCCTAACTTCACCTTGGCACGTTTAAGAAGGAACCTGGGACGTTCTTCTCCATTTTAATAGGGCCTCCGGCTTCTGGCTGGCAGGAACGATGACTGTTCAGTCTGTCCCACTTCATCTTTAACTCATACAGCGGTCTTCTTCCTGGTTTTATTTCTCTTCTGTTTTCCTAACTTGTGCTGTTTGGAGAGTGTTTCGCCACTAGAGATTCCAGATTGGACTCGATGAGGGGGTCTGAGCCCCAGAGCCCTTCTCCCAGAGCTCTCTGGTCGTGTCACCCACACCCTCTGAAGCCTGAGGGGGGCTGTTAATGGGATACGTGGTGGCCTCGAGGCCATTAAAATTGTCAGCAGCCAATATTGTACTCTGCTGGTCTTCATAGCAGATAAAACTGAACTTTTAAACTTACCTTCCGGTCCCACGTGAGATTAATGTTTTAACAATCTCGCCGTACCGGGAGAACACAGAGAGGACACCTCCTTTGGCCAGTTAGTGAGGAAGCACGCCCAGGAAAATCCAGGCGCTGTCCTTGTACACGGAGCGCGAGGACGCCTTAAATGCCAGGGCACTGTCGGCCTGCCACTCATTCAGCTCTCTCACCTTGGTTAACAGGTACATCTCGCCGAGCTGCCGCGCCACTCAACGGCGCCCCCGGGCTGCACAATGCCCACTTCCGGTGGACGCAGGAGGGCGCTGCTTCCGGTGGACGCCTTCAGAGCAGATGCCCTAGCCCTGACCCACCTTCTCCGCTTGCTCTCAGCTGCCCTTAAAGTCTCAACTTTTCTTTTCTTTTCTTTTTTTTTTTTAAGATTTTATTTATCTATTTGACAGAGAAAGACACAGCGAGAGAGGGAACACAAACGGGGAGTGGGAGAGGGAGAAGCAGACTCCCCGCCGAGCAGGGAGCCCGATGCGGGACTCGATCCCGGGACTCCAGGATCATGACCTGAGCCGAAGGCAGTCGCCTAACCAACTGAGCCACCCAGGTGCCCAAAGTCTCAACTTTTCATGGCACCCCATCAACAATGCAGAAGTGTGCTACAGCTCACTAGTTTGAAAGCTCCAATCTAGTTCAGTTTGAAAGGGATGACTAGGTTGAAGCAAAAGCTTCTGCTCTGAAATGATGTCTAATCATGGGAGTCCTAACTACTATTCCTTTTTTTTTTTCTTTATAATAGATCCTTTTGATAGCCTACCATGCGCTAGTTTCACTTTGGTCAAGTTATAAAGAGTAAATATTTGGTAGGTTACAAGGCAGGAATTTAGACTGAGCTTTCCTTAATATGTACTCATTATATTAGGGGTCTCCAGAGAAACGGAACCAATAGGAGATAGATAGATAGATAGATAGATAGATAGATAGATAAACAGACATATATCTTATCTATGTATAGAGAAATTTATTATATAGAATTAGCTCATGTGATTACAGAAGTTGAGAAGTCCCAAGATCTGCAGTTGGCAAGCTGAAGACCTAGGACAGCTGATGGTATATTGATGCTTCAGTTCCAGCATGAAACCTGGCAGGCTCAAGACCCAAGAAGAGCCAATATTTTAGTTGAAGCTGAAAGCCAAAAAAAGACTGATGTCCCAGCACAAAACAGTCAGGTGGGTGGGAGGGTTAGCCTTTTTTTTCCTATTCAGGCTTTCAACTGATTGGATGAAGTCCATCCACATTAAGGAGGGCAATCTACTCTACTCAGTCTACGATTCAAATGTTACTCGCATTCAAAAGCACCCTCACAGACACGCCCCAAATAATATTTGAACAAATATCTGGGCAGCCTGTGGCCCAGTCAAGTTAACATATAAAATTAACCATCATAATTCATCATGTTTCCAGATTGAATAAGCCCCTAAGCCAATGATAATTCTGCTCCAACTTTTTATACTTATTTTATTATTGTAGAGGATGATCCTTTGTTCTCAAGGTGAATGCAATGTACTTTCGTGCATTCAGCCTAAAATGGCAGTGATTAAACAATACCTACTAAGGAATACAATGTCTCCAGTGTATAGCTTTAGTGGCACTTTGCAGAACCTTACTTTGACTTGATTTCTCAAAATAAGCCACCCAATTTCTGTGACACTATTGTTACTTCTGTAACCCACAACTCTGTAAGAGCTTGACTGTTTTCCTGGGTATTTCAAGATGTGCTTCCCTGGGTATTTCAAGTCACATGATGGTAGTCCCACTTGAAAAAGTCACTTAGGTGTAATGCTTATACTCAACCAAGTCATATGCCCAACCTATTAGATTTGAAACTCAGAAAATAATTGCCCACTTATCATCCTGTCTTTGTTATTTCATTTCTATCATTATTGCTAGCGCAGATGAAAGAACTCGAAGTGACACATAATAGAGAAGTTGCATAAGGTTTTTTTTGAAGTCCCTTCATGCCTCTAGCACAGAAAATACACCTCTACAGTTGTTCAATTTGACCCATAATTAAATGTCATCTTAAAGGCAAGATATATGTATTTCCTAGTGAATAAGTGGACTTCTTGATTTATTTTACTTATGAAAGATGGACTAATGGCATATGCTTCAGTGAATTGTTATCATGGATACAGCTAATAAAATATAACCCTCTGTATTGGAGGAGGGATTTGAAAATACTCAGCTGTGTCCAAGAGCTTAAATAACTTACCCCAAGTCTTTTCCCATTCATAAGCATCAAGATTGTTCTACACCCTTGAGACCATATGGGAATCAGGAGTTGGAAGTTAAAAACTTTCAGTTATAAATCTGAAAGGCATTTACATAAAGGAACATACAAGGAAAATATCCTCTCCGGCATTGATATTTGTTGTATCATCATCAACAACACAAGTTAAAACTGTCTTGTTGAAAAAGTAATGAGAAAGGCTTTTAGGAAGCTAAAATAAGAACGTATAGCTATCCATACAGATTCTCTCTTTCTCTAAGAAGTCCACTTCATCAAAAAAGCGATATTAGGCACAGTAGGCACAGTAGGCCCAGTGTTTAGGGCCCACAACACTTTTTTTTTTGCATTTTTTTTTATTATGTTATGTTAATCATCATACATCATTAGTTTTTGATGTAGTGTTCCATGATTCATTGTTTGATGTAGTGTTCCATGATTCATTGGGTGTTTCATAACACCCAGTGCTCCATTCAGTATGTGCTCTTTTTAATACCCAGCACCAGGCTAGCCCATCCCCCCACCCCTCTCCCCTCTAGAATCCTCAGTTTGTTTCTCAGAGTCCATAGTCTCTCATGGTTCATCTCCCCCTCCAATTTCTCCCCCTTCATTTTTCCCTTCCTACTATCTTCTTTTTTTTTTTAACGTATAGTGTATTATTTGTTTCAGAGGTACAGGTCTGTGATTCAACAGTCTTATGCAATTCACAGCATTCACCATAGTACATACCCTCCCCAGTGTCTATCACCCAGCCACCCCATCCCTCCCACCCCCACCACTCCAGCAACCCTCAGTTTGTTTCCTGAGATTAAGAATGCCTCATATCAGTGAGGTCATATGATACATGTCTTTCTCTGATTGACTTATTTCACTTAGCATAATACCCTCTAGTTCCAACCATGTCATTGCAAATGGCAAGATCTCATTCCTTTTGATGGCTGCATAATATTCCATTGTATGTATATACACCACATCTTCTTTATCCATTCATCTGTCGATGGATATCTTGGCTCTTTCCATAGTTTGGCTATTGTGGACATTGCTGCTATAAACATCAGGGTGCTCGTACCCCTTCGGATCCCTACATTTGTATCTTTGGGGTAAATACCCAGTAGTGCAATTGCTGGGTTGTATGGTAGCTCTATTTTCAACTTTTTGAGGAATCTCCGTACTGTTTTCCAGAGTGGCTGCACCAGCTTGATTTCCCACCAACAGTGTAGGAGGGTTCCCCCTTCTCTGCATCCCCGCCAACATCTGTCGTTTCCTGACTTGTTAATTTTAGCCATTCTGACTGGCGTGAGGTGGTATCTCATTGATTTGGATTTCCCTGATGCCGAGCGATGTTGAGCACTTTTTCATGTGTCTGTTGGCCATTTGGATGTCTTCTTTGGAAAAATGTCTGTTCATGTCTTCTGTAGGGCCCACAACACTTTTAGGGGGCCATGAAAATGTCTTTATTCTTTAAAATCAAAAAGAAAAAAATTAATTTCATGTCAAGGAAAATGTTTTAATAGATAATAATCTTTATATCAATATGATCATAAAACATAATTTTTAACAATTTTTTTAGGGATGATAGGGCCCATGAAGACAAAAGTGACTAGACCCCAAAAGAATCATAATGTGGCACTGCTCCCAAAAGCCAAGTTTACCCTACACAGCCCTGCCACCCTGGCTGTAGCGGATTGAAATAGTGATAGACACTTTACTCATGTCAGGCCTATCGGATTCTGTCTCCTCTGAGTTCAGAATTAAGATTTCAACTTACTAATAAGTTTTTGTTAATTTGTGGGGACCTATAGGTAGGTCCCCTTCTAGGCTTTGGTGCAGTCATGTGTGTGGAAAAGTGAAAAAAGAGAAAAATTAGAGATGATGTAGCCTGTGAGGCAGAGAGAATGAGATTCAGAGATACTGCCTGAGCTCTGGTACCCTCCAGTCTGCACACCAAGGCTGGTTGTCAGACTTTCTTGGAGTCCACGAGATGTCCTAGTATCCTTCCTGAAAGTCTATCTTTCGGCTAAGCTGTTCCAAAGGATTTTCTGCTAATTTTGATCTAAGAGTACTGCACCAGTTTGCTAGGGCTGCTATAACAAAGTACCACTGTGTGGGTGGCTTAAACAATGGAGATTTATTGTCTCACAGTTCTGGGGAGTAGGAGTCTGAAACAACGAAATCAGCAAGGTTGGTTCCTGCTGAGGGCTTTGTGGGAAAGCTGTGTTCCACATTTCTTTCTTTCTACTGTAAATAGCTATCTTCTCTCTAGATCTCTTTTTATCGTCTTCCCTCAGTGTGTGTCTGTGTCCAAATTCCTTTTCTTAAAAGTACAACAGTCATACTGGATTACGACCCACCCTACAAAGCTCACCTTAACTTGATTATCTCCGTAAAGACCTTATCTGCAAATAAGATCACATTCTGAGGTCCTCATGGTTAGGCTTTCAACATACAAATTTGTGGTAGACACAATTTAACCTGTAACGAGTACTAAAACAAGGGTAAATGTAGATTAAATTGTAGAGTGCCCCTATATTACTGTCATTGATTTTTAAAATATATTTCTTCCTTTTTTCTTAAATTTAAACTTAAATTTAATTTTACTTATTTATTTTTAAAGATTTTATTTATTTATTTGAGAGAGAGCACACAAGCCAGAGGGAGGGCGGTGCATAGGGAGAGGAAGAAGTAGACTTGCCGCTGAGCAGGGAGCCTGATGTGGGGCCGATCGTGCAGCTCAATCGTGGGCCTCGATTGTGGGGCTTGATTGTGGGGCTCGATCTCAAGACCCTGAGATCATGACCTGAGCCGAAGGCAGATGCTTAACTCACTGAGCCACCCAGGTGCCCCTTAAATTTTAATTTTTAAAAGGCACTTCATGTTTCCTCCTGTTTCTTCCAAATGTGACTCCCAACAAATTGAACTTCACCCATTGTTTACTGAAGGTCTTAAATGTCCAAGACGTGATACAATATCCCATTACAGCAAAGAATATAGACTGTAGAATCAGACTGTCTGATTTCAAAGCCTGCGTATGCCACCGCAGTGCAGTGATAGGCAAGCTCCTCATTCTTTTTGTGTCTTGCCTTCCACAACTATAAAGTAAAAATTAAAAGAATTCCTCACGTTTTGGGGGGGGTTGTTTGAAGATTAAGCTGATATATGTAAAGTGCTTGGCATGGAGCGAGTGCCATCTAAGGTCTTACTATGCTTTTTGTAGAGCCTGGGCCCTCATTGCACACTGGCCTTCCTTCATGAGGTCTGCCCATTAAGATGGTCATAAGGCAAACCTCAGCTGCTGACTACCTTCTCTGGGTAGGTCTTAGGAGCACAGACTCACCTTGAGGCCAGATCGGTGTGGTTCTGATATGCCACTTACTTCCTGGGACCACAGAGAATATTATTTCCTTTTCCTCACCTTTGAGATGAGATAACAATGGCACCTTACTTTAAGGAGTCTGTTGTCAAAATTGAATGAGTTACTTATATAAATCATTCAGTACATACCAAGTGTACACTTATGTTAGTTATCATCATTATCACGAGATGACTTAACCCGGTGGCAATCCCTGACATAGCACTGCCCCTGATGAAGCTCATGGCCAGACTACTGCTGGACTCTAAAGAGCCTTGTGACTTTTCAACTACGATTTACTCTCTTGGAATTCATAGTCAGGGTAAAAGCCCTAATCTGAGTAGCTTTGGCCTGTGTTTAAACACCATTTACGGGGCGCCTGGGTGGCTCAGTCGTTAAGCATCTGCCTTCGGCTCAAATCATGATCCCAGGGTTCTGGGATCGAGCCCCAGCATTGGGCTCTCTGCTCAGCAGGAAGCCTGCTTCTCCCTCTCCCGCTCCCCCTGCTTGTGTTCCCTCTCTCGCTGTCTCTCTCTCTCTGTGTCAAATAAATAAATAAAAAATCTTAAAAAAAACCAAAACACCATTTACTTTTCTATCTGGGTTTGATTCAAGATTAATTTTTAAAAAATACTACAAGAGCAATACTTGAGAAACATGAATCTTATATTTGTCATTTTAATTGTAAGCTGAAGGACAGATATAACCTGCCATGTAGAATATCTATAACCACATGCCATGCATTAAATATTTCTGGACCACCGTTCCCAAAGAATGGGGGGAGATGATGTACAAAACATTTACTGATATTTACGCAATATATAAAAGTACTTGAAATTTGTTGGCCTCCCCCTGGGGAAAGGAATCTAATTTTCTTATTAGTTATAAGAAAACTAATTTCCCTAAGGTAGAGAAATCAATATAATTTATAGGTATTTGATAGCAATTTCATGACCACTTTCTTCAAAGTCTCTATATATATGACATAAAGAAAACAACAATTAGATGGAAAATATGCAAAACGAGCTTCTATTTTATTTGCATTTCAGAGCACACAAATTGACAATCCAGTATCACTTTGCTGATATTACAGTGCAAGCAAGAAATTTAGTCACACCTCTGATAAAAGACATCATTTTGGAATTCTGTATTTGTATAACTGGGGAAGTCCAATACATAGAAGTAACAACATTTCCCATAATGGTGCTAATTACTGCACAGTATCCACAACCTTTTGAGCATTGAGCTTGATTCAAACAAAAATAACAGATGGTGTTTCAGGGAAACAAGCCTTTATATTGCTTTTTTTTTTTTTCTTTTCATATGCAACTGTTAGAGAAAGCCATGTTGGAAGTTTATTGAGGCTTAATTATATTTTGTTTTCTATACTGCATATTTCATTCCAGTAACAATATAGCTAAATTAATTTGAGCTTTAAAAAGGAAAGACTATTATATTAATTAAATATCATACTGGAAAACATTCTGTTTACGTTGGCAAAAGTTCTACTCATTTGATAAGATAGAAGAATAAGCTTTTCAAATATATATTGTATTTTAGATCCTGATTCATTATTTCATACTCTATGTTTGCTTTTGGAATTTGAGCACTCTGGGAGAATTTAAACTAGAGCAAATGGAAATAACTGGCTTAAGCTTGAAACAAGTGACATCTTCCTAAATCAATGTGTACCATTTAATGTAAACAAACAAAGTCTGGGTAAATCTACAATAATAATTGAGAGACTTACTGGCAGATATACATATAGAGGATCTCTCAAGAGGGGGACATTGTGATTTATAACAATGTTGTTAAAATATTGAGTATAACAACTTTACCTATTGAGTTTTGAAAAACCAGCTGAGTCAACTTTGTGGCTTTTAGTCCTTTCCCACAGATGATGAGTAGACAATTTTTCAACAGAAGACCATTTGAGTGGCTGTTGTCATCTGGGACAGTACTAAGCAGTCCCAATCCTGATTTAAATCTCAGCTCAACAGCAACCAACATCATGCAGTCCTGTGCATCTATCTTTACATCTACTCTCTGGCTTCCATTTTTTCTTCTCTACTGCTATGAATATTTACTTACTCCAGCCAGAAGAATTGGAAATCGGTTTATTAGCGACTGAATTAAATAGCCAATCCTTAATTTTTGGAAAAATACTGAAGTCAAATTTTCCAGCATAATACATGACACCCAATATATAGCAGACCAGAGTAGGATGGCCTACACTCTGGGACTATTTGTATTAGCTACTACTACCTAATTTACCAACCAGAGAGATTTCCCATCCTCCCAAGAAAATAGCTAGATTCATTTTTAATCATCAACACCCTCAGGTACAAACTATGTGAACTAGTTGCCCTAATTTTGCTATTATATATCCAGTATTAGAGGATATATCCTAATTTAATTTACTACAACATGATCAATTAAAAAAAATTGATCAATGATAGTGCTTCTTTAAAACCCAATCCCAAAACTGGGCAAAATCTCTCTGAATTGATTCAGATTTGTTCTTGCTTGAAAATGACCTGCTTAACTGATAGTTTTCCAGATGAAGAACCACAAAGTGACTATCTTCTCTGGCAAAAGGTAAAGATATGTACAGACAATTTTAAAGAAGAACCCTGATTATAAGAGTGAAAAATAAAAAGGAAATTTGGAAAAAAAAGAAAATGACCTGTCTACATTCTCCCCTGCCTTGCTATTCTACAAATCTCTGCTGAAAATAATGCATGATCATATATCCTATGGTCTGACCATCAGGACTGCATTATAAGTGAGTTGATATCTTTCTTAGTCATTTGGGAAAAGTGTAAAACAGTCTTGTATTAAGTGGGTTTTGTGCTATTAATGTCATATTACACAAAAGTTCCAGTGGATAGCATAAGGCCTCATACAAATATACCAAGATCTCACCTTGGCTGTGACCACCCCTCCTTGATATTATTCCTAGAATCTCACAAATAAGCTCAGGAATTAGTTCATTCCTCATATCAGAATAAATGGGGCCAGAATTTGGCTCGTGTGATTAGACTGAAGATGAAATTTTCACTAAACCATGAACTCTACTTGGCAGTGGAAATGACATTTTTTCAAAATGAATCACATCATGAAAGCCACTGGTCCACTCACTCCACATCAGCATAAATCCTTGCTGAGTCTAGAGATTTATGTTTTCAGTTTGGTCTTCTTTTTCATTACTGGAGAGCTTTAATTTCTTTTCATTACTTGGGATTCTCTCATTTTCTTTCCTTACTTTCAATGCTCTGCATATATTATACACCTGTATTTGTCTGTGATAATGGAAAAAAAGACTCATCACTTTCAATGCTCACTTGACATACCTTCATTATCTTGGGACTATCTTCACCAAAATATATTAAAATGTCACTAGAGAAAAATGAATGCATATAGAATGTATGAATATTGCTGGGCTAGATCTGTATCTCCTTCTCATTAGTCAGCATGCAGGCTCCTGGCTGGATGCCTACATTTCAAGTCCAGCAAAAAACAAACAACAAATAGATTTGAGAACATCAGGCACAAATAGAGAGGGTCTTTTTGCTGTGTTAATATTCTATCAGTTATTTATCAATTGGTGTCTTTGCCTTAGTCATTTTTTTTGCATCAGAAGCAAATTCCATTTGTTCCTTCATTCCACAAATATTTATTGTGCACCTTCTATGTGTCAGGAGTTAACTGTAGGTACTAGGAACAAAGAATGAACAAAACCAGTAAAGTCCCTGTTCTCATAAAGTTTACAGTTTAGTGGAAGTTGAGAGGCAATAAACAAATACACAGAATGACAAATACGTGATAAGAGCTAAGGAGAAAAAAATGTAATAAGACAGGGTGGGAGCTAGAATGTGCCCTGGAGACAGCAGGGATGCCAGTTTATCTAAGTGATATTTGTGTGAAGACTTAAAGGAAAATAAAGAATCAAGTCACGTGAGTATCTGGAAAAGAACAATCCTGGCAGAAGATAGAATGTATAATAAAATCCTTCATAATATGAACTGATCAAGACTGGGTTGGAGGAGACATCTATCCCAAGTAATGAACAGGTCAGAATGATAAATCCTTTAAAATACTGTATATTATTTCATATTCTTAGAAATTTTGCAGAGGTCCTCTGAACATATTGTGCACTTAACCCTTACTTATACTTTCTAAACTCTTACAAGTTTGTATTACAAAATCAATGACTGTAAACTAAACTTCCACTCCTTAAGATGGTTTTACATTTTTAAATCAATGGACAGTAAGTCAGCGAGCTCTTATTATACTGCGTAGTTGTTTGGTTACTTGCTAAGAAAAATTTCTTCATTTCCAGGCTTGTGGGAGTTCAGGAAGCAGGAGTATGGCCAGATATCCTTGTTCTTATTTAAAAGCTTAGATTTCAAGTGACACTTGTATATTTTTAGTATAGACTACTTCTTTTCATAACAGTATGAATGTTTTCTATAACAAGATGCTGTGATCTTTGAAACGGATTGCAAATCCCTATCCCCACAGGCAGTCTCCAAAGGCAAGCTGATAAATGCATTTAGATGTTTGATCATAAACAGTGAAAGTAAGAAGAAAAGAGCACCTACACCAAATGTAGTCGAATACCAAATGAATGGAGTGCAAGCTATTTATTTTATTCTTTCAGAGGATTGAAATGCCTCCTTTTTATTCTTTTTTTTAGTATCAGTACCCATTAAATGATTCAATTAATGTTTGGCATTTAGACAATAAACATTGTACCCCTTTCCTCTTCGACCATAAGAACAGCTGGAAGTGGGCGCCTGGGTGGCTCAGTTGGTTAAGCGACTGCCTTTGGTCATGATCCTGGAGTCCCTGGATCGAGTCCCACGTCGGGCTCCCTGCTCAGCAGGGAGTCTGCCTCTCTCTCTGACCCTCCCCACTCTCATTCTCCCTCTCAAATAAATAAATAAAATCTTAAAAAAAAAAAAAAAAGAACAGCTGGAAGATGAGGGGAAAAGCGAAGATTCTAGAGATTCACAGATACCTGAATTCAAACTGATAGAGAGTGCAAATGAGACAGAGTACTTTTTTTTTTAAGATTTTATTTATTTATTTGATGGAGAGACAGAAAGCACAAGCAGGGGGAGTGGCAGGCGGAGGGAGAAAGAGAAGCAGGCTCCCCCACAGAGCAGGGAGCCTGACACGGGGCTCAATCCCAGGACCCTGGAATCATGACCTGAGTCAAAGGCAGATGCTTAACGACTGAACCACCCAGGCACTGGAGATACAGCACTTTCATTACTGGATTTAAACTGCCTTTTGGCCTGATAAAGTCTCAACTTCAAAATTGATTTTTTGCTAAAAATAAATAACTTATGTGAAGGAATAGCGATGAATTTACACACTATAGAAATAATTTAGGATGCTGATTCCCTGAGCTTTGTTTCAAGAAATATTGACCAAGAACAATACAAAAATTTCCACCCAAAATAATGTGAGCAGTTTGAAATTTTATTTTTGTATTTTGCCTTTATTCTAAGCACCTCCTATAAAGAGCTTAGTAGTCATCCTTTGTTATTTATCTTCTCAATGTTTACCTGTATAAAATAGCTAAGGGAAAAACAATGATTTTTTAGTAACTGAACAAAGAGCGTTTAGATAAAATTTTAAGGAGCTGAGTGGATTATTGAACCAATTAAACAGGTAATTCCTGCAAAAATTCACAGATATGGTTGAGGTAAACATTGTTTTGTTAGACTTTATGCCTATACATTTCAGACAATCACCTTGATTCGCTCTTTACTCTTCATGGAAAGACATAGGCTAAGTAATTTTTGTAACATATATTATCTATATGCTGCTTTCAGTACCATTGTCTGTTTAATCAGCATTTATGCTTAGTTGACTTTTCTTAATTAAAAAAGGGAGATTAACTTAGTCATTAATTTACGGTCTAAAAGTATAAGCTTCCACCTTGCCAAACAAATAACTAGCACTTGCAAATGACTGTGTGATTCCACTTGACTGAGTTTTAGTGACAACATAGCATAATGACCTTAAAAGGGGTAACGTGGTACTAATGCAGTGTAAACATATATCAAATAACGTTAAGTGAAAAAATTAGAATACACTATTATATCTCTGCTAGAATTAAAACTATGTTAAAAGTAAACCAAGGCATGAATGGAAACAAAGACAAAACATAATGGATTATTTTGTTGCCATGAGGAGAAATTGTGTTCGACTAGATCTAGATTCAACTGAAACTGTATTGAATGCCTACTACCTATCAAGCACTGTGCCAAATTCTTTCATCCTTCTTTATCTCATTATCTTTTATCAATCCTGTAAGAATGGTATTATTATCCTCACTTTACATAAGAAAAGAAAAAAACACATTTCAAGGAAGAAACTCCAGACTGAACAACTTTGTGAGAAATTGGAAAGTCAGGGTTTCTGATGTCTTTTATGTATTTCCTGTAGCACATAATGCTTTAAAAATAAATATATATAACTGAAAAATCTAGTTAGGTCAACTATCCAGTGGTTTAAAAAATACACAGTACATGCTATATTTAATGCGCTAGTCCTCACTGTCATTAGGTATAGACTTTAGGGAATTATGTCTTGCATTATAGAATAGGGCAATCATGGGAGTCAAGGTGGGCAGTAGCTGTAATGGGATTGTGGTAGAAATCCAGAATATAGCACTGTGAAGACCCTTGTTCTGAACTCCTCTTATCTGCTTAACGGCAGAGCCTCTGGAAAGAATTTAACTATCATAAATCCTTTCTCCAGGGGAACTTTATGGCCATGAAGATGATGGAAAAAGACCACTTGCACCTGAATGAACAAACATCATTACAAGCTTTCTTACTTCCTGTTTGTTCTTCTAAGAACCATTTGTTTTTCCTAAGGAAACTCATCTGTTCATCCCAGAATCCTTTTCTCTCCTCTCCCTTTCACCTTTTAATTTAAATTATAAGCCACTAACTTTAGCCATTTAGTGAGCCACTTTTTGTGTGTGCTCCCATGTCAATACAAATAAACTTTTTTTTTTCTCTTGCCAATCTGTCTTTTGTCAGGTTAATTTGCAGGCACACAGTCCCTTAATCTAAGCAGGTAGCGGAGAAGTTTTTGCTCTCTGACAGTTTGGTGACGAGGATCAGATGATTGGAATTTATCAATCACTCTGGAAGCTGCAGCTGAGACCTTGGAATCTCTAAGTCTGAAAAGGTAAATTTCCTTAATAGTCAGACTCCTGGAACTCTCTGCTAAAGGTCCAGTTGGGCTAGGGCAATAAGAGCCTCTCCTTGTCTTTTCTTTCGAAGATTTAGATTAGCAAGAGAAAACACCTGAAGGAACTAGTACTTTGGGTATTTGGACTTTTGGTTTGATCTTTTCCTCCTAGATGTAGCTATTGTGTTCTCTGTATCTTATTTTGTGTCCCAATAGCTTGGCTTGGATCCATGAGAACATTCTCTCTGTGAGTTTCTGCATGCTGGGTCTACGCTCAAAGGGATTGGGAAGCCCTAAGAATTTAGAGTTGGCTGGACAAAAATGTGGGTAGCCTGGGCATTCCATTTGCAGTTGGTGCCCTAAAGAACATTACCAGCTCTCAAGTTCATCTAAGTCTCTTTCCTGTTCTTTGGTTATCTTTGGGGGTGACTTTGGATCATGGGGATTGCATCTCCTGCATCCTTTTGGGGGATGTGTTTTGTGTCCATGGTTAAGTATAAGTCTTATTGGTTTGAGTTACATTTTGGAAAGTTATGCCTTTGGAGACCCTAAGTTATCAATACCCTTTAATTTGGAAAAACTTTTTTTAAAAGATTTTATTTATTTATTTGGGGGCACACAAGTAGGGGGAGCAGCAGAGGGAGAAGGAGAAGCAGACTTCCCACTGAGTAGGAAACCCAATGTGGGGGCTCAATCTCAGGACCCTGAGATCATGACCTGAGCCGAAGGCAGCTGCTTCACCGACTGAAACACCCAGGTGCCCCAAAACTTTTATATTTAAAAGGATTTTTAAAGGGCAGAGAGTTCTCATCCTATACCAATGTCCTACTGGTACCTATGAGAAAATCACAATGAAAGAAGGACAAAAGTACCATGGCTGGCCTAAAATACTCCCTTGACAAAATTAAAGAGCAGAAATCAGATTTAGAACAAAAATTTAAATCCAAACCCACCATAAACCCTCCCACCCACAGTTTTACTGTAGTTATGCAATAAGCCAGACAAAAACTCTCCTCATCAAGGTAACAAATAGACTCTCTTCCAGACCCTTCTGTAAATCAGTAGTTGACCTAGTTATAGGCAATATTCAGGGCTTGATAGGAACTATTTTACAAGTCTTCCCTCCAAATGTTAACTGGAGGAAAGTGGAACTATGTACTCAAAAGGAGAAAATATATTCTGAAGCCTTTCTTGAATGACATATACAAACATTCCAAAGGCACACACCTCTAAATCCAGAAGCCCAAGAACACAGAAATCTTTAGATTTCTGTATTAGTTGGAAATCTTCCTGATATAAGAAAATATATAGTAATAATCAAAATAATGGTCAGCCCCTTTGTGTTATTGTTGAGACTGCCAACCAATTCTTTGAAAATTGCTTGCAAGCTAGCAATAAAAATGAGAAATTAAAATCAATAATCTTTACCATATAAATCAAGTCTTTGTAGAAACAGAAATATAACTCTAGGCGTAACAAAGCCCACTCATTTTTCTTACCAACAAGAAAGCCTTCCCCATTCATCTCAAGACACCTGTGGATAGTGTAAAAAGCTAGGACCTTGAAAAAAGACTATGTTGTACTTAAGAGAAAGGAAAATTTGAATAGTAAGTGCTAGGCCTCAGCCTTTCAATCAGACTACTCTGAGTCTTCTCAGCTAAGTCTCAGTCTTGGCCTATAAAAACTGCAGGCTCCCAACACAAAAGATTTCTTCTCCCACTCCTTCCATGCCTACTTTAGAAAAAAAAAAAAAGTGCTTATAAATTAAATATTCCTAAAACTCTCAAAAATATGGAAATTAACCCAAATGTTTATCAAGGTCACCTGATTTGGAAAAATTTTAAATAAGACTAGTTTGGTAATACTGACTTAATAAAAATTGCTTCCTTCAGAACTGTCAGCGTTACATATATGCAGAAATACAACTCTTATTCTACCTGGGCTTACTAGTCAAGTAAGCTTATGTTATATCTATTAGATGTTTAAGATTACAGAAGTTACAGATTTGATTTTAATCAAACTGAGTCAGTGTTCTCTCAGACTTTATTTCAACAATAATTGTGTTTTATAATATAGCTGCTTAGAAGTAGTTTCCAAAATCTTTTTGGTAAATTGGAAACTTAAAGTTATACTAAGTTAAGTTAAACTATTGATATTTATTGAATATCTACATTTCTTTTTTTAAAAAAAAAGATTTTATTTATTTGAGAAAGGAGAGAGAGAGAACCAGAGCATGAGCTGGTGAAGGGACAAAGGGAGAGGGAGAAGCAGACTCTCTGCTGAGCAGGGAGCCTGATGCAGGGCTTGATCCTAGGATCTTGGGACCATGACCTGAGGGGAAGGTAGATGATTAGCCAACTGAGCTACCTGGGCACCCCAAATATCTACATTTCTAAATAAGATAAAATACTGAAACATTAATTATTAGATGTAAGTTTAAATTTATCTACTTTGGGCTTCTTATTTTTACAGAGAGAATAGAGATATTTGGGTCTGTTAATAAACATGTTCTTTTTGCTACATTAAAAAATTTTTATATAAAGAAATTCTGAAATGATGTATTCATAAATTTTCCAATCTACTGCAGACGGCTGATTTATGACAGAGTTCATATTGTCTACTTCCTCTTTTTTTCCTACAAATTAAAGTTACTAAGGGATAAGAATTTTAATCAATATATGTAAATGAAACTACTAGGAATAATAAGATTGAAGGGAAAAAAACTATGCCAAGTATTCAAAGAAAGTAGAATGCTTTTATTAAAGAAAAAAGGAGGGTACTCTTGTCCTAAAGTCATTGTTTAGAGGTTTTTAAAAGGTTGTTCCAGAATGAAAAAGAGGAAAATGAAGGACAAAAACTTGAACTGATATAGAAAGTGATAAAGGGTTGGCAGAAAAGAAATAGGAGAGAAAAGAAAGCATGAGAGACTATCTCATGTTGTCAAACTAGCTAAGATTGAATGGATTTATTATAAGGTTTTAAAATGAGCTTTAATATTAATAGTGTGCCAATGCAAAACTAGAGTTTGGTTTCTTTTTTCTGTTAAAGGGACAAAGTTTTCTTGGGTTATTGGTCTGCTCTTAAGAGATTGCAAATGTTTTTCTTTACCTTTTGAGTAATCTACCTAGGAAACAAAGGTTCTGTGTTTTGTTTAATAATTTCCTGGGCTTTATGTCATCTTTATCATCTTGTCCTCAACCAGATCTTTTTGACCTCTCTCAATGTTAAAAGAGCTATTTTTTTTTTTAATTATGTTATCTCCTATATTTACTTTTAAAATCTCTTATTATCACTCGGTTAAATAGATATCTAAGTATCATTTCATAGTAATCTGTGATCCTGTTTAATCAAGTATTCAAACCTTTTGACATTTTGACAACTTCCTCAAATCAAATTTTAAATGAAATCTTCTTGACCTTGAAATGAATTTGAGATTTCTCAGGGGGACCCTAAAAAAATCTCAAAGGATTTGTTCCCTTACCTTGTAAAAAGAAAGATGTCAAACTAATTGGGCTTAAATTTGATATGCTAAATTGCATAAGAAGCATTGTCAAATAAGTAGAGATTCTTAACCTTCTTAGGTTATATTTGTATGTGTACATCTCATTAATATAGGTATTTCAGAAATTATATATAAAGTTCCTAGAAGTTTGACAATGCCTTTGTTATCCATCATATGTCTTGGTATAATTTTATCATGAATGATAAAATTCTTTAAATGTTGTATGTGACGACAACAAAATTTCCTTTTCAATTGCATTATAATGAACTCTCATTAGATCTTAGATCTACAGCCATTTTAAGTCTTTTGTCATTACACATAGTTATTATTTTATTTTGATGCTTTTCTGAAAGCTCTTACAATCAGCTGCCAGTCAAAGTACTTCATCTTCAACAAAAAATACTGCCTCAGAGACTTATGGAAAGGACTATGACAGGACTATGATAGTTATTTGCCTAAGTTCAAAATAAGCTCGATGACTTAATACAAAGGATTTATCACCATAACAGTGTGGATCACCCAGAAACTTCATTGGAACACCTACATCTCCCATACTTTGCTCTAGGAAATATTCATGACTATGACACTGCCATGACCATCCTCACTTCAAATGGACTGAAAAACAAACAAACAAAAACAGAAACAAAACAACCAACAACCTAAATAAGTAAAATCTTAAAAAAAAAAACAACCCAAAACCTTGTTTGATAGTGTATGCTAACCTTTAATCTTCATTTTTCTTTTGTTTCCATAGAAATATCACTCATGCCTAATTGTTTGCCCCTTATAGAGGCCTAACTTTGGTGGGTGCCCCATCACCACCTGCACCACTGCCTCCAGAAATGAAACATAACCATTTAACTAGAGTGGGCTATACCCAGGACTAGGAGACTAGGTTCAATGGGATATGGGGCAATCAAACAACACAGCTTCTTATTTGTGGAACTTATGGGATAGTTTCAGACAGTAGAAATTAAGGGATCCAGAATATGACAATGTGAAGAATCTTTTCCTGAATTCCCCTTACCTGCTTAAAGGCAGGGCCTCCCAAAATAATTAAGCTGTCATAAATCCCTTCTCTAGGGGAGTTTCATGGCCATGAAGAAGACAGAAAAAGATCACTCACACCTGTATAAACAAACATTATCACAACAAACTTTTTTATCTCCCATTTGTTTCTCTAAGAATCCATTTGTTTCCTAAAGAAACTCATTTGTTCTTCTCATAGAAATATTTTCTCCCTCTTCCTTTCCCCTTTTAAGTTAGGTAGATGAGTCCTTAACTTTAACCATTTACCTAAGTGAAGAGAGGGAGACCTCCTCACCCCTCCCCCCCACCTCAGTGGCTAAACCTTTAGTTCAGGGCCAACAGATTCAAAGGTAGCAAATAAATAAGGATGCCTGCTGAAAGAGACAGAGGGACAAAGGAAGAAAGGAGAAATGAAGAAAAGGCAAAAGATCAATAGAAACAGAGCACTCTGGTTGATATTAAAACAAGATTATAGATTAACCATTATATAAATAAATATGGCAGGATAAGGCACAGTAAACTAAAATAAATTATTTATCTTACACAGACCATTGGAATGAGTATTTATGTTAGCCCAAACACTATTAAGGAAATAGAATTCTCATCTGCTAAGTACATCATTTAATTAATTTGTATTTAATTCCTTTCAAAAGAGTAGAATGAGAAAGTTCAGAAGCGTTCGTTATTGTTCTTACATGATCAGAATAAAATTCCCCCATACAAATTAAAACCTTCTGATTTCATGTTCAGACTATATCTCATATGAAGATGACTATGACCTTCTGGGAAGAATTATCAACCTGGAATAAGAAACCTTGGTCCTTATCTTTACAGTACAAGCATCATTCATCTTAGATGTCTGTTTTCTTTCTTTTATTTTTTTAAAGATTTTATTCATTTATTTGACAGAGAGAGACTCAGCGAGAGAGGGAATACAAGCAGGGGGAGTGGGAGAGGGAGAAGCAGGCTTCCCGCAGAGCAGGGAGCCCAATGTGGGCTCGATCTCAGGACCCTGGGATCATGACCTGAGCCGAAGGCAGACGCTTAACTACTGAGCCACCCAGGTGCCCCTTAGATGTCTGTTTTCTAATGCACTTTGCCAGCATGGATGGCTTTCTAGAACCAACCTGAAAAGACCAACACATTAGGCTTCCAAAGCTGATAAGTATAAATCCCTAAAGGCAATTATTGTGACCTGAAGGCCCCAAAACACAAACATTCCACACAGTCCTCCACTGATACCACATCACGTGTACAAATAACACTGCATGTGTTATTTCCTAAGGTCAGAAGCCAGGCCAGTCTACACACAGGCCAAGAAGCAACTTGAGATGGTTCATTTTGAAGAAATGCTAAGAACTTTTCCTCCAAAAGGTAATCCCCATATTTGCTTTCCAAACTCTCTATTAAACTTCTCTTTTGGATCAAAGATCTATCTTCAGAGTAAATGATGGTATAAATGTGAAAACCTCTATCCCAGTGCTGGTCACATAGAACATCCTCAGGAAATGTTTACTAAAAAAATGAGCCATATCTCCAAGTAAATGACCCAAACATTTGGAGGTATGGCTCATTTTTTGAAAAAATATTTCAGAGTCACCATTTTATGACCACCTCATAACCAATGTTGACTGTATAATCTCTTCCCCACACCCTTAGGTGTATGGAGACGTCCAGCATGTTGTCACTCCACTTATCCTGCTCCATTGCCTCATAAAATTTAATCCATCAATAATCCTATATTTATCTTGTATTTTCAATCAGTTGTTTTATACTGGCTTTTTCTCTCAGGCCATAAATTATGGTCAAGTCTCTCACATACTAAACTGGCCCACATTTGGCCCTATCTCATCTTATAATAATTATCCTATCTTCATCCTCCAGATCAGGGTATTCTTCAAAGAGGAGTTTGTATACAGAATCCTTCTCTGAAAAGACTCTATTCAAACATTTTAATTTGGCTTCACCTTTACAACTACAAAAAGAGAAAATGTGGCAACAAAGGCCATAGACAACTTCTTAATTGTTAATTTTGGAGGATGCTGTTCAAAATATTATGTTCTTTCTTTTTTATTTTTGTTTAATGATATCCACCTTCCTGAAACTCACTTAGCTTCAGTTACACAAAATCCTACAAGTTTTCTTCTTTCTACTATTTTGTTTTCAGTCTTCTCTTCTAGCTCTGTTTTCTCCTTTCACCACCTATGTGTTGCTGTTCCTTGTGGTTCTTTGCTTGACTACTTTCCTTGATGATCTCAGCCATCTTTATAGTTTGATTTCATCTATGTTCCCCAATGTTTCTCTCAAGTACTAGCCATTCTCTTGACTACCTACTATAAAATATTTACAACTGCTTCTTGACAGGAGCTCCATAGAAACTTCAAACACATGTTTCATATGGAATATTAATCCAAATAATCTCCTCTGCCAGGAATTTGCATTTGTCCATTACCAAACAACTCCCAAGATTTGTCATTCTAAGTTATAAATGTGTCTTCAATATGTCTCTTCCCTTCAATTTCCACCATTCTCCCATAACTCTCTTCTTGAACAATTATGATGCCCTAAAATTCATTCTTTCCCTCCTCAATTTATCTTCCTCCCAGACATGACTTTCTGTTGCTCATAGGAAGAAATCTAAAATTCTTAGTTTAGCAAACTCACTCAGGCATCTTCTAGTCTCCTGCCATTGCCCACTATTAATTTATTCATTCACTCAAGTAATATTTGTTAAAATTACTTAATATTTATTTTTAAAAATATAATGTTGAATAAAGTATAGTCAATGAACTTGTGAAATTTACAATCTAGTAGACAGGAAAGACAAATAAACAAACAGAAGTTTTAAAAAGTGGTAGAGACTATGTATTTGGGGTATCTATTCAGTACAGTGGGAGTGTGAGAGAAAGAGTAGGTGATTTTTCTGAGCCACATATATTAGGGAAAGATTCATAGACAGGTGATGCTACACCTGAATCTTGAAAGAGCAAGATGGTGAAGGAGGGAGTTTTGGAAAGTCCTATGCTCTAGACAAACCAAATTACTTGAGGTTTCTTGTATGTTCCCTGTTCTTTCATATTTGCTGTAACTACACATATTGCCCCTATGTCTATTCTCTCAGATGCCTAATTCATTTCTCCTAACCACCTCAAATGTAACCTACCATGTGAACCCTTTTATGAACTTCCCAAAGACTAAATTATTCTCTTTTCTCTGATACATAGCTTGGTCATACCCCTATTCTGCACTGTGGTTAATTGCTCCTTCTGTAGTTATTTGGAGGTAGGGGTTCTGGGGTTTTCATCTTTGCATCCCAATTTCTGGCAGATTATAACTACTGTTTCAACGACCTATTATCACCTGTTGAATGCCTATAATTTACCAAGTATTGATGCATATTATCTCTACTTTTCACAATAATCCTTAAGTATAGACATTATTATCATAATTATAAATGGCAAAACTAAGGGTCAGAGGGGCCATATTTGCCCAAGTTGATACAATTGATAAGTAGTGAAGCTGAAATAAAAACTTAAGTGTCAATCTGTCTCCAAAGCCTATATTCTTATAAATAAACTACAATATCACCCTAGTGGATACTGAAGGAATGTTGAAAGGATAAATAGATGAATTAATTAATAAATTAATGATTGAATTAATAATCTTCTGGAGTTGAAGGGCACCTGGGTGGCTCATTTGGCTAAGCATCTGACTCTTGGTTTTGGCTCAGGTCATGATCTCAAGGTCATGGGATCAAGCCTCACATCAGGCTCTGCACTCAGCATGGAGTCAGCTTGACATTCTCTCTCTCTCTCCCACTCCCTCTGCCCCTCCCCCCACTCATGCTCTCTCTCTCTCTCTCAAATAAATAAATAAATCTTCAAAAAATATAATAATAGTCTTCTGGAGCTGAAAAGATAAAAATTGAGGCAAGCTCCATACCCATTAGCTTCCTCTCTTACATGAGATAAGGTCTGAACCCATAAAATTTCAATTGCACTCTTGCTGCATGTACCCTAATCATATGTCTTGATCTGCCTGTGTCTTGAGCATAACTACTCACACATGCAAAAAAAAAAAAAAAATTAATGAGCCCTTCCATATCATAAGATTCTACCTAATAGAACATGAAATAATAATACAGCTGAAAGTAATTACACAGTGGGGAGCAAAGCATAAGATATCATGTGCAGAGTAAAAAGTCTTTTTGTCCAGATAGGAGAACAACCTAATAAACAAAATGTGGTGATTGCAATCATGAAATAGACTTTAGAACCATATTTTCATTATCATTTCAGATCATTTACATAATATCCTAAGTTATGTTATAATTCCTTCAGATATAGTTATATAATAAATAATGTGTAATATTAAAAACACAAATAGGAATAAAGTTTGTTTTTCTTTTATTTGGTGTTTATCTTTTCTGGCAACTCTAGAAGCCAGAAACCTAAAAGTGATACCTAATTATCAGTGTTGTGCATTTTGTACCTATCTTTTATAAGCCAGTTCTGTAATTTGCAACCTCATAAATATAAAGAAAAATTGAGACTAGTTGAATCCACTAAATAGCTAATTTAAGCATACTCATACTATAGTTAATACACAATAAAGTTCTGTTATTAAATTCTAGTGGCTTCTGTATTATTCAGCATACACTAAGCTATGCTGCAGTAACACATAAATCCCTTAATTCAAAGATATGGTAGGCTAAATGTCTCCAGTTATGTCCATATCCTAATCCCCAGAACCCATGCATATGTTGCTTTACATACAAAAGGGACTTTGCAGATTAAGTTAAGGATTTTGAGATAGGAAAATTACACAGGATTATCTGGATGCACCAATGTAATCACAAGAATTTCTTATAATATGAAGGCATGGAGGGTCAGAGTCAAACAAGGAAATGTGAAGATGCAAGCAGAGAACAAAGGGAGAGAAAAAGAGAAAAGAAGAGACAGAGACCAGAGATTTGAAGATGCTATGCTGATAGCTTTGAAAATGGAGGAAGGGACCACAAGGTGAGGAGTGTAAGTGCCCTCTAGAATATGGAAAAGGCAAGCATATGGGTTCTTGTCCAAATCAGCTGGTAAGGACACACCCTAACAAAACATTGATTTTAAGACTTCTGACCTCTATAAGTATATGATAAAAAATTGCATTGCTTTAAGCCTCTTAGTTTGAGTAATCTGCTACAGCAAAAATAGAACATTATAAGAAAAAAATTTATCACTTTAGACATAGCACATGTCCATCACTGGACTGTGCAGGGGCTTTCCTTTACATGGTCAGTCAAGGACTCACACTGACAGAGACTCCACCATTTGAAAATCACTGGTTGCTGCAGCAGAAGGAAGAAAGTACATGAAGCTTTCAGACCCACTTTTCTATACTTTGGCTTAGAAAATGACACATATCACTTCAGATTTATGATCCTTCGGTCAGAAAGTCACATGATCCTGCATAACAGAAAAACTTCTATAAATTCTAATTTTCCATGAGCTTGGAGGGAAAGAACTGGATATTGATGAGGATTAGTAATGTCTGCCTCAACATTATACAAAGGAGTTGATAAAAAAACCGTGATCAAATAAGGTGAAGAGAAATACTTCTGGCCTGGCCTGGTGTAGATTCTATTCTTTCATAATGTAGAGTCTGCTCTGCTCTTCCATGCCAGTTTGTGTTGGGATGATCAGTTCCTTATTTTATCAGAACCTATACAGTTAATTACAGAGAATTCTCAATAGCTGAAACTGTTCACATTTAAATGTCATATAAAAAATCTTTATTAACTCTTTCTATAGTTCTAGCTGTTGTGAAGCTATGTACAACTAAGAATTTAAGAAATTTGTTTCTCCTATATTGTGTGAAATAGCAACTACAAGTGCAGATCATGCTGGTCTTTAGCAGCTCTCTATTTTTCAGTATTGTTTTCTGTATTTTATTGGACCCACATTGGAGCAGAACAAAAAGATATAACCCACTCTTTCTTTTTATAGAAGTGAAGCTCACAGGTAAAATGAAACCTGAAATCAGTGCCCCAACACACTATTGAACACCCCACATTTTCACTAATGCTGCTAGAGTACTCTAGAAACTGAATGCTTAAGCACTTCATGCAAATTTTATATAATTTTGTGGTGTATATTACAATGATCTCATTTGTCTGTGATGTTACAGTATATGTAATCAAATGTAGGTAAGAAAAATTAAGTTTAAAGATGTATATATGAAAGGGAGACAACTTTAAGACAATTGGACTGTTATGCTAGGCAGACTTCTAAGAAGTTCTCCAATGATCCCTACCACCTACCACCTATCTCATGCTCTTGTGTGAACTCCTTGAATGTGGGCTGGACCTAGTGACCTGCTCTCATGAATAGTATAACAAAGGTGATGAGATGTCACTTAAGTGATTCGGTTGCAGATTCTCTCTCTTGCTGGCTTTGACAAAGTAAGCTCCCATGTTGAAGAGGTCTATGTGTCAAGGAACTGAGGCTGACCTCTGGCCAACAGTCAGTGAGGAAATGAAACCCTCTGCCCAAGAGCTTGCAAACAATTAAATTCTGCTAGCAACCACATGACTAAGGCTGGAAGTTGATCCTTCCTCAGTTGAGCCTCAAGATTAGACTACAGCCCCGGATGAACCATAATAGTAGCTTGTGGGATATGCTGAGCAGAAGACCGAGATAAGTTGCTCCTGATTATTGACCCACAGAAACTGAGATACTAAATTTGTAATTCATTGAACTACATTGTAATTTGTAATTCATTGAACTATTTTTTTTTTACATATTTTCCCTTTAAATTCTTTAAATATTATCACACACATAAAAAACTAACCTAAGCTAGCAGAGAGAAAGAGTAGAGAAAGCAACTTAATTTATATATTTAATATAAAGCATAAATACAGATTTGTTGTGTTACATTAATGACACTGCAATATTGGCACAAAGGCACACACTCAATAAATAAATGAAAATCAGAGTGAATCAACTCCAGTGCTGTAAGTTTTAAAAACCTAGTCCTTAAAGGCATGGCAGTATCAGAAGAAAGAAAAATTCATGAAAGGAGTTTTAATCATCTCCTCCCTCCCAAACCAAAAAGAAGAAAAATTACATAATTAATAATACACTAGATCAAAATATTAAGAATTTTAAAGAAAATAAGGAATACATTTAATAAAAGGAAATCACATTCAAAAACATCAAACTATCAGAAGAGAAAACAATTCTGAATCTCTACTTCTCAATCCAAATATATTGCAATAAGAGAAGTATACAGTAGAATGCTTCATAGTTTAGATTTGAAAGCTTGAGTTATAATTGAAAAGAACCATCCTAACTCATGTGCTATTACCTTTACAAATATTTCGGAGTAACATTTGTTCAGTACCAAAGTTTAGGAATTTAGTTCCAGTAGTTTTTGAGTCAAGAGTTAAAACAACGTAGTTGTTATATATGAAAGACAGCAATTTGAATTGCAACTTGAAATCAATTAGAAACCAGTCCAGTCTCTAGATGACAGCTGTAATGTTCTTCACAGGGTTAACCCCTTAAGCATCAAATGCAACTACAAATTCAGCACACTAACAAGCTTTTCCATTGCACAAGAGAGTAACTCCACAGAAATCACAATTTCTGCAATGCAATACATTGCTTAGTTTTGACAAAATCTTTAACCTTACATATAATACTGACCAAAACAATTCTAGGCAACATCATTTACTATGTTATTAACTGGAATTATCTGGTAAGGATTGAATAGTTTATCAATAATTAGGTATTTGGGCTTTTACATAATGTGGGAATAGAGTTCCCACCATCAACTCTAACACATGGGAGGTTTAATAGTTCTATAAAGCTGGAGAAAATGTAAACCCCAGCCTCAGTTTTCTCACCTCTACAATGGAAGTCTGAAACAAAACATCCTGTATGAATCAGCCAATGCTGCATATGAACTGCTCCAAACTTAATGGCTGAAGACAAAATCCACTTATTCCTTCCTTCAACTAATGGGTTGGCTGTTCTCAGCTAGGCCCACTAATGCAACTTTATCAGCTGACCAGTCAGTGTGGTTAGCCAATCTTGATGGCATCACTGGGAAAACTTGGCTCTCCTTCATTGGACTCCTCTTATATCTCTCCTGCAGGATAGCCAGGGCATAGTCTCAGGGCAAGGACAGGGCTCCACAAAAGGAAGCAGAAATGCAGAAGTGTGTTTCAGGCCTCTGCTTGCATCAAGTAGGCTATAAGTCCATTGGTCAAAATAAGTCAGCCAGCCAAGTTAGGATCAGAGTGGCAGGTTGCTTCCAAAAGGCATGAAATAATTTTCCACAAAAAATTGGAGTCACTAATACAATCTATTTATCATTAATCTCTAAGGCTCTTTTTCAGCATATAATTGATTGAGTATAGAGTTGTTTGTTTTTTAGGAGGCTTCCAGGACAAACTACTAGCAAATATACCAAGGATGAAGAGGGAATATGGAAGGAAGAAAACCAGCTACCTCTTCGTTGACAATAAGGCTTTGTGTAACTGGATATGAATAGCCTACACCTGAAAAAAAAATTAGCCGTATTTTAATTAAAAGTTAGTGCCATGCAACTAACTGATCTTTCATTCATTTTCCTCTTATTATTTTCTGTCAAAGTTTTCCAAAACAATATAGTAACAAGGCGAGAAAAATTTGAGAGATAGCCATGTTCAATGAATGCATGATTACATCCATTAACTTACACTCTTTATTCCCATTCACAGAAGAAAAAGAAATAAAAAGAGCAAAGAAAAAAAATTAAAAGAAGGGGAGAGTGATACAGCATTTTTTAAAAGAAAGGGGATTTATTTTTGCATATTTCCTTCAATGCTCATCAGATGCTCCTTATAATATCAAAGGGCATCTTTTCCTTAGGATAGTGGTACTGATGGATACTGAGGTGTAATTTGGATCAAATAAGTTGTATAGTGATATCATTCCCAGGAATTATTTTATAAACCATAACTAGATAACAGAATTCTTTTCTTATTTTAGGACCAGAGAAGGAAACTATTACATTTTAGGCTCAATTATGCCCATAGATAGTCTTAAAATTCAAGGTTATAAGTCATAATCTTGGACACTAGTTAAATCATCCAGTAATAAAAATACATCCTTTCCCTGTTTTGAAGGATAACCCTGAGAAGTAAGGTCTGGTGGAAGACAAAGCTATGCAAGCACATATAAATCACAGTTATATTCTCATTGTAGTTGTGATATCTCTGCTTCCAACCCCTCCCTCTTTTCCTCTCAGGTAGATCCCAAGACTGGAACAAACACACTTTTCTTAAGTTTATCTACACAAACAGTTTAAAGCAATATTCAACTCTATAATCCTAATTTTATAAGAATTCCTCGATTGTGTTAAAAGCTGGGACCAATTGTACTGATGCATGAAAAGATAACTGACATCAATCAACCACTATGCCAAGATGAGAAATCTGGTAGTTTGGCTTCCAAAGCATTTATCTAATTCATATATCTAGGGAAGGGGTTGGGAGTGGGGGTTCAATCTATAGCAGGCCTTTGCATGTTCAAAATTTCTTGAATTATTTTATCTTAGATAAATCATTTGCATTTTATACTCTCTTTCATAACATAGCCCTATTAAGGTAGCATAAAAGTATTTGAAAACTTTTTGCCAGCTAAATCACTCATCTTCTTTTATTCCAAATCCCCATGTAAATTGGCACAATGGGAAGCTGCAGGCTCTTCCTCTGGTTTCAGTAACCCCTGTCCCACTGCTATGTATCCTTTTGGGAAACATGACTCTAAATCAGTCTGTTGTGTGTTATCCTTACAGTCAAAGTTTCATTTTCTTTGACTTAAAACAAAACCCTAACATAATTTCATGTATTGGGTGTTGAACCAGGAATTACTGACTTCAAAGTTACTATAACTCTCTTGCTTACCTCCTCTGTTAGAACCCAATTCTTATTTGAAACATTACATGGGGTCAGTTTCAATTTCTCTTGAGATTTCACTTGGGTAACACATACGACATAATTTTACCTTCCAATTCACTACCTGGTGAATTGTTCTGTACTACTGTTAAATTCACTGAGCCTACATTTAGGAAATGGGCCCAAAGAAAGAGGTAAAAAGGAGGTAAGGCTTCACACAAATCAAAAATGGGGAAGATGATTTGAAGCTATATTCCAAAACAGATCAGAATTTGCCTATTAGTTCTGGAGGCCTTTCACACACTCTCAAATTCCTGGGAAAACACAACACTATTAAAATCTCATATTACATGGCCATTCATTACCTTTTATACTATTATTGAAGCCCATCATTTCAGAAAGTCCTTCCCAAATGGTTCAGGGTGATACCAGGTTTCTGTCACTACCATTTAAATCATCAGACCAGAATATGATCCTTTGCTCTTAATTTAATTTTAATTTATGTCTGGTGGGAAACCCATCATCCAAATCCTCCCTTGAGCAGTTTTGAAAGATAGAATTTTAATTGGTGGGGTCAGAGGCATCAGTGGCCAGGAATCTGGGATCACATGTTACAGGTCTTGGTGGTGGGGAAGGAAGGAGAAGAGAGGAGTAAACTAAAGAGAAGAAAAAGTTATTTTGTTTAGACTTTATATCTTATATATAAAACTAAGGAGTAAAATGTATTTTTGGCTTAGCTCTTAATTTAAAGGAAAAAAAGAAACCTAAAAGTAGCCCCCTGCTGGTCACTCTAATTTCTACCCAATTTGGGTTTGTTTTTGTTTTAATTTATGGAAGTATAGTTGACATACAATGTGACATTCGTTTCAGGTGTACAATACAGTGATTTGACAACTCTATACATGATGCTCTGCCCATCACACGTGTGGCTACCATCTGTCACCATACAACACTATTACAATACCACTGACTTATGCTCTGCCTTTTATTCATGTGACCTATTTATTTCATAACTGAAAGCCTCTTTGCTTTCTACCCTTTTTGCTTCTTAAAAAAAAAAAAAAAGAAGAAGGAAGAAAAATCTCTTCCTGGGGCGCCTGGGTGGCTTAGTCCGTTAAGTATCTGCCTCCTGCTCAGGTCATGATCTCAGTGTCCTGGGATCGAGCTCGCATTGGGCTCCCAGCTCAGCACGGAGCCTGCTTCTTCTTCTCCCTCTGCTGCTCCCCCTGCTTGTGCTCTCTCTCCCTCACTCTCTCTCAAATAAATAAATAAAATCTTTTTTTAAAAAAAATAAAAATCTCTTTCCTTACCTATATTTAAGGCTTAAGTTAGCTCTCTATCATTATTTTTGATGTATTGTATCTCCCTTTAATTGGAATAAATGCACACATACCAACATAAATTCCTAAAGGCAATTTGTTAACATTGTTCTTTGTTCATAAGAAAAAAAATAGTCTTTTAAAAATATATATCTTGTTTTAAAGTTGCATTTAAAATTATATCACGAGTAGGGTGACTGGGTGGTTCAGTTGTTAAGCGTCTGCCTTCGGCTCAGGTCATGATCCCAGGGTCATGGGATCGAGCCCCGCATCAGGCTCCCTGCTCAGCGGGAAGCCTGCTTCTTCCTCTCCCACTCCCCCTGCTTGTGTTCCCTCTCTCACTGTGTCTCTGTCTGTCAAATAAATAAATAAATAAAATCTTAAAAAAAAAAATAAAATTATATCACGAGTAGATTTGTTTTTGTTATTTGTATCTTATCAGAGCAAAAGGCTTTTGTTGGTTATTTCAAATTCATGGAGGTCTTTAAAAATAAAAAATCAGGGTTTGGGGGCGCCTGGGTGGCTCAGTCGTTAAGCGTCCGCCTTCGGCTCAGGTCATGATCCCAGGGTCCTGAGATTGAGCCCCACCTCGGGCTCCCTGCTCCGCGGGAAGCCTGCTTCTCCCTCTCCCACTCCCCCTGCTTGTGTTCCCTCTCTCGCTGTGTCTCACTCTGTCAAATAAATAAATCTTAAAAAAAAAAAAATCAGGGTTTTATTCAAAATTATTTATAATAACTTTTTTTTTGGTCTTGTTCTAGAAAATTAAGGGTGGTATGCATAGCAGAAGTCCTAAGGCTATATCTGTTTCACTCTGTAACTGGAATCTCTGATGAAGTCATTCCATAGTCTTATTCTTTAGAAAATAGAACTTCTTAGGGCAGCCTGACCCAAGTGGCACAAGAATGTAAATAAAAATGATTGACTATTTCTCTCTTAACATAAAACAAATATTTTACTACATTGCATACTATAATGACCTCTCTTACAACCAACACAGAAATATTAACATCTATCATATACAATTAAATACTCAAAGCCCGTTTGTAAGTGCAGCAGTAGAAATGACATCACTTACATTTAGTTACATTTTCAAAAGAAAGCATGATGAATGGAACAGAAGGATTCTCATAGAGAGCTTGGGCCCTGTGACAGTGAAAGAAAGTGATTTCAGAACAAACTACCTCTAACATTTAACTGCGTTTTGCTCCAGTCTCTGCTGAGTGAAACATTTGGGCAAGTAGGAAAAGACAGTTTCTTTGGTACTGACTTGGCCTTTGTGCAGACTTTCTGTTACATGACTGACCCCTTCCTCATCCCTCCCGTCACTGAGTCTCAGGAAGTGCCTACAGGGCCATTTGACATCCTCTCTGTTAGACCAGGGATGAGTCGGGTACTCGCAGGCCGGCTCATGAGTCAATTTTAAGAACGTTACTATTCTCCATAATACCCTTGACCTCTCAGAGTTGGTGATGTGTGATAAAGGTTGCCAGGACACACTAAACTCTTCCTGAGACAGGGTCCAGTCAACAACTTTATGGCAGGCCTTCTGGACTAAACTTTGCCTAACGCCAACAAGCTAGCTGGTCATGAGACAGTCAGGGGACTGGGAATGTATCGCTTGACTAGATTCCCAGATTGATAACAAGACGGGTGAGCAGCTGTGTCATCCGGGAGGTTCAAAAGTCCAGGTTACATTCACGGGCAACTACTACAGCTCCCCTTCCTGGGTCCTCAAGTTCTTCCACCAACCAAAGCCCAGTAGGGGGCACCTTTCCAAAGCTAACCCTAAGAAACCATAGCCTGCCCAGCTCAAAGCCCAGTGAAAAGGCAAGGTTCTCTAAGAGTCATGAGACAGGTGGAAAAGTCCCTGCAGCTGGCTGGCACTGTAACAGAAAGGGTCTCATGGCCGTGTGAAAAGGACGTCAGGAAAGAATGTGAGAGTCAAGCTAGAATCTGCAAGTCAAAGCCGAGAGGATAGATAGAGAATAATGATTTCTCTATGCTTTTGTTGTTTTGTTCATTTGTTTGTGAAAACAGCAGTTCTGTCTCTGGGCTGACTTCATCCCTGCTCTTTAAACGGCTGGATGGTTAAGTGAAACCTTCCATTGCAGAGATGCTCCTGTTGGGGGCAATATTGAACCTGGTCAGGGAAGGGCTTTCCTCCTGGCGGTGGCTTCCCTGTGCCCCACACCGTGGCCTTCAGAGAGATGACTTCACTGTCCTTACCAGGAAAAATGCCAGCACACTTGAGAGTTGGACTGAGCCAGTAAAGTAGCCCCTGAGACACCCTGGGTATGTCTTTGGCAGTTCCTGTTTACTTTCCTGAGGAGAGATTACGAGAAGGAAATAAGATCACATTTTTAAGTGTTTTCATGATGCATGTTATCACTGAAATGAAATACTACTCTAAATCAAACAACCTTAAAGTGAAGCACAATTTGAAGATGTTTAATTAATCAAAATATTCATTAATAAAAAATAAAACACATTCTATGAGTGTTTTAGAGGGTATATAACAGCATATACTCACAAATACTTAAATACAGGCACTATATTTGGCAGAGAAAATCTTAAACTTCTCAGAGGTCTTCATTATACTGGAAAGTTTCGGGGCAGAAATAGGATTTTAATAAAACAGCTTTACTTGGGCGCCTGGGTGGCTCAGTCGTTAAGCGTCTGCCTTCAGCTCAGGTCATGATCCCAGGGTCCTGGGATCGAGCCCCACATCGGGCTCCCTGCTCGGCAGGAAGCCTGCTTCTCGCTCTCCCACTCCCCCTGCTTGTGTTCCCTCTCTCGCTGTCTCTCTCTGTCAAATAAATAAATAAAATCTTTAAAAATATATATATATAAAAAATAAAACAGCTTTACTTAATCATAGAAAAAGCAAATAAGATGATTTTCTAAACTCTGAAGGAAAAACAGCTATATTAGACTATAAACTGCAAATGCCTTCCTCATTTCAGACTTTCATCTTAGGACAATATTGCCTGCCTTAGTAACTGTGTAATATTAAGAGGAAATAGCATAAAACATGGGAAAATTTTATATTTCCACACATACATATATGTAAATCTATAGAGAGAGAATCTAATAAACCTGTATCAAATCAGTGTTTTAATACTGATTGGAATAGCTTAGGAGTTTATATTAATAGAAAACAATCTTGATTTACTAAAATTTTAGTATTTATGTCTATATATAGACATATATATAGAGAGAGATGTGTTTCTCCCTATTTATGTGTATGTGAATATGTAGACATAAATACTAAATATATATATATACACACATATTCACATACACATAAGTAGGGAGAATGCCATGTGACAACGAGAGCAGAAATTAGAATTTTACAGGGGCGCCTGGGTGGCTCAGTCGGTTAAGCGACTGCCTTCGGCTCAGGTCATGATCCCAGAGTCCTGGGATCGAGTCCCGCATCGGGTTCCCTGCTCAGCAGGGAGTCTGCTTCTCCCTCTGACCCTCCCCCCCTCTCATGCTCTCTCTCTTATTCTCTCTCTCAAATAAATAAATTAAAAAAAAATCTTAAAAAAAAAAAAAGAATAGATTTGTTTGTTTGGGGTGCCTGGGTGGCTTAGTCGGTTAAGCGACTGCCTTCGGCTCAGGTCATGATCCTGGAGTCCCTGGATCGAGTCCCGCATCGGGCTCCCTCCTTGGCAGGGAGTCTGCTTCTCCCTCTGACCCTCCCCCCTCTCATGCTCTCTCTCTCTCTCATTCTGTCTCAAATAAATAAATAAAATCTTAAAAAAAAAAAAAAGAAATTAGAATTTTACAGCTATAAGCAAGGAACCCCAAAGATCACCAGTGAAGCACCAGAAGCTAGAAAGATGCCAGGGAGGAATCTACTAGAGGTTGCAGAGGGAGCATGGCCCTGCCAACACCTTTTCAGACTTCCAGGCTCCAGACCCCTGAGATAATACATTTTTGTTGTCTGAAGCCACCCATTCTCCAGTACTTGGTGTTGGCGGCCATAGGAAACTAATCAAGATGCTGTGGAGCAAAACTTTAGTCTTCACTCAACATTTTCTTTTTTCTTTTTTTTTTTAAGATTTTATTTATTTATTTGAGACAGAGAGAATGAGAGACAGAGAGCATGAGAGGGAGGAGGGTCAGAGGGAGAAGCAGACCCCCTGCCGAGCAGGGAGCCCGATGCGGAACTCGATCCCGGGACTCCAGGATCATGACCTGAGCCGAAGGCAGTCGCTTAACCAACTGAGCCACCCAGGTGCCCTCACTCAACATTTTCTTAAAATGCTCTTGTCCATAGGTTTTCAACACCCCATATTATTCCAGGAGTCCTGCCACACACTTTTCAGCACTCTTCACCCTGTTTCTCACATTCTCATGTTCCTTGTTAGAGCCTCTCTAGTTCATGTCTACAACGTGAACCTCTCGAAAGCTCCATGGGCCGACCTACTGGCCATCTTTCCCTGCTGCACGCCAAACTCAATAATATTCAGAAGCCTCACCTACCCTTTCAGAGTTATCCATTCTTTCATCCATGTTCCTTAGGCTAATGTTCCCTGCGAGGGCTGCAATGAGGCTTCTTAGCTCCTCTTGTTTTTATGATATCCTTAAGAATAAGAAATACCTCTTTGTAAATCCCCATCCCAAAGATGAGTCGGAAAAGTCTGGAACGCTCCATTTTGGCATGTTTTCCCTTCACTTCTTCCATTGCTGTCATTGGCTGGCAGTGAAGTCTGAACCTCCTACAGCCCAGGATTACTTCCAAAGGGGCCTCAATATGAGAATAAGCCTTTCTTCCTCTCTTTTGGTCCCAGGTGAAGGGCAGGAAACCAGTCAGACGAAGATGTCCATGGGAAGGCTACAGATCAGACTAAGATGAGGAAACAGAACAAAGCAGGGAGTGCCTGCTGTGGAGGCCACCAGGAAGGGATCCACCTCTGTTCAGCATCCCAAATTCCTTTCTTTTGCAGCTTTAAACTGAATTTTATCCTGCTCTGGAACAACTTGAACAGTTTAATAAAGTTCTGAACTATCAAGAAAAAAATCTTATTGTATTTATTTATTTATAATTTTTCAAGTGAACCCTTTTTTCCATAAATGGAGGGAGGGAAATCAATGACCAATTTTGGATTTGGGCAGTGCCAACCATGACGATTTTTCAAAACTAGAACATTGGGATATAATCCAGCTGTCTATTATGAGGGTTTCCCAAACCAGCTAAAATTAAAAAAAAAAAAAAAATTCTATGGTTTGGTATCCAGAAAATAACATTTTATGTAAAAACAGAAACGTTCTTTTTGAGGCATACACATCAGGAGAATTGGTAAGTTTAGGGTCTAAACAAAGACTTAACATGAATTTTACAAAGGAAAAGAACAGATCATTAAACTACTGTTGAAATTTTTTTTAGTTACTGATACTTCTCATCATCACTAGAATACCAAAATGGTATGGTTTTAAAGTAATGAGACCCATCTTTATCCGTTTGTGATAAGTACCTGAGTATCACACATGTATACTATGCCTTCTGGTGTGGGCCCCCTTCCTGAGTCAGAGCTGGCTTGGTGTGTACTCACATGAGGGGAAGGGATCTCTCGAGAGCTTCTTCATAAGGCACTATTCCCACTCATGACCTAAGCACCTCCCAAAGGCTCACTTCCTAATACTATCGACTTTGGGGGTTAGGATTTCAACATATGACTTTTGTGGGGGGACACAAACATTCAGACCATAGCAACCATAAAAGAAGCTATAAATAAATAAAAATACATGTTTTAGTGAAGCCACAGTGCTGAACAAATGTGATTTTTCCTCAAATTATTTTATAGATTAAATACAACTCCAGCAAAAATATTTTAATTATTTTAATTTGACAAACTATTTTTTTTAATTATACAGGTGAGAACTGCCAAAATATTTTTGAATAAGAAGAGTAATGGGGAGAGGACATTTTTTCATAGTATCAGAAATACTTAAAGGATAGAGTAATTAAAACAGTATGCTGGAATAGATAGATAAATCAATGGGGAAAAAACAAGCTCAACAATAAATTCAAATATTTATAAAATGGCAGTAAATGGTAAAGTTGGAATTGTAAATTATTGGGGAAATGTTGGGTTGTTATTAAATAAATTGTGCTAGGAAAAATGGCTCAATATTTTGTGGTAAAGAATGTAAAGATACATTCCAGCTGAATCAAAGAGATAGATGTAGAAAAATGAAAACATGAGAAAATAGAAGAAAATATACCTAGCTATTTATGTGACCTGACTGAGAGAAACTAAGTATTAATCCAAAGCGAGAACCTGCAAAGCAGGGCTTCACAGTGTGGTTTATTAACCACTTCATTTAGAATCAGCTGGGTTATATACAAGCAACAGTTGGTAGGGCTACTGCAGAGAATTAATGAATAATACACCCCGACCAACAGGGCCCAGGAATCTATGTTTTAATGAACACACTGAGACATTCTGATGCACATTAAATTCGAGAACCACTTCCAGGCAGAATAAGATGGGTAGATTTACTACACAGATATGGATATTTCTATAAAATACACAAAATCAAGAGTCAAAAGAATATGTGGCAAAAAAAATATTACAACATTACATAACAAAGGGTTGAAAAATAAGACATCAACAAAAAAAATTAGAAAAGAGAAACAGACTTTCTCAAAGGAAAAGCAGGTAAAGGATGGGAATAGGCAATTCACAAATAGAAGAAAAGGATGAATAAGCAGATACAAAAAAATAGTCAATTCTCACTTGCAAAATAAAACCAGATGCAGATTCCTTTACAAATTGAGAAAGATGTTTTTAAGTGTAATGGCTAGTGTTGGCAAATGAACTTGTCCTTCTCAAATATCATGTGAGAGTTTCATGTGATATGGTTTTGCAGGAGAGCTATTCAGCAATATGAATCATGTCTAACAATTATTAATATCTTCTGACCTAGTAATTTCTCTCTTTGAGAGTTATCCTGAGGAAATAAACAGACCTGTAACAAATATTTATGTACAAGGATGAATAAATAAAAGCAAGGATTAATGAACTCTTATGTACAACAATGAGAAGTGAAAGTAACAAAAATCCCTCAAAGAGAAGTTTTTCATATATTACTTGATTTGGAATATGCTCATGATATAATTTTAAATGGAAAAGATCAGGACACATAACATTTCTCAGCTATATGATTCCAAGGTATTTTTTGGTTTCATTTTGTTTTTATTTCTTTGTTTTTATTTATTTATTTATTTATTTATTTATTTATTTATTTATTTATTTATTTATTTATTTATTTATTTATTTATTTACTTTAAGTAGGCTCCATGCCCAGTGTGGAGCCCAGTACAGGGCTTGAACTCACGACCCTGAAATCAAGACCTGAGCTGAGATCAGTAATCCAACACTCAACTGATTGAGCCACCCAGGTGCTTCTGATTCTATGTTTGTATTTTTTTTTTTTTTTTTGGAAAGGTACTGGGAGGGGCACCTGGGTGGCTCAGTCAGTCAGACAACCGACTCTTGATTTCAGCTCAGGTCATAATCTCAGGGTCCTGGGATTGAGTCCGTGTCAGCCTCCACGCTCAGTGAGGAATCTGCTTGAGAATTCTCTCTCTCCTTCTGCCCCTCCCCCAGCTTGCACACATGCTTGCTGTCTCTCTAAAATAAATAAATGAATCTTTAAAAAAAGAAAGAGGGGCGCCTGGGTGGCTCAGTCGTTAAGCGTCTGCCTTCAGCCCAGGTCATGATCCCAGGGTCCTGGGATTGAGCCCCACATCGGGCTCCCTGCTCCGCGGGAAGCCTGCTTCTCCCTCTCCCATTCCCCCTGCTTGTGTTCCCTCTCTCGCTGTGTCTCTCTCTGTCAAAATAAATAAATAAAATCTTTAAAAAATAATAATAAATAAATAATAAAAAATAAAAAAAGAAAGAAAAGATACTGGGAAAATGTGATTCTCAGAGAACTTTAATAACATACAATTGTTTCAATCTTCTTCATTCTTTTCTTAATTTTCCCAGTTTTCTGCAAAGGAAATATATTACTTTGTTGACTAAAAAAAAAAAACAAGAAAGAAGTAGTTTAGCTATTTCTTCAAACAATGCTGGCATGACATAACATTTTTTTAAAGCTTTCATTTAGAAGTACATTCTGGACTGTTCAAGCCATAAGCACACATGCACAAAAATAGTCTTATTTTTTATAATTACTGCCTTTTGGGGAGTCAAAAATTCAGATAGTGCTATGGACTGAACTGTGTCCCTCAAAAAATGCATATATGAAATCCTAATCCCCAATATAACTATATTTGGAGATAGGTCCTTTAGGAGAAAATTAAGGTTAAATGGGGTTATAAGAGTGGGGTCCTAATTCAATAGGACTGGTGGTCTTTAAAAAGGGAGTGAGAGTCCTCTCTCTCTGCTCACACACCAAGAGAAGGCCATGTGAACACACAGTGACCAGGTGGTCTCCTAGAAGCCAAAAGAAGAGGCCTCCGAATGAAACCTGTCTTGCCAGCATCTTGATCTTGGACTTCCCAGCTTCCAGATCTGTGAGAAATAAATGTCTCTTGTTTAAGCTACCCAGTCTATGCTATTTTATTGTGGCGGCCTGAGCTGACTAATACAGAAACTCTTGCAATCTTATCATCCTACTTGGTTTTAAACAAGTCTGTCAGTTTGCAAGATTCAAATCCACTTACCAAGAAAGCACTTTATGGACAATAATAGAAATGTGCTTTTTGAAAGAAAAAAAAGCACTTCCAGGGGTGCCTGGGTGACTCAGTTGGTTAAGCAGTTGACTCTTGATTTCAGTCCAGCTCTTGATCTCAGGGTCATGAGTTCAAGCCCTGCATTGGGCTTGGAGCTGGGCTTGGAGCTGGGCATGGAGCTACTTAAGAAAAAGAAATAAAACAACAACAAAAAACACTTTCTTGAGAAAATCATCTTACAAAGAAAGAGACTACTCAGAAGGGAATGCCATCCATCATTTGGGTATATTCTATTTACTTATTAAACAATCTGATTCCATTTTTTTGGGAACAGATTAAAAGAGGTTCAGAGTTGCTGACTGCTGGCTTTTAAACCTTTCTTCAATGACTTCGCTGATTTGCCAATGGTGAAATCTTTGGATATTGATTATTAAATTTAGAATTGATCTCAAATAAATGTTAATAATCCTATATTTTAGTTTTCATCGGAGTAGGTAGAAAAACAAAGAAGCTTTCAAACAGGCAAGTGTTACATATAAGCTGTCTTGTAAAATCATAAGCACCAAAAACAAACATCTTAATGTTTAAGATTTCTGTTTTTAACTTCTATTTTTATTTTATTTTACAAAAAAAAAGAGAGAGATTCTATTATTTCTAACATATTCTATTTCATGTGAGAATAAATAAACTTTTTGGGTCTAGGTCCACTCCTTAGGAGAAACATCAAGCACTTTTTAAAAGCTGGGTGCCTAAACCCTCATCTCCTACCTCTCCACAAACAATTACTTTTTTCTCCACGCTTTATTGACAATGAAGTCTAGATCCATAGTTAAACATATGCACACAGAGATACATCTCTGTATATATTAGCATGAATTCATGTTATATGTGTGTGTGTGTGTAATTTTTATCTGCTTGGTTTAGGGCCCAAGTATCTATTCATTTTTCAGAAAACTTTAGGAAGTATTTATTTTTGGAAAGGCATGTAGAACAACACACCACAATCTGGGTTAGCCAAATTTTGAAGTAGCCAATAGCCCTATATGGAAAGTGGCTACCCTATTAGCACAGATTACATAAGCGTGTTTATTGTACTAACTTGCACTTTTCTGTAGGTTTTTAAATTCTTTTTTTTTTTTTTAAAGATTTTATTTGACAGAGAGAGACACAGCGAGAGAGGGAACACAAGCAACAAGCAGGGGGAGTGGGAGAGGGAGAAGCAGGCTTCCCACCGAGCAGGGAGCCCGATGCGGGGCTCGATCCCAGGACCCTGGGATCATGACTTGAGCCGAAGGCAGACGCTTAACGACTGAGCCACCCAGGCACCCCTGTAGGTTTTTAAATTCTTAAAGTAAGAAGTTGGAGGGAAAAGACATGTAGAAACATTTCCGATTACATGCCTTCTGCTTTAGTTTACTCTTTCTAATCCCAGCTGATACATGTTTCATACACATTTTTGCTTTTCAAGCAGTGGTATCCTCACAGGACCATGTTATGATCTTTCCATCCTTTGCATGGTTTCATGGCTCTCAAAAAATGATGTCACATAATAAGCAAACTAACCACTAGTGACACTAAAATGAGAAAAGCGTCCTTGGCATGGCTCAAAAAGCCATATGTATAATTTTTAAATCTGTGCTTTAATTTCTGGTTCAGTGAGAGAGATGGCAACTTGTGTGATTGCTCCCCCAACAAGTACCTGTTGGTCTTATCATGAACGAGAATCACAGCCCTGCTCTCTGGTTCTCAGAGGCAGAGTCCTCTCCAACCTGATCTGTCTCCTCTGACAAGGTGACGGATTTTAGCTTGTCCAAGAAAAGATAACTCCCAGTGCTCCTTGCTTAGAAAAACAAAACAAAACACAATACACATTCTCCTTCCAAGGAGATGTTGAAAGAAGACTGGAGTAAAATGAAGTCTGTAAAGAGCTTTCATTTTCAGCTGGGTCTCCCTTTAGTTTTGATGCCGAGTACAAGCCTGGCTTGAGTGATGGTAGCAACAGGTTGGATGTCCCCATCTTGCTCACCTCACTTATTTTGACAACAGCTTCTTTTCAGTGATGAGAAATCAGTTCTACTCTCCTCCGTGTACTTAACAAAAATATGGGTTGTTTGTTGGTAGGGTGTTCACATTTTTTTGTGATCCAGAATGCTAAAGCTTAGGGGATAGGAAAAATGTGGAGAAACAGATTTTACCAGGGGGTGTGGGGTGTGGGGTGGGGAGGAATCAGCAGTAATGCAGCTACCCTAATTTGAATAGAATAAAGCCAGTACTTGTACTTCTTGGTCCATTCAAATGCCTTTCTGGCATACCTGAGTTCTTGCAGTTTCTGAGAATCTAAATTAGAGACAAGAAAATTTTGTAATTGTTTTAGAACTCAAAACTGCTGTGCAGGATTGAGTTGAAGTATCAGAGAGGTCCTTGTGGAAGAGGAAGGAAGTGAGGGATATTTTGTTAAGCCAGTTATCAGCTGCATAGCCAAATTTTCAAGATTAAATTTTAGCTCCTCAAATGAAAAAAGAACAAAAGCACTTTCTCCTGATTCAGAAAAAGTTGTTTAAATGTAAGAAAAACTTTAATTTGTGAGTGGATAAGATATGCAGTTATTAAATCTTTACAATTGTATTAGTATTCTCCACTAAGAATATGTAAAATATATGCATACGTATATACATTTGGTTTCAAACTTAAAATCTAAAGGCAATCTTTGCACCCTCTCTATTTATATCTTTTGTAAATTGAATACGACATATAATATTTATTCAGATTATTTTCTCTTATTCAATCTCCAGTGAAGAAAAATACAATTTTCTCCCTGAGGAAGCAGAGATTTCACAGTGGCTTTAATAAAATCAATCAGTTTCACCACTAGATATAGAATATTTCCCTTGGGGTCACCAAAAGCTGAAGTTGATTTGTCTTCATCAAAGCAGACAAGTTGTTAAATGAAAGAATCATTATAAGAATACTCCCCACTAACTGAACTAAGAGAGAGGAATGAATGAAAGGAACTTGACATACAAACACCCATGTATTCCTTTTCTCCTCCTCTCTCCCTTGCCCTGCTTTCCCCCCAGTACCATCTGCAGAGGTGGCCATACTGAGAAGGCACCTCAAGTCTGTTGAGAGATACTGAAACTTGAAAGGAAAGGAAATCTAAAAGTACAAATATAACACGTTGAACATCTTACGGCCTTAAGATTTCATGTTATTGCCTTAAGGTTCCTTTGTCTCCTTTCCCTGTGTCACGTTCTCTGTCACTAGCTGTGGGCCTGGTTCTCTCTCACACATGCTCACCCAGAGGGGCACACACATTGATACCTTGTGGGGATTTCTTATTTAAAGCCATTCCTTCTCCAAACTGATCAAGACCTGGATCTATGAAACGAGCACTTCCTGACATTTAAAATAAACAATCTGGGAGAGCAATTTAAACGAATATGAGGAATCTACCAAAACTTAATAACAAGGGGACACATAAGGAGGATGCAAAAGCAGGAAGCTTTCTTTTAGCACTTCCTCGTGTCAGAAACAGAAGTGGCAAGTATGGCATACTCACGAAAAACTTTTAAAATGTAATAGTTTCAGTTTCAAACTTCGTCCCAAGACATGTAGGCACAACAACACTAATATAGATCTTTATTCTGTATACCGAACATAAACACTCTACCAGAAGTCTTAAGATATTTCCTGAATAAAAAATATTTTTTCTCCCTTAAGGCTAAGCCCTATGGGTAAGCAGAAAACTTGTAAAACCGGTTCTACCAGCAAACTATAAAAACTTCATGCCCTATTTACCACATTAGAAGAAAGCAACGTTCTCCTTTTTTTCTCATTCTTGTTTTAGCCTGAACACATGGCTTTCTCTGAAGCTATGCCAGGTTCAGATCAGATACTATTAGGGCAGTGATGACTGTGGGTTATTGCACACACTCCCCCTCATGGCTTCTCCTTTGAGATCCCTTTAAAGTTTCTATCGGGTCCTGTATTCGTGCGAATGTGTATGTGGGAGCACCTCTGGAGGATATTAAGTAGTTGTATCATCGATAAATGTCTCGGTGATGCTTATCTCTCTCTTTTTTTGGATTCTAGCATTCAAGACTTTTGAGATGACCTACTAAGATAAAGACTTAAGTGACAAGTGTTAAAGAGAAAAGACACAATTTGGCTGGAAAAGATTTAAGAAGAAAACACAGAGGTTACTTTCTGCAGTGTCCAGGGTGAACATTCAGCAGTGCTTCTTTTAGAACCCTTGCTGGATTCTTTGTGTTTAATTCACTGTAATGATTAGCAAATCAAACACGAAGAACTGAGAATTCATTAGCTCGTGATATCCAGTGAGTTCTGCATACTCAATAAAGGTTTTGTGTAGTTAAAAAAAATGGGGGGGAGGGGAGATTTTTCTGGTTCTATTTTTTTGACATTTTTATTCCCCTCTCATTTCTAAGCATGTGTAAACATCTCTGTAGTACAACTCTTGCCTCCACAACTGCGTCCTCCAGCCTTGACCTACCTCTCTTTCATTCTTCTCTCCTGTTCTCCTAACCTCCCCCTCCCCATCAAATATCTGATGGAGAGAGGGAATAAAGTCAGGTTTTGATAATGTTCAGTCTCATCACCAACCCAGGCTTGAGTGCTCTTGAAGTTTTCCCTAGTAAAATCAAGTAGCCATCCATCTCAACCAAGCAGGCTAACCTACTGAAGTAAATATCCTGAAAACATAATGGCTGAAATAAAATAGAAGTGGATTTATCTCTCAAGTAATAATCTGAGTGAGGGGGCAGTGAAGGGGTTCTGCTCCACTCAGTCATTCAGGAACCAACCCAGAATGAGGGTGGTCCTTCCACGGTCAACCCGTGGCTTCTAAGGTTTGTCTTATCATCACTATTTCAGCTGTGAGAAAGACAAATGAGCTATAGGAGTGAGCGCGCAAATTTTCAAGGCAAAGCTTGAATGGCATCTATCACGTTTGCTCATACTTCATTGGAGAGAGCTTAGTCTTATGGCCACAACTAGCTGCCAAGGGAGTGGGAAAATATAGTCCATGCCTGGGCAGCTTTGTCTCAGTTATGACTCTATCTTACTATGGAAGCAGTGGAACACAGAGTTGGGTGGACAACTTGCAATCTCCACCCTAGCCTCTAAACCTTTTCATGTCTTAAGATCCATGAGGATACAATAAAGGTTCAAGGATCAATTGTCCTGGATCCTTTGGAGAACAAACTTACATTGGCTTACATTAGTCATCCGCAGTGGAAATGTATTTGCTTGATGAAATGTTAGGGTTCTTTTATGAATTATTATACACATATGTGTTATGAGAATAAAATGAGAGAATTTTAAAAACTGGAAAAGTTAAGTGTTATATACTACAGTGTTAGAAATTAAATTGAATTATTCTTTCATTGTTCAAATCTAAGAAGGAGTTTGAGCCTATGAAACCAGTCAGTGCCCAACATTTCCATAATCAAATATAATGACTAGCCAGTATGAAGCTGACTTCAATCATCCAATGTCATAGCTCTAAGAACATCAAAACTGACTAGCATTTTGGTAGTGTCACTGAGTTTGGAAGATCAATGAAGTTTGAAGGCAAAATATAGTGTGGAATCCTAGAGAATGTTAAGACCACCAGTGAATGAACCCTGGATACAGAACATTCAGAAGAAGACTTAAGTTTTGTCCAGGGAGTACAGACAAATCAAAGTAGGAGGATAAACAAGAAACAGAGCAACAGAGCAAGCCCCCTTCACTGGGACCACACAAAAATGCAGATCATAGTAGAATATAATATATTGGCTAGACCCAGTTTTTAAGAACACTATAGTAAGGATACAGAACTCTATGACCAATCCCGCATAACAGCCCTGATCAATACTCTGATATGTCATGTAAAGAGAACAGCTAAGGTTAGGTAATGGAGGTCCCTTGACCCATTGACCTTGTTCCGGCATTAGAGAGTCAACATTTTGCCATTAAATGTCAGATCAATTCCCAATGATTTAAACATTACCCAGAAGTCTCTGGCTTCCTGGAATCTTTCACTTAAAAAAAACCTCCAAACACTACCATTTTCGAGAGCCTAAGGAATTATTATTTACTACATGAACTTAATCCATCTTTTTAGCATTCTTGTCTTAATTGGTTGCCAGTATTTATAAAGCAGAACCTCTGATTAAAAAAATACTATATTATTATTATTTTCAGTGTATGTTTATACCTATTTTTTTATGTCCAAGGAATAATTTTTCTCTCTGGTAGTCTCATAAACAACTTACCACAGACTGATCATTTTCTCATACAGCCTTTTCCAGAATTATTCTGTTACAATTATGTATGAAAAGGTTTTTCTCCTTTTGGATCAGGTATGCCCCATGTTTAATTTATCCTTTATCCCATATTATACCTTGCATTTGGTAGACGTTCAATACAACAATTAGTAAAATTTTGGCCCAACTGTATCTTTCTCAATTCAAGGCGGTAGGAGGTAAAAGGGAGGACCATCCATATGGCTACCATAAAGTTATAGGGAACCTCTTACTTTTCCTCTCAGGAGTAAAGTGGATCGGTCTCTCTGGCCCTCGACAAGAAGAATCAAATCTAGTTTTTCCATAGGCCACGAAATGTCGGAGCGTCTCTGGGAGCATGCCCTCTGCCCATGTCCTCGATAAACAGGCATTAAGCAGTGATCATTCCTAACTTGCTCTTTCCTATCTCAGAGATCACCAGAAGACCCCTGTGTCCAGAGATTGACATGTCTTTGTGATGGCCGTGATACATGTCATTTGACTGACGATTGCATAAATAAATGGGGCAACAACTGCCATCCCTAGATACCAACCAATCTCCCACTGGCATCTGCCTGCCTGATGGCGTTCCTTCGTTAGGTGCGACACACCGTAATCTAAAAGAGCGCCTAATTTAGATGCTAGTTCACTTTCGGAGCTGCCGGCGAAAAGAAGGCAGAAGACTGCAGCTCCCTCGGTGCCCAGCCTCCCACTTCCATGGTGCCCCGCTGTACAACGACTGCTGTCTTGCCTGACCAAGCTCCACCAAGGGCTCCGGAGCGCCTGGCGCTTGTGAGGATACTCGACTAAATTTAATGACCACAAGTTGACTTATGCTTGCCAGCTGGGCACATCAAACCAAAGAAGTAATAGCAGACAAAGAGAGGGGATCTATTTTACCTAACTGCATGGAGGAAGGAAACAAAGAAGAGGGCTTTTTCGCTGGTGTGGTTTTCCAGTCTCTTCCTCAGTGTCGGTGCCAATTCAAATGTTCGTGCCGAAAGAGGCAATATTGCCAGGGACGACAGACGACTGCAGAGAATGCATCAGCCTTTGGCTGCCTCTGGAGGCAAGGTCTTAGCTTTTCAGCTGAGTTGGGACTGTGGGGGTGTAGTTAGCATCGGCAAAGGCCACTTACCGCACACCGCTCTCGGTTAACCTACGGAGGGGCCGGAGCAGCTGGGAAATGGGGCGGAGCCGGGCGGGGGAGAGGCTTGGCGGCCCTTGGGAGCGCTCAGACTCTCCCACCTGCAGGGGGGGTTAGTGGGCCTGGTTGAGGAGAGTCTTCACTGCAGACAACTCACATACTGAATTATTTATCACGGACTCTCTGGGTTGTGCTTAACCCTCTGTTCTTCTCCCATCGCCTTAAGGTACAGAAAATTAAAAAAAAAAAAAAAAAAAAAAAGGAAATTACTTTGAAAAAATAAAATTATCATCACTTCCCTGAATCGAGCCACCTAGAATTTGCTGTAGCCCATCATTGAGAATAGTGGCATAAACCTTTATTTATTTATTTATTTTTAAGTTTCACAAGCGCAATATATCTTGTTTGCATTGTAATGTTTTCCATTGCAGGGGTAGTTGGTGGACAAGATCCAGTCCTTTATTTATTTCCTTTCTAGATGATGACGAAGGTAAGTGCCAATGAGGCAGTATTACTTATTTCATGATGACAGTCATGCTTTGCTTGGTGACCTGTGACCTCCTTCCTCAGGGGATCTTGAGGTTAACATGACTGTACTTGGGACATCTACCCAGGAAGGAATGCATTCAAGACTAGAAAATGTGGGAGAAATTTAGCGAATCAATAGGGCTTACTGAACAGAGAAAAAACTGGGTGATTTTGCCCACCAAAACCTGGGACTGATAGTTATTTGCAGCCCACAGGTCTGCAACTTTATTTATTTATTCCTTTTAAGATTTTATTTATTCATTTGAGAGAGAGAGCACACAAGCAGGGGGAGAGGCAGAGGGAGAGGGAGAAGCAGGCTAGGAGCCAGCCAGGAGCCTGATGTGGGGCTCCATCCCAGGACCCAGAGATCATGACCTGAGCTGAAGGCAGATGCCCAACCATCTGAGCCACTCAGGCACCCCAGGTTTGCAACTTTAATCGCCTATTCAGGCATCCTCACATCAGTGCAGTCCCTTGCTCAAATATTAATCGCCAGGGGCCGGTGGAGGGGTAGAAGGACCAAAGGAGGTGGTAAAGGAGAAGTAAATTAGTTGAAAGCAGCTGAGAGGGGCTGAGGAGTTGGGTGGGTAAACATCTGTGATGGGATGGGAGTCAAATACAGCTGTTAGCACTTGAACCAGACAGTGACCCTGGACCCTCTGCTTCCAGGCCAAGCACACAGCCTCGGGCCAGACAGCCATCACGCTCTCCCTCCCCTCCAGCTGGCTCCGTCAGAGGGTCTCAGGCAGGATCCTACAGTCACCTCTCCCTTGCTTATTGGGACCAGGAAGCAAGAAAATTGTGACTCACCCCCCTCCAAACTTGCCACATCCAGCTCAGTACCAACTCCCGTGCTGGGCAGGCACACTGGGAGGGTCTCTTTTGTATAGGAAAAGAAGGACAGAATGTTGGAAGGGAACTCTCCTTGACAGATGGGAATGAGAGTGCTGTGAGTAACTAACTGGAGGCAATAAAGGTGTTAGCAAACAGCAGGAGGGAAGAGTGGGCCCCGAGGAAGACTGGCTCTCCAGCAGGCTCCGTGTGTTTTTCAAGTGCCAGGGAGAACAGCCTCTCTAAGCATGGGTATTAACAGCATGTGGCTCTGGCAGATTCACCACGTACTCATTGACTTTCTCTGTATCACAAGCATTGGCTGGGTCCCCTCCAACTGAGGGGGCTTGAGGGGCTACCGTCACTTTCTCACCTTCATTTCTAATGCCTTCCCCCCCCCCACCCATCGCTCCTTTCTTTGTCCCAGTTCTTTTGTTCTCCTCCCTGTCCCTTATGCCTCTTTACATGATATTCCTCTTTTCCTTTGGGATTTCTGTCTATTCTTAAGGAGAGCCTCATCATCAGTGTCAAGCCCCGCATGATATGCCAATTACCCGCAAGTCACAGTCATCTAGAGCTATCCTCCGTGTTAAGAAAACTCAGCTGTTGCTGAGAATTGTATGTCTATACAGTGCTTAAACATGCATCGTAGCAAGGATTCTCGAACCGAAAATGTTCTAACAGAACAGTCTTGGATCACCTCCTCCCAACTACCTTCCATTTTACAACCACGCAAATTATGGCTGGAAAAGTTAAATGAGTTCCTAAGATTATACCATCAATAGAGTAAAGGGGTCACTAGGACCCAGGCCTCTTGACTCCCGATCCAGTGATTTTTTTCCATTTTATGAATTTTAATGTAACAATCTCGACCCCTTTGCTGCATATGGAAATAGTCCTTCCCCCCAGTCATGTTTGAATCCCTCCACCACTAAAACAAGTACAGCTAATGAATCAGGGATGCTTTTTGTTCTCCTATTAATTGTCTGACCTTAAGGAAATCACTCACCTCCCTGGTTCTCACTATTCTCCTTCACAACTGAGCAGGCTAGAAAGATCGTTGAGGGTTGCTTCTCACTCCAAGATGCGATGACACTTCAGGCTTTACTTATTTCTTCCGAATACCTGTCATTTCTAGGTAAAGAGAGTTCTCAATTCTTTCTGCTAAAAGAGGTTAAGTAAATAAAAAGGAAAGTTCGGGCCATGCTTTTGGCCTAAATTATAACTTTGTGACCAGAGATGAAGGAAGTTAATAGCAATAAGAAAGCTTCCAGGGTCTACCATTTACAATTTAAATACTTTACTTGGAAGGTTAAAAGTTCAAAGTTGAGTCATAGTCTGAGGTGGCTCTGCTCTTTCTTTTTAATTATCTGAGGTCAGGAAGTTAATAATACCAGAAATCCCCAGCGGAGACCTCTTGTGCACTGTGTGAACTTTAAACTTGCTCTTTTTTTTTTTTTTAAGGGTAAAAAGTTCAGTAGAAACACAGTGGACTTTTCCTCTTAGCCTCCACCCATTCATCCCCCAAGGTCAAAAGTTGAACTGTAAAACAGAAACCCTTGTTCTCTGATCCACATTTAAACAGATCGCTTATTAAAAAGTAAACATTCCAAATGCAAGCAAGATCCAAAGTGAATCTGGTCAATAAAAATGAAAATATTGTAATAAAATGAGTGTTTGATCTTTATCACTTGCCTTGGAACTGAACATCACAATGTATTTTCTTATGTTTTGAATCTCAGAGAAAGCAGTCACAAAAGCTCTCTCCTCACCCACCTCTGCCCTGAGATTGGCATATCTGGAAAAGATAAACCTAAGACATTTTTACATAGTTGTGTTTACAGTCTTATCTTAAGGCATTTTCTGCAACTGATTCTACACCATTTATGTTTATTTATTTGTTGTGCTCAAACAGGAGTTCAAGAACCACAAAATGTGGCTTAAATCAGAGCACTTTAAAGGACTGTGGAGTTAAGAGATATTTGTGAAACATGGTGGGGGGATGTGGAGAGAATAAAGAAATGGATGAATGAACCCAATGAACCTCATGGAAATAAGGAATGGAATATATTTGAGATATTCAAAGTGATAAAGCTCAAACATGAAGCCAAGAGGACGGCTATAGAGCTCTCTCTATATATTTAATAAAGGCAAGACTAGCTTTCTTGAAGTGATAGTGGCAAATTTAAGAAGAGTATTAACTGAATATTAACTCAATCCAGTCATCTTGCTTAGAACTCCCTGGACCAACATCAAATGAAGCTGTTATCACTTGCAACCCTTAAGTGTCCTTTTCTAATAGAGTAAATGAGATATGTGTCCATTTTTTTCAACATGTACCTATTGGGAATGTTTCTACTTGCTTAAGAAAAAGTCCCCCCAGGCGCCTGGGTGGCTCAGTCGTTAAGCATCTGCCTTCGGCTCAGGTCATGATCCCAGGGTCCTGGGATCGAGTCTCACATCGGGCTCTCTGCTTGGCGGGAAGCCTGCTTCCCCCCCCCCCACTCCCCCTGCTTGTGTTCCTGCTCTCGCTATCTCTTTCTCTGTCAAATAAATAAATAAAATCTTAAAAAAAAAGAAAAAGAAAAAATCCCACCAACATTTGTTCCAGAAAATTTTTAAGAAAGCATCTTTGTCACAATTTATCTATCCAAATGAGGGAAATACCATCTACTTTTTTCTACCTTAATAATTTTTGTAAAATCTAGTGAGAAAACTGCACAAAATGGTGAGAACCTTGAAATAAAGATATACAATACATTCATCATAAATACTTTTTACTGCTGTTAGTTTTGACGATGTCAGTTCTTGGACTTTCTGATTAATTTTAATACAAATAAAAGCTAGAAGATATGGCTTTGGAGAGAGGTCATGACCTAGACTCATTTTCACTGCATCCTTTGAGACTCCTGGATGCAGCTGGATGACCCAGACTCAGGAATGACACAGCCACAGGAAGGAAGTGGGGACAGCATACAAGGCTACTTCCTCTTGTTAGGGCTGCCCTCTCAACAGCTGTAAGGAAGGGTGGAAATTCCTTATGAGTCAAAGTGTGACTTCAAAGTGAGGGATAAAATTTGAGAGATGTGATCATATTGATTAGGATGTTGACCAAAGGAAGTCACTTCATTTAGGAGAGTGTTCAGGGAAAATCAGGTATTAAGTCAGATTAGGAGGTGAAGAGGATTTAGACACCACTGAGACTTTTGGACTAATATTACTTTCATGAGAATAACTTCTGGTTTCAGTTCATCTTATGAATATATTCCCATTAATATTTATGTTTCTGCCTCCTTGCCTTCCACATTCTGATCTCTCTTCCTAGAATAACCCTCTTGCCCTTGATCCCTGGGACCCTATACTCTACCTCAATACTGCTCTTCCTTCACGCCTCACCTCCTTTTCCCTTTCTGAATGTAAGTGTCCCTTCCACAGCAGTCTGTGCAAGGAGTATCATCAGAGTAACTATCTTACCACATTATAATGTTTGGTTAATTTTTCTGCCTCCAACAATAAATTATCATCAACTTGAGGGAGAAAACTCCCATGTAATTCCCTGGGAGGCCCTTCTTCAGAAATATAGAATGAAAGTTGACAGGAACAGGATTCAGTAAATCCTTAATGGATGGCAAAGGTGAGCTGAAACTCAGCAGGGTATACAAGAGAGTGAACTCAAACAGTTCTACCAGCTTTCTGGAATACTACTAGCTCAACAGTTCTCAACTTTGGCTGTGCTTTGCTATCACCTGGGAGCTTTAAATTATCCTTGATGTCTGGGTCGCAGCCCTAGAAATTCTGATTTAATTGGACTGGGGTAGAGCTGGGCCATTAGGGTTTTTTTTTTTTTTTTTTAAGATTTTATTTATTCGGGCGCCTGGGTGGCTCAGATGGTTAAGCGTCTGCCTTCGGCTCAGGTCATGATCTCGGGGTCCTGGGATCGAGTCCCGCATCGGGCTCTCTGCTCCTTGGGAGCCTGCTTCTCCCTCTGCCTCTCTCTCTCTCTGTCTCTCATGAATAAATAAATAAAAATCTTAAAAAAAAAAAAAAGATTTTATTTATTCATTTGAGACACAGAGATAGAGAGAGAGAGAGCATGAGCAGTGGGAGAGGCAGAGGGAGAGTAAGAAGCAGACTCCCCGCTGAGTCAGGAGCCCGATGTGGGGCTTGATCCCAGAACCCTGGGATCATGACCTGAGCAGAAGGCAGACGCTTAACCATCTGAGCCACCCAGGCGCCCCCCATTAGGGTTTTTTAACGCTCTCAAGTGATAACTGTGATGATGAGAACTTAAGGATGAGGACCACTGCACAGTAAGATGCTGTTAAGGGGGAATCGCTTCTGGAGGTCACCTTTGGCATTAGGACTATTGGCAAATGGACTATCAGTTTAAGGACACCTTATTTTTCATAATTCTTTCGAGGAATAAGTTACTCTCCCATCTGAACTGATTTGGCAACTCTTTATTATCCTCATGATAAAATCAAATGTCTTGGCCAGCCAACATATTACTCCAGCCTTTCATTAGATGATCACATCTTTTTCTTCTTCCTTCTTAATATCATGTGTGCAAAGTCATGCAGCACCATCATATAAAACTGCTTGCTATTGCTTGAGTGTGCCATATGAAACCCTTCCGTATCTTCCAAGGAATGTCTATCTTCTTATTCCTACAGGTAATTCATACTCCATCTATTTAACATCTAGGGGGATTCTTGAGGTACTCATCACTAAGAAAAGAGAATAATAACTTCCACAATATTTATTTCATATTCATCTCCAGAGGTTGGAGACCCAGTAGCCTGAAACCAATGCAGGCATTAGAGATGCCAGGCTAGGGCAGGGGGCCCCAGGAAGAAGGGTTATAATCATGATTTCCTCGGTTATGTTAGAATTTTCTTGATAAAGAAATAGAAACAAAACATTCTAGTCATGTTATGTTTCAAAAATGCTAACTTTCTACACTTGATCTTAGCCAAAAGGCTGAGAAGCAATTAAAAATGTGAACTTTCTAGATGATTGCTTAGCCCTGAGCCACATCACTTTCCATTTTTCTTCCCACTGGCCTTGGGTTTTTCTTCATAGAATCATAATCAGTATAAAAGCATTTGCTCCTCCTCTCCCAATTTGGGGTCCAGCTGAAAATTAATTATGGGTTCATAGTTTGTTAGAGCCAAAAAGAATTTTAGGGATCATCTCATCCAATGCTTCCATTTTGCAGACCTAGAAGCACTTGGGAAAAGTTTGTGGAATGGATTGTCTTTGCCAGTTACCCTTATAACTAGATAGTTCTAAGGCTCATCAGCACAGGAGGACCAATGAGGGAACAGCAATCTTAACACCTAAATTATCTAGGAACACAAGTTCCCTTGTAAGGTCTTCTCTATTTCCAAAAAGTCCTGTGGGGAGCTCATGTATGCTCAGAAACAAGTCAGTTGATGTTCTTTGTCCCTGGCCCCTTCCTCAATGCCTCACAGGTCCCTGCTCTGGGCCTCTCTCTAAGAAGAGTCCCTCCTGTGTACTTCCATTTTCTGTGGAAGAGCTCCAATGTTGCTGCACAAGAGTCTTCTCTGGGTGGGTGGGTGGGTAGAGGATTGAGGGAATGAGGGAAAGGGATGGGGGTGGGGAGGTGTTGAAAAACATAAGAATATACTCTCCATCAGCTTCTGAGCCATACTTTGTTATAGGTGGGCTGGAACACTAAGCTGGTGCCCTAGAATTTGGCTCTAAAATCACATGTGGGGACAACTGGTGGTTAAGCATCTGCCTTCAGCTCAGGTCATGATCCCAAGGTCCTGGATCGAGTCCCGCATCAGGCTTCTTGTTCAGTGGGGAGCTTGCTTCTCCCTCTGCCTGCCACTCCCCCTGCTTGTGCTCTCTCTCTCTCTCTGACAAATAAATACATTTTAAAAAAAAGAAACAAAGAGGGCGCCTGGGTGGCTCAGTTGGTTAAGCGACTGCCTTCGGCTCAGGTCATGATCCTGGAGTCCCGGGATCGAGTCCCGCATCGGGCTCCCTGCTCGGCAGGGAGTCTGCTTCTCCCTCTGACCCTCACCCCTCTCATGCTCTCTCTCTCTATCTCATTCTCTCTCTCAAATAAATAAATAAAATCTTAAAAAAAAAAAACATAGAAAGAAATGTCAAATACCTTTTAAAAAAATAAAAATAAAAATAAAATCACATCTGGATTCCAAACTTGTCCCTGCTGCTTACTATGTTTTTGTCTTTCAGCAAGATATGAAAAATTTCTGAACCTGAATTTCTTTTTTTTTTTAAGATTTTATTTATTTATTTAACACAGAGAAAGAGAGAGAGATCATAAGTGGGGGGGGGGGGCAGAGGGAGAGGGAAAAACAGGCTCCCCGCTGAGCAGGGAGCCCGATGCGGGGCTCCATCCCAGGACCCTGGGACCATGACCTGAGCTGAAGGCAGACGTTTCACCGACTGACCTTCTATTTTTATCTTCTTTAATATGGCGGCGATAATAATAATTTCTTCCTCATAAGATTATTTGAGTATTAAATGGAATACTTTATCTATATATTAATCTATCAGGTGCTCAGTATAGTGACAGAAGTTGGTAAGCACTGAGCAAATGGTAGAGATGTTATTATTTTTATCTTCATCATTCTTATCACTACCACTGTAGTTTTTCACTGAAATAGCTTCTTCTGCTTCTGCTCCTAACCCCTTTCTAAATCTTTTTTTTTTTTTTAAGTAGGCTCCATGCCCAATGTGGAGCTTGAACTCACGACCCCGAGTTCAAGAGTCCCGTGCTCTACTGACTGAGGTAACCAGGCGCCCCTCCTACCCTCTTTCTGTTGGGCCTTAATGGCAGTTGCTGGGGCCAGCTGGGGGGACACAAAGGCTCTCTAGCCTCTTCATTCCCCCTTTACCCTCTTTTTGGCATCTGTACACAAAACTCCTTTTTTTCTCATTTTCCCTATGCCAGACAGTTTGGTTACCAATCTGTACAAACAGTTCCTCACAAAACCAAATTTTAATCCTATTAGAGCATCAACTAGGACATCTCAGTTGTTTTACTAGCAAAGCCAATCTGTACTTCTGAAATAATGGAAGTTGCAGTTGCCAGTTTTCACTAGAGGGAAAAAAAAGTACACGTTTTGGTGCCAGATTTTCCCCAGAGCAGCACTCTCCTCTAGAGTAATAAAGCTCCGGCTAGACACATGGTTGCCTGGAGATAATATTTCACACATTCAACCATGCAGATGAGAACAACATCCTGGAAGTGAGCAGAGCAAGAAGATGGAAAGAACCCGAGGCCTTGAGTAACTCTCTGCCAATCCACCCAGTAACCCTGAAATGTCTGGACGGTTTGAGCCACTGTATTAAGACATTTCTACTCTCCTTATAGTCTGACATACCAAGTAGGATAGTTTCTAAACATTGCATAAAGAAATGATGTTCAGACATTAATGCAAACCCCAAATACAACGTTTCATTAAAATATTAATATTGGTTATAGGTTCACAAAGGTGTTGGGGAAACAAACATCTTCCCATTCCCAATATAGGAGCTTAAAAGTTGGTATTGCCAAAGATTTCAAGATCTCCTACCCAGCCAAGCATTAAACATGTGTGGTCACCTTCTTTTTTTTTTTTTTTAAGATTTTATTTATTTATTTGACAGAGAGAGACATAGCGAAAGCAGGAACACAAGCAGGGGGAGTGGGAGAGGGAGAAGCAGGCTTCCCGCAGAGCAGGGAGCCCGATGTGGGACTCGATCCCAGGACCCCCGAAGGCAGATGCTTAACGACTGAGCCACCCAGGCACCCGTGTGGTCACCTTCTTATTATTAATTGAAGTAGAAAAAAATGATGTCAAGGCAGGGAAATTATGTTCTTTATATACAACTTACGTGAACAATCATTCAAGTTACTTTTTAATTGCAAATAGGTACAGTTTAATTCACCCTTCAAGCAAATTAGGGGTCCTTTGATTATCAGATAAGCAAGCTCTATACGAAAAGCATTAGGGAGATTGCCCAAGAGATTTTGGTCTCATAGTCCCAAGCACAGGGAAGAGAATTCATGTAATCAGCTCTCGGGCAAGACTGGGCAGCCCTAGCTTAGTTCAAACATCTAAACCAGTTGTGGGATTAGCCTAGACCAGTAGCCCAGACTGACAGCTTTGGTTTTTAATATTTCCATATTATATATTTTTACATTATAGACATTTAATTGTATATATTTGACTTGATTATATATAATTTATAAATCAGAGTCCATGGATTATTCTCATAATAACTGGCTCATCCAGAGAATGAGTTTTAGAACTCAAATACATCCATATGAGCAGCCACAGACTCTCAAAACCCTGTTCTCTCATGCTAATCATGCTGGACTAAAGATTGACCCTCAAGACCGAGGACACCAGACTCCATGTAACCAAAGATTCCAAGCTAACAGAGAGTAGGTTAAAAATAGACACAGGTAGCTCCTTTCTATAAGCTTCTAGGCCTCCAAAGGGCAAAAGTCCTGATTTGATGCCAAATTATGTATTTTCCTTATCAGAAAGAACTACTAAGTCAAAGGACTTGCCCAGGAGTACATGGTCAGCATGGAGCAGAGGAGGACTGTCCTCATATCACCCAAATAATGATTTAAGCCTATCTTCTCACTCATGATGAAATCAAGATGTTATGAGATAAGCTGTTTAGAATAACTTACTATCTACCAATACTGTAAATAATGCCTTCCCATGCATTACTTTTGTTTTCATGTCTTCTAAGTTTAAAAACTTCTGCCAAATTTTCTTGACCATGTCCTGTGTTTGATAATGTTGTGAGGTATATCTGATTTCCTTTTCACATTTGTACCAAATGACTTTCTTTTCTCACCATGACATTGTTCTATCCTCCATTTAAGATGTCAGCTTTGTGACAGGTGGTATTTGATATTGTGGCTAATCTAACATCCACTGAATCAAGGGGAATAACATATTACTAACAGTTGTTACACATTTATAATGTGTCAGGCACCTTCTAGGCATGTTATGTTTATTAACTCCTAATGTACACAATACATTAATTATCGTAACAACCTTGAAGAATGGATAGTTTTATTACTCCCATTTTAGAAATAAGAAAACTTAAGCTAAACAATTCAGCCAGCAGCATACCACTAAAAAGTATCCGGGACAAAATCCAAAACCAGATGATCTAGCACTGTGATACAAAAACTACCGGTGGGGGCGCCTGGGTGGCTCAGTCGTTAAGCGTCTGCCTTCACCTCAGGTCATGATCCCAGGATCCTGGGATGGAGCCCCGCAATGGTCTCCCTGCTCAGCGGGAAGCCTGCTTCTCCCTCTCCCACTCCCCCTGCTTATGTTCTCTTTCTCACTGTCTCTCTCTCTCTGTCAGGTTAAAAAAAAAAAAAATCTTTAAAAAAAACAAAAAACAAAAACTACCAGTGGTGTTATTCCCATTTAATGAAGACTATTTGGACAGAAGTAATAAAAGTATGTGAATTGTAAAGTTACAGAACTATAGAATCTGGGGCCAAAGGAAGCTCAAATGTCCTCTAGTTCTTCTTGCCTAAAATATCAATCCAAGAAATTAACTTGTTGTCCATCAAAAGCCGACAACCAGGAGAAAAGAGACCTGAATATATCAGAGAAAATAGTCAAAAAGGTAAGCAGAAGACTGAACAGAACCACTTCTAAAAGAAGAAAAAGTTAAAGCATTCGTGAAGAAAAGGCAGTCTTCTAAAGTAGGAATCCAGCTTGGCCAGATAATAGACTCACTAACATATAAACCATTGGACGATGTTGTAGGTGGTCAGAAGGGAATAATAAGGTTAGAGGAACACAAGCCCAGAGAGGGTTTTTGTTTGGTTCTTTGGCAACACTCAACTCTAGGAAATGATGGGGAAATTCTAATTTCTGAGAATGCTTTTCACAAGAAAAACAGAGATTAGCGTTTCCAATGAAGAAGAGATGCTGCAATAGAAGAAAACAAAGTTCAATAAAGCACTCAGGCCAGATGGCATTTATCTGAGTGTTCTGAAGCAAATAAGGTGTGAAACAGCAGAGATGGATGAGGACAGATACTATGTTCCTAAAAATAGCAACTATTGTTGAAGATTGTCCAGTTCTAACATAGCAGCCATTTTTTTAAAAAAAGGGAAACCAAAAGAAATATCAGGAATTCAGACAAGTGAACTTTGTCTTGGTGCTAGGATTAAATGTTTGGGGGGAAAAAAATATGAGGACAGTACCAAATGGCATCTGGGGATTGGGATCTCCCCTTGTCTCTGCAGTAACAGGAATTTTCGCTTTCTGACCTTAAAATTGATAATGATGACTCTGGAACAACATCATGCACTTGGCTTTTCAAAAGATTTGAGATGAGGAAATAGATTTTTTTTTTTTTTTTTTTTTTTTTTTTTGGTATCTAAAACTAGCTAAAGAAACTAGAATCGTTTATAGTATATGCTTAGGTCAAAGAAAAGAGATTGGCTACAATGTGCCTGGAAACTGGTGTTGGGATGAAATGAGATTTCAGATGCATTTTTAAAATAATTATGAGGTCTGTGTGAGCCAAGGCAACTGACTCCCATATGACTGACGCTGTGTGAGGCAGCATCTACCAGGGCAAGCAGTAAAAAAAGAAATGGTAATCACATGATATGATCATCATCACTAACATTTACTGAGTGTTTATTACATGGCAAGCACACAGCTTAGCGTCTGACCTCCATGATGTCAATTATTCTTAGTCTGTGAGTCCTGGTATAACCTATTCAGAAGCATCTGGTATTTCAGAAAGAAAAATGTCCTAAGGGGTAGGATGGTCTCAGCTGCAGTCAAAGTTCAGATGAGTTCCAAACAAAGCTCATCTAAAATATTTTTTTTTTAAGATTTTTTTATTTATTTATTTGAGAGAGAGAGAATGAGAGAGAGAGCACATGAGAGGGGAGAGGGTCAGAGAGAGAGAAGCAGACTCCCTGCCAAGCAGAGAGCTTGATGTGGGACTCGATCCAGGGACTCCAGGATCATGACCTGAGCCGAAGGCAGTTGCTTAACCAACTGAGCCACCCAGGCGCCCTCATCTAAAATATTCTGAATAAAACAGCGGTCTCCATTTAAAACTGAATGAGGCCAAGAGGGTTGTAAAGGAAGTCAAGGATAGAATCTGTTCTTGGCCCCTTGGTCTATGGGCCAGTAGTTCTTATCTTCTAAACCTCCAGATAGTCAGGCTGACTTGGGTTCCAGATTCCATCTGAATGACCAGCCCTGAGACTAGTGAGTTCTTACTGGGTTTTTTTGTTTGTATGTGTGTGTTTTTTTTAAATTTCCTTGTCCTTAAACCCATTTCCTTACCTAACTTCTGTCCCTTGCTATTTATAACTGTTTTGTGTTTGTTTTCCTGATTCCGCTGGCTCAATCTCTTTTCCCATGGCTTTCATCTGTGTTGCCTGCCTGGGATTTTAGACCCATGTGGGTCTAAAGCCTTCCCTCAAGCTTTGTCTGAAATTCTCCTAGGCTTTGGTCTGCAACCTCCTGCCACCTAACCCAGTGCTAACAGACGGAATGATCTGGAGCCCATAAAGATTAGAACTATTCTATTAGTCAGTGACCCTTCCCAATTAAAATACTTCATTCAGGGTTCTCCACACAGTGTTTCAAGTACTTTCTGTTCAATAAAGGCTTGCTGACTGAATTTACAGTGCATGCAGTAACATGAAATGCCGACCGGAGTCCAAATTACAACACATGACCTCTATCGCAAGAAAGAGTAAAAAAAAATAAAACGACCTTGGACAGATCGCAGGTGACACTGGACCCATGAAAGAAAAATGCACTAAACAGAAATAGTGGGGCGCTTGGGTGGCTCAGTTGGTTAAGAGACTGCCTTCGGCTCAGGTCATGATCCTGGAGTCCGGGATCGAGTCCCGCATCGGGCTCCCTGCTTGGCGGGGAGTCTGCTTCTCCCTCTGACCCTCCCGACCCTCCCCCCTCTCATGCTCTCTGTCTCTCATTCTCTTTCTCTCAATAAATAAATAAAATCTTTAAAAAAATAAATAAATAAATAAAATAAAATAAATAGAAATAGTAGTGTGCACACCACAGCCTTGCTCTCTGATCCTTTGTAAACTATGAGTGGTCTCCTTCACAAAATTAAAAGCCAATTGAAAACGGGGTACAGTGAAGTGTCAAGTGCAAGGTGCCTACCTTCCCCATCACTCCTCCTGCCACTAGGAACTTGCAGGAATTGAGCTCTCACGTTAGCCCTCCTCCCTGGCAAGACACTGACAATAGCCTTGAGTACTACAAAGCCACACTGGGGAAAGTAGGAAACGTTGCCATATCCACATCACACCTGGACAGATACTTACCTGAAAAAGAAGCGTTCTACATTTTGCATCTTATGTATAAATTATTCTATCCAGGGTGTCTTTTTCATCACCCAAGTCTGGTTCCTTCCCAGTATAAATCTGTCAAACAGAAAATATCCATCAGAGCCTGGTTCTTCTAAGACTCAAACTATGAATTCATACTGGTTTCCAGGTTTCATAAAAGACTCTTTTAATTTCACTTCTTACCTGCTAATCTACCAGATTCAATTAATCTTCCATTTTTTTTTATTCAATACGATTGTTTTTCCTGGTTCCAAATCTTACTTATTATTTAGTTACATTTGTAATAACTCAGAATTTAATGCTCTCCCTACAATCTCTATTCTTTATTTTAAGCTCTCCCTAAACCCCAAAACTCAGTTTTGATCAATTAAACAATTGCTATCCATGAATCCCAAAGTTCAGTTTTAATCGATTAATAAATAAACACATATCCATTTACAGGAAAATCATAGACAAAGATGTTTTATAGAAGAATCTATATATGTACAGTAGGCTTGGGGCTAAATATTTTATACCCATCAAAAAGTAGGCTTCTTGGGACGCCTGGGTGGCTCAGTCGATTAAGCGGCTGCCTTCGGCTCAGGTCATGATCCTAGTGCCCTGGGATCAAGTCTCGCATCAGGCTCCTTGCTCAGCAGGGAGCCTGCTTCTCCCTCTGCCTGCAGCTCCCCCTGCTTGTACCCTTGCTCACTCTCTCTCGCCCACGCTCTCTCTCTCTAACAAATAAATAAATAAAATCTTAAAAAAAAAAGTAGACTTCTCATATCATTTATTATGATCAAAGACAGAAAAGGGCCTATTATTATGTATAAGCTGGTGTTAACTACAGCAGACACACATGGAGTTATCTGTCCAGCCCCCTCATTTGGGAAATGCCCATTTTCCTCACCCCATTCATGAGGTTATCATAGATGTTATTCTAGGGCAACAGTTTATTGGCTCAGGAGTAGACACTAAACTCAAAATGATAGACTTTATCATAGACTTTATCATAATCCTTACCCCAGACCTCATATTCTTAGCCAAAGCTTTCAAGTTTCAGTCAGGCACCTGACACAAATGGGAAAAATTGGAATCCATCCCTCAGAATATTTTATCCAGAAATGACAGTCATTCTTTGGGTGCCTAGAGTATGATGTGTAAAGATAGGAGACCAACGATCAGTAACCATATTTCCAGTCATGTGAAACAAAATAGGGGAGGAAATAAGAAAGAGAAAAAAAATAAAGCTCATACACCAGAAAGTCAAAGAAGCAAGAGCTACACAAAGTCCTAATGGTGCTCAGGTCTCCATTTTTTCAGTTCTGCCTCAAATCCAGCTGGATTTCTATCCTTGAGTCTTCTAAATTCTCTACTTTGCTCAAATTAGTTTTAGTTGGATTCTATCACATGCAAACCAAAGGGTCCTGATGAATAAAATTCCCACCATCTGAACTTACCATATGGGATGCTGAGCTTCAAAGAGATCAGTGGACTTGTCAGGAACATGTGGAAAGTAACTTATGAAAGAAAAATTCAAACCATGCTTATTCCTTTCTTATCAATGAATCGGACTAATCTTCTATTTCTATGATAGGAGTGATAGGAAACTTTAAACCCGTCATTCCCATTAGGCTTTACACTGGGAACAACAATGAATCTTAAATAATTCTAAAACATGGAATCCTGGGTGGAATAAAGTGAAACATAATTATATTGAGTCCTCATTTTAAAAGATAAGTGAGACATATTTCTCCTACAACTCTTTGAAATGGAATGAACTCACCGTGAAACCCAAAAGTAAGTCAGTTACTTAAGCAAGCACAACATGATTTGTATTATCACAAGACAACTAGTGTTATTCTTTCATATGCTCAAAGCCATCATAGAGACACAGAGGAATTCTGGCAATCCAAGTTTCCATTTCTCAACTGAATATACTCTGTTTAAAAGAAACATAAATCCAGTAAATAAACAAATATATAAATTTTGAAAGGGTCTAATTCCTCTGTTCCATTTTTAGCACCTATAAAAGGAGGACCAAAGAACCAAGTAGCTAGCACAATGGCCACAGATAAGTAAGGTTTACAAATACACTTCAGGTAGTGCAAAATAACTAAGGTTCCTAAGAAGGGACTGACACTACCTGGAGCTTCTTCATGTCTAGAGTGGGATAGCCTTGTGTTTAGGAGCTTGAGTTTTAGAGCCAGACCACTAGGTTTCCAATTTCTAATCTGCCATGTAATTTCTATGTGACCTTGGGCAAATCACTATCATCTTGGTGCCTCAGTTTCTTGATTTATAAAACCGGAATAAAACAGGGTTCCCAAATTGGCAGGGGAGAATAATAAATGAGTTAGTAGATTTAACAGACTGGGAACAAAACCTGGCAGATAATAAGCACTCAATAGATGTTAGCTGTTACTATTAAGAGGTCATGAATCACTTGTTTGTGTAGCATCAAATAAAGCATATGTGTGCACACACACACACCTACCTGATAGTTATTTAAAGAAAAAATAAAACATAAAGCAACAGAGTACATTTTAATTAAATCAGCTAATGGCATAGAGTTTACTTCACAAATTATTTCTAACATGGTTCCTCATAAAACAGTAGGACTTCATTAGATGTAGATGTCTAAAGGGAACATTAAAAACATATAATGTATAACCACACAGTTTGCTTAACAGCTCCTTTGAAAATTATTGGTATTTGAAGTAATTTTTAGTTTAAGGGAACTATTTGAATGATTTTCTGAAGGAAATCAATAACCCTGTCTGTTCAGTCCCTTGAGATCACTGGGTCATAGCAACTACCAGTGTTCAGACATTTGGGAACTGTGCAAAAAAAGGCAACAGGTTTGAAGTATCTTCAAATATGAGAAGGGCATGTAGAAACAATTCATCACAAACAAGTCGTTAAAATTAAAAGTGTATTCTTAAATAGTTTCTTGATTAGGAACAAATGCCTCATTAATCTGGAACATATTGACTTGAGAACACAAGTAAAGTCAAAGAGAATAATGACTGACATGACATGGAATGCAACATGCTGTGTGTTCCCATCTTAAAAGCTTTGGAAGAACAGACTCCACAAAAGGTCAGTAGATACAGTGAATTGAACAGAAAACTTAGCATCACCCAAGGATGCAAAGGTAAATTTTTAAAAATCTAGATAACAGAGAACATTGTGTACCAGCAGCCATGAAACTTTTTCCATCTATAGATTCTGAGTACATTTCATTTATTTCAGAATGAAAATAGACCTACATCCAAGATCAAAAAAATAAAATAAAATAAAATAAAATAAAATAAAAGCATACATAAAAGAAATAAGGTACCTAATTTTAAAGAAACTTAGTATCCTTCCCCCCAACCCCATCCCCATCTCCCAAGTTTTAGTTAAGTGTGTGAATATATATTAAAAACCAGCATAGATAGCTTTGAAGAAAATTCTAACAACATAATTGGATATAGATTTTCTTTGGACCATACGAAAGCTGCATTTCCTAAAGGAACACATAGTACTTGGTAAATAAAATATTAGATGTCCATCAATGTGAACTGTGCATAAAAAATCACGGACATACTTTTTAAAAAAAAAAAAGATCAGGGGCACCTGGGTGGTTCAGTCGGTTAAGCATCTGCCTTCGGCTCAGGTCATGATCTCCAAGTCCCACATCAGGCTCCCTGCCAGTGGGGAGTCTGCTTCTCTGCCCCTCCCCTGGCTGGTGCTTTCTCTCTCAAATAAATAAATAAATAAATAAATAAATAAATAAATAAATAAATAAAATCTTAAAAAAAAAAGATCAGATGTTAAACATCCATGTGAGGATGACTATGCAGTTTTTTTTAAAACTGAGTCTTGTTTTGGACTAGCCATTAAAATATGTCATATATTCTTCTGAAAAGCTTCAGAATTTCACCTTCTAGAAGATGAGTTCCATGAGGAAAAGAACTTTTTTCTGTCTCAGTCACTACTATATCCCCAGAACAGTGCTTAAGACACAATAGATGCTCAATATGTATTTGATGAATAAACAACTTCAGCCATGGATGAAACCATAACTTGGATAATACTTGTTGTGATTTGTAAATTTAACAGTTGGCCTCAGGACTTTACCCTCTGTAGTTGGCCCCCTCCCCATACCATTCCATACCTCCTTTATACCCAGCATAATGTCCACAGAGATGTCTCCTCATGATGAAGAGAAAGAAAATATCCGTGAAAGATTGTAGTGGCTTTAGATAAATATTATGTGCAAAAAAACTTCCCAAATGCCATTTTCTATAGAATGGTACAAAAAATTATGATAATTTTTCTAAGATCAGAATAAATTCTTCCAAAGTCAAACAAAATTTGACATAATTTTTAAAGTCAAATTCAAGATAGAATACTATATTACCTTTACTAAAATAGTATTCTTCATTGCAGACTTCAAAACAGGGAAAGACAAAATTTTTCTAGAAAATTTTTCTAGAAAGGGAAGAGAAAAAAGAGAAAGTAGAGAGAGTTACTACTCTAAGGAACCGTAATGCGACTTTCTTTTCAGCAATATTTAAACCCTATTTTTCTGAAGGTTTTAACCTTGAAAGCAAGATGGCAAAGAAGAAGATAGATAAAGAGCCAGTACAGGAGTTTTCCTATTTATTAGATATACACTCAGCTTGTGTTAGAATACAAATTATGATAGCCCATGCCCATGAGAGATGAACAGTCCAGTTATAGGTATAAGACTAGCAATCAGGAATCAGAGATGTACTGCCTTATATCTCTTAAGTACTAAATGTTGTAGAACCAATTCTAAATGGCCTAGAGATGAGAGGCAATTCACACCTAACACAATGTCCAGCACATATTAGACATGTAATAAATATTTGATAAGTAACTGAAAGCTGGAATGAATGGATGCATGGATGAATGAATGAATGAATGGATGGATGGATGGATGAATGAAAGGATGAATGAATGCTTTTAGAAGTTAATCCTGTTTAGGATCCTGGAGGATGATGTCCAGCATTTGGTTGGTGTCTCCCACAAATTTTCAATTTTCATTTCCATCTTCTATCTACCTTTCCATCTTCACACACATGATAGAAGTTGTGTCAACCTTGTGTAGAAAGATGGAAAGGTAGAAAACAGTTGTCCTCTTAATAATATTGGGTGGTCTTGGAGGCTCAAATTGCCATTTTTCACCTGGCCTGGCCAGTCAGATTCTCCTTAGGAATTAATTCTAGGACACTCAGAGGGTTGTGACCAACTGACCGATTAACTGTTTGCATTTGAGCCTGGGGCCATGCAAGATCAGAGCCTGGGGCCATGCAAGATCAAAGCCTGGGCAGCGATCTGAGGCTCTGTTTAAAAAAAAAAAAAAAAAAGCAGAAGAAGCCAGTTGGGATAAAGAGAGAACTTGAATAGAAGCAGATTAAGAAGCAACGTTCAGAAAAACGTGGTCCTTGAAAGAGAGGCAACCTGAGAGAGAAAGAATCTGTTTGGAGAGAAGGGGCTGATTAATCAGTCCTGTTGCTTCAGGGTTCAGTTTTATCTGGATTCCAGGGAGACCTCCTTCTCTCACTTAAATGAAACGAATTTGGGCTAGTTTCTACTTCTTATGAGTAACAAAGCCCAATTCAAACACTTACCTTTCAGTAATTTTATTCCTTTACCCACTGTAATTTGTTAATATTGTTTCTACCTAGTATTACATGATATAAACATTGGCTTGGAAGTTAGTTCTTAAAGCCATTTTAATTATTTGGTTATGCTAAGATAGTTCTTATATTTTCATAGAATCTTACAGCCATTCTGAGAGAAAAGACTAATGAATTGTTCCTGTGAGTTTCTATTCCACTAAAATTTTAAAAGCAAATATTTTCAATTGTTATAAATCAAACTAAGCATACAAAAATGCTATCTATAACTTTGAAGAGAATGTTTTGGGCTAGTCTTGGAAACATTCATTGGAACAAAATATTTCGTCAGTTTTATGGGACTTTTGTGTGAATTTAGCAAATTTAGCATTTATACGAGGTCCGAGCACCATTGGAAAAGTTCTAAAATGAATTAGTTATTTAGTTGTTCGTATCCATAATATAAGCAAAAGATGAAACAGAATTTTTCTCCACATAGACCAAACTTCCCAGCGATTTTTTTTTTTTTTAAGTGCTTTGCTAAAACAGCTTGGGGGTTCCCTGTTTAAAAGTTAAACTCCTGGTATGTGTTTGGCTGTTGTGTTTAGTTTTTTTGTTTTGTTTTGCCCCTGGGTACAGTGTTTAATTTGTACATCTCCGTCATCTGAAAGATCTTGGTGATCTGAAACTATTTGCTGTGGAACAGCCAAATTTTCACCCCAAAGGTACTTGGAACTAGACCCAGCAGATACCCTGCTGCCAGGGGCTCACTGTTCTTCACTCCTGGAGGGCCTCCTTCTTCACTCCAGAGGGGCGCCTGGGTGGCTCAGTCGGTTAAGCATCTGCTTTCAGCCCAGGTCATGATCCCAGGGTCCTGGGATCGAGCCCCACATTGGTCTCCCTGCTCGGCTGGGAGTCTGCTTCTCCCTCTGCCTCTGCCCCTCCCCATGCTCGCGCTCTCTCTTTCATTTGTTCTCTCTCTTTCTCAAATAAATAAGATATTTTTTAAGAAAAGAAGAAAAAGTATTGGATCTCGAAATTCAAATCTAATTGCAAACTGAGACTAATAGTTGTGACTCATGATTCTGGCTTCAAATCTAAGTCACAGGAAACAAAGAATGGAGATTTTAAAAAGTATGTTCTCTCGTCTTAAATATTTGCTTATTGACAGATTCCCAGGTTGTTCTCCCCCCACCCCAATGTAACAGTACCCCATATTCTCTTCCTCTTTCCTTATGAAAACTCAACATCCTCAGCCCTCAGTCTGCAACTAAAATGAAGGCACATATCTGCACCCTGAGTTACAGGCTTCTCTCTGCTACCTACTTATAAGGAGTCTTGGGCTCTAACGAGTTTTTCCTAGCACCCAAGAGATTCTGGCAGTTGCGTATTTTGAGGGTTGAAAACCAGCTGGTTGTGCTGGTTCAGACTCTCCTGGCTTTTTGCCCTGGCCCGTGGGGCAGCAGGGTGTTTACCTGTCTTAGGATCCTCGCAGAGACTGTGACCTTCTCCAGCCGGGTTCCTGGTGTCCCCAGCGCGGTTCAACAATGTGGCGCCATCCGGGCGCCGGCTTCCCTTCAGTCTACCCGGCTAGGCAGAAACGGGGAAAAGATTTCTAATTCCTGAATTCATGGGGCTCAAACCATTCCTTGCCACCCTGTCCAGGAATGAGATGCCCCATTGTCCTATGTATTTCCTTTGTTCTCAGCTTCCAAAGCCTTCCCGGGGCTTCAGACACAAAACTTCCTCCTCTCTCCTCTCTTCCTCCCTTCTCCAAATGCAAATCAGACCTACAAATATATGCCTGGGAGGATTGCTGAGTCCAAAAAGCTGTTCTCAGTTTCAGCTAAGAAAAGACCTCAATCTACATCTACATTTGCTCCTTTCAAACACCAGACGACAAGAGTTAATGAAGATGGGATGCAGAGTCACCTTTATACTTTAGTCTTTTGGATTTGCAGTAGGATGAACATCATGGTTCTTCCTAGCTTGCCAACAAATGTGAATGGAAATGTGCTGAAGTAGCAGCAAAACTCGGTGCTGGCAAGGTCAAGTGACATGTGCTATTGTTCACAGGAAATAATGGCAAACAGAAAGATTTTCCATCGTGGCAAACAGATGGAATAGGCACGGATAGAAAGAAGAGAGAAAAACGGTAAACACAAGTTGGGAGCTCCACTGACTAATTAATGGGTGTTAGACATGAAAAAGATGGCCTGCAGTGATTTATAACTGCATCAAGATATCATCTATTTTACCAGTATAATTTTATGTCACCCGATACTATGCATGGTTTATACAATACAAGGAGCTTGGAAGTGGAAAAAATTAGTTTCCAGTGGAAGGGCCTGAATTGATTCAGGTGTGTAACCAAATGGTGAGTTGACCCAGGAGGAGTGACCAACAGAGGACTTGAAAGGTGGGAGCTAAAACAGAGAAGAAAGGGACAGAGATGCCTGAAAGCAAAAAGGTCACAAGGGCCTAAAAGGAAGATTCTGTATTGAAAAACAACGACTCGCTTGCCAGAAAGAAAAACTTGATTTAGGACATAATATGTATGCTCTGTAAATCCTCAATCATCTAGGCAAGAGGAAAGTTGTCTTGGAACTAGGTAATTAGAAAATAGTTAGATTATTACTTCCAAAATAGGGACAAATCTGTACTTTAAAGACAAAAATCTTCTGTGTCCATTCTGTTTTTCATCCTTCTAGAGTTGTGAGCCTTACATACTACTTTCAGATGCAAAGTTCTGCTCAATTGAGTAAAGAATGATCTTAAACAAACCGGATCGTCAGGTTGTGTTGCTTTCATAGAGTCTGAATCAGTGCCATCTCTTTTCGGAGTGAATACCTAAGGATGTTTCCAAGGCATCACAATATTATGTTGAAAGTGTCCTTTCTAAATTCCGTGTGTGTGTCCGCACGCATGCAAGCATGCTCGCTGGTGGGGTAACAGGCAGCCTTCAGTCTAGAAACAGTCCCAAGAAAAGAAATGTATCACTAGCAAAGATTGTAAGGCACAAACTAGCATGACTTAAAAAAAAGATCAGGATTCACACATCCAAGTGTGTACTGTCACTTGCAAAGTATCCATTTAAGAGGCTACTACTTACTCTAATAAAGTTCCCGCTGCTTTAAACACTTTTTATTTTATTTTATTTATTTTTATTTTTATTTTTTTTTAGATTTTATTTATTTATTTGAGAGAGAGAGAATGAGAGACAGAGAGCATGAGAGGGAGGAGGGTCAGAGGGAGAAGCAGACTCCCTGCCGAGCAGGGAGCCCGATGCGGGACTCGATCCAGGGACTCCAGGATCATGACCTGAGCCGAAGGCAGTCGCTTAACCAACTGAGCCACCCAGGCGCCCTCTAAACACTTTTTAGAGTTCCTTTTTGAAGACAGCCTTCGCTTTCTGTGCCACATTTTTTTGAATGTCCTTATGGTAATATATCTTCATCTTTTGAGTGTAAATTTGATTTATAAATAACCAAAAGTAAGTTAAAAGTAAATCTTAAGAACAAGAAAGATAATTAAATTGGGCAATATCATAAGGAGGTGAGGTGAACTTTGGAAAAGCTTGTAGATGTATTTACCTTTTGTGAGCTATTAATTTTGTTACACCTCACACTTTCAAGTCTTTTTTGAGATAATTGTGTTGCCTTTGCTTTCGTGATTAGTAACGTCCTAAATTCTGCTCCTGACAAATAGAATAGGTTACATGTGTATGTTTGTTTCATCACATAGTGAAAGCAAAGAATCTACAGAATACATTTAGCAGGAAAAAAAAAAGTTGCTCCAGAACAGTTTAAATCCACCATTGATAACTGAGCAAAATACTTGCAACTAAGTCAAAAGATACATACTTCTCAAAAGATGCATCAGTGGGCTCCTGGGTGGCTCAGGCAGTTAACAGCATCTGCCTTCAGCTCAGGTCGTGATCCCAGGGTCCTGGGATTGAGTTCCAGTTTGGGCTCCTTGCTCACTAGGGAGTCTGCTCCTCCCTCTACCTCTGCCCCTCCCCTGGCTTGTGCTCTCTCTTGCTCATTTTCTCTCTCAAATAAATAAATAAAATCTTTTAAAAATAATAAAAATAAAAAGGTAAAAAGATACATCAAAATAGGAGATTACTTGTAGCTAATTCTTTCCATCTTCTGCTACTCTGCAAGAAGCTTTGACAGGAATTTTAATATGATTTATAGTATCATATTTTATTAAAGATTTTTCTCCTTTTGAAAAATTTTTTTATAACCTTTCTTATGCTCCTCAGTTAGAACTATTAATATTTGTACATTTTCCCCCTATGATCGATATGGGAAATTTTTGACACCAAATACAGTAAAATAATGTTTTACTATAAATTCTAGAACTTGAATTCGATATAAAATCATTCTACTAGCCTTTAAATTATATCAACTCAACCAAACTTATTTATGCAAAATGTTTCTCCCTACCACTGTGCTCATTGGCAAACACTGCTAAGTTGGGTGTTTTGTAGCTTCTAAAATAATTATTCAATATGGTATTAGGTTATGGAATGTGGGTCACAAATCCCTGACACCTAGAGAGGCCCTAGGAGGTACTTTCCACTGTCTTTCAACTTTACCATGCTCATGCTTGAATCTTATGTCTTTCCTACATACAGGAATATATGTTTTCTCAAATACAGAATATAAGTTTCAAAAGGCAAGCTGTACCAGAGTCAAAAGTGGGAGGAATACCATAACTGCAATACAGTGAAAATAGGCAGTGGAGGAAGAGGTCAAAGGCTAGCCCGAAAATAGACAGGGCTACAATACCGTAGTGGACTTACAGGCTAAGTTCTCTTTCTTTCATCATTGAATGAAATTGAATCTAGTGATTTTGCCAAAAGACATAAAAGGATATCATTTCTGTGAGATGTAGTCTCTAGAGCATGGGAGCTTTACTTCAGCACTATCAGCATTTGGGGCCGGATAATTCTTTCCTGAGGGTGGAGTGGATTCTGTGCTAGGCACGGTAAGATGTTTAGCAATACCCTGGCCTTTGCCCGCTAGATGCCATTAACATCCCTATTCCCAAAAATGACAGCCAAAAATGATTCCAGACATAGCTAAGTGCCCCCCAGGGAACGAAATCCTCTTTCCCCACCACTCCTAAGTGAGAACCACCCCTTCAGAGCAACTGTTTTAGATATTTAGAAGACGTTTCTGACAGTAAGTTATAGAAGGTTTACATCATGTCGTTTATTATTCATGTTAGTTTAGTGTTTTGCCACACATAACTTAAGGGTCAAGAAAATACATCCTGATCCATGTAATATAAATTCTCATCAGCTATGTTCCCGTGTTCTTAAGTTCTTTTTAAACTGAGAACCTGTGTTTAAAGCTACGTTTCCTGCAGTCGTTCCAAATGGTCACACGTCAGAAGAAAAGTGTACTGTTAAGACAATAAAACATTTAATATGGCCGAAGATAGCACATACTAGCCTTGTAAAGTGTATCTCAAATATTGGCAGCGTTTCATGCAACAAAAGTCGCTGTAGAGTAAGTGGGTCAGAATTACCATCAGCGAAGTGGTACCTGAAATACCTTTGGGTTATTACTGCCAGGCCAAAGCAAGCAGGGCTCGTTAGATTTGAGAGGCAGCCCTTGGAGGCAGTTAAAATATCCCTAGTCAGACAGCATTTGCAAGAAACATAGGTCTGAGCTAACCAAGTGGGCGCCTGTTAGGACTTCAAATACTCTGAACAAGCCTGATTCTGTATGTTATACCAGCAGAAGCTTCAGGTCTATTCTTGCCCAGCCCCAGGAGTTCAGTAGGCAAGTGACAAAAAAAGACAAACTTCAAATTTCAGTCCAAGAAGTAGCAGGCTTTATGGAACATAAAACTAACTCGGGAGCAAAGTAAGCACTTGAATAATGTACAGACTCTGATAGCAAGTGAATTAAGGCACCCAGAGTGGCCTTCCAATTTCCTTGGCAACCAGATAAAAGAGCAGAAAGGATCAATGAGTTTTAAAATGCATGTGCACTACACCTGAAACTAAAATACACTGTATGTTAACTAACTGGAATTTGAGACACCTGGGTGACCTTTAGCATCTCCCTTTGGCTCAGGTCATGATCCCGGGGTCCTGGGATCAAGTCCCACATCGGGCTCCCTGCTGGGCGGTGAGCCTGCTTCTCCCTCTGCTGCCGCTTCCCTGCTTGTGCTCTCTCTCTCTCTCTCTGACAAATGAATAAATAAAATCTTAAAAAAAAAAAAATACTAACTGGAATTTAAATAAAAACTTAAAGAAACAACAATAACCAAAAGAAAGGTTTAAAAACCATATGACTATCTCAATAGATGCAGAAAAATCGTTTGACAAAGTACAACATCCGTTCAGGATAAAAACTCTCAACAACGGAGCAGCAGAAAGAAATTAAGAAAACAATCCCATTTACAATTGCACCAGAAGGAATAAAATACTGAGGAATAAACTTCACCGAAGAGGTAAACGACCTGGAATCTGAAAACTGTAAAACACTGATGAAAGACATTGAAGAAGACTTGGAGAGTTTTTTCACAAATCGAAAGTATGGAGATCAAAGTAGACATGGAGCTATAGAAATGTACGATGCCATCTTATTAATAAAATGGAATAATAAAAGTAAACAAATAAAAACCAATCAATAAATAAAACGCAGATGCATGCACACTTGATGCTCACAAATACCTGAATCATGATGATGGTAATCCTACTGAGTGACAAAGTACAGATACACTCACTCCGCTTTGCAAATACAAAACCAGTTATTCTACTCTTGATGTTTCAATAAAGTAGGGCTTCTCATGTATAATAAAGGCCACCATGAACTGTGTGAAAGTTTGCATTGCCTGGGGAGGGGGAAACTGGCCGAAGATTGGAGTCAACTGAAGAGTTGACCCCCTGACAAACTCCTAAGTTCCTGAGAAGACGGCTTTACCAAAGGTTCGAAATACGGAACTGTGATGTGTGTGAATGCAAGCTATGTGATGCGTGTTGCTTTTACATTCCAGCTGTCGCCAAAGCCAGCTGGGAGATGCAGGTCACACAGCGAGCTGGAGAAGCACCGAAAACCTGGGCTGTTTGAATCACCACATCCTTAAGCTGTTTACTCAGTTCCATCTGAATCACATCTTATTTGCATCTGAGACCTGGAAATCTTTCTCAATGGCCTAATACTTCTTTTCGAAAGAATCTTTATTTTCCTGTGGCATTACTCTTTTTTATCATTTTTTGGGTGCTGTGTATTTTGTAACCATTTGATCCAAAGCTGAGCATTATACATAGTTATAATCGTACACATCAAAAAGGTAGGAAGTAAGAGTGACTGAAAAACATGCAGGAGTTGGAGAAGGAGGGAGAGAGGGAGAGGGAGATAGAAGAGATTGAGAAACCTGTGCTGATCATCCTCACTCCTTCATAGAGATTCTGAAACTGTAGGCATTAAACGTGGCATTAAAACTACATACAAATTCCTTTCCTCAGAAGTAAATTTCATTGTTTTATTACTACAATATGTGGCTCAAGAGGCAAGTAATTATTTTTAGTGGCTGGGAAGAAATTAGCTCCACAATAAGGGGTAGTTTGAAAAAACTAGAATCATACTACAGCCAACAGCAAGATTATGATTCTCTGGGCTTCCATGTAGAAATAAATCCTAAAAAACAGGCCTAAGCTCTCAGAACCAGTCTGCAAATTTTGCACTCTTTCTGTGCGTTCTTACTAATATCACCCTTCACACACATCTTTTTCCCCCTCCTCTTCTGGGCACTTCAAATATCTCCAGGACACGAAACTGTAAACAGATGCCTGAAGCCCAAAGCACAAAGTTTTATGGATAAATGTTTCTGCACTTAAGCAAATGGAACAAAAGAGAGGCAGAAATGTATATTTTATATTTAACAGCTGTAGTCTTTCAAATTGCAGTTATGCATAAATTATTTTGTGATTAAATCCTAATCTGGTCATTTAAAAAAAAAAAAGCAGAGACCCGGCTCAACCTCATCACAATCCCACCTTAAAAATGTAGTATCTTGGGGCGCCTGAGTGGCTCAGTTGGTTAAGGGTTTATCTTCAGCTCAGGTCATGATCTCAGGGTCCTGGGATTGAGTCCCGCATCGGGCTCCCTGCTCCCTGGGAAGCCTGCTTCTCCCTCTCCCACTCCCCCTGCTTGTGCTCTCTCTGTTTGACAAATATAATAAATAAAATCTTTTAAAAAAATGTAATCTCTTTACCTGTCTTCAAGTACTAATTTCTTTTTCTGAAAATTCTGCCACATGTTGCTATTTGTCTGACATTTAATATATTTTAGTTAGAATTCCTATCCTGGGTAAGTGGTATCTTTAAATCATATGTGTAGGATTTCTTTCTTTTTTTTTTTTTTTAAAGATTTTATTCATTTATTTGACAGAGAAAGACACAGCGAGAGAGGGAACATAAACGGGGAGTGGGAGAGGGAGAAGCAGACTCCCCGCCGAGCAGGGAGCCTGATGCGGGACTCGATCCAGGAACTCCAGGATCATGACCTGAGCCGAAGGCAGTCACCCAACCAACTGAGCCATCCAGGCGCCCCTATGTGTAGGATTTCTTAAAAAGTTTTCACAACTATCCATATAAAGCATGGATATTCATTTTAAGACACAGTTTGAAAGTTTAGGTGGTAATTTGATAAGTAACAGTTATTGGATAGCTGAAGAGAATAAACACATATAAATCTTCCCTTTGTGTTTGATGTAAAAAATATTAACATTTCTTTCATGGTGTCTTCTTATATTACATTTCTTGGGGTCAACAGATCTCAATGCTAAAAGGGCAGAGGAAAGAGAGAGAGGAGACGAGCTCTGAACGGATAGTGAAAACATATGGTGTCCATCTTGCAAGCAGAAGGCTCCCTGGTATTATTGTGACTCTCCCTGTGTTCAGAAAAGCTGGAATAAGCCAGTAGGCAATCTGCTGTCTAGTCAGAAGAGTGCCAGAAACAGGTGGTGCCGACCTAACCTTTTCCTTCCACCTTAGCAAATACTCTTAGCAAATCCTGCACTGGTCACCATAGTCTTGCTTTAAAACATTTATTAGATGAAAACCAAGTGTTTAAAAAAAAATGACAGTTCATAGGGAGTCATGATACCTGAAATTGCTGTTGCTTTTTCCCTTTTATCTTTTACACTTTTACAAATTATGTAATTTTAAAATTCAAAAAATGCACATATTTCAAGTATTTACTTCTGTGAGTTCTGATAATTGATGTATATACCAAGGTAATACCACCCAAAAACAAGATACAGGGGCACCGGGGTGGCTCAGTGGGTTAAGCGTCTGCCTTCGGCTCAGCTCATGATCCCAGGGTCCTGGGACCGAGCCCCACATTGGGCTCCCTGCTGAGTGGGGAGCCTGCTTCTCCTTCTGCCCCTTCCCCCTGCTCATGCTCTTGCTTGCTCTTTCTCTCTCTCAAATGAATAAATAAAAAATCTTTTAAAAAAACAAACAAACAAACAAAAACAAGATACAAAACATTTCAGTTACTCCAGAAATTTTCCTCCTGCCCCTTTTCAGGCAGACCCCACTGGACTGATTTCTATCGCCATAGGTCAATTTTGCCTGTCCTTGAGGTAAGACACCATATGCATTGTTTTGTATCTGGCTTCTTTTGCTCAGTGTTATGTTTTTGATTCATTCATGCTGTGGCAGATACTACTAGGTCATTCCTTTTCACTGCTGAGTAATATTTCATTGTATGAATGTACTACAATGTGCTCATCCATTTTCCTGAATATAGATACTCAACATCCAGGTTTTCTCCAATCATTTTTTACAAGCATTTTTGTGGACATCTATTTTTATATCACTTGGACAAATACCTAGGAATGTAACTCCTGCTACATAAATGTTTACTTTTTTTTTTTTTTAAAGATTTTATTTATTTATTTGAGACAGAATGAGAGACAGAGAGCACGAGAGGGAGGAGGGTCAGAGGGAGAAGCAGACTCCCTGCCGAGCAGGGAGCCCGATGTGGGACTCGATCCCGGGACTCCAGGATCATGACCTGAGCCGAAGGCAGTCGCTTAACCAACTGAGCCACCCAGGCGCCCCCATAAATGTTTACTTTTTAACCAACTGGAAGGTCATTCTCCAAAATAGTTGTAACATTTTCTGCTACTGACAACAATGTGTATTTAAGTTGCTCTATATTCTTGCTTGTATTAGGTGTTGTCAATATTTTAGCCATTCCCATGGGTATGAAATGCTGTCTCATTATATTTAAATTGAACCTTCCTGATGACTTATTATGTTGCGTATCTTTTCATGTGGTCACTGGCCTCATTCCTATGTGGGATGGCTCATTCTTATAATTTCTTTCATGAAGTATGTGTTCAGGTCTCTTCCCATTTTTTATTAGTCTGTTTAACTTTTTACTGTTGACTTGTAAGAGTTCTTTATATGTTCTGGATCTTATTTATTCATGAAATAGAAATGATAAGAATATATTTCCCAGTCTGTTGCTTGCCTACTCCTTTTGTTTTTTCATGAGCAGAAATTTTTAATTTTCATGAAACCCAATTATTCTTTTATAGGTGATATCTTTTAAATTCTGTCTAATAAATCTTTGCATACTCCAGGAAGGCAAAGATATTCTTACTTGTTTTCTTCTAGAAGATTTTTTGTTATGGTCTTTATATTTAAGTTCGTGTAGGAGAGGCAAAACTTTACCTCTACCTTCTTAGGGTCTCTGGCTAGTTCTGAGCATTAAATTGACATAAGACATATTAACAGGAGAAAATCAGCATAGAGATTTTTACATATATGGGGGAGCCCCATAGGAAAATGAAGACCCAGAGAATTGGTTAGGCCTAAGTGTTTATATACAAGGTTGAACAAAGAGAGACAATTGTAGAAAAGTAAATGTATAGGGAGAATAAAGGAAGATAAGAGTTATTTTAACAAGGTCTGTTTGTGCAGATTTCTCTTGGGCTCAAGCCCTTGTCTCTGGTTATAAGAATATTTCTTTCCTGGGCACCTGGGTGGCTCAGTTGGTTAAGCGACTGCCTTTGGCTCAGGTCATGATCCTGGAGTCCCTGGATCGAGTCCTGCATTGGGCTCCCTGCCCGGCAGGGAGTCTGCTTCTCCCTCTCCCACTCCCCGTTTGTGTTCCCTCTCTCGCTGTGTCTTTCTCTGTCAAATAAATAAATAAAATCTTTAAAAAAAAAAAAAGAATATTTCTTTCCTCCTGGTGTAGAAGGGCATCTTTCACATGGAAATTTCACCTCTTACTTTTAGATAGAAAAAGGGAGGTCAGAGTGTTCTTCTTGCATCTGCTGTTTTTCAAGCGTCTTTAACTCAAAATAATCCTTATGCCAACATGGGGTGGCATATTTTGGGGTGGCATATTCTGCCACCCTTCATTTATGATCCATCGCCAAATAACATTTTTGTGTATGGAGTGAGGTCGGGTCAACAAATTTTTTTCAAATGGATATCCAGTTGTTTCTACATCATGTTTACAAGAATTATCTCTTCCTCATCATTGATTTGACTTACCACTTTGGTCAGATACCAAATATTTGTGTATGTAGATATCATATATATGTGTGTGTCCCATAATGTATATATATCACATATTTGTGTATGTGCTTATTTTTGGATTTTTATTTTTTATTTATTTATTTTTTAAAGATTTTATTTATTTATTTGTGAGAGAGACAATGAGAGACAGAGAGCATGAGAGGGAGGAGGGTCAGAGGGAGAAGCAGACTCCCTGCCGAGCAGGAAGCCCGATGCGGGACTCGATCCAGGGACTCCAGGATCGTGACCTGAGCCGAAGGCAGTCGCTTAACCAACTGAGCCACCCAGGCGCCCTATTTTTGGATTTTTAAATTCTGATCCATCAATTTATTTATCTAGTGTTATGCCAATACCATACTGACTTGATTACTGTGACATTGTATTAAGTCCTGAAATCAAGTAGTATAAACGCATCACCTGGGATGCCTGGGTGGCTCAGTCGGTTAAGTGTCTGCCTTCGGCTCAGGTCATGATCCCACGGTCCTAGGATGGAGTCCCACATCAGGCTCCCTGCTCAGCGGGGAGCCTGCTTCTCCCTCTGCCTGTAGCTCTCCCTGCTTGTGTGCTCTCGCTCTCACACACAAATAAATAAATAAAATCTTTAAAAAATAAAAAAAATAAACGCATCACCTTTGTTCTTCTTTATCAATATTGTTTTGGCTACTTCAGGTCCTTTGCATTTTTAGACTAACTTGTAATTTCTTCAAAAAGGTCTGCTGATATTTGCATTGAAATTATATCATATCTATAAAATATTTGGGGGAAGATGGACATTTTAACACTATTGAGCTTTCCAATTCATGAATATGGTAAGTTCATTAAACTTTCTTTCAGTAATGTTTTGAAATTTGCTCCATCTTTTGTTAGATTTCTAGGTATTTAAGGTTTTTTGAGGGTATTTAAATGGTATTTTTATATTTCATTTTACAGCTTTTAATGATACAATGCAATAATAATACAATTGATTTTTGAATATTGAACCTGTGTCTGAGACTTTGCTAAATTCACTTATTAGTTTCAGTAGTTATTATTATGTATGTGTGGATTCCATGGAGTTTTATACACACACTATTATGTCATCTGTGAAATATGACAGTTTCACTTGATCCTTTTTAATCTTTATGTCTCTCTCTCTTTTTTCTGGCTTTGTTGCAGTAAGTAGGACTGCTGGTACAATATGGAATAGAAGTAGTGACAGCCATTCCAATATTTATCCATCTATTTCTCTTTCTGGTGCTTACTTCTTTTCTGCATATCCTAGTTTTCGCATGGCATAATTATTCTTCATTCCAAAAAACTTCTTTAAATATGTGTCATGGTACAGATCTGCTGCAGATGAATTCAACCTTTTTCCTCTCAGAAACTGTCTTAATTTCATCTTCATTTTTGAAGGCTATCTTTATAGGATACGAATTACAGGTGAATAACTTTTTTATTTTAGAATTAAATGTAATTATTTTCTCTTCTAGCCTTCACTGTTTGTGATAAGAGGGCAGCCATTATTCTTATCATTGTTCCCGTTTGTTATCGTCTCTTTTATTTTTCTATTTTAAAAATATTTAAAAATATGACTTAGGTGGAGATTTCTTTGTATACACTGCCCTTAGGATTTTTTGTACTTCTTTGATGTCTTTCACTAATTTTGGAAAATTCTCATCATATCCCTAAATATTTCTTCTGCCTCATTCTTTCTCTCCTCTCCTGGGATAGCAATTACAACATATGTTAAATCGTTATATTATAGATCTCAGATACTCTACTTCATTACTTTCATTGTTGGTTTTCTTTTCTCTCCATTTCATTTTGGACAATTTCTACTGACTCCTTTTTAAGTTCACCAGTTCTTTTCTGTGCCCAGTCCAGTTGTCAATAAATCCACTGAATGAATTCTTAATTTCCTATATATTTCATTTCTAGCATTTCCCTTTGCCTTTTTAAAAATGTTCACATCTCTAATAAAATTCCCATCTGTTCACCCATGTCATCCATCCTTTCCACATATTGATCATAGTTTCCCTAAAGTCCCTGCCTGGTAATTCCTACACCTGAAACATCTCAGTATTTGCTTCTATTGACTGTGTCCTCTCTTTAACATGCATTATGTCTCCTTTCACCACTTGCCTCATAATTTCTTTTTTTTTTTTTTTATTGTATTCTGGACACAGTGCATAAAAGAACAGTAAAGACTAAAGTAAAACATTATTTTCCCACAGAAAAATCATACCCTTTCCTCTGTCAGAGTGTTAAGTGTGGTGTGCTGGGTCAATCTAATCTATAATCTAGTTATGTTTGGACATTTTTATAGGTTTAGTTAGACTCAGTTTACCACTGGCTTCAAATTATTTGAGAATGGGATTAAAAAGTTCCCTTCATTTGTGCTTGGGAATCTCAGTACCGATGATACTCTGGAGAGTATTTGTAATTTTCATCCAGCCTCCAGCTTTTCTGAACCATGGGCCATCTCTTTTTTGATTTAGAGACTTGTTCCTAGATTTTTGAGTCATTGGAAAATTCTCTTTGCATTTCTGCCAGAATTCCTGAAATTTAACCTTGGACCTACCAATGACTAAGTGTATGACTTGGGTGAACTTACTGAACTTTTCCAATCTCATTGCTAAAATAGAATAAGAATCATTATTCCCATGTATATTAAGGAGTGACTTAACATTGAAGAGCTAACATGCATATAAAAAGGGCCAATGTGTTCTGGTTGAACTGAATGTGAAAGTCAAAGTCAATTTTGCTATAGAAAAACAAAAATATTCTTTTTAGATCGATCTCTATCATTCATATTTTGAATCTGATAGTGTTGCATCAATTGCTAAATCAGCAAGTAGGCACATCTCCTTACAAATAAGAAAGTATTAAGTCAGTTTGAGTTACTAGAAGAGATGGTAGAAGCACCCAATCAAACTAAAGACTATATGGAGTCCTGAAACTTTTCTTATTATTGGTAATTTTCTAGTGATCTCCCAAACTTTAGAAAATGTGATATGTTAGTGCAGAAACATGCTGAAAGACACACAACATGGATATTCACAATCTGCTGTGAGAAAGAAATAAATAAAAAGAAGGAAAGGAGATTACTCTAGAGTTAATATTCAGCATTATTTTATCAACCATCTGCAATGCCTTCTCATTCATCACTCTACGATTATAGCCACATAGAGTAGCACAGAGGGTTTCTGAGCTCTCTATCTGTAACGGCAATTTAAAATAAGAAGTTTGCATTGTTGAAATTAGCCCATATCCACTGCCAAAAGTACATGATCTAGTGGCTAACATGTAATGATACTATTTCTGAAAACTGTGTTGTAATTAAATGTCACAGTCTTGCATATATTTTAGACAACTCAGCACTGAAGTCAAGTCAGGTCACTGATAGAAAGTTATTGGTCAATGATCCCATTAAGCAAGTTAAAGGATGCTCTATATTCAAAATGACTTCATCTTCTCTAAGGATAAAACCACCACATGATCCCAAAGGATGTCTCCTTGTCCTCATGAGAACTCCATTAAAAATTAATATCTCCACCAATTACAATAAGCTGTAAGGAGATTTCACATTTATTGTGGTGAAACTTTAGTGTGATGAGAACATTGCTAGGAAAAAATATCCCCAAATAGCAGGGTATAAGGTCAAAAAAATAATTGAAAGAACCTTGTCTTCACCTTAGTGTCTCACAAAAAGACCTAAGAAAATATTTTGATCCAAGATTGCTTGTGGTATATAATTTACCATGCCCATATTTGGAAAGTCCTGTACTGAAGAGCAAATAAACTCTTGAACTGAAGTAGTTCCTCTGAACTTGAGGAAAATAATTTTACTTTTGTAATGTGTTCTTGTAAGAATGATTTCTTATAGGGGCGCCTGGGTGGCTCAGTTGGTTAGGCGACTACCTTCGGCTCAGGTCATGATCCTGGAGTCCTGGGATCGAGTCCCGCATCGGGCTCCCTGCTCGGCGGGGAGTCTGCTTCTCCCTCTGACCCTCCCCCCTCTCATGCTCTCTCTATCTCATTGTCTCTCTCAAATAAATAAATAAAATCTTTAAAAAAAAAAAAGAATGATTTCTTATATAGGATAGACTTATCATACCTCTATTACCCCACCCCTACTCCAAAACACATGAAACAATAGCAAAAAAGTAAAAGTATAGAAAATATTTTTAAAAAGTATTAAAAGTAGAAACAATGAACCACAGATTTTTTGGAATTTCTGAGATTTAGAAAGCATATACAAGCAGATCTTCAGCAAAACAGAACTGGAGGAAACCATAGGCTTCCAACACAGTTAGGAGAAGCCTGCTGTGGAGGAAAGAGGTTTGAAAGTCTCTAAGCCCAGTGTCAACAATTCCAAGGATTAAGGGAAAACCCTGGGCATTTAAAAGGAGACTTAATTGGAGAGCTGCATTTGCAGCAGCAGGCTAGTTAGTTTCTTCCTTTCTCCTTTTTTTTTTTTTTTTTTAAAGATTTTATTCATTTATTTGACAGAGAGAGACACAGCGAGAGAGGGAACACAAGCAGGGGGAGCGGGAGAGGGAGAAGCAGGCTTCCCGCGGAGCAGGGAGCCCGATGCGGGGCTCGATCCCAGGACCCTGGGATCACGACCTGAGCCGAAGGCAGACGCTCAACGACCGAGCCACCCAGGCGCCCCCCTTTCTCCTTCTTTTGTGCTATTTTGGCTTTAACAACTGGCTGCAGAAGGGTATTGGGGTTGGAGAAGTCTTGCAGTGGTCAAGTCGTTACTGACTTCCAGGAGTGATGGAAACTCACACTTGGAAGACGAGCTTCCATTCCAAATGCTTCCTCCCGATACACTGAAACAGGTCATAGAGATACAAAGGGCACCTGAGTGATGAGTCTCAAATTCAAAGCTACGGGCAGCCAAGAAGCACTAAACATTTTAAGAAAATCAATAATATAGAAGCTAGGCAATAACAAAAAGAGTAAACCCCCCAGGAAAGAGTTAATAAAGCTAACAGACACACCTAAGAAGTAGAAAGATTTGCAAGTACATTGCATCTCTGAAATGTCTTTCCTCGAGCTCTTAGAATAAAAAAGAAACAGAAATGAAAATCTCAAGACAGAGGCAAAAATAGCAGTGGTACGTACTGTATAGCACAATACTGGGTTGAAAAACTGAGCTGAGACATTCTCACACGGAGCAGAACATATGGATCAAAAGAGGGAAAATGTAAGTGTAGAGTTCAGTAATATGAAGAGTAGATCTAGAAATTTGAAAATCTAGATTATAGAAATTACAGAGTAAGAAAAAAGAGAAAATGCAGAGAATATGATCAAATCAATACAAACCAAAAAATTCTCAGGTCTGAAGAAAGGCTGGATCTTTAAATCGGAAGTGCTAAGCCAGAGTTTATTTTTTATTTTATTTTATTTTTTTTATTATTTATTTAAGAGAGAGAGCATGAGAGGGGGGAGGGTCAGAGGGAGAAGCAGACTCCCCGCCGAGCAGGGAGCCCAACATGGGACTCGATCCCAGGACTCCAGGATCATGACCTGAGCCGAAGGCAGTCGCTCAACCAACTCAGCCACCCAGGTGCCCCTAAGCCAGAGTTTAAAAGAGCCAAAGCCACATGCATCATTGTGAAATTTCAGAATTGCAAGGATTAATAAAATCCTAAGTCTTTTTAAAGAAAAAAAGAGATAAACAAGCAACCTAAAAAAAAATATCTGAAAAACCAGCCTGCCATCAGCATGACTTCGCACGAGCATAATTCAATACTAGAAGATAGAGATTACGATCTTCCAAATTAAAGGGAAGAATTCTTTCAAAACTATAATCCTATAGTCAGCCAAGCTGGCATTAAAGTGAAAAATAATATAAACAAATATTCAGAAAATCAAAGCCTCCGAGTGTTTACCAAGCTAATCAATCTCTGAAAAAATTAGTTGAGGATACACAGCAACAAATAAGCAATGAGTCATAAAAAAGGGCATGATACAGTCCCAAATATACAAAAGAGTAGTAGCACATTCCTAGTAATACCTAAATAATCGTTGATGTGCAATGCAAAACCCAAAGCATAATAAACACTTGGAGCAAAAATTTCAGTTAAATTGAATATGAGAGTGCTGGAGTTGGTGAAGAAGAAAATGAAAATGAAGTAAGATTCTCATCCTTTTGGGGGAGCAGATACAGGTAGTTTTAATCCTAAATATCAAATAGAAAAAATAACCTTTAAAAAGTGTCCCAAAATTGTAAGAGAGTATTGGATGAATAGGATTTATAGCTTCTAACTCCTAATGTAAAAATAAATGGATCTTAGAAAAAGTACTAATTTGAAAATACCATGCTTTCAATCTTCCTCTTGTACCTTTGAGGTTAATGCCAAATGTAGTCACTTCTGCCAAGAATGCACTACCTTTGCTGAAATGTTTTCTAGCTATTTGTCTATTAGTGTATTATTTTACAATATATGCTACATCATGTCATGATGCCAAGAATTCCCTGACAACTAACAATTCTCTGGAACTAAAGGCTGCCATGTGCCTTCAACTTTCTTCAGACTGACTCAGTGTAATCAGTGGCTCCCCTGGATGCACTGGAGAAATGACCTAAAGAACTCTTATTCCAGGCCTTAGAGGAGTATTGGGCTCTAGCACGTCATCTTGATTTTGCAAAGGTCCGGTTCATGCACTCTGGAATAATAAGCTCCAATCTGAAAAGTATCTCATGCTTCTCATAGATGAAGCATGTATCCTGATATGTAGAAATTAGTCTTCCCTTAAGTCCATTTAGATATAAGAAAAAGAAATTCAGAAAGGGAAAGCCAGAGACAGGTTCAGTAGCCTCACATCATAAAATGCAGCCATTTACAAAAGGAGCTCCAGCGAAGGATCCCGAGGAAGGTGGGGGAAAAAAGTGAACTTGAAAGAAAAACTAAGGGTACCCAGAGATACTATTCATGTAAGTACATCATACCTGGGGGCTTTCTTGACACAGTGACACATTTCAAGGTCATGTTTTTGTTTTTTTAAAAGATTTGTTTATTTATTTGAGAGAGAGAGAGTGCACGAGCATATGAGAGCGAGTGGGGGGAGGGCAGAGGGAGAGGGATAGAAATCCTCAAGAGTCAGACGTTCAGCCGACTGAGCCGCCCAGGCACCCCTCAAGGTCATGTTTTTAAAGTTTTGAGAGATGGTTGCTGTTTCACAGATGTATACTTTTGAAGTTATCACCAGACCATTATTTGATATTTTAGTAAATTTAGCTGTTCATAAGCTGAATATTCATGGATACCATTCATGCGCACACTGTGAATGGCAAAATTATATGTTCCAATTTCTCTATAATTTGCATCATTTGTTTATGAAATCCATGTAGAGCAAAATACAAAAGCTCCCCAGTGGATTTAATCTAGAAATCTAAGGAATATGTTGTGATTTGCTTCAGACATGTGTTGATGAAATCCACTTAACATTTAGTTCTAGCTATTATGAGGGCTGGAAATTACTTCAATAAAACAGGCAGTATGGAGTTTGCAAGAGTGAGCAAGTACTCAGCTTAGTCCAACAGCACACAGAAACCCTCTATAATAGAAGATTCTTCAGATATTGAATCCAGTCCTTGGAAAAGAAGAGGCACGACTAGAAACCTGGTTATTGACACTTCAGCCAAGCCTTGCTCCTAAGCCCAAACTCTGCTACGACAGCAGGAAACAATTTCATCGGAGAGCAAGAGCGCACAGGCAGGTGGTAATGACTGACTGGCGTGACATGGGGACTTAGGTGTGTACTTCCCATGTGAAAACCACAGGGGCCGGGGGATCCAGCATGTGATCTTACCCAGTACCAAACTGTGAGCCCTCTTGCTGTGCGTGGAAGAAAAACAGAAATTCTGCATTTAATAGCACCACATACAGTGCCTGAAACACCTTGCTACTTTGTTTTTGTTTTGTTTGTTTGTTTTGGTGGGGGGTGGGTAGTTGGTTTGGTTTTGGTTTTGGTTCTTTAATAAAGCAAAAGAATTATGTAAGGCCCATTAACTTGTGAAAGTAGGCCAATGGTACACAGTAAACATTTGCTTTTTCACAGTTCTCTGATGGAAAAGTGAGCAGTTTAAATTGAGAAAAAAAATGAGTATTTTGGGAGTCTACTTTGGAGGGTTTTGCTTTGTCTCGAGCACTGGATCTGCTACGCACATGCACACAGACACACACACCGTGTGATGTTGCCTCACTGGATCTATCTGGAGCCCCAGTCCATTTTGCACAAATGCTGGTGATGACTCCCCAAACAGCAATTATTTAGATCTTCCTAGGTGCCAGACACTATTCTAAGTGATTTCAGCATATTAACTCAATCTTCAGAACAGCTGTATTATTATCCCTATTTTTTTGCAATAAAACTAAGGCTCAGGGGCACCTGGGTGGAACAGTCTGTTAAGCATCTGACTTTTGGTTTCAGCTCAGGTCGAGATCTCAAGGTCATGAGATCGAGCCCCGGGTTGAGCTCCTTGCGCAGTGGGGAGTCTGCTTGAGGTTCTCTCTCCCTCTCGCTCTGCTCCGCCTGCTTGTGCTCTCTCTCTCACTCGCTCACTCTCAAATAAATGATCTTCAAAAACAAAACAAAAACTAAGACTAAGAGGTTAAGGCACTTATTCAAGTTCACATAACTAGTAAGTGGAAAGCCAAACCTTAAACTCAGAAGACAGGTCTACAGTCTTGCCACCATACTACCTCTCACTGTGCTGAACAGCTTCTCAGCAAGACTGTGGAACACATACTCCATAATTTAGTCCCTAAGCAGTAGACAAGAACTAAGACTCGTATTTTCCCACCATGGGAACCGGTTCAGCGCCACAAAAGCAGCCATAATGTGGATTTTTATTTTTACTTTGTGTCTTAGAGTAAGGACAGAGTACGAGCTCTTCAGTACTGAAACGTGTCCGGATGGGACTCACATTATTTATGTGAGGTTGCACCATTAAACCAGGTCCTCAAATAAGGTGGGTCAGTTCCAAGATTTAAACTTTTATATATTCATTGGATTTAATCCTTAAAATTGTATTTTTCCTGCTGGGAAATTAGCTAATTAATTTAAAAGATCTCTCCTATCTTCCCCGGTGATCCACTCCTCCCAAACAACTGTAAGTCTATGGTGGCGTGTGGAGCACGGCAGGTTGACAAGCCTGGATCCTCTCTCTAGCTCTGCTGCTACCTGATGGAGGCCACGTCCTTTAACCATTTTGTGCCTCAGCTTCATCATCTGTAAGTTGTAATAATTTCTCCCGCATCTAAAACTGATACTCTAGCTCACTACATCCTGTGTGGACATTTCCATAAATTCCACGAGCATTCGAATAGAATAAAAATTTCTTGAGAAGAGGGATCATGTTCATCTTAGTCATCATTGCATGTGTGGTTCTTGACACTCAGTAGTCTTTAAATATCTGTTGGGTATTTGGAAATGTGAAAATATTTCACATACGTAATAAACTAAAACAAAAATAAAAACCAAAAATAAAACAAAAATAAAAACCAAGCTTCTTTACAGAAAGAAGCTCTGTACTGAGAACACTAACTAGGGAATAGCCAGAAGTATTTAATTTACAATTTATGCATTTTCTGAGAAAGATCTGATAGGGTTCAGGACATGCTATCCCAAAATATGGCACCTTGATATATTGAATATCTTAAGCTGAAGGAGTTTGAGAAAATGGCAGAAGGAGGAAGGTCACTCTGACATGCCCCCAATGTCCTTCTTGCCTAAAACAGGTCATAAAACTCCCATGTGAAAGGTAACCTCCCTGTACCAGGAGGAAGGAAGACATTCTTATGACCAGAGACAGGGAATTGGAGGCCAAGAAATCTATATAAACAAACTTGTTAAACTAACCCTTATTTTCCTAGTTACTTCTTCACCATTTACTACTCCTAGCACAAACCCCCTCTGTCTTATCAGTTGTTTGCAAATTTAGTGTTTCTTTGTCTAAAGTGTATAAAAGTTTTCTGCTCTAGTCACCTCTTTAGCTTTTCATTCTTTTGTGAAGCCTCCCATGTACATGTACACATTTAATAAAATTTGTAGGCTTTTCTTGTTAATCTGTCTCTGTTAATTTAATTTTCAGACCCTGTCAGGGACTCTGAGAGGGTTGAGAAAAAACTGTTTCTCCCTTACAGATCTAATAATAAGTCCTTCTTCTCAGAGACTTAACTCTAAAAAGCTTGCAAATGCCTTTGCTTCTCCTGCAGTTTTTATTTAATTCTTTATAGCTTGAGAGTTGCCAATAAATATATCCCATACATATAAGAAAAGTGCTATTACATCACTGTCCTTCCTCTTACAGCCAAAGTTCATAGAAGACAATGGACAACTAGAATGCTGTCTAGACATATGCATTGTCTTTTCAACAAGCACCCACGTCTCACCAGTACCTACGCTTTGTAGATAGCTCACCCAATTTGATTTGTCAACATTAAACTTGGAAACACACACACACACACACACACACACATTATTACCTTGAAGATCCAAGATGACCAATGACTGGATGCTAAGAAATGTTCAAAGTTTTTCTGCAAAATTTCTTTCTTTCTTTTTTATTTATTTTTTTGTTCTGCAAAGTTTCTAGCTCAAATCCGAACCACTACCACCTACTTTTTGGCAGGTGTTTTGCCCCTGAAATTATGAATTTGAGTTCTTCCATTTTTCTCCACACATCTTGTCTAAAAAAATTGCTGTTGCCACTAAAAGTTGACTTAGGTTCAGTCAAATTAGTTTTAAGAAACTAGCAAAAGGGGGCTGGGGGTTAATTTTATGCTGTTGTATTTATGAATTGTTCCTTAATAAGTGAAGTCTTTTTTTTTTTTTTTTAAGATTTTATTTATTTATTTGAGAGAGAGAATGAGAGAGAGAGAGAGCAGGAGATGGGGGAAGGTCAGAGGGAGAAGTAGACTCCCCGCTGAGCAGGGAGTCCGAAGTGGGACTCGATCCTGGGACTCCAGGATCATGACCTGAGCTGAAGGCAGTCGCTTAACCAACTGGGCCACCCCGGCACCCCAATAAATGAAGTCTTATGTATGTGAAGTTTCTATGCCTACTCAGGAAGAAATTTTGATAGGATTAAAAGAGAAGAATGGGATAACTTCTTTAAAAATCAATAAACATTGTGAGACAGGAATCCATCATAATCCTTTAGCAGAACACAGACAGCAACCTCTTCTACCTCAGCTGCTGCAACTTCTTCCTAGAAACATCGCCAAAGGCAAGGGAAGCAAGGGCAAAAATGAACTATAGGGACTTTATCAAGATAAAAAGCTTTTGCACAGCAAAGGAAACAGTCAACAAAACCAAAAGACAACCGACAGAATGGGAGAAGATATTTGCAAATGACATATCAGATAAAGGGCTAGTATCTAAAATCTGTGAAGAACTTATCAAACTCAACACCCAGAAAACAAATAATCCAATCAAGAAATGGGCAGAAGACATGAACAGACATTTCTGCAAAGAAGAAATCCAAATGGCCAACAGACACATGAAAAAGTGCTTAACATCACTCAGCATCAGGGAACTACAAATCAAAACCACAGCAAGATACCACCTCATACCAGTGAGAATGGCTAAAATTAACAAGTCAGGAAATGACAGATGTTGGCGAGGATGCAGAGAAAGGGGAACCCTCCTACACTGTTGGTGGGAAGGCAAACTGGTGCAGCCACTCTGAAAAACAGTATGGAGGTTCCTCAAAAAGTTGAAAATAGAGCTACCCTATGACCCAGCAATTATACTACTGGGTATTTACCCCAAAGATACAAATGTAGTGATCCGAAGGGGCATGTGCACCCCAATGTTTATAGCAGCAATGTCCACGATAGCCAAACTATGGGAAGAGCCTAGATGTCCATCGACAGATGAATAGATAAAGAAGATGTGGTATATATACACAATGGAATATTATGCAGCCATCAAAAAAAAAATGAAATCTTGCCATTCGCAACGATGTGGATGAACTAGAGGATATTATGCTAAGTGAAATAAGTCAGTTAGAGAAAGAATTATCATTTGATATCACTCATAAGTGGAATCTGAGAAACAAGGCAGAGGATCGAAACCAGAGAGGGAGACAAACCATAAAAGACTCTTAATCTCAGGAAAAAAACTGAGGGCAGCTGAAGTGGAGGAGGGTGGGAGGGTTGGGGTGGCTGGGTGATGGACATTGGGGAGGGTATGTGCTATGGTGAGCATTGTGAATTGTGTAAGACTGTTGAATCACAAACCTGTACCCCTGAAACAAATAATACATCATATGTTAATAGAAAAAATCAATAAACATTGTTTGGCTATAGGGTATTGCCTGCTATGTTACATTTCCATGTTAGATGAAACCTTTTTCCATAACTGATTGTTAAAGTTCCAATCAGTTGACTTGGATTAAAAACTAGAATTTTATATTTATTGATGTTTATTTTACTGTTAACATGTATTTATTATCCTAAAATGATAAGGCTTGATCACTTTCACTCAAATTCATTAGGAAATTGTGTTCCTGCCTTTAAAATATATTTAGAACGGGCACCTGGGTGGCTCAGTTGGTTAAGCGACTGCCTTCGGCTCAGGTCATGATCCTGGAGTCCTGGGATTGAGTCCCACGTCGGGCTCCCTGCTCAGCGAGGAGCCTGCTTCTCCCTCTGACCCTCCCGCCTCTCATGTACTCTCTCTCATTCTTGCTCTCTCAAATAAATAAATCTTTAAAAAAAAAAATATATATATATATATATATATATATATATATATTTAGAAGATGAAAACTTCCTCCACTTCATTTTTGTTGCTACTTTCCTAACCCAAGCAAGAACCATTTATCTTCTGGATTATCATAATAATCTCCTTGCCCTTCTCCCTACTCCCACCTTTGATTTCCCCTGTACTTATTTTCACCAGAGCAGATCAGATAATCTTGTTAAATGCAAGCCAGACCATACTATAATTCTTTTTTTTTTTTAAGATTTTATTTATTTATTTGATAGAGAGAGACAGCTAGAGAGGGAACACAAGCGGGGGGAGTGGGAGATGGAGAAGCAGGCTCTGCAGACTCCCGGCTGAGCAGGAAGCCCGATTCAGGGCTTGAACCCAGGACCCTGGGATCATGACCTGAGCCAAAGGCAGACGCTTAACAACTGAGCCACCCAGGCATTCTGGGACCATACTATAATTCTGTTCAAACCCTTCAAGTGACTACTCATTTCACCCAGAAAAAAAGGCTGTCTTTACAGTAGCCACATGATTCTGCAAGATGCACAGCACACACGCACACATCCCCCCAACTATCTCCCTCACTTCACACCAGCCACACTGGTCTCCTTGCAGTTCTTTGGGCAGACTTCGCTTGCTCTTGCCTTCCAATCTTTGTACTGATTACACTGAATGTCTGAATTGTTCTTCCCCCTGACTGTTGCAGGACTTTTTCTCAATTGGTGCCCGTGGTTCTTGATCACGCCACTTTAAAGAATGAAGAGGTAGACTAGACAGTGGTGGGCAGCAAAGCAAGGTTTATTGAGTGATAGCAAAGCAATAGTACAAAGCTCCCGAGGAGGGAGGGGACCCGAAGGGGTTGCCATCGGGGTTTCTAAATCTAGGGGGTTTGATGGGCTTGTTGGTGGGCTGTTCTAATCTAATTAACTCTCCCTGAACCTGTCATTCATTCTGATTTTTGTCACCTATCTATCATATGGTAAAGGGTGGAGGGCTCCTTCCAGGGTGTTGTAAAATCCTTTTAAGGGTGGTTTCCTCTTAGGGCCTTGTCCCTGCCTGCCTGCCTTCCAACCATCCTTCATCAAGACCATACGATTAAATCTCTGACTTCCTTCAAGTCTGTGCTCAAATGTTACTTTCTCAAGTTCCTACTACCCTGTTTGAAATCACATCTGACTCCCCCAATGTGGACTTCCTAGTCCACATATCCTGCTCTTTCTTTTCTCCATAACACATAGTATTTTCCAAATTGTTTATGTGGGAAAATGTGAGGTTATATTCAAATCAGAAAGACAGGAGCATATTTATTATAGCTACTGCTAATTTTCTGTCTCTTCTCCCCTCCTAGAATGTAAACTCTGTGAGAGTACGAACTTATTGTATTTTGTTTACTAATGTGTTTCCTGCACTATGATTGGGATATGACAGGTTCATCATCAATATTTGTTGAATGAATGAATGAATTTAAAATTCTAACCATTAATTAAATAAAAGTTTCTCAAAAAGCGAAACTCCAGAGGTACATTGATGTCATTGGTTTTGTCATTTAACAAAGTCAGGGCCCTATGTCTCTGAGATTTCCTTGGTCTTTTCCTCATCTTGGTTGCCTCAATAGTTGCCATATGGCTATTGCTATTCAGGGCATCTTATCTGTGGTCAAGGCAGGAAGAATGAGAAAGCAAAAAAGGATAGTTCTCCTCAAGAGAACAAAAGCTTTCTTTCCCTTAATCTCCCCTGTGGACTTCTACTAGCTTATATCTCACTGATCAAAACTAGGTCATAGGCTCAAGTTCAGCAGTAGAGAACCTGAGAAAGGGGAACAGGATTTCCATAATTGATTTAGACCAATCATGACTCTCCAGTTTTAGATAAGAACATAGCCAGAGGATCCATTCAGTTGTGCCTAAGGGGAAGAGATAGGGGGAGGCAACTAAGAGGTTGGCACGGTCAAGCTCACGTGAAATCTGCAATCTACTTGCTGAGTCTAGAGTTAACACAGAGAAAGAATAAAACTATATAAAAGAAGACACAAAGTGTTTATTTCATTGAAGTTCAGGGAAATCAAACAATTTATATGAGTTGGTAAATCAATAAAGTTATGGTAAAAGAGGGAGTTCTTGGAGTTTGTCCTTGGATTGGAGAAGCCTCATCAGAAAGACGTGAAGTTGACAGTGGGAATGGAGTTGGGGCATGGAAATCAGAAGATCAACTCCATCATAAACAGTGACAAAATTCAAACTAATCAGTTATATATATATATATATATATATATATACATGACATATATATTAAAGTAAAATTACGGCAAAGTTTTATGCCAGTTTTTACAGAAACATGTGGCAAAAAGAGAAAACCACAGAAAAACAAACCATATGGCACTTAACATCTCCTGAAAGGCTTTGGGGCTTTTAGGAAAATGGTTGAACACCAGTGATCTAATCCAATGATTTCATTATAATCATGAAGAAACTGAGGCCCAGAGATGTTCATTGATTTCTCTAAGGTCATGTGGTAGCTTTAATGGCCAAGACAGGACTGCAACAGGATCTTTCTATTACATCATTACATTTCCTGAATTTAATTTTAGCATGAATATCTTCCCTTGACAAACATCACCAAATAGCAATTTGTATCAACAAATAACAAGATCCTATTATTCTCATCCTGGTCTTACTGTGTCCAGCTCTAGCTGAGTTGCTAGTAAATAATGAAAATTTGTTCAAGATTTGGATGGGCCATTGTAAAGAAGCGTGCTTAGATGTGTATCAACAAACTCAGGGGGAAAATTGGATAAGAAAAGGTCAGTGTTTACACAACTGAGTATAGCTTTCACTGTTGACTGGACATCTGTTAAATCTAGAGCTTTGTATCCCAGAAAAATATTCAATTATCAAAAGGGCATTCACTCACCAGCTACACATTGTTAAGATTTTCTAATATTTAGAAGTCATAAAGGTTACCATACTTAAAAAGATATTATTGAATGTTACTGTTCCTTCACAGAAACTGATCCTCTTACTATTTATTCAAGTATTCATTCAGTTGAACTTGCGGAGGAGAACTGTACTGCAAATATTTAAATGGCTTTTGTTAGACACAGAGTGTATCAGCCCCCAATAGGCTGGGGACCTCCACTGGCACTGTCTGAAAACAAATATTCAGAATAAAGAGCCCAATTTTACATCCAGGACACCAGCCTCAAGCAGTTCTATTATCAACAAGTCTCTCTAAGTGCTCGTTGTTTAGTGAATTCAAGACATGGAAAAGTCCCATTTTAAACAACTACAAGTAAAGTATTAAGAAACTGGTGAGGGGAGGGCAGGGGCAAACCTTAAGTCTGAAGCATTAGGAACAGCCCAATTTTCCTTCCTGACCTCAGGCACATGGTTGACTTTGGAGTGGACAATGACCTGCTGATGTTTAGAGCGTCAAGTGCTACCTGGTTTCATGTCACTGAACACTTAACAAAGCACAGGAACAGAAAGGCTAATGTATTGGGGGAAAGGCACATATCCAATTACATTCTGAAATCTCCATCTTTCTCAAGCAAATGTAAATATTTAGATGCATCTGAATCATTCATTTTGAAAACCCAACAGAGCCTTTCCTGTGCAAGTGGGACACATTAGGGCAACAATAACTCCTGCTTTGTTCAACTGATCTTTAAGATTGAGCTGACCAAACTGCTCTTGCAGAAACCCCACTTGCTTCCTTTCACCTAGAGAATTAAAATGTCCCTCTTGGTTACAGTGCCAGAGAACCACAGCAGAAGGGCTGGAGGAATCCTTGTAGAGGTGAAGAGCTGCAAAGTCGGATTGAAGTCTGATGATCATTTTCATATTGAACTAATCATCTGCCAATGACCAACTTCACCTGTAACTGTGGCTCATCATCATCACATTGCCACCAGCCCATTTAGCCTTCATGTGGTTACACATGTAGAATTAAAGGGCTCAGGTTTTCTTCAATTGTATTGACACATTCACTTGTTCACTCATTTAATTTCTTTTTTTTTTTAAATATTTTATTATTTTTATTTATTTATTTATTCACGAGAGAGAGAGAGAGGCAGAGTGAGAAGCAGGCTCCCAAGGAGCAGGGAGCCCGATGCGGGACTCGATCCCAGGACCCTGAGATCATGACCTGAGCCGAAGGCAGATGCTTAACCATCTGAGCCACCCAGGCGCCCCACTCATTTAATTTCTTACTCCCTCTTCCTTCCCTCATTTATCCACCCAACAAACTTGTATGACTAAAACAGGCAGGCATGATGGTAACTGTTGGAGATGTGAAAGAAAACATATTTTACACAACAAGGTAGTACGTGTGCTTACCATACGTGGAAACAGAGACAGTGGTGCAGGCTGAAATTTTGCCTGGGAGAGTTGAGAAGACTCCCCTGGATCACTGACTTTGAGAAGTGGTGGCAAGAAAGAAAGGAATTAACCAGGAGGAAAAGGCATTCTAAGTAGGGGGAATGGTAAGTGTAAAGGAAAATTAGCACAGGTCTTGCTACGCTCAAGGAAGAGTGGAAAATTTCAATATGCCTGGGAAGTAGAACGCACAGGCAAGATTGAAAGGGAAGAGATAAAAAGTAACCAGGAAGTTGGAGGAGACAGACCAGTAATGTAAGTCACTGTCCAAATTGCTTCTCTACCTAGAGGTTCTTCAGCCCAATGTAAAATGGCTTCACCCCCCACCACTCCTCTGAAACTATGTTTGCCAAGGTCACCGATGACTTTCTTATGACTGAATACATGTGTAATTTTCAGGTCTCATTTTTCTTATTATCTAGGCCAGTAATGTACCAAAGGCTGGGCAGTGAGAATAGAGACCATCTTGGGTATAGGCAATAAGGGGAAACAGTAAAAATTTAAAAGTGTGTCATTTTTTATTATCATCACAATGCACCAGCAATTCCAAACAACGTAAACAATAAAATACTCCTTGCCAGAATTCTTTTGTTGATCTAAGTTCTATGCAATTGTCAGTTGCTGCTTCGTTTTAATAATATATTACTATACATGTATATTATAATATGGTATATTGTATGTATAAATGTGTATATGTGCAAAATTAAAATAAGCATGCTTTTATTAATTATCCTTTAACAAATATCATATTCAGGAGTCTGCAGCAGTTACACAGCTCACCTCAGACACATACGGACTCAGCTACATATATTTATTTCAAGGGTAAATTCATAATGATTCAGAATCATTCAGGCTTGCTTTGGGCATGGTTTTTGTCTCTAGCCATACGGTCTACATATTCCCAGGTTTAATCAGTAGCTTCAAAATAAGCCATGACAACACAGGGATTGTAAAGACAAAGAAACAGAAATTGAGTTATTTTAATTCTGTCATTTTATGTTACCACATGTTAAGAGTTTTTATTTGTATTTAAAATTGGGGACTACTTGGCTGGCTCACTTGGTAGAACATGTAACTCTGGATCTCAGTGTTGTGAGTTCCAGACTCACACTGGATGTAGAGATTACTTAAAAAAAAAAAAAAAAAAAACTTTAAATAAATAAATAAATTGAAAACAGTGTGTGAATTTTGAGGTGTTACTTGCTTTGTAAATACAAATTTTAATCCATATATGAAATAGTTTACTGAGGTTTTTTTTTTTTTTTAACTTTCTTTCTTTCTTTCTTTCTTTCTTTCTTTCTTTCTTTCTTTCTTTCTTTCTTTCTTTCTTTCTTTCTTCCTTCCTTCCTTCCTTCCTTCCTTCCTTCCTTCTTCCCTCCCTCCCTCCCTCCTTCCTTCCCTCCCTCCCTCCCTCCCTCCCTCCCTCCCTCCCTTCCTTCCTTCCTTTCTTTCTTTCTTAAGGCTCCCTAAGGAGCAGGATGTCTGATGTGGGGCTCCATCCCAGGATCCTGGGATCATGACCTGAGCCGAAGGCAGGTGCTTAAGTGACTGAGTCACCCAGGGGCCACTATTTATTTATTTATTTATTCATTTATTTTTAATTTTAACTTTGTTTTTATTTCTGAGTTTGAATAGTACCTTTAAAATTAAAATGTATTCTTTTAAAATTGTGCTCATTTTAAACTTATCAAGAAAATAAAGATGATTATGATCTTACATGATGATGACTACAAATAATTTTGCCATATGAAACAGGGACTCTGCCCTGGTATTAAGTACACTGGATACTGATCAAGGCAACAGTCAGCATTTGTGACCACAGCATCCTTCTTCAAAAACTCTTCTTTTTGGCCTCCATGATATATACTCCCCCCAGTTTTTCTCTGACCTAGTAGTTTCTTCTGCAGGATTCTCTTCCTCTCATCCCATGAAACATCGTATTTCTCATGTTCTGTCCCAGGTGTTCATCTCTTCTTAACCTATAAGATTCCCTGAGCGTCCTCTTTGGCTCCAGTAGCTTCGTTATCCACTGTATGCTGACAACTCCCAAATCCATACCTTTGGCCTGAGTCTCCTGAAATAGCTCGCTTATCCAACTCTCTGCTGAACATCTTTCCTTGAACGTAACTTAGACGTCTCCAATCCATTCGTCTGAAACTGAGCCCATTAGCTTCACCTGCTGCTTGGTGAAGTCTGGAAAACTAGGAGTTATCCTTGATTTAGCCTTCTCCTGTTGCACCTCATGCCTACACAATCACCAAGGTTGACAAATTTATCTCTCCTAAGTATCTCTTGGATCATCCACTTCTCTGCGTCCTCACCACCACGACCACTGCCTAGGCTGCCATCACCTCGCCCTGAAATAGCTCTGGTAGCCATCTTGTACATGGTAGATACAGAGCTATTTCTTAAGGGTAAATTGGATCACATCCCTAACTTGTCTTTATTTACAAGATCCCTTTGAGGGGATCTCACTGTCCCTTCGGAGCTTCATCTTCCAGCCACCGTGATCCTACTTAAGTATTTTAATATATTTCAAGTTATCTCCTACCTCCAAGCCACTGCTCATGATGTTTCCATCCTTGAAGTTCCAAGGAAAATATTATTTCCTCTGCAAAGCCTTATGACCAGTCAAATTGGAATTAGATGCTTTCCTTCTGCACTGTATCAGGGAACCCAGTGGTGACTGCAGTTTGTCTCTCCTGTTAGTTTTGAAAATAATTAGACTTTAAATTCCTTAAGAGCAGACACAAAATCAGTCTTATTCTTCATTGTGTTTCTAGGAGCTTCCCCAATGATGTTATAGAGTGGGCACTAATAAATGTTTTTGTTAAATGAATAAATATATGTATGAACCATTTTTCTCCTAACGAGAATTTCTTTATACTCTGGATCATGGCTGCTTTGTCTATGGCTTTACAGTATCTGTAGTTCCATTTTGACTTATTTCATTCCTAGAAAACTTTTCCTATGCTTTATTATTTATAATCACATTAATGATTTATTTCAGAATATATTATAGTATAAAAAATGATACATGCTAAATGAATGCTGGCAGGTTTTTTTTTTTTTTCACCCTCAGGGAGGAAATGTGGATGATAAATACATTGAAAATCCACCATGTGGGCATAGAATGCAAGGCTTCTGGCCAACTTTAGAATTGTCCTTTCACTTTTAAATCCATGTACCAACAGAGATGATCATATTAAGTCTCTCTTGGTTGTGGGTTTCAAGGGAGAATGTTGTAGAGACAATCTTTTCTGATTTCAAATGAAGAGATACACAAAAACTACTGAAGTCAAGGCACTTCATCAAGAAAAAGGTGATGCTTTCATCACTGTAGAGGCCCAACTAAAGTCTAATGCCAAGGAAGAGGAAGAGAGGGGCCTCGTCCTATTCCCCAGCCAGCACAACTTTCCCTTCACGTTTATATCAACAGCAGTGGCTGTCTCCTGGTCTGCTGTTTACATAAAGATGAGAGGCAACTGGATACGCTGGCTCCATGCTGGTCCAAGGCAGAGCTGGAAGCAGCAGGTAACAGGCACCTGGACGGGTCTCCCCACGGGCCATCAGGGGTTCTAATCAGCTTCTCTTAGCTGGCAGATTTTGAACAGTGGGTATGTTCCAAATGTGTCAGGGCATATTTTTCAAACATCACTGCAGATTCATTTGTTACGTCTTGCCTTTTTTTAGACCTTGACAAAAAAGGGACATTTTTAACCAAGGAAGGGAAAGCGAAGCTAGTGCACATTGATGTTTTATGACATGCTAGGATCCACAGTGAGATTAACCTATTTTTTTGAGATCTTCGGGGCCCTATTATCTGTGACTCCTTGTTATTTTCCTCCCCACGACTGCAATTATATCTCCAGATGGGGAGGATTCAAACTACACTTTCATGTTTATGTGCTCTGAATTCTGACATATTTCAAAGTGTGTACCTCAAGGTGGACTTTGAGAAAACACAGGGTTCTGTACTCTGCTCCAGGTGTGTGTGTGTGTGTGTGTGTGTGTCCTACTTAGAATATATATACCTCAAGCACAAGAACCTTATCTTTGCTTTATTACTCTCCACAGGGCAGTAAATACTTGATATTTAAATTTTTGCACACACATGAGAAAGACAGAGATCTCTAATGTAGTTTGTGCATGTTTACTGGAGCCTGCGTCTACCCTGGGAAGATATTTGCGGAACATTAAAATGGATTCCTTTGTCTTTCATTCATTTCCTACGCAGTAGCCCAGGATATCTAAATTTCCTAGGGCTGCTATGACAGATCACCACAAACTTGGGGACTTCAAACAACAGTAACTGATTCTCTCATTGCTCTGGAGACCGGAAGTTCGAAATCAGTTTCACTGGGCGAAAGTTAAATTAGCAGGGCCATCCTCCCTTCAGAGGCTCTAGGGAAGAATCTGTCTCTCCCTTCCTCCGGCTCCTGGTGGCTGCTCACATGCCTTGGTTTGTGCCAGCAGCATGCCTGTTTCTGACTCTATGGTCACATTGCCTTCTGTTCTTCTGCCTCTGTCAAATGTCCCCTCTGCTTCTCACCTATAAGAACTCTTGCGATTGTATTTCATACCTGCCTGGATCATCTGCGATAATCTTCTCATTTCCAAATCCTAAACTTCATCCCAAGAAGTTTCTGTAAGGAAGAGGAGAAGTTTCTGGGGATGGACTGGTAAAGGAGTACCCAGTTCCAGGAGCTGTTCATAAATAAAGGATTTTCATAAGGTAGGTGCTGGTAAGTCAGAAATTGTCAGCAAATCCTGAAAACAAACAAACAAAATAGGTATCTACTTAAGAACTCAAGAGCAATTACATAAATTTGCAGTGACCTAAGCCAAAACTTTTTTGAGATGAAATTTGCTTCAAGATGTGTTTAGGTTCAAATGGAATATCCCATTTTGGAAAGAGAAGAGAAGATTTAATTATACAAACTGAAAAATAAAATATTTTTTAAAATTTTAAAAAGGAGCACCTGCATGGCCCAGTCAGTTGAATGTCTGACTTTTGATCTCAGCTCAGGTCTGGACCTCAGGGTTGTGAGTTCAAGCCCCTCATTGGGCTCCACACTGGGCATGGAGCCTACTTAAAAAAAATAAGTAAATAAAATAAAAAAAATCATATACACTGAAATAATAAGATCAATCAATGTCTATGAATAGACAGTTATGTGATACCACAAGTGAACATCTCTCTGTTGTTACACTGAGCCTAGGTGAAAAGAACTCATCCTCGGGCACCTGGGTGGCTCAATTGGTTAAGCAACTGCCTTCGGCTCAGGTCATGATCCTGGAGTCCCGGGATCGAGTCCCGCATTGGGCTCCCTGCTCAGCAGGGAGTCTGCTTCTCCCTCTCCCGCTCTCCCCTCTTGTGCTCTCTCTCTCAAATAAATAAATAAAATCTTCAAAAAAAAAAAAAGAACTCATCCTCATTCATGTTGAGTCCTATGTCTGCAGTGCCGAATCTATCAGTCATGCTCAGACTCCTGCTGTCTTCCTTACAGTAAGCCTTTAGAAGCTTGTGTTACAACAAGAACACTTCCCCTTGAAGTAATAAATATTGTTTGAGCCCTTAAGGCTAATTAATTTTAGCTTCTAGCCTATTGCCTATAGCCTGCGGAGGGAAGGTAAACATTAAAATATAATCAAATTAAATTTAGTGATCAAAAGATTATTGTTCTATGCTCACACAAATTGAAAAATAAAAGTTGATATTGCTGAATGCTCATCAATATTTCTGATTCTTCTTCTAGGTACAGGATGCAACTATATTTCCTATACCCCTGAAGTTAAGCTGACTGAAGCTTTGTTTCATGTAATGTGAAGTGTTAGGTCTTTTAAAAGGCAGTGCTCAGTTCACCATGTTCTTTAGCTCTGCCATGGCAACCATTGACCTTTCCGGATAGTGAAGGCTCCACCACCCTGGGTCCCACAGTAAGCATCATCACAAACAAAGCCCTGTGCCAACTCAAGTCAGGCATGTAGCAAGAATATGAAATAAATTTTGTAGTTTTCAGTCACTGAGAGTTTAGGTTGTGTGATACTGCAATATAATTCAGCCTATCCAGTTGATACATCCAATGAAACTGACGGGCTTGGAATTGATGGTTAAGTACTTTTGGTGCACAGGAATGGTGGGAAATTTGAATTACTGAAAGATAAGCTCTATCTCTGAAAACACATACCAAAAACAAAAGAAAGAGAACTTAAGTGCACCCAAAAACCTGTGCATTGATGTTTATTGCAGCTTTATTCATAATTGTTAAAACTTTGGAAACACCCAAGATGCCCTTCAATAGGTGACTGGATAAACAAATGGTGTTACATACATACGACAGAATATTATTCAGTGATAAAAAGAAATGAGCTATCAAGCTGCAAAAAAGACATAAAGGAAACTGAAATGCATATCGCTAAGTGAAAGAAGCCAATCCATAAAGGCTATATACTGTATGATTCCAATTTTACGACATTCTGGAAAAGGCAAAACCATGGAGACAGTGAAGCGATTATTGGTTGCCAGGGGCTGGGGAGAGGAGAGGATGGAAGCAAAGGTAGACGAGAGGGGCAAAGGAGGATAGGGAATGTTTAAGGCACTGAAACTGGTCTGTATGTTACTATTAGAGTGGGTACATGTCATTATACATTTGTCAAAACCCATAGAAGGTATAATAGAGTGAACGCCCATGAAAACTATGAAATGTAATTAATAATATATCAGTATTAGTTCATCAGTTGTAAAAATGTACTGTACTAATGCAAGGTATCAATAATAAGGGAAACTGAGTGAGGGAGTGTGGTATGTTGGTATGGGGGAATGTTTGTACTTTCTGATCTATTCTGTAAACCTGAAACTGCTTAGAAGATTAAGCAAGGGGAAAAAAGAAAAATTAAGAATAATTTTACTGAGTTAAATTCCAAAGAGCCATTTAAATTATTATAAGTTGAATTTGTAAGTGTTGGCAGGTTGTTGCGTTGAGGTTGGTCTGGTGAATTTAACTGTGGAACATTTGATGGGCAAGAAAAGTTATGAATTTGAATATTGTCCTGGCAGGATATGAAAAAAAAAATGAAATGAAATTCTTGGAGAAAAGAGAATAGATTTAGGTAAATTATGGATAATGAGAATAAAGAAAAAGAGTCTTTCAAAACAGTATGTGCCAGAAATGTGCCATCTTATGGACAGAAATAAAGCTGTAGCACAATGTTGCTTAAGCAGGTGACTCTGAAGGAATGTTGCTTTGAATAATTTGGTGATTAGAAATAGGATGGGGCGCCTGGGTGGCTCAGTTGGTTAAGCGACTGCCTTCGGCTCAGGTCATGATCCTGGAGTCCCGGGATCGAGTCCCGCATCGGGCTCCCTGCTTGGTGGGGAGTCTGCTTCTCCCTCTGACCCTCCCCCCTCTCATGTGCTCTCTCTCTATCTCATTCTCTGTCAAATAAATAAATAAAATCTTAAAAAAAAAAAAAAAGAAATAGGATAAGTAGGAAGGATCCACTTTGAAAATGGAAGCACAAGGCTCTCTACAGATCCACTCTTCAGCAAAACAACATAAACTGATAATTTTTTTTTTTTGGAAAAATACCCTGAAAATTTTCCTAAAGGCAGTGAGCAAATGAAGAAGACATTTGTGCAAGAAAATCTCTGTTAAATCTTGATAAGAACAGTAAGAGTCTATGGCATTTGAGCCATGACCTGAGCCTTTTCCTCTGCTACAGCTTAGTGTGATGCAAACCCCCCTCAAGTTCGGTGTGGCTGAGAAGATGAGGATCCTCTCCCCAGCTCCTCGTTTAAAGTGTATCTCTTGGAAGGCCCAGGTCACCAGCATTTCTCATCTCCTGCAATTCTCTGTGTTAGTTACAGAAGTGGAATTTCAGGCAAGTGTCAAAAGTCCAGCACCAGTCCTTGACTCTACACAATCCTTCCTCTACACAGCTTCCACTCTAAGGGAAGATAGTCTACCCTCACTGCGGCAGGCCAGCAATGGTTGGCATTGGTTGCCCTAACCCTAGCTCGCTCATAGGGTAGGAGTTTCCCACCAGAAATGTTGACCCGAGAACACTAGACGCTATCATCTCCACCCAGTACCCTGCTTCCAAAGCAGGACTGTTAACGGAGAGAAGCAGGCCACTATCTCTGCCCCAGTAATGGAACAATGGCTCAGAAATTCCGCCCAGGGTAAGAGGCAAGCCCTAAGCACAGAGAGTTCTGAATGTCTCCCTTCCTTTAGAACAGAGTTGAAAAAGTTCAAGCCTAATGAGTTCTTGAAAACAATGAGGACCTTGGCGGTAGGCAATTGATGGGAGGCTGGTAGCTCCATGAGAACAAGAAGCTAAGCCATTGGCCAGCTATTTACCATAGAGAACCAGGGAAAGAGACGGCTAGGAAGAGCCCTCCTGGGAACAGAACCAATCTCAAAGACTGGCCTCAAAAACTACTCTTGCAAAAGGACCCAAATTTAATTAGATCAGACAATGGAGCTATTGATGCCCCAGGGCATTGTCAAAAACAATAGAGCAAGGATCAGGCAATTAGTGGAGCCTAACAGCTGGGTGTGACACCAAAAGAAGCAGACAGTTTAACAGATCAGGGAAAGAGACAAAGAGAGCCCTACTCAAGCCATCATCCTAGGGTGCCGGTGTTGAAAGAAATTAAACACTGCAATATATGCAAACACACCCCATGTTCCTGGACGGGATGAATTAATCTTGTTAGGATAACAGTTCTCCCAAAACTAATCTACAAATTCAATACAATCCAAATTCCACCAATCATTTTTGCAGAAATTGACAGTCTTATTCTAAAATTCGGGTATAGGGGCGCCTGGGTGGCTCAGTCGTTAAGCGTCTGCCTTTGGCTCAGGTCATGATCCCAGGGTCCTGGGATCGAGCCCCGTATTGGGCTCCCCGCTCCGCGGGAAGCCTGCTTCTCCCTCTCCCCCTGCTTGTGTTCCCTCTCTCCCCTGCTTGTGTTCCCTCTCTCGCTATGTCTCCGTCTGTCAAATAAATAAATAAAATCTTTAAAAAAAAAAATTAAAAAAAAATAAAATTCGGGTATATAAATTTACAAAACCAACAATAGCCAAAACGATCTTGAAAAAGAAGAACAGATTTGGGGAACTCATACTTCCTGGTTTCAAAAATGACTACAAAGCTATAGTAATCAAGATGGTGTGTTACTGCAGAGGAAAATCATATAAATCCACGGAACAGAACTACAGTCAATTAACTTTATACTGTAACAATGCGCATATGTGGCAATCTCCAAACCAAATTTTAGTTGGTTGTCCATTTTCTTTTTGAAGAGTGACTACTACAACAAAGATCATAGCACAATCATAATAGCTAAAAATGAAAACAACCCAAATGTCCATTAACTGATAGATAAATAAAATGTGGCATACATAAAATGGGAAATTATTCAGCAATAAAAAATATTGACGTGCTGATACATGCAACAACATGGATAAACCTTGAAAACATTAAGCTAAGTGAAAGAAGCCGTTCACAAAAGATTGTATATGATTCCATTTATATGAAATGTCCAGGATATATAAAATCTACAGAGACAGAAACTAGATTTAGTAGTTATCTAACACAATGGGAAGAAATAGAGTTTCTTTTGGGGGTGAGGAAAATGTGTCTAGAGATTGTAGTGACTATGAATATACTCAAAATCATTAAATTATATACTTCAAATCGGTCAATTATACAGTATTTGATTATACAGTATGTATTATATTTTAGAAAGAGAGAGAGAGGGAGAGAGAGATTGAGAGAGCAATTTGATAAATATAAATAGGATGTTCTGGCCTATATTCCTGCTTGAGTGAGTTCACTTGGCGATCAGAAGCAGCGTCTAAGTACTATATGATCCCATTCACTTACTGCCATCAGTGTCATCATTATTGTAGAAAGTTGCACTTTGACTAGTGCAAGACCCTTGGCTTCTTGGAACCTTCCTCAGATTACTATCAGTTACAATTTGGAGCAAAAGAAAGTCCTGGAGTATAACTTTAGTCTGATCACCTCATCTTTAAGACTCTTTTGCTAATCCTTGAGGCCATTTGGACATATAACAAGCATGATTTCAACTAAGACCTTATTTCTTCTCTTGGGGCTGGGAATAGGAAATGCAGTTTTTCTGAATAAAATGCAGTAATTAAAAATTAAAATGTTTATTACATTAATTTTATATCAGAATAAAAGGAAATTACATCTGTCTGTCCAGTTCCACATGAGATGAATTTCTGCTTTCATATCTATTTAACACACTTTTATTCAGCACCTAACAAATCACTGAACGTATGTATTACTTTTCTAATACTCTTAAAATGTGGCGATTTGGTCTTATAGCTAAGTTGCCACCATCAAAGCCCTCTGCTGAATGCATATTCATTTTAGCGGACTAGTTCGTAAGTGGCGCCGGCTTCTTGCATTTCCACAGCACAGGGACCCAGACTTCCTTGAGAATCTGAAATAGCTTAATGCTAATTCAGCTCCTACCCTGGTAAGGGTCTTATCATCAAGGAGTTAGTCGTACCACACTCCTCAAGACAGCACGTTCTGCCCGGGTTTGATTTTGGATAGTTCGGACAAATGTAGCCCTCTGGAACATAAACATATTCACGACTGGCAGGAGAGGCCATGAATTCTTGCCTCAGGCCTATCTCAGCACAGCGGTGTTTGGAAGGGCTGACAGCTTCTTTGCTAAAAGGCAAAACTTCTAAGATGCTCACTGCTATTTGTAGGAAGATGTGGTACAACAGGTAATTAGACTTTTCCTGGCAAAACCCCCAGTTTTCATTCTGCTTTCAAGAACCAGCTCCTCAAATCAGGAATTTCCTGGCAGGTCGCATTTCTGTGGATTAGGGAAGGCAGAAGGGAGAATGCATGGTTGGAACACAGAGATCACGAGCTCTAGGGCTACAGGTGGCTGAGGAGGCTGGCCATTGCTTCAGAGAAATGGATGTGTCCCTGCCACATGAATTACTTTGTTCATGTCCCGGACTGGTGAGGGGAGGCAGCCTTTCATTTTTCTTGTGTGTGTATGGCAAAAAATGTATTCGTGTATTTCATTCGTTTTCTGACTAGGCATACATTTATTGAATGAACTGCTTTGTATCAGGATTTGGACTTGCTACCGTAAGATTTAGAAGACACATTTCTTGCCTTCGGAAGGAATACAAGGTATGTTGGTAACTACCCTAATGACCGCAACAAGGGAGGTCCTCACAAAGCCTTATGGGATTACAGAGGGCTGAACAGGCTCTGCCTAGAGGAATCGCAGAAGAAGGGCTTCTTTGAGGAGGTAATCTTCGTTAAGTTTAAGACAAGTTTAAGTTTACAAAGCTGGGAATGGGGACAAGAGGGCAAAGGAAGGAGGTATTTTAGGCAATGTTATATGATTGAAGCACTGATGCCAAGAAGGCAGATGTGCTCCGTAAACAGTGAATTCTTCTTGGGAAGGTATGAACATTGGAATGTTCTGTGATGATGGGCAGAAAGGTGTTAGATGGTGGGAGAATGAGCTAAAAATGGGAAAATGAAGGCAGGGCCAGAAGTCAGAAGGCACCCCACCAGATGTAACAAGGCTGGCTGGCACACCCAGTGGGGTGTTGACAGTCTTACAAGGATTTGCAGCTTGCTTATAAAAAGATTAGCTATAATGGCTGCCACAGAAATCCTTTTAGTCTTTAGAGAAAGCTGTGGTTTTCTAAGAAAACCATCTAACTGTTGTATCCCTAAGTTATTTCATATTAATTAGCTAAGGGAAAATAAAATCTTAGCGTATTCACACTTCGGCTCTCCTCTGTGGTCCTGTTGGTGGTTTTTGAAAAAAAGAGGATACGACATCCACATGGGTTACGCCACTTCCTTTTGCAGAAGTGATCTCACAGGGGAATGCTGTATCCGCAAAAATGAGTAAAACAGACTGTCCAAAATGGTCATAAATTTTTCTCAAAGTTTAGAGCATCTACCAATGAAACTTGGTAAAAGCCAAACTGGAAAACAGAATTTGTCTAGGTATTTGTGTCACTGAAAAGGCTGCAAGACTGCTTGGCATGGTTCAAAAATCCTCTTGCTCTGATGCAGAAATACACTATTTTATTTTTTTTAAAAAGATTTTATTTATTTGACAGAAAGAGAGAGAGAGCACAAGTAGGCAGAGCGGCAGAAAGAGGGAGAGGGAGAGGGAGAAGCAGGCTCCCCCTGAGCAGGGATCCTGACGTGGGGCTCAATCCCAGGACCCTGGGATCATGACCCGAGCCGAAGGCAGACGCCTAACTGACTGAGCCACCCAGACGCCCCAGAAGTACACTATTTTAAAGCTCAGGTTTATAGATTTACTCTTAGACACTCGGAGGAGCTCTTAAGTACAGCAACGCTTCCTCAGGACTGACATTTATGAGATTTGGATTTTATTTCCAATTATTCTGCTAAAACTAAAGAGTACATTAATTCTGGTTTTTTAGAGTGGGAGTCTTTAACTTACCGATAAAGACGGCATCCTTAAAAGGCTGTAAATATTACTGTACCAACCACTGAGAGAAATGTAGTTCATGCTAAATGCCAATAGATCCCTCCACCAACCCTTACAAGGTGCATGTTAGATGCTCCCCTAAGCTTCATGGAAAAAACAAAAAGTGACTTGCTTAATAACATTTAAAACCTACTTAAAAAAAAAAATATAACCAAATAGATCATGGTTTAGTGGTATCAGTGGTAGAAAAAAATTCTGATTATTATTTAAGTCATTGGCCCTATGTTGTAGTCAAGAATTACTGACTAGTTCTCTTCTTAAAAATCCCTTGGGGCACCTGGCTGGCTCAGCTGGAAGAGCATGCAGACTCTTGATCTTGGGGTTGTGGAGTTCAAGCCCCACGCTGGATGTAGAGATTAAGTAAACAAACTAAAAAAAAAAAAAAAACAAAAACAAAACCAAACTCTTACTAGGCAATTACTCAGTACACTTATTATGCATTTTCACAATATAAATCAATAAACAAAACATGGCCGTGCTTCTGATTCTAATGATGGTGTCTATACATTATAGCAAAGTGTAACTTCAATATTTTAATGATGTAGAATAGCTGAATGTGTTTCTGCTACTCGGTTATTTTTAGACAACGCTTATAAACTTGTTTGGAGAGTAGCTGCAACATTTTCATTATTGTAGCAGACCTATTTTAGTGCCAGAAAACAGACACTCATTTTGGGAAAATGGCTTCCTCCTAAATTATCATTAATAAGATTTATGCAAAATAAAAGTTCCCAGGCCATCAGTTCACAAGAATTGGTTTTTTCCTTAATAAACTTGTCTCCATTACTTACTATATATTTTGCTTATCATTGTCATCTACTCATTACCTATATACATACAGTATATATTTACATATGGATGTGTGTGCACACATTATATACATTTAGTTTTGGAAGATGACTGAAGACCTTTATTTATTTATTATTTATTTAAATATTTATGTATTTTGAGAGAGAGAGAGAAAGATATCAAGTGGGCAGGGGGAGGGGCAAAGGGTGAGGAAGAGAATCTGGAGCAGAGTCCCGGCTGAGCACAGAGCCCCACACGGGGCTCGATCCCATGACCCTGAGGATTAGGACCTGAGCCAAAATCAAGAATTGGACACTTAACAGACTGAACCACCCAGGCGCCCTGACCTTTTTTAAATTTAAAATGAACATAACACTCACTGAAAATTGGATAAAAAACCTAATAAAATCTTATCTTAAAACAAATGTTTATCAAATCTTTATTTTTGAACACTGTACAAATTCTTTCCCACTTTGAAAATCTACAGTGATCATTCAGTTACACACCAAATAACAGAATCGAGGCGAGGTAGGCTGACTGTCTCTTTGAGCTATGCTTCAATTGCCCTGCCTCTAGATACATTAACTCATGGGCCACCTTCTTCTTCTTCGTTGTTCTTTTTTTTCCTTTTTTTTTCTGAGAAGGGTAAAGCATCCTTGAAGACTTGCTATTTTCATGAACAGAGAGTTTTATATTTATGGAAAACCTAAAAACCAGAGAAAGCCCCCAAAATAACAGTCATTTGAAACCAAAGACAATGCATTTTTTTCTCATTTATTCAAATTCACTGCAGGAAGTAAACACTAAAAGATTAAAAAACAAAAAAAAATTCACACTGCAGTATGTACAGTTTCATGACATCACATGAAGAAATGAAATCTCTAATAAAAACGACAAATTATATTACTAAGCAGATCGCATCAAAATTGGTTGTGTAAACCCCAGAATTCATATCATGAATGGTAATGTGCCTGTATTCCAGTATACTGGGATACGCCTGGTATAATAGTACATTTCCAATGGGATTAAAAAATTCATGAAAGTAGTTGTGTGAACTCGTTATGTTGAAAAGTGGTTGACTTGATTTTAAAAAGTTTTAAGACCCTTGGATTCAAAGCACATTCTTTCACAAAGCTTAAACCACAGAAGTCATATCCAGAAATGGAATACTGTCATGTTGGGATGAACATCTGATCTGACTTGTTAAGACATTTTGCCAAATGCACAGATGCACAGGGTCCCCCATGCACTTTTCATGCAGCAGGTAATCACAACTTAAATAAAAGGTTTATTCTATACATTTGTCCAGACTTGCAACTGTATACATACATGCACAATTTTTAAACCTGTCTGATTATATTTACACTTATACATGGAATATACAGAAACCAAAGAGATTAAAAGGCTTTTCTGTTGCATTAGAACAATACAAAATATGTATTTTTCATTAAGGAAATCACTATTTACATCACCTTTAAAAACTGATTTTAACATCTTCATGTAACAAGTCAATATATATATATATACATATTATATATATATATATATATATATATATAAAATATATACTCTCACCAGTTTACTCTTCTGTAACATGTACCAGAGAATAAACAGGTAATGCTACCTTACTGATGTCAATGAGAGCTGCAGTACCCTTTCACAAATGACTTCTTTAGGAAGAAATTGTCTAGATATCTAAAATAGTCCTTGAAAATGTGTATATGTGCATCCTCATATCTACATATGCATAAACAAAGTGAATTTATGGATGTATGCCCTTTCTCACTGGTTTTTCTTTAAAATCACCCTAAAATCAAATTGGGGACATTCTCTAGTAAATCAGAACGTCATTCTTCTGGTCATGTTTATCTACGTATTATATATCCTCATTCCTTTAATTGTGAACGATGACAACAACAAAAACAACCAACCAACTGAAGAAACAAACAAAAATATAGTGATGCCGGCCCTTGATGTTCTTTTCCCTGACCTAAATTTCACTCCCTTGTGAAAGCCCATTTTCCCCTGACCAAAGGGGAATACCAACAATTTTTTTAGCATATCTCTAAGGCTCCAGACCTTTCATAATGGCAGGGAAAAAAATGACTTGCTTAAAAGCTTATTTATATAGTGTAGACAAGAAGATTGTCACAGAATCAACATGGGATGAAGTAGAATATATTCACTGGCCAGTGGGATTTTTACTTCAGAATAAGCGTATACCTTCATCTCTCCATGATATAGCATAATATTCACTCCTGACTATTGTTTTATAATATATCCAGTAACTATTTACAAATCATTTCGAGAAAAAAATAATCATTTAGGGTTTTAGATCGTATTAGGAAATAACGCCCATTTTTAATATAAAAATCTTAGAAACGTCTTCAAGTAGAACAACTTCAAATAGATTTCCTTCTAATTAATAGTTGATTATATAACAATTTTTTGATAGGTCAGTTGCAAACCTGGCTCACTTTTAAAAAGAAAAATATTATCTGGTCAATGAACTGTGGACTGTGAAAGCTGAACTTAAACGTATGGACTTGTTTCAAGATCAAAACCTCATGTGGCTCAATAATATGTTCTTCCAAGATAACATCAATGTTTACTTCTAATTACAATTTTAAAATAATAGGTCCAATGGAGTGACCGTGTACAACTCTGTCATGTATATGTGCCCTTTGTATTTTTCTGTTTAGTCAATCTGAGTTTAGTGCCTTTCTTGGGTTTGAAATAAATGTTTTCATCTTTGTCAGCAATGTTCTTAGGACAATGATTTTAATGGAAACTAAGGATGTATTCAGGAGAAATTTCCAAACCATCCTGGAATCACCTGAGTTTGGTAAGTGGCCCTGTTATTCCATCCCTAAGGCTAATTAAGTAGATGTTACTCATTAGAACACATAAATAATCACAGATTTTCCTGAGATGTTGAGCCAGATATGAAAGTTGTCCCCTCCACCCAATTTTTTTTTTGTCATAAAAAGTATTCTGAACCCGATTTTCCAAAGACATAACGGTTATATACGAACTATAATATTGCAAATTTTGAGTTGATGTATAACTGTACTGGGGAAAATATAGGCATCAAGTAGTTTTTTTTACAATCCTGTGTTCTGAGAAAAGTCATAAGCAATGGTTCTCAAACTTCAGCGTGCAGAAGAAACATCTAGGGAGTGTGTTTAGATGCAGATGGAAGATTCTCAGGTCCACTTAGCAGAGATTCTTGATCTGTAGATCTGAGATGCTGCCTAGGAATCTGCATTCTAAAACAAGGGCTCCAGATGATTCTAATGCAGGTGGTCTGAGTCCAGCTTTTAAGAAACCCTGGTCATAAGACTCACAGGTACCACAGAAATGGTGAGAAGTAACTTTTACAAGAGATGGTGAAAATTGTCCAAAGAAAAGCCATTTTGCTTCTGTTAAAAACAACTTCTTAAATATTCAACTGTTCAGGAAACCACCTGAAGGTAAATGGTTAACTTTCCTAATTCTGTAAAAGGAGGAATATTTAGTAAAGTAGCTAAAATACAAAAATGGAAATCTGCCTTTTTTTAAGGATCTATCAAACTTCCATCAATTGTAATCAATTTTTACTAAGTAGTACAAGGTTTAAAGAAATATATATTGAAAAGGACTGGGGTGGGGGAGACACGTTGGGAACCACAAAACCCCTTCCAAGAGTTAAAAATAAATATGTTTTTTAGCAAAAGTGAAAAATGTAAGCATATATTTTTTCTAATTTATTTTTGAATCAGATAATGAGAAGTGAATTAGTTTTTTTTTTTAATCCAATAATTAACATTTAAAGAGTTATTTAACAATTTGGATTTAAAAACAAATGTGTTATGTAGGCTGACTTCTGAAAAGCAAAATAAAGTACCCTAATAAAGGCAAAATGCGTTAATCCACTATGGATGGAGATTTACATTTTCATTTATGCCTATTATCTGATTATATAAAAGAATTTCATTCATAGGCTACTCACAGTTGTTGTCTGATGCATACAGAGTGTTAAACAACCAATTGCTAGTTCGGTAGTCTCCTCATGACATCTAACGTAAAGCAAAAAGTAGTATGCATATTTAAACATCACCAGTAACCAAGACTTTTCAAAGTGAAAAAAGTTTCAATTTTATCATGCTTTGCTCAAATCATGCTCTTATTTATACAGATCTCAAGTTCATACTAAGTAGTTTTAAAAAGATCCAAAGCTGTATGGCAGGTACATTTTATTCTGATTCCTTTTTTATTGTTAGCACGTTTCCCAGAAGTCCATAAACTTCTCCATTTGCACTGTGTGGGCGAGAGACGTTACTTCCCATATGGCTATTATAAGGGCTTCTTAGATTAAAGAAAGAAGCTTTAGTTTCTGCAGCAGGAAGTAACTCTTCTTTGATTGTAACCTGTGAGACACTTTCAGCAGATGAGGGCTCCCTCCAAATGTCCTTGTCCTGTGTTTCTCGACTGGTAACAGCATTGCCTCCTTTCTGAAGCATGTAATACAGTATTGGGTTAGTTTTGGTCAGCCTTGGACAGTCTTTTTCATACTCATTCTTATCCGCATCTGTGATAACCCACTTAATGGGTCCTTTCTCACTGGTCACGGAACACCCATTCAAAAGCCCAGATTCTGGTCTAGACCCTGCACAGCCCAAGTGCTCAGAAAAAGGAGGACTCATGGGATCTTTTACCACTCCTGGGTATGGAAATGTCCTGTTCTCCATGCAACCGCTGGGCTGAGTGGAACTGTACATCAGTCCATTTAGAGAAGAAATGCTGAATTCAGGTTTGCTATTGGTCACATTATTTTTGTGTCCTTTCTTTTTACTCTCGACGACGGAGTTACTCCTGTGCTGGGACAAATCTCTTACACAGTTTTCTGAGAGAAGCAGCTGCTTCAGAACATTGAAGCTTTTGCTCTCTCTGGCCCAACTCCTATGTTCACTTTCGCTGGCTGAAGCATGACTGGCAGGGTATTTAAATTCAAGATCATTTTTGCTAAATTTCAGCTCTTGCTGGTTAAGCAAGGACCCATACAGTCCTTCCGGAGCACTGTGACTGTTTGCAGCATCAACTATGTTATTTTTCATCTTTTTAAAAGGGCTTTCTAAAGGCTCAGTATAAAGCTTCCTTTTCTTAGGGACCATGCAAAGGTTCTTTGATTCTAGAACTGTCAGTTCACTGTTTCTGTGACTGTTGTCCAGATCATCCACCAGGTAAGTCTCTTGATTTTGTCTGAGCAGTCGACTCAACAGACCATTCTTTGAGAAAGAAAAATCCTGAGGTGAAACGGGCTCCGATTTGAAGTCCTCGGACACTGGTAAGGCAGCTGCGCTTCTCTGCACCGGAGGTGCCAGACCTAAGAATGGGGCACCCTTGGCATCATGGCTCAAGTGCACATTCGAATTGTGAATATGTAAGTCATCGCAAGGCTCAGATTTTATTTTTACCATCAGTATTTGTTCACTTAAAGCTCTATCTGTATGTTCCTGAGTACTTTCATCTCTTAAAGAAATCTTCTCTTTCTTTTCACTCTTCCCTTTGTTGGGGTTTCCCAGGAGCAGTTGGAGGACAGTGCGCCTTTCAAGCAGATTTTCTATTTCAGAACCAGAAAGTCCTGATTCGGGACCCGTTGCTTGACTGCTAAATGCCTTGTTTTCCTCCACTGCGTTTGCTTTATTTGTGAGCAGAGGACTATTTAATCTATCAACCATGCCTACAGGTCTATCTGTGTTGACACTTAGCAGCTGTTTGCTAGGTCTCTGCTCTTCTCCTGACGGGGATGACTGCATTCCACACTGAGCTAAATTCTGTAACAGTTTACTGGCACTGAAAGTTGCAGGGTTTTGGGCGCCTTCGTTCTGGACTGGTTTCTCTCCTTGCGATTCCTTGCTCTTTGTAAGGTCCATCAAGTGGTTAGATGCAGTATTTGCGGGCTTTTCAGCCTGAGAGCCACAGGCATATGGTGGGGACTTCCATCTGATGACCACAGAGTGTTGGGAAAGATTGATGGGGGACTCTGCTTTTGTGGATCCAAGGAATGGAGGAGTGCTCACTGGGGTAGTCCTGTTTGTACTGGGGCTTTCTATTACAGAAGTCCTCGTGTAATTCTGGGTACTGAACTTGGTCACATCGCTGTGTACTTCCTGAGGACTGTTTCTTTCTACGTTTTCTTCATTCTTATGGCCAAGTAGCAATTGAAGAAGTGTTACTTTCTGGTGTGAATTTAGCTTAGAATTCCTTGAGGTATCCTGATCTTCTTTGATGTCTACAGTGGTGGGGACTTTGGGATCCCAGGTGTTTAGCAAGGACTGAGTTAAATTATCGAGAGAAACAGGCTGGTCAGGTTCTGGTTTCTCGATTCGATGTTTGCAAGACAAGTCTATGGGAACACAGTTGGAATAAGAACTTTCATCGCCACTGCTATCATCTGTAAAACTAGGATTGTTATCTGAGTACTCATCGATAGTTGTGGGTGTACTACTATCCTCAAAAATGCTTCCTCTCTCACTATGATTATGTCCATTCATTGGCTTTGGTATGGTCTGGCTTTTAAGAAGATGTAAAAGCAAACTATTATTAGCAGCTTGTTTGATACTGTTTCTTTCTAGTGAGTTCTTACAGCTTGCATTTTTGGGGGAAGAAGGAACGACACCCATTGGATTCTGAAAGGTGGTATTTTTGCTTGCCATTAGTTTGCTTGACGGTGTTCTTGCTTGACCATTGAGATGGCTTGACATTCCTTTCGAGAGCTGGAAACTGCCAACATCCTTTTGGCCATTTTCTTGTAATCTGGCCATGGCAGCAAGTCTTTCGCTTGCTGCTTGATTTGCATTTTGTGTTTTTAAAGCATGTTCTCGAGAATACTGCTGCAAATGGGCTTCACTTGAAAGGAGTAATGCTAACTGGCTACAAGCGACACTAGGTTTGGGTGAAGTGGCCGGACTAGCCCTTTTTTCCACCATGCTTGCAACGGCCTGTAATCTGGCAGCGCACGACAAGGGTTCACTCATGACCTTTGTTCCACTTTGTCCAACATGATGTGGTGACTCTACGAACCTGTCTCTGATGAGGTTTTTAGTTAGGTCAGGAAGACTGGTATCAGGCTTTTGATCTTGAGCTTTGCTTTTCTTCAACAGCGTTTTTAAGTGACTTGATGCAACGCCGTAGCACCTTAAATCTTTCTCCACTTTTAAAGAATCATGACTGAGTGTGTATCCTTGCTCCTTGAGGCTCTGCCTAATTTGCTGCGACAGAGCAACGGTCTGCAGCCTAGAGCTGAATGACTGAAGCAAAGAGGCCAGCAATGTGCTGTCTTGTTTGCCTTTAGGCACATTGTCAACCATGCCAGCTAGCAAAGCTTCCTTCTTCACATTTAAATTTACGATGGAATCAGACAGCCTCTTCCGCTTCGCGGCATTCCAGTCTTCAGAAGACTGCAAGAGTCGGGCTTTTTTGAGATGCAGCATGCCAGATCCCTGATATGAATGTGTATTGAGAACTGGACCATTACTTTGACAGGTGGGAAATGCATTTCCAGAAATGTTAAAGTTCTGATCTTCTTCATTATGCCCAGCAGACTTTTTGTCAATGGCAGTACCTGATCCCTCTGCTGCCTGATGCATTAGTAATCCTTCTAGGTAAGTTAAAACAATAGAATCCTGGTGCACATCAGAGCCAAGCTCTTCTCCATGAGTCATGTTCAATAGAAGTGTTCACAAGGGCTTGGTTTCTATTCACGTTAAAGAATGGTTTTCTGTGGGTGAGTGAGATGTAACTTTAATAAGTGAGTGTCAGTTTATCACCTTCCATAGTAATCAGATGGAGATGTCCTGTTACATTCCAACCAGGATTTCTCTGGCAATGACAAGATGAAAGACAGGCAAATTCCAAAGTAGTATGACCACAGAGCTGATCAACTCCTACACAAGAAGAAGCAAAAGAATTCCTTAATACATAGGTCTGCAGCAGCAAGCAGATAGACTCCTTAGCGAATATACTGCTTCTCCTTCTTCATCTTTTGTTTCCAATTAAATGCAAATAGCAGTGTTCTAAAAAAATAAAAAAAATAAAAAGTTAAGAAGGGACAGAACTAGTATTATGCTATGATACCAATAAGCTAAAGAATCTAGTATTTCTGTTTCTATGTAGGTGTATGTGTATATATATATATACACATATGTAAAACATAATGTACATACATATATATGCATTATAGATACTTCTTTAGTAACATATTTTGCCATTCCTATTAAACTGGAAATTGCTACTGGAAATCCTATAAATTAATCCATATTGCAAATCAATTAGAGAAAATACTTTGGCGTTATGTAACTGTCTTCCAAAGCACACCAAGTTTCTGAATTTTCATGAGCACTTTACGCAGAGTAATATGAATGCTAAGTCTCTTTTATAATGATGTAGCTCTATAAGGGAGCTAGAATTAGCTTTCTTATATTAATGGAAGCTTATGAAGGAACAAAAACAGATGTGCAGGAAAAAAAAAGAGATGCATATAACATGGACTCATCTGATGAGCTGTGTGTAGGGTTGAGTACTACAGAGCAGATTCACTTCTGATAGCATCCTTGAAATATCACACATTCCATAAGTAATTTGTAGGATTTCTGTTTTCAAAGAAATGGAAGACTGACAAATATCTTGTAGGTCTATGCAAAGTGTGACAGTCTTAGTCATATTCATAAACACTGAAGTATAAAACTTCATTTCTACCATGACAGAAGACAGTGATTCTCTAGATGCTGATCAAGTCTATCAGAGGTTTAATGTATCCATTTTTAAATCTTCACTCATTTGCTCTATGTAGAAATTTTAATGTGAGGTCCATTCCTAACAGATGAAGAAGACAGGTTATGGGTAAACCTGTAACTTTAAGTTTCTAGGATGTTCCTCATAGAAAATACTCTTTTCCCCACCCATGCTATTTCTTTTTGTGTGACTTCGCTATCAGTATAAAGTATAAATAAATTAAACTATTATATGTGACTTGAAAAAATTTTATGATTTTAAAAGAAAAATCATTAATTTAGAAAAATGTGTTAAGGTACTTGTACCAATTTTTGGTTTAGAAAATGTGGTTACCATAAATGTACAAATATAACTATGTGTATACAACAGGCAATCACATCACCCTGTAGAAAAGTGGGCAGGAAACAAATTTAGAATTGACCTGACAGGAAGATGAATAATTGCTTCCAGAAAATTCTAAGTCCATGTGGTTATTTTTCATTAATTTTTTTGAAAAAAATTGTATAAACAGCACCATTATGACTCAGGGAGGAGAGACCTTCTTTTCATAGGAAACCTGTTGTTTTTAAATAAGATGAATCTGTAAATCAAAGGCTGTATTTCCTGAGATGCTGCTTCAGGAGGCACTCAGTGGCAATACCTACCATCGTGCTAGCAGAAAATGAAATGCTGAAAAAAGTAGGAATTCTGAGACTACTTAAGGCTTGAAGTCACTCAGATCCTACTAGTAAAAGCTCTTCAGGGAACTGAGTGAGCCAAATTTCTTCAGATAACTTCCTTCTCTTTCCTTTAAATAACTGAAGCAGGAGAAATCATTAACAATCCCTTCCTACCTTTCCCAAACCTTGCCTTTCACATTTCTAGAATAAAGAACAGAACTTAATTGAGAAATTTAGAAAAAAAAACAAAAGGAGACAAGGTGATTGAATACAGTACAGCTCACTGAGACTACAGATATTAGGGTATAATGTAAAATATTACCATCACCAAAATGTCTAGACTTCTTAAAGTTAAAATTATTTAGAGTTAGTATTATTAGCCTGACTCATTTTCTTTCAGCAAAAAGACAACCACATTATTTTTGAATCACCGACATACAGTTTGCTTCCTTTTTCATTTTATCTACATATTACTTAAGAATGTTGCCAGATGCTTAACACTACTTGAGTATATTTGGTAAAAAAATATCTAAATGTCAACGTACTATTAAGAATTAGGCCTCTTGAGAGATTGGCAAGCAGTATATTTTAAAACTGGAATACTTTACAAAATACTGTGATTTAATGCCTTATCAGTGGATCTACTTGCACGTTCAAAACTTCGACAATGATTTTATTAGAGCCTGTGTCTATTTAAAGATACTCAACGGGCTCCTCATAAACGCAATAAGGAAGAGACTTTACTTATATGGCATACACTTGCTAAGTGATTTTGCAAAGGGAACAAAATTATCCACAACATTTGGTTTACGGGGGGTAAAAGAAAACAAAGAGAGTAAAAGTAAGGAGGGGGCAGGAAAAAAAAAGGTAGAAAAAAAATTACAAATGAACAAATGAAACAAGTTTTGTAACTCTCATGAGATTTTTTTTTTTTTTAAAGATTTATTTATTTATTTATTTGACAGAGAGAGACACAGCGAGAGAGGGAACACAAGCAGGGGGAGTGGGAGAGAGAGAAGCAGGCTTCCCGCCGAAGCAGGGAGCCCAATGTGGGGCTCGATCCCAGGACCCTGGGACCATGACCCGAGCCGAGGGCAGACGCCTAACGACTGAGCCACCCAGGTGCCCCACTCTCATGAGATTTTATAAGAAAAATTTTAGTTCAGAAACTAAAATAGGTTATATTAATATCCTATCTTTAAACATTAGGTTGGTAGATACGACAGGCAAAGCCAAGAAAGATTTAACGAACCCTAAAAATACATATATATGAAGGAAAAAAAAATAAAACCTGATTGAACAATATTTGTTTCAACTCAGTTGTCATTTTTATAAGGTGGTTCCATAAAATTTTTAGAAAAACTGATTTTAACAAAAAGTTTAGTGTAACCTTTAATAATATATCAAGAGGTGATTTAATCTTGATTTTAGATTTATCATTCTAAATCAAAATCAGCTCTGTAATTTTAATGGATTTGTTTTAACTCTCAGTATACCAAGAAAAACAGGCATCACCATTACCATCTGGGTCCAACAAACATTTTAATATTTAAGTCAATTTATGAATAATTAACAAAGGAAGAATGAAGGGGTAACATAAAACAACATCAGAATTTTAAGTTAAGAATTTACACAATTTACATCAAGCCCATTCTTAATTCCTTATCTTCCTGGTTTTGAAAGATAATGGGCAACTGACAGCTCAATCAACTGTCATGCAAGAACCTGGAAACATCCTTTAAGTACCAATTCCAGACTGGTACATGTCTAAGAGGTAAGCTTTATCATCACCTCTGGGTCTTCTTTTTGTACTTGTATAATTCAAAATGTGTGACTTTGGAAAACTCTGACAGCTCATAATTATGCTGAAGAGAGGAAGAAAATCTTCCTTGTTCCATAATTGCAAAATATATATTTTTTATTTTTAGATTTACTAACACCAATTATAATGATCAATCCAATGGATTATTTCATATCCATGTCTGTTTTCTTCCAATCTCTTTTATTACACACCAGCCTTCAATATTTGCCCTTATGAACCATTCCAAATAAATTTGGATGTGCCAACATCATAAAAGAAAGAATACTGTCATATTTCCTTTGAGCAAAACAGGAGGGCTGAGCTTCTTGTCACAAAATAGTGAGTGATGAAGCCCTTCTTATTGAGCAACTGACTAGATGAAAGAAATACTGTATTTCCTTTTTGTCTTTAGAACTATATTGTTATGGGAACAATGTGAGGTGATGAGTGTATTAACTAACTTTATTATAGTAATCATTTTCCTATATATGTGCATTATCAAATCATCACACTGTAGACCTTAAACTCACAATGTTACTTGTCATTTACACCTCAATAAACCTGGAAAAAAATAAAAGAACTATAATGTTGAACTATATTGTTCACTCATTGATTCCTGAGTTTGAAAAAATTAGTTTAGGATGTTATCATCTGAAGACAACAGTCAGAGATGTTGCTTTATAAAGTCAATGTCACCATCATCATTCATGTCTAGAGTACTACCATCATTCTCTTGCAGTCATCCTCTGATTCATCTAATTGAAGCATCTTCCTATGCCAACTTTCTTTTCTTTGATGTTGCAGATGGAAAATGAGAAATACCGAATTCTCTATTGCGTTTACTAAAAACTTAAAACAGACTAGGAAGACTACAAAGACAGTGTCTCCAGACTTTTTAAACCTTCATGAAAGATGATATAGAATTAATGGGCTATGCAATAAGGAAATTGAAGATTATACAATGATGACTTATTTCACTACTGCATCACCCTTCTAGGCACTTCCATTATTTTCTCTTTGCTTATTCTTTTTAGTATTTGGCACAGTTGGAAATAAATAATGAATTAATTATCAAGATCAGAAAATGGCAAAATACTTAATGATATAGGAAAATTAAGATCACTAAGGTTCCATAATGTCTTTTTGATTTACAAAAGGTTCCATTGGGCACATACAGTAATAGCAAGATACCTGTTCTTTTCCTATTAAAAACACATGTGATTAAAACTTTTAAAACGAATAAAAGTCATGTAACATAATCCTTCCTACTAGTTAGAAATATTAAAAAAAAAAAAAAGAAAAAGGTTTCAAAAACTAACACCAGGTCCAAAGAACCCTGCCTGACAGTATACAAGGGTTAATGCATTTCATGACAATTTAATAAAATTCGTGTACAACTGTTATAATGTTAAAATTATAAACTGAATCTTTTTATTGATTTAAAATTGTTTATAAGCATGAAAATCTTTTAAATTTTATAAAATTGACATTTTACTGCTCTAGCTAGCATACAGTAAAAAAATTATTGTTAGATCTAAAAAAACAATAAAATCAAACTAAACCATTGAAGGATTCCATGGAATCTTGACCATATGCATAGATTGGGGAAGGATCCAAGTTTCAACACATAGGCTAGTTTAGTTAAATATTTAGTAAAATGTGTGAATTCAGAGTGTATTTTTTTTAAAGCTACATTTTTTTTAAGTACCTGAAAAATATGAAATTATGTTGAAGTCTAAGTTTTTTTTTTTAGAACTTTAGTCAATAAGATAGTTGTAAATAATTTGCACGTTAACAGTTCCCAAATGGATGTTATACTGATTCTTTGAAGTAAACTATTTTCATTGCAATGTGTTTTGCACTTTCTATTTGGAAATGGCTTATTAAGCAAAGGGAAAATCTGCTGAATTTTTAAACAATTTTTGAAATGGCAAAATAAAATTGTACTTGGATAAATGAAGGATGAATCTAATAGAATTCTTGTATGTGGGACTACTTTTGGTTGACAATAAGTAAACAATGAGAAAGGTCTTCCTCCAGCTGTTTTTAAGGAAAGGATTCAGTATCTTACTTAAGATCAAATCCTCCATTAGAAACACATTTCAGTGATTAAACATCTATGAAGTCACTTTGTATGGTATTTAAATTATGTCTAGTAAATACCTCATGACTTCCAATTGTTTCCATGAAATCCCTTCTACTTTCTTCTCCATTATCAAGTAATACCTGCTTGAGTATTGAATTTAAAGGTATTTCTCCGATACCACTCTCATGAGCATTTTAATTTTTGGCTCTGCTTCCTCAGAATGCAAAAGTAACTGAAAGTCTACTTAATTGTGACATTCAAGAATAACTCCTATTGGACAGTATTACCTAATTTCCACTGTAGATTATTTTAGGGATGCTTTTTACACAAAAGGCTAAGAAAAATATTAAGATGTTTCATTAAGGATTAAAAGAAAAATATCTAAGTACTAGGAAGATTCTGAAGTCCTAATTACTGAAACTTTTATTAAAGCAATACAAATCGAGGTAAATAATTTAGAAAACTCTTGGTGTTCTCTAAGGTGAGACTCTGAAAGAAAGTTTTAAAGTTGAAAAGGAAACAAAAATCCAAGAAAAATTTATCAAGAGGACGTAACACCATTTTATCCAAATGTATGAGATTAAGCTTTCCAAACAAGGGCCAATGAAAAGTTACAATACATGAAACTCAACATTAAATTTCACAGAACAGGAAAGAAAAAGTAACATTTCAGATTAAGGGTCCTAGGGCTTCCTTAAGAAGTGAAGACTATAGTGAACGCCCTATTATAAATTAAAAATTATTTTTTACCCAATCAACAAAAATTATAAATAAAAAAGGAGACATTACCATTACTAATACCATATAAATGAAAAGGATAAGAGATTATTATGAACAACTATACTCCACAAACTAGACAACCTGTAAGAAATGGAAAATTTTCTAGAAACATACAACTTTCAAAGACTGAATCAGGAAAAAACCGGAAAATCTGAATAGACAATTACTAGTAAGGAGTTTGAATTGGTACTCAAAAATCTCTCAATGAAGAAAACCCCAGGGCCAGATGGCTTCACTGGTGAATTTCACTGAACTTTGAAGAAGAATTAACACCAATCCTTTTCAAACCCTTCCAAAAAAATCAAAGAGGAGGGAACACTCCCAAACCCATTTTATGAGGCCAGCATTATCTGGATACCAAAACCAGAAAAAGGACACTACTAGAAAACAAAACAAAACAAAACCCAAAAAACTACCAGTCAATATCCTTGATGAATACAGAGACAAAAATTCTCAATAAAATAGTGGTAAACCAAATTTAGTAGCATATTAAAAGAAACATTTACCATGATCAAATGGGACTAATCCCTGAGATGCACAGATACAATTCAACACCAGCAAATCAATCAATGTAATCCATCACATTAAGGGAATGAAAGAATGATGATCATATCTCACTAGATACAGAAAAGCATTTGACAAAATTCAGCATTTATTTGTGACAAAAACTCTTAACAAATTTGGCAAAAACTCTTAACAAATTTGGCAACATAATAAAGGCCATATATGACAAGCCCACAGCTAACATTACATTCAATGGTGAAAAGTTCAAAGTTTTTGCTCTTAGATCAGGGACAAGACAATGGTGTCCAATCTTGCCACTCCTATTAAACATGGTACTAGAAGTCATAACTAGAGCAATCAGGCAAGAAAAAGAAATAAAAGGTATCAGAATTAGAAAGGAAGAAGCAAAAATTGTCCCTATATGCAGATGAAATGATTTTATATATAGAAAATTCTAAAGACTCAACCAACCAAAAAACTGTTAGATGTAATCAATAAATTCAGTATGGCTGCAAGATACAAAATTAACATACAAAAATCAGTAGCATTTCTATGCACTAGCAACAAATTTTCTAAAAAAGAAATTGATCCTGTTTACAATAGCATCAAAAACAAAATACTTAGAAATAAATTTAAGGAAGTGAATCATCTCTACTCTGAAAACTACACTGATAGAGAGAAAAGAAGACAAATAAATGAAAAGGTATCCTGTGTTCATGGATTGGAACAATTAATACTGTTAAAATATCAATTCTACCAAAAGCCATCTATAGATTCAATGCAATCCCTATCAAGATTCCAATGGCTTTTTTTTTATAGAAGTATATAAATTTTAAATTTATATGGAACCATAAAAGACACTGAATAACCAAAAAAAAAAAAAAAAAAAAAAGCTAGGAAAGAAGAATAAACTGGAGGAAGGTGGTTTAAAGGTACAAACTTCCAGCTATACAATAAATAAGTCCTAGGGATGTAACATGCAGCATGATGACTACAGCCAACACTGCTGTATGCTATCTAGGAAAGTTAAGAGAGTAAATCCTAAGAGTTTTCATCATGAGAAGAATTTTTTTTCCTTCTTTTTTTTTTTTTTTTAAATTGTATTTATATGAGAAGATGGGAGTTAGCGAAATCTATTGTGGTAATCATTTCACAATATACATAAATCAAGCTACTATGTTGTACACTTTAAACTTATAGTAATGTATGTCAATTATTTCTCAAACTGGAAAAACAAAAGAATTCTAAGTATTTGTAAACATTTGAAAAACTGAGCTATTTTGTCTAAAAAACTGTAAATATCATTTGTTACTCTCTTAATTATTGTAACTATTGTTTTATTAAAACTAAATCTAACAGACTGACCACCGCTACAACAGAAGCATAATAAATCAGTGACAGAAATGGGAAAAGGTCAGTTTTTGAAAAAAAATTAAGAACAAAAAATAAAAGAAACATTCAATTGCTGCCATTTCAAGGGGAATAACAAGGGCATGGTAAAAGAGGAAGCCTGAAATTTCATTTCTTAGAATATATTTCTTATTGAAAAAAAGGAATATTCGTTAATGTCCTTTGATATAATTTGAATTCCAAGATAGTACTTTTCTTTGCAGTATTATCGTTATCAAAAGATGGATGTGTGGTTGTACAATTTGATGGGTGCCAGGAAAATAAACTTATCTAAAAATGTTTTGCTCAACTGGGGGCCTCAACATTAAACTAGAACATAAGAGCTTTTTGCCCTCTCCCAGGGGTTCTCACTTGAGATGTAAATAGTCTTCTAAGATTGGTAACAGAAGCCCCTGACACTGTAGTGAGTAAAACGGTTGCCCAGATGCTCTCTGTTGCAGCCCAAGGGACTTTCTGCCCAAGGCCAAATTTGCTCCTAACTTCAGGTCCATCAGCCTTTTTTTAATATTTTATTTATTTATTTGACAGAGAGAGACATAGCGAGAGCAGGAACAGAAGCAGGGGCAGTGGGAGTGGGAGAGGGAGAAGCGGGCTTCCCGCAGAGCAGGGAGCCCGATGCGGGGCTCGATCCCAGGACCCTGGGATCATGACCTGAGCCGAAGGCAGATGCTTAACGACTGAGCCACCCAGGCGCCCTGGGTCCATCAGCTTTAACTTGCTGTCAGCCCCTTCCATAGGACTAAAACAGTGTGACTCACATACCCTATTAAAAGCGACTCACTAGGACACACCAGTGTTTGACTTACTCACGTGTTCAGTAGAAGGACATGTATCTGAAGACCTCTTCAACTCTAAAATTTTATTTCTGTGATTCCAAGTAATTTATCAAATTGTAGTTGATAAAATGATAATAAGCATTTTAATCAGAAAGATGACAATGCTCTCATCAAGTTGTGGAAACAGTCCTGACCAATGTGCGTTATAGTCTTTTTAGCGAATTCTGAGGGAAGGAAGTGATTTTGAAACAGCCATACACCCTGCCCGTCCAATACCCCCCACATTATTTATCTTCACTGCTTTCTTTAAGGGGGGGGTGTCACGGAATTTCAAACAGATGTTTATTTAAAGCTAAATATGAGCTAATATTCAAACTGGAGCTTGCGCTTAACTCACAATGACTACATACTAAATAAAGTGCAACAGTAGAGATTTAGGATCCTTGATAACATAGATAAATGCATATGAGAGAGAGGACAATTATTTGTCCTGGCAACAGAAACAAATATCCCCTATAACTGATATAGCAAAATAAAAAAGGGCTTCTTTGTTCTGAAGGCTGATATATACTCAGAAGGCTTATGTATATGACTCAGATTCAATAAAATCCACTATCCATTTTACTCTGCCTCTACAGTTTATAAAAAAATTAATTTTAAATAAAAATTAAGATGAAAAAGTTGGAGATTTTTAAGTTAAAAAAGGCTCACAGAATGAAAGAAGCTAGCTAGAGTAAGAGCTCAATTGCCCAACAATTTCTATTCCAAAAATGTAATGCTTTCCTGGATGCTGTGTTGCATTAGCTTGAAAACACAGAATACTAGAATATTGTTAGCTAAAATGAATTCTAACTACAGCTTTTAAAAATCTAGAAGAGAATCATTATATGATAAAGAATACATACGACGTTTATTTAGCATTAATATTAATGTCCGTTCACTGCCTCCTACTGTTCTTGAAGAAACTACAGTTTCTCTGAAGAAACACAAAACATTCATTAACAGATTATTTTGGTAGCACATAAATGTGGGAAAAAAGGGTTTAAATATAAAATAAACAGAAGGTAGAGGTTCTCTTAACCTTTTTCAATAGCTCTTCAAAGTACCGGTGCTTGCTTTCTATCAGTTTTCAAAAGCATAGTATTTTCCAATCCCTACCAAAATATAAAGTATAATGGAAAATGCTGCTTTCTTCTCCTGGAATTGAGGGTTTACAGTGTGTGTATGTATATGTATATAAATAATATATACATGTATATGTGTGTACATGTATATGTATATATATGTACATGTGTATGTATATGCCTCATCCTTTGAGATTGGAGCATAAATCCTATTAAACTCAACTACGGTCTCCCCAACCCGAGAACAGATTTGACATACAGATGCAAGCACAAGGTCAAGGTCACAGATCTGTAAGAAAGATTACCAAACAGAACTGATACAACAGCTGGTATTTGATCAAAGCTCCTGGGGGTTTAAGTACCCTTACCAGATACTCTGCATTTACTCACAGGGTACACTCTGTTTTAAAAATGTTCCCCATCTTTGAAGACAAGATCTTCATGAACTTTTTGTTATAAAGCATATTCTGCTTAAAATGTTGCATTGATCACAGAATACGAGAAGAAACTTGTGTATGTGTATTTCAGAGTTGTAAGTTTTTAATGTGTGTATGTGCATATGGATGCTTCCATATTAATTTGTTTGTTATTACTGATCTTTACTATGTGACAATTTGAAATTAATTTAGCTTGCAGGTCCCCCAACCCTCCATGTCTTTGTACCAGCTGAAATGGAAATTAATTGTATATTCCTTAATATCTTGGGCCACTTCTTCCTAAATACACAGATTTAACTGCTAAAAATTGGTTCAACCAGGAAAATTTTAGAACGTATCCACAGTCTTCCATAACTTCCAAATTATACTTATAAGAAAGTTTTGTTACTGACAACAGCAATAAAAGTGATTCTTAATGGAATATATTATTGAACAGTGCAATTATCTAACAAAACCATGCCTTTTGTTTTAGCTGTTCAAACAAAGTATTGAATTTACCTTACATTACATTTATGAACCAAGGGTTATGTGATGAATGTTCTTTCTAAAAGTGTTCTGATCAAGAAATCATCATTTTTAAGGATACATAATGCTGTTGGGGTAAATTTAAAATATCAAAGTTTTCCTTGTTATATCACGTATCACCTGCTATAGCTTTATATAATTTGCAACTTAGGATATACGTACATGTAAATGTTCTCAATTATCAGATTTTCATTTTGCAAAATTATTTTTGGTATTTAAATAGGTTTAAATGAAAATACCAGAATTGTACTATCCTAGAAAGACTGGGGTTTCTCTCAGGGGCGCCTGGGTGGCTCAGTTGGTTAAGTGGCTGCCTTCTGCTCAGGTTATGATCCCAGGGTCCTGGGATCGAGCCCCATGTCAGGCTCCCTGCTTAGCAGGGAGCCTGCTTCTCCCTGTCCCTCTGCCTGCCTCTGCCTACTTGTGCTCTCTATCTCTCTGTCAAATAAATAAATAAAATCTTAAAAAAAAAAAAAAAGACTGGAGTTTCTCAGTAACAAAGTAAAAAGAAAAAAAAAATGTATCAAATTAAATACCACAAAAAGTGGAACTTCCTGTACTAGGCAGAAAAAGAATGTGGGTATAGTAAAATTACCAGTAATGGATACTAATTTGTACATCAAAATTTGATCACAAAAATCGACTGACATTTATTTTCTTTTAAAACAAAAGAGTTCCTTATAAAATACATGATTAAAGTCTATTTGGAGGAATCATTTATCAATTAATTAACCAGTTAATCAATTAACATTCTTCTTTATGTGCTGCCTGGATGAAAGTGCTGCTTTGCCATGAAAGGTCCATGAACTCTGACTTGATTTTCCAGAAATGGTAAATAAACATCACAATATCATTCTTGCCTGTACTGGCCCAGAATACAAAGCTTTCCAGATTGAAGGTTTTAGTCAGCCTGAGGAAGAGAAACACCACTACTGACAGAATCCCTGGGCAGACAGACATAATGACGGCATCTGTAAAAAGAAGCCATCAATAACCTGACAGGGTCCCACCCCGGGGGTTTAATAAACAAAAAACGAGAGTATGCACAATGTACCTGGAGAACTTCTGTCTTTAAATATTGAAGGGTAACATTAAAATATGTTCTTCAACTAGGAAGATGAAGCTACTGGCCTACCATCCGTCAAAAGGCTATTTATTTAAATGGTTTCATTTTTTTGAAGAAACTGCCATCCGTACTTTCCCCTGACCTGTCTTTTGCTCATCTGGGCATGCAAGCAAATGTCTGCAGTCACCATCTCAGTGACTTTGGCAGTCACTACCAATATGAGCCCCAGCTCTGCTGCTATCCAGGTCTTGGGTTTGTTCAGTCCGTTCAGGGACAGCCTGCTTGTGGCCCTTGCTGGGGCACCTGACACTCAGAATGAATACAGACCTAGGTGGGGGGCAGGGTGGGAAGGAGGCTTTAGAAGAGGCTCCTCTTGAGCTGGAGAAGAAACGAGGACAGCAGTAATAGAAGTCAGGGCTTCTGACTGAAATCCTTACATCAATATTTCCTACTATTTATATTCTGCTTTGTTGTTTTGGTCCTTTTCGTGCTTTCAATTATAGCATTTATAAAAATAATTGGTTTTATATTTAAATTCTTGTCATTACACATGAATAAGACAGAACAGTGGGAGAAATAATGTATAGAACGTAAAGAACCTTCTGCTCAGTGCCCTTTCCCCCATTCGCCCACACAGTCCCTACAATCATCCTCATTTCATAAAATAGATCAGACATAAAAATGCACCAGGTAATGCATTTTTAAAACATAAAATAAGCCCCATTTGCCTACAATCAAGCTAAAGGAATAAGACATCTCTTTTATTCTGTAAACTTCAGCGGAGGACTTACCCCTTCCTTATACAGCCTTCCCTGAACTCCACAGGCTGAGGATAGTTTTTCATTTCTGGGACTCCACAGCACTCAGTAGACCTTTCAATCATCTCATTGCAAAATTGTATTTTGGTTCGTTTATGTCTGGTCCTCAGCTAGAGGGTAAACAACTTATAGGCAAGGATTACATCTTTGTCATCCTTACATCCCAGCACCTGGCAGAGGTAGGGGTCCCAGCAGAACATGCAACAGGTCAAACTCTCAGAGCCTGAGACTGTAAAATGAGGGGTAGACTGTCATAATTCTAAGGTACTTTAAGATTTAAGATGATATGGGTGCCTGGGTGGCTCAGTGGGTTAAAAGTCTGCCTTCGGCTCAGGTCATGATCCCAGGGTCCTGGGATCGAGTCCCGCATCGGGCTCCCTGCTCAGCGGGTAGCTTGCTTCTCCCTCTGCCTGCCGCCCCCCACCCCCTCCCCGCTTGTGCTCGCACTCTCTCTCTGACAAAGAAATAAATAAAATCTTAAAAAAAAAAAAAGATTCAAGATGATATGATGCTATTTATAATGTTTGGTTTTGAATTCAAGATACCCTTTTTTTTCTTCACTCTGAACGTTACAAAAAAAAAATCACAAAATTAAAGAGTAACAAAGTATTTTGTCCTATGCAGGAAGTTCTGTGTTTAGAAGACAGTGTGACTAGTATTCTGTTAGAAAAATACAACATTTAAACATTTTAGAAATATATATATATATAAGATTTTAGTTTTCATAAGAAGATCTTTATTTTCAACATCTGTTTCTATTAAAAAAACTGATCATAGTCATTGAATTTCCTTTAATTAGTGTCTCCCCAGTTAAGGTTTATAAGATCTAATATACCCACGGACTTTATCTAGAATGGGAAAATGTTTCAGAATACTGGTATCATAAAGCTTTTTATCACTTTTCCCCTCTCAAACTACACACTCTATAGAAAATTGAATAAAACCTATTTAACATTAAAATATTACTTTGTTAAATTTTCATATGATGATATGTTAAGAAGTGAAGTTAATACATTGATTTATTCCCCAAAACCAGACAAATCAAATCCTAAAAAATAGTTATGATAAAATGGGGAAAGAAAGGCTTTATGAATTAACCTTATACTGTATCAACCACAATTGAGAAACTGTTTCTCTATCCCCATTTTAAAAATCAATCACTGAAGTAGATAATCATCATATAGTAAGGAACTTGAACCCTTTAAATTATGTGATAAAGATTAAATCAAATTGGTCAAAGCTATTCTTAGGATAATCTTTTTCATTTGAACCTTTAGAGCTTTAAGTGTGAGCTTTCACTGTGTCTGGCTCAATAAAAACAAGATCCTACCAAAGTGATTCAATTAGAGTATGTAAAAGTAATCAAATTACTTTTTGAAGACCTAAACCTGAAAAACTAAAAACCAGTTCAATAAAAACAAACATTATCCAAGCAGGTCTTGAATACTGATGCAGGGAGAATCAACGTGTTGCTGCTGTGCCTTTTCTATTTTTCACCCTATCTGCCTGGTGCTGTTGGTAGTGATATAAAATCAGGACATTCACTCCTCTGACCCATGCCGAAGGGGTAAACTTCAGGTCTCTTCTTGCTTCCTGGCATGGTGTTAAAACTAAATAATGTTTCTCAGGTCCGAGGAGGCTAAGAAGTCACGTGGGTCCAAAAAGTATCTAACTTTGATGTAGAAGGGTAAGATTTTGAAAACCCACGTTTCCTAAAATGAACGGTAAACCACTCTTTAATATATATTTAAAACGAAACGTATCTTACTGTATTCCAAAAGCTATTTAGTCATTTGTCTTAAAGATAATTGAACTTTCTAATCAAATTTCCTTGTCATTCATTATAAAATGTGTTCCCCCCCGCCCCCCGGCACTTTATTTTCACTTGGACTAATGACTTCTTTTTAGAGCTAAAATGACCAACATCATAGTCTGCATAATAGTGGGAAAACAAATTTATAGAACTTGTATAAATTGGCAGTGGGGCTAATTTTCAGAAACCTATTTTCCTATAATGACTCTACCACCAGCTATCATTTTCCTAACAGTCTGTCTTGCAAATTGATTCTACATACACAACAGGATTAGAATTTAAAGGTTAAAAGAGAAGTGAAAGGTCATCTGCCTAACCAATCATCCCATAGAATGCTTAAACCCCTTTCTAACCTATTTGCTAACTCTGGTTGTCTAGTTTTTTTTCCAAAGACCTCCAGTGACCATGGACTGTCTTCCAAGGTGGTATCTTTTGGAATCGCACAGCTCTGGGTTCAATTTCTAGCTCTTCCACTTACCAAACTGTTCTTACCAATGAGTAAACTGTTTGACCTTGAGTAAGTTAACTACTCTTGAAAGTTTTATTTATAGGGGCGCCTGGGTGGCTCAGTCGTTAAGCGTCTGCCTTCGGCTCAGGTCATGATCCCAGGGTCCTGGGATCGAGTCCCGCATCGGGCTCTCTGCTCCTTGGGAGCCTGCTTCTCCCTCTGCCTCTCTCTCTCTCTGTCTCTCATGAATGAATAAATAAAATCTTTAAAAAAAAAAAAAAAAGAAAGTTTTATTTATAAATGTACAAAAACCTGTCACAGAGCCTCTGTGAGGGACAAATGTGCCAGTGTTCATAGAATGCTCAGCACAGTGCCCAGGCACAAAGCAGGCACTCAGTAAAGGGGATCCATTATTCAGAGAATTCGTTCCACATTGGCACAAGCGCAATAGCATAAAAATTCTTTCCTGCACTGGGCTATCATCTGTCTCCTTTTAGTCTGATGGCTGGTCCTTTAGAGGCCTCAGAAAACAAGGCTAATCCTTCAATTATCCCTCAAACACGAGAAAAGAGCTGCCATATTCCACTGACTAAGTCTATCACCTTGTTAAGTTCTAGATAAGATAGTTAAATTCCATTGCTGACAGGAATCTAACAAAGGACAAACAGAAGAAGACAAATGTTCTGGGGCTCTAGTCTGTGGTGGGTGCTACAAAGATGCAATTTTTTTTTTTTTTTAAGATTTTATTTATTTATTTGAGAGAGGGAGAGAGAGAGAGAGCATGAGCAGGGGGGAAGGAGAAGCAGACTCCCCGCTGAGCCTGGGAGCCTGATGGATGCGGGGCTAGAATCCAGGACCCTGAGATCATGACCTGAGCCGAAGGCAGACACTCAACTGAGCTACCCAGCTGCCCCAAAGATGCAATTCTTTACAAATTCCTGGCTGGCCAAAGCAGTGTCTAAAAAGCTCCTGGGAGCTTTTCTGCCACAGACTGTGGACTCCTGCATTGTTTACTGTAAATTAAAAAGGCCCTGGGGCCCCTGGGTGGCTCAGTTGGTTAAGCGACTGCCTTCGGCTCAGGTCATGATCCTGGAGTCCCGGGATCGAGTCCCACATCGGGCTCCCTGCTCGGCAGGGAGTCTGCTTCTCCCTCTGACCCTCCCCCCTCTCATGTGCTCTCTCTCTCCTCTCAACCTCTCTCTCAAATAAATAAATAAAATCTTTAAAAAAAAAAAAAAAAAAGGCCCTGCTTTTCCTCAAGTGCTTTAAGCTGTATCTCCTCCTCAAATGAAATACCAAGATATATTTCCTTCATTTCTCCTTAAGGAGTTGGTTAATAATATATTATCCTCATTCACATTTTAACGAACAAAGGTACTAAATCTAACAGCAATTGAGTGATTGGTTAAACAGGCCACTAAGTAGCTCATCCAAACCTAAGTCAGGTCTTCTGGGTTCTAGCCTTTCCTATTAGTATGTAAAACTGCCACAGAGTAAAGCAAAAGTGAATTTGGAAACATTTGGTAAGGCAAATACATTTATATCACTGAAAACTTTGGGTTCCTTTTTCTACTCCAAAATCTTATCTCTGCTGTCCTAAGTCTCCTGTTTTTATTAGAAAAGCCACAAAGCACAGTGGTTCAGAGAACAGTCTGTGCATTCCTGACTCTGTCATTCATCAGCAGGTGACTCTGGTCAGTCACCTATCCATCCTGGGGCTCAGGTTCTTTAGCTGTAAAATAGGAATGACAGTATCTACCTCATAAAGATGCTGTCAGGTTCCCAACGTTCATAAAGCTCTTGTCTTAAATGAAATATGTATGTAAAACACTTAGTATAACATCTGGTATTTTTTAAGCACTTGATTAATGTTAACTATTCTATTAGTCATGGCCATAGCACCAGACTTTTGCAAAAAAAAATAAATAAATTTTTTTTCTTCATTTGCCAGTCACCGCATATAAAGCTCCTTGAGAATTGAGATTGTCTTTTGTGTTTGTATTCTTGTGCCTGCTAGATTAGAGACACTCAAAATTATCTGTTGAATGCTTTAACATATTCTCTATAAATCCTGGAAAGCTAAAAAAAAAAAAAAAAATACTTTGGATCTATAAAATAATTTAATAACCTAGCTAATTAATTCTTTAATTTTGTAATATTTTATAAGACATGTTTCCATAAAACAATGAGTAATTTTAGGTACAAAAGATAGCTATCATTTCTTTCTTCCCTAGACCTTTTTCTTAAAGAATCTGTTCCCAGTCCACTAAGCACAGGGGAATGTGGGAACATTGGGAACCTGACTAAACTGGATCAATTCATTTCTTCTCTTGGGATCTGAAATTCAATGAGATGGAAAACCTTCATTTTGGGTCGCTTTAATGAGGCCACATTGCACAGATGACAATACCGGGCAGTCAGTATGCTGAAAGAAAGGAATGAAGTAGGCACATACAGAGAAGCAAAGACGAGGAAAGCAAAAGGAAGACAGAAGAGACAGTCAGGAGTTGTTGAATGGTTTTCCAGTTTAAGGAGGTGCTACACACTCATCATTGGGTTCCTGAAGAGCTTACTGCATGTCTCTCGTGAATCCCCTGTACGTGAGCTCTGTTGTGTGGGCCTCTGTTCTGTGCAATCACAGCATCCTTATGATATTATAATAATACTATATAAGACAAACTGTACCTTTTATTGACAGTCTTAAAGAGCCCTGCAAATATCAATACTCTCCCTTACTTTTCCTACAGTGCCTTCACTTCATGTATGGTCTAAGAGCAACACGTTATCTCCAATTTTCAAATGGGGAAATCTAATAACACAAAGAGGTAAATAAGTTGTCCAAGGTCACACTTAGAGTTTGTAGGAGCAGAGCTGATAACAGAATTTCAAATTCTTATTCCCAGGAGCTTGAACTAACCAATAAACCAGCTGCCTCCCTTGACGGAACTAGAGTATGCCAATTATCCAAAGTGTGTAGGAAACATTGACCAAAACAGGGGTTAATTGGACATTGGTTGTTTTAATTCCATAATCAGCTCTTTCCCTGAGCTACCCTGGGAGTGAATAACATATCTTTTGCAGGAATGGGAAGGAGGCCAGCACAGGCCATCTGGCTGAACATGTCCTTTCGTCAAGTTATCCCTGCAGCTGTGTGAAACTTACTGATGTTGAAGAACTTTACAGTTTAATTTGTGTTATCATTTTCCCCTCTACTCTATTAAATTTGAAAGTAGATAAATCTCTATTTTCATATTAGCCAAGCAGTTTAACTGACTCTGAAGTTACTGAATCTACATGAACTTATGTATTGTGTGTGTGCGTGCGTGTATGCGGGCAAAGAGGATTGAAATTTTCTGACATTAAAAATGACTTCTCATATTCAAAATGAGAGCAATTCATTTAAAAAATGGCCACTAGAAAGAAAATAAAGACTCACTGTTCTTTTCACGTGCAAAGTGAAACAGAATATTGATCTTCCACTCAATCAAGAAAAAAGGGAACCATGATAGAGCACACGTAGCCTACTTCCTCGTCCATGTTCCTGACTTCTTCTACTTTGTCATTTTGCTCAGATGACAACAAATCTGGACTATTAAACTCAAGAGCAGTTCCTAAGACCTCAGAGTCAGATTCACATCCATCAAGTGGGTTCCAATCATGAGTCTAGTGCCACTAGCCTAAGGCAATATGTAGGAGCAGCTCCAGCTCTTACGCATGTAGTTTTTTCCTCCCATTCCTTCTTTCTTCTTGCCTCCTCCACCTCTTCCCTCTTCTTCAAGTGGTTTAGTCTCTCTTCTTTTTTTCTGTTAATTCTCAAGTCTTAAATTACTTCTACTTGTTTTACTCATCAATGGTGCTGGTATTCACAACTCCAACGGCTGCTGGTATTGAGGGGAAAGTCACATTCTCTATGCTGGGGACTGGATATGGGAGCGGGACAGGGTGGATTATTAATACTTAATGCAGGTATTAATGCCTAACTGTGACTCAGACTAGGGTTGTCCAAGCCCTAGATGCTGAGCCTTGAACAAGGTTCAAGGCCTTGAGAACGGATATTTGAAAAAAAAGGCAAGCTTAGAGGAAATGTCTTTACCCAGTATACAATCTGGGTATTTTCTCTCAATTTGAAGGGTAAGGGCCCATGCCAGGGAATTACAGTAGGAATCAGACAAGAGGTGATAAAATCTTAAGGAAGACACTTGTATTCAAGCTATATGTGTGAGTAGATGTGGAAAATGAATTCCTAAAGTAGAACCAAGCACTAAGGGTGGGTAGATGGGTTATTTTGAAGTTGGCAAGCAAATAAAGACCAGATGGTTCTTGCTCAGAGGGCTAGATAGCAAAATATTAGATAGGGGGATCTTGATTCAGCTAACCTCTACCATCTCTAGAAGAATATGCCCCTTTTTCTAATAGGAAATAGGTATGGCATCTCACAGTGAGGGGCATCACACTGTGGTAGTGCCTGCAGTTAAGCTTCATCAGTGAAGTTGGGTGAGAAGCAGGGTTACCCTGGGCCAGGCAAGGCCAGGTTGGACCTAAGGGCTCCAGATGCTTCTCTTGTTTCACTTGCTGCTGTCAACTATTGGATTTCCACCTGTCTCCAATTCTTAAATAAACTGTGGTGGCTCCTGATCCTAAATTACAGCCTCGGCCAAAATGTTTTGACAATAACTGCCCAAAGGAAGAGTCAGAAATAACAATTATTTCATGGTGGGATAAATCAGAAAAGAGGCAGAAGGTTCCGCTCTGACAGTTCTCCAACTACTTCTCACTCAACTCCTTCCTGCATATCATGTAGAATGCCTCTTCTTGTTAACAGGACCAGGGCAGGATCAACACAGGGGGATACTGAATTTGGCCATCTGGACCAATTCCTGGAACTCTGGAGCGACAACAGACACTGAAGGGGGGAAAAAGAGTGACCTTGTGTTACTCTCTTTTTGTGCCTCACTTTACTCATTTAAAAGGAGAAGGCTCAACAAGATCCTCTTTAAGATTCTATCATATCTCCCCAGGCTCTAGCTATTTTAGCTCCTTATTTTAAAGTTCTCCTTGAGAATGTTCTTAGTACAGCTAAGCCTAATCACTCTGCCTTTCTTTCTCTTCTCCATCTTTTAGAACTGATGCTCCTTTCAGGGGGTAAATATGTATTCCCACTCTAGAAGGAAAAAATGCCTTCTTGCATCTTCCTTCTTCCTCACAAAAGGGAGGCTTTTCTAAGTGTCACTCTAATTTTTTTTTTTTTTTTTTTAGATTTTATTTTTATTTATTTGAGAGAGAGAGAATGAGAGACAGAGAGCATGAGAGGGGGGAGGGTCAGAGGGAGAAGCAGACTCCCTGCCGAGCAGGGAGCCCGATGTGGGACTCGATCCCGGGACTCCAGGATCATGACCTGAGCCGAAGGCAGTCGCTTAACCAACTGAGCCACCCAGGCGCCCTCACTCTAATTTTTTTGCAGTTGAGTTTTATAGATAATTACCATGGATATCAAAAGGAAATACAAATACTTGCATAAATGATACCAAATTTTCAAAAAGTGACCAGAATAAAAAAAAAATATACTCTTCTATGCGTATCATAATCAGAGGAAACATGGTACCCATTGCTCCATTTACTTTCCCCACAACATACTCTAAAGCCCAGGCATGTGACTAAGATTCCCAGTATTAAAGTGGAAGAAACTATAAATATTGTCCATTTACATCTGAGATGGTAAGAAACCACATCCAGAATTCTTTTCCTTTAAGAATTTTTCCTCCTCTCTCTTACTTGCCCCGTTTCTCTGACAAATGTTTTCTCCTCTATTTTGAATGTCTTACAGTACTTAAAGAAACCCAGTCTATTTTTGAAATAAATTCCAGAGGCAAGGATAACGCGTAAACGATTTAACTTACAAATTCAGCTCAAGTGAGTACAGTGGTTTAGGATATACTCACAGAAATGGCTGATAAGTTTCTGTATCCATTTACATAAGAATACCATTCAAACTTTTAAAAGAAAAGACTTAGTGCTTAAAAAAAAAGTCTAACTGCAAACATGGGTTTGCTATAAAATAGTTACCAAAGTTGTCTTACTAAGTACGGTGTCCCCTCACCCTCCCAGGAGGTAGGCACTATAGGAATACTCTCAAGTAGAGTGACACAAAGTGGGGAGTGGGGTGGGGGGACTCCTTCAATATACTAAAAACATTGGAGCACCTGGGTGGCTCAGTTGGTTAAGCGTCTGCCTTCAGCTCAGGTCATGATCCCAGGGTCCTGGGATCAGCCCAGCGTCGGGCTCCCTGCTCAGCGGGGAGTCTGCTTCTCCCTCTCCCTCTGCTGCTCCCCCTGCTTGTGCTCTCTCTCTCTCTGTCAAATAAATTAAAAAAAAAATCTTAAAAAAAAAAATACTAAAAACATCTTCAGTGTACTAAAAAAAGTCCCCAAATTTAACAATATTTTTGTTCTAAATATTTTACTCAACAGCATAAACATTATGAAGTAAAACTGGTTGGAACACAAGTCAGAATAAAAGGGCTATGTGGAGTTGTGTATAACCAGCAAAATGGAAGAACAAAATTATACATTAAAGGCTACATACTGGAAAAAAACTAAGTAAGAATGTGCCCTGAATTTCTACTTTTAACTACATAATCAAGAAAAATGGTCATCAGATAGTTGATACTAGTCAAATCTTCTTAGTACAATTATGACTGAAAAGGGGTAAAAATGATTAAACCTCCTTAAAATCTGTTCAATACCAGTTTTTAGTTACAAAAAAAAAAAAAAAAAGCCAACAGGAGAAACACTTCTACAATTGCAGAAGATAATCTTTGTATTTTGCATTGTTAAGTATTTATACCTTTGCGTTACTGTGATGGGCCCGGGGACAAAAGAGGATTGGAAGTAACCCACAAAAATCAAGACCAGTAACAAGAAAAAATCAGGACTGAGAAACTAAACTCCATGAACTATTTTACTGTATTGGCTACTCACAGGACTAGACATCACTCTAATCCTACCAGCTTTCAATGCCAATAATTTAAAATGAAGAAAATCTAAGAGTCAGGTTTTCCACAGTTCATTTTGGAAAGAGCTTCTTTCACACCTTCAAACAATTCGTATCATCAAAAATTCCTTCCAGTTTTCATTTATAAAACATACTGTGAACTTCAAACACAGTAGCACTGGGGCTCCATCCACTAGCTCTGCAACTCTGGGTACATCTGTCTGAGCCTCAGTTGAATATGTAGGATATCAACTTATCTAAAGGGAGAGTTGTGAAGACTGAGTAATGCATACATAACATCTAACACAGCAAGTCCTTCAGAGATGTTAATTTAGTTTCCTTCCTTATCTCTCTAGGAGATACTGCTGATAATCTACATAATTGTTTTAATATAATTTTATATTAATTAGGCAAAACCTACCCTTTCCAAAATCAATCACTGTAATAGAAACTAAAGTAAGTTAGTACTGTATTGCAAACGTTTTGGATACTCAAGTATTTTCAACAACCTTTGATATAACACCACATAGCTAACTGAATCTGAATCTAAAGTAGAAAGAATCTGAAATCTAAAGTAGAACCATATAATATGTATTTACTGTGACTTGGTATGTGAAGTTATAGGACAGTGCTTAATCACGGTACTGGGCCTATTGATTCCATTATCCTATTGTTTATAAGATCATCCATTAAAAGCAAACTGCTATATTTTTATGCTGTACAGGGAGAACTTAAGTGTCACCTGATTTACCCTCCTTTATTTTCATTTAATTAAAGGAAATAAAACTATTAGTTTACTGAAAAGTATCAGCCTTGTCAGTGATAACCCTGGATCAACTTTAATTTTGCTAAAGAAATGTGATTTTTTAAAAAGATTTTATTTATTTATTCGATAGAGAGAGAGAGAGTGAGTGAGGAGGCACAAGCAGGGAAGGGCAGAGGGAGAGGGAGAAGCAGGCTCCCCGCTGAGCAGGAAACCTAATGTGGGGCTCCGTCTCAGGACTCCTGGATCATGACCTGAGTCGAAGGCAGATGCTTAACTGACTGAGCCATCCAGACACCCCCAAGAAATGTGATTTTTAAAAAGTTAATGTTTAAATGACCTTTGCTTTTTAAAGTGAAAAATTCTGTTGACAATGTAAATGCTCCATAACAGGGATACTGAGAAGATAATTGTTTCAAATATACCTAAAAAAGTGGATAACATACCAAAGCTAAGAATTTGGGCTTTGAATCTTAGTTTTCTGGGATTCTGGGAATAATGTTACCTATTTAATAAGGCTGTAAAAAGGATTTAATGACATAAGACAAGCAAAATACATAGTATTGTGGCTGGTATCCTCTAAGTACTCATAAGTGAAAACAGATTCTATAGTAAATAAACTGTATTTTTCCCCCTAAAGCAAAAACAAAAACAAAACAAACCCAAAAAACAAAAAAAAAAACCCCCAAACTATATTGACATGTCTTACATTTTTTTTCAGTACTACGAAAAATAATCTAAACCCTGTACCATCACAGAATAACAGTAAAAAGCCAAAGTTATGAATCATTCTGATGTTATATAAATTAAATAGTGGTCCTACAAATATAGCTTCTGAGCCAAATAAAATGAATGACAAATCTAACTCACATTTATACACACAAACACACACACACACTACAGAAAAGGAGCAATCAGGTAAGAGGAAATCACAACACCTATCTGAATGATCTGAGTTTTAGCCCGGGGTTTGTCACTTACTACCTTATAACCTTGGCAGCTTGCTTAATTGCTCTAAGTCTCAAGTTTCTTCATGCACGAGAGAAGGAGAAAAAGCTCTACCAAGAGAATAGTTGGGAGGATTAAAGGCCGTGCAGTCTGATGAAGCTTCTTAAGTTTTAGATCCGAGGCTGCACAGACCTGCAGGATCCGTGATGTCAGCAGCTCCCACCAAATCATCAAGTAATTACTTGAACCCCAAAGTATTAAGAAATGTTTCAGGTTTGTCAAAACTCTTAAAAATCTTTAAAGCTATTCATGGTTTGAGGTATTACTATTTCCACGAATTAGGGTGCTCTGGGAAGCTGGTAGAGATTTAATTTTGTAAGAATTTTAATATTCCATGAACACGAGGAAGGAAAATTCTTACACCTGTAAACCTAAACCAATGCCTACATCCATAGCTTAAGAAATTCCATCAGTAAGACTGAGAAACTCATTTATGATTACAGAGGCTATTTTTTATATAACGTTATCTGACAGCTGTTGGGATAACTGCTTTAGCTGTGTGTGTGTGTGTGTGTGTGTGTGTGTGTGTCCGTCCTACTGTAGGAGCTTCCTAATTGGCCCCCCTCCAATACATTCTCCACATTGTAGCCAATGCTCTTTGTGAAAGGTAAATCCCCTTGGCTAAAAACCCATAATGGTTTCCTATTTCACTTCAAATAAAGTCTGAATTCCTCTCTGTGGTCCGCAAGGCCCTGTATAATCTGACTCTGGTGAATCTAACCAATTTTATCTCAAGTCATTTAGCCTCTTGCTCATTACACCCTGCTAAGTTGCGGTCCAACAGAAATATAATGAGAACCAAAAATGTGATTTAAAATTTTCTAGTAGCCATATTTTTCAAAAGTTAAAAGGTAAACCTAATCTGAATAGATTTTACTTAACCTAATATATCCAAAATATTGTGATACCAATATAAAAATCTTAAGATATTTTATAGTCTTTTCATCACACCAAGTCTTCTAAATTAGTATATATTTTACACTTAGAGCCCATCTCGATTCCGACAAACCCTGTGTGGCTCACGGCTACCATACTGGACAGCATCACTTGAGCTACACGGACTTCCTTCGGTGCCAGAACAGTTCTTTCCAGCCCTCTAGCCACTGCACATGAGGTTCCCTCTTCCTACAAGGCTCTTCCTTTGACTGCTCCTTTGCCTCCTTCCCCAACTCAGCCTGTGTGTCACCTCCTTTCCCACAAGCCTTTCCCAATGGCTTCACGCCCTAGCAAAGCACCCAGAAGAACACAATTGTCTTAGGACTTCTCTCTTTCCATGATTTCTTTTTTCTTGCTTGCTTTTCCTTGCTTTTTAAGTATTTGTTTAATACCTGTCTTCTACCACTATGCTGTAATTATTGCTCCACAACGACAAGGATTAGTTTTATTCTGTTTGCCACAGGCATGTCTGAGACACTGAATTTTTCCTGGGTAAGTGGGTATCTACATATTCTTAGTTTCTCTCTGACGACATAACTTTCATACTGAAAAGCAACTTGCGGCATAAAAAATACATACACAATCACTTGAATTTATCATGTAAGACAAGTCAAGATGTTTAAAAGGTATAACTTTAAGAAATTCTTTGATTTTTGTGCTGCTATAAAGAAATAATCATTTCATTTAAAATTACAAGTACTAACCAATGAAAAAGTTAAATTTTAAACTCAGATCAATCATGAAGTATTTCTAATATTTCTCTTTTCTGTGCCTTCCAGAGAAAGTATTGTGTTAATTGCAATTTATTTGGCATCCACGTTTGTACACTTAGATCCCCTAAAGATCTACAAAATCTTATAATTGCTAATTCCTACGACTAAAGGGAGAAAAGAAGAGTCTGGAAACTATAAGTGTCACTGGAAGAAAACTAAACTTTTTAGCTAAGATTTAAACAAATTAAACTTTAACTTATCACTTCTAGCTTCTCATTTTCCAAATTACTTCCTATAATTCTAAACTGAGATCCATGATTTACTTCAGCATTTTACACTGTTACATGGAAAGGTGGTCATTGAAAATTACTTGCAGTGTTTATACATATTTTAATATAGTCAATGCAAATAAATATCACATAACTGACCTAGTATGTACTTTTGAGAGGGAATGATATTAAAATTACAGACTTTTTTTTTTAAATGTTGAAATCTGAGACTAAATTGACAGGTAAAAAAATGGGAATAAGAGTTTATATCTAACTTCACTATGCTGCATATAAAAGACTGTGTCATTCATTTTGAAATAGCTGAAAGTTCTATTGCACCATATTATGTTTACCTCGTCAGGTCCTCTGTTATCAATAGTAGCATAAAGAATACATCTGCACAGGACATGGCTGTCTTACATCGAGACACACAAACCCCATACACAAAAAACTATCAAATATTTATATAATGGTCCAAGCACTATACATGTGTCCTTTCATTTAATCTTCATAATAACCTCAAAAGGTAGATATATAATAAAGCCCATTTTGAAGATGGGCAAACTGAGGTTTAGAGATGTAAAACAGTTTGCTGGTAAACTTTGCCCAACTGTTGAATCAAAGAGCTAGGAATGGAGATTTTTTTTTTCTCCCACGAACAGGAGAGAAAGGCTTAGAAACAGTTTACTGCAATTCCTATGACTTGTAAGCTTTATAAACTTGAATTCTGTGCGTGAGACATCCAAGTCCCCAAACCACAACTCCAATGCCTACTAGTTTCCCACTACTTCCATGTTTGGTCAATTTGGTTTCCCATCAGTTCCCTAGTTCCTCGTTCATTTCTCTGCTAGAAATAAAATGAGGTTATGAATCTCAGCCTAGATGAAGGCGAGTCTACTCTTGTCAGGCACGGATTTTTGGATAGACCTTCTCATTCTTTATGCACTGCTGGGACCTATCTGCAAACCCCAACTCCATCCCCAGGAGTCTAATGCTTCCCAGAACAATTAGAATATTTCTCAAATTTGTCAATTCAGCATTTAATTATGCTTCAAGGAGGCCACGCCTGGCTGGTATTTCCCCTTGGAGGTTCCTACTACCCAGCAAGAGTCTCTGTTAGCTGTTCTCTTTCTCTGCTCAGCCATTATTACACTATTAAGGAAAACACTGCCATAAAATATTAAATATAAATAGACTATTATGTGTTTATTTGTGATTGTACCATTCACAGATTTATTCTAATACAGACATGATAATTTTATATAAAGATTTTTCCCTAGTTTTTAATATCTTTTTTAGTGATATCAGTATTTTCTCACTCTTTCTGGTAATAAAAATACACTGGGTCCACATTCATGGGGAGCATACAATTGCTGTGTTTGTATAAAATGATATATCAGTTTGCTTTAATTTACATCCTACTTGGATATGAATTCAATTTTGTTGTGGCTATAAGATTTCTCATTTGTTAAATGTACTTTTTATATTAAATGATTTCTAAGGCTCCTACTACTCAAAAACCCTGGTCTAAGTCTAGCTAATGGACACCAAATAATAAAAACATTAACTCATTAACTGAGCTTAGACAATTGTCACCCACATATTTAAAGCTGTCCTCATGAATGACTTCCGTTTTATGGCCTAAATTAATAGTCATGATAACATGCTAAACGTTTTGTCTTCTCCATATGTTTCATGCACCTAGAAATCTCTGACCAAAGTTAACATGCAGTTTTCTTGGATGTTCAAAGTAATTTGTTGATATTGGTTAATAAGCGTAATGTACCTAGATTGTACTAATGTACAAAATGAATCTAAATAAGAAACAGATTTCATAGCTTTAAAAAAATTCAACATCATAGATCAGTAGATGAGGAAAAAAGATGGAGTCAGTTTGAAGTGAAGAATGCTAAGTATGTTTGTACCTCCCTGTCCAGTGTTCAGAGGAAGAACAACGCAGTCACCTGAATTACTCTGACTATAAGAGAATTCTATAAACATGGTCCCTAGGTTGGTTCTAAAACAATGAATCCCTATTCCTTCAACACAGAATACTTTCAGAAGAGAAGCTGATACTAAGGACTCACTACAGTCAGCACAGCAAAAATTGAAACTGTAAATAGACAAGAGAGAAAAAACAAAGTGTGTGTGTTGGGGGCGTGGTAGATTGGTCGAGCATTCTTTATTCATTTGACCAAGAAATGTTTACTGAGCAGTTGTTATGTGCCAGGCACAATAAGAATTGTGGGTACTCTGGTAAACAAAAACAACCTCCCACACCACCAAGAGAAGAAGAATGACAACAAAAGAAAACATAAATATCAATTTCTTTTATTTGGTATTCCCTTCTCTATCTTCCCATTCTGAGTTGGCTGAACATTATATATATGCATGTCATGCATTTCTTTTGAGAAGGTGAAAGATCCCGAAATTTTCAAAGTTTGTAAAGTAATTACAAAACTAAAAACTAAAATTAAAACTAGAAAAAGTTTAAAACATGTTTTATTCTGGAAAATATTCTGGTTCTTAGTTCCATGGTTTATTTTTCTTCTACGTTATCTCAATTTACATTTTTTCAGTAAGAAAAAACTACAAAACTAAGTATATAAGAATAGAGCAGTAATCATTTTGATGGCTTATATTCAACTTTGAAAACATCTCTAATAGTCTTAATTTTGCCATCGAGTTTAAAAGTTCCTTGAAAACAGCCCTTCCCTTTATGGATAATAAAACCTTGAATTTTAATCACATCAGGATTTGGTATATTTGTATTTGTTATTTAACAAATGCTTAAAAATGTTTCTCCATTCACCCATTTTCTATAAAAGTATCTGAGAGCAAGTGTAGACCAATGCCCATGACCTCTGATTACACTGATCTTCTGTATCAGGATGTTTTTGTGGTATAAATTAAAATTAGTATATGCAGAACAATTACACTTTTAAATGGAAGTGAAATGCAATCTAAAAACTGTAAAGCTATATACTAATTTCAGGAATGTGGAAGTAAACAATGGAAAACAACTTTAATTCCATCAGTGAGCTATTCTGCTTCCTCTCTTTCCGAAATCAAGGTTCTGATTATAATCGAAGGATCAGAATGGGGACAGAGGAGGCAAAGGGCACTTGCAGTTCACATGTGGCAAGAGGCTTAGACAAGAGGAATTTCTCCTCTCCTTTTCACAGTACAAATTTATACGTAACCTCAAAAGTGCAGCTACAACATTTCAAGAATGCCTGAAAATGGCAAGGGGTCAAATCCCAATCACAGGTATTTCAACCATTTTGTGAAATACTTACACATTTATTTAATTCATACCAAGCAATCCTAAATTTTACACTGTAAGTATCTGACAAACATTCACATCATTGAAAAAAAAAAAAACTTGAAAAAATGTTTCAATTTCCTACAACAGAATCAAACAGTACAATGTTTATACAAATGAATGAAATCAGTAAAAGAATAAAGCAAATAAAACATTTCTTAATTTACTTAATATAGTTTAAGGTGGTACAGCGGCTACCTCTTCTTTTTTTTAATGAAAATCTCATTTCTTATTCTCTGCACCACCTTATGTAGGACCCTTAACAATGTAATCTACTGAAAAATAATTAAAAATCATTTCCTAAACCAACCAGGTCCTCCATGACTTCTCTCATTCATTTTGTGGTTAAAATCTTACAATATTAGCTTGAATTTCATCTCTGCCTGACACGTTTCAAGCAGTGAAGCAGATTAGTGCCTCAGAACACTTTAGAGGGTTTCGTTATCAATCAGGTTATGTTCCTAGTGATGCTTTCAGCAAAATTATCTTATTCTAGTGAAATCCCGTGGATTGAAGTAAACAAAGCTGTAGCCCACTGCTCTTGCACACTTTCCATTCATTTATTTCCTTTTTCTTTACTTAGACTTAAAGCACGTGCCATAGAAAAAGCGCATGTTAAATATTCCTGGAGTGTCACAATACGTAATACAATAAAACAAATTACAACCCTACCTTTCTTTCACAGCAGTGGTGCCAAGCACAGGTACACCGGAGCAATCAATCTGTTCTGCAGACAGTAAGGCTTTCATAGAATACTAATGTAAAATCTCTTTTCTTTCTCCTTTGCCTTGACTCCCCAATGCCCGGGTCCCGACCAATACTAGGAGGAGGGCGGTATGTCTTCTGCTGAGATAACCACAACTACTAATCAAGTCTACGTGTACAAGGGCACAGGATTAAACCTCCACCAAGCTTGAGTCAGGGTTTGAGAGCAGCTAACACATGCACAGCACGGTCAAAATTAAACACACACACACACACACACACACGTCCCCATGCACATGCCATGAAAATACAGATGTGTCTACTTCAGTGAACTAATTCATCACACTTTACCACTGTTTTTTTTTTCTTTCTTTCTTTCTTTTTCTTTTCTTTTCTTTTTTTTTAATTTCAGGATCACAAAATTACCTCCTGTTGGACTGGGGGCTTAGATCCAACAGTACCCAACAATAATTATATTTTCCCAGAAATGAGAATCATGATCAGTACTCTGCATTCCACTGTTCAGTTTTTTTAAACGGCATTTTTCTAAATTGGACTATCCAATACTGTTTACATGGATTTATACTTTCAAGTATTAACATAGGGTTAATGGACTCAGCAAAGATTCTTAAGATTTTGCACTTAAAAAGGTAATATAATAGCTCACGACCACTTCTTCAAGAAAAGCATGTGCATTACCAATAGTGAAAAGATGTCCAAAAGATTTTCATTTATCTTAAAGTTTTCATACTAAGTATAACCATAAGCTATTTAAAAAAATATTTTCAGGTCTCAAAATTATTTAAAAAACATCTTTAACACTTTATAATTATGGTAGCATAGTGGTAATTTTGAACTAATAAATTCAAAATACTGAGGCTCCTTTCTATGAGGCATTTTTACTTGGCTTAGTCTTTTATCCAAAATGTGAAAAGGCATGCCAAATCATTGAGTAGGGTGATGACAGAAGTTGATACATTTTTTTTTTAACAACACATACTACCTCATTTTAATTTGCCTGCCTTAATTTTCAAATAACTCCTTAAAAGTACTGATAGTCAAGGGGCTGCAAACTAAGCAATAATTAAAGACAAAACACTCTAGATGATCAAATAAACTTAACAGGAAAGGCTTCCTAAACCAGTTCTATTTTCATGTACACAGATACTTTAACACTGCTAAAAGACATGTCGTATTCTGCACTCTTCTTAAAAAAAAAAAAACCCAAAAAACAAAAAAAACGCAGCTGGAACAATTAAGAAATACTAGCACCTCCAATGAAGTATTGCAATAATGTTTAATCGATACTGATGCATTTGTCCTTGACACACTGACCATGTCATCAGGCTACTGTCATGTGATATCATGTCATTTCCCCACCTGGCTCATGACCTTGTCCTCTAAATGACCTAAAGCTTCCCTCAAGTTGCAGGAGGCCCCTCCCCGCTGTCTCAGCAAGGTCGAATGGGTCAGCGTGTCCTCATCTATAATCCACCACCATTTGTCAGCAGGGAGGCTGGAGGAGGCAGGCTTGCTACAAGGGGAGAATGCCCAATTAGGCAGCTGTCACACAAAGCATAGGCTGCAAAATTATCCCCTGTCAAAAGAAAGAGCAGCTGCGGGTGCCAATTACAGCAACCTTTCAACCCTTTAGGTACTGGAAACTACACAGAAGTAAATGAAGAACAATTAGCGATAACAAATCGATGAATTAGGACAGTGAATTAGAAATTACTAGCAGGTGAGCCTGGGTCATACATGACATAAGGGCATCCCAGACTCCAGGCAAGGGCAGGGGTGCACAGAGGCACACTAACTGTTTTCTTGCATATAGATTTTTCCCTCTGGCATTTTCTTTTTGCAAACCTAAAATCCTTTAAAATACCCAGGACCTCAAAGTACACATACCTTTTTACTTTTCATGGAAGACCCAAATAAATTGTTTCTTGACTAGAAGAAAATCCTTCAGAACAGTAAGTCTAGTTAAGTCTAAATGGTTCTTACACAATCTATCATGCTATCCCCTCAAACTTAAATTGAAGTGTGGCCCACAGAATCTAAAATATCAGTTCAAATAGTCGCACTTAAAATATTGTCCATCTTCACCAAGTACTTGCCCTGATTCTACTTTAATCACACTCACAGGGAAACATCTCCAAGAAAGTAACCGGATATGAATTCTGAGAAAACTGTGATGCTGATATCATTACGTCGATGTTAAATTTTTGTACATGGTGTGATTTTGTGTAGCGAAATAACTGCAAGTGTGCTTCTGTATATGACATGTATTTAAAAAATCAACTATAAATTACTCAGGTTATTCTGCCCCTACAGAGGTGATAAGCATAGGAAGCCAATTCACTTGGACTCTACCCAACGAATGTCTTTGGTAGTTAGCACTGGGAGGCAACAAAGGAGGAACAAAATGGGCAAACAAGCCCCACAATGGAAAGGAATCCAATATGGCTTAGTCTTTAGGGACATGGTTTCATTGTGCCTCAAAAAAGTTACGTATATTCAGAAACAACTTTCTGAAAGTCCACTTTAAACTAACACTACTTTTATTTTTCCTTAGGAAAGAAGCACCTATCTTCCTATACTGATTCTTTGAGAGTTGAGAAACCTGAATGATCTGTGCTATAATTTCTAAAGAAGCAGGGATAAATTGCTCAACTAGAATTCTAAATCACAAATGGGCAAAAATGAGGGAGACAAGGTGAGGCAATAAAAAGCCCTTTGCTCATCCCCTCCAACACATTCTAAATAAATCACAGTTGCCAGAGGGAAAAGTTCATAATTCCTAGCTCCTAAAACAAGTCATTTGATAAAATTCCCAGAAGAGAACTGTCATGGGAAGAAAACTTCTCCATTAAAAGTTTATCTAAGAATTTGATTCATAAATTATGTTTCACCTTGTTAAAAAATGGGCATTTACACATTTTCTTTAGTTTAGAATGTAAGTCAAACATAAGAATTCAAAGGAAAAAATGGCAAGTAGACCGGAATGAAGGAGTTAATGCCTTTAGAATTCAGCTTCCATCATACATGGGTGACTATCTCTTTAAATAATTTAAATCCTCTCCATCAACTACAAAGCTGTTTTGAAGCCATTTAGCTTTGTTCTTTACATGTGTTCTAATTAAGAAATGACCTTGTCATCACACACACCATAAATCCGGGATTATTTCCTACAGCAAAAAATTCACAGAGTCCCCAAAAAAAGAAAAAGAGGGGAAAAAAAAGACTTCTTCCTCAGTTCCTCACTAAAGGAAGTTGTTGGTTGGCTAAACGCTGAAGCAGTTTCACCGCATAATTTTTTTTTGTTGTTCAATGTCACAGGGCGGGTTAGTGTGACCTTGAGCTGCATCAGCAGCACAGCAAGGGTCGAGATGCCTGCAGGCGCCCTTGTACTGGATTTGCAAGACAAAAACCTTCAAACTGGCTGAAGGACATCTTAAATCTCTTCAAAGGTTTTCCGAACTAATCTGGGCTGCTCTTAGCAGGATCTGTGCCAGTGTGAGAGGCAAAATTAAAAACAAGGTCTTTGACAGGATGTTGTCTCCTCTTAACCCTTCCCAAGCAGAACAGAACAAATCACAAGCTTTCTGGAGAGATAGTTTACCTAGAAGCATTCTTTCATAACAAATTATGTAAGCAAGCAATCACAAAGGATGGGGCAGCTATTAGTCCTCAAAACTAAACCTCCCACTGCACTTATTAAGAATTTGGGTCAATTTTCTTCTTGCCCAGGCCCATATTTTAGTGTAGTGAATGTAAAACTTAAAGCTCTATTTGTTAGCTCTTAGATTTGCAGGACAGTCATAGGTTAAGAATAAGGAAACATTTCTATCAACATTAATCTCTAGAATTTTCTTTCTTTCTTTTTTAAGAATAAGCTTCTAGTTGGTTAAGTCACAAACTTCATGCATATTACCTATAGCTTACTAAAATTACAACAAGTGAAGAAAATTACATCATACGTTTACACATTTCTTACATCTAACATGATGGATACACTGCTAAGAGAGGAAAAAATCAGAATAGGAAAAAACAGAAAATGAACATACATAAAACAAAGCCATGTCAGGCTTGTTACAAAAAATCAGTGTGACATGTGTTACTGTGTTGTAGCACTTCCAATGCATGAATCCAGAGAAAGTATCGGTGCCAGCAGAGGGTGTGAGTCTTCCCTGGCAATGCTCTCGAAGTTTAATTTAGTAGCTATGCTCCCAATAGTCTAAGGGAACAAACACTATAACACTGATTTTAGGATACTGCATTATAAGTATCTCTCCATCTTTAACATGTTAGTTTGTCATCATCAGATATAAGGTATATCATAATTAGTTGTAAAGAATATTTAGTAAAAGGCACAGAATTTATTAGTAGGTTTCAAATTATGCCCTTAAAAAAAAAAAAGACTAAGTAAATTCAAGATTATGCTGAGTAACAACCATACTTTCACTTACTTGAATTCTGATACGCTTTCCTGAATGGGACAGGAAAAGGGTAAAGTAATACCTTGTAAGTAGATAACGCATGAGAGTGAACCATACATGTGAATTTCTTCTTTAGTCCCTGTGCAAAAGAAGACAAGAGTATATACTGTGCTAAATGCTATGGTTGAAGTCTGTAAAAAAAGTACTCTAGGAACGCAGAGTGAACAGTAGCTAGGTTTTCAGTTCACAGGTACATGTGCCCTAGGTGGTCAGTGATGGTTAAAAAACAAGGGCTGGCCAGGGAGAAGAGAATGGCGCCACCCTAGGTTACATAAATAGGCAGGGAAGAGCTGAGTGTGATACAGGAAGCGGTGGTCCAATGTGACTAGAGATTAGGCTGAAAACGAAATTGGGACCAAGGACTTTGAATCAAGGCCATGCCAAGGAGCTAGCCTTTATCTGGTGGGCAGTGGAAGGTTTACAGGCAATGGTATGATTAAATGCATGTCAAAAACAAAAACAGAAGTTGTAGAGTTGTTGATGGCTTGAAGGGGAGAAATTGAGATGAATTAGTGCAGAGAAGAAAACATGGTCAAAATAAGGCAGGGGGCAGGAATGTTGAAGAAAAAGATAACTGAAAAAACAATAAAGGCTGGTCTGAATGTTTAGAAAGCAATTTATAGAACATAAAAAGTACTGTAAAAAAAGGGTTGTTTTTTGTTTTTTTTTAAAGATTTCATTTATTTATTTGACACAGAGAGAGACAGCGAGAGAGGGAACACAAGCAGGGGGAGTGGGAGAGGGAAAGCAGGCTCCCCGCTGAGCAGGGAGCCGGATATACAGGGCTCCATTCCAGGACTCTGGGATCATGACCTGAGCTGAAGGCAGACACTTAATGACTGAACCACCCAGGTGATCCCCAAAAGGGTATTTTTAATAGCAAATTCATTGTCAAAAAATAATGAAAATAATTATTATATCTCAAGCCCAGGTTTGTAAATCACCTTGTTGACATGATTTGTACAAAGTTTCAAGAAAACTAAGAACTCCTACAGAGGTATGTAACAAAGAGTCAAAATCAGAATCTGTTGTAGATTTGAATTTTCTACATTTCAAGTAACAATCTTCATTAAGTATCAGGAAGGATTTTTGCTTATTAAGGCAGCAATGTGTACCTTTTCAGAATAGTGTGAAGGCATATTTCCCTTGGCTACAAGAGAGAGATGTCTGGCTTAAATCATAATGTGGTTGATGAGGCTATCACATTATGAAGAGTTTCATCAACACTAATGAGCATAAAATTAATTCAGCACACATTTATTGAGTATGTACTATGTTTATAATTCAGAATTAAAAAATAAAAAATCCCCAACATCCTATCAGCTTTGTGCTTTTAGTGTGTCACTTATAATGGTAAGTCCCTAAATTATAGTTCACACCATGACACCATTACACAATAAAAAGCCTATTAGTAAAAACAATATTGAGTTGTCAGGGAATTAGGTCTCAACTAGCAGCCATCTTGGTATTCCCATGCAGCTGACAAGGTGCACAAAGAAATCCCAGAACTCTCTGGGAAGACCCAGTACCCATGCAATTTGAAGACAGTCGTCAAATACTCTAGAGACTGACTGTCCTGCTAAGACCTCAGAAAGAATTTAACAGAGTATCAGCCAAGGTAAGAGGGTAGGGAGTAAAAAAGAGCAGGAGTCACCAGGGCCAAGAAACTATCTGCCAGAGAGCAGACTGTACTCTCAGAAAAGGAAAGCCAGCATCAGGGATCAGGTTGAGGCAAGTGGAGGGGAAGGTCAAACAAAGGAGAGAAGAAAGATTCCGAAGGGAATATTTCTCACTTCCCTGAAGAAGTAAACTTTACTCTGTGAACTCATTAAGAAATGACCAAATCTCCAAACCCTCTGGAGGAAGAATCATCATCACAGGAGATGTATTTGGAGGTTCACAAGTCATAAAAAGGTCTAGCAATTGAGAGCCAATATAGTGATAGGGCACAACTAGAAATGACCTTCTTAAGTATCTACAAATAAAATGACTTCTTGAGTAAGCATCTCCATCCCACCGGTACGTTTCCAGCACACTGTATGTCTAGACATTAATATGAGGGTGGGTAATATGATAAGACTTGCAGATACTAAAACAAAACAAAACAAAACAACCAACTTATTAACCTACAAACACAAAAGCTAGGATCCATCATTGAAATAAAAATAACAATATTCTGTTGGCAATTAGACAAGTAAATTCCTGTAAAGCAGAAGTTCTTAAGGCGTGGTCCAGGGACCCCAAGAGTCTCCATGATCCATTTAGGAGGTGCATAAGGTCAAACTATTTTCATCGTACTAACCTGTTATCTGTTTTGTCTCTCTCTCTCTCTCGTGAGTGTACAATGGTGTTGTCCAGAGGCCACGTGATGTGTCATGGCTAATGTGTTAATGGCTAATGGAGTGTAGCCTTGTATATTCTTGTGTTTTAAACATTTTCTCGATTTTAACTTCTAGTATGGTAAAATATTGGTTGATATGACCCCCACAAAGAAAAGCTCTGTTGGGTCCTCAATAATTTAAGAGTCTGAAGGGGTGCTGAGACTAAAAGTTTGAGAGCTGCTCCCAGTCTACTGTAACAGAGTCAAGAACTTCAATCTTGGTTTTAATCTTCAAACAAAATCTCTACTTTCTAATTTTCAACAATTTATGCTATAACCATGCCAGATAAATACTGTTCTCTATGCAGAAATGTTTCAAAGACCTGGGTAGGGGAAAGAAAAAAAAAAATGATCTTTTAAAAAAGAAAATTAGTAAGCTAAAGATGATACGAAATATCTACCACCTTTGCACAGTCATTACTCTTCTGAATTCACCATGCCAGAATATTTATAAAGAAGCTGCTATGTGTTGAGAACTGAAGACAGAAGGATAACTAAGTGATAAACTGGCCCTTAGTAGGCTCACCCCCGTCAGGAAAAATATAATCCACAATGTAGTGAGATCCTAGTATAAGAAAGGCATGCAAAAAGTGAAAAGAGCATGGAAGGGCAAAGTTTTGGGAAGAAGACAGGCAGGGAACAGGTTTTTAGTGAAGGCACTCTGCCACACAGGTGGCATGTGAAATGACGAGCAAAATCAAGGCTTTGCCAAATGGAACGTAAGTTAAAGAGCACTCTTCAAGCAGGGGGGAGGAGCATCAGTCCCAGCAGGGAAGCTCAGCAGTACACAGTATGTTTTAGAAACTTTAAGTTTCTAATAACAGATATTTGAATTCTGTTCAAATATCAGAAATTGTAATTAAGAAGTTTTATAGAATGTGATAATGTAATTTGTTATCAGTTGAATTCAATGACGAAAAATTTGGACTTGTAATTTGTAGGCCTTTTTCTTCATTTCCAATCTGTCGTAGATAGCAGCTTTTTAAAAATACAATAAAAGTAATTTGTTAAAAAAAAATGAAGTGAAAACAAAAACTGGTCCTTCACCACAGATATTCTGAGAACCTTAGAGAACAAGCTGCAAGATGGCAGGATGGAGGAAGGACAACTGGAGAGAAAAGCTTTGAGCCAGAGCTTGCACAGGTTGTACTCAACCCATCAATAATCTATTTTGTTTAGAAAAAGAGGGGGGGGGGGCATGAGTGCACATGCCCACATGGTGGCGGGGGGAGGGGACAGACGGGGCGAGAGACAGAGGGAGAGGGAGAGAATCTTAGGCATGGCTCCACGCCCGGTGTGGGAGCCTGTGCTGGGGCTCAATCTCACGACCCTGAGATCATGACCTGAGTTGAAATCAAGAGTCAGACACACCCAACTGAGCCACCCAGGCGCCCCATCAACCATCTTTCTGTAAGTAAATGCAAAAATAAATAAATAAATAAAATAAATGGGGTTTGAAAACCACTAGTATATCTCTAATCTAGAATGAGGAAATTCTGGTTATCCAAATAAAATGCGTAAGTTGTACTGTTAGGATCACACTAATTTCAGATGTGCAAACTGCAGGCCATGTGGTTGAAGGGCAAACATAGCAGAGAATCAAGGACAATATCAGGTTCACTACAGTTATTTTAAGTGAAAAAGACCAGGGTCTGAGTAAGAAGAGAAAGTGAATGGACACTCTTAACCAAGACATTTTAAAATTATTTTAATTATTTCACTTGAAACCTTTCATGGGAGAGAAAAAAACCTGAGTTGACATGGAGGCTTGGTATAGCGGGGAATTTTCCTCTCAAAATGATATTAGTATCAATTAAGGTACTAAGTAAAAGACTTTTAAAAAAGTCAATTCTTTATGACACCAAGTTCAGCAAAAAGTTAATTATATTAATGTTTGCCATTGTAACAGTGAATTAGGATTAAGGAAGCCCTGTTACTTTCCTATGGTGGTTATGTTACTGGGATCACTGAATTATTTTATCAGAGAAGTAACAGAAGCAAATTGGAAGTTTTAGGAAAATGTGGTGGTTGTGAAGACAAAGGCATAAGTAAGGAGGCTTCTAGAACAGGCATTCTAGATGAGAAATGCACTCTGAGACAAGATGCTGGCTGTGGGAAAGGAAATTAAAATGTGGGTAAAAGCAATGTTGGAAATTAATGCTTCGTTTGGGCCCATCATCCAAATTTTCTTGCCTAGGTTGTCCACAAAGCCAGGGAAACATCAGTTGAGAAAGCCAAGTTAGTTTATGGGAATTAATTTCAACTAAGATAACTCACCCAGATTCTGGATTGATCTTGCTTTCACCAGTACCACATTCTCAACTGATTATCTGGTGTAGGAGTTTAAACACTTTTTCAAAGTGTTCTTTCTTTTTTTTAAAGGAGGCTCCACGCGGGGTGTGGAGGGGGGCTTGAACTCATGACCTTGAGATCAAGACCTGAGCTAAGATCAAGAGTCAGATGCTTAACCGACTGAGCCACCCAAGTGCCTCTCAAAGTGTTATTTCTTAATTAAAAACATTACTTTGAGAAATGTTTTATAAAGTTTGGGGAAGGCATTCCATGTAGATGACTAGACTCACTTTACCAACCTGGTGACCCAATCTGTTAGTACCAACTGAATCACTGGCCGTTGTCTCTTCATACAGATACTTCTATATATGATAGGAAAGTTCTAGCACTTAAAACGTGTGTTGAAATAGTCATGTGTATTGAAATAGTTATCAATAATGTAATTGAACTAGGAAAAAAACATACATTAAAGAACTCTTCCGAGTGAGAACTCATGAGATACAACAATAAAAATTCCACTTAGTGAGAAAATGAGTATATTCAAGTGTTTATGCTAAACTGATTTATGGCCAATTATCTAATTCTACCTGAGATAGTCACTATTTTCTGTATTATCAGTATTTCCAAAATCAGCTAATAAATGTTGCACTCTGAAACAGAGCACAGAAAGTATACGGAGTTCTAAAAAAACACAAAAAAAGGTGATTTTATTTTATTAGTTATATGGGATGTCCACTTTTTTTTTCAAAAGAAGGAGGTGACAAGTGAGCAAAGGAAATCTGGCCTAAGGCACTGAGAAGCTTTATAAACACTTCAGGCTCTATATGGTTTGCAATATTCATTTACTCAAATTCTACTCCTTTTTTCCTAATCACCCTCTTTGGCCTCTCATTCAGGACATTACTCTACTTAAAAATATGATGTACCGGGGCACCTGGGTGGCTCAGTGGGTTACGGGTCCAACTCTTGATTTTGGCTCAGGTCATGATCTCAGGGTCGTGAGACTGAGCCCCATATAGGGCTCCGGTGCTGGGTGTGCAGTCTGCTTGAGATTCTCTCTCTCCTTCTCCCTTCTCCCCTCCCCCTTCTCTCTCCCTCTTAAAGAAAAAAAAAAGTGACATACCTGTTTTTGGAGTGTAGCTGTATGACAGACAAGCTACAGTAATACCCCATGGAATATATTAATTCAGAGTCTTCAACTGTTTTCTATCAAATACTAGTCTATATAAGGCCCTCTTTTTGGGAACTGAGAATCCAATAGCTGGCTAATGGAATGCCTACTGAAAAGATATTTCATATAATGACAACTTCGCCAAATTTATTTGACCATGGACTCTCATTCAAAACATAATTTAGAAAACATATACTTAACAAATTCACTTTAAATCTTGAAAAAAAATTAAATATACATAAATGATAATCAAGAATAGCTCATTCTTATATGCTTTCAAAACTATTCATTGTACATTCTAAATAATCTGTCTTTTCTATCTGGGAGAAAGATCTAAATTTGATCATTTTTCAAGGACAACTTATTGGCTATGTAAATTTGCCAGCTGGCTATCTATGATTTATTTATCCAACTGTCATAAGTGGTGGTTGGTACTTGGTAAAACAAGGGCGTTGACAAATTAAGAACAACAAACTAATTATATCTTGTGGGTCACAAGAAAATGCATGATTATAATTTTCATTTTAACGAAATTAAAAGTTGGGAATTAAGGTGCAGCAACAATGATGCTCATCAAATATAAAAACAGATTTCAGACTATCAGTCATTAACACATAGTTATACCTGAATGAAAGAACTCAGCATTTAACAAATAAAAGTGTGGTTGATTTAAAATCTTAATTTAGGGGAAAAAATAATATGTGAATATGTGACGAATGACTAGCAACCAAATAATTATTAGTAATTGTAATTTTTATTAAACAAGATGTTTTAAAGATTTTCTTGCTTAAATGACAAGAAAGAATACACAGAATGATTAAAATAAGAAATAAGTAGAATGATTAAATAACCTAATCACTAGGTTTTCTGAATATAATCAGAATAGTGAAGAAAAAGGAATTTGTATTATCACTGTGCCAACCATATGACACCTAAGAAACAAATTTGGCTCCAAGTTGCCATCCCCCTTTAGAAACATCAGGGTCCATTAAAACACCATGAATTTTAGGATGTCCTATCTGCTTTCTTCTAACAAGAGTTTTCAGCTAGCTAATTGAGAGTGAACTCTTCACAACTAATTATGAGCACAATAATTAATCACTATGTCCTTTCCCAGTTTACTTGGAGTGCTTCTCTGCCCAGCGTAAGCAGCACAAAGTCCAAGAGCTTAAGACATGACAAATTCATTTAGGTTGTAGCTATACTAGGTAACAGGAGTGGTAATCCTTGTAGAATTAACCACTCACCCATCTCTTTCTGTTGTACCGCCCACCTACTTGTGTTAATTTAATCAGACTATTTGATCACTTCTCAGAAATGCTAATATACTATTATATACTATTTGCCTTACAAGAGGTAACCATTTTACATAATTCAAAAAGTAATCATTGACTTAGACTATAATAAACCCACAATAACCAAACATGCTTCTATTTTTCCTCAAAACAATAATTAACTTTTTATCTGAAATCAGATTGCTATTTCAGGTTTTATATTAACTGTTCATTTTCTCTGGTTTTTGGTAAAAACAAATTAAGTATCATCAACGCAAACACTATTTCTGATTTCAAGCTTCCCAATCCCCCTCTCCAGAAGTAATCTACACCTTTGAATTCTGAAGAATATTTTTTGTGTCTTTCTTATGGCATTTAAGCTCTTTTTACTGCTTGACTAAATTTATTTATCTGTACTTATCCTTAAATTCCTTAAGATTGTATCTTATTCACTATTCACTTTTTTTGTTTTAAACCACACTGTGCCTAATGAAATAATTTGCACAGATAAAACACAAAACATAAATCTGGTGATTACAAGCTAATTTATCACTAAGAAAGGATTCTCGAAAATATATTAAAATCACCATGATTAAGCCTTAAGAAGTCAGGAAAAGTATTCTCACCATCTGTCTCTGAGGTCTGTTTCTACTTTCTGAGCAAGGAAATGGAGAAGGCTGTTGAAAAGTAGCGCTGATGTCATCTGGAGTCTTTAGATTTCCCTGTTCCTCTTACTGTCTAGTGTGCACCTGAGGAAAAGGAAAACCAGATTCTGGAATATCTTTTGTGAAGTTCTGTAAATTTTTCCCAGTATCTTTTCTTGTTCAAGTTCAATGTAGAAGTAGTCATTTAACAGAGAAATATGGTTTTATGAAATATGAATCATTCATTAAAGGAAACTATGTAACTTTTGCTTTCTAGACAATACATTTGATCAAAGTAGATGTTTCAAGACAAACTGTGAATAAGGTTTATAGTTGCTAGGATGTGCTTGTTAACCTCTGTTAATTTCAAGTTTCTGTCAAATTAATCCAATTAAGTTACATCTAAAAATTCTAAATCCTCCCAAAGGTATATTTCAAAAAAAAAAAAAAAAAAGAAGAAGAAGAAAATTAAAAAGGAAAAAGGAAGAATAGATTTTCATATTAAGCTTTTTCTTTACAAAAAACCTTCTAGCACAAAATTTGTAATAAATATCAAATGCCTTATGTCCATAGACAGACTTGTACACCAATCTCCAAAGTAGCTTTATTTTAAATAGCCCAAAACTGGAAACAACTCAAATGCCTATCAGTAAGTAAATGAATTATGGTATACCCATACAATGGAATATTTACTACTCAGCAACAAAAAAGGATGCATGATTGATATAAGCAACAGCATGGATGAGTTTCAAAATAATTACGCTGAGTGCAAGAAGCCAGACAAAAAGGAATACATAGTGTGTAATTCCATTTGCATAAAACTGTAGAAAATGCAAAGTAATCCACAGGGAAAGAAAACATTTTGGTGGTTATCTGGGGATCGAGGGGCGGGAAGGTACAGGAAAGAGGGATTACAAAAGGACCTTACCTTAACTGTGGCAATGGTTTCATGGGTGTATACATATTCAAAATGATCACACTATAAACCCTAAACATGTGCAGTTTATTGAATGTCAATTATAACTTAATAAAGCTATGAAATATTAAATTTCTTAAAATGTTGCATGCCCCTTGATGTAGCAATTCCAAGTCTAGGATTTATCTTAATGAGAAACAAAATGAGGATATATACAAGTATTTAGATATAAGGATGTGACAATATACATTATTTCTAATAGTAAAAAAAACTTGACAACAGCCAATAAATGTCAAAATCACAAGTTTAATAAATTCTGGTATATTACATGGTAGGATACTATGTAGCCACTAACATATATAAAAAATTATAGCATATCATTCCATATAACATATATTAAGTGATAAAAATAGGAAACAGCCTTATGTTCAGTGCAGTTGAATTTGTTTCAAAAGTATATGAAAATAAATGTAGCAATTATTTCTTCATTTAAAGGTAATTTTTATTTTTCCTTTTTGCTGATTTATATTTCTTAGCTTCTTTATAATAAACATTACTTTGGTAATAAATAAAATGAATTAAAGTATAAAAATACCAACAGTCTACAACTGTCTGCTTCCTCGTACAAGTGAAAGACTCCTCAGAGGTGGTGCACATTACAGAGTTCTGAGCTATCATGTCACCTCCACCAGTGACCTACCTAACAGTTGTGAGAAAGGGGCAGGTCTGACAGGATAAACTGGAGTAATAATTAGTAAGCTACGTGCTTTACAAAGCGCTTTCATGGACATGACCTCATTTGATCTTCATAACTCAGAGAAATGAGCAGAGAAGGCATTATTCCATTTTATAGAGAGGAAACAGACAATGAGCAAGGCCAGTTAAGTGTCATGTCCCCAAATTGCAAATCTTGGGTTTAAATTGAGCTTTGACTATAAATTCTGACAGGAATTCTAAGAGGAATAGGGAACAATCACTTCTGATTATTTATAACTAGAAGGCAGTGATTTATACGTGAATTTAAAAATAACCGCATTTGCAATCGTATTAGTATTCCTATTAGAATTTGTTGGGGGCCCTAGGGATTTCCTAAATCCCCAGGGCCCAACCTCAGAAGCTATACCCTGGCAACCCTATCTTGCCCCTTGTCAACATTACCTATTAAAGCACTGAAATTCAAGTAGAATTTAATCGTTCAGTTTTCAGTTGCATTTCTTTCCTTCTTGAAAAAAAAAAAAAAGTATTACCTTTTATTTTAAAGCGGGTAAAAGAAAGTAACCATAACTATATTTATGAATGCTACAAACAGTGACTTACAAGTTGATGTCAAAAGATCTAACTTAATGGTACTTTAAAATACCACCTTTGGGGCCAAATCTTTTTTGGGACATGTGCAGACAAGAAACAGTCTCCAGAGAACTCCGAGTATACTGAGTGAAGAAAATGACCAATTCCTCACAAAAATATCAGTAAACATCTTCAGAGGCACATTATTAACAAGCTGGTCAGCATCTGCTAATGAAGCCTTGAAGCATAAGGAACCCTGATGGCTAGCATTCCTACCAACACTCCCATGACTACCAGACTTAAAAGGTGATTAATGGTAGCCCTTGTTTTCTGGGCACTTAGTGTGTATCAGACCCTCCACTAACCTCTTTATATATATGATCTTTAAAACAACCCTATGAGATGACTATTATCAACCCCACTTTATAGATGAGGAACCTGAGTTTAAGTTGCCCCAAATCATAATACCAGTAAAAGCTTAAAGTGGAATTCAAACTCTGGTATATTTTACTTGCAACAAAGATGGGATGTTGGCAGTTCTCTGGAACAAACATCTGACTTTTCTAGTGTAACCCACCTACAATGGTCTTAATTCAGGTAGTACAGAACACTTGGCAATGGTATATGAAGTTCATGAGTATATATTTTCCATGTAAAGAGAAAAATATCTAGAGCCCACAATTTGTGTCTGATATTTTGCCACATTCTAGAATAGTTTGTTTTAATGGCTGGTCTCTATTAAAGCCCTGTTTTAACCCTTTTGAGCCAACATGATCACATGAAAGATAAATTAAAAGAATATTTAAATAAAAGTTAGCAAAAGATGATATTAAAGAAACTACTCACAGATTTATTAATATCTTAAAACTGTCTTATATTAATAAATGAGTAAATCAGTCTTAAATCCAAGTCAATGGAACTGAATTTACCAGATGTTTTGGATCATGAAGACAGGAAGCATTTCTATGAATAAAACAGCGTTTAAATAACTGTTAAAATTATAGAAATGCAATATTTCTGTAGAATATTATGTGATCATCAAAATATATAATTTCAAATAATATTTAATGACAGATACGGTAAAATGAATGTGATGCTAAGAAAGCAAGACATTCAACTATCTATCTGTTAAGCTAAACAAATTCAAGGGGGCTAGGCACTGTGCTAGGTGTTGGAATTATAAAGTGAACAAGACAAGCACAATCCCAGGTGCTGAACTAACCTTCACTGTATGTTCACTTTGCCTGATTAGGACCTTCAGGTCGTTTAGATATCACTTTTAATGTTATTTCCTCAGAGAAGCTTGTCCTCATCACTTTACATAAAGTAGCTTCCCTCTACCTCTTCTTTTGTTTAAACTATTTGTTTCTGTTTCCCTGATTTTCTTTTATCTGAGTCTACCGAGATACTTAATGAGGCTCTTGTCCTTTTATTCTATTAATAAGGTATATTACATAATTGATTGTTTCCGTGTGAAAACAACTCTTCCTTTCTGAGACAAACATCTACAACTAACACCATACTTAATGGTGAAAGACTGAATGCTCTGTCCTACTGCCCTAAAATGCTGGTAAAAAGGCAAGAGGTCTGCTCTCGACACCACTATTCAACATTCTACTAGAGAGTTTACTCACTGCAATAAGACTAGAAATTGAAAGACAAATAAATTGGAAAAGAAAAGGTTAAATTTAAGAAACAAAACAAACAAACGAGTAAGGAAAAGAGAGAGAGAAAGAGAGAGGGACAGGCCAAGAAACAGACTCTTAACTATATAGAATAAACTGATGGTTACCAGAGGGGAGGTGGATGGGGGGATGGGTGAAATAGGTGATGGGGATTAGGGAGCGCACTTGTCGTGATGAGCATGGGGTGATGTACAGAATTGTTGAATCACTAAACTGTACACTTGAAACTAATATAACACTGTATGTTAACTATTCTGGAATTAAAATTAAAAAAATAAAAACATTCTTAGCAAAAAAAAAAAAAAAAAGATGGCAAGTCTCCCCAAATTGATCTATCAAAATCCCATGGGTTTTTTTTTTGGTAGAAATTGATTCTAAGATATACATGAAATTGACTCTAAGATACATATGAAAGATATATATATATATATACACACACACACACACACATATAGTATCTTATATATCATATATATGTATATATGAAATCTAAATAAAAATTTAGACTATGCAAAACAATTCTGAAAAAGAAGATTAAAGCTTTAGGACTTATACTACCTAACTTCAAACCTTACTGTAAAGCTGTAATAACCAACACAGTGTGATATTGGCATAAAGACAGACATAACAGATAATGAAATAGGATAGAGCCCAGAATAAACTCTCACATTCATGGTCATTTGAATTTCAACAAATGATGCTGCAACAGGTCAATAATCACATGCAAAAATAGACAAGTGTAAATCTTTCACAACATACAAAAATAATAACTTAAAATGGACCATAGCTGGAATTATAGAACTAAAACTTCAAAACTTCTAGGAGGCATAGGAAAAAATCTTGTAACCTTAGGTTAGGGAAAGAGTTCTTAAATATGACAACAAAGGCACAGTCCATTAAAAAACAAACAAGAAAGATGGAAAAATTGGACTTCATCAAATTCTTCAAAAGACATAATTTAGATGAAAGACAAGCCCCAAAATAAGAGGAAATATTTGCAAATCATATACATGAAAAAGAAATGGTATCTAACATATTAAAATCCTCAGACCTGAAGAATAAGAAGATAAAACAATTTTTTTAAATGGGCTAAAGTTATGAAGACATTTCACCAAAGATACATGAATGTTTGGTAAACATACAAAAAGATGCTCATCATCATTACCTAATAGAGAAATGCAAATAAAACTACAATGAGATTCCACTACACAACTCACTAGAATAGCTATAATTATTTTTAAAATTGAAAAATTCAAAGTTTGGGAGGACAGGGAGAAACTGCAACCCTCATACATTGCTGATGAGAATATAAAATGACACAGCCACTTTGGAAGACAGCTTGGCAGTTTCTTAACAGCATACTTAACCACATGACCCAGCAATGTCACTCCTGGGTATCGTTGAACCAAGAGAAATGAAAACATATGTCATTTGTATGTAAATGATCATAGCAGCATCAATCATAATAGCCAAAAACTGTAAACAACCCAAATATTCATTAACTGGTAAAGGGATAAGCATAAAGTAGTAACCAAAAAAAAAAAAAAAAAAAAAACCAGAAAGAAATTAATAGTTCATGCAACAAGGATATACCTAAGAAACATAATGCTTAGTGAAGAAAGCTAGATATAAAAAACATATTTATATGATTCCATTTATATGTAAAATGTCTAGAAAAGCCAAAATTAATTAGAGAGAAAGCAGATCATTTCCTGGGACAGGAGAAGGGAATAGAAATTGCAACAAGCATGAAGGAACCCTTTGGAGTGATGTAAATGTTCCACAACTGGCCTGTGGTGATGGTTGCACATCTAAATAAATTGACTCAAAATCATCATACTGAATGCTTAGAAAGGGTGAATTGTATGGTATGTAAACTATACCTCAATAAGACTAAAAAAAAAAAGGATATATTCTACATAGAATCATAAATTGCTTTAAAATGAATCCGATGTTAAAATAAATTGCCATTTCTCCCATCACTTAAAATAATAATCATAATTAAAAATAAACCTAATGTATAACAATTACTCTGGAGAATGCAAAAGTAGTTTTAAGATGACTATTTGCCTCTCTCATATATGGCTGGTGGAAGGGTAAAATGGTACAACCGCTAAGGAGAACACTTTGGCAGTTCCTTAAAAGTTAAACACAGAATTACCATATGACCCAGAAATTCTAACCCCTAGGTATAAATAGAAGAGAAATGAAAACTTATGTCCATATATAAAATCTGTATATGCATGCTCATAACCATTATTCATAATAGCCAAAAACTGGAAACAGTCTAGGTGTCTATCAACAGATGAATGGGTAAACAAAATGTGATACATTCAATAAGAAAATATTACCCAGCCAAAAAAAGGGATGAAATATTGATACAGGCTACAACACAGATGAACCTTGGAAATCATTATACTGAGTTAAAGAAGCCAGTCACAAAAAAACATGTGCTATATGATTCCATTTACGTGAAATGTCCAAAACAGGCAAATTCAGAAACAGAAAATAGATTCATAGCTGCCTAAGGGCTGGGAGTGGGAAGGATAGGAATGGGGAGTGATTGATAATGGGTATGGGGTTTCTTTTTAGGGTCATGAAAATGTTCAAAAATTAGATGGTGATTGATGGTTGTATATCTGCGAGACTATAAAGAACACTTTAAATGGGTGAATTTTATTGTATGTGAACTGTATCTCAATAAATCTCTGTAAAAAGATGATCATTGTGCTCATTTAGACAGCACATATACTAAAATTGGAACAATATAGAGAAGAATAGCATGGCCCCTGAACAAGGATGACACGCAAATTCGTGAAGCGTTCCATATTTAAAAAAAAAGATGATTGTTAAACTAGGACTTATTAAAATATCAAAAGTAATTTCAGAGTAAAAACCTGGACTTCTAATCTTGTTTATTTGCTTTTGAGCATGTCTAACATTTATCTAAACAGGTATGTTACTGTTCAGTTCATTGTGGGTAAATATAAATCACTTTAAAAAAAATCAACTGCAGGCACCTAGGTGGCTCAGATGGTTAAGTGTCTGCCTTTGGCTCAGGCCATGATCCCGGGGTCCTGGGATGGAGCCCCACATCCAGCTCTCTGCTCAGCAGGAAGCCTGCTTCTCCCTCTCCTTTCTGCCCCTCCCCCTGTTTGTGCTCTCTCTCTCTCTGTCAAATAAATGAATAAAATCTTTAAAAAACAAACAAAACCACACTTAAAAAAAATCAATTGCATTTTTACTCACCAGTTACAAACAGAAAATAACATTTTAAAAATATCCAACAAAAATGTACCTAAAGAATAAAAATTAGCTTGAAAATTTATCAGAAGACATTAAATACAACCTAAATAAATAGGAGGACATACCATATTCATGACAGACTCAGTATCATAAAATGACAATTTTCCCCCAAATTCAACTGATTTTAATGCAATGCCAGTCGAAATTCAAAAGGTTTTATAAGTTGATTCTAAAATTTACAATGGAGCAGCAAAAGCCCAAACAGACAAGCCTTCCAACCAGAAACAGAATACAGTAGGGAACTTGCGCTGCCTATACTGAGATTTATTATAAAGCTGTACTACAGAAGTTAGTGTGCTTCCAGAAAAGAGACAAACTGACTGCTGGAGAAGAAATAGACCTTTGCATATAACAAAAACAGTATTTGACAAAAGTCACAACGTTGCAGATCACGGAAGGAAGGAGGAAGCATTCAACAGTGCTGAAAGAATTGGTTATTCATTTGGGGGAAAAGAGAAATTGGACCCCTCCTATATAACATGTAAAAAATAAATTCCAGAAGGATTAAAATTTTAAGTTGAGAAGACAAGTCTTTAATATTTTTAAATAAAACCTAAGAGACTATCTTCATGAACTCAAGAGTATGGAAGGCTTAAAACTTAAGGCACAGAATAGGGTTAACTATAAAGCATATGATTAATAAATTCAACTACATTATAATTAAAAACATCCATTCCTCAACAAATACAATAAGGAAAAATAAAGATTAACTACAATACCACAAAGCACATTGCCAAAAAAAATTATAGTACCCGGAATATGTCTGTGTACGCACGTGTAGGTATCCTATAATATTTTATTTAAAAATAGGCAAAATGCAGGGGCGCCTAGGTGGCTCAGTCGGTTAAGCCTCCAACTCTTGACTTCAGATCAGGTCATGATCTCAGGGTCATGAGATCGAGCACCTGTGTAGGGCTCCACGCTCAGCGGAGACTTTGCTTGAGATTCTCTCCCTCTCCTGCTGCTCCTCCCCCTGCTCATGTTCAGGTGGACCCTCTCCCTCTCTCTCAAATAAATAAACAAAATCTTTAAAATAAAAATAAAAATAGGGCACCTGGGTGGCTCAGTTGGTTAAGCAACTGCCTTCGGCTCAGGTCATGATCCCGGAGTCCTGGGATCGAGTCCCACATCGGGTTCCCGGCTCAGCGGGGAGCCTGCTTCTCCCTCTGACCCTCTCCTCTGTCATGCTGTTTCTGTCTCTCTCTCTCTTTCTCTCAAATAAATAAATAAACAAAATCTTTAAAAAAATAAAATAAAATAAAATAAAAATAAAAATAGGCAAAATACAAAAAAGTATCCCTGATTAGGGGTGTGAGGGCCTGAGCAGGATGAGGCAGGTACCTGTGTAGGAAGGGAGGGAACAGTGAGGCGTGGCGGTCAGAGTCCAAGCTTTGGCAGAGTGCTGTGGGTTGAGCAGGACCTGCAGAGCCGTGATCTAACAGCAGATGTCAACGACTGATCAGGGGGAAGAGGGTGCCCATAAAAAGATGCATTGTGCTGTATGTGTAGGAATGTAGGAATCCAAACAGGGTGAAAGGGGCTTCCACATGAAGGGTCTTCAAAGCTTAAATAGAATTTGGGCAGGAGGGTGCAATGGCACCCTGAGTACATACAGCGGAACTGGTCAAATTAAGTAAATAAATTTAGGCTAATGATAGGCAAGTTTCTTACTGTTAGAGAAGGGGATATTAAAAAAAAAAAAGGGGGAGAAAATGTGATTAAACTCGATAGTGTAGGAATGAAATTGGAAGTAGCAGCATGACTGATGAATGACATGTCAAAAGAATGCAGAAGCCAACTTTAAAGGAATCCCACTGGCTAAATCGGGGCAAGGTGAGCATCAAAATAAGTAACAATAGTTACTGATGATAGCTCATTGAATAAAAGACAGACTCATGAACTCATACTGATATAAATTAATTAATTAAATGAAAGTTTGATGAGGAAGGAGATAGTCACATAGTTTTAAAGTACCTCTGCACAAAGTAAGTATTAAACACAGAGGGAAAATGAGTAATTTCACAGTAGAGAAACATGGCAGGTACCATCTTAATCAAGTAATCAAGTTAACATAAATAGTAATGGGTCAAAATGAAAATCGTGTATCACCTGACAAGATACAAAGAAAAGACAGAAGACACAGCGTAACGTCTGTGATATTCCTGCCAAATATTCATAACTTGCATGTAATCATTAGGAAACAGCAGAAGAACCTAAAGGAAGAGATATTCTACAAAATAAGTGGCTTATACAGTAGAGTCTTGAAAAGTGCCAAGGTCTTGAAAGTCAAACAAAGACTGAAGAATTGTTCCAGATTGAAGGAGACTGAAAAGATGTGACAAGTAAAATGCAAGCTGTGCTTCTAAACTAGATCCTTTTGCTATAAGGGACATTATTGGGACTACTTGTGAAAATTGAATGAGATCTGAGGATTAGATGGTAGTAATGCATCAATGTTAATTTCCTGATTTTGATGGCTTTATTGTGGCTTATAGGACAATGTCCTTGTTTGTAGGAAATATACACTCATTTATTCAGGGGTGATGAGGCATCACATCAAATCTTCAGGGGAAAATTCTTCCTATTTATTGTGTTATTTAAAATTTCTTAAATTTAAAAAATAAATATATTTAATGCATAGTTTTTTAAGTATATAATGGACAAAAGACATAAACAAGCAATTCATGAAAGAAAAATACCAATGGTGAGTAATCACATGAAAAGATGTTCAACCTCATCAGCAATCACAGAAAAGCAAATGAAGACACAATAAGATATTGTTTTGTAGCTACTATATTGGGAAAAGTTAAGTAGCCTGAGATTTCCAAGTTTTGGCAATGATTTGGTTCACTGGGAGCTTCTGTGTTGTTATTGGTGGTATATAAACTGGTCCAATGATTTTGGAAAACAATTGGCATTCATTTGTATAATTGATTAATATACTCATATAATACTCAACTCTCTACACTCTACTCTTAGGTATATATTCTAGAGTCTTACACGTGTGCACTAGAACACATATAAAAGAATGCAGACATTAGCAAAAATATATCTGTATCAACTTACAGATAGACACCAACCTCAATATAGAGATACCAAAAACAAAACAAGCAAACAAAAATACCCAACAGCAACAACAATCCAGAGGTCTACTAATGGGACATACAATGAAGTACTACTCAGCAGTGAAATAAATGAACCCAAACTACATACGATAATAAATTTCGAAAAAACCACAATGAACAACAACAGCAAATCTCAGAAGACGTTATGCAGAATGCTACCATTTTTATAAAACTTTACAAAAAAGTAAAATTAAACAGCATATTACTTAAAGACCCATGTGATAAAAGCAGAATATTAAAAAGTAAATGATAAAACACAAAATTGAAGAGTGACTGGGGGGATCAGGGAGGGCAGTAAGGGCAGCACCACAGGCAAGAAGAGTCCTATGCTGGTAGATGCATACTTTATCAGTAAAGTTCTGGTTCCATGTTGGCTGGTGGATTCTTGGTAGATCATTTTAATATTATGCTTTATAATATAAATATATTCCTGTTTGCATAATAAAAAATAAGCTGCCACGTTATAGCAAAACAGAGTTTTACTTTGACAAGAATACTGTTTAGGTAAGCATCTTAATTCACACACATGAACAAATGCTAATTGCTGGGTAACAGATTTTCCTAAATCTCCTCTTCAAAAACAAAAGCAAAGGAGTATACAAAGCGATACACTCCACAGAACTGGAAGGTAGACTTGTAGATAGAAACTTAGAGCTTGGTCAACCAAAGAATGAGGCTAATTCATATCTACCATCAATTTGGTCTCAAAACTAGCATAAATGCTTGCTTAATTACTGCAGATTTGCAGAACTCTCTCATGGGAGATGGTCATTTTGCAAAAATTACTTAACAGGAGAAATAGGCAAACTGAAGTAATTCAATATACTTCAGGTTCCGACTAAACAGTATTTCCCCTCTAATTATAAGCATTTCCCCTTATTTGTCATATAGGCTAGTGGTCATATACTCATCCTGATTGGCCAAAAGTATGATGAGAAAGCCTAACCCATCTTAAAGAACAAAATTTCTTTGCCCAATAAACAATTCCTTATATTCATTATACAATACTTTTATCTGACAAAACCCACGACAATTCAGTTTTCTCAACAACCTTGCATTATAGGTAAGGCACATATTATCAAGCAACACTTACTTCATGCAGCATAATATTTTTACAAGTTTAAAAATAAGTTAAAGGGGCGCCTGGGTGGCTCAGATGGTAAGCGTCTGCCTTCGGCTCAGGTCATGATCCCAGCGTCCTGGGATCGAGCCCCGCATCGGGCTCCCTGCTTGGCAGGGAGCCTGCTTCTCCCTCTCCCTCTAACATTCCCCCTCTCTCACCCTCTCTGTCAAATAAATAAATAAAATCTTTAAAAAAAAGTTAGAAATGTTAATGATGTTCTAAATCAAATTTTCTATCTAAATATTTATTGAGTACCTATAATATAAAAGGTACTTTATAAGGTGCTTCTCAGCATTTTATGTGATACACACAGATTGAAAATCTTACCTATGTGCTGCATCCTTGTTAAATGCAAACAAATAATAATCTGATTAAAAGGCATCTTGGACTAATTCTTCTTCAAAAGAAAAGCCACTCATCCTGATAACATATATAGGTGTGTGTGTGTGTGTGTGTGTGTGTGTGTGTGTGTAACAGAATAGCAATTCCTTTTCCTGGCTTGGATCACTACTGAATATTATGCCTGAGCCTTAACTCTAGGCTGCACAATACTGAGCAACCTGGGGTGAGGATCATAGCCTCTTGGTGAACAACCGACGTCCTTTAGAGGAATTGTTGCATCATGTTATAGAAGGAATGAACAAAAACTAAATCCACACCATTGGTCCTTGCGGTGCATTTCACTTTTCATGTATATTTTTGACAAAGGTTGGGGCTTCAGGAATGAAGTACTGATTGAAAGAATAAATATATTTCTTATGCAATTTCTGAAACTAGAATATAGTAGGCACTAAATAAATGCTCAGTGCATAAATGCTTCTTTCATTAGTCTATTTTTTTAAAGATTTTATTTATTTGAAAGACAGAGACACAGCGAAGAGAGGGAACACAAGCAGGGGGAGTGGGAGAGGGAGAAGCAGGTTTCCCGCGGAGCAGGATGCCCAATGTGGGGCTCGATTCCAGGACCCTGAGATCATGACCTGAGCCAAAGGCAGACGCTTAACGACTGAGCCAGCCAGGTGCCCCTCATTAGTCTATTTTAAAATTACTTCCAGTATTTCCCTGTATTTGTTCAATGGAACATCAAATATCCCTCCCCATATAGACTTTATTTCTGTTTCCTATTCTCTCCTTATTGTTGTTTTTTAAAAAATTTATACTTTTAAAAGACATTCCCTATTATTAATGACCAATGTCATCCTTTTAAAAAATACATATTGATCCATCTTCAAGAAATATGAATATATCCAATTTTTATTTGACATCTCCATCTGACATCTATAAATTGTTTATGTGACATATCAGATTTAACGTGTCAATAACCGAGTCCCTGTTCTTCCTAATCTCAGCTAATATCAACTCCATTCTAAAAACCTGGCTGCCATCCTAGATGCCTCTCCTCTTCTCACAGGCCACATCCAATTTGTCAGCAAATTCTGTAGGCTTTGCCTTGGAAATATCTAGAATCCAACTACTTCCCACTGCCCCCCTTCAAATCACCATCGTCTCTCTGGGATTATTACAATAGCTTCCTGACTGGTTTTCCCGCTTCTGTTTCTAATGCCTTTTGGTCTACTTAACACAACTGCCAAAGTGATTCTGCGAACATATTTTATTGTGTCACCCCTTTGCTCAAAATTTCTAGTGGCTCCCCACTCTGACCTCACTTCCTGTGACTCTCCCTCATTCACCCACAGGGGCTTTGACTAGAATACCCTTCTCCCCAGAGAGCTGTATGTATCACATCAATTCATCCTTTACTTAAATCATATTCTGGGTGAGACGTTCCCTGGACATAATCTAAAATTCCATATACCCCTGCCCAAAACCTTCCATGCTCCCTTCTTTGCTTCAGTTTTAGCACGGTTTGTAAGATACCATGAAGTTGAATTGTTGTATACTGTTTGTCTATTTCACCAATAAAACGTAAGCTTCAAGGGGGCAGTAGTTTCCCCCCTTTTTGGTCACTGCTCTATCCTTAGGAGAGAATAACTGGAATACACTAGATATTCAATAAACATATATCGAATGAATCAAGGCATGCCTGTCTATATTTTGTGATCCCATAAGGAAGCTTGCAGAAATTAACAAAACTCTGACCTTCCCTAGCTGTGTCGTTCACTGCAGTAGCCCTCTCAAAGACACACCTTCCCCTTCTCACTTGCTGGCAGAACTCTTAAGAGGTGAATCCTGATTAGCTCGAGCCACTATGACAAGTAATGTTTACTCTGCCAATCAGGGGTTTAGGTGCAGGCATATGATGCAATTATGGCCAATGAAATTTACTAGGAAATGTTTCCTCACTTAAAAAAAAAAGTAGCATGGAAAAATGTCCACCTTGTAACCAAAGATTGCCAGAACACTCAAGACAACAGAGTAGAAAAATGGAAAATAGCCTGTGGGTTCCTGATAATACCATTATGGCAATTAATTAGCTACCTGTACTCTAAACTTCATGTTGGGTAGGATATTTATCCCTCATTGTTTAAGTTATTTTAGTAAGGTCTTTAATTACTTATATTTTAATTAACATAGAAAAAAAATTTTTTAAATAGTCACAGTTTCCTGCAATGTGTTAATCAAACTAAAATGAAGATGGATGTCAGGTGTTTTCCCCCTTTTTTATACTGCATGCCTACAGAACATGTCATATGACAATAAAACAAGATCTCTCAATATGAGTCATATTTTCTCACAGGAATTCATTTATAAACAGTGTGTTCTTAATTAAGAGTTGAAAAGAAACATATGACCAAAGCAAAGGCAATCCAAATATAGAGCTTTGAAATAATTTAAATAGTAAATTGTGCTCTAAACCACTATCTGCCTCACCAGGTTCTGCAGAACTATCAGTACTTATCCAAAGGAAGGAAGAAAGGGAAGGAGAGAGAGAGGAAGTCAGGTGGTAAGGAGGGATGTGGGAGGTCTCAAGGCCACAGAAAATCAGGACATGATGAATTTTTAACATAAATAATTACACTTTCTTTGTGTGTGTCCACACACTGGAAGGCAGTTAGGGGACAACTTTATTCATCTCAGATGCTCCCCCTCACCTGTGAAGTAATTCTAGATTTACAGGGAAGGGGGGTCTTGTGACTCAGTAATGGTTTGAGTCCAAGGGCTAACAGTCATCAGGTTTTGGTTTTTAACTCAAAGCCAAACCATTAGTCAGTAACAAAGCCAAAGCTTTAGCTATCCAAAACTCTAACTCTTCAAGTTCTCACTGTAAGAACCTACCAAACTATAGTGTTTCCTCACTGAAGTCTTATAAACTTAGAAAATTCCTACAAATGTAAAATCCCTAGACTATTAAATAACTTCCTTTAAACATAATGGGCACTAACTTAACTCTATACTTAATATAATGCCTATAATATATGGTAACTCTTTAATTGCCAATCTTCTATTAGCTGTCACTTTGAAAAATTACTGGATGAAATTATGGCTCTGAAAAAAAATTATTGAAGGATGGTGGGAAAAGTAGAGATTGCCTTTAAAATCTTCTCAGCATGTTCTACAATAGTGAAAAAGCAATGAAAATTATTCTATTGGTAATACTTCAAAAAGTATTCATGAATCCATTTAGCTGAGGACTTTAGTCCTGAGAGTACACTTGATCATGGTAAGGCTGACCATCTATTGACAATCCGGCCTCCTCCCGCTCCCCCTGCTTCTCCTTTGGGTCACTCTCACGCAATGACACAGGGAGGAAAGCAGAAACATGGATAAAGAGTGGATTAAAAGCATAGAGCCATAAAATTGTTAAAAAAAATGGATGTTGTCCTAGTCCATTCAGGCTGCTATAACAGAATACCATGGACTGGGTGGCTTATAAACAACAAAAATTTCTTTCTCACAGTTTGGGTGGCTGGTAAGTCTAGGATCCTGGTACATGCAGGCATGGTATCCAGGGAGAATCTAGCTATACCAAAGATGGCAGAAAGGGGAAGGGGGTCTCTGCAAGGCCTCTTTTATATGGAAACTCATCCCACTGTGAGGACTCCACCTTCACGATCTAATCACCTCCCGAGGGTTCCCCCTCCTTTGGGGTTAGGATTGCAACATATGAATTTTGAAGGCAAAATAAACATTCAGATCATAGCAGATGATAGGTAAAAATGTGTTTTTCCAAATATAAATTAAGTGCTATTTGACTATAGGAGATTCAAAATATTTTAGTATTTTATCTTCAACTAGATAAACATTATACAAATGGGGGAAAAAAAGTATTAATTCCAAAATTCCAACATTAACTATGACATCAAAAAAATTCAGGCTAGGGCGCCTGGGTGGCTCAGTTGGTTAAGCGACTGCCTTCAGCTCAGGTCATGATCCTGGAGTCCCAGGATCGAGTCCCACATCGGGCTCCCTGCTCAGCGGGGGGTCTGCTTCTCCCTCTGACCCTCTTCCTGCTCGTGCTCTCTGTCTCTCATTCTCTCTCTCTCAAATAAATAAATAAAAAATCTTAAAAAAAAAAAAATTCAGGCTATATTTCTCACAAGTACTCAAGGCCATGTCCAAAAGGGTATCTATGGACTAACAAGAATAACCAAAACTTACTGTGCCAAGAACTACATTAAGTGCTTTCTATGGTTTCATTCTTTCAATTCTCAAAACCAACCCTATTAAGTTATCCCCATTTTACAGATGAGAAAACTGAGCCTTAGGAGGTGAGATGATTAGTCCAAAGTCAACAAAGTAGGTGGCAGAGTCAGGATTCACACTTGTTCAAAACACCACACCAGTGTCTCAATCCTTGTCAAATTCAATCTATTAGTTATAAACACTGCTTTGATTCTAACGTGGTTTCCTAAAGATTTTAAAGATATCTCAAATATATTTCTATACTTTAATGACTCTCAACATGGAATGCAAGCTTTTTTAACTAAATTTTTTAATTCCAGTATAGTTAACATAGTGTTATATTAGTTTCAGGTGTACAACATAGTGATTCAACAATTCTATACATTACTCAGTGCTCATCGTGGTAAGTGTGCTCCTTTTTTAAAAGAAGATTTTATTTATTTATTTATTTGAGACAGAGGGAGAGCGAGCCGGGGGGCAGGGGGAGGAGGGCAAAGGGAGAGGCAGAAAATCTCAAGCAGAGACTCCACTGTAAGCCGGAGCCCCATGAGGGGCTCAATCTCATGACTCTGAGATCATGACCTGAGCCAAAATGCAGAGTCAGACACTTACCTGACTGAGCCACTCAGGCGCCTTAAAAGTGTACTCTTTAGAAACGCAAGTTTTTAAAACTACTATTTGGAGGGTTAGTTCCCAGCCATTATAATTAACTTTTATTAACTAGATGGCAAGTAAATGCCAGTTTTTTTACAATCATACTAAGTCATATATTATCTCACTTAATCATTATCTATAAAATAGATACTATTCAACTTTACAGATGAAGAAACTAAGGCTCAGAGCAGTGGAGTGACTTGCCCAAAGTCGTACAACAGGTAAGGGGTAGACCTGGGATTCAAATCCAGGTCAGTGTGCTCCTATAATGCATTGCACAAACCACTACTGAATGAAGCCTCCACAGTGTGAGACCAATTGCCTTGGTCAACCCATCTGCTGATCATTTCATGAAAGACTGACAGTCTGCTTTTAAATTACAGGTCAAATTTTCTGTACCTGGAGCTGTACAAATATAAATACTTGTCCTTTCCTCTTTAAACAAAATTACATCTCTAGGATAGTCTGGCTTCTGGCAATTTCTATAAACAAATTCACCAAATATACTGCTTTTGTTACTACCACAGCATAAGCACCCTGAATTTTCCTTACTGGAATAAAGCCTGTCAAGTCTTTTTGCAGGGAAATCTCTAGGACTTTTGTAAGCATCAAAATGCTCAGGAAACGTTGATTTGTTAAAATAAATCTTGACCCAGTAAAAAGTGGCACTAGGCCTTTTATTTTCTTGCAGTCAGCAAAACTACAAACCTATAAAAATTCAAATAGTAGTTAAGGGCATGCATTTTGAAGTACTTGCATATGTGGTGAGTCACTTTACAAACTCCTACTTCATACTGAAAACTTTTTTAACCTGGATATGTAGGCAGAAATCACTTTAAAAACCTCTAAGTACTATACAATGAAGGAAAAAGCAAGTCCATTCGGGGTTTTACCAGTTGTTTTCTCTGACAACTGTCTTCCTTAGGGGGGGAAAAAAAAGAGTATTATTACTTACTGGATTCTCTGTACCCTGCACTTTATAGTTCAGACACATTTGGAAGCTGCTGTTTGTAACCCTGTATTAATCTAGATCTTTGGAAAAATCAAATGGAGGCCAATTTAATCACCCAACAAAAATAAGCAAGTGTGTATGGGGAGAGCACAGCTGAAGGAAGTAGAGAGAACTGGGTCAGTAGGTGGCAGATGGTAACTGGTTCAAACTTGAAAGGAGTTCAAAAGCGTGGAGCAGGGTTTGTGAAAACTCTTCAAGTGAAACAGAAGCAAAAAAAAAGAAAAAAAAAAGAAAAATGCATAATGTGTGGAAGAGAGGTCCTGATTTAGAAGGGTGTGCTACTGAGTAAAACAGTAGTCATCCAAAAACCTATTTTAATTCATTTGGAATATATAGAATTAAAATATTGTCAATAAAACATTATCTTTCTAGAACATTACACTGGTGACAACAAACTATTTCCTCATTTACTTTGCATAATATTCCTTTGATGTAGGTTATGTCCCCATTTTACAGATTAGGAAACTGAGGCTCAGGTTAAACAGTCTGTTTGGTGAGCTAGTTCAAACATCAATCTTATGACTCTAACCAGCATTTTTCATGTCACTGTATTAAACTGTGGCCATTACAGGACTATTCTTGGCATCTACATAAGGGGTAAAAGAAATGCAATTGACCCTTGAACAACGAGTTTGAACTGTGTTAGGTCCACTATCTTTCAATAAATATATTGGAAAATTTTTTGGAAACTTGCAACAATTTGAAAAAACAGATGAACCATGTAGCCTAGAAATACAAAATAAATTAAGAAAAAAGTATTATTATAAGACTACAGTATATAATATATATAGCTGTTCATGTTATCAGGAAGGCTTCCAGTAAACAGTAGGCTATTATTAGTTAAGTTTTGGGGGAGTCAAAATTGCACACAGATTTTTGATTTTGCCAGGGATTGGTACCCTTTCTCTTTTTTTTTTTTAAAGATTTTATTTATTTATTTGAGACAGAATGAGAGACAGAGAGCATGAGAGGGAGGAGGGTCAGAGGGAGAAGCAGACTCCCCGCCGAGCAGGGAGCCCGATGTGGGACTCGATCCCGGGACTCCAGGATCATGACCTGAGCCGAAGGCAGTTGCTTAACCAAATGAGCCACCCAGGCGCCCCAGGGATTGGTACCCTTAACCTCCGTGTTGTTCAAAGGTCAACTGTATATCCTTTGGTTATATATATGTATGTATGTATATATATATATATATATATATATATATATATATATATATATATATAATTCTGTGGTCACCAGACTAGGTTTAAATTGTATGTGACTTTCCAACAAATACTACACCCTTAACAGAAACCCATGGAAGTACTTAAATAAAAGGAAAGTGTTATTTATCCACTTCTTATTTACTGAAATTACTGTGAAAATAGCAAATTAGCATGAACTCAGTATTAATACAAACTCCGTGCACAAATTTTTAATATTATCAAAGTAACATTAATACCATTCATTGTCAGGTTCAGGTTATATCCATTTCTATTAGGAAAAACACTTAGACTTTCTTTCAGAATTTTTGTCTGTAATATAAAATAAAACCGAAGGGTCAAATTTTTAGCCACCATTAAAAAAAAAAGGCTAAATATTTTCTATTATGACCTAGGTAATAAATAAGGGCTCTGTATACTAACCACCTAAAATATATCTGGATGGCCTTTAAGGTTAACTTCTCAAACCTATTTAGTTGCCAAAAGAATAGTATCCAAATTGCACATCACATTTTATCATGAGTAAGGAAGCCTTAGAAACATAATCATTGCCTCCGCCTTACAAATTCAGTCTGTTACCAATTTGTGTCACCAACATCTGAGCACTTAAACACACAAGACAATATGGGCCCACATTTTCAGGGTCTACAGATGATGACTGTATTCATGGTTCAAGATGCTGGTTCTATAAAACTGTTTCCTCCCTGAACCTCAACCTATCTCTTTCTTTGAACTAATTCCACAGCTATAACCCAGATATACATGATATCCAGATTTTGTTTTTGAGAGAAAAAAAAAATCTCTGAAAATCAGAAACTTATTCCATTCCTAGATGCTGTTCTTAGCACCAGAACTATACCCCAATTAAAAAAAAAAAAAATTCATTATCCTGATTTCAGTCCCGTTTAGAACATCCACTAGCCTGGTAAGCTATTTAATTTTAAATACTCCTAGGAAATAGAATTGACAGGGATGGGGTCACCTTTGAGAAATTTATGGAAATCTGTGAGATGATGCCCTTCAAAAAATGTATTTTACTCCAGGTAATTCAATATGATGAATTAAGGATCAATTTTGGAAAGTTGTTAACAAAACTTTCAAATTCATTCATCTCTCAAATTGTTGCATTCTACACAGGTAATTTATTACTTTCACCAAAGGCATCTCTATTTTCTTTCTTGTTTCAGATGAATTGTAAAGAGACTTATTACAGTAAACATTCAGCTAACATATTAAATCAATCGTGTTATTAGTCAGGTAAGGAACATTAAAACAACATTCTATATATTTTACATGAAGACAAAGAAACTTATATAGTCCACAAAACACAGTTTGAGAACTATCACAAATGCTTTTATCACTTAGGAACCTACAAATTTCTAACCACATGTAAATCTTCACACAAACCACATGTAAAAATTGTTGCACCCTAAGCTTAAGTAACTTGTGCAACACGGTACAGAATGAATTTGTATACTTTTCTTAATTGCTTCTAAAGCTCCAGGATATACCCTGGAGTTGCTGACTCATCAGCATTTTGATTTATCACCCTATACATGTAAGGCTTGAAGCTGGGTGCTTTACAAATCACAGAGTTATAGAAGATATGATCCCTTCCCTTTGGAAGTTTACAATCTTGCAGAAGAGATGAATAAGATAAATGCAGTGTGAACGGTACTCATCAACTACTAAGGGAGAAAAGAAGAGGGCACTTCAGGGTGATTATTCAAATCACAGAACAGGTAGCGTTTTAGTAAAAGAAAATGAGCAGGGATCACAAGACACCTGTGATCAAGATGGTTCAACCCGTGAGGCAGCATATGAAATGTGCGGTTAACGTCTTTGAGGGAGAAGCAAATGGAATATGATGCTGGGATAAGTAGGAGCCAGATAAAAATAGGACTTGGCTTTTATCTTGTTAGGCGAAGGCCTTTGTTCAGAATTTTAACACTTCCTTCAGAAAGGTTTACTGTCCTATGGTGTGTAGAATGGGTTGAATAATAAAAATGAAAAGGCAAAAAGACCAGTTAGAAAGTGACGGCAATAACTGTCTAACAAGCATGAAGTATGAACACTTGAATTTGGAAAACGGCAGTGGAAAGAGAAAGAAATAAACCAAAACTTATAGTTCTTCCTGTTCTCATGAAAATGATTACTGAAATAGTCATATATATCATGTGTTGATATATAAAGGCATAAAATAAAACCAAACACTTGTAAACAGACTTCCAAGAAAAACTTTGCTTAAATTATCACATAAAGTTACCTATTTTACTTTGGAAAAACCATTTATTTTTTTTAATTAAAAAAAAATTATTTTTTACATTTTTTACAGCTTTATGGAGATATAACATACCATACCATTCACCGTTTTGGAAAAACCACTTATAACAACTCCTTTTAATGTATTCTAAGGCAGCATACACCATTTCTTAATATGTCTTTGATTGCATTTTTGTATTATTTTAAAGACATTTGTTGTAAATGTCTTAAAAATAAAACTTTAAAAATTACAACTAGAAAATGTCTACTAAATTGAAAGGCAATCTATACTTTGCTACATATAAATTATTTCTTAAAAACTATCAAGGTCTGTTTGATTCATACTAATTTTACAATACCAAAATACAATGTGTATCTCTATATTTCATAAGAATGAAAGAAGTATCTTATAAATATATTTCTCTAACTGATTACCAACATGATTTTTATGACCCAAATGGAAAAATACACATATAAATACCCAAAAGATAAATTACTTGACCATAATAATAAACTCTATGTTTGGAAACCTCATATTTACATGTTACCTTTCATATAGGTATATACATATCAGTTTGATGAATAAACTATTTTCAACTAATTCAAATTATCAAAATGTATTATTATATATACTACTGAAGATCTTTGTTTTCTCTTGCTTTAAATATTCCCTGCCCCCAGAAAATTCCTAAAGGCAAATTTCCAGGAGTGGGGAAAAAGTGTAGTTTCTCCACGCATTCAAGAAATATTTAGTCAATAAATATTTATAAGCTCCTTCTAAATGCCTATCATCAAACAGCAACAACAATTTTTAAAGGAATAATTGATATACAAAATGCTGTATAACTTGATGAGTTTGGAAGTAAGTACATACTCGTGAAACCACTGCCATAGTCAATGCCATAATTACATCCAACACCTTCAGAAGTTTCTTCCTGCCCTCTTTATTTTTTGTGTGATTAGAACACCGAACAAAAGCCCTACCTCTTAGCAATTTTTTTTTTTTTTTTTTTGACAGACAGAGACACAGCGAGAGAAGGAACACAAGCAGGGGGAGGGTGAGAGGGAGAAGCAGGCTTCCCGTGGAGCAGGGAGCCCGATGCGGGGCTCGAACCCAGGACCCTGGGACCATGACCTGAGCCAAAGGCAGACGCTTAACGACTGAGCCACCCAGGCGCCCCGCAAATTTTTAAGTATAAAATACAGTATTGTTAACTATAGGTACTGTGCTGTACAGTAGATCCCTAGGATTTATTCCTCTTGCATAATTTAAGTTTATACCTTTTGACCAAAACCTCAGCTTCCTCTTCCTCCCAATTCCTGGTAACCACCATTCTATTCTCTGCTTCTAGGAGTTTGACTTTTTGGATTCCTCACAGAAGCGAGATCCCATAGTATTTGTGCTTCTGGCTAGCTTATTTTACTTAGGATAATGTCCTTCAGGTTCATCTATGTTGTCACAAATGATGGGACTTCCTTCTTTTTTAAGGTATGGAAATACTGCATCTTCTTGATGCATTCACATGTCGATGGACATGGGGGTTGCTTTCATGTCTTGGCTACTGTGAATACTTCTGAGAAAAATACAGGAGTGCAGATAGCTCTTCAAGATCCTGATTCCAATTTCTTTCGATATATATACCCAGAAATCGGATTACTGGATCAGATGGTAGCTCTTAATTTTTTGAGGAACCTCCACACTGTGTTCTATAGTAGCTGTACTAACTGAAACCCAGCATTACTCTTGGTTCTTTCAGATATATTAGTGATGAACACAACATAAAAAGATTCCTGCCCTCAGACAGCTTTCACTTTAGAAGAGGAAAATAATCAATAAACAATAATTTTAAAAAATTAATGTCATGGTAGTTTTAAAGGTGATAAGTGCTGTGGAAAAAGAAAAGAGACAGGAAAGAGGGGAAGCCTCCACTCAGAGTGGAATGGTTGCCAGGTAAGGCCTCATTAAGAAGATGCGATGGCCTGGTCAGCAAAGACAGGAACTTTAAATTTTACTACAACCAAGATGAGGGCTTTTCAGCAGAGGGAGGATTTTCGTCTTTAAAAAGTAGCCAATAACATGTACTGTTAGCATTGGATGTCAAGGAAGTAAAGTTGATTTCTTTTAAAAAGGAAGAGGTAAGTACTATAAAAAAAAAAAAAAAGTTAGTGAGTAGGACTGTAAAACAGCTACCTCAGATCTAGAAACCAAAATAACAGCTAACATATACAATTACAGCAGGTATTGCTCAAGGAGCCCTATCCCTCACAACAACTCCATGTGTGACCACATTCAAAGGTCAATGGTACCTTATCCATATTCCAAACACTAAAAAAGCTTAAAGCAAGACAATTTGGTAGTAAAATCTGACCTAAGTTCATATTAGGTAGCATATGGTTCTTGATTTATCCTACTTGGCAAATAATATACATGAAGAAACATTAATTAACCCTCAAAATGTAGGTAACCTTTAAATATCCTAATTAATGAAAAGTCATAGGTACATCTATATGTACACATATAACCTTTTTTTAACTGCCCTATTTTATGCAGGAGATGGTGGAATTACATCGTTCGGGTTATCACATTCAAATTAAACCAGCCATGCTTTAAAAAGAAAGGAAAAAAGAAACATACAGTAAGATTAAAATTCTATCCAGCATATAACCTAGAGTAAGATGGAAGATGTTACTCATCTGCTGTTACAGGTTTTGATTTTACAGATTAAAGATATGTATTTTTCATACAAAACATCCCCTAAACATTGGCTAATTGCTTTATCTGATGTTCAACCAAAGAAAATGTTATTTATTCCAACAATGAAGGAAAAACAGGCAGTTTGAGACCCACTCAAAGATGGTAGATTAGCGTCCGACATGGCATCTTTCTATTGGATTTTAAAGGATAATTTTTTTTAAAGATTTATTTATTTATTTTAGAGGGAGAGAGAGCACGAGCAGGAAGGGCAGAGGGAGAGAGAATCTGAAGCAGACTGCGCGATGAATGTGGAGCCCGACAGGAGGCTCAATCTCAGGAGCCTGAAATCACGACCTGTGCCCAAACCTAGAGTCGGCCGCTGAGTCGACTGTGCCACCCAGGGGCCCCTAAAGGATAATTTTAACTAGATATAAATATGACTAAAGTCTTGTCTTTTAAAAACCCAAGATGTAACTCTATAGCTGTGCTGTCCAATATGGTACTAGACACATGTGGGCTGGAGAGCACTTGAAAAGGGACTAGTCTGCCTTTTAAAAATACTTTTATTTTTTTAATTTTTAATTTTATTTTTATATGTATTTACACACACACACACACACACTTGTAGCAAGAATTACTATCACAGTCACTGATTGGGCCAGAGCCCCTTGGGGCGTTAGCAAAAGACTTGCTCCTCCTCATGCAGCACGACCTACACTTGTGAGTTCACTGGCCAGGCAGTGGCCTCAACTCCAAGCTCCAACAATGTACAGGAAAGGTGATTAGTTTGAATTGAGATGTGCTATAAGAAAAAATAGACATTGAATTTCAAAAACCTACCATAAGAAAATAAAGGTAAGATATCTCATAATTTTATATTAATTATGCAATGAATAATATTTTGCTGATACTGGGTTAAATATTTTATTAATTGATCAGTTTCTTTTTCCTTTTTTAATGTGCCTACTGGACAATTTAAAATTCATGTGCAGCTTACACTACACTAACTACTGAATGGACAGCACTGCTCCATAGTAAAGACTGAGAAAAAGACCTGACAAAAAAATTTCTCAAGTACTTATGTTCTAGAATGAATAATTTCACTTTAGATCATCAAAAAGATTAATACAACACAGATAAAGGTAGAAAGAAATATTTATCAGAAAGGCTAAGGTAAGTTTTTTGTAACTCAAGAGTGTATTATTTTAGATATTCAAGAGGTATCCCAAAATTAAAGAATAAGATAAAAACCTCATGTATAAAATGCCTGATTTAATTTAAAATTAATTTTCAGTATTTCCACAGTACTAAGTATATATAGGAGGGTTTTATGTTCTATTTTCCTTCAGAGGGTTAGGATAGATCTAAGTTTCATAGATCACATACATACCATGATGGCATCAGAAAACAGGCAACTTATTTTTAAGAGAGGGAAAATTTCATTCCTCCTGAAAAAACAACTTTAGAGTTTACATAAAGTTGGAGAAAAATAAATCTGTATCACAGTATGATCTATCATCATGAGAAGATACACTGAATGACATTTCCCAAATATCCTTAAAAGCACTCCAAGTATGTATTATACTAAAGTTAGACATACACATACTCCACGGTTCAGCAGTTCTGCTCCTGTGCATACGCTCATCAGAAAGGAATGCTTAGTTCTACCAAAAGATATAAAAAAATTCATAGCAGCCTTACTTGTAGCCCCAAATTGGAAAGATATTCAATATCCATTTACAGTAGAATGAATAAATGGTGGTCTAATCACAATGGAATATAGACAATTGGGGGGGGACAAATAATACACACATGGATGACTCTCAGATACATAATGTTGATCAAAAAACTCCAACACAAGAGTTCATATTACATGACTCCAACCATATGCAGTTCAAAAACAGGCAAAACTAACACACAGTAAAAAATGCCACAGATTGGTTTCTGTTAAATAGAGGTAGTACTGACTAGGAAAGACAGCCTTCTGAGGTAGGGTGTTAGTTACGCGGGGTATGCTTATGTAAAAAGAAAAAAAAAATCACTGAACTGGCAAGTAAGAGTGTCTGTTTGACTACATGAAGTTATAATTTGGTAAAAGGTTTTTTGTTTTTTATTTTAAAGGGCCTTAAGTATCATGAGTTAGTTTCAAAAGAACTACTTAAAACCAATTCCTATTTTAAATTTACATTCCTAATTTGAATTTACTTAATCCTACAACTAAACATATTTGCAGTTTTTTTTTTTTTTAAAGATTTTATTTATTTATTTGACAGAGACACAGCGAGAGAGGGAACACAAGCAGGGGGGAGTGGGAGAGGGAGAAGCAGGCTTCCCGCTGAGCAGGGAGCCCAATGCAGGGCTTGATCCCAGGACCCGAAGGTCATGACCTGAGCCGAAGGCAGACGCTTAATGACTGAGCCACCCAGGCACCCCTATTTGCTGTTTTTAAAAAAATAGCAACCAGTTCAACTTTATTCAAACATACTCTTAATTTTGAGGTGACATGATAAATTTTCATAAATGAATAATTCATAATGACTTTAAAAGTGTAACAATCCTTGTTTGTACTTCAAATATTTAATTGTAATACTTAATTCCTATCTTCAATTTAAAAAGATTACTTTTCATGCTCATGGATTAGAAGAACAAGTATTCTTAAAATGTCCAAATTACCCGGAGGCAATCTATAAATTTAATGCAATTCCTATCAAAATACCAATGACATTTTTCATAGAACTAGAATAACAACAAAAAAATCCTAAAAAATTTTTTTTTAAAGATTTTATTTATTTGAGAGAGGGAGATAGAGCAGGAGCTGGGGGAGGAGGGGCAGTGGGAAAAGCAGGCTTCCTGCTGAGCAGACAGCCTGACTTGGGGGCTCAATCCCAGGACCCTGAGATCATGACCTGAGCTGAAGGCAGAGGCTTAACTGACTGAGCCACCAAGGAGCCCCCCAAAAATCCTAAAATTTATACAAAAGACCCCGAATAGCCAGAGCAATTTTGCAAAAGAAAAATACAGCTTGGAGGTATTACAATTCCACACTTCAAGTTACATCACAAAGCTGTAGTAATCAAAACAGTATGGGATTAAAAGAAAAACAGACAGAGATCAATGGAATAGAATAGAGAGCCCAGAAATAAACCCACAATTATATGGTCAATTATTACTTGACAAAGGAGGCAAAAGTATGCAATGGGAAAAAGTCTCTTCAACAAATGCTGTTGGGAAAACTGGACAGCAACAGGCAAAAGAATGAAACTGGACTACTTTCTTACACCACATACAAAAGTACACTAAAAATGGATTAAAGACCTAAATGTGAGACCCGAAACCACAAAAATCCTAGAGAAGAGCATAGGCAGTAAGGTCTCTGACACAGGCCACAGCAATATTTTTCTAGATATGTCTCTTGAGGCAAGAGAAATAAAAGCAAAAATAAACTATTGGGACATCAAAATAAAAAGCTTCTGCATAGTGAAGGAAACAATCAACAAAACTAAAAGGAACCTAGTGAATGGGAGAAGATATTTGCAAATGACGTATCCAGTAAAGGGTTAGTATCCAAAACATATAAAGAACTATACAACTCAACACTCAAAAACCAAATAATCCAATTAAAAATGGGCAGATGACATGAACAAACATTTCCCTAAAGAAGACATCCTGATAGCCAACACACACATGAAAAGATGCTCAACATCACTCATCATCAGGGAAATGCAAATCAAAACTGCCATGAGATATCACCTCACACCTGTCAGAATGGCTAAAATCAACAACATAAGAAACCACAAGTGTTGGGGAGGATGTAGAGAAAAAGGAATCCTCTTGCACTGTTGGTGGGAATGCAACTGGTGCAGCCACTGTGAAAAAGAGTGGGAGGTTCCTCAAAAACTTAAAAATAGAGCTACCCTATGATCCAGCAATCGCACTACTGGGTATTTACCCCCAAAATACAAAAACACTAATTCAAAGAGATACATGCACCCCTATGTTTATAGCAGCCTTATTTACAATAGCCACATTATGGAAGCAGCCTAAGTGCCCATCGACTGGTGAACGGATAAAGAGGATGTGAGATATATAGATAGATAGATAGATATCAGAATAGAGAGAATCAGAATATATATAGAGAGAATATATATACATACATATACAGGATATATATACACATATATATAGTGGAATATTATATATTCCACATAAAAAGAATGAAATCTTGCCATTTGCAATGACATGGATGAGCTAAAGAGTATAATGTTAAGTGAAATAAGTCAGAGAAAGACAAATACCACATGATTTCTCTCATATGTGGAATTTAAGAAACAAAACAAACGAGCAAGAAAAAAAAAAGAGAGAGAGGGACAAGCCAAGAAACAAACTCTTAACTATAGAGAACAAACTGATGGTTACCAGAGGAGAGGTGGATGGGGGATGGGTGAAATAGGTGATGGGGATTAAGGAGGGCACTCATGATGAGAATGGGGTGATGTATGGAATTGCTAAATCACTACATTGTATACCTGAAACTAATATAACACCATATGTTCATTATACTGGAATTATAATAAAATTAAATTAAATTTAAAAATAATAAATAAAATATCAGTAAACCCCTCCCAAAATAAAAAGATAACTTTGAATTTCACAAAATCCAAAGTTTCTGACCATATCATTTCCTTCACTGATAAAGTATGCATAGTCAAGATTAAAATTAATATTTGGATTTCATTTACAATTTCTTTTATAGTCCTAATGTGCTTATTTAAATTCCTTTTTTTTTTTTTTAAGATTTTATTTATTTGACAGAGAGAGACACAGCAAGGGAGGGAACACAAGCAGCAGGGGTGGAAGAGGGAGAAGCAGGCTCCCCGCCGAGCAGGGAGCCCGATGCGGGGCTCGATCCCAGGACCCTGGGATCATGACCTGAGCCAAAGGCAGACGCTTAACCAAGTGAGCCACCCAGGCGCCCCTTTATTTAAATTTCTTATTCACTTTCACTCTCCCTCTTATAACTGACAAGAGAAAGGAGAAAATGCTACTTTGTCAATGGTGAAGAATTTTAAACACAGAAAGTTACTACATTAAAAGTTCAATATACTGTGCTATGGAAACATAAAAGACTGTAAATTTATAAATTTACAAATTGTAAATTTATAAATACTAGAAATTCACATGGCTTGACAAGTGATTAAAAAAATCCATACTACTGGGCGCCTGGGTGGCTCAGTTGGTTAAGCGACTGCCTTCAGCTCAGGTCATGATCCCAGGGTCCTGGGATCGAGTCCCGCATCGGGCTCCCTGCTCTGCGGGGAGCCTGCTTCTCCCTCTCCCACTCCCCCTGCTTGTGTTCCCTCTCTCGCTGTGTCTCTCTGTCAAATAAATAAATAAATAAATAATCTTTAAAAAAAAAAAAAATCCATACTACTGATTTCTGTGTTATCTCATGCGAATATAAATAATAAATACCCAGTTAATAAGAAAATATGTTATTTAAAGAAGTTGACTTATTCACTACAACTTCAACAAATACATTATTTTATTAAATATTTCTATTCCAAGCAAGACAGCAGGCAAGTTTTCTAAGGAAAACACAAAACTTAGGGGAGGTTTAAAGGTGGATATTAAGAAGGAAACTTTGGATAAGGCTAAAGGGGACTGTGTTCACCACTGACTTTAGTCAAATCATTTGGTACATCCACATGGGGTCTTGGGGTTGCAAAAGACAAAAACACAAAACAGGTTAAGTTTCTTCCTTTCTTGTAATACATCACATGTCCTGAGACTCAGGCTCTGCAAGCAGAGGAATTGTTATGCTACACCCATCTAACCACAGGTGATAATGCAGATAGGAATCTTGGTCGATGGACAGAGGCTGAGTCAGGTGTCCATGGATCCTGATGAAAGACTGGCAGAAATGTAGATGGCAGCTGATCTCTATACTAGAAGGTAGAGTTGTCAAAGGCAGGAAGGACTTTAAGCCTGCCTGATTATCTAATGTATATTCCATACTGTCTTAGATAAATAAGTGCCTCAAATATCTCATTTTCAAATCAAAACATTCTTTAAAATAGTTCTATACTGAAAAGGTAACATGTAAATACTTAAGATGCTTAAAATAGGCAAAACTTTTTATCTAAACCAGATTTTTTTTTTTTTTTAAGATTTTATTTATTTATTCATGAGAGAGAGAGAGAGGCAGAGGGAGAAGCAGACTTCCCGCAGAGCAGGGAGCCTGATGCGGGACTCGATCCCAGGACTCTGGGATCATGACCTGAGCCGAAGGCAGACGCTTAACCATCTGAACCACCCAGGCGCCCTAAACCAGATTTTTAAACAAGATTTATTTATGAGAGAAAAAAAGAGTGGGGGAGGGTAGAGGGAGGGAAAGAATCTCAGGCAGACTCCCTGCTTAATGAGGAGCCCCATTCGGGGCTTGATCTTACGACCCTGAGATCATGACCTGAGTGGAAATCAAGAGTCGGACGCTTAACCAACTGAGCTACCCAGCCACCCCCCTAAAGCAGCTTTCACTGACTTACCCAAAATTCAGAATTACAACACTGAAATGTATCCCTTCCCTCTGTTATAAACATCAAACAACTAGTTAATCAATATCTGAAACTTAAAAATAAATAACAAAATGCAACATAATATTCTTTCTATAATTGGAAAGGCTTAATTACATTTTAAAAGAATGGAGCAATAGACAAAATACAATACCTTCTGGATGTGTTTCTCCTGACTGTTAAAATAACAGGTCCTGAGAACAGAGTTCTGAAATAGCTCACAGTCCAAAAGCTCCCTGAAAATTAAGAAAAATAAATATTACTTCAATTACATCTTATCTCAAAGAATTTCAATGGCATGTTTTACAATGGAATCTTAACTACTGACTAAAATAAATTATCTCAAAAAATAACAAAAAAGATGTAAGATAAAAAATATTCTTCATTATACATGCTTTCCTTGGGCATAGCTGTTGACCATATCTGATGAACAATCTGCATTATAAAATTATTTACCAAAATACACTGTCTTTATACTACATAAACACTATTACCTATTCTCAAGGTGAGAAGTTAATGGGGATGAAGAATTCTGAGAGAAAAGGTATTAGGATGATTTGGTAGTCAATACAGAGTTTGAAACACCTCTTTTCTCTCTCTCTCTCTCTCTCTCTCTTTCTCTCTCTCGACCACTAGGAACAAAAAATGTTGAACTGAGAATAAGAAGCCTTCTGATACAGAATGACATCAACATGTGGGAAAGTTTATACCTTCAGGAATAAAAGAGTGGGTGAAAAGTTTTTGACCAGCAAGAGACACAGCCTATACTTTAATACTGTGGTGGCTGAGGGGACTTTATATGGATCAACAGGCTAATGGACAGTGCAGCTAGTTGGTGATAAGGAAGGAGTGATGCAGACACCCTGATTCCACTATAGCAACTTCAACTTCCTAAAATAAAGTAGCTACTTTTCATCATTACTTCATTTTACCAGTGCCTGTCAGTTTCCCTAAAACCATAGAGAGGTACCAAATTTCTTTGAGTAATGCTTTCTCAACACTCTACCAAAGCAGGCTCTTTGACCATTATGCTTCCAGATCCCTTTCTCTGCATCATGCTAATTATTATTCTCACTGTGACTGTGAACCCTTCATTCATCTTTGAATCCTCCAATACCTAACATGGTGCAAGGCCCAGAGCTGATGTGCAGTAAGTATCTGCTCAACTAATCAGTGGATCTCAGAGACCTCTTCAATTAATATACCATGCTGAAGTAAAAATAATACCATGAAAGGAAAGAGGGGAATTATATGGGCCAACTACAATGAAGAATACTTGCCTTTCTTTTAATTACTTCTCTCTCTCTCTCTCACACACACACACACACACGCACACACACACAATTTCTTCATCAGCAAAACTCTTCTAGTATCTATGTCAATGCTCTCCCAACCCTTACAGACAATCAGCCTGGTAGGGTAGCAGATCTCCTTTCTGAACCAGGACTCTAATCCTGCTGTCTGAGGTCCTGCACCAACTGGCATGATAATTGGACATTAACACAAATTTCTCTAAGCACATACATCAGCTGCTCCTAAGCAACCCTCCATCAGCAGCAGGAAATGTCACCTACATGCATGAGTCAAAGATACCCAGAATCATAACTAAGGGCTGAATGTTCCCAAAATTTTAGAAGTAGACAGAAGGTATCATCTTAAAATAGAACTATAACTATTAGAGAGAAATAACAAACAAACAAACAAAAACCCTGAAAAGAGCTCCCAGTGGTTTAAAGAAAAAAAAAAAAAGCATTATCATTTCCTATTAGGACACTACTTTTTCAGCAGCTAAATAAAAACATTACCAAATCATTTTATGTAATAAAATTTAACCTTATTTTGACCTTCCTCATAAAGCAAACAAATCTCTCTATCCAATAAGGTTCCATCTGAACTATGTAAGATGATAAGCAATACCTTAATTGCATTCATTTACATGACTTTGGAACTATTCTGGGCTGAAGTCACTGACTGCAAGGTCACAGAATATAAAACGTAAAATGTACACAACTTACTGAGGAGGAATGATCCACTTACAGTGATAGCACCTTCTCCCACCTCATTAAAAGATACCAAATGCTTAATGCAATCAACAGGTGCAGAGTTCTCTTTTTGAAACATATCACACATATGCACACTGGCTTTATAACTATAAATATATAGATATACTAAGAATATACATTAGAATAAGTTCATCGTATATTATGGCTTGCTTGTTAGAATCAATCTGCCTGAATAGAGGTAAAGGACAACTCACTAGCATATTAAATCAAAAGATGAAACAGAGCTATTATTTTTTCCATTATCTCATGAAATTTCTAACAACTAAAATTCAGGTTACAAAGTTATAACAATTTTTAGGACAAGAACTGCAAACACAGGATCTTAAGTATACTAAAAGTTTCTGCTTTCTCCTTTTATAACCTAAACAAGCATATGTCCAACTATTCTGCATGTCTCATGCAAAAATTTTACATGTCTCAAAGTCAGTAATACAATATTAGTAAAAGAAAGGAAATACAACAGACAGAAATTGACTACCACAGACTATAAGAGATAATGCATATTCTTTGAAAACTTCAGAATATATCAAACCACACAAAAACAAGTTAACCCAACAAAATATCTCCCTTTAGTTTTGTAAAATTCTAACACAAACTAGATAATAATGGTGCTTGAATTTACTGGAGAAAAAAGAAGGAAACTAAAATAGGATGTAGGGGGTACTTTAAAAATGTTTATATTACTAGTACAAATGTAGAGCAACAAATATTTGTTTTATGTTTAACATAACATCACCAGAATATTCATTTAAATTTCTATCCAGGGGTGCCTGGGTGGCTCAGCCAGTTAAGTGTTCAACTCTTGGTTTTGGCTCAGGTTATGATCTCGGGGTTGTAAGGTGGAGCCCCACGTCGGACTCCACACTGGGCTAGGAGCCTGCTTGGGATTCTCTCTCTCCCTCTGTCCCTCCCCACCTTCTCTCTCTTTCTCAAAAAAAAAAAAAGTTTCTGTCCATTAAATTAGCTAAATCTCCCACATTTAATTTACTAACCAAGTACTTTTATACTCCTCAAGCCAAACTTTTGTAACTTAAAAATGAGTTAGTGAAAGAGAAACAACCTTATTATAAAATGTATGTCTCTTCACCTTCTCTACCTTTACAGAAGGGCAAGACTTTTTTCCTGTAAATCTGTGTTAGATCCAAAGTGTTTCAACTGATGCTACTCCACAAAGAACACAAGGATGAATACATATTTAAGTACTATATTCCTAAATAAACTCCAATACCATAATGTCACTTTGTCCTTTTTAAATGAGAAATAAAATATCTCCTTTTTTCTAAGTTAAGCCAATTCACTTTGGAATAGCTTACTAATAAAATAAATGCATACATATATTTTTAAAAATACTTGTTACTATTATGATCCATATATAATTTTCAGTGACCATGTCTTCTTTAAATAAATTTTCTTTCCATAAGAAGCAACTGAGGGTCTAACATGATAAACATAATTTGTATAACTATGTAACAGGCAATTCATGGTTCATAGCCTTTGACAAGGATAAAAGCATGGGGGCCAGTCAGATTCTTCCAATACTGTTTCCAGTGTTCTTGGTCACATTGTTACTTAAATCTCAGGTTGACAATTATTACCTGATAAAGATGATAACTTTTTGTTATTTCTAAAACACTTCCCTCGGTCCACCCAAATGACTGAATGCCTTTTGTTCCTACAGCTCATTGATTACAATCACAATATCTAAAGTTCTATTTCATCCACATAAATTTAGGATTTTCCTTTCCTTGGATATCAGAACATGTTAAAACCAATTTTTATAGCCACAATCTAGCCTTTGTGTAACTTTAAATGGGCTACAACCTTGAACTGAAAATGAACTATATTAATGGCATCACTCCTTCAGCTCTCAAAGAAAGAAAGAAGTCCGAGTCTAGGTTCAGATACACTTCATTTTAACAGCATGCATCAATCTCAGGTGAGCCTAGTAAATTCTACCCACAAAGCAAGTGTGCATGCGTATGCACGTGTATGTATGCCTCTTTCCATTTTCTCTTTTCTTTTCCCTTTCCTCTTCCCCAGGAGGTTAATGAACAAAATATTACACTTTTTAAATATATATAATGATATGGAGATAAACTATCCATCTGGCAGAAAAAGAGTTACCTAAATAAAGAAACTTAACAATTCTGTATGTAAAATTAAATCCTGGACTGACAGGGTTGTTCAGATAACACTCAGAAAAGCACAACATGATTCAAACTGTAAGGAACAGGCCAAAAACACTCCATGAAATCAAGTCTATCTAGAATACGCCGTATCTCCATTTGAAACACCTGCTAAGAATACGTGAATTCACGATTCCGTCTAGGAAATATTTTTCTTCCCCTCTCACCTGTTCCCCCACCCATCTTACATCCAACTCCATAAACAGCAGTAATCCACCATTATAAAACAGTTGACGGTTAAAACAATGAGCCAACGGAGAAAGTACAATATTCCATAACTGACATTTACTGCATTGGCCTTGGACTTCTAATCTTTACCAGACGGGCACACAAATCAATCCATCAGCTCATAAAGGTGTGCTTTTTTAACCTCTAAAACAGATGGGATTGGCCAGAAGTGTCTGGCATGTCAAACTGCTAATCACTGCTGCCCTTTGCACAAAATAACCCACTTAAGTTGAGGCATGGTTGCACTGTAACCGACATTAGTCTGTGGGAAACCCATTTAACTGTCACACACTCCTGCCACTCCTGCTCTCCCTTAATTAAGCCTAATGCCTTATGCTTTGACCTTTTGTTCTAGCCTATTAACCCTATCTAGTACAAGTTCAATTATGTTAAACTAAAAACTTTGCTGCAAAATATTAAATGCCAAGCTCAAAAAATCATAAGGGACATCCTCCCAGCCCTTAGTTCTATGCACCCTGTTACTCCATACATGCAACAGTAAAACCTCATTTTTGAAGTGATACTGATTCTTACAGAGCTGAGAAGAACCAAATTATGATTCTAGCCCAACGCCTTATTTTACCAACTGAGGCCAGAAGAACATTAAATGACTCGCCCATTTTATAGCTTCAGCTGAGCCACATTGAAACCTATCTCGTCTTTAGCTCTAATCCTTTATTCTCCACGATATCTCTGATTAATAGTTAAACCAACCAACAGTGTGTTAAGGATATTGATGTTTTCACCACAAATTTGTATCTTTCACCACCCCTAGAATGCACTACACAAATTGGCCTAAAGCAAAATAAATGGGCATGTGAATAGACCTCAGAAGTAATTTCCGCATGCACACAAAACTTTCTATCCCCTTGCTATTTCTTTTTTACTTTTTAAAAGTAACAATGGTCATCAAGAACAGCTAGCTTCTGCAACACTCAAATATAAGGCAATATGTATGAATACAATTTTTTTTTCTTTCCTGATGCTTCATTTAAGTATTCAACAGAGAAAATGACTTAAGCTACAGAAAGCAATTACAACTCACAACTCCCCAGTGGACAAATTCACACTGGCTATCTTTAAAAATACCTCTTTTTTTAAACCTATATGCATATGGATTGCTGTTCACATCTACCAGAATTTCAAAATATAAAAACAAAAATCTTGGAAATTCACTGTAAAATAAAATCAGATGTAGTCCAAACTAACATGCTGTCATCACTGGGGTATTTTAGTTGTAACAGATAGCAATGAGTGTTATTACTCCTCTTTCATTTTCTTCATACTGCTAGAAAATTTTTATACTACTCTCACTGTAGCACATGAAAACAATTTAAAGATCAAGAACATATAACAAATTTTGGATTTCCATCTGGGATTCTTGTGAGAAAATGCATATTAATTTTAGATTTTCAAAAGATTAAAAGTCAGATTTTAATTTTATCCTTATTGTTGACTGCCCAAAGCCCCTTTACCTCTTTTAAGGATTAATCAATGCTGTCATTTTACTGGAACCTTACAGGTGAAGGTAATATGCCATCAATTGGAATGTACAATAATTTTTAAAAGAAAGCTCATTCAGAGTTGTACTAACATGATGAATAAATCCAATGACGGAATTTATTATGTTTTAAGGGGTAAGAAAACATGGCATCAGAGTTTTAAACTCAAAGTAACTGTGTTCATGCTATTAGAATGACACCTTCAAAGGAAAGTGTCACTTGTCATTATCAGAAGGAATGTATACGAGAATGTATAAAATGTAAAATACGTGGATGGATGAGTAGTCAGAACTAAAATAAACACTTGTAGTAGGGACAATTACCAGCAAAATAATGATTCAGAATCTTATTCACCTTTTTTACCTCAAAGTAAAATGCTGTTAATTTAAATGAGACATCATGTCTTAGTTACAAGAGTCAGTTCATGAATATAGAAATTAAGTTTGGGTTTCTGTTGAGGAATCCTACTTTGGAAAATTTATACTAATGTATAGAATTCATGCATTCTCTAACATATTGGCTGACATTAAGGAACAATGAAAGGCAAAGACAATTCAGTTAATCAGGATAAACAATGATGAAAGCACAAAGTAGAATATATCACATAATTAGTAAATGTGCTAATTTTTCTACCCTTCTTTTTTGGACCATAGTCCATTGGCCTGCATATCTTTTTTGCTATGATTTATAAGCATGTGACATAAAAATAAATATACGAGCCATGAGAGGAGATGTTCTTTCTTCTACAAAAGATATCCGTTTCCAAGCATGCCTGAAGTTTAGTATAACACTTTGTCTTCACAAAGCAAGAAACTGGGTTAAAGTTATTTTAAGAGCATTTGTGAAATCTCAGTGTTGTAAATATATATCCCAGATAATCTATACATTTCCTTTAGCATTTGAAAACTGCTAGTTAAGAAATTTCTGAGCTCCATTTTAAAATAAATTTTTTTCTACCTTAGCATTATTAATCTAGTTGAACATAATAGTGTTCTAACAGAAAATTCACCTCCAGAGAAGAGCAATTACTAGTTAAAAAAAATAATAACAAAGGGACTTCATATACTACTTAAGTCCTATAACTTAGTAGGGTTTGAATCACCAAGTCATTCTTGATGGCCTGTAACTTTTAGATTACTGAACACCAAAATTAACTCTAGACATGAGATTTCAAAATGCCTCCATCTTCCCAACCAGTCAAACCCAATGTGATTAAATGTGTCAAGTTGGTGTGTTTTTACCACTACTATAATACTTAGCTTCATTTCTGAAGCTAAAGAGACTCTAAGGCTCTATAAAAATTTTGTTTCCTTAAAAAATAATTAAATGTTGCCCCCAAGGTTTTGGTAAATGTGTTTTCTAATATATTGTAGCTTGTGTATTTTTGAAGAAACCGAGCATTACAAAACAATTTTAAGTGCCAAGTAATTATAATGTCACCAACAGTTTCACTTTTTCCTTCATAATTAATATACCTAGAAAGACGATAAATTTTAAGGAAGAAATATTATCCCTTTTAGAAGTCCTAATTTAAATAGTCTAAAGAAAAAAACTGTAGAACAGTAGCTACTATGAATTAGCTACAGATAATAATTAGCAGCTGTTATATATAAATACATAAAGACTCCATTTCTGGCCTCAAAAAGCCAGATTTTACCAATAATTGGGATTGGTACAGTTCATTTCAACAAGCCCTCTGTGTGCCAGGCACCTACAGCACCAACAGTACACTGATGAATGAGCTCCTATTCATGGAGCTTACGGTCTACTGAGAAACACAAACATTAAACAAGTGTGATACTGCGATCAGGAGTACCGAGAACTGTGAGAGACAAATCTGATCTTGTTGGGAGGCTTGGGGACTGTAGTGAGCATGCACACCCTCTTGCCCACTGTCCCAGGAGTGAGAATACTCCTTCCCAATTTCCTTCCCCAAGGTTAAAATGCGGTCAGTCTGTGCTACCATTAGGTTTCTTCTCTTGCTCTCATTCTAGAGGGGTGGTGAATCTAGATGCACTTGGTTCTGAGCATTATCATTAGTCCACACAGTGCCTCTCATCTTGTTACTTTTTCACAGGAGAACACTGAAATGGGGGCCATAACCTTACCTGACAGACCCAACTACCTGCACTAATGATTTTAGAACATTACTCTTCAGTAACAACTAGAGCTGACCTGTGAGTATTTTGATCCCACTAGTCAACTCAAGGTACCTGGCTCTGTTAATCTACAAAGAGAAGTTTCCCTACTGATTTTTAAGTAGAACTCAAAATGTATATAACATATAGGAAAAAAGCTGCTACATGAATAGATGTGCACCTCTACTGTAAAACTTGTTTTTAAATTCTCAGCCTAGAAAGTACATTCCAAATACTAGAATACATGAATCATAAGACTGTTCTGAAGACCATATTGCAGTCCCAGGAGAAGAAAATAGGCTACAAAAACAAGGGGGATGTAATTGGCCCTGTCTCACTCCACTTCTCATGGCTGTCTTTCTGGTTATCATAAGGTCAGCTTGGACTTTACTGCTGGATCCATCACCAAAGGTTAATAACTATTTCTTAACACCTGGTACATAGCCCTCTTGCTGAGACTGCCTTAATAAAACAAAGTGTGAAATAGATTAAGACTTGATTTCTTATCCTGGGTTTACCCAACTGCTAGCTGTATGAGTTTTAAAATTTACTGAAATTCTCAGGGGTTCAATTTCCTCCTCTGTAAAATGCAAACAAATGTTTTGGAAATTTTATTTTATTTTTTTCAAGTTTTTATTTAAATTCCAGTTAGTCAACATACAGTGTAATATTAGTTTCAGGGGTACAACACAGCGATTCCACACTTCCATACAACACCCAGTGCTCATCACAGCATTAACAACAATGACAATAATGTTGGAAGATAAGCAAGTAGTTTTACCTCGTTGCATCACAGGTATACCCTGGCAATAAAGGGGGGGAAATAAAAGGACAAGTGAGAAATTGGGAAAACAGGAAACAAAAAAGAGAAAGGAGGACCAAAAGAAAAAGGTATAAAGTGATAAACGGTAGCATTTATTACTATTTGATTTATAGTTCATACCAACTACCTATCCTATGTGCTCTTCCATTAAGCAAGATGCCTCTATAAACCAACCTGTTTGAAAATGGGGAAGACAAGATACTAGGACAAACATACTTAAACCTGGAGCATCCTTAGCTTTTATCAAATTCTCTTCCAATCTGAAAATCTAAGGATTCTATGAAATTACTTCAATTTGTGAAAGCTGAAGCAAAAAAAGCAAAAAAAAAAAAAAAAAAGGAAAAGGAAAATATGACGTTGATTGGGTGAGTCAAGGTTTACTAGGATAGGTAAGAGCAATGTTTTACTAACAAAGTAAACAATACATTGCTTTGAGTTTGCCTCAACAACACCCAACATCTGGATATTGGGAAAGAACCAGATGGTGAATACAAAATTTCTATCTTCAATCTCTGGCCTCATGGAGATTCAGTCTACTTCAATTAAATTTTTTAAAAAGTCATGGATGGGTTAGGGAAATAATATAAACACATACCTGAACTCTAGAAAGTTCACTTATACAGTTTCTTTCTTACTTGGCCAGATACAATATATTCTCTTAATAAAACATCATAGTAAAACATTCCTTTGCAGCTTTTATAGAAACCCTTTTGTTTATCCAACATTTACTTGGCAATTCAAAATCCAAAGCACACTAGAAAATATTATGTATATGAGCCTTATTACTCATCCTTGTGTCTCAAATGTAGTTTTAGTTTGACTGTACCTTTTAATGTAGAGGGAACCAGTGGGCGTGATTCTTTTGGGTTCAAAATTCCATAAAGTTTAAATGAGGTAAGTAAAAAGAGGTAGAGAGGTTTATAACTACATTTCTCATGATCTCAACAAGAAAAGAGTATGTCTGATGTATACTTAAAAATATACTACATGCCACAAACCTCCCTAAATCAAAAATCTCTTCTCTGACCATAGTCTACTCCCAAAATGAAGCCAAATATTCATCTTTCTATTTCTGCTTCCTTCTGATACATTCACATATTATTAATTTCCTCTTCGTATCAAAGAGCCTAGTTTATTAGCATAATGTAGTCTTTAAAATAAAATTATTGTGGGTGAAGATAGGGCAATAAAACAAAATTCATGTCAAGAACCATTACAGTCAAGAATTTTAACTTTTCAACTAGGAAGAGCTATGGGTCTGAATTTGCGGCAACTGCTCCTTGAGGTAGACAAACATCACTAGCCTTGGGAATACCTGGATTAAGACCATGACAAGGTATTTTAATGAATTATATCAAGAAACATAGTTGCTTTCTCTGCCTCAAAGAACACTACAGTAATTCTGTGGTATACTTCACAAGGCTTAGCATTTGAGATGGAAAGGAGCTTGCATAGTTGCCGCTGGTGTCTACATTTTTCGGGCAAGCACAGGGAATGGGGCATCAGTTCTCTTGAGAATTAACATCAACTCCTGCAGAATTATCAACTGGAAACAGAGTGCCCTCCTCCTAAGACTGGTCTTGGAGAATCCAGGCTGGGTGGACTGGATGTGCTGCTTGAGTTCTGTGGCTACCAAGTTTGGGAGCAGGATTTTTGATGATGCTCTAAAAATCAAATAGGGACTGGTTTTCTCTTAAAAAGATGGCATATTCTCATGAAAAAGCAAATTATTATCAATGAAATTAGCTGCGTGACCTCAAGAATTTTTCAGACTAGAAGGAGAGAAAATGATAGCTTTATGCCACATGGAAACTGTAAAGCAGCCAGCTCAATGCCTGGCACAAAGCAGGTGCCCCCAAATCCTCTTCCTTTTCCTGATCTTTCTCCTAATAAAAAAGGAAAGCGCAAAAAAAAAAAAAGGCAGCTTTTTTTTATATTTCAAGTTTTTGCCCTATCATGTCTACTCCTTTTAAAACCATAGGTTTGAAATCTTTACTGTTTATGGACAACAGCATACATCGATATATAGAATCAGAATTCCAGAACTCAGAAATCAAACGAACCCCCTTGTTCTACAGTCTATTGATGTTACCCAGAGAGATAAAAGGACTTTCCCATTATCTGCAGCATACATTGTTTTATTTTGTACTTTTTAAAAGATTTTTGTTTATTTATTTGAGAGAGAATGAGAGAGAGAAAGAGTATGAGAGGGGTTAGGGTCAGAGGGAGAAGCAGACTCCCTGCTGAGCAGGGAGCCCGATGTGGGACTCCATCCTGGGATTCGAGGATCATGACCTGAGCTGAAGGCAGCCGCTTAACCAACTGAGCCACCCAGGTGCCCATACATTGTTTCAGTAGCAGATCCTAAGCTAGAAAAAGTATATGAGGGATAACAAAACAAATACTTAAAAATTTGTTTTTCAAAAATCAAGCTTGAGCCTATATGACCCATTGTGCAAATACTCCTTTTACAGGAAAAAACTGAAACTGTGATTAATTCATTTTGAGGATGTTTCTCACTATATCCTATTTGGGAGGGTTTCATATGTTTTCTAGTACTTTTTCTTGGTGTTCTTCCCCTTCTTCTATCCTCCCTCCTTCCCTTAATTTGTTTCTTTTCTAGTGTATACATCCACCACTCTGTTGTAGATTACCATAAATTCATAAATTCAAGAATCAAAAAAAAGTATCTAAGAAAGTATGCTTTTCAAAAACCAGTTACCATCCCTTAAAGATTTCCTATCTCTCAAATTCTGGAGAGATCCCTGAAGAGAGAAAACTCTTTTTTATCTTGAACTTCTAATTCTCAAATTTTGATTATGTTCTGTCACATGTCAGCTCTCTTATCTACGTTATGTCATTAAATCAACACAATTATAAGAGTATTCTCATTTTAAGACTGCATATAAACATAATTTCCTAACTACTGCAATGCTAAATTATCATCTGACTTTTAAAAATGCAGTAACATTTTAAGATGTTCACATGTTATATATACAGTATGGGCAAATTCAACAATTAAAAGCATACAACTACAAAGAGAAGCTAGTGTAGCCACTATGTGATTTAAGCTTTCTCTTATCTATCTAAAGCTAATCACCTGACTTTTCACCTAGTATCCTCACATAGCTGGTACAGATAAAATAAAGCACCCCAATAACAACAGAAGCTCCTAACTCCTTAGTTCCTGATTTGTCCTCAATTCATTAGCAAATTACAGATTTGAAAATAAGTAGCCCTGACTGTCATTTAACAGGTGACTGAAAAAAGACTCTTAATTAGAAGTCCAAGGGCAAGAGACTCCACTCCACCAAAGCTCTGAAGCAACACCAACATCAGGTCAGTAAGAGTTGTCCTGGTCCTAGTGGTATCTTAAGCTGATGACTCAAGTTCCCAGCAGACTTCTAGTTTAATATTTCTTGAAACACTAGGCTTAGTCACAGAGTGACCTGGAATTTAAGGCAAACAAGGGTCTCTTCCTTTCATCCTTAAAGACATTTTTGCTAAATGACACAAAGTTAAAGAGGCAAGATGGGTTTTAATTTAGAATTTTTATTCCCTGAGGTATACCAAGTCAAAAAATTTCCTGGGAAGAGTGAAGCATGCTAGCTTTGAATTTCAAACACAACTATTAACCCTGTCAGAGAAGCAATTCTATTTCCAAATTTCTTAACAAAATGCCCCCCCATCCTCTTTATTAAAAGAGGAAGGAAAGATGGAAGGAAGGGAGGGAAAGAAAGGTGGGGAGGGGAGGAGAGAAGGGGGGAGGAGAGAGGGAGAGAGGAAGGGAAGGAGGGAAGGAGGGAGGGAGGGAGGGTGGAAGGGAGGGAGGGAGGAAGGATGGATGCATGGATGCATGGATGTCACAAGCATCCTCCTAGCCGAAGTTTCAACATATCCTGGAGTTATCCTTGAATTTATTTCAACCAAAAAACAATCCAGATGAATTATCCAAATCAGGTAATTATCCATAACATTATCTTCAAGAACAATCTATCTTAAAATCTGCTAAAGACATTAAGAAAAAGATCTTACTACTACTTAGTAAATACAGTGTAGTAGTCCTTTTTTTCATAACTGCATTTTTGAGTTGCCAGTCTCCTAATAAATTCTTTAATTCTACTTCTCATTATATTGCTCCTAGAGTTCTAGGCCAAATGTTATCCCTAGCATGGTTTAAGGTATTAATTTTAACAAAATGCTAATACAGTGGTAAAATGTATCAAGTTTCACTCTTTCTTGTTCTTCTCAATGTTCTATGAACTTAAAAATAAATTACCTTGTTTCAGGTGTATTGATACCCTAAAATATCACAAGGTTTGTAATGCTTTATTTGTAATATTTGCAAGATAGTGCAGGAATCCATTTGAATTTCAAGGTTCATAATGCAGAGTATGTACTATTACAATGACAACAGTTAGTATAGCATTATCTCAATAGCTGTATTTATTATGAAAAATTAAAACTGCCCTTCATAACTGTAGTAAAGTGAAAGGAAAGGTCTGTTCTAAATGACCTCTAATTTTCAGAATCCTAACTATTCAATATCCATCAAATTGAACATTAAATTTCAAGGAACAAAAAAACAGATGGGCATTTATACCATAGTTTGTGAAGAAACCCTGATAAGACTTCAGATGTCTCTTATTTGCAATTTTCCCCTGCCCTTGATAATGTACTTAAAAGAAACATTCTTCCTGTAATTATTTACATCAAGTTATCTTTATCAGCAATCCTATAAAAGAGGTCTCTAGTTCACCACCCAAACCTCAGCACTGTTTTCCATGTTCAGTAAGACCCTTAGAAAACACAAGATCTTAAAAGAATTAAGAAAAGGTGATGTAATATGAATTCATTTTCTTCCAAACTATAACTCCTGGTTCTATCCTGGTACCCAGTTTTGATCTTCCACCTTAGATTTAAGAGATATTCAAAAGCAAAGTGTGCACAGGCACAAAAAGGGGAATTTGTCGTTTTCCCCCTCCAAACATCCACTATTTATAGAATATTGCTGCCCTCATAGGAGGGAATCCATTACCATCAGCAATTCATGTCCCTGCTTCAGCATCAGATGCAAACAGGATACGGAGACAAGATCTCTCTCCTCCATTTACTTTTTGTTCATTCCAACCTCTGGACATAATCCTCAGTTCCATTCCACTGGCCTGCTTCATCATCTGACACTCCTGATTTTTACCTTCTCAAGTCTTAGTGATTATCCTGAGGTTATATATTCTACAGAATGAGTTTGCTCATTATCCCCAGACAGCAACTTAAGGAAATGCATCTTGAACAATTCAATTCTCAGATTCAAGCGTATTAACCTGAAGTCCCTCCCCCTGCCCTATTCTGTTGAGAATGTTTGACTTTTCAATAGCAATCAATGTGCTTTTTGGTAATCAATACACTTTTTATTAAAAATATTTCCTCAGTTGGAAGACATGGGTACAGGGGCTTTGTTAAAAGAGCAAATGCTTCTTTCCCCAGTCTTCCCCCACAAAACAGCAAATCAGTATTAAAACAAAACAAAATGCACTCGGATGGTATATTAGCCCCATGACGGGGCATATGGAAAAGGCACAGGAGTAAAGGAACTGCACCCCACCACAGCCAAGAAGGGAAACTACAAATGAAGGCAATTTTCATGAAAGACCACATCCCAAAATGTAGAAGCTATTTATTTTAGAAAAGGGGGTGAGAGAGGAGAGAGCAATACAGAGGTGTGTAGCACTGACAGATAAACTAGAATTCTTCTCTATTAACCTACACTCTAAAACCTAACTGTATCCGACAATCTAAAGTTTAAAAAACAAAACCGATCCTATCACAATTTAAGCTGAACAATACTTCCTTGATGAAAATTAGACGTTTTGAACTTATTTTGGCAGAATTATCTTTTAACCTGATACACAAAACTAGTATCGCTTTTCCAAAACAACACTTAAAATATGAGCTTTCAAGTTTCTTACAAACTGCAAGTCTTAAAATTAAAAGCCTCATCCCTTTAACATCATATATCCTAAGCCACTGATTCAAAATTACCTTCTGTATCATTGACGACTAGTATTGGTTTGCAATGAAATCTGTACAATTAATAATAACCTTCTTCCCTCTCATCTTTCTAGAGAGCCAAGGATGACATATCTTCTTATCTCCCTACTTGTTCCATTAGATTGACGTATTTTGCCTCATCTGTCACCTTCCATAAAACTCTGCTTTCAGATATGAGTTAATTCATTTTTAGTTGTCCTCAATGTTCTAAAATAGTGATGTTTGACAGAATTAATACAGTGCTCCAGTTCTCTCTGTTCAACTGGTACTTAATTAAAGATCTTGGAGGCCATCTTTCTCTCAGGTTACACCATTTAAAGAAGGAACGTTACTTCCTCCAGACAATGTAATAAGCCACATGGCACTAACGCGGCCATCCCCAGGTCTCCCATTTAACAGATTGCTTCACCACGTATAAACTACCGGCAAGACAGATTACCACTTTATTTCACACTGATTTATTTTTCACATCTCTGAACCCTAAGTCTACTTTGCCTACACTCTCTCTTGCCTTTTGAATCTCCAGAATTTCTGGAGTTTTAACACTCCTTTATTCTTTTATCATTGCTTCTGTTTGAAACGCACCTCAGAAAGTCCTAATGACGTTTAATCTGTAAGATTTCTCGAATCTCTGGTTAACAATGCAGAAAAGTCGAAGCAATCAGAGCGCAACCTTGGAGCACAAACTGAAAATTCCCTGTTTTAAATTCTTTTGAGTTAATATCTTTTGGAGAACAGCCACTCCACTTGATATGTCATAATTTTCATTTCTAAAGGTAGCATGGATAATTTAAATTGGCACTTTCTATTTATTACACAAATGATCGTTCTCTTGGATGACCTTTTGAAAGCTAGCACTTCTCAATCATTTTCTGGCTATACTGGAGCCACAAGAGACATGTCAATTTAAGCAAACTTTAGGAGCAATAAACTAACAAACAGACTCTAGGTGGTGGTATAGGTTATTTTTTATCATGATGTTTTGCTCTTAAAACTGCAGGAGTCAGAAGAGCCTTTAGCCTCCTTTACAGACACTTCTTTATTACAAACTTACCATCTTTTAGGGTGTTTAAATTAGTAAAATCCAAGTTCTACAGAGTTTTGGAGACAAATTCAAGAAATGGATCTAAGTCAAGTTTTCCTGCAGACATTAAACCAGGGTTTCAATTGCTTCAAAAGCACTGCAGAGACCTCACTTTATGAGTAAAACTAACAACGAGCAGTCCTCTTTTTTTTTTTTTTAAATATGTATTTACTCTTAGGGCACTTTCAGGGGTAAGTATGGAAAGAGGTGCTTCCCCACCAGAGTGAATGAAGCGGGCTGGAGGAACAGTCAGTCCCACAGTCTGCATAGGAGTAGCTGTTCCAATGACTGATTGTTCTTCTTTGTCTCTAGGAACTAATTCCAGACAGAAAAGTTACTACTGCTGATGAAGCCTTACTCTCTGAACCAGCTAAACCCACTCGACATTACCAAACCGCCAGGCAAAACCAAAGCAACTTATTTCTAAGTTGAAAAACATTTCAACATACTCCAGGCAGCAACCTACTTAGGTGCCTGGCAATGGAAGCACTGTATTTGTTTAGAAGTTCCACTTATTTCAGTGTCTCTTCCACGAAGGCGGCAAACTGGTGGTTAAACAAAGAATAATCCATCAGGAAGATGCACCCCCTTGCTAAACCTATGGTTCACTAATAAGCAGGCTCAATGTAATTCATAACTTTAAAGAATGAATTAACCCAAAGCCTTCTGCTTCACAGATCCCACCCTCCCAAATGTAAAGAGTATTCATCGTATATAACCCAACACTACTCTTACTTTGGACACCTAGACAGTCTTTCTTCCTCTCAAGACAGTTCTTCAGCCCCGCACAATCTCACAATTTAATCATTTACATTACCGGAGGCAAACTCCAACTTCGTTGCACTGACTGAGTGAAAAGCCCTTGTAGCTAGGAACGTCTTAATTTTTGTCCAAAATAAAATGTCCTATTAAGAAATTTAACGCAAAGTACTTGTCATTCTGTTCTTTTACTATCTTCAGAAACCAATTAAATCACTAATGAGATAGAAGGTAGAACCGCCTGTAATGCTTCAGAGATCAACATGTGTCACAGACTCCCAGCTTGTTTGCCTATGAGACACAGTTGATTCCTTTGTTCCTTCAGCCCGAACACCAACTCTCGGTTAAAAATTTGGAAACAACTTTGGAAAGGATGGGAGGGTTTGCAGACTACTTCCAGGGAAACCGTTCGTAAAACAGTATTCACTAGCAGTAAGGAGGACGCAGATACAAGAGGAGAGAAAAGAAGCCTCCCAGGACCTCCACAGGGCTCACCCCAAATGTGAGCCCCGCTTCTGGCTCAGGAGTAAAGTGATGGTTGAGGCCTCGGGTCCAAAGAGCCTCGCCCTCGGGTCAGGGGGTGCGGGGGGAGGACAAGGACCGACCGGTCAGGCCTGGGGGTCTGGTGGGGGCCCGGAGAGCCGTCCCCTTTTTCCCGCTCACTTTTCCCGACCCGGAATCCGGCGAGCACTGAGCAGGGACGCACCGGGCGAGAGGCGGGTGGCAGCGCCCGGCGCCGCCCAGGTCGCCCCGGGCAGCGGCACCGAGAGCCGCGCGGCCAGAAGCGCCCGGCACTCCGAGCCCAGGGGGCAGACGAGCGGGGCGCGACCCGGGCCGGGGACACACGGCGGCTGCCCCGCGGCCCGGGGCCGCCACGGACCGGCCGGTGCGCCTGGAGCCAACTCCACAACTTGCCGGCCCGGCGGCCTGGGCCCCCCGACTTCCCGGCAAGATGCGGACCCGGCAGGAGGGACGGAATATCCCCGGAACAATTCCTCCCCGCCGCCCGCGTTCGCTCCCGCCGCCCCCGCGGCCCTGCCCGCCGCCGCCGCCGCCGCCGCCGCGGGCCGCGCTCCCGGGCCGTTTCCGGCGGCGCCCGCGGCCGCTCCCGGAGCCCCCGGCCGCGGCCGCCACTCACCCGAGGCCGCCGCGGCTCCGAGCCTCGGGCTCCGTCAGGTCACTCCACGAAGGCGCCCGCCGCCCCGTCCTCCCCCGGCGCCCCGGCGAGCTCTTCCCTCCGAGAGCAGCGCTGCCAAGCAGAGTGGCGGCCGCGGGGCCACCGGCGGGCGTGCGCGGGCGGGCTGGAGGCTTGGGGCCGGCTCGTCCCTCCGCCTCGGCCGCCGCCGCCGCCTCGGCCGCCTCCTCCTCCGCCGCCGCCGCCGCCGCCGCCGCCTCCCGAGTTCGGGGCTCTGCTGCAATGTCTGCGAGGCTGACTTTGAGCGCCTCGCCCGCCGCCCGCCCGCAGCCGCGCTCCTCCCTCCGCCGCCGAGTCCGCCGCGGCGCGGTCCCTCCCCTCGCCGCTCCGCGCCGTTCAGCTCTTCAGCCAAGTTTCTTAACCCTTTTCCCCCTCCCTCCCATTGTCACCCGGGCAGGAGGAAGCCGCTCGGGTCCCCGCAGCTCGTGGGAGCTGAGGAGCCCCCGCCCCGTTTCGTTGTTTTCCTCCGTGCCCGCCCTCCGGAGGGCCGGGCGGGGGCTGCAGGGCCCAAAGGCGGCGGGAGGGCCGCGTCGCCCGGGAGAGGTGGGTGCTCCACGCGCCCGAGCCGGCCCCCTCGGCTCCCGGCTCTGTCCAGTCGCCCCTGACCGCCGGAGGCGCCTGGACAGCGCCCCCCGGGCCCGGGGGCTTGTTCTCGTCACACAGGCCGAGGGCTCGCGTTGGGGACCCAGCCTGGGGGCCGGGACGCCCAGGTCCCGCTTGGGTGCTAGCGCCTTGGCGTCCCCCTCCCATTTCACCCCACGACGCGCGTGCCCTCGGCTCCTTCCCACCCAGCCCCAGCTTCCACCACCTTGTAATCTGTGTGTCCTGCTTTAATCTTGGGGGGCACGGGCACTAACTCCAGGTCACTCTGACCCCACGCCTTAGCACGTAGGCGGCACCCAGGAATAAATGCGGAGTGACTCGGACAGGAAAACTGGGGAGGAGACCTGAGGAGTGCCCCGTTCAGCTGCTTGGACGGACGTAGGACCCAGGAGCAGGGTTTATCTTCAGCTGCTTTGTCACTGCGAAGTCTCCGGCGGAGTCTGTCAGCGAATCTACATCATCCCGGGAAGAATTTGACCCCACCAGACAAGGCAAAAAGAACAGGGCTGCCACTTCTTGGGCAGCTCTCCTCGGTTCGGTCTCCGAATAAGAAATAACAATTACATCACGAGGCCGGGGCGGCAGCGCTGTGGAGCCTCTTCGGTTTCCTGCAGCTTAATCTCGCTGAACCCGCCTCTAAACTGGGGGGATATGGATTGGTGGCGAGAGAGAGTGGAGAGGGGAGAGAGCCCCTTCGAAACCATAATCCCCCCCTTGCATTTGCTGTTTTAAAATCTTACCCTCAGTGCTCCCCCAAACATCTAACTAGAACTATTAACACCCCTTCAACACCTCCCCAGATGTCAGGTTTCTTTTTGACTCTAGCATCTAGCATTTAGTAACTCGCCATGAAAAAAAAATTACCAGGGGAAATGAGTGCCGTTGCTGAAATTGTTTTTTGCTTGGTAGAGAAACGCCAAAGTAGAGCTTAGCCTCACCCTTAACTCAGAAATGGCATGCCTGTGTTAAAACACTTATTACACAAAACAAATGAGTGGATGAGGCACTCCATTCTTATATATAGGTTTTCATATCCTTAAGAATTCTATAACATTTGAAAATAGAGTTGCTAGCGCACTTAAACAAAAACCAAAAAACCACTATCCTAGTCATGAAACAGTATTTATTCTATGCCTGTTATGTAATGACTGTACTGAACATTTAAAATTTCACTTCACCTTTAAAAATATGAAAGTTGTGTAATATCTTCAAATCTTAAAAGTGAAAGCAATGCTTAATATGCTTAATAAATCCACCACCTCGCCCAGTGCTGGGCACATTTAGGAATACTTTGCTTAATGGTGATGGTGCATTTTAGAACAATTATTTTACATCACCTTAGTGATTCAACTGCGCAATCTGTTGCCATCTCATATTGTTTAAACTTCATATGATGGTTTATTGTGTTTATATACCACAGTTTGAAATCTGCTCAAAGCAACTTAGTAAAGTCTGCTGTTCTATAGTATATCATTTATACAGGATTGATGCAAAGCAAACTGTTCCAATTAAGTGATGATCAGCAGAATTGGAATCTGGTCCTTTAAAAGTCAAACTTCTTTAAAAAAAAAAAAACAACTTTTAAGTGTTATACAAAGATTTTCTAAAGTGAGTTATAATTTTTTTTTCCTTAAGCGGTTTATTGGACTTCATTTGGCTTTTTCTTGAAAAGTCAGGGTTAGTTTTATTAAAAGTGTTTATTGTGGTAGGTTGTAGTGGATTTAACAAATACATCAAGTTTCTCTTCTATATCAGGCTTCTTCCTAGGTGTTGAGAGATGCTCCCAGGAGCATATATACATAAGCTATCAATGGCTGCACTGAAGGACTCTAGGATGCTAGGACTTAGTGGTTATTTCTGCCTTTTGTCATTTCTCTCTTCCCCTTCACTAACTGACAATCTATTGTCCTTATTCTCTGTTGCCACAGCATGCCTGCCTCTAGTATTTTCCTCCTCTTCTGATTGGCAGCTTCTAGTCTGGTGCAGACTGGGAATCTAGATGACCTCACTTGTCACAATTCAGTACAGTAAAACTAAATAGATCCTATGTAAGAAACTGAGTGCTCACCAAGGAGTAAGACACATGAACCTCAAGGCATAGACTTTGGGACAGCTATCCAGACTACTCAAATGTTGCTTTGAAAAGCATTGTTTTTGCTCCTTAACTGGGTTTTGGATCATTGAGGCTTGTAGGTAAACAGCCTTCAAATAAGTGAGGTTACACAATTGACCCAGCCAGCAGAGTATTGGTCCTGCCCAACAACGCTAGTGTTAAAAAGTCTACAGCCATTTGTTAGATGACTTAACAGAGCTGCTCACCACTTACTAATCTATCTTCTCAACCCCACAAAAGTCCAATCACTGAAATCCTGAGCTCTTTTTGATAGTGCATTAGTGAAAGTAAATTACGTACCTTTTGTGGAATTCATTTTAATTGTGCTAATTCTGGCGGGGCTCTTTGGTTGTTGTTCTTTGTTTTTGAAAAATCAATGCCTAAGTTTCCTGGCTAAGAGAGTCATTGCAGTGATACTGGGTCTATATGTAATATAAGAATGCCTATTCAGTAATTTGTATTTTGAAGACAACTCTCATTTTAACCAATTGTGATGTGAAAAAGATACCCTTCAGTTTATATACTTAAACACAAAAGTATTTTCATAAACCCAGGGTTCCTATGGCATCAGACATTCATAGTTCAGGCTCAATATGATTATCCATCATCACTATTCCCAAAGAAGTAGTTTGGGAAAGGTGTGTTTATGAGGTGCTCCCTGAATCTCTGCTGTTAGTAGCATTTTTCCACACAATTTTGTGACTGTATCCCACTCTAATTGCAAGCACTGCTGGCAGAGGCAGGGTCCGTATCCCTCTGGTTCACATTTTGATCTCTCCACCACCTATCCCTGTGCCCAACAAACAGCATTCAGTCAGTATTGGGCAAGAATCTGTCCTGGCCCTGTGGTTAGCTCTACCTGGGGTACTGGTGTGGGATGAGGGAGTTTAGGGAACATTTAACAGAGAAAATAATGCTTCAACAAACTATTAAAAGGTAAGAATTTGCCAGGTAGGCAAAGTAAGAAAGGGATTCTCAGGAAAGGAAAAAGACTGTTTGACAGTAGAGAGGTATAAAGAAAACAAAAATAAACATTGAGAAGTATTGAATTTACATTATACACTGAATTAGTGACTAACGAATTATGACAAGCGACAAAAATATTTAGTGATGGGATTGCAGTGTAGCTACACTGTTATAGTCCCCTTAGCTTCTAGAGAAAGCACTATCCAATAAAAATATAAAGTGAGACACAAATGTGAGCTACGTATGTACTTTTAAGTTTTCTAGTAGCCACATTTAAAAAAATACAAAGAAACAGGTGAAAGTAGTTTTAACAATATACTTAACCCAACATATTAAAATATTATTTCAATGTATGCACAACATAAAAATTATTTAGTAGATATTTTTCTTTCTTTTATTCACACTACATTTTCGAAATCCAACGGACATCTCAATTTGAACTAGTCACATTCAAGTGTTCAATAGCCACATGCAGCTAATGGCTGCAGTACTGGACAGCAACAGCTCTAGAGGACACACGGAATATTTAACAATACAGTTAAAAGAAATCTCTTAGGGGCGCCTGGGTGGCTCAGATGGTTAAGCGTCTGCCTTTGCCTTCAGCTCGGGTCATGATCTCCAGGTCCTGGGATGGAGCCCTCTGTCTGGCTCCCAGCTCAGCGGGGAGTCTGCTTTTCCCTCTCCCTCTGCCTCTCCCCCGCTTGTGTTCTGTCTCTGTTTTTCTCTCTTAGATGAATAAATAAAATCTTAAAAAAAAAAAAAAAACCTCTTAGGATGAAAATCTAAATCTTACTAAATCTAAGATTTTATTTGTGTTGATTACTCGTGTTTATACTGTGTTATAAAAACCACTTTCTTGTTTCTAGGCTTTTATGCCAATTAGAAAATCAGCAGAGTTTACATTTTATGTACTGTGTCTTCATTAACCATACAATAGTTACAACTACTACTATTTCTATTAACTCTGGTGGTGGACTGTAAACGTAAACTGGCTTTATGGCAGAAATAAAACACTATAAATTTGGGGTTGAATAAGCTTTAAAGAAGTCTTTCCTAGAACACAGAATTACCTCTATGCTAGTTACTGTCAAGCATTTTCCGTAGAAGCCCAGGTTTTGCTTTTCAGTTCTTCCATGCCCTGTTAATTACTTGTGGACTATAAAATCCAGCCCGGCCTCTGTCTGAGCCAGTCACCTGCCCAAAGCGGGTGGTAAGGAAGTGCTGCAGAGCCCTGGGTACTGAGAAAGATCTAAAGGGCTAAGATGAAGATGTTTAGACACCCTTTCTGCAGGTTACTGTGAAGTTTTCCATGAGATTGGAGCCTTTTTACTTTTGGTGGTGCTTGAATGCCAAGGACTGGCAAAACCAGGGCACTCAATTTCTACACTAAAATGAACCCTGAAAAACTGTATCTTAAAAAAAAGTCTGAAAATGATTGTGTACAAGAAGCTGAAAATGTGCAAGGAAAGGACAGATACTTCAGTGAAGTGCAAATGTGGATGAAGCCTTCTCATTCCCAAAACAGGAAAATCTCTGGTAGAGTTAAGGGGTCCAAAAAGCCAAAAAGTCTCAGTGAAGCTAAAGAAAACATGTCAGTTTTGATGATGTGTCAGTTTAGTATGTTTAAATGGTTGAAAGTATTACATGGAATCCTATCCTTTTATGTAGAAATAGGTTATTTAGAGACACCTGGGTGGCTCAGTTGGTTAAGCATCTGACTCTTGATCTCAGCTCAGGTCTTGATCTCAGGGTCATGAGTTCAAGCCCCATGTTGGGCTCCATACTGGCTGTGGAGCCTACTTTTTTTAAAAAAAGGAAATAGGTTATTTAGATCTTATTAAGCAGTCCTGTTGTAAATGAATACAAAATTTCGGGATTTCACAAACATATATCCATATAATAAATCGAGTAAATCATGATCCTATTAATTTTTAGAGATCTTCTTCAGATAACCTTCAACTAAATCAAAGTACATATCTGTTTTCCCAAATTATTCAGAGTTCTATAGAGAAGAAAGCTATAAAGTTAGAAATGTATGTTTACCATTTGTTTGACCCTCAAAAGAAATAGACACAGACTCTGACATATCTGTTTTAGATTTGTTTAGTTTAAGAAACATGAAGTTCTTATATAGTTCATCTTTTCACAAAACTAAACTAAAATTACCTCCACCCTCAAACATGCGCACACACACACATGCATACACACATACACACACACACACATACATATACACCCCTAAGATTTCACAAAATTCAATAAGGTAAGAGTAGTCTTTTCAATAAATGATGCTGGGTCAACTAGATTTTTACAGAAGAGAATGAAATTTGACCCCTTCTTTATACCATATACAAAAATTAACTCAAAATGGATCTTAGACCTAACTGTAAAAACTGAACTATAGAACTCAAAGGAGGAAATATAGTAATAAATCTTCAAGATCTTAGTTAAACAAAGCCTTCTTAGATGTGGTACCAAAAGCATAAGTGACAAAAGAGAAAATAAGTATATTGGACTTAAATAAAATTAAAATCTTTGGTACTTCAATGGACACACACACACACAAAAAGAAATGACAACTCAGAATGAGAGAAAAAATTTGCAAATCATATATCTGATAAGAGACTCGTGTCTAGAATGTATAACTCTTACCACTTAATAATAAAAAGACTAATACTCAATATTTTAAAATGAGCACAGACTCTGAATAGACATGTCTCCAAAGATGTAAGTTAAGCAAGCACATGGAAAGATGCTCCTTGTCACTAGTCACCAGGGAAATGCAAATCCAAACTACAATGTTTTACCACTTCACACTTGCTAGGAATGTCTATAAACAAACGAAACAAAACAGATAGAAACAAGTGTTGGGGAGGATGTAGAGTAATTGGAACTCTCATACATTGCTGGTGAAAATCAACAGTGTTGTGGCTACTGTGAAAGAGTCTGGCCATTCCTCGAAAGGTTAAATATAGTTACTGTACGACCCATCAATTCCACCCCTAAGTATATACCCTAGAGAAATGAAAACTCTTTCTCCACAGAAAAACTTGTACATATGAATGTTCACACCAGTACGCTTCATAACATCAAAAAGGAGAAACAAACCCTAATATCCATCAACTGATGAGTAGATTTGGAAATGTGGTCTATCCTTACAATGAAATACTACTGAGCAATAAAAAGGGAATAAACTGACACATACTACAATATGAATGAACTTGAAAAGATTATGCTGAGTAAAAGAAGTCACAAAAGACCACGTATTGTATAATTACATTGTTATGAAATGTCCATAATATGCGCATCTAGAGAGTAAAATAGTGATTACCTAGGGCAGAGGCAGGGTTTGGGAAGAATTGGGGATTGACTGCTAATGGGTATAGGATTTCTTTTTGTAGTGACAAAAGTGTTCTAAAATTGATTGTGGTAATGTTTGCACAACTCTGGATATTCCAAAAACCATTGAATTATGCACTTTAAATGGGTGAGTTGTATGGTATGTAAATTATATCTAAATAAAGCTATCATATATTTAAAAAAATAAACACAAAAGAACCTTTCTATCTTCTCATTTTGAAAATAAAACAAAACTTTGACATCTATCAGAAAACAAAGTCTGTAAATGTTTAAAAAATGTTACAACTCAAAATTATTTTCCCTTGATATGATTTGCCAGAAATCAGCAAAATAATATATATCTCTATAAAACCAAAAAAAACCCCATGTTGGAAATTAACTTTGGCTGCTTTACAATACTTAAATGACACAGTACAGAAGGACGGTTTTATCAGGACAGCCCAAGTGTCAATAATTTAGTGTGTACTAAGTGTGTGTGTGTATGTGTGTCTGTGTGTCTGTGTGGTCTTTCAGCAATGCCAATATGGAATTTGGGAGGTTACTTAGGAAGAGAATCCTGGATAAACTGCATATACTGCTCATGTCCCACAAAACTGGCTTATATGATATACATAACTCAGTAATTTATAGCAATAACTATTCCTACAAAGCTAAATGATTACTCCTGTTAAGTAGTTCACTGTATTGTATTTCCCTAACAGTCATATCCAAGCAATCTAATTCTAAGTTTCATCATCTAGTAACTACATTTGGTTGCTAGTAATAGAGGTAAGAACTAACAGCAACTAAACAAAGATAGAAGTTTAATTTTTTCCAATGTAAAAAAAATCCACAAATGCATTTCTGGGACTGATTTGATGATGCCATCATCTTTAAGCACCCAGATTGCTTCTATTCTGTCACCTTTAGCTCTTTCTTGGCTTTCACCCTAAAGATTGCCTCATGATGTTAATTGGCTGCTGCAGCTCCAGTCATCAAGTTTGCATTTCCAGCAGAAAGAATGTGGGTGACCCACCACCTTTTTAATGAGTTTTCCCGAAAGGACCATCCAATAACTCCTACTAACATCTCATTGGATGAATCCAGAGGGAATGTGGGGTATATAGTATTTTAGCTAGGAACAATACTCAGGTAAAATCAAGGTTTTGTTTCTAAGAAGATGAGACTCAATATTGAGTGGGTGTATTAGTTATCTCATGCTGCGTAACAAACTGCCACAAAAATTAGCTTAAAACAAGAAACACTATTATCTCATAGTTTCTGGTAGGTATAAAATTCAGGAACAGCTTAGCTGGATTATTTTGATACAAGGTCTCTCATTGGCTGCAGTTGGGATATTGGCAGGGTCTGCAATCATCTGAAGGCTTGCCTGGAGCTGGAGTATTCCATTTCAAGAAGGCTCCCTCACAAGGCTGTTGGCAGGAGACCTCAGTTCCTCACATGGCTGTTGCAGGAGACCGTGGGTCCTTGCTACATGAGCTTGAGTATCCTGAAGATGTGGCTGCTAACTACCCCCACATGGAGCTATCCAAGAGAAAGCAATGATGAAGTCACAAAGTCCTTTGTGACCTGGTTGCCTAATTCACACAGAGTACTTCCACTTCATTCTATTAATTAGAGTTAAGTCACTAAATTAATCTACTCTTAAAAGGAAAATCATCTTGAAGGAAAGGGTATCAAATAATTTGTGGACATAACTTAAAACCAATACAGCAGGCTATTAGCATTTTCTGTCATGGTCTGCCTCTTTGCTTCTCCAAACCAGCACATACACCTTTGTTTTCATATGTGCAGCAGTCTCACTGTCTCTCCCAGGGATCCAGACACAAGTCTTTTTCTGTGACTTCCTCAAATCTACTGCCTAAGATTTCTGGTTGATATGCAGCCCTTTCCAAGGAGCCCAGACACAACTCCCTGTAGGCTGGCAACCTTTAAAACCTTTAGTTTTAAAGACATGTTTTCAGCTATCAGCACATTTAAGTTTTGTAGAAGGAATGGATTATTGCAATAAACCTATCCATTTGGAAAAGGTAGAATGAGAAACATAAGTCATTATTCCATAATAATTATCAAAACCTACTAAGCAGGAATAACCAGGACTCCCTGCCCTACACTGCAGGGAGTTCCCTGGTTGGCCAACATGACAGCTCCTGGTTCTTTCTCTTGAATGCTTTCCTTCATGTTTTATCCTCTGCTGCTCCTGGATCTGCCCCTGGGAGGTTCCTTCTTGTCAATTTTCCTCAACAAATACATGTGAGGTGGGCACAGGGGAGGATGCCCTTCTTGGAGACTACATGAACTTTAAAACACTGGGGCATAGAGATTGTTTTAAAGTTTTAACAACCACAGACTATTGTAGACCAAGTTGGGATTTCTTTGGGAAGATAATTCCTTCAAACATTGAACAGACTTGATTTATTTCCAATCTGTTCTATGTATAAACTGCCATAGTCAAAAGTCTTGCTTAGACATGGTTTTTCAGCCTGTAGATGCGTCTCTTTTATTTACTAGGCTCTGTATTCTGCCCATTCCTTTGGCCCTTAAATTAATGGTGGTTACCTTGAGAGTATCTGAAATAATAGGCTTAGTTGGGGAAGCAATACAATTCATCACCTACTGCCAGCAATATCCCTGCTGTTTTATGACAAAGCAAGAGTCTTACCTCTTGCTAAGACTATAGTTTCATGGCCACAGCTTAAAACTTCTTCAAGGTCAGGTACAGAGCAGATGACTTTTTCAACACTACAAGGCCCAAATCATTGGACTCTCCATCGGTGTCGTTTGCATGCAAAGGCAGGGAATACCTCTCTTAGTAAATCTTTCCTTCCTTCTACCTCTGCTTCAAGAAGGTTTGATTCTAGTCTGAGTTCATCTAAGGCATTAGATTTTGCTAAAAGTAGCAAAAATTAACCACCACCTACCAACACTATAAATTTGTTTTGCTATTTCTTTTAACATTATAACCTCAGTCAGCAAATAGCCTGATTTTTAAGGTAAACAAGTGACAGGTTCAGCAAATATTTGGCTACCACATTGAAATTAGACCCTCACCACTCACTATCCAACTGCTTCAACTAAATCAGTGTTATTTGTACTTTGTAGCATCTCATTTCTGGTACCAATTACTACATAGGTCATGGTTCTTGGTTTCAGAAAGCAAAATTAACTCTTGCTAGCTTAAGCAGCAAAAGGATTTATTATAATGTAATATAATAGATAATTTTACAAAATTCTTCTGGGACCCAGGAACCAGGCGTGGATCCAGGAACTGGGCTTCGATGATACATAGAAGTGTCCAGCTGCATAATGGGAACAGCCAAGTAGAAACTCCATCCACCATCTGCCACTTAGAACTAATGAAGATACAGACTAAGTATTAGAACCTCCTTTGCAGCTCTGTAGAAGAACTAAACACTCAGCCACCTTACTTGACAAAACAGCCCTATACATTCTGCTTACCATGTTTATATCTACCTCCCACGTCTTATATAGGTGCATCTGGTTGGCAGAAACCAGGTCACATGCGAAACTCTAGCTTCACCTGAGTCTGAGAAATGTATGTAACATTCAGCTTTCTAGTCTCTAGTAACCAGAAAAGCATGCTAGATAGAAGTTAGAGTGGTATTTAGTGTATCTTTCCATAGTATGGCCAAAGGGTTATTTCTGGTAGGGAGCAAGACCCAAACTTTCCGAGGCATACGAAATATTTCAGATTATAAAATAAACAATAATTCATCCAAGGATCATTAAGTTGGGGTACATTTTGCATTAATTATATTTCATTGTATTCTAGCTCTTGAAAGGTTTGTCAACCAGTGTTAACCAGTATATTATATCTTGATCTTGATAGGATACAAAAAATATACTTGCATTTGGATAGGGTGTCTTTGGTTTTAAGGAAAAGAAACATACCAATTAACTTGAAAGGAAATTCTAAGGAATAAAACACAAGGAATCTAAGAAAATTCTGTCCCACTAGCCCTTCCATAGACCATAGAACTTCATCCTGGTGCTCGACCAATAATGTGTCTTCATTCTCCACTTGTTCAGACTGTCTAATGGTCCAACTCTTCAAAGAGAAAATTTGATTGACTATTGGCCAGACAATGGACTACTTCTATGGGCAAGTGTCCACCCCTGGTCTAATCAGGTGTAGCCATGAGGGGAGGTGAGGGAAAGTTAACTTAATACAAGGGATTGGGGAGCCTGGGTGGCTCAGTTGATTAAGTGTCTGCCTTTGGCTCAGGTCATGATCCCAGGGTCCTGAGATTGAGCCCCATGTTGGACTCCCTGCTCAGTGGGGAGCCTGCTACTCCCTCTCCCTCTGCCCTTCCCCCTGCTTGTTCTTTCTCTGTCTCACAGATAAATAAATAAATAAATAAATAAATAAATAAATAAATAAATAAATAAAATCTTAAAAAAAAAAATACAAGGGATTGACATTCCCAAGCCTGTGAATAGGGTGAGTAACACTAGAAGGGTAAGATGGGTGCAGTAGATCAATAAACTAATATTTGTAGTACAGTCATTATCTTTTTTTTTTTTTTTAAAGATTTTATTTATTTATTTTGACAGAGAGAGAGACAGCGAGAGAGGGAACACAAGCAGGGGGAGTGGGAGAGGGAGAAGCAGGCTTCCCGCCGAGCAGGGAGCCCGATGCGGGGCTTGATCCCAGGACCCCGGGACCATGACCTGAGCCGAAGGCAGACGCTTAACCAACTGAGCCACCCAGGTGCCCCAGTCATTATCTTTTATACCATATAAATTAAGACTTGTAATATTGTAACAGCATCATTAATCTTATTTACAAACTGCCTGCAAATTAATGCCTGTGAATCTTATATACAAAATACATTAAACATATTCATTCTTTCACCAATTATTTATTGATTGCCTACTAAGTACCCTGCAGTACACTACATCAAGTTCTCTTGATACCAAATGAACACACGACGGTTACTTGCTTTGTGGTACCCATTTGAGGAGAGAGCTAATATTTACTCTGGTATGTTCTTTAATAAAGATGTGATTAAGATGGGTCTTATTGGGGAAGGAGGCTTTGGTTTGTATTTTGGGAGCTCAAGGAAGGGTTTCTTCCTTTGAGGAAGAGATTATTGAACCATATCATAAATGATGAATTTACCAACATGATTTTTTTCTTATGGTCATCACAGATTAGCTTTTATAAAAGCTACTTACTATAACACCCTGTCATCAAAACACGTTTTGCAGATATTACCCTTCCAGCAAGTTTCATTGATTGTCAATGTGTTAACATATAGAATGGTATTTTATCAATTGCAAGCAAATTCAGATTCCTCCCATGGGGTAATACTGGCTTTTCTAATACCCAGATGGCTTGCACGCACATCAGAACTTCAGGTCTTTTTGTAGTAGTGGTTGTTGTTATTTCCCTGATCTCTTCCTCAAACAGTTATGAAATGTGCCAACCTTACTTTTGGTACCAGTACATGCCCCCTTTCCAACTCACTCAGTACAACTTCATAGTAACATAGTAACATAGTAACATTTTCTTTCTAACACACCATCAATTGTTTCATGTACTATTAAGGAAAAAAAATTGCAATCAAATAATGACACAGTGCTTTTTCATCACACAGCATTTTAATTTTACACGTATTGTAGGGACACTTTTAAACTTATACATAGATTTTTAAAATCTTTTATCACTCCTATGTACAAGTTAAAGGACAATATAAGTGAAATACATTCTTTAAGGTATTCCTAAAATGTTTTCACATTGAGTCTGTCTCTCAAGGATCACGTTTTGACTCAATCATTGATGTCTACGTTTCGTATTGTTTTGTTTTAAACACAACTGGGCCATCAAGAAGCATTTGCTGTGTAGCATTTTTTAAGAATGCTCCATGACTATCTCTGGGATTTTTTTCCCCAAGCTGCTGACCTTCCCTTAGCATGTTTTGATGCAGATGCACTGGCCTATGACCCCCACGGACAGTGAGTGTAAGACACATCGCCATTTCAGAGATGTTAAAACATCAAATGATGAATCAATGATATATGACATAGAATCAAAGACATACGATATTACTTGATAGCTCCTAGAGTGTTCTTGCATACCTTGTGTCTCTTGAGCATTGTCATAATAATGTAAGTCAGGTAGGCATTGATTCTTATTTTAGAAGCAAATCCTGGATGTCCCCCAAAGCTTATAAGAAGTGGAGTTGGAACTATGTCTGGTAGAACTGGGATATTTTATTCATAACCCAAGTCTCTTGCCACCAATTTATGCTACTTTTCATTATGCCTCTTGGATATTCATAGCCCTACACTGTGATTCTTAACCTCCTACTTATCACTTACTCGACCATTGTAAAATTTTATCCAACAATTCATAAATTATGATTTTTGAAAAATACTGATGTTTCAAGATTTTCTATTTTTTCAAAATCAAATAATGGTTATTTTTATCAATTTTCGGGGGGGTGGGAGAACCAGCTGTCAGATAGTTTTCAAAATCTTTTCGTACTTTGTCTTTAAATCCAGTTTCTGCCACCATTTGACCATACTAGAACCTTATTTCATGTGGTATTGAATTTGTACAAAACATAGAGTCATTTTCATTTTAAGTAACATTTCAGGGTGTTATGAGAAAAGCTTTGCTACAAGTGTTTCATTTCTTGATCAAATACTAAAATCTTTTTTTTTTTTAATTCATTCTCCTAAAAGGCTGCCCTTTTCCAGGGACACAGATGTATTGGTGGCTCAGATACGCTGATCCCTGCTAATAAATTGGCTAGTTATTCTGTTGGACTCCTTGGAAGATTCTCAAGGAGTGAATTGAAGAGTGGGAATTTGAGATACTCTATAGGCCAATGAAGGAGTTGGTTTTTTGCTAGTCAGGCTTTTTCAAGTTTCCTCAGTTACATAATGTGAACGAGACATTCTAATTTTAGGATGGCCCTACCTGTGATCAACACTTTTTTCCAGTCCGTTTTGTGGGGGAGTAGCTCGATCCTTCATCAAAGAACCAAATTTATAGGTTCTTTTTATCCAGGAAATAGCTGATGCACTTAATTAATCTTTCCAGGAAGCTAGGCTGACTCTCACTACTTCAACACATTGAATGTGTAAAGCATATATAATTTAATCCTGTTTGAATGATGTGTGGAAGAGAATTGACATGAAATAGCAAGAAAGCTCTGAAGTGAACTGAGCTATATAATTTGGGCATAAGCATTCTTAATATCACCTTTAAAGGAACTTGAAATGTATTTGATGGTGGAAGAAATTTTGGTATAGGTTTGAAAACAATAAACAGCATCTGCTGGCTTCTCCATTTTGATTAAAACATGCTCAGAGGGAAAATAGTGGTTTGTCTGTTAAGTCAAACACTAATGGAACATTTGCTAAAATAATCTATTTAATTTGGACGACATTTGGCAATAAAGTGCACTCATTGGGTCACTTGCCTCTATTTTGATCCTTCAGAGTTAACTGAGCACAGCTAAGTCTAATATGGCAATGGGATCTTTGTTAAAACCTGGGCATATGCATTTCTCATGCTCTATTGTGTTCTACTCTGGTGAAGAGAGATAAGAAACAGTATTGTGATGGCATTAAGGTTTTTCATTGACATATCTAAATACCATGAGCCTGAACTGTCGCATTTAGTCATATCCTGTTTCTGTATATCTTACGGATCAAAGGCATCATGACTCAAAGGCCCAGGTGAGTAATGAGGATTAGTGATATTAATCGAATCATCACAAAAAGAGTTGGTAATTAGTGCTCAGATACTCTGCATATGCTTTTTGAATTTGCCTACAGTAGTTACAATACTTCTGGTATGTGAAACAAAATAAAACCAGTAGTTAATACTAGGAGAAAATAGTAATACCTTTTATTATCACTATTTACTATTTTTTAAATTTAATTAATTAATGTTTTAAAAGATTTTATTTATTTATTTGAGAGAGAGAGAGAGAGAGATCACAAGCAAGGGGGGAAGGTAGAGGGAGAAGCAGACTCCCCACTGAGCAGGGAGCCCCATGTGGGACTCAATCCCAGGACCCTGAGATCATGACCTGAGCCTAAGGCAGATGCCTAACGGATTGAGGCACCCAGGTGCCCACTATTTAGTATTATTTCATAGAAATTAGACAAATTGTTTTATAATTCAAAGGTTTTTATTTCTAAATTGTTTTACATTTTATGTATGTATGTATGTATGTGCATGTGTGTGTGTACAAATATACACACACAGTACTCATCCCTTCCAACACACACACATTATAATGGACTCTGTGTTAACATCTACCACTTGCAGTACATTATCAGGCAAGAAGCTAGTGGACAAAGGCAAAACAAAAACAGCTACCTTTCTGTTTCCTCTGGCACCCTGCAAAACCAGAAGCATCATTCACGCATGTATACTTGGAAAAACTGACCTAAATATGCTCTTCCAGAAGATATAAGTGATTAGATCATCGTGTTGAAAGCCTTCATTGGTTTTGGGTTTTTGTACTATTAAAAGAACTGCAAAGTGATGATTTTTTTAGAAGCTTATGTCATTACTGTAGGCTGAGATGGTCTTCCTTTTATTTTTTTGTCCATCAAAAAACAGAGTCAGCTCAAATACCACTCTCTTAAAACTTTCCTTTCTTTACCCTGTTTCTTAAACTTCTTTGTTAGGACTTAGTTCATCTGGGTTTGAATATGGTTGAATTTTCAAATGCTCTACCCCCTGTTAGACTATGAGTTTCTGGAAGGCAGGGGCCCCATCAGGTCTGGGAGCGACTGGAGGCCATGTCAGCGGAGGCAACGTTGGAGGTTGTTTACTGGAGAGGACAGGATGTGTGGCAGAGGTGACAGGGCCTGCAGCAAAGGAAAAGTTGCCAGCAGGTCTACCAGTGGCAGGAGTTGCAGAAGCAGAGGAGAGGTAACAGAAGTGAAAGCAGAAGAGAAGTCATGTCCATCCATCAGGAGCAGACTCAGATGCTGGAATACATTCCCAGGTGTCCACCCCCATCCTGGTGACCACCTAGAATTAAATTTTTGATAAGAGCATGTAATTTCAGGACACATTCTCTTTTACTGTGGAGGTGTCACTTGACATCGTTTCTCTGGATGAATCCTTTCTCATCTCTAACACTGGATGTCAGAAACAAGAGTTTCCCAAAGATCTTAGTCCAGGGTCAGAGAATGGAGCCGTTAGGTATCAGAGATTAAAATGTCAGAGATGATCCCTACACACAAGTTAATTGTTAAGAGACCATTTCTCTTTTCTTGGCCAAGTATTCCCAGGGATTAGCAAAGGGCCAGGCCCATATTTAGACCTCAATAAATATTTGTTAAGTGAATGATTGATGATAAATAATATTTATTTGGGACTTATACTGTCAGACATGCTGCAAAATACTTTATACAAATGTTGTGTCATTTAATAGCAATTACTATTATTCCTATTTTATAGAGGAGTAAACTGGAACTTCAAAGATTAAATAATTTGTTCAAAGTTACACAGCTAGTAAATGGCGAAATTGGGATTTGAACCAAAGAAACCTATACCTGGTATATTATCCTACCTCCCTATACTGGAAGCACGCAAGAAGGAATGATCAAACATTCTACAGTTGCATGAGAGACAATCATTCCCTAGGTTGCTGGTGCTCCAATGGTACAAAAGTGCTTAATGCATGTGCAAAGGCTCAGGGCACTGCCCATCTTTATAGCTCATTTATGAAACAGTAATTAATTTTTGCTTAATTTTTTCTTGAAATTAGATGGAATGTTCTATCAAAATCTTCCAACTTTATTTTTAACCTTAACACATCTACATGATAAAAGGAAACCCAAGATGACAACTACTTCAGCAGAGAATGGTAAGCAAAAGACCAGATGCTACATATTTTCAACTGCAAGAGTATCACTGGAAGCCAGCTGTATCTTCTAAAATTTCATGATGTCATCATATGGCTTCAGGATCTATTTAGTTGGTTTATAATCTTATTAGCTTATCTCTGCTTCCAGCCATGCACTAGGCTTTAATTGCATAGGTTTGTTTATAACATTGTTAGAATTAGAGCTCTGGTCTCATATTTCATGCAAGATGCATATTACTGGATAGCACACAAAAACTTGCCACCCTGCATAATACCCAGTGACCCGCTATAAACTGATGTCACTGTCCCATTATTCCTAAGAGGTCATCACTTCCTGGCATCGAGCTATCACAAAAGTGACTCAGAGTTTTTGATGTTGTTCAACTTTTCCCAAAAGTTCAAGTCTAGGATGATGATTTCAAAGTGTGACGGCAGCAAAGTGTTTCAATTCAGCAAGTTTCAATGTCACAGTGAAACTGACCATGTTTTCCAGGCATCAGTTACACTGCCAGCTTCAGAGAGATTTCCATTATATTAGGGATGGAAATAATTTTGCATTTCCCACACTTCTACTCTGAATTTCACTGTCCCATTTCTTTGCCCCCCCACCCCCCAATTTTAGTCACCTTTTTATTCACTCTCAGAGCCTTGTTCTGTCACAGGTCAATATTTCCTATTACAAAATTTTAGTTAAGCCACTGTCAGATATTTTCCCATCGATCCCGTTTTGGGGTCTACCACTTTCTAAATTTCTGAAAGGGAAACCATTAGCATATTGCCCAGTAGAAGACCCTACTCCCTATGGCTCCACTAGATCCTGGTTGGGTCTTTGTAGCGAATGAATGGCAAGTCATCTCCGTAAGACAGGACCGCTATCTGTAAACTACTGGTTAGTCAGATAAAAATGAAACCATCTTTCTTTCCCTTAGTGCCTTCTATGAATAAAACCTATTATTCAGGATTCTTTTCTGTGCAATGGAAACTCAATCCAAACTTTTTTAAGGGCAGAGGGAAACTTGAATTGATTAGCTTCTGTAACTGGGAAGTCCGAGATAAGGATGGATTTGGATGGAGCTGGTTTAGGCAAGAGCTCACCCGGTATCCTGCCGCTCTGGATTTGTCTCAGTCCTCTTGGCAGGACGGGGCTCTGAACTTTTGGTGTGTTTGCTTCATTTACAGCTTTGTTCTCAGCTTCATTGACAGAAAAAAGGTGGTGGAAACATTTCCTGACTTTAGATTTCCCAGTGTGTAGTCCAACACAAAGGGACAAATCTGATTCTCCCAAAGGGCAATATAAAGTCCCCCAAATCAATGTTACTGGCTCTGATTGGTCTGAAGTGGGCCATGGCATCTTTGGGAACCAGTTACCGTGTTGCCAGGAAAACGTGATCCTTTGATTGGCCAGCTCCGGATGGTCTGCTAGCTCTGGAATCAAGGTAGCATTTTTACATCAGAGACCAGAAGAACTGAGACTAGGGGCCAAGAATGGATCTTCAAGTAAATAAATTGGAAACAGTTATCAGAATAGAATGAAGGGATATTGGGCACCTACTAAACAATTCGTGGCCCCTGGAGTGCCATTTCAGTTCTTTGTTCTACTCCTATCTTTATGTTCTGTTGTTGTTTTCTTTGATTACCAGCCTGAAACATCTCGTTTTGACACCTGCTACTGTATTTGCATCTTCATTTTATATTACTCAGTTTGGGGATAAATGTTGGAATGGCGAATGAATGAATGAATGAATGGCCAGTAAGCAGCTAAATAGTCTTTTACGTAGATAATATTTTTTTTGTAGCAGAAGAGAAAAACCAGTAATTAGTAGTAAGTAGAGTGTATAGATGTGAAAGAATCAAGAATGAAAAAAAAATAAATTAAAATTATCAAAACCGCTCATTTTAATCACCAAACTCAACTTCTTCCTCATAAAGCCTTTTTATATGAGCAATTAACAATAACAAATAAATTTATTCGAGTTTTGCCTCCCCTTTATGACCATGCCCACTGGAGCTGTTAATGGGCAGGAAAATGATTAAGAGGCAGGTGGCAGAGGAGCTAAGGATGTGAATCAAAGAGTCTAGGTAATGCACAAGCTCAATAGTGAGTGCTAAATAATTGATACCTGGTGTAGATAATGTGCAGGAGACAATGATATACAGAGCAAAATACTATTGTTACTAATGGTCTCAGGTTACCAGCTTCCATACACCAAGAATGACTATATTCAATTCTTACAATGTTACAACCCATGTTTTTGAGCCATTGTATTCTAAAATGAATTCTCCTGGAGGCTTGTGGATATATCTTGTTCATTTGGTAAAACAGCCATAAGGTGACGGGGCGTCTGGGTGGCTCAGTCGGTTAAGCGGCTGCCTTCGGCTCAGGTCATGATCCCAGGGTCCTGGGATCGAGCCCCATGTCGGGCTCCCTGCTCGGCAGGGAGTCTGCTTCTCCCTCTCCCTCTGCCTGCCTCTCTGCCTACTTGTGCTCTCTATCTATCTGTCAAATAAATAAATAAAATCTTAAAAAAAAAAACAAAACCAGCCATAAGGTGACAAAAGAATGGGTATTAAATTCTGTCACCTATTTACTTCAGCAAAACCATCTTATATACCTATTGACTTGTTAATAGAATGTTTTAAAACCAATAATATCAGCATAAGAATTTAAATTCTAAGGGCAGACCAAGTATACGGGAAAGTAAGTCTCTCTCTCTGTCCCCCAGCTATCCAGTCTCTCCAGAAAAACCCACTCTTCCCAGTTTCTTACGTATTCTACTACAGACAACCTAAACCTTTACAAACATAGGTACCTCTACAAACATAAATTTATTATTATATACTCATTTATAAACACACTGTTATGCATCTTACTTTTTCACTTATTACGTTGAAAGTTTATAATAGTTAAATTACCAAAAAGATCTTAAAGACCAAATTTCTAATACGAATTCTACCATTTGGAAGATTGCTATGATAGCAGGCATAAAACAATTAAACCAAAACACCCCCCTCACAAGTGAACACATAAAAAGAAATGCAAAAGGAAAAGCAAGTGTGAAAATAATTTTTATCTATTGAAGAAGCAAATAAGAACAACAATAAAATAGTAATAATGAAGCCTAAATTGCCTATAGTCAGTTGCTGAGGCCAGAAACTTGGTTATATTTTCTGATTTATTTCTCTGCTTCATTTACATTTAATCTTTCCCTAAGACCTGCCCTGTCATCCTCTCAAATCTACATATTAAATGTCTTCAGAGGATATAGCTCGTTTGCAACCAGATTCCTGACCCACAGAAACTGTAAGATAATAAATGTCTGTTGTTTTAAACCACTATGGCTTGGGGTAATTTGTTACACATCAATATATAACCAATACACATCTAATAGAAATTTGTTTTTTACAGGCATGGTACTTTTAAAGTTTATAATTGATGACTGTGATATTTATTTAATCTTCATTCTTCCCTCCCTTTTAAACTGCATACCCAGGAGAGCATGGTCCTTGCATGTTTGGTCCCAAAGTATCTGTAGCATCTATTGTAGTTCATGAAATTCGTATGTTGAATAAAAGAATGAATAAATGAATTGACATTCTGGATATGTTACCATTGGGAGAGCAGAAACCAGTGTAAGCTTGTCTTCGGCAGGCAAGTTTATCACTTTATATGAAAGATCTTAACTATGCAAATTCTTTGACCCAGCAATTCCATTGTTAGGAATTTATCCTGGAATATAAAATTTTAACCAGGATGTTTATTGTAGCTGTGTTTATACTAGCAAAATAATGTAAGCAACTGTGTCTAACAATAGAGGATTAAATTATGGTGTGTCCTCTGTATCTATTAAAAATCATGTAGAGAAAAATATGTATTAATATGGAGCATACTAATTATATGTTGCTGAGTAATGTAAGCAAGTTAAAAATCAGAAATGTAACAATAGCTCATGTTCACTGAGTGTTTTAGCGTGTGCCAGGCACTGTGAGACACATCTTTCATGTAGGATATCATATGAACATATATATGCAGAATTATCATGTGTGTGTGTATATTGGTGTGTGTGTAAGGATATGCCATTAAAATGCTTACAATGATTATCTCTGAAAGGAAAGGTGGGATTCTTATTTTTGCTTTTGCTCCTTTCCCTCATGTTTCTACAATGGGAAGAAAACTAGGGCTCCAAATACCAAAGGATAGTTGCCAAATGATAAGGGTCACAGATACTGAAGCTAGAAAATGGAGCCAGATAGACAAAGAGCAGAGCAATAGATCAGGATTTAGGCAGGGATCCAGGACATGCCTAGAATAAGGAGCTATTGTTAATGGTTCTGCTGGGATATGCTACCATTTTTTTAAGATAGGAATCCTGTAAAGTCTGGGAAAAACTCTGGGTAATACCTTGATTAGGCACTGACATGATCTCACCTGTCCCCCCTGAATTGTGTTGGTCAGTTACAGTATGGTCTGAAGGTTCCCCGGTCAGAGGAGGTCTCAGAGAGTTGTCTGCTCTACTATAACCTGCTGTATTGTGTGGTCTGGTATCTGCTTGGTGCCGACTGCCCAAGATTTAGACAATGTGCTGGTTGAAGGGTTTAAAGAGCATAGCCCATGTCCCCTATCTACTCTGGTTGCCTTGGCTGTTCTTGGCTGCAGTGTTTAGATGCCTTGTCATTATTTGTCTGGAGACCTGACTCAAACTTGGCATTGATTGCCAGAATTTCCTGTTTTGTAAGCAGTATGGATTTCAGGAAGGACCAAGTTTCTAAAGATGTGGACACTGAGATTTCTCCTGCAAGGATGCTCTTGTAGCATCAACTGGGCTGGTGGTGGAAGAGGAGGATAAAGGTCAATTTCCAACTATTGGAATGCTGAAGGCTTTTCCATGGGTCAGATTACCTATTTCAGTTCGCAAGAAGGTCTTGTTGGGATGGTCAGAGTGAAAAGGTAGGGTGTGAACCACTGTTTGTATCTAGAAAATCATAGGAATTGTTGGACATCTTTGATTGTCCTTTTCCTCTATGATTAGTGATATTTGTATAATTGTACAAATTTCACTTCCAAATTTCTCAGTATGTTACTGGCATTGATGCCAAGATGGTATATTCACATTATGTTTAGAATAGTCCCAATTAGTTAAGAACGGGTGGAAAGGAGCTCCCGGATATCTATCAAAATGACAGTGTTTATAATTTGCTTTTGTCCAGAATCCTTAGACTCAACTCTTGGAACACTTAATGGAATCACAGTGCATTTGAAAGTTTGAAAACTGTCTTCCATTTGTCATCCTCTGAGATCAAGAGTTCAGTTTGCAGATGCTGGAGTCAGATGGATTCAGGCGACCCCCAACTCCTATGGAGCTGATTCAAGTATAGGTAAGGGTCTCAAAAGGGAATTTCATTAAGGCTATGGCAGATGTAGACAGAAAAAAAAAAAACACAACTTTTCTGCTATTTCCCAGAAGGGGTGCCATAGAGTATAAAGAGCTTCTTATACATATCTTTATCTACATATCTTTGAATATGAACAAAGTGAAAGTGCTTGCTAAACAAAAACCTGTACAAAATAGTTTCCCATGCCTAGTTTGTGCTACCAGATTTCCCAACTTTGAGCTCTCATGGCCCTGCCTAATCCCATGGGAATAGCTTCTTTTTTTTTTTTTTTTTTTAGGAAAATTGCTGGGTCCACTGGATCAGTGCATGAATAAAGTAGTTATCTGATCCCTCTGAGTCTATCAGGATTAGAATTGGATGTGGTTCCCTTATAACTCTGATTACATGGGATGCAGTGTGTCTCTTTGTCCTCTTCACCTAAGGTGTGATGAGGGTATGAAAGAAGTCCTGGCTTGCTTCCATCTTCAGTGCAGCCTGAAGGCACTCTCTAACCTTTAAGTTTCGTCCTCTAGTGCTACAGTCTATAGGTACCAGGCATGAAGATTAGCTACAGCTTCAAGGATCTTGCTTGGAGAATGGGAAAGAGGGAGAAAGGATAAGTCCACAAGGTTCCCTGGTCATGAACAGAGTGGGTAAATGATGCTCAGACAAGATTGGCAGAGATGTTTAACCAAAGAGTCAATAGAAGCATTGTTAATATAAAAAAGGGGTCTTTGGTTAAGCCTCTCAGTAGAAGTCTTTCAACCCATTCAGGAGAAAACACTATGCGGTGAAAAATTGCATGTATGGACTGAAGAGCAGGTCAACAGACCACCTGAATTACTTCTCTTAATCTGAGCACAAACTGGAAGAAAAGAACCATATATAAATACAAGTATTTCCAGGGCACCTGGGTGGCCCAGTCTGTTAAACCTCCAACTCTTGATTTTGGCTCAGGTCATGATCTCAGGGTCATGAGATCGAGCCCTGCATTGGGCTCCATGCTGGGCGTGGACCCTGCTTGGGATTCTCTCTCTCCCTCTGCCCCTCCTTCCCACTCTTTCTCTTGAATAAATAAATAAATAAAATCTAAAAAAAAAAAAATGCAAGTATTTCCTTTAGTAAACATGCAATTTTTTTTTCACAAACCCAAGTGGTAGCTAAAACCTAACAGTTTATTTGTGAAGCAATTAAAAGTTAAATGACTGTTCCACAGAAAATCACTGTGTCAGAATTAGATCTGAAAGTGAATTCCCAAATATCTAATATTGATTCTTCTACCTGGCTAGATTATTGACCGTCATATAGCTTATATTTGTCTTATTGATCTAAGTAGGATAAAAAGAGATGAGATTTCCTGGAAAAAAAAATGGCTATTTCTTTACTATCAGTAATTTTATTTGACATCTGTCAACCCAAACCCACATTTGTTTTTAGTTATTCCAAGTTACTAAAAACTATTATTTTTGTGCTATTCTTTTGGAATGCAAAACCATCGATCTTCCTGAAAACATCACAATAAAGCATGTATGGTCAACCTTTCCCATGACCCAGCTCTATCCATCTTGGGGAAAAAAAAAAAAAAAACTCCTATAAAAAAGATCTAGGTTATTATCAAGAAAAATGGTTCTTCAAAGCTCTATTGATTGCCAAAAAAACTATTACTGTGAAAAAAGAAATCTTCAACTACTCCTAAAATAATTGACTGGACATGTGTTATGTGTGACCCAATGGCACTAAAAAGAATTTCATTTAATCAACAAAATAGATCTTTCACATAAAAATTGGCCTCCTATAATGACATACAATAATCACCAATTTTATAGTGGACTCCAGTATTAAAGAAGCCCTTCTGAAAGCAATTGGCTTTTAAGTGGTCTCTCTCTCTCTCTCTCTTTTTTTTTTTTTGACATCATCAGATTCACTTGCTGTCCAAACTAAATTGTCTTGGTCAGTTGCGGTATGGCCAGATGTCAAATAAAATGGGCAGAAGGTCCCTAGGACAGAGAAGCTTTCAGTGAGGCGTCTGTTCCACTAAGCCCTGCTGGTTTATATGATGAAGCATCTGCTTGGTGCTGACAGCCCAGGATTAAGACCTGGTGCAACTGGAACATAAAGATGACCATATGCAACTATTTGGAAGAAATTAAAACAATTTTTTTAAAGAGTAGATTGAGATTTGGGAACCATTGGCTACAATTTGAACAGGTCACATTTTTTTTTTCTTGGCTTTGGTTTTCTTATCTAAAAAATGAAGGAGGAATTGAATTAGATAATGTCTAATTCCCTTTTCACCCCTAAGACACTATGCTTTTATTAATGCATGCTAATGCCTATTAATACATTAGTAGATGACAATGTGTTTATGTGTGTTCATCTCTTGAGACGTTTTCATTTGCACCCAAGGTGAGATCTCTTTTATTATGACTTTCAACCTAAGTTCTATTTTATGAATAATTCTTTCCATTCAGTTTTAGCTGGTCTAGTCTTTCACTTAAAGTAATCAGATATTAATTTTTTCTGAGCAAAAATTATTTCAACAACAATAAAAGTGAAGAAATGTGGGATAATAGCTTCTCCCCCGTCCACAGAAAATTCTTTGAGAACAAGACATTCCTGACCCAGCTGAGATTTCTGGTGGTTTGTGTAGTGAGGGAGGAAAGAAGGAAGGGATGCTGAGTACTTGGAAGTGACTGGCAGTCCACAACCATCCAAAAGCAAAGAAATGACATTAGAAAAGCTGTCAAAATGAGAACTATAAAAACATATTGTCTGTCCTCAAGCATTATAAACAAATAGTTTAAAAAGAGTACTTGCTATATCAAAAATCATGATTATCCATTATTGCTCCTAAGCATATTTGAGTAAGTTTTACAAAACAAGTGTTTACCTTGTTTTCTCATTATCTTGACCCTGAAATTGATTCTGTGTCTACATGTGGCTATTGGATCAATTACTTTGAGTCGAATCTCTGTCTCTCTTTTTTTTTCATCTTGATGATTCAGTTATGCTTAGTTGATCACATTGGTAACTTATTCAACTTGATTCAATGAAAAAAACATTGAAATTACAAAATCAAGTTTTTTTTTTACACATAGGTTTTCCTCCATATAAACCCCAAATCGAGGTCCACTTTGCATCCATTTATTTAAATTTATTAAAATTTCTCTAGCTTTCATGACTACAGACAATGGAGTATAGCTCTCAGGTAAGCTGGTTTCTTTGAAGATTGCCAAAGGATTGCAAAATTGCCTTTACTACTGAACAAAGTTCAACCCATCTCTAACTTCATTGCCTTCTTACACACACACACACACACACACATATGCACACACACATTAGGTAAAGAAATACCTATGCAACTCTAAAGAAAATTTGAGAAAATTAAAAGAAAAACAAAATTTACTTGTAATCCAATCACTCAACCATTAACATTTTAGTTTGCTTTTATCCTAGTCTTTTTTCTAATATGTAAACATAAACACACATACATGCAAGTACAAACGAAATGGTTGCTATCTGTCTTATCTATCTACCTATCTATCTATCTATGATTCTATTTGCATATATGGATATATATATACATATATACATAGTAATATATATACACTTTATCATTTTTTCCCTTTTTATTTCTTGTTAAAATTTTCAATATTGTCATGCACATATCCCTATATTTATTAACTAGTGTTCAAAAACAAGATTTTATAGCCTACATAATATATCATCAAAATATTGACCATGGTTTGCTTATGTATCTCTTTGTTATTGAACATTAAAGGTTTCATTCAGAATTTATTTCATTTTTGGATACTGTTCCAGGTTTGCCTCTCTGATCAAGCTTCTACCTTAACCAACTATTTACACCCTGATTTTCATATTTTTATGTTCAATAGCTCTATTGCTTCCTTGACCATAATCATCTGATCGAGGCCAGAGTGGAAGAACTTCCTGCTGTCATTTCATTCTGATGACACCATATCCATGTAAGAAAACAACTCTTCTCTTCCAAATAAACAGTTCTTTTCTCTTTAGTGCCCAACTCAGTGTCTTCAAATATGTAAATGAGAAGAAACCAGGTTGACCCAGAAAAAGGAAAAAGAATTGGCGATTTCCTTGGACTGTTACCTGGTTTATAGAAGGATCCACACCACCTCAAGCTTGTGGTTATCTCTGAAGAAGAGGGAGGAAAAGGAATAGAATGAGACATGGTATACCATTCTATTTCTTGGAAAGAAAAAACACTGGAAGCACATTTGGCAAAATGATCATATTTGTTACATTTGGGTGGTGGCTAGAAGAGCATTTGCTTTATTAATCTCAATACTTTTCTGTAAAATGTCATGGAGAGGAGACTGAAGTGTTTGTTTTGGGTTGGAGGGCAGGGAGGGAAGCGGGAACTGAGAAGACTCAGTGGATGGTGCGGGGTGGCAGGTGAGCCTGACTGATGGCTCAGGAAATGGCCCTGAAAGGGAGCGGGCATCTGCCCAGGAGGACTGAGTGAGCAGATATCCAAAGGATGCTGGAGGGTCCTTTTTGAGTGTCCAGCCTCTGGTGGTGCAGCCTTCCCTAAAGGAGAACTTCCTGCTGCTCTCCTCAGGCCATAAGACAAGTGCTCCTCTTCTCAGGACTGAAGAGGACTTATACTGACACTTTTTATTTGTCACAAGCAAGGTGTGAATGACATCGACTCTGGTCTCTGTATGATTTGCCAGGTGGACATCTCCCACAATGGTCCAGGATGGCCGGAAATAGAAGGGCCCTGTCATCAAATGCAAATGTGGTTGGAAAGTGCATATATCGCTTGCATCCCCCCTCCCTTCCTCTGCCACTGCCCCAGGGCCCTAATTTTCTATTCTTAAACCTGGTACAGCTTAGACGCGTGTCCTCTAAAGTTAGTAAAGAATCAAATACAAAAGCCATTTGTTGCAAAAAGAAGTTGTTTATCTTCTACACAGTGTTGGCAATGAAATGGGCATTTTGCTCATCTCTAGTGGAATGGCAGATTGGGACAATTTGCCAGGAAGTGTCAAGTGCCTTCAAAGCACTATACTTTCTGACCTAGTGATTGCTTATCCTAAAGAAAAAACCAGAAATGTGAACAAGTTGTTCATGGAAGTGCTATTCATAATACGGACTATTAGAAACTGCTTAAATGTCCCACAGTAGTAAAATGCAGGCTGGTGCCATTAGATCCATAAATGGAATAAATATTCTACAATGATTACAAATGATAAAATCCTTTGTGATCCTTAAAAAATCATAGTATGGAAGCATATTTATTTGCAAGAGGAAAATATTCAAAGTATACTTTAGTTCAAGGAAAAGAGCAGAATACGGTATACTATATACATATTAGTTCCAATTTTATAAAATACATATGCGCACATATATATATATGTATGAGTGAGAGAGGAAATATTTCAAAATGTTATTACCTAGGATTTTTATTTATTATTCATCATTTTTACTTTGCAAATGTCCTACCATAAACATGGTTTACTTTCTATAATAAAAAAACTTTGGGGAAAAATTGGCCACCAAATTGTAAACGTTTTGCAGTCTTCCCTTCACTTTTATAACAGACATGTCATGTAAAAGAGAATTGGTCCAGGAGTCAAAAGACCAGATACTATCTTTCTTCTAACATTTGATTTGTGTGTCTCTCTGGCCCACAGGTTTGTCATCTGTGAAACTGGATGATGATACATACCCCAGCTAGGGAGTTACTGCTCAGCTTATGAAGACCTTCAAAATCTGTGCTTACTTTCTGGTTTTAGCTTTCTCTCTTCCACAACCCCCCCCCCCCAACTTAGCATAGTGTATTGACCCTGCTACTGTGAATCTCATTCTCCGGCTCCTTCCCTACAAACCCTCCACCCATCCCTCATGAAAAAGCACTGCCTTCTCCCACATGCACTTACCATGGGGCACTGAATTGTTCCCATTGCCCCCAAAGACTGTGAGCTTCTTGAGGTCAGTTACATCATTTTCACCTTTATCCCATTAGTGCCCAGCTCAATTCCTGATGTACTGTCAATAAATACTGTTTAGTGAATGAATAAAGGAGAATATGTATCGTGAAAGCAATTTGCGAACTGTAAAGCTAGAAAATATTTCTTATGTTACATATGGAAAGGTCTTAACGTTAAGTGTACATTAACAAAACAATGCAGTATGTAGAAACTGAGTAACAAACTCAAGGTTAGAATGTCTGTTTGTAAATTTGACTAAGTATTCTGGAGGTTTTAAAATGAGTGAGAAAGTTTCCTAGCCTAAACCACAAGGGAAAGTCAAAACAAACTTAATCCTTTTGAGATAGAGTTAAAAAGAAACCCGCTAGGATCCACTAGGAATAGTATATAATGTGAAGCTCTTAGAAAAAATGAGCCATATTGATATGTAGTCAGAAATGCTTAGCGGTGCCACTGTCATGATACCATGGTTGTTAAGCATCCTCACAGTGTCGAAGTGCAAATTAGAGTAAAGCCACAGAGTGGGGCCACTGCTGCCAGTCTGTTGCTATGAAAGCTAATATAACACGGGGATACACTTGCCTACACCACTAAGCATAAAATGCTGCGGTGGCCAGCAAGCCATCTAGAAGCTCAGACTAAGCCAGACCCACAGAAGTCTTTGTCCCATTTGGGGCTCTCTATTTTTTAAGTGACTGAGAAAGTTGGAAATGAACCAGAGAAGAGCAACAAAAATAATTAGTGTTGGCAAATGGACCTATGGGGAACAAAAGGGAAAAGAACTCGGAATTATTTGAGCTGGAGAAGAAATTGCTGCAGGGTGACCTCATAATCATTTTCAACTGATGAAAGGGTATTATAAGGATAATAGGTGTCGGGGATGAAGGGTGCCAATTAATTAGTTTCCTCCTCACTTCCGTTTTTCAAGTTTCTGGAACCAAACTGAGAACAGACACAAGCAACCAGGTAAGAATTCAAGGCTAGAATCAGCTTTGCTACTCCCAACAGTCCTGGTTTCTTGAGCTGGAGGGTGTGGCTTGGGGCTGAGACCCAAGTAAAGTTCTATTACTTTGCTTACTTTCTTTCCTCCATTCACCATGCTATTTCCACTGTTCAACTCCACAAATCTTAACTCAAGGCCCAGGCAAGGAAAGCACTGGGTCTACAAAGCAAGATGCTTACCCATGGACCCACGGTTGTTTACAATCGACCTCACATGGAGTTCAAGGCAAAGAGAGAGCCAACAGATGAGGCCAGGCAAGAACAATGATTTTGCCCTAATCTTACCAGGAAGAAAAGCGGTAAAAATACACAGAGAGAGATAGGAAGTGTTCTCCTGTGGCGTTTCTTCTCAGGAAGGGAAGCTCAAGTGTTCTTCACTCTATAGCAATAGTGGGGAGCCGAGTGACAGCACTGCACCTCCCCTCAATGACTGGAGTCAGTGATCCCTGCTTTCTTTTTTTTTTTTTTTTAAAGATTTTATTTATTTATTTGACAGAGAGAGACACAGTGAGAGAGGGAACACAAGCAGGGGGAGTGGGAGAGGGAGAAGCAGGCTCCCCGCAGAGCAGGGAGCCCGATGCGGGACTCGATCCCAGGACCCTGGGATCATGACCTGAGCTGAAGGCAGTCGCTTAACCAACTGAGCCACCCAGGCGCGCGCCCATGATCCCTGCTTTCTTAATACATAGGCCAATTTACCAAAAGGAAGATTTCTCTTGAAATCAAGAATGTGGAACATTCCTGAGAGAACGACATAACTCTCTGAAAGAAAGTTTAAAATTTTCTCTGGGGAACTTCTGGCAATTGCAATCATTTGATCAACATTATTCTAAGTGTTATTTCTGTGTAACATTGGTTCCACAGGATATTAACAGGTCACGTGAGAGAGAAGTGTTCTGTGGTCAAATCTGTTTGAGAAACACTAGGTTAAACCAAGTTAAGTCTTTTTCTGTATTGAAGGTCAGAGTAAAGCTTTTGGTATTATAATATTTATTGTGAATCTCCATGTTTTCCAGCATCTTTCTTTTTCTCCCTTTAAAGGTTTCCTTTTTGGCAGAGTGTATAGCTTGGTTTTTGTTTCATAAAATACGCTTTGGAAAACGTAGCCTTAGATGGTTTCATTAACTTAACGTGGAGACAGACAAAAAAATTGGATCTCATCTACAAGCCTCTTCTAGCTCTACTATTTCATGACTAAGTTTGGTGCAATGACTCATCTTATTACAAACTGTAATCACAACCTTTCACCAAGCTTAAACCTAGAAGCGATTGGTGCAACTTTTTTAATGGAGATGAAACTTGGACTGCATCTGGCTGACTACCTCTCCTTGGGAGACAGTGTGGCTTTGTATGAACCTTGTGTACTGACAAAAACATGGAAAAACACATAATCCAAATCCGTTTACAAACGCTTTCTGCGTTTATCTGTATTTAGCAGTGACTTCGTTATTGCTCAGATGGTGAGCATAGGGTGTCAGTGAGCTTAAGTTTACTATTGGACTGTGCTACTTTATTACCTTGCCATTTACAGTTGGATTATGCCTTGACTTAGGAGGGGCCCAGCCAGAGTGAGGCTAGAACGGGGAAAATTCATGCTTGCTTCTTCATGCATGACTTTCCCTATAGTAACATCATACCACACTGGAGAAGAAAAAATGTCCTCTCACAAGGAAAGGATATTATTAACCGAAAGGGCCCCTGGTATCTGCTGTTTTTATTTTATATAAGGAGCCTCGTGACAATTTTCAGATTCTGAAAATGTTTCCTTTGAAGTTTTCTGTTCTTACGGATAATGAAGTGGCATCTGAAACAACATACTCCATTCAGTGCAGGGCTTTGGCAGGAAGTGGCTGATAGAAACTGCTTCCATAGGCAGGGAAACGTGCTGAGGCTGCACTTGACGGTCATGGAAGGAGCACTCTCTCAGCTGCTCTCAGGGTTTTGCAGCTTGGTTGGTTAGTCCAGAGGATGGTAATTAACAGATCCCTTCAAGGGAAAGAATCGCTTCGCGAAAAGCAAGATTTATGAGTAAATTAGGAGAGCTTCACAATTCAGGTGCCCCACGCAGCCTGTCGCTGGGCATGCCGACTGCTGTGTGACTCAGTGGCATACCCGAGTGCCTTGGAGAAAGCCCAGAGTCTCATTTTCTTCCTTGTGCAGAGCTCCAAGTTTCTTAAAGTCACTCCGCTGTCAGCATATGTGTGATCATCTTTTACAAGAGAGCACCGAGAACGAGAGGACATATTATATTTCTGGCTCTGACGTGCTTGTACTGGCTATATCGTTTGGAATCTGCCATTTGGGACGGACGATTTATCAGCCACTTTGTCAGTGCTGTCTGTAGGGAACTGGGTATGAGGGCTATCTTGGACAAAGTGATGAGAAGAGGCAGCTGATGGATAAATTAAAAGTCAAATAGGATCAGAGGCATAGGTAAAGTCTGGCCACACAGTACTAGGAGGTGGGATAGCCAGATCTGCACTCTGAAGTTAGCCAGAACACACAGAGCTAAATATACACATATTTCTGTTGCCCACTAACCCTCAAGCTTTCACCTACTTTGCTGAAAAACTTAATGCTTTCAAACAAAGCTACAGACCCGCGGCGTAAACCATGTCTCCACAAATACTAACCCTCCTGAGCAACTAGAATTCATCTGGTTACCAATGACCTGGAATAAATGAAAAGAACTGGGTCATGCACTGTCCTCACACAGCACTTTTTTTTTTTTTCCAAATAACCGCAGCAAAGACGACCCCCACCCCCCCGCCCCGCCCCGCCGCCCCCAGCCCAGGCCGGGAATGTATTAAGGAAATACAGCTTATTCTAGGACTTGAGGGAAAGACATGATTTTTTATGTTGTGCTATAAATAGCTCCCTGGATAAATAAGAAATAAGATGTTGCTTTAAGGGCGCCTGGGTGGCTCAGTCGTTAAGCGTCTGCCTTTGGCTCAGGTCATGATCCCAGGGTCCTGGGATGGAGCCCCACATCCCCCTCCCTGCTCCGCGGGAAGCCTGCTTCTCCCTCTCCCACTCCCCCTGCTTGTGTTCCCTCTCTCGCTGTGTCTCTGTCAAATAAATAAATAAAATCTTTAAAAAAAAGATGCTGCTTTAAAAAAGCAAATTAATCTTTTTCTTACCCCCAAAGACTTATAACCTATTCATGACAATTGGTAGAGAGCAATAGCCTCCAAAGCCAAGGAGAATAACCCAAACAAGCTGTCCCAGTAGGAGGTTTTCAGGACTCTCAGAGAAAGGGTAAACATGGCTAAAGAGACCACAGCTGGCCAACTGTGCCCTATGTAAGGAGAGATGAGGACAGAGGGTAACATCGGGAAAGACAAACATGAGGATCACAGGATCCTTCAGGTTCTTCAAATAGCAATCATTGTGATTTTAATGGTTATGCAAAATGAAGACAGCCCAGGGATGAGCAAAGGAAACGAGTAGGCATTTTGCAGAGTAGAACACATAAATGGCCAATAAAGATAGGGGTAAAATATATTTTGTCAACCTAACTAGTTCCTATAAATAAAGTAACAATGAGATCTCACCCCTCATTCATCAAGTTGTAAATACAAATGGTCTAGGTCCAGGTGCCCAATGGCTTGTGGGGAAAAAGACATCCTTGTACGTTCCTACAGACATGTGAACTGTGCAGACTATCCTGGGAAGCACTTTGGCAAATCTATGTCTGTGTATACACACCGGTACATTCTTCTGGCTCAGCAATCCTACTATGAGACACTCTACTCTGTAAAAACAAAAGCACCAACATATAAGATGCCCATTGAATCGTTATTTGTGAGAGCAACAAAACTGGAAACAGTCTGAATACTCATAAATTGTGAATTGTAAATTGTAAAAGGTGAATTATTGAATAAATTGTAGGACATTCATACTAGGGTTTATTGCACAACCATTAACAAGAAATATATTAATTTTATCCTAGTTGCCCTTGACGGAGTTCAGCAATGTGTGGCTAGGTGGGAAAAGCCAGATGCAGAAAAGTATGTGACATATGAGTCCATTTTGGAGTAAAATATGTAATACATTTGCATATGAGTGATCAGCACAAAGGTGTAGATGGAAGGGGGAAAAAAATAGAGGGGAGGTAAATAATGTATAAAATATAAAGTTGTCCAAGTGAAATCAGACAGAGTACCTCATAATTTCATGTATAAATGGAATCTACAAAAATAAAACAAATAAAATGAAACAAATCCCAAACTCAAAGATAAAGAGAACAGAATTGTGGTTGCCAGAAGGGAAGTGGGTTGAGGGTGAAATGGGTGAAGGAAATCAAGAGATACAAATATGCAGCTATAAAATAAAGAAGTCATGAGGATGCAATGTACAGCGCAGGGAATATAGTCAATAATGTTGTATTAACTTTGTATGGTGACAGATGGTACCTAGATGGTCCCTAGACTTATTGCGATGATCAGTTTGCAGCTTATACCAATGTCAAATCACATCGTACATGTGAAACTAATAGAATAGTATATGTCGATTATATTTCCATAAAAAATAAAGTGGCTCATGGTATTTGGAGAATCATATGACTATGACCATATTTAAATAACAGCATATAGGAAGCTATAATAAACAGAGATGTTATGTTAGTCACTGAAATGTGAATGGGCCTCTGAGAGGAGAAACTTCAGGTAAATCTCTTTTCTATCCATTGCTATATTTCTTCTCACAAGAGCATGTGTTTGTTTATTTTAAGAGTTCATTTATTTGACAGAGAGCGAGAGCGCACAAGCAGGGGTAGGGGTGAAGGGAGAGGGAGAAGCAGACTCCCCGCTGAGCAAGGAGCCTGATGTGGGACTCGATCCCAGGACCTTAGGAGCATGCCCTGAGCCGAAGGCAGACACTTAACCGACTGAGCCACCCAGGCGTCCCGAGCATGTGTTTTTTTAATTAGAAGAATAAACAAAGACCTATTTAGATTCAAATAACACTTTTACACACCACCTCACTATTGTTTCTATACAACGTTTCAAACGGGTGAGTATGGATAGTGCAAGTGACCAATGAAGGCAGTGGGAGAGAGGCTGGGGAGAGGAGTGTTTGAGCCAAAATGTGCATTCTTTTTATTTCCTACACTCTGGATCTATTCAAATCTCGTCTCCTGCCGAGGGATTCAGTGCAGAACTAAAATATGATGACTTACTTGGCAGCAGCAAAAAAAAGAGCATTTACTCAAATGCAATAAAGATAAGCAATAAGTTTCAGTGATGCATATAGTATGTTCTCTGCTTGCCTGCTTATTCTTTCTTCTCTCAGCAGAAGTTCAACTGAAAATAAGCTCAAACAGCAATTCGCCAAATTAGCTAGTCACCTCACTTGTGACCAAATCACAGAGAGATGCTGAACCCCAAGCTTTCGCTTCCTGGAATATATGCAGTTTGAAGAGACTTCACTTAGCAAGTAAAGGGGTAGCCTAGCCAGTGTGAGTTCTCTGGAAATGAAATGCAGAAATAATCTTTGTGCAGGATACCCACACATAATATCCAAGGTAGCTCTCCCCAACTACCCACCTCTCAAAAAATGGCAATACAAAAAAATATACTTTTCCTCTTTTTCCTGTCCTTTTGCAACCTCAAAAGAAGGTAAAATAATAATTGCATAGTAAAATCCTAAAAAAGTAGTAGGAAGAAATAAAGAGAAGAGAATAGAACTTTGATAAAGTAGTGGCTGGATAATCAAGAATTTGATATATGATACAATCAACCTTTACCCACAGAGGCTAGGGGTATTTATTGTTTGTTTGTGTTTCCTTTCTTTCTCTGATTGGTTCCCTGATTGTCGGTGCTTGGTACTATGAACAGCTCTGAATCAATCATTATGCACAGAAATTACTATGTGTCCTTTGGGATCTTCTGATTGGCTAACATGAAGCAAGTTCCTTCCTCTGGAGAAAGAGACAACGCCTTGTGAGCTAATCCATCAGGAAGATGGGCAACTTCCCCAAAGAAAAAAATACTAGGCAAACCAAAGTATTAGCTGTTTGCTGTATTGAGATGCTCTTGATCAGTAATATCCTCAGTACTATCCTAATGTGACATTTTTTTCCTACTCTTTCTTTTAACATTTTTGTCCTGTACAAGCAAAATAATTGATTTTTTTTCCCCATGGGGATCCAGAGTGAGGATTTTACCCCATACATTAATTTTGAAAAATTATTTCTAGAGGTATCTCTTCTTTGTTTTTCTCGTTGGCCATTGGTAGCACTGTTATATACTCTTGGAAAGGTTGACATGTGATTCTTTACATGGTTCATGTAAAGAACCATGGTTCTTTACAGTGGTTATGGTTCATCCCATAAACCACTTTTGTATGTTATTAGGAAAATCAAATCAAAATGTTACCCTTTAGTACTCTCAGTTATCGATTAAAATTCTCCAAAAAAATAAAATAAAATAAAATTCTCCCATAAGATATCTCTCCAAACAAACACAAAAATGCCTTTTCTTTTTGGAAATTCACCTTAACAATGAGAACAGGTGCCTTTTCCAGACGTCAAGCCACTCCTCGAACTGCCTATATTTTCTGTTGTTGTGTAACAAATTGCCACAATCTTTACAGCTTAAAACAAGGCACACTCATCTCACAGTTGTGAAGATCAGCAAACATGTGGACACAGCTGGGCTCTCTGCTCAGAGTCTCGCAAGGCTGAAATCAGGGCATTGGTCTGCCTGGGCTGTGCTGTGGAGACTCTAGGAAGGAATCTACTTCCAAGCTCATTCGAGCTGGCAGATCTCATTCCTGTGTTTGTAGGACTGAGGTTGCCATTTCTTTGCTGGCTGTCAGCAGGAAGCTGCTCTGTTTTCCTAGAGATGGCCCTGCATTCCTTCTGAGCTGGCCCCCTTCCTCTCAGAACCAGCAATGGGCACTGAGTCCTACTCATGTTTGAGTTTCTGTGGTGTCCTCTTCTGCCACCATTTGGGGAAAGCTCTCTGCCTTTAGGGGCGCGTGTGACTTGATCAGGACCCCCGGGACAATCTCCCTTTCTTAAAGCCCACTGGGCCGTGTAACATAACATAACACAGAAGTGATAACTCACCAAGTTCATACTTTCTGGAGATTAAGGAGCAGGTAGGACATCTTTGGAGACTATTTTATTTTATTTTATTTTATTTATTTATTTATTTTTTAAAGATTTTATTTATTTATTTGAGACAGAGAGAATGAGAGACAGAGAGCATGAGAGGGAGGAGGGTCAGAGGGAGAAGCAGACTCCCTGCCGAGCAGGGAGCCCGATGCGGGACTCGATCCCGGGACTCCAGGATCATGACCTGAGCCGAAGGCAGTCGCTTAACCGACTGAGCCACCCAGGCGCCCCTGGAGACTATTTTAGAAATTCTGCCTGCCACCTTGCCTCTTCCTCCTCGTGCTTCAAGCCAACGTGCTTGATGCGTGTCCAACCGGTACTGTGCTGAGAGCTTTATAAAGATTATATTTACAATATCTCTACGAGTTGGGACTATTGTCAGCTTCATTTATGCATAAGAAAACAGGCTAAGGCAGCAACGTTCCTTGCCTGAGGTGACACACCAGCAAAAGGTGATGTCAGGATGTGAACCCAGGCCTGACTCTTGTGATGTTATTCCTAACTACTTCCCTGGTTAACAGTAACCTCTTCTCCTCCTAACAGTAACCTTTTAAAATAACAAATTATAAAGTCTCCTAATAGTAACCTTTTTTTTTTTTTTAAGATTTTATTTATTTATTTATTTGAAAGAAAGAGAGAGAGCACAAGCAGAGGGAGAGGGAGAAGCAGGCTCTCCGCTGAGCAGGGAGCCCGACCTGGGACTCCATCCCAGGACCCTGGGATCATGACCTGAGCCGAAGGCAGACCCTTAGTGAACTGAGCCACCCAGGCGCCCCTAACAGTCACAGTTTTTTTTTTTTTTTTTTTTTTAAGATTTTATTTATTTACTTGAGAGAAAGAGAGAGAGCATGAGCAGGGGAAGGGCAGAGGGAGAAGCAAACTCCTTGCTGAGCAGGAAGCCGGATGTGGGGCTTGATCCCAGGATTCCGGGATCATGACCCGAGCTGAAAGCAGCCGATTAACCGACTGAGCCACCCAGGCGCCCCTAACAGGAACCTTTTAAAATAACAGTTTATCAACTTCCCTAAAAATACCAAAGTTTTAAAATTACATTTAGTTCATATTTGATAATACTAGTTTTAGCTACAGTATTTCATATGAACAATATATAATAGACTCAAGTATGTTGTAAACCTAAAGAAAATATTGTAATTTTCCATAATAAGTAAAATTTGCTGTATTTTAAATGCAAAAAAAGGAGCTATTGTCATTTTCATGACAAGCATTTTGAATTGTGTTTCTAGTAGAAATGGTCATTTGGACCCAGCCAAAGTCTCAATCGCCAGATTATCTTGGAGTGTGTATTACCAAAGGCACTGCTTCAGACCTCTGGGCAGCCCCTTCAGAGAAAAGGGGCCCCTCTGGGTGGATAAATCAGAAAAAAGCACTGTCTTCTGGGCTGACACTTGGGGACTGAAATCTGGATGGGCTTTCGCTACCACCCACACCCTTGGCAGAGTGCCCTCTGCATGCACAGCCCAGACAACCAGAGGCTGAGGCCCACTCTGAGCCATGCACATTCTCCAAGCCCCACCTTGCAAATAGCAGTGCTCATTTATAAAACTGCTACACACATTATGTACTCTCTTGCTGTGGGCCTAAGCTGCTGGCTTGTGCAGGATCAAATATCTTCTCAGTGCCTTCCATTAGATCAAATACTGAGGAGACTGGCCCAAGATACCAATGAAATGTTTTACAAATTACACAGCAGCCAAAGAAATGAATTTTATGGGTATCAATTTAGAGACTTTTGCACCGTATCTTTGGTTTAACTTTTCACATTAATCTTTTCCATTTTATGATTAAATATAGAAACACTGAGAGGGAAAAAAGTCAGAAAAATTATCTTTTGGGTATTTCTAAATTGCCCAGTTTACTTTTTATAACCCAGCCTAAGAATTAAAACCCAAAAGACAGGAATAAAGGATTTACTGTGTCTCCTAGTCAACAATTATAAACACTGTCATTCAAAAGTTGGGCTGTTTCTTTGCATTTAATGTAGAATTTATGAATTCCCATAAACCATTCATATTTCACTTAGCACTCTTTTGAGTCTTTAAAGTACTAAAACATTTGTTTTAATGCAGCACATTAGTGTCAGGATTTCCAAAGTAAGAGGCTAAATTACTCATTGTCTTGAAAGGAAATAATATTTGTTTTCACTTTTATGGCAGAAGCAGTGACGACAAAAACCAAAACCAAAACAAAACAAAAATTTAAAAAAGTCATTGCCTCAGAAAATACATCTCTCTTTTCCAACACCCACAGTTTGTGACTTTCATTTACAGTGTTTTGCTTCAAATCTCAAACTCCATTATAACAGTCAAACATTTGGAATATGAGTCCCCCAGGGCCTGGGTCAAAGTCCAGACCAACAGATTGGTACTGTTGTTCACGGGGCAGCAATAAAAACTCAGTGACTTGTTATAACATTCAGTACTTAAACCTATTTAAAGGTCTGATGTATTTGTTCAAGGTAAATCTTTTTCCAAATTCAACTTTTATTTCGTGACACAAAAAATTTCCGATTTGATTTTTAAATTCTATTTATTTTGTAATTCCCCTTTAGAAGCAAGCAGTTCATTATTTCTCTTTTCACTAAAAAACAAAAGACTCACCACAGTGCTCACCATAGAGGACACCATCAGCCAAAACTATTTCACAGCTTAATCATGAAACAGATCCAATGTTGAAACAATACCGAAGATTCATTCATTGAAATGGAAGACACACACTGTATCATTCTGAGGTTGGAGAAGCATAAATTTGTTTTACCAAAAACCTTAGTTGGGAGAAGTTTGGATCCTACACTTGACAAAGAAAACAAACTGAAATCATGGATTTGTAAGCCCCTCCACAGAAGCCATATAAGTCATTTCCTGTGATCAGTCCATAGTTAGATTAATCTTCTGCATCTTCTTCATTTGCTGCAGTGGGTGTTCAATAAATATTGATGCTCAGAATACTGATGCAAAAGTTCTGTCAGCTAAGCACCATCAAAGAAAGGCTCAAGAATCCATGAGTCCAGAGAGTAAATAAATATCATTATATTAGCATCCACTTGATGAAGGGGTCTAATTCTTTGTTTTTCTTTAGATCAGGTGAATTGGAGATGGTACAGATTTCCGGATGATAAACATCCAGACCAAAAGCCAGTGGACTTGTCTAGATTATACATCTCTACTGATTTAATTTAGCAACTAAATGCCAAATATGCACATTGTACTATGAGTGGTTTCAGGCTTGGTTTTTGGGTTTAAGGTGCATGCCGTGTCATTCCTTGGCCTCTAAGATGTAGAAGGTAGTGGAAAGTGGGCAGTATAAATTTTCCTTCTTTTGTTAGCATTGCTTTTTCTTTCCTGTTTTCATCTTAGAAGCTGTTTTAGTAAACTTCATACATTATATTTTTTAAAGCTAAAGAGAATGACTACATCCTGTTTTTTGACGGTTTTTGGTTTTCATACTACATTGGCAAAGAGAGATATGACTATACAACTCAAGTGGAAGATCCCTCTACTGTCTGGATAACTCAAGAGTGAATGCCAGCAGGCCCAGTCCAGGGAGGAATTAAGCAGTGTCTCATGTTCCTTAGTTTTGTGAATTCAAGTTCACACAGTATTATGCAAGGTTGTCATTGGTCCTATAAATATATATATTTTTGTTTATTGTTGCCTTTGGGATTATTTTAAAAATCCACAAGTTAATTTATTTCATGACCAAAAAAATTATACTCTAGAAAGAAAATCAGTAAGTTGGCATGAAATTCTCAGAGGGAAAAATGTATGATATGAAATTGAGTTGTGACTTGAAAAAGTGTCTGGTAGCATTCACTGAAGCTAATTAATGAACCAACAGATAGACCAGGTTCCAAAATGACTAGATGAGTGTTTTTTGTTTTTTGGTTTTTGTTTTGTTTTGTTTTTTGGCATCATTCTCCCCACCCCCCTTTTTTAAAGATCATATTTATTTATTTGAGAGAGAGAGAACACGAGCTGGGTGAGGGGCAGAGGGAAAAGCTGACTCCCCGCTGAGCTGGGAGCCTCATGCGGGGCTTGATCCTGGGACTCCAGGATCATGACCTGAGCCGAAGGCAGCTGCTCAACTGACTGAGCCACCCAGGTGCCCCCCCAAAAAGGTATTAAAAGTACATAGTAATGCAAAATGCAAGTTTGGATTTTGTTTTGACAGTCTCCAAGTCCAAGCTCACTAGCTACCTCAATGTTAGTTCAAGAAAGGGGATATAAATGATAATGGAGAAACATAATTAGAGTCATCATGCCAACTGCCTGTTTTGATGATACAAAAATCAGCAATATTAAAAATACCACTTAAAAGGAAAACTGTCTTTCATCAATTATCAATCCTGGCGGCTAAAAATTGTTAATTCCATCTAGTGTTAGAAACGTGTTGTAAAATCTACGAAGTGTGACCTCCGCCCTTTTGCACACTATCACTTCCTTTTTTTTTTTTCCTCTTGTCACCAGCATTGTCAATGGGGATGCGACCACTGCCTCTGACAAATGGAACACAACCCATTTATCTGGGATGATCCCTTCTCATTAAGGAAATTTTTTTTTTAAGATTTTATTTATTTATTTATGAGAGAGAGAGAGAGAGTGTTTGTGTGTGTGTGTGAGAGAGAGAGATCATTAGCAGGGAGGAGGGGTAGAGGGAGAAGCAGACTCCCCAATGAGCAGAGAGCCTGATGTGGGGGGACTGAGTCCCAGGACCTTGGGATCATGACCTGAGCCGAAAGCAGACGCTTAACCGACTGAGCCACCCAGGTGCCCTAAGGAACTTTTATATCAGGGATGAATAATGGTAAATAAGAAAGGAGACCAGATCACTCCAAGGATGGCACAGGAGCTCAAAGCTCAGATTTGAGTCTGACTGCTGGACAGAAGAGCTGTGGACTTTATATATATTTTGATATTTCCCTTCTTGAACTAACATTGAGGTAGTTAGTGAGCTTGGACTCATGAACTGTGTAGTTTGCTCATCTCTAAATTGGGAATAATAATAGTACATGCCCTTAGGGTTAATGAGAAGATGAAATATATTTAAATATGAGAAGCACTTAGCAAAGCGCCTGGCACACTTAAGTGCTGTATGTATAGCTTAGCATTACTCTTACCATTATTATTTTAAGAGAATTTGAGAAAGCCACTATGAGTAACAGAATATAATATTCTATCCATATTAAACTATGGATAGCAGAATAACTTTTTATATCAGCTTCCTACAATGTAATAAGGACAAAATTCATTATGGATGAATTCCAACAAAGCTAAGAACTCCAAACGAATGCAGATAGAGGTTTTCTCTAATTTAGATATTTCTCCTTCACATGATGTTGATACCAGCTATCCCTCACTTATTCATTCAGCACATATGTTTTGATCACCTATTGTATGCCAAGCATTAGACTAGATGTAGGGGATATCATGATAAACAAACTCTCCAAATGAGTGGACCCTTTTGTCAGCTGATGGGTAAATATTTACCATGGAGATTGTGGTTCATGGGGTCAAATATGTCTAGATTTCTGTAATGTGGATCTTAGGGAACTATAAAGGTGCAAGTGCCTGGATACTGAAAACTAAAGGTACCAAAAAGTAGGCAAGATGTCACAAGTAGAAGGAGGCCAAAAGTGAACTTCATTAATTCAAAAATGTGCTCAGATCTGTACCAGAGAGGGGAATAAACGTTTCCTTTTCCATTCTCTCTTTCTTCTCTTTTCTTATTCATCCTGGGACCCTTTTGTGACGGTGATTCCTATGGTTCTGGGCTAAACAGATGGACCACATAGGCGTACATGCAACGCCTGAGTGTTCTAACTATGACGTAGAACTTTATTTCTATTTTAGGTGTTAATGCTCTAAACCACCTACTTGCAAATAACATTTTTTGGTGCACAATCCGTTTGCCTGTTAGAGTCTGTATTTTTATCATTGTTGTGATAATTTTCTGGTTCTGATAATGAGTGTCATGAATGCGGGAGAATAAATGTTGATGTTTGCATTTTCTTTACGTGTCCTATGCTCATTTTCTTCCCTGTGTACTTATTACGTAGGTTAAAGATATTAACTTTATTTTCAACAGTGAATTGCAAAGTGACTTCAGGGAGAACAAAAGGACAGATGGGTGGTTTAAACTTGAAAAGAGATTAATTTTCATGGTTTCAAATTGCAGTGAAGAGATTTGCACCTAAACGAAACCAGAGAACAAGAGTGGAACGTGGACTATTCCTTTCTCCATAATTTGCTACCACGATGGGCCAGTGCATGGCAATAATTTCAAATGTAATCCTTGTCTCCTTCAAAAGGAAAGTGCCAAGTGAGAAATGAAATACAAAAGTCAATATGTTATTCTGGGCAAAAAAAGTTTTCTGGAAAATTCTAATCAGCAAATTTGTTGTAATTTTTTCTTATATTAATCAACAATGTAGTTACTCCAAATATAGCCTTTACCTGGTTCTATTAGTCTGAAATGATAACTCAAGTAACTGACAACAAAAGTATTGTGTAGTTTCTGTAAACAAACCAAATAAACACCACAAAATGCTCAATTTATGATGTTAAAATGATGTTTGACAAAGCAGCGGTACTTAATGGTCCTTGTCATCTAGCTACACTGAACTAAACCACTAATGAAGTAAAATCAAGTTTTCTTACATAAGAACTTATCTTAGAAATATTTCCTTGACTTTCTACAGAATTTTCCTGGTGCTGTTTGGCATTTGGTTTCTGCTGCTAGCCTATCCTCACTATGTAGCTCTGAACTAATTTTGTGAACGACACTGAGATCTCATAGAAGTCTTTTTATGTACTCGCTTCCAGAACACACATATGAGCACTGCAAAATTTCGTATGTCCAGATGTCTCTTACACTTTCCCTTTGACTTACAGCTGAAGGGTTGGGAAACTTTCAGAAATGATCGGCCATGCTCCCACCGCAATCCCTGTTCTTCTGGCGTCTGAGGCGGAATGTGGACGACAGGAGGCTGGATGAGATAACCACTACCTCTGTTCAAAAATAGCTTTACTGTTCCAGAGATTTTTGCTTGCTCATTACTCTCATCAATGTAGTCAGATTCTTTCCTCCTATGAGTTGACATGAACACTGAGAAATTGAGATTTGGTGGGAAAGGAAGGAGAGGTTTGTGTGCGTGCGTGTGCGTGCGTGTGCATGCATGAGTGTGTGCGCATGCACTCCGCACTGGAGGTATTTAATAGCTAGAAGATGGTATGAAGGAATGGCATTATTTGAGTTGAGAAGAGAGTAGGGGCCCAATGATAGGAGATGGACTGAGAAAAGAGGGATCAGAGTGTCAATGATCAGTTATATCCTTGATGTTTTCTCGAGGCTTTAGGCGCAGGAACAGCTTTGAAAGCCACTGAAAGTAGGAATGTCCTCATCATCAGAATTATTCTAACATATTTTGTTGGGAATATAGCCCAAAGGACATAGAATAGGGATGGAGACTGTATTTTGCCAGTGGCAAATAAAATAGTCAAAATGTTCTTCCTGACAAGATGGAAATAATCAAACAATCATATTTGATTGGTTCTAAATGAACTGACCGTTTTGCACCGTGTGCATTAATATTTATAATCTATGGTACCAGACATCTGTATAAAATGTGATGAACTACTTATTAGCTATGTACTGACTTTCCCCATGATCTCATCTTCATGCTCAGACTGAAATTCCCCAGCTGTGACTTACAGAAATGCTTGCTCATGGGCTGTGTCATTCTTGCTCCTTGTTTTCCACAAGTATTGATTAAGCACCTACAGCGTTTTAAGGAATATATTCAATACTAAAGATAAGGTAGTGAACCGAGTGCCCTTTAAAAATGAATAGTCTGTGGAAGGCAGGTATTAAGCCCCGCCAGTTTTTACCAGTTTTTACATGTACTAATGTGTGTGTGTGTATATATACTTCTTTGTGATTTGTCTCCATGTAAAGATCTGTGTAACCACCACCACAATCAGGGTACAGAAGCATTCCATCATCATAAAGATTCTCCCTTGTGTTTTCCCTTTAAAGCCTCACCAATGCCTCACCCCTGTCTCTGTTCCCTGGTAACCACTAATTTGTCCTTTTTCTCTATAGTTTTCTCGTTTCGATAATGTTCTATAAGTGGAAATCTATAGTATGCAACTTTTTTGAGATTGGCTTTTTTCACTAATCACAATCCCCATAAGACCCATCGAAGTTGTTGCACGTATCAATAGTTTGTTCTTTTATATTGCTGAGTAGTATTCCATTGTATGGATGTATCAGAATTTGCTTAACCATTAACTCACTGAAGGACATTTAGGCTACTTCAATTTAGGGCTATTATAAATAAAGCCTCTGGGAACATTTGTGTATCTCACTGCGTTCTGAGGAATGAGAAAAAAGCTGTTGTGGCTCTGACACAAAATGGGGCTTCTTGGGAACCCAATTATGCAAAGCCACAAATCCTTTCTGGACATGGTCTTTAAAAATGCAAAAATGAATGAATAAATAAGTAAGAGGAAACTGAATGTAAACCCAGAGTGTTTTTAGGACTCTGGACTTTTGGTGGTAGATCAGATATCCAGATGGTTGCCTTTTATTTTTCATTTTTTAATCTAATTGTTTGAACATAATGAGGTGGTCAGATTTGAATACTAGTTTACAGATGGATAAGGGGTACTCCATACTTGAGATAGCTAATTAAGACATAATCTCTAAAAACAGGCTTATAAAAACTTCTCTTCCCTCTGTTCACTGAGAAAAACTTATATTTAGCAAAAGAATTTTATTGGAAGCATCAAATTGAAAACTGTCAGCTCAGATTCTATAACCTAAGGAGGATTCTGCCTAAGTGGTGTGTTGATTAAGAATGCAGAAAAACAAATTGAGAAAGCTCAAGTATACTGGGTTTTCTTTAAATCAGCAGGCATAGCATAATGGGCTATGAGAATTCTGATCAAACCAAAGGTCTGCAGAGAGCGGGTGGTCTCCTGCCAGAGGAAATATGGTTTTGAAAATTAAAACTGTTACCTATTTCATTCTTATTCGCTTTCTTGTTAATATTTAATTCAATAATTTTGAGGGAGGAGGTGGAGACCACTCAAAGGTTTGAGTTCCATTTAATGTGAGATGAAGGAGAAAACCAAGGAGATTTTAGAATCAAATGGGTCCTATCTGATTTAATCCAGTTTATCAAAACAGTTGTTCCTAGGGGGTGTTTTGCTCATTTGAACCTCTGGGTCTCTGAGCGTTTCCTGTCCCTATATTGCAACCTTATCTTCTCTTTGCCAACCTGAATTCTACCAGTTCTTCATGGTAGAGTCTAAGCTCCTCCTATGAAGCCTGCCATTGAACTGATATCTTCCTTCACTGATTTCCTGCTCTAGTTCTAGGAGCTGTCAAATTGTTGCACGTCTCAGTCACATATGCCCAACCAAAGTAATCCATTTAAATATGAGAGTAAAATAACAAAATACAAAGTTTGGAAAACAGGGAGGAGGGTGGAATGGAAAGAATAATAATACTATTACCCATACAGTCCCTTTCAGAAATCTTTCAATGTAATGACGATGCTCAATGTTCAGAAGAGTGAAGTGAAACAAACATGCTAATACATTCTTGATAGGTATTTTAATTGGGATTAGCCTTTCAGGAAAACCATTTGAGCATTTGAAAGTTTTTATGTGCATGGACCCAAGAAACCCACTTCTATGAATGTTTGCTGAGAGAATCATTAGAGATACAGACAAAAAGTTACATATAAGATTATTCTTTGCAGTATTACTTGTGGTATGGAAAAATGGAAGTAATCTAAAAGGGAATTTAATAAATTAAAAATGTCTTTGCAGGCATTACAATTAAGTATTCAAATAATATTTAATGACTTGAGAAAATGCTCATATTGTAATAGAAAATGGGAATACAGAGGACACATAGCATTATGTACCCTGTTCACATCACACCTCATCAGACCTTTCTCTTTTTCCTCTTTGCCCCCTTCTTTCAGCATTTTGCAATAAATATTTTGCATCCAGGAAAGGTAGGGATTGCTTTGAAAATTCACATTCTGGTTTCCAAATCTAACATGCATCTATGATTAATTCCAAATAATTGGGACAAAATACATTTAACCCTAAACACAGGAAATCTAAAAACTAAAGAGAACAAAGTTAATCTTTCCTCAGATGTTCATTATGCATGTCAATTATTACTGTGCTAGTTACTGATAAAATGACAAATCAAACCAGCTTTATTGTGTCATTGCCTACATTGTATATAAAGCCACATTACACATTCCTTGCATGTTGCCTTGGAAATAATGTTGTACCCGTAGCGGAGTCTTATTTTAGCTCTTGCTCTATCTAGACATGGTTGTGTGACACTGGAAAGCTTTTCCTTTCTGGATGTTAGTCTCCTCATCTGTGAAATGAACATAAATGGTTTGAAATGGTTTGCCATCTTCCCAAGGATAGAGAAAGAGAGAGAGAGAGAGAGTGTGTGCACGCTTGTGTGTGTGTTGAAGTTAATAAGATACAAGTTTTCAGTAATAGGTGAGAAATTTGAAGCATATCATGTCTAAAAACTCTTTAAGACTCAAACTTTTTTGACTGTGTGATTTCATGATATATATATATATATATACATATATATATATATATATATATAGCCTCCTGCTATATTGCTTATCTCTTTGTAACCAGTGGCATGTCTTCTACTGAATTCCTTCCAGGTGCCTTAATGAGCACAAATGCTTGTGGATAAAATGAAGTGCTATCATGTTGGCAAAGGCTTAAAGGTTTGAAAATACCCAGTGTTGTAAAGGGCACGAGGAAAAGGCATTGTCAAAATCTGTTGTTGGAAATGTAGATTAATTTTGGAGGGCAATTAGGTAATAATCTACACAAATTTAAAATGCATATACCCTCCAGTTAGCCATTCTACTGCTAAGAAGATCCTACAATTATACTTGTAAATGTGGAAAGATTTATACAGAAGGATTTTTTTTTGCAATATTCTTTATAATAGAGAAAAATGCATAAAACTCAAAATGAGTACTAGATATATATAGTACAGCCATACAATGGAAAACTATTAAGCCATTCAAAAGAATGTGTTGGATCTGGATGTACTGAAATGGATATTATGGTAATTGAGAATAGCAAATTAAAGAGCAATTTGTGTGGTATGACCTGTGTAAAAAGAAATCTGTGTTACATAGATGTGAATAGAAAAAATTGGGGGGGTTGATAAGAGACTCTTAGGAGCAGTTGCCTCTAGGGAATGGGACTGGAGGATATGTTTTGTTCTTATGTACTGCATAAACAATTTACCGTGAGTATGCATTGTTCCTATAAAAATAAAAGAGTAATCTCACCCATAAGATTAGAACTAATAAAGAAATCAGCAAAGCTGCAATGATCATTGTTGTGCTAGATATATTTCCCTCTTTTGCACTATTTTGTTTGGGGAGACTCCCAGGAATGTAATGCTAGCTCATTGGATATAAAAAGTTATACATCAGATTGTTTTCCAAAGAGCTGTACCAGTTGGAGATACGACCAGCAGCATATTAGAGTAATAGTTTTACTAGTGTTATTTGTAAAACAATTGTTTCTGTTCATTTAAAATGCAAATATAAAATTTAATTACTGTTTTAATTTATTAGCATTTTGTACTACTGCTGTTCTGATTTATTTTATTGTTGATAATTTATGCTAAGGAAAGTTCTTAAATACAAAAACAACAGCAACAAACAAACAAAACTTTACGACAAAAAATTTTATTCTAAAAATACCTATAATAGTGAAAAATTAGTAACAACTTAAAATCCATGAGAAATAGTTAATTATGGTAGGTCTACTTCTCACCAAAGGACACTTAGTTTTTAACTATATATGTCAGTAATATAATAATGCAGAAGCAGGTTATACTTACAATGTTCAGGAAATGGAAAAAATTAACATATATAATTACTAAGTCATCAGAACTACATAAGAATTATATATCCATTCATTCATAGACTAAACAAAGGAAGGAAAGTCATTACAATGGTAAATTGGGATAAGTTTCATTAAAATGGTAACAGTGAAAGACATTTTACTCTCTATTTAATATTTGTTAACTTTTTTCTTTACTTGATAGATACACATACATTCTTTTAAAACTCAGGAAATTACCTGACAGGGTTATTTTTAGAATTAAATTATAAAGAGACTATGTAAATGTCTATTGGTACAGGGTCAAGGTCAGCACTCAATAGAGGTTAGTGGTCCTTCCATACCCACTACAAAATAGATAATTATACATTCCATACTCTGTCTCTTTTATATGTTGAGGAAACCAAAATTTTCTGTCTTAAAAGTGAAGATACGCCCCTGTATTGTCTTCTTATCCTCTTTCCTCAGCCATAATGGTAATTTTATACACAACTACAAAGAAATACAAAACAAAACAAAACAAAAATCTTCTCCAAAGAATGCAGAAAAATGTAAAGTAGAGTATGTATTGCTCCAGAAAATTGCCAAGATGTAAAAAAGAGAAAAGTTTATGTTGACAGTCCCACCATATTTGAGGAAGAAAGCAGTGATATGGATACCACTATTTTGATAGATGATTGAAAACACAATTTCCCTTTCCTCTATAAAAGGCATGACTGGTGATGTTTGAGTGAATGCCATATACTGACTCATGGAATTGGGAATTGTACTAAAAATTGTTAAGAACAAACTAGCTTCAATTTTGTGTTTATCAAAATTAGCATGAAGGGATTTTAAGAGTTTAATGATCTAATTTTAGAATTATTTTGATTCAGAAATTTGCAGTTATTTTTCTAAAATATGTGAAACTGCAAAAAGAAGCAAAAAATTGTATTTGGGGGTAGGACCAAAAATAGGAAGAGTTGGGGGGATTGTTGAATAGGGACAGCCCTTCCAAAATATATATGACTATCAAGGAAATTGCTGAGCAGTAAGATAAAGAATCAATCCTAGAGTCTGAAGTTGATAATCTACAATATGGTTAACTTGTCTAGGAAAAATCAAGGTATAGCCTATTAGAATACATGCATATTCCATTTGTTGAAAAGTTGATATAGAAAATCTGAAATTTCCCATTACAATTTAAGGGATGATTGAGCTCCAAAAAGAGCTCCAAAAAGTGTATCCATCAACTATACACTCCATCTATTTCCTTTGATTCATTAGCAGTAAACTTTATTTGTAGCATAATCACTTCTTCCTGTATTCCAAATGCCCATACTGCTTTCTTTACCTGTTTCCTATCATTTTGTATACAGTATGCAAATGTACTAAAATTGAAATATGGCTTAGCAATTTGTAACACTGTGAAACCTTAAAATATAAAATACGACTACTAAATATTTTGATTTAATGGGCCTGGTGTTGTACTACGTATTTATCTCAACTCACTCTTACGATGTCAAATGAAACTCAAAAATCTGTTTTAGTTCCAAATGTAGAACTATTAATTTTATGGCCTAATATCGGATTAAATTTAACTGTGCTTCTAAGAGTATGTAGGTTCCAAGCATTAGACCAACGACTGTTTAATTCCATCATTTTAAGTGGAATTGAACCCCATCTTGCCAAATATGATAATATGGTGGGGGAAGGACGGAGGAGTACTGAAACAATAGATGTGGGAAGGCTCTGTGTGTTTGTGTCTTCTGCTTGGGAAGCTAACCAAAGCTAACACCTCCAGTATCCACAATCTGGGTTAAAGAATAGACAAGGAAAAAGGAGGAGTTTTCAGTGATTTCTTTTGCCTTGATAAACCCATAGAAGTGTCCATAGACATATAGAATTAAAACAAAATGAACGCACACCCAGGAATAGGCTGTCCAGGTGGGCTCTGAGGCTGTCTAACTTCTAAAGAACAGTTCTAAGGCTGTTTCCCAAAGGCCAGCTTTTGAGGTAATGCCATTCTTAGTTTGAGAAAAAAAGGGCACAGACAGGCTCATACTCATGGCTGTTGAGAATCTTGCTGACTGGTTCATTAAACAGAACTGGCAACTGACTCCTCAGATAAAAGTTCTTGATGGCTTTCCAAGCAGGAGGAAGGGCATTGAGTGACACATACATAAGGGAAAAGAAAGGTGAAATTGAACGGCAGTGACCTTTTCATGAAAGGTTTATGGAAGAGGTACTAGTTACAAGACCTTCAACTGCATTCTGGAGAATTTATTCACCCCCTAGACAAATGGTAAGACTTTAGGGGACATTTTGGATATCCTTCATACATATGTGGTGAAACTTTTGAAAATAGTGTGGTCTTAGGCATGGATCACTACCCCGGATGACTGCATGTTCTTTTTCTTAGTTCTACAGCTGGCTTTGTGTGAGACTTCGGGAAAATTTCTTGAGGATTCTTTTTAATGGGAATAACCACTTCCATTATTTTTAATCTCTGAGTATTCTGTATCTATTGTCTAAATAAGTACTTACTGATTTATGTGTATAATAAATACTTGAAGTTCTTCAGAAGAAATATAGAATGCAAGCAAATGATATTCAAATTTAGTTATTTTTAAGATATAATTGGATATATTCTATGTAGTGACTATCATTTTCAAATGTATTTTTTTCCAGAATAAATGTACTTAAAATCTACATGAAGATAATTTGTCTCAATCTTCCTTTGTCCAACTTTTGTATCAACTACATGATTAAAAAAACCCATTTTAATTAGAGATTTGAATAGATACAAGTATTATAATAGGCCCTAGGTACTCTCAGGTTTAAAAAAAAATCAGTCTAAGTTGTTAGCATTATAAATGTTTGGAATGCATCCATATGAATGCATCTACAGGAATTTTTTTCTAAAAAAATTGAAGTATGATGTTTAAAAGTCAACTCTCTGTGGAGATAATAGTAATACCAGTTAAGTATTTAGTCATTAGTGGAGTGGAAGTATTTTGTTGTTACTTAATGAAGTTTAATCCTTATTGCTGTCACCAATTTTTGCAGTTTTAGCTCTTTTCACTAAATTTTGCAATTTTAGCTCTTTTCACTAAAAATTCCTGTTTTTCACTAAAATTTGGTGTTTTCTCTAAAAATTAGTGTTTTTACAAGCATCACACTTTTTAAAGTATCATGATTTTCGTATCTTACTAAGTATATGTCATATGTGCAAAATCACATCTTTAAAATTATCCTAATTCCTAAAAAGATAATTTAAAATGATTTCTAATTGCTTTTACAAATTCACATGTTTTCAATTCTGCTGAAATATGTTGATAAAGTCTATTCTTGTAACTTAAAGAAAAAGGAGTGATTATGCTGTGTTTCAAACCATTTTGACAATGGTTCTAATATGCTTTTCTATTTTGCTCTGTGGAAAAATGGCTGGCTTAATAAATTGAATTTTAAGTGATTCTTGTGGAGCATTTATATAACAACTCTAAGATAACTATAACGGAGCCAAAAAGTAATTAAAGCTTCATAAATGCATAGTGACATGATCCAATCAGTCATTTACATTTAGGTAGTTCAAAGTCAGAGGACCTGGGAAAGCCTTCATTCATATGAGAGGAGCAAATAGATAGAATAATAGGAAAATGAGAAGACAGTTTTAGGGAATTAAATTAATGTTAATAGAAACGGATAAGGGAATAGCTTTAAGAATAATTTTTCTCTTAAGACAGAAAGAATCCAAGAAGTATGATGTTTATAAAATATTTATGACAGGAGCAATTTTCTTTTAATAAGAACAATAATAACCTAAAAAAATTAAAATAACAGGTCTCACCATATCAAAACCATAAGAACTCATTTAATATATACGTGAACAAATGTTTTCATCAAGTTTTAAATAAATTAATGTGCAAAATAATTTCTACAAAGGGTGATTTAGAAGAAGTTGCAAATGATAGAAAGTGTTTATTTTCCTAAATTGTTTTCTGAATGAATAGGGAGGGAAGTCAGAAAGAAGAATGGACGGAGGGAGGGAGCGTGGAAGGCAGGGAAGAAGGAACAAAGAAAGGAAAGAGGGAGAGAACCACCTAACTCAATAAGAGGGAAGAAGTGCACTATGTTTCATTCTTACTAAATCAAATACTATTGAGTACAATCTCACTTTAGGTGTATACACAATCTCCTAATGGGCATTTCTAATTAACTCTATCACAGTCACTTCAAAGTCAGCATATTCTAAATCTAATTCGTCACCTCTCTCTTACCCCGTGCCCTTCTGTATTCCCTATTGCAAGTACCATTTCCCAGATCTATCAAGCTAGATGCATTGATGCACCTATGGACACCTAACTTTGCTTCAAATGCCACTTTCTGTTGCTTCGATATCAGGACTACCTCTTGATGTACAATCTCACTGCCCCAAATTTCATAGTCTCTGTCCATTTCCATACAGCTAAATTATCTATTAACAGTGAATTTTGTCATGCCACTCTTTTACTGAAAAACCTATTATAAACAGAGATGGGGTGGGCCTCCACTGCCCCTGCCCCTGCACTTGACTTCCAGGTAAAATGGGCAAAACTCTTCATCTTCCCCAATTCCATGACCGCCTGATCAGAACCTTCCCCAAGTGTCAAACAGATGCTTGTGGGAGTTAAATTTTCAAGTCACCTCAGCCTCAGTTAGTGGCACAGGGGTCATAGATATGCTGCTAACACAGCCCACTCCTTGATTTTCACAAACAATAAGATACTTACATAAATACAAGTTTGAAGGATTTAGAGATCTGGGAGAAAGGCTGAAGAGTGGACTAAACATTAGCAATACAAATCATTTCAAATGGAGCAGAGAAATAATCATTCCTAAAATACCCTTCATTTCCCCCCACATGGTGGATATTTACTAACATGTTTATGAAGCTCTTTTTTGTTTGTTTGTCTCTGTCTTGTTGGGTTCTCCCTTTCCCTCATTTCTATGTTTCCCATCTCTCTTATCAAATAACTCCAAATTCTTCTCCTTCCATTTTTCAGAGTAATTCAGTACCCCTTTCCCAAGCCTCATGGACATTAAAGCTCATCAGTCTTGTTTAATTAAGCCCATCAAGGCACAGACAAAACAGCTCTCCATTTGATTTGCTCCTCTTTCCTTAGAAGGCAGGTGTAGTCATTTAAAAAAGAAAAAATAGGCAAATTTAAAAAATAAATACTGTAAAAACAAACATCGCCAAGGATTCCTGTGTCCTATCAGATAAAATCCGACTACTTAGTTTATCCCATAAGAAGTTACTTTCTACCCATGTCTTCAATCTTTATTTTGATGGTACCTCCACCCTTCTAATTCTCCTAGTTCAGGATACTTCTTGTCTTTCTTCAAACACAACAGACCCTTTGTGCAATCTATATCTTTTTCTGGGATATCCCATGCCGCCTTTTTTTCCCCCAATGGACTCATGTTTCAAGATCCTTCTCAGGTGATTCCCCTCCCCCTGTGCAAGGTTTGTCTCAACCTCATACAGCACATGCATTTTAGTTGTTCGAAAACATGGGTGCTGCTTTCAGTAGTCAGGGGCTGTGCCCTGGAAAAGGAGAACAGTCTCAATATTCTACTGGTCTACTGCCTTCGTGTGAAAGTGGTCAATATGACAACATTTCTTACATTATTTCATTCACAGTTTTATAATCATGTCTCCTCAAAGTTGTAGTATTTTTTATATGGCGTAGACCCAGGTTTAATTTTCAGAATCTCAATCTCTTGAAAAATGTTATTTTTATTTATTTTTATTCCAGTGACTCACTTTGGGTAAGAAAATTTATATCCTTTAGGATGTCTTAGAGCTCTCCTGCTCCAGGAGTTCTCCACCTTCTCCATCTCCCATGGCACACATGGGGGCTAACACTTCCATGCTACATACTCTCTCTGGCTGCAGCAGCTCATGCTGGAAGATGTAGGCTGGGGGATTGGCCATGTCCTACCTGGTACCAGAACTAGAATGCCATACTCTGACCCATCGGGACAGATGGAACTGCAGTTGATGCTCTAGTCTAATCCTCCAATTCAACAGAAAATGAACTGAGGCACAAAAAGTTTAGCTGCCTTGCCTCATGTCATCCAGCGAGTTAGAGTGTCAAGGTTTGATCTAGAACTCTAAGTCTTTTGAGATCTAAGCTTTTAGAGAAGGCAGTGAGAACTAGAATTGGCATCTTGAGAAAACCCCCACCTCCAAAGCTTATGTGACCTCAACTTGGTAACTTACACATTCTGGATACCATTTCTGAGGTATTGTTGCCACGTCAAAACCGACTTGACTGAATTTAACATGTAAAAAGTAGAATTCATAAAATCCTCTTTTTCCGCGGATGTTGTGAAGTTAGGGCTTTGACAACTTCTCCACCCTATAATTACTTATTTGAGGTTTACATAGACTTCACTCAAGGAAAGATATTATTAACCAGGAATTTCAAAGAATTGAGGAGAATGTTAACTATCTCAGGGTACTTGTAACAATGACTTTGAGCTGAGAGGGATAGGTTCCAGGGTAGTGTCCAGAAATAAACATGGAAAATAGTTGGCTACAAACATGAACTTGTAGATTATAAATAATTTCTTAAAGTAGATCTGTTTATGCATGAAAAAGTAAAGTAATGCTATGATGGCTCAAGAATGGTTGAGTGTCTCTGTACCACACCCTGTAGACAGCGGGAATTTTGCACAAAACAAAGGTCTATAATCAGTCTTTTTGGCAGACCAACCGACCCAGCATTAAGGTAATCTGGCCGGAAGAAGATAAAAGCATGGATGAGCAGTAAGCAAGACAAAGTCTACCTGTTTATTTCAACTAATAATAGTACAGCTTAATCTTTTAATGAGACATTAAAAAGGATACATACACACATTTAAAAAAACACACAAAGGCAGAACAAGATTTTTAGCTGATGCTCAAGGGCTGAAGTTTTAGGTCAGAATTGAAGTTCAAGGAGAGATGTTAAAAAGAATTGTTTGTTTTGAACTTGATGGGGGAAAATGGATGCACACTTTGGTATCAACACTGTCTTGTAAATGTATTTTAATAAAAAACAAAAACACTGTTGAAAATCACTGCCTTGGTTGAGAATTAGACTTCTGAGTTGTCATAGGATTAAAACCAATATTGTACCCGTGGATAGCTCTACCCCCAAGCAGCCTTGATAAACTGAGCAAGATCAAGGCCAGATTGTAGTCCCTTGAAGCATTGATGATAAGCACACTATGGTTAAAGGACACAAATTACCCTTGGAATCATAATGCAGGTACACTGGTTGTAAGGATAATGTGATTCAAACTAATTTCGGACTGTGCCAAGCAGGAAGAGAAAGTCCTTTGGGCATTCAAGAAGAACATTTAGACAAAGCAAAACAAGAAGGGGAATTTGTGGTTAGCAGGAAGCTGTTGCTCATTTATATTTTATTGAAGATTTAAAATGTTGGGCAAAAGAGTATGGCTATAACAAGCAGAAAAAGAAATTGGGGCTGTACATGGTTTATAACAACAGAATCAACTAGAAGAAATGATAAGCATCAAGAAAATTGAAAGGGTATTCTCTTTAGTTTCCTAAATTTTTTTTATTTTGGAAACTCAGATGGATTAGAATTATCAACATAGACTTCTCTTATAGTTCAGTATGGTGCCTCATATCACTTACCACTCTTTGATGTTAATCAAAGTGAATCCCTTCCAATTATACAGATTGCTATGAAAAATCATGAGACATCACATTTTACTAAATAGGAAATACTATTGATCTAACGAGATCCAACAAATAATATAAGGGGTCCATTTTTATTACATATTCCAGCTAGCAAGGTTGAATGAATATACTGGTGAAAGATGAAAGAATTAATTGATTTTTGTAGTTTCAGATACCTAATAGTTTTAGATACAGACACGATCATTTGCTAATAGACATAAATAATGTTTTAATCACCTATATCCTCATATTACAGTGCTGGAAACTGTTTAGGATATGTTTAATAAATATCAGATCTTCCCTTTAGAGTTTATAATCAGAGACACTGATAATAAAACAGAGAAATACATGAAAGGAGGGACAACTCTATAAACCACAAATACAACAATGTTCAAACTTAAGTGCCTTGATTCACTAGAAATGTAGAACAGATTTGCTTATAATGAGGGGATAAAAAGAAAATGTCTGTTATTAGGAAGTAAGGGCTTAGTGCTAGCAGACTGTATCGAACAATTCTTTAATACCTGTAAGAGGTGAATTTGTTGATCTATCTATCATCTATCTATCTATCTATCTATCTATCTATTATCTATCTATCTATCTATCTATCTATCTATCTATCTATCTATCTATCTATCTATAATCTATCTATCCATTCATCTATCCAGTGGGAGAAGATATAAATGAAATGATCATATGAAGAGAGTAGTAAGCAGACACATGATGTAGTTCAATCACAGGGTATACCAGAAGAGAGAAAATAGTAAGGCATTAAAAAAATAGAATGAAAGACTTTACAATTGAGCAAGAGGATCTTACACATAATTTATAGAACAAGTTAAAAAAAATTGTATGGCCTCAGAAAAGTCTAGTATATACAAAATGACAGGTGAAAGAGATAATTTCGGCAGAGGAACTAAAGAGGAAAGAAAGAAGGAAAGACATATTATAATTTGGGATTCTGGAGAGATGAGTCTACAGTTACCCAAGCAGGAGGAAAGGATTGCATATTAACCATAAGATGAAATTAACAGCTTATAGGATCAAATTCTTATTTTTCATTGAAATAACAAATTGCTTTACTTTGATTACATCACCTCTGAGATAATATGATTGGTCATTAAAATAACTAAAATAAACAGACAATGGAATAGCTAATTCACTTGTCTGGACCACCTTAATGATCAAATTGATAAACAGCACACATAATCCAGTTGTTCGTGTGGCCATCCCTCAACAAATAATAATTGGCTGCTCTTTGCAATACATTAGAGCAAGCAGTTACTATACAAAATGCCAATTGAACACAGAGTACTTTTAAAAATTTATTCTGTAAAAAAATCCATTGGAAGAGTTGAAAAGAAGGCAAATCAGATTCAGAAAATGTCATGACTGAAAAAGCAGATTTAATTAGGAACTGGAAATAGAATTGAAAAACAACCAACAGTCAGTGAGGAGTTTTATTTGGGAGCTTTGTATCAGTGTTCTTCACTGACACATGGATATTGGGTGTGGGAAAAGTTAAAGGCATGCCATCAATTTCTGTTTAATATGGATTAGTCATGCAACTTATCTTCCAGCCAGATGCGGTGTCCAGGACAGAAGTGAATACAGAAGCGGATCTCTGAGATACGTGAATTCATTCAACAAACATTTCTTTTTGATCCCATGTTATTTTGCAAGCAGTGTCTAGGCACCGGGGTTCCAATGTGAACAAAGCATTGCCTCCGCCATCAGCGAGGCAACTGTACGTGAAATAGCTAATTTGCAAAACAGTGGGGGTCGCCCCGCGGCAAGTGGAAGCTAGGGGATGAGGGGTGAAGGGTCTCTAAAGCAGATGAGGTGAGAGGCAGACTAAATGAGGAAAGAGGCTCGGAAGCCAAGAAGAGAGAGTTGTGTAATTGGTTATCAGCAGTGTCAAATTCTGTACATAGGTCAAGGAGCATCAAGATGGAGAAGTGCCATTTCGTTTTGGCAGCGAGCGTGTTACTGGAGACCTTGGCAAGGCTAGCTTCTGGGAAGTGGCGTGGGTTAGAGCCGGACTGGATCAGGTTCAGGAGTATTTTCACTGAGGAACTGAATGCATCTGGTGCACTCTAGGAGTTGGGAGAGGAAGAGAAGGGGAACAGTTGTTAGAGGGTGTGTGTATTTCTGGAGGCCCAGGGATATCTGAGACAGCAGGAAGCCCCCAACACAGGCTTGCTCATTCTATTTTGTGAAAACTCTAGCTTTCACAAGCAATAAGGAAGCAGCTTTTACATCTTGAAGTAGCCTTTGTTGAGCTTGTTTGTTCTCTCTGGCAATGAGTCACTCTGTAACACTGACCCTGCCATTGAAGTCAGCAGATTCTATTTGGAGAGTGTTGGTGATTGTGGGGGAAGTTGTTTAAAAAGTTGACAAAAACATTTACTCTCCCTGATACATGACGCACCTGCGTGTCTTAGTTTTGACGACTGTTAGCTTGGGAGCATGTGAATGCTATACTTGAGTCAAAGAAAAGGGAAGTCTCATCTTCTGAAGGAGCTAAATGTACATGACACAGGAAGGAGTTAAAATACTTTCTATTTTGGTTTCCCTTCGTTTGAGAAGAATTTTAAAGACAAAAGTGGTTCTGCAAACACCAGTGTCAATTAAAATGCTAAATACTAGTTGCAGTTTCCCTACCTCTGCCAAAGGGAATATGTCCAATGTGACCAGCCACCTGTTTCCCTTTACAAGAGCTCAAGACTGTGGCCTCGTCCAGCACACTGGACTGACACTAAATATCAGTGTGATGATGAATCAAAAGTCAACAGCAGCAGGGCTTTATTTACCAAGAAATGACACTTGGTAAGGTCATCTCTTTTCGAGAGAACATTATAATCATTAAAGTTGAAAAGTGTATCTAGAGGGTCCTCAGAGCCGAAACAGGTGTGAAGTGCAGGGGGTACTGATCTTTGGTGTTTCCAACTTGATCAAATATAGATATGTCAACATTCTGGCTGAAGATGTTAGAGCAGATAGTAAAGGCACATGGTCTGTGATGGCTTAGCCAGACATAGTGAAGGTCATAGAACTAGAAATTTAAGAATCAATTACGAAACAGGTTAAAGTTGCTGTCTATGAGAGAGTGGGTTTGGAGTCCCTAAGACCTGGGTTTTAATGACAGCTATGTCTTGTAATAGCTGTGGGACATTGACCAAATGACTTAAATGTCTAAGCCTCTATTTCCTCATCTATAAAATGCAAATAATACTAGTGTCTACCTTAGGTCGCTGTTTTAAGGATTAAATGACACTAAGTGCAGTTTAACCCAAGAGTAAGCATACAGTAAATGCTTCATAAGGAATAGAGACTATTTCCCTGAAATCAAGCATCATCAATTTCTCATTGATTGGGGAAATACCAACCGTTAGCATTTGGCTGAAATATAGCAGCAAACATAAAAATGAATTTATTGTATGAAACAGTTTATTGTGAGAATGCTCCATTTTCAGAACACTCGAGATATGTCTAAGAGAAAAACAGCACCACCGATTCGGTCTAATCTAAGGGGATTGAAATGAGAGCATCTTAATCACCAAATAGATCCCAGACAGAAATCCTGAAGTTATAAAAGTTTAATTCACTTCTAAAATTTAATAAGATGCTGATTTTACTAACGTAAAAAATAAAATTGTCTCTATTAAATGTAGAATTTAGCTTTATTATACATATAATGCATCTCAGCACTCTTGTTCAAATTAATAGTAAAAAATTATTCCAATTAGGTCCTATGGGACATATTAGCAATATTCAGATAACAATCAGTGCCCCTCTCTCCACGGTGTAAAATGCCTTACTCCATTTTTAGAATAACTGGATGGCTGAAACTCCTCGCTACATTATCTCTTTTATGGTCCCTCGTTCGCCGTTTAGTAGGGAGGCCCCAGAGCCCTCGCTGCCATCAGTCAGAGCCAGACCTTCCGCCAGTTCTGAGACCCCATGTTTAATCAAAATGCCCTGGCTCACCAACCCCTGTTCACATTATTCATTTTTCCCATTCTTAGGGGAACTTTGCCGGTTTGAGCTATGTCATTCTATCTGCAAATAGAACACAGAAAGAAAATCTGAAAGTTATAAAGAATGGATGGTCAATTGCAAAAGCACTTTAAATCTTAGTGAACACTGTGGCTAAATGATACCCTTAAGGAGAACCCAGAAATTCATCCTGCTAGCTCTCAACTTGGCCTGCTGAGGAAAAAGTGAACCCCTGCCCTTTACCAAGCATAGACTCTATTTTTTTTCCCCCCAGGTGAGAAAGAACACTGCAAAGGCAAAGTAGGGTGGAGAACGGGCCACTGACAGGGGTGGGTCGACTGAAATTCCACTTGACCAAACTTTCTTAGCCTCTATGCCCCAAAGTAACCTCTCCCTCCACTGGTTTCCTGTTGGATTGATGTCTTGCCATTTCTGTTCCTATATTCTTAGGTGACAAGCCATCATATGGTCACGTCTTCAGGTCTTCATTAGAGCTACGTATCGTGAAGACTTGCTCCCTTTTCCCCCGGAACTCCTTAGAGCCTAAGCCAGATCTCAGTCTTCCCTAAGGGTCCTGAAATCTGGGAGACAGGAAAGAAGGAAGGGGGAAGGGGACTTGGGGTTCTGCTTTTTTGCCTTTGTCAACCTCCTGTAAGTCATTCAGCCTCACTGGCAGTTAGTCTTTTGTATGATGAAGGTAATTATAGATACCAGTTTGAAAAGTCCTTTGATATCCTCAGATAAAAGAGGCTTTAAAAGGGCAGAGGATAATTATTATTAGCAGCTCAATGATTCTTAGGTTTTTCCATATTCAGCTTCCTCCAGGGAAGCTAAATCCATCAAAATAAAACCAGTTTGAGAGAAAAGGTACAATACAAAACTATTTAAACAAGGAAAATGACTTCAAAAAGACGAGCCAGATGAAACATAAAAGTGAAATAAAAAATTAAAGCAATGACATACTTCTAAAGAAATCTCTAGGCTATTGTCAAGAATGAACTTAACATCACACACAGGTTGTAGTAATAATGGCATCTTGTATTTGTATAATGTCTTTCCAATAACCTTACAGTTCTTTTGTGTCATAAAATGATACTTATTAAACCTTCAAGATGCTAGTAGACTCATTTTCAGGTGAGATAATTGAATGCTGATCCACTTCGTGGATTAAGCCAGTAGAAGGGGGGAATTAGAATCCAGTTTTCCCAATTTACAATACGAAAGAAAGGAACTAGACTATCTGCTACTTCCTGGTGATGGAATCTAGTCAGTTAGTGGGTACAGTGGGCATTTTTGGCACTTGTTCTGACTTTTGTCTTACCATTCAGTAAATATCAAAAACAATGATTTCTGAGGGTCCTCCTAGGCAGCTGATTCTTGCTGAAAGAATAAAAGATGGAGAATTTTTTAAAAAGCAAGTATAGAGGTGCCTGGTGCCTCTCAAATAAGTAAATAAAATCTTAAAAAAATAAATACAATAAAAAGCAAGCATAATATCCACTGTCTAGCCACAAGAAGATTACAGTGTAGTTGAGGAAATAAGACATATACACAAATTAGTTCGTGAACAAAATATTATTTTATGCTTTAATATTAAATACTATTGTCTCTGAAGAGCTTTCTGTGATAATGCTGCTGGAAAATAATTATTTTTGTTTACTTCTGTAGCATTCCTGGAACTGTGTTTCTTACAACATTTGTAAAAGGCATGTATTCTGTCATGTCTTCTCTCTGGAATCAGAGTTGAAGCTCAGGGAAAGTAGGAACCGTGTTTGATTTTATATCAGATTTCATTCCATGCTTCACATTGTCCAGGACACAAAGTAACGGCTCCACCGTATTTGCTGAATGACATATAATAATTTTACAATACAGACAATTAATTATATCATGAGGACAATATATGCAACAAAATTGCTGAGCCTGTTTTCATTCATAATGAAAATCCATTCGGCTCAAAACAATTAGGAAATAATCACTCCAGGCCTGATATTCTTTTAGTGCCCCAACAGCCTTAACAAATTTGTTGAAGTTGAAAAGTTCTTTACCATTATTTTTCACTACTATTCAAAACTATAAGGAACATAACTTAGTTTTACTTTCCTCAGTAAACAGATGATATAAAAAAATAAAGTGAGGAACTTGCATTATCATCCTATCTTCAAGATTTTCTGGTGATCTTTGCCGCCCCCACTCTGCTTACTTTAGCAGGGATAAGGACAGAGAGAAGCGACTGCAAGAGGATAGGACCCACGAGTTTCCAAACATACTTGGAACAACAGCTAGTCGCCTGCTTAATTTCTTCCCCAGGCAGCATATAAACAATGTCTATGGGTCCCTGGCATGAGGGGGTTAGTGGTCTGGGACAGAGCTGCAGGATAACTTTTCCACCTCACCAAAGGGAAGAAGGAAAAATAATTGGGTGATAGCTCAATACCCTCTTTTTTCATTTCTTTCCTGTTATGCTTTGTCCTTCACGGAAAAATGGCACATACTTTGCACGAATGTCTGATAATCATGTGTTTATGCAAAATGTTTCTAAATTACATTAAGTTTTCCTTTAGCTCCCTGGGGGTAAAATAATTTAGATTTACATATTAAATACTGACCCAGAGAGATAGACATACACAATTAGGCGTGCAATTCCCTTTCCTTGAAGAGGCTCTCAATCTTAGAAAGGATGATTTAACTCATAGGGACACACAGGACTTTCCCAAATAACTAAACAAGTACCTAACCTCGTCTTTAAGGAATCAGCATGTTTACATTGTGTGTAAGCGGAGGACCACTTTCGCCGTTTTGCACATCTCACCATCCTCTTCTAGTCTTCTGAGAGAGGGAGAAAAGAGGAGGAAAAACAGTCAGTTTTGTTACCATGAGAATACCTTTCTGGAGAGGTTCTAGATTTATTGTGGCTATCCAGCACCAGGCACTTTGCAGGCAACACTCCACGTTGTTTTTTCTGAACTGCATGACCTAACTTCCCAAGAGAAGCCATGATGTCCAGGCCATCCAGGGTCAGCCAAGGTCAGCTCCTGTTCCCACTATGGTGAGGCACTGGAGTTGGCTTTGCTCAAAAATAGCCTGCGTCTATGTGGTGGAATTAGTTTGATAGCACCAAGCCCCAAATGTGGAGCCAGAAGTCCTGCTTTCAGAGGGGGAGGACTCTGAGCCCTTTAACATTGCTGTTATGCAAGTTTTTAATTAGTCTTGAGGGCACTGATAGCCAGGGCCCTGGGATGGTATCATGATGACAAGGACGGGTGCCTCAGGAGGATGCCAAAGGGACAAAGGCACCATATGTGAAAGAATATTTTCTTTCTGTCAATCCTAAAGAAAGTCCAAGTAACAAGATCTTGGATTTCTACTGGCATAGGGTCATTTACCCCAAATCCCTATAATTTACCATACTTGGTTTTGGCATTTCCATCTTCCTTCTTTTCCAAAAAGCTGCTCAATCTCAACAACTTAATCCAAGTAATGACAAATTTGATTGATAGGCCAAACCTCCATTAGACAGATGGACTTTATACTTTGAGCCTTCCCTGGCGCTTGAGTACATGCCTCAAGATTGGGTAGATGAAATTTTACCTGTAGAAGAAATAAATTCAGTCGACTCTGTATAGAATTCTAATTTTTTTCCCGAATCTTTTCTCAGTAAAAAATCTTATTTTTAAAAGACTTTTGCTAAACTATTAGCATGCCATAAATAATGATTTATAAGTGTTGCCTAATAAATCACTTTCCTGGCTCACAGCTAAATATTAGTATCCCTTTTGTTTTTACGGAGAGACAAAATGAAAGTCATAGATTAAATTAATGGAAGGAAAGTGAACTACAAACTCTGGTTACCTCTACTTTGGTGAAGTGAATTATTCATGAAAACTCTATTGCAGGCTCACAGTGCCAAAGGTAGCCCTCAGGATGATTTTTCTCAGCCTCTGGGCCCTGGGAGTAATTGCAAAGTGGGTAGCAATTACCTTTGGCACCCTCCCACTTCAGATCCAGTGCCCTGCTCCCACCTACTTTTCTGGAACCGAGTATTTAGTAGACTTATCAAAGCTTATAGTTTCCCAAACTCTCCTCTGAGTCATTCCCCTCACCTCTACCCTGCACCGAAGGACCCCAGGGTCCATAGTTGTTATATTCACATGCATCATGCACCCACGTATACATACACAGAGTTTTGGAAGACAGTTTTCCTCGTATGGGCTCAAGAGCATTCATACTGAGGTACGTGTGACTAATATGTTTATAAATTCTAGGAGAAGTTTGTTAATTAAAATTAAGCTTGAAATGGATGTGACACGCTGGGGAGACAGTCTTTAACTTCCTTGTCCCCTTGTCTGTACCCTAATATCTCTATGCCCATCTCCCATCTTCCAGACGATACTGAGAAGATTTCATTGGTAATTAGTATTCTGCTTTTGAACAATTTCTTTATCCTTGTTCTTGAGAATATAGACCCGTAGACCTCAGGCACACTTAAAACAATCTCTTGTCATACAGTTTGAGGAAGTGCTAAGAATTGAACTCCCTGCTCCCTAACTCATGACAGACAGCACAGTGTAGGGGTGTAGAATAACAGCCTTTGGGTCTAACTTTTGGTGTGTGAATTCTGGCTCTGCCCCTTAGTAGCTGTGTGACCCTAGCCAATTTATGTAACCTCTTTGTAAGATGGGGATGCTAATAGCAATTACTTTGTCAGATGATTTTAAGGATTCATTGATATAATAAATCTATAGTGCAGCACCTGGCATAAATTAAGCCATCAATGTTAGCTAGTATTATTACTGTAGGCAAAGTCATTATTATATATTATAACACCATCTAACAAAGAATCCCCAAGTGGGCGGCTTCAGGCCTTACATGTGGTTACGTCTCTCTTTGAACCTCCCGCCTTTTAATATTTCATCTTTACTTAGGATTTTTCTGTCTTTTGTTGTTTATTCAGGAATGCTGTGCATTAGGCACTGTGCTAGGAACTATACAAATATGGCTGCTATCCTGATGAAACTTTCAGCACAGAAAGAATAACAGGGGGAACTAATTAGAAAAAGCAATTTCAATGATGATAAGCTATGTGTGAATAACAGGTGTTATGAAGGCGTAAGAGGTTTGGGGGTAGGGAAGCTAACTGCTGGGATCAGGAAAGATTCCACCTTGAAGGATGAGTAGGAATTGGATGGTCCAGGGTTGGGGGTAGAGGAATACAAAACAAGTAAATGGAAAAATGGTGTGTTATGGGCTAATGTTTGTATCCCCCCCCCCCCCCCCCCCGCCAAATTCATACATTAAAGCCCTAGGCCTCAATGGATGGCATTTGGAGGTGGGAACTTTGGGAGATAATTAAGATTATATGAGATCATGAGAATGGGGCTCCAGTGATAGGATTGGGGTCCTTAGGAAGAGGAAAAGAAAGCAGAGTTCTCTCTCCTTCTCCTCCCTGTGAGGATACAGAGAGAAGGTAGCTACCTGCAAGCTAGGAAGAGAGCTCTCATCAGGAAATGTATTGGCACCTTGATCTTGTACATCCCAGCCTTTGGCCTGTGAGAAAGAAATGCCTGTTTTTTAAGGTTCCTACTCTGTGTTGTTTGTCATGGTAGCCTGAAGAGACTAAAACATGGTGGAGAATGCATTCGAAGAGATGGAAGAAAGATGGTATGGCTGGAGAAGAGGAGAGTGGTGGTGGTGATTTGGAGGCATAGGGGAAGGGATGCAGAATTCAAATAGAGTCAGGGCATGGTCCAGATAGATCCGTCAGGGGAAGGTATTTGGCCATGTTTGGTGATATTTTGGTTGTCACAACTGGGGGTAGGGAACTCTACTAGCATCTAGTGGGTAGAGGCCAAGAATGATGCTAAACATCCTACAGTGTAGAGGACAACCTCCCAACAAGGAATTATTCAGCTAAAAATGTCAATAGAGCCAACATGGAGAAACCCTGGGGTAGATAGCTCATCATAGAGGATCTTGATGGGCAGGTGAAAAATATGGCGCTTTATCATAAGAATAAGCAGAATCCACTGGTGAGCTGTAAGAAAAAGTCTGATGTGGGTCAATTTTCTTTAAAAACCAACTCAGGCTGCTGTTTGAGAAGAGTAGCTGACAGACCCTTGCAAAGGTCAGCTGAGAGATAATGGTGGCTTGGACCTGGCTTGACTTAAAATGCATATCCCAGGGGCGCCTGGGTGGCTCAGTCAGTGAAGTGTCTGCCTTCGGCTCGGGTCACGATCCCAGGGTCCTGGGATCGAGCCCCTCATCAGGCTCCCTGCTCAGCGGGAAGCCTGCTTCTCCCTCTCCCACTCCCCCTGCTTGTGTTGTCTCTCTCTGTCAAATAAATAAATAAAATCTTTTAAAAAAGTGCATATCCCAACACCTCCTGAACTTTGAATGGGGGAGTGAATGAACTGGATGTGGAAGAGAAAAAGAGAAAAAAACTGGACTCCAGAGAAAGGGAGTGGTGCTTTTCTTCAGAATTTTCTGGCTCTTCCCAAAGCACCTCCTCTTTTCCTTCCTGTATATACAAGTCTCTGCTGACTCTGCTCTGGTTGGTAGTTGTTACCACACAGGCTTGTTCTTGAGAATATAGACCCGTGAAGGCTCCGCCTTCTCCACCTGCTCTTTGCCTTTCTACTAAGAATCATCTCTTGTGGGCTCCTCTGCTCAGTCGGCCTCACTTTAGAAACAGATGTATGCTGATCGCTGCTGCATGGATTCCCAGTCTTCCTTGGCCCAGTGTGAAGTCTTCTGTCTATCAATAGTGTCAAAAGCTTTGAAAATGGAACATCTGTCCCCTACTTTGAAACTGCATTTCTAACAAATTCCATAAAAACAGCAGTCTTACATGCCCGACTTCTGCCAGGCACACAGTATCAACGTGGGCAGGAATTTCCAAGATAATCCAGATTTGACGTTATTTGATGCTTTTAAATAAAAGCACTTCATCATGGATCTTGACAACTACCTCTAATAGCCATCCTCAATCTTTTCTGGAAAAAAGACAAGATGTTACTAAATCTAATTGTGATTTGAATTTTAAATTTGGAAGATTTTTCCACTACCTAAATTCATAAATGAGGAGAAATCCTGACTGGGTAGTGAAAAATAAGGTCGCCATATCTATGAGTCATATTCTTACTTACTAGGAACAACAAAGTAAACAGTCTGGCACTTATATATGGAGGCAAATCGAGTTAGATGTTCCAAAGTGCATGTATGAGCCAGTTATAGACTAGATCACGGTCTCTTGCACTGGGGTCCAGGACCATCTGAAAAGTAAACGTGTGAAGCAGCCAGAGGCCAGGGAATAGTGTGTGCCGGAATCTACTGGAACCAGAGTGGATATATGCACCTAAAAGTGTACCATTTCAGAAAAAAAAAAAAATTAAGCAATGTGGAGCCAAATGAAACATGTCTATGAGGACCAATTGAACAATTATTGTCAGTTTGCAAATCCTGGTCAAAGGAAAAAATTAAGACATCCATTAGAAACTTCAAATGCAATTAAAGAGGAAATATTCCTAAAATATTGAAAACAACCAAAGATGGATATATGGTGAGACACAGGGGACAATTTTTAAAAAGCCTATCTTCTCTTCCCCCTTTTGATGTTGTATTATTTATGGTGATCATATAAATACAGCATTATTTCTCTTGCTCTCCTCCTCTCATCATTGCTTCACCATCCCTATCTTTCCTCCTCACACACACAACAAAACAGCACCATAACACTAGGGGTACGAGGTCAATCAATGGAAGCAAAGAAATTCATAATCTTTGCTGCACCGCTGTCCTTAATGTGTATTGCTGCATCTGTAAGCCCAGAAAAGTAGGTCATCACAATCTGAAGGGACATATTAACTGTAATGCCTGGTGCATAATAGAGCACATTAAAGACAGACTTTCAGCCTTAACTCTTAATCTCTTTTCCAGCTTTGGTAGATTTAAAAATCTGATATTCTGAGCACAGCATTATGCTTCCCCGGCCTACAGCTGTGCATTGCTTTCTATCTTGGGAGGAGATGTTTTTGCACAGGTCTGAGGAAATGCAACCCAAGGGAAATGCCATTTTAACAAATTTCAAGGGAGGGAGGGAGGTACTCTTCTTTTTGCCGCAACGGAATTTTGCTGGGATGGCAATGTTGCATAGTTATCAAGCAGATAAATAAAAATGAAATTTTCAGTTTAAAGAAACTCTAGTATTCTAACATGTACATACTGCCATTTATTCCTTAAGAACCCAAAGACCTTTAGATGTAGTATGTGCCATCCTTATCTCAAAGTTTATTTGAGGGGGGATGTTCAGGACACTTTCACGTTTTCTCAACTTTTCTCTGTGAGACATGTGGAAATAGAGAGACAATCAAAATGGAGGGAAGGGGCTGGGGGGTTTTGGTGGTAACAGATGGCTTTTGCAATGACTAAAGACAATGAAAGTATGTGTTGTGGCCCCTTTGTGTGTATCCAAAAAGTTTCTGTAAGATTTGGATCCCAAACCCTCACTGGGTTCCCTAAATCAGATATTCAACAAATACTGATAAAGGGTAGACACTATTCTAAATATTACAAATGGGGTGGTGACTGAGACCAATAAGTTCCCTGTTCTCATGAAGCTAAACTTAGAGAGAGGGAAACAGTCTGTGAACAAAAAACCCAGAAAAATGGCACATATACTAGCAGAGAATTAGCCAAAGGCCTGGATGGCTCCTTAGGTTATAAGGTCAAGATGACATACAAGAGACGAGAGTGACAAAGAGGAACCAGCCATGTGAAGATTCCAGAGAAATGGCATTTCAGGTACTGGAGACAGCTAGTAGGAAAGCCCTAAGGTGGGTGTGGTAGCTCCCTATGACCCTCTAGCAAATTATCACAAACCTAGTGCCTTAGAACCACACACATTTATCATCTTATCGTTCTAGAGGTCAGAAATCCAGCATGGGTTTCACTGGGCCAAGATTAGGGGGTGGACAAGTCTGCTTTCCTTTCAGAAGCTCTAGGAGAGAATCTGTTTCCTTGCCTTTTCCAGCTTCTAGAGCCAATGTAGATTCCTTGGCTTATGTCCCCCTCCCCCAGTCTGCAAAGTCAGCAGGGTAACATCTTCAAATCTCTCGGAATCCGACTTTCCTGCCTTCCCTTTTTCACTTACAAGGAGCACTGTGATTATACATTTGGCCCACCCAGATAATGCAGGATAATCTCCCCATCTAAATCTTCAATTTAGTCATGCCAGCAAAGTCTCTTTTGCCAAGTAAGTTAATATATTCACAGATTCTGAAGATGTGGACATCTTTGAGAAACCATTATTCTGTCTAGCACTGTGGAAATGAGCATTTCAGTGTTCTAGGGACAAAAAGAACCAATGTGATAGGAAAGTAGCTGTAAAATAGAAAATGATGGGGTGAGGCCCAGTGCTGACTAGCCAGTGGCAGAAATTCACATTCACCATTTCATTGGATTTCCTAAAGATCTTACACTGCCATGAGAGCATGAGAACATTTAGGCTTTGGTGTTTCTGACCAGGATGACAATTCCTTAGTCTAATTTTCTAGCTGTAAGTCCCTCAACATTTTAGCATTTATTATCTACTATCTCGTATTCTACTTCATAAAATTGTGGAATTTCAGATCTCAAGAAAATTTGAAAGATTGCTTCATTGTGTTCTTAATTTTTGCAAAAAACAAAACAAAACAAAACAAAACCACATCAAGACCTAAAGAAGTGAAACTTCTTTCCTAAGAAGCTGGACCTGACACCAGAAGCTGATTGTGCAGCGTGCCTATCCATTTTTTTGGTGCACAATGACCTTTTAGGTGTGTGTTATTTTTCCTAATCACAACTGCTTCTGTGGGCACAGGTGTTTTGTTGGTCTGGATGCACCTCAGGCCAAGCATGTATTGCTTTGCATGCAAAGAACAGTAGGTGGTGAATAATATTTGTTGAGTGAAGGGTTGATTCAGTCCATTGCCCTTTCTTTTTATCCAGAACAAATATGGTGGCCCAGAAACCTCCTGATTTGGAGGATGTTTCCCGGAATGTGGCATTTTTATCATTTGCAAGATACTCTGGACAAGACAAACCAATCATATGTGGATGTGCTTGACTCTCCTAATTACTTACCACTCTTGGGTGAAGGTTCTCTTACTTAGAGGGTTACACTCTTACCTCTGCAATGCATTTTTTACATATATTTCTTTATATTTTAGAGAAGTTTGAGATTTTCCAACCCTCCAAACCATCCCCCTCCAAATTTGACCTGTGGCAAAGGATACGTAGATAGAACAGTTAACGAAGGACTTGAGGAAACTCAAAATATTGTGAAAGAAAGGAAATAGTCCCACCGACTAATAGAAATTTGGTTATATAGATTAGAAAGTTGATTGGCACGAGAGGTAAATTTTGTACTTTAGTTTTTGACTCTGTGCTTTGTAGATAATGTAAAAACTACCAGCAACTTCCAACTTGCTCCTAAAAATAACCTATTTAAAGTAACTTCTGAAAAATGCAGGAAATGGTGAGACAAAGTGATTCACATAAAGAGGAACAAAAGAATTTCTTACAGCCTGTCCTGGGTAAGAAAGCTGGTTGGGGCAGATCCCAGAGGCAGAGAAGGGTGTGTTTCTTGGGTGTGGATCAGACCTGTAAAGTTCAGGGAGGAAGGTTTGCTAATCTCTGAGCAGGTGAATGAAGATTTATCTACATTCATGTCACTGCTCCTTAACTTTTCTTAAGATCCTCATAGTAGAAATAAAAATATTTCTAGATCCTTCTTTAAACTGTGTAGTGTAGTCATCACGTCAGACTGTGTACCTATATCTTACCAAAGGTAATTTATAATCTTGCATGTGCTGGGTAAATCAGTATACTGAACCAAAAGCAAACCACGGGTTATTTATATAAAGGGCCAGCTCCCACAACATTCTGTTGATTTATTTCATTTTGGTGAGAACTTAAGAGGAAAACAGGGACAGGGAATATTTTTTATGTTAATCTTAGGGCTTTTTGCTTTGTTAAAGGGGACACTAATGTGTGTTTCCAGCATATTTTAATCCCAGGTTTCAAAAGTTCTTAGAACATGTGAACCCATATATTAGGCATTTTTAAAAAATAGTTTATTAGAGCAACCTTATATTTCAATGTTATAATTTTATGGTAACTTCATTATATCATTTTAACTTATTTAAAATTAAGAGCTTGCAGCATGCTGATGGTGACTTAATATTGTAAAATATGGTCCTAGACCCTCGGAAGCTCAATAAGTACAAACTCTGAACAGGTTAAAATTCAACAAAATATTTACTGCTCATTCTTGAAAGCTCAGGCTCAACAGAGACCCGTAAGATTTGGCTTTTTACATTCAAGAAATTTGAGGTTCCTTAAGATTTAAGGAATTTAAACTAGATATATGAGTATATGATCAAGTATGAAATATATGGAGAAAATAAATCTATAGACTTGAAGCAGGAGTGAAAATTAAAAAAAAACAAAACCGTTTCAAAGGGAACTTGACTAGTAAACTGTTGATTGATGAGTCAAATGTAGAAGATGATGCAGGTGGAGAAACATTCAATACTAATCATAGTGATGACCTAATAATAACAGATCACCGGGTGGCTCCTGCATGCCAGCTCGAAGGCCAAGTCCTTTATGTAGATGTCTAAGCCTCAACACCATATTACCTGAACTCTGCAAAGAATCACTATCCCCATTCTAAAGATGAAGCACCCGAGGCTCAAAAGTGTCACAGTAAGCTAATGACAGAATTGGGACCCAAACACAGATCAGCTGGCTCCAAAGACTACATTTTCCACCAGAAAAGAGCATAAGCACACACACAAAAAATGTGATGAGGTGGCTTGAGGGGAGGATACATTATACATAATAATGGGCAGTAAATTTGGATGGGTCCTACGGAGAGATTTGAGATTTGAGATTTGAGATTTGAGATTTGAGATTTGAGATTTGAGATTGTGGAGAGATTTGAGTGCCAGGAAGGAAAAAAAAAAAAAGTGTAGACAAGGTTGGTTCTTGGCTAAATCTCTAATTCTGGTAAACGCTGTGTGTTCTGTGCAGATCTCTGGCTCAGCTTTCCCTCCCTGGGTAGAAATACACATATAAAATCTTTAGCCCAGCATAGCACCTGCTAGATGGTATGTGCTTACTAAATGGCAAATTTCCTTTCTTTCTGGGGACTTTGGACTCCTTTCTTCTCACCCTTTAGAAGCTCTGCAGAGTAAGTAGGTCAATGGTCCAGATTTCCTCTTCACTCTTTCCTCTCAAACCGGAACAACCCAAAGCTCTTATTTTTGCTACCTTCTTTGCACCCTTATGGAGTACAATAGGTGAAGCTGAACCCAAGGACTGTTGCTACTACAACACGGATGCATGGATCTCAGGTCAAACACTGTCTCTCAGCAATGAACAAAGAACTGAAATCTCCATCTGGAAAGAGGAGAAACTATTTTTTAAGAGTTGTGCCAGGACGTAGTAAGCGTTTTTCCAAGACTTGAAGTGCAGAAAGGAAACATGAAAGGAAATGGAGCTATTACTTACCTTTACGTTGACCTCAGAAATGGAAGAAATGCCTGAAAAGGGAATAGATCTCTTAAAAGTGAGGACGGGAATAGCAGCTTGAAATGGCTAAGGGATGAAGGCAGCTAGAGATGAGAAACCATACACGAGTCTTGGATCTTTCAGATCAGAGAGTGTGGGGGTGCTATTTTAGGAATGACGTACATTACGTAAATGACGTAAATGACGTAAAAGGTGATAACCAGTAACGAGGCATTCATGCATGCCCTGGTGTTGAGAACCAGCAATTACATGACCTTTTAAAGGATATGTTATTCTTTCTTTCACCCAGAGCAGCTCTTCTTGGATAAGCAAAGGCAGTTAGCCTTGATTTATGCCGAAGATAAATGCAAGATTAGCACAAAGAAGAAATGACGGGTGGGAATTACGGGGCTGTGGCATTGACAGATTATGTCAAGCAATAGTTGATCTAACTTTGTACTCTAAATAGTTTAATACTAGGCAAAATTTACCACTGTCCTCCGTTCCTTTTTGTTGTGGTGGTATCAGTATTATTTTCTATAAAAAAGGAATCTGAACATGGTGAGAGGAAAGGGGATTTGTCTGGAAATTACAGGAGAGATTGGAGTGACGGCTCAGAGAAAGCAAACCAATAGCATCCGTCTTGCAGAATGTTCTTTTCCTCCGACCTTCCTGCTTTCAGCGTGGTAAAGTCTTTGTCCTTCCAGTTTCCTTTTCTACGTTTCTTTTACCTTTTCCATCTGGGAACCAGTGACTTTATCCTCCAAAGCATCATTTTACAGATAAAAATAATTATCACTCAAAGTGTAAGTGAAGGGGCGCCTGGGTGGCTCAGTCGTTAAGCCATCTGCCTTCAGCTCAGGTCATGATCCCAGGCTCCCGCATCGGGCTCCCTGCTCAGCGGGAAGCCTGCTTCTCCCTCTCCCACTCCCCCTGCTTGTGTTCCCTCTCTCGCTCTATCTCTCTCTGTCAAATAAATAAATAAAATCTTTAAAAAAGTGTAAGTGAATATCCCCATCACTCAGGCACTTGATCCAGATCCTCGGCAAACACTGGTCCTCTTTTGCAGCTCCTGTCCAGTGCTCCTTCTACTCTATGGCAAGATTACTGTCTGTTTTCCCCATTTCTCGCCTGTCCCCATGTGTGTGCGCCCATGCAGGGGAGAGGAGCTGAAGGCTACGGACCAGAGGAGTTGTTACCTAGGACTTTGATGAAATACTGAACTCACATTAGCTTATACATTCTCAATTGTTGGTCAGGAACTAGGAACCAAATGGGATAATCATGTTTGCTTCACTTAATTCATCTTTACTCAAAAAGAAAGAGGCAAAGACAAATTCAATAAGCTTCATGTTTCTCATCCTTAAGCTTGGATTATTATAGTGGATGTAAAATCAGACTAAGTTTGTCTTGTATCTTATAGCTGCCAGCTACAGAAGCTTCAATAACCTTTGCCTGTACTCGGTTAAACCTTCCTGCCTGAGCAGGTGGCAAGATTCTGGGATTGAGAGGCAGGTAGAGGAGTGAGGCGGGGATATAAACCAAGGTTCAGTTGTAGTGTTCTATTTGGGGTAATTGGTGGTTTGTGATAATTGGGACTGAATTTGGAGGCCATGTTTGCAGGCCTGACTGTCCTAAGTGTGTGGCCAAAGCATCTGACTGCATTGCTTTCAGAGCAAAGGTAATTAGGTATTCTTGAGGAGTCCTACTATTTTTTGGATTGAGTAAATCCCAAACAGGTGCAGTCCTAATCCAGGGCCTTGGGAGAGCCAGCTTCGGGTGCTGAAGCGCTCCAAGAGGAAAGCAGTGAGCCTGAGAGAATGCTGCAGGAGGACGCAAGCTCCCAGAGCCCCAAGTGCAGCATTTTAGTACCAAAACGTCGTGGAGGTGGGAACAGGGACACTCCCGCCATCCCTCTGTGAAATGGGTGCTGGTACCTGGAAAGCCAAGTCTAGAAAATGAGATATGTAGGGTCTGTGGATCATCCAGGGTGGACACTGAACGTAAAAGCTAACGGCTCAATGTTTCCAAAGGAGCTATTTTTGTAATTTCCCTTCTCTTCTTTTAAATAATCCAAATGCAGATGCCAGGATAAATGACTGGGTCACCGCCCTGTGGCGTGGCAGGCTTGCAAAAATAGAGTAGGGATGAGGGAGGGCAATGTGCACAGAGAAGCCAGACCTGCTCCCGGACATTTTCACTTGCAGTCCAGCGATGAGTTTGGAAACTACGTATTTGAGCAAGCTAAGGAGAAAGCAAAGAGTGAGGAGAAAAAAAGAAAGGGAGAGAGAGTGAGAGGAGAAGCAAGGGGTAAAAACTAGGGGAAAACAAGAGAAAAGTAAGGCAGGGATGTTTAACACAGACTCTGGCTTTCACAAAACAGCTTTGGCCAACCAGCTTAGGCATAAAGGGACTTGATGGTTGGGGGCTGACGCAGGTAGATGGATGGGGTGGAACCCCGGCGGAGGGGCTGTGTGTGGTTGGGGGAGTGAGGGAGGTCAGGGAGGATGGGCAGGTTTTGACGCATGGTGCCCAGACAGGGCTGACTCCGGGGCTGACCCTTCTGTGAATGAGAGCTGGACGCACGGGCATCTTTAAACATGAAAAGAAAAATGAGAAGAGAGTGAATTATTGTCTGAACCAAGCTCAACTACTCCCAAAATAGACAAAGTAGCCAAGTAGTAAAAGGTTAATTTCTGGGCCCCCAAGCCCTCCGGCAAAGCTACCGAGGGGGCTCCTTGGTCTTTGTGAGTTACTCAATGAATAGCCTGTGGTCATCGTCTCCTAGGTCCCAGAAACCAAAGCTTAGGTATTGATCAGTATTGAGCAAAATGTAGCAATTGAGACAGTCTGTAGATTCTCTGGTTTGGGGGCATGCAAGTCTTGAGCACTTTCGGTAGAACTGGTATTTATTGTATGGAGGGTAATTAATGCTTGCCTCCCGAACAGCCTCACTTTCCCTTTCCCGGAGTCCAGAGCCTCTCTTTAAATAGCTAAGCCTTCAAGCTTACTGAATATCAGTCACTGATGGGGGGTAGTTAAGTACAAATGTGTTTATTTGAGAAGGAGGCCACTCGAAGGTGCACTTAAATTGCTTTGACTTCAGCCGCCGCAAAACACGCCTTGGCTCCGCTGGCTAGGGCAATGATGTATGTGACAGGGGTCACCATTATTTAACTTCGGTGCCCCTGAGAGGCTGAACGTGCAGAAAGGAATAAGAAGAGGGGAAGAAATGGGAAGGGAAAAGAAGGGACAAAAGAGAAAGAGCAAAACAGACGCGGGGGGGCTATGGGAGGAAGAGGCTGAGTGATAAAAGTCGTCGGCCGGTTTGATGTTCCGTGGCACCGGGACGACGGTTCCCTTCTCCGAATCTAAACCGGATCGCAGCGTGCGGCCTCTGGAGCAGTCACGACAAAGTGGCACCTCTGCGGGCACCGATTTGCAACAGAGGAAAAGCCCTCCCGGAGGAAAGATCAGCCCCTGTGCAGGGCGGACCGCGCAAACAAGCCTAAATGCCCATCGCCGTGGCAGGAATCAAGAGGAGAGGGATCGTATTTTAAAGCTCCATTAACAAAGAACTTTACTCAGGGAGGAGCTGTTAATAAGTAATGAAACGAAGTGCCTGTTACGGAGATTAAATGCCCCTGTGTCTAGGTACAAAGTTCGGGCTGCAAAGTGCGGCTGTCACCCCGTCTCTAACCCCACGGCAGCCTTAGAGCCCCTGGTTCAAAGTGTGTCTTAGCTGCCTTCCTGTTACCAGGCTGCCCCGTGCAAGGTCCGGCCAGGGTTCAGAGGGTTCAGAGTTCAGCGTGTGACGCTCTGCTCACTGCTTTCTTCGTTTAGCTCGGGCGAGCTTCAAATAAGCCTCGAACTGCTTATTTAGGGTGATTATTACATACAACTGACAGATTATTTTCCCAGATTCTTACACCGATGCTTGCTATGTGAGCTTAAATGGTGCCGAACTCATGTCAGGAGAGCTTGCGTGTGCACAGAAGCGACTGACAGAAGGGCGGGTGAAAGACTAGTTCAAAAATGTATTTCTAAGGATTAACCAGGCCCAAGCCGACACCCCAAAACTGAGACCCATTGAAGTAAGTACTCGTGAGGGAAATTCCAGACAGGTCAAGGAATTCCCTCTGAAACTATCGAAGATCAAATAAAGACTAGGTTTATCCTCGAGAATCTGGCAAACCCTTTCCTGGGAGGACGGTCCATCAGTGTTATTCATTTCTGTATGGAGCACCCCTCTTTTAATTGTCCTTTTTATTTATCTACCTAAAGACTCAGAAGGAAACACACTTTTTCAGGGAGTTCCCGTTGCTTGACCTGATCTAGCAAGAGTCTTGGGAAGGCAGCGACACATTGATCTAGTATCCCCATTTTTTTTTTAAGATTATTTTATTTTATTTTATTTATTTATCTGAGAGAGAGAATGGGAGACAGAGAGCATGAGAGGGGGAGGATCAGAGGGAGAAGCAGACTCCCCGCCGAGCAGGGAGTCCGATGCGGGACTCGATCCAGGGTCATGACCTGAGCCGAAGGCAGTCGCTTAACCAACTGAGCCACCCAGGCGCCCTAGTATCCCCATTTTATAAATGAAGAAACTGAGACTCGGAGATGTTAGCGACTTGCCCGGGGTCACAGAGTTCATATACTGCAGAACCAAGACCACAATCCATCTCGTTGGCTTTTCCTCTTAGCACTTTCTCTGCCAGCCCACTGCTGCCCCTTGGATGCTGACACCAATTTCCTTTAAATGGGCAGGGTTCTTTTTCATTCTTTACCGTTATGGAAGTGAACTGAATCAAAATAAAACACAGGAGGGCAGGCAGTTTGGGAAATGCGGTTTGAAGGAGCACTTCAGGTAGGGGCTTAGGGAAACAGCCTGGTTCCATGTTGGCCTAGTGCCAGGATCTTGTGATTCATGTTCCTTCTCCCGACCACAGTGCCAAGGAGGCAGGATTTTAGACTAGTTACCCAGTCAGTCAGTTAGGGTGCTGCTCCTTCCAGTGATAGCATGGATTAATATTTTACCTCAGAAAAGGGCACAGCCCTTGGTGATATACTAGCTCCCCAAAGGCTTAGAATTTAAAATATGACTTACGATTCATAAAATCAAGCTAAGATTTCCTTTTCCCATATTTTTGTTTACATTAGAGTTTAAAAAATCATAAGCAGGCTTCATTCCTTTGACAGTTACCTGTCCAGGCCTACAATGTTCCAGATAGTTACTGAGATATTTATTTATAGGTCTTTACCTATATAGATATTTTCAGTTATTTACTGCACCCACACTGTGTTCTGGAAAAAGGGCGTAAACATAAATTCAGATATATTCCATTCTTGGTCCTGAAAGAGCTTGAACTATATACAGTAGGAAGAAAATAGTAAGACTGGACCTGGCCCCAGTGACAGCTGAGATAGAAACAAAATGGTAAGGGATCAGGAAGAGTAGTGAGAGTTAGCAGTGAGTCTTTATTTACTGAGTGCATACTCAGGACCAGGCACAAGAACGGTTGTTTGATGGTAAAGCTTTTAATCCACACAGCCACACTAGGAAGTAGAGATTATCTCTACTGTGCAGATAACTGTATTGAAACTCAGTGAAGTTAAGATACTTGTCCAAAGCCACACAGACTGTGGAGAACAAAACACAGGTTTGAACCCAGTTCTCCACCCAAAGGGAGGTTGTAAAAACCTCACAAGGAGAGAAAATAAATTATCAAAAAGGAAAGAAGACAAGGAATCTGCTATCTTCTGAATGGCAAGATGGAAGGGGGTCTCTGGGTGATAGTAGGTGTTTAAAGGCACAGAGGCATGGAGGAGAGAAAACAAAAGGTAATGCAGTAGGTGGCTGATAAAGTGGGAAGCACACGTGGAAGGTCCAGGTGTGCACTCCTAATCCTCTTAACACACGGCAATGGAGAGAAAGGGTTGAATAAGGGGCATCTTCAATGTCATCTTCTCCTGACTCCCTTTTCTCTGTACCCACCTATATGAAAGGCTATGTACTTTTCTCCTTGTTTTATATGTGTTCTTATACCCTGCTATGATTGCAGCTATCACCTGTATTTTGAAGACACACCTAACCTAGATCTCTGGTCTAGATCTTTCTCTTTAGATACTGATTTGTATTTCCAGCTGCTCATTCAATGTATCCAACTGGGGAACTCAGAGACCTCTATCTACATCTGCAAACATACTTTTTCCCTACATTCCCTCCATGGACCATGCCATTTTATTGCTTCAGTCTCCCAAACCAGAAACTTTGACATTATCGTTGATGTCTTCCTCACTTCTGCCTGGGAAATCCAACATATTACCTATCCTCATAGTTTTACCTCTGAGATGTCTCCAAATCTACCACCTTCTCTCAATCCCCTTACCCACAGCTTGGCTCAAGTTCTTTATTATCCCTGTAGTGATGGACCAATGGTTCTCCAGTCATGTTCCACACATTTCTTTCACTCTTCTCACTAGTAGAAATGATTTGTAAAGCATGAAACAAACTGAGTCAAATCCAGTAATGCTTCTTTCTTGTTTTAAAAACTTTAATGATTTACACAAGAGTTTGCACACCAATGACCATAGACTAACATTGGCTGACAGACATTTTCCTTGGCCCAAACAAGTATGGAACCATTGTGTTTTAAATCTGAATTACTTGTCAACATAAAAGTTGGATGTTTCACATAAACATGGCGACTTCTGACTTCTGTTGAAAAATCAAGATCAAGCAACACTGGGCACTCCATCAAATGGAGCTCCCTAGCAGCTGCCTGTTACGGAGGAGCATCAACCTCTCCAGTTTGATACGATCGTCACAATCATAAGTCATGTTGATAGTATGTACCCTTGATATAATAGAATATGATGATAATGGCACTTTATCTGTGTGGTTTTCCTTCCCACAAACCCATAACCCCAGTTGAATTATAAGAAAAACATCCGACAAACACCAATTCTACAGAATACTGACCAGGACACCTCAACATTGTCAAGGTCATCAAAAAACAAGAAAAGTCTGAGAAATGTCACAGCCAACAGGAGCCTAAGAAGACAGTGTGAATAAATGTAATATGGTATTTTTGATGGGATCATAGAACAGAAAAAGGACCCAAGTCAAAACTAAGGAAATCCAAATAAAGTGTGGATTTTTTTTCAGCTTTATTGAGGTATAATTGACAACACTGTAAGATATTTAAATTGCACATCATGGTTTGATATACATGTATGTTGTGGAAGGATTCCTCACATCTAGTTAATTTACACATCCATCACATCACATATTTACTTTTTTTTTTTGTATATATATATATATATATATATATCAATCACATCTTCTCATCAAAATTCTTCTTCTCATCACTATTCTTCTTTATTCATTTATCTAGTAACAAATCTTCTTCTTTATTCATTTATCTAGTAACAAACACGTTGTTTCCACATCTTGGCTACTGTGAATAATGCTGCAATAAACATGGGAGTGCAGTTATCTTTTCAAAATCCTATTTTCATTTCCTTTGGATTTATATCTAGGAGTAGAATAGCTGGATAAATGGTATTTCTATATTTAATTTTTTGAGGAACCTCCATACTGTTTTCCATAATGGCTGAACAAGTTTGCGTTCCCTTCAACAGTGTATCCCTTTTTTCCACATCCTCGCCAACGGTTGTTATTTCTTGCCTTCTTGATGATAGCCATTCTAATAGGTGTGAGGTGATATATCATTTTTTTTTTTTTGATGAGAACATTTAAGTTCTACCCTCAGCAAATTTCAGTGATATAATACAATGTTATCAACTATAATCACCATGTTATGTAGTAGAGCCTCAGACCTCATTCATCCCATTGTGATTTTGATTTGCATTTCCCTGATGATACTTTTCATGTACCTATTGACCATTTGTATATCTTCTTTGGAAAAATGTGTGTTCAGTTCCTCTGCCCATTTTTAAATCAGACTGTTTTTGGCTAATGAGTTGTGTGAGTTCTTTATATATTTTGGATATTAATCCCATATCAGATACATAATTTGCAAATATTTTCTCCCATTCAGTACGTTGCCTTTTCATTTTGTTGATGGTTTTCTTTGTTGTGCAGATACCTTTTAGTTTAATGTAGTCCCACCTGTTTAGTTTTGCTTTTGTCACCTTTGTTTTTGGTGTAAAATCCAAAAAACTCATTGCCAAGACTAATGTCAGGAGCTTACCTCCTATGTTTTCTTCTAGAAATTTCAGATCTTAAATTTAAGTCTTTAATCCACTTTTAATTGATTTTAGTATATGGTGTATTAATTCTTTCAATCCATGAGTGTAGAATATTTTTCCATTTATTTGTGTCTTCAATTTCTTTCATCAATGTCTTAGAGTTTTCAGTGCACAGATTTCTCACCTCCCAGTTATTCTTGGGCATTTTATTCTTTTTGATGTAATTGTTAATGGAGTTGTTTTCTTAATTTCTCTTTCTGGTAGTTTGCTGTTAGTGTATAGAAACACGACAACAATTTGTATATTGATTTTGTATCCCACAACTTTACTGAATTAGTTTATCAGTTCTAACTGTTTTGGTGGAGTCATTTGAGTTTTGCACACACAATATTATGTCATCTGCAAATAAGGACAATTTTACTTTTCCTTTCTGAATTAGATGTGTTGTATTTCTTTTTCTTGCCTGGTTGCTCTGGGTACGATTTCCAGTACTATATAAATGAAAGTGGAGAGAGTGGGTATCCTTGTCTTGTTCCTCATCTTTTAGCTTTTTACTATGAAGTGTGACCTTAGCTGGGGGCTTAGTTAGAAATAATGTATCATTATTGATTCATTAATTGTAACAAATATACCATATTATTGCACAATGTTAGGGGAAAATGAGTATGCATATAATACAGAGAGAGGAACTCTCTCAATAAATTAGATTGCCATTTGTAAGTAATAAGATAGGCAACAAGAAAAGCCAGGGATATTCTGGTCTGTACTCAAAGAGGGATAGATAGGATAACCTGATGAGAAAGTGAGGGTGCAGACAGCATGATGTGCTGAGATCACGCTGATTCTGGGGGACCCATTTTGAGGTCTATAAGCACCAAACCTGCAGACTTTTTGGAAGAGCTCCAAAGAGCAACAGAAGCAGATAAAATGAGAAAAGTACTCAGAGAGAGGAACTCTCTCTGTATTATATTCACAATTTACCCAGAAATCTTAAATCTACTTAAATTTTTAAAATTATTTTTAAAAAAGTGAATCCATAGGAAAACTATAATGTAGGCAAGCTATTTATTGACCTCTTACCTTCTTTTTAATTCCCCAACTTCTCTAGTCTTAGTGTGTATTAGTTACTCAACAATAATGCATAAAGTATTATCTTTCATATATATGTTTGTATATTTACTTATACATGTAAGAAAGATAATAGATATGAAAGTTTATGTATGTGATATATATATGATATAGATGATGTATATATATCCATGTGTGATATTTTATATATATGTAAATATATATAAAATACATTATGTATTATCATTGTGTTTGGGGATTACTAAAAAACAGAAAGCCTTTAAGAAATAAAGGAAAAAATTTCTAAGGTGAGGATTTAGATTATTTTCACATCTGAATCAGGAAGATATATTATAGCAAGAATAGAAACTTTATTAGCATGCTCCAATCATAAAATCAGTCCTGATTATAATTAAGGTACAAATAGAAGGACAGAGACACATGAAAACAGTTGATTTTGTAGAAGGTGCTAATATCACTTTCCCTATGGGCATTATGGCCACTAAGCATTGAAGAAACAAACTCATTAACAAATTTAAAAATTTCTCCCACTCCACCATGTAGAAATGATCAGGTTCCAAAATAAGAGATACTGCAATTAATTTGCAAGGGAACAGATTCCTGTGATCTTCACAAATACTGATTTGTAAATCACTTTCACTTTATTAATTTCATTTTGTATATTATTCCCCGTGGGGGTGCATTGTTCTTTTCTCATTTTTTCAAGGTGAAGACATTTTCACTAACAGAGGCTAACTGACTTTCCAGAGGTTATCTAGGGATTCATTAACAGCATAAAAATTAGGCTCCAAATAATGTCACTGAGCCATTGCTCTCCTCTCCATCTTCCTGCCTCCCTCAATCCAAAGAGGCTCTAAATAAGGAGATAACATAATTAAATAACTTTAAGGAAAATGCAAATGAATAAAATCTGGGGGGAAGATGAAGATAAATTAATCAGGGAAAAAACAAAAACAAAAACAAACAACCGAGATAGCTAAGGAATGCATGGTGTTTGGGAGGCAATAAATTAGATTGCCATTTGTAAGTAATAAGATAGGTAACAAAAAAAGCCAGGGATATTCTGGTCTGTACTCAAAGAGGGATAGATAGGATAACCTGATGAGAAAGTGAGGGTGCAGACAGTGTGATATGCTGAGATCACGCTGATTCTGGGGGACCCATTTTGAGGTCTATAAGCACCAAACCTGCAGACTTTTTGGAAGAGCTCCAAAGAGCAACAGAAGCAGATAAAATGAGAAAAGTACTCAGACTGCTCCTCTCACTGTCCACTGCCTTCTAAAGGCAGATTAAGTCAAATAGAATTGACTTAGCGAGCTAAATAACTCCTGCCTGAGGCCTGAGTTGGTAATGGTGTATTCAATTTTTGTTGCTTCCAATTTTTAATGTAGTTGCCTCTGTGTGGATGGGGGCAACCTTACATGCATGTGAAATGAGTGACTTACAACCTACACAGTACGTCCTGCTTGCCCCCAAATCTCTCTTCCATAACTCTATCATGTTGCTATCTTTTCCCTTCTGTGGCCCAATATTCTCAGCATGAGAGAAGAAAAGCCCTGGAAATGGAAAGTGACTACAGAAGGTGTGATTCCCAAAAAGGCAGAGGTAAAATGTTTGTGTATTACTTTGCCAGAAAACAAATTCCTTTAGCTCTCTTCTTTAGAGGATCTTCGCAGGTTTGTTTGTGCACTGACCTCTTGGACATCATGGAATTCATTGAAGAGTGCATGCTCTAAGAGGGTAGCATTTGTATTATGCCTGGGTGATCAAAGATTGGTTATCCCCTGCCAATCATTATTTTTTTTCTAGCTGATAAGTCCGGTAATACCTACCACCTCTTAAGGTGAGATAATACCACTTTCTGAAGGTGGAGAGAGTTGAGTAAGGTAAGCAGGAAGACTAATCATGACCTGTTGATGGTAGGTGGAAGAATTCTCACCAGACACCTATAATTGGCAGTAAAGTGAGTGCTATAGACCGAATGTTTGTGTCCCCCCAAATTTATAAGTTGAAACCTAATCCCCCAAAGTTATGGTTATTAGAAGTTGGGGCCTTTGGGCAGTGATTAGATTGTGAGGGTGGACCCCTCATGAATGGAATTAGTGCCCATATAAAAGAGACACAGAGAGTTCTCTCATTCATTCTGCCAGGTGAGGATACAGTGAATAGATGATTATTTATGAACTAGGAAGTGGGAGATTTCTCACCAGGCAACAAATCTGCAGGTGCCTTGATCTTAGATTCCCAGCCTCCAGAACAGTGAGAAAAAAATTTCTGCTTTCCCTAAGCCACCCAGTTTTGAGATTCTGCTATAGCAGCCCAAATGGATGAAGAGGATGAGTCAACTCTGTATTTGTAGATGGGAGCTGCAAAGTGGAGACAGGGGAAGTTTCTACTGGGTAGGAAAGGAGAACTTAGAGGAAACGAACTTCACCTATTTTGCTCTGTTTTAATGCTGATGACCAAGGTAGGTGAGAGCCACATTGATCTCATCTTCGCACCTTTTGCCCTTCACTGTCGATGTGATTTTCCCCTAAAGGTCATGATCCACTGAGGAGAGTGACTCAGTCCCTACTCTGACATAACAACACGAAGAATTTGTCAGCAGAATTAATATTCTAAATGGATGGGTCTGTGTTTTCTTCTGCCCATAGCACTGTTGGAATAACATTTACCATCTGGAAAAATAATTTAATCAGGCAGAGGAATGGTTTCGAAAAACAACTACAGAAATTGCCACAACTTGATACAGATCCAGTTCCACCAGAAAGGGCATCAAAAACAGTAGAAAATGTTTGGGAGGAATTGAATGCAGAAAGCTTGGCAAATATGTTTTAACCCCAGAAAAGCTATGGGGAAAGAAGATTTTAAAGAAGACTTGGAAATTAGAAAGTCTTCGGGCCCCTGAGATTAAGAGGATGAAGAGTTTGTCAAAACAGAAGGCTAGATGAGTTGTTTTGGAAAGGGAGAAGAATCTACGCTTTTCACACTGGGCCTGGAACAAAGCAGAAACCAATGCCTCAGAGAATGTGAATGTAGTTCTTTCACGTTCTATCACATTTTTTTGTCCTTTATTGGACTAACCATCTGGATGCTTCTAAAAATCCACCCCCTTCACCCTAAGGTGATCTTGTATTGCATCATTCAGGGTTTGAGACAAAAGATTCTGGAAGCCAAGAACTCCTGTCCTTCACTCATGTAGGTCACGAAAGCATCAGGTGAACAAGAATTATATCCATCATATGGAGAAAAGTCTATAACACTTATGTTTATTATTTGATTTCTATCAATTCCTAATTTTTACATGTTAATTGTCATGGACATGATTTGACACAACAAAAAAGGACATTTGCTAAATATCAGTGCTTATGACCACAGTGGCTGTCCCAGCATGTTGCCTAACATTTAATTGAGAGCTGAAGAAACTCTCTGCAGCTTCAGAACTGCAGTTCATTAAAACTTTTTAAGAGGAGGGGCACCTGGGTGGCACAGTTGGTTAGGTGTCCAACTGTTAGTTTCGGCTCAAGGTCGTGATCTCAGGGTCATGATCTCAGGGTTGTGAGATCGAGCCCCATGTCCAGCTCTGCACTCAGCATGGAGTCTACTTGAGTTTCTCTCTCCCTCTCCCTCTGCTCACTCCCCCTCCCCCGCTCTCTCTTTTTTTCCTCTCTCTCTAAAATAAATAAAATTTTTAAAAAGAAAAACTTTTTAAGAGGAATATTACCAGGCACAAATGTAAAGTCAAGGAACAAAGAAGCTAACCCAACCTTACCACAAAGAATTTGACTAGCCTTATTTCCTGAACCTGTGATTTCCTTCAGCACCTCAGGTGTGGCACAATGCATGAAGGGTTTCTTAACAATACAGATTAGCCAAAAGCCAGAAAAGGCAGGGCAGCCACTTCTCTCACTGTTGCTTAGAAGATTTCCATAGGTAACTCACATCACTGCTAATGAGAACTACATGAATTAATCCCACAGCTTAGGATAGAGCTCAGACTGGATAGCTAAGGACACAGAACTCAGAATTCAAATGCAGTCAGAATAAGACTAGATATATTATTTCAACATGTTGGAATCCATCTGCAATAGTTATCAACGGCTTTATACAACCAATTTATACAGTTCATTCATTAACTAGTAGCTAAAATACTACAGAAATGCTCTAGTGGATACATTTCCAAAATAAATTTGGAAGCATGAGCCATATTTTTTTTTAAAGATTTTATTTATTTATTCATAAGTGACAGAGAGAGAGGCAGAGGGAGAAACAGGCTCCCTACTGAGCAGGGAGCCCAATGCGGGACTCGATCCCAGGACCCTGGGATCATGACCTGAGCCAAAGGCAGACGCTTAACCATCTGAGCCACACAGGCACCCAGCATGAGCCGTATTTTGTTCATTGAAAGAGTGTAGTGAATTATAAGGGTCAAAGCTAAGATGACATTTGTGAAAAGTGAATAAGCATTCAAAGAGGAAGGAGGATATCTAGAACTAGACTGTCCAGTACAGTAGCCAGCAGCCACATGGAGCAATGTAAATTTAAATTAATTAAATGATATTTCAAATTCAGTTCTTCAGTCACACCAGCACATTTCAAATGCTCACTAGCTACATGTGGTGAGTAGCTACGCTATTGAATGTAGATAGAGAACATGTTTACGAACACTGAAAGTTCTATGGCACCGTGCTAATGTAGATCTTCCAACATCTGTCCCACCCCAACAACAGCATGTATAATTTTCATATCCTGGCTAGTGTGAGTTCGGGATTCAAAATGGCCCCAGAAGAAACCAGAAGAAAAAACCACCTAGGACAAGGTTGTTGTCACCATCACCGGCTGAGCAGCTAAGGAGCTGATGACCACAGGGATGGGCATAACTTTGGGACCTGAGTTTTTCTGTGCCTCTGAGAAACTCTGAATTGACCCTATAGCCATCCAGCTAAAGCCATCTTCTCACTCTGGCTTGTGGCCATGTGTTCACGAGGTCCGTTTGTGTTTGGTATCAGCTTCTGGCTGCTTATCTAATTATGTAGCCAGTGAGCACAAGGGAGATAAAGGTGTAGGAGAGACAGTGACCCCATTGTCTGTCCTGTCACTGTGGTTTCCCTCATTCATGTGAACATGAGAGGTTGAAGTCAGAATTTAGAGTATAGAAGCAGAACATGATGTATAATAAAAGACCTTAGAATTATTGGGATAATAACCTAAAAGTGAGTATGTACAAATGGCATTACATAATTAGCCAAGATAAGGGACAATTCATCTCCTGAACTAAGCTGAGTTGTCAAAACCATGTTTTGTTCACGATCTTTGTCTGTCTGTTTGTTTGTTTGTTGCAATCATTTGTACGGTATATTTCAAATAATCTTTGAGTATAGGTCTTTTAATAAAAGTATTTGAGTATAGGTCATTATAATAAAAAAAGAAAAAGAAACAGTCAAACAGTTCCATGTCTTGAACTTCCCCTCCTATGACTGATCCATCCCTTGGTATAGAACTTGAGACAGCACCACAGGAGGGGACTGCACCTTCTGCTTACAAAAACATCTGTAGAGAAGAGTGGGCAGAGTGTACTTTTCTCTAAAACCAGTTATTTCTAAAAAGAAAGGACTAAAGAACTTATTTTAAGATAACACAAGTGATCATGATAGTGATGATGACAGTGATGATGATAATCATGAAGATGATTTGTTTATTCTTCAGTCGAGAGTGTGCAATAAATATATGTGGCTGATAGTATGGAATGGTCAGGAGCACTCCACTCAGTCAGGTGGCCCCGCTCTCCAGGAATAATTCTTTTCGAGCAGGTTGCTCTTGAAACAGTTCATGTAATTAGGTGCTGTATTTCATCTCAACTTCTGTTTCTGACGACCAGGCAGAGATGACATAGTAAGAGAACGAGGAACTCTATCGACAATACTACACGAAGAAAATTCACTCTTAGTCTTGTTCAAATGAGCACACTGAACAGTTGTGCTATGTACCTGAAACAGGTGGAGGAGAGCTGTGCTCTCTTTAGACAGAAGTACTGTGTTCATTTCCGTTAATCCTCAAGTTCTCTGTGATTCGGCAAGGGAAGTTTTGAGTTTCGATTCAGTGACTACTGTTTAAGCTGCAGAGTTGATGCACAAATGATCCCTAACACATTTTGGCATATTAAATCATCTTCGCAGTTCTAATATGCCATGAAACCCAGTTTACATATGACAGAGGCATAGAAGATGTAAAGGTGAGAACAGACTCCTGTTTCAAAAGGCATCAAGCACACTAACTTATTTTCTTGGAGCGCCGCCAACTTCTACAAATCCGTTGCTAGAAAAGGTTATAAAGCTACCAGGCCCTTCTTCTTTCTTCTCAATCCTTGAGTCCCCTTCTCTTCTCAACGTGCTCTATGGAAGCTCTTCTCTCTCCCCCTCCCATTCTTTTGTCTTTTTATCCCATAGCTCTTTTCCCTGGAGCTGAATCCCTCAGAATCTTTGGGCCACAACAGTCATAATTCTCTTTCTCTTTAGACTTGTAATGCATTTGGGATTCTTTTTCTGGGGGGGAAAGGGCTACAGCAGATATGAGATGGTAATAGAACAGAGTAATAGAAGATGCAATAGTTCATCAGATTCTGGACCTGACCTCTTAAAGATAGCACCTAGATAATAACACTAGGCCAGGGTGCAACCAGTGGGTGTGATGTGCCACTCTATCATAATTCTGATATCTATTGCCAGTTGAGATAACACACTCCCAACCTCCCTTCCATTCATGAGTTACCTGGTGTACAGCCTGAGACATCACAGCAGGGACAGAGTATGAAAATTGGCTTTTGCCACACCTCAAAATATATATAATTTCTTTGAATTAGGTCAGTAAGTACTCAAGTATTACTTAATTATGTCTCTTGGGAAAATAAGGAGAATATTTTATGTTATAATTAATATCAGCATCTTCAATGATCATTGTCAGTTGCTTGGCACTGGATAAAAAGGCCCCTGTGGCTGCCAAAGTTTTGCTTTCCTCCAGGGTCTCTAGACCAGAGTTTCTCAACCTTGGCACTATTCACATATAGGGCCAGAGAATTCTCTGTTGTGGAGGGCTGTCTTGTGCATTGCAGGATGTTTAGCAGCTTCCCTGGCCTCTACCCACTAGATACCTGTAGTATCCCCCCAGTTGTGACTACCACTGCCAAGTATCTCCCAAGGAAAAATTGCTCCCAGTTGAGAAACATTGCCCTAGATTCACAAGGCATGGATCTTTCATCCCTTATTTCCCTTTTCTCCTTTTCTTGCACGCTCAGTCCTAGTAAGGTACACCTACCTTTCCCCAACTGCAAACCTTCTCTGTGCCTTCTCTTATCTCTAAAACTGATCCTGTCTTAGTCACCTGAAAATATCCTGGCAAGGCCTGTGTAAACAGTTACAGATTCCCTTGAGCTTCAGAAATTCATATAACAATCCAACAGGAAAACATGAAGAAGTGTAAAAAAAAATAAAATAGCTAGAGAGAATAGAAAATTCAAACTTAGCTTTCTAGGTCTCTGTACTGGGGAAGCAAGTCTATATAAATTGCTTATGGCTTCGAGTTGACTTCCTGGGACAAGGTGAAAGTGATATCATGGGGTTAGCATGAAACATCCTCAATGAATACAACACAGGAGTTTCCATCCCACAAAACTTTTCTTCTTGTAGAAATTTATACCTCTTATTTATTTCCTATTAAAAGTATTCACCATGAATTTTCCATAACTTTTTAAAACCTCTCTTCTCCCCACATCCTCAGCTATACTGAATTCTTCAGCAAATTATCTCCTCAGCTTTTGTTGTTGTTGTTACTGCCTCTGGTTTCAGTGGGTGAGATCATCTTCCTTTTCAAAACTAACCCTTTGAACTATGTCTGTGACCTCAAACCTCTGGTTATCTACTTTCTTCGCATCTTCAATATCTTACTTTCTATTGGTACCTTCCAGTCTGCTGTAAATATCACTCACTGGCCACTCCACATTTTGCCCTGCCATTGTCTTAAGCTTTTCTTTCATATTCTCTCATTCTGTCTCTTGTTTAACTCTCTCCCCATCCCCTCAACAGATTTCTTAAAAAAATACCTTACACTCTTTATTTCTACTCTACATTCCCACTCTCCTGGTCCCGTGCAGGCCTCTCTTTATCTTCACAAATGTGCTGAAACACTTTTGCTGTCTAACTATGACAATCTTTAAACCCACTGGATTTTTGGATCTTGACCTTTGAGAATTTGACACTGTGATCACTCCCTGGATTTTCGCTTTCTTAGCTCTCATGCTATTGCAGTCTCCTGATTTTCTGTCTGCTATTTTTGCTGATTCTTTTCCCCACTCTCACCTCTGAATACTTTAGGAAAATGATCTCAAGTATCTTAATTTCTGTCTAATATATCCGGTCCTAATAACACTTCCATTCAGAGACTCCAAAGCTGCTGTAAGAATAGATTCAGAGACTCCCTTTTAACTTCATGGTGGCATCTATTCTCCTCTGGGAAACTCCTTTTTTTTTAAAAAAGATTTTATTTTTTTTAAAAGATTTTATTTATTTATTTGAGAGAGAGAGAATGAGAGAGAGCGAGTACATGAGAGGGGGGAGGGTCAGAGGGAGAAGCAGACTCCCTGCCGAGCAGGGAGCCCGATGCGGGACTCAATCCAGGGACTCCAGGATCATGACCTGAGCTGAAGGCAGTCGCTTAACCAACTGAGCCACCCAGGCGCCCGGGAAACTCCTCTTTATAGGACTGTCTATTCATGGTAGGACAACATCTTCAGTAATCTTGAGTGGAATCTTTGAACTTGGGGAATTGTTTGACTCAAGCAACAGAGCTGTCATTTCATAATCCTACCCTTTATTATAAAAATGGATGCCAATCTTGGAGGAAACAGAAATTGTATGTGTGTGGTGGGGGGAGGATATAAGAATAGGAATTCTTATCAGCAGGACTCTATTATATAGATATAAGTATACACTGGGGGAAGTTGGGATGTGGGGGAGAGATTGGTAAATCATTTCAGATTAATGTCTAAAACCAAAAGGTAAAAAATAATACTAATGCTATTAGAATTTTACCAACAAATACAGAAAAGATAAGCTTAAGAATTTCAATTAGCTCTGGGGAAAGAAAAATGGAAGACTCTTGTAATAAGTGTTTAGGAAAAAATGAAACAAGACGAAACCAGAGATGGAGACAAACCATAGTAGACTCAATCTTAGGAAACAAACTGAGGGTTGCTGGAGGGGAGAGGGGGGTGGGGAGATGGGGTAACTGGGTGATGGACACTGGGGAGGGTATGTATTGTAATGAGCACTGGGTATTATATAAGACTGATGAATCACAGACCTGTACCCCTGAAACAAATAATATATTATATGTTAATTAATTGAATTTAAATTTTAAAATCTTTTAATAAGTGTTTAGCATTGATTAACCCTTTAAAACTGTGCATATGTAAAAAAAACCCCAAATACATACATACAAACAATATCATCAATATAGTTAACCATGAAGACTAGAGAAGGATGCAAGAGATAACCTAAGGATAGCTTCCTGCTATGTGGAAGACCATAACATCCTTTGTGGCCTAGATGGAGAAGTCTGAGAAGAGAGGGAGGAAAGAACAAGTAAGTTGAGATCTTAGTGGTGCCGATCCTTTTGCTCACTCCATAAGTTTGAAACTCATGGAGGCAGGTAGAGACCATTAAATGACTTGAGGACCTCAGCACTAAAGGAGGATATGTCCCCCTTTTCACTCATAACTGTGAGTGCCTCTCCTCAACCTTGACAGCCACAGCAGAGTAGCAATGGTGTGTGAGGGAGACAGCAAGATCTTGAGATATTTCCCACCTCCTTAATTGTGTAGCAGGAGGAGACCAATACTGTTCTTAGACCCCTGCTGTGGGGTTCATACTTTAAAGGGGTACACATTGGCTTTTCTCTGACCAGATCCTATCCTACAAGACTAGAAGTCTTTGAGACCAAAGAGACTTGCCCACCCAGAGCTTACTCCACTATTCTAGACCATACTCTAGATCCTTGAGATGCTAGAAATTCTGCCAAGATTATCATCGGGCTTTGTGTCTCTTCCTGGCTCTAGTCTCTGGAGGGTGAGTCACACTACCAGTGTGTACGCCCCTAGGGCTGAATGGTGGCCAAGTTGTGCTTATTTGTGTGTGTGTTGGGGGTGGGGGAGGTTGGTATGGGGTATAGAGGAAAGCTTAAATATGTGGGCTGAGATTTCCACACAGGCACGTTCAAGGCCATTAGGAAAGGAGCCAGTGGTGGGAGGAGAATTGAAAGTGGCCCATAAATTGGGCCTTGCTTTCCTTTTGTCAACACATTTCCGTGTGAACCTATAAGTGGTCTAATACTTCTAAATTCAAATGACCTAGGTCATTATAAAAGTGTATTTGTCCAGGTAAAAGTACAGAATATATTACATTTAACAATTTGTTTGCTCAGTAATGTTTGGAATTATGCTATGTGGGTCTCCATTTATACTCTTGTCCTGAACCCTGTGTTGGGTGGCCGGCCTAGAGGAAGAGATTCAGAAGCTGCTCCAAAAGGTAATGGGTTGCTGAAATGCTGTGAGGGCCAGGGGACTGCAAGCTGTCGGGATGGAGATAAGGACCACACATGGTTCGGTCCTTGTGAGTCAAGTTTAAAGTCAAGACCAGTTTGTAGCGGTGAAAGTGAGGAAAGGAGCCAACGTAGCAAGAACAGAGGCTGACAGTCAATAACCATAGGCTATGCAGTGGGAGACACTTCGGCCATCTAATGGGAATTTGGAGGAAGAAATGAAGATTGGACTCCTCCCTCCACCCCTCCACCCCCCCCCAACACAGATGACACTGTGATATTAGATGAATTCCTCTTGTACCCTGCAGGATGGCAAAAGGACAAAGAAATCTTTTGAGAGGTTAGAACAACCATGCTAAGGAGATTAAACCATGAACTGAATAAGTTTAAATCCTGAATAGGAATAAACTTTTGCCTCGAAGAGAATATTTTAAACAGGATGTGACTTAAAGGTACATACTTGCGATTTTTTTAAATAATAATAATAATAATAATAATAATAATTATTATTATTATTCAGAGGTAAGTTGAGGTCAGCTTTAGGGAAGTAGCACCGTTACATTTCTGCACATCTGATTATTTGATGCAAATGGACTGGTAATGCTGTGAAATAAATACTCATGGATAACTTCCTGGAGAAACTGGGGAAAATTGGTTCTTGCCAGGGTATGGTATGAGAACAATACCATGATTATATGTCTTGGTAGCAAATAGCTCATTATATCCCAGCTGTAGGTGAAGTTTAACTTCAAAGGATTCAGAAACTCTACCTGATGGACACAGGGACATTTTTAGATTCACAAAGTTTGGAATTCCCTGCGTTGGAGTAAGGTTGAAAGTGAAGGCTGACTCCTAAGAGTATTTTACTAGGGACTACTAACTACGAGGTCCTGGACAATCCTTGCTACTCCCAGATTCACTGAGAACCAAGGGATGTTAAGAGGAAAGATCTAAAGTCTTTGGGCAGAGAGAAAATGCCTTCAAAGGGGAAATCTGTTGCATTATTTGAACTGGATCTGATCAACAGGGAACAGTTCTAGGCACTTTATTGTATGGTATCAAGGCATTAGAAACATCTGAAATTGTTGCCAAAATTGGACCTATCTATCCTATAGATCTGATTTTTTGACTTGATGTAGATCATAGAGAAAAATAATGTACAATTATGATTACTTGATTTTTTTCCCCATCTTGAGATAGCTGAGGATGTCAAAAAAAGGTATGTGATTTGCTCCCACAGTATTTCATTAAAGACCTGAATATTCAAGTAACTTTAGAACCTATACATGGTTATAAGCCCTAGGCAGTGGGAATAAAAACAGCAATAAAATAAACAGAGTTCCCTCACACAGAATTTACTAAGAGTGGGAATGCCATCTAATAAGTGCTTAATAGAATTTGTTTAAGTCATTGTATTTATTACATATGTTATACATATATTATTACATATTTTTAATATATTAAATATATGTATTTGGAAAAATGGATAAACTCAGGATTGTTTTATCAGGGATTTGACAACTTCCATAGCTGCTCAGATACTATACAGAAAACACCTTTATTCTGTGTGTGTGTTTCTTACATATATTTATTTTGTTCAGGGAAGGAACTATGAAAGTCCTCTATTGCAGGCAGGGTTTTAGTTGGCCAGAACCCAGGCAATCAATTCATAGCAATCCCATCATCATATGAAAACCCTTTTCTGAAAATGATGGAGACACTACAACCATTTCATTTTCATCTCAGGTGGAAAGTATGGCAATGTGAAAGGCACAAACAACAGGCCTGGGGGAGAGTTGAGAAGGCATGAAATAGGTTGTGTGGAACATGGATGGCATCAATTGCTAGTAAGATCCCACTGAACGATTGTCAAGCAGCATGACAATGGGAGGAGAGAGACCACAAATCCAAGGTGGCCCCACTTCACATGGTGGTCTGCTTTTCTCCAGCAGCACTCAGCAAAGGGGCATTGGCGATGGATTATTGATTTGAGCTACTGTTGGAGTTTCATTGGGTAGATGCCTCACATCAGAAGTTCTAGGGGCCAACAGGTCTGGCTTAACAGGAAGATGCTAGCTGAATGAAAGACAATGGATGGTCAAGGCCGTATAAACGAGTATTAGGTCAAAATTGGCAGAATAGGATTAAGGGATGGAGAGCTGCAATGGGAAGAGGTTTTGGTCCATGAATAGGATGCACCTTTCAGACATGGAATATTTGGGGATGATTTCAAGGGCCACTGTGTAGCTATATGTGAGAGGTGGTTCAAGTAGAGTGGAAATGGAAGATTTGGGGTTAAAGATGAAACTGTGAGGAAAATGTGTTGGAAATATCACCTAAGTGGCTATTTAATTTACCCAGGGTAATAGCAGAAGTTAAGAAGTTGACAAATTAAAAGGAAATACGTGGTCCAGGTGCCCAAACTGGATGTTAGTAAAAGGTACTAACAAGGTGAATAGCTAATTGACATCAGCCCCAAAGGACAGATTTTGACATGTAGGGGAATAATGGCTTAGTGTAAAAGTTTCAATGCAGGAAGGAGGAGCCATCAGCATGCCTTCTTTTCATTACAAAGTCTACATGGGAAGTGCTGGTTTTGGAGGCTATTCAATTTTAGTTAAGTCCAGAAGGTGCAGAAGCATCCTGTGTAGAGGTTTACAGTGGAGGGGTTTTGTGTCCTACCATGGGGAAGGACGCAGAGGCCATGACAGAAAAAGGCAGAGAGAAATGCACAAGCAGAAGGGAAGTTAGGGACTGAGAGTAGGGGAGAGGGTAGATGGCCAAAGGGATTTGAATGTCGGGCAGGGACTGAGAACAAACAGGGGTGTGAGGTCTGGTAGGATTAGCTGCTCTCCAGGTTCCAAGTAGAGCAGAGGTAGAGAGTGGTTTCCTGCCTGTGTTGGCTCAGGCCCCTGGGGGTTCTGCCAGAGGCTTCACAATTAGCAAATTGTGGTTTTTTTCAGCTCTCCAAACAGACTCTTGGTGGGAAGCTTCTGTGGTGCCTTTGAAGAGATCCTAGTTCAGGCATAGGCAGATAAGGAAGAGTGAGTGTCCCGGAGGGAGGGATGGTTCTGAACTCTCTCAAAAGCCAGCTGTGGCCTGACTCAGTTGCCCCTTTGAAGAAAGTCTAGTTAGGGATGAAGGGGTATAGCTTGTTTTCCAGCCCACTTTTTAAACGAGTGTAGCATAACTGCTCAAGCTTGTGACCAAGGCCTTCCCAAGGAGTTCCTGAACCACCTTGGTTGCCCTTCTTATCTTTGAAGTTTGAGCTAAAATGTGAGCTCTTTGCTTGAACTACTACCAAATGAATCACTTTAATGAAATTCAAGGATATAACTGCAGAAAAAACAAGAGGCTTGTAAGGAATACTCACACAGACTAACTGCTTTGACTTGGGCTTAGGTCCACACTTCCTCAGTTATATTCTACACTAGGTTTTTTCTAAGTAGGCCTGTGAAAGGAGAACTAGAACTCTAGGATGCAGGATTTGGGTTGGTAGGTGAGAGAGAGAATGAGAGAGAGTGAAGGAGAGGAGGAGGAAGAGAGAAAGAGAGAGAAAGAGTGCTTGTCTTAAGTGAAACTATATGCTTGATGTGAAACTAAGGCCTAAAGAAGGTTTTTTCAGCCCTGCCACCATCCCAGATGCTGCAAGTGTTCTGGATGAAAAAAACAACTCCTTTGTTCTGCAGGATAACTCAATTTGAAATAAATATACATGGATTTAAAATAATACATTAATTTAAATTCTCTAGGTGGAACTACTTTGATGGAAATTTCCCTAAAAAAGCAACAAATGATTTGCCTCTGCATCTAATCAGCCAATCAGACACCCCCATGCTGATTACTTAATAAACTGGAATTTTAATGCAAAAATTTATGATTATCAACAATGCTTCTGCCCCCCTACCCCCCAACCCAACCACTTTGTACTTATAATTCTTAACAAATTAATCTTTTCTTCAATCATATAACAGAATTTGTTAATCAAAACTGAATTCCTGGCCAAATATCTCAAAGCAGCTTATAAAGCATGCAGTCAAGCAGATAAGACCAAGTTGATAACTAACTAAGTGGTTCTCTTTTCACTATCAAGAAGAAAATAATACAGGTGGTTGTATGAAAAGAAAATCAAAGGCCAGGGCCTGCTGGTCTCATGGCAAAGACTAAGAAAGAAAGCGCATGGAGTGGGCTTATATTATCCCCATGGTCTAGTTCACTGAAGTGTCAAGGGAGACTCTTCACCGTGAGAGCACTGCCCAGTTTGGGGTGAGAAAGTGAGACAAGGTGGGTGGTCCTGGGCTGGACTCCGTGAGTTGTCATTGCTCAGCCTGCCTTAATAGAGTTGTGGTATTTTAGGTTATTCTCAGAGCTCTTTTGTCTGCCTTTCATCTGTGTGGAATTCAAGTGTGGGATAAAACTGAGGAAGTGTGGATCTTAGCAGAAGTCAAAATAGTCTGTGGGGCCTAAGTTGCCTGTGTATGAGATTATTTATGGAAGGGGCCTATGTTTGCTAAACAGATATAATTTGTTTTCTAGTGAAAGGATGTGTTGACTACGTAATTAATTATTTACAAGATCTCATAGAAAGTTTCATGAAGTGAATGAGTCCTGTCTATGCCTCATTTTTAAAAGTAATGAGCATGATTCTTTTATAATCCATGTATATAAGTTAGAATGATTTTACCCTGTAGCATAATAGCACCTATTTCATGGGAATGGTGTGAGGAATAATCGAGCTGATAGCTACAAAGGGTGTGAAATTGAATAGTTCCCAGACGTAATACAACAAACATTAGCTATTAACATCGCCACTCTAGAGGGTAAATAACCCCCTTCTTACAAAAGAGGAACTTGAATTTCAGAGCATTTTAGTGACTTGCACGAGATACAAATTAAATCACTGGATCGAGAGTGCTGCCAGGTCATATTGAAATTACCTGAACTACTGGCCTACTCCTAAATCTATTTCCAAACTCATAAATACAAAGCCATAATTGAAACAGTCTCACATGTGGGTGGTCACAAGAGACGTTGAGCAGAATGTTGTCAAATCACATTTTACACTAAATGCTGCTGCAGCAGGAACGAACTTTGAGACTTACGCTGCTCATCATGTAATAAAAGTTACATGAATGTGGTCTCTCTTTCTCAGAATATCTTATTGTGTTGTACTCACCCTTCTTGTGATGATGAGATGATAAAATGCCTCCATGATGAGGTGAATGACATAGGCTCTGGACTTAGTGTTAAGCTATTATTGACCTTCTGTTCATCTGCTTCCAATGTGGTTGACTGTGGGTTACCAAAACCAGGGATAAGGGGGGATTGCTGTATAGTATTCATACTGTATAACCTAAGTAGGGTGGAGGATGTTTTTCTCACTGAAAGAGGTAGCAGTAGAAAAAATTGGCATTCAGGAAAAAAGAAGACAGACCTAAACACATCGTAGGAGCATCCGGAGAGGTCCTCAAAGCCCTGGACAGAAAGCTACAGGTGTTTTTCACCATCAGGATGGCAATGTGGGGGCTTGGGTCCCATTGAGTCCACATTCCAAGATGGAGGGGGACATGGTGGATGCCTCATGGTAGGCAAGAGAGCTTCATTTAGGAGCACATATAAAACGGGAACTTCCTTAGCAAATTAGAGGCATTTGAAAGGGATTGAACTATTTCTACAGTTCAGTAGTGAGACAGGCACCAAACTTTATTTAAACTTTATTTATGATTTAAGTTTTTTCTAAAGGTTGATGATACACTAATTAATTCTTATATTAACTTATTGAGCAGAGCTGTGCTAGGCACTGTGAATAGATCAGGGAATAAAATAATTACAGTTTTGTTCTCAAGGGCTTACAGCTTTGTAGAGGAATGGAAGCTCCATGAAGGCAGGTACTTTATCTATTGTTTATTTCTATGCTTTAAGACCAAAAAGGAGTATGTGGGGATAGAAGGGATAGAAGAGGAAATTATCAAACAATTTATTGAAATACTTTTAAAACGACCTCAGTTAGTTTAACAAGAATTTTAGAGAGTGATGTTGATTATACTGCTAGATATATATCCAAGACAACTGAAAACATATGTCCACACAAAATCTTATATACATGTTCATAGCAGCATTTTTCATAATAGCTGAAAAGTAGGAACAATTCAAATGTTCATCAGCTGATGAATAGAAAATGTAATATGTCTATAGGATGAAATATTATTCAGCCATAAAAAAGAATGAAGTACTGATTTATGCTATAACATGGATGAACCTCGAAAACATTATGCTAAATGAAAAGAGCCAGTCACAAAAACCATATACTGTATGATTCCACTTATATGAAATGTCCTGAATGTGAAAATCCATAGAGAAAGAATGTAGATTAGTGATTGTCAGGGTCTGGGAGGAGAGGGGTGGGATTGGAGAGTGACTATTAAGGGATATGGACTTCCTTTTTGGGGTGATGAAATGTTCCAAAATATATTGTGGTCATGGCTGCACAACTCTGTGAATATATTAAAAACCACTGAATTGTTAGATTGATTTTGAATGAATTTTGATTCATTTTGAATGAATGAATTGCATGGTATGTGAATTATGAATTATATTTAAATAAAGTAAGAGAGAGAGACAGAAAGAGAGGGTAATATCTGTAGGTTATTGTGGAAACATACAAATATATCACCATAAACCAATGCAAAAGGAAATTATTCTTAAATTTAACTTTAATTTCATCCTCCCACCTAGAGAATGTTTGAAATGATGCTCTTATAGAGATTTGCTGCAGATGCAAAATGAGAGAAAAATCTCATTCAAAAATGATTTCTCAAATCTCCCTTCCTCACATCTGGGGTCATGTGGCCTCTATCTGCAGACTCAGCCCTGCCTTAGGATCTAAAATCTATCTTGATCTTGACCAGGGGACATTTTTTGAACTCAAGTTCAATATTCCAAAGACTTAGCATTATTTCTACCTTTCTGCTAGTCTGGTTTCTGATCTAGCATTTGCATGTAAGCCTTATTCTTGAGTCTAAGTCCCCAAGTTGTCCTTGCTGTTCTGGGCTCATGCCTTTTTCTCTTATGTTTAGGCATAGCCTAAGACTGAGTCTATTTGGATTGAGGCCTCACCTGGGTTTTCAGAGCTTTTCCAGGCAAGGACTTGGTCCTTGACTATAATTGGGTCTTGGATAGACTTCCCAGATGCCGACCCCCATTCAATACTTCTCCTTGCCATGCCTTGAAGCATTATTGGACTTTGGTGATGCTGTATGCTTAGCCAGATACCCTCCACCCATCTTTGTCTTTCAAGACACAACATTCCAGAGGTCTGACTGGACTCCCTTCCAACACTGTTGAACCTGCCTTCTTCCCCTCTGCTTCTTCAGTTGCATACTGCAGGTTCCAGATCATGCTAGTGACACCAATCCCGGTATGACTGACTATTTTTTTATACCTCGATGTGTTATCAGAATAACTTTGGCTTTGATAAAAATTTACACTTTTTCATCCAATTTATCTTTTTTTCAAGATATACAAGATATACATGTATTAATTCAACATTGAGGGCTTACTATATGAGAGGTATTGTCATAGGTGCTAGATATACAAAGCTAAAAAGTAAAGCTCCTACTTGAAATAATGAGGATGATGATAACACCTACTATAGTTGAGTATTTACTAAGTGAAGTTACTAGAACAAATGGTAGAGCTTTGCTATCTCATTTATTTTTCACAACAACCCTTTCTTGTAGATTCTAATATTATTTGCATTTTGAAGACGAGAAAACTGAGACCCAGGGAGTTACATGCCCAGGATTCAACCCTTAGACTATCTAATTCTTAATACTATGCTCTTAATCAGCATGTTATTCTATCCAGAGAACCTAGATTCTAGTGAGAATCCAAAATACTGTGCTCAGATATCACAAAATAATCTTATATTAAGATAACATTTGATCTTAAAATGTCTGTTGAAAGAACTCTGAACAGCCTTCCTACTCTCATTCCTAAGGTGATCTATCCAAGGTTAAGAACTAGAGTTTCACAAGATAAGGACTGATACCAGAGGTCAAGTTTAAGAATGTTATTAAGGCAGGAGTTGCAGGTGAGTCCTAGCTGTCCAAACAACCCACAGGTGCATAGCCCAGGGTTCAAAAATCACAGACCAGTTTGAACTATAGTATTTCTGCATCTAGATAGGGGCTCTGAGTAACAGACATTGGTGAACCAAGGTTAATAATAAGCATGATGGTGAGCCAGAAATTCTGTAATGTGAAGAAGTTTTCAGAATTCCTTCCCAGACCTAGTCTGATTGCAGGGAGGCAATCCATGGGTAAAGACAAGCAGGCCCCCTGATTAGAATGCAGAAGTGAAGGGAGCAAGTATTTCTAGCAAACTGTGTATCTTCTACAATTTAATAATACAGACTTACATGGAGACTAACCTATACCTGAAACTGGCAAACAGGATTTCACTAAGTGATTCTTTTCAACTTAACAAAAAAAAAAAAAAGGAAGAAAAATAAACATCAAAAGAACTAGAAGGATCATTAAAGTGAGCTAACGCAACATTAGCAATATCACAGAATATTCAACAGCAGAACTAATAAACAGTACTGAAATTCATGCAGAGCAGTGTTTCACCACTTCCGGTACATTGTATTTTCCAAAGATGTCCACAAAATATCTCTCATCTCCTATGTTCTTCTAGAGCCTTGCTACTCCTGCATCAAGAGGTAGAGCCTAAATCCCCTCCTTTGAATCTAAGTGAGCTCATTGCTTCTCTGTAACCGATAGATCGTGGCAGAAGTAATGTTATGTGATTTGTTAGGTCACAAAAGGCAATGTGGCTTTTATCTTGTTAGCAGGAACACTCATGTTTTACAGCCCTGAGACTCCACATAAGAATACAACTGTTCTGAGACTGCCACGCTGGCAAGCTACATGTAAACATTCTGGTCAATATTCCAGCTGAGCTCCAGACAACAGTCGGCTTCAACTGCCAACCTTATGAGTGCACTATCTTGGACACCCAGTCCAATCGAGCCTTCAGATGACTACAGCAATAATCAAAAAGTCACTGCAATTTCATGAGATACCCTGAGCGAGGACTGCCCAGTGAAGAGCTTCCACATTTCTGACTCATAAAACTGTGAGCAGAAAGAAGCAGTCATTTTAAATTGCTAAATGTTGGGGTAACTGACTCTGCAGCAATAGTAACCTGAACACCACGGAGGAGAGATCACTGAGTTTCCAACACCCATGTTCCTCTTTTCCCATTGTGGCCATAAGGATGATGGCTGAAACATGGCAGGAGAAACCCCAGTGTGGGGACGAGCACAGGAAGTTCCTTTAGGGCCACCAGTAAAATAATCTGTTTGTAAAAGCCCATTCACTATTCGTGGCATTATTAAGCAATGTGAGATCTCCAAAACAGTTGGTTAAATTTTTTTGTCAAGCTCCATTTCTCATCTAAACAAGTATTCATTTCCTGACTTCAATTTCAGAAGGTAAGAAAAGTTCCAAATAGTAACATGGAACTTGTCATAGTGATATGGTCAGTGAGTCAGATGGGATGTATGCATTTATTCCCAACTTCATAGCCACATGTGAGCAGAGAATGGACGGATGCTACAGGAATGGATGGTAAAACAAAACTCTCTATTCCTTCTGCTTTGGTTATAAGTCTCCTAAGTACAAAAAAAGACATATTTAGAGTAATTGTTTTTAAACTATAAGTGGTAATTCAACAAGCTATCAATCAGGATTCTTAATTCTATTACCTTTTCCCTTTCATCTATTCTCATGATCAGAGTTTTTGCAAATAATGCACCTTCTCCCTGCCTCAACTTCTCTTCCAACTAAAGACTCCCATAAAACATGCCATCTACACAATGCTCAGGAGGAAAGAGAAGAACTATTTCAGGCATAACCTCCTGACCTGTTCAGCAACACCCTCAGCCAGCAATCTCATTCTCCTTTTGGCATTCAGAAGGCTCTGGTGTATCCCTTGCCCTCAAAAATGTTATCAACATAATGAAAGTTGAGATGAAAATTAATCATTTAGTGAGCCTTCTCTCGCATCTGTTTTAAAACCTGCTGGGGGTGGGGGGAGTCTGTAAAAACTTGGAAGTCTATACTGGGATTCACATTGGCTATACTGTTCTGGGAAACTTGAGAAAATTAATGAGAACTGGTTATTAGGGAAAAATTAGACAATACTATTCCTCAGCCTCAGCACTTGAGATCGAGAACCTCAAATTAGAACAGGTATTCTGCCTCTGATTTCCCATAGCTTTCTGCCCATACCATGGTCTTCCTACTTACTGCCTCATATTTTATATTTTCTTTCTTTTTTTTAAAAAGATTTTATTTATTTATTTGACAGAGAGAGACACAGCGAGAGAGGGAACACAGGCAGGGGGAGCGGGAGAGGGAGAAGCAGGCTTTCCGCTGAGCAGGGAGCCCGAAGCGGGGCTCGATCCCAGGACCCTGGGATCATGACCTGAGCCGAAGGCAGACGCTTAATGACTGAGCCACCCAGGCGCCCCTCATATTTTATATTTTCTAACTGGGTCCTTTCCACTACTAGATTATAAGCTTCTTACATGTCTTTGTATCCTTTGTGTCCCAAACTAGATCAGGATATAATAAGAATTCAGTAGGCTTCTGTTAAGTTAACACCATTTTAACTTTAAAAAGAAAAAACAAAGAGGTCATGAATTTAATGATGCTTGGGAAGTATACAGCTGGGGGTCCAAAAGGAGGCCCAGGTATCCTTACACCCAAGTTTGGCATCTCACCCCTTTAATATGCAACCAATTTGGGCATGTCTTTAAGTCTTCTCCTAAATAAAAGTTAGACTAATAATAATAATGGTACCTGATATTTTTATAGTCCTTTTGTGTTTATCGTATTGATTTTTCTGACAGTCTTTTTAGAAACTATTCGGCAAAACTGGTTGTTGTCATTTTAATATCAGTTTCTTTCTATCTTTTTTTTTTTTTTTTAATGTAGGCTCCATGGCCAGCATGAAGCCCAATGTGGGGCTTGAACTCACAACCCTGAGATCAAGACCTGAGCTGAGACCAAGATCAGTTGGACGCTTAACCAACTGAACCCCTGAGGCACCTCTGATATCCGTTTTTTAATCAGAAATTCAAGGAGGTAAATTATTTTCCTAGTTACACAGAAATAAAGTGACAGGAGCAGGGCAAAATTCTAGAGTCCTGGACTTCTGTCCTAGTCCAGTGATCTTTCCACTACAGCCCACTGTATGATTCTGGAAAGAGTAGCAATTATTATTTACACTAAAAGAAAAAAGTCATTTTGGATTCTGATCAAAACTTGATGTTGTGGGTTTCTGTGATCCACCTTAGCTGAGAGGTAGTCATTTTTCATTTTGGGGCCAGCACTTCAGTAGTTGAAAACAGTCCGTGCATTCATTTGAAATGAAGGATGGGAAGTTCCCTGAAAAGGTTTGAAGTCTTAATTCAATTGATATTGGCACAATAAACTCTAGGATGCATTCAAATCCATTACTAAGACTTCTCATGCCAACAGATTTGCAAAACTAGATGTGGAATTGCATCAAGTTCTTTCTGCTATGTGTTTTAAGGTAAAATGATACAGATCTCCTTTCTTCACATGGGAACAGAAGGGTGTTTACTTGACGATGGTCTCCTTGTATGAGTGACACCATAAGGAAAGGCAAAAATGAAATATCCAACTCTTGCTTACCCCTGTAGTGCACATAGTGAGGCTTCCTGATTCTCTATGATGGAGTGGAATGCACGTATGGGTCTGGTAATGGTCAATGGGGACTGGGAGATTCCATCTTCCCATATTCCAATGGTCATTCCACATTCTCGTGGTCTCTGATCAGAAGTTATAAACATCAGGGGAAAAAATGGAATTTTCATTGCTACTTTCTAAAGCCAATCTTTTGGAATTGTGAGGTCCTCTTAGATTAAATATTTTGGTCATATCTGTTTTGCTACATTTATGTAAATATAACCTAATTCTTACTCACTCATCACTTTTCCTCATAGCTTTCTATAAGACCTAAGATCCCAAGGGAGGGCTGAGTATACTGCTTAAAGTCGTATTTTTCGACATTCCAGAAAAACATAAATATGGAATAATTTTTTATCAGGATGACTATAGCTTCAAGTCACATAAAATCTTGATTTGACTTGCTGCAACAATAAGGATATGAATTACCCTTTGTAACAAGAAGTCCAGAGGCTGGGCAGCCCTAAGGCATGGTATTGTCAGGGCCCAGGTTTGAACCCTTCTGTGCCTTGGATTCTTTTATTGCTGGTTCCTGTAAGGGCATTAGATGGTTAAAATAGTTCTGGATGACATATATATCCAGATAGAATAGTGGCCAGGGCAGAAAAATAGAGCTATCTTTTCCATGTACAGGTTTCAGGAGGAAAAAAAAAATTCCAGAAGATGTCTAGCTCATTAGCTTAAACCAGTCATGTACAAAAGCTTTGGAATCATCATGTTTGTCTTAGACCAATTAGAACCTACCCCTGAGACCAAGATTGTATTGATGAGTTCCCTTCAAGTTTGTGACTGCAGAGAAAGGTAGATAAGTGAAAAAAGAAGAAGTTGGAATGGTTGGACCACACCAACTAGAGAAATGAATCAATGTTGCACATGTGATCGACAGTGTTTGGGACAAGATTTTGTCAACATATTTGATAGGACAAATTCCAGTCTTGTCACTTTCTTTGTCACTCTTTTTATTAAGTGCCTAGTATGAACTGTACTAGGACTTAAGGATATTAAGAGGTTGAAAGGTAATATCACTGCTATAGAAGAAAACATAGTCCTTTCCATGCAATTAAGAAAAAGTGATTAACCCAAAAATAAATAAATAAAACAGAGAAGAAACTGCGAGAACATCAGTCTTCCAAAGCAAAGCAAAGTCTTAAGGACCTGCTGTTCCACTATTTAGTGAAGGTAAATCACAATGTTTCTGTACAAAACAATAAGGGAACAAGAGACTAACATTTTACCTATTTTCATAAGCACCTCATTTAGTATAAATGCAGATGGATTTGGGGGGACGAAGTTAGCGGTAAGATTCCACCAGCCCCACGTGAGGACTTAAGATATTATAGGACTCAAGAGAACTAAGTTTTTTTTTTTTTTTTTTTCTTAAGATTTTATTTATTTATTCGAGTGAGAGAGAATGAGAGATAGCACGAGAGGGAAGAGGGTCAGAGGGTCAGGGAGAAGCAGACTCCCTGCTCAGCAGGGAGCCCGACGGGGGACTCGATCCCAGGAATCCAGGATCATGACCTGAGCCGAAGGCAGTCGCTTAACCAACTGAGCCACCCAGGCGCCCGAGAACTAAGTTTTTTAATTGAAAACAGGAGAAGTCCTTATCTTCAATTCTTATTCTAAGAAGGTATTAATTAGAGTAGGTCCCCACTCCTGGGTCAATACTCCCAGCTCACAACCTGATAGAATTCCCTAGCTTAGTGTTAACACAATAAATAGAACAATATATCACCAAATCTGTGGAGGAGACAAGAAGATGATTGGGGATCTTACTTCTCTAATTGTTGCCTTCAGAGGACAAGAACTACAGGTAATTTTATTAAGAGAGTCCCACTATTGGCACTTATAACACATTTGAGTATCTTTAAGAAAGAGGAAAAGACCTCATTAGTGGCTCAATCCTCTACTCCTCTCCATTCCCATATATGAAAGTTTGAAGATGCAAAATGTTAGAGAATAACTCCCTAGCCAGGCAATGGTTGAATCTGGAAGAAATACATTATTTAAAACAGAAATTCCCAATGATGCCCAAATATGGCAACAACCACTTAGAATACAGAGCCACTGGAAAGAGTGGGGCAAAAGATAAATAAAAGAAATTGAACATCAAATGTATTTCTCAAAATCTGGAAGATCAGTTAGGATTTTATATTTTATTGTTGGTGGAGAGCAATGTTTAAAGAAAAGAACTCAGTCTTCCTACAGGGCAGAAGAGTGCTTACATTCATGGATCAAGATGGTTACACTAACTCTATGTCCTTGCATAAAGTGCTGAAAACAATGTGATCCTTCATCATACTGTCATACCCACACAATGAGATATCAAAGACTCCCATGGAGAGGAAGATCATAAGCAAAGGACAGATTTGGTTTTAAAAGCCAGAGAGGATATGTAATTATAACAGTTAAACTTTGAATCTCACAGGACATTGGGGCAAGAAAGACTTTAAATGTCATCTCGTTTAACTCTCCAATCCTTAAGCAGAAAAGACAGCGAGCGATTTCACGATGGCATGTCATCGAGTTTATAGGTGACCTTGCTTCCCTTTTGTAATAGTTCCTGTGAAGGTCATTGTGAGATCCTGAGTGAAAAAAGGAGGAAGAAATAAAATAAGAAATTTCTTCCAAGAAACACAACTGTTAAATTTTCTACGGCTTGGATTAGGAATGCTTAACACCGAGTTAGCAAGGAGGGCTGAGCTCTTATAACCACAGGCCCAGAAATTTTAAAGCTTCCACTGGATCAAAGAATATACAGATAGTGTTGTCTTTTTTTTTTTTTTTAATTGCTTTAGCATCAGAATAGGAAGCTTGTTGAGTCTTGGTAAAAGCACAAATTCTATTTCCATTTTTATTCCTCTTCCAGTTTTATTGAAAAGGTAGATTTTCATTAGAGGAATTAGGTAGCAAATTCTCTTGGAAAGATGCAGCAGTCACTGAGTAACACAATCTTTTCCTGCCCCCCTCACTCACTCTGGCAGCAACTGGGCTCCCGCTCAGAAGGCCTCTGGTTTGTGGGGACACTTCAGGCTGCAGGGACAGCTGACAGGAGAGTAGTGACAGCTAAGGTGTCAAGCCATCCCTTCCCCAATCCCATTTGCTTTGGGAATGTGCTAACTTGAAAGTCCATAACGGTCATTTAAGAACAAGAATTAGTAGATAGTATAGGTTTTTGTTCCTCTGATGGTCCACGTAAGGGTGGAAAAGAATGTTTGCTTTTTATTTAAGGCCATTGTGTTGAAGTGATGTTGTGATCCTTGATGCAAAATATCTCAGTGCCTGTATGTGTTGACGTTCAAGCAACCAATAGAATTAATTCAGTTTACAAATGTTTTAACCCTATACCTAAGAGAGAGCGGATAAAATACTTTTTCTTCAGGAAAGGATCACAAAATACTAGTTTGATATAAGATGCAATAAAAAATAGTTTTCCAATGTATATAGAACTATGTTTTCTATGAGTAAAAAAAGAAAAAGAAGAAGAATTGTTCACTGGCCAATATTCCTTTTTGATCTTAGACGGGATGATGCGCATAGGAAGGGTTTGGGTAAAATCCCAAAATCAACAATATGTGAAGCATTCCTGAAATGAGTTAAGCACTGTGTAGAATCAAAATTAGATATAACACAGTTCCTACTTTAAAGGATCTTCCTAATCTCCTGGAATGACAATTATATGTGTCATGTCATGAAATATTACCCCAGTGGTTAACATGTGTTACCTAGATAAAATGATGATTTTGCTGATTTTCAGAGACACAGTACAGTTTACTAGAATGGGCATTTGCCTTGGAGTCAAATTCCTTGGTCAGTATCCAAACACTGACACTTAATAGCTATGTAACTTTTCTGTATTCACTTTCCTCATTGGTAAGAATGTTGAACTAGATTATTTCCAAGTTAAAACATTCAGCAATTTATGATAACTGAAGAATATGTGCTATGTTTGCAATGGAGCTAACACGTAAAATTAGTAAATTATTAAAAATATTACCCAAGATTTAAGTGAATTTCAGTTAACAAAAAAATTTCCATGTTCAAAAAATGTTTTAACAATGATTTGGAATTATTTTAATTATAATTATTGGAATTATTTTAAAATCATTCCAAATCATTGTCATGTGCCTTCCCACTAATGAAATTAGAACATTTATAAATGAGCATATTTTTATCACCTTTCTATATAACAAACTGGACTTCTATATGGTGCCACTCTTTGCACATGAGATGTTTGCTTTTTGGTATATCCTCCTGACTTCTGCCAATCCCTCAAGGGGTTTGAATGGAAGGCAAGGTTATCTTGCCATCCTTGATTTGGGGCAATCAGCCATCACAAAACAATTCCTGGTAATAAACATTAGAAGGAGAGGCCTGCAAACAGCTCCAGAATGATAAATAAAGATATCGTTTTTCCAAATAGGAAACAGGAGGAGGTTAATTTAAAATAAACCACTATGAGGTTTCTTACAGAGTTAGTATCACCTACTTTTCAAAAGAGTAATCATTACATGTGGGGGCAATTGCTCATCAGAACATCTTGTTTATTTGGCTGATTGTTCTCCCCAGGTATAATGCTTTTCAACAGATCAATCAGCAGTTTTAATCGGCTTTTCAAGACTGTTTAACAGGATAATTTGGTCAAATGGCACATGTTATATAAATCGCCCTCCCTTAGCTTTCCCCATCACAAAGATACGCACTTGAGAGTTTCATGCAGACCTGTTGTCCCATTCTGATTCTCCCACTTCCCTGGAAAGTTGGGCAAACTACTTCAAATTTTTGAATCTCATTTTCCTCATCTATGGGGCAAATGTAATAATACCTACTCACTGACTTAAGGGGACGACAACGTGTATTAATGTGATTAACAAACCTAGTGTTGTGACCAGAACATGAGAGGCACCAAATAATAATTACTATTATCCTAACCTATAAAGAGGACTCAGCACCCTAAGTGTCTTGAAAAGGCAATGATGCACCCGGTCTTGCATGTCTATGCTTTTTTTAAAGAGTAAATATCTATAAGTTTCCATGTATAGAATGCATGTGTTCTTGAAAAGTGAGGGGCAATCTTTTCTCTGCATAAAAATATATTGTATTGCTTAGTGTCTTAGCTCTGGCTGCTATGACAAAATATAGTTTGGGTGGCTTCTATGTAACAGAAATTTATTTCTCACAGTTCTGGAAGCCAGGAAGTCCAAGATCCGCGTGGAGTCTGCTTATCCCTCTCCCTCTGCTCTTCACCCTGCCCCTCTCTCAAATAAATAAATAAAATCTTAAAACAAATAATGTCTTTTTGTAGCCCAGTAAGTTTTTGTATCAAATTTTTAATTGTAGGGTTTGATTAGCAATTAATCTGCATCCTTTTTTTGCTGGGAAAAAAAGGGCATCAGATATATATGTTTCAAGCTGTAGAAAGATACACAGATGCTAAAGAAATAAGTCCTTAGACAAGAGGTTATTAAGATGAGAAAAACCTGACAATTCACCTCTATTGGAACCACGTCACTCTGTGGTGGGTCCTGACTGGTACCAGGAAGGTGCAGATTAAGCCAGGTAATAAATACTCAGCCCATAGCACAGCTTCTGTACAGAGTGAACTCAATAAATATTAGTGGCAGTGATAATTTAATGACTCTTCTCAATTAGCCAGCCCAGGGACCCTTGATACTCCTAGCTTATCCTCCTAATCACTATTAATTCCATTACCTTTTAACAAGTGGATCAGATAGGCAAATAGTAGAAGGGAGAGAAGGCAAAACTAAAAATCTGTGAATTGTATTAATCATTAGCAATCCCTGATAAAGGTAGAGAGGGATTAGGATGACCCTAATGGTTAAAATCATGACTTAAGTTTTTTTTTTAATGAACCTCTCAACGCCATTTTTTACTCTATTAGCACTTTATAATCAAGAACTGAAGGCAGTGGCCTTTTTTGATGCTAAGAAATGTTGAGAAAAGTAAAAAGGCACATGTGGTTTTCTGCTTCACTTGGTTGTCAAGAGAATTGCAATAAAATAACCATTTAAAATCGAGAAATGGAGTAGCAGGCCCCACTCTGAACAACATAGTACTTTCAATGGTTCATGAATGTTATGAGTCACAGGGACAGCTACCCAAGGGGCTCCTATCTTGAAGACTAAAAAATTATGGGCAAAAGAAACTAGAAAAATAAAAGGGCTGGGACCATCTGTCCTATGATGGCTAGCCTTTAGACTCCCTTAAACAGTCTTTCTCCTGGTGTTCTAAATCAGTGTTTCTCAAACTTTAATATGCATATAAATTGCCTGGGGATCTTCAAAAGTGCACATGCTGATTTTGTTAAACTTGGGTTGTAGCCTGAGAGTCTGCATTTTTAACAAGCTCCCAAGTCATGCTGCTAGTCCGAGGACTCCACTTTGAGTAGCAGGTTTCAGTATTCCATTTTAATGTTCCTTATGTTTATGGTGACTGTACATCCTGTTCTTTTCAGGACAGCCCCAATTTTATCGATATATCATTATTTTCAGCAAGTCAATGAGGTAACTAAATTAATTTAATTTTTATACTTTGGGGAGGCTGTTCATATAAAAGATTTTTCTTATCAGAAAACACCATGTCAAACTAGATTATTTTGGCATGGGGTTGAGAAAATAGACTTATCACAAGTGGACTACCAAATGTTTCTTCTCTCTCTCTTTTTTTTTTTTTTTTTTTTGAGACTTCCCATCTTATTCTAGTACTCCTTTTTGCATCTGCATAACTACTTGGCTAGAACAATGAAACCATTATTTTCTACCAGTCAAGGTTAAATGAGTCATCCATGAAGGAAGAACTGCAGGGATGGGCTGGAGGTCTGGACTAGGAATTACAGCTGGACAAGGGGGAATTTGACGTAGGAAACTTGCTTGATGGTCATTCCTGGCTTCCTTATCTATCAAAAAATAAATGGAAGAAAATATCTTTTCTAGTCTCTAGACTCCAAGCTCTAAATCTTGGTCTAATGCACTGATGAAAGTTTACTGTGCTCAGGAGAATAGAGTTGTTTTCTTGCTCTGTCACCTACTAGTTAAATGACATTGGTCAAACAACTTCGCCTTTTTGAGCTTCTTTTTTCTTTTCTTTTTTTTTCTTTTCTTCTCTTCTTCTTCTTCCTCTTCTTCTTCTTTAATGGGAGAATGAGGTTGAGGAAATTCCAACATTAAAAAGAAATATGTTCCCCAAAGACTATCAAAAACCAGGATTATCTAGGCCATATTTGGATTCCTAATGATAATATCTTAAACATTGCAGTGTCTCTATTTAGAGTTAACTCTGAGGCTAAATGCTACTTGTGAAACTTATCTGGGCATTCGTGACCTCAAAATTCATCTCAATAAAGGGAATGAACATTTTTTTGTATGAGGACTGAAGTCTCCTTTTCCAAACTACAGATTGCTGAGATAGGAATGAGAAACTAAAATAATATTTACCACTTCATTAAAAGAGGAGAACAGAAATTGCATGGGCATATATGTTAGTCTGGATTCTCTAAGACCTGAGTAACTGCTCAATGAATGAATGAATGAATGAAATCATGGACAAGTTCTGGAAAGCTTGTAACAGAAGATGAAGAAAGTCGTTGGTATTTAAATTGAAGCAGAAGCACTATCATCGTTCTTCAGTATTTGAATTCCTTTCAATTTATTTTTTTTAAAGTGACAGTGTATTAACATTTTAGAAAAATTCAAAATCTGGAAGGAGCACAACACATTACTATGCAAAAGGTGAAAATTAAACATTGATATATCTCCTTTAGAAAGCATTTTTGTGAAAGTTTATTTAAAGGATATATCGAAGAGAAAAAAATATCGATATGAAACACCCCAGGAAACCACAAAAATACTTGAGTCCCTTAACTTCATAATCATTCCAAATAACACTACCCGGAGGGAAAACCACAATCCTGCATAAATGCAACATTTTCCCTCCCCAATCCCCAGCAAATTTGTGGATTCAGACTGATGATTTCAGGTCACTATCATTTAAAAATAAGTATACTAGGACCTGTCATTATGGGTCTCCCACAGCAATGTGAAACATGGATCTCTGTGTGCTTGATTATAGGTCCAAGATTCATTCCAGGAAGCAATTAAGAACTGTTTTAACTTTGAAGTTTTTAAAATGCAAAAGAAAATTCAAGAAATGAAACTTGCTTAATGATTCCATTGTCTTTTGCTAACTCTGATTTCTAGATGAGATTTGCCAGAATGTGTTGTTTTCAAAAGTCTTAATTAGAAGGCCATCTTTAATAGCTGCATCTATTAGACACCAAGTAGTATCTGATGAAGGAATTAAGCAGAATACATGAGCTTTGAAATCAGTGTCTTAAAGTGGAAAAAAGCTTTCAATCAAGTAAACTTACCTTTTTTCTATATTTGAAAAGGAGTTCTTTAACCCAAACCACATGGATTGTGCTCAGTGGACTGTAGATAGATAATTTGCTACCCTGTCTTAAATCAACTGTACTTTTTGATCCATAAACTCAATTCCTAGGTAAGAAAGAAAATATTCTATGTTAAAAATATGAGGCGTTTGTCTTAGATAGAATCTCTTTTTGTAGGCTTTCCAAAGGAGATAGAAATGGTTTCTACCAACACTAACTTTTGTGTTAGAATATTTTTAGTCATTTAGTTTTCTAAAATCATCATGGACAGCAATCTTTTTACAAAGCCACACACTTAATCTTAGTAATAAAACAATTCTACTAGATAGAAGGAATACATAAAGAGAATTTAATTATTATTTTATTGTCCATGAATTAATAATAGAAGCGTCATTTTTTCTCATTACATTTCTAATGAGTGAAGACTGACAACACTTTCTGAACACAAAATCCAGTAACTAAGAACTATGATGAGATTGAAAATTTTTTAGTATTTCCTACACTTAGAACTACTCTTTCAAAAAAAGAGAAAAAAAGAACTACTCTTTCAAAAGGACTATCACTGTTGAAGAAATTCAAGATGGTCATAACTGCTTACATGTAGCCTTTAAGACAAAAACAAAATATCTGAAGAATACAATAAATCATCCAAATTTGTTTTTGTTTTACGATACCATTATAATTCTCCTTTTGCTACAGGGAACTTTCTGCTACTCAGAATTCTATTGATAAAACTCTTTATTAACCAAAAATTATCTACTTCACCCTGCCTCGCACCATGTTCACAGAGTTTTAGCACAATATTTAATAACAGCCCTAAAATGAAAATGAAAGCTTTGAAGATTCTGAATTACTTTCTAAAACATCAAGAGATTAATTAACTCACAGATTATCTGCTTTACCTAGATTAACTCTCAGCTGGCTAAGATTTTTGAAAAAAAAAAAAAAAAAAGAATACCCAAATTGCAATCATTCTAATAAGATTTACCTGATATGTAGCTGATGCCTAAAAAATGCAAGGAAAACTCATGGAATTATAGAAAATATACTTAAAATCGAGGGGACAGATACCAGTATAAATGTTAGTGGGTCTATCAAGCCTGTACATAGTATTTGTTAATTTAGATAATTATAAATTATTTAATTTATGAGAATTAAATGAGAATTAGAAGCCTTCAAAGCTAAAACCTAGAAGTAGAAGGGATCTGGAGAATGAGTTTAATCCCCTCATTTTACAGATGAGAAAACCAAAGTCCATAAGTTAAGAGATTAGGCTGGGACGAATATCCAACTCTGATTTCCCATTCAACGTATTTTCCATAACAGAACACACACACACACACACACACACGCACACACACTAAGGGTTGGGGAATGGGGAAGCACATAGAAGGATAGGTAGAGATGGAGGTTATAAGCATTTAAAGGGCCTCTTACTAAGGGTCAAGCATTGTTCTAGACATTTGTATGTATTTATTGCATTTGATCTCATAGCACCTTTATGAAGAAGCCGCTATGCTTTAGAAATAAAGGAACTGAAGCTCAGAGAGGTCATCTTGACCCCATTTCTACCATGTTTGCCCCAGACACGAACTGATCCTATTTCTTTGGCCATTGGTTGGTTTCCCAACAGTATATTAACTCACACACCCCTTCAACAAATGTACACCAATCCTCTCCTTTATTCTGGGTATGCAGTGATGAACCAAAAAGCTTGACCCCCATCCTCAAGGAGCCAGTGGGCACAGGGTCCAGCCCCACTATTTCCTAACCTGACAGTGTCTCCTTCACTCAGTACCAGAACTAGGAATCCCTACTTCGAATCACTTTTTGGAAGCTTCGATAATGATCACATCTTCAATAAAATCACTTGAAAACTTAATAACAGACTTTCATATTCTACTTCTTTTTGAAAGGTTGTTAATGCAAATGGTTTCAATAACAATTGGCAAACACATTTTACACAGTAGTTTTCCACAGTGTGGAAACACCAAATTTTAGAATTGCCTCAAGATTAAATATGTTCATAAAAGTTCACATTTTCATGGGGTATATTAATTCAAATACACTGGAATTTAAGTACTGTGCATTTCTTTTTTTAAGTTGGGCTTATTTTTAGACTCTATTCAACAGAGATCGATTAAGAAAAACATGATGGCGGAGCACAGACCATAGGAATCACGTTAAATCAAAGTGACAATATAATGCTTGAAACACCAATTCTGAAAATGTAAACCGTTCTTATATTGTATGCAGTAGGTATTCTGCAAATAAGAGAGCACTCAAAAGAATGAATGGACTTGGTATATGACTTTATCCCAGGCATTTTATAATATTCACTGTCAAACTCACATGCATAATTTGGTTTTGTGTTTGAAAACAGTGCTAATCTTTCTATCACCAATCAGGCAAGGATATGTGGAGCTCAGCTAAGAATGATGCATATTGGAGGGGCCTGTCTACACGGCCTAGATGAGATTGGCCCTTGATCTGCAGCCACAGCTGCTAATGGCCAAGCATACCGCTATTTTCAACCACTCCCCTTAGATTCACATTCTTCTCTGCTCTGGTGCTTTAAAAAGCACCAGGATGCTTGCCTGCCTCCACTGTGTCCTGGCAGACCATCATTCTACAGACTGATTTTAATTTGAGCTTAAGCATGTCATCCTAAGCTTGTGGGAGACTCCTCTGCAATCTTCAGAAACGTGAGAACTGTGTTCTTGAAACACACATGCAGGATGTCATACAAAAGATTACTGATCACTTTGGAGAGTTAACACTGTCCCAGACTGATGACGAATCCCAAGATGTGCACCTCCACATAACAAAGATTCTCCACTGCATTGCAGAGATGAAAAGGGCCTCTCATCAACACTCTGCCCCATGATGTGCTGACAAGAAAGCACAGTGATACCTCAATTCACAAATCATCTGGAAAAAGCATGCTTTGGGGAAAGCTGGCCTGGGTTGGGAGAATTCCTGACTCTATGGTGCTTTCTTGACAGCTGAGTCAGCTCAAGCATTTCTTACATAAAAACTTCCAGGGCACCTGGGTGGCTCAGTCACTAAGAGTCTGCCTTCAGCTCAGGTCATGATCCCGGCATCCTGGGATAGAGTTCCACATGGGGCTCTCTGCTCAGCGGGGAGTCTGCTTCTCCCTCTCCAGCTCCCTCTGCTTGTGTTCCCTCTCTCGTTGTCTCTGTCTGTCAAAAAAATAAATAAAATCTTTAAAACAAACAAACAAACAAACCAACAAAAACTTCCTTGATCCACAAAGAGTTGATCTTGTCCTTCTTCTAGCTTTACTAGCCTTTAGACATGCCCCTACTATTGTGCAAATGTATATTCTCCTCCTCTACTAACTCTTAGCTCTCTGAAGGCAAGATCTGTTTCTTTGAATAAATCCCTAACACATGAGATAGAATACAATTTTTGGAATACAATTTTTGTTGATTGAACAAATCTAGATGGGTAGATGGTTGGGGAGGAGGAAATAAAATTCAAACTCAAGTTGAGTCTTGGCTGGGTCTGGGCCTGCTGAATTAGAGCCAACTTATTCACTGCTCCTACAGTTGAGTCGACTTGGGAAGTAAAAAGAAGGGAAAAATGGCTGAGCCATAGTCATATGACATCTATGCCACTTGATGGGAGGATCTACCCAGAAGAGTAGAAGCATCCACCATTTTAGCCAAATTTCTTGCGGATCAACTCCTCTCCTGGTATGAGGAGAAGGGAGGAGGTTATTGCTCTGTCAAGAACCAGTGAGGCAGAGAAGCAGGAATGGTCTAGAAGAGAATAGGAGCTTTGAAATTTGACACACTTGAGGACCCACTGGAATTTAGCTAATTACTTAGATAATTTTGGACAAGTTGTTTGGTCTCACTGAAACTCTGGTTCTTCATCTATAAATTGAAAATCCTAACATCAACCTTGCAAGGTTGTTGTAAGAGTTTAAAAGACCATATGTGGAATGCCTAGCAGAGAGAGGCACTCAGATGTTTTTACTTATAATAATTATGCTTATACATATATTATTTTTAGTTGTATAATGAAGTCTTTGATGTTAGTATTGTTGGAAAGAATTCTCTTGGCTAATTGAGATTTATCTGTAGAAAAATGAATTTTTGTTTAAATGAGATAATTATTTAGCACCTACCATCAGGCACAACGCTGTGTGAAGAAAGACTGTATATTCTTTTGAAGTTGTCAGATAAAGTGAGATGGCCATACCTAGAGGACAGAGCCACACTGCTTCCAAATTAGGCCATACTTGATACATAGAGGATTAGGCATTTAATGGATACACACATACGTACATATATACATACATATATAAGATTGATCTCATGGTTACTATGGGTTTAAAAAATAATATTCAGGTATTTTGCTGATATTAGTCTTCTACAGTTACAGAAGGTCAAATGTGGGCTCAGAATGCCTGAGTTGATTACCTACTCATGAATCCTAGTGATAGGTCCTCAAGATATGAATGTTTTCTTTCTTTGGAACAAGTAAAATTGGCCTCAAGAATAAACAAGTGACCTAAGAGAAGTGTGCCGGATGAGTCACTCTGAATGTGCTGAACAAGTCACAGGCTGTTACAGCTACCAGGACCCCATGTTCCGAACTTAACTATTTGACTTTGACACATTCCCTCTTTCGTGCCTTGCCTTCTGGTAACCCCCATGCTAGAAGATGACAGATGCAGCAGAGAGAATCCTGACTGCCCAAGTCATAAGCCATTCCTTCCAAGCCCACTCACCCTTAATCCCTGAAGTGGCCTGGCCTCTACAGTCACCTTATCATCTCCATGTCCTGACCTGTTTTCACAATTCTTCCAGAACCCTCATCACAGATATCAGGAGATATTAGGCATTAGCAGGTTTGATGATTAAAATGATTTAAAATAAGGTCTGGATGACAAGATATATTTATATGATTTAAGCAGTCTATTTAATTTACATAAATACTTAGTCACATAAATAACATTACATTTAAGCACTTGAATCTGGGAGTCTTCCCAACTCACCCCTTTTTCTTCTCCGTAAGTAGAATAAGAACCAGCCTCTTGCTTCCCTATTGCAGACCCACATTAAGAGGAGTTTAAAAACAAGTAGACTTGTTGAATGCAGGGAGAAACAATATTGAAGAATACAATCTAATGAAGATAAGGTTTAGCTATTTAGGAAATTATCTTTGAAAAGGGATTATATAAAACTCAATTTTTAATTAATTGATTTGTCATTCTTAAATGAGAACCATTAAGCTAAATTATGAAATTAGTTATCTCAAATCATTTTTTGATCAGCGTATAAATAATATATAAATTGATAGAGTATGCAGCATGCAGTTTGAAAGGCACTGGTTAGGAGGAATTTAGAAGCCCTTCCCCAAATAGTTTTATACCCAATTCTGAGGATTGCAGAGAATGGCTTGGACGGAATTCTTGAAGGAAATGGAAACTTGTTCCTCCAAAAGGATTGCAACTATGATTCCAAAGAAGAGTGGTTTAAGTGATTTCTAGTAATTCTTGGGAGACAACAGAACAGAGAATGTATTCTTTAAACCTAATGGGATGGGACACAGGACTGAAGTAAAGAGAAGGAAAAGTATACCTTTCAAAAGAGAAACTTCAAAAATTCATAAGCCAAGGGGAAAAAAATCTTAGAGAATGTTTAAAATAAAAAGGACAGAATACAAATTCTGCATACAAATTCTGTAGGAGCATATTATGGCCACCTGGACAGGTTAAAGATATAAGAGGTTATTTCAACAGCCACTTCAGAGATTGAATAAAGGAAGGAGAGAAGATGTGAGCCATTCACAAAGGTGCTGAAAGTCTCACTATCTAAGAGGCCAGCAGGAAAGCTCTTGGTTCTCTAACTTTCAAGCTAAATTTTATATAATATAATTATATCTTATTTTCTAGTTCTAGAAAATGCTGCTACTTCATTCATTTGTTCACTCACTCAGTGAATACCTATGCATTCCTACTTTGCTCCAGGAACTGGGAATACAAAAATAAATAAGAAAAGCCTCTGAAATCTAAATTAGTACAACAAAATATTGTGGCAAATGCACAAAGAGAAGTATGCAACAAATGGCATAGGGGAGCTCTGCAGGGTGGAGTCTGTGAAGGAGGCCACAGGAATGGCATCCCAGCAGGAACAGATCAGTTGGGGCCTGGAAGATGACAGCCAGGGACAGAGGTGTGAAGGAAGTGGGTGCTGCCAGGAAGAAAAGCACATTTAGGAAGTTTGGTGTGTTTGGAACCTCTTCAAGATGGAGTCTGTTAAGAGAAATGGCTGAAGAGGTCAGCATGTTGAATATGGGAAATGAGAAGCCAGTCAAGTGTGTTAAGGAAAATATAACATAATTGGATATGAATTTTAAGAGGTTCACACTGACTCTAGTGTGGAAAATTTACTGGAGGAGAGCAGGACTGGGAGTGGTTAGTCATACTTCATTTTCTTTTTGGCAAGGTTGCAAAATTGCTAGATCAGGAAAATCAGTAGACAACATGTTTTTCGATTTCATCATGGCACTCGGCAAGCTCTCTTGTCAACAAGTTCTAAAAATATGCACTGATGATAGTACAATTAAGTAGATCCGTCACTAAGTTCATCCTACCTTTCCAATCTTTTCTTTTGTTGCTCCCCTATACTTCCCAGTGTTCCAGTCATTAAATCCCTTGTTGATTCCTTTACACACCCTGTGTGTTCCAACCTCCAAGCCTTTGATTATGATGTTCTCTCCGTCCTTTCATCTCTTAACTGTTGAAACCCCGTCTATTGTTCAGGGGGGCACTACCCTCATATGTATTTTTGTACTTGTCTTATAATCCTTGCTTTATTCCATCCTGCATTATAGGCATTTGAATAAGTATCTGATACTCCCCATCACATTTCCATGTACTTGAGGGTGTAAACTTTTTCATATTCCTCAGCAGAGTGATAATGATGCTCATAATAATGCCACCAACAATGTCTTTAGCACTTCTCTGCCAGGCAGAATAGAAAGCCATTTGCACACCCCCTTGTCTTATTCACTTGCAAGTGGCCATTCAATGGACTAGTTAAAACAAAAATAGATCAGTCACTCAGACCCAGGTTAGCTCTTAACTGTAACACTTACTGTCTGAGTGACTTGGGCGAGTTGTTTAACCACTCTGTGCTTAAATGTTCTCATCTGTAAACTCTTAAATTTGTTTTGAGGATTGAAGGAGATTATTATTTAAAGGGCATTTAACATAGTGCTTAACACACAGGAAGTACTCATTATACAAATATTCTCTACGAAATCATTGCTAAACCCATTACATAGATACTAGGGAGACAAAAAAATGCATGTGGACCCCTCTCAGGGAGCTTATAATTTAGTGGAGACCAAAACCTGTCAATGCTGTTCAATTTTGATAAATATGCTAAATCTAGAAAAATGTGGAAATGACAAAACACTATAAGCATTTCACATTTATATTGATGTTTCAAGAAATATCACATAAAAGTTAAAATAATTTTTCCAAAATGGCACACTTTGTTTACTCCATGTAGCACATTCATACTTTACACAAAACATTTTAATTATCCATTGAACTTTTTTTTTTTTTTAAGGTGGGGAAAAATCACCCTCAGAATATATCAAAGAAGATATGAAAAAAGGATGTTGAGAATTTTTTTAAGCTTTTTTGTGTAATTTTCAACTATTCTTTTCAGCCATGAACTTCTTCCTCTTCAAATAAGACATATCCACAGAATTTGGGCTCTTGGAATGATCCCTAACCACCATCTAGTTCAGAGAGTGAAGAAAAGGCCCAGGACCCCCATGATTTTACCTGAGGCAGGATCTGATGTGCTAGGTTATTCTTCTTGCCAGGAAGGTCCTCCCCATCCTTTACCACACTGCTTTCCGCCATAGGAGATTGGCCTATATGAATTGTGAGCACAAGCTCTTCTGTCCTCAGGCTTCCAGTTGGGTTCTGCCAAAGGGAGATGGTATCGAGGGACACCATTTTGGGGGAAAGTGAGGTTGAGGTATTTATTCCCCCAACAGGAATGATGATGATGTCTGCTGCTTCCATCAGAGCCCCATACCTTCTTCTATATCTACATATATACTTCACTCAGCCCTTGAGACAGCAACACTAGCCCCCTCAGCATTTCACTGTCTTTTGTTGGTTCCATTGTACCCTGTGCACCCTTTTGTAAATTGCTCCGTCTTTAAGCTTTCTTCAACTACATTGCTTGAATATGCCATTTGGGACATTGCTGGTACCCTGCCTGACTCTTGATTTCTAGTTTAGTGCTTTCCCCCCCTTCACAGTGCCAGGTTGAAGCATGGAGATAAAAGGATTGCTTTCATGGGAATGGGTTTTACTTTTTTATTCAAAAATGATATTTTCTTGGAAATATTTTGATAGTTAAGAATTGACGGCAATTTCATTCTCTTTTGTGATGACATTGCCATTTCTTTGTAGAACAGGTCAGAAAAAAGATCGGAATTTTTCCTAGGCGAGTTACTGATAGAATCACATCCCTTTCCTAGCTCTTGTCCTTCCTAGGATGAAAATGAGCCACAATACAACAAGATAAACTCACAAATAAAATCCATCTTAAGCATAAACCAGAAGTCCATGAGTGCAATATTTCAACTATAACATAGCATGAAGAGAGGATATGCTGAAAAAAAGTCAATGGGGACGAGTTTTCTTTACATACCCTGTAATAGTTTTTCTTTTATAAAAGTAATGAAAGAATGGGGTGGGGGGAGAATAGGTGGGAAGATAAGACACGCATGCCTGGTGTCGAAGGAAAGCTATTTGTACCTAGGACATTGTAGAAATTGTTCAAGAACAGTTCAGTCATGTAAAAATATGACCCTGTAATACTGCCAAGGTCAATCAGGCCCATAGTTATTGACTTACAAAGAGCTAGCCTTAGAGGATACCATTGCTCAAAGCCTGCTAGAGTTTATACGCCCCATTATTAACATTTGGAAGATATTTTTGAACCCTGAGAAATTAATTGTACAGAAACTATGACATAAAACTCATACCTTCCCCCCAACACCCCCCAGGGGATGAGACTTTGAAGAGATACCATAAAAACATAAAGGAACTACTCAGGAATCTATTTTAGCAATGTATTTTCATTATTTGAAGAGCAGTTATTGCTACCTGATATTTTTCCTATTTACGTATTTATTTGATTGGGCTTTATTTCCTTAATAAAATTCAAGCCCTATAAGAAGAGACATGCTTTTTATTCCCTGTTCATTGGATAAATTAATTAAATATTGATTCAGTTGTAAATAACAATCTGTAGTGAGTTACCTATTAAACGTCAAATCTATATACCTCAAAAATGAACAATTATGATGTCCATACCAGAATAAGAGTAAAGAATATGTTGAAGCATGTGTTTATTGTTATCCTATTTATGCAAAAGAATAAAACAGTTTTTCTCCCCCAAAAAACTTCTTTATATATATGTATTATATATTGAAAAAAATGCATGTATATAAAGAGAAAATTTGCTAGGCAAAAATTTTTTTTTAATTACCAAGTTGTAATCAATTTTTCCTTCCAGAGAATTAGGTTTGGGAGGTTTTACATTTTTTAGACTTCTGAATTATGTAGTTTTGCTACAGGGAACAGGCATTGCTTTTATAATTTGTAAAAATAATAATAATGATGATAAAATTATGAGATCAAATCTTGTAATATAGTGACTTTGGAGACAACTTTTGTACCAAGTTAGAATCCGAATTTATAATGACCATATTTTGGTTTCTGTCTCTCACTCTTCGTGTGTTTCTGTTACCAGAGTAATGAAATCTCTCCCAGATTTCAGCTCTTATCCCCAACCCACCCTTGTGATATGTTTTGCAACCACCTTTCTGCACATGACCATCTACCCTATTAAGATTTTTGTGCTCAATACTATTTCTAGGCTGAGCTAACGTTCAGGTTGTCGTAGATAGTCAGTGGGGAAAGGAACAATCCTGAGGAACAGGATGAAAAAGATTGAAGGCCGTTGGGGGACGTAGGCCAGGGCGAAGGGAGAAAAGCTCTAAAAAGATCTCTCATGCTTCCTGCCTTCCCCCAAAGCAGAGCACTTCAATGTCTCTTTTTACGCAGATTCAGGCAAATTGTATTAGAGCTAGAAATACTGAAGTATCGAGTATCCTCAAGCCTGAACTGGTATTTTGCCTGCTAGTCCATGAACCCTCTCATTGGGTACATCCTGAAGCCTTCTTGGAGATTGCAGGTCATAAATGTGCATGATTAATTGCATGTGTTGAAACCAAAAATAATGTTGTTTCCAGAACATTTAGACTAGAGGGTGAAGAAAGATCCCAGCGGATGACAGGAGAAATCTCTTTTACGGAGTCTGACAGTGACGGCTGAAGAAGGATTGAGCTCAAGGGGGCAGCCTGATAAACATTTCTAGTAGATAGAATAACAAAGGGATAAAACTAGGCAATAAAAATTTAGCACAGATTGTGAAAGGTACCTAAAAATTAACAAGGACACAGGCCATGGAACAGTGATTTAGGTAAAAGAGAAGAGGAATAGGTAAAGCAATAGTCAGGAGAAGTTCACAACTTGGTTTCTAAATAAAATTTGCCCAGTGAGTGGGGGATGCAGCAGCAATATGGTGTCTCCCCTTTGTATAGATACTTGTAGATATTTACTGCCTATGGGTAAAAACAAATGATTTGTTATTTCCCTCTTCTCGTTTATAAACTATAATTGCTTCCCTTGGGATTGTAACTGTGTCTACAAAAGCTTGTACTAAATTTATTGCAGAAGGTCTGCCCAGAACCTAGTAAAGAGAGCCCAGTGTTGGCCTTAACTGAGGCCACGCACTCTTCAACACCTCATGGCAGATCAAATATCAGAGAATATGGTTTAAAATGTGAATACCCAAAAATCTGTCTTTAGCAAATGAGATTATATGTCCTATCTATCTATCTATCTATCTATCTATCATCTATCTATCTATCATCTATCTATCATCTATCATCTAACTATCATCTGTCTATCATCTATCTATCATCTATCTATCATCTATCTATCATCTATCATTTATCTATCTAACATCTATCTATCATCTATCATCTATCTATCTATCTATCTATCTATCTATCTATCTATCATCTATCATCTCTCTCTCATCTATCTACCATCTATCTATCAATCAATCTATCATCTATCATCTGTCTATCATTTATCTATTTACCATCTATCTATCATCTATCTATCTATCTGTCTATCTATCATCTATCTAACATGGATATCTCTCTTTATATATAGCAGCTAGTGATGTCTTTAACCAATATGAAGTGCTCTACAAATCCAGATACAAAGGCAGTCACTTGGTTACTCTTTCTTCATTTTCAGTTAATTGCTGTAGGACCCACATGCCTTCCTAACTGGAGGCCTAGTATTTTTCTCCTGAGGTTTCTCTGCCTTTCCTCTACCCACCAACTCCCTATCCAGTTCAAAGAGGGGCAATTCCAGCTACTGTTAAGTAGAGAGAGAGATGGCAGGGATTAGTGCTCTGCTACTGCTTCTCACTGTTGAAGACCACCATTTGGAACAGTGGTTGCTATAGCCGTTCCACATCTATGGTTCTAAGTTTAGCCAAAGGTGGTGTAGAGCCCCAGCAATTCCAGTTTCTAAAGGCAAGCTTGTTCCAAGGGAGTGGGGCAGATCAATCCTGATGTGAACTAACTCCTGAGCCTTGCCTTCACCTCACCCCAATTCTTTTTCCTCTTCAGATCTACCCAAGGAGGAGTAACTGATCTTGACTTCTTTCTTTACACCTTTCAGATTTATCCTATGCCCACATTTCTCAGGGGAGCAACCCTCAGTGATTTAGCCAAGGTGATCTAGCCTTTGAATGGAGGTTCCCAAGTAATTTCAAGGTACCATATGTAAATCAGGCTGATCTTTGTGACTACACGGCACTTTTTCATCCTGGCCTAAATTATGAAGGCTTTGGCACTTCTCTCTCTAAAGAAAAGGAAAAAACACAAATTTTATTTCTGATTGGTCACTGCTGGGTAGAGCACCCCTGTACATATGTAGCTTCTGCTTTCAAAATTATAAATAGTTGTAGCAAGGTACAAACCACTATCTTTAGATGCTGTAAAACCTCAGGGCTTCACAGTTCTCTGTAAAGCAGAACTTTGTACTCATAAGGACCCTTTTGGTTGTAAATGACAGAAATCTAACATCTAGCAAAGGAAAAAAGTGAATTTATTAGTTTAGCTAACTGAGAATTCCAAGTAGGCCCAAGTGGTGTTGTCAAGGATCTCTTTTTCTATACCTCAGTTCTGCATGAGTTTTTTGGGTATTTTTGGTTTTTTAAATATTGACCTAAAGTTCTCACCATGTGGCAGGAAAAGTTGTCAAGCCCATACCCTTACAGGATATGGTCCAAAAGAAAGAGAATAATCTTTCTCCCAATTCCCATATATTGAGTTGGCCTTGCTTGGGTCAGTGTGGGACCCCCCCAGAAAATATGGAAAGAGAAGAAATATTGCTCCAATGACAAAAGAAAAGCTGGGTCTAAGAAACAGACAGGGAGAGGATGTAGTATTGGGTCTCCTTGAGCCTATTTGTTAGTGGCCGAGTTTCCAAGGTTCTACTGAGAGTGATAGTCCTATATGTAGTTTTATCAGGCATGCAGGTGAGCACAAACGACTCAGTACCAGTCTTTGGCCTCATGTGCACAGGTTTGAACTGGGTCTGAGGAGCTCGGCCTACAGACTCATTTAATAAAATGTGCTGTCACAGACGCAAATTGGAATGTCAGGAAGCACTTTATTGACTTTTGTGGCCAAGCATGGGATCTGAAAAGTCATTTGTTCTGCAATCTTTTTGAAGGACAGGGGCCAGGTAACATGATCTTCTACTGTGGTGTTACTGGAACGTGGTCTGGACTTCTGTTCTAGTTCCATTTTCTGCTAATATGTAATTGTGGCTGAGGGCAATTTATTTCACCTCTTTGGAACTTGGTTTTCTAATGTATTAAGTGAGGTGATTATGTGGGTTGATTTCCAACATTTTTGATCTTTCAACTCTGGATTTCAAAGGTTTTAATTTTTTTCATTAGTTTCCATCTTAGACGTGGGCTGGAAAAGAAGACCATGGTAAAAGGCAGGCAAAAGTCATTGTTCTGGACAACTTAGTAGGATATCTAAAAGATAATTATAAGCCAGGTGGCTATCTTTTATTTGTTTTAATTTCTCTAAAAATGATGAATTAAATGAATTAAAAAAAATCACTCATTTAAGGAGGACTTTATAGAAGTCCAATGAAGCAATTTCAAAAGTAAATTAGATGAACCATGAGAGACGATGGACTCTGAAAAACAAACAGGGTTCTAGAGGGGAGGGGGGTGGGAGGATGGGTTAGCCTGGTGGTGGGTATTGAGGAGGGCACATTCTGCATGGAGCACTGGGTGTTATGCACAAACAATGAATCATGGAACACTTCATCTAAAACTAATGATGTAATGTATGGGGATTAACATAAGAATAAAAAAAAATTGTCTTGGCAAAAAAAAAAAAAAGAAAGGTACATGTGAAAAAAAAAGTAAATTAGAAAAAAACTTAGCAGTTATAGCAAGCAAATGCAGTGAGTGGAACTTTTTTGACCTAGGCTTGAACAAAACAGCTGTAAAATATTTGTCTTCCACAACTGTGGGAAATTTGAATGTAGCTTAACTATTAGATGATATTAAGGAATTATAATTTTCTTAAACATGATAATATCACTATTATTGTAAATTGTGTGAGAAAGTGGGAAATTGTCCTTGTTTTTCAGTGATGTGTACTTAAATATTGAGGGTTATCTGTCATGATATGATGAATACTTGAGCAAAAAAATATATATTTTTATATATTATGTATAATAGGTAAATTATATATGTAAATCAAATGTGACATATGTATAAATTATATATATATGTATATATATGAAAATTAAATGTGCCAAAGTATTAACCATGATAGATCTTGATGAAGGTTCTATGGCTATATTATCAGTATATTTCATATAATAATCTCTCAACTTCTCTGTAAGCTTGAAAACTTAAAAAAAAAACTAATTGGAGACAATTAATTATCCTTTAAAGTTTCAAGCTGTGTTCACCTTACATCTTTATTTCAAATATAATTCAAGTTTTTACTTTTCTCAGTTGAAACAGAACTTAAATGCTTTTAAGTCAACTAAATAAAATATGGCACCTGGATTTTCAGCTTTAGCAATTATAGCAAGGTGGATTTTCAACTTTAGCAAAGTGGCAGCCTATTTTCTATTAAATTAGGCCTTAAATAGAATCCTTAATATTTGGCCCCCCAACACACATACACACACACATAAACCCTTGAATCTTTGTAATTTTTGCCAATTGTATTGATGAGGCTGAATGATATAGTGGTTATGTATTCAGACTCTGAAGCCAGTTGTCTGGGTTGGGATGCTCTTGACCTGCCACTGATCACCTGAATGACCTTGAGCAAGTTACTTAACACTTGGCACATCAGTTTTCCCAGCTATTAAATGGGGCGAATGTTATCACCCATATGATGGGATCCTTTTGAGAATTAGGGGTAAAATTCACTTAACACAGTTTCTGGCACTTAATAAAGTGTTAATGATTATATATGTACTTTGCTATAGGGAAGACAGAAAAGGTCAATGTCAGTATTTAAGGAAAAAAAAATACTTTGGCCTTTCAGGTGATAAAATTTGTTCAAAAGACACGTCCTGCCCTGGTGTGAACAGCACTGAGATGGAAAGATTGTTAAAAACAGAAAGGGTAGCATAGCACTGTGATGTATCTTCCATATTAGTAATTTCCTATACAAAGTGGTTTAGTTATGGTTTTCCCCAAATGCTAGAAAACTAGTATCTGAGAAAATAAAGTTCTCAAGGGTCTCTAAAAATAACTACATTTTCCCAACAAATTCAAGCTGGAAATAGATTTGCTAGATGCTTCATGGTACTTGGCAGACATATTAAAATGATGGTGTGGTTGTTATTATAAAATATCTTGCAGTCATTTATAACCAAGTAAGACTCCTTCATTGGCTTATGTACCTATTGTAAGTGCTTAAAAACTAAGGACTTGATTTCTTTGTAATATGTGTGTTTCCCATTATCTATGACCTTGCTAAATTAAATATTGCCCAAGACTATGAACAAAGAAATAATTTTCAGTGAAGACACACAAATATCCTCTTTCTTACCAGACCTTATTATGAAAATTCAATACTATTCAAATTTATTTAATGAAACTTTATAGAAACTGCCAAAGACTTAGGCTTCATGTTTGTGGTAAATCTTTATGACCCCTGCATTTTACCCAAAGTAAATCTTTCCTTCTTAGGAAGTTAAATAGTGGATGACTTCTTTATGGAGACTTCCCAGAGGGAGGCCTTAGCATCTTCTGCCATGGCAGATACAACCCCTTGCCCATCACAAAGAACTTTTATTTAAAATAATCTGTGAAATTAAAATTGTTGTCTTGCTAGAATCCATGTAAAGAAATTCTTTAGTACCTTAGCACAACTGCAAGAAGCTAACATCTAAACCTGTGAACTGAACTTAAATCGGGGAAATCTTTTCCTTTCCAGGAGCTGTTGGTATCCTTTTGGAAACAAGGCCATTTCAGCTCGGGTCCTGTGGCTCCCTTTGTGAACAAGTCCTACTGCAGGGAAACACAAAATAGAAGCTGTTCAGGAAGGCCCGGTTGAAGAAGAAAGGGATTCTAGGCTTCCTTTGGCCCCAGGGACTCTGTATCTGGTTGGGGTGGAGGTGACAACTCTTTAACATGGTGTCACTCACCTTTGTTAAGGGCGAAATAGAGGTCTTGATTCCCTCTTCAAAATTATCAACATGAACATCAGCATGGGTACCAGAGCTTCTTGGGAAGTGAAAATCATTTTGATAATGTGATTAATAAGTCTTCACCATTTCCAACTAGCACTATCATTTTCTTCTACCTATTTTTTAAAATTTTATTATGTTATCTTAATCACCATACATTACATCATTAGTTTTTTTTTTAAAGATTTTATTTATTTATTTGACAGAGAGATAGAGAGAGAGCATAAGGAGGCAGAGTGGCAGGTAGAGGGAGAGGGAGAAGCAGGCTACCGGCTGAGCAGGGAGCCGGACGTAGGGCTCGATCCCAGGACCCCAGGATCATGACCTGAGCCGAAGGTAGCTGCTTAACTGACTATGCCACCCAGGTGCCCCACATCATTAGTTTTTGATGTAGTGTTCCATGATTCATTGTTTGCTTATAACACTCAGTGCTCCATTCAGTACGTGCCCTCTTTAATACCCATCACCAGGCTAACCCATCCCCCCTCCACCCTTTCCTCTAGAACCCTCAGTTTGTTTCTCAGAGTCCATATAGTCTCTCATGGTTCATCTACCCCTCCGATTTCCTCCCCTTCATTTTTCCCTTCCTACTATCTTCTTTTTTTAAACATATAATGTATTATTTGTTTCAGACATACAGGTCTGTGATTCAACAGTCTTACACAATTCACAGTGCTCACCATAGCACATACTCTCCCCAATGTCTATAACCCAGCCATCCCATCCCTCCCACCGCCCACCACTCCAGCAACCCTCAGTTTGTTTCCTGAGATTAAGAATTCCTCATATCAGTGAGATCATATGATACATGTCTTTCTCTGATTGACTTACTTTGCTCAGCATAATACTCTCCAGTTCCATCCATGTCGTTGTAAATGGCAAGATTTCATTCCTTTTGATGGCTGCATAATATTCCATTGTATATATATACCACATCTTCTTTATCCATTCATCTGTCGATGGACATCTTGGCTCTTTCCATAGTTTGGCTATTGTGGACATTGCTGCTATAAACATCGGGGTGCACGTAACCCTTCGGATCACTACATTTGTATCTTTGGGGTAAATACTCAGTGCAATTGCTGGGTCATATGGTAGCTCTATTTTCAAGTTTTTGAGGAACCTCCATACTGTTTTCCAGAGTGGCTGCACCAGCTTGCATTCCCACCAACAGTGTAGGAGGGTTCCCATTTCTCTGCATCCCTGCCAACATCTGTCATTTCCTGACTTGTTAATTTTAGCCATTCTGACTGGTGTGAGGTGATATCTCATTGAGGTTTTGATTTGGATTTCCCTGATGCTGAGTGATGTGTCTGTTGGCCATTTGGATGTCTTCTTTAGAAAAATGTCTGTTCATGTCTTCTGTTAATTTCTTGATTGGATCATTTGTTCTTTGGGTGTTGAGCTTGATAAGTTCTTTATAGATTTTGGATACTAGCCCTTTATCTAATAGGTCATTTGCAAATATCTTCTCCCATTCTGTCGGTTGTCTTTTGGTTTTGTTGACTGTTTCCTTTGCTGTGCAAAAGCTTTTTATCTTGATGAAGTCCCAATAGTTCATTTTTGCCCTTGTGTCCCTTGCCTTTGGCGATGTTTCTAGGAAGAAGTTGCTGTGGCTGAGGTCGAAGAGGTAGCTGCCTGTGTTCTCCTTTAGGATTCTGATGGACTCCTGTCTCACATTTAGGTCTTTCAACCATTTGGAGTCTATTTTTGTGTGTGGTGTAAGGAAATGATCCAGTTTCATTCTTCTGCATGTGGCTGTCCAATTTTCCCAACACCATTTGTTGAAGAGACTGTCTTTTTTCCACTGGACATTCTTTCCTACTTTGTCGAAGATTAGTTGACCATAGAGTCGAGGGTCCATTTCTAGGCTCTCTATTCTGTTCCATTGATCTATGTGTCTGTTTTTGTGCCAGTACCATACTGTCTTGATGATGACAGCTTTGTAATAGAGCTCGAAGTCTGGAATTGTGATGCCACCAGCTTTGCTTTTCTTTTTCAACATTCCTCTGTCTATTTGGGGTCTTTTCTGGTTCCATACAAATTTTAGGATTATTTGTTCCATTTCTTCGAATTCCTAGAGATGTATAAACCACCAAAACTGAACCAGGAAAAAATAGAAAACCTGAACAGACCTATAACCACCAAGGAAATTGAAGCAGTCATCAAAAATCTCCCAACAAACAAAAGCCCAGGGCCAGACGGCTTCCCAGGGGAATTCTAACAAACATTTAAAGAAGAATTAATACCTATTCTTTTGAAACTGTTCCAAAAAATAGAAATGGAAGGAAAACTTCCAAATTTGTTTTATGAGGCCACCATTACCTTGATCCCAAAACCATCAAAAAGGAGAATTACAGACCAATATCCTTGGTGAACATGGATGCAAAAATTCTCACCAAAATACTAGCCAATAGGATCCAACAGTACATTAAAAGGATTATTCACCATGACCAAGTGGGATTTACCTCTGGGCTGCAAGGTTGGATCAACATCCGCAAACCAATCAATGTGATACAATACGTTAATAAAAGAAAGAACAGGAACCATATGATCCTCTCAATAGATGCAGAAAAAGCATTTGACAAAGTAAAGCATTCTTTCTTGATCAAAACTCTTCAGAGTACGGGGATAGAGGGTGCATACCTCAATATCATAAAAGCCATCTATGAGAAACCGACAGCGAATATCATTCTCAATGGGGGAAAACTGAGAGCTTTCCCCCTAAGATCAGGAACACGGCAGGGATGTCCACTATCACCACTGCTATTCAACATAGTATTAGAAGTCCTAGCCACAGCAATCAGACAACAAAAAGAAATAAAAGGCATCCAAATTGGCAAAGAAGAAGTCAAACTCTCACTCTTTGCAGATGATATGATACTTTATGTGGAAAACCCAAAAGACTCCACCCCAAAACTGCTAGAACTCATATAGGAATTCAGTAAAGTGGCAGGATATAAAATCAATGCACAGAAATCAGTGGCATTCCTATACACCAACAAGAGAGGAGAAAGAGAAATTAAAGAGTTGATCCCATTTACAATTACACCCAAAACCATGAGATACCTAGGAATAAATCTAACCAAAGAGACAAAGAATCTGTATTCAGAAAACTATAAAATACTCATGAAAGAAATTGAGGACAACACAAAGAAATGGAAAAACGTTCCATGCTCATGGATTGGAAGAACAAATATTGTGAATGTGTCAATGCTACCTAGAGCAATCGACACATTTAATGCAATCCTTATCTTCTACCCATTTTTAAGTTTTTAATTTTCTGCCCAAGGTTTAGTACTAAGAAGAGTACCCCAACCTTGAAAGTATCTATCCAACACTGCATGTAGAAGAGCAGGAAGACGGGGATGCCTCCAAATTATGGGGTATTTTGTCCTCTCTTTTTCAGCTCCTATGGTATCACCACTTTGAACCATCACTATACTGTATCTACATATTTACCAAAAAAATGCACAATACCCATAGACTTACATGCTTATAAACAATTATTATTATTATTATTAGATTGTAAATTTGTGCCCCATCCTCAATTTCCTTAGGTTCATTTGTTCTTAATAAATGTGTTTGTAATTGTCTTTGATCATATCCCTCAATTCTGGCCCCACCTGGCGACCAAACAAATTTGCACTTAATGAAAACGTGAAACAGCCCTGGTTCCAGGTCAGCCCTTACATGTGGCTGCCTGTCCCTGTGAGTTCGTATTCTCCCAAGCATTTGGTTAACAGTCTCAGAGCCCCCAAAGTAGTGGGACTGCTTACTACACTCTCCAGTGGTGAAGCAGGCAAATTTGGACACAGCAGCTGTCCGCTCCTGAAGACAGCTGGAAGTAACTATGTCTGATAAGATCAGCTATCAGAGGCAGGGTGGCACTGTTGTGTGTAAACAGGATGCTATCTCTGAGACTCCGAGACAGTGACACAAGCAGATCTGGGCTCAACCTGCCCCCCAAATAGCAGTGAAGACACTTGACATCCAGTCTTGCCCAAGTAGAATAAGAACCACAGACATTTTGGGCTGAAAACCCCCTTGGGGATCATGTCACAACACTCTTGTTTTACAGATTAAACACCATCAACAACAACAAAAGCTTAAGACCAGGGGAGATATGGAGATAGGTGATATTTATAATTGTCACATATGCATGGATGGATATATATATCTAAGCCCTTTAGGGAGGTATCATTCTTTTGTGCATAAGCTACTACGTTTGTTGCCTTCCAAAGAGCTAACTCTGCACATCAGTGAATTTCATAAGATTTAGCCTTAGACATAAGAGGTCTTGGATCCACCCTCAATCCAAATATACCCTCAGCATGAGTGGCATCAGCAGCTATATGGTTATTCCATGCTAGCCTTTGTCTGGGATGAGGCACTAGAACTACAAAGCTGACAGGCACAATGATCTAATGATGCTCACAGTCAGATGTCAGAAACAGATATATAAGTAAATAATTACGAGACATTCAACAAGTGCCATATAGGAGATTTATGTAACGTGTAATATTAGCATATAAAAAAGGAACCACATAGTAGATGAGTAGAAAATCAATGAAGGTAGTGCAAAAAAACTCATATTTAAATCTCTGTAGTAATTGAATCATAGAGAAGGGAATAAGAAAGGTGAAATGAGGGTACAGAAGAGGTGATGCAGAGAAAAAATTTCCGGCGAAAAGTAAAAGTGTTTTATTTAATGTGAGTCAGCTTCAAAGAGTCATCTTAGCAACATGATGAGGAACGTGTTCATTTTCTCTCTCTGATTCTTCTATTATGTTGCTAAAATTTGTATAGACAAACTCTGTTATAAGGGTCTCTTTTGGAGCACTGTCCATGAACTTCATGACTTTCCTTCATTTTAAAGACTCTTATATTTTATTTATTGGTTTGTATTTGTGGTCAGATTGAGGTTGTCAGAAATATGACCCTAGAATGGACAAGAAGCATTGTGGGTTAGAGGTGACCAAACAAGGAATGGCTGATGTTAATTCTTAAACTGGAGAAGATATTGGGAAATTGAGAAATCATAAAATAATCCAGAAAGACTGTTACTATGACTTCAGATTAAAAGTAAACAAACAAGACATTCAAAAAAAATAATAAATAGAAAGGCCTAAAGTGCAGATTCTCAAAGTTCAAGGTTTTAGAAGTCAAGAACACGAAAATTAAGACACAAAGATATCATTGTTTGCCTATAAATTGACGGGGCTTTAAGAAATAAGAGGGTAAAGCAAAATAGATACTTCCATTTATTTCTGAGGGAATAAAAATTGGTAAAATTCATATGAATATCCTAGAAGATAATTTCTCTCTTCCCCTCCTCTATCTGTCTGTCTGTCTGTCTCTCTCTCTGTACACACACACATACAGACACACACACATTTATACATGCACATATTATGTTTACATATATTTAAAAATGTGTATTATATAAATGTATACGTTTTGCCAAATTACCTTTAAGTTTTATAAGCCCACAGACCCTCACCCCAAGAAGGTAATATGTTATGCATCTAGAGTATGATATAAAGACGTTTATGGCAGAGATATTATTTAAATGACAAAATGGAATAAATCTAAATATTTAATAATAAGATATACCTCAAATATTTTGATATGTCTGTATAATGGAATACTATATAGTCATCAAAAACGATGGTCTTCTGGAAACCATAAGGATTAAAATAGTAGACATAAAGTACTTAAAAACAGTGCCTGGTACCTAATAAATATTCATTCAATGTTAACTTTTTCATCATCACCAGTAGCAGCATTATTATGACTGGTATATCTTAAGACATAGGGAGATGTTCCTATATGCAAAATGGAAAAAAAAGTTACAAAACAATATGCAAATTATAATACCAATTTAAAAATATTTCTACATGTGCATATATACATATATGTACACATATATATATTTTATATATGTGCTTAGAAAAAAGTTGAAGAGTGTATTAGTTTGCTAGGGCTGCCTTAAAAACGTACCACAGACCAGAGTCTTAAATGACAGAAGTTTATTGTCTCGCAGTTCCAGAGCCTAGAGGTCTAAAATCAAGGTGTCAGCAAGTTTGATTCCTGGTGAGGGTTGGAGGGAAAGATCTGTTCCAGGCCTCTCTCATGGGCTTATAGATGGTGTCTTCCCTCTAGGTGCCCTCACATTGCCTTTCTTCTATGTACAGTAGGTCTCAGTATCCAAATTTCCCTTTTTCATAAGGACACCAGTCATGTTGGATTAGGGCCCACTCAAATACCCTCACTTTAACTTGATCATCTCTGTAAAGACTATCTCAAATAAGGAGCATTCTCAGGTACTAGGGGTTAGGACTTTAACATTTGAATTTGGGGGAACACAATTCAACTTATAACAGACTGTATGTATATTAGTAATTTTGGAATTATGGATGACATTTTACTCTTTTTGCTTATCTGTTAGTTTCTACCATGGACTATGACTAATAACATTTTCAAAATTTTTAAAATAACATTTTTAAAAACTCCATGCCTCAGAAAGCCACATCCCCTGTTTAGACTTTAAATGAAAATACTTTTGGGCGCCTGGGTGGCTCAGTTGGTTAAGCGACTGCCTTCGGCTCAGGTCATGATCCTGGAGTCCCGGGATCGAGTCCCGCATCGGGCTCCCTGCTCGGCGGGGAGTCTGCTTCTCCCTCTGACCCTCCTCCCTCTCATGCTCTCTGTATCTCATTCTCTCTGTCTCAAATAAATAAATAAAATCTTTAAAAAAAAATACTTTTAATTCTTCCCGTGGTTCTCTCTTTAAATATCACCTCCATATCCACTGTTTAAGACTAAACATAGGACTTCTAAAAGAACATTTAATGTTCTCTCTGCAAAGGAGAAGTTAGAAGATGGAAACTCGGGATGTTCAGATTGTGCGTGTTACGCACACTACCTCTGCTAGAGTTCCAGGTTATTATTTTCCCTTGGAGTTTTTGTTTCATTGTGAATTCCTGAATTGTATCAACTTAGGATAAAATGGAATTATTATGTATCTTTCGAATATTGTTATTTTGGAGGATGTTTATTCCTTTGCCAGTTTCAGAGCTTGTCAAATCTAAAGCTGGTATTGTACATTTTTCTTGAATGGTGCATTGCTATTAAGTAGGAATCCTGAGTACTGAAAAAGTTATAGCAGGGGTAAAACATGTTCTATACAATAAATAGGCTTCTGAGCAATTATCGTTATAGAAAATAGATTAGACTTGTGATCGAGTAACTTGAATTTTTGTAAAATTAAGAATGAATTTGTAAAGCAACGAAGTGATAACTCATTTTCATATATTTAGAGTGTATTACTAAATTGGACTTTTTTGAAGCCAAGGGTGTTGCCTTGTTTAGAATCATAAAATTGGTGTAATTAACATATGCTTCACAAAGAAGAAAAGTTTATATAAGAAAAGCTTACACAAAAATTGTTCTGAAATCTATTGTTTGAAAGTGCTAGTCATTTCACTTTAAGCTTCATAGCTCATTCATGGGTGGGGTACTCTGTAAAATTAATTCACTGCCCATTGTTAATGTATGTTATCAACATACTATGTTTGGTGGCTTGTATGGCTAATGCTTTACCAGCCATAATTACTGATCCAACTTCATGAAATAAACCAGATACAAAAAAATAATCAGATTCTTTACTAATATTCCTGGTGATGCTAAGAATTAAAGGGCGCCTGGGTGGCTCAGTTGGTTAAGCGACTGCCTTCGGCTCAGGTCATGATCCTGGAGTCCCGGGATCGAGTCCCGCATCGGGCTCCCTGCTCGGCAGGGAGTCTGCTTCTCCCTCTCCCACTCCCCGTTTGTGTTCCCTCTCTCGCTGTGTCTTTCTCTGTCAAATAAATAAATAAAATCTTTAATAAAAAAAAAAAAAAAAAAAAAAAAAAAAAAAAAAAAAAAAGAATTAAAAAACATTACTGAAGCAGGTTTGGTGGCTAATATCTTGGAAGGTGAGAAAATTACTCATTATGTTAAGTAATATCTTACATCAGCATGTAAATAACTTTAGTGATTGCTTGGAAAGAAAACTGCTCCAAAGAGAAAATTAATGTATCTGATTTGTTTATTTATTCATCTAATTTAGGGCTGAAAGATTTTTGGACTGATACTAGATATGAAAATGTGTCACTAAAATTTATTAGAGCTCAGAGCGAGGGACCTTACCTATCTATAAGTATAGATTTAAACAGTTGCATGCTTGGTTATCTCTGATAAGTTAAATCAGATAAGAGATTTAATATATAATTCTCCCTTGTATGGGAGAAAGTCTACCCATCTCTTGGTTTCTGTTAGTTGTAGCTTGGATGGGAAATTAAAAGTTCATTTTGTCTTTGTCCTTTGTCTTTTTTATCAGCAGTGCCTGGGAGGCATGGTAAAGTATGCTGACAGTGACCTTCAGTTTATTCATATCATCTTAACACAAATGAGCCAGGCACTTGTAATTTTCATTAGTAGCCACAAGAAGAGGAGCTTCCCCCAGTAGGAAATCTACAATGTCCAAAAATACATAGGTATTTTATGTATGTCGCGAGTGATTGCTTAAAGAAGGTTGAAGGGGTGGAGAATCGATAGAGAAGGTGATGTGTGAAGGAGAGAAAATGAAAGCCTAACTGCCACCATGCAGAGGTTGACGTGATCTACCCAAGACTAGAAGCAGATCTTCTCTTTAGGGGCACAGTCAAAACTTGAACCCAGGGGTCCTGGCTTCTGGTGCAGAATCCCTTCCTGATTCCATCCTGTCTGAGTTGATGGAAAAGCAAATGAACTTCCCTTCTTAAATGAGGCAAGATAACTGATTTCGGCACTACATAACCACATGTCAGCATGTCATGTTGTTTCTTTACCTCTGCCCTATTCATATTTTTGTCTCTCTCAACTGAAGTCAGAGGCACTGCTTGTAAGGACACAAAGTGGCCCCATGTCAACTTTCCCCCTGTAAATTATTTTTATGAGCATACCAACCAAGGGCATATCTAAAACACATGATTGCTTTTGGCATCTAACCAACCCTTCTCTCCCCCCAGCCTCCCACCACCATTTGATGGGTAAAAAAGACTTTTTCTGGTCATTCTTCTCAGATGGGACCCTTGGAATGACTGTCATGTATCATGTCAATATATCAACTAGCAAAGAAAAAAAAAATAAGTAGCCTGATGAAACGAGGCATCTGGAAGTTCAGGCTTCTGAAATCGACTCCCATTTCTTAGAAATAGGGAACACGTGATTTCAGGCTATTCCTGCATCACTTTTCACACCCCAGTAAAAAGCTGATTTTAGAAGAATGTCCTCTTTAAAAGTCGCTACACTAAAAATGTTAGAACTATGAGTTTCTTGCAGCTATGGCTGCAAAGATGGGTGGGGCTGCAAATGATTTAGGTGCGTGTTTGATGAAAAGTGCTGTGTAAAGATCTTAACCTGGATTTCCTGAGTAACCACTATGTGGTCAATAAACACGGCACAGGGCATCTGAATTCAGCAAAGGACACAGAGCTGTAGTCTGTGCCCTTGGGAGCCTTCTTTATAGACATGCCAGAGCAGAGACAGTGACCTCATGCTTCCCAGGGAACATCTTCACTGGGTTGTCCTGAAGTCACCTCAAACTCAACACGTCCAAAATAGAACACGGTCCTTCTCACACATTCATAGGGTCACATCATTCCTCCGTCTGCTAGGACTAGAAGTCCCAATGACCACTTGTTTCTGGGTCTGCCCTGTCTCTTTTATCTATACCTTCCATTTCTCTCCCAACATCATCACTAGCTTTTTTCAGACTGGAATTACCCCTTGCTCTGACTTTTGTTATGACTTCACAGATGGTCTCTGCAAATGCAGATTCTCCCACAGTGGCCCACCTTGTGTGTTGTTAAAGGGATTGCTTCCTAAAACACTCTTATGTTAACTTCCTTCCCAAAACTTTCATGGGTTCCTTGCTGCCTACAAAATAAATTCCAACATTCTTAGTCTTGCAGGCAAAGCCCTTTCATAATTGGGACCTGGCATGCCTCTTATAGGTTCATCTGGGACTAGATCACTAATGAAATACATCAATTTCCTCCAAATATGTGCTATGTTCTTCAGCCTTCAATCTCTTCTCATAATAGCCCCATAAAGGAATTCTCTTTCCATTTGAACTACTTTTTAAGATCCTATCAAACTTTTATATCCTTATCAGGAATACAGAGTAAGTGTCAACATCTGGGCTGCCTTTTGTCAACCCAGGATGGGCCCCTTGGTCAACCCAGGTCAACCCAGGTGCCACCTCCTAGCAGGTGCTCCTTATTCCCAGATACAATCAAATCATAAAATATGTAGAGATGAGAGAATATGATAATGGGAATGGTTGGCTGGATAGCAACAGGCAAGATTATATTACAATGAGACATGTGCTGAAGACACAATTATACTATAAACATGACCCATACATTAGTTGTAGGACAGAGAAAACCACAAAAATATGGATTACTGTAAGCAGCGATGAGAGTTAAGGAAGGTAGGAGGGGCAGGATGGAAGGTCTTCAGTGGCCATCTCTGTTTCACAATCAGCCTAAGGGGACATTTTTAATAATAACTTTGTTTCACTACTCACAACTCAAGTCATTGTATAGGAAGATTACATTTAGAGAGTAAACTAAACTTTCTTATACTTCATGTAGTTTCTTTCAAATGTATTTATCAAAGCACACTTTAAGGGAGGGGTGGGAAATGCCAGTTACACAAGAAAATCTATCCTCTGCCCGACTGAAGAAATTGTTCAAACAAAGTGCATTCTTTCATAAGCGTTGCTTCCTGATGTAGCCAGGGTCAGTAAGGGCTGAGGTTATTAGTTATGTAATCCCTAGTTCCTCAAATGGCAGTTTTGATTTGAACACATGGTTTCAATTAGTTATTTCAGTTTTTGCCTCTAGATGATTTCATTTTTAGAGTCAAGAGAGGCTCAGACAATCATAGCATTTTAGAGCCACTCCTAATTTCACCAACATACACCTGACCCCTGAGACTCACTTTACCACAACCACGGTTCTCAGCCCATTGCACTTTCCATAATACCACTTACAGGTTGAATTATATCCCCCCAAAAGATACGCTGAAGTCCTAACTGACCGCATCTGTGAATGTGATCTTATTTGGAAATAGTCTTTGCAGACATGATTAAGATGGAAGTTAAGGTGAGGTCATATGAAGCATGAAGCAGGTGGACCCTTAATCCGATATGACTGGGGTCCTTGCAAGAAGAAGAAAAGGGACACGGAGAAAGACACACAGGAGAATAGCATGTGACAACAGGGGCAATTCGAGCTACCCCAAGAATTGATGGCTCCCACTGGAAGCTAGGAAGAGGCAAGGAAGCATCCTACCCAGGGTTTCAGGGGAAGCATGGCTCTCTTGACAACGTGCTTTTGGACTTCTAGCCTTCAGAAGTGTGAGACAACAAATTTCTGTTGTTTTAAATTACCTGATTTGTGGTACTTTGTTACAGTAGACCTTGGAAACTAATACACCGCTTGCTCATTTTTATTTGTATCATGTTCTCTTGGGGACTCTCAAACCAAAATGATTTGGGTAGTGTCTGGGTGCCAGGCACTGCCTTTACACTGGTGAAATCATCACCCCCTGGCCCCCGCTCTGTTGCTCCTGATGTACAGCTCTTTTGAACTTTGGGGCCATTATCATCCATAATGTCACACTGAATCTTATAACTGCCAGTATGTCTGGTCCAATGAGCACTTCAGATTCTGATCCCTGGATGCCTCTATTAGCTGCAGAATGGTACTGTAATACATTCGGACTGCCTCTCCATGGTGCTATGAGGATAGTGACATAAAAATAATTTTACAAGTATAACGCTACTGGGCTAAGATGTGCTTAATATTTCTATGTGGCCCGGACTGTGCAGATGCTTTACTCATTCAATTCTCACACAAAATCTCAGAAGTAGGTGTTACCATCATCTATGCCGGTTTTACAGATCAGAGAAATTGAGGCACAGAGAGGTTAAGTACCTTGCCCAGAGCCATATGGCAAGAGAACAATGGAGCTGGGATTTCGAGCTACATCCAAGAGATTCTGAAGTTCATGAATTCCCCTCTGTACTGTAGTGTAGGCCATGACCTTCAACTGTTTACTTTAGAAACCCACCTTGAAAACTCCTTTACTTACTATAAGAATTTAGCCACAACCTTTTTTCTAGCCTCATCTCTTGTCATCACCCCCAATAGCCCACCACACACACACACACACACACACACACATGCGGGCACACACACTCACTAACCACAGAAGGATTTTCACCTTTGCTGGAACACACAGGCTCTTTTATCTCTGTTTATTTTCTACATTCTGCTCTTTTGACCCTGGATACCATCCCCCATGCCCTTGCTCATTATAAGAATCTCCCAGCCCCTCATGACCCAGAGGAAACATCAGCTTCGCTGAGTCCCAAATTTCCCCACAAGTAGCTGCTTCCTTCCTGCATCACTTACTCAAGCCTATACTCTGACACTGGATGGGGACAAGGATGACGCCATGAGTCATCCAGCACAATGGTTGAGGAGACACTCACTCTTGGGGTTGAGGGGCAGAATAATCTCTAAGCTCTTCTTTTGTATTTGTTCCTCGTACGTGTCATCTCCTGGACCAGATTCTGTTAGATTGGGAATGGAAGAAATACAGAAGAGGGAGAGAGAGAAGATTATGCTCCCGGGCAAGAAAGAGAGCAGGGTTGTGTGGGTCGGTCCTGTGGGCAGCAGGACCTTGGCAGGGAAACCCTGCAAGGTAGAAGGACCACAGTGAGGGACAGGGAGCAGAGGGGGGGGGTTATGGCTATCTACATATCGAGGAAGTTGTTCTTAGGCATCTGGTTTCCAGGTCCTTAAGGATCCAGTAGCATATCTGTATCATGGAAGTAGTGGGGCTTCTAGACATCAAGCAACCAGCCAGGCTTAGACCATGGGCATCCAGGAATAGCCTGTGTGGACCCAAGATCGGTGGGGATCTCCTCATGTTCTCAGCTATGAAAAACCACAGGAGCTTTGCATGACACAGGGATAAAACAGGAAGGGATCCTCCATAATCACTGAGATTGAACTTCTCAGATGCCATGCAGGATGAGAGCTCAGAACAGCATTTAATCTCCTTTAAAAAAAAAAATAGACACATGATGTTTATTGCACATACACCTCAGTTTGTGAGTCATGAGTCACACCCAAAGCATTTGTTTCCATGTCTCTCTCTGTTACTGGAACATGAGCTTCTCCAGGGCAAAAACTGATATTTTTTTCTCTTTGCACTTTTAACCCTTGTACAGTGCCTACTGCAAAGCAAGCCCTAAAGAAGTACCTGTTCCATGGATGAATGAATCAATCAAGCAGTTAATCAGTCAAAAGAGCCAAAAGTGGAAGCAGGAGGGAGAAGTGAGGGAGGTTACTAACTTGGAAAGGCTTCTTCCTTCTTTAGGCTTTTGATTCAGGGGGATGAATGAGTGAATTTTTCTCCTTTTTTATTTGGTATAGCACTAGCTTCCTCCAGACAATATGAGAAATCAAGGAATTGGGCTGGGTAGCTACATCAGAAAATTTGATGGAGGACTGTTGGAAGCCACCAGGAAGCGAGCCTCAGAGGAATGCTGTTAGTGCAAGAGTGCAGCCTCTCTCTTTTCACTCATGCCTACTAAAGACTCAGAGCTCTACTAACCGGTTCTTCCAGGAGTGTCCATTCTGGAAGGCCATGACCAGGATAATTTGAATGGGGGAATTTCTGCTTATAATTGTGTAGTTACCTGAAGTCCAAGCACCAAGGACACCAGGACGCAAAAGAATATTCTAGTGTAGGAAGATTTCATGAGGTTCCCTTTATCTGCAATTGTTGGGACTTCTCTCCAGGAGAAGATCGGACAATCAGAGAGCCAAATTGGAAAATATTTTAGGGAGCAATCAGGAAAACAAAGCAAAATGAACCCCAAAACTCTCATGGGGATTTAATAAGCCAGCAGACTGCTCACCTCTCTCTTCCCAGCCCACTACAATGAGGTAGGTTGACAACATGATAAAAGCTGGGTCATATCACGGGGAGCCCTGGCTTCCCAAAATCTCTCACCAACTGTGGCATTTCATTCTTCTCTCCATTCCTAGGAATCCTGAGAGCCCCTTTCCTCTTAGGAGTGGAAACTAGGAGTGGTTTAGCTCCTAATTAAATTATTTTCTCTTAGACAAATGAATAATCTGGCTATTAGTTCCCAGTTCCAAAGGTCTTATTATCTTTAACCATCTATTAGAGTTGAAGTATCTTGCCTGTCCCAGGAGGGAAGACATGGAGGCCAGGAACCTCTATCACCTTAGGGCCACTTGGCCATATTCCCTCTTCTTCCTTCCATACCCCTTTGTGAGGTAAGAGTCATCCCATTCCTGCCCCTTTTAGGTTCTGCTGGAGTCAGAAGGATTAGGCAATGGGCATGACTGAAAGGCTCCAGCTCCACCCTTAGGTCAGGGCTCACGGCCAGGTTACTCATAAGAGGTCACTGTGGTTGTCTGCTGCCACTCAGCCCAGGCTGAAGCCACCAGCCATAGATTACAGACACACAAGGGCAAAGACCCAGGGGTCTGGCTCTATAGGCTGTAGAACCGGTTTGTCATGGTGACCAGATGGATGTTCTGATGACTGAGCAGCCCTCCTCACAAACTTGTGGGTTCAAGGCTAGAGACACAGATTTTGAAGCCAAGAGAAATAGAAGCCAAGAGAGAATTAGAAAAAATGCTATAAAACTTACAGACTAGAAAAAAACAATTTTGCCTCTACAAGAATGTTTTTGATTTCTGATAGAAATATTATATATTCATTACATTTGTGAGCCAAATATTGACCTGACCATGGCTTTTAATTATAGTGTTAGGATAAACCTGTAATTCCTATATCAAGGAATAAAGTCAGATAAAATTAGATATAAATAAAACCAGTGTCTCTAAGCTTAAAATCTCCTGGATGCTTAGGGATCACTTTCAAAGTTCAGTAGCAATTTGTCTACTTTCTTGACCTCCTCTAAAACAAGCCTGCTTTCCCTCAAGTGTTAGCAATCATGATGTGTTAATTTTTTTCCCCTACTTTATTTCTAGGCTTTTCAGCTTTGTCTAATTGGTCATGTTTTTTAAAGCTGCAAATTGACTGTGGATCTATCTTTCATGATTCTTGACACACCTTGTGTATTTAAATAGATGCTTTGAAAATAAAAGGTTTCATTTACAACATTGTAAGTCTGGGCAAATTCACCATTGCGTTCGGGTTAAAAAGAACATGATCAATTGATGATCTCACTTCCATCCCTTCTGCACTGCCTCAAGTTTCTTTGACTCAGAAAGTGTGGGGAGAGGGGCACCTGGGTGGCTCAGTTGGCTAAGCATCTGCCTTCAGCTCAGGTCATGATCCCAGGGTCCTGGGATCAAGCCCCGCCAGGGAGCCTGCTTCTCCCTCTTCCTCTGCCTGCCACTTCCTCTGGTAGTGCTCTCCTTCTCTCTCTGTCAAATAAATAAATAAAATCTTTAAAGAAAAAGTGTGGGGAGAGTCAGAGGTCGCTTTGTGTTCAAAACATCTTTTATTACTTTTTTTTGAAAAATAGTCTTTGGTACTGATGCACTTCCTTAATATTCTCCATAGTAAGACATGTATCAGTACCCTGGTAGAAATGTCCAGACAACCTGAACCTGGTATTTTTATTCTGTCTTATTCTTCAGTTGCTCCTAGAGTCCATTTCAAACAGAAGAATGAAAGTAATCATGGAAATAGGTTAGGTAGGGGAAAAGGAAGACAGAAATGCTTACAAGTCTCAAACAGGAAAAAGAAATGAGGACACCAGGGCTTCAGAAAGGCTGCAAACACATTCATAAACAAACAGAGGGTGCCCGGCAACAACCTTCATGTTTGTCTTTGCTCCTATGGTGCAACGTGGTCTAGTGGTCTGACCAACTGGGAATCCAGGGCCTGGTTTCTCTGTTTTGCCTCCGATGAGCTGTTCTATACTGAATGGCCTTGGGCTGGCTGGATTTGGTCAGGGTTTCTTGATCTGAGAGATAGGCAGACTTCCCGACTGCCAAGCTCAATGTTTGGAAGTAGAGAGGTTACAAAGGGTGAAGGGCATTGTTAAAACCAAAGCAAGACTGTCCTATATGCACCATCAATCCAAGGACTATTATTTTACTGGCATATTTAATATCAAACACCAATCCCTCTCTGCTCGTACAGTGTATTTGTTTGTTTTGTTGAGGTCCCTGATAACCCAGGCAGTTTGGAAAGGGGTGGGAGTGTGTATGGAGAGCAAATGGGATCATCTACTGTTGGTCTTTGCCGATTTCCAGTGTTTGGCATGAGCTCTCTCCCCATGCCCAGCACCATCTCTCTCTCTCTCTCTCTCTTTTTTTTCCTTAAGAATTTATGTTGTGGTGGTAGATTTTATAATTAGCATGACTAGCTTTTTGTATTTGTCTCAAAATGATATATTTACATATCATAAAGCATGACATTCAAACATATAGAAAGTTCTTTCTAAATGTGCCCCTGCTTTGAGAAAACCCCACTTGTATTAAAATCCGGCGCTACTTGGAGCAGTTCAGTTTTGCCGAGCCTGCTGATCAGTGAAGTCCATAAATAGTTAAAAGCCTCCAGCCGTGTTAAAGAGGAAGTAAAATAGACTGATCTCATGACCCCAAAACACATCAAAAACTGCAAAATAATTGACTTTTCACTTGGTATTCAAACAAAATATTTTAGAGTGAGAACTCAGTTATTTCTGAGTTGTGTTTTCATCTCTTAACATTGGTGTCAAATAAACTTGGAAATGATTCTGCTTTCTTTGATTTCCAAGTGCAGGCTTTCATAAGAAAATTATTGCTTTTGTTTTTTAAAGCATGTAACCACTCAAGAAGAATTGTATCAAAATTATTGCTATTTAAGCCTTGCGACCAAGTTACAAAATATAAAAGCTAATTCTTTAAAATGTATATTTTCTGTTTAGTGGATTTTTTTAAAATGTTGAACACTGTTTTCTTTTTCTTTCTTTCTTTCTTTCTTTCTTTTTTTTTTTTTTTGAACACGGTTTTCTATCTAGAGCTCATTTCTGGCTTGGAGAGCCTAGAAAAGTGATCTGAACCAACAGCAACGTTTATCCCCCTCTCCCCTGCCCTTCCTTCTCACGATTCTTTCTCTCTCCCTTTCCCTGCTCCTTCTTTTGCTCCAAAGTGTTTGAGCTCCGACTGTGTACCTGGTATTATAACGCTGAATGCATTGAATTTAAAGGTGAAAAAGACCCCCCCCCCCCCGTTATTCAGAGAGTAGTCCAGGGACACCGAGGAAGGGAAGCCCCACTAGATACTGAGAACCCTAGCAAGACACAGAAACAAACAGGCTGTAGGAAGCAAGGTTTCAGGAAGAGCTTCTCAGAAGAGGGGAGCTTTTTTTAAATCTTTTTTTTTTTTTTTAAGATTTTACTTATTTGACAGAGAGACACAGTGAGAGAGGGAACACAAGCAAGGGAGGTAGGAGAGGGAGAAGCAGGCTTCCCCGCGGAGCAGGGAGCCCGATGCGGGGCTCGATCCCAGGACGCTGGGATCTTGACCTGAGCGGAAGGCAGACGCCTAAAGACTGAGCCACCCTGGTGCCCCAGAAGAGGGGAGTTTTGAACTGATACTAAAACATGGGTAGTGACTAGCCAGGTACTTTAAGAGTAGGAAAGCTGGTGGGGCGCCTGGGTGGCTCAGTTGGTTAAGCGACTGCCTTTGGCTCAGGTCATGATCCTGGAGTCCCAGGATCGAGCCCTGCATGGAGCCCTGCATCGGGTTCCCTGCTCAGCAGGGAGTCTGCTTCTCCCTCTGACCATCCCGCCCATGTGCGCTCTCTCTCTCTCTCAAATAAATAAATATAATCTTTAAAAAAAAAAAAAAAGGTAGAAAAGCTGGAACAGCGTACTTGAAAACACAGAAAGAATGTAAGTTGGTCCCTCTAATTTATCCGGATGAATGGGGTGTAGGGAAGTGGGAGTAGGAGATGAAGCTAGAGTCTCAGGCAAGGGTTTTCCATGTCATGCTGTGATATTTGGATTGATTCCTGTGGGCAGATGGGAGCCAGTGAAGGTGATTAGCTAAAAGAATGACAGGACCAGGTTTGCATTTTAGAAAGATCACCCCGGCATCTTCTAGACACCTAGAGGAGATGGGGGTTGAAATTAAGAGCTCCCAAGAGATACCATGTCATATGATTGTAAATTTTCTTTCAGAATAAACCCAGGCCCATGCATTTATTCATGCAGCAAGGCTTTATTGAACACCTACTTTATGCAAGGCCTCTGGTTCTGGGCTGTGGTGAAGATAAAAGGAGATAAGACATAGTCACTGTGAGGTTCTCAGCATCCCTCCCAAATTCCATCTTCTTCTTCTTCTTCTTTTTTTTTTTAAGATTTTATTTATTTGACAGAGATTGACACAGTGAGAGAGGGAACATAAGCAGGGGGAGCAGGAGAGGGAGAAGCAGGCTTCCTGCTGAGTAGGGAGCCCGATGTGGGGCTCGATCCCAGGACCCTGGGACCATGACCTAAGCCGAAGGCAGATGCTTAACGACTGAGACACCCAGGTGCCCCGCCAAATACCATCTTGTAAGGTAAGCTTGCTACTGCCTGAACCTCATAGGGAACCCCCATGCACTGTGTATAATATCCATTTTGTGTACAACTGAATCCCATTATTCTAAAAATTCCTTTCTTTTGGTTCAAAATGCAACCACTCCGATAAGTTTAGTAGCACCTATTCTTTCTCTTCCTTAAAGGATATTTTCCTTGTCAATGGACACCTCCCCTGGTACTAATCATTAACAGAACCTATAACAAAATGAAGACAAAAACTTCAGCCTTGTAAATCGGCACAACTCCCTGATCTATGTGGATGAATTTCCTTCATTTCCAAGAATGTTCAAAGTGCTAAAAGTTAATTTAAAAGAAAAAAAAAATCTGGTTGAACATTCTCACTCTAATTCCACTTGTAGGAAATAAAGAAGGATAGAAATTAGCACCTATCTCAGTGGAGTGTCCTGAGAAATCACTGTGTGAAAATACAGAGTGTGATCTCAATCAGAAGCTTCTGCAATGAGATGTTGGAACCAAATATAGCCCCCAAAAGCAGACTTGGCTCATAAGTGGAAACAATTGATCTTACGATTAAATTTCTAGGGCTTTTAGATAATAGAAAATCCAAAATAATCTTTATTCATATCTTGCACTGATCTCTTTAGGTTTTAGAAATCATAGCACTTGACTATTAGACAGTCTTTTCTAAAGGTACTTGTACAAAACAATTCCATTTTCAAAAATTAGGAAAACCTTTTAATATAAAATAGCTTAAGGGAAAATTTAAAAAAAAAATCAGAAACTCAGGTAGCGCTAGAAATAAGACCACAAGCTGAACAAAATGGATGTCAGACAAGGAACAACAATAGAAAGCTGAATGTAGAACTCGTAGCTCATATATTAATAATGCAAGAACCATATGCACTTATTCATAATAATTGAAGATAATTAGCTATGGAATAATTGAACCAGAACTAATTGTTGCTCTATGCATTCCATTTTAATACTATAACCTGATTTTATAAAGATTTTCATACTAAAATTTAATGTCAATTCAATGCAGCATTAATATCTGAATATCTATTCATACAATACATATATTATGGGTACTATGAACAAATTAAACACATCACCAATTACTAGTAGAGGCCTACTCTATTGGGAAATATGATTTTGTTTATTTCTTGGAATAAAGCTTCAAGCATAATAATGGAGCCCAAAGAATCTATAAAAATCATATGAAGAGGACATCATCAGCTGTCAAGGATACTTCAAATTGTCTGAAGGTTATTTACTTGTCCCACCCAAAAAGACAGGGAAGCTTCACCCTCTTCCAGCTTCTTCTGCCCAGGAGATTTGGTGCCATAGAACAATTGGAACCCAGACAATGCTAAGAATGGAAAATTAAAATCAAGAAAATTGGTGAAACATAAAAGCACCAGCGCTGTTCTTGGTATCCAGAGACTTGACCTCAAGTCTCACCTCCACCAATAAATAGCTTCAAGACCTTGACTACAGCATTCACTTACTCTGGACCTCAGTTTACTTACTTGTTAAATGTAAGGTAATGATATTTATACATTCCACTAATTGCGAATAATGAAGAGAAACAATGGGATAAGAAATGTATAAGTGCATCTCAAAGTATAAGGCAACGAAACTTTGCTAAGGTGATGAGTACCATTCTTTCTGGATGGAGTTCTCTCCCTTCTGGTAGTTTCTTTACTTAGGTACTAAGAATACACATGCTTTTCCAAGGATAACTTACCCAAGACATTGTTGAAACAAATATTTTTGTCAGAGGAAACACTTCAGTCTGGTCGAGAAACATCTATCTTTGATATTAGCTTATTTGGATATTAGTCTATTCAGATATTCAAGGGTAAGTAAAGTATGGCCCCTTTCCAAAAGGCTCAAAGGCTTATCATTTCAGTAAATCTATAAACTGGGAATTTCTGTTCTATAATGTTCCAGTATGGTTTGTGGTCCTTTGATGCCTGCAGTGTTGATCTTAGATATTATAACCTCCTTGAGCACACAGAGTTTTGGTTAGGACAGGCCTTCCAATGCCCACCCTAGCACTATTAAAGCTATGTTAAAACTGAGTTCTGATGAGATACCACTCTATCTAAAAGCTCTATTCAGTTCAAGTCAATGCAATTCAGCAAACATTTCTGTAGGGTGAATTCTGGGCTGGGCACTGTGCTTGGTACAGGGCTATTCAATAAGGATTTAGAATAGTCCAGGCCCCCCAGCAATTCCCACTGCCTATGAGATACCACCTGACTCCATGGGATGGCATTTGAGCTTAAAAACAAAAACAAAAACAAAACACCTGTCCCCAATTTCATAAACTAACCATATAAAAAGAAAGACAGGGAAATGTAACATGGCCTTTAGTAGATGATACTTGAGAATGATCATTGATTTTGTTTGTCTTATATAATTGCATTGCAATTATATAAGACAGAGCCTATCTTTTGAGAGACACATATTGAAGTCAGAAGAGGTGAACTGATGTAGATCTGGGATCTCCTTTTTTTAAAAAAACTCAGGAAGGAAAGAAAAGGTAGAGAAAACAAATGTGCTACAGTTTTGATAATCTTCAAATGTAGGTGATAGGCATTTATTTGAGGGATCATTTTATTATTCTCTCTCTCCTGTTGTGAACATTAGGAATCTTTCAGAATAAACACATCTTAAAAAGTGGTTGCTCAAACTTCTAGCTTTTTGTGTTCTCCCCCTTTACCCAGGATAAGCCCCAGCACTTTCTGCAAGGGCTACCCACTGATACGTGCATCCTCAAGGAACATGGAGTATCTCCAGGTCCTGTTTGAGGCTATCCTTGAAGGCCTCATGCCACCTCTGCTGGGAAAGCCTTTGCTGAGTGGCTCAGATAGAACTGATAGTTTCTCCCATCTGTGGGCACTCAGAATTTGGCTTCTAATTCTATCATGGTATTTGTACAATTTTCTTGTAATTGTTACTTGTCTTTTCCTCCTGCGTGCGTGGAAACTCCTATAGATTGGGTGCCGTAGCTTAGTTGTCTTTCTTCCCTCTTAATCATCACAGAGTCTGACAATCTCCATCAAATAAGGTCCTTCCAAATGTCTGGGGATGGTAACGTTAAATCAGTCTTCATGTTACTTAGCACATAGCGCAGCGGTCATTTTTGTGAGCTCAATAAAGATCGCGTGAAAAGTATAGTTTAGCAGCTAATCTGTGCAAATTATATTCGACTGTAGAAATGTGGAACTCTGCAAAACTGAAGAGCATTTGTTTAGCTTAACCTAGTTACTACAGCAATTTCTGAAACCTCCTCATTCATCTCAGGTATTAGGCATTTGATTGAACAGAGCCGGCCAAAACCCATTTTGGAGAATACTGCATAAGTAGGTCTCATTCTGGTGCAATGCACACAATTACTAGCCACAAAGCACTTTTGATTTATCAGCAAATCTTTTGACAAAGCTCTTCTCCCTTCAGGGAAGTGTGGGTGGTGGTGCTGGTGAGATGGGATAGAGGAGCAAAAACAAGGCAATCCAAATAAAGCAGTGTTCTTCTGTGCGATCTGATTCGATAAAGAAGATCTGCTTTTTACGTTTACTTTCACAGAGATTAATTCCACAAATGTTTGTAATAAGAAATGTTCTAGGGGCAACTAACATGTGCTGCTTTCTAGAGGTGAACTCTATATACAAATGTAGACTGTGCTAAAATAACTAGTTATCACATACACCCATCTTCCCAAGCTTTTAAAAATCAGCAAGGGAAATATATTTTATTAGTTTAAGTTGGCTGCCAGAGCCCAGTCTCGATACAGGATTTCCTCGGGCACGTGGCATGTGTTTTGAAAAATCAGCCTCCTTTGGGAATTGTACTCTTAAGATATTTATTCAGAGATGTTCAAGCTGTCAGTTACAAGATGCTTGAGCCAGAAACGGGCAAGTCTGGGTAAAGTGCAGTTGTGATGTAGTTTTTCTGTGTGTGTTTGACAGTTTTGGTCAAATATATAGGTGTCATCTCCCTCAAGTAATCTTTACCATCTGTTGCCTCCGCTCATCTTAGGGTTCATAATTGTGTTGTTTCTCTTAGGGCCGAGTTGAGAGTATAATGTTAAGCTTAATATAGAACTGTTAGCAGGCTTTTTTCTCCCCACAGCCTAACCATGTGTGTTTGTCCAAAGAAGGCTACGAAGTATTTTATAGTATTTGATCACAGATTGTGAGTTCCAACTTCTCTGGTTTCCTTCCCACCCTGTAGCTGTATCTTCCCTGTGCCTTTAACCTACTAAGTAATGATGGTGGCTGAGAGAATTTCGTAAAGAGTTTGCCTTTTTCTGGAGCAATCCTTTAATGAGGATTTTAAAAATGGGTATTATAAAAACTAAGGAAAACTACCGGGTAGAGATTTTTTTTGCGGGCAAAATTAGTTAGTCGTGATGAAGGATTCCCCAGTTCTAAAGACTGAACATGTGTAATAAGTATACTTAGCAGTAAATTTGCTTTAGGGTAGGAATGACGCCTGGAGCTCCTTGAGGAATAATGTACCTTTGATTTGGAGTACTTGGACAACCCTATGAGCATGAGTGAACTGAATATTTTTGTTACATTTAAGCCTTATTTTCTTGGGAATGTAAACCGTATTTGTTATTGGCCTTCTGTATGGATTTGTATAGTCTATAATAGGTTAATCCTTATGATTCAAATCACTCTTACTCTTATGGGGTGTACTGTGCTATTTTCTACATGGTTATGTAAGTTATGCAGTTTAACGGGCAGAATTACATTCACTCTCTCAGTGAATAATATTCTTTTAATAACAGCATCCTTAGACACAGCTAGAAGTTTAGTTATTGTCCAAGTTTCTTTTACTGAACACAGTGAGGATGGAATGCTGTTAGAAATTCAAAGAAAATCTTATGAAATATACTTAAAATCTCTAATGTAAGCGTTGTGTGTATGGAATCCTTGGGAGCATGCAATGAAAATAGTGACAAGTAAACAATAAAAAAAAGTAAATCAATTTACCAAACCCAGAAAGGGGGAATCATTTGCTGAAACACAACTCCACAAGAAATTTGAAGTGCTGACAGAACTGTTATATAACCTTCAATTTATTTTAATAACACTGGAAGGGCAGATGTCATAGCTGTTCCTGGAAATCTTTTTGAGGTTTCCAGGATGTGTTCCCATTAATTTTTTTTTTTTTTAAGCATCTACTATATTGTGCAACCTGCAACCAGCATTGACTAATTTATATTTCCTCTTAAGGCTGAGTCAGGTTCAGTCGTCCTAAAAGAGGCTCAACGGAGTAGCATGTAGGAGGCATATGCAAAGAAGCTTCTCGAGGCAGGACAGAGCACAGCCTCAGGAAGGTCACACGGGTCAAGCTGATTACCTCCTCCAGCTCTGGCAAGCAGAGGGCTCAGCTGGGTTACCCAAGTTCACAAAGAGCTATTGACATTCAGCTTCAGCTCTCACTCATTACCGATCAGCAGGGGACTGTCTGGGCCTCGGGTTAACTCTTCCCTGCCCTCTCTCAAGATTGTAGGGAGGTTAAAACAGACAAGAAGCTCTGCGGTAACTTGGCCTCTGTATTTCCAGTTGTTATCCAAGAAACGGACCTTTTAAACCAATATCTAATACACCTCTTACAGGGGAAGCAACGATCGCCTTTAATCATTTTAAAAGTGCTAGATAAAACACAAGTGAATGTATCTGTCCCACATTTGTGCCTTAAGCAGAAAATGTTTATTTTGGGGGCGGATGGTAGTGGGGAGGATGTTTTATTTTCCCATCCAGAATTCCCACTTTGGCTTTACTAAAGAAGGCCCCTTATGATTTCTAAAAAGATAATAGCATTTGTAATTCTTTGTCACTTAAAAGCCCGAGTTTCCCTGGAGATGTTCATGTAACACTGACCTCAGGGGAAACCTTAAGGACTCACGATCTGAGAAGTGAAGTTTTAGGAGAGTTTGGAACCTCTCTGTCAGGATACAGCTCAGAGCCCTTCGTGGTAAGCAAGTCCTTTCAGGCTTGGATCTGCTGCTGACACATTATGATCTTCTAGAAGTGAAACTATCTGCCTCTATAAACTCATCTGTAAATTGAGAATAATAGTTAATAAATCCATAAAGAATGTCTTTCTGGTAGCTAGAGGAAGGCTGATTCTCTGTTAAATCCAAGAGTCCCTAGAGCATCTTTATCTTTGTTAGCTCTTTATTTTTCGGCATTCTACTGGTCCTGGGACACACATTATGCTGAATCCTGCAAATGGTTGAGGATTACACACAGTGGAGGCCAATTTTTATTCTACTACTATATTTCACAAAAAAAAAAAGTATCAAGCTTCCTTTAAGAGCCAAGCACCTGCAAGACCAAAGCCCTACCTTTAAGGAGCTTAGACTTTAGCTAGAAGACACAGAGTTACAAAACAATATGCTCAGTTCTAGAAAATCCGAATGAATGATTTAGACTCCAGGTGGATTTGGTGAGTTAGGAGTTATCCAATTAGATTTCTGACTCTGTCAAATGACCTACCTAACTGCCAAATCTACACTTGACCTGGAGGAAATAAAAAGACTGCTTATGTAGATTCTCTGACTCATGACTTTAATCACAAGCACAAACAAATCTGCAGATCTACCTTTTACTGCAACATTTGACAATGCTGGCCCCTCTCTCTAGTATGGAGGGTCTGGGAGCTGTGTCAGTCTTAGTGTTTGAATTTAGTGTGAGTTAATGAAGTAAATTGGGTAACGTTAGTCCCAAATAGTTATTAGCTCCCTACCTTTCTGTCACCACATTCTTTCCCTAGATGATTTCAATCACCACCTCTCCCCACCCTCAGCTTTAACCATTTTCCAAATCTTTAGCACCCAGACCTCTTTTGAAAGTCAGCTCCATTTCTGCATTGGCCTCCTCTGCGTTTCCCACGGGTCTTTTAAACTCCACAATTCTCTAGGAACTCCTTTCCCCAGCCAAGCTGCTTCTTCTGACTTCTTTTTCGCTGTGCCTATAGTCACCACCCCCCACCCCCCAGTCCATCAGGCTCTCAACTTCTGAGTCATCTTTGATTTCCTTCTCTGCTTGACCCACACAATTTCTCTCCCATCAGTATCTCTTGAATCTGATTTTCAGACTTCCCTTAATGTATTTTGTACACGCCTGTCACCAGATCAATCTTCTTAAAACAAAACTGTCATTCTCTCCCATCTCTGTCACGCCCTTAAGGACAATAAGGGCGAATTCCAAATTCCTGAATGTTACATTCAAACATGTATAAGCTGGTACCGATTTGCCTCTTGTCAGCCTTATTACTAATGGTACCCTCTACTGTCTTGATAGCCGTCCTCCAGTGTTATTCCATTCCCAAATACGCTCCATATAGAACTGCCCCCTCCCATTTATACTTGCCTCCTCTACAATCACTATCTTACTGTTCTGGAAGTAGGTCAGATGTCCTCGAAACTGTCACTGATTCCTCTTCCAAATCATCTGTCTTCAGACATATAGCTATCAAGTTCTGCTTTGCTTAAGGACTTTAACATTTACTATCAAGACCATCACTACTTATGAAAATATGTTACTTCTAAGTTCTAAGAAGATAGAGGAGATTCTTTCTTGTTGATGTTTGAGTCTTCCTCAATGCTTAGCACAAGGCTTTGTAGATAGCCGATGGTTAATAATACTTATCGCAAAGAAAACATGAAAATTGAATTAAAGGCTACCTTTTTTTCTGAATAGTTTGAAATATTTAAAATTTTTGAATGTCAAAACTACAGTAAGATTCATTTTAGTTCATCATTTCCTGTATTCGCATTTCTTAAGAGGACAGAGAAAATCTAATTTCATTGTTTTTGACCTGTAGAGTTAAGGACAACAGATGGCTTATAAATGAGGATTAAAATTTAAATGCAAAGAATTAATAACATCAAGAGTGACTACCACGTTGGATTGCAAGTAGAATGGGAAAAATCAAATAGTGTAATCACACCATTCTCATTTAACTCTCCATTAATAACCTGCAGTAACCAGGTTCTCCTCAGGAATATTAACAGCAATGTCCAAGCAGGAATTTCTGTGATTGGATCTATGCAAGAAATCAAGAGAAAGAAATGAAACAGAAAAAGACGTTTCCGGAAAACATGCGTATTTTATGATCATATTATGGTGAGATAATTAACAAATTAAATATTAGCAAGTCCAATGCTAAAAGAAAAATGAGTTTTATCATCTCTCTCTATAAGAAGAGAGACTAGCTTGTGTGGCTTGTGGTAGGGGATCCAAGGAGAATATGAAGTTACCGAAGAGGTTGATGCAAAACTTCCTTTTTGAAAAGGAGCAGGGACGGGGCGCCTGGGTGGCTCAGTTGGTTAAGCGACTGCCTTCGGCTCAGGTCATGATCCTGGAGTCCCGGGATCGAGTCCCGCATCGGGCTCCCTGCTCGGCGGGGAGCCTGCTTCTCCCTCTGACCCTCCTCCCTCTCATGCTCTCTGTCTCTCATTCTCTCTGTCTCAAATAAATAAATAAAATCTTAAAAAAAAAAGAAAAGGAGCAGGGACGAATTTGGTGATATGGTCAAATCACTCTTGTGAAAAGTAAGTAGAAATACCCACCACAGAGGTGCACATTTTTCATATCTGAAAAAAGGAAAGAAGAAAATTGAATTGTGTCCAGTCGTTGCTTCTAACCTCGAAGGTTGAGTCTGTCATTCCTAGGTCATTAGAAATGCGTTTGTTTTCTGGCACTGTTCTTGACATAAAATCATGGGATTCCTATTGGGTATTTTCCCTCCTCGGGCAGTAGACTTTTTATGATTGCTCCTATTCAGAAATGAAGAGCTCCTGTTGAGAGCTGTTAGAGACCAACATACAGGTATGAGACGGTGGCCCGGTCCTGACTCTGAGACCTGCAGCCTGACCTGGGCTTTTGCCCAACCGAGGTGACCTCAGAGGAGGCTGATCCATCTGCCTTCTGGTTCCCAGATCATAATTATGCTGCAATTGAAATTGCGCTTCACGGTAACTTGAAATCATCGCTTTCCAGACTGCCTAGAGTCATCTCAGTGTAGATAAGGGCACCATTATGTTGCATCTTGGAAATCTGGCATCACCCATTCTTCTGACATCTTCGTATCCTTGCAATTGAGTTATGGTAAGCATTGCTTCAGTGCTGGTGTGTAGGAGACTTTGTATTAAGTCACCTGTGAGCAATCTGTGTTGTAACAAGCCCTCCTGGTGATTTTGAAACATGCTAAGTTTGAGAGTCACTGGTTTAGGTAATTAACAATAACTGCTGGAACAGACAATCCCCAAATCTCAATTGCTTCACACAACAAAGGTTTATTTCTTGCTCACATCACAGTCTAATATGGGTCAGATTGGCTCCGTCTGTCTTGTAGCTAAGACATCTTGAACACCTGGCTTCCAAATTGCTGAGGAAGGGAAAGAGATCTCTAAGATTGCTTGGGAAGAGTTTATGGGCCAGGTTTGGGAGCGGCTTACATCACATCTGCCCACATCCTGTCTGCTAGAGTCTAGTCGAATAATTGCAACATCCTACAAGGAAGGCTGGGAAAGGTAGAGGAGCCCATGGTTATTTGTGAGAGTTAACAATTGGCCACGAGCAAAATCAGAGAAACATTATATTCCTTCCACCAGGCAGATAGGTTGTTCTAATTTCTTGCTTTATTATTATTATTTTTTTTATAGCATCTGTGAAGCCCTGGGTACTGAACCATGGCCTTGAAAGACATCTTCCTAAATGTATTTGACCCTTCAACAAGGATGAGGTCTCTTCCTTTTTTCCTGAAGCTTTATCTCTGAATCAGTCTGTGGTCAGGCTAGGGCCAGGTAAAACATAGTCATAGACACAGAAATACAAAGACAAATAGACACAGAAATAAAAGAGATGGCTAAAACTGTCCTGAAAGGGAAGATGATTATCTCCCAAACCATACTCTCCCTGCCCTTGATCTCATTTCCCCAGAGGTACCAACCTTGAACCAGGTATGATTCTTCTGGTGAAGAGGCAGAGTCCAGTCTCACAGAAGCTAGGCAGGTGATGTGAACAGATAAAGCAGGGCATAAGTAACAGCTGGAGGACTGCAGAGTGTGGCCAATCGCATAGCATGGGCTCCATCTAAGGGAAGGCTGTTTGCCAGCTCTGGCCAGTTGCCCCTATGCAGGAATGCAATCTCTGTGTTGCTAGGTCTTTCTTACACTCTTTTTTTTGTTGTTTTTAAGAAGAACTAGAAATCTGAATGTTTTGGTTAAGTTTCTTAGTTTTACAAACATTATATGGGACATAAAAAACAAACAAAGAAGGTCTCTTCTGCAGAGTTAGCTTGTCGGCCACCAACTTGGACCGCCTGTGTTACACTGCACATTCAGACCTCTATTTTACATTAACAGCTTACAATCATTGAACAATTATAAACCCTCAAATTTACAACTTAAAATATCTCTGCGTTTTTTCATGTGGAAGCTGATGATTTTGCTAACTTACACTCCCTCTCCTTCCAGTTGATTTCTGCTCTCTTAAGTTTTTATTTTTCGTGTTATTGTTAAACTTCATGTTTTCTTCATCCAAGTTGATATCTATTACTCCTTAGCTCCCATTATTAAGATAAAAACATTAGTGCTTCTTCACACCATTTTTCTCCCTTTCCTCCATACCTAGCTCTGTTAAATATGCTGTTATTTTTATGCTGATCAAATTCATACTATTAAATTCTGTATTACCATTATAATTAATTATTTAACCCTTTATCTATACTTTACAATATAGAATTCAGAAGAAATGTTTTCAGTATTATAATTGCAGCAATTATTAATCACCATGGAACTTGGTAGAATGAAGTAATCTTATTTCACTAAACCTGGCCCACTTGACAAATGATGCTCTAAGAGTGAGGTCAGGAGGATCTCTTTCCTGCCACATTGTACCTTTCTTCATATTTGATCCAAGGGCTCCTTATACAGTTCTTTGTTCCTCCATGAATTTCTAATTTTCATTTACTTTTCTTTATTTTTTTTTTTTAGAGATTTTATTTATTTATTTGACAGAGACACAGCGAGAGAGGGAACACAAGCAGGGGGAGTGGGAGAGGGAGAAGCAGGCTTCCCGCCGAGCAGGGAGCCCAATGCGGGGCTCGATTCCAGGACCCTGGGATCATGACCTGAGCCGAAGGCAGACGCTTAACGACTGAGCCACCCAGGCGCCCCTACTTTTCCTTATTAAAAGAGGAAGCATACACCTTTATTTCAGCCCCAGAATGATCCTACGTTTTGGCTATACTGTATGTCAAAGCTAATCCATTTTTTTTCTTGAAAACCTCGTGGTTAGAACCTTCTATATTCATTTCCCAAGTTTCTTCTCACATGTTGCAGAAATTCCTACTCTGAAGGAATTTCCTCTCACTGTACTTTTGTGTTGGGTGTACTATTTCTGGGGTCCTATGGCTTCTCTTTCTTCAATTCCTTTTTTTGTTGTTCTGAAAAGAATCCACACTTACCTTTTCATAAAAAAAAAAAAAGGTAAGTGAAGACAACTCATTGTGTGTGTGTGTTTTTTAAAGATTTTATTTATTTATTTGACAGAGAGACACAGCGAGAGAGGGAACACAAGCAGGGGGAGTGGGAGAGGGAGAAGCAGGCTTCCCGGGGAGCAGGGAGCCCGATGAGGGGCTCAATCCCAGGACCCTGGGGTCATGACCCGAGCCGAAGGCAGACGCTTAACAACTGAGCCACCCAGGTACCCCTCATTGTGTGTTTGAAAATATCTTTGTTTCTAGTTCCTGTGGGTGCCTAGATATGAATGCTTCATATCTAGGTGGTACTTGGGCATTTCTTGAGCTCTTACAAATTTGCTCCTTCTTCTCCTCTGCCTTCTCCGTTTTCTTCTGTTTAATGTCTCCCACTTCCATTCCATTCTACTCTCTTTGTTGGGAATTTCTCTTAGATAGGGATATTGAACCTCTTGATTGAGTCTGCATGTCGATTCATTTTTCTTTGGTATATATATAATACAAAGTGTATATGTAATAGAAATATATATAATATATGTAACAACAGGTATATATGGAATATATATTCTTTATAATACAAAGTATATTATGCTAAAGTTATATATTATAAATTAATATGTATGTTTATATTTAAATATATTATAGATGTATACATTTATATATAAAGCTACATATATATTAATCATGTATGTACAGAGGAGCCATTAGACTGAGGAGGCTCTCAGGCCTTGGTAGTCTATGGAACAAATTGAAAACTAAGCCAGAGTCAATGCACTCGAATCTGAGAAAATGAAACTTAAGAATAGCTGATCACAAACTTTCAACTGGGCTTCCCCAAATAAGGCAACAGCTTAAGTGGTAGCCAATCAAATAATTTCTTTGCTTCGCTTCCCATCTTCTCTATAAAAGGCTTTCCCCGCTTGTCAGGAGAGCACTCCTAATTTTCAGTTAGGTGCTGCCTAATTCAAATGGATGTTTGCTCAAATAAAGTATAAATTTTAAAGTGCCTCAGTTTACCTTTTAACATATATATTTAATCATTGGGGCTTTGGCTCTGGGATACAAATTATAATTATTTTGATTTATATTACAGTATTTTAAAAAATTTGCCAGTCATACAGCTAATTTCCAAGAATGCTCATTTTCATAGTGATCTCTTGATGTGCTAGTTTTTTTTGGGGGGGCAACATATTCTTGAATCTCTCTGAAAGACTAATTACAAGTCTGTTTCGTGAATTATTTGTTTTCTCAGGGGTCACTTGTTCTGTTTGTTCATCTTAGTCCTTCTTCTGACCCTCTGGTTTTCCTCAATTGAGTGGTGTTCTTTGGTTTGTCCACTTAGTGTTGTGAAAAATAGATTCAATTAATGAATATAGTACTAGGGCTGGGTTTTCTCTGCCAGGAATTGTGTGTGTAAAAAACAGCAGATGTATTTTAGAGAAGAAGGGCAGGCAGGCAGACCTTTTCCTCCCCACTCCTGGAAAAAAAAAAAAAAAATGAGAACGATGCTTCGCTCTAGGGTATTAACTCCCACAGGAGCCCCTAATTCTGTCTTGTCAGGAAGTTAGTTCCTTTAGAAGCATTTACTTGAAAGATGTCTCTAGATTGCCATATGGCTATCTGATCTCAGAGATATTTCTCAACCTCCTCATGCCCTGCTCCACAGAACAAGAGCCTTGTTTCTTAGGTTTCCTTGTCAGTTGGCTGGATTCAGGCAGCAAGAAGCATGGGTAAAAGACTGGGGCGTGGGAAGAAGAGAGGAGCCAGGGTATTTCTCACTGTCTCTGTGTCCCCGGCAGCGGTAACCTCTCAGGTAATGTTTGAGGAGCTGGCAGAGATTTCATACCTCTCCTGCCAATCCGTCCTTTCTTCTGTGGTCTCAGCTTCTACTGGGCAGGCTTGCCACGGGGTCAGCTTCTGTAGATGGCTGTAGCTTGGGGCTCTGTTAACACCACCTTGGCCTTTGGTCCCTTTAGCCCTTAGGCATGGTAGAGGTTTACTGCAATTACCAAATCTGAGTTACTGCAATTACCAAATCTGAGTTGCATCACCAGCTCAGGCTCGGGAATTCCCTGTTCTTCCCATTATCAGGATAACCTATTCTCCGTAGCAGTTGATTTCTCTTAGTTTAGAATACCTATAAAGGTTTTTTTCTTCCTTCCTTCCTTTCTTTTTTTTTTTTTTTTAAGGTTTTTGTTTTTCTGGTTAGACCCTGACTGATACCATTCCACAGCCCATTCCTTCTCTTGAATCTGCTGATTCTCAGCTTCAAGTTTCTCCAGATCTTCACCTAAGAGGAAGGGTCCTCCCTGAGATACAGCATTCTTCAGTGAGCATACATTCTGTGGAGTATATGGCTTCCTCCACGCTGGGGGTACATTTCCAGGTGACCCCCATCTGCTTTCATTGTTTAATTAGGCCACTACTTCTACTCTCTATTAGCTCCTTTTATGATATCATTACGAACTTAATTCTTTTTTAAACACCCTTACACTCAGGCACCTGGGTGGCTCAGTTGTTAAGCATCTGCTTTCGGCTTGGGTCATGGTCCTGGGGTCCTGGAATCCTACTTCTCCCTCTCCCACTCCCCCTGCTTGTGTTCCCGCTCTCGCTGTGTCTCTCTCTGTCAAATAAATAAATAAAATCTTAAAAAAATAAACACCCTTACTCTCATTTCAATGGCATTTTGGGAAAAAAGATGACTGTGTGCTCTCAGTGTATTACCTGGTCATAAGAGGTTTTGGTCAGTTAATTTTGAGGGGTTACTTGTCTTAAAAAAAACAAAACTGGAAACTTGGCAAGAGTGATTTTATTTTTACAAATTTACTTATGTTAGAAACAACAAGATTCAATAATACTTATTTCTGTACTTAAAGGCTAGAGGCTAATTATTTTGAACTAAGCAACATTAGGAAAGAATTTAGGGGAGCATTTTCTGACTTACCCTTTCATCTATGTCCAATTACATCCTCAGATCAGAGGCTCCTCCTATTTGATGTTTCTGTGTATTGGAAACTGCCTCTCTTGAGGTTACATGGTTTAATCGATTATTCTGTGAACACACCAAAACTATTCAATTTGCTAATTTGGTCCTGCAGTGATTTGAGTATGTCTCTTTCATTTAGCGACTCTGTTATGACACAAACATGATTATAATGTAATAAGAAAAGACATTTCCTCTGCACATTTTCTTTAGTTCTAGTTACATTGAACTGAAAACATCAATCTATTTGGGAAAGAGGAGAAAATTACATAACAACCAGCTAAGGTATGGATACAATCAGCCCTAGTGATTTTATAATGGCCAGAAAATTGTGGTCTAAATTTTTAGGACTGAATCTACTACAAACTGATTAAGAAACTGAGTCCTTAATATTGCATATTTGGAATATCTGGCAAAGTTGTAACATACAGACACTCTAACTGATTTCCGTGCAAGAAAAAAATTTGGATAAGAACGTGTATGGAATGGACAATCACTGGAACATCTGTTCAGTTAACACGGACTCCTTTTTGCTGAGAAATCCACCCCTAGGTGTTTCTAGCTATTCTTTTTTTTTTTTTGGTGTGTGTATAAGACCTTTGCCACTTTCACTAGTGATTGGCCCAGAGTGGACACCTGACCGTGCTGAGCCAATCAGATTCTCTCTCTAAGCCAACTGCTTCTCAGTCATCTAGTTAGTCTCTAAGCATGGCTAGAGACACACAACATGTAACATGTCCCTGGATGAGCTACCCATCTTTCACCATGTGGAAAGAGAAACAGAAATGACAAAAAGCAATAATGGAAACAGGCAAAGAGAATGGAGGAGATGAGACACCATGGAGAGAGAGAGAGAGAGAGAGGCATTGCCTAAGAATTTTTATTTCTGACTCCAATTCCTTTAGAGGTATAAAGTTTGTGAGACCCTGAGATCAGGACCAGTGCTTACTGGACTGTGCCACCCAGGCACCCTGAGACTCTCTTGAATTCTTATAATTAAATCTTTTTGCTTAAGCTGGGTTGAACTGGTCTGCTACTTGCCACCAAAAGAGCCTAAAATACAACAGAGTGCACAGCAGAATGGGTTGCCTGTTTACTGCCAATACATGAAGAGAAGAAATGCAGACTGCTGGTGTAAAGAGAACAAATTAGCTGCACTTTTTTGCTCTGATTCTTAGTTGGCTTCCACTGATTTTTTTTTCTTTATTAATACGTAAGAAATGCTTCTTCAACAATTTGTATAATAAGTCCTGAGCATGCATCTAATTCCTGAAAGTTGTTTAGAAGATTTACTTCACTTGGTTAAAGTGTTATAAATTTGTGTAATATTTTATGTAATGTAAATGAGTTTTGATAAAAACAGGGATTTTTGATAAAACTCATTAGATAATTCTGAATGAGCTTTGTAGAATCAGCACAATGTCTGGTAAATAATATAGATGCTCATTAAATGTTAGCGCATGTTCCCTTTCATTCTTAAATTAGAAAGTGTTTCATTGATTGAGTGCTTCATTTACTAAGGAAACATTTGAACACCAAAGACTATACTAAGTCCTGGGACTATGGAAGTCTTAACATCAGGAAAGAATCTAGTTAGAACTACAGAGGAGACACATTGAGACAGATGTTTTCAATACTTCCTGCTAAGGACTGCAATAGAAGGATGAATAGACATTTACAGGAGCACAGAGGATGAATAGCTGCTTGGCTGTGAAGGCGATGGTGGCAGATTTGCCAGTTCTGCCCTCAAAAAGAATCCTGTACATTCTATAGTCCCCAGTTTAGTATTTGTAAAATGAGGCTACTAAGAATTTCCTCTTTGGTTTTTGTGATGGTTAAAGGAGATAATAAGAAATTAGTACTCCAGAAGTACAGGTACTACCTGGAGAAGTTGAGGAAAAGCCACAACTGAGAGGTGACACTTGAACTGAGTCAAGTGTTTAGTGAGTCGTGTTTGGTTAGCAGTATACATTTTCCCAGGGAAGAATATTTTAGAAAGAAGAAGCAGTATATATAAGAGTAGCTCCTCTCCAGTTTCTGAGTGAGGTGTTTTCAGGCTGTAGGGAAGAACTTTATGTGACCCAATAGAGAAAGTGTTGGAGAGGAGTGGTCAAAGAGACAGGTTGGGGCTCATTGGGAAGGGCCACCTATGGAGATGGAATTTTATTCCATAGGTGTAAGAAGCCAACAGAGGTTTTTAAGCTGAGCATAGCAATGTGGGAGAGGAAAACTTTTCCCTCTACCTAGCTTAGTTTCATTGGCTGAGGCTTTGTAAATTGGACTAACAAAAGACAGATTAACAAGAGAAAAACAAACAGAAATTTAGTAATGTGTGCATACACATGGAAGTACCTAGTGATGAGTAACTCAAAGGAGTGATTAGAGCTTGGGCTTATATGGCATTTTAACAGAAGAACATTTTTGTAGAAATGACAAGACAAAGGAAAGATAACTGAGTTTCTGGGGTGAGGGGGCAAATTGTGGGAAGGTAAATACATGGGGAAATTAATGGAAGATAAAGGCTAGTTGGTAACATTTGTTATGTAGTTTCGTCTGGTGCCATCTCTGGGCTGATAAGGATCTAGAGTTGTCTCTAGTGATTAACTTCTGTCCTTCCTGGTGGAGAAGAGAGGGGAGACATATTTATAATTTGTGTCCTGCTCTTAGATAAATAGGGGTAGGGTAGAGAGCTTTTCTTGTATCTGCTTTTTCTCAGTTGTCCTCAGCTCAAAATAATCTTTATGCCAAGTGGCATATTTTGTGGTGGCACATTCTGCTACCCTCTAGCAATCAAATTCATTTTTAGGATAATGAACTGCAGGATTTGTGGAAAAAGCACCAGAAAGAAACGGGGGAGAAGTCCAGTTAAGAATTCTCTTAAGATAATAATGCATCTGTTTTCTGTGTTTGTTTCTTAGGGATCACTTATTCTTTTTTTTTTTTTTTTTTTTAAAGATTTTATTTATTTATTTGACAGAGAGAGACACAGCGAGAGAGGGAACACAGCAGTGGGAGGGGGAGAGGGAGAAGCAGGCTTCCTGCAGAGGAGGGAGCCCGATGCGGGGCTCGATCCCAGGACCCCGGGACCATGACCTGAGCTGAAGGCAGACGCTTAACGACTGAGCCACCCAGGCGCCCCAGGGATCACTTATTCTTAAGACTCAGAAGGCTAATAATGATTGCTGTGGAAAAATACTACCTTCCCCAAGTGCTTATGGATTTAAAGATCATCTTAAATACAGAGAAGCAGAAACATGTGAGCTGAAATATGAAGGAGGAGAAATATTAAGTGGTTTTTTTTAATTTGTAGGAAAAATTAAAAATGCAAATGGCTAAAGTGACTTAGAGAATGCAGCTCTTTAAGGATGGTTGAATGGATTTATTGATTGTTTCCTGGTGGAGCCCAGGGCTGAAAGCTATTTAGCCAATCTGAGCAACAGGAATTGTCTTATACTACACAACTATTTGTGTCCTCAACTTTTTCTTTCTGAACTTTATGATAAACTTTAGTCATGTATTTAATTTGGGTAATGGTTATAAAGCCATCAACCATGTGGTCCAGTCTCAGAATGTACCATAGTTAAAGACAAACTCAGAAACTGAAAAGTCATTTCAAAATACTCAAATATCTTTACTTCTGTTTCTAGAACACTACAAAGAGAACATGAGTCCATAGCATTACTTGTTAATCCATCCATATATGAGTGACTTATCTATATTAGTAAATTAGACCAGAATGAACAAAGTATGAGAAAAGAGTTATTCTAGAGAAGAGGGTCAAGGTGAGGTATGGGATAATTTGGCATATGTAAGTTTAGTCTTTGGCCTTATAAACTTTACCTCATTCCATTTTTCATACTGAGTCAATGAGAGTGAAGAGTCTGAGGTATCTGTTATATTTTTTCTCACTTATTTGGATAGAGTGTGATTTTATTTTCCTTAAGCCCTTAGATGGGGAAATAGAGAAAGACAATTTATAAATAAATAATAAAATAGTTAATGTTTATTGAGTGTTTATTAAGGGCCCATCATTTTGTACACATTATCCTGTTTAATCCTCATGGAGATCTTTGACAATATACTGTTATCTCTACTTTATAGATAAAGTAACTGGCTGTAAAATGCTTGAATAATTTGCTCAAGTTGATGGGGTTAGAATTTGAACCCAGGCATTTTTAGTCTAGAGTTTGTAATTTAACAATTGTGTTGAGAAAGTGTTGTAAACGTTTTCTTCCACATTAAGTCCCTGGAATGGGATGAAGGGAAGAGAAAAAGACCATAAAACACATTAAGGTTGTTGTCTTACTCTGTGATACTTCCTCTGAATTGTTAGCTTTTATAAAAATGAGACTAGGGGCGCCTGGGTGGCTCAGTCAGTTAAGCATCTGACTTTGGCTCAGGTCATGATCTCAGGGTCCTGGGATAAAGCCTTGAGTAGGGCTCCTCACTCAGTGGGGAGTCTGTTTGTCCCTCTGTCCCTCCCCCATTCATACTCTATCATTGTCTCTCTCACAAAGATAAAGTAAAAAAAAAAAATGAGACAAATTCTTATGAATATGAAGATTGGCTAATCTTAGAAATGACCTTTACTAATGGCTAATAGAATGATTTGGCAATAATAACATCTTAGGGAAGAAATTACTTTAAACACTATTTTTAAATGAACAAGCATTTTTTGAACACCAGCTGTGCCCTGTATTTTGGAATTCAACAAGAAGTGTAAAACTTTGATCTTGTAAACTGGGATAGCATATATAAAGTATGTAACCCATTCCATTGTTTATAGCAGGCCAATTAATGTTGGTTCTCATCCTTGTTCTCCTTGGTGAATTTAAAGTCTAGTTGGGGAAGCATGACTAACATATGTGACATGCACATGAGCTAGTGAAATAGGACTAGTATAGGTGATACAAGCTATACTTCAAATCGAAGTGAATAGTTAGGTAAGACTTCCCAAGAGAAATGGGCACTGAATTGGGATTTCACCATTTGGTAAGATTTACTTAGTTGAGTTGAGAACTTATTTTAGGAAGATGAGATCATTTAAATGTATACAAGATTAAATATGAGTTTAGGGGAACATTGAATGTATTTGATTGGCTGAGTTAGACTCCTTTCTTTAAGAAAAATTCCATAAATTTCTAGCAAATGATAACATTTTAAATCTTTTCACTCACTAATTTGGGTTAAACAGCATAATCACAATAAATGTTTTGGTGGCACATTATCCCAAGTGAATTAAGGATTATGAGTGGAGACATCTGACCCCAAAAGAGCTTTTGAAACAAAACAAAGGTACTTATCAAATGTTTGGTTCTACTCCAAAGAAACCTCAGAATCTAGCTAAAGGAAGTATTTTAAACATGTTTCTTAGGATAACAGCCCAGGTTTTAGGGCTCTTCCAAGTCATTTGAAGAAGGGACTGTCAAGATAAGAACATTATCTTAGAGACTATCTAATCAAGTATTAATTTGCCCTTACAAATATAAACCTTTCCCCTTGTCCTGAAATATTAAATTGGTCATCACATGCAATTTTCACTACTCGATATGTTTATTACTCAGGAAGTCACATACAAATCAGAATGTACAGTTTGAAGCAGTGATTAATGAAACACCAGTACATTATAAGGCAGCAATTGTCTGTAGCCACACATTTTTGTTATTTTACAATCTTGGCATTTCTTGTGTATTTTTAAGGGAATAATTTTATAAAATGAAAGTCTAAATCTTGGGAGTGACTTTTTAGTTTAGAGGAGAAAATTGGATCTTGCTAAAGCTGAGATATATAGTCATTAGTCCTGTTGCAGTACATCTTGAAAAGACAACAGAATTACATTTCAACTTTCATATTGCCATTCTCTATTATGCAAACTTCCAATATTCTGCATGGTGCCTAGTACATTCCAGAAGAGAGAAGAGCCAAAGATGATAACATTTTAATGACATTAGGTCATAGGAATTTATTTTTGACACAATGCACATTGGATGAAATACATAATCTTATTAGAGCTAATTGAAATCCCATGCCAAAAATCGAACTATAGTTCCTTGTCTTTAGCTTGTCCAAGTGCCATTTAATACCCAAAATATTTCACAATTAACTTGATTATTTATATATTGTATATTGTGTCTAGTGGGTATCAAATGAAATAATATATATTAAAATGTCCTGTGCATTAAAAAGGATTCTAAAATAAAAGGTTTCCATAATAATAGCTTTGGCCAGTGTGTTTTAAAAGAAAAATGTGGTTTACGCCTAATACTTTTTATTGTAAATCTTCCTTTGGCTATCTGGTTAATGACTGATTCCAAATTATTGTCTTTATTGAATCTATTGGTACTGTAACTTTCAGAATAAAAATATGAAATAAAATAGACCTAAAACTAAGATACTTTACTTTTTCCCTCAAAGTGATTTTGAAAGAAAGGTAGACACAATTAAAAATTCAGATAAAAACTGTTTAAAATGTATTTTATCCACATTTAAAGATAATACCTTAAGGTAATTCGTGCCTCATTTTGGTCTCTGTAAACACATGGAACACAATGCTAGGAAATTGTTGGCTCTTGAGTCTCAGTGTCATCACTTTTCAGATCCAACTTCTAAAGAATATAATCATTTCTAAGCACAACACAGAGAAAATAGCACTAGTGGTCATGACTATGCACAACAAACAATAGAATTGACACCTTGGTCCTTAGATGGAGACAAGCACACTTTGCTCTGATATATGTCAAATTCTTCTTAGCTCAACTTAAATTGAAGAGCGTATTTCCCAGCACATCTGGGTTTGCCAGATTCCATGCCCAAATTTCTTTAAATCCTGGCAAATAAGCCTATTGATCTTTCTCTTGCTACACCCTCACCCACGGGATTCTTCCAATTCCACACTCTGGCTGAAGTCTTGTTGGCAGAGCATTCTGACCTTTGTGACAAGTCCTGGACATCCTGACCTTAGTGGCCTGACCTCTTGGTCAAGGAACCTCTGACCTTTGGATCCCAGTCTTTCAGGAGAGCTGGGAGACACTTCACCTTTGAAATCTGATACCTGCCAATTTTACAACCACAGGGTGAAGGGCACTGGGCTCTAGGTGGGCAGTGTTTTTGCTTGATTAGCAGATAGCTGTGCCACTCTCTAAGAGGAAGAACAGCTATATTGTTCTGAACGCAATTTCTGACTATTTGAAATTCTCCGTTTATAGGAACTTCTGTCCTTAAATTCAAGGACTTAAAGGGGTGAGCAAACCCAGTGGGAAGTCCTCTTAGAATTGCAGGAGCTCAGATATGCAAAAGTTTTGATCAGCAAATGCTTGAAAAGTGCTTACTCTTCTCCCTGTTGGGATTGGCCAGTAACTCACTTCTAGGCATTCTCAAGTAAAACTGTTTTTCTGGTTGCTTCAAAGTCAGTCAACGAGTGGCTTTTCATCAGCAAGTGTTAGTAACACTCCCCCCCCCCCCCCGCCCCCAAATTGCCAACATGAACTCCTTTAGCAATAGCTCATTAGCATTTGTAAGGGACAGCCCCCTCGTATCCACTCAGAATTCCTGGATACGACAGTCTTCTATTTGTTCTTTTTGCCTTCAAATCTCTTCTGCTTCACTAGATCCTATACCCAACTGTGTCTGAAATCTTCAATACTCACTTTCTGTCATTGACTCAAGAGCTGACACTGGGATCCATGTCCCATCTTGGTGACCGCCTGCTCATCATTTCTCACCAGTATTTCTCGGCATTATTATTTTGTCACCACCTTCAATATATTTCAGTGTTACTTACCTGCTCCTGGCATCATTATTTTTACCTCCAGTAAATTTTTTTCTCTGTTCTAGGACTTCCGTTTGCATTACACCTTTACATTTTAATATCCCCTTCCTCCAGAAACTCTGCAACTGTTTACTTACACCTGACCCATCCCTTTCCTGTTCATTACATCCTTAACATAAATACATGACTTTTAACTTCATTCATAGGAATATGAAATTTTACTTTATTAGATTTAAGCTATTCTTTAACAATATTAATAACTGCCATTTTCCAAGTCGTACTTCATTTCTTCACATGTCACTTTTTATCATAGCGACAGCTCTCTGATACAGATTTATTTATTTTATAGAGGAGAAAACTGAAGCTTAAGGAAATGCCATAAGGGTATCTGCATAGTAAGGCGCTCAATGTGAACTCAGATTTATCTAAAAGTAGAACATATGTACTTAATTACTCTGTTGTGCTTCTGTCTACTTAAGCACTGAACCCTTATTAAGCATCTAGTAGGGACTAGACTCCACAACTGAATGCTGGAGATAGTAAGAACGCAGTTCCCGCCTGCCCCATGGATATAATTGGGAGCAAAGAGATAAATGGTAAAACATGTGGAAGGAGGTATAGATACAAAGGTGTAGAAGGAAGAAGGGTCTTGATGCTCTTGAGAACACAGGGACCTGGGTCAAGATTAGTCACAGAAGAATTGTGCAAGACTATTGAATCACAGATCTGTACCTCTGAAACAAATAATGCAATATATGTTAAGGAAAAAAAAAAGAAGAAGAAGATAGCAGGAGGGGAAGAATGAAGGGGGGGAAATCGGAGGGGGAGACGAACCATGAGAGATGATGGACTCTGAAAACAAACTGAGGGTTCTAGAGGGGAGGGGGTGGGAGGATGGGTTAGCCTGGTGATGGGTATTAAAGAGGGCACGTTCTGCATGGAACACGGGGTGTTATGTACAAACAATGAATCATGGAACACTACATCAAAAACTAATGATGTAATGTATGGTGATTAACATAACAATAAAAAATTAAAAAAAAAAAGATTAGTCACAGAGGAGACTTCAGAGGCAGAGAGGCTTTGATTCCAAAGGGCATGTGTAGAGTCTGAGGGGGTTGGACTTTCTTCTCTGACATCTGGTCACCTTTGTAACACATACTTTCTGCATGATTTTTTCTACTGATTAAATTGTGAAGGCTGTGAGGACAGGGTCATTATCAGCTCTATCATTTGTATTCCCACCTGGATGATCCTTCAGGCAGAAAGGGCTCCATCTGGCCAGTGGAGACCTTGGATTCCTTGCTGGTTTTGCTTAGTGTAAACCTGGTACCATCAAGAAGTACTGGGTACACTTATTCGGGGAGGTGTTAGATGGCTCCTGAATGTGCGGCATCCCTGTTCCAAAAGTTAAAGTGACCATCATTCAACCATGGGATGCTTATGGAATCTGTATGAAAGGTGCGATTTACAATAGAAAGTGAGAGAGCCCCAACAGTGTCTTTAAAAGAGAGTGTGAAACTGGAGGGGATGAAACAGGAAGGTATAGCAAGAAATAGAAAGGGAGTGGAGGCAGGGAAAGGCATCATAATCGACACTCACCAGCTTTGCTCCGGTGAGGGGTGCTATTTTTATTACCATTAAAATAAGACCACTCCTCAAAAAAAAAAAAAAAAAAATCACTCCTCTGCACTCGGTCAGTGTGGGGAAAAAAAAAAGGCTTCAGGAAGGAGGTAATGTAAGTTGAAAAGTGAGAGGAAAATCAGAAAAAAAAAAATCCAGGAGTTGGACCAGTAATTCTGTGAAGGGAAGCTGAACTTGGGTGTGTTTTTAATCTGTGATAGAGACATTATCCCTTCTTGCTAATGAAAGGGATGTGCGTGGTCTTAAAGATTTATAACCATGTAGTTTGGGACCCATGCTGTTTTAACTGTGAGAAGAGATTTCTTAGTGCTGTGTGTTAAAAGACCCCAGAAAAAATGGAATTGTAGCATTCCAGAAAGCACCTGGATCTCACCTGGGATGAAGTCGTCTTTGACATTCCAGTTTCTGGCAGGCTTGATGTAGGAAATGTGGCATTTTGTCCTCTTTTACTCTGGAGTCTCAAAACAGTTCTATGTAGTAATACCAACTTGGGAGATTGAAGCAGAGGGAATCAGTGTGGCTAAAAAGAATAGAGCAAAATGAAATAACTATGTAGTATTCCTTCAATGACAAAGTGATATACAAAGGTTTGAGATTCAATACACGAAATCATGGAAAGTAAATATTTCAAAGATGCTTGTATGCTGCTCAAGTTCAGATACCTATTCTACTGCTCACTAGCAGTGAGGCCCTGGGAGCAGGGTCAAAACTCTGGCTTCTGTTTCTTCATCGATAAGAGAGGGGTAAACATGGCACCTCCTTCTCGGAGCTCCTTTGAGAATTAAATACGTCACTGTGCATAAAGCAATTGGAACAGTGTTGACACACAGGAGGGCCTCACTAAATGTTAACAATTGCTTTTATTCTTTTTGAGTCTATAAAGCTCTTGCGACAGTATAAAGATTTATAAAAGAGGTGTCATTTGGGTGTATAACACAATTGTTTCCAAGATGATTAAGTTGATAGTTTGAACAGATTTATGTATTTAATTTTTTAGTAGCTGTGCATTGGTATCAGGTGTTTGAATTTTTTCTCTCTCTCTAAGAATATATACGTTCTTCTGCCCCCTTGTCTTACCCTAAGGCAAATGGTAGCATGTATAGAAAGAGAGGAGGGGGTTGACCACTACTATATTAAAATTTAATAAGCACACCCATACACATTCTAAAATAATATTTCTCAACACATGACACTCTGTTCATCACCCATCTCTTCCCTTCAGCTACTGAATCAGGAAAAACTGGAGAGGCCCAGCAATCTGCTCTTTGAACTTACGACCTCGTGATTCTCATGCACAACAAGGTTTGAGACTCAATGTCCTAGAATCGTCAGTTGAACTAATGCCAAGTAACCAACGTTTTATATGCTCTGTTTCATAATACCTATTTGGTGCTTAATGTATAAACTCCAAATTCCAATTCTTTAGAGTAAATTGTTTTGTTTTGTTTTTTTCTTTTTATAAATCAGACTCTTTTGGTGGCAGGTAGAATGCAAGTGTCCAAACAAGCAGTAAGGCATGTTTATGGGCTCAATCCATATGGGTTCCACCAATCTCATCAGGGATTATGTAATGCTGGTCTCATGATATGGCTATTTTCCTATTAAAGACCGAAAGGAAATGTTTCCTGTAGCTCAGCAGAGGTGGGTCCCTGTGCTGAGCTTAATTTTCTGTGTTTCTGCCTGATTTTGTCTCTGGGCCATGTCCTGTTGAAATGTTCCCAAGATGAATATTTGCCTCAAGGCCTTCCTCTGCTAACACCACAAGTATGCACCTCAGCCCTCCAAATAGGCACAGCACTGTCCACAGAAGCCTTCGACTGCAGAAGGACCTGCCTTTTATGTGTCTCATGAATACGGTCTAACTGTTCCAAGCTCTCCTCTCTGACCTTTGTCTATTTAGTGGCGTTCAGTTGTTTTCCACATTTATTTAAGCTAATGATAGAAGCATTAAGCAAAAGTTGAAAAAAGGGACAAATGGATTCATCATGAAAATGCACTGTGCCATAAAAAAGTCCATACACCAAGATGCTATTCACAGTGGGTAGTAAATTTATGAAACTCATTGCCTCGCAGTATTATATAGGCTATTATATATAAATAGGTTCAAGAAACTCTACAGCAGGTTATTAAACAAAATTGGGATGCCAAGGGTGGAAGTGGCAGGCTCATCCCTTACCTTCGGGAACACTGTGGAAGTTGCCAGAACATTGCTCAGTGCCTTAGTCACAGAGGTATTTAACTTGGGTGTATGTGTTTCCTGTGGCTGCTATAACAAATGACCCTAAACTTTGTGGCTTAAAACAACAGAAATGTATTCTCTCACACTTCTGGAGGCCAGAAGTCTGAAATCAAAGTATTGGCAGGGTACACTCTCGCCAGGGGCTCCAGGGAAGAATCCATCCCTCTTTCGCTTCTGGTGCTTGCCTTGGTATTCCCATCTCCGCTTCTGTCTTCACAACACATCCTCCTCTGTGTGTCTGTCTTATAAAGATACATGTGATTATATTTATGATCTGGGATAAGCTCTGCCTCTGAGATTCTTAATTGCGCCTTTTGCCATATATGATAATATTCACAGGTCCCGGGGATTAGGATGTGGGCCACTGCAGGGAGACATCCTTATTCTAAGCACTCTAAAGTTTGTCTCGTTCCTCCTGTGTCTCTAGAGTCAGAGGGCTACCCCACTCCACTCACGTGGTTGCCATCACAGGACTGTCACCTTGAACTTTAGGTTATAACCCGCCCCCTTCCTGCATCAGTATGTAGTACTGGTTCTGCTGGATGTGGTGAAGCTGTTGAACGAAAACAAGAGTAACTACACATGTTTGAGAAACACTGGATCTAAAGTAACACTTAATAACACTTCTCAGAGACTTGCTTATACCAGTCCGTCTTTGTGAGGTTCCCAGAAGACAATATAGTCTGCTCTTTTCCCAAATGCTCAACCACAAACTCCCTAGCTAACGTTCCCTAGCATACGCTTTGGGAAACTATGCTTTAAAACTAATGCTCGTGAGAATAACGTTCAATCGAACTTCGTTGCTGTTTTTCTTTTGGGGGCCAGATGTCAGTCTAGGGCCCTCCCGGTCTCATTTAAAGGTTGTGATTTCCTCACCATTATTGGAATTATTGCAAAATGAGCTTAGTTGTTCTTTGACTTAAGTTCTCTCTGGATTTGAGCAGATTTTCTTTCTTTTGAGTTTCCCATGCAAGTCAAGAACTTTCCCTGGAGCCATCCAGCTACTGTAATCTAAACATATACATCGTCCAAGAAAAACCGTATATAGGCTTCTGGGATTTTGCTGGCTCATTCTGGGTAGAGAGCCAGTGCTGCCTGTAAGAAACTCCCGGGTACTCGTTTTGACTCTTTCAAGTCAGGCTGCCAAGTTTACATCTTTTAGAGACAGAGCAGATCTTAAAAAAGAACACTATACCTATTCCCCTAACGTCTTTTCACTTTTCTCTTGGAGTCAGGTAAGAGAAGATGATTATTATTTTATCACAATAGGGTTAGTATATTTTTAAGTCTTTGACCTTTCTTTTATTTTAAAAAGTTCTTTATAAATGCTTTTATTTTTTTTTCACATGGTCATTCAATAAATACTCAGATGTACCAGAACCTGACATTGGTGTGGACTGGGGAACGATATATAAATCTGGATGAGATTCTGCCCCATCCTCAAAGGGACTCTCAGTTTAGTGGAGGGCATGCAGCATGAGGGAAAGGTATATATCATGAAACACACTCAAATAGCAGCATGAGAAATATGTGATAACACTGAAGAGGAGAGAAAATGAATGCTGCTTGGGAATGTTTTGCAAAAGTAACATTGACACTGGGTTTTGAAACATGAATAGAAGTTTGTTAACTATGGAAAAGTACAATCCGGGGTGCAAAAAACCAATATATTTAGGGGAACAGAGTCTTAGATGGGTCTGGTGTACTTGGGGAGTGGTAAGAAGTATAGAATTACCAGACAGGGTAAAAGGAGAAGTTGAAGAGGTAGGCTAGTGTCTAATTGGGAGCATTCTGATTGCCTTACCAAGAAGCTTAAACATCACTGGGCAGGAAATTGGGAGTCTTTGGAGGGTTTTACACAAAGGAGTGACATGATGAGATTTTGATTTTATAAGGCCAATTCTGAAAGTTAGGACACAGGAAAGATTTTCTTTAAAAAGAATAACCTGCTAGATTACTAGTAAAGAAACTTCATAATACTCTGTTTAAAAGGTGAAGAGGGCTTGAACGAGGGCAGGGGCATTTGAGCTAGAACTAACAGGATTTATTGACCATACGATTGATAGTCCAGTGAATGAGGGAGTAGCTGAAGCCAACTCCAAGACTTCTGTCTCCGTCATTTGGGTGGATGGTGAAGATAATTAACAAGACAGGCAAGGAAAGGAGCTGCTTTGGGATGAATCCTAGGTGGGAGTACATAGACAAGTACTAGGTTGTAAATAGGGAGGGAGATTAATCTGGTCTTTTGTGGTAGAGTATGGATTGGCTTCCCTCACCCGGTTTCCATTCCACCCTTTTGCAGTGTGCCTAGCTGTCCTATATCCTACACCATATTAGAATGCAATAGCGCTAAAAATCTACATTTCCCAGACTTCCTTGCAGGTATCCATCAAACGTACACCTTTGAGGTTTGGAAGGTGGAGGTGGACATCCTGTGGTGGCTACTGTTCTCCGGTTACTTTCAGCTGTTTCTACTGGCAAACGTGACCTTTAGTGTTTGTTGCTTCTGTGGCCTCTATAGTAGAGTTGCCAATGTCCAGTCTTTAGCTCGATAGGGTTGAAAGGCAGTGTGGGGACATTCAGTTTGCTGACAGAGGTTGGGGGAGAGGTAACATGGTGGCTCTGGAGCTAACAGCCTCCTGCTTCTCCAATCTCCTGACCATTACAGAGGCATTATCTCCCAGAGAGGTACCCAGAGTCTTATTCTGGAAGTCCATTTAGGGCCCATGCCTCCAGTCTTTCTACAGATCTTCAAGCACCAAGATTTTCTCCTTTTAACCCACCTGGAATGGTTCCAGTTATCTTCATCTGATCTCTAATTCACCTTTCCAGTGGAAAAGTACCTTATAAGAGACTTCTTTAAATGTTGTTCTTATAAAATCATTAAGTATGCTTGACATTATGCATCGTTAACTGCTACGGACGACATACAGTCTTCTCAGTTGTGAGATTATGATGGACATGACCTTGTCTTAAACACCTTTGAGTGCCCAGTGCCTAGAAGAGTGCTTTGCACTTGGTGGTGTCCAATAAGCTCGTTAGGTTTCATTGCATTTAATTGAATTGAACGAACAATTTGTGCTTCTCCTAATTGTGTCATATAGTACAGCTGGCAATCTCCCTGAGTCTGATAGTTGTTTTATATGATAAATTGCCCATATTGTTAGTATCCAAAATACTTTGATCTTAAATTTCTTCAGAATTCTCAAATGCATGCCATCTGGCTTCAGTGACTCATGGAAATTTAATGTCTTGAGTTGTATTCGCCACCTGTTGTTTCTTTTCTTTTATGCTAGTGAATCATCTTTGTTTTCAAAGAAAAGTATTCTTTAGTAAAGATTCTACATCTATCTTGTCAGTGAGGATCACTGATACAGAGAAACAATTCAACTTTCTCTGACCCTTAAATGCTCCTGTCCTCTCCAGTGATGTGATTGCATTTTGAATTTTTTTGGAAGGGCCAGAACTTTCAACCTTCAGACTATTCTTACAGAAGAGCGGTTTTTGCCTTATGGATTTTATCTGAATTTGATTGTTACAGTTTCTCGCATTTCAGCGACATTCGTGTCTGGTATTCTAGGCCAATATTACTGCCTCTTCCATATGTTGTATTTTTTTTTTTCTTATGGACACTTAATGATTTTATTACTTTCCAAGGCAAGGTGAATTCAAATGTGTCCCCACACATTTCTGTATACTAGAGCAACTAGAGGACATAAGGGGATGGACAGAGGTACTCTTTCCAAAACTTCTAGGAAGTGACTGAAACCCAACTCAAACTGGATAAAAGGTAAGTGGAATACATTAAAAAAAGTACTGAGATAGAGAGGGCTTCAGATATAGTTCAACTGGAGTTCTTATTCCATTTCTTTGTGATTTTCTTGGTTCTCTCCCCTCTGTGTTGGCTTCATCTTTAGGTTTTCTGATAGTTGCAGGACAACTATCAATAACAACAGGAGTTATATGCTGCCGTGTCACATCCAGTGAACAAAATTTCTAAGCTTTGCTTTCATTGGGCTACCCTCTAATAGCGGGGATGAGTCCATCCTTGGAGCGTCTGCATGAGCTGTACTTCATGAGTCTTACCCAATGAAGGACATTTGAAGGAACTTGGGGAAAGACTGTATCTCGTCTTCCTATGACCCAGTTTGGCCATGGTCTGATCTAGACTCCAGGAGGCCAACTGGGCATATTTCCCAGTATCCTCAGGGTCAGAATAACTTCTAATATATATTGTTGCATCATTTTTACTGTATGTATTTTTCCTGTTTCCTCTGTTAACAATGCAAAACCTGAGGGCAGATTTCATCTATTTTATACTTTTATTATGGATGCTTACCAGCTACAAACAACAACAGTCTCTTCACTGCAGGAAGCCAATAAATGTTCATTATCTTTATGTCATTCCAATTATATGGCCTTAGAATAATGCAATTTTTAGATTTTATTTTGTATAATTCTTGCCTTAGGCTTTACCTCTTCGGTCATGTTAACCAGAAATAGGGAACCATCACTAACCACATATTAAGTGCTAGTGCATGCCATGCATTTGGCAGGAACTTGAATGGGGAGTATATAACACATGTAGTATCTCATGAAAATATTTCAAAGCAAACGTAAATGAATGATGCTTATTTCCCAGGTCTGTGCCTCTCCTATCACTTTTGGAATTCTCCTTACTCTCTTTGGTACTCTTCTCAGATTCCCAGTGCTATCGTGTGGATTGCCCCGTGTCCTTGCTTTCTACAAGTGCAGCTTACAAGCTCTGGGAGGGCTCCTTCATCTATCTGTTCATCAAACCATTATGGAATATGTAGGAGGATCCTGAGATAACTGAAGCACAGGTCTTGCCTTTGGGACTTTATAGTCTAGCGAAAGGCTTATATACAAATAATAATGTGATGTGTGCCAGGACGCAAACAAGCATTGGCTCGAATCCAAGCTCCAGAACAGGAAAGTCAAGGAAACTTTCCCTGAGACAGTGATGACTATGAATTAAAAAAAAAAAAAAAAAGTAAAAGTTAGTCAGGTGAAAAAGCATTGCAGTTAAAGGGAACAGCATTTCTGGAAACCATGTGAAAGAACCTAGCTTATAGGGAAATACAGATTATTTTCCGTATCTCGATCATTTAGTGAATGTGTAAAATTGCTAAGAACAGCCTCATTTTCTATGTTCTGATTCCAATGCTGTGGCTAAAGTTTTTGGTGATCCTGAGGTCACTCGTTGACACCAAGGGGAATGATTTTCCTCATGAATATAGGAGGAAGCCGTACTCAGAAAAAAGCCTAGGAGTATCTTTCTGCTCAGTAGGAAGAACAATTTTGTCTCCAGAGCCAGGCCTACATCAGAGGAAGCCTATTAAGACAACTCCTTGCCTGGAGTGACTTAAGAGGATTTCTCAGCAAAACATCTTCCCAGTGGGGTCTCCTTCCCTTTCTCTCTGGCCACAAATTCTCAACAGTCAACTCACTAAGTGGTGAGGTCAATCAAAGCGGAGCATCCTCTTCTATAGAAAGTCTTGGTGATAATGCAGCCTTGCCTGAAGAGCACATTAGCCTAGATTAGCTCATTATCTTTGAGATGAACTGCAGAACAATTTCCGTTCAGTGGAAAAAAGAGGATGAGATCACAGGGTACAAAGCTAGGCAGAGCAGAGAGAGGAGCAATCGGGCCTCCAGGAGGAAAAACACATTCAGAAGGTATCAGTTCTGCTCTCTCTTCTGTGATTGGTTGGGTCCTGAGGTCTTGATTTCTCTTTCCCCACTTCTAGTTCTTTCTCTTTTGTAGCAGACAGAGTAATGCTCCCCCTCCCCAAAGATGTCCACATCTTAATCCCTAGAACTTGTGAGTATGTGACCTTATAGGGCAGAAGAGATGTCACCGATGTGATTTAAGTTGAGGATCTTCAGACAGAGATTATCCTGGATTCTCCAGGTGAGCCCAGTGTAATCATAAGTGTCCTTCTAAGTGAAAGAGGGAGGTAGGAGACTCAGAGATCTGTTGACAGAAATGGAAGGCTGACACAGCCATGATCCAAGAAACGTGGGCAGACTTTAGAAGCAGAAAAAGGCTCCCCTAGAATCTCTAGAAGGAATGCAGCTCTGCCAACACTGTAATTTTAGCCTAGAAGACCCATTCAGGACTTCTTACCTCCAGAACTGTAAGATAATTAATGTATGTTATAAGCCACCGAGTTTGTGGTGATTTCTTACAGCAGCTGTGGGAAATGAACACATGTCTCTTCTGTTGACATCCATGACCAAGGAAGTCACCCTTCCCCCATCCACTACCATCCCCTCCATCAAATCTGTTCAGGGTCTTTGATTCCGTGGGCTAATGCTGGGATAGTGTCTCAGGGTCAAAACTTTCCCAGAGCCACAAGTCAAATGCAAGTCACATTGCAGGGAAACATGAGAGGAACGGAGGACCTGTGGTGATTGGGTCTGTGGCTCACCACCAGCAAAGTGTCAGAAGGAGTCGTGACACCAGAAAAGAACATTAACCAGCTCTTGCAGGAATGGAGGGCTTGGATGGGGCGTGAAGCAGGGATAGCCAAGAACATTTCAGCCTGACTGAGACATGTATTTTTGTTGGGTTCCACAATTTGGAGAACACAGTGATTCAGGTGTGAAAGTATGGTGATCATATCCTTCACTGTTACATCTTTAGATAAATCAACAGAAAATTTAAAAAAAATCAAGAAATGAGAACTTAAAGAAACGATTGTTTTAATGTATACATAGATATTTGGCTTGAAGAGTTTATGGAAGCTCACATTATATCCAAAAATACCTATTAAAAATTTCACACAAACTTCATTTTCTATTTGATAGTGACATGGAGTCAAACTCTATGAAAGGTCGGCTAAAATGACTCAAATTTTGACCATAAATACTATCAAGGAGGATTTTCTTTTGCTTTTTAAAAATAACTTCTCAGAGATGTACAATAATATAAATCACTTTCTGAGGACATTCATCTTCCTTAGGTCCTTACTATCACCTTAAAAAGTAGCTTGGAAAAGCATTATTGTTACCACTTTGCAGGAAACTGAGGCCCAGAGAGCTTAAGTGAGTTGCCTGGAGATACAGATTTGCAGGAAGGAGAAGCTTAAATCGTAACACGTATGATTACCTCACTAAGTCCTCACAGTATGAGATGAAGGAAGTAAATGGTATTTTTTTTTTTCATTTTAATATTTGGGAAATTAAAGCCAAATTGGTGAAACAACCTGGTTAGCAAAATGCAGCAACATGAAAGGGTTTATGACTCATTGCCTTTTCATTCCTAAGTACCTGAGATGTCAGTTTTTCTTCCCTCCTAAGAAACAGTTTGTAAGATGTCTTGGCTCCTTCTCTTCTTCTGGAACTAAATCCCAAGTAAAATGCTGACAGAGGATCCAGTGGGGGAGTTCAGTGACCTTTGCTCAGCTGAAAGGCCCACAGAATCACCAAGGAGACAGGTTCTGGGTCAATGCCTGGAGGAACCTTCCCCTTATTAACTGGATTAACGGCTCTGTCCCTTCTTCAAGCAATGATTGGAGTCTCAACAGATGGTGGGAGTCCCGTTGCTGAAGTGGGTTGGGAACACAGTCTAGTGGGGAGGTCTGTTGGAGCAAGGCCAGACGTGTACCGTGAGCCTCACATTTGTTTTGAAAAACTGGAAGGGGAAGATTCTGTTCTTTGATAGGTTGTTCCTTGGGTTACCATGGGTCACATTAAGAAAGAATACCAATTCAGGAAACCAGTTCTCCCTCAAGTCAGCCTCCTCTCTATCCCTGAGAGGTCATGCGTGTGCCCTCTTTGCTCCATATCAGCACTTTTCAAAGTGTATTCCTTGGAACGCTGGTTCTGCCAGGTGGCCTGTGAAAGGGAGATCCTGTAGTAAAAGAAGTTAAAAAATGTTACCACTATGACCTCACAGCTTAGACTCCCAAGTGAACAAATTAAAGGCTTTGTTTTACCGGGAAGAAACCTTTCTCAAACTCACTTGGTCATGGAACACGAGCTCTCTCTCATGCCCAGCCCTGCCATAAAACCAAATATAAACACAATGTGAGAAACCTTCTCTTAATTTAGCATCAGGGTTTTTTTACCCTATCATATTTTTGTAGGATTTCAGAAGAAAGAGGATAGAGCAGAAAGGAAGAGAGGTGAAGTTCCTACCATTCTGTTGTTGCCTCGAGTAAAAATTAGAAAACATCTTCAGTTCTTGCACGGTAATCTGTAAGATGTGTAATATTTTCCTCAATTTACTGTTTTGGGGATATTGTAGTTATCATTAAACTTTACTGAAGTGACAGAAAATAAAACGAAAACAATTCAAACACCTTAAAAAGAGATTATTTTTCAGAAATGACCTTAGCAAACAGCATATAATACTTTGCCCATTTAAAAGACCAAATTGTGGTCGTATTTATGTTTTCTTCAAATCTTAGGTGGAGCTTAGAGGCTTAATTTCCTACATTGGGTTGTGTATAGACTTGAGAGAGACAATCAGCATTTTGCAATAGCTGAAAAAAGAGAAGACATCTGAGGGATGAATGATGTGAAAAGCATGAGAATATAGACAGTTTATTTTCTCACAACCTAAATACATTGAGTTACTTTTCAAAGGCTGGTCCCATGGGAGAGGTAAAAATGTATTTACTTAACTGCTATATATGGCATAACATGGAAAATATATTTCTTGGGATACTGAGGTGCCTGCCAAAGATTATCTTCCTATGTCTACTGACTATTAATCAAATCAGTTAGCTTAAAAAATAACTGGTAGTTTAGAATAACAAGTAACTCAGTAAGTTTAATGCTGTCAATTCACATCATTCCATAGTTTCCTCTCATCATGTGCTGGGGGTTAAGGGAGGCACAGTGTGTGAAAAAAGCTTGCGTATCCTTTAGTGTCTTTGAAATATGAACTACTTCATTCACTCGCTATTTAATACCCTCCTTGAATTAATACTGTATAGAACTATACAGCAAACACATCAATATTGACCTTGTGTCATGTTGAAGTATTTACAATAAATCTCTTAAGATACAGACACAGGAAGTTTGAGGGTAGTGTTTTTGTTCAGGCCTGACCCTCGGAAAGTAATACAGAACATATGAGTTCAAGCTGTTATTTTCAACAAGTGCTCCCCAGTTGCTCACAGCCTGAAATGAGAATCCCATGCCTTTCCTTTTAAGACCCAGCACAGGCTGCTTTCTCCCTAATTCCAGGCTTAGTTCCCATGGCTCTGAAGCATCTAGTCTTTGCGCCAGCCAAAATCCCTAGGACACACATTTCTCCTATCTCCACTTCTGAGGCCCGTGCTTCGGCTCTCCAAACTCACCTCTGACCATCTGAAACCTATTACTATTATTAGAGTTTAAAACATTCGCCCCAGGTCACCAAGCAAGGAATGGGAAAAGCTTACAATTCAAAACCTGGCACTACGCCCACAGTCTTCACAACGCCACTGAATTTGTAAAAGGCTGAAAGGGTGGTATGGACAGAGCTGGACTTGAACCTTGGCTCTGGGCTCTGTGGTTCCCAGCGCCATGACTGGAGGGGGGGCGGATATTTGATCCCCATAATCATTAGTTTGCTTATCTGTAAAATGGGAATAATTATAGACCTTCCCTCCTAGATTCCTATAAAGGTGAAATAAGAGGATTTCTTGCACTTGGCTTAGTGCCTGGTCTATAGTGAGGACCTAAGAAACTGCAGCAGTTATTTTTACAACTTTATACTGTAAGATTTCTCCTGCTCTCCCATGTAAATATGTATATCCCCCCCAACCAGATTCTATGAATCAAGAGTCCTGCGTTTTGTCAAATCTGTTTGGAGCATTAAGAAGAGTTCTTGAACTTGCTAAATATATATTTTTTAGTGGATTTATTAGCATTTAATCACCTGTTATTCTGTGTGTTAAGATTTTCTGGTGGCTCATTAAGAACGCTATCATTAAAGCCTTATATAAGATAATCGTTACCTATCCTCTGATGGGATGGACACTTCTCAATAATGTAAACGTTTTAAGTAATCCTCTGGTATTTTGTTAACATTCAGTAAATATTTTTAAATGTATCTTCCTGTGACAAATAGTATAGCCTAAGAGTTTTTATATTTCAACTTTCAATCTTTTTTTTTCATGCCATAGGAAATGTTTGGTTAATATTTTATCTTAGCCGAGCTAGTCTGGTAAATTAATTTATTGCTCACATGGATACATACCACATGTACTTTTCTAGGTGTTTCATTCTCATTTAGCTTTAGCTAATGGGCATTTAAAGTCTTGCTGATTTTTCCCCAAAGACCCATAGTCATCTATAACGTTCTTGAATAATTGGGCTTTAAGTGGAAGTTAACAGGGTTGACTACTTCCAGAAATATGCAGAAATATTTTTTGCCAGTTTGAATTTAACACTTGCATCACTCTTAAGATAGCAAGTTTTAAAAGTCTCCCCTCAAAAACTGCAAGTTAATTAATACATGAAACGGAATGACTTCGATTTTTATTAGAAGTTATTTATACAAGTCCTATCTTTATAAAAGTATTATTCAGTATCATTGTAGTTCTTCCATTAAAACAACACCACCTGAAACCTGCAAACTGCTGCCAGAATAAATCAAATGTATCATTAAGATACATTTGTAGGATATTCTCATTAAGATACTTATTTGTAGGATATTCTCATTTCAAAGTCTACAGTTGATCTCTGCTCTAGAGCCCTTTCCCTTTAGATCAGCATGTACGTGTTGACATTGTTTAATTGTCTAAGAATTGGCTGACAATCATTTGTAAAATAAAGTCTTTCACATATTCAACTGTTTTTAAATCGAAGTCAGTATCTCCTGCCGTGGTGACCAGCATTTGGTAGAGCGGCATTGGAGTGTCTCCATCATGTAGTTCTTCTCCATTTGGGGAGTGGTTTCAGGGGAAAGTGAAGGGAAGGAATGATGGTGACTGGGAGGGAGAAGGCAGGAGAATACTTCCAACTAGTATCCACCAATTTCACAAGAAATTATATATATATATATATAGTTTGTTTTGTTAGGAATAGCCCACCAGGCTCCAAGAGCAAAATATCAGTAACCTCATATTTGTTACCTCTTACATCATCTCCTCCAATAACCACAGCAACCCTGTGAATTTGGTAAGTTATTATCACCCTCATTTTACAGTTGAAGAAACTAGAACTAGTTAATTTATGAAGATCACACATGATTAAATGGAGTACCCATGACTTTAATAGAGGTCTTTGACTTACTACTTTACTTTGATGCATTTACTACTCTGCATATTGCCTGAGCTTTTCCAAAGAAATGGAAAATAAAATCATTGGCAATTTAATGGATACATCTTTAATAGTATTACTAATTATAATTGTGCTACATGATAATAATGGCATAACAGACAAGCAGTGCACATAAGTGGCTGAAATTAGCATGATTTTTAAACATAGCCATACTTAGTATTTTTGGCAGCTAGGAGGAAGGGAGAAAAGAAGAGAGCAGAGTAAGGAGCTGCTAAGATTTCTTTCTGGGTCTGTCACTTGCTCTCTGGATTTGGGAAACTGAAGGCTACAAAATTCATTTTTCCACCTTCCTATCAGAGTCCATTGAAAATAAAGTCTATGCATTGCAATATGAGAAAGAGCATGGGCTCAAATCAAATCCACTTTTGTTTTAGGGCAGTGTAATTTCATTAGAGAGCGGTTTCCTGCCTTCATCACTAACTAGGGTTCTTTCTTTCAAGTAATTCAGCAGCGTTTTTCTCTTCATCCTTAGAGTGAGGATGGTCAGAGTTTGTTGAGACCAGGACAGCCAGAGTTGTTCCTAAGATCAAGGTAAGATTTTCTAAGATCTAAGAGAGAGGTAACTTTGACAACCTGACGTCTGAATTTCTGTCTCCACCCACCCTCCCTACACACACATCGGGTCTCCATTTTCTAGACCTCCTAGTGAGAACTAGAGCCCTCATTCTGTTTGAAACACTGCCCTGAAGCATTCCAAAATTCTTCTGATTCCCCAGTTTTTTTAAAGATTTTATTTGAGAGAAAGAGAAGGGGAGAGAGAGAACGAGCAGGGGGAAAGACAGAGGGAGAAGCAGACTCTCTGCTGAGCAGGGAGCCTGATGTGAGGCTCAATCCCAGGACCCTGAGATCACGACCTGAGCTAAAGGCAGCTGCTTAGCTGACGGAGCTACCCGTGATTCTCCAGTTATCTTAACCTCAAAGAAAACTCCCAGCCCCTTAATATAGACCAGGACTCAGCAAACTTTTTCAGTAAAGGGTTAGATGGTAAATGTTTTCACCTCTGCTGGCCAGTTGGTCTCTGTTGCAACTATTCAAGGTGCAAGTTGTAGTGTGAAAGCAGCCCCAGACAATATGTAAACAAATGAGCACAGCTGTGTTTCAATAAAACTTTATTTACAAAAACAGATGGCGGGCTAGATTTGGCCGAAAGACCATAGTTTTGGTGATGACCTCTGACATAGACCATCTCCCTCATTATACCGTGTTCTCCGGTCAAAGTAACAAAGAGGAGGAAGGTAAAACTGACATGTGGTTCTCATTTAGTCAATATCAGAGCACCCATAACATGCCAAGGCCTGTGCCCCATGCTGTGGATTTAGTGGTGATTAACTCAGACTTGGATCCTGGATTCATGCTGCTTCCCTTCCTTCTTCCAGAGGAAGAACAGTACTATCTCATCACAGGATGGCAATATTCCAAATTTGTAACTCACTTCTTTTGCAACAGTATACATGCTCTGCCAAGAAAGCTCTTGGTAAACTTACAAACTAAACAAAGTTTGCCTATCTACATTCCCTTCTCATTTTTATCTTGTGCCTTATCTCTCATCCCCAGATAGTCAGTGCCTTTGCTCTGTCGCTGTCTTCCCTCCTCTGTCTTTCACACTCTTCCTTCTCCATATTCGTCCTTCCCCACAAAATCATCCTGATCTTTTCAACCCCAACAAGAAGACTTTAGCGTCCTGAACTTAACAAGTTAAATGTATTAATACCACGGTATGAATGAGACAGATTTTCCTGTTTAAAAGGCAAGCTTGTGAGCCCAAATTATACCGCAGCTGGTATGATCAAGTGTGCATCTCCACACTTTGCCTAAGCTGTCAGGGATCAAGTTCTTCTTTTCCTGGCTCAATAGAAATTAACTTGAATCCTGAATAAGGAGAGACTCTGGTGCTGTTTTCAGTTTTCTGGAAGAAGAGAGAAAAGAGAGCAGAAGTGCTTATTAGGGGAGGTGCAGTCAGTTCAAGGCCTACCTTACTGTTCCAGCTGAAACAGAAGGGATGTGACAGATTAATTCAGGCCAGCACACATCTTACTGGGAAGTATGTGCTAATAGGGGAAAGTGGAATTCACTATTTAAATATGTCAAAATACAAAAGTGAATTGTCTCTACCCCCTTGTCATTTCCTCTCTCTTAATTTTCCAAGGATCATCTTTGTCTGGAGATGTAGGTATTCAACTCTGACTCATGTGAAAATTCAAATGTCTTTTGGACTGTAGCCTAGGTCTTGGGCAACTGATGACTCCAGTCATGTTAGATGAAAAATAAAAATTTAAGTGAATACTTATGAGTGAATAGAAAAACATCACAAACAATTTTTGTTCATAGAAAGAGAGGTGAGATTCCGTCTGTCTATACTAGTCCGAAGAGAAAAGCCAGTGGTTATAGTACTAGAAGACAGAGGATAATGACGTATATAAAACAAAAAAGGGAGTCTATAAAAGTCAATCAACTTCTATAGGCTTGTTTGATACACACACACACATACACACACACATATACAGGGAAGCTTGGAGTAGCTCTACATTTCAGCAAACGCAATAGATATTGGCCTTCAGCCTACTCCATTGCATTTATTTTTCTCTAGGGAGTTGTTTTTATAGCCCAAAGAACTGGTCTAAAAAGAGTTGGGGTTACTTAGGAAGTGGTGATTTACTATTTAGTCCTGGAAGGGCTGAAATGGCTTGGAAGTCTAATCGGTACCTGGCATTACCTGAACGAATTCATCTCTTTTGCTTGATAGGTGTGTTCACTGGACAACAATGAAATTACTGGGCTAATTATGATGTCAGCTGATGCTGGCAGAATAAAGGCATCTTAAAGTTGGATTCAGCCTAGTGAAAGCAAAATGAGGACCATATTGAAAATGGAAAGTAGAAATTCACCAGCATCTTATTTCCCCGAGGTATAGAGTCTCTCATCTGTGCTTCTTTATATCTACGTCATCTTTCTTCTCCATGTGGACCAAAGGTTACTAGGCATTTTTGTGCTATGGATGCCCTTGGCCCTTTGAAGACGCCTATGGGAACCTTCTCAGAAAATGCTTTCAGTTTATAAAATACATTATATAGAATTGGAAAGGAAACCAAATACATTAAAATACCATTATAAAATATTAAGTTTGATTTGATTTTTTAATTTAACACTTTGTAATTTATTAATATATGTACTTCAAAGTGTAGTCAATAAGAAGATATGGCAGCATGTCAGTAGTTACCATAATTCCAAAACAGGGATAGATTTTTTTGAGGGTTCCAACATAAAAACACTGTAACTTCTACTGGAAATAAAATCATAGGTATTGTTAGCACTACTGTAGTTTTGCCTAAATTCATAATATAGTTAGCAGCTGTGAAAACCAATGTAATTTTTTTTCCCCTTCCAAGTTCATGAGCTCCCTGAATTGTCTCCCTGGATCAGGGATACCTAGGTTGAGGTTAAAAGGTGCTGCTATTGACTGTCTTCCTTTTTATCTCTGTACAAACTGGGAAGTGATGGGCTAGCTTCAGGGTTGCTAAATCCCACATTCAGAGCCCCAACAACTGTCACATGATTAAGCATCCCCATGCCAAATCCCTAGAAGAGTCAGTCTGATTGGCCAGGGGCCAGGTATCCATTCCTATTGCCCAAAACAATAGAACGAACGCAAAAGATCCTGTAAAGCAAGCATATCCTTGACCCACTCTTTTGGGGAACAAGGAGAAGGAGAATTCCAAAGGTAGGGTATGTATAAGACAGATACCCCCAAAAAGAAATTTTACAAATATGGATTTAGGATCATTAAAAGCAATTTGAAAATTCCTTAGCCTTACAGATATAATGAGGGCATTCTTCTCCCTCATTGGGAAGAAAAGTTGTCTGTGTACGAATAAAAGTTCAGATATTTTCAAAGTCTGATATAGCACTGTCCAACAGAACTTTCTGTGGGGAAAGAAATGTTCTTTATCTGCACTGTCCAATATGGTAGCCACTAGTCACATATAGTACTGAGCAATTAAATGCAGTTAATGTGATCAAAGAAGTAAACTTTAAATTTCATTTAATTTTAATAAAAATTTAAATTTATATAGCTATATGGGGCCAGGAGATTATTATAGTGGACAGCCCAGGTCCAGCCTGTATCTGTATCTGTATCACTTTCCTTGTAACCATGACACGCTAGTCAAACTAGCAAAGAACTACCTTTCTGACATTTGTGATGACCGCCAGCAGCCAGGCACGCACTTATAGTCTATCCATTTCTCTAGGTGGTTCCACGATTCATATACCTAGCTCATATTCCACCTCCTCTGGAAGCCTTTTATTATCAGCCTAGCCTTCTGAAGTCTTAAGGCATCAAATGTTGCATCACTAATTGGGACAAATCAGATGCCACTTTGTACTGATATTTATACTTTTAAAAATGTTTTCAGTTTACCTTCAAGTAGAGTGCATGCTCCTCTGGGGGAAGAAATGATTTCTAATATATCTTTGAATACCTAATCTTGGTATATAGGTTTTCAATGAGACTTTGTTGAAGATGAGATCAGGAGATGATTTAGAGAAGAACATGATGCAAATAAAAACCTAAATCCACTAGAGCAAAGATAACCGAAGGTAGAGAATCATTATGTGGAAACAGATAACTGAAATATGTTAGATCAAAGAGAAACCAAGAAATTATTTGGTGCTATTTTTAGGCAGATAAAGTAGTCTCCTTTCATGAATGAGACAGCCAAGCTCTAATGATGTTGAATAATTTACCTAGGATCATATGCCAATAAAGGATGTAGGGGAAACTGGAACTCAGGTCTCTGGCATTCAGCAATGTCTACAAAGCAGAATGCTAGAAAGATTGGGGAGATCTTAAGAAGCAAGGAAGAGGGGCCAATAGAAGAGGACAGCAGGGGGAAGATTCATGAAGAGAAATGCAAGAGAAGGTTTATGATGGTTGTCCTTGGTCTGTTCAGGTTGCAGAAAGCCTAAGAGGCAATTCCCACAAAATTAAAGGAAATTCAAATATGTGATGGATAAGGAAGTCCTTCTAACTTAAACACATGAATACACGTCTAATAACTAGATATGCCTAAGATATCCCTCCATGCTCCATGGTGTCCAGGCCACATTCTTTCACCTGATAGAGGCTCGGGGTGCATATCTCACTGTGCACTTGCATGCTAAGTGAGGTATGCATGGATGGAAAGCTTTGCCAGAGGAGAAATTATATGACCACATTTCCTATAAGATTTTTATGTGAAAATTGGAGACAGTGTTAGAAAAAAAATGATCATAAATGTTAGGTATGTAGTTCAAAAAGGAGAGATCACCCATCCATCTATCTCCTAGGCAATAACAGCGTCATGGAGAGAAGATAAAATTCAACAGTGGCTAAGCAATTGCATGATAGATTCCATATACCCACTGGACTCTTTTATACAACTACCTCAAAGCTATTCTATCAGATCTGATCCATTTGTCTTTTTAGAATAGAGATAGATAGGAGACAGAAGAAGGAAACTCTTAGATGAGTAGATAGATAATAGATGGGTATTTCCACGTTTAGAGAAAGGAGACTCAAAAGTCAAAGAATTGAATTATAGATGCCCTTGATTCGCTAAGAATGTGATCTGCTAAGAATATTCTTAATATCCAGGCTAAACAAAGCACTGATTAAAGCATTTAGACTAAAGTTTCGTTACTATGCAAAATGATTCTCAACCTTTAATTGGGAGAATGTGCTCAGTAATCTTTTTCTTTCTTTCTTTCTTTAAGTAGGCTCCACACCCAGCATGGAGCCTAATACAAGGCTTGAACTCAAGCCCCTGAGATCATGACCTGAGCTGAGATCAAGACCTGAGCTGAGATCAAGAGTAAGATACTTAACCAACTAAGCCACCCAGGTGCCCCTTGCTGAGTGATCTTTTAAAGTAGCTAGTGTTTGGAATGTTCTTACTGAATGCCTATAGCGTTGCCCTAAGACCCCCAAATAGTAATGCTACTTCACATGATGCCAAAGCCAGGGGGTTTTCATGGGTCACAGCCTACTTTTGCCACTTAGTCATAGACTGGGAAATTTTCAAGTCATTTCATAAGCTCTTGGGAATATGTGCAATCATCCTTGATGTGGATATATTTGAAAAGCCAGCTATCAAAAGGAAAGAATATTTAGGGACATAATGTTATTATGGATAGACAAGGAATAACTTCATTTACCAAGAGGAGTCATTATTTAAGAGAAGCAGCCTATAAATGGAATTGATGGAGAATAATTTCCAATGGAGAGTGAACTTGTGAGTTAGGGAAAGTAAAAATGACATTTTGGCCAATCAAGGTGACCATGCATATGTCTTGCAAACCTGGTGTTGTGCTTTTAGGGTAAATGTTAGCATCACTTTGATAAGAATAATGATTAATAAGCATTATGTGCTTATGATATGCCAAGTCACTTTGCTAAATACTCTTGAGGATGATTCTATTTAATTCTTACCATGACCTTAGTATAGATTATTTCTATTATTTTTATTTTATAGATGAGAATACTGAGATGAGATAACTAGGTAAATTGCCCACAACACATGGGAGGGGATGGAGCTAGGACTTAAAACCAGATAGGCAGACTCTCAGTACCCATACTCTTAGATACCATGCTATAGTTTGTACCCTGAGAGCATCAATTTAATAATCCAATTTTTATCAAGTTTAAATAATATACAAAAGTTTATTAGAGAAAAAAAATTGTGTGAAACTCCTCATTTTGAAAAATAATGACTTCCAAACCTAAAGTCACATTCTATGAAGAAGATGTTATGGACTGAATGTTTGTGTCATCCACCAAATTCATATACTGAAGCTCCAACCCCCACTGTATTTGGAGATGGGGCCTCTAAGGAAATAAATAAGGCTAAATGTGGTCATAAGGGTGGGGCCCTCATCTGATAGGATTATTATCCTTTTTTTTTTAAAGATTTTATTTATTTATTTGAGAGAGAGAATGAGAGAGAGAGAGAATGAGAGGGGGAGAGTCAAAGGGAGAAGCAGACTCCCCTCTGATCAGGGAGCCTGATGTGGGACTTAATCCAAGGACTCCAGGATCATGACCTGAGCCAAAGGCAGTCACTTAACCAACTGAGCCACCCAGGCACCCTAGGATTAGTATCCTTAGAAGAAGAAACCAGAGAGCTCTCTCTCTGTGTATATACGCCGAGAGAAGGCCATGGGAAGATGGGGAGAACGTGGTCATGTGCAAGTGAAGAAATCCAATAGGCCAGCATCTTGCTCTTGGACCTCTAGCTTCCAGAACTGAGAAAATCAGTTTCTGTTGTTTAAGACACCAGGTTTATGGTATTTTGTTATGGCAGCTGAGCTGACTAAAACAGAAGCTTTAAATGTAAACTCTTCCTTCAAAGGAGTTACATGTGTTTATAACCTATAAAATGATTTTGAAAGATAACTGTTGAGGGGCGCCTGGGTGGCTCAGTCAGTTAAGTGTCTGCCTTCAGCTCAGGTCATGATGTCTGGGTCCTGGGATTGAATCCCGTGTCTGGCTCGCTGTTCAGCAGACAAAACAGTGACAAAAACATCCATAATAAATATAAGGGTCTAATAGAATGTTATAAACTAGGCTGACAAAGGATCTGTTAAGATTTTTTTTAAATCTTAAAAAAGCCTTTGAAATGAAAATCTGAAATTAAAAACTTCATAATTTGGCTACTGTTGATAATGCTGCTATAAACATCAAGGCGCATGTGTCCCTTTGAATCAGTACTTTTGTATCCTTGGGTAAATACCTAGTAGTGCAATTGCTGGATCATAGGGTTAGTCCTATTTTTAACTTTTTGATGAAACTCCATACTGTTTTCCAGAATGAAAAGAGCTCAAATGTCCATCGACTGATGAATGGATAAAAAAGATGCGGTATATATGGTATAGATAGATGGATAGATAGATATAAAACGGGATATTACTCAGCCATAAAAAAAGAATGAAATCTTGCCATTTGCAACGATGTGGATGGAGCTAGACAATATTATGCTAAGCAAAGTAAGTCCATCAAAGACAAATACCATATGAATTCACTCGTCTGTGGAATTTAAGAAACCAAACAAATGAACATAGCAGGGGAAAAAGAGAGGCAAACCAAGAAACAGGCTCTTAACTATAGGGAACAAACTGGGGGTTGCTGGAGTGGAGGTGGGCAGGGGGATGGGTTAAATGGGTGATGGGGATTAAGGAGGGCACTTGTGATGAGCACCGGGTGCTGTATGTTAAGTGATGAAGCACTAAATTCTACACCTGAAACTAATATTATACTGTACGTTAACTAACTGAAATTTAAATAAAAATTTGGAAAACAAACAAACAAACACAGAACTCTACCCATCCCCTCCTCCCTTAGAAAATATGTCTTTGATTCCCAGTGTTTGTGATCTTCCATAGGAGAAAGCATGGGCTACCCATTACCAGAAATCTTATGAATAAGAGTTTTGTATTATTCTACCTGCATTCAAAAATTAATTTAGCCAATTATTTGCAAGTAATGAAGAAAAAAGTACACACATAGACTAACCCCACCATTTCTGAATGTTTGAGGTAGAGACCTCCTCTCTTAAAACAAAACATAGCAAACATATAGTTCTTGTGAAGAATGGAGCGTCACATTTAGTTAAAATAGAGGTGAATTCAGATAATAATTTTTAAAGTGTAAATTTCCCTTTCATTTTGCACAGATAAATTAGTGTATATTATGGTATAGTCCACTAGAATATTTGATTTCCTCTTTAAATGGAGATGATGTTGTATATATTATAAGTGGCCATTAGGAGCATCAGAGAAGGTAATCCACGTGAAGCCTTGAGAACGTTCAAGTTCTATTGAAATTCTAAGTTGATTATTATTATTGAGTTGTTTACCCTAAGTGGCTAACACCACATTTTGAATTTAAATCATGTGTGCTTTATTGAAAGGAAGTAATAACCATGTAAATTCAGAAAACAAATGCAACATTTCCTGAATAGTCACACCTGTATTTTTGACAAAGGAGAATACCATTAAGTATCCTTTAGTGACAAAAACATCCATAATAAAAACAAGTTTTGTTAAGGGTCTAATAGAATGTTATAAACTAGGCTGACAAAGGATCTGTTCTACAGGTAGAGTGGATTGTAGATATTTTAATCATTTAATGTGGCAGATTTCTGCAGAAAGGAGATACTTAATTTCCTTTTAACCTGCATATGGCAAGCACCTGCCAATATGGAAGGCACTGTACTGGCTTTTGAGACATTAACAAAAAATGGTTGTATATCTGCTGTTGGGTTGTTTTATATGGTTACATTGGGTGGTAGTGGGGAGGGGCCTGTAGTTAAAAGGTCCCAAGTGATCCACCTGAACTTTGGGATAAAGGGAACAAATTCAGAGAACGAGATGGAGAGCTTTATTAAAAATAATAATGGACTATTATCCTTATATGATTACTTCAGAGACAATGTTGCCAGTTACAGGCCCACTCTGCAAATATATAGTTCATGCAGCAAACAGTGATTTTTGCTTTTTGAGTCTTGATACCCAAAGCACCTGGTATCAATAGTGATGAACTAGTAACCTAACAAATCTCACATGACATAACTTTTTCCTTTTCTTCCTTAATGCTGAGTCTTTTTTTTTTTTTTTAGATTTTTTATTTATTTATCTGAGAGAGAGAATGGGAGATGGAGAGCATGAGAGGGGGAGGATCAGAGGGAGAAGCAGATTCCCCGCTGAGCAGGGAGCCCGATGCGGGACTCGATCCCGGGACTCCAGGATCATGACCTGAGCCGAAGGCAGTTGCTTAACCAACTGAGCCACCCAGGCGCCCCTTAATGCTGAGTCTTGGAGGTGCATTAAATCTGGCTCTTGTGAAATTAAAACTATTCCCGTTTTTATGCAAAAGAGGAAGGAAATTCCTTTCAATAGGAAGAAAAATGAAAGAAGAACAAATTCAAGTATGGTTTTTGCTTAGGTTGTATAAATTCTATATTGTCATCTTTAATTTGCATCCGGATGACATTCTTTGTTTTTAGGATCTCATTGTCAGCAGGTTTGTTTTTCAAGTCTCTTAAGCCTTCAAAGTTTTGACCACTGGCTTTTGTGCATTTTTGCTTTTCAGCTTTGCAGGGAGCGAGCCTGGTTGGGCTGTTCCTTTCACCCGTGCCATGGTTTTCAACATCAGAGTTCAGTTTTCAGTCAAAATGCATTAATTTGCATCAATCCGATCTAAGTGGGAAAATTCACTCTCCAAATGTGGGTAAAATGGGGCACCTGGGTGGCTCAGTGGGTTAAGCCTCCAACTCTTGATTTCGGCTCAGGTCATGTCTCAGGGGTGTGAGATCGAGCCCCACGTGGGCTCTGTGCCTGGTGCAGAGTCTGCTCGAGATTTCTCCCTCTTCCTCTCCCTCTGCCTTTCCCCCCAGCTCGCTCACTCTCTCCTCTAAAATAGATAAGTAAATCATCACATGTGGGTTAAAATAAGATGATAAACTTATGTAATATGTTGATTCCAAGATACGGAGTGCCCTAAATCCATATTTGTAATGGGAACGATCAGTGTCGTTAAGTGAAAGAGTTAATTGCGTAGGGTTCCTATGCCAGAAAAGGGAGAAAAAAAGTTGTGTTTTTTTTTTCATAGCTGTCAATTGAAAATGTGTGGTGTTGTAGCTGAAACATGAATATTTTAAAGTAACAGCAAATGCCTGTAATTCTTCTTGGCCAGAGGTTCCAGGCATGTCCTTTACTGGCAATGAACCACATGCAGGGAGAGTCTATCTCATGGTGCCAAGGAATTAATTATGCTTCTCTTAGATTCTCAGGACGTGACTGCCTTTATTATATGTTCTCTTCCTTCCTTTCGCATGAAGTGGAAGAAACCTCTTTGCCTGCCTTATCAAATTGTTTTGATTTCCCAGGTGCAATTTTTATTTTTTTCTTTGTATTCATGAGTAATGTTTGCAAAATCAAATCAAAGAATAACGATGCTCTAACTTATGCTTCCCTTGCACTTTCGTATTTTTTCCTAGGGTTCATAGTGTGAACATAGCCCTAAGCCCAGGGGGCACTATTCCTAGCAGTGCATTGGAGGAGGGCAGCAGGCTTTCCTTATCAACTATCTTTAGTTTATACAGTCTATACATTAAGGAAAATAAATGCCATTGAGGATGCCTAATGGAACTGTCTGGCGCATGCTACTTAAATATAGTCTGATAAAAAATTAAAACCTATTTATCAAAATGGCAAAACATTTGGTAATTTGGAACACTCTTAATGTCCATTTAAAGTGCAATAGTCAGTAATTTATTCCATTTTGGAGATTTCAAGTTATCAGCATTTAGTACAATTTATAGCTCATTCTTAATTTTGCTATTATTTACTTTAGCAAACGGGGAGTCTTGCTCGGCAAAAAAAAAAAGTGCTGATTCTCATCTTGTAAAGTACCTCAGTGTAAAGATTCAGTGTGGAAAACAAAGTGACAGCTTGCTACCGTCAAAGCAGAGTTTTAAACTTGTTTTATGTAAGCTTTTAGATGAGTGGTTCTCATACTTTAGTATCTTGAAGAACCAACCAGGGAGCTTATTAAAAATGAAAATTCCTGGCTGCTAGCCCTAGGGATTCTGATTACAGTGTCTGGAATGGGGCCAAGTAATCTGCACTGATTTTTAACCATCACCCCTAAATGATTCTCTTCCTAGGATATATTTTGAAAAGTACTCATTGAGATAGAAGAATCTGTGCTTTTTGTACATGATGTTATTTTATGTATGAACTACTGATTAGTAGGGATAGTAATCTGAGAATTAATGAAGTTGATTATATCCAACTTTCAGGATATACATGATCTTCCAAAAATTCGGTTTGGGAAACTGTTCCATTTTGTATTAACATTCCAAGTTGTGTCACTAAGACCAAACCAAATTCATCAAATCAATAATTCATTTAAAAGGCTGTGGTATACACTCAAAGCTATAAATATTTAAATGTGTAAGGTGTATTTCCTTCTCTTAGATAACATAATTCATAGGGAAATACAGATAGTGAAACATATCATCAGAAAAATAAATATAACAAGCAGCAAATATTAATATACCTGGAAAGAATAGGCTGATTTATTGAAAGTAATATTCTGTTGTATTCCAAAGACTTTCTTTTTTTTTTTTAAAGATTTTATTTATTTATTTGACAGAGAGAGAAACAGCGAGAGAGGGAACACAAGCAAGGGGAGTGTGAGAGGGAGAAGCAGGCTTCCCGCGGAGCGAGGAGCCCGATGCGGGGCTCGATCCCAGGACCCTGAGATCATGACCTGAGCCCAAGGCAGACGCTTAACGACTGAGCCACCCAGGTGCCCCTCCAAAGACTTTCTAAAGAATATGGCTTTAGGGAGTACACACAATGCCGAGGTTTTATTCTGGTCATGTATTGCAATAATGTTCATTATTATGGAACAGAAACCAAACCTCACTGTGAATATTTTTTTTTTTTTACTTGAAGTATAGTCAGCATGTAATATTATATTAGTTTCAGGTGTACAACATAGTGATTTGACAATTTTATTACAAAATGCTCATCACGGTAAGTGTGGTTACCATCTGCTCACTGTGAATATTTTGACTTCGGAACTGAACATATTCTGAATAACATCATTTTATTTTATTTATTTTAAAGATTTTATTTATTTATTTGAGAGAGAGAAAGAGCACGAGCAAGGAGGAGGGACAGAAGGAGAAGCAGACTCTCCGCTGATCAGGGAACATGACATGGGGCTCGATCCCAGGACCCTGGGACCATGACCTGAGCCGAAGGAAGATGCTTAGCCAACTGAGCCACCCAGGCACCCCTTAATAACATCATTTGAAATAATCCCAGTATTTTCCATCAAAGAACTATAGCTATAACTATGAAAGAATAATTTGCACAGTGAAGGAGATAAGCCATGTTCTTCTCATGGGTAAGATTGGAGGACCAATGAGCTTCCTAAAGACCCTTATTCAAGCTTCAATTGATCATAAAGGAATGCAGGGTGTAAACCAGTGGATATTATCATAGATTTGAAATGATGGTCTAAGTAGAAATTACAAGAAGACTTCTCTGTAGTCTAGTATATTCCAGAGGGCATAGGGGAGAATCAACATTGTTACAAGCAAAAACGAAATGTCATGTGTGGTCACACACAAATGACAATGGAAAAAGATCATCTACGTGGGAGCAAACAAAGGCTCTAGGAAAGGAAAGGCCAAAGAGGAAATAAATTCATGCACCATCAAGTTTTAATCATCTCCAGCTCTTGGCAGATTTTGGCAGAGAAAGGTAGTTCTGAGTGATGAGTGAGAAGTTGGAGGAAAGAAGCGACAGGCAGGGGCGCCTGGGTGGCTCAGTTGTTAAGCGTCTGCCTTTGGCTCAGGTCATGATCCCAGGGTCCTGGGATCGAGCTCCACATCCGGCTCCCTGCTCTGTGGGGAGCCTGCTTCTCCCTCTCCCACCCCCCCTACTTGTGTTCCCTCTCTCGTCGGTCTCTCTCTGTCAAATAAATAAAATCTTTAAAAAAAAAAAAAAAAGAAGTGACAGGCAGTTTCTAAGGAATTTTCAGCCCAAGGCATTCGTGGTCCTGAAAGATGATCAGACTATCATAGGGACCTTCCAAGTTTCATGTTTTCTGATGTGCTACCTGAATTTTAAGAACCTAGAGCAGAAGAACAAAGAAAATCAGTTAGGACCTAGTTCTCCATCCATTTTCCAGGTAACAAAACACAGAATCTACCTATTGGTGCTGTTTATGTTTGCCAGTGAACCATTTCAAATATTAAAATGACATCAATACAGGTTTCTGGAGAAGCTCACTGACATTAATCACACTTCCAAAAGTGTAATGCAAACTTCTGAACATATGTCCTATTTGGGAAGTTCTATTTTTCAGTTCGTTTCCACAGAGCTGGAGAAAGGAAACGTAAATTATTGTGGTAGTAGGGGAAGGAAAACAAAACTTAACAAAGACTTATCATGGGCTTCACATTGTGCTACGGACTGTATCTATTATCTCATTTGGTAGGTTAATGATAATTGTGAAGTGTGCTGAAGACACAAGAGATAGTAATGCATGGTTTCCAGACGTTTCCAGGTGTCATAATGAGCGTGCCCTTTCAAGTTACTTTAACAGTTCAACTTACTAATTGTTGAAATTAAAAGTCATTTTCGTACCAACCGACCCCGAGACAAGTCTACAAATACATGCACGTATTCACCCTTGTCCCTTTTTATCTGCACACCTTTCTGGAGAACTATATGACTTTTGTTAAAAGCCTTGGAAAACACAGAAATGATTACTTGGAGTTTTTCTGTAACCGTCCATGTGGCAAAGATGTGAGGAAGGTAAGGGCAAATGATACAACCACACACAATATGGGTTTACTTGGGAAACTTACAAGCCAAAGATTGACAAGGAGTGGTGTACATCTTCTCTCCCCATTCCACAGAGAAGCATGTGGTGACTCCCAGTAGCTCATGTCCTGTTACACCACTTCTTACAGTGTAAGCAGAGAATGGCCCCATCAACCTGGGTTCCCCTGAAAGCATCAAATACTTACGTTTATTTTATTTTTTAACTTAAATTCAATTAATTATCATATAATGTACTATTGGTTTCAGAGGTACAGGCCTGTGATTCATCAGTTGCATGTAACACCCAGTGCTCATTACATCACGTGCCCTCCTTAATGTCCATCACCCAGTTACTTCATCCCTCCCCCCCCTCCCTTCCAGCAACCCTCAGTTTGTTTCCTGTGAGTAAGACTCTCTTATGGTTTGTTTCCCTCTCTGATTTCATCTCGTTTTATTTTTTCCTTTCTTCCCCTATGATCCTGTTTTGTTTCTTCAATTCCACGTATGAGTGAGATCCTATGACACTTGTCTTTCTCTGATTGACTTATTTTTCTCAGCATAATACCTTCTAGTTCCAACCACCAAATACTTATGTTTAAATAGCATATTTGAGAGTCTGAATCCCTGGGGGCAGGAACAAGGGACAGGCAGAGAAATATATGGCAGGAAAAATGACCCAAGATGAGTTATCCAGTTAGCTAGGGCTGTGACTGCTGAGTTGCTCAATACTATGGAATGGCCTGAGAATCCACATGACACATGTCTCGGGATCATCCGCTCAAAGGGGAAAAAAGGGAAATACTAACCCATCAGCTTCTGTCTCCCAGTGGCCAAGGACTGTCATGTACTTTGCAATTCTTGTCACTCAGCTTCTCTTTGTGTCCGAGGAGCTCTAGAATAGGATCAAGGGACACCTATCCCGGCCTGATGGGAGGTATTGTGGGTTGCCTTGGTAGGAAATTCATCAAAGCCCATGGCTGGAATAATCAGTGATGTTTTGGCAAGTTTCTGATATATGCAAATTTCCCTTCAGGTGGAGGACTAAGCATTTTGGACTCCGCCACTAGCAGGGTAATTGCCGGCTGTTACAGCTTAGCTCCCGGAGACCTAAAAACTGATGGAAAGTTGTGACATCTGCTCAGTGGGGGGGATCCACTCATGGAAATTGGGGTTTAAAGTGCAGCCTTTCCTGCTGGAGTGAATGTGGAACCCCAACACAGTATATCCATTGTCAAGTAAAGAAAGGGTGCCCAGGAGTACCTTTGGAATTTCTGCTTGGCACTTCGTGGTCAGATCTGGATATTTAGTATGTAAATGCATTCTAAAAATATATTTTTTTTTAAATGATGAGCATTTGTTAAAACATGTTTAGGCAAAAATTAGGAATAAAAGGCTGATCTGGTTTACCTGATAATATTTACATCGAACATAATTCTACATTTTACGTTCATGAATGTAAAGGAAAGTTTAAATCAAGGGAAGATTCTCCATATCCTTCTTTGCAGATGGGCCAAAGGGGGCTGTTGGAAGTCTCCCTTCCTCTTAGACATTATAAAGGGTATAGCTGCTTTGAGTTTTTGACATCTCAAATGAGAAGATAATGTCAATTGTGAGCATTTTCTATTTTAGGAATTTTGTTTTGTAAAGAAGATTATCTGTTCCTAATTAATAACACCTTCGATGATTTCTAGGTTTTCCCTGGACTGTGACCATGTACCTGACTTACCTTAACACTGAACAATGTTTTGATGGCTTTGGTTTTGTTTTGCCTTTTTCAAAAGACTCCTATCATCCTTTTCCATTCTTGTACTTCGAATCACTTGGCTTAAAGCCCTTTTTGGTATATTCTTGTGGTGTAAAGTCAGTCCAATTTTTCTTTGTTCAATATATCTTTGTTTAGAATACCTTGTTTCCCACTTATTTTGTTTCCCTTTATCCAATTCTTATGGATAACCAGACTTAATCTAGTCCCTTTTAAACCCCCTTCTGTTAAGCAGCAAATATATAAGGTGATGGAGTCCAAACATTTTATTTAATAGAGGCAGGGTCACTTCTGTTGAATGTCACGTATGGGAGTTACAAAAAGGAGGCATCCATCCTTCCATGTCTTCTTTCAACAAATTGTTGAATCATAATATGCATAGAATGCCATTATTCTGGGGCACCTGGGTGGCTCAGTTGGTTAAGCTTCTCGCCCCTGATTTGGGCTCCGGTCATGATCTCAGGGGCGTGAAATGGAGCTCCGTAGCAGGCTCCGCTCTCAGCAGGGAGTCTGCTTGAGATTCTCTCTCTCTCAACCCCTCCCCGCCTCAAAAATTAAATCAATCTTAAAAAAAGAGAATGCTATTATTCTCTGTGCTGTGGGATATTACTAAATGTAAAAGACGGGGGTCCAGGGAAGTATGCAAACTAACCTTGCTAACACCATTTTGTCAAGGATTTTGGTGTGGGAAATAACCAGTGGGAAAGCAAGTGAGGAAAGAAAAATAAGTAGGAAGACTCTGAACAGATGTTCAACACAGCAGGAGATAACATTTCAGACCCGGGATCCACTTGTAAAAAGAAGGTGTGTAGTGGCTTGCATTTTGAAAAGACAGGAAAAGATTATACTTTGTGGCAAAGACACAACAGGGAGACCTAAATGAGATCACGACTATGTTCCTTGTGGGAGCACAGAGAAGAATTTGGGGTTCGGAAGCCCATTAGTGGACGACATGCCTGGGAGTGGCACTCAGCCCCTGCCTGAGCATTTGTAGCGGGCTGTATTTGTGGCAGTAGCTTATAAAGTTCTGAACTGCCTTTTTCATTTAGCATCGTTTATGTCAAAAATTATTTACACTGAGCTCCCATTTTCTCACATTGTAGAAACCAGCTACTTCTTAGGTTATGGTATTTGTATAAAGACATAAAATTAACTGGCACAACTCATTCTTTAGGATTTCTTCGCTTTTAATTAAACTTAGCATAACTATGTGAAAACCCACAAGAATAAAATAAAATTCATTTTGCTAGTAAAATGGATTTTCAAATGCTTTCAAGTCCCTTGAGGATTGGAAGTCCAAGAAGACTTGAAGTCCTATCACGCTGTATGCTAGAAAGGGCTGAATACCACATGGGAAGTTTGAAGAGTATTCAGAACCAGCAAAGGAAAGCAGTCAAAAACAAACAAAACAAACAACAACAACAACAACAACAAAGAAAAACCCTCCCATCCACTCGGCAGTGAGAAAACTATCAGACCCCCATTCAGAGTGCAGTTGTTCGTAGCCATACAGAGATAGAATTCCAGCCCAAAAGGAACTGAGTTCCAAAAGGGATTTTGCAAGAATCCTATCACTTGTGAGCTGGGTCAAGAATCAGGAGGTTGCCGTCTCGGTAAAGAATATGGAAAAATAAGGTCTAGATGAAAGCAAATGGAGAGTCAGCTATTCACATTCTCAGAGGAGAAAGTCCAGAGAACAGGCCAAGAAATGCTTTGGATGTTGGACATGGGAATAAGATGATAATTCGTCAAACTGCTTACTAGGTGGGTGCCTGGGTGGCTCAGTTGGTTAAGCGACTGCCTTCGGCTCAGGTCATGATCCTGGAGTCCCAGGATCGAGTCCCGCGTCGGGCTCCTTGCTCAGCAGGGAGTCTGCTTCTCCCATTGACCCTCCCCCCTCTCATGCTCTCTCTCTCTATCTCATTCTCTCTCAAATAAATAAATAAAATCTTAAAAAAAAAAAAAAAACTGCTTACTGGGTGATTAGAAAAAAAAAAAGGAAATTCTCTGGCCAAGGGCAAGGAACCTGTCAGACATGTTACCAGGCCAAGGGATGCTATGGGTTATCCACTGCTCTGAGTATATTCTTGACCCACTCCATTTAAATCAGCACCTTCATTCTCTGTGTTGTATTTTATTTATAGCAGTTATCTCTGTTTGAAGATTTTGAGGATATTCACTTACTGATTTGTGGATTCTTTATTTCTTCATCTTTGAATGTGAGTTTTGTACTGGTTATCATATATCTCCAGCCTATGAACAGTGCCTGATACATTGTGGTAGTCCATAACTGTTCAATAAATGAATAAAAAGTGAAATGAAAATTCTGCAGGAACAGTTTTGCCATAACACCATGGTTGCATTATGTACACAAGTGAAAGGTAATGTAAGATGCTAGTGTTGATTAAAGCTCAGATGCTTTCAGCAGATAGAGAACTTGGGAACAGAAGTACTCTGTTCATGGGTGTGCACAGTGAATTTCAATTCATTTTGTTAATATAATAGGATGCGGTGTTAAATATAACTTTGGCATGGGTTTTGAAAAATAACAGCCTTCCTCAGTTGACACATTAGGACTTTTGGTGGTTCTCTTTTTTCTCCCAAAAGAGAATGCAATTACGGTTAGGGCTAAGGTTGAGGAAAAGTTGTCCCACAGTGTTTGACACAAAAGTGTTTGAACTTCATGTCCAATTTTTCAGAAACAGCATGCGTTCTTTCCTTCCCCGGTGCAGTTACCATGGAATTGATATGGTATATTTAAAAACATACAACTTTTCTCCAAAAACTTGGATATTTCTATATGACTCATTTTTAAAACATGTTCAACATGAAGGGATTATTTGGAACTTGAAAGTGTTTTGCATCCAAGCTCCTTTGTTCCATCAGGCCCTTGGATTCCTTCAAGAACTCTCTCTCCCTTTCCCTCCTTGAATTAGAACTGATGTTTTATATCTAATCTCTTCTAGACGAGATATACACTGCATGAGGGCAAGGACATTTTCTAGTTCATTCCCTACCTCGCCTTCAGTGATATGGTGAATGCATAACAACAACGACAAATTCCAGATAAATGGAGGAGGCGCTAATGGGCTGTTTCCAGGTATACTTCTGTATTTTGGTGCACCTGTAGCATCTGTATTTTGGTGGGGCTCAGAGTCTGTGTCTTGACTGCGTGTTTCGAAATCAGTTTTTATTAGTTGGTTTTGCTGGGGCCATAACCTTTTTTTAAAAATGTAATTTTAATTTGATTCTATGTTTTCAAAGTAAACTATTGCTGAAAAGCTTATAGCAGCGTCTGTCTTTCCCCTAACCACGAGCTTATTCACCACAGAGATCTTCCTTTGGAGGTAAGAAATGCCACCTTTCTTAGCTCTTCTGGTACTCAAATCTTTCTTTCTAAATAGTATACAATATTGCTTGATTTTGATTAGTAACTTTATTTTTTTTAAAGATTTTATTTATTTATTTGACAGAGAGAGAGAAAGAGAGCAAGTGAGCAGAAGCAGGAGGAGCAGCAGAGGGAGAGGGAGAAGCAGGCAGAGGGAGAAGCAGGCTCCCAGCAGAGCAGGGGGCCCAACTCGGGCTTGATCCCAGGACCCTGGGATCATGACTGGAGTCGAAGGCAGATGCTTAACCAACCGAGCCACCTAGGTGCCCCTGATTATTAACTTTAAACATTATCCAACTCTCTCACAGTTTGGTGGTAAAGCCACATCATTAGCGTGACTAATGCAAACACTATTCATTGTTGAGCCAAGTGGCATGCTGTATTTATACTGCATTCCTATAGAATTTTTCCCCGGAATTAATAACTTTTTTTCTCCTGTTTTCTTAGTTTATCTTGAAATTATAGCTAAGTCATCATATACCTTCTAGTAGCTATGTAAAATATTGCCTCATTCAAATCCCCATGTAGCCAAATCTGTTAATCTATCAATTTCTTTTTCATCTTTATTTCCACTGGAAACTTCTCTCCTGGGTTCTTCTGTCCAGTCTGGAATGGCTCTACTCTGTGAGCAGGCTTCTGCCCAGCTGTCATCTTGGATACTCTGCTGTCTTTGGAGAATTCCTTTCACTCCTCTCCATTTTTGATGTCTCCATTCTGGACTGGTTTCCTGATTATGGGTCTTCCACCTTCTCTGTTTATCCCTGGTTATAGATGGACTCTACCATTAGCCTCTGGAGAAACAGAGTATGAAAGATGAATTTTTTTGAGACACAGTGTTTCTTAAAATCCTTATGTCATTTTTTTTTTAATTTTTTTTTTATTCTTATGTTAATCCCCATACATTACATCATTAGTTTTAGATGAAGTGTTCCATTATTCATTGTTTGTGCACAACACCCAGTGCTCCATGCAGAATGTGCCCCCCTCAATACCCACCACCAGGCTAACCCATCCTCCCACCCCCTTTGTTTTTCAGAGTCCATCGTCTCTCATGGTTCGTCTACCCCTCCGATTTCCCCCGCTTCATTCTTCCCCTCCCGCTACCTTCTTCTTCTTCTTCTTTTTTTTTCTTAGCATACATTGCATTATTTGTTTCAGAGGTACAGATCTGAGATTCAACAGTCTTGCACAATTCACAGCGCTTACCAGAGCACATACCCTCCCCAGTGTCTATCACCCAGTCACCCCATCCCTCCCACCCCACCCCCCACTCCAACAACCCTCAGTTTGATTCCTGCGATTAAGAATTCCTCATATCAGTGAGATCATATGATACATGTCTTTCTCTTTTTGACTTATTTCACTCAACATAATACCCTCCAGTTCCATCCACGTCATTGCAAATGGCAAGATCTCATTCCTTTTGATGGCTGCATAATATTCCATTGTATATATATACCACATCTTCTTTATCCATTCATCTGTCGATGGACATCTTGGCTCTTTCCACAGTTTGGCTATTGTGGACATTGCTGCTATAAACATCGGGGTGCACGTACCCCTTCGGATCCCTACTTTTGTATCTTTGGGGTAAATACCCAGTAGTGCAATTGCTGGATCATATGGTAGCTCTATTTTCAACTTTTTGAGGAATCTCCATACAGTTTTCCAGAGTGGCTGCACCAGCTTGCATTCCCACCAACAGTGTAGGAGGGTTCCCCTTTCTCCGCATTCCCGCCAACATCTGTCATTTCCTGACTTGTTAATTTTAGCCATTCTGACTGGTGTGAGGTGGTATCTCATTGAGGTTTTGATTTGGATTTCCCTGATGCTGAGCGATATTGAGCACTTTTTCATGTGTCTGTTAGCCATTTGGATGTCTTCTTTGGAAAAATGTCTGTTCATGTCTTCTGCCCATTTCTTGATTGGATTCTTTGTTCTTTGGGTGTTGAGTTTGATGAGTTCTTTATAGATTTTGGATACTAGCCCTTTATCTGATATGTCATTTGCAAATATCTTCTCCCATTCTGTCGGTTGTCTTTTGGTTTTGTTGACTGTTTCCTTTGCTTTGCAAAAGCTTTTTATCTTGATGAAGTCCCAATAGTTCATTTTTGCCCTTGCTTCCCTTGCCTTTGGCGATGTTTCTAGGAAGAAGTTGCTTTGGCTGAGGTCAAAGAGGTTGCTGCCTGTGTTCTCCTTTAGGATTTTGATGGACTCCTGTCTCACATTGAGGTCTTTCAACCATTTGGAGTCTATTTTTGTGTGTGGTGTAAGGAAATGGTCCAGTTTCATTCTTCTGCATGTGGCTATCCAATTTTCCCAACACCATTTGTTGAAGAGACTGTCTTTGTTCCATTGGATAGTCTTTCCTGCTTTGTCGAAGATTAGTTGACCATAGAGTTGAGGGTCCATTTCTGGGCTCTCTATTCTGTTCCATTGATCTATGTGTCTGTTTTTGTGCCAGTACCATGCCGTCTTGATGATGACAGCTTTGTAATAGAGCTGGAAGTCCGGAATTGTGATGCCGCCGGCTTTGCTTTTCTTTTTCAATATTCCTCTGGCTATGCGGGGTCTTTTCTGGTTCCATACAAATTTTAGGATTATTTGTTCCATTTCTTTGAAAAAAGTGGATGGTATTTTGATGGGGATTGCATTGAATGTGTAGATTGCTCTAGGTAGCATTGACATCTTCACAATATTTGTTCTTCCAATCCATGAGCATGGAACGTTTTTCCATTTCTTTGTGTCTTCCTCAATTTCTTCCATGAGTATTTTATAGTTTTCTGAGTATAGATCCTTTGTGTCTTTGGTTAGATTTATTCCTAGGTATCTTATGGTTTTGGGTGCAATTGTAAATGGGATGGATTCCTTAATTTCTCTTTCTTCTGTCTTGTTGTTGGTGTATAGGAAAGCCACTGACTTCTGTGCACTGATTTTATATCCTGCCACTTTACTGAATTCCTGTATGAGTTCTAGCAGTTTTGGGGTGGAGTCTTTTGGGTTTTCCACATAAAGTATCATATCATCTGCAAAGAGTGAGAGTTTGACTTCTTCTTTGCCAATTTGGATGCCTTTGATTTCTTTTTGTTGTCTGATTGCTGTGGCTAGGACTTCCAATACTATGTTGAATAGCAGTGGTGATAGTGGACATCCCTGCCGCGTTCCTGACCTTAGGGGGAAAGCTCTCAGTTTTTCCCCATTGAGAATAATATTTGCTGTAGGTTTTTCATAGATGGCTTTTTGATATTGAGGTATGTACCCTCTATCCCTATACTCTGAAGAGTTTTGATCAAGAAAGGATGCTGTACTTTGTCAAAAGCTTTTTCTGCATCTATTGAGAGGATCATATGATTCTTGTTCTTTCTTTTGTTAATGTATTGTATCACATTGATTGATTTGCGGATGTTTATCCAACCTTGCAGCCCAGGGATAAATCCCACTTGGTCATGGTGAATAATCCTTTTAATGTACTGTTGGATCCTATTGGCTAGTATTTTGGTGAGAATTTTTGCATCCATGTTCATCAGGGATATTGGTCTGTAATTCTCCTTTTTGATGGGGTCTTTGTCTGGTTTTGGGATCAAGGTAATGCTGGCCTCATAAAATGAGTTTGGAAGTTTTCCTTCCGTTTCTATTTTTTGGAACAGTTTCAGAAGAATAGGTATTAATTCTTCTTGAAATGTTTGGTAGAATTCCCCTGGGAAGCCATCTGGCCCTGGGCTTTTGTTTTTTGGGAGATTTTTGATGACTCTTTCAATTTCCTTAGTGGTTATAGGTCTGTTCAGGTTTTCTATTTCATCCTGGTTCAGTTTTGGTAGTTGATACATCTCTAGGAATGCATCCATCTTTTCCAGGTTATCTAATTTGCTGGCATAGCGTTGCTCATAATAGGTTCTTATAATTGTTTGTATTTCTTTGGTGTTGGTTGTGATCTCTCCTCTTTCATTCATGATTTTGTTGATTTGGGTCATTTCTCTTCTCTTTTTGATAAGTCTGGCCAGGGGTTTATCAATCTTGTTAATTCTTTCAAAGAACCAGCTCCTAGTTTCGTTGATCTGTTCTACTGTTCTTTTGGTTTCTATTTCATTGATTTCTGCTCTGATCTTTATGATTTCTCTTCTCCTGCTGGGTTTAGGCTTTATTTGCTGTTCTTTCTCCAGGTCCTTTAGGTGTAGGGTTAGGTTGTGTACTTGAGACCTTTCTTGTTTCTTGAGAAAGGCTTGTATTGCTATATACTTTCCTCTTAGGACTGCCTTTGCTGCATCCCAAAGATTTTGAACAGTTGTGTTTTCATTTTCATTGGTTTCCATGTATTTTTTTAATTCTTCTTTAATTTCTTGGTTGACCCATTCATTCTTCAGTAGGATGCTCCTTAGCCTCCATGTATTTGAGTTCTTTCCGATTTTCCTCTTGTGATTGAGTTCTAGTTTCAAAGCATTGTGGTCTGAAAATAGGCAGGGAATGATCCCAATCTTTTGGTACTGGTTGAGACCTGATTTATGACCTAGGATGTGATCTATTCTGGAGAATGTTCCATGGGCACTAGAGAAGAATGTGTATTCCATTGCTTTGGGGTGGAATGTTCTGAATATGTCTGTGAAGTCCTTTTGGTTCAGTATGTCATTTAAAGTCTTTATTTCCTTGTTGATCTTTTGCTTACACGATCTTTCCATTTCAGTGAGGGGGGTGTTAAAGTCCCCCACTATTATTGTATTGTTGTCGATGTGTTTCTTTGCTTTTGTTATTAATTGCCTTATGTAATTGGCTGCTCCCATGTTAGGGGCATAGATATTTACAATTGTTAGATCTTCTTGTTGGATAGATCCTTTAAGTATGATATAGTGTCCTTCCTCATCTCTTATTACAGTCTTTGGTTTAAAATTTAATTTGTCTGATATAAAGATTGCCACCCCAGCTTTCTTTTGGTGTCCATTAGCATGGTAAATGGTTTTCCACCCCTTCACTTTCAATCTGGGGGTGTCTTTGGTTCTAAAATGAGTCTCTTGCAGACAGCATATCGATGGGTCTTGTTTTTTAATCCAGTCTGTTAGCCTGTGTCTTTTGATTGGGGCATTTAGCCCATTTACATTCAGGGTAACTATTGAAAGATAGGAATTTAGTGCCATTGTATTGCCTGTAAGGTGACTGTTACCATATATTGTCTGTGTTCCTTTCTGGTCTATGTTGCTTTTAGGGTCTCTCTTTGCTTAGAGGACCCCTTTCAAGATTTCTTGTAGGGCTGGTTTTGTGTTTGCAAATTCCTTTAGTTTTTGTTTGTCCTGGAAGCTTTTTATCTCTCCTTCAATTTTCAATGACAGCCTAGCTGGATAGAGTATTCTTGGCTGCATATTTTTCTCATTTAGTGCTCTGAATATATCCTGCCAGTCCTTTCTGGCCTGCCAGGTCTCTGTGGATAGGTCTGTTGCCAATCTAATGCTTCTACCATTGTAGGTTACATATCTCTTCTCCCGAGCTGCTTTCAGGATTTTCTCTTTGTCTATGAGACTCATAAGTTTTACTATTAGATGTCGGGGAGTTGACCTATTTTTATTGATTTTGAGAGGGGTTCTCTGTGCTTCCTGGATTTTCATGCCTGTTTCTTTCCCCAAATTAGGGAAGTTCTCTGCTATAATTTGCTCCATTATACCTTTTGGCCCTCTCTCTCTTTCTTCTTCTTCTGGGATCCCAACTATTCTAATGTTGTTTCGTCTTATGGTATCGCTTATCTCTCGAATTCTGCCCTCGTGATCCAGTAGTTGTTTATCTCTCTTTTTCTCAGCTTCTTTATTTTCCATCATTTCATCTTCTATATTACTGATTCTCTCTTCTGCCTCATTTATTCTAGCAGTTAGCGCCCCCATTTTTGATTGCACCTCATTAATAACCTTTTTGATTTCTACTTGGTTGCATTTTAGCTCTTTTACTTCTCCAGAAAGCGTTTCTCTAATAACTTCCATATTTTTTTCAAGCCCAGCTAGTATCTTTAAAGTGATGATTCTGAACTCTAGATCTGACATCGTACTAATGTCCGTATTGAGTAGGTCCCTGGCAGTCGGTACTACCTCTTGTTCTTTTTGTTGCGGTGATTTTTTCCGTCTTGTCATTTTGTGCAGAGGAGAATAGATTAATGAGAGAACAAAATGCTAGCAGAATAACCACGTCCCCAGAAAATATACTCTAAACAAATCAGAAAAGACCTAAAGCAGTGGGATAAGAAAGGGAAAGAGAGAAAAAAGAAAAAGAAAAAAAAAAAAGATAAAGATAAAAACAAAAACAAACAAAATGAAACAACAACAACAAAAGGAAAACCAGAATATGATCAAATATGATCTATATGGTATATAGATCAGTGCCACACACTAGATTTGGGGTGTATTTTGGTCTTTTAGAAGAAAGTGCCTCCCAAAATTTTAAAGAAAGAAAAACTTATATATGTACAAAAATAAGGGTTGATATGATGAAGGGATGGAATATGACTGTAAAAATGGAAATTATAAAAAATGTTATAAAAGGAATTGATAAGAAGTTGTTTGAAAAAAGAAAGAAGAGGATTTAAAAAAAGAAAAAAGAAAAAGAGAAAAAAAAAAGGGAGAGGATGTGATCAGGCAGGGGAATAGAAAGCACCATATACTAGAGATTTAGGGTATATTTTAATCTGTTAGAAGAAACTATCTCAAAATTTTAAAGAGAGAACAACTTATGTATATAAGCCAAAAATATGGGTAACTACTATGAAGGGATAGAATATGACTCTAAAAATGAAAAATAAATTTTTTTTTTTTTTAAAAGGGGATTGATAAGATGTTGGTTGAAAAAGGGAAAAAGAAGAATTCAAAAAGAAATAGTAAGACAAAAAGACAGTTAAAAAAATTAACTTTAAAAGACTAAAGAATCATGGGAAAAAAGCCATGAATTCTATGTGCAGTATTCCCCTAGAGCTGGAGTTCTGCCGTTCTCATTGATCAGTAAACTTGGTCTTGGCTGGCTGTTCTCGCTGATCTTCTGGGGAGGGGCCTGTTGCCGTGGTTTCCAAATGTCTCTGCCGGAGGCGGAATTGCCCCGCCCTTGCCCCCTCCGGCTAAGTAATCTGCTCGGGTTTGCTCTCCGGGGCTTTTGTTCCCAGCGAGCTTTCCGTCCAGCTTTGGAGGCGGAGAGTGAAAATGGCGGCCCCCCAATCTCCGCTCCGGAGGAGCCAAGAACTCGGGGCCCCGCTCCTCAGTGCGCCCCCAAAGAAAAGCCGTCAGTCACTCCCGTCTCCCCGGTCTCCGGCCGCACTCCGTGCTCACCCGGCCTGTGACCGCGCGTTTCTCTCTCTGGCACCGACCCCGGGTGGAGTCTCCGAACCCAGCAGATCCCTGCGGTGCGCTCCCGCGCGGCTCCTCCCGGGGGAAGAAGGTGAGTCTCCCCGGATCTGCCGCTTGTTGGGTCCCTGCTGGAGGAGCAGGGGCCCGACTGTGCCGCGGATCACGGTTTATGGCCACCCCGAGCTGAGAGCCCGCGCCTGGGCTCCGCCTCTGCAGCCGGCTTCCCTGCTCCGTTACCTGGGAGCTCTGCCACACTCAGGCACCCCCGGTCTTTCTGTGACCCCGAGGGTCCTGAGACCACACTGTCCCGGAGGGTTCCACCCCCCGCTTAGCCACCAGAGTGACGTCCCTCGGCGGAGCAGACTTTTAAAAGTCCCGATTTTGTGCTCCGCGGCTCTATCACTTGCCAGAAGCGGCCGACGGAGGCCCCTCCCCCGCCGTCTATCCTCCCGAATATCGCCTCGGATTCACTTCTCCGCACGTCCTACCTTCCAGAAAGTGGTCGCTTTTCTGATGAGAGAGTTGTTGCTCTTCTTTTCTTCAATCTCCTGTTGAGTTTGTAGGTGTTCAGAATGGCTTGATCCCTATCCAGCTGAATTCCTGAGAGGAGACGAAATCCAGGTCTCCTACTCCTCCGCCATCTTGCTCCGCCCCCTTCTTATGTCATTTTTAATATTATATATGGGTGATAGTGTGTTTGGATGGAGACTACTACATTAGATATCATACACATTAAAAATTTGAGGGACGCCTGGGTGGCTCAATGGATTAAGCATCTGACTCTTGGTTTTGGCTCAGGTCATGATCTCAGGGTCATGAGATCAAGTCCCAAGTGGGGCTCTTCGCTCAGCGGGGAGTCTGCTTGAAAATTCTCACCCTCTGTCCCTCTCCCCACTTGAGTGTGTGATCTCTCTCTCTCTAAAATAAATAAATCAATCTTTAAAAAAATTTGAAATTCATCATGCTGCTATCCTCTAGCATTCTATGTTGCTTTTAGAAAGAAAAAGCAATTTTTATCCCTGGTATTTTGTGTGTACCCTCCTTTTACTCTGGAGGGTCTCTTCTTTATTCCTCCCCTTTTTCATGTATAGCTTCGGGCACTTGATGGTAGATCTTTTCAAAATGGAGACTTACATCCTTCAGAGATGGGAATTTTCTGGTTTTCTCTATGGAACTCCTGTTAGTCAGATGTTGGGCCTCTTTGCTTAATTATTTTTCTTTTATCTTTTCACTCCTACTGGTTATCTCTTTGTATTTTTGATCTTCCATTTTTTTTTTTTGGTTGAATTTTTATTCAGGCGATTATCTTTTTATGCTGTAATATCTATTCCTTTTTCCATGAATGTTTCTTTTTATGCATGTTGGTTTTGTTCCACGGGTTCAATACTCCTCTTATCTCTCCAAGGATATTAAGTACAGTGTTTTTTTGCTCCCTGAATTTGTTTTGATTCTTTTCTCATTTTAATTTTAGAAGCTTTCAGTTCTTTGGTTTTGTTTCTAATTAAGATCAAGGCCCTAAAAATTGAATAGGAAGTTCCGTGGGTGTGGGCTGTGTTTCTGCACTGCTGAACCTTCTGTGTTTACCATGACTGACTGGCCAGCTTCTACGTTGTAAAACCCCCAACGCCTGTATTCCTACTGGGGTTTTCTGGGAAGCTGTACAGTACAGTATATTTTCTGTTACACCTACCAGCAGGAATTAACATGGCTACCAGTTTTCTGGAATTTGGCGAAAAGGGAAGCCTCAGATCCACAGTTTAGTAACCAAACTTTAGCTTAATTCCACTTTTCCCACAGTATGGTACCTTGCTGTACCTTACTGTGCCCCAAGCTGCAGGTATGTTGGAAGTGGGGTTAGTCATCTGAAGGTACTCAGAGGGAGTGGGGACCAGAGATGTGGGGCTAATTGCTCCCTAGGTGTTTTTTCAAATACTCTCCTCGATCGCTTCAAATTATTCTTGGTAATTCCAACTCCCAAGGCTTTCTGGGGTTGTTAGGGCCAAATGTGTTCGTAAATCCACATGCAAGATTTTATTCCTTCCACTCCTCTAAGATATTCCTCTATTTACTTCAGTCTTCAAGCATGATGGCTTGGGGTTACGGATATCTACTGATTTTTTAAAAAGATACTCAATTTGCTTGTTTTAATCTATTTAGTTTTTGTTTTGTTTTCATGGATTTTAGGGGGTTGGATTTTGAGAGGAGAGGGGATGAAAATGTCTTGATTCCGCCAACTCAAAATCACAAATTTTGAGGGATCCATTCTCTTTATTATAAAACTTATCAAAATCTATTTTTAAACAGACACAAGACAGAACCAGAGAGGGAGACAAACCATAAGAGACTCTTAATCATAGGAAATAAACTGAGGACTGCTGGAGGGGAGGGATGGTGGGGGGATGTGGTAACTGGGTGGTGGACACTGGGGAAGGTTTGTGTTGTAATGAGCACTGGGCATTATGTAACACTGATGAATCACAGACCGGTACCCCTGAAACAAATAATTCATTATATGTTAATTAAAAAAATAAACAGAATAACTATTATTTGGTACTTGGCAAAATTATTGTAAAGTAAATTAGAATATTTCTATTGTTTGCCAAAAGCAAACTTGTCCTACTAGGAAAGTCAAGAAAAAACTAATGTCTAAATATTTGGTGGGTATTGAGTCAATGTAGAGAAAGTTAAATAATCTTTCTGGTTAATGTTATCACATTATCCTGCACTAATGCCAGGTTCCCCTATAAGTAAGTGCCTGCCAAGATAAACAGTATGCTTACATGGGGCAGATAGGCAAATTTCACCATTGGATAGTTCTGGTAAGACACAGAAAGATTTCCTTTTTCTCTATTCTTCATGCAGACTACTGATATCTATCATCAAAACAATACATTTTATAATTATTTGGGTGAGAAAGGAACAAACATTCAGTGCCTACTCTGTATCATGTATAGTACTATGGCTTATTTATTATTATTATTACCTCATTATTCTTTGTCAGATACTTGTTACATTTTATTTTTAATTTTTTAAAAATTTTTTTTAAAGATTTTATTTATTTATTTGACACAGAGAGAGAGAGACAGCTAGAGAGGGAACACAAGCAGGGAGAGTGGGAGAGGGAGTAGCAGGCTTCCCGCCGAGTGGGGAGCCCGCCGTGGGGCTCGATCCCAGGACCCTGGGATCATGACCTGAGCCGAAGGCAGACACTTAACCAACAGCCATCCAGGTGCCCCATATTTGTTACATTTTAAATTTATGTACTTTTAATGAGCTCTCAAGAAAGTACCTGGTTTCTGGATGAAATGAAAGAGATTCCCATTATTTATTTGACTTATTTCTGGGAAGAGCTTCACCTGTGGCTGGCTACATTCATTTTATGATTTCTATAGTTTTTATTTTTATCATTGATTTTTTCTGGATTTGTTCATAATTCTGCACATGAGTCTTTTGTTTGCCCATATCATACAATAACTACATACTCAGCATTGTGCAAAATCCCCATTGCTTAAAACAAAACAAAACAAAACAAAAACAAGGAATCTTTGTATTTGAAGGCGTCTTATAAGAGGTGGTTAGAGTTCAAAACTAAGCAGAAGCCCTCACTCAACTTTGATGAAAAGCCAAAAAACCCATTTTTTTCTAAATTGCAACATGAAAACACACACATACAAATATACAACAACAAAGATACATGTTTCTAATCACTTCCCATTCTCCTACTTCCTGAACAGAGCTGCAGGGACAATGATGAGTTCTGAGGCTGGATGCTGCTCTGTACTTTGCACCTGCTGCTGAGGTGAGCCAGCCTGGCCAGAAGAGAAGGTAGGACCGATTCCGAAGTGTTAGTCCTTAGCCAATGACTAAAGTCGCAGACCCTCAGGGTGAGCTGGAGCCCCAGATGCACGTTAGATGTTCATCTCTGCGATAAAAAAAGATTTTGTGAAAATAGCGGCTGGTCCTGAGCCCAGCAAACATGGAGAGCAAGAATGATAAGTTATCCATTTCTAGCGACTTTATAAATATAGGACTTGCTTACCACAGACTGCTGACCTTGAATTCCCTTCTTATGAGTATGTTTGCAATTCTGAAAGTGGCCTCACAAGGCTGGAGGACTACTCACAGGGTGGCTATTAATAAACAGTGCTCTAAAAGTTACAGTAGTCCAAAGCGTGCAGACAGGTGTTTCATTTCAGTACAGTCATGAACAGCCGAAGAGGTCAGGTGCTTAACATCCATGGCTTTGTCTGAACGTGGTGGGGTATGTGTGCATGTCCCTGTGAGCGCACATACTCGTGTCCACATGCACAACCCATGCACACATACTTTGAGAGTATTCACTTCGATGTGCATTTTGTAGTAAGCAACGCTCATTTAAGAGTATGGTACAACCGAAACCAAGACTTGGTTTCCAAAGTCATTCTCGTTTTCCTATGTTTTCAGCAATGTCAATGATGATGCCGAATAAAATAATGTTAGACCAATGTATTTTTGTTTATGATGTTAAGGAGATCAAGACTGGTTGTCTCATGGGAAACAACATTCAGATTGCCTATTTAGACTGAGTTTATCTCAAAATGTAGGAAAAATAATACAAACTCAGTTTACCTCCTAAAGAAAGTTGGTCAATAGCATTTTCATACATAGAGAGTGGTTTTTCAATATTTATAAAGCAGTTGCCTGAATCGTACATGTTTCATAATCAAATAGAGACAGAGGACCAAACACTTTGACATAATGCAAATAATAGCAGTAAGGATAAATTGATGAGTTTTGTTTTTCATCCCGAGTTCATGTCTGGATTTATAACATTGCTTTCCATTTTATTTTTCATTTCTTTTGTCTCTGTTTTTTCCTCTTCTTTCTCCTGCCCACCATTGCCTCTCAGTCCTATTATGTAATTAAATTATAACATGAAGAGCATCTTCAAGAAATTATATCCTATGGCCTTTCTTAAGGTAATTCAAACTTTTCCTTGGCCAAAAAAGAATTATATGCTAAATTTATGTATGTTCCCAGAGACAGGGAGAAACTATTTTTTCTCTGTCCCCTTCATGAGACATTTAAACGAGTGGGTAACAGGTGCTACATGCCAGGAACACACTGTACCCTGAATATTTTTGTAAGAAGCTGTTCGCTCTGGGGAAAGCATTTCATTTCTAAGTCCTAGCGAACACCACCTGTGCTTGGTCAGTCACTGGCGGGATGGATACACACTTGGTGATGAATAGGGATTTTATTGGACTGTGGATAGAATTGTTTTTTCAAATACTTGGTGGAGGGGGGGGCTGATAAATTACACCTACCACGTTGGATAACCACTGCATGTCCTTTGGGACAAGATATCACACACGCACTTTGAACAGCAGGAACAATGCAAGATTGAACAGTGTGCTAAACTCGTGTCTTATTCTCATCTGAAAAAAACAGTCTTCTTGGGCGCCTGGGTGGCTCAGTTGGTTAAGCGACTGCCTTCGGCTCAGGTCATGATCCTGGAGTCCCAGGATCAAGTCCCGCATCGGGCTCCCTGCTCGGCAGGGAGTCTGCTTCTCCCTCTGACCCTCCTCCCTCTCATGCTCTCTGTCTCTCATTCTCTCTGTCTCAAATAAATAAATAAAATCTTAAAAAAAAATGTTTAAAACAGTCTTCTTTTACTCTTATGAAATATAAAAGTGGGCTGTGCCGAAATGATGATACTCATGTAGGAAAAGAAAATAAAATTTGAGATAGAAAGAAGGAAATATTGTTTAATAGGATCAAGGGGGCAAACCTACATGTTCTTGCATTAACCTCAGAATTAGAAGATAACATCTCATGGACTTGGCTTAATAAAGGCAATTTACACAGCACTATCGATAAGAAAAGAGCCCCAGAGACAATATTTGTAAGCCATAAATTACTAATACATATGTACTTATGATGAATAAGTTATTTTGCAATATGATGAGCATGATCTTGCTTTAAAAAGAAAAATAAAATCCAGGTTTCTGAAGGAGGGTTAACTCCATCAGCCCCTTCGGATATATATTTTTTCTTAAGTCATTTTCATTGTCTTGAGTTTTAAGTATGCTAATGGTTAAAACTAATATGCTCATCCATAGACAGAATTATCGTAACTCCCCCAGGCCGAGGTGGACTGTGATTTATGCTGGTACTTGATGAATTTCCTAAGCCTGGCAAGGCCCTGTTCTCCTGCTCCACACTCTCATCCTCCCACCACCCTAGGTATGTGAATCGCTCTCCAGCTCCAAAAAGCGTGATTCTGGGTTTATCAATTTTGAGATCGAATTATTTTGCAAGAATAACTCTACTGAACTCCACCTGTGATTTAGTGCTCTCTGTATCTACATGCTAGCTTTAAAAAAAAATTATTCCAGATGAGCACCGCACAGATTTTGACTTGGAAATTATTGGGGAAAACTTGATGGTATGGGGGAGTTTCTTTTAGTGACAGCGGGTTCATACGTAATACCAGTGGTTGCTGAGATCTAAAACCAGAACACCCCAGGCCTGACCGCAATATTATTTCAGCTTATATTTTAAGATGTGTATTTCCAGTAGCCTAGAGTATATTTCTACTTAAATGTTTCATTGTATCTAACATTAAATCCTTCTCCCTCTTTACTTAGACCTGTTTTCTTGCTTACGTATTCCACTTTGTCAAGGATGTTTTTATCCTTCTAGTTTTCGGGGCAAGAGGCCAGGAATATGGGTATCATCTCTGCCGCTTCTTGCCAACATTCTCTATGTCTCACCTTCTATTAAGCCTCACATTCTCATCTTTTTCAAAGATTAACTTGGATGTACTCCCCCGTGTGCATGCAGTTAGCTTCTAAGCTCCACTGGGCTTTCAAAGCCCACCAGCTGTCCACCTCCAATCCCCAGCACACATTCTCTGCTTTCAAGGGGCCTCTCTTCACTGTCATTACACTTTATGAAGGCTTATCCTCCTTCTGGAGCTTTCTTTATTCTTTTCTTCTTGCCTGAAATGTCCTCCTGGTTCCCAGATCTGACCATTTCATTTTTTCTTCTTTTTTCTTCTTTTTAAGAGAGAACTTGTGTTTAATGGGAAGTCTTAGTACACTCTAACACCAGGCGCAGCCTGAAGTCGAGGCAGCTGGGATGGGTAAGTGACTACCCTGGAGCCTTACATGGCGAAGAGGATGAGGAAGGCCCCCATCAAACAGAAGGGCCCCATGGCCTCAGACAGGGCAAAGCCCAGGATGGCGTAGGAGAAGAGCTGCTGCTTGAGAGATGGATTCCAGGCAGAGCCGACAATCAAGCTGCCAAACACTGTTCCAATGCCAGGCCCTGAACCAGCCACACCAACTGTGGGAGCCCCAGCACCAATAAACTTGGCTGCTGTGTCAGTGTCCCGGGAGACAACACTGGTCTGGGTTTTGGGCCCCCTGGAGTGGGGAGCACCTGTAGGGTGGCTGTTCAGGAGGGATCTCTGGTCTACTCAAGTGGGAGGCAGACACAGGCCTGATTAGATCCCTGGTATGATGGCGGATCAGAGCTGGAGGCGTGAGTGGAGCCCTGGTGACCTGCACCTTCTGGGTCTGCACTCCCACCACCCCACTGCCCCTGCTCCCACCCTGGAGCTTGCCGGGCTCAAGGTGACCCTGACAACTTCCTTTTGTTATCAATTCCTTTTTGACTCAACCTAAACACTGTGGTTTAATCACTTAAATGCCCTTTTACCAACACCCTCAATTTCTTTCTTATTTTGTCTTTTTTTTAGGCATTATCCACCCCAACCACCCCCATGGCAATATGCAACCAAAGATTAATCTACCCATTCTTTTTCTTTATAATCATTCTTTCTCTTTACTAGTTGTCCTTTGTGCTGAACATTGACATTCATGGAAATGGGGCTGAAGAGTACAACCACACCTTTATTCTAAGCCGACGGGCCCTCCAGACCACTGGGTAATTATTTCTCTTGTATCTGGTTACAGTTATTTTATATTTCTTGTTGTTACTGTGCAGATTTTTTACATCCCTCTTCATACTGCTCATTCCATTTGCATCTCTCTGACCCCTAGCAGTTGACTCTGCTTGATTCTTCAAACAAAAGAGTGACTGTTACAAACAGCTCCCCTTTCTCCCTGGCACCCTGGCCTGACCATGGAATCCATCCTTATCCATCTTCCCTCCTGTCTCAGAGCAAGGTACCCCTTTGCCCTCTCTCTCTGACGTTCTTCCCCATACTCTAGGATCTTGGTCATCTTTTTGTAGACATTCTACATTTCTTTTTCTTTTTCTTTTTTTCCCTGAGTCCTTCCTCCAGAGTATATTGATGTGTTCAAGTCTCCCTCACCCTCAAAAATGTTTTATCTTATTTCTACAATCTGGCTTCCTCTCTCATTACCCTACTGAGATTGTTCTCTCTCTAGCCACAAATGACCTTCTAATGGCCAAATCACATTTTGTTCTCACATTACTGGATTTTTTTCTGTAGAAGCTGATGCTTGATATTATGTCTCCCATGGATTCTAGGTACTATTGTCTCTTGGTTTCTATTGCGGTACTGGCCTTCTTCCTTTCCCTTTGCCCCACCCATTGCATTGTAGGGTTTGTTTCCTCAATGTAAGGGGTATTCTCCTTGACGCCCATTTATTTTCTTTAGAATCCCATCTTTATCCCAAATTGTATCTTATATTCCAAATGGTATCTCCATATGCCCCTGATTCCCCAATCTGTATATCCAGGCCTCTCCCCATGTCATTTCCTTCAGTCCACTAGAACTTGGACTAAAAAAATTTTTTTTGCCTCATATCATTACCCCATTTAAATATCCCTGGTGTCTATAGGATTAAGGTCAAACTCAAGTGGGGTGTAAAGCCCATCAGTATCTGAGCTCTCATCTTCTACTGTATACTATTCTCCAGCCATACTGAAATTCTTACCATAATCTTTCCTTCTGCTGTATTTGTGTAATTAGCTTCTTCCCTTCACCTTAGCTCAAACTCTGAAACAAGTTTCATGACCATGTATAAGACTGTATATCCCAGATCTTGAGAAAAACTAAGAGCTGACTTTTTTGAGATTATTTTGTTGGTGTCCTGGGGCAAGGCCATGCCCTAAGAATATCAGCATTTTTTTCCCCCCTAGGGAAAAAAAAAAAAAAAAGTGATCATTGTCAAACATCCTGAAAACTTCAATATGGAGTAAGCGATAAGGTGCATCTTTGAACTGAGTACTGGAGAAAAGTTTTACTTTCTCAGGCCTGGCAACTTCCAGGAGTGGGATTGACCTGGCATCCTAGTGTGAGAGGATTTGGGTGAATGTGGTTTATTGGGGAGAAACTGGAAAGGACACAGGAAAAGCAGGATTTGTGAACAGGAAAAGCTGAGCAAAGAAAGGTATGATTTCAAGTGAAGTGCAAGCCTGGACTTGATCCTGTGGGTAAAATGCACCTCAGACACTGTCCTTCCTGGAGGCAAGGGATCTGGAATTATGTCTACTTACAGCAGCAACCAGTCATTGGCTGCATGCTGGATGAGAGTGGTAGCACTTGAGGACTTGTAAATTCCAGATACTTCCAGTTCTGCTTCCGTAGCCAAAGAACAGTTGTCTGAGAAAGCTGCAGGTGCAGGTGGTTAGGAGTAGAAAGCAGAGCTGTGGATGTACATATAGAACTGGCAACAGAAACATGGAGGAACACAAATAATCTCCAGTATACCTGGTTATAGAGAAGCAGAAAAGGAGCTAATAATCACAGAGCTCGTCCTTTCTGCTGTCAGCAGCAGGAGTAGCAGAAAGAGAAATGGCAGCTTTTGGAACAAATATCTTTTAAGGTTCCTGGACTCCAATATGTGTAGGGAGGTATGTGTGTGTTGGGGAGGGGGTGCTTCCCACACACAAGATACCAAGCAATTCTTGGATGCTAGAAATGATGTCCAAGAATTTAAGTCAATTCTGACACTATCTACTCAAACATAGCATCAGATTTCACAGGTTAAAAGTTCAGTCCTACAAGACCACCCCCTCTCTCCACATCAAATGCCAGTCACAAGCCCCAGGCTGTTACTTGTGCTTCTGACCAACTGGCTACAGATTGGATGTTCCAGTGACTTCCTCCTTAGGTTCCATTAATTTGCCAGAGTCATTCACAGAACTCAGGGAAACAAATTTACCAGTTCATTAAAGGATAGGATACAGAATACAAATCAGCAGCCAGGTGAAAAAATATACAAGATGAGGTCCTGAACAAAGGGTCTTCTATCTTCTGGAGCTTGGGAACCCCAAGAGTGGAGGCTCTCCGAAAAAGAAAATGAAAAAAAAAAAAAAAAGACCAAAAAACTGAACTCTTGGGTATTTATGGAGGCTTCATTATATAGTCAGGATTGACTAAATCATTAGTCATTGACTGATACAACTTCTAACTCTTCTTTCTTCCCGGGGGGTTGGGAGGTTGGGGATGATGGAAAGTTCCAACCCTCTAATCATATGGTTAGTCCTCCTCACAACTAGCCCCCCACCTTGGGTGGGGTCTGAAAGTCACCTTCATTTGTAACAAGACCCCCATTTCACCTTTATGGCTCTGAAATGTTTTCAGTAACTGTGGCTGAAGACCAAATATACCTGAGAAATATATTTTTTGGTCACCAGATTACCATTATAAATATAATGGTCATAAATCATTATATTGCAAACCATCTTCTGGAAGGTAGCAAAGTCTCCTGGCCACTTGTGGCCATGCTCAGTCCCCCTAACAAGTGAGGGGATGTATAGGACCTTGACTCCTTGGTCCCAAGTAGAGGAAGTGCTGTGTTCACTGACAGGCCAGTGTGCTCAACAGAACAGAGACTTTCTGAATGTCATTAGCAGCAGAGCAAGAGCACTGGGACAAAATGAGCAGGTCTGAGATGAATGCCCCTGCAGAGTCATTTCAAAATGCATGCAGAACATTATCATGGGAAACTCAAAAATACTAAGATATGGGAAAGACACTTTGAGAGAGATCAGTCAGTAGAATCTCTGAAACCAGTTAAAGTTTAGGCTACATTCTTTTAAAGTCCTGGTGACAGACTAGGATCACTGGGCTTTAAACCGCCAACAGCTGTGGTTAGTTAATCCACCAATGATCCAGGAGATGGAGCAATAATAACTCATCTTCTCCTTGGGCTTTAAGACCCAGGAACAATGTCCCAATTTGAATGAACTCTTTCCTATCTTCCCCTAGCCTCAGTTTCTCCCTCCCCCTTGCATAAAGAGCATTCAGCTACTTTTTTTTAAAAAAAAGATTTATTTATTTATTTCAGTGAGAGAGAGAGAGAGAGAGAGAAAGAGAGAACATGAAGGGGGGAGAGGCAGAGGAAGAGGGAGAGAGAAACTCAAGCAGACTCTGAGCTGAGCAGGGAGCCAGATACGGGACTTGATCTCATGACCCTGAGATCAGACCTAAGCCCAAACCAAGAGTCAGATTCTTAACTGTACCACGCAGGCACCCCTCAGCTACTTTTATCACAAAATTTGCTGCACCCTACTATGTCGGTCTGTGTCTGTCTGACCCAATACATTCCTTCAGGAAAGGACCTATTACTCATTGCTGATCCCCAATATTTAGCAGAATATGTGGCAAATATTACAGTCTTAATAAATTTTAGTTGAGTGTGTAAAGTATCTAAACCCATGTTTTTCATCCTTTTGGGTGGCAAAAAAATCAATAAGGGCCTGATGCAAGCTATGAAACTTCTTCCCATAAAAATGCACACAAATAGAGAATTTTGTATACACTAATCTGGAAGAAATGTTTCAAACAGAAAAGAAAAATTAACAGGTACTAGGGGAACCCATGTCCTTTGAACTCAAGCCCAATAGAGATCCTCCACAATTTTTGAAATCCTGGTATGTTTTCTTACAGTAAACCAATGGAAAACTTAAAATCAGTGCAAGCATTAAGGATTTAGGCGCTCGCTCCTAGATTACATGCACAAGCTACTTTGAAGGAAGTTGATAGGCATTGCAATTAGTGTGAAGTGAAGCATTGATGGGAGCCAAGCAAGAAAACAGGAGAAGAAAATTAACAGAACTTTTAATGAACAGAGAAAACAGGCATAACAGGCACACTTGACCCTGAAAATGAATAGTGGGGGGTGACAGTATTTTCCCTTAGTTTTATGTCACACTCTAGGCCACCATTTAACTACTGAATGAGTCATATCTAAGATACCTTAGCAGATGGAGGCAAACCCTCCTTCTTTATAGATTCAATCTTTTCCATGTGCCCCTGGGAGCCCCACATCCCCATTTCACTCCTCTAGGCTTAAAATGTTTTTACTTTCTAGGTATTAGCTGCAGAGCCAATGAGATTGACATCATTTATCTAAGTAAGGAAATAACTTCCAATATTTGTGTTCAATGCGTTCATATTGCCAATTTTTGGGAATCTTGCATGATACCACTACACCAGCGGCGCTGGCCATATTGCCAATTTTTGAGTCATCGGGTGCTCTGTTGTGTTTCTGTCTTTGATTAAAGTGTAATGAGATATTTTGCATATGTTAAGTTCTGGCAAATAATTATCGATTAGGTGATTGTTGATTGAAAGCAGATTTAATGAAAGAGGTATCAATTTATATACTTTCTTTTTCTTTCTTTCTTTCTTTCTTTCTTTCTTTCTTTCTTTCTTTCTTTCTTTCTTTCTTTCTTTCTTTCTTTCTTTCTTTCTTTCTTTTTTTAAAGAATTTATTTATTTATTTGACAGAGAGAGTGAGAGAGCACAAGCAGGGGGAGCAGGAGAAGGAAAGCGAGAAGCAGGCTCCCCACTGAGCAGGGAGCCTGATGCGGGGCTTGATCCTGTGTCTCTGGGATCATGACCTGAGCCAAAGGCAGACACTTAACCATCTGAGCCACCCAGGTGCCCCTATACTTTATTTCTACTTTTGAGGTATCTTAAGTCTTATTATCTCTGTTATTTTTCTCAACAGATCACCCTGTAGTTTCCCTCTGCAATCTGAGATTTTAACCTGTAGTTTAAGATGAACCCTCAGCTAAATGCTTGAGGGGTAATTAGATGCCAGATAGAAGCAAATTTCAGTAAACAATTATTTAAAAGTAAATTGAAAATATAAGCTACCAAATAATAACCATACTTCTCCTGGCCACAGAAACTTATTCCTTCTGTTTCACCATGTCCCTAAAATTTCTAAATGTATGGAAAGAGCTGAAAGTAAAAAATATTCAGATGGGCAATAAAAATAGGTTTGGAAGTTTCATTAAACTCATCCATAAGGATGAATTGAATCAAAATCAATTTCTTACTAACAATTGTCATTTAATTGTTGTTAATGTTGTGCTTTTTCATATATATTTGTTTGAAGTATAATAAAAATTTAAATTTCTGATTGTTTATGATAAAGTAGTACATTTCCTTGATTTAAGGACTCAAATGTTTCTGAAATTGGGATGCATTTTACCATCTATATGGATGTGTAAATGTGAAAGTTGTATTTAAATTGATGGTGTATTGTTGAGTTGATGAAATCTTAGAATGGAGGAGATATGGTAAAATAAGACTGTTTAGTCTTCCAAAAACATTTCTCAGAGATGGGTACCTTTAACTGATAGTCCACGGCTTCTACATTCTTGATCCACTTTCCTCTTTCATCTCCCATCAGAAGTAATTGGGGCACCTGGGTGGCTCTGTCAGTTAAGCGTCTGTCTTCGGCTCAGGTCATGATCCTAGGGTCCTGGGATTGAGCCCCACATCAAGCTCCCTGCTCAGCAGGAATCCTGCTTCTCCCTCTCCCTCTGCCCCTCCCTGCTGCTCATGCTCTCTCTCTCTCCGTCAAATAAATAAATAAAATCTTAAAAAAAAGAAAAAGAACTAATTTATTCAGGGACAATTAAGCAAGGCTTTCTGAGAATGGGTTAAGATTGAGATATATTTGGCTTTCTAATCCTGTAAGAAACACATGCATTATCAATGAATCAATGCTAGGAGATGTTCCTTTGTCACTGATTTATAAATTTGCTTTAGGAAACCACCTTCACACCTGGCAATGTTGCCAAATGGAGTCAGAAGGAAGCACTCAAATAAAACTTAAAACTTTCAAACAAGATCAAGACCAGAAAGCTTTGTTTTACCACCTGGTCACACTTTCCCCCCAAACATAAATCTATTTGTGTTAGAATTGGCCAAAGGGTTTGTCTCATTAAACTGTATTCAAGGGAAAGTATTTTATCAGTGATGAAAAATAAAATGTTATGTCAAAGTTACTTAAAAGGTGATGGGTGGATTGAAAGTCATTTCATGAAACAATGTGAAAAATGAAAAAGCTCTCTTTGATCCTAGTTCATAATTGAAGGTTATTTCCATTTCCTAGGTAGTTATTTTGGCAATTAAATCAACTCAAAAGTTTTATCTCTAAAAAAAATTAATTGTATGTTGAAAAAGTGAATTGGGATAATGTACTCTGTAAAGGTTAAAAGAGGTTATTCCAAATGTTATTTCAGTAACATTAGATTTGTTATCATATGCAGAGAAGTTTAAGGTATTAAAAAAGTATAAGATGCTAAAAATGTTCTCTGTATGGAAAAAATACTTTTTAGTTTTATTAGTAACAATTGTTCTGAGTGAATAAATTTATTACTCCAAACTGCTAATTTAAATTGGTGTTTGTGAGGATGATACTAGTCTATGCTGCTATGTATCACATTGCTTATAAATCTCTCTTGATTTATAAATTCCTCAGGGTACTGATATTTCATATTTTTAATGCTTTACTGAAGTATAGCTGACATAAAATAAATTGCATATATTTAAAATTCACCAATTGATAAATTGTGCCACAACGTGATGATGCTCTGTTCACTTTTTTCCCAGTCTTTTTTTGTCTCTCTCTGCTTCATTTTGAATAGTTTCTATTGCTGTGTCTCCAAGTTCACTAGTCTTTTCTTCTGTAGCATCTAATCTGCAGTAAAACCGTATTTTTCATCTCACACATTGTAGTTTTCTAGAGAACATCTCTAGACATTCACTTTGGGTCTTTTTTTTTTTTTAAGATTTTATTTATTTATTTGACAGAGAGAGAGACAACGAGAGAGAGAACACAAGCAGGGGGAGTGGGAGAGGGAGAAGCAGGCTTCCTGCAGAGCAGGGAGCCCGATGCGGGGCTCGATCCCAGGACCGTGGGATCATGACCTGAGCCGAAGGCAGACGCTTAATGACTTAGTCACCCAGGCGCCCCTCACTTTGGGTCTTTTTAAAATATTTTTTTGCCCTCACTTAACGTTTTGAACTATGGAATACAATCCTAATTGTTTAAATACCTGTGTAAGTTAATTCTAACATCTTTAGCAGTTCTGGGTCAGTTCAATTGAATTCATTATGGATTGTATTTTCTTGCTTCTTTCTGTGCTAATCATCTTTGATTGGTTGCAGACATTTTGGATTTTATCTTATATGATACTGGTTATTTTTGTATTCCTATAAATGTTCTTGAGTTTTGTGCTGGGGCATATTTAAGTTCCTTGGAAATGGCTTGACTTTGTCAGGTCTTGCTTTTAAGAATCTTTAGGTAGAACCAGAGTAATGTTTACTAGGACTAATTATTCCCCACTAGTGAGGAAAGTGTTCTCTGAGCTACCCAGTACCCTGTGAATTATGAGGTTTCCCAGTATGGCTGATGGGGAGATGTGCCAATCCAGGCCCCATGTGAGCACCAGACACCGTTCTAGATGATTTTTCCCAGCCTCAGGTAGCTTCCTCGCATGCCTGTGCTGATCAATACTATGCTGAATGCAACTTTAGAGGAACCCTCTGCAGACTTCTGTTTTTTTTTCTTGATACATCTCTATCCTCTCTGGTCCTATGGCTAGTGAACTTGGGCTGCCTTGGTCCCTCCAGACTTTATCCCTCTGCCAGGTTCCTCCTGGGTCCCCTCCCCTATTCAGCAGCCTGAGAACTCTCCCAAAGCAGCATGCTAGGGCCTATTGTGGGGCTTACCTCTCTAGGATCACTTCCTTTGTTTCCTGATGTCCAGGGTCTTAGAAACCATTGTCAGTTCAAATATTTTGTCCCCTTCTTCTCCTCCTTTGGTTGTTTTGGGTAGGAGAGTGAATTCAGTCCTTGTTATTTCATCTTAGCCAGGGATAGAAATCCATATGTCCATATCACACATACACGTATATATGAATTCATATATATATGAATGACTTACTATGTTTTAATCCAAGCAAATATCAACTATCTGGAATTTTTAGGGGAAAGTACTATTATAGACTTTCTAATCCTGTAGAAAATATTATCATGTATTATCTGGTCTTGATAATGTTCAAGTTTTGTTTGAATGTTTTAGTATGACTCCATGTGGCAATATTGCAAAGCATGAAGGTGGTTTACTATATTATGATATATAAAATCACTACTTTTTGTCTGTGCCAAGCCCCTATCCAGAGTGATGGGATAAAAATTGGTGTATTATTTTGACCAGAAGAACTGTAGTGATTTTGAAATTTTTTCAGAGTTTCTTTCCTATCCTCTCAATCACCTTTTTGTTCAATTCTCTTCTTCAAAGGTATTGAGTCTCCTTTATAATAATTTGTTATAGCTATAAAGGAGAATTTGTTAAACCTTGCCCATTTTAGGACACAGTTTCCATGGGTCATCAACAGACTTTTTCTAAGAACGTAAGGACTACTGGAAGGGAAAAAAAAAAGTTATTGAAAATAAATTGGAAAACATTTCAGTTATTTTAGAAATGGGCTCTTTATGTAAATCGTTTCCCTCTGCCACATGCAAAAGATATCTTTAATAAGGTTCTTGTTCTTGAGAATCACTGTTAAAGAATACAAAAAGTATTCTTTCCCAAAAGTGGTTAAGTGTGGCTTCTAGGGTTTGATAATAAAAGCAGGACTATTCATGAATAATAGAATCAGACTTTTTTTTTTTTTTTAAGCATGCTTTCCTTTGCTATTCTGGACAGGTGTTTCCATAGTGCAATTTAAACTACAAAAATGGCTCATAATTGCCAACACCTAATTTAACATTCTGAAGCTAATCATAAAACAACCTCCCCTTTCACAGGAAAGACAAAGTCTCAGCTGGGGTTTAAATCCTGATTATATGACAAGGTTCCAATTGAAATTTTAGCTATCAACCAAGTGACCTTCAATGACCACAATCTGGGAAGCTTGGTAACTAATCTAAACACATCTCTAGGCAAAACCCCCACCTCAGCATTAGTTTCCAGACTCTTGCATTATTCACTTCATGAAAAAAGCAGAATATGAAAAGCAAATGATTGTGGCAACCTTCAACTCTCAATTCTTGAAAGGCCAACGGCAAGCTGTGAAAATATTCCCATAACCCTACTTCCTGTGTGGGAATTTAGACCACTGATAAAATGTTTATATTGTCAGCACACGTGTAGCAGTCAGTTATGCCTTCTGCTTTTAAGAAAGTGTTATTTGAAAAAAAAATATTGCTCATATGAAAATAAAAGAAATCCTGCATTCATAGCTACTTGCAGATCATAAAGTCATGCTTAATTTTTTACTTCCCATAATCCTTTTCAGCAACTTTCAGTTCAAGAGCAGCTTAACTATTAATCATTTTATGTAAAGTTTTCCTTCTCTTCATAACAAAGTTCTCCCATAATAAAATGTTATCTTTATAAGAATTTTTTTCCAACCACATTAAAAAAACAAAATCCTGGCATAGTGGCCTATGATGCTGCTGGACAAGAAATATTTCACTCCTATCTTTAAGTAAGATTGGTAAGCCCATTGGCTCTTAATTGTTAAACCATAAATTTCTTGAAGGTGATCCATTTTTTAAACCAAGTTTGTATTCTCCACAGTGACCAGTGGGCTGCTTTGAACAAAGCTAGCACCTATTAAACATTTGTTGAATGAATGCTGGGCTTTACCAAAATAATGAAAGAATGAATTGATTTTCTCTATGGCTATAGTGATTATGTCCCTGAGGGTTTTTTTCCCCTGATCTATAACTTTATGTCTATAAAATTTTGCCAAAGGCATATGATTAAATCACACTTAATTATACATTTAACAAGGTGTCTATCCTTAAATTGAATTTAATTTTGAATTCAATTGCTTCTATATTGAACTCAATAGCATTTTGTAAAACAAAACAAGAAATACCTCAAAAAATCTGTATAAAGTAAAGCAGTACATCTGTAAGTTTTATTTGGGTACATTCAACTTTTTCTAATATAGATTTCAGCTGACTCATGTAAAAAGACTTATACAATAGTTTTATTAGAAGAAAGAAGGTTAAGAATAAAAGAAGACACAGATATGCCAACCACAAAGGCCAACACAGTGGGTATGATCGTACATAAAAGTTGTCTGTATGTTTCTTGGCAGCCAAGCCAAAAAAAAAGAGAGAGAGAGAGAGTGAAGAAGAAGAAGAAGAAGAAGGAACCCAATGGGTTACATAACTCACTAATAGAAAAGAAGAAAATTTACTACTTTCTCAAAGAAGGCACATTTTTTTCTTGGTACTAAACTCAGAGCAAGTTCTCATGTGGGTCTTAGGTAGGGAACATTGAGTAATTTAATGGACAATGTCCTTATACCAATTTCACAGCAAATACAAAAATGGGCCTCATGTGGCTCTTTCTTGTAAAGGCCTTCAATAAAAGTCGAAGGCATAATATTAAAACACCAGGGAGGAAGACAGTTCTGGGAGGGACATAGCGAATGAGGTGCCAGTGTGTATTCAATCCTGACCCAAAGGTAGAACTTAGAATGCTGGTAGTTGTAAAATACTTAAACTGGTTCTCAGCTGAACTTTCATATTTGTTTGTTTTTTTTTTTTTAAAGATTTTATTTATTTATTTGCGAGAGAGAGAATGAGAGACAGAGAGAACAAGAGGGAGGAGGGTCAGAGGGAGAAGCAGACTCCCTGCCGAGCAGGGAGCCTGATGCGGGACTCGATCCCGAGACTCCAGGATCATGACCTGAGCCGAAGGCAGTCGCTTAACCAACTGAGCCACCCAGGTGCCCCTGAACTTTCATATTTGTGAGGAGCTGGAAGCAGCAGATTCTTCAAGATAACCCTCAAGTGAGGGTTTTGAGGTTTTGATGTTTATGGTTAAGAATAGGCTAGTAAGATTTAGAATCTATGCAAGGAAATGAAAGGTCAATATATAATAAAAAAATTCAAAACCTGAACCAGTGTTGTGGTCTGAATCTCCTCACTCCACAAGATGGTGGGATATGAAGGGGTTACCCAATATGACAAACGTCTTAGTCTTTTTCATCATTCTAATGGCAGGGTCAAGTTAAACTGTTTTCACTAGGATTTGGAATAAATTCCCAAAGATTTGTTCCGTAAGTCGACAATCTCTTTAAAACCTCAACTTGAGATTTCAGAACGCATACACATTATTATTCCATAAAATAACTGTATTTGTTTTACTATGGAAATAATGGCAGCATCAAATGCTGGTGAAGATGTGGAGCAATGGGACTCTTGTTCATGGCTGGTGGGCACATAAAATGGTACAGCCATTTTGGAAGACAGTTTGGAATTTACTAATATAATTAAACATATTCTTACCATGTAAACCAGCAATCACACTTCTTGATATTTGCCCCAAAGGAGTTGAAAAGTTGTGCCCACACAAAAAGTTCCACATGGATATTTACAGCAGCTTTATTCATAATCGCCAAAAGTTGGAAACATCCAAGATGTCCTTCAGTAGGTGAAAAGGTAAACGAGCCATGGTACATCCAGACAATGGGATGTGATTTGGCATTAAAAACAAATGAGCAATCAAACCATGAGAAGACATGAAGGAATCCTAAATGCATATTACTATGCGGAAGAAGCTGAGGACTGTATACTGTATGATTCCAACTACATGATTATTCTGGAAAAAAAATACAACTATGGAAACAGTAATAAAATTAGTGGTTGCTAGGGGTTGAGGAGAGAGAGGGATGATTAGGATTTTTAGGGTACTAAAACCGCTCTTTATGATACTGTAATAGTGGATACATTTGCCCAAACTCGTAGAATGTGCAACACCAAGAGTGAACCCTAATATTAACTATGGACTTTGGGTGATAATGATGGGTTTATTTATTTATTTATTTATTCTTAAAGCTTTCATCAATTTATTTTAGAGAGTGAGAGAATTTGTGGTAGTGCGGGGGACCCTCCCTCACAGGGAGAGGGAGAGAATCTCAAGCTGACTCCCTGCAGAGCACAGACCCTGACGTGGGGCTCGATCCCACAACCCTGAGACCATGACCTGAGCCCAAATCAAGAGTCAGATGTTCAATCGACTGAGCCACCCAGGTGCCCTGAGAATGATGTGTTTAAACGTAGATTCATCAGCTGTGACAAAAGTACCACCTTGGTGGGGGATGTTGATAATAGGGGAGGCTATGTTTGTGTGAAGACCAGGGATATATGGGAAATTTCTGTACTTTCCATTCGAATTTGCTGTGAACCTAAAGCTGTTCTAAAAAATATATTTTAGGAACTGTGTTAAATAAACTGTAAGAAGATAAACCTTGTTTATAGACTAGCTTCGAGCACTGCCTGGCCCACTTCTCCAAAGGTAAACCTAATTCAGTTTGAGTAGCATGGCCAGAGACCAACAGGTAAAGTTGTAGCCTGAAAAATTGTCAATGTGTGCTTCCACCCATCCACTTCAGTCCTAAGTGAAACTGGTTAGTGTTATTGTAGAGAGCTGAATTCTGAGTATCATGGTCTCCCAGAGGGTTTGCCCGAAATATCAGTAGAGAATAACTTAAACAGTTGACCTTCTATGGGGACTTGAGTGAGTCCCATAGCTTGACTGTCCACAAAGAGAGGGAGCTTCCCTTTTTTCAGATACGATACTACTGCGTCCCTCTTCCTGATAATAGGTGAGTCACTCAGAGTTTCGCCTTTTGGGGTCAAAATACAGAAGAACTTCTGTGGTGAATTCTGCCATTTAAAACTAATAAAACAATAACAAACACTTATATAGCTCTGGGAATGTGTAGGTTTTATATGCATTAACTCATTTCATCCTCATGGTCCCCTATGATGTGGGTACTGTCCATTTCACAAAGGTAGAATTTAAGGCCCAGAAAATAAATAAATCGCCGATGGTCACACAGCTAATAAGTGGATGAGCAGGGATCTGAACCAGTCAGCTTGATTTCAGAGTCTTTCTTTTAATGTATATGCTAAGCTGATTTGAGATTATTCTTTTTTTTTTTTTAAGATTTTATTTATTTATTTGACAGAGAGAGACACAGCGAGAGAGGGGACACAAGCAGGGGGAGTGGGAGAGGGAGAAGCAGGCTTCCCGCAGAGCAGGGAGCCCGATGTGGGACTCGATCCCAGGACCCTGGGATCATGACCTGAGCTGAAGGCAGTCGCTTAACCAACTGAGCCACCCAGGCGCCCTGAGATTATTCTATTTAAAATCTTTTGGTTCTATAATCTTGAGTTACTTCAAGCCTCCGTGTGGCCTAGAACTCTCTCTGTAAATGTATCTGGGCCAAAGCCATCTCAGGGTCAGATGTGGAGATGCGGCCATTCTTGATCTCCTTCAGCACTCTATTTTACTCTCTCCATTACAGTGACTTTCTCCAGAGTTCATGGATTTTTTTTTTTTTCCCCACGACAACTTTACCTCAGGCATATGGCATCATGTCCTCTGAGACATGTCTTGATAACTTTGTTCCTTTTACTCCTACTTCTAACCAGCTCAATCACTCAGGGCTTTCCAGTATATATTCTGAGAGGAAATCTTGGATGAGCTCCTTTTTTATCTCAGGCCACGCCACAGTTTCTAGCCAGCCTAGTGGTCGATGCCCTGACCTGGTCTTGTCAGCAGTGGCTGGGAGAACCGGCAGTTAGTGTATGGAAAGCAGGACTATTCAAGGAGCAGTGATGCAGGAGAGGTGTTTCCCTCTAAGGGTAGTGTGTGAGACAGGCTTTCTCAGACTTGGCATGTCCACTACAGAGTTGAAGTAGATGTTCTAACATTCTTTTGCAATTCGTTGAAGAGCTTGGTTTGTTCCATTACCGTGTGTCCTTTCTTTATCAAATATATCTTGGCAAGTCACTATTAACTCATTTGTATGAGAGGTGACACTACTTCAGTGGGCATCTTCAGTGGCTTGTCCAGGCCCCAAAAGTTCTTAATCCATAACAGTTGCAATGAATGAACACTTGGAAGCATTTTCAGCTGTCTAGAATGCTAGCATTAGTCAATATGAGTTTTCATGCCGGCTTACTCCTTATATACTCAGTTTCTAATTTACAAAAACAAAAAACCCACTCTTTGTTGTGTGAATTTTCCCATTTTCCAGGCAACTATAATTTTGCATTCTTCCTCTCTGGTGATATTCTGAGTTCACAAGGACCATCCCTACACTATTATCTCAGATGGTCTTCATTTCTGTTCTGTGTCACACCATCACCATCCCCCCTTCCTCCCTCTTCTGCCATCTCTACTGGTTTCAAATACCTGCTGTCCTGCTAGGGTTTTGGCATTTAAGTGTTTCACATCCACTGAGGTATGTGCTAATTTTGTATAGAAATAACATTGAATTTGCAGACAGACAGATCAGTCGTAAGAATGAGATGAGTGGTTTTGTCTAATACCTATTAGAAATATCTTCCATGCTTTGGAAGCAATAGCTTTTTCACAGTTGCTTTGCTTTTGTTTGTGCTGATGGAATTTTACTTTCAAGCAGTGAAAAAAAAAGATTAAATGTGTGTGCCTAAATCTGAAACTTTTTTTCAGAGAATGATATACAATTATACTGGTTTTTTTTTTAAACCAAAACTTCATGGTAAGAGGATTATCTTTTATATATATGTATTAAAAAAGTCTTGTTGATAAAAGTTCTGGAAGCTACATACTTGGGAGGCAAATACTCCTTCTTTCATGGGAAGAACAATGTATAAACTGATGTCAGATTTCCAGTAAAAACAAGGGTTATCTTGTTGATATACTGGGTGTAAAAGACTATATGGAATACTATATTTCTTCTGGAAAGGTACTTATTTCCTTGCAAAGTTTCTTTAAAAGTGTTCTTCTCTGTTTTGTCACTTGAGACAACTTTTTATTATACTAAACATTTTAAGTTATGCAATTTTGAAAGAGCAAACTGTAAGAACAATAACCAAAATGATGTCCTATGATACTTATTCGATGAGCTGGTTATCTTGTATTCCTGCCTTGCTGGAACATTTACAAACTACTTTTTTACTCTCAAGACTTCAATGGCCATAGTGTTTTATAATGAATCTTCGACATGCATTTAAAATATATTTATATTACGTATTTATTTAAACTAATTACTTACATAACTATATATACCATTATATATAACTATATTATAACCAAATATACATCTTTCCTCTTTTTTGTGATGTGGAATATTTTTTGTTGTTTTATTTGTGTGTTTGTATCTTAGTACTTACTAGCTTGTATAACTTAATCATTATTTGCCAAAATATTGCAATTTCAAGGGCATTACTGATATTTCATGTGGTCAAGGAAATATATTTAAAATTAAAACCACTTTGGAAATTCCATCATATATAATGCATTTTAGCAGTGAATTAAAAATTAAGAGTTTAAAAAACACAGTCCTTTTGAAATGGGATGCTGTAAGTGAAATCACACACATCACAGCTCTAGTTTATAAGAGGGTGCCCTCATTTTAATTATTTTGAGAATATGAATTAAACCATTATAGGTGATCTTTTAAAAAGAGGGCCTAGGAAAGATGGAAAACATTTTTATAGCCTTAGAGAAAAGGGATGTGGTCATTTGGAAACACCCCATTAAAGACTTAATCCTAGTCACAATACGGAAAAGGGAATTGCACAGACCTTTCCAGAAGAAATACAGAGGATATGAGGTCAGAAAGGAGCAGAGAAAGAGGTTTAAAGCAAGGCACATCTGGGATTGTTAAGAACAATCAGACGCTATAACATAAAGAAGACAAAAGGTGAATGTGCCTCAGTCCGCCCCACAGCCATCTGGTTCAACGGACTTTAAATATTGAGCAAGCATTGTTTCAAAGATTTCTTTTTTCTCTTTCTGACCTCAGCTACTAGAAAACTACAGTTTATACAAAGTCAACATTTTTGCGGAATCCCCATTAATTCAGGAGTAGTATATTTTTGAAACTTGTCCAGCCTGTGATATTCCTAACTTCCTACTTACTGGATTCTCAGTGCCCAAGACATTTTATAGTTCCCTAAAGTTACACATAGATTGTTATCCTACTGTTTACCTAACTGAGAAAATTTAGTGATTTTTCCAAAAACAAGCAGTAGGCATTTCAACCCCTGAGCAAATGGTTAAAACAAATACACACCTGAGGAGTTTTGTTTTGTTTTTTTTTAATATTCAGGATGAAAACTGAACTATGTTCTTTTTTTACATCTATGAAGAAAAATGGTCCATTTTCCTTGGAAGAAATGCAAATTCTTCTTTTAGTAAAAATAATATGAATCAAACATATGAGAATACCTGTTTAAAAATAATTAATAGACTTATTTTTAGTGTAGTTTTAGATTTACAGAATAATTGAACAGATAATATAAATAATTTGATACACCCTTCTGACCCCTCACGGTTTTCCCTATTCTTTTTTTTTTTTTTTTAAAGATTTTTATTTATTTATTTGACAGAGAGAGAGACAGCAAGAGAGGGAACACAAGCAGGGGGAGTGGGAGAGGGAGAAGCAGACTCCCCGCCAAGCAGGGAGCCCAATGCGGGGCTCGATCCCAGGACCCTGGGATCATGACCTGAGCCGAAGGCAGACGCTTAACGACTGAGCCACCCAGGCACCCGGTTTTCCCTATTCTTAATATCTTGCTTGCATTAATGTAGTTTACTTGTTACAGTTAATGAATGACTATTGATGCTTTATTATTAACTATGTATTATTTATATTAAGAGTCACACTTTGTGTTGTACAGTTCTATGGTTCTAACAAGTACATAATAACATGTATCCACCATTACAATTTTATACAGAATAATTTCACCACCCTAAAAATTCCCTGTACTTCACCTATTCATCCCTTTTCTCCATCCCCTTGAACCACTGACCTTTTGCTCTCTCTATAGTTTTACCTTTTCCAGAATATCATATAGTTGATATCATAGTTGAAGTCTTTTCAGACTGGATTCTTTCACTTAGCAATATGCATGTAAGGCTACTTCACGTCTTCGTGGTTGAACAGCTCATTTCTTTTTATCACTGAATAATTCTTTAAATATGCAAAATTTCTGAGACCAAATATAGCACTGAAAAATAAGGGTACTTAAATATGTATCTTTAAGGAAAATTGAATATCAAAAAGTTGTTTATTTCAGATGCACAAGTAATTTTCAAAGATCACTAGATTCAACAAAATTCTTTTTGTCTCAAAATGTATTAGCCTCATTTAGATTTTCCAGTACCACTAACATGCTTCTAAGTCATACTCAATTCCTTTCTTACCCGTCTCTAATACTTGGACCATCTGGTAGTGTTCCATAGGCTGGTATACCCCATTAATCAGAAGGATTGGCCGGGAAATCAATATTCCATGTATCCCCAAAGCCATGAGAATGGGTCTGCCTCTTCTCTGTCCTTCCATTTGCTTCCTTTCCTCTCCTTCACACCCCTGACTTAGATATTAAATACTCTAATTTATCAGAGAATTTTTTTTAGGAGGTTGGAGGTGAATAACCATGGAACAGCAGGACGTTTCTCTATGGCTACTTTCCCTGCATCTCATCTGTGGTTGATGATTAGTTGTTTCTAGAGTTCTCCACAAATATAAATTTCCACTGAAATGAAAAACACAGGAAACTAAACAAACAAAAGGAATTAGAAAAACTGAATCTTTCACTGGATCTGATGTCTCCTATTTATATGTACTTGAGCATGATTACTTAAACGAGCATTTTTAAGGCCAGTGTACTTATAAAAATTCTCTGACTTGTAATAAAAAAAAATGTTTTAAAAGTAGTCTGTTTTTTTAGAGGGGAGGGGGGAGGGGGGATTGGTTAGCCCAGTGATGGATATTAAGCAGGGCACGTACTGCATGGAGCACTGGGTGTTATATGAAGACAATGGATCGTGGATCACCACATCAAAAACCAATGATGTATTGTATGGTGATTAATATAACATAATAAAATAAAAAAAAAAGAGGGCACGTACTGAATGGAGCACTGGGTGTTATACGCAAACAATGAATCATGGAACACTACATCAAAAACTAATGATGCAATGTATGGTGATTAACATAACATAATAAAATTAAATTAAATTTAAAAAATTTAAAAAAATAAAATAAAATAATCTGTTTTTCATGTGCTTATGATCTAAACTACATACAGTAGTAGTTTTTGTTTTCATTAATAAGAACCAGGTCATTATACAAGTGTTTCTTGAACATATGTTTGAGTAAGCCATTGGAATGATCTAGGCAAGACTGCTTTATAACCACAAAAGACTGGAATAAATTTAGTATACTAGAAAATATAATTGAATAGTGTACTTAAAAGTTCATCTTTCTTCTAAATAACTTGCTTAAACAGAAAGACATCTTGTAAAATGGCTTAGATCCAGTATTTTTGGTCTGCTTCCTTTTTCTAGGAACCATATTGATTGCAGTTTTAGAAATAAAGCTATTTAAACAAAATCAATTAAAACAATATTAAGAAGGTCATGCACATATTTATAAAAATGAAATGATCTGTTAATTAAAAAGCACAACCCATTAGTAACGTTGAAGCTTGAAATTTCCATGGTAATGGTTAAAAAAAATTAACAGCACACATTTTATTTACTTTGCAAAAGAGATAGATCCAGTAAAACAGGCTGATGACCTAAAACAGGGTGGAATTATAGTCGTATGTTTGAGCTAGTAAATTAAGAAGTGACAGCAAGATTGGCAGGGAAAGTAGACTTGAAGTCACAGCATGTCCATGTAATAGTCATGGCTACTATTGACAAAATATAAGTAACGTTAAATAATCTACTTGTATTTGTTTTTACAGTTGTAAATTTCCACATTGCTACATAGGCAAACACTGATTATTTTTACAAATACAGAATTGCCTCCATAGTATCACACATTTTGTTAGGAATGCCGCATTTTCTCTCATCTTTGCCATTATTTTTATTTTTTTTTAAAGATTTTTTGCCATTATTTTTAAAAACATAATCTCCCTGGCCACCCTCTGGGCATTTTCAAATTTTCCTCGTCCCCTCCCTTTTTAATCCCTTTGTATGCATTATAAATAGTGAATAATAGTTTCATCTGTTTATCTATCCTTTTTTTCCTTATTTTCAATTACGCTGGATATTAAATTATTGTCCTCCTACCCCAGACACCTGCAAACTCTGCTTGTATTCAGGGTTCATCTGACGCAAATTCTTGACAGTCAAGTGTACAAATAATTCAATGTATGTATGTCTATCACATATATTCTCAATGTTGTTCGTTTATCAGTAATAAAAATGAATATCAACAAATCAATGATGCCTCATTGTAGAAAAATCATAAAAATTGCTTGGTGGTCTGGGCTCTCAGGAGGCATATGAGTTATGGGGGAGATGTTATGAATGTAAATGAAATTATAGCAAACAACACGAGGCTCTGAATAATCAGTGCTTAGAAAGTGGTCCAGAGCAAAGAAAAGAAGCTGAGGAGGACAGAAGAGGGAGAGGCTGTTCAGCACTGGATGACCAGGGTAAGTCGTGCCAAAGGAGGTGGGCTTTGCTCTGGGTCCTGGAGGATGGATGAGATTTAAATAGTGGGCGAGCAGGAGGAGAAAGAGCTCCCAGAATAAGAACAGAGGGAACTAAGGCAGAGAGAGTGTGGAAGTTCAAGATGTCTTGGGGACACTGAAGGGATGGGAACAGAAAGTTCATATCAGGCCTGGGTGAGAGAGGAGCTTGCGAAAACCAACTGAGACCAGATTCGGGCAGATTCAATATTTCTGGCTAGATAGTCCTAGTGATGAGCACCAGACGATCATTTTGTGGGTTCTCGGCAGGGGAACGGGGGCTCTTTGGACAGGTTAATCAGACAGTAGTATGAAGGCTGCTTTGCCAGGGGAAGACTGGGGGCAGGAAGAAGACAGTGGAACTATGAATAGGGAATTGCTGAGAGACAGTGAGGTGGGGATGGTCTAGCAATGATTAGTTTTAGCGATGTTGAATTTGAGGTGAATGACAAAGCAGTAAATTAAGGTGGAAATATCCATTTGAAAATTGTTTTAGGAGATAATTTAGATTTAGAATTCATTCCAATTAGGAAAGTTTGACTAAGTTCTTCTCCTGCCTTCGAGGTCTAAAATTAAGCCATTGAAGGTAATGACCAACTGAACAGATGACAGCTTTGAGGGAGAAAAAATATAAAGAACAAAAATTGGAGAGAGGACTGAGTCCTGAATCTAATGTTCTGTTGAGAAGAGGAATCATAAAACGAAATAAAGAAGTTGTTAGAGAAATAGGTGGACGAGAAGAATGTAGCCTTACTGAAGTTACACAAAAGAGGGATTAATCGACCCAGTTAATACTGATGTCCACCTGTCAGAGACTAAGGTAGAACATTTGTTTAGTCATGATTTTTCACTACATAGTTCACACATCGCTAGGAAACGCTTCATGTAACTGAATATACTTCTCCTCTGCCAACAAGTATCAACATACTCTGTGAACTGTTGCAGAGTGATTTATAATGTGAATAAGACCAGGAAAATGTGTTTTCCTTATGCTTTGGATACCCACATTCAAAAGCATAACCACAATGGCATGAAAAACTCTGGAGCCACATTTTCTTCTCTTTCCTATTTTGCTAATTTCATAAATCAGCTATTAATCACAGAGAATGTACCACAAAACATGATCAGATCTTTTTTAATCCCTAAGTCCAAAATGACTGAAAATTTGCTGAGGCAATGCTCTGTCCGTGCATGCCCAGATGTAGATGTTGCTCATGATAAGACAGTAAGGGTTCAGTTCTGTAGAGGGATAGCTCTTGGCACGCTAGATTGATATACAGAGGAAAAAGGTAGGAAAGGTAAGTAGATTTGGATTCTGCTGTACTGGAGATTGTGCAATATGATGAGTGTAGTTGGCTCCATTCATTGCCATGCATGTGAAAAAAGTGCTGTTTGGGATAAATTCTGAAGAGCAGAAATCACTGTACAGTAGAAACCACTGTAATAATCCATCAGCCTTTGGAGTGTAATGTACAATCGTAGCTAAGAGGTAGTGGCTTCTTGGAATAATATATTCATTCCTTGGGTTAAAGGTAAGAAGAAAAAATTGCTGAGGTTAAATTACCATCACCTTGCCCTGATGACTTAAAATACTAGATGAGGGCTGTTACTGGGCATCTCTCTTGCTAACGCTGCTGAATCTCAGATGAGAATTTGGGAGACTTGTTACATAACTGAAGCTGTCAGTTCAGCTCAGCTGGGAGAATCCTGGACCAGTTCCAGTCTTCCTTCTGCCTCTGGCTTAGCTGCATGATTCTGAGAGAGTCACTGGACACCTATTTTGCCATTGATGTTCTCAGGAAAGAAAGAGATGTGTCTATTCCACAATGAAATACAGGAAGATTCTTTTAAAAAGTAGAAAACACAGTGGGACTGGGTCATTTTCAAAACTGTTCCTGGGTTTAGGAAATACATACTTATTTTCTTCTAGGTTTATTTCAGAACAGTAATTAAGAATATATATTTTTTAAATTTTGTAAGAGCTCTTCAAGGAGAATTTTGCCATTTCTGGAAAATGAACGTCGTTCCAAACTTGGAATCATATTTTTAGACACTGCAACCTGGTTTCTCACCAAATGTCCATAGTTTCCTCCTGGACTTTTCATGCTTTTCACTTTTTGTTGTTGTTGTCTTTTTTCTTCCTTTTGGATTCTCTCTCTCCTTCCCTCCCTCCCTCCCTCTCTCTCTCCCTCTCTCCCTTTCTCTCCCTCACCCCATTGCCTCTGCCTCCCCATCTCTGCTGTAGAATCGTTTTTATTTTCAAACTACAAAGGCTCTTTGTTTTATCTTTTTTTTTTTTGAAGATTTTATTTATTTTTTAGAGAGCGAGCGAGAGAGAAACAGCACGAGAGGGGAGAGGGTCAGAGGGAGAAGCAGGCTCCCCGCTGAGCCGGGAGCCCGATGTGGGACTCGATCCCAGGACCCCAGGATCATGACCTGAGCCGAAGGCAGACGCTTAACCATCTGAGCCACCCAGGCGCCCTCTTTGTTTTATCTTAATAACATGTAAAAAAGTGCCCTTCGGGATAAATTCTGAAGAGCAGAAATCACTGTACAATTTTATGTAAGGCAGGCCTAGCAAAGATTAGTTCAAGTGAAGTAAATATCACACTGGAATTACCTAAAATTTAGTTTGGGACTGAAAACTAGTAGGAATAGCACCATCTTGTAGTACATTCAGACTTGGAAAGGACATTTTTTAAAAATCAGGTGATAGTTACTAATAACACTGGTAATAGAAGATGGAAATTTTAGCTTAGAATATAATAAATAGTAGAAAATGTCAAAGCTTCAAAAAATCTGCATCAATCTGCTAACTACAGAGAGTTCATCAGAGCTAACATATATTTGGAAACTTTCAAAAAAGTGTATTCTTTCCTAAGTAGTACAAGCTGCATTCTTGTGGAAGAATATTGGTTGGAGAGACTTAAAATTGTATGATTTACTGAATATTAAGCAAACTTGACTAGAAGGTGATCTCCTATTTTCCAAAGAGAAGATCCTAAAAAGAGTTTTTGATTTATTTGGTTGTGCTTGGTTTGGCAAATTGCATACATACTTTGAGGGATGTAGTTTAAAAAGCTATTTATAAAATTTAATTATTTTATTTGGACACACGATTTTAAAAATGGATATTATTTAAATGATACAGTAATGAACAAATGCTGCTTTTTCCCATGTTCTCATTCCATGATGCAGCTATATTAAAACTTATCACTTGCATAAATGTTTTATAATACCTGAATATAATTAAAAGGGTTTTCTGAAAAGTATCCTTTAGACACCAGTGTCTTTGTTATAACTGAAACCACTTGTTGGGTCATCTAAACCAAAGAATTTATCACCTTTCTATCCAAGTTGTTGGAGATGCATCTCTTTTACGGCTTATGCCTAAGGTGACCATTAGAAATTTTACCCTAAGCACAAATATCTATTTGATAGTCATCATTTCAACAACTTAATCATTAATACTTTACTTTTAAGAGTGATATATAAAACTTGTGCTTATATCCAAAACTTGTGATTATTAGGTCATACTCTAAGAATAATTATTAAGTGTGCATACGTTTATTTGTCACCTTTTACGAAGTTAATTCTATCATTAATTGAGTTATTTTGGGTTAGTGGACCTTTCCGAAATAGAATTTTGTTGTTAAAATAAGAGAATTCCATTTAATATTAGAGAATCTATTAGATGACTTTCTTTGTTCCTGAGGAATAATCTTGAAAAAATAACTCACCTTATATTCAAGTATACATGATACTTGTGCTTTTTAGTGATTGGGTCTATTGAAGGTAATATAATAAGGGTAATATATTTGAAATATCTTCTGAAGCATGTATTCTCTTCTTGTTAGGCACTTTCATTCCCTGTGGTTAACATTGCCATAGAGAAGGTGAGGGTGATTACTCAGGCCTGAATAAGAAGAAACATAGAGAAGCTCCTACCAACTGGAAGAGGAAGTGGGCTGACCTTCTGATTCCACAGAAAGGTAAAGAACAAGATAAGAGTGAGAAGAGGAAGGTAACAGCTGGAGTAAGCAAGAAGAGCTCTCTTGCTCCCCTTATTTGCTTAAAACCCAAAGACAGAAGGGCATAGAAACACTCATATAAGTTTTGCAGAGTCCTAGACATATCCTGCAGGAGATAGCAAGTCTCTCAGAGAAGTTGTCTCTTGGGAGCCACATTCAACATGGCATCAGGCAATTGAATAGAAACAGCCAAGGAAGGTGATCTGAAGAAAAGCTTCACAGAGCTCTGTGTACTTCAGGTGAGGGTGATAGAAAGCAACTAAGAATTCCATATGGAAATGAAGAGCCAAGAGAACCCAAAAAACTGGGGTCAAATTTTACTGGCTAAAGCAAGTCATATGGTCATATCTAACATCAGGGGTACATAAGGGAGGAAAAAAATGAAACAAGATGAAACCAGAGAGGGAGACAAACCATAAGAGACTCTTAATCTCAAGAAACAAACTGAGGGTTGCTGGAGTGGAGGGGGAGGGATGGGGTGGCTGGGTGATGGCGCTGGGGAGGATATGTGCTATGGTGAGCGCTGTGAATTGTGTAAGACTGTTGAATCACGGACCTGTACCTCTGAAACAAATAATACATTATATATTTAAAAAAAAAAAAAAGAAGAAGAAGATAGTAGGAAGGGAAAAATGAAGGGGGGTAATCAGAGGGGGAGATGAACCATGAGAGACTATGGACTCTGAGAAACAAACTGAGGGTTCCAGAAGGGAGGAGGTGGGGGGATGGGTTAGCCCAGTGATGGGTATTAAGGAGGGCACGTATTGACTGGAGCACTGGGTGTTACACGCAAACAATGAATCATGGAACACTACATCAAAGACTAATGATGTAATGTATGGTGACTAACATAACATAATAAAATAAAATAAAATAAAATAAAATAAAATAAAATAAAATAAAATAAAATAAAAAGGCAGTGTACTTTTGCCATTTGCCCACAAGAAGATGCAGGAATAGTTGGTGAACAGTGTTAATGGCCACCACAATTTATAAGCCCTCTGTAACTCTCTGCATGATGGTTTCAACATGGACCAGATGTGAAAAATAGAAAAGATAACCAGTGGCTAAAACTTCAGTGTAATTAATGTTTGCAATTTGTGCCACCATATTCTTACATTATTTATTTATTTATTTATTTAATTCTTATGTTAATCCCCATACATTTTTTAATATAGTAGCTTTGATTATTCAGAGTTCAATTAAACCAAGAGAATTCACTTTAGATCAGGAGTTGGCAAACTTTTTGTGTGAAGGGCCAGACAATTTTTTTTTCAAGTTTTTATTTAAATTCCCATTAGTTAACACACAGTGTAATATTAGTTTCAGGTATAGAATTTAGTGATTCATCACTCACATACAATACCCAGTGCTCATCACAAGTGCCCTCCTTAAAACCCATCACCCATTTAACCCATTCCCCCCCATCCACCTCCCTTCTTTCATCCTACACAAAAATAAACAGATAATAAATATTTTAAACTTTGTGGACCATGTGGTCTCTGTTGCAACTACTTGATTCTGCCGTTGTAGTGCAGAATCCAGTACAGCTGATATGCAAATGTACGGGAGTGGTACGTTCCCATACAACCTTATTTAAGGACACTAAGTTTGAAACTCATAAAATTTTCACACATCACAGAATATTATTCTTCTTTTCATTTTTTTTTTTTCCAACCAGGTAAAAATGTAAAAACCATTTTTAACTTGCAGGCTGTATCAAAGCAGATGGTGGGCTGGACTTGGCATCATAGGGATCTTATATAGAGAATTGAAAACGTACAAAATTATAGGAAGGAACGGAGGAACAGTCCTGGACTTAATGACCAGGAACAACTAGTAGCTCCAGGAATTACTCTGCCTTCGCCTTGAGCAGGTAAACCATTATCACAAATGCATGAAGCTGAAAAATCGCGAATCGGCTGCTAATTGTGCTGACCTGCCAGGCTGGAGTCCTGGGCTACTGTGCCAGGATCCAGAAATCTGCCACTGCTGTTCTAGGAAGCTGCTGAATCAGGAATTCAGCCACCATGTGGGGACATCTCGGCAATAGCTGCCACCTTGGCCTTAATCCTTGCCAGCAAAATGTATGCCTCAGGTTTGGCTTTTGCCTACATTTGATTGCATGTTTAAACATTCCCACATGCGTATGATGGAACCCAAATCAGACCCTGGTGCCCAAAGAGTCTGAGAAATGATTTTTAACTTTCCAGCTACTGCATGCTAGCAGTGGGTTTAAACGGCTGTTTGACAAAGTAATTAAAGGTATGGAATATAGCCCAATGACAGGGAGACCGAGTCAATGAAGATGACTTCTTTGGCATTTCCAAAACCTTCTGTGAGCTCTCGGGAAGATACAGTCTTCGGTAGAACTCCCACGAAATAGTATCATGGTAAAAATGATTGTGTAGATGTCTTCTTCCCCCCAGTACTACTGCCCCCGAACAGTCACTCATTCCATCCCACTGAACTGTGAATTTTCCACAGTTGCACAAAGAGATGTGTCATCATGCTCACGGCGGCCCTGTTTGAAATAGCAACAGAATGTGCTTGTTAATACAGAAAAGGGTAAAGATTTTGGCATAAACATGTTATAAAACAATTAAAAGAGGGGCGCCTGGGTGGTTCAGCTGGTTAAGTGTCTGCCTTAGGCTCAAGTCAAGCCCCACATCGGGCTCCCAGGAGCCTGCTTCTCCTTCTCCCTCTGCTGCTCCCCACTGCTTGCGCTCTCTCACTCTCTCTTGCTCTCTCAAATAAATAAAATCTTAAAAAAAAAAAATTAAAAGTATGGTTGAAGATACTGATATGGAAAGAGGTCCCAGTCACATTATAAACAAAAAGAGTTCAAGAATAGTTTGTAGAGTATGATCTTACTTTGGGAAAGATAATTTTTAAAATGCATTATTATCTTTATGGATTTGTTCTCATCTTAAACACAATCCAAAGGTGTAAATATGGTTGATAGAAGTATAGAAAATAGAAAGCCAATGTTCTCTATAATCCTCATCTCCTGAGATAACCTGGATCAGTTTTTTTTTTAATGTATATTACTTTTTTTTTAGTACACATACAAAGTTTGGATTACATTTTTAAGCGAATTTAGTTTTGTTTGAGATGCACATTTTTATTTTTAGGAGTAAGATTTGTTGTGTCAGGGCTGTACTACTTAGGGACTTTTGTGGCACTCTGAATTTCATTTTTCTACCAAAAATAGCCATAGGAGGCCACTGATTCCTTCACAGATACCCTTTCTATGGGCTAACATACAGGACTGACTTGTTTCATAAATGTGGGTTCAGTTTTACACAATTTTAAATTGTAACACATTTCAGAGGCTATTGTTTTCCACAAGTACTGCAAAGTGCTATTATTTGCAGTGCAAATATGACATTTAATCAATCCAAGACAGGCAAGATACTTGTAAACATTAAACAAAAAATTGATGATATAGCTCTGAGAAGCACTGCCTTCTGTTAGGCCCTCTTTGAACATTTGTGTAATTCTCAAATTGTAAGGCTTCTAGATAAAACACTTCATTTTCCTATTGTACAAAAAGAGAATCTACATAAAATAAGTGTAGGAGTTATTTCAATCATGACTTAATATCTTCATAGAATATCTCCATCATGATGGAGACCCGTATGGGTCCATCATTGCTTTTCGTGAAATAAACTATAAAACATATGATAAGTTTATCAGTTCTGCTTCTACAACACGTTTATTCTCTACTTGAGCAAAATATACATAGATGAATAACTCATCTGTAACTAGCTATAAAAAACATAATGTCCAATAGCAATTAAGTCTAGAGTTAATAAGACACTTGAAGTAATTATAGTTAAACCTGACTAATTTTGAGTAAGTGGAAAGAAAAGAAAGCAAAATGGAAAAAGGCTGAACTGTCAAATGCATTTAAGCAGTGGTTTTCAAACCATTGGGCCTTAGAACTTCTTTATACTAAAAAATCATTGAGAATGGCCAAGTAGACCTGCCAGATAAAATATAGGATGCCTAGTGAAATTTGAATTTCAGATAAATAATGAATAATTTATTAGCTTAAATTTGCCTCAAATATTACATGGGACATACGTATATTAACAGTTATTGGTTGCTTATCTGAAATTCAAATTTACTGGGCATCCTGTAGCTTTATTTACTAAATCTGACAACCCTACCCCATTTTGTTATATCTGTCAGTACTTTCCATATTATAAATTAAAACTGAGAATTTTTTCTAAAGTCTGTATTCATTAATTCATTTTAAGATAACAAAAATAGACCTATTACAGAAGCCACAATATTATGAAAAATAGTTACACTTCCCTTAAAAAACAGTGAGAGGGTTGGAATAGTTTTACATTTTTGCCCATCTCTTTAACATCTAGCTTAATAGAAGACAGCTAGATTCTCATACTAATTCTCTATTGAATCTATTGCACTATATTTTTCCATTTAAAGTATGTGTAGTTTAGAAAAAGGAACATTTTAATGCCTCTTTAGATAATTGTGGATATTCTTCTTTGATCTATACCCCAAACCCACAACTGATAGTTTCTTAAAGGTTGGTTGCAATAAGGAATCAGAAACTACAAGTTACTTTTTCATACTGTCACAGTAAAATCCATTCGTCTGTCTAGCTCTTTGAATGGATATTCTATCCTTGCTGTGTGACATCATGGGGCATTAGCCATTTGGGAAATAATTGGCTTACTGATGTATGTAGTTATTTCAAATGATCTTTATACAGTATCAAGAGACCACATTTGTTAATATCACCACCAATCGCCTCAGAAGAATCTTTAGTATTGAGAAGGTGTCAAGCTCAAGGTGGTAGATTTTATGTTTTCCCAAATACTAATTTTTGCTTGAAAATTCAGATTGTATCATTGGCAACAGATCCTAATAGTTTTTTTCCCTTGAAGTTACAGGCTCATTTTGTTTCTTTTCAAGAAAATGTTTGCCCAGATACCCGAGTCTGAACAATCACAGTCATTTTCTCAAGTAGAGATGGTGTTCCTGTTAAAAAAGCATCTTGTTCAGTTCACAACACAAACATTTTCCTTAAGACCACTATCATACTTAGGCAGAAGTACTTTTATGTGTACTTCCAATATTCATCACACACAATATAAAAAAATGTGTACTTAAGCATAGAGATTTAATTAAAGTAATGCTTAATCAAAGTGATTTTTAAGTGAAATTGGTTTTTTTTTCTTTCCTTCCCTGGGGGTGTGGTGGTGAGGACTACAATGATCACTTGTGCAGTTTCGTGCCTTGATTCATGCTAAGGTTCCAGGACCATCGCTTTCTCACCATGTGTTCCAATGTCCACACAGTGAAAAGGCAAATGGCTTCCTGGTATTATTATAAAGATAGTTTTGACTTTGTGAACTTCCTGAAAAAGTCTCGGGAACCTGTAGAGTTGTGCATACCAGGCTTTGAGAACCACTGCTTAAAACAACAGCAACAAAGCTGTTCTGTTTTCAAGAGTATCTTAAAGAGCAGGTAGTTACAATTGAAAACACCAGTATTTCTATGTACAATAATTAATGGACCAAACCAACATATTTTCTTCAACATTCACCATCCAACCATTTTCTTCTTTTCATAAGAAGATGCCCTTCTTCTCTTTTATTTTTTTAAAGATTTATTTATTTATTTGAGAGAGAGAGAGAGAGCACGTGCACAGGCACATAGAATGCGGGGAGGGGCAGAAGGAGAGAGAGAGAAAGAGAATCCCAAGCAGACTCCTGCTGAGCCCCAAGCCGGAGGGATCTAATGACCCTGAGATCATGACCTGAGCTGAAACCAAGAGGCGGAGGCTCAACCAACTGCACCACCCAGGTGCCTCAAGGCACCCTTATCTTCTGTGGTTCCAATTTACCATCTCTTTTGGTTGAAGTACCACCTTCTCATTTGGTCCTCTACTCTTACATATCAAAAATTCTGCTCATTGGCATCTATGTCCGAAATAAAATCATGTAGGAGTACAAGGAAAACCTACAACTATACGGGAAGGTCTTTGTTTGTTTGGGGTTGCATACAATTTAATGCTAGCCATGCCCCAAGGCCACAGCGACATTGCTGCAGCCAGCCCACACCATGGTTAAGTCTCATCATCCCCTTGCTTCAAAGCTGGTCAGGTAGCCTCATTGTCCTAATGAAGTTCAAATTCCTTAGCCTGGTGAATAGGTTTCTCACACTTTGGTCTCAATCTAGCCTCTCTTTTACTTGTCTTGTTAATTTTCAAAGTGCACGTGTGTGTGTGTGCGTGCACACACACACAATTCAGCCCCACAACTTGCTATTTCCTAAACATACATTTTACTTATAAGCTTCCATGTCTTCACACATGTTCTCTTTTCTGTCTCAAATGTTCCCTCCAAACCCTCATTTACCTGGCAAATTTCTCCCCAAACAAGTATTTACTCATAACTCATCTTCTCGAGGAGGCCATTCATGAACACCTTTTCAAAAATATCACCCCCTCCAACATTTCATTTTCTTCTCTGTTTTATCTTTCATTCTCACTTCTGACATGCAATATATAGTACTTACCTTGATTAATTGCTGCCTCACTCACTAGAATGCACGTATCACGTAGGCAGAGATTTTTGCCTGTATTTTCCGCCATTATATTTTCTGCACCTACTGGTACTTTCTAAATATGCAGGTGTGCAATAAATATCATTGAATGAAAGAATGATTTCAAACAGTACCTCCTCTGTTAGCTCCCTTCGCCTTAGTAAGGCACATTTAATCACATTTTTTCCTATTTTCATGCTACATACAGCATTCTACTATTCATCACTTTGTTTTGACCTTATTTATTTTTAAAATGTGGTGTTTCTACCAGACTGTGAAACCCGTGACATATATAACTTGATTTATTCATCCTCAGCTGTTGGCACATGCTGACACGTAGTAGGTGTTTTGGAAACATTTGTTGAATATAAAACTAAGTGAAGCTCCATGAGGCAGTTAAAATGAAAAATGTGGAATAAATTGGAGTTTGCGTAAAACGGCATGTTTGATACAAGCAACTATTTTAAGTAAAAAAAAAAATAATACTGAATGGCTTTGCAAATATGGTTCAGAACTGCTATTCCTACTGAAACTAATGGCATATATAAATACTCCTTTCTGTGTTAAACATGGTTGATATTAAACTGAGCTGTCATGAACCAAAAGTTTTCCAGAGATCCTGTTTTCGTGCCAGTGGTCTCCTCAGGTTTAGACACCCTTCTATTCCTCTTGCTCTCTTACTCCCTCCAGGAAAGAAATTCTGATCTGAATCGGTTGTCTTGTTGCTTCATAGTGCTATTTTTAGTCTTTAATCTCTAATTTCTTTAAGGGATAGCTTTCTCACCTTTAAAGAATTCAGATACCAGCTGCCTTGTGAAGGGAATATTTGTCAGGATCTTTCTTCTATTAACAAATGAACTCATACCACACAAATGTTCTTTTTAAGGATGAATCTGATTTATTCCATTGGTTAGTCATGACAGAATGCTTATATCTTCTCATACCATTATCCACATTATAGTGAAAAAGTAGAGTTGAGAATTTTACCCAAAGGATCAAAAAGCGCCCTCATGGTTCAGTTATGTGGTTAACACAAGCCCTTCATAAGGTAGAGAATCGATTGCAGGAGTGAGAGTAGGGGTAGGGAGAGGTTGGGGTGCAGAAGGAGGAGCTGAATGAGCCATTTGAGAACCCAGAGTGTTCCAGGAGTTTGAGAAGGGTCTGGGGAGGAGAAAGAGTAGGGGAAAGAGTTCAGAGCCCAGCAGCCTGGGGCCAAAGTTCAGACCCCTGACCTTTTATTTTAACATGTGTCTGTGGGAAAGGGTCTACAATGAAGATTGAACTAAATGGTTTGCTCCCCACCTTGATCCTAATTATGGAAACAGGAGAAATACGGTGGGAAAAAAAGAGGAAAGTGAAAATTTAAGGCTTGACTGTATAAAATTAATAGTCAATTATGTAAACTCCTGCGTAGTTTGTTGGCTTTTCATATGATAATAACAATGTGCCTATTGCTAAATGTGATTTATTAAGCACTATAAACTTTAATTTGATTAGAATTGCTCATGCTTGCAGAGTCAACCATTTATAAACAACATCATAATCTGCCTACAACTTTAAAGAACAGGTGAATTGTCACAAAAGGACTTACACTTAATCACCTACTCCAGATAAAATTTTAATGTTTTATGGGAAATGTGACCAGTAAAAGAGAGCACGTATGCTATAAATAGAACTTCTGTATGTTGTTTGCATTTTATGATGCCTGGTAAAGTATTCCTGGCTGACCTTTCTGATCTTGCTGATTACAGCTTTAGGTTTCTATGTCTAAAGTGATTTTCGAAGACATCCTTGGCAGAAACAAAATATGGTCCATAATATGACCTTTGTTATTCACTTTATAAATCTGAAAGTGAAGATGTGAGGCTTCAACTTCCAAATATTTCTCATGCACCTTTTGATAACTTTTATCATCAGAAATGTGTGGCGTAGGGGCGCCTGGGTGGCTCAGTCGTTGGGCGTCTGCCTTCGGCTCAGGTCGCGATCCCAGAGTCCTGGGATCGAGCCCCACATCGGGCTCCCTGCTCGGCTGGGAGTCTGCTTCTCCCTCTCCCCCTCCCCCTGCTTGTGTTCCCTCTCTCACTGTCTCTCTCTCTCTGTTGAAAAATAAATAAAATCTTAAAAAAAAAAAAAAAGAAATGTGTGGTGTAAAATGTAAATTCTGCGGTCACTACTAATCTTGGCATGGCGTGTGACAGCACTATTTAAATTCCTTATCAAGAGAGTAAATGCAGCTTTTAGAGAACATTAAAAAGGTGTGCACATTGGGGCGCCTGGGTGGCTCAGTCGGTTAAGCGACTGCCTTCGGCTCAGGTCATGATCCTGGAGTCCCGGGATCGAGTCCCGCATCGGGCTCCCTGCTCGGCGGGGAGCCTGCTTCTGCCTCTGACTCTCCCCCCTCTCATGTGCTCTCTCTCTCTCATTCTCTCTCGCAAATAAATAAATAAAATCTTAAAAAAAAAAAAAAGGTGTGCACATTTTCAGAGACCAGTTTTCAACTGTGAACATGCCTGCTGGTACAATAATGATCGGGTTCATTGGTCCATCAAGCTGTATCCTTCTGTCTGAGGCAGCTTTTCATTTGCATATTGACAGAAAGGATGACCTTCTCTCCTGACCTTTTAACCCCAAAGAAGCTAATCCTGCCTTTCCTCAGAAAAGGGGGTGGGAGGGGTCCTCCTGCTTCAGTTGTTTTCCAAATTTAAGAACAGGGCTCTTGTTTTCACAAAAATTAAGATAATTGGCACAATTAATAATCACCAATTTAGGATTCCACAAAATGTTTAACTGCTATGTTGTTCTGTATAAATGTTATTAAAATCAATTGTCATGAAAGTAAAAGAAATACATGAACAGAATTCACTGGCCATCAAATCAATAAACAATAAAATGAAATGGTTAGATAAAGCATTGCTTTTTACTAAGTCAAACTTGATTTTGCCCCAACAGCCTTGGAAGATTATTGAACCCAGACATAAACTTGCCAGGGAGCTTACTTGTGTTTTAGAATAAAAGGTAAAAATCCTTCCCATCTATCCTTGGTGGTCTAAACTTTGGAGCTCATAATCTGAAAGAGGACAAAATGCCCCAGAAGAGACATATCTGGCTGTCATCTTTGGTGTATAGGCAAGCAGAATAAAGTAGATACAATGGAAAAACTTGGAATCTTTTTATCTATACTAAGAGAAATATAGCCACCGAATGTTACTGCTTCTCTGAGCATCATTGTGGAGTTTGGCAAATGCTCACAAAAGCTGAGTTTACTTAATATATAACTCATAACAAATTTATGCATTGACAATGCATCGATTTATAAAATGGGAAAAGAGAGTTGTTTTATTATCTATCATTGGAAAAGATATGATTTTACAAAAATACTGTAAACTTCCTTCATTATTTTGATTAATTTGACTTTCTGATGGCTCTACCAAGACCAGTTATTTTATATTTAAGGAACTAGAGTGCTGTTACTAAATACATCATTCAGTATTTATCAGAGAGCATGGAAATAGGTAAAGTGATTTTAATTTATTCCATTCAACAATTTTATATTAGGAACAAAAATACATTTGCTTCAAAAAAAAGTCTTACATTGTTTCTAGGTTTGGGTATTTGATAAATGCAAATCAGTCATTTACATGTGTTGACAATTTATAGATTTGATTAGAAATACTCGGTTTGGAAAAATTCAAAGAAAACTCTGAATAAAAGAGGGTTAAAATATTTGTTACATAGATCACTCATATAAACACACTCAATAGATAACCATATTTTCTTTTTTCTTCTCAGTCAGATAAATGTTTGAAAAATTTTTTTCATATTATGTAGGCTGCCTCTAAATTTGTAGTCATACACATCATTATAAAACAAACAAAAATTTAAATTAAATTCTATCTTAACTTTCCCAAACATCCTCCTTTCTTCTGCCAAAACCTCACTCAAAATTAAGTTTCTGGAAAGGCTTTAATGGCAAATATTGATTGATTAAGCCCCCTCTTAATCCCCAGTTTTCACAGTGCTAATTTATATTTATTAACATAAATTAATTGTAGTCTCTTCTTGCCCTCCCTGAGATGGCTCATATCTTCCCTTCCTTCTTTTTTTTCACTGAGACATCTACTTAAATAAGTCTTGGGAGCACTTTAGTTATTACTAGATATTTTTGGAGACCACATTAACAAATTAAGGCTAATAAAGTGACATTTACTAAATTATGCCTCAAGGCCCTGAACCAATTCCATCTGAAAGAGAATAAAATCATTTTTGCATTATAACATTGAGAACTGATTTTGACTGCTACTGCCAATTTAAAATTGATGATTAACGGGCGCCTGGGTGGCTCAGTTGGTTAAGCAACTGCCTTCGGCTCAGGTCATGATCCTGGAGTCCCGGGATAGAGTCCCGCATCGGGCTCCCTGCTCGGCAGGGAGTCTGCTTCTCCCTCTGACCCTCCCCCTCTCATGCTCTCTCTCTCTCTCTCTCTCATTCTCTCTCTCAAATAAATAAATAAAATCTTTAAAAAATAAAATAAAATAAAATAAAATTGATGATTAACTAGTTCATTTTTTTTCTGCAACTTTCTGGAAAGTAGATGAATCGTGGACTTTTAAGTGTTCTTTACCCTTTATTTGGAAGTTACCACTTAGTGCAATCATAGAAAGAGAACATTTTTGTGTTAGTAATTATGCTCATATACCACTGAATCTAATCTCTGGGAATTGAAAAGTAATTTTTTTAATGTATATTATATTTGTTCAAGATATTAGAATTTGAGAAGAGCAAAATTCTGTGAAATATTGTAATTTATATGTATAACATATTCATTATTCTGCTGATAATGGAAGAATAGATGTGTTTGCACTTCTTGCTAAAATTTTGAGAATTCTAATCATATACCCTGCTTGTTATGTACCTTCATTATTAAACTGTGATCACTGAAGAACTTGAACTTGAAACAAGGCACTTACGAAGTGAAGAGCAATTGGTATTACACGTATCCTGTCTTTGATTTTGATCCTAATCACTCTGAGCTTGGGGTTGCGTTATGAACAAGTAGGCTCAGAATTCAACATCCTAATGCAGTAAAAACTAAATCCCATTCATGTAAAATGGAGATGTTCCAAGAGCTTTATGACCAGATGTGTGGAAGTTTGAGTTCTTGGCTCTGATATGCAAGGCTCTCTGTAGAACAGAACAGCAGACTGATGATCTCTCTGTAGAATTCATTGTCAGGAACTGGAAAATTATTAGTTGGATAGTGATACCTGGTCCCAATCTTACACAAAACTGAAGCAATTTCCTCAGTGCAATGTGGCATTTTCATGAGTCTGCTTTAAGATGCATTCTGCAGGATCAAGGGGAGACCTTATGAGGTATTTCATGTAAATCAAGAAAACTTTGTGTTTTACTCTATTTCAATACATATCAATAGTTGGTATAGGAATATAGCTCTTGGAATAATAGTTCCATTTATTTAATATAATGTTTAAAAATCAACTGAAGGAAATCTCTTCAGTCACGTCTTGCAAACTGTGTTAAAATTTATTGATTTATTTCTTAATAAAAAAGCAATGAGGTTCTCATTGTTAAAAGTTTAGAAAACACAGTGAAGAACCAAGATAATAAAATTCAACCATAATCTGTCACTTAAAGATCACTACTATTAATATTATGTTACTATATTCTAGTATTCTTCTCTATATGCACAGCCCATATACCCTCGTGCATACATATTTGGAGAGAAACTGTAAATAATGGATATTTGTGATTATTTGGATTCACTTAGCATTTATTCCCCTTTCTAATAACTCCTGATTTCCAATTTCAATATCACCTCACCATCGTGTATGGTCTTGGTGGGATCATAAATCAAGAAACCTTTTCCTTCTCCAACCAAGGACTGACAGTTGACCCAAAAGAGAACAATTAGTCTCTTTCTTCCAGGACTTTGGATCTTAAGTGAAGTGACAGAAAGATGGGTGGGATGGGGTTGGGGATAGAAAACGTTTGGAGCTCATTTGTCTTGATAGACAAGTTGGGAAAGATAACTAAGCAGCTCCCTGCCCTATTTCCAGTCCTATGTCTTACCCTGCTTCCTGGACTCCTCTGTCTGGTTGCTCTTACCTGCGCCATCTGTAAGTGCCTGAGCCAAAGCTGGTTTTTGTGCTTACAGCCAAAGAACCTGATACACTGAGGACACAATTTTATAAACTGTTAATTTCACCTCCATATATTGTGACTAGAACAGGTACATATATATTTGCCATAGTAAACGATGCTGCAGTAGACATCTTTAGACATAAATATTTATGTGCATCCTTGATTATTTCCTTACATTCAATTTCTAGAAGTAGAAACTAATCACTTTTAAGTCTTTTTATTTCTATTGATCAATAATCCCAAAGAATGGTTATGTCAGGAATGCCTGTGTGGCTCAGTCGGTTAAGCATCTGCCTTCGGCTCAGGTTATGATCCTGGGGTCCTGGGATCAAGCCCTGCATCGGGCTCACTGCTCAGCTGAGAGCCTCCTTCTCCCTCTCCCACTCCCTGTGCTTGTGTTTCCTCTCTCACTGTCTCTCTCTCTGTCAAATAAATAAATAAAATCTTAAAAAAAAAAGAAGGGTTATGCCAGTTATGAGAATGCCACTTCCTTATACTCCTTCCAAAATTATCCTTATTTATTATTGCCAGTCTGATAAGAAAAATATTTTATATTTTAAAATTGCAGTTCTTAATTACCTGTAAATTGAGATTTTTCATCTGTTGTTTGGCCATTAAGATGTCTTTGTTGAATCATTACTTGCACAGATTCTTATGTTTTTTCTACTACTAAATATGTTTGTACCTTATTTATTTGTAAGAGCTTTTTATATATTAAATACATGAAACTTTAGATTAAGTATGCTGCAGTTGTTTTCATAATTTGTCATTTGACTTAATATTTTAAGTATTTTTTGGCCTACAGAAATTAAATTTTTAAATAGATTTCTTTATCTTATCCCTTTATGTTTCTATATTAAGAGCTGATTTTAAGCCTTCTTCACACCCAAATATATAAATATGCACCTTTATCTAGTTGAAAAAAGGCTAGCTTATTTTAAATCTAACTATATTTTATACACATTTAAAACCTAACTTATTTTAAACCTTTACTATGCTTGAAGTAATTTTAGTATATTATATGAAGTAAGAATTTGATTTTATTCTTTCTAGATGGTAATAGAATATCCCAATATATATCCATTGATCAAATATCAATAATTTGATTTAAATAATCTTTCCTTTAGCACTTATTTTAAATACCCCCTTTATCATATAATGTCTTGTTACACGAAGTGCGACTCACAGAGCAGGAGCATTAGAATCACTTGGGATTTGCTAGAAATGTAGGATCATAGGCTCTACCTCAGACCTACTGAATCGGAATTTGCATTTAAGTAAGACCTCCAAGATTTGCATTTGCATTGTTAAGAAGCACTGGTTTCACTTTCATTCATTCTCAACTCATTTACCAGGTAATTAATTTTCTTTTAGTACAACCTCATTATTTTTTTAAATGACTATTTTTTTTCTTCTTTATTCTTTGAGATAAACTTTCTAATCATACAGTCACGTTCCAAAATGGATTTCTTTGAATTTTTTCTTTTTTGGAACTGTACTGGCATGTCATAGATTTTTTAAAAAACGTGTTCAAGAAGTATACTTCTCTTCCTAATATACTAAAACTTTTTTGTTTCAACCAGGAATAGATCTAAACTTATTGAGAACCATTTCAAGATCCATTGAAATGAATACATAATTTTTCTTTGACTCTTGGTGGGACGTATTACACTAAGAGATGGGACATATCACACTAATATAATAAACCACCAATACATTCCTAAGATAAAATCTATTTGATCATAGTTTTTTAAAAATAAGCTTTTATAATCTCAGGAAACAAACTGAGGGTTGCTGGAGTGGTGGGGGGTGGGAGAGATAGGGCGGCTGGGTGATAGAAATTGGGGAGGGTATGTGCTATGGTGAGCTCTGAGCTCTGTGAATTGTGTAAAACTGATGAATCACAGACCTGTACCTCTGAAACAAATAATACATTATATGTTAAAAAAAAAAAAAAAGAAGAAGATAGCAGGAGGGGAAGAATGAAGGGGGGAAATCGGAGGGGAGAGGATGGACTCTAAAAAACAAACTGAGGGCTTTAGAGGGGAGGGGGGTGATGGGTTAGCCCAGTGATGGGTATTCAGGAGGGCATGTATTGGATGGAGCACTGGGTGTTATATGCAAACAATGAATCATGGAACACTACGTCAAAAACTAGTGATGTAATGCATGGTGATTAACATAACATAATTTAAAAAAAGCTACAGCAATGAAAAAAATAAGTGTTAATAGTTTCTAGTTTTTTCTTTAAGATTGAAAGAATTACAGACAAGTAAGACTGATTTGTAGAACTTTTGTGGTGTGGGTGTGTGCGCACGCCTGTATGTGCATTCATGTATATGCCATTATTGCCAGATTTCATTGTCAGAGCTATGGCTTCGTAACACAAAATTGTGACATTTTTCATCTTTTAATATGCTTTTTCCAGCATTTTGTTACGAAAAAATTCTAACATACACAAAAGTATAAAAAAATTGTATTTGAACACTTGTATAGTTACCACCTAGATCCTACAATTAACATTTTTTATAGTTGCTTTATCCTCTGTCCAATCATATTCCTTCTATCTATATTTTAATCTATGTTAATTTTATGCTTTTTGAAATAAATTTCACATATCAGTACACTTCCCACTAGCCATGCCAACATGCATTTTACTAAATAAAGTTCAATATTTGTCTACTATTTTTCCCTCCTTATGTAAAATTACATACAATAAGATGCATAAGTCTTTTTTTCTTTTTTTTTTAAGTAGGCTCCATGTGGAGCCCAACAAGGGGCTTGAACTCATGACCCTGAGATCAAGACCTGAGTTGAAATCAAGAGTTGGACACTAAACTGGCTGAGTCACCCAGGTGCCCCAAGATGCATGAATCTTTCTCGTTCCATTCAATGGGTTTTGACAAATCCATACAACTGCGTAACCAAATCATTCCCTATCAAGACACAGAAGATTACCATCACCCCAGAAAGTTCACTAGTGTCTCTTTTCAGTCATTCCCTGCCTGCCCTCAAGAGGCAACTGCTATTCTAATTTTCTTTCCACCACAGATTTGTTTTGCCTGTTTTAGAATGTCATATAAATGCAGTCATTTAATATGCACTCTTTTTTGTAAGTCTCTCACGCTCAGCAAACATTTTTGAAATGCATTCTTGTTGTATGTATAAGTAGTTTATTTTGTACAATTCCTAGCTAATATTTCATTTTTTTGGATATGGTACTGTCTGTCCATTCTTCTGTTGAGAAACACATGGTCTATTTCTATGTTTTGGCTAATATGAATAAAGCTTCTATAAAGATTCTTGCAAAGTTTTTTTGCAGACCTGTGTTTCCAATTTCTCTTGCAAAATATCTGAGTGGAACAACTGGGTGATAATGTTTAATTTTATAAGAAACTGCCAGGGTTTTTTTTTCCCCAAAGTAGTTGTTTTATATTTTATGTTAGTAGTTGTTTTAATATTTACACTCCTGTTAGCAATGTATGAGAGTTCTAGTAATAAACCCTCACCAACACTTGGTGTTGCCAGTCTTTTCAATTTAGACATTCTGGTTAATCTGTAGTAACTAAACTATTTAAGCAGTTAGTATTGGGTATGAATTATATGTCCCTTGGAAGTTTGAGGAATAAATTTCCCCAGAAATGACTAGATGTAACAACATTTTTGGAGTCCATTTTAAAGACAATTTGGACATTCTTGCTTAAGTGTTGTTTTTTTCTTAACTCTTGTTGGGATATATTTTAGTAATTTTTCTTTTCATGGAAAATTATACTTCTAGTCAATTTTTTAATTTATTGATTTAGATTTGTACATTTTATACTCTCACAGTTTAATCTTTACTGTATTTACTGAATGTAAATTTTTAATTTTTCCTTTCCATAGCCGGACCCAACTAGATTTTTTATCTTTTTAAATGTTATTTTAAAATACTCAGTTTTAAAACTTATTTATCAATAACACACTATAAATTAGTGGCTATGGGACCTCTTGTTCCCCCGTTAGGAGAGACCAAGTTTGCATCTATATTAATTCTTAAATATATAACCTAGGATAATTTACTTAAACTTTATAAATCTGTTTTGTCATCTATGATGACAACACAGCTCTGATGTAAAAGGACTATTTTATTACGTGAGACCAATCTCATAAAATAGAGTGCTTTGCAGTGTTCAGTAAATGTTAATTTCATTCTAATATGATTATTTTTGCTTTCCTGTTCATGTTATTTATTTTGCCTTTAACTTCATATAGTTTCTCCTGGTTTATTTTTTCTAGAATTTTGAACTGGGTGCTTTGTACATTTATTTTTTGTTTGTGACTGAAAGTATTTAAGTCTACAATTTGATCTCATTTTATATATTCTGATTGTCACTTATTTTTTAACTACAATACCTATTTTAATAACCTCTTTAAGAAAGACTGGGGAAGAGGTAGTATGGATTATAACCTTTATTAAAGTAAAATACTCTCTTTGTTTTTTAAAATTGATTTGAATATTAACATTGTAAATTTAATGCACTTCCTTTATTGTTTACCCAATATTACTTCATATATTTTCCTTTCAACTTTTTACTATTGTTTTTGTAGGTATATTTTTGAAAACATCTTATATTTGGACACTTTTAATCCTTTTACTTAAAACTTCTAAACTAAACATTTATCTTTTAATGGTTGAGTTTAATTCATTTATATTTTTGCCATAATGGCATATTTATTCTTTCTGCTGTTCTTTATACTTCTTAGTGATTTCCTTAATTTTCTTTTTTTTTTAAAGATTTTTAATTTATTTTAGAGAGAGAGAGAGAGCACACAAGTGGGGGGAGGGGCAGAGGGAGAGAATCCTCAAGCAGAGTCCCCACTGAGTGCAGAGCCTGATGTGGGTCTTGATTTCACGACCCATGAGATCATGATCTGAGCCAAAACCAAGAGTCAGAAGCTTAACCAACACCCAGGTCCCCAATCAATTTGCATTTTTGTGAAGACTAAAAAGTTTGAGAATTTCTTCAAATATTTGTTAGATATTTAAGTTTATCCTTTTGTTCATATTCTATATTTTTTGCCCATTAAAAAAAAAAAGATTTCCTATCTTTTTCTTGTTAATTTGTAGAAACTTTTTCTATATTTTAGATTAGATAATAATCAATAGTTTAGGATTCTAAGTATGTCTTCTCCCCAGCTATCACCAGTATGCTAACTTCCTCTTCCATCTCTTTCATTGCACAGAATTCATCAGTTTGGGGCATCGTGATTTTGTGGTTTGTGGTTTTTGGCTCTAGTTTAAGAAACTTTCCTCCACCCACAGGTCACAATCATAATTTCTTAATCTATTATTGCATTCTGGCTGACCTATTACATGTAAGTTTTTATTTCTATGAAGTTTGTTTTTCTCTATAAAATGAGTCAGTCTTCCCAAAGCAATTACTAAGTAAGCCACACTTTCTTTACTGGTTGACAATGCCACATTTTCTGGGCCTGTTTCTGCTCTCTATTCCGTTCCGCTGGTTCTCTGTTCTGGGCCAGTATTTCAGTAGTCTTATCACTATGGCTTACTATCTGGTAGGGCAATAAATCCTAGTTTGCTGCTTTTATCCCCCAATATTGCATGAGCTCCTAATTTGCATTTAGAATTACGTATGCATGTAGAATAAGTTTGTTTAATTTCTCAAAAAATTTTGGTCAAGTTTTGAGAATTTTGGGGGACTTGAAATTAATGTGGGGAGAATTCACACCTTTAAAATATTAAGTCATTCTAGGGGCGCCTGGGTAGCTCAATAGTTAGGTGTCTGCCTTCAGCTCAGGGATTGAGCTCCGCATCGGGCTCCCTGCTCAGCAGGAAGCCTGCTTCTCGCTCTCCCACTCCCCCTGCTTGTGATCCCTCTCTCACTATGTCTCTGTCTGTCAAATAAATAAATAAAATCTTTAAAAAAAATAAATAAAATAAAACAAAATAAAATATTAAGTCATTCTATATAGATACATGGTCATTCTCTTCATATAATCGTCTTTTTATGTTCTTCCATAGTTTAACTCATTTCTTCTTTAAAAGTGTATGGACCCTTTTTGATTTAATTCCTAGATAGATCTTGTTAATATTATGAATTGTATCTTATTTATTTATTTATTTAGTTAGTTAGTTAGTTAGTTTCCTAACTATTTATTTTTAGGTTAGAATAATGTTACTGAATTTTGAAAACTCATTCATCTGGCTCTTTACTTAATTTTATCACTAGATTTTATAGTTTATTGATTCTTGTGGGTTTTCCATGTATTATCATATATCATTTGAAAATAATAACATTTTGCCTCTTCCCTACCAATACTTACAGTCTCTATTCTCTGTGTATATGACTTAATGCAGTGGGGAAAATATCTCATCCTATATGGAACAGTAGAGATATAATGATCATCCTTCTCTTATTTTGGTCTTCCAGAGACTGCATCTAAAGTTTCTGTTTTAATGTGATGTTCTCTCTTGGATTTGTTATGTTGTCTGTATCATATGAAGAATGTTTCATTTTATACTTGATTTTCTGAGTCTATATCAGTGAAATTTCTCTAATAATCTTTCTGCATCTATGAAATAATCACGTGAATATTCCGTCTTTAACATATTAATGAGCTGAATTAGACTGACAGATTTTTTTCTGAGGTTAAAATAGTCCTGACTTCGTAGGGTAAGCCCCTTTTATTATGATATGTTAATATTATTATTATTATTTAACTCTAGATTATATTTAGCTATTATTTTAATTAGAACTTTGTATCTTTGTTTATAAGAGTTATGGGCTCATATCTTTCTTCTTTTATGTACTATCATTATCTGCTTTTGAAATCAAGGTTACAGTAGTCTGTCAAAATGACTTGGTTGGTGTTTCCTTCTTCCCTATTTTCTGAAAGAATTTGTAATAAAATATGGATTACATGTGCATTAGAAATTTGATCAAATTCACCTGTAGAATTTTCTTGGTCAGAGTTTCTTTATTTTAGTGGGAAGAGAGGGAAAATGTTTATTGTTCAATTTAATTGTTATTAATTTATTCAAGATTGTATTACTTTTCTGCTAGTTTTTACATCTTATAATATGCAAAAGTTTATCTATCATGTGATTCCAAATGTATTAGCTTATAGTTCTTTGTGGCATTTTATTATATTTTAAATTTCTTTTTTTATTTGTTGTTATTTCTCCTTTTTCATTCTTTTTTTTTTAACATAGAGTATAATTTTAGTTTCAGGTATATCTTATTTTGATTTTTAACTTCTCCATCTTGCCATTGTCTATAGTGTAAATTCAAGTAAAAAAATCACTTCTGGCTTTATTTTCCTCTTTCTTTCTCCCTCTTTGTTTTGGTTTGTTTCAATGTCATAGTTTTCTGTCCCTTTCTTCCTGTTTTATGGGTATGGTCTGTTGCTCTTTTTTTTCCAAATTGTTAAACTAACCATTTGCCTAATCTGTTTTTAGTGATTATTGTTTTATGATAGCTTACTTAGTATTACATTTTCCTCTAATTACTGCTTTGTCTTTGTTCTGTATTTTTATTGACAATTTTCTTCTTTGCATTAAAAAAATTCCTTATAAGTATTCTTTAACCTGTGGATTATTTATTGGTGACTTTTAGCTTTAGAGATATGGGATTTTTAAAGATATTCTTCTATTATACATTTTTAATTTATTACACTGTGATCAGGGAATATAACATCCAAAGTGTTGGTTAATCAGAAATAGATGATATCTTTTACATGGAAAATAATGCATGGACTATTTTTATATTTGAAAAGAACTGTATATTTTTCATTTGTTTGGTCAACTTTTTATATATTTTGCATCATATATATTAGTTCAAGCTCATAGATTATTTAATTTAAATCCTCTATAACTTGTTTATTTTTACCTATAGATCTATCAGTTTCTGAGTGAGACATTGATTTCTAACTACAATTGCTCATTTATCTACTTCAGTATATCAGACTTCAGTCACTGTATATATATAAACTCATATAAATCATACTATGTATATAGGAACGGGGGAGTATGTTTATGTTGTTAGGTACATATATTTTGATGATCATTATATGTTCTTAATCTACTTTTCCTTTGCCATCATCCTACTTTGTGACTTCGTTGAAATTTTTTTATTGAATCATATATATCTTTATCTACACCTTTTCTAATTAAAATTTGTTATCTTTACTTTCTGTTCATATTTGATCATTATATCTGTTTCCACCCCTTTATTTTCAGTCTTTTTGTATATTTGTTCCAAGTATGTCTCTTACTGATAGCGTATTACTGTATATATTTTTTAAAAATCCAATCTGAGAATCTGTCTTTTGATTTGAGAATTTGAACTCCTTACATATCTTTTTTACTCTATTAATATCTTTTTATCCTATCTCTCTCAATTTCTATTAAAATCTTTCATTTGATTGCACCTGTCTCTCTTCACCACCATCAGCCTGGACCAAGACCCCATCCTCCCTCACTGGGCTCTTGTTAATAACGTCTTACCACCCTTGTCACTTCCACACTTGCTCCACCAATGTCTGTCTCAACTCGGAAGCCAACGTCCTGTTGAATGTAAGTCAGATCACACAAAGCCACTCACTGCAAACCAAACCCAACCAGCACCGCTCAGCCCCTTCCCTGGTTTAATTTTTTTCTATAACATTTTTCATTCTTAATATTCCATACTCTTTTCTTATCTACTTCATTTATTGCATGTTCCTCTCAATTGGAAGTTAGTATACACGCCATAAGGATTTGTTTAAAGTAATGAAAAATTATAATTACTGACTTATTAGGACTATTTCTGCCATCTTATTTCATATTATCTCCTTACCATACCTTCTTTTTTACCCTTTACTTTTTGCTGAACAGATTTTTTTTTTCTATTGGATTGAAAGTTATATATCCTATTTTTATTCTTCTGTTGTTTTCCCTCTAATACGTTTGCCTATGAATTTCTTAAGCTTATAAATCTTTATCATTTCCCCAATATTAGAGAAAAACGGGTGAGCATGATCTTCTACCTCTCTGGTCTCCTTTTTTTCCTCACTGGTCTTATTTTTACCATGTTAGAATTATCTAGAATTTTAGCCAAGAGTATATTGTATCGATAAAAGTAAAATTTACTTAGCCTTTTATTTACTTAATTCTCTATATGGTTTTCAGTGTCGTCTTGATTTATTTTCCCTTTCACTGGAATACTGCCTCCAAGATTGTTTTCATAAAAGGTTTTGTGAGCCTGACATTACACTTACACATGTTCACATCTCAATAATACTTGAGCTGGGTAAAACATTGTAGGTTCAAGTTTCTCTTTATTTAACACACCGTAGTGATAATCCAATATCTTCTTGGATTACTGTTACTATTGAACAAACTGATGGTATTGTTTCTTGTCCATTTGTAAGTGAATTGCTCTTTTTGTATCTGAAAATTTTCTCTTGGTCTTCAGTGTTCACTTCGATATGTCTAATTGTAAGTTGTATGCGCCCTTTCCTGTACCTTGTCTCTGGACCCCTCTAAGAGCGAACTCAGAGGCCATATACATACTATTATAATTACCCAATTATTTCTGGGATCCAGAGCCACTGTGATGCCCTCCCATGTCCAAGCTAGAGTGGAGCTAGCACTACTGGGTTGTGTAATATTCTGCCATGGGAAATGTGAGAAAACAAAAAGAGCAGAACTAAAGTGTCATCCCTTATTGATCACTTGTTCTGATGGTCAGCCCCTTTACATTCTAGTAAAAACTTTGTCCAGGACCAAACACTTCTCACTCCAGAAGTTTCTTCCAGTTTTTATATTAATTGCTCTAACCCTTCAACTTCCTTTCATCTTGGTGGCATTCCCAGGATTGGGTTTAGTTAAAGAGGCAGAAAACCTCTTCCATCTTCTGAAGACAAACCTGGAAATTTTCTAAGCTTTTATAAATTTTTTTTAAAAGATTTTATTTATTTATTCATGAGAGAGAGAGAGAGAGGCAGAGGGAGAAGCAGGCTCCCCGCAGAGCGGGGAGCCCGATGCGGGACTCGATCACAGGACCCCGGGATCATGACCTGAGCCGAAGGCAGACGCTTAACCATCTGAGCCACCCAGGCACCCCTAAGTTTTTATAAATTATCTAACAAATTAGAAGGTATATTCTTATAGGATCTGCTAGTTTCCTGCCATCATAACCAGGAAATCAGAGATTGTGTTAATCTCCATCACGCTCTAATAATCAGTGTCTCCATTAATCTTGCCTTACCAAGGGTGTCTTTCAATTCAGGAAAGCCCTCTCTCCTGAACCTCAGTAAGTCTCCTTTGGATTTCGTGATATCAGGGCTATTAGATACATATTAAGAGGTGTGCTTTCAGGTATTGCAGCCAATGATCCTCTTACGGGTCATGGTCTCCTTGCTTTAAGAGATGGATTCTCTAAGGAGTTCAAACAATGTTGACATAAATTCTTGTTACGTATAGTTACTTCTTAATTTTAGATTGTACAAGTTCAATGTAATTGACTGTAATGACTGGTAAGTCCTCTGTTGATATAACTTATCCTCTTCCACTTTCTTTTAAACACCTGTAGTAGCTTCAACATGGGAAGATTTTTTTTTTTTAAGATTTTATTTATTTATTTGACAGAAAGAGACATAGCGAGAGAGGGAACACAAGCAAGGGGAGTGTGAGAGGGAGAAGCAGGCTTCCCACCGAGCAGGGAGCCCGATGTGGGGCTCGACCCCAGGACCCTGGGACCATGACCTGAGCTGAAGGCAGACGCTTAACGACTGAGCCACCCAGGTGCCCCAATGGGAAGATTTTTAAAGATAAAGTATTTTATCATGTTTTTCAGCTAAGGGGAAAATGCTGAAAAATCAAGTGTCTTAGTAAAAGGACAACTCACTTAGGGTACTGCTATAGAACAATTTGAATAGTAAAAACTAAATTGATAAAAAAAAAAAAGGATCAAGAGTGAGAAAGTGAACTATTTTTCTGCTTCTCCAAATTCAAGACTTCACTATGTAGTTTCTCAATATTTTACTCAAGTATTGCAACTCCCCAAATAAGGCACACCAACACTCAAATGAAAGTGTAAAAATAAAAGCTGATCTAAAATGTTATTTATTAAGATTGAAAGTTTCTCCCCAAGATCAGGAACAACACAAGAATGGCTGCTTTTCTGACTTCTATTCAATGCTGTACTTCTATTCAACACCTAGTCAGGGCAATTAGGCAAGACAAATAAATAAAAGTGAAGTTGGGCAGATTGGAAAGAAAGAAGTAAACCATCTCTATTTGCAAGTGACATGACCTATAGAGAAAAACCCTAAAAAATCCACACACAAAATATAGCTAATAAATCAGTTCAGCAAAGTTGCAAGATATGAGATCAATATACAAACATCAGTTGCATTCTATACACTAGAAATGAACAATCTGTAAGTGAAATTAAGACAACAATTCCATTTGCAATAGCATAAAAAAAGAATAAGACAAATGGGAATAAATTGAAACAAAGAAGTGTAAAAGTTGTACTTGAAAACTACAAAACATTCTCGAAAGAAATTAAAGATCTGAATAAATATACATCCTGTGGGGGTGCCCAGGTAGCTCAGTCAGTTAAGCAGTTAAGCGTGTGACTCTTGATCTCAGTTCAGGTCTTGATCTCAGGGTCCTGAGTTCAAGCCCTGCACTGAGCTCCACGCTGGGTGTGGACCTTATTTAAAAAAAAAAAAGGTCAAAAAAAGAAAAAAAAAAAGAAAAATACAACCTGTGTTCATGGGTTAGAAGACTTAATGTTGTTAATGTGGCCATCTTTCCCCACACTGATCTAAAGGTTCAGCACAATTCCCATCAATATTCAACTGTACTTTTTGGAGAACTGGACAAATGATTCTAAAATCCATATGGAAATTCAAGAAACCCAGAATATTCAAAATGATTGTAAATAAAAAGTTTGGAGGAATCACAATCTAACCTTCAAAACTTGCTAGAAAGTTACAGTAATCAGAACTTCTAGTGTGATAGTGGTGTAAGAATAGACATATAGACTCATGGAATAGAACTGAGAGCCAAAAATAAATCCAGGTGTTCATGGTCAATTGATTTTCCACAGTGTGCCAAGACCATGCATTAGGAAAAGATAGTGTTTTTGACATGTGTGCTTGGGACAACTGGACATTCACATGCAAAAGAATGAAATTGGACCTCCACCTCACCCTATGTATAAGAAGTAATTCCAAATGGATCTAAGATCTAAATGTAAGAGCTAAAAAAAGTATAAAAGTGTTAGAAGTAAAAATGGGTATAAATTTACATCACCTTGGATTAGGCTATGGTTTCTTACATATGACACCAAAAGTGTGAGCAACAAAAACAACAAAATAGATAAATTGGACTTCATTAAATTAAATACTTTGTGTCTCAAATGACACTACCAAAAAAGTGAAAAGACAATCCACAGTTTGGGAGAAAATATCTGCAAATCATATAACTGATAAAGGTCTAATATTCAGAATATATAAAGAATGCTTACAACTTAACAATAAAAAGACTAATAATTCAACCAAAAATGGGCAAAGAATCTGCACAGACATTTGTAGAAAGAAGATATAAAAGAAATGAATAAGCACATGAAAAGATAATCAGTATCATTCATCATTAATCAAAACCACAATGAGATACTACTTCATACAAACTAGGATTGGTAATGATAATTTTTTTGAAAAGAAAAAAATACAAGTGTTGATGAGAATTTAGAGAAAGTCAAATGCTAATACACTGCTGGTAGGAATGTAAAATAACTCAGTCATTGCAGAAAACAATTATGTAGTTCCTCAAAAAGTTAAACACAGAATTACTAGATGCTCCAACAATTCTACTCCTAAGTATATACTCAAGAGAAGTGAAAACATATGTTCACCCAAAAACTTGTGACAAATGTTTGTAGCAGCATTATTCACAATAACCACAAGGTAGAAATAGCCTAAGTGTTTATTGACCGATGAACAAATCAACAAATGTAGTATGTGTATACAATGGAATATTATTCAACCACAAAAAAAAAGTTACATTAAATGATACAACATGGATGAACCTTGAAAACTTTATGCTAAGCAAAATCAGCTAGATGCAAGAGGCCACATGTGAGAAAACAAACAAATTCTCACACACAGAAAATAGATTAGTGGTTGTCAGAGGATTGTTTATGTGTGGGTAAGGTGTGACTGGGATGGAAGGCTAATGGAGAGGGGTTTTGAGGGGGTTGATAAAAATGTTCTGGAATTAGGTAATGGTGATGATTATATAATGTAGAGACTGGGCTAAAAAATATTAAAATTGTACAGTTTAAAACTGAATTTTATGTTATGTGAATTATCTAAATTAAAAAAAACTTTTTAAATATGATTAATTTTGTGTTGTACAATTATTTACAGTCATCTTTTCCATCACTACATCTATTACTATTTTAAATTACTTAAGAGCTGGAGTACCTGTTTATTTTTAAGAATGTCCCTATCTCAAAGCACACTACTTAAAACCAACTCCCCACAGTCTCATTTTTCATTTTCAGAGAATAGCTTTTCAATTCTGCCTGAACAATGTGTATATAGACTCCAAGTTCTTTAAAGATGCCACAAATATATGTGCACTTCTTATTAAAAATTCGATGATTCTAAGTATCTAAGTATTTATTTTCTGAATGGTTATTGGTAAGTATCTAAATAACTTGCAGTAAAATGTTTCTTATCTAGTTTATTACCAAAGGCACTATTAAAATAAGATTCCTACATGGTGATGGAATGAGAGGAGTCATGTCACTTTCTCCCATTTGATTAAGAAACAGATTCACATTCTGAACCACTAAAGATTTAAAAAAGAAAAGAAAAAAGTTTTAAACAATTAAGTTGAAAAAGATGAATGATTTATTAGTAATAGTAACTCAACTTTGCTCATTTTAACTAAGGTAGAGTTTCTTACTTAGGGACACCAATAGTTAAATATATTGGGGTAAAAGCTAGAAGATGGTAAAATTTCGCTCAAATTTTGACCCAAAAGTATCTACCTACCTGTCCAAGAACAAATTTTTGTTCTTCCCTTTACCCAGAAAAAACCTAAAGCCAGATGAAATACATCACTTTTCCAGGGTTTCCCATCTTAGGAAGTAGCATGACACAGTCCCTCCCCCTCCCCCATGTCTTGCTCTCTTCTACCAACTCTATTCAGTCCAGCAGTGTAGGGTGCATTCATTGCAATTTGACTGTTAAGCATGATGTGAACACCCTTGCAGTGAGGAGAATTTCTCATTGCTTGGGTCATTGTGGGAAACAGCCCATCATCTGAGGATAGAAGCTAAAAGAGGGTAAATACTCTCTTTCCATGTTCCCAAGGCCATCAGGGCACTGGCCCATAAATTAGACTCAGGTAAGTGGATGCTGCTGCAGGGTCTTTGATTCTTGATATGTAAAGATGCAAAGATGCAAAAACAGTGTGAGACTGTCCACAATAGCCATGGTTGAATTGACAGTCCAATGTGCTGTTCTTACCAGCCTATTCCTGTGAAGTGACTTTGGCTGTGTTCTTGGCCATCTATTCTTCTTTTGTTCTCACATGTTTCTCAAGCTCAGTTTTCAATTTTTCCTTCAATTCTGCCAGCTTCTTGATATCTTTCTAATAAATTCCTTCTGGAGTTGGTTTCTGTTATTCTCAACCAAGAACCTTAATCATTACAATTCTGGGGTTGGTTTCTTCTTCTGGAGTTGGTTTTTGTTGTTCTCAACCAAGAACCTTAATCATTACAATTGCTAAATACTGTTTTGTTTTGTTTTTTATATACTATCAGTTTTACTTCCTAATTAATTTTGAAACCATCCACTTGACTCAATCTCTATACTCACTACCAGCCAACTCCAAGATACAGGACCTTCCTTTACCAGCTCAGGTTCCTAACTTTTTTAGCCATAGCCAAGCCTTTTGGAATCTGTTTTCCACATTGTGGCTGGAGGGAACTCTTGAAATCATAAACTGATTATTTCACTCTGCTTACATCCTTCAATGGCTTCTTCTTGAATTGAAGACCAAATCCCAGCATGGTTTGGTCTCTACCTACTTCTCCTGCACCAACTTAACCCTTTACTCTCTGTGCTCCAACCTCACTGACTTTCAATTTTTAGGTGAATCACGCTGCCTCCTGCCCAGGACAATTACTTGGAATTTATTCTCATTCACTCAATAAATATTTGAGAGTGCCCTTTCCACCTAGCTAATTTCTACTCAACTTAAAATCAAACTCAAACATTCTTTTACTCCTCAGTGCAAGCCCGTTTTCTTTCTCATAAACCCCTGTTCTTTTTCTTGAGAGCCTATGGGCAACATTTGTAATTGTATAGTCTCCAGTGTGATTTTATGATTGTCTGTCACCGTCACTGGCCTGTAAAGCTATGGATGATCAGGAATCATGTCTATCTATTTTTACTTCCTCTGCATGTCCAGTATCCAGTACAGTACCTGGAAATTAATAAATATTCTATTAATACAGCTTACATAAAATGTTCATCAAACAATACATTGAATATGATTTAGATTTTAAAGTGTATTAATATATTTCTAAAGTTGAATATATATAGTGTAATTCCTTTTTGGGGGGGATCCTCCTTTGCTAAATTTTGTGGCTTATTGTTAGATTTCTAGAAATAAATGTTTCCCTGTCATCTGTGCTCTCATTCATGCTTCTTTTGCTACATTAATTCTTGCACCGTACTTCTCCCAGAAAGTGTGTTTGAGATCATGTATTTTGACTTTATTAAAGTTTCTCAATTTAAAGCCAATCATCTTAAATTCCTTCTAAAGATTTCTAACCTGACCTTTCACTAAGAAAAAAAAGTGCATATCTGAAGAAAAAAAAAAAAAAGGCAGTCTTCTTCCTATTGAAGATTCTTTGTCCAAGCTTGACATATAGAAATATTCTTCCTCCCTCTGAATTTTACTTAGACCTAAGTTTTTAGCTTGACTTTCAATAATAAGAGCTGACAGACATTTAATGCCGAGAAAAATAAGAATGGTTGTTTCCAAATAGCACACCGTTCTTTGGGAAAGATCACTTAAAATATCAAATTTATCTCAGCTCCATTATCAGTTGTTCTGAAAGTCTCCTTTGGGTCATTCATCTTTTGGATCATTGTTTAGATCCATATATTGGCATTTAGACAGGTGGGACAGATGGACGATATCTAAAAAAAAAAGCACATGTATAAAAATGCACTCATTATACCCCTACTAAGACATTTATGACAAAGGAAGTAAATTTAATGTGTTCATTTTTATAATAACTTTAAAGAATTCATGTTTAATTAAAAGTGATATATAAATCATGCTGTTTGCTGCCACTATTGACTGTGCTGTTCCCATTCTGCCAAACTTAGTATAAAATTAATTGTTAATTTTCAGGCCAGTGGCCTGCTCTTCACCAAGACATATGCTGGTTGTTTAGACATGAGTCCGTGAAATATTAAACTTCATAACTGAGGTCTCTCTGTGATGCCTTAAAGTAATTCTCAATATCTGACACTACTCTCACTATATAAGTTTTCCCCTTTAAACACTGAAAAGAATGTTTTGAAATACAACTTTCAAGACATGTTATGCATCAAGTCTACTTCATATTCAGTTGAAAGGTTACTATTTCAGTAAAGTGCACTCAGCATTTAAGAGTACTGTGACCTTGTAGGGTGGCAAAGAAAGGCTTATCTTTTCACAATCACACACACAACTGTGGACCAATCTAAACTTTTCTCACTGTATAATGCTCTGGGTTAGTCTGACCTTACATAAATAAATATAGCATTTCAACAGCCTTTCCCATGCCTCTTCTGGACAGAACTTCAAGCTGAAACAGCCACCAAACTCCAAAGTAAGTGATGATTAGCTTAGGGAGTACTTGGCTCTATCTTCAAGGTTAACATGACCTCGAATAACAAAATGATATTACTTACTTATATTGTATGCATTTCATGCACTGTTAGGATAATGGCTATTTCATTTAGGAAGGAGGCTAGACTGAAAAACTTGACCAGTAAATGTTTCTATGACATTGCCCTCCTTGAACCAGAGTCTCCAACCTTACTGAATGGCTTTTTATTTCTATTATGTGTTTGCTTGGTAATAAGGCACACTGAATCTTTCATTAAATAGAAATACAATTCCATTTCTTCAGGTAAATGAAAAGCATTATTTTCCAATATTTTCACCCAATGAGTGACAGTACGGAGACCTTACCTTCTCATATTTCTACAGCATCTCCACAGAACATTTCAACTCACTTAACTAGGCTAGTGTAGGACCTTCTCTTATGCCAACTAATGAGAATGATAAGAGCACAGAGGCCAGAATGTGGTTGGCATAAGAGAAGGTCCTACACTAGCCTAGTTAAGTGAGTTGAAATGTTCTGTGGAGATGCTGTAGAAATATGAGAAGGTAAGGTCTCTGTACACATTCTGGCCTCTGTGCTCCTATCATTCTCATTACCTGGGATATCTTCTTTCCACCTGACATTTTCCTCTCTGCCATCTGTAGATATTCAACACTTTTCATGATTTTCTTTGTACCTCATTATCATGATTGACAAAGCCTATGTTGGGAAACACCACCATAGCTGCATGTAAACAGAGTTTCTTATGCTTCTCAGAAATTCAGCTCTAAACCTCCTCATTTATCTTTTGCTCAGGAAATCAAGTTGGATTATGAATGAGAATGTAGTTATTATACACCATAGATTCAATCTATTGTTTTCAATGAAACAACTGGCAAGGTTTTGTAAATTATGTTTAGCAGCAAATTATTTATAGCCCACATCATAAGTAGTGTATCATGACATTGGTTGGTTGAAAAGCACTGACCCAGTCAAATTCAATCCTGCTTATTTATCAAGGCCCAAGTCAGACCCACTGTAATTCAGAGCATATACATTCATTTGTGTATTCATTCACTGAAGAGTTATTCATTGCCTAGACCAGACACTGTACAAGGTATTGGGGCTATAAAGACAGATGGAAAAAGTCCACATTCTCAACATGAGCAGGCTGCACTCCCGAGTTCTTCTTTTGTGACAGATACTTCTAAAACTTTTGAATTGAGCTTATAAGAAACCTCAGAATCCTTCTGAACACAGATCTTCAAGCAATTACTAGCAATCTATTAGATAGAGCTTAGAGATACATATTTCCACTATAGCTTAACAGACAGACATGTAAATAAATAATCGGTAAAATATCAGTTGTAGAGTCAGATAAATATTATAAGAGCAAAAATTTAACGCCTACTCATTAATTTAAAATGTACAATTTTCATAGAGCACCACTGGCTTCTGTGTGAGAGTCAAAGAAATAGTCTCTGACTAGAAGGAATGAAGAATTTAGAAAGGGAGATAAAATGCATACCCGAACAACAGGAGTACAAAATGAATATCCTTACAGATAGAGTCTCCATACATTACTTCCATTTTCTCTTTTCCAAGTCATTATTTAACCCTACTGCACTCTGACTTCTGACTTACACCTGGATCTCAGTCTTCCTGGCACCAGCAATCACCTCCTAATTTCCAGGGACAAAGAACTCTTTAAATCCTGCATTTTATTTGATCCTTTTCATAGAATTTAATATTGTGGATTATGCTCTTCTTGAAAATGGCTCCTCTGTTTCTAAACACTGTACTTCTGGTTTCCCTCTTACCTCTCTGACAATTTCCATTCAAACATGTTTTGTATTTTTCCTTCTTCTACTTCTGATATTTGTTGTTCTTCACGATCCTCCAGTCTCCTCCCCCTCCTCTTGAAATATTATACTTGGTGTATTTTCTCCAGTGTCAGGGTGGCTACACTGAGTAACTCCAGTAGACACCATTCATTTCACAGTCTAAGTGAGTGATGTCTCTAGCATTGTACAGGGCACAATCTGCATGGCTGAACACAGACTAGCAATATATCTCTGGTCTAGGGACTCCAGTCTTCTTTCCTGATTTCTTGTCTCTGGTTGATTTCATCAGTTGCATGAAGTAGCCACATGTTTAATTTTACCTGTATAATCACACTCAAACCTCTATCTCCAGTCCTACAAACTCCAAAGTTCCAGATTTGTGTTTCTAGTTTTCTATCAGACATCTCTACCTGAAGTTGTAGAGGTTCCCATTTAGATCACGTTCCAAGCTGTACCCATCATCTAAGTCTTCACACCTGATTCCCATACTCTATTACTATTTTAGCTATGAATGTCATCATTTAGCTATGAGGACCCTTTATTCCTCAAGCTAGAAGTTTAGGAGCCAGCTTTGACTTCTCCCATTCTCTCCATCCAAATCCAATCAATCATTATGTCTTGTCAAGTCTAATTCTGAAATCTTTCAAATCTGTCACTTCTTACCCATTCCTCCATATTTTTATATATAGAACACAAGTGGCCTTCTCCACCTTTCATGTGAGTCAATCTAGCCTTAATGAGCCTCGATGTCACTAATTTTTTATGCCTATCCACTTTTTTGATTATTCTCACTATTTTCTGAAAACCTGTCTTTACTTCCATTGTTTTCTTTACCTGAGTGATGTTTCTTATCAGTCTTAACACAAATATAATTTCCAAGGTTCAATTCAAATGTTTCTCCCTTTAAAACTTTCACTGATCTTTTCCTAGTCTGATTCTCCTCCATAAAATATTATTACCAATTCTCTTCTTCTGGTTCCCATGGTGTTTTATTCATGTTACTAGTAAACCTTTGCTAATAATCACTACTTGCAAAACACTTGTTATTTTTTATTAGACAGTAAATTCCTTCAGGGCAGGAACCAGGAGTCTTATTCATCTATGTATCTTTAGAATATAAATAAGTGATTAACACATAGAAGATAATAAATTTGGGAGGGGATTAAACTGTACTCTTTTATTTTTTTAATTTAATTTAATTTTATTTTATTATTTTATTTTATTTTTTATTTTTTTAGAGAGAGAGAGCATGCATGCAAGTGGGGGTGGGGAGGGCAGAGAAAGAGGGAGAGAGAGAATCTTAAGCAGACTCCATGCCCAGCGCAGGGCCTGATGCAGGGCTCCATCTCACCCTGAGATCATGACCTGAACCCAAATCAAGAATCAGATGCTTAAGCAACTGAGCCACCCAAGTACCCCTGAACTATATTCTTAACATTTAAAGACCTGAACAGTTTTGTTTTATTTTTTATAGTACTAGGAAATTCTCATCAACCCCCTTCAAAAAACAAAACAAAACAAAACAAAAAAACCCCATACATATTTTAATGCAAAATGTTTGGGAATGCTATTTATGAAAGTAAGGGGAAATTGAAAAAAAAATAAAATTCATGTATAGTTCCTGAAACTCACAACTGCCATTAAGCGACAGTGATTTGAGGTAGGTGTCACTTATTTTGTCTATTTGCGACTCTTAATAATTATAAGGACAGAAAGGTGATTTTGACTCCTGTAACTTTACTTGCTTCTATTTTATACTCTCTTCTGCTTGGCTCCACAATTTTGAAAATGCAGGACTCAATAAACACAACTTATGCCTTAAATATACCTTTTAATGAATAAGTAATATTTCTGAACATACACATACTTTGTCAATCCAGCCTTTTATTTTGTTCCTGAAAATGGATCAGGAAAAATGGATCATCTATCAATTCCAGGTGTTTCTAGAGCAGAATGCTTTTCTTCTGCTAAGTCTAGACTTGCCCTCATTCCGCTTGTCCAATTCTGCTCCTTGAACTTTCAGCCTTCCTCAACTCTACTTTTGCTTGTCTCAGTCTTCAACTTGGTTCAGTTCTCATTCTATGTTTAAGCAATATTTATATCTTCCACAGTTGCTTTCTTTCATTTGGTTTATGCAAGTAGAGTTCAAGGAGCAGTAGAAGAAAGATTGAAGTGAGATGTCTCTAGCTTAGGGCACAAGGTAGAGGGGAGAAACGTGGAGAGTGGATCTGGAGGAGCAAATGGGAGGTGGGCAGCATAGCTAGTTTGAAGGACCCAAGGAGGCCAGCATGTCTGGACTTTAGTGAGTAAATGGGAAAACAGCAGGAAATGAGAACAGTGAGATACAGTGCCAGATCATATAGGGCCTTGTATCCATAACACGGATGTTGTAGTTTCTTCTGAGTGATGTAAGAAGCCATGGCATGTTTCTGAGCAGAGGAGACACCAAGGATACAAACAGGAAGACCATTTGGGAACTACTGCAATAATCCAAGTGAGAGATGATGGTGACTTGGACTAGAGAAATTGTGGACAGGGTGGTATGACTAGGGTCAGACTCTGCATGCATTTGGAAAGGAGAACTGTCATAGTTTACTTATATTGATTGTGAGAGATAGAGAGGATCATCAAGGAGGACTCCAGAGTTGGTGACAGATAGAATAGAGTTGCCATTTATCAAGATGGGAAAGACTTCAGAAGGAGTAAGTTTCAGAAGGCACTTAGGCATCTAGATAGAGATGTCATATGGGAACTTGAAGGAAGTTGGATCTAGGGATATAACATTGTCATTACTCAGAAATAGAAGTTATATAAAGCTATGGGACCAGGTATGATCAGCCAAGAATTAAGTATAACTGAATAACAGTACCCTAGCACTGACTCCTAGCTAATTCTAGCATTTAATTTTTGGTAATGCAGGGAGCATCTGGCAAAGAACACTGAGAAGAATATGTTATCAGAAGGATTGCACTGTGCATTGAGTATAATTGGATGGTATAAGCTGAAAACAATTTGAGTTAAAAAAAAAAGCCTACACTAATAGTGAGATAAAATCAGAATATCAGAGTCATTGATATATTTCATTATCGTGGGAAAATTTAAAAGGGGCAGAAATAAAGCTGATGACATTTGGGCGGTGATTAAGACATAACTTTGGTATTATTATTTTTGAATAATATACTCAAGTTAGTTGTTTGATTATTCAACACTTTTTATCTAATTTTTGAAAAAACAGTCTGATCAAGAAAATATCTTGAACATAACCTGACCCCAAAACTGTATGTATTTAATTTTACTTACTAATTAATTTGCTTTCATATTACCTACCACCTTTGACAATAGGAAACTATTTGGAGGGCTAGTTCTTTTTTTTTTTTTTTCTTAAAGATTTTATTTATGTATTTGACAGAGAGATAGCGACAGCAGGAACACAAGCAGGGGGAGTTGGAGAGGAAGGAGTAGGCTTCCCGTATAGCAGGGAGCCCAATGCGGGGCTCGATCCCAGGACCCTGGGATCATGACCTGAGCCAAAGGCAGACACATAATGACTGAGCTACCCAGGCGCCCCTGGAAGACTAGTTCTAAAATTGTCCACGTGTATCCTCGAAACAGAATAAAGGTTGCAAAGATGTTTTCTTGTAAGTAACAAAGAGCATTTATGAGATTCTGCCACTTTCCAGGATATGACGGCAGAATAATGGCCTTCAAAGATATTCACACTGTACTCCTAGGAACCTATGAATATGCTACCTTACATATGACAAAAGAGACTTTTAGGAAATGAATAAGTTAAGGACTTTGAGATGGGGGGGGATATCCTGAATTATCCGGGTGAACTCAATATAGTCATTATGAGTCCTTAAAAATCAGAGAACTTTCCTGGCTATGGTCAGAGAGATGTAAACTTGCTGACTTTGAAGGAAAACCCCACGTTGGGCTCCATGCTGGGTATGGAGCCCAATTAAACCAACCAACCAACAAACAAGCTTGCTGACTTTGAACACAGAAAAAGTGGGTCCTGAGTCAAGAAATGTGGGTGGTCTCTAGAAGCTGGAAAATGGTAGGAAATAGATTCTTTCCTAGAGTCTTCAGAAAGGTATAAAGCCTTACCAACACCTTGATTTTATCCTAATGAGGTCTTTGTCCAACTTTTAACCTAGAGAAATGTAGGATAATTAATTTGCATCATCTTAAGTCATGAAGTTGGTGGCAATTTGTTATAGCTGTGATAGGAAAACTAATACATAATGTCATGATTTAAAAAAATTAAAATGCCATTGAATTATGCCATTTGAATGAAGAAACAACCACAATGGTGGATTTTAAGACTTTCTAAAAATTGAGAAGCAGTTTCCTTCCTCATATTCAAGTGCAGATGTGTATGCATCAGCCTGAACTCATTCACTATACCCTACTGTCCTGAGACAGAGCTACTTATCTTGTAGATGAAGGAACAGAAGCTCAAAGATTAAATGCATTCATAAAATCACCCAACTAATCAGAATGTTCCCAGTCCTAAAACCCATCTGCATCCCACCCCAGCACATTGCCTTAGGCTTTCAATATTCCCTTGTCCATATATGCTTATAAAATTCAAATAAGCCTGGAAGTAGAATGGTTATTCACAATTTCCTTTTGACTGCCTGATTTCCTTTTGGCCTTCCGCAGTTCGGAAGTGGGTAAATTTCATGGTCATCTTAACACGAGAAAGGAACAAACCAGTATAGCCTAATCACAGTTGCCTGCTGAAGTCAAACAAAATTGTTTGGCTTCTGAAAGTTTCTGCATTTCACAAGCAAAAAATTTTAAGGAAAGAGCAAAACCAGTGATTTGTTGTTAAAAAAGAAAGTACATATCAATCATGTTGAAAGATGACAATCGAATCTCTCTTCTGTGTTTCCTGTCCCTTTATTTTTTTGCCAGCGGGGAAGGGGAAATGATCAGGGCATCAGATGTAAGTTGCTCATAAAACTAATTAACAGTCCTTTGGAGAGCTGTACTAGCCTCTGTCTTCTGTCCAGTTACTGGCAGGAAGCTGGGTGACCAGGTGGTTTTCTGGTGCTACCCCTTTGCCAAGGGCTGCTGGAACTTGGAAAAGGGCTTTAACTCCTCTCTTCTAGATCCTAAACCTCTCAACCCAGGTTTCTTTTAGTCCCCTAAGCCTCCTTCCCAAGGCTAGGTTTGATCATGGAGAATCTAGTATAAGGCAGCACATTAATACTACCTCTTGAGTTCTCAGGTTCAAATTCAGTAAGTTGTATTGCAACCTGGCTATCTTGCTTTTGCAGTAAGAAGCCTAGCTCATTTTTATTAATGGATAATGGACTTACCTAGGAGATGTTTGAGGAATTGCAAAGATCAAGTCAGAGTCCTTCTCTCTTGGTTGTGTCTTACTGTTCTCCTTGGTGGAAGTGGCTTGTATTTCATTGCAGGCAGAGCCCTGAAGGACTGTTAATTTCCTGTATCTAACGAGCATCTAAAGCTCAACGAAAGAAGTAGCTGGGAGTGAGGCATTTGATAGTAAGGAAGTGAGAATATTTGTTTGTTTGGGCTATGAGGCAAGTTAAAAAATGGAGGCTTTTGTTTTCTGAAACCATGATGAGCCGCTCTGGTTTCATGTCGAACATCAGGGTTCCATGCAGGATGTAAACATTTCCCGCTGGCCAAGTCTGTTCCTATAGTGGTAACCCCATAGGTTCTGTGCTACTTTCACAGTAATTGTGCCAAGAGTTCCTGTAGTCAACAGGGGAGGTTAGAAGTCAGTCTGGCTTCGCAGCTGTTTTGGTAAGAATTGGCTTTCCAGCCGCTCTGGAAACGTGCAGTGGCGCTCCTCTCATTAATCAATGGTTATCATCTTCCGGGGACATTGTGGAGTTGTCTGGAAGAAGCTGGTAACATGCCTCTCTGTGTACATATATAGTGGTGGGGTGTGTAGGGGTACTCATGGACATAAATTTTAAGAGGGCCATTATTGAGTATAAGGTCACTATAGAGTTTCATTTTATAATTTGTGCAGGCACACGTTAGGGTGAAAGTGAACAGGAACTGAACGTTTAAACGGCGAGTCTTATTTTCCCCTGACTTACAGGGTAAGTTTAGAAATGGTTTATCTTCATTTTGATCACTCTCAATTTGGCACTGGTTCCCGACACTTTAGTCTTCATTTTCTCATTTCTCCAGTCTCTCTTTCAAATAGTTATTGATTTATAAACAAATAGGTAAGTGCAAGGAAGATGGAGAGATTTTGATTGAAAGCAATCCTGTGGTGAAAAGAAGAAACATTTTGCCTTTAGAGAAACCCCCTCTAATGGAGCTGTTTAATGGGTTTGGGTTTTCGTACTTCAGGTCTTAAATGGGGGCTCTGTCCATTCCCTTACAGTTTCCCTAACTTGTGCCCAACGGATAGTATGAGCTGTCTTTGATGAACCCACTTTAGAGCTTGCTCTGTGATCTAGATCACAGAGTTGACTTTGAGAATTATGTTCTCTCCCTTGATAAAGGTAGCCAGAAACGGCAGAACAAAAGTAGGAGATTTTAAAAGTACTTGAAAGAGAAGATATCCCATGGGCTTTTCTGCCTAATAAGGTGTGCTCTGCACATCTCTTCTCAGGAGACAGAAGAGAGCTTTAAAAAGAGGATAGGGTATAGATATCACCAATATTTTAGAGATACCATGACATTCTAAGGATAGACAAAAACAGATTTTTTTTTAACTGTAATGGGACGCACAATATAAATGGTGAAAGTTGCATTTTTTTCAGGATGAATTATCCAAGTCCCTTGATTTTTCTGGAAGAACAGACATGAGAAGATGTGTGTACAGGAGCCTTTTTAGAGAAGTAAACCTGATAAAGCAGCTTCAGGGTATTCTCTCCTACTATCCTTACCCAAAAAATGAATGAGGAACAAAATATGTAGTTGTGTCCGCACAGATGAGGGTTTTTAACAAGAGATAATAAGATTAAAATCTTCCATCAAAAAAGTTTTTAAATCGACAGTCATTCAACATATATGCTAAAACATCCTGTGTGTTATAGTCATCGATGAATATTGCTGAAGATGAATCTTCCCTGGGTCTAAAAGGCATAGTTGTTTGTAAATAACATTTCTCGTTCATGGCAAAAAAATGTAAGTCCCTTGCCTTGATATAAAGTTTAACATCTGACGATATGATAGCCCCTAGTTACATGTGACTACTGAACATTAGAAATGTGGCTAGTCTGAATTGAGATATGCCATAAATCTAAAATACACATAGGATTTCAAATTGCAAAAAAATGTAGAAAATAATATTTTTATATGGATTACATGTTACAATGGCAATAATTTGGATATATTGGGTTAATACAAATATTATTAAAATGAATTTGTTTCACTTTTTAACTGGGTTATTAGATAATTTAATTTAAAATTACAGGGGTAGCTCACATGACCCTTCTACTGAGCAGCCCTGACCTAGAGGCCAGTCCTGAATATTTGTATCTCTACAACATCATGCACTGAAGTGGCTTTAAAAAAATAAAGGAAACAAAAGAAATTTCAAACCCATGGGCGCCTGGGTGGCTCAGTTGGTTAAGCGACTGCCTTCGGCTCAGGTCATGATCCTGGAGTCCCGGGATCGAGTCCCGCATCGGGCTCCTTGCTCAGCAGGGAGTCTGCTTCTCCCTCTGACCCTCCTCCCTCTCATGCTCTCTGTCTCTCATTCTCTCTCTCTCAAATAAATAAAAATAAAATCTTTAAAATTAAAAAAAAAAAAGAAATTTCAAACCCTAAGGATGAAACAAAGATGAATAGAGTTTAACTTGGATATGTGGGGAAGAAAGTCAAGAGAGAAGTGGGAGAATAGAGTTAGGGGATCCAAAAGATTGGCACCATCAGGGAACAGGGGAAGATGATGAAACACGAATGTAAAATATCAAGAATACCACAGCACACACACACACACACAAACACACACAGACACTCGACACACAGGACTGCCATCCTCATGCTTTGTCGCCCTGGTCCACCTGTCCATCTCTTCCTTGATTTCCAGCCAGATTCATCAAGGTCAGGAATTTTTGCACCTTTGCTCATGAAATGTCTTCCTGCAACTTTCGGTGGGGACTCACTTGAATGATATAAGCTGTTATTATTAAATACATCTCCAGCTTCTTATATCTACTGAAGTGGTCACTGCCTATGTGTTCATTATTCTTCTCTGTTGGTTTCTTCCAGATGCTGTGTATCAGCCAAAAAAATCCAAGTCTGAAACATCAAAGTAATGTGACAAATCTATAGTCTCATATCTTATCCCAGTCTGAACCTTCAAAGTTATAGGAAAGAAATAGAATAAAAATTGATTCTACAAAGATACTGAAGTCCTCATCTATCCTTACATGGTCAGGATAATAAAAATATATATACCATCCAAATATAAATTTCCATGGCTCCTCTGGCCTTGGATGAGAGAAAAAGCATAGTTTTCAGTTTTATGGATCTCCTCACCTTCACGAGCACCAATACCGAGGAAATTAAACAATTAATCTTTTAATTGTACAGCAATGTCAGTCAGTGGAGTAAACACAGCTCATTCCACTCATGCTCAATGAAAGTTATCTACTGTGAAGGATTAGCTGCCACGTTCAACAATAACGAAGCCCTTGTTTTCCCATAAAGAGGTTAATTGGCTTCAGAGAAAATACATGTACAGAGCACATAGGCCTAATATTGGTTTTGCAAAGGCCCTGTGCGAGGGAAGTTAATGTTTCCTGTTTATTAGCTGTTTTACAACAATCTGCCCTTGACCAATAATTATGCTTACATAGCTGATGCTAATACGTGTCAGCATAATAGCTACTTAACGTGTCCTCTCCACCTTTTTGCAGTTGAGTTTGTCATCATTCCACATGGTCCTTAGTGTCTGTTCTTTGGGCCTCTCTTTCTTTCTTTCTTTCTTTCTTTCTTTCTTTCTTTCTTTCTTTCTTTCTTTCTTTCTTTCTTTCTTTCTTTCTTTCTTTCTTTCTTTCTTTCTTTCTTTCTTCTTTCTTTCCTTTCCTTTCCTTCTTTCTTTCTTTCAAGTAATCATCTGTTCTGTAGGTTTAACTACATGATTAAAAACTAGAAAAACAGAAGTCGGGGATACTTTCTAGACCCCAAAAATTTTCCAAGGAAATTCACTAGGTGACCTACACCTATCCATTGGGGAGGCGTTTCTGGAATTTTCATAGCATACAAATCACCGGGGGATGGAGGGGGGTTCTTGTTAAACTGAAGATTTGGACTCCATAAGTCTGGGGAAGGGCCTGATGATCCACATTTCCAACAGCCCCCCAGTGATGCTGATGACATTGGTTCATGGAATAAAATTTGAGTAGCAAGGCATTGTGTTCCTTGGGGCCGCAGTCATCATAATTACTCACTGATGTTTACTGAAATCCGAAGCAAGTTATTATTTTCCAGATAGCAACCATGCTTTCTATTTCCCTTGAACAAGCTTATAAAGCTTGCATATAGTGTGACTCTGAACATAGAAATCTCTCTATTAATTTTGTGAAAGAATTTTGATCATCAGATGATAATTTACTTAGACCTGTTTTGTCCATGAAGATACTCAAAATCACTCGTACCAGTGTTAAAAACAAGAAACCAGGTCCCAAATGGAGTTACTTATACTAAGCCCCACATCACCAAACTGAGACTTAGCTAATTATAGTTTCAGTGCTCCCAGAAATGGAATCCTGCATCAGCCAATCAGGACTCACTTGATCAGCACTAGTTAGGTAATCTGTGTGTTAGACTCTTGCTATTCCTTAAAGCAAAGTAATCTTGCAACAACCAACTCGTTTTATGGCCTAATGTAACTTCCTGGTTCCTGTTCCCATCTGCCCATAGAAGTCTTTAATTTTGTGCAGCAACTCCTTTCTATCTGCTAGATTGGATGCTGCCCAATTTGAATCAATTTTTGCTCAAACAAACCTTTAAAATTTTTAATATGCCTCAATTTATCTTTTAACAGTAGTGTGTATTGAAATAGAAATTTAGGGAAAATAAATTTGTTAACTCCTTAACTTTCAGCCTTTCAAAACTTACCTTCAATTATCTTACTGTCCCATAGAATATATATTCCAGTTTGCTCAGCTCACCTCATTAAGGGGGCATGCTAACTAGGTTTCACACAGTTCTTTAAAAATCATCCTCTATCATAAAACGGGCACATAAAGTTCATTGAAGGGGGGGAGAATCAGGAACAGTAACAATCTCTGAGACTTTGAACTTTAAGTAGAAGAGAGTACTCCCCCTCATTCAAGATTTTTGATGGCTTTGGGAAATGTTCATACTGGGTTCTAAAAAAAAAAAAAATGATGATCAGGATAAAGAGGCTATATAAAAATAGACTGAAGGACAATCACCAGGCTGTTTTCATTTCACCATGCAAGTTTTCAGCGAAAGCTCTAAACTAGCAACTTTTCAATTAAATCCAATCTGTCATGATGGGGAAAACAGTGTAGCCGACAGGCCCTGCAAAGAGATTTGGCTGTGAGTGGCCAAGTTAGCACTTTTCACTGAAAATAAGCTATATTTGTTTAAGCCATTGCTTAAATAGCGCTGCATATTTTTATTCCTTTGTAGGCATTGATGCCATTAATTTACACAGTACACAATTAGGCACTGCAAGCTGAGTATTGGAATCTCCACTTTTCAGTCTTTCTTGTGGCTCTGAGTTTGCCTTGGTGGCAGTAAAGCAGAATGATAAAATATTCTCTTCTTCCCCTCCTGCTCTCTCTACCACGTTGGGAGAAATCTTTGTCCTTGAGAATGTTAAGTGTCCAAATCATCCCAGTGCCCAGTTCATGGTCAGTGCTTGAAGGGAACAGTTTGAGACAGTGGGAGCCTCTTAAACCATCCCACCACAAATCTATTACTATATATAAAGACAGGAAATAACACATCCCTCCCTGCTTCAAACTCTAGTGACGCAACACCATTATTGTAGTATAAAGTACCTTCTTTTCAAGGTTGTTCTTGAAAGCTGTGGAATTATACCTTTCGAGAGATTTTGCATTATTAACAAGGTTTGTATTATAAAAAAACATAGCGGTCGTAAACCAATGGCATCAATATCTCCTGGAACTAGACATTAGCTGTGTTTGGTTAGAGACATTCTTATTTGTATTGGTCTGATAATCGGGACCTTTCTCTGCTCATCACACTTCAGCAATTTGGATTGGCTGTACCATTAGTTAAGTAGCATGGAGTACCAGGACCCAGTCCCGGGGGCATGCCACTCATCTCCTGTCCTTCTTCGCCTCCCCCTCTTCTCTCTCTGTCTCTCTGTCTTTCTCTTCCTCTTATTGTGATTTCATTGGCCTGAGCTTCTCTGGTAAATAAGGCTGCACACAAACCTAAGCTTGCAGGTAGAACTCACTTCCTTTCACTTTCATTTACTCAGTGTAATGTGATCAGCCTTAGGAGGGGCGGGAGCCTACATACTAATATTTTACTGAGGGCAGTGGCCCTGCATTCCTTCAACGGCTGGATGTCCCTTGATTTAATTCAGAAGTGAAGCAGAGGCTTGCCTCCCTTCCATTTATGGGTTTTCAGCTTCAGGAAATTCTTTAAGTCAACAAGCTTTTCTGGGGCGCCTGGGTGGCTCAGTTGGTTAAGTGTCTGCCTTCGGTTCAGGTCATGATCCTGGAGTCCCGGGATCGAGTCCCACGTCGGGCTCCCTGCTTGGCGGGGAGTCTGCTTCTCCCTCTAACCCTTCCCCCTCTTGCGCTCTCTCTCACTCTCTCTCTCTCTAATAAATAAATTAAAAAAAAAAAAAGAAGTCAACAAGCTTTTCTTACTGTTCATGTGCTGATAATAGAGTGTGTATCTGTTGAAAGTTTAAATTTCCATTATGGGACTCTCAGTGTGTGCTCTCAATCCGTTGTGCTCGGACAATGACTGGAATTTTTATAAATAAAATTGTGACCAGCTAGCCCAAGTGGATGAACTCCACTCTTTGGAACACAATGTAGCTTGTAAGTTAAATGCCTGACTAGCGCAGAGAGAAGAAAGAGAACTTCACGTTGGTGGTGCTGAATTTTGTTAGAGAACAAACAGGTTACCTCAGCAAGGCTGACTTGAGCTCCACTATAAACGTGCAAAACGAGGAAATTGCAAGATTTGGGGGTATACTTCCTATAAGGCGCCAGAAGGTCTATTTCAAGAAACTAACATAATAGTGGGTGATGCTAAATGCTACTGAGGAACTTGCAATAGTTGGCACATATGGACTGACTGTGTGGCAGCATATATAAATATTTTATTTGCTAATTGTAGTCAGTTATCAGATTGCACATGAACAGACAGAACGACGTATGAGAAGTTCCAAGAACACTGTGTAACAGGACATACAGCTGAGATATAGTTTTCTCACACTTGGCGAGCATTCCAGCTCAGCAAACACAACTTTTTCTTTATTCTTTAATTAAGATTAAAATATTTAAAAATCACCAAACTGAGAAAATCATGTTATTGTCGTGTTCAAAGACCAGTGCCAAATAGAAACTTAAAAACTGGGGCTTAAAAGTCATCTGTCTCACAAGTGGCTTGATGTTATTTGGACTCAGCTGGCAGCTCAACATCTGACTTCCCCCAGACTAGGTACTCAATACCTTTCATTTTTATTTTGGAGTTTAACTGATGAGCTAGTTAGAAAGGAGACAAAATGGAAAGCAAAATCATCATTTAGAAAATTACAAAACCTCTGAAACTCAAACAATTAAGTCAACTGTTTATGATTTTTGAAGCAAAAATAAAAGGATTAGAAATGTTTAGAACTGGAAGGGAAGGGACCATAAAAATAATTTAATAATCTCCTCTTTTATAGAGGATTTATACATAAATCCCTTATAGATAAAGTGTCCTCTGCAAAATCGTGAGTCTCGATTGTCAGCGCCAGGACTAGAATCCCCACTTTCCAGCTTGTTATAGTGTCCTGGTATTAGGAGACGCTTTTAGTTTGTCTTTAAGATATAATTTGGGAGACAGAGTAGTTGAGTGAAACGAGTCTGGGTTTTTGAATCAGTGATAATTCGAGTTTAAATTCTAATTTAGTCTCATTTTCTTCATCTAAAGAACAAACATTACATCTCATTTCCAGGTTAGCCATGAAGTGTGTATTCTGCCCCAAACCTAAGAAGTTCAGATAATGGTAGCTCTTACTGATGCTCTTATATCCTCAAGGCCTGGGCACTTTCCATGCACTCAGTAAACATTTGTCAATTAAGCGAACAAATGAAGGAATCAATGAATTAATGACAGAACACATAAGAATGAGTAGGGGTATGAATGACCACAGTAAGAATTGCCGCTAAAAGATAAATGAAGAAGAAACCTGTGAATATTTTCTTGGGGTTCTTTCAATCTATTAGGAATGCTTTGTTTCCTCTTTGATGTCACTCATTCATCAAGTTTGTTCTTTTGGCTTCCAGAGCACTTGAAAACATGACCCAGAAAATTGAAAATCAAAATGCATTAAATCACTCAAAAATGTATATCAGCTCAGGGCAACCTAAACAGGAAAATCTAATTGAACACCTATCCAAACAGCCGCTTGTCAGCCTTCCTTGCACCAACGTTCCAAATTCAAGCAGAAACCTCTCTTAGGAATGGGCCGACTTCAATTTACCAAGTAGTGAAGGACAACATGGCCCTGTGCCTGGGTATTCTTTTTTAATTTTTGAAATTAACATATACAAAATTATCCTTGTACCATTTCAACAACTCACTGAATTAGCCTGCCTATAGTTGCAGTCTTCAATATTAACTTTGCTCAAGTGTCCTTAACACCAGAAGAACAAAGAGAACAAGGAGAGGTCAGCAGTTCCCTGTGGAAATGCTTAAAAGAAACAGTATCCCTTATGTTCCTAAGACACTGAACTTTTACTAGGAGAGGTCAGGATGAGGCAGCTGAGTGATGGTAAACCCTTGTTCTGCTGAGCTCTCCAGCTCGTGCCATTCTCTAGCGAGTAATGTATGCAGAGGACCTTGTGTGGAAGGGATTTTTTTTTTTTTTTTTTTTTTATTTTGAAAGGATCTAGTCTGAAGATGGGAAAGATGTTAAATATTCTAATACTCTTTTAGCTCTCCAATTTTTTTTAAAGCAAAGAAATTATAGGCAGGATGAAATGCCATAGAGCAAATCTGTATGGAAATTTGTATAAAAGATTTAAAATCCATTGATCCTTTTCTATCATAGAAGAAATACTTGCACATTAAAAAAAAAAATAGGAATGAGAGGAACAAATATAAAGCACAGTGGGGAAAAAAGTCCCCGTACTCTAGTCCATTGACATAAAATCAGTCTTGGTGATTGTTTTTTTTTTTTTTTTTTGGTGGGGGGTCACTTTTTAAAAAAAAACAACGTTAAAGAGGCATAATTTGTATACAGTAAAATGCACCCCTTCTAAGTGTACAATTCAATGAGTTTTGAGAAACATATGCACCAAAGCAAACTCCACCGAGTCAAAAAGGTCCCTTGGGTTTCTTGGAATTCAACTCCACACACCCATCCTGGCCCTAGGCAATCACCAATGTGGGTTTCTGTTATAAACTAGTTTCCCTTTTGTAGAATTTCATATAAATAGAATCATACAGTACATATTTCTTAAGTATGCTTCTTTTATTCAGCATGTTTTTGATATTCACTTATGTTGTAGCAAACATCAGAGATACGTTCCTTCTTGCTTCTGAGAAGTATTCCATGGCACGGACATACGACAGTATGTTTATTCACCTCCTGATAGACTTTTGGTTTTTAGTTTCCTATTCCAAACATTCATCACAAGTCTTCATGTAGATACGTGTTTTCATTTCTTTTGGATAAATACCTAGGAGCGGAGTTGCAGGGTTGTATGATAATGGATGTTTAACCTTATTAAAAAAAAAACCTGCCAAATTGTTTTTCAAATTGTAAATTATACTTTTCCTATAATGATGATAATGGTTTCAGTTATTCTATATCCTTGGCAACATTTGGTACTGCCATTATTTTGATGTTAGCTATTCTATTAGATGGATAGTATTTTATTGCTGCTTTTTAATTTGCATTTCCCTGATGACTAATGATGTTGAGCATCTTTTCATGTGCTTATTGGCCATTTGTACATTTTCATTTGTGAGTTTTAAGTTCAAAACTTTTTTTCATTTTAAAAATTTTTTGTCTTATTGAGTTGCAAGAGTTCTTAATGTATTCTGGATATAAGTTATTTGTCAGAAATATGTATTGTTAATATTTTCTTCCAATCTGCAGCTTGCCTTTCGATTTCTAAATGGTGTCTTTCAAAGACCAAGTTTTTAATTTGATGAAGTCTAATTCATCATTTTTTTTCCGCTTAAGACTCATGTTCTTCGTGTCCTAAGAATTTTTGCTTACCCAAGGATATAAAGTTTGTGTGTCCCATATTTATTCTAGAAGTTTTGGCAAAAACTCTTAAGCAACACTTTAGCTATAGCTCTTAAAATTTGATGTTTTCTTTTCATTTATATTCAATTTTCAAGCTTAATTTCTCCTTTGACTCGTGGCTTCTGTAATAGTGAGTTTTCAGGTCTCCAGATATTTGGAGATAATTCCAGAGATTTTTTTTCATCTAGATTTCTAGTTTAATTTTGTTGTTGTTGGAGAATACACTCCATATGGTATCAACCATTAGAATATTAAGACATTTTATGGCCCTATATATGATATATTTGGTGAATGCTATCCTAGAAGGAAGAGGCTAAGAGAAACAGAGAAATCTCAATATTTCTTTAACTTCACAGGATGTTTACTTGTTTCAATCCTAAATACCAGTTATCAAATAACAGAGCATGAAATCAAAATTTCTTCAGAAGCACACATAATAATTTTAGGAATAAGAAATTGATCTATAAATAACATCACATGATAAATATTTGGAGATTTATCTCGTTATAATTTCAAGAAATCAACAAAATTAACTTCACTATGTCTAATCTCATATTCAAATTTATTGACTATTTTTCTGTAGAATATATAATTTCATTCCCACATCTTTAAATAATATTACTTTACCAAGTAACGTGTCTTTCCTATAACTCTTTTTAAAAAGTGTTCTGAATGTTTGGCAGAAAATTTAGACATATAAGCCCAAGAGGAAGCTAATCTAACCAGAAAAGTTGGGAGTTGGCCAAATATGTTTACTTCATATAATCTGCACTAAGATTCTTTCCTTGTCAAGAAAAATTTTTAGGAAAATCATCAATCATGTAACTGAAAATTCTTACCTCACCAAAATGACCTAAAAGTAACAACAATCTGAAGTTGAGGGAGCATTCTATTAGATTAGGATGAAATGGGAAGACAATAGGAAATGATGAATAGTAAACGAAAGGATATTTTTTCTGGAGCAGATTGGAGTCCTCAGTACCCTAGAGGACTGACAGAACAACAAAACAGTATGCTAACCAAAACCATAGGTGACCACCATGGGAGATGGGATGAAGCAGTGGAGCAGAAGAGGAAGTGTGAGTGCTATGTTAGGAGAGGAACAATCTTTGTCTGGGCTTGGGAACCCACCACACCTCGTCTGTTTTTCCAGTGAGTCAATCAGTGATTCTTCTTCAAAATGTTGGTAGATTTTCCCCTCTTTGAATATTTCTTTGGAGTGTTCTATTGACTTCAAGCAATAATATCTGTTAGGAGTCAGCAATATTACAAGGCTTGTATGACAAGAGGGAAATGAGAAAGGACTTTGCTTTATTTTTAAATTCAAATTAGCTTCCTCAAACCACAGCTGGAGTAGATTATTTTTGACCTTTCTTTAAATCATAATTTATGTCTTTGCAAATCACCATCATCAAAGTTGTCAGGGCAGCAAGAAAAACGTTTCTGTTTTACATGGTGGAAGGCATGATGCCATGACGATGGTTTGCAATGATTTGGGGGCTTCTTTACTCATAGTTTTTTCAATACCTTCAAGCTGATCACAGTTATGTTTAACTGGCAAAATGCCTTGGTTTTATCATCTTTTACTCTTTTCTCTCCTGACTACCTGAGAATTCTAACTTTCTTTTTGTGGCCAACCCAAGTATCACAGAAAGTAATGCCTATGAAGCCAAGTGGCTTTTAATGCTACTTCTTTTCCGGGCACTGTTTTCTTTTAACCCTCACCACAACATCAGCAAACCCCTGTAACTGATGAGAAAAAAGTTCTAGATATATTGCATTAGGTACACAGTCATCTTGGATCCAGAGCCTATTTGACTCCAGTCAACACAAGATGTGACTAATTCAGTCTTTTCATTCACTCATTTGTTTACTCATTCATTCACATTGAGCTCTGTTGTAGGCTAGGCATTATTCAAGATATTCAAGGTATTCTGGGTGTATAAAGATGAATTAAAAAGCAGTCCTTTCCATCAAAAAGTTCACAATCTTTGATTAATTAAAATTTTTTAAAAAGTCAGCCTTGTTTGTGTGGTGAAATTACTTCCTCTTACCATTTAATATGCCTGAGTAGATTTATCGAAGTATGTTTTTTTAAAATTGTGCTCTCTTTTTGGCTTGCCTTTGCAACTAAGGGGAATAGTTACTTTTTAACGCTGGAGAGCAATTGTATCTAAGTCTTTGGATATTTAGTATGGGAATGGTTTCAAATAAATTTCATCATGTCTAGTTAAGCTAATAATTAGATGGATTGGAGAGACCTCAGAGCCATTTCCTTAAAAAAACAGAAAAAGAAAAGATGGGAAGTCAAATAAATAGCAGTTATAGTGTTTTTCAATCCACCAATCAGGTGGCCTAGAGTTGAAGTCATGAATTACTGTGTGGGATGATGTGGCACAAGAATCCAGGTGAGAGGACAAAAATAAAATCAAATCACTGTCCTTGATGTAGAAGGACTGTGTCCAAAGCCTTTATGGCAATATGGTGTTGAAAACTTAGAATACTCTGACCCATCAAGGTATTCCATCTGGATTTAGAGTCCCAGGCAAATGATGGAAGTCTTTTTTTTTTTTTTTAAAGATTTTATTTATTTATTTGACAGAGAGAGAGATAGCGAGAGCAGGAACACAAGCAGGGGGAGTGGGAGTGGGAGAGGGAGAAGCAGGCTTCCCGCGGAGCAGGGAGCCCGATGCAGGGCTCGATCCCAGGACCCTGGGATCATGACCTGACCTGAAGGCAGATGCTTAACCATCTGAGCCACCCAGGTGCCCCTATGGAAGTCTTCTGAACCTTCTAAATAACTCATCAAAATAACTTGAGTTCCAGGTCCTAAGAACTGGAAAGACCAACTAAAGAAAGGGTAAAGGAGACAGAAGAGAGTTTTCTCGGTCCCTTCTGGATGCATAGCTGATCGTAGCCTGATCATTTGAAACAAAGTATGCTTGTTTGTTTTTTTAACAGCTTTATTGAGATATAATTCACCTACCTGCAGTCTACTCATCTAAAATGTACAATTCAGTGGCTTTTAGTATATTCACAGAGTTATGCAACCAGAACCTCAATCACTTTTAGAACATTTTCATCACCACAAAAAGAAACCCAGCATCTCTTAGCCATTACTCCCCAATCCCTCCATATCCCCCAGCCTGAGTTAACCACCAATCTACTTTCTATCTCTATAGATTTGCTTATCATGGATGTTTCATATAAATGGTATCATAAAGTATGTGATCCTTTATGACTGGCTTCTTTCTCTTAGTATAATGTTTTCAAGTTTCATCCATGTTATAGCATGTATCAGTACTTCATTTCTTTTTGTTGCCAAATAATATTCCATTGTATGGATGTAACACATTTTATATATATTTTCATCATTGATGGACATTTGAGTTGTTTCCCCTCCTGGGCTATTATGAATATCGCTGCTATGAACATTCATGTACAAGGTTTTATGTGGTCACATATTTTCATTTCTCTTGGATATATACCTAGAATAAGATTGCTGGTTCATATGGTAATGCTATGTTTAACTTTTTAAGGAACTATCAGATTGCTTTCCAAAGTGGCTACACCATTTTACATTCCCAGAAGACACTTAGGAGGGTTCAAATCTCCACATCCTCACCAATTTGTTATTATCCATCTGTTTTTATTTTGTTTTGCTTTGTTTATTATAGTCATCCGAGTGAATGTAAAGTGCAATCTCATTGTGGTTTGGGTTTGCATTTCTATGATGGCTAATAATGTTGAGCATCTTTTCAGATGCTTATAAGCCATTGAATATCTTCTTTGGAGAAATGTCTTTTTAGATCTTTTGCCCATTTTTTAATTGGGGTATTTGAAAGCCTTTATGCTTTTCTTAGCCCCCTGTTTCTTCACAGAGCCCAGTCTACCCAAGTTTCAAAGAGCTTCAGGCTCCAGAATGGATGTTCAAACAGCATTCCCCTTTGTCTTAGAGTAGATTGGCTTATAAAATTTTACAGTAGAGATAATTTTATCAACCTATTAGCCTCCACATGTGTGTATAATTGATGGGACTTTGGTACACCCGAATAAATATTTTTAAGTAAGTTGTCTTATTTTCTAAATGAATTTTTCTAATTGACTCTATAGAATCCTCTCGCTGAGTACCACCCTCACTACCCTGTCCCCCAGGCCTTTGTACCTCGTCTCTGTGCATCTTCTGCTTGAAATGCTCTCCTCCTAGTGATATGCACACAGCTACCTCCTTCTTGCCATTTAGTTTTATGTCAGATGTCACCTTCTCAGAGGATCCTTAACTGACCACTCATCTAAATTTGACTCTCAACTCCCTCCCCTGTCATTTGCTATTACATTTCCAAGTTATAATATTACCATTATTATATTATAATAATATTATATATTATATGTTATATATTATATATAATATTATATATGTAATATAATATTATAGTATTACCATTATTTTCTTCAGAGCTTTATCATGATCTCTATATATTTATTTGTTTACTCCTTTATAGTCTCATTTCTCTTAAGAATGTGAAAGAACTGAATCCTCATCTTTTTTGTTAACCCTTCTATCTGTGGCACTGAGAACCTTGCCCTGGAGTTAAGAGATTCTCAATAAATAGCTGTTGAATCAAAGGCTCATTTGAGACCCAGAAATATTCATGTTAAATCTTGATTATAATGTGAGTTAATATAATATGAAAAAGTTTAGTCTTAAAGTCAGAAAAAAATTGAATACTGAATGTGAGAGTAAATGCTGCTATGTGTCAGGCATTTAGCAAAGTGCTTTATTTACATTATCTTTAAGTGGTTTATTTTAATTACCTTTTGGGAAAAATTTATATGGAATGCAGAACAGTGTCTATGATTTGAGATTTATTTCTATATTCTGACACTATCTTCGGAAAAGAGATGACTAATACTGGGATTTAGAATATGTGTTTTTAAGTCTCAGTTGCATTACCAACAAGCTTTTTTTGACTTTAAAGATACTTAACTTCTCCTTGCCTCAGTTTATACATCTGTCAAATGTCAATATCACGTATCTATCTGATCTATGGTTATTTTAGTGATAAAACAAGAGATTTGAAAATATAAAGGTACTGTGCAATTGTAGGGTACCACAATTTTTATTATTGTATATATTTATTTATTTAAAGAATCATGTAAACTTTCTTACCCATCTAAATTTCCTTGCATTTTAATCCTTGTTTTCTAAGATATGTGTAATTTATTCTTTCAAAAATTTTTAATGGAAATTTCTTAAATCGCAAAGGAACCCAATGTAAGATGTCCATGATTAATTAAGCACAATGGTGTAATAGAGTACTTTGGGATGGAGAGCTCTTTCATTTAATGACCCGACCTTAATATACAAGACAAAACATAGAGGGTTGACTTAACAAAATTCCTGCCTTCAAATTTCAAGTCTACTACTATATATATGTGTTAACATAAAAGGTGTCAGTTTCACTGGCCTGGTTGAAAATATCCTCCTCCTTGATACACTCTCAACATTTTGGTCCCCTGAATAAAGTTTCTTGTATAATTAAAATCTAGAGCTATAGAGCCAGTTGTCTTTTGTATTTTTACAAAATCTTTTTTTTTTTTTTTTTTTTTTAGTTTAAACATTTCATGGATTGAGCAGCACTCACCTTGCCATCACAATCTGCCTTTTGAGGAAAGAGGAAAAATTTCCACTTGTCCAGTGCTTTACAGCAATGCTCCTAGCCTCTCTCTGATTTGTTTACCTCCAAGACCACTGACGGTGGTTGAGAGAATCTTCTGTGGAATAATCCAACAACTGTGATGTGATGTGGGCCTGCCATGTAGAAGTCATTGTACTCAATGGTTCAGCTACCCTTTACATTTTCCAGAGTAACGAGGTGGAAAAAACAAAAAAAGGGAAGCAAAAGCATGAATCGTTTTTTAAGACTTTTTTTTTCTTAAACTGGCTTTGTACCTGTTGGAGATGACAGAGGAGGGCTGATCTAGGGAGAACTGTTATTTCTGTATTTAAAAAGATGCAGAGGGCGCCTGGGTGGCTCAGATGGTTAAGCATCTGCCTTTGGCTCAGGTCATGATCCTGGAGTCTCTGGATCGAGTCCCGCATCGGGATCCCTGCTCAGCGGGGAGCCTGCTTCTCCCTCTGACCCTCTCCCCTCTCATGCTGTTTCTCTCTCGCTCACTCTCTAAAAAATAAATAAAATATTAAAAAAAGAAAAAGGAATGAATCTATTAAAAAAAAAGATGCAGAATCAAAAGAGAAGAGCTATTGCTTAGGCTGGGTCTGAATTACAGTACGTCTTTAATTATTGGTATTTCTTTCTAGTTATTTTAATGTTTTATTAATCCTGTTCCTCCAAATGTCTTCTTCCCTTTACGACCACTGAAAGAATAAAATGTAACAATTTGTTTCCTTTTGTGCTTAGTAGATGTTCTCTCACATTATGGGTCAACATGACCTTAACTTAGTTTTATTATATGATATCTACAGTGGTGTCTTATCAGTGCCTCTTACTCTTTGGTGTTTATACAATTTTTAAAGAATTAATGTGGATTAGTGGACTTTAACCCTTACAAGCAGAAAATCAAATTATGAATTCTTAGCAGTTATTTGCTTAGATTCTTCTGAACTGAAATTACAAAATAATTCATGACTCTTCTGAAGGGGGGTGAGATAGAAAGTGAAGAAATTAATTGGTAACTAGTAAGGTAAATATGGATTCACTGATCACGTCAACTTTAAATAGTAAGCCCTTCAACTGCAAAACACTAAGACGTGAATATATCACAATATTGCTAAGGAAACCAGGTAGATTGTGTGAGGGCAAGACTGAAGTATTAGAACATATTTACAAACATATTGGGTAATCTTCTGCTTGGAGATACACACTTTTTAAGTTTTAACTTAAACTCCAGTTAGTTAACATAAAATGTAATATTAGTTACAGGTATACAATATAGTGATTCTACACCTCCATACAACACTGGTGCTCATCATAACAATTGCCCTCCTTAATCCCCATTGCCTATTTAACCAACCCCCCACCCCCCCACCCCCAACACCAACCCCGTGGTAACTGCTTGGAGATACTTTTAACATGAAATATTTTTACTTCAGTGGTTTTTAGAGTGTGGTCTACAGATGAGCGGCAACAGCCTAATCTGGGAACTTATTAGGCACATAAATTCTCTGGCCCCACACACAGGGACTGATTCAGTCTCCCGGGCTGCAATCCGGCAACTTTGTGTCAACAACCTCTCCAAAGGATTCTGAGGTTTGAGAGCCACTGATCAGCCCATTGATTCTCAAACTGGTTTTACGTAAGAATCACCTGGAGAGCTTTTGAACCTACAAAGGCCTGGGTTCCACCCAAAAACACTTACATGGGGATCTTTTGAGAGTTGAACCCAGGCATTGGTATTTTTATAAGTGCCTCAGATGAACCTCATGGAGACTATCTCTCAAATCTGACTGTAATTGATAGTGATCACCTGGAGAAACTTCAAAACATCACTGATAACAGGGGCCCCACTACATACCATTGAATATACAAACCTCCAGTTATAAATTAAGTTCTGAGGATGTAATTGTACAGCAGAGTGTCTATAGTTAATAATACTGTATTGTATATTTAGAAGTTGCTAAGAGGTCTTAGAAGTTCTCATCATAAGAAAAATTTTTTTGGAAAAAAAATCTATGGGAATGAGATCTGGAAATTGTCTTTTAGAAGCTCCCCATGTAACTGTCATGTACAGTCAAGGTCAAGCACCGTTGCTCTACCAGAAGCCATTTGAATGGATTAAATGATCTCTCTAGGTCTGTTCTCTTGATACAATTTCTTTTTTAAAGGTTGTGCTAAAAGATATAATTTTTTTTTAAAGATTTTATTTACTTATTTGACAGAGAAAGACACAGCCAAGAGAGGGAACACAAGCAGGGGGAGTGGGAGAGGGAGAAGCAGGCTCCCGGCCAAGCAAGGAACCTAATGCTGGCTCAATCCCAGGACCCTGGAATCATGACCTGAGACGAAGGCAGGTGCTTAACAACTGAGCCACCCAGGCGCCCCTAAAAGATATAATTTTATGTGCACACTTTTCCACTTACTACGTTTTTAATTCAGTTCAGTTTTTTTTTTTTTTGACCTTGTGTTATTTTTACTGTTCCCCATTGGGGTGGATCACCTGATGTGAGCCTGTTGTCAATGATGAGGAGTGGATGCATTCACCACCATTGATGAAACGGAAAAAGTAGGGTCAGACATGCACAGGGGGTGAAAGCCAACCATAGGAGGAACTTTCAGGTCACATGATAACTGACACGACGGGAACAAGCTCTTTCTTGTTAGAGAAGCCATCGCCACATTTAGAGAAGAGCAGGAACTCTTTTAGGATCTCTTCTGAGTTTGACTCCACCATGCAAAAGAGCATAAGGTGTGAATAAAATACAAGGTATCTATGTCTTCCCATTTTAATTCTGTAGGTCATTGGGTGCCAGGCAAAGCAACTTGGCATTGATATTTACTTTGTCTCTCTGGATAAACCAGTCAACACATAGGTTACCTTAAAAATAACATACCATTTTGTTTTGTCTCATTTGTCATTCAGATTTCAGTGAACACTTTCCCGAAGGACATTTTCAAAGATTTCTTTGGTGAATGGAATGAAACTTCTGAGTTTGATGAATAAATGCTCATCTAGATCATCTTTGATGGTTACCTCTTGTTAATTTCCTGTTTGGAATCTACCACCAAACCCTGTAAATTCTCTATTGAGAGTGGCTCTAGGGCACACCATTTCTCCTCTACTCACATTTGCCACTACTCTGGTCTCACAAACCACTATCACTCCCATCATCTAACAAGCTGCTTTGCCCCAGTGTTTCCTACATCTGATGCCATCCTGCATACACAATAGCCAGAGATAGTCATACTAAAGCCCTGTCCCATCATGTCGCTAACCTGCCAGTTCTCCAAATTTCCGTTAGGATAAAGTGAATGTACCTTTGCGTATTTTAAATCTTCTCTAAATAGATATAACCTCTCTCTCCAAATTTTTTATGCTGGTCCCCAAGCAAACTTTCAGTTCTAATTAGCTGATTATCTCATTCTTTCCCGTATAGGTAAAAAATTATTCCTATTGCTATAACATAGCAACTATGCTGTCCCTTCCACTGCCCGCCTAATAGGGATCTACCCAAGTTTTATCCCTAGTTCAGAGTTCAGATGAAATCTCAAATACTTCATTGTAGTGCTGATTACTCTTTTAAGGTTCTCTGAGTGATAAAGCTCCCTACTCCGGCACTCACTGATCTTTCCTCTTCTGCCCTCCTGGTACAACTTAAGTCCTTATCACAGATGGCAGCCCTTGTCTTTTCCTTGAATAAAGGTGCTCACTCAAGCTCAGTTCTGCAGAACTCTTTCTTCAATTTTAAATATGTTCATTCATCTTCTAAGTAAATTGTAACTTCCATGATGGCAGGGACCCACATTTTCATGTAGCATTAACTTTAAGGTAGGCACATTGCTATGTGTTTTACATGGGTTATTTAGATCACTTAATTATACAATTTCAGCATGTAAACATTATTATCTGAGCTTATCAGACAAGGGCAGTGAGATACAGAGGTTTTAAAACACCAGATTTACCCAAAGAGCCACCAAGTGGAAGAGCCTATGATGTTTTCCTGACATCCAAAGTCTTCCAAAGCACCCTTTAAAAATCTTTATGACTGAGTTGAAATGATTTAGACTTTGAAAACAAAATACCTCTTTTAAGAAAGGAGATTTTTATGTTGAATCTTTCTTAGGCAAACAGAGCAACGGAAGTCAAAAAAAAAAAACCATGAATTTTCTTAAGTAGATAAATTAATTTTCTACTCACTAGAACTGGCTAATGTTGATGACAATGGCATATCGCCAGCTTGTAATGAGTCTGAGAAATCAAAACCTTAGACGTTGATCAAGCCACAACTCTGAGCTGGCGAAATGATTATTAGGAAGGATACAGAGAAGTAAGGATGGAAGGGGGAGTTTCCCAAGGTTAATTACAGAACAAACATGTAGGAACAAGGCAGTGAGAACAAGGAGGTCTGGAATGTGCCATACGTTGAAGGGCTGGGACCAACGCATTGCAGATATTGCGTAAATACAGTTCACTGTTTAAGACACATTGCCCTCTACATTCTCTAAAGGTCAGGGTCAACTTGATACTCAGACTTTATTTTCATTCTTTGTGAACTTACAAATGGTCTCTTGAGTACCTCTCTAAGCCTCTTGTTGCATAGTCTGTTGGTACTCTATTGAAAATATTCAGAATAATCATCTAAATTTATCCAGGCTCTGGCATTTTCTTGGCATTGTGCCAAGTGATAAAGTACATAAATATAGGATATGTATATATATACACATACAATATACCTACACCTATGATATACATATGTATATATGTACTCTATATACCTCTCTCTATATACCTCAAAAAGATCACAAGCTGTCTAAGAAATGATACTATTTACTAAGCATCTATTATATGGTAAATAGGTGTGTGTTTTCTATAACCTTATAATAACTCTGCAAGATAGGTAGTAGTAACTTTAAGGCATTTATATTGATTTTTGGAGGATAAGAATTTAATTCAGAAATGCAAAAAGAGAGTCCTAGTTAAAGAAAGAAAAGACATGAAAGTGTTTTAGGACGTTTTGCCCATGGTACAGCTATTTCTGCTGAGTAACTTAAGACATCTCCACTCTCCACCAGCAAAGCAAGCTCCTCCATGGCAATGGGAGGGGACAGCTACTCCAGTATTGGCCAGGCAACAAGCCTGTAAGAAATCCCTGCACTTTGACTACCTGCTCAGTATGGTTCTTGCTTTCACACTGCTTCCATTAACATATTTATCATAGTCACCACAAAGTGCATTTCAACTTCTTTTTTTAATCTAAAAGGTAGATGAAACAATTGGATGTCTAGCAAATACTGAGATGCAGGGTCAAAAACCATGCCAAAACCAGAACGGACAATAAAGACTGGTAGAAAATTCACTATAAGGGAATACAGATTGTGGACCAAAAGACTGGATTCATCACCAAGACAGAAATGAGGCACTTTACTCAGCTGCTATGGAATTTCTCCCAACTCAGGCCCTGGGATGATTATAGAACCTGGGAGAAGCCAGTTGTCTACTTTGAAAGTGCAGAGGCCAGAACTCAGCAAAACTGATAAAGTCCCACAAAATTTGTGCACCTGGTTGAGGGAGGAGACCTTCACAAAAAGACCTGTGAATCAGCCACAACCCCCACCCATCCAGCTCAAGTGGTCGGCCACCCCTCCGTCATAGGCTTGCAACACCTTGGAACCACAGGTCTCTTGCATTCATAAGCCCCCATGTCTCTTTCCCTCCAGGGCATTTTCAGTTGAGATTGCACAGGCCCCCATTACAGTCACCCTCTTACAGATGCCTTCTGAGCAAACTGAAGCCCTGTGTATTTGTCTAGAAACTCAGGACCCTCTCTCCCTCACTATAGGTAACAATTCAAGCTCTCATGCCCATGCATGGTTTTATACTATTACTACTTACACGTGCATATTTAAACAATAGGTAGCATCATTCTTCATTTTACAACATGAGGCATTATAAAGACTTTGGATTTTACTCTGAAGAGACAGAAAACTTTTCAAACATTTTAAGCTGTGATGTGATCTGAAATGTGATATGAAATGACTGACATATTTCAAAGGCTCCCTCAGGTTGCCATATTGATATTAGACAATAGGAAGGCAGCAGTACCCATGAAGGAATTGCAATAATCCAGGTAAGAGATTGAGCACTTGGGCCAAAGTGGCCATTGTGGAGATATTGAGAGGTGGTCATATTTTGGATATGTTTTGAAAGTAGAGAAATCAGGATTTGCTGGCAGATGAGATGTGGGCTAACAGAAAGAGAAGAGCAAAAGATTACACCAAAGTTTTCAGTCTCCATGTTGAAAAGGACAAATTTGCCATTAACCAAGATGGAGAATACCACGAGTAGAGCAAGGGCTGGGGGAAAATGAGGAGTTCTAGTTTGAAATATCCAGATAGAGATAACAAGTAGGCAACTAGATGTGTGAATCTGAAGTAAGGGGGAGTGTCCAAGCTGTCAGTGTAAACATGGGCCATGTCATCAGAGTAAATGCATCCAGAGAAGAGGTTGGAAGACTGGGCCCTGGGGCAGTCCAATGTTTGGAGGTTCACCTAGCTCCTGAAAGTCAGTCCAGAGCTAGGTTTTACAGTGGTAGACAGGATTTTCTGCTCCATAGTAAGATATTGGTTTAACCTTAGTCACTTATTCAATTAAGCTGTCCTTAAACAACTCTAGATTAAATGCATGATATGTCTCAGACTACGTGAGTGAGTAACATTTTCAACCCCACCCCTGCTCTTGACTTGAGTGAGCCTGACAAATCTTCTAAAACCTCAGGCATTTCATATAAGCAGTCTTAGACTTCTAGCCCATTTGCCTCCTCATGGCTTTCGTCCCACTAATCACTTTGCATTGTCTTCACTTATATATATTTGCCTTGTTTGTGAGCCTGGCTGTGTAATTAGTTTTCATCATTTTATCAAGTATGCGCTTGGATCAGACGAGGTATGCCAGAGAGTAAGCTTACTCTCTACCTTGATCTCTTGGCTTCTACCTCATCCCTTTGTGAGTATTCGATACATTTGGCTTTTCCCTTCTTGAATACTTCTCTGACAGCAGCTTTTATTACACTCACTTTCCTGATTTCTTTCTGCCTGTCTGGACATTTCTTTGGCCCTTTGCAAGTTTATCTTCCTCTCCTAGAACTCTAAATGTGTGAGTTTCTTGGGGCTTAATCCCAAACCCACGTCTTTACAATATACACTCTTTTCCTAGTCAATCTCATCACTATCTCCAGTTTAAAGTATCATCATAAGATGTCATTATGCTGATGACCTCCAAATTTATATCTCTCTGCCTGACCTCTCTTTTAAACAGAAGATTTTTATATTTAGCTGCATATACACTCGGTTCTTAGAAGCATCCTAAACTTAAATTGTCGAAAGTTAAGTTTTTGATAGTTTCCTTCAATACGGTTTTCCTCCAGTGTTTCTGATTTCAGGATCCACCCAGTGGTTTATGCCAGGAACATAAACATTGTTGACATGCATCTTTGACACTTCCTTCTCCTTCATTCCCACAGTCAGACCACCAACAAATCTTGCCAATTCAATCTCCAAAATATATGTCCAACCCATCCTTTTGTAAATTAACTAGATAAAAAAAAAGCCTGAAGTTCTGTGAAACAACATGAAGGTAATGGACCCTCCCAGAAGTTGCAAGGTAAGTGGGTGTCATCTGATGTTGGATGTAGCAAACTAGAGTATTATACCTAAATCCCTTCCTTTTGGATCAGAATTGTAAACATTTAAGGTTTGAATGGATCCTAGTGACATCTTGCCTAGACAGTGTCTTTTTAATAAAAAACGAAAGGTCAGAAGGTGAATATCTGATTCAAGTTCTTACAGTTAGAGGTGAAAGATTTAATACTAGCACCTACCTCTCCTAATTCAGTATGGTGCTCCTTCACAGAGCCATGTTGGCAGGCAGTCATGTCTGGGCTCTGATAAGTATGAGACTAGTGCCATACAAATATTTTTCACTGCTATTTTCTAAAAAGTAATACAAAGCTGGTTTTATAGAAATTTTCAGCTCTGTAGTAGTAGTGTGAATTTAACTTTTGTCTTAACATAAACATGGTTTAATTTATGAAACGCTGATCTGAAAATGAACAAATAAATTAATAAATAACTTGGCTGAAATACAGCGCAGACTGTAAATAATCCAATTGCTTGTGGTTAATGGTATTTGGATATCTGTGCAAGGTCTAAGATTTTGGAAGGAAACTTCTGGGAAAGCAATGGCCTTTTGCCATCGCCACCTCACCCTGCCCTGCACTCTATTACTGCTTTCAGAACTATTCTTCCAGAACCACATGCTTCAAAGACTTGAGATTATCATCCTTTATTTGATAGGGAAGATAATCCTGTTGATGTTTCTGCAACCAAATTGTCTACAAACCTGATCTACTTAAAATAAAATATGATAACAAAATTGTGCCTTTCAGTCTCTGAAGAATCCAATAATAGAATGAACAAAATGTAACTGAGGTAATCTGAGAAAAGATTAAGGCAGTTGATGACAAAATTATTTTCTTACAGAATAGAGTTGTATTGATGAGTGAAAGCTCAAATTCTCCATTCTTTACCTGAGTTGAATCCTATTATTACTCTAGTTTAAGTAGATCCTTGCAATTAAACTGTCATTGATATAAAACTGAGTGAGACCTTTTATTATTTTTAAATGCTAAGCATGAAATTTTAGACAAATAATACTTTTCATAGGAACGAGAGTAAAAACTTTTTGTAATAAACAGCAAAATCAAGTCTATTACTCCAAGATGAAATTGTTTGAGACTATTTGCAAAAGAAGACCCATTGAGATAATACTAAACTGTTTATATTGCCAAATACCTAATTTTGGCTGTGAGCTTTTAAAGCATATGGTGTGGGTAGTCAGGGTTAAAGACAGATTTTAGATTCATGAAGATATGGTTTAAATTCAGCCTCAGTCACTACCTTGGGACATTGAACAAACCACTTAAAATGTAGGTGCAAATGCCCAGTGGCCCCACCACACAAAACCGCTTAGCATTACCTGAGGTCATCTTGCTTCCTTGTACCTGATGCTTCTTTTCTCACTCTTCTGAAGCCTTCACCCCTGCATTGCCTAGCTAACTGTTCATCTCTTAAGATTCAGTTCATGTGCTACCTCTTTCAGGAGCTCTATCTGACCCAATAAAATTTAGGTTTGGACCCAGCGTAGCTCAGCCTTAAGCCTTATTAAACTCTGTTTCAACTCTCAGTTGTGTTGTCTTATCTGTGACCTCTTTCAAAGCAGGGATCTTGACATTTACCTTTGCATCTTCCGCCCCTAGCATGAGGTTTGGCCCACAGTAGGTATGCAATGTGTTTGTCAAGTTGAAAAAGGAAAAGTTGAAAGTGGAATAGAGTCAGAGAAGTTAATGAAATTCACTAAAGTTAGAAAGCTCTTGACCTCTAGCTGGTACTGATAAATGGCTATGGATTCAGTCACCTACATTCAGCAAGTATTAGAAAAATAAGGCAAAGATCAGAGGATAGAAGTTGCAGGGTACTCCTTGCTGTTCATTTTCTGGTTCCTTGCCTGGCTAAAGCCTGCAGTAGCTAGCCAAGCCCTCCTTCAGGATAACTCCCAGGCCCATCTTCTGATCAACTTTTTTTTTTTTTATTTTTTTATTCATTCGTGGCTTGGAGTGACAAGAAAATATAACAGGTTGCAAAAAATCAGACACTTCAACTCTTCTCTTTCCTCTTCTTTACCATAAGCCACTGAAAAATGTTTCTTCTCTATGGATAGTAGAACTGAATAACAAAATATCTGACTCCAACATCAGATCTAAATCCTAAAGCCTAATCATTATGTAAAGAAGCAAAGCGTTTATGACAAGTATAATTGGGCAAAGAAAGAGTCTGTGAAGAGAAAGCAAGTATTAGCCATCAACTATTCTGTCTTAGAAAACAAAAAATGCGTATAGGTTCTCCTCAGTTGCAGAACCAATCGTAGCCATATAAAACATACATGCTAATAAGGAGACACTTTGGTGGAACTGCTCTCTCTGTGTGATTAAAAAAAAAAAAGGTGCCTGAGGTAAAGTTACTTACTAAGATTTTCCTACACTTTAGCCCTTGGGAAATCATTTTTTAAAAGTTAAATAAGATAAAGGAGATTGAAGGAAGTCACTGTTTCAAAATGTAAATGCGTGACATTTAGCATCTGCATTTTTTTTAATGAGTATTATGTTTCACAATGTTCTGATAATGCTGTTATGCAGATTAGTACAGACCTGGGGACCAAAAGAAATAAGGCGTAGCCTAAAGAAATGAATTAGAAACCAATTAAAACAACTGTCAGGTTTAGGCTATGAAGCCCACTGCCCCCAGACATGTCCTTATTAGAAATGAAGAGATGCAGGTGAACATGTTTTGCAAGACAATGTACTTTTTCAACTTGACTATAAGACATTTATTAAGGAAGAATAATCCTAATTTTAGAATAAAATCAAAGTGCTGAAATCTCAATATTAGGATAAACTAAAGCAATGAATGACATTAGAATCATAAAGTATGCCTCATCGTTAACTGACTTTTAGAGGCCTGAAATTTTATGTCCAATTTTATTCTTACAGTTATCATTTAGGAAATGGAGACATATACTTCAATAGAATTGTAATTTCCTCCCTTTCTTCAAGTTCCCATTTCCCAATTAAGGATGGAGTTATTTACTTGTTCTGTAGCTCCATTTGAAAGCTTGGTCAGGAGTGGTTTTCTGGGTCACACAGCTAGGAAAAGGCTCTTTGGCCATGGTCCTTGGAGATGCTGAAAGATGCTAATGACACAGCGTGTTTGCAACAGCTGAGTGATCCTTAGATCAAATTAGGCATATCCGATTCAAGCTAAGAGTGCAAGAGGGCTTCAGAGGGCATTTTCTCCTGAGATTTCAAAAGCCTTGGGGCATATACTTAAGAGCAAGGAGGAGAATAAAGAACAGTTGTTTTTTGCGACCTTACCTGCTCAATCTGTGAGCACTGAGCATGTTTAGTCTGGAGAAGTGCTAGGACATGATGCTCTGGTCAACTGTGTATAGGACTGTTTAGGGGAAGAGAGGGTAAACCTCTATGTGTGCACTTGAGAAATAAAACAAGGATGATGGAGAAGTTACAGAGAGACAGAGTTCTGCTCATGAGGCAGAAGACTTTCTTACCAGCCTGAGATGGAAGCTTCCCTTGGAAATCATGGTCTCATTATTACTGGAGGAGATTCAATATTGTCTAAACAGCTATTTATTGAATATTTCAAAAAGGAAACTCAAATCCTATGGGAGTGGGGCATGTTGACCTATTGATAATCCTTGAGACTTTGTTCCTAACAATAATAGTCTTCATTTTTTTGAAGAATAAAGTGCTTTGCAGAGAACTTCTGCTTTGGGTCATAATGGAGTAACTAGTACTGGATCAGCCCTTCTGATATAAATAATTTAGAGTGAACAAAATACACAAACCAACTAATTTTAGACTTTGGACAAAAGCAAGCAAACAAACAAACAAACAAAAAACCACTACAAGACTGTGATCTCTGAAAGGAGTGAAACGATGAGGTGAGCCCTGTGATTTCCCAGGTTTCTTCTTGGAGGTACTTTCTAGGCTGTGGTGCAAGGAAGGGGAACCCAGTGCAAAACACAACAGTCTCCCTAAATTGAAGAAACATAGAACAGAACTTGGGGAGGATTAGACAACTAGAATCTGTGAGGCTAAGTGGAAAGAAAAGAAAATTATTCAGAGAAATAGCCCCCCAAATCTGCATAGAGGCTCCCTTGAGTCTTTGGTAAATGTTAAGTTGCACTGTGTAGGGTGAGATGCTACAGGCAGAACAAAAAACTCCTGGAGAAAGAAAACATAGTAGGTAATGATAAACTGAAAGTCTTACTCCATTTGGGGGGCCATAATAAAATACCAGGAACTAGGTAGCTTATAAACAATAGAAACTTATTTTCTATGGTTTCTAGAAACTTATTTCTTACAGTTCTAATAGTCTCGAACGTTTTAACTTGTACCAGCATCAAATCAAAAGTCTAAGTCAAAGTTTTATCTGAATATTATCTAAGTCAGATATGGATAAGAGGATTCATCCTGAAGCAAATTGCTTTTCAATTGTGAACCTGTGAAGTCAAACAAGTTGTGTGCTTCCAAAATACAGGGGCAGCAAAGGAACAGGATAAACACTCCCATTCCATTCCAAAGGGGAACATTAGAAAAGAAGAAAGGGGTAACAGGTCCCTAGCAAATCCTAAACTTTAAGGCCCACTAGGGCAAAGTTCTGGCCTTACAAACCCATTAGAGGGACAGTCCTGCCCCCACAGCTTTGTTGGGCACAGCTCAGTTTGCATTTTGCAGCTCTCATGGATTGGTCACATGCCTATGGCCCTCCCAGGCTGGGGTTCCGGGGGTGGCCCCATCCCTCGGCTCCTCTGAGCATCGCATCCATGCAGTGGTCTCACCCTCACCGAAGTTGTGCACCCACAGCTCCAAGCAGATACATCTTTGAAAAGCTAGGTGGAGATAGTCATGCCCCCATGACTCTGCTGGGTAGGGGTCTGGCCTCCACAGCTTTGGGTGGGGTTTGTCTAGCCTGTTGAAACCCAGGCAATGACCCCCAGTTTTGAAATTGATGAGGCAGCTCTAATAATCTCTAAATCACCTTTGGGGTCCTTCTTCTGTCATAAAGAATTTTGCACATTCACAGCTCAGTAACTTTGTGGTTCTGTCCTGTAAAACCTAACAAGTCTGACAACTTCCCTTCATTCCTTTCTGTCCCCTTTCTCTTTAGCTTATATTGGCTGTTTTCCTGCTGGGGTGACTGATTAAGTTTGTTGTTCATACTCATATGCATCTCCTTATCGGAGGGTCACTTGGTCACACTCTTAGTGTCCTCTTCAAACACACTTTCTCATTTCATGCAATAGGGATAGGCTGAGAATTTTCTAAAATTTTAAGTTCTGCTTCCTTTTTGGTAATTCCACCTTTAAGTCATTTTTTGTCTCTCATTTTACTATAAGCATTCAAAAGAAGCCAAGCTGTACCTTCAACACTTTGCTTAGAAATAGCTTCAGCCAAATATCCCATTTCATCTCTCACAGGTTCTACCTTCTACAAGACACTAGGATATGAGCACAATTCAGCCAAGCTCTTTGCCACTTAATAACAAGGATGACATTTCTGCCATGTCCAATAACATATTCCTCATTTTTATCTGAGACCTCATTAGAATGACCTTTACCACCTATATTTCTATAGACATTCTGTTCACAACCACTTAAGTATTCTTTAAGGAGATTCAGACTTTCTCTATAGGTCTTTTTTCCTTCTGGGCTCTGATCAGAATTGCCTTTAAAGTTCCATTCATGGCAACAAGGGCTTGTTCCAGCATGTACCTCCAAACCCGTCCAGCCTCTATCCATTACCCATTCCAAAACCACTTCCACATTATTAGATATTTGTTACAGAAATAACCCCACTTCTTGATACCAATTTTCTGTCTTAGTCCATTTGAACTGCTATAACAAAATACCTCAGACTGAGTAGCTTATAAACCACAGAAATTTATTTCTTGCAGTCCCAGACGCTAGGCAAGTCCAAGATCAAGGTACCAGCATGGTCATATTCTGGTGAAGGCTTTCTTCCCAATTCATAGCCAATGACTTCTCATTGTGCCCTCACATGATGGAAAGGGCAAAGGCTCTCTAGAGCCTCATTTAATAAGGCATTTATCTCAGTCATGAGGGCTCTGTCCCCATGACCCAAGCAACTCCCAAAGTTCCCACTTCCTAATACCATTGTATTGGGCATTAGGATTTCAACATATGAACTTTGAGGGGACACAAGCATTCACACCATAGCACTGAACAACAATTGAAGCCCGTGGACTGGAAGCACATGGAGACATTCAAATTCCAACCAGCTGGAGTGGAGCAAGCTCACTGGACATGCTAGGCATCCAGTAGGGATCCCAGAAAGCTTATGTGTTTAGATGTAGAATTAAAGTAGTACTTTAGTAAAAACTACGCTAGACCCACTATAGCAAAACATTTTTTAAAAGCTTGAAAAGATCAAGCTGTTCTATAAGGAAGTGAATTGCCTGCTGAGGTTGAAATAAATTTTACATGTATGATCAAGCTTTAAAGGAAAGGAAGGCAGAAATGGAGATTATATATTAAAATTAGAACATCTAGAGCTGAAAAATTCAATATCTGAAATGAAAATATTTCTAGATAAGTATAAAAACAAACTATATGCTGCAAGAGAAAAAAGGAGAGAACTTGATGATAGGATAATAGAAACTAATTAAGAAAATAGAAAAAGAGGGGCGCCTGGGGGGCTCAGTGGGTTAAGCGTCTGCCTTCGGCTCAGGTCATGATCCCAGGGTCCTGGGATTGAGCCCCGCCTCGGGTTCCCTGCTCAGAGGAAGCCTGCTTCTCCCTCTCCCACTCCCCCTGCTTGTGTTTCCTCTCTCGCTGTGTCTTTATCAAATAAATAAATAAAATCTTTAAAAAAAAAAAAAGAAAAGAGAATAGAAAAAGAAATGCTGAAACAAACAAATGAACAAACAAAGCAGAGATTTACTGCCCTGTAGGATAATATAAAGCAATCTAACAAGCATGTAATTGGATTCCATGAAGGATTCAGGGGTCGGAAAACATATATATAGAAAGACTGAGTGAACATTTTTTATATTTGATGAAAAATATCAACATATAGGTCCAAGAATCTCATTGAACCACAAGAAAATAAACACAAGAAAAGCCACAAGCCAAGTCATAATAAAATTTATTAAAAACACTGACAAAGAGAAAATTTTAAAAGTAGCCAGAGGTGGGGGGGGGCGGGGGGGAGCAGATAACAAACAGAAGGAAACAGAGAAAGAATCACAATCAATTTCTTACTGGAAACAAAACAAACTAGGAGATGACAAAATGATATTTTTAAAATGCTGAAAAGAAAAAAAATATATAATTACAATTAAATACTATATCCAGCAAATCAAATATATTCCTCAAAAATTAAAATTTAAAAGATTTTCAGAAAAAAAATAGCTAAATGAATTCTAAATAACTCATGAGTCAAGAGAAAAATAACAAGAGAAGTTAGGAAAAATTCTAAACAGAAGCATAATGAAAATACAACATACGAACTTTGTAAAATTCATCTAGTAACAGGGCCTAGAGGTAAAATTATATCTTAAATACCTGTGTTAGTAAAGAAGAAAAGTCTAAATGATCTAAGCTTCTACCTTAAATTGGAAAAAGATAACCAAAAGAAACACAAAGTAAGTAGAATGAAGAAAATAATAAAGATAACAACAAAGTCAAAGAAATAGAAAAATATATATAATACAGTTAAGTCATCAAAAGCAAAAGTTGGTTCTCTGCAAAGATCAATTAAGTTAACAAACGTCCAGCTGGACTGATGAAGAAAATAAGAGAAAACAGAAGTTATCCGTATTAGTAGTGAAAGCAGGGGAATCACTAAAAATCCTAGACTCATGGGAAAAAAATAAGAGAATATTATAAACAACTTTATTAATTGCCAGTAGAACCCCATCATAAAGAATGTTAAAAAAAGAAAAATTCTCCAGGCTGAAGAAAAATGATAATAAGTAGGAGACCAAATCTACCCAAAGAGGAGAAGTGCTCCAGAAATGTTAAATATGCCTGCATATATGGCATTTTTCTTGCCTTTTAAATTTCTTTAAAAGGTAATTGACTATTCATACCAAAATAAGAACAAATAGCACAACTAAGAACAAATCATAGGACCTGTGGGAAAATCACATTAAAGGCAACCTAAATAAAGGTTGGATTGCCATATTCATGGATAAGATGACCTAAAATAGTGGGAATGTTTATTTTGCACAGATTTAATGCATAGAAACAAGAAAAATTCAAATACAAAGCCCAACAAGTGTTTTTATAAGTCTCGACAAGCCACTAAAATTTACATGAAAAGTAATGAGTAGTTAATAGCCAAGAGAACTGAAATAAATTTCCCACCAGATATCAAGCCTTATTATAAAGCAATAAAACATAACACTCTATAATTTTAAGATAGGCTAAAACAAAGAAGCCAATAAAGCAAAATAGAAAGTCCATAAATAAACCATTAAAGGAAATTTAATATAAAAGAGAAGTGTCATTTTAAATCAGTAGGAAAAATATTGATTATTAAATACAGAGTGCAGGAAAAATTGGTTAGTCTCACAGAAAAACATTAAAGTTTATGCCTACTCCACACCATTGCAAAAAAAGTCAATTCCAGATCTATCAAAAACTAAAAGCAAGAAAGAAACACTGCAAAATTTCAGAAGAAAATATTGGAGATGATCTTTAAGAACCTCAGGGAAGGATTTTAAAACAAGATACAAAAAGGCACAAGCCATGAAAGAAAAGATTGATGAAAAAATGAAATGAAACCCAAAAACTGGTAGAAAATATTCCCACTTAATGTAATTAACAGAGAATTAGCATCTAGAATATTTCAAGAGCTCCTAAACATCAGCAAGGCAAATACAAGCAAGTCTCTAAACAAGCAGTTTGCAGAAGCGAAAGACCTATTTCTCAAGAAAATATTTAAAAATGTGTTCAAAATTAAGAACAAAAAACAAAAAATCCTCACGAGAATCCATTTTATGGTCATCAGATGGGCAAAAATTATAGAGTTTTACAAAAATATGATGCACTTGGAGCTCTCCTTGGCTGCTGGTAGGAATAAACACTATATCCACTTTGGGGAAAAAATTTAGCGATAGCTATTAAGTTTGAAAACATGTAGTAAAATTATATGATAGCCATAAAAATAAACATATCCTTAGAAGAAATATACTTAAGACAAATAGTAAATGGAGAACTTAAACAAAACAGAGCAAAATTTTGTTTGTTTAAACAGAAGAAAATGAATTAGAATGGTAATTTTATTTGAGAAAAAATATGAACCACATATTTACCTTGACAACAATTACAGTGCACAATGAAGGTACATTAGAGACAAATTATTATTTGCCAAATAACAGATTCAAAGTAGCAGAGCAAAATTTATTTAAAAAAAGGGGGAAATTTAGAGAAATCTAATTTTTGGGGGGAAATATTAAAAGAGATGAATAGACTGTCAATTCGAATACATAGAAATTAACATAGATCATTGACTATTAGAATTATTAAGCATCAGTTTACAGATATATTGAAATTTCTACTTTAAAAATTGAACATTCCTCCTTTTCCAACATACATTTTTACCAAATTTACTCATGGGCTATATCTCAAAGAAAGCTTTAAAAATTCAGAATCTAAACAAAACTAACACAAACAACATTTAGATATGGCAGAGAATATAAAATTTACCTACAAACCAATAACCTCTCTATATATAGACAATAAACAATTAGAAGTTGCCATAGAAAATTTCTCTTATAATTCTTCCCCTCTGTCCTGATATTTAGGAATTAACAAGACATGAGCAGAACATATATGATGAAAACTTAAAAGTACTTCTGATAAAGACAGAGACTGAAACAAATGGAAGGAGGTACTTGTCCTTGGATATTTTCCAGTATCCAGTATCCAGTATCATAAAGATATCAGGGGCGCCTGGGTGGCTCAGTTGGTTAAGCAACTGCCTTCGGCTCAGGTCATGATCCTGGGGTCCCGGGATCGAGTCCCACATCGGGCTCCCTGCTCAGCAGGGGGTCTGCTTCTCCCTCTGACCCTTCCCCCTTCTCATGCTCTCTCTCTCAAATAAATAAATAAAATCTTTAAAAAAAAAAAAAAAAAAAGATATCAATTTTTTTCAATTGAATGTATAAATTTTGTACAGTTCCCCCCATCCCTCCACACACAGACACCCCTGATCAGGATGTTTTTGAAGATCATATGAAAAAATAAACATGCAAGAATAGCTTGGTAAGTTCTGGAAAAGAAGAAAAATAAAAGAAAATAATCTTATCAGGTATTAAAATATGCTATTAAGTCTCAGTTAAAAAAGTGTGATACTGGCCCATAAATACACCAATGAAACACAATAGAAAACCTACCAATACATGCCAATGTCTATGAAAATGTTGTATAAGTAATATCTCAAATTACTGGGGAAAACCTGGCCTTTTTATAGATTTGGGACAGCTGGACAACCATTTGGAAAAAAGATAAAATTGGATTCCTACCTCACACAGTGCACCAGAAAAAATTCCAAATGAATCTGAAATGGAAGTGTAAATAATGAGACCATATGAGTATTAGCATAAAACATGGGTGAATTTTTCATAATCTTGGATTGGGGAAAACCTTTTTAACTAGATTCACAATCCAGTTGCAATAAAAGAAAAGGTTGGTAAATTTTACTAAACAGAAACAAATCGAATGTTGAAGAAACCATAAGCAAACTTAAGAAAGTGACACCGCAAAACAAAACAAAACAAAACTCAAGTGTCACAGATGAAAGACTGATTTCCTAATACATAACAAATTTTTCACTAAAAAGGGGAAAATACCAAAAGCTGAGAGAAAAATGGCAAAACCACAGACACATAATTCTGGAAAAAAAGATTTACCTCTGGTGTTTGTAAGTATTCAACTTTATTCAGATTACGAGAAATGCTAATTAAGTCAGTTGTGTGATACAATTTCTTAACTATCAGACTGGCACAAATTTTAAAGCCTAACACCCCACTATGGAGAAACCAGCATTCACAAATTGCTCGTGGGAGTGCAGCACGGTACAAACGCACTGGCAGGAATTTGGCAATGTCTAGCAGAACTACTCACGTGTTTACCCCTTGACACAACAAACCCACTTCTAGGAATTTGCCTGAAGCTACTGTCCCACAAATACAAAACCAAAGTTATATATGCATCATTATACACAACAGCAATATAGAGAAATAACCCAAACGGCCATTCATTCACAGGAGACCAGAGTAAATGATAGTAGAACCATAAAACAAAGTAGTGTGAAATCACAGAGAGGGAGAGAGCGCGCGAGAAGGAGAGAAACTGATACGGAGTTATTCAAAGTTACGTAGACAAAAAGCAAGTGTAGGGTGATATGCTTCCTTTTTTGGTGAGAAAGAAGAGACAATAAGGTTATGTATCTGTTTGCTTACTTTTGCTACAAGAAGCTTAGGAAGAATAAACCATAAATTAATGAACTGGGTGGGGCTGTGGGGGGAGAGAGAAATCTAGTAGGGACAGCGCTATAGATAGAACTAGAGACGGGTTGATATTCTTATCAAGGATCAAGCTAGCCCTTGTTTGTTGTTTGTATGTTTGTCTTGTTTTTTTTCCCATGATGCTTTTTGTTTAGTTGCTGTTCGCTGACTCTGATTCTCCAATTGCTATTTAACTAGGTTCTTCATTCCTGGCCTAACTGTCCCCACTGCAAAGGATACATTTCTTTTTATTTGGACTTTAAAAATAAGGTGGTGACTTTTTTTTCCCCCCAAGCTGAATTACACTGTAAGATTACCAAAGCAATTTTTCCCTTTACTTTCAGCTCTTTCTCCTGCCAGGTTTATATGTGTTGAGAAACACAGAGAATTTCTCCAGCTGTGAAGTGCAGAAACCTAAAATAGATTTTATTGAAATGTAGTTGAAGTTGGAGTCCAGGAGAGGCAGGGAGCATCTGTATTTTTTTAATTGGGTAGTGATAAGAAACTAATACCAAATCATTGAGCTAGGAGATAACACGCCTAATTTTCTCTTTTTCTGTGAATATTCCGTGGGTATTTCCACACAGGCAAAACCCATCTGAAAAATGATCAGCAAATTCAGATATTTATCTGTAAGCTCAGAGAGTTGTTGCTATCTGCTTAAATTCTGCCCGTGTACTGACTGTGACAAACTGCTGGTGTGATTAAGAAATATTCTCTGGGAAAAAGTAAAATTGCTGTCAGGGATGAGGGCCTGAATAGAAGATTTTTGACAGATTTTCCTCAGCCAGAAAGGAGCCACTGGCAGCTTACCTGGTGAACAGGTCCTTCGTGGTATCATATGCTTCCCTACCAAGGAACATCCTGTGGGGGAAGAGATGATGCCATCTGAGCCTGTCCGTAAATCCGAAATCCTTGCCACTGCCCTACATGACCTGCCTCTACTTCTATCTAGACGCTCTCTTGTATCATGCTTTCCCCATGCTCTAGCGTGAATTTTTTCTCAAACATACCACAAGTATTACTACCCGAGGCCTGTCCATAGCTGTTTCCTCTGCCTGAAATGTTCTCACATATCTTGGTGTGGCTGGTTGCTTGTATTTGGAATTGCAGCTCAAAAACTTTCACCTTAGAAACCACCCCGCGCAACCTCTAGGCATCCCACTGCTCCATTTTATTTTTTTTCGGAGTTCTTACCCCTATTTGAAATTGCCTGATTATATATATGCTTATTTACATATCTATTTTGTGTCAGGGCCCTACTAGACGTAGTCTCCATGAGGGTCAAAACCACATCTGTCTTGTGTATGGTTGGCGTTGTGAAATGCCAGCTTCCGGAACAGCAGAGTTGTCCCATCTCACAGGCCGTAGTAGGCCTTCAGTAAGTACTCATTGAATGGGTGACTGGATGCATCACAAAATGCCAGTCTTTTTTAGTATATGTGCTGCCGAGGTGAGCACGAAAGTGCCAGTCTTTTTTAACCAACTGAGCCACCCAGGCGCCCAAGTGCCAGTCTTTTTTAAGGAGCTGTGGTAGGTAGAATAATGACCCCCTAAACCATGTCTTCATCCCTGGAATCTGTGAGTATGTCATTTTACATGGCAAAGGGGGCTTTGCAGGTGTGATTAAATGAAAGATTTTGAGGGAGATATCCTGGCTTATTCAGGGGAGGCCCAAGGTGATCACAAGGGTCCTTACAAGGTAGAGAGGCAAGAGAATCAGACTGAAAGAGATTGGAAGATACCACATCATGGGCTTTGAAGATGGAGGAAGTGGCCACCAGCCAAAGAATTCAGATGACTTTTAGAGCTGGAAAAGGCAAGGAGACGGATACTTTCCTAGAGCCTCCAGAGGGAATGAAGCCCTACCAACACCTTGATTTAGCTACGCAAGGCCTGTGTTGGACTTCTGACCTCTGAAACTATGTGATAATAAATGTGTGCTGCTGGAAGCCACGAAACTGAGGGCCATTTATTACAGCAGCAACAGGAAACTGAGTTGACCCTACCCAATGTATTAGAACCATATCGACATTGGTTCTGTGTAGTAGGGTTCTCCAGAGAAACAGAACTAGCAGGGTGTGTGTCTGTGTGTGTTTAAAAAGAGAGAGGGAGACAGAGACAGAGAGAGAAACTTATTGTAAGGAACTGGCTCATGTGATTGTGGAGACTGGCAAGTCCAAAATCTCTAGGGTCGACCAGCAAGCTGGAGACCTGGGGAAGAGCTGATGCTGCAACTTGATTCTAAAGACATTCTGTAGGTAGAATTCCCTCTTCCGGGGGGATCCTGAGTCTTTTTTTCCCTAAGGCCTTCAAGTGATTGGATGAGGCCCACCCACATTATGACGTGAATCTGCCTGACTCAGAGTCTACGGATTTACATGTTAATCTCATCTAAATAAAAACTTTCAGGCAACATCCAGACCCATGTTTGAAAGAATACCTGGGTGCTATGGCCTAGCCAAGTTGACACAAGGTAACCACCATAGCAGGTCCGAGAGAATACTACACAGCTACTATCATCTCAGTCACTATGTTGTTGTTGCTGCCCTGATGTAAATGTTTGTTCTTCAGGAGTCTCAGGGACAAAAAGTACTTACAAGAACAAACTCAAAAATAACAAGTTATTTAAGCAACACTTTTCCTGCACGGCATCCTCCACTGGGCTGGTGACATCTAGGTTAAGCTACATGTTTTCTAAGACTCAGTACCCCATATAGAGAATCCAGCCTTTCAGATTTCTTCCCAAATGGGGAGTATGAGGAAACAGCAGTAATCTCCACGTTTCCACCCACATTTTAAGTAGATTTCTATGGTGGGGTTTTGTGTGCATGCATACGTGTATGTTACTCAGAATCTGTTCCTTTTTTATTTGGCCGAATTATGTTCATTGGCTTAGAAGCAACAAGACCTCCAAAATATTATTCTGGTATGATTTTGAAGCTGCTGGAAGCCACCATATGAAGTCTGAGAAAAGAATGGCCCTAGAAGAAGTAGATGGGTAGAGGGAGACTGGTGTACATCTGAACCTAAGTTCTACCTGAAGCCAATGTTATTCTTGGGCTTCTCAACTATCTCCATCAATAAATTTCTCCTTTTGCTTAAGCCAGTTTGAGTTGAGCTTTTAATCATTTTCAAGTAAAAGTAAAAGAGTAATGAATATATTAAAATTAATTCCTGCAATGGTGTTTTGCAAAAGCTAGAACCTAGAATATGGCATTGGCTGAGGTGAGGAAAGAGGTCAATAAAAATTTCTGGCCAACACATAAAATAATTCCCAGGCCCCTGAAAATACCTTAATGAAGTGGGTGCCAAAAAAGTATCTTGAAAGGACATCCTCCCCAATACCCATCTCTTGAGCATGACAAGGCACAAAGGAGATCCTTCCACAGACTAGAACCAGGAGCAATGTGGAAAAAAAAAAAAAAATGATGATGGGCAATGATCTCAGAGAATAGAACCAAGGTCAACCAGACCAAGTGACCAAAGTTTTCCCTGTCAAGGCAATGAGTCATTGCTTTTCCTGCCCTTAGAATAAGATGCGTACCATGAACTGGAATTCAGTGTGCATTGTTTTCTACCCACCCTGCTTTCTAAATACATGTTTTGGTTACAGTTACCTTGTTCCTTCTCCACCACTGCTCACTGTGTGTGTTGAGATGGTTAAACTTACTAGTTAGTCATGGGACAACGGACTGCCATTGTGGACTGAGTACACTGGGCTAGTTAAACTTACTCATTAACCATGGGTCAATCAACCACGAGGACCAACATCTTAACATGACTTGGGAGGGCTGCACATTACTCAGAGATGTTGTACTTGAAGATGGATACATTAAATAGATGAGACCTTGAACTGTCTCCCTTTGAGGTTTCACATTTGGGACAAAAATGAAAGGAATGTATGGAGATGTTACATGTTGTTCTTGCCACTCATTATTCTATTCTCTCTTCTCATGGCCACAATGCCCTGACTACCTCATACTCGGCTTGTGTGCTTGGCATGAAGCTGACTCCACCTTGACCTTCAGGGTTGCATTGCGGGACCAAAGTTAAGTCATCTGCTCGTCTCATTCCCAGGTCGTAGTGCTTGGGCCATGGTCAGGGATACAAGCCAAGCCTGTCCAATTAGGGCAGTGGGACTCAATTCTCAGACTACTGAAAAGGGAAGCAGACTCCCTCTTTTCTGCTATTGTGGACCTGAATCTTCTAGAGCAGGAGGAGTGGTGATGAGAAAGAGACAGAAAGGCAGAGGAAGATTGAGAGAGCCAGAAAGAAAGAAGCCAACTCCAAAGAGACAGAACCAAGAAATAAATCTGGTGACATCATCTGAACCAGCACTCAAGCTCTTCTTGAAATAATTCTCTCCAAACAAACATATCTCTAGATATATTAGTCATATATTATTAAATCCTCTTGGCTTAAGTTTTCAGTCACTTACAAACAAATTGCTCTCACTAATGTAACTCCCTTATCCTGTGGGAATGCCTTTTGCTAGGAAAGCTGAGAAGATGAAGCCTTCTTGAACAAGAGACTCTCCAACCTGATATTCCAACTGCTGCTATTCACTGTGGTTGAAAATCTTAGTGGCTGCTTCTGTCAACATCTTTCATGGGTGAAGGACTTATCCTTTCCAGCTCTTGATGGATTCAACTCACAGCCACTCTTGCCTTCTCCTCACCTTCACCGCAAACCAGCTCACCATGGGCCCTCTGCAAGTGACCGCTACAATGCCAAACATAGGGCAGGGGGAAAAAAAAAATTTAAATGCTTGTTTTTAACCTGCAAGTTGTTCGTTAAGAACATGGGGAAAGAAAGGTTTGATGACTCTTAGAATTTTACAGCTGGAATGTGTAATTTAGCCTTTCTCTACCAATCCAAATTTATGATTTACAGATAAGAAGTTCATTGAATAAACCATGAAAAGAGAGTATCGATTCAGATTATGTACAACTGTGAAAAATAAAAGCCCCAAATTCATCTTAAACAAGATGGATGATATTTTTCTATCATCTGGATAGAATATGAGGATTAGCAGTCTTGGTGGAGACTGTTCTTTGCTCACTAAAAGGACTATACCCTTCTTCTATTAGAACAAAGTTGTCACTGGGCACAGGAGCTGATTGTCCAGCTGAACTGCATTTCTTAGCTTCCCCAGCATGCAGGTGTGGCTGAGAGGCTCTGGTCTCCCCCAAACCATGTGAGCAGAAATGGTAAGTGCCTTCTGTCATTGGATGTGTGCTCCTTGCGCTCTCTTCTTTCCACTGGCTTGAAATAGTAAAAATTAGGCAAGCTAGAAGCCGCATATTGAGAATGAGAGAATGCCCTGCCAGTCTGGGTCCCTGGGTAATTTTTGAGGTGCTCGGTCTTCTTATCCAAACTATGAAAGGGAAATTAATTTCTAACTTGTTTTAGCCACCGGAGTGAGGGGATCTTTTTTCTAAAGAAGCATGACCTTTATCACAATTAATACTCTAGTCCAAAGCTAGCATAGTACTAGTATGGTACCTGGAATCACAAACCTTTCAATCCTGTTGCTTTGCTTTACTTGATTTCCATTAAAGACACCTCATGACCCAAAATGGCTATAAAAGCACCAACCACTAGATGTAAATTTCAAGCAGCAGGAAGCGGTAGGGAAAAATATATAAAAGATGATGCTGTTCCCTTTTAAAAGAGACTTTTCCAAAATACCATACTGGGACTCCTCAAACCAATCAGAAAAGATCAGCAAGGTCTTTTGCCAAAAAAATGGCAATATTCAAGGTCTTAACATTTTAGCCTTGCCTTAAACATCATCACAAATTCTTAGGCACAGCCTGCATACCCACTGGTTTTTATGGGCATGAGGGAATATTCTGATTTATTCTTCTATAAACCTGAATTGCATCTCATGACAAAAGGCAGAAGTGTCGTGGTTTTTTTCATTTTAAATAGATATTTTCCTTTATATGAAATCTTACGTACAATAAGAAATACAAATTGTGCTCCATGATAATTTCCTAATAATAATACTTTAACCTTTACTTCAATGTTAATAATCTGCTATGTATAGCCCTCCTGTCAGGTGTCAAGTGCTGCCTTAGCACCTGGCATCATTCACTCATTTCATCTTCACAAGTACTTTATAAGGTAAGTCTTAGTGATTCCATCTGACTTATGAGAAAGTTGAAAATCATAAAAAATAAGTATGGAATGGGGGTCAACCCACTGTTTACTGCAACCTGGTGTTCCTTCACGCTTCTGTGTTCCTTGAGGCAGTAAGATGGCCCGCACTGCTCCACCCTGCAAGTCTCTCTTGGGTCTCTCTAGCTACCCTGTCTCTCTCAGCCCAGGGCAGCTTAAAAAGTGCAAATCCATTATCAGTACCCAGTCTTCAGTTTTAGGATACTGTAAATTTTAAACTCAGTTCCGTTTCACTCTGGCCATACTCACTCATCCTTTTTCTTGAGAAAAGATTAAGTAAAACATTTCTTACCTGATTGCACCCTCTCCCACCCCATGAGGTGCAAACCTCCCGGGCACGACAGACAAATTATTCAGTCAAGTAAAGGGGAGCTGACAGCAGCCCTGTTCTCAGTTTCCTAGGACTGCCTTCCATCCAGTGCTGATGCCATATTCTGGGGCTGTCCTGGTAGGGGTATAAATTTTACTGCCCCCAGGAGCTGCCATGAGAACTAGTTAAACAAGACAAGAATTACCATTTTCATTCACTATGTCCTCTCTTTGGCGATGTTTTATGACTGACTTGGGCATTTCCCCTAGCAACCCGTTCTCTCTTTTAGGGAAGTGGAGATAAAATACTTGACATTTATTTCATAGAGTGATTCGGAATAATATTACGGAAAATTCTGAGACATTTCTCAAGCTAGTTGGAGGGAACATGGAGTGGACACGTTTCTGAACCCCCAGTGGGTAGTCTAAATGCAAATTTGCCCTGACATACTGTGGCCATACTCTGCATTCCCTGAGTAGAGACACCAAATGGATATAATGGATATAATCTGGAGAAGAATAGAAAACACTGGTTAACATCGGGCAGGAACACACATATGCCCTACTGATGATAAACTTCTTTTCTCTGACCTGGTTTTTTTGGTGCTCTGGTAGGCCCTTGACCCCTGTATGATTTTTACTCCCTTAAATGACAGCACCTTTCCAGGCTAAAAAAGGGGAAAAGCAGCTCCTGGGACATTTTATATATATTCAATTTACAAATATGACACAGGCTAAGAACTCCTATTCTTTCCAGTTACAAAAACATTCGAATTTTAAAACAACAACAACAACAAAACTTTAAAACTGACTTAGAAAAACAAATGAAAGATATCTAGAGAGTCGTAAAATAGTACTGAATAGATTAGATGCCAGGCTACATTAAGCATGGGTATACCCAACTTAACATTCGTACTTAAATATTTTACAAGCATTGTAAACCTGAATGTACAAAAGCCAACTCATGACCTGCTCCATCATATCTGGAATATCCCCATTCTTTCCTGTCTCTGAAAATTCCTTACCATCCAGCTGGTTGCATGCCCAGAAATCCAGGAGTCCGTCTTAACACCATCCTCTCTTCCTAGTATTCAAGCCACCATCAAATCCTTTGATTTGACATCCAAAATATTGCTGGGATTTACATGCTTTGCTTGTTTCCATCAGCCTGCCTTAGGCCAAGGTGGTCTCCTGTACTCCTTCAATAGCTTCTCTCTCTTGCTCTGTTTTAAATCTGTTGCCCACACTGCAGTCAAAATGACCTTTGAAGAGTGCAAATATAATTGTGTATTTTCTTGCTTAAAATCCACTAAGGACTTCCCAATGGTTTTAAGACAAATGCCAAAGGCCTTATCATAGTATGTTATGGCCCAGTAAGCCTAGACTTACCTTTAAAGCTGTTTCTTTCTTTCTTTCTTTTCTTTCTTTTTTTTTTTTAAAGCTGTTTCTTAAGACAATGTTTCTGTTGGTCTGTTAGAGTGTGTGTGTGTGTGTGTGTTCACAGGTGTGTATGTGTTTGTGTATTTTATGGAATTGTCATAGTAGAGATAGGGAACTGTCATCTTTTTCCTTCTCCCCAGACCTGTGTTGTTACCCCATTGGTTTATGTCTCGATACCAGAGAAGCCTTAATGTTGCTGAGAATTAACAATTGTTCCACGGTGCCCCACCAGGATCCTACAGGTCAATGACCCAGCAACACCAAGCTCCAGCCCAGTGGCACACAAGCCATTTTCGCTCCCACTGTCCACCGTGTGCCCTTCTGAGGAGCAACCTTCTCTCCCAGAGTATTAGCTTCAGGAAAGTGCTTATTAATCGTTGCATTGAGTTCCTGGGCCAGTGCCTGTTGTTGGGTGCTGAGGGCTGTTTCTCAAGTGTAATGGCCCTCGACCTGTTAAGGAATCCCCCTCCCCTCTTTTTAATATCCTGTCATAAGATTAATAGTTTAAACGTGATGCCACATGCAAACGCCCTGATAAGATCATACTTAATGAAAAGCAAGCAGAGACTTTCTTTTGAGAACATATGTCTTTTGAGAAATTCAAAGCAAATTGGAGATAGCATGTAAAATGTCTCAGGAAAAGAAAAGTTCTAAATGAGAACATTTATCATCATCCTAGATTCATGTGGGCTGTCAAGACACAATAAAGATTTTAACTCATTTTGTCTCTGGCAGCCTTTTCCACAAGGACCTTCATTAACAATACTCCCTGCTTGACCTGTTTCTGCTCAGCCACATCTCCCACTGTGGAGGACAGGGTGTGAAATATATCTTTTCAAATGGATGTCATTTATTTTAATATACCTTTAATAATATTGCGGCTCAGTGTTTTAATTACTCATACTTTTTGGTACTTCCGCCCTCCGGCAATTCTATCTAATAAATCTGATAAGTGCAGTAGACTCTGACACCCAGATAGTAGATGTACAGTGTATGCTGTGGGGAGACTGTCTTCTCTGTGGTGGACCCAGAACCAGGTCAAAGGAGTGCCCTGAGAAGCCCAGTCACTCTGGCCTGCTGCCCACAGGAGGGGGAGGCTTTCATATGCTCAGCTGCAGCTGGACATTCTTCTCTGCTCTGTGGCAGCACCACCAGGAGAATCCTTGATTATACCGTTCAAATAACAGCTTCATTCTGCCATGAGCCGTCTCTGCCCAGTCGACCCCAGTAATAATGTACACCCCTCCTCTGCGCTTTGCTAGCCCTTAACGCTTATCATTACTCTTCAGCTTCTCATAGCTTATTCCAGTTAATGTCATTTGTGTGCATTTTTCCTACCGTTACAGGTTGCATCGTGGTCCCCCAAAATCCATATGATGAAATACTAACCTCTACTATCTCGCACCGTGACCTTATTTAGAAATAGGGTTGTCGTTGATGTATTCAGCCAAGTTAAGATGAAGTGACTTAGCCCAGCTAAGTTAAGACGAGTGGGTTAGGGACTGAACCCAATATGATGGGTTTCCTTATAAGAGGGAAAATTTGGACCCAGGCAGGTACAGAGGGAAGGCAAAGTAAAGACAGAGAGAATACCATCTAAAAGCCAAGGAACGCCCGCAGCTCCCAGAAACCAGAAGAGAGATAAAGAACAGACTCTCCCCCACAGCCCTGAGACGGAACCATCTTTGTCACTGCTGTGATTTCAGAAGTAGCCACCAGAACTCTGAGACAATAAATTTCTGTTATTCTAAGCTACCCAGTGTGTGGCACTTTGCTAAGGCAGCCCTAGGAAGCTGTTACACCCACTAAAGTATAAATCTCTTGGGGGCAAAGATCTAATTTTTTTCATCTTTGTACCCCTGAAATAGTACCCACATGAGGTAGTTACTCAATAAATGGTTTATTTAACTTAGTTATATGAGGGTGAAGAATCACAAGGCACAAAGCTGGTTTACGTGTTGGAGTGTAGACAGATGATGGTAAAAGGATGGACTCTTGCATTACTGAAACGGGAGGAGATACCGAGGGCAAGATATTTTAGCAGGGATGGTCCAGGTCCACAGCCATGAATGGCAAGCACGTACCCAAACATACTTCTAAGGTGTGTCTGGCAGTGTTGGGGAAGCAGGCAAGTGGGCTCAAAGAAATCAAGCAAGGCTGAGCAGTGGGACCCAGTTTGCATGCATTCAGCTAGCTTACGACGAGACAATAAACTCAAAAACAGTGGCATGGCTCAAGGGAAAACAGTGCTCTGGAGATAGGTTCTTGCAAACACTGGAAGGTAAATTATAGATGAGACTATGGGACACAGAGGAATGTATTGGTAACAAACAACTGGAATCCTTCAGACAAATCTCAGATACGTGAGACGAGTGTAGAAAGCACCTGGGAAGCCTGGCATTGACCTGGTGCTGATCTGAGGCATAAGGATCAAGTTTGCATTTGGGGCTCTGGCTAAAGATGGATCTGTCTCAAGATGGTCTTTAAAATGCACTAGTTTCTATAGCATTATAATAGACTTGCTAAAGTCTGAGATAAAGTAACTTGACACAGTGTGCCTATTTTTAGCATCAGTTCACATCTAATTGAAGTGAATAACTATAACTGTAAACCAGTTGATTGACTCGAGAAGTTGCAAAGTGTTTGCTCCTATTATGCAAGCAGCCTGTAGGGGTTTTCTGTTAGATCGGTATACTTGGCCCAATTTCTCTTTTTTTAGAAGTTTGGATTAGATGCCAAAATAACCACTCAGGAGTATTAGTTGAAGTGTTGCTTCTCTCATTCATGACATTGGCCTGGCCCCTGCCATAATTTATGGGCCTGATCCTGGTCTTAGAGTTTGGCATGGAACAAACTGATTAAATCCCTCTAGTTTTCCTTAACACTTTAAAAATTCTTTTCAAGTAGGATATAGAATAATGTTGGCCTAAATTGCTTTAATTTACATATATCTAAATGCAAATTCTAGGACTGGATCCTAGAGAAAAATCCTAGCTGTCCTACTTGTACCAAACATTTGCAGTGTAAAAATGTCTAGATGAAAATAAAGCATGACTAAGCCAGATGGGCGGGGAAGTGACATAATTAATAAGAGTTTAAAAAAAGTAATTGGTTTTATGATTTTGTAAGTAACAAGCGAGAATCATAGAAAACTTGAAAATATAGAAAATTATAAAGAAAAAAAAATCCCCAACAGTTCCACTACCCGAAGACAACTGTTAAGGTTTTCCTGTTTCTTTTCTCTGTGTAAAATCTCATGTTCCTTTTTGTCTTCAAGTCAAATTTAATCTAAGGCCTCCTCAGCAGAGTTGGAGGGAAATCTCAGTCATTATTAATCCCTATACTATGTGTGGAAGTTAGGTGGAGGGATGTCTTCCAAAAAAGTTTTATGTTATCTTTTGCCATTGAGAACATTCTGGAAAGATACCCTTTTTTTCATTCCATACTGGTGACTATCATTATCTAACTTTTTAAAGCCAGGAACAGGGATCTTTGATATGGCCTCTTTCTCCACAGTTCTTAATGTTTAGCCCCTAGCACCCCTGTTTTCCCCCAGCCCCTCACCATGCACTTGCACTATCCTTCCAGTCATATTATTGGTAGGGTGGGTGTCACCATGGATGTGAGGACTGGTCTCCACCCAGAAAATGAAACAAACAAACAAAAAGAAAAACAGCTGCTTTCCAGTGATGAGAGATTTTGCCAATTCTCCTGTTTACACCTCCTCTCCTCCCAATACACTTGCCTTCCAGCCACCACCCCCCACCCCCACAACCTGGCATCATCTCCTCTAGGAGGGTGAGTGGAAGGTGGGTGTGGGAGTTGCTCAATGTCTGGCAACTTCTGTTTTTGGTCCACAAAATCTAAGCTGAGTGAAGAGAGCACAGAGACTTGGTGACCTTTTGGAAATGGCAAGGAAAAAACACCCATAAGCAGGAGGAACCCAAACAAATTAAGTTCTTACTAAATTTTCATGCCGTATATGTTTGATATAATTAGGATCACACTGTGCATGCCCTTCTGAATTCTATTATTTTATTTACATTACAACTAAGCATTTTTCCATGTTGTTTAAAACTCTAAGCAAACATGATTAAGAGCTGCATAGTGTAAGCATGAGTATGCATCTATGCACAAAATATTGTGATCGGTGATGTAATGTAGGAGAGGAAGCTATGCAACCAGTCAATCTGGATTCCAGTCCCAGCTCTGCCACTTATCACTAACATAATCTAGGTAAGTTAATTAACTTCACTGATTCTCATCTGTAAAATGGGGGTGATAACAGTCTGTATTCATGTCGTTGTGGAAATTAAATGAGGCAATATAAGGTAAACCCCAAGAAGGGTGTCTTGCACACTGAAGGAATGCCAATTATCATTTCAGTTCACTCTCATGCTGTGTCATTTAGATATGGATTCGAAACAGCCAGTGCTCAGTTTGAATCTGAACTCTGTCATCTGTGATCTTGGGTAAATTACCTAGCTTCTCTGAACTTCAGTTTTCTCACTTATAAAACAAACAGTGGTACATCTTTTCAGGGGTTCTTGTGCTGATTAAATCCGACATTAAAGGTAAATTCCTGGCATAAGTTAATTAAGTGTTTAATCTATTATGACTTAATCTTTCCATATCCCTTGTGCCTACACAAAGCCTTCTAAATAGTAAGTGCTCAAAAAATATTTGTTGAATAGATGTTCATTGATTAAAGAGCTGGATCACAATGTACTTACGTCAGTGCAAATGTTTATAAAAGACCCAGAAGGATACACACTAACTTGATTATAGAAAATGCTTGTGTGGACTGAGATTGGGAGAATTAAGGAGGATTCACTTTTTCTCTACTTAAAGTTTACAATGAAAATAAACTCACATTTTACTTTTCTTATTTAAAACTAATCTGAAAATAATTAAACCTGAAAAAAAAAAAAAAGGGCAGGAACATGGTCTTACAGAGTCCTGGGTTTTGCAGTTGGTCCCAATGCTACAAGTAGGACAAAGAAAGAAACAGTGGGGCATACAGATTCCAGATCTTTCCAAGAGGCTTCGGATCTCACACGCTTTTGACCTTCCCTTTGAACCCAAATCTACAGCCTACCCAATGTGGTCAGAATTTTTTTTTTTTTTCTGAATGGGTAGTTTTAAAATACACAAAAAAGACTTTCTCATAAATTGGGCCAAAATAATTTTTTTTGAAAAAGATTATTTTTACATAATCATTCAAAGGACACAAATCCATCTTGGAGTACTAGCTTGTTTTGACACACTCCTCTCTGGGTGAAATGCTTCCATTGTAACATATTCCATTAAAGGTTCTTTATGTTGAGATGAAGTGGGAAAAAAATTGTGTTGTGTTTCTATAGGAAAAAAGCTTAGCACAGTCGGCAAGATTTTCCCAGGGTTTGACATTTCTCTGTGTAGTAATGGGCTGCCTTGGCCTTGCTAACAGCATCACCCACACGTGGACCTATGTAGAGGTGATTGGTTAGCTCTGCAGTGAACTCTCTTGGGTGGGGTAGGCCCCTCCCAAGCAGCATTTGGTGGTTACTATGCACAGATGAGGGCCCTATGCCCAGAGCAGGGCATGATAATCCATCAGAGGTGTTGATCATTCATTCCACTTACCAGATCATGGATGGAATGTCTGGCCATTGGGTGCGCTCTCCTATCTCCTTCTGCCAGGCCCCAGTTCAGATCAGCTTGGAGTTCAGCCTGTCTCTTCTGCATTATACCTCACTCCTCTCTTGGGAGGAGTCTGCCATTTGGCTGGAAGCATATTTGAAATTGTGGTATGAGTCCTGAGACATTCACAGGTCCCAGAGAAATGAGAGAACCTCAGGTTCCAGGCTGACAGGAAGGCCTCTGTTCTTTGACAAAGTATTTTGTGTGTCTAAGATTTCAGAGAAAATGGTGCAAGTTAGAACAGATGCCACAGTATGGAATCAGAAAGAAAAGAAAAGGCTTAGGCTTAATGAAAAAATTTTGGACAAGAAAAAGTTAGACTGACAAAGCCAATGTGTGCAAAATTATAGTAGGTAAAATGTTACCCAATGGCCTTCTGTCCCCTGCTGGTGGTCTCCGTCCCTCTAACGCCTGATTATGGTGGAAAATGCATAGGACCAGAGATCAAGCTGATAATCGATTCAAATTCTGGCACTGCCATTTACTAAAGATCTGACTTTGGCTATGTTCTTTATCCTAGAAGGCCCTCAGTTCTCTCCTCTGTAAAAAGGGGATAAAAATATTTATCTCGCAGTACTGTGGGGGAAGAATAATGACATAAAGCAGTAAGCATTTGGTAGACACTCAATAATTATAACCATAATTATGAGTGGCTTTTATGTACATTCAGAAGATAGGCCTGCCCAGTCCCTGCCCCCCCAAACTAGGGGTCTTGCAAGCTGTCAACAAACTTTTAAATTTAATAACAGAATTGAGGTGGGTTTTTCATAGTTATTATATTTTAATAGAAGACTTTTATGAAACAGTTTTCTCATTAATTTAAAATTTTGAGCAGGTCTCATTGGGTATAACTTCACACCTGCTAGCATGACTACAATGAAAATAATGGAAAATAACAAGTGTTGGCAAGGATGTAGAGAAATTGGAACACTTGTACATTATTGGTAGGAATGCAAAAAGGTGCAGCCATTAGGGAAAGAGTTTAGTAATTCCTTGAAAAGTTGAACACAGAATTCCCATATGACCCAGCGATTCCACTTGTAGTTATATAACCAAAACTATTGAAAACAGGGACTCAAACAGATACTCGCCTGCTAACATTCATTGCAGTATTATGCACAATAGCCAAAAGGTGGAAACAACCTTAGTGTCTATCAACAGATGAATGGATAAATAAAATATGTTATATACATATTTTATGGAATATTATTCAGGCATAAAAGGAAATGAAGTTCTGATACATGGACCAACCTGGATAAACCTTGAGGACATTATGCTAAGTGAAATAAACTGGACACAAAAGAACAAGTATTGTATGATTCCACTGATAAGAAATTTCCAGAATAGGGAAATTCATAGAGACAGAAAGTGAATTTGAGGTATCTAGAGAATGGGAAAAAGGAAGAAAAGGAAGTTACTGTATAATGGTTACAGAGTTTCTGTTTAGGGTGATGAAGAGTTTTGGAAATTGATAGTACTGAGGGTTGTACAATATCATGAATGTAATTAATGCTACTGACTTGGCCAATTAAAAATAGTGAAAATGGAAAATTTTGTGTTATGTATATTTTACCACAATAAAAAATAAAATACAAAATACATACTTAAGTACATAAATATATGACCTCTAACTAAAAACAAAAATTTTGATAGGTTATACATTCACATGGTCCCAAAACAAAATAAGTAAACACAGAATTCTTACTTCTCTCTCTGATCCCATCCATTGCATTCCCTTTACCATTTTCAACAGGTAACCCACTGGTATTTGTTTCTCAAGTGTGTTTTCAGTATATCTTTATGCAAATATCAGAAGAGAATAATAATGAATTTTTTTCCTCCCCTTCTATGTATAAATATATTAACATATATGCATTGTTCTATGCCTTCATTTATCCATTTAAAGATACATCCCAGAGGTATTTCCTTATCAGTATATAAAGATCAGCCCCATTCTTGTAGACTGTTGTATAATATTCCATTGTCTACTATACCATGATCAATTTAACCAGTCCCATAGTGATGGAATTTGAGTTTTTTTTGAAATTTTGATATTTAGAGTCTTTCAATCTATAACTTTATCCATTTTTCATTCATATGTGCAGTTTTTACTGTAAGATCAGTTGCCAAGACTGGGATTGCTGGAATCAAAGGGTAACTGCATTTGTAAGTTTGATAGCCATTTCGGATTCTCCTTCACCAGGATTGTACCTATCAACTATGCTATGAGGATGCCTATTTGTACAAAGATTCACCAAAAAAAGGGCTAATTTTTTTTTTTTTTGCAAATCTCCTTGGTAAAAAATGGTATCTGAGTATGATTTTAATTTATATTACCCTTAATATGAGTACAGTTTGGCATCTTTCCATATACTTAGAGGTCATTCTTTTTTTTTTTTTTTTTTCTATTGATCCAAAGTTTCCAGAATCCAAAGGAATGAATGGCTAATGGCAGCTTTTCAGACTGGAGAAAGTGGAAAGGAGATAATCAGGGAAATGGAGTCCATCTAATTCCCCCTCCTTCATCCACATGATACACAAACTAAGCAGTTGCCTCTTCCTAGGGCAAAATCTGCTTTCAGATCTCTGGGGGGTGGGTGGGAAGAATGTTGCTTTTGGTCAGAGGAGGACGAGGTTTGGGGGAGAAGGCAGTCTGCCCTCCATGTGCACTGGATCCCAGTTGGTATGAAAAGTAGGCTATGAATCAAGAAGTCTAATAAAACCAATTTGTCTAATGTCCTACCAACATTTTCATGCAATTTCCAATGAACTGCCTGTGAAAATCTCCTCAAGAAAGATGATCACCTGAGCTTGTAGATTTTATACTCTATAACTCTGCAAGTTCTTGGGAGAAACCACAGAGCCATTCAATCATTCCCTTTGAGATGAGAATAAATGACAACCATGCCACCTAAACAGCATCAGTTGGCTGTGGGGGCAAGCTGTCATTTCCAGGAGAGGGTGTGGTTTTATATACAAGGGTGCAGCATATGATCATGTTTAAAAATTCCAAAGATAGCAGAAATTCAAATGGGTCGGTTTTGTCATTAAGCTGCCTGCAGGTGTTCCATTTAGATCAGATGCCACATTTGCAAGCCAGAACGGAAGAAGTGGGCTTTTGCTTAATTCACTGAGTCTCAGAAGAAAATGAACATTTTTTTTCCCCACGACAAACTGGAATTTGCCTCAGACGAGCTTGACATATTGCCGGCCTATGGTCTAACTTTGTCTGAGAATGTCATTCCGTTCTTCCAAAGTTGCCAAGATCAGAGGCCAACAAGAAAAAGAATGGGGCTTTTCTAAGACTGCCGGATGATATCTTCCCCACAATCCATTCTGATGTGTCATTGCAAGTGTCCGGGTGACTAAGGCAGAGAGAAAAACGAAAAGAGAGGCCTTCTTGCTCCCAGAAATGGCTTCTGGTAAGATAAAATAACCAGGGAACATGATGGGTTCAGGACATCTATAACCAACCTGGGCTGGATCAGCATTTCTAAGTTTTTAACCAAGAAATATTGATTTATGTTTATTATGCTTTATGGCACTTTAGAGCAATTTATAACACTTACATTAAGAAATGGATGGGCCGGGAGAAAAGCCAATATGGGCATGAGAGAAGATGAAGTGCTGTCAGGAATAGCAGCTTTCAAGTATCAGGTACAATTTCTTGTTTTTGCATTTTATCTGAACTTTTTAACATGAAGCCAGAATAATGATGATTGTTTTTTAAAGTTACACAAACAGACAAAAAGGGATATGTTGAACAAATCTAAAGGAATCATTAAAATACACACAGACACACACATTCAAACATATGTATGTATACATATATATATCTTCAAACATTAAAACTAAAAAGCAAAAATAAAATCCTTCTCTATAGACTTATTTTTAAAATACACTTAATGGTGTTCTTAGGTAAAATAAAGGTAAAAAACAGTACTGTATAAAATATGAGTCTTTATTCCAAATGTGAGTTATTTTAACAATAACAAAAAAACCCAAACTAATGCAGCAAAATACTATGAATCTTTGCCAATATAGTCACTTATCTAATAAATTTTGATGAATCAGGAAAGACTTCAGAGACCAGAGACATTTTTCTTTTTCTTTTTTTTTTTTAAAGATTTTATTTATTTATTTGAGACAGAGAGAATGAGAGACAGAGAGCATGAGAGGGAGGTGGGTCAGAGGGAGAAGCAGACTCCCCGCCGAGCGGGGAGCCCGATGCGGGACTCGATCCCGGGACTCCAGGATCATGACCTGAGCCGAAGGCAGTCGCTTAACCAACTGAGCCACCCAGGCGCCCCAGAGACATTTTCCTTATATGTGTCCTGCAAGAGCTATTCCAGGACTGTAGCATCAAGTAAACAAATGAAAATATGCAAAGTAGTATCGAGAGACCATGGTAATGTGTACTGAAAAATAAAGTTTTACAGATATAGAAGTTGCTCATTCTTTCCATGACTGTCTATTAATATCATCAATTGTTATTATTTAGAAACTCTCAGAGCTAGAAAGTGGCCAAAAACATTTACCTAATTACTTACTGTTAACATTAGCAATTTTTTAAAAGATTTTATTTATTTATTTGAGAGAGAGAGAGAGCATGAACGGGGGGAGGTGCTGAGCAGGGAGCCCGACACGGGACTCGATCCCAAGACACTGGGACCATGACCTAAACCGAAGGCAGACACTTAACCAACTGAGCCACACAGACATCTTTATCACTAACAATTTTAAATAGTAAGACATCTGTTCAGGTATACTGTACATGTTCAAAACATAGCCCTATTTCAAAGAAGAGCCCAGGCTGAGCTAAGGAAAAAATAGCATTTGGGAGTGAGGTGGATCACAGTGAATTTTTTTAGAATGGTTGTAATTTTCAACAACTTTAATTTGGAATTTTTCCTTTGGGAGAATGTCCATATTTATGCAGAAGTCTTACAGGCATCATAGGAGAACCAAGTTTTGAGTTGAGTTTGCAAAGGCTCAAGTAAAATGATTTGATGATAGAACGAGATGCAGTTTTAAGAAAGTGAGGATATCAGACAGGAAGTTTGGGTTTGGTGGATCAGAGGTGGAACAAGGAATCTCTGATAAAACTGATAATAGTCACAGAAAGTAGGTAGGATTTCAGCAGGCAAAATAACGCAAGCATAGGACACTGAAGACAAGATTGACCATGACTTCATTGCATATGAACAAACAAAAAATTTGGAAGGGAGAAAGCTAAGGACAAGGATACAGGAAAGAATATGAAAGAGTAGACCTCAATAGACATCAGTTCAGGTTTGGGAAAATCTGGTCCATAATAGGGAAATAAGTGGTCGTTAAGGAAGAATATGATCTACAATCATGACTTTTTCTAGTCCAATAACTACTGAACTTCACTTACTGGTTTGTTCTGTGGAATTTAGGCTCACAGTCAGGACCCTTAAAAGTGTGGTCCTAATATATAACCCTCCAATGATATTTCCCCAAACTTACCATCATTCCAGGCCATCTGTTCCACTCATCTTCAAAACACACAAAGGACCTCCACATATAGGGGTGTGTGTTTATCAACTGAATATTATTGGATACTTGGATGCTTTGTCCTGTTGTCAGTTTCCCATTCCCTCTCTTAGTCCCTGGAACCCTAGCACTTTTTCACATACAGATTCTCTTTATTAAGGTCCAATTGCTCTTTATTTGGGCAGTTCTCTTGGATGGAGACTTTCAGAATGGCTCAAGGCCAGCTTCATTTGCCTCATGGGGAAACTGAGCCTATTGGGGAAAGTGCACACAGTGTGCAGCCTTAGTCACTCCTGTTTAAATTTCTCAAGTTTGTGTCTGATCCCTTTCCTTATTCCTCTGCTTCCCTCTACCTCCAGGGACATAAATCAAGCTCTATATTCAAGGCTCAGACTTGGCTTGAGAAGGTGGGAGCAGGCCACTCTGATTATCTCTCCTTTAGCATTTCTCTTTTCCTGGCTGGCTATGGTGATTCTCTCTGCTGACAGAACCAGTTTCACTCCCTTAGCATGTCCTTTGCAAGTGGTTTGTCCTCTCACCCTGCTTTGGTATGCTTACTCTCAGCCTTTGGTAGCTCAGAAAAAAAACTGAGTTTAATTTATTCATTGGTGTTGAGTTCACTTCTGCAACATCCAGTATCCCACCCTACATGGCTAGATTTTCCTTATGTTAACATGCCATTGCTTTTGCTATAATTTTGCCTTATCCATCCTGAGTCCTGTCTTGTAGAACCAACACTGAATTTTCAGTGTTGGTTCCTAGGATTGTTGCAGAATTCAGTGCTGTGTAACTGAATCATTTGGGAGAAAATGGTAGAAATGGGAAGAAGTCACTTAACTAACCAAACCTGGGAAAAAATGGTGGCCAAAAATCATATCAAGATATGGCAAAAACAATACAGTTGCAAGAGGGAATTAAGGATGAAAGACAGTGTGATCTTTTTTTATTATGATTGTGTTTGCATGTATTGATGGATTGCTTAATTCAGGGCCAATAACATGAGGACATGGCCATGGGTGTACAGGTAAGAGACCATAAGAGCACATCTAAATGAAGTCTCCAAAAATGAAGTAAGGTTGGTTTACAGCACTGTGTGCTTGGGTAGGGAGAAGAGGAATACAGTTAGAGGAAAAAGTCAAAAAATTAAACTAAGATATTTTATGTTACTATGTTTTAGTTAATGTATAATCATTCTTCTTTAGTAAGAAAAAAGGAGTTTAAGAGAGTTGACCTGTCCATAATGGCAGGACAAGAGTGAAAGTTGGCCCCTGCATGAAGCCAAAACTTGTAAAGAAATGTTCTTGCTGATATCCCAAGATTTTAGTAGGAGCTTGAGGTTAAAAAACATTAAAGAGGGGGCGCCTGGGTGGCTCAGTTGGTTAAGTGACTGCCTTCGGCTCAGGTCATGATCCTGGAGTCCCGGGATCGAGTCCCGCATCGGGCTCCCTGCTCAGCAGGGAGTCTGCTTCTCCCTCTGACCCTCACCCCTCTCATGCTCTCTCTCTCATTCTCTCTCAAATAAATAAATAAAATCTTTAAAAAAAAAAAACATTAAAGAGGTTCCATTGGAGTACTAAAATAGCAAAAGGCCTTAAAGTCAGGTTTTAGGAATCAAAAGTACCAGAAGATTGAAGAGCTGAGACTAGTGGGTTCAGTAGGAAAGCCTGAGGGTGATGGGAAAATATCTGAGATGAGTCTGATGCTCACAGGTGCCTTCTATGATCTCTGAACCAAAAGTGAGTGGATGTTTCACTTAAAAGACTGGGACTGATGGGGACAGAGCATAACGATCAGTTGCTTTTACTGACTCATTTCATTCATCTATAGCTTAAAGTTGTAAGGACGGAAAATCTCTGGAATTGGAGTAACCTATTGTCCAGATAGTCCATCTTGATAGATATGCTATTTTCCTGGTTGGCTGCTTCTAATTTACCTGATGGAGAAATGAAATTCCTTGAAGTGTTGACCTGATCCCTTGAAACCTGGGTTTCTAGGTCTGCTTTAACTCTTCTAAGAGGTGGCAGTCTAGGTGGCTAAAGGAGGACTTGATCATTGAAAGTTTTGCTCCAGGGTTAGGTGATTGACTTTGGCCATGTTGTTTCCTCAAGACATTAATGCTGGGAAGGAATTTCCTACCTCCTTCAAAGTCATAAGCCTTGGTGTCTCTCTAGGTAGGGTCAAATAGACTAAGACCACAGTAAGGGTTAACCCAGATTTTAAATGCCAGAAACATTACAGATGTGACTAGGACTGGACAAACCCTTTGCTTTCCCAAGGAGGTTGTTTCTACTATAAATATAGAAAAATAGAAAACAAGTCAGTGGTAATCAAGAGTGTACTGCACAGATTACTGCATTATCTCTAATCATCTTCAGGGTCATTCTACCAATATCATGTTAACATCATGCCACCATATTGGCCAGACAAAACATGGCCCAGAAACTCCATTTGAATTCTTGAACACACATTTTTTTAGGGTTGGTCTTGGGGTTGTGCCCTTGCTTGGACCTGAGATTTTTGTAAGACTAGATTCAGTAAATAGATCAGGATCTTGTCTAGACAAATGAGCATGAGCCCTTGATCTAACGTACCTTGCTGGAGGGAGGACACCAGTCTAATGGCATTCAGAGTTGCTAAAGGATGTCTGGGTGTCTGCCTTTCATTCAGTGCCCTTCCAGACCCAGACAAGGTTGTAGGTGCCCCGAATATCCAATAAATCATTTACCAGAAATACAAGAAGAAGTCATAGCACCTGGATGGTGTATCCTCTGTGGCTTGGCCTGAGAGAATGGAGAAGATAGAAGAGAATGTTAAGTTCTCCTGCCTGAAGGGTAATGATTGCTGTCAATGCACTGAAAACCAGGTGTGGGGAAATCACAACCCATATTGTGTGGCCACAGCCTGAGACCCTGGCAGAGTCCAAGGATGGCTCATTTGGGTGTGGCCACATGGACTCAGGTCACAGAGGGAGGATGGCTTCCCTGAAGTGGGACTTGTGTGTAGCTGCTGCATAGATGGATAATGACATGAAGTGAGAAATGACTTTGGGGTGACCAGAGAGAAGACATCTGACCAGGTAGAGGAGCATCTCACCAGACTCAGACAGCGGGGGTCCAGGAGGTGACTCTAGCTGCCAAGTGGGCTGAAAGTGAAAACAGATGGGAAATACTGGGGGAACATAGATTCCAGTAGTGTTGCTGCTGGGGTCTCAGCAACCAGAGAGGACAGCTTTCTTTTACCATCAGGAATGATCTCTATTCTCTCCTCTCCCCATGTATAGCCTTCTCATGCTATCCGCAAAAGGAAATGTCTTATTGTTTTTAATGATAAAAATTGTGTCTAGGGCGCCTGGGTGGCTCAGTTGGTTAAGCAACTGCCTTCGGCTCAGGTCATGATCCTGGAGTCCCAGGATCGAGTCCCGCGTCGGGCTCCCTGCTCAGCAGGGAGTCTGCTTCTCCCTCTGACCCTCCTCCCTCTCATGCTGTCTCTCATTCTCTCTGTCTCAAATAAATAAATAAAATCTTAAAAAAATAATTGTGTCTAATTTAAGCTAGTTAGTTATCTGTCTCATTGGTATACTTGGTTTATAAACAGGATTCCACCCCCCGCAATACTCCTAGTTGCTTCTCCTTATTTTCATCTTTGTATCCAGAGACTCATTTTAGGCAAGATCCCAATTTGTATTAAAGAATACCAATTTCTGACTTCTTTGCCAAGGGAAATCTTGCCAAATGGAGATCAGTTTTGAAAAACCAAAGATAAATGTACGCATATTAAAGGTTTAATTGTATTATTTCCCTCTTTATACTTTGATTACACTGACAGATGGGGCCTTCACAATATACTCATTGTTCAGCTGGAAACCCCATGAAGCTGTAACCTGAACCCCTTGTCCTGAGGCCACTCAAAGTCGTCTCCATGCAATGGCGTTTGTGGACCCCAGCGGAGGGGTGGGTAAAGAGTTATTAAGCCACTTGAAATTGCTTTTAGTGCATTGAAAAGTGGTCAGGCCATTTCAGGCCATAGCAGTGTGGCAGAGTGCCCAACCGCCTACGTCAAGCAGTGTTTATAAATTAGAAATTACCAGCCATTTGGTTCCTTGCTGATCAGTCAGAGTCCTGGAAGACTATGCCGACGTGCCTGGGGCAGAGTTGCTACTGGACCAAACAAAGCATAGCTCTTGGTTAATCAGTCATGATTTGTCTATCTGGAGGTGTTATTAGAAGAGACTTGAAAGTGTATGTCTCTTCAATTGCAGTGCTATGTGGCTAATTATTCCAACTAAAAGCACCCATGAAAATAGTTGTTTGAAAGTTCTGTTGCCAAGCACAGAAATTGACAATAAAATTCAAAGCCAGAAATGGCCCCATATGAAATATATCTCTAGATATATTTCACTTATTTCATCAAAAAAGACTTGTTGAGCACCTGTTAAAATGTGTCAGACTTGAAACATGAGTGGATTAGCCCCACCCCCTCATTTTTTTATTGAATCATGGTGAAGTACCTGAAACTATTTTAAGCCCTTTATGTATATTAACAGATTTAATCTTCACAACAACCCTGGGAGGAAGGTATGGCTAATGATAGCGTCTCACAGTTGTAAAAACTGAGGCTCAGAGAGTTAAGCAAGTTTTCCAGGGTCTCTGCAACTAGCAGACCATGGAGCTCTGACGTGAATGCAGCAGACAGACTCTGAAGATCATTCTTGCTTTTTGTTGTTGTACGTGTCATGACAGCACGTCCACTGGTGGTGAACCCAGGTCTCTGGACCACCTCTGGATCTGCTTAGAGTTTTTGAGGAGTTTCCCTGACCAGGTCCAGATAATCTCTAGCCTGTTCCTCTGTAGGAAGGCTGGAGCATTCCCCAGCCTGGGGTCACTGTTGTTGACCAGCTACCTCCCATCCCGTGCCCACTCCAAATGTGATCCACACCCACAGCCTCTCTGAGCACGGAATGATGTCCCTGAGCTCAGGCCACCCTTCTCAGCTTCTCCTTAATTCCTTACCATTTTGACAGCCAATTCTGCCATGACTTTCCTTTCCACTACACAGACTAGTAGCAGGCCACAGCCACTGCCGTGGGGTAAATGGATACTGGGAAGAGTAAAGTGAGGGGAAGAGAAAATACTTCGACCAAAGGGCCAATGGTTAGAAAGAAACAATACAGCAGACTTAAATTAAATGTGTCAGATTGAACATATATCTTATCTCCCCAAAGCCCCCACATGACAAGAACAAAGAGAAGAGGAGCAGACAAAAAAGCAGATGAGTCATGTGTAAGTGGTAACTCACATAGATTTGAGCTTTCTGGGAATTTGGATTTGAGAATTCTGAGAATTTCTGGGAACGCCTGATGGAGAGAAGCCAACAGCGACCACAGACCCCTGAAAAGATTCAGGGACTGGAGGTACCAGGCAGCACAGAAGGAGGAGAAGATGGGAAGGCAGCTGACCCCAGATGCATTAACGGAAACATTGTAGGGGATCGAATTCCCAGACGCCTTTTCTCATTCACATGACTGGTCGGCTGCCCCTCCCTTGCTCTGGAAGGAACTGAGAAGGTTGTCATGAAGAGTCCCATCAAAATGAAGCTTGGGACTGGTGGACACTAGACACACTGACCATGGAAGAGGGGCCAGCACTGAAAGAAGGCATTAGGTGGCCATTTGCATTCTAAATGGTGAGGTACCTGGGCCACCCCTTCCCCTGGAGGTCCCGGATTGCAGGCTGCCAGAACTGTATTCCTTGGCAGGAGAATGGAAAGAGCTTTAGAAGAATTTACTAGTCTGAGAGAAAACACTTTTAATCTATGCGCCTGGTCCCCATAGTTTGTTCTCAATGCTTTAGAACTTCACTCTGAAATGGAATGATAGCCAGTGATAAGAGAAGCTGCTATTATTAAATATGAAATCCAAAACAGGAAGAAAAAAAAAAGAACTTAGAAAAGACAAGAAAAATGGAAAAAAAAAACATTAAAAATTTTAATTAATATAATCAAATAGTTAAGAAAAGAAATTGCATTTTGAAAACAAGAATGAAAATAATTTAGGACATCTCCTGACTAGGAGAATAAACAGAAAAAGAAATTGGAACCAGGAGAGAAAAGGTAAGGAATTAGAAAATCAAGTCACACTATCCAATAGACAGATAATAGGAGCTCCAGAAATTGAGAAAATAGAAAATGGAAGGTAGGATGTAGTAAGATTTCCTTACTGTTATAAAGGAAAACCTCATAGAACTCCAGACATGAATTCTAAAATAGTTCCTGCATAGAGTGAGAACTTCATAAATGTTTGGAACACAAATTCTAAAGAATCTATTTATATACAATGCAATGAATGAAAAGGACCTTCATCAGAAAAGCCTGAGATAAGACAATATCTTAAAAACTTGCAGAAAAGGATCAACATCAAAACAGTTTTGAGGGCGCCTGGGTGGCTCAGTTGGTTAAGCGACTGCCTTCGGCTCAGGTCATGATCCTGGAGTCCTGGGATCGAGTCCCACGTCAGGCTCCTTGCTCAGCAGGGAGTCTGCCTCTCTCTCTGACCCTCCCTCCTCTCATGCTCTCTATCTCATTCTCTCTCTCAAATAAGTAAATAAAATCTTAAAAAAAAAAAAAAAAAAAAAACAGTTTTGAGCTTTCCCATAGCCACGCCGAAAGCTAGAATTCAATGGAGCCAAATCTTCACAATTTTAAGGGAAAATGATTTACAACATGGAATTCTATACCAAACCAATTTATCAATCAAGTATGAGGATAGAATAGACATTTTCAGGCACACAACAAAATTTCTAAATCATTATCCATGTCTCCCACTCTCCACATACACACATACACACACCAGAGACACTCACTTTTTGGGGAGGATACTGGCATATGTATTCCAAATCAAGGACAAAAATCAAGAAGGATGATTTCTTTTTAAACTAATTATGTATATTTAGATGGAAGTAAAAGTTAGATTAAAAAGAGAGAGAGAGAAACAAAGGACAAGGGGGAAAGTGAGGCAGGGGAAAATTAGGGAGGAAGGGGAGAAGACAAAAGAAGGAAGAGGAAGGATGGGAAGGAACTATCGTTAGAAAAGTACTCAATAAACGGGTCCTGAGTGCTTTGGATTTTCAAAGACGAGACACCAAGGCAATCAGGAGATCTCACAAAGAAGGGGGAACTGAAAGTACAGATATGATGTAGACAAGCAGTGAGGATTGCGGAGGGAGGGTGAGGCAGTCACTGAAGCAAGATGCAGTTGTGTTCAAGGCTTCTGGTAGCCCATAGAATAATGAAATGAAAACACATCCCCCAAGATTTGGGAAGTATTGGAGTGGTGGTACAGAGGAGTTCCAGATTTGGAACCATGCCACATAGGGTTAATGAGGCTCAAACTGTCACCAGCAAGACCCCCACTGACCGCCCCCTTCTGCACAGGAATATTAACCTAATCTTTTAAAGGCAGACAACAGGAAGAGCTCTGGGGTGGCCTAGACCAGTTTGAGCTCAACCATCAACTCACACCTAGGCAGATGGAGCATGGAGGGTCCGACAGTTACCTCTACCTCATTATAATGTTAAAAGCTTCACCCAAGGAGGAGCGCAAGCTTCATTAACATAAACTAGGATACACGTTTAGGCAAGTTTTCTAAGTAGGCCTACGCAGCCTTGTATATCCGCCTCTACATGCAATGACAGAACTCCCCTTTCTGAATATTCATCCTCACCCTAAATAAAAGAAACCCACTCACTGCCACTTGCGTCATCACAGCTTTGGAAGTCATTCCCTGTGACCGCCTTATTTGCTGCAAATAAAGTCTCCTTTGTGTTACAACTCACCTGGTGTAGTCTCTACCTGGAACCCACCAAGGAACTAACTCATGTTAGTTGGGTTACATCTCTATGATGGTGAAAACTTCCTAGTTTAAAAAGAATAGTAGGTGGTATTCTTTTAAAGTAGATGGTGCCCCACCTCATGGGCAAAAGGCTTGTGAACAGATGGTAACCCTCTGCCAATTCGAAGGGTGCCTCTTTCCCCAGTGAACACAGCACTTGGATTGGTGAGCAGACTGAGTGGAATTTCAATCCCCTTAGGCCCCCATGGCTGAGTGATTCCAAATCCCCTCTTCCAGGTTTCTGAGGCACATTCTTTAGCCTGAGGGTGGGGGCAGGGACGGGGCGGGGGGTGGGGGGCAGGAATCAGAAACCATAGCTAGTGAGTGAGGAGGCTGAAGAGGACAATGTGTCTGCCCTCCCTCTCCTTGCTATAGGCTCCCAGGCACAATGCATTGTTGATCTGTGAGAGGGAATGAGGACTAACTAGCCATGAGTTGAGAATTTTGAACTAGATATTTTAGTGGATAAAATGAGATTATATTTGCAACTAAAAGTGACTAGATGAGTTTTTATTATTATGTGAATACTCAAGATTTCATCCAAGAGGTGGGAAAAAATGAGTTTCCAGACCAGGACTAAAAGGACATGGGACAAGAAATCAAAGTTGTTTTCTGTGTCCAGCTGGTGCATTAAGATTGTTATAAAATGATCTTATTGTGTCAATGGAGGTATATCTATCACCATCAACTAAAAGAACAATAGAAGAATGGGATATCCATCAATTACTGTAACTGCTGGATATTAAGCCTTAATACTTAAATATTGCTGTACATAATAATACCACAATTTTACTCACCTAAAGAGCAATTAAGAAGAGGCTATAAAATTTAACATGATAAGTGGAGAAAATCAAATAACTCTGCAATGGTATCATATCACATTGATAGACTTAACTTCATTTTGAGTGTACTCAATCTCATTTTACTTAAATCAAAAAAAGTTTGATTTGTACATCAGGATGTTTTGAATACATGCCTACACAAATTTCTTAAAATGTATGTAACATTTCAAAAATATCTCAGAAGTACAGTGAGTTTTGGAATTTCCCCCATCTTCTGACAAGGCTGCATGAGACTTTGTATAGTTCTGGTTTTTAAAAAACATCTTTATTGAGATATATACTATAAAATTCACATACTATAAAATTCACCAAATTAAATGGTTTTAATATATTCAGAGAGTTGTGTTACCACCACCACAATCTAAGTTTAAAACTTTGTCATCACTCCTCCCCACAAATCCTTCATCCCTAGCAGCCCCTGTCAATTTCCCACCCCCACCCTGCCAGCTGGAAGTACTCCAGTCTACATTGGGGCACCATGGAGTTGCATGCTCTGGGCTTCCACATAAATAGAATCACACGCTATATGATCTCTGGTGATAGCTTTCTTTCATTTAGCATAATGTCTTCAAGGTTTAGCCCTGTTGTGGATTGGTGAGTGTAGTAGCATGTAGTAGTACTTCATTCCTTTTAACCACTGAATAATATCCTGTTCTATAGACATACCATATTTTTATCAGATGATGGACATTTATGCTATTTCCATTTTTTAACCATTATGAATAATGCTGCTATGAACATTCATGTACATTTTTTTTGTGCATGTGATGTTTTCATTTCTCTTGGGTATATACCAGAAGTGAAATTGCTGGGACACGGTAAAGTGAAACATATTATCTCTATATTTAACTTTTGAGGAACTTCCAAACTATTTTCCAAAGTGGCTTGCATCATTTTACATTTCCACTAACAACATGTGAGGCTTCCAATTTTTCCATATCCTTCCCAACATTAATTACTTTTCTCATTTTTTCTCCTCTTTCTTTCTTTCTTTCTTTCTTTCTTTCTTTCTTTCTTTCTTTCTTTCTTTCTTTCTTTCTTTCTTTCTTTCTTTCTTTCTTTCTTTCTTTCTTTCTTTCTTTCTTCTTTCTTTTTCCACCAGTCTAGTGGGTATGGAGTGGTGTCTCATTGTGGTTTTCATTTGGATTTCCTTAATGGATTATAACGTTGAGCATTTTTCATGTGTTTATTAGCCACTTGTATATTTCTTTGGAGAAATGTCCTATTGAAATCCTTTTTAAATAGAATTTTGAAAACCTATTTTTGAATTGGTTTATTTGTCTTTTTCTAATTTAGATGTAGGAGTTCTTTATACATTCCAAAAACCTGTCTCTTGTCAGATATATGATTTGCAAATACTTTATCCCATTCTGTGGGCTGGATCCCAAATTAGAGGGCTTTATCATTCAACTCTTACCAACTTTTCTCAGAATATTCACCTTTGAGAATCAATATACAAAGGTTGCACATTGGCCTAACACATCTTTAAGAAGATAGTGACTTTTATTATAAATAAGAGGCAAACATTAGGAAGAAGGAACATATCTATGGATTTGGAATTAAAGGGTCAAAAAAGATTTTATATTTAACTTATATTTATATTTGAAAATATAATGCATAAAGCAATACATAAAAACATAAAACATATTAAACAATATGAATCTAGAAATGAAATCTGGCATAAAAACAGACACATATATCAATGGAACAGAATAAAGAGCTCAGAAATAAAACTACACATATATGATTAATTAATTTACAACAAAAAAGCCAAAAAAAATACAATGGAGAAAGAACATTCTCTTCAATAAATTGTGTTAGGAAAACTGGAGAGCTACATGTAAAAGAATGAAACTAGACTACTATCTTACACCTTGAACAAAAATTGGCTCAAAGTGGATTGAAGACTTGAATATAAGATCTGAAACCATAAAACTCCTAGAAGAAAACATAATCAGTGAGTTCCTTGACATTGGTCTTGACAATGAGTTTTTGGATCTGACATCAAAAGCAAAAATAAACAGGTGGGACTACATCAAACTAGAAAGCTCTGCACAGCAAAGGAAACCATTATTGAAATGAAAAGGCAACCCATTGCATGGAAGAAAATATTTATAAATCATATATCTGATAAGGGGTTATATCCAAAAGATACAAAGAATTTATACATCTCAATAGCAAAACAAACAAAAAACAATCCAGTTTAAAAATGGGCAAAAGATCTGAATAGACATTTTTCCAAAGAAGACATATTGATGACCAACAGGTACATAAAAAGATGCCCAACATCCCTCATCATCAGGGCAATGCAAATCAAAACTACAATGAAATATTACCTCATACCCATTAGATTGGCTATTATCAAAAATACAAGAAATCACAAGTGTTGGTAAAGATATAGAGAAAAGGGAACCCTTGAGCATTGTTGGTGGGAATGTAAATTGGTGCAGCCATTATGAAAACAGTAGGGAAGTTCCTTAAAAAATTAAAAATGAAGCTACTATATGATCCAGCAATTCCACTTCTGGATATTTACCCAAAGAAAACAAAAATACTAACTCTAAAAAATATATATAATCCCATGTTCATTGCAACATTTTTTTTTACAATAGCTGAGACAGTGATCAGAACAACCTAAATGTCCATTGTTGGATGAGTGGATAAAGAATATATATATATATAAAACCAAATATTATTCATCTATAAAAATTTTAATTTTGCCATTTGAGACAACATGGATGAACTGTGAGGGCATTATTCTAAATGAAATAAGTCAGACAGAGAAAGGCAAATACCGTATGATCTCACTTATATGTGGAATCTAAAACAAACAAACCACGCTCACAGATACAGAGAACAGTTTGGTGGTGTCAGAGGCGGCCGTTGGGGGGCACGCAAATTGGGTGAAGGGGATCAAAAGATACCAACTTCCAGTTATAAAATAAGTAAGTCCTGAAGATGTAATGGTGATTATAGCTAATAATACTATACTGCATAATTGAAAGTTGATAAAAGTAAGTCTTAAGAGTTATCACAAGAAGAAAAAAATCCCTAACTAAGTATGGTAACAGATTTTAACTAGACTTTTTGTGGTGATCATTTTGCAATTATACAAGTATCAAATCATTATATTATATGACTGAAACCAATATAATGTTATTTGCCAATTGTAGCTCAATGAAAAAAAAGAATATGAATGATTGTATCAATGTCATAACAAGAAAGCAGCATGCTATATTTATGAGTCTGCTCACTCAAGATGAAACTATGAATGCCATGTTACTTCAGTTGTAAAATACTCTTTTGGCATGTGATAATGATGAGAAAACTATAACCATTTAATTATTAATTTCTCACAAGCAGCATCCGTCAGATTCAGAAAAGTGACTCTCATGGAGTATGACTTGTCCAAGATCATCAACAGGCAGTAAAAAAAAGCCAATAGTTTTTGCAGGTCTAATATGTCCTGGTGCAAAGCACACACCATCTTTTATGTAAAGTTCATAAATCTGCAGGGCAAGGGCTGCTACCCATCTTTTACAGATTAAGTAGCCGAGGCCCAGAGACGTCATTTAAGTGGCTCCAGTTTCAGAGCAAGATTCACGTGTAAATCATACCCCATCACCCATGCTTTTTCTACTAGACCACTTCCAGTCTCAAAATTTCTGGCCTCCAGCCCTTCACTTAAAACCCTGGCTCAAGCTGCCTGTGGATGAGAATGTCATGTGTTAAGACACTGAATGCTTATTTGGAGATTTCAGTCCTCTTTAGTAAGAATCAATTTGTCAAGAACTGGAATGAACTGAAAAGCGTCATAATCAAATGTGGGCTCTCCTTGAACAGTAGTAATTGCCACAATAGCAAAAACACTCTTGTTCTGATTGTCCATGTTTCTTTGGGATAATATTCCACCCTGCATTTATTAAGAAGTCGTGTGACATCTCTTGTGACCTCTGACACCAGCCGTGACCTTTCTGTGGACTGTTCAGGGAGAACAAGCATTTTTCCTATATTATTCCATGTTCTATGGCTCTTAAACAAAAAAGATAGTGTGTGTCCTTTGTAAAAGCCTAAGAAATCAAATTATCATATTAACTTTGTCCTAAAAGAATTTACATGGTTTTGTGTACGATGACAAGAAGTCAAACATAGTTTGCAAAGTTTTCCGTAAGAATCTGTAGAAAAACTGAAATCTGAGAGTAATTTGGAAGCCAAGTTTGTGGCCGTAAATACAGGATGTCACTTAATGGGAACTGAGCACCTTCCCCAGGAGAGTCCTAAACAGAAACTTGGGTTGCCCAGAGGCCAGTCAGAGACTATTCTGAGTTTGATGTTTCCTAAAAGCCCTCCCAGATGAATCCCAGCCATTACCTCACTGTCTCTTGGGACACCCACATTTAGGTACATTCCTCAGAAAACATCAACATGTCCTTGTTTTCCTCCTTTATCTGTTTCTTGCTGTGGTCCTTGTAACATGTGTTTCCTCATACTTCAGCATCACACGAGGTTCTGAAATCAGATCATCCAGTACCTTGTCTTCCTCTGTAGCACCTCCTTTCCTCAGCTCCATCCTGCCCCAGCACAGTCCAGACCCCTGCTATTGGTCAGTGGGAAGAAATTAATTTGAGGACAAAAGCCAACCAAAATCTCGGCATTCCTGAAATCTCCAAAGATTATCCGTCAGTTCCCCCCTACCCCTGTGTGACACATGTGCTGAGCCTTCACACTTAACACACACACACACACACGTTTTGCTCATTACTAAATACAGGTAACTGGGGAAGGTGGGACTTTGGGTGAAGAGGCCACACTCTTTAGCTGAGGCCAACTCTGAAGGAGCTGCTGACTAGAGGCTCCATGCTGACCACCTGCCCCACAGCTGGGCAACATGTCCTTTCCTGAAAGGGAATGAGATGGCGCATCTGGGTGACTGCCATACTTGCCATGCCACCCCACAAAATGTGCTCTTCGTTAACACGCACAAATTGATGCATACTGAAATTTCACCTTCCAGTTATTAATTTTAACACAAGTGCTCCTGAGAAGTAACTCTTTAAGCCCACAGCCTCTATTGATTTCTTGGTGAACCAACTCCTTCCCTTCCCAGGAGAAGATTTCAAAAGGACCAAAAATGCAGCACAGAACCAAAGAGCACAGTGCAGTGTAGGGCAGAGAGGCATAAATCAATGCAGTGATTTTGTGTTGGGCCAGCTCCTTGTTTCACAGATGGGAAGAACAAGGCCCCAACAAGTGAGGTGTCCTCGGTGGGGCCTTCCAACTGGTGAGGTCAGAATTGAGCCTCCTCCTCCAAGCTCTTCCTCTTACCTCCCTTCACCCAAGCACATTGAGGCTTTTAAGAAAGTTTGCCAGTGAGACAGAGTATTTCTCTTTAATGTTCAAAACAGTACCTACACCTTGAAAGAGTCATCTTTTGGGGCCTCACTTGTAAACAGACTAGAGCTATGGTGCCAGGGGAGTGAACTCATTGCTATGCATGCATAGACTATGAGGAATAATGGTTTACTGGTATGGGAAAAACACAAAACAAGCACTCTCCAACCTCTCTAAATCTTCTTTCCTCATTGCTCAGGTGGGGATAATGAATCCTGCTTGCTTATTTCCCTGTATGGCTGTGAAATTTTAAGAAGAGCTAGTGAGTATACAGTATATTCTTCTTTAACAACAGGAAGGCACTTTATTTTAGAAATTCTTTTAAAACCCAGTAATAATTAAAATCTTAAAGAATCAGAAAGGCCTCTGTTCTAAGCAATCTGAATAAAGTCCAGCTCTAAATTCTGATCTAGCTGTACCATCAGTATCTACTGGGTGAAAACCATACTTACTTGCAGGGTTAAGATCACTTCCCAAATCCCCTTCCCCACCACCACCCCCCAGCCCTACCTATAACCTCATTGATAAGACATTTGCTGGAATATGTTTGTCTTACTGACGTCTGCTGGACTTAGAAATTACTTTGGACTATTGTGTGGCTATGCTTTGTGTTTGCCTATGAGATTTATTTTATTAAGGGCAATTCCTATCTATTGGGCTCTTAATAAATGATGTTCCTTCCAGGGTTGCCGACCCCATTTTCTATTGAGCGTTTGATATGCTTCAGATACTTATAGGTTTAAAATGATTTTTAGCACATAAACATTTAGAACAGAAACGATGCTCTAATAAAGGCAACGATGAAGGCAAAAGTAACAACAGTGGAACAAAACAGCAGGTTATATGGAAAGCAGGTGACAAAGAGACTGGCACCAAAATAGCTCATGGCCCAGCCATCTTAAGAGAGGCCCTGATTATCGGCCCTAGATGTTGATCCTTCAGTAATTATGGAGTTCAGTGACCTGAGAAAGAATTGGCAGTGAGCAAGCTTACCTCAGCCATGCTTCCTACCCTCCTGCTCATGCTAGCTGGGGGCCCGGGGCTGGTTTAAATTCTAGCAAGAATCTCATACCAATGCAGATATTTATATAATACCGGGTATTTATCTTGGGTCCAAAGAAATGTAAGCATCTTTCAAAGTTCACAGGACTTCAAAGATACGTTCAGACTTGAGGTATTGGCCTGTTGATGTATTTATGGCAATTCAGGATTTTTTTGTTTCTGTTTTTGGTAATAGTGATTCCCCACCCTGAACAGATCATTCATTCTTCTACATTTATTAAATAGGAAGTAGGGTAGGGCGGAGGGAGGACTCGAAGTCCCAGTCTGGTTTTATGCAACCTTTAATCACAGCACTGCAGTGCCAAGGGCTGACCCGCAAGGAATGATTATCATGCTATCCTCCTTGTAAAAAAAAGTGATGCTAATGACCTGCTGGGAATAGGGCCTAAGCGGTGACTTGCTTATTCAGGGGTGTTGGACTCTTCTACTCTCTCCTGACCGCTCAATGAGAGCCATGAAAGAAGTTAGGGGCCAGGGTGTGGCCACAGAGAGAAAGTGTATTGCTCTGGTCTCATTAACACAGTGCCCAAACCAAAGGAGTCAAACAGGTTGGAGAAATGATTCCCTTTTCCATTCCCAAGTTAGGTTGATTTGTGAAAGTTACCTATGGACTTCGTGCCGAATTAGATAAACAATACAAAATACAGAGCTGGTTCCTCACTACTGAGAGATGAAAAGTCTCAAGTTGTGGGGAGAGAGGCAATCAAGTTTAAAATAAGTAATTCCCAAACTTTTAAAATTTCTAAAAATTGAGTGAACATGGTATTGAATGTGTAGATGTAATTGTTTTGACAAACGGTGAAGTCTTCCGATTCTAAAATTTTATGAGTGTAAAACACACTCTATGCATTATCTTTCCTTAGAAAGATATCTTTTCAGGGCACCTGGGTGGCTCAGTCGGTTAAGTATCTGCCTTAGGCTCAGGTCATGAGCCCAGGGTCCTGGGATCAAGTCCCGCATCGGGCTCCCTGCTCAGTGGGGAGCCTGCTTCTCCCTCTGACTCTGCCTGCTGCTCTACCTACTTGTGCTCTCTCTCTCTGTCAAATCAATCAATAAATAAGTAATCTTAAAAAAATCTTTAAAAAAAAGAAATAAAGATATATTTTCTCTCTGATTTCTGTAGAACTTTCCTTTAGGTAGAAAAGAAGTTTTCTTCATTTTAGATACATGCATTCATCTATCATTCATGTCCTCATTCAACATTATCAAGCAGGACATTGCTGGTATGTGAAAGTAAGTGTTTAACTGTTTCTTGTCCTCAAGGAACTTACAAGGTAGGCAAGGATGAGTCATTAAATAATTAATTCATCAATATGAATTACTAAAAGTTTAACAAATAGAAGTACATTCTCTACTTTTATTGTTACACCAAGATGAGATGTCACAAAGAGCTATGGAGAATCAAGCTCAGTCTTCATCCCCAGCACAGACTAAACACATATCTTTTCAGAGTGATGACATATTTCCATGATGCATGTGTTTTTATGAATGTAGCTTATCACTACATAAGGTTCCTTGACACCTATAAATGTTCAAAACTAGGGATCAGCACCACAATAAAAAGTATAATTTTCTTTTTTGGCAGAGTATATACTACAATCAGTAGAGCATAGAATGGCTTGTCATTTAAAAAATATGTAAGTCACATTGACAGGGACTTAAAGCAAAATGTCTTGGTCATTTTTAAGTAACGTAAGTGCTAAAGTACATGCTGAGCAAATCCTGGGTTTTTCTTTTTTGGGTTTGGTTTTTTCTTTTTGTAGTTGCATAATTTAAATGGTTCTTAATTTTAAAATATATTTTTCACCAAGACATTTAATGTTAAAAAGTGGCTCCTCAGCATGCAAGAGACCATAAGTACTTCTCATAAGAATTTTTATTATAAAGCGGCATCCACTTTAAAAATTATTATTTACACAAAAGGTCCCAATGGATTTAATAGTTTATCAGATCAATAGTCCATGTTCTTAAAAGTCACTTAATTCAAATTTATGTAATTTGCATTATGAAAAGATCTTATATACCTATCTGCAACATAACTCTTAGTGATTTTTTCGTAACTGTTTGTGTCACCACTGTCATCTTATGCACCATTATGATGGAAATATCTTTTAAGACCAACACTGCTTATCAAAAGATTTTATTGCATAAACAAATACACTGGAAGTCATCTATGACTGTGACAATGCCACTAATATAAAAATACTCAGTTGAGTCTCCTTTCTTACAATTTTCCTAATTATGAACTATAATGGATCAACCATTGTGTGAAGAGAACAAGAAAATCCAAAGAAAATTGTAGAAGAGTTCACAATAAAGTATTTGTAGTGTCTTAGGTGTCTGTCAAAACAACCCATATGGCCTCTGTTAGTCATTCTACAGATAAGAGGAAATAAAAGCTACCATGGCAACCCCAGTTGTTTTTTAGAATCTGCAAAGATGAGTCTGCTGTGTGTTTTTCAATATTTACAGAGTCAACTCCCACCTATCACAGTTTTATAAAACTGGTACCAATTCAGTACCGCACACACATCAAGGGCCTTCAAAAATACGTACTCTCTTATATGTGGACTCTTAAAAACAAAACAAAGAAACAAACAAAACAGAAACAGACCCATAAATACAGAGAGCAAACTGGCAGTCAAGAAGGGAGGGGAGGTGGGGGATGGGAAACATAGGGGAAGGGGATTAAGAGATGCAAACTTCCAGTTATAAAATAGGTAAGCCACAGAGATGAAAAGTACTGCATAGGGAATATAGTCAATAATATCATAATAATGTTGTATGCTGACAGATGATAATTACACTTAACTGTGGTGAGCATGGCATAATGTATAGAATTGTAGTATTGCTATGTTGTACACTTGAAACTAATATAACACTGTATGTCAACTATACTTGACTAAAAAAACCAAGGCTACACACACAAGAACTGATTAGATCTGTGCCCAAATCTCCAATTTATGTTCCTCTTCAGATAATGTGTTGTTCTTTGGGTTTTGAAAGAAGCAAATATCAAAACCTACTTCTTTTCCAGGTCCATCTGTGAGATGTATTCCTACTTGTCTGAGTTTTTCACCTAATTATTACTCTCTTCCCCCAAAACAAACCCAAGGGCAACTTGATACAGTTAGCCTCTTTGAGTTTCCCATAACCAAAACGTATGTGTTGATATTTGTCCCAGGCTGTAATAAATGTGCGTGCTGCTCTGCCCACCCCCACCCTACCCACAGGGAACCCTTGACGAGCAACTCTAAACCTTCAGAAATCTCTGATTTGGGGTTACAGTATCTTTAAGGATTATATTAAACTTGGAATTCTTTATGTGGCTTTTCCTTTATGTTTCAAAAACAATCTCCAGTAAAGTGTATCACACGCCAAAAAGATCAAAATGTAAAAAAAATTTATTTTTTAATGACTTTCCTTTAACCTACCCTAACTTCACCCCAAGACCAAACTTTGTAATTGATGGCCTTCTTAGAAATGTTATATTATCAGTTCCTTCTCCCTTTCATTTACTTCTCCCTTTTTATTCCTCCAAGAGCCCTGTAAATCATATGATTAACTTTCAAACCAAGACTGGTTGATGTGAGTGAAAGAAATCTAATTGGAATACAATCGCCCCCCTACTGCTTTTAACATTTTTTTTTTTGTGCATCTAAATGTGATCTGAATTTCAGATATGGTTTTCTATTTGACATTTATTTTCCTCCAGCATATATGTGCTACATCTTTACCTAAATTGGGTTGTTATCTTTTTCTGCCCTTTTGAACTTAACACTATAAATTAACCATCATCCTGCTTAAATAAATTCCTTTGCAGATTTTATGTATATAGGTGGTATTTCAATCTCATTCAAGAATAAATATTGAGTTATTATGTCCCATAGTGTAATTAATGATCTTTGAGAATAAAAACTGATGGTACAGTATCAGAAGGATTTTGTTGTTAATTTTAGAAATAATATTTCCAAGTGCTTCCTTCACTGAAGGAAATATATGGTCACTATATCAGTAAAATAAAAATCAGTTGTATCGGAGAGAACAAAAATCTGATATTCAAAATATGTTGTTAATTTTAAAATAAAAGTAAAGAGATACTTTGGCAAAATAACAGTGACTTTTGGTAGTTCTTGAGACTGTTATTTTGACTAGACTGGTTTAGATATTCAATCTATATGTTCCTCTCCAGCTTCCATTATAAAATCAATTCTCCCATCCCAAAGTTAAATAATCATCCTTCTTATAATTAATGGATTCAAAATTAAAGACTCACTATTATTGATTATTTTTATATTTAAGAAGTTAAAAGAAATCCTTATTCAAAGGAAGAAAAGAAGTTTCTACCTTTAAATCAATAATGATGCAGAAATATCCATGATACCTAGACTGCCTTTCAAGAAATAGCAGGGAATTTCAGTGAAATTAGCAAGAATTACAATATATCTCTCTTGCAAGGTGAGAAAGACACAAAGTTGTGATTACAAAGGAACCATAGGGAAAATTGTTTTATCATATATAATCAGACAACCCATGGAACATTATTAATTTGTTTGTTTTTAACTGTGTAAAACTGAAAATTTGCTACTTCTTGTTGCTATTACAGTTTTTGTTTCCCCATTTTACTTTTGGAATTTATACTGATTGCAATAATCTGGAAACCATGGCCAAGTTTGAGAGCTTAGGTACCAAAAGACCTGGAAATTTGTTTAGGGTTACCCAGGCAAGAGTAATTCTACTACCTGTGTGCACATTTCTGGTGCTTAACAAAACAGATGCTGAAAAACCATTACTTGGCCAATGAGGTAGATTTATGGTGTCTTAGGAATCTACCACGTGGGACCATGGGGCCTTTGTGGTTAAAGACATCTATATAACAATAAGGCGGTATCACAAAGCAGGAAACAGACCTTGGCTCTCTTCAATTTTGGGTTATTGGGGTTTGGAGAGGGAAACTTATGCCTCCTGCCAGACACAATTTTTGAACATTTATAACTTGGTCACCCGTTATCACTTTAAACCACTTTGTCCCTGAAGGGTGACACTTGTGTGGCAAGTCATATTTTATTATTAGGCGAAAAGTTTTTTGAACAAGTGAAAACATTTGTCTTTAATGGTGATTAAATGCCTGACAAGTTAGAATCTTTACAGAGAATGAAATGAGCTAAGTGTAAAAACAGGCTTCTAACACCGCTTCCAAAAATAAATAACAAATGAATGAAGGAGATTAATGCACCAAGTATTTCTCACTCAGGGAACCCAAAAGTTCTTTAACGTAAGTTCAATCACTTCTTTATGAAGCCCTACAAAATAACAGAACAAAGGTATCCCTCCCATGTAGTATATGTAACTACCACCATATTGATCATTGCTTTGCTTTTGTTCTTCTCTGGTTGTAGCTTGCTATCACTGAACATTTTTACCCTGGCAGCATATCTACTCTATATATACTCTGTTTATTAATCAGTGCAATCTTTCTCCTCAGTTCAGTATAAGACCCATGAAATATTTTTAACTTGGTTCTTCATTGGATTAAATCTATTTGAATGGAAACGAAGTAGGAATTAAACCTCTATGAGATCATATTTGCACAAATCATAAGATTCATTGTTCAGAGTAACTTTTGAAGTCATCTTCTAAGACTGTGAAACGAATCATTAGTTACAAAAAAAAAAAAAGAAGATAAAAGATTTTCTAAGTTGTCAGTACTTGGAAGAAGAAATGAGAAAAGAATTCATGAAGCAAATAATCACATTGAACATGGATAGGGTTGAAACTCATGAGTAAGCACGTAGCCATGCTGGACATACCCTACATTTCTCTCCCTTTGCAATTCTTGGTCACATTAGTTAAGTGAGCTTAATCTTACACTTTAATTGCTACCTTTCTAGTTTGCTTTGCAGCCAGAAAACCCTGACCTAGGAGTTTAAACATGTGTTGTTGTTGTTGCTGCTGCTGCCGTTGGAGAAGTAGGAGTTCTGGCTTTGCCATTAGCTTCGGCTTGCATCCCAGAGGAGGTAATGGACCTAAATCTAATTATTTGTAAAGCTTGCCTAGATGGTTGGTGGATGATAAAGCAATATATACTAATTGGACATAAGGACAGTGGCATGAGAAATGAATTTTACAGATAAACCAAAATTATGTCTGTGAATAGAATTTTAAAATTCTTTGAGTAGTGCTATTAGAACTGGCAAAATGCGTTGATTTAAGTTGAAGTTCTGTATTTTTCATGGAACCCCTCTAAAACTTTATTTCTTATAACACCTTGAAATTTCAATGTGCTATAATGATTTTTCTCTTCTCCCAGGTTGTATCCTTCTTGAGGGCCGGATCCATGTCTGATTTATATTTTATCTCCATGCATCTAGAACTCTCTACTTAAGGTAGCCATTCAAACATATTTTGGGTGCAGAGCCCATATGGCACCCTTTTGTAAATTAGGAATTAAAGCCTGACCCCTTTAGGAGGATGCCACCCTGCATCAGCGGGGATGATGGGCAAGTATTATTTAGTCTTAAAACAACCATGTTCCTTGAAGCATCTACCGCTTTTGTATTCTTTTTGAAATTAGTCCCATTAATTCAGGAATGAGAAAGGATGGTTTAACTACAGGTCATTCGAAGAGAAGTAGTACCTTATGCCGATGTTCCTTAAATTCAGGTTCAAACAATGGATTGAGTTATTAGAAAAGTCTTATGGGATTTAAGTCTTATTTTCTAGTATACACAAGAGTAAATAAATAATGGTGTCATTATTATTTTTTTCTTCAAGTGTTCGGAGATGAAATTAGGAGAGTAGGATAGTTTAGGCACGATGGGCTTTTCTTTATCTGAATGTGCATAGTCAGATATGTGTTTTTGCGGAAGACTACATAGTCGTTCCTGTACTTATCATAACCTGTGAGTCACTCATCATCAGCATCTGGAAAGTTATGACATTTCAGAGTTAATAGCCATGCTAAATTTTGGCCAAACAATCCAATTTTATACAGTGCTAGATCAGTTCTAGAGGCAATTAATTTTATGAAGTGAGACTTGACTCTGAGCAAAATACCAGCAGATACATGTTATGGAAAGAGATGTAGATTCCTTACTTTTTTTTTTTTTTCTTAAGTGGAAATACATTTTGTCTTGTTGAAAAACTAGATATCAGATGTCATAAATTATTTAGTAGAATGTTTGAGATAAAAAGTATCATCAGTATATCTAAATTCTTACAGATAAATGGTCTCTAGTCTGAAATTCCAGATCAAACTTAGTGAATGTATGACCATTGTGTTCTCAGTGCTCAAATGTAATTTTCCTTCTACTCAGAACCTACTGTTCACAGCCATATATTAAGAAATATGCATATTTAAATTAATATGATATTAAATCTATAAGAATAAGCAAGGTTTCTTAAAAATATGACAAAATATATAAAACTTTTATTTAGAATAGAACTCTTTCAAAGACCAGACCATTTATCTACAAAGCATAAATGACAAATTTTTCAGTTCTTTATTTTGTCACATATTACCTTTCTATGTGGGTTATTTCATTTTCTAAATATAAGGGGTAGCCCTATTACATGGAAAAACGGTCTTCAGAAATGTGCAAGGACCATTCGTAGGAACAGGATGGAAACACTAATGCCTTCAACTTACTGGACCAAAATTCGTAAATTTCAGAAAGAGCCATTGTTCAAAGGCCAAAATTGTCACCAAATCAATAAACAGAGGATACCAAGGCTTAGTCATCAACAGTACAGTGGCTCGTTCGACAGGAAAGGGATTAGAAATGGCATAAAAAGAGATACTGGCCATCTTATCCCAGCCCAGTCCCCACTCACCACCCCCTTCACCTAGGCTAGCACATGCCAAACAAGCACCAAAAACAACCAATAAATGAAAGGAAACTCAAAGGTCACTAGGGGTCATTATTTTCACATACCTTTGAATAATGAGAGCATCACATGTCAGCTAGAGGAGAACAAAATGTCACATTCTCCAGTCAAAGGTCAGCCTTGGTCAAAGGTCACAGAAGGGAGGCCAGGAAATAACCTAAGAGGTCAGGCCGGGTGCACAAAGAAAGGTCACCAAATGTCAATGAAAGCACGCAGCTGTTTGGAGATAAAACAACCAAGGCACCCTTTTGTGCTGACATCGGCTAGAAAAAATGTCTCTGCTGACATTTTTTTTTTTAGCTGGCAGTTTTATAGGACATTGACATTAATGTACCCAACCCCGAATTAGCCTTTTTAAAAGCAACAGTTTGGAAGTTAAGTGCAGCAGTTTCCAAAGAGTCAGAACCGTGACATTTTTATTTCAAATGATTAATACAGCAATGGACTTCTAACACCAAATTTAGATTTCATCTGAGCTCTTTCATCGTGACAACGTGTTAGAACCAGGCCTGAGGACAGGTAGCAATCAGTAACCAGTATTTTCATATTTTTAAGAACTATGATTATTTTTTTACCTGGAAGGTCCTCAGCAGCCTCGGCCTGTTACAGGATAGGAAGCTATGAATGATTTCACACTTTACTGAGCGTGGCAGTTGGCAGTTGTTAATCTCGTAATAAACTCCATTCAAAGGAAAGAAAAAGGACTGACACATGTGCAGTTCTATTTTAAAGGAATTTGTGCAAAACATTTGCAGGTTAAACCCTTATCTGAGCATTAATCCCTTTCTCAAACCAATAATTTCCGTTTGAAATGCCAGCTCTGGGAGTAACAACGTTCAGAAATGGGGGTAGTATTCTCAGACATCAAACTCGACTCGAAAGAAGTTCAGAAAAAAACAGGCCCCTTGAATTATTCAGCTACTTAACTGATGGTTGATCCCTATGAGCGGCTTCAGTTTTCCCTGGGCCTGTGGCTCTAGTTTATACTCACACACACCTCCTGCTGATCCAGCACCAGCAGCTGTTTCCAGACCACTTAGAACATTCCACATCTATAAACATCCTTTCCTGATTCACAGGCACAAGACCATGTTTTAAATGTAAGGTGGACTTACTTTTCCATCCTCAGGGTTCCAACAAGTGGCCTCAATTTAGGATTTGGGCAGCTCCACTTTTTGTTGTTGTTGTTCCCAAATGATTTTGAAACAGTTGTGCTCCCCTCTTACTTTCCCCTTTGTTTCAATTCTACCTGTTCTTCCACAGGAGAATGTGGTGCATTTATATACAATTTAAGAATAATAATGAAAGTTCACAGAGAAAGAAAACGGTAGAGCCTGTTTCAAAAGCAAGAAAAAACTTTCCATCAATAGCTCTATTCCGGATTCTTTATCTTATTTGTTCTTCATAAAGTCCCAGGGAGACTGCCAAACAATAATGTTCGCCCCAGGATTACTTCGGGACTCACCCAGAGGTGAAACTACCTTCCTACCTAATGGACCCTAGACATATGAAGCCTGTCAGGAGAACCTCATAAATCATGGAGATGGGAAGGGAGGGGGCGGGGAGAGCCACACAAACCTTTTGCACTTAGGAGAAAGAGTTATTTAACACATCAGGGAAGTGCATTTAATAAATGAAGTCAGTGACTCGAACATGTCATATTCGATCTATACAGAGGTTGCTGAACTTTCTTTAAAAAGTCATTTTTATGCTGGTTGCTTTTCTTATGAAATTTTCTACACCTCTAGTGTATGAAATGGATGTGTAGGCAGCTGATTGAGAAATGGCTAAGGTCAAAGTTAATAAGGAAAGCAGGAGGTCTAAAAGCTGGCTGTCTTCTTTTCCCCTTAGAGTTCAAGAGGCTCCATATGATTTGGGCATGACATATTAATGTTTCTGACACAAAGTTTTTGTTTTTTTGTTTTTTTTATCTGCCTTCAAATAACTGATATTTGGGCAGTAATAAATGTAGAAGGTGCTCCGTTGCTGGAATTACAAAAATGAACTTTCTCTTTCTAATCCCATTCATGGCCTGGCCTTTTCTCTTTAAAGGTAGAATGATAGAGGGGCTAGTCTGGAGGGATCAAATCATGCTTAGATTTGTCAGGCCCATACAAGTTACAGGGTGTAGAAGCTGCTGAGGAGCAATAAGAGGGTGGGTATTTAGAATTAGGTGCCCATTTGGGAACATTAAAAAAAATAAAGCAAAATAATCAGCAAGGATATCAACAAACACCAGACTGCACGGCTAGTTTGGAAAATGCTTTTGTATCCCCTCAGTCTTTCTGGATCCTTTACATTTTAAGTTGTGAGCATCCCTAGGTTATTTTGTCACATAAGAAAGTGTAACATCCCCATCAAATCAACAAATGGGTTTACTGCCTCATATGGGATTTAATTGAAACTTGGAACACGCTCAGCAGGGTTCATCAGATAAACACGTGCCAAATTGAAGATTAATATTTACTCTAAAATGGATGCTACAGCTTCTCTGAAAAACTACCTCCTTCATCTTCAGATGCGATAAAGTTTAGCTTTATATGATGCTCTTGGACTTTGAAACAGAAACCACATTTCACACACACACAGAAACAAAACCCCGAATACCGCAAAGAAAAAAAATCTCACTTCATTTTAGGAGATTTGAAAATGCCACAATTATCTTACTTAAAGTACATGGAAAGAAAAGAATGAAAAAGGAGAGAAAAAGGACCCAATGACAGGGAAAAAAAAAAGAAAGAAAAGAAATCCCAGTATCTAAAGATGCATGTATTTGCACACTCATGTGCAAATTATTCTCTAAATGCCTTGAAATAATCGCCTCTTCTGCTCTATATTAACTTGACATATTTTTTTTTTTTTTTGTCAAGTCATGGTTCTTTTTCTAGTATCTGAAAATGTGCCAAACTAAATGTCAGTGCCTCCATAAGGAAGATTTAGAGTTCGTTTTAGAGCAGATAGAAGCCTCAAATGACAAACACGCTTATTCTGAATATCCCTCCTGCGGGTGTGACTAGCCTCAGAACAAGGTCAGAGAACAACATAGCAGAGAGAGCTACAATTCGTTTGACTTGACATTCCCGGGTATTTCCCTTTGTTATCCCCGTGTCATCATTCTGTGCAGAGAGAGCAAAGCCAACGCTTGCTGTCAGGTATATCTGGCTGCTAGCCCTACATACCCCAGAGAGCTGCTGCGAATTCCACTTTATGAAAAGCTACCAGTTGACTTTAATGCTGTTAAAGCATTGCAGGAGCGAGTTCTGACGTCCTTCCTCAGGCCACACTCTGGCTGAAAAGTTCACCCTATCCTCCTCCTGGAACAACTCTTACCTAGCCTTTTAGCTAAACTTCAGCAACTGCACACTGTAGCGGAGAGGCTGGTGAACCACGGGCAAGGGAGGACTTCCGGGCAAGGCCCAGTCTCCTTGTAGCCATGATTTCTAAGATGAGTCTAGGGAATGGAAGGCCAGGAGTCATGGGGATGTTTCTGCACTCAGTCAACCTTTACCATTTACCTATTGGAAGGCAAAACCAGTTCTGGCCTTTGGGAATACGAAGTCATAAAGTTATGTTTCCAATGTTCAAGGTGTTTAACAGAGAATCAACCAGGGTTGGAACTCTCTACCCTGGAGGTCCTGGAGATGATGCCTATTATTAGCTTTGGCTTTGCTCTTGGGTCACCACCATCTTGGGGACCAAAGGGACAAGGCATTTATATCGGTGAAAAGCGATTTCCTCCCTCCCTGACTCATTGCTCTTTCCTTCCTTGAGCTCACACAGTGTCAACACTGATGGTTTGGGACACAACTAAGGTAGCACTGGGAAATTGGAGGATATAATCTCTATATAATAAACGAATAGCAGAAGTTTCTTTTCAGATTCCCAATGAACTTAACACAAGTTTCTGAGCTATTCTCCCTTAGGCACATTTCCTCAGTCTTATGAAAAAGGACTTTCTCTCAGACCATTCTGAGTCTTAGCAACAAGGCTTGGCACCAAGGAGAATTTCCTGCCCTGTTCTTTGGCTCCTTTCTTTAGATCTCCTTTCTTGACCTTTCTATCACAGCATCTGAACCTTCCTGCACGTGTGCACTGTCCACTCGTACTGCTTTGGCTGGAGGCTATTCCTAGTCCTTTCTCCAACCTACTGCCTTTGACTTTCATGACCTACCTATGCATTTACAAAGCAATCCCAGCAGGTTTCCACCACACGCTTCCAACACTGAGAATGACATTGATTTTCAAATGCAGCTACACAGCTTAGAGAAACTCCCTGAATACACCCAGTCACCCAATTTAGGGAAGTAAGACTTCTCTGACAGAGAGAGGGAAATGACCTATTTTAAACTAAAGTACTGAAAATTTCTACTTATTCTCATTTCAAAGGTGAAAAAGTGAAAAAAATGAGTCATAAAGAAAATGAACGATCTCCTCTGTAACCCTTCCATTAGAGGAACAAACAATACTTGGGTAATGATGTTCAATTTATTCATAAGAAGACGAAAGGGCATTTTTTTTCTATATGGTTCCCTTGTGAGAGGCCCTTCAGCAAGTTAGGATTTTCTAACAATATCAGGGACAATTTCTTTATGCAAGTCTGTGAGATCCCTTTCATTCCTTCTAACATTTCCCCCTTATCCGTTTTCCTCTTTCCCTTCTAAATGAGATGGATGTCTATGTATATATGTTTTCCAAATACAAACGTGGAATGGCATGTAAGTCCCATATTACCTGAGCTTTAATTGAAAACAATCTTTAAGCAAGGCTGGTCTGGTCCTGGATCCTAGCAAGATACGGAATTCACCTTTCACGGGATTTAAATGAAGAGATGTTAATGACTGAAGTCCTTACAGTCCAAACCCTAATGTAGACAGCATTTTAGGAACAACTTAAAGGCTAGTGGGTCATCCAGGGATTAGTAGCATTTCCATCTCTTGGGCTGAAGGGACAAGGAGAAGAAATAATGCTACTAGAACCCAGTAAGAACTAGGATCACGGGAAAAGGACAGTCCAGTTAGAGGTATAGTTTTGGAAGAACACAGCAGCTGCCCAAGATGAGGTCTTAAAGCATGGGAGGTTTTTATACCCTAGCTTTTTTCTTCCCCAATATATCCATCTCCTGCAAGTGCACTCTGGGCTGAATATAATCAGTAATCTGCCAGCAAATAGAGCTACTGCAGGGTTTGGCCCCTGAGGCACAAAGCAGAGAAGAGATGAGTGGAGAATGACTTTGTAGTAAGGAGTAGGGAATAAACAGCACCAAACTACTCCTTAAAAATTTAGGGACTAGTGGGTGCCTGGGTGGCTCAGTCGGTTAGGCATCTGCCTTCAGCTCAGGTCATGATCCCAGGGTCCTGGGATTGAGTCCTGCATTGGGCTCCCTGCTCGGCAGGGAATCTGCTTCTCCCTCGCCCCCCCACCCCCAACTCATTTTCTCTCTCTTGCTCGCAAGCACATGTGCAAGAATAAATAAATAAAATGTTTTAAAAAATAAATAAATACATATTTAGGGACTAGAATGAATTCATCATAGGGTCTGTAACTGACTTTCAGGAATTTAGAGAAAACTATGGAAGTCTGGTGCTATAGACTGAATTGTGCCCCTTCCTCCATCCCCCCAAATTCATATGTTAAAGTCTTAAGCCCCAGTGAGACTGGATCTGGAGATAGGGTCTTTAGGAGATCATTAAGATAATTAAATGAAGTCACAAGGATGGGGTCCTAATCTGACAGGATTGTGGCCTTATAAGAAGAGGGAAAGAGAAAGAGATTTCTCTTTCTCTTCTCCATGTGAGGACACAGAGAGAAGGTAGTGGTCTACAAGGCAAGAAGACAGTTCTCACCAGAAAATGAATCAACCAGCTCCCTGATCTTGGACTTCTCAGATTCCAGAACTGTGAGAACATAAATTTTTATTGTTTATGACACCCAGTCTATGGTATTTTGTTATGGCAACCCTAGTAGACTAATACAGCTGGGCGACGTATTAGATATCATTTGGAATACTTGATATCATTATAATACATTACATTCTCTTCATGTCTACTGAAAAAAAAAAAAAAAAGATATACCATGGAAGCTTTGAGACATACAGACCAAGATATTAAGAGTGATTCTCCCACTACTTGTAGATCTTGGGAAATCTCTGAACCTGTTTTCTGGTTTGAGCAATGAGGATACTAGTTTCTACACCACTGGACTTTTAAAAAACTCTGTTTCTTCCTATATATTTTCCCTCTAGTATATTTTCCTTTTTCCTGAAATGCATCCTTTAGAATATCCTTTAGTAAGGGATTATTGCTAAAAATTCAGTGCTTGTGTGTCTGATAAAAACTTTATTTCAACTAGTTTCACTAAACAGGTAATCCTTTGATAGTTATTTTCTTGATTCTTTGAAGATCTGTTTCATCATCTTCTGGCTCTCATTAAAAATGTTATCATTCCTTTGTAGGTGTTTTGTCTGTGCTTCTTTGTCTTTGGCAGGCTGCAATTTCACTAAGGGTGTGTCCAAGTGTGTGGTGGGTGGTTGTAGCTATCTACAAAGGTTTCCATGACTTCTCCTAAATCTGCGTTTGAGTCTGTTATCTGTATTGGAAGATACCATGAAATTACTATTAGCAACTGTTATTTCTTTCTATATTGATGTCTCTATTCTCTATATTCTTTTCTAGAATTCTGACCAGGCGTGATCTAGACCTTCTAACTTTAATGTCCCTTAACCTCCATTTTATGTTTTCCAAATGTTATTTTTTAAGAGAGAGGGAAGGAGGGAGAGAGATTGGAGAGAGAAAGGGCAGAGGGAGAGGGAGACGGAGAATCTTCAGTAAGCTCCATGCCCAGTGCATAGCCCAACATCGGGCATCATTGAACTCATGACCCTGAGATCATAACCTGAGCTGAAATCAAGAGTTGGTCGCTTAACCAAGTGAGCCACCCAGGCACCCCTATTTTCCAAATCTTTACACATGTTGTATTCTGAGACATTTATTCTGCTCTATTTTCCAGTTGTAAATTTCTCCTTTAGCTCTGTCTGATATGCTGTTTAAAATTTTCATTGAGTTTTTAAATTCAGTCACTATATTTTTCATTTCTAGAAGTTCTTTTTTAATTAAATCTGCCTGGTCAATTTCATAATCTTTTGTTCTTTATTTACATGTTTGATGCCTTCCTTTTTACAATTTAAACATATGGAGCATGTTTTTATATTCTAAATTGCATAATTCTATTTTATTTTATTTCTGAAGTCTTATGGCTCCGATTCTGCTCTCTGTTTATACTATTTCATAGCCCTGGTGCTTTATTTCCTGCTGCATTTTGCTATTTTTGATGTTGTGAGTTCAGGCTTGATGCAACTTTTTCTATGAGACTATTCTGAATTCTAGAATCAGGGTTTATTCCTCCAGAAAGTGTTTTCATTTTCTTATGCCATCCTTCAGCTGGTGCTACCAATAAAGGGGTGATGTAAATTTAGAACACCAGCCCACATTGGGTCAGGCCTTATGATTATGAATTCTCAGGGGAGGTATTTTTGGGGGATTATTTTTTTTTAATTGAAGTAAAATTCACATAATATAAAATTAACTTATTTTATTTTATTTGAGAAGGGGGGAGAAAGAGAGAGAGAATCTTAAGCAGGCTCCATGTCCAGCGCAGAGCCTGACGTGGGGCTTGATCTCACAACCCTGAGATCATGACCTAAGCTGAAATCAAGAGTCAGACACTTAGAAAGAAATCCTATGCCCACTAAGCAATCACCCCTCATTATTCCCTCTCTCCACCCTATAAAAACTACTAGCTTGCTTTCTGTCTGTATAGATTTACCTGTTCTGGATATCAGTATGTGATATTTGGTGTCTGACTTCTTTCATATTTTCCAGGTTCACCCATGTTCTGGTGTGTATCAATACTTGGCGCTTTTTTATGTCTGAATTCCATTGTATCTACATACCACAACGTGTTTATCCATTCATCCCTTGATGGGCATTGTGGCCATTTTTACCTTTTGACTACTGTGAATAGTGCTGCTATGAACATTCATGTATAGGCTATTGTTTGAATATCTGTTTTCAGTTCTTTTGGGTATATACCTAGGAGTGGAACTCTGGGTCATATAGTAAATCTATGTTTAATTTTTCGAGAAACCAGAAAGCTGTTTTCTACTGTGACTGTACCATTTTCTGACACCACCAACAAAGTATGAGAGTTCCAATTTCTCCATATTCTTGCCAACACTTGTTATTTTCTTTTTTTGTTTATATCTAGTCTAGGAGGTGTGAAGTGGTATCTCACTGTGATTTCAATTTGCATTTCCTTAATTAGTCATTAAGGAAAATTTTGAAGCATCTTTTCATGTCCTTGTTGGCCATTGTATATCTTTGAAGAAATGTCCATTCAAATCATTTGCCCATTTTTAAGCTTGATTTTTTGTCATTTTGTTGTTGAGTTGTGAGAGTTTTTTATATATTCTGGATACTAGGCCCTTATCAGATATGTGATTTGCAAATATTTTTTCCATTCTGTAGTTTGTATTTTCACTTTCTTGATAGTGTGCTTTGATTCGCAAAGACTTTAATTTTGATGAAGTCCAATTTATCTGTTTTTTTCTTTGTTGCTAGTGCGTTTGGTGTCATACCTGAGAATTAATTCATTGCTAAATTTAAGATCCAGATTTACCTGCATGTTTTCTTTTAAGAGCTTTGTAGTTTTGGTTCTTATATTTAGGTTGTTGATCCATTTCAAGTTAGTTTTTGTATATGGTGTGAGGTAGCAGTCTGCCTTCATTCTTCTATATGTGGGTATCTAGTTGTCCCAACACTGCTTGTTGAAGAGGCTACTCTTTCCCTGTTGAATGGTCCTGGTACCCTTGTTGAAAATTAATTGTCCATAGATGTATGGGTTTATTTCTGACTCAATCTTATCAATTGGTTTGTTATGTCTATCCTTGTGCCACTACCATACTCTTTTGATCACAGTAGTTTTGTAGTAAGTTTTGAAATCAAGTGTATGTTCTCTAATACTGTTCTTCTTTTTTAATATTGTTTTGGTTATTCAAGGCCCTTTGCAATTCCATTGGTATTTGAGGATCAGCTTTTCTGTATCTACAAAAAAAATGCCATTGGGATTGTGATAGGGATTGCAATGAATCTATAGATCATTTTAGGTAGTATTGCCATCTTAACATTCCCATCCATGAACACTAGATATCTTTCCATTTATTAACATCTTATTTATTTTAGCAGTATTTTGTAGTTTTTAATTCAGAAATCTAATACCTTTTGGTTAAATTTATTCCTAAGTATTTTGTTCTCTTTGATGCTATTATAAAAATATTTTTTAAAAAAAATTTATTTTGAAATTATTTAGTTTTGCCTGTTGATTTTATATCTTGCAACTTTGATGAGTTTGCTATTAATTTACCTTTTTTTTTTTTTTTTTTACTTTTTGGGGTCCCTCCTCCTTCACCAAGACAAAGTACAGAGTCAGTTTTCCTGGACGACAACTTTTACAAGTTACAGTTATTTTGTTTTGCTTTATTTCTAAATAATCATTTCACTGAGAACCTTTTTGGAGCTCTAGCTCTATGAGAAATTCTGACCCAATTTTCCATCTTCGGGAGCCCTAGGTTTTGCCTTACAATTACACGTAGTATAATAAGAGCAAGGTTCCTGCTTAGATATTCCTGGAAATCACCTGTAGGTCAGCCAGCGCTCTTTGCCCTGGATTGCTACTTCAGCTTGGTTTGATTTTTCTTGCTAGCTCGGCAATATGAGTGAGTGTGGGTGATATATTTCACTATATACATATATATAGAATGTGCAAGAGATGTAAAATGATGTATTATTGGTTACTTCTGCTTTGAAATATAATGAGTAACTTGAAACAACTATTGGGGAAATTCAGGGTGAACTTGAATCTTGCTTGAGATGTATGATTTTACTTGAAGTAGTCCCTCAAAACTCACTGCTCCCTTCCAGGGCCCCCCTATAAAAAGGTTCACTGATATAGATGACAACAGTGGTGTTAAGAACATTGGATTATTTTTGGTGTGCCTTGTAGAAATGAGCATTCTGGTTTACCACTATTAATTAACATATTTCGTTGTTGTGCATTAATTAGTGTTGAAGCAAAACCAACCAGAAGTAACCTGAAGCTATATTCAAATATTTTACTCTGCAGATTTCTATGCACAAAAGCATGAGAACTCTCAAAGAAGAGCAGAAGAATTAACTTCCAAGGTAACTCCTACAGAATATCTATAATAGGCAAGCTCAGCCTAAGCCAAAACAATGAAAGTCCAGGAGAGATATAATTTCATCATGAAAATGACCAAAGTAGAACTTTAAAGTGAATTGAACCTCCATTCTTCAAAGTAAAGCTTCTGTTAAAGCAAACTGCAAATGCCAGTTACTTATTGATCCAACCCAAGCATTGATTGTCTTGTGTCTATTCACTAGCCCCCTCACTCCCGATCTCTACCTTCTAGAAGTTTAAGAAAAATTTTTCATTCAGAATAGTTAGCTCTTCAATTGTTCATCTACCTGCTTTATATGTAATAATTTTTAAAATACATTGGGAGATATATTTACCAAACACATCAATTACATCTTAATGCTGATAAAAGTAATTTTTATTTGATGTCTGGTAAAATGCTCATATACACAATCACACTATTTTTTTTTTAATAATGCTTTTTTGTCCCATTAGCACCAATGCCATTGTGTGCCTTTGGGTTTGAGATATTTGAGGCTTTCTTTTGCTTTCAAACTTCTTGCCAATATTACAGTTTAGGTCAGGCTTACTGTACATGAATGCAATAGTTATATCATTATATTATAAGAAGCTAATTGTATTGCTTGTGCTAATGAATTATTCATGGCACAATCACATAAATTCAATCCATGTTGATGCTTTATTTTGCATACTAATTTGAACATGGTGCATTTTTCACATTTTGATTTAAAATGATCTCGGATAATGACCTGCTTATGGATATAGAGCTTTACATTGACTTCAATACTTTTTCTTCTCTAAACATTGCTCTATAGTGCGTATGCTTCACCAGGGTGATATAGGTCATGCAAAGTCAGAGACCTGCTAATAATTTCCTTTAAGGCCCTCTAATTATTGCTTATTAACAGGATTTCCAAGAGAATTTCCTCAACACAAAGCATTGTGTTCCCCAGGACCTTTCAAATAGCAGACATTCCTTCTTTTGTCTTTTCATTCTAACTCACATTTCCCAAACTCATCACTCTCCCTAGTCTTCCTCAATCCCTGGACTCTCCATTTAATTACCTTCTCTAATCTGCACCCTTAATCCATTCATGCCAACAAATCACTTATGGATAATGCTGAAGTTTTATGTATGGAGTAATGACTCACGATTGACCAGCAGCTGTGTATGATAACTGTTCTCTTTGACTTGTCCTCCTCACCTCAAACCCTCACAGTTTTCAGATTCGTCCTTCCACAACCAGTGATAATACAGCATGTGCCTCCTCGGCACTGTAATCTGCTACGGCTTATTACCCAATGCCCATGTTGAAAGAGTTCGGCTTGGCTTTCAAGTCTTTTCTAAAACATCCATTCTTCCTAGTGATCTTATTTCATCTTCATTCTGGTTAGACCAGTCCATTTAGTACCTCAGAAGCATAGCCTACAGTGTTCATATCACTATCTACACCTTTGTTTACCCCACCTGCAATTTCCTAAGTTTTCTTGTATATAGGAAGTACTTGCCCCCTTCTCAAGACTCAGCACAAACGCAGTCTAGGCTGCGAAGTGTTCTTGAACTATCACTACCTTCAGGGATTTGCCCTACTTCCCCTTAACACCTGCCATACTTCAGCATTTTATTATATGCTTTTTTGTTGTTGTTTTTACTCTTTATTTATTTATTTATTTATTTATTTATTTTTTAAAGATTTTATTTATTTGAGACAGAGAGAATGAGAGAGAGAGAGAGAGAGAGAGCACATGAGAGGGGGGAGGGTCAGAGGCAGAAGCAGGCTCCCCGCCGAGCAGGGAGCCGGATGCGGGACTCAATCCAGGGACTCCAGGATCATGACCTGAGCTAAAGGCAGTCGCTTAACCAACTGAGCCACCCAGGCGCCCCTTTACTCTTTATTTTTGCTTCTTACTTTTTTTATTTACTTATTTGAGAGCGAGCACGAGTTGTGGGGAGAGACAGAGGGAGCAGGAGAAGCAGACTCCCTGCTGAGCAGGGAGCCTGATATGGGCTCGATCCCAGGACCCCAAAATCATGACCTGAGCCGAAGGCAGATACTTCACCGACTGAGCCACCCGGGTGCCCCTTTGCTTCTTACTCTTGTTCACTCTTGTTCCATGTGTTTTAATTTTACCTTCTTAATAAGATTATAAACTTTTTGAGAGTCTGCACCCATACCATATGTTAGTTCTATTTCTCCCTTTTAAGGGAGTGAATAAATTCTTGCTGCCCAGTAGAATCTAACACAGCATAAGTGCTAATAAACATTTATTTTATTTGACTCATTTTTAATGCCTGTCAGAGCAGGTGTGGACATGCACATAATACCATTAAAGAGGATCCAAATGACCAACCTATATTTCACATTGTGTGTATATATAACAAATATATTTGCCATGAAATGGACTTGTGATGTTTATTTATAAGAGTCCAGATTTGGAAAAGTATTTGACATATCTTTCTGGAATTGGAAGTATCTAACGTTGACATTTGGATGTGAGAATGATTTGGCTGCCATGACCTGCTGCCATTTGATTACTGGGGTGGGTTTAGTTCATCTGGCTCGCTGGCCAGGTGTTCCTCTTATTTCTGGATGCTGAATTTGTGAGCTAGAATCCAGAGGTGAGCATCTCACTTGGAGGAGAAGGTATTTCAACCATCTTTCTACATACTAAAAGTAGTATCTATTCCTAGCTATTACACAGACTGGCAAAGTTTTATTTTAGTCCTTGGATTTCAATGCCTTAAATTAATGAAAAGATGTTTTTAAAGCAGTAAAGTTTCCTTGGAGATATGTAAGAGGTAGATTGCAAATTTCATCAAGGGAAGTTAGAGACTATATCTATCTTATTTCTGTGGTATCCCCAGCACACAGCACAGAGTCTAGCACCTAATGGATGCTCAATAAATGTTTCTGGGAGATATCGATGGGAATATAAATTTAAATGTAACTCAATTATCGTGGACTCCTCCCACTAGTGTGGACAGAGATCTTCTTGTTGATATTAATATTCTACCTTTATTTTGCTGAACCATCATCCTGTTTAACTTTACAAAGGCAAGTGCTTTGTAGAGTTTCCCTCCTCAAATATTTCTGACATCTCCAGGGGCACTTGTTAGTGTTTGTTGCTTGCTGCCATGACTAGAAAGTCAGGACTTTTCTGGTCTTTGGTCCTTGGATCCATGGAAGAAATGCTTTAAGGTTAAAATACTGTTTCCATGACCACTGCTGTCATGTCCACTAGGAAAATCTCCCATGCAATGTGTCAGTGAAAGTGGGTCTAAGCCTCTATGACTGAAGATGAGGGGTCCTGGGGTAGTAAAAAGGATGCCCATTCTATGTTAGGCTTAGTTAGGGCTCCTATGGCCAATTTGCTTGAGCCCAATGGTTAGGGCACTCTGCACCCCAGCACTCTTATTCACCCCCATATGGCTAGGGAGCCAGGATCCCAAAGGCGAAGCCCTAACAGCAAGACTACCTAGAGGCTGAGACTCTGCTCCCATCACCATTTCCCCACCTGAACTACATGGGCAATCTTGCATTCCCGACGTCAGTGAAATCGGAACCGCCGCTGCCTGAAATGCCAGATATTTCTTCTCTCCACCTGGAAAATCTTCCATGCTTAGAACATGATTCAAAAACAAAACCCTCACTGGCACCCGCTCAAAGTGAGAGGCAAAGTGTTTCTTCTCTGGTCTAGTCCTCCAGGGATCCTAGAACTAGGGGGTTGGAGCTCTAAAGTGTTTGATGGCTCATCTGATTAACATGTGAATTAGGGTTGTTTGGTCTACTCAGCTAATCAGCTGGCAAACTAAACCCACATCCACCAGCCCCCTCCCTGACCAGGCCTAATTACTAGCTCTAGAGCACTGGATTAGGCCACACCTGTCTTTCCTTTCCTTTGCTTTCTGAGCTCATTCCCTCCCACCTCCACTCTGCCTGAATCCCTCCCACTGAATCCTCCTGGTGGATGCATTTAAGTCTTTCATTCTCCCAGTTCCTATGCAAAGGAGTGGACACAACTGTAAGTAAAATGACGCCTACTATAAAATGCCAGAGTTCCACTATTTTAAAAGTAAATATGAGGGACGCCTGGGTGGCTCAGTCAGTTGAGCATCTGCCTTCAGCTTAGGCCATGGTCTCGGGGTCCTGGGATCGAGCCTTGCGTGTCTGGCTCTCCCTGCTCAGCAGGGAGTCTGCTTCTCCCTATCCTCTTGCTCTCTCTCTCTCTCTCTCATAAATAAAGTATTTTTTAAAAAGTAAATATGAAACAAAATGCACAAAACACCTAGCAGTGTAACGGGTCCATGGTTTGAGACTACTTAGCTAGAAGAAACACGCTGGTGAGAACTGGGGTGATCATACTGTTGTTTACTGTAAAACATATCCCAGGTGGTCCCTGCATTGCAGGGACGAGGTAGATACCAGAGGAGCCGGGAACGCTGTAGATCTACTCACTTTATCTTGAAGTCAAACCTCATATGAAGTCTTTGTAGAGTTGGCTGAATTTTTTTTAGGTGATAAGAGGTCGTAGTACTTTTCTTTCATCAAGAATGGGGAAAAAAATGGGGCGCCTGGGTGGCTCAGTCAGTGAAGCATCTGCCTTCGGCTCAGGTCATGATCCCAGGGTCCTGGGATCGAGCCCCACATCGGGCTCCCTGCTCGGCAGGAAGCCTGCTTCTCCCTCTCCCACTCCCCCTGCTTGTGTTCCCTCTCTCACTGTCTCTCTCTCTCTCAGATAAATAAAATCTTTAAAAAAAGAAATGGGGAAAAAAGTTAGGAGATATGTATTTTTCAAAGAAAAAAATGAAGGTATGCAAAATATCAGTGCCCTGGATACAAGACTTCTGTCCTATTAGCCGTCAGGTAATTTAATAGATTAGAAGCAGAAGAGAAAACCATTCTCTATATATGGCTATAGGCAATGGGCAGGAAATGAAAGGGACATTATAAGAACTACAAAGTAACCTCAGATGTCTTTTTTTTTTTTAATTATTTATTTATTTGACAGAGAGAGACACAGCGAGAGAGGGAACACAAGCGGGGGGAGCGGGAGAGGGAGAAGCAGGCTTCCCAAAGAGCAGGGAGCCCGATGTGGGGCTCGATCCCAGGACCCTGGGATCACGACCTGAGCCGAAGGCAGACGCTCAACCATCTGAGCCACCCAGGCGCCCCACCTCAGATGTCTTATGATATGTAGAAGAGAAAGGAGAGGAAGGAGGTTTGAATAATGCAGCACAGGATTTATCACTAAGAAGCAGGAATCAGCTACTAATACGTATGCTCCCCTTATTGTCAAATATTTTATTGACTCACAGCAGTTACATCCCCCAAAGAATTGAACGGCATTTACTGTGTACCCATAGTGTAAGGCCAGATACTTTCACATACATTACCTCATTTCATCTTCATAAGTCCTCAGGCATGCTACCCCCTTGTTCAGATACTGGAGTTGGAGCTCAAAGCATTTATGTGATTTCTCCAGTCTCAGAAGGTAGGGGTCAGAGGGAGAATTCCAGTCCCGGACAAACTCTAGAATCCATACTTTTGGGGGGCGGGACTTAATATAAGAAAATAACTCAGAATTTTAGACATTTAATAGGAAAACACCCCTAAATTCCCAAGTTATACAAAGGCATTTTCTAAAGTATTATAATTGTTATCATCAGGAAGAAAAGTAAACCAATCATGTCTGCACCTGGCTTAGAGCTAACATTAGCTTTAAAGGAATTAATAGATTCATTCCCTTGACTACGGTTTTACAATCATTAAAAAGGCATTGAAAAACCAGTGTATTTTTTAGGTGTTTCCCCCAATATTTTGAAATTCAACCCTAATGAAAACTTCCAAAACTTTCTGTTCAATTCCTTATGATATCGATTATGAGCTGAAAGTGAAAAGGAGTTTCTCTTTTGAAATCTTAATGACTGCAAACACACACACACACACACTCATGCACGCACATGTGCATGTTTTGAGCTCAATATAATTGCTTTAGAATGGGGCTCTGTATTTTTGTTAAAGCATTAATTTAAAAGACATTATCCCATGATCGACCATGTCTTATGTTTAAACTGCTTGAAACATAACCACTTAGAAAGTGAAGTCAACTCAACTCAACTGAGCCTTTTTTGGCCAGCTTTGTGGGTAAGGTGAAAAGAAGGAAAAGTGGGAGAAAGGTCTAATGATGGGATTGGGTGCCCAGAGAGGATGGAGGTAACACCACCAGGTGTAGCAAATAAAAATAGGCTACCCAACTAAATTTGAATTTCGGATAAATAATGGATATACATTAGTATAGCATGCCCCAGTTATTGCATGAGACACACACTAAAAAAATACCCATCATTTACTTAACTTCAAATTTTACTGGGATCCTATATTGCAACCCAAGATGAAGGCAAATGTAGTTAGCGTTGGGTCCCACTGGCCCCGTGTCTTCAACGCCCAGATCGTCAGGCTCCTCCTGGACTAAAGTAGAGCCTTAAAATTGAGGCTGCTTTTGCTCACTGCTTAATAGTGACAAGCTATTGATAGCCCAGCATTGCCAAATTCTCATTAGTTTCTAAGTCAGGAAATACATTTAGAAAAAAGCAGCTCGCTTATGAAGAGGTCATCTATCCAATAACCTCAAGTACCAGGAACACAGCTGAAACCCAGGAATCAAGGAAAGAAAAAAAAAAAGACCTCTGAGGATACAAAATAGGAACCATATGCTTAAAGCTCATGCTCTTTTCTCTGAGAAGGGGCCCCCTCAGTCCTGCACTCAGTATAATTTACTCTTCTTTTAGGCACCATCTGAACAAGTGTAGTTGTCTGATTTCCCGACCAGTAGGGATAAAAAGCAGGAAATTATGAGGTGGGCAGGACAGCTAGGTAGCCAAGGGGTCAGTAGCATAGAAAACAACCAGGAGGGAAAAATCCCCGCTACTATATAAACGATCTCCATTAAAAACTCAGAAGAAAATATACCAAGCTGTCATTAGCAGTTATGACTCAATAATGAGCTTACAAGTGGTTTTTAATTTTCTTTCCTGCACTTTTTCACACTTTATAAACTTTTCACATGCATATTTATGATCAGAAAAAGCAACACGGATACTTTTTTTTTTTAAGATTTTATTTATTTGAGAGAGAGTGCAAGCACGAGCAGTGGGGAAGGACAGAGGGAGGAGAGGGAGAAGCAGACTCCCCGCTAAGCAGGGAACCTAACCTGGGGCTGATCTCAGGACTCTGAGATCATGACCTGAGCTAAACCAAAGGAAACGCTTAACCAACTGAGCCATCCAGGCGCCCCACAACACAAACACTTTTAATACAATAAAATGTAAAGAATTACATCTTGGCCCTCCCAGGAAAGTTCTATCCTTATATGTGTTAGGAGCGTTTACTAAATGGTAATTATAAGCCAAGTGTTTATTTTTCCACTCTCTTCCCCCAGATTGTAAGCTTTCCTGAGGGCAGGGTTAGTGTGTTTGCAGCCTTGTAGTCCTATAATTAGCATAATGTCTAGCATAACAAATGCTTAATAAGCATTTGTTGAGTAAATGGCTAAAGTCCAAGTGCATAGTGCTTCTGTGGGTACCTAGCCCTTCAGTTCTCCACCGCTCGGCCTCCCTGGGGCAGGCAGCAGTACAAGCTGCTTCCATCTCGACTATTATCAGGTTTCTAAGCAGTCCAGGATGCAATTGAGAATGAGGTCTGCGGTGTTTGTTTCCGAAAGCTCAGAGGAGTATAATTGATTCCTGCAGACTTACTATTAAAATGGTTAACATCTTTTCAAGCTTAAAGGAATAAATATCAGTAATTTTGGAAGTTCTCTTATCTAGAACCCATCAGGTACTCTGAGGCTTGGCTGTATTTGTTAGTTAAGGGTAAAGGGCTATAGAAATGGGACAGAGCTTCTCAGAGTTGCAATCGAGCAAAGCACCCTCTGTGGTCTGTTGGCGCAGACAGTGATCATGTACCATGCTTACAGGAAGAAATGACAGACCGATACACACGATAGTTTATGTGCAAGCTGTGTAGCATGTACATGTTTGCAAATTAATAAAAACGTGACCCATGCTGAAGCTCAGCTTTCTCTGTAAACTATTCCTTTAAAAACCCCTCCTCAGTGAAGCCAAGGATTGAATCGGATCTTAAAACTCTATCCTTTTCTAATTAGCATTTGTAAAAGGAGTCTAATCATTTCTCTCTCTTCCTAATGAGTCGGATTCATCTTTGTTTGTGTTGAAACTATGGCTATTTAACCAGAAAGAAATTTATGAGTTGTACTGCACAGTGGATTTCACAGCAGAGATATCTGACAAGAATAGTATGATTCAGCATGTGTTATTTTTGTTTTGCAAATGATTTCGAAGCACATTTTAGTCGCTTGGAAGGGACTCTCAAAGTGAGGCAGCGGGTTGCCTTCCCGCCATCATGTTTTCGGGAAGCAGATTTCCCATTTTGCCCACAAATGTACCCAGGGCTTTGCCAGCAGAATCCCTTAGCCCCGAGAGGCAGCTCTTCAGAATTAAACTGCACATTAGGATATTTTTTACTACAATCAACTCGAGCATCAGTGCTAATGAGCAACAGGGCTAGCAGGGGTAAATCAATCCAGAGAGAACTTTCTATTTTAGCCATTTAATCTGATTCCATTTCCATATCCTTAAAGTGAATTTGGTGGTAAAGTTACCAGATTTGTCTTTCAGCTTTTCTTCTTTTCTTTTCCACTCCATGAAGGTAATGCTGGAAAAAAAAAAACAAAAAATAAAAACCAGGAAAGTAAGTCCGAAGCAGGTAAGAGGAGGAAGAGGGATAAGAGGATATATGAATGATTCATCCCTGGATAATTTAGATTGAACCATGAATCAAGACGACTTTCAGCTAATAATAACGATGAAAAAATAACTGCCTACCCCGTCGGCAGCAAAACTGAGGTGCTCTAATAAGAACTGTTGAGGCTACAAGCGTACTTTGCAAAAGGCTTAGAATACTGTTTTGGTTTTTAAAATATGTAGACTAATGTGTTTTTGTGAATTTTTTATTAAAGATTTTATTTATTTATTTGACTGAGAGAGAGAGCGCGAGAGCACAAGTAGGGGGAGCAGCAGAGGGAGAAGGAGAAGCAGACTCCCTGCTCAATCAATCATCAGGGTGCCCAATGTGGAACCCTGGGATCATGACCTGAGCCCAAGGCAGATGCTTAACACACTGAGCCACCCAGGCGCCCCAACTAATGCACTTTTGAAAAGTAAAAATTATAGAATGTATCCCTCACGTTTTTGAACAAGTTCATGAAGACTTCCGAAAACACACTCCTTGGGGTCACTCCCAAAGACCTAATAATCCTTTGGGATCCCACATGAAAATAGTTAGCTGTGAAGTGACCAAACTGTTCTACCCTTGCCCAAATCACCACCGGAACATGAAGGCTGGTTTGGTACTCAGGAGATGGTAAATGTTGTTACGCAGAAAGCATCATGGCACCCAAGTTTTTGAACAAAACCATGAATCTGTGAGCATGAAACAGTGAATCTGTTTGCAAATCCCTTCCTGGGGAGGGAGTAACTTTTCCTGCCAAAGATTGAAAGCACCCTTCCACGCCATTCTAGACATGAGGATGCTGATGCTACAGCCACCAAATGAAGTATGTGTATCACTGAGTACCTCACAGTCCTACGTAGACACTTCTAAGAAATAGTGAAGAAGAACAAATGCTCCATAAAAATCAAGTACAGCTATAAATACTTAAAAACTGCATTTGGAACAAGAGCATATGAAGAGTAAGTTAGATTAGTAAGGTCTTTAAAAAAAAAAAGCATGTATCCCAAGGCTGACTTTGTAAGGCAAGGAATAATAGGAAAACAACCTATTCTTTTGGACATGCTGGTTAAAGATTATCACCAGCTTATTACCACAGAAGAAATGGAGTGCCAAACTCCAGTGCCCATATTTCCATAGAGTTGATAGTGTCCAAGAAGGCCTGGTAAAGTCTGTATAGCTCTCATTATTGATCTTTGAGTCAGTCACTATCAACCGGTCCATTTGCCCACTTCATAGTCCTGAATTAAAGAAACCATTACTGAGGTTCCATGGACAGGTCTCTAAAACAATAGTCTCAATGACTATTTGCTGGATGAATGAATTCTGGCTCACCATGCTAGACTGGTGATTCTTGTGTTCTGAAGGGAGGAAAACAGGTAAAATAATATCTTTAAAGAATTCTCTTGCAATAGTGCATATTTTTTCCTGGGTGTGCTACACATTCTACTATGCTCTTCATATTCAGGATGAAATCAAGGCTGCACAGTAAAGTCCTAATAAACTTCATCTCTCTGGCCTTGACCTTTAAGTGTATTTTGGTTCTGGTCTTGGCATTTGGACAAGTGTCTATATAGAGTTCATCCCTCGTGGCCAGTTCAGTCTGGCTGAACATAATGTCCAGTAGAGGGCTCCCAGAGAGACTGACTTGGCCTACAAGTCCTTTTGGCCCATTCAGTTGGCAGGGCTAAAGATTTTTGGATAGGTCCACTCTGATCTTTCCAACTATCCCAGGCCTCCTACATCCATGAAGAGGTATTGTTGTTGTTGTTGTTGTTCTTAATTAAGTATAGGCTTCAAGCCCAAGGTGGGGCTTGAACTCACAACCCTGAGATCAGGCATTGCATGCTGACTGAGCTGGCCAGGCGTTCCCATTGTTGTTTTTAATGAGCATTTTTGATCAGGGAAAAACTGGTGTATTAGTTGCCTAGGGTTCTCATATGACTGCAAACTGGTGGCTTAAAACAATAAAAATGTGTTCTTTTATGGTTCTGGAGGCCAAAATCTGAAATCAAAGTGTCAGTAGGGCCGTGCTCCTTTAGAAGCTGTAGAAGAGAATCCTTGCCCTTCCCAGCTTCTGATGGCTCTAAGCATTCCTTGACTCATGACCACATAGCTCCAATTCTGGCCTCCATCTTCACAGGGACTTCTTTCCTGTGCTTTCACCTGTTCTGTGCATTATTAGGACATTTGTCATTGAATGTAGGGCCAACCCAGATAATTCAGGATGATCTCATGCCAAGAGCCTTGATTTAATTACATCTGCAAAGATTCTTTTTCCAAATAAGGTCACATCCATAGATTCCCAGGTAAACATACCTGTTGGGGAGCCACCGTTCAACTCACTACAGCAGCTGATTTAGAACTACTCATTTTTGCTGCATCCCGAATGAATCTTGAAAGTTGAAGGGGTAAGCAGTCTATTTGGTATTATATTTGGTAGTCTAAAAACTTATTTTAAAAATTATCTGCTTACCTTAATTTTGGGTCTATATCCTCAAGTGATCATTTTAATCTAATATTGTGATCATCTTCATGAGTAGCCTTGACACTATTTGGGCTGGATAGTTCCTTCTTGTGAAGAGCTATCCTGTTCATTGTGGAATGTTTAGCAGCATCCCCAGCCTCTGCCCTCTAGATGCCAGAAGCATTCCCCTCAGTTATGACAATAAAACAGGTTTCTTGACATTTCCAAATGTCCCCAGGGTCAAGGAATTATTCTTGGTTGAGAAACCCCACTCTACATCAAACATTGCTAGATGGGACTATTAGAAATTACAGTGAAACATTAAAATTCATCTAAATCAAACCTTTGCTTTCTTTGGCTAACACTGGTGCCCTGAAAATATTATAAAAAATGTTTTATTTCATTTCAGCCCAGAATAATGAATAAATGGAACATTTTCCTAGTGCGTACATAATTTTAGATGGCGCAGTCTGCACGACCATACCAAGTGACAAGAAAGAATACAGCTCAGAGTGTGCTTTCCAGTTTACTTATATGTTATTCAAGAATAGGCAGCTGTCTAGACGTTTCAATTAGAAAGGAGAAATTGAATTCCTTTGTAACAGAGTTTGACAGAGAAATATATATGATATCCATAAATGAAGTTAAATTGCAGAAAAACCTGTTTTATACTGAAAAGTATAAGCAACAGTGATTAATCAATCCTTTCTACTGTTAGGTTCAATATGGAGCATCCGAGCAGTGGTTCTGTTATTAATTTAGAAACATCCAAGCCCCTTATGAGTTAAAGCAAAGTATTAGGCACAGGTCTACAAGCTGTTGTTACTGTCTGTTTTAATAAAACATATGAAAGTACATTACCAAAAGTTGCTCCTTCAAGGTTGTAGTCACCTTAGTAAAGCTACACCACTTAGTAAACCATAGAACTCTCATTGCCCTTTTCTCTAGACATTGTTGACCTGGAGTAAGTACCAGCTTAGGCTACAAAAAGAATTCATTCTTGTTTGGAATTATATATTATTTTGACTAACTACGTTTTTATGTATGTATTTCCAGCATTCAAATCCACATTTAAAAGACTTAACTTTATACCGTTACAAACATTCAAAAAATACACAGTTTTCTAAGACAACTTAAAAAGAGAATGCAAAAGGGGTGCCTGGGTGGCTCAGTCAGTTAAATGACCCACTGTTGGCTTGGGCTCAGGTCATGATCTCAGGGTCATGAGATCGAGCCCTGTGAGTTCTCACACTAGGTGTAGAGCCTGCTTCAGATTCTCTCTCTCCCTCTCCTTCTGCCCCTCCCCACCCTCTCAGCTTGCATGCACTCTCTCTCTTAAAAAAAAAAAAAAACAAGAATGCAAAAATAATTTGAGCAATGATAACAACTCTGCAATAAATATAAGACCTCCCAAGGTGACCACTCTGAGAAGGACAGTATACATTTGGATTTATAAATTTTGCTATGTTTGTCTTTTTTTAAAAAATCATTTAAATTATTTTATAGATCCAACTTATAGGTGACCCATTAGCTAAAAATTCTCTGAAAACAGAAATCCAGTTTCTTATAAAGTTCCAGCTAACCATACTAAATAATAATAATAATAATAATAATAATAATAATAATAAATTATGATGGAGGATTATTTTGAGCTACTAATTAACTTGAGAGGTAGCATAGCATACTGGATAAAATCATGAGTTCGGTAGCTCAGCTGCTGGGGTGTAACTCTAACTCTGATGCTTACTGTGTGATCTCGGTCTCCTAATCTGTAAAATGGGTCTAACAGTTATCAATTTCATTGGGTTGTCGTAAGAATTAAATTAGTCAATATGTGTAAAGCATAAAGTATAGGGCCTGGCATATAGTAGGTGCTCACTAAAGGATGAGCATTACTGCTAAAGCAGTAATGCTGTAAAGCTGCTATTAGTTTACTTTTCTCATGTCCATTTTTATTTGATTTGACCCAGGTCCCTAAAGACTTTAATGTCCTGAACCAAAAAGGCTGCATAAAATTTCTTCTACTCTGTTAAGAAATAAAAAACTTGAATAACAGAGATTCTCTGCAGATCTTACTTTTCATTTCTTGGCTTGTTTTTATTGGCTTTGGGGATCCTATCTTCTGCATTTTACAAGCCCTATTTCAATCACTATTTACTTTCATTATATATTAAGTCATATTGACACTACGCGGTAATGAATTTTGTTGCCACAGAATAGAGACCTTAAAAATCATTGTATGAATTAAAGAAAAGGAAGGGGGATTATTTTGTGTGTAAGAATCAAACAGGGTAAAGAGAATGCAGTGCTCCCTCATGGAAATAGAGTTCTGTTGAAGAGTTGATGATATTTAAATTTTATGAAATGAATACTTTTCCTTTAATACTCTTTGACCACACTGTACATATATATATATGTACGGTATATATATACATATTTAAAAAAAATTTTTTTGAATGCATTTTTTAGGGTGGAGTTTCAATGATTAATGTCTTAACATGTTTATCAACTCCAGTGGGGAAAAAACTCTCTATCTCAATATTCATAAATGATAAATGCAGTGTAACAGTATTATTGTAAATATTATCAATGACATACTAAAATGGACTTTTTGAGCGTAGCTTTTCTTAACTAAAAAGATACTGAGCAAAAATACATACATTACATGGAAAATTACAATGTATTAGAACTCCTTTACTAGTCTGTGATTTACCTCAGAAGGGTAATAATATTTAAACCTAGAAAGGATCTATAAAAAAAAAATTTAAATAAGGTAGAAAATAAGGCTACCAGGGCGCCTGGGTGGCTCAGTTGGTTGGGCGACTGCCTTCGGCTCAGGTCATGATCCTGGAGTCCCGGGATCGAGTCCCGCATCGGACTCCTTGCTCAGTGGGGAGTCTGCTTCTCCCTCTGATCCTCCCCCTCTCATGCTCTCTGTCTCCCATTCTCTCTCTCAGATAAATAAATAAAAAATCTTTTAAAAAAAAAAGAAAATAAGGCTACCAAAATTTTCAGAATCAAATTACAAAATATCCCTGAAAAAGAAAAACAAACCTGAATGATCTTCATTCTTGTTTCAAAGCTGTTTTAGTGATGAACCCCTTTGATTCTAAGGATATTTATTTTAGAGAGAGAGAGAGTGAGTACAGGGCAAAGGCAGAGGGATGGAGAATCTTATACAGACTCCATGCTAAGCATGGAGCCTGATGTGAGGCTACATCTCACAACCCAGAGATCATGACCTGAGCCCAAACCAAGAGTCAGACATTTAACCAACTGTACCACCCAGGCACCCCCAAAACCACCAATTTAAATTTAATATTGCAGGCAAACTTTCCAGAAGATAAGCAGTTTTTTTCTATTTACTAAGCTAGTTTTTTCCAAGATCCATCATAATCAAATATAAGTTTATTAAGCTCTTCAACCAAGAATAACATATCATAGGGAGAGAAAATGCTGAAATCGTTTAATCATAGGTTTGTACCAAAGAGTACCTGCCAAAGCAGTCTTTAAGACTCCCTGAATGGGGACAAAGTCTCAAGGGATTTGGAGCAAGGAGCTGGATCCTTCCTCAAGTTGTTTATAAAGGTGGAGAAGAAAGAAAGTGATAGAGGAATTATACCATTTGTACATAAGAAAGCATGAGGTTATATACATTGCCTCTGTGCATTGTGCTTCTTCCCAAGGCAAAGGGATAAAATTCACCTCAATTCTTTCTCAGATCCGCACTCCACCCCTGCCCTTTCGTATTCTTACTCTTCAGAACATCCTTTCAACCTGAGTTTATCTGACTAGAAAAACGTTGCAGTAAACACATACCTGATAAGGATTTTATGTCTAGAATAGATTATCTAGGAGATCTGGAATACTGTAACTGAATAATAAATAAAACCAGATTTTTAAAAAATATTTTATTTATTTATTTGTCAGAGAGTGAGCGAGAGAGCACACAAGCAGTGGGAACAGTAGAGGGAAAGGGAGAGGCAGGCTCCCCGCTGAGCCAAGAGCCCAATGTGGGACTCGATCCCAGGACTCTGGGATCATCTGAGCCAAAGGCAGATGCTTACCCGACTAAACCACGCAGGCATCCCAAATAAAACCAAATTTTTAAAAATGAGCAAGAAATTTCAATAAGCAACTCACCAAGGAAGAGATTCAAATGGTAAGTAGGTACATAGAAAGGTGTTCAACACTATTAGTCATTAGGGAAATAGCAATTAAAAATTAAAGTAAAATACTACCACACCCATTCCAGAGTCGATAAAATGTTTTAAACTGATAACACAAGGTGCTGATAAGGATGTGGGGCAGCTGGAACTCTCACATGTTTTCCTAGTGGCAATGCAACATGGTATAACCAATTTGAAGCATAGGTTTGAAAAAGAAACACCTACCATATGACCAAGCAACACCTCTTCTAAGTATTTACCTAAGAGTAATGAAAATACATGTCCACAAAAAAACCTGAATGTGAATGTTCGTAGATTTTTTGTTCATAACTGCCCCAAAGTAAAAAAAACCCAAATGTCCATCAGCAGGGGAACTGATAAACAAATTGTGACAACTCCATACACCGAAGTGCCACTCAGTAGTAAAAAGAAATGAACTATTTAATGTAACGATGTGGATGGACCTCAGAAACATTATGCTAATTGAAAGAAGCCAGATACAAAAAACTTATACTGTGTGATTCCATTTATATGAATATTTGGAAAGAGCAAAATTAAAGGGACATAAATCAAAATAGTGATTACTGGGGGTTGGGGTGGGGAGGAAGAGGATTAACTGCAAAGGAATACAAGGAAAAATTTGGAGTCATAGAGATAGTCCATCCATGTCTGGATGGAAATAGTATTTCCATATCTGTATAGATTCATCAAGATTTATAAAACTACATGCTTTTTAAAAGGGTAAATTCTACCACATGTAAATTACACTTCAATAAACTTGACTTTAAAAAAATGAGGCAGGGTATTTGAAATCACCCCACATGTAGGGTAGTTCATTCCAAACTCACCTAGGCAGCCATGCTCAGGGGAATAGATGTACATTATTATCATTTATTTTGGCTTCTCATGACTTTTTAGTGTTGGATGCAACCATCCAAAACCTGGTAGCACTGTTGGACTTGATAAGAAATTAACAATTTCCCTAAGGTTGTTGCATTAATCAGGATAGACTAGGTTATGCTAGGAGAGCAAACCTCAAATCTCAGTGGTTTAACACAGCAGACACTTATTTCTTGCGCATGTAAATCCTGCTATGATTTTCTGATGACTCTCTAGAACAACTGTTGTCCATAGCAGCCACTCAGTGGTCTCCGGTGATCTAGTCGCCACCATTCTGTAGCCGTATCATCTGGAGCCTGAAATCTCTTGGTCAGTGCGGCACAGAAAAAGAATGCTCACAGCAGCAATTAAATGCTCTGGCCTGGAAGTTAAAACACATATCCCATCTTCTCATAATATCTTTCCAGGAACTGGTCACATGGTCCAGCCTGATGGTAAGGGCAGAGAAGTATGATTTCCCCCTTTGTGGCAGGAAGAAGAGGATAACCAGATAAGGGTAAGCACCAGAAGGTTCTAACATGGTTTCTTTACATTTTATTTCACCATGTATTTTCTCTCTTTCTTATTCGAATAAATTTTCATTCACTATTATTCTTCTGAACTGTTGAAGTACGAGTATGTCCCCAAGCAGGAGCAGTATGGTGGCATATTCTTGCCCTGAATTTCATCATTTTACTCTCAACATTGTTGCACTGGGGCAAATGAAGGCTGCCAAGGACTTAATGTTTTTCTCCTAGGATTTTCTGTTGAGTTTTGGTATTCAGGGGCTGATGGGAATTAGTTTTGCACACTTCTCTTAGTCTTCTCGCATCTGGGAATTTGGGAGCAATTAATGTCATCTTTTAATGACAGAAGGAATTAACACTGGATGTTAGCTATGTTGATAGAATGTAGTCAAAGGTCCAGATGGCTGTCTGAACTTCTGAACTTTTAAGGGCCAAATACACACTCAGTTCTTTAGAGATCCCTGAAGACACAAAATGAAAGGAAAAAAACAAACAAACAAACACCTTTTTCAGCACTCATAGGGGTTTTCTCTCTATGGAATAGGATTGAGAACCTCTATACCATAGGGAGAGGAGTTAAGTTTAGATCATTGGTGAAGTAGAAGTTTTTATGGAGGTAGGAAAAGTGTTGGGAAAGGGGGCTCAGTAGTGGGGTAGGACTGTAGAGCAAATAGGCATTGATCTCAATCCAAAAATAGTACTTTTGGAAAGCAACAAAAGTTCAGGGGTCCTTGAATCTGTCCCAATTCACTATTTTCACTTGGAAAAAATGAGTTAACCATTTTTTTAAATCTGTTATAAGATAATGCAACAGGTAATGTGGTCAAAAAGAAAGTCATTGATAGAACATGATAGACTGAACTATCATGTTCTTAATAGTGATAATTCTAGTTGGGACAAAAACAACAATAACAAAATATGTGTGTAGCTCAAAATATCTGAGCACATGTAGTACAAGTATAGTTAGGCAAAAAATAAGTAAACAGATTTTTAAAAAGTAAACAGAAAAACTTTCAGAGATGGTAGACAGATTTTCTGTCACAATGCAGCATGGTGATTATAACAATTTATAAAAGATGCTGTATGTGATGCTGATTCCATCCCCTTCTCTATTCTGCATATCAATAGCAGACAGCATTAAAGGAACATGGTTCTTTCTTTCACAGATCCCAGAGCAAGCCCCAGTATCCTTTTCAGCCCGATACTGGAAGTAGTCACCACACAAATCAGTCAATTAATCATCAAACTACATTCAATTTTAAAGCTATTTTCTATCAAAGATCAGCAAAGGATTTCTGCATTTTGAGTGGTAGAGTCAGATTTTTTTTCTTTCCACTAAAAGCTTGGAAAGGTTATTCATTCTTTCTTTTTTCTTCCTTTCTTTTGTCTTTCTTTGAACAAACATGTATCCAGCACTCACCATATGCCATACATTTGTACCAGGTGCTGGGGATGCAGTGATGACCAGGACACAGTGGGGAAACTAAGTAATGTTTATCACTCATAACCATTCCCTTCTGGAAAGATTTTCTCCACTTTGCTGGAAGCTACATGGACCTAGTTTCACCCCACCATTCTGATAATCCCTAATTCATCTCTACTGCTACTAGCCCAGTCTAAACTCTGTTATCTCTTGTCTGGGTTGTTGCAGGAGCCACCTTAGTAATTCTCTATATTTGCTCCGATCCCATCCAATTCATTCTCCACACTAGAACCAGACCAATTTCATACCGGATCATGTGATTGCCCTGCTTAAAACTCTCCCCTGGATTTTCCTTGTTCTGAAGATGGAAGCCAACACCTCGAAGATGGCTTCCAAGGTCCTGCACACTTCATCCCATCCCTGCTTATTCAGCTTCATCTACTGCTGCCCCTCCCTTCACTCTGTGATCAAACCACAAGGCTTTTCTTTCATTTCTCAAATGTTCCCATTTTTTTTCTGCCTTGCAACTTGGGGCATGTTGCTTTGTAGCCTGGAATGCTTCTTCCCACCTATCTCTCTGATTTACTCTCATTTTCTCTGACCACCTTTCTCACTCCCAGACCAGTTGAATTAATTTCATGGCACTGTATACTTTTCTTTCTTTCATCACATTTGATGATTATACATTTTATTTGTTTTATTATTTGATTAATGTCTACCTGTTTTATTAGACTATAAGCTCAATGACTACATAATGGGTCCAAGAAAAATGTCTGCTTTGATCGTGAGAAAGAGAGAGAGAGAGAGAGAGAAATGTATCTAGCACGCAGTAGATACTCAACAATAGTGGATGTACGAAGCCATGAGTAAATGATGAACTCACAGGTTCCATTAATGAACAAATAAAGATAGCTTGCAATCCAATGGAGAATAGAAATAAGTAGATAGACCATTAGAATACAGTTTGATACGTGACAGGTACAGCATGCTATGGGCAAGCATAAGCTGGTGCCTAATTCCCATTTTGAGGGGCTACTATACTAGAGATAAGAAGGAATTCTATAATCAAGAGCTACAATACGCATATTATATGGAGCAGTATCATGTTTCTAGCCCTTGCAGACCTATGTATAGCAGTGAATAAGGACAGAAATACAAGCCGTGGCAATTCAGCTGAAAAAGGCTATATTTCAAAGTCTGAACTTCAAATGATTGCAAACAGAGAGACTAAAAATTCTTTCAATTAGCACATCTGTCTTTATGCAAGGAAATGACCACACTAAGGCTGATTAAGTTTTAAAAAGGGTGCACAGAGCAAGTCAACTAATGGCAAAAATCCAAGGAATGACAAAATAAGAGAATCAGGATCAAAGCTGGGATATATTTTTTCCTTTAGTTGTTCATAGCTAGAAAAGAATGGTAGGAACCCCAAGGATCTCCTTTTAATTATAGCTGAGCACTCTTTCTAGGCATTTATATGTATACGTCTTATACAGATACTGTCATAAATAACATATGATTCATTCTACATTATGAGTTCTGTCATTCTCAAGTCATCTTCTTTGTTGTTGTAAAATCTCAATTAAAAAATTCAGTCACTAATAAACATGTATTTGGACACAAATCCAAACCACCTATGCAGTTGAGCTTTTGACAGCCTAGAGAGCAGCTCACCTGTTGGATGGTCATGCTTGATCAAGGTCTAGTCCTGATGGAAGGAGGGGGACACATGGTACTCACAAGGAAATAGACACTCAAATGCTATGTAGTTTCCGGTGCCGGGGAAAGGAGGGTCCAGGAGAGTCTTTTTTGGATGGTAGAGCCCAGCAACACTAGAGCGGAATGTAAATGCTAAGTCACAGAACACATTTTTCCCTCACTGTGATAAACCAGATTTTGCCATAGGGTAGCAGACGACTGCAGGGTCCAGTGGGAGAAGCCAAACAGATGTTACTACCCTGAAAAAATGGAAGTCAGGAGAAGCATTCAGCAATGTCATACTGCCGTGGGCTTGTTAGAAGCTGCCCCAGAGAACTCATCTTCCTCTTCATCCTCAGAAAAGGAAATGAAATATCACTAGGGAGCATGGAACTTCCCTAATGTCACCATTATCTTCTCATTCGCAACGATGCTTTGTGTCTCTTCTTAAAGTACTAAAAAATATCTAGCTATATCTAGAAATAGTGTTTTGTTCTTGCACAAAGAATATTTCTTGCCCTTTGGAAAACTTCACTCCTTTTATTCTGAATTTACATTTGCAAGGCAATTTAACATTTCAGGACCCAAGCAGAGTATGTATCAAACTTAGGATTGGTGAAATGATCTTAATACTTATAAGAAAAACGTGTCCTTGGTTAAAAGTATGCTAAGGAAGGATAAATATAATGTGTTATTTAGTAAGTGGTATGCAACTGGGGAGTGCCATAGGTAAGTACAGAAGATGAACAGAAACAGATTTGTATTCAGAATAACTGGCTCTAATCCATCTAGCTCAGTGTCCTGAAATAAATCACTTCAGTGTTCTGTACCATAGGTGTCTTATATGTAAAACAGAAGTAGAAAGTTTTAACTACCTTACAGGTTGATATGTTTAAAATAATGTGAGTCTATGTTTGGGAACCTTGAAGGCACTAGACATGTTTGATATTAATATTATTATTGTCCTCGTCATCATTAGAAGCTAGAAAAATAAGATTATCTTTAGGTGCATCTTTAGACTTTGTACATTCATTCTTTGTCTTGATCTGGAGTACTTAGTGTTCTTCTAATTGAGCTTTGTAGAGTATTGGCCCTCAGGGATGAGAGTTTACTGAAGTGCTTTTGTTTTATTTTACATGGAAGTAAAATTCTAACACTTCGTACATTTGTGAGTGACTTAGACTGTTCACTCGGTACCCATAACTTCTGCAAGATGGCATTGCATTTGTATCAGGTGGCCTCAGAACCTTTCTGCGTGAAATATTTTTGCAGCGTTCATTTTCGGCAGGTCCACACAGGCCCTGTGCATCGTGCTGACCATCCCCAGGCGTCCGGGGGCGAGCCCTGGTCTTTGCAGAGGTGCACCATCGCCCTCTGCTGGACAGACTGGAGCACATAGCCTCCGACTTCCTTCTCCAGCGTGGGTTTCTTGCAGCCTCTCTCCAATGTCATCAGATCTGAGTGGTCGTGTACAGCCCTCATTAGGGGTTTAGTGATGTGGGTAATTACAGAAATTTGGGTGTGTCAGAAAGATGCGTTGAGTAACACCATAAAGAAGCACCTGACTTTTTAACCCGGGAGGAAGTTTCAACAATACTCATTTACAAACTGCCTCAAGTTCACACTGTGGAACAACACCCTTGCGTGTCGCTTGATTCAGCGCATCTTGCTGAGGTGTCCTCAAGTCAGAGAACTGTTTAACCTCCCATGAATTGAAAGAAACAGTCTCTAATAGTTTAGCATCATTTGCCAGTGGCATGCAGCCTCTCCTTCTGAGTTACATAAACCCTGGTAAGCTGTATTCTCAGCTATTCTGTAATCAAATATTTATTGAAAATCTACTATATAACCAGAAATCTTTTAGGTTATAGGAATACAGCAATCAATAAAATATTTTTGTGAAGTTACTGGCATATGCCAGTAACCTTGTATCTATTTCTGATCTGCTGAGCTTAAAACAAAAGTAGAAATTAAAACCAGAAAAAAATATAAATGAAATCTATGAGAAAGACAAATAGTTACCTATCAATCAGGTGATAAAAAAAATTCATAAAACCTTAAAACTGAAAGGATCTAAAATTCATCCAGCTCTTTCTATCCAAACAAAAGAGTTTCTACTGGATTTTAATATCATTTGTCTCCTGACATGTTATTCTAAAAAAAATTAGTCTGTATTTCTCACTGATAAAAGTTATGCATATTTTATTTAAATATGATCATCTTAATACTCATCATTTCGCTTTAGAATTAACAAAAATCTTTACATATCCTCGTATTGTCTGGTCTGAAAAGAAAGTTCAATGTTATTTGCTGCTTGACGTCTGCTAAAATTGGGAGGGCCTCGAATGGCCTAACTGCAAGTTCCCCTCCTCACTCGGCTCCTGCAAAGAAGGTCCCCTAGATAAACAACCCTCCTTATTGGGGAGACCAGGCACAGTCCCTGCTTATCCCTGAGTAGCAGGTTTCAGTTCCCTGCCAGACAGTGAGTTGTTCAAACAAGATAATTATGTTCCCTTGTGGGAACCAGATACTTGATCCTACAAGACCTGCACCCTACAGCGCCTGGTCATTTACTCATTCCCAGGAGCAACCTCCACATGGCCATGGCATGCGGCGTTCTCCTCCCCCAGACTGGGGGTATATGTGACTAATAAACCGCTGGCTACCTCATCTGTCCAGCGTTGAGTGTTGTGTGTCTGTACATAACCATAACCCTACGGTGGGAATCCCTCATTCGCCAATGAAGTGAAGAGGAGGCAATTAAAACAATCCACACCTAGGAATTCTTATACAAAGCTACAGAACTCTTCTGGATCTTCTCTTTTCCAGCGATTTCCACCTTCATCCCACAAAAATCACTGCTTGTGTGACACTAGAAAGTCACTCAAGTGTAAAGAGACATTGGAGATGTGCTTTTTGATTGGGTGCAAATGAGGACCTCATGATCCCAGTTGAAGCATAAATGAACTCAGAGCTTTAGGAAGCCAATTGCTTCATGAGAACTAAAAGGACTGATGACTAGATGGAGAATACTCAGAAATTACTGAAGCCAGGGGCACCTGAGTGGTTCAGTCAATTAAGCGTCAGCTCTTGGTTTTGGCTCAGGTCATGATCTCCGGGTCATGAGCTCGAGCCCCTCATTAGGCTCCATGCTCAGCGCAGAGTCTGCTTGAGATTCTCTCCCTCTACTCCTACTGTACTCACACGTGCATGTGTTCTCTCTCTCTCAAATAAATAAATAAAATATTAAAAAAAAAAAGAAATTACTGAAGCCGAAGAAGAGTTGAATGGAAAATATGCACTTGTTTAGCAATGATTCTATGAAAAGGAATACCTAATCCTAAATTTCTTATATTAGGAGATGCTATGTAAGTTCACAAATTCACAGATAATTTTCTTCTCTATTTTCATGAATGGTTTATTTCTTCTTTCTAACCTAAACTTACTCTTTATACCCTGACTTGTACCTCCTCCCTCCAGAAATTAATAAACAAATGCATATAGATGGACATGAAGTATGATTTCATAGAATGTCAGCAATGGAAAGGATTTAAGAAATTCCCTAGTCCAACCATCCACCTTTCACTGAATTAATGGATGTGAAAATGGTGAAATGTCTGTCATGAGTGTCAGGTGTCAGTGTTAGGCTTTCTACCCTCAGCCAGTTCTTGTTCAGCCCCCACATCCCACCAAATTAATTGAAAATTGACTCAATAGCTTGGCCGGATTCCTAATGTGGTAGCTTAGCATATTCATCAAATGACAGTGTACTGCATTAAGAAAGCACAGTTTCCTTGTTACCCCAGGTTAAACAATATTTCCCTGAGAATCTGAAGAACCAATACAAATTAAAACTATTAAAAAGACTCCAGAATTCATGACATTCACAAATTAACCATTCGATAATGTTATTGGGTATCTTTCAAATTTAACAAAATTTGCAATGCCCCGCAGTTTAATATCAAGGAAACGTAATTACACAAAATATCAGATTCCACAGGACCAGCCATCAAACCAGGCTTTTACCTGTGTGTTACCTGCATGCACATGATAGTGTAACCACAAAGCAGAATAAAATCAACCAGTAGAAGCATGAGCTGCCAGCCAAAATCAACCTGAAAGGAACCTCAGGAAACAGAGCCTTCAGAAGTTAAGAATCTGTTCTATGAGAATAATCCAAAGTTGAGAAGGGAATTCTCTGCAAGGCCAACCAGCACAAAGAAACTGAGTTAAAGAAGGACATACCAGGGCACCTGGGTGGCTCAGTCGTTAAGCGTCTGCCTTCGGCTCAGGTCATGATCCCAGGGTCCTGGGATCGAGTCCCACCTCGGGCTCCCTCCTCGGGGGGAGGCCTGCTTCTCCCTCTCCCACTCCCCCTGCTTGTGTTCCTGCTCTCGCTATCTCTGTCTCTGTCAAATAAATAAATAAAATCTTTAAAAAAAAAAAAAAAGGACATACCAACTAGCTAAGAGAACTTCAAATACACGCATGCATGGGAACACACACACACACACACACAAAATCTCTTCTAAAAATATGCAACCCAAAAATGCATCTCTCAATTATAGGGACAGAAGAGGAAGGAGATACCGGTTTTGTGTATCCTTTTGTCATTTCAAGATGTTGAAAAATGAAGTTGAGAAGTCCAGGTATTTTCTATTATGTAGATATATTCCTTTCTCAAAATCTATACTATGTCATGAAACTTAGGAGAAACCCAGAGCCAGACGACCCAGCTAAGCCATAAGGAAGTGTATGAAAATTGCTAAAATGTCTCAAATAAATTAGTTCGTAATTCTTCTGATAGATGTTAAGTCTGACAGATGTTAAGGTGAAGGGTAGCAATGTTAAGAAGGCTTTGATGGAATTCTGGTGAAGAAAACAAGAGTGATTTTACATACCTTCAACCCAGATGAAGTCTCACCTTGAAAAACTAAGAACAGTGAAGAAAATGAGCAGACAGGCCTCCACAAGTGGGAGACTTTCCCAGCCAAATTTCAGTGACAGCCAAAAAGACTAGGCCATTTCCAAAAACCTAACTCACGAATTAATGGTGATTTATTACTCAGGGACCTGACATTAATTAAAGCAAATTTAGCAGTATCCTTATCATTTCAAGTTGATGTTACTGCAGTTGGCTGGTATGAGAATACGAATTACTCAGGCAAGGGCCGCCAGTCAATCGTGTCCTCTTAAAATGCCTTTCTACCCCCGTAGAGAGATTTCTGGAACTCTAGAACCCCCAAATTAAATTATGTTGGAAGGACCCTAGCCTAACTGTCCTTTTAATCTTGGCCATCTAAACTTCTCTTCAAATGCATGACTTAGCTTTTTAAAATATTCCACGAGAAAAATGCATGAGGAAAAGAAAAATAGCCAGAAGAAGGATTTCAGGGTAGAAGTGTACTTGGATTATATAGCTTGACTAACAAGAACACCACAGACTTGATTTAATGCTTACTGAATACTAATTACATGTACACATTTTTAATAGGTAATAATTGAATTAATGCATTAGAGGAAGATGATACTCTGGTAAGTACAATAAATTTATTTTATTTGTTTTTGTGACAAACAATCCTAATTCACAGCTCTTAGATATCCAAAGAGTCCAGATGACAAAGCTAGCAATAGGGGAAAATACTGAGTTCCTTTTATACATTTTCCAATCATCCACACTACTGACCCCCAACTTCCGCCTACCTTCAGAATGGGACGCCTATACCTTAAGAACTTAATGCATCTGCCGGGTTTTACAGTGATCCTTTAAGCATTCAGGTGCTAAGTAGGAACCCGAGCCCTGAATTGCAGCATGTTCTCTTTTTTTTCAAGTTTTCTGAATTAATCATCCAGATACTATCAGATTTAACTGGTAGTTACATCAGATGCCATCACCCGAGTGATTCATTCTCAGCTTAGAAAACCCCACTGCCAGTAGCTGTCACTTATATTTCTACACAGGTCCTAGACCAGTGTCAATGAAAGTTAACCTGCATTGAGCTCTTGCTATGTGGTCCTACTATGGGTCCATTCGCTGTATTGGTTCTCACAATAACCTTGTAAGGGAACCACTACTCTTATCCCGGAATTCACAAATATCTAAAACAAGGCACAAAAAGCTGGTGTAACCTACAAACTGACAATCACACTGCTACAAAGGAGTGAAGCTGACATTTAAACCCAGATGTATTAATTATCTATTGCTGCATAAGAAATTATCCTAAAACATAGTGGCTTGCAATTTATTTCACAGTTTCTGTGAGTCAGACTTCCTTGTGGCTTAGCTGGGTCGTCTGGCTCTGTGTTTCTCATAGGGATGAAATGACTGTCATCTCAACACTCAACTGAAGATGGATCTATTGTCACGCTCATATGGTGGTTTGCAGGCTTCTATTCCTCCTGGGTATTGGTCTGAAGGCCTCAGATCTTTGCAGGTTGTTGCCTGGAGGCTGCCCTTGTGGGCCTCTCTATAGGGCAGCTACAAACATGGCGGCTGGCTTCCCGAGGGAGCAAAGAAGAAAACCCCAGAAAGAATTTGAGCAAAATGGAAGTCATTGTCTTTTACGACCTGATCTTGGAAGTGACATCCCTTAGAAGCCAGTCATTAGGTCTAGTATACACTCAGGGAAAGGAAATGGAACAAGGTGTGAATACGAGGAAGCAGAGATCATTGGGAACCATCTTAAGAACTGTCTAATATACCAGCTATGCCTTTTAAAAATTATTCTTGAAACTTTATCTTAAGCCTTTTGATGATCTAATTTATAAATCTACATCGCCTCTACCTTAATCCTTCTAAGAGATTGTAAAACCAACATTACTAATCATGTATATATAGCGTTCCAAATATTTTATGTATTTTTGAATAGTTTATAAAGAACAACTCTAAATTACAACTTAGTGTGTAATTTTATTTTTTTTTTAAGATTTTTATTTATTTGACAGAGAGAGAGACAGCGAGAGAGGGAACACAAGCAGGGGGAGAGGGAGAGGGAGAAGCAGGCTTCCCGCCGAGCAGGGAGCCTGATGTGGGGCTCGATCCCAGGACCCTGGGATCATGACCTGAGCCAAAGGCAGACGCCTAATGACTGAGCCACCCAGGCACCCTAGAGTGTAATTTTAATTTGCTACTATGTCTTATGACTTCAAAAGCATCTATCCTTATAGATCATCTATAAAATGTGGTAAGTACTATGTCTCCTTTGTAATAAATAAGTAGTTGCTATTACTCGTTAGTAGTATTTTTGAAATTAGCTGTCAAGTCTGCCCTTCTCTCTTCTTATTCATGCCAGCCAAAAGGTTCAGGCATCTTCATGACCATCCTCACTTCTAGACCAACTGCAAGTTTGGGGGTCTCCATGACCATCCTCAGGTTTGATCATTTGCTAGAAGGACTCTCACAATTTAGAAAAGCCATGATATATGATTCTGGATTATTACAGCAAAAGGACACAGGTTAAAGTCAGCAGAGGAAAGAGTCACATAAAGCAGAGCTAGCAGACACCAGGTGCAGAGATCCAGTTGTCCCTGACAGGTGGAGTGGTGTAGATGGTGCCTATTTCTTCTAGCAGTGATGTGGGACAATATACATGGAGTATTGCCAACTGGGGAAGTTCACCCAAGCTTTAGCGTCCTGACTTTTATTGCAACTTGGTGACATAGACATGATTGATCTTCCACATGGCTAACCTTAGTCTTCAGCCCCATCACAGGTAATGTGACACCATGTTGCCTAAGGCCTTCACCGTAAATCACATTCTTAGCATTGACTGCCTGGCATGGCTCAAACTTTCAGGTAAGCAAAGACACTCAGATGAGGCAGACATTCCAAGGGCTTGAAGATTACTTCCCAGAAGTGAGGGTAAAAGTCAAGCCTCTCTATGGGCAAGGTGAATTCTTAAGAATACAGATCATTTTTGTTCCAGGAATGTACTTCTTGGAATTCTCCAAAAACTCTTCAATGTCTCCTATTAGCATGTGATGTATTTGCTCTTGTAGGCATCTGTGTAAGAAAATCCAGGGCCTGACCTGTTTCCCACTCCAACAGACCATGAAGACTTGGCTCCGTTTTATTCTTGCCTTTCTTTTCCATGGTGTGGCATCGGGCACACTTTTGAACAAAAACCCCCAGCCCTTCTTGACATCAGCCATTTTTAATTCACTCTCAGGCTGCATGACTATAAAGTTCCCACTTGGAAACTGGCTGTGGGTCTCTTTCCTGGGCATGTTTTTAGCCATTGCATTATCGCCATGACTTGAGCTGTTCCAAAAGTAGCGCTTGAGCTAAGGACTTACATATGCAGGGGTTCACTTGGTAGATGATTCCAGGAAAACGGGAGTGAAGGACAGAGAAGGGAGAAAATCCAATATGAGTGTATGATTCCAAGATGGCTGCTGGGCAAAATGGCGCATTATCCCGCTGGGACCTCCTGGGAAGTCCACAGAATGCCTCTCAGAATTGTCTACCGGAGATGGGCAAGGAATATTGATCCATTGGCCTATATCACCCCATCAGTCAAGCATTAGCCTCTGCTGAAACTCACTCTAACCACAGTCTTTGGTGTTGGAGGGGACCTGGGACGGAAGTGAAAGTCATTGCTGTTAGACAACTGGAATGCACACGGGAACACTAGTCTATCTCAGAAGGGCCTGGAGCCAGAAAGTAAACTCCAGTCATGTCTGCTGCAACTTTTTGACCTATACGGGTGGTTCACAAATGTTGAAGATTTTCTGAATCACCTGGAAAGCTAATAAAGAGCAGACAGGCCTAGATTCATAGAAGAGAGATGGAGTGTGGACCTTTTTCTTACTAAGTTCCCGGGTGAATCTGATATTTACACCAATATTTGAGTCCCAGTTATGGTACTCTCTATGAACCCCAGAGGGGAAAGGCAGCCTGACTAGGAATTTGAAGTTAATTTTGCTACTATTAACCCCAACTCATGCCAGGTATGGAGTATGCTCCAGGCTCCCCCACAACCCCCTACCCCCAGTTGTGTTGTTCAGTCCATGTAATTGTTGCTCCTGCCTCTTCAGCAAATATCTTGACACTCTGTCTAGCTCTTGTCAACTCTCTCCTTCAAAGGAAAGGAAAATTACATTTAATGAACATTTGCTATGAACTTCGATAGATATTTCAGAGACTTCCTTTAATTCTGATGACAGCTTTGCAAAGTAGGTGATATTCTTCCTGTTTTTCAGATGAAAAAAATTAAAGCTCAAAGAGATGTGAAGTTGTATATTTACTCTGGACAGAATGAGAAAACAAGTCTACTCAACTGTAAAGACCTCTCCAATCCATCATACTCTTTTCATTGTGGAGAACTAGTGACAACAATCTGCATTAGCTGCACCTAGAACCTATGCTCCCTTGAACTTTGAAGAGGAAGACACTAACCCAGTTAGGCAGACATTTGAAGTTGTAGAGGTCAGACCAATCATCCTATGTGAAAAGTGGTACCTAATCACACTTTGACTGGATACGTTTATTTAATAGGAAGGCATGTACTGAGTACCTCCTAAGCCCCAGGCACAGTGTTGGGTGCTTTGTATCCATCTCTTTCCTTCAGTGTCCATTGTAACAAGGCATTGCTATCTCTTTCCTGATCTCACATATCACGTATCTTCCTGCCAGAGTCCCGGTAGCTTTATTAATCAGGAACTAGATCCTTACAAAACATTAAAGGTGATTCAATGTAGCAAAATTTCATCCAGATTTCTTGCTGGTTTTCTCAGATCTGCTTGCATTTCTTTTGGAGACTACAATAAGACAGCACTTATTTTCAAAGTTTGAAAATTAGCACTGAACTTTATTATACCCTTTGAAAGAATTTTTAATTACAAAGTGAAATGCATTTTAAAGTGTTTAATAGGAAGTTAAAATATATCTTACTATGCAAGTGCAGTTTGGACCATATCTTCTAATGTTTATTTTCATTCTCTGTATTCTAATTGGTCCTTTCTCATTTCCCATTAGCTCCTATTAGCAGAGGACAGCATAATATAGCATGTCTACATTTAGTGCTTCCGGTCTCAAAAACAGCAATTCCATTCACTCCAGCACTCACATGTCCATGGGAAATTGTTAACTCTTTTTCAGAGCTGCTCCAGACATTCTTCAAAGCAAATGTATTTGGTTTATTACTTTGTATTCCTTGAACAGACAGCAACATAGTTTTTGACAGCTTATTTTCAACAGCTAAGCATGAAGTCATTGTAGAACAGTCTAAAGGCATTTAGTCTGGTGTTAATGATCTGTTTTGACTCTTTCTTGTCTACAGTCTGATGTTTCTGTTTCAACTTCTGCTGCTAAAGATAAGATGACATTTGATAGTTGGGTTCATCCCATGAAAAGTTTAATTTAATTACAGAAGGGGCCGATTTACTAGATTAAAAGGTCAAGTATTGTAAAATTCATTTTGGGGGACAGAGATTTGAGAGGCCTGCCCGGTGCAAAGTTCATTATAGTCAGAGGAGAGAGCAAGGCACTGAGGGGATGAGGCAAAGTGAAAGCCACTCAAAGGCTATTTTCATTCAAGGAGACACATTCAAATATATACAAAGGGTTGCACATAATAGTTACAATCCTTTACCATCAGTACTAATTTTTAGCTTTTGAAGAGTTTTGCATTAGGGTGATTGGCAAAAAAAAAAAAAAAAAAGACTAAAATAAAAAATAAATAAAGGCAGATTTAGAGAGTGAGGCTAGAACCGTCTTTGTTTTAAAATAGCACAAGGCTGAAGAACTGTTGAAAGGAAAGGCTCCTAGCCCCGGCCGGAGCTGCGCGGTTTCTCCCGCTGCCCACCCCTCTCCCTCGACAACACACACACACACACACACACACACACACACACACACACAATCCGCTGCATCTTTATTGCGATTACATGTCTTTTTTTTTTTTAAGATTTTATTTATTTATTCATGAGAGACAGAGAGAGAGAGGCAGAGGGAGAAGCAGGCTCCCAAGGGGCAGGGAGCCCGATGCGGGACTGGATCCCAGGACCCCGGGATCATGACCTGAGCCGAAGGCAGACGCTTAACCATCTGAGCCACCCAGGCGCCCGCGATTACATGTCTTAAGGCTTAAAATACAGCAGTGACTTCCAGAGGGCTCTGTTTGCTGTCCACGCGCTGGAGCAGATGAGGGGACAACAAGAGCCAACCCTTCTAAACAACTTCGTTTAAGGACGTGACATGCCTGAGTAATGAGGCCCGTGTCCACCGCCCCAGGGGCGCCCTGACCAGCGGAGGTTAAAACAATCTGGGACAGCCCGGCGACTCCCTCATCCCAAAGAATCAAGGGGGTGCAGCTGGTGAGAAAGGAGTTCGGGGCTGCGGGGGCCAGGAAGGCGAGAGAGTCGGGTGGGCACTCGCAATTTGGCTTCGTTCCCTCGATCAAATGTTGATCAAAGGATAAAAGAGGATCAGAAATGACTCAAAGACTCCTGGCTGGAGCTGCTGAAAGAGGGGCCGCTTCATTAGACAATATGGTGTGAGGCATGTGAGCAGCCGCTGGTATTTCAGGTCCATTAAAAAATCCTCCAGCTTACTGTGGGTATTAAACTTGCTCCCGCGTCAGTACACGCCCGCATGAACTCCCCCTCCCTCTCAACCCCATGCCGGCAGGCAGCTCAGGGGCCTCTTGCCAGGCCTGGGGGAAACTTGATCTCCTCCCCCCACCCCCACCCCCACCCCTTTACCCCCTCCCCCACTTTAAAAAAAATCTAATTACAAAATGACTGGATGAAGGGAACGTGTAGATGTAATATGCCTGGACCATTGTAATCCATTTGATGCGGTGCCTTGCAAAATCTGACTTGAAAAATGAATACTAATTGATTTGGACAGAAGTGTTATCGAATGGGTTGAAAACTGGCTCAAAGACTGTAAACAAAGGATAATGACAAATGGCATTGCAATCAAGGAGGAGGAGGCGAGTTTTCCAGAAGAGGAGGGTGTCCAGGGGGCCTCCGGGAGTCAGGAGGAGGGTGTATTTTTGGTCCTGCAGATACTATCTGCAAAGAAAGGGAGAGCGTCTGAACGAGGCTGACTCTCAATAGGAAGGAGGGTAAACATTAATAAAAGGAGAATCGCACTGGGTCAGAGGAATGCTGGAACCATAGAAGGGAAAGATCAACGAAAAAAATCACTATAGATATGAAAAAATGACAGGGAGACATTCTTTCCAAAACCAAAAATTTGGAGCATATACGTAGATAAATTCAAACGATCTAGTTTACCTGATATTTTATCACCTCTCAAGTTTACTGTGGATGCTTTAGTACTTATTTGAGCAAAATAATGTTAGATTTCAGGGCAACAAATATTCTCCAATTTAGAAAGCTTTTTAAAACACTTATCTCCAGCCCCACTGCTTTCAGAACCTGGATCTTTGGGTGTAGGTTCATTTGCATGCTGACTGATCCTCTGAAAAGTCAGAAAGAGTAAAAACTTGAAAGCATTTGTAGTCAGTCAACCAAAATGAAACCGAAAGAGAAAAAAAAATGATAATGCAAATGCAGCTTGTATTATTTGCGCCTGGAGCTTGTAACAATTGGTTTGCCTTTTAATGTGAAGAATACAATTTCCTGCCAATAAGAAATAAATTAATTGATTACCCATTGATTGAACTTCTAGTATGCTTTCAGTCCTTTACTAAAAGGTTTTTGTTTTTATAAGAAAGGAGTTATTCCAAAGTAAAATTAGAAAAACAAGGAGAGCGCATTTCTTTAACTGAAGAAGTTTTACTCCTAAGTAGAGCCTTAGAATTTCAGTGCTGAAAAGAACCTAAATGTTCATAGGTTCTGATTCCCTTCATTTGGGGCAAGAACTGGGCCTCACAGGGACCTCAGACTCCCCTGCTTGTGGTGATGTGGCCTGGTTGAGGACCTGTGGACATGTCTACCCAGATGCTTCCACACAACTGTGCATCTATGAGACCCAGTGGAATCTTTCACTTCCCATACGCATTCATCGTGCCTGAGATCTCACTTCCGCACTGTCCTTCCAGCCGAGCTGAGCCAAGCTCAACAGAGGTACAACGTACTCTCCCCAGGCATTGGTTCTGGAACCCTGACCAAACCTGCTGACTGGGCCAGGCCACAGACCGTAGCACCCGTCAGTGCCTTTGTTTGTGCTTGGGTGGATAGCATGTAAGCCAGAATCTTTCAGAACCTTGGGACCACTTCATCCCACAGTGCTTTGCATTCTTGCCAACCTTGGCCTCCACCCAAAATGCAGGCTCCAGCAGTGGCCTGTCCTGCACATCCTAATCCTCACCCTTCTCTCTGTTTCCTCCCCTATGAGTCATCTACCATTCTCACTTCATTTTCCTGTCAATTTCCTGGCCTTTGCTCACATTGTTCCCTATGCCTGTCCTGCCTTTCCCTATATATTCTACCTAGGGAACACCCCCTCTCCTTTCCAGGCTAATCTCAATCATCATCCCCTTCTCTGCAAAGGAGAATCACTACCTGCCTCCTCTTAGCTGCTTTGGCCCATAGAATAACAACTTCCTGTTTTTCTTCCCTTATAGGGCTTAACAGAAGCAAAAATGGAAGAAATTGTCAGTTCTATGGGGCAAGACAGTTACCATAACTCTTTAAGTGGTTAAAGAATTTCTTTGTTTGCATGTCTGCCTACACTGGATATAATCTTTCTGAGGGCCTTGACCTTGTTTTGTACCTCCTGGTGTACCCTTAGTGCCCAGAACAGTGTCTCCCAGCACATAGTAGGCTCTGACTAAATATCAAACTAAATGAGTATCTCTGCTGGACCATTAGCTTCTTGGAGGCAGAAACAATGTCTTCTTTTTCTACCGCCTTGCAGTTCCTAGCACATATGGCTAGATAATCATATTAAATTCTTTCCACAGTGCCATCTGGAAGCCTTCTTCTACTGTAAATAAATTCCCCTTTCACTCAAGCTCTTTACTCAGCTCTCCCTCAATTTACTTACTCTATCTTAAACCTGGTTCTCCTTTAAGGTGTGATTTCTCTCTTTGTCCTCTTGAAAAGAGGTTACTACTCATCCACACAGCCTCTTTTACCTAGGCCCTAAGGTCGGCCTACTCCCTAAATTCCCATTCCAACTCACTAACTATCCTCATAAACAAAATTATTGAAAGAGTAGTCAATACCCCTATGGCAATCCCCCTCCAGTCCCCATCTTCACTGAAATGGCTCTTAATAAAGTCATATTTTGTCATGGACTATTCTTAAGCCTATTTCTGGCTACTTCAATTCTCAGTTCATATGTTTTTCAACTTCTGTATAATATATGACACTTGCTACACCTGCTTCTTTTCCTCCTACCTCTCTGTTCTAACTTTTTCAGTGTTTTAAAGGCTCTTTGTCTTCTGTCTTATTCTTTATCTAGCATTTTGCCCTCTGGCCTCTCAGTCTTATTCTCTGGTTAAACTATCACCTTTGCAGTGATGACTCTCAAATGCATTCTTCTTCTTAAGGCACAGTCTCATTTATCCATCTGTCTCTGGAGAGCTCCTCTTGGGTAGCCTAAAACACTTCAAAATCAACCTTCAGAGAGCTGGATTTATTATGTATCCTTCAACTCTTCTCCTCCTGTGGCATCCTCTTAACTTAGTCAAAAGTACCCCCCAATTATCCAGTCTTCCCAGCTAGAAACATGGAGAGTATTTCTAGACAACCTCCACTCTCTCCCTTTCAGCAGCCAATTGCTTTCGTTCTATTTCCAGTATTATTTTCACATCCATCCTTTCCTCTCTATCCCTATGAGCGCCGTGTGAAAATAAACACATAGTGTCTCTAAACACAGTTCTCCTGTTTAACAAAGATAAACATGATTTATGTATGAGTATTTGCAGTGTATCCTCCTCCCCTTCGCAAGAAACACTTAAGAATCATTTGCTACGCCCATAGTGATAATGGGTCAAAAGAATTGAAAATTGAAAATAACCAGAAATAGGACGAAGGGAAAGACAGCTAGTGGGGAGAAAGAACACATTCAGGAAAGCAGGGAGAGGAGTAGGGAAAAAAATCCTGGAGCCCACATCTGAAATGAGAATGGATGAAATTTTTAGGTAGAGTTCTAGGGTTTGAAGGACAGAGAAAAATGGATGGGGGAGGGGAAATTTTTATAACACTATTCCTGAAATTCTAATAAAGTCTTATATTGCATTTATTCTTGGCTCTAAAATGTGTGTTTATTTGTGACATCACAAAGGGACTGGACCACCTGAATACCGAGGTTTAAATGATCTACACGTAGATTATTGTAGTAGCTCTATATAATGTCCTGGATGTTCCCTTCAAACCTCCATCTGGATGCAGGAGTGACATTTAAAAGATGAAAACTTGATTATGACAGTGCCTTGTTTAAAAATTTTCAGTGATTTGGGGCACCTGGCCAAGCTTCCTACTCTTGATTTCAGCTCAGGTCATGATCTCAGGGTTGTGAGATCAAGCCCCGTGTCGGGGTCTGTGCTAGTCTTGGAGCCTGCTTAAGATTCTCTCCCTCCCTCTCCCTCTCAGGGAACATATTCAATGATTTATCCAAATGGTCACAAAAGTTCAAGCTACTGATTTAGGCATGATTGTCCCTTATACTGTGACTTTGGCCCAAACATTCAACCAAAGCGTCAGACATTCCCCAGTGCTAAAACCTTCCTGAATAGTTAGCAGTCCCCTGAAGGTATCACCTTGCATGTGATTTGTTTCTTCTACTTCAAATGATCTCCTTTCCTTCTTCACATCACTAGTTCATATATGTCTCCGAATTCGGTACAAATGACTGCTCCTAAAATGCCTTTCCTGGCATCTGAATTTGAGTCAGATGATTGCCCCCATCATCTCTGTAATCATGACCCATGCATTCTATATAACCCATCATCCCTTCCTTCTCCTTGAGACAGCCAACATTACCAGATTGTTGTTTGTCTCCAAGATCTTTTTTTCAGAGCATTTATAAACACCACATGCAATGTGTACCTGAAATACATATGTATATTTTATAAAATTGGATTGTATGTGTTATAAAATTAATCAAGAATATAAATAGGACAATTGGGATTCTTTTGAGCAAAAAGATGAAGACCTGCTATAACAAATAGTGAAATACACTATCTCAAAATGTAAACTGAATCTTGTGGACATATATGAAGTTTCATACAGGCCAGCAAAGCTGTGTAGAGTCCTTGAAGGATACAGGGAGTTAGACATACTCTAAACTCAGTATTTAAAATCAGTGGATAAGAATGAGGTATTCAGGGTGCCTGGGTGGCTCAGTCAGTTAAGCATCTGCCTTCGGCTCAGGTCATGATCCCACGGTCCTGGGATCGAGTCCCACATTGGGCTCCCTGCTCAGCAGGAGGTCTGCTTCTCCCTCTGCCCCTCCCCCTGCTTGTACACACTCACTCTCTCTCTCTCTCTCTCGCAAAAATAAATAAATAAAATCTTTAAAAAATTTAAAAAAAAGAATGAGGGATTCAATAAAGAGATAGGAAAGACTAGCTAAATACTTGGAAAAGAAGAGGTTCTACCTCAAATGAAACAAAATAAATCTCATATGGATTAAACACTAGAAAGCAAAAACAAGTCCATAGAAGTACTTGAAAAAATATAGGAAATTACACTTATTATTATAGAGTAAAAAAAAAAAAATCCCATCTTAGTATAACCTGAAGATTACATTCCTTAAAGGAAAAGACTAGTTTGTTTGTAAAACTATTTTTCCATGGTAGTTGTTTCTTTTAAATTTTGTGAAATATGGTTTTTCTGCTTTGCCTCTAGCCTTTTCTCAGTAAAAATGACACTAGAGCTATTGTTTCAATCATACAATTCAAGGAAATCTCTATAGGTCATCAATATCGTCCCCGGATTTTAAGCTCCAATATCTCCCCAAGTACCCCCAAGATATTGAGATCTATCTTGTTTATAGAATTTTTCCACCTTGAAATTTTGTGAATCTTAGTAAATTTTTTTCTTACTGTTTTATCCCACTCCTCATATTTACCAAGTTGTTTTTTTTTTCCCCCACATCTATCTCTCTGTGGATATGCAAAACTGATTGCCCTTCTCCAGATGGAGAAAAGTAATGGGATTTCAAAATTTAGCAGCCTTAATTTTCTATTCCCCTCTCCCCTTCAGACTAACTCATTCCAGCTCCAGTAATGTCCTCCAGTGTCCTGTTAAATATATCAAAATGCTAGCTAAGTCCTTTCTTACTCACTGTCTCTTCTTTGATCAGGCCACAGAACAGGAAGGGCAGCCTGAGACCAGAATCTAAGAATGAGAAGTTGGAAACCATTCCTGAAGTTTAAGGACTGAGAATCAAGTCCAATGGCCAGAATCTTGGCACCCAGAAATAGAGGGCAAAGTAGCTAAGAGCATCATAGAATGCATCGGAGCCAAAGCAGTGTACTAGGATACCCAACCATAATCTAAAGAAAGATCAGTTTAGGAAAGAAAGTAAAGTCAGAGGTCATGATGGAAAGGTAGACATTTCTGTTAACAGTAAGACCTCTAGAAAGACTTAGGTGTCTCAGGCACTTAGTGAAGAGGATGTCCAAGAGGATGGGGGTGGGGGAGGGGGACAGAGGAACGGGAGTATGGTCAGCCTGAGCAGCTCATGGGGGTCAACAGTTCCTTCTATTTTTTTCCCAGCTCATGTGGGTCAACTCATACTAACTACTCCCACCCACAAAACTCTGAAATTTCTCCATGTTCTCTCTCCCTCTTAAATAATAGAAGTGAATGTGGAAGTCAACTTCAGTGTCATGAAATATAAGGAGCTGCCCCAATTTCTTATTTGTCTAGAAGTGGGGTCAGCAAATTTTTTTGTCGGTAAAGGGTCCGAGAGCACATATTTTAAGTTTGCAGGCCATGCGGTTTCCATCACAGTTATTCAACTGCACGAAGGCAGCTATGGACAGTTCACAAAAGAATGGACACGGGTAGGTTCCAAAAAACTCTTATTTATAAGAAGAGGCAAGTAATTGGCTAGCTCCTAGTCTAGAATTTGGTTGTAGTAGATGTTGTTGCTCATAGTTGTTAAATCCTAAGCTAGGTTTGGGAAATATTTTTATTACTTGCAAATTTTCATCATAAAGATATTTTACGAAGGACCTGATCTATGTTTTCATAATGTTTTACCTATAATACTAAGGGAAAAGAAATTTAGTTTTGATTTCCCTAATCCAGGCTCTCAATTAAAAATGAGATACCTATTGTGCCTTTTCTATTTCAAATCTGTGATTTGATATTAGTGATGATGTGAACAGCAACAGAAAGGATGAGTTGAAAAGCATTTTTCCCCTAAGACAATGAAGATCAGTGAAGTATATTTTTAAAAAGTGATGTTGGAAAGTGCCTTTTGCTGGTCATCTGTTTCATCTTGCACTGTAGCAAAAATAAGAAGCATTTACTCTTATTTATTTTTTATGGTTTTCAGTAAGAAATCATTCTCTAATTCCATCATCCCACTCAGGACACTAAGTTAACCTGTAGAGACACAGCCCATGATGGAGTTCAAGAGGCCAGATGATCAATTATTTGCCAAAGAAGCAGAATATTGCTTACTTGCCTACGATCCTTTAAAGAAAATGAGAGAAATTAACAAGGGAAGAACAGTAAAGAAATTGAAAAGGTCTCAGAGTGTGTCAAGCATCTACAAAACAATTTAATTTTCTCAGTCAAGATGCTGTAAATGATGTAATGAATGTATCATGTCCCTATTTGTTATTATGCGCCATCAGTTTACTTGTTCTGAGGGGACACAAGGACTCTCCACTAGAAAAGTGTTTTCATTTATTCAATAGCTATAAATTTTTAGCATTTCTACTTATTTATCATTAATACTTTGTTACCACTTTTCATATTTCAAGAGCTAGAAGGGCAACTCAATTCCAGTGAGTTCATGATTCAATTCAATAAATATTGAGTGCCTACTATGTGCCTGATAAAATCTAGGTGATTGAGTTTTCAAAAGTGAACAAAGCAGAGACCTCTTTCCTCATGGAGTTTATTCTCTAGTGGTGACAGATAAACCATAAATGTAACAAGTAACAAGTCAATTATTGAGTAGATTAGAAGGTGATAAACAATGGTGAATTCTGAAGACTGGGGCAGGGGTAGACAGTTACAATATATGGTAGAGGTCAAAGTAGGTCTCTTTGAGAAGGTGAAATTGTGAGCAAAGACTTCAAGGACGTAATATGTTAGCCAAGAGCATATCCGGGCAAAGAAGATTTAAAGCAGAGGAAAGAACTAGAGCAATAGCACCAAGGTAGGAGTGTTCCTAGAAAATGGGAACAAAGCAAACATGGTGTGGCTAGAGTGAGGTGGAGGGGCTCGTGGTGTAGATAAGGAGTTCATGGATTACAGGTTAAAGGTTGGGGCTAGGGCACACTTTGGGACATTCTAATGTCTTCTACTCTGAGTGAAATAAGGAGCGATTTAAGCATTTTGACATGAGCTGATCTGTGGTTTAACAGGATCGTTCTGCCTTCTGTATTGAGAACAGACTGAAGCAAAGTAAGGGTAGAAGGACGAAGACCAATTTGGAGGCTATTGGTCTAATCCTAGTGAGCAATGATAGTGATTCTGGTTGGTGATGAGAAATAGTCAGATTCTGAGTAGGAACCAAAGGTTTAATCTTGCTCTGATTGATGCATTTGAAAACCCAGCCACCAAATGGAACTGTTCCTATTAACTACACCATGTACTCAAGTACACTCATAGCTCATAAATATGTACATTTTCTCCTGATATTCCTAAAAATTTGGAGGAAGATTGGGAAAAAAATATGTTCTAATTCAGATTGAGAAGAAAAAAAGAACATTGAAAAGACAGTAGATAATGCTAGAATAATGTGTCAATCAGATCAGGCTGGACATGTGTGATCCAAACATTAGAAGTTAGATCAACCTAACAGTATAGGATTTGGGACAAGAGAGAACAGAAACCATGGCAAAAAAATCCTAGTATGTAGCTTTACATACAAATGAATGAAAATTATATGTAAAATATTACCTTTAAAAGTTTATTATATTTGATACATTTGGTTATGTATTATCTATCACTGCGTAACAAATTACAGCAAAACTTAACAGCTTTAAACAAGAGACATTTATTATAGCTTATGTGAATCAGGAATCCAAGCACAGCTTAGCTGGGTGTCTCTGAGTCTGGTGTCTCACAAGGTTGCAATCAAGGTATTGGCTAAAGCTACAGTCATCTCAGCTCTGGGAAGATCTACTTTTGAACTCATTCATGTGGCTTTTGGCAGCCTCGGATCTTCATTTGTTCTTATCTTCAAATATCTCTTCCTTTTTGTGTGGTATTTACCATAGCGCTATTCACAACACTATAGCTTGTTTCCCCTGAGAAAGGGCAGAGAGAGTCAGAGAGAAGGAAAGAGAAACAGAGACAAAGAGACAGAAAAAGAAAGCACCCAAAATGGAAACCACGGTCTTCTTGTAACCAAATCTAACAAGCAATATCCCATTACAACTGCTGTATTCTGCTCATTAGAAGCTCACACTTAAGGGAAGGAGGTTATACATGGACATGAGTATCAGGAGGCCAAGAACACTGTGGCCGTCTTGGAGGTTGCTGATCACAGGGCATTCTATTGCACAAGAAGTAAGATGACAGGCTCCTAAGTAGTTACAGTAAACTAATGCAAATCTTAGATAATTGGTATTCTGTGACAACTAAGTGAATCTTAAGTTTCACTTTACTTGTATGGCTGACTAATCGGTTCCCATTCATTGTTCTGAGTGCACTCATCCATTCATTGCTAAAGTTTGATTATAATAAAATTACATAATTCCTAGAACAAAAAGTTGAAGTTAATATGGTTATAATTCTGAGAAATATTATACACAATGCATCTCAAATAATAGTCTACATTTATTTTCTGAATATTCTAATAGAATAGTATCAAAATATTTTCTATCACTTTTAATAGGTACATAGAAGTTTTAATTTTTGTGGTTTTAACTCACATTTCGCTAATGATTAATAATGTTGTGCATCTTTTCAAATACTTGTTGGCCATTTGTATATCTTATTTAGAGAAATGTCTATTCAAGTGAATTATAGTAGTTATTTATATGTTCTGGATAATCCTCTACTGGATATATGGTTTGCAAATATTTTTTCCCATCCCATAGATTGTCTTTTCACCCTTGTTGCATGTGTCCTTTGATGAACAGAAATTCTTAATTTTGATGTTTTGGAAATATTTTTATTTGTTCTGCCAATTACACAGCTACAACTTAGAACTTAGTGGTGTAGTAGCATATAAGTTTGAATCTAAATGGTTTTTAAAAATCCCTGTGTAAATTTTGATGACCTGGGTGACAGGGTTCCCACAAGTTGGTTTATATCAGAGATTTTGACTTGCTTTATCCTGTGTAGGGTATTATAAGTGGTAGGGGGGGAGGAAGGTAGCATATGGGAAAAATTTATGAGACATCTAGTGGATTCATATAGTCATGTGACACTTTTGAGGCTAGCCATGTATGTATCACTTTGAGGGGTGGTGGGTTAAATCATGCACCATCTGTCACCCCTTCACTCTTGCCACTTGACACAATCCAATTGCCCTGTATACATTTATTAAATAAATGTTATTTAGTCTTCATTTTATATTTTCTCAATGAAATATTTGTGCTTTGCGTTTGACTGAGTATGGACTTCTAGAGGATAGGGGCCATGCCTAAGTAACCAGCCAAAGCAAACCAGTGGTTCATAAGGAATGCTTAGTGGTAACAACAAAGGTAAAATTTCAAAGAACTATGCACCTGGACACTGAGAGGAGACTCCTTGGAGAAGCAGGCAGACAGATCATAGAGGGGCTAAACCAAGTGGAACCAACATGGCCAAGTGCAGACAAGACATATAAAGATGCCAAGGAATCTGCCTTTTTGTCTTGATCTTGTTAAACCTGAGGGCCTGAAGAGGCACCTCTTCTAACTTTTTTTACTCTAATTTCTTAAGTTCCTGAACTTGATTTTTATATTTAGTTTTGATCCCCTAAGTTTCTTGCCTCCGTTGGCTTTATTCTGCCTGCATCTTCCTATTCTTTTCTTCCTACATTCATACACTGAATAATTATTAGAGCTTCCAATGTACCACAGCATTAGAGTCAAAACAAACAATTCTTGCCCTAACGGAGCTGACAGGCTAATGGGGAATAAAAAGTCAAAAATAGAAAAGTGCAATTTAAAAAACTACAATAGAATCTGACAAGTATTATGAAAAGTAAAATGAATTGCAGTGGAAGCAAAAAGGAGAATCCCCACACCAGTTCTGGGAGGAAAAAAAGCTTCCTGAAGGAAGTTATGTCTAAGTGAGACTTGAATTGTATGTATAATTTAGCCAGAGGAAGCAGGTAGTGAGGTGGGGCAGGGCGGGGGGTGGTGGGTAGTGGAAAACTCAAGACAGAAGAAGAGGCTGTGCAAAGACCTGGAGTCAGGAGAGCAAGAGAGAGAAAGGTGTGGGGAGTGGGGTGTGGGGAGGGAGAGAGAGGAGATAGTTAAAAATCTAAATGATAGAAGCATTACAAGGCAAACAGAAGAATGGTAAGAGCTCAGAAGGAGAAGGATCATATGAGGCATGTTAATAAATTTGGACTTTCCATGTAATGAAGAACCATTGAACACTTTTAAACACAGTAGTAGCATATGCGTAAGATTTGCATTTTAGAAAAATCCTGGTCTGTGGTGTGGAGAATAAGTTGAAGGGAGATCTGACTAGAGAAACGGAGACTCCTGTTGAGGTGAATGAAAATAAGATGATGGACTGAATTAGGTAAGTAATAGAGAAAATAAAGAAAAAAGCGATGAATTGATCCATAGCTAGGAATTCTAAAGTAAAGGAAAGGGAACAGTCAAGGATGATACTCAGATTTCTAGTTTTAAGTAGGGGGTGGAAGGTGACATAGAGCAGGTTAATAGACAAGATGAGCTCAGTTTTGCAATCGTGGGCTCTGATGGGCCCACTGTATCTCCAAGAGACATCTTGTAGGAAGAGGGATTTCCACATCTAAAATTTAGGAGAGAGATTGCCCCTGGAAAGATGAACTTCGGAGTCACCTGCATATAGAAAGAGGGTTGTTAAAGCCACAACAGGAAATGAGGGAGATATTGCAAAATTGAAAGTGTGCAAATTGAAAAGAGAAGAAAACCTAAGACAGAACCCCGAGAAATACAAACATTTCAGGATACCACAAAGGAACCTGAGATTTCAATGTCAGTGAGATGGAATGGAAAGAGTGTGATTTAAGGATCAAAGGCGATGGTCAATAGTGGGAAGAGGAGTAGAGAGGTCAAACAAGGAAAGATTTCAGTGATTTAGCAGCAAGAAAGTCAGTCATTGCTGGCTTTGCCAAGAAAGTTTCTACAGGTCGCAAGAGCAGAAGCCAGATCAAAAAGGTGTGAAGAATGTGTGGAGCTGAAAACTAGAGGCAGTGAACGTAGACAACTCTTTCAAAAGATTTAGTTGTGAAGCAGTGGTAATAAAGGACAGTGCCTGGTGGGAGGTGCGAGGCTGAGGGACAAATTTTTAGTATGTGAGAACATGGAATATGTTTATGGACTGATGAATAAAAGAAGGAAAGTAAGACTTAAAGATAAAGAAGAGGGTTATCATCATAGTCAGCTCAGGCTGCTGTAAGAAAACGCCATTGATTGGGTGGCTTAAACAACAGACATTTAATTCTTACAGTTTTGGAGGCTGGGAAGTCAAGATCCAGGTGCCAGCATATTTGGTTCTAGGTGCAGACCTACTTCCTAGCTCACAGACAGCTACCTTCTCTCTGTCTCCTCACGTGGTGGTGATGAAGAAGCTCTAGTGTCTATCCTCTTCTGCTAAGGGCACTAATCCCACCAGGGGGGCTCTCTTCTCTTGACATCATCTAAACTTAATTGCCTTCCAAAGACCCCCACCGCCTAATTCCATCGCATTGGGGGTCAGGATTTCAATGTATGAATCTGAGGAGACACAAATATTCAGCCCATCACAGGTATCCTAGAAAGGCAGGAGATAGGATCATGAATCCAGATGCAGGAATTAATCTTCAACCAGGGAAATAACTTTTCTTTCCTGGGACTTCTGTTTGTAGGTTTGGTGGCAGGAATTTGGAACTATATTTTTCCTCTGAACAAGCAGGCAAATTTATTGGTCGAGAGTGAAGAAAACAAATGAAAGATTTAAACAGAGTGGAGAAAATTCAGTAGGGAAATATACAAAGTATTGAAAACCTAGTTGGGTTTGGACACCAGGAATTTATAGTGTCATGAACATGTACAGTTGTGTGATCATCTTCAATAACTCAGCTGTCTGGGTTATATCTACAGAAATAGGGCATCTAGACTGAGTATTTGCCATGAGGATGGATAGAAAGGCAATATGACTAGAGTTTCAAAAAACTGGCAAAAAAATGTTTGAAATGAGGGCCCATGACATCAAAGCAAGACAGAGAAGGTAAAGAGGACAAAATAGAACAAACAGAGGAAGGTAGAGGGATCCCAGGCTGCCAGCCGTATGGAGCCAGGGACAGGGTTGGTAAGAGTACTGAGTGGGAAGACTTGTGGGAGGGGAGCTGTGGTAAGAATGGGGCATTCAGATTTAATGTGTTGGAAGTGGGACAGTTTCAAGTGATGATAAGATCTGGGTGTGGCCACAGTCTTGAATTATGAAAGAGAGGTGTAGATGAACATGGCTGGAGATGAAATCATCAAGGAATAGAGCAGCTAATAGTGAAGCATCATGTGAAGTAGAGTGTAAAAAATTTAGATGCTAAACCATTGAAGGCATAAGCATGAAACTTAATAGTGGGTGGAAGGAGAGATCGAGCAGGTTGTTGGAGAAGATGAGCTCAGCTTTGTAACTGTGGGCTCTGATGGGCCCATTGTATCTCCAAGAGACATCTTGAAGGAAGAGGGATTTCCAAATCCCAGAAAATAAGTACATGACAATAGCAATCAAGGCCGGGGATGATACAACCTGATGGAATAATCTCAAAGTGGTGGAGATCTTTACCAAAGGCTAATGTGGTAATGCTCTGGAAGCAGCACTGAGGATAGAGGAGGATGATCGACATTCCATATATGTGGAATGTAGGAAGAAGTAGCCCCTGAATGCAAGGTCATGTCCTTTCTTATGAAAAAGTTGGGTTTCTGTGAAAGAAAGGGGAAGAGGTTTAATGAAAAGTTTGAGGATGAAAAGAGGGATTTTTTTTGTTTGCCTTAGATAGGCACTATAAAAGTGAGCATACGCATGGGTAGTTTGGGTCAGGGGAAAAAAAGAGCTAACAATACCAAGAGGGGAAATTAGACTGGAAGGGAAATGACAAAGGCTAACTAACCAAGATGGCAGGCAGGATGCAAGGCTTCCAAAAACATATCCTAGCAGTTCCTGGTGGTCTGCTGCCTGTCTCTGGAGACTGAGTGTGGTGGCTGGGACAGAAGTGCTGGAGCTTGGGAGTGGATCTGTGGATAGTGAAGGTATCTCAGATTTGATGATAAAATGTATCCATTCCCCCACCTCCTATCACATGACTACGGACTATTGAAATGTTCTTTCAGTTCAAATGCCCATATGTCCAACTTCAACTTGATAAAATGGCCTTAGTTCCCAATTATTTGCAGTTGTGTTCTCTTCTTTTGACATGATATTTACTCTCATGACTTACCATACTGAGCGTGTTCCTGCCGTACTCAGCTGATGTTTGTCAGTAACCTAATGTATAGCTAACTACTTCACGAAGAGTAAGTACAAAAGGCCTCTGTTTTTTTTTTATTACCATCTCCATCAACAATCGCTTGTAAATGTTTGATGTTACAGAAGTAAAATGTTCCCCACAGGCTTGGTTTCAATTCTGAACTTTGTAAGGCTGAATTTTTAAAAATTCTTCCAAAATATATGAAGGCATTCCAGACGTAAGATATATTTATTTTTTGCTGTACCCCGAAACAAATAATACATTATATGTTAATAAAAAAAGAATATAATTTAAAATAGAGAAAACATAAACAGATTTTTTTCAGAGATTCTGATTTTATTTTCTTTCCACGTTTATTGAGATATAATTTCATATAAAATTATGTAGGCTCAAGGTATACAATGTGTTCATTTGATACACTTCTATATTATGAAATGATTACCACCCTAGAGTTAATTACCACATCCATCACCACATGTTTACCATTTCTCCTTTGTGGTGAGAAATGTATATAATACAAATAAAATGTATAAAATACAGTATACTTATATAAAATGTATATAATACAGTATTTACTATAATCACCATGCTATACATTAGGTTCCTCGAAACTCCTTCATCCCATAACTGAACGTTTGCATAATTTGACCAACATTGCCCTATTTTCCCCACCCCTCAGGCCCTAGTAACCACCATTCTACTTTCTGAAGAACCAGCAATTTATGACACTCAAAGTTCTAGATATGCAGGAGTATTCCAAAGAAGTTTGGAAGGATGATGTAAGCACCTGTTTTCAAAGTAGTTCAGTTGAGTAACTATGAAATTATCCATAACAAAAGATTTACTTCTAATTTCTTACCCATAAGAGACCAGTACTTAGGCAGAAAAAAAAAAAATCACTTGAAAAAATGCTCAATTCTTTACTTTTAAATTCAATAGACAAAATATTTACTCTGTCAGATTGCTGCAAGAAAATCTAAATGTTTATTCTCAATGCCTGTACTTAGGTTATTGTGATTCAGTAATAGGTCAGGGACAGGCACGGGTTGTGAAGAAAACTTTGAGCAGCACTGGCTTCATGGTCTTCATCCAACATATTTTTGAAGTTTGCTCCTAACTCCTATAGAGACTTCTGTTTGGCAGAAGGAAAATAAATCTAAGATGCTGATGAAAATCAATGCCTCCCTTTTAAAGTAGAAATCTGTTTATATATTAATCTTACCTTTGTATTGTATTATCTATTACAAGGCAATAATTTTTCTGGATGTCTAGGAAAAGAACGCACGAGTAATGACAGAATGAAAAAGAAAGGCATCCTAGAGTTACGCCGTGTCATTGATTTATAGTCATGTGTAATATTTATATCTCATTTTCTACCTATGCAATCTAAGCGAGCACAATTCTTACTAGTAATCAGTGTGCTGGTAGTCAAATGGTCGGCATGATTTTCTGTGGAGCAGGAGTGCTCTTTTTCTACTATTTCAAATGACAGACCATTGATTCTCTAAGGAACATCAAAAACTATTACAGATTTTAAGACTAAACCAATAGTGTGGACAACAAATGTAAGAATATTTTAGTGACTTATTCCAAAATTTGAGATAATCTAATTTTCTTCTGGCAATTAATAGAGGCTGAATTGGCTTAATGTTTTGTCTCACAGCAGAAACCCATGAGATTTTAATACCTTAGGATGGAGTGCCTCTTCGCTGAGGACACCGTCACCTCCTTCACTCCTAGTTACTGCAGTCATGCAGCTTACCCGCTCTCTTCCTGGTCCCCAAAGCCTCTCACTTGGGCAGCTGTCCCTCCATGTGTATAGATGTGATGGTCTGGAATCCTTCCCTTTTGTCTCTGAATCACTTATTATCTTCCTAATTAAAGCAGCTCTTTCATTAGCTTATGATGAACTATGTAGCATAATGTAGGGCCCTTTGTATTAAAAGGCACATTAATGGCAATCCTATTAACATAAGCAAGACTCTCTCCCACTCTGTCTGTATCTTCTGTTCCTCTCTCTCTCTGTCCTATTCTTTCTCCCTTTTTTCTATTCAGGGTCCATTCTTACATGGGGCTGGGGAGTGGCTGCAGTTCTTGGCTTTTCCATATTTGTAGTCAACCTGAACTAGGGAAATGAGGTACAGAAAATAATGAAACCATTAAATTGTTAGTATTTTTCTATACTAGGCTTCATGCAACTGGGACAAAATGAGTTAATCAAGCAAAAATTTTTTCAGTCTTATGCTTTTTATCCTATGCTGCATAGCTTTTATTCTCCAACAACAAAGAAAAAAAAACAAAGTTAAAAAAAAGATGTACAATGTGTGATGAAGAAAATATTCTAATAGAAATATGGGTCATAGATAGATGTATTTATTGGTTTAAAAATATTTATTGAGCACTTCTATGTTCTAAGCTGGGAATACAGCAGTGAATAAAACAGATAAACTTATATTCTAGAGAATTGGTGCGGAAAGTATTATTAAATAATTCAGCAAAATATGCCTTGTGTAATAATATAATTTCAGTCACAACATATAAAAGCAAATTGATTTTGTAAAATAACATTAACCTTAGTTGGATACCCAGTTAATTGGAGTGCTTTTGCTTGAAATATAAGAAAATTATGACATTCTGGAGTATGCTAGCTAGCTTCTTATTAGAGAGAAAGTATAATTTGACAATTTTGTGCTTAACATTTTTAGGAATTTATATTCTCTTTAATTCTCTCAATGTGCTTCAGAGCATTTAGGACTGCAAATTATATTAAGAAAAAGCCAGAATTTGAACATGGCATGATCATAATAATTATTTCTAGTCTAAATGTTTCTGTATTTACAGGACTTATTCCTCGAGTAAGGATTTATTTTATTTTATTTTATTTTATTTTATTTTTTTAAAGATTTTATTTATTTATTTATTTGAGAGAGAGAATGAGAGAGAGAGAGAGAGCATGAGAAGGGGGAGGGTCAGAGGGAGAAGCAGACTCCCTGCCGAGCAGGGAGTCCGATGCGGGACTCGATCCCGGGACTCCAGGATCATGACCTGAGCCGAAGGCAGTGGCTTAACCAATTGAGCCACCCAGGCGCCCCGAGTAAGGATTTATTAAAGAAGACTGTAGAGGCCACTTTTAGACAAACAGGTTTGAGGAATGGAATATAGAGAGGCCCACAGGGACCCCCATCTGGGGACCCACCTCAAAGTATCCATAGACTCTAACTGACCAATGGGCTACTTACAACCAGGCACATTTACCAGAAAAAAAGGGAAAATTCCGAATGTGGCCATACCTCCTCACCTTCCCTCTTTAAAAACAGCCCCCACCTGCTGCCTTGTGGCAGACAGCCTCTCTTCTGTTGATCTGGCCTCCACTCCCTTGCGGTGTCTTCAAGAAACTTCTATCTCCTTTGTTCTGCCTCTGCTGAATTCTTCCACCTCTCCAGCTACTGTCTTCCACCCTATCGACACCCCACATTTGGGGGCCCCCATCCAATCGGGAGAGACACCACAATGACTTCCTCCTAAGGAAAATGCTACCACAGATTCAAATATAATGGTTTTAATTGTGTATGAAGTTATTATACTATGCCTATCAGATAACCACTGTACCATCTTTCACCCACAGAAGTATAAGAACATTATCGGAGGGAGAGTGTTCCTGCTGATTAGTTATGCATGTGAAGCTGCCAACCTTTTCTATCAGGGATTGTATTCTTCTGGCCACCTGAGGAAATAAGCAGCCAGGAAAATCTGGCTTGGGCTGGAAGAAGACGAATGTATTAATATGTATTTATGAAAGCATCATATATTCTGCTCTTCCAGGAATTACTGCAGTCAGGGATTCACTGCAGTGTAGAAGCTGGAATGTTTACTACATGGAAATGCTACAACCTGCCCCTGAAGAAAGGCTAAAGGTTTTTTTCTTTGATTTAAAAAGGAAAAATGAAAGCCAATTAATTACAATCTCACCACTCTGACAGTTAAGATAGAGGCCTTTTAGCAGGGTAATATGTTGTTCCATAAGCAAATTTCTTAATAGGTTGGAAGACTGTTTGCTGAGGTTTTCTGAAGGTTAATCAAGACTCCAGATAGACATTACAGTAGCAGTCATATCCACTAGAAAGGGAAAGTTTCCGATAGTTGAATTTAACCCTTTTCATCCTCCAAAAAAAGATGATTCATGCAAGTATCATTAGTGAGTCCATTGTTGTCTGCAAAAGAACTCCAACGTTTTCTTTTAGAGCTATGTAATCAAATGGCCCATCGAGTTAATTAATAAGATTTTAATATAGTGCAGAGAGCATGCTAATTAACTTGTCAAGTATGTACACAGAGTCGTCACACAAGTTATTTTTAAAAGTCTTTGCAAGTATGTGTGTATGGTCATAAGCGCATGACATTATCGCTGAAGCAATTACACAAGAGCCTTGGAAGGAACCATGGCTGGCTCCTTGGAGGAAAGAGAAGTTGAAAAGTAGCTAGAGAGCAAGGGATGCAGAAAGAAGACTTTTTTTTTTTTTTTTTTTTTTTAGTTACATACATTTTGTATTTTGAGTTCTGTTCCAGGAGCATACATTAACTATACAAAACAAATTTTTTAAAAATGAAATCTTTGCATAAGCCTTGACAATGGAAAGATAGAAAGAAGGTAAAAGAATGACAAGAAAAGAAGGGGGGTGGAAGAGTTGAGAAGGAAGAATGAGAGAAGGGACATAGGGAAAGGAAAGCATTCATACTGTCCTATTCCTACAATACTGGGCTGAAACTCCCCCTTTCTTACTATCCTCCCCCCCCCCCCCCACCAAAGTCTGGATCCAGTTCAGGTTTTCCTGGTCTTTCGCCTGGTGGACGACCACAGATGCCTTCTGTCTTCCCTGATTCCAATGTTGTCTGCTCAAACCAGCTTGTCTCACCTCAAAACTTTTCAGGGGCTCTCTACCACCTTCAGGATGAAGTTCACTGCCTGCCTCTGACTCTCTCTCATTTCCTACCTTGAATTCACAACTCTGGCAACGCTCAGCCATTTGTTTTTCCTTCAGCAGTATATGCTATTTTTATTCATTATGCTATTTCTCATGTTGTTCACAGCACATAAAAGAAAGTGCTATGGCCTTCCCTCCTATTTATGACATTGTTTTATGATTATCTGTTTATGTGACTGGTTTCCTCCCTGGGCTGCACTATGCCTTGTTCATACTAGTATGATCAGGGCCCATTCTTTGACCTGGTGTGTTGAAATGTACACTACATACTAACTAACACTGAAAAGGAGAGCACCCTCATCTTTTTTTTTTTTATTTAAGATTTTATTTATTTATTTGAGAGAGAGAGAATGAGAGACAGAGAGCACGAGAGGGAAGAGGGCAGAGGGAGAAGCAGACCCCCCGCTGAGCAGGGAGCCCGATGCGGGACTCGATCCCGGGACTCCAGGATCATGACCTGAGCCGAAGGCAGTCGCTCAACCAACTGAGCCACCCAGGCACCCGAGAGCACCCTCATCTTAAAAAAAAAAAGTGTGTGTGTGGGAGGGGGGCGCCTGGGTGGCTCAGTCAGTTAAGCGTCTGCCGTCGGCTCAGGTCATGATCCCAGAGTCCTAGGATCGAGCCCATATCAGGCTCCCTGCTCAGGGGGGGAGTCTGCTTCTCCCTCTGCCCCTCACCCTTCTCATGCTCTCTTTCTCTCTCTCAAATAAATAAAATCTAAAAAAAAAAAAGGAAGAAAAGAAAAGGAAAGCACCCTCAACCTAACTCTGTGATCCTAAGAAAGGAATTTTTACCTGCTACCTCTCTATTTATTCAATGTAAGAGCATAATATACCTAAAGAATTTATCTCTCCTAAGATTTTCCATTAGTGAATGTTTATATTGTATCTAAACCCTACAGGTTCCATACCATAATACCATAATCATCGGTTGCCTCACATTTTTATTATGAAAACTTTAAAACATAATCAAAAGTAGGGAGAATAATTCATTGAATCCCAGGCATCAATACCTTAAAAATTTAATTTCATCTCTCCTCCCTATCACACATGTTGAAGGCAAATTTCAATTACCGTAATGTTTTCCCTGTAAACACTTTATCATGCTTCTCCAACACATTCAGACTTTTTAACATAACATCCATCACAATGATTGGCATTTACTTGTGGCATTATAATCTATCTTAGCATTTTTAAATATTATGTGAGAAAATCTATATTCAAAAATCATTTTGGATATGTTTAAATAACCGGGACACCATTCTGCTTTGTGGACATTTCTCTTGATAGTAACTGGCCAGGATGTGGTGAAAGTTAGTCTACATTCTTGCAGAGAGCCAAGGACTGGGTGTTCAGGTCGGCCCCGAAGGGTATTAAAACAACTCAGAGGATGAACTTTCAAACATCCTAGCTACGCCACTCTAACTAATGCTTCTAATTCCCCCACTCTCATATGCACTAAATTCCTATATACATTTTTTTGGGGGGGAATAATAGTCTTTTTACTTGAATTATCAAAGATAGCCCCAGAGCAATAAAAACTGTTCTGTTTCAAAACTATCATGCTTACTGTGATTGCCACAACAGTGATCCTTTTCAAATATGTAAGTTATTTTAAAAGGCTTAGGACACTCAGAGCCAATTTAGTTCAATTCAGGAACTTTTTTAAAAATTTAGGTAAAATCGGTATATAACATTATATCAGTTTCAGGTGTACAATATAATAACTCACTATTTGCATACACTACAAAGTGATGGCCACAGTAAGTCTAGTTACCATCCCTTACCATACAATTGACACCTTTCACCTTTTTTTGGCCTCCCCTCAACTGCCTTCCTCTCTGGTATCTACCATTCTGTTCTTTATACTTAGGAATTTTGTTGTTTTGTTTTTTAGTTTCCACACATATGTGAAATCATACAGTATTTGTCTTTCTTGGTCTGGCTTATTTCACTTAGCGTAATACCCTCAAGGTTTACCTATGTTGTCACAAATGGCAAGATTTTCTTCTTTTTTATGGTTTAGTGTTCCATTGTGTATCTATGCCACATTTCCTTTATCTATTCATCTATCGATGAGCACTCAGGTGGTTTCCACGTCTTGGCTTTCATAAGTAATGCTGCAGTAAACATAGGGGTGCATAAATTGTGTTTTCATTTTCTTCAGATAAAGATCCGGAGGTGGGATTGCTGGATCGTAGGGTAGTTCTATTTTTAATATTTTTGAGGAACCTCCATACTGTTTTCCACAGTGGCTGCACCAACTTGCATTCCCACCAACAGTGCAAGAGGGTTCCCCTTTCTCCACATCCTCACCGTGAACACCTGTTGTTTCTTGCGTTGTTGATTTTAGCCATTCTGACAGGTGTGAGGTGATATCTCATTGGAGCTTTGATTTGCATTTCCCTGATAATTAGTGATGCTGAGCATCTTTTCATGTGCCTGTTGGCCATTTGTATATCTTCTTTAGAAAAATATGTCTTCAGATCCTCTGCCCATTTCTAAATTGGATTGTTTGCCCATTTGTTATTGATATACATCAGTTCTTCATATATTTTGAGTATTAGCCCCTTATTGAATATGTGATTTGAAAAAATCTTCTCACATTTTGAAGATTGCCTTTTTTATTTTGTTAATGGCTTCCTCCACTGTGCAGAAGGTTTTTAGTTTGATGTAGTCTCATTTGTTTATTTTTGCCTTTGTTGCCATTGCTTTTGGAATCAGAGCCAAAAAAATATTGCCAAGAGCTATGTCAAGGAGCTAACTGCCTATGTTTTCTTCTAGGAGTTTTATGGTTTCGAGTTTTACTCTCAAGTCTTTAATCCATTTTGAGTTGATTTGTGTATATGCTGTAAGATAGTGGTCCAGTTTCATTCCTTTGCATGTGGCTGTCAGTTTTCCCAGCACTTTTTATTGAAGAAACTGTCCTTTCCCCCATTGTATATTCTTGACTCCTTTGTAGTAAATAGTTGTCCATACATGCATTGGTTTATTTCTGGGCTCTCTATTTTGTTCTATTGATCTCTATGTCTGTTGTGTGCCAATACCATACTGTTTGATTACTATAACTTTGCAGTATAGTTTGAAATCACGGAGGGTGATTCTTCCAACTTTGTTCTTCTTTCTCAAAATTGCTTTGGCTATTCGGGGTCTTTTGTGGTTCTATACAAATTTTAGAATTATTTGTTCTAGTTCTGTGTAAAATGTCATTGGAATTTTGATGGGGATTACACTGAATTTGTAGATTGCTTTGGGCAGTATGGACATTTTAAGAAAATTAATTCTTAGAATCCATGGGCAGAAAATATCTTTCCATTTATTTGTGTCTTCTTCAATTACTTTCACCAATGTCTTACAGTTTTCAGTGTACAGATATTTTACCTCCTTGGTTAAGTTTATTCCTAGGTATTTTACTCTTGTTCATGACATTGTAAATGGGATTTTTTTCTTCATTTCTCTTTCTGATGGTTCATTATTAGTATATAGAAATGCAATCAATTTTTGTTTATTAATTGTGTATCCTACAACTTTACTGAATTTATTTATTAATTCTAAGAGTTTTTTGGTAGGGTCTTTAGGGTTTTCTATATTATCATGCCATTTGCAAATAGTGACAGTTTTACTTCTTTCTTTCCTATCTGGATGTCTTTTATTTCTTTTTCTTGCCTATTTACCATGGCTAGGACTTCCAGTACTATATTCAATAAAAGTGGTGAGACAGGCATCCTTATATTGCTCCTGATCTTAAAGGAAAAGGTTTCAGCTTTTCACCGTTGAATGTGATGTTTTCTGTGGGTTTGATCATGGTGTATAATTCTTTTCATGTATTATTGAATTCAGTTTTCTAATATTTTTGAGGATTTACCCATCTCTGTTAATCGGGGACATTGGCTTATAATTTTTTTGTATTGTTCTTGTCTGGTTTTAATATCAGTATAGTGCTGGCCTCATAAAATGAGTTTTGAAGCATTTGTATTTCTTCAAATTTTTGGAAGAGTTTGAGAAGAATCAGGAACTTAAAAAAAAAAAAAAGGAAAGTTGAAGTCAATAAATCTAATTGTGGACAACCTGTTTCCCAGGATGAGCTGTAGACACAGCAGTTTCACTTTTGGAGTTAGCAGCAACTCCCTGGAGGAATATTTACGACTATCCGAGGAATACCAGCTGAAGCCACCAAATAGGTGTGAAAGCTCTGTTGAGGCTGAAGGGACCATTTTTCTTACAGAGAGATATAATAATAGATCGCAGTAAAGGAAATAAACTCATTTATTAAAAAAATAGCAAGTTTGTATATTGATATATATGAAAGACTGAGTACATGTAAGAAGAAAATGGATGCCAATAATCCAAGTAAATATTTAATCATCAAAAAACTTGTACTTTTTCCTAATGCTTCAAACCCACTGATTTCTTCCAGTTACTCAGATTCTCTTTGGAGAATCTTTTTTAAAAATGTTAATGCTGATAATTAGCCCTGGTTAAAAAAAACAGAAGCTAAAAAATAAGCATTGTTATAATGCGTAAGTTGCCCCTAAAGAAAATAGCAACAATTAGTTTGTCTTGCTTTGTTTTGTTTTTACCTTCATTGAGTATGTCAGAATCATTAAACACAGAAATCTACTGCTTGGTTTGTGACCAGTGGATGATAATCATTTTACATACTTTAACAATGATGCCTTATCTACACATACAAATGTACATGCAATTTGGCTTGAGAAGAGGAGAGGCAGTAATTAAATATTTTGAACTTCTTACACTCAAGTATAAATGAAACATTAATAAACGATGCCTATGGTAATAATTTTGGCCGCTTTTACATCATTTTCAGTTTTTTTAAAAACAGCTTTGAAAGATTTAATCTGCTGAGGGCTAAGCCATCAGGCTTTGCAGGTTTATATATAATAAGAAAGACAAAGTGTAAGGGAATGATCTCTCGGTTAGGGGAAACCTTTTTTTTTTTTTTTTAAAGATTTTATTTATTTATTCAACAGAGACAGAGACAGCGAGAGCAGGAACACAGCAGGGAGAGTGGGAGGGCGAGAAGCAGGCTTCCTGCTGAGCAGGGAGCCCGATGTGGGACTCGATCCCAGGACCCTGGGATCATGACCTGAGCCGAAGGCAGACGCTTAACGACTGAGCCACCCAGGCACCCTAGGGGAAACCTTTTATAACTATTACTACAACTCAAGGTTTTCTCTTTTCATAGGATTTTATAGTTTTCTAATGACATTTTAACTTTCTTCATTTGATTTCACAATTACCTATTGAGTTAGGAAAAAAAAAAAAAAACATTATTGCCCATTATTCTCCAATGTTCAGAGGAATTATAAAATAGGTGATTTTCTGGGTTGCTGGAAATGTTATACACCTTAATCAGAATTGCAGTTATAGGAATGTATACATATGTAAAGTTCCATCAAGCTATATATATACTTAAAATTTATGCAAATTATACCTTAAAAACAATATTAGAAAGCCATATGCTCAAAGTGACAAGTTGGGTGAACTAGAGAGGTTTTCAAACACCATGTAATGACATTTAAGTCCTATTAAGGAGATGGTCAGTAGAAGCTTCTTGCTGAAATAATATGGCCATTCAGTTAGATAAATAAACTTTCACTGAACTGGTAAAAAATTTTTCTTACTAAACAAAATGCAAAATAATTTCCTACTCTAATAGTCAACATCCACATCCTTTTTAGGAATAAGATGATGCACAAAGTGATTTCATTGTCTTTTTAATGAAATACCCAATTATATAAGTAGCTGCTCAATTAATAAATAGAACCAAGTTAGTCTTTCCTTTTCTTTCTTTGTGATTTGGCCATTCTAATTTTTGCCCCAGTGGACTACAAAGTTGGTCATGAAGCAACACTTAATTGTCTTGCCTACTTAAATTACATGAATTTACAACTCAGTTCTTTAGAATTAACCTGGAGAAATTTGGAGAATATGTTAGCCTCAGTATAATGAGACATCTGCAGGTTTATGGTAGTGGGGGTAGAGAGAAGAGGGTTGACAGACACTTCAACATTTACTTCTCTGTGGCTTTGTAAGGCAGAGGTTATTGAAAACTCAAATCCATTTTCTGGTGCCCGCGTTAACATATTGGCTACAGCTCTATTTTGCAAAACGTTACATAAGTAACTTGAGCACACGGACATATTTCAGAGAGATTACAGCATTACTGGCTACAGCTGACATAGGTTATCATGTCCAAGTGTAGTCCAACCACACCTAAGATACAGAAGAGTCACATAAAAACATGCCTCATACATTACCAATGCCACTCATACAGATCTGGTAGGACTTTAGCACTGGAACTAATGTATTTTGACCAGGGTTAGCAATCCTCTACACCAAAAAAGTACAACTCTTTATAAATTGCCTCTCTTTATGCATAGCATTACTTAGAGAGTATTAGTGCTATATTCAGGCACAATATGGGCTATCTCAAAGAAAATAAAGGAAGGAGGAGCCCACCTTGGGATTCTAAAGGCCAACTTAATTCAGATGACTTCTAGCCCTCTTGAGTAGATAGTAAAAAATTCATCTCAAGATAGCATGCGTCTGGAATTACCTATTGCGTCTTCATTGATATTTCATTAGGAATTTCTCCTAGACGGAAGTGTAATGTCTAGAAGTTATTGAGCTTCCTTGATTTTTTTTAATTAATAATTACAAATCCCAACAATCAAAGGACAGAGTAAAATTATGAACTTTTTTATGGTTCACACATACTGTCATTTTGGTGCGTTGGTGTGATTTGAAATAATTTCAGTGAAATGAATCAGGCCTTCCTGCAGTTCTTTTGCTTCTCATAACAACAAAAATAAATGAAAGACACTTAGATTAATTATTCCTTTCTATAACTGATGAGATGTTCGTGTACACAGAAGCAGTGTTGTGTGGAGAGAGCAAGCAGGGTGGATGGCACAGAGCCACCGTCACTGACAGAATCAGTCACTTGACCAATTTTATTTCAGTTTCCTATGTGTGTGTGTGTGTGTGTGTGTGTTGTGTGTGTGCATGTACACACAACATGATTTTTGTCTCATGCTGACCCTATCAGGCATCTTCTTTTGAGTCTTCCTCAAAATGTTGACATGTTGAAACATCCATACATTTCAAGGGGATATCAGCTAAGTGAGGATTAAATGGCAATCTTAAATTGAATAAGATAAGGCTTGTATATAGTGCTGGCATCTGAATTAACTCCCTTGGGCATTTTTTGGTTTTTTTTTTTATGCAATATTGGGACTGTAGCCTCTCTGCTTAGTTTTTCACTTCACATATGTTTATGTAAAGTTTAGCAAGAACAGACAATTATTTCTAACTTAGAACATCAGAATGATAAAAACTGTAATATACAGTTAGAGATATTATTTTCTCCAAGGCAGAAAAACTTACTGGTGTAAACTAAAAAACCAGATTTCTTCGGCTTTTGTCTCGAAGTAGAACTGACAGCCATGAGTTAGGGAAATAAGTATGGGAAAGGATGCAGGGGAATATAAACCAAGAGAGAAGAGACATGTAGTACCTATGAATTACAACTTGGTGTGGTCAGCATTTTTATTTGTAGAGATAGTCTGACTATGTATTATCTGTACATAAATAAATACGGTCACAGTACAGGTAAAATATTTATAAATTACTTGTCAGATGCAAGTACTTATTTATATTTGATTTTTACTGCCTCTAGCAGCACCCCAAGGCACTTGAAGGAAATTAAAAACACAAGTTAGTTCTAGCTGTATCTGTAATAAATTCAACTTCATAAAAATAATTAATCCTGCATCTGAAATGTAATTTTGGTAGGTTGACTTGCTTTTCTAAATAATAAATATAAGTAACCAGTGAAATACTGTTTAGAAACATCCAGGTTAAGGTGGTAGATTACAACTGTATCATTTAATTTCCCTCCCATAGAATCTAACAAAATGAGAAAAGCGAAACAAAACAAAAGCCAATCAAAAATGTTCACCCACAGCCACAAAACAAGAACAGGAGAATAACATCATGCAATCTAATAAACTAGTACAAAGAAAGAAATGTTTCCGGAGGGGAAGGAAAAATGTACAAAAACAAATCAGCTCCCACCCATGCCCTCATCCTCAGAAAGAGCTTGTAAATACTCCCTAATACCATGTAAATGGCATAAAGAAAATTCAATTTTTTCTTTTGATTGAACACTGGTGGAAGGTGCTCCAGGGGAAAAGCGGATGAAGTTGGGAAAAATGAACTACAGGGGACCTCTGATAGAAGTAAAGACTCCAGGGTTACACAGTGAACAGATCCTACCCTATAGTGTCTTCCACTAGGTAGCGTGACTCTAGAATAGAGCTGGGGGCAGAAGGCAGAGGAGAGAGTTAGAGCCCTGAGTTCTAATAAAGATTACATGCCACTTCATCTGAGCTGTCCCCTGTGTGTGACCACCTCCCCTCCTCCCAACCATCTGGCTGCAGAATATTGACCAGAACATGAAATATTCAGCTTTTAGACTCTAGCTTGGAGGAACAAAAGGATGGGTCCAGAAAATACAAGATAGTGTTAGGCACTTGAATTTTTAAGGGAAATTAGGTATTCGAACCCAGCCATTCACATGTAAGCAAGATGGAAAGATAAGATTCCATCTTAAAATAAAATATGAATACATCGCTTAAAAGTGGAAGAAAATTCCTCGCAGTTGCTGCGCTCTGTAAAATGACTCATTAAGAACACAAATTCAGTAAATCGGGCACTTAAAGGCAAGTTTTTCTTTCAGCTCCAAGACCCACCATTATTCTGAAGGAGGTCAGTGCACCTGCAGATCAGCTCATCTCCAGTCCTCTTCACATTTCTATGCTGAATCAGCACCCACCTCCACAATCTTAAATTCCAATATTCTATTCACATCGCAATAACCCTATCCATCTGGGTTCCCATTATTCTTAGTCTTCCATTTCCTGCCTCTGTCTTTTCTCTAACCTATCATCCCCTTGCTCTAACATCCTTCCCTAACCAGTACAGATCCTATGGGAACCATGATCTTAATCACCAACGCTATTCTCCTAGAAATACTGTCTCTCTTGGTTTCTGTGAGTTCACCTTTTCTTGGCTTTGCTCTCTAGTGACTCCTGTACTGGAACATTTTTCCACCATTATTCCTAGAGGTGAGTCTTCCCTGGGATTTCAACTCTGTGCGCTTCTTCCCTCTCCATATGTATCAGGTTGCTTTTGTTGCTGTAATAAAAGGATTACAAACTTAAGACACAGATTTATTGTTTTATAGTTATGGAGGTCAGAAGTCCAAAACCAGTTTCATTGGGCTCAAGTCAAGGTGGTAGCAAGGCTGGTTTCTTCTGTATTTTCTGAGGGAAGAATCCGTATCCTTTCCTTCACCAGTTTCTAATGGCCCCCTGTGTTTCTCAGCTTGTGGCTCCTTCCTCCGTCTTCAAAGAGCAAAACTTCAGTCTCTGTTTCCATCATCACACTGCCTTCTCTGACTTTGATTCCTCCTGAGTCTCTTTTATAAGGAGCGTTATGTCAGGCCCACCAGATATCCCAGGATAATCTTAGTTTTATCTTAATCTTAAATCCTAATTTAATCACGTCTGCAAAGTCCCTTTTGCATTTAAGCTAATCGTCACAGATCTCGGGGATTAGGATGTAGATATATTTGGAGAGGGTACATTATTCAGACTATCATATGATCCATTGTTCCTGAGATTTTAATTCCAAAGTCTTTTAACTATAACTCCTATACTAAAGATTCTCTAAATTAGTTTCTGCTATTGAGCAGAATAGAGCTACGCAAGGTAGCTAAGCAATAGACCAACCTCTCCAATTCCTCCATGTGAGTATTCCAGACACCTCAAATTCAAAGTATCCAAATAGTTACCAGTCTGTCTTTTTTACATCTTATCTTAATACAATTGTCCTTTCCTTTCTCATATATTTAAACTTGTCCTTCAACCTGCACCAGTTTCATTAGGATGTAACCATAATTAAGGGGCCCCATTGTTCCATTTTCATCTGCTTCCTCAAAAAAGCCTCTCCAATGTCCTCTGACTAGGTGAAACTTCTCTATTTTATGCTATCTATAAACATTATAAGCATTATTAACCAGCCCATCTATAGTACTTAACACATTAGAATTTTACACAGAAATATAATTTTATTTCAATTTCTCAGTCTATTTTACTCATCTGTTTCCTCCACTAAACTATAAGCTCCCTGAAGGAATAAAGCATGACTATTCTTACATAATAGTGTATTTCACTAACTTTACAGAGGTCCTGGGGCTTAGAAGACACTCAGAAAATACTTGTTAAGTGAATGGATGATAAAGTAAATCTGTACTCTGCCAGGAACTGTGGCGGGTGTTTGAGAGAAAATAATAAGCCATCTAAACAGAAGCAGGTCCCACTATTTTTTGAAACCCTTCTTTAGTAGTTTTGGGTTAATTTTGATGAGCATGGAAGTTATTGAAGTTTATTTTTATAGTACCTCTCCCTAAAAAATAAGTGCATAAGCAAGACTGGTTTCTTTTTACTGACATGCAGAAATGGCTTTAGATCGAGTAAGGCAATTTTTGCTCCTGGGCCAACACTTCCATCTTTTGAAAGGGACATGAAAGACAATGCCACTATAGTAAATATTACTTTTTCATAATTTATGGAATCCCTTGTCTCAGTGGTTAAAGTTTCCTAAGAGCGGGAGTTGTGATTAGCAATAAACAGTCTTGCCATTTTTTGATGGTCACCTGACTTTGTGGTAGGGAACTGGGAAGAGAAAGGTGACTTTCATTTTTACCCTACCTTCCAGTAACCCCAAAATTGTGACATAAGGTCTTCTAATTTGATTGTGTGGATAGCATGAGTACAAAGAAAAACAACTGCCCCTAACTTATGTAGCTTTAACTTAAATAATGCTCAAGATCACCACAAAAGAATGCAATCATAGCCTTTTCCTGATAATTAAGCTTGCTAAAACTTTAATTTCCTATCTCCATTCATCCTTCTGAATAATTGGAAAATACAAGCTGAAAATTTCATTTATCATGTTTTTTTTTATTGAAAATTAGTTAGCAACAGATAAATTAGAGTAGATAGGAAAGAGAATTGCGGACATCAAAGACCTCAAAAAGTCAGAAAGAACTCCTTTCTGAAATCAGATTTCATGATATAGGAAATATCCTACATGGCAAATATGGTTACTTCTAATAATAAATCTGTCAATGGCAGTCAGAAATACCATTTCCACAATATTTGCACAATGTTTATTTGCCTATTTTATAACATATGAACTCCTTGAGGTAAGGGTATCCAATTTCCTAAGCGGGAAATTGATCCACTGATTTATAATATGTTTTCTGTTTATGAGTACAATTCAACTTCCACTCCTGTAATGTTTCAAGTACAATTCACAATCTTGAGCCGCTAGTGGCAAGGAACGAGTAAGAATCACATCTGAAGGGACGCCTGGGTGGCTCAGTTGGTTAAGCATCTGCCTTCGGCTCAGGTCATAGTCCCAAGGTCTTGTGATCGAGCCCCGCATTGGGCTCCCTGCTCAGCAGGAAGCCTGCTTCTTCCTCTCCCACTCCCCCTGCTTGTGTTCCCTCTCTTGCTGTCTCTCTCTCTGTCAAATAAATAAATAAAAATCTTAAAAAAAAAAAAAGAATTACACCTGAAAATCTCTATGTCCTCTGAAAGGGGTCTTGATAGAAATTCTAGCACCCAGCCAACGATGGGGCTTTACAATCTCTAAAGCCTCCTACTCTTCTTCATCATTCAAGATGGTATACTTAAGGGCCTCTACATCATTTCACTACAGCTTGGTATTTGAAGAACACAATCAAGATTTATTTATTGATAATGTGGAACTACTTGAACTTGACATTAAACTAGTGTTTACTTCCCTCTTCCTACCTACCAGACTAAGAATTCAGCAAATGGCATTCTGTCTTTGTTTCAAAACTAGTAAAATCCTTATTATTCCCTAGTTAGGCAATAAGATTTTACTGTAAGACCTGCTGCAGCTTCCCACTGATAAATCCTGTTCTTTAAAATGGTGAAACTCACAAGGCTCAGGGGCACCTTTCGTTTTCAGCATCTAACCCATATGAACATTTGAAGAGGGTTGACTAAAGATAATAAGGTGATACTTTTTTTTTCCTGGCTTTTCAAATTGGAATTAATAAATGATGTCTTTAGTTGATTAAATCTTAAAGCCAATTAATACCAAAGAGTCCTGGTGAAATTAGTCACATTCCATAATTTGAAAGAAATTTGTACATGTGATAGCACAATTCAATATTTATAAAGGTTTTTCTCTATGACTGAAGAGATACCTGTTAATGGGTTTCTAAATAAGGAGATTCAGTAATTATCACTTAAACAACTCATTATCTATTTCAGAATTATAATAGTCAAGCTCTTTATCATTTTGAATTCAGATTTAGAAGAGAGTGAAGAGAAACTGTGGTCACTCTTCTTTTCATAAAGTTGGCCCACTACTTCATGTCACTCTTCCAAAGGTATGATGGAGTAATCAGGGAGGTTGTTTTTGCTTTTGCAAAAAGGCCTTCATTTAAATTCCCTAAGCCAGTACCGATTTTTTTTCAACTCTATTTTCATCCTTTTCCCCCTGTTGCCACCTCATTGTTTTACAAGTAATGATAAATGTGATAATGAGTAATGACATCTATTCATGGAAAATGTGAAAGGTCTGAAGTTACAGTACTTTTCATTAGGAAAATGTGTCTCTCGCAGAGTCAGGCACTTTGACTTAATCAGCCCAGCTCCAATTCTGTAAAAGAAATGAATTTTCCTTAAATTTCATAGAGTCCCTGTTTCTTCCTTCCCTCCTACTACCACTTCAGTCCTATTAACTACACAAGATTTTTCATGGTGTTTAAGTGTAAAGAAATATTTCAACTCTTATTTTTATCCATTAAAATGCAAATGATGTAGGGCTTTCTGATTGTTTAATCCCCTGGGAGCTTTTGGATATGCAACATTGAGTACATGTTTTCAAAGTGAATTCTTCTATATCCTTCATCTTCTCCCTTCCAATATGCAGGACACAGTGAATGATTAGTGTTAAGCCAGGAAAGCGAGATATATGTAGAGATTAAAAATGTTTCTCTCTTTCTTTGGGACTAGCTGTATGATGCACAGAAGCCATTTTAGAAACTTGAGGTTGCACTCATTATTTCTATAGCTCTTGCATATCAGAATTTCAAACTATTGATCTCTAAGTTGATGTATGTTACTTGAACTCCAACTAAAAAACTACCTGTGTAATTAACGTAAGAAAAAAGATCTACCACAAAAGTCTGCAGGTTTAGAAATAGAGAAATAGGGATTTTTGTCAGTTTGACTTGCAAAGAGAAGAAGAGTTGTTAAATATTCAAATAACAAGTATTTACTCCTACAGATATAGCTTATCTGTATAATAACAAATATATGTATAATGAAATACATAATACTACCAAAATAAAATGTAAATTTCTACAAAAAGAATGAAATCAATGTATCTGTAGCACAGAGTGGGTAAGAATTTTTTAAAAGATAATTTATATCTTTTTTATATTTACCAATCTGTATATCTGATATGTATATTATATATGTACATCCCTGTAGCAAATTTTAGGTGTTTTTTAATATTGTGAAGAAATAGATTAGCCGGTATTACAAAGCCTGTGTGTGCTGGAGTCTACACCTCTGAGATATGTGATGTGTAGTTTGCTGTATTTATAGCCCCTCCCTTTCCAACCATTGTGTTCTCAACCCATTTCTGTACATGCCCTTTATTTCCAAGTGACATTTTTAGTCATTCAAAATAGAAAATAGGGGCACTTGGGTGGCTCAGTCGGTTAAGCATCTGACTCTTGATTTTGGCTCAGGTCACAATCTCAGCCCATGTCGGGCTCCATGCTCAGCAGGGAGTCTGCTTGAGGATTCTCTCTCCCTTTCCCTCTGCCCCCCCAAAATAAATAAATACATCTTTAAAAAATAATAAAAAATAAAAATATATCATATATATGTAATATATCATATATAAGTACATATGTATGATTTATTATTATTTAGATGATATAGGTACATATATTATTTTTACTTATGTAAGTATACATATATGTAATAAATAATATATGCACACACACAAAGATATATATATATATATCTCAGTCAGCTTCTTAACTTTCACTGAGTGATATCAACGTGCCCTTTTAAAATGACCTACCTGTATCCAAATAGCCCCTTCTACAAACTCAAGACCATTCATCTTTAGTATCTTCCCTTTCTCCTCTCTCTTCCAGGAATACTTCCCTCCTAGGCCACACATGTCTTCTAGACTTGGCTTTCCTTGGCTCATTTCATGCTTCATCAAAATGTACCTATTTTGTGTCTCAGATCTTCAGGTTCTCAGTCAGTATTATAAACTAATCTACTTCCCACATTCATATTTGCATATATCTACATATTATTCCATGTACATTATAGAGGGAAGATCTTTAAAACTACAAATCCACTGTCATAGTAAGAAAGTCAGGCAGGCTAGCATATAAGATATTGGTATTTAGTACCTTGATGAGCCCTTTTCTGGCTTCTTGAATTGCCTAATATAATTAGCTTTCAGCACTTTCAGGAAGTAAGATCTACTTTGAATTGCAAATATTCAAGAAACATATTCCCAAACCCATGGTAGCCACAGCCAAGCCAATAGGCATATCAATTGTGGCTCTTTGGGAGAAGACTGTATCAAATGTAGGTTCTTGGATCTGACTAAAATATTTCCTTTTCCCTGATCTTGTTTTCATTATAACTATTAGCTGTCAAAAACAAAATAAATTTTCACCTAAATTACTTTTGAGCATAATACTCGTTTTTTGCTCTTAACAAGTAACGCCTGAGTATAACCATTATCAACAAACTCCTCTTTTCTATCTCTGGACCAGATTACAGGAAAGCTTTTCTACTTCAGAACCATGTGACTATCTTGTAGTCACTTTACTTCCCAGACAATAAATAGTAATCTCAGTAAGTGTTTACCTAAATAAGTTTGTGACCATTTGAAGACCCACTATGTAAAGATCTCCACAAATTCTCTGCCTATCTAAAAATGACACTTCAAAGGAGGCTTTTGATTCAATTAGCCTCTCAGACCCCAAACATTACTTCTTCTAGCTTTAAAATGCTTCCCTTCTTTTTGGATGGAGAAGATGGTAAGGTAGTTTCATTTATCTTAGTCAAAAGATTTTTGGGGACCACTTGACAAAGGGAACAATGCTGCCTGCTTACCTTCTATCTGAGGAATTTTACAAAAGTCTTGGAAAATTAGATTCTTAATCTATAAAGATTCTTATTCAAATAACTACTTGATTCAATAACGCAAATTTAATTGCTCCTAGAGTTTGAAAAGCATTGTTTTTATAATATGGTAATTACTTTAAACTGGTTCATATTATAAACCATTCAAAGGCTTTAAGCAAAAACAAAATGGATTATATCTGTAAAAGTAGCAAATGGCCTTGAATGTAAATTTAGTCTTAAATAAATTATATGCCTCAATTTAACAAATATTAAACATTTACATAAAATTACATAGTATATTGTTTTACTTATTCTCTTCCTTATTTAATTTATCAATTCAGATTTTTTTTTTAGTACAACAGTTTAACTCTGTTCCTATGTCATTTCAGCATGAAAAGTAGGCTCCATGGAACAAATAAGTCGAACAAATTTCTATTCTTCATAAACAAGTAAGAGCTTTCATAATACATTAGAATCTTCTAGAAGCAAATTATGCCTTTCCTATTAATAGGTCCAAAGATGCAAGGATGAAGAGGAAATTAAAGTTTCCTAAAAATTAGCTCTTATACCTCATATGCCTAGAAATGTGATCCAATGTTCGACCGCAAGAGATTTGTAGAGGATTCATAATAGAGAAAGCCATAGAAAGCAAAGCACTTAAAAGAAAAAAATTAACTTGCCAAAATTTCAAAAGCCCTTCTGACACTTACCAGTGCCATAGGAGTGATGCATTTACTGAAACTATGCATTCGTAGTCTGAAGAAATATGGTAATACTACATGGATTTCTGATGTATTAAAATCTTCCCCTTTGCTAGAGTTTTGAGGCCAATTAATGCACATTAGGTTTGCCTGAGCTTGTCACCCTAAAAATCTCCTGTCTACATTTAGTTAGTATTATATTTTTTTAAACTAAAAGCTAAGTTCTTTTGTAATTGTTCACAATTCACTTTACCTCTCAAAAAAAAAAAAATACATATATATATATGGGCGTCCCTCGGCTGGAATAGTATCGTTCATTTCTTTGGCACTAGCCGACTGCATTAGAACCATACAGCGAGTGCTCCTGGTGCAGGCAGCACAGTGGTCATCATGACTAAATCAGGAAACCAAGCCATTAACTGGCTCTGCGACCCTGGGTCACTCATCTCACCTTTGAGGCTTCTGGTGCTTCTCACATAAAATGAGGTAATTATACTCTTTCTAAGATACCTTCCAGGTATAAAATCCCATGGTACTTCATTAAGGAAGCAAGTAGAGGAAGGGAGTACTGTGAACATGGAGGAAGGAGGAGTGCCCAATTCAGAGCACAAACTGCCAAATCTCTGGCAACACTATTGATGTGTTTGAAAACCAGAGGGCTGTTTGTGACAAAGCCTGCAGAAACAGAAAGAAAAAAAGATCTCTGAAGATAGGATGGTGCGGATCCAGATTTGTGAGTCTGATGCTTTCCTTTACTGAATGCATCATCCAACCATGGGCAGCCTGGGTGACAAAAAGCCTCGAGCGTCAAAATTAAGTGAAGACACACCTGTCAAAACAGGTGAAAATTAGGAAAATCCCTAGAAATAAGAAGACAACAGAGAGGTGATTTCGAATCTCTGAGCAACAAGGGGATAGGCTGAAAAAGCAGCAATGGGAAGATGTAAGAACAGGGTAGATAGATAAGCAGCTGTATGTCTTGCGGGTGGGGAGTGGGACAAATCTGTAGATTGATTCCAGGCAACTAGCACCATAAATAAAAGAAAAATCCAATCTTTAGAAGCATATGATGAAACTAGAGTTGCTACAATATGTTATCTATAATATGCACATTTTAACCCCAAATTAATCTATATACAAAAAAAAAACACCCCAGGAATATATGAATTTATACTCAGGAAAAGGAGTCAGTCAATAAAACAGACTGAATGGTCTCAGATATTGGATTAGCAGGCAAAGTTTTCAAGGTAGCTATTATAGGTATGTTCAGAATAAATGAATATGGTTAAAGCATTGAAGGAAAATATCGATGAATAAACAGATAATCTAAACAGAAATTATAGAAAATTATAGTTATTAAAATAAAAACTTCCCTGGATGGGCTTGATAACAAAATTGGACATGGCAGAAGAAAGAATTAGTGAACCTGAAAATAAATCAGTATAAACTTCCCATTTTGAAGAGTAGAAAGAAAAAAGATTAAAGAAAAATGAACAGTACCTCAGGATATGATCTATCTTGAAGGATGTTCTGTGTGCACCTGAGAAGAACGTGTATTCTGCTGCTGCTGAATGGAATGTTTTGTATATGTTTGTTAGGTCCATTTAGTCTAACATGTGGTTCAAGGGCACTATCTACTTATTTTTCTTGTCTGAATGATCTACCCGTTGTTGAAAGTAGGGTATTGAAGTCCTCACTATTATTTTATTGTTGTATATTTCTCCCTTCATAGCTACTGGTGTTTGTTGAATATATGTAGGTACTCCAGTGTTCATATAGATTTATGATTATTATCCTCTTAATAAATTGATCCCTTTATGATGACCCTCTTTGTCACTTGTTATCATTTTTGGCTTAGAGTCTATTTTGTCTGCTAGGAGTATAGCTGTCCCTGCTCTCCTTGAGTTTCCATTTGCATGGAATATCCTTGGCCATTCTTCACTTTGAGCTTATGTGTGTCCTTAAAGCTTAAGTGAGTTCCTTGTAGGTAGCATATGGTCAGGTCTTTTTTAAAGTGCATCCAGCCACTCTATGTCTTTTGATTGACTAATTCAATCTATTTACATTTAGCAAATTATTGATAGGTAAGGACTTACTAATGACATCTTATTAATTGTTTTCTGGATGTTTTGTAGTTCCCTGTTCCTTTCTTCCTCTCTTGCTGCCTTCCTTTGTGGATTTTCTGCAGGTGCATGCTTTGATTCCCTTCCCTTTATCTTTTGTAAATCTATCATTGGTTTTCCACTTTGTGGTTTCCATGAGGCTTACATAAAACACCTTATAAATATAGCAGTCTATTTTATGCTGGTAACAACTTGTATTGCATACAAAAACTTTACACTTTTACTCTCCCCTTTTATGTTTTTGATGTCACAATTTACCTTTTATCATATTGTGTATTTATTAACAAATTATTGTAGCTATAGTTCTTTTTAATACTCTTGTTCTTTAACCTTTATACTAGAGTTAAGTGTTTAGCATTCCACCATATTATAGTATTAGAATATTCTGAATTTGACTCTATACTTACCATTACCAGTGTGTTGTATATCTTCATATTTTTTCATGTTACTAATTTCAGGGGATCCATGGGTGAGGTGTTCCCAGTGGCTCATGGGCGGGCTTCTTGTTGGAGTTCATGATGCAATTAGTAGGATCCATATCCTTTTATGCCCTCCAAGAGTCCTATCCACTGCTCTTCCAGGCTTTTTCCACAACACCCCCCATCATGTAGCTCATGATTCAGAATCTAGATGGGGTAAGAGAGAAATCATCCCATTTGGCAAAATCTAGCACAACTGGGGAAGCTGAAAGCTCTCTCACATGTTCTCCCTTTTCCCTGTGGGACAAATCATGGGCCAAGAAAATCTCTCTTGGCCCTGAGATGTGTCACCCTGGAGGAAGGGAGGTGTGGGTAAAGTAGAACTATTCCTCTTAACCCACTCCTATGAATATATATATATACATATATATATTTTGCTCCAATAATGTGCTGGAACTTCTCTGGAAACCTGGACTTCCACAAAGACCTTCTTGTCCATGGGTGATTGTCTAAGACAGTGTTCTCCAGGGGTTCCTGGACCACAGCTGAAGGGTAAGAACTAGTTCATAAATCACTACATATTCCACAGCTAGGACCAATGTCTGTCTGCCTATTGCCCAATGCACAGTTGGGCATGATTCCTGCCCATGTCCCTTGGCATATGGTGCTGAATTCCATAGCTCCCACCAAGGCGCTTTGATTATGGATGGATGCTGAATTTTTGTTGTTGAGGTGGGGAACAAAAACAAGGTATGTCTTCTGCTACCATGATGGTGATGCCACTCTGAGTCCATGGATTTCATTGAGGGCTGGTCACACTGGCACTTTCTCCCTACACAACCAGCCATGATTTCCAAAGTTCCAGACTCCCAGAAGAAAAGCACGTATTTACTATGAATCACATTGTTTGCATAAATAATTTAGGTAAGCTGGTACAGCGGGGCTTAGTGCCTAAGGCATGCAAAACAGTCTTATTATTTAGTAACAGGGAAAATTCCAAAGTCAAGTTTCCATGTGCCAGCCTCACAAACAAGTTCTTCAAAGAGCAACACCAGACCTGCTATCTTAACTCCTTCCTACACAGGCACCCTGGCACCATTTCTACACCCAGCTGAGCTATTTCCTTTCCTCAGCCACAGTTGAATCTGGTTTGGATTTTATTCCCAAAATTTGCAGAAATAGCCTCACTACATCCTCTGCAGAGAAACCAGGCACCAGTCAACTAGGTCCATCTCTTCAGATGTCTGAGTTTCACTTCCACAAATCTCTTCCTTAAAGCTTTTAAATGTTAGTAATTTCAACCTTTTCTTTGTTCATCTAGACCTAGGAGTGATCACTGCTTCCTGCAATTACTATTTCTCTATTTTATGTTTTTAGTGTTTCTTTTTCTTTTTGAGTTACATTGTTACCAATTTGATACTTAGCTTTAAAATATTTATATTCATATTAAGTTATATCTGTTCTGATAACGACTGTGCTTTTTGCTAGATCCTGACTGATACAAAAGCAAAGACCATCTTCCTTTGGCAGAGGTGGTTGACAAGGAAGAACCAACAGGATTTATTGATTCATTACTCATTATTCTCCCTTTTTGGTACCAGATTTGGGGCATGAGGCAGCTGCGGCAATAGCCACAGTTTGCAGCCACTAGCTGCAAACTGACTGACCCCTGATGACACTGGTGGTGGGTGAGCTTGAAACAAAATTTGAGTAGCAGCCTCCCCAGATCCCTGTTCTCCAGTTCTTCAGATGATAGTTCAAGTACTTATGAAGCTTCTTCCTCCTTGTAACATCTAGAGTGATTTCTGATTCCTGGGCTAAATTTCGATGGATACATGGGTACACAGGCTATTTATCAAAAGACTAGAGAAAACCACATATTCAGTGGTGAAACTTTAGAAAGGTTCCCCATAATATTACGTATGAGATGAGTGTGTTTGCTCTCACCATTTCACTTCCGCATTGTATTAGAGGTACTAGATCTGAACAAGTAAACAGAACACGATGAGTAGAAACAAAACACACCTGTAATTGTTTGCAATTCATATGATTATCTACATAAAATCCTCAAATACAGCTTCTATGGAAAATTTAAATGTACCAAAAAGGTTCCTGGAGCCAAACTGCATTTGTCATATTATACCTGATGCTGCCCTGTGTCTACTTTCATAAGACAAAAATATAAACATTTGAAATACTTTTGTGAGCTTCCCCCCAAAACTATATGAAAGTATACTCAAAATAATCAATAACTTAGGAAATCTGGTAATGTTTGCCTTTGGATGATTACAGTTGAGTGGATAGGGCCTTTAGCTAATTGCACAAAAGGGATTCTATCTATAAATTGGTCAACTAGCTTGTTTCACTAGAACACAGTTTAAAAAACAACAACAAAACAATTCTCCAATCACCTTGATTTTCAGAACAAGCATCATCTTGGCTCTTGTGGCTTGTTTAATGTAGATGAGCTTTAATGGATAACTTGAAATTGTAGGACCATAAAATTTTATAGACAGTGAGGATCAAAAAGGAAGAATCTGTTATGATCACAGTCACTGCTTACAGGGATTTTATCTCAATGCTGTAAATCCTGAAACCTTGCTTTCATCCACAACTTACATATATGGCCATTTCGAAGATGCATCTCTATGACATTTCCCTGAATTCCCCCAAATAGACATCTCTACAGTTATTCTCTGTAGGTAATTGCAGCTTCCAGAATAACCTCAGGTCACTGAAACAACCTTCCAGAATAACCCCAGTTCAGCAAACAACCTATTATTAGCCAGCTTCCATCATGAAAATCCATCTTGCTACTGCTGTGGAGATGTGACCTTATGACACTGGAGGAGAAAACGCAAAGAGGTATCCGGTGTTTCTCTGTGGTGAAAGCAATGTTGTATGGGCACGTCTTATGAGCCACAGTTATTAAGAATTGGCTTCACCTCTTGCTTTGTTTCATCCTCTTCTGTCTCATGAAACTCTTCTAGGGAGTTACATATATGTTGTGTGACTGTAAATGAATAATATTTGTTCTTAAAATATAAAACTTGGTTTCATCAAATACTGAGTACAAAACTTCCACTGTTCTCCGGTGACCACTGTCTCCATCAGAGTCTGTAAAGAGGTAAGAAACATACCAGTTATAGAACAGAGAAAATTTCACAAGCACTGTCCACTAGGCATAAAGTTGTGAACTAGGTAATCGAAAAACAAAAAAAAAGGACACTAACGTACCACAGAGGCAGCAATTGCAGGGAGAAGATACTATCCCTGTGGTTGAAAGAACAAAGGGAAAATGTTAGAATTATTGAAATTTAGTAACTTAGAAGAAAGGTCCTGCACAGCCCAAACTCAGGCCTTTGAGGAGAGGGTAGCAGTTCAATACTAGTGTCTCTGAGCTTAGGGAGGAGACCCCAAGGGGCTGGGACGAACACCTCAGAGGACAGGACACTGTTGGCTGATGCTGGTGACTATAGGGTGAAATAACGCGGCATGTTCCACAAGTATTGAAGAACAGCTAACTGAACTTGGCCGCTGCTACACAGGGAAGAACCGTTGCTGCCTGTGTTGAAGGAGCATTGCCAAGGTGATGCTCACAGGAACTCCAGACAGACAGGAAGTCAGCAGGGAGTGAGCAGATGGGAAAGTTCCCTTCTCTACAGCTTTCCTGTCTCCCTTTTTGCCCCCTGCTGGCAGAATCTAACCAGGAGGCAGCTGGCCAACAGAAATAAGGGTTTAAAAAATCCCTGCTTCAGCATCCCAAGGTAATTATGCAAGGGTGCCTTGGAGCTGAGAGATGATCGCTTAGTCACTGGCACAACCATCCACAGAAGATTCTTCTGAAAGAACTGAAAATGGGGCACCTGGATGGCTCAGTTGGTTAAGCGACTGCCTTCGGCTCAGGTCATGATCCTGGAGTCCCTGGATCGAGTCCCGCATCGGGCTCCCTGCTCAGCAGGGGGTCTGCTTCTCCCTCTGACCCTCCCCCCTCTCATGTGCTCTCTCTCATTCTCTCTCTCTCAAATAAATAAATAAAATCTTTTTTAGAAAAAAAAAGAACTGAAAATGGACTCCTGATTACAGTTACACTGTGGTAAATGGCTCAACATACTAAGAAGCTTTATGACTCAGCATAGCCTCATGGTTTTAACAGAAGAGAAAGAGATAACTCAAATTCTAATCTCTGCTCATTATAAAACACAAGAGGATGCACCATTTATCTCAATGTCTACTTCTGAGTCTTGTTTGAAGAATATTGAACCAGGCAAGAGCAAAAAGTAGTAAAATAAATTTGACATTTATTTAACAGACATAAAAAGGAAATGAAGGAGTTTTGGTTCTCTAAACCAGACCAAATAAAACGAATCTCAAATGATGTTTGTTAAAAATGCACTCACTCTCAGTTCTCTCCCCCCAGCCCAACATACACTAAACAACTAGTGCCTTCACATTTCTGTGCCTTCACATTTCTGTGCAGGATGGAAGTTTGGCTATGTGCATCACAATCCTCTAAAATATGCTTTGTTCTTTAGACAGAAAACTCATTTCTAAAAATTTACTCTAAGGAAATAATCACGTGGCCATGAAATAGATTTAGCCCAAGATCATTCTTATCAGTGTTGTTTAAAATAAAGGAGAGCTGAAAATAAACCTGAAAGTTTATCCATAGGAGCCTGGTTAAGGAAATTATACAAGTAATGAAATACTATGCAATCTATAAACATGACTAGCTAGACAGATCTTTATTAGCATAGAAAGAATAAGTTACAGAACATTCATTCATTCATTCATTCATTCATTCATTCAAAACCTGAGTACCTGCATTGGCCAATGAACCAAACCCTGACAAGGTCCTTGCCCGTAAGCAGCCCCCATTTATGCAAAACTATTTATGTAAACTTATATGAATATACATATATATACATACATATATACAAATGTCTGGTGGGATTTCTTCAAAAATATTACAAGTCATTGACTAAAAATATGGATTTGTCTCTCAGGGCGAGGTTGTAGCTGATTTCTACTTCTGCCTTTGTACTTTTGTATATAGAGCATTAGTATGAAATTATTTTTACAAAAACAATATAGCCACTTTAAAATATGCTACACTTACTCAAAATCTAGGGTACTACATTTTAGCTGAGTTCCCAGTTGAATGTGATTCCTCTTTTGCTCAGAATTACTTTATCATTTGGTTTGTGTCATTCTTGGAAACTACATTTTGTTCTAAATGATAATTAGTTTTGGACTTGTCATCCCCCCTTCTAAGATTACAGGTATCTTGAGGACAGTAACACAATCTCATGTAACTCTCCCTTAGAACATTTAAAATAGAGGTTTGATTTTAGTGTATGCTCAGTAAACACGGTGTTGCCTTCCTAATTTCACTCACCATCAAATTGCACTGGGCATTAATCAGAGTAACTGCTTTGCCCATATAGTTTATAGGTAATCATGCGCTACTTACAGCCCATGCTAAGGAGCAGTCTTAGAGAGCTATGTTTTGTAATACATAACTTTAATCCTCCAGACACAGCTGATTGTACTAAGGGTGGACACTTGACCTAAAGGCAACCAGTCCAAAGTGTGGCCACAGACATGAGCTGGAATGAAAATTTGATCAATAGGCTATTCACAAGAGAAAAAAATAAAAAATAAAAATGGCTATAAACCTACGAAATAGTTGTCAGCTTCATTAATAATTATGAAAATGCAAGCTAAAACAAAACAGAAACATGCTTTTTCACCCACTGGATTCTTTTTAAAAAGAAAGTGACAATGTCCCATATTGAAAAGAATAAAGAAAAATGGTCACTTCCATATATCACAGGTGGGGATATAAATGAAGGCTTTTTTTGGACAGCAATTTGACAGCATCTATCAGCCCCATTTACATTGTGCTTGTCTTTTTTTTTTTTTTTAAGATTTTATTTATTTATTTGAGAGAGAGAATGAGAGAGAGCAAGCACATGAGAGGGGGGAGGGTCAGAGGGAGAAGCAGACTCCCTGCCGAGCAGGGAGCCCAATGCGGGACTCGATCCAGGGACTCCAGGATCATGACCTGAGCCGAAGGCAGTCGCTTAACCAACTGAGCCACCCAGGCGCCCATGTGCTTGTCTTTTGATGTGATGATTCTGCTCCAGGAATACAACTTGCAGAAATATCCCCATGTGCACAGACATGAGGCAGGGATGGCCTTTGTAACGTTCATTAGAGAAACATTTAAAATATTTCTATCATTAGGAAAGAAGGGTTAAGTAAATTATGTTATATCCATACTGTAGAAAGAGAAGCAGGGATTCAAAAAAGTTAATAAAATAGAATCCAACATCTTTATCATGACCCACAGTCCTATCTAATCTGACCTCTGCTTCATCTCCTCCCTCTCCCCCCACCACCTAACCTGCTTCAAAGGTCATGGGAATTTGCACTTGCCTATTCCTTTACTTGTATTATTCCTTCTCCAGACATTCTCTTGGCTGGTTCATTCTCTCTAGGATCTCTGCTTAAACATCATCTCAGAATTTTTTCCTCACCATCTTGACCTTAACCCCTCTATATCTTATCCCTCCGCATTTTTCTTCATGGGACTGACCAGCTCTCAACATTAAATTTTGAATCACATATTTTTAATTATCCATCTCCTTCATGAGAACCAAATCATCGTGGACAAGGAATTTGTCCTATCTATTGGTTATTACTGAATCCCCAATTACTAGAATTATATCTTGCAATGAATAACAATGTTAGATTAATTAATTATTTAAAAGGTAAGTGATAGAACTGTATGTGTTAACACGGAGAAATATCTAAGATATATTGATGTTGCTGAAAAAATACAAATGATGTGGCCCTATTTATGTAAAGAACATGTATGTGTATATATGTGTTTGTGAGTGTATGTGATACACAAATGCATTTAGATGTCTAGACAAAGAGCTAAAATTATACACATCAAATCGCTATCTGACAAAGAGAGTGTCTATAGGAGGCAAGGAAAAAGAATTTTCACATTTTACTCTTTGTGTATCTACAGTAATTAAATATCTGTATGAGAATAGATTCACAGACTTTTCATAAAAGGAAGCAAAAAAGAAAAGGAAGGAAAAATAATTAGTAACAATAAAAAGAAATAATATTTTTCAGCTCTTGTCTCATAACACAATATTATGACACTACAGATATGGTAGCTCATTTAATCATCACAACAACCCTGGAGGATCTATTATCATTATTATTATTTCCATTAGGAAAAAAGCTCAGGCACAGAAGAATTAAGTAACTTACTCAAGATTTTACAGCCTTGAAGTGGTAGAACTGGGGAAGGGAAGGAAGGAAAGAAGAGAGGGAGAGTGGGAGAAAGGGAGTAAGGAAGGACTCCTTCATCAGTTGATGGATGGAAGATGAAATCTGGCAAAAGAAACATGGTTGAGGTTGTCAAGACCTGCTATGCAAAACTGCAGGTTATTCAGAAGAGAATGAAAGAGAACGAAGATGTTTAGCTCCTGTCCTGTGATGCTCAGCAATTCCAGAGTTCCCAAGATTCCTTGAGTCAGATTATTCAGCTTTCTCTGAATTTCTACGCACGTGTCTTTACAAAAGCTCTGCAGTATACAATGACTCGAGTAGAGCTCTGTCCTTTGCCTAAATCACATACGTTCCATATAGGAATGTATGTTCTTGACCTACAGAAAGAGGGCCATGTGTCAGAAAATGACCCCCTAGTCTTTTAAAAAAGAGAAATAATCAAATGAAGCTCAATATTGTGCAGCAAAGCATGGACATTTTAGAGATTTTCCAAGAGACCATCAAAATAATCTGTGTGTGTGAGAGTGTGTATTCTTAGGTGCTGATCTTTCTGTCTGTCTGTCTTATGCTTATTTGATAGGCCATTTTTTGTTTTTAATCCTGCAGTGTGGTATAATCTAAGTGGGTGTATTTAAGGTAAATTATATGAAAAACACAAAGGAAAAAGAACAATACAAGAGAAAATGTTATAAAAATAGATATGCCTCATGTTAAGTTAAAGTGCTTCTTAATTTTCTTACTCAACACTTCAATGCATCATGATAGCTTACATTATGCACTGCATTTTATTTTCTTTCGAGCTTCTCCATGTGATGAAGGAGAAATCATGGGTAAGCATTTCAGAGAGCTCTGGTATTGTCTCCTTCTATCTCTTTATCTATTAAAATAATAGTTCACTTATTTCTATTAAACTGATATTGAGTCATTCTTGTAATCCTCCTATCATAAGATTTTATCATCTTTAAGGTTTCATTTGGGATCTGAGTGAGATTGACCATTGTAGTCATCATAATCTTTTAATTAAAAGCCCTGTGTCGCATTTACCCATAGATGAACCCTAACCACATTCACTCAGTCCACCACTGGTGTTACATTACAGAGAACTCCACTTTAGTGACAATTTTGAGACTACCTTGCAGTTTTTCTGCTTCAGAGCATGAGGTTTATCGCTTGTGAATCATGATTAAATCTGAGCGTAAATGATTACAAACGCACCAATTGCAAAGGTTGGCTTTCACAACTCAAAGCTTCTACATATAAAGAACTGCTCTTTTTAGAGCAAACTGAAAACAACAAAAAACAAGGTATCATATCTCATTTGTAGATTTTGTTCCTTCCTCTGAAAGAGACTGAAAGATTAGGTCACACTGTCCTATGAAAGCATATTCCCTCTTACACTGAGGCAAGGATATGATTTAAGTGTGCTCATCACCACAGCTATGCCTTTTATGCTGTGAGCTATTGAAACATGAATACTTCACTAATTCTTTGCAACTACTAGACTGTAAATCAAACATGCCACTTAGTAAATGACCCTTATTCTTCATATCTGTTTCTTACTGAAGATCCCTAGCTGTTTGTGGGTACTACAAGAAAACATAGAAGGTTTCAAGGAAAATGCTTTAACTTACCGTTCCCCTCAGGCAACTGGTATCGTTTGAAGCTCTCAGTGTAATGAAACAAACAGCTAGTTGAAAGGTGAAAATTTTAGTCAAACAATTTTTATGGGGTTTATATTTTATTCCTTCCATAGGACACTAAATAATGGATGTGAACAATTTTTTTCCCACTGAATTTGCCCGTTGTTTTGATGGTAGGTCATTAGAAACACAAATTCATTAAGAAATGAAATGGTCATTCAAGCGATCATTTGTAAAGATAACTCTTCTGGGGAAAAAAAGCAAATTTAGCAGTAACATTTTAAAAAATTAATTCAGCCTAACTATAATAATAACGACTCCCATTTACTGGATATTTGCTACGTTCTGGCCACTCATCAGAATTTATCACCTCTGGCCAGCTCAGAGCCCAGAGCCCACTGGATTAGCAGTAAGCAAGTCATGGTTGTATTTGCCAAACTGAGTTTCAGAAACAGTTTCAGTGGGGGTGGAAGTTGGGTTTCAATGGATTGAGCAGGAGTGGGAGAGAAGGATGTGGAAGCAGCTACCATGAAAATAAAATTTCTCATGAGGAGGAAAGGAGAGATACCCAGAAGCTGGTTGGAAAGTGGGTTTTAAGAAAAGAAGTTTGTTTTTTAAGACAGGGGAGAACTGAGTTTATGTAAGTGAAACCTGGAACAGTACTTTGAAGGTACAGAAGACAGATGAAATAATCTACTGAGCAAGGCAACTGAGGGATCAGAGCGAGGAGGAGGAATTCAGGAGAAGGCATCCCTTCTGTGTTCTGATCTTGTCAAACCCTACTGGACATCTGGCCTTGGGTATCCCAGGAGCATCTCCACCTCAGCATTTCCACCCCCGTCCCCAAACTTGTTCTTCTGCTTTTGCCGCCTCTCTTAACAAATGGCACCGTTATCCACCCACCTTCCCAAACCAAAAATCTGGACACAATGCTGGATCATGCCTTTTTCTTATCCTCTCAACCCATTGCCAAGTTCTATCCATTTTAACCATTTAAAAGCTAGGTATATGATGGGGCATCTGGGTGGCTCAGTCGGTTAAGCATCCAACTCTTGATTTCGACTCAGATCATGATCTCAGGGTCCTGGGATCAAGTACCATATTGGACTCCCCGCTCAGTGGAGACTCTGCTTGTCTCCATCTCCCTCTGCCTCCCCCCCACCCCCCAGCTTGTGATCTCTCTCTCTCTCTGTCAAATAAATAAATAAAATCTTTAAAAAAAAATAGGTATATGACCTAACTCCTGAGGATCTTTCCCTGAATACCCAAGCCCAAGTTAGGTGTCCTGCTTATCAGTCAAGATCCCATCAGAAAAACAGAAACTACTCTAGATAGTCCAGCAGAGGTGATTTAATACAAGGAATTCATTCCACAGAGGAGGAAAGCGTTGAGAAGTTCAGGCAACTGAGCCAATAACAGCCACAGAAAGCCAACTACCACCCTTAGAATTGAAAGAACAACTTAAAGAGATGGTGTTACTAGAACCAGTGGAGTACTGGTTAATGCTTAATATCCAGCTCTGTCGGGGAATAACGAAAAGTGTTTGCCAATTTCTGTGGTGTAGATATCCCACCATGGCTGACTTCAAGCTACCAACTCATCACCAAATACAGAGTTGGGAAAAGATACACATATCCAGCCCTTGTGAACTGACATACCAGAAACAAGAAGCTGGGCCTGTCAAACAGAATTTCTTTTTTTTTTTTTTAAGATTTATTTATTTATTTGAGAGAGAGTGTGAGACCAAGGGTGGGGGGAGGGGAAGAGGGAGGGGGAGAGAGAGAATCTCAGGCAGACTCCCCACTGAGCATGGAGCAAGCTGCGGGGGCTCCATCTCATAACCCTGAGATCATGACCTGAGCCAAAATCAAGAGTCAGATGCTAACCCACTGAGCCACCCCGGCACCCCCAGAATTTCAAACAATGGAGGAGAAGCAGCTATTTCCAAAGATGCTGCCTGAGTGGGGTAAGGGGACAAATACCTTGGCTTCTCTAATTCTGCCACCTTCCATTCTCTCTTCAGTGCCCTTCTTTGGCCAAACCCAGCCAAAATCCAGCTGAGCCTGGGAAATGCAGTCCAGAACTTCAGATCTCCTCAGATATAGAGCATAGCTGAGAAGGGCAAGGAATGGATCCAAAAACATTTGAGTAAGAAAGTCCTGGAGCACTTCTACCTCCTTTATAACTGGTCTATGAGCTCTATGAGGACAGGGACCCCTTCACATCTCAGAGTGTGGAGTTCAATAAGCGTCACCTATTTCACAGAATAAATGAATGATTTATTAGCAAATGTGATATCTGCATTTAATAAGCAGAATACCTGTGTCTTTATGTATATATGTGACTTCCTGTCATATCACCACATTTATTGACATGGTGGCACTAGAACTTGGCAAAATAACATAGAAAGTTATCATACTACTTGACTTCCTAAAATTCTCATTAGGGCCTCAGTCCTTTGAGCCCATCTCATACAACTTGCTGGAGAACTGAAAGCTTTTGTTTGATCTCATGACTGATGTCATTTAAAAATCTCCAAATTATTTACAAAGCTGGGTTTCCACAATTATCATTAACCTAGTACGTCCTGCAAGTTTCCCACTCCATCTAGCATAGGCTCATCCTCCAGCAATTCCAAAGCCCTAGTTAAATTCTTCATCTCTTATTGCTAGTTCCAGCCAATGGGCAAACTGCCTCTGTTTCCACCAGTCCTCTGCCTGGTCCAACTCCTATCACTATCCACCTTTAAGAGAGTCAAATCTATTTCATTTGGAGGACTATCTGTAGTAGAATTTTCCTGTGGATCTTACCCCAGTAGTGCTTCTGCTTCATGTGGCTGCCTTCGATCAAATATGTATTTAGAAAGATTTTGTAAGTCTTGTGAAAATAAACAAAACTGAACACTAGTTAAAATGGAAAGGATAGATTTAACCAGTAACATACCATATTGGGGATGTATTATAGCACTATATTCAAAACGGTAAAGAGCCCAGTGTGAACTGAACTCCACTTCTATTTGTACTGAGGTGACTATTTTAAAGGGAGAATGAAGGAATAGGAAGGGGGGGAGGGGTAGGACAGTGAGCAGGGCCTCAGTAGAATCAGGGAAGTGAAAAATTACAAAAAAGCAGGAAGATGGGGGTTGGTGCATGTGAAACTCATCTGGGTTTGTCAGCTGGTGCGTATACAAGTTAGGTTCTTACCCTCCCACAGAGGCTGGGAGACAGGGGCTCTATCTTCAGGTGTTGGTTGGAACAAACAGTAAAGTCTTTTGGCAGCCTTGAGTTTCCTTGGGCAGGCACTTTGAGAGGAGGGAGGTAGTCTTTAGCTATTAGATTCTATGTTAATGTTTTGGGTGGGTCTTTATAGACTAAGGTTGGGCCTTGTCCAGAGGAGGGCTCAGAGGAGCCTGGCTAGAATTGGTCAGGGAGAGAATCAGTCTCAAGCCAATGTACATTCTCAGTGATTCACTCTTACCAGATAGCCTCTCCATCGGACAGGCATGAGAAGGCCATTAAATCAGAGACTTAGGTCCCTTTTCCTTACCTACAACTGTCTAAGAGCAGGGACTAAGTGTGGTTCCCTGTTGAGCTACTCCTCCTGTGAATGGATCCATTTTTCTCCACATTCAGTGTCACCCAGGGGTGGACCAAGTGATGGGTGAGGTCTTCCTCGGGTGGAGGCAATAAAGGGGTGTATCTTATCTATAGAGACTCTGAAAACACATGCTTTTTTATTATTGCCACGTGCTGGCAACTCTCAACAATGTCAGTGATAAAAATACTCCTACTCCCTGAAATTTTTGTTGATCTAAATTCTAAATAATTGCTCTGGCTAATATTTTTTGCTAATATATATGTAGGCTTCAAATTAACAGAGTTTTATCACTTATTCTTCAATAAATATATTTTTTAAAGGGAAGTTAATTTGGAGAATTTCCAGTTGTCTAGTCAGCCTTTAGCACTTGTGGACTCAGCACAAGCTTTCATTTTAAAATAACTTTGTAATGGTTCAGAAGCCATTTGAACTCACTTTAGGTGCTGCATGTAGCTTTCATTTTTTTCCATTTAAGCAGCAGATTCAAAATATACAATGACAGCACAGTGATTGTAAAGACGAAGAGGGAGAACTTGAGTTACTTTAAGTAATTCAAGTTATTTGTGTTAAAAACATTACAAAGGGAAACGGAGTGTGAACCATGAGGTACAGTATTTCATTTGTTAAGTACAAATTTTAACTCATACATATTGAATAGTATCTTTAAAATAGAAATGTATTATTCTTTAATTAATAATAGTTTTATTTATTTATTTATTTATTTATTTATTTATTTATTTAAGACTGACGGAGAGAGAGAAAAACAGGAGATGGAGAGAGCGCACATAAGCATGAGATGGACAGGGGCAGAGGGAGCGGCAGAAGCAGACTCCCCCCAGAGATCATGACCTGAGTTGAAGTTAGACTCTTTTTTTTTTTTTAAAGATTTTATTTATTTATTTGAGACAGAGAGCATGAGAGGGAGGAGGGTCAGAGGGAGAAGCAGACTCCCTGCCGAGCAGGGAGCCTGATGCGGGACTCGATCCCGGGACTCCAGGATCATGACCTGAGCCGAAGGCAGTCACTTAACCAACTGAGCCACCCAGGCGCCCTGAAGTTAGACTCTTAACCAACTGAGCCACCCAAGCACCCCAGTAATAGTTTTAAAACTAAAAATTGAATCAAGAAAAAAAACATTCCATTAGAATGATGACTGAATTATTGCTTAAATGTTGGTTTTAATAAAATTCACTTACTAGTTATCAGAAGATTATTTATATAAGATATTATAATAGAACTATAACTGATGATTGAAGTTCAAACTGTTAAAGAGAAAAAACAATGGAATGAATAGCAGTGTGTTTATCCATTTTGGTGCTGCATGTACATTTTATCTTTCGATTTTTTTTAATTGGCATGAGACAAAGTTTCAGTGAAAGACATTTCTTTTTTGTCTGTGTTTCTTTTCTAGCCATTATCATTATAAGCTGTTGGTTTCATTTGATTTTTTTTTTCATTTTTTTAATTCTTATGTTAATCCCCATACATTACATCATTAGTTTTAGATGTAGTGTTCCATGATTCATTGTTTGTGCATAACACCCAGTGCTCCATGCAGAATGTACCCTCCTCAATACCCATCACCAGGCTAACCCATCCTCCCACCCCCCTCCCCTCTAGAACCATCAGTTTGTTTTTCAGAGTCCATCGTCTCTCATGGTTCGTCTACCCCTCCAATTTCCCCTGCTTCATTCTTCCCCTCCTGCTACCTTCTTCTTCTTTTTTTTCTTAACATATATTGCATTATTTGTTTCAGAGGTACAGATCTGAGATTCAAGAGTCTTGCACAATTCACAGCGCTTACCAGAGCACATACCCTCCCCAGTGTCTATCACCCAGTCACCCCATCCCTCCCACCCCACCCCCCACTCCAGCAACCCTCAGTTTGTTTCCTGCGATTAAGAATTCCTCATATTAGTGAGGTCATATGATACATGTCTTTCTCTTGTTGACTTATTTCGCTCAACATAATATCCTCCAGTTCCATCCACGTTGTTGCAAATGGCAAGATCTCATTCCTTTTGATGGCTGCATAATATTCCATTGTGTATATATACCACATCTTCTTTATCCATTCATCTGTCGATGGACATCTTGGCTCTTTCCACACTTTGGCTATAGTGGACATTGCTGCTATAAACATCGGGGTGCATGTACCCTTTCGGATCCCTACTTTTGTATCTTTGGGGTAAATTATTTCTGAAAATAGCTTTGTCACAAGAGGAGGACTCAAAACATGGAGACACTGCGGTGTTAAATGCACTAGGAATGCTCCCTCCCTGTCCTCTCCCACAACACCTGCCTGCTGCTTGGGCTCCTCTTCCCACAAAGGCACCTTATCATCTGTCTCCCATACAGGAGTCAGCGTGACCTCTTCAAAATACAGATATGATCATACCCACTCCCTTCTCTTTAAATCCGTCCATGGCTTTGAAATGTTCTTAGAGGAAAGACGCATCTCGTTGGCATGGCCCCCAGCAGCCCCACCTTTCCCTGTCTCCCCCCAGGCTCCCGGGGGTTTTCTCTCCCCTCCAGTCACACCAGCTCAGCTCTAAGTCCTTTCTACTTCCACATTCCCTCTCTCTCTTCAGTCGTTGTTCACTTTGCTAAAAAGGCTAGCTCCCCTGCTTTTTTTCTAGTGCCTTCTTACTCATCCTTCAGAATTTTGTTCAACGTTAGCTCTTCCTTTGAAGAGCCTTCTCCTGGTCCCCTGTGGCTGGATGAAAACACAATTATAGCCTCAAACAGTGTCTTGTATCCCTCCTTCGAGCTCTGTCCGAGTTGCAGTTCTACTGGTGTTGGATACTTACTGATTAATGTTTGTTCTGTTAGAATCTGCTGTTTGCTCATCAAAATATGTCTAGAACCTGTTTGGCATTGTGCCTTGCACATGAAAGAGAGGGAAAGAGGGAGAGGGAGAGAGAATGGAATTGGAAAACTCAGGGACAGAGGAACAAAGAAAAGTGTAAGAAAGCATAAAAAAAAAAAAGCCTAGACAATTAAACACAATGTTAACTGTCAGATGTTAGCATGGTATGAGATCATTTGAAACTTGAAACTTTTACTGTAAATTTTCCACAAATTATTTAGGAAAGGTTAATTCACTCTTAATATTTGTTTAGTATGATGTCTCATACAAATCTCTTCTCCAACAATTATTTTGGAAGTTCCTTGTCTTCTAAGATATGGTCCAAAAAAATGCAAGAAAACACCAAAACCAAGTAAATTAACAAACACTGAAAAAAAGTATTTTCAAATTATATCACAGATAAAGTATTAATTTCCCTAATATAAAAGACTTTTTGGGGCACCTGGGTGACTCGGTCGGTTAAGCATCCAGCTCTTGATCTCCGCTCAGGTCCTGATCTCAGGGTCGTGAGTTCAAGCCCCGCATTGGGCTCCACACTGGGTGTGGAGCCTACTTAAAAAAAGAAAAGATCTTTTGAAAAAACAAGAAAAAAAAGAATAACTTCCCTTTTATCAGACAAAAGATATGAAGAATTCACAAATAAACACAAAAACATGCTCAGTCTTGCTCACAATAAGAGAATGCAACTAAAACTGCATGGATGAGATTGGCAGAAATCCAAAAGCTTGACAACATATCCTGTTGGGGTGGCAATTGGGAAACAGGCTCTGATATTTTGTTGGTGAGAGGGATCTACAAGGATACAGTCCTTATGAAGGGGAACTGTGAATGACTAGCAACATTATATATGTATTAATCTTTTGATCACCTCCCAATAAAAATGTTGTCCAGAAATCTACTTCAAAGGTACTCTGGAGAAAGGGTATATGAGTGAAGAGTTCATGGGGTTCCATTTTATTCCTCTCTACTTTTGTGATTATTTGTAAATATCCATAATGAAAAGGTTTTAACAATTACTACCTACTGATATTTTCTTTTGACTGTAGTATTCTAATGCCTCGCCTTGGGTTTCCCCCAAAACACAGCCTAAGATAAAAGCTATTGCATGAGTGAATGATTTAGGAACAATGGAGAGAGAAGAAGGGAGAGTCTGTTCAAAGTTGCGTGGTTGACTTGGCCACCGCAAGAGGTTGCTCAAATGGAGGGACTTTCTGAGAAGCCAAATGAACTTCCGAAGCAGACCCTCTCAGCCTCAGTGAGACCTCAAGGCAGGAGGTGCGCAGTAACACCCCCACAGGACCTGAGTCCACATCTGGTGAGGTGACCCCTGTGAGAAGTCGAGCCTACACAGGACTTGCTCCCGAACGTGCGGTTGGACAAAGAGAATTCGAGGCAGTGTGGCAGAGATGTCTGCGACCCTGAAAAGGGATTATTCACCCTTCTAGCTGAATTTTAGAACTTTCCTTTGATTTCTTTTGAGTGAAATGAATAATACGATGACTTTTAGGAAGTTTAGTAATAATCGGCACAAACACCAAAGAGATCATTTTATTATTATTACCCACCTTACCAAGATACGCAGCCTCCTCAGGAAAGAAGAACACGGTACATATTAAAGCTAGAAAAGTATACTGTAGGCCAGTTGTAAATGGTTCTTAGTGAAGCGGGCCGAAATATTTAGCATATTTAGCATATGAAATACACTAATGATGTGGGAGAAGTATCTTAAATATATACTATATATACTACATATAATATAATATACAATATAATAAATATAACATGTATATATATATTGGGTTTGAAAGCTCGATAATAAAAAGAGAGGGAAAGTAAGCTGGCATATCGTTTGCTCCATAAGCAGTTACTGAGGCGGTGATAGAACAGCCAAGTGCTCATTCTGAAATGCTGATTATTTCTGTGTGCCAGACAGAAGTGGGAATCAAAATGATTTACTCTAAGAATTTTGACTGTATTACTGTGAAATCATTTACACACTGTTAAATGATTTGAATACCCACAAAAAATCTGTAAGTCCCCAAAAACATGTTCCTTTGCATTTCCCTGCCTTTCCTCCACCAAAGTCAGATATTAGGTGAGGTAATGAGTCTGGATTTCAGAAGCAGATAACATTTCTATGGGCTTCAATCATGTGGGCTGGCAGAAAGGTTGCCATCTTCTCAACATGGCCTTCCCATCTGTATTAGCTTCCAACTGCTGTTGTAACACATGACTACAACCTTCATGGCTTCAAACAACAGAAATGTGTGTTCTCACTGTTCTGGAAGCCAGAGGTCCAGAATTGAGCTGGCAGCAGCGCTGTGCTTCTTCCTGAGGCTCTTGAGGAGGATCTACTCCTTGCCTCTTCTAGTTTCTGGTGGCTGCTGACATCCCTTGGTGTTCCTTGGCCTGTGGGTTGTATCGCTCCAATGTCTACCTTTGTCTTCACACTGCCTTCGAATCTCCCTCTATTTCTCTCTTATGAGGACGCCTGTGAGGCCATTTAGGGCCCACCAGGGTAACCCAGGGTTGTCTCTTCATCTCAAGAGCCTTAACTTATTCACATCTGCAAAGACTCTTTGTTTTCCAATAAGTAACTCTTCCAGGTTCCAGGGATTAGAACCTGCTATCTCTGAGGCCACCATTCAACCCATGATACACCAACCAAGAGTTAATCTACTGAGATTCTAATTTCTGTCTGACTTATTGCTGCTATAGAAGAACAGTTGGAAAAGGAAATTAAGTTGCTCTCATACTTATCCATATACCCACCCTAAGATTAGCCATAACTTTGTTTCTAAGGTCAGCGTGCTTTTTCTGCAAAGGGCCAGATGGTAGATATTTAATATGGTCTCTGTCAGAACTATTTAACTCTGCCATTATAGTGAGAAAGCAGCCACAAGCAATACATAAATGAATGTGTTCCAATAAAACTTTATTTTCAAAAGCAGGAAATGGGCCAGATTTGGCTTGTAGACTGAGGTTTGCTGACTCTTATAATAAGGTTTAGGCTTTTCTTGGGGAAAATGAAAATATTTGTGTATTTCAGGGTTTGTACTACAGAAACATCCCTATATTTCTATAGTTACTGCACAGAAGGGAAGGTTGGATATTCTGGAGTTGAGATAGATGGAAGGCAAACTGTGTCAGAAACACAGATATGGAGTGAGGCATCCCACGTCTAAGGGAAAGAGCTGTGGCAGCTCCAGGAGCAGATCAGTTTCCTACTGCTACTCTAACAAATTACCACAAACTTATGGTTTAAAACAACACAAATTTATTATCTTATAGTTTTGTAGGTTAGTAGTGCAACAGAGGTCTCAGTGGGGCCAGAAACCCAAAGTCCAAAAATCAAGATGTCAGCAGGGCTCTTTCTAGAGGCTCTAGAGGAAAGTCTTTTTCCTGGTCTTCACTAGCTTCTAGAGGCTGCCCACATTCCTGGGCTCCTGGTCCTCTTCCTCCATCTTGAAGGCCAGCAGCAGCAGGTTGAGTCCTTCTCACATTGCTATACTTTGACCTTTTCTTCTGCTAAACTCTTAGACATTCAAGGACCATTATTACTACATTGGTCCCACCCAGATAATCCAGGAAAATATCCTTATGTTAGGTCAGTTGATTAGCAACCTTAATTGTTCCCCGAACTTTAGGTCCCCTTTTCCGTATAACATAACATATTCACAAGTTCTGGAACTAGGATGTAACATCTTGGGGAGACCATTATTCTGCCTACTACAAGGAACATACAGGACCTGTATGTTGCTCTAAGCAAAGCTCAGGAGGCGGTGGAACTTCCAAAGGGTGATGAAGATAGGGATCCAAACATCCTGAAAACAAAACATCCTGACCTTGAGAACAGCTATGAGTTTCTTGTGGCAAAGAGATCCATGTGAAACATGTCTCTGGACCTCAACAAGATAAGCTTTGCAGCTCTCAACAGACCTGCCCAGCAAGAAAATGAACAAGAAAACAATGGTGGGTGTCATGAACTAAGGACTAGGGACCTACTCCATTTTCATGCAATTATTCACACCCTAGTTTCTTAGATGAAAGTAAAGATTGAGTCCCAATAATGACTGATACTAGATGTCCTGCCAGTCAGATCATTAGGAACTCAGAGACAGGTTAAATATGATTTAGAAAAAAACAAAAGAATATGACAACCCCATTATCCCTGGGGTAACACAGAATTTATTCTTACTATATAATTTTTCAAAGTATAAGTGTTCAGCAAGTATGTTTTCTTTCTGTCCTCCTCTGATCTCCTAATATTACAACCCTGCTACTCAAAAGCCATTGATGTTTCAGCAATTCTGAGACTGGCATTAAGATTCCCCACCACCACCACCACCACCACGAAGATCTGATCCAATCCTACCTTTGCAAATTCATACCAGGTATTAACTTTTACATACTGATGATTTCCAGCCTACTTATAATATTTTTCCTATTAATGAGTATTTTTTATAGTGCTTTACTCCCTTGAAAGTCTTTTTCTACCCTATCTTTGCACCTCTAAATCCTACTCATATTCAAGGTCATTTGCAAATGCTAATTTCAATCATAAATCCTTCTCTGATCTTCCCAACTGAATTATTGGAGAACCCCATTCTATTTCTTTAGCCCTCAACTGCTATAGTCTCCTACCAGTGTATCAGTCAGATGCCATCAGAAAACAGAAACCACAGTATTTCCACAAAAATAATTTAGTATAGAATTAGTGTAGAGGCTGGTTATACAGGTATTTGAGGGTTGAAAGAGCAATAGAGAACATTAAAGATTACCCAGAGATAACAAGCGGCTACCACCCATAGAGCTGGAAGAATAAAAAGGAAGAGTTTACATTACTAGGATTTAGGGTCTTAGAGTAGGGCCCTTGAAGAATTGGGACTCAGACCTCTAAGGAGTCCCAGTGCCTGGCTGCTGTTGGTCCTTAGGCAGAGGAGCAATTAACTAGTTTTGTTCAAAGAAGCTGGCAGCTGAAATCAACTGTCACTGTTAAGACAAACTGTTCCCACAGGGGTGAAATGTCACGGCCAAGGTGATGCCAGTCAGAATAGCAAACAGGAATAACGAAGCCCCTCCCTCCTTCTTGTGTTCATGTCACTCCAGTGCTCCTCGGCAGGACCTAACAGGAAGTGAGTTGGCAAATGAGTCCAGAAAATACAGTTTTCTGGGTCTTAGCCCCAGTAAGGTAAGGCAATATATAAAGGTGGAATTGAAATCAGACAGGGCAGGCATTCTGGAAGACCGATGAAGGAAATGCTTTGAGGAAGCAGTTCCTTTAGTACCTTTAAATTGTAACATATATAACTTGACCATGTGGCCACCACATAAGGCTGGTCCAAGTCCCAGTGGTAACTCTTACTTTTCCACCAACAAGCTTCCTTTTACAATTAAACATTTCCATTGACAGCACCAAGAGGATCTCCAGACACTAAAACCAAAAATCTTGTAATCCACAGATTGATTGGCTACAAATTATCCAGTCAGTCTTACTTCTTCCAATCTTGACAGTCTTTGTCGAGCAAGTACTATGTAAAACAACATGGTAGTCACAGAAATAATTATATTGGAGAGATAATGCTAACATATACTTCATATACTATATATATATATATTTTTAATTATACAAGTCATGATATAACACTTCCAGTGAATATTTTGGCAATCATAAACAAGAGGAAGCAATGAGACTAGAGGTATCAAAGCCAGATAAGAGATAAACATTGAGGAATAATATAAATTGCTTAGACAAAAGGGACAGGAAAAAAAACAAGGGAAGAAGGCACTCCAGATTGAAGGACAACATAAGGAAGAGTGAGAGGCAAAAATGAGCAGATTGACTATTTTTGGAACCAAGGAGATAGGACTAATCATACCTCAGGATGCATCTGGGAAGTAGCAGAAGGTCCTTGTTAGGATGGCAGCTGCTTTGTAGATGGATACAAATGAGCTGTTGAAGACCCACGTCCACGTTACTCCAGAAATACCAGTAAATAGAAGTGTAATTGCCATTTCAAAGCGTCTAGCCATTGTTTTGAACACTCTTCCTGCCTCTGAGATCACACAGATAGCATTAGCTTCCCACCGTTCAAACAATTTTGTTGACTTTTATTTACTCCAGTTTGTTTTGCACTTTATTAAAACACTAAGTACTTGTATATCAACTTTGCTTAAGTCATATCTTTTCTCATTTTGTATAGGATTTTTCTTCTTTAAAATAAATTGATCACTTGGGTCTCAGCCAAGATACTTTTGTCAGCAAGGAAGAGAAGACGTGAAAGACGTAAAAGGACGTAAAGGACGTAAAGGACCGCTGGTACAAATAGGGAGACACACTCTGCATGATAAGAAGATCTAAGGAGGCATCTCTATGCTTAGTTCTTTCTGGTCCTGAACTACATCACCAAGACTGGATGGGCTTCTCTAGTAACGACTCTGAATGATGGCAGCAGCTCTGGACATCCCATGCTTAACAACAATATCTAAAGTCCAGAAGAGAGGAGAGGGCACCTCCCTTCCACGTGTCTCTTTTTAAAATAGAGAAACATTTTCAGCCATTCCCCAGACAAGGCTTTCCCCTCGTGTCTCTTGGGCCAAAATGATGTCATGTGCCCATCCTTAAACAAATCCTTTAAAAGTGAATAGAATAGCTGGGATAAGTTTAAAGTAATCAGGACTCAACTCTTGGGGTACAGGAAAGTTACATTCACTCTTGAAACCAAAAACCACCCAATACTTGAAAAACATCAGGGTTCTGTCACTGCAAAGCAGGGGTTGAGGAGGGCTGGAGGATTGCTGTTGAGCAGGCAATAATAGTCCTCAACCCATCTTCCCTCCTTAATTATAGTTGTTTTACCCCTTCCAAGCTTTCTTTTTTTAACTTTCCAAATTAGACTTTATTTTCCTGATAGAACATTCAATGTATTTTTTTAAGATTTCATTTATTTATTTATTTATTTATTTATTTATTTATTTATTTAATTTATTGAGAGAGAGAGCATGAGTGAGGGGAGGGGCAGAGTGAGAGCGAGAGAGAAGCAGACTCCCCTCTGAGCAGGGAGCCCCACTCAGGGCTCCATCCCAGGCAGACGCTTAACTGACTGAGCCACACAGGAGCTCCATAGTCCATGTATTTTTAAAAGTTTGATTATATACATAAAAATGAGTGTTGATTTGCTCTCATCTGTCATCCTTTTTTTTTTTATTGTTACGTTAGTCACCAAACATTACATCATTAGTTTTTGATGTAGTGTTCCATGATTCATTGTTTGCATATAACACCTAGTGCTCCATTCAGTACGTGCCCTCTTTAATACCCATCACCAGGCTAACCCATCCCCCCACACCCCTCCTCTCTAGAACCCTCAGTTTGTTTCTCAGAGTCCATAGTCTCTCATGGTTCATCTCCCACACCGATTTCCCCCCCTTCATTTTTCCTTTCCTGCTATCTTCTTCTTTTTTTTTTAACATATATTATTTGTTGTAGAGATACAGGTCTGTGATTCAACAGTCTTACACAATTCACAGCCCTCACCATAGCAAATACCCTCCCCAATGTCTATCACCCAGGCACCCCATCTCTCCTCTCCCACCACTCCAGCAAACCTTAGTTTGTTTCCTGAGATTAAGAATTCCTCATATCAGTGAGATCATGATACATGTCGTTCTCTGATTGACTTATTTCGCTCAGCATACGACCCTCCAGGTCCATCCACGTTGTTGCAAATGGCAAGATTTCATTCCTTTTGATGGCTGCATAATATTCCATTGTATATATATATACCACATCTTCTTTATCCATTCCTCTGTCGATGGACATCTTGGCTCTTTCCACAGTTTGGCTATTGTGGACATTGCTGCTATAAACATCAGGGTGCACGTACCCCTTCGGATCCCTACATTTGTATCTTTGGGGTAAATACCCAGTAGTGCAATTGCTGGGTTGTATGGTAGCTCTATTTTCAACTTTTTGAGGAACCTCCATACTGTTTTCCAGAGTGGCTGCACCAGCTTGCATTCCCACCAACAGTGTAGGAGGGTTCCCCTTTCTCTGCATCCCCGCCAACATCTGTCATTTCCTGACTTGTTAATTTTAGCCATTCTGACTGGTGTGAGGTGGTATCTCACTGAGGTTTTGATTTGGATTTCCCTGATGCCGAGCAATGTTGCACACTTTTTCATGTGTCTGTTGGCCATTTGGATGTCTTCTTTGGAAAAATGTCTGTTCCTGTCTTCTGCTGTACTTTGTCAAATGCTTTTTCTGCATCTATTGAGAGGATCATATGGTTCTTGTTCTTTCTTTTATTAATGTATTGTATCACATTGATTGATTTGCAGATGTTAAAACACCTTGCAGCCCAGGGATAAATCCCACTTGGTCGTGGTGAATAATCTTTTTAATGTACTGTTGGATCCTATTGGCTAGTATTTTCGTGAGAACTTTTGCATCCATGTTCATCAAGGATATTGGTTTGTAATTCTCCTTTTTGATTGGGTCTTTGGTTTTGGGATCAAGGTAATGGTGGCCTCATAAAATGAGTTTGGAAGTTTTCCTTCCATTTCTATTTTTTGGAACAGTTTCAGAAGAATAGGTATTAATTTTCTTTAAATGTTTGGTAGAATTCCCCTGGGAAGCCATCTGGCCCTGGGCTTTTGTTTTTTGGGAGATTTTTGATGACTGCTTCAATTTCCTTAGTGGTTATAGGTCTGTTCAGGTTTTCTATTTCTTCCTGGTTCAGTTTTGGTAGTTGATACATCTCTAGGAATGCATCCATTTCTTCCAGATTATCTAATTTGCTGGCATATAGTTGCTCATAATATGTTCTTATAACTGTATTTCTTTGGTGTTGGTTGTGATCTCTCCTCTTTCATTCATGATTTTATTTATGTGGGTCCTTTCTCTTTTCTTTTTGATAAGTCTGGCTGGGGGTTTATCAATCTTATTAATTCTTTCAAAGAACCAGCTCCTAGTTTCGTTGATTTGTTCTACTATTCTTTTGATTTCTATTTCATTGATTTCTGCTCTGATCTTTATTATTTCTCTTCTTCTGCTGGGTTTAGGCTTTATTTGCTGTTCTTTCTCCAGCTCCTTTAGGTGTAGGGTTAGGTTGTGTATTTGAGACCTTTCTTGTTTCTTGAGGAAGGTTTGTATTGCTATATACTTTCCTCTTAGGACTGCCTTTGCTGCATCCCAAAGATTTTGAACAGTTGTGTTTTCATTTTCATTTGTTTCCCTGAATTTTTTTAATTCTTCTTCAATTTCCTGTTTGACCCATTCATTCTTTAGTAGGATGCTCTTTAGCCTCCATGTATTTGAGTTCTTTCCGACGTTCCTCTTGTGATTGAATTCTAGTTTCAAAGCATTGTGGTCTGAAAATATGCAGGGAATGATCCCAATCTTTTGGTACAGGTTGAGACCTGATTTGTGACCTAGGATGTGATCTATTCTGGAGAATGTTCCATGGGCACTAGAGAAGAATGTGTATTCTGTTGCTTTGGGATGGAATAGTCTGAATATATTTGTGAAGTCCATTTGGTCCAGTGTGTCATTTAAAGTCTTTATTTCCTTGTTGATCTTTTGCTTAGACGATCTGTCCATTTCAGTGAGGGGGGTGTTAAAGTCCTCTACTATTATTGTATTGTTGTCGATGTGTTTCTTTGCATTTGTTATTAATTGGCTTATATAATTGGTTGCTCCCATGTTAGGGGCATAGATATTAACAATTGTTAGATCTTCTTATTGGACAGACCCTTTAAGTAGGATATAGTGTTCTTCCTCATCTCTTAGTATAGTCTTTGGTTTAAAATCTAATTGGTCTGATATAAGGATTGCCACCCCAGCTTTCTTTTGGTGTCCATTAGCATGGTAAATGGTTTTCCAACCCCTCAGTTTCAATCTGGGGGTGTCTTTGGGTCTAAAATGAGTCTCTTGCAGATAGCATATCAATAGGTCTTGTTTTTTTGTTGTTGTTTTTAAAGATTTTATTTATTTATTTGACAGAGAGAGACACAGTGAGAGAGGGAACACAAGCAGGGGGAGTGGGAGAGAGAGAAGCAGGCTTCCTGCTGAGCAGGGAGCCAATGTGGGGCTCAATCCCAGGACCCTGGGATCATGACCTGAGCCGAAGGCAGACGCTTAACGACTGAGCCACCCAGATACCCCGATGGGTCTTGTTTTTAATCCGATCTGATACCTTGTGTCTTTTGATTGGGGCATTTAGCCCATTCACATTCAGGGTATCTACTGAAAGATATGAATTTAGTGCCACTGTATTGCCTATAAGGTGACTCTTAGTGATTGTCTGTGTTCCTTTCTGGTCTATGTTACTTTTAGGCTCTTTGCTTAGAGGACCCCTTTCAATATTTCTTATAGAGCTGGTTTCGTTTTGCAAATTCCTTTAGTTTTTGTTTGTCCTGGAAGCTTTTTATCTCTCCTTCCATTTTCAATGACAGCCTAGCTGGATATAGTATTCTTGGCTGCATATTTTTCTCATTTAGTGCTCTGAATATATCATGCCAGTCCTTTCTGGCCTGCCAGGTCTCTGTGGATAGGTCTGTTGCCATTCTAATGTTTCTACCATTGTAGGTTACATATCTCTTCTCCCGAGCTGCTTTCAGGATTTTCTCTTTGTCTCTGAGACTTGTAAGTTTTACTATTAGATGTCAGGGTGTTGACCTACTTTTATTGATTTTGAGAGGGGTTCTCTGTGCCTCCTGGATTTTGATGCCTGTTTCCCTCCCCAAATTAGGGAAGTTTTCTGCTATAATTTGCTCCAATATACCTTCTGCCCCCCTCTCTCTTTCTTCTTCTGGGATCCCAATTATTCTAATGTTGTTTCGTCTTATGGTATCGCTTATCTCTCAAATTCTGCCCTCGTGATCCAGTAGTTGTTTATCTCTCTTTTTCTCAGCTTCTTTATTTTCCATCATTTGGTCTTCTATATCACTGATTCTCTCTTCTGCCTCATTTATCCTAGCAGTTAGAGCCTCCATTTTTTATTGTACTTCATTAGTAGCCTTTTTGATTTCAACTTGGTTAGATTTTAGTTCTTTTATTTCTCCAGAAAGGGTTTCCCTAATATCTTCCATGCTTTTTTCAAGCCCAGCTAGTATCTTTAAAATCATCATTCTGAACTCTAGGTCCAACATCTTACTAATGTCCATATTGATTAGGTCCCTGGCAGTCGGTACTGCCTCTTGTTCTTTTTTTTGAGGTGATTTTTTCTGTCTTGTCATTTTGTCCAGAGGAGAATAGATGAATGAGAGAACAAAATGCTAACAGGGTAACAATGACCCCAGAAAAATATACGCTAAACAAATCAGAAGAGACCTGAAACCGGGGGAAAAGAAAGGGAAAGGAAGAAAAAAGAAAAAAAATATAAAAAAACAACATACAAACAAACAAAAAACAGAACATGATCAAATATGATCAGGCTGGTGCATAGATCAGTGCCACACACTAGATTTTGGGCGTATTTTGGTCTGTTAGAAGAAAGTGCCTCCCAAAATTTTAAAGAAAGAAAAGCTTATATATGTACAAAAATAAGGGTAAATACAATGAAGGGATGGAATATGACTGAGAGATGAAAATTATAAAAGATTTTATAAAAGGAATTGATAAGAAGTTGGTTGAAAAAAGAAAGAAGAGGATTAAAAAAAAAAAAAGGAAAGAATGTGATCAGGCAGGAGACTAGAACAAAGCCATACACTAGAGATTTAGGGTATATTTTGGTCTGCTAGAAGAAACTGTATCCCAAAATTTTAAAGAGAGAACAACATATATATATATATATATATATATATATATATATATATACACACACACACACACACACACACACACACACACACACACCGAAAATAAGGTTAACTACTATGAAGGGATAGAATATGACTCTAAAAATGAAAAATAAAAAAGAGTTTTTAAAAAAGGGATTGATAAGATGTTGGTTGAAAAAAGGAAAAAGAAAAATTCAAAAAAAAAAAGAAAATGAAAAAAAATTAACTTTGAAAGACTAAAGAATCATGGGAAAAAAGCCATGAATTCTATGTGCAATATTCCCCTAGTGCTGGCATTCTGCCCTTCTCATTGATCGGTAACCTTGATCTTGGCTGGCTGTTCTCGCTGATCTTCTGGGGGAGGGGCCTGTCACAGTGGTTCCCAAATGTCTTTCCCAGAGGCGGAATTGCCCGGTCCTTGCCGGGGGCCAGGCTAAATAATCTGCTTGGGTTTGCTCTTGGGAGCTTTTGTTCCCTGCAAGCTTTCCATACAGCTTTGGAGGACGAGAGTGAAAATGGCAGCCTCCCAGTCTCCACCCCAGAGGAGCCGAGAACTTGGGGCCCCACTCCTCAGTGAGCCCCCAGAGAAAAGCAGTCAGTCACTCCTGTCTTCCCGGTCTCCGGCCGCACTCCGTGCTCACCTGGCCTGTGACCAAGCATTTCTATCTCTGGCACCCGACTCGGTATGGAGTCTCCAAACCCAGCAGATCCCTGCGGTGCACTCCTGCGCTGCTCTTCCAAGGGGAGGAAGGGGAGTCTCCCCGGATCTGCCGCCTGTTGGGTCCCTGCTGGAATAGTGGCCCAACTGTGCCTCAGATCACGGTTTATGGCAACCCCGAGCTGAGAGCCCACTCCTCGGCTCTGTCTCTGCAGCCGGCTTCCCCGCTCTGATACCCAAGAGCTCTGCCACACTCAGGCACCCCCAGTCTTTCTGTGACCCCGAGGATCCTGAGACTACACTGTCCCAGTGAGGGCTCCACCCCCGGCTTAGCCACTGGAGCGACGTCCCTCAGCGGAGCAGACTTCTAAAATTTCTGCTTTTGTGCTCTGCGGCTCTATCACTTGCCAGTAGGGGCCAATGGAGGCTCCCTCCCCCCCACCCCGACCCCCATCTATCTTCCTGAATATCACCTCGGATTCACTTCTCTGCACATCCTACTTTCCAGAAAGTGTTTGCTTTTCTGTTCAGAGTTGCTGCTTTTCTTTTCTTCGATCTCCTGTTGAGTCCATAGGTGTTCAGAATGGTTTGATCCCTATTTGGCTGAATTCCTGGGACCAGATGAAATTTAGGTCTCCTACTCCTCCACCATCTTGCTATAAACTTTCATCTGTCATCCTTAAACAATCTGCCCCACATACGAAACCAACCTTAGTTATCCTTCCTCTCCACGTAGCCTGAACACAGTACTGTCCTTTGAATGTTTCACATGCATGGGCTTCTTATATTAAAGGTTCAACTACCTCACATGCTCTCCATTGATCTGCTTCACTCCTTTGCCTATATGGCCCTTAGTGATTACAGCTCCTGCCATCTTTCTCACACATCCTGTAACATCTGAGCTTACCAGAAACCCTTCTATATCACTACCCCAATGCCTTTAGTACATCTTTTTCCCTTACAATTTTGAGAGTGTTCTCTCAAATTTTCACTTTTGTGGTTTTTCTTTCTCCAGCCATTTTCTCTTTTAAATGTCTCTATATAAAATCTGAACTTCCTTAGGACTGTTTTTCAAAAGCTCATATTATATGACTATCTTCTATATTTCTTAGCTATCAGATACATGCAATAGAACAGTCACATTCTTCCAACATTCTGGTTATTTCCACAGGAAGCTTGAGTTAAAGAGAAAGTACCTGAACTGAGTTAAAATCTTGGCTTTTCCACTTAAGTGGTTAAAGAAATGACTTAACTTCCCCCAAGTCTGATTTCATGTAAATAAAATGATGATACAAATATCTGCTTCATAAACTGTGAAACTAAATGATGGTGTGTATGCGTGTATGTGTGTACTACCTCACTCTCATTTTTTTTTCAAACATGTTAAGGTTTGAAATGTCAAAATGTAAAGTTCTTCAAAAAAATAGGAGTTACAAATTCAATTGGACATAATGATCCAGCCTGTCACTGAACTCTCTGCGGCCTGTAGCCTTCTCCCTTCAAGCTACCATGAAGCCCACTCAAGTAGTTCAAAGTGTGTTTGTGTGGCAAAGTCCACATTGGCCACATTCTCTCAGGACCTTGGGAAGGTCAGACTCTCCAGAGGCAGGTCCCCTCTGCAAGCATGGAAACATCTTTGAAAGTTGCAATAGTTAATCTGTGGTCCTGCTTGGCTTTTCCCTGTGTCATTTCAAGTGAACAGTCTATTATACAATTTAGATTTTTTTTTTTTAATTTTTTCCTTTCCCAAGAAGAGAGATCCCTCTAGTGGTTTGAGTGAGTCTCGATTTTTCAGTGAGCAAAGGAGAGCAGGGAGAGAGAGCATGTTTAATTCCTATGAGCTGTCGAGTTGATGAGCTGGGAGGAGAGAGGTGAGATGCAACAGTCAGACAAGTCAGACACAAAGAAGCATGCCTAATGGGATCCCTTTCTTTGTTATGCAGGCAGCAATCAAGGAATTTTATAGACCTGTAGAGCCCTGTTAGATCCTTGCCACTGATCTATTAGGATGTTTCTGATATCATTTATGATTTATCGCTTCCTCAATCCCATTTCAGCTCACCTCTCTCTTATCTGCACTGTTTGGGGAATATGGGAATTCCTCTCATATAATTGCCAAGTCCGCATACAGCATCCTGCGCATAATTCTAGATGGAAGTCGGTGAGGATTAAGAGTTGGTTATCATTCTTATTTTTGTGTTAAAAGAAATAGTCAAGAAAACCCATGTTCATTTCCAGTTTTGTGGTTTTTAGTTCATTAGGATGAGAGGAGAGGGTGATGGGGTCATTTTCTCTCCCTTCAATTCTGATGAAATAGCTGGAGAGATTAAAAAAAATCATTCTGCAGAGTCAAAACCAATTAAAAGAGGAATGCCAGCAACCTGCAATGATGCACATTTAAAAAAAATGATGCCTGAGATTTAATTGGATAAATAAAATCAGTTCATCTTTGAATAATATTTGAACCAATTATTTCACTGCAGACATTTTAGCAAAGTTGCTGCCATGTTTGGCATTCAGTCTTCAAATGGTCACTTGGTTTAGCCCAAGCAAGCACTTCTGTCTCCTGCAACTACACGTCCCCTTCACAGTGGCCAAGGGGAAGATCTTAGAATGAGTGACAGATCCACAGTTCTGGTCCGCTGGTTCCTGAAGTGACCCAGGCAAACAGAAAAGAAAAATCTCCCATGTCCGTGGGACCTTTGTGTAACAGCGGAGCTGCCTCAAGTGTCCCAGATAAAGAGAGTAAGCATTGTTCATGCAAATTATCACTTATCTAAAAACTATAGTCATCGGTTACAGAGCATTGTTTGGATGCTGTGGCAATAAATCATCTTTGTGAGTTAATGTGTTGAAACGTATATTGTCCTTCCATATAAGCAATCAACAGCAATGCTGGGGTTTTTTGTTTTTTGTTTTTTGTTTTTTTTTGTTCGACAGCAAACTCCTGGTCCCTGGGAAATTTAGAGAGCAAAATATGTCAATGTCACAGTATGTGTTTCAGAAATTCCCATTTCTCCTTCTTCAGTTCATGTTGAATGAATAAACGGCAGGCAGACACAAAGAAGCAAACTGGCTTAATTCCCAAACCAGGTAACCTGGGATTACATTAGTTGGAGGATGAATATGAAGCTACAAAGGCCACTACATGATGTCCAAATTTTATATTTTAGCTACATTACAAATTAATCCCAGGGACGCCTGGGTGGCTCAGTCGGTTAAGCATCTGCCTTCAGCTCAGGTCATGATCTCAGGGTCCTGGGATCAAGCCCTGCATCGGGCTCCCTGCTCAGCAGGGAGTCTGCTTCTCCCTCTCCTTCTGCCCCTCCCCACTGCTCCTGCTCTCTCACTCTCTCTGACAAATTAAATAAATAAAATCTTTAAAAAAAGGCAAATAAAACCCAAATCAATCGTATAGCCCACCCTGATGATTCAACCTTCTTTTTGAAGCATTATTATCTGATACATTTGCTTTGTCCCCATTATTTTAGTCATAAAATATCCACCTCATAATAAAATGTTCAATACCCTCAAAGTCCACAGGGGAAAACTGACACATGAGGTTCCCAAACAAGAGGCTAGATGGGTTCTATGAGTCTTCTCCATTCTAGGAGAAGGATGGTGATACTATGAGGAGGTCACAAGCTTCAGTATCATTTATTTATTTAACAAACAATATTGAGCACTCGTAACGATTCATACTCTGTCAACTTAGCAGAGGTGGAACAGCATTTCCCAGAATTCTCCTCACTGTATATACAATTTCAAGGTATTGTGAGCCACAAGTGACATTTGGATAATACCTGAGAGATGGAAGTGAAACAGCAGCTTTTTTTTTTTTTTTTTTTAAATACTTGGAAGATCTCTGCAGGTTCTCTACTAGGCACTACTGAAACTCACACCCACTGTGCAGGCACTGGCTTACTGTGAAGCTGTGGGGCAGATCCCAGCCTGCCCCTCCTCCTGCTCCCATCAGCTATCCCTTTCCACTTTCCCTACTCCTGTAATGGGTGAATGTATAGTTCTGTGACAAAGGGCTCAAGTTTCCATTACAGGTCACCCGCAATATCAAAATCGGAGTCTGACACGGGTTTGAGTCCATTCTTATGAGCTCCAGCCTCAAACTCATGGGTTCCAGCGTGTCCTTGCTCTTTACCGCTTCACCTCCTTCTTTTCTTCCCAGGTGCCTGCCTTTCTAATTCCGACATAAAGACAACAGACGTTGATAGCCTATTTAACTAGCTCCCACAATTCCATAGGTCAACTCTCTATAATAAAGTCCTTATTCTATATCACTCCTATAGTTCTGTTCCTCTCTGAACCCTGATGGTATAGTGCTTACTGTGAACATACCACTACAACTGGTAATAGGGGATTTTAAAAATGAATAAGTCTATCTAGTAAAGAAGACTATTAGTTTTCTAGGGCTTCCATAACAAAATACCACAGGCTAAGCAGCTTAAGCAACAGAAATTTATTTTATTACAGTTCTGGAGGCTAGAAGTCCAAGATCAAGGTGTCAGCAGGCTTAGTTTCTCCTGAGGCCTTTCTCCTTGGCTTGTAGATGGCTGTCTTCTTGCTCTGTCTTCATCTGGCCTTTCCCTTGTGCATGTGCTTCTCTGGTATATCTTTCTCTTCTTACAGGCCACCAGTCCTATTGGATTAGGCCCTCACTCTTATGACCTCATTAACCTTAATTACCTCTTGAAAGGCCCTAGTTCCAAATACAGTCACATTGGGGGTTAGGGTTCAATAGATGAATTTGTGGGGAACACAATTCAGTCCATAACCAAGAAATAAGTACACCGGAAATTGTTATTCCATGTGAAAAATGCTAGGTGGAATTCTAGAATGCCAAGGAAAGCCACAAGATGGGTATATAACACAGTTCTGGGATTGTGGGTTCAGAGATAGGATGATTATATAATGTATCACCCAAAATGGGACACTTACGAACATGGAAGTGTGCCCTAAAGATAAACAGACACTGATTGATCTTCATCAATAGCTGCTAAAGCCACAAAAGAACTGTCCTGGGAAACCAGGAGCCATAGACATTCTGTTCAGAGAAGACCTCAGGGTGGAAATAACATCTAAGGCAGGACCTACAGAGGAGTAGAAGTCAAGGAGACGAAGACGAGCAGGCGGGCTGTATACTCTAGGTGCTCAGGCAGAAAGAACATAATGAGCAAAAAACAAAAAGCTGGAGACACAGTGGCATTTTAGAGGAACTACCAGAGATTCCACATGGCTGAAGTTTAGCAAGGGCAGGGAACCAGATAAGAAGCAAGGTAAGCAGGATTCACAGGCTAAAGGGACACTTTGAGTCTGGACTTGGTTTGAAGGCAGGTGTGGGCCATTACAAGTTTCAATCATGGCATAATCTGATTTACATTTTAGAAAGATCTCTCAGAAATTAGATCAAGACATGGTAGCTGTAACTGATAACACAGTCTTATACAATTGAAATCTGCTAAGAAATTAGAACTTAAGAGTTCTCACACACACACAAAAAGATAAATATGGGAAGTGATGGATGTGTTAAGTAACTGGGTGGGAGAAATCCTTTCACAACGTTCATGTATATCAAATTACCACGATGTACACTGTAAATATCTTACTGTTTCATTTGTCAATGATACCTTAATCAAGCTGAAATTTTTAAAAAAGAGAGAAATTAGATCAAGACAACAGATTCCTTCAGTTTCTGACTTTTTACCTTAGATACCTCTTTTCCCCCATGGGCAAAAGTATACTGTTTTAAAGACCAAATAAGTAACAGCTTTGGGAAACAATAAGAAATTCCATCTATAAAACAGAAATATGAAGGATCTGCAAAAAAACAGAAATCAAACAGGATCAGATAGACAAAGGAATTATAGTCAAGTGCACGAATCCCCAGCACCTGGAGCAAATAAGGAGCCAAGTTCAAAAGGCTCTCACTTCCCAAAAAGGGGGCAACTTAAGTGTCAATAACAATAGTAACTATAATTGAAACTTATTGTAAATAAGTTTCAGCCTGTAAGCCTATAATGATATTGTAATAAAACTAATTGGTTATGGGCGCCTGGGTGTCTCAGTTGGTTAAGCGACTGCCTTCGGCTCAGGTCATGATCCTGCAGTCCCGGGATTGAGTCCCACATCGGGCTCCCTGCTAGGCGGGGAGTCTGCTTCTCCCTCTGACCCTCCCCCCCTCCCATGCTCTCTCTCTCATTCTCTCTCTCTCTCAAATAAATAAATAAATAAAATCTTAAAAAAAAAAAAACTAATTGGTTACCAGTCAAGTGTATCAGTGAATTATTTTTAAAACTGTTAAATAAAGAATCAAGCTTTTTCTTTGCCTTTCCTATATGAACTGTACCAAAGAGTAACAAATACTAGATGAGGGAAAGTTTCTCTTTATAGAAATACTCCAGTAATAAATGAGGAATGAATGATTTAATTAGTGCATCACCATTTGAGGTAATGGAGGTAGGCATTGATCAGCAATAGCTGCTAAAGCCACAAAAGAAAAGCAACTAGACTTTAAATGCTTCCTAATGGAACATAAAACCACCTGTGAATTCATTCTGCTAAAAGAAAAAAAAAAGTTGAACTTGAATCCAATCAAACCTCCAGAATAATTACTAATGTATAGGAAATTTAAAACAACACAAGTTACAAACAGCAAAATTGACCTACATTTAAAAAGAAATGGAAAAAAAGACTGTAGATTGGAAAAGTATTCTGGGACGTATCCATCAATTGCAATGTGTAGATTTTATTTATATCCTGATTTAAGGAAGTAAAGGGTAAGTCACAATTGTGATAGATATGCCCTCACTGCAAATCCAAACACTGACAGACTATGTGATCACTAAATATTTTGAGTGCAGGGAATTTATGAGGCGATACTTCTAGGGAGTGGTTGCATACATAAGTCCAAAGCTCTTGAGACACATCTGGACTAGGGATATAAATGTGGGAATTGGAATCATCTAGAGATTCTCGCTTCACGGATGGAAGCTGGTGAGATACTAAGCTGTGTATAGAGTTCCTCATCCTCCGCACTATTGAGATTTGGGGACAGTGAATTCATTGTGGAAGGCTGTGTTGTCCACTGCAGGAAGTTGCAGTTGTCCCTGCATGGGCTCTACCCAACTAGACGCCCCTAGAATTCTCCCACCCAGTTGTCACAAGTGGAAGTGTCTCCAGACATTACCCCAAATTTCCCTTGTTAGCATCACTAACGTAGAGTGAACAGAGAAGAGGGAGGAGAATGAGACCCTGGGGTTGAACCAACACTGCATCTGTGAAGCCCCTAACGCTCCCCCAGAAGTGGAATGTGAACGTCCACCTTCACCCTCTCCTGAACCCTCCGCACAAAGCTGCTTTCAAGTAAGAGAGGCAAGTAAATAACCTCAAATGACAAACATGAGATACCGTTCTCTCTAGAGTCTAAAATGAGAGCCCACACGTGCACTTCCCAGAGCGCTCTCTTAATTGAAGAGACAACACAGATTCCCCAAAGCTCTTTGGATCAAAAACTAAAGAAAAATGCATGCTGGGGGTGAATGAAAAAGATTTGCCCAGGAGAATGTCATTCTGCCAGAAAGGAGGCTGCATTTCCTACTTAGGCTTTGAGAAAAGTGTCTGAAGTTTAATGCTTTACCTCTGCTTACCCTACATGATTTCCTTTTTATTTATTAGGAGTTGTTAACTCTTTACTAACAACTTTACTGAGATATAATTCACACATTGTATAATTCAACCATTTCAAGTGGACAATGCAATGGGTTTTAGCCTATTCACAGATGTGTGAAACCATCACTGTAGCAACTTTAGAAGATTTTTATCACCACAAAGAGAAATTCCATACCACTTAGCCATCACCCCCCAAGCCCCCATTCCCTTAATCTTAAGCAACTATTTTCTGGTTTTGATTTCACTAATCTATTTTCTGTTTTTATAGATTTGCCTATGCTGGATATTTCATATAAATGGAATCATGTAGCCGTCCTGTTTCTGGTTTCTTTCACTTATGAAATTATGAAAAATACAATATTTTCAAGGTTCATCTACATTGCAGCTTATATCAGAATTTCATTCATTCCCTTTTAAGACAGAATAATATGGATAAATATAACATATAATAATATGTATGAATATAACATATTTTGCGTGTCCAGTTCATCAGCTGATGGACATTTGGGTTGTTTCCACCTTTTGGCTATTGTGAATAACGCTGCTATAAACATTTGTGTACAAGTTTTTGTGTGAGCACCTGTTTTCAGTTCTTTGTGGTATATGCCTAAGAGTAGAATTGCTGAGTCATCTGAGGATCAGCCAAACCGATTTTTACAGTAGCACAGGCATTAACCCTTACTCAAGAAAACAATTTTAGAAAGTAGGATAATGCTATTTCACACTCCGAAACAGGACACCCCTGCTCAGTTTGGTTGAGTACCTAAGTCGAGTCTCCAAAGAGAAGAAATGGTAGGTGTGTTAATACAGACAAGCAGTCATTTGGAAAGATTCTGCACTTATGACATTTTCTTTATTAAAGGGTTTGTAGACTGACCTCATCAGCAAAACATTGCCTAAAACCTTGTTTCCATGGAGAAATGCAATCTGAGTTAAAATCAGAGTTCTAGAAAAATGCATTTTTCTGGTCTCACATATCACCTGGGGCCACTCAACCAGTAAGTCTCACCTTCCCTGTCTCACCAGCAGCTTCAAGGGACTCTAGCAATCTGGAATTGTAAGCCTGACTAGGTAGATGGGATCCTTCTTTCTTCCTTTTCTTCTCAATCTAACAGGCTCTGGCTACTCACCAAACGTATCTTTGGAAGTTTATACACATACATCTAATCCTGGATGATTTCCACTTCTTTCCTCTGCTTCTTGCATGGGATCACAGACCCTGCATACATTAGAGATAGTCATCAGGCAAGTGTTCAATAATCAGGGAGCATCCTGATTCCAGGTAAATCTCTTAACTTGAGGTTATTCTAGTGTGGAAATCAACCAAATATAAAAAGGAAAGTAATGTCTTCAACTAAAGCAACAACAGCTAGAGTGATCCAAGAACTCAAGGCCAAGGATTCGTAGTACAGTGAAATCATAAATAAAATAATGGCCTTGAGTTTGTAAAAATCAAAAATAGATAGTGAGGTGAAATGCAAAGTAGGTCAGGGTATATGGATTAAGACAGAGGCTCTGAATCCTAGGGTGCCAGTGGGTGGTGTCACTCTCAGATGGTTCCCCCAAATCCCAGTCCCCGGTTTATATGTTTTATGTATTTCCTCCTCCTGAAGTACAGACCGAATCATATCAATCTGATTATGAGGTTACATTATATGACAAAGGTGAAAGGATTTTACAGATATAATTAAGGTTCTTAATCAGTTGGCTTTGGGTTGATTAAAAGGGAAATTATCCTGGGTGGGCCTGACCTAATCAAGTGAACCCTTAAGGCTGGCCTTCAAGCAGGAAGTTGCCATGTTGTGGGAAGGCCTATGAAAGGAGCCCTCTGGCCTGTGGAAAGCATCCTCTAGGAGCTGAGAGTAATCCCCAGCCAACAGCTTGCCAGAAAATGGGGACCTGAGTTATACAGCTGCAAGAAGATGAATTCTGCCAACAACCAGAGGAAGCTTGGAAGTCAATTTCCCTAGTTGAGCTCCCAGATAAGGGTGCCAAGACCTTAATTTCACCCATGTGAAATGCTGAGCAGGGAACCCAACTAATACATGCCAGATTCCGACCCTCGGGAACAGGGAGATAATAAAATAATGTTGCAGGATGCCATGTTTGTGGCAATTTGTTATGCAGCAGTAGAAAATGAATACACTGCCAAAGGCCACAGCATATGGTTCGTGCACCCTTTGTGCCCTAGGAGATCCTAGTGGCTTTGAAACACTGGGCAGGACCTGCCATATTCTTGCTATTCTATTTGCCTTTGGTGCGGTTATCCTTGACTTAGGCTTCATGTCTAAATAGCTCTTTGTCTACCTATCTTGTATGCACACCTTCTATAATTAAATGTGATAAATGTTTTCTGTTCCCATCTTGACGATGATGCAATGATCTATACAAAGGATTTGCATGTTAATTTGTTTTGTCCTCTAAGGTAGAGTTCTAAACCCCAAAGCCTTGCAAATGCTTTTCTGCTTTGAATCCCAAGTTGCACTTATAAACGGAACTAGAAGTAGAAGAAATTAGAGACTGGCTACGGTGAGATTTGAAGTTCCTAGGGGAGTGGTAAACCTAACAGAAAACCTGCAGTTTGTCTGCATAATCACACAGATCGTTTAGATGTGGGTGTTATTGTTTAGTTAGCCCAGAATCATACAGAGGCCTTAAGCAATTTTATTTTGGTGATTTCAGAGTACAGAGTGGTATCTATCCGTGTCATCTGATGGCGGCCAGAATCAAAATACATTGCAAGATAGATTCACAACCCTCTATTTCACTGCAGTGCCATCACCAAATCTCCCCCATTTCATCCAAAGACAGACGGACAACAAATGTCCTTCTGTTATTGGTACACAGCTCAAACTGAATGGGATTTATCGGGATTTTACATCTAATCCCTCTTCTTAAGGGACTCTGGCTGTTAGCTTTGGCAGGGAAGAGAAGGGGAACCAGATGCTTGAATGCTGGAGGGCAGAGTTCTTAAGTTAAAAAACTTTTTTAATGACTTCCGTTTTCTTGTACTTGCAGGTGCCAATCTAAGCGTGAGCACTTCCGATCAATATCAGTAGGTTTGAACTATGAATTAACCTCAATAGCCAAGCCCTCCCCCTCCAGATAAACCCAAAATGTGCCAACTAAATCTTTTTTTTTTTTTAATTTTATTTATTTATTCATGAGAGACAGAGAGAGAGAGGCAGAGGGAGAAGCAGGCTCCCAAGGAGCAGGGAGCCCGATGTGGGACTCGATCCCAGGACCCCGGGATCATGACCCGAGCCGAAGGCAGACGCCTAACCATCTGAGCCACCCAGGCGCCCCCCAACTAAATCTTTAGTAACAGGCATATCTGTGCTTTTTACCCTGGAGAATAAAGCAAGTATGAGAATTTCTGAATAACAGTGATAAAAAAAATGTATTCATGGAGTAGAACATTTTTATTTTAAAATTTCCGTAAAATGAATTCTCTCCTGGCATGGAATATCCGGCTTATGAACGTACTTGCAAAGCCTCCAGCTGTTCTCTTCATTTTCCCCCCATCACTTCCAACTAGCATCTTAAAAAGGCACAATAGGATTTTCCCAAATAATCACCAACACATGATGAAATTACTTCTCCAGATCTAAAAACTCCAGCAAAGAATTTGTAGGGGATTACTATCTCATTTTCTAATAGTGCCCTATTCAGATGTAGCTACAACCACGCTACAGTTAGAGCAATAACTTTTTGTTGCCACGCTTCGGGGGTTATCCAGTTATCTTAACAACTGTCATGAAATTCTAAAAGAAAAATTAATTTAAATCTGCTCTCCTAAAAAAAAAAAAAAACTAACATGTATTTTGTTATTCTTAGGAGCTGGAATGGGAGGAGTCCTCAAATCAGAAATAGAAAATAAGCTATCATAATTGCAAAGGGTCTGGCTGTTCTAGACTAAAGACAATGACTCCCAAACATGACTGTTCATAAAAATTGCTTGGAAAGAGGTTTAAAATGCATATTCCCAGGTCCACATCGTACCTTCCGAATCAGAATTTCTGAGGTGGGATTGAGGATCTGCATTCATAAAGAAATCTCCAGCTATTTCTGATGTAGCTAGACTGTAAATTGGAGTTTAGGAACCACAAAAATTAGGAGCTATATCAATACATCTCATTGATTTGATAGAGTGTTAATTATAGTGTAATCTTGATAACAAGCTATTCTAACTACTTAAAAAGAGAGACTTTGGGTCTGAATCCTTGCATTTAACTTCTCATTCTCCCAAGTTCCCAATGGGATGACCAGAGGAATTTGAAAATCCTGGAAAATTTGTATCAGCTCTGAATATCAGAAAAGGAAACCAAACTATTGTGGGAAAAGTCAAGGCATTTCTTGACTTTTCTTTTCTTTTTTTTTTTAATTTTATTTTATTATGTTCTGTTAGTCACCATATAGTACATCATTAGTTTTTGATGTAGTGTTCCATGATTCATTGTTTGCGTGTAACACCCAGGGCTCCATGCAGTATGTGGCCTCTTTAATACCCATCACCAGGCTGACCCATCCCCCACCCCCTCCCCTCTAGAACCCTCAGTTTGTTTCTCAGAGTCCATAGTCTCTCATGGTTCATCTCCCCCTCCGATTTCCCTTCCTTCTCCTAATGTCCTCCATGCTATTCCTTATGTTCCACAAATAAGTGAAATCATATGATAATTGACTTTCTCCACTTGACTTATTTCACTTAGCATAATCTCCTCCATTTCCATCCATGTTGATGCAAAATTTGGGTATTCATCCTCTCTGATGGCTGAGTAGTATTCCATTGTATATATGGACCACATCTTCTTTATGCATTCATCTGTTGAAGGGCATCTCGGCTCCTTCCACAGTTTGGCTCCAAAGACACAGACATAGTAAAAAGAAGGGGCCATATGCACCCCAATGTTCATAGCAGCGATGTCCACAAGTCAAGGCATTTCTACAAAATATATTGCAAGCAAGACTGGATTGGGAGATGTCTCAGTCACTGAGCAGGCTCTGAGGACTCAGCAGTCTCCCACTAGAGCTCCCTCCCTACTGGACGCTCAGTTCCTGCCCCCCACCCTCACCGCCCACCCCCCCTTTTCCTGCTGCTGCCTTCCAGCATGTCTCCTATCCAGAACCTCCACTCTTCTCACCCCTTTGCTGATGCAAGTAAGGGTGATGATCTGCTTCCTGCTGGCACTGAGGATTATATAGATATAAGAATTCAACAGAGAAACAGCAGGAAGACCCTTACTACCATCCAAGGTGTCGCTGATGTTTAAGATAAAAAGAAACTAGCGAAGGCGTTTAAGAAGAAATTGGTCTGCAGTGGTCCTGTAATGGAGCATCCAGAATATGGAGAAGTAATTCCACTGCGGCGTGGCCAGTGCAGGAACATATGCGAGTTCCTGGTAGAGACTAGACTGGCTAAGGACGACCAGCTGAAGGCTCATGGGTTTTAAGTGCTTTTGGCTCACTGAAGCTTAAGTGAGGATTTCCTTGCAGTGAGTAGAATTTCTGTTCTGTCCCTTGTCACAAGTTGTAAAACCTCACAGCTTGCATAATGTATCCATTTGGGAGTCTGCTTCTAACTTGGACTAGTGTAACTCCTTCATGCAGTAACTGAAAAGAGAAAGAAAAGAAAACAAAGACTGGATTGGGAGGATGGCTGGCCAACTCACAAATCACAAACCAACCCGAAGCACAGAGCAGCACGGGACCTGGAGTAAAAATGGGCATCAGGACAATGGTGGGTTTGGGAAGGAGGTTGCAAATCTAGAGCTAACAAGGATGAAATTAGTCTGCATAGTTGGCTCCCATGTTACCCTTGAACTAGAGAAGAGGGGCAGGGCCACAGCTGGCCTCTAAAGAGACAGGCTGTGCCAGTTAACCAACAGAGACATTATCCCAGCAAACAAAGAGGGAACAGACTCACTTTGGCATAAGGGCAAAACTCCCTGATGTGGCTGGCCCTGGCTTTCATTCACACCCTACACTGCACAGGGAATTACTCCATCCTTTGTCAATATAAAACTGCTGTAGAGCTAACTCCACCTTCTTTTTTTTCTCCTTCTTTCCTTCCTGTTTTTCTTCCTTTCTCTCTCTCTTCTTCCCTCTCTCTTCTCCTCCTTGTTCCCTCTTTCTTCTTGATTTAGACCAACACAGTCTTTGAAAGAAATCACACAAATCTCCAAATATGGACAAGTCTATAATCTCCTCCGCCATCTTGCTTATCCAGGCACTCCTTCATTCCCTACCCTAGCCAAGCATGCTTATTCCTAAGGATAAGCAAAGAAAAAATTATAATATAAAGATTAAGTAGTTTAGAAGAAGGCAATCAAACTGAGTAGGCAGAAAAAATATATGCCCTTCTAGAATGGCTTTGTTAGTGAAAGTTAGGAAAAACCATAGAAAATCTCTAATATGGATTTTCTAAAAGATTCCAGAAGACATTTTGTCTACTTAGTAAATAACATGAAGTTTTAAAAAAAGGTATAACCTGGGAGCAGGAAAATTTGCTTTGAGATGAAAAATATGACCATTAAGTTTTCTCATGCCATGGAATTCATGAACACAAGATGAGATTCTGTAGACTATGAGTCAAGGATGATAAGCTAGAGAAATTCTTCCAGAACCTCTAGGAAAAGTAGAAAATGTTGCCAGAAAAGTTTAAGCCTTTAGAAGACAGATCCAGGAAAGCTAAAATAAGTTTTATAAGAAGTCTAAAAGGAAAGAATTTAACAGATGGAGCAGCAAAAGTTAAAAAAGGAAGACAAAGAATGAGGGAGGGTGGCCAAAAGGTGCAAACCTCCAGTTATAAAATAAATAAGTCATAGCGATGAAATGTGCAACACTGTGACTATAGTTACTAATACCGTATTATTTATTTGTAAATTGTTAAGAGTAGATCTTACAAGTTCTCATCACAAGAAAACAAATTTATAACTACGTATGGTGACGGATGTTAAAAAGGATTAGTGTGGTGATCATTCTGAGCTATATGCATATATCAAATCATGATGTTTTCCACTTGAAACTAAAATAATGTTATTTGTCCAAAAAATGTAGATAAGAAGAAAAAGCAATAGAAAATAAAATTCATCCATGCTGAAGAAAGTCATGTGACTCCAAAGAGAATGGGCATATTCATTAAAACAGACTTAAATTTGATACAGCCTGATAAAATATTTAAATTTCAAGGCCAAAGAAAAAAATTTTACAAGCATCAACACAGTGGGGTGAAGATAAGTGATTTACAAAAGCAAAACGTAAACTTTCAAGTTGGCACTAAACTTTTCCTGCAATACTGAAGGGCAGAAGATCATGGAGCATTGTCTTCAGAGTTTAAGAAACCCATTCTCCTATCCAAGAATCCTATATCCAATCAAGTTGATGCATGGAGAAGAGAAAAGAAAAGATGAAGCATAATACTTATTCAGATTTCCAGAAAAATTACAAAAAGAAAGTGACAGCTGATGGAGATAAAAGTCAAGATCAGAAACCTAAGAAGGAAGGGGCGCCTGGGTGGCTCAGTCAGTTAAGCATCCAACTTTTGATCTCAGCTCAGTTCAACCCCTGGGCATGGAGCCTATTGCAGGGCTTGAACTCACAACCCTGAGAAAAAGAAATAAACCTAAGTAGAGAGAAGACAGTATATAAAAAGAGGTTGTGCTTTTAGAGTGGTTAGCATGTGTCAAGCAAAAGTTCTTTACATTTAGTAACCCAGTCAATACTTAAAAGGTAAAATCCATAATGAATTTGTAAAAGGTATAAATTTTATGTGCTATATATCATGACACTCCAAAAAAACAGCAAAATCTAGTGGAACAATGAAAAAAATGATAAATTATAATCATGGAAAGAAACATTTAAAAGTTTCTCAGTCTTCGGTCATTCAAGACAAAAGTTAAGCATATAAAACAATTGAATATTGTATTTATATGTTAATTTATTGGATAGCAAATTGTAAATTATAGTAATATAGAAATATGTAGGACAAATTGTATTTAGGGACACTGCCTACAGAGCTATACCCCATGGATTCTAAATGTGTTTCCCCCACTTAACTAGCTGGATTTTGGGGAAAATACTTGCAAACTTTCTGTCTCGGTTTCCTTATTAGAAAGTGAAGAATAGAATTGTTGTGATGATTAAATATATTTATACATATGAAATACTAATAATACTATAACAGCAGCAACTAATGATGGTATATATGGAATTTTGGACTTCACTAATAGAGAATGTTCTTCCTTTCAAAAGATATCCTAGGAATATTTACAAAAAATCACAATGCAATGTGCCACCAAAAACTCAATAAATTATTAAAGGTAGAAATTGTATGAACCACATATCTAAGCACAATAAAACTCTAGGTGTGAACGATAAACAAACAAAAAAATCAGTCTACAAGGAAATTTTAAAACCCATTCCTATATAACTCCTGAATAAAAGAAGAAATCAAAGTGCACTTTTAAATTCTCTAGAATATGACCCCATGATATGTCTGTACATCAAACCTGGGTGATCATGATAAAACAACAAAACATCTAGAATACAACAGCAAAGAACATCTTTGTGACTTTAGAATAAGCAAGATTTTTAAACAAGAAATAAAAGCACCTCTTCAAAGGGAAAAAAAAAGGTGATGCATTGGATGATATTAAGATTATAAAACTATGTTCATCAAAAAGATACCACTGAGCCAGTGAACAAAAACCTACAGAAGATACGATACGCGTATGTAACAAAGATCTCATATCCAGAGATAATAACTTTTAAAACTCAATAAGACCTAACAGTCACTTCACAAAAGAAGATACCTAAATAGCCAGTAAACTATGAAAAATACTAACTTTGCGAATCATCAGAAAAATGCAAATTAAAGTCACAATATGAGAACATTACACACTCACCAGAATGGCTAGAATTAAAAAGGACAGTCAATACTAAATTTTGGCAAGTATGTAGAGTAACCAAATATCCCAACCATTACTGGTGGAGATGAAACTAGTACAACCAGTTTGGAAAACTTGTTGGTAGTATCTACTAATGCTGAGTACATATATTCTGCATATATTCCCAATGAAAATGTATCTATATGTTCACCAACAGGCATCTACCAGAATGTTCAAAGCAGCACTATTTAAGAAACTCTATAATTAGAAATGACCAAAAAAACCCAGAAACAAACAGAAATGATCCACATGTCCATAAATAGTAGAATAGATGAGTACATTGGGATGAATTCACAGAATGGAATATTGTGGAGCAATGAGAGTGAATAAGTTATAACTACATATAATAATACAGCTGAAGCTCACAAATAATGTTGAGCCAAAGAAGTTACATAAAAAGACCACAAGCTGTATGTTTCCATTTATATAAAGTACAAAAAAAAGAAAAATTAATCTGTGCTATTCAAAGTTGAGATATTAGTTACTTCTGAGAGGACTGTAACTAGAAGAGGGAGTTCCGGGAAGCTGGGTATATTCGATTTCTTGATCGAATATAGGTTTGTTCAGTTGTGGCTGGTTACTGAATGTGTTCAGTTTGTAAGAACTCATTGAGCTTTGGGGTGCCTGGGTGGCTCAGTCGGTTAGGCATCTGCCTTTGCTCAGGTCATGGTCTCAGAGTCCTGGGATCGAGTCCTGCATCAGGGTCCCCGCTCAGTGGAGAGTCTGCTTCTCCCTCTGCGCCCCCCACTCATGTTGCTCGTGCTCTCTCACTCTCTCTCTCAAATAAATAAATAAAATCTTTAAAAAAAAAGTCATTGAGCTTTATGGCTACAGCATGAACACTTTTCTCTATGTACATTAACTATTCTTCAATAAAATATTTTAAAAATCTTATGGGATTAGGTCAAGAGTGTACTCAGGAAAATGCAGAGCATTTTATGCTTAACAAAAGAATACCACTGAAGAAGCTATAAAAATAACAACAAAATGAAACTAAGAAGTAGAAGCAGGAAAAGGGGAATTAATGGAGATTAAAAACCAGAATTTAATTAATTGCAAAATAGGAAGAGGCAAAATTGATAAATAAATCCAAGCACTAGTTCTTTGAAAAAACCAAAAGAGGACACCTGGGTGGCTTAGTCGTTAAGCATCTGCCCTCGGCTCAGGTCATGGTCCCAGGGTCCTGGGATCAAGACCCACATCGGGCTCCCTGCTCAACGGGAAGCCTGCTTCTCCCTCTCCCACTCCCCCTGCATGTGTTCCCTCTCTCGCTGTGTCTCTCTGTCAAATAAATAAATAAAATCTTAAAAAAAAAAGATAAATAAACAAAGTTCTGGAAATACTAAATGAGACCAAAAAAAAAAAAAAAAGGAAAAAGAGGCAAAACCCAAATTTAAACAAACCAAGGGAGAGAAAGGATATTATTACAGATCAGTTTTTCTCAGCTTTGGCACTATTTACATTTGGGCCAGGCAATTCCTTGTATAGGGGGCTATCTTCTGCACTGTAGGATGTTCAGCAGCTTCCCTGGAGTCTACCACCTAGATGCCAGTAGCATGAGCACCCCCAGCTATGACATTCAAAAGTGTCTCCATACAGTACCACGTCCCCTGCAGAAGCAGATCACCCCCAGTTGAGAAGCACCCGCCATAAATTGCATTGTGAAAGAATGTATAAATCCATGTTTAAAACATTAAACATGTGAATGAAAAAACTATTTGCTAGGAAAATACACATTGTGAAAAATTGATTGAAAATGTGGTAGAGGGACGCCTGGGTGACTCAGCCGGTTAAGCATCTGCCTTCAGCTCAGGTCATGATCCCAGCGTCCTGGGATCGAGTCCCACATTGGGCTCCTTGCTCATCGGGGAGCCTGCTTCTCCCTCTGCCTGCCACTCCCCCTGCTTGTGCTCTCTCTCTCTCGGACATATTAAATAAATAAAATCTTTTTTAAAAAAAGAAAGAAAATGTGGTAGAAAAGCTCAGTAAACAAATAACAAAGACATTGAAATTTTTATTAAAGCCACATTATCAAAAAATGCAAATTCTGCACTTTCTATGCTGCTACATTAATTTTGTCTATTCATTCCCGGGTAATTATTGTAACAGATGATTCCTTTTAAACTTCTAAGACTAGACCATTCTTCTCCTATCTAGAATGTTATAAAGAGGAGCAATAGAATAGAAATACAATGAAAGATACATATAGGATGCTCCTCTCTTCCAGGTATAGATAGGGCACCTCTCAAATGAAGTTTATGACCTATTTCAGGGAAGAAGGGCAAGATTGTGAGAGGTCACTGTGACCTAAGCCTCTGCCATTTTTCTCAAACTCGTTAAGCTTAAAATATTCAATATGCCAAGGTGCCACATTTTGGGGCAGTATGACCTGAACTCCATCAAACCATTCTGTTCAAACTTCTAAATAGCCTACCCATCTAAACTTTGAGTGAAGGGAATGAATGATCAAAGAGAGAAAAAAAAAGCAATACAGATATCCTGAAGCTAAAAATAAATCCTTGCAAGTGTGGAGTGTATAATCAAACTTACACACAAAAAGAGTTCCATTACTTCCTTCTCTTCCAATAAGCTTCTGTGAATTACATCCCAGCAAGCATGTGTATTCGGACTTATTCTTTAAAAGCAGGAAACCTGAGAGGGAGATGAACCATGAGAGACTCTGGACCCTGGGAACCAAACTGAGGGCTACAGAAGGGAGGGGGTTGGGGGGATGGGGTAACTGGGTGATGAGCATTAAGGAGGGCACGTGTGGTGATGAGCACTGGGTGTTATATGCAACTAATGAATAGTTGAACACTACATCAAAAACTAATGATGTACTATATGCTGACTAATTGACCATAATAATAAAAAATAAAATAAAAGCAGAAAACCTACTTCTCTACAAACACTGGTTTGTAGATTCATTTTCTTGACTAAAAGTCAGCTCCATAAGTTGTTGCAGGAGCTTAATAAACAAGCACGAAGGGAGAGCTCCCTGAGGACAACTGTGTCTTATTCAGTGGTATTTTCCAAGAGCTTCAGAAATATAGGCAGGCAAAATTGCCTGCATTTAATTGAGAATATATTCTCTTAAGACTAAGGGGCACGCAGTCTCTCAGTGTCCATCCACACAGCAAAACTGTGGGAAGAATAACAGACAGATCTCAAAATTGCTCATTGGAGGGTGTTTCGTGGTACATGAAAGGACAAGAGCCTAAAAATACACTCTCTCCTCTGAATGCTATTTGCCTCAGGTCAATAATATGCAGAAAATATGATCATAGGACAAATGGATATCAGTTTGCCTCCAACCACAGCAAAAAAGGAAAAGAGATCGGTATGACTTTTGTCAAAAAAACCATTCTCGGTTAAGACACATTGTTTCTCGGAGGCTTTCTTCGGTTCCTCCTGCAGTTGTTCCTATTATATTCTAGCAACTATTTAGATTGAGATGCTCTAAAGGGAGAGAATGTGTATAGGAAACATGGCCCTTATGATTTGTTAGCTTATTAAAAGAATTGTATTTCCTGTGAGTGAATCACTCTGCTAGATGCTTTACCTATTATACCCAATGTAACCTTTATTTTCTAAGATTTTATTTATTTATTTGAGAGAGAGAGAGAGAGCAGGAGAGACAGCAAGCAGTGGGGAGGAGCAGAGGGAGAGGGAGAAGCAGACTCCATGTTGAGCAGGGAGCCCGACCTAGGGCTCGATCCCAGGACCCCAGGATCATGACCTGAGCCGAAGGCAGCCGCCTACCCGACTGAGCCACCCAGGTGCCCCCCACAATGTAACCTTTAAATAATCCTTCTGAGGGACACCTAGGTGGCTCTTTATAAAACATGGTCAAACTTGGTATTGTTCCCCACATCTCCCCACCTCCTCACCCACTCCCATTCCAATAAGAATTCCAAAGTATGAAAATACTTTGCCTTATTCCTTCCATGTCCCAGGTGACCAAGCCTGAAGCAAGTCCAACCAAGAGCAGCTTGGTATAGTGAAAAGCTCTATGCCCCCTCAAAATTATATGATCAGAGTTCCTTCCACCCCAGACTCTAACTGGATGTGTAAACTGTGCCCAATTGCCCAGTATTTTTGACCTCACATTTCTCATCTATAAATGAGAAGGTGAACCATCCAGTTCCATAAGATATTATAGTTTGACTTATAATTGAATTTCTATGTGAGTAGGTATATTTTGTGAGTTTCTTTAAATTAGCATTTAATCAGTAAATTGCAAAGTAGAGACAGTGCCCACAACCTTAAAAAAAGAAATCATAGTCTCTCAACTACACTCTAATGTCATTTGGATTATGGTCCCCCCAAATCCCTTTTTTTTTTAAGGAATGCCATTATTTTTTAAAAGCCCTCATTAACATGATTTATTTATGATTTGGCATTTAAAATGCACTGTTCCTATATTGAAATTCCTTAACTCAAAGCCTACCAAGAGAACACCCTTCAGATGTTCCAAGTAGAGCAGCACTTTAGCTATCCGACAATAATAAATCGGGCATGACAGAGAGTGCTGACCATGGTGCATTTCATGGTGAGAATGGTAAGGACTTAACAGCTTCCCATTAAATTAATGAGAAACCCCAGCCTTCTTCGCCAGCGGGAGTGAGCAAGATAATGGAGACATCTGAACACCTTTCTACCACCCTGGGGATGAAAGGCAAGATCGAAAGGACAACTAATTCAGTTAAGTGTTTGGCTTTCCATACAGTTTATCCCCCAAATCAGGCTGTTACACCATTATTCCCTCAGGTTAGTTTTCAAAATCAGCAGCCATTGAAATAGCCTTTTACAGGTATTTTAGGTGGTGTGCACCCTTGTTCCCCGAATAAATAGGAAATGAAAAGACTGGGAATCCCTCCGGATCTCTCACACTGTCCAATGAAAGCATCCCTTTAATTTGGATTCATCTTTGGGTTATGGTCTGCTTGCTTTTGCCACCTGCAACTCTTCTCTGTAAAGGAAGGGGTCGAAATTAAAGATAAATAAATGAACTGGAATCTAACTGTGGGCTTTTCTTGAGGCAGAGAGCAAAAATCGAAGACATATTGGATTAGGAATTAGGCAAGTTTTCTTCTCACAGCCTATGCAGCAACCAGGAATGACTCGTTCAATCTTTCAAGGCCTCAGTCTCATTGCTGGTAAAAGGACTGGTTTGACAATATGATGGGCAGGTTTTTCCAACATTTTGAAATACACTGCCTCTTTGAAAATGAAGAGAGAGGTGGCGGATGAGTAGGGAGCTCATACTGTTGTTGAAAACAAATATTCCATGATTGACCTTTTCTTGGTCACAGATCCTCTTCTGGAAGTGGGAATAGTAGTCTAGCCTATCTATTTTCCTATTGAACACAAATTCTAATCCACGAAGTTTCCCTTTGTGTACTGGAGAGTAGACACAGAACGTTCTTCACGTTGCCACTATTAGTAGTCTTTGCCATGACTTGTAATACTTGTTTAGTCAACATTGATCAACTAGTCTGGATACAATTTGTTCGTTGTTTGACGTACTTTAGTCCATAATTCTCTTGACCCCCTTGAAAAAATCCTTACCCATCACCTTGGAAGAGTTTATTTCTTATAATCTTTTTAAACATAGTTCACATAGTGACCATATTTCCATTTTTTAAAAGATTTATTTATTTGAGAGAGACAGAGAGACGGCGAGAGAGCGAGAAGAGCAGGGGGAGGGGCAGAGGGAGAGGGAAAAGCAGACTCCCCGCTGAGAAGGGAGCCTGATGCTCAATCCCAGAACCCCGAGATCATGACCTGAGCCGAAGGCAGACACTTAACCGACTGAGCCACCCAAGAGCCTCTGTATTTCCATTTAATAGATTAACACTCTCTGTCTTTTCTAATTCCTTAGACTGCCTTGTCTTGTCATGTCCATACCCATGAACATCTTATGGAAGGAGGTTTCAAGAGAGCTATTAAACATTGAAGATAACTTATAGGTTTGGATAAAATTTTTAAATTATGAAAACCTGCCACACTAACATTTCCATGAGGAAATATACAGGGGCTTGCTTGACCTGTATGTTCTATAGACTTCTCAGAGATCTCAAGCCCTGGGAAAATAAATCAAAATTTAATATGCAAAGTTTCTTTGCAGGTTTTTATAAAAGTCTGCAAAGAAGAAAAATAGCAACCTTGAATGCCTACTATTTGTCAAGCACTTTACGTGCATTAGCTTGTTTTCTCTCATATTAGCCTTAAAAGTGTTATGAGCTCTGATATACAAATAAACTGAGACTAAGTAATGCTAAGTAATGCATGCATGGTCTTATAGCTCATAAGCAGCAGAATCAGTATTCCAACTCTGGTCTTTATGGCTCTGAAAATGATGTTCTTCCACTGTGCATCACTGCTTCTCTCGCAAAAACCTGTCTGATATTTCCCTTCTCTCTGTCCTTCGAACTTGTCTTTCTCTCTCCCTCTTTAAGCTCAAGGTGAAGGCTTTTTAGTTCAACTCTTTCCCACTCGCCAAGATTCTGAATCTAATAATAAAATATTTTATTATTAAAGCTAGCATTTATTAAGAACTCTGTGGCCTAAGCCCTTAATAAACATCCTCTTATTTAATACATAATAGGGGCAGATGCTTTAATAGGTGTTTACAGATTTGAGAACAAAGGTTTAAGGAGACGTAGCAATTTGCCTAAAATAAAATTGTTGGTTGTTTCTAAAGAAGAACATCAATTTCTATCTGTCTAATTATAAAGCTTGTATTCTTGGCCACTATGAAGAAATCTAGGACCAAGGAAGAAAATATATGGTAAAACTTCTTTTATTTCAATTAGGAAGGATTTAATTATATTAAATTCATACCTTTTTTTAAAAAAAAGATTTGGTTGTTGATCTTTACTCTAAAAAATCCCTTTAACTTCTTACTTTTCAAGAAACTACTTGTTCTGCCCCTAGGAAAAACAAAAACAAAGGAACCAAACCCAACAAAATGCTACTGAAATTATGATAAACCACTGCCATCCAGTGGCCACTGAGGGAAACACATTGCAAATATTTCACGGCCGCAGATGACCATTAGTGCAATTATTTAAAGATTTTATTTATTTATTTGACAGAGAGAGAGAGAGTGAAAGCAGGAACACAAGCAGGGGGAGTGGGAGAAGGAGAAGCAGGCTTCCCGCTGAGCAGGGAGCCCGATGCGGGGCTCGATCCCAGGACCCTGGGATCATGACCTGAGCAGAAGGCAGACGCTTAACGACTGAGACACCCAGGCACCCCCATTAGTGCAATTATTTAAATATGAAATGGCATGTTGAGATTGAAGGGAAATGTTTAGTAGTGAACATTTTTATGATTTTATTACTTATCCTGGACCTGAGCCATCTCAAAGTGAATAAACTGAGCCTGTGTGTGTCATGATATAAATGTTGGTGTTAGAGGCCTTTAAACAATTTAAAAACACGAATAAAAGAAAATGAACACACCTATGCAATTGTGAATTTCTCTTTGAATTTTGCAAACTTTTGGATTCAACACAATTTTTTTTAGCATATATGTTTCAAAATCATTTTTGAAATCACCTGTGTGAATGCAATGCTGAACTTGGTGATCGATGTACGCACTGAGCAAAACCAGCTGGTTGGCTGTTCTTGGAGCATAGATGCTACTGTTGGATGCAGCCTCTTGAATTTTTTACTACATGTAGATTAATGTGCACACTTCACCTCTCATTATTTGCTGACTTTTGTTTGTATGCTTTGTTCACATTTTTTTTTATTTGTTGGTTTATTTAAGCCATTAGTGACAAGACATCTATCCATAATGAAGGGCAAAACCCAGAGCTTTTGGATCCAACTATGTTTAAAATCATGAGTCAGAGGAACATTTGATTACTCATTTAGCAAATATTCATTGAGTTGTGGTGAGGTGCTCCATATACAGTCAATGCTGTATGTTCTTGCCTTCCAAGTAATTACTGTGCGTTACAGGAAACAGAAACACAGATACAACGCAACATTTGCAATGTGAGGAATAGACATCTAACACTGTCTCCCTATTCACCAGTGTCTCAAGAGGCCAGCCAGTGCCTCACGGGTGGTGAAGACCGGGTTATTGCCGGATGAATGAATGGCGTATATAAGTATAATTGAAATAAGACCTAAGCACACACTGAGAGGCCGCAAGAGGCTGTCTGGAGGAAGAAACTGGGCTGAGGTGTGATTCGGTAAAAGTAGTCCACAGAGTGGGGTGGAGCAATGTGTTTTAGACAGACATCAGGGGGCGGGTGGAAAGGTCTGGAGAGGACCACAGAGTTATTTAATTCAAATCATTTGAAAAGTCAGGAAGCTACAGATAAGCGACTTGCTAAAAGTCATATGATGGGCAGTGGCACAACCAAGTTCACGTGGGTCTTTGGATTCCCTCTCTAATCTATTTTGATTTATACCAGTGCGACCATGAGGGAACTTCTCTGGGGGAAAGAAGGAATGAGCTTCATGTGGGACGGTAGTGAAAAAGGAAATAAAGGAGCTAAGGAGAAAGACACGTCGAGGGAAGAATCTGCAGCATTCAACTAATGACTAGACACCGAGGGACACTGAGGGACACTGAGGATGCTCAGCTTACAGAAGACGAAGAAATGAGGAGAAGCAAAAGTGAACCTTCAGCTGAGCCTTAAGAGCAATTTGTCTGTGAGCTACACACCCGTTCGTGAATGCTACTACTGTTAATGAGAATGAGAACCATGCAGGAGAGGAACAGACGCAGAGGGCAGTATTGCCGAATGGTTGAGAAAGAACCTCTGAGGCATAATACAGTAGGCAGAGTTTGCTCAAAACACACTTATTGAGGGCCTAGACACACCGCCACTCTCAGAGAGCCAAAGAAAATGGAAAGAAATGATTCCTTCTTTTAAGTAACTTATATTCAGTTTGAAGATTAAAAAAAAAAAAAAAAAACATGCAGAAATGGGCTATTTAAAAAAAAAAATCCCAGGGCAGCAGTGGCACAATGGGGAGATATCATGGTGCATACGCCTTGGCCTTAATCTAAAGAAGTTCATGTTCTAGTTCCAGCTCTGCGGCCCACAAAGCTGCCGGCCCAGGCTGCTATGAACTCTGCTGGATGTGCTGGTTGTCTCACATTTGTGTAGTTGTCCTGAAAATTTCTGGCTAAGGAAAGTGAAATAGCTTGAGTAAAACAGGTCTTTTTAAAATTCTCACAAAATAGGGGTGCCTGGGTGGCTCAGTCATTCAGCATCTGCCTTCAGCTCAGGTCATGATCCCAGGGTCCTGGGATGGAGCCCCACATCTGGCTCCCTGCTTGGTGGGAAGCCTGCTTCTCTCTCTCCCACTCCCCCTGCTTGTGTTCCCTCTCTCGCTGTGTCTCTCTCTGTCAGATAAATAAATAAAATCTTTTTAAAAAAAATGCTCACAAAATAGCCAATTTGGCAAATGGGAGGGCTGCCATCACTTGATCTCTCTGAGCGTTGTATTCTTTGCCTCTACAATGAATGGGTTGGTCTTTCAATGACCCCTGTCAGTCTTCTTCCTACTTAATAGGTTAATATTGTCCGGATGCTTCCCTTAGCTGTTGGGAGGAGGTAAATGGGGAAAAAGATCAACATGCTTTTTGTGGCCCCACTGATCAGGCTGAATGTGGGTCTCGGAAGCCTGCTGCCTCGGTCAGCTGAGGTCACTTGTGCATCGGCACTGACCTCTCACAGCTGGCCTGTCCCTTGAGCCCTGTTGGTTGGTTAAGCAAAGCACTGCAGAGGCTGGTCCACCCTTTACAGCTCCTCCTCCTTAATCGTGACTGGTAAGTAGCATCCATATCCTGATTGGTGACTTGGCTTTTTCTCTGGCATGGCTGGACTGCTATTCCTAAAGAAACTATTCAGGGAAGACACTAACCTTCTTTGCAAACTTGAGTTTAAAGAAGATGGAAAGTGAGTGGAGTTAGGCCTTGCAGAAACTCTTCGCCTCAGACTGGTTGCCAGAATAGCTTGTTCACAGATGGCATTAGGAGCTCTTCTTGGCTGAAGGTAAGGAATTTTTAGAAAAAAAAAAAAAAAAATTGATAGGGGAGCCTGGGTGGCTCAGGCGGTTAAGGTTCTGAATCGGTTTCAGCTCGGGTCATGATCTCATGGGCCGTGGGATCAAGCCTCACATCGGGCTCTGTGCTCAGCTGGGAGTCTGTTTGAGATTCTTACCTACTCACACGTGCTCTCTCCTCTCTCTCTCTCTCAAATAAATTAAAAAAAAAAAAAGAAATTAAAAAAATTGGTAGAGATACTAGGGATAGGCCAAAGAGTTAAGTTTTATTTAATGTACAGTTTAGATCTTCAGTAGATATTTTTAGTAATGTCTAAGGGATTTTGTAGTGATCACACACCCTTATGTAAGATGGGGTATGCAAGATGCACTGAAATGTCAAAATGCTAACAACCAGTGGGAGGTTTTTGCTCTGAAGAAGTTTTACAATATGATAGTCAGTGACACTTCTGAACATTAAGGGGCCCTCCACACAATAAGTAGTAAGCCAGGCTGATGAGTTCATGAAGTCAAGAATTCACAATAACTCCAAGATTATAACTCTGAACACCTATAAATGAAGGTCTGACTAATAGAAATATGGAGGCTCTTTTAAAAATGACGGTAATTATCTAAGTTCCAGACTTAGAAAGTTTCAGGTGAGAGACTAACAATATCCTGTCCTGGAATCTGAGCTCAGGCAGGGTTTAGGCGTCTACTATAGCAGGAGCTAGAAGGTTCAAGACAAGAAATATATCTATTTTTCCATATAACTTTGGAGAAAAGTCTGTCATTGGTGACCATGGGAAGTCCGTCTTCTATATAGTGGAACATTCTAGAGACTGACTCAAGACTAAACCAGTTATAAGAAAGGTCACACGGGAGGACGTGAAAAGTAAGAAACAGAGATTAGATTGGAGGGTAGAAAACACTACCACATTATCCAATAATTAAGGAGCACCTACTGTGTGCTGGACAAAATAGTGAAAAGTGCAAAGAGAAAAAAGATGAACTATGACCCACCCTCGACTGTCAACATCTGGTTCTGGTGGGTGGATGTGTTCTTCCACACAAATTATACTAACTTTAGCTAGCATTTATTAAGGGATCATTTTGAGTCAGTCAGAGCTCTGCAAACTTTATATATATTATCTCATTTAATCGTTAAGCCCCTTCACAGATAAAGGAAACAGAAAGGAGTTGTACAGAAAATAGTTGACATAACAGGCCTGACCGATATCCTTTGAAAAGTCTGCTTACATAGTTGGTCCTTGACTGGCATCTGGAAACTGCATTTTGGAGGGTTCCCACCATTCCCAGACCCAGTGTAGCGTGGCCCGCTATGCCTAACTGCTGATGCAAATAGTCTGGCTTATGACAAACACCTGTTCTCCCTCTGGGAGTCTGGAATTTTAGCAGACACTAGGGAGAAGGTGCCTACATGATCAGCCCCCATTAAAAACCCTGAGCAAGGGGTCTCTAATAAGCTTCCCTGCTTGGCAAGATTTTACGTGTTGTCCCAGCTAGTTGCGGCAGGAATTGTGTGCATCCCTCGTGACTCCCCTGGGAGAGGACCTTTGGAATTGTGCACCTGGTGTCCTCCAGACTTTGTCCCAGATGCCTTTCTCTTTGCTGATTGTGCTTTGCTTCCTTTCACTGCAATAAAACATACCTGTGAATACAGTTATATGCTGAATCCTATAAGCCCTTCAGGAGAAATGACATCACAGTAGTCTGTGACCCTTTAAATCTGGGGTACTAAGACTTGTTTGGTTAGGAGAGGGAAGGGGCAAGTGGTGAGTGATAAGCTGAAAATGTATAACCTAATTCCTCACTAAAATACAATCTTCTTTCCCTTCCAAACTCTGGTTTGCGGAGTTTTGCCTTAGGAGAGGAGAATGAGAAACTGGTTTCTGGAGGGCATTGGTCTTACAAAGGAAAAGCATCATATAACTTGAGCATGCATCAGAATCACCTGGAGGGCTTGTTAAGACACTCTGGGCCCCACCCCCAGAGTTTCTGATACAGCTGGTCTCAGGTGGGGCCAAGAATTTGCAGATCTAACAAGAACTTGCTGATGCTGCTGGTCAGTAGACCACAATTTGAGACCCACAGATCTACTAATTCACTGCCATCTCTGAGGGTATGTCGGCAAGGAGATGATACTCTGCCTTGGGAGAAGAGATGTTTATATCACAGGATGCTTCTTGGAATACAAAGGCACAGAACAATTGATTCTGTCCACAGTTAGGTATTTGTTCTTTTTTTTAATCAGACCCCACTTTTAGACCTTTGAACTCAAAAATGTTTTCCTGAATTACTTCCAGTTTGCAACATTTGTACATTGGGAGAACATCTAGAAATAAGAATAGCTCAAGAAAATACTTGTATTCATTATTTGATGTGAATTTCTATATATTTTGTATGTTAAATCTTGGGCTATGTAATCATTTAAGCCTCAAACATCAATCTGGTTCTTTAATCTGTAACATTCCTTCTCACTTTTAGTATGAAAGCTAATGATTCAGATTTTGAACAAAGGCACTGGAAAGTGGGATATTTAAAATTAGAGTCATTTTTCCCAGTTTTTGGTTTTGATGATTTAAAATTTATAACTAAAAGCAAATTTTGTTTCGTGTCTGTTTTCCTAATAGGAAGATTAGAGGCCATGAGAACTGGCTTGCCTACTTCAAAGGCACCACTAAGGTCCATGAACAGACCTGGATGTTGTCTGGCTGAATTTGGGAAGTGGGGCAGGCAGGGGGAGGATATGTTAAGTCACACGCACAGAGACCGGGTTGATTTCTCATAAAGAGTTGTTTAATTATAAAGCTTTGATGAATTCTGTAAGTTGAACTGACCCCCATTCTTCTAACAGTGGATTCCTTGTCCCTGGTCTGAGGGTAGGACCTCAAAGCATTGATGTGATATAGTTTATCACTTAATGCTGGCTGAGTAAATGACTTCAGATATACCTTTTTTCTCCCTTTTGTCCTTTAGAAACAAAGTTGCTCTCATTTCATTGCTCAGGCCACGGCACATTTTATTCTTACAAAACCCCTCTTGTTTTTCTCTTTCTTTTTAAAATTCTTTTTCTCTTCCTTCCCATCACTACATACTCCTTTCCACTATGGACACTGGCAAATGCTACAAACCAAAACTTTTTTCCTTTTTTTTTTTTTTTCTCTTTTGGTGATCTGGTTTCAAACATTGTCAGCACATTGGTGGTTCTAGTCTTACATGTCATGACTTGTATCTTGAGAAAATGTCTACACCTCACTAGGCCTCAGATCTTCATTGAAGAATGAGGAATGTGATGATTAATTTTTATGTGTCAGCTTGCCTGGGCCTCCAGGTACCCAGATATTTGGTCAAACATTATTCTAGGTGTTTCTGTGAGGGTGTTTTTGGATGAGATTAACATTTAAATTGGCAGACTGAGTAAAGCAGATTGTCCTTCCTAATGTGGGGGGGACTTGCACAGTAAGGCCTGAATTAAACAAAACGCTGACTCTTCCCCAAGTAAGAGAGAATTCTCCTGCCTACAAGCTTTCAAACTGGCACATCAGCTTTTTCTACCTGATGATCTTCAAACTGGGACATGAGCTCTGCAGATTTTGGACTTGTCAGTCTCCATAACTGTGTGAGCCAATTCCTTATAATAAATCTGTTTATTGATTCTCTTTCTCTGGAGAACCTCGACTCACACAAGCAGGCTGAGCTTTGGTGATCTAAAATCTTTGAATCATTAGGTTCTAAATAATGTTGACCAGATAACAATGTACAAAGTGTCTCCTCAAGATTCCTTTCAGTCTTGAAGTTCTAGTTTATATAGGTATTCATGTTTGCTGTCTTGAAATGCAACATGCATCTAATAGAACTTTGGTTCATAGGAACCCAAGAGGGTTTTGGAAAGACATATCTGCAGTGAAATAAAAAGATAAAAACAGGAGCAATTCCTTAAAAGTTAAAAGGAGAAGAATCATCATTTTGCAATCACCATCTTATCTAATAACCTAGCTCCAAGCCTAGGAAAATATTGGGAAAATGTGGTCAATTTTAACCACTTCAGTAAATTGGATACTGCAGAGCAAGTGAACCTGACTCAACAGGGTAAGATGCGGATGTGGCTGTAGTCAAAGCCAAGTCCCTGTCCCTAATCTCATAAGACTGATTTTGGAAGAAGAGAGTTGAGATCCGTTTAATGTCATTGTGCTTTGAGACATGTTATGCACTGAATGTTTCCATCTTCCCCCAAATTCATATGTTGAAATCTTAACCCTCCAATGTAACGGGGGGGCCTTTGGGAAGCGACTAGGTCATGTGGGTGGAGGCTTCATAAGTGAAACTGGTGCTCTTATAAAGGGGAAGCCAGAGAGTTCTCCTGCCTGCTCAACATCATCTGAGGACCAGAGAAAGGACAGCAGAACACAACCAGAAAAAAGGGTTCTCACAAGAACTGGATTGGGCTGGCACCCTGATCTCAGAATTCCAGCCTCCAGAACTGTGAGAAACAAATATCTGTTGTGTATCAGCCACCCAGGCTATGGAATTTTGCTATAGCAGCCCAAATGAACTGAGATAGGTTGGTTGGAGGAGTAGGTTACCCAGTCAAGAGTGAGTCAAGAGTGAGTACCTGTAGGTATTCGGTGTCTAAGAAACAACAAGCTGCCTTGGAGGGAGTAACTGCCATCTTTTACATATGTATTTGCACCAGACTTTATGTATAGTATCTTAAGTCTCTTTTAAAAAAATCATATTGTCCTGATTTGATAGAGGAGGAAACTGAGGCTCACAGATAAAGCAACTCCCCCAACTCACAGAGGCAATAGGGAAGCCAGGAACCAAATAAGGTCTGGCTGGCTCCAAGTTCAATCATTCTCCTTTTCCACAGCATTCTGAATAATAAATGTGGGACCTCTAAGAAAATTGTTCTAGTTAAAGAGAGAAATAATAGCTCAGATCTCATTTAGAAGCAGAAGGGTTACTGACCAATCATTGGAGTTGGAGTTCAAACTTTTAAGCAATTAAAAAGATTAATGAACATTTATTAAAGCGATTTTGCCTGGATTGCCTCCCTCCCTTTGATGATCTCTTTTATACCTCACTCATTATCTGTCCCTACCTAGCCACTGCTTTAAAATTCTATAGTAATAGTAAGGAAACATATTTGGAAGAGAATTCCATAGGGAAGAAAAGTAGAAGAAATAGATCTTGAAGTCTAATCTGTTTTTCTTCCACAACCTGCTCTGGAATTGATTCTGAAGCATGCGATATTATATAATACATATCAAAAGGTCAAAGACAATAGCTAGTACACTATATAAATAGGTGTTTCTCAAATTTTGGTCATTCTCTGTATTATCTATTATCACAATACTAGTACTTAATAAAAACTCAGCAGCATATGATAATAAATATTTGTTTTTGCTCCTGACTCTGTGGGTCAGCTGGATGGTTTTGTTGAGTTGAACCAAGTCCCAGCTGATCTTGGCTGGGCTCACTTATACATTTGCCTCTGGCAGGGGGCCGGTGCAGGGAGGATGCCTGGGAGCTGGCTGACCCAGCATGTCCACAGCTGGGAAGACCCAGCTCAGCTTCATTTGGTCTCTCATAATCCAGCAAACTAGCCTCTGCTTGTTCTAATTTCTTGGCAAGTTTTCAAGGAAGCAAAAGTGTGCAAGTCTTCTGAAGCCTTGGCTTGGAACTAGCATCTTGTCATTCCCACCACATTCTGTAGGCCAAAGCAAGTTAGAAGGCTAGCTCAGATTCAAAGGTAGGGAAATGGATGGGAGGAGTGACAGCATCACATTGTGAGCAAAGGGGAACTATTGTTACAATCAGCCTACCACATTTACCCACCACCTTCGCGAATTTTGAAAAATCCCTTTATCTTTTCATTGACGTGTCTATTATTCATGATGCCCATATTACCATAATCATATTTGTGAAATCATGGGTTTCTGTTTATTTTTTATATGCACTAAAAGTCATAACTATTAAAAAATGGAGGGAAGAAAAAACACACCACATACCAGTTAAAATTCTTTCAGGGAAACACATTGAATTAAGGTAATGTTCAGAAGCTTCTATGGGATCCAGAGAGCAATGGAAAAATCTCTAACGTGGTGGGATATTCAAAGTGATGTCTCTAACAAATCTAGCCTCCCTATTTTGTCTAAAGCACTGAAATAAATTCAGAGGAAGATACTAAGAGCTTAAACCATGTCCTGGGAGAGTTTGCATCCCAGAGTTGCAAAGGAAATCATCTTGCCCACCACACTTCCTACTCCTTAATGAGTAAAAACACTATGAATATCACACAGAGAATAAGTAAAATGGTATTTCAGAATAAATAGAGCTCAAACAAGAATGAGAAGTAGAAGAAGAAGTCATGGATGGAATTGGCTTTGAGCTAAACCTTTCTAATATGGGTAGGAGAGAATAGGCAAACTTCAGATAAGGAGGCTCTTTAAATTGAAAGAAAGCCCCAGCCAAGGCTCCAAGGCAATCAATAAATAAGCACAATTACAGCTCAGCAAAATGAGATAAATGATGTTAAAACCATTTTCCACATTATAGTATGTAGATTAGATTTCATAAAACTTGGCTTTGGTCCTCAATATGGTGGTCATTGCACACATCCAAATTTAAGAGATAGAGGAAGAATATAAAAGAGTTAAGAAATGGCAATGCACTCTACTTCTGGTAAGGTGGGAATACATATTTTGAACCAACTTTGCTACTAACAGAGAAAATCTAAACACAATATAAAAGTCATTAGCCAGACGGTCCTGGGAAGCTCACAAAATATGTAGCTCTCTCCTACACATGGTTTTGCTTTTCATGGTGTCAGTTACCCGGGGTCAACCTCAGTCTGGAAGCAGATGATCCTCCTTCTGCCATCAGAAGGTCAGTAGTAGCCTAACCCTATGTCACAATGCCTACGTCATTCACCTCCCTTCATCTTATCACATAGGCATTTTATCACCTCACATGATCACAGGAAGGGTAAGTACAGTACAATAAGATATTTTGAGAGAGAAATCACATTCACATAAACTTTATTACCATATATATTGTTATAATTGTTCTATTTCATTATTAGTTGTTGTTAATCTCTTACTGTGCCTAATTTAAAAATTAAACTTTATCATTGGTAGGTATGTACAAAAAAAAAACCTTAATATATACAGAGTTTAGTGCTATCTGCATTTTCAGGCATCCACAGGGGTCTTGGAACATACCCCTACAGATAAAAGGTGGGGGGGGGACTACTGTAGTAAAGAATTATCAGGTCAATATCCAAAAGAAGATAAAAGTCAGAACAGTGACCCTAGTTTTGGGGACAATTTTTCCTTTGGGCATCTTAGCTACTGAGAACCTGACCAGCAGTTTTGAGACCCTCCCAGAGGTAAAGTAACCAGAGGTGGAGTGAGGTCAGGCCCATCTTTGGTATGGGGCCTAATAGCTGCATCCTGAATCAGGTTCCTGTAAAACTGCCCATCCACAGACCACAACCTAGCTTCAGAGCAGCTGTCTCTGAAATAGAGTTGTGTCCCAGGGCTGCTAGCATTTTAGAAATTTTGTTTTAAGTCTATTTTATTTTCCTTTTAGCTGAGTGCTCCTTCTACTGGACACAGATGGAATCTCGATGAGAAAAGACATTCATGAAACTACCAAGGTAATATAAAATGACTTACCATGTGTGCCACAAAAAGGGAATTTTAGCTATCACACGAAAGAATTCAGAACAAAATATTGCATCTTTGTTCATTATAAAAACAAAAACAAACAAAAATAAAGCCTTTTCCTAGGAGCCCAAACATGAGTCATTCATACATTTGGCTTTTTTTTTTCCTTATCTTCTTTACTTGACAATCTGTTAAAATGACTTTTCTAATGTGTTGTGTGTGGGAATTGGTTGCAAGATGTAGAACAAACATCATTCTGAGTAGCACAAAAATTATCAAGTCATGTCAGAGAAAAGCAGATCCAATATCTGAAGAAATAATATAGTTAGTCTTGTGCCATTAGTTTTGGTGGAGTTTCATTTTTATGAGATCAGGATGTTTTCAGGAGTTCTTGATAACACAGTCTCCAGATATAACTAAGAGTAGGCTCTGCTAAGCAAAAGAAGTGGCTTGTAACACATAACAGTTACTATGTAGGTTTATAATCTGCTACTCTACTTAAAATATCTTGGTATGTCTTCCTGTTCAATTCATTTTTCTGATTCTCAATATGTCAGAACAAAATGTTCTCATTCTTTCATCTTTGGGGACAAAATTCTTATTTGTATAATTTTAATTAGTACTTGTCTACTCTGTTCTTACACTATTTTCTAGTGTATTTTCCATTCACTAACACAGGGCTGCTGTGTTAAGTGATGAAGCAAAGCATGAGCCACCAGAGGCTGACTTGCAGAAAAGAATGGACCTAACGTACTCAGGTGTATTCAGTGGAAAAATTTGCCATGGTTGAATCTTATAGTACAATGTACTAAACATGAATCTATATGTCACATATTCAAAATAGTTTCAGATATTTAGTAAAATCAATTGAGAATAGTGACCGTAAAAGAAAAGACCACAAGCAACTATAACCAGATTAGATACAAAATGTTCTTTCCCTCCAAACCTTCTGTGATGATTAATGCTATGTGTCAATTTGGCTAGACAATGGTGCCCAGTTGTTTAGTCAGGCAACAATCTAGGTGTTGCTATAAAGGTATTTTTTAGATGTAGTTAACATTTGAGTCAGTAGACTTTGAGTAAAGCAGATTATCCTCCAGAATGTGGGTGAGCCTCATTCAAACAATTGAAGGCCTTAAGAGCAAAGATTAAGATTTCCCTAAGTAGAAGGAATTCTGTCTTCAAACTGCAGTATAGAATTTCAACCTGAATTTCTAGTCTTTGGACTCAAGATTGCAACATCAACTTTTAACTGAATTTCCAGCTTTTTTCTGCTCTATGGATTTTAGACTTCCTTGCCCCCACAATTATGTGAGTCAATTCCTTAAAATAATTCTTTCCCTCTATATACATATGTATATATCATATTGATTCTGTTTCTCTGGAGAACTCACTAACACACCTTTCAAGCTACAGAGTGAAGGTGCATGCAGTAAATTTCCAATAGGCATTTGTAATTCAATGTGTAAATTTATACAATGCATCTAGCATGCATTCATAGAATGATAGTATAATACTGTGTCTTTGTATTTTTTAAAACAAGTACAGAGTACCACATACAACAACCTACTTACATGTATAATTGTTTTGAATTCTCCAAGAGGATATGTCCTTTTGACTCTCCTGTCTCTTCTCTCTGTCTTATCTTACTGTTGCTTTCATATTAATTCTTAAAGGGAATGAAGGTTATTCTTTTCCTCTCTGAGTAAATGAAAGAATTATAATTATGTATCTCATGGTCCTTTGTAAATTTCAGGCCAATGGTTTTTCTTTTCTTCTTTCATAAAAATAACACTGCCATTATTTTTTTTTCTATTTTGAAAAACAGTAAATTGCAATTTGTTTAAATCTATGGAAAGAAATACTGCCCATTCTCTAAAACAGTTCCCAGAGAATTATTTTCAAGGACAATTTAGCAAAGGCTTGAGTGTTAGGGCCATCACCAGGGTAAGGTTTGGTAGTGAAAGAAAACATAAATAATTTGTTGAAAAAGAAAAGTGAGTTAGGGGGCGCCTGGGTGGCTCAGTTGGTTAAGCGACTGCCTTCAGCTCAGGTCATGATCCTGGAGTCCCGGGATCGAGTCCCATATCGGGCTCCTTGCTCAGCAGGGGGTCTGCTTCTCCCTCTGACCCTCCCCCCTCTCATGTGCTTTCTCTTTCTCATTCTCTCTCTCTCAAATAAATAAATAAATAATAAAATTAAAAAAAAAAAATAAAAAAAAAAGAAAAGTGAGTTAGGAATGGAGAAATCTAGAAGTGTTCAATGAATGTATGAAGACAGGTTTTGATATTTTCATTCTCAACTCTCTCTTCCTATGTGGCCAGATGGAAAGAAAGACTTGAGTTTCAGACAATAGGATGAAAGAATTCTAAAAGGGACACAAAGCTGTTCCTTAATTCTTCCTTGTAACCTAATGAGACTGAATATATCACTGATAGTTGTGATGGGAAATACACCAAGTGTAGGCAGCTGAGGGGAGGATACGGCAAGACTGAAAAGAGAACAGTTGACAAATGTTCAAAATCACACAATCCATTAACCTTGTAATTTTTCAAATGTGTTTCTTTATATAGTCACTTGGAGATGATGATTAACTATATTAGTTTCTTCAAACACACATGAGAAAGTTCTAACAAAGTTTTATAAGTACCAATGTTCACAGTATGATGAGAGAGAGTTTTGTCTGAGCGACTGGTATCGGTGATCTAAAAATGGTTCAGCCTTGCATGAACACTCTAAAATCTGTTCTTATACATATCCTTCAGATTTTTTTCTAGTACAAATCAGCAACTCTTTGATTCTTCTTCATATGTATGACATCAATCCAACTTGTAAGGTTTTATTTGTAGTTTCTGTCCTTTGCTATACGGACACCTAACTCTAGGAGCAGGTCTCAGTAAAGTGGGCATAGGGAGTGACATGCAGGTAAAGGGCTTCGTCTTTAAGGAATTCACTAAAGTGAGATTGTAACAATAATATGGGAAACTGGGAAAGAACCATCAGGCAAGAAAGGGGAATCTACTTCAGAGGACAGGAGATGTTTAATGGAAGGTGGGGCAAAAACCACCTAAATATCCTATTTCAAGATCTCCAATTTAGATATTTGAAATTTGTAATTCCCTTTTTTCAAACCATCTAATTCTATTAGAAGGAACCATGCCACCATGCAATCCTTGAACTCCTGCTATCATACTTTGGTGGCAGCGATGTTGTCTCCTAGAGCTTGCTCCCAAATGAACACAGGATGATCGAATTGGAAATTTCACAACTCTTTCCCGTGGATTAGTAAACTCCCCTACCAGGATATTATAGGACTTGTAACTGTATGCACCCAGACTAGATAATCCCATTTTCTCCATATTTCCCCAGGGATATTTTGCTTGTGTTGGTCTCTGTTCTGTATCAATTAGGACATTGTCTTACAATAAGTAGCAGGAATATACTGTGGCTAGCTTAAGGCAATAGGTAGGTAGGTAGGTAGGTAGTTAGGTAGGTAGGTAGGTAGGTAAGTAGGGAGATTTGAGAATACGTATGTATTGAAGAATACATATACATACATATATATATACACACACACAAACACACACACATAAGGAGATACATATTTAAGCATATACATATGCACATATGCATACACACACACATATAATTACATACATGCTATCAGGAGCTAACTATACTGATAAAAGGCTCATCTGAACAGGCATCTCTTAACATCTCATCTAACCCAGATGTGGCACCGCTGCTCAAAATGAATTGCTTCTATCCTTGTATGTATCCCAGAGTAAATATTCCAAGTCATGTGTAGAAATACCCAATTGTAGAGATTAAATCATTATCACTACCTGAGTACCAGAGTGTACCCTGTTCTCTTTGCCCTATGTAGCAGGAATAAGATACTGCCTCCCAACAAGATTACACACCATGGGAAATTACCCCCAAAGAAGATACTAGACAGCCTCAAAATGCACGTGAGTACTAAAACCTTAGGTATCTTTATGGGAGTGTAGTCTCCACATTGACTAAAACACACTCTAGCATTGCTAACTTGTACATGCTGTTGAGAGAACTCCGAATTACTTCCATCCTGGACATGTCTTGTCCTTTTTCTTTCCCTAGCAAGGATCAAGAGCAAGTTTGTTTGTTTGTTGTCATTGTAATTGTGCAGTCATGAACATATTAACTTGTGTTGATTTGCAAGGCAGCAGTCAAATGGCTGTCACAATAGCAAAAGCTAAGGCTCCTTTGATCATAGAATCATCAATAATATTCATTCTTGTTCTCTGGCATGAAACAATTACTTTGCTACTACAGAAAGGCCATCTTAATTGAACTCCTATTTCCTGTTTCCCAGGCATTTCGAGTAGGAGGAAAGCAGACCTTCTCCATCATCTAACGCAATGGTTTGCATCATCTTAATTTGGCTGGAGCCTTACACCCCCTAAATCCTGATTGTCTACATTCCAAACTGTGGGGTGTGGCAAATAGCCCAGTTGTTTTAATTTCAGAAACTTCCTGATGAAGTTTTATTAAGCCTCTTTTATTTATACACCCTCATGAAGGGTGGGAAAATATTGAACTCTGTGCTGTAGTTCGTATGTTATATTTGTTGAATGCGTAAGTGATCAAAGCACATTTGCTTACTTGGTCTTGACATTTCCAGATGCTTCGTGATGGTTTTCTGAACACATGTAGATAGAATACTAAGTAGATCTTATTCATCACTTGTTCCCAGTAAGGTTGAAGAAACAAATGTTTGAGATATTAAGGGGTAGAAAGTCATATAGCAAGTACCAAATGAGTACATAGGTAACAATAGGAGTTAGAAAGAATTTTGCTGTTGGTAGCAGTAGTGGTGATGATGAGTTAGCCCCCTCCCCCAACTTCTGCTTCAGAGAGCACAGAATTGTTGTTTTATTTTCTTATGTTTCCTTTTCTTATTATTTTGATGTGTAATACTGCTAGATAAATGTTTCTGCCTTCATTAACATAGGAGAAGATACCTATAGATGTATTCTGCTATTACCAGAAATATCTCTTTAAGCCCAGACAGTCCCAAAGCTGAATCTGTTACGTGTGGTCCCTTGGAAGTTAAATATGTATAACTTGGCATTGAGCCCCAGCTTAAAACCTTGGGGGAAAAGTCCCCAAATTGCTATATTCAGGTAAAAATGTCTGGGAATGTGACATGGGGCATTATGATTTTTTTTTTTTTCTGCCCAAAGCCTGAGAGGAACTGTACCTGTTTTCAGAATATGCCTCCATCTGGAGCTTAAAAATCCCAATAAAATGGATGATTTTATGGGACTATCTGTGTCCATAGCTTAAGCAGAACTGTGGAGTTACACAGATAAAGAAAGAAGTATTTTTTTAATAAACTGGTGTTGCAGGATTTTCCAGTATGATCTCCAGGGTACCCTCCCTATAGCCCTCTGGGGAAGTTTTATGAGTGTAAAAGAATGAGCAATAAAATCCTGTTGGACTCATTCATGCTCATTCCCCAGCACCTAATATGTGGTTTGACATTCACTAACACTTGAGGATTCCTAAATGTCAAGCACCATACTAAGCAGATGATGGGCACATGGGTGTGGAAAGGAAGAACATTCTTCAGAATATATTTGCAAACCCTAAATGCTTCTAATGGGGCTAAAATTTTTATTCTTAAATCACAACTTGCAAAAAGTTTCTGGAATCCTATAATACAGTGTCACCACAACATTTTTTTCTTTGAAATCCATAATATAATAAAGGCTTGCCATTAAGCTAAAAACACCAGGTAAGCAACAAAGTGGAAAAAAGTAAATTCCCCAGAATTTTTGGTGTTATTCATTAATGGAGAAAGCAGTAATAGGAGGAGCCTACACTATATTTCCATTGTTCTTGATTGTCCTGGAAGATTGTCAAGGAGTAGTGTGATCATTTGGAAGAATATAAAGGGAGGAATCAGCAAAAACAATAAAGGAGATATGGTTTGTGATGTGATCTCACCCTTTTCAAATAGGAATTTGAAGGGGTTTGCAAATGTCAAATGATATTGATGTACAGATATTTCTAGTTACTCCTAAAACATTGCTTAATAAAATTTATTGAAAAAAAAACCCCTACTGTCAGAGACTTCTGGTTTCTGGTTTAACACATCAGCTTAGAAGTTGCCACTCTATCCTGACAACAAACTAACCTGAACAAACTGGAAAATCAACAGCCCTTCTTAGATCCCTCAGAGAAGTGAGATCACAGAGCGAACTGCTGTCTCCAAAACGTTTTGGAGAGACAGACAGACAAATTGAGTGAACCACAACTTAACAGAGCAGAAACTTCCATGGGAAGCAGTCGCATATACCTGAACTGTAATTGATGAATTGCTGGAGGTTTAGTGTGGATAATTCTGAGAGATAAAAACACCAGAGGGATCCAGTCATCAGTGGGCCCCACAATTTTATGAGTTTTACCTCCTGGAGCTCTACTAAGTCTCACAATAAATAGAGGGAAAAAAAATCTCCTTGTGCTTCCACTAAGGTAGGGGCGCATCATGAAACAATCTCATCATTCTTTTCTTCCTAATAAGGTCTGCCCTCAGGAGAAACTATTTAACCAGAGCCTACCTGCTATGGTTTTATCAGAGCCTAACTGACCTGCAGAAGGGAAATAACCAATTCCAATCCTCACAAGCCATCCTGTCTCACCCAAGGGGTGAAGTTCATAGTCCAGTGCTCAGGCTCATTAAAAGACTGAGACCTGATAATCACTATAGAGCATTTCCATCCCTCCCCCCACCCACTTTCCCACTACATTACTTTTTTTTTTAAGATTTAATTAATTTATTTATTTGACAGAGAAAGAGAGAGCGCACGCACAAGCAGGGGGAGTGGCAGGCAGAGGGAGAGGGAGAAGCAGACTCCCTGCTGAGGAGAGAGCCGGATGTGGGACTTGATCCCAGGACTCTGGGCTCATGACCTGAGTTGAAGGCAGACGATTAACCTACTGAGCCACCCAGGTGCCCCCCCCCTACATTACTAAAGGCTGGTTCACAGCAGTTCTTTTTACCCTACACATCATGTCCTGCTATGAGAAAAATTACGAGGCATGCCAAAGACAGCAACAACAACAACAACACAGTCTGAAGAGACAGAGCAAGCATCAGAACCAGACTCAGATATCACAAGGGTGTTGGAATTATCAGACCAAGAATTCAAAACAACTATGATTAATATGCTAAGTGTTTTAATGGGTAAAGTAAACAGCATTCAAGAATAGAAAGGCAATGTAAGCAGAGAGAAGGAAAATATAAGAAAGAACCTGAAAAAGAAGTGCTGGAGATCAAAAACACTCCAACAGAAATGAAAGACACCTTTGATTGGCTTATTCACAGATTGCACATGGCTGAAGAAAGAATCTCTGAGCATGAGGACATCTCCCTAGAAACTTCCAAAACTAAAGAGCGAAGAGAAAAGAAGACTGAGGAAAAACAGAACAAATCATCCAGGAACTGTGAGAAAACTACAGAAAGTGTAATATATGTGTAATGGGAGTACCAGACAGAGAAGAAAGAAGAAAAGGAGTAAATATTTGAAGAAAAAAGATAGCAAATTTCCTCAAATTAATGCTAGACACCAAACTACAGCTCCAGGAAACTCAGAGAACACCAAGTAACAAATGCAAAAACAAATAAAGAAACCCAAAAAGCAAAAACAAATGAAACTATATCTGGGCATATCATATTCAAACTACAGAAAATCAAAGATAAAGAAAAGATGCTGATGGAAGCCAGAGTTTAAAAACACCAAACCAACAGAGGAACAAAAATAAGAATTACATCTGGCTTCTCAGAAATCATGCAAGCAAGAAGAGTGAGCTGCAATATTCTTTTTTTTTTTTTTTTGAAGATTTATTTATTTATTTGAGAGAGAGAGAGAGCACAAGTGCAAGCGGGGGGAGGGGGGAGAGAGAGAATCTCAAGCAGACTCCCCACTGAGTGAGGTTGACTCAGACTCAATCTCACAACCCACAAGATCATGACCTGAGCGGAAACCAAGAGTCCGAAGCTCAACCAACTGAGCCACCCAGGCGCCCCATGGACTGCAATACTCAAAGTGTTGAAAGAAAAAAAGCATCAACCTAGAAATCTGGAATCTATGAAATTATGCTTCAAAAGTGAAGGAGAAATAGACTTTCTCAAATAAACAAAAATTGAGGGAATTTGTTGCCAGTATTCCCGCCAGCAAGAAATGTTAAAAGTGTTCTTTAAAGAGAGGGAAGATGATACAGGTCAGAAACTCAGATCTATATTAAAAAAGGAAGAGCATCAGAGAATGAGTAATGTGAAAGTAAAATAAAAACTTACACTTCTCTTGTTTTTAATTTATGTGGCAGATCCTAATGTGTTCAAAATAAAAACAGCAACAATATATTCAATTATATGTGTGCTTATTTATGTTTATATATAAGTGAAATGAATGACAGCAATGATACAAAGGATGGGAGAGAAGAATTAGGTTATTTTGTTATCATAAGGTACTTACACTACCCATGAAGCAGTATAATGTTATTTGAAAGTGGACTTGGACTAGTTATGTGTATATTGCAAACTATAGAGCAACAACTAAAAGTAAAAAAAGAAATATAACTGATATGTTAAGAAAGGAAAGAAAATTGATTTACATAAAGTGCTTAATTAAAACCACAGAAGGCAAAAGAAGATTGGAAGACAAAAATAGGAATAAAGACTAAGGGCAGCAATAGAAAATAGTAATAAACATGGCAGATATTAATCCAACCGTATCTAGAATCGCTTTGAATATCAATGGTCTAAATGTATCCAATTACAAGACAGGGATTGTAGAGTGGATCAAAAAACAAGACCCGACTATATGTCGTCTACAAAAAATCCACATAAATGCAAAGCCACATATACAATAAAAGTAAATGAAGAAACATATAGCATGCTAACACTAACCAAAAGAAAGAGGAAATAGCTATTTTAGGCAGCAGACAATCAGAGCAAGGAAAGTTAATAAAGATAAAGAAGGACATTGCATAATGATAAGTGTGTCAATTCCCCAGAAAGACACAATAATCGTTAACATGCACGCACCTAACAACAGAGCATCAAAATATGTGGGGCAAAAACTTATAAAACTACATGAAGAAATAGATGATCCACTATTAGAGTTGGAGACTTCAGTACCCTTCTATCAGAAATGCAGAACCAGCATGCAGAAAATCAGTAAGGACATAACTGAACTCAACACCATCAGTCAACTGGATATAATAGACATCTGTACACTACTTCATCCAACATCAGCAGAATACACATTCTTCTCAGGCTCACATGGAACATTCACCAAAATAGACTACATGCTGGGCCATAAGACATACCTTAATAAATTTAAAATAACATAAGTCATACAATATCTGCTTGCAGACCACAATGGAATTAAACCAGAATCAATAACAGAAAGATAGCTGGAAAGTTCCAAAATATTTAGAGATTAAAAGGCGACCTCACTTTTAAGTAACACATGGATCAAAGAAGAAATCTCAAAAGAAATTTTAAAATATTTTGAACTAAATAAAAATAAAAATGCAGCTTATCAAAATTTGTGGGATGAATGAAAGTGCTGATTAGAGGGAAATTTATAGCATTGAATACACATATTAGAAAAGAAGACCCAAATCAGTAATCTAATCATTTGCCTTATAAAGCTAGAAAAAGGAGAGTGAACTAAATCCAAAGTAAAAAGAAGAAAAGAAATAATAAAAATTGAAGCATAAATCAATGAAATGAAACTAAGAAATCAATAGAGAAAATTAAACCAAAAACTGGTTCTTTGAAAATATCAATAAAATTGATAAGCCTATCTCTAAAAAAGAGAGAGCACAAATGACTAATAGCAGAAATGAGAGGGGTACATCACTACAGATCCTTTGGGCATTGAAATGATAATAAAAGAATGCCATGAACAACTCTTCAGTCCACAAATTTTTTTTTTATTAACATATAATATATTATTCGTTTCAGGGGTAGAGGTGTGTGATTCATCAGTCTTACACAATTCACAGCACTCACCATAGCACATACCCTCCCCAATGTCCATCACCCAGCCACCCCATTCCTTCCACCCCCCCTCCACTCCAGCAACCCTCAGTTTGTTTCCTGAGATTAAGAGTCTCTTATGATTTGTCCCCTCTCTGGTTTCATCTTGTTTCATTTTTCCCTCCCTTCCCCTATGATCCTCTGCCTTGTTTCTCAAATTCCACATATCAGTGAGATCATATGATACTTGTCTTTTTCTGATTGACTTATTTCGGTTAGCATAATACCCTCTAGTTCCATCCACGTTGCTGCAAATGGCAAGATTTCATTTTTGATGGCTGCATAATATTCCATTGCATATATATACCACATCTTCTTTATAGATACATCTGTTGATGGACATCTAGGCTCTTTCCATAGTTTGGCTATTGTGGACATTGCTGCTATAAACATTGGGGTGCACATGCCCCTTTGGATCACTACATTTTTATCTTTGGGTTAAATACCCAGTAGTGCAGTTGCTGGGTCGTAGGGTAGCTCTATTTTCAACATTTTGAGGAACCTCCATAGTGTTTTCCAGAGTGGCTGCACCAGTTTGCATTCCCACCAACAGTGTGGGAGGGTTCCCCTTTCTCTGCATCCTCATCAACATCTGTTTCCTATTAAGTCCACAAATTTGACAACCTAGATGAAATGGACCAATTCCTTAAAAGACACAATGTGCTAAAACTCACACAAGGAAAAATAGACAATTTGAATAAAGCTATATCTATTAAAGCAATTGAAAAAAATAATACCTAACAAGAGAAAGCTCCAGACTTTGCTGTGTTCACTTCTGAATTCTACCAGTCATTTGAGGAAGAAATCATACCAATTCCCTACAATCTCTTTCAGAAGACAGAAGCAAAGGAAATACTCCCTAACTCGTTCTATTAGGCCAACATTCTCCAAAACCAGGAAATGACAATTACAAGAAAAGAAACCATAAACCAGTATCTCTCATGAACACAGATGCAAAAGTCTTCAAGATATTAGCAAACCAAATCCAGCTCTCTGCTCAATTTTTCTGTAAATCTAAAACTGCTCTAAAAAAGAAAGCATATTAGTAAGGCAAATTTTTAAAATAATTGGTTAAAGTTAAAAAAAATAAAAGATATTTTACTGCTCTGTCAGAGTTGTTGAAACCAGCTCATGGACATGATCTCATTGCCATATTCTCATAAGACCAACCTGTCACGAGTGCTCTTGTTACACCTTATAAAATGTTTTCACTGAGAATTTCCTTATGTGCCATTAGGTTGGTATTGGGCTAGTGGTAGTCACTGGAGTCTCCACTGGCTTCCGTGCAGGTTTCTCTTGTTTAGTTGCACTAGGAGGTGCACGTTCAGAAGACATTGCTATCCATGATGCTGGAGCAATGGGTACAGATCAGAAGTGGGGACCAAAGCAGAGACAGTGGTTGGGGCTGGAGCTACAGTTACTGCTATGGATGAACCAACTGGAACAGTCATCGCAGGATTTGATACTGGGTTGTAATTGGGGTTGCTGTTTTTACTGCTTTGGGATTTGTCAGCATAACCACTGCAAACTATTCCTCATTATGATTATATTCTTTGAGGGCAGCATCATCATTAAGGATATTATCATCATTAAGGGTTTTGTCTGCAGAAATTAATATTTGTCCCAAAATACATCATTCAACTTCAGTGATATTACTACAAAGCTGTAACCAACTCCAAAAGGCCTTGTTACCTACACTAAGCTGAACTCTAGTACTGTAGTATATCCAGACAATGGAATACTATTCAGCACTAAAAGGAAATGAGCTATCAAGATGAAAGACATGGCAGACCCTGATGAAAACTATTGACCATCTCTCTAAAGATGCATTTGCATATTTTCCAAGCTCATGGAAGTCTATGAAGGGGCAGTTAAGAAACCTGATCTAAGGGGCACCTGAGTGGCTCAGTCAGTTAAGCATCTGACTCTTGATTTCAGTTCAGGTCATGATATCAGGGTCATGGGATTGAGCCCCATGTTGAGTTGCATGGGGAGTCTGTTTGAGATTCTCTTCCTCTGGCCCTCTGTCCACTTGCATGTGTGCTCTCTCTCTCTCACTCACTAAAATAAATAAATAAATCTTAAAAGAAAAAAAAAGAAGAAGAAGAGTGCCTGGGTGGCTCTGTTGGTTAAGCGTCTGCCTTCAGCTCAGGTCATGATCTCAGGGTCCTGGGATAGAGCTCCCAAGTCGGGCTCCCTGCTCAGTGGGGAGTCTGCTTCTCCCTCCGCCCCTACCCCCCACTTATGCTCTCTCTCTCAGATAAATAAATAAAAATCTAAAAAAGAAAAAAGAAAAAAAGAATCCTGATCCAAAGTTTAAAACAGTGTTTCCCAACCCTTTTCCACATCATGACATCCATAGAAATGATGATATTTTAGAGCACACTGGGAAACATTGAAGGAGATTTGCAGGAAACCATATGGGGTTTGGTGAAAAAGTTTGTATTTTTAAAAAATATGATATTGTAATAAGAAAAACAAAATAAATGTATTAAGAACTATATGAAATTGTATAAGCTTCCAAACAAAGACTTCTCAAAAATTAAAAAAAAGAGAAACACAGAGGAAACTTAAATGCATATACTAAGTAAAAGAAGCCAATCTAAAAAGGCTACATGTAATATGATTCCCACTCTATGACATTCTGCGAAAGATAAAGCTATAGAGACAGTAAAAAAATGAATGGTTGTCTAAAGGGATGAATAGCCTAGACACAGCATATGTGGGGATGAAACTACTCTGTATGATACAGTAATGAAGAACATATGTCATTAAACATTTGTCCAAACACATAGCATGTACCACAACAAGAGTGAACCCTAATGTAAACTACAGACTTTGATAATGATGTATCTATGTAGGTTCATCAATGGTAGCAAATACACCACTGTGTGGGAGATGTTGATAATGAGGGAGGCTGTGCATGCATGGGAGCAGGACATATGTGGGAAATCTCTGTACCTTCAGCTCAATTTTACCATGAACTTAAAACTGCCCTAAAAAACAAAGTCTCTTTTAAAAAATTAAAAATCTGTCTACTATGAACCACAGACCTGGACCCTGGGGACCATGGAGAAAGATTTCTGTAAGTGAACTCTGCACTGACAGACTAGCTGTGTGATAAAACTCCATTACTTGGACTACTTTGCCTACCTCCTCATATCTACCCTTTTTCTCACATGATATTTCTAAACTTTCATTCAGCTTCAAGTGAAACATGAAGAGAACAAAAAACAGAGATATGAAAAAAAAGCTATGAGTTAAAATGTGAGTTGCTTAAGATGTCTGGAACAGTAGAGAAGGACCCTCCTTACTTCTTAGTGAGTCCTCCATTAAGAACCAAGGACTGAGCAGAACATACAGTGTTGCTCCTGAGTGGGTTAATCTTCTTAGGAAGGATTTCACTATATGAAGCAGAAGAGCTTTCTAGTCCTGGGCTAGAAACAGATGTTGGTAGAGGTTTGTACCGGTGAAATTGTCTCAAAAGTGTAGTTCCTGAACTTGTCTCCCACTTGAGACAGCATCTCAGGCATACTAATGAAGTACAGTGGTGACTGGACCAAGTCAGATGGTAGCATCTGCATTCACGAGAAACTTGTGGGCCGGCCCCTCAGAGGTCTGCTGGGGCACTGAAAGTGTTAGGAGGCTTGGCAAGTAAGGGGAAGAAAGATGAGAAGAGAGAACTACTAAAATCACATTTGCTATTATTGTACCCTCTGACAAAAGCTCACCCAAAGATGAAATAGGCTTACTCTCTACCTCAATTGTGTCTCATCATTTTTGCCTTTGAAGGTTTTGAAATGGTCTCTAGTCTTTTCCATTTCTGGCCTGTCTTCTTTATTGTTGTCTTAAATCCTTCTAATTTATGAATAGGATTAGTGCCTGGCAATAATAAGCACTCAAGTATTTGTTGAGTGATCAAAGTTTCCTCCAATGATGAAAACCCTCCCATGCCTTCTAGTCGTCTATGGCATACAGTCCCAATTCCTGAGCATAGTGTCTGAGACTTTTAAATTTTTATTGTCAAAGCTCTTGTCTCTGCATTGACAAAGTCTACTGTAATTATGGATATTTGAAGTGATTATGAAAATGAAAAACTGACTTATGAAATATGTTTGTAATTTTCCTTCAAAATAGAATTTCTGAAATGTGTCCTTTTATCATTTGACTTAAGTCATTTGCTTAATTTGAGTTTTAGGATCAGTTATGACCATTCAGAGAACCCACTAGTGTACCATAGCATCACAGTAAGTGAATATACAAAGACAATAGCAGGAATGAATTAATCAAATCAAAGTCAAAATACAGAATTACAGTAAATTCAGAAGTTAGAATAGCAGATCTTACATGTGAGCTAAACTTGTTCCTGGTCTATATGGAAAAACTGATCAAAAACTAATCCAGTTCCCAGGAGTTCTTATTCATTTCAAGCCATCGTGATATATTCATGTTTGCTTTTTTGACTCTTAAATGTGGAAGCCAGGATAATTGGAGAAAAACTAAGATGAACAGGCTATTATGATCAAAGATTTAAAACTAAGAATTGCACAAAAGGCCCTGGAATTCCAAAGCCATTCTCAAGGAGGAAATTTGTTGCCAGGCCCATGAAAAAGGATATTTCAGTTTTTAAATTCAATATTTGGTATCTCTTTGCTACACAAATCAATGTACTTTGAGTATTACATTTTAAAAATATAATTCAAATCAAAATATAAAATTTATCCTCATTAAATTCTTTACCTTTAAGGATTTGAATTTTCTTCTGCTCTATACATAAGGAAAAAATGAATTAAAACCAAAGTTCCCATTTTAAAAACACACTTCCACAATATGAAATTTGATTGTTCTCAAAGGGTAAAATTTTTGCCAAATGGATGACAAGCTGTTGTCAAGGCATAATGGGAAGCTTCTGTGGGAGTGTACAAAGGATTTATGCACAAGTGTTACATCATTTTGAGTGCACATACTCTTTGAAACAGAAAGAATCCAAATTTCAAAGTGTTTACTAATGTCTCTCAGTAACTGTGGCATTTATTCATAGATGTCCAATATAAACCTGTAACATTAGCCCTAGAAATAAAAATATTAACTTTTTAAAGAAATATTAAAATCATTTTCAGTGCCTTTTTATCAAATTACTTTCTTGGAAATCTAAAATAACTCAGTATGTCAAAGAAATTAAAACATGCCTATCTTGGTAAATTATTAATATTTACATATTAATATAGTAAGAGTTCCCAAATACTAAGATAATAGGAATAGTAGGACACAAGACTTACTGATCATACTGTGACCAATGACAAAGATTCTTTGTTTGACCAAACTTTAGTTAGGCTCCAGAACCTTCTCCTAGGTCCATCTATGCACTTCCTTATAAAATCCAGTTTCAGCAAGAACCCTGCTAGACCAGTTTAGCAAGAGTCCCCCATCCTTTCTATCTGTTCAGCCTCGATATCACCTCCAGTTTCTCATCCTCCAGCCTCTCCCAAGCAATGTCCAATCACCCTGGTGTGTCTTCAGCAAAGATCTTGTTAGGTCAGTTTAGTTAGAATTTCCCTTACCCCTGATGTTTGTTTTCTCTTAGTAAATCTTTATTCACTTACCTCTACCCTGCTCCTTGGCTAAAGATTCACACTTGCCCACGCTGTATTCAGAGTTGAGTTCAGTTCTACAAGGAGGTCTTTCTTCCCCTATTGCAGTAGTTCTGAATAAAACATGTTTTTACTGCTTTAACTACTATCCAACTCTGGTTTTTCTTTGACACCAAAGATCATTAGGTCCTTTGCATATTTTTATTATTGAAATCTTACAGCAACCACTAAATATGCTTTATTATCCTCACTTCAAGTTTAGAGACTAAAAAGCAGAAAGATTATGGTTTATTGAAGATCAAGTAACTAGTTAGTGGTGGAGTGGTGGAGACAGAACTCAAACCCAGGGGTTTTGTGGATTTTTTAAAGTCCTACTTATTCCAAAAGTTGTGTCATTTCTAATTTTCACCCAGCATTTCAAAAACTTTCCCAAATATAGAAAACATAGGAGCAGTTAGGTTCAACCGGCAATTTTTACAATATGGGAGAGGTAAATAGTTTTCTGTTGTAAGATATAGTAACTTTATCTTAACATCAACACGTTTTGGAAAGAAGCCACCATCATTAGACAAGGGAGTTCCCAGAACCCAGCCAAGGCAGAATCCTTGAAAACAGAATCATATAAACCTTTCATTTGATATCCTCTTGGGAAATAAGTGAAGAATCTTCATCCCACGTGGTAATGCACCCTGCTGACCATCCCATCTTTGGGAAGGGTCATGCTGCATTCCTGGAATGTTTGAGGTCATTATGAAAGATTGGCCACATTCCCATCCACACCCATAATTAAGAAAAAAAGTGTTCATATTCAGCTAGCTGGTGGTTACAAACTAACCCTTTATAACAGAGCTCCATTCCATCCCTGAACGTACAAAATAGCCTTCAAAGTAGCTTTATAGCAATAGCCTGTATCACTGATTTCTAAGGAAACTCATTTTGTTGTTGGTAATGATGACTTATTGTCGTTAACCACATAATAGTCAGGTAAAATAGTTTAAGAAATTATTTGACTCTCAGCCTTAAGAGTGAGGCATTTTACCTCCAATCTGAAAAAGGTATTCCTCATTTGGAAGCGTAGCACTGCAAAGAGCACATACTCGGCATAACTTAGTTTGGGTCATACATGTCTTTCTGGTTTGTTGGGATTTGTGTTTGAGGAGTCAGGAGAACCCATTTCATTCACTTTGTTAATTAGGAATAGTATGTGCAATATCACATTCTAGCTGTTTATCTCCTCAAACATACCATCTCTATCTCATATTCAAATGGACATGGTAAGGGACTTGAACAATGGCCAATATAATGGAAGAAAAAGAATCTTCCCCATCCTCTTAGATTCTGTGGCTGGCATGAGAATTAAGTGAACAGAAGACAGATTAAGAGGAGAAAAGCACACACATTTTATTTCATATTTTTGTGTGTACACAGGAGCCTTCATAAAAATAGAAGAAAAATGAAGACTTGAAAAAAATAGGACTGAAAGCTTATATACTTTTTTTTAACAAAGACAGATGAATCTGCAGAGAAATGACAAGACAAGGGAAAAGGGCTTAAGCTTTTACTGGCAGTAAATTATGGGAAAGTGACTAGGAAATATACAGAGAAAACTAATGGAGGATTAGAGTGATTTTAGTAGATTTGTTTGTACAGGTCCATTTTGGCATCAACTCCCAGTCTCCAGTGATAAGAATGTTCTTCTCTTCCTGGTATAGTCCAGGCCCTTTTCTCATGGAAAATATTATGACCTGCTTTTAATTAGAAAGGGAGACATCAGAGAGCCCTTCCTGCATCTGTTTCTCAAGTCTTCAGCTCAAAATAATCAATATGTCAAAGGGCATATTGTGGGGTGTCATGTTTTGAACATGTGTCTTCACCATCATTAGTAATAAAGGAAAACTGTACTTTGAGCTCTTAGAATGTCAGGAATTATAGCATAGGAATTCTGTTAAGATAACATTTAACTCATGCTTACCATAAAGTAACATAGAAGTCACTAGAAGAAAAGCTAGGGAGAAGAATTAACCTCCAATTTAACAGTAGTTTTTGTTCTAATAATTGACTACCTTAGAGCCCAAGAGTTCAAACAGGTGAACTGCAGTGCATGCAATTGACAAAGGAGAACTTTTCAGAGAGGAGACATGTCCAGTAGCAAAAGGAAGAAAAAGTTTGTTTTCACAGCATGATTCCCAACACTCAGATTAACTATTTTATACTACAGCTCTCAATTTCTCTGAATTACGTAGGAAATTGCTGCGTTCTAGAATCATTTGTTAATTGACTTGAGAGCATGTGAGTAACCAAGGAAAGAACAAACTGATATGAAAAACTTGGCTCTGTCATACCTACCCTAGGACAACCAGTACAGAGCACTAATGAGCATCTATTTGGTCAAAGGTCCAATGAGGAAATGCAAAGATGACAAAGATACCCTGGAGAACTATATTTCATATGGAATAAATGAGCACAATTGAAAGAATGAATATGATAAATGCTGTAATGAATACAGTTGGGGTTTTATACTGATTCTAACAATCAGGGTTGGGAAAGACACTTGGGAGCAACCACTCTACCATAAAGTCTTCTTGAATCTCAATTCCAAACTGAGACTACAAATGTGAATCTTGGATAGTTGCCAATACATCATCCATTGGACGGTCAAAACACATAATTTTCTACATGATAAATGCAAAGTTCTTTTTTCCCCTGGCAGTATTTAATTTTAGAAATGCCAGGAATCCATTTTAAGGAAAAGAAACTTGACAGGCAAATAGGGTACTTGAATACTTAATGGAATACTGTAAAGAAGACAACATTATTAAATGAGTTGTTCACAAAATATGCTATAAAACTCTGAAAAAATACAGCCAAGAAAGGGCTAGAGTCAGGGGCAACTTGCATGACATTTGATTCAGATACAGATGTTTTTTAATCAATTAATTCAATCATGAATAATGCTTGGAGCTCAGAATTAAGATAATTGTCTTGTCTGATAATTGATTCATATAAACATTACTAGGAATCACCTGCTTGATCACCTTTCAAGGGATCATATAACCAACAGGAGTTTCTTAACGGATGTCAGAAAATTCTTTTCACATCACAGTACTCTTTTTTTTTAAAGATTTGATTTATTTATTTGTCAGAGAGAGAGAGAGAGAGCACAAGCAGGGGGAGCGGCAGGCAAAGGGAGAAGCAGGCTCCCTGCTGAGCAAGGAGCCCGATGCGGGACTCGATCCCAGGACCTTGGGATCATCACCTGAGCTGAAGGCAGATGCCCAACCAACTGAGCCCTCCAGGTGTCCCTCACATCACAGTACTCTTAGGAAAACAGAGGTATTCCCCCACCTTGCCCCTTATACTTCAATTTTCTCCATTTTAATAGAGATCTCCAAATAAAAATTATGAATGAACTTTTAATGTGCTGTTGTTCTAAACCTCCAAATCTTCAATTGACCCCATTAGGGTTGGTGTGAAGTAGTGTCCATATGACCATATGGAGCCAAGGTCAGGTCATGGTCCACCATCTGTCCATGAGAAATGTACTGGGAGGTTGTTTTTCATTGACAGGTATGTCTTGGCACTAAGAGCAGAAGTTGGTCATCTTCTGAATTAAAGCAGTCTATGTTGGATGCAGGAAGTCATTTTCACATTAATGTATAATAGGTCATCTACAGGGGGCCATTTTGAATAGAAATTGCCACTTCCTGATCATGTGGCTCTTATCACAGCCTCTGCAGGGTGACTGCCGTGAAGTCAGCTATGTATTTAACTTTATCTTAAGGGATTGAAGCTCATTTCTGTCTTTTGCTGCAGGTCCTAGAGCTTCTCTACTCTGTGTGAAAAGGAGAGCTTTATATAAATTAACTAAATTAAAAGAAGTCTGGTGTGTATTCTAGATGGTGATATTGTAAACCTGACTTGAGCAAGGGCTGTGTACCAATGCCTCAGAAAATCCCCAGAAAAACACACAGATAAATACATATTTATTCAGTCTTTCAGCTTTCTCAGAAATCTCAGTTTCCTCAAAAATCATGTCATTTCCTCAACAATTATATCAATACAATATCTACTCTGTATTTAAGTTTTAACTCTCCCTTGAGGGCCATATTTCAAAACATCAACAATATTTGGCCCTCCTTGAAAGTTACCACAAGAAGTAGAAAATAAGGAAAAAAGAATAAAGCAGATGGGAGTAATGGGTGGTGACCTAGAATCACTCACGAGGTAACGGACTGTCTCAGCTCACAGTGTATGATCATATTTTTGTCTCAGCCAAATTAAAGATGACTGTGTTAAGTATGTGTAGAATAGTCAAAATCATCTAAACTGCTGACACTCTGCTTGACATTCACTCACACTGGAAAATAGAAAAGATATTTTTGTCTCCTTACCTGCTGGTCTGAGATCAATATGAGGCATTATCAAAGAGTTTCGTCAGTGTTGCTTGAATCCTACTTGTTCCATGTGATCTTTCTCTCACCACTAGCTAACCAACAACTACCTTGGTTCTACGTCCTTTATCTGATGTTCCCAAACTTACTGTCTTTATTTGGGCTATCTCTACCAATTTAGGCCAGCAGTGTTTGTTGCTGTTTTTGGTTTTTGTTTGTTTGGTTGTTTGTTTTGTGTGCATCATAACTCCCAGTGCCCAACCTGAACATCTACCTGCCTGTATATCACCCTTGCTGCTGTTGTCTGTGGCCCTTCAAGATAAAAATTGATTGATTCAATAAATCCATGAGAATATGGACTAGGGTTTATGAAAACTTCATTTATCACATTTCCTACTCACTAATAGTGTGTCACTGGACAGATACTTAAGCACTCTTGGCTTCATTTAACTTAGTCATGGAAGAAACAAAAACATCATTCAAAATTATTATGGATGTCAAATGAGAAAAGGCTTTATCTGCTCAAAAATGAAAATATTTGATTTAAAGCAACAGCAGAAAACTAGGGTTCTGTGAATAACAGTGGAAATTATATGTCTTATTTACTCTGGAGAAGAGATGGGGCAGGATGGGATGATTCCAATATTCATTAAAATCTGAGGGAAGGCATTTTTCAGGAAAAAGGGCCTTGGTAATTTTATCAGATTAAACGTCTATTCTTGGTATTTCCCATGTAGCACAGCTAGCAAACTTCCTTCCTGGTATAAATATACCAGGAAAGGTAATTGCTAAAGGAGCCCAACTTAAGAAAGAAGATGATAGTTTTTAAAAAGATACTGCATTTACTTTAATAGAAATTAATTCAGCATCATTCTTGTGAATTAGTCGCATTCATTCACACAACTAAGCCCTGACAAATTATCTTGATTTCACTTTCTCTATGTTCCATGTTGGAAAGAAATTTAATTTCCAGTGCTATTCTTATAAACCCCAAGCTTAGTCTGTTGGTATATTTTAATTAGAGAAATACCTGATTCACATCCACTCTCGTCTAATTTCCCACTTTCACTTTCACATCATTAATATGTCTTTGCTGGCTTCCAAAAGGGTTTGGCATTCCCTTATGTTCACTAGTATTTTGTCCAGATGAAAGAACAGGGCATGGGGGGAGGAGTTTTATTTGTGAACTTGCTGTTCTCTCTTGAATAACCAAAGCTCTTTCTACTGATATCTTTGGAAAGAAAAATATTCTAAGCATAAAGGAGAAACTGAGCACAGTTATGTTCTTTGGTTGGTAGACCTTATTTGTGAGAGGAATTTATAAGACTCAGATTAGAGCCTTTAGACAGAAATAAATCAAGTATAACTCCCAAATGTTATACCATCAATGGTGTCATTTTAGAGATTCCTGTTATTTGTGGACCAGAAACCCAAAGTTGATTGACTCACCCTATGGGAGGTACTCAGGCATTGGAAGTTTCCAGATGACATTTAGGGGGCCTGTGTACACAAATAGGGAGGCCCATGGATTTAAAACAATATCAAATAAACTGGGTTTCATATAGCCATCCCCGCACTCCCCAAATGGCAGTAGTCCTATGATAACCTATTCTTCTCAAGTTGTTTCTCATGTCAATCACCCTTTATTTTAGACAAAACCCATTTACCTATTTGTTTTGGGGGCACTAATATGCAACATAATATGATAATAATAGTAACTCCCCCTTTTTTTTGAATGCCTACCGTGTGCCAGATGCTAAGTATTTGTCTCTTACTTTTATATCAGCTTGGCAAAGAAAGAATTATTATTCCTGTATTACAGACAAGAAGCCTAAAGATCAGAGAAATTAAAAGGCTTAAGGTCTCAGAAGTCATAAAGGATGGAGATAGGATTTGAACCCAAGTCTGAATCCAAATCCCTTGTTTCTTCCCCTATGCTAGACCTTCTTTCCACACTGTTTCCTGTTATGTGATGAAAACCAATGTATAAAATACCAATGTCAATATTTTTCCAAATCATTTTAGCACTTATTTGTCAGGTATTTCTCAGATAGTTTTACTGGCCATTTGTATATATGTGGTCAAATGGAAGGTTCTTCTACCATTCACCTCCTACCCCATTCATTCCTTCATTCCTCACTCTCACCTTCCACTGGTGTGCTGAAGCAAATCCTGATGTAGTTAAAAAAGGTCAGAAATTTAAGCAAGAGTTTTTATAATTAGTTCTCATTTATTCATTCTGTGACATTTCCTTGAGCCCTAAGACAGTTCTGCCCTTTCCAAAGGAATAAACCTTTTCCAAATAATATTTTTTCTTAATATTTGTATGCCACAAGCTTGGTATATATCCACACATAACCTCTTCAATGCTTTGGAAAAGATGCTTGTGTTTCTTCCTTTCTATTCCTTTGGCAGGACTGATAAATAGTTTCTGTTATTATCAGAGTCAAATTAAGTATTTCATGGAGGCGCAAACACTTAGGAACACACAATGATCTGTCTGGAATGGCCATGATAACCACAGGAACTGTAATCCAGTATGTTTCCAAAGGAAAAGCTCCAGACTAAAATCTTCAGATAATTTTGCCACCTTTCCATTCTCCCTGACTCTATGGCAAATTTTCCCGTAATATTCTGTACTTGAGATTAAAATTCTTCAAAACAGAAGATAATAGAGGAATAGCTAATTTTCCTAGACAGAAGATTTTGTTAACACTTATTTATTGAATATTTAACAAGCCCAAGCTTAGTGTCAGTATTGGAGCTGCAAATATGATTGAGACAGAACTAAAAAAAGAAGGTACTGTGGATGATTTGGGAAGGGTTAAATAAATGATGGTTATAGTTACTTGATGGAATTATATGCAGATATTAAAACTGATGGTTTCAAAGACATGAAATTATGGGGAACTACTTGATACTGTATTAAGATGGGAGGGAGGAGAAGGCACTTATATGTATCTTAGGATTACTGAAATTTTTTTTCAAGGAGCTCTACACTGGAAAAACCCACAATGTGATCAACAAAAACAACAATGATTGGTTTTTTTTTTATATAAGTAATGAAATAATGGGTGATTTGTTTCTCTTCTTTATATTTATCAATTTTATGAAAACATTACAAGCAAAGAATGATAGATCTTCTGGAGGCATAAACAAATGCTTAGCTAGAGCATGGGATAGACACACTACTCCAGACTAGTGTTGAACTGGTATTTAAGGAGAAGCTAGCCAGTCAAAGAGGGAGGAAAGGACATTCCAGGCATAGAATAGTAAAAGCACCTGGTGTTTTCAGGAACAATGGTAGTATGTCCTGTACTTGGCCTAAGCATATGATGACTAAAATGCCTGAACCATTATTAGGTAATAATTAAGGCAAGTCTCTCCACGCATGGACCTTAAATAAGCAAATAGTAATTTATGTAAAAATAAAAAGAACAACATAGAAGACATGTCAAGTAATTTCGGCAACTCTATTATGCTTCAATAACTAATCTCCTGTCATTCTCTACTTGGGATATTATAGGGTTACTAGTCACTTGAAAATATACAGTAAAAAAAGAATCACTGACTTCTTACATCAACTCTTGTGATGTTGGAAAATCACTAAACAAAATGTTTATTTTGAAAAATGTATATTTTATCTGGCTAACACTAGTGTTAATACAGCTTGAATGTGTGGAATGTTTCTATCTTTTCCCAAGATTTCTTTGAGTTGGAATTTCTTCTTAATAATTCATACAATGAAAGAGGGGGAATGTATTTCTTTTTTTGGCAGAAGCTTTTTTTCTCAATTCTAAATAATATTTAGATCCAATTTTTATTTATTTATTTTTTTTTTAAAGATTTTATTTATTTATTTGAGAGAGAGAGACACAGCGAGAGAGGGAACACAAGCAGGGGGAGTGGGAGAGGGAGAAGCAGGCCTCCTGCAGAGCAGGGAGCCCGATGCGGGGCTCGATCCCAGGACCCTGGGATCATGACCTGAGCCGAAGGCAGACGCTTAACGACTGAGCCACCCAGGCGCCCCTAGATCCAATTTTTAAAAGATGGTTAGACTAAAATCTTTTAGACATAATGTTAAATATGAATAAAACTAAAAATAAATATATTTATAGCATATGCTGAACCATAAAAAATTTTCAAGTACAACCAAATGAAAAATTTTAAATATTAACATTCATAATTAGTAATGACAGATGATACTGGTTAATAGAAAAATGCAGCCTTAGATCTAGTTCTAGATGTGATCTGTTTCTATATTTTTACATAAAGCCTACAAATGTAAGAATTGCCTATGCACATCAATATATTTTATGAAATAGAACAGTTTCAAGACTACTATCTCAAAATAATGACAATCTACTCAACAAGCAATCTCCAAACACCAAACTATAGTTTCCTTTTCCTGTACGATTAAAATTATGGCTAAGACAACAGAAGAAGAGAGTAATTGAGATTTACTTCCTTAGAGAACAAGAATGGAGTTAATTAACTTAGACATAACTAGAGTAAGAGATAATAGCTGGTGAGCCGACAATATGCAATTTAGATAATATAGAGAAAACTGACATGGTGGTCTGTTGCTAGGACAACAGCCTTTATGGAGTTGAGGCAGGAAAGAAGCTATAATGAGGTTAATGGAGAGGTTAAAAAAGTGTACACACATATATTTTGTTAACTCTCCATGTTTGTTTTAACAGGTTATTGGGAAAGAGACTAGATAAAAAGGAAAACAAAAGAAGTGCTTTCTTTCACCATACAATATAAGTCAACCCCTGAGAATTGTCTCTCAATTTACACAGAATAATGCAGGCATATAGAGACAGGTTCCCAATGAAAATTTCTTGTGTGAAGTCTTCAGGAAAGCCAAGTGTTTATATTGTCCCAATAGTGACAGCATCCGTGACACCATTAATCACCCTTTGTTTACTTTATCAGTCTTAATGGCCTTTGAGAAATAGCTCAATGATGAGCAGGCACTCTGTTTAGAACCACCTCTGATCCAAGTGCTTATCCTGACTGGGAAAATGGTATGACTCCATGAATGAACTAGGGTCTCTTACATTACATGTTTGTTTTTTAAATCACTTATTGTCAACACAAGATTATTATTTTGCAATTGTACATTTTTTCCAGTGATTAAGTCAGTTGGTCAAGGACTGAAGTATTCTTATATTCTTCAGTAAATTTGCTATTTTTAAAATCTCAGGTCTTGGGTTTTTAAAAATCAATGTAAAAAACATCAGCTCTCTTGTCTGAGGTAATTAGCGACTGTTTTCCCAGTATGTCTTATAATTTGACATGTTATATTTTGAATAATGATTATTTGGTAGTAATTTCTTTCTTCTTTTTACGTTAGAAAAATAATTATTGAAACTTTCTTATGCTACAGTTTTTTTTAATGTTAACTCTAATTCATTTGAATTCTCATTTGTGTGAGGTGCAAATCCACGTCCTGTTTTAACATGTCTCTCTTCCATCTTAGAACTCTTTGACCTCCACGTCCTCTATTTTTCCAAAAGAACTCACAGCTGGCTTCTGGCTTGCTTCAACTGATAATGATATCAACTCTTTGAACTTTAGCTTTCAACAGGGGATATTGGAAAACCCAAACAACTGGACATACAAGAAAAGAATTTGTTTAAGTTACAAATGATAAGTAAATATCTCTGTTTTTGGGGGGTTTTTTACTGGACATCCTACCTAGAAATCCTCAAATCCTACCAACTAGTACTCAGCCAACTTGTAAACAAGCTATTTTTCTCTTTCTTATATTGAATCTTCCAGAAAATATACATTTTTAAAACTCCTACATATGATGTGAGAGCATTTGGAACCTACTCACAGCCTTAACTCTGATTTAGACAATGTCAAAAATTAGGCATTTTAAATGTTAAAAGCCTTAGAAAGAACCCACCCAAGTAGAAAATCGGACAATGTATGATTTTGCTTGTTTTAATGCATTCTTAAAATCTACCACTTTGGTCAATATCTACAGATAGCCTGTTAGCTAAAAGCACTGGATTATTCCTACTCTCCTTACTGTGTGTACACACACCTACATGAGAAATGAGGAAGCTTTACAATTTTTCCTTTGGACCACGTATTTGATTAAATGTAGGAACTTCCTTATCTGTGTGTAATTAAAGCACTATGCAATGGACCTAAGTGATAATGAGATCTTTGAAATGTACTCTTTTCCTAAAGATCTGGAATCCTTTGGGCAGGGTAGAGTTCCAGGACATTTCAGAGTCTCTCCTGTATTTAAACAACACATGACTAGAAACTGAAGTAACTACAGAACAAAGGGATCTGAACAGTGTCCAGCCTCAGAGGTAAATTTCTGGACATTCATATCCAGTAATTCCAAGAAGTACGATGGTAACTAAAAAAGTCTGTTTCAGAATTGGTGTTTCTTGACCTAAATTAAGATTTTTAAATGAAATAAAAAGCAAAAGAAAAAAATGACAAAAATAAGAAATAACTGCCTGGACTCAGTTGAAACTGGATACCAATCCTGTGGACTGTGTGGATAACAGAATGCCCAATCAAAATATGCTCAATTTCATCTAGTCTATATGGAACACTCTATCCTGAGTATAATTGACCCTGACGTTGGCCAATTCAACTGAATGCCATTTTGTTAAAATATTAGAGCAACAAAAGAAAAAATAGATGAATTGGATTGCATCAACATTAAAAACTTTTGTGCATTAAGGGACACTATGAGCAGGGTGAGGAAGCAACCTCAGAATGGGAGAAAATATCTGCAAATCACATATCTACCTGATCAGGGGTTAACATCCAGAATATGTAAAGAAAACTCAACACCAACAAAATAACCTGATTAAAAAATGGGCAAAGAACTTGAATTGACATTAGAAGATATACAAATTGCCAATAATCACATGAAAAGATGCCCAACATCACTAATTAGCAGGGAAATGCAAATAAAAGCCACAGTGAGATACCACTTCACACCAGCTAACATTTTTTTTTCCTTTTTCTTTTTTTTAAAGTAGACTCCACGCCCAGCACAGAGCCCAATGCAGGGCTTGAACTCATGATCATGAGATAAAGATCTGAGCTGAGATCAAGAATTGTACACTCAACTGACTGAGCTGCCCAGGTGCCCCAAGATACTATTTTTAAAAAAACAGAAGATAACAAATGTTAGTGAGGATGTGGGAAAACTAGAAGCCTTGTGCACTACTGGTGGGAATGTAAAATGATGCAGCCACTATGGAAAATAGTTTGGTGGTTCCTTAAAAAAAAAGTAAACATAGAATTGCCGTTGCTCCAGAATTCCATTTCTTGGTATATACCCAAAAGAAGTGAAAGCAAAGACTGAAACAGTTATTTGTACACCCGTTTTTATAGCAGCATTATTCACAACAGCCAAAAGGTAAAAACAGGGGTGCCCCTGTGGCTCAGTCAGTTAAGTGTCTACCTTCTGCTCAGGCCATGATCCTGGGGTCCTGAGATCGAGCCCCACATGGGGCTCCCCTCTTGGTGAGGAGCCTGCTTCTCCCTCTCCTCCCCACTTGTGCTCTCTGTCGTTCTGTCTCTCTCTCTCTCTCAAATAAATAAACAAAATCTTAAAAAAAAAAAACAAAACGGTAAAAACAACCCAAGTGCATACGGACGGAGGAAAGGATAGATAAGATGTGGTATGTTCATGCAATGGAACGCTATTCAGCCTTAAAAAGGACGTTCTGACACATGCTGTAACATGGAGGACTGATGAAGACATTATGTTAAGTGAAATTAACCAGTCACAGAAGAATAAATATTGTATGATATAGGGTACCTAAAGTAGTCGAATTCATAGAGACAGAAAGAAGAATGGTGGTCACCAGGGCCAGGGAGGAGGGGCGAATGGGGAGGTATTATTTAATGAGTACACAGTTTTAGTCTTGCAAGATGAAAAATGCTCTGGAGATGGATGGCGGTAACGGTTGCACAAAAATGTGAACACCAAATGCTTAAAAAATAGTTAAGATGGTAAATCTTATGTTGTGCATCTTTTACAATTTAAAAATAAGTAAATAATAAAATAATTGAAAATGAAATAAAATATTAGGAACAAGATTTGGGCTTTTTAAAATGCCTGTGTTTCCATGAGAGTGGCTCTTGATATCTTAATGTCTCACCGAGAAAACACATTAGCGTATTCTTGATTTGTAAAATGAGATAGTGATATTTGTACCATTTCTGCTTCTTCCAAAATATGAATTACGTTTCATGACTATTCAGGGTTATAATTTACTGAAATCTTCCGTTTGAGAAAATATCTGAGCAGATTTGAGTTTCATGACCTAAAGATGGCTGTTCACAAAAGCTACCTCATAATCAGTATTTTTACAGTTTAGTCTACAAAATGTTTATTTCTATCTCAAAAACTTTTCCTGCAATGCAGGAATTTCACCAGGTGGTAAAATGTCTTTTTTATATGTTCCCAAAACCTTTGTCCCCTGCTCAAAATGCTGAATTTCTTCCTAACCATCCATAGATTTAAACTTCTTTTTCATTAAAATTACATTTTCTTTGGGGCACCTGGGTGGCTCAGTTGGTTGGGCAACGGCCTTAGGCTCAAGTGATGATCCTGGAGTCCTGAGATTGAGTCCCGCGTCAGGCTCCCTGCTCGGCGGGGAGTCTGCTCCCTCTGACCCTCCCCCTCTCGTGCTCTCTCTCTCTCTTTCATTCTCTCTCTCTCTCAAATAAATAAATAAAATCTTTAAAAAAATTACATTTTCTTTGTTACAAAGGTGGAAATCAAGCAAACATCAAAGGTGACACACAAATATTTAGGTATTGGTAAAAGCAAAACGAGAAAATAGTTATCTTCGTCCATTTTCTAATAGTAATGACAGTTACCATTTGTTGACCACTTTCTTATTGTAAGGTCATGCAAACCACTTAACTTACACTGTTTAATATTTTTATTCCTATATACCACAATTTATCAACTCAGGTTATGAGTATTTCATTTTAAGGAAGGCATTCCATGATGATATTCACAGCCTCTGAAGCAAATTCCCTCTGTATTTCAAACCCATCCTTATTTCCAGGTACCCAAACAATGAGATCAAACTAACATCTTATTCTTTAAGAGAGAATTCTTCATGGATATGATGCTTCTGGTAATAGAAAGTTTCTCAATCACCTTACTCTTTAAAAAAAAAAAAAAGGAAAATCTCTTGATGTCTCAGTTTGAGAGCTGCTAATGCGATGAGTATGTCTTAAAGAGAAATGTTCTCTGAGGAAGGCATAAAGAAGTAATATTTAGAAAGATCTGGGGATCTGTATCTGATGTTCTAGTGAAGAAGTCCGGAAAGAGAGTGAATAGTCTGAGCTTACACTCATCAGTCTGGTCTGGAAGCCTCTCCTTTCTTATTCCCCTGGGTGATAAGATAATTATTGCTGCTGTCTGACATTCTTCATTATCCTCTGACTTCAGAATTTTTAGAGTTGCATTTCTATGTGTCAGGTCTAGCTTAGTACTGGAAATATGTGGTCTTCATTTTGGTTTTGTAGAATCTATGCAGTCCTAGCTTAGCATTGATGTCACGTTTTTAGGAGGATGTGAATGGCTCTGTGCAATGTTCAGGGACTCAGACTCCTAAAGTGTCTTGACGCGCATGGAAGTTTTCAAATACTGATTGTTGATGATGTGTACTTGGCATAGCAACAACTCAGGAAATCACCAAATGGGATTCTCAAAGACAAATTCCAAAACAACTCTAAGAGCTCCCCTGAGAGCACTCTATTTATGGGACATGGGTTACAGAAGTGATGAGACCAGGAACAACCTAGAAGGGAATCATTAAAGAATCTGCAGGGTGGGAAAGACCTTGGCCTAGTTAAGGTTTATAAAAACTCACTTCTTTGAGATGGGCTTAATGTATAGCATCTCATGTTGCCAACTGGAATGCCTTACGGGGTCCATAAGTCTCTTAAGCACAGACTGGTCTTTGATTTCACAAAAAAAGTCATGACCACTGTAGGAAAAAGACAATAATACTGGTAATAACATTTATTAAATTATGTATGAATAAGAAAAAAATTGCTTTAGAAATGTATTTATTTTGGGCGCCTGGGTGGCTCAGTCCTTAAGCATCTGCCTTCAGCTCAGGTCATGATGCCAGGGTCCTGGGATCGAGTCCCACATCGGGCTCCCTGCTCAGCGGGAAGCCTGCTTCTTCCTCTCCCACTCCCCCTGCTTGTGTTCCCTCTCTTGCTGTGTCTCTCTCTGTCAAATAAATTAAAAATCTTAAAAAAAAAAAAGTATTTATTTTAATATGTTTTAAATGGTAAATCTCTTACAAAATATTCTAGCATTATTAGGCTTTTTTTTTACAAAGACTTTTTCAAATCATTTTTTTATTCATTTATTTGAGATAAAGAGAGAGAGCGCATGTGAGCGGGGGTGGGGGGGGTAGGAGCAGAGGGAGAGGGACAAGCAGACTCCGTGCTGAACGCGGAACCCCACACAGGGCTCGATCCCATGACCCTGAGATTATGACCTGAGCTGAAATCAAGAGGCAGATGCTCAACTAACTGAACCAACCAGGCGCCCCTAGCTTTTTTTTTTTTTTTTTTTTTTGGAGAGAGAACACACATGATGGGGGGGTGGTGGACAGATGGAGAGGGAGAGAGAGAATCTTCAGCAGACTCCATACTTAGCATGAGCCCAACAGGGCTCTCATCTCACCACCCTGAGATCATGACCTAAGCCAAAATCAAGAGTCAGATACTTAACTGACTGAGCCACCCATGTGCCCTAACTTTTTTTTTTTAAACACACACCAAAAGATACCACAGAGAAAATTATTGCAGTAAGGTTGATTCTCCATGTATTAGAGATCTTAATTCAGAATTCTATGGAGTTTTTAAAAGTCCTTAAGCCAATTTCACATTCAGTGTGGAAATGTCTTCTAAAGCATCCTCTAAACATGTTATAGAAACTCTTTTTGGAGACCTACAAATGTAGAGCATATAACCTTCCAAGAAAACATATTACAAATAAGTAAAATGTATAATAACCACTGGTATCAGCCATATTTTATTGTTATACTTACCTATGATATCCATCTTAACTAAAGCTTGCAAGAAGTACTCCTTACTTGCAGAGGATCACAGAATGACTGCACGATGTCTAAATAAGTTTAAAAAGGAAATAGAGGGGATAAATACAGGGAAATCAATTTCTCTGGTTGCCTCCTTTCTATCTTCATAGATGTGCCACCAAAGATTTAGCAAATGCTTTTGGCATTTAAAATAAACCTAATAAAATTTTTCTAAGAGTTTTATTGAGATACAATTTACATACCATAAGATCCACCCTTTTAAAGTATACAATTCACTGTTTTTAGTATGTTTACAAAATGGTGCAACCATCACCACAATCTAATTTTAAAACATTTTCATTGCTCTAACATAAATAACATTTTAGTTCTTTTTGTTCTTTAGGAATTCCATATTTCTGGACAAATAATAAAAGGCATTTTATTAATTTGGCAGTGGCCATGTCAAATCTACAATGAAGAAAAATAGGTGAAAATTTAGACAGTTGGCAAGAAAGATAATAAAAAGTAATTATTTTAGTTGAAGGCTTTAGAAATGTAAAGGTTTCTGGGAAGAACCTTCAAATCTTAATTTTCAGTAATGGAAATTCTAGAAAGTAAAATATGCCACCCACCAAATGTTACCATTCAAAAAATTTTAAAGCAATAATAAGCTGGGTTAGTAAGGTAAATTTCTAGGTAAGCTTACAAAGCCATTTGTTATAGATCACCTTTGAAGGCTTTGTACTATTCTAAAGAGAAAACAAAGTTACTTAAATTTAATCCTAGCCTTTGGCTCTGTCAATGCCTAAGATACATTATCATGTGATTACAAAGTAATAGAGTGTTTTTACAGTGCCTATACATACAGAAAATGTTCTTTGTAACCCTATGCAAACTGTTAAAATCAGGACAGAGGCTATATTATAGCATCTAACCAGAAAAAATGTGTGCATTTATTTTATATTCATACGTTTTATATAATCTTTACTAATTTGTGTGATTTCTTTTAAATTTGTAATGCATGAGTTGGAAGAGAGCTCAATGTCAATTTATTTGGGAGGGTTAGTCATTATTCTTTATCATGGTCATTGCTGCAGTGGATTAAGTTGCCTTTGATAGTTTTCTCTCCAGCGTTATTTAATATGCTTACCAAACCAACAATAAAAATGCTTTTTAACTATTGAGTCACTCAAAATTTCAGCTATTATAATATTTTTCTAATTTTCGAGTATTGCCCTCCCTCCCCCCAAAAGCCCCACTTTTAAAAACTTTTTTAATTGTTGAAACTTTTTTTAGAGAGAGAATGAGAGATAGAGCACAAGTGGGACAGAGGGAGAGGGAGAGAGAGAATCCCAATGCAGGGCTCGATGTGGAGCTCCATGCAGGGCTCCACTTGGGGCTGGAGGCAGGCTCGATCCCATGACCCTGAGATCATGACCTGAGCCAAAATCAAGAGTCCGAGGATGACCGACTGAACCACCCAGGCACCCTAATAGTTGAAAATTTTTAAAAAATAGAAATTCCTGTGTCAGTCCTGCCTACTGAAACAGAATCTGGGTTTAATAAGCTGAGAATCCAAACTTTTAATAAGCATCCCAGACAGTTTCTTATGAAGTTGTCTTACCCCTCTCTGAGAGAGAGAATTTGGGAAACACTGGAAAAAATGTAGTGCAGCAGGATCCAGGAAACAACTTCAGAATTTGGAGCTATGACATTTCAGAACAGGAAATCATCAAGATGAAAATACCATAAAAGCAGCCACCATCTCTGCCTTGTCCCTAATACTTCCTACAACATCACATGCACACAAATATTTGTTAAACAGAAGAATTTTATCTCAGGTTGAACTTGAAGCTACTTCAGAAAAAAAGTAGGCACGTAGACACAGGAATCCAGAATGCAATGAATATTTCATATGACTCTTTTAACAAAGACCTTTGGTTATTTTTCGAGTCAAGAAAATTCCAGACATTCTTGGTGAAAAATATCGTGATTAGATTCACCTTTCTGGATGCCCATTAGATCAAAAGAGAAGGGACAAAGAGAATGAAGAGTATGGCAGAAGACTTTCCTGTCCCCTGAAACACTTATTGGAAAAGAATCGGTCCTTCCAGAATGTTGAATAGAACAACAGGAGGCTAGCCTTCAGTCCAGTGTTTGCTTTAGTTGTTGTCCTTGAGGGAACATCATGCTGCACCTCACTCACCCGGCAGTCGTACCTGTTGGCTCCCTTAACTGTTTGGGGACACAGCCTCCACTCTGCCTGCAGAACAGAGAGAAAACAGGAGGAACAGCACAGCCCGTTCCTCAGACAGCATGGCTGGAATTCTTTCTCAGCTTTTGTGTTCACATAGAAATGTTATCTTAATCTCAACTGACAAGAATGTTCTTAAGACAAAACTCAGAGGTGGAAAGCTGGAGGAAGGCTTCAGGGGTATCCAAGAAGAACAAAGTGAATAGGGTCTACAACAGCAATTACATTTAGAAACTGAAACTTGTTACCACAATTTAGACACTAGATGGAAAAGACAAATTGTTCCTTTCTATTTTGGGGCGAAGATTATAATAGATCATAATAGAGGCTTTTCACATTAAATAATGTTTTTCCAGTTCCATAAAAATGCCTGAATGTCAAAAAGGAAGGAAAATCACTTAGTCACCCAAGTGGGAAAAAATAAATCCATGGAGTGACAATAATTCATTTATTCCTCCAGCCGGCAGTTACTAAACATCTATTGTGTGCCTGGTTTGGGTCTAGGCAAAGAAAGAGAAAAAGATAGTTATCATAAGGGCTTTAAAAGACAGAATCTCAGGGTACTCTGGAAATCTTCATCTAGGGGACACCTCCAAACAAAGGCAGGAGATAAGGGAAGGCTTCTCAGGAGAGATGAATACTTGTAAATAGATAATACGGAGGTTTTAGAAATTGAAATTTAAAACATCTTAAAGCAGCATCACGAAGTCATCTTTCTATGTAAATTTAGCTAATATTATTGAAATCTCTGTGTCTCCTACGTATGGACTCACAGAGGAGAAAAAATCTCAGTGCAATGTGTGGGAGGACTTTAAATACGTAAATATTTCTGCTAATCCAATCTCCGTTAAAAATAACTATTGATCTTCACACAGTTCAGACATTTTGCCAATAACTGAACTTAGGAAAGAATTTTTTCCAGGGTACCTGGGATGAGCAGACTTGCTTTATAAAACTTTGCTTGCTTGTGTGTTTTAAAATGTAGTCATTATAATAGGAAGAAGGATTCCTTTTATTCTCTAAGGACCCAAGAACCCTTTTCAAATTTCCTTCTTTCCTTCCTTCCTTCCTTCCTTCCTTCCTTCCTTCCTTCCTTCCTTCCTTCCTTCCTTCCCCTCTCTCTCTTTCTTTCTGTCTCTTTTCTTTTGAGTAAACTTCAGACCTCTAAAGAAAGAAACTAGACACATCACTAGCAGTTGCTATTTGTTATCCACTCTGTTAAGTTCCACGGTGAAACATTAGTCACTCAGCCCTTGGCTGATGGCTGGGGGAGGTGGGGATGAGAGCAACATGCAGGAAGGTAATTGTAGTGAGCACAGAAGGGAATTTGAGGAATGAGAGCAAGGAGTGGAAACCAGAGACATTAAACATCCTGTTCTTGGCACTGTGGATGCTGCCTTCTATCCTTTCTTATAAGACGCAAGGCTTACAACCATGAATGACAACTTACTGCTAGCAATCTCTCTAAACTGTTTTACGGCCCTTCTCTACTACTCTGTCCTTACGGTACAATCACAGTCAGAAGAAAATTAATGTCACAGGCTAGGAGGAAAAAAGAGTAATAATCAAGGAGAAGAATTCGAGATGTGGTAGGAAGGGAAAACTCCCTGGTCTTCAAAGCAACCTTGCTTCCCAGGTTGGGGCTGGAGAGGGAGAAAGAAGGTAAAACCGCAGAAGGTCTGACCTTCTAACTGCTGGGCTTGAACAGAAGTTCCCACATTCAGCTGGTGTTCTCGAACGTCACTGTTTATGGATCAGGAAGGGTGCCTTTGAAAATGTAGAATACTCCATTCCATTTGAGGGTTTCTGACACCATCTCTATCTTTGAGAAACACTGGCTGAGAGGTGAAATACAAGTTTCTTGGAACAGACTGTAAAGTCTGCTGAGGAACTAAAAGAAGCCAAGTTGACCTTTTTTTTTCTTTTTTTTTCCCAAAAAGAAACCAAGTTGACCATTTAATCATCATCAGGTTCTTTTGGCAAATACTGACAGCTCCCAGAGATCCCAGGTAGGCGTTTGCTGGCAATCCTCTCATATAACCTTGCTACCTCACAGTAAGTTAACAATGAAAACAAGTTTTAGACTAAGTCCTAACATTTACTAACAAGCAAGCACAGATCGTCATGCAGTTTTGCTCCTAAGTTTGGGCTACCAAGGCTGGGAAGTCACCATGAAAGCAGACCAGCCAACCTTCCGGTTTGAGTCAAGGAACACCATCCGCTCTGAAGTGAAGGTGAATGGCCGCATGGAGCTTTGAGCCTCAGACTGACTTCAGAGTGCCGTGTTCACGCGTGGGTGTGGCCCGTTCCCTTATCCTATCTACTCCTATAACTCAAGCACAACTCATCTTTAATATTGATGATGCTAATTAAAAACCCTCTGGTATAGATTTTGATAATGATCTTTGAAATTTTTATGTTGCCCCTCTGATTACCCAGTTAGGGTATTTTAATGTTACGTATGCTCTTAGAACAATGAATATAGTAAGCATCCAAATGTTAGCTATTGCTATTTTTCTTGTAATTACCACAGTCGTCATTTTCATGTAGTATAGAATATAACACATTCAGCTATTTCTCTACATATCTTACTTAGTCGCGACACTAGTGTTTTTCAAACCCATTAGTGGGTTAGAGAATCAATTTAACAGTTTCTACATAGCATTTGTTAAAATAGACCAGAAGAGAATAAAAAATATTAGAGCATATCAAACTTTGGTTCAGTCTTAGAAAGGTATGAATCCTGAGTTGCAATGAAAATTGTATTTTCAAAAAAAAAAAAAAAGAAAATTGTATTTTCTACTGTGGTTCAATCATGGAACACTACATCAAAAACTAATGATGTAATGTATGGTGATTAACATAACATAATTTAAAAAAAGAAAGAAAATAAATAAAGAAGAAACAGGAACTCTACTACATGATATGCTCCAAAATACAGGAGTAAGGGACGCTTCCTATATATAGTTGCTATCCCCACTATGAAGCATATTTTTTAGATGCTTAGTGTCTGATTGAATGAATTCTTTTTTTTTTCCTGCTAAGATGAATTTCACTGTAAAATGGAACCAAAGTGATTTAAACCCTTTACAGAATCTGAAACAGAATACGTAAGCCTCCGTAACTGATATTTGTAGAACCAAAGAATAGACGTGTTCTCTGCTGCTCTGGTTTGAAAAGAACTGTAATTATGTCCCTGCAAATCTTTATAGCTCACTTTCTCCTGTATCACAAGGTTCTGCTTTTTTTTTTTAATTACTTATTTTTATGAAATGTATTCTTGTGTCCCTCATATTAGTTTCCTGTTGTTGCTACAACAAATCAACCACAAATGTAATATCTAAAAACAAAGCAAACTTATCCTTTTATAGTTCGATAGAATAGACATCTGGCATGAGTTACACTGGGCTAAAAGCAAGGTGTCCACAGGGCTGCTTTATTTGAGGCTCTAGAGGAGAATCTGTTTCCTTGCATTTTCCAGCTTCTACAGGCATTTCTTGGCTTATGGCTCTTTTCTCCATCTTCAAAGCCAACAGTGAAGCTTTCTGACCCCTCCTTTGATGGTCACATCTGCTTCTCTGATTTTGACTCTCCTGACTTCCTCTTTCATTTATAACAATGCTTATTATTACATGAGCCCACGAAGATAATCCAGGATAATCTCCCTATCTGAAGGTCCTTATTTAGTCATCTCTGAAAATTCCCTTTTGTCACTTAATATTTACAGGTTCCAAAAATAAAACTTGGGCATTCAATGGAGGGGGACGGGGCATTATTCTGATTAATACACCTATCAATTCCATCATTTAAGAACTGGCCCACAGAATGACCATTTGCAAAACATTCTGAGTAATTTTTATTCTACTTGCTTATTGACATCACAATCCAGGAAATATCCTACAAATCTGTATTCTGATTTCATAGGACTTTGGAAACAAGGGCTAATAGAGTACACCTTACATCTGTGATTTTAGTATCTTTGGTTTTGAAATTTTGCTGAAATTTATGTAATAATTATAACTTTTATATTGAAAATTTTGAAATTGCTAACTTTCAACACCTGTATTATTTAGCTGATAATCTTAAAGGATAGAATTAGAGAAATTGGAGCATAATGCCCAAAATTCTAAACAAGTGAAGGGTGGTTTGATAGTTTATAAAGATGCATATCTGCATAATATTTGGGGATAGAATATGCTGTCCACAACAAAGTCATTGCAGTGTTTCCTGAACAATTGAGGAAAGTGATTCATAAGAGCTCCTATCTGTTGGCAGAACATTCTAACCCTGTCTGCTTTGGTTTGTTTTTGGAAGCCAAGGCCTAACACTCATTTTTGGTGACCAACATTTTAATTTTTTTTCCTCTAGCTTCCTATTTTCTATAAGAATTTTGCCTGGCCAGTCAGATGTTTGCCAATTACGGGATTTATCAGCAACACAGATCCTTGGCCAGGAATTATGTTCCCTTACTTAAAATGCTTATGGATTCTCTTAAAATAAAATGTGTTCTGCAGAGTAAAATTCAAAATCAAACATCTATCACACGAGTAGGTGTTTCCTATTACCTTGAAGACGTTAAATCACTCTAAAAAATTAGTTTCCCATCGTCTTTTCCAGTCTCATCCTAGTTCTCCATGCTTTTAATAGCAGGCTGCACTTGCTTGTTTCACTTGGTTTATTGCTTTCCCTAAAAATAATTTTAATAGCTTAAGTAGGCTTGTAAATTTGATTCTCTCTAACAGTTTCATTTATAAGTGGTCACATTTTCTCTCTCAAGCACAATTTAGTATTTCTATGGCAAATCAGGCTAGGTTTGGTTTTTAAATTGTGCATCTGTCTCAATTTGAAACTACTATTGTTCATATTCAATATGAGATGAGGCGGATGGAGCAGAACATACTTTAACAGTGAATGTTTCTTGGAATGTTTATACTAATGGTTCATTGAAAATTTGTTTGAGTCAAAAGGATTAGGTTGTAAGCAGAGCCCTTCTACCAGCATCTGGAAGATATCAACGATGAACTTGGAAATAAAACCCAGGTTTGAATCTGACTTTATTACTGTTTAGCTGTGATTTGGGGTAAGTTATTTGTTCTCTGTGAACCTCAGTTTTCTCATCTACATAGACCGTAAAGTACCCATCCTGCAAAAATGATGTGAGAACTACACAGGATGTAGGTAGGGTTTAGCATAGGGCCCACAGTAAGCATCTAATCAACAGTATAGCTATTACTACCTTGAATGTTTTACTTTGGCTTTAAAAGAAATTCCAAGTATTCTTAAAAGATTTTTACTTGATATATGCTATAAACAGTACTCCATATTTGGAATATGCAGCATACCAAATAGCTCAGTATCACAGAAAACATCAAATTTAAAATTCTATATATGAAAATTAAATCAGTATGATTTTTAAATTATTAGATTGGCAAGAATTGTTTAAACAGAAACTTTTTATGAATAGACTGTCATAGCAGATAAGTGTGCGTATGTTGGGGGGATAGATGTTTTTTCTATGAAAGTGCTAAATCAACTAATAATATAAAAGAACAAAACTGGTCCCCGACCTCACACCATATTAAACTACCAATTCCAGGTAGACAAAAGACTTACATGTGAATGAAAAGCTATAAGGCAACCCAAAGTACAAAATAAATATACATGCGTATGTACATGAATAAAGACAAATGTTTGCATAAATAAATAAATTGAGAAGAAAAGACAAATCTTCCTTACAGAAAAATTCCGTTTAGCATATTTAGATACTCCTCCCTTGACGAGATAGAGCTTAATCACCACCACTACCCCATTTCATGTGCTGGATTAGATTTGTTTCCAAGGATTAGAGTATGAAAAGAGAAAAATAGTAACTTTACAGTGGAGAAATGTGGCAGACATACAGAACCAAGTAATTAAGACTAACTTCCCTGGTGATGTTTTATAGATATCATATAACCTTTGATATTTTGGGATGAGAAGGCACTTTACCTATGTGCTATTTTTTTTTCTCAAAAAACAATTAACCTCACTCTAATCATAAGGAAAACATCTGAAAAAAATAGATTCAAAAGCATTTTACAGCATAACTGGCCAGTATTCCTCAAACTGACAAGGTCAAGAAAATCAAGGAAAGACTAAAAAATTATCACAGATTAGCAGAGATTGGGGAGAAATGACAAGGAAATGCAATCTCACCCAGGTTGGATCCTGAAACAGAAAGAGAAAAAAACTGGTGAAATGCAAATAAAATCCAGAGTTCAATTAATAGTAATGGGCTAATGTTGATTTCTTACCTTCAGCAAATGTACAATTGTAATGTAAGATATTAACAAAGGGTAGAACTGAAGAAGGACTCTGCACTGTTGTTGAAAATTTACTGTAACCATAAAGTTATTCCAATATAAAAAGTGTATTAAAGAAAGACTACAAGACTTATATCAAAAATATTTTTATATTCTTAAGATATAGAGGATTTCTTAAGAAAAAAAATGCAGGAAAATATTGATAAATTTGACTACCTTAAATTCTAGAATGTCTGTTCATCCAAAGATGCTGCAAAGAGAGTAAAAAGTCATAAAGCAGGAGAAGATATTTACAACAAATACATTTCAATGGCAGAGATTCCTTGCGATGCAAATTATAAAAGACAGGCAACTTTGTAGAAAAATGAGGCAAAGACTTAACTAGGCACTTCAGAGAAAAAGAAATCCCAAAGATCAATGAATATATAAAGGATGTTCAACCTCATTACTATTCAGGAAAAGTCCACAGTGGGATATCATTTTATGTTTGCTTGATTAGAAATTTTAAAGACTAAGAATATCAAGTGTTATCAAGGACATGGAACACCAAAACATTGATATACTACAGGTAGGCGTGTAAGGCTATACTGTCACTCTGGAAACAGTCGGGCTGTATCTAGAGTTGAAGATGTGTCTATCTTACCTATGGCAAAGGAATTGTACTCCTACATTTACACCCTAGAGAAACTATTCCATTTATGGACAAAGAAACATGTAACAAAATACTCTCAGCAGCTCTGTCATAGCAAAAAAAAAAAAAAAAAAAAAAAAGAAAGAAAGAAAGAAAAAAGAGGGGAAAAAGAACAAACTAGAAACAACCGGAATATCTATCACAATACAATCCATCCAACAATGAAAATAAAACGATAGTAACAAGGATCAATAAGGATGCATTTCAAGAGCATAAGTTGGAGGAAGAGAGGAAGCTGCAGAACAATGCATACAGCATGACCTCATTACCTAAAATTTTAAAATGTAGAACTAAACAATTTCGTGTTTAGGATTACAAACATGTGAGAAATCTACAAAGAAAATCATGAGAAAAGTATGCATAATTCTCACAACTAATGTCTTTATGGAGGGAAGCACATAAAGAACTTTTAAAATAATGCAATATTCTTCATTTTTAATGGGATGGTAGGCTCCTGGGTGTTTATGTTGTTGTAATCTATACATTATATATAGTATAAATATTATTTTATATCTATTTAATAAAAATAAACAGAAAAAATAGAGATGGAGAAAGGAAGAGAAAGAGAAGAGAAGGAGGGAGGATGTGTGGGTTGTCACCCCCACTAACAACCACACCCAAGAAGCATGGCTACCCCAACATGGAAAGGGATTCCCAAGCTTAGAACTAAGTTTGTCAGTTTGATAGATTTCACTACCTCTTTTTATTGTTATCCCATATCAAATCTCCATTGAAATTAGCTGGGGCCAAGATACAAAAGTGAAAACACCATGATCTACTCCCTCAGATTCAGCCTCTTGGGACACACTGGGTTCCAGGCCTGGCCCTAAGCCAGCTCTGGCGGAATACCAGTCCCCCTGTCTTCCTCCGCTCATTGCCACAACGGATTCAAAATGTCTCTGTCTCTAAATGTACTCTATCCCAATACACATCTTTTATTATTGCTCTCATGGCTCACACACCTGGGCTCATCATTGCTGTAATAAGCCATCCTTCCTGAGGACTCATTCCCCAGAGCCTGGGCTGCCTTTTCCTCCCTCCCTAGGACTTCCTTCCTCTTCACTTTGTTCAAGGCCATGGACGCGGTGGTAATGGAAGATTTCTAATGCAAATCTGGCCAATCATGGCCACAAACACCTCTTATCTCTTCCTGTTCAAGGCAGCTGTCCGGAATCCTCAGAAAGTGGCCTGAGAGACATGTAGTTTTCTTTTTTAAAAGAAAGATTCAATATTAGATTTGAGAGTGTCTTCTTCGCTTAGGATGCCAGAAGAAAAATGTTGAGCAAGTGCCGAGGTAGGGAGACCCATGGACTAGTCCAGATAGAGAGGACGGTCTGAACTAAGGCAGTGGATGTGGCAGAAGTGGAAATAGAAAGGAGGGGACAAATTTGAGAGAGATTTGCCCAGAGTCTTGTGCATTAGTCAATAAAAAGCAATCTAGAAGGAATGATGTGAATGTGAGTCATTATCTCCTTGAAACAATGGATGAACAGATTTAAAACTTTAAACTCTAAACCTGCTGCTACAATGAGGCAAACAGAAACTGAGTATGTGTGAAACCTATAGATTATTGGAGCAAAATTATTAATGGAGCACCGGGTTCTGCTATTGCATGCAGAAAGCAATGGAGAGAACAGTTGCTTGTAACCTAGCACAACCTTAAGAAATCAATGACTATCATGTTCGTGGCTTGCTGTAAGTATTAGGATTATACATGGATTGAATGAATTTTAGTATTGTACATGGATTTAACCTGTCTTTTTGACAAACCTCAACTACTCACAGGTATCCTTATTCCATGGTAAAGAAAAGTAAACTATATAGGAAAATATGGACATGGTTCATAAGAGTCTTTTGGCTCAATAATTTATTCTTTTACTATTTATAAGGGTTTTCTGAAAGGGTAAAAGAAAACTTGAGAAAATATTACAAGTGTAATTATATAAATGATGATGATAAAATGTCTGGAGAAAGGAAAGAAAAGTGGAGAAAAAGAGCATAATCAACAACTCATACCATAGATGGTGTTTATAAAACTAAAGAGGAATTCTCTGGCGATAAAAGGAATAGTTCAGCCACATTGTTCTCATCAAAGAGACCAAGGCAGTATTTAAACCAGAAAAGAGAGAAATCAGGTAAGTTTACTTTTTGACTCTGAGTTTATGGTAAAAATAGCCCCTCTATTTCAGGTATGTATTTTCTTTTCCCATGTGATAAACATATCTTTTATAACATAATTTGGCACATTTTATGGCAAAGGTAAAACATGCAAAAGTATACTTTTAGGTCAGTGATAACTCTACAAGAAAACTACAAGAGGGAAAAAAAGTACCCAAATATCTATTAAGTAGAATTGGAGGTAAGTGTGGAGTTTTTTTTCCCCTTCATACATGTAAGTGTGTATGTGTTGCATCTTTTCAGGGTAAATTAGCCCAAAATCTGTATTCCCTCAGCAAAAGTTATTTCTTTGAAGCTTATTTATCTTTTGTGTTCACACTGTAACTGATACAGCATCTCAGTACTCATCTTTTATTATTGCCCTCATTACATGGTATGATTTTTTTTAGTTTGCTTTATCCCTTAGAATGAATGCAATAAATAATAGAAATTGTCATTATTCTCTGGATGACTGTTTGCACAGTGGATGGCTCTCAGTAGTTTCTCATTAAATATATAAAGAATTGATTTACAGATATATATACTGTCTTTTCCCAGGATATTTTAATTTCCCTAAAAATTGTTAGGTCCAAGTATAAAGTTTGATAAGTAATATAGACGTTCTTTATAAATGCCTGCTTCAAATCTACCATTATATATTCTGCAGTGAAAACTTGTACACGTTCTGTCATGAAAATTTTGATTCATCCCTCTAAAATACCACGTAAATTCTATAAACCAAAGAAAACCTCTAAGTACCTTTCTTCATGAAATACAATACAATTAAATGGCTTTCTTATACTTTGGAGAGGGACTTTCTCATCCAGAAATGTAATAGAAAATCATGAATTTTAACATTTTCATAAAGTGTAGCATATAGGAGTGTGAATCTTTTCTCAGGCAGGCATATTCTGCTCCATGGGTTGCTAAGATACATAAACTTAAAAGTACAGAAATGTGATTTAGCTCTTTAAAAATAGGCTAGGCGGCTTTCTTATTTCTGGCAAAATTAGTCTCTAGAGAATATATACAATCTCAGTACAATCATTTATTTTAGTTACTTTCTGGATTGCTGAATTAAATTGTGGTTTGTAAAGATTTAAGTTTTAATGTTGAGATCAGCGAAATTATTTGCAAGCATTAACCAAATGCCTCTGCCTTTGGCTGCCCACCCTCCCACCCTTTATTTTGGCGATCGGTAGAGTGCAAGCCAGATCCATTTCAGTGAAAAGCCACTGATTTCTATTTCCACAAGGAGCTAACTCATGTGCTCTTCCATTCCTTCTCCTTTTCTCAGAGAAAGGAAGGTTCCACCACAGGACCAAACCCCTTTATTTTGAGGTACAGTGGTAGTGATAATGGGTGGGGATACCAGGCTGAATTCTTAGATTATGACAAATCTTTGGCAAATAGATCTTTCCCAGTTGACCCAGATAACAAGCACTATGGATATCTTTAAAAGGTTCAAATGATTTCTGCTGCAGAGCCTGACCTCAGAACCCATGACTTGTTTTCAGTTGTCAGTATTTTCAAGCTGAATGACACACTGGTCATGTCCCTGGCCGCAAGCCTCACAATCTGCTCATGATAAGAAACAAACACAGAGTGGACTTTTTACAACATCTTAGCCTTAAGTAGAAGGTATGCAAGGAATATGTAAAACTTGCATCTATGAAACTTTGACAGCAATGCATATAAAATAAATTTAAGAAGGGGTCCCTGGGTGGCTCAGTCAGTTCAGCGTCTGTCTTCAGCTCAGGTCATGATCCCAGCGTCCTGGGATCAGGTCCCGCATCTGGCTCCCTGCTCAGTGGAGTCTGCTTCTCCCTCTCCCTCTGCCCTTTCCTCCCATTCTCACTCTCTTGTGCACGCTCTCTCTCTCAAATAAATAAATAAAATCTTTAAAAAAATAAAAATAAATTCAAGTAAATATATGTAAAATGTAAGATGTGTGAACCTACGGATGCTAGCTGCAAATCAAATATCTCTACCATGTACTGTCTCTTATCCTTAAATTGGTTTCCATTTTTAGTTCTCACACTGTGCCACCTCCCCTTTGTTTCCTCTTACGTCACTGCCTCTCCTAATTCTTTGTAGAATTTGATTTCTTTTTCGTTTCTCTTTCACACAGCACCTCTTCTTTTACCCGCTGCAGAATCCCATCTTTTTGCCTCTTCCTTCCTTACTGCACACTTAGTCGTTCACTGTCACATTTCAGCCAATGCCTATACATTGCTGGTTCTGCATATTTATCTCAAACCCATACTTTTTCCTTTATGCTCTCAATTCACACCTCTAAAGCTATGTTTTCAAGTGTAATATTCATAAAACCAAACTCATTCTTCAGTACTCCCTATCCGTTCCTCCTCTGTTCCTTACCTAGGGTCCTTATGATTCAGATATTGATACGGTCAAGTGTCTGATGGTAGAGACTTCTAGTAGTTTCCTTACCCAGTACAAACCCTCCCAGTAGAGCCCCTCTCTTTCTACCACCATGTACTTATTTACTGATTTGCTTGTTTTACTAGATGATGCATAAATGGGGTATAAAATGCAAAAAATACACGTTCCCTCATTCCTCTGCTCACAGTGATTATGAACAGTTACTGAACTGTTACGTCTAGTTCCAAGATGGCCTTTTTCTCTATAAGCATAAACATACTGTATCTGTGTGTGCATACACACACACGCGCACACACACACGTACACACACACGTACACACACACGCACACATATACACACACACGCACACGGTGTCCGGATAGCATGTTGTTCTTCACCTTTCTTTTTTTATTTAACAGTATATTTTGGAAAACATTCCATATAATTCATAAAGTGATTCCTCATTTAAAAAAAAACTTGCAAGTTATTCCGCTAAATGTAGTATGTATGGCATTCCATTAAGTGGAAAAAACAAAATGTATGATTACAGTAGTGTGCAAAGGGTAGGAGAGGAGAAATGGAAATACACTATTATAAAGTTTTCATACTACACATAAAGTGGTATAATATCACTTTAAAATAGATTATGATATGTTAGAGATTTATACTGTAAACACTAAAGCAACCACAAAGATGGTATCTTTTCTTTTTTAAAAAATTTTCAAAGATTTTTAAAATTTATTTATTTGAGAGAGAGAGTGTGTGAGCAGGAGGGAGAGGGAGAGAGAATCTGAAGCAGACTCCGTGCTGAGCACAGAGCCCGATGTGGGACTCAATCTCATGACCCTGAGATCATGACCTGAGTCCGAACCAAGAGTCAGACGCTTAACCTACTGAGCCACCTGGGTGACCCAAAGATGGTATCTTCTCAAATGGGCTTCACAGAAGCTTCACTACCAACAACAGCCTGTATAAACCAAATCAGCTGATACAAACAAAAGAAGATCTATGTTCATCTGTGTTCACAAAATAAAAGCAATTACCCATCACAGGAATAAATCCAAATATTAACAGCAGAAACCACTAAACTTTTTGTGGATAGAAGCTCCTCAAGACAAATGGAGACTTTCAATTTTAAAAGAGCAGACACTGCCTTAGTTCCTCTTTCTCTTTTCTAAAACCAACTAATGATTTTGCAGAATGCCATATTTATTTCTTGCTGCTCTCTTTTACTCTGATGAAAATTTCCCTTCCCCTAGTCGCCCGACTTCATACATATATACTAAGTTTCTGGACTAACTGCTTTCATCATTTCACTGAAGTTGACATTTCCGTTTCTGTGTTTTTATTTTCATTCAAGTAAGACTGGTTTAAGAAAGGAAAAACAAGAAAGAAACAATGTCTGCTGTTTTAAAATTTCAAGTGCCTATTTTTCCTTCAGGAATTTCTCCACACACACAAAAATGCAAAGGTCTCTATTGGAGATGTTTGCATCCACTCACAGCTACTATGCTTAATGTTTTGGTTTTCCTGCCTTCGGGGTACAATGTTTGCAAATCTTTATTACCTTTAAAGATATAGGACAGTCTAATTATGCAGGTACAAGGAAAGGAAAGAAATCTTTGGTTCTGTGAGTCATAAAATTAAAACTGTTCTTCGTTTTTCTCATGTCATCAATAAACCTTTCCCATATTCCACTAGGCAAAATAACTGTTGCCAAACAAAGTCAGTTCCAAAAATCCAAGTATAAAACTTCAAAAATGTTAGAGAAATAAAATATGCTCTGCGTCTGGAGTGAGAATCTCAGGACACATGGGCAAGGACCTACCTGGGTTGGTGCCATCTTACCTTTTCCTGGTGTTTCAGAAATTGAAGCAAAGGATTTGGACATGTTTTTCACATAATGTATTTAACAACTGTTTTGTTCAAGTTAGATTTCTCAAATATCTGGTCCAAGTGGATTATAGAAAGATTCTTGAATATATCACTTACTTTTCTCTTCCAAGTCCCTCTGGACTATCTCACCAAAGGTCACTTTGTCAGTCACCCCCAAGTGATGACTTCTTACGTTTCTGAGACCTGATGCTGCCCTGGGATGCCCAAAACACAGCTGTCACCACCATCTGCAGATTTTCATTATCTCTGGAAAATATTTTTCTCTTATCCATGTGATATTATGAACTTTGGGACAAAATATTCTTTCCCCCTCAGCATTATAACGTACAATAATGGCAATATTGACTCACCCCCATAGTGTCCTATAAAAAGATTGGTGATCCAACTTTTGATTTACTCTTTATCACAGCTTTCATCTCCTAAGGACCTGGGCACCGTCCAAAGGGGAATAGCTCACAAGTCAAATAGACTATCACCACGTTATCATGCATCCATTATGAAAATAAATATTTGAGTTCTTTGTTTTTCCTTCTAGCAGGTAGTCATTGGGTAAAGTTAACCGTCCCCTAATCTACATGTAAATAAGTAATCTACATTATAGGGTCATCTACATTACCATGTATGTGTTTGTATCTCAGAATACAGTACTTGCTCCCTTCGCTGTGTTCTCTATGATAGCATCGACTGGTGGTGGATCACGATTTCTTTGGGTCTATTGGCAACCAGTGTTTTGAGCAAGGGGGCCGATCGACTGATGTTTGTTAAGTGCTTCCTCTAGCTGGCACCGTGCTCAATACTGCACATACTTAGCTCTCACTGCACTTGTTAATAGAAGTATTTGCTATGATGGTCCCATTTTAGAGATGCAGAAATGGAAGCACACCGGGGCTAAGTGATTTGTCCACACTGCAGTGAGTGGTGGAGCCGAGACGATACCCCAAACCGTGCAGCTCCAGGCTTGTACTCTCCACAAGTGCTGACTGCTTCTCATTGCAAAACACAGACAAGTCACTGATTTCTTAACCAAAGCCAAATTAAGGGACGATTAGGTTGATTCTGATCTTTTGCTTTTATGAACAATGTGATAATGAATACCTTTGCATAGCATCATTTTATACAAGAGAGTTTATACAATAAATGAATAAATGTCTTTTTTTTTTTTAAGAGAGAGAGTGAAAGAGTGCACAAGCAGGGGGCGGGGGAAGTGAGGCAAAGGGAGAAGGAGAGAGAGAACCCCTGAGCAGGCTCCAGGCTCAGCAGGGAGCCCAATGCGGCACCCCATCTCATGATCTCATGACCCTGAGATCCTGACCTGAGCCAAGATTAAGAATTGGACGCTCAACTGACTGAGCCACCAGGTGCCCTAGAATGAATGTCTTGAAGTAGAATTTTTTAAATCAAAGGGTATGTCCATTTTACATTTTGGAACGTGTTGCTAAAATGTTCCCCACAAGCAGTAGTAAGAATTGATATTCCCTAGACCCGTGTATTAGAGTAAAGCAATGTATTTTACAAGTTTTAAGTTATTTTTGGAGTGTATCTTCATGTTCTTTGCTTTTCTTCTCCCTCAGGTTTCCTCCTACACTAAATTGATGCAATTATCCAAGGACTTGGACCACAAAGCGTTTTGTTCAAAATATTCAAAGTCTAGGCAAAAGTATGTTTTTGATACTTCTGAAGGATAGGGAAGGAGTTATATAAAGTTATCTGGATAATTGGATCTGTCTCCCCATTTCAACTGGTATGTCTAAATTTATAGATGTCAAATCAGGGAAGACTTCATCATTAGATTTTCTGGAAATCAGATATTAACTAGACATGAGACCACTTCAGTTTTTCCATATATAAATTGTGGAACACCTGAAATACATTCAAAGCAAACTAACCACAAAATTATTTATGAAAATAAACCTTAAACGCAGGGGAAAATGAAAATGGAAAATTTGTCTCAAAAGAAATAATTAGCAATTAAGGACTTTGAAGACTTTCTAAGGCAAATTTTTCATCTCACAAATTCAAATCTAAGTAGAAAAATTTTCATACCTTGATTTTTTTTTTCCAAATGTCAAATGAAAATCTAATTGACCCTAGTGCCGACACGGGAAGAAAAACTAGATAATTTATGAAAAGTTTATAATAATGTTTAAAGAGATATTATCTCATTTAAATCATACAAATGCAAGTTTTAAATCAATTTTGGGTTTCAAAATGAGTCAATTGAATTTTAAAATAATTTAGTTTGCATTACAATGACATATTTAGCATGATTTCTAATTGAGTGACTAATAATCATCAATCATCTGCTCATGTTAGCTCACTTAAGTCCCACAACAGCCAGGTGAGATAGGAACTTTCATCTCCCTGTTACAGATAAAACTGGAATCCAAGAGGGTGAAGTGACCTACAGACATGCATAGGCAAGGATAACTATGCCATGTCTCAAATTCCACAAGTCTGGGAGCAGATCTAGTTGTGATTAACCAGAAGATATTCTGTCTGATTTCTGAATGTCAGTGGATCCAGCAGTGGCGATTTAGATACTTTGACCCCAGATTCTGAATGTTGGTTGCTATTTTGTTTTTAATTGTCCAAAATAAACTGGAGGGAATACATCAGTTTTTAGGAGTCAGTGACTTAACTCTTTGCACTGCCAAGACCTCCAGGTAAACATAGATATCAGGGCATTATCAGTAGCTTTATCAAGACTCCTTTAATATGCTTTCATTATTAGTATTAGAAAGAGGGAAAACTTTCTATTAAAAACTAATATTGTAACTCTCAGAAGTCACAAGTTCGAATGCCTTCAATGAAGTCTCACAATTCGAGGAGTGGGCTGTAATAAGACTATGGGGAGTAGTAGGTCCAGAGGCATATGGAAGAGGCATGCTTTGGTAGAAGTGGTCAACTTCAAAGATGCAGACTGGGCCTATGGTTCTGGTGTCAGCGCCTTGGCTATTTTACTAGAATTGAACCTGAATAGTCATATCCAGAAATATAATTATAACAACAACAGCAACAACAGAAAGATGATTTAAACTGGATTCCCAAATTTAACTAGTTGTTAATCATAACACCTAGCAGAATAAAGAATATTATAAACATATATTTCTTTTCAGCCTTGCTTAGAAAGAAAATACTAATTTTTTTAAAAAAAAACTATATACATATTTAGGCAGAATAGGCTAAAAGCCTTCCCTACACAAATCTTAAATTTAAATACACTGTTAATCAGATCTAACAACACAAGCCCTGTTCTAGATCTCAAAAGAGATGTAAGCTAAAAATAAGAGAAGAATGTGAAGTTGCCCACATTCTCCAGTTTGTTACCATCTCTTCTCACTGGGAGACTTCATATGCTGTAGAGTTTGCAATGACCACAGCTCTGGAGGTGGCTTCTCTCCTCTAAATCTCTGATCTCTTTTTTATAGTACCTTTCCAAAGGGAGAATGAAGTTCTGCATATTTTTATACAGGGAATGATAAAATAAACTTAGCCCACTTTAAAAACAAACAAAAAAACAAAAAACCCTATGCCATATTGTTGTGCATTTGATCTTAAATTCTGGAATATGCTATACTTTCTAAGTGAAGGAATGATGAATAAATTGTTTGCTATTTTAGATGTGTCCAAAAACTGTTTTCAGGGTCTAGCTAAAAATCCAATTCACTTGCACTTAAAATACCTTGCAGAAGAAATCCATAGGCCCCCTATTCATGACCAAGACTAAAGGATCTCCTGTCATTTAACAAATCCACACCCAAAGTCAGGATCTTTCCCCATGAAAGCCTTTCCTTCATCTAAAGTTTTTTATGAGTTCTTCAAGGTGCAGCTTTAGTAATCATCCATGACATAGGTTGTGATTATCCTGGTAATAAGAGCTCTCTCTCTCTCCCTTCCTCCTGAAACTCTCTAGCATCTGTCTGCAATATTCGGATACTTTGTTTAGTCCTAGTTACTTGTACATAGTTACCATATCCAATGACACTGTAGGCTCCAAAAAGACAAGGGCAATGTTGTACTCCTTGGGTGTATTTTACTAAGGAGATGAACGTAAATATAGTTAATATAAGTTTCCGGCTGTCAAGGAATGAGTAGCCCTGTTTCTTAGTGTTCCATAAAGCATTTTACATATAATAAGTGCTCAATAAAATTTTTGAATTCTTTTAATGGGTTCCCAAGCCCATAACGATAGCCAGGAAAGAAATGCAAACAACAAAGTTGTTTTGCTTTTCTGGGACATCATATGAACATGCCAATTTTTTAGAGTAGCATAAAAATTGCAGTATAAAAGGGAGAAAAGACAATGCATTAATACTTTAAGTTGCATTATTGTATTTTGGAGCAGGAAGGCAACCAGAATAAATAATAACATTGAAATTTCTATTTTCTTGATTTGCCCTTGAGCTTTAAAATGTTTAAACAGTTAGCAAGAATAAATGTTAGTATTATTTAGATTTAGTAAAATATTTCATATAAACTGAAATAGACACTTAGCAGATAAATATATTACACTTTGATGTTCATCCTTCCCACTGTTTAAGGAAAAAACTATAAATGGTCACACGGAAAGTTAGAATTGAAATAAGTCAGATTCTATTTCTTCATATTTACAACGTACTGAGTCGTTTCTTTTGATCCACATTTAAATACAGGAATTGTGCTACTACGAAAGTTAAAGAGAGGCACTGCACCCAGAGACTGAACTGTTGGCAAACAGACAGCTAGAACAACATTGTACCTGAGTCCATGCATGTGCGGACCTGTATGGAGGAGGCAAAGAGTTTCCCAAAGGTACTTCCGTATTGAATATAATGTTCATTAAGGGTTAAGTAACTTTTAAAAATGTGCCAATTTGAGCTTGCATACATGTTGTTGAAAAAAACAAAAAAACGAATAATTGTCCCAGCAATTGTTTAGAATTTAGACTAACAAGAGATCTCTTTTTGGCAGGAGGATTTTAGTTTTGACCTTGTTTTGAGATGCTGATGCCTGGTGATAAGAAGAAGCAGAATGAACTTTAGTCAGCATTCTTTTTTTTTTTTTTTTTTTTTAATTTCCCCACACAGTGCAACCCTGGATTCCAGTCCTGAGCTTATGATTCCACTGTCTCAAAGCTGCTATCCTTAACTGAGATAATGAATGTGCACCAGGCCCCCACAGTTTAGTTTACGGGGGCAATTGCTGTAGGGAATGTGCATCATTGGCAGAGTCTATCCTTTGCCAAATACATAGAGGCTTCTTTTTAAGCCACATTCAAGTTTAGCAGATCAGAATCGGATTTTTGTTTGGACTGTTACTGCAAATAGATCATTACCATTCTCCCAATGATACTATGGATTTTTTTTTTCTTTGAATGATCACATGCATATAAGTTTCTAGCTGTCAAAATTAACTAGATAAGGAAAAGACCTCCCTTCTTATTTTTCACTTGCAATATCAATACAATAAAGATACAGGGGTGTGGTTCTAGAACAGAGTTTATAAGTGAGCTCCTCAATCAAAGCTGTTGTTTCTTTTCCCCAATTTCATGAGTTTTGAGCAGTGTGACCTTGGGCAAATTTCTTAACATTTTAAAGCCTCAGTAGAATGGTTATTAGCAACAGTATTTGCTTTCTTAAGATTGTCAAAAGGATTCAATTAAATAATCTGTTTAGAGTATGTTGTAGCATTTCTGGAATACTGAGTGACAAAGCATTCAAAATTATTAGCTACTGCTATTAACATCATAATAATTAGAGAAATCAAACCAAAGTAGTCCCCTGTTTCTACCCCTCCTCCTTCTACCTCTCCCTAAATTCTGCATTGCTGCCACCACAAAGAAGGGTAAGTTATCAAGGCTTATCGTTGTTTTATTATTATTTTTCTTTGCTCCCTCTAGTTTTTAAAGTCCTTTTAACTTAATCTCTCCAACAATTCTTTATCACTGGTGTTACTTACACACATAGTGCTTACAATTCTGGTTTTTAGTTCCCTAGCAGATAGCACTACTTTAAATACTAAAACACCAACCATGGGGCACCTGGGTGGCTCAGTTGTTAAGTGTCTGCCTTCGGCTCAGGTCATGATCCCAGGGTCCTGGGATGGAGCCCCGCATCAGGTTCCCCGCTCAGCGGGACTCTGCTTCTCCCTCTCCCACTACCCCTGCTTGTGTTCCCTGTCACACTGTCTCTCTCTCTCTGTCAAATAAATAAATAAAATCTTAAAAAAAGAAAACACCAACCATTTTGTCGTTGGAATATTATCATTTCTAGGTTTTAAAAATTTATGTTTTGGAGACTCATTTTAAGTCAAGGACTTAATGTGTTAAGAAGAGGAAGGAGGAGATGGAAAAGGAGGAAGAGAAGAAGAAGAAGAAGAAGAAGAAGAAGAAGAAGAAGAAGAAGAAGAAGAAGAAGAAGAAGAAGAAGAAAGAAGAAGAAGGAGAAGGGGAGGGAGGGGGATGGGAAAGAAGAAGAAGATGGAATAAGGAGAAAGAGAAGAAGGGAAGGGAGGAGGAGGAGAAGGAGGGCAAACCATGGAGCAATCTGCATGCCTGGACAGATCAGTACCAGAGTAAATCTCAATTAGCAACAATATCCTGGCATTATCCAGAGTCAGATGCAAGAAAAATCCTTTTCTGGTCCAAAGACTTTCAGAACAAGTGGAATATAAATGTGAACATGGAAGTACAAAAAAATATCCGTCAATGAATAATGAAACTAAAGGAGATAGCAAGATGAAAATACTTTACTGGAAAAAAATAAAAACAAAAACAAAACACCTCAGCTTGACACCAATAAAATGTTACACCATTTTCAAAAACAAAAATTTGTTCAAAAAGCACTTCATAAAGTTACCAAATGAGATACTGGATTGTTGAAGATGGTGACGGAAGGAAGCATTTTGATTGGCTAAAAACAAACTCAATATACCACCCCCACCCCTAACTAGTTAAAATCAGAAAAAGATTTTTATCAGCAGCTGGAAATTTTTTTCACAAAAACATGCTTATTATTCAACTATGACACAATTGATTCATGTTGATTTGAAAAGTCAATAATATTCCATTTTAATATATCATTTTCCTCATTTTATGTGGTGTTGACTTTATTTTTAATTAAAATTAACTTCTATTAATTCTACCTGCTAATCATTTATATTAGAATTATAAGTGTCTATTGATTGTGTCGCTGTCAGATTTAACCTATGTTACATAGTACCTGTAAAAATGTTTTATCAAAAGTAAATATCTACCTACAGATACTTTATAAGCTTGTACATAAAATGTATTACAGTTGTAGTATGGTGATTTTATTAATTTAATACCTTAACATCACAGTTCTGAATAAAAAACTGGTAGTAATACCAGTATTTCAGCATTTCTCAAATTAAACCCTCAAAATACAAATATTGTAGCCACTCTGCGCATGCTGTGCTAACTTGCTCTGGAGAAAAGAGAGTACTTACACTCTTTCTTCAGCTTTTCTTCAACTCAGCTGATCTCATATGATTTCTGGGTTAAGGAACATACCAGAAACATGCCAGGTTACAGCATGATAATCAGCAAGTTTTTCTTCTACATTAATCTTTTTTTCTGCATTGAGAACTCTGGTCTATGATTTTTCAATACATTTCGCACAAAATCATCTAGGCGAATTTGGATGTGTCCTGAACATTCACTTGTTTCTGTGCACTAAAGCTGATCAAATATCTTGTTTTCCTTTAAATTTGCAAAGGAAACCTTGTTCTAATATATTAGTGTTGAAGGAAACAAGGAGGGATTCAATGGGATGTTTTCTATGTCACCTTGAAGAAATTGTCATACACCATCTGATGGTTTATTGAGCATACAGAATGGCAATGTTGATGAATTCTTCCTTAGTAAATGATACATATTGACATAACCACCAGCCATATCCTAATGACCAGCAGCATGCCAAGGTGTTTTGAAATACATCCAGCTTAAATTATCCATGGGTCTCTTGTATTTGTGAAGTGACTAATACTCTAAATAATCTATTTTGGTTAGTGCTGTGCTTCATTTATCCATGCTGGTAAATGTGTCTTTCGAACCAGCTCACAAATGAGATGCTTCCCTGTCTTCATTGTCCTTGTGGGTTGTCACAATTCTTACCCTGTTAAGAGGGTAGAGGCTGAAAATGGGTCAGTCTCATTGAATGTCAAAAATAATTTAGAAACTGTTCTATTTTATTCCTTGGATTTACTAACATGAATGTGGGAAGGAAATTACGACGATAGCCTAGAAATGAGAATTATTCTTTACATCGTTAAGAGCAAAGTCTCGGTGACTCCCAAACAAGGAGGAAATTCAATACAACTTCTTAAACAGAAAAAGTTGGGAGTCCAAATGTGGGTGATGAGGAGAGAGAGAGCTTGCTGATATAATTAATAAATAATTTTAAAAATTGAGCAAGGAGGCTTTTATGAATCATAATACGGAACCAGGGGGAAAATCATGGAATACATCAGAATCTCAATTCTACAACTTAGTTTATGGATAAGTGGGCTGAAAGACTCAAAAGAAAATAGAAACATTCAGTCAGTCATTGGATGCCCAGCATTTTGGTATTGCTTCATAATTGAAGGTATGAGACAGGGTTCTGTTCAAGAATTAGAATCACTCTAAGTGCTTTAAGCAGGAAAAGAATCAAATCAAATAATTCTATAAAACCCTTGGAAGAACTGGATGTGTGGATTGATCTGGGCCTCTAGATCTGACCTCTGTCTGAATCAGAAAGTCAGGGAATTAGGAATCACTGATGAAACTACTGAATTAAAAAAAAATGCCACCACTACTATGTTCCAAGGATAAAAATGTCACTGTCAGATCAAAGCCCACAGCTTCCACAAAATTGGCGCTTTGGAACATTGGCCCCCGGGGGCCAGCTGCCTCCTTCAGGGAAATTTCCTCCTGACACCATTAATTCTGCTTCTCAAGGGTGCCTTTCAGCAGAGCGTGGCATAAATCAAGCAGGAGATGTCTCCAAGTCGCTTCCACCTTCCTGGGCTCTGGCTACTGTGTTGGGGAAGCTTATTTTAAACCTAGAACCATAGATGCCAGAGAGCCTGGGTGGTCTTCCAGTCTCTGCAATGCAGAAAGGCCCACTAGAAAAAAGTGAGGATGGATATTAATTTTACACCAATTAACCATATTCAATATATTTACAAAGTGTTTTCATGGTCAGAGTGGTGTGCGCTCCTCATAAAAAACCCATCGAGATAGAAAGTGCTGTAACCATTTAACAGAGGAGGAAATGTACCATGTGAAATTGTTCCATGTCTAAATTACAGGTGGAATAAAGTGCTGGGAGAAGTAACTTCGTGCCCCAGATTTGCTTTTGAACTCCTCCCCATTGGTGCCACACCGCCTCCACTGGGCTTTGCTGAGTAAGGCCATTATCTGTATCTTGATTATCAAACATCTATAAAAAGAAAGATGTATTTAGTTAAAATTTAAAGGAGAAAGACCATCTGGTGAAAAACGATATATACCTCTGTAATAAATATGAAGAACTGACGTTCTGAAATTGAATAAGAGAGTACCTTTATTGAATCAAAGAAATGGACTGCCCCAAATTGATTGCCCAAAGAAGTGATTGTGTATCAAAAATCCTGATATATGGGAAATATTCACTTCATAGTAGTTTTAAAAGGCAGAAGTAGTTTTGAAACACTGTAAAATATTTAGGAAAGGAGAGTATATAAAGACTATTTCAAAATTAAATGGCTATTTCTGGATAATGGTAATTTGAGTGTCTATTTCTTTGAGATTCTTCTCCCTTTTCATTATTAAATGAAAACGAAACCTATACAGTTGAAACACTGAAATTTATTTTACATACTTAGACATGGATAGCTTTATTTTTTTTGTGCCGATAAACTAGAGGTAGGATAACACATTTTTCTTTCTGGGACCTTGAAAAACCACACACACACACTCATACACACCCACTCACTCATATAAACAGCTCTGGTTCAGATAATGTGATTTTTAAAAGCATGTCAACTTGGTTGTGAATTATTATCCAAATAAGATATAATTAGCCAATCATTTATTTCCTTCATGAATATACTGGAACTAATAATGCTACTCTTCAAATGACCTTTCCGATGTCACCTCTGAACCATAGCACACTGTGCCCTGCATCATGGTATTGATATCCTGGTACTGAATTGAACTCCAGTTTGAGGAGGTAAAACGCATTGAAGAAATAAGCAAATACCGTACATAAGTACAAACCTAATACCCAAGGATAATTTATAGCTTCCTACGTCAACTGTTGATGGAAAGCAGTTGAGAAGAGAGTGCAGATTAAGCCGAGATGAAATTTCAAGGGGATTGAAGGGGGATTAGCTGCTACTGTTTTGGAATCTCAGGCCTACAGAATGCTAAATTGCTCCACTCAAAATTCTAGCTCAACAGGTTTCATAGTTTAGTTCCAGTCACCCCAGTAGCCTCTGTCATCTCCAGAGCATCTCCACGTCTGTTTCCTAATTGCTCACTTTTTCTCCCCAAGGTATATTCTGATCCCTTTCAGGAATAACTCCTGTGTTCTCCCAAGCTCAGCAATCTCCTCTCTGACTTCCCTGTTGAGAAACGGACGTCAGCCAAGACATTCTTAGTAGATGACTTATAGTCTCCAGTACTGCTATCCCTGACAGCCTTGAAAACCTAGATGGGCGCAGAAGGTACTCTTATGGTGATCACACTGTAGATTATACCGCGTCACCATCGTGCCTCATGCACTTGGCTTAACTATGAAACCTCACTTTTTGCCATCACTCCCTCCACACCCACTCAAGTTATGAACTGCCTGTATTTTTTAAATTTAAAGGAGAACGATCATCTGGTGAAAAATGATATATACCTCTGTAATAAATATGAAGAACTGATGTTCTGAAATTGAATAAGAGAGTACCTTTATTGAATCAAAGAAATGGATTGCCCCAAATTGATTGTCCAAAGAAGTGGTTGTGTATCAAAAATCCTGATATATGGGAAATACTCACTTTATAGTAGTTTTAAATGGCAGAAGTAGTTTTGAAACACTGTAAAATATTTAGAAAAGTATATAAAGACTATATCAAAATTAAATGGCTATATAGTTCTTGTGTATTTAAAGAATGCAAACAGAATTTGAATATTTGCCCAAGCCAAATAGTATAATGTAATCTATAAATTCATACCATGACCAGCCCAGAGAATACCAATAAGATTCATTTATAAATTACTTTTTGGAAACGTTAGATTTGCTTAGAATCATGACATTTTCCAATGGGGGAATGTGGCTCCTTTACGTGGTAATAAGTAAGAGATCCCAACCAGTAAGACATGTGAATCTGAATCAGATGAGGAGAATCGGCAGATGTATGCTGAAGAATTCAATTTCAGTAAAATGTGAAGTCTGAGGAATACACTTCCACAGATCTCACCGAGCACATCTTCCTTACTTTTTCCATTTTTCTCCCCATTCATTTAACCTTAGAAGCCCTTAGTGGCTAGGAGGGTCTGGGAAGGGAATGGGGAGGTGGGGGCAGAAAAGGGAGAAAAGAGTGGAGTAAGACAGAATTTTGAGAAGTTTGAGGAGAAGTAAAGAACTGAAGTTTCTACGGTCACTGGAAAGTCAGAGGGAAGGAATAGCCCTAGCTCCTGCTGTGAGTGCAGAGCTGGTGATTTCATTCCCAAGGCAGCTGTAACAGAGCCCTTTCCAAAGAAGGAATCAGTAACTGTTTATAAAAAGGGCAGAATTGCTCAACTGCAATCCCAAGCCAGTGACTTTACCTGTTTGTGTGATGAGTGTCAGAATGTTTTGAAACACCTCTCCCTAGTCCCAGTTACAGGAAACAGGTTAGCATTGTTGGGGGAGTGTTTGGGGAGAAAGGCTTGACACACACGCCTCCCCACACCTTTCCCCAGAGAGGGACAAAACAATTTTTATATTGGTAATGTGGAAGAACTGTCAAAAGTACAAAAAAAAAAAATCAGCTAAGTGAAATGTGAAAATGTCATTGAAAAAATCAGTAGAATACCAAACTAAAAATGCTGATGGCACTTTGATCCATGGTATAAAAATGTTGAACGACTGATACAGATGGGCAATGACCAGAGCAAGTAGACACAAGGCAGAGTGTTGGAAAAGGGCCCTAGAGGGTCCGGCAGTCTAGTGGAAGGGCTGGAGTGACCCAGGCATTAATATGTGTTTCATTACAGTAATGATCCATACAGATGAAACAACGTGTTACCCTGGAATTTCAGCTCTGCCCTGATATAATTCAAGTTTTGATGGCATACCCTTCATGGTCTCTAGCAGCCTGATGTTCTGCCTAACAACCAGTAGGAACGTGCTTATTCATGGGGCACATACCTTTGCATGATTTACAATATGCACTTTTTACTGTACTTCAATCATTTCACATTTTCACAGTGGCTAATTATGGTTTCTTTACCAGATACTTTGATTTATATGAAAATAATGTCAAAACAAATTCTGTTGCTTTTCACAAACATTCTAAGAGTTTGGCTACCATCTTAATCAAGGGTACTAATGTATGAAATAATGGAATATTTCATCAAATCTTTAGTCAGTCAGTGTACAGCTAATACCAATATAAATAACAAGATTTCCTAATAAGAGTCTGCATCAAAATTTACCAGTAAAGACAAAAGATCAAAATAAAGCTTGAACTTCTAAAGAATATTTGTATTAAAACTTCAATTTTTTATTGAACTATAATTGACATACAATATTATGTTAGTTTCAGGTATACAAAGTAACAATTCGATACTTGTTTATATTGCAAAATGATCACCTCAGTAAGTCTAGTTAACATCCATCACGATAGATCATTACAAAAGTTTTTTCTTGTGATGAGAAGTTTAAGATCTACTCTCTTAGCAACTTTCAAATATGCAATACAGTTTTGTTAACTATATCATCATGATATATATTACATTCTATGACGTATTTATTTTATAGCTGGAGATTTGTACCCTTGGACCCCCTTCACCCATTTTGTCCACCCTTCAACCCCAGCCTCTGGCAACCACCAATCTATTCTCTGTATCTATGAACTCGGGAGTTTTATGTTGTTGGGGCTTTTTTTTTTTTTGCCCTTTTTTAAAAATTTCACATATACATGAGATCATATGGTGTTTTTTTTCTGACTTTTTAAACTTTGCATAATGCCTTCAAGGTGCATCCATGCTATTGCAAATGGCAAGATTTCCTTCATTTTTATGGCTGAATAATATTCCATTGTATATATATACCACATTTTTAGTATCCAGTCATCTATTAACGGACACTTACATTGTTTCCACATCTTGGCTATTGTAAATAATGCTGCAGTGAACATGGGGGTGCAGATATCTTTTCAAGGTAGTGTTTTGTTTTCTCCGGTAGCATTGGTGGATCATATGGTAGTTCTATGTTTAGTTTTTTGAGAAACTTTATACTATTTCCATAGTGACTATACCAGTTTACATGCCCACCAACAGTACACAAGTGTTCCTTTTTTTCCACATCCTTGCCAACATTTGTTATTTCTTGAAAACTTCCATTTCTTAGATTACTTTTTATTGTTGTATTCTGTTTAGAGATGTTTATTCAAGTTCAGTTAGGTTTTCATGTTTTCAGCCAACTTACTGTTAAACGTATTGTTCATGGTAGACATATTAACTTATCGAATAAATAGTGTCAAGTAACAAGTAGGTAACTATTTATAAGAATTATGTGTATTTTTTCAATGCTTACTTCATTGTTTGAAATTAAGCTCAGAATTTCACACATTGCTATATTAAACACATCCAATTATTTTAAGTTTAAGAAAGTCCATAAAATTATTTACCAGAGTTTTCTGCATTCCAGAGCATTTTGACATGATTTACATTTTAAAAAGTAAAAGTATAAATAATGCCAAATCCTTTTTGAGAACTTTAAGGAGAAATATACATAAAATAGTACAAGAGAAGTCAAATTGGCTAAAATTCAGGGAAAAACTCTTTCCCATGTAAGATGGAAATAGTACTCTAAAGGAAGCATAGAAACAAGTGGAACCAAAGCCTCGGATTCCACAGGACAAGTTGAGATGAAAGACCATAACATAGGAAGGTGTTCCTACCATGAGCGCTCATATCAGTTAGAATACCTTGCTTGCAAATAATAGAAAATCCAACTTAACGTGACTTCACAATTAAAGAGGATGTGTTGGCTCATGAAATCCCAAACCCAAAGATAGGCCTGTTCAGACTTAGCTTCACTAAGGATCCAATTTCTTTGTCTTGCCAGCCTGCCTTCTGCCAAGCTGGTTTCATTCTAAATATGACTCTTGTTATAATACCGTGGTGGAAATATATGGATCCACCTCTCCACCCTTCAATACCCCCAAAAAAACAAAAAACAAAAAAACAAAAAACCCCGAGACCATGGAGAATGGGTGCTGGGAAGGCATCCAACAAATGCCCTCCAAAATAAACATGTTAAATAAACATAATAATTGGTGTCATGAAAAATTTTCTCCAGTCATAGACATTTCACAAGATTTTGATCATTGGATATTAAATATTAAATCTGAATATGATGAGGATGTTAATTATGCCTATATTGAAATATGTAAGTTGATAGAAAAAACAAAGTAATATTTAATTAATAAATACTCTGCCAGAACAGCATGTTTTTCACCAGTTATAGCTACTGATATAAATAAGTAGCACTTCCCTGTACTCAGTGTTCTGCCAACAAAAATTCAATTATGAGGAAAAATGGCAGTTAAGAACTTCTATTTGGATAAAAATCCTAGGAAACCCTGAAGACTTCTAAGTGGAATGCATTTGAAATTAGAATTTTGGAAGAAATATGATTTTGTGGTAAAACTATCAATAAAAAATTGTTAGGACATTTTAAACCAATTAAAGAACACAGTGTACATGTGAAATCTATATGTAAAAATGACAGTGGGTAGAAAATAGTTCTTACTTGAAAGAAGAGTTGATGAGATTAATCTGAGGACAAAAACAAAATTTTTACAGGTAGAATTTAGAGTAAAAGATGAGGACAAAATATTTTCACCCTTCTTTTTCATACAAACTTAAAATAATAGGAATAATGAAAACCAACCTTGTGAATCAGAACCATATCCTCTCAGTTTTTTTTTTTTTTTAACTTCTGTCAATGATTTATTTATTTTAGCGAGAGTGAGAGCATGAACAGTGGAAGGGGCAGAGGAAGAGGGAGAGAGAGAATCCTCAAGCAGACTCCCCACTGAGCACAGAGCCTGATGCAGGACTTGATCTCAGGACCCTGAGATCATGACCTGAGGCAAAAATCAAGAGTCGGCTGCTCGACCAACTGAGCCACTCAGGCGCCCCCCTCTCAGTTTACTTAACAGGTAAGTAGACAACTTATAGGACAAAAGAATAGCTGTGAATTAGTTTAAGCTCTGAGTAGAAAACCTCAAAAATATCTTCAATAAAGAAAGTCTCTTGGGTTTTAGCTATGTTGACAAAATGACTGAGACCAAGTTTTACGAGATTAATAGTAAACTTACCTGCAGCAACTTTAAAATCATGGCCTTGTTTATAATGGGCCATTTAACCGTAATGGAAAATGTAAAGTTTGCTACTACATTTGAGGAAGGCACAAATGTTCCGTAGACACATATAATAGCTTTGAGATGCAGCAGTAATGATGTTTCATGAACAAAAGCAAACTATTAAGTGCTTTCAGGGGTATCAGTTCTTTATTGGGTTATACACATTCATTTGCATAAAGACCAATAATTTTCTAAAACATTTTTAAGTGAAACTAAATTTAAAACTACAGGCACTTCTGGGGCGCCTGGGTGGCTCAGTTGGTTAAGCGACTGCCTTCGGCTCAGGTCATGATCCTGGAGTCCCGGGATCAAGTCCCGCATCGGGCTCCCTGCTCGGCAGGGAGTCTGCTTCTCCCTCTGACCCTCCTTTCTCTCATGCTCTCTGTCTCTCATTCTCTCTCAAATAAATAAAATCTTAAAAAAAAAAAAAAAAACTACAGGCACTTCTGGCTAAATAAGATGCTATTAAACAATGAATGTGTCAACAAAGAAATCAAAGAAGAAATAAAAAATTACATGAAAACAAATGAAAATGAAAATACAACAGTCCAAAATCTTTGGGATACAGCAAAAGTGTTTTTTTTTTTTTTTAAGATTTTATTTATTTATTTGACAGAGAGAGAGAGACAGTGAGAGAGGGAACACAAGCACGGGGAGTGGGAGAGGGAGAAGCAGGCTTCCCACTGAGCAGGGAGCCTGATGCAGGGCTCGATCCCAGAACCCTGGGATCATGACCTGGGCCAAAGGCAGATGCTTAATGACTGAGCTATCCAGGCGCCCCAGCAAAAGTGGGTCTGACAGGGAAGTTTATTGCAGTACAGGTCTACCTCAAGAAGCAAGAAAAATCTTGAGTAAACAACCTAACCTCCACCAAAAGGAGCTAGAAAAAGAAGAACAAACAAAACCCAAACACAAACGAGCAGAGGAAAAAAGAGGAAGAAAGAGAAACCAAGAAATAGACTTTTTTTTTTAAGATTTTATTTATTTGACAGAGAGAGAGATAGCGAGAGCAGGAACACAAGCAGGGGGAGTGGGAGAGGGAGAAGCAGGCTTCCCGCTGAGCAGGGAGCCCGATGTGGGGCTCGATGTGGGGCTCGATCCCAGGACCCTGGGATCATGACCTGAGCCGAAGGCAGACGCGAAACGACTGAGCCACCCAGGCGCCCTGAATAGACTCTTAACTATAGAGAACAAACTGATGATTACCGGAGGAGAGGTTGGTGGGGGGGTGGGGAAAATAGGGGCTGGGGATTAAAGAGTACACTTATCATAATGAAAAAACAAATAAAATAAAATGATTTTAAAAACTATAGGTACTTCTGTCATTGAAAATATATCATCCTGTTGTATCATTGTGCTTTATTACTCATGTTAGAAAGATGCTTGAAAGATCATTGAAATTTATGCGATAGTAAACGACTTTTATATAATACATGTTCACAATACCTGGGTGGCGCAGTCGGTTAAGCATCTGACTCCTGGTTTTGGCTCAGGTCATGATCTCAGGGTGGGGAGATCAGGCCGGGAGTCGGGCTCCAAGCTCAGCTCAGAGTGTGCTTGAGATTCTCTCTCCCTCTCCCTCTGCCCCTCCCGCTCGTGCTCTCTCTCTCTCTCCCTAAAATAAATAAATAAATATTTTAAAAATAAAAATAAGTGAATAATACATGTTCATTTTAAAGAGTTCAAATAGTACCAAAATGAATGCACTGAGAAGTGAGTCTTCCTGCATAGGTACTTACAAAGTCTTGCACAGTTCAAACTTTGCTTAGCGACTGCCACCTCCCCCTCTTTTCCCCCAAATTCTTGGGAGAACTCATTATCCAGAATCCAACACTCCATTCCAGTGAGTAGTGGATCTTTCAATCCTTCCCTTTCTATCAGTGGTGGTGATGGAGGGGTAGGGAAGTGGAAGTAAGGGCAGCCGCAGTTATGTCTGCCAGATTGTGTACCTTAACCTCCCCACCCTCACCCAGCACCATTCCCGGCTTGCTACCAGATGAGGAGATACAAACTGAGGTTCTTATAAGAGAACCATGGAAAACTTTTACTTATAGTATCTAGTAGCTATATCTAACTTTCCACGTCTCTGAAATTGCATGACATACCTCAAGAGGAAATTTACAGAAGGTTGAATTTGTATGTCTGTCTACTTGTGTAAGCAGTGGGGAATGCTGTATAGATTTTTTTTTTTAAAGAAATACCTATATCACCATGGAGAAATGACAAAGATTTAAAAACCTCTTAGGGGGCGCCTGGGTGGCTCAGTCGTTAAGCGTCTGTCTTCGGCTCAGGTCACGATCCCAGAGTCCTGGGATCAAGCCCTGCATTGGGCTCCCTGCTCAGCAGGAAGCTTGCTTCTCTCTCTCCCTCTGCTTGTACTCTCTCTTTCTCTCTCTGTCAAATAAATAAATAAAATCTTAAAAAAAAAAAAAAAAAAAACCTCTTAGGATGGAATTGGATAATTATGCCAGAAGGAATTTCAGGGGCGCCTGAGTGGCTCAGTCAGTTAAACAACTGCCTTTGGCTCTGGTGGTGATCCCAGGGTGCTGGGATGGCACACCTTCTCCCTCTGCCTCTGCCCCTCTCCCTGCTTGTGCACTCTCTCTCTCAAATAAATAAATAAAATTTTTAAGATTTTATTTATTTATTTGACAGAGAGAGAGAGAGAGCACAAGCAGGGGGGAGTGGCAGGCAGAGGGAGAGGGAGAAGCAGACTCCTGTTGAGGAGGGAGCCCGATGTGGGACTTGATCCCAGGACCCCAGGATCATGACCTGAGCCAAAGGCAGTCGCTTAACCAACTGAGCCACCCAGGAGCCCAATACATAAAATCTTTAAAAAAAAAAAAAAAAAGGAATTTCAAAATAATTTATAAGTTGAAAACATCTTACCTTCACAGAAAAATATTCTGGGAGAAAAAAAAACTATAATAATTCATGTATTTTCTCATCAGAAGACTATTATAGAGTTAATATTTATTCCTGAGTTACTGGACTTTGGGATTTACATTACATTTATCTTTATACTCTATAGCATTCAGATATTTTACATGGCGCCATGTGGTAAGACAGACTCCATTCCCAGGGCTTCTTAGCTGGAATTTGTAACCAAACTTATGGAGTCTTAAAGACTTAGTGGTATTGTGAGCAGTTGGTTGCATCAGCTAAAGGACTTTTGATGTTGTTTTCATACATAAGGATTTTGAACTTTAGTTGGTCTGTATGTATAGTTTACATCTTCAAGTTAAATTATGGATCCCGGTGCCCAACACAGAGTCTCCTTAAGATTTTCTCCCTCTCCTTTTGCTCCCTGCCCCTGCTTATACTTTCTATATAAATAAACAAATAAATAAATGAATAAAAATCTTTAAGGAAAAGAAAAAGAAAAAATTATGGATCTCAATGCTCACTGTCATGATTGGAGTTGGCTATGATGTAGCCATTCTTGCTTTATCATAATAGTCATAGAACAGTTATACATTTTTTTCTACATTTTTATTACAAATATAATATCCTGACTATGCCATGTATTAAATAGGCTTCTGTAGGCTAGCCTGGGGACTAGAATGTTTACAGTAAAGTAACAGGTCCTTTGCTCCAAATAATCAATTTAGAAGTTTACTTTTAAAACATAGCTAATTGATATGCTAACCTACCTGTATCAATACACAGTTGTAAAAGGGATATGTTTATTACTGCATTATAGTGCTTAGCAACATTGAGCGCTCTAAATCAAATTAAATTCAGGCCTTCCTTCCTTATTAGAGATATTTTTAGCTGTTGAACTCTCTCTCACTAGTTCTACTTTGTTTCTTTCAGATTAAATTAAATCAAAGGCATGACAAAATATTTTGGCAAATATAATAAGTTTTATTTGTTTCTGGAGAAAAAGATATCATTCCCCTTTGGAGTATCCATTGATGCCTTCCCCTGTCACCCAGCTTATTCCCTTATCTCAAAAACATTGACACATTCACAGAAGGACGATTCTGTATCAATTGTATTACAGATCCCCCTAGAGGTACCTGCATAAGGAAGTAAAAATTGAGTCCATTTCCGTTTTTAGTAAATGAAACTGAGTCATATTTCCCTCATGACCCTTTTTGTTTTCTGTCCCAAAATGATAATTCAGTCAACTAAAGGATCTTCTGTCTAACACACACACGGATATGCTTTATCTTCTATGGGAAGCATTTTTTCTTCCGTTTGCATTTCTAGTTAGATTTAACCACTGATAGGAGGTTGTCTTGAATGCATTGAATGGAGTCCTTTCAAAAACCAAGTGGTCCTTTAGTGCTCATTTGTTCTTCACTCTATTAAGAGAGAAAAATATTTCACCCAGATGCATCTAACAATGCCAAGTTATGCATTAAGATACAAACTATGTATTGAAAATCTTAATGTATTGAAATTGCACATTTAATGAAAAGAAAACTTTCTGAAATGCAATTGATGTGCAGAGATCCACAATACATAATGTACAATGTGCATTCGCATAAAGGAAAAAGCATTTGATCATGAAAATATTCACTACTGAGCTCAAATCTTTTCTTGAGAGTTAATTAATTACAGTTAACATTTATCATTAATGAATTAAATGAGGTCTTCAGGGATCTCTTTTGAGCTGTGTCTATATTCTAACAAAAAGTTAAGTAATTTGAGGTTAAACTGGCTTCATCAACACCAATAGTGAGTGAAAGCTTTTCTTCTTTAGGATTTTTATCTATTTATTTGAGAGAAAGAGAGAGCAGAGCAAGAGAGAGAGCACAAATGGTGGGGAGGGGCACAGAGAGGGAGAGGGAGAAGCAGACTCCCCGCTGAGCAGAGATCCAACATGGGGCTTGATCCCGGGACCCCGTGATCATGACCTGAGCCAAAGACAGATGCTTAGCTGACCAAGTCACCCAGGAGCCCCGTGAATGAAAACTTTCAGTGATTTTTTTTTTCCACCTTGATATGAAGAAGAGAAAGTAAAATTCAGGATTATTCATTCTGGTTTTATGTCTGTTGATATTTTAAGAGGGTGTCTTGGTTTCCTAAGGCTGCCATAGCAAAGTACAACAGATTAGGTACTTTAAACTGATAGAAAATTGTTCCTTCACAGCCTTGAGGCTCTGAAATCAAGGTGTTTGCAGAACCTTGCTCCCTCGGAAGCCTCTAGAAGAAGACTCTTCTTTGCCTCTTCCAGATTCTGGTGGCCCTGGCTATTGCTTGCTGTGTGGCAGCATAACTCCAATCTGCCCCATCTTCACATGGCCATCTTCCCTGTGTATCTCTTCTCTTCATTTCATATGGGATTAATCATGCTCCAGTATGGTTTTGTTTTAACTTAGACCTAAGTAAATCTGCAATGACCCAGCTGCTGAATACGGTCACATTCTGAGGTACTGGGAGTTAGGACTTCAACATATCTTTTGGGGGGACACAATTCAGCCCATAACAGGGAGCTACCAACATAACACATTTGTTTTCCACATGAGTTCTGAACCAATGGAAAAAGAAATCTAAAGAGATGACAGATGGTGAGCAAGATATCACTTTTATTGATGCTAAAGCTCACTTTGGAGAATCTGATTTATCCAAAGGCAGATGAGCATGGTCACCTGAAACACTGAAATCACATTTACATCACATTTACTTAACCTATTCAGTAGCAGATAGCATTAGACAGTCACGAATCTCTTCATGTGATTGCTTGCCCCAGAAGAACAAATAGCATGGAGGAGCAGAGCAAATATGTCCTTTCTGCAGCTTAGGCTGGAGGCTCCACGAACCCACCAGAAAATTAAAGAGAGAGAAGGAGAAAGGAAACAACTCAAGTGTCATGTTAGTACTGCTCCCTCCACATAAAAGAAACATCAGGAATAGGGAATAAGCTTCCTTATGACAGTAAATGTGTATACTTATCAAGACAGTTTCATTATTGTGAATAGCCATCAGTAAGGCTCAGAGCATTTTTCCTGGGGCTTGATTTTCAAGATTTTTTTTTAAATATTTGTATTATGAATGTATATATATTCTGTTCTATCTGTTCTGCTGAATTTTATGTTCTGCTTTGCAGAATTTTAGCCTAAGTTTAAAATAAGGCTGTCTATAGTATTTTGTATAATAGAAAAAACATTTAGAATCCCACATCACTTAACACATTCTATATTGAATAACGTTGAGCTTGTCACAAGAAAGTTTACCAGGAGGATCATTTGGCTGAAACTGCATGTTCATTAAGGGCCTCAAGCATTGACTTTTATATATTTTCCAAAAGGAGTAACATAAAATCGTACAGGATTAAAAGAAAGTATGTGTCTCATAACTTCCCATTTGTATCCTAGTCTAGACCATACCATGTATAGTAGGCTACTAATAGTTTTTTGTAAATTCTGAAATTAGCTTGTTAAGTAGAAAAAAATATATATATTTGCATCCTGAAAGGGTTAAGTTGTATAATGTAAATAAGAAAGGTAAATTATAAAGTTATTAACTCTTTTCGATATCTTTATTTTTAATAGTTAAAAGTGTTAAAAATAAAAAGAAGGGGGCTTTCCTCTCCAAAACTCTAAAAAATACACAAACTTAGAAGGCTTTTGTTTCTGAGTAGGGAAATTTTTACTAAGGGGAGGATGTAGTAGGCCACTTCTAAGATGACCGCATGTGAATCCTGCCTCCTGGCATTCACCCACCTGTATGCAATCCTCTCCCCTTGAGTATATGTTGGACTTAATGACTTGCTTCTAATGAGTAGAATGTAGTCAATCTGATGGGTATCGCTTCCAAGATTAAGTTTTAAAAGACCGTGGCTTCCATCCTGTTTGCTCTATCATACTATCTCTAGGATCACTTGCTCTAGGGGTAGCCCTGGGGAAAGATTCATGTCATGGGGGAGCTTAGAAGATTTCCCCCTAGTTGAGCCTTCACAGGAGACTGCAATCCCTGTCAACAGTTGGCCTACAACTTCATGAGAAGCCTTTATCCTAAGGTACTCAACTGAGCTATGCCTGAGGTTCTAATCCACAGAAACTGTGAGATAAATGTTTATTTCAGTCCTTTAAACCACTAAGTTGTGAAGGAACTTGTTATGCAACTATAGATAACTAAAAGGGGAAAGGCCAGAGGTTCTGGTGTAATTTAGTGTTAAGATTATGGGTTTAGAAGTCAATTTGTCCAATAACTTAGAATCATTTTGTTTAAGTAATACATAACATTTTCTTGTCAAAAAATTTTAGATATTAAAGAGATATAAACAATGAAATTCAATCTCCAATCTCCCTAAATTCACATCCCTCTTCTGAATTAATCATTAAGTTATTTTTCTGGACCTTTTTCTTGGCATTAACATTTTCATATATGGAATTTTACTTCACAGAAATAAAAAGGAATATTCTGCAACATGTCCTTTTATTTTAGCTTGTCCTAAAGATCTTTCCATAGCTGTACATTGATACCTAATTTACTCTCTTCCCTTCTATAGTAATCTGTAACAGAACCATAACACCATTGTATTTAATCCACTCCCTACTGATGCACATTTGAGTTGTTTCTAGTATTTCACTTTGACCAACACTGTTGCAATTAATAGACTTGTACTTTTCTCTTTGTGCTCATGAACAGATATATCCCTATTCTACACTTGTTTTTTAAAGGACATGGGCATTTTTTCTTGATAGATTTTCCAACTTTCCTTTAACACAATAACTATTTACACTGTCAGAACAGTGTATTGGGATTCTGGTTTTCCCAACATCTGTGTCAATACTAGAAATTTTCCATCTTTTGAACACATTCTACCATCTTCTTCCACCCTACTAATTAATCACATGTTTTCTATTTCTTCTCATTGCTATAGTTTTGTTTGTAAAAGGTTTGGATCTTTAAACCACCTGTTAGCTTTCTGATAATGTTTGATTAACTTACAGATCAAATTTGGAGAAGACAACAAGAAGACAACTCTTCCAAATATGAAAACAGGTAATATTTTCAACTGACTTTAAATTAAACCATAGAGTGTAAACCCTGTTGAATTCTTCATTTCCTTCTTATTCAAATATTCTACAGTTCTTCTACTTAGTTGGTAATCAATACATGTTGATTTAATTTAACTGATTAAATTGCCCATGACATCTCTTGTCAACTACCATTGAAATATATAGTGACCACCTAGAGCCCAGATCTTGGTTGTAAAAATATAACATTCCTTAGCGATATGATTGAATCCATAGCTGGTGCAGGGGAAGTATGAGATGGACTTGGAACATCTTGGGACAGAAAGTATGGAAGCACTCAAAGAAGGATGGGGACATTCCAAGTAACACAGGAGTTGGCTTGATTTTTCTGATTTTAATAATTGTATAGCCTTCTTAGGAAATACACACTGGTATTTAGGAGTCAAGCAGCAAGATTTCTGCAACTTGCACACAAATGGTTCAGAAAAAGTTGATTGATGATAGATAGATGATAGAGAGAATGATAAAATAAATGGGACCAAATATAAACAGTTCATCAATCTGGGTCAGTAATATATGGGAATTATTCCTATGATTCTTGTTATTTTCACTAAGTTTGAAATTATATCAAAATATAATTTACCCAGAAAAACAAGGTTTAGAATTTGTTTCTCATAATATTAATAACTAATGTCCTTTGAAAATGGAAATTTTTTTCTCCAAGTGTTTTGGCTATAGTTCTGTCTCTTAGATACTTAATTCAGCACAAATCTCACCATTTAATTCTCTAAAACACTTGGGAGCTCTTTCTCAGAGTTAAATTTTCTTTTCATACTAGGATTGCTATGAGATCTATGATTTATAGGTTTCAAATTACTGCAAATCACAAACAAAATTAATTGAGAGTATTCAAAATTAGGAGACTAAAGTAATATTCTAAAGCCCTGAATTCTGTTCTTATATTTGAACACTAGGCAATATAGGTTAGCCCTACTTTATTCATATGAATACTATGACTCTTAATGTTCTTGAACTCTTTTATACTATTAACTATTTTAATTAAAATTATCATTGCATATGTTGAGTTTTAACATAGAAAATGCAGTAAAACTCCTCCAGAAAATAATGATGATGGAGATGCACATGTAGGCATATTTTTAGTCATAAGAGCAACAGAAAAAGAACAGCCCTTATTATTCCACCCACTGACGAGCCTTCCTTGAAAACTCTGTTTTTTTGTGCATAATAAAATTCAGAAAATAATTGGGAGAAATATCTCATTCTATAAAATATTAGGTACAGTTTTCATTCAGGTTCGAATGTGAAAAATGCAAACCAGAAATAGTATTTGTTCAATATTGTTAATTAAAATATTCTGTGTCTTTGAGCTATAGTTTTCTGTGAGTTACACTTTCAGAGATCCAAAGTAACAATGGATAAATAGAGGTTCTTTTCAGGAATGTAGAGTTTGTTATTTAAAAAAGAGGAGAAATTTTGACATAGGCATTTTTGAAAATGGATAGACCATACCATTTGAAACTGTATGGTTATGGTTCTTAATATGGATGCAATTCATTACCTATGAAAATAGTTATTTTGTGAAGAATTACACTTCAGAGGAAAATATGATTTGGAATTACTATTCTTTAAATATCATTTATGGTTACTGAAGGTACTTGTGATTTTCTTTAATAGTCTTATAAATTCAATCCCATCTACAATGGCAATGTAAAATTTCATCTATTACATAAATTCTAATTTAAGAAGTTGACAGAGCATCAGTGTGTTATTCTCTGGTGAATAACAACCTTTATATCTTTGGCCATTAAAGTAAAGTAGGCTCTAAGCAAAGCCTCACATGAAAGGGTTAACCATTATTATATGGGTGATTATTGTAAACTGAAGCATTAGCTGCTCTAATGTAAGAAAAATAGATGCACTTGTCTACAAGTACTTTGAACAATTATTTAGATAATAGGGTGAAATAAGAACTAGAAAACCATTCTGTTTTCTAAATACTGTTTGATAAGTATTGTATTCATAAAATACATTCCAAACTTAAAAATCTCTAGCCACAACCATAACGTGATTTCAAAAAATGGCCTGTGGAGAACGGCAGTTACCCAATGGAATACCTTCATGTGTAAGAATTCTGATTCATCTGCAGTATTCACGTGTAGAGTTGCGTTTTGGTTCCAAGAACTTCAGCCCAGTTCCATGGCTAGTGCCCTGATTCAAGCTACCAACACCTCTTCCTAATGCAATGTCCTCACTGATCTCTCTCCATCTTCTCTCACTCAATTTTATTTTCTATGTAGCACCGGAGTAACTTTTTGAACATTACACCACTCAAAACTCACCTGTGATTTTTCAATTGCACTTAGAGTTCCAACCTCCATGATCTGGCCACAACCTCCCTCTGTAGCTTCGGGCCATCTGGCTCTCTTTCTGTTTCTCTGATATGCCCACATGGTTTCTGCCTTCCATCTTCTGCATTCCTTGTGCCCTCTGCTCTTCCTCCAGCTCTTTGCAAGGCATTCCTCCCAACATTTGGATCCCAGTCCAAGTGTCTCCTTTCTAGAGCAGCCTTCCTGTAACTATCTCAATACACCTTGTGCTGTCATCATAATATTTATCACTAGCATTCATTACCTTGTTAGTTTCCCCTCCTAAAAACCAACTCCATGAGTATAAGAACATTTGTTCCTGGGAGAATGGGCGAGGATGCCTACCATAAAAGAGGAACTCAATAAATATTTGTTTTATGAGTGAATCTTCAAAGTAGGTATCATTTTTCTTCTGACTCGAAGCTGTTCGTTTTGGTGAAACTCTGAAGTTCTCATAAAGTGCCTCTTCACAGTATATTGAAAAAGAGTTTCTTTAAAACTAAAATAGAAGACTTCAGTTTTGTTTAATGTTTATATTTCCATTCCTTTTAAAATTAAAAATATATATAGGTAAAATCTGTTCTGTGAGTTTAGGGGATACATCAAAATGTCTGCTTTGTGTTCAGATCTAACTACAATGGAAATGTTATGGCTCTAACGTTGTGAAGTGTGTAGATATTAGTTTTTAAGCATTTACATAACACAGAGCTGATCATTGTTGAATTTGCAAACAACACTTAGTTGAGAGGAAGAGGTGGTGAAGGCTGTGTCATGCTTCACTAAAGTGGAATACTATTTCTCCATCCTATTGTTTAAAACATAGAGCAGGCGGTCCACACAGATGTTTGTCCTGGAAATGACATAAGTCAGATTCTAACCCTGTCCTGGCTGCATATTCTCCATTGTAATCATAGTTCAGACACAAAGGAAAACTGTGCATAAAGCTCTCTCAGGTCACTTGAGCAGTCAACAGGAGCGGGGATGCACTGGGCTCAGCTGCCCAAGGAGAGGAGCCCAGCTCGGTCCACATCCGTATTTCCAACCCCTGGCAGAGTACCTAGTGACAAATGAAAAATGAATAAACATATCATACGGGTAAGAATTGATCAGCCTCACAAATGATCAGTTACCAATGAATTAAAAAAAGCATTGTTTTAAAATTTCATTTCCAAGCCTGCCATTTTTGTATTAGAAAAGATGTCCCTGGTTCTAATGCGAGCTGTCTAGGCTCATGAAGAAAGTACTTTGCCTTCATTCCTTCATCAATATTTATCATGCTTTCTCCTGTGCTAGGCAATATGAATACAGTACAGGGGAAATAGACATAAACGTGCCCTCATGAAACATACGGTCATCTAGGGAGAAAAAGAGTGATCAGACAATCATCCAAGTATATAATTATGCCCTGTGGTAAGTGCATTTAAAGCAGCTCTGAGGGGCACCTGGGTGGCTCAGTCGGTTAAGCATCTGCCTTCAGCTCAGGTCATGATCCCAGAGTCCCGGGATTGAGCCAGGTGGCATCGGGCTCCCTGCTCAGTAGGGAGTCTGCTTCTCCCTCTGCCCCTCACCCCACTCTCCTGCTCTCTTTCACTCTCTCTCTCAAATAAATAAATAAAATCTTTAAAAAAAAGAAAGAAAGAAAGAAGCTCTGAGCGTGCATGGCAAGGACACATGATTTAGTCTGAGGAGTCAAAGAAGGCTCTTGAGAATGTGACTTTTGAGTAGAGAATGGGAAAATGATTAGGAATTAAAGTGAAGAGTTTGGGGACCGTTGTATTTACAGAAAGAAGGCCTTTCATAAACATGGGCCTTACATAAACATAGGCCTGCAGTGGGAAGGAGAATAGAATATTGAAAGAACTGAAAAAGAATAGCAGTGTGGCTGGAGATGAAACAAAGGAGAGAGACTGCCACAAGGTGAGACAGGAGGGCTTGGTGAGAGGCAGATCATGGAGGGAGGGGGGTCCTTGTAGGCATTGTCAAGGGGACTTTGACATGCTTTATAGCTAGATAATAGGAACAGATTTGTTGCACTGTTGTTCTGGCAACATGTTGGATGTGGAACCCTGCCAAAGGCAAGGCTTCTACTGAAGGTTCAGAACCTCTCAGGCAATGACAGCAGTAGGAAAGGGAGCTAGCTAATGGCATCTGACCTCCTGATCCTATCTTTTCCTGGTACACGGATCAACAAGTCCTTACAATAAGATAGTGGAAGCTTAATTGGAAACATATGCTTGATGTCCACACTTGGAAAGTACACAAAGTTTGTCAAGATTTTGGAGTCATTGTAACAGAATTGTTTAACAACACCATCAGCAATGGCAAATAAAATTCATAATCTTAAGGTCTTGTCATAAAATGATTTTCAATTCCAAATAATAATTTTAAATAATTTTCTCTTTGCTACATAAACCAAGACTTAGTGAGTATGTACTTTTGTTATGTTTAATTTATAAAAGCATAGCATTCAACCATTAGATTCTACTATGACCCTTAAGGTCCCCTATGACTTTGCTACTTGAAATGTGGTCCAAGGACCAAGGGCATCATCATCATATAGAAGTGTATTAACAAGTTATGATCTTAGAATCAGCCCCACCCAAACCTACTGAGTTAGAGTCTGCATTTTAATAAGATCCCCATATGATTTGTTTGCACATTAAAGTCTGAGAAAGCTTGCCTTAGAACTTTATTCACATCCAGTTTAGTCATATGATGTTGAATTAAAGATAATATTCTGCCCTTTCAACATGTAGGTATTTAATGTTGAGTTGTAAGAGTCAACTTGGAAGAGTTTGGAGAATCAACATTTTAAAAAATTCTTTTTTTTTTAAAGATTTTATTTATTTGTCAGAGAGAGAGAGAGAGAGAGAGAACACAAGCAGGAGGAGCATCAGGCAGAGGGAGAAGCAGGCTTCCCACTAAGCGGGGAGTCTGATGCGGGACTCGATCCCAGGACCTGGGATCATGACCTGAGCCAAAGGCAGACACTTAATGACTGAGCCACCCAGGCGTCCCCATTTTAAAAAATTCTTATTCATCAAACTTTACTTCCTTCCCTTCAATAGGTACATCATTTATATATTCCTATTTAAAATGCACAGTGTAGTATACACAAACATATTTTAACATCTTCCTGGAAAAAAGATATTATTTCTAGAATCATTCATTGGACAAGGTATTTGTGACAGAAATAAAAAATGTTTTCATAAATATGGTAAGAGAACTTGAGCAGGAGAGGGCTCTTTTCCACTCATCATAAGGATAGCTAGCTATTTTGTAAAGGGAAGTTTGTTAATGTTCTTTTTAATTTGGCAAAAGAAAGTCCCAGAGCTCAGGCTGGAGCAGATTTTGAGTGAAAGATTTAAGATATTCCACATCAAAGTGAACTTGGATTTGTTGTCTTGGTTTTTGTATTAGTGTTCTATTTGCTACTGTAATGAATTGTGACACACTTAATGGTTTAAACAAATTTATTGTCTTACAGTTCTGTAAATTGGAAATCCAACACAGGTCTCAGGGGATTAAAGTCAAGATGTTAGGAGTGCTGAGCCCCTTTCTGGTGACTCCAGGAGAAAATGCAATCTCTTGCCTTTTCTAACTTCTAGAGGGCTCCAGTATTCCTTGTGGCCCCTTCCATCTTCAAAGCCGGCAGTGACCAGTGGAGTCTTTCTGAACATTACATCACTCTGCCACAGACATTACTACCATCCTCTTCACTTTCTTTCTTTTTTTTTTTTTTTAAGATTTTATTTATTTATTCATGAGAGACAGAGAGAAAGAGAGGCAGAGGGAGAAGCAGGCTCCCAAGGAGCAGGGAGCCCGATGTGGGACTTGATCCCAGGACCCTGGGATCATGACCTGAGCCGAAGGCAGACGCTTAACCATCTGAGCCACCCAGGCGCCCCATCCTCTTCACTTTCAAAAAAGCTTGTGATCGCATTGGATCTTCTTAGATAATCTGAGATACTCTTCTTATTTTAAGGTCACCTGATTTGCAGCCTCAGTTTCCCTTTGCCATGTAACATAACATATTCACAGATTCTGAGGATTAGAACATAGACATCTTGGAGGACCATTATTCTACCTACCACAGTCCTTGATGGGAGGACTTCATGGCCTGGAGAGAAAAGTAAAGAAGGAATTTGAGGGAGAGAGAAGGCAAGGGCAGTCCCTGCAAAGGGTGGTATATTGTGTTCTTATGAGAAAGATATCCAGTGAGAATTTCCCTATCATAGGGACTGATTGCCATTGAGACTTTAAACTGGTTTTTATCCTGGTTTTTGATATCCCACTTTGTGTTTTTTCCTGTTCTATGCATTTCTGCATTTCTCCACTAAGTCCTAATGTGCAGTAAAAAATCTGTTGCTTAAGGTGACTTTTGGAATGAAGAAAAAAGATAGGTGGAGCCACTTACACAAAACCTAGATGAAATAAAGCCAAGCTGAGGGAGAACAATAGCTACAGGGCAAAGATGATTAGAAGGGTTAGTGAATCAAGCAAACCAAGAGCAGAAATTCTCTTGCTGTGAACAGGGAGATCACTTACCATCTCCATGTCCTGCCACTCAACAGTGTCCATAGGACGTATGCATATGACAATTCATTTCAAATAAGCAGAAGTCACTATTGGTTTAACAAATACAATCATATGGATGAGGCTGTGAGATACAAAGGCAATTAAGATAAGCTTCTACCTTCAAAGTGCTTGCAATCTAAAGGAAGAGACAGACAAGTAAATGCCTATTATTGGACAAAATAGGCACAGAGCACTGCATGGGGAGCATCTGGGAGCTCGAGGAAAATTTCTAAAGCAGACTACACATGCCAAGGAAGTCTTTCTAGAAATGATGTTTGAGCTATATATGGAAGTATGACTGGGAGATAGGTGTACATGGAGGGAGGAAACTGGGTATTTCAGAAACAGCAAACAGCAATGTATAGAAAGATGCAGTCTTAATATAGATCCTAGAGACATATTCCGATTTTACCTTTGTTGCGCATTAATCCTTCCTCGCTCTGACGCAATGGTGCAGAGTTTCTGCACCATCAAGAAAATTTTTTATATAAGAAAATATAAAAATGAATCCTGGCACACCTGGGTGGCTCAGTCAGTTAAGCATCTGCCTTTGGCTCAGGTCATGATCCAGGGGTCCTGGGATCGAGTCCCACATCGGGCTCTTTGCTCAGCACGGAGCCTGCTTCTTCCTCTGCCCTGCCTCCCCCTCCCCCCGCCCCCGCTAGTGCTCTCTCTCTCCCTCTGACAAATAAATAAATAAAATCTTTAAAAAAAAATTAAGCCCTCAGTTTGTTTCCTGAGATTAAGAATTCCTCATATCAATGAGATCATATGATACATGTTTTTCTCTGATTGACTTATTTCGCTCAGCGTAATACCCTCCAGATTAACATAACATAATAAAATAAAAAATAAAAAATAAATTTCAACTCAGAGAGGAAAAAAAAAATGAATCCCATCTGACCCCATCCACTCCTTCCACCCAGGGGTTTTTCTGCTGTATTGGTTATCCTTTTTCCCATTTGAGTCTTCAATCTTTCCCTCTCTTCTTTATCCTGTTCTGTACTTCAAGCTCTCTAATGTCTCCCACGTTAGTAATTTTGTAGTCTTTGTTCTAGCACCATATCTCCATTCGGCTACTGCCTCCTCTCTCTCTTTCCCCCACCAGATTTCTTGAAAGGACCCCCACCACTAGATTTTTCTACTTTCTAACATCCTGTTTACCTCCAACCCCCAGCCGTCTGAGTTCCAAAGGCTCCCTGCAAACTGCTTTCACTGAAGATACCAAATTTTTTGTTGAAATCAAATGGCATTTTTCAGTCCTGAATTTTCTGAACTCTCTGACACATCTGGCACTGTCACTAACTTCCTTCTGGGAATGTTCTCTACCTCTTTCTTCAGGGATGACAAGATTCTGACTTCCCACCTCCTTGGCCAAGCCTGTATCTCTTTAAGAACCAATGTTCTAAGGTACATTCATATACTTTTTTAAATTTATTTTAAAGGATATTTAATGAAATGGGTTCTTGTTGAAAAAAATATTTGAAGGGTGTCTTGGAATTCATTCTAATAGGATTCAACCTATATAAGTTTGCCTTGAATATACAAATATTGCTTCATAAGGCTGACATTGTAATTAGAAAAACAAGTAAAGTCTACAGAGATTACAAATAGTTTTGTTACAAGAAATAAAGTATGGGAAATATGATGGTTTATGCTTGTCCCCAGCCATATTTTCTCTCAAACATTTCTGTTACTCCTGTTTTATGAAAGCAAATATGCTAACTTGATTTGGAAAATTCTGTTCAAGAGTGTGGGCACAGGACAGTGCAATGGAGAGGAAAGGGTAGAAAGTAATCGTGGTTATGAACTTTAATTTGAAGTGCTTAATGAGTGGCATAAGAATAATCAAAAGTAACTAGGTAACAATATTTAAATATAACTCTTATTTTATTATTTTTTTTGTTGGTGAGGGTCAATTTTTCAGAAGAAAATATTAAATCACTAACATAAAAAAAACCCCACAAAACTCTGCCATCTCTACGTCCACTCAAATGATTGAGGTTGATTTTTTAAAAATAAAATACATCCTTTTAAAAAGTCTGGAATATATTTTCTGGCATTGAGAAACATTTTACTACTTATAAGACTCTACCACAATTCTCTGCTCACACAAAATGTGGTTTTGAAATAAGAGTTCATTTTTTTAAAGATTTTACTTATTAATGAGAGAGAGAGAAAGAGAGAGAGAGAGCATTAGTGGGGGGAGGGGCACAAGGAGAGGGAGAAGCAGGCTCCCTCCTGGGAGCCCAATGTGGAGCTCCACCCCAGGATCCTGAGATCATGACCTGAGCCGAAGTCAGATGCTTAACTGACTGAGGCACCTAGGCGCCCCAAGAGTTTATTTTCTTGAGAAAAATAAAGTGCTTATACAGAGCTAGCCAAAACAAGTCTCTACAGATTGGGTAGATTAAATGGTTGGGAGGACTGTAATTCCAGAGTGCCTTGCATGGGGAATCCAGTGTGAATGAATGGAGACTTTGGGCTTAAATAATGCAGCATTACTCTTATGGTTATGGAGTTATTCCACATGTGCTATGGAAACCTGATTTTGTAGGTACATCCCTATAGGTAGAGATACTGTAGTCAAGTGGTGTTTCCATTTTGACTTAAATGCTATAGAAACATAGCAATTATATGAAAGATAAATGGCATTTGGCTAATTGCTTTATTCCCCAAGTTGTGTTGGTAAGTTAAAAAAAAAATTTTTTTTTAAGATTTTACTTATTTATTTGGGAAAGAAAGGGAGAGAGAGTGCACTAGCAGGGAGGAGGGGTAGAGGGAAAGGGAGAAGCAGACTTCCCATTGAGCAGGGAGCCTGACACGGGACTCGATCCCAGGACCCCAGAATCATGACCTGAGCCGGAGGTAGATGCATAAGCCAGAGCCACCCAGGTGCCCAGTAAGTTGAAATTATTTTGTAAAGGTCATCATTTTTTTTTAATATTCCAAATAAACTTAATATTTTATGAACACATTGATTCTTTTGAAATTTGCATTTGTTATATCCTAACATATCTTGTAAGTATGAATTCTTTTTATATCTGGCTCAAGCTAAGATTTCTTTTTTGTAATTTATAGTGGAGTCAAATTTTAGGTGCAAACTTGGTTCTGGAGTCAACTTGAGATGTGAAAAATTATATGTATTCAACATTGTCCTTGAAAAATCCTTTAAATTGCTAGTAAAATAGACTCCATGGTAAACCATATTAGAATATAACATCCCATATCTAGAGTCCAGTGCAGTTTTCCTTTAGCTTTGGACCATTTTTATTCTTCAAATAACAGTTTGCTTAAGACCACATTGTAATAAAAATGTATATATTTAAACATTAGAATCACAACTCAATGAGGGAGATGCTTACAACAGGAGAGGCTCCTGAGAATAAAATAATTGAGGAAACAACAGATAAAATCAACCAAACTATTTTTTTTTTTTTGGCCTATCTTGTACCATATCTATTAGTTTGCTAGGACTGCCATAACAAAGTCACATAGGCTGGGTGGCTTGCACAACAGAAATTTATATCCTCATAATTCTAGATGCTAGAAGTTCAAGATCAAGGTATCAAGAGGTTGGTTTCTTCTGAGGCTTTTCTCTTTGGCTTATAGACGACCCTCTTTTTTCTGTGTCTTTACATGTCTTCTCTCTGTGTATATCTGTGTGCTAATTTCCTCTTCTTATAAGGACACGAGTCATTGGATCAGAGCCCACCCTAATGATCTCATTAATTACCTTTGTAAAGACCCTCTCTCCAAATATAGTCACATTCTTAGTTACTGGGAGTTAGGATTTTAAAGACCTCAGATAGGGGTTTGAACCAACTGTTGACCAAGTCAAAAAGTTTCCTTGGAATAGATCAGATACATCAGACCTTCAAATTGAATTCTAAATTAATACAAATAATATCTCTTGGTTAGTGATAGCTTTTCTAAACATGACACTAATATCATAAATTATAAAGGAAAGTACTGACAGATTTAATGACATAAAATCCAGCATCTTTGGCATGTCAGAAATACCACAAATAAAATTCAAACAGTAACAAGTCTAGAGATTTTGTTTGTTACACATATGTGAGAAAGGGTTAATCAAGTACATTTATAGGTTAGTTAGAGTAAGGATGCCTAGTGCTACAACTTACTGATATGGAAAATCTTGGAGACAATTAGGTTTGGGAGAGAGACCAAGAATTTTATTCAGGGAGTACTAGATTTGAGTACTAGTACAACATACAAGAGATACTATGTAGATAATTGTATATCATATTTATGTAACCCCAAAGACATTCAAATTATTATTTTTTGCTATTAAGATTTTACTTTTAATATGCCATGAAAATCTTGATTTTATATTTTTCAAAATATGTTCCTAGGTGCATCTCTCATTGCTCCAAAGATTGTTCCCATTTTCTTTATGAAATAAAAGATGCTGGATATAGTTATGTCCTTCTCTTTTTGTATTATAATATTAAATATAATTTTAGTTGCCATATATCTTTATCTGATTAAAAAAACAGTTTACAAATGTTAAAAACCTGGTTTTGAAACATTTCCATTGGTTTTTAACCTAATCAGCATTTTACAGGTTAAAAAAAACAGCAGTATGAACTCAGCTTACTAGTCAACACATTTCTGCTGAAGAAACGGTAAGACTGAAGAAAAGTAATTGCTCCATTTCTTCATTGGCCTCAAAGGTGTACACTGCCCAAAAGGATACATCAAAATGAAACCCACAATGATTATTTTGAAACTTAGACAACTATCAATTTTTACCCCAACCAACAATGTGAAGAAGAAACTAACTTTGTATTTGCATATAGTAACTATAATTGTACAGCCTCTTAAATCATCTAAGAAGGGTCTTATATTCAATAATCAAGAAATCATTTTAAATTAGTAGCTATTTTCATTTAAAAAGGTTTCCTTTATTTCCACAAGTATTTCTCATGAAAGAATGTGTTTTCTTACACAAATGTCATACATGTGTGAAGCAGCAACAATAGTCAGCAAAAATGTGGCATTTCCGTTTACAGTTGTTCCAAAATATTTTTCAATTTCACAAAGCCATTATCCAGTGTGGCCATAAAATAGAGACTGTAGATTCTGGGTAGCAAAGATTATTTCTAAAGCCAATGTTAAGTCAAAGAAATACAAAACAGGGCATGACCCTAAATTTCTGGATCTAGTACACTAAGAAGAAACACCTAAGAAAAGTTCCCTACTACTTTCTTTATTTTTTCTTTTTTTAAAATTTTATTTTATTATGTTATGTTAGTCACCATACATTACATCATTAGTTTTTTGATGTACACTATTTTCTGAAAGAAATAAAGACCTGCAAGGGCTGGTTTTTTATTGTACAATATTCTATGCACTGTATGGATATGTAATTTAAATAGACATACACTGTGTCCATCTCTGCCCTATTTCCCAGAGCTCTCCCTTTCCATCCCCAGCAATATACTACCTTTTACCAAATTATAGACATTAACCTAAATCATCCCACATGGTCCAGGGGAAGAGTTAACATAATGCACTGATGTAAAATGTGAAGGGAAAAAAGTCCTTCTCAATCTTCTCAAAAGCAAAATATATTTATATCACAAGTCCCTCAGGAAACACTGATGTCTTTAACTTTTTGATAGTGTCTTTTTCCTGATAGTATACTTAAATGTGGTTGTCTTAGTCAGCTTGGGCTGCTACAACAAATTACCATAGAATGCATGGCATAGAAACAACAGAAATTTATTTCTCATAGTTTTGGAGGCTGGAAGTCCAAGATCAGGATGCCAGGATGGTTCTGGTGAGAACCCTCTTCCAGATAACAGACTGCTGACTTATATCCTTGCATGGTAGAGAAAGCAAGAAAGCTCTCGGTGGGGGCAGGGGGGTGTCCTTTTATAGAGACACTAACCTAATTCATGAGGGCTCCACTCTTATGATCTAATCACCTCCCAAAGTCCTCACCTCCTAATACCATCACTTTTGGGGTTAGAATTTCAACCTATGAATCCTGGGGGGACACAAACATGCAGTCCCTAACAGTGGTTCCAGCCTCTGCAGCTCTTTTCCCACCACTTCCACCCCTTCTCCTTGAGCACCAACTTCTAGAACTCATCCAGGTAACATCTGAATCAATATTTGTGACATTGGCTAATTTGCTGAAGTCTTTGAAGATTTTCTTGACCCGTCGGAGGTAGCAATGCTGGAAGCAGTGAAGGATTCTGCTGATTGAGGTATCTCACGTCAACCGACGTTGATTTCATAAAAATTCAAGGGCAAGTCCTACAGACATTGCAGCTATAGCCACTGCTCAAAACTGAGGAAACCAGTTCTCACTGCCTGAGCAAGTCAACCATAGCCTGACTTTCTCTTCCAGACTTCCCAACAAAAGATACTTGTACAGTTGCAAACAAGCCACAGACTGGGAGAAGATATCTGCAAAACATATATCTGATAAAAGGCATGCATGCAAAATATACAAAGAACTCTTTTTTTAAAAAATATTTTATTTATTTTGAGAGAGAGTGCACACATGAGCGGTGGGAGGGGCAGAGGCAGAAAGAGAGACAGAATCTCAAGCCAACTCCACACTGAGTGTGGAGCCCAACATGGGGCTCAATCTCAAGACCCTGAGATCATGACCTGAGCCAAAATCAAGAGTTAGACACTTAACTGACTGATCCACCCAGGCATCCCTATAAAGAACCCTTAAAACTCAGCAATAAGAAAACAAATAATTAAAAAGTGGGCTAAAGGGGTGCCTGGCTAAGTGTCTGCCTTTGGCTCAAGTCATGATCCCGGGGTCCTGGGATCCAGCCCCACATCAGGCTCCCTGTTCACTGGGGAGCCTGCTTCTCCCTCTCCCTCTGCCCCTCCCCCTGCTTGTGTTCCCTCTCTGTGTGTGTCAAATAAATAAATAAAATCTTTAGAAACAAAAGTGGGCTAAAGATCTGAACTGACACCTCACCAAAAAGACATACAGATGGTAAATAAGCATTTGAAATGATGTTCTACATCATATGTCATTGGGGAATTGCAAATTAAAATAATGATGAGATACCACTACACATCTATCAGAACAGCAAAAATCCGAAACACTGACAAGCTCAATGTTGGTTAAGATGTGGAGCAACAGGAACTCTCATTCATTGCTGGTAGGAATACAAAATGGTACAGCCACTTTGGAAGACACTTTGGTGGTTTCTTACAAAACTAAACATGATCTGGGGTGCCTAGATGGCTTAGTCATTAAGCATCTGGCTTCGGCTCAGGTCATGATCCCAGGGTTCTGGGATCGGGCAACACATTGGGCTCCTTGCTCAGCGGGAAGCCTGCTTCTCTCTCTCCTGCTCTCCCTGCTTGTGTTCCCTCTCTCGCTGTCTCTCTCTGTCAAATAAATAAATAAAATCTTTTAAAAAAAATAAACATGATCTTATTATATGATCCAGAAATTGCACTCCTTGGTATTTATCCAAAGGAGTTGAAAATTTATGTTCCCATAAAAACCTGCACAATGAATGTTTATGGCAGCTTTATTCATAATTGCCCAAAACTGAAAATAACCAAAATGTCCTCTAGTAGGTGAGTGGATAAATAAATGGTGCTAAACTCAGAAAATGGAATATTATTTAGTGCTAAAAAGAAATGAGCTTTCAGGCCACAAAAAGACATAGAGAACCAAGAAAACGTATTACTAAGTGAAAGATGTCAGTTTGAAAAGGCTTCATGCTGTATGATTCCAACTATATGACATTCTGGAAAAGGCAAATATCTAGAGACAGTTAAAAGATCAGTGGTTGCCAGTGGGAAGGAGAGGGAGGAGGGATGAATAGATGGAGCACAGAGAATTTTTCAGGCCGTGAAACTTATCTGTGTGACACTGTAACACTGTATACATGACCTCATATATTTGTCAAAACTCATAGACCAGTACAACAGGAAAAAGGAACCCTAATGTAAACAAAGGAGTTTAGTTAATAATAAAGACTGTATCAATATCGGTTCATAAATTGTAACAAATGTACCATACCAATGCAAGAAGTTAATGTAAACCATGGGGGTGGGGGAAGAGATATATATATATATATATGGGAACTCTCTCAGTGTCTGCTCAGTTTCTCTGTACACCTAAAACTGCTCTAAAAATAAAGCTTATTAGTAATTTTTAAAACATTTCATAAAGTAAAAAAGTACTGCTCCCTCGGGGTTGTTGAAATCAGCTCATTGACATGATTTCATTGCCATATATTGATAAGACCAACCTGTTGCAAGTGCTCTTGTTGCATCTTCAAAAAGGTTTTTACTGAAAATTTCCTAATGTGCCATTTGGTTGGTATTGGGCTAGTGGTAGTCACTAGAGTCTCCACTGGCTTCTGGGCAGGTTTCTCTTGTTTAGTTGCACGAGGAGGTGCAGGTTCAGAAGATCCTGTCCATGATGCTGGAGCAATGGGTACAGATCAGAAGTGGGAATGAAAGCAGAGACAACAGCTGGACTTGAGCTAGATCTACTACTGTGGATGAACCAACTGGAACAGTGGTCACAGGATTTGGTTGCTGGGTTGTAGCTGGGGCTGGTATTATATCAGTGCTTTGGGATTTGTTATCAGAACCATCATGAACTTTTCCTCATTTTGATTATATTCTTTGAGGGCAATTAACATCATTAGGAGTATCATCATCGTTAAGGGCTTTATCTACAGAAATTGATTTTTCCCATTGCTCTAAATGCATCATTCACCTTCAGGGCTGTTACTACAAAGCTGCAACCAACTCCACTAGGTCTAGTTGACTGCACTACACTGCATTCTAGAACCAAGGTCCTGACTGAGATTGGAGCCCACAGTCCATATCACATTCCCCGAGCCAAACTCCCCAACTCCCCATGTCACAGTACATTGTCCAGGCCTCTAGAAATCTCTCTTCTCAGACCCACTGCTGCACACAGCCCAAATTAATCTTTTAAGTGGCAATAGAATCAGTATTTCTTGGTTTAAAAAGAAAAAAGTCCTCCGTTAGTATGTTAGTTTTCATCACCTTAAAATAAGAGATATTTTCAATTAAAGAAGCATAATTCACACTGGAGAAATTATATCATACTATATTTTTAAAAACAAATGTTAATTATTAAAAATGGTTTTAAAATTACCTTTCTGTTTTTTGGCATTTAGTACCTGGCAAATAATAATACCCAAATGCATACACAATGGAGGCTTAGGGAAGAACAGAGCTAATCAAGAGTTTAGTTTTAGACTATCTATGTGTAAGGTACTTGTAGATATCCACATGGAGTTGTTGAGAATGTAGACATTAATTTTAAAATTGTTACACAGATGGCATGAAAGCCATGGAACTAAATGACATCACCGAGAAAGTGAATATATAGAGAGAGAAAAAAATTCTCTGGGGTAGACCAACTTAGAGATTATCAAGGCAGAACCAGATCTTACGAAGGAGACTGGTAAGGAGTGGCCAATGAGATAGCTGACAATCAAGAGCAAAAAGAGTCCTTGGTATGGAGTAAAGGAAGTATTTCAAGAAGGAAGGGATAATCATTTGTGTCAAAAGCTACAAAACCATTTGTGTAAGCCAAAAGGTGCTTCTAGGTAAAGCAGCAACAGGACTGAGAATTGACTTGGATTTGGTTGCATGGAGGTCACTGGTGACTTTGAACAAACAGTTCTTTTGGAGGGAAAGAGACAGAAGCAGATTTGGAGTAGATTCAAGGGAATGTGGGAAACAGGAAGGGTAGAGAATGAGTACAGACAATTGTTTTTAAGAGGTTTCATTGCAAAGGGAAGCAGGGAAGTGGAAAATGGAGCTGAAGGAGATGTAGAATCAGGACGAGTTTATTGTCCTGTTGTTGTTGATGATGGAAGGGAGAGGGGACAATTGCAGGCATGAAGTCTTTGAGCAGGTGAGAGGTGATGAGAGTCAGTACACCAGAGGAGGAGTTGACTTTAGGACAAAGTACTACCCATATGTTTAACCACAGGAGGTGATATAGGATATATGATTACAGATGCAGGCTGGCAGATTCATATTTTTCCATGAAATAAGAAACAAGACCATCAGTTAAGAATGAGGAAGAGGGATGAGGTGTTGAAGGCTTTTGTAGAGAGGAGAATATGCGTAATAGCTTTGAGAGAGGGAGAGATTGAACTGATTCACAGATATCTCACAAACTCCCCTCTTAAGCAAGACACATACCTGTCTAGAGGATTCTCAGAAAGATAAAATAATTTGGGGCCTTTCTGTAGAATTTAGTTTCATTGGAAAAAAGTGAGAAATCCCAATTCATTTCCATTCTTCATGAACTGTACCCAAAAGTTCTAAGCTCCAAAATTTGCTTTCTTCCTTGTCCTACAGAATTTCAGGGTCATAGTTTACTTCAACTAAGAATACAATACCATTTAAATTTATTTCTATGTAAGCCTATATTTATACAGTAATTCAAGAAACCAGAAACCTTGAAGGTGAGTCATACAGAGGCATTCTGCTTCCCAGGACTAGCTGATTAAAACCATCTCCGAACTACAATTGGCCTGGCATATTACACAAGATAACAACTCATCATAGAACCATTCCAATGATGAAATCTTTCTTATAATATGCCAAAATAATGATTATTTAAACTTGGAGAATGTCGCTGATTTGTTAAAAGTATCTGTCAGGGACCACCTCACACTAAAAACAAACAAACAAACAAAAAAGACAAAAATAAAACTTTATTTATAATGTCAGGAAGAAAAAAATATCTTTTTCTTTCTACCCTTCTAGGTTCTTGGCTGGATTTCGTGACAAAAGGCAGGTTAACAAGAGAAAAGCATATAAATTTATTTAATGTAAGTTTTATGTGACACAGGAGCCTTCAAAAGAAAGTGAAGATCTGGGGCACCTGGGTGGCTCAGTTGGTTAAGTGTCAGACTCTTGATTTCGACTCAGGTCATGATCTCAGGGTGGTGGAGCTGAATCCCTTTTCGGGCTCTGTGCTCAGCAGGGAGCTTGCTTGAGATTCCCTCTCCCTCTCCTTCTGTCCCTCCCCATTCCTCATTCTCTCTCTCCTCTCTCTCTCTCTCTAAAAATAAATAAATCTTAAAAAGAGAAGAAGAAGAAGAAGAAAGTGAAGATCCAAGGAGGCAGTTAAACCTGAATGTTTTTATGCTAGTTTTGATGAGCAGTGACAAGTTGTGGGAAAATGACAAAAATGGTATGAACTACATATAATAAATCAGGGGAAACTTAGCAAGACCCTTCATTCACATTCAGAGATAAGGATACTCCTTTTCTTTGGGTGGGGGGGCACCTCTCACATAAGGGTCTTATGACCTGCTCCAGGGAGAAGAGTGAGAATCCCTCCAACACCTGCTCTTTCTCAAATTCTTTCAGCTTAAATTATTCAATCTGCCAAAGGGCCATATTTTGGGATAGCATGTTCTGAAACAGAACCCTATCAGTAACAACGCTTTCCCTTTACTCCAGAGAAACTTCAATAATGAAAATAATCCTGAGATTGTGACACTAAATGTAATTTTAAAAATATTTTAGGTTAAGAAACCAGAACAAATAGTTTCATAAATATAAGGTGAAATGCTGAACTCAAAGTGTCAGATATGATTTATTTAAAGAAATATATTAATACCCAAAATAAGCTAACAAAATAAGAACAAACATTACTCAGTTAATGGGAGTATACATAATGTAGCCTCTGAGGAAGATTTCATGAAATGGCAGATTAGGATTGCTATATTTATTAATTGAGAAGCAATTGTTTTATAAACTAAATAACAAAAAACAATTCTCACTATCAACAATAAAAATTGCCAAAAATTAAAACACTCATTTGAACTAATATCCAACACTGGCAGCCTTTTTAAAATAAGCTTTTTTGACAAGATGACAAGATATGTAGTTCTGATAGAATACTTTAAAATCTTGAATTACATTTGCCTACAGCTTTAGAAATATCCAATTAGAAATAACTTATAACAACTTATATGCTTCTGGCTTCAGCTTTGACATGTAAAAAACTTGGAAGTTCCCGCTGTCCTTACAACTTGAAAAAAAAAGTGGACAAACTGACATTCATGACTGTTCTTGAGCTCGTCAGAGAACTGAGGTCTCAGGACAAATGAGATCTAAGATCTGAGATCTGAACAGACAGGTTTATCCAGAGACACACAGGTGACACTTGCTGTTCGGGAACAGAAGCTGCAGGAGCAATAAACTGGTAGGAACACTGTCACGGTAATTTTGGTGGATGGCTGGAAGCTGAGCAGGGACCAAGGTAAGAGTAAGAAACTTCTGGAAGCTGCAGTCTTAAGGGGGCCCCACATTTTCATGGGCTTTGATTCTCATACCTGTGCTAGGTTCTCACTGAGAAGATCCAAGAAAGATTGTGGTGGTCTTGGCAGGGGAAGGGGGAAGAGTAATCACCAGGAAATAAAACAACAGTTTTAACCATAATGAGGGACTCCTTTCCTGTGGAAAGGACTTTTTCAGAGCCTTATCCCAGCTGGCAGGAGAGAATTCCTTCCCCTCCACCCACCTCCAGCCTTCCTGTTTCACCTGAAGAGGCATAAAACAAAAACCAGGGGCGCCTGGGTGCCTCAGTGGGTTAAGCGGCTGCCTTCAGCTCAGGTCATGATCCCAGGGTCCTGGGATCGAGTCCCGAGTTGGGCTCCCTGCTCAGTGGGGAGCCTGCTTCTCCTTCTTCCTGCTGCTCCCCCTTGTTTGTACTGCCTCTCTCTCTCTGTCAAATAAATAAATAAAATCTTTAAAAAAAATCAAAACAAAAAACCAGAAAATCCCCCAAAACATAGTCAACAGGGATCGGGACTTCAAGGAAATAGATTCGTACAGCTACAGCCATGGATGGGAGTCCAGGCTAGAAGGGAAGTAGGAGAAGCTCTACCACTAGAGAAAAACTTGTGAAGGTCACAGTCCAAGGACAAAGGCCCACTAAAACGCTGAAATGTAAAGATTATAGAATGTTTCCCTTTGCCCCCATCATACCACCACACCAGCAGGGTTCCAATATAACAGTGGATGACGCCTGAAGTTCTGCAAGGAACAGGCTTTCTCTGCAGTGGCATACTTAGGGAAGCCCCATGTCGAGAGGGAAAATAAAACACAGACCCTAGAGGAATTTGTAGCTCCTGGCATCTATAGCGACAGCAAAAATTAACATAAAGCCTCATACTAATGGCCTATTTACCTCAGTTTTAGTTGTTCATGCATATCATATTCACCTTTCAACAAAAAATTACAAGGCCTACCACAGGCAAGAAAAAACACAGTCTAAAAATGACAAAGCAAGGGGCGCGTGGGTGGCTCTGTCACTTAAGCGTCTGACTCTTAATTTCAGCTCAGGTCATGAACTCAGGGTACTGAGACTGAGCACGGAGTCCCGAGTTGGGCTCCGCACTCAGCGGGGAGTCTGCTTCTCTCCTTCTCCCTCTGCCCGTCCCCCCACTCACACCCACTCCCCCAATAAATCAATCAACCAATCAATCAGTCAATCACTCTTTAAAATGACGAAGCAAATGTTAGAACCAGCTTAAGATATGACACAGACTTAGGGAATATCATGCAGAGAATTTAAAATAACTATGATTAGCCTTTCTGCACTATCCAGAGAGGTCTATACAGCATTGTTCTGGGTTCCTGCTGTAACTGAAAGGGAAATTTTCACAGTGTCTGGAGCCCTTGATGTCCTGCAAATGAAGAGGGAGGATGTCCTCCAATTGCTTGCAGCAGGAACCCACTCAGGTGGCACTGACCTTGACTTCGAAATGGAACAGTACATCTAAAAAAGGAAACGTGATGGCATCTATTTCATCTGAAGAGACCCTGAGAGAAGTTTCTGCTGACGGCTCGTGCCATTGTTGCCATTGAAAACCCAACTGATGGCAGCACCATATTGTCTGGGAATACTGGCCAGTAGGCTGTGCTGAATTTTCCTGCTTCCATTGGAGCCTCTCCTATGGCTGGCCACTTCCTTCCGGAACCTGGAACCAGATCCAGGCAGTCTTCTGGGCACTAAAGCTTCTGGTAATAACTGATCCCAAGGCTTGCCACCAGCCTCTCACAGGAGTGTCTTACGTTAACCTGCCTACCACCGCTCGGTGTAACACAGACTCTCCTCTGCACTGTGTGAACACTGACATCCTGTGGAACAAGGGAGCTCACTCAGTGGGTCTGCTGGGGATGCCCACCAAAGAAGTTCTGCACATGCGCGGCAGCATCTATGCACATCCATAGGAAGTCATGTCTGATTTCTCCTTTTACAGAAATCCTGAAAAGAGATTGAAAAGGAAGAGAAAAGGGGCACCTGGGTGGCTCAGTCGGTTAAATATCAGACTCTTGGTTTCCACTCAGGTCATGATCTCGTGGGTCGTGATATTGAGCCCCTGCGAAGGACGAGGGGCTCTGCGCTCAGCAGGGAGTCAACTTGAAGATTTTCTCCCTCTGCCCTTCCCCCCACTCGTGTGCTCTCTTGCTCTCTCTTGCTCTCTCTCTCAAATAAATAAATAAATCTTTAAAAAAAAAAAAAAAGGAAGAGCAGGTCACTGCTGAAAAGGCTATGTGACTAAGGAGGAATTTCAGGGTGAATAGACTGCTCCAGCTCCTAAGTTCACAGCTACTCAGTCCAAGGTCACAGGCTGGTCTGAAGGCATGCAGGTGTCCTCTGTGCCTACCCAGCAGTTATCCACTAAAGACTAGAGCGCTCAGCCTGCCACTGAGGACTGGTCTTCAGGTCTCACTGCTCTGGCCACTCAATGGGTAAGAACAACCACTGAGTGGCCTTAAGTTGTTCATCCACAGACTCTCAGGTAGAAAATGGAAATAAGGTTGACAGAAAATAAAGTTTCTTAAAAATATTTTTTAATAAAATAAAATAACTGACTAATATTGTAGCAGGCCTAATGGAAAAAATGGACAATATGCAAGAATGTAGAGGTAATATAAGCAGAGAAATGGAAAATCTAAGAAGGAATAAAAAAAGAAATGCAAGGTATCAAAAGCACTATAACATAAATGAAGAATGCTGCTATGGGCTCATTTGTAGATGTGACATGACCAAGGAAAAAATCAGTGAACTTGAGGATAGATCAATAGAAATAATTGAAAGAATCTAAGGGTTGAAAGAGACATTGAAAGTTGTCTAGTATATTTACTCATTTTACTTCTGAAAAATTGGATTAAAAATACATTCTCTTTTCTGATGGGATGTCAATGACATAAACAATCATCTAACTCTTGCTGTCAAGACTTTTGCAAATAGAAGCATATAATTTTAACAGAACTAGCATAGATGAAACAACTTTAGGCATTTAAATACCATTTGCCTCTAAAAAGCAATGCAATAGACAAATTATCAGCAGTTATGATTTAATTAGGAGAATTAGAACAGGATCCTACATTTTTTCCACTATTGTATAGCATCCTGACCAAATTTCTTTAACATATTTGCATTGTCATTCTTTGACTAAATGCCCTACATTTTTTTTTAAAGATTTTATTTATTTATTTGAGACAGAGAGAATGAGAGACAGAGAGCACGAGAGGGAGGAGGGTCAGAGGGAGAAGCAGACTCCCCGCCGAGCAGGGAGCCCGATGCAGGACTCGATCCAGGGACTCCAGGATCATGACCTGAGCCGAAGGCAGTCGCTTAACCAACTGAGCCACCCAGGCGCCCCGAAATGCCCTACATTCTTAATGCTATATCCTTTACACTTGTCTACTGCTACTTTGATCTTTTCTAGGATTAAGGATCAGTTGTCAAACATTGAAACTAAAAGCTCTTATTAATGGCCCTGTCTCTTTGGATTTTAGTATTTAACATCCCTTCGGTCAGTGTTCAATTTCAGTTCTGCTGTTCCTGTTTGCACATTTTCATAACTTGTTTCCGAAGATTCATTATGTTGAAACATCGAAGGTCAAGTTACTGCTAAGTGGATTTTTTATATATATTGTAATGTCAGAAGAAGAATAGTGTAACAGTTTAAGATTATTAGCTTTACCTACTTTCATCGACTGAAATTGGTGTTTGAGCTCATGTTTACATATTTCACATGCTTGTGTTTCATTTCTCATATATGTAAAATTCTGTGCTGGTGTTGAGGTTGCTGGTTGCCCTGTCTTCAAGGCATGATTAGGCTATAACTATATATTAGAACTACCTTGGAAGTTTTTAAAAAATTCTGTCATTCGGGCCTATTTGAAGTGGGGCTTGTTTGAGCTGGGTTCCAAGCACGAATATTTTTAAGAGATCCCAGATAATTTTAATATGTAACCAAGATTAAAATTATTGAACAATATAGTAAGAGAAATATAATGCAGATAAATTTGAAAGTGATAGATAAGATTGTCACACACACAAACACACACACACACACACGCACACACACTCATTGTATTTCAGAGGACAAGGGGTTCATTTCCAATGGAGAAATTGGCAACAAGGATCTCCGAGCTTAAAGGTCTGTAAAGATTTTGGAGAGTACTTCCTGACTAGATGGAGATGCATAGGACACTATGACTGAAAGAAGGCAAAGAAATATATTTGACAATGACCTTTTTGGATGATGTAGAAAAAAGATGGATTCAGAAGAGAATACTCTATGGAATTGTGGAAAATAGTTGAGACAGAGATAACAAACTGAGAAGACCTTAAAAATTTTAGGATGAATTTCAGGTTGCTATCGTTATAAGGTATTTCTTAAATAGTTTTTTTTTAATATTATTTAAGTATGCAGAAACTTAAATCCATGATCCTGTTACCTAGCTTAAGCATTAAACATTATCAATGCAGTTGAAATCTGAGTGCTTCCTTCCCTAATAATAATTGTCCCACCCTCTGCAGAGGTAATTATCATCCTAAATTTGGTATTTATTATTATCATGCATTTCTTAACACTTCAGATACACAGATGCTTATGTTCCTAAACAAAATATATTTTCCAAGTTAAAAAATACATTGTAAAGTATGGAAGAGAATAAATATGGCACAATGGAAAAGGTGTTTCAGGATATTGGGCCCAGCAGCAATATAGAGGAATCATAGAAGGAAGGACTGGTTTCTGGGAGAGTAGCTGTTGTTTTGTGGAATTGGGCCCTGTGGACCATTCCCTCATTGCTAAAGCACTCTCCTCCCTAGCCTTCTCCTGTACGTGCTTTTTGACTTTATTTCTACCTCTCCCTTCTTTCTCAGTCTCTTTCATGGCCTCCATTTTTTTATCCACTTCTTACAGCTCTTACTTTGCTGGGTAGCCTTCCAGGTCCTTAATACATAAATACTGATGACTTCCAAGTCTGTTTGGTCAACATGTGTGCCTCCTCAGTTCCAGGCCTGGATTGTTAATTGTCTGTCATTATCTAGCTCTGAAACCATTTCCACCATGTCCAAAATCAGTCTTAGTGCCATCTTATTCTCCTCCTGCTTTATTCATCCCCTTTATGATGTATTTCCTCTCCCTTTACTTTCTTTCTCTGCAAATGATCCCCAAGATTTGTCTTCTTACCCTAGCTAGAAAAATGAGAGACTTATCCACACTTCTCCCTAAACTTCAGTTGTGCCCACTAATTAATGCCACATCTTACCAGGTCAACCTCCTTAATCATACTTGTATTGTCCCCCTCCCCAATTCTCTTCACTGCCTTAATCTCAGGGTCTTTTTGTCACTTTTCTACTCTGAGTCTGTAAACTTATCTCCCCAACCCTCATCTTGTCCAAGTCATACTACCTGTCTCCTATCTGCTCTCATCATCTAGCTTCTACAGAGGCTTCCCATTTTGTTCTTTTGAGCCCTAATTAGGATTCTACAGAGTTGATGCAAAGACAACCAGTGATACCAAATTAGGGCAGATGAATCTTTTGGGGAGATGTAAAAGAGTTGGGTTCAAAAACATAGACCCTTTTTAGTCTTCTTATCCTCCTATCCTGCTGCTAAGTAATTCATTCACCAAATATTTTTGATAAATTTCACATATAATTTGTAAATGTAAGGTGTACAGTGTATTACTTTAACATATTTATATATTGTAATTTGATTGCCACTGAAGCAATATTTATCACATTACATCATTATAGTACAGAATTATTGACTATATTCATTATACTGTCTTTTAGATCTCTATGGCTTATATACTACTCATTATAACTTTGTACCCTTAAATACCATCAATATTACCCCCCATCTCCCTTCCCAGTAACCAACATTTTACTCTTCCATTGTTAATGTGTATCACATCTTTTTTTATCCATTCATCCATTCATTTTCTATCCATCCATCTGAGTTGTTTCCATAGTTTGGTTACCATTCACCAAATATTTATTGACACCTACCATGTGCCAGACACTCTTCTTTGTGCTGTTTGTATTAACTCTTTTAACTTTTACAACAACTGATGGATGTAGGTAATAGTATCATTCCCATTTTGCAGATGAGAAAATGGTATCAAATTACCCAAGGTCATAGCTTGGTGCAACCCAGAATGAGGACTTGAACACAGGCAATTTGACTCTAGAATTTTGTCACTCAAAGTGGGATTCTTGGGCCAGCAGAATTGTATCACTGGTAATGTTCTTAGAAATGTAGATCCTGTGCCCCCATTCTAGTCTTACTAATCAGAATTTGACTTTTTATAAGATTCCCAGGTGATATGTAGTTTCATTCATGTGTGAAAAGCACTGTTTTTGAGTCTGTGTTTTTAACCATTATATTGCCCCTATATATCAAAAGTTGACTCATTCCTGCTTCTTCAGCCACATCAGTTGGTTCTTCTTCTCATGGGCCTGAAAAAAACAAAACTAACAATCCCAAAACCTTGCCCCTTTTACTTTTCACTGAAGGGTTGATAGCAAGAAGAATGTTATGTATGTATGCTCCGAAGATGAGCCCCCTGGAGCTGAGCTAAGCTTCCTCCTTTTGTGGCTGCTTCCTCATTTGTCCTCAGTGTGGCATCTGATACTCTCAACAGAGTTAAGATGGGAAATTAAGAAGTTGGAATTTTCTGGCCAGGGGAAATATGAGCCTGTACCCCTATTAGTTATTATTCTAATCAGTTCTTGGTGTAGGTGAATTTTATAGTTCCTAAAGGGGATCTGAGGGAACGATGTCCAAAATAACCCCTGGTCACTTCATGGTTGTCCACAGTTGATATGAATTCAGTACCAGTTGCTAACCAAGCAGGAGGAAGAGGTAAAAGCAGCTACAACTTGGAATCCAAGTAGCAGGGAAAGCTCAGGATCAGATGGCCTTATAACCCTAATTGACAACACATCTTAATAGTTAGTCAAAGTGATATGTGTCTTCTAAGTTAATATGCCAGGAAGAGTAGGTTTCAGAATAAACTGTAAATCACTCAGTCTTCCAAAACTCACTTATGGAGGCTTCCTGGCCAGCCTCACCCTTGGCTCCTTATCTACCTGGAAGCTGTTTTCAGCACATTGTTGGATCTCTCACAAAATGCTCAAAACCCTGTCAAACAGTAATGAGAAATGGATGGTTTGCTAAGGTTGTGCAGAGAGAGGGAGAATGTGTCATGTTACATACCACCCTGCAGAAACTTCAGCAAAAGCTTCATTAGACAAAAGGGCTCTTTATGTTTTTCTTTCTCAAATGTTTCCTTCCCAATCTAATTAGTTTTCTTCCCCTTTTCTTTCTTTCCTCGTTTCTTCTTTCACACAGTATCTAGCAAACTGCTGTTTTGTTACTAACATCAACTGCAATCCCAAGTTTAAAGAACTGAAGCAAAACATAAACAGGAGAATTCAAAAAAGTAATGCATTTCCTAGCTAGCTTTAGGAGCCACTGCATCCAACCTCATTCTCAGGACCCTTTCAAACAAAAGCAGGTCTCTTGGGGGCAGGGGGTGGAGGGGGTGGGGGGTGTTTAAAATAACAATAGACACCTGCTCCATATGGCTACATTCTCCTCTGTTGCAGCACTTCTTCGTGTTTTTTATAGAACTAGGAATAAGAGCCTTTATCCTGTTGGCAAAGGGCTGAATGGACATGCCATCTTCAATGTTCCAAAGACAAGGTGCCTGCTCTTTGAATGTGTGTATTTATGTGACAAGCATTTGAAATAGGTCTTTGTATCACTACAGTGACTCTGGGCACCTCACCCTCAATCAGAGAGGCCTCACTTACGTATAATTTTATACATTGGCTTTCCACGTGATATTTCCTAGGAAAAGGAGCTCCCATTCTAGAAGTAGTTCTAAAAATATTGAAAACAAGTAATAGACAACATAATGTCTTATAAGCCCAACCTTCTTCACCTGGTAAAAGGCTCTACATTATGGGGCCTCTACCAGCCTTATCCCCGCATCCTTCATGCTGCCAACCAGCACTCGTGAGGTTCCCAGAAGCACCTGATGCATCAAGTTTCTATGCCTTTGCTTGTGCTATTCTGTCCATTTACCTGGGAGCACTTACCTCCATTTGGGGTACAATTTGTGTCAGTGCTGTTATGAAGACTTTATCATCTTACTCTGTTTTGGCTGCTGTGATGAAGAGTCATAGACTGGATGGCTTAAACAATAGATATTTATTTAATCACTGTTCTCAAGGCTGGAAGTCCAAGATCAGGATGACAGCATGATCAGGTTCTGAGGAGAGCCTCCTTCTGGGTTCAGACTCCTGACTTCTCATTGTATCCTATGGTTGAAAGAAGGTGGGGGCGCCTGGGTGGCTCAGTTGGTTAAGCGACTGCCTTCGGCTCAGGTCATGATCCTGGAGTCCCTGGATTGAGTCCCGCATCGGGTTCCCAGCTCAGCAGGGAGTCTGCTTCTCCCTCTGACCCTAACCCCTCTCATGTGCTCTCTCGCATTCTCTCTCTCTCAAATAAATAAATAAAATCTTAAAAAGAAAGAAAGAAAGAAAGAGGGTGAGAAAGTTCTCTGAGGTCCCTTTTATAAGAGCACTAATCCATTCATGAGGATTAGTTCATTCATGAGGGCTCTGCCTTCACGACCTAATCACATCCCAAAGGCCTCCACTTCCTAATACCAAAACAAGGAGGATTAGGATACCAACATACGAATTTTGTTGGGGGACACAAACATTTCCATCCACTACATTGATCTTCCCCAGTAGAAGTGATCATATCTGTCTTTGTTACCCTGAACATACTCATTTCATTGCACCTATCCTCGCTTTGTATTTACCTGCGTTTTTTCTCTAGTAGAAAATAAGCTTTCTGAGAGCAAGGACTATTGTCATTTGCTCTTGAACCTCAGGCCACTGCCTGGCTAATGTAAATATCCTTTGAATCTTTGGATGAATATTCACTTGAATGTTTATTTCCAAACTTAAATGACAACAGACTTTGATGAAAGAAAAGTAGTGTAGGTGTATAGTCTGCAGTAAGGCATAATTCTGCTTGAGAGGAGTTAGTCTGTCATAGGCTCTTTTTTTCTCCACTTTTGTATTCTATTTTTAAACTGTCTTGGGTGAGTATACAACCTTAATAGTTTAGTCAGAACTAGCATCAGATGTGTATTACAGGATAGATGTGTGATTTTCAACTACTTTATGAAGTCTGAGATGGCTCTCTAAGGTCTCGAAAAAAAAAAAAAAACTGAATGAATCCCAACTTAAAAAATATTTCTTGAAAGTCTCCATTCTGTTGACAAATAGAATTGTTCTTAATTGAGAATAATTCCAAACATCTCCAGCTATACTGTTGACTTATTAAAAAGAAAAACTTAACCTTCCCACCATCAGAGTGTTTGTAAAATTGGCATATATATGCATAACACGATAATTAGCTGGTAGCTGTCTTGTAGAAGTGTCATTAATGATCTAATGTAGTATCAAACACAAGGGCAATATTTCCCCTGTGTTACAAAAATCAATTTACACTTTAAAAATATGGTTAAGATGCCAGGAGAAATTGATAAGCAATAAGAAAGACTTCTAAATTAATTCCCATTCTAAAAAATAGGACATACATTTGTGTTTGAATGTATGTCACTAAAATGGAATGCCTCACAGCACAAAAATATTGTGAAAAATTACCACTATCTTTTAAAATTGAGAACAACCTAAGTTAAGGCAATAAATTAATGCGGAATAAACCACTTATACCCTGGAATTAGCATTGACCTGAATTAAAACTTTGAGATTGTTAGAATTCTTTTTCAATTGTGGTGAAATGGGAAAAATCTATTTCTAGCCCTATGATTTATTCATATTCGTTGTATGACTCACATTTATGATTAAATTTGAGGCACTGGCTGGTTATTCATCAAGATACAAAGAGAAGGAAAAAAGATCTGTTGATCACCTTAAGAATAGAATTAGTAAAAAAAAAAAAAAAACAGCTTAAGATTTGGAAAATGAGCAACTACTAATATACTATTTTTTTCCAGAATATGAAAGGAAACTATTTAGCTTTGTAAATCCAATAAATGCTGCTTGCGTCACAAAATATAGGCAGAATATATTCACTCAAACATCAACTTTATGTTCAGGAAGGACCAAAATATCAAAAAATAAAAACAAGACATCTGAAAAATGTTTATACCTCCAGAGAGAAGACAATAATTCCCAACCATGTACATTTTACTTGCATTCCACAACCACCCAGTTTAAGAATGAGAAAGTGTACTAAGTTTTTATTTAGCTGAGTTCAGGAATAAGAATATGTAAAATTCCCTGGATTTTTAGTTATCAATCTAAATATAGTTTCTATATCTTATTTTTGGCTTTGAGACGTCCCTGAGAGCAACTTCTTGTCATTGTTTTCTTTTTCTCATTTGTTCCCAAAGAGAATATCAATATTGAAACTCAGAAACCAATTTTAATTTGTTTTAGTGCACGTCTAGTATCAGAGAGGTTTTCTTTTTAATATTTAAACACATTAATAAATATTTAAATAGCAAAGTACTTGTGCTGGGTAAATTCTAACTGAAGTAAAATGGAAACTATTTTAGTGTTCTAATGTTACTAACCATAAATTGGGGCTTTTTGATGTGTGTGTGTGTGTGTGTGTGTGATCCTTGCAGTCTATTCAACATAAAATATTTTCCACATTAATTTTGGTTCAAGTTGAACAAACAATACAACTAGTTGGAAAATTAAGATGACTCTTCTTAAAACTTTTGTTTAGCTATATGCTTTTGAACAAAACACAAATCTCAAGAGGAGAGTAACATCCTTTTCATATCCAAATAAAAGTCTGCTTTTATTTTTCTTTTGCTTATTTTTGATAATAAATTAATATCTCACCATCAAACATATAATTTAGAGTCTTTAGAGAATAAATATTTGCAAACAAAATGCTTTGCAATTCTGTTAACTGTTCAGACAAATATCAAAAGTGGGAATAATAAGAAGGCTAGAATTTTATGAGGAATAGTTATTTCCTCGGTCTTTAGGACCAAAGTCCCAGTGTACCAGCCAGTCCTGTAGGAATTTTATATTGTAAATGATCAATAAAACAAATTGTAAACTTAGATTGGTAGAGAATGTGGATTAGATGGGATTTGATGAAATCAGTGTTGTTCTAGTACAGAATTGCCCCCATTGAATGTTGAAGAGCCTAGTGCACACTGCAAATTTTGACCAGTGTCTTCTGTCTATTGAAATGCTTTGAAAGTATGTGTGGGTTTCTTTTCCTCTTTATCTATTTCACCCATCCCCCGCCCACCTCCCCTCTGGCAACCACCAGACCTAATCTCTTGGGCCCTGTTCCAGAGGGTTAGAGCCTCTCTCTTTCCTTCCCCTCTTGACGAAGAAAACTGCCAGCCTTGCTGCAGCCACACAGAAATGGATTCTGCTAACAGCCATGGAAACTTGGTCAAGGACCTTGAGCCCAGTGGAGACCCCAGTCCTAGTGACTCCTTGCTTACAGCTGTGTGAAACCCCGAGCAGAGGACCCAGGGAAGCCCGCTCCTCACTCACAGGAAATATGAGATAATACAATGAGTTATTCTAAACCCCGGAGTTTGTGGTAATTTATGATGCAGTGTAAAAAACTAATGCCCAAGTCTCTGGAATATCATCGGTAACTATGACAGCTTTGTATTACTATATTTATACAAGTCTGTATTTTCATACACTTCTTGAGAGCTGGATTCCTCTCTGGTTCTCTTTATGTTTTCCTTCACTTAGACACAAGAATTCCTTGAATATTCTTTGAATGAATTAATTAGTGGATGAATTCCTTCTTGTATACCCTGGTTCTTTTTCTGTTCAACCCTGCTAAGAAACTGCTCTTTCCATCTCCTACTTCTATTGCTTCCTCTGACTGTTCCCAACTGCGGAATGAGTTATATTCATTAACCAGCTATGTTTTGGTTATAATTGGCAAGCATCAGAATTGCAAAGTCTAGTGAAAGTTTATCTCCTCAGGCTTGGGAGTCCATGTGAGCTACTCAAATTAATGTATCTTTCTTCATATTCAACCATAAAGACATCTTTCCTTTGGGATGCCATCACCTGTCACTTAATGATTGTTAGGAAATTCTTTAAAATGCATTTCTCATAGAAAATTTCCAATTAGAAGTACTACAAGATGCAATTACATTATATATTCTGTTACTTAGGAAAAACTGGCCCAGTCAGGGCTCCTTGTTATAAGTGACAGAAATCATTCTGCCTTTAAGAAAAAAGTGTGTTGGAAACCTACTTGGCAGCTGACAGAATAAAAGGTAGCAGAGAGAATTCAGCTTGGAAAATGAATAGGAACTATGGTGTGGGGGAAGTTAGAACTCCAGTTAAAGAGATGACCTTCAAGCCAGTGCAGTGTGTTGCTATGTCCTTGGCTTGACACTAGACACCGCTCATGAAGCCCTCACTGCTACCACCTTCCCCTTACCCCACCACTTCCACCATTAGAAAGAATTCTAAATTGTCTCTTTCTTTGTCTCACTACCTAGAGAGTCAGGGAGCCTGGGGGAACATCTGATTGGCAGAGTTCATTCTGTGGCTCTGAGAGAGCAAGTATCTGGCGTTTTTTATTTCTGTGGCAGTATGTGGGGCCCTACCTCTCATTGAGACACAATGGTCAATTGCCCAAACGTGGGATTCAGATAGTGGGCTGCCTTTACCCCAAAACATAACCTCTGATACATCCAATCCAAAGTGTTGGCATTTTCAAGAAATAAGCTTAGTTTGATTGTATTGTTGATAAAAATGTGAAGCAGATATGAGTTGCAAGAAAGACTTGAAATAAAGTCAGAGAATTGTATTTTATTATTTTATTTTACTTTACTTCGCTTAAGTAGGCTCCACACCCAGCATGGAGTCCAGAGTGGGACCTAAACTCAGGACTCTGAGATCAAGACCTGAGCTGAGATCAAGTGTCAGATGCTTAACTGACTGAGCTACCCAGGTGCCCCTAAACTCAGAATTTTAAAACCTAACAGTAAGATTATTTAATGGCCAAGTGTATGGCCACTTTGGGCAGTAGTTAGATAAAGAAGAAGATAACAAAATGGTTCTGGAGACTTCCTGTCTTCCCAGAAGTTGCTATTCATATACACAGTTGTGGATGATTCCAATTGAAATGATGGTTCTGCAATGCCATTCTTGAGGGTATCCCCGCCCCCTGTCCATGTCCCCTACTCACCAGCCTAACTGTTGTAGAGACTCTATCAACAGGATTTTCTGCTCATCACATGCAGGTAATTGGATCAAAAAAACAAAACAAAACAAAACAACAGGTTCATGATCTTTTACTTCAAGTTTCTGTGAGGGAAATGTTAAGTTTTTAGTAGGCTGGGACCTGAGGATCCTGCTGTCAATTACTTCTACTTCATTTTTTTCCTACAATGCTTATATCAAATGTCACCTTTGTGAAACCTTGCTTTACTTTCTCAGACTGAGCCCATTTCTCCTTCCTCTGACTTCCAGTGATTTGTAAATAAATTTGCTTATTAACATCTAGTATTGTTATCTATATTCCCCATTTTCTCATCAGATTTGAACTGTGTCAAAGTAAAGACCATCTTATTTAGCAATAGTTAGGTTAATCTTATTCCTAGTTTCCTCATTACCTGTACACTCCGACACTGTGTTTGTAGCTGACTCCCTATCAGGCTATAAGTTTTTTTGGGGGGTAGAGAGTGTTTTTTTTCTTTGTCCATGGTACTGAAATTCTAAAGAGCCAATAAGGTGGGATCATTGGTTTGTCTTAAGTGGACTTGTCATAAACAAGATGTATACTAAACTCCCATTTATTTGGCAAAATTACCATACTTTTGAAACTTGTGTATGTGTGTGTGTTTCTGTTTTTTAGAAGTTAATCCTAATATGCCATGTGAAAGACAGCATTACATCATTTATTCTTTGAAGATGGAAACAAAATAAATTTAAGGATTGAACACAAGCCCTTAATAAAAGAATGCATATCATCTTCATCTGTTGTTGCTCTCCTGACAAATATCTGCATATGTGAGTGCTAAATGAATACCCACAATGTGCCCTTTTGAATTCATTTTGAATAGTGTTGACAAATGAGGCAGTGTTGCAAAGTACATTACGCTGAGTTAAGACCCTGGACTAGGAATTAAAAGGCCTGATGTCTTTATTTTTTAATTCAATAAATATTTGCTGACGTATTATGCTAGGTAAAAATTTTAACACAACCATATACTTGCTGTGTACTGTTGGTAAGTCAATCAACCACTCTGAGACTAGGTTTCCACATTTGTAAAATGAATATAGAGTAGGTCCTGTACTGTCTCATAGCATAGTTAGTGAGAGACATACTGTATATTCAAGCGACTTATATATGGTAGAACACTTAAATGCAAAGTTATTATATTTATTGCATTTGTTATAACACATATATAATATAGTAATATATTAGTGCAATAAAATTATATTTATTAAATAACACTATAGTTATTTCCTAAAGCCAATTCCTAAGTACCATCGTTTCATTACTGCCAAAATATTATGATAACTTATAACAATATGCATTTGAATTGTCTTTTACCATTTTCAGGTCACTTTCAAATAATTCATCTTTGATCCTTTCAACAACAGATCCTTCATTTCTTCATCCACACATTTCTAGGGCTCTACTTTTCTACATGGTAATTTATACACCTAGAAATAAACTAGTTTTTGAATGGTACTTGGATAAGGAAGAGATTTTGATTCAATTTAGTTCTACCTCAATTTCTTGAAGGATCACAATAGTGATACATGATACCTAAGAGACATAAAGAGCTGTCAGATCAGTTTTATTGCTAGTTCTTGCAAAATGACTGATGACGATGGAAATCTAAAGCAGTGAGTCTCAACATTTTTGATCCTAGGACTGTTTTACACTTTTAAAAATTACTGAGGATCTCAATGAGATTTTATGTCTGTAAGTTATATCTATCAATCTTTATGGTATTAGAAGTTAAAACTGAGAATTTTCAAACATATTATTATTTCGTGTAAAACCAAGAAGCCCATTACATTTTAATGTAAATATTACTTTTATGACAATAACTATATTTTTCAAAACAAAAAAGATAAGTGAGAAGAATGAGACTGCTTACATTTTTGCAAATCTCTAATGTTTGGTTTAACAGAGGACAACATAATTCTCTAATCTGCTTTATTCTGTTACCATATATTGTTTGGGTTGAAGTATAAGAGGAAAATCTGTGTATATATACACAGATATATAGTTGGAAAAGGGAGAATCTTGCCAACCTCCTGGAAGGGTTCTGAATACCTCCATGAATCTATCAACCATACTTAGAAAATGGCTGGTCCACATTGTAGGGGGTTTAAATGCAGAAGCTTTGAAGTCAGACAGACCTCCTACCTGGGTTCACACCGGTTTATTATGTTTTGGTTGTGTGTCTTTGGGCAATTAACTTAATAAGCCACAGCTTCTTCCTCTATGAAAAGAATGTAATAATTCCAATTTCATGGGGCTGTTATAAAGATTAGGTTGTTTGAAGTGTGAAGTGTTTAGCATGGGTCTTGGCACATAGTAAGTGTACAAAGAGTAGTAGTTGACTCTAATGTATCATAGACTGTTTCCTGTATTCCCCTCAAAAGAGAAGGCCTAGAATAGCCATTTCAACTCACTGACAGTATGGCCAGTCTTGGAGCAAATGTTCTGAAGTTGAGACCAATAGAATCTAATTTTAAAATATGCTACCCTGGGGGTGCCTGGGTGGCTCAGTCTTTAAGAGTCTGCCTTCGGCTCAGGTCATGATCCCAGGGTCCTGGGATCGAGCCCCACATCGGGCTCCCTGCTCCGCGGGAAGCCTGCTTCTCCCTCTCCCACTCCCCCTGCTTGTGTTCCCTCTCTCTCTGTGTCTCTCTCTGTCAAACAAATAAAATCTTTAAAAAAAAAATGCTACCTTGTTTTTATTTATACAGCATTTATTCCCAGTCAGTATTTCCATACAATTATGGATGTTTATAACCCAAACTGAAAGCCATGGTATATTTGAACAGTACCATTTAACTAACCTTCACATAAAAGAATACCATATGTTGTTCTTAATGAAAGACAGACCAAACTAATATGCTGAGACAATAGATTATTGTTTACATATCTCATTTTATAAAATAATATCAGATATACTAAATATACTAAAAACATTTCCTGAAAGCCTGAAAAGCATGAAAGGAGATTTTAAAAATTTGTTTGCATTTTTGTTTATAAATTCTTTTCAATTACACTTACTGAGCACACCACACTCAGTATGCCATTGTGCAGAACCCAAAAATGAGTAGTGGTTCTGCCTAATATTTAAGTTTTTCCCTTTGTTCTGTTTCAACTTGCTAATAACATTGCTTATCCAAAAATAAATTTTTGATTTGCCATATCTCTAGTATGTATTTTTAAAAATTAAAGGCATTTACATCTGACCTTTGTGTCTTTTCTACTATCCAAGAAAGAATACAAATATTCACCAAGGGTTCGAAACTAGTGGTAAAGTAGCTGCCTAGGAATAACTAAGCAAGTTCTTTTGTACATGATTTGATATGAAATTATTACAGAAATGTCAATGAAATAGTCTCTTCTTAGACTGTAAGATACTGTAAACTGACCTCACTTAACCTCTGCTTCATGTCTTGTTTTTCTAGACTAAGGATATTCAACCCCAGTTGACTCTTTTTGGTGCTCACCTAAGGGCTTTAACTTCTCAATGTACAGGTCACAAGGAAAACCTAATAATAATCATAATAATTATAATTATAATAAAAGCAAGAACTTGCTTACTTTTACTATGCACTCACTTTGCACCTTACGGTGTTTTAAATACTTTATATGTACTTAATCATTTAATCATCAAAATAGCCCTATATTTTTTATTCTCATTTTATAGATGACAGAACTGACCCAGAGAATATATGTCAGTAAAGGTCATGTCAGAAAAACAGAATACTCCCTCAATATTTAAATCAAGGGATACTTAATCCAAAGAATTGGTTATATCGGTAATGAAAGAACTGAGAAGACAAACAGGGACAGGGAGTTAAACCAGTTTGGCAACAGCAAGAAATCACTATGACTCTTAATTTGGGGGGGGGAGGGGTGTTGGAAGGAGGCAAGATTTCCAAAGCTCAGGGACCCACCTCACCAGGAGGACCCTGAACCAGGGTAGGCCAGTTTGGTGAGAGCTGGACCCACCGAAGAGCTACAGCCCAAGAAGAAGCTGCCCAAGGGGAGAGGAAGGAGAAGCAGAAATAGCCTGGATTCTCTTTTTCTCTCACCCTCTAATACCCCACCTATACCAAATCCATTCTGAAGCCAGAGAGCATGGGGCATACAAGGATAGTCCTTTCCGTGATTCAGAGCAAAGCAATGAAGTGCAAGGATGTACTGAAAGCAAATAGGCAAGGATTACGCAGAAGATTTGAGCAATTTGCCCAAGATTACAGACCTATCTGCATCTGGGTTGTTCTTTGGGATTTGTATATATGTAGCAATCATGCGCTCTGAATCAGGTACTCTATCCCCCGAGGGACAGAGGTCTCAGGAAATGACATTAATCACTTTTGACTACATACTTTTCTCTTTCCATATACATGATAGGATACCTTCAGGGAAATGTGTGCCTACCATTGTAGAAACAGAAGAAAGGTAAGAGATGAGGAAGGGTCTGGGAACTCTAAGTCATTTTCAGTGTCAGAGTGCACTTTTGGGCTTGTTCAAAGTAATGGGAACAAGTGATTCATGCAAGAAATCTGCACTTTTGTGCTGACTCTCAGTTGATAAAGTATTGCTTTTTCTCCATATAGACCTTACTTTCAAAGTAGATCTTGCAAAGAAATAGTTCACATTAGATTGGATTCCTTTTTCAATTCACAGAACTTTTTCTCCTACAACTATTCTGACTAGAAGTGTGAATATTGACAGAAAATGTGGAGGTACTATTCTTTAATGTTTTAATGCATCTCTTATTAATCTAAGGGGTTAGGGGATGGGGCAGGAAAAATGGTATTTGATAGTACATAGGTATGAAGTGTAGGATTAAGTGAAGTAGATTGAATATGACTGTTATGGGCCAAATTGTGTTCCCTCAAAATTTATATGTTGAAGTCCCAATCCCTAGTACCTTAGAATATAACTGTATCTGGAGATAAGTTCTTTAAGAGGTGGTTAAGATGAGGCTGTTAGAATGGGACACTAATCCAACATGACCTTATAAAAAGAACACACACCAGGGAAGTGTGTGCATGGAGGATCAACAATACATGAAGAGGCAGCAAGAAGGTGACATCTGCAAGCCCAGGAGAGAGGCTGCAGGAAAAACCAATCCTGCTGGTACCTCCATCTTTGACTTAACAGTGTTCTCAATTGTGAGAGAATACATTTCTCTTGCTTAAGCCCACCCGGTCTGTGGTATTTTGTTATGGCTGCCCTAGAAAATGAATATGCTGACCAAAGAAGCAACATCTGGAGACTCTCAGTGTATGAGGTACCACTGACAGCTGGAGATACCAATATTGATATGCTTTGTCAGATAAACAGTATGGCTGTCAGGACCACAGAACTGTCCGGTTGCAATGAGAAGTTAAGAGTTAGCCATGCCCTACAAAAACATAAATAAACTTGTTTCTCTCCTTCATGACTGCCCATTTAATTCAATAGCATTTTATCGTACATGTATTAGGCAGATAGTACTCTTACAGGTTCTAATTTATGAGCACCTTATCAGTGAATGGTACCATTTTGACATCATGGAAACTTCCTCTTTCAATGATTGTTTATGGTTCCCTTATTGGTGGAAATAGAATCATCCTAGAATGTCAATAGACCTACAGAAGGAAAATAATTCTGTTCCTCCTCAAGAGGAGAGTTAGGAACCATTCTTTTGTCATGGAAATTGTTCAAATCTACACTGTGGTTGAATGTTTCTCTCTCTCTCTTTTTTTTAAAGATTTTATTTATTTATTTGACAGAGAGAGACACAGCGAGAGAGGGAACACAAGCAGGGGGAGTGGGAGAGGGAGAAGCAGGCTTCCTGCCGAGCAGGGAGCCCGATGCAGGGCTCGATCCCAAGACCCTAGGATCATGACCTGAGCCGAAGGCAGACTCTTAAAGACTGAGCCACCCAGGCGCCCCGAATGTTTCTCTCTTACTCATGGCTTACAAATGTGCTTTGGCAACATATTAGACTTTTGGTGTTCAGAAATGGATATTCAAACTCATTCTAAATAAAGAGAAATAAATAGTCAAGATAGAATACCAGTTTCCTTGGTTCACGCAAGGCACAATACGGAATATTGTTAGAAACATCATTTTGATCCCACATAGAAAAACAGACTTGGTTCACACAAAGCACAATATGGAATACTGTTAGAAACATCATTTTGATCCCACATAGAAAAACAGACTTGGTGTTAAAAACTAAATTTTAAGTTTAATTTTATTTTTTTGTAAAGATTTTATTTATTTCAGAGAGAGAGAGCACGAGCAGGAGGAAGGGCAGAGGGAGAAGCAGACTCTCCGATGAGCAGGGAGCCCGACTCGGGGCTCGATTCCAGGACCCTGGGATCATGACCTGAGCCAAAGGCAGACGCTTAATCAACTGAGCCACCCAGGTGCCCCTAAATTTTTAATTTTAATGAAATCTGTCACTTTAAGTGTTTACCTGCATGTCAAAAATCCAGAGTAATACAATTTAGGAATTATTAAATAATATCCTAAGGTTATATACTTCTAATGACCATACATATTAAGGCTGACTCATGAACAAAAAACTGACATTGGGACATATTGTTAAAATGAATTAGGATATCTGGCAATGTGTCATATGTGCACATTTATCTCAAATTTTCAAATTTCCATCCTCTATTCATTCTAATTGTATGCTTTCTAAAAAAGAATGCATATAAGGATACTTGAAATTTTCTTCTCATACAAAACAATTAAGATTTTAAAATTTTCAGTAGGAAACCATTAGAAGTTAAGAGGGAAATAAATGATCAAAGTGGGCAAGTATGATTACCCTATAAAAAGATATATCTAACAATTATCTAGTAACCACTGGTAAAATAATATTTTTGTAGAACTAACAATTTAACTCAGAGGAACAGTGATTGCCAAATTCTTGAAACTAAACTTTAGTATATGGCAATATCCTTTTTTAAATCATAGTACTGGATATTTATGTTAAATTTAACTTTCTTATATTCAGATGTCATGAACTGTTTACAGTTTTTTTTTTTTTTTAATGCATAATACAGAGAAACATGAAGACGATATGTTGGAAAGAACTTTGGTCTGTAAGTGAGGTAAAATGGGCTCTAGTTTGGCAAGTAGCTTTCTTTAGGTCTCAGTGTCCTAACAAAATTGTGCATTCTATCAGGACTGTTGGATTATTCCTAAAATTCTGTATTTCCAGCCACTTCACAACTTTTCAAATTCCTCTGGCAAAAACATAGGATATCAATAAAATTAAATTTGTGATATGTCAAAATCAAATGAGCAAATACATATGAAGACTCAAGGGAAAGATCTCAAAAGGCAGTTGAATATATCTGAGGTTCCGAGCAAAGATGGCTGTAAAGTGCAGAGATTTGTTACAAAATCTTAAGAATCACTATGATCCGTGAGTATTATATAAAACCAGATATTTCAGTGATCATTTACTAAGCTTGCTTTTCTTGCCGTCAGTTTAAAAATTATACCCGGATTTGCATATGTGTGTATTGCATTTGTGACAATTTGCATTGATTATTCTACCCCCTCACTGCCGCACCCTCACCTCCTATGCCCAGATTAGTTCGTGAAGCTCAAGATTTTTTTGAGTGTAGAGACCGCTTTCTCGATGTTAAGTTTTTCTTACAGTTCCATATACGGTCAAGTATTCCATGCCGGAAGGTTCATTGCTACTTATTTGGCAACTGGTGTATTAGAATTATGTACCATCTGGGCAGTGATATTTTTGTTGTGTTGTGTGTTGCATAGACCATATTTCATTTTTATCCAATCTTCGGGAAATAAACCTTATTTCTCCAGAGCCACGCAGCGTTTGCATGGACGAAGTAGACGGAGAATGTCAATATTCATTTATGTAATGATTAGTTAAGGAGAAAAGTACATTCCAGCAAATCACACTTAACTTTTCCCTTCGGGCAAGTTTACTGCTTGTGAAATTCCTAGAAAGGCGAGCTGAGAGGACCGGAGACATAGAAAGGAGCCGGGGTTCGGCACCCAGCACGGTTTTGGAACGTTACCAGGCTCAAGGGGAAAGGTATGTCTTGGAGCAGCTCGGAAAGCTGGCGATCCGACAAGTCCTGGGCACTGAGAGAACGCTGTCCTTCGGCCTCGGCTTGGAGCTTCGCAGAGCCAAGGGCAGGCATCGCGCAACCTGCCGCAGGGGCGGCTCCGAGACAAGGCCCGCGGGGCGCGCCTTCGCCCCACCCCGGGAACGCTGGGCCCGCGCAAGGAGGGGCGGGGCCGGGACTTGGGGGGTGGGGCTCCAAGGCGGTCCGGCCCCGCCCCACCCCGCCGCCCCGCGGGTCACAATATAGGGTTAGGTCGGCCGGCGGGCGGGGCTCGGCGGGGGAGGAGCCGCGGGGCGGGGGAGGTGACGGCGGTTGGGGGAGGGGAGGGGAGGAGGAGTCGGGGAGGGAGGAGAACAGCGCCATTCCGGCCCGCCGCTCCCTCCGTTCCTTCTCCCTTCCCCGCTGTGGCCCGCGAGCCGCCAGCGAAGGAGCACGCGCGCGTGACGCGGCCCGGCCTGCTCGCGCGCTCCCTCGCCCCAGCGTCCGCCGCCCGCTCATGGCCCCGGCCGCGGCGGACGAGCCGCGCTGAGGCCGGCCGCGCGAAGCCGTGGGGCCGCCGCTGTGGCCCTCGCTGTCCGTGCCTCGCCGCCAGCCCGCGGGGCCCGCGCACGCCGGCCGCCATCGCCTTCGCGCCTGGCTGGCGGGGGCGCTGTACTCCCCGGCGGCCCGCGCGGTTCCCTGGAGCTCGGCGGAGCGCGGCTGCCAGGGCCGGCGGAGGCGCGAGGAGCCGCACACCGCTGCCTGTGTCGCCGCCAGCGCCGCGGGGGCCATGACCGTGGAGCAGAATGTGCTGCAGCAGAGCGCGGCGCAGAAGGTGAGGCGAGCCCGGGAGCCGGCGCGGCCGGCCCCGCTCCTCCTTCCGACGTGCTGTCCTCACCCGCCTCGGCCAGGAACTCCCCGGCCTTCGCCCTCCGCCCCTCGGGCCTCGGCTGCCCGGGGCTTGCTTCCCCGCCGCCCGCCGCCCCTGCCCGTCGCCTTTGGGGGCGTCGCGCCCAGTGCGACGCTGCGTGTGGGAAGTGGCGTGTAGTTAGTGGGTTTCAGTGCATTTCCTTCTTTCCGATGGTTTCCTGTAGCAGACAGTGCCGGCTGTGTATTGAGAGCGACCCTCACATTCCTGCACTCCTCTCTAGGGCTTCTGAATTAAACTTTATTCACTTCCTCCCCCCCCCCACTTTTTTTTTTTTTTAAAGAATAACCAGTTGTCATCCTTCCCGCACACAATTTGTATTTCGAAAGTGGGATCATTCCAAGCCTCTTATTTTGTAAAAGGGGTCTCCCCTAGAATTGAATTGCCTGCCTGACGGAGCAGGTACATTTACCAGGTGTACTTTCTGTAGAAGTAGAGAATTTGTTCTTTTTCCCTTTTCTGTTTCCTTTTCTTTCTCTCTGAATATGGAAATTGTCCCTAAGAAAGGAAACCTTTCTGGCCGTGTTTATTCCAGGAATCTTTTGTCCCCTAAGTTTGACCTTATTCCATCCTTCACCCTTTACTCTTGCCTCGGTCACATACTCAAATGGTCACTCACTTAAGTAAAAAAAATAAAATCTATGTGAAGCTTCAGGTCTTTTATAGTGAGTGGTGAGAGATGTTTCTTTTATTCGAGATTCTGTTTTCAGAATCTCAAGTGCACTATCATGGTTTGCACCGTATCCTGAAGAGTTGTTGGCTATGACTTTTTTTTTTTTTTTTGGTCATTTTGTGAAAAGCATTTTGGGCGAAAGGAAAACATTGCTTTAGTCGTGTTGGAATTTGGGGGGTAACTAGAGTTTACTGTGAGCAGCTATCAAAGCTGTGTTTGGTTTATCTGGGTGAGTAATTAATGCCCCACCCTGTTGTAGTTTTGACGTAGTTTGTATCCTACCTGTGCTTGATCTCAGAATAAGGCCTGCAGTCCTAAAGTGGGCTATCTATACACTCACTGTCTGCTAAGTTTTTGCTTGGAGATTATTTTTAGAATTCTGTGATAGTACTTGAGGTAATTGAAGATGCTCGAGAATTTTGGAAAGCAAGGATAGTGCATTGTTATTTTAGGCACTTTGGGAAAGTTGTCTTTGGAATTCTTGTGTAAGTTAACTGTTAACTGGTAAATTCAGAAGATTGTTGCAGACTGCAGTTTATTGACAGTGAAATAATTCTAGATTTAATAGTGGGAGTTTAGAACAGTCTATCTCCTAATCCTCCTCTTCTGTTTTGAATACCTTAAACTTTAGTTTTTGATGTTAAGTATGGGATAAAGTGTTAATACTTAGAGCAGGATCTTGTGTTCATATGTATGCTAAGCAGTATTTAATAAGTTTGGTATCATTTTTGTTTATAGTTCTCTTCAGTATTGAATATTAAAGCCTGATTTGTTTGAAAGTGGGAAATGTGGCTCCTATTTTTCACATCTTTTAAGTTTGAATAATGGCAAGAAGTTTGTGCTTTTTTTTTAGTTGATTTTGACTAAAGCACTTCTTTAGCATAGAATCAGATAATGCGGATCTGCCTGGTTCAGAGGTTTATGCATAAAATTGTAGGGTCTAGAATCGAATTACTGAAAATGGTCTTGGCCATCAAATCCAGTTTCTTAGTTTAATGAGCCCCCTCCTTACACAAAGGGAGTAGTTTTTAATCCAAAATATTACCATTATGATGCTGTTGTTAGTGTGTGTATCAAATCATTTTAGAGATATTGGTAGATTTTTCTTAGAGCAATATTATGCATTTATTTTTATACTTCCATAATGGTATTTATGGTTTTTTTGAAAAGAAACAATGTGTTTGTTTGCTTTTCACATTAATATACTTCTATTTTATTACTCATATATAAGTATTTAAAAATATTTATATAGGTGTAAGTACTTTAAACCATCCACTACAAATAAATTGATAGATTTAAATTCACCAAATTAGTAACTAGGAAGGGGACTATACGCTAGTAACTAGGAAGTGACTTTCATACTTTAGAAGAAACAAAAGTGAAACTCTTTGTTTTCACTTAGAAACTTTATGAATTATAAGGAAAACAAGTGTCTAGTGCATATTGCATGACCAAAATTTTAGCCTATTTTCTGCTCCCCTTAAAAAAATTATGTATGTGAATACACATGCATATTAGTTTTATGTATGTAGTTCTATTCTGGTGGTTGGAACAGTTTTCTATATTTTCAAGATTCTTTTTTTTTCTTCCAGAAGGATGATTAGTAATTTTTTTTTTTTTTTTAAAGTAGCACAACACAAAGCTTTCATAGGTCTTTTGTTCACCTGCAAAGTAGCTTGTCACGGTGTAAGGCAAGGGGCTGGCTGTCTTTTCCTCTGATGTGTTCTTTGCTTGATTGCTCAAGTTTGGCCATGGCGGGACTTATGAGATGTAGTAAAACTGCAGAAAGCTGCTTTTCTGAGGTTTAGGCGATACAGATTAGGTAGAGTTGGTTAAATCCTGTTCATAATTTTGGTCTTGAACAGGTATCTTCAACATTTGTGCTTGATATTTTACTGAAGTGTAGCATCCTTAGATCTCAAAAATTTAATACATACATGGCTCCAGGTCCCAAATGAGGGTTCTTTAGGGCAGTGATAGAAGGCTTCCTCCCAGGGACCAAATTGATTTATAGAGGGAAGTGAGTTGGGTACTGTTACATTAAATGCATCCTTCTGAGTTGAATAAAATATAAGATTCATAAAGGCAGGTATTTTTCCTATTTTGTTTCACCCTAGAGCTTAGAATGGTTTCTTGCACATAGTAGGTTTCAGTAAATATTTGATGAGTGAAATAATGAGCAAATATTTTCTAAAAGGAATGTAAGTGTAGTAGTTATTTTAGTTTCCTAACTGAATCTCAAGATTTAATTACTGAGAAACAGTGGACTACTGTTGGAATAAAGGCTGTGTAGTGAAAAGACTGAAGGGTGTGGGTTGGGTCTAAATCACCTTTCTCTGACCTTGGGCAAGTCTTTAATTGCCTCTGAATCTTCCCTTAAAGCCTTAAAGTTAGTATGATTAGACATGAGCAACTCTTTTAGATCTGAGTGTTTAGTGGAGCTAAGCATGCATTTATTTCTGGACAGGGAGGACAAAAAAATACTAGATGATGAGGCAGAAGGAATTTTATGGATCAGCGGTCAACTTTCACTTAATTACAGTGGGGGTCATGTGGCACGGATGTCACAGACCAACCAATTTAAGAGTTAAAGCAAAACTTGGAAAACAATACAAGCTGGATCCAGGGTAAATTTTTTAGTTAAATTATGTAGTATTTTCTAATTTAGGTATCATTTAAAGTTGTAAAAACAGTATAGCATTTCAAAGGACAGTGAATGTTATGTAAATCACTGTGAACATTACATAAAAGGGATGTTCTTTGGTACTAAATAGTTGATTATGTTGTTAGCATAAGGCTTGGTTTGGGCAGAGACTGGGATCCAGCTGCTTATTTCCTTATTCCTCCTTCTCACCTAATTTCTTTTTTTTTTTTTAATTTTTTTTTTTTTTTTAAGATTTTGTAAGAGAGACAATGAGAGACAGAGCGCATGAGAGGGAGGAGGGTCAGAGGGAGAAGCAGACTCCCTGCCGAGCAGGGAGCCCGATGCGGGACTCTATCCCGGGACTCCAGGATCATGACCTGAGCCGAAGGCAGTCGCTCAACCAACTGAGCCACCCAGGCGCCCCCCACCTAATTTCGATTTGTATACTAACATTGGCTCCAGCTGCCTTAAAGAAGTCTCATCAGTTTTAGTAAATATTCTGTTGATTTTCTTTAATATTCTATGTATATAGTTCATGTCATTTGCAAGTAATTCTCACTCTGACTTTTTCCTTGTTAATACTTCTTTTTTCATTTTTTTATTGCCTTAGCTAAGATTACAGAATACTGCTAGGATTAGTGTTAGTTTCTGTTATGTATTGTTTCATTATGATATGGAGATTTCCTTACAGTCTTAATGTTTTGAAATGTTTTGAAATCAAATTTAGATGTTAATTCTTTATAAAATGCCTTTTTCTTTTTCCTTTTTCAATGACCAATGTGCTAATTTGTGTGTCAAAAATAAACACAAAAATTGTAATAGATAACATATGTGGAATATGTTATATATACCTATGTTAAGGAATTGTGCTTAGATTTTTTTAAAACTTTTTATTCATTTAATCTTCCCAAACAAATTATTATTAGGTGAGCACTTTTTTTTTTTTTTCCTGCATGATGTGGTTGAGGAAACAGTGTTAGAGAAGAACTAAAGGAACATTTCATTGCTGTTATGTGTTGGGGGTAGAATTTAAACTCAGGGTCATGAGACTCGTGGACTCTTAACCATTATGCTGTATTGCTTTCTGGTAAAATCTCATGTAGTCATGATGCCGCCAAATTCAATATACTAAATTTTAATCTGGAATTTATTTTCTGTATTCTTAAATGAGATTGGTTACATAGGTTGCTTTTGTGCATATGGGCTGTCAAGGTAAGGTTAGCTCATAAAATCATTAGAAAGCTTTTTAGGTTTTCCTTTGCTTTTGGAATTGTTTAGTGTAGAATTAGGTTAAATCATTCAAAATTGGTGGTATTTAGCCATGTTTTATTGTTTAACCTCAGTACTTATTACTTTGAAGATTTGGTGAATATGACTATAGTAGGCTGACCATTTATCTAGAGCAAGTTTTAGATAAGCTTTCCACATTTTGACAATTAACGTTTTAGGTTTTCTACCTCTTCCGGAGTCAATTTTAAAAATGTTTATAGATTTAGATTTGATTTCATTTAGTTGTATATGTATGTATGTATGTCTGTATGTATAGGTCTGATGTTTTCTCTTAAATCTATGTAGATGGATTCCGTTCTTATTCCTGATTGTTTTCAGTAATGTTTGCCAGATGTTTATCTATTTTACTGGTCTTTTCAAAATCCAGTTCTTTGTTTCCTTTATAAGTTTTGTTTACCTTCTAATTTATTAATTTTTGCTTTTGTATTTAGTATTTCCACCTTTCTACTTTCTTTTTGGGTCGTTATTGTTGCTCTTTTTGTACGTGAATTCAACATTTAGTGAGTTTCCAATCATGTGTTAATAAGCATTTTGGGCTGTGGGTTTTCATCTGATTTTGTTTGGGATTTGATTTCATTTTTATTTCATTGTTTAAAAGATTTTTTTTTCCTGGCATACTTCTTAAGATGTTGCATTTATTAAATTCTTGATTTTTAGTCTCAGTGTACTGTTTAGAAAACATGATTTGTAATAGTTTTAGAAATTAAGATTTTCTTATGACTGTGAGGTTTTAATGAGCATATGGAAAGGATGTGTATTTGAAAGTTGGAGTTCTATATTTATATATTAAATGAACACTTATAATGTGATTTGAATATTTCATGTTTTTTTCTTGTCTTTTAAATTCTGAGAGATGTTGATGTAATTTTAATGTAGTTTCATCAAATTCTTTTTATTTCTAATGGATTTTTTTGCTTTTGCTAGTCTTTTAGTAGGATTTTGTCATTCATGTATATGGTGGTCACTGATAAAAATAATTATTTTGTCATCTGAGTTTCTATTTATTAGTTTTGTTTTGCCCACTCAGTTTTGATGGATTGATGAAGTTTTCATGTATCACCTCCCCCACCTTGCCTCTTTATATCTGTATCTGTGATTAGTAAATCTCTTTCTCCTTTCTACTCTTAATTTTAAACAAATATATATCTAAGCATATTTTTCTGATAGTGTCAGAATGAATAGTTTTCTCTCTTTCCATCTGTCCCCAATAAGAAAGACTTTTTAGCATATTTTTATTTACAACATTCCTGATTTTGTTGGGTTAATATGGAATTGTATTCTAAATGATGGCATTTTAGATTTCTTAAGATACACCTTACATCAAAAATATTACTTGTGTTATAGACACGTTAGTAGCCCATTAGTTTTTAAAAATTAAGTATTTAATTTTAACTATATATTTTTCTGGCATATTTAATACTGTTTGATGTTACTCCACTTCTTTTTTGTACATAATTTTTAACTCTCTGTGTAAGCTTGTAAGATTTCCTCTTTGGTTTTAGAATCCGGAAATGTGTGTGTGTGTGTGTGTGTGTGTGTGTGTGTATCTTCTTAACGGTTCTGCCTAGGATTTTTGGTCTGAAAACTTTCATGTTCTTCTCAGGAAAAAGATGTATATTTTAAAATTATTGTTTCTACTCTATTCCTTCTCCCCTGCCCTCCTGTAATGATATTATTTGAATATTAGATACCATTCATCTCTCTTATTTGCTACAAATTTTATAATTTCTTTCTCTCCCTTTTTGTCCTGTATGTTAGATAAATTTTTAGTTTGATTGTACAAATTATTATTTTTTTAATGCTAGTTCTAGATGTACTATTTCCATAGGTGGTCATATACTTTTTTGAGGGTTTGTTTTAATAATCTGCATTTTAGTTGTGAAATAAGCAGAATTGAATTAATCATAACTACTGATTTATGATCAGCTGTCCATGAAAATATGTTTTCATTTATTTATGAAATTGCTTATTAACTTTTAATAATACTCATGAATTTTTACTTTTTAATAACAAACACATGAATCGTACTTAAAAGCTATAACTTTGAAAGTAACCTATATCTAACCAAATAGTCTCATTTTCATTTCCATCCCTCTGTTTTCATTTGAGATTGTAATCATCTTGAATCCTATGTTTATCCTCCCTTTGATTTCCTTTTTATTGCAGCTCTACGAATTCTTGAAGGTGTGTATTTTTAATTTTCATTGTTTTAACTTTAAAAACTTTTTTCTACCTTGATAGCTAAAAGATACTCATCTGTCTTTCCTGCTGAGAGTTTTAAAGTTATGTTTGCAACACTTAGACCTTATTCGATCTTCAGTTGCTTTTTGTAACAGGTGTGAGGTGGGGATCCAATTTAATTTTTATTATATATGATTTTTTGTTTTGTTGCTGTTAATTTTACCTCATCGAAAAGTTAATGCTCTCCCCCACTGAACTGACATGCCATTTTTATCTTATACAAAAGTTTTACATGATGCTCTTTTTCCCCTTGTGCTGTCTTTTGTTTCATCATTCATTTGTGAATACCATCCTGTCTTCATTGTTGTAGCTTCGTAATAATCTCTAGCATTGGAAAAGTAAGTTTGCTTTTCTTCTTCCAATGTGTCATGACACTGTTTTCCTTAGAAATGTTAGAATAATCTTACCAAGTCCTCTAAAAAACCCTTGTTTGAGTTTTTTATTAATTCAAGCAACCGTATAGACCACTTTGGGATCATTAAAATATTTATGGTATTGAGTCTTTCTATCCACGAACAGAGTATACTTCTTTTATTTAGGTCTTCTTTAATATCTCTTCAGTTTATAATTTTAACTGTAGAATTTCTATGCATCATTTGTTTTAGATAGTTGGTAATTTCTGATAATAATTATATGGTGCTTTAAAATACTTGTTGTTACTGGTGTGTACACATGCAACTGGCTTTTGTGTATTGATCTTATATCTAGCCATCTTGCTAAACTTTTCTATTTTAATACTTTTCCAGTGATGATTTTGGGTTTTCTGTGTAAAAGATTATATCATGAATAACTTAGGACAGTTTTATTTCTAATTTTTATGCCTGTAATTTCATTTTTTTCTTACTGTACTAGGTAAGACCTCTAATAAATGTTGATTAGACGTGATGATAATGGATATTATCTTATTACTGATTTTAAAGGACAGTTCCCTACTTTGGTACCTACTGAGTTTTTAAAGTATTTACGTGCGTTAGTTGTATGAACTCACATGTTACAAAAAGGGTTCTATTTCTAAAGAACTAAAGAATATTGTAGTATTTTAAGTTTTGATGTGTGCATGTACCTTTTTCCTTTGAGTCCTGGTGACTCATGAAAGTTTCACTCCAGGCCCCCCTGGGAATAGGTGGGGAGATAGTTGGTTTGTCAGTTACTTCTCTGTCATCCTACCTCCTATAAAATCAGACATGGTGAGTATGGTATCATAGTTTACAATAATCATTAGTGTATATAATATATGAAAGACCAGATATGGCTTGTGAAAGCCATTTTGGAATGTTACTATGCAATGTGGCTAAGTAGATGAAGTGAAAGTTGAACTTATAAAAACACCACTTGTGTTTTATTTTGGCAAAACTTGTACTAATTTTGAAGAATATTCTCCTTGTCAGGATATCTTGTTTTGTACATATGATTGGTAATTTTTGAAAGTTTTTTCCTTTTCTTCCTTCAGTTAACTGTCTTAGTACAATCTATCTGCTTTTTAAAGATTACTTGGTCTTAATATTTAAAAATGTCCAGCAATATTTTCCTTGTCTTTTTAACCTTGTTGATACAGGTTTAGACCAGAATTTCTTTGGTTTATGGACTATTCATTTCCTGTAGAGCTTGCTAAAACTGTAGAATTCTGTACCTCACGTGAGCTCAGACTTACTGTTTCAAGCCCAAAGGTTGGACTAGTGCATTCTTTTTTTTTTTTTTTTTTTTAAAGATTTTATTTATTTATTTGAGACAGAGAGAATGAGAGACAGAGAGCATGAGAGGGAGGAGGGTCAGAGGGAGAAGCAGACTCCCCGCCGAGCAGGGAGCCCGATGCAGGACTCGATCCCGGGACTCCAGGATCATGACCTGAGCCGAAGGCAGTCGCTTAACACTGAGCCACCCAGGCGCCCTGGACTAGTGCGTTCTTAACAGGAACCCCAAATGATTCTTCTGTACTTAAAGTTTGAGGACCACTAGTTGAAATTAATTAGTATACTTAGAGATGAGAATGCTTCAGCACTTGTGTAAATTGACTGTAGGGCTCCTTCAGGGGTTGAATTATTACAGTACACCCAATTTAACAGTGGAGCAATCTTCGAACATACAGGCTTTCTTCTGTTTCAGGTGTTTCTCCCCATCAGTACACTGATATGCTTTCCTGTTGTAAGGGAAATGCCTCCTGCCTCAGGCTTTCATGGCCAACATCAGTATGGAAACCCAAAGCTTCAGATGCATAGGTGGGACATTTGCCCCCCACCCCCAACCTCAGTAGGGCAGATTTAGTCTTTCTGTTAATTGACTCACACATCAAGGAGTTGGGAAACAATTGTACATGCAGTGTTCCTGTTTCTCTTCTTTTTGGGGTGTGTAGTGTGTATGAATCATTTCTGAAAGTGTGTGTGTGTGTGTGTTTGTGTGTGAACCAAAGCATATGAAAGCTTATGTATACCTTAAAGAAATATAACATTACTACCTTTTCTACCACCCTAGACATAAAATAGAGCATCCTTTTATTCTAGAAATTTCCTTTGTGCCTCACTCAACCTGTCCCTTCCTTCCACATCCCACTAGCTGCTATCTCTACTTTTCCAAGTTAATGTTACTGTGGTACAATTTATAAAAAATAAAATAAAAACACCCATTTTAAAGTATATAATTAGACAAATTTTATAATTTAAATTTTATAATTAGATAAATTCCAAAAGATACCCTGTGTCACCCTTTCTATTTAGTATCACCACACTCCTATTCCAGGTAAGCATGGATCTGATTTCTATCACTACAGGCCAGTTTTGGTTGTCTTAGGTCTTCACATAAATGGAATCTTAAAATTCCTTTTTTTTTTTTTTTTTTGCGTTTGACTTTTTTTTTTCTCAGCAAAATGCTTTTGAGATTGAGCCACATTATTTCATGTGTTAGTAGTTCCTTTTTAGTGCTGAGTAATATTTCATTATATGAATATTACAAACTGTGTAAACATATTTCTGTTGGTTTTTTTCCAGTTCTTGGCCCTTATAAGTGATATTGTTACATTTACATTTGTAAGTAGGTCTTTGAAGAGACATTTTTGCATTTCTCTTGGTCAAACACAGAGGAGTAAAGTTGTTATAAAAGATTGCTACATGGTTATTTTACTATCCTACATTACCATCAGCAATGTATGAGAGTTAAAATTGGTCTACTTTTTTGTCAACACTTGATATTGTTAACTTTTATGTTTTAGCCATTTTAGTGAGCATGTAAGTGGTACTTCATTGTGGTATTGATTTATATTTCTGTAATGACTAGTGGTTTTAAACATTTTTTCATGTGCTTATTGGCCATTTTTGGAGGATTTTTAAATATTGCTTCTCATATACCATTGATCCTTGAACAATGTGGGGGCTGGGACACTGACTCTCCCCTCCCCATGCAGTCAAAAATCTGTATATACCTTTTGACTCTCCCAGAATTTAACACTAATGGCCTACTATGACTGGAAGCCTTACTGATAACATAGTCAATTAATACATATTTTGTATGTTACATGTATTCTATATTGCATTCTTACAATAAAGTAAGCTAGAGAAAAGAAAATGTCAGGGTGCCTGGGTGGCTCAGTCGGTTGTCTGCCTTTACCTCAGGTCATGATCCCAGGGTCCTGGGATCGAGCCTTGCATTGGGCTCCCTGCTTAGTGGGGAGCCTGCTTCTCCCTTTCCTCCCCACTCCTGCTCTCTGTGGCTATGTCTGTCTCTCTCAAATAAATAAATAAAATCCTTTTTTTAAAAAAAGAAAATGTTATTCAAATCAAAAGGAAGAGAAAATACATTGGCAGTGCTGTAGTGTATTTAATAAAAAGAAGTGTATAAGTGGACTTGCACAGTTCAAACCTATATTGTTCAAAGGTCAACTGTTTTATCCAGTCTTACATTCTTACAGGACTAGCAATAATAGTAGCTACTTAATTATTCCACACCTGAAAATAGCTAATAAGTTTTTTTTTTTTTTTAAAGATTTTATTTATTTCAGGCAGACAGAGACAGCGAGAGAGGGAACACAAGCAGGGGAAGTGGGAGAGGGAGAAGCAGGCCTCCCGCTGAACAGGGAGCCCGACGTGGGGCTCGATCCCAGAACCCTGGGATAATGACACTTCATGACTGAGCCACCCAGGTGCCCTGAAAATAGCTAAAAAGTTAAAGATGTTGCTAGAGGTACAACATTCTAGGAGCAAGTACTGATATGCTCATAAAACAAAATGAAACTCCACAATTTGTCCTTCATTTTACTATTTTTTAAAACACCTGTTAAAAAGGCTCAGTGCTGAAGAATGACAGCCCTTTTCAGGGGCGCCTGGGTGGCTCAGTTGGCTAAGTGTCTGACGCTTGGTTTTGGCTCAGGTCATGATCTCAGGATCCTGAGATCAAGCCCCCTGTCAGGCTACCTGCTCAGTGGGGAGTCTGTTTCCCCTCTTTCTCTCCCTTTGCTCTCCCCGCTTGTGCTTGCTGTCTCTCTCTTTCAAATAAATCTTTAAAAAAAAAATAGAAAATCCTTTTCTTTATACCTCAAACTAACATTAAATTAATGTCTTTGATAATTGTACACACAAGAGAAATCTTTGTGGTGTATTTTTTGTTCTACAGGGTACAAAGTATTTTAACATTGTAGTTGGTTTGGAAATTTTGAAAGAACTTCGAGGACCAATGGTAGGTGGGCTGAACTGTGGAGAGGTAAGCATTTGGGTCAAAAGGACTTTTCTTACTGTTTTTGGTCCGTGAGAGAACAAGAAAGAAGAGCCTGTTTTGAACTGGAAAAGGAAACAGCTCATACTTGCTGGATTTTTATTGGTGCTGTTCAGCCTGGAAGTGGGTGAGGTGGAGATTAGCAGTACTAGGCCTGAGGGTAGGATTGGCTGCAGAGCTGAGAGCTAGGTCCTCAGTGAAGCTGGATGTGGGGGAGCAGTGTGGAGAGAAGGACCAGGAATGAAGAAGCATTAGCGGCGAAGGTCCATTACTCTGGTAACACTAGTAGAGAACCAGTGGTACACTCCCGTATACACAAGTTGATATGTTAAAATTCATGCCAGAATACATGCACAATCAAATATCTGGTTTCTTTGGGGTGGAGCTACAGAAACAGTTTTGAGCTGGGGTGTGGGGCTTGTTGTGTACCTCCACTGAGGCCTCTGAGCTGGTCTGGGTTTCTCATCAAGAACACCCTTGAAGTCTTCCCATGAGGCCTTAGACAGACTGTGGAGCAGAGCAGGGCTGAGGAAGAGGATTTAAAGGAAACTAGCAGCAGTCCAATGTCTCAGGTTTAAAATTCTCAGTTTTTAGAGAGAAGCAGCAGCTCTCTGCACAGGCCTCCTAGGGTCAGTGGCTACTCTTTGTGCATATTCTGGTCACACCATATGGATTCTCAAAACTGACTTCTGGGCTTCTTCCCCAGTAGGACCAGGACTTCGGATCAGTGATAAGACTGCAGAACTAAGAGAAAACTGATAGTCCGTGTTTCCATTCTTGCTGGTGGCATCAGAGGAAGGGCACCCTTACACCGAGCATGTGGCAGCTCTGGCTGGATAGATGAAGGCAGCATATGAGATGGCTGGGTTCAACTCTTGGTAGGAAGCCTTGATTTCTGGGCATGTGGGAACCAGAGTAGCTTCCTCAGGGCATGGGGTTCTGTGTAGGAGGTATGCTCCCAGCTCTGTGAATATTGATTTTATGTGGTGTTGCCATTGGCTTGCTCTTGGCCTTCTTGAGGTTGGAGGTTGGCTCAGGCAAACTCTAGTGTCAAGGTTTGCAGTTTTCTGATGGAAGAGAATGCCTTCTGTGCATTCTAGGCCGTGCCTGTGGTGATCAGGGACCTTCTACCCCGTGGCCTGCTAGAATCGCTTGCGAGCTCATAGAGCTCTCTGGGTTTAATGTACAAAGGGAGGGGCCTGACCAACAGAACCTTTGTTCTTCCTCTTACTTATTTCAGGGGGCTCTCTGTAGAGAAGAGGCAGTGGGGCTGTGGGAGAGTGTGGAATCAAGCAGGGGGTGTGGTGGGGAGATACTAGGAACCAGCTGCCTCCATGTTTTCCTTCTTGGTCATGTACAAATAATTTGTATGTTGCTATTGAGTTGTAGGAATTTATATATTCTGAAAGTGTCTTTCATTATATGTATATATTTTTTTCTAAATGTGTATGTAGCTTGTCTTTTTATTTTCAAGTCTAAGTATTTTAACATTGATGTTCATTGTCCCGTTCTTTTTTTCTTTCGTAGTTAGTGCTTTGACCTAATTTTCTTGACCCTTAGTTTGTAAATTTTTTTTCCTGTTTTCTTCTAAAATGTTTTATTAGCATTTACACTTAGGTCTGTGATCTATGTAGACTTTACTTTTGTGTGTGCTCTGAGGTGTAAGAGTCAAGGTTTATATGAAATAAATGAACCTTTGTGTTGTAGTTCATTTATACTTCTGGATACACGGAAGTGTTCTATTGCTGATAAATTATTCATTTACCTTCTTATGTTTATGGACCGTTGAGATTTTTTTTTTTTTCCTGTGAAATTCTTATGTGTTTCTTTTGGGTTGGTTTTACCTTTTTTTTTTTGATTTGAAGGAGTCTGTTACAGTCTAAATACTTTTTTTTCTTCCACTTATGTGTTTTCCAAGTTTCTTTTCCCATTTTCAGGAGGTCTTTTTACTCTCTTTACGGTGCCCTTTCATGAATAGAAGTTTAATTTAGTCTCATTTGTAATTAGTTTCCTTGAACTTCCATACCCGTTTTTTTTTTTTTAAAGATTTTATTTATTGAGAGAGAGAGAGAGAGAGTGAGAGAGATCACAGAGGGAGAGGTAAAGGGAGAAGCAGATTTGCTGCTGAGCAGGGAACCTGATGCAGGGCTTGATCCTAGGACGCTGAGGTCATGCATGACCTGAGCCAAAGGCAGACGCTTAACCAACTAAGCCACCCAGGCGCCCCTCATACCTTATTTTATAAAGAAATTCTCTTTTATTGGCCTCTACTGTTTTTCTCGTTTTGCCCTAGTATTTAAGTCTTACTCCACTTGAATTTGAATTTTACACATTGTTTGAGTAGGTGACCAAATTCGCTTTTCCCCTCTGGAAAACCAGCAACTTTATTGAAAAGTTCACCTTTCTCCCCATTAATATTCCACCTGATGACAAGGTTTTTATTCTTGACTTAGGAACTTTTTAAAGGAAAACATATCTTTGGGACTCTCAAAGTATTTTTTTATTATAGCTTTACTGAAGTTTGCATAAATATAACTAGGCATAAATTTATTATGTTCTATTGTATGGCTTTTAATGCACTAAAAGCAAAAAAACCAACTAATAATCTAGATGTAAGCAAAGCTAGAAAATCAGTAAAATTTAGATTAACAAGGTTAACTTGACAGATGGTAGTGTTTTACAGAAGCTAACTTAAGCACTTGCAACTTCAACCAAAGAGTTTAATATACGTGTATCAGGATATTCTTGTAAGATATTATTATTAAACTTTGGAAGTAGGTTTTACTGCTGTTGTCATCCACATTACTTTTGTGACCCTGTTAGTTGATAGCCGTTGTCTTAGAGTGGTGTTCTCAGCCTTTTGTGTTGTAAAATCTTCACAGATGTACCTCCATGTTTGATCACACTTTAAAGTATTTTTGTCTTTTTATTTTTTGCTAAAGCTCTGTAAATGTAATTATTGCAGTATCTTTGAAGCAGAATGTTGAACTAAACAGGTTTTGTGATTTAGTATAGAGTGGAGTATACTTCCTGTGAATAAGAGGTAACAATTACAGCTTACTCTTAAGTTAGTGCCCAATAAATATTATTTGTTAGAACCCATGAGTACTTGGCCTTGTGAACTTATCTGAGGGCCTGGACAGTCAAGAGGGTGAGATACTGCTGTGCCGTGTGAGAACTGCTTTTGCAGACATCTTGAGATAGTATTATCTACTGGAGTAATAATGTGTTGTAATTATTGCTAGCTGCCTTCGGGGTTGTACTTTCTTGTGGTGAAGGTTTTAAACCTATTCGGGTGCGCTGCCAAAAATATTTAGTATTTGAATGCATATTACAGACACAAAAATGTTGAGAATTATTGGGTAAAAAGACAGCATATAGGCCCAGCTAGCTATTGGGCAAGATTTCTTTGAGTATGTGAGTTTTTGCTGTGTGAACCGTCAGTACATGTATTTGAACTGTTCACATTTGGGCTATGTTGTACAGTAAAATTTGGCTGCTAATACAATACAGTGTGTGTGTACTTGTTAATTGGGGGGATTTTCTAAGGTTCAGTCTTTGATTTTCTGCTTTCTTTGTAAGGTGTCTTTGAGAGATCATGTATTTTCTCACTCCTCTATGTTCATTACTACTAAGTTTGTATATTCAAAATTAATTAAATGTTACACCCTTACATAAACTCTAGTTTCAGGTTTTCAGTTGCCTTTGTACATTTCTGCTTAGATACTCTGTCATCTCATTATCATGTCCATGCATTCAATTATTATTTCTTTGTTTTAAGCAGATTGAGAAGGAAGTAATACACAGAAAGCTTATAGTTTGGTGATGGTGGAGCCAGAAATGCATATATGATATTTGAAGTTAAATGAAGTATTTATAAGATGTATTGGTAGGAGGAAGAAGAGAATCTAAGAAGAATGGGAAAGGCTTTTGTCAAGCAGGGAGTGGTTGAAATGAAAGGAAGACTACTAGGTAGATTGACAGTATCGTTCTAGGCAGGGAAGTCCATTAGCAAGGGAAAACAGAAAAATTTGGTGCTTTCTGTTATCTACCAGTAGCTTCATGTGGCTAGATATGGTATAATAAAAAATAAATATTTAGTCTTTTCCCCTGGTTCCTGCCACAGAGCCTCTAGAATCCTTGGAATTTACTGTCTTTTGTATACTAATGAGTTAACTCCCATTTGGGAGACTAGGCAGCTTCAGGTGTTGGTTGTAAAACCAACCTCAGAAAACCAGCCACTTATGATTGGAGGATTAAAATTTTCAGCCCACTCCCCAATCCAGTGGCCAGGAGAGGGGCTGGAGATTTTCAGTCACCAATGGCCAATGATTTAGTCAATCATACCTATGTATTGAAATCTCTAGTGCCTTCCATACTTTTAATAAGTGCTCAGTTAAAAAAAGAAGTGCTCATTTAATGGTAGTTCTAGGCTAGAACTTAACTATGGTTAATTTTTCCCTTATTGATTTTGAGACTTACTCCCTTAAAAATACAGAATTACATCATTAATATATTGTTAGAATATAAAAATTGCTTTTAAGGAAGTTGTATTAATAAGGGTCCAATTAGGACACAGAAACCACACAGTAATTTGAATAGGGAAAGTTTAATACAAGGAAGTATTGACCAGTAACATATGATTGACTACAAAAATGTAAAGAGAACTCTAAAGAATAATGGAAGGAGTACATTTGGGAGAGGTCTGCCCTCAGACTGAGTTTCAATTCTTGCTGTAGATTTTGTGACTGAGGCCCACTGGATGGGGGACATGTTTGCTGAGGTGCTGAAGACCAGGACATTTCTGCAAATAGTTTTGTGGGTCTGAGAAAGAAAGTCTTTTAGAGCATATGCTTTATTAAACATAGCACTATGTCTAAATGACTGGAGTTCCTACTAGTCAGTAGGGTGTATTATGTATGTAATTAGTATGACCAAAAACTATATTTGATTTAACAAAGGAATTAATTGTGACACATATAGCTGTGAGGAATTATATAGTGTTCTAGTTTGAGAGTTCTATGTAGAGCATATTTATTTTGTTTTATTAGTATAAGGGATTTTTTTTTTTTTGGACTGCAAGTTTATTGTGAAAATTTAAGTGTAGAAACTAGTGATAACATGAATATATATTTTATTTAAACTTCAGATCTTATAGTTCAAAGATAGGATTTGAGTCACAAAACTTTTGTTTACCCAAATGTTTTCTAGAATATAGGTACCCTAATTTAAAAACATTGGGATAGTTGGGGTTTTGGAATGCATGTTCCCATAGAAACCATATTTCATGGTGTTGGGTTCTTATTTGGCCTGGAAATGTATTTAACTCTGTATGAACTTAGATTATAGTGCTGTATAACAATATTTTTGGGGATAAGTGCATTTAGAATTTCTGTTTATGATGCATTTCTGTTATCTGCCAGTTAGTAAGGATGGGGGTGTCTGTTAAGGGCATTGGGCAGCTGTTTGGTTGAAGAGTTGGGGTGGCAGGTAAGAATATGGACTGAGGTGAAGACTAATGGAAAAAACCAACTGTATCGATTGCTCTTAGCTACCTATCTCATTACTTTACTTCTTCCTCTTTTTTTTTTTTTAATTTCATTACACGAGTGCTTAAGAGTGTTTATGGCCCTGAGATTCTGTAAAATGATAGGGAAAATCTTTCTAAATTCAGAATTTCTGGAATATTTAAGCCTAAATGTAAATAGTGAAGAATGAAAATGCATGCCTTCAGATTTATACACCCATAGAGGTATATGATTAATTTTTTGTAATGCCAAAGTGCTGTTAACCCAAAAAGATTGAGATAAGCCTTGACTCTGTGATGCTAGAAAATAACAGGATTACCCCAACCATTATGGAGTTACTGTCTAGATTATTTGCAGTTGAAAATTTCAACAATATTTTACTGTACACTCTAGATAGACTGTAAGAGGGTGTGAAAAGTTTGTTTAGTAAGTGGACCTGATTTATGTATGCTTCTTGTTCTATCTCCAATAATCAGTATGTTTTTTCCTTTGGATGAGTTCAAGGCCCATGATCTGACTTACTCCCAATTTATTTCTGCAAACTTTGCTATAGTCATTTATTCAGTCAGTATTTATTGAATGCCTACCACATGCCTGACACTGTACTAGTTACCAGGAACACATTGATTAGCAGAATATTCTGTGCTCTCTTGAGATTTAGAGTCTGATGATTAACCATGGTATATTATTATAATCTGTCACAGTCACGAGACCCTCCAACCTTAATAGAAGGCAAGTGGTACGTAAATTTGGGTTGGTAGATAAGGATAAAGAGAATGTGGAATTAGATGGTATCTTTTGAAATCAGTGCGGTTCTAGCACAGAACTTCTCCCATAGATTATTGAAAGAGCCTAGTGCGTGTTAGAAGGTTTTTCCCGGTGTCCTCAATCTATTGAAGTACATTTTGTTTTGGCTTATATAGCTGGATAGAGGCAGAGGCAGGTTTGGGACTCCCAAAGAAGCCCCATGAAGGACAGATTTATGTATTTGGAATTATCTGTCTAGGAAGTTTGGGGATATCTTGTTATTGGAAGAGGTAACGTGAACTAGGGCAGCTTAGTGTTATCAGGTAGATCCAGAAGGTATTTGCAAAAGTAGATGTATGCATGGTTGTGTGCCTTAAAGGCAGGAGTATGATTAATCCTTTCATTGATAGGTGACTGAAATACCACATGGTGCCTAGCAATGCTTTAGTGAATTTGATCCTGAAGTTTAAGAATGCCTTGGAATTTTCTATCAAATTAGGATTTATTTTCTCTTTTTCTTAAAAAACTTGAAAGTGTTTTTAGAGTTCATTTTAGGAGTTGCCTTTTTTTTTTTTTTTTTTCCTGAAGATGGAAACCTTTGACTTTCTTTCTTTTGCTCTTAACCAAGTTTTATATATATTTGGAAATTTAGGAGCCATTGACTGACTTACAAGTCATTCGCCCCTTAATGTAGAAAGCTTTCCTGCCGTTTAGTCAGTGGTGCTCCACTTTTTTTTGTGCCATTATTTAAGTATTTTACATGAAGATAGTACTGGATTTTTGCACTGAGTTTTCATTTTTCACTGAATCTTTAATCTCCAAAATCAAATACAGAGAAAATATGGAAAGGGTATGGGCCATGGAATTTGAAAAACCTGTTTTCATTCCTGTCTCTGTACTTAATAATCTATTGAAGCCTTGTTAGCCATGAAATGAGAGTAACTTTTTGGAGGGTGTGTGTGTGTGTGCACGCATGTGTGCATGTATACTAATATTGAGTGAGATTATAAACTGGAAGCACTTAAAACACTTGGCATACAGCAAGAACATAATAAATGCTTACCTTCTTTCTTTGGTCTAAGCCAGTGATTCCTCTTTTTGCATTTTCAAGAAGTTATACCAGTGTTAAATATGCTGTATATTTACTGAAACATTTAAAACAAACCCAACATTAGGTAGGGTCAACTGGGGAGGGAAAGAATTTCTGTAGAGCTCTCTGATTCTTAATTTATATTGGAATTACTGATGCTTCCTTTTCCCAAAGTGTGTATAGTACTGTATTTTGCACATAGTGGGCACTTAAAGCTGTAATCATGTGATAAAAATAACATTGAGGAAGGAATCTGAAGGCCTGCATGAAGTCTTCGCTTGTTAGCTTATTGATTTCTGTGGTGTTTGCAGCTGCTGAATTTCTTTGAACATTGTGTCTTGTCTTTCTTGGTCCAGCAGTGTGAACAGATTGCATCCTCCTCCTTATACTTTAGTATATAAATTCATACAAAAAAGACCTCAGAGCTCAGAAAAGGAGCTCTAGAGAGGGAAGTGGGTTGGATCCATCTTGGATCCAAAGTTGCTAGTCCAGGAGGAGAGAACCCATATGCAGGACATTTTTAGTTGAGCAGGGTATATGCAGATCAGAAGTGTGATAAATAGAAAGGTGCAAACCTTGAAAGAAAGACAAGGGTCTTAATTACAACAGAAATAGCAACAACAAAAACATATAATTGTAGGAAATGAAGGTGCAGGTTTTCAAAGACAGGAAAAGCACAGCTGGAAGATGCCAGTAACAAAGGAGAAAACTACAAATGAGGTGGCTTCTGTGCCATAAACTTAGAATTTTTCTCATAGCTCACCTCTTCTGATCTGTCTCTCATTTCTTGGTAACTAAACCAAGAAATTTTTTTCACCTTTTCTCCTTCCCACTCAGCCTTCTTCTCCACCCCAGTCATTTTCTCCTCCTTATTTCATTTTCTGTCAAAATTCATGAGATCATGAACTATGCTAGAGATACGCCTGGATTATTTTTTTTTCTAAGATATTTAGTTGACTTTATTGTGAAAGATAAAATGTCAAGTTATAGCTACAAACTATAAAATTTCAAAGACGTTGTTTCTCTTTAATAAAATACTAAGTATTTTAGTAAAATCTAAATAATTTTAAATTTAAAAAATGCACTCCCTATCAGTCAACTCTGACAGTAACAGGCTACTCCAAAAATTAGTGGTGTACCAAAATACTGTCATCATGTTCACAGATTTTTCAGGTTGGTTGGGGTGGCTCTGCTCCATGGGTGCCTCCTTCTTCTGGAGCAAGTGGACTACCCAGGGCCATGTTCTCCTTAAGGAAGTTACAGAAGTTCAGGAGGGAAGCCCAGTCATGCAAATACATTTCATATCTGCATGACTGTCTTTAATATGTCATTTGTGAAAGCATGTCACATGGCCAAGTTCATCATCAATGCAGAAAGGAAACTCTCTAGTGGGAGGGAGTTAAAAGTGGCAAAAGGTATGGATACAGAGATGAGAGAATTGCGAGTCTAACACAGGCTCTTGTAATCTTTTCTGAGCTTTATATTCGTGTTTACATTTTACCTTGTAGTCATTAATGTGTATACTATTTTGTGTTCCATCACTTTAGCTTAATATGATTTTGTGAAGATAATTTCTATATAGGTTATATATTTGCTATTTAAAAATATGCAGTTGTTTGCTTGACTCAGACTGTGCCTCTAAGTCCATCTGTATAAAAATCATCTAAGATACTTATTAAAAATGCAGATCCCTTAGCCTTCAACCCTGACCCTGCTGGAATCACAGTTTCTGGGGCTGGGGCCTGAGAATCTTGATTATTATCAAACTCATCAGGTCATTCTTCTGCACATTAAAGTTTAGAACCACTTCCTTAGTGGGAGGACATTTGTATTGTTTCCATTTTTCCAACTTTATAAATAATAGCTGGTAACATTTGTATAAATGGCTGATTTGGGGGAGGTATTCAGTAGTCTTTCCCTGATCCATGACCAGGTAATTTGCAGTTGAGGGAAATAATGCTCTGTGTAAAGAATGGAGTTTGGAGTGCTGGTGGTGGTGAGATTACAGAGAGGTGTATAAAATCTAAGTTTTTTATGTTAAGTAAAATGAGACCTTAGATAAGAAGAATTTCTGTAAAATTTTTCTACATCTTTAATATTATGTTTGGTATTGAGTAACTTAGTCATGGTTCCATTGCTAGTTATCAGTACTATTTTAAATGAACAAAGGAAAGTTGACAGGTTTAAAGAATTCTTTTTTCACCTCTGTAAGTTTGACAGTTTGATTTTTTTTACTCCGCTATTTTATTCTTCCTGGCATTTTAATGACCTTGTTTATATACACTATTATTTTTATTTTGTTAGATAGTCTTGGTTATTTCAGCTCTTTAATAAGGTTATTGGAAATGAAAAATCATTGATGGTATGGTGTATACTGCCCATGGTTATCTAATACACATTCTTTGCTTTTCCTCACAAACAGAACCTTGATTTCATTTTCAAAGTGCTTTGCCTAACTGAAAAACATGTTTTCCAGCCTTCTTTGCAACTATGAGTGGCCATGCAATTTTGTTCTGCTCAATGAAGCTTTAAGTGGAAGTCACTAGATGGGTCTTCTTAAAGAAGTCAGAATGTTTTGGCTTATGCCCTTTGTCTTGTGCCCTTCCTTTTATTCTACCTAGAACTTGGACGGGATACTTGAGGACGAGACATGGAGTGACAGACGTTTGATGAATGTCACATATAAGAGTGTTCAGTGGGAAGACAGAAGGAGCTTTAGATTTTTTTTAACATGTGGGAGGCCTTATCAGATCTGGATTGCCTACCTCCACTCTAATTATATTAGAAAAAACAGACACTGCAGTATGTTGAAGCTACTATTTAGATGGGACTCTGTTACATGTAGTTGAATATAATTTCTAACTTATACATGTGGTTTCTATAGAAGATATTTAGACGTACATTATCTCAAACCTGATTTTCAAATGCTTTTTATTTTTTCATTTCATTTTGTAATTTGTTTAGAACCCTTCAGCTCTGAAGGTATATATATATTATGCATATTTAAATTGTCAAGTACAATTTGAAATGCACATTTTACAATTATAACATTAACAAATCTGTATACAGAATATTTTAAAACCTTATTTTGAAGTTTGAAATAATTTTAAATTTAAAGTTGCAAGATAGTACAAAGAACTACAACTTTTTTTTTTTTAACTATTTCAGAGTAAATTGCAGACATCATGCCCCTTTAAAACTTAAATACTTCAGGGTGTATTTCCTAAGAAAAAAGATATTTTCTTACATAACTATAGTGCCATTATCAAATTCAGGAATTCAATATTAACAAAATATTATTACTAAACAGTTCATATTCATATTTCTCCAGTTGTCCCAGTAATGTCCTGTATAGCATTTAGTGTTGGATGCCACATTACATTTGATTATCAGGCCTTTTTTGTCCCCTTTAATCTGGAAACTCACTCTTTGTCTTTTATGATATAAACGTTTTAAAGATGACAATAATTACTTTGTAAAATGTCCCTCAGTTTGGATTTGTCTGATGCTTCTGCAAGTTTAGATTCAGGTTATGCATTTTGGGCAGGAATACCATAGGTGATACTGTCGTCTTGTTATATCCTACAATATCAGGTGGCATATACTGTCATTTGATCCCATTATTGGTAATATTAAATTTGATTACTTGATTGAGGTGGTACTTGTCATGTTTCTTCATTATAAAGTTATATTCTTTCTCCCTTTATAATTTGCAGGAATAGAGTTTGAAACTATGTAACTATCCTGTTTTTCATCAAACTTTTACCCCATAGTTTTATCATCTGTTGATGATTCTTGACTGATTTATTACTGAGATGAATGTAAAACATTTTCGAGAAAAATTTCAGCAGATCCTTTTATTCTAGTGATGACTTCCATTTCATTTCCATTGATCTTTCTTTATTTCATGGTGCTGTCTTACAGTTTTGGGGAACTTGTTTAAAGAAATACAGAGATGTAGGAAGGAACATTTTTTTTTTTTTTTTTAAGATTTTATTTATTTATTTGACAGAGAGAGACACAGCGAGAGAGGGAACACAAGCAGGGGGAAAGGGAGATGGAGAAGCAGGCTTCCCGCCCAGCAGGGAGCCCGATGTGGGGCTCGATCCCAGGAGGAACATGTTTCTTAATTAGGGATGTTCAGGGCATCGTTTGATAGTGGAATCCCATCCCTTTTTCTCTCCAACAGAGTATAATAGATCATAAAGACCAACAGATCTGAAGCAAATGAGGGCAAGTGATTAATTCTGTTTGGGATCTTTTATGACAGATTAGAGAATGAGATGATCTTCTTTTTCCTCAAATAGATCTTAGGATCCCCATGATGTAATATACGTATCTAGTGCATGGCCTGTCCTTTGGCCTCTCTTTTTCGGACATCCTAGCTGAATGGATGCTGGCTGACCCTCGGGGCAGGGGGGAGATGCTAGAGCTGCGAGGATTTCATTCAGTGGCCTCAGCCTCTAGTGAAAGTAGCCCAGTGGATAAAACTGTTTTCCCTAATTCTTCTTAGGCTTAACCATTGTGCATATCACTGCTTTTCTTGTGGGGAGGAATAAATTAGGCAGTGAATAGGCCAGAAACTGGTTAATTCAGTAAGACTCCTTGGGAAGTGATGTAGAAGTTCCCTTTTGGAAACAAGAGAATGGAGTAAGGGCTCCCCACAGCATGGTTTCTTCCTAAAATAGTGAAATTTGTTAAGTCTTTGTCAAGTCCTATATTTTTTCTTCTCTGTACTAGTTTGTGTTTTCTTTTTTTTTTTTAAAACCCAAAGGTCATTTATTTTCTTATTCTTATTCTTATATATTTTCAGATTTTAAAGTGTAATGATTTCGGTTTTTCTCCTCTAGCACCAGCAGACGTTTTTGAATCAGCTGAGAGAAATCACTGGGATTAATGATGCCCAGATACTACAGCAAGCCTTGAAGGTATGGCCTCTGTTTCATGGCATACAGTTTAAGCTGCGCCCTCATCTCTACTGCCTACCATGTTTGAAAGGTTTTTAGTTACATTTTGTGGTGTAGTAATAGAGATATAGGAAAGAACTTTTATAATGTAAGAGCCTTACTTAGGGTGTAATTTTGAGCATGTTAGTTTTCAGTAGCCTAATGTTCCAGGATACCTTGGAGTGACAGATAATTTTCTCCATATGGAACACTTTCATGCAAAATGGAAGGATATGAATCCAAATGCGATGGCTGATTGTACTCAAGAGCTATGATGTTAGAGTTTAAATGGGCGTAGAGAGTAGGGTGGGGTAGAGAAATACAGGGAGGGAAAAGAGGAGAGAGAAAATTATTAGAGGATAAGAAGCTTACATTTTTTCCTTTCAAGGAGAAATAAAACTTGGCTAACATTTAACTAATTGCACCTTACGAACATTCAGTAGCAAGCTGGTTAGTATATGCAGTAAATAAAATGCATCATTTTGGTTGCATCTTCTGTTGTTCCCTCATTTTCACATGGAGAAACTCAGATGAATCAAATCACATGGATATGCCCACTGAAAAAGAGCAAGAGAATAAAAGATGTTTAAGAACTAGAACTGCAGGGGCACCTGGGTGGCTCAGTCAGTTACACCTCCAACTCTTGATTTCAGCTCAGGTCATGATCTCAGGGTCCTGAGATCCAGCCCTGCCTTGGGCTCATTGCTGTTTGAGATTCTCTCCTCATATAATAATAATAAACAGGGATTTACACAACTTGGAGACAAGTTGGGGAGCCTGTTTGAGATTCTATCTCTCCCTCTCCCCCAACTCCGCCTTGCTCTCTCTCTTATAAATAGGATATAAATAAATCTTAAAAAAAAAAGAACTAGAACTGCATTTTAAAGTTATTTCTATACTGCTACTAAAGGCTAACAGCAATACAGTATTTTTGCTGTTGTAAGGCATACATACAACTTCAGTCCTTTGGAACTTACTCCATGAGACGAGTTTAATTATGTAATTTTTGATTCCGAGCCAAAAGTTCTTCATTTGTTTCTAGAAATAATCTTATCTTTTAGATGACTGTAATCATGATAATAATCACTGGCGGTTATTAAGCTCCTGTAGTACTAGGTGCTATTCTAAGTATTTTATGTGGCTAACACCCTCCTGGTAACTCTACTGAGGAAGGTGTGGTATGTGGGTGAGCTGGAAGAGAAACCGAGCAGCCTGGTCCTGGGGTGGCACACTTAATTTCCACCTTTACTGCAATCTTTGCTTCATTTTTTTTTCCTATCAGGAAAGTGATGAAACAGTGCTGTTTAGAGCATTAATGCAGGGTTTATGAAGCAACTCTAAGGATTTGGAGAGGAAGCAAAAATGTCAGACCTCAATTTTTATGATTATGACATTTAGATGATTGCCAGTCCTTTTCTTATTCTGATAAGTATGACTCAGTCACTCCATGTCTGTTTTCAGAAAGTGCCTTTACCATTCTATATCTCTGAGTGTGAGGCTATACCCATTACCTTGTCAGGGCAAGTTTGGGGAATTCACTTTTCTTTTTTTTTAACTTGGGAAACATGTAAAATATGTTTAATTAAATGAACATAAAGAGTTAATCAAATGAACTGTTGTCCACATTTTCTTTGAGTTAAGTTGTATGCTATAGTTTTTTTGTTTTTTTTTTTTAACTTTGGTTTCATTTACCAGTAGTTGGTGGGGGGGGGGGGGGGTCAGTGTACTTAAACCTTAATCATTACCCAGTATAAATTTGTAAGGTGTTTAATAATGAATTCACTTTCTCAGTAATGTACTGACAAGGAACATACTTTTGAGAAACACCATGTCATTGATAGATTTCAGTAGTTTTATTTTAAGAATCTATTTTTAGCCCTCCAAAGTAAGTGATCTGTCTCCAAGTTGTGTAAATCCCTGTTGCATTCAGTTTATTATTATTATATGAGGTAGTATATAAAAAGCATTTGGCACATTTCTTGGCCCATAGTGAGTGTTCGATAAATGTAGCCGTTGTTACTGCGCATTACTTTACAGCTGTTTTACTTATCCAGCTATAGATTATATTATACCCATATTTCTGGTGAGTCATTTAAGAGTCTTCTAATGGTTGTGATATAAAGTTTAAAGCAGTGGTGCTTTTCCAACTGCACTCTTACTTTTTTCTCTCTTCCCTGGCTAACTATAATTGGAGTTGGGGTGGGTTGGGGACCTCATTCTTCCAGTTGCTCAGGTTTCAAATCTTGGAATCATCCTGATCTTTCTCCTTCTGTCACCTCTCACATTTAATGTGATGTTGGACTCTCTGCCTTAGCCCTTTCTCTCCTATAGTCTATTCTCAACACACAGCCAGAGTGATCTTTTTAAAATATAAGTCATACCATGTCATTTCTGTCCAAAATCCTCCACTGGCTTCCTTTTACAGTCTCTGTGTATGCTAAAGTTCATGAGGCCTGCATAGTCTTAGGTGTTCTGGCCTTCTGTTACAAAGATCACTTCATTATTAATATCTGGGCTTCCTAATGTTGTTTCAATTAGCTGTCCTGGAACTGTTATATTTATTACTAACTCTACAGAGACTAGAGAGATAGAACTGGTCATGTCTCTTCTCATTATTTTGCTGTTATAAAAATTCTTGGTTTTCTATCATCTGCTTTCTTCTAAATTAACTTCAGAATAATTTTGTCCAGATATGCTTTTGATGAGAACTATGTTAAATTTATATACTTAATTTGGGTAGGATTGTCATCTTGATAGGATTGAGTATTTCTGTCTGGTTCTGTGTGTCTCTCTGTACTATCAAGCTTCAGAATGTTTTGCTGTTTTCTGCCTACAAGTCTGACATTTGCTTAAGTTTGCCTCTAGGTATGCATTCAGAATCCATATTAAAGTTTATATTTCTTCTTTGCAGAAGTACTGTTTTAAATATTCATTCTCATCCTTTTGTATGGCAAGTTCCAAAAAACATTTTTTAGTTTATTTGTTTAGAAGCATAAGTTTTGTGATTGACTTTTGTTAAGGAGAAGTGAAGGTAATGGGAAGCTAAGAAATTATAGAATTGATTCTTATGTCAGTAGTCTTAATAGAAAAAGGAATTACTATTAATAGAATATACTTTGTTTATGATGAGTTTGTAAAATTAGGATCACATAGAATGATTTCAAATCTAAAAGTGATTTTTGCTATTAAGTATTAGTTGCTGTGGAGAAACTTAAATAAATCATGTGAGAATGTATGGAGTTATTCCAAAATGTTTGATGTTCCATTCTTGATATTTGAAGGATAGTAATGGAAACTTGGAATTAGCGGTGGCTTTCCTTACTGCAAAGAATGCCAAGACCCCTCAGCAGGAGGAGACAACTTACTACCAAACATCACTTCCTGGCAATGATAGATATATCAGTGTGGGAAGCCAAGCAGACACAAGTAAGTTTACTTCTCTTTCTTAATATTTTAGTAAGAATGTAATGAAAAACTTCCCTTGGGAATATGTTTTGTTTAAGCAGAGGTGAAGGACAAAGAACCACTTTACTTTAACCTTGGTTCAAGGTGTAGTTGAAAAGAGTATATGTTTTTATTTAGTGCATTATTATTTTCTCCAGTTCAAGCGTAAAAGATTGTATTTGAGTTATGTAGCCTTTCATAGAGTATTCCATTTAGTATTCATTGTTTTGAGATATAGAACAGCAATAGGTGTTACTCATGAAAGAAACAAACATTTCCAGGATTTTATATGGGCACAAACATTTGTTTTATGGATTTTAAGTGTTGGTAGAGGCCTTAGTATTATTTTTGAAGGTAAGCTATTGTTTCTAACTACTGGTAGGTTTACCACTTAATAGAATTTCCCTTCCCTCAACCCTCGCCCCTCTCCAAAATGAAGATTTTAGAAAAAAGTTTGTTACCATGTAACAAAATAAACACACAAACATACACAGACATACACACACACACACACACATATATGGAAAGTTTTATGTGGGATTCTACTTTTTCTTTATAATGTGAATAGTTCTGCTTATGTGTAGCACTGAATTTTTCAAAATATGTTTAGTTACCTCTATCTTATTATGATATAATGACTGCACTATATAAAATGTATTTATTTTATAAAAGGTATTTATTTTTATGCATTTTGTATTTGAGAAATTTGATTACTAACTTGTATTTGAAGAGAATTTCTGAAACTTTTTTTTTTAAAGATTTTATTTTTAAGTAATCTCTATACCCAGGATGGGGTTTGAACTCACAACCGCCAGATCAGGAGTTGCCTGCTCTGCTGACTGAGTCAGCCAGGCACCCCTCTGATTTTGTTTATAGACTTCCTCAGAGTTAAAAAACAACTAGCAAGAACATATTCACATGGTTGTTTATAACTGTTGTCAGTAAAGATTATTTTAATATTTGTTGATAAAATATTTTAATTTCAAATTTTCAGGATAATCTTAATATTTTTGTTCACAAACGATCTTATGTGCCAAAAGCTGAAATAGTCCTACCTCATATAGGTAATAGGTGATGGAAGAAGTTTTGTATATGTGAGACAGACCTAATTGTTTATGTCTACGTTCAAGGCAAACTGTGTTTTGGACCCTATCTACATCTCTAACTTCATTTTCTCCTGTTTTTCTCTTTTTACTTTATAAAACCGTGATAATTCAGGATGGCTTGGAGTTCTTATCCACCCAGTGCTATTTAATTTCTTTGGTCTTTACACTCACTGTGCCTTCTGTCTGGAATCCCCTCTAGCCTTTACCCCCAGCTTAATTACCTCTGGTGTTATAAGACTTAGGTCAGGAGCTTCTGGCTTTAGAATATTTCTCCTGGCTTCTAGGTTGGAGCAAGTGCTTCTGTAGCACCCAGAGCGTACTTGGGTCTTCATGAATACTGTGTTATTTTGAAATTATTTGCTTGTGCCTTTCTTTCTCACCAAACAGGAGGCTTAACAGGACAAAAGACCATTGATGTGCCTATCATCACGCTAGAATAGTTTGCATAGTTTCTCAAAAAGCGTTCATTGAATTATTTTTGATAATATATATAAAAAAGCTGTTTCAGAACCAATGAAAAAGAATGAGGTTGAGAAGCTTGTTGAAAGAAGTTAGAAAAAAGAGAAGTAGTATAAATAGTGGAGGAACTAGTGTGTGAGAATAACATCTGTCTTTCAAGGTTCCGAGACTTGGGGGAAAATGAAATTAGGTAGAGAAAGGAAAAAAGGTTTTCGACTGAAGGCAGCTCGTTAAAGTGAAGGAAACAGGAAATTGACTAAACATGGTTTAGTGGAAACATTGTTCTAGTGGAAAGGATGACAAGATTTTAGACTGATAGATGTGAATTCTTAATATAGATGGTAGACTTTGTGACATGAGGTAGTATATTATAGGTAGGTAGGGAATTAGGATTTATAAGACTTTCCTAAATAAAAGAAGATGTTATTTGCTCTGTAAAATCAGCAAGTATTGTTTAAGCCAGATGTTAACACCTGTTCAAGACTTTTGACAAGGAATAATGAAAATGTTGTGGACAAAAGAGATTGAATAGATGCTCTTAGGGAGAAGGCAAACCTGATTTCAGAAGGCGTGTGTCCCATTGAATGATAATTAAAAGTTGTGTGTGTGTGTGTTTGTGTATGTAGCTCTTGGAAAATATTCATTAAGTAATTTTTTTTATAAGATTTATTTATTTGAGAGCGAGATTGCGTGCCCGTGCACATGCAGGGGGGAGGGGCAGAGGCAGAGGGAGAGACAGTCCCAAGCGGACTCCACATTGAGCATGGAGCCTCATATGGGGCTCGATCTCACGAGATCACACGATCATGACCTGAGCTGAAACCAAGAGTCGGTCACTCAACCAACTGAGCCACCCAGGTGCCCCTCATTAAGTAATTTTATATTTCACTTTAAAGAAATGGTAGAGAAATGGAGTTTCTGGTTTCATTATAACTGATTATCATATTGGGCAAATTGTGTGCTGTTGTGGTTTCTTTATCAATAAAATGTGCTATCCTTCTCACCAAGGTGCTAATTTATAATTAGTAATTCAATAAGTTGGATAGTGTGTCCATAAAGTTGTTTGCAGATTAATGAGAAAATCCTTGTAAAAATAAAATGTGGTGATTGTATTATAACAGTATCAAAAGGCGAAAAAAATCTGATGAGGTAACATTCTTTTCCATTTAACAAATTTGTACCATACTTCATAAAGTTCTAAGAAGTACAGTTGCCTTTAGGAAATAGATTTGGCATTTAAATTTGTCAGCGTCACAGTAGTGTTACATGGTGTAAAAGTGAGAAAGTAAGGAGATGTCATGCATTCAACAGATTTATTTTTTTATTTTTTTATTTTTTAAAGATTTTATTTATTTATTTGACAGAGAGAGACATAGCGAGAGAGGGAACACAAGCAGGGGGAGTGGGAGAGGGAGAAGCAGGCTTCCCGCCGAGCAGGGAGCCCGATGCGGGGCTCGATCCCAGGACCCTGGGATCATGACCTGAGCCGAAGGCAGACGCTTAACAACTGAGCCACCCAGGCACCCCTCAACAGATTTTTTAAATTACTATGCTGTTAGTCCTGAGAAGAAATGACGTCTTTTGTCTATTTTTACTTCTTGGAAGGAGTGGTAAAACATGTGAGAAGGAAAGATAGGAAATAATTACAAATATATATTCAAACACAGGCCTCTATTGAGAAAACTGGGTAAGTGCTACAGGAGTCTGGTATATTGGAGCTATCAGAGTGTGAGGAAGTTCTCAAGCGATTGTTCTAGACATCTAGAACAATATAAAAATCCTTTTCGAGCATTTTCAAGTTTATGACAAAACTCAGGAATGGATCCTTTACTATTCACTTTCCTTACCAATGCTGCGCTTATAATTTCAGCAGCTATTAATAAAAACAGAACAAGATCGTTTAGAGTTCAGGTGTTCAGTACAGTTGCCTATAGTCACATGTGGCAACTTAGATTTAAATAGAACTTAAAACTAATGCTAAAATTTAGTTCCTCTGTTGCACTAGACACATTTTTAATGCTCAGTAGGAGTCTCATGTGCCTAGTGGCTACCATATTGGACAGTGTAGATTAATACTGTATTTCCATCATCACAGAAAGTTCTTTTGAACCTCACTGAAAGAATCTGAGTTCAGCAGTGAGAAGATTGGAAAAGTAGGAACATCTTAAGAGCTGACTGGGAGCAGAGGAGAATAGGAGAGTGGGGTGGGAAACACATACATTGTGTATGTCTTCTTGCTTTTAAGTACTGTTCTTCTAACATGATACTTTATTATGCTATTTGTCCTTTCACTTACTAGAAAAAATTTTAGGTGGATAAAGCATATGTTCTTAAGTTTCTAATTAGTGCCACTCTGAAGATGACTCACTCCTTTTTATCTCTATTCTGTAGTCTAGATTTAGCCTTTATTTGTTTAATAAATATTTACTGATTGCCTCATCTCTATCAGATAGTTTTTTAGGCCATTAAAAAACAGAGTCTCAGTTTACATAGGAGAAAGACAGTAAACAATAAATAAATAATGTCAGGTAGTAGTCAGTTCATGAAAAATAGTAGAGTAGGGTAAAGGGACAGAGGGTGACAGGGATGTGGTTGTATGTCAGGCAGGAGATATGCTAAGACAAAGAGCTGGTCAGGGAATTATCTCTTGGGTGAGTTCACATTTATACAGATACCTGAGTGAAGTTAGGGAGTAAACCTTGTGGGTGTCCGAGGCAGGTGCATCCCAGGCTATGCAGGAGTATATTTGGCTCAAGAGATGAATGGTGTGGATATAGCCATGGTGAAGCAGAGTGAAGTGCGGGTGAGAATGGTAGTTTTCTTATTTCTGATCTGCTGACCATCCCTTTGTTCATATTTGCCTCTCTCTCAAGGGCATCCTCATTCTTCTTGTGGCCCAGTGATTTTTCTTCTTTTTTTAAAACAAGCTCTTCCTAATATCCCAAAATAATCATTTAGTTTGCAGTTCTGTCAGTTTTTGTATACTTTTCCCTTCAGTTGCTCTTGCCTGGTATTTATTATTCCAACTCTTGTCAAACTCTTATTCAACACTTTAACTCCTAACTCCCCGAACAGTTCTTTCTATTCATATCATTCCCCTGCCTAGAAGTCTTTGCTGGTGGTAAATATAAACTGGACTTATCGGGGTAGAAAAAAAAAAGGATTTCCCTTAGGTTTAACCCTGTGTAGGTAAGGAAAACAGTGGAAGAACTTTTTTTTCTCCTAAAATCAAAATCTTTACATGTATTGTAGTTTCAACTATATTATGGGCTAAATTGACTTTTGTAAACTAACTTGGAACCTCATGTCATTTAATATACTGTTTTTATGGGACAATGAATTATGAGTTATAAATAATGCCTACATTTGAAGTTGAATTCGTTGTTAAGTTCATGACTGCCTATATTTTGGAGTGAGCAGAGAAATGTTTCATAGTTGGTATTTAAGTTTTACTCAAATGGTAATTCTTTGGAGAGTGAAAGATTCATTAGGGTGAGTGTTATGTTTTGTTATATATATTTCTGACTTTACAGAAAAAAAAGTTTGAATTTGGGCAGACTTGAAAATGATGGAGGCTTTTGTAACATGAGATTTTCTATAGTGTTATTCAGCTAACACTAATACATTTGTGCCCTTGAGTTGTGTTCATACTAGTACTAGAGGGAGGGTTGATTGAAACAAAGCTTGGTGTTTCACTGAGGTCCTTCCTTGACACAGATATAAAATATTCATAATACTCTGGTATTTGGATGGAATTTTAAAAAGGCTAAATTTTTATATTTGTAATTAGAAATTGTTTCAGTTAGAAATTATTTATAGCCAAGTGTGTTCTCTGTTCCTTTTTGAGTTTAAGCATATAAGAAAGTCATAGAGGGCTAGTTTTCATTGTGAAACTAAAGTTCATTACATGCTTCATATTTTAGGAGAAACTGTTCTAACTCTAGAAAAAGAAGAAACTCATGTTTAACCATTCTGTTGAAATAACATTTAATTCGTTAATATCTGGTCTTAAAATCATATGTTTTTGGTATATGAGCAGGTTATAATAGTCTTTGAGGATTGCCGTATTGTTTTAAAATATCCTATGGAAAGAAAGAAGCTTTATGGAGTAATGGGAACATCCTGGAGAAAAATTATTGTGATTATAATGAAATTACAAATAATAAATAAACCTCCTCCATTGCTTAAAGGAAAAAGCCCCACCTTTTCAGTTAAGGACCAGTAGTCTCTGATTAACCTATCATGCTAGCATGAAAGAATACTATTGCTTGTTTCTTCCTTTGCTTACACTCAAAATACTTCTGACACCAGATGTGTGAATTTTTTTCCACACCTGACTGATTGTCCAACACCAGCTGGGTGTCCTGCAATTCAATTCAATTCTTACACTGTCTACCTGACATTAGCTTCAGATTCTATAAGTTAAGGGCTCTCAGTCCCACAAGACTGCCCCCCCACTTTAGATGCCAGTCACAAGTAGTGGGTCCCCAGGTTACCCACACTTCTGTCTGACTTTGCTACAAAATGGGAGTTCCCATAGCATCCTCCTTGAGTTTGATAATTTGCGATAATGGCTCATAGAACTCAGGGAAACACTTAACATGTACTGGTTTATTGTATAAAAAGAATATGATAAAGGATACAGATGAACAGCCAGATGAAGAGGTACATAGGGCAAGGTCTGGAAGGGTCCCAAGCTCTGGAGCTTCTGTCTCATGGAGTTGGGGTGTGCCACCCTCCCAGCATGAGAATATGTCCACCAACTCGGAAGCTCTCCGAAGTCCATACTTTAGGAACTTTTATGGAGGGTTCATCAGGTAGGCATGATTGATTATTAACTTAATCTCTAGCCCTTCTCTCCTGTGCGGAGAAAAAAGTTCTCTCAAAGTTCCAAGCTTCTCATCATAGTTTGGTTTTTCTGGTGACCAGCATTCATCCTGAAGCTATACAGGAGTCCAGCAGGAGTCATCTCATTAGAGCAAAAGATGCTCCTATCACCCAGGAAATTCTAAATAATTTAGGAACTCTGTGTCAGGAAATGGGTCAAAGACCAAAAATTAGAAACTTACCTTGTTCTTTGAATGGATTTACTTATGCATGATTTTATCATACCATGGAAAAGATTTCATTCTAAATGTTGGAAGAATGTCTACATTCTAATACAAATCAAAATTGTTAATCACTTGATTTCCCCAGAAAAGCTTTTAGGTGTTGGGAAGATGTATGCATAGTGATAGAAACAAGTTTTCCAAAGTTACCATTTTTGCTTGAAAAGTCCACATTATTCATTGGCAACACATACCCTCATTTGTTCTCCCGCAGGTGACAGGCTCACTTTGTTTATTCTCTAGAAAATATCTGCCAAACTCTGAAGTTTGATTCCTCCTAGTTTGTAGTTTGTTAGTTGTTTTTTCAAGTAAAAATAGTGTTCCATGAAAAAAAAAAAATCAGCCAGTTTAATTGGCTTGCAACTCAAGCATTGCACTAGTGTTTTCTCTTGAGCAAAAGCTTAACTTTGGATGCAGCAGAAGTACTATGCATACTTCCTGTTTTGTTATATAGAATTAAAAGAATACGTAAATCTGTGTTTGAGATTTAATACAATAAAATTTTCCCTTTTTATCAAGGATCTAAGAGAAACTGGCTTTTTTTTTTTTTTTTTTTCAGTAGTGAGTATGTATAGTTGTAATACAGTGAATTGCCCAAAGAACTTGGTGGTAACTGCCTCGATTTGTGCAAAGATGCTGTTGTTTTGTATCATCAGTGCAAATATGATACGGGAGGAAAGGCAAATAGCATCTTAGTATTTTTATGAGAATATTTTTTTACTTATGGAACCCCCTTCTCTTAGGGTCATGGGGGAATACCCAAGGCTCCATTAACCACTCTTGGAGATCTGCTAGTATAGAGGAAAGATTTAATAGTTAGAAGACTTAAATTTAAAGCCTGTCCACCATTCTTTATTCTTAATGATGGTATATTTCATTTCTCACAACTTCAGTTATTTATGAAATAGGGTTAAGAACACTTTGCCTTGTTTTTTGCTTTTATGTTGCTTGAGTTACAATTAAATTATGAAAGCTCTAATTATAAGTTGTTGCTATTTCTAAATGAGTTTCTGCTCCAGTCAGTTTCCTTTACTTGTCAGACATGAAACGGTAAATACTCTAGATCGTCTCAAAGGAGAAATTTAATACAGGTGATTAGGATCTTAAAAAAAGAAAAATCACTGGATAGATTGGGGGAGGGATCTTTAGTTCAGCCTTGTGAAATGATCCCCAGATTCTTATAGGACTGGCCAGCCAGGGAAGCTGCTCCCTCTGCCACTCTCAGGAAGGTAGTGAGTGAATCTGGAGGCTGCCTCTGGGACATGAGTTCAAGAACATACTTCTGGTAGTGAGTGAATCTGGAGGCTGCCTCTGGGACATGAGTTCAAGAACATACTTCTGGTAGTGAGTGAATCTGGAGGCTGCCTCTGGGACATGAGTTCAAGAACATACTTCTGGTAGTGAGTGAATCTGGAGGCTGCCTCTGGGACATGAGTTCAAGAACATACTTCTGGTAGTGAGTGAATCTGGAGGCTGCCTCTGGGACATGAGTTCAAGAACATACTTCTGGTAGTGAGTGAATCTGGAGGCTGCCTCTGGGACATGAGTTCAAGAACATACTTCTGGTAGTGAGTGAATCTGGAGGCTGCCTCTGGGACATGAGTTCAAGAACATACTTCTGGTAGTGAGTGAATCTGGAGGCTGCCTCTGGGACATGAGTTCAAGAACATACTTCTGGAGCTGCAGGCCAGAGGACAAGCAGGCAGGATTAGGTAACTGCCACTGAGCTATGCCTGAACATTGGAATGCAGAGTCTAGTTGCCACTTCTACTCTCTGTCTCTTGACATCCCCGAATCTGGAAACTGGACCCTGGAATGCTATGTGGAACAACCTGTATCTCTTCAGTCGTGCTGGAGAAAATAGCCCGAAGGAGCAGAACAGTGGCTGCCCGCTCACTTCTGTGCTCTGTGTCCCTGTTAGTGCATCTAGCTGGTGGAGCCTAAATTCTATTCAGAACCATGTAACTGTAAGTGAATTGGGAAAACAGATTTTGTTTTGTTTTGTTTTAATCTTTCTACCTTCTGCAGTTGAGGAAAGCACACTAGGAGGATGAGGGAATGGAGTCTGAGGGCTAATTAATCATGTCCCCCAAACCGGTTTTTCTGCTGCTTTGTGATTTTCAAATTATTTTTTTTACTTCCATTATTCTCTCTTTACTCACTTGAGTTCTAGCCATTATTTAATAACCAAGATAGTTCTCATTTTTTGAGGTGCATTCATGCCTCTCTAGTCCTAGCTTCTTCATCAGTTTTGAAGCTGGACTGGATGGCTCTACCCAGGCGATATCCATCTACAACTGTGATCTAGGTGGACTTGGGTCTTGTAAGCAAGACTTAGGAAACCTTCGGCCTTCTGGTGTACGTAGGCGTGCTCCATCATTTCAGTACCTTGCTGTATTCTGTTCTACATTTTACTTGACTGAATTTTTTTGGACCCTACTTACTACATTTTCATGAAGTTTTATTATACTCTCTACAGACCTTTAAAAAACACCTTCCATAGCCAACTATTATTTCTACTATTTTTAATATTTTTTTTTGTAAGTGACTTCAGAGAGAAAGTGTGGGTAACAATAGAAGTAGACTTTTGAAACTGTCAATATACATTATTTCTTTCTCAGTAAGTGTGGCATATTCTTTTTGAGTAACTACATATAACCCTAGAGTCAGATGGTAAAATGCAGGCATTTTATTTCCCATCCCCTACTCCTTTTTATGTTTCCCCTCTTGCAAATTTTTTTTATAAGATTACAAAGAAAAAATGTAATTTTTAACGTATCTCAAATACAAATAAACAAAATGAATATAAAATGTACCCAAAATACCTGTAAGCATAAGCCTAAGCACACAAAGCTATAGCTTTCTGTCTTATCATACTGTTTTGTAACCCTCTACTTAGCAATATATTATGGTTCTTATGATAATGGGGGTATTATTGCCATCTTTTGAGTGAAGGAAATTGACCAGTATATATTGGAAAATTGGATTAAAAAGTTTTTTTCTGAGGGTAATAATGGCTATTGCCGCTATTCTTTGGAAAAAGAATACTTAGAGCATCAAGACTATTTTCTTTCTAACAAAAGAAAACGATATCATTTATTTGTATATTTCTTTTTGTGAAATGAGAAGTTTTTTTTAATGGAGAGGACTGCATGTTCATTCAGTAATTTAGATGGTAGAGAAGTGTTTAAAATAGAAAGTGAAAGGTCCTGATACTTCCTCTTCCCATAACCCTCCTCCTCAAAATTAACCACTGTTAACAGTTTAATACATTCTTCCAGTCTTTAAAAAATGTATACATATACACTTGTTTATGTATTTATGGTCAGTTAGTTCTGAAGCATAATTTTGGAGATCTTAGTTATTAATTATTATACTTCGTTAGATAATGTCTAGGTGGTAGTATGCATGAACTGTAATGTATGTATATTTGGATTAACTTCAGAAAGCATAAATGTAAATGTTTAATTATGTTGATTTCAATTTTTGTTGGTAAAATCCTGTTTTTAGCAGTCTTTCTGCTTATTAGCTTTTAATCAGAGGCTTTGTAGTAAATATTGAGATTCCTGTGCAGTGAAAAATATTTATGCTCTTTATGCTTTAGGCATATTTTTTAGGGAAGAACATTAAATTTTAAATTATAACCAATTTAAAATGTGTTTGCATTCTCTTCAGAGAGGCTCTTACGGAGAATTAAGTTGGTGCTGACTTTGGTTTGAAAAGATATATTGGGTATAAAATCCCCATGATAAGAATTACCTTCATTTTGTTTGACTTTTAATTTTGAGAAAGATAGTTTTGCTTTTCAGATGTGATTGATCTCACTGGAGATGATAAAGATGATCTTCAGAGAGCAATTGCCTTGAGTTTGGCGGAATCAAACAGGGCATTCAGGGAGACTGGAATAACTGATGAGGAGCAAGCCATTAGCAGGTAAAAACATAATTTGTATAAAGTAGATATAAGTACTTTTTATAATAGAAATAATAATTGGCTTTAATTTCAAGAGGCACAAAGATATACTTTGTTATTCTAAATAAACCCATTAGTAAACTTTAGCATTGTTTTTATATTTTTTTAACTAAAATTTCCATATTCTAGTTCTGACTACATTTGGAGTTTAGATTTTTAGGATTTTGGAGTGGCAATATGAGGCATTTAATTTAGGTGTATATTTTAATATTTTTTTGATTTGTTTTTTCTTCCCTCATCTCTTTTGGATACATTGTCCAATTCAGTTTGTAGTCATTTATAGCAGGGGTCAACAAACATTTTATGTAAAGGGCCAATAGTAAATACTTCAGGCAATATTGTTGGCCATTTGGTTCCTGTCACAATTACTTATCTCTAGGATAGTAGTGCTAAAGCAGCCATAGATAATACATAATTTAATGAGTGTGGCTATGGTTCAGTAAATCTCGTTTTAAAAAAACAGGCTGCCAGCTGAATTTAGCCCACGGGCCTTAGTTCTCTCCATCTTCTGATCTATAATATAATAGTATATTTGTAGGCTTTTTTTTTTTCTAAGAAATGGGCAAGATTCCAAGATGTGTGATAGAATGTATCTTTTGGTTTAATAATGAAAACTTTTTAGTTTGAAACCTTTTGATTCATTTATGGATCAAATACAAATAAATTTGACCTTATCATGAAACAGTGTTGATTAAAAAAATCCTTAAAATATAATATAATCTTCTAAAGAACTCTATGGAGGTAGTGGTAACTATTTTATTGAAGAAGAAATTGATCTTTTAAGAGGTTAAATGATTTTCCAAAAATACACAGCTAAAGTAAATCTTATGACTCCAGTGTTCTTTTCCCTTTAATACAAATTGTTTGGATGTACCAGCTTTCTCAGATAATTTCCCTTAGCATGGTATCATTAGTATATTTCTTTCTAAGTAATCTGAGATTACTGTGTGGTGGTAGATGTCTCAAAATGCTATGTTTAGCAGGCACATAATTTTTCTTAGTAATACTTTTTAATATCTTTAAATGTTACTTTGGAAATGTTACTTCATAAGACATTATAGTAAGATGGAAAGACTTAAATTAAAATTCATTGTCCTTTTCAATTGGGGGTAATACCAATTAATGCCAGTAATTTTAAATGAAAAACCAAAAATTCATACATTATCTTTAGACATTGTAATTAAGCTTATTTTCTGAAGGATTTAAAGAAATTGTAAAATTAGGTTTGTTTCAAACAATGGATTGGAATGAAATAATTGTCTTGAGTAATTATAAAACTTGACTAAACTTTGATGAGAAATATTTTAAACGTGAAATACATGAGTTGGATATCATTTAAAGGATATCATCTATTATGTGTAAAAAATTATAAAATAGAACATATACCATATTATATATGTATTATATATATTTGTACATAAATTTATGCCATAATACATACCTAAATATATACCAAATCCTGTTTTTAAAAGTATATGTATATTTTTGTTTAAATGAATTTATATTAGTATATAAATAGAATAAAGTCTGGAAGCTTATATACTTATAAATAGTGGCAGTAGTTTTGTATCATGTGTTTTCAAATTAAAACAGCACGTACTAATTAGTTAATAAGTAAAAATAACTTGAAAGTTAAAGGATTAAAATTATTCCTAATCTGTTATAAAGTTCAATGTATATTTTATATATTTTTCTAGATACTCATTTTTGTCTAGATGGAAATAAATATCTCTTAAGATGGTATTCTTTTTTATTCTTGGTCTTCTAAATTTTAATAAACTCTTAAAATAGTGAATACTTTATAAATATTTTTATTGTACATTACAGAGATTTGGTGTAGTGTAATATGCCATAAAATGTTGCATAAAATTATGTTCTGTAGAAGTAAATGTCATATTAATTTACTGTTACAAAATACAAGTTTTTTGTGGTATGTGTAGATTTTATAATTTACAGTTAAAAAAGTGTTAAATGTAAAATGTGCAGTTAATAAGCACATATGTAAATCTTTGTGTCAGAAAAAAGGAAATGTAAGAATTCTAGCTAAACATTTGGCAAAGAGATATTTGTTCCTATGGGTTTATTAATAGGCTTAGGATTCTAAATTCAAAAGGGGAAATGATGTATTTTTAAGAAAAAGCATATATATCATGCTTAAAAGTATATATTTATTCATTACTTAAGTTCACATAACAAAATTTTGCCAAATTCCTCGAATCATTTGATGATGGTTATATTTTAGCAGACATACTTTAATATGAATTCATACATTTGGAATACTACATTATAATTATTTGAGTTACAGCCTATCTTTTTATATCTTAAAACCCTTTGTTTAAGTACTCATAAATTTCATGGTGAAATTTCTTAAGAAATTGAACATTTTTAAAGTGTGCTTCTTAATATAATTACTCCTTAATGTCAGGATTGGATGTATTAATTTAATTATCTCTTGGTTACTAATGCTTAGATAGGGAATAAGTGGAATATGGATAGTTGAAATTTGCTAATAAACTACATTGTAATTGATTTGTGTCTGTGTTGTGTTTGTTGTGAAAATGACTTGCCTCATGAAATGACTTTGAATTAATTGGGTAGAAGATTGGGAGCCACCTGGGGGTTTTCCCAACCAGAATGGCCTAGAGTTGTCATTAGGACAAAGAAAAAAGCATCATGTCAAGGAATGGTTAGGGTGGGTGGGATTCTGAATTTTTAAAATAGGTTTCTATAACTCCCACCCTTTTCATCCTGATCATTACTTAGGAAGCTGTTGTGAGAGGAAACTGCCTTAAGAAGATGTGTTGAACAGGAGTAGATGAGGGAGGCAATTACAAATCTTTTTAAATTGATTTGTGAAAATAATTCTAGGGCTCAACAATATCACATGCCTGTGGATTGTTGAAGATCCATAGAATGCTTATTATTCCATGTTTTGAGTGGCTCTTATGATAAAAAGGTACACCACTGTCAGATTAAAAGTGGTCTGGAAAAATTGAAAATATGAAACAGATTAGTTTCAAGGGCTGCAAGATTGTGGTCAGAGTTGACTGATAAGACTGGAATAGCAATGCTGTAACTTGAAAAAGTGTCAATAATGAGGCACACTGATAGTCCCAAGAAGGGTTGGGGTGAGTAAGGGGAGAGGTGGGTGGTCAGAGGTTCTTTGTAGTCAGTCTTCCAGAATTGGGCAGGAGTCACACCCCATACAGTGTATCATTCCTCATCATGAGACAGGTCAACTTTTGGCAGGAGTCACATGTCTGACAGGCAGTGGTAGCCTCTGTCAGAAACATAGAATCTCTTAAATTGTCCTCAACATATGATTGTGGATATGTTGCCCTGCTGGGTATGATGGTAGATTGCAGCAGTGATGGTCATCTGGGTAGCGCATACTTGCTGAGCCATCCCATTAGAGAACAGGTACCACTGTATATCTATCACAATGGCTAAAATGAAAAAATAGAAAATACCAAGTGTTGGTGAGCATATGGAGTAACTGGAATGGTCACATATTGTTGGTAGGAATGTATAATGGAATTGCCACTTTGGAAAACTGGGGATTTCTAATGAATTTCAACATATACTATGCTATACTTAGTGTTTCCACCCCTAGGTATAGACCCTTGAGAAAGGAGTACATAGTAGCTTTATTGATAATAACTAAAAACTATAAACAATTAAAACTTGACACAAAAGAGTAACTGCTGTGTGATTCCATTTATGTGATGTTTAAGGACACGCAAAATGAATTTATGGCGATAGAAGTCAGAATGTTAATTTTCTGGCAGGTGGAGAGGACACTGTTGGCTGAAAAAAGGGTATGAGAGAATTTTCTAGAATCCTGGAAATTTTCTGTATCTTGATCTGGGTGGTGATCACATGGGTGTATACATATGTAAAAAGTTTCACTGAGCTGTACATTTAAGATTTGTGTATCTTATCATATGCAGATTATCCCTCTATAAAGTACTCTTTACAAAAAAAGCATGTTTTGAGCTGTTTGATAATCAATATGCAAAAACTATTTCTATATATAAAAAAGAATGATAGGGAGGAATTTTAAAAAGCTACCATTTATAACAAAACTGTGAAAGACCAAGAATAAATTTAATGAATGTGCAAGAACTTCCAAGAAGAAAATTGGAGGATATCATTGAGACACATTAATGAATATGTAAATAATTGGAAATGTATTTCACAAATTGGAGCACTGAACGTTGTAATTTTTTGGCGGGGGGCAGAGAGTGGAGGGGCAGAAGGAGACGGGGAGGGAGAGAATCTTAAGTAGGCTCCACGTCCAGTGCAGAACCCCACGTGGGGCTCAGTCTCACAACCCTGAGATCATGACCTGAGCCCAAATCAAGAGTCAAGACTCTTAACTGACTGCCCCACCCAGGTGCCCTGGAGGACTGAACATTGTAAAAATGGTCAGTTCTCCTTAAACTGACTCATGGATTTAGTGTGATTCTAATAATATCATTAAAAAAAAAATGAAATCAAAAAAATGTTTCTTTCTTCCTTCCTTCCTTCCTCAGCTTAAATGATGTGTATGTCTTTCAGTGAGTATGTTTCCTTAAATGTACTTAGATGATCTAAAGTGGGATGTTTTCAACATTACTGCTATAATGCAATTTAAGTAATTTAAATTTAAACAATACAAACATAAAACTAGCGTAAAAACCCAAAAAACAAAATCAGTACAATAAAAATTTAATGAGGAGGTGAACATTTATCATAACTAAGTGCTTTAAATATTCCATATAGAGTGTGGAAGGAAAAGGGCAAAACATTTTGTTATCCTTTTATCTTGCTGCATGGTCATGACCAGTGTTGGGAAGATAAGAAAGCAGGTGACGGGTAGTGAGAATTGGTTTTTGATTTGTGGCTTTTGGGGTTGCCTTTCTTGGCATGCTGTATTTTGTTATAACTATTTCTGAGCTCTGAGATTTGCAGTGTTAATTTTTTTCTTGTTTTTTCCTCTACTGACAGACTTAATACCTGGGTTTGTAGCTATTGCATACTTTATACTTCCAAGCCTGGGTAGTATCAGTGGCTTTACTTTGGTGAGGCCAGTAAAGGAACCCTTGTGTAGCACCTGGCTTTATAGAAAGTTTATATTCATTTTGCCAATACTGGACTACAGAAAGGGATGGGGCCTTGGGAATAGAGTAATATTTGGGCTAGAGCTTGGGCTTTTGCTAAAAAAATAGCAAAGAGATAGCAACATCTAATATCTTAATCATCCATTTACTTCAAACTTTGTTTAGCCCCTAGTATTTATCATGTATGCTTTAGGAATGAAACAGCTCTGTGTTTCTACCCTTCAGATGCTGAGTAATAAATAATTTTGGTGCAGTATGGTAAATGTATTCATAGTTTTTTAGGAGCCAGGAAGAGGTGGTAGGAAACTTACTGAAGCATGTTTTAAATCCCTGGTGATATAAAACTTTGTTATAAGCTCTAAATCAAGAAGATCACAAAGTCATGGTATTCTTTCATCCATATCTTTTAGTAACTTGTGCCATATGGTATGGTTAAGGAATATTACAATAAACCTATTTCTTTAAAGTCCATATTTTTGTTATGATGAATGATGAGATCTACCATATGACTGAATTGAAGATATCTTTTATATATGACCACTGGTGCTAATTCTTCTGTTTTTGTGGTATTGTTGCTACTTTTCCCAGAATGCATGGCTTGTTTTAGTTCATTCATCTCTAATTACCAAGGTAGAAATAAGTTTCCCTTATTTATACTTCTAAATATACATGTACATTACAAAAAGAACAAAATTGTCAAGTGAAAACTCTCAGTATAAAAGTCAATAAAAAATTAAATATACCTTCTTATATACAGCAGTCTTTTGTGTTATATTTGGCTTTTATATACTATGTATTAACTTTTCTCCTTTGAGCATAAACTTAGTTTCCTTGCACAAAATCAGTTTGTTCCAGTTTATTCTTATTATGCTGAACTGAACAGCTTGAACAGTAGGAAGTCTTTCAGGTTGGCTTTTTGACTTTTTCTCTTCCCCTTACGTTCTTGAAAACTTGGTAACAGTGGGGTGTTCTAGATAAATTCTGATTTTCTTCCGCCCCAATTCACCTATCTAAATACCTTCCAAGGAATTGTGGTACCTTCTAGTGGTAAATAGTTTATAAGAAAAAGCCTCCTAGGGACTGTGGTTGCATGTAAGAGCTGATTTTTGGGCAGAGTACTGCTGCTAATGTTGGATCACTTTTAATAGTTTACAGAAGTGTAAATTGTTCATTTTTAAATGTGTGAATGTACTTTGATCTTTGCATTATAACATATCATGTTGTTGTTACCGGCTATTTTTGGGGGTGTGGTTTCATTGATTCCCAAAGAAAGGCCTTATCCTGTATTCATATAAGTTATTTTAAATAATGATAAGTTTGAATCCTACTGCATTGTATCTAACATCATGTTGAAAATAATGCTGTTAGAGATAAAAGTATAATTTACTTTTTCTCCATAATTAAGGAATATAGCTATATTAATTTGACATTAATCTGATAGGGCAAAATCTTTAAAATAAAGATGGTATAGCATGAATGAGATTTTCTTTTTTTTTTTAAGATTTTATTTATTTGACAGAGAGAGCACAGCAGAGGCAGGCAGAGGGAGAAGCAGGCTCCCCGCCGAGCAAGGAGCCCGATGTGGGACTCGATCCCAGCACCCTGGGATCATGACCAGGGACGAAGGCAGCCGCTTAACCGACTGAGCCACTCAGGCGTCCCTGAATGAGATTTTCTTAAGCCATAATGTTGGAAAAACTCATTCTTGCTGAGGTTTTTAAAATTAACCCAAAATTAATTAAGACACCTGAAAATTACTTAGCTTATTTAGAGTAGTTAATAACCTAGGTCTTGAAGCAGGCAAAATGCTTTGTTAGTTCAGATGTGGGAATCAGGATTTTCCAGCATGTTGCTGCATGCTTAAGAGCAAGAACAGCATGTAAATGCTTCTTTAAGCAAAGTAGCATTATTCTTGCCATGTTTAGGTGTACTAAGATACTCTGTAGGTAAGCTTATTTTGAAGAGGTAAACCTTTTATTATTCTGATATGTATGTAGGTCAACTTTTGGGTGAAGAAGTAAACACATAAATATTCTCTTTAGTTAGCTGTCATAGAGTCCTAGATCTCTAGAACTGAGAGGAACCCTAGAATTTACCTTAGCTTTTTTTTTTTTTAATAGAAAAGGGAAATTAATGGTCAAAGGAGTAAAAATGCAGTTTGTTCAGTTTTTAATGTTTTCCTAATGATTCGAAGCAACTGTTATAAAAAACTAGTCTTGTTATTTTGTAAATATTTACTATAGTGATTTCTTAGAAAACTTGCCTAGGTGCTATCTATATTCCTGGTACTAAACCTTGAATTCGTTGAAACATAATTTAACATATTTTCTGTTTTATAACACTGTCTTTGTGCATTTGAGATTTCCTTTTTTCTTAGGAAAAAAGGCTGCATGTCTCTTGATATGTTTGCCACTGCTATATTCTTAAAGAAAACTAACTTCTACTTGAGTAAAGTCAGTGTTTAATAGTACTTCCCCAAATACATTATCCAGAGCTTAAGTAATTAAAATCCTGTTTGTGGTATGTTATTTCTTTGGGTATGGCATGAAATTAATACTGTATTTTTCTTTTTTTCATCATTTTCTCCCCATTGCTTAAGAGTTCTTGAAGCCAGCATAGCAGAAAATAAAGCATGTTTAAAGAGAACACCTACGGAAGTTTGGAGGGATTCTCGAAACCCTTATGATAGAAAAAGGCAAGACAAAGCTCCTGTGGGACTGAAGAATGTTGGCAATACTTGCTGGTTTAGTGCTGTTATTCAGGTAAGGATCTTCACACAGGTCTTAACTTGGTGGGTATGATAGCAATGGAAAGTGGATTGGGGTTATGTTTCTTTTAAATCGTGTACTTTAAACATAAATGCAGGCAAGGTTTTAATATGCCCTTCTGTCTAATGAACTCATTTGTGGACTGTAGGACTCCTCACTTCTCCCTTATCCTTACCCCCAGTATGGAGTTTTGACAGTAGAGCACTGCCTATGCCTTTCACTTATTTCAAATTAATCTCTGCTCCCTCCCTGTTAGGAATTGTTATCAGAGTGGAAAGGGTGAAAAACGTTTTTTGTGTGTAATTCTCTGCAAATTTTGAGGAGATAACCAAGATATGAAACCCGATCTGTTTTCGTTGTTGTTGTTAATCAAATCAGGTTTATTGTATATAATGGAAAATGTTATTCATAGAATTATAGTCATTTAAATACTCTTCTTAATATAAGGAGGTATTTTGTTTGAGGAGGGTATAGATTGACGTAATTCTCAATGCATATGTGAGAATGATGTAAAGAATAAATACTAATAGTTAAAAGTAACACTTTTTTTTTTTTTAACTTAGAAGACCCTTATGAAATGTTTCTTGAGATCCTTATTCTAAAGTGAAGAATTTCTGTATGCATAGTTATGCATCTTCTTAATGTGGACTAGATTTCTTTCTTGTTTTTTAGTTCTTCTTTTATGAGATATGACTATTATTATTTTTTACTATTTTTAGTTCTTTACCATTTTCAGTTAGACATTGATAATGTTATCCATCAGATTATAAAACATTGAATTAAATAATTTCCTTAAAACAATCTATGAATAATTAATTTTTATTACCCTTTAAAAATATTTTGTTTAATTTTCCTAATGCAGTTGAATTGTATCTTACTATTTAGTATTCCTGATGAGTACTATTTAAATCATTTTGTATGCCATTTCTTTTTATATTCAAAACATCTCTTCATTCTGTAGCTTTCCAAGCCAGTATGTATGATGGCATAAACTTCTTTGTGATAGTAAAGCAGCTAACTCTGGTTATTTAGTTCATTTTCTTTAAGATTGTTAATTGTGTTCTCTAGGTGATTAATCTGTAGTTTTAACTTTTTTCCTACTTCAGTGTTACAATTTCCAACTTCCCCCCACTTTTTTGCGTGGCACGTCATACCATACAATTTGATTAACTTTGGTTTTCTAGATTTATGTCTCACTCTTTAATATTCTTTGGCATATACTAGTTAGCGATATGCTATACTGTTTGTTTTTCAGGCTATTAAAATGTTAAGGAATACTTGAATTATTATAAATCTATAATAATACCTTTGTTCCTATCCTTGATTAATTATTAATGAATATTTAGATATTCATAATATCTAAAATTTTATTAGTTTTTGTCTTGCTTCACTTTATTTGCACTGTAAGAGTTTTTACATTTATTGTCCAATTTAAATTTTATAATTTAGACATCGTTTAAAAGTATGAAGCACAGTTTTAAGGCTGTGATATGAGTCTTTATGAATACACTTTGCTGCCTGTATTTGGACAAGTAGGTGCTATCTCTACACTATAATGGCCAATTAGTGAGGCTCCTTCATTAGAAGCCTCTTTCAGAAACCTGTTAGAAGAAAGTACTTAAAAATAGTCAGTATTTGTTAGTTAGAATAGGTGCCTTTTATTTCTCTACACCATGTTGTAAGAAAGGCCTGTTTGAAATGATAACTAAATTCATACTAACAGAAATGGGGATAACCACTTTTTGTTTTCATAGGATAAACTTCTTTCAGTATCTTAGTTCAAATTTGAAACAGTGGTACATCTATTTCTACTCTAAGTGGTGTTTGCTGATCTTAGCTTTTGTTTTACTTTTCAAATTTTTGGTTTTTTTGGTGGGGAGGAGAATGGGCTGGAAAAAATTGCTTGTCCTATTTAAAAATTGAAGTAATTTTTACTGATTTCTAAATTTTTCCTTAAATTACTGGCTGTTTAACTGGTAGCATCCTAAAATAGGCTAGTATAGGGTTCTTGGGATTATTGTTAATAATATATTTTTTAATTCTTTTTGGAGAAATCTGGATACCTAGGAGAAGTGACCTAGCCTTGAAAAGTTTGGGTTATAATGAAGTATTAGATCATTGGCTTTAGGTGTGTGGAAATATATTATAAACTTCAGGTTTTGGAAAAGTGTGGATGGGAAGAAGAATTTGTCAAAAGATCACTTCAGGTTTTTTTTTTTTCCTTACTGTAATTTTACTGTATTCTATTTAAGTAACTTTTCATTTTCATCTCTAGTAATTGAAATCTTTTATTTTTTTCATTTTGTGACATTATTGTTTAATTCCACAGATACCATCTGAGATGTAAAAGTTTATCATCATAAATGGAATTTTTCACCTATGAAAGAAAAGTGGGGCAGGAAATCTCTGTTAGTGTTGGAAGTTTCTTATTGTATTTTCCCAAGTGAATTGGAACTTGTTCAAACTATGATGTAAATGTACTATAAGGTTTCAATTACAAAATTTTCTCAGGGATGGAATTTACTTAGTTGGCAGGACTAGTGTGAAACAATTGGGACTTCTTTTCCTTGTAAGTATATCTGCCAATTATAGAAATTTCCTTGGATAATAAACCTCTAACTGCAAAATAGGTAACAGGGATAGGCTACAGAGGGTACAGCTTTATACTTGTCTTTTTAGGTACTGGGACCAATATTTTGGGAGAAAAGGGACACAGTATCAGAAAGGGACTATAAATAGGGAGAAGATGGGACAGAGGATGGCTTAAATAATCTTGTGGATGGTAGCAATATTAGCCTGACTGTTCTAGTTTGAGCATTAACCCCTTAGCTTGTCAGGAGTATTTTTATCCTGGAACTTACACCTAGAAAGGACTAATGGGGGCTGCTTTTTCTCCACTAGGGTATCAGTGAATGAGGTAGCTACTTAGAAGCATACTCCTCTCTTGCTAGTTTGGGGTGTAATTTATGGATTCTCATGATGACCCTTGGTACCTTTCTCATTTGGATGCCTCTGAGATGCTCAGAAGTAAGGTGTTCATCCTTCTCAGTTTGCCTTGTACAGCTCCAGTTTACTTCTTTTGTAGATCTACTGGTGCCTCTTATTAAGTCTTAAAGCTCTCTTTCAGAATTAAAAGAATTGTGAGTTGGAAGATAAAGGATATGGTCGGTCACCTTACTCATAAGTCATGTAACTCCGGTTTGACTAAAATATGAGCATCCTGAAGGCAGAGAACACATCTTCTAGGTTATTGTTTTATATCAGTATAGAATACAGTGTTTGACACATTGGAAAAAGTAGGATATATTATTTATGGTGGAATTGAAGACTTAAGATGCTTTTATCACTCTAATGATGAATGGGATTGAGAAGATGGTGCAATTTTTCAAAAAATGTTAGGATATCATTTAACATGTTTATTCACATTGTTTGCTCTTAAATCTTTAATTTTCATAAAAAATTTAAGTACCTGGTTCAAAGAGAAAATAAAAAATTCCATAGCAATAAAAGGCTTATGATGAAAAACAGTAGTAATCTGCCCCAAACCTCCCTACTTCACAGTCCTGCTTCTTAATAACAACTACAACCAGTTCTAGCTGTTTTTCCTTTTATCTTCATTTTTCTAAATGACATGCCTTCCTGATGAGATAAATGGGGATTTAGCTGTCTCATTTCACATACCTAGAATTGCCTTTTCTTTCATTCCCAACATAGTTATAGCGTAAGTTTAAAATAGTCAGTAGTCAGTGTTTACATTTTTCTATGACTTTGTAAACATTACAGTGATTTACTGGGAGTAGCCCTTTGTAATCCTTTGTTTTTTTGGTGTTGTCAGGAAGACACCTTTTTTTTCTTTCTATTTTGTATATACTTATTCTTAAAGTTTTGTAAATACTCTTAACATCTCTGTTGTGGTCTTAATGATATGTTCTGTATTTGTAAACATATTAGCTCTATTTCTTTCTTTCTTTTTTTTTAAATTTGTTTCCCTTTACCACGGAAGGTTTCTCTGTCTCAAGTCCAAGCTGGATTCCTATTCTTTGTGTTTTAAGCATGATTGCTGGCTTTCCAAAGCAGGCCTAAGGGAAAGGAGATTGTGGAAGGGTCGATTGGGGATCACTTTGCAGGGTTTTTACTTAATCCTCCCATTTGTAGCCCTGAATCTTATTCCCTCTCACACACTATGACTGATTTTTCTGAACCCAAGTCAGTTTAGTTCAATTATATCCAAAGACTAAATATCCTGTATCCCACAGAAGGAGGTGGTATTTGTCTGACCTTTCTGTATCTGGGAAGGACATGGGGATTTAACTGCTCTGTATACAGACTTTTATCTTTTAATCATGCCATCTGTTTTCAGTCCCTACCTTACCTTGAACTTTAGTGATACTATTCCTTTTTTTTTTTTTTAATCCACCAAGGAGAATTGATCTTGCTTCTCCTCAGTGTCTTCATTATAGACAGTTTATATCCCTTTGCTCTCTTGTCATCACTCTTTGTCTTCCACAAGTTATTTGAAATCTCATCTCTCATAGCTTTCTGTTATTAGCAAGAGTTTAACCAAATTCCATTTTACCAAGTGCTCTTCAAATATACCTTTTAGCTTTGGACTGAGTGAAAGGATACTTGTTTTCAGGGTGCATCAATCACAAACACAATTTAGGCAGTGGTGACAATTACCCTTTCCCATCTTTCTTGAAGAAATATGTTGACCAATACTATTATGACTGTGATTGAGGATACAGTGTTAGTGACTTAAAAACATTAATTTCCATGATTCATTGTAATGGTCACAAGTTCTACTTTGGGTAATAGCTTGTTAGGTTGTTTTAGACTGTCTACCTGGTGGTATTTTGTTGGAATCTAACCCAACCAAACCAAAACAACAACAACAAATCAACTTTTGAAGACTATATCACATAACACTAAAGCAGTGTGGGATTTTGAGGCTAAGCTCTGAGAAAACTGGATTTTTAGAATAAGCTTCATTTGTTGGGTTGATTTTTATCCTTGAGTAATTCCAGAAGTGGCTGCTGAGTGGCTGGGAAGGTAAGCAAAGTTTTGTACAGACTTGGAGTGTTAGTAAACACTTTTGTTAAATTCGAGAGGGCTAGAACCTTGGATTAATGAGAACTGAAAATAGGCCAGGCTTCATAGTTTTTGAATCCCAGTGCATCTCAGAATTGTTTGGTTTAAGTTGATCTGGGATTGCAAATGGCCCAGTTTTGCTGCCTGCCAGAAGGAAATGTAAATTCTTGTAGAAGGTACTATTATCTAGAACTTAGAATTTTCTCTACTTTTCACATAAAAATAAATGTTTAGCACTCAAATCAGTCATAATCATACTAGGAAATAAGGTATATCCAAAAATTAAGATAAAATAACCAGCAGTATGAAACCTGAAAATTGGATTGTTTATAATATCTATTAATATGACCAAGGAATTAAAAGCAAGATTGAGAATTTGAGTAGAAAAGTAAACTATTAAAAAAAAGCAAAATAGAGATTTTAGAACTGAAAAATAAAGTTAAGAAATTAATGGATGACTTTAGCAGTGTATTTGACACAATTGAAGAGAGAATTAGTCAACTGGACAATTGGTCTGAAGAACATTTTCACACTAAAGCCATGAAATACAGATAAGAGCATATAAGAGATATTTTGGGCATGATGAATAGTTCTAACATAGTGTATTTATGGTTCCAGAGGGAGAGTAAAAAGGGAACAGGGCAAAAAAAATAATTGAAGATATGACTGAGAATATTCCAAATTTATTAAATGAGATCAAGCCACAGATTCTGGAAGCAGTAGGAATCGAGTAGCATAAATATAAAGAATACTGTACCAAGGCACATCTTAATAAAATGGAAGAAACTATAGACAAAGAGAAAATCCTAAAAAAGTAGCGAGGTGGGAAAGATGTACAGGCATACCTTGGAGATACATGGGTTTTGTTCCATACCATCACAATAAAGTGAGTATCTTAACAAAATGAGGCAAATGAATTTTTTGGTTTCTCAGTGCATATAAAAGTTATGTTTATGCTATTCGGTATATAGTAACATTATATTTAAAAAAACAATGTACATATCTTAAATAAAAAATAATTTATTGCTAAAAATGCAGTTTTCAGTGGGTCATAATCTTTTTGGTGGTGGAGGGTCTTATTTCAATATTGATGGCTACTAATTGACAAGGGTGGTGGGTGCTGAAGGTTAGGGTGGCTGTGGCAATTTCTTAAGATAAGATGGCAGTGAAGTTTGCCACATCAGTTGAATCTTCCTTTCACTTGAACCCCTAGGGGCCCTTGTAGGGTTGCTAATTGGCCTAATTTCAGTATTGTTGTGTCCCAAGAAATAGCGAGGCCTGAGGAGAGGGAGAGAGATAGAGGAATGGACAGTTAGTGGGGCAATCAGAACACCTACAACATTATTGATTAAGTTTGCACATGCCCCAAAACAATTACATTAGTAATATCAAAGATCACTGATCATCGGTCACCATGACAAATAAAATAATAGTGAAAAATTTTTAAATATTGTAAGAATTACCAAAATGTGACACAGAGACACAAATGAATAAGTGCTATTGGAAAAATGGTGCTGGTAGACGTGCTTGACATAGGGTTGCCATAAAACTTCAATTTATAGGAAACACCGTATCTGCAAGACACATTAAAGGGAAGCACAGTAAAACAAGGTATGCCTGTATCACCTCTATAAAGAAGCAGAACTAGACTGACAGCTAACTTGTCAATAGAAATTCTGTCATTAAAGTGCTAGAAAAAATAACTGGCTGTCTAGAATTCTATAACCAGCAAAAATCTTACAAAAAATGAAGAAAAACAATTTTCACTCTAACAGAAGTGAAAATAATTCATCACCAGTAGGCCCACACCAGCAGAAATTCTAATTGTTCAGGAAGGTATTCAGGAAGAAGGAAAATGTTCCCCAATGGGAGCTTAGAGCAGAGAAATGGGATTGGGATTATCCTATTTTGTCATTATTCTCTTTCCTATTTAAATTTCTCCTAAAAACAGTCCATACTTGTTCCCTTTATATCCCATTTCTTCACTACCCATTGCTTGCTCTTCTTCCTCTACCATTCTGCTGAAAAGGTGACTTCCCAATTGCCAAATCCAAAGGTTAGTTTTTTGCCCTTTATTGGATTTGGCAACATTTGAGAGTATAGATGGCCCCAAATTTATCATGGTTCAACTTAGATTTTTTATGGTGGTGCAAAAGTAGTGTGTATTCAGTAGAAACTTTACCTTGAATTTTGATCATTACCTGGGCTAACAATATGCGGTACAATACTCTGGTGATGCGGGCTCCTACTCAGCCACATGGTCATGAGGGTAAACAACTGATAGACTTACAACCATTTTGTACCCATACAACCATTCTCTTTTTCACTTTCAGTATAGTAGTTAATAAATTACAGGAGATATTCAATATTTTTGTTATAAAGTAGGCTTTGTATTAGATAATTTTGCCCACCTTTACGCTAATGTGAGTGTTCAGAGCACTTTTGGGCTGGGCTAGGCTAAGCTATGATGTTTGGTCGGCTAGGTGTATAAAATGCATTTTCAACTTAGTGATATTTTATTTTATTTTTTTAAGGATTTTATTTGTTTATTTGACACAGAGAGACAGCAAGAGAGGGAACACAAGAAGGGGGAGTGGGAGAGGGAGAAGCAGGCTTCCCCCCGAGCAGGGAGCCTGATGCAGGGCTCCATCCCAGGACCCTGGGATCATGACCTGAGCCAAAGGCAGATGCTTAACGACTGAACCACCCAGGCGCCCTCAACTTAATGATATTTTAATCTTAGGGTGGGTTGATCTAGATGTAACACCATCGTAAATCAGGAAGATCTGAATTGCTAATCTTGCCCTTCTTGAAATTATCCATTGATTTGTTGATGTACTTCAGAGTTTTCTGTGGTACTTTATATCTTTGTTGAGAGGCTTCATAGGTATTTTTTAAAGTTCCACAATTACTCTGATACACAGCTGTGTTTGAAAGCACATGCTTCTCGAATCCTTTTTCTTTTTGATTACATACTCTTCACTTTCTATGCTATTCTTATTTTGTCAGAGACTCAATGTTTTATTTTCTGCTGCCTGTCTCCCTTGAGGTCTGCATGTAGTGGGTGCTCCATAAATATTTATTAAATGACTGAATAAATGAATTATCTCATGTGTTCATATTTAATAAAGAAATACTTGTGGATTCCAAGATAACCAAAATATTTTCCTATAGTTTCCGTTACAGCTTTGATTTTTCCTCTTGTATTTAGGTCTTTAAACCACATCCATATCTATATATATCTATATCTGATTCTTTTTCTTTATATGTAGTGGGCCAGTTTTCCCAACACCCAGCTCCTAAACAAAACCTTATTTTATCATTGATTTGTGGTGCTACCTTTATCTTCTATCACGTTGGCTCACACAGCTTTGCTAAGACCTCGTACATTATTGCCTCCTGTACAGTGATTTTCAAGGGTAGTAAACTGTGACTCCCAGAAGGGAATATTTTTTATATTGTAAAGCACTTAACACATATATGTGTATGTAAAATATGTACAATGAAAACTTTGCAAACAATATTCTGTGGTGCGTTTACTATGTATGACATGTTTTAATATTTTCAGTTGTATTTTATTTCATTTTTTTAGACAAATATTCACCATGATGATAATGTGTTACAGGCAATAGTTTAAAAAATAGTTCTAGGAAGCCTTTCCGTGGGTGGCTTTCATATGCTCTCACACTCTGTGAGATCAGTATTATTGTATGTTGGAGTCAAATTTCTATTGTTAAAATATCTGTGTGCTTTCTAGGCTGTGTGTCTCCTTGAGCATAGAGGTAATAAGTAATTTCTTTATGTCTCTGTCACCTAGCGACTGGCCCATAAATTTATTTGTACTATATTTTGGTAGAATTGATACCTCAAGATAACTCAGTGAACATAATACATCTAAAAAGTTCTAGACTTTGCATTTGTGAACCTTTTATTTTGAGGAAACTGCTTATTAAGCACCTAAAGAAAGACGGCTTTTAATAATATGATATATAGTAGGTTTTTTGAATTGTCCACATATAATTTTCTGCTTTCCACTACAATAAATATTGTTAATGATCAAGAACAGTGTGTCAGTATATAAGAAATTTGACATTTTCTCTAGGAGAAAATAGGCCTTGTGCTAGTGGTAACAATCCTGTGTATAAGTAGTATAGTCAAAAATAAATCTCTGAGACCAGTCATATTTTTATAGTTCTGTTAATAGAATTTTCCCTTAGGTTATCTTAAATTGTTGTTCTTTTTCAGTCATTATTCAATCTTTTGGAATTTAGAAGATTAGTTCTGAATTACAAGCCTCCGTCAAATGCTCAAGATTTACCCCGAAATCAAAAGGTAAAATTATGAAAGATTTTTAAGCATCGTGTATATATATATATACACATATATACATATATACATATATGTATATATGTGTATATATATAGGTCATCCTATTCTTTTATCTGTGCTTGGTTTTGGGGCAGTTTGTCTCATCAAATCTGGAACTGTTAAATTTGAATATCAACCCATTAATTTCGGTTACTATAGTAACTTTCTGTTCTTCATCAGTGTAATATAAATACGAATTTTTCTTCACACGTGTGTCAGTAATATGCCAATTTTTTGTGTCACTTTAGTAATTGCTTTTTCTTTTTTTTTGTACTGTCAAATTTCAGTAAACTTTATAGGTTTCAATTTATAATTCAAGGTCTTTCTTCAGTTGCCTCCTGAAAAATTGGGTGGGAATAAAAATTTCTTTCAACTGTTTGTGTAGATGAGCCTTTTAAAAGATTAGTGTTGCACTGGCTGTCTTTGCAGTGCAAATCTGTAACTTCTATTTTGTAAGTTAATACTGTTAGGCAATATAATGTGACAGAGCACACAGATAATCAGGGCTAGATTGCCTGGGTATTCTGGCTGTGGACCTAGGGCTTGACCTGCCTGTTTTGTTTCCTTATCTGAAAGGTGTAAATAATAATAGTGATTATTTTATAGGGTTGTGAGAATTAAATGAGATAAAACATACAAAGGGCTTAGAAGTGCCTAGTACATAGTAAGTGCCTCAGATGATGTTAGTTACTGTATTCATATTAGCTTTTCAAGGATAGGACTGATGCAGAAATGTATACTTAATGGAAAAAGTTAATTATGGAGGTGATGTACGTGAATGTTTGGGGCTCTAGGGATCTTGTCATAAAGAAATTGTAGCCCTAAAGGGGACTGGTTGCACAAAGAAGTTCAAGTTTTAGGTTTCAATAAAGTGTTGAACTTTGTGTGACTTACTGTATTAATGATACATAATTAAATCATGTTTTTCTCTTAATGTGTAATTTGAAAACCACTTGTTCTGCAAACATGAAACATTTATAATGCAAGCTAGTGGGAATATAACAATTTATAGCTTGCTTTTCAGGCTATAATCTTTGAGCTATAAAGTATCAGGCTGGTAAACAAGCCATTTTCAGAAGGGAATCCAGATCACTTGACAACCCCACAGACCTCCAGAGAAATTAAGCAAAACCCCTTCACTCATTACAGCTTTGCCGTGAAACTTTTTGGACTATTGATTCTCTTTATTGCAACTTGTTTAGTAATCACTGTTCTCTCTTCTGGTATCTCAGTTGAAGTAGATTTATAATTTACATGACATTATTTGGAAATATTGCTTCCAATTAGGTATTCATAGTATCTTGACCTTTTCTTTTTTGTTTCTGGATTTTAGTGCTTTACAGAGTTAATTTATTTTATTCTTCAAAACATTGAGTAAGACCAAGTCAGTTTTATAATCCTATTTAAAAAACAATTGTGATATCCATGCTTATGTATCAGAGCTGGTTTTAAAATTGTTCAGCTGAGTACTAGGGAAATACATAAATCCAATCTTCAGCACCTTTCTAGAGAAATTTGTTTTCTTGCAATGGAAGGGGCAGCATGTCCAGGGGTCTCTTCAGGTTAAGGAGTTAACAGGATCTCTACTTCCATTCTGAAAAGGACACTTATTTAGAAGAATTCTGTGCAATTTTATAAAAAATGGTTCCACAAGTGAGGTTATTTAATCTGGCATGGGGATATCAATACATACTATAACTTGACATTTCTGAAGCAAACATGTGTGACTTAGAGATAGTTATCAGCAAAACTGATTGGTGCTACATTCAACTGAGGTGATAAAAGACAGGTTTTTAAAAAGGTGTCAGTGTGTCTTCTTGCCACTTATTATTTAATAGTGAATTTATATCCAACTTATGTAATGTTTACTGCAACACTGAGTTTGAAAAGTAATGTGCTAAGATACAGAATACCCTTGGGGATCACTTTGGTCAGATCACAGAGATGTCATTTGCATGCATTGCTAATCAGGATTTTTTTTAGGTTATTTTTTATCAGCAGGTAAATCAGTCATAAATATTACATACATATTGAGTTAGAGAAAGAGATGTAGTTTTTGAAGTCAGTTTGTATTTTAGGTAGACTTGGTTATTCTAGAAGTTGAAACTAATTTTATACATAAATACTTATTGTACTGTTTGTAATTTTAATGTCTAGGAGAATTGTGAGGTTATTAGAAATTTAAAGATGGATTCTTACTGTAAACACCTCATCCCTCCCCACTCCCACACATAGTGTCTTTTGGCTTAAACAGTCACAAACTGATAACAAAACATGTTAAATGTTGAGAAAACAAAGATGCATAAATTCATAATAGAGCTAATCTCCATATAAATAGCTAAAACCTTATTACTCATAGGTTATATTAATTAAAGTCTTGATTTCAGAGCAAATATTTCCAAATAAACAATATTTCCATACTTTCCACTCCTCAGAGATGAGAAGCATTTGAAAAGGGAAAGTGTTTAGTTAAATACCAATGAGCAAATACCTGAAGGAGTTTTGAATTTTACAAATAACAGAGGCATTCTGGAATTTCTGTCTTTAGCTATGAATAAAGTAACAAGTTTGGGTATATAAGTTTCAGTAAATCTTAAAGGATTCAAAGCATACAAAGTATGTTTTCTGACCACAGTGGAATTAGGTGGAATTTGACAACAGAAAGATAATTAGAAAATCCCCCTGATAGTAGGGAAATTAAGTAATACACCTTTAAGTAACCCAGGGGACAAAGAACAAATCAGATGGGAAATTTTAGAATATTTTAAACAATAAAAATTAAAATATGACATACCAGAATTAGAGGGATGCAGCTAAGGCAGTGGTTAGTGGAAAATACACGAACTAAACACATTAGAAGATAGTTTCAAATTTATGACATCATTTTGCACATCAAGAAATTAGGAAAAAAAGCACTTTAATATTTGAAAGTAAAGGAAAGAAAATAATAAAGAGCTAAGTCATTGAAATAGAAATGAGAAAGACAGTGGAGAAAATTAATGGAACCAAAAGCTGCTTCTAAAGATCAGTAAATTAATGAGTTTCTAGGTAGACTGAGCAAGAAAAAAGAGGGAATAAACAAATTAGCAAAATAATGAATCAGAGAGAGGGATATCACTACATATTCTCTAGACAATAAAAGAGAATAATGGAATATTATAAACACAATATCCTTACATTACATTAAAAATGAATTTTTAGTTAAGAACCTACTCAGCAAAAAAAAAAAAATTCAACAGTGAAGTAGTTCACTGGTAAATTATACTAAACATTAAGGAAGAAATAATACTAATTCTTTACATGTTTTTCAAGAAAACTGAAGAAAAGATAAAACTTCCCGATTCTTTCTATGAGCCCAGCATTATTACCCTGAAACCAAAATAGAAAAAAGATGTTTCAAGAAAAGAAAACTAAAAACCAGTATTCCTCATGAATATAGAAGCAAAAAGTTGTAGCAGATTTTTGGCATATTGAATCCTGAAATATCAATGAAGGATGCTACTTCATTGCCAACTGGAAAGGTTTATTTAGAACTGCAGGATTGGTTTAGTGTTCAAAAATCAGTGTCATTCACCATGTTAACAGAGTAAAGAAGAAAAACCATATGATCATCTAAGTAGATAAAGAAGAGAATTTGAGGCGCCTGGGTGGCTCGTTAAGCTTCTGCCTTCAGCTCAGGTCATGATCCCAGGGTCCTGGGATCGAGCCCCGCATCAGGCTCCCTGCTCCACGGGAAGCCTGCTTCTCCCTCTCCCACTCCCCCTGCTTGTGTTCCTCTCTCGCTGTGTCTCTCTGTCAAATAAATAAATAAAATCTTAAAAAAAAAAAAATTGACAAAAACAAGTGTATCTAAAATCTCACAAACTAGAAATTGAAAGTTTTCTGATCCTGATAAAGATTGTTTATGAAAAGCCTACATACAACTAGTATAACACTTAATGGTGAAAGACTGAATGCTTTGCCCCAAAGATTGGGAATAAGGAAGGATGTAATCCTTCACCACTGCTGTTAACCAGTAGCCTAGAGTTCTTAATCAGTGTTATAAAGCAAGAAAAAGAAATAAACATGAAGATTGGAAAGGGAAGAAAAAAGCTTTCTTTTTGTGTATATGACTTGATTGTCTGTGGAAAATCCTAAGTACTAAATAAATAAGTAAGTAAATAAATAAATAAAGATAGAACCAAGAAATGAATTCAGCAAGGTTACATGATAGGAGGCGAACATGCAAAAATTGACTGTATTTCTAAATACAACACAATGGGAAATCTAATTTAAAAATACTTATGTACAGTAGCATAAAATGTGGACTATTAGGGGTAAAGTTCTATGGAAAATTACAAAATATTGCTGAGAGAAATTAAGGAAGTAGATATGTTCAATGATCAGAGGATTCAATATTGTTATGGTATCAGTTATCCCCAATTTAATTTGTAGATTCAGTGCAATCCCAGCAGACTTTTTTCACAAGAATTGACAAATTGACATAAAATTTATGTGGAGGGGCGCCTGGGTGGCTCAGTCATTAAGCATCTGCCTTCGGCTAAGGTCATGATCCCAGGGTCCTGGGATCGAGCCCTGCGTTGGGCTCCCTGCTCTGCGGGAAGCCTGCTTCTCTGTCTCCCACTCCCTCTGCTTGTGTTCCCTCTCTGGCTGTCTGTCAAATAAATAAAATCTTAAAAAAGTAATAAAATTTATGTGGAAAATCAAAGAATGTAGACTAGCCATATAATTTTAAAAAGAAAGACAGTGTTGGAGGAATCAACTCTCAGGCATTCTTATTGGTGAAAAGATAGTTCTATAGATAAATGGAACAAATAGAGTCCAGAAATAGACCTATATATATAGGGTGAGTTTAATTTTAATTAAAATTGACAAAACAATTCATAGGCAAGGGAAAATCTTTTAAACTAATGGTGTCATAGAAAGATAATCCTCAACCCTTACAGAACATAGTCATTTATTTTTCAAATATATAAAAAAATTAAGAATGGATTATAGATATAAAAGAAAATGAAAATTTAAATTTTTTTAAAAATATTTTATTTATTTGAGAGAGAGAATGAGATAGAGAGAGAGAGCATGAGAGGGGGAGGGTCAGAGAGAGAAGCAGACTCCCCGCCGAGCAGGGAGCCCGAATCGGGACTCGATCCCGGGACTCCAGGATCATGACCTGAGCCAAAGGCAGTCGCTTAACCAACTGAGCCACCCAGGCGCCCCGAAAATTATAAAAATTTTTGAAGAAAAAAAAATTTTAGTGTCTTGGGTTAAAAGATTTCTTAAGTGGGGCTAAACAAGGCTACAAATCATAGAAGAAAGTATTGAGTAATTGGACTTCATCAAAATTAAAAACTTGTAATCTTGGAAAAAAATATACAAAATGAAAAGTTAAGCCACAACGAGGAGAAAATATTAGCAAAATATATATCAGATAAAGGAATTGTGGCTAGAATATAGAACTTGCATAACTCAATAATAAGATAACCTATTACTGTATTGGAAAAAATATTTGAACAGATACTTCACCAAAGAAAGTATGCAGACTGTAAATAACTACAGGAAAAGGTGCTGGACATTATTAGTTACAGGAATATGCAAATTAAAACTAGAGGTGCCGCATTGGACCCACTAGAAGAACTAGTTAAAAACATAATCCATATCCAAATATTGTAGAATGTGGACCTGGAACTCCCATTATGCTTTTGGTGGGAATATAAAATAGTATAACGCTTCTGTAAAAATGGTTTGGTTGTGTCTTAAAGACATCTACATAGAACCTAGGCCCTCTCCAGGTTTTGACTTAAGAGAAATGAAAACTTATGTCTACACAGAGACACTTAAAGTAATATCCACAGCATCCGGAATAGGTCACTTGGTAATAAGTGTGGGACAGCCATATAGTGGAACACCACTGAGCAGCAAAACAGAACGAATCGTCAATGCACACAATCATGTGGGTGAACGTGAAAATAATTCTTCTGTTTTAAGAAACCAGATTAAGTACATAGGGTGTGGTTTGATTTATATAACTTTTATAAAGTGACCATGGTTGCTTTGGGATGATCATGGAGGAGGGGAGTAAGGGTTGAAGAAACTTGTGGGTGTGATGGATAGGTACATTATCTTGACTGTGGTGATGCGTTTACGGATGTTTACATGTCTGAAGTTCATAAAATTGTATATTTTATTATGTGCAGTAATAAATTACATCAATTACAATTTTGCCTTTTGAAATTCAAAATGATTTTCTAGCCACGGAAATTGGCTGAGAGCAAAAATGTTTCATTGTATTACCTATATATTATTATATTACTTTTCCAATATGCTTCTCAGCAGAAATTGAGTTATTTTTCAAAAGTCATTTATTTCATCCTTGAAATGTCTCAAAAAACTGCACTGATGTAGGTGTGGTGATAAAAGAAAGAGAAATTGATTTCAGGAAATTAGGGCTATTTCTGAAAATTATTTTTTGGATTAAAATTCTTTGTGTTTACACTTTTAAAACCCAGTATTTATATAAGGCAATTGTGTTGGAGTATGAAGTACAACAGAAAAATCATAGATTAGCTTTCTTTCATTTAGAACTTTTAAACTTTATCATTGATGGTGGAATTTTTTTTTAAAAGATTTACTTATTTTAGAGAGAGAGCGAGTGCGGGGGTTGGAGGGTGTGAGGGGCAGAGGGAGAGAGGATCTTGAGCAAACTGCCCACTGAGCATGGAGCCCTTCGCAGGGCTTGATCTCAGGACCCTGAGGTCATGACTCAAGCCAAAACCAAGAGTCAGACACTTAACTGACTGAGCCACCCTGGCGCCCTGATGATGGAATTTATTATACTTACATAAAATCCATGTTTTCCATAAATTAATATTTTCATTCAGATAATGCACTTTGTGATTGCTGTAATGGTATATTGTTTTTGGATCGGTTGACAAGTATCTGGAGTCACATGTTTTATTCCTTTACGCCTATTTTTTAGGACTCCTTTTTTTTTTTAATGCATTCTAGGAACAGCTATTTCTATATGGATTATATTATTCTGGACAGCAACTATACACATATACACACCCCTACAGTTTTATGATGTTGAGAAAACTAACCATATACTCAGACATTTTTTTCTAATATTTAAATATATAAGCTTCATCTGTTAAAATTGTTATTGCAAGAGCTAACTATAGTAAGAACTGCTTGTTTGATTTGTTACCATAAATATTTCACTGAGGTATGTGAATTACATTCTTTAAAAAAATTTCCTTCTTGTTTTAAAATAAATTGTTCATGATTGATAATATTGGGCTCTTGGTTTTTCTAGAGGGTTTGGTGAAATCAGATGTTCGTAAGAATTGAATGCCTGCTTTGTGTAGCAGAAAGTTGTGGAAGAAATACAGAAGTTCTTGTGTTTGAGAAGTTTACAGTCTTGTTGAGAAACAAAAGTTGAGATTTCAAAGGAGCACTAGAAGGATGATAGGTTCATTTAATATTAGTATATATTCTAATTACTTATTAGACTAATACTGTGTGATAATTAGGATCATCCCATGACAGTGCCAGTTGGTGATTCATTGCTCAGTGAAAGACATTCATTTTAGTAGATGTGGAGTGTGAAGAAATGAATCATTGACTTGGAGGGGTCTGGGAAAGCTTCATGGAGGAGGAGGGATCTTTGTTTAAATGGGCTTATTGAGGAAAAGTACTTAAACAGTGCCTGGCACCAAGTTAGCACGCACTCAATGTTGGCTGTTGTTACTGCTGTCCACAGCAGCTGGGCCTTGCTGAATGGAAAGGATTATAATAAATAGACTTGAATGAGGAGAGGATGGATATTCTTGGCTGGGTAATAACATGATTAGCTATGAAAATGTGGCATTTGTGCTGAAATTGTGAGCTAAGCCTAGGTCCTCTGCTGTTTTCGTCCTCGACTCCATTGAGTGTCCTAGGTCACAACACTCTTTAATTATGATGTAGGAGTGCTGGACTCCTCCCTAATCAATATTAGTTAAGTTTTTGGTTTATTAAAATGAATATCTGTTTACCAGTAAAGATTTTGTTAATCTTCACTTAAGGGTTTTTTTTCCCCCAATAGGAGCATCGGAATTTGCCTTTTATGCGTGAGCTGCGGTATCTATTTGCACTTCTTATTGGTACTAAAAGGAAATATGTTGATCCATCAAGAGCAGTTGAAATTCTTAAGGACGCTTTCAAATCAAATGACTCCCAGCAGGTAGCCTTTTTTACTTACTTACTTATTAATGTTTGTATTTTATTTAATCTGGTCATACCTTAAGCATTTTTTTCAGACACATGACAATTGAAGATATTGTTATTCCTCTTTATTAAAAATAAGTTGTAGCCATTTAAAACATTGCTTATTTGGAAGATTTGCTTTTAAGTTAAGAAAAAAGTAACAGTGATCTTGGAAAGTGTTAAGATAAATGAAGCTGTAATTTATGTTGTGATAGAAATTAATAAGTGAAAACAGTGGGTAAAATTAGGGATGTTCAAAAATGTTAGTTATAAATCTTCACGAATGTGTGATAAACCCAAGGCCAGTATAGTATACATGCTTTTGGTATGCCTATTTTTGTTGGCATGGTAGTTTCCTTAATTACTTAGAACTCTGAACTACATTAACTGTGTTATTGTTGCTTTTATTTTCCAATCTTTGTGTAGATCTCATGTTGAGAATCTTTACCTTAATTACATCTTCAAAGACCCATATTCTAAATAAGATTACATCTTTAGGTCCCAGGTGGACATATATTTTGGCGGGCCACTATTTAACCCACTACAGTTGGTATGGATGTTTATAACTGAATTTTTGTGCTGAGTTTAGTTGTCTTTAGCTATATGGCTTTGGAACAATTTCCTTAAGCTTCTTAGATCCAAGTTTCAACATTTTAAAGGTGAATGGATTGACCCAGCTGCTCTTTAGAAAACTTATAGCTAGAAAAATATATGATAGTAAATTTGTTTAATACTTGGGGCTATTTTGATAAATAAAGGCAGATTGCTTTACACTGATTGATCCGTCTTTGATGAACCCAGTCTTAGTAGGATTGGTTTATTTTTTTCCTCCCTAGGTTCTGGATGAACCTATTTTCTGTGTTCCACCTCACATTATTGAAAGAATTATGGTAGCTGATGAATATACCTGTCACTGCCTATTCCTGTTTTTCCATGTTAGGCGAACTAGCACTGAAAGAAGGGATGGCCAAGGATGATGTAGGTGCTAGTTCTGAATGGAGAATTCGTTTGAAGGCCATGAGATGGTGGACTTGATAGTCAGGGAGTCAGTGATTGATTAGACTAAACCTGTCCAGGTTAACATATCTTAATAAAAGTGGATGTGGCTTAAAAAGTGTGTAAAAGTTGAATTCAGAAAATGAATTGCTGAAAAACATGTCTTCCTTCTAAGAAGCCAGTAACAGTCTATATAATGAAGAGCTCTTTGGTAATGTGGGTCCTTCATTTTATGAAGATTCATTAGAGAACTCTTTATTTTTAAAAAATCTCATTTGTAAGTTAGAATTTATATATATGTGTGTATATATAATATTGCATATATTATATGTAACATAATAAATTTATATTTATTTTCCCATAGTGAAACCCTGTCACTGTGACTATCAATATAATGCTTATTTTTCTCAGGTACTGATTTTATTCTCTGGTTAGGTTATAAATATTTCTTGTATTTGATCTGAAACATTTCATATGATATTTTTGTGAGGAGTCAGTAATTTTATGTTTGATGTGACTATAAGTTTTATGTTGCAATATTTAGTATTTTTATTAGTAGGCTCAAATATCAACAAGACTTTTTTTTTCTTTCCACAGCAAGATGTGAGTGAGTTTACACACAAATTATTAGATTGGTTAGAAGATGCCTTCCAAATGAAGGCTGAAGAAGAGACGTAAGTTACCATGAAATTTAGTGATGGAGTTTTAGGAGATTGATAAATAATTCATTTTTTTTCTCTTTTATGTATCAGTGTCTATGGAGAAATAGAAAACTGAGAGATGTATGGGAACCCAAACGTTACCTGTATTGAAAAGTTGTTTGAAATTTGTGGCCTAAATGCTGAGTAGCTTTAGATTTCTACTGTAAGATTAGAATCTTGCCAGAAAGATCTAAGAAGCAGCCCCTGAAAGGGCTAATCCCACATGCCCAGGTCTTTTCCTTGGATTCAACGGTCTCTTTTTCATGAGGAAGAATGGGTTAGTGGTGGGGCAAGATACCAGGAGTGTTACTTCTGATGAAGTCCTTTCAGATGGAATCAAAACAACAAGGATATGAAGTTCCTCAGTATTTTCTAGCTTTTTATTTTCTGTCCATCAGGTTGAACCAATAAGACTTTGGTTATTTAAGAAATCTGCATACTTTCAGGATGGTTCTACTCCCATTCCCATGAGGCCACTCTCCTAATATCAACCATTGGTTCCTTTGTGTATCTTTATAAAACACTGGTGGATCATTTACCACTATAGGTTCAGGTGTGATCCAACAAGATGCAGGTAGTAGACCTGCCTAGAAGGTCTTCTACCTAGAAGGCAGGTAGAAATCCAAGGCTGAAAATTCTCTCCCTTCTCTTTTTTCTTATTTTTAAATTACAGCCAGCTTTACTGTTCGGGAAACATCATTATGACAGGTCTGCAGTGAGACTAAATTAAAGTAAAAAATATTCTACTTACACAGTGTTAATAAGAGATACCTCCAAATGTTAATATAGATCTAGACTTCCTCATTTCATTCTCCAATTCTCAGTTGAAAAGTAAGTTCATATATTCCCTTGAGGTTTTTTGTTTTGTTTTTTTTGTTCCTGAGAGAGAGAGTGAGAGCAGGGGGGGACAGAGGGAGAGAGAATCTTAAGCAGGTTCCATGCTCAGCGTCAAGAGTCTGATGCTTTGGGGCCCCTGGGTGGCTCAGTTGGTTAAGTGTCCGACTCTGGATTTCAGCTCAGGTCATGATCTCAGGATCGTGAGATCCAGCTTCTTGTCAGGCTCTGCAGTCAGTGGGAAGGCTGCTTGAGTTCTTACGCTCTGCCCCTCCCCTTGCTCTGTGCTCATGAGTGCTCTCTCTCTCTCTAAAATAAATAAAATCTTTAAAAAAAAAAAAAAGAGTCAGATGCTTAACCAGTTGAGCTTCCCAGGTGCCCCTTCCCTTAATCTTTAAGGTAAGTCCAAAGAAATTTTATATTTGAAAATCAGATTTTTTTTTTGCCTTTGTGGTTGCAGTCTAACAAAAAATAAAAGTCACTTCTGAGTCTCTGAGTTTGTTCATTCTCAGCTATAGGCATGTTATTTCTGTGCCTGCATAGAACCTGCAGCCGGTTCCCTCACTTGGGTGTGTATAGTTCCTTCAGTCCTTCAGATGGTCAGTTTCATGCGCTTGAATTCTAGATTTCAGAGGGTTATTAGGACACACATGATTAACACTGAATGGTCTCTTACCTTGGAAATTGTAGAACTAAAGCAAAACTTCAGCCCTTTAGCTCTCAGTCCAACTATATAATATTCCCGGAACTTTGTGCGGTCCAGAGTCAAGTTGTTGCCAAAGTCTGTAGCAGAAATTTCAGGATATGCTGTAAACAGCAAATCATTGGTTTTAATTCTGCCTGGATGCCTGTCATTGAGGGCTAATTGCTTGCTGACAATTATATGTGAACTTAAACTAAGTTGGGGGAAATCTCTGAAATTAATTATGATGCTATGTTTACAGTGTTTGAGGAAAAAAAATTCTATTTTTGCTAAATTTTGTCTTGGAATGGGGCATTTGAAAGCTGCTTCCTTTTTGGCATGTTTAGAAGTTTATGATGCTGACATCTCTGGTCCTCATCTTCTTTCTTGTCCACCAAAAGTTTTAGTTGCATTTTCCGTATGAGCTTCTTCAGTTTGTGGCTCTGAGTGACTTATTTTTGTGCCACAGTGGTTGTGCTCATTGCCTTTTGCTGTGGAATTGCTTAGGCCTGGGAAACTCTCCTCTTAGGTTAGTTTCTTTCTTTTCTTCAGATTAGCTTCTCTCTTCGTGTTACTTTCATCTGGAAAATCTCCCCATCAGATTCCTGGCATGAATCTGCTGTTGCTGCATATGAAAGCTGAGTCCCAACATCCAGTGAAGAGACACTCTTTCCTCAGCTTTTGCATGTTCTGGGCCTAGAGTATATTTCTTTCTGCCGCATTTCTTTCTGGGTGGCATATGCCAATAAAGTGCACATGCATATATATTTTTTATTCCTTTAGGAAGGTTTGGCTGAATTTTTAAGTTTAACCTGCTTCTTAGCCTCTATCTCATGCAGAGCCAGCCCTGTTTGATGGATGCCTGTCTTTTCTTCCTGTTCTTTTCATTTGTTTTCTGGCCTTTACATTTGTTTTTCTCTAACTTGCTCCTCTGATATTGTCTTGATAGGCTCCTCATAGTGAGAGTTAGTGATTCACTAATGAGAGTTGTCCACCCTGGTCCCTCTCTAGTACAGCTCATGTCCCTTGTATTTTTCCTTAGAGTTCTCATACCAAAAATTCATTCCATGTATTTCCTCAGAGTGTGGACAGTATCTGTATCTTCATCTGTGATAACGGAGTCTTTGAGGTTTTCTCAGTAATTCTTTGAGTGTTTTACCCTGAAATCCCTAGTTCCTCCTCTCAAATCTATCCAGATTTTCTATAAGCACTTCATTTAGTGTATCCTGTCTTCAGTACATGACCCCCAATTGCTTTTTATCTGTAGCCTCAGAAGAGTGCCTAAATCCATGTTCCTTCTGAGGGGGTCATTTTATGCTGATTTTGGAGATACTGCTTATTATTTATTTACTTGTTAATTTTCTTTGGGTTCTAGTCACCTCTTCTGATCTAGTAACTAACAAATTATCTCCCTTTTTTTCTAAAACTGTTTTAAAAGAAGCTAGAACTTTTCCATTCCAGTTCATATGAAATCTTAAGTTTATTTGAAATATGTTCTCCTTGTTCATTTCCCCATCATTTTCTGTTGTTTACTGTTTGTGGAGCTAAAACTGTTTTGTTGTTGTTGTTGTTTTAAAAGATTTTGTCAGAGAGTAAGCGAGCACAAGGCGGGGAGCAGCAGGCAGAGGGAGAAGCAGGCTCCCCGCTGAGCAAGGAGCCCGATGTGGGACTCGATCCCGGGACCCTGGGATCATGACCTGAGCCGAAGGCAGATGCTTAACCCACTGAACCACCCAGGCATCCCACTAAAACTGTTTTTGAATCTCTGTGCTCTCCCTGTATAGAACAGAGCTTTCCAGTTGGTGTACCATGGCTAGCCAGATTATGGATTGTGGAGATATTGATCCTATTTCTGTGATCATGAGAAAATATATATATATATATATATATATATTTTTTTTTTTAAGATTTTATTTATTTATTTGACAGAGAGAGACACAGCGAGAGAGGGAACACAAGCAGGGGGAGTGGGAGAGGGAGAAGCAGGCTTCCCGCGGAGCAGGGAGCCCGATGTGGGGCTGGATCCCAGGACCCTGGGATCATGACCTGAGCCGAAGGCAGACGCTTAACGACTGAGCCACCCAGGCGCCCGAGAAAATATATTTTTTTACCTTAAAGTTCTCTGCATATGATATACCAATGGTATTAAAAAGATCGGGAAGCTCTGACCCAAAGCATTCTAGTTTGCTCTATCAGCTACCCTAGACCTTTGAACTTCCTTGCCAATGTAATTCCCAAGGGTAAGATGTCCCTGATACAAGTTTTCTGTAGTGATTTCTTTTGGCCTTTGATATTTGTGTCAGTCTGTCTTTACTACTGCTTTCATGTAAATGGTGGGTCTCTCTCTTTTTTTTTCTTTTTTTTTTAAGGTTTATTTATTTTAGAGAGAGAGCGGGTGCATGTGCAAGTGAGGAGAGGACCAGAGGGAGAGGAAGAGAATCTCAAGCAGACTCCCCGCTGAGCATGGAGCCCAACGCAGGGCTCGATCTCAGGACCCTGAGATCATGACCTGAGCCAAACCAAGAGTGGATGCTCAACTGACTGAGCCATCCAGGCACCCCTGTAGATCATTTCTATTATAGGAGTCTCGTGTCTTTTTAATTGCTCTTCACTTTTATTCCTTATATTTCTGTTGGCATAACCAGTCTGGGCCCCTGAGATTCACAGTTTAAATGCCAGATGAAGAATAGGACCTCTTAGAGGTTGGAAAGAAGGACAAAGTAAACAATTTCTGGAAGATTCCTACCTGACTCTTTAGGGAATGTCTGTTTACCACAGACCAGTGGAGAGGAGGCTAAAATTCAGGCAGGAAGGTTTGAGAAGAGATTTGGAAAGAAAGTTCAGAATTTATAGAGCCACTCAACATCCAGTTCCTTCTGGCAAAGTCACCAACCTGTTAAGTCATTGCTCTTTACATGTGTGTGGCAGTAAGGGATGTTGATTTTCTACATTAAAATAAGAGGCCATGGAAAGGAGATTTCCACTAATATTTACATCTAAAGATTGATAGATTTTTACATCAAGAGAGACAATCTTTGGATCGTTCCTCTCACCCATGTCAGTCTCAAGTCCTTTTTATTCGCACAGTATAAGATATATAAGGTATGAAATAAATTTTTCCCATAGAGTTAAAATGCCCAAAGAATAAGTATATGTAGTCGGAGAGGATACATTGATTTTGGAGTCCGATTTGTGTTCACTTTGTAGCTTGATTTCTTACCAATGGTGTGAATTTGGGCAAGTGACTTAACCTGCCCTACACCTTTATTATCAGTAAAACAGAAGTAATTGTACTACCTGTTATCAGTCAGAATAGGCTAGATAGTCCAGTGGCAACAACCCCCAAACCTTGCAGGCTTATATCATATTGTTAGATGATGTGTCCTGTGCGTGTGAGCAAGGGGCTCTGCTCGTTCTTTCATTCAGGGCCCTCCGTGACAGACGCTTCCCCTCATCACCCTTTCTGGGGTTACCATGCCAACGAAAGTACACTGGCTCTCAAAGTTTGTACCATACATCACTTGTGCTCACATGTTGTTGGGCAAAGCAAGTCATGTGGTCTGCCTAACTTGAAAGTGAGTGGGAACACCTTATACCCATTAGGATGGCTACTATCAAAAAACCCCAGAAAATTGCAGGTGTTGGCAAGGATGTGAAGAAATTGGAACCCTTGTGCACTACTGATGGGGATGTGAAACATCACGGTGGCTTTTCAAAAGATTAAAAATAGAATTGCTATTTGAAGGAGGGAGTCCTTTCACAGTGTATATGTATATCATATCATCACATTGTATGCTTTAAACTTTGTCACTTATGCCTCATAAAGCTGAGAAAAAGATTAACCATATGATCCAACAAATCCACTGCTGGGGAATATACTAAGAATTGATAGCAGGGTCTTGAGGAGATGTTTGTACACCCATGTTCATAGCAGCATTATTCACAATAGCCAAAGGGTGGAAAGCACCCACTGTCCATGGATGAATAGATAAACAAAATGGGGCATACATACAGTGCAACATCCTTAAAAAAGAAGGAAATTCTGACACATGCTACAACATGGATGCTAAGTGAAATAAGCCAGTCACAAAAAGACAAAACACTGCATGCCACTTACATGATGTGTCAGGAGTTGTAAAACTCAAACAGTGAGTAAGAACAGTGGTTGCCAGGGAGGGAGAAATGTGGAGTTGTTCAGTGAGTGTAGAGTTTCAGTTTTACAAGATGAGAAGACTCCTGGAGATGGGTTGCACAACAATATGAATATACTTAACACTACCCACCAAACACTTAAAAATGGGTGGATGTAAATTTTGTGTTATGTGTATCTTACCACAATTCACATTTTTAAAATTTAAATAAAATTTGAGTGGGAAAGTACATCTTAACCACATATCTGGAAGTAGAGGGCCAGAAATCTTTTTGAGTATCTCGAACAACTACCATCCTACCTCAGAGCATTGTTGTGAGGAGTAAGTGAAGTGCTTCCCACCAGTTGTTTAAAGGAGTAAATGATGATGCAATGCACTACATTTATAAAAAGACCATGTCCTTCCCCCCGCTTTTTTAGCAAATCGGTTTTACTGGTTTAAACACAAAATGCATGAAGATAAATTCTGTACACAGTTGTGGATACCACACACTTTATGTAGTAATGCCAAGATAAACTGTTTTCAGACCACAGAGAACAAAACATAAAAAGAAAAGGTTAAAAAATTGTTAACTTCTGTTTACTTCAAGCGAAAAAAGAAAAAAAAAACAATGTGTATGTTAAAGAATTTGGAAAATTCACAAATGCCTAATCGTGCCTGTAGCATGAAAAAAGGAGTAGCTCCTGAGCTGCTGTGGGTCAGAGCTAGTGCTGTGCTCCTTCATTGGTGATAGCTGCTATTTTTGAGTGGTGTGCACTCTTTTATTTAAATGTGGGAAATGACATGTTAAAGTTTTATAGAAAAGTACTCCAAGAGGGGCTTTTCTTTCTTCCCAGCAAGTCCAAATAAGCATGTATTGTACAGACTAAAAGTGGGAGATTGAAATGCACAATGGTAATAGAAAGATCAGGCGCTCCATGAACACAGACTGTGTCAGGTCCTCTTGTAATGTCGTCCCAGGCAGCAGCTCATTTTAACCCTTACAACAGCCGTTTGAGTTCAGTCACTATTATTAGCCTCAGTTGACAGGTGAAAAAATGGAAGAATAAATTTAAGTGCCTTGTCCAAGGTAATGTCAAGAGCGCTGAATGAGTGACAACAGCCTAAATGTTACCATCTTGGCATGTACTATTGTTCTTTGAATGTTTTATTACTTACAGGTCCAAAAATTATAACCACATTTGTATTTTTTACCGTGCTTTAGGGATGAAGAGAAGCCAAAGAACCCCATGGTAGAGTTGTTCTATGGAAGATTCCTTGCTGTGGGAGTACTTGAAGGTACGGTGACACATGTTTACTCTTTATGACATTTGAAGAAGTATTAGCTTTTGTCTTGATAGTGACTCCTAGCTTGTTGAATGGTTTTTAATTTTAATTTGATTTACTCTGTCTAGTAGTTCCTGTTGCACTGCTACTACTAATCATTTATAAGAAAACATTGAATTGAGTGAATGAAAAAGAAGGTACAGGGTGTATTATCACATGCTAATTGATAGTTATCCTGATGTCCTTTGGCTGAGAAAACTTCTGTGATTCTGTGAATTGTTGGGGTACAGGGAATTAAGGGGGCAGTTGATTTTGAAAATAATATTGGAGTTGAATACTGGTTTTGGTAGGATGGTTACTGTTTTTGAGGGTTTCAACTCTATGAATGTTGAAAGCTGCATTTAATAATTTAACAATTTAGTATAGTTAAGGTTTTACATTTCTCAGGTGATTATAAAATTCTTTAGGCTCTAGTTTTCAAGAAAGAATCATACTCTTATCTTTTGAAAAATCATTTAAGAGTGATACTACTCCCATCTATCCTAAGTGCCTATTACTTAAAATCTGGGTCTGACCAGATTTTTTTTTCCTAATAAAGGGAAGGGAACTGACTCATTAAATGTACTTCAAATAATAATAATTACTAAATCCCAAAGCATGAACTTTTGAAAAAATTTGAAATATTTGAAAAACTTTCCAAATCTTCCGAGTGGCCCAGTCCATCAACTTTTGGAAAGTTAGCTCAAATCACCTGAAGTATAAAATTTGAAAAATTGGTTTTCCTTCAGTATCTTAAGTAATGGATTCTTATGAAGTTTTGTTTGAATATAATTTTATAGTTTGGGATTCAGAAAAAGGCAGATAATAACTCAGGATTTAGTCAGGCATTTAAAATGTTACACTGAAGTGTCTGTACTTTTTTTTTTTTTTTTTGCCTCAAATACTAAATATTCTTTACATAAATAGTGGAATATTTTACATAGGACATTACTTCCCAATTTGGGATGTCCATACTGTCTATACTGATTTTTACTTGAAGTAGAACAATGTATTTGAAACAATAGAGTAGCTCTAATCAGGTGATGACTGTGCACTATTTATATCTTTCTGCTTGTGTTACCTGGATTCTTAAAAGTGATTTATTGAAATAATTTGTCAGTCAATCAGTGTTGAAGTCCTTGTACTGGATATAAGTTGTTTCAAACTATCGTGAGACATAGATGTGGTTTTATTTATTTATTTATTTATTTATTTATTTATTTATAACTTTTTTCATTCTTTTTTTAAAAAATTTATTGTTATGTTAATCACCATACATTACATCATTAGTTTTTGATGTAGTGTTCCATGAGTCATTGTTTACGTATAACATCCAGTGCTCCATTCAGTACGTGCCCTCTTTAATACCCATCACCAGGCTAACCCATCCCCCCGCCCCCCAGAACCCTCAGTTTGTTTCTCAGTCCATAGTCTCTCATGGTTTGTCTCCCCCTCTGATTTCCCCCCCTTCATTTTTCCCTTCCTGCTATCTTCTTCTTTTTTTTTTTTAACATATATTATTTGTTTCAGAGGTACAGGTCTGTGATTCAACAGTCTTACACAATTCACAGCACTCACCATAGCACATACCCTACCCAGTGTCTATCACCCAGCCACCCCATCCCTCCCATCCCTGCCACTCCAGAACCCTCAGTTTGTTTCCTGAGATTAAGAATCCCTCATATCAGTGAGATCACATGATACATGTCTTTCTCTGATTGACTTATTTCGCTCAGCATGATACCCTCCAGCTCCGTCCACGTCATTGCAAATGGCAAGATTTCATTCCTTTTGATGGCTGCATAATATTCCAATGTGGTTTTAATACATTTCCAGGTGAACTATATATTTGCTTCAGTAAAAATAATTTGCTTTCAAGCTCTTTCTTAATCACTTTTACATATGTCTTCCTAATGCTTTCTTTTAGACCAGCAACTCTCAATTGGAGGTACTTTTTGTTTGTTTACTAAAGTGCTCTCATTGCAAAAGTTCCTCAATTTTTCCAGAATATCTAGTCTGTTGACCCCTTCATTTTGTTCCTCTTGGCCCTTTTCTTCCTTCTTTGCCCATTATGATCATTCTTATAAACATCTAACACTCCCTTTCCCCCCATTCCCTCTGTGGCTATTCTCTGACCATCACTGAGCTATTCATCTCCTCTCTGTGTGCACTGAGTACCTGACTATTACTGGGGAATAATCACTCAAATGGGCTAACTAAATGGATCATGAATTTGTAGTAGATAACTAAGCTTCACTGGACCGAATCCTGTAACACTACTGGCAGTCATACTTGTTTTGTTAAATCACTGTCTTCTATCCCATTTTCTGCAATAATGATTTTTATCTTTTCTACTTCTAATCTAACTTCTCTGGCTCTTCATTCTCTGAGAAAGACCTTCCCACAGATTTTATGGATTTGCTATGAAGCTGTTGAAATCTAGCTGTAGGTCCTAAGGTCCTGAATCTAATTTTGTGTTTGTAATTTTGTTGTATTTAACTTTTGTTGTACTTAAACACAACTTTCTCAAATACGTGAGCTTCAGGCTCCACAACCTCCATCCATTCCTACCTCTACCACATTCTTTTTATTTGTCCCTCCAGATAATAAAGAATTATTCAGTCTTCTATCAGAAGGCTGTTGTTTATATGTGCTCAGAATCTCATCCTTGCATGCTTTCAATCAGACCTGACTCTCTCCATTATCTTGCTTTTTTCTTGTATCTTCAGCTTTGCCCTCTACTGTTTTCCTCAACAGTATTTAGACATGGTTTGGTAATTCACATCTTAAACAAAAAAGAACTCCTTTCCCACAGTCTTTTTCAGTTAATCTTATTCAGTTAAGCCCCTTTCAAGAGAGGAGTTTGTTTTTACCTGCTAAATCCCCATTATTCAACACATCCCGCTATTGCTTCTGGCCCCAGACCCCTTGTAAAAGGGATCTTTCTAAGGTTATCAATTTCCAGCATGTATTCAAGGCTGCCAGGTCCCACTCAGTTCTCATACTGAACTCTTATCAACTATTCATGCTATTTACTCTCTTCCTTTTCCTCTTTCCTATATTCTGTCCTTAAAAACACTTCCCTGGCTTCTGTGGCACCATATTCTCTTGTTTTTTTTTTTCCTGCTGTGGGTACTTAAAGCCTCTTCTTTTACCTAAGGGTAGGAGATCCTTGGACCTCAGCTCACACCCCCCTGCCTTTTCCTGTCTGCCAGTTCCCTTGGCAGTCTCATTCACTCCCTTGATTAACTGCTGTCAGGAGCCAGCGATTCTCTCAGTTACAGCTTCAGACCAGAAGATTAATTTTAGTTACAGACTCATATCCAACTCTCTTCTCAACTTGAAATCCCATGGGCCATTCTAAAACAACGATTGCCACTACTACGTTAAAACAAGTGGAAAAAAAATTCTCCGCTCGCTCTTTAGTGGAGAGCCTTTCAAGTCAGTTGTTTATGATGGAAATCGAATATCATTCTTGATACCTTCCTTACTCTTCTGCCCCCCGTCTTGCCAGTGAGCCAGCCACCAGTCAATCATATTTACTCCTTCCTGAATATGTATATAAATGTTTGTGTAATTTCATCTGCTTTTGTACACTTTTACTATTAACACCGTATTCCACATTGCCTTTATTTCTGGATGGATTCTATAATAGTCTCCTATCACCCACTTAACACAGAAGCCATAAGGATGTTTCATCAGAGACATGAATCTGATCCCTTTATTCCCAGGTTTAACTATTCACAGTGACTTTCTGTTAATCAGAATATACTGAGAAAAATAATTCTTAACAAGGGTTTATAAGACTTTTTGTAGATTTTGACCCCCTACCTAATTCTTTATTGTCATCTTCCCATTGCTCCCCTAAGTTATAATGTCCTCCCCTTAATTCTTCAAGCAGGCCATGTTCTTTGCATCCTTAAAGTCTCTGTGTGTATTATTCCTTGGCCAAGAATTCTCTACAGCACCCAGACGGTCTGGCCTGGATAACTCCTACTCAGCATTCAAGTCTCAGTGTAAATGTCATTTTGCTGTGGAAGTCTTCCCTGCTCTACCCTCCAGCCCTAAAGACTAGGTTAGCTCTCCTTTTTATACCCTCTCACAGCACTGTCTCACCACACATTTTATAACACAAGGATAGATAATTTTTTGTTCATAATTATATGTACAGTTAATGTACATAATGTAATGCCTTTCTTCCAAAAGAGGCTAAGAGTTTCCTCAGCTCAGAGACCATATGTATCTCTTTTGTTCACTGTTATACATATTCTCAGTGTTTAGCATAGTATCTTGTCCTTAGGTATTTTTTGAAAGAATATATGTACACACACACATACACACACATATACACACACATATACACACACGCATACGTGTGATCACTTACATACATAAGGTGTGTAATTGATATCTATGGCTGGATGTGAATGTGCATATATGCGTGTATAAACCAACAAGGAAATGACAGTGACTACCCTGTGGAACATAGAGTGATGGTTTTCAGGTTCAGGAGGTAATTCATATACACATTTACTTTTAGTGGCTAAAAGGCCATATTGAGTAACAGTTAACTTTCCCTTCTCCTATAGGTAAAAAATTTGAAAATACTGAAATGTTTGGTCAGTACCCGCTTCAGGTCAATGGATTCAAAGATCTACATGAGTGCCTAGAAGCTGCTATGATTGAAGGAGAAATTGAGTCCTTACATTCAGAGAATTCAGGAAAATCGGGCCAAGAGGTGAGTTTAGCATCTTCATTATTCCTCTCTCCCTAGGTCTTTCTTAACAGTGCGGTAAAGCACAATCTAGGGCCCTAATTATATAGCTGCCTAATAACAGAGAATACTCAGATTACGTGTTTGGATTTAATTATGGTAGTTTAGACATTTGGGAAACTGGCACAAACATGTCTGTAATCTATGTTAAATTCTCACTTAACAATTTAGCTTAAAAATTTCTGTTAAAATCCTCTTTTAGGATACTGTTGAGGCTGTTTAGACTTTTTAGGGAAGGTACCAGTCGCTGTAATGTGCCAGTCCTGGAAGTAAAAAAGAAAAACACTGAAATTAGGGTGGAATTTTATATAGACATATGTTACTTATATCAAATAGTGTTGGAATTTGTCTAGATTCCTATTTTTTTTTTTTTTTTTTTGTAAAATTGCTATATAATTGCATGAAGGGCAGATGGAATAACTTGCTTTCTCAGGAAAGATAAAACTTAAAAAATATAAACCTGTTTGTTTCCACTGGTCTGTCTTGCCACCCATTTCTCTCTTTCTTTATTCATGTTGTTAGTTTCATCTATATATCCATCCACCCACACATATATTCATCCTTATGTGTTACTATAATGGAAGGCAAAGGACAGACCATTTGCTCCAAAATCAGTTCTCATTAAGCAGTTGCTGGTAGTTGTCTACTTGTAAGTTCCATGCATGAGGGTAGGGATCTTCATCTTTGTCATTCTCTATTATATCTCTAGTGGATAATATGGTGACTGCAAATAGAATTACATAATACACATTTATTGACTGAATGAATGAAATGTCTCAGTGTTATCAAAAAAGTTTCTGAGGACTTTATCCCCAAATGGGTGCTTAATAAATGTTAGGTGATGATATCTCTGTGTTTTTCTAAACAGGGACTGAGTTCTTGTATCTTTGAAAATAAATTGCTTTTATCTGAATATGTGCTTTTTAAAAAAGATAATTAACTCTTTCCTGTTGTAACTTCATCCTCATTTCCTTCTCTTCCCTTATATACCCAAATAAAAAAAATAAATTACATTTACTATTTTCTGGCTTTTTTTTTTTTTTTAAGAGGGGGAGAGGGAGGGAAAGAGAGAGAAAATATTTGAGGTAGTTTTTCTCTCTACATCATAGATCACCTACATAAGTGATTCTCAGCAGATGCCTAGGCCCTACTTCAAAGCTGTCAAATCTGAATATAGGGTAGGAATGTGGTACTTGGGCCCAAGAGCTCCACCAGTGATTCCCAGATAGACCTCCAATTAAGAATATTTAAATTAAGCTTATTTATTTTACTGATTGGTCTCTAAATATTGGGACTCTGTCAGCATCCCATAATGGAACAGGAAAGCAGACCCCTTGCCTAAAGTGTGATCTCTTTTCTATTAAACAAAAGGATGGGTTTGGGCAGGAAAAGGGATGGCATTTTCCTTACACTGTCAAAGTAGCTTGTAAGTGAAATATACATTGGTTTATTGGTAAATGATCCTTCTTATGTATTCCCAGCTTTTATACTGAATCTGAATTTCATTATTTATTTTAAAAAATCTAGTTTGCCCTCCATCTTTGGCTTCATACTCTGAATGCCCGTATATATTTTCTGCCTAGGTTTTTACATCCAGCCTAACAGATACAGTGGTTTGTCTCCTCTGAATTCAGCAGTTTGTAAGCATTCTTAATAAGAGCAAATTCATTTACCTGTATTCCTATTACTAGTTGCCTAGATTTGTAGGACACAATAGTTTCAATAATAATTCAGCCTGATTTAAGAGACTATCACTGGCTAAAGTAGACTATCTTAAAAGTTTTTAGTAGTGTACTTAAATTATCGTCTTATTTCATTATGTCCTTCAGGATAACTGTTCTGTTTCTTCTTAAGTATCTATAAACACCAATGAGTAACATTTTAGGCTTGTTTGTAAATTAACATTGTCCCTGATGATAATACCTTTTATCTCTTAAACTATTATTTAGTAAAAGTTACTGATTTTACTTTGATACAGGAAACATCTCTTTTGCTGAAATAGCTCTGGTTAAGTAATTTAGGAAAACCTCTAGTCTCCTGAATCACTCATGTTAAAATATCCAGTGGCCTGTAAGAGTTTAAATTTCTGGAATGCCGTACCAAGAGATAACTGAATAAATTAAAAATGATTATATGTAAGATAACTACTTATAAAATATTTTTCTAAATCACAACTTTGAATGAAATGGTGTGCAATTTATAGATGGATCAAACTTTCTAGGAAACCTGGAGGTTTTTTTTTGTTTTTTTTTTTGATTGCCTATTGGAGCAAAAAAATTTCAGGTACATTTCCTTTTAGACTATCGCTATGCACATATAAGTATTTGTATTTGTTCATACTGTCCTGTGACTTGCATTTTTCACTCACCAGTATATCATGAGCATCCTTCCACATCAATATATATGGCTTTACACCATTCTTTTTAAAACCTGCATAGTATCACATAGCCTGTATTTCTAAAATTAAATTTATTTCATTCTTCTGTGAGACAGTAGTTGGACAAAGAATTATTTCAAGGAATGTCTTTCTATAAATACCCTTGAGAACTTAGGAATGAAAGATAGTCAGAAGTGGAATTTTTTGGTCACCAGGCATACTCATTTAAAAATAAAAGTACTGCCAAAGTTCCCTTCACAAAGTTGTACTAAGTTATAGTCAAAGTGCTAAAAGAAACTTTATGGAACTTGAAAAACTAGAGAAACAGTACCTACATATACCATATTAGATATATGTAGATGTTATATGGGAAATTTATCTTTTAGAGTAAAAGGGCAAATGGGTGAACCCAATTAAATGACTAAAACAAATTTTCAAGTTGGGATAGGAACTGTTTGCTTCTCGTGCTTGATTTATATCCTGGTTTTGTTTGATGTTCTGTGGGAATTTGAAATGGTAGGTCTGATTTTTCTGTCCCCTGCTTCCTGCATTCATGTAATCTCACAAAAGCAAGGTATTTAAAACATATTAATAAAAAGTCAGCTAGTACAACTCATAAAGATGATTAATTCTCTCTGGAAAATATTTTTGCTAAGTTAGATTTATAGTCATAATAAGTTTGAAAGCACTTTTGTTGCCCATGTTGATTATATTTTTTTTATTCACTAACTACCCTAATCTATTATTTCTGTAGGTTCATTATATAATATAATATGATAATAAATAATAATAAAATGTTTATAAAGACATGGAAACTATAAGCATGATACTTACCTTTAATGACCTGTGTCTCACAGCATGGCATACCAGTTGGAGAAGCAAATATAGTTTTTTATTGAATGGAAAAATAATATTTTGAAAGAAGAACATCTCATTGTTGTATATTTAAAATTCTAGTTATATACTGCTATACTTAAAATCCTAAAATCACAGAGCTAGACAAACCCATATATTTTCTAAGATGAATTAGGGGAATGTCCGGCTATCTCTTCCTATCCCCATCAGCTTTAGAATAAGAAAGTAAAATCCTTCCACTCCTGTAGGAAAAAACTGTCACTGCTGTTAAAGGAAATACATTCACAACAGAGACATAGTACATAACTATTATGAACATTCTTTCTTAAGGTATGGAAGTTATTTCCTGGACTTTTCATGGTCTACCGAGAAGCATACCCCCAGTTTGGGTGATTTTATTTCTATTGGCCATGGTAGGTTTCCATGAATTAAAGTATGTAACTATTTAATTTTAATGGTGACATTTAAAATACTGCAATAAAATATGAAAGTGATAGTTCTTGAAACCTACTTACTTATTTTAGTATCATAAAATGGAGTAGAGAATATTATCCTAAGGCATCAAAAGTTTTCTTTGTGATATGTATGGGGTATGTTCTAATTCTTAATACTAATTTTAGGTGTGTATTAGAATTAAGTAAAATTCTTTCCAGTGCCATGTGAGAACAAAAAAAATAAGCAGACTTTGCTCAAGAAATTTCAAAACTTAAAGAGAATCTTCTGATACTAGGTCTTTTTTTTTTTTTAATTTTACTATGTTATGTTAATCCCCATACATTACATCATTAGTTTTTGATGTAGTGTTCCATGATTCATTGTTTGTGTATAACACCCAGTGCTCCATGCAGTACGTGCCCTCTTTAATACCCATCACCAGGCTAACCCATCCCCCCTCCACCCTTTCCTCTAGAACCCTCAGTTTGTTTCTCAGAGTCCATCGTCTCTCATGGTTTGTCTCCCCCTTCAATTCCGCCCCCTTCATTTTTCCCTTCCTACTATCTTTTTTTTTTAACATATAATGTATTATTTGTTTCAGAGGTACAGGTCTGTGATTCATCAGTCTTACACAATTCACAGCACTCACCATAGCACATACCCTCCCCAATATCCATCACCCAGTCACCCCATCCCCCCCCCCCGACTCCAGCAACCCTCAGTTTGTTTCCTGAGATTGTAACTTCCTCTAGTAAACTTCAGTTTTAATAGCCATATAAAACACATTTCTTAAACTTCAACTTTTTGTTAAAGATAAACCAAGTCTAACTCAGGAAATTTCAATTCACATAAGCTTTAGCATTTTGGGAGGGAGAAATAGTTTTGAATAACCATTTTTATTAGCTTTATTTAGAGAAAAGTAGCAACTTTCAAGATCTTAGTCAAATCCAGTTTGCCAGATGTGCACTGTTCTGCTTTTTTTGGATGTTTGAATTGAAATTAGTGTGCTCTTAGCTAGTTGATATTTGTGTGGTGGCCGTTTTGTACCACTTGAAAATGTCACACCATGTAATGTATGGCAGTTACTTTTTACAGTAGTACATTATGTGGTTTATAATAAGCATTTAAAAATATTTGTTACATTATTTTATACTTCTGTATTTGGTGATTCACACATTTTTGTCCATTTCTCTTTAAAAATATGTTTATGTAAAACTGGAATCTTTTTTATGAAAATAATTCCCTTTTGTAGTTTTGTTACATTTCATGCTTAACTGAAAAGTTGCCAGTTTGTGGAGGAATTGGCTCATAGCAATGAGGCATTCAATTTGTTAAACACTAGTCATCAAATATAGTTACCATTCGTATAAACTCCATATTAGTAATAGATCTTTTCTTAAATTAGTCAGAATTCCAGTAGGAAAATTAAATTTAAAACAAGGGAATATCAGTTCCTAGTTTTTAGTAAGAATTGTGATCATTTACGCTGTAAAAATAAATTTGTGTGTGTGTGTGTGTTTACTACATCTACAAGTTTCTTTGTCAAGGTTTTTGAAGTGTGGTTGATTAATAAGTATATGTACCATTCTTGGTAGTAATAGTGACATAATATTGAAGAAGCCAGAAAATTTGAGCTACTAAGCCGTAATTTTAACTAATGTCTGTCACTTTAGGTTAGAAATTTTAATGTAAAAAATTATTATGGAAGAAGGAGAGTTGTTAGAAATTTTTTTTTTTCCCCTGGTTGGGTATTATTTCCATCCTTGGAATTTTCAAGAGGTGTGGAAAACTTTTGGGAGAAGTTGGCCTTTAACTAAATTGCGTACCTCATCATGTGTTTGTGGTGTCAGCATTGTGATGATACATATAAAAATGCCAGGGCTGACACCATGTGCCTAATACTGCAGTGGAGGAAACAGAAGGTGGGAGTAAGGTTTTTTGTTGTTGTTTTCTTTCAGCATTGGTTCACCAAACTACCACCTGTGTTAACATTTGAATTGTCAAGATTTGAATTCAATCAGGCATTGGGAAGACCAGAAAAAATTCACAACAAATTAGAATTTCCTCAGGTGTTGTATCTGGACAGGTATGGTTTGGTATACAGCATGACTTAGTTTTGAAACTGTTTAGTAACCAAGTAAAGTATTATTATGTTTAGAGAAAAATTTTGCTTAATTTCTTTAGAATTAATCTTTACTTTTTTGCATAATACTATTTGTCAAGGAAAATGGAGTTCTCATTCTATTTAGAAAAGTATAGTTACTGGGAATAATGTTATAAGGAAGTTAAATTTATTTTTGTATTGGTATTGCAATTGTTAAGAATTTTAAGGAGTACTCTTGTGTTGTCTGATATTTCACTGTAGAATTTTAGATGAATTGATCTTTTGTTGTGTTGGCTAGACTTAATATTGTATCTATTTCCATGTTATTTACAATGGTAATGTTGTTATTTTTCTTTTTCCTGATAGATATATGCACAGAAACAGAGAAATAACAAGAATTAAGAGGGAAGAAATCAAGAGACTAAAAGATTACCTCACAGTATTACAACAAAGACTAGAAAGGTATTGTAACTTTTATGAAATTATAAGCTAACTATAGGAAGTCATATTTTTAGTGACTCTCTGGAATATTTCATTTTAAGTTTGCTTTGAGCAATTTATAATTCTAGTAGTAATTACTCTGGATTCATATTTTGCTTGTATAGTTTAGTTCTGAGTTTGTTAGAAACTAAAATAATTCATAGTTGGCATTAGTGGTTATCTTAGTGTTTAAAATTAAATATTTTCATTGTCCACTGATAATGCTCATGGTGCTGAGAATACATACAAAGTTAAACTAATCTTAAAAAAAAAAAAATCCAAAAAAAGGACCACCTGGCTGGCTCAGTTAGTAGAGCATGTGACTCTTGATCTCTGGGTCATGAGTTTGAGCCCCACATTGGGTGAAGAAATTATTTTAAAAAAAAAAAAGTTAAACTAATCTAAATTCTAAGGTTTCTTCTTGTATGAGATTAAACTTCACTCTTGAGATTTCCATTAAAATGAATGGTGACTGAGTTTTTCTGCCTGATACAGAAGATACAAACTCACATGCCTACTAGGGCTTCATGGAGACTTTGTTAAGAAGAAAAGCAAGTCAAGTGTAAGCTGGTGGGCAAGGGGAGCCTAGAGTGCATATCCCTGTGGAGAAGGAGTGCTTACCATCTGCACTAGCGGGTGGTATCATGTGTGATGCCATGTGTGAATATCTCTCACTGTTTTTGATAGCTTCCCAGAAGACGCTGGAATCTAGACAGTCAGATGTTCTGTAATTAGAAGTCTACAGGCTGAAATGTGGCCTGAGAGATCCCAGTTTGCAACCTCTGATTAATCTGTATTTTAGTATTTGTTTTAGTATTAATTTGAAAATTAGTAGCCCCAAACTTTTTAAATAAAAATAATGTATTATATTTCAATAATTTTTATTTCTAAAAGGTATCAGTAATCATATTAAAACTAATCAGAGGTAGTAAAAGGTAGGAGGATAATATTAGTTACCATCGTAATCATGAGACCAGATGACAGATCTAAAAATAAAAACAGTCTCAGGAAATGGAACTGTCAGTTTTCATTTTCCTATTGGGTTACACCTTAGAGCAGCATTTAAAATTTATAACGGGATACAGACACATTCAGTTGTAATCAACTTTGTTTTCCTTAATTTGGGGACCATTTAAGTTTTTTCTTGAATGTATCTTCAGTTTTAACATCTTCATTTGAAAGCAAAATTAATTGCATTGTTGAAGATTTATTAAAGTGTTTTTTATCATGTTTTATAACAATTATTAAAAACAAGCAAATGTGCTTTATATACAACTAAAAGCATGTATGCATTTTATGGTTAACAGATATTTAAGCTACGGTTCGGGTCCCAAACGATTCCCCTTGGTAGATGTTCTACAGTATGCATTGGAATTTGCTTCAAGTAAACCTGTTTGTACATCTCCCATTGAGGATATTGATGCTAGTTCCCCACCTAGTGGTTCCACACCACAGACATTACCAAGGTAAAAAGTTTTCCTGATTCAGAGCCAGCTATGTTACTTGTATTACATAGTAATGTAATTGATGCCTTTAAAGAGGGTTTCGTAAAATGTACATTGTGATTTATTTTAGTGGACTCTAAACATATTAGATTCACTTAGAAGATTGTGTATATTCTGGTTGCTTTCTTAGTTCACTGTTTCAATAGATTCTATGGTTGTGGATTGAAATTTTCATATTTTTTTTCTGTTCAGAATTATGTGTTATTTTGGTACAGATTTCCACCTTTTATCCATGAAAGTATTGTTAAGTTAGTTTTTCCTGTAATGTAAGCTGATCAGTATCATATAATTCTGGTATACATAAGATTTATTGAAATGATGAAACTATTTCTTCTATAAAGCCACAATTTCATCCTGATAATAATGAATTCCTCATATATTAAGAATCTCATTGGATATTAAATTAATCCACATATTTCTCTCTCTCTTTTTTTAAAGGCTTTTTCTTTTTGAAATTATAAGCCAATTTAATGCTATGTGTTTGGCACAATTTTTGTCCAGAGCTTCAACTCGGAAAGTTTAATAATAATTATTTTATGCTTTAAAAATATAGCACAACAGAACAACAGGGAGCCCCTTCTTCAGAACTGCCAAGCACATCACCTACATCAATAGCTGCCATTTCATCGAGATCAGTAATACATAAACCATTCACTCAGTCTCGGATACCCCCAGATTTGCCCATGCATCCAGCACCAAGACACATAACAGAAGAAGAGCTTTCTGTGCTAGAAAGCTGTTTACATCGCTGGAGGACAGAAATAGAAAATGACACCAGAGGTAAGAAGCTTCTCACAGCAGAGCTACTGTCGCCTCAGATGGATATGTACAATGTTAAAATTAAGAAGGGAAATCACCTTTGGATTTCATATGTAAATATTATAACGTATTTTTTTTTCCTAGGAAGTGTTTTCTATAAGAGAAACTAGCCTGACTACCTGTTTTTATGATCTTAATATCAGATTCAGAGAGACCAACAGATTTCCTCTGGACTACTTAGTTGATTAATGACATAGCAGGTGGTCTGATTTTCTCATTTAATGCTCTAAATTTATATCAAACTGGTATTCACAGCTACTCCATTGGTGAAACCTCATACAATTAAATTAGGTATTTGTCAATTACATCCTCTCCCTAATGTTTGTGTAATGAGTTAAAGTGATAAAACAATTTTTTTTTAGATTTAAGAATTAGAAATGTGAATTTTATTTTTTTAAAAGATTTTATTTATTTGTGAGAGAGAGAGAGAAAGAGAGAGCATGAGCAGGGGGAGAGGGAGAAGCAGACTCCCTGACGATCCGGGAGCCCAAGAACCCAATGCTGGGCTGGATCCCAGGACCCTGAGATCGTGACCTGAGCCAAAGGCAGATGCTTAACCAACTGAGCCACCCAGGCACCCCAGAAATGTGAATTTTAATTTTAAATCTGCACTAACAGAGATTTCCAGATATGATCTGTGAGCTCAGTGCCAGTCTGTAATGTGTTTTAACTGGCATGTAGCAAAATAAGAAAAATGAGGACGGTGCTCTGTGGGGAGTATGAGTGTACACGTGTGTGTTTGTATGTGTTGGTGTTAAGTTGCCATCTGGCCTTTCTTGGAAGGGACTCTCCTTTATTCTGAAATTATATCTTTGCTACTTTACTGTTTTTAAAATGTCCTTTTTCTTTTTTTAAATGAAGCGATGTTAGTATTTTATTATATTTATATTTATTTTATTATAATTTTTCCTTACATGGCAAAATATAATATCCTATTACTGCCATCTCATTTTATCCTATGAAAAAAGAAAAATCTAGGAGCTACTCTTTTATACCAAAAGATTGGAATTATTTTAAACAATATGGATTGTTGGATTTTAGATGCCCAACTTGACTCATTATAGACAATATGTAAATAAAGAGCAGTCCTAATATAATATAATGTAACATAAATAGGGCATGATGGCAACTAACAATTAGCATTAGTAGCTATAAATGTTTCCCTTAGTATTTTTCATATATAAGGGAATATTTTTACGTTTGAATTCATTAGTAAACATTTATTGAGCACACTGTGTTTCCTGAACACTGTACTAGGTATTAAATAATTTTTTACTGGACTTGGCAGATTGTGTTTGTTTTTATAAGATTACATTCTGAAGGGTGGAAGCTAGGAAGCTTTTGACACCAAGGTAGTGGCATTGAGGAAGGAAAGGAACGGATATGATCTACTCTTTGGAGAAAACTGACAAAGGTAGATCATTGACAAGAGGTGAGAGAGAAAGGGAGGAATTAGGGACTATTCCCTTAGTTCCTCATGCTGGTATGAATAGAGAGATGGAATGTACTTTGGAAAAGGGCAGACTGGTGGGTAAGCAGGTCCCCACCTCAGGGGAGGAAGTAGGATTAAGATGAGTCCACTTTTGGCCATTTTAAGTTTGAGGAAAATTTAAGTTTGAGGAACTTGAGAGACATTCATCCGATAAGGGTAGGAACCTTAATACCTAATACTTTGGACCATAGTAATACAATGGATTGGGTAAGATTTTCCTTGGAATATTTGTTTCTTCTCTTTTATCCCTGTTATTACCTGTTAACATTGTTTTTTCAACTATTGTATAATAATAATAATTACATTCTACATCTGAGTAAGATGTACTTTATTTAATTTCTATATTGATACTACAAGTAGTGCTGACCTTCTACATATATATTGACACACTTTGTGAGTAGGATATATTCTTAGAAGTGTCATTTCTGGTCCAAAGTGTATATATTTTAAATTAAACTGTTTTAAAATTTTCCTTCCCAAGACATTGAACCAGTTTTTATTCCCACTATGTGGAAGAGCCTGACTCCCAACATCTTCCTTAGCCTTGGGTACTTTTTAAATTGTGGTAGCCTGAACATTGAAAAAAATGGTATGTTAGTATCTTAATTTGCATTTCCTTAATTTTGAGTGAAATTCTCTTTTTCTATAAATTTCTTGTGGCATTCACCCATTTTTTATATCGAACCATTTATCTTCTAATGCTCAATAGAAACTTTGATATTATGGATATTAACCTGTTGCCTATAGTGTTTGCTGTAGATACTATTTTCTTAATTGTCTTTATCATTTGACTTTTTTTGGTGTTGGTTTTGTTTTGTTTTTATAATGTAAATTTTCTTCAGTTTGGGGAGAGAATCTTATCTTTTCCTTTATGGTTACTGGATTTTCTGTCAGGCTCAGAAAAAGGTCTTTCCCCACTCTGAAGTTACTAGTATTTTTCCGTAGTCTTTCATGGTTTCTTCCCAATTCTTTTCAGTGGCTTTTCGTAGTATAGGTTATACTATAATTTAACCATTTCCCCATTAATAGATCTTTAGGTTGTCTCTAATTTTTTTATTGTTATGTGCAATATAGCTGTGAATAATTTTGTAGAATGGATTTCTACTGGAAGTAGAAGTAATAAGTAATGGCAGTTTCAACATTGTTTCCATTGGTGATTGTGGTAGATTTTTATTGAATGACATATATGTATATAGAAGGTTTGTGGCAAAGTTATTTTATTTCATTCCATAGTTTTCCTGTTTTAAATAAATATGTAAGGGGCTTTATGTTCCATTTCTATTGACACTTTTCCTTTATAGATTTGAATAAAGTTCACTTTTATAGGCTCGGCACATTTTCTAAGTGAATCATATTTGTTTTGGTTTTTAATTATGCACTTGTGCTATATCTTTTATTAAGGAGAACTATATTTCGTTTTATACAGACTCCAAATAGTAGTATTTCTATGAACAATTTTAGGAATTTTTCCTTATTCCTCTAACATATTGGTAGGAAAACCATTAGTTACTATCTTATGTTTCGTAGAGACGTACTTGATGTTAATCATTTTAAATCACATCTTCTATCCTTAGATTTGCAGGAAAGCATATCCAGAATCCATCGAACAATTGAACTAATGTACTCTGACAAATCTATGATCCAAGTAAGTTAAATTTTAAGTTGGTAAGTATTGCCAAAATTACATATTTTTATTTGTATGATTAACCTAATTCTTAAGCTAATTTTTCTTAATGTTTTTTATAAAATTGCTGATCTTAAAGATTCCATATTAACATCGAGTTGTATTCTCATAGTATATTTATTGTTTACTTTTTTTATTATTTTACAGTAAAACTTAGCAAAATTTTCAGAAGGTCTTAGTGTTTACAGAAAGTCCTATGGGAGAAATTATATGGTTATTTAAGGATGTTAAGATTTGGGGGAGAAGTACAGGGCTCAGTTACATTTTAACTTTCGGTATACATTATGTAGGCCATATTGCTAATTCAGTCATCAAGTTATAATTGTGAAGGTTTGGACGAATCATACTATATATAAAATATTCATCATAAGTTCATTTGAAAGAAATTTTCAAAGTTTCAAAAATATCCTATTTATACACCTGCTTTACATGTCATTAACTTATTTATCTCCCCCCTTTTTATTTCATAGTGTATTTTTTTCAAAATTTTAATCACAGCCAGTTTTCTATGGTGTTCTTCAATCAGATAGTTTATGGGTTTCATGGAATGTGGTATTAATAGACTGCTTAACTGTGGCTTAACTCTTCTGTTTTCATATTTAGGTTCCTTATCGCTTACATGCTGTTTTAGTTCATGAAGGCCAAGCTAATGCCGGGCACTACTGGGCATATATTTTTGATCATCGTGAAAACAGGTGGATGAAGTACAATGATATTGCTGTGACAAAATCATCATGGGAAGAGCTAGTGAGGGACTCTTTTGGTGGTTATAGAAATGCCAGTGCATACTGTTTAATGTACATAAATGATAAGGCACAATTCTTAATAAAAGGTAAGCACATGAAATATATAGGGTAGTCTATATTTTTAAATAAGTAGGTCTTTTTTTTTTTTAAAGATTTTATTTATTTATTTGAGAGAGAGAGAGCGCACATCAGAGCGGGGAGGGTCAGAGGGAGAAGCAGACTCCCTGCTGAGCAGGGAGCCCGATGCGGGACTCGATCCCGGGACTCCAGGATCATGACCTGAGCCAAAGGCAGTCGCCCAACCAACTGAGCCACCCAGGCACCCAAATAAGTAGGTCTTTTATGTGACTCTGGTCTCTGGTGTGATTATTTAAGTGTAATTGACTCAGAGGGTGATGGTTATGATTAGGAAATGCGGTTAGCTTATTCTAAGTGAGAAACTGGAATTGAAGAGTAATGTAATCAGGGCTGACAATTGAAATATTATTTTGTATTCAAAGTTAACTATTTAGTAACTATTATAAAATGCAAATCTGACCCTAATGATGTAATGTATGGTGATTAACATAATAAAAATTTAAAAAATTTAAAAAATGCAAATCTGACCTATTTCTCCTCGCCAAAATCCCTTTAAGGACCACATCATGCACTGACTCATATTTAAGCTCCTTAACCTAATATATAGGCCTCCATTTTCTGGCCTCTGTCTTTCAAGCTTCGTTTATAAATGTTGTCCATTTCAAACTATATATACTTTACTGATATTTGAACTGCTTGTTGTATTCTCTTCACACCAAATGATTTCACACATTTATAACTTTAGTTTTTATGTTTTTTATTTTTTGGAGGGAATGTTCTTTTTTCTTTCTTCTTTTGTCTAATTTCTGCTCATCTGTCAAGATTCAATTCAGGTGTCATCTGCTCTGCCAAGGTTTTTTTTTTACTTCTACCAGAAAATACCTCTCCTTGTGTTCTCATAGCATACCTCTATGGGGCACTTATGTGTGTTGGAATTGTATGTCAACTTGTCTTTTCCACTTCACTCTAACCTTCTCAAAGCCAGGGACCATGTCATACTATGTCTTAATCATTTTATTTCTTATATTCTAATACAGGCTTTGCATGTAGAAAGTACTTAATAAAGTTTTGTTCAAACTGATAAAAATCAACTTTCCTTTTGTGTTTAACCATTCAGCAACACTAGCTAGGTGGTCCACTTATGATGGAAAGCTACAGTGTATTTTGTATGTGTGCAGAAGTTCAGTAACTCTCTTAAATACCACTTCTGTAACGTTTTTGAAAATCTTGCTATATTGATTAGTTTTCAAATTGCCTGTAAGTATATTGCTGTGCTTAACTGCTTTGGATGAAAAAGAATTTTAGTTCTGTTTTGAGTTTAATAAGGTTATGAGTTATCTCATTTTGTGATTTTTATTTTATGAATAATCAAACATCTAGTATTTTATTAAAATCAAAAATGCAGTACTATGTCAATATTTGAGTAGCAAATGATTTTGGCTTTATATCCTGTTCCGTTTTTTTTTTACTCTTAATCTAGAGATTAAAAAAAAAAGCTGAGAACATTTCCTATAATAGATTATCAAATATTTGCATCATTGCTTATCTAAGCATTTGTTTGAGTTTTCTTTTAATTTTTAATATTGATTTGTTAAATGGTAATAATTCATGCTTTAAATCCCATTTGAAATGCATCCTGTTTTGAGCTTTGCATTTTTCCTTTAATTCTTAATTTTATATTAGTTTTTGAAATATGATTTGCAGAGGAGTTAAATAAAGAAACTGGGCAGGCTCTTGTTGGAATAGAAACATTACCACCGGATTTAAGAGATTTTGTTGAGGAAGACAACCAGCGATTTGAAAAAGAACTAGAAGAATGGGATGCGCAACTTGCCCAGAAAGCTTTGCAGGAAAAACTTTTAGCATCTCAGAAATTGAGGGAGTCAGAGTCTTCTGTAACAACAGGTTAGTACCTTTTGATTAAATTGTATTTTATTATCAATATATTTATTATTGATACTTTATTATAAAAATAAGATATGCTCATTTAAAAAAGAAGTTTAATTATGTCAAAGTATGAAGAAGACAGTAAAAATCATCTGAAATTCCATCACTCCTCTGAGTTGCCACTGATAACAATTTAGTTTACCCCTTTGACAGGCACTGCTGTATTCATATATACCTTTTTCAAGTTAAATGAGATGATTCTGCTCTTTCTCTATCCATCCTGCCCATTTTGATTGGGTCTGACCCTTCTTGGCCAGAAGCTTAGAAAAGCCATGAAAACCAGCAAGTAATCCAAACCTTTTCACCAAAGCTATTGAGAGAGTGAACTTTTTACTTTACTTTAGTAATTTCCCATTTGAGCAAAATAGCATTATTGGTATATCTGTATATATTTTGTATAATACTTTATGTAATATTTTGTGTAATTATGCTGTTGTTATAGAGCAGTTATTTGATTTTATCAGAATTTTTAAAATTAAAAAATTTAGCTGAAACTAAGTATTTAATATTTAAAAATATTCTAAAGTTATTAGCTGATGAAATCAATAAAATGTTCAGAGTAAACAGTACAAGAATAAACATGTTCTAGCAAAATTGAAAATAAAATGTCTTCCGATTTTTTTTTTTTTTTTGAAGATTACTTTCATCATCACAGAGTTGTTCATATATTTTAGGGCAACATATTTTCTACTGTGAAAAAGTGCTATTTCTCTGTAGTAGTTGGAGGAGTGGGAAGAGATAAATACAGATATTTTTGCAAACTCATTTCTCTGTTTCATAACTCTGAGTGGATCTTTTTGAATGTCCTTTTTATGCAACATCTGTGTGTTTTGTCTTTTATTTTTTAAGAAACCATTTTAGAAAGAAAAAAAAAAAAGCATTTTAGGTGTTTGCTTAATTTCATCTTTTACAGACCAGTTCCCATACAGCAGTAACTACTTTGGTGAATTTTAGCATTATCATTTGAACTTTAGAAGAAATTATTCTCTCAGTGGAAGATGTACAGTACCACAATATGGTATTGTGAGTAAAGCAGGCACACACAGATCTGTCCAGACTTGTTAACTTGTTTTCATATAAATTGATTAGTTGAGTCCTTGATCTTGATGTTAACAGGCATTGATTCAGAATTTTTAAAAGACCAAGATAATGGTATTATACCAACAAAGATACCAATATTATGATCCTCAAATGCAATATAGTATATCTGAATACCACCATTGTAGTGTGGTAAGCTCTACCATGATGCACGACTGTATTTCTTTCCATACATTAAGAGCTACCTTGTAGACTACATGAAGGTCTGTGGTTTCACAGTAATGCAGTTTCTTTACAGTGACTTTGTCTGCTTCCATAAGAAATGACTCAGTAGATATCAAGAGATTTTTGTGCTCAAATCACAGTATGTACATTATAATTCTTTTCATTTTTGAGCCAATTCCATCCCTTTGTGATTTCATTCCTTGTCTTTGGTACATATCCTCCTCAAACCGATCCCGAGAACTTACCCCAATGGAGCTGCTTTGTTATACTTCCACTAACTTTTATGCACACCATTTGCATGTGTCTGTTCTTACCTTACTAGTGGGAGAACATGGCTGCCTAATTGGCATAAGTGATAGTGGTACCTAAGCACTCAGATGAAGGTGAATCCTGCATTCATTGGTTAGGCTCCAACTCTGTTTTTGGCTCACTTACATTTTGTGGCAACAAAATATTAAGTGCTGTGCGGTCTCCTTCTTTTCATCTTGTCTTTCACAAGACTAAATTTACAGACTTAACACATTTTATTTCCTTTCAAACTAATACATATTCCCCATTAATATTCCTGTCTGAGAGGACTAGACAACTTTGCCCTCCCATTTGCATTTGTTATCTTATATTCTCTCTGTATAAAAGGCCACATCTATATGCCCCATACCCTTTATCCTGATTAATACTTCCTACCATATACTGTAAATGCTGTTTTGTAATTTAAAAAAAACCAGGAGTAGGTATTAGGCATATATTTTCATGTCTTTCTTTTTAGTATTTAAAAAAAGTACTTGAGGATGGAGATGTATTTCTGAGAGGAATCAGAATAACTAAAAAATAAAGAGACAGAAATGGTCAGTTCATATATAACTATTATGATAATTATCTTCCAGGCTGGGTTTTTAGAAAGTAGTGGCAATAACTGCCTGAATCGGAAACATTGTGTCACCTATAGAATTGCTAGAAGCATACACTTTGAGTTTGTAGGAATAGAATGTGCTAAGTCTATAAATTTGGGGAGTGAGATTATTGTTTAAAAGATTGGTTTCTACTACTGTATTATTTTATATATCCTATTAAGAAGTCCATCCTCTCTTGCAGGGCAATTTAACATACCACAGTTGTATAAGGGAACTCATTAATGTTTATTGGAACCACTTATCTCCCCAATCATTAGTAGAGAAAGTTTACTTTAATGCCCGTGTCATCTTACTTCTCTTCACAGTTTCCAGAGTAATTTGCTCAATTTGGTATAATATTTTCAGCATATTAAAGAGAACCTATATTTAAATCTCTCAGGTGTGCACTAGAATTACGAGTGACTAGTGGAAGTAATATGAGGAAATCTTGTTCATAAAATTCATCAGAGTGATTTTTCTTTCCTCAAAAATCTTCTCAATAAAGCTATAACATGAGAACTATTAAAGTCAGTTTCTACTGAGTGATATTCCAAATAAGAATATTGGTTTATATAGTATTAATTAAATGAGTATTTGTTCCACTTCTGCTTACATGTGACCAAGAAATCCATAGAACTCACTTCTCTAGTACCATTCCTTGTTTTACTGAAACTAAGTAATAAATGATGGAACCAAAAATTATTTGGTTCTTTTCATGCTACCTCCTTACACGTACTTACTGCAAAGAAAAACTTACCTGAACACTTATGTTTAGAGATCTATTCAATAGTTCTTTACTACGGTGTATCCGGTCTATACCTGGGGAATTTTTTTGTGAGTATAAACAGCACACTCCACCTAAGTAAGATCACCTAAGACTTAACTGGGATCAGAACCTCTGAAGGAAGGGTCCAGAATATATATTTTTAAAAAGGTCCTCAGATAATTCTGAGATATACCTCTGGTTAAACAGTATGGCTCCAAGCTATATTTATAAAACAGAGAAATTATTCAGAAGGAGAGAAGAGCTTTGCACTTTTACTTGTGTTTCTCCTGTCTTATTCAAAAACTTTTTTAAAGATTTATTTATTTGAGAGAGCACGAGTGGGAGGGGAGGAGGGTGAGGGGGAGAGAATCTCAAGCAGACTTGCTTAACCAACTGCACCACCCAGGCACCCCTAAAAACTATCTTTTTTTTCATTTAAATTTTAGTTAGTTAACATGCAGTACACTATTGTTTCTGGAAAAACTGTTGAAGTCGTCATAACCTGTGTAGCATATCCGATTTTTTTTGAAAAGGTAGAAAAAATAAGGTAAACAGGTTAATATTGGTATGGAATGCATTCCATAAGATTTCATAAATTTACCTAGAGGGGGCTTGCAGAATTGGCTCTGGAACTTCTCTACAGATACTGTCTACACGTTAAAAACAAGCTGATATTCCAGGAAAGTACAGCTGGTTTCTGAGAGTAAGACCTGGTAGAATGAATAATATCATCAATATTCTCAGGTTCCTTTAAAGCAGGGACTGAGTGATGTTCTTATTTATATCTTCAGAATCTAACATAATAAATGACATATAGTAGATGACCCTTGAATGTTTTCTGAATTGAATTCATTTCCTATGGAGATTCCAATAATGAGTTTCCTTTAAGTGATCCTCATTGTATGGGACATTTTAAAAGTCTAGCCAAAATAATGATACATTAGAGAAGCAGGCTAAAAATGTGTGGTACAGATGTAGCTCTGTCCTAGGTAAATTTTAGGTTTAACTCTGGTTCCTAAGCCTCCACCCCCCCCGCCACATTCCCACAATTGTTTGTGGTGGTACCCAGGAAATTGAAGTCTTAAAAGTTTCTCTCGTGATTCTACGCAGCCAGCCTACCATGGCTCTTTATAGGCTGCTTTTGGGGAATTGTTGATTTTAAATACATTTCTAGAAGTGAATGTTCTGCATATCTTTGAAGTAATCTTTTTTTTTTTTTTTTTAAGATTTTATTTATTTATTTGAGAGAGAGAGGATGAGAGAGAGTACATGAGAGTGGGGAGGGCCAGAGGGAGAAGCAGACTCCCTGCCGAGCAGGGAGCCTGATGCGGGACTTGATCCAGGGACTCCAGGATCATGACCTGAGCCGAAGGCAGTCGCTTAACCAACTGAGCCACCCAGGCGCCCTGAAGTAATCTTCTTTAAATAGTCTTCTAAATGTGAATGTAATAAGTAAGACTCCTCAATAAGGCAAGGTATTAAATATTTCTGAAAGAGGAGATGTTGCTCCTTTTTTTTTTTTAATAGTAGATTTAAGATCTTGGGTGTGGGGATAGGGTAACTGGGTGATGGACATTAAGGAGGGCACGTGAGGGGCGCCTGGGTGGCTCAGTAGGTTAAGCGTCTGCGTTCGGCTCAGGTCATGGTTCCAGGGTCCAGGGATCGAGCCTTGCATCGTGCTCCCTGCTCAGCGGAGAGCCTGCTTCTCCCTCTCCCTCTGCTGCTCCCCCTGTTTGTGCTCCTCTCTCTCTCTCTGTCAAATAAATAAAATCTTAAAAAGGGGGGGGGGGCATGTGATGTGATGAGCACTGGGTGTTATACACAACTGATGAATGATTGAGCTTTACATCTGAAACTAATGATGTACTATATGTTGGCTAATTGAATTTAAATTTTAACAAAAAGAAAAAAAAGATTCTTATGCTGTAACAGAAAGCCAATTGGTTATCGAGTTAACTCTCCCCGTAAAATGTTGAAGAGCATAAACAGGAAATATACATAAGTAGAACACTCCCAAGCCCTCCCAATCCCTTACTCACTGTGAAGGTGGACCAAAGGAGCAGGTTCAGAGTACTCGTAGAATGTTGGGGTCTTCTTTAATGGCCAAATAGGTGAATGAAGCCTCTACATCATGAACTAGAGCATGGCTGGAAAATCTCTTACGTGGAGGATAACCATTTACAAATCTCAGTGAAGTACCCATAGGACGAATAAGTGATGTAAGAGACACTTTAGATACAGGGATATTATATACGTCTGTAGAATATTGGTAATCACCAGCCGTATTCCAAATTGAAGCCTGAACAATATTTTAAGCTGAGGGACCAATTAGTATATAATTATCTGATTTTACTGGGGGTTCTTAAAGTGAGTGAATTTTATGTCAGTTTTCTTCATTACTAATATAAATGGCGCAGGCTCAATAAACATGCTGCATGAAGTTTGGGTTTTTGTTTCCAAACTCCCAGATGTTAAATCCTCATAGGTTCCCCTAGTGACTGTACAGCACCACTCAAATGTCAGTTCCCTGGAAGATACATACACAAGGAAAACTAGAAGAAATAGTTCTGTTGTATGACATTTAGGCAAGATTATTCAACATTACTCATAAGTTTTTTGGACTCAAATCCCTATGTGGAAGGGAATCTTGACCCTGGGGATCTAAGATATATTTTACTGTGTTGATCAGATAAAATTACTTTTGTTCCTAAGGACTTATTTTACATAGACTATCCATGTTTCAGTGTGTTAGACCAGTGCCAGACCAGATGGATTTCTTGGCCCTCATTGCATTAAGTTCACATCCTCCTATCAGCTGGAGGTATAATCTAAAATTTTCTTTACCTTATCCATCCATACAGGGCACTGAAAGAACATTGCAGTACAAAGTCAGGAAATACAGAAATGAGGGCATTGACTTCTTTAAACTTCCCTCCTGTCATACACACTGTAAGCATTCCTTCCTCTAGTTTTCCTTGTCATAGTAAATTTTACCTCCATCATCCTAGTTACTCATGCCAAAAAACTTAATCATCTTCACATCAGCCTCCAAACCTTTGTGTCCAAAATACATCTTCAATCTTACCAGTTCTCTCTACCTCTCTTGCTGCCTCTGTTGTCCAAAAGCACCACCATCTCTTGCTCATATTGCTCTGGTACCTTCTAGTACTTTCACTGACCTCTAGTTTTATTTTCCTCTCTAATCCATTCTTCACACTGGAGCCATAATAATTTTTTTTTTTTTTAAACTTGCCACATTGCAGGCACCTGGATGGCTCAGTCAGTTGAGTGTCTGCCTTCGGCTCAGGTCATGACCTCAGGGTCCTGGGATCGAGCCCCGCATCCGGCTCCCTGCTCAGCAGAGTCTGCTTCTCCATCTCCCTCTGACCCTCCTCCCTGCTTGTGCTCTCTCTCTCTCTGTCTCAAATAAATGAATAAAATCTTAAAAAAAGAAAAACAACTTGTCATATTGCCATTATATTTATCCTCAAAACTTTTAATTAGACTCAAAGGCCCTTTGATTTTGCCCCTGTCCTCTCTTGCTGTATCTCTCCTCTTACACTGAAGTCCAGCCACACTGCCCTTCTTTCAGATCATCTTTCCATCAGGGATGATCAACCCCTCATCCTTCAGCTAAAAAGTCAGTTTATCTCATATTCCATAATTTAAGTTATCGCTCCCCCATTTTATTCCTAGCATGTATTATTATAATATTGTCACAATTCACATGTGTGATTCTTTGATTAATGACATTCTCCATGATTGACTCTAAACTTCATGGGGTGAGAGACTGGCTGCTTTGTTCATACTGGGAGTCCCATTGTCTAGTCTATTGCCTGGCACATAGTTAAATACTTAATTAAAATTTATTGGATGGATGTATTCCCATGCATATATGTTGAAATTATAGTATTTCTTACTGAATAATATTTCACTGTGAGAGTTTTTTTTTTTTTTTTTTTAAATCAGATATCGAAAGGATGGCAATAGCCCTGTTGTGTCAAGCCAGTTGGTTTGGAGGGGCTCATTTAACCAATCCCAGTAACACTGTAGAACATTTTAGTGTACTTTATTATTCCTTATATCCATTACTTATTAACTCATTTGTTCCATTAAGTTATTGTGTGCTTATTGTATGCTAGGTGTCGAAGAAATAGCAATACAAAAAGGAGATAGCATCCCTACTCTTGAGATTCTTAGTCTAGCAGGGAATATGGGCTTGAAACAAATATAATAGTAATTAAGTCATAATTGTGGTAAAGTGCTAAAAGAAAGAATAAGTTACTTTAGAGCAGTGGTTCTCATTTGAGAGTGATTTTGCCCCCCAGAGGACATTTGACAACCTGAAGACATTTCTGGTTGTCATACCTGAAAGGACAGTACCACTTGCATCTAGGGGGTAGAGCACAGGACCACTCCACACCAAGGAATCAAAATGAACCAAAATGTCAGTAGTGCCAAGAAGCTGAGAAACCCTGCTCTAAAATTGGTATAATCGGGAATACTTTCGTAAGGAAGTGGTATTTAAACAAAAAGACATAGAAGTTCTTAGATGGGAGACTGAGAGTGGGTTGAATATATAGGCAGAGGGAAGAAAATGTGGAAAGATCTGAAGGTTGAAAGGAAAAATCTCTTTTTTATGTATTAGATAACCTGAAAAAGAGCATAGAGCACAGGATACAAAGTTATGTTAGAGAGAGAGGCGGAGGCCCACTTACATAAAGCATTTGGGGTTGTCTATAAAGTATCTAGTGGGATGTTCAGAGTACATTGTTGCATCGATGGGTCTGGAGCTCAGAGCCTAGATGATAGATAAAACTTTGAGAGTTCTTTGCAAGGGTGGTATTTGAAGTCTTGAATTTATATTAGTATCAGTTTGCCAGGTTGTAATTGTTTTTCCTCTGACAACACTCAATTACCAGGGCAGGTTCAGAAAAGATAGAAGGTTGGGTTCATTCAGGGTTAGGTTTGGTCAGGGAGGTGTGGAAAAGGATTTGTGGCCAGAGAAACAGCTGCTGTCTTCTCTGTGGAAACTCTAACTTGATGAGGAGCTAGAAAGACTCCTTTTTTTTTCTTCTTTTTTGGTAGAATGCTGACGCTCTTCCAAAATGAGATTTTAGTATTTATCATGACATAAAAATTTGCTATGAATTTCTCATCATAGACTATGAGACAATGAGTATTTTTTTCAGTAATTGACTACTCTTGAACCTGATTTTTTTTGGGGGGGGGTTAAATTCTGGGGTTGGTGCTCTATGTTGAGTGGTATATTAAATAAAAGTAAAATTGGTTACTCTATAATTTGAATTAGAATTAAATAACAGATTCATCTTTAGATAGCTCTCTGTGATTGGTATTAGATACACAAATGATTCTTTTCTTATGAAGCACAAGCAGGAGAACCAGAATATCTAGAGCAGCCATCAAGAAGTGATTTCTCAAAGCACTTGAAAGAAGAAACTATTCGAATAATTACCAAGGCATCACATGAACATGAAGATAAAAGTCCTGAAACAGTTTTGCAGTCGGTAAGAACTTTTCTTTTAGCTCTCTGAACATAGACATCTTCATGACGTTTCCAGCAGTGTAATGGAGAGTAGCTACATGGGAGTCAGGAGAGGCAGGGCCAAGGGCCAACGCTCCCATTAACATCATCAGGGACTGTGGGTGTTACCTAACCCCCAGGCTGTAGCTTCCTCAGCTGTAATCTTTTTAAAGATGCTTTTTTTTTAAAAAGATTTACTGATTTTTTTTTAATTTTTTTTAATTTTTTTTTTTGAGAGAGAGAGCATGAGTGCCCAAGCAGCAGGAGGGGCAGAGGGAAAGAGAGAGAGAGAGAATCCTCAAGCAGACTCCATGCTGAGTGCAGAATCTCATTTAGGACTCAATCCCAGGGTTTTGGGATCATGATGTGAGCCAAAATCACGAGTTGGCTGCTTAACTGACTGAGCCACCCAGGTGCCCCTAAATGCTTCTTTTTAAAAATAAATTTCGGTCTTCCTGTTAGAGAATGAGGAAGAATCATAATCATAGACTAAAGTGATCATTTGATTTGGAACTTAAAAAGAGAAGTATAAAATTTAGCATTATTTCTTTTTCCCTCACCCCTTCCCTCTATCTTTAGTCTTATTACATTGGAATAGTTGGAAATATAAGGTAATAATTTTCATTGTTCCATGGAATATGTTTAAAAGTAAAATACTAGAAATTCTAGGTTCAAGTATTATTAGCAGGATAAATGTGATCTTGCAAAGTGTTTTATGCATATTTCAGTAGAGTGTCCAAACAGAATTGTCATTATAACCCACCTGTGTTGTAGCTCTCAATTGTGTCTTTTTATAGCAATAAATTGAGTACATTGGTATTGTACTGTGTTTTCAGTGCATATGACCTTCTGAGAGATGTTATTTCACAAATTTCATACTACAAAAACATTCAGTTGCTGTAGTTATTTTTTTATTAGTGAACACAAGCCGCTGTAATGCAGGTTTCTTGATGGTTAATTTTAGTATTTGAAGACTACCATCCTAGAGAACTAAAGGGAACAGGACATTCAGTTTTTCTTTTTCTTTTTTTAAAATTTATTTATTTATTTGAGAGAGAGAGAGATTGAGAGAACGAGTGGGAGCAGGGGCAGAGGGAGAAGCAGAGTCCCTGTGGAGCAGGGAGCCCCATACAGGACTCCACCCAGCACCCTAGGATCATGACCTGAGCCAAAGATGCTTAACTACTGAGCCACCCAGGCCCCCAGGACATACAGTTTTTCAACACAGTTTTCTACTTAGTGAACTTAATCTCAACAATAACCTGCTAATTGCAATAAGGTCTTTAATGTGATAGGACCTTGATTAACCAAAATGTTCAGTTAATGAGGTATTCTGTTATGTTTTGATGAATGAAATAATCAGAAATCACTTTTTTATTTCACTTCCTATGTGAAAAATTTTGATTATTATCATTTTACTATAAAAGATGTTTTAATATAGGGTTTTTTTTTTTGATTATTCCAAATTTTGCAAATGTCCTGGAGATTCTAATGAGCTTGAGATGAACCCCTGCTAATTCAACTCTAAAGCATTCCTAGAAAATGCTTCTTGTAATGGATCTGAGATGTCTAAGTTCTTGGGGTGTGGTAGAAGAGGAAAACCTAGGGAGGTACAAAGGGCAGAGAAGTAGATACAAGGGAGAAATATTTTTCCCTGATCTAAAAATGTAATTTGCTTGGCCCTTTGCTAATTAGGAATTTTATTTGTTAAAGCCTACCTTATGGTTAATAAGTATCATCATTTTAACTGTAATCAGAAAGCCAAAGGTATTATTTAGCTTAATATAGAAACATGATTTTTTTAGTTTGGCTAATCATGTATAACCTAAATTTGCATAAACCATCACTTAAACGTATTTTTATATATAATAATATATTTATGTATGATAATATATATAACTAATATATATTATATATATAATATGAGTATCATTTTATAAGCCTACAATCTACTGCTTCACCTTTATTTGAGAAAGGAGGATGACATTGAGAGAATATGATAGATAGCTAGCATAAATATTTTTCCATTTGGCATATCTGCTGGAGTAGCACCAACAGTTGGCCCGAGTTGTATAAATCCTGCAGCATGTCTAAGAATATGTTAATCGTGGCTATCTGAAGCAGCCTGTTCGTGGTCTCCTGAGTAGTTGCTTAGGATCATAACCACATACTGGTTTTTCTCACTTAAAGATACACCTTAGAAACTAAATCGTATGCATGAAAAGAGTGTTCAGACTTTGGGATTAGATAGTCTTGGGTTTTTTAATACTGGTTTTATTTCTCACTAGCTATGCAAACTTGAATAAGGTGCTTAATTTTTCTAAACATTGGTTTGCTTTTACATAAAATGGAGACCATTGGGAGATTAAGATTATTTTTTTGAAGGTACTGAGCATGTCGTACAGGTACTAAGCAGCTGTTAGTTTCCTTTTGTTACTTAAATACAAACCATTTCACAAATTTACAATATATTAAGTTCCAACCTTAGCTTAAGAATTCCCTGGAAGCATAGTCATAGAGAGATAGTCTCTAAACGTATAAAAAGCTTACTGTTTAGAAGAATGTCTTTAATTTTAAATGAAATATTTTAAAATTTGAAAAATACAAAAAAAGTATACTTCAAGAAAGAATCATGTGTAGTCCCACTACTCAAAGCTCTAATCACGTAATATGTTGGTATTTTTTTTTTCGTCCTTATTTTTATGTACAGGTTTGGGATTTATTTTGGTAGCTGAGGTATTTCTGCATATACAATTTTGTTTATATATGCCTTTTCTTCTTTAATCATTTAACATTGTGACATAACTATTTTCCCCATGTTAAAAATTCTCTGTGAAAAACATTTAATGGTTGAGTATTATTCCATTGAGTGATTAAATTCTTATTTACGTACCCATTCCCCCACTGTATATTTGCTTCTACTTTTATATTATTATAAATAGGCTGTTAGAAATGAAATTTTCTCCATATTCCAATTTATTTCTTTAGAATAGATTCCCTATAGTTGAATTACTAGATTAAAAGGTAGGGGGTCGAGGTGGTTGTAGTTACATAGCTTTCTAATTGCCCTTTCATGAAAAACTACTTTTTAAAACAGTCCACTTAATGGATTTCAGGCAATTAATAAAAATCTTTGTATTTTAATTATTTTGGGAACATTTATTAACTGAAACACTTATTAACTCCTTTCAGGTTTAGCTGTTGTTAAGGTGTTTATATAGGACCTGACAATAATAGAGAAAGATGGATACACATGTACTTTACTTTAATGAGCCCTCAAAGTCTGTATACGGAAAATTTTTGTGGTACCTTAGGATATCTAAACTTGATGAATGATACAACAGAATTATTACATTCACCCAAAGTTTCTTTGTTTTTTCAACTTGCACGCATATAACTTGTCAGTTAAATGCTGTTGAAACTCTTCTGTGGTAACTGAAAATGTTTATTAAACATTATTTTTTCCTAAGTGCAACGTTTTTTTTCAAAGGCCATATATTGTTTCATAAGGATCATTATACTGATACTGATCAGTTTCCCAGTTGCTACTTAAATTTATATTCTCTCTTCTTAAGATAATATTGTTTTAGATTGATTTGATTGTGAGAAGTGTTTCACCACAAGTTCTAGACAGATCTCCTAATTTACCTGATCAAATTTCACTATTGTGGATAGGGATCAAACACATTTACTCTTCTTTCATATGCTAGAAGGATTTAAAATACTTAGTTGTCATGGGATAATAAGCATATCTCTCTAGGTATGTATGCTAGTAATATTGGGTTATTCTATTCAAATACAAGCACTTTAAAGTAGCATAACAGTATTATAATACTGGTAATACTTGTCATTATAGAACAGCTAGTATATATGAGATATTGGGTTAGCTGAATATTATCTCTCGTGATCACAACAACCTTGCAGGTTGGTTATTTCCTCTTGAAAAGTTGAGGACTCAAAATAAGGAAACCTTTTCTAAATACGTTATGTTTAAAAGTAGCATTTCTTTTAAAAGGGACAGTGTCAGTCTTGGCCATTAGTTTTGTTTTATTGTTTAAACTCTTTTTGTGTATGTACTTCTGGAAAGTCATAAAATGTTCTCATCTCCAGAATTTACTTATATTTCAAATTGAAATAAAACCCCTTTAATTGCTTTTATTTAAATTTTATGTCAAAACTAAAGTTTATCTTTTGCTTCAGAAAACTAAAGCTGCAAATTGAAATTACTTAAGCAAGCTGCTTTCAAGCACCTAAGTACTTGCGAAATTTGTTTATAGGTAAATAGTGAATATGCTAATTATAAATATATTCAGTAGTATAAGATCTTTGTGAAATCTGGACACAATTTTGGATGAACCATATTAGTATCTTTGAGTAGACTTTCTTGGATTTCATACTGGCTTCTACTCTATTAGTGGAGTAGGGAAATTCATAGAATTTGTTATCAAAGAAAAGGATAAATAGAAAGAAATCTCATTGAATTGTTAAAAAGGGATGTCACTTTCCACCATCTTTTTCAGAAGCAAGAATTCATCAGACACATATATAAATTCATTGTACAATACATCATACAAGACTCATAGGCTGTACAGAGTGAGTTAAACACAATAGAGTATGGATATAAATTGGATATACTATTAATTTATTAGAAAGGATAGAAAGGTAAAATCATAAGAAAGAAAACCTGCAAACTGTCATGGGTTCAGATGAGGTCATGTGTATTTTGATGGAGTTATCAAGAAAGGATTTATGGAATTATTAGAATTAAAAAAAAAATAAAAACCTCAGCTGTAACTTATAGACAGCAGTAGGAAATGCAACTCCAGTGTTTATTATTTTTAAGGATATGGTGTCCAAAGTGCTTAGTGGGGAAAAAAAAGAAAATTTAGTGGTTGAGTTGTAAAAGGAAAGTTACATGTCTTATGTTATTACTTGATTAATGCATTCACTTCTGATGTTGGTTTTAGGTGGTTTCATTTCATACTAAGCAAGTGCAGATATTTTTTAACGACTCAGGAATCTCTGTCCTTTATACTTGGTACTTCCATTGTTCTCTTTTCTAATGTTCATACTAATAATTTTTTTCCTGCAGAAACCTGAAAATACCACAAGCCAACCACCTTCTAACCAGCAAGTTGTAGAGGTGGCGATTCCCCATGTAGGGAAATTCATGATTGAGTCAAAGGAGGGGGGTTATGATGACGAGGTACCTTTATTGTAGACCTCTACACTATTCCTACTTATCTTTGGCTATTTAATACACGTACTTCGGGCATGCGTGCGCCTTCACATTTGTGTGTATTGCTGCATAACATACAGCTTGGCCACCTATGGTCTGGAATTACCTTACCAACTGCTAACAGAACTTTGAATTGCAAATGAAAATTTAAGTAGAAAGCTATGGAATTTGTCAAAAGAATAATGTTTCTAGAGTTAATTCTTTTATGTAGATACATGATCAGTTTATTCTCAGGTTGATAGATTATAATAAGGGTTGTTTAATTAAATAGCAAAAAATTTGAACATTTAAAAATAATTTTTTCCTGTTTTACTTGAATTATGTATTATAATACTTTGCCTACTATTTCCTGCCAAAAAATCCTACAGCCTGATTGCAAATAGATGTTGGATATTTTTGCTTCTGCAACCTCCATGTGAATGTGAATTGAGCGATTCATCATTATTGAATGCCTTCCAGTGCTTTATACACTGTTCTTGAGAATCCAGATAAAAATGTGCTATTGTCCTTTTGCACTTTTTTCTTAAGACTCTTACATTGGATCTTTCTTATATTTGAGAGAGGGCCAGTAAAGCTGTTTTTGAATAGTAATCCCTAGAAAACCTTGAATTCTGTCATTTGTTAGTTTTTACTGGCATGGATGAGAATTTAATATATATTAGTTTTTTCCAAGTAATTTTTTTTCAGACTTATTTCAAAATTACAATTAAGTGATTATATAAGAGTTAATCACCGAAACCAGAGGTGTCACAAAGACATTAAGATTACTGTGCCAATGTAAGAAAACATGGGCCATAAGGAGAATAAGAAGCTGGTTTATGAGATAGGAACTGGTGAGATGAATTTTCTGAAGCAGATGTTAGGTATATTGTGACTGTCAGTGTATAATCAAAATTTGGGTGATAGGTTCAGTGAATCAGAGGTGATGGATGCAATCTCTTGATTGCTCTAATACAATAACTTCATAGTGCCTTGAGTGGTTTCATTTTGCAGGTATTTTAAAATGCAAACAGCTAAGAATGATAAGCTGTTATGAAAACAAAGAAATATTTAAGTATTTGATATTTAATAGCAGTACATTGTTGCTGCTTGAAAATTATGGAAACTGGCATTTTTTAATAAAAATGTTCATTTATTGACCAAGCACCTCAGTGCTTGTTTTAGGGTAAGCCTTCTGGCATTTTAAAATTTAGAATTGTGATTAATCATTTAACACTGTCTTTTGTGCAAATGCTTATGCTATTGGCAGAGATGCATTTTGTTTTGTTTTTGTAATTGGAGTGATGGTTTAACAGTGCATGTACCTGGGAACTTGAAGTCATGTGGATACAGGGCTGCAGCTCATAGATGTTTAGGTTGTACTGTTGTGCAAGGGAGCCCAGCCAGCAGGCCAAAGTGGAGGTGAAAATGGAGCTCATGCTGAGCTCCTCAAACCTTAAAGAAGCACTTTTTTAAATAAAAAGTGTTGCTTGTTCTAAGTGGTTCTCAGAGAGCAGCACTTTTTGATTTGTTTGTCAAGAGGGAGGTGCCTTTTTAGAGTTCTTCAGTTCAGAGAGGATGCCTTTTTGCAGTTTGCACAAAGGCACCATCTGGAGCTAGCTGTGGCCCTGTATGGATGATTTTGAAAGATACTTACATGCATATTGGATCATATTTGCCATAAAATATACAATGGTTAATTTATAAGTAGTGAAAAACAAAGGACTTTTAACTTGCATGTCAGTATATTATTTTGGTTTTTGATACATATTTTTTTATGTTAACCATTCATTCAAAAACTCTTACTTTAAATTCCTTGTGGCAGATCATGATGACACCGAACATGCAAGGTATTATCATGGCGATAGGTAAATCCAGGAATGTATATGACAGGTGTGGCCCTGAAGCAGGGTTCTTTAAGGTACAATTAACATTTTCATTTAAGTTTTTAATGTTTTTAAATGAACTTCTTAAAATATTTTATGTCCTTGAATTAAATTTGGTTATATAATTTCTCTTTTCCTATCTTAGCCACGGCCACCTGATGTTCTGAGGGTTTCTTTTATACATATAAGAATGATTTTTTTTTTTTTGGTAACCCAGATAATTCAACAAAAAACAAAACATTTTACCAGAGTTACCCTAATAGTGTACCTTTGGGTTGTTAGCAGAAATTTGAATTGTGTTTTTATTTGAAAGGAATAAAAAGTATTGATGAGTGAAAATAGGAACTGAGTAATTGCTTCTGATATTTTATTTTCTTCTCATTGGTAATACTATTCGTCAATATTACAATATTTTTTAAGAAATTTCACTATCATTTGATTCTAAACTGCTTTCTTCACTTGGTTGTTTCAAAAATGATTTGTTCATTTATTTTTATGTTTCTTATTCACTTATGTTTTCTCCTGACTTAATTTTTAATATCCTAGTTGTTTCAAGAAATGTGTGAGGCCATCAAGCAGTTGTATTATTCCATAACCAAATCTTTTTTCCCCTCTAATGATCTGAAAATGTTGGGGTTCAGGGGAGCAAACGGTCAAGAAAGAATTCTTGAGACGTCTTTGGTGCAGAAAAATGGTTTTATTAAAGCACTGGGACTGGACCCGTGGGCAGAAAGAGCTGCACTGGGGTCATGAGTGGCCCATTGTATACTTTCAAGTTGGGAGGTGGTTAGGGATAGAGCAAGTCTCTAAGGAATTTAGAAGCCAGGTGTCCAGGACCTTGAGGGGCTAGCTGATTGGAAAAGATCAATTATCACCATCTAGTAAAACCTTAGTCATGAGAACCTTCAGATGTATATCAGAGGACGGATATGCTTGGAGGATGATTGCTAACATATATTTTGGTGGCGGATGGGGGTTAGAGATAAAGGAATTTTTATATATTAAAGGAGACTTACAGGATCCTGGAGATCAGGCTAATGTGAAGATAAGGTTGCCTTAGACCTGAGTCAAGTATTAACATCAAGGCAGTTGAGTTCCCAGAGGGAGGGCCATGCTGCTTGTCTCAAGGGCTTGTCAATGAGTGGGCTGTAAGTTGTAAGGAAATTTAATTTTTTTTTCTTTTGCCTTTGTTCTCCACATCATCTAATACCAGATCTTTACAATATTTTAGTTACAGTATTATTGGTTTTACATTTTTGAAGGATGAAAGCACTGTTATGTTTGTCTTTTTATTTTGATTTACCAAAAACTTCAAGTTGTTTTCACTTAGCACCCTTTTTAGTGTTTTTTTTTTTCCCTAAAAAAACAAAAAGGCTTTATTGAGGTATAGTTCAGTACAATAAGCTGTATGCTCTCTTTCTTGACCTTAAAAATCTAAAATTTTCCCTTAATATTCTATATTCTGCCCTCATCCAACTCAATCTTCAAAAAGCTGCTTATTTTCACTATTTTTTTTCCTTCTGCAGTACAAAAGGCCTTGTGCATAGTAGCCTTATATTAATAAAACACTTTTGAACTTGTTAGAATCAGAGTGACCATCCATCTTGGTGTGCCCAGGACTGAGGGGTTTTCTGGAATATAGGATTTTAAGTGCTAAACAAACTGGTCCCAGGATGAGTTGATCACCCTATTAAGTTAAGAAAGGTTGAAAAACTGCTGTTATTGAAAAAACAAAAAAACAAAACAAAACTCGGTTAACCTTATTTCCAGGTGGTCTGCATTTTCTGTTCTTAAAATACACATGATGAATGTATGTCTTCTAAAGTTTTTATCTATTTCTCGTGGGAAAATTATCTGTCATTTATAGTGACATTGTCATTTTTTTTTTCAAGTTGGATATCTTTATGTTGAATTGGGAATTTCACGTTTTTTTAGATTAATACCTGTATATATTGTAAAGAGCCAGCTAATTATGTACACTACAAACAACAGTACTCCCCCCCCCCCCCCAACAGCTTCCAGTTATTTTATCTAATCCTTTTGGCATGAATTCCTTATCTTTAAGTAAACACAGAATGCTTGAGTTTTTGTGGTTCTTACACATTTCCTGTTGAATTCCCTGCTAGGGGATGTAAACAATGAGCTCTCCTTCTCCTGTCCCTGCTCCCCCCCATAGTTTCCACCCTTCCATCTATCTACACACACACACACACGCACGCGCACGCACAGATGCACATGTGTAAAATTTTGTCATTTGGATTAAATCAGAATTCTGTTTGATTTACTATTTCTATGTATGCTACTCAGGATTGAGCTGAGTCATAAACATTATTACTTTGACATCCCCCCTCCCCTCAGTTTTCATTTTCCTTGGAGTTGTTTTATTTTTTGGTTTACTTAGTTTTCTGTATGTATTACTGATATGCTTCTAAACTCTCTGCAAGTTGTTTAAGTCTCCTCATATTCTGTTGTCAATTTTACCTTCTTGGGGAAATTTCTTCTGGAATAGATTCCTTCTGGAATAGACATCTTCTATAAGTCTATTCCAGAGCTTTGTAACCTGCCTCAGTCTGCATTGATTTTCTTTTATCCCCAGTGTATAACTAATATCTTGGGATCTTTATTCACCATTACCTGGGGATGCCCTTTGCATCTTGTCTTTTATGTATTTTCCATATTTCGTGTATTTCTCTTTTTCAGTTTACCCTCTGATTTTGAGGCAGCAGCAAATCTCTGAAGTTTATGTCCATGTGTATTTATTTTCACCTATCTGTAATTGAGGGATATATATACACACATATATACATATATATATACATATATATATATACACACACACACACACCATACACACACATATATATGTTCTTATGTAAATATTATCAATTGTTTATAAGTAATGTGTATTTTTGGTATAGGTAAATGATTTGCATTTGGAAAATTCTAGCTGATAATATATAGTTTTAGAAAATTTGTCATGTAAATAACAAAAATAATATGTAAACAATGCAATCATTCAGTAATATATAGGTGTTTAAATTAAAACTAATAATGCAGTCTGCCACTGACCTGTGTAACCACTGTTATCACTGTGTAACCTTTCTTATTTTTTCCTTTTGTTTATACAATCATACATATATAGAGAATTTTTTTTCATTTTTAAATTTTACTGTTCATATTACTTTGTAACTTATATCACTCAGAAATATATTGTGGGCATTCTTAAAGTGAAGGCATTTAGTATTCATTTATTATGTATTACTCTCTTTATGGATGTATGTCCTGTTTTTTCCCAGTCTGCCATTTCTGTTTGAGTTAGTTTATGATACCTTTTTTTCGTAAAGAAGTTTATAAAAACCCTGTGCTTTCAAATCTTTCTGCTCCTTTCTGGATTCTGGAGTTTCATCGCTATAATGAAACTTCTTTGACCCAAGGTATTGTAAGTTTTCTGCAGTAGTTTCTTAAAGCACTTTTCTTAGTAAATTTTTATTTTTATGAATTCATATGTACACACTATTTACTCAGTAGCATTTTATTTGGGTTTTCTACATTCTCTATTATTAAAAATGTATTATATTTTTCTTTTTTGTGCTATCTTCATCAGGTTTGATTTTATGCTTATGTTAGCTTTAGTAAGTGAAAGCTTTTCTGTTTTTCTTATACTCTGGTGTAGTTTACATAGGAATTATCTATTCTATAAGAGTAAGTTAGAACTTGTAAAACCATATGAGCCTAGCCCCTTTTTTGGTTGTAGATTTTTTGATAATTTTTTTTTGGTTCCTTCTACAGTGATTGGCCTATTTAAACGTGTTCTGTTTTCTTGGCCGTTGATTCCAATCATTATCTCAACATGTAGTATTAATTCACAAAATATATACATAACATAGTAACTAACATATGATAGCTGCTTCTGTCTTACTGTTTGCCTAAATTAGATAGAGTATATTCTTAATTTTTATTTTTAATATTTATTTTACTATACATAATTATATGTAATTATAGTATACTATGGTAATGTAGACATATCTATATATCTTCTGTCGCATTACCAAAAATGTCTTTATTGGGTTTATTTTATATTAGCTTTTTGGTTATGAGAAGATTTTCAACTCTGCCTATTTCTAAAAATGGACTTCCATATGTATTGTGATTAGATCAATTTTTAAAATGTTATATATGTTTGCTACTGGTAAACCATGTGATGAAATGTTGGTTTTCACTGATAAGATAAATTGGAGAATGAAACTTATATCTGGGTAAGTGGACTTGCTAAGGTTTAACCTCTTTTTTAGGAAGAGTCACCAGCTCAATCACAGATATAATAATGTATAAAATAGATTTGTTTTTATGAATTGAGTCACTTACCCCTACTTTTTCTACCAAATTATTGGTAGGGTTGTTAGTGGGAGAGCTAATTAATTTTGTTTATTTATACTGTATCCAGTTACCTTATTGGGCTCTTATGTTTTCTAATAATTTATTAGTTGATTCTTGTCATTATTTCAGTACATTGGCTCCCAATAATTATCTCATAATTGGGATAATTTCCATTAGACTTTTTATTTCATTTCTGTTTTTATTATGTTAACCATATTTTTCAGAATATAGTTAAATATGAAAATAATTTTAGTAATAAGCTCCTTTGCTTACTTTCTGATTTTAATGGATTTGTCTCTAGTGTTTTATTTTCAAGTATGATGTATAGCATTGTTTTTTTTTTTTTAATAGGTTTTCCTTTACAAATTTAAAAACACTTTCTCAAATTCATAGTTAAAAGAGTTTCTTCAAAACTGATTGGTGTTGGAATTTAAAAATATTCTAATATATCTGTTTGAGATGTGAACAGATTTCTTTGTAATCCTTAATCCTTAGAATGTAAAGATTAATTTAACACTGACCCCTCCTTTTTTAAACATTGTAAACATTGTCTGTTTTTATATATTCTTTTTGTACACAATGTAGTTTATCAAAAATGGATGAAGTTAGCATCTGTGTTCATAAATTGATGTCTAATTTCCTTTTTTATATTTGTCAATATTTTATATTCAGATTATGCTGGCCTTGTGTAATTATTAAGGAGATTTTCCCTTTTCTCAGGCTTTGGAGTAGTGTAGATAGAGAAATCATTTTGTCCTTGAAGATCTGACATATCAGCAGTTCTAAAACAATGTTGGCCTGATTCCTTTATTGGGTACAGATCTTGGGCAACCTTTTCAATTCTTCTGTAGCTTTACTGGGTCTCTTCAAGAACTTGGTAGTTTTTCTACCTTTTAAAGCAATTCAGGTAATTTATATTTTCCTAGATGATCATCTGTTTAATTAAAAATTTGTAGTTTATTGGCATAAAGTTATATGTATTATTTTTTTAAAACAAATTTTAAAGCTTTTTGTTTGTTTGTTTTAGTATTTTTGGTATTGTCACCTTACATGTGCTGGAGAGTGTTCTCCCATACTTTGGTTTTCCATCAGCTTTTTGGAAAGAAAAGCTTTTGACTTTTTTTATCTAATTGCCACGTTATTTTATTTCTTCTACCTTTAGTTTATTTTCTCTCCTCCCCCCGGCCCCCCCCCCCCCCGCTTCTTGAACAGTACTTGTTCTATACTGGTTAAATTGGTATTTTCCTTTGACTACCAGTCTGGCTATGTCCTATAGGTTTTGATATCTTATGATTCCAATATTAATATAATTTTGATTCCTTTGGCCCAAGAGTAATTTAAGGCAGTATTATTTTAATTCCTAAGAGCTTAGTTTGGGAGTTGTCTTTATTTTTAATTCCTGTATGTATTGCATTGTGGTCAAATCATATAGCCTATATGATTACAATCCCCTGGAATTTGAAGTAGATTCTCTTCCATCTTTTGGTACACTGTCAGTTTTTAAAAAATAGTCTATAAACATTTAATTTATATGCACACTCACACATACATACACACTCTCTGTGAAGTCAGCTAACCATATTTCAGAGGTAAGAGCATTAAGACTTGGAGAACTTTGTGCCTTGTTTTATATCACAGTTAATAAATGGTATACCTAGCTTTCTGAATCTTGGTCTGATTTTCCCTTAGATTTTTCTGCCTTCAGAATATATTTTATGTTTATATATTTGGTATCTTCTGATGTATGTATATAGTTATAGCAAAATAAAGTCTGTAAAAAATATACATTTAGAGTATGATCTTATAATACGATTTAGAAAGGTAAAGTCTAGGTAGTAGTCATTTGGATCTTTGCAACTGAAGATTTCAAAAGAGAAAGAAAACTAGACTTCTTGAATGGGTCATCTATAGATAGATGAGGAACAAACAAGAAAGGACATCATGCATTTAGAGAACTTAAGAAACAAAGGCGCATGCGCATCTGTGGGGAGACAAGCCTGACCTAAGTGGAAGGAAGTCTTTATTGAAGAGTCATAGGAAATAAGACTGAATAGATAACTTTGGGCCTGATTACCTGGACCATGTTAAAGGTCTGGTGAAAGAGACTTTCTAAAAATTAATTGCAAAGCAGTTCTGTCACCTAATGACCAGTATTCCATTTCATTTTGTAAATGTTTGATGGTTTCATTGCAGTATCTGTGGTAGTTAACTTAAATAATTACCTTCATAGGCAGCCAAAGTATGGAAAGGACAAGAATAATTCTAGGGCAGGATTCTGAGGAAGTAGTCTGAATCAAATTTGACAACTCAGCAGTGTTAACTTTACTCATAATGATAAATAGTGAAGAACTCTGCTAAATATACTGGCATGGAACATCTGTTGAAATTTTGAAGGAAAAGATATGATTGCAGTATATTTAAACATCAGAAAACTTTTTTAGAAGTAAGTTCATAAATAAAAATAATTGATAATTATAAAAAATAATTTGTGCTGGTAAAAAGTGTTTTTTGTGTGTTTGAAAAATTACTTGTAGAAATTTAAATGTGCCTTTTTACCTCTACTGTTTTAAATATCTATAGATTTTAACTTTGGCATTTACTTGTGTAAATTGGGAGAATCTTAAATAGAACAAAATTAAGAGATAAACATAATTTTAGAATAAAAGAGGGATATGTATTCTAGCTTGCTAATAGAAATCTATTTGCTCTTTACAAAAAATATAGTGTTTCTATTTTGAACGTAGGTAAAAAAATATGTAACCATTTAGTGTTATAATTCCTTATCTCTAAACCTATAATATTACTTTAAGAGACTCAATACGAATTTATTTTATTTTGGTCATCCTAATTTTGGCCAAAAGCATGATACCTGAAATACTTAAATATTCAAAAGAACTTGGAATAGTTTATGACAGTCATTGTCTGTCTATATAATGAAGAACAGTTATTGATTGTTTTTGCTTTATATTTATTTTCAAATTCAGTATAGTTTGGTTATTAAATGAATATGTACCCCTTTTTCTTTTCAAATTGGGAAAATGAGAAGATTTTATAGTTCTAAGCCTATGTGTGCTAGTTAGGTTTGCATTGAAGTGAGCCTTAATAATTCTACATGTCAAAATATAGTTTTCCTGGCTATATTTTTTTAAGATTTATTTATTTATTTATTAGAGAGAGAGAGAGAGCATGAGAGGGGGGAGGGTCAGAGGGAGAAGCAGACTCCCCGCCGAGCAGGGAGCCCGATGTGGGACTCTATCCCGGGACTCCAGGATCATGACCTGAGCCTAAGGCAGTCACTTAACCAACTGAGCCACCCAGGCGCCCCTTTCCTGGCTACTTTTAACCACAGCATGTGTAACAGCAACAAAAAAGAACACAGTTTATTTTAGCTATAAAGTAATAATTCCATTTATAATGCTAAGTATATAGAAAGGACTTATTAGCCTTCCCTTTAATGATATATAAGAATGTATAACTAGAATGTTTTAATTAATATTTGTCAGTTACATTTTCTCCCTTCTATAAAATATAGCATAGTGTCTGGATGGTCAAGAATTGCTTAAGAAAGGCATACTTTAAAAAAAAAAAAACAACTTTCTAATAGAATTGATTTTTTTGTAACTTATTTTGCACGTGGCCCCATAATGTTTTACAGTTAATAAAGCTAGGATTTAGATATAAGTCCAATATAAATGAATATTGTAAAAAGTATTATTTTTAATCATATAGGTTTCTTGTATACAGCAGTATTTGATATATAACCCTACATTTATTTCTGTATGCGCCAGTATTTTCCAAATGGTTTGCTCATGTGTAGAAACATGTCAGTATTATTTCCTGTTATAATTAATTATAAATTCTGAGGTGTTCTGTTTATTAAAAAAAAGGAAGTTCAAGCATAAGGTGATAATAGTGATAATCATTAATTATTACGTGAATAAATTTCAAATATTTTTGAAGCAACAAGGAATTCAGTCTGCAGTAACTAGAGTCTCAGGGCTTACTTTTTCATTCTTTATTTTTAGACTCTTCAGCTAAGTAATTATAGTGGTATTATTATACATATAAGAACAAGCCATTTTCTTTCAGATATGGGCATTCCAGGAAGCTGTATTTCAACCCTAAAATTTGGGATATTCAAGATATACATGAAACTGATACTGGAAAGCATAGGAGAAGGGATACTGAGTATCACAGTCTTAGGATGCTTCTGAGTAGACTGACCAGACTCTGATAAGTTTTACAAAATTACTCACATAGTGCACTTAGGTGTATTGTTTAGTTTAATACTTCTCTACATGAAAACAAAAAAACATTATTACAGTGAAGGGATAAGGAAGTACTCATATTGTCAGTTTTAGAAAATTCTTTTAAACTGTAGAATATGGGACAGTATTTTTAGATGTACTACCTTCTTTGTAACACTTTAAAGGAAAATATATTTGAACACAAGAATAATTAAAGCTGTAATATTGAAGGATTTTAATTATTACAATTAACCAGAATTGGCATTTGTTACATTTTCTAGGCAATTAAGTTGGAGTATTCAAGATTGGTTAAATTGGCCCAAGAAGATACCCCACCAGAAACAGATTATCGTTTACATCATGTAGTGGTCTATTTTATCCAGAACCAAGCACCAAAGAAAATCATTGAGAAAACATTGCTAGAACAATTTGGAGATAGAAACTTGAGTTTTGATGAAAGGTAATTTAAAAATGTGAAATATTGAACTCAAATGCTCAAATTATCTTTTTAAAATAGCTTTCCATGCAGTTTTTTAATGTTTATTTTATATCTACACAAAGACCTGTTTCAGTAAATACAGCACAAAACTTGACTTCACTTAATTTGAACAGTTGCTTTGTAATTTCTTTGGAGTTTATAGTCATGACTTTAGAAGTTTGAGCTGAAAATAATTTAGATTGTTTTAGTATATTTTATTTAATTGACTAAGGTACTGAGCTAAGCAACATAAAGATTTATGGAAGAATATAATCACTGCCCTTTGGGGACTCAATATTTTAGAGAAATAAAGAATTTCTCAATCTCTGCAGTATGTATATTTGAGTCAGATAGTTCTTTATTGTGGGGGCTATCCTATAACTTGTAGGATATTTAGCAGTGTTCCTGACCTCTACCTGCTAAGTGATGGTAACACCTCCCACAAGTGATGACATACAAAATATGTGTTTGAGAATCACTAGAGAAAAGTATTTAAATGTATACACAAATAAAACAATGCCCTCTGATATCAAGAGAAGCCTTAAAATGGTTAAATTACAGTTCACCTTTGAACAATGTGGAGATTAGGGGAGTGACTCTCTGTGCAGTCAAAAATCTGCACATAAAGTGTATAATTTTTGACTCCCCCAAAACTTAACTGCTAATAACCTTACCGTTGACTGGAAGCCTTACTGATAATATAAACAGTTGATTAACATATATTTTGTATATGTATTATATACTGTATTCTTACCATAAAGTAAGCTAAAGAAAGGAAAATGTTATTAAAATCATAAGAAAGAAAAAACACAATACTGTAAAAAAATCTGTAAGTGCACCCTCAAAACCCATGTTGTTTAAGGATCTACTATGTTTTGGTTTACCCAAAAATGTTTTCCCGTAGAAATTTGTATAAAATCCCTAGAATTTTTTTTTTTACTAATACTAGAAAATTAAAATATAATCTAGTTAGAATGAATACCATTAAAAAAATTTAGGCCTTGGGTAAAGATCCAAGTATTGGACATTATTTTAGAGTACAGAGACATTTATGTTACCTTGGAGTTCATTGTAGTCCATTTTAATTCTGAAATAAATGATTATCTTTTCATGAATATCTCAAAAATACTGAATTAAAAATACATATAGCAGAGGAGAATATGTGGAAAACAAAGCATTCAGGATTAAATTCCTGCTTTACCATGTGTCTGCTGTGAAATTTCAGATTAAGTGAAATAATACAAGTAAATGGCTTGAACAGTATTTGATAGACAATAAAGTGCTCAGTGAATGTTAGCTATTACTACTTTATTATTAGTAGTAGGAGCATCACTTATTTTACATATAACCACCACAAAGAGCTCAGAAATATGACAGATTATGACCCTTATTATATGGGTTGCTGGTACACTGTATTCCAATGAATATATGCTATTGAATTTGGGGAAAGTATTCATGGGGTAATCATGCTGACTTTTCACTCTTGCAATTTTTGTCCTGGGGACTGCAAACTGGTCAATTTGTTTTGATAGTCTAATTTCTCTTATACTTGAAAGAGCAAGATTCATGTGATAACTAAATATATTCTGCAGAGATTTCTTTAACAATGATTCTATGCATAAGAATGTCTCTGTTACCTGAAATGATAGGCACATTTTGAATTCCTTTTTTGCTTTTTATGAATAATGCCATTTGAAAGGGGAAAATGAGATTTAATGTTTCTTAAGCTTGCTTAACAAACACATTTCATTTTTTACTTGTGCAGTATATATTGATAGAATGTAATTTAAAAGCCATATGTAAATATAACATGGTAAATTTGAGTTAGAATTATTGATGCTGTCTTCTTTATGTACTTTGTAACTATCCAACATTGATCCAAAAAACATTTTCGATTAAGGTTATTTGGGAGTTGCTTCCTCAAAAAAGTATTGCTTAATGACAATGGATTTTATTTTCATATGTGTTGGGTAGTTTAGTTTTGTGTCACGTATTTTTCAGTTTTTATGAATTTTGCTTTTGATTTAGGAATGTATTTCTTTTATTTGAAGGTGTCACAACATAATGAAAGTTGCTCAAGCCAAACTTGAAATGATAAAACCTGAAGAAGTAAACTTGGAGGAATATGAGGTAATGGGCCCTTTGAGAGGTTGAACTATAGATTGAGGAATTCTGTAGTTCACTAGTCATTTCAGCACAGCTGAGCATAGGAGAGAATAAGGCATAGAGAGGGTAAAGTAACCTGCCCAAAGTTTTCACAGCTAGCAGATTATTTCACAGCTAGCAGATTATAGCTTGTTAACACAACCTTTTTTAATTTAACAGAACCTGCATTCTTAAATGCTATTATGGTCACTGAAGCCATGCTGTATTTTTTCTTTGCCTCATCAGATATTTTGGGGAGGAAGTTGCAAACCTGCTTTTAATCATTGTATGCCACATACATTTGTCATTATTGGACAGTGTTGTACATGTGAGAGAGAGCATGCATGCACACTCATAAAATGCTTATGGTAATTTTTGTATACAAATTTCTCTTTGTGTTAACTTTGGCTTTAAAATTAATACTTTTTTTTAATTTACCAATTCAGACACCTAGTATTTCTTCAGACTTTTAAATTTAACTTTATACATTGTCTTTTTTTTTCTTTTTTTTTTTAAAGGTTTTATTTACTTATTTGTCAGAGAGAGCGAGCGAGTGAGCGAGCACAGAAGCAGGGGGAGAGGCAGGCAGAGGGAGAAGCAGCCTCCCCGCTTAGCAAGGAGGCCAATATGGGACTCCATCCCAGGACCCTGGGATCATGACCCAAGCTGAAGGCAGACGCTTAACCATCTGAGCCCAGGCATCCCAACACATTGTCTTTTTTAATTTATAAATCTAGTCAATTTTAAGTTGATTTCGTAGTGTCTTTGATTAATGTTTGGTCCCATTTAAAACTTAATTACTTTAGATTGATTCCCTTAAATAATTACTGTCATTCACCACATTAACATAAAGAAAAATATTCATTTTTGATGAAAACCCTTAACTAACCCAGAATACAAGGTGCAGCTACTTTAATTTGCTAAAGAGTGTCTCAAAAAACAACAAAACTAGCAAATATATAGAATTGTGGGCATTGAAAGCTTTCCTTTGTAATCAGGAAAGACAGGGATGTCTGCAACCACTTCTATTCAGAATTGTACTGGAAATTCAAATGGGCAGCAAAGCAACAAAAATAAGCAAAAAGTAAAAGATTGGAAAAGAAGAAATAAAGTTATTATTTGGAGATCTTACACCTAGAAAATACAAACAAAATCTGCAGATAAATTAATTGGAACTAATAAGAGAGTTTTGCAACATGCAGAACCTATGTCAAACACCAGTTTTATTCCATTAACCTAGCAGCAGATAATCAGAAAGTGAAATTTTTAAAAATAACATCATTTATAATAGCATCAAAAAGTGTACAGTAACTAGAAATAAATTTAGCAAAAGATGTGCATGACTTTAGGATACATTAAAGAAGACCTGAATAAATGGATATTCATATTATGTTTGGACAACTTGGTATTGTAAAGATGCCATTTTGGGCTGCCTGGGTGGCTCAGTTGGTTAAGCATCTGACTTAGGCTCAGGTCATGATTTCAGGGTCGAGCCCCGCGTCAAACTCCCTGCTAAGCAGGGAGTCTGCTGGTCCCTCTCCTTCAGGCCCTTCCCCTGCTCATGCTCACTCTCTCTCAAATAAATAAATGTTTAAAAAAAGAAAAAGATGTCATTTTACCCCAGAGTAGTTTATTGATTCTGTGCAGTCCCTATCAAACTTCTAGCAAGTTGTGTGATGGAGCTTGATAAGCTGATTTCAAAAATTTTATGAGGGGTGCCTGGTTGGCTCAGTATAGCATGCAACTCTTGATCTTGGCGTCATGAGTTTGAGCCCCACATTGGGTATAGAGATTACGTAAATAGAACTTTAAAAAAATTTTTATGAAATGCAAACATCTCAGTCTAGCTCAGACATTCTTGAAGAACAAGATAGGAAAAGCTTTATTCTACTAGAAATCAAGAGGTACCATTCTTAACCCTTATGCTTTATAATAATAATAGCATAAGGGTAGGTAATTTAGAACAATATAGCAGAATGAAAATCTGAGAACATATGCACAAATAAATGTACACATGATACATGCCAGAGATGACAAGCAAGTGGGTTACTCGCTCTGTTTGTTTCTAAAATTCAAGTTACATGGGACTTGATTTTTAATTATGATTTGACTTTGCATTCTCTCTCCAGGGTTGCTTCATCTGATTGGATTCAACATATTTTTGTTCTGAACACTCCTCATATTCTAACTGCAGAGCCATTAAGTCTTAAACGTATTTCCATGACATGTTTTTGGATTCTAAGTGTCCTGCATATCTTTATCTTGCTCTGAGTCATGACTCAGCAAACCTTGGCCAACAGACCAAATGCAGCCCACCACCACTTTTTATAAAACAGTTTTATCGGAACACAACTATTTGCTTATATATTGTGTATGAATGTTTTTACACTACAGTCACAGAGTTGAATAGTGAAAATAGAGACTGCAAGACCTGCAAAGCCTAAAACACTTACTGGCTAGGTCTTTACAGAAAAAGCTTACTCAGAACTTCTCAGGCAATTCTAATGACAGTAGAGTGGCAATTTGAATACTTTCCCAGAGAAGCTAACTTTAATTATTTATTAAATCCTATATTGAATTTAGTTATGGTTTTCCTTGAAACAGTTTTTTTTTTTTTTTCAAATAAATTAAAGAGAAATCGTGATTTTGTTTTCTAGCTAGAGGGTGTCAATTCTGAATTGTTGAATCCTATTACATGCCCAATAATTAGGTTTTGGAGGGAGAGGCAGTTGAAATGTGACATGCTTCTATTCTTCTCACCATATCTCAGATGAGTAAACTATTCAGCTACCATATATAAAATAAAATTTAACATAAATTTCCAAAATTAAAAGGTTAAATAAATTTATTATAACATTTTTCTTTTAGTTCCTTAACGTTCTTCATCAAATAATAGTCTTCAGTATTGATTCTGTTAGAGTAGTAACTTCATTTACCTCCTACATCTAATGTGATGTACATCTATAATATTATTTTAATAATATACCTTTATACCAAAGAATTTTTGAGAGACAGAGAGAAAACATGGTAGATTATCTTGCCTTTGTATTTCTCTTAGGGTCATTTAATTCCTCATTAATTTCTAATAATTTCTACATGTATTATTATACTAATAAAGTAATCTTGTGTATCAAAAATGAAAGTCTTGACTTAGGTCTAGTTTATCTTAATTTTGAATTCTTTGGTTCTATTAATTTGAATAGTTATCAGAACAATGTATTACTTTATGAACAGTTTTCATTGTGGTTTTAATATCCTCCTCTGCATTCTTTTAAAATTTTTTTTACCTACAGGAGTGGCATAAGGATTATAGGAGATTCAGGGAAACAACCATGTATCTCATAATTGGGCTAGAAAATTTTCAAAAAGAAAGGTAAGGCAGAGTGGTCAAATATTATTTTTTGTACTTAATTCTATTCGGATATGACTGCATCTATAGAAAATATTTCATTCACAATATGTATTTTTGATAAACTTTTAATTTTATAAGTTTTAGATTTACGGAGAAATTGTATAGTTAGTATAGAGAGTTCCTGTACATATAACCCATGTATTTTCTGTTTTCAATTAAATCTGTAAGGTTGGCATTAGTTAAGTCTTTGTTTTTATCAGCTCTCAAATACTACAGTTGAAGTTTAGGATGGAATAGGATTAGATTGAAGCCTAGAAGTTTGCTGGGGACCAAAGAAACTGATACCCCAACACAGGGAATTCTTTGTATTCCCTAACATTTGCCTTCAGTCTCCAGACATTTTCATATTCCGAGTCTAATCTTGACTTCAGTCTGAGATAGTGTTTCTGATCTCTTTGTCCAAAATTCCAGTTACTATAAAAAATAACACTGTAAAGAATTGATCACTTGTCTTCTAAGAATTGTGACTGCAAACACATTTTAGATCATTTTTCATTTAAATTACAGATGGTTTTAAAGGAATTGCTACTTATTAAACTATAATATTATTTACTTTTAAATGTTATTAAGAAGAAAAGATGGTTATTGATTTATTTACTTACACATTATTCACTAGTTTGCATTTACATGTTATCCACATATTTCTTAATTCATATTCTTTAACATGAATGTACTTGACTAATGATTTTTTTTTAGAAAGTGCTATATTTTAAATATTCTCTAATAGTGCACTCAAGTAAAAGGGTTATTGAATTCCCTCTTTTCTTTCTTTTCTTGTTTTGTATGAAGTATAGGAAACCTCCGCTGAGATGTTAATGCAGTTTTGTTTTTAAATGACCACGCAGGCTATTACTTCCAGGGCTATGCAGGCCATCCTGGTTGCCACCAGCCACATGTGACAATTTAAATTTAATTAGGAATTTTAAAACTAAAAATTCAGTTTCTCAGTCCTACTAGCCGCATCTTGAATGTTTAGTAGCCACCTGTGGCTGGTGGCTCCGGTATTGGCTAGCGCAGACACAACACTTCCTGCAGAAGGTTCTGTCGGATCACGCTGCTCCGTTTATGGGACAGTGCACAGTCCCATCCCTTTTACACTTAACCAAAATTTTAGAAGTTACCCAGAATTAAAAAATAATGTTAATACTTGAATATACATTATTAAAGTCCTAGTCTTTGTGTAATTTATTTATTTTAAATTGTGTTAACATACAGTGCAATATTGGTTTTTGGAATAGAATTCAGTGATTCATCACTTACATACAACATCTGGTGCTCATCACAAATACTGTGTAATTTATAAGATAATTCACTTTGGTCACTGAAATATAAAAGTATTTTCATTAGTAGCTCCATTTTATGAGTTATTTTATTTCGGTCAGAGTTTTATTTCTTTAATAGGAATATTCAAGTTCACTTTAGGATACCTTAAGATTAATATTTCTGAGAAAAATAGTAATGTGATCTTATAATTGAACAGAGTATCTATATCTAAGATCAATAAGGCATTTCCATTTTATAGATAAACTGTGTTTACTTACACATATCTCCAGAGAGATGCAATAACTTTTTCAAGGTCACACAATTAATTAGGGAGAAAAAGTGAAATAGAGATCTTTATTCTTGTAAAATTTAATGAAATCAGGTAAGTACAAGAAGTATTTATTTTTCTCACTCAACGAGAATTAAAAAGATGAAACTGTCACTTTCTTGCTCTCTGCATTTACTTCTATATTAGCTTTTCTTAGTTAACATTTGTTAAAGGACTTTGAGATATAACTTGGAAGTATGTTTTAATTTCATAATTTGCTTATTCTCAAATATATACTTACTCAGAAAGTGAATATTCTGATGTAGCAAATGTTATTGAATTGGAAAGTTCAACTAGAAAATTAGTAATGGTGACAAATAATATTTATGGAATATCATAAAAAGAAATGTTAATTTTATACTTTAAATATAGCAATTACCACAGCTAACAGGTTAGAAAATATTACCAGAAGTTCTGTCCAACTTTTTTTTAAATAGAAATATACGGGGCGCCTGGGTGGCTCATTCGTTAAGCGCCTGCCTTCGGCTCAGCTCATGATCCCAAGGTCCTGGGATCGAGCCCCGCATCGGGCTCCCTGCTCCGCGGGAAGCCTGCTTCTCCCTCTCCCCCTGCCCCTGCTTGTGTTCCCTCTCTCGCTGGGTCTCTCTCTGTCAAATAAATAAATAAAATCTTAAAATAAAATAAAATAAAAACATAGCACTTGAAAGCCTTGAATGAAATATTGATTGATAGTCCATTGTCAAGTCTGAGAGTAGTGAAGTGAAATCATGTTTTTAGGAACCCTAATTTTATAATAGTATAAATGAGGATAAAGAATCTACAGGCTACATGGTCTTGCTTTATCTTAAAATAAGAATGTGGTACTTGGACTGCTGAGTCTTATTCTGATTTGTTTGAAGATACGTTTGTAGGGACTTTAGAGGTTGTTGATAAAATATGGAAATTGTGTACTTCAGTAAAAAATTGAAACAAGGTCATGGTTTCAGAGCTATAGAGAGGTGACTCAGGTCTTGAAGGCCAGATATGAATGTCAATCAGGGAGACTTTCAAATAGGAAACTTAATGGCTATAAAAGAAAAGGTAGATGTGCCAGCAGACTACCTCAATTTAGTGGTGTAAAACATTTAATATTATTATCACTCCCTTCTTTTTTTCTTTCATAAGTAAAACAGGTCTCTAGCTGAGGTTATGTTTATATTATTTCAAAATAAAATTCCATATTCCTAAGTTTTCTCAAAAACAAATTCCTGGGAGAAGCCTTTTCAAAAAACTATATGAAATAACTTATTTTTTATGAAATAGTTTCAGGTGTGTACTTTGAGTTGTCATTAATTTCAGTTCTACATTTAATATTGAAGTATAGAATTGATTTATATTTGAGCACGTGAAATTGAAAAATAAACAGTAAAACTCAGTGTAACCTAGAGTTTTAAAAGTGTTTCTTTATAGTAGTTCACCTTTTAGGGTGTTACATTTTTCTGAATTAATCCATAAGAAGGTATGTTACAATTAGAAAAACTCACAAAGGAGATAGCTTATATTGTTCATATTTCAGTTATACAAATATATAGCTGTATTTATTTCCTGTAGCATATTAAGAGAGGATAATTACTTTAGAGGCAAATAGAATACTCAAACATTTTTGCCCTCCTCCCTTTTTAAAACCTAGTTTGAACTTCATAACCTCTAGGCTTACATTAATGTAACATATTAATATTACTTATAGCAAATATAAGAGACCTAACTGCCAGCTTTTATGTTAGTATGCGCTGTTTTTGTTTGTATCCCACTAGAGTTTTCAGATTTAGAAGGATTCTTTTCCCTTTCTACTTCCCCTGGGTCTCCTTTGGATATTCTGCCCTCTACCAATTACATTTTTCTCAATGATAAGAACTGTGCCTACACATAGAAAAAACCTGAATGGTCACTGAATGAAACAAATGTTTGTGATAAAGAAACAGAGTAACCTGATACTTCCTTCAAACAAAAATGACATTATGTTTTAAAAAGGTAGATTCTGGGCTTTCATATCAGTCTTAATTTTGACTCTAAATGGAAGACATGAGGTAAACAATTACCAAAGAAGACTGGAACTATCTAAATTCAGCAATTATGGGCTTTTCCTTCCCAGTCTTTTCTTAATTCCTAGTTCCATTTTTTTGTCTTTATGACATAACTGTATAACTGGTTTCATATATATAGGCTTATAGTACATCAGATGGTATTTTTTTGGTAATGTTCTGAATAATCAAAAACACAAATGTATACTTAAAGTATTTTATAATTGTAGTTGACTTTTTTTTTCAAAGATGAAATACTAATACTATGTGTTTCTTTTAATTTTTAAGTTATATAGATTCCTTGCTGTTCCTTATCTGTGCTTATCAGAATAACAAGGAACTCTTGTCCAAAGGCCCAAACAGAGGACATGATGAAGAATTGATATCACATTATAGAAGAGAATGTTTACTAGTAAGTTGAATATACATAGGTCGTGTTTGCTTTATCATTTTGTCTTATATTGAACACATTTTCCAGACTCATGTGTAAGTGATTGACTATAAATTCTGATGGGGAAAGCGTCATGATGATGTCTATAATCTGGGTTTAATCCCTGAAGATGTGAGAATGCACTGCATTCTTTATTATCCCTTCTTCTTTATTGGTCCTAAATATTGCAGGTGATAAACCAGAAATGTTCTTAAAATAGGATCAAAATAATTACATTTTTTCATCATTCTACCATTCCCTTTTTTGGTGAGAGAAGAGGTGCTGCATAGAGCATGAGGAATTACTATTCCAGAAAAATAATAGATTTTTTTGAGTTTTTATATATAGTATATTTGGTATACATAATGTCAAAAGATTCATTATAATACAGTATCCTTTTTTCTCACCTAGTCACTGGTAGTTTTTGTTCCTCAATATTTTTACTATCCATGTGTAGAGATACTACTATTGTTACATAAACTTAAAAAAATGTTTTTAGCGATTTTTTTTGCACTAGATTACTTTCTAGATGTCTGGAGTACTTTGTTATTATTTCTCTAGTTAGCTAATATGTATAAAATCACAAATTCCATCTTTATACATTTTTCTGATTGAATTTCATTCTTAACTATTAAAATACATCACTCTGTTATATATTTTAAACACCTAAGTTGTGATTTTTTTCCTATGCAGAATACACACACATGCACAAAAGTATTCAAGAATGTATGATTTTTGAACTTATATAAGTTACATGGTTTAAGTGTACTTTAAACAACTTTAAGTAGGTGTACTGGTAAAATGTTTTCTTTCAGTAGAACTACATAGTATAAGCTAATTGTAGTCTTTAGTATGTCTTTAAAATTTTCAAATGAGAATATTAGGAGGTTGTGATCTTACTATTTTTCTCTCAGCTGCTTTTATTGCATTTTAGTGTATTTTAAAACTCGAAGCATTAGTGGTTTGTATCCATGGAGGATAGTTCTTAATTTGGCCAGTTTCAAAAGGTTTTTGTTTTTTGTTGTTATTGTATACATAGCTTTTTCTAAGAGACTTCATGCTAGAATAGATTGAGATTGTTTTTCCCGATTGCAATTTGTTCTAATATTGTTTTGTAAACATACTTATTATGTTGTTTTTGGTATTAACACAGTATTTTTATTTAATTAAAGAAAAGAAAACTCTTTTTCCTTTCCTCATTGCATTAAGAAATTAAATGAGCAAGCAGCAGAACTGTTTGAATCTGGAGAGGATCGAGAAGTAAACAATGGCCTGATTATCATGAATGAGTTTATTGTCCCATTTTTGCCCTTGTTATTGGTGGATGAAATGGAAGAGAAAGATATACTTGCTGTGGAAGACATGAGAAATCGATGGTGTTCCTATCTTGGACAAGAAATGGAATGTAAGTTTAACCACTGCTAGTGGGCACCTCAGTTGTTGGGATTAAGCACAGTTAGAATTAGATGTTATTCATTTTTACCATTTTTTATATTCTGTAATATTTTTACATTCACATCACTTTTTTTCCTTATTTACAAACCAAGTTGTGCACATTGCCTTGCCATTTATATTTTACCTCTCTCCACCAAATGGTAATTATTTTGCATATTTTGAAATGAAACATCAATTGACCACTCTAAAATTAATAAATCTTGTTAAAGATGATAATTTCATTCCCTCTCTATCTTTAGCTACATGTAATTATTTGTATTTTCAGCAAACCTCCAAGAGAAGCTGACAGATTTTCTGCCAAAACTGCTCGATTGTTCTACTGAGATTAAAGGTTTCCATGAGCCACCGAAGTTACCTTCATATTCCACACATGAACTCTGTGAGCGGTTTGCCCGAATCATGTTGTCCCTCAGTCGAACTCCTGCTGATGGAAGATAAACTGCACACACTTTCCCTAAACACACTGTATAAACTTTTTTTAGTTCTTAACCCTTGCCTTCCTGTCACAGGGTTTGCTTGTTGCTGCTATAGTTTTTAACTTTTTATTTTAATAACTGCAAAAGACAAAATGACTATACAGACTTTACCCAGACTGCAAACAATAAAACTGAGAATCGCATGGCGCTCAGACTTTGTTTTAACCAGAACTGATGTATAATTATAAATCTGATTGATTTCATTATGGCAAAACCATGCTTTTGCCACCTTCCTGTTACAGTATTACGTTTGCTTTTATCTTTTCTTTATCTACAGCTTTCCATTCAGTCTGGATCCTTCCACGACTATAGCCATTTAAGTGTTCAGCACTGTGTACACGATACATAATACTTGGTAGCTTGTAAATGAAATTAAAGAATAAAGTTTTATTTATGGCTACCTACGTGTTTGTAAGCAGGTATATTGTATATTAGTGTATCATTTTAGTTATATATAAGTGAATTTTGTCTGGGGATTGTGTAAGATCGGATGAATAGATGAATAGATTAATACAAACTTTTAATTTTTCTCTGTTAGCACATTGGAAATTTACTAAGTATTTGACACTTAAATATATCTATATTTTTGACTAAGTTGTTAAACTCAGTATGGCACCTAAACCTGTTTTGAATTCAAATCAGGTTTTCACTGAAGTGAGCGGCTGATATTTAAGTCAACCACACTGAAACTTAACTTTTTCTTAGATTAACCTTTTATTTTTTTATGTATTTACAAATAATATAGCAAGGTGATTATTTCAAGAGATACCAGAAAAAAGTACTTGAATAAGGGCTATTTAATAGTGAAACTTATAAAAAATCTGTATATGTATATACACACACATACACACACATTCTTCATAATAGAGGACAGTGTTTTGCATTATATAATCATTCTATTTTTGTAAATTGTATACCACTTCAATTGAAAATGTTCTCTACTAATCAATGCTGTGAAATGAAGTTGATATTGTTGATATACGAATATCTTTCCCTGCTTTTATTTTCCTCCTTTTCAAAAAGAAAAAGCTGTAGAACATTTTGTAGATGGAACTGCTGTTTAAGATTAATGAAGTCATATTGTGAATGAAAATCAATGCTTTAAAGGTAATCATGTTACCAATAACCTATTTTTGAATTTATAAAAATTTCTTTATAAATGATACTTTGTTAGCATAGTAAAATATATCATTATACTATGTGTATGTTTGTTACAGCGTCGCCAAAACTTAGAACTCTCTTTAAGTGCCTCTCATAAAAGATCCTGGACAGAGTAGGAAGAAGAAGATACTAAGCCATTATATAATGTTCCCTCTCAAGGTATCAGTGCACTACTGAGGTATTAATGACAAGGACTTGGTACTGTTTCTTTTGTAAGGTTAGATTTTGCACATTGGAGCTATCAAAATGTGTTTTGGTTTAGATTTTAAATTCTCTACTGAGCAGTAGTAGTATTCTGCATTGGTTTTCAGGTCCTGTGCAGAGTTTTAAAACTCCATATGTATCATCAAAGCATTTGTAAAGTATCTTCGGTATTACATGATATTCTACCGTAATGGTAAAGTTGCTTGTGTTTATGTATATAATTGACCACTGGGGCACAGGTGCTCAAACACCATATGGAAATCACTCCCTTCACAAGGCACATCCAGGGAATCATGAGGCTCATGCTGAAGGTAAGTATTATTATTGTATTTCCTTTTCTACTTAAAAGCCAGTTGATTCATTCCTATTAATGAACCCGAGTACTTACTTCAAAAAGTGACCTTTTTTGAAGACCTGGGGAAACAACTTGTTTTTATATCAGTAAGTTTCAATCTGGTCTAAACTTAGAACCACGGTACTAGATAAAACGATCAGTAGCATTTTATGTACCTTAAATTGATGCTGTTTAACTTCCATTTACTTCTGATCCCTTGTTTGTTGGAGGCTTTTCAGTATTTCCTTCAGTTGCAATTTCAAGGAAGTAACTAAAAATTTGTTTTCTTAGTTTTAGATTTATTGAGACTAAGGTGGATTTTCTCCTCCTATACCTAATTCTCCAGAGTTCAGTGTCTTTGTTTATGATTCAGAGTTGTTGACTTCTGCCTCTGAATCCTACTGCCATCCCCCAAAAGTACAGTCACTCAGATGCTTGTGGGCAGTGAGTAGGGATACCCTTGTGTAATCATTTTTTTTTAATTTATTGTACATCATTAAGCGGATTAAATATCATTTGTGCCCATGATAACTTCATCCAAAGTATGTATATTACTCTCAGGGCTGCCATAACAAAGTACTACAAACTCGATGGGTGGCTTATGGAACAAATTTATTTTCTCAGAGTTCTGGAGGCTAGAAGTGTAATGTGCGGGCAGGTGTAGTTTCCCGAGGCCTCTCTCCCTTGGCTTAGAGACAGCAGCCTTCTTGCTGTGTCCTCACGTGGACACCAGTCATAGTGGGTGAGGACCCCACCCTTACGACCTCATTCAGTCTTTTTTAAAAGTCCTGTCTCCAAATACAGTTACATTGGGGGGAGCCGGCTTCAACATAAGATTTGGGGGCTGGGTAACAATTCAGTCCACAGTGTGTGACAGCCTAGTTTATGTACCTCCTTACCAGACACAAAAGTATGATAGTCTCTTCCCTTTAGCCTCAGGATTGCAATGCAAGTATCTGTAGTTCTCCTCTTCTATCTGCTCTGTTGTCTTCTTTTACTTTCACCGTATTCTAAAAACTAAAGTTACAGCAGACCAAATTTAGAATTGCTCACAATACATTCACCTAATCAGTATCAGTTCAGTGTGTTTTCATTGAACAGATATTTACTGAATGAATGAAATAGTCTATGTTGAGCTGCCCTTGTTTATGTGGGTTTTCTTTTTTTGTTTTTGTTTTTCCATCAGTTCCACTTTGTACCGTGGATCTGTTTCTATTTTGCTAGTGTTTTTATTTTTACCTACTCCACTTCCCTTTTCCATCCCCCTTTCCACCCCCAGCACGGAGGTAACTATTGTTAACCACTCTGGCCACATATTTTTCCATGTTTGGGTAATGTTATGCAGTATATACACAAAAGTGTTGGGTTTTGGTGGGGGTGGGGAAGCAGAAAAGGAAAGGGTCATCTATTTTATGCATCCTTTCTTCTCCTCACTCCTGTACTTTCTGGCCTTCAGTTCTTTCTTTTTCTAATGAGCTTTGATAGAAGTGACAGTAATCAAATAATAATAAAAACTATGACACTAATAATAAAAGTAAATGAATCATGATTGAGGGAACTATATACACAGTTGAATACACATATACATACACATTGGAATTTCGAGTATCCTTACTCATTCTATGCACAGGTTTTCTCAGTGGCTATTTCAAACCACTACCATCCTCCACCTCCTATTCAATGCCAGCTCTAGTAAAACAGGATGATTTTTCCTTTGCCTTACCAAGAAAATGGGACCATTGGGTATGATACCCTTCAACTTTAACCTCCATACCCATACATTTATAGTTAGTTAACCAAGGTGTAATAGGGGATTAATATTACTGATAACCCACTGTTACGAAGAAAATATAAAATCAGGGGCGCCTGGGTGGCTCAGTTGGTTAAGCGACTGCCTTCGGCTCAGGTCATGATCCTGGAGTCCCAGGATCGAGTCCCGCATCGGGCTCCCTGCTCAGCAGGGGGTCTGCTTCTCTCTCTGACCCTCCTCTCTCTCATTCTCTCTCTCTCTCTCTCAATAAAGTAAAATAAAATAAAAAATCTTTAAAAATATATATATAAAATCAAATGTGTAAAATGAACTTACACATTAAAAGTTAAAAGTACATCCATTATTTGGGGAGCATATTTGCTCTTCTGTAGAATTCAAAAAGCTTATTTTTGTCTTATATCAGCCCAAAGCCTGTAAAACATCAGTTTGTCCTTTAGCAAATGGTTCTCACTTTTTCAATAATCTAGAGCTAGGCAAGTATTCTTAACCCTGGTTCTGCATAAAAGCACATGAGGAGTGTTCTTTAAAAAAGGTGTGTAAGTCCTATCTATTATGTGGATTCTTAAAAGACTTTTTAAAGTGAGAACTAGTTTGAAACCATTTGGTAGGTGTTTCTCCAACTTTAATTTTTCTAAGAATCAACTCTGCCCTTACCCTGAGAGACTAATTGAGCCTGGCTAAAGCAGGATGGAAAAATTTGCTTTTTGCATTCTTGTATGTCATATGAAAAGGCAAGGATTTACATTTGCTGATGGCCCCCTCAGCTATAGAGCATGCGCATTTTAGTATGTGCTCTAGCCAACCAAAGCTATGCTCAAATGCTTTTCAGTTCCAACTTACTGAACTTCTCTCTTTCCTGAGTGGTCAAGAGTGCAGGCTCTAGAACCGGACTGCCTAGTCTGCATCCTGGGTCAGCTGTTTACTTGACCACTCTTGGACTTTTCTGTGCCTTTTTGTATTTCTTCATCTATAAAATGGGATTGTAGTATAACCTACCTTATAGGACTCTTAAAAGTTTAAATGGGTTTCTTTTTTTTTTTTTAAGATTTTTTATTTATTTATTTGAGAGAGAGAGAATGAGAGAGAGAGCACATGAGAGGGGGGAGGTCAGAGGGAGAAGCAGACTCCCTGCCGAGCAGGGAGCCCGATGCGGGACTTGATCCAGGGACTCCGGGATCATGACCTGAGCCGAAGGCAGTCGCTTAACCAATGGAGCCACCCAGGCGCCCTAAATGGGTTTCTATATATAAAATTCTTGGAAAATGTCTGCCACATAGTAAGTGTTCCAATAATTGTCAGCCTTTTATAATTTGTTGCTATTGTTTACTCCTGATTTTCAGAATCTGCCTTCCTGAGACTGGCTTCTTTGGGCTACTCTCATTCCTACCTGCATTCCCTGTCATTTCTTTTTTTCCCTACTCCTTAAATATGAGTGTCAAGGATCTGTACTTGGCTCCCTTCTAACTTCCCCTTTTCTGGTGATCAAATGATCCATTTGTCGCATCTACTAGTTTGTCGTCTTACTGCGTGCGTGCTGATGATTCACAAGTTTGTGTCTCTAATTTCTAACCAAACCAACCTCATGCGTTTCAGACCCATATATGTTGCCAATGGTCTGGTCAATATACAGACTGGGATATTTCATAGGCACTTCAAGCTTTGCACATCGACTAACTTCATCGCTTCTTCCCAAACCTAATTCTCTTGTATTCCCTTGGTGAATGATACAATAATCCAGACTTGGGGAATTATTCTCAATTCTACTTTTATTTCCCATTGGTTACCAAGTGTCAACAGGTCAAAATTGCTAATACGTTGCTCATGCATTTCTTCACTAGTACTGTTGATGAGATCTCTCATCTCTTAATTTGGACAATTAGATTTGTTCCTGAATGGCCCTCTGTCAGTTCTTTGTTTTATTTGAAATACAGTTGATATACTGGCCTCTTTGTCACTGATCTTGCCCCTATAGTCCATCTTCAACACTGTTGGCAGAACAATCTTTCAAAGAGGTTTTACATTTTTGTCTTCCATTGCTGGACAGAACTCCTTTAGAGAGAGATAGTATCCTGGTTTTGTAACCACAGCATCTGTTAAATTATCTGGCAACTTAATAGAAGTGTAGTCTTACAGATTCTCTGGCCTTCTAGCCAGCCATCTTTGACCTCCATTGTTCGATATAACCACTAGCCACATGTGGCTATTTAAATTTAAACCAAATAAAGTTAAAATTACTTAGTCATACTAGCCACATTGCAAATGCTCAATAGACGCATGAGATTCCTGGCAACACACTGGATAACATGTTTTAGAACATTTCCATTACCACAGAAAGTTCTATTGGACAGAGCTGCCGAAGGCCCTTGGTGATATGGACATTTTCCTTTACTGACAACATGAGAACTTTCAGGTACCATTAAAGTGCTAACCTGAGCAAACCAGTCCTTAGCATTTATGTCTTTTTATCTTGATCCTGCCATTAGTCACGTTAGTGTATCTGCTCTTTAGCTAGCACCTCTTGCAGCATGTGTCTGTCAGGAGAGCCCATGGTAGGTATTTCAACAAAGGAGATGTGGTAGAGGCATAGACGACAATCCGGATATCCTAACTGCAGGAGGTAGCCACTATTCCTAGGGGTGAGGAAACAAAAGGGGGAAAAGTTGGGGTTGCCAGAACCTTGGAGCTCCTAAATAGGAGTCCGCATGGACTTGGTGCATAAACTGAGACGGTTCACCACCTACCTGTTCTTGCTACTTCTGAGGGATGCAGTGAAGATAGTTCTAGACCTGAAAGTAGTTGAAGACTGGAATCAACTGACATTAGGTCAACACTGGTAGGATTGGCAAGCAAAGACAAAATAAATCTTGTTTTCCTCTTCCTACCTTCCACCTCCTCTCTAGTACTTACTGGCAGAATCTAAATGGAATGCAGCAGTCAAGGGGGTCAGGAAAATGCAGTTTGTGGAGTCCCAGCCCCAGCATCACAGAGCAAAGGATAGAAGGGTGGAATTGGAGCTGAGAGACAATAGGTAAAGAACATATTAGTTTCCTTTTAAGAATTCCTTTTTACCCAAAGATGTTAATCCCTAAAATGCTAAATATTCAGGAATGTATTTGTAGACTATCTCTGGGACCTCAAGAGTAAATACCCTAGTTCTGATTGAAATCATGTTGCTCTTTTCTATCAAAGGAAACCTTTTAATGATCCATTTGTGCTTTATTTTTAAAATCAGTAGCAGAAAGAATTCACTCCCAACCGTTCATTCACATATATATTTTTTCTTCTTCTTTTTTTTTTTTTGCATGCGTGCCACATACCACACAATCTACCAGGTGTACATACATAAGACAAACCTAGTAAGACAAAAGTAATAATCCACCCAAATCCATCTACCTGAAGTTAGACACTTTTCACATTTTTATGTTAATCCTTCTGCACATTTTCTGTGTTGTGCACATGTACACACACACACACACAACTATAATTCAATGATTTTCATAAACAATTTAAGAATATAATAAATGTAGACATTTTCAAGGAAGTGTGTATAGATCTGTCTTACTGCTCTACAGCATTTGATTATAAGGAAAACGAACTAGAACTTATTCATGGACATACAATGTAGGCTGCTACTTACATCTATGTGCATACTAATACTGTTTTCACGCCTTTTGTCTTTCCAGTAAATTTCTTGTATAATTTCTGAGTTACTGAGTATCCATGTTTAAAATTTTGAGCTAAATTGTCAAACGGACCTTCACCAAAACTATCTGATTATACTACCACCACTAGAGCATGGGAGTCTGTTTCCACAGGTTCAACAAAGAATATTGCCAGGTTTTAGTAGTTTTCAGTAACAAAAGTTTATTGTATTATTTTTTTTTATTTTTAGTGAGAGTGAACATATTTTAATATGTTAACAGCTGTTTGTATTGTGTGTAGTTAACTGCTTACACTTTGCACTTTTATGGGGGTTGTTCATGTCTGAATTTACAGTAGCTTATATTAGGAATCATTCTTTATTATGCACATTGCAAAAATTTACCTTCTGTCATTTATTTTAAGCATGCTTATAATATTACTGTTTTATGACTTTTTATGTAATCAAATCTGTTGACCTGCTTTATAGTTTCTGCCTTTGATATTCTGTCTACAAAGAATTTTCCCTGTCCAAGATTATGAAAATACTCATCCATGTTTTCTTCTGATATTTTTATGATTTTATTTTTTATGTCAGCTCCAAGTGCAGTTGGAAATTATATTAATTTAAGGAGTGAGGTAAAGATTCATAAATTTCTGCCAAGATTATCTAGTTGTCTAATACTATTTATAAAATAATTCCTTTTTTCCCTTACTGATCTAAAATGTAATATCCACTAGAAAATAAATTTTTATATTTGATATTTATAAACACTCTACTCAGTTCCATTTATGTTTTTGTTTATTCAACTGTCATTACTAATTTAATCACTGTTGTTTTAACATTGATTTGAAATATTTGTTTTATAACTAATAAACATTTTCCTATCTGATACATCAAGTGTTACTCCGCGGCACATACACCCTTAATACTAATTTTTTCCCAGAATTCTCTTTACTCTGACAGATAAATTTTAGAATTATTTAATCTTACTTCAAATAAAACTCCTATTGGCATTTTGATTGTAATTACTTTGGCGTACCTAGATTGGCATATAAAGAAATCATAGTTCCTTCACAATATTGAATCTCACTATCCAAAAAGAATATTGTCTGTCCTTTTATTAGGTTCATAGGTTCCTCAGTTGGAATTCTAAAATTATTTCCATAGGTTCCTCAGTTGGAATTCTAAAATTATTTTCATTTGTCTTTAATTCTAGGTATCTAAATGTGTTTTAATGTTTTTATGGTGCTTATGAATGAGCTTCTCTTTACAACTTAAAAAAGTTTTCTAATTGAATACTATTGGAATGGAATTGCAGCTCTCAACCTTTTTGTCTTAGGACCTCTTCACACTTGATAATTATTGAAGACCTAAAAGAGCTGTTGTTTGAGCATGTTATATCTTGATATTTACCATATTAGAATTGAAATGGTAAAAAATGGATAATATCAATTTTACAATGAGAAAATATCAACATAACATTGATGTTAACAAAAATAATATATTTTATAGAACTACCCTAAGACCCAGCAATTGCACTGCTGGGTATTTATCCAAAGCATACAAACAGTGATTTGAAGGGGTATCTGCACCCTAATGTTCATGACAGCAATGTCCACAATAGCCAAAATATGGAAAGCGCCCAGATGTCCATCAACAGATGAATGAATAAAGAGGTGTGTGTATTTATATAGAGAGAGAGAAAGAGAGAGAGAGCGAGCCATCAAAAGAATGAAATCTTACCTTTGCAACGATGTGGATGGAACTAGAGGGTATTATGCTAAGTGAAATAATTCAATCAAAGAAAGACAATTATGTGATTTCACTAGTGGAATTTAAGAAACAAAACAGGTGAGCATAGGGGAAGGGAAGGAAAAATAAATAAGATGAAATTAGAGGGAGACAAACCATAAGAGCCTCTTAACTGTAGGAAACAAACTGAGGGTTGCTGGAGGGGAGGTGGGTGGGGGTTGGGATAACTCAGTAATGGGCATTAAGGAGGGCATGTGATATAATGAGCACTGGCTGTTATATGCAACTGATGAATGACTAAACTCTACCTCTGAAACTAATAAAACACTATATGTTAATTTTAAATATTTATATATATATATATATATATATATATATATATATATATATATATATACACACACATACATATTTTAAATGAAAAATAGCTAGATTTTTGCCTGGTCTTTCTTTTGGAGGCTGGTGTGCTTAAATCATAAGCCTGAGTCTTTTTTTTTTTTTTTTTTTCCTGAGTCTTGAAATAAAGTACTAATTATAATAGCTCCCACACCTTATAATTGAAAAAATTAATGGTGTGCTCACACTTCCATAAAACACATAGAATTAAAACTTGGAGGAAGGGAGGGAAAAATAAAATGACATAATCCAAGGGGGAGACAAACCATAAGGGACTCCTAACCATAGGAAACAAACTGAGGGTTGCTGGAGGGGAAGGAGTTGGAGGGATGAGGTAACAGGGTGATGGGCATTAAGGAGGGCATGCGATGTAATGAGCATTGGGTGTTATACGCAACTAATGAATCACTGAACTCTACCTCTGAAAATAATAATATACTATATGTTAATTGAATTTAAATTAAAAAAATTTTATTGTGTCAGATTAAAAAAAAACTTGGACTAGAGAACATTAAAATTGATTTTAAAAATAGGAATCATTTTCAAAGAAGTCTTTTCATTTCTTTGAAAAATAAAAATTGTCCAAGTTTAACAGTTTGGAACTTCAGTAGTCCTGGAAATTTCAATAAGACAACTGCTCTGCTTGGGTTGCGTTTCCTTTACCTCATATTTTGAAAGTGTCTCCAAGAAAAAAGCTTACCTACTGTTCTCAGTTACTGCAACCCTGTACTGTCCATTGTCCAAACACTGAAAAGAGTTGCTTCGTATATTTCTATCCACTTATGGTTATTGATGACAAGAAAGTTATTCTGTTGTCAGCTGTTCCATGATGGCTAAATCACAGAAGCCTATAAATCTTTGAGAAGATAGCATAGAGAGGAATATTGTTAAGTTCTTGGAATAACAATGAGTTTCTTAATGGAAAAAGAAACATGAAGGAAATTTTTGATAAATTTAATCACATTAAATTAAGGATTGTCCCTCAAAAGATTCCCTAAGGTGAATAAAAAGACATGGCAATGTAGTGGGGGAGGATATTTGCAATGTGGAAGATGACAATGCAGTAATAAAATGATGTAAAGAGTAGACTTACGGCTTGGGGAAGATAAATATGACATACTTTCTGAAATGTTCCCAGATGTTTATCATTAAAAAACCAACAAAGATTGCTAAGAAAAACCAATACACAGCATTTTTTCAACAAAATTAAGTGACAAGGCATTTTCATAAGGTACAAAATACAAGTAGATGGAATCAAACTATGGGGTACACAATATTTTGTCAAGACTTGTCAGGTTTTGCAGAGGTGAGGGGTTGCCGAGTAAAGAAAAAGGGAAGTTCTATGTGTCCTAAGAACTCCAGAAAACAAATTACCAATAAATATCCATAAAAGGAGAAGATTCCTCCAAGTATATCAGAGAACAACCTGCAAAACAGAAGGCTCCATTGGCTTCAATATGTGGGTGAGCACAAAAGGACATGAGCACTAAGGTACTGCAAGAAATCAGAGGGAGCTGAGGCAGTCTAACCCTCAAGGAAATTAAAAAAAAAAAAAAAAAAAAAAAATTGGTCAAAACCAAAACTCTATTTCAGAAGGACAGAAATCATCTTGGAGGAAAAACTGCTGGGAATAGAATCCAGTTAAGATGGACCTAACCCAAAACTGTTAATCATCTGACTTGCATAAATTCCTACTCTTCCTGATGTACCATAATGGCATTCCTGCATCCCTAGGAATTAGTGAAAATATAGTGTGTATTATACCTGAAATGCTCAGTTACATCCTTTTCCCCCAATGCACAGTCACCTTGGTAAATGGACACTGGTCCCTTTAGGGGGAGGTTATGACTTAAAGTATTTATACTTCTGTGACACTATTGGGAACTTTCTTCAGGGGACTAAGCCTCCCCTTCTTTCAGGTTGCTCTGGGGCTACAAACTTGCATTTTGGAATTGGCTGAGGGCCCATGACTCTTCATTTTGGTCATTCAAGTTGAACTCCCATTCAACAGATTTACAATCTTTTCTTCAATTGGCTACTTAACTATTTCAGTCCTGGGACACCATAACAGATGTTGCCAAAGATCACATCTTCCAGTTACTTTGACTTTGGTTGTGGTGCCATTAAAGTAACCATGCCCACCTTGTCTCCACTACTTTAGTGACAACATGACCCCTACCTCTCTGTGATCCTATTATTCCCATTGAATTCTGGGAACCTATTTCAAGGACAACATTTCCCATTGTCATTTCTGATGCACAGAGAATAGCCACAAGAGTTCGTCAAGATTGTTGGTGATGACCTCACTAATATGTTTCCCAAGGATTTGATAAAGGGAATATTTGAATATTTTCTGGACTCTCCAGTAGACATAGTAGGTGAGTGAGCAGGTCTTACTCCAGCATTGCAATCTCCTTCAACTTTTGGCAACTCCATTTTTGGTATACCAAGCAAGTTCTGGCATCTCAATTTTGTTCAGTGTTGGCCACGTGTCAGTCCAAGTTTCAGACAACCAACCAAGAAAACTCTTATAGTTGCTCCTAGGCTTCCTAGCCAACAACTGAATCCCCAAGTCTCTGCCTAGTGCTTCGTATCAGTAGATTCAGCCAAATCCAATAGTATATTCCTTCACCCGGATCAAACATCCATTTTCACACATAGTCCTTAGGTTCCTCTCAATATAAAGATTTTATTTATTTATTTAACTGACAGAGAGACAGCTAGAGAAAGAATACAAGCAGGGGGAGTGGAAGAGGGAGAAGCACACTTCCCGCCAAGCAGGGAGCCCGATGCGGGGCTCAATCCCAGGGCCCTGGGATCATGACCTGAGCTGAAGGCAGCCTCTTAACCAACTGAGCCACCCACGTGTCCCAGGTTCCTCTCAATATAAATCGACAAATTTTGCATTACTTTTATGTGTGTGATGTCTCCTCTTAGGTCACACTTCACAGTTGAACCCTGGGACCTACTGGGACTTGAGTCTGAACGTAGACCTACAAGCAATAAGAGGTGGTAAGTGTGAAAATGTTGAGAAAGATCAGCAGTTTCCTACAGGACAGCTGCCTCAAGTGAGGCCATTACATTACATTGATTAGGCCAATCATTGACCTAACTTTAACATAAGAGATCCTGTAGTTTTGTGAATTCACTTTGCTTTTTCGTGCAGCCCCCGACAGAATTAAACTTCGGGTATGGTTTTAGAAATGGCCTTGAGGCTAAAAGAGACAAGTATTTCATGTAGGATAGTTGCAGCTTTCTTGTCCTTTACCCAGACTTTGAGATGGCAATTTAAGGCTCTGATCTCATCATTTTCTTTCTTCAAATTCTTCAGAGCACTGGGTATTATACGCAACTAATGAATCATTGAACACTACATGAAAAACTAATGTTGTACTATATGTTGGCTAATTGAATTTAAATTAAAACAAAAACAAAGTAACCAATCAACTCCAATTTCACTAAAATACGACCGCAGCTACTTAGTTACACGTCAAAGTCTTGCCTTCTAGAGGCATTTAATCATAGGTGATTTCAAGTAATAATTTAAGTCACAATTTTGCCATTGCCATCAATGGATTACCAGTGTTCCTTTCATATCAGTGCCTTTATGGTAAGCAACATTAATTTACTTTAATCAGATTGGAGATAAAAATGGTAGATTATCACACTGAAGATTCTGTTACCCTGAACCACTTTTGATACCAATAACTACATTTATGAGGCTGAATGAGGGAGTCACAACTATGAGTTGTGAGATAAAAATACTTATGATAATTAAAACTACAGAATTTGGGGAGGATTTGGGAGTGAAATTATGGGAGAGAAGTTGGGAAATTAGAGAAATTGTCACTGACCAGTCAACCTGGGAACCCAAGCACGCCCAGCTGCTAAGTGGGATTCTGGAGAGAAAGCTCACGGGGAGATCTATGAGAAGGTGTGCCTCCACCATAATGATGGTCTTGGGGCAACTGACAGCAGAGTTAGCAAAGAGCTGGGTGTGGAATGGGGGAGAGCAGATACAAACTAGAACATAATGGCATCTCTGCATGTGTTAGTCACCGCATCTAACCAATGGCCTTCAGAGAAAAAAGGCTAATTCTTCTATTTTCCCAACCTTGTGATTGTTTTGACCAATGCTAACTAGCAACCATAGAGAAAAGGAAGTTCTGGGAAATGGACTTAAGCTCTAACAGGTGACACACTGCAGACTATAATGAAGGCATGGAAGAAAAACAGCCACAAAGCAAATGTGTGTGTGTTTGTGTGTTTGTGTGTGTGTGTGTGTGTGTACATACATACAATATATGTTATACAAAAATGCCTGAGAATCCAATAAAAAAGTAAACTTGAATAGAGGCTTTACAAAAAGTCCAAATGACTGGTAAATATGGAAAAGTGCACAACTTCATTAATAATCAGGAAAATGCAAATTAAAACCACAATATGCCACCAAACACCCACAAGATTGGTAAAAAAATTAACTTCTGGCACTACCAAATGTTGGTGAGATGTGTATGTAGCAATAGGAACACTCAAATTATGTTCGTGGGTGTGTAAATTAGTGTAACCACTTTGGAAAATATTATTTTAACATTTAACATTATTTTAGAACATCTGAAGTTATAAGTACATTATACAGCAATTCCTAAGTATTTTTCCTAAAGATATTTGGGAATATGTGTATCAGCTTACACATACAAAAGTGTTCTTAGAAGCATTGTTCATAGTAGCAAAAACTAGAAACAACTCAAATAGCCATCAACAGTAAACTGATAAATTGTAGTATATTCCCATAATGGAATACTATACAGCAATAAAAAGGAGCAAACAATAGCTATATATGTCAACATAGGTGAATCTTATGTGATAACACTGAGTGAGAGAAGCAAGACAAAATCATATACAGTATCATTCTATTTATTTAACGTTCAAAAAAACCCTGGGTAAAATCAAAATATATAGGAATTCATTCATGAATGGTAAAATTAAAATAAAAATCAAGAAAAGGATTACCATATAAGTCAGGATAATGGCTACTTTGAGGAGGGAGGAAAGATGTGTGATTAGAAAAGGACATGGGGGAGACTTGCTTCCGATTTCTTATGATCGGATACGTTTTCATTTTCTGTATGTATGTAAGTTTGCAGTTGGAGATTGGAGCAGAATTGTCCCCTGGAGATATAAATTTGAGAATCAGCTCTGAGATGCGGTTAAAGTGAAGGGAATTTCCATGATATATAGTAAGATGACATAGAGAGAAGAGAGGAGGGCCCAGGCCTGAGTTTTGAGGAGCATAAAAGGGCCTGTGCTCGAGGGAAAATGAGGGCAGGAAATAGAGAATATCAAATGAAGTAGGAAAGTCTTGTGTCTGTTAGTCTAAGACAGAAGAGTTTTTCAACAAGTAGGAACTGGTGTTTCTGAGTAAAATGGGGACAGAAGAGTCTGTTATCTGCACAAGGGTTATCTCTAGAGTGGCGGAGACAGAAGGCATCATAGAACATCTTCAAGAATCCATCAGGGACTCTGCATCTAGAAAGCACTGTCATTAACAAGATACTTACAATATTGGATAAAATATTAGAGTAGTTTTAATGCATCCCTCAGGCTGGGAAGAAAGTGAGGAATACTCTCAATGGCCAAGAATCACGTAAGCCTAGACCTATTCTGATCAACTATGCCAAAAGGAAGATTAAATTACTTTTCTAGTCTCCCCATAGAAAATATTACAAAATCATTAACATGTGAAGAGACATGGCCAAAAATGTCAGAAAATATTATTGAGATGACTGGATTTAATTATATTTGTTAGTATTTATCATATTTTTATAATTTTTGCTATTTCTTTTCCTATTCCAGTAAATATTAACTTTCCTACATAATTTTACATTTTTCATTTAAAAGCTCCTCCTCCCACCATAAAGTGGATCTTTGGGCCCATAAAATTTAATTCAGGCCAGTAAGCTGGGGAAAGAACAAAAAGCCCAGGAAAAAGAATAAGCATTAGGAAAAAGGGGAAAAACCTTCCCAAGGAAGGCAGTAAAGAAACATGTCTTTTTCGTCCTTTGCTCTGGATGAAGGGAGAAATTCACAGCCACAAGCTGCTTATCTGGGGATATGGTTTGAGGCTGGAATTGACATTTTATCCATGGTCTCAAAAATCTCAAGATGAGAGCTTTTTCCTTTGAAGGTTGGTAGTAGCAGCAGGAATCTGGCAGCAGGAGCAAATTCAAATCCTTTTGTGTGTCAAACAACTTATACCTAGAAGGACTGAAAACAGAAAATGAAAAGTTTTGGCTCTCAGCAACATGGTTTTTAAATTGATTTTATATAAGCCACGACCAAGAGGTAAATATAAACATTTGCAGAAATTGGCATAAAGAGCCCTTTCAGATGTTGATGTTGGAAAAGAATTTGCCCCCATTTTGATGGCAGTTAGGCATTAGGAGAGGAAGAATTTTAGAAAAGTAGAAGTGTTGAAATAGCATGACAGATATGATCACATTTATCAGATTGATAAAGCTTCCAATAAATGTGGCCTTAAAATATCTTTAGAACCTCTCTCTTATCCCACGTTGAGGTGGGTCCAGAGGAGCACTACCTAGATTCCCTTGGTGGGGAGCAGTCCTGCCCAGGGTCTGCCTCAGGGCAAAGGGCTGCTTCATCCAAGGGCATGCCCACCTGGGGTCCCACAGATGCATGGAGTAAATAAAGGTCATGCCATTTTGGCCCAATGCAGGGCCATATATGCTCCAGAGTTCCCCACTGGATTGGCAAAGGCTTTGGTCCTCACTCTTGTCCTTCTCTCACTATCTAGTCCCAGCTTCCCCTATCACTTCCACAGGTGATCTTTTCTGCACACAAACTGCCTCAATGTGAGCTTCTGGAAAAATGCAGTCAGTGACACATGTCTACCCAATTAGATGTGACTACTTTTCTCAAGTATATTGATGCAAAAATCGAACCAAGTTCATTTTATAAGAAATTCTCTCATTACAGGTTAATAAATGTGTGTTCTGGTTCATAAATGTCTATAATGTTTCATTAATCCAAACTAGTTCATCAAAATATGATCATCCTGGTTAATAGTACTCAAAAAAGTAAAGAAAAATGATTGAACTAGAGGCTCTCCTAATGTGAAAATTTACTAACAATTTTGTTAAATTTTTCTATGCCTTCACTAGTGTGTGTATATTGGGCATTCTTTTGATCACTTTATTGATAATTTTAAAAGCGCTTCTAGTTGAAGAAGGGATAGTTACACGCAATAATTCGATTGTTGTCTTCTAAATTCCCAGTAGGTGGTGTCATAATACTGTATTTAGGGAATAGTTTGTTGTTTTTTTTTTTATAAGTGGAAAAAAAGAAAACGCTAATATACTTGCTCAAATACATGTACTTTTATTTTAAAAGCTTCTTTACTTTTTCTTCTAAGGTGGCACTATTATAAACACCTTAATTCTTTGTAAAATGTTTCAATTCATATTTTTACAAAAAGTGAGTACTAAGTGACAGCATTTTATTCTTTTATTCTCTGGAGTTATACAAGACTACACAATCAGTAGAGTAGGATGGCCAAAATATTTCCAAAAATTTTTTCCCAGAATCTTTCTTTTTGCTCTCATATCTTGGACATATGAAAAAAGAAACTGTTCTTGTTCTGGAATTCAAACAGGAATGCAGGACCTGTCATTATAACCATTATAACCTTTATTTTGCACTGAAAATGTTTTCTACTTTTAGCTACTCTTTTGAACTATCAATAACATAAGTGATTGACCTTGCTGGAAATCCAGCTATTTCTAGCTGAATTGAATGTAGTCTTAATTTGCCTACCTTACCCTTTAGTAATCCTTGTATTTGCTTTGGCAATATAATACATGCTAATGTATTATAGTTGTAACTCAGAGGATAGTATGGCCTCAGTGTAAGGATGACTCTCAACATGCCCTGTAACATTTCATGTTCTCGGTGTCTTCCCAGCTAGATTATACACCCTTTGAAGATAGAGCCTGTGGATTAGTGGGGTTTGTTTGCTTGCTTGTTTGGTAACCCCACAAAGCCTAAACTATGCAAAATTACATAGATATTTGGAAAATGTTTGTTAAATAAATGTGCTACTATTTAAATTTAATAATTAACTTCTCCTTGAAATGTTCCTACCCCCCAGAGATTAGGTATCTACATTATTTTGGTAATTTAATGCTTGTGATACTTCAGTAGTCAGGAATCTGAAGATGTATGCTCCCCATAGGGTTGGTCTTTAATGGAATGATATAAATTCTTTTGAAAAAGTTATAAATATTTCACTTATTTTTTAAAAGTCTACTAAAGAAGTTAAAGCATTTTAACTTCCTATTTTCTGAAATTAAAAAAATTTAGATGAGATAACTTTAAGTTAAAAAAATAGTTTTCAAAAACTACTGAGATATCTCATTACTTTCAAGAAAATGTTGAACACTCAGGCCCTTGAAAGGGCAGAAAGTAAGGCAGTCTCGGGGAGTTAGCCATAAGAACCATTGACATTTCCTGGGGAAGTTGTCTCTAGACATTATTACTGAGTTTAGTGGTTTGAAGAACTATTCCCTGAAGGCTCCATAGGAGCTCTCTGGATTTGACCCTACGTTGTAATGGCCACCAATGAACAGAAATAATGATATTTCTCCTTGAGAGCCAAGATCTATTACCCCAGGTGTTAGAGTTGAATTGTGTTTCCTTAAAATCCATATGTTGAAGTTGTAACTTCCCATTACCTCAGAATATGGCCGTATTTGTAGGTAGGGTTATTAAAGAGTAATTACGAGAAAATGCAATGATTAAAGTTGGCCCTAATTCAGTATGACTGGTGACCTTGTAAGAAGAAGAAATTGATACACAGACATGTAGAGATGGAAGATTCTGTGAAGACACAGGAAGAAGATGGCCATTTACAGGCTCAGGAGAGAAGCCTCAGAAGAACCAATCTTGTCAACACCTTGTTCTTGGACTTCTCCAGAAGTCCAAGAAATGTGAGAAAATAAATTTCCATTTTTAAGCCACTCAAATTGTCGTATTCTGTTATGGCACCCTAGCAAACTAATATACCAGATAATGTTTGGATGATCTTTTTGGTTTCTTCCTTTAGTGCAAATGTTCTCTAATCTTTCCTTTGCCTAAAAATGAAAGAGGAACTTTGTAGAATGCAAATCTGGGCATCAAACACAAACATTGGGTCAGCAGATTTGCTTCTAACCAAGGTGGTCTCTAGTGGCATGAGTAGGCCAATATTCTCTTTTTTGGATTCCATAAACCTGGTAGGAAGTGACTCTTCCTTGAGGTAAAACAAAACAAAACCAAAAACAAACAAAAATAACTCTCCCAAATTGATTCAGAAACCTAAGGTCAAGAACTAAAATTTTGAGTGGAGTTTTTATTTCTGGGAATGACATAATCATTTGCTTCAAAGCAGTCATTCCTGCTTGGAAAAGAAAAAAAAAAAAAGCTGCACAAAATAAAGTACACGTAGCTACATGAAGGCATTGGAGAACTACCTAAGTAATGAAGACTGAGGATATGCATAGGCCTGAATCCAGGAAAGAACCAAGTTGGGTAAGCCCAACATCAGATGTTGCTTTTCTCTTCGATGCCTTTACCAATTCCTAAAGAGGCAGCTCTGAGGTGGTGTAGCTGAGTAGTGTTTTTGGCTGATTTATGGAGCTTGAGAGGATGGGAAGGATTGAGGTTCAGGACCCATAAAGAGGGAGAGATCTTGGAAAACACCTTGTACTGACACTTTGAAAGGTTATACTCCAAGAACAAGAGTAAACAGAAATAGGCCTTCGGAAGGACTAAAGCCCAGGTTTGAGTCTTTTCAATGACTGATGAGATTACTGTGAATTGCTAGCTGGGTTGACTGCTAGAAATAAAAGATACATCATTCTGAGCCTGATACAGTCTCTTCAAACTTTACATATAATATCAAGCAAGCTGAATCAGACAAAGCAAAATAAGTACAACAAAAACTAGCAGAAAAGAAGACATGACCTTGAATTTAAATGACAAGGAAAAATCATTAGGAAAAGATACCTGGGAGAACCAGATCATGAAAAGATCATGCAAAGACTTTAAAATAAATGTTATAAATAGGTTCAAGGAAGGAATTCATTGGCAAAATAGAAAATTTCAAATGGCAATTAGAAATGTAAGAAAGAATGAAGAGCAAAATAAAAAGTAAATATGTGGGAGAAAAAACACTTCTGGAATGGTGGAGTAAGAACCTCTGAAAATATATTCCTCCAGAAAAACTATGAGAACTTATAGAAAATGATTAAAACCAACTTTTTTTAGCACTCTGGAAATAAATCAAAGGACTGTAACAGTCTGAGGAATGTATATTCATCAAAAATGACAATCTAGGTAAGAAGAATGAGCTCTGTGGCATTTTAACCTGCCCTATTCTCATCCCCCTCCTCCCACCCCATAGTAGCCTTGAAAGCCAGGGGCTAAGTAACACTGAAGAGGGCGGAATGGATTTGGCACTCTCCAAAAGCCTCATCTCCAGATAATTGTTACTACTACACGTGTCTGGCAGCTACCTGGAACGTCCATTTCAAAGGACTTATCTTTAGGTGAACTGACACAGAATTTGCTCAGTGGGAAAGGTTCTATGCCCAGAGCATTTGTGAAAAAAATTCAGTGACAATTATCTAACATCCAGGTAGCTGACCGAGTTGGTGATACCAGCTGGGGCAAACAAGAGGCTGGCCCAAAAACATAAAAGGAAAATTTGGAGAATAAGATGCTCATATGGAGTTTTAAAAAAAGCTCTGACATAGTCCTGGGGATGTAGAAGGTCAGGCACATGGGCAAGGCTACGGTGTGTCCAGGACAGGAAAGATCTAAGAAGACCTTAATCTCTCACAAAAAGAAAATCAAGCAGAGTATGCTGGCCTTGGTAAATTGAGAAGGCAGAAGTTACAATGCACAGAGGCTGAGATGGCTGGAATTTGTGCCACAGAATACCTAAGAGGAGAGGGCCATTTTGAGTTTGTTCAGAGGTTAGAAATGTGGATTTTATGTTCTTTTGCTGTCTCTCTCCTTCCCAGAGCTTTTTCTCACTTCGGTGGTGTTTTCCTGGTATCAGTTTTCTGGCTCTTCTCAGTCAGAAATACAGTGTGATTTTTTTACAAATGCCCCATTACCACTGGATGGCCTCAAAGACTGCAATTAACTTTAGGCTAAAAGTGCCTCCTTCTAATTGTTCCACTCCTTCCCCTGAGGGTATACTACACATCCAGTTCTGTCTTCTTCAGTTCACTCTCCGTTGCCTTTCTGTATTAGTCCAAGTTTTATAGGTGCTTCTTGTGAGGTGCGTCCTCTGATAGAACATTACTCCACCATTAGTGGAAACCTTCAGATTGATTAATCTCCAGAGTTCTGAAAAAAATTGATACCGATAAATACCTGGTAGAAAATTTGTAAAAAGCAACATCTGTTGTATACATCTAATTTATTCTGAATATAAAGGCACTGATAAGGTTAATGTTAATTTGAACCAGTACATGCAAGGGCATATCAAATATGCCTAAGTCCCCAATTAGCATAAAATACTTAGCCTAACACCCAACAGACAAGAACAACACTGGACTCCCTGCCTGTCTTCAGGATGCACTGATCTTGCTGAAGACAGTTATGTGAGGTTATTATGACCACCTACTTCTGTTTGGGTAGAGAGTACTTGTGAACAAAGGATCAGCTGGAAATAAACAATAGCCAAAGGAAATAGAATGTCTGGTCAAATAATAAACATAAAGTAGTACAGATCTTTCCAGTCTATCAGCTGTCATGGCTTGTTTGCTTAATTGATTGATTGCTTAATTAGTTTGTTGAATGAAAATAAATGCATTTTATAACAGTAAGTAGTTTCCTTGGTTATTTCTTTTAACTGTCATCCTCAGCCAGATCTTTGCTGTAACCTGTAGTAGAATCTAAATTTAGAGTGTACAAATTAAATTGGCAGATGACTTAAATACAACAGCCTTGCAACTCCTGTGCTGTAGCTACCTAGTAGTTAGTTCTATTCCGTTTTTTAACTTTCAAAATTAGATATTATCATTAATAATTTATATAGGCAAGTTGTTTTATACTTATAGACATTAATCATTCAATATTTCTTATGTTCCAACTGTCATCCTCTCATCAATTTTCTTCTTATTGAAGTACATCTGAAGTTCCTCTCATTAAGGTGATAAACATTCAAAGATTTTGATTTCTGAAATGTCTTTACTTCACCCTTGTTCTAGTAATAGAGTTTGGCTGGATACACAATTCTTGGTTGATATGTATTTTCTCACATTTTTTCTTTCTACTATCTCTGGCTTCCCTTGTTAATGTTGAAATTTCCATCATTAATCTGTCTATCATCAGTCAATCTATCATGCCTTTGTAGGTGGTCTCCTTTTGCTCTCTGATGTTTTTAAGATCTTCTTTATTTGTTTGGTGTTTGTATTTTCACTACAATATTTCCAGGTGTATATTTCTTTGTATTTTTCTTGTTTGAGATATACTGGCAGATATTTTTCTTCCACATAATCATTGAGGGACTGAATTCTTTTTGTGTCCCAATGACTCACTTTTCATAGTCTTAATCCAGCCAGCAGAAAGGAAAAGAGACTGTTGGGGAGGCACATTAGCTTTTTAGTATCTTTGGCTCAGAATGACATATGTCAATCATTTCCACTCATTTTTCATTGAGCAAACAGTAGTCACAAGACTACAGCTAGATGCTAGTGGGGCAGCTGCTTCATAATCCATCTTTTTATTTCCAGGTATAGAACACATTTTTCCTCTCTCCAAGGAAAATAACCTGAAGTCACTCAGCTATTACATTATTAGACAAAAGTCAAAGCTCTTTAGGTGATATTCAGTGTAGTAGGCTGAATAATGGCCACCCACAGATATCAGGTCCTAATCCCTAGAACATACCCATGTTACCTTTTAAGGAAAAGAGTCTTTGCATATGTGCTTAAGTTAAGGATCTTGACATTGGAGATTATTCTGGATTATGTGAATGAATTTTAGATGCAATCATAAGTGTCCTTATGAGAGAGGGAGAAGGAAATTGAGACAGAAGAAGAGAAGACAGAAAAGGAGAAGACCATGTAAAGATGGATGCAGAGATTGGAGTGATGGGACCACAGGAAAGGAATAACAGCAAACACCAACAGCTGGAAGAGGGAAGGAATGGATACTCCCCAAGAGTTTCTAGAGGAAGCAGAGACTTGCCAACACCTTGATTTCAGCCCAGGGAAATTTGACATTGTACTTCTGGCCCCCAGATATGTAAGAGAATAAATTTCTGTTGGTTGAAGTCACCAAGTTTGTGATAACTTGTTATACTAACTACAGGAAACTAATATATTCAGGCACTCTTCGTGATCATTTGAGCATCTTTTTGCAGTGGGTCCTAAGGACAGTGAAAAAAATTAAGTAGTCATCAGACATCCTTTATCCTTCTTGGAGAAGAGAGATTAGTCATGGATGCCATATTATCATGTCTGATGTTTTTGGCTTGATGAAACATGCATGAGGAACATGCAAAGTAGGTTTGTCTCCTCAGTGTTTTTTGGGGTCGTCATCTTGCTTTTATAACATAGATAGCCCACAAGGAACTAAGTTTACTAGACTGTGAACTATTATAGTCAATTACAATTGGAGTGTATTTAATCTATCACTTTTCTTTTAGCTGTGATGCTTAAGGAATGAGAGACTTAACCTTGATGGTGTATATAGTGAAAATGATTTTTGAGCTTCCAGTATCTTTTCACCCTACCTCAGCTAATGTCATCCTAATTTCCACTGAGTTAAGTCTCCCAATTTGTGTCATTTTAGTGAGACTGAAAAAATCACAATGCTCACTCTTCCAAGCAAGGAACGGGCATATGACTAAGCTGGAGAAACTGGGCTTCCATTCTGAGGACTTTGACTTTTGAGTAGAAAAACAAGGACAGAAGAGTGTTCGGAACTCATCCTAGAGAGGATGATCAAGTATGTGTGTTGCCTGGAACTCCAGAGAAGCTTTTGGTCCAAGCCTTTCCAGAGCCTGACCCTCAGGCTTTCCAGAACCTGACTTCCTGCTAATATTGTAAGCTGCACCCAATAACATTAAAGTCAATTTCATACTTGCTTAAATTGGACATCATAAGTTTCTGTTGCTTGCAACTAAATAACCTTAAATCTATAAGAAGTTACAAAACTAAATTCTGACATCTTGATGGTATTTTGCACCTGGAGGAGAGGGAGACAGTGTACCTTTTAATGGGAAAATTATGAAAAGAAATGTTAACCTACATATTTATTTGGCTAAAGGCAAAAGTTGTCCTTAATATCTCTAAATATTTTCCCAGTTCCTTCGCTCCGTGTGCTTTAAAATACCTCCATTAGTGATAGTGTTGGCAGCCTTCTATTCTGGCAGGTTCAGAAGTATTTTAAGTTATATAATCTAATATGTAAGCAAATCTACTTCTTTTTAAAAGTACAAAGTCGATCTCATTTTATTTGGCCTTTTTACTGATCAATACCTGTGTAGATATTTCAGCAACATTTCCTCTAAATGAAATTTTCTTTCAAACAGCAGAGATCAACAAATTAGTTTGATAATATTTATTCTAATAAATGGTATATTTATGTTGGCAGTAAGTGGATACTTTAAAAATAATGTCTACTTAAAGAATAACTGTGGGATCATATTTTTTTAAAATAGTGTTTTAGATTTTCTATGTTATTATACCATGATTTTTTTGGAAACAATTTCATGCTTATATTGGCAGGTACTATTGAATTAAAAACTGGGTCTTCATTCAGGGTCCATAAGGAGAGAGGAATCACAGAATTTAAACAAAGAAAGTTTAATATGAAGAATTAATAATTATAACCAATCCAGATTACTTGCCACAGAAAAAACTAAAGAATAATAGAACAGATACAGGGAAAAGCCATTACCTCTAAGCCTGAGAGGCAAAGCACAAAGGAATAAATCTGAAAGAGATACTCCTCCCCTCCAATGGGGCAGTGCCATTCAGCAGAACTCACTGGTGGGGAGGGGGCACCACTGGGTGTCGTATGCCCTGCTGGATATTGTGTGCCAAAGGAGCAAGCCGAGAAAAATGCACTGCAAGGAAGCTTCATTTTTCCAGCTGTGTTCTTTCTGGCCATCTGCTGACAACATTGAACATTGTGTCACCTGAGTAAAGGGAAATGTTTACAGGAGCTATCTCCAATATCATAAGTAGAGCAATGGAGGGTGGATTTGGAAATGAGAGGTAATCAATTGATAACTGGCACAAGATAAGTGAGATTGCTTTCTTTTTCCTAAGTGAAAGCAAAGGATTTTTTTAAACTTGGAATCCATCGATTTATCCAATCAGGGAAATCAGTCCTTGGGTAGAATTTTACATAGAGCTTCATATAGGTGTTTAAACTGCAAAAAATATTTCATGTTTAGGTTTTGGAATATTCCCTTGAAATATTTAGGTTCATTTATGCAATGAAAACACTGGAATTCTTAGTTTTAGTCTGTGAAAATTCTCCGTTGGAGAATAATTTTCTTATAAATGAGACAGCCTGCCCACAAACAGTCCATTCCCTAAGGGGAAAATCTGTGGTTTCTTAAAAATTGAGTTCAGATTGTATTTGTGTGGTTAAGGCCAAGCTGATTTTTATGTACTGCTGATTCATCCAGACATGGAATTGTATCCCATCCCACATGATTGGATGGGAATAAATAGGCCATCAGCTGAGGTTGCATGTACAACACATTGTAAACTGTAAAAGCAGTATGTAAAAGCTGTTCCATAAGGTTTCTGTTTCGACTTTGCTTTCTCTAATGTCATTTAACTCCCATAAAATTGTTCCAATTCTCCTTTCAGAAACGATTCTTACGAGCTGTTGAAGTGACATAGCAGTGCTCAACAGGTGGGCCAATTAACAATTTACTCTTCATGACTCTCTGGGACTATTGGAATTTACTATAAAGTAGCAGATTCTAGATATCATCTGTAGGAAAACTAACTCCTGCCCAAGGGGGTCTGAACATTATTAGAACTTCAGACAGCTGCCACCCCCCACCCACCCAGGACTTTCTCTGGAAATCCTGGCATTTCATCCTACCCTTGTAATGTTCTGAATCCTCATTGTCCAAAGTTTGTTCTGAGGTGACTGCAGAACCAATCAGAGAACTCGACTGGAGCAGAGGTTTGCTATTTCTCAAGATGTTACACAGAAATATGACTGCATCCTAAGAATCAGAAAGAATGTTATATAAGTTCTTTATTTTTGTGCTAAGATTTCCGGAGTTTACCTACCAACATAAGGATTAACCTTATCTCAAAGTTAATTCATAAAGGTTAAGAGTTTCTAAACATCGCTACCATGTTTCCCAATTGTGCACAATCATTTATAATTTAAGCAGAAAGGAAATACAGCATGGGTAAAGCTAAAGTGTTTGCCTCTCGTATTTCTATCTAAACTGTATAGCTGGAAGGGGGGATGTCTCGGATACCGGAGAGTTGAGCATGGGCTGCTTAGCACATCACATGCTGGTTTCTGTAAAGTTTCTGTAACAGTGTTATCTAAGTAGTATAGATTCTCCCTCTTTAAATTAATTCCACCCCCCCAAACTCCTCATCTTTTAATTACTGTAAAAACTGGTTTCAATTTGCTTGCAAGTAATTTTCTGCTTCCTACGTTTTTGTGGTTTGCTAATTTGGAAAGAATTATAATCAGTGTACTCTACCAGAGAAAACTCTGTAATATGGCAGAGTCCAGGGTAGAAAAGTTCCATTTTCTGTGTTTTGGGCAGCTTTCAAGAACTTTATTCACAGTCAGTTGGTCCAGTCAGATGGTCTTATTTGTTTTATAAGACAAGAAACAATTCCTTACAAATATGGTAATATGTTAGAGCTGCTGCATAAGAAAAGAACTAACTCACTCCCTACTTCCCTTCCTCCCTTCCTTCCTTCCTTCCTTTTTTATTTTATATTCAGGTTGAATATTCTCCTTCTTTTTCATTACAGGACCCATCCCTGAGATTTACAAAACTCCAAATAAAACTGATAAAAGTGGAGAATGATAAATTTATCTTTTTATATTCATTTAAATGAAAAATTTAGTCATCCACAATTTTTTTTCTCTTGAGATTAAAAACCAGGTGAAAGATACCATGTTAAGACAAATGACCATGCAACTGAAGCTATCCAATGGTTTTGAAACCCTAGCAGGGTCTGCCAACTCTTGTTTTTAAGAGCGGAGAGGTTTATGAGAACTTTTATAGTCTTATCTTGGAGGGAAAAACAATCTATAAAAAGCCTTGTATTGCTTCTGAATCATGACATTATCTCATAAATAAAGACTCAATAAAATTTGACTATAAAAGGAGAGAAAGAAGGAATACTATTTATAGTGAAATGGTATCTTAAAGACTATCAAATTCAGTGAAATAATTTGGGGCTTGCTTTTCCAAAGAACAAGGTACGGAAAACTCTTTAGGGAGGGAAAGTAGTTTGGAGCAAATACAAAATTAACTATTTAACTTAAAGTTTGATGGCCCACTTGTCTTTTGCGTTGTGTATCATCTTGACTGGAACATGCCCAGATATTTGGCTAAATGTTATTTCTGGGTGTGTCTGTGAAAGTGATTCCAGGTGGGTTGTTGAAGGGTACTTCAGTACTTCTGGGTTAGGGTGAAAATTCAGGTTTTCCACTAAACCTTTGCTGATACCTCCCTTGTCTAGAATGCCTGCTTACTGTTTCCTATGTGGCCTCCACTGGCATGTGGGGCAAGGACAGAGGTGGCTTCATTACCCCTGAGCAGTGCTAAGAGTTCTGACTCTCCACTAGTCCTCATCTGACACCACTGAAGCATGGAGGGGGAGGAGTTCTTTATTACCACAGTGAGGCGGTAGAACCCAGAGTTTACTGACACCTGAAGAGTAGGGTGGAATTCATTAATGCTTGAAGGAGCTGGATTTCCCACCTCCTCACTCAGTCTTCTCCAGCACCACACCAACAGGTCAGGGTCAGGGTGGAAGTCTAGACGTTTCATTTAGCCTGTGTTGACCCAGAAAGGTGGGGTTGGCATGGGGGTTGCAGTTTTTTCTGTGGCATTTGTTTGGTGTTCAGTTGTGATTGTCTAAGATGCCCCTTTCCTGGTCCTTTGGGCAGAGAAAAGTAGACTTGCTGAGGCTTAGTTATCTGTGCCCATTAGCATTTCCTGCTTGCTGGCCTTTTCAGTTACCAGTCTGGGGCATATGAAGCAGAAAGGAAACCCAGGGATCTCACCCTGGTATCATTCCTTGAGTCCACAGTCCTTAGCCAGTTTGTCTTCTTTTTTCGACCATTCAGAGCCTTCTTTTGTTTGTTATATATAGTGTCCAGGATATTTAGCTGTACCTAGTGGGAGAAATAGGGAAAAGTTCCTCTAATCCATCTTTCCAAATTGAGAATGAGTTTTTTAGTGATTAGTTGTAAAGGTATTAAAGAAAAAGAAAGGAAGCTTGAGCCAAATGGGAGTACGATGGAAAGGAAATCATTTAAAAAGCCAAAAAAAAAAAAAAAAGTGAGAGACGGGAGACAGGGATTAATTTGACTGCATATGGTGAAACTGCACATTGGCTGTTGTGACCAGAATGTTCTCACAATGGTATTTCCCAACCATGGCCATATTGTCCACAAATATGTAGACTTACCCCTAAGCTGTCCCTCAGGACAATGGGATGGAAATGCCCAATCGTCAAGCAATAGTAGTGGCTCACCGAAACTTTCTCCAGGATTCTTGCTTAAGTGCTGGGCAGACCTGGCACCAGGGTCATTGCCTGCCTGCTTGGTTATGTGATAAACAAGTGTTGTTTATTTTTTTTCCCTACCCATTTGCAAACTTGACTTCTCTCATTATGGTTCCAGGTAAAAGCAATACAAATCTTGGTGTTGCCAGAAATTCCATTTAAAAGAGAACGTCATGGTTTTACCAGACTTGTGAGCCCTGAGCTTTTATTTTAACCCACATCTCATAACCTCAAAATATCCCAACCTATGCAAATCAAGTTGTTTTTGGTAGAAGGAAGTTCCCCAGAAACCTAAAAATCCCCTGTCCTTCAGTTCTCCAGTGTTCCATCATTGAAGTCACAATTTTCATATTTATTTCATGAGAATCATATCTGATTTTCATTTCTCGCTCTCTTAGCTTAGCCAGCTGGGGTGAGAATTCTCACAGTATGGATTGATGTTTAATATCAAGATAGATTCATGACTGAGAAACCAGTGAAACAATTATTTTAAGAAACTTAACACCAAACATATCACCTGGGACCAGTGTTGAAATTTGCTCTGCATGTTTAATCAGCAAATTAGGGTTTGTCCAGCATGTGTCAAGTATACAGTTTGAATGTGTGCTCCTTTACTCCAGTTTAAGGAGTGAGGCAGGCCTTAAGAGAATTTGAGGCAGTTGGCAATTTTCTTAGATATCTGAGTCCTACACCACAGAACCTCATTAGTACTTCTGCAGAGGATGCGAGAAAAGCGAATGTGTCACAAGTCAAGAACTGGACTTGAGGGGTTCTGTTTTCTAGAAAAAATGCAAGTAATAATAATACACTCATATTGTCACATATCAGCATACCTAGATGTTTCCAGGTACACATTAAGTGAATTTATGAAAACCTCTATGGAGAATTACAAAAACTTGCCATGGTCTCTGTCTTGCTCCACCATTTCAGTGTGGGTCATGCTTGAAGGAGGGAGGATATCTCCATAGGCTACTTGTATTTTGAAATAAAATAGAGATTGTTGGTTGTTCACTACAAGTATTTGTACTTCTGAAGATTTCGATACCTAGAACAGTGATTGGTATATATAATAGGTATTCAGTAAACATGTGTTCATTGACCAAATTCCTCACTATCAAAAAATAATTTTCAGTATCACAGTTCCCCAAATTCTGGGTAGAACTCAAGCTTATCACCAAGATCCTAAGAGATAATGAATGCAGTTCTTAGGTGTGTGATTTATTTGACAGAAAACTGCAAATGTCATGGGTTAATATTTGGAAATATGAACAAAGATTCTCTCACCTTTGCTATTTTTTATATTTTTCTCTCAATCAGCTAGAACATTACTTATTTCCAAAGTATTTAATCAATTAATGATCTTTTAATCTCTTCAACATTTTTTTTTTAAAGGAGTATTTGATGAGTAACACAAAACTTTCTACCTGCCCATTGAAATAATAAAGATTCCTGGAGCTGGGGTCGGGGGGAAGGGGAATAAGATGGAGAAGCAATGAGTGGGTAAATAATGGGAATCCTTCAGGAAAAGGGAGATGGCTCCTTGTCTTGGATGAACTCAGAGATTCATTTAGACATTCCAGATGAGTTTGAGGGATTGGAGTACAAGTGATACCTGTATTCTATTTCCCAATACCCCTTGGAGACATCAGCATTACAGAATAGAAACCACTGTTTAGCATATTAATCAGATGAGTTAGGATACACTAGCCTGTGGTAAAAAAAAGAAAAATAATGACTTAATCTAGTAATCTAGACTTAATAGTAATGGCTAGACAAAAACATAATATTTCCTTTTTTAAAAATTTATTTATTTATTTATTTATTTATTTATTTATTTATTTATTTGAGAGAGAGCAAGGGCAGAGGGAGACAAGCAGACTCCCTGATGGATGTGGAGGCTGACCCAAGGCTGGATCTCATGACCCTGATATCATGACCTGAGCTGAAATCAAGAGTCTGACCTTAACAGACTGAGCCACCCAGGCATCTCCAACAGAAGTCTATTTCTTGATCAATAGCAGTCCTAATGGGTGTTCGAGATTATGACTCTCATTTAGGAAGCAAGGCCCTTTCCAGCTTGTATAGCTTGTATCTCTGCAACTTCTAGGGCCTTGTCTGTCTGTGTCATGACAACAAAGGGAGGAAGAACATAGAAGAGCCTGTTTGGAAGGTTTGGGGGCTAGACTAGAAGTGGTCCATATTATCTCTGCTCATATATCTCATTGGTTAAAACTCAGTTACATGGTCACATCTCTCAGGAAGAGAGGATGGAATATTTGTCCAGGAAAAAGATAAAATGAATTTAGGTGGATAAATATTTCTGTTCAACTGATGACAACACACACTTTGTTCACACCCTAAGTGAGAAACAAAGAAATAGAAACATCCCCTGAAACTAAGAGGAGCAAGGAAATTATGAGAGATCATAGATAGCCTGTCATCCTGTAAGTCTCTGTGACTTGTGAGATGAAGAGCAGCAGGATGATCCTACATACCCGAAAAGACGTGGGAGGTAGCCTTGAGAGAGGATGCATGAAGAGGCCTCTTGAATGGGAAGGACGAATGACTTAGTGACCTGTTTGGACAGAAATCGATGGAAGATGAATTATGGATTTTTCAGCCAATCCCAGGAGATGCCAGCCTGTATAGAAAGTAACACAAGGGCAAGATGCCCAGCAACTCCCTCCCACCCACCCACCCACCCATTCATTTAATAATGCATATTAAATTTTTGTGATCTGACTACTTAGAAGCTTGTTATAGAAAATAAACTAAGTAATAGAAAAATAAAATTGCATTTTGTGCACACCTGAATTTTTATACTGTGTTTTGTACCTATCACACATAATTAAATATTTAATCGTATTGCAAAAGAAATTAAGGATTTGTTAAATTTTTGAATATGTTAGCTCTAAATGCTCTCATTGGCCTCTGAAAAACTTAACTGACATAGATAGTTCCGAAATGTGTATAAAGTAGTCATATACCTTAAAGTACATTCTTTATCATATTATCGTATGATGGATTAGAGTATAAGCTATCACGTTCTACTCAGGTTTAATTCCCAGACCTCCTACAAAATAGCTTTGTGACTTTGGGTAAGGTACAATATCTTTCTATGCTCCTGTTTTCTCATCTGTATAAAGGCAGTACTGAAGTATCTAACTCTTAGGATTGTAAATAGGGCCATGGATGGGGTACTACATCAATGAGAGCACAGTGCCTAGTGGAGAGCATGTATCCTGTAAATACTACTAATACTTATTTGTACTTGCGGGGATTTATGTGTCTCGTAGCTACTGCCTGGGATGCTTTCATGACTCCCTCCCACTCCCCCCTCAGGCTTCCTTTCCATTCAAGTTACTGCTACTCATCCAGCCTTGTCAGCTCATACCATATATTACCTTCTTTTCAAAATTGCAACCATTTTCTCATCTCTGTTAACAAAATACTTTCTGTTTTCTTGGGAATGATGGTGTTGATAAAATGAGAATGGCAACTAGTTTTGTTTCTGTCACTGTGATTTTTAACCATTTTATTATGAATCTTCAAACTTCCCAATACTCTTTCGAAGTATGTTTTATTGTTTGCATTTTACGAGTAAGAAAATTGACACTCTGAGAGGATAAGTAATTTATCCAGCTTTATATTGCTAATAAGCAAGGAATCTAGAGCCAATCTGGTTTATTTGGTTTCTATTTACCATATTACTTTGCTATTCTTTCTTTTTTTTTTTAAAGATTTTATTTATTTATTTGACAGAGAGAGACAACGAGAGAGAGAGAGAGAGAACACAAGCAGGGGGTAGGGGCAGAGGGAGAAGGAGAAGCAGACTCCCCACTGAGCAAGGAACCGGATGTGGGACTTGATCCCAGGACCCGGGATCATGACCTGAGCAGAAGGCAGATGCTTAACTGACTGAGCCACCCAGGCATCCCTGCGATTATTTCTTCCCTGCATGTCTCCTTCACAAAACTGTGATCCCCTCAGTACTAGGAGGCATATTATTCTTCTTTGAATAATTCTTTATGCCTAAATAAGAAAAGGTTGAGTAACCTTGGAACTAATTTATGTAGTGTCTATTATTTTAAAAAATTTTTTGTCCGTTATGTATGAGCACATGTGTGCACATGTGCATATGTGACTGCTAGAGGAGAAAGAGTAGATCTACCTTTTCCTGCCAGATCTCCTCTCAGTAGAGTGGTATTTAGTTCCTACTAGATTATATTAGTTATATAATCATTAGTTATATTAAAAACATTTTTCTTTATTAATTAAATTAAATTATTTAAATTTTTTTCTTTAATTTCTTCCTGCCTCATTTTCTTAATCTGTAAAATAAGAACTGGGAATTGCCAAAGGGTAATTGCTCAATATCTGCAATGTAAGTGCCCAAACTGCAGCATCTACCAGAAAGAGCTCTGATGGTTAGGCATAATTTTGTAGAGCAACAGCTTGACAGTCTTGAGAAAAATTTTGTCTTGGGCTTTGCTGGTTATAGAGGCATGAGTGGGTTGACGTCAATCATAGAAACGTTTTGTGTTTCTCATGGAAGCAGAAGGAGGGTGATGGCATTCTGAGAGCCTGATCTTTCTTGGTTATAGAGGGATGTTCACTGAAGTGAATCGACACCAACCAAGTAGACAAATTTAAAACCAATTGTGGTGTTACCATTGCGTTATAACTGTCATTGGTGGATTAGACACATTTAGAACAAGTTCTGGTCGTTATATGTTCCCATGACTATAGAATCATCAGGATTTCCTTTGGAGTCTGTGGCCTTTTTATTCTTGGGCTCTCTTTCTGTCCTTCTTAAAGCAAACTGCAGAAGCAAACACTGGCATCAACAAGGGCCAACAGGTCCTCACCATTGTTGTTGATTTGCCTTAAAGGTGGGGCATAACAACATTTTAGACTCTGGCAAGTGTATGATAAAACAATTATAACAAAAAGTTCTATAAGAGAGGACTAGAAGGCAATTTTCAACCATGACACATTTTTCCAATTCTGACCAAGAAAACAAGTCTCAGGGACATTCTGTATCTACTTTATTCAGGGTGCTGTTTTGTTTTTCTAAATGCGCTTTATTGAGGAATAATCTGTATGCAATCAATTGTACTTATATTAAGTGTACATGAGTCTTGACAGACATATGTACCTATGCAAACACCAAATCAATCAAGATATAGAACATTTTCATTATCGAATAAAGTTTCCTCCTATCCCTTTGTAGTTAATTCCTCCCCACCCATCCTACCCCAAGCAATCACTCATCTGCATTCTGCCACTATAGATTAATTTTGCGTGTTCTAGAATTTCATATGACGAAGGTCACACAATATGCAGACTTTTGTGTCTGGATTCTTTTGAGAGCATAATATTTTTGATATTCATCCATGTTGTGTATGTCTGTAATCTGACTTCTAATTTGTGAGTGGTCCTCCATTGTATGCATACACCATTATTTATTTGTCTATTCAATAGTTGGTAAGCATTTGCATTGTTTCAAGCTGTTATTTTCAATAAAACTGTTATAAACTTCCATTTACAAATCTTTTTTAGACATCTGTGTTTTATTTATTATTGGGTAGCATGGTGGTGATAGTTGACCCTATAAGAAATTGCCAAAGAGTTCTCTTAAAATTTTTATATAACTTTACACTTTTACCAGTAATATTTGAGATTTTTATTGCTCTACTTCCTTGTCAGCACTTGGTATTGACGCCTTTTAAATTTTACCTATTTTATAAGATGTGTAATGATATCATATTGTAGTTTCAATTTGTATTTCTTTGATGATTAGTTATGTTGAGCATCTTTTCCTGTGTTTGTTCAGCTACTCATATATCTTTATGAAATATTTAGTCAAAATCTTGCCTTTTAAAATATTTTATTTTATTTTACTATTGAGTTGTAAGATTTCTTTATATATTCAGGATACATATGCTTTGTCAGATATGTAAATTACAGATATTTTCTCCTAGACTGTGGCTTGCATTTTCATTTTCATAATGGTGTCTTTCTAAGAGTAGATGTTTTTAAATTTCATGAGGTATTTTTATGTCTGTATCTGTGATCCATTTTAAGTTAATATTTTTGCATAGTATGATGTGAGCAATGAGGATAGTTGGTCCTAACCTGAGACCTAGTTGCTTCAGCACTGTTGAAAACACTATCCTTTTCTTGTTGAATTACCTTGCTATCTCTCTTGAAAATCCATCAATCATATATATGTGGGTCTATTTGTAGACTTTCTTTAGTCTATTACTTTGATCTCCCTATCTGTTCTCACTTTCACCAATGTCTTAATTACTATAAATACTCTAGTAAGTCCTGAAATCAGTAGCTTAAAAGTCTTTCAAATTTGTCCTTTAATTTCTCACATCAGGGTTCCACAGTTTTCAGTGCTTGAGTTGCTCATACTTTGTCAAATTATTCCTGAAGTGGTTTTTTGTGTGTGTAATAAATACCTCATAATGCATTGTTATTTAATTGACTATGACAGATGATTTCTTTTCCTAAACTAAAATACTGCTTATTAGGGTATAATTCTGATTCCTATAGTATATTAAAAAAAATTAGCATGTCTCTATTTCTATGTACTGCATAATATATAAATTATCCCAGGCCTTTCTCTCTTTCCAGGAAACTTCATTTATACAGTATATCTTGATATCACTTGCTTTTTACTTTGTGTGAACACATCAGTTAAGTATTATGTTGGTTTCTGTTTTCTCATTGCCTGTACCAGGAAGATATATCAGTAGAGCTTACATATGAAGAGATGCAGGCACCAAGACCAGAACAGAAGGTAGTACTGGTGCTCATGCAATTAATGATTTTGAGATTATCATCAATATGATTAAAAAAATTAACAAATAAAACAAGTTTTAAAATATTCTAGAGAATTCACAGGGCCTCTGCTGTTAAAAAAAAAAAAAACTGATTCAGATGGCACTAGTGAATGATGTAGAACATCATTTCAAATGCAGTTGTCCATATGGAATGGTCAGTTTTTCCTTGTACTGATCTGATTCTGAAATATACTAATTGCTTTGTAAACATCTGATAACCCTTATTTAGGTGATGTGACTTGCATTATGAAATCGCTTGCAAATTGGAGAAAATACAGAAAAAAAACAATACCACTTTATAATTTTCTTTTTATCACACTTTCTCAGCATTTTTGCCATAAAATTTCCTTGAGCAAAATGAATTTTGATCACTTCCCTGTCCTCTATGTAGGAAAATTGTGTATGTGTCTCTGTTTCCGCATTTGAAAAATAAAAATAATAAAAGCTGACTCATATGGTTATTGTAAGGACTAAATGAGAAAATACTTAAAAGTTCCTATAAAAAAAGAAGATGCCAAAGTAAGTTTCCTTACTTCCTTGATACCAGTGGATGAATAATAGAAAAAAGGCTTTAGCTAATTTTTGTTAGAAGCCAATTTGGCTTAATAGAAAAGATGCTTTAGCTAGTTTGGTTAGAAGAAATCATGACTTTGCCTCTACAGCTCCATGAATTGATGAATTTTCAAGTTTCATGTATATTTTTAAAAAATTATGTTAAAGTTTTTATTAATTCAATGGCATAACAGGAAAATTTCACAATATAAGCTCCAGTTTTTGGTATCCCACACTTTGATAATGTATCACACATTTGCCAACTACCATTTAACACTCAGTTGAGGATGATTGAATGAACAGACTACCAAGGACTTTTCTTCCTTTTGTATAAAGTTAACATTGATTGGGATTAACATTGATTAGTTAACATAACTAATCATAACTCTGATATGCTTCAGGGTAGCACAGATGATGTAGTGTAAAGTGAAATAGTCATCACTTAACCATGGCATAAATTCAATTATAATTGTGTCTTATATTATAAGGTATAATTAGGCAAAAATTAGGCTATGATTTCAGTTTATATAATTACTGTAGTAAAAGATATAATGTTTGAGTTAAGTAAGGCAATTGTGTTTTTCTGTGTTTTTGCATTCAACTCCTCTGTTACAGTTTCTACTTCCCATGAGTGGTTTTCTATTGTCCCCCTCTTAAAGTCATAATACACATTTACTTTTTCATTCACTTTCCACGTAATTTCATTTTCTATGAAAAAGCAAGCAGCTTGGCAAGGAAAAGAGAACTACAATATCAGCCTTTAGATGGTGTGGGTAAAACTAACAGGCACTTCCCTTTCAGCCCTGCTTTGACTTCAAGTCACTTGAACACTTCCTGAAAACAATTTAGTGTCAAAATGCCCATATAATGTGAAGACCATCTGCACTGAAAATGTTGCAGACTTAATGCAGTTAGGAGAACAAAACAAGATTATGTTTTTGATTATTGAATAGTATATAATATTTTGGTAACGTTATTAATATTCAGAAGGAATAGTAAGTGCATACAACATTATTATTAATATTCAGAAGGAATAGTCAATAAGTGCATACAACATTATTATTAATATTCAGAAGGAATAATCAGTAAGTGCATAGCATGTTGTAGTCTTTGATCAAGAAAAGAGGCAGATAAGTTGGCAGTATATGTTTTGCATTTCTAAGCTTCCTCAGATACTATTTGTAACTCCTATTGACTTAGGTGTTGTATGTTGGAATTGACAGCACATATAAAGATATGGATTTTAAGCTGTTGATTTGCTAGAGTCATTAAAAATCCTTGAGTTTGAAAAATAACAATAATGCTAGCCAATTGTTAGGTAATAGATATTTTCAAGTTAAAAGTAATTGCTACATTTTTTTTTTTTTTAAGATTTTATTTATTTATTTGACAGAGAGAGAGAGACAGCGAGAGAGGGAACACAAGCAGGGGGAGTGGGAGAGGGAGAAGCAGGCTTCCCGCTGAGCAGGGAACCCGATGCCGGGCTCGATCCCAGGACCCTGGGACCATGACCTGAGCCGAAGGCAGATGCTTAACGATTGAGCCACCCAGGTGCCCCAATTGCTACATTTTTTAGTGGCATCTTTTTGAAAGTCTTAACACAGTTTTCAACACATCACTACAAACTGTTAATACCGGAAAAAATAGTATAAGATACGTTTCGTATTTGTCTTTCCTGAAATTCCAATCATATCTGAGTAAACGTTTTTTGTTTCTAAAATCATTTGACAGAACATTCTATTGGGTTCTGGTTCACTTCAATGTATTATCACAGCTTTGTTTTTAAAGGTTGATATCCAGTAACAAATGTCCCTTAGGAATCTCTTTTGTTTTTTGGTAATCTGTTTCCCTATTGAGTAAAACCTTAAAACTCCTTTGACTAAAGAACATTTGCCTTAAGACTGAAAATTTATTTGGTTCCTATTGAAACCTAGAAAAATGAATTATGAGGTCAGAGCTTATTCTGTATTTATTTGATAACTATAATAATATATCAAATTAATTCAGCCTTTATATTTTAGAGTACCTATGGAAGTATTCCTTTTTTAAAAAGCCTGCAATTCACTTGGTTGTTGTGATTAAGGCCATTTTGTGATGAAGACATGAAAGCGTTGTCTCATGGTGATCACATAGTCCTGAGAGTGGAAAACAGTGTGCAGTTCCTCTGATTCTCAACTCACCTCTTTGCACAAGACTTTGTGGCCAAATCTGACCTCCACTCATTTTTGTTGCCTGGTTTCCTTTTCATGTCCACGAATAAGCAAGGGTAATGCAGCTTTCTGTGTTTTTGCAGCTGAGGGAAGTGAAGTGAAGGGGTCACTGAGGTCGAGATGACAACAGAACTCTTAGTGTTTTGCTCACCAGGCTGCTGCTCAGTCCTTCCCATCCTGCGCCTTTGAAAACACACTTCTTGAAAGTAACTCCTTCCATTCCAAGTGTTCAAAGGTGGACAAATCTTGTGGGGTTTAATAAACATGAAAGGATCATCAGTTTCACGTGAACAGTTTGTAAACGGTTGTAAGAGAAAAGACTGTGCATTAATGTGTCTCCTACAGCCATTTGGGGTGTGGTAACAGATAACGAAATGATCACAAGTAATTAATAAATATCTATGCAGCTGAAGGAGGAAACTACTGGATTAGTGGTTACCCCTTTCCACTGTCTGAACTATTGATAAGAATGGTTTCTTCAAAAACATAACGGGAGAGTGTATTAAAATTCTTCCACAGTTACTTTTAACCCAAAGTTGTATTGTTCAAAAATGTTTTTTATGAAACTAATAAAAATGAAGTCATGTTTACAGAACTGACTTATTTAGAACAAACACTATAAAAGCATTCAAAAGAAATGTGTGTTATTCTGAAAGTAAAGCTCAGGCAAAATATAAACTCAGAATGCTAAAACTAAAATACTGTTATCTCAACCAAATATCAGTCATTTCACATAACCTTGTTGGATTTTGGAACTGGGTGGTCTCTCATGTCTGGGTGGCAATTTAGAAAGCAGCATTTTTGTCCCAAGAGATTTCTTTTCCAAACATGTACCATTAAAATATGTTTGTCTAACAGAATCCCTGCTGGTAAGATTAGAATATACCATATCATTATAACAATAAAACTATGTTTTATAAACATACTGGCAAATCTCAAAATGTAAATACTTATGTGCAATATCCTATTCAATTGAAATTCAATTGAAATTCTACAACTTTGAACTTAAGCATGTTGTTCAATAAAATTTTAGCAAAAAGTGGGGTGCCTGGGTGGCTCAGTCGGCTAAGCATCCAACTCTTGATTTCCACTAACGTTATGGTCCTGGGGTTGTAAGATCAAGCCCCATGTCAGTGGGGAGTCTGCTGGAGATTCTCTCTCTTCCTCTCCCCCACACTCTCCCTCCTTCTCTCTTTTTTAAATTTTATTTTATTATATTATGTTAGTCCCCATACAGTACATCGTTTGTTTTTGATGAAGTGTTCCATGTTTATAATACCCAGTGCTCCATGCAGTATGTGCCCTCCTTAATACCCATCACCGGGCTAACCCATCCCCCCACCAACACCCCCTCTAAAACCCTCAGTTTGTTTCTTGGAATTCATAGTCTCTCATGGTTCATCTCCCCCTCCGATTTCTCCTCCTTAATTTTTCCCTTCCTTCTCCTAATGTCCTCCATGCTATTCCTTATGTTCCACAAATAAGTGAAACCATATGACAATTGACTTTCTCTGCTTGACTTATTTCACTTAGCATAATCTCCTCCACTCCCATCCACGTTGATGTAAAAGTTGGGTATTCATCCTTTCTGATGGCTGAGTAATATTCCATTGTATATGTGGACCACATCTTCTTTATCCATTCGTCTGTTGAAAGGCATCTTGGCTCTTTCCACAGTTTGGCTATTGCGGACATTGCGGCTATGAACATTGGGGTGCATATGGCCCTTCTTTTCACTACATCTGTGTCTTTGGGGTAAATACCTAGGAGTGCAATTGCTGGGTCATAGGGTAGCTCTATTTTTAATTTTTTGAGGAACCTCCACACTGTTTTCCAAAGTGGCTGTACCAACTTGCATTCCCACCCACAGTGTAAGAGGGTTCCCCTTCTCCACAACCTCTCCAACATTTGTTGTTTCTTGCCTTGTCAATTTTTGCCGTTCTAACTGGTGTAAGGTGGTATCTCAGTGTGGTTTTGATTTGAATTTCCCTGATGGCTAATGATGATGAACATTTTTTCATGTGTCTGTTAGCCATTTGTATGTCTTCTTTTGAAAAATGTCTGTTCATGTCTTCTGCCCATTTTTTGACTTGATTATTTGTTTTTTGGGTGTTGAGTTTGAGAAGTTCTTTATAGATCTTGGAAATCGGCACTTTGTCTGTAGTGTCATTTGCAAATATCTTCTCCTATTCTGTGGGTTGCCTCTTTGTTTTGTTGACTGTTTCCTTTGCTGTGCAGAAGTTTTTATCTTGATGAAGTCCCAAAAGTTCATTTTCCCTTTTGTTTCACTAGCCTTTGGAGATGTATCTTGAAGAAGTTGCTGTGGCCAGTGTCGAAGAGGTTACTGCCTATGTTCTCCTCTAGGATTTTGATGGATTTCTGTCTCACACTGAGGTCTTTCATCCATTTTGAGTTTATCTTTGTATATGGTGTTAGAGAATGGTCTGAGTTTCATTCTTCTGCATGTGGCTGTCCAATTTTCCCAGCATCATTTATTGAAGAGACTGTCTTTTTTCCATTGCATATTTTTTCCTGCTTTGTCAAAGTCTTCTCTCTCTTTCAAATAAATAAATAAATCTTTGAAAAAAATGAGCAGAAAGTATTGGCTTTTACAAAGAACATCTTTATATACATCCTTGGCACTTTGCAATTTAATATTTTTCGTATGTTTTTTTATTTACTGAACTATCAGAATATAAGTGCTATGGAAATCATATGTTTAGGAATTTCACTGAACAATCTGAGATAAAGCTCACTACTCTTTTCTCCCATTCCCTGTCCACATTTTTTGTCCAAATCATTCAAGTAGAAAATATTCAGGATGAGCTGAAGTTAGGAAGAAAGGTAGAGTGGGTAGGGCTGACAATAAGCAGCCTCAGTCTCAGCCTTATTCCTTAGATTGAATTTCATATACTACACTTCATTTGGATAAATGCCCAAAAGTGCAATTGTGAGATCATATGGTTGTTACGTGTGTAGTTTCATGAGAAACTGCCAAGTTATTTTAAAGAATGGCTGTATTATTTTATATTCCCACCAATAATGTATGGGTGACAGTTTCCCAAATGCTCACCAGTATTTGATGTTGCCAATATTTTTTATTTTAACTATTCTGATAGGAATGTAGTGATATCTCATTTTGGCTTCAATTTGCATTTCCCTAATTGCTAATGATTTTGAACATCTTTTCATGAACACATTTGCTGTCTCTATAAGCTCTTCAGTGAAATATTTGTTCATGTCTTTTGTCTATTTTCTAATTAGATTGTCTGTTTTATTACTGTTGAGTGTGAAAGCTGTTTATACATTCTAGATATTAGAATGTAGATTTCTTGTAGAATCTAGATTTCTTGGATATATGTTTTGCAAATATTTCCATCCAATCTGTAGCTTGTCTTTTCATCCTCTTTAAAGGGTTTTTAATTTTTTTTCAAGGTTTTATTTATTTATTTGACAGAGAGAGACACAGCGAGAGATGAAACACAAGCAGGGGGAGTGGGAGAAGGAGCAGGCTCCCCGCAGAGGGATCATGACCTGAGCCGAAGGCAGATGCTTAACAACTGAGCCACCCTGGCACCTCTAAAGGGTTTTTTAATACACAAAAGTTTTAAATTTTTTTTAAAGATTTTATTTATTTGTTTGTTTGTCAGAGAGAGAGCACAAACAAGGGGAGGGGCAGAGGGAGAAGCAGGCTCCCTGCTGAGCAGAAAGTCCCATGTGGGACTCCATCCCAGGAGCCTGGGATCATGATCTGAGCCGAAGGCAGACGCTTAACTGACTGAGCCACTCAGGTGTCCCAAAAGTTTTAAATTTTGTTGTGGAGCAGTTTGTCCGTTTTTATATTTATAGATTGTGCTTTTGGTATAAAGTCTAAGAACTGCTTGTTTTGTCCTAGATCCTGAAGATTTTCCCCTGTGTCTTATTCCAAAACTGTTATAATTTTACATTTAAGTTTGCAACCCATTCTGACTTAATTTTTGTATAAGATAGGAGGTTCAGGTTGAAATTCAAATTTTTGACTTTGGATGTTGAATTGCTCCAGAACCATTTGTTGAAAAGTTTCCTCACTGAGTTGTTTTTACATCTTTGTAAAAAATCAGTTGGCAGAATCATATCCCATTGTAAGAATATATCACATTGATTTATCCATTCATCAGTTAATGGACACTTGAGTTGTTTTCTCATTTTGGTTACTATTAATAATTCTGCTATGAATATTTGTGTATAAGTATTTGTGTGGACACATGTTTTCATTTTTTGTGGATATTGATTGAGGAGTAGAATTACTGGTTCTTATGGTAACTCTGTGTTTAACATTTTGAGGAACTGCCAAACAGTTTTCCAAACTGGCTGCACCATTTTATATTCTGACCACCAATGTGTGAGAGTTCTAATTTTTCCACGTCTCTACCCATACTTATCTGTCTTTTTTAGTATAACTATCCTCATGGATATGAAGTAGTATCTCATTATGGTTTTTATTTGCATATTTCTAAAGGCTAGTGTTTCTTTTATTTTTTATTTTTTTTAAAGATTTTATTTATTCATTTGAGACACAGAGATACAGAGAAAGAGAGAGAGTATGAGCAGTGGGAGAGGCAGATGGAGAGGAAGAAGCAGACTCCCCGCTGAGTCAGGACCCCGATGTGGGGCTCAATCCCAGGACCCTGGGATCATGACCTGAGCCAAAGGCAGATGCTTAACCATCTGAGCCACCCAGGCGCCCCTAATGGCTAGTGTTTCTAATGTTGAGCATCTTTTCATGTGTTTATTGGTCATTTGTGTATCTTCTTTGGAGAAATGTCTATTCAGATTCTTTGTCCATATTTTACTTGGATTGTTTGTCTTTTTATTAATGAGTTGTAGCAGTTCTTTATATATTTTGGATATAATTCCCTTATCAGATACATGACTTACAAGTATTTTCTCCTTTTCTGTAGGCTATCTTTTTGCTTTCTTGATGATATAGTTTGCAGCCCAAAAGATTTTAAGTTTGATGAAGTCCAACTTATTTAATATTTATTCTGTCACTTGTCATTATCTCCGAAGGCTTTGCCTAATCCAAGGTCATGAAAATTTACTCCTATATTTTCTTCTAAGAGTTTTATAATTTTAAATGTTACAATTAGGCCCATGATCATTTCAAGTTTATTTTTATGTATGGTATAAAGAAGAGTTCCAAGTTCTTTTTTTTTTTTTTTTTTGCATGTGGATATCCAGCTTTTTCAGAACCTTTTGTTGAAAAGAATTTTCTTTTTCCATTGAATGGACTTGGTACCCTTGTTGAATATCAATTGACCATGAGTGTAAGGGTTTATTTCTGGACTTTCAATTCTATTTCATTAATCTGTATGCCTTTCTTAATCCAATTCCACACTGTCTTGATTACTGTAGTTTTGTAGTAAGTGCTAAAATCAGGAAGAGTGATCCCTTCAAATTCATTCTCCTTTTGCAAAATTGTTTTGGATGTTCTAGATTCTTTTCAGTTCTACATGAATTTTATGATTAGCTTGTCAAATTCTAAAAAAAAAAAAAGAATAAAACAACTGGGATGTTGATAAGGATTGTGTTGAATCTGTAGATCAATTTTTGGAATATTGCCATCTTAAAATAGTAAATCTGTGCCAATTGATTTTTGACAAATGTGCCAAGGTAACCCAACTGAGAAAGCCTGGTCTTATCAAGAAATGGTGCTGGACCATGGACCTAAACTCAATAGGCAAATCTATGACACCTCTAGAATAAAAAAAATAAGAGAAAATCTTCTTGGCCTTCGGTTGAGCAAAGATTTCCTAGACAAACATCAAAAGCATAGTTCATAATAAAAATTTAATAATTTAAACTTGAACAAAGTTAAATGACCTCTACATCCCACCATTAAGAAATTGAAAAGACAGGGTGACTGGGTGGCCCAGTCGTTAAGCATCTGCCTTTGGCTCAGGTCATGATCCCAGGGTCCTGGGATCGAGCCCCACATCGGGCTCCCTGCTCCACGGGAAGCCTGTTTCTCCCTCTCCCATTCCCCCTGCTTGTGTTCCCTCTCTCGCTGTGTCGCTCTCTGTCAAATAAATAAATAAAATCTTTAAAAAAAACAAATAAAAAAAAGAAATTGAAAAGACAAACACATGGGGAGTACTACCATGAAAATTATCTGTGTTCTCTACTGGATGCTTCTTCATTTAGTGTCCCTGAATCAAAAGGAGGGCTAGTTTCTTTGTACTGCCTGCTGTTTACCTTTCTCTTTATTCTGTGTTTTAGTCCCTGACGTATGTCAATTGATCCTCCACCTGTATAATTCTTGGTTGACTCTTTCTTGATCATCATTCTCCTTAACACAGATTAGTTTAAGCGATGTTCAACATGGTTGTATCCTGGCCCCTAATGATAAATATAACCTGTTATCCTTTCACTTTTTAGTGATGGGCATGGTTTGAGTGGAAAGTGTGATCTGCATGTTCAGATAGGATTAGAAAGGCCAGTTTTCACAGGTGAATGTTATGCTTTGGACTGTAAGTATAGTCTTTCTCCAAATAAATACCTGTTGTTATAGTCACTATTCAAGGGTTTATCACAATTGAAATATGCCTCCTGGGCATATATTTTGCCTATAAGCTTTGCTTAAAAATATGGCTCAATAAAATTTCTTATGCCTATGAAATATTCAGTTCTTTTGGCAACAGTGATTTTCCACCTATTATGTTTTGCTTGGGACTGAGCTTCAGTGAATCTCTACTCACCTCTTTCTGTCTCTCTAGTTATACTTACCCATTTTTATCCTCAGTACTACAAGTGATATTTATCCTACCGCCAACATTTTTATACATTCAGCTTCCTAGTTTTAACTTATTTCCCATTGAAAGACTCTTTATAATAATAGACTAGTAATGATAATGTTCAAGGATACTGGGAAGGGCTTCAATATCACATTTTTAAAAATAAGCAATACAAAATTAAAAAATATATAAAAATTTTGTCATGTGTTCTTATATTCTTATGACTTAAGATACATATATGAAATATGTTTTTAAAATATTAGCTGTTTTTCACTATTTCACATCTTTAACTTTGAATATTATTTCTTAAAAGGCTAATCTTACATGGCAGGAAGGTGCCATAGATATGACTTAAGCCACAGATAAAACTCAAAATGGTGGCTTCTGGTTATAGTTTATTTGCTATAACAAGGATGATTATGATCATAATTTTAATGATGATGATGATAATATTGTTGATGATGACTTTTGCCGTGGGGGGAATGATGGGCATATTGTTCTTGAATATCATCCAGGAAAGTCTTTGAGAAGTACAGAGGCTTGAACAATATTCTGGTAACTTACCTATAAAATAGACATCAATCAACAGAATAATGAAATGCATGCTATATATTATAAATTTACAATTTTAAATGGCAATATTTTGGATGTGCCCTTATATATTTCTCTGTTTAACAAAGTTAGCTAAATTAAATTTTTATCAGGTAGCTTTCTTAAATCAATAGATCCTTCCATCATACTGGGTCTGATATAAAGTTATTCCATTTCAGAATGTACCTTATCAGAAAGAGAGGAGATGAGTAAATTTGGTTGTTATTAGTTTAGGATGCTATGTTGGTAAATAACTCTATTTCCCTATTTCGTCACCCACTACACTCAGGTATGAAGATTATGGGAGATTGTTTCTGTTGGCCATACTGCCATCCAAACACTGTATCATTACTTCTCTCTTAAAATATCTATTGAGTTGTGATTACAAAAACTTCAGTATTTGCTTAACAAAGAGAAAATATGAATTATAATGGAAATCCTCAAGATATGACATTTTTTTGCATGTCATTGTTACATGTAACAAGAATTGAATATTAGTTAATAGTTAATAGTTACTCATTAAAATACCTTAATTATTTTTAAATAAGGTCAAAGGGTAATACATTTAATTTAATATAGTGATGGATTATAATGTAGTATATTATGAAATTCTGTTTTTTTTAAGGAATAACTGAATAGAACCATGGATTTTTCTACTGTGCCTTTAAAAACTATGACTTTTAGTTGAAACAATTGTTCTCAAGTCATCCCATTCCCTTTCCTATGACGGTGAGCATGCTGGACAGTTGAGTTAGTGCTAGGATTTGGGTCCCAGAACTAAAGAGTCTGAGTCTTGCATTTATTCACAGTCAATGACACTGACAATATTAATGCCTTGTGAGACAGGCTGGATTAATGGAATAAGATAGGAGTAAAAAAATATTAGCCAATGTAGTGAATAATTATTATAGAAAAATTTTTGTATTTAGCAAAAAAATCCTGCAACTTTTTTGTATTTTGATAATGAATACCTAATTATTCCTCTACCTTGTTAGATTAAAGTATAACTTGAGTTCCATAATATACACATTTATTTCTTTAACAAGCTGTCACTAGGTGAATGGCTTAAAACCAACAAATTACCTCAGATTATGAGGTTTAAAAACTTAACTTTCTTAGACCACAGATCTATAGTATACAAATAAAATTTGAACAAATCAATTCATAACAATCAAATGTTATAATTTTAACATTTTGTCTTATTGCAAAAATAAATATTCATTTGTAGAATATTTAGGAAATAAAATTAAGCAAAAAAAAATCCCTAAAATCATTCATATTCCCACTACTCAGAGATAATCACTTAACAATGTCTCCTACATCATTAAAGTTTTAAAATATGCACCCAGATTTCTCCAACAAAACTGAAATTGTTTGGTATATATTATAATATCCTACTTAAAAAAAAAAAAAAGCTTAAATTAAATTCATGTTTCTTTGGGCCTCCTTTGCCTTTGGGTAGAGATAAGGGTACCTTGAGTATGATAACCTCTAAAATTTTTGTCTTTTGCCTTCATCTTCTTTATAGAACCTCAAGTCTTGTTCAAATTGCAACAAAGTTTTGTCTGAGAATATTCTAGTGGTTACTCCATTTGTTCCTAAGGTGCGCTTTTCTCATCAGATATTCAGGTTTGGGATAAGATCTGCATCTCTCACAGTGCAGTCCTTGGTCTTGCCATGTCCTACTAGTACAAACGCATCCCTCCAGACTGTTGCAGGACATTACTGTGCCTACCCGGCTTCTCTATTGGTCCACTGGGCGTTACCACTGATGTCACAAAGTCCCTCAGGGCAGATTATGTAGAGAATTCAGTGACGCAGTGGGAAGCCTGTCTTTGCTCTCTTTATGGTTACAGTGTGTTAGAGGGATATTAAATGAATACTGCTGTACCACAGTACTGCAAGGGGAAAGAGTAAAACAAATTACTAAAAATAAGAGAATAGAATAGAAAAAATAGTAAAAACAAGTAGACAGTAGAATGCAGCCATTTAAACTGATACAACTGTCTTTTAGTGTTCTATTAAATGGCCAAATCATGTGTATCTTCAGGCCTTGTGAAGTTGGAGGTCCCAGCTACAGTGAAGGTGATCCAGGCCCCTGTTCAATACACAAAGGAGAGTGAACAGAACACACGATGTGATGTGAACAGTGTGACTCTATGGGATGACAAGCAAATGACACAGGATTTGCTCCAATCCAATTCTTCCCACTAAAATCTCTGCCGGTCCTCTAATACCTTGGTTCAGTGTCTCTGAGGACTCTCTTGTTCTTGACTTTTTTCACATCTCCTTTTCCTTGGGGGTGCGCTGAAAATATGAGGGTAAACTTGAGTTTTCTCTAGAGTGTGCCTCGGTGAATGCAGACCTTACCCTTCCTGAAAAGGCTCAGATGGTGATATGGAGGTCAGGTTAAATAACATTTTGTTCTCAAGTGTTTTCCACAGATCTCTGTGAAAGCCCTTATGTAGGGGCTCACATTTCTCCTTACAGGACCAGATTCCTGATGGTAAATATTATTGTGTTGTTTTTTAAAAATACATTTCCCAGAGGATGGCACATAGTAGGTCTGGGTGGGTATTAGGAGACACTGATCATCAGGCAAGAGTGGAAAACATTTTTTCTCACAATTCTTATTACCTTCCCTTTGTCTATAGACCTCAGTTTACAGCCGTGGCTGAGTTTTAGAGTCACTTGGAACTCACTCACAGAAATTCTAGTCTAATTGGTCTGGGGTAGATCATGGGCATCAGATTTAAAAAAGAAAAAAAAATCCTCAGGCCATTCTAATAGTCAGTACCGACAACCATTACCTTAGGAAATGCAAACATCAAATGTTTGGTAGTAATATCAATTGTTCTACTGCGAGTACCCTTCGGAGCATCTATTATAGAGTTTTCAGATTGTCGAGATTGCTTTTATTTTTTTTTATTTTTTATTTTTTTAAAGATTTTATTTATTTATTTGACACACAGAGAGAGACAGCTAGAGAGGGAACACAAGCAGAGGGAGTGGGAGATGGAGAAGCAGGCTCCCTGCTGAGCAGGGAGCCCAATGGGGGGCTCGATCCCAGGACCCCGGGATCATGACCTGAGCCGAAGGCAGATGCTTAATGACTGAGCTACCCAGGTGCCCGAGATTGCTTTTAAAATTGAAATTTGCCAGGCAAATTTGAAGTTCTTTTAAAAAATGAATTTTCATGGATTTTTGAAATAAATTGCTGATTCCTTCATCCTTCATGCCTAAACATGTTGAGTTTCAAGCTATCTTTGTTTATCTGCTATGCCTCCAGCTTTAAGGGAAAATTGGTCATGTTTCCTTGTTGTGCTTTTAAGTACTAAACTCTGTGATTAGATCCATTTTAGGATTTGGGGGATGAAAACATGTCTGAAATAGCTGCTAGTTAGGTCTCAGCAGCAGGCATAACTTAAAACATGCAAACCCACAAGGAGGTGATTTGAGGACTGATTTTTTTCCACTTGCTGTTGTTGGGACCAAGTCAAAATGTGTCAGTCTTTGAATGAGCCCTATGAATGTGTTTGCCCTGGCACTGCTAGCCAAACTAAGTCTACCACTTTGGGCAAGAAGCTCACTACATTTATTCTTACTGGTTGACAGTTTTATTTGTGGTCCCTATTTAAAATGGAGAAATTGAGCCCAGCCCTTAAACCTTTGGCTTTGGCAAAACGGCTTTGGACAAGATACAGAAGGCTAAAGATGGAGAGGTTGAAATATTTCCTTCATAAACCTTTCCTTTGTAAAGTTGGCAAACTGTAACCTACTAAATGGTGGGCAAGTTCAAGCATGTTGTTCAAGGCCAGCATGAGCTAGAATTTCTTTACCAGTAAGCACACTAACTCCTTGTCACGGACAGTGTTAGTACTTTTCAGCCACATATTCCAGACGAATCGCTTTAAACTTTTGAAGTTTTATAAATATCAATTTGTGGCTTTGGCTTACGTGTGGGGAGCCCTTTGTGGCTTTGTAGGTGCTTGATAGCTGTTTGCAAACTTTTTTCTCCCAGATACAACTTAGAATAATGAGTCAGCAATTAGAAAATATTAAAGAATAACCTCAAAGTGAACAACTTGCCTTTGTAACAACAAAAAAGAAAAAGTCTTCTCTAATTTATATAGTTTTCATCCTTGCATTCTTGGTATGTGAATAGCAAGGTAAAAATGGTTTAAAAAAAAAAAAGACAAGGAGAAACTGTTGAAGGGTGTATTGGAAAGGATATTGGTATCCAATAGGAATAGTACTAGAGCAGTAATAAATACTGCATTCAATTCAGTATTGTTTTTGTCTTTATTGAAATATAAAGGGACAATTGGGGAAAGGAATTTATGAGTGAGACTCAAACTATTCTATTCTCTTTCAAGAATTCAAAGGATGTTCATTTTTGGTAGTACTCTCTAAGTGCAAGATTGGCCCTTATTTCACCAAAACTTGTCCAGCAATGCTCTCCATATTTGTAGACTACTTCTAGAAGAACACTGAGCATACCAGACACTTACCAATTGTAGAGTCCTAGGCCTGTTTCCTGGTCTTAACGAAGTGACCAGGGCATCTCTCAGTTAATCCTCCACTTTGCATGGACAGTAACTGGGCTCTGCCAGACTCTACCCTACAAGTAACTATTAAAAATCTGTAGCCTTGAAAAGATTCATTCAGTGCTCTACAAATATTTATAAAGGGTCTATTTACTATGAGTCAGGCACTGTTCTGGGTGCTAGGGATCACTCAGTGAACACAACATATAAAAGTCACTTTCAGATAAAAGGATTATATTTTATCAGGGAAAGAGAGAGACAACACCCAACAGATATAATAAATGAGTAATATAGTACATTAGAAATTGCTAAGTGTTATGGAATAATATTTGTGCAGGGATAAGGGTGATTTGGAGTGTGGAGGTGAGGTAGTTTGCAAGGGTCAGTAGAATGATCAAGGTAGAAGTTTTTTAAAAGCAAAATGTGGCAAAAGATTGAGGAAGTGAGAGGGCCACCTGGATATCTGGGGGAGGAGAATTCCAGATAGAGGGAAAAGCCACCTTGAGGTATGACACTGTAAGTTCCAAGTTTCAAAGGCATGAAAGGAAAGCAAGGGTTTGATGCTGATGTCATATGGGGCTGGATCTTAGTGGATAAGTGGAGAATTACAGGCAGAAGGCAGATGATGGAACACTGTGTATGCCATGTTATGGGATTTAAACTTTATTCTGTCAAGGTCACCTCATCTTCCATACAAGGAGGAGTCCATAGGCAGAGATTGTTTGTACATGCTAAAGACTTTGGACGTAGGAGACGCTCAATACTGTATAATGAATGAAGAAATACATGGTTACAAAAAGCTGCTAATAGCTAAGTGGTAGAGGAACTATAAGAAAGATAAACTCCTCACTGTGTTTATAAAAAAGAATATTGATGCTAAACTTAACCACAGGTATCATTTTCCTGAGGAAAAAAAATTTTTTTTCCACAAAAAATTGTGAGTGTATTTTACGTCTATAAGCAGTTTCTTACTACTACCATAACGAATTACCATAAAATTAATGGCCTAAAGCAATACAAATTTATGACTCACAGTTCTACAGGTCTTATGTCCAAAATGGCTTCGTCGGTTTCTTTGCTCTGGGTCTCACAAAACTGAAATCAAGAGCTGGGCTTTTATCTGGAACCTCTGGGAAATAATCCCCTTCTAAGATCCTTCACGTTGTTGGCAGAATCCAGTTCTTCATGGTTTTAGGACCAAGATCTCCCTTTCCTTGCTGGCTGTCAGCTGGGATTTGCCCTTAGCTCTCTATCTCTGTCTCTTTTTAAAGATGTATTTATTTATGTGTGTGAGAGAGAAAGAGCGCACGCAAGCAGGAGAGGCAGGGAGAGAGAGAGAATCTCAAGCAGACTCCGTGCTGAACGTGGAGCCCAAGGGAGCGGGACTTGGCACTCGATCCCATGATCCTAAAATCATGACCTGAGCCAAAACCAAGAGTTGGAGGCCCAACCAACTGCACCACCCAGACACCCCATGCCTTTAGCTCTTAGAAACCCTTTTCCGGTTCTTGCCTGTGGGACCCCACATCTCTGACCCAGTAATGTGTACGGTCACATCTTTCTCCTGCTTGGAATCTGACTTCCTCTTTCTGCTACATCTCTGTTCTTCCTCCTCTAATGCATCTCTAAAACTAATTCTTCTATCTTTCTCTTCATAGGTTTATGTTGAGCTCACCCAGATAATCCAAGATAAACTCGCTATTATAAGGTCAACTGATTAGTAATCTTAATTACATCTTCTAACAGTGCCTACATTAGTGTTTAAATAATCAGGGGATGGGATTCTTGGCAGGGCAGATTCTCCTATCAATTAGAACATAATTCTAATGTTTAGAATTATCTCTACCATAATGCCACATCCTGGGATAACTTCATGCCAAATATTGATGGTCATTCTAGAATAGGACAGAGCAGAAAATCTGTCCTTCACATGTTTGGATGTTAGCACAAAATCTGTTCTCTGGGGAAGAAATGGCATAGGGAAAGTGCTCAGATACAGATGCTGATGGTAAAAGGATGACGAATTCTGGGGGCTCCATTTTTGAGGAGTGTTGCCATCTAATTTGCAGTGAAGAAAACAGTCATTTTCCAGTCAGATCAGTAGCAAGGAAATCAGAAAACCTTGACTACTGAGAGCCAAGCGTACAGGTGGTCATTGTAGAATTGAACTATCTGTAGGCATAGGTCTACCTTGCTGGTTAGGGTTCAGTCTATAGGGGTGGGCATGGGCTATTAGGCAGGAAACAGGTCAAAAACCAAATTACAGGGCCAAATTACAGAATGAGAAGACTGTGAAAGCAAAGGGGTAACAATGGCAAGTTAGGAACAAGGAATCAGGTATGTGCAAACCTTGATGACACCAATTTCTGGGTCTTCTGTGAAGTAAATAATTTTTCCAAAAAAATGCTAACAGTTTCTCAGTGGTGCTGCATGAATACCAATGTCTAGTCTAAATCCTTCTGTCTCTAGGAAATGCCCTATTTCTCCCCTTATAAATGCAGTGATGGTTTACTTAATATATATCATTGTCAATATCTTTCTATGTTTTGAAGGTAGAAGAGGGCAACATTCCTCAATGAGATTTTGTTGTATGACTTTATTATTTTTGTTTTTTTAAATTATTTTTTTATTAACATATAATGCATTATTTGTTTCAGGGGTACAGGTCTGTGATTCATCAGTCTTACACAATTCACAGTGCTCCCCATAGCACATACCCTCCCCAATGTCCATCACCCAGCCACCCCATCCCTCCCACCCCCCTCCACTCCAGCAATGTTGTATGATTTTAAAACATTATTTTATACCTGCTATTTTACTTTTACCATGCATTATCAAGAATTTTAGGAGAAAAAATATGAATGCAAACAGACATTTACAGAGTTAGACTAAAAAGAAGCTTTTCCCTTCTTAGCTGTAAATGCTTCAAAACATTAGATTTTTTTCATCTAAAAAAAAGAGGATATGTCTCGTTAACCTAGAAGGATTCTTGGATCTGGGAGAAGAATCTTAATTGGTCCTTTGGGGACACCATCATCAGTAAACCCAGGGAAGCAAAGTGAAGATTTTTAGAGTGTCTGTTTTTTGAGCTCTTTCCTGGGGCACAATTCCTGGATGCTTTGCTTGTTCATTTTGTGGTCAAAGATTTTCATGCCAGATATCCATCCATTATTAGATGTGTGTTGAGGGGGGCGGTTGGGAGAAAGGTGATAATTACTAAGTAGTATTACTCTGTTTTTAGTTAACTCACACCTCTATAATGAGCAAGTTTCTGCTTCACATTTTTCCTCCAGCTAGCTGACGTGGCCAAAACTTAATCTAGCAGATGATTGAGTGTGGCATTAGCCAACACCATACTGCTTCCAGCTTCCTGTCCTGGGCTTCCTCTCCTGGGTTTATTATATTCCAAGTCTGATTCTCCTCCAGCTGGCTCACTACCACAAATATTGCTCTAATTGTGATATGGACAGGCCATAATGTAAGTTAAATTTCAGAAACATCAGAAATCCTTTATTTTATCCATTCATTGATGGTCTCTGAAAGTTACTTAACAAACTGTATTTGAATCCATACATTTTTGTACCAGGCAATGGGAAAACTAATGCTTTAATTGGTGTTGATTAATCTTTTAGATCATCATAAAGACACGAAATGCCCTGCATTTTGCTAGAGATTATTGAAATTTTTGCTAAGCAAACATAAGTCGATGTTATCGTAATTATGAGTAATGTAGTAGATAGTCAAAGTAGAAGAAAAACAATAGGCAAAAGACAACGATTAAATTTTTAAAATACATGGGAGAATAAAAAGGGGGTCTTGTCTCAAAATGTTGCTAGCATTCGCAGAGATCCAGGTCCTCCCTGGCAACCAAGTGAGGCTGCCGTATTGGATAATACCAACCCAGAGGTTGGTAACCAATGAGTTGGCAGTAGGTACTAAGTAGGCTAAAGTTGAAGGTTCAGTCTCCCAAATTGGCCATAAATCATACCTTTATTCTCCAGATTGAGTTTCAATTATATTCTATTGATAAAAGGCTATTGATTGTTCAGTACAATCTATCTAGAATTCTAGAGGAATTACTAGATGCCTCTTATTAAGAGTAGACTAGTGACATAATTTTCATATTCAGAGGACAGTGTGGGATAATGGATGTGAAAGGGTGAGGAAGAGGAATGTAGCCAACATAAGGCAGCTAACCCTCTGGAAGTTTTCTGGTTTGGAGGGCCAGAATGGATATATTATCAGTTGTCTAATCTAAATTCACAGGGGTCTCAGGCATAGACTGGAACGCCAATTTGTTTGTTTTTTTAAAATGTTACTTCTATACATCCAGATATGATGTTGGCAGGCTACAATGTTCTTTACTTATAGACACCTTTAGCCAATCATAATTGGTAGTTCACTTAGTGAGTAAAGAATCAGAATAAGGGATATATTCTGCACAAGAGAACTTACTTCAAATACTCTGTAGACAAGGCCTTGCTGATACGGCCTTACTGTTCAAGACTCTGCTAAAAAGTGTGGAGTAATTCTGGGCTGGTCTCAATATCTCTTACCCCAATCTGTAAAAAAATATTCGATTTGAACTAATTCTTTTGCTGATAACCTTAAAATTATGTTAATAATATTGTCTACTTTCAACTCAAATTTAGTCATAGAACTCGTTTCTTGATTAGAATATTGAATTCCTTAGCCAACCATTTATAAATTGTTGCTCAGTTTGATCGATTAACATATGGCCAACTTTAGTCATTACATGTCGATTACATTGAATTAATTCTGAGTGGTGAGATACATCATTATCACCCCTATGTTTAAGGCTATAAGCAAGTGAAAGATCTTTAACTTAAGAGTTCATTTAGCAGGCGCCTGGATGGCTCAGTTGGTTAAGTGACTGCCTTTGGCTCAGGTCATGATCCTGGAGTCCCAGGATCGAGTCCCGCATCAGGCTTCCTGCTCGGCGGGGAGTCTGCTTCTCCCTCTGACCCTCCTCCCTCTTATGCTCTCTGTCTCTCATTCTCTCTCTCTCTCAAATAAATAAATAAAATCTTTTAATTAAAAAAAAAGAGTTCATTTAGCTTCTCTGTGATCATGCTTTTTTACCATTAGAGCTGAGTATCATTAGAAAACTGATCGCTTATGCTTTACCTAATTGCTCCTAGCAGTACTATTAGGCAAAGAAGCCTCTAGTTTTTCAGACTTCCAGCACATTTAGAAAAAAACTCCATAAGTAGTTATAGAAAGTTATTAAACAAAGGGTTTGATTATATAACTTATTCATTCATTGTTTTCTAGTACTATTATTTAGCTGCCTAAAAAATTATATTCCCATTAGATGTAATAGCTCCCAAAGAAATGGAATATATGAAATCATGGAATCACCTGAGAATTAAAGAGATTTAACTAAACAAAAATAATTATGAGATTGTGAGACACAAGATTTCTCATTTACTTTTGTTTCTATATGAGTCCTTTTACTTCATTAATTACTTCTTTTTTCATATAATGACTTTTAAATGTTGTAATAGAGGGAGACAGGCTGGCATCCTATTTCCTACTTCTTAATAGACTTGTTTCATCTGGTGGCTGTCATGTTGGGATTTCCTGGTGCTGGTCAGGTTGGGAGGGCTGGTTACTTGTGTGGTCTCTGCTGATTTCTCACCGGTGATTAGTGTCAGTGCCTTTCTGGAGTTTGTGAGACTCATGTCAGTCTTATGACAGCACATTTTCCTCCTTATTCTTCAGGAGTAAAGAGTTAGTTATTCTGCAGAGTGTTTATAATTTAATCTCATAACTCCTACTAAGAGGGGCTTCTACTTTCCACCAGAAAAGAGAAACATTTTCTTTTATGCACAGCTATAAACTCATTACCACATTCTTACTTGATTAAATATAAGAAATAACTGCTGTCCATATTACAGATATGGAGTAGATTGCCCCGGGAGATAGTCACTAGAAGCCCTGGACATCAGGCTAGGCAATTTATTTGATGAAACTAATAAACATTTCTTTAATAAGAACTTTCCATTCTATCACTGTTCCTTTAGTTGTCATCCTGTTAAAAATTTTTTTTGCCACATCTCATAGATTTCATGAAATTATTATACAATATTCTGAAGAAATGAAATGTGAAAATGTTGGCAGTCATCCATTAGGAACATCATGCAACTCTCCATTTTTTTCTCCTATAAGTTTTAGCATTAAGTCTTTTCACAATGAGTAATTTGCAGTCATTGACTAGTAAGCACAGTGGCTTATTCAATATCCATTTCTATCTTCTTCCTTGCTACTAGAACCCTGATTTGTGTAGGATATCAACACTCCCAGCCCCACATCATAAAATATTATTGGTTTAGGGGCGCCTGGGTGGCTCAGTCAGTTAAGCATCTGCCTTTGGCTCAGGTTGTGATCCCGGGGTCCTGGGATTGAGCCCCGCATCGGGCTCCTTGCTCTGCGGGGGGCCTGCTTCTCCCTCTCCCTCTGCTGTTCCCCCTGCTTGTGTTCCCTCTCTCTCTCTCTCTGTCAAATAAATAAATAAAATCTTAAAAAAATATATTATTGGTTTATGCCACACAGGGGCATTCTTGTCTTTCTTTGCCACATGCTGGCCCTATTGTACCTAAGGGGACCATGTGACCAAATTTCAACAAATAAGATCTAAGAAAAATCCATTCATGGATTTAGGGATAGATTTTGCTGAAAGTGAGAGGCATATCTGATGCTGCTTTCTTTTTTCCTTTTATTGTCTAGAATGTAAACATGACTGTTGGAACTGTGGTAGCCATTTTTTCTCTTCTCTCTTTTCTTTTTCTTTTTCGTCCTTCCTTCCTTCCTTCCTTCCTTCCTTCCTTCCTTCCTTCCTTCCTTTCTTTTCTTCTTTCTTTCTTCCTTCTTTCTTTCCTTCTTTCTCTTTCTTTCTGCAGTAGGAGGCAATATGCATGAAAAAAAATCTTACCGTATAAGGATGAGAGAACAAAAAGATGGAAAGAGCCTCTGTTCTTGATGTTCTGCTAGAGTAGCAAGCCTAAATCCAATATTAATCTACCTGCAGACTTGTTGCATGAGATAACCTAATCTTGATTTAAGCTACTGTGATTTGGAACACTTTTTTTTTTTTCCTAGCACATTGCATTTTAATCAATGAACTAAACTAGTCATTTAAGACTTCAAAGTGAACTATTTATAGGATATTAGTATTATTAGCTTTTACTTTGACTCAGAATATAGACAAGACCTGTTAAACAATGTTAAAGAGTTTATCAAGGAGCTTGGTAAGTTTTTATACACTCAATTATTTTATGAAGAACTTTAATAACAACAAAAAAGTCTTCTATATTTACATATAATTTACAATGCTCTTCATTCTCTTGGGTATATGAAATTACATCTTGGTATTATTTTTCTTCTACCCAAAGGATTTCTTTAATATTTCTTATAGTACAGATCTGCTGAAAATTCTTTCAGAATTTTTATATCTGAAAAAGTCTTTGTTTTGACTTTGCTTTTGAAAGCTGTTCTCACTGGATATAGATTTCTAGACTGTTTTACCTTTCAGGACCCTAAAGATATTGGCCCAATGTCTTCTGACTTCCATTAATACTGATGTCAATTCGCTGTCATCTTTAACTTTGTTCCTCTGTATATAATTTTTTTTTTAACTCTGGCTACTTTTAAGATTTTCTCTTTATCACTAGTTTTACAGAGTTTGATTATGGTATAGTTTGGTATACTTTTTTGTGTGTGTCTTTCTGGAGTGCTGAGTTTACTGGCTGTGTAGGTTTATAGTTTTCATCAAATTTGGCAAATCTTTGATCATTATTTTTTCAAATATTTTTTTCTGCCCCCTCCTCACCATATACACATATATTAGCTGCTAGAATTTGTCTTAGAACTCACTGATACTGGTGCAACTCTCTGGTTACATATAAAGGGTTCATCTTGTGTCTCACAATCTCATAATTATTTTTGCATGAGAACAAAGCTCCATCTTTACTGCATACCCGATGGAGGAGAAAAACCTTGGAAACTGCATGACAGTGTCTGTGAACTTTATAAAATACACAAGAGGAACAAGGATTTAGTCACTGTTTCAGGATATTATTGGGAATCCCAGGAAAATGTGTGGTACATGATAGCCAGGTATCCATTTCAGGTTGTATTGGCTACTTTTAATCTCATTCTTGAACTCTGTACAGCTTTAAATTAAGAACAGCTTAATCTGTCATTGGGATGTAATGTCAATTCTCTTTGGGAAAAGATGGAGGAGGAGGTATAAATAACATGTAGAGGAGAAGTCTCTCCTCTCCTTCCTGGTCAGCTAACATCATTATCATCGTCATCATCATCACCATCATTATCATCAAACACCCAATTCGTGACTGTGGTGAGGAGTATATACTTATGGTTTGAGGAATCACAAGATCAATGCCCTTTACCTCTATTACAACATTTAAAAGTCATTATATGAAAAAAGAAGTCATTAATGAAGTAAAAGGACTCATATAGAAACAAAAGTAAATGAGAAATCTTGTGTCTCACAATCTCATAATTATTTTGTTTAGTTAAATCTCTTTAATTCTCATCTGTATGTTCTGCTCAATTTTGCAATAAACTGCTCTAAAAAAGTCTATATTTTTCAAAAAAAGAGAAAAAGTAGGACAGACCTAAAAAACTTTGTTATTATTTTAAATGCCAAGGAAGACATGGAACCTTTATAAGAAAAAGGTTTGCATCACATGATAGGTTCCAATTTCTATTATGGAGTAAAGATGAGAACTTTTCTATGAGTAGAATTTAGATTAAGTACGAATCTAAATATTTAATTGAACTTTGGCATATAATACCAAAATATATGATAGGTCACCCTTTTCCGTGTATATACTTAAAATAATTTAGATATTTATAATGTTTTAGGAGAAGATTATTGAAGTCTGTTTGAGAAAATAAAAGGATTTGATCTTTTTTTATCTTTTTGGATTCCATCCTAATCTATATCTCTGTAATTTCTATGGTCATACCATATATAGTCCTCTTTTGTTAAATCAAGGTTTATAATCAGAAGTGATTTTAAAGTTACCACTCAGGGGTGCCTGGGTGGCTTTGTTGGTTAGGTGACCAACTCTTGATTTTGGCTCAGATCCTGGGATCGAGCCCCGGTGACAGGCTCCCCACTCAGTGTGGAGTCTGCTTGAGGATTCTCTCTCCCTCTCCGTCTGTCTCTCTCCCTGCTTGTGTTCTCTCACTCCCTCAAATAAATAAATAAATCTTTAAAAAAATAAAGTTACCACTTATTTATTTATTCCTCCTTTAATGAAATATTTATTGTATAACGGAATACTCAAGGACTTCCCAGATTCTGAGAGGCAAAAAGAGGTGATGGCTCAGTCTTGGCCCATCAGAGCAAGTCAGGCACACAATTAAAATGTAGTCTAAGAAGTGTTGTGATGCAGGAAGAGAACTATAATGGATATTCTGAAGAAAAGGATGTAAGTCAGACAGGCGGTAAGGGAAAAATGTTCTCTCTTTCTGAATAGCCAAGGATATTTACAACTTTGGGCTGATAAATGCATAGATCTCATTCAGGCATAACTGAACTCATGTGTGTTTCCCTTATTAATGTGCAAATGCCTTAAAGGATGGAGACCTGTCTTCTTTTTTTTTTCTGTAGTATCTAGCACAGTGCTTTGCACAGAGTAGACATCTACATGAAATCATGATACACATAAATTGCTTTCCCATTACGCCTGATACATGGAATATGCTCATTAACAATGCAGTTTATTTTCACTTGAGAAATAGTGTATATATGTAGCATGCAAAAATTTCATGTCTTTATATGATTTTTCTTTCTTTTGTTTTATTTCTAAAAAGAGTAAGTTATGAGGAATTTCATGGGTATGCGGGGTATTAAAACCTGATTCTTTGGTTTTAATAATGTTGATAAAGTGATGAGATTTGTTCATGACTGAATATAAAAAGAAACTGTTTTTAACTTAACCTAAAACTCAAATTGCAATCATGAGAAATTTTTTGAATATGCTGGTGATTAAAATCTGATTCTTTGGTTTTAATAACATTAATAAAGTGGCGAGATTTGTTTGTGATTGGATCTAAAAGTAGATTATTTTTATTTTACATAAAATTCAAATTATATAAGCCTTGGCAGAATATTGATGGTATAAAGAGAGTCTGAACTTGCAACCTGTTCTTTTATCTGATTTGCCAACATTTATCAACATGCCCTTATCCACTCGAATGCCCTATACAAACATGTCCACCTGCCAAAACTCAGACTAAGCTTTTTATTTCCAAAAGCTGCCTAAAATGCTATCTTTTCTAGACAATCACCCTAGAAGTAAATGTTTCCTTCTCTGAATGACTACAATTCCCTGGTTCTTTTGTTCTTGAATTACTTATCATATTCTATTTTTATTTTTTGCATGTGTATATGTACATCTTAGCATCTAACCTAGATTTTAAATTCCTTTAAAGGCTAAGAATGTCTCATTCACTTTGTATCTCCTGTGGTGCCCATCTCAGGGCATGTTATAGGTCTTTACCAAAGTTATGAATAAATAAAGTTATATATATTGTAAGTAGTTAAAAATTCAATTGAAAGTGCTAAGGTAGTTAAAAAGATTTTTTTCCAGACTTTTGCTTTAAGAATCATGTTTCTCTAACCTAGGTTAATTCTTATGATCATACTTTCAGGCCTTAAAGGTCCAAGTTCAAAGTCTGAGCTGACTTGGTATGAAAACCTTTTGTTGATGAGGGTTAGATAATGATCTTTCTTTCCTCCTGGCTTCACAGATAAATGCCTGACTGTGTTTGTTTTGATCTGTATTAGATGGTTTACTCAGTTGATATGAAGAAGAACGAGTTCCAGATAGCATTCAGGACCTGTGTTTAGAAACAAACAGACCTTGACAGTAGCTAGCAATTTTCATCATTAATGTTTATATTTGAGCACATATGTGTATATTTAATAATAATATAATTACAATAAATATGTTATATTTTAATAATTTATAATTTAGTAATTATGATTTAATACTAATTATTCTTATAACTATAATAAATTGTAAAATTTAATAATTACATTATTATAATTTTTCTGTCATTTCCAATTGGCTGTTAAGTTTATCCAGGTACTTCCTCATTTAATATATTTTACTTTTTGGTTCTAGATATTCCATTTTATTCTTTTGTAGATTTTCACTTTCTCTGCTATAATGTTCCCTCATTCATTGATTATGCCTGTATTTTTTTCCTTAAGTCCTTGCGCATTTTCATAATAGGTGTTTAAAATGCTCGTCTGCTATTCTAACATCTGGGTCATTCAGGTGAGGGGTTGGTCTATTGTCTACTTTTTGCCCTGAGAGACTCTGGATTTTGTAACCTTCTTGAAGAGTGCTGATTTTTGTCCTAGCAGGTAGTTAGTTAATTTTGTCCTAGCAGGTAGTTAGTTAAGTTAGTTAGGGTTTTAACTCTAAACTCTGTCTGCCCTGAAATGAGCCGCAACTGAAACTGCTTCATTCTTTTAGCCTTCCCAGGTGTTGCTTTTGACACAAAACCTTGAAGTTCCTGTTGGAAGAGGCCATCAAAAGGACATGACCGCTGGTTAACCTGAGAGCTGGACCCCTGCAATGGGAGGCTCCTCACCCCCTCCCTTGCCCGTGGAATGTAGGTCTCCCTTACTTTTCCCCACACTAGGAGCCACCTCAAGGACAAAGCCTTGAGAGAGGAATGTGTTGAGATCTTCCGGAAGATATAAGTGACTGGACCGCATTACAGCTTCTATATAAACTCAACATTCTGGCACATGGTGCCCGCATCTACTCCTCTTGCGGCGACCCAAGAAAAGCCTAGTAAGTTCCCTTACTTTTTAAACCTGCCACCTACCAATCTGGAGTGTCTGCCACTTTCTTTGGTCTCTCTCTGCCTTCCATCTGCTGGCCAGTTTATGATTTCACCAGGGGAGCTCCTGACATTGCAAACCAACAGTTCCCCATCTCCCACCCAGGCTATATCCAAGGATCAGCCAAGATTTTTGGTGGGAGCTTATACGCAGTTTTGAGGACCTTTTGCTTTGTGGACTTTAGCTTTGTTTTTTTCCCCTCTCAGTGTTCAGCCAGTTAGCAGCCCAAACTCGATGCTCTGACTTTTGCAGTCAGCAGGTCTGAGCCTTGGCTTAAGCGTCAGCATCCTTCACCCCCTCCCCCAGGTGTTACCTGGACATCCTCAGTGAAAAGCTAGTAAACAAGGACTCTACCTGGCGCAGCTCGTTTCCTTCATGAGAGAGTCACATGCCCTCCAGTTTCTTCCTGCTCTTGCTTGCTCTCCAGGGTCTCCTCAGAGTTACTTTTTATACTTTGTGCAGAGTTCTGAATAGTTACCTGTCCATGGGTCCAATCAATATAGTAAGGGACTCTATCATGCTCATAGAATAAATTTAATTATGACGGTTCATATTATCCTTCATCCTTGAAAAGGAAATCTGAAACAAAGAGAATAAAAGAGCTTACACTCTCTGAGATTGCAGAATTTATTATTAGAGGAGACATAGAATTAACCCTGTGGAAATACTCTGCTATCTCTGAGAGGATGTGATTTTATTGTAGACTGGCATGTAAATTGAAATTTAATTATTTGATCAGTTTTATTAACATAAAAATAATTAAATATTTTATTAAAGGTAAGGAAGAAACAATCAAGCTAATAAGTATTTACTAAACACATACTTGGTCCTTAAAAAAAAAAAAATCACATTCCAGTTCATAAAGAGAATACAGAAGGTTCCTCATCTTTCTAGGTCCTTTTTATCATTAAAAAAAATAAATAAATAACTCAAGATTTTCGGAAGATGGAAGCAGTGGCCTAAATTTCAGCTCTCCCTGAATCTTTCCACAGATAGAGAGAAAACCAGCTGAAAAGTGTGGCAATCTGAAAATAGCAAAGCTGGAGGGATTTCTCTGGATCTGATTTACTGGTTAGTGGATGGCGACCACTGTTAGGTCTGGACCCCAAGAATCCTTCCTTGGTAATAAAAGATGGAAGCTTTCTTCCAGGTCAAAGTCTTGAACCAGGAGAAAATTCTGGCAGTAGAATCAGTAGACTTCAAACCAAACAAGAAAATGACAACAAGTTCAAAAGGAAAATGTTGATCCAGATCTCAGGAAATGGCAAACTTTCTGGAAAGGGCCAGATGGTAAGTTTCCAAGCTTGCCTGTGGGCCCTATATAGTCTCTGTTGGATCATCCTCCTTCCTCCCTCACTCCCTCCCTTTATGTCTCCCTCTGCCCCACCCTCCACCCCTCCTCCCTCCTTTCCTTTCTTCCTTCCTTTTTTCTTTTCTATTTTTTTAAACAATATTTTAAAAACGTGAAAAACATTCTTAACTTGAGGGTAGTACCAAACACAGGCCAGAGGTCCATATTTCATCCACCGGCTGTAGTTCGCCTCCCTTGATCTAGGTAAAAATAGGAAAGGAATGTGGAGGTAGCACACGTCAGAAAGCAGGACTCCATGTTGTTTCAATCACTTTGTGAAAACAACAAAAGAGGGAGCTCTAGAGCCATGAAGTTGGCTCATCCCTTCTTTCAAAAAGGACCTGAAAGCTCATTTTACTTAAAACTGAGCAATAGAAAAAGTGAGTTGAGTCTCATACCAATTTAATATTGGAAAAAAGACAGTAAGGAGCAGCAGAACATCCCTACAGATTAGGAAAACACTCCAGAGGCATGCCCATCAAGAAATGAAAACTGACCTAATATTTTAAAACAAAATGCATTAGGAATATAGCAGAGAATGTGGATAAACAACATAAACTAGAATGACGGAAATGCAGAAATACACAACTCCAAAAAAACTGTTAACGAAGTGTTTTTTTTTTTTAAATACATATGTATAGACTTAAATGCTGATTCCAACTTTCCAATGTGGGCGTAAGAAAGTACCTTCCCTCTCCAGTCTCTTATGTCTTAGGGAAGATCTCTGGTTTTGTAAAAGATGGAACCTAATACTGCCCTAAACTCTGTTCCTTCTCTTTTCAGGTATTTTGCTTAAAAGACAATCTTACCTTCTTTGAAGCCCTCCTGTGACTGAAGTAAGTATTAACATGGTAGGAATTCATTTTGTGGGGAATTTTATTTAATAGGTCATGATAACAGAAATAATATTTAAAATTTCAGAAGTTAGAGTAAATAAGCAAATTATATGGGCGAGGTGTTTTTAACAAGCAAATCGTATGGTTGGGAATGGATATTATTTTTTTACTTCATTGTTTTGGTCAAATCTCAGGGGGTGATTAAATCTACTGAAATATATCAAATTTATCATTTATCTGAAAGATGACCTTTCCTAAGCTACCTAGTGCACTTAATGCATTATATGAATGTATACCATTTCGGGAGGAGAGGATTTCCATTTTTCTAATATTACCCTTCTTGCAATCAATGCTATTCTCAAGAGGATTTTCTTTTTTTTCATGGACTAGATGTTCTTTGTAAATTCTCAACATGACCTAATATAAAAATCAATACATCTTTAGGTAAGTTCATTTCTATTATTAGATCTCACTGTAGCTTCACACTAACGTGTTTCGAAATATAAACAGCACCCTACCACAGGGCATGGCTTTTTCCCCAGTAATGCATTAAATTTCATTATGGTAAAAACCATTATTACAACAGTAAAATCCACCACAGGTTTAAAAAAGTCTCTCAGCTCCAGCCGATTGCCAACAATGTTTATGCTTTAATGTGTTCATTACAATATTAGTCTTAATTAAGTTAGAAAGTGCTTTGGCTGGGCTATTTCTCTATTCATGATGTCCCCCCCTGAAAATGGAGCATAGATTTTTCTAGCTTAGCAAGGACTAAAGGAAACATTTACGTTGACACTGAGTGAACAGCTTCTCTGGAAGCCCACAGCACAAAGAGGAAAGCAAAGCCGTACACACAGCATTGCTAACAGGATAAATTAGCATGAGCGATTTATTTCATGGAGTAACAAAACGATGGTTAATTCTGTATTTTGCATATTCATGAAGGAACCTACTCAAATTAAAGAAAAGGTGCCAAGAGAAATCCTGGGGCACTGAAGGTCTGTTTTATTTTAGTCCAATCCTGACTGAGGAGGTGATTAATTATCCTGCAACTTGGTTTTTCTAGCCATAATAATTAGAACATTCCAGCACAAAGAAAGAATTCAGACAATCTTTGAAGTTGTTGCAGAAGGATTTGCCTTGGACTATAATTTTTCTAGAATCTAGAGTGCACAGGACACGTCAGTGGTTGCATTTTCTATTGATCTTCCTGTCCCGTGCAAGCACTTTCCATAATTCTCACATGTATGTGAAGCTGTGTGGCTTTCTATTAATCACCCAAATTTTTCATTATCCATTAAAAAAATTTCACTTTCATGTTCTAGACTTATTAATTATGTACTTGATTGAAATACCCATCTTATGTTTTTCAAGTTTAGCATGGCAAGAGGAGAGATACTTTGGAAGCAAAACCCTTATTATACACATTCAGGAGAGGTATGAGTCAGCAATTTTGCAGAAATTCTTTGGGCCTGATCCCATGCCAGTCAGAGAGGTGCTCTCATGAAGAGTTGGAAAGTGTTGTGAAGGCAGTTATGGGACACAATGGGGGAAATAAATCTTCAAAGCTTTATGGTAAAATTTCAATACTTTGAAGTATTTCCAGAACATTAGACATGCACAAAATAACTACATATAAAAATGGTCTTTAAAGACAAGTAAGTCATTCTTGGGTTGTCCACCAATTTGGATGATAAGAGCTCCCATGTCCTTTGATTAGCACTAATTACAGTTTTATGCCACTGTTGAAAATATAGTATGTTTTTTTCATTAGTGTCTTGTTAAAATTTTGTAAAATCATCTTGAATCTTAAAAGCACACATATACAAAATATGCCTTAAATTTTCCATTGCTGGATACAATAAACAGCTTTTTAACGTTTCATATCCTGTTGCTTCAGGGAAAAGCATTGTGAAAATCATAATCCTAATGTTAATCACTCATGGGAGATGTGATGCAATATTTTTTGTCCTTTTTTATCCAATATATTTATCCTATTTTTATTAAAAAAATAAAATATTTTTATTTAAACATGACTGCTTAAAATAAGGAAGAAAATCTCCATGGCTATCACAGGAGTATGGTGAGTATCCTCATGAGGAAGTGGAGTGAAAACGGAGGGAAGCTTTTTCAATATCTTCAAGACCACTTTGTTTTAAGGCTTCTTTCTCTGAGGAGTAGTGGAGATTCCAATGACTGGAATCTTCTTGTATTCTTTTTCAGCTTTGCATCACAATGGGCTAGCAAATTTTCCAATGTGATACAATTTGTCTTGATCCTCATGAACAAATAAATGAGAAATAGCAAAGATTAGTGAAATCTATTACAAATCTGTATAGAGCATAAAAGTTTGAGGACTATAGCCATCCGATGAGAGACCTAGATGCCACAAGAGCTTTAGTAGCTATCTACTTGAGCTACTGGAGTTTTTATTAAGTGGAAAGAAGATAGGAGAAGACATCAGGAACTCAATGATTTTAATCCTAATCTGCCAGTTATCAGTGACATGACCTTGGGAAAGACCCTCAACATTTCTGGGTCTCTGTTACATGAAAGGTCAAATAAGGTTTCTCAGGCAACTTTCCATTATAACACTCAGTGAGTGGTGTTTATTTGTAATATTGTTAGAAGATTTGTATATTTTAATTCATAAGGAAAAATCACATTCACCTAAGGATATGTATAAAGAGATATAGGGGCGCCTGGGTGGCTCAGTCGTTAAGCATCTGCCTTCGGCTCAGGTCATGATCCCAGGGTCCTGGGATCGAGCCCCACATCGGGCTCCCTGCTGGGTGGGAAGCCTGCTTCTCCCTCTCCCACTCCCCCTGCTTGTGTTCCCTCTCTGGCTGTGTCTCTGTCAAATAAATAAAATATTAAAAAAAAAAAAAAAGAGATATAGACACAGCATGAAACAATCCTAGAGAGGCCATTTCTCTCCATGTTTCTTCTGGACTCTACAGATATATTTGAGACAGTCAGGAGAGGAGAATAAGAAGAAAATTAGTGCTGTTCAGTTACATGTCTTTCATGTATAATGTCTTCGTTCCATTCCTGGACAAAAATCTTAGTTCTTCAATTACAGGCTTTTTCTAAGTCTGTTTTGTAATTGCAGTAAGGCATCTCTGAGGATTTATCTCTGCTGATGCATGCCGGCAGTATGTGGCCTTTTCTTGAACCCGTCAGAATTGTGACTTTTCTTTGAACTCGCGGCTGCTTGGTGCTACTGACCCTGTTGCTCGTTTATAACTTGGGTGCCATTTATCACTCCCAGACTTACAGATATTGTTGTGGAAAGAGACTGAATGCAATCACTCATGCCATTGCCTCTTTCTAGTGGTGCCTTGCAGCTTCCTTCCTTACAGGGTAATGGATAGGGAGAGATTAGTGACAAAGCTGTAATTCCATTGAGGGATTGTGATGTAACTATATCATAAACCATGAAGTGAGGCTCTAGAGGTTTGAGATCATGACTGCTGAGATTAAGTTATAGCAGCCACAGTCAATCTCTGTCAATATGTGTTTTGTGATGGTTTGTAATCTGCCTGTAAAATATTAGCTACCTGTAGAAAATACCCTCCCCCTCCCCCAGTATTGACTTTATTATATAGCTTCTGCAATTTCAGAGCTTAAAAGAAATATTGATTTTTATTTTTATAAATACATATAGACATTTTGGAGACCATTTAGAAAACTTGTTCTTTGATCTGGTAATTAAAATTGAGGTATAATCGACATAGCATTAAATTACTTTCAGGTGTACAATGTAATGAGTCGATACACATGATTACACATGCTTTAAATCTGTGAAACTTTTTGATGGTTTCTCATACAACTCTTTTTTTTTTTTTTAAGATTTTATTTATTTATTTGACAGAGAGAGACACAGCGAGAGAGGGAACACAAACGGGGGAGTGGGAGAGGGAGAAGCAGGCTTCCCGCTGAGCAGGGAGCCCGATGCGGGGCTCGATCCCAGGACCCTGGGATCATGACCTGAGCCGAAGGCAGACGCTTAACGACTGAGCCACCCAGGCGCCCCTCTCATACAACTCTTGAAATATTTAGGTTTTAATACTTCGAAGTTGAACTTTTTATGCATTTGTGAAATTTAAAAAGATAATTTATTGAGGTTAAAATTCACATAATCTAAACGGAAACATTCTAAAGGAAGTAATTCACTGTCATTTAGCATACTGATTATGTTGTGCAACCCCAAGGTAAAACTCTGAACCCATGGACGGTCTCCCCCACTTCTCCCATCCTATAGTCCTGCGTGTGAAATTTTCAAAGTACAAATAAATCCAGTGACTTGATATTTTACTTATTCAACACTTAGAAGGCATTAAAGCCATTATTTTTTAGTTATCCATACATATTATTTTAGTTAACTTGTACCTTTAGCAGCACTTTTGTAAGTTATTTTTGGGGAGGAGGTGGTCCAGGTAACACAAGTCTGTGAGGATACTAGTAAATATTACATTTAAGTGTGCAAAGAAACTGGTTAAGCTAGTTTATGCAGATTTCTTTTTCCCTGCAAGATTTTTCAGAAACCTTTTGGATGTTCATAAACTCTGCTTCTCTTTAGTTTAGAGCCAAAGCATACAGCGTTTCCTGAATTATTCGCATAATTTTTCCTGGAGCATTCTGAGTGGGCTGTTGAGACCCATTCCATGTCAAACAATGATCTAGGCCTAATTATGACATTATTGGAGGACATTATCAAAAAATAGGGAGGTCTTTAGTAAAAGGATTTAAAAAATATGAATCTAACTTTTAAAACTCATCCTGACATCATACTCTTAGAAAGAGCAAAAGGCTGAGATTCAAGGTGTTTTGGAATTTTGTCTAGTAAGTAAAAATAGCAGTTAACATTTTAAAAGCATTTTTAAGTATTATCTGTATTTCTGTCAATAATCCTGAAAGCTAGGTATCATTGTCCTAATCTTATAGATGGATAATCAAATAGATGGATAAATTGTTTAACTTTAGTCACATTAAAATAACTTCCTTTGGGATTAAATGATTTGTCCAGTATCTCACACTAACGAATGGTGGAGTAATGATTTAAGTTCAGATTCCTGGAATTACCAATCCTACAGTCCTGCCTTTTACTTTGCAGCATTGCTGTGGAAACATGAGCTTGGGACTCTAGTTTTCTGGGCCTTAATTTTTGTATTTATAAAAGTGAGGAAACTAGATGATCTTTAAGGTCTGGTCTAGCTTTAAAATTCTGTTGCTTAAATCCTGTACTATTTCCTAGCTTGTCTAAAGGGTTTAGTTAAAAAAAAAAAAAAAGAAAAAAGAAAAATTTTATATCCCTATTTCAGGAATCCCAAGATCTCAATAAAAATGTTAAAATACTTTCCCATATAAATGAACAATTATGACAGCTGACCTTTATACAAACCTCCCAGAACTCAGAATGAGTTATAGGATCAAGGGAGGATCTCTGCTCTGCTTTTATAAATATAGTTAAGACCAATGTAAATACATGACTTGCCTTGAACACTAGGGTTTCTTCATAGGAACATAGAAACATAGATTGAGCTTGCAAAGAGGTTATGTGTATGTTTGCCTTTCCCTGGCCATCCTTGTTCATCAAATAAAGGAGTCAATTTTAGAGGCTAGGTCTGAATCCAGGTGGGAGGAGAGAGAATGTCAAAATAGATCCACCACCTTCAAATCAGCTTATTTGTCATTCGATTAGAGGAAACGATTAGAGTGAATAGATTTGGTCAAACCTCAAATGACTAAATGGATTTTATTTTCTTTCCCCAACTTTAAAATATTTTTGCCCATTCACAAATATCAGTGTTTCTCCCCCTTTTCTACTCATAGGCACCTTAGAAAAAAATTCTCAAGTTTCCCTTCTCTTTAATTGAATTAAATAAACCTTCTTAAAAATCACAGAATCGTATGCATAGTGCCACTTACAAAGATTTCATAAGCGTTCTTTTCTGTGTTTGTATTATTTACTACCATGATAATACAAAATATTTTTTGTTTGCTTTATAAAATTTCAAACATATATCATACTAAATATGGTTTTCAAACTACATATCTCTCATTCCCTCAACTTTCCCCCTAATATTCTGGTATCTTCCCTCAACTTTGTTCTGTTAGGAATCACTGGTTGAGTGAACCTCTATGCAGGATAGGAAGTAAATTTCTGTTCTCACTTCATTTTCATAAGGAAGACTCCTCTCCATTTTTAGATGAGGAAACTAGTAAATATCTACATAGAAGAAAGCTATTTGGTAATATTTTGGGAAAAAATCGAAGTTTCCTAAATCCTCTTTTTCCCTAATCCCCTCTTCACCTTTTGATACTTAAGTCATTTTCTTTCAATTGTTGTTTTTTTTTCAATTATTAACAAGAGTAAGCCAACTGAATTTTCTTTTCTTTTCTTTTTTAAAGATTTTATTTATTTATTGGACAGAGAGAGAGCAAGAGAGGGGACACAAGCAGGGGGAACGGGAAAGGGAGAAGCAGACTTCCTGCAGAGCAGGGAGAATGATGTGGGGCTCGATCCAAGGACCCCGGGATCATGACCTGAGCCGAAGGCAGATGCTTAACGACTGAGCCACCCAGGCGCCCCCCAGCTGAATTTTCATTGTCAGTTTCTGTGCATATCGTAAAAGCAGTCTTCCAAAATCACTTTTGTGGACTTCATGAAACCACACATTTTTTACAAAATTTGTCATTTCACTTAGCAATCAGTATCCACTGTCAGATTGTCATGACTCCTGACAAGGAACTGATAGACTGGTTCCATTAAGGGGCTGGTGTGATGGGTAGGAATGGAAGTTAGCATCATGTGGGAAAGACAGTTTTGAGTGGAGTCTAATTTGTTAAGCCTTGATATATTTATTTAGGTTTTTGGCTTTATGACAGTCTTGGGTCAGAAAATAAATATCCAGATGTCACAAACACCTTTTAAACCACAGATTCTTCTGGAAAATAACTTTGTGGATATGATATAGTTTATTCTTCATATCTGAATATTTCTAATGAAATTGCCTCTCTTCTTGGATATCTCACCACCGTCCAGATTAAGCCAGATTAAGCATTGGATTCCATGTATGTGCCCACCTAAATTTATCCCTCATTCATCCCCAAAAAGAGAGGCATCAGAAGTGAGTAGACAGGGTCACTGATAACTAGTTCTTGAATATATCCTAGGGTTCACAGCTTACTAACCATAGAATATGTCAAACCCTTCATCTAGGTCATCCCGGATATTGACCTTCCTGCCTGTGGACAGGAGGGTACCATAGCTCAGCAGCACCTGGAGGTCAGTAAAACCCTCTTAGGGACACGTAGCTGGTTCTGACAGAGGGAATGGATCTATGCAAGGACTCATAAAATCTGAATGATTTATCCAAAGTAAACACTAGGATATTGCTCCCTTTGGTCCTTTCTATTGGTGGAGGCATATAACAAACTATCCTCGCTTTTCACTAGAGGATGTTCATGGAAATTGTCAGACTTATTTCATTGTCAAAAAGATTGATTTTTCCCATACGAACAATTGTAATGGGTGGTAGGTGCTGCATTTCTGACCAGGGACCCAATGTAAACCTGATCCCAGCAAAACGTACACGACCTACATCTACAATAATTTAAACTTCCAAATCTTGCTTGAAATTGTAGAATAGGGAAAATATACTGAACATGCCAGTTATATAAATAAAACTTTTATTATAGATTTGACTAAAAATGTATAGCTAGTCGTGATAAACACTTACTAAATGGCTGTTTTATTTGCTTTCTTAGAAATTAGAAAGTATTCTTTGATATGATTTGTTTTTTTCAGCTGGCTTTAAAAGCTGTCCGGGGAAATTTGAATCAATGTCTTATTTTTCTTTCCACACTTTTTTTTTTTTTTCTGTAGCAAGCAGATGTGTTTTGCAGGAATAATCTACAGTTTCTTTTATTTTGCCAAGCCAGTGTATCATTAAATATTGAGTGAGACTTCCAAGGGTGTGAAAATTGAATAAGCATCATGGTGAAATTTACCCAAAGCAGTCAGTTGATGCACAGTAAGGGCCTCATACAAGAATATTCAGGGAAAGTCCTTTGAAACAAATAAACACATTTTTGTGCTTCTTAGTAGTGGCAGCGTCAGCTTTGTTTATGGCATGTTCAGGTCCCCAGAGCCCTCTCTGGGGATGGGTGATTTACGGAGGCTACTGGGATAATGCCTCTCTGTAGGCCTGGGCATCCTACCCCCTCCTGCTCCTTGCAGTTGAGTACCTTGGCACCAGCTCCATATTTACTCCCTTCGCATCTTAGAGTGGACAACAAAGTGTTCTCTGTGATGGACTCTCATGAGCCAGAGGCATTCTGCTCATCTCTCCTGGCCCTTGACCACCATACCCTCCCTAAAATATAAGCATACTTCTTGTCCAGCCCAAGGACTTGTCTCGTTCAGCAGAACACACTCATTCTCAAGAAAGGATTGGTGCACAATAAATGCAGTGGGGAGTATGAGTTAGCTTCCAAGATCATTTTACATATTAAACCACTGAAGTGTAAAAAGAAGTGTGAAATTAGTAGACTGGTGTGAAGGATAGAACACCAGACTAGAATTCAGGAAAGGTGTGCTAGTGATAGTCCTGCCCCCAATTTGCTGTATATCTTTGGGAAAGTATTTAAACTCACTGCATTTCATTTTCCTTATCTATAAAGTGGATCAAATTTAACTTCCATGATTGTATGTTGATAGATGGGATTTGCCTTCGTTCCCTTGTGCTGTATCTCACTGGCCAAACAAAAAGACTAGATGAAGTATATGTGAGTATTAATTTAGACATTCTCTTCTTAGCTACCTTATTAAACTCTGTCTTATTTCTATCAGTTGTGTTAGTTAGGGTTCTCCAGAGAAACAAGAATCAATATAACAAATCTTTCTCTATATAGATAGATACATGTTTAGGTGTATATGTATATACATATACACACACACACACACACACATATATATAATTATATATATGTATATATATATACATACACACATATATAATTATATATATGTATATATATACACACACACATATATATAATTATATATATGTATATATATACATACACACATATATATAATTATATATATGTGTGTGTGTGTGTATATATATGTATATACATATACACCTAAACATGTATCTATCTATATAGAGAAATATCTATATAGAATATGTCAAACCTTTCATCTAGGTCATCCCGGATATTGACCTTCCTGCCTGTGGACAGGAGGGTACCATAGCTCAGCAGCACCTGGAGGTCAGTAAAACCCTCTTAGGGACACGTAGCTGGTTCTGACAGAGGGAATGGATCTATGCAAGGACTCATAAAATCTGAATGATTTATCTAAAGTAAACATATATATATAATTCACATTTATTATATTATATGATATATTATATTATTCACATATATATAATTATATATCTGTGTGTGTATAGATAGATAGATAGATAGATAGATAGATAGATAGATAGCTATCTCTCTGTATATAGAGAGATTTGTTATAAGAAATTGGCTAAAAAAAAAAAAAGAAATTGGCTCATATGATAGTGGAGGCTGAGAAATCCCAAGATCTGCAGTCAGAAGGCTACTAAAGACCCAGCAGAACCTTTAGTGTAGTTCTAGTCTAAGTCGGAAGGACTAAGAACCAGGAAATTGATTGATAGACTCAGAAACTGATGAAGGGACAATGTTTCAGTTTGAGTTTGGAGGCAGAAAAAGGCTAATGATCCACCTCAAACTGTCAGGCAGGAGGAGTTGCCTCTTTCTCATGGGAGGGTCAACATTTTTTTCTCTTCAGGCCTTCAGCAGATTGGATGGGGCCCATTCAAGCAGGGGAGAGTAATCAATCTGCTTTACTCAGTCTACTGATTCAAATGTTAATCTCCAAATCCAAAAACACTACCACAGACACACCCAGAATAGTGTTTGACAAATATCTATGGCCCAGTCAAGTTGACATATAAAATTAACCATCATATTAACCAAAAAAGAAACCATATGTGTAGTGTGCATTTGTTCCTAATCTTTTGGATTTGATGTTGATACCTATTTTTCTAAGAGGCTTTAGAAATGTTTGAGAAACTAAAGACATCGGAATCATATAGTCTCTGCAAAAGTCCATCCAACTCCTTGAGTATTTGACTTTAATAAGACCCCTTATGAGGAGAGGATGGCCTCCCTTTTCTTTGATATTTACCGCAAAGAGTGGATATTAGAAGCTTATTAGAAGTAGATACAATTTTCTCTTGATAAAGATCTCTCATCCATGATGTCATTTAAGCTTTCTTGAAACTCTTGATTTTAATGTTTATCACCTTCCAGGTTGATGAAACCCACTGAATAAAAACGTGCATTCGTTTTCCAAAAAAGCCTCCTTCAAGTTTCCTTTTTGGTACCATGGACTTGAAAACAAACATGTCCTTCATGGTTTCATATGTTTCAAATATATTCTTCACATGGTCTTTACCTTTACAACCCCAACATCTTAAAGTGCTTTTATTCTATTTTCACCTAGAAATTTGTATGTCACATGGCTTGTTTTAATTGTCCTCAAGTTATAATGACCACAATTGTTACTGTACATGAGTAGGTAGAAGTTGGGAAACAAGAATGTTGGATAACTAACTAGAAGAGAAAGATGGTGATGTCAGGGTCAGAGGTTAGTGCCATGGGGCTTTGAACTTTTGCACAAATGCTTGCCCACAGTCTTCCTTACCTCATGAACACTGATTTTCTAAGAGTTAGCATTAATATTCATATACCTTGTGATGCCTTCCTTGAGCTTACCTAGCATGATTTGGTTTTCTTTTCCATTTTTCCATTCCATAAATGCGTATTTACTATGAGGGAAAAGATAGTTCAGTTGCAATTAGTTATGATTTGAGTCTTTTTCTACTCATTGCAGTCATTAGAGCATTTTTAGGATAAAGCTAGGGGGAGACATTTAGCTATTATATGGAAATACTTTTTGGATGCTTTGATCTAACAAGTAAGACATTGTAGATAAATTGAGACATTTATATTTAAAAATGGGAGAAAATTCACATAAAAATAATGAAATATGCAAACAAAAGCAAAAAAGGGAAATAATTAATTAAATACACTAAAATTACTAAAATTATCTTGACAATGAGAAGCAAATTGTAACAAAACATGTTCAAATCATACTTAAAGTAGTAACTTTGTAAAAGAGGGAGATATTTTCCAGGGCAAGGGAATGAATAGCTACAGATTCATTAGATAATCAAATTAATGAAAATGAATGAGTCATATGAGCCCACTGGAAAAAGACTTAAATTTATTGCTAATTGGACATCATTATTGACTGATGAAGACAACATGAAACTCCTAAAGACATCAAAGCAATGAAGATGTTTGTGACAAACTGGCTGATACATGTTGTCAACTCAATGTGAGATGGTCCATGTACGTTTGCATACTTAAATGCCTGAAGTCTTATTTGTATGAGAGAAACTTGATAAGACTTTCCAAATTGGATAACAATCCTAAACATTTTTATTGCATTACCAATAACAAGTTGTGAAGATATAAGTTTTCTCAACTATCAGTATGGAAATAATTTCAATAACTTATATTGGAGAAAAGACTGATCTTGATACTAGAATTAGCTGATCTTGTAAAATTTGTAGTATTTTCAGCTTTTTAAAAATTTTGCAGTTTTTTTTAAATTTTTTTTTAAAGATTTTTGTTTATTTATTTATTTGACAGAGAGAGACACAGCGAGAGAGAGAATGCAAGCAGGGGGAGTGGGAGAGGGAGAAGCAGTCTTCCTGCGGAGCAGGGAGCCGTATGTGGGGCTCGATCCCAGGGCCCTGGGATCATGACCTGAGCCGAAGACAGACGCTTAACGACTGAGCCACCCAGGCGCCCCAGAAATTTTGCAGTTTTTCAATATTTATTTTCTCATTCTAAATGTTCACATACATACTTACTTTTATATTTGTAAGTTTATATTCTCTTTCATAAAAAAGGTCCCTCAAATAGAGTAAGCTTCAGGCCCTACAAAACCTGGATTATCCTGCATAGCAGACTTTTCATACCCTGGTAAGCATTTATTTTAATTATTTTTGCTGTCTGTTAATTCTTTATGGAAGGAAGCAAGAATTTTGATCTTTAAAATTTGATACGCAATGGCAAAATTTGCTTGATAAAGGATTATAGGATGCCTATGTGTCCAACAGAGCATGGGGATGATCTAGAGAGATCCTTTCAAGGCAAGTGTAAGTCCTCTGCTTTCACGAGAGGAATGATTGAGCTATTTAGATGAAAGCTTTAAAGACTATAGTTTTAGGGATCATTTCTATAGTTCATTAGATGAAAACTTTATATGATAGTAATTCATCATTTTGAAAAATTTAGAAAATGTTGATTTGAGTGGTTTAGATTATTTAGATAAATCCTCCCATAAAAACATAGCTTTGTTTGGCTTACAGAAGACATTTTTAAAGATGTTTAATTTCATCCTTCCCCAGTGTGATTAAAAACATAAATTCTTTCTCAAAAGTAATAATGACTATTTTGAAAGTGAAGACAAATTTCTATCAGAAAAAGTCCTATCCCTCAACTTTCTTTTGACTTTGAGTACAAATTCCAAATAAATTCTAATAAGATTTTCCTTTAACTTAAGCATATGTTTAGATTGTGGATGCTATTAGTATTTTAATTGATTTTTCTACCTTTTGAATATATCTGGAATATACAATTAGGGTGAGTCAATACTTTTAGTTATGGAAAGTTAAAAAACAAAACAAACTAAAGAGAGCTCTGATTTTTGCTTCAGTGAAGGTGAGATATTTTCAAAGAGGAGAAAATTCAACTGCAAATAAATTTAGTTTATACCATATGCATAGCAAATAAGGTTTAGGACAGGAATGATAAACTCAAATTAAACATGTTTGAACTCCATTCTTTTGACAGAATAATGATATTTTGTACTGCAATAACTAGTGAAGTATGAATTCATATCGAGATGTACAATGAAACTAAATACATAAATCTTGTTTCTTTAAGCTTAGACATGTGAATTGAACAAAATTTCTTTCAAATTTATTTTACTTAACAAGGTTATGTCTTTTTTCTTTATTTTTAAAAATACTGTTGTTTAGAGTATGCACTTAAAAGGATACTGAGTGATAGGTATTTTCTAGTTTGTTTATTTTTTTTCAAAAATTATTGAAATAAAATATAAAAATGGGGGATTCAGGCAATATCTATTCCTTGAAAGCTTTAGGATTAGTTCTCACTTATCTATCTGGCCAGACTTAGATATGCTTCTGTCCTTTTAAATGAAACTTCTAATTTCCTAGCAGTCCAGTAGAGGATATGATGACTTTTAAATTCCTCCAAAGGAAAACATCCTAGAGAAGAAAAAAATTTGCTTCTTGAGTGCTTGAGTTTCAAGACTGGGGAATAGTGGAAATCTAAAAAAGCTTCTCAATGACCTTCTATGGAGATATTCCCATTTATACTCTTCAACTAGATTAAAAAAAAAAAGAAAGAAAGAAAGAAAAGAAACATTCTTTCTTTCCCAGCCCCTAAAGCATTATTTTATACAAATCTCACTCACTGAATTGGTATTTATTGAAAGCCTAACACTATGAGTGCTAAACACCATTATATATTATATAAGAATGTGAAGAAACATAAAAACATGTCTTGCCCTTGATTAACTCTTGGTCTAATTTGCAGTTAAATTATTATGATAAATGCTAATATTTAAGCAAGAATAGGGTGCTCTAGGCGGAAAGAGGAGTGCAATGACTTGGCTCTAGTGAATCAGGAAAGGGGTCATCAAGCAGACGGAGCACATGTTGTCATTAGGGTCATACAACTTTAGAACCAAAAGGGAATTTAGAGGTTGCAAATTTATAGATTAGGTACAAATTTAAAAGATTAAAGTGTCCAGTACAAAGTTGAAACTTTTTATTGATTTATTTGACAAATGAATATTGAATACCAACTATTTGCTCAGCATAGTTCTAGGCACTGTTATTTACACTGTTCAAAAACCCAACAAAAACAAGCTGATTGGATTAAGGTGACATGAAAGTATCCTGAACTGCCCTCTTCCCTGGGACATGCCAAATGGACAACAACATACAGATCAATTACCTATGAAAGAAATCCAGAAACTAGCTGAGTGACTCTTACACATTGGGCAAATGAGAAAATACCCACCTCAAAATGGGTAGAAATGCTGGAAGCACACTTTCACCATAAATCCTGTCCAGGCACAGAGCCTTCAAGAGACTCACGTTAGCTTTGAGGATACATATAGCCTGAAAGTGAGGGTATGGAAAAAGATTGCCATGCAAATTGAAACCAAAAGAAAACAGGGCTAACTATACTTACATCAGACAAAATAGACTTTAAAACAAAGACTGTAATAAGAAACAAAAGTCATTATGTAATGATAAAGGGGCCAATTCATCAAAAGGATATAAAGTTAATAAATATGTATGCACCCAACATAGGAACACCAAAATATATAAAGCAAATATTAACAGAATTTAAGGGAGAAATAGACAGCAGTACAATAATGATAGGGGACTTGAATATCCCACTTTGAACAATGGATAAATCAATCAGGCAGAAAATTAGTAAGGAAACATTTGACCTAAACTACACATTAGGCAAGATGGACTTAACTGCCATTTATAGATTAGTCCATCCAACACTGGCAGGATATACATTATTCTCAAGTACACATGGAACATCCTCCAGGATAGATCAGATGTTAAGCCACAAAACAAGTCTTAGTAAATTTAAAAAGATTGAAATCATATCAAGTATCTCTCATCAAGCATCTCTCTTGACCACAATGGTATGAAACTAGAAATCCATTACAAGAAGAAAACTGGAAAAATTGCAAATAGGGGATTAAACAACAAGCTCCCAAACAACCAATGGGCCAAAGAAAAAATCAAAAGAGAAATCAAAAAATATCTCAAGACCAAGGAAAATGGAAACACAACATATCAAAACTTATGGGATGCAGTAAAAGCAGGTTGAAGAGGGAAGTTTGTAGAAATAAATGCCTACATCAAGAAAAAAGAAAGATCTTAAATCAATAATCTAACTTTACACCTCAAGAACTAGAAAAAGAAGAACAAACTAAGCCCAAAGTTATCAGAAGGGAGGGAATAACTAAGGTAAGAGAGGACATAGTGGAGACTAAGAAGACAATAAAAAGCTCAGTGAAACTAAGAGATGGATTTCTGAAATGATACCCCCAAAATAGCAAATCTTATATGTAGAATCTTAAAAAAAAAAAAAAAAAAAAAAAAAAAGTTGAACTCTTAGAAACAGAGTAGAAAAGTGGTTGCCAAGGGCTAAGGCAGGGAGTGGGGAGAGGCAAAGGGAGAGATGGGTAAAAGTATAAAAGCTTTCAGTTATGAGATGAATAAGTTCTGATGATCTAATGTCTCATATGGTGACCATAGTGTATAATGGAAATTTGCTAAGAGAGTAGAACTTATTTTTTTATTTTTTTAAAGATTTTATTTATTTATTTGAGACAGAGAGAATGAGAGACAGAGAGCATGAGAAGGAGGAGGGTCAGAGGGAGAAGCAGACTCCCTGCCGAGCAGGGAGCCCGATGCGGGACTCGATCCTGGGACTCCAGGATCATGACCTGAGCCGAAGGCAGTCGCTCAACCAACTGAGCCACCCAGGCGCCCAGAGAGTAGAACTTAAATGTTCTCTCACACACACACAAAAAAGTGAGGTGATGGATTTTGTTAATTAACTTCTTGGGAAGAATCCTTTCAAATATACAACATATCAAACCATCATGTTGTACACTTTAAATATCTTACAATTTGTCAATTATACATCAATAAAGCTAAAAAAAAATATAGAACCTTAAAAAGAACCCAAACCCAAAACAAAACCAAATCAAAAATTTCTTCCCTGATGGAGTTTATATTCTCATGGGGGTGAGAATTCCACAACCAAACCTACAGTACATCAAATGGTGATAAGTTAATAATTGCCATGGATCAGTTAACCAGGAAAGGGGTATAGAGATTATGAGAGGTATTATCATTTTAGTAGTTTGGCCTGATAAGACCATTGAGCAAGACCTGAAGGAACTGAGAGACAAACCATTAGAAGTATCTGGGTGTATTAGGGGAGGGTTGCAAAGGCATCTCTAGCAAATAGAAGAGCCCAATATAAAGGCCATGACATGAGATCATATCATCTGTAGCTCCTAAGGACATCATGGAGACCAATGTGGCTGGAGAAGCATGCATGATGAGAAAGCACAGGAAATGAATTTAGAGAAGGAACAGGGAGTTAAAACACATGGGATCTTATCAACAATTGTAAATCTTTTGAATGCAGTTCTTAGTAAAACAGAATATAAATCTTTTGGGCAAGGGAAAGACAAAATATGACATGTATTTTAAAATTCTACCTCTGGCTTCTCTGTGGCCATAGACAGTAAGAGAAGAAAGGAGATTCTCTTAGAAAGCTATGGTAGTGACCCAGGTGAGAGAGAATGGTCTAGGGAGGAAGCAGTACAGATGGTCGAACTTGAACTCTGGGTCTGTTTGTAAGGTAGACTCTGACTCCACAGGGCTTGCTGGGTGAACAAATGTGTGTAAAAAAGAATGAGTGGTCCTAGATGGTTCACAGGTGTGGTGCCTGAAGAGCTAGAAAGATGGGGAAGACAAGATGGGGAAGCCAGTAGACAGAACACGTCTGAGCTAATAGCAAGAGTTTGTTGTCATACATAGTAAGTTTGAAATGCCTAATGGATAGTCAACTGAGATGTCAAGTAAGCTGCTGGGTATAAAAACACTGGGGAGGAGAAAAGAGTCGGAGATTTAAATTCATTGGTTCTCCATAGAGAGATGCTGTTTCAAGCTCTAAGAGTGATGGGGAACCAGAAAGGGAATGAGCACAGAGGTGCAAGGACTGAGTCCTGAGCATGAGCTGAAGCTGGTTGGAGAGGAGAGGCCAGCGAAGGGAATGGAGAAGGAAGAGCCACCAGGGAAACTTCATCCTGGAAGTGAGTGAAGAGTGTGTAACCAAGGGAGGGGCCATCAAATTCTGCCACAGCCCCCAAATGCTATGGAAGCCTGAGGACCAACTGTTTTATTTAAGATCATGCAAATTATTGGTAACTTTCCTACAAACAATTTCAAGGACGTGGCTGCAGTGGGGAAATCACAAATGGAATAAGTTCCAGAGAAAATGAGGAAAGAAAGTGAAAACAGCCAGTATAAGTCCTATTTTGAAGAGTTTTGGTATCAAGAAAAATAGAAGTGAAGTGTTGGTGAGAAGGGGTTGTACTATATGCTGGTTAAAAGTTTTTAATTTTTTTAAAGATGGGACAAATGATGGTTTCTATGCTGCCCTGAATATTCAGTGGGGAAAAAATTACTGATGTTAGGAAAGGGGATAGTGACTCTTGGAAGATCTTTGATATGGTCTTAAGTTCCTCTCACTGGAATGTAAGGATGTAATTTTTGAGTTTCTTGACTGAATCAATTTTGAGTCTCTTGACTGAATTTTGAGTCTCTTAGCTGCTTCTTAATTAGTGGGATAAACGAAGCCAGTGGTTCTCAATCTTGTCTGCCCAGTTGAGTCACCTGGGGACTTAAATAATCAATGCCGGAGGCCCACCCCAGGGCAGATAAATGAGACCGATTCATCCCATGGTTTTCAAAAGATCCCTCCAGTTTCAGATCTAAAGATTTTCTTGCCTTGAGAACTACAGAAGTAGAGTAGCTAGAAAATAATTAATAATGAAGATAATAAAATGCACTAAGGCACAGACTTTTTTTTTTTTTTTACCAAGTCTCAGCCTAGTGGAAGAAAAAAATAAGACCACTACTTCACTGAAATATCTGCAGTGTAGAAGATTCTGAATCATTTAATTTCAAAAGACAGTCTAATCTAAACATTTGTTTTCATGATGGCTGATTTCAAGATGATACTGGCTGAGTCCTGCAGATCAGAAGAGGGGATTTCTGAAGAAGTAACAGGCAAGTAAAAAGCCAAATCTTACGGATGGACTATTTTGCAGTAGGAAAATTGAAAGGGAAGATCTTAGAATGATTGAGAAAAAGTAGAAACAGATTCATATTATAAACGGGCTCCCATATGGAAAACTCTAAACTTCTAACTCTAAACAACTATGAAAATATAATGTTACTATAATTGTTGAGGATTAGCTACATTGCTTTGAGGATCTGAATTACAAAGTGTTTCTACCATGTTTGGTCATTTACCCTTTGGAAAGAGTGGTAAAACCTAAACTCAAACCTAAAACTTGGGCTTCCAAAAAGTCAGTACTTTTTGCGCAGTTGTTGAGTAATCTTATGAACTAAGTGCCAGTTAAAGAAATAAAAATTTATAAATTATAAAAATAGTTAAAAAGCTCTTGACTTCTCAGAGTTACCGAATGAAATGGATTGTTATTCTTTTTTTTTTTCTCTTGGTGGGGGGAGGGGGAGAGGGAGAGAGAGAATCGCAAGCATCTTCTGTGCTGAGCGCGGAGCCTACCGCAGGGATTGATCCCAGACCGTGAGATCATGACCTGAGCCAAACCAAGAGTCGGTTGGAAATCAAGAGTTGGCTGCTCAACCAACTGAGCTACCCAGGCACCCCTTCATTTGCTCTTACTCCATGTTCTTGGAGAGAGTATTTTGTCCCTGTTTTCTATTGTGCATTAGTTTATGATACAGTACTGAGTTGCAAAGTCAATTAACTGGGACTTAAACAGCATTTTTTAAAAGAAAAAGGAAGAGAATATAAAATATAGTGTATAGCATGCAGTTAAGGTTAAGTGTGTTTTAAAAAACATCTTTCCATTTTATGATTTCATATGTATAAATATATAAAGTTTATATATATAACTCTACATAACATATATATATATGTTATACACACACACACACACACAAGTACATACACTTGGCCATGATGTAAAATATATTTTTTACTGGAGGTCACAGTAAAAATTTGAAAGCCACTGGAGTAATGAGTGTTAAGAACTTGATAAAGTTGTGTGGAATTATTTTGAGTAGCATATTTTAAAAACCCAACCAAGCACGGGCCATAAGCCAGGGTTTATGACTATTTTCCTTACGGTGATTATTTGTTTTAAAATTTTTGTGGTAGCAGAATTTGGTCTTGTTAACATTTGCTATAATGTTCATTCATATTAAGTATATTCAAGTTGGAATGGGCTCAGTGCACAGAACAATCTGGCCCTGAGGAAAGAGGTGAAATGAGGGGAGATTTTTTTATATTCATACCTAAGAGCTCAGTTTTCTCCCTTGCGAGTTTCCTTCCATCTCCTTATGCATATACTCTTATACACTGCACAAGATTTATTTTAAAGGCTATTTTCCTCATGAAAAATTTCCTTACCAATAATTCATGTATCAATTTCCTAATATAAAAATGTTTAACATGAAAATGACAGGTATGGGTTTGTATTAATAAAATGATAGTGTTGCCCACTCTTGTTTTAGAATTAAATGTTTCAGCTTCTTGGCCTTTTGGCTAAGATCAAGTGTAGAATTAAATGTTTCATTCTTTTCTTTACCTTCTTTGTCCGGTAACTACTGTGGGAATAAAAGTGAGAAGTATTATTTAACTTCTTATTTTATATATAAGAAATACACCTCAGAGTTTTGTCTGAAGTAAAGCGGGTAAAAACTTTAGGTACCAAATAATTGCTTGATTGTGTTTAAAGCTGAGTTAGTGATTAATTAAGAAGTTTCTGAGAACTTACTGTCTGGATGGCAGAATAAAGAGTATAATTCCTACAATGTAAGGTTTACAGTCTGGGATGAAATAATTTTATGAATAAACATTAGACTAATAATAAACATTAGAAGACTAATAAAAGACAATATTGAGTATAGATATTTATACACATGTATCCTTCATTGGCCCTGGTCCACCATTCCCAATTGCCCCAACCTTATAAATTCCTTGAACATGGGCTGGCAGTGAATAAATATCGTCCATTATTATATCGGGGGACTCAAAGAATATTTTTTAGGAAGGTAGAGTGCCTGTGCTTTTGAGACTCAAGAAACCTCAGCAGAAACCACACAGAAACACAGAATGTGAGAGTAGGAAGGGCCTCAGAGATCCCATTTTAGGGATCTGGACACCGTGACCAATAGCCCAGAGGTCTAGGTCCTTGTCCACAGCCTTAAACTCAGTGTAAGAGGCATCCTCAAACCCAGGCTTCTGTGTCTGACTGAGTGCTCCTTCTTAACAACAGTAACTTCAGATCTCTTGAAATACACCCAAATAGGCTGTGGTCATATACCCCCAAGAAAAGGCCACAACCAGACATGGCCAACCACAGACACAAGTCAAGCATGTAGTCATATATCCAATCACAGCATTTTACACAAATGTATGTATTCTATATAATCTATTTAAATGTTTCAATTATATACACTTAGGTAAATCTTATGCGTCAGGAAGGTGAGCTGTATTTTTACTCTGACTTGGTGAATTCCCAACACATCATTGCATAACTCTGAAAGTATGTATATGCATTACCCCCTTGCTACTTTAACTTCCCTGTGTTAAGAGAAGACAAAGAAAAAGAAAGTGGGTCATTTCACTTCATTGCAAGATGATGCTTATTGGGTTGTTGTATTTAAAACAGAACCTTCATTTTAATGAGTCTCTAATCCTGATAACCTTGTATACTTTTTAAATTTGTTCAGGATTATATTACACCAATTAAATCTTAAACTGGTACAGTACACTTTTAAAAGTATATTTGGTTCATATATCATCTCTTACCTATTTTTAGTTGCTGTGTTCTCACTCTGTCTTGATTTCAGAGAACTCAGATACAGTTGTATCATTTACCAAATCTCCAATAATCTGCATTTTGAGTGAACCCATCCATCACAGGAAATGCCCTTTCAAAATTGTATTGACTTGCAACTATCTGTACTAAGCTTTGTAAATCCTCACTAATATTTTTAATAAGTTTTAATTTTTTATGAACTGTTTTTAGTGGCCGTCTAGGATTTCAAATAATGTAGGGAGAACAAATGAGTTATGATGTGATTCTCAGGGCTAAGAAATGAACCAGATGCTTTTCAAGTTTCTCTCTATGGTGTGATCTCAAGCCAGATCATAAAAGCCTGAATCTTTTCAAAATGTTTCTGAAATTAAGAGCTCACATGATGGGCTGTACTTTTCCTATTGTAGCCCTCACCACACTTTACTGTACTGGCTTGATAATTGTTACTCTCTTGTAGGAGACTACAATCTATGACCTCAGGCCCACTTTTTACTGCTCTATCATTTGCATCTCTATCAAGCATATGTCCAGTATAAAACAAATTTTGTTGAATTAGTGAGGACTACTTTGACTAGTGGTAAGACTTCACCTATTTCGTTTGCATATTGGTTGGGACATAATGTTATTTGAATGGTACCATATTTACTAATGGAAAATAATAATAATACTTTGGGGTGCCTGGGTGGCTCAGTTGGTTGAGCACCCGACTCTTGATTTCAGCTCAGGTCATGATTTCAGGGTGGTGAGACTGAACCCCACGTCAGGCTCTGTGCTCAACAGGGAGTCTGCTTGAGGATTCTCTCTCTCCCTCTTCCTCTGCCACTCCCACCCCTCTCTATCTCTCTAAAATAAATAAATAAATCTTAAAAAGAAAGAAAATAATAATATTTTGTGTGCATTTTTTCAGACTTATTTTTTTTCTTTAAGATTTTATTTATTTATTTGAGAGAGAGAGAGAGAGAGAGAATGAGAGAGAGAGAGCACATGAGAGGGGGGAGGGTCAGAGGGAGAAGCAGACTCCCTGCTGAGCAGGGAGCCCGATGCGGGACTCGATCCCAGGACTCCAGGATCATGACCTGAGCCGAAGGCAGTCGCTTAACCAACTGAGCCACCCAGACGCCCCAGACTTATTTCTTGAGTTATCTAGAAGTGTCTGAAGCTATCTAGAGTGTCCAAAGGACAGAGTTAGCTAGCTCTACTATGAGGCAGATTGCTCAACAAAGCCTGCCTACGTAAGTTTCGAAGACCCTTTATGATACCAGGTGGCACATGCACTTCAGATTATATGCAAATCTATTCTATATATTCTATTTAAATTTATTTGTCTAAAAAATATTCATTACTATTTAATGTTAAGATTAATACCAGTACTGCATGTAATTTGCAAAAATGTATGGTAATTGGGGGAGCACTGCATTTTTTGTGACAAATACAAGTATGTGATTTTAAAAAAAAATTGAATGTTATTGTATAAGACCACCATCAAGATACATATAGAATGCCAAGAAAATGTGAAATGCTAAGTGGTGATGCACGAACACGTTTCCTCTTCATTGACGTAAATGCAGATGATGTAAACCATGCACTTTAAATCTGCATTTAAAATTCTAGAAATGCTAAGGAATGACAGATACAGAGAGGAACAGAATGGAATGGAGGAACCTACAGTACAGATGATATAGAAAGCCAATGAAAAAGTGAAATTTCCCAGTTCTCTGGGAAATTCCCCTAAATCAGTAGTGACAAGAGCTTGACTAGATTGTTAATGGGACAGCTTATTGGAAAATCGCTAGAGTGAGAGAAGCCAGCTGGAATATGGAGAGCCATGGAATCAGTAGCAACAATGGAAGCTAGAAGACTAGAGAACATTATCTCCAAGGAGTCATGGAAAATAATTGTTTATCTGGAATTGATTACTACCGAACCTTTAAAGAAGGACAAACTAGAGATTTTTGTAAACAACAATGGAGAGCATTTCACAGCAAATCTGCAGTAAATATGAAGTGATTTCAAAGGAAAGTCCAACACGCAAGGAGGAATAGCAATTAAATAAAATAGGAAATACCCGTGAGACAATTAGCCAACATTTACCATATGAAATAATCACATTTTATAATTGATGGATTAAAAATAAGAGAAATTAGTGTGGAACAACAAGAGACTCCAAGTTGAGAAATGACTAGTTAACATTAAAGCACTCTGGGTTCCTATACTTAGGAACAGTATAAAAAGATTACTTAGCTTTAGTATTTAAGTGAAATACATAGGTTACATTGTCTAAGAGAACAGCTAATAGAATAGAAACAATGTTTAAATAGCACAATGTGGAGGGGAAAAAAACTTGGATTTTAAATGAAGTGATTTAACTATTAAACATGCAAAATTATGATACAGACAGCAGAGGGCAGGGTATCCTTGATACTGTGTTGATAATTTCTTGAAATTGTAGAGCATGTCTGATGTTATCCCTGAAACCGTTATGTTTCTGTGTTGAGCCAGATATTAGAGATATTAGGTTTAAAAAAATACTGATGACACGATTTACTTTTTATTAAAAACAGAAATCTTGATATGACCTGCATAATATTAGGGCATAGCTTCTAGGCAAAGAAATGTACATATTATTAGTCTTTGGATTAAAGAAATCTATTGAATTTTGCTAATATATTTTGAGAGTCCTTCTCTTTTCCTTGAGAATAATTTTGAAGTTTCTTGGCCAAAGACGAGAAAGAAAAAAGTGCTTATAGAAAAGGATGGTGAGAGCCCCATTTCCCAGGTTAAAGATAACCCCTTAATAATGGCCAACATTATTTCTGGATGTGATTCTCTGGTTATATGTTTTCCTATCCTGTAAGAAACTTAAACATTCTTTAGGATTCTGAATTCCTCACAACATTTTTGTGATTTAGTGCAGATAAAAATTAGTTTTACATCCTGTTTTAATTGTGTTAATGTATAGGAAACATTGAAATGCTTCTTTCGGAATAAATGAGATGTTTTATCCTACTGCCATCTTTATATTATTATAATTAAAGTGTCAAGGTATAGCATGTAATTGGACTTTGGCGTTCTCTAATTAGTCACTTAGGATAGCCTAGGTTATCCTGTGGTAACAGGTGACCTAAAATACCGGTAACCAGTAGGAACAAAACTTTATTTTTCACTCATTCTCCATAGTCTCATGGGTTGGTCTAGTGCTGTTCCATGTTGTCTTCACTCTGGACCCCTGGTTGATGGAGCCCTGTCTTCTAGCACCAGAGTAAAGAGAAACTGGCAAATTATATTGGGTCTTAAATTTCTACTTGTAAGTCATACATGTCTCTTCTCACGTTTCACGAGTCATATGACAAAGTTTGACATCAGGAAGTGGGAGAGTATAATCCTTCCCAAGAGCTGAGCTGCAAATATTTAGAAAAAATAACACAATCTGTTACAGCGTCCTTAGGATATTAGAAATCTAGCTAAAATTTTAGTCAATCGGTTTGTGTAAACTACTTAAAACCAATAACTTGTGTTCTTCTAAATGTTCTTGTGATTTAGTCTTTATTTAGTCTTTGAGAAAACGTTTAGGAATCTAGTAAGTGGAATATTTAGAAATGGTGATTATTGATGGTAAGGAAAAAATTTTAAAGGTCCTGAAAACTGAAATTGTTAATAGGATTATGGGTTGCTTTCTTTTTCATGGTGATGGGCTGGTAAAGATTTGGAACTCTGGGTGTCTTCTTTACTATGTTCCTGGTGAAAGAAATTTTAGGTCCGTGAAAGATAGAAGGAAAAAAAACAAAGATATTTTTCTTTGCAAAAATAAATTGTAAGTCTTAGGAGACTACCTTAATGAAGACAGTGTTTTAAATCTACAAGGTAACTTTCTGAATTTTTACATATAAATTTCACAATAGCCCTGGTCAGTTAGCAGGTGATTATCAATGCCATTTTCCTATGAAAGATTCAGATTTAGAGAGAATGGCTCAAGGTCGGTTGACTGGGCCATAATAACTAAGATTGAGAGTTTAAATTTCTGACTCTTCTTTTTCCTATCTATAGATCATGTAACTTCTCAATTATTTTAGCAGTCTTACATAATCTTGATTCATTCTGTATTCGTGGATGCAGCTTTCGAGTAAATTCTGCTAAAGACCTTATTATTAAAAAATCAAATAACTGTCAGAGCTTGTTGATTATTTTTCAGTGCTACTTCATAACTACAGAAAAACTAAATATTGTTAAAATATCTTTTCCTTACAATTTTGAAATTTAAGCAATTTAAAATGAGTACAGCTATGTTTCCCAATATTGTTATACTTAGGAGACAAATTCACTCAGTGACAATAATTTTGAAATTAAGAAAAAAAATATTGAGGTCATAGAACTTGTTAAATATTTCTAAATTAGAAATGGGCCCCAAATCATCTCTTCCCCCCCCCCATTTTAAAAGGCCTAGTATTGCCCAGATTTCAGGCCTGCACATCTATCCTGACAAAATGTGGCTAAATCCCATTTTGTTTGGAAAGCTACCTACCTTGTTTATGCCTCCTGGGAATCCAACTCTTTTTGTCCACCAAATCACAGCAAGTGGCAATTCACGCCAAGTGGTCAGTTTCCTTTGAACAGGATTGTATAGAGAGCCAAAAGAATACTTGAGAAGGAGTGAACCCAGACTATGGAAGGAGAACCCCATTGATTTTATTTCCTCTATTGTATGACAGTTTAATTATGACAGGCACAGACTTAGTTTGAGTCTTGCTCTATGATCTCTAGGCCAAGGGTTGGCAAACCACAACCAGTGACCCACCACCTGTTTGGGTAACATGGCCACGTTCACTGGTTTGAGGACATGTTTTCACACTCTGCAGCAGAGTCGAATAGTTGTGCTGGACACCTTACGTCAGCAAATCCAGTATTTCCTCGCTAGCCCTTTAAGAAGTTTGTTGACCCCTGTTCTAGATGCACGATCTTGGCCAAGCTACCTAAATGTCTGTGCCTCACTTTTCTAATTATAAAATGTGAATAATCATCTTTACCAAATTGGGTTTATATGAGGATTAAATGAGTCACTCTGTATAAAAACTTGACATAGTGTTAGGATGGAGACGAAGTGCATCACAAAGACTGATAAAACCATAGTCATACCCAGAAAATATAAAATAACATGTATTTCCTCTCCACGTAGGAAAGAATTGGTAAAAACTCATGTCAGAGAATAAATCTCTGGTGTTTGGTGAAGGATCTGGATTCTTTTTGCGTTGTTTCATTTCTGCTCAGTCTCTTTTCTGTGTCCCATGTAATTCTAGCCTCCTGCAAGTCTTTTTCGGACTGTCACTTCTTGTAGCCAGCCCTTCTTTATTATTTGTGGAAAAATCTGCACGTCTACATCTGGAATTGCTCAAAGGTCACTGTAAGTATTGAGTCTTTATTAACGATTTGTTCCCTTCCAAAAAGCTTTCCAAAATGCCTGCAGCCAGGGTTAGAGCTCTGAGAGCTAGCTTCCTCTGTTTTCAGGGACTCACGGTTGTGCTCTTACTTGTCTTCTCAGTGGAGAAGAGAAAGGTTTTTTTCTGTTTGCTCTTAGGCAGGAAGACATCTCATGAATTAAAACAAGTCCTTTTTTGGGAAAAAGTAGTCCAGTCTGGTATGTTTATATATTCCTGATTGGGGCACATTAGGGGTTTTCTGTTTTATAACTGGAGGTCTAATATCAGACAAACTACAAAATATGTGAAAATATGTTTCTTCAGCTTTGCGATTTCCAATATTTCCTTAACCTACTGGTTTTCAGATTATAACTAAAAGATGCACAAATTCTAGGAAATTTAGCAAATATAGAAAACCGTAAGAGATAATTTAAAAATTTGCTCTAATCCTTTCCCTAAGTTGTGAAACTTCTTGACACACATTTATATTATACAATATTTTTATTCCTCTCTCTCTCTATATTATAATTTATATACTGATATGTCCTATCAGTGGTCTGCTTTATTGTATCTTGTATCTTGTTTTACTTGATATAATCCTATGTATAGCTTGCCATGTCATTAATTGAAACACAGTATTTTAGTCTGTGGAAATCCTGTAATTCATTTAAACACACTCATATTGGAAACTTTGGGACAGAGTAAATTGTTACAATTCTTCTAAAGGATAATTTATTAATATAATGCAAAATACTAAATTTAGGTACTCTTCAACATAGAAAATTGCATTTCTGTGAATTTACCCTAAGGGAATTGATAGGGCAAGCTCACTCAAATATGTGTACTGAAATGTTCATATTACAGTGGAAAATGGTGAATATAATTTTGCAGCCTCAATGTCCACCAGTAGAAGATGACATAAATAATTTATGGCACATACTTGCGTTGTGGAATGCAATGTGGTTAAAAGAGAAAGAACTCATTTTTACCTATGTACACTAAAATTGTTTATATTTTTAAGTGAAATAGAGCAAATTAAAGGAGAGTTTGTTTAGTAGATCTTAGTTTGGTAAATATATACATATACACCAATATAAAAATCTGGGAATGTATCCTTTCCAATATCAATAGTAGTTGTCTCTAAGTACTGGCATCATGGGTAACTGTTTCTTTTAAGTTCTTTCTTTGTGGCATTTGATCCTGATCCATGGTTACTTTTGTGAACAGGGAAGAAAGAAAGATAATTTCAAAAAGGAAAAAAAAAATATTAACTATGATACTCTTCACAAATCTATGTCAGTCTTTCACAATAGTTGAGAGTATATCAGAACTGAATTTTACTTTTTAGTGGAATCTTCATTTTTTTGTACCCACAAAACTTTGTAATTTGTAATTTATTCTACTTACAGTTCAAAGGTACTAGGAAAATATTTTTATGCAAAAATTGTTGGACTTATGGACCAATGGGGATATTAGGACTCCTCATATGGGATGGACAGTCCTATGGCTAGAAGTACATGCTTCTTCCTTTTGCTTGATATGATTTCTCCAGAAGTTTCTCAGTCCATGGGTTGAAGGAAGGTGATAAGGGGGAGACTGAGTAGGAGACCTCATATTCCCATTGTTAAGAACTCCTAGTACCAGGAGAGACGTTGTATGACTTTTCCCACTTCTTACCTATTTTTATTCTCCAGGTAAATAATGGGGCTAGGAAAGTGCATATATATTACTAAAATAAATCATTATTATGGCCCCAAGAAGTATTTATTGTCTCATTCCCGATTCATCTCTAAATAGCTTTTGGACTAATTCAAGTTCTAAAATTCAAACTAAATCCCATGCATCCTTGGTAAGAATTCCAAATTCTAGTTCTATGTTTTTGGACATGTGCATGTGTCTATATGTGTGTATATGTGTGTGTGCATAAAATATATGTCTGTGTCTATACATACACATATATATACATTTGATCTTCAGAAATGTTGTGAAGCTTATGTCAATATGCTCTCCCTGCTTCTAGTCACGTATCATGGTATTTCATAATATTTTAGGGAAAAATAGATGTCATTGTTTTCCTTTGCATTCCTCTTATTACTAGTATGGTTGAACATTGTTTTGCTTTGACTAGTTTACTTTACAATTTTGTTACAATTCTTGGCCCTTTCCTCTGTTAGAGCAGGAGTCGGCAGACTATGGGCTGCAGACCCATTCAGCCCCAATCTAGTTTTGTAAATAAAGTTTCACCAAGACACAAGCAGGCCCATCATTTATGTAGCCTATCATCTGTGTTTTTTTTCTTGCTACAGCAGCAGGGGTGAGTAGCTATGACAGAGATTGTATGGCCATCAAAGCCTAAAATATTTACTCTCTGATTTTTTACAGGAAGAGTGTAAGGGCTCCTCCTCATGTTTTAGAGGTCTAGTTTTTAGGACCCGCTTTTATCAATTTGAACAAGCTATTTATTTGGCAAGGATTTTAACTCTTGTTTGAAATATTTCTTGCAAATATTTTATTTCAAGTGACTTTCTTGCCTGATCAGGCCCTCAGATTTCCTCTTCTAAGGGATTCCTCTTCCCCCCTTCCCTCAGCCTCCCTGAGCCTGGGGTGCTGAATGACACATGCAGCGTTCATTAACTTAGAAGGGCTAATAGGCTATTGTCCTTTTTATGATGATTGTGGGTGGGCCCATTTTTTATCTGGCTTGTCACTTTCTCACCAGAATGTTCACAACCCTTCTTCTTGACCTAGATGTTAAGAAATATAATTTCTGAGAATCATTTAGGATCCTTCTATTTGTAACAAACCTTGATATCCTAGCTATGATAAAGTTTGATGCCATAATGCATTGTTTTATATGGACTCCTGGCTTTATTAAAAATAATTCCTTGGGGCGCCTAGGTGGCACAGTTGGTTAAGCAGCCGACTCTTGGTTTGGACTCAGGTCGTGATCTCAGAATCATGAGATGGAGCCCCATGTCAGGCTCTGTGCTCAGTAAGGAGTCTGCTTAGGATTCCCTCTCTCTTCCTTTCCCTCTACTCCTCCCCCTGCTCTCTTTTTCTCTCTCTCTCTCTCTCAAATAAATAAATAAATCTTAAAAAAGAATCCCTTATGTTTTATAACACTCTAAATCTTTCCTGAATGGTTTCACTCTTTTTTTTTTTACATGGTTTCATTCTTTCTCCTTTTTATTCATTTTTTTCCTCCATTTTTTCTGCTCCACTTATTATTTCCTGCTAGTGACAGCTTTTGTTCAATCTGTTTTCCGGGTTGTATCATTAGTTCTGAGGGAGTCTTTTATTTTATTTTATTTTTTAAATTAAGAGCCAATTAGATTGTTACGTGGCTTTTTAAAATACCTATTAGTCCCTAGGTATTTTTATACCTGAGGAAATGGATCAAACTCGTGCTTCCCAATTATACATAGGATATGATCCGATACTTTGACAAATATTTCTCCATCATGGTGATCAAATAATGTTACTGTGGCTTCTTTGTGTTTCCATATTATCTGAACATTAAACATACAAAAAGAGAGAAATAACTATACTCCACAACATTCAGTTTTCCTCTCCTTCCCTTCCGCCTCCATGTATATTTCCATCTCCCTTGTCTTTAGGGCAGGGTCATGTGTCTAACTGTGGTCTGTGGCTATGAGAGGAAGTGACATGTGTCACTTCAAGTCTGAGATATTTAAGCATGATTTTGAGTTCCTCTTGACCTGACAACATTGGGAGCCACAGGTTGAGATGGCAGAGCTATAGACAGTGAGGCCACTGATAGCCTGGTTCCCTGAGTGACTCTATGGAGGAGAGTTTCCGCATAACTTATACATTTACCTGAACAAGAAATTGACCTGTGTTATGATAAGCCATTTAGATTCTGTGGCTGATTTGTTATAATTATATAACCTCAACCATTCTCATCAACACGGAAATTAGTATTAGACATGGGGCTCTACTATAATTAAATACCTGGTATGTTCCTGAAAGGCAGTGGACAGACAGTGAGAAAAATGATTCTGGAGGAGACAAAGAAGAAAATGTATGTCATAGAGTGGGAAAACATTTGGTGAAACTACTGTAGGTCAGAACTTGGAAGGCAGATCCTGTGCTTAGGTAAATTTAGCTCCTGAGTAAGAGGTAAAAACAAAACCAGAGTAGTGTCTGCTGCCATTGGTTATACATGGCAAGGTATTACAAAAGTAAAGGTGAATTCAGGAAAGAACTGGCTGATTCACATGCAGGATTGAGAAGAATATGGATTCCTACAGTATTTGAAAAGCCAACTGCTTCTAGACCCAAACAGAACACAAAGAAAGTTTACGTTCAACAAAACCTTTCTGCTGAGGACAGTACTTAAGGCAGAGAAAGTTTTAAATGTGAGGTCTTCCTATCTGTTATTACAGATAAGCTTTAGGTAGCCACCATCAAATTGGCAGGAAAAGACAGGGGGTCAAGAAAACAAAGAACTACTGGAGATTTGAGAACTAGATATTTTATTTATTTTATTTTATTTATTTATTTTTAAAGATTTTATTTATTTATTCATGAGAGACAGAGAGAGGCAGAAGCAGAGGGAGAAGCAGGCTTCCCGCTGAGCAGGGATCCCAATGTGGGGCTCGATCCCAGGACTCTGGGATCATGACCTGAGCCGAAGGCAGACGCTTAACGACTGAGCCACCCAGGCACCCCGAGAACTAGATATTTTATTTTTATTTATTTATTTTTAAAGATTTATTTATTTGACAGAGACATAGCTAGAGAGGGAACGCAAGCAGGGGCAGTGGGAGAGGGAGAAGCAGGCTTCCCACTGAGCAGGGAGCGGATGTGGGGCTCGATCCCAGGATCCTGGGATCATGACCTGAGCTGAAGGCAGATGCTTAACCAACTGAGCCACCCAGGCGCCCTGAGAACTAGGTATTTTAAAGCTTGGGTGTGGTTACTACACGTGGAAATGACTGGAAACAAATGGAGAAGAAGCCTCTTAAGTATTTGAGAGAAATGTACTGCTAAAGAAATCACGAGCCTGGACGAATGACACCTTTGTATGAAGCTGAAAATGGCCTCTGTGTACACAACCTCATGTGAGCAAGGAGGCCAAGGAAGCCCTGAGGACACTTATTTTCACATACAGTCAGAGAAGGGAATGGGACTAACAAAGAACTTGTCGTAGGGTGGAGACTCAAGTCACACACCGGTAGGGAGCCCTCCCTGTGTGCTCAGCAGGACCTTGAGCTTCTGATTGTGTCCCATTTGTCTTCTTTCTAAAAGTGAGTGTATTATTGTAATTATCCTGACCCGGTCACACCTCTGTGGATTGAGTGCGTGCGTGTGTATGCTTTCATGTGTGTATGTGTGTAGGAGCAGGTAATTTGGCTTTTATAGTCATAGATCTCCAAGCCAAGAGAAGCCACATAGGAGCTTGAACTTTATCTAGATGGTCTGGACTGGATGGACTGCAGGCTGTCTCCTTGGGGAGCTGCTGAGCATGTGTTATGTGTGGGAAGAAGAGGGAACTGAATATTTAGTGAATTGAAGGTGATAGAGATTACTAGTCCCTACCATAATTGATTGTTTTCCCTGTGCTTGATAATTTCCCAACATCCCTTGGAGTTTATGCCAATGAGCTGTGAACAGAAAGGATGTGCTTTTCCTAAGAGTGGCTGAGTTCTCTCAGCTCTTTCTCCCCTTGCTTTGGCAAATGCTGAAGCCCTGGGTAAGATCAGTCTACTCAGGTCAGACTTACACTGTGTGCAAGGAGAGAACTTTGTGCTAAGCCATTGAGATCTGGAGTTAATCTTTTTTTTTTTTTTTTTTTTTTTTTTTTTAAATCAATTTGACAAAGGTTTTCTAGCTGGAAAACTTACCTGGGGTTGTTTCCCCTAAACATTGGTGTAGATCACTTAATTAAGAAAGTAAAAGCTGCCCAGAACAAAAAACTATCTAATATAGTTTTGAGCTGAGAGAAAGCTAAAAGCTCCCATGCAGCAAATTCTGACCCCCCCAACTGGATTTCATGCCCCTGACAATTGTTCCTAAATCATGGGAGGTCAATTATTTGATTCTAAATGCATCCAATTTTTAACATTTTAGCCACCCTAGAAGACTAATTAATACTGTATGTCTTTTCTTTTTAGTACAAGGTATTGGTTTCCACCTATAATTATGGACAGGTAGAAAGCTACCTAGCACGTGACTTAATTAGGCTGGTCTCATTTTCTAAGTTAATTTATTTTTACTTAAGGACACCAGAGTAATTTGTTAAATATTTTATAAGAATCTGAACGAGCAGCCGTGTTTACATTAGGGAAATAAAGCATTCGCTTATTAAAAAGGTTCAAAGGACATAAATCTGCTGTTTACGCCAACAGAAATTGTGTGCAGGTTTAATGTGTGATGAGGAGTCAAGAACCTGGTACGTGAGACTGCACCAGAACATTTATTTTTCCGCTTAATTCTTGGTACAAAGTTTTAACAAAAGGAAATGAGAAGACTAAGCATAGATGGTGTGCATAAAGGGGAACTTGGGAAACTGAAGCAGTTTTAAAGAACAATGAGAAACAAATTCAATGGGTAAAACTCAACTTGAATGGGCTTCTTAGGAAATACACAGACATATCACTTTCATTTACATAAATTCTCATTTCTCAATGTTATATGTAACAATGTAGCGATGGTCAAATTTCCATATTAGGGAGTTAAAATGTGCACATGAAATTGCCTGAATAAGAATTTCCCCAAGGTTTTTAAGTTTCATTTGCTATTATGGAGTCTTCTTTTCTTGCTTAAACTCAGCTCTTACTTTAGAGTCCATCTTTCATCTCACTCAAGCAGACTCAGATCTATTCAACCTGCCCACAAATATAAGACAGATGGAAATAAATAACCCACTAGAAAATCCACTTGACGTGAGTAGTGCAGTTTACGTCTTAAAGGACTGGAAATGGGTCTGACTTTGAAGTCAATGAAGGAATGTCTGACACTTAGAGAAAATACATCTTTTTTTCCCCCCTCCCTATTGAGCCAGAGATTGCTGGCCTTCAAGCTCCATGTAACAGTGAGGTCTCTGATGCTGCATTTGCAAGGTTGAGGTTTCTAAGAAAACAATGTTTACTACAATTGGGTAATATGGCTCTCTTCTGGTCAGAAAGGCTCTCTAAAGTGTACCTCACATGGGAGAAAGAAGTGAGTATTATTCATTTTTAGGAGTAGGTTCGTATTGCTGTTCTACAATCTGAATTTATAAATGGCTTTCAAAACCCAATATCTGTGCTAATAGTGATTATAGTAACAGATCAAATACAGTATTTTTTTATTCCACAAATTACATTAATTGCAGGTCATTTGTATGTATTTCCTAGTGAGGTAGAATGGGATCCCACAAATTCCCAATGTAATAAATTACATTAAGCATAACTCTTTGTTGAGATGATTTAAATGGATTTCCTTGCTATTGTAATAAATAAGGCTTAGTGATCCACAGTCTTTAAATTATGGAAAACAAAAGTCAAATTATATTGGAATTTGGGACAAATATTCCACCAAAATTTTTTACTCTAAATCTTAAAACAGTATTTCAAAAATGATAAGGATAACTAGTGAGCCTACTAAAGAAACTCCACTGAGCTAACTTTAGGTGACAAAAAGTTAAAGGTTTAAGTAGTCAGATACCTAGAGTAGTAAATTTTTAAGATACTGGTATTAGCCTTTCTTAGATTCATCATTTGAGCATTTTTAGGCAGATAATTTCCCTGCATTTGTACGTGTTTAATGAGGAACATATCTCTATTTTTAGAAAGCTTGAGATAGTTTCACTTTGAGGGCTATTTTATCCATGCTCCAAAACAAAATAGAGCCTCTTAACTGATCAATTTGAATATTGCAAGCATGAATACAAATTAAAACTTTTCTCTCAACCAAATCTTTGTTTAACAAAAAATAAGCAAAAGGAGCATGCTTATTTAGAAACACTATTTATTTAGAAACACTATCAAAATTAAAACAAGGGAACAAAATGCCAGCTATGCCTTGCACTGTAAGCAATTTCTAGAACAATTCATGGAAAAAAGGATCTGGTTTAATAGATTACTTGAGAGGTTCAGAATATATGCCTTATGAATTTTTATGTATTTACATGAATGAGAAATGGTAAAAAATTGAAATACTTTTTTAAAAGATGTTTTTTACCTTAAAACTCTACACCGGTGAGGCACCTGGGTGGCTCCATCAGTTAAGCATCTGCCTTCCGTGCAGGTCATGATCCTGGGGCCCTGGGATCAAGCTAGGCATTGGGCTCCCTGCTCAGTGGGGAGTCTGCTTCTCCCTCTCCCTCTGCCCCTCCTCCGGCTTGTGCACTCTCCCTCTCTCTCAAATAAATAAATAAAATCTAAAAAACAAAAACAAACAAAAAAAACGAAACCTCTACACCTGTAATTTACTTAACTCTCCTGCAGTCTGTCCTTCCTGCCCTTAGATAGTGATGTGAGCTCATTGTTCATGCTGTTGGAACATTTTAAAAAATATATTTTAGATTGCTTTAGGAACTCATTTAGAAGAATTTCTTCATATGCTCAAAACCAAGTACAGGACTCTAGTATATATTTAAGAGACAGTGGGATTTTCATAAAAATAACTTAAGAATCAGTAAACAATAAATGGGAAGAAAACATTAGAGACATTTCCATTACTTAATAAAGAGAAGTTCATGTCACTGAAGGCCATTAAAGATATTTAGGTTGAACATTGAAGAAATATTTTTGATTATGAAATAGATCATGAACAGAGTAGTCTTTCTCTCTCTTTTGTGATAGGGATATTAGTAGAGATAGTGGAAGTATTTGGGGTAATAACATCTATTGAGCACTTACTGTATACTAAGCACTATGCTCAATGCTTTATAATAATTCACGTTTAATTCAGTCCTTGCTACAAATCTGGAAGCTTGTTTTATCCTCAAGTTATGCATGAGGAACTGAGGTTTAGAGAAGTTTACTTGTCCAAGAGTTATGGAATTGAGACCAGATCAGCCAAGCCAGTGAAAGTTATTAAATTCTCTGGGTCTTAGATTTTTCCTATGTAGAATGAAGATAATAAGGCCCATCTCTTATGAGGTTTGTAGTAGAAAATGATGTAACATGGGTGTGTCTGGGTGGCTCAGTGGGTTAAGCTGCCTTTGGCTCAGGTCGTGATCCCAGGGTCCTGAGACAGAGCCCCACGTGGGGCTCCCCACTCAGCGGGGAGTCTGCTTCTCCTTCTCCCTCTGCTGCTCCCTCTGCTTGTGCTCTCTTTCTCTCAATCTCTCTCTCAAATAAATAAAGTCTTTAAAAAATTGTTAAAAGAGAAAATTAGGTAACCTATATTAAAGGATGTTCAGTGAATGTTTAAGGAACATTATTTATCCTCCTTCATCAACTGTGCACATATGGCTAAGACTTTGTCATGGATCACACTGCATTTAAATTACATGTATATCTTGTTATTAAACTATGAGGTCCAGGAGGAGTTGCTGGAAACCTGTTTTAGTCCTTCCATGTCTCCTTATCTTGTACCAAGTACACACTCCAGGACATAGGAAGCATGCAATGTATGTTGCCTCAACAAAAAATGAGTAGGGGACAGGACAAGGGAGCACAACCATCTACTGCTGGTTGGAAACCAGTTGGACAATATGGTTCAGATTTTAAAATGTGCTTATTCTTCGGCTCAGCAATTTCACTCCTAAAAATGTATCCTAAGGAAGTAATGAGATTTGTGTATCAAGATGTATTTTCAACTATCATCAACACAACCTTGTCTTCAATAGGAAAAAATTAGAAACATCCTAATTGCCAATTTAAAAATTGTGCAACAGGTATACAATGGAATAGTGTGTAGTTATTAAAAGTGATCTATAAAAACACTTATTAGAGGCAAAAGAATCTCATGACATATTTGTTGACAAGTGTAAAATGCTGCTTATGCAACTGTATGATCTTTCTATAACACACACACACACACTCATGCACGCATGCACACATACATACTATAAAGCTGTATAAATAAAAGAATGAATAATGGTTATATCTGGGTAAAGGATCACAGGCTATCTTTATTTCCCCATGCTTTGCTTTATTCCTGTGAATTATTTTGTAGAAAGCATATTTTTTATATTTGAGAAACAATAACTTTATTTTAAGAAATGAATGACATCATCAATGCCTGGATTTTTGACATAGGACCTCAGCAGTAGGTTTTTAAAACCACATCTTAAAAGAGTTGTTTGGTATTCTGAAATTATTACAAACAAATGCATTTGCGGCGAGTGGCTGCTTTTTTTATAAAAGCTTTTGTAAATAAGTAAACATAGGAACCTTTTAGTAGTTTCTCAGCTTGCTTCTATTCTACTCTTCACGCTTACATGAGGTCAGAGATACGGAACTTTGAATCACGGAGATAGGGGATTTATTAGGGTGGTTTAATGAGGGGGAAAGCCACAGGATATGTTTGGAAATTTCTCTGTTGGATAAAATGATAGAATCCCAAAGCACTTTATTCTGACTTTTTTAAGATATGAGTACACATTAATATTAAATGGACAGATTTATTTCTGACTATTTTGGAGGAATATTGATAATGGAACACTTGGTTCTAATCAGGTTGGCTGTCAGCCCACTGTAGGAAGAGTTGTTTTATAAAAAGTCAAAAAAAACCAAAACCAAAAACACTTCCATGTCCCATCTGTGGAGAGAGTGAAGGCTTGACAACTGTTGTTTGTCACAGTGGACAGAGTGAGATGCAGAAAGACCAAGAAGAGAAGCAGTAAATAGGGAAAATTGTGCATATGATATATATGAGTAAGTGTGATTCCAGAGATCAAAAGTGAGATCAAAATATGGGATTTCAGGAAAACTAGCCTCTTGGGGTAGCTGTGTTAAAATTTTTAAACATTCATTTTTAATTTGTAGAGTTTTAAGTGATCACAAATATGTCTCCAGTGGCAAAGATTGGGATAAAACTGAACACGATTGCCCTGTCCCTTGTCCTTAAAGGGAATTTCTTTCCTAGCTTATTATTGCCTATTATGATCTTTGCAGTTGAGCCTTCCAAGATGAAGTGAAGCAATCTGAACACAGAGTAACTGTGAATATGGCTTGGAAGAATTTTGCAACTATGGTGGTTATCATCTGCATAATTCCATTTTTGTTGTCAAAGACTATAACTGCAGTTTTTATAAAACTTATTTTTCTCATGAAGGTACTTTCCATATGAAGAATAAAAAAACTTATTTTTGGTTATTAGACCTGTGGGATCCTGCACTGGAGACCACCAGGTCTCTTTTCTTATGCAAAATAAGTGGGATTTAGCCTACAGTAGGGTCTGGGATTATTCAGCTCCTCCAAAAGTAACTCCTGACTTTGATTTTGCAAAACACATTAATATTAATTTTGTTGCTTGAACATTTGCTTTTCATATAACAGAATCCACATGCTTGGTTAAGGCCAACATATGCTGTTTATTATGCAGGTTTATCTGTTCCTGATGATATAGCACATAAATCAAATCTAAATTAAACCAACACCACTTCTCCCCTGTGCCATGATATTTGGGGATGAGATTGTTTGCTAAGGAATCATGTGGAAGAATAACATACTTTTGCTTATTGGACGTGACACAGTATATTAAACTCCTTTGTGAGATATTCCAATTGCGCTCAATAGCAACCCCATTACCAATAAGGAACTTCAAATATTTCCATCATAAGTCCTCTTGTTTACAGGGTTATTTAGCTTAGCTTTTGAAATCTTTCTAGTAGTTGCATATAAGTTTAGAAGCAACATGGAATTTAAAAAACATTAAATTGGCTTAGTGAGACTAAGGTTTTTTGTTGTTGTTCGGTTGGTTTTAAAATCTGGGATGGAGGATAGAGCATTCATAAAATACATGTTTAAAAAGGCTTGGGGGGCATCTTTACTCTTTTTGTCTTTAATGGAATAAAATGTTGGTTACAACAACATTCAGAGAGATGTTGGGGTGTTTCTTATGTGAAAATGGTCTATAATTCCAGGACTGATGGAATATGGGGAGACATCTTTGTTAGCAGTTTCTTAAATTGTCTTTATAACCAAACCATTTATTTTTATATTTAGTTGTACTGAAGTAAAATTTTTGTGACAATTTCTCATGTTTCCATATCCTTTCTGCAATGTGGAAATATTTATCGAGTTCATAAATGCAGTATACTCCTCACTGGAGATCACAGGCCCAATCTCAAGACTCTCAAATGCCCATCTGAAAGACATACTGGCAAACCAGCTTGCCAGACAAACCAGCATATTTAAGGCTTAGTTCCAATATCACCTTCTGCAAGCAGCTTTGCTCTATTCTTTTTGCTTATTTGTGCATTTGTTTGCTTTTTCTTTCCAGAGCTGAAAATTCTCTTCCCTGTCAATTTTCCTAATAGGTTTTGTCTTTATAGATTGGTTGCAAGGAATAGATGCATTCACGTTACCTAAAAGTACAGGGAGATTCTTATGAGTCCTTCTAGCCTGCAAATTGAATATTTTCGGGAATAGAACAGGCATGCTGGTTCCTGCTCCGGCTTGCTCTGGGCTCCAGGGTTTCTCAGCTTGGCATTTCTGTTTTTCTCTCCCCTGACTAGCATGGCCTTGGTGAACTATAGCTCAGCTCCTTTACATCATGCTCTGGTACTATCCCTACTGCTGGGTTTCTTGCTTCTAATTCCCAATATAAGACCGATCAGTCACTTTCCTTCCTTCAAGAGGTGTGCAAGCCCATGGAGTGCCTCTCTACAGTTGTCATCTCTGGCCCTTGGGTCAGCATTTCTGATTAGGGAAACGAGACCATATGCATATGTCTGTGAATATTACTCTGTGAAGACCTAATGAGTGGAAGGTGGATATTTTGTTTATATACAAACAGATATGTTTATTTTATTTGTATTTTGTGTAGACCTACAAACAAGAGTGTCTGAGATCTGTTTCTCCTAAAGATTGTCTCAGTAAACTGGAGAAAAGAGCATAATGGTTAATCAAAATGGACTTCACATTGGGGCTAAGATGTTGTCTTCTCTTCTTTGAAACAGGAATAAAAATATTTCTACCTGAATAATTGGCAAGAGACTTAATATATCAGAAGGCTTTATGTTATTAAAACATGGAGAATGGAATCAATGAATTTTGCTAAGTCCTTATCACATCTGACCTCTTTGTATTTGATGGTGTTGACCACTCTTCTCTTCTTGACCCTTTTTTCTTCCTTTTTACCTCTATTTCTTCTCAGATTCCCCTGTTGGATTTTTTCCCCCCATTCTCCAAGTATTTGTATCATCCAGGCTGTTGTTCTTGGACATGTTCTTCATAATACAGCCACCCTAACCAACATCATTCTTTGTCATGGGATCATCAGTCAGCTATAATCATGAAATCTGTGTTTCCATCCTCAACCTGTTCACCAAGTTCCAATTTACAGGACATTTCCAGCTGGCTACCTACAGGCATATGCAGTCCTGCCTTCCCAGATCGAACTCTGTCTCCACCCCTTGCCCCTGACACTACTTTGATTTTTTTGTATCTCTTATGTCAGCTGACATTTCCAACTAGCCACTCAAGGAGAAAGAGGGGATAATTTTCTCCTTTTCTCTTTTAGCTCTAAGCCTGAATCAGTCATCATCTTGTCAAGTCTTTTTACTATTATCCTAGTATAGAACTTCATCATATCTCACATAACTCTTTCCCCTGATTTGAGGATCATTCTCTTGATTCTACCAGCCTGTTGCTTCCAGAATGAGTTTATGAGACTATAAATATGGTATGCTACTCCTCTGCTTAAAATGTTTCAGTGGCTTCCCAATGCCTATGGAATCAAACTCACGCTCATTTTCTATGGGGCGTTGAAGATTTTCAGTGGTCAGACCGCTCCTCTCACCTTTGTTCTTACCCTTCTTCTTCACATATTCTTTCCAGCATCTGTGCCTGATATAAACACATAAAGTATGATCTGGATTGTGTAGAGGATTAAATGAAATACAGTCTTTCACCATTCTAATGAAGATCGCAAAATAAATTCCCACTTTACCAATTTTATTTTAATCACCTATGAACTATGTTGAACTTTTTACTTCTGCTAAAGCACATAGGAGTATTTTTATGAAAGATTGCCATAATATCTGGCTTATCAAATAGAAGGGACAAAATATACTTTTCATTTTGAATTGATTAAATGACAAAGAAAATTTAGTTGTGCTATGATCTATGAAATATATAGGAGGTGTAAACTGGGTAACTTGAATCATGTAATATTTTAACAATTTACATGTAGTCCTGTTATCTATGAATTGACATTTTAAAGGTTTTCTATTAAAAGAAAGAAAGCACCATATGTTTAAAAAACTAAATGTAATCCAGCATTTCAGTTTGCTTCTGCTGAGTTCAGAGGCTATTTGAGAACCTAATTTACTGACTTATGATATGGTCTGTAAGAAGAATCTGTAGAAAAAATGGGGTTGGAATAGAAAAATAGTTGTGGTCTTAAGTGTGTAGGGATTTGAATTATGTATTTTGTGGGAAAGGTCAGAAATTGAATTTAAACTATTTGCAAATGCCTTTGTTCTATTTCTATTGTATCATCAAAATATGGTTTTTCTTTTCTGTTCTATAAGTCTTCTGTAGGTAGCTGGATGAAGTGATTATTAAAATTTATGAAATTAATTTTCAGGTGTTTTTCCTATTCATTATCTTGTTCTTTACATAATTGATAAACTTGAGATGATTAGTGTTCTTCTAAAGTAAACATTTCATAGCAAACAAAAAATTCGTCCTTGAAGCATAAGACAATCACTAAAATTGTTACTGTGAAAAAAGGTCAATATTTCAATCTTGTTTATTTCAGCGGATATAAAAATGAATTGGCCAGATTTTCATTTAGAAATAGTATAATTTATCAAGTTAACTATGTAAAAACCTTAAAAAAGTTAAACAACTAAAGATGCTCCATTTATCTGATAAAATATGTCTGTCTATAAAGGTCTATCTGATAAAACATGAATCATTGTAAGACTGGATATAATCAAAACATCAAGTAGGAATGGAAACAGCGTTCTTTCTCTTGTTGGCTTGTTTTTTTATTTTATATATCTCCTTTTTCCATCATGATGTATATTTTAAGTCTCGTTGCTCTTAGCTATTTTTATTTCCTGTGAAGATTTTTAGTTTGTTGTGTGTTATCTCTGAATTCTGAAGAGTTTTATTATTTTCCTGTCACTCTCCCTTAAGTGGTTTTTCCCATAAATAAAATATATTCCGGGTAATAAAATGCAAACAACTCTTTCTAATACAGTGCCTCAGGGGGATATATTACTCTATGCAATGTCAAAATTTGGTCAAGTCCATTCCAAAGGCCTAAACAGCAAACTAGGTAGAAATATAGAAGATATATATGCACTTCAGTAATTCCCAACTATATTATGGTTTTGTGCTATGTGTATTCATCTCCATTGCTGCCGAAACAAATTACCACAAACCCCAGTCTGATTCTAATGTTCTTAATGACATGTCACACTGTTGGAGAGGCCATGGGTTAGCATAGACTAGTTTGTCCAAATAACTATAGTTGTCTGGACTTGCAGGGCATCAAGATCAATGCCATATATAAAAAAAAGTACTGTCCAGTTGAGAAATAAGAGCTGTCAGTTTCTGGTCTGGGGACTAACAGAGAAACCAATGATGGATGACTGACTATAAAGATAACATAATGATTATTTCATCCCAGTCTAGAGCTTAATGTTTGTAGTTAACTATTTCTAGGACTACCTAAGAGCACCAGACAACTTTCTTCTGAATGAGAAAGTTTCCTAGGAAGAGGTGCTTACCTCTTCATATCCTAAACTTTAATTTAATCAAGCCAAGGAGTGAACGAGCTGTCTCAATAAGACCCAGTGTTTAGGAAACGAACATTCAATCCTCAATCTTCAAATCATAGAAGTTAAATGCTAGAAAGGACCTTGGAAGACCATTTTCTCCATCATCCTAAACATCTGCAGAACATGTAGACTAGTGAAGGAAAAAAAAACAAACACTTGCTCAGGGTCTACATGTGCATTGTAATGGGCACAGAACAGCAAAACTACAGCTCTATTCCTCACCTTTTACAACGTCAAAAGTTCCTAATTTGTTGACTGTGACTGTTGACTTATGCCCCATCTTGCCCTATGTCTATCCCCATGTTCTCTCTGGTTATTCCGGGATCGTTATAGGTTTGGAGTTCCAGGTGGTCTGGGTCACTTCCTGCTTGGCAAAGAAATAAAAGACCTCTCTCCCCACTCTGAAGTGTCATGTTACTTTCCATGTATCATCTTTAAAATAGCTTCTAGAAGAATAAGATGAGGGGATTTTATCCTTTAGTCATTTTATGTCCAATATCCTGGAGGCTACCCATGCTCAATACAGAGAAATATGAAATTTGGGAAAATAAACCAATTGAAAAAACCCATAGTCTTGTTCCCCAAACACTTTTACTGTGCACATTTTGAAATATTTCCTTTCAAGGTATAATCCTATTACTTTCATGCATCTCTAGTTTGTTTTTCGACTTTACAAATATTTATTTTTGATATTTTTAATATTATCTGCATCATATTCCACAAAGTAAACTTTTCATAACATATGTGTGCATTTTTTTGCAAAGAGTTGGAAATAGTGTTTCCCCTAATTTTACTTCTATAATTATCTTTATGCATGGAGTACTGCCAGCTTTCATACTTAGGATAATTCCTTAGAAGATATTGTCAGAATATAAATGGTAGTTCGCAGAATTGGCCACGGTTCTCCACACCTTGCGTACCCAGGCCCTTTTGCCGTGTCATTTTGCAGCTTCTCCCATCAAGAAGTAAAATCTCTTCCCCTACCACCTGAGTCAGAACTTGTGACTTCCTTTGACCAATAAAATACAGCAGAAGTGACAACTGTGTCTGTTCCATGCCCAGGTCTTAAGAGGCCTTGCAGTTTCTGTCCTGATTCTTGGAATCCTAGCTGCTGCTATTCAACCAGCAGCTGATCAATGAATGGCACATAACTCATCGGCCCTCGTTGCTCTAGCCAATTGTCTAGAAGCAGCACAACCTCCCTGCATGGTAGCCGAGGCTGATGCCCAAATGAGTCCAGCATGACCAGAACTACCCAGTTAAAAGAAGAATCGGTGGCTGTCACTTTCCGTGTTAGTTTAGAGGTGGTATCTCATAGCAAATCGAATGCAAACAGATGTATACAATCTGTTTGCCCAGAAAGAATGAACATTTTTCAGCCTTGTAATTCATATTGATAAGTTGTTTCCAGAACCTTTGTAACAATTTGCTACCCTTTCCCGCCAGGGTTATCACTACTGTAGGTATTTTCTGACTTGAGGAAAGATATTTGGTGTTTTGTTTTCATTTTTAAGTGCATCATTTTCAAAGTTATTTTTTTCCTCATTCTGATGATACCATGACCACTTTAGATGTCATTTTGTTGAAACAAATCATATTTCAGGGTAAGCTTTTTCCCAAATTATTTTCCTAGAATTTCGGTATTTGTCAGGTTTATTTCCTCCCAAGAGGTCTAAAAATGCAGCATGAATGTGGATTTCCATTTGCCACATAATAGTTTTTGAAAGTCTCTTTCCAATATTTTTAATTCAGTAATTATCAAATTTATAAAATTTAAGTTGGTTATATTGAGGTTTCTACCGCCCTCATATGACCTCGTTGGATGTTGATCTCGGTGATTACGACTACTCTAAGTTGTTAAAAATCATGTGATCCTTCTTGACTCACAATAGGAAGCAAGAAGGTGAGATACTCATATTCAAATTAGAATATTTGCTTCTGGATCAAGTAGATGTGCAGAAAATGTAGGCAAAGTATTGACCATTTTACTTGTGAGACTTTGAAGTGTTGCCATCACTCAGTGCTTTGTTGTTGCTCCCAGAATTAAAGCACAAATTGCATTGCTTATGTTGCTTTTGGCTGTAGGTTAGAGAAAACCCACTCAAGCAGCACTAAATTCTGAGGCTCATTAGTTGGGCCGATGTTTAGCCAATTCTTACTAGGATAGCTATACTAGTTTCTTAAGACTTGGAATACTTTTTCATTGATTGCTAAAGAGCATAATAGTAATGGCAATAAGTAGTAAAATTAATTAACGAAAAGAAATTAGTATATGAAACTTGTAGGTACTCTCTATGGCCGTATGCTCTCTCAGTGGCATACAACAATATAAATTTTTTTGGCTTATGATTTTTGCATGATTTAGAGGATCTCATCTGAGCTCAGCTGATCTCTGCTGGGTTTGTTCCCATGGCTGATGTCAGCTACATGTCAGCTGGCTTCTTTCTGATCTTGCCTGGCCTTGCTCATATCTCTTGTGATGGCCCTAGCCTGGATAAATAGAATGACTCAGCTCTGTTCCCCACAGGTGTCATCCTATAGAAGGTCAGCCCAGGTATGTTCTCATGGTAAAGACAGAAGAATGAGATAGCCACACACATGCTTTCAAGTCTCTATTTGCATCACACTTACTAATATCACATTCGCCCAAACGAGTCACTTGGTGAAGCCCAGAGACAGTAGGCTGGCCCTGCAAATTACATGGCAAAAATACACAGATATGGAGAGTGGTAAAGCAGTGAGGCCATTGATGAAATCAAACCACAATAAACTCATTATTTGCTATAGGATATGTCACAATATCTACTGATGTCACAATAATCTATTAAGAAATCGTCCTCTTCTTGAGGTGAGATCCAAAACATTTGCAGTTCTACCTCTTATGTAGATCTGTGTCATAGTATGTGCATTATCTACAAAGTTTTCTGTGGTTTAGGAGAATCAGCATTTTGTCATTGCCCTTTAATTAACTCATCACTGTTGCTTTGAAATACATGTATCTCTTACTATAAGAATCTATTGGGATAGTGAGAGTTTGGGTAGCACCAGATGCCTGTATTATAAATATGAATCTTTTTTTGGGCATCCTGGGTGGCTCAGTTGGTTAAGCATCTGCCTTCAGCTCAGGTCATGATCGCAGGATCCTGGGATCGAGCCCCGCATCGAGCTCCCTGCTTGGTGGGAGGCCTGATTCTCCCTCTCCCATTCCCCCTGCTTGTGTTCCCTCTCTTGCTGTCTCTCTCTGTCAAATAAATAAATGAAATCTTTAAAAAAAAGAAAAAAAATATGAATCTTTTTTTTTTTTTTTTAAATCCACCTATTTATTTTAGAGAGAGAGAACGTGCGTGCTTGGAGGGAGGGACAGAGGGAGAAGGAGAAAGAGTCTCAAGTGGACTCTGCACTGAACTTGGAGCCCAATGCAGGGCTGGATCCCATGACCCTGCGATCATGACCTGAGCTGAAACTAAGAGTTGGGTGCCCAACTGCATGCGTCACCCAGGTGCCCTAATTATGAATCTTTAAAATCTGTAGGAACACAGCAAAGATTTTATGAAATAAAATAATAAACTGATTCCTGGAATATCTTCTGATGATGGGCAAAAATCAGAAATGTCTTGAATGTATTTTGATAATGTGCAAGAATTAATATAAAAACAAATCATTTGTATTTCTTGAATGAAAAACAACTTGATTATTTTGACAAAGTTTATAAGTAACTTATTGCTTTTAGTATTGAAAAAAATGCTAAATTTTCTGTCAATAAAGTGGAAGGAGCTAAGCATATATATACCACCAGAATGTTAATCATGTTCCATTAAAGCTCATGGTTCAAATAAAGAAAATTTGCAACCATTATAGAGGGGAAATCATTAGTCAGTCACCAGCTCAGTTTCATATAATATCACATCAGTCAGTATTACATAATAAACCATTTGAAATAATATGAACTTCCAAAAAGAATTTTTCAAAGAATGTCAATAAAGTAAGAAAACATTTAGAAACTATCATCAGAATTTTAATTTATATTAGAAATATTCAAGCATTTCTAGATATAAAATATTAATAACATTTCACAAAAATAATACTAATATGTACATATTATTGTAATCTAGATTTATGGCTCTATGTGTAGGGAAACATACAATTATTTTTGGAAACAGTTTTGGAACTTAGCTGCTTTTTTGGAAAAATCTACATAAAACACTAGAATTTCAATTTTTTTTTTAAAGATTTTATTTATTTATTTGACAGAGAGACACAGCGAGAGAGGGAACACAAGCAGGGGGAGTGGGAGAAGGAGAAGCAGGCTTCCCGCTGAGCAGGGAGCCTGATGCGGGGCTCGATCCCAGGACCCTGAGATCATGACCTGAGCCGAAGGCAGACACTTAACGACTGAGCCACCCAGGCACCCCTAGAATTTCAATTTTCTTTGCTAAATCTTCAATTGTTTTACAAAAAAGTGATTGATAATTAAATGTGAAATTCAGGACTGAAGGTAATTTTATGGTTTTCATTGATCATGGAACTGGAAGGAATATTGTTTGAAATCTATTTTTTATTGGTGATAGTCAAAAATTCAATGAGAAATATCTGCATGAAAATCTTATGATATAATTTATCATAGTTGTATAATATAATATGAAAGAGTATGGAGTTTAAGACAGATTTCTATAAAAGTTTCTGGATGTTTTAATTCAGCACTACATTATCACATTTAATTATTTCTGGATAAGGCACTAGAAGATGTAAATAGCACAAATCATTAAATTTCTTTCTTGATGAGTTTTATACTCATGATATGTTAGATAAACATTAGAATTGAGTGACTTACTAACTTACCGGAAATTGACATAATGAAAATTGAAAAAGTATTTGTACCAGGGCACCTGCGTGGTTCAGTTGTTTAAGTGACTGCCTTCAGCTCAGGTCATGATCTTGGAGTCCCAGGTCAAGTCCGGCATCGGGCTCCCTGCTCAGCAGGGAGTCTGCCTCTCCCTCTGACCCTCTCACCTCTCATGTTCTCTCTCTCTCTCAAATAAATAAATAAAATGTTAAAAAAAAAAAAGAAAGAAAAAATATTTGTACCTCTATGGGCAGCTGATGCCTCTAGAACAGGAAATGTGGTTTGGAAGTTTTGAGTGTTGTGTGTTCACTCTCCAAGAAACTTGAAAGAGAAATAATTAAAAACTTGGAAAGTGGACTTATTTTTTTTTGAGATTCAGGTTTGAATAACAATAGTCTTATAGCTTTCACTACTTTGTTTAGCTTTATATTAAAAGTTGTTTTATTAAAGCTGGCAGAGTAACTGAATGCATGCTAAAAATGATTAAATCTATAAAACTAAATAAAGTTGGGAAAGAGAACAAGATATAGAAATAAAGGCACATGTTTTAACATTTGAAACAAAGTGATTCCAATGAAAAAGCTATTACATTCACTGATAAATCACATAAAATTGACATCACAGGTGAAATATTTAATAAACTTCTAAGTGCTTTCAGTTTATTGAGTCTTAGCTTTTTCAAATAATACTAAGTTTATGGATTAATGATTAATAAACATCAGTAGCATTAGGTTAAGTAATTAAATATTATATTTAAAAATAATTTTCATTAATTAGTAATAGACATATTTATTTTATTTAGAAAGGGAGAGTGGGGGGGAGGAGCAAAGGGAGAAAGGTTATTTTTTTTTTTTAATTTATTTATTTTAGAGAGAGCAAGCTCATGAGTAGGGGGAGGGACAGAAGGAGAGAATCCCCAAGCAGACTCACTGCTGAGAACAGAGCCAGAAGCCACTGGAGACGGACACTAACCAACTCAGCCATCCAGGTGCCCCAAAAGAAAGAATCTGAAGCAGGCTCCATGCCTAGGGCAGAGCCTGACGTGGGGCTCGATCTCATGACCTTGAGATCATGACCTGAGTCAAGATTAAGGGTTGGATGCTTAACCAACTGAGCCTCCCAGGCATCCTAGTAACAGACATATTTAATACATAAAAACCAGAGAGTATTATATGCTAGAAATATTTTGCATATAACTTGCTAATTTAGCAGAGACATAGAGAAGATTCAATATAATGAATTATATTTCTCTGCTTGGACTATGTCACATAGTAATGAATAGTTCATGGGGAAGTTTCAGAAGTTGATACAGTTCTTAAGTCAAATTATGACTAAAATACAGGCATCATTTAGCTAGAGGCAGCCATATCAGGGCTCTAGTTTCTAAAAAATCAATTTGGAAGTTATTCGAATGATTTTATGAGTTTTATATTTTGTGAGTTATATTTATGTGACAACATATATCACAATCAGCAGCTTCAATATGTGTAAGTACATATGTGTGAGTAATTTATTGTATGTTGGTTTATATGTACCCAAATATCACAACATACAGGTTGTTTTGTATTTTGAGTACTACTGTGCTTTATTGGTCCTATACACGGAAGTCCAGAGACAGGCAGGAAGAGATTTGTGGCAACTTTCAGCCAGTGTCTCTACCTATTTCTCTCTAACTCCTTTGGCTTTGCTTTCATCTATATGGAATTGTCCTTCAGCAATAGAGTTCCCATCTGGTGGCAAACTGGTTGAAGAGATCCTGTTTGGGCATCTTCACAACCTGACAGCCGAAGAGCAAGAATCTGCCAGTAGTTTTCCCTTGAGAGCAAGAAGACTTCATTCCCTCCACAAGAAACCCTCCGAGCTGCCATCTTGATCCAGACTGGGTCACTTGCATATTCTAAACCTCGTCTCTGTGGTGCAGGGAATGTCAGATACTGACTGGTATAGGCTGAGTTCCTGAGCAGTTCAGGCTCAGCCGATGGTACGCCTCCAGACTTTCCAGGCCCGGCACTGCACTCTGGGGGTTCAAATGAAGGGGGATTGGCCACCTGTCATACACAATGCAAGCATTGTAGGTTCCTAGGTGGCAGCTTTAGCCTTCTGTGGCCAGCTACTGGCCTAAATTTCTAGCTGTATGCCCTGCTGTATTAGTTTGTGCACATGAAACCCCAAATCACTCTGAACTAAATACAGTTCCCTGAACCAACAAAGCAGAATAAAGCCTCTAAGCCCTTTTCCCTCAGTCAACTCATTCTGGAGCGATGTTTTCTATTTCCAAACCATCAAAACCCAAATGCTGTCTCTTGTCATGAAGTTGATCTTATTTGTGATCTAAGACTTAAAATGACAACAAGATGGACTTTTTAATTATGCAAAGTTAGGTAATTTATTACTCCTTGCCCTTAGAGAAATGAAAGGTCACTTAAATCTCAAGCAGGATATGAAATGCTTGTTTAAGTAATGTAAATTGAGTTCAGTTTTAATATTGGTCATTTGCTTGAGAAAGTAAAAAAAATGATTTTCCTGAGAGAGAAACTGAGATTGTACCAAATGTACCTAATATGGATTGCTAACGGCAGAACACCTAGAACTTTGAGGAGTATACTGGGAACTACTGAGGTTTTTTTTGAAATTTCATTTGGCTGTGTTTTGGAAGTGAGGGCTAGGTGTCAAGGAAAGGACTGTGTCCGCTCTGGGAATAAATTAGTATAGTAGAAGTTGGGAGACTGTTTCTGGGCAGAGAGCAGTCAGTACTATTGTTTGGTACTCAGGTTATTCACAGTAAATTTCTGAATGAACACGTTGTAAATAGATGTAAAATGTTTATCCCTTCCCTCCTTCCACATATACAACATTGAGTATTGGGTTCCACTCTCTCTTTTTTCACATTGTTGGACAAGACCAGGTTGCCTTTGATTTTTTAATCTTGGGTAAAGTTCAGGCTTCCAACCCAAGTCCAGTTTTGAAGGCATTGAGAGACAAGTGTTGTTTCAATGGATAAGTAGGGGTTTGGCCAAACCTTTGGAGGCTTTCCATCTATTAGCCATGTTCTCTGCCACCTGGTCCTCCAGCAGTTAACTGGCTAACAGGTTAAGATTTAACTTCTACTGGAAATAGAACAGTGAGAATCCGGGATTGTATTAGCAAATGGTCTAAAACTCCTTTACATTATCTTAATTACTAAAGAATCCAACAGCATTAAATAGCTCTAGAGAATGCCCAGGGGAAGTCTATATTTTTGGCAAGCTAAAAAATGTTGAATATCAATAAAAATCACCCCTGAGGATATACATTTCTACTATGTTATTTCCTTCTAGGTTTTCCCCCCAAATTTATACTTTTAAAACATATTTAACAGAATACTAAAATTATGTATCTTAAGTTTTCTTTACGTAGGTCTTACAATTTTCCTCTTGGTTGCTATGATCTTCATAATTATTATTAAATGTAACCAATTTTCCAAGGAACACTCTCTAGTTTCTGACTGCCTCAATAACCTTAATATACAAATTAATTTATTATGATTTTTCCTCCTTTTGAATGTATTTCCCTAGACTAAATTTCGAGACACAGAATTACTGAATAAAAGGTTCTGAAATGCTTATGGTTCATTATATGAAATGCCAAACTTTTTTCAAAAAAGGGTTTTAAACAGTTATATAAACTGTTATATAACTCATATAAACTGCTATATAAACTCATAATATGATATATATCAGTTTTGTTACTCTCCAACATTATGTATTACATTTAGTTAATTTATTTTTTACTGTACCCCCTTTAGACTCACAGCAGATCGTAAGCTTCTAGAGAAAAAGTGGGACTGTGTATTTATTGCTCAACTTTTAATGTTCTGTAACACTAGAACAATGCCTAACACATACCAAATGAATGGTAAATATTTGCTGCATTGATCTGAATTAATAATGGATCTTTTTCACAGTTCTAGTAAATGCCAAATTACTTTGTGTTTTAGTGAATTATTTCATTATGATCGTAGCATTTTTTTTAAGTTAATTGACTTGTGTTCTCTATTCTTGGTGTATATTTTAAAAAATGAAATGCTTCATGGGTTTCTGTGTTGCCCTTACAAGGGGACATGTTTACCTTCTCCAGGTTGTGTCAATTTTAAGATATTTTCTGCCAAGGCATGGAATAATTAATTTAATATTACTAATAGAATAAGCAATTATATCCCTGAGTTTACAGTTTGCATTTGAGATACAGGCAAGGCTAAACATTTTAATGCTTATTTACTAAAATTGTACTTATTTTGTAAATTGTTTGCTCATGCCTGTTCATTCGTATGCTCAGTTTAATTTTAAAACAATAATTATAATTAAGTTTTAATCTTTTCCTGTTACATTTGCTCTAGATTTTCATTTTAGCCTTTTTGGATTTTTATTTAATGGCTATAATTCAGAAATTTCAGAATTTTATATAGTTTTATTTGTTTTTTGAGGGGAATTACCTTTTTTCTTAGTTCAAAAGTTATTGACCACAATTCATATTGCCCCACATTAAACAAACGTCTACTTTTATTTTATTTGAGCCATTCTGAATGTTGTTAATGTTTTGTATAATGATCCATAGTGCATTTAGAGTATATTTAGGGATGGGTTATTATTTTTTGTGATGGATTATTATTTTCTGAATAGACTTTTTTTCTCAAACTTGCAGAATTATCTAAGCATATATTTTTAAATATTTTATTTATTTGACAGAGAGATAGACAGAGCCAGAGAGCACAAGCAGAGGGAATGGCAGAGGGAGAGGGAGAAGCAGGCTCTGCATTGAGCAAGGAGCCCAATGTGGGACTCGATCCCAGGACCCTGGGATCATGACCCTAGCCGAAGACAGATGTTTAACCATCTGAGCCACCCAGGCACCCCTATCCAAGCATATTTTAATTTAAAAAAATTTTTTTCTGTCTTGATATATGGGTTGGTTTTTAGTTTTCTCAACTTTTCCAAATCATGTGCTGATTTTTATACCACACTATTTCATTTACTGATTGGTTAGCATATATTTTAATATTGTAAATCTGGTCCCCCCATTATTTTTCTTTTGAGACTATTCTGAAATATTCTTTACTAATTAATAGTCAAAATAAAATTTGTCATCTGAATGCCATGATCCAAGAGGGAGCTTATGATTTTGATTATTTTTTATTAACATTTATATTATTTTAGAAATGACTAATATTATACATAACTATCTCTTCCCATCCAGGAACATGTTATATCTTTACATTTAGTCAAATATAATTTTCTTCCAATAGAACTTTTTGATGTTGTAGTATGTCATATGTATTTCTCATTCAGATTTTTAAATTATGATTATAATTTTAGTTAATATTGTGATGAGATACATTTTCATTTTTTCACTATCCTACTTGGTTATTTAGGAATACTGTTGAGTATTATATCTTGTCGCATTTTTATACTTAATTATATGTTATAGTTTGATTTCTTGATAATGATATGTCTCTTCCTTCTAGGTATGTACATTTCCTTTCAGTATGGTGACAGTTGCTTTAGTATAGATGTTTCTTTTTTTTTTTTTTAAAGATTTTATTTATTTATTTGACAGAGAGAGACAGCGAGAGAGGGAACACAAGCAGGGGGAGTGGGAGAGGGAGAAGCAGGCTTCCCGTGGAGCAGGGAGCCCGATGTGGGGCTTGATACCCAGGACCCTGGGATCATGACCTGAGCCGAAGGCAGATGCTTAACGACTGAGCCACCCAGATGCCCCAGTATAGACATTTCTTATCATGACAAGTAATCAGAATTTTATTTCCATTTTCACTGGTTTTTATTTATAAATAAATGTTGAATTTGAGCAATGTACTTTTAAAGGTATTCTTTGAAATTATTATATTTTTGCACATATTTCTGAAATGGTGATTGTGATATCCTTCTATTGAAAAACTATGGAATTTCTGAGCTAAATTTTTTAGATCATGATAAATTGTTCTACCATACTAAATCCCATATACTGGTTTGTTTTTAAATCTGAAAAGAAGCAGAAGGAAAAGTAGCTACAATAATAAGAGTCTTTACTCAAATATTTATGGCTTAGGTAATCTGTTTATATCTAAGAGTTTGCCAAAATGCTTATGGGAAGCTCAGTCTGCTCTGGCAAGGCTTGCAGACCTCTTATATTTACTGAAGGTTGATTAGCAAGGGATGCCCAACATTCCCTATGGGCTGGTCAGTTTTCCCAACACTCTTCTGCTTAAAGTAGTTGTCAGGATATCGATAAGGTTTGGAGGGGTATTCTCGTAATTCAACACAAATACTTTCACCTTTTCCTTCTTTGACAGTATAACATCTTATCCTTATTATCAGCTGTTTCTTTGCTCTGTGGGGCAGCTTTTTAAGAAATCAACATGTCAGCTATGGTGAGGGATGGTTAATCATGTTGTTGGCACAGCCTGAAAAGGGGCATCTGTAGTTTTAATATTTTTGTTTCAGACTCTCTACCTATCTTCCTGTTTTAGGTCATCCGCACATCCCTACTCCCCTTTCTCTGGAGATAATGGGTATCTTCATTCCTGAGCCTTTCTAGAATTTTATGACGTGATTTGGCTCATTTATGCTGGCATCTCTCCAAGAAGTCACTTAGCTTTTTGTTACTATTACTCCACCCATATGCCTCCCAATTTTTATTGGCTTCACTAGAGTGCTTTTATCTCTTTTACCATTTTCATGGTCTTGTGTGTTAATGCTTTTATTTATTTATTTTTTAACTATGTAAGTTCCATTTTAGTCAGGTTTGGGGAGGAAGCAGAGAGAAATGTGTCTGCCATGTTTTTCAGGACATCTCTGTCATGATACATGTTTGTACTATCTGTGGTAGACAGAGACAACTCTCCCCTGACATCAAGGAATTTACCCACTGTTAACAAGACTTCAGATTTACCAGATCTGCGGTTTTGAAGGAGTGGGCTCTTATTGACCCAAGCTAATCATCATCGATGGGGGAGGGTAAAGAATATTCTGGTTCTTGGCTTTATTTTTCCATATGGAGAGATTTCAGATGGAATAACACTCCCCATTCCTCACTTAGTCTTCCTATGGAAAAAGAATGATAGCTGATTGTGGATAGAAAGAAACTTAGTGTTCTCAACTCAACTCATTTCTCTCTTGTTAGCTTTTCTCCCCCTCAGCAAAGCAGCATGGATAAACTTAGTAGTACACAGGCTTTGCCTGTATAAAGGTTGCCAGAGATCTATGACTGAGATGTGAGCAAACCCGTTGGGTCCCGAACTAAGCCATATTCTCTATTCAGTCCATACAAAAAAGGGCTGACATGTTGCTCTCCATATGTCTATCCCTGTGGCTTATTTTCTGTTTCTGAACTTGGGAAGGAACAAAAGAGCTTCTGTATCTTATATCTATTCTCATCTCCACCCTTGAAACAAACAAACAAACAAGCAAACAAACAAAACCCAACAAGTTTAATCCTCTCTCCCATGCTGCAGTGTTTGCTTTAGTTATGAACATGGAGGCTGGGTCTAAGCCATTGATACAAAGCACTCCCTTGACTATGGTGACTGTTAAATGTTGGGCAGCACCCAAACTTCTATAGAATGAAACCATGAATTTCATTTGATATTTTTAGGTGAGAGATGTTGACTCTTTTGCTGGCTGGTTTTATAAGAAAGTGTCATACTGTTATTGTTACTCAAACTTGTCTGTGTACCTGATGAGCAGTTAGCCAATGTCTGAGATACTAGTTTTGAATCAAAGAAAGCTGTATTCTCAGAAGGGCAGCCCAACAAGAAGGCATGGGATCATTCCCAAAGCTGCCTTGCCCCTGTTGAGCCGAGGGACAGCTTATATACATGAGAACAGGGTGAGGGATTTCTTGAAACCTTGAGGTGGGGGGTGGTCTTGAAAAATCTGGAAGTAAGCATTCTTCCAGACAATGAGGCGCTGTTTGAAACCTGGTACAATCAGATACATCAAGACCAATGTTACCTTCCTATCCCCATTAGGCTTCTTCTTCTTTCTTCTTTCTTCTTTCTTCTTTCTTCTTTCTTCTTTCTTCTTCTTCTTCTTCTTCTTTCTTCTTTCTTCTTTCTTCTTCCTTCTTCCTTCTTCCTTCTTCCTTCTTCCTTCTTCTTCTCCTTCTCCTTCTCCTTCTTCTCCTTCTTCTCCTTCTTCTTCTTTCTTCTTTCTTCTTCTTTTTTAATTTGACAGAGAGAGAGACAACGAGAGAAGGAACACAAGCAGGGGGAGTGGGAGACGGGGAAACAGGCTTCCCAAGGAGCAGGGAGCCTGATGTGGGGCTCGATCCCAGGACCCTGAGATCATGACCTGAGCCGAAGGCAGACGCTTAATGACTGAGCCATCCAGGCGCCCCTGTCCCCATTAGGCTTCTACAATCAGTGAGTAAAAAGGCAAAAAGGTAAAAAGACAAAGTTAATGACTGACTGTGCATGAGGTTAAGTGGTGCATAAAACATAATTAAGTAGGGAACAAAACAGAACGTGAAGCTAAATTAATTATGCAATGAATACAACTATAGTTCTGCTTATACTTTCAAAACGGGTCCAGGAACCAAGGGCCCAGCCAGCCTCAATGCTGGGAACAACTGTACCTATTTCATACTCATGACAAAGCCAGCAAGCGCATAGAGGGGGAATTCAGATTAGAGAACTGAGACAGAACCCACCTAGAATTCCACCTGAAGTTTACTTCTAGACTTTTAATTTCTGTGGGCCAATACCTAAGCCCATTTGAGATGGTTTCTCATCGTTAAAAGCATTATTGCACAGTTGAATATGCTTTTCTAGGATTTCTGTAGAATTTTCACATTCATAACCACGTGAGCTCTCAGTGATTCACAGAACCTCAGTGTAATGCCCACTCCACTTGATCAGGAGCATTGCTCTTGGGTTCTGACTGATTCTCAAATTCACAAGTCAAAATAAGTTTCAACTGGGACTAAGTTTACTTAGTCTTAAGACAGAATATGTGGCAGGCCACACTGCATGAATGGCAACAAAAAATCAGAGGTCTTGAGTTCTCTAACTGAGTCTTATGATATCCTTACTTTATTGTTGAGATGAATGTGGTCACAAGAGACCAGATAAGGCAAGTTTAAAACACCTCAATTCAGAGAAGCCATAAACTCTCTGGGTCCTTTCAGCTTTTATACCTGGAAGGGGTATATAGTTGACTCCCATTCTCCGGTGCAGCAGAATCTCAATAATGTTAGTTGTTACTCAATAGACCAACTCAACAAGGAAGTGCAAGTGTATGGTCTGGAAAATACTCACCTCAGACGACTATTTGAACAGAAGATGTACAAACATCAAGTAAGTACGTAAAAAGATGCTCCATAACATTAATCATTATTGAATTTGCAAATTAAAATCTCAATGAGATAGCACTACACAACCATTAGAATAACTAATATTAAAAAGTATACATCTATGTTAGTCTATACATTCCATTTGTAGATATTTTAAGAGAAATAAGACATGTCCAATAAAGACTTGCATGTTCATGTTAATAATAAATTTATTCATAGTACCCTAAAACTGAAAATAAATAAACATTCATAGATGTTTGGATAAACAAAGGAGGTATATTCAATCTCTTCATGTTTGCATGGTGTGAAGATTTTATTGTTCTCTTTTTACATAGGTTAATGAGGATTCTGGGATAAATAATGTGTCAATAATTGCCAAATATTATATTTCATCACTTTTTTTCATAGTTTATGTGATGAATTCCTTTTTATAGTCTCTGAGAATTTTTGCAGCAAAATGTTTATCTGAATTTTTCTTCCTTTGTCTTTTAGAAATATAAGCTATATAGCTTAGTAAAATTTTACTTCTTTATTAATTTGAATTCTATTTCTTCTAAGTCTAAAACTATTTGGAAGATTCCAAAGGAGTACGGTAGAATAAATTTAAAGGCTGCCAGGCCTCGGTCTAAAACCTAATGATTGTGCTAAGCCAATTTAAAAATCTTTGGAGTTCCAATTCCTCATTTCTGAAAATAGAGGTAATTATATATATATCAGAATAGTATTATGAGGAGGTCTGAGATAACATATGTAATACATCTAGATAAAATATTAGGTTCCTTTTTCCCTTCAGATTTAAATAACTTTAGGGCAAGGCAAGCAATCTACATATTTTTATTAGTATAATCCTTTTAGGGATGGTAAAATTATAGAAAGAAATCCACCTTCTTTCCATTCTTCCTCAGGGACTAATTTTTCAGTGGTTGATACACTGTCAGAACAATGTACATGAGTCAGTGTGCATGTGAGTGTGTGAGTGTGTGTGTGTGTGTGTGTGTGTGAGAGAGAGAGAGAGAGAGAGAGAGAGAGACTTTTATTTTAAAATAATTTCCTAACAGAAAAAGCTTTTGCAAATACCATCCTAAATTTTTATTAATGCAACTTGCTTATTTACAAAAGCCTTAAGTGCTTGGTATTCATGGATTCACAGGTATTTAGTTATGGGAAGTATAACTGACTAAGGGCCCTAGTCCTGCAAAATTTATTGCATGTTTGTGATGAGGAAACACTTGGCTATTAGCTGCTCCCAGAACCAGGATACTTAATCTACTTTCTGGGAGATAGAAGACTCCTCTAATGGCCATTGGCTCAAGGACTCCGTTCTTTATTCTCCTGGTGCTTTTTTTTTTCTTTTTCAGGTTACTGGGGAAATTTCAAAAGAGAACTTATTTTTTGAAAGTTGATGCATGGGATGCCTGGGTGGCTCAGTTGGTTAAGTGTCTGCCTTCAGTTCAGGTCATGACTCAGGTCATGATCCCAGGGTCCTAGGGTCCAGTCCCACATCTAGCTCCTTGCTCAGCAGGGAGCCTGCTTCTCCCTCTCCCTCTGCCTGCCACTCTGCCTACTTGCGCTCTCTCTCTCTCTCTGACAAATAAATAAATAAAATCTTAAAAAAAAAACAAAAATAAAATTGATGAATACTTGGGCAGAGCTTAGGGAAAACTTTCTTTGAAATTAATTGTTCTGGAATTCAGTGTTTTTTGTTGTTTTTATTTTATTTTATTTTATTATATTTTGCTTATAAACTGTATATTTATGTTTTGGTGGGGGTAAGGTGGTCACAAGGAGACAGAAAATAATTGATGTAATTCCCTGTCCTGGGCTGTTGACACAAGCAGGTATTTTATATACCATCCCTTTTATGATAGATATATTGATTTGTGAGCAATGTGAGTTCTCACTTTGGTTAAAGTGACTCTATATTCTCACCAGCTCTGTCAGATTCATGAATATTTCCGAGACTTAAATATTGCTCCCACAGTCTTATAGGTATTTTCCTATACAGTGGGTTTAGGAAGGTAGAAATAACCTGCCTAATCTAGTTAGCCCAGGTACAACTGGAATACGTTTTATAGCAGATCTGTGTTGATCTGTGTCATCTATTAAAGGAAGGGACCCAGCCTTTAAATGTTGTTGTTCTATAAATGGCTCTTTTTAAAGATTTAAGTCACATGCTTACACTTGTATTCGGCAACTTATTAACTTCAGGACTAAATGGTATTAATTCCCTCTATGGAATTTTAGATAGCTGACACATTTATATTTCCTCTTATCTGCTTCTCCTTCCTTCACATTTCACATTTTTGTTAATCTTTTTTTTTTTTTTTTTTTAAGATTTTTATTATTTATTTGACAGAGAGATAGAGAGAGAGAACAATAGGCAGAGAGGCAGGGGCGCCTGGGTGGCTCAGTTGGTTAAGCGACTGCCTTCGGCTCAGGTCATGATCCTGGAGTCCCGGGATCGAGTCCCACATCGGGCTCCCTGCTCGGCGGGGAGTCTGCTTCTCCCTCTGACCCTCCCCCCTCTCATGCTCTCTCTCTATCTTATTCTCTCTCTCAAATAAATAAATTAAAAAAAAATCTTAAAAAAAAAAAAGAATAGATTTGTTTGTTTGGGGTGCCTGGGTGGCTTAGTCGGTTAAGCGACTGCCTTCGGCTCAGGTCATGATCCCAGGGTCCTGGGATCGAGTCCCACATCAGGCTCCCTGCTCAGCAGGGAGTCTGCTTCTCCCTCTGACCCTCCTCCCTCTCATGCTCTCTGTCTTTCATTCTCTCTCTCTCAAATAAATAAATAAAATCTTTAAAAAAAAAATAGGCAGAGAGGCAGGCAGAAGGAGAGGGAGAAGCAGGCTCCCCGCAGAGCAGGGAGCCCGATGCGAGGCTCGATCCAAGGGCCCAGGGATCATGACCTGAGCCGAAGGTAGACGCTTAATGACTGAGCCACCCAGGTGCCCCTAATTATTTTTTTTTAATATTTTATTTATTTATTTGACAGAGACACAGCGAGAGAGCGAACACAAGCCAGGGGAGTGGGAGAGGGAGAAGCAGGCTCCCCGCCGAGGAGGGAGCCCGATGTGGGACTCGAGTCCAGGACCCTGGGATCATGACCTGAGCCGAAGGCAGTTGCTTAACCAACTGAGCCACCCAGGAGCCCCCACATTTCACATTTTGATATGCTCTGAGATTTGGACCCTGGTTTGTTTAAAACGATCATTTTCACATTGAATATTATCCTACGGGGAATATCATTTTAATGTTGGCATTTACCGTATAACCATTTTAGCATGTTTATTACTTTTAAAAAATGAATTTGATGCTTGGTTGCCACTGTAAATATTTTAACTATCATACAGTGAGGCAGCAGTAAGACAAGATAGAGGAGAGAAGTCGTATCTTTAGTAAGGTCTATGTGATAAGCAGATGGGAAAAGGCACAAAGCTGGGGGCAGACATGGGGCACAATGGTCACTTCTCTGCTATAAATCATGGAGTTCTTGATCAGGTCATCTCAAAAACCCTCTGAGTCTGGAGAATTATACCATCCTTTCCAACCAATAAAGGTTATCCTCCAAACAAAACTCTACAGACCTCCCAGGAAACCATCTCAGGCTGCAAATAGCATCTGTTGGACAACCACCAAAGTCTTTAGATTTTGAAGATCAAATATCCTGGAACTGATCAGCTGAAGCCGCATCCTATAAACATAATTACAGTAAATTTAATGTTTTCTCTTACCCCGCCTCCAACCCCCGGATCTCACCACCACCACTTGATAACTACTGAACAACATACAGAACTTCCTTGATTTACAATGGATTTATGTCCAGATAAGCCCATCGTAAGTTGAAAATATTAAGGCAAAAATGCATTTAATACACCTAACCCACCAACCATAGCTTAGCCTAGCCTACCTTAAACATGCTCCGAACACTTACATTTGCCTACGGTGGGGCAAAATCATCTAACACAGAGCCTATTTTAGAGTAAAATGTTCACTATCTCATGATTAATTGAATACTGTAGTATAAGTGAAAAACAGGGTGTTTGTATGAGTAGAGAATGGTTGTAAGTGGATCAGTTGTTTACCCTTGTGATCACGTGGCCTGACGGCATGCTAGCATATCACAGATTGCTAGCCCAGGAAAAGCTCCAAATTCAAAACTTGAAGTATGGTTTCTAGTGAATGGGTGTAGCTTTCACACCATGGTAAAATTGAAAAATCATCAAACTGTTGTAAGTTGGTGACCATCTATAACTCAAACTAAAGATCTGATTTAATTCACCTAGACTCTTCTCTTAACATTCAATGTAACAATTCCATACGGCAAATTATTATAGGTAGTTTTTTTTTCTGTCAACATCTGAAATTGTTTGTTCGATTTTTGGATTTATTCTTAGATTTCCTCAGATAGTTTTTATTTTCTCATGGAAAAGAAACAATGAAGATATATAGTTCCTAATTTCCTGTATTTTTCAATCTTTTTGTTGCTCTTCTAAAGGAATATCAACTAGAATAACAGGAGTTCTCAAATCTACTCCCTCTGTCAATAATCTTCAGCTATTCCATCTCCTGGCTTCTAAGAGCGATGAGGAAGTCTGGCACCTGTGTGACTTTTGTTCTCAGTAGCTTTTTGCTCTGCCAGCTTTCTAGGGAAGAGCTTGGGTAAAGGTAGACTTCTGATGAGTCATGTTAATGAACAAGAAGCTTGTAGAATCCCTCATTTATCCTTAAAACCTAATACTTTACCAGAATCTTTAGGTTCTTTGTATTTTGCCATTTTGCCCTACCACACTGTGAATGCTTTTGAACCGAAAATGATTCACATTTTTACTTTGGTCAGGATATTATCTATTATGTATTTGACTGTTTTTTTAGTTCCTTTTGTTATTTTTTTAAAAAATTAACAATTGTAGATTGCATCATAATTATATGCCTTCCATAGTCTTATCTTCTAATAGACCATATTGCTTTTTGTCATTTTCATTTTCATTTGCATCATGGAGGGTTTGATTCGATGGATTTGATTTTCAGTAATAGTGATTCAGCACTTTTCTCCTTCTATGGCCATTTTTAGTGCAGTGTTTTTAATTCCTTAAATCATTTTCTTAATTTTCTAATTAAGTATGCTATAATTATAGTAAAGTTTACAAATCTTGTGTGCAGGCTAGATGAATTTTTATAAATAGATAAAGCTGTAGAACCACCAACCATGACAGTCACTTGATCTCTATCAGCACAGACTAGTTTTGTCTGTTTTGAACTTCACTTAAAGGAATCCTATAATATGTACTCTTTCGTGTCTGACTGCTTTTGCTCAATATTACATTTGTGAGATTGTTGAATGTAGCAATAGTGTGTTTATTTTCAATGATATCTAGTATTTTTGTATGAATTTATTTATCCATTCTATTGTTGATGGACATTTGGGTTGTTTCAAATTTGAGACCAGTAAGAATAAAGCTATGCATGTGTTTGAGATGTTTTTTTTTAAAGATTTATTTATTAATTTATTTGACAGAGAGAGAGACAGCGAGAGTGGAAACACAAGCAGGGGGAGTGGGAGAGGGAGAAGCAGGCTCCCCACGGAGCAGGGAGCCTGAGATGCAGAGCTCGATCCCAGGACCCTGGGATCATGACCTGAGCCAAAGGCCGACGCTTCACCGACTGAGCCACCCAGGCATCCCTATGTATATTTTTATATGTTTCTGCAGGGACTGCAGGGAAGGGTGACTTCGGGTACCTGTGCGTAGTGCCAATGTCCAGAGCTCAGTTACCTCCCCTGTCTCACAGAGTAGCAGAGGCAGCCCCAGCATTTGTCCAGAACAGTGGCAGCTGGGAAGATCCTAGTAGCTGGGTTTTTTTTTTTGTTTTTTTGTTTTTTTTTAATTGAAGTATAGTTGACACACCATGTTACATTAGTTTCAGATGTACAGCATAGTAATTCCAACAAGTCTATACCTACTGCTATGCTCACCACTAGGGTAGCTACCATCTGTCACCATACAGCCCTATTACAGTACCATTGATTATATGCCCTATGCTGAGCCTTTTAACTCCATGTCGTGTTCATTCCATATCTTGCAGCTGGTCTTACATTCAAGATCAGGGTGTAGCGGTAGAGACTGGATCCTGCCTCCACAGGATCGGTAGAAACAATTTCTCTCACAGAAATTCTTCATTCACTTTACCTGGAAAGCCCCCTCTTTTCAGTGATCAGGTCTAGGGTGCTGTGTTGGAGTTGATGTAAGATTCTTTCTTTTGTGTACTCAGTATCACAGTCCTTTCCTGCACCCCCCGAATCCACCTCACTGTTGTGTAACTTTTCCTTTGAAACCTCAAAACATACATGGGCTTACTATATCCCTGGACAGACAACTATTTGTCCTAAAAGTATCCGTTAGATGAGTGGTCCTCATCAGCCACTCTCCTCAGACACACGTATTTCATTTTGGCCACCATGGGGGGGACTCATCTCCAGAAGGGTGGCTGCCGCCCGTCAATACACAGCATTTTCCAGGCACCTGGATTGATGAAGCTCAGAGGGGAAAAAAATGCCATTTAATTTTCCGAAGTCACATGGCAGGCCTTGCTATTTACTTCTTTACCACTTCTTTTGCAGAACTTTTGTGTAAGTTCTGTGTGTGTGTGTGTACACATATCACATTGGGACCTGATTTATCCAGGATTATTTATTTCTACCTCTCCCCAAAACAATGTTAGTCAACTTTCTTGATGACTGTCCCTGTTTATTTATTCTTCCAAGATCCCTGGAGGATCCTCTTTCATCATTTCACAGACTGTGAGACATGGGGAAAGAGTACAGCCATGAATAGTCCCAGCTGGAGAAACTGGTCTTTGAAAACGAGTGCTCTATGTTCATAAAAATTATTATACTTAAATGTCTCTTGGTTTAGGGAGGGGTAGCTAGTTCATTGGTGGGTGACTTTCAGGATTCTAATTCTTTGACTTAACACACTGGAGAGACAAACACAGAAGGCTATGGACTACCTTTTTTTTTTTTAAGACTCCACATACCTTTGTTCCAATGTCTTCTGCCACTCTTTGTCGGCAAGTATAAAATTACTCCAAGTTAGTTCTTATTTCTGATTACTTTAGACTTCCGCTTGCCCCCAGATCTTGCTTCTGCAGGTAGGCATCGATCCTTTGCAGTCATGGGACAAACCCATCCTTTCCACCTGGGATTTGGGTTGGAGGACGGGCACACTGTCACCACGTGCTAAGCCCATAGAAGGCTATTGGTCGGTGGGAGGGAAAGGAGGGCCTGTCTCTCCCATGCCCTGGGTAACAACACCTTCTTTTGTTTTTCCAAGTTGGGGGGTATTAGCTTCATTGGAACTTTCTCCACTTATTTACTATAAAATATTTTCTTGAGTAAAAGGGTTGTGGTTCAGCTTATGCTATTTTTTTTTCAGTTTTATCCAAATTGTGTATATCTGATAAAAGTCCCTTTAAGTTTATGGCATATGGTTTTAATACTTCTCTAAGTGAGTATTAGAAGGGATTCTCTTTCTCTTCTAGTTTTTACTTGGTCTTTTTAGTTAATTTTTGGTATAGGATTATTTGTAAGCTAGTTCTTAAATTTCCATTTTTATCAGAATTCCCTTTTGAGTGGCCGACAACTTTCTAAAACTCTGTAGCTTGGTATCTAGATGATAGCCATCTCTAATATTTCATTGTTGGTGGTGGTGTGTGTCCTTTCTGAACTTGTTTTGCTTTAATTCATTCTCATACTCTATGGGCACCATGTTGGTACATGTGTGTGTCCTTTCTGAACTTGTTTTGCTTTAATTCATTCTCATACTCTATGAGCAATATGATATTTCGGGGTTATCTCTTCCCCAGCATGAGATTCTGCCTAATTCTCTCTCTTTGATCTGAGATTCTTTCTTGCACACATAATCCCTCCTATGATCTCATTATTGCTGCAAACTACTTAGGAATATGTGTTTTATAGTCTGAAGTATTAAAGAAATGTCAACCAAACTGCTCCTGGCAAAGAAGATGAAGCACATTTGATTTTGAATATATTTTAATTTTTTTATCCTTTCTTGCTTACAAAATCTATTTTGTTGAAATAAGTATATGGTAAAAGCATAATTTATGACCTTTTTCTGTGTTGAAAACATTGTCCTTTCTGAGTACAATATCATATAATCTGTAGATTTAAGAAAGAATGGAGTATAACACCATAGTGTTTGTATCTATATAATTTTTTTCTATCATCTTTTTTTTTTTTTTTTTTTTTTAAGTAGGCTCCACAATCAGCATGAAACCCAATGCAGGGCTTGAACTCATGACATTGAGATCAAGACCTGAGCTGAGATCAAGAGTCGTATGCTTAACCAATTTGAGCCACATGTGTGCCCCTATATAATTATTTTCTAATCCTTTATGAACCCTAAGGAATTGGGGTTGGGGAAATTTCATTAACATGAGTTAAACCTTACCCCTATTGTTGTTGTTTCATTGTTGTTACCTTTGTTTTGCTTCAGTGACTTTTCAAAAAGTATCAACCCATCTCCTTTTAACAAAACAAGGTACTTTGTATCTCTCTTAAGTTATGTTTTTTATCATTTGATTTTTTTTTCAAAAGACAAGCTTATGGTGAGCGCTGTGAATTGTGTAAGACTGTTGAATCACAGACCTGTACCTCTGAAACAAATAATACATTATATGTTAAAAAAAAAAAAGAAGAAGAAGAAGATAGCAGGAGGGGAAGAATGAAGGGGGGGAAATCGGAGAGGGAGATGAACCAAGAGAGACTGTGGACTCTGAGAAACAAACTGAGGGTTCTAGAGGGGAGGGGGGAGGGGGGATGGATTAGCCTGGTGATGGGAATTAAAGAGGGCACGTTCTGAATGGAATGGAACACTGGGTGTTATACACAAACAATGAATCATGGAACACTACATCAAAAAGTAATGATGTAATGTATGGTGATTAACATAACATAAAAAAAAGACAAGTTTATGTTAACATAGTGTAATATAATATTACCAGAGAGCTCTCTTCTATAGCAGTTTCAGAAAGCTTTATGTTAGGGTTGTACTAATTTGCATAACACATTTATTGAGGAAGTAGTGCACACAGCTCTTACCGGGTTCCTTTCCAAGAGACTGCACCTCAGCCACAGAGTGAAAGGGCTTAGCTCCAATAGTCTTGCCTCCTTGTTCCACGGCAGATTACATGAGGGAGAGCACTTGATGAGAATATGACTCATAACATTCCCTCTCCAGGGAATTTGGAATGAGGTCCTAGAGACTAAATCCATTAATTGTAGGAGATTGGGTTGGGATTAGGCAGATTTCCTTTCACTTCAAGGTAGCCATGATATGGTTCATATAAAATCATGTAAGTGAGGAGAGACACTGGCTTGTAGAAAGAAACGGAAACAAGTACAGGAAGGGTGTGGAGATGAGAAACGATGTGGCCCAGAGTTGCTGTCTGATAAATCCTTTCTTTTATTATATTTCTCACATTTTCTGCAATTGTGTTCCTATAGTTTCTGCAATTATTCCTATATTTTCTGCAGTTGTGTTCTGTGTATCCTTATGACATATCTTTTTGAAAATCTAATTTGAAGAGAATTTTTTCCCCCAAGCCATTGGTTTCTGACAAAGATAACCTTAAACTAGGGATAAGAAATCACATGTTCTAGGTTCATCTCTGTCATAAATTTGCTGTGGTCTTACCACAAAGAATTAGGTTGTTCTCTCTCCTCCTGTAGTATTATTCATAATCCTGCTATATTACTTACTATATATATTGTAATAATTTATTTGAGTACCTGGCTCTCTCACAAAAGGGGATGCTTTTGTTCTTCTTGGTATCCTCAGCACCTAGTATTGTGGTTGGCACTTAATATGTACTCAACAACTTTTTGTTAACCAACAAGCTAACTGCCAACCATGTGGAGTTCAGTTCTTGGATGCAGTTTGCTCAGAAGGAACCAGAAGAGAGAATTCCTGAGTTCTCACTACTTGTAGAGTTTTACCATTGATCTCTAGGATCTCTAGGTTCCAAACCTGGTCATTCATTTAGTTTGCCTTTTCTGGCCTCAGTATTTTCTTGAGGAATGCTTTCTTGTCTATTAGGAAACAAAGTATTTTTAGCATTTTGGGTATTCTTTTCTTTGTTTCTCTCTCACACATATGTTTACATATGTTGTCTCTAGAGTTGGTTTAAATAAATGCTGTAGAGGTGCTTCCTTAAAAAAAAATCTATTTTGTGGATGATGAATATATAAGATAGGGAAATACAAAAACCCTCATGCACTCATCCCCTGGTTTCCACAACTATCAACACATGGCTAATTTGACCTTCTCTACTCCTCTCAATCCTCTCACCCTGCTGGATTATTTAAAATAATCAAATCTTAAGTATCAATCATACCAATTTGTCTGTAAATACTTCAGTATTTTTTTCAGCAACTTTATGGTTCAAGGATTCAGCACTTCCTTTTAAAGAGTCCAGTTGGTTTGTAATAATTTATATTAGGAAATGAACTTCTAATACTTCTTTGACGTAAGATAGTATGTTTTTAGTGATTTCTAAATATTAAAACTAAAATTTGATTGATTTTAGACAAATGGCAATGATTTGTAGCAAATGCAGTTATAATGAAAGCGTATCAAATATCTCCTTATTATCCTTTTAGTCACTTCTCCTGAGTTTCTAGTCTCTTTTTTTTTTCTGTAGTTGGCTAAGATCAGTGGAGACCTGTCACTCCTTTCCATTTCTGTACATTCCATTCTAGTGATATGTGACAATTCTCTAAAAGTTATTTCGAACTTTGCACTATATAGCAGACCTTATTCCAACATAATAATATGGATTCATGTTTCACTTGGCATAGTCCTTAAGTATTATCCTGGAAAGTCTTGCTCCAGCTGTTTCAAATTATTTTCATTTCATATGTCATGTTTAATAGCAGGGAGAAGACTATTGCTAATGGTTTTTTCTTAGAAATTAATCTGTCAACCTGGTGAAAATATAAAGTTAAAGCAGATGAACAGGGATCGTTCAATTTAACATCCTAAGCATATTAATTCACTTAGCAAAAGCATAACAAGATTAAGTAATCGATGAGAATTTCCATTAAGAATGGGGAAATGTAGCACACAGAGAAGTAGATTAGCAGCCCATCAATGTGATGTATTCATAATTTTTTTTAAATGTAGATTTTAGGTAGTGATGGTTGAGTTCTAATGATGTGTCTTGGGGCTGGGAACAGATGTAAGCAGGCAGTATCCAGGCCTTAATGTAATGTTTCATGAAGCAATATTCTATACAGAGCCTGCATTTGTGACGCTGGTGGGAGATCTTTCCCCGTGAGCCAGGTATACAATAAGCTTTCCTTTTCTCTAATGGTTGTCACTGAAAGGATTTTCAAAAGTTGCTTTAAGACCTTGGAATTGGATGAAAGTGTTTAGGACCCAGAGTGCTTTTTATTAATAAGAGTTTGAAGAAATCTTCCTCCATTGTGCAAACAACAAGGTTTTTAATCACTGGTACAAAGTTGTTACACATTCCAAGGCAACGATCATAATGATGAAACAATCTTAATATGTGTAACAGAGAGGTTTTGATGTTTCTGTCCTTTGGTTGTTAATGTACTGCTTCCTCCAGTGTTGAATCTGCCAGATACTTCCTCGCACTTTTACCCTTAGTCTCCCTTATCTGAGCTTTCACTTTCAACAGTTTCACTTTCTTTGGTTTGGGTTCAGTTACCCCAGTCAACCAAGTCTGGAAGCAGATGATCCTCCTTTGGGCTCATGGTCAGGAGGCCAGAGTAGCATCTGCTGTGTCAGAATGTCTAGTCATTCACCTCACTCCATCTCATCATGTAGGCATTGTATCATCACACATCATCACAAGAAGAAGGGTGAGTACAGTATAAGGAGTATTTTGAGAGATTCACATAACACTTATTACAGCATATTGTTATAATTGTTCTATTTTATTATTAATGTTAACCTCATCCTGTGCCTAATTACAAATTGAACTTTATCACAGGTATAATAGTATATATTGGGTTCAGTATTATCCATGGCTTCAGGCATCTGCTGGGGATCTTAGAAAGTATCTTCCACAGATAAGAGAGGACTACTGTATTTCTCACCCAATAATTTATTTCTTATCCTCGTTAATTCATTCCTCTTTTCACTCTTAACACAACTCTCACACTGCAGCATCAACTTAAAAGCTGCCATAAATTACTTTAAATATTTTTGATGTTTTTATTTTCCATAATTTTAATAGCTTATGAGCACCAAGTCATATTGAAACATACAGCAGTCGTGTTGAGTACAGGTTAGCTTAATTTATCTCTTGTGATATATGGATGGCTCTCCAGTGTAGAGAGTGGTCATATTCCTATCTTTCTATCTCCATCTGTGGCAACAGACACTCCCTGCTTTTTTTTTTTTTCACTGTATACCTACCTCAAAAACATACTATATTTTTGAATTATTAGACTTCCTGCTGTAAAGTATGAAATAGGACATTTTTGTTGAAACAGGAAAGAGACATATCTTAAATATCAGAGGATAGATGTTATTGTTTTTTTTATCCTTTGATATCAAAAGTGGATGTTTACAAATAGATAAAAAATGGAGTGTTTATTAATGCATAATATGAATTGGGTAAATAAGAATAATTTTTTCTCCTACTAAAACAGTAATTTCACTTCTGAATCTAAGAGAAAACAGATGAGGGAGAAAAATTGAAGCACAAAATAATTCATTGCAGCATTTTTACGATAGTAAGAAATGAAAACCACCCAAATGGGACATTACAAGGGAGTTAAGTAATGGTTAGGTAATGGTTAAGTAAGTTTTGGACAAGCGTTCAAGAGGCAATTAGCATTCAATATGTTGTCAATACGCTGTTACTTAAAATGAGAGCAGAAGTTATATAACTCTTATGAAAATTACCAAACATGATCATGATTATATAAAAAATTAGTTCTGTGTAAAGCAAAATAAAAACATTTAAAATGCTTTGTAATTATTTACAGTGGTTATGTTTGGTGATATGATTATGGATGGTCCATCTCTTCTACTTTCTTACATTTCCCAGTTTTCTATTACACAAATGCAACTCCACCGCTTGAACCCTCTCTTGGAGAAGGTTAAACAACCTAATATAAATTATTGCCATGTTGTAAGCTTAATTCAATTTATGTGACCTAGAATAGGAGCCTGCCATCAGAAGGAAAATGTAATTATTTAATTATTTTGAGATCTATGATATAGTGAATACAGTGAATATTAATGAGATAATCTAGGTGGGGGAGGATACACTTATTCATTGTAAAAATTCTTTCAACTTTGTTGAAAGCTTAAAATTTTTTATGATTCCATGTTGGAAGGAAAACGATGAAAATAAGCCCTGAGTTTCAGGCAATCTACTTACAGAGAAGCTTTCAGAGCATCATTTCTTTGTAAGTTGGAAGCTGTTAGTATATGCTCCATTATTATTCATTTTATATATCTCTTTCCTTTGGTATAATTTATGTAGATGCAAAATAGTCAAATATTAGGAGTTATGCAAGTCCGTTTGTAACATTTAATGATTTTTTCTTGTGCTTTTTTTTTTTTTAAAGATTTTATTTATTTATTTACTTGAGAGAGAGAGAGAGAGAAACAGCATGAGGGGGGATAGGGTCAGAGGGAGAAGCAGGCTCTCCGCTGAGCCGGGAGCCCGATGTGGGACTCCATCCCAGGACTCCGGGATCATGACCTGAGCCGAAGGCAGACGCTTAACCATCTGAGCCACCCAGGCGCCCTTTTTCTTGTGCTTTTAATCATCTTGACTTAAAGTTTGCTTCTATGAATTATGATATTTTATTATGTTTTCTCCTAAATATTATATTCTATATTGTTTACCTTTAACATTTTACTTATAGGTAGGTAGAATATTTGAAGAATTTATTTATATGGAAGCAAAAGTACATCTTTTACAAATACTATTATTATCAATACATATATTCACATGTATGAAATATGTCTGTTATATGCAGATATGCAAATTAAACATTAAGAAGATGATAACCAACTGTTCTCTCTTCAGTAATACTAGACTGAGCAGAGATGGGATAAATACGTAGCAGAAAGGATTCCATTATGCACTTGTATTTAATTTGGGGACAATACGTATTTCAGTGAAGTGGTGTGTGTGTGTGTGTGTGTGTAAGCTAAATATAGAAATAATTGGCTTGAGAAATTCTATCTGGTAATGCATGTTTACTAAGTTGACATGTTCAAATATAGAATTTTTTCTTTTTATGGGCTCATAAATGGAGTGTAAAATATGAGAGGCCGTATATATTCAACAACCTGCTAGGTAGAGAGAAGATAAAAATATATATATCATTCTTGGTGTGCTTGTTCTTTTTACATTTTTAAATCACAGCTTTGGTTTTAAGCCCACAAATTTAAAAACTGAATTAGACTGGTCCTTATCAGGGACACAGAAGACCTCCGCAAAGATCCTTAAATGTGTCTTTCTAAATTGGCATTTTGTTTGGTCAATAGTTAGTGCTAGCCTTTAAACCAATCCTTTCAAGTTATAAATTTGTTAGGATTTTGCAAAGGAAAAAGTTGTAGTAAAAATGAAATTAACCAATGATATAAATTTGTATTTAATCTACCTAAATCCAACTTTATCTAGAGACTTCCTTTTGGTTCCTTGCATATAAACACATTAGCTATCATTATAACAAAGTCCCTCTGTTACAAAAAATATTTTGTATACATAGAGCCAGTGTAGAAATTTTCTAAAAGATGAAAGTTTAATACTAATCCATCTAATGCAAAAATATATTTGTATTTGTTAGCATTAAATCTGACTATGCATAACAGAAAACTCCAAATAATCATAGTAATATATTTCTCTCTCACATTCAAGATGTCTCACATTTAAGAGGTCAGTTTAGGCTTGTTTTGGTTTCCAAAAGAGCCCCAAATTCCTTCCATCTTATTGTTCCACTATGTAGGGCTTCCATTGTCAAGAGTTTCCTCTTTGATCCCAGATGGCTACTGATGTTTTAACCATTGTATTCGCATTCCAACCATCAAGTTGGAAGAAGGCAACAGAGCATACCACTTTCTGTTAGGCTCACTTCCTGCAATTTTCATACAATGCTTCAGTTTATATCTCATTAGTTTCATAATGGTCACACCTAATTACAAAGGAGACTGTGATATGTGGTTTTTATCCCACCTGGCCATGTACTAAGCTGAAAATCAGGATTCTTTTACCATGGGAGATAGAGTAATGTCTCCTACTCTCAATGATATTCAGGTCCTAATTTTTACAACCTACAAATACACGACTTTACCTGACAAAAGAGATTTCACTGATGTGATTACGAATCTGCAGAGGAGAAGGTTATCCTGGGTTATGTAGGTGAGCCCAAAGGAATCACAAGGGTCCTCAAAAGAGTGCTGTCAGTTCAAAGAAGGTGATGGGGGGTAGAAGTGAAGTGTTGGAAGATGAAGGAAGGGGTGAGGACCCACAGAATGCAGGTAGACTCTGGATGCTGGAAGATACAAGGCAATAGCATCTCCCTGGGAGTTTCCAAAAGGAACCAGCCCGACCAAAACTCTGTTGTTTTAAGCCACACTTTTGTGACAGATTTTTACAGCAGTGAAAGGAAACTGCCATACTTACTAAAGAGAAGAAGGGAATAGATATCAAGCCCATCAATAGTGGGCCATGCCTTTTCAGTGACGTCCATATTTTTGGTCCCCAGATCTATCTGAATTCTTTCTGTATTTGGATTTGGCAGTCCTGTGCCATCAGTAAATGAATAAATACTCTGATATGGTAGCCTGAGTACTTAGATTCAGTTAAACCATTGGTAATTAATGGTGTAGAGCAGTCATGGAGCTACTAAGGCTGCGGGGGTAAGCCTCCTTCAGGCTTATTTAGTGTTTACATTCAACTCCTCCATCCCAGCATAAGCCAATCAAGTAATGAAATCTAGGGTCAAGGCCAGTGAGAGAGCTGTGGCAGGAGAAAGGCTTTTGGTGGAGGAGGAAGACCAGGAAAGTGGCTTGGAAATTAACATCCTGGCCCTTTCTCTTATGGCTGATGCTCTGCTTCCCAGGCCTCTCCTATTCTGTCTGAATATACCCTGTATTCCCATACCCATGGACAGATGATTTCTGTCTGGTAATCTCACCTCAAATGTTACTCCTTTTTTTTTTTTTTTTGGTGGGAATTTTGGTTGTTACTCTTGACCCTAGACTAATTCCCCAACTCAGATTTTATATATTTTGTGAATATTAATTCTCCATTGGTTTCTTTTTTTAAGATTTTATTAATTTATTTGACAGAGAGAGAGCATGTACACACATAAGCAGAGGGAGGGGGCAGAGGGAGAAGGAGAAGCAGGCTCCTCACTGAGCAGAGAGCCTGACATGGGCTGGATCTCAGGACCCTGGGATCATAACCTGAGCTGAAGGTAGGCACTTAACCGACTGAGCCACCCAGGCACCCCTAATTCTCCATTGTTAATTTAAGACTTGTCCTCTGTGGTAGGCAGAATAATGGGTCTCCAGAGATGTCCATGTCCCAATGCCCAGAACCTGGAAATATGTTACATTGTATGACAAAGATGAATTATGATTGCAAATGGAATTAAGGATGCTAATTAGCAGATGCTGACATTATCCTGGATTAACTGGTTGGGACCAAGAAGGAGGTAGAAGGTTTCAGGGTCTGAGGGAGATGTGATTATGGAAGAGTGGCCAGAGAGATGCAACCTTGTTTGCTTTGAAGATGGAAGAGGAGGCCATGAGGAAGGGAATGTGGGTGGCCTCTAGAAGCTGGAAAAGGCAAGGAAACAGATTTTCTCCTGGACACTTCAGGAGAAAGAAGCCCTGCCAACACCTTGATTTTAGCTCACTGAGACCATTCTGAATTTCTGAAACTGTAAGATGGGTTGTTTTAAGCCATAAAATTTGTGGTAATTTGTTTTAACAGCAATAGGAGATAATAAATCCCTCCATCTATTTAAGAAAAGACTTGAGAGATTAGACGTTAAAGTGCTGCACACGGGGAGACATTTGAAAGTATAAAAAGCCCGCTGACTGAAACAGAACAAGTACAGATGACCACACTTGTACAGCAATTTTTGTTTGACTCTTTCTGATGTCAAAGGCAAAAAGAGAAACATCTCTAATTACATAGATTTTGTGTCCTGATGAGGGTATGCAAATACACCTGAAGATGTAACATTTTTCTTTTGGACCGTACCAGAGCTGGGATTTATTGAAGTGACCTTGCTTAGAATGAGGAACACTGAAGACCAATATTTCAACCAGGATTTAGGAAAAGATATGAGTTTTCTTACTGGGTCTTAAAAGGAGCAAAGTCTTTGTTGTGACTCTTGAAGGCAACCCAAAGAAACTTCAAGATGATATATTCGGGGACTCCACTTTTTGAAAATCTTCCTTAATGTGGAGATGCTTCCTAGAGAGAGACCTGAAAGAAAAGTTAATACAGCTGATGAAAAGTCAATGTTCTGGGTGTGCGGAGAGTAAAGCAGAGGTTTTCCTCTTTGGAAGAGAAGTCTTTTAGACAGAGACAAGCTTAATGAAAGTGAAACGCTTTCTGCCCTTGGCACATCCCAGTGAAGGGAAAAGGTAAAGGTCCTCCTCTCCCAACAAAGAGGAAAGTTCAGGGGTACCATTCATCATCACTCAAACAAGGCCACCTGAATAACGGTTGTTGGAAGTGGGGATGTTGCCTACAATCATGGGTCCTTTTCTACGTGCAAAGAGTGAGAACCAGGCTTTCAGCAGCAAGTGCCAGCAGGTGAAACAACTGCTTTCTATATAATGCTACGACCTTCATCTAGTCTCAGCCAGAGTCTGAAGACCTGAAAAAGGAAGGTTTGATTACATAATGGTGGCTGTTGATTTAGATACTTGGATGGGTGTTAAATCACCAACCTCTTACTAAGATAAGCAATTAAAAACCACCAAAAATAAATCCTTGTAGAGTTAACATTGCAGTCTAAATCCATATAATCTTTGGCCAAATTCTACTTTGAGTCAGGTGAAAAGCATATGTTTTCCCTAACATTGGTGGAGGCATCAATGCAAGAGCCAAGCATGCATCATTCTCCTGACATACATCTGCCTTAGAATAATACATGGAAGGAACTAGTTCATCTCTCTCTCTCTCTCTTTTGAATTCTAAGGAGTTTTAGAAGTTTGCAGCTTCTTTTCATACTTCTCCACCACAATGGCGTATTTATATTCAAAATTTTGAATCATCTAAATAGAAAAAAAGGATTTTATTCTATGAACTATTTAGAAAAAGATATTATCAGGAGACTAAGGGAAATGACAAACATCAAGCACATATTTTGTGCTGGAAACCAAGGAAGATATTTTATTTATTTATTTTTTTCAAAGATTTTATTTATTTGTCAGAGAGAGAGAGAGAGAGCACAAGCTGGGGGAGCAGCAGAGGGAGAAGCAGGCTCTCTGCTGAGCAGAGAACCTGATGCAGGGCTTGATCTCAGGACCCCAGGATCATGACCTGAGCCAAAGGCAGACGTTTAACCAACTGAACAACCCAGGCGTCCCAAGGAAGATATTTTAACATGTTACTTCATTTCACTGTTACAACAACATTCCAAACCAGGTTTGATTCTCTCTGTTCTATAAGTGAAAACATTTATCTCAGAGCAGAGAAGCCAAGATTCAAACGCATGCTTCCTTTCCATGCTTTCCCCATTATATTACTTTACTATTTATTGTATTTAATTTCCACCTCAGAAATACTCATTGCTATTTTAGGGAGAAATAAACATGGGAAAGGACTATAATATCTATAACTCCATGTTGAAAGGGGATGCTGCAAATTATAACACTTCTTAAATATTAACTGAGAAAGTGTCTACATTATCTTAACTATCTGGGAGTATGTGGGAAAAAAAATGGGTAAGCCACATGTTTCCAAATACCTGGACATTTGGCATTATCTACCTTACTAATGCATATGCTCATGTCATTTATGTTTTTAAATATTTTATTTGGTTATGTTTAGTATAAAAAATACAGTGAAGAAAGAAGAAGTCCTCATTCTTCCCCAAGTCTTTTATCAAGGAATGGCCACTCAACATGTTGTATCCTCCCAGATATTTTTAAACTTGTGCTTTTGAATACACTATGCACACACACAAGTGGAATTCTACTTACAAGTTCTGAGGTCTGCTTTTGATTTCTAACACTTAAGGGTATTTTGTTGATATTTTTCTATTGTAGATAACTGCCTCATCTTTTAATGTTTGAATTGTTTGTGATTTGTCATTTAGACAGTTCAAAAGGTATAATCTTGTAACTCTTTTGAAGAAATCATCAATGTGCTCAAAATCTTGTTCTATTTCACAGAAAATGTTAAGATTAGTAAGAATAAAGAAGTATATATAATTTATGTTTCATGTCCATATTCACTTATGACTTATAGCATTTATAAACATGATGTCACACTTAATGTTTATTTGTTGCAAGTTCTTATTGGCCGGTATTAAGATTACAGAAGTAAGGATTGTGTTTTATTAAATGTAATAAATTACAACTTCAAAAAATTAAAAGATTTTTTTGTTGTTGTTCTCATCCTGTAAGAAGCTACTCATGATTCAGCTACTGAACACCTTTCAGGGGTATGAACTAGGGGTGTGGTAAAAGGAATCATCTTCTTGTAAGCTCAAAAGAGCCTGTTGGTTCTCAGGAGAATGTCAAAGCAGGATAGTGCTGTGGGGTAAAATGAGGACATTCAGCCTAAAAGGCAACAGGGCCTAGAAGGGAAACCAGAATCTTCACCAACCCATGTCAAGACAAGGCTCAACCTGACATTATATCCTAAGTACCAGAAAAGAAAATAGGGCAGTGGCAGGGGAGATCTCTGGGATAGCCCTCATCTTCTTCACCTGTTGTGTCATACTGCTTGAATCTGCCTTGTCGACTCTCTTTATAGGTAAAGTACAACTGTCTCGTGGGATTTTCCTTCCCCTACCCTCAGAGATTTCCTTTACCTCTCTTCCATGTTGAGTTCCCTGATGCTGGCATCTCATATTATTCTTTTTTGTTTTGTTTTCCTTTCATTTTGATGTAACTTGTCTTCCACTATTTTAAAAAGATTTCTACTCGACTGTCACACATATATAGTAGATTGCTGAATCTAAAGTGTACATCTTGATAAGTTTTCACACATGTGCACATCTGTGTAACTACCATCCAGATTCAGATATAAAACATTTGCTAAGCCCAGGAGGTTTCCTTGTGTCCCTTTTTAGTTAATATCCTTCTCCACCAAAAGTAAAAACCATTTTGATCTCTATCACTATTGTTGAGTTGTACTTGTTCTTGAACTTCATATGAATGGAACCACACAATATATATATTTTTGTGACTGACTTTTGGCTCAACATTTTATCTGCATTGTTGAACATGGACATAGTTCATCTGTTTTTATTGTTATGTAGTATATTATTTTGTCCATTATTTTACCAATTAACATTTGGGTTAATTGTCAGTCTTCTCAATTTAGCCATTGTGGTGGATTTGTAGTAGTATCTCATTGTGGTTTTAATTTTTATATCCTTAATAAGAAATGATGCTGACTAATTTTCACATATTTAATGGTCATGTAGATACCCTCTTTTGTGAATTGTCTATTCCATTCTATTTTCCATTTTTATTATTTATTTATTTATTTTTTAAGATTTTTATTTAAGAGAGAGAGAGTGAGAGAGAGCATGAGAGGAGAGAGGGTCAGAGGGAGAAGCAGACTCCACGCTGAGCAGGGAGCCCAATGTGGGACTCGATCCGGGACTCCGGGATCATGACCTGAGCCGAAGGCAGTCGCTTAACCAACTGAGCCACGCAGGCGCCCTCTATTTTCCATTTTTAATCAGGCTGCTTGTATTTTTCCTTATTTATTTATAGGGTTCTTTATATACTTCAAATATGACCTCTTTGTATATATTGCACATATGTTTTCCAAGTCATCAGCATAATTCTATTTCTAATATTCTCTTTATACTGTTTTAATGGCTTTAGTATCTGAATCTATATTCCCTTTATTAATGCCGATAGGGGTATTAGGTTGTTTTTTTCATGGTCAGTGCTCTGAGGGCTTTATCAATTTTAAAATATTCTTGAAGGCTTTTTCCTTAACTGAGTTTCCCAATTTCATGACTGCTTTTTGTTTCATTGATTTATTATTTATTTATATTTTTACTTTCATTCGAGATTATTTTTATTTTTCTAACTTCTTTTTTTTTTTTTAAGATTTTATTTATTTGACAGAGAGAGACACAGCGAGAGAGGGAACACAAGCAGGGGGAGTGTGAGAGGGAGAAGCAGGCTTCCCGCGGAGCAGGGAGCCCGATGTGGGGCTCGATCCCAGGATCCTGGGATCATGACCTGAGCCAAAGGCAGATGCTTAATGACTGAGCCACCCAGGCACCCCTTTTCTAACTTCTTTTAATGAAAGCTCAAATCCTTCTGAAAAAAGTATATTAAAATTACCATCCATAATTTTGCATTCACCTAGTTCTTCTTTTAATTCTCTGCATTTTCTATAAATATTATGAAACTAAGATATTAGATTAATATAAATTTAGTACTATGATATCTTCCTATTGAATTGACCTATTTATCATTGTGAAATGTCTTACTTGTCTCCTTTGAATTTTACTTTGTTTCATTATAGTCTCACCAGTTTTTTTTGTTTTTTAATGTACTGTTTTGGGGTGCCTTTCTCTATCCTTTTACTTTCAATTTGTATCCCATGCTTATATTTAAAGATTGTGTCTTACAAACAGCATATACCATGTTGAATCTTGAATATTAGTGTGTATACATTGATATAATTGGTTTTAAATTAATCTTGCAGTTGTCTTCCAGTTCTATTTGTTTATTATTTCTTCTTTTGCTTTTCTCTGAATTAATCAAGAATTTTGATTTTATTTATCTTTTGATTATCTTTTTAAGTTATACATTCTTGTATTAATGTTTTTGGGATATTGCCACATATTACAATATCATCACTGAATTATTACAGTCTATGTGAATTTAGTACTTTTACCACTTTCCACATTGAAGCAAGAATCTCATCACAGTTTAATTCTATTTATGCCCTCTTACCTATATGTTGGCATATATTTTACTTTACAAATGTTTCAAATTCTACAAGCCATTATTATTATTATTGTTGTATATAACAGTCACTAATCTTTTATAATTACATATTACTGGTACTTTCATCAGTGATTATTTTCCTTCATCTGAAGGGCTCTCTTTAGTATGTTTACTATTACATATATGATAATGTCAAAGTCTTTGGTATGTCTACTTTGTTAATTTGCCTTCATTTTGGGGGGGATATATTCACCAGATGTAGAATTTTAGTTTGGCTGTTATTCCCCTCTTTCTTTTAGCACTTTGAATGTGTATCCCGTTGTCTTCTGGTCTTCATTATTTCAGTGAAAAGTCAGTTATAATTGTTATTGGTGCTACACTGAAAGTGTTTTCTTCGTTTTTCATGGTTGGACTATGATTTACCTATGTGTATTTTTTAGGCTTCCTTCTGTACAGTTTTTTGAACTTATGAGTTGGTTTCTTCCATCAGTTTAGAAATAGTTGGCTAGAGTGTTTTCAAATAATGCTTCTGCCCCATTGTCATTCATCTCAATTTCTGGAGCCCTGTAACACTTATCTGAGACATTTACAGTATCTCCTGTGTCTCCTTCCTCTTTATCCTTTCTTTCCTTCTGATCTGTCTTCCAATTCACTGATCTTCTGGCCTATTACTTTTAATATTTTATTAAATATAAATTTATTCTCTATTTTAGTTTTTATGTTTTCTCAGTTCTGCCATTTCCTTGTAATCTCTTTTTAATGGATGCCTTGTCTTTGGTGAAATTCTCCATATTTCCTCTAATTTCATGAAAACATCAGTTATCATTATTTTAGAGCACCTGTCTGTTGATTCCATGCCTGAATCAATTGTGGGTCTGTTTCTGTTTTCTGTTTCTTTTTTTATTATTTCTCAGTAAATTTGTCCTGTATTTTTAAAAACATGCATTGTAAGTTTTTATTGGATACACAAAATTTGGGGTGAAAAATAGAATGATGGATCAACAAGGTCTAGTACAAGGTTAGCTTTAGGGTTTACTATGTTTGTTATATTTTATTTTTACCCTTAATACTAGAAAAAGCCCTTAGTTATAGGTTATGGCTTGTAACCTCAGGATGAGATCACACTCCCTAAGGAATGAACCATCAGAGGACTATATAGAAAGCTCAGAAAATTCTATATCACTCCTGTAGCACACATTGAGAAATACAAATAAAGAAAAAGCTGGGGTGAATATGGACGCCTCTTAGTATATGCTTCCCTTTTCTTAAGGATTATAACATCATACACACACACACACACACACACACACAATTTGTGTGTATGTTGGTTGCACTCCAATGCTCTCAAAGAGGTAATTTTTATATTCTGTTCAAATTTATCATTGTTTTTAGGCAGAGCATTTGTTTAATGTCAGCTACTCCATCCATTGCCAGAACTAGAAGTTCCTGTCTTAAGTGATTGGAAATTCTGAACTAATATGCCATGGTGTGGATCTATATTCATTTATTTTGCTGGGCAGTTAGGGAACTCTTTCTGGAAACTGTGTTCTCTAGTTCCAGAATTTTTCCTTGATTATATCATTGATGATTTTCTTTCTTAATTATCTTTACTTCTCTTTCCATAAACTTCTCTATTGTTTAAATTTTGCACTTCCTGAAACTTCTAACTTTTCATAATTTCTCCTCTGTTGTAGATTTATTTGTCTTTTTCTATACTTTGTGAAAGTTTCTTCTTAAGCTTAACTTCCAATTTCTTTTTAGTTTTTCATTTTTATTATTATGAATTTAAGTGAAATGTTGGTAACTTTTTTGGTTATCTAGATTCTTTTTGTAATGTCTTCTACTCATGGAGAGAATTTTTCATATTTCTGAATTATTTCATGGCATTAATGATAATCTTTTAAAAAGCTTTAACTGGTATAGTCTTATTGCCTCCATTTTGTCTCATTACTTTTTTTTTCTAATTTCCATGTTATATTGCCAGTGTCCTCTATATCTCATTTTCTGCATAAGATTAAAAGATAAGAACTACAAAGTTGACAGAAGCTCTGAGTGCCTGAATGAGGCTTATGAATGAGTTTCACTATATGTAATATGGCTGGCATAATTGTTATATATTTACTTATATTATGCTTTTTGCTATAGCATACTACTCTTTTAACAGACCCAGTAGACCCAAAGTGTTCAATGACTGAAATACACATAAAAAATTATTTTTTGTAGGTAATTATGTTGGAGACCATCCCTTCTACACACAGTCATTTAGTGCTCTAGACCAACAGAGGCTTTGTCCTCTTTAATATGTGAAGTTCAAGGTCACCCTGGAGGTCATCTACATTTCAAACAGCTTAAAAGGGAAAATAACATAAAGAAAAGCTCTAAGACAATGTTTTATGGACCTGCCAGGCCAAGAAGAGGTACACATTGATTCCACTCATATCCCATTACCGTAATTTTGCATATACATTTATAGGGTGATAGGAATTACAGTTTCTTGCATGGCATCCACCTCATAGGGACAAATCTATACTATGGGAGCAGATGATAATTTTTGTTGTATAGCTAGCCATCACTTCTACATTCTATGTTTATTTTATTTTTTCTTGCTAAGTCAGTTTGCTCAGAAAAGAAGATGCAGAAGCTAGGATTTTTTTTTTTTTAAAGATTTATTTATTTATTTAAGAGAGAGAGAGAATGAGAGAGAGAGAGAGTACATGAGAGGGGGTAGGGTTAGAGGGAGAAGCAGGCTCCTCACTGAGCAGGGAGCCCGATGTGGGACTCGATCCAGGGACTCCAGGATCATGACCTGAGCCGAAGGCAGTCGCTCAACCAACTGAGCCACCCAGGCGCCCCAGAAGCTAGGATTTTTGAGAGCCAACCTAGTTAGGGAAGAAAATGGTGTGGGAAGATATCTAGATATCTAGAATGCATATACTGACTTAAAGCTTCTCTTTAGAGTATGAGAACTCTATCCTCAACTGTGTCAACTCTTTTTTAGATAATAAAGCTCTGGATAATAAACCTTCAGTCTTCTGCTGTAGTGGGGGGTTGGGAGCGGTGGAGTAATTTGCCCATAAACATGGAGTAGAGGATGAGATGTAGGTATTTAACTTCTTTGTCAATATATTCTAATCATTTTCTTAATCCTCCCCTTCTCTCTTGCCAGGTCCAAAGTATCTGGTGCTTCTGATTCTTGAAACTTTCTTGATATGGTTTCTGGCTCTATCTATTGCTGGCTTAGGATCTAGTTTTCCTAGGTCTGAGAAATTAGTCACCAACTATCCATCTTTCCAAATTTTGTTCCACTTTTCAAAATGTTGTTCTGTTTCTACCTTTCAAATTTTTGTTTTTGGGTTTTCCTCCTTTGTTCTCTCTGCCATCCCCATAAAGAAAAAAAGAATACTTTTTCTGTAGTGTTAGTAAGATGTTGAGATCAAATTTGCCATTTTAACCAGTAGTCCATGGTCATAATATTTTGAAATAATAAAAAAGTACATTTTTATCCCTGAAAATCCTATTTGCCATATTCCTCTACAGCCATTCTACCATTTGGAATCAGTGAAAGAAGGATTTATGGGTGCCACCTCCTGAAGGAAGAGGATATGATGTAAAAGGAAATCTATCATATGAGAACAAAAAATACCAATCTTTCTGACATGGGTGAGTGTAGGAAGAAGAAAACAAATAGAAGAAGAAGCAAATGTATATGTGTATGCTCTTGCTCTCCTTTCTCTGGGCTTAAGGCCCAAAGAGGGTTTTTTTTTTTTTTTATTAAATATTTTATTTATTTGTCAGAGAGAGAGAAAGGGAGAGAAAGAGCATATAAGCATGGGGAGTGGCAGGCAGAGGGAGAAGTAGGCTCCCTGCTGAGCAAGGAGTCCAATGTGGGACTCTATCCCAGGACCCTGGAATCCTGACCTGAGCAGAAGGCAGACACTTAACTGACTGAGCCACCCATGTGTCCCAAGGAGAGTTTTTATTCAATATACCGCTAGATAAATTTGGTGATTCCTTGGTGGAGGAGGGGAGACTTCTTCCCATGGACACAGGGATTGGCTGGACATGAATTGAGAAAGTTGTAATCCCCTTTGGATGCTCAGAGTCATGTTAAGATTCATGTCAGAACAACATGGAGGAGGTTCATTATGACCACAAAGTTTATAGAGGATCCAGACATATTCACATGCCCTGATAGGTAAATGCAGTGAGGTTGAGAGGGTTGATTTCCAACAGAAGTCTGAAGCTAGAATTAAGAGGCTACACAGCATGAGGATATTATGATCAAGGCAAAATGCTGAGATGCATGGACTTCAGCTTTTTTTTTTTTTTTTAAGATTTTATTTAGTTATTTGACACAGAGAGAGAACACAAGTAGGCAGAGTGGCAGGCAGAGAGAGAGGGAGAAGCAGGATCCCTGCTGAGCAGGGAGCCCGATGCGGGGCTCGATCCCAGGACCCTGGGATCATGACCTGAGCCGAAGGCAGTCGCTTAACCAACTGAGCCACCCAGGAGCACCAGGACTTCAGCTTTGAGAGCAAATGCAATGCTCCAACAGGCCCAGAAGGATCAGCTATGCTACCTCAGTGAACCCTACACAGGAGTCCAGAAATCAGACAAGGTACACATTCAAAGAAGAGATCATCAAGGACACAATTCCCATTCCTCAAAATCACAAGATCTCTAAATCCATCTCTTCCCCATCATTTTAGAGGAGAAGCACATTTACCTTAAGACCTTCATTTATTCAAAAGATAGCATTTATTGGTTTCCTATTGCTACTGTAACAAATTGACACAAATTTAGTGGCTTAAAACAACACAAATATATTATCTTATAGTTCTTGTGATTGGAAGTCCAAAATAGGTATCACCAGGCTAAAATCAAAGTATTGGCAGAGCTGTGTTCCTTTTTCTTTTCTTTTCCAGCCTCTAAAGGCTGCCTTTCTTCCTTACTCACCTTAAAAGTCAACAGTGTTGCATCTCTCATATCACTCTTCTGTAGTCATATCTCTAACTCTTTTCTTATGCTTCCCTCTTCCACTTGTAAGGACCCTTGTGATTACTTTGGGCCACTGCAGATGATCTAGGATAATGTCCCTATTTGAAGATTGGCTGATTAGCAACCTTAATTCCATCAGCAACTTTAATTCCTCTTTGCCATGTAAGGGAACATATCCATAGGTTCTGGGGATTAGTCTGTGGACATTTTTGGAGGGCCATTATTGTATCTACCACAGGGGAAATAACTCAAAAGAGACTATTGAAACCATAAAAGAATGAGATAAGTTGGCAAATTTAATTTCCCCTTCCCATCCCCAGTTACCCAATGGGATGGGCATATGAAGAAAATTAGATCACTTTTAAAGCAGAGAAGCCTTGTTTCCTTTGCACATCAGTCCTGTAGGGTGAATAAATTTTTTTTACTTCACTGCATGTAGATTATGAGATACAATTTAATAACTTATTACTCACAGATTTAATATAATTCTGGCTTTCTGTCATGGCTTGGGTAGAATGTTTCTCTCTTATTCATCCTGGATGTTAAAAATAATTTTTGTTTAGATGAAAATCATTACCCAAAGACAGTGAGATAATTCTAGATTCTTGGTGACAACTTCTCAGATGAAAGGTTTTCATTTTCCTTTTCAAGTTTTCTGCTATTCCTTCTATATAGAATAATAAATAATAGTAATTATAGAGCATCATGTTAACAGTTGGTAAAACCTGTGGCTGTTTTTCTAATATAATATTTCTCTTTAGGTGATTAATCTGTTTGAAGTTTTTCTGTTCCATTGGGTATTTAGATGTCATGATTTATTATGTTTTTTTTTCCCCCATGAGTACACCTTTAATAAACAATCCTAATTGAAACAACTGGGAACTTTGCAAAAGAAACAAGTTTTAAAAACTGAGGTATTAAGTGTTTTATGCCACAAGGGATGCACTGCTAACCTTTTTTGAGATCAATATAAATGAGACCAATCACAGCTATGCTAAAAAAAGTATCCTTTGGAAACAGATTCATGCACTGGGTAATCCAAAAGTGGCACCTTTGAAAATCCTACGATTCTCATATCTTATAAAGATGATCATTATTAAAGAGTTCAAGAATTGCTCTTTTGGAATCCCAAAATACAGTTACTGAAATTTTAAGCAGTGAGTTTATGGGCACAAAAGCAGCCAGATATTTAGTTATTGTGATGATTAACTATATCTTGTTTTGTCATCTGGATGCTTGTCATTGTGTAGACAGAGACATAAACAGTGGTTGTTTCTTGATGTTGATTATACTATGAATAATTTCCACACTTATTAAAGTGGCTTAAGGTTTTTTTTTTTTTTTTTTTTTTTTTAAAGAATGAGTCACATCAGGAGACAGACAAGTTGCTTTTTAATTTATTATTTTTGCATCTCTCTCCAAGGTGGCTCTACATATAGAATGCATTGTATTATTTTTAAAGTTAATGTGATTGGCTGTTATTTTACATTCTTACAACCAATTTGTGCTGACTTGACTCTTTTGATTAGATCGTGATTATAAGTCTAAGGTTATGCTTTTGATCTTTATAAAGAAGTTTGCTTACTTCCACCCTGGGAACACAGATGGTTCTCATATTCTCTATACACTTATTTTATAAATGCATGTCTTTGATCTTATGGGAAGGCACCATAAATTCCTTATCTTTAGTAAAACTCAACCAATTAAGAATGTCCTAACAGCAGATCAGAACTGTATTTTTAATAAAGTATGGTAGCATGATGAGTGGAAATACACTAGTTACTAATTTTCTCTGGATGTCATGTCTCACATTAATGGTTTAAATTTCTAAGATACATCGAAGGTCTAAGTTCTCTAGTAAAATGATTTCAAATAAAATTTTATTGCAAAACTATTTTGCTTTGAGTAGTATATTAAAATCTCACAATTGCATTTTGTATTTGGGGTGTGAGAAGAACACATCCTACTACTAAAATATGATGAAAAATAGAATGTTGTTTTCCAATATATCTAATAATTCAAACTATGACAGAATGTTATGGTAGGCAGTAGGAAGCCTAACTTGCCAGGCTTAATGTATTATGGTACTTAAAAAGGCCTCTTTTATTTTTAGTGTTCATTGTTTACAAATCCCTATTTGTTTAAGGAGGTCAGATACAGACCATCCACTAATCTTACTATAAAATTATTATATTCATCAAAGTACTTTGTATTACAGTGAATTTCTAAGTACATTTTATGTGCTAGTAGAATCTAAATATATGTGTTTATTAATATTATGAGAGTTTATCCTGTTTTTATTTTTACTTAGCAAAATGGACCACTAGAAATTAAGTGTTATCCTTTTGATTTTCTTAGGCTTTTTTGTACAATGCCAGATCAAAGAACTGAGATGACTAGGTAGAAAAGTTGCACATTCTTACAGAAAAAGAGAACAGCCATGGTTGTATATGTGTGTATTTATGTGTGTGTGTGTGTGTGTGTGTTTGAGAGAAAGAGAGAGAGATGGAGATGAGGTATACATATCTTGATTTGATTACCAGTAAATTTTTTTGTGATTTACTTGAACGTTTAGAAAAACTGGACTCTGATAGAAAAACCATCAACAAGGTGAGGCAAATAGCTTTTTAGGTTTTTCTACAATCACCAAGGAAAGAAGTATCTTGCATTATATATCAAGTAAAAATATACATCTTTGATTTCTGGTGTTTTGATTTCAATATATGTAGTAGTTCAGGAATAAAAATGTAGAATTTTCTTATATCATTTGTGTTTTTTTATAATTGAGTCTTGTGATCTCTTACATGTCTAGTTTGGAATTTGCCTCACTCATCCTTCCTATCGAAAAATCCATTGATTTTTGGAAAGTATACATAGAATAACTGTGCTTTTTAAAAAATTCTTATAAAATGCAAAATCAATTTGAATGTATTTTATAATACAAATCTTATAAATATTAATAAAAAGAACTATAAAATATAAATTGATAAAAATAACATCGGGATCCTTTCTCTCTAGCATGGGTGAACTATGTGTTATATACATGTATCTATATAGATATGCTGTTTCTCCTCATGTGCCTACTATAATGATGAATTCCATTCCTGATTAGAGAATCATGAGCTAAAAATCCAAAATGTAGCCATAAGCATCGGTAAACATTGGTGAAATTCCACCTTAGGAAATAATCAATGCTTAAAGCTTAGCATTCTGATTTGGAACAAGAAATGTATAAATCATAAAATAATAAGAAAAATCGGAGCTGCTGAGCACATCCCATTTTGATGATATTCTAAGTAGCCATAAAAGAAAAGGCAATTTTATTTACCTGCAAAGACCCGAGCCAGAAATCTCCATTTCAAAATGCTTATTTCTTTACAGTGTGGCTGAATGGCCGTGAACAATGCAAATTGGTTTTACTTTCTAAGTTTATTATACTTACACATATTTTGGTTAGTTGTCTACCCAGATCCTTTATTACACAATGAGGTGACCCCTCAAGGAAACCCCAAGTATCTTCTCTTCCTGGTCATCATACGTTGCCATTCTTCCCCTAGAAATTAATACACTCTGTCTGCTGGCTCCTGTCTTTTCATCTCCTGCTGCGGAATCAGCGGTCATAACAGCTATTCTGTTCATGAATATGTAAATGCAACATGCATAAAATAAAAAAAAATTTAGCGGGCGGTTCCCACTGCAGACTGTTCCCAACTCTGTTTAACTAATACACCAAAAAGCCAAGATTCAATTTTTCACCCATTTTGAGTCAGTGTTGCAAGGAATGCTACAATTATGTAACATGGAAATGAGACATATGTAGGTGCTCATGATAGCTGGACTCCTAATAAATCGGCATCTATGCACAGCTATGGCGATGCATGCAGGTTCCCTTATTACTTCATTCTGATGTTTAGTGATAAAGGGAAAATGCCTTAGGTCCTCAGTAACCTTTTATTTGCTGACTAGGTTCCACTTCCCTACCTCACCCCAATGTACGACTAAAACAATGTTTAAATTATGCAAGTACACATATATGTATATATGCATAGACACACGCAAACACACACACACACACATATATGCACACACACTTCTTTCTTTTGGAGGGGAGAAACGATGACTATACCCGCTGAAGTATTCTGGATGAAACATTAAGCTCTGGGAAGGAAATGATTGGGGGATTTTATTATTGAAATAAGCAAGCATGTTCATGCATATTTTACGGCATGCATGCCTATGCGCCACTCTGTGCAAACAGTGCTATTGCAGCTCGTGTGCGGTAATTAGGTGGATGTAATTACGGCGAAGTAAAGGCAGCCTCACTGATAATTTCACAGTGAATATTAAAGACATATGTGCCTTCCAGTGTACAATAAATGAACCTGAACTGCTGTCAGGGGCTAGGAGGACAGTGTGGCCAATGCACCTATTGTGTCCCTGCTGCAGAAAGGAGCCTGCCGATTGGCCACTGTCTGCAGCACATAGCACTGGCTGGTTATAAAGGACTTGTCTAGGGGAGAGCCTGTAGGTACTCCATTGTCTGGTAAAGTTCATATGACTGCATTCTTTTTTGCAAGGGGGGTGGAGGGAGAGCGGGGAAGGAGGGGGTGTCAGCTCAACTGAAAAAGCTGCACAGATTTGTTCTTTCTCTCTCTCTCTCTGCCTCTCCATAGATCGTTTCTGTTTCATGCCCTGTCTCATTTCGCATAGCTAAAAAATAATGCTAATTACGATCCCTTGTCTTAACTTGAAAATAATGACTCGGATATAATTAGAAATCTGGCGAGAGTTTAAAATTCTGGTAGGGGACCAAAACCATCAGTTACGGTGCTTAGGAGGGGAATGAAGAATTATTTTTCTGTAATCAAGGTAAACATGGGAGGGGGGGATCCCCCCTATCTTTTTTTTAACCAATGGTGTTCTACTGCAGATGAGAGGATACTGTATTTCAAAAACTATTTTAGCCATCAAATTGAAAGGACACAAATCAGTAGCAATGGAAGCCTTCTTAATCCTCCTTAGGATGCAATTCAGATGAAAGAACTGCTTTTTTTTTTTATTTTCTTTTTGTATGTGTGTGTTATAGATGGATCTGAGAATGCTGTCTGGGCTTGGTGCCAAGCGCTGGTATTTCATAGCAGCGGCCGCCTCACAGACGAGCCGTGGGAAGCAGGAGGGAGACTCTCTCTTAGGGTGCCACTACTATGGAGACACAGCTGGGCTGAACAAGATTTGCTTCAAACGACAACAAGAGAGACAGAAAGTATCTGGTTCAACCGCTGCCCAAGCAGGCAGGCACCAGAAGAGCTAGCAGCCAATCCGGCCATGCTCGAAGCCAGCTCTGCGGCTCAGCCAATCAGTGACATCACTGGTGAGAAACTCATTTACATCATGCAGTAATGAACTTTGTTTAACATAGCCTCCCCCCTTTCCTGTTACCCCCCCCCCATATTAGGTCCTTCCATTAATTATTCTGGTGGCATAATTTAAACCTCTATGCAAAAGTGTGGCTACATTCTCTCTGATAGCTTTTACCTTCTCCTCCCACCCCACCCATTGCTGTCTACTGTCACTGAAAGTGATTCTGGGTACAATTCTGCTCTGTTTTGACCTTGCAAAATGATCGTGTTTCTTGAAAAAAAAAAAAAGTCTTAGAAAAAATTAAACCTTTGTTTATTTTATCTGACTGCACTTCCTCCCTTATGAATAGCATGCTTTTTGCAAGTTGGGATTCAGAATTGTCCAAGGTAATAGAGAGTAAGGGAGTGCATTGCCGTGGAACTTGCAATTTTTTCCAAGCAATCTGCATCTTAGGGCTTCCTTTATGTTTTCAAATTTTATGCTGCAGTGGCCATTTTACATACAGTGTTTTATCCCAAAAGCACTTATGTGCTTCTGTCACATGGAGGAAAGTTCACTCTTGTTATATTTCATTCTTCACTGCGCTCAGCCAACATGTCATTTTATTAATGAATAGAACTGAGGTCATTTCTGGACAAATCTCTCTCTTCCCGTCCCAGCACAATGCACCTGATTTGCATCCATTTACTAGAAAAACTGAATACAAGAACCAGCTTGAAAAGAAGTTAAGGGACCAGCTTACATATTATTTTAGAATATGTCGCAGCATTTGTGTTTTAGAATGTGTAATATTTAACATCTGCCTTAGTGTTTCTGTAAAAATGCCTGATCTCCGTTTCCAGTGTAATACCTTTAGCTAATTTATTAGTTTGTTATATAACTAAAATAGACCAAATGAGGTAATATTCACGAATGAGTTCATTTGTCAGCAGAAAACCTCTGGAAACATAATTTTTGTCTCGTATCGTACATTTGTATTTGGTTTGTCAGAGATAAACTTATTTGTCATATAGATAACTTAAAGAGGCTGGAAATGTGTGGCATGTGAAGATTTTCAGGTTGCTTTGGAGAATCCCAAAGAGCGGAAATTGGGTCACACTTAAATGCGATTTGTCTTAAGCCGTATCTTTATTGCATATTGGCATTAAAGGGATATGGTTTTCTGGCAGAGAAGGTAAAGTTTCATTGTTTTTTTTTTTTAAAAGAGTATTTTGAATATGATTATTCAAAGACATGGAATTTTTAAAACATCGACAAGGGTTTCATAACAGTGCATGATTCGTTTAAGAAGCTTAAAGGGTACAATGATAGGCATAGACACTTTTTCAAGCATATGAAGGATTTAGGCGCTAAACCACAGCCCTTTTAATTCATGAGGCATTCCATCATCCCATCATCAGTATTCAGGGAGCGCCTGTCCTGAATCAGTCATGAGCTCCCCTGCTGCAGATCCTGTAATTTGAATCATGTGTAATAATATATTATCCTACTGGGGGCCTTCTTTCAGTAGGAGAATGGTTTATACATTCTGCTATAAGAGAACTTTTGGCTCCTAGCCGACTCACAGCCATTACTCACATAGGCAATCATGATCATCTTCCTTAAGGAATAACATCTGCACGACCTCCTGAGCCAAAAATCTGCAACCTCCCCCACGTTCTGAATTACGATTTCTTGGAACTGGGAACCCTTGACAAAACTGAAGTAGAAAAATGGAAGGTTTAGAGGAACGGACTGCAGTCTTCTTGAGCATGCCATGGGGAAAAGCGCAAGCTCCCTTTTCTTTGAAATGATGGAGAAGGGTGGGTAAAGGGGGCCCAAAATAGATCTCGATGTGTTTGTTTGAGTTTTAGACACAAAGCTGAAAGGTAACGTGTTCTAGGAAGACATGGCTGTCTCTGTGTGTTTCTCTGCACATCCTCCCAAGGTCCTGCAAAGGGTGTGGCAACACCGAGGGATCGATGGAGGGCGTCGATGGCTGTGAGAACAGAGAAACCTTGTCTCACCTTGGGAAGGAAGCGATGAGATCTAGCAGGAACCATTTGACTCGGGAGTTAAAGGCTCAGGGAATGGCTTTGATTCTCTCTTGTTCTGACTTGGATCAGATCATGTAATTTCTCCGCTTTTCCTTATCTGCAAAAATTAAATATACTGCCAGCACAGAAAGATTGTGGAATACTCCCCCTTTCTTTTTTAAACATCTGAAATCCTTCTTTGCTTCACGGACCAGATTCAGTATTCCTGCTTTTGTGAAATCTTTTCAGATCATCATGGCCAGAATCTCCCACTTCTCCATCATTCTTTTTGTATCTCCATTGTTGTCTGTGTGGCAGTCCACACTGCTGTGGGGCCACACGTGCGCATATCTTTTCCACTAGACTGAAAGCCCCTTGGGGACAGAGACCACGTTGAATTCGCCCCCTACCCTCTGCTCTAAGAATAATGAATTATGCTCTTAAGTTTTAAATCAATGATCTAATTAATGAGTTAAAGGTTCATTGTAAATTGTGACGGGAGTGTTTACAAATTCCAAGGCTTACTATTGCTGTTGTCAACTGTTACGACCAGGTAATGGCTGATGTCAGTTTTGCCTTATCAGTGTTATGCCTTTCATTGCACGGGTCCTACATTATAAAGCTCAGAATAAATGGTTGCTGCATTATTTTTCTTAAATAACCAATGATAGGGAATTGTAAATTCCCAATTTATCAGATATAGGATTAAGCCAACTTGGTTTGGTGTTTTCAAACTAAAACGTAAGTGAAATGGATGTAAATAAATTGCCAAAGCAGCTGTGATAAGCAAATTATAGTATCAAGCTCTACTGTTAATGATATGGAAGAATTAATTACTTGGAGGAGGTAAGCAATTAATGTTGGGCGTTGAAATGCTCTATAAAGCATAATAAATCAGGGAATATGGAATCCTGAGTCTTATTCTTAGTGTTATAATTAAGATATGTATTTTTAATCCATAAACTAGCACAACAGTCTTTTAAGAGTGTATTTCTAGATGCACCTGGTATAATCTGATAATGCCAAAATATGGTTTTGGTTTTATGCTGCTCATTTTTGTTTATACTTTTGGCTACTGTACTACTGCTAAGTAGAGATTAATTTCTTTGCAAACAGTGATATTCTCATTAAGATGTTTGCAAGTTGTGCTTAGAATTTTACGATCCTATTTCAAGCTCTTTGCCCAATACGTGTTATGAGATGGGAATGAAGTAACCAGAAAATATATACATCTTTACTTTTTATATATGGGAAAACAGAAATTTTAGCACTGGACATTGGCTGGTCTGAAGTCCATGTTTTATACAAGTCTTAGAGAGGAAAAGTATCTTGCCCAAGACTATGTTCTATCAAATTCCTCAGAACAGCTGAGACTGGTATCCAGAATTCAGAATGACTGGTTCAATATTCTTTCCACTCCACTAAATAACCAGTACTTTTAAAATCAGCTAGATAAGATTATACAATTTTATGGTGCTAACATAAATTACATTCACTGTAATTCACTGGGAGTGTATAGTATTTTATGGTTGAAAACAAGGAGACTGAAACTTATTGAGGTGTATTTTTTCTACTACCCTACAAGAATGTAATCAACTACTAATAAATCACCATTTATGTTAGTATTCTTTAAAATAATTTTGGTTTTGATGGAGAAAAATGGAAACCTCATATCTGGGTTCACTTTGCAGTGGCTTTGAATTCAATTAACATGAATATTGTATCTTAAACTATAGGACTGGTTAAATAAGATTTGGGAAGGACCAGTTTATACCTTGTTTGTTTTTTTTTTTTAACCGATGAATTTAGCTATTATTACTGACCTTTTCTTTTTTTTTTTTTTCCTTTTGTCCTGCTAAAATCTTCAGGTATCTCAATGATGGTACTTCTTTTCATCCCAGTATTTAAAAATAGAATTCTGAATCTCATATGAGATGAATTGTGCCCTCTTAAGGAACAAATGTTTCTCAAAGACAGGAAAAATAGTAGGAGTCTGTTCAGCTTCTTCTGTTCAGACAGAATATGTACAGACATATTTAAGAGCTCAGAGAGTGAGTAAACATGGATCATCTTAGTTAAAGAAAAATGTTACTTTGCATCATGGTTTGAGACATGGTAACTGAAAGCCATTTGCATCTGAATATTGTTGTCTTTTCTAAACTTATTAAAGTAGTGATAAGTAAGACAGGGCGCCTGGGTGGCTCAGTTGGTTAAGCGACTGCCTTCGGCTCAGGTCATGATCCTGGAGTCCCTGGATCAAGTCCCGCATCTGGCTCCCTGCTCGGCGGGGAGTCTGCTTCTCCCTCTGACCCTCCCCCCTCTCATGTGCTCTCTGTCTCTCCCATTCTCTCTGTCTCAGATAAATAAATAAAATCTTTTTTTAAAAAAAAAGTAGTGATAAGTAAGACAAAACTAATGGGACAATCCCCTTTATGTTGAGAGTTTTTATAGGATGATCATATGATTCTTATTCCAAAATGAACTCTTGAATTAGAAAAGCAGGAGTAAGTATTGGGACCTATGCTTGTAGGTCTGTGATTGAGAATCACTTATTTGTAGGATGGCAAAGAAACAGATGAAACTGACCTGCACAGTTTTCATATTCAAGCAATTCTTCCTACCCAAACCTCCAAACATGCTCAACGTCAAGAGCAATTGTCAAGTATATTTAGGAGCTCAATGAGTATTTTCATGACATTGATGATCACGTGTCTTACTGTTACTGAACAGCGGCGCTGGTCTGGTTGCTGGCACAAGGAGGAACAACATGATATGGATTATGGGGATGAGTTACACGCCATATGCTACACTGTGGACTGTGCAGGCATTATCTCATTTAATTCTCAGGTCCGTCTTTTGGTATTATCTTTATTTTACAGATGAGAAAACAGAGTTTCAGAAAAGTTAAGCAACTTGTCAAAGTCACATGACTAAACCGCAGCAAAACTGGGATTCAAAGCAAAGATTCTTACTTGAGAACCCATATTCTTAAGCACTGCACCCACGTTGAATAATCACTACATGTGATCTTGCTGTTTGGCTATCGGAACAAAACGTTTTTTCTTATTCTACATCCATAAAGAGTTTCTCTGGTTCATTTTGTTAGATATGCACATAGTATTTTATAAATTTGTTTCAAAGCTATTGACCTAGATTAATATTTTCCCTATGTTTTTGTATTTATGCAACAATCCAGATCACTTAAGGTAATGCCTACAAAAGCAATTTCAGAATGGTTAAGGACCATATAAATGGAAGGTCATGGTTTTATTACAATGGCCTCATAATTCCGAATTACTAAAAATGATTATTAGGCTAAATGTTTCCGTTTCCTCTTTCCTCTAGATATATTTCTTATTAAATAGGTCACCTATTTTATGAGAAAATTAATACCTATTGATTTGGCAATTGCAGAATGTCACTTAGTGTCACTAGATCCTGACTATCCAGGTATTTGAGGCATCTCTGCTTCCTCAGTCCTGGTGACACATTTTGTGTCCAACCCACTGCCACCCCCAGGATGCTAAAAGAGAAGAAACTTGCAGCCACTATTTACTAAAAATCCCATGCCTAATGTCAGATTTTCTAGTTTTTACCTAGTGGTCAGGCCTAAGGGATCGAGTCAACAAGTTGTGGAATGTAACAGAATTGGTTTAATTTAGTGAAGGCAAAGGAGAAAACAGAAAACAGAAGTGTGGTTAGTTTCATCCCTTTCTGGATGAATCCTTGTCCAGTCTCTTCCTCAATTTTCTGACTATTTCTTTCTCAAACGTGTCATGCACTTACCACATGTTAGAAACTTCAGGCAATAGACCTAGCCTCTTGAACTTCAGTTCAGCATTATTTTTGATGTTTATTATGGAAATGCTACATACCAATATGTATTAGTATATAATTAAAGTGTTTAGTCTTGTCACGTAATTTATGTACTCATCTCCTCAAAAATCCTAGAAAAGCAATAGGTTTGAGCCCTGTGATTCTCATTTGAGTTTACTTCACTTTATCTGGGGTTCTTCTATGATCTTTACACTTAGAACTCAAGAGAATGCTCTCATTAGAAGGTCTAGCGAATGCAGGCTGAAGCAATGCCATCTCTGTGCTCTGAAGACACAAGGCCCATTGATATGGTCTACAGGCTCATTAGCTGTTTTCAGGGTCACGCTGTGATTTCACCTGTGCCCTCCATTATCCTCTTCTGTGTTAAACAGTTGATAATTTTTTTTCCTCCTAGGATTCCTTTACTTCATGTTACTAACAATTTTTCTATTTGTGGGCAAGAATGAAGGTCAATGTAGCGGATTTTCTCATTGCTTTCTGAAGCTACCAAGATAATGCCTCATTAGTAACATATTTAAGGTGTACTTATTTTCAGAATGTTTATTTTTACACAGTGAGAACCAGAGCTAATAATAAGGGAAACTATGTCAGTTATTATTTAATGATCACTTAACTCTGTGGGGCCATAGAGAAGTGGTTAGGAGCACAGGAATCTCTGGCCATATGCCTGATCCTGAAACTAGGCTCCATTACTTACTACATACATAACCTTGGGCAAGTTCAGTAATTTCTCTGAGTCTCAATTTTATCATCTGTGTAATAGTACCTACCTTACAAGAGTTGAGGATTCTGTGCACTTTTGCAAAAGATGATAATTTAAGGATGGGCAAATTCATGGTCTCTCTTCTTCAGAGTGTAAAATGTAGTTGGGGAGTGTGAGTGAGTGTGTGTGTGTATGTTTAAATATTAAGATGGTATCATTCAGTGCTATATGGATATGTTCATGCTTATATAAATACTTTGTTTATTGACTCTACCTATTCTGTCAGTTTTTCTTTTATTTGACCGAGTTATCAAACTATGGTTTTAATATAATTATCAGGTTTATCTCATCAAATATTGGTTTCATTTTAAAAGTTTTTAAAAAACTGTATCATCTTTTAATTACACTGGTATGATTTTATAATTACAGGCAATTAAAAATATTTTGTTCCTTGATTCCACTTTTCCCTCCCTTACTAGTTGGATGTGTCAGGAAAAAAAAGTCCTAAGACATATGTAAATATGCATGAAACCACTTATTTTTATTTTTTTCAGAGCTCTGTGGTAGAGCTAATATTTAAGATCCTGATACCGTAGAATGACCAGTGGATAGCTTCCTAATCAGTGGCATTCTGTCCATAAGCTTAACTCACAGTCCAAATGTCTAATGCTCATCAATCAGATAACTGACACACATGGATTTTCCTATAGCAATCCCTATTGTGCTCAGGAAGAAAAAAATTGATTCTAATCTATTTAGAACCCTGTGTAAATTCTCTAAGCCTCACTTTTCTTATTATAAAATAGGGGTAATTATAATGACTACCAAGAAGAGTAGATTGTGTGGGTGAAGTAAGACCTGTGGAGTAGTGTTTTCTCTCTGTTCTGTAGACTCTGAAAAGCCCATTCAAGTGTGTGCTTAAATGTCAATAAGAGCAGTATGATTTCAATAAAATGCCAGCTCTGCGGAGACAATCTCTAGTATTATGTGTTCTAGATTAGAGAATAAGATTGCTTTTGTTTACATTTCAAATAAAAGCTCCCATTAATTTGACTGAATTGAGGGGATTGTTCATGCAACTTAATTAAATCAGATTGTTTTCTTATCTTAATCTGGGAATGATGACTGAGACTGAAGATTGGTGCATTTTAAAAAGAAGTACAAGAAACTCTCTCTCTCTTTTTCTGTGTGTGTGTGTGTGTGTGTCTTTCTGTCACTGTGTCTCTCTGTTTCTCTCTCTCTTAGGGGACATTAACATATTTGAATAGAGACAAGAATCAGAAAGGGTTTCTAATGATTGAGTTGGAGGGATGTTCAAAGGGATATAGATTTTTAGATGCGACAAATTGTCAGGAGTATCGTTAAGGTGAAGAGATGGTAATCTATACGCAGTATTATATTTGAACGACTGTGTGCCAATTTTGTGATGTTTTATGATTCCATCTTATCTATTAAGGTTTGTTACTACTTCCTTCAGGCTCTTTTTACGTTTTTTTTCGTGGTGTCAATAGTGGGTTTGGCAATTAGATGAACTTTGTCATGATACCTTGTAGGTGTAGTTATTGCTTAAACTGTGTGTATAAAAAAACAAAGAAATTACACATTCTGTTTTGGGTATCTTATAGCAATGCTGTCTTTTTTTTTTTTTTAAGATTTTATTTATTTGAGAGAGAGAGAATGAGAGATAGCATGAGAGGGAAGAGGGTCAGAGGGAGAAGCAGGCTCCCCACCGAGCCGGGAGCCCAATGCGGGGCTCAATCCCAGGACCCCGGGATCATGACCTGAGTTGAAGGCAGATGCTTAACGACTGAGCCACCCAGGCGCCCCGCAATGCTGTCTTTTAATAACTCCTGGGCCCTCTTGTCCTTTTAAACAGCAATTAGCTAACATTCTATTAAACATCACCAAAAATAGTCTTGGATGTCAGTGTCATTGTGTACTAGGATCTACTTAGTTTTTCAGTTCTTAAAAGTTCATTTTGCAATGGAGTTAAACTTTATCTTCACTGTCCTAGCCCTGATGATCTCAGATTCTTTCAAATTTCATTAAGTTTAATTTTTTACCTTTGTTATTTAATAATTGATTTTCTAGGATTGACTGACTTAGTTTTTAGCACTGTAGAAACATATGTTTTCACGAGGTACAGACTTTACTTGGAGTTTATTAAAGAAACCATACACACTGTTTCCCCAGGGACACTTCTAGTTCAGGCATGATAGCCCAGGGTAAATATTGAGGATGCCCCCTTTCATTTTCCATAGTGACCCATTTTAGGTTAGAAATTATGTGGCTACTCTATAATATAAAGTTAACTCCTGAATTTATTTTCAACAACAGATGTTCTAATTTGTTGTCTTCATAAGGTTATTTGTACTCGGCAGACCATGCAAATCGAGTTTTGGTTTTGAAAGTACGGTTGCAATAGTGATAGGTAATTTTGTTAACATGTGTTAGACACTCAATGAGTAATTGCTGAATTAAACTCTCTCATTTAAACATCAGATTTCATTAGTATGCTGGTCTCTATTAAAATCAGGAAGGAGTCCAGAATGTTAATTCTTTTGACAAATATTGTTTAAGCACTATTTCTGTGCCAATCTGCTATAAGCAGCGAAGGACATAGCAGTAAAGCAAATAGACAAAATCCTATGCTTTCATGAAGTTTTGTTCTAGTATTCCTTTATATGGTAATAATATTTATTTATTAAGTTACATTGATGAGGTTTTGCTCTCTTATACAAATTGCTTTGAGAAATGGAAAGCATTATTTAAAACCCGGCCCATTCTTAATAAGAGGGTTCCATGATGGAGGTAATTTCAGACCATAAATTTTCTTTCACTCAATAGCTTACCTGACGTCTTAGGCCCTCCTGGAGTTGATGGTGCCACTTGCCCATGACTTTTATGTGACAATTTAATAAAGAAGAAACACAGAAAATCAAATTCCTGCTTGTCTTGATATCTTCCGTGTTCTAGTCAATATGTAAGGGCATGTGGAAAACTTATTACTTCATTTGTCTTTGAAAACTTTTATTTTTCCTTACTGGGAGGGATGGGTTTTTGTCATTTTCTACCAACATATATAATTCATCTTTTAAAATGTACCCCGGAGCTTCTCAAATGATTTCTCTCTTTGGAAAAGCACCTTCTCTTGTTATTTAGTTCTTTATAAAGCCCATGAATATTTTAAAATTTTATTGACTTATGGGCATAAAAGAAATAATCAGCAATTTATATACCAAATAGACATCCTTATTCAAAATGAGAATAATTGTATCATAAAATAAGAACGATTTAACATTTGAAATAGAATAAAATGATCTAGTTTCATTCCCTTATTTTTCAAATAGGCACAGGAAGTATGGAAAAGAAATGGTATTTGACTTGCCTAAGTTCACAGAATATTTTGTAGCAGACTCAGAAAAAGAACCAAGATTTTTTTTTAAATGTTGCTTTTTAGAAAGAATTCTGACTACACAAGTGATACTTTATCTATTATAAATTTGAAACATTCAAGAAGGATATGGAAGAAAATTATAATGTCTAGTTAACTTACTCTATATGTTACCATGGTTACATAAACTCTATTTAAAAATATACACATCTTTTGAATAATATTGAAGTTTCACTTTATTAGCAATTGTATATCTTACTTTTAAACACTAAGAGGCACATAATATTATGTGGTATCATATGAGGGATGTACATTTGTATTAAAGATGAAGGAGGGAGTAGCTTATAAGATAGATATAGGGAAAAAACCCTAGATTTTTGAATTACAAATTTACAAATTATAATGAGATGAAATAGGATACATGTATAATAGAAAACTTCAATGTCATTTGATAAAAACATTTGTCTGTGTCAAATTCAGGTGAGATATATCAAAGTGACAATGCTATTCTAGATTTGGATACCCCATCTCATTCCTGGAGAGTAGCATCTTTTCCACATGCATTTTGGATTATATTTTCTCTTAAATCCTCAAGGAACTTACTTCACTGATGATCCTTTTTTCTCCTGTATCATCTCCCTTCAACCAACTCTTTCCTCCCAGAACTCAAAAATCCCCAACGTTCCCCCATCATTAACAGACAAAACAACAACCACCACCTGCCATAAACCTGTTTGTTCTTTCTCTCTCACTCATCCATCCTATTGCTGAATGACAGGAAAGCTGGAGATACACTCAAACTTACTGGGGACTAGTAGTGTGACTTCTCTGCAGGTCAGAGAGTTGATAGTTTTAGGCCTTTTTTTTTTTTTTTTAAAGAATTTATTTATTTATTTAGAGAGAAAGAGGGAGCATACGTGTGTGCAAGTGGGAGGAGGAGCAGAGGGAGAGGGAGAAAGAATCCCAAGCAGACTGTGCACTGAGTGTGGAGCCCATTGTGGGGCTTGATCTCACAACCCCGAGATCATGACCTGAACTGAAATTAGGAGTCAGGTGCTTGACCAATTGAGCCACCCAGGCGCCGCAGTTTTATGCTTTATAAAACATAAAATAATTTAAAAAATGATACTTTTATTAAATGATTTGTGATGTCTCTTTCACCATTAAAATTAAGTGACTCTAAAGGAGAGGAGAGAAAATATCCCTCAGAAGTTACATTTTCATTATTATTTTGAGGGAGTTCAAGACTATTTCTAAATCTGTATTTGACATGATATAATTACAGCTTACAGCTATGATCTCATTTCCATTGATTTACTTTGGGATTCTATACTGATGCATGCTTCTAATAATACAAGGAAGATAGTAAAGTCAAATTATTTTAAATAAGGATCAAGGAAATAATCTCTTTTTAAATGAAATAAGCTCTTGGTGCTATTGAACAAGACCACCTGACTTGAAGTCTACTAGACTTGAAGTTATCCAAGATTATTTGAATGAGAACAGGAATCAAAAGATGCCACTAGCCATTTGTGTGACGTTAGAAAACCAATGTTTGTGATGCCTGTGTGGCTCAGTCGCTTAAGCATCTGCCTTCGGCCCAGGTCATGATCCCAGGATCCTGGGATCGAGTCCTGCACTGGGCTCCCTGCTCAGTGGGGAGCCTGCTTCTCCTGTCTGCCACTCCCCCTGCTTGTTCTCTCTCTCTCTCTCTGACAAATAAATAAAATAAATTAAAAAAAAAAAAAAAAGAGGGCGCCTGGGTGGCTCAGTTGGTTAAGCGACTGCCTTCGGCTCAGGTCATGATCCTGGAGTCCCTGGATCGAGTCCTGCATCGGGCTCCCTGCTCGGCAGGGAGTCTGCTTCTCCCTCTGACCCTCCCCCCTCTCATGTGCTCTCTCTTTCTCATTCTCTCTCTCAAATAAATAAATAAAATCTTTAAAAAAAAAAAAAGAAAACCAATGTTTATTGGTATATCAGTTTATAGAATGATGGACATGGGGTCAGATAAGGTCTTACCTGACATTATTTTTTTCTTTTTCAAAGTGAAATCCTTTCTTCAAATGAAATTGAGTCAGTAGCTCAACATTTAGAATATGTAATACTGTAACTGCCCTGGTTGGATTAGGGGTGGGACCTCAGAGCCTTAGCTTTCTGCCCCCTCCTCCACTTCAGGTGGTGCCCTTGTCTTGATGACAGTCTCAGAGCTCTATGAGACTGAAGCCACAAGTAGATAATCACTTAGGTTCTGTAGGATTTGAAATTAGACTTATTTTTTGGTTTTGTTTTTGCTTTAGATTTTCTCAGCAGCTCATCAATAAATGGAAATTAAATCTCCACTAGATGGCAGTAGATCAAATCTTTGTTCTAAAAGTTTCAGTCGACAATCTTGGGTTCAATACTTAAGCACATTTGGATTACTTACAAAACTTTCAGAAGAATTCTGTTTTCTCATATTCCACACTTTAAAATACTTTACCAGCCTCTTAATTTATTCTCACTTTCCATCCTGTTTTTAAGCCATTGTGGATTTACTGGTTAGTCCTAACAGTATGATGTCTGGTAAAATACTACTTGCTCTGGTTGTGGGAATTGTTTAAGAATTGGATAATATTCAAATGAATACATTTATCTAAGCATCTAAATTTATTAGTAATACCCACTTGATTTTCTAGCTTTATTAGAAGCCTAATCTTTAACCCAAAGGTGATGGTGACCTGGTTCCTCATCTTTCTTACCCTATCACCTACCCATTTCCAGAGCACTGAAATTCCAATGATCATGGCAGTCTGCTTTGTGTTGCATATTAACGTTGCAAGGAAGAGATGCTTTTAGGTAATATTAGGTGATGGAAGTTCATGGTAAGGATAACCAGGGAAGCGAGGTAAATCAGGAGACTGCTTCAATACTTCCAAGTTTGAGTATATAGCAGCCTCATGGAGGGACGAAACAGCTCCTTTCTTCAGGATTCAGCAGGTTTCCAGGGCCAACAGCTCTGGTAACTTCCTGGCAACACTGAGCCCTTGGAAGCTAGCCCCTGTTTGTCTTTTTTGGCATGACTTATTTACACTTTCAAGAGAGAAGAACTGGTTGAGTCGATTTGTTGTAATGTTACATAGATCATCCTTTATGGGCAGTCTCAGACTACATTTCCATAAAGCTGGTTGGATCCCTTTGGAGGCAGTTTATGCCTAAAAAGGTCAAGGGAAAAGATCAAAGTTTTTGCCTGTTTCCAGGTGAAATTAATAATAGGTCCCCATTTTACTCTAGAATTTTCCTAATTAGGATGATAAATTACATTATTACCTGAATACATAGTCATCTTTGCCTTGAGCACTAATTTCTGCTCTTCAGGCCAAGGTCATGTGGCACAAGATTAGCTAATTGGAAAAGTATTGCCTGAAGTCACTTTCTCAGGAAAAAGTTGTGGGGCGCAGACATTTAGAGTTGTATGGACTGCCAATTATGTAGTCCTTAGAATAAAGAAAAAAGAATTTAAAGAAAAAAGCTAACTTTAAATTCAAGTTCCTACCTTATTAGTTCAATTTTATCCACTAGATACAGTCTTTCTTTAATGCATTGTGGAAAAGAGAATATGATTTTCATTAATAAGGATATTGTAAAGCTAGAAAAGAATTTAAATGGCTTTCCTGTATTACATTATAAATATTAGAGAAAATTCCAAAATTAGAGCTCCAAAGATGGTTCACTCACAATTTCTTATGCATAAATGGTAGATTGAGTCTTTTAATTATCATTCAATAATGATTCACATCACTACTTAAATGTATGGGAAGTAGTTATCTTTCCATCCAAGTCATTACCCAAAATTCTCTCAAATAATCATATCTTTAGATCTTTAAATACTCTTTTCTCCACATTAGTCCTCTATTATTTTAATTGAATGCAGTTAATATAGCAAATCATAGATTGTAAAACCTTTTTTCTTTTACCCTCAGAACAGGTTGATAATGAACAAATATTAAGTGACTGTTTGAAATGTTTCCCCCAAAGAGATTGAATAGTACTGTTTTTCAAAATGTAAAGGTTTTTGTTTTGTTTTGTTTTAGAGTGAACGGTGATGAGCTTTTTGCCCACCTCTAAGTAGAATACTCGAAAGAAAGATTTAATTATAATTTGAGGCATTTTGTTTAGAATAATTTCATGAATCCTGCTATCAGGGTGTGCTCTTAAAGACATTTGTGCAAAGCCTTTCCTCTGCAAATCATTTATTTCACTTACGGTATTTTGGACAGCATCCTGCTAAGTTGGGGGGCAGTGAACATTACGGCCGCACTACTTTGAATAGAGAAAGCATAGAAGAGCCCCTCATTTGGTTAAAAATCTCCTATGGCTCTGTGAAGGTCACACTTCTGTTTACCAAATCCCATTTCATTTTTCTCCTCTAGAGTACAAAGAAAGTGGGGATTTCTTAGCTCTAGAAATTGGGTGGCATCCTATAATAGTTCTGGCTAATGAATGTGATCAGAAGTCATCGAGTCTTATACGCAAACTGAATCATGAAACACCACATCAAAAAAATATTTTATACTAAAAAAATAATAATCATGATGATCAATATTCATTATAAAGAAAAATGCCCACGAGTTGTATTGAGGTGGAAGAGCCCCAAGGCTGAAATAACCAGGATTCCCAAGACTCTGCTTATAAAGGAGCTATACTGAAGTGAAATAGAAAGAAAATATTCTGAGTACTAAGTGAAGAGGAAATATTTTCTGCCATAAGTCACTGATATTTCAGGGCTCATTTGCTCCCATAGGGTAATCTGGCCCTTCTTGACTAATATAGAGTAAATATGACATTGAGTTTTATAATTTAATTTAACATTCTGACTTAGTTTAGTCCTTGCCATACATCAGATGCTCTCCAGCAAGTCCTGAGTGAGATAGGTTATTGTTTAAAAGTAGAAAAGACTTGAAATTAGTCTATTATACAAATAATTTTTAATTTGACTAAAATTTGGAAAATTTCCAGAACCTATAGAATTATTTTAGCCACCAAATATAATCTGTAGGAATTTTTATAAGAAGAGAAGGAAAAATCTGTAATATTTTACAGTTTGTGGTTTAAAAGATCAATATAGAATTTTATAGTTCTCAGTTTTTATTTTTAAAGTAACAGTGTTGTGTAACTAGAAAACCAATTAAGTTTCTATGACACATGAGCTCTTTCAGCCTAAGAACATAAAAGCGTTCACCTTATAGAAATGGCTGTTATATCCTGGTTTGCTTCGGGCAGTCTCCGTTTTTGCACATTGTCTGGTCATTTATAAAAAATTCCCTTTCATTCAAAGATTGGGTGGAATTGGACAATACATTGTATCATATAACCATGGGGCCAGACTGATCGGTGAGAGTTTGGAAGACATGTATTGTATATAGCTAGATTTCCTTTCTCAGTTCTGGGGAATATATCACCGCATGAAAATAACATTATATGGAGATGTTAGATGCCCAGGCCAGCCCACAAAAGATTTTAAAATCCAAAACTGAGCTACACGATAGTGATTAGTAGATGTAAAATTAAAATTTATAGGTTTTTGTGGATTGGCGCAGGTTCCTAATCATCATGTATATAAAATATTACATCAAATGGAAAATGTGGTCTAGTTTCCAGTTACCAAGGAATTTTAGAAATAGTTCCTTTTTCATTTGGGCATAAACAGTGGTTTTTAAATGTAGCTTTTGTTATTAGTAATATTAATTTTTTATTTTTTATTTGGAAATTTGAAGATACCAAAAGTAGGTAATAGCATATTAAACCACCATGTAGCTATTACCTTAATCCAAGCAACTATCTGCCAATGGTCAGTTCCATCCTATCCATACTTCCATCTAATTTTTTCCTCCCATATTATTTTGATGTAAATCCAGACATCCTATTATTTCATCCTTACACATTTTAGCATTAATCTCCAAATGAAAAGTATGCTTTGATAAATGTACTATTATGTTCTTTCCATATAATAATGTATGTTTAACAAAAACTTGTCAAAATAAGTTTGGGTGGAAGTTTAACATGCTGGCATTTAGCCACATTAAATGGATACTATCTCTTGGAATAACAGTCTCCCCATTTCACCTTTATCAGAACAAATTACCTTTAAACATTCCAAAAGTAAACTCTAAATTTCCCTTTAGACAATTTAGAAGTATATGTACACACTCCAATCCAGAGATCAAGGAGCCGTGAAGATATGTTCTGCAGCTGTCTCCCTTTGAAGTTCTTTGCTCTGACACTTCAGATAACAATATAACTCCGGTTTCCAGAGAACGAACAGCCTGCTCTTCAAAGAAGAGGGGAATATCTTACGTTGACAGGTTAACTTCAAGAAAGGTAATCCTAATAAATAGAACTTGTGGAGCCAGTGTTAGGACTAAAAAAATGCTTTTTATTGGCTTGTTTGTTGAGACTAGGGAGAAGCAAGCATGTTAAACAAACCTTATTTTCTTTGTGCAAAAGTCATTCCTGTATGATCTTTTAATATACTCTGCAGGATTTGTAGGAAAGGAGAAGGATTCCCTTTCTGTTTCATACTTCAGAAGGTAATTAAATCACATCTCTGATTTGATTAGGAAGAGAAAGCCAAATGAATTTTTTTTAAAAATCATCGAATATGTAATTAAAGAAAAAAAGGGAGAGAATTGATTTCTTTGGTACTGATTTATTTTTAGTAAAATTGGAGAAATTAGGCAGGTTGCAACAGTTTGTTTACATATTGTACCAATTTCCTTGAATTCATATATATGTTTTGTTCATATTAAATGATATAATTAAGAAGATAGATCTAGTGCTGCTTATTTGTGGGGGCCATCAGAAATAGGGTTTCTCTTAATGGGATTGTTGGCTGTTCTTTTTTTTTTTTTCTTGTATCAGTGATACGTAGTTGTCATTTAATTTAATTTAAGCATTTGATTTAGATTCCAATGTAGATATAGACAGCATATTAAAAGGAATAGTCATGTTTCTGCCATTTAATAGAGTGGTATATATATAGATACATATCTACCATATAACCTTAATTTCCTAGTTATGTAATGATATTTATAACATTTAACCTGTAAAGATACTATAAGGGTTAAATGGGATCATTTATGTATAAACATTATTTATGATTTAAAAAAAATCAGCTTTATTTTTGTGTGTGTATAATAAAATACTAAAATTTTACGTGTACAGGTTGCTGTTTTGAAAAATCCATACAGTCATAAAACCATCACCATAGTCATGATAGAGAACATTTCCTTCACCTCCAAAAGTTTCCTTGTGTTCCTTTGTAGCCAGCAGCCTCCGCTCATCTTCACTTCTTTCAACCATTGATTTACATTCTGTATTACAGTTTTGCATTTTCTGGAATTTCATATAAATGGAATCATACAGTATATAGTAATTTATATCTGGCTTTTAAAACTCAACATAGTGCTTTTGAGACCATCCACATCATTGAGGGTACCAGTAGTTCATTCCTAATTATTGTCAAGCTGTATTCTATATTAAATGAATATACCATCATTTGATTGACATTTGGATTATTTCCAGTTTGGGGCAATTAAAAATAAAGCTTCTGTGAATATTCAAGTACAAGTCTTTGTGTGGATATAGTTTTTATTTGTCATAGGTAAATGTAAATGTATAGAAATGGCATTGCTGGGTTGTATGGTAAATACATCATTAACTTTTTTTTTTTTAAGATTTTATTTATTTATTTGAGACAGAGAGAATGAGAGAGAGAGAGCACATGGTGGGGGGGAGGGTCAGAGGGAGAAGCAGGCTCCCTGCCGAGCAGGGAGCCCGATGCGGGACTCGATCCAGGGACTCCAGGATCATGACCTGAGCCGAAGGCAGTCACTTAACCAACTGAGCCACCCAGGCGCCCCATCATTAACTTTTTAAGTAACCCATTTCCCTTCATGTGTTTTAGAGTTCTGTTGTCAGGCTATTCATATTTAGGCTTTTTTATATGTGCTGATGAATTGATCCCTTTATCAATATGAATGCCATTCTCTAAATAACATTCCTTATCATAAACTCTATTCTGTCTGATATAAATACAGACACCCTAGCTTTAAAAATTTTGTTTGGTTGGCATGTTTATTTTAATCATTTTACTTTTAAACTATGTGTATCTTATATTTAAAGTAGGTTTCTTCTAGACAATATCATAGTTGGGTCTTGCTTTTTGATTCTATCTCACAATCCCTGTTTTTGCCTTACTTTTTTTTAAAGATTTATTTATTATTTTAGAGAGAGAAAGAGAGAGAGAGAGAGCACCACCCAGGTGCCTCTGTTTTTTCATTACTTTTAATTAAAGTGTTCAGAAAATTTACAATTAATATAATTTTGGTATAGTTGGATTTACATCTATAATGTTGCTATTTTTTCTACTTGTCCCATCTGTTTTTTTGTTCCTTTATTTCCTTTCGCTCTCCTTCTTTTAGGTTGAGTAATTTTTTAAAATTATTTTTATTTTCACTATTGGCTTTATTTCTGTTTTAGTTGTTATTGGTTGCCCTAGAGTTTATAATATACGTCTTTACCGTACAATTTCAATTAATATTATATCAGTTCATGCGCATAGGAAGAACCTTATAATAATACACTTCTATTCTCTAACAGTGTACTTCTGTTCCCCAGTATTCTCTTCCTTTGTACTATTTGTGTGGAACATTTTATTTCTCTGTATGCTATAAACAACACAATATATTTTTAAAGCATTAAATTACTTTTTATGATAAAAATGTTTATATTTACCCACTTCATTGCCATTTCCATTGATTTTCATTCCTTTGTGCAGACACAGATTTTTTTTTTTTTCTGGTATGATTGTCTTTCTGCCTAGAGGACATCCTTTGACATTTCACCACAGTTTTGTTAGTGATTAATTCCCTCTGGGGTTGTTTCTCTAAAAGAGTCTTAAGTTTACCTCCGTTTTGAGCACACTTCCTCTGGGTAAAGAATTACAGGTAGAAATTCTTTTTCCCATTCAGAACTTTAAATATTTCTCTCTATTATGTTTGGTTGAAATAATTTTTTAGCAGAAGTCTGCCGTAATTCTTATCTTTATTCCTCTGTATGTTATGTGTATTTATTCTATGGCTGCTTTTAAGATTTTCACTTTATTGGTGATTTTCAGTGATGTGATTTTGTTACACTAATTGTGTTTTTCTTTACTTTTATTCCACTTGAGATTTGTTGAGGTTTCAGAATCTATGATTTGATGAATTTTATCAAATTCAGAAAAATTTGGCCTTTATTTCTTCAAACTATATTTTCTGTTCCCTCTGTCTCTTCTCCTTCTGGGACTACAGTTACATATAAGGTAGACTACATGGGGCACCTGGGTGGCTCAGTCGTTAGGCACCTGCCTTCAGCTCAGGTCATGATTCCAGGGTCCTGGGATCGAGTCCTGCATTGGGCTCCCTGCTCAGCGGGAAGCCTGATTCTCCCTCTCCCACTCCCCCAGCTTGTGTTCCCTCTCTTGCTGTGTCTCTCTGTCAAATAAATAAATAAAATCTTAAAAAAAATAAGGTAGAGTACATCACATTTTCTCACAGGTCACTTCTCTGTTCATTGACTTTTAAAAAATATATTTATTTATTTTGAGAGAGAATTCATTATATGGAGAGAGAGAACGTGCGCACACGTGTGCATGTGCAAGTAAGCGGAGGGGCAGGAGCACTGGGAGAGGGAGAGAGAGAATCCCTAGCTGACTCCCCATTGAACTTGGAGCTTGACATAGGGCTTGACACAAGGCTTGATCTCAGGACCTTGAGATCATGACCTGGGCCAAAATCAGGAATCCCATGCTCAACCAACTGAGTCACTCAGGTGTCCCTTCAATGACTTTTTAAAAAGTCTTTTTCCTCTCTGTGCTTCACTTTGTATAGTCTCCATTGCTATGTCTTCAAATTCACTGACTTTTTTCTTCTGTGGCGTATAATATGCTGTTAATTATACCCAGTGAATTTTCATTTCAGATATAGTATTTTCCATCTCTGGAAGTCTCATTCATGTCTTTTAAAAATCTTTTCCATTTCTCTTGTTATAAGGCTTCTATTTTCCTTTCCTTTCCTTTCCTTTTTTCTCTTTCTTTCTTTCTTTCTTTCTTTCTTTCTTTCTTTTTTCTCTTTCCTTCTCTTTCTTTCTCTTTTTTTAAAAACTTTTATTTACATATAATGTATTATTTGTTTCAGGGGTACAGGTCTGTAATTAAATCAGTCTTACACAATTCACAGCACATATCCTCCCCAATGTCCATCAACCAGCCACCCCATCCCTCCCACCCCCCTCCACTCCAGCAACCCTCAGTTTGTTTCCTGAGATTAAGAGTCTCTTATGGTTTGTCTCCCTCTCTGGTTTCATCTTGTTTCATTTTTCCCTCCCTTCCCCTACGATCCTCTGTCTTGTTTCTCAAAATTCTCATATCAGTGAGATCATATGGTATCTTTCTCTGATTGACTTATTTTGCTTAGCATAATACCCTCTAGTTCCATCCACATTGTTGCAAATGGCAAGATTTCATTTTTTGATGGCTGTATAATATTCCATTGTATACATATATACCACATCTTTATCCATTCATCTGTTGATGGACATCTAGGCTCTTTCCATAGTTAAGCTATTGTGGACATTGCTGCTATAAACATTGGGGTGCAAGTGCCCCTTCAGATCACTACATTTGTATCTTTGGGGTAAATACCCAGTAGTGCAATTGTTGGGTCATAGGGTAGCTCTATTTTCAACTTTTTGAGGAACCTCCATACTGTTTTCCAGAGTGGCTGCATCAACTTTCATTCCCACCAACAGTGTAGGGGGGAAGACATGAACAGACATTTCTGCAAAGAAGACATCCAAATGGCCAACAGACACATGAAAAAGTGCTCAACATCACTCAGCATCAGGGAAATACAAATCAAAACTTATATGAGGTACCACCTAACACCAGTCAGAATGGCTAAAATTAACAAGTCATGAAATGACAGATGTTGGTGAGGATGAAGAGAAAAGGGATCTTTCTTTTTCTTTCTTTCTTTCTTTCTTTCTTTCTTTCTTTCTTTCTTTCTTTCTTTCTTTCTTTCTTTCTTTCTTTCTTTCTTCTTCCCTTCTTCCTTCCCTCCTTCCCTCCTTCCTTCCTTCCTTCCTTCCTTCCTTCCTTCCTTCCTTTCTTCCTTCCAAGTTTATCACCTTTAGACTCAAGGAATTAATAGGGATGGGTCCCGACTACACCAGACCCCGGGTTTTGTGGCTTCCAGGGGCAGATTCAGCTACAGCAAACACATAGGGAAATGGTGGGAGGGAAGGGGGCAGTTAGCAGATTTGGTCTTGAACTTGGAAGGTGAGGGGTGGAAAAGTGATTATCCTTGGGGGCTGGTTTTCTAGCTGATGAATTTGGGAAGGCAAATTCAGTTCTCCTTATCTTCATCAGAAATAAAAGTCCTGTAAAAGAGTTTTATAAACTGTAGACTCCTGTAGATTCTGGGTTATACTTTGTGAATAATGCCTTGCATTGGTACATCTTCATAACCAGGGTCTCTGCTTCCATGGTTCTCCCCTCCAAACTGTATCCATATAGCCAAAAAAAAGGTCTCTTAAAGTGCAAATATGGTCATGTAAATTACTTATAACAGTGCCTGACACATAGTATTCTATAAATGTTAGCTATCATGATTGTTATTTTTAATCAAAGAGTACAAACTATGTACACTTTGGAAGCACTGGTTCATAAGACATAATATTTATAATTTATAATATACTTTGAAGTAAATTACCTTTAGGTTGCCTTGGACCATCCATAGAGAGTTTTTTAAAAACTATGAACTAAGAAAGATGGGAACAATTACCTGTGAAAGATGGCTGTATTTTCCATATTCAAAATATATTTAGCATTATAATTTTCCTTTTCTTTTCAAATCATTTGGCTCTTTTGACATTGGCATTTCTCTGATGGATTTCAAAAATTTGGTGGAATTAATTTGGTAAAACTCTCTTTCGCCTGTTACTGTATCAGCTCTATTATCAAAGAAGGAAATAATTATAGCCATGTATACACACTTAATGCTTATTTAATGTTTTAATATTGGCTAAATTCTTTTACACAATTTTACTCAATCCTTATAATGACATTAATTTACATAAATGTAATATTTCCAAAAGCATCAAAAATGATTGTTTTAAAATAAGATTTCTCATTAGTATATTTATATGATAGCAACTTTAGCAAAAAAAAAATTACGGAGAATAACCTTCTAAAAATTAAATTCTCATTACTCATCACCACTGTCTTCTCAGGAGGAATAGAATGTTTCCTTCTTCCCCAGCCCACTTTAGGTGGTGGTCACTTCTATGTTACCTCATTCCCAGAGACTATGTTTCAGCATAGGAAAAAAAAGAAAGGGATTGATGGACAGAATGGGCCACTTGGGAGAGAACCAGCAGGTTTTGATTTTTAATTTCTTAACTCTTGAAGGAGAACTAGGCGATCTTACCAAAGAATGGGAAAGAGTGAATCTTCTAGCAGTAAAAATGGAAGACCCACTGCTGATATGAGGAACAAATATTTCTCTAGGCTGGTGGAGAAGAAAGGCTTTAGGTTCTTGGAAGCAATGTGAATAAGGTATCACAGAGATGGCAGAACACAATATAAGGTTAACACCAGGTTATCTGTCTTTGATGGCCTTCAGGGCTGAGCACAACATGAATGACAATTCCTGCCTCCCTATGGATCTACGTCAAGAGTTCTGGCAGTGAATAAGTCATGGGAATGTAATGTATAGCATGGTGACTGGTTAATATTGTATTGCACCTTTGAAAGTAGCTAGCAGAGTAGATCTTAAAATTTATCATCACAAGAAAAAAATGTAACTATGTATGGTGACAGATGTTACTTGGACTTGTTGTGGTGATCATTTTGCAATATAGACAAATACTGAATCATTACATTGTACACCTAAAACTAATATAATATGATGCCAATTATACCTCAATCAATCAATGCAAAAAAAAAAAAAAAAGTTCTAGCAGGGGCGAGTGCTAAGGTCTGAGAACCACGGACCTCCCTATGTCCTAGACCACATAGGACCACATAGAGATTTTTCTGTGATTTTGTATGACTTCTAGGAGATCAGAGAAAGCCCTGGAAGTGGATCAGTATTGGACTTTCCACACACCAAGCTATAGTGGTTATGATTTGGAGTTAATTTTCTTTTTTTTTCTTTTATTATGTTAATCACCATACATTACATCATTAGTTTTTGATGTAGTGTTCCATGATTCATTGTTTGTGCATAACACTCAGTGCTCCATGCAGAATGTGCCCTCTTTAATACCCATCACCAGGCTAACCCATCCTCCCACCCCCTCCCCTCTAGAACCCTCAGTTTGTTTCTCAGAGTCCATAGTCTCTAATGGTTCGTCTCCCCCTCCGATTTTCCCCCCTTCATTTTTCCCTTCCTACTATCTTCTTTTTTTTTTTTTTAACATATAATGTATTATTCAGAGGTACAGGTCTGTGATTCAATAGTCTTACACAATTCACAGTGCTCACCATAGCACATACCCTCCCCAATGTCTATCATCCAGCCACCCATCCCTCCCAATCCCCACAACTCCAGCAACCCTCAGTTTGTTTCCTGAGATTAAGAATTCCTCATATCAGTGAGATCATATGATACATGTCTTTCTCTGATTGACTATTTTGTTCAGCATAATGCCCTCCAGTTCCATCCACGTCATTGCAAATGACAAGATTTCATTGCTTTTGATGGCTGCATAATATTCCATTATATATATATATATCACATCTTCTTTATCCATTCATCTGTCGATGGACATCTTGGCTCTTTCCATAGTTTGGCTATTGTGGACATTGCTGCTATAAACATTGGGGTGCACATACCCCTTCAGATCACTACATTTGTATCTTTGGGGTAAATGCCCAGTAGTGCAATTGCTGGGTCATAGGGTAGCTCTATTTTCAACTTCTTGAGGAACTTCCATACTGTTTTCCAGAGTGGCTGCACCAGTTTGCATTCCCACCAACAGTGTAGGAGGGTTTCTCTTTCTCTGCATCCCCGCCAACATCTGTCATTTCCTGACTTGTTAACTTTAGCCATTCTGACTGGTGTGAGGTGGTATCTCATTGAGGTTTTGATTTGGATTGCCCTGAGGCCAAGCGATGTTGAGTGCTTTTTCATGTGTCTGCTGGCCATTTGGATGTCTTCTTTGGAAAAATGTCTGTTCACGTCTTCTGCCCATTTCTTGATTGGATCATTTGTTCTTTTGGTGTTGAGTTGGATAAGTTCTTTACAGATTTTGGATACTAGCCCTTTATCTGATATGTCATTTGCAAATATCTTCTCCTATTCTGCCAGTTGTCTTTTGGTTTTGTTGAGTGTTTCTTTTGCTGTGCAAAAGTTTTTATCTCGATGATGTCCCAATGGTTCATTTTTGCCCTTGCTTCCCTTGCCTTTGGCGATGTTTCTAGGAAGAAGTTGCTGTGGCTGAGGTCAAAGAGGTTGCTGCCTGTGTTCTCCTTTAGGATTTTGCTGGAGTCCTGTCTCACATTGAGGTCTTTCAACCATTTGGAGTCTATTTTTGTGTGTGGTGTAAGGAAATGGTCCAGTTTCATTCTTCTGCATGTGGCTATCCAATTTTCCCAACACCATTTGTTGAAGAGACTGTTTTTTTCCATTGGCCATTCTTTCCTGCTTTGTCGAAGATGAGTTGACCATAGAGTTGAGGGTCCATTTTTGGGCTCTCTATTCTGTTCCATTGATCTAGGTGTCTGTTTTTGTGCCAGTACCATACTGTCTTGATGATGACAGCTTTGTAATAGAGCTTGAAGTCCGGAATTGTGATGCCATCTGCTTTGCTTTTCTTTTTCAACATTCCTCTGTCTATTTGGGGTCTTTTCTGGTTCCATACAAATTTTAAATTTATTTGCTCCATTTCTTTGAAAAAAGTGGATGGTATTTTGATAGGGATTGCATTAAATGTGTAGATTGCTCTAGGTAGCATTGACATGTTCACAATATTTGTTCTTCCAATCCATGAGCATGGAACGTTTTTCCATTTCTTTGTGTCTTCTTCAATTTCTTTCATGAGTATTCTATAGTTTTCTGAGTACAGATTCTTTGCCTCTTTGGTTAGATTTATTCCTAGGTATCTTATGGTTTTGGGTGCAATTGTAAATGGGATCGACTCCTTAATTTCTCTTTCTTCTGTCTTGTTGTTGGTGTATAGGAATGCCACTGATTTCTGTGCATTGATTTTGCATCCTGCCACTTTACTGAATTCCTGTATGAGTTATAGCAGTTTTGGGGTGGAGTCTTTTGGGTTTTCCACATAAAGTATCATCTCCTCTGCAAAGAGTAAGAGTTTGACTTCTTTGCCGATTCTGATGCCTTTTATTTCTTTTTGTTGTCTGATTGCTGTGGCTAGGACTTCTAATATTATGTTGGATAGCAGTGGTGATAGTGGACATCCCTGCCATGTTCCTGACCTTAGGGGGAAAGCTCTCAGTTTTTCCCCATTGAGAATATTTGCTGTGGATTTTTCATAGATGGCTTTTGTGATATTGAGGTATGTACCCTCTATCCCTATACTCTGAAGAGTTTTGATCAAGAAAGGATGCTGTACTTTGTGAAATGCTTTTTCTGCATCTATTGAGGGGATCATGTGGTTCTTGTTCTTTCTTTTATTAATGTATTGTGTCACCTTGATTGATTTGCAGATGTTGAACCAACCTTGCAGCCCAGGGATAAATCCCACTTGGTCGTGGTGAATAATCCTTTTAATGTACTGTTGGATCCTATTGGAAAGTATTTTGGTGAGAATTTTTGCATCCATGTTCATCAAGGATATTAGTCTGTAATTCTCCTTTTTGATGGGGTCTTTGTCTGGTTTTGGGATCAAGGTAATGGTGACCTCATAAAACAAGTTTGGAAGTTTTCCTTCCATTTCTATTTTTTGGAACAGTTTCAGAAGAATAGGTATTAATTCTTCTTTAAGTGTTTGGTAGAATTCCCCTGGGAAGCCATCAGGCCCTGGGCTCCATTGCGTTGCAATGCAAAATAGGTCTTTTTTTTCTCTTTGAGAGAGAATGAGAGGGAGAGCGCACATGCACGCACAAGCGGGGTCGGGGGAGGGACAGAAGGAGAAGGAGAGGGAAAGAGAATCATAAGTGGACTCCATGCCCAGTGTACAGCCTGACGTGGGGCTTGATCTCACGACCCTGAGATTATGACCTGAGCCGAAATCAAGAGTCAGATGCTTAACCAACTGAGCCACCCAGGTGCTCCAAAATAGGTCATTTCTGACAGAGTTGAAAAGGATTCCCTTGCTGTGTGGATCCCATAGCTGATGATTAATATTACACCTCCATAACCAGAGGGGGTTTATTGTAAATGATCTTTTTTTTTTAAAGATTTTATTTATTTATTTGAGAGAGAGAGAATGAGAGAGCACATGAGAGGGGGGAGGGTCAGAGGGAGAAGCAGACTCCCTGCCAAGCAAGGAGCCCGATGTGGGACTTGATCCAGGGACTCCAGGATCATGACCTGAGCCGAAGGCAGTCACTTAACCAACTGAGCCACCAAGGCACCCTGTAAATGATCTTGAAAATGGTCTACACTAAACAAAGTTTGGAAGTATGATGATGCTTGAGATTTGCCATTTTTCTCCTTATCTTTCCACCTTCCTCCCTCATTTCCTTTTGTGTGTGTGCATCTCTTAAAAGTCCTTTCATCTCAACCTCCCCAATGTATATGAAATTTGTCCACCTCCCTCCATCTCTACTGTCTTTATTAAATTCTGTCATTTCAGGCTGAATGGTAATATCTTCACTGGTGTTCCTGCTACTGCTCATGTTCCTCTATAATCCATTTTTCAGATAACATGCAAAGGATGTTTTAGAAATAGAAATATGATCATAATATTGCTTCCTGCTTAAAAACATTTGGTGTCTGCCTGAAATTCCTAATATGTCTAATCTTCATGGTCTTCTGCAAACATATCCAACCACATTTATTTACTAGATCAGTAGCTTTTGTGTTTTTTTGATCACAGTAAGAAATGAATTTTGCATCATCATTCAGTATATGTGCAGACACATAAATACACATATATATGTCCCTAAAACAAAGTTTCACAAAATATACTTACCTTTCTACACACACATATATTGTGTGTGTGTGTGTGAATATTTAATATCTATTTCTACTCACTATGCAGGACCAGGAAATGTTTGTTCTATTTGTATATTGCTTTATTTCCAGTATCTAGAATAATGCCCAGTACAGAATAGGTACTCAGGATAAATTTGTTGAGTGAATACATATTAATCTTTGAACTTTATCAAGAAATTATTATCTCCAAAATACTACTCAATAATGCTGATTTGCCTTATAAGTTCTGATATTTAGACATAATAATTACTAAACAGAATTTATCAAGGGAAACCATACAATTGAATTTCTTTCTTTCTCTGATATATTTATGAATCAAGAATACTTGTTTTCAACTTTGGATTTTGCTTTGGTGAAGATTTTTTTCAAAGTGTATCTTAGCAAGCTCATTGTTAATTGTCCTTGGAATTTGTGTTACAAAGTCTATTAGTTGCTTTTATGCTTTCTATTACACTTCTAAAGAACTTCATTTGAAGTTACATTTAACATATAAAGAACCCTTTCCCCAGTTTTTAATATTATATTTTAATTAGCTATAAGCTAAAGCAGTGTCTATAAAAGCATGTTATAGAAAAGTTTCTCTCTGTAGCCTGCAATTAAATAGCTCTCTATAGGAAAAGTAAAGCCCAGAAAATATTTCTCTTTCCTGAATGTTGTCATTTTACTTGTTAACTACAAGTAATTTATGCCTGTGACAATTTTCCTTTAATATCTGTAACAGTAGTTATTTCAGGGGCAGAGGTTCACGTATTAGACATTTTAATGTATACTCTAAGATATAGGGAAACAAGCTACATTTAAAAAATATTTATGTATTGCTTTGTTTAAAATAGAACATCACATTTCTTCTGCCTCTGGGCAAAGATATATTTTCATTTATTAGACAAGATTCATCATTGTAAAATCTATTAAGCAGTAACTGAGAGTCTAAAAGCTTTAGGTGTTAATGGAGGATGTTTGGAAATCTGAAGAAATGGGAGTCTGACCTGGACAGGTAGGATTCATTAAATTTGAGGACATTGTGGAGTAGGCTTTAAGGTAGATTCATCATGATGGTTGATAAAGCCATCTAGTATTTGTAATAGGAATGCGATTGCATACATACTGTTTTTCCTAGGATATTTGAGCTGGCTATTGAGCCTTTTAGCTTTCAGTGTTGGATATAATTTATATTAGCCTCCAGCACTAAAACGAAATGGTTTCACCATTAACTATTTGGTGGCTCTTCTACAGTCCAGCTTGGACCAGGACTTGAATGCAGGCAGAAGTGCATCACTCTAATCTTCAGAGATACCCAGATGTATCCGGTGTGGAGACTCATTTCCTAAAGTCATGTATTACTTGTGTTCTTGATGTTAACTGTGGTTATTGTCTTTTCTAAAATCACTTTTAAAAAATAGGGGTATTTCTCAGTGTTTTTTATAATTAAAGAAAAAACAGAGAGGCAAACAGCCTCAAAAATCTATAGCAGCTGAGGTCCAGTTCTTGCATTTTGCTATTTAACCCTTGAATTCGTATATGATATGTATGACATGTTCTTCTTACAGTCATTTGTTAGTTAGAAATTGACTGCATTGCAATAGAACTTTAAAATAATTATGAAAATTTGAAGGAATTCTTGAAAAATTTATTTTTAAAAAAGTTCTCAATATAGATTGAAAGAATTTATCTCATGCTTTTCTACATTTTACCCAACCTTTACACTCCTATTTCACAATTATGTTTTTCATTTTTATTTCTCTGGAAGGTATAGAGATGATAAATTTTTTTCAGTCACATTCCTTATGTTTGTTACCCTCCCCTGGGTTTGTTAGGGTTCTCCTTGGAGCCATTTAGAAGTCTTGGCCACTTAGTGTCAGGAAATGAGCTTGTGTCAAGTTTAGAGAAAGAGCAAGGCAACCCATAATCTTAATTAAAAAGGATTCGAAAGCTCAACTATTGCTATTTGAAGGCATGCTACACTTTATCTCTGCAGTCTGTAGCTTCAGTGAGTCATGTTGGGAAGTATTTGGCAGATCCATATTTTTATTATGTTTACCACTGTACCTTCTTGTCTTGGAATTTCCCCCTTTTATTCCTCTCCATTCATATTGGCACTTCCATAAAACATAATCCTGCTTACCATATGGCCCCTGTAAATACAGTGGTGAGTGTTAATCAGCAGTGACCATCTTACCTAATTGATATTTTTCCCTTGATTTTGTAATTGGGATTGGGAGCCAGCTCAGTTTTTCTGAGTGCCTGGATTGGGATGTGCAAAATTCAGGAGCTGTCAAAAGCTGTAGTTTTCTATAGCTGAATTGGGGACAGAAAAGTCAGTCTGTAGCAAAGAATAACAGAACAGATGAGTAGGATGGAAAAGAAATGAAGAATATTAACAGTTCAGAAGAGAGAACGAGTTCCTAGTTGTGCTGTGGATAATCTAGCAAATAAGGTTCAGTCTTGAATCCAGCAATAGCAGATGTGGTTTCCTGTTGGTAATGACTCTGATTTTGTCAGTTTATTAATCTTGGTGGCTAACCCATTATGTCTGTGATGATGTGGTTTTGGGGCTAGCTGGAAACTAGTGGAAGCTACTGGAAACTTCCCAATGTTCGAGGCAGCTACCTATTGTAGAAGGAGCAATGGTTTCTCCCATGGCCTCGTCCTGAACTGTGGCTTTAGGAGTTCTTCCTGAAAATTCAAAATAAAGTGTTTTTTTCCCCCTCCTGGTGATTCTGTAAGCCATTTAACACCCAGCAATAAATCATTTGGGGTTTAAAATGTAGGGTGCAGATTCTTCTCTCTGTAACTGATACATAACAAATACAATCAGTAAAGCATTTAGAACATTGGTCATTGTGTAGTAAGCACTCAAAACATGTCAGCTGGTATTATAAATGTATTCGTTCATATGTGCCTGAGAATTATTGGTAACAAACAGACCAAAGCCATCACCTCATGGAACTTACATGCTAGTGGAATGAGACAGACAATAAACAATAAACAGGAAAAAAGTGTTAGGAGGTAATAAGAGCTAAGAAAAAAGAATTGGAGAGGATATTTGTAGCATTAAATAGGGTGATCAACGTAGGTGACATCTGAGCAGACTTGAAAGAGGTTTGTATTTTTTAATACTGTTTTACCATATAAGATTAAAGATGAAACATTTCTTTTTAATATTTTACTTATAACTAATGAACCTACAAAACACTTAAAGAAAAATTCCACCTTGCTAACATCTTTGTCAAGTGCCATCATTCATCCTCTTCAGATGGTAACTGATAGGCTACACTACAAGTCTCCCCAAATTGACCACAGATTATCATGTGATAGGCTTTCCCTTTCTTATATCTCATCTAGATCCAGAGTGATTGAAGATTTGGATGAAATTAAACAGGGAATTACTTATAGACCATTAGGTTAGAGTTGAAGAAGTAACACTTTACATTTTGGTGAGTATAACAAGAACAAAAGAAGAGAATTTCCCATAGCATAAGGGTTTAACACAATTATGAGTTGTAAGGAACCTCAGAAATCAAATTTCAACATTCTTCAAAATGCATAAATCTCTCCTATAACAAGATGGATCATTTTTAATTTGCAAAAATGTCCTAAACTGAACAAATGTCTCATTGGTGATGTACAAGGGCCTATGACCGTGGAGTTTTTGCCTTCTTTGTTCTCTTTATTTGTTTAGCTTCAGTTTATACTGGATATTTTGCCTGCTGTCACACATCACATTATTGACCGATATGGAACTTGAAGTACAGTAAAAACTGTATCAGTCATGCTTACTCTACGATGCTTTTCTGTACCCTTGCTGTTTTGTTTTTCAAATTCTAATAGCTGAATTTTACAATTATTCCTGTTAAATTTAACTTTCTTAGATTTGAATCATTGTTCTGAGTATTGAATCTAATCCCTGACTCTGTCACCAAATATGTGATTTTTGTGTCTCCCTCATACCTCTTTGAGCTCTCCTCCATTCCTATTTAAGAGGAATAATGAATCCTTAAGTGCATCAAGATAGAAGATGAAGTCTGGCAGTATGCTACTAGAAACATCTCATTGACTGTCCATTGGCCCCACACTTGTAGGAATGGCCATCCAGCCATTTACACGTTTGTTGGTGTAAAACATGGTATGCCCCAAGAATTAATGAACAGCTATGTGCTTTATCTGTGTGCGTTCTCTGTAGCTTTTTGTTTTTTGTTTGGTCTTAAGGGAGAAGCTTGAGAAGCTATTGTTAGAATTACATAAGCTAAGTTAGTAAAACGCCTGGTGTATAGTAAGTATTTTGAGTTCAAGGTCTCATCATTGCTCTGTCTTCCTAACTGTATTCTTATTAAGCTGACACTGCCTAATCTTGTCTACAAGAATATAATGGATTAAATATCTTCCTGAAATTTAGATCACAATGACTATAGTCTTTTCCTGTCAAACTGTAAGTTTTTGAAGTTAGGATTTTAATGTGACCATCCTTCTGTGCTTGACATGGAGCCTAATGCTGATACACAGGGGCAGTGGATCAGGATGCTCTAAGGATAGACCTTGTCTCTGAAGATAGACAGCTGAGTGGAAATTCTGTTTCTATTCCTCTGCACAAGTCACTGGACTTTTCTCAGCATGAATTTCCGCTCCAACAAATGGGCTTAGTAATAGTTTCCTACTTCAGAGACATGAGCACAATGCCTGCCATATAGTCAGAATTGCCTTCAATTTTTCATACTATGACATATTGGAGAATAATCACTATGAAGTAAATGAATGAATTTCCCTTCTTGAATAACATAAAATCTAAGATGATATAATAGTTTTATCCTAAAATTCATGTTTCTTTTATTCCACCAGCTAAAGTGTGATCAAAATGTGCTGTCACAGGTCCAGTTGTTTTCATTAAATTCTCAGGGTAGGAAAACAGCAAAGTTAACAGATCTGCTTCTTCATTTTGACTTTGTGTCTTCCTCATTTCACAGCTCAGAGACAAAGGTAAGGGTAGAATTGTAAATTTTTTATTTCATACTTTTTTAATCTTTGAGATTTTCAAAGTTATAGTATGAGGAAAAGATTTAAAAGACATGTTCTTTTTTCTTTCTAAACTTTTACTACTTTCTCATCATATACTAGTTGATTATCAACTGAAAAAGAATTACAAGACATCTAATTTCAGAGCTTTATGTATTTTGTTTTATTATGTTTTTATTTTTCTTGAGAAATTAATCATAAATGATTAACCATACAATGAAAATAAATCTCCTTCTTGATATAGACCTTTTCCCCAGCAAAATCAAATAAAAATTCATTAGTACCAGAAAAAAATGTAGTAGGAACTCAGTATGTCAATCTAAAATGCTTGGCCACACAATGTCAGATATACATACTGGGGTTTGGATCAAGTTCCTGCAAATATATTTGATGTTCCTACAAACATAATTAAGAATCCCTTTAGATGATGCTCTATTCCTGCATAAGGCACTTTGTATCCTGAGTATTTTTTATTCTAAACTTATAGAAGAGTAACTCATTTTGTTTGTTTTTAAATAGAACTCAAGCAAATAGATTTTCTTGATTCTTACAGAACCCAAAATAAAGAAAGCAGGAATCAAGTTGAAGAGAAGTTGGCTGAAATACATTTATCAGTTTAATTGAAGGGAAGCTACAATCAGATTGCTCAGCAAAATGGTTTTGGCACAATAAACCACAACAGATATCTCATTTTAGATACTATCTTTGAAAATTTTTTCTCCAAAAGTCTAGAGAATTAACTCATCCTGCACTTATGTTTTGATGAGTAAGTTACAGGAAATATATTTATTAGTTAGAAATACAAACTGGGAGTCTCCTTGCTAGATTTACTGGTTATAACAAAAAAAGGCCTTCAGAAGGTGTTATCCTCCTAAAACAATAGGAAAGAGGGAAAAGTGAGGATTATATGGTACTCAAGTAAAAGTTGAACTCATTCGTTGAAATTTTGATTTGAAAGTCAAAGCAAAAGCTTCCCAACCATTCAGTAAATATTGTTATGGCCAATTTTTTCAGACTTTTTTATTTTCTATCTTAACCAGAAGGGTTTTTAATTTTGATCTAAACAAAACTTAGTATATAAAGTGAATTTAGACAAAATTTATAAAAGTTTGCATATTTTCCACAACTTTGTACTTCTTCTTTTATCTATAATTTTAAATAAATTTAACTAAATACATCTCATTCCTTCAATTATTTATTAACAAATATTTATTAAGCATCCAAATATACCAGGCACTGTTCTAGGCAGTGGGCTTATAAAAAAAAGAAGACTCTTTGACCTCATAGAGCAACGGGGAGTAAGAACAGTGACCTCCACAGGTAAAAGTAAAACCTATAACCAATTAGATGCTGATAAGTGCTCTGGAGAATAAAGAAGACAGAAAAAGGAAAAGGGAATGGGGATAAAGGGCTGTTTCAAACAGGGTGGTTTGGAAAGACCTGAATAAATAGATGAGATGAGAGAGAGTCACACAAACACTTAGAAGGAAGGCTTTGCAGGTACAGGGAGTAGCAAGGACAGGTATGGGACACCCAAGGGTACTTGGCAAGTTTAAGTAACAGCAGGGAGGCCAGCATGGTGACAGGAAAAAGCTGCTGGAAATGGGCTCAAAGCAATAGGCAAGGTCTAGTTGTGGGGGACCCTATAGGGCATTGTCAACACATTGGCTTTTATTCTGAGGGTTTTGAGGAGTAACATTATCTAACTTGTATTTTAGAATTATTCTGGCAGTTGTATTCAATATAGACTATGGCAGCAGAGGTGAGGGTAAAATTAGTTTTTTATATAAATTATATAAATATAAATATATATTTATATATATAGTTGATCCTCATTATTTGCAGGTTTCCTATTTGTGAATTTGCCTACTTGGTAAAATGTATTTGTAAGCCCCAGTCATCCACAGACATGTACATGTTCAGAATGGCAAATAATTTGAGATGTACGCTGTGTACGTTCCCAATTGAGATCAAACAAGAGAACTCTCTCTCTGCTCCCCTGTTTCAGCTCTCAGACAGTAAACTATGTCCTTTCTGTGGTCTATTTGGTGCCATGTTGTTTGCACTTTTGAGCTTGTTGTTAGTGATTTTATTGTTTAAAATTGGTCCCATGCAGAGTGCTAAAGTACTCTCCGGTGTTACTGAGTGCAAGAAGGCTATGATGTGCCTTATAGAAGAAATCTATGTGTTAGATCAGCTCCGTTCAGGTATGAGTTATAGCGCTCTTGGTTGCGAGTTAAATGTTAAGGAATCAACAGTACGAAGCATCCAGAAAAAGGAGAAGGATGTTTGCCAATCTGTATGTGAAACAGCTCTGGAAAGTGCTAAAGTAATATCTATAGGGAATGATGAAGCTATGGAAAAGATGAGAAGTCAATTTGTGGGTTAATGAGATGACAGCAATAAAAAAGGAATGGTAGACAGGATTGTTGTGAGGCGAAAGGCCATAGAAATTTACAGTCATGTTACCCAGGGTCAGGAAAATGTTAAACCCTTCTCAGCTAGTGCTAGCTGGTTCACACATTTCAAAAGGAAATGTGGTATAAAAAATCTTAAACTTGCAGGCAAAGCAAGTTCTGCAGATCAGGAGGCTTAGGAATTTTTAAAAATACCTGCTACAAGTTATACAGGAAAAGGATTACGTGGAAGAAGAATAGGTTCTTGATACTGCTGAGACTGGTTTGTTTTACAATGACATTGGCAAACAAACCTATATTATGCAAAAGTCCTCCAAAGCCTCTGGCTTTAAGTCATTCAAGGACCATGTAATTGTGCTTTTTTTTTTTAGAGATTTTATTTATTTATTTGAGAGAGAGAGAAATAGAGCATGCACAAACAAGTGGGGGTGGGTGTGAGGGGGCAGAGGGAGGGGGAGAAGCAGGCTCCTCACTGAGCAGGGACCCTGATGAAGGGCTTGATCCCAGAACCTCGGGATCATGACCTGAGCTGAAGGCAGACACTTAACCGACTGAGCCACCCAGGTGCCCCTGTAAGAAATATATGTTAAATAAAGTGTCTTTATAGAAATACACATGAAACAAGGGTATGTATTGATGGATTGACTAAAATGTGACCAGAGGCATGCAGGAATATAACCCTGCATTTCCCCTAGGAGCAATGGTTTCGTATATGCTAATTTAGTGTTTATAGCATCTTTTTAGTATGTAACTATCACCAATAATGAAATCATCTCTGTGTATGTGTATTTTATTTTATTCTTTTTATTTTTATTTTTTCTTTTTTTATTAGTATATGTAAAATATACATATCTGTGTATGTGTATTTTATGGGTGTTTGTGTGTGTACATGTGCACGCATGTTATAGACTGAATTGTTTCCCCTCAAAATGCATATGTTGATAACCCCCAAACATCTGAATGTGACTATATTTAGAGGTAGAACCTTAAAAGAGATAATTAAATTAAATTGAGGCCATTAGAATGTGCCATAATCCAATCTGACTGGTGTCCTTAGAACAGAAGATTAGGATGCACAGAAAAGACACCAGAGAGATATGTGCCCAGAAGAATGACCACGTGTGAAGGGGCAACAAGAGGCTGGCCATCTGCAAACTGAAAGGGGAGGGTCTCAGAAGAGCCCAACCCTGCCAGCATTTTGATCTTAGACTTCCAGCCTCCAGAATGGTGAGAAAATCAGTCTCTGTTATGTAAGCCATCCAGTCTGTCATATTTTGTTATGGTAGTCCTAGCAGACTAATACAATGGATAGCAGGCAATTTGTGTTAAGTAGCTTGGGACAGGCATGTGTTCTATGGTGGTAGCTTAGACTCTATAGGACATGGTTGAATTGGGGGTTGATTTCGAAGGCAGAGCTGAGACAAATTGCTGGAGAATTGGGTATTGCTTTAAAGAGAAAGATAAAAGTTGACATTTATGGGTAAATGTTCCCCTATTTCTTTCTCTCTTACTACTCAAGTGTTGTACAATTTTTAAGAAAAAAATCTTATGGTATGAGGGAAAGGATACGATCCTATGTCACTGAAACATATCAAGTGAGATCAGCAAAAACATGACGACAGTTAGGAAATATGATAGTGTTATTTGTGATAATGCAGAATGCGAATGTTAAGGGTTCAGTTTTTAAAAATTTGATTGGGAAAACTTAGTTGGAAGGGTTTAAAATATCTAAAAAGAGAAATAATTTCTTATTTCTTTATTAATATTTTTTCCATGGTGTTCTATTAAGAAGAAATGAAACTAAATTGTTCAAATTATAATTAAATTCAGGTGAGTGAGTACAGTATGGGTTTTAAAACTTAGTGGCATACTTACTGTATCTATGACTAAAATTACCTGAACACAAACTGATTTGGGGATATTAATTCTGTTTTAGGGAACAAAAGCATCCAGAATAAATATGCCAAGATTCTTTTTGCATTATGAATAAAAACATATTAAGTTCAAAAGAATCAGTGATAATTACATAATTTAGAAAATGTACTTTGAGAAGTAATTTCTGCCCATTGTAGTTCTTTAATTAGCCTTCAATTTCATTATTTGGATTTGCATTTTGAAGTAATATATTGTTTGTTAGTATATTGGGGTGATTTTTGGGAGAAAGACATTTTCATCTATTCGTTCAATTCATACTTTTGGAGGGGAGAGGGGCAGAGAGAGACTCCCAAGCAGGCTCCACACCCAGCACAGAACCTGTGGCTCAGTCCCATGACCCTGAGATCTTGACCTGAGCCGAAATCAAGAGTCAGGCACTTAACTGACTGAGCCACCCAAGTACCCCGATAGTTTTTTTTTAAATGCCATCTACTTGTTTCACTTTAACAAGTTTAACTTTGCTTTAGTGCTCTTACCTCCAATAGTCCTATGACTCCTTTTTATATTAAGAAGGTTGTGTATCTACTAAGATACTTTTCATAATAATTGCCACCATTGTAAAGCTGTGTTTTTTTTCTCCATCCTCATATATGATTTTTATTTATTTCATCATATTTCATTTGTCTCATAGTGAAGGGGAAAAATCTATTGGAATTAACTAAGTCTTTAACTCCAGAGTTACCTTGACTAACTAAATGAAACAGTTTTAGCTGCAGGATGGTTGGTTCCTAATAGATTCTTCTTTTGCAATTATCTTTATCAGAATTTACCAAGTACTGGGGCGCCTGGGTGGCTCAGTTGGTTAAGCATCTGCTTCCGCTTAGGTCATGATCCCAGGGTCCTGGGATGGAGCCCTGCGTCGGGCTCCCTGCTTGGCGGGGAGCCTGCTTCTCCCTCTCTCTCTGCAGCTTCCCCTGCTTGTGTTCTCTGTCTCTCTGTTTGTCAGATAAATAAATAAAATCTCAAAAAAAAAAGTTATCAAGTACCTTCTAGACCTCAGCTGTCAAAACTGAAAACAAGAAATACTGAGGGAAGAAAAAGAACCAAGGGAGTGTAAACCAATTCCAGTCCCTTTCTTAACTTACCTTCTAAAAGAAACTAAATTATCCCTTCAGATCACTCTGCAATACCCATTAAGAAGAAAAATTTATCAGCCATTTTGGTCTTAGCCTTTCAGCATCAAGCTCTGGACATGGTCTCTCACTAAGCTGGAAAATATTAGAAGCATGTGAGAATAAAGTCAACAGATGAAAGGATGCCTGTTTATTCATTTAAAAGGAACTTACCACAATAGAATTACCAGCTTTTATAAGCTGTGGGATGGGAGAAAAGAGCAGAGGGGAAGCAGGAGTGGTCATTCCTGTCCTGGGAGATTCAAGACTTGAGTCAGCACCCAGACCCTGACTATTTGTGAGATGAGAAGCAGTTCAAGAAAGTGTCCATTACTTATTCAGAGAGGGAAGGAACTGCTGGGAAAGGACCTTCCTCTAGTCTTAGATCAAAAATTTTCAGGAGAGTGATGGTGTTTTCCCAGCAAGTTCCAAATCCTGCAATATATTTGATACTCAATGAAATCGATTAAAATGTCTTATTCATGTTATTTTGAGAAACAAATGCTGTTTAACTCCATGTAGCTTCATGTTATTTGTAATAAATACATTTAAAACATTTTAGCTTTTTATCTGAATTTGGACATTACCTGCTTTTTACCTTTAGAGCTAGTTTCATTGACTGCTTGTTCTTGTTCTGCTGCTGCAGATTATCCCTCATCCTACCCTAGAAGTAACTTCTTCTGAAAGTTAGGCTCATCATCTATTGAGTTACCATTCACTTATTTTCTAAGGCTTATAACATTTGATTTACTACACTTGCAAATTACTTTCATATATATTATTTTATTTGAGCCTGACTGACATTATCTTGTAAAAAAGATAGGCAACTATTATCTTCAAAATATAGATGAGGACAGTGAGGTTCAAAGAGAATCTGTTATTTGCCTTTGGGCACACTGCTGAAAAGAATGGGGTGGGTGGAGTTAGAACTTGACTGGTTCCTTTGACTTCCAAGACATTCACTCTTTCCATTAACATCATATTACCTTTGAAGGTAGTTGAAGCTTGGATACTCCACAATAGGGAATTCTCTCAAGATAATTAATCTTGACTATGGCCATGAATATCATAATTCTTAATAAATGATACTAAGAACATTAAAGTAGGCATATCTGAAAGTCCTTTATGAATGATGTCTCTATAAACAGATCATAAAATGTTATTTAGCTTTAGCAAAATAACACTAAGGTAATTATATATAATTTAGAAAAATTTGATGTACTCAAAATTTTGGGGGGTTAGCATTTCTTTTTTTCTTATAAAGTATAATTTTAGCTTTATCAAAATAATAAATTGTAATTGCACATATTTTTAAAAACATATAATTTTACAAAGCTTATATATTAAGTAGAATATTGATTTCAGTGCTTTAACAGAGACCAAATGGGCAATGGCTTAAATAAGACAGACGCTTTATGTCTCTCCAGTAAAAGTCCAAGATGACAATCTATTGTGGCTGTGGGGTTGGGGGCAGGGGAGGGGGCTGCAGAAAGGGGATAGACAGAGACACTCTGCCCATTGAGGTCATTCAGAGTCCCAAGTTTCTTTTATGTTTCTACTTTACCATGCCCTTGAATGTTTCTCTTGTCTGCATAGACAAAACTGGCTTACTTCTACACTGGCATAAGGAGAAGAGGAAGAAGTTGAAGACAAATGGCTTCCTTTCAAGGCTGTGTACTTTTCTGCTCACATTTTGCACCGTTTCTGTTCACATCCAAGAGGATTTTCTTATTTACATGATTTCTCCTAGCAGGTATACATTCAGTTAAATATTTAGGGGTTCTGTTACTAAAAGAGCAGAATGAGAGAATGGATATTGGTTGACAAATACCATTCTCTCATAGCCTGATCACCCATATACCCATGAGCCATGGTTTGGTTTGTTTGTTTGTTTTTGTATTTGGTATATTTAAAATACATTTTTTCTACACCACATGAGATGATACAAAATCTTTTTTTAATTACTTGATCAAGCTCAAAGGGGGTTTAATTCTCTTCATTGGGTGAGATAAAGCAAATCGTGATCCAGAAGGTCATAAACTAAAGGAAGAGTTATTAATTACCTTTCCTGACTCTACATACAAACTCTTATACAGTGGGACAGAATATACAATAAAACTTCATTTTTTCAGAAAATCCATGACTATATAATGTCACTAGTTCATTAGAATTATCAAATCCTGCTAAGCAAGAATTGCTAGATCTTTCTAAATTTATCATTACTATTTTGCTTTCTGGAGGTAACTGTTTTTTTCTATTGTCCTTCATGGCTCCTAGAATTTTCCGTCTGAGAAGTTTTTTGTTTGTTTTTATCCATTATCCCTCATGGCCATATCTTAAGTGAGTGTTGGAATGTAAGCCCTCCTTTGGAAAAATACAGATTTCACAGTCCATTTCCTATTAGCATAGATTTGGAGACCTTGAGGTTGCTTTGACAGTTGAAAAGTCACAGCCTTTTTAAAATCTCCCTTGTGGTTTCTTTGAAAAGACAATTTACATAAAAATGTAATAGTCTCAGTCAAATCCATGTTCAAGTAAGCACAAGCAGAAATTTTATCTCCCTGTAGATTTTAAGCCTGTAATCTCCCATTCATTCACTGTTCCTGTGTGGGCCCCAACCCACAGCTGAATTATAGCTATCAGAAAAAGGAAGGTAAATTATAAAAATAATACTTGTAAAGGTATAATAGAACAATAAGGACTAGATATCAGAAAGGGTAGAGCCATTCTGAAATGATCTGAAAATCACCAGGTGCTTTTAATTCCCTAAGGTGCTGGCCATTTCTGAATGAGGGCAGAGAATCAGCTCAGTCCAAGCAGAGGGCTACTACTAGGAAAAAAAGAAACCAACAAAGCTTTCAGTTATCTTGGAAAGCTAGAGTGATAAACTGTAAACTTGAGAGAACTCCAACACATGGCTGAGTTCTGGGACTACTCAAGACGTTGAGGAACTAAGTCAAAAAAGGCAGAGTGAAATTTCCTACAGACTTGTGGAGATTAAGAAAACAAAATCACCAAAGAGAGACGGTAATTTACTCAAACACACAGTTAATCTCCCCCTGAGTAGAAGTGCCAGGATTTGAAGGTCAAGTGGCTGAAGAACTGACCTTGAAACCTGTAACAGCAGAGCTTGATCTCCCAAGTCTTTCAGGGATGAAGAAATGATATTTGCCAGACTTTCTGTCAAAAACCTGGGGAGGCCATGCCTTAGGAACAGGAGTTAACCGACAGGTAAACTGAGTCTTACCAAAACTTCAACCCAACCCTGAAAGATTTCAATCCCTAATTGGTTGATGTCACCAGTCCCTCACTAAATGTGTCTGACAAAGGAAAAGGCCAAACCCTTTCTGATGGAAGGTAACATTATTTGGAACTCTGTGGTTCCTTCATGAATTTTCAACATATCATAAAAATTACTAAACATGTAAAGGGGCAGGAAAATATAAACAGAAAGAATAGATAATCCAAGTAGATGCACAGATAATTTACATATTGGCAGTAACTTTAATTATAATTAAAATGTTAATGACACCTGAGGAAAAGTAGAAATAAAATGTAAGGATGTAGAATTTCAACACAGAATTGCTATTTATGAAAATATTCAAATGGATATTCTAGAGTTGTAAAATAAAATTAAAATATCAATATCTGATATTAAATATCAATAAATGGTTTTAACAGTAGATTGGAAAAAAATGAAAGGATAGTAAACTAGAAGACAAGTCAACACCTAAAAAAAGCATGGAGAAAAAAAAAGGAATATAAAAATGAAATCCAATAAACATGTGAAAGCCACCTGAAGTTATCTGAAACAACTTTAATAAGGGAGAAAGAACAATCTTTTAAACTGATCTTTCTTGCCCAAAAAACATTGGGATATGACCGACAGAGGCTTGAGGGCCCCTTCTTTTCTCCTATTGTTTGTGGTGTAAAAGCTGGTTAGCTTTTCCAAAGTAAGTGAGGCCCAAGTTGAATTATCTTCCATCAGTATAAATTAGTTAACAGACTAAAAGAGACACATTTTTAGAAAAACTCTATTCTCCTCATCCTCTTCTTTCAAGTGGAATAACTCTTGCTAAGTTTAGGAATCCAACTTCTTCCCACACAGACATTCAGCTAAGTTCTTCTGTTTTTTATTTCACCCACTCTCTGTCTTCAGGGTTTGTGGTGTCTCATATTTGGGAGACTTTTACTGGTATATAGTGCATGCTGATTTGCTTTGGCTTTCTTATGCTTTCAGATATTTAGATTTCAGGTTTCTCCTATATGTTTTCTTTCACCACTTGCCCACCTTCTTTTGAAACAGATTCCTTCTCTTATTGAAATCTGCTACTTTCTCCTCTCCAGTCTTTCGTTTTCCTGGGCAATCCTCCTCTCTTTTAAAAAAACTCTTTTATAGACATTGTAATGGAATTTTTAAAGACAGAGCTGATAAATATGTTCACTATTCCAGGTTTAACCAGGAATTCTGCATTCCTTTAAAACTGAACTGTGAGTCATAATATGGCTGGGGAAAAATTTGTATCAGTGGGAATTGCCATGTATTGTGTATTTAAAATGTGCCAGGAACTTATATCCTTTTAGAATTTGAATAGTTCTATGCCATAGTTGGTATTAGAGGTCCCAGTGTTTAATAAGTGAAAATCTTAGAGTTTAAACTATGTCTGATTTGTCATGCTCCCTGATATCATAGAGTGTCACCGCACTGTTAAATGCACTGTTTGTCAAGGATTCCTGCTTGGGTTTGTATCCTAGATATACAATGCAATAGCTATATAACCTATTTAATTTTTACTTAATTTTTCTATATCTCACTTTTGCATGTGTAAAATGTTGAGGATAGTAATATCTAATCTCATAGAGTTGTTGAAAGTATTCAATACATTAATGTATGCAAACGGTTTTGAATAGTGCCTGGCACACAGTGAGTTGGTGCTAATTGTATTATTTTACTCCCCTATCTATCTCAAGGAAGAAAATACAACACTTCCTTATAGATGGTCTTTTAAATCTAGGAAGTGTGACCATTTGTACTCTGATGTCCATTTGTACTTTTCATTTCATGTTGTTTTTCTAGAACTTTCTGAGACTAAAGATTGAACATGGAAGAACTGCTCCTGAGTGAGCTAATGAAAGAGAAACATACTGATCTATTTTAAGGGTGAAATGGACCACATAACCTCTGAAGATAGCTATCATGCTATCATTTTTTTAAATATCCTCTAGATTAATTTCAGTGGTTTTCCATACCATATTCATTCCATTCATTCCTAATTCAAAACCCCTTGTAATATTTGTATTTTCTAAATTTGACTTTATGTCCCTAGAAAATTTTCTCCCCATAACAAAGTTGCTTTAGAACCCTAGTTTTTGAAATGTTGGTGCATAGGTCATGAGAAGCAGTTGTGGGAACTTTATCCTGAAACAACCTCCTTGCTTGCTTGGCTTTTATATTTCCAACTAAATCCAAACCACTCCAAGCCTGAGTGTCATCAGCCTTTGGCAAAACCTAGTTTCTTGGTTCCAATCAAAAGTGAATCATTTTTTAAACACTCTAGCAACCAGGATATAAATCCTTTAGTTTATACAGGTGATCTCATGAATATTTTTTTTTACCATTTGTGTATTCGAGAGAGAAAAATATTAAGGGCACTGAACATTAGAACTTTTTTCTAATCATTGAAACTGGAGGGAGAAAGAGGTTGCAGATCCATGCTCTGTACATGTGTTATAAAGTTAAGGAGGAAAAGACATGAGAAAATACTTTATAGGCTTTACTGAAACCAAAGCATTTGAGCACAGTTTAATACATTTGCCAAGTCCCAAATACAGCTGGGTTCTCCCACAGTTCTTTTAATTGGAAGCAGATTTCTGTGCTAATTCTGTAAAGTGAAGAGAGCTCTAACAGTATTTCTTTCCTAAAAGTAGGACATTATATTTTCAGTGACCACTTCTAATATAACAACTCCTTAGCAAATTTTTTGTTATAATTCAAATAATATCTGACTTACAAACTTCCAATATTTTTCAGTAGAATAATTTATTATCTTGTTATATAGTTATATCAATAGATTTTAATTAATAAATACATAGAAATAACATTTATAATCAAGCTATTTTGTATTATTTATAAATCAATATATTTTGTATTTAGAAATATAAAAGCAAAATTTATCTAAAGAATTAAAAATACAGAAATGTGTATACTAGAAAGTAAAAGTCCACATTCTGTTTTAGTTCTTGCAAAATGAGAGAGAAGTTTGCTTCCCTGGTAAGTTTGCAAGATTTACTAATTTTTAACTTACTTTAGAAAAAAAGACTGATTATGCTGAAATAAAAATTTGTACATGTGTAATGTTTATTTATACACAGTATACAAATATATATTATATATTTTAAAAATTTATATATATATATTCCATTTGAAACTGCTAGTTTCTGAGTCAGCAAATGTGCAATATTAATATAATGAAGATACATTTCTTCAAAATGTATCTAATACCTACATGCCAACTTTCATGCTTAGTATATTTTATCCTTAGTAAAAACTAATAATTTAAAAGAATTTCATTACAAAGTTTCATTAAAATAGTATTAATTTTTTTTTAAGTAACTGTGAGGCATTATTTTAGATTGCCTTATAATGGCCATTAGGTATTAGAAAAAAGGATGTAGTTTTTAAATGCAACTCTTTTTTGATAAGAATCTAAGCAGTGGGTAAAAAAATAAGATCATTTTTGAAATAGTTTTATAGTTATTGAACAATTTTAAGGCTGCACCTATTGAGTACCTTTTTAACAATAAATACTTTTATAGCAATAATATACACCAGATAGCATCATCATGATTTTCCAAACTTTCTATCCTTTGAAAATAAAATAATAAATTTTTATTGACAGCATTATAGGTTGAAGTATTTACCTAAGTTTAACAGCACAGTGAAAGAGCCGTTTTAAGAAACTGAGCATATTGAAATATAAGAATTTGCTAAGAAGATTCCATAAGGACTATTTTCATTAGGAAACAAAAAATCTCCCAAGTATTATTTTAAGTATTAAAAATTGTCCCAACAATGTACTTTGAGAAAATGTTCCTTTCCTATTATTATGCAGGACAGCTAAATAAAGGGTTCGTGTATATAGTATATATATATATACAGCAGGATCTTTAATCTTTTCCTGTTCATCTTTGTTTTACTCCCTGTGCTAAATCACAATGCCTAAATATTAACGTATTTTATGGTAAGTTTTAATATTAGTTGAGCAAGCCTCCTGTGTTTTATTTTCATACAAGAGTGTTTATCTATTCATGACCTTTTAAATTTCCATTTCCATTTTAGAATCAGCTGAATAGTTGAAAATTCTGTTGTGATTTTGGTAATACATTGAATCTATAAATCAATTTGCAAAGAATTGACTTATTTATGAGTCTTTCAATTCATGAACATGATATGAATCTTCATTTATGTAGATCTTTAATTTCTCTCAGTAAAGTTTTATCATTTGCTCCATAGAATTACTGCATATCTTCTCTTAGATTTATTCCTTGTTGTCTAATATTTTTGATGTTATCATAAGTTGTACCTTATAAAAATATTTTTTTAATGACTGATAGTTAAAACCAAAAGATTTTGGTATACTGATTTTGTAGAGAATGACCTTGCTAAACTCATTAATTCCATCAATTTACAGATTATTTCCATTTTCTGTATCAAAAAATATATGTAATCTACAAATGTCAACAGTTGTCAATACTGACATATTGAACAAGAAGGGTATTAATATCTATCTTTGTCTTTTGCTTATTGTTCTAGATTTAGCATTAAGTATCATGTTTGTGGAAATTTTGATTTTCCAGTGTAAACCAGCATTATATTCCTTGGATAGACCTAACTTGGTCATGATATATTTTGCACATTATACACTCCTGGTTTTGGTTTGTAGAGGTTTCTCTTTGAATTTTTACATCTATATTCATGACTGAGAGCAACCTAAATTTTATTTTCACATTTTCTTTTTCTAGTTTCATATCATGGTATTCTAGGCATAAAAATAAGATGTAGAATATACTTTTTGTCTAATTTCCAGAAGAATTTATATAATATTGGAAATATATATTCCTTAAATATTTGTTAGAACTCACTGATAAGGACAAAAAGTTCTGGACTATTCTTTGAGTTATTGCTGTCATGCATTTTAACATTTTAATTTTATATAGCTATGGTATCTCTGTGTGTGTATGATGTTTACTGACTAGTGAAATAAAATACACATGCAGAAAAACCTATCATTAATGTAGAGATCAATAAATTATCATAAAATGAACATACCTTAGTAACCATCACTTATATAAACAAACAGACCAAAAACCCAAAGAAAGGGGCACCTGGGGGGCTCAGTCGGTTCAGTGTGGGACTTTTGGTTAGGCTCAGGTCATGATCTCAGGGTCCAGCAGTGGGCTAGCATTGGGCTCCGCTGTTCAGCGCAGAGTCTGCTTCTCCCTCTCCCTCCCTTCCTCCCCCTCCCTCCGGACCAAACACACTAGCTCTCTCTCTCTCTCAAATAAATAAATAAATCTTAAAAAAAAAAAATCAAAAACAGAGAAAAAGACATAACCCAGAAGATCTCCTAGGTCCCCATCAGTCATTACCTCTGTCTCCACCCTATCCCCAGTGGTAAATAACCACTATCCTGACTCCTAACACCAAAAGTTAATTTTATCTGTTTTTCAAGTTTCTTTTGTGCCTGGCTTATTTCCTTCAGTGTTATGTTTATGAGATTCATCTATATTCCTGTGGGTAGCTATAGTTAGTTCATTCTCATGGCTGTTAGGTACTACAATGAATGTTAATTATACTATTCATGCATATTTTAGTTTCTGTATATTTAAAATAATGGTACAAGCATTCTTACAGAAGATTCTTGCTCCACATATGCATATAATTTGGGAGGTATTTACCTAGGAGTAGGAGTGGAATGCTATTCATAGTGCTCTTCCTCTTTATTAAATAATACCCAGCTATTTGTCTGTGAGACACCCTGTTGCTTTACATCCTACCCAGCGTTTTGTGTTGGTGTGTGTAGTATCTCATTGTGTTTTTAATTAGAAATTTTTCCATTATTAGTGAAGTTAAGTGTGCTTTCAGTATGCTTAGCAACTATCTAGATATCCTGTTTTTAAAATGCCTATTCAAGTCCCCTCTCTTTTTCACAAAATTAAGTTGCCTGATTTTTGCTTATGGATTTATAACAATTCATTCTATATTCCACAGATGAGCCCTGTCAGTTATACGAATTACAAACTCATTTGATGCCTTCTTGAGGTCATAAACTATATAACAACTTTGTTACTGTTTTATGGGGTCAGTGTTTAATTAGAATCATCCACATTTCCAAATTTAAGAAAGAAAGCAGATGAACATATGGGAAGGGGAAAAGAAAAAAAAAGGAGAGAGGAAAACAAACCATAAGTGACCCTTAAGGATAGAGAACACACTGAAGGTTGATGGAGGGAGATGGGTGGGGGATGGGCTAGATGGGCACTGGGCATTACAGAGGGCGTTTGTTGTGACTAGCACTGGGTGTTGTATGTAAGTGAGGAATCACTGAATTCTACTTCAGAAACCACTATTGTACTATATGTTAACTAACAAAATTTAAATAAAAAAAGTTATCCACATGTCCATACTTTTCCTTGTGCCTTTTCCCTCCTTGCCTCTCTGAACTTTCATTTGGGATTATCTTCCTTATGACTGAAATATATCATTCAGAATATAGGTGGTTGGTGGTAAAGTCTCTTAGTTTTTGTTTGAAATACCCCTTTCACCTTCATTCTTAAAATATTTTTTATTAGACATAAAATCTTCAGTTGAAACTTCTTTCATTTCAATACATTAAAGAAAAACATTTTAATGTTTTCTGGCTTCCAGTTAAGAAGTCAGCCATTAATCCTTGGAAAGTAATTTATCTTTTCTCTCTCGTTCTCCCTCTCTCTCTCTGATTTCTTCTTTGTGGTTCTCTGAGTTTTACTATGATGTGTCTGCTTTTTATCCTGCTTGGGTTTCATTCCATTTTTAAATTTGTACACTGACATTTTCAATTCTGGAAATGATTCAGCCATGGTGTCTTCAAATATTGTTTATGCCTCATTCTCTTTGTGAAATTCCAATTAAATGTTACATTTTCTTATTGTTTCCTTAAGTATAATATCTTTAGTCCAAAAATTTAATCTTTTTGTTTCTCTGTACTTTATTCTTGATCGTTTCTTCTTACTTATCTTCCAGTTCACAAATGGTTTCTTCAGTTGGGTCTAATTTGTTCTTAAATCCATTAAGTTTCTTATTTTGGTTATTATGCTTTTCAGTTCTATACATTCTATTTAGCTCTTTTACAAATATTTTGTTATCACTTGAGAATACTCTGTTGCATTTTTCCAGCCTGGCTTTTATCTTCTTGAAAATTATAAGTATGGTTATTTTACAATCAGAGTCTGGTAATTCCAGTATGTAAAGTCTCCATCGGTCTGTTTCCATTGGGTTTTGCAAATTTGGGGTACCTAGTTATCTTTGTACACATTGTATTTGAAAAACACATTGTAGAAAACTTTCAAAGCCCAGTATATCATTACCTTTCTACACGGAGAATTTTGGTTTACTTTTGTTATCTGTCTAGAGGTGCAAGAAATCCTAGATTCCCTAATCCAACTTCAAGACTTAACATTTTATGGGCTCTTGATAATGTACAGCTGAGCTGTAGGTATTTTTAATGGCTGGTTTTTTTCTGGTTCACCTGTACTCCTAGGGAGCAGCCCTTTGGGGTTGCTATTTGATATAGGGAGTGCTTCTATGCCCAATATAGCCCAAACTTTTTAGAACCTTGCACTCCAGGTTTTGTATTTTGATCTCTGCAAGGCTGCTAAGTAGCTGAAGTAACTCCGGTACAAAAGTAGACTTGAATGCTGGGTTTGGTTTTATGAGTTCCCGTCCTTTCCCTGGATCTCAGCCCAGTAATGCTTCATGAATTTATAACTTCTTGATACATTAAAGAAGCTTTCTTTTTTTTAATTCTTTTTTTAAATTTTATTATGTTATGTTAATCACCATACATTACATCATTAGTTTTTGATGTAGTGTTCCATGATTCATTGTTTGCGTATAACACCCAGAGCTCCATTCAGTACGTGCCCTCTTTAATACCCATCACCAGGCTAACCCATCTCCCACCCCCCTCCCCTCTAGAACCCTCAGTTTGTTTCTCAGAGTCCATAGTCTCTCATGGTTCCTCTCCCCCTCCAATTTTAATATTTTATCTAGCAATTTTTTGTTCTCAACTAAAAGACTGGTCTGAATTAACTAGTATATCTTCAGTTGAAGTAGAAGTTCTAGGTATTCTTCAGTTTCTGTGCAATTTCACATCTACAGAAGTGGACATTGGAGTAAAGAAGGTAGAGTACATTACCATTTTCCTTTGTCCCTATACACATTAGAAGAATAAGTCTAGTTCCACTGATGATAATGAATTTAGAAAAGACATTAACTTGTGAAATCTGCTAACTTAAGATCAAATGAAGCTGTTGAGTAAGTCAGTATTCTGCACACATGTAAAAGGATGAATAAGTCTTATGTTATTATTCCCAGGTAAATATTTAGAGGTTTTCGCTTTCTGTTTCTCTTGCTTAATGCTTACCATAATGGCAGAGAAGATTTAAAAGCACATGCAATTGGGTTTGTCAGGTACATTATTGGAGACTGTTTAATAATTTTAAATTTATGTAAGGCATTAGAAATTAAAAGGTAACTGTTAAAAATCTGTTTTGCCATAAGGTACACACAGTAAAAATTGGCTAATGGCAAAATTCTAAGTTACTAAAAATTAGATTACCAAATACTAACTTACTAATATAAGAAAGTGATCAGATATATTATCAAATTATTTAGATTGTCAACAGTTTAAAATTATAAACAAAAGTATATAATTGAAAGTTCACTTAAGCACAGCACCAAATTATTGGTAATAACAATATGTCCCAATTGTATTTCTTTGCTCTTTTTCTCTGTAAGAAATGAAGGTTATCTAACTGTCTGAAAGGAAATTTTCCCTTAGGACAGTCCTGTTCTATTTTATGTCTATTTGTTTTTTAACACCCCATAATTTTAAAAGTGACTTGGCAGGAGCCAAGGTACATAGAATAAAAGATGGTCTTTGGACCTATTCAGTATTGTAATACCAAATATTTTAAATCACTTTTATATATGGCATTTGTATTCTATTCAGCATATGGTCATAACACTTAGTATTCTGCCTGCTGAAACATTGAATAGGTATTCACTTAAGACATGCATTCTTTAGAGAAATGATTAATTTCATATGGTTTGATATGAAATAAGACACATCAAAATACATGTATTCTTCTATAGCAAAGCTAAAGTCACTTTTTCTCTATCAGGTCTTTGTATTGCTTCAAATGCAAAGAGGCATACTTATTTGTGAAGTAGTAATTTGCAAGCAATCATCTTTTCTATTCTGTACCTTCCAGATGTTTGCTGATATCTGCTTTATACTTTCAGAATAACTTCCATTTGCATCATTCTGACATGACTACATCGGAGAAAAGTGTATGTTAAGAGCTGAAATTATTACTCTCATTTTATAGCAAGAAAACTCAGGTGTGAAAAGTTGAAAATCACATGACTATTCAGCTTCAGATCTGGTACTCCACCCAGGATCCCTACGTTGTTTTCCCCCCTAATTTTTACTGCTTTCTATCTCTCCCCTGCATTACTTTAGAGATTTCAGCTCCTGTAGAATGATTTATGCAAATTATGTATTGACATTTGGGAGGTTTCCTGAAATTTCTGTTTAATGAGTGATATAAATATAGCACATGAGATAAGCTTTAATGTCTTAGGTTAATTCTTTACCATCAATTACTTTCTATGAATTTATTCAGCATTTTCTGCCTTTCTTGATAGTCATAGTGTAATTCTGTAGGTCATAAGGTTGCATTTATAATATAACCATTCATGGAACTCCTGGGAGAATATTTTATGTCTAGTTCACATGGCATGGCAACATTTTAAATTTGATTTCAGAGTGCTCTAACCAAGTCTTGAAGAACTGTAACTTGAGGTGAAACCTGCTAGCTGTAAGTCCATCATGTAGCCCAAGGGTTGTTTGGTTTTGATTAGTTTTACTAGACTTCATTTGGTTTCAATTAAACCTTGAGACAAGCCAGTGACTTTCATGAAAAATGTGCGTTTCTCAAGTTAGAAAATAATTCTTTTGTGTGGAAGAGTGTAATTTTTTTTTTACTGGAACAAGTATCAACTCAAAGATAATTTCAGAAGATTTTGCAATTAGGACGCATAGAGTGAGATATTTGTATATTGAACTGTTTCATGTTATGTTTTTGAGTATTGATCATCTTATATTCTCAGATGGCAAAATGAAAATCACTCCATATGCTTCCAAAGCAATAACAAAGTATATTTAATTATACAACTGTAACAACCTTTTATATTTAACTGCATATTGTGGAAAGCAATTTGATTTAAAAATAAGCAGCTATTCTAGTGAGCTTAGGGAATATTTTAATTCATATACTTTATAAAGGACTTTATTTCAATATTACATGATCATAGATTGTGTCTAAATGGGACCATTTACTTAGGTTGCAAGTCTTTTATTACCTAGAAAATAATCTGCAAGTATAATATCTCTGGATATTAGTTAAAAGTAATGTATATTATTCATTTGAGATGGGAGAAGCAAGCACACCCTGAGGTTTTAACTATATTATTTGCTATAAAAAAGAGAAATGTGGTCTTTAGTCCTTAGAGAAAAGTCTCAGGTATAAGTTCTTTTACATTGTCCAAATATTTATTTCATCCTGAACAAAGTCCCTTGATCTCCTAAAATTTTATTTTTAAAAATTCTGTGTGGGACAATAAAGACAATAAAATAAGACAATAAGACAAATAAAAACAAACTCAAAAGTAGTGTTATTGGTGATAGAAAATGTAAATTTCTCTTTGCATTCATGATTCCCTGCCTTAACATAATAATGATATTCCCCTGGAGGCATCACCAAATACCCCACCATCTGTTTAGGGTTGTGCCAAAAATATTGCAGTTATAAATTTAGGACACATGTACAAAAATTGGACATATGAACTTAAAGACGTTATCATTATGTTCTTTAATATTCTCAGCATCAAATGGAGAAATTAATATATGAATATTCTGTTCATAAACAATATCTGCAGAATTTAGAATTTGGAAATAAATTTGTTCAAAAATGTAAGAGAATTTAACATTTATTACCCTGAAGCCAAGAGCAGATCACCTCTTGAATAAGGGTCTTCCAATTCAGTAATTCTAACATGCAAATATTTCATATATACAAGTTTTTTTTAAAATTGAAGTCTTGAAATATTGCATTCCAAGATTTAAATATCAACAGCCTCCTCAAATATTTTTGTTGAGTTGTTTATTAATACCTTATGTGGTGACATAAATTAAAATTAATGACATCTGGCATGCATGTGAATAAAGTCTTTAAATATTTCATTATATTTAAATAAATAGAACAGGGGGAAAAAGCACTGATTTCATGTTCAGACTGCCCAAATTCTGCCATGAACTTATATTCTGTTTTTGGATTCTTCTCCTTTCTAGGTTTTACTTTCCTCAAATGGAAAGAACTAGAAGCTCTCAATGTTTCTTTCCACCTTGAACATTCTATTAGTTTAGTTTAGTTTGGCTAGCCTAGAATTTACAGGATTTATATTTCTAGTGTGATATCATGTCAATTTTGTAAGTATTTTTGACCTTGTAACTTTTAAATTTGTCTTGAAGGAAGTAAAACTAATTAAGCTGGTAACATGTTTATTTAATATTTTACTGCTACTTCTAAGTGAATAGATATTATTTTCTCTATAGACCTCTTGGTCTGTACATTAACCCATTGAAGAATATTGAGGGCCTCTTGTTTTATTTTCCAGATACTTGTTAAGACCTTAGGACTCTAGGAACAAGAAATTCAAAGATGAATAAGACATGGGCTTTGACTTTAAATTCAGTCTTTTTAAAATTCTGTCTTGTTAAATAGAAAGGCAAGTAAACAAGTACAATGTAGTGCAATAAAAGGTTTATCAGTTCAAGTTCTCATTAGCAGCACATCCTAAAGTTATTGATGTGGAATCAACTCAGATTAGTAAAAGTAAGTGATGGTACTTCTTTCAATAAAAACGGAAACATTTTATTTAGAAAATGAACACATATGATAGATTTTAGCATATCCATCAGAAGATAGATTGATATAACTATTTCATTTCACATATAGAGAAATATAAACTTGAACATGAAAGGCTCAGTTTGTACTGAATTTCCTTGTCTTGAGAGAAAAGAAACACGAAGGTAATGACCAACATTTTTACTAGTGTGTCATAAACTACTTGCATACTGTGCTCAAGAGTTGCTATGATCATCAAGAGAAAGAAAATGCACTAGTGACTAACTGGGGGAAATGGAATAGCTGTGGATGTTATTCACCACAGGTGTGCTCTTACCATTTATTTTCCTGGCTGGATTAATAACAGGATGCAGAACCTGGGTTTTCTAAAGGCAGAAAGATTCTGCCAACATACTAGTATAGTGAATGGAAAAGCAACAGCTCACTATCTTCCTGTCTTCTTTTATTTCTTGGTTGGAGTAACATAAAAAGCTTTACTCTTAAAAAAAAAAAAAAAAAAGGAAAGGTTTGGCCAAGTCATGGGATCAACTCAGGATTTCACTAGAACCCAGATTTTGGATAACCACAGTTCCTTAAAATGTCCAGTAGACTAAATTGTTTCTCTGGCTTCTGATACCAACGACTAAGGCCAAGAATGCTTGCAAGGAAGCAGACAGCCACCAAAACACAATGGGATTTATTCCTTCATCCAGGTTTTAAAGAAAGGATCTTAAAAATCAAACATCTTAGCCTAGAAAGCTTCAGAAGCCTTTTTTCAAATACCTCTGAGAAATCTTTGTACTTCGTAGCTCAGCATCAGTCCATCCTACCCACACGAGATTCTCAGCTCTAAACTCTCACTTGGAGAGGATGGAATATCAAAAAAAGGTATAGTCTGGATTTTGCCTTTGATAAAATCTTTTCAACAAGAACATTAGTACAACAGCTTTTGGAATAGAGCTTCTGAATAAGGGGACACAGTGAAATATAGGCTGGTTTTGTTAACCTCCCTAGAAAGCTAATTAAGGCTATATGTTTCTGTATTGGCTGAAGAAACTTTATTTTTTCCTTTAAGAAATCACAAAAAAAATGCAAGCTTTTATAATGAGAAATAATTGCTCCTTTGCTAATTTCAAAGGCTTTGGAGACATTAGTTTGTTAACCCCACATATTATCTGGAGGGAACGTTGAACTGATAGCTAGAAGGCCTGAGTTCGGGTCTTGAATTTAGCATGCGCTCCTTAAATTATCTTGCCCATAGTCATTCACCTCTTCTGGAAGAGATCATTAATATTAATCAAATATCGCACGTGCTCTCCAACATTTTCTAGCATCCCCTGTAGTAAGGTTGGAGTCATATGACAAAAGCCTTACATTAATCCAGGGGATGATTGTCACTTCCAAACTGAGGGAGTTAAGTGAAACAAGGTAAATTTTCAATGATCTCTGTCATCTGCAAAGCAGTAAGCAAAGGATTTCAAATAGCGGAGTTGCAAGATGGAAGGAAGGAGCTCTGTCTTATAAAAAGTGGAGGAAAACCACTTGCTCACTATGACATGAGCAAGAACTAAATCTTTATTGTGTTAAGCCACTCCAAACTGGGAGTTGTTTTTTAGCATAGATTATAGGTTCATATTCCCCAGCTGTATTTCTGCACAACCCATAAGATTAACTATGGGACCAATCAAATTGGCCATTAATAAAATGTTAAATTGTTCCTGTACGGTATGTGTTCACTTAGATGTGATGTAATTCTGTGATTCAATGGATGATACAGCATTCAAGGTCCTAACTTTTAGCACAGGGACTTATCTATTAGACTATTTGTCTGACAGTATGCATGTTATATTGTATCCATATTCAACTGGTGAAAAAAATCCCACCCCTGATCCCCTTTAGTATTAAGAAGGTTGCTAAAACCTTATGATAGATCCCAAAGTTGTTTCATCCCTTGAATTTAGAAACTCAGTGCATTTGTAACCAGTGGGTAGTTTCTTGTCTATGGTGGCCAGAGTGGACATAGTTACAATGGTCAAGCATCAGAATGTAAAATGCAATATGCATACATAAATATTAATGAGAACGAAATGAGTAAATATCTGTAAAAGTGCTTGAAATAGAGCCTGGCACAGAATTAGCCAAGACTGTGGGCTAAGGCAATTCCATCTCCACTGAGTAGCATTTTTTTATTCAACTACTGATTTAATTGTTTAGTAATCTGTGCAAAATTTTGCCATGAGGTCATATAAATCTTTCCTCTGACTATTTTGCAGTGTTTTTCCTAATGGCTAAGGTATGTGTGTCTACAAGTAAATTAAAGGCAAGGCCTGACATATAGTGAATGTTGGTTGTATAAATGCTATCCTGTGTAACAAAGGCAAGCAAAAGTGAATTCTCTTTTAGCATAATTTGGACTTTAATAGATATTTACATGTGTGAAAACCTCTATCGCTACTGCATCTTACCTCTGGGACATTTTGATCTTCTGTATTAGGAAGGCACCATATAAATCCTGTCACTGGGTAAACTGTAATTTGTTCACACAATTGTGTCACTTACGTTCTTTTTACCAAAAATCTTATCATTTTGCCTGTCTTTTCATAGGTAAATATTATAATTCCAATCCTTCCTTCTACATTACTTCTATAAAATCTAATTTGTGCTTTGTTTTTGTTTGCTGATTTGTCACCATTGTATTCTAGGCATAATCCTATCTATAGTCTCAGAGGTACTCATTAGATTATATATTTGCCTTATGTTAAATTAAAGGCTATGTTTTTAAAAATTGTTGTATTCTATTCATTGCATTCTTAGTTACAGAGGCCATGTCACTCTTGCCTACTATTTTAATATAAACCACATCATTTGTTTCTTGGGACCAAATGATCTTTTCTCATAGGGATATTTTTCCAACCCTAACATGATTATTATTTTTCCCTTAAACCTTTCCAATTCTTTATCTCCTTAGGTATAATATAGTGGGATAATTATGTGGAAAAATGGAAGGTGTGTTGGCTTTGGGGTTGAAGTCTAGCTTTCCTACTTGGTACTTAATGGCACTTGGTACTGAATAACATATATAATTTCCTTGAGCCTCATTTTTTCTTTTGTGTAAAAGGAGAATAATATGCAATATAGGATAGAGATCAAGAACATAGACTCTGAAGCTAGTTTGAAGTTTGGCTCTGCCATTTACCAACTGTGTTACCTTTGGCAAATTACTTAACCCTCAGCGGCTCAGTTTCTATGGTGGAAGAAAGGGGAAATAATATTTACCTCATATGGTGATCGGGAGGAACACACCACAGACACATGCATGCACAAATCTTCGCTTTATCTTTAAGATTATGATGGAGATAGTCAAAAGAAAGCTTGCAGTGTTGGCACTCTCAGGGGTGGTGGTGAAGATGATTTGTGTGTATATCATGATGCTTTGACTATAGTTCAGGGGTCTGTCAACTTTTTCTGCAAAAGGTCAGATAGTAAGTATTTTAAGCTTTGTGGGACACCACTGTATAGCGAAAGCAACTACAGGTGACATGGCTCTGTTCAAATAAAACTTTATTTACTGAAAATAGGTTTTATTTTTTTTATTATGTTCAGTTAGCCACTGTATAGTACATCATTAGTTTTTGAGGTAGTGTTCAATGATTCATTAGTTGCGTATAACACTCAGTGCTCATCATGGCACGTAACCTCCTCAATACCCATTACCCTGTTACCCTCTGCCCCCACCTTCCTCCCCTCTGAAACCCCCAGATTGTTTCTCAGGGTCCATAGTCTCTCATGGTTCATCTCCCTCTCTGATTTCTCCCCCTTTGGATTTCCCTCCCTTCCCTTATGGTCCTCTGTGCTATTGCTTATGTTCCACATATGAATGAAACCATATGATAATTGTCTTTCTCTGCTTGGCTTACTTCACTTAACATAATCCCCTCCAGTTCCATCCATGTTGTTGCAAATGGTGGGTATTCATCATTTCTGATGGCTGAATAATATTCCACTGTGTATATGTACCACATCTTCTTTATCCATCTCTAATAACTCAGTCAAAAAATGGGCAGAAGACATGAACAGGTACTTCTCTAAAAAAGACACACAAATGGCTAACAGACACATGAAAAAATGCTCAACATCACTAGCCATCAGGGAAATACAAATCAAAACCACAATGAGATACCATCTTATACCAGTTGGAATGGCAAAAATTAACAAAACAGTAAACAACAAATGTTGGTGAGGATGTGGAGAAAGGGGAACCATCTTACACTGTTGGTGGGAATGCAAGCTGGTGCAGTCACTCTGGAAAACAGTATGGAGGTTTCTCAAGATGTTAAGAATAGAGCTACCCTATGACCCAGAAATTGCACTACTAGGTATTTACCCCAAAGATACAGACGTAGTGAAAAGAAGGGGTATGTGCACCCCAATGTTCATAGCAGCAATGTCCACAATAGCCAAACTGTGGAAGGAGCTGAGATGCCCTTCAACAGATGAAAATAGGCTTTAGACTAGACTGGCCCTGGCCCACAGGTCATCCTTTGCTGACCCCTGATTAAACTGACGGTTAGCATGCAAATTTGATACCATAAAGCTGTTATGCCTTTTCTTCCCAAATTACACATACTCAAAGTCTATTATTCTGTCTTGTGCTTTGTTTCCCTTCACAGGTATGAAACTATTCTATTTTCAGTTGTTTGACAAAGCAAACTTTCCTTCCTGTGTACTAGAGAAGACCTCGGTCTTACAGTTTTAATTTGGGGTTGTTAAATGGAATTAAGAATATCTTTTTAGAATCTAATTTGCTCATAATAAGAAGAGATTCTCTCTTTTGTCACGATGTCTATTGAGTCTATAATCTCATGATTCTGCTTTTTCCAGAAAAGTGTTTTGATTCTGCTTCTTTTCTCCAGGGTCATATATACATAGTTGATGTACTATGGATAATGGTCAATGTTGCTGGGTCTTGATTTATTCTTCTTATTGGATCTTCATGTTGACACAAATTTACTGCTGCCAAAATATTGGCTTTGATCTAGATTTATATCATACTTTTTAAGTATAAACCCTAGCATTCTTCAATATATAGTATGTGGGATTGGTAAAAAAAAAAAAAAAATTGGTAAAACTGAGGACAGATTTGCACTCCTAAATAAAAGCATCTTAAAATTGGCATACATTGTGGTGGGCATGTTAATGTGTCTGAGTGCCAAATCACACTGTCATTTTTCCTTAGGAAATTTATCTATTTTCACAGCTCTTCTAGAAAAGGAAATTCTGTTAAGTGTTATTCAATAGTTCCACATTTTGGGAGAGAAATTCTTTATACTGTGCTTAAAGGAAAAAACTTAATAGGTGTAACAACATGTAAAAGAGTTGATAGTGAAAATACAACATACAAAATTGTATGTTCATTATGGTTACCATGTTAACATATGTTTGTGCATGTGTATATACAAAATGGAGAGGAAGTTAATCATAATAATCAATGATATTTAAGTTACATTGGTGGAACTAGGTGATTTACTTATTTCCCAATTCTTACAGTTTCATTGTATATTGAGTATTATATTTTAAATATTAAATATTAAGATCTAATAACTCAAATATTAGATGACGATACCTTAAAATTATGCACAGTTATACATATACATAAGCATTTGAAATTATTTTGAAGGTAGTAGTTTTTTAAATTTAGCCAATAAAATATTTGGCTTTTGTTTATTAGAGATTAAGGTAATTTGGAAATAGCAGTTGCTATATATATATATATATATATATATATATTTCACTTCTGTATCATTCCTCTATAAATAAGATACTACCTTTTCTTCTTCTTTTGGAAAGCTCTGGGGTCTCACTAATTTTAATTATTCTATAACAAATTTTATTGCAAAATTTAAATTTTAAATATGCTTGATTTCACTCTAATCATTTCTCATTCTTACATTTGCCTTTGGGATGAGAGTCTCAAATTAGGTCTTGCTTTTAAAAAAGGTTAATAGACTTGGACTATAAATGGACTTGGACTATAACTTTCTCTTGGCTAATATTTTAGTATAAAAATAACCGAAGGACATATTTCATGGTGCTTTACACTTCATAAAACACTTCCATTACATTATCTCATTTTATCCTCCCAAGTTTGTTGGAAGAGTTATTTCCATTTTACCAGATGAGTACACACAATTAATGTGTAATAGAACCAGGATTCAATCTTGATCTGACTCCAGGTAAATCAAAATCAATGACAATCAAAATGTAAATGAAACATTAATATAGAAATGTATAGTAGGAATAAACACACTGGGGAGAGTAAAATTTAACTTGGAGCTATAATCATTAATGTGTGCAATCTCAAGAACTTTGTATTAATTAAATGATTCTCAATTTTTTATATTGGATTTTTAAATGTTTAAAGGATATCACAATAGTAGGGAAAGTATAAAAATAGAAACTTTAGCCATAATCCTACCAGTCCAAAACAAATATGTTTTATGTATTCACTTCTTGTCTTTTTCCTTTAGGCAGTGATGACTGTATGAAAGACATCCTTTTTAATGACAAAACCTCACATATTTAGGAAGAGTAGGGTTGGGGTGATGTGCATAGACCCCAAAGTGCAAAGGATCAGTGCCTTTTGTCTTGTGGGTGAGATATTTTTGGGGAATGGGTCTCCTCTCCCTTCTTCTTCTCTTCTTCTATCTAGACCTCAAGTTTAGGATGATCTGCATAATCCCCCCATCTCTGTTTCAGAGATCAGAGAGAAAAAAAGCAGTTCCTGGATAAGGGTAATTTTGAGGAGAGTAAATCTCGTTTGGTTCAAACATTTCATAGATTTGTGAACCAGAAAATTAGGGACAGGCAGTCATGAATGCTAAAGAAATCCAGTTATTGGAAATTCTGTATTTGAACAATTGCAGGCTGAGTGGGTATATTCATAGTAAATATATCATTTTGTACTCTGCTTTTTAAATTTACACTGTATTACTTATAACTTATGAAAATTGTCTCCATCAAGAGATCTGGTAAAGATTCAATTCTCTGTTAGGTTAACCTTTAAAATATATATATAAATATATATATATAATCTGATTTTAAGCTATTAACTTTTAAGTGCACTTAGAATTTATTTTAGTAAAGATTGCGAGTGGTAGGACTCAACAGAATATTACCATTTCGCTAAGTAGTTTCACAATTTATTAAAGAATCCTTTCTATTTCTTTGTCATATCATCTTTTTTAAATACTGCATTCCTACAAATGCCTAGAACCAAATTATTTTAACCCAATGATCTATGACTCTAGTCTTGTGCCAGGACAATCACCTTCAAAAAGAAATATGAACCTACCACTATATTGTTGAAATCACTGGGCTCTGCTTTTGACCTTTTGTCATGCGGTATTGGACAAAGTTTGTGCTCTTACATAAGAGCACCCCTACACTTGTATGCTAGATCTGTTTATCTCATGAAATAAAGGACAATACTTCCCCAATTGTCCCATCTCTGCTTCTTCCTTAATTTTCCCCTCCCTGGTGGATCATTCACAAGAGCAGAGGACTATAATTTATCTGATCTTAAAAAAATAACTTCTCTGGGCCCTCAAAGCCTTCTAACCACAGCATTTCACTGGTCTCCTTTAAACAAGACTATTCAAATATTTTCCATGCTCTCTGCCTCCAATTTCTTTTCTACCCATTCTTTCTTGAATCCCTTCCAAGCAGGATTTTGTCTCCAACATTCTACTGAAATAGCTCTCTTGTCAGAGTCACCGGTGGCCCCAACATTACTAAACACAACAGTCAGTTCTCAGTATTCATCCTACTCAAGCAGTATCTGATACAATCACTTCCTCATTCTTGAATTCTCTTTTCACTTGACTTTTAGGAGTCATCTATCTCACTTTTCTTTTATCTTACTGGTCCCTCCTTTTCTTTTTCTTTCTTTCTTTCTTTCTTTCTTTCTTTCTTTCTTTCTTTCTTTCTTTCTTTCTTTCTTTCTTTCTTTCTTTCTCTTTCTTTCTTTTCTTCCTTCCTTCCTTCCTTCCTTCCTTCCTTCCTTCCTTCCTTCCTTCCTTCCTTTCTTTCTTTCTTTCTTTCTTTCTTTCTTTTTCTTTCTTTCTTTCTTTCTTTTTCTTTCTTTTCTGTTTCCTCTTTGTTCCTGTTTCCTAAGATACTATCCAAAACTTTATTATATCTCACAACTTTTTGCACTTGGACTTTGGGCTAGGGAGATTTTTGTACAACATGTGGAATTGACTGGGGTCACTTGATGCCATTCAGCTAGTAGCTGATCTGGTCTGCAAGTTTTCTAGGTGACTTCACTCATACCTGATGCCTCTGTGAGAATAGTTGAAAGACTGAGCTAAGCAAGATTCCTCTCCAAGTGGTCTCTCCACCAGGGTAATTGGACTTCATTCTTGGAGGCTCAGGCTCCGAGAGATCAAGACAAAAGCTGCCAGCACTTTGCAGCCTAGGCCTAGAAATGGCATTGTGTCACTCCTGCTATGTACTTTATTGGTCAAAACAGGCACAAATTTAAAGGGAAAGGAAATATACCCATCACTTATTGGGAGGAATATAAAAAATTTGCTGCTATTTTTAACCTTTCACAATACTTAACACCTGGCTTCTTAATAAAGCTGAAGTATCTCAGAGCTTGATCCCTAGAAACCTCCTCCTCAATCTGCCTAATTTTTAATGAACTCATCCAGGCTCTTGGCTTTAAATATGGTTTTAAATATGATAGGTTATTTCATGACTTCCAAATAATATATTTACATATTGGAATCCAGAACTCAAGACTCTTAAATATCCAACTTTATATCCAATATATCCAATATACTTTTTCAACCTCTGCACTTAGATCTGTAATAGAAGATCAAACTTGTAGTGTACAAAATTAAACTTACTTTCACCCTCAAATCCAGTCCTCCCGCAATCTTCCTCTTGCTTCCAACTATTCAGCCCCAAATCTTTGGGGTCATTCTGACGGTTCACCTTCTCCTACATTCTACCTCCAATTCAACAGAGTATTATCTTGGGATTACACTCAATGTACATCCAAATTCTGGTTACTTGGAACTTTCACCACCACCACTGAGCATGTGACTGTCCTTGCTTACCAGGGATAGCACAGCAGCCTATTAGAAGATCTCTCCTTTTCTTTCTTCATATTTTAGAACCTATTTGCAAAATAGCTTCCAGAATGATGCTCTACAAATGTAAATCTGCTTATGTCATTCCTCTGCTTACATAGTCCAACAGCTTCCCATCTCAGAGTAGTAAAAGTCAAAGTTTCACAGTGGCCTCTAAGTTCCCACACATATTGTCCTGAACAATATCTCTAACCTTATCCCTTGCTATTCACCCCTCACTCACAATTTGAAGCTACACAGTCATCCTTTGCTTTTCCTCAAACAGACCAAGCATATTCCTACAACAGGATGTGGAAGGCTCTTCTCTTTCATTTCATTTAGGTCTCTGCTCAGATGTCAGCTCATTAGAGAGGCGATTCCTGAACTCCTTGCATGGCAGTAATAACACCTCCACTCCCTAACTCCCTTAATTTTTCACCATTTTATTTTTCTCCATTGTGCTTATTTCCATCTGTTGTTACCTTGTTTACTTTTGTTGATTTCTCCCTATCAGAATGTGGGCTTCATAAAGAGACGATCTTATTAGGATTAGGAGTCAGTTGAAAGTTGTATCCCCAGTGCCTTTGGTTACAAGAAAGTAGTATGCTAAGATCAAACCCCTTCATGATTTATAAATAGATTAGGAATATTGTCTAGGTTTTAGAACATTTTATTGCTTTTTTTCTTGACAGGTTATGCTACCCAGTTCTTCTAAATTATTATATATAATTTGTATATTATAAAAGTTTCCTTTTGCTTTTGAAATTATTTTAAATGAAAAAGGTCAATTGTAAATGAAATAGTAAGTTACATGCTCATTTTAGAGTGCATTTTAAATTGTGCTACAGAAAAATGACAAGACATTACAATAAATATGATGTCTAAAATTTCATAAGGAATATGATATAAATACTAGCTGGAGCCAGGACACCATCTGGCTATAACAACAATAAGGGTATTACATCTTTCTTAAGATAAATGAATGTTTTGAAGAAATATTTTCCCATTGTTATTAGAAGAGCTTTACATTTAGACATTCTGATATTTCCTGTTTACTTTTATTCTATGAAAATGGACAAAGTCAAGAACACAGTACTCTTCTCTCTGCAAAACTGTCTTTGTGTGTCACCTTCTTCCCCTTGAAAATCCTACTTGTTGGGTTGGCAGTGATGACAACAGTATTTCCATATCCCATTGTGAAACGTCACACCCAAGTGCTTTGTTGTGGTCTTTCTTTTCTTTTTTTTTTTTTTTTAATTTTTTTATTCTTATATTATCCCCATACATTGCATCATTAGTTTTAGATGTAGTGTTCCATGATTCATTGTTTGTGCATAACACCCAGTGCTCCATGCAGAATGGTGCCCTCCTCAATACCCACCACCAGGCTAACCCATTCTCCCACCCCCCTCCCCTCTAGAACCCTCAGTTTGTTTTTCAGAGCCCATCATCTCTCATGGTTCGTTGTGGTCTTTCTTGACTTCTGAGTGATCCTGTGAAATCTGATAAGATGCTTCTTGCGTTCTTTCTTCAAGTAAAAAGTTAGTATGTGGTTTTGCCTAGCAGAGTACCTAGCACTTAGGTGAATAAAATAAACCTGCATTTAAAAACAGGGGTGCACCTACCACTAGCTGTACAACTCGGAAATTTTCTGGGTATTTCATGACTCAGTTTTTTCTTCCTCTTTTTTTTTTTTAGAGATGGGGGAAGGGCAAAAGGAGAGAGAGAGAGAGAATCTTAAGCATGCTCCATACCTAGCATGGAGGCCAATGCAGGGCTCAGTTTCACAACCCTGAGATCAAGACCCGAGCTGAAATCAAGAGTTGGCCTCTCAAGCAACTGAGCCACCCAGGTGCCCCATGATCTCAGTTTTCATATGCATAAAATGGAGATAATACCTGCTTCCTGGAATTACAGTGTGTAATAAATGAGAATAAATGAGATAATACTTCTCAAGTGCTTATTAGCACAGGGTTGGAACCCAGTAAGCCCTTAAAAACTATACTCTGTTACTTTTTTTTGCTTTTCCTTCTTCTCCTTCACTATTTTTCTTCTCTTCTCTTCTCTTCTCTTCTCTTCTCTTCTCTTCTCTTCTCTTCTCTTCTCCTCTCTTCTCCTTCCCTTCCCTTCCCTTCCTTTCCCTTTCCTTTCTTTTCCTTTTCCATTGACTGTGTAAGGAAACTAAAGTAAATCTTCACATATATTGAATAAGTGCTTCATTTTTAAATAAGTGAATGTCTCACTGTCTAGTTGGTACCTCGATTGTAGTTGTTCAAGAAATGATTTATCTTAGTCTGGGAACAGTTTCATAAGAGCTTAAAATCTCTTAACGTTAACAATAGCGAAAATCTTATCTTTGAAAAGAAAACTTAGAAAAAAGTTACTATGTTACAGTTTTAAAAAAAATATGCAGGTCATCAAGATGGTTTCATAAGTCATTCCCAACTTCAGTGGACCTCACAATACCAACTAACAGCTATCCACAGACAAGACACCATTGTGAAAATCCCAGACCCTAGAAGTGAGGCTTAGGCACTCCCCCAGACAACAGAGCCTGAGAGGAACAGCACTAGAAGGGTAGGAGGTGCAGTTTCACTTTGACTGTATCTCCCCTCCTCTGGGCTGGCACAGTGCAGAATTGATAGAGCCTCCCTGGCCCTACGGGTTTTCTGGGGGAAAAAGAGAGCCCAAGGTGGGCTTCCAGCTTCCTCAGCATTACAGAATGCTTCTTGGGAGGCTCACTCAGGACCCTCGTCATGGAATTACTGGGTGAACATATGGAGCATGACCAATGGGGATCAGATAGAAATTGAGAGTTTATGCAACCAGTACTCAGATCTTGGCAGACCATGTTCCTGTTTGCAGTGGCATCTGAGCAGAGATCTCAGCCAGCAGCTCTGCCCATCTGCAGAACCCAGCTCATGGCACCCTCCAGCCAGGGTGCTCAGTTGACAGTTTTGCCTGATTTGGACCCCAGCTAACAGGCCACACTGGTCATGTAACATATCCTATAGGCCATCCAGGCAGGGGAGCATAACCCACAATCACTTATGGGATGTAGCAAAAGCAGTTTTAGGAAGTAAGTTTAGTTATAAACACATCAAGAAAAAAGAAAGATCTCAAATAAGCAACCTAACATTATACTTCAAGGAACTAGATAAAGGAGAACCAACTAAGCCCAAAATTAGCAAAATGAAAGAAATAATAAAAATTAGAGCAGATAAATGAAATAGAAAATAAGAAAACACTATAAAAAGATTAATAAAACTAAGAGTTTTTTAAAAGATAAATAATATTGATCAATCTTTAGCTAGACTAAAGAAGAAAAAAGAAGATTCAAATAAATAAAATTATAAATGAAAGAAGAAACATTAAAAGAGATACCACAAAAATCCAAAGTATCATAAGAGGCTACCATGAATAATCATATACTAAAAATTGGATAACCTAGAAAAAATGGATAAATTTCTAGAAATGTACAACCTACCAAGACTGAAACATGAAGAAATAGAAGTCCTGAACAGACCAATAATGAGTAAGGAGATTGAGTCAATAATAAAAAAATAATTAAAAAAACCTCCCAGCAACAGAAACCCCAGGACCAGATGGTTACACTTGTCGAATTCTAACAGACATTTAAAGAAAAATTAATGGCAAGCTTTCTCAAACTTTTCCAAAAAGCTGAAGATGAAGGAACACTCCCTAATATCAAAGCCAGAAAAGGACACTATAAGAAGAGGAAACTACATGATGAATAGAGATGTGAAAATTCTCACACAGTATCAGCAAATCTGATTCAAAAGTACATTGGAATAATTATACACTATGATCAAGTGGGATTTATTCCAAGGTTACAAGGATGTTTCAACACCTGCAAATCAATCAGTATGATACACCACTTTAACAAATGATAGATAAGAATCATATGATCATCTCAGTAGATGCAGAAAAAGTATGTGACAAAATACAGCATCCTTTCATGATAAAAACTCTCAACAAATTGTAATGCTGTGTAAAATTAGTACAGCACCACCAAAGCCCCTGAATAGCCAAAGCAATCTTGAAAAGAAAAAGAGCAAAGGAGGAGGCATCACACTTCTTGATTTCAAACAACTACACTACAAAGTTATAATAATCAAAACAGTATGTTATTGGCATAAAAACCTACACAGATCAATGGAAGAGAATTGAGAGTCTAGAAATAAATTCATGCATATACAGTTACTAATTGATGAGAGAACTAAGAATATTTAATGGGAAAAGGATAATCTCTTCAATAAATTGTGTTGGGAATTCTGGATATCCACATGCAAAAGGAGGAAATTGGACTCTTATATTACACAACTCACAAAAATTAACTCAAAATGGATCAAAGACTTAAATGTAAGACCTGAAACAGTAAAATTCCTAGAAGAAAACATAAGGAAAAATCTTCTTGACATTTTTTTAATTATGACACCAAAAGTACAAGCAACAAAAGCAGAAATAAATAAGTAGGACTATGTCAAACAAAAAAGCTACAGAATAGCAAAATGAAAAATCAAGCTATGGAATGGGAGAAAATACTTATAAATCATGTATCTAATGAGGGGTGAATATTCAAAATATGTAAGGAACTCATACATCTCCAAAGCAAGAGCCCCAAATAATCTGATTTAAAAATGAACAAAGGACCTGAATAGATATTTTTCCAAATAAGATATACAAATGACCAACAGGGACATAAAAAGGTGCTCAACATCATTAATCATCAGGGAAATACAAATCAAAACCCGAAGAGCTATTCCTTCAAACCTATTAGAATGACTGTTGCCAAAAAGACAAGAGATAACAATTGTTGGGAAGAATGCAGAGAAAAAAAGGGAACCCTCCTGCACTGCTGGTGGGAATGTAAATTGGTACAACCACTATGGAAAACAGTGTGGAATTTTCTCAAAAAATTAAAATAGAACTACTATATGACCCAGCAACCCTACTTCTGAGGGAACTGAAATTATTATCTCAAAGAGATATCTGCACTCCTATGTTCATTGCAATGTTATTTACAATAACCAAGACATGGAAACAAACTAAGTGTCCATTGAGAGATAAATGGATTAAGAGAATGTATATATATTATTCAGTCATAGAAAAGAAGGAAATCCTGCCCTCTGTGACAACATGGATGGAACTTGAGGGTATTACACTAAGTTAAATAGACAAAGATACTGAATGATTTCACATTTATGTGGAATCAAAAAACCCAAAGTCATAGAAACAGAGAGTAAATTGGTTGTTGCCAAGGGTGGAGGAGTAGGGAAATAGGTGAAAGAGATCAAAGGGTACAAATTTCCAGTTATAAGATGAGTAAGTTCTAGGGATCTAATATGCAGTATGGTGACCATAGTCAATGGTATTGATTTAAGATTTACTCTCTTAGCAACTTTCAAGTGTACAGTACACTAATCAGAGTAAGAGAGTAAATCTTAAAAGTTCTCACCACAAAGAAAAAAAATGATAACCATGTGAGATGATTGATGTGTTAATCTCATTATAATAATTATTTATGTATATATATCAATTTATTACATTATATACCTTAAACTTATACAATGTTTTATGTCAATTACATCTCAATAAAGCTCAGAAAAAGTAATACACAATATTTAGATGACATTTTTTAAAATAGTAAAAGATTTAGAGTACTCAGAGAACAAGGACAAAAAATTAGAAAACAGTAGTAACATAGGGTTTATATTTGTGACATTGTGATTTATAAGAAATACATATTTTGTCATTCAGATATGTATTTCTTATGAGTGCAATGTGAGCATCTCTTGTCATAATATTTAGTCTATTGTTCTCAGTTCCTGAAATTGCTTCAGAGCCATGAAGATTAAATGGATCTCTTGTTATTCGTAACAAACTCCCTTCCACCACAGTTCAGTTTATGTCAATGAGGTGACTTTTGGAAAGCACCTAAGGATGAGGGCTGTTTGCCAGGGGGACCAACCAAGAATAGAGGATTGGGGGGCACCTGGGTGGCTCAGTCTTTAAGCGTCTGCCTTTGGCTCAGGTCATGATCCCAGCATCCTGGGATCAAGCCCCGCATTGGGCTCTCTGCTTGGCGAGAAGCCTGTTTCTCTCTCTCCCACTCCCCCTGCTTGTGTTCCCTCTCTCACTGTGTCTCTCTCTGTCAAATAAATAAATAAATGAAATCTTAAAAAAAAAAAAAGATTTAAAAAAAAGAATAGAGGATTGAGGACTTTCTGTCCCACCCTCTGTTTTCCAGGGAGGAAAGAAGGGCTAGAGATTGAGTCAAACACCAATGGTCAATGATTTCATCAGTCATACCTGTGTAACGAAGTCTCTATAAAAACCCAAAAGGATAGAGTTCAGAGAGCTTCCAGGTTGGTGGCCACATAGAAATGCAGGGAGAATGGTGTGTCTGGGAGAGGGCATGGAAGCTCCTCACCCCTTCCTACATACCTTGTTCTGTGTATCTCTTCATCTGGCTGTTGACTCATATCCTTTAATATACTTTATAATAAACTGACCAACCAGTGAATAAACAGATTTCCTGAGTTCTGTGAGCCACTCCAGCAAATTAATCAAACCCAAAGAGGGGCTCACTGGAATCTCTGCATTATAGCCAGTTGATCTTCTGACAGGTAAAAACTTGGGCTTGTGCCTGGCATCTGAAGTGGTGGGCAGTCTTATGGGACTGAGCCCTTTACCTGTAGAATCTAATGCTATCTTCAGATAGTGTCAGAATTGAGTTGAACTGAGGGACACCAAGCTGGTATCCAGACAATTGCTTGATGGTGTAGGGCGAATACCTCACTACCAGGGCAATTGAATGCTCAGAACCTAAATAATAACCCATTATATTTAATTAATTCATTCAATATGGGAAAGAGAAAGTAGAGAGTACTTAATAAAGTCCCTGGGATTAAAATTACCTGTATTTGTAAATTACTTATTTTCCATTCAGAGATGATAAAAACATTATGGATTAAATTAGGACATAGAGATGTGGTGTGACATAAGGAAGATATTCATGATGCTTTTACATCACTACCATTTGGAATGCATAATCAAAATGGTAGGTTTTGCTCCAAGTTCTAAAGGCAAAATCTCCAGGATTTTTTTTTTTTATTGTACTTTCACTTTCAGGAAGCAAATAGATTAAACCAAGGCTTACTATCAATTTCCTGTCACTATTAATGCCCCACACCAGGTCTGCTTATGGGTCTTTCCTTTGGATTTCTGTATTTTTGGGTCTTCCCTCCTTAAAGAAAGCATCATACTCTTTATTTCCTGGGAACATCTTAGAGATCTCTTTACCAAAGAGATACATTTTAAAATGAGAAGCCTGATGAAAAATATTTGGTGATCTTTGGCAGACCAGGGAATACAAGTACATAGGAAAACTCAAGGCTTTGAAGAACACTATTCTCTGTTTTTCTGTAGTAACAAGAAAGAATACTACCTAAAGAAGAATGCATTGTCAACTCTCAAATTATAATCAGAGTTTATGGATTCGTTCAATTGGCTTATTCTCTAGGAAAAAAAAAATATATATATATATATATATACTCATTTCTGAAGTTGAACATAAATCTTCCATTGGTTTTCTTAAAGTTCATATTATTTATTCATAATTTTGATATTGGTACTTAGGTTTTTCTTATCTTGGTTTAAGATAGGAAATAGACTTATTCTTTTTAAATATTTTAATCATGACATCAAAAATTTAAAGTACATATACGAAATATTTTCTTAGTTAAAAGTACAATTATTTTACTCAGATGTATTTAGTAGAAAAGTATATTTTGTAAAGAACCTGCAGGTTTCAAAAGGCAACTTCACAAAATCACACTATGTCACCTCAAATACACAGGATTCATGCTAAGATTTAATACCAATAGCACACATGTTAGGAGATGTTAAGCAGAAATGTTGCAGAAGAAATAGTCTTTCTGTTAAAAAAAAAGAAAGAAAGAAAAAGAAAAAGAAAAAGAAAAGCTCTTATAATTACTTAGTCCAAATAGGGAAGAAGGCCTAAGTTTGAATTCATGGCATATTGCTCTAATACGCTATTAGCCTAATCCTTCATTTTCTTGTCAATTAAAGACTTATCTTTATTCACTGATTCACTTATCAGTAATTCGCTGGGTATTTTAAAGCTGGTTGTTAAAAATCCCTTTGTTTATAGCAATAAGGAACCATTCATTTTGTGAACTTTATAAAACCAACCTCTGCCAATTTTGCTCTTTGAGAATAGCTCTAAAGATGTGTTCCCACAGTAATTACTTATTCCAGAGATGTTCATTAAAGAGTGAAGTAAGAGGCAAGTGTTTGAAACAATTGTATCCCACCAAAGCCAGCCTTACCGAGCACCTTCCCAGTATCTACAGTACTTACGTGCATTTTAAAAAAAACTGGAAAACATTTTATGAAATTTGTACTTTTGAGTGCTATTACCTATAGCGGTGCTAAAGATACTGGCTATTATTTTTAAAGATTCATATTTAAATGAGAGCTTCAGCAAAAGTTTGAGGGGGGAGAAGCTGGGATGCTTTTGAATGTGGGCCCAGCTGTCCATCACGTACCTGCTGTGAATAGTGTGGGTCATTCTAGTGTCTCTGTTCTGTATTACCAACTCACCCAAGCCATGAGGATGGGAAGAGAAAGAAGGGGGATAAACCTCAGTGAGGCCAGCCAAATCTTAATGGAGGAAAAAAAAAATAGAAAAGATGACTTTGGAGTTGTATATTCCTTTTAGATTGAATTGTTATTGTAGGAGGGTAGTAAGAAGAATTTCAGCATTTTATTTGTTTGTTATCAGAACTCAAAGAGCTCGAATGTATTTAAGCATTGCAGTTATCCTACAATTACAGTAAAGCTTCCCACTGAGCCTTAATGGGCAAAGGAAAGGAGAAAATTCATCACAAGAGAGAGCAAGAGAGAGATTTTGTTTATCAGCCTGTCAGTGACAAATTTGCATTGATAACTCCCCTTGCATAAATGAAACTTAATTTATTTCTATTACATAAGAAAATATAGTGGATCGAGGAAAGAAATCAGAGAACATGGGATTGGATGTATTTCCTAAACTTCTGGACCTAAACAAAGTAAATACTAATCATCTGTAATGAACACATCATTTGTTTGAATGCTAATAACATAGCCAAATTAGTTTTCTAGTTTCTAGGAAACACTTTTCCGTTTTTGGCCTCTAGACTTCTTTTGTCCACACTATTTTTTCTTTTTGTTGAACTCTTAGGAATCATCAGGATTTCAAATATAAATGCAACTGCGTTTCCTCAGTTTATTCATCTATAAAATGGGAATGCTAATACTTATATACTTATCTCTTATATACTTACCTCAACTTTTTTTTTTTAATTTTCTTAAATGTAGATTAAATGAGACTCCCTATGAAAAACTCTATGATCATTGCCTGGCACATAATAAGTGCTCAATAAATGTTAGCTGTTATTATTATATACCTTTGACTAGAGCACCTTTTCTTTAAAAAAAAATTTATATCCTAACTATAAAATAACTCATATATCTCTTACAAAACACCTTGAAAGATAGGACAGAAAGTAAAAATCCAGCATGGTACTACTATCTGATGTGTCTGTTATTAATGTAACTCTCATATTTCTTTATTAAAATATATCTGTATGAATATATCTTCCGAAAATATTTATATAATGGCTCTTAACCTGTGGTTGTTTTTTTCCCCCCACAGTCAGTTCATGGACATCTTTCCATCAGTGTAAGATGTACCACTTAATTTTTAGTGTCTGTACCACACTTCGTTGTAGTCCATAATTTGAGTAACCGTCCCTAGCATCTTAAATGCTCTTTGTGGATATGGAGGATAAGAAATGCTTTTATTTTTTTAATTATTTTTAATTATTTTTATTACATTCAGCTAGCCAAAATCAGCATTTTTAAAATTTATTTATTTATTTATTTATTTATTTATTTATTTATTTATTTATTTATTTATATTATGTTCAGCTAGCCAAAATCAGCATGTTCTCATTAGCTGCCTCTGTCTGTTTGGCTGTCTTTTAAAAATGACTGGAAACCTACTTAATACTTAGATCTGGATCCCAGGTCTGCCACTGGCTGTGTGACTCTGGGTGAGTTACATCACCTCACTGTACCTCCCATGTATTTTTGTTTTGTTTGTGTCTCTGTCTTCATTTGTGAAATGGCGAACATAAAAGTATGTCCTTCATAGGGTTGTTGAGTGGAATAAGCTTGTTAAGACATGCAAACCTCTGAGACTGGTTTTTGGTATATAGTTAGTACTTGTTAAATATTAGCTTGAGGCCCTGTAAAATCCTGGAGTTCCTCCTAAATCGTCAAAGAAAAATTACATTACTCCTTTGAATTAGGTCTATTTTATTTGCAGACTTCACATTTCACTGCTATATGTATTTGTACTTTGGAATATTCATATGTGAGAATATACACTATCCTACGTAGCCCAATTCCCAAACCATGTTAGTTAGAAGAGAGCTTAATAAAGTTATTTCTGAGCACACTGCTCACTGAGCAATTTGGAAATAGTCACTTTTGGACACCAGTAACTAGGTTAATATTTTGCAACTTTTATTTTCTTTCTTAACACATCTGAGGAATAGGCGACACCCTTGTCCATGCCTCAGGCTTACTATTGATGGGTGCAGAGGCGGACCCGTGGTACAAGAAGCTATCTATCCCCCACTTCTTTTTAAGGACAGAATCTGGGGGAACAGTAAAATCTGAAGGGATTCCCAAAAATTGTCCTCCCTCGGGCATTGTGATAGGTCAGTTCTGCAAAAGCCATCCCTTTTTTAAAAGCCTAGATACGGCATCCTTTTTAGGTAATTCCGGAACAAAGTTTACCCCAATGAGAGCTTCCCAACCTGCTGAAGTCCACAGATAAGAGTATACTCTGACACTGAGCACATTGCTCTGCCCCCCAGTGGTCCGGGCAAGGCAAGGCAGCTAGCTTCTATGGCCAGGCCATCAGCAGCTTCCTCTGCTTCCACCAGAGGGTCCTAAATGAGTTTAAGTTTCTCTATGTGCCTTGGCATGAAATCCTTGGAAAGCACACCCTTAAGTGCCACTTTCTACTGGCTCTACTTAGTAAAATGATAATTTACAGACATATGAGGGAGGATATTCATGTGATTTTTCTCTGTTAGATTAATCTGTGCCCTTGCTGTACCTTAGAACAGGTTTCTAGCGTATAAACCACTGTTTCTACAAGTCAGAACCGCGTGGACCCCCAGACTACATCTAATGGGCCAGTTGGAGAGGCGCTGCTTCAAAAATGCACACATATGATAGTCTGGAGCTCACTGATGATTGTAAAACACAAATATAAATTTTTGCAACTGAAAACATATAGAACACCTTGATTGCAGCTTGGCCATTGGAATAAGAAAGGCAAATTATTAACATGACTTGAGGAGATGATCAAAGTGAATACAGCAAATTTAAATAATTCCTATAGAGCTGCAAAATTCTTTAAGAAAATAACTACGGATTACAAAATAATACCATTCTAAAGCACCGGTTCTCAAAATGTGTCCCCAGGACAACAGATCAGCATCATCTAGGGAAACTTACAGAGAAACAAATTATTGGAACCCACCTCATATTTACTGAAATAGAAGATCTGCAAGGGGAACTCAATCATCTGTGTTTTAACAAGCTCTTCAGATAACTCTGCTGCGCAAGAGTTTGAGAACCACAATTAATGAGGCCAACTACTTCTCTAATCCTTACACACCGAATGAATGCTGTCCTTCATTTACCTCAGGATACAATACCCTCATTTGAGTGACGCTGCTGCTATTTCAACTCCTTTTAAAGAATTTGTCTCAGAGCCATTTTGTAACTAAAAAGAAATTCAGTTTCATTGTTTTATAGTTAAATCTCTTTGAGCAATTTCTCAGAGTATCTGTATACATCTTAGATTTGACTTTGCCCTGCAATGCAGACAAAGATTTGAAAGCTTTTCACTTTTGAAGTGATTGGTCTTTAAGGCGATGCAATCAAAAAGTTGTATTGAAAGCTTAATATTTATTGAAGAGCCCTTGATAAATAACTTTTGGGTCTTGTAGGACATTTTCCGCCATACTATTATTTAGCCTCTGACTCTCCCTAATTAGCCTTTGGTCAGAAAAGTTAACCTGATGACTACTTCATTTATTTGACTTTCCTCCCTCCTGAGTCAGAGTTAGAGTTGGCTTTGGAAGGAGACTGGGGGTCAACTGCTTGTCTGAGTAACACTTTTTTTGGCCAGGAGAACGCCAAGCCAAAACCTAATGTACCCACCTCGTTGCCACAACTGATGTGGCAGCTAGTATCTCCGCTGCTGTGAAATCCTTTTCTGAAGGCCCAGTTCACACATGGTTCTCAAGACTCATCTTGTGTCATAGCAATCATGGTGGCTGGGCTGTCCAAGACGAGAAAAGGAACAAGAGGGCATAAGTCCCCTGGTCAGTCCCCCTGGCTCCTACTGTTTCATCCATCATGAGCATTGTGTCTTCAGTGTTTAACTGCTAATTCAAGTTAGTCTTGCTTTCATCCCAGAGTCTCCAACCTAGCTCTTGTGACGGTATGTCCAAGATGACCTTCATTTTTGTAAGAGGAATACACTGTGGAGGAATAATCTAGGTTTTCCTCTAAACCTTAAATGCATCTCACATCTGTTTCCTGAAGTTCTCCCTGTAGTGCCCTTATAGCCTGAGGCTTTTCCAGAGTCCAAGTGAGGAGAGCTAGGAAGTGATGGAACATTCCGGTTACTGGAGGAAGAGGGATGGATGTTCAGTGTTACATCCAGCATTTAGAACACTCACCAGGGATGTGGTAGGCAGAACCAGGATCTCTAAGCAAATGAACATCAAACTCAATCTATTATTGCCACATCCCAAGATAAACTACTGATGAGATTTTAGTAAACTTGCAACTATTTATCACTCTGTATGTACCTTTACTATTGACACAAAGAAGATCATATCTTTTGTATCTTTTAACCTAGCTTTTTTATTTTTAACTTGAAAAGATATCATAAATATCCTTTTTAGATCACAAATATTTCTTTTTTTAAAGATTTTATTTATTTAATTTGAGAGAGGGAGAGAGAGCAAGCAGGGGGAGGAGCAGAGAAGTGTGAGGGAGGGGGAAAGAATCCCAAGTAGACTCCATGATGAGCACAGAGCTTAGCATGGGGCTCAATGTTAAGACCCTGAGATCATGACCTGAGCCAAAACCAAGAATCAGAGGCTTAACCAACTGAGCCACCCAGGCACCTCTGGGTCACAAATATTACTATTATAATATCTTATTCTAAGTTTTCATGGTATTTTCTTGTCATCAAAGATAATTTATTAAAACTCTCCTCTATCATTTAAAATATTTAGTCTTGATTTTTATGGACTGAACCCTTTTTAATGCTATCCCATGAGTATGTAGAATAAAACCCCCCAAATATCAGCATGAGCATTCACATTATTTTATTTGTGAATTTTAATTTATTTTTATAACAATACATTTACATTTTTCAAAATCAAAGCTGTATAAAAATATAGACTGAGAAATTCTTCTGCCATTTTTGTTTTTACTTTATAGACTTCCAACATTTTGTAATATAAATAAAAGTAAATATGACTCTATATATTGTCTTCTCAGTTTTTTTTCTTTTTACAGAGGTAGCAAAATATACTTATTTTTCTGTATCTTAAAAGAAATGGTGTAATTATCCTGGAGCTCTCTCCACGTAGTACATAGATTGTGTGTGTATACATATAATCTTTATAATTTGTAATATATATAATTTTTTTTCCTGGCACAGAATGTTCATTGTGTGGGAAGAACTAGTCTTCTATTGCTAAACACTTGGGTGCTTAAAGTCTTTCGCTACCACTTGGTTATAATGAATAATTATATATATAAATTTCATATATGTATAGGAGTATCTGCTTAGATTCATTTGGATACAATAAAATATTTTTTTTTTATCCTGTAACATGAATACTATTCTGGTGGTTCCTAATTCTGACTAAACTTCTTTCAGAATCCAGGTATATTAACTTCCTCATTTCGTTTCTGAAATATAATAAAGTAGGCATTCATTTTAGGAAGAAAGATAACAATCTGAGCATCTCACATGCCATTTCTCATCTTATGATTCTGGAAAGTATATTTTAGTTGACTCCATAGAATTCAAGTTTGCTCTTTGAAAAAAGATAATATGTGAGAAAATTGTCAAAAGTAAACATGAGATGTTCCTCCATGATCTTCCAGAGGTAGACAAGGAGAATTAGTAACTTAAGTGTAGGCATGGTTCTGAAATTTAGGTTTGCTCACCCATGTATATGTGGTCTTACTACATACTTTATTCCATATTATATCTATAAAGGATTTATAAAGATTGAATATTCAAATCTGATTCTGCCTAATATTTTTTAACATATTTTCTCTGATTTTAATTATGAGCATGTCAGTTACCTTGTGTTGGTATCAAATACCCTTGGTCTTATTTATTTTCAATAAAAATTCTCAATTTTTTAAAAATAATTAACACAACCTAGCACTAATCTGTATTCTAGAAGTTTTTAACCATTGGCCGCACACAAGAATCACCTGGGGAGATTTTTTAAAACCCTAATAACAAGGCCAGCAAAAACCAATCAAATATAAAGATTTGCTGGTAGGACCTAAGGTATAGTATTGTTTTAATGCTCCCCAGGTAATTTCAATCTAGTCGAGTTTGAGAGTCACTGCTTGAGGGGAAGAAATAATTACTGGATTTTTGTCTGTTTTTCCCCCAATTAGAATTTATTTCAATATGATTTACATGAAGTATCAGCTTTTTAAAATTTTGCATTGAAAATGAACATCTAAAATTACCGTTCTTTGTTTTTATGTTTGATATGAAAGAGTGAGTCAAGAAAATAAATTCCATCTTAGACACAATTTTTTCTATATCTTGGCAAGTTGTGGAAAGAAATTCATTAACCTTCTTGAGATTCTCAGTGTGGTCCTTCTGGACTAGAGCGGAGTTGGCCATGGGGAGAAACGTGTTTAGATACTGGTTTGTATGTGAACTTTATCCCACGAGAATGTGCCTCTCTGAGATGTTTCTAACAGAGGCCCAGTTGTACACAAATATCTCCAAGTCATTACTCTCTAATCAAATATATATCAAACTATAAAAATGCTGTGCCTAATTTTTATAAAGCAAACCGCCCATATGCAAAAGTGGGCAAGTTAACTGTGCTTCCAAAAGCATCTCAGAATGTGGGTAAAACAGGCAGATTTTTCTCCCTTTTGGCTGAATAGTTCATTATTCCTGCGTGAGCTGAAAAAGAGAGTGTAGAGAACTTGAAAAAGGTTTTATCCAGCTGTGAAAAGTATTTTGATAGGCAAAAGCTCTTCTCTGTCCTGTTAAGAGGAAATGGGGACTTTTTAGCAAAGAGAAAAGGTGATTGTTTTGAAAATTTGGAGCTGATTTGTCCCAAAATACCATTTTTGTATGTATACTTCTGAAAAGTTATGTACTGGAAACTTTATAGTATTTTAATTTGAAAACAAAAACAAAAACATGACCCAGTGGCTAATGGGAAAGGAAAATAATTATGTAAGAACTTTTGGGGGTGAATAGGGCTGGATTTCTGATTCTGTATTTCATTTCCCCATGCTTTTCCTACTACTGAATAAGATCATAAAAGGAGTGATCATTGGATTAATTTAGAATCTATGATGTTTCATTACATGTGATAACAGGTTTTTTTTTTTTGACTCTTCTCATAAATCCTATAGTCAATTGATTTCCCCATCGTTGTGAATTGGCTATTTACCAGAAAGATTATGTCTAAAAGTCTAAAGATTTGTATACTACTTTTTTATAAAGATTGTATTCATTTATTTGAGAGAGAAAGTGAGCCCAAGTGGGGGGGGGCGGAGGAAAGGGGAGAAGCAGGCTCCCCGACGAGCCAGGAGCCCTATGAGTGGGGCTCGATCCCAGGCCCCTGAGACCATGACTTGAGCCAAAGGCAGACGCTTAACTGACCAAGCCACCCAGGCGCTCCCTGTATACTACTCTTTTTCAGAGGCTGCTTCCTCAAACATTCTCTCAGGGTGCGTTTATGTTTTCATTACAAACGAAACTGTATTTGCAAGGCAGTGACTTGCCTGCTGTGACAGTTCTTCTTTCATTTAAAGGATGTAATGTTTCTGACTTTTGGTTGAAGCCTCAAACCGATACCAGTTATAGGAAAACATGTACTGTTACTTTTAATGAATTGCATTTGGTTACTGGGTTCTCTTCCTGCAGACTTCTTGAAGCATGCTTTCACCTTTCAAATATTTTGGCCTGCCATTAATCCAATGATTTCACCCTTTTTGTTCCCCTAGACAGGGTAATTTCATCAAAGTTTTCCCACATGGCCAAAATCTGTATTAGCTATTTGGTGTGCTGTAAATTTAAAAGCCAGTAGTATTCCTCCCACTCCTTATATATACAAAAAACAGATGTAGTGATTACCCTGCAATGTTCCTGGCTAAAGTAAATTTAGATGTAAGAATACGGCCTTTATATGTATTGGAGCAAAGTATGTCATTCTTTCTCATTCACTTAAAAGGATATTTAATAAAATTGCTGCTTATCAAAAGAGAAACTCCAGAGGAAGACTAAATAAATGAGGTGATATTTTAAAAGTTAATAAATGAGGTGCCTTGATCTATGGCTCCATTATACTCTTTTCATTGCTTCACAGAGCTCTTAAAAAACAAGATGTGATGTAAAGGGTAGGTAAGCTAATTTAAACATTGCTTTAAAAAGTAGGCAGTGAAACTTACTATGTTTACCAAAGGGCTGAAAGTAGAAAGTCCTTTATTCTAGAAGATAGTATGAGGTAAAATGTAACATGCAAATTAATCTCCTTTTTAACATAATAAACACTAAAATTGAACTGGGTTTAAAGTAAGGCTATAAAAATTGTCTAGTGATACAAAATATGATAAAATATTTTTAAAATTTACTTTAAGCATTACTTAGATAAATTATTACTTAGACAGTATTTCTATTTAACAGAGCTTGGTTTGTACTATATCTTCATGAGCATAATTTTATAATCCATATAGATCATGCTTTCAGTGCCAGCTTACTTCTTCACATTGGTGATTCTGAGAGTTCTTAATTTTTGAAGTCTATATGAATGATTTTAACAAAACTACTAAAATATCCCACACTTACTTAGTAGGCTTTGCTCACAGGTACCAAAAGTTAACTTGAGCTGGTTTAAACCAAAAATATATTTATGAAATATCTGCTGGATTGTGTCATGCAATCTATTTTTTTTAAAGATTTTATTTATTTATTTGAGATAGAGTGAAAGAGAGAGCACAGCAGGGCAGAGGGGCAGAGGGAGAAGCAGGGTCCCCACTGAGCAGGGAGCCCAACGTAGGGCTCCATCCCAGGACCCCAGGATCATGACCTGAGCTGAAGGCAGATGCTTAACTGACTGACCCACCCATGCGCCACTGTGTCATGCAATCTAAGAGCAAGAAAGGGACTTGTTCTTTAGGAGAGACTGGAACTGGATCTTTAATGCCCACTGAAATAATTTCTGTCTTCCATCTCTTCTTCCCTCTATGTACCTATCTCATTGTTTTTCCTGTGCTGGGCTGTTAAATGCAATCCTGAGAGAAGGTGGAAGAGGGTCACTCCAGTCATTAATTTATATCTACTTCCAAAGACCAGGACTAAACTAAAAAAATATTTTCAGCCCTATTTCTAAATTTCTAGGAGAAAGTTTAAATAAACCAGCCTGGGTCAATTTCCAGCTATGTCAAGTCAGCTATGATTAGAAGAGGTAGTCTCACCGAGCTCCCTGGGATAGCCAACCCTGTGGATAGTGAAGACAGTTCTAAGAGAAGAAGACCTGACATAAATACCAAGAAATGTTTATGACATTGCTGTTAGATAAGTAATAAGCATAAATTTAGTTTAAATCCTAGATCATGTCTCAAGTAGATTAGGTACCAGAGAATACCATAATTTTTAAAATATAAAATAAATTAAGATAACATTAGTTCATTAAAAAACATTCTTGTGTATTTGTTAACTTGTTCATTATATCAAAAAAATCCTTAAATTCTTATTGATATTCTGTATCTTGATCAATTGCTATTAATTTATTTATTTATCTATTTACTTATTTATTTTCTTGAGTACAGGGAGAAACTGTTGGACAAGAAATGGAAAAGTAGATTTTGGATTTGGATTGCCAGGTAAAAGTCATTCTAGTTCCAACATCAATGAAGTAATTTTAAAATGGCATTAAGTAGACTGTACAATGTATAGCGCATACGTGCCATTTTTTTCCAGGTAAAATGTTTTAGAATCCGAGTATTTAAAAGGTGAATTAGGTATTATCAAGTTCAAAACACCTTAATATATATAAATAGGCAAAGGGTTGCTCAAAAAGGTGAAGTATCTTATTTAAAGGCACAAAAGCTACTTAGTGAAAACTTCTAAAAAGAGCCACATCTGAATCTCAACCTTATGTTAGCTGCTTGCCCTTTATATTAAAAACAAATGAACAAATCTGTCATCCTCTGGCCCAGGAGGTTCCCTTTTGAGGAAAGAGAATCTTGAGGCCTTTATCCTCCCATTAAATTTAAACAATTATCTGTTTTATTGATTCAAGATATTCCTGAGCAGTACTGAAGTTAAGAAAGAAATATGGAAGTTTCTTGAGTACACACCTATCAGAATTTTGTGTAGCTTCTCAGGAATTTGTGTTTTCAGCTCATTCACATCTCTACACTGCTTCTGAGAATTAGGAGTATACAGAAATGAGTTCAGAATTCTAAATAAAGTTCATCCTGATGACTCTTTTTTATGGAAAACTGATATAGTAAGAAATGTACTTTAAAACTTCCTTTTCCAGTTGAATTATTAAAAGCCAAGTCTATTTCTTTTCAGGAATAATCATATTTTTCATATGATTTACTCAATTGTAGTTGCCTTTGACTTGGATTTTGAAGTCTTCCACCAGAATGAATGCTGGAATATTTTCGCTTGTTAGTAAAAAATTGTTTTCAGGTTTATGCTTGTAATTTTTTTAAAAGATTTTATTTATTTGACAGAGAGAGAGAAAGAGAGAGAGAGAGCACAAGCAGGGGGAGCAGGCAGAGGGAGAAGCAGGCTCTCCCACAGAGCAGGGAGCCCGATGTGGGGCTCGATTCTGGGACCCTGGGATCATGACCTGAGCCGAAGGCAGTTGCCTAACCAACTGAGCCACCCAGGCACCCCTATGCTTATAATTCTGAGCATAAATGATTTAGGATCATGGCGATGGTTTCCAGTAACATGATGGCATTTACGGGGCAGTATTAACACATTATGGTGAGCGCTAACCTTTTTTTCTGTAACTTCAGTGCTGCTTAGAAAAGTCATTTTGTCGATAAAGTACTTGGGTAGAGTTAGTTCATTTGTACATTTATTTTTAACACCTCAGATGATCTGCGTAAGGATGTGTAGGTCTACTCATGCAGTAAGAGGCTGCATGTTGAGGGAAAAACACAAGATGGTAGTAAGACACCTAGCTCTTTCTCTACTATGACAATGCTATGTGCCACTTAATAAACCACTTTTGTAGGCATTATCTATATGATGTGAAGGTTAAGGTTAAGTAATAGCTAAGGTCCCCTTTAGCTCTAACAGGTTTATTTCTATGATAAATGTTAGTCTATATACGTAAGTCCCAATTTTTTTTTAAAGATTTTATTTATTTATTCATGAGAGACAGAGAGAGAGAGAGAGGCAGAGGGAGAAGCAGGCTCCCAAGGAGCAGGGAGCCCGATGTGGGACTCAATCCCAGGACCCTGAGATCATGACCTGAGCCGAAGACAGACGCTTAACCATCTGAGCCACCCAGGTGCCCCCGTAAGTCCCAATTTCTTAGATAAAGGTAAAAACAAAGGTCCCATTCCTTTGAAAACTCAAACTAAAGGACTAGGTATCCCATTACTTCCCATTGTAAACAATCTGTACTCTCTTCTCTTATCCTCCCTCTTGTGGAATTCCAAGAACTCCAGAAAAGATTTCATAAACCAAGGTTATGTACTGACTTCTAGCATCGAGAAATTATGATGCAGTAGCTTATTTCCACTTCCTTCCCATACTCATATTCATGTTAATATTCTGACCTTTCAGCATGCGGTTTAGAAGATTTGAAATTAAAAAGAAGAGAAAAGGGGAACATGAAACACTATTTTTAACTATGGGGAAGGTCACTATTTTTAAAGAGAAACTAAACAGCTGACTCCCAACTTTTTAGGGAAGAGATGATCTTTTCCTGCTCCCCCACGCCTGCCATTAAGATTTATTTTTTATGAATGAGTGAATGACAAAAAAAAATGAACACTCTATGGCATTTTTGGGCTCAGCAGTGAAAAGTTAAGGTAAGAATGCAATGCTGAAAGAACACTCAGGGTTTAGGAGAAGGGGGTTCCAGATACGGTGTGGTGTGCCACCTCTCCAGGGATATTCATTAAATCTCTTTACTTCCCCACTTTTTTCATTCAATATCTGTAAATTGAAGAGTCTGGGCTAAATTTACTCTACATTCACTTTTTAATTGTAAATATACTGCTTTCAGGATGTATATCCATTATGTACATATAAACAGAATTTTTCTGCATGTAGCTATTATGCTTTTAATCCCCCAAAGTAGTTTTTCAACACCTTTACCTCTTATTATCTGGAATATACTCAGGGAATGCAAATAATTCAAATATTTTTTAAGCAAATATTTCCAATGCAAATAATTCAAACATGTTTAAGCAAATTAGAAAGAAACGTAAGCAAATTAGAAAGAAACGTAAACTTTCAGGTCCTTTCCCCTCTCTGTTATTTTCTGTCCTTTATAAAGCATCATAAGCGAGACTTGCTTTCATGATTACCTCCCAAGTAAGTAAACTTCTACCTGTGGATAATTACTAGCAGAGGACCGTTGCATCTTAAAGCAAAGCAAAACAAGACATAAAACCAACGGCAACAAAACAAAACCCTTCATCAAAAATGAGTTGGAGTAATAATTCCTAATAAGCGAAAAGGCAAGCATGGGAGTTATTTTCACAAGGATGAGAAATAAGCCAAGATTTTCCTCTTTTACACTCTCAATTAAGCTGTAACATATACTCATGAAAAGGATAGTCCTGAATGTCCCAGAGGCACAAAAGAGGGTGGACCTACTTAGTTTATTTCTAAATTGTCAGCTCTTTTCCCCCCTTATTCTTTCAGTAAAATAAACTGTTTTGCTGAATAAGAGGGTTAAGAAAAGGCCTGAGTGAGTCACTCCAATTTGTTTCCACGTTCTGAACAGTCAGTAAAGAAATTTATTGCCTCATTAGGCATTTTGAGTAGATTTTCTGGAAACCTGAGTGACGTAAGGTAGAAAAGTAACCTAGTCAGATGGTTTAAAAGCGGTTGCAGCTGAATTTGTTTTTGAAACTGCAAGTTGCCTGTTAGGCTGGAATGACAGAGCGATTTCTTTCACGGAGCCGTGCCAGGCAGTGGGCTGGTTTCAAGGAGGAAATTGTGTCTATTTTCAGCAAGTACTAAAAAATGCTGTAAGATGACAGAGGCGAGGAGATGCCTGGAGGAGGGCAGTGGTCTCAGAAATGAGATCGCGAGTGAGCTTCATATAACGCACACAACAAAAGTTGTGCTGTCGAGGCTGGGTGGTAAGTTTGCAGCCTACAGGGCATGCATGGGATGCTCTGTTCTTCTCTGCCCCTGCTCTTTGTTTAGCTGATATTTAGCTAAGTTCAAATACAGATACTTAACATAGGACCTCTCTCACACCTAGGCATGTATAACCACTCTCCCTCTGGTTTTGAGCTTCAAAGACTCATCGATGATCCGGTGAGGGAGCCTCTTTCCACACCCTGTGCATTTGTAATAATCTCTCCTTTAGAAAGGAACTTCTCCTTAACCCCTTTGAAAACGACTAAAAATTGGCAGTAACTGAAGTATTTTTTTTTTTCCGAACAAAAGAATGTCAAATTCACTGCAAAATATAAACAACCCAGGAGGCAAAAACTCTAAAGGACAAATGATTTATTAATAAGTAGGACACAGTGACTTGCTTGCTTAAACTAACTTTCTTTTCGTATGTTTAGCAGATAAACACATTAATCATGATCAGTGTGCACTGTATCAAAAGAGAATTCGATAAATTAATCACAGCCAACCATAAAACAAGGAAGTTTTAGGGAATTTTCCAGATAAAAGGAGTGGAAATATTTGTTTCTCATAATGAAAAGAAACGGGCGTGTGTGTGTACATATATATGTACATGTATGTATACATGTGTCCATACATATATATACATATATATATGACATCCTAATGAACAAATCTGAGTTTCTATAAAGTTGAAGAATTATGAAATAAAGGGAAAATAAAGGTTTAATCTGAACCTCCTCCCTCTCTTATTGGTCAAAGAAAGATTTCTCAGCACTACTTATGTTCTTACTACAAAAGATCCCAAATCTGCGAGAGATCTTGGGATATAAAAAGAAGGGAATATTTTCTCCACCATCAAATCTTTCAATTCTCCCAACTGGCTGACCAGCTCGTTACCAGTATTCTGTTGAATTTCTAGAGAATAGAAGTTGAAAGAGAGAAAATATATATGGTAACAAGATGCTTGAGGGGGAGACATTGGGAGAAGAGACTTGGATTCTTGTCCAAGCTTTCCCAATCTCTTAGGATACAGTTTCCTCATCTGTGACATGTAAGGTTTGGACTGGATAGCTTCAAATTGCCCTTGAAGTTTTAAGAACCTGAGAACCTAACTTGGTGGTCTGGAGGAGATTAAAATCCACTTAAAACTTGAAGGAAGAAATTAAAAGCTGCAAAATGGTGTCTTTCCTCATTACTCCCTTTCTAATTAACATTATAAAAGTCCCAGATCTGAGGCCCTGCCAAATTTAAAGGTCTGCTGTTTTACATATATATTCTTCTACATCCAATTATTTCTCCCTAAGAAAATATAAGATCGGTTATTTCTTAATGATTATTTGTTGACCGTGATGTTCACTGAACTTCTCGTGGGTGGTTCAATTCAACAAATATTTAATTAATGGCTACTATGTGTTGGGCAGTGAGCAAGGCAATAGAAAATACCACTCCCACTCCCACCAACCCTCTCTCAAAAACATGACAAAATGACAAATAGTCCTTGGTTTAGGGAGCTTAGAGTGTGCCTGGTACAGAATAGTTATTCAGCAAATATTTGTTCAATGATTGTATTGATATACTGAAGGAGATAATTAGAGTATAACATGATAAATATGTGTAGAGAAATATATATATTTAAATATAATACATGTATAGCTATTCAAAGGAGTAGGAAAAGCTTTACTTAGAGGAGTCATGGAAATATTTAGAGAGTAGTTGACATTTGAGCTAAGTAGGCTCCACAACAAATAAGATTTCAAAAGCACGTTTTTGACAAAGGTAGCACGCTAGTCTATGGAATGTTTGTGATTGTTGAACACATGTCTTGTGGGGAGTGGTCATAGGTCATAGGAAATGAGGATGAGGTGGTTGGAGCAAAACTGCCAAGACTTTTTAAATACTAGGCTAAGTAGTTTAAACTTCCTATTATGAGTAGTTAAAACTTCATACTATAAATAAGGGGAAATAGGTTGTTGTTGGTTTGTTTGTTTGTTTTTTGTTTTGTAAGGAAAATAGTGAGATGACCAGGTTTGTTTTCGTGACTTCTAATCCATTCAGTGTGCCCAGAGTCTGGGTTGAACATTTAAAGAGCTTCTCCAACTTTTTCACCTATGTTCCAGGAAACAAATGAAGTCAGTCTTTACCTTCTAAAGCAATTTACTTTCAGGGTGCCTGGGTGGCTCAGTCAGTTAAGTGACTGCCTTCAGCTCAGGTCATGATCCCAGGGTCCTGGGGTTAAGCCCCGCATAGGGCTCCCTGCTCAATAGGAAGCTTCCTTCTTCCTCTCCCTCTGCTCCTACCCCCCACTCGCGATTTCTCACTCGCTCTGCTGTCTCTCAAATAAACAAATTTTTAAAAATCTTAAAGTAATTTATTTTCTGTAAGTAATGTATGATGTTTAAACTATAACACTGAACATGCTGAGCAGGCCTTTTTAAATGACACACCTCTCTTCAACTTTCTGGAGATTCTGATATGTCTTCTGTCTTCCCAGCCCCCCTCCCCCCATTTTTTTAGACTTGCAAATATACCATATGGATTCCAGGTGCCATTCATACTCTAACACAAACTCTAAGGGCACAGAATTATAACCAATTGTATAAGCAAAAATAAAAATAATAATAACATTGAGAGCCAGGAAATAGTAATAGTGTGAGCTCTAGATCCCGACAGCAGAGGTTCAGATCTTAGTTTTGCCACTGACTAACCATGACCTTGACCAAGTTACTTAAATTCTGCAGCTAGGTTTTGCCAGAGTTGTCTTGAGGAGTAAGAGTTAATACAGAACATGGCCTGGCATACAGTAATCAGTCCATAAATTGTTGTAGATGCTGTTGCTATTGTTATATAATAGAGGAAGTTGGTATAATCTCTGTTTTTCCCATCCCGTATGATGCCTTCTTTCTGCCCCCATGAGTGATGCTACTTCTTTTTGAGATGATCTTAGTCCTTCTCGACTTCTTCTGCAAGGAACACACATTCTTCTCTTTGCCAAAATCTGTATTTCAGTAAGATTTAACACCTGAATCAAAATACACATTCAAATCTTCTCACATTAAATCACAGCTTCTTGTTCTAACCAAATACCAATGTTTTTATTCTGTTTTCTTATTCATTTTTTTCTTAAAATGTTAACTATTCTTTCTGTATCTGCTTACCCGTGCATTCATTCAAGGACTTTTTTCTCAGGTATCTCTTTTAGTTTAGCAGTTCAAGGACTGTCAAGTCATTCCCTTATCTCAACACACACCCCAATTTGAAAAAAAAATCTCATTTTTATTAATATTTCTTCCTAGATCTTATTTTTATAAGACTTAATTAATCTTTATGGGTCTTCTCTAGATTTCATTAAGATTTATACTTCCTTTTTAACTTGTGAAGACATGATTGGGGTTCGGCTAAGTTAGAGGTGTTAGAGCATGCCTTAGAACATCAAGTTCCAGACTGGACTGAGTGTTCTGGAAACTACCTGGTCCTCTACTTACCAGAAAGAGTTGTTTGGGAAGCCACTTCCTCTTGCATTACAATGGTTTCTCCACCATCAACTCTAACAGTAATTTCTTTTCAGACCTATTTTGTTATGTATAAAATAAATCTAAAAAATGATTTAGAAGGGAAAGCACTATAAAATCCAAACTATTCTTGATATTAGACTAAATTTAACAGTGATCCAGGATTTTAAAATCAGAGTAAAAAATAGCCAAAAAAATCTGTGATGGATTTATTATTGATTTTGTTGCATTGCCAAGGTCAATCAGAATTGAAATGTGAGTAATATTAGTCTTACATAAAACGATGAGATTTTTTTTCTTGTCTCCCTCCTTCAATAAAACCAAACAGCCCAGGACATTTTGCATTAATGCAAGAAAGCTGAATTAATATTATTAATTATATAGCATTTATATGTTGCAGTTGTTCATCTTAACTGAGCTTTCAATATGCTTTCATGTTATTCAGTGAAAGTAAATTTTATCTGAGCTATTCAAAAATGAGTAACATTCCAGGCTTGGGTAGACCCTGAGGCACTTTGGTCTTACATTGCTCTGAATACAAAAAAAAAGAAAGAAAGAAAAGAAATCAGGCTAGTTAAATCATCTTTAAAACAGATGGGCTATGGGATGATAATAGATGTTCCACACACCAAAACCAGAAAGACTCTTACTACCTTAAATAGGGTAAAATTTTAAGCAGAAAGGAAAATAAATAAAATTGCATGTCTGGAGGCCCTTTTTAGACTGCATCACTTTCCATCAAAAATGTTGCAGGTAAATAAAATATGTTCTTACTGAGTAATAAGTATAATATATGCAATTTATTGTCATTATAAAGAGTTTTTATTGTGTCTGAAGAATCCCACAGAGAGCCATTACAAATCCATTATAGTGTTTTTAGTTAGTGATCTGCTCTGCTTCCCAAGCCATGCTTATTTTATGCAGTATTAGACTTATACTATGCATTTCTAGTTCATGCCTGGTCCAAATTCTGCATACAATAGTTGGAGAGGTTCTTCCTCACCTTGTTGGCCATTTCTTAAAACCACAATATAATTTATTTGAGTAAAATAGAGTGATGCTCTTTAAAAAGTAAAAGCTCAATTTAAACTTGAATGAAGGTTAAGTTTTTATTTGTAATGATTGAAAGAAACTTACATTTCCAATAGGAAGGGCTTTAGTGTTATAATATTAATAATCGAGTTTGATAAGAATATCATCATTTACCTCTAGAGAAGTGGTTTCTTTTGGACTTTTCATTGACTTCCCATGATGTCCCCACTCGCTCAACTTGGAATTCACAATCCAGGCCTCAACTTACATTTTTACTTCTTTTGTGTATAATCACATTTTCACAGAAGACCTTCCTTCCACCTTCCACCAGACTCATCTTTCCAATTATGTGAATTTCAGGACATAATTTTTTGCACTTTTCCTTTTACTTGTAATTTCATGTAAACCTTTTACTCCTTCAAACACCTTTTTCTAACTGCTTCAATTTTTTACTTTCTCCAAACACCTTTACTATGTTCCAATTTTTTTCCTGTCCTAGAGGTCCATTAAAATCCTCCTTTTTCTCTAAAACCTTTTCTGCCGGTGGAAATCTTTTTCTTTCCAATAAGATTATACCTCAGCTGTCTTAAACTGATTACATCTGTGGGTAGGACAGAAAGGGAGTATACACTTGTTGAATGACCCTCATTTTCCATGGATTCTGCTAGGTGTTCTACGTGATATATCTCATTTAATTCGCATCACAACCAAGGAATGGGTGCTGTTATACAGATGAAGAAACCAGGGTCTGGTTTTCAGTTACTTTCACTAAGTCTTTCTGGTAGAAAGCAACAGAGAGCATAGATTCAAACCTCTATCTCTTCTACACCAAAACCTGTGTTTTTTGCACTCAGGTGTCTTTCCTTGTATGTGGGTCTATTTCATTTTCTCATCCCTCACTGACAACAAGAGTTCTATCACGAGAATCTTTGTTCTTTTAGGGAGCTCTCACATAGTTGGCCTCATAATGGGCCTCCTTTCTGCATTTAGGAGTCCTCGTGGAACTCAGATGCAATACTGGCCTTTATACTTTTTCCACTTTTACTCATTAAAAACAATGCATATGTTCATAATTGGAAATCTTCTGTGTTTCCCTGTCAGCAAAAAAAAAAAAGCAAATACACGAATAATGGAGGCACTTTCAGAAAATCTTGCTATGTTTTCAAATTGGTCATGAACATAAAAGAGTTTCTTAGGTTTTCCAAGTTTAACTTTTATTTTTTGTGTTTTATTCTGTGTGTGGTTGATAATATGTCTTAGTTTATACAGCTTTGTGTTCTGTATAAGTGTGTTCTGCATTTTTCTCAGATCATCTGAAGCTTCACTGGGGGAAAAGAAATCTTCAAAAAGGTACATGGACTTTGAACTAAACTTAGTCATACTTAAGAAGGTCAGTGTTCAACACATTACCTTGAGTTTGGTATCATTTAAAAAGCAATAGAATTTTTTTTTAATTAAATGAAATAACATGTTTGAATACAATTTCCAGACCTTCCCTACTCCTGTGTAGAGGGAACAAATTACAAAGGAATTCTTTATGGAGCCCATAAATATCGAAGGAACTTCTAGAACTACTGACCAGCAACTCAGACGCTGCTCTGTCAATATTGTCCATCTATTGCTTATCATTTTATTCTAAGCCAAACTCCTAAATAACTTGAAAAAAAGAGTTTTAGATGATTGGATAATATTTCTGTATAAGGTCAACATAAATCTCTCTTGAAAATGTGTTATGAGTCAAGCAGGACCTGTCCAATATTATTTATGCTAGAAGAAAATTTATGCTGAATCTTCTGTCAACTACCACATATTAATTGTGTAAGAGAGCTAAGGAAATTAAAGCAGAAAATAGAAGACCCCATTCTTGGTCTCATGGAATTTGCTCTGTAACAAAGAATGCAAGGCATTGGCTTAAACAGAGATACACATGCACACATCACATCTCAAGACAGCCTAACTGCTGGGGCCCCTCGGTGGCTCTGTTGGTTAAGCGTCTGCCTTGGGCTCAGGTCATGATCCCAGGGTCCTGGGATTGAGCCCCAAGTTGGGCTCCCTTTCACTCTCCCTCTGCTGCTCCTCCTGCGTGTACTCTCTCTCTGTCAAATAAATAAGTAAAATATTAAAAAAAAAAAGATAGCAAAACTGCCAAGAGAGGCACAGATGAGTTCAGTAGACACTGTCATGGCCTCTAGCATGGTTGAAGAAATTGTCACCAAGGAGGTACAATTTGAGCGGAGGGGCAGAGTTTTGTTAGGTAGAAAGCTAGTGGCACAACAATTTGGGTGGGAATAAAAATGTAAATCAATTTGCAGAACCGGCTTAGTCAAGATAGGTTTGCATCAGATTGACTAAAATGGAAGCTTTGTTCTAATAAACACAATCTTGTTTTCTTTCTAGTTATATTTTTCTTACCTTGCATCTCAGTTGACCACTGTTTTGGACTAGTACTACCATGTTTTAGTATCTCTGCACTTTTATAAGTGTAAGATGTAAGCTTTGAATTCTTGGACACAAGTGACCCATTCCTTTGAGGGTCTGACCACTCAACAGGATCCACTGATCTCAGCTGCTCGATGGTTGATCACTTTGCTCACCAGGAAACATCATCCCATGATGCTATGTCCTAATAGCACCAAAATCTTCAGCTTCTTGAGAAGCTAAACCAGGAGTGTTATGGTTCACTTCTACACATTCTCCAGCTGTGCCCGAATGGCTTGATTTCTCATCTCTTTCATGGTGAACAGAAATATTCTTAGAAATTCTTTTTTTCCTTTGAGCTACCAAGATTTTGGCCTGTCTTTTTGTTGGTCGTTTCCTGAAGGGGATTGGAGTATTTGACCATTTTAAACCACTTTTCTGAGAACCAGTACATCCTAAAAATGGTCTGAGGCTTGTCCTTTGATTATCTTTAGGGATCACCTTTAGAAGAGTTGCAGAAGAGACCAGATTGAAACAGGAATCTGTCAGGTTCCCTGTTGCATGTTTTTAATTCACACACCCCCATGGCTACATCCAACAGAGGTGACCTGAATTTTCTCTTTGATGTTGCATACCATGAATTCCCATAGCAGGTCAGGGACAAAGGGAGCATTTAAAAGCTTTTTTTTCTAACATTGCCTTAGCAGATACTGACTAATTGTATCCCAGGAACATGCTCCTGATTTTAGAATCATAAACATCAGTAGGAATGAGATGCTTGCAGAGTGATACAGCGACTTTGATTCCTCTTGGGTGGTCAAAACACAGCATGTGTGATATTTTTACAAACTATGGTTCACAGAGCACATAGTTCTAGAGCATTTTGTTTTCATTATGTTCATGTCAATGGAAACAGTTGTGCTTCCTGATGTCTTACTGAGATGGCCTTTTTGGTAATTTTAGGCTACTTTCCCAAGGATACTGCATGTTGCCTGACCCTTATTCCTGAGGAAATAAGTAGGACTTGGACTGACTTGTGGATAATGTACTTTCTTTAAGAATTGCAGAAGGAAAAACATCAGACTAGGATGCGCTCCAGAAATAATAATGGAGAATCTCATCCTGTTTTGTAAACTCTTTGTACTTTGCTCTTTGTGAGATTTGTGGGAATATTATTTTTTAAAGGGCCATTATACTTTGAAAGATATTATGTTGCATTAAACTTGTTTTAGAGTTAAGAAAGAAAAATAAGATGTTATTAATGAGTTCATAAAAATTGCCTATAGTATACCGATAGGAAGTTTCATATGTGTGCTCATTCTGAATTTACAAGTCAACATTTTTTCTCTCTAGCAGCTTTATTTGGAGTGTCCAAGGTGATAGAAAGATGAGAATGAACAATACCCAACCAGTGCTTTACTTGAAGAAATTTCAGTATTCTGGAAATCAGGTAAAAATAAAATACAGAGACCTTTAGGTATGCACATTCTCTTTGTAAAATAAACTTTTTTTTTTTTAAATCAAGTTTGCTCTACAGATTCCTTCAAGAAGATATTTATCATCAAATTTAATATATAACTTGTTTACAAACACTGCATCTAATGCTTCTTTTTTTTTATGCAGAGCATTATGCTTTCTAAAGCATACATGCATTCATTCACTTAGTAAAGGCATATTGGTAATATCTACTTTTGTGGAAATATTTTGAAGAGAAAGAGGATATATGCCTATTTGATTTGACTTGTATAATTCTAAACAAAGGAAAGAGGATTAGGTTAGGTAAATACAGTGTTTCTTTAAAAAGTAACTTATTTTCACCACATAAAAATATGCTCACCTACTTAGAATACAAAATAGTTTAAAGGTTAAGTATCTAGAGAAATAAACCCTTTGGCACGCATGCAGGGGGGGCATCCACTTTCAATTTCTTTAATTTGTATTTTTCTTTTGCATTTTTAAATCATATTCATATTCTGGGTCATGACTTGTCAACTTAGATCTCATTGATTGACTCCTATTGCTACAGATGAAGGATTAAACTTTCTTAAAACCCTCACTCTCTTTACTTTATCCTTCCATGATAGCTATGTCACATTTTAGTTTAAATCTATATCAGGGTTTTTAACTGTTATGATTATATAAATAGCATTTGCTGTGGAGCCTGGTGATAGGACATGATAAAAAAGTTATTGTAGAACTTTTTTTTCTTAAATTAACACATGCTTCATTTATTTTTCTTTTTTGCCCCGTTTCTTTGTCTCCCTTCCTTATTCCCTCACTCTCTTTCGTCTTTCCTCTCTTTCTTGTTTTGCAAAGTCCTCCCTCAAAGCTCCAAAACTTTTATAAAATGCTTCTCTTCAATCTTTTGCACAGGCGAGTTGGTCAGATAATCTAGCTTTTCTCTCTCTCTCTTCTTTTTTCTCTAAAAGAATTACTTCCTGGGACCCTCTCTTCTCCCACTTTTATCTTGTCTGGTTGCTCTCTAAAGCATCCTATAAAAAGATGTAATTCAGAGGTATTTTTGGATGTCATCCTAAAAATGTATATTTTTTATGATGTTATAACCTCTTCTTTCTGGAAATTATGTCCTCATTTTACTTAGTTACCTTCCCCCACACCCCTCTTTTGGCTGGAACTCATGTTCTAGTAATGTTTTGAGAAAAGTTCTACAGATAATAAATACTTTATAAACTTGCATGTTGAGAAATGTTATTATTCTTCCTGATACTTGATTGAATCTTTGGGAATAGAATTAGAGATTTAAAATATTTTTTCACTCAGAAATAAAAGCATTTTCCCATTACCTTCCAGCTTCCAATGCTGTTGTTGAGAAGACCACTGTCAGTTTGATCCTGATTGTTTGTATAGATCTACTTTCCTCACTAACAAGCTTTTGAAATCTTCTCTGTATTTCTGGTGTTATAGTTTTATCAGAATATGTCTTAGAGTGGGTTTTTCTTCATCCCTTGTGTCAGGACACTTGATGGATCCTTTTAATCTGGAGACTCATGCTATCAATTATGAGAAATTTCCTTGTTTTATGTCCTTAATAATTTCTTTACTAGCATTTTCTTTCATGTCCTTTTCTTGAATCGTCAGTTGTGGAGTGCTGGATTATCTCTGTTGATGGTCTATTTGAACAAAATCTTTTCTCTCCTCTATTTGTCTTTTTTTTTTTTTAAAGATTTTATTTATTTATGTATTAGAGAGTGAGAGAGAGAGAAACAGCATGAGAGGGGAGAAGGTCAGAGGGAGAAGCAGGCTCCCCGCTGAGCTGGGAGCCTGATGTGGGACTCGATCCCAGGACTCCAGGATCACGACCTGAGCCGAAGGCAGTCGCTTAACCAACTTTGCCACCCAGGCGCCCTCCTCTATTTGTCTTTTTGAATTTACTCCTCTTTATCTTCTAATACTTTTACTAGAATCTGACTTTTGGTGTTCATGTGTTAAGTAATATTATCCTTTTTATTCTCTGCTTGTTTCTCTTATGTTTTATTGCATCCTGTCTTGTTTCCTCAAGACAGTATCTTTTCTCATACTTGGGGACATTATTATTATTTCTTTGAAATTGTATTTTTCTTACTGCCTCTTCTCTATTTCCCTGGGTTCCTTCTTTTCTTTCACTTATTTTGTTTCCTGTTTCTTCCTTGATGGATCCTCAGTGATGATCTTTGAGTTTCCAATCATATTCTTGAAGGAGACACTAAAAACCTAAATGGAATTCTGTGCACAGGAGTGATGCTTGTCAGCGGGTAGGATTCACTTGTGATCCCCTGGGCTGGCAGTTGCTTTTTTTGGTGGACAGGACACATTAACATCTGTATCTGAGTTGTTTTTTTTTTTCCTCTGTGGCAGTTATTTACTCAAGAGAAAAATTCTTAATCTTCTGTTGGAGGCTATGAACACCCTGGGGCTTAGCTATAGGGAAGGTAGAGGTATCGTGGTACTTAATGTACATAGACTTTCATGTAATCTTTCAGCTTCTGGCACCATATCCCTTTGCTGCCTTTTGTATTATAGATTGGGGTCATTCTAGTTCAATTTCTCCAGATACCATTTCTTTCCTTTAGAAGTGAGAAGGGTTAGTCCCCTGACCCCTTTTTAGTGGATGTGTGATCATAGGTAGATGTCTGTTTCTCTTAAAGTCTTTCAGTCTCTCTCTTTTCAACTCCTGGCCTCAACCCCACCTTTGGCAATACCCGAATGTTCCAATGCCTGAGCTTTTCTTGTGGGTATGCTTGTTACTTTTAATTATTATCTCCTACTTACACAGTTTATCTTTCTTCTATTTCGTTAAATTAAATGCCACTATTCCACATACTTTCCATCTTTAAATGGTTTAGAGATACAAAAGTCTCCGGTTTAAGAAAATATTTGAGTTTGTGTGCTAAGCCGATAATGACTCTCAAAAATATGTTGATGTCCTCATTCCCAGAGTCTGTGAATGTTATCTATTTGGAAAAATGGTCTTTGGATATAATTAAGGATTTTGAGATGAGGAGATTTTCCTGGGTTATCCAGGTAGGCCCTAAGTGCCATCACAAGCATTCTTAGAAAGAGAGGCAAAGGGAGGAGATTTGACACACACAGAGGAGAGGGTGATATACAGATGGAAGCAGAGATCAGAGGGATATGGCTTCAAGCCAGGGCATCCCAGAAAATACAGGAGCCCCCAGAAACTAGAAGAAGCAGGGAACAGACTCTTCTGCCGAACCGTTCTCCGGAGGAAGCTTGGCCCTGCCAAAAGGCTTTATTTCAGCCCAGGGAAACTGATGTTGAAATCCAAAAGGCTTTATTTCAGCCCAGTGAAACTGATGTTGAAATTCTCGGCCCCAGAACTGTAAATAAATTAATTTCTGTTGTTTTAAGCCACTAAGTTTGTAGGAATTTGTTACAAAGGTCACAGGAAACATGTTGTTTTTATTAGTTTCTTTTTCTCCTTTATGCTTTGTGATAATTTTTAAAAGGAGAAAGGGAGATTTTATTTTTATTTCACCTTCTTGAAACTGGAATCATTTAAATCTTTGGTTTAGGATCGTTTTATTTCTCCTAATTTTATATCTCACAATTAGGATGCTCACTTTCAGAGGTATTGGAGCTTTCCCAGATAGGAGATTTTAACAATGTCCTCATTTATTTTTCTCCCCTTCTTATTATATAGTATCTCCTATCAAACAGGTATTACTTACTTCCCTCCCTTTCCTTTCCGTTTTCTTTCTTTCCTTTCCTTTTCCAATAATCTGTTGATTATTTGCTTAGTGTTAGGCATTGTGGCAAGCTTTGAGAATATGGAACTGATAAAGCTGTTTTACTGCCCTCCATGAGTTCACTGTCTATTGATATAGAAAAGGAACAAAAATAACATTTGTTTAATTCCAAATATAAAACCAAAAACAGAAATAAAAAACAACAACTAAAATACAATACTGTAAGTGCTGAATTAAATGTATGAGCAAAATGCTGTGGTCTCCCAGACATACAGTAATAGTTCTGCTTAACAGAGACTGAAAGGATTTATGAAATAGTACCTGAACAGGGTCTTAGGGGATGGACTGGACTTTTATGAAGAACTAAATAGGGAAAAGTCATTTTATGGAAAGAGACTGCCTCTACGGAAGGCATACACATGTTAAAGAGCATGGATTGCTTTGGCATGGCAAGATATTCAGTAGACTTGGAACATAGATTAAAAGTGGGGGAGTGGGACACCTGGGTGTTTCAGTCATTAAGCGTCTGCCTTCGTCTCAGGTCATGATCCTGGGGTCCTGGGATCGAGCCCCACATCAGGCTCCCTGCTTGGCTGGAAGCCTGCTTCTCCCTCTCCCACTCCCCCCTGCTTGTGTTCCCTCTCTCACTGTGTCTCTCTCTGTCAAATAAATAAATAAAATCTTAAGAAAAAAATAAATAAAAGTGGGGGAGTATAGGGTCATGAAGCCATAAATGTTGAAGTCAAATTATGATGAACATTTTTTTTTTGCTTGTGTTAAGGAATTTATATATTTTTAACTGAAGTATTCATATAATTTCACTCATCTGTGGAATTTAAGAAACAAAACAAATGAACAAACAAAATAAAAAAGAGACAAAAATAGATTCTTAAACAAACTGATGGTTGCAAGAGGGGTGGAGGCTGAGGGGATGGGAGAATAGATAAATGGGACTAAGAGATATAAACCTCTAGTTGCAAAATAAATAAGTCATGGAGGTGAAAAGTACAACATAGGGTATGTAGTCAATAAGATTATAATAACATTGTTTTGTGGCAGATGGGAACTACATTTATTATGGTGAGCATTGAGTAATGTATAGAATTGTTGAATCATTATATTGTACATTTGAAACTAATATAACACTGTATTTTAAAAGATACACACACACAATGAAATATTATTCAGCTATAAAAGAGAATGAGATCTTGACATTTGCAACAACATGGATGGACCTAGAAGGTATAATGCTAAGTGAAATAAGGAGTTTAGATTTTTATTATTTTGGAAATGGGGGAAAATGGGCTTTAAGCAGGAAATTGGCATGGTCCATTAGGAATAAAACTGGCAGCATTTGATTACCACACTGAGGAGAAGCTGGGAGATCAGCTACAAGTCTCTTGTAAGAGACCAGGTGAGCAGTAGATGACAACGACCTGAGTCAAAGCAGAGGTAATGGGACAAAGATAAGAGAATGGAATGAAGAGATGATTATGAAACAAAAGTGGCAGAGTGATGGAATTTTTACCATTAAGTAGAAATGGTGAGTACAAAGAGAGCAATCACAGAGTGCAATTGGATGCTGGGGGAGAGGAATCAAACTGGGTCTGGGAGGGGCGGAGGACATGACACCAAAGCTGATTATTCAAAGAGAGAAGGAACAAGTTATGTGAAGAAGAGGATCAGGGAAACAGATTGTGGCAGCAAGCTCTCCAAATACCAGAGACAATCTGAAAAAATGGCATAGATGTGAGAAACAGATTGGCTGTTGGATCAGCTCTAAGTGGCACATGAGTGCTGGTGGAGAAAGTCTAGTGGGATGTGACAGATGAAGAACCCAGTGAGTGGAAACCTCTGGTGAATTTTCCTCATCCTTTCTTTCTCTAAGTGCTCATCTTTTACATTTCTACCAATCTTTATGCCTGGAAAAGTTTTTGTCCAGTGCCTGTGCATTCTTCCTTCTAAAATACCCTCAGAGCTTCTATCCATCAGGACCACCATCCCAATTTCATGTTCTTGGGAGAAATTTGTATAGATTTGTACTTATTACAAAATTCTATCCAATTGCTTTATCCATTTGTAGTCCATCATTTATTACTTCAGCACACACTTAGCCAGTAAAAAGGAACAGCCAAGACACTATGGCTTCCATTGGAATTCAAGTGCACCAATATATTCTCTCTCTTTTTTTTTTTTTAAGAGTGACTGAGATTCTTTTTTTTTAATTTAATTTAATTTTATTATGTTATGTTAATCACCATACATTACATCATTAGTTTTAGATGAAGTGTTCCATGATTGATTGTTTGTGCATAACACCCAGTGCTCCATGCAGAACATGCCCTCCTCAATACCCATCACCGGGCTAACCCATCCTCCCACCCCCCTCCCCTCTAGAACCCTCAGTTTGTTTCTCAGAGTCCATAGTCTCTCATGGTTCGTCTCCCCCTCCGATTCCCCCCTTCCTTTTTCCCTTTCTACTATCTTCTTCTTTTTTTTAACATATAATGTATTATTTGTTTCAGAGGTACAAGGTCTGTGATTCAACAGTCCTACACAATTCACAGCGCTCACCATAGCACATACCCTCCCCAGTGTCTATCACCCAGCCACCCCATCCCTCCCACCCCCCACCACTCCAGCAACCTTCAGTTTGTTTCCTGAGACTAAGAATTCCTCATATCAGTGAGATAATATGATACATTCTTTCTCTGATTGACGTATTTCATCCAGCATAATACCCTCCAGTTCCAACCAATATATTCTCTTATTTGACAAGTGTTAAGAAAAAAAAACAACACCTCATAGCAGATCTTCCTAGTTCTCTGCACTTACAAGTATCTTGCAACATTTGACTATTTCTTCTTGAGCTTTGTTCTAGGGAACAAGAAAAGAATAAACTTTGTAATGTGTAATCAGTACAATATATCCCAAAGTGCTTTAGCTCAGATATTTACATAACGTTTTGAGCACATGCCATAGTTAGAATCAATTTTCTTTCCTTAAAATCTTCAGAGTTAATTAATTTAACCAAGAATTGGGGGACAAAAATGACAAACATGGTAACAGTTCCCCAATCTAATTAAATAGCAGTTTGGATCTGAAAAACAAGTTTTTATTGAAAATTTTTGAACTGGAATCACAGAACTTTTTCTGCCTTTGTGTTCAATAATCCACCATATGCTCTTCTAATTGGAAGTTTAGTTTTGATCATTGGGATACAGGCTCAAAGAGCTCAGGAAAGTAGGATGTAGCCTATGGTTAACTCTTTCAGATTATCTAACTTGATAGTCTAAATTTTAATATCAGCACGATCAATCAGAGTTTTGCAGCTTAGCAAGGGTTTTAGAGCCAGTGGTATAGAGTATTCACTGGAATTCGGTGCCCTTGATCTTGGTAGGCTTGCCTTTCTTGGCAATATCCTCTGACCCAGAATTCCCCCTGGATAGTCCCAAATATCCTAATCTAAAGCCTGACAATTACAACTAGCACACATGTGCCTTATGCCTCTAATCTCTTTTCCTTGATTGAGCTTGTTACCACTCTATCTTCCTAAGGCGTTTCTGGGGTTCAGGCAGATTTAGCAGTGACTCAGCTAGATGGAAACTATGGGCAGTGAGGGTGCATGGGGACTTCTCAGTATCCCGTGTGTGATCAAAGACAAGTCAGATAAAAGGACCCCAGTGTAGCCTTCGCCTCACAGAAGATCCTCCCCCGAGGAGCTCAACACTTGCCCCTTCTATAAATTCCCATGGGATCAGGCCCCAGTTGTTACCTCTCATTATGCAGGACACACAACCCATCCCAATTTGTCCCAATTTGTCACTTTTTGTGTGAAATTTGTAAAGTTCTTTATTTTCTTCAATCTGAACCAAACTCATATACTCTGACCACTCTAGTGCTCTCAACCGCATCTACTGTTATCTCCAGTCCAGTTAGACGATTTTCTACATTCTCTGCTTGTATGGATATAGAAACATACGTCAGAGCCAGTTACACACATGCATTTCCTATCACCTCTTCAGAAGCCGTGTTCTTAGTTTCCTTCCAAGCTCCCATTCTATTCATTTATTTATTTTTTCAGATTGTGCCAGTACATCTCTGTGTCTGTCTGTCTGTTTCTTTCTGGATTTCTCTGTCTCTCTGTTCTCTCTCTCCTCTCTCGCTCTCTCTCCCCTTTTTTCCCTATTTCTAATCTCCATATTTTACTTCCTTGCTTTGTTGGTTTTTGTTTTAATAATATCTTTAAATGACAGCACCCAGACTGCCTTTATATATTTGTTGAAACAACAAAAGTTGTTGAACTAGGTGCTTTTGGACAACCTGGACTCTTCTTCCTCAGGAGGAGAATTTGCTTTTATATTCCATTACTTTGTTCTGGTTTCACTTTTCATTAATGACCCATTTGTGTAGAGTTCTCTGCATTTTCTTTTCCTTTCTTCCTCCTCCCTCCCTCCCTCCTTCCCTTCCCTCTTTCCTCCCTCCCTTCCTTCCTTCCTCTTTCCTTTTCTTTTTAAGCAACCTCACTCAACTCCCTGCTTGCTTACCCACTTTGCTTCACATATCCTAAACCACAGTACCTTTTTTTTTCTTGCTTTCCTGCTGCCGCCCCAATCCACTGGGAACCACACAGACTGGGAGGGTCTCAGACATGAGTTATTTTAGATTGTCAGGGAAGAACTAAATAAGTAGATGCTGGAGGAGGGCGATTGTCATTGAGTGAAAGACGTGACTGTTGCCATATGCTCTCAAAGGAGGAAACAAAGTTTTGTGCATACATGAACATGATTTTACATGTTCTTTAAAATTTTTCTTATAGCTCTAAGGACCAAGTTAGAAGCAGTGAAATGGAAGGGAATGGAAATTTTTCAATTAATTATGAAAGAAGACCCATTCCAACTACTGACTGACTTGATTTGAGAGAGTAAATAATCCAAAAGAAGTTGAAAGCTTCAAGATTTATGATCAAGAGAATGCTGGAATTAAAGATAGTGATGCCTGCCTCTACATTTTTTAATGAATACTTCTCTTTTATAAAAGAAATACAGTTAAATTATACATAACTTAAAAAGAGAAAAAGTAAAATAATCCAGGATTCTGCTGGAGATGACAGTTGCTATCAACATTTGGATACCTGATCCTTTTACTGTATTCAGAAATATTACAAAATTTGAATTCTACATTATCTGGAGTTTGTTTTATTCCTCCCTTGTCTACGTGAAGTTCACATCTCACAAATGTTTAAAATAATTATTTTATTTTATATATTTTTAATTTTTTATTTCAGTATATTTGACACACAATGTTACATTAGTTTCAGGTGTACAACTTAGTGATTTGACAAGTTTATCCATTACACTACATTCACCACAAGGGTAATTTACATTTGTCCCATTACATCACTATTACAATATCATTGGCTATATTCCTTATGCTGTGCCTTTTATTCCTGTGACCTATTCATTCCATAACTGGAAGCCTGCATCTCTCTCTCCCCTTCACCCACTTTGCCCACCCCCCAAACACCCCTCTCCTCTAGCAACTATCAGTTTGTGTTCTGTGTTTATAGGTCTGATTCTGCTTTTTGTTTAAATGGCTACATAAAATACCATATCATGAAAATAGATATATTCTTATTTTCAATTTTGTAAGCAATTATAAACAGCTTCGTACAAAAATGTTGCTCTGTCTCACTGAAGACTTTCTTACTAAAGAGTCTTAACTTTCCTACAAAAGAATCTTTGACACAGTATATCCTTGATATAATATAATTGAGAATCATGCCCCACATCTGACCCTTTTCATGGGTAGGTGCCTCTCTGGAAGTGTTTTCTCCCATATGTCATCATGTTGGGCCCTTACATTGTATTTTAGATTGTTGCTCAAATGTTATTACACCAGAGAGACATTTCCCTGAGCACCCCCTCCATAATCATTCATTATTTCCTTATCCTGCATTATTTTTCATCTTAGTATTCAATAGTACCTAATATGTTATGTTTTATTGTCTCTCTCCACATCCTAGAATTTACATTAAATGAGACCAGAAATCCAATCTTTTTTGTCAAACAAAACAGTGCCTCATATAGTTTTTGGCACATAGTAAGTGATTAATAAATATTTGTTCAATAAATAGATAACCAAAAAGGAAAAGAAATGTAAGAATTTTGGTACCTATAAACTAGTCCCTTTCCAAGAAAGCTTGCTCCAAGTTAAACATTCATAAGCATAAAATAACCCACTTTTAGTAATAATTTAAAAATTGTCAAATAATAGGAAAAACTTATACTAAATCTCAGTGTTGGTTTAGTTTTCATTTTTATTTCTTCTTTGAATTATCTGTGTCTCTCCTTTATATTTTTCATTAAATTGTTTCTTTAAAACCATGTGCAAGAGTTTATATGCATTGTGTTGAAATTTTTCACATTTTTATAGACATTTTCCCTTTTTCAAAGTATTCTTTCAAATTTTCCTTATGTTTTATGACGTCTTAGACAAAATATGTGTAGAGTAGAATATTCTAAGATTTCTTCCCCTGAGCTCACCTACACTGTTGCTATAGACTTCAAACTTGTCTCCCTATTTTTTTAAGTTTGTCATTCATATCACTCATGATTTTTTAGTGTCATTTCTTATCCTTGCTTCAGTTTTTTTCTTTAGCCACATGACTCTCTTTTCTTTTTAAAAGTATATATTTCCATTTTATTTTAGGCCATTTCATCCTTCTTGTCTTATAATATAAGGATCATATCTTCATGGATTCCATTTAAAATGCCTGTTCTCAGGGCAGCTGGGTAGCTCAGTCAGCTGAGTGTCTGACTCTTGGTCTCAGGTCTTGATCTCAGAGTTGTGATATCAAGCCCTATGTTGGCCCCCACGCTGGGTGTGGAACCTACTTAAAAAATAAAATAAAATAAAATAATGTCTCTTCTTACTTATTTTAACAAATGATACATTCAGTTACCGCTCTCCTTTTGATAATCTTCTTTTCCCATTTTTTCTGTTGTATTTTTATATAGGCCCTCACTTTATATTTGTTTTCTATTTGCTCAACAATAAATCAACTTAGATCTAGATCCAATGTCATGTTTACAACCAGATGACACCTGTTGTTTTCTTACTATCTACTTCTTGCTGGTTAAAACCTATTTATGCTGGTTAAATACCCTTCCTATCACCCCAGCTGGGGGACAGGTTGGTGTGTAGACCTCCCAGCTAGAGACTAGGAAGCAGATGTGGAGTCTAACTTTGCTTTCTAAAGAGGAGTGGTCTCCTGTGTCCCCAAACTTGTTGTTTCACAAGCAGGAAAAGCTATATTTTCTAATACATGTTTTTTTCCCCACCATCTTCCTACCCCAGCTACCACCTACATTGCTTTAGCTAAATCTGGGGAGATGTAATATGTCACATGCTCGTTCTCTCTCTTCCTTCCTGTTTTCAGATACTAATGACAAAATAGGAAGAGATGATGCTATGAGGATACTACTCCATGTATCTCAAGAGGCAGCACCTTCTGCTGATACCCAGCGATATCATAGCAATCCAAGATTTTAGTGGAACGGGTCCATGAATCTGTATTAGTTAATAAAGAAATGTTGAAAATACTTCCTTGACTTTCAAATGAATAGGATTAGTCTGTCTATGGGTATAGACCACCTGTTGTTTTTTCTTAGTCCAATAACATTAACTTTAGAGGGATGGTAAAGGAATTGCTTTGATTAATCTTAGTTTTTAGAATTATTGTAAGATATGTTTTTCTCTGTAGGTATTTTAACAGAAAGTATGTTAAAAACAATTTATGATGGCAGACTGCTAATCAGATGTCTTGAAAACTAGAAGTTTGATAGCAGTGTTTTTCAAGACTCATTTTGGTTTGTCTATTCTTCCATCCCAATGACCTATCTTCCAAAGCATTGCATATGCTTAGGGAGAAATACATAGATGTAGAATAGAATTACTGTGGGAAATGTCAGCACCACATAATAAGTGGCTTTTTGTTGTTATTATGTAATCCTTAGAAATTATGTCTTTATAACTTAATATAAGAATATTATGGCCTATCTCTTTGAATGGCTTTTTAATTAATTGAAACATAAAAAACAGATGACAGAGTTTTGCTGGTAAAGTTACCTAAGCTATTGAAATACTTTATTTTTTTTTAATTGTTCTTGGTCATATTCTTTTTTTTTTTTACTTTTAAAGAATTTATTTATTTATTTGCCAGAGAGAGAGAGCACAAGCAAACACACAAACAGGGGGGACAGCAGGCAGAGGGAGATCAGGCTCCTGCTGATCAAGGAGCCTGATGTGGGATTTGATCCCAGGACCCTGGGATCATGACCTGAGCCAAAGGCAGACACTTAACCAACTGAGCCACCCAGGTGTCCCACTATTGAAATACTTTCGATGAATTTAGCAAAAATTATCTGCTGTGTTTGATTAAATCACCATGACATCTAGAGTAACAGACTTTTTCCAGACTTTTTCCAGACTTTTTAACAGACATAAAATGAAGATGGAAAGTGAGTCAGGTCAGGTTGACAAACTTATTTTCAATAGCATCCTGGTAGTAATCTTTTCAATGTAAGATACCACGCTTTGGCAAAGGGGATTATTATCATAGGGTGTATGTAATTCAGAAATGTCTGTGGTTGTTTTACTCAACTGACCATTAAAAAAAATACATTATCTGTTGTGACATCAGCAAATTTCTTTCAAATGCTGGTGTATGTTTTGTGTTTTAAGTAGGTTATTGGTGACTTTTCTGCGCTTATCTGTAAGTCCTCTGTTTTGTGCATGTAGAAGCTCTGCCACAAGAGGCCAGATCCTTGAGGAGTATGATTGTCGACTTCTGATGCATAAGGCTGGTGTTTTTGTTACTGACCCTTAGGAGTTAGTTGTTGTCTTGAATCAAGGCAACAAAAAACCAGAGCTTGTTCTTTATAACAGATGAAAATAGAACATAGAATTACAGAATGGCATTGAGTCAATGAAATTTCTAAAGACAAGGTATCTTTCAAGTAGTAATTAGAATTCTTCATATTCTATATATATCTGTTGGCTATAGAACCCCAAATGCTTTTGAATAATGCTTGTTTTCAAAATATAAAACAGCAACCATCGAATCACTAAAAGGTGTCAAGTCATTATTGTAATTATTATTAAACTTTTTTTTTAGTTACTACATGGAAAGAGTTTGTGGGGAAGATTCGATTTTCTTTATAGGGGTACAATTGCCATATAACATATTAGTTTCTGGTGTATAACATATTGATTCAATCTTTGCATTAACTTACTTTATTTTTTATACTTATTTAGAAGCACTGTCGGCCTCCGTTTCCAAATCTGTCATTGACTCCTATTGTATGTAAGGGAAAGTGGAAACCCCTAGTTTCCTCACTAGCCGCCCCCCATAACTGATTTTAACACTCTAATTACTACATTCTCTGTTACTACAGTTTTCTAAAATGATCCTATCCCCCGTATAGTATTCTCTGATCCTGTTTCTTTCACCTGCCTTATTCATTCTTGGATTTTTTGGTTTGTTTATTAAAGTCAAACAATGTCCAGTTTGAAAGCAATTCAGTTGACCAAGTAAAGGTTAATGAGATGGAGATACTAAGTTTAGCATCCATTTGGAATTTTGTCATTCCTATATAGTGCGGCACCAGATGAGGCTTTGTGGCATCACCGAGTAAATAGGGTGAGAAGATGTGGGTGTGCCAAATCCATTTTTGAGTGATGGCTATTTGGGGGGGGGGGGGCAGTTGTCTAATAGAATCACTATAAAGCTTGTTCTCCTTAATTGAATTGTAGTATTCAATATCATGAATTTGATTTGAGATAAAATTCCCTGATACTTCAGTGTCGTTAACGTATTGATAATGATGGTGGCTTTTGTTTTTGAAGGGTTTTTGAGAAATAGGCAAACTTAATGTATGAAGTTTAAACAAACCTCATAAAAGATTGCTTTTCTCTTATTGTTTATTTTCTGTTGTTTTGAGCTCTCATTTGTTGATATTTATTAAAGAGAGGAAGCATTTGTCTTAACTAGAGAACAAACGAAATTCTAATTAAGGTAGTTATAAGAAGAGAGAAATCATGACATTCAAATAATATGTAATCTTGGAAGAGTTTAAAATAGAGATTCCTGTCTCCCAAAGTGGTATGATTTTGATTTCCTTGAGCATAGAGAACTTGGTTTATAGTAGTTGAACTCTGTAGTTTGGTAAAAGTCAGTATCTTTAAAAAAAAACTAAAACCAAACCTAGGAACTCAGTGATTAAGTGATGCCCTAACTGTATAATAGATTAGCTGTTTTGTCATTTCTATATTCCCAGCTTGGAATTTAATATAAAAGAAATACTTCACTACTTTGTTCTAAATCCCATCTGATCCAACCTGGAATAAACATATTGTTTTGGGTTTCTCAATAGAAAAAAATAACATCTCTGACTGAATTAAATCGTCGTTTCTGCAAAAAGAAACTTGGAATTCACCTTTGGTCTACTTCCTATCTTTGGCATATCTTCTATTAAAAAGATTTCTAGATTTTAGTGGCTGCTCAGTTTGGGTTATCTAAGCTGTAGTAAGTAGCCTTGGGACCCCCGAAGGCACACCCCACACACTTACGCTGTGTGACCTAAGGTCACAAGTAATGGCTGCAAGCTAATTGATTGAGAAAGGCTTGTCTGGCAGGGCCTCTCTGCGTCCCTCCCTTACATTCCTTAGTTCTGGGAGAGAGGCGCTGGCAGCTCAACTAGCAAGGAAGGAAAAAGGAGAGGAAGTTTCTCTGAGTCCGATTCCTCTCTGAATTCCCTTGTAGTGTGGGCTTACTTCTCTCCACCCACTTCTTCCCAAGAACTTCTTAATCTGAAGGTGAACAACCTAAAGCCTGATCCCAGAGAGTTACCCGAAAGGTGATTTGAGTGTTTATTGAACTGAAAGAACAAATTACCTACTTGAGGCGGTGGGCAGCGTATGGAGATTATATTAGAACTTCAGCAAAGTGCACAGCGACATAATACAGAAGCCGGGACTCAGACTGACAGGCAAATAAGCCAGCTCGTGGAAGGGGCCTCTGGGTGGCAGCTCTGGGCTATTGGGTGTTGGACAACTATAGGCAAAACAGAAATGGAACAGGGGCAGAAAATAGCACACTTTTACGCTACGCAACTGTTGCTTTCGCATGGTGAGTGCAGATTTAAGATATTATTTAAAATATACTTTCTGTGTTGTGAGACGAGTAAAGAGATCTCTTGTGCTTTGAGGGAAATCATAGCAGGATCCTTTCTTTTAAGCGCTGAAGTGATGTGGTTTTGTTTCTGCTTGATTTCACATTAAACTTGGCAATGCTAACAGAGAAATACAATATTTGTATTGTCTCGCGTGTCCTTTCTCTTAAAACTGTCCTTTTGTTTCAATCATGCTTCTCTTCAACCTGAATAAATATTGTTTTAGGCAAATCATCTGTGGAAGAGCTAATGAAGGAACAACGGTGTGACAGAATATATGTAAACAGTTCATTTAGTCCAACTTTGTGTCCCTTTTCCACGGCTTCCCGTTCTGCCGCCTTATCTCAGGAATATATAGCACAGACTGTATGAAAAGAGCTTTGTGTGAGAATTCCTCCCAGTTAAAGGGTCAGGCCCTGGGCGTTATCTGACTGCCAGCAAGACTCACTGGGCTGTCCTCTCATTTTTAACCTAAAATAGGGAAAAAAGTACATCTTTACATATTAAAAAGTAAGTGTTTTGACTCCAGCAGTTGCTTTCTTATGGTTTATGCCTGTTATTCCTGGCCAAGGACTGTTTAAACTTCTTTTGAGAACCAGCATGCAAACTTCTTTTGTTTCTTTTCGTCTTGTTTGCTCACATTTCACTGTAGAAACTTTGCACACAGTTTTTTTTGAATTTTAATTATCTTGAAACAATACTGAGTCGTTTTTATTTCAGTGCAAATATGTTGGAAGTGAGTTGGCTTGCTTTTCCTGGAAAAAAATACCTCAGAGAGTAAATGGTGCTTAATTCCTAGTTTAGCCATACTTATAATCCTATTTTAAAGGTGCTTCTTGTTCTTAAAAAAAAAAAAAAAAAAAAAAAAATCAGAGCTTTTAGGGAGTATTCCTAGAAACGTTAAGGAAGAGATTCTTCTGCAAAAAAAGTGCAAATTCAGTAGTACAACTTTAATAAGTGCCAAAATCTCATCGCTGTTGTTGACTTTGTTTAAAAGGCAGCTTTATTAACAAGGTGACTGCAGTAGATGTTACCAAATGAATGAAGTGAAGAATGTGTCTTCCACACTGCTGATTTGATAAAATACAGAGGTCTGTGTTGTTACCGTGTTTCACATTCATTTAAACTTTTGAAAGAACAGCTCCTTAATACAAATTTTGAATAATCATTTTAAAAATAAAATTAAGTAAGCTCTTTATATTTTGAGATTTATAGCTTCTGTTTGCCAAGGTAAATTAATAAATGGGAAAAATATATTAGAGTAATTGTGAAGCTATAAAACTTTACAATAGAGGAAAGAAAGCTTTTAAGGAAGATGAATGTGTGTTCCCTATAAGGGCAATTTTGAAGCATTACTTAGCCCTTCTTTTCCAAAGATTTATGGAAAACTATCAACTATGGCAGAACCAAATCATATTTTTGACTTTAATACAAAAACTACGTATAAAGGATACATAGTTTACGTATATAAGGATGATTGTTTTTTTAGCTATGCCTATGATTTGATATAAGCTTCTTTCAACAATTGCAAAATGTGACTGACAAATCCTTTTCTAAGAGAACAAGTTCATTATGTTTGTCACCTGTTACACCCATTCTTTCTTTTGCTCGAATATACCGTACCTAGCTGTTCACTAGTGCCTGCAAGAAAGTAAAGACCTTTTTTGAGAGAAAATGTTGAAGTTTTTGTTAGCATGAACATTTTGAGGTTTTAAAAAACTATGTTCTCAAGAATAAAAAAAATTAAAAAAAATTAAAAAAAAAACTATGTTCTCATCAAAATCACACAAAGTGTTTTTAATAAGGTCTTTTGTCGCGATCTTGATATGAATAGTCAAGAAAGGAGATGTAAATTATTTGGGTTTTCCCTTTAATATGTCTCAGTTAGTAAAATTAAGTGTGACTGAGGATTTCTGGAAGGCTTTGCGAAGAGATTAACCTTTTGAAAATTTCTCCGTTTGGTATCAATTTTTGTTAAAAAATTTTAAAAAACACAAAAAGTGTTTATCTCCTTACCTATTTCCTCCAAACCAATTCAGAGACCAAAAATTAAAGGGAACTTCATTATTTTCCTCAGTTATAAAGTCTAACCACAACTCAGGAAGTTACTATGCTATGGGAAGAGGCTGCAAAAGAATGGGTTTCCTTTAAATGGAAGTACACAATTGTGATAAAAACAAGTTAGAAAGATCTACTATGTAGTTTTCCTAACATTTAATCTTAAACTATTATCTCCCATCTTTTCTGTTCACATTTACTTACTGATTGGTTACTGAAGTAAAGGAATCTTTTAAAAACTGAAATCAACCTTAACATTAAGACCATGATTTTAAAAAGGTATATGTTTTCTTATATAAGGCTAACTTGCCACAGAAGTTTGAATTATGTATTAGATTAATAGAAAATAATGGAAATATGTTCACAAATTAATATATGGTTCTCTCTCATTTATGTATAAAACATACTGGCAATTCATCGTACTTCCCCCTGTATTACTATATTACACCAGATTGGAGTATGTGTGTGTGTTTTGTGTGTGTGTATGTGTGTTTGCCTTTGCACTTACGAGTTCACAGAGGGGGATTGAGTAGCCTGGACATATGTTATGGTTATGACAAGTTTTGACTTAGTTCCTTAATTCTCAGGGTCACTAAATTTCAGGGGTTTTCTGTACCCTTAAAGCAGGAGACATCTGTTTCAGTGAAGATGAATATAATCTTGCTCTCTTCTCATTTCAATTACACTCACCAGTTTGTTTTGAAAGATGATTTATTCTTTCAAAATATAGAGCAGGATCTATAGGATTGGATTCTATCATCTCTGACAAATGATGAGTCCTCCAAAGACTTTCCTAGGGAGTAGCAGTATGGTTTTTATTACTCTTCTTACAGGAAAGAGAGTATAGTGGTTGCTCATCTTTCTAGATACTTTGATCTTAGGGCTCACATCTTTCTTAATTGTGGAATCTCCAGAATTTTCTTTTCAGGTGTTGCTTCTTGTACCATTCATTCTAATCTCTATTTCTGGGACATCCTGGTAGATATATGTAGGAGCTTCATAATATGTCATACATGTTCTTAAATTCTCCTTCACATTATTTATATACCTTCTTCTTTTGCATTTTTGGTGAATTAATCAGAGATAGCTTCCAATTTACTAATTTTTGCTTTGACTATGTCCATTAGAATTTTTTTTTGACTATATGTTTTTTTTTTTTTCCTGGGAATTTTAATTGGTTCTTTCCTCATAGGCACTTTTATTATTCTATCTCTACTTATTTTCTTGTAAATTGTATTGATGCTATTTCTTACTTTGTCTCTTCAGGGATACTGACATGCTTATTTTTAAATTCTGGAAATTGAGCTTTTATTTTCGTGTCATCTAGAATTACTTTACTACCTGCTTCCCCCCACCCCCCCGATGCGTGTGTGTGTGTGTGTGTGTGTGTGTGATTTCACTTGTCTTGGAATTTTGGTTTTCAGGCTCAACTTGAGGGAGAGGATTTTTAATAATTCTCTCTCTCTCTCTCTGCTAGCCTCATCTAGTCTTATGATCATAGAGTTGGCCCTACACCCTCCCTACTCCCATCTCAGAATCTCTGATAATGGGAATATTATAGTCCTAAGTCATGAAGTTAAACAGCAATTTGTCCCAGGTGCTGATGGCCAGATTTCGGCTGCTGCCCCTGGCCTCCTTATGTAAGCAGCTCTGTGTCAACTACGGCTCCAGGGATGTAACCATTATTCAGCTCCCTGTCCTTATACTCAGGTTTCAATCAGTAAACCTGGCACTGATTTTCACTGCCTGGGGGGCAAGTGCAGCACTCCAGTTACCTCCGAGACAGAGGGAAATGTTTGCCTTTCATTCCCCAAACCAGCTGGTACACTGCAGCTTTCTGTTTCTGTTTCCATTCTATCTCTGGTATTACCTTGTTTTTGATATATTTGATATAACTTTTGCATTATCTCAGCTAATATTTTATCTATTCTTGTTATATGTTGGGAGCAAAGGCAGGGAACTCAAGCCATATTCTTGCAATGCCGCCTTAACAGGTTTCCCACGTCAGGGGCTTTGGAACCAGAAAATGTGGGTTCAGATTCTAACTCGATTATTAACTGCATTACCTTAGGCCAAGTCTTTAATGCCTTAAAAGTCTCCATTTTTTTCCCATCAAAAATAATGATTGCAATGCTTATCCTGTAAGGCTGTTCTAAGCATTGAATGAGATAACGTATAGACAGCAGTTAGTTCTGTGCTTAACCAGATCAAATGTGCAAATTGGGGTGGGGGGGGGAGAAAAGTAACCAAAACCCAAACAAAACCAGATGCTACCAATTACATAGTGAATAAATGGCAGTAGAAGTGTAAGACAAACTTTGACAGGCCAGGCTTTTGAGGGACCAGGATTCAAACCTCTAGTATGGGCAGAGCGTATATTTGGCTGGGTAGGAAATGAGTTTCTGAAAACCAAAAGGTTTTAAAAGATGAAGAAAGATGAGGCTGGAGATGAAGCAGCAGCAGCTTGGAATTAGTCTTAGAGTTTGAAAACAGAGAAAGAGACGTGTTTCTAAGAAGCTATTGCCAATATGTCCTTGAGTAGAACATTTATGAAATAAGCACTTTATTTTCCTTTCTTACCACTGGCTTCCCTCCACCATGTTAGCTTCTCTTTCATTTCTATTTGTAGGAACATCTTCTGCACATTCCTTAAATATTCATAAGCTTCAGTGCTCCTTCCTGGGCTGCCTTTTTCTTCTCTCATTATCCTCTCTCCTTTGTTCATTTCATTCATCACCATGACTTCACATGCCATTATTAACCAACCCCTAGCCTGTTTCTCTCTCCCAAACTTTAAACCAGGAGATCCAATTAGCCACAGGCGCTTCATAGGCAACATGTCCAAATCCGAACCATTATCTCCCGGCCAGAAACCTTTTTGATCTCAGTCTGCCATCTACCTGATTGCCCAAAACAGAATCAGGACATGAAATCTCACCTTTCTTATACTTCTCTCTCCCCACACACTTAAGCTTTATGAAATACTGATTTTATTTCTAGGTATTTCTATTTTTAATCATTTCTCCAATTTCATCTACATATTTCTTACCATATGACTCACACTGAAAGCCACTTTGGAGTTTATCCATCAAGGACAAGGAAGTTGGGTATGTATGTATACAAAACTCTTGTCTGGCACTGGGTGAGGTTTACTCCTACAGCTATTAGCTTTAGAATTCCAGCTTACCTCACAACCCAAGCATATTCTTGGCTCAAAAACACCTTCAGGCATGGAGTGGCAGGTGCTTGCAGTGAAACACCCTCAGTTTGGGTGTGTGTGCACAATGTCGTGAGGACAACGTGAGTGCCAAGGGTATATGAATAGAACACCAAGATCATGTGCACTGTACATTTAAGAGGCATTTAAGTTCTTCCCAAGTGTTTGCTATTTCAAACAATGTTGCAAAGAACATTGTGGTATATATCCACTTGTGAATATGTTTTGAACATCTCTTAGGGTATATATCCAAAAGTGGAATTTCTGTGGTTATGAGATATGTGTGGTCTCAATTTTACCACCAAAAATAGGTTTCAGGTTGTCTATAAACTGCCAGTGTTTATATCCAATATGTATGTATGTGTGTGTGTGTGTGTGTGTACTCCTCAACTTGTCATTGATGAAAAAATTTAAGAATCAGTAGATTAAATTAAGAACAGTAGTTGATTATTCAGTCATAAAAAGAAGGGAATCCTGACATTTTTAACAGTGGATTAAACTTGAAGACATTATACTAAATGAAATAAGACAGAGAAAGCAAATACTATATAATCTCACCTATGTATGGAATCTAAAACAATTGAACTTGTAGAAATAAAGAACAGATTGGTGATTGCCAGAGGTGTGGGATGGGAAGAGGAAATGGATGCAGGTGGTCAAAAGGTATAAGCTTCCAGCTATAAGATAAGTAAGTTCTGGGGATGTAATATACAGCATGTTGACTATAGTTAACAATGTTCTATTTTATATTTGAAAGTTGCTAAGAGAGTAAATCTTCAAAGTTTTATTATAAGAAAAAATAGTGTGTAGGGTGATGGATGTTAACTAAGCTTATTGTGGTAATCATTTCATAACATATACATATATCAAATTATTATGTTGTACACCTTAAACTTATACAGTGTTACATATCAATTACATCTCAATAAAGCTCAGAAAAAAAGAACAATAGTTGGCCAGAAAAGAACACTTGATAAAATCAATATTTACGGAGTGGATGGAGGAAGAGAGGAGTTCAAAAGAAGATACAGAAAGAATGCTCAGAGAAATGGCAGAGAGAATTATGGAAGCCAAGAGTGTTAAAGGCTTAGTTGCTATAAGAAAAATAATTTCAAACTAAAGTCCCTTGAATAAAACATAAATTTATCTCTCTCATGTTAGGAGCAAGTTTATGCTAGTGGCGTCATTCTGCTCTTCAAGATCATTCAAGATCCCAGGTTTCTTCTGACTTTTACTGTGGTTGGCTTGCAGGTGTGGCTGAGCTCACAACAGGAAGAGGAAAAGAGCCACAGTTCAGGGATTAGGGTCTGTCTTTAAGTTGAAGATGGCCTAGAAATTATATATGATATTTCTGCTCTATTCTACTCATCTAAATTTAGTCATATGGCTGCAATGGGATATGAGAGAAGCTAGAAAATGTAGTTTCTTCCTGGGAGGCCACATGATTAGGAAGAGGGGAGAATGAATTTTGGGAGAGCATCCAGTAGTTGCCTCACCAACTTTCTAACTTAGAAAAAAGTAGTGATTATATAGGTTTAGATAGTCATTTAACATTTAATGAGAGATTGTTATATTTGGTCATTATTCTATGTGATAGGTATAGAGATGTTAAAAAAATGATACCAAGTAGCTTATAATTTAGAAAGGAGAGATAGGTGCTAACGAATTAACAAATAAATATATGATATAATATGAGGAAGTAAAAAGTACTAAAGAAGAAAAATAAAGTAAAAGGATAGGAGTGCTATTTTTAGGTATACTAGTTAAGAAAGATCTATTATTTAAAAAACTGAAAAGGATCCTTTGAAAGACAAAATACTGGGATCTCCCTCTTTGGAGGAGAATTTGCATTTGAGTTGCAAGCCTAGTATATTAGTTGAATAGGATAAGGAGAGCTGCAATTGGAAAGAGATTCAGAACTAAAGGAGAGTTTGGGGAGAAAATTGACCATGGTGATTATATCCTAAAGAGAGGATGCTTATAGAGATGAGGTTGTTGCAGATCCTAGTGCTGAAAGGAAAGGAATGATAGTCACGGGGTAGATAGTTCATATGTGATGACCTCATTTTTCCCTAACTAAGAAGTCAGGAAAACTACTGAGAGTGGATGCTGTGTGGGCTACATCAGGTTCTTGATGAGCATTATGAAGGTATGGAGTTGTTATGAAAATTTCCAGCAAATATGAGGAGCCCAAGTCTAGGAGAGAAGTGTGTCATGGAATTTTATCTGAGCTGGAGTTTTTCTGGGTAGTGGAATAGTCCACCTGGGCTAGGGAAGAGAAGATGGTAATGAGAGTGGTTTAGGTAATGAAACATAATGTTTATTCCACAAAGCAAAAGAAATAGCCCTTCAGAAGAGAACTGACTAGAGAACTATATGCCCAGTTTTAGATTATGCCTGAGTTTGTGAAGTGACTAAGAAAGGTGTTTCAGATTATATTTTTCAAGACAAGTCTTTTCTTCTACAAATTAATAGTCAAAAATTCCAAATTCCTAATTTAGTTGACTTTCTTGTTTTTGTTGTGAAGGTTGTTGTGTAGGGTTTTAAATTCACTGTCACAATTATGAGACAAGTCATAAAAAATATTAAGAAATTAAGATCTTAAGTGAATCCCTGTTGCATTGTCATTTGACTTTTCTTTAACATCTGCCAGTCCCTAGTGGAATTACTATTTTACTTCATGTAATAATGAGGGAAATGGAAACCTCTGGGGGAAAAACATATGGTTTATAAACTACTTATTGATGGATAAACTAAATGCTTAGCATCACGTACATCTTCTTTTATATTTCATTCTTCCATAGATGCTACCTCATAGAGCAGTCAACCCTTCTTGGTATAGCATATATTTCTTGATAACTGGATTCTGTTTTTTTTTTCCCTATTTTTTTGTCATTTATATCTGGATATTTGCATATTCCCCATCTTCACCCCCACCTTTTATCAAGAATGATATCAGATATAGAGAAGCCATTGCCAGAGCTATTGGGATTTTTTGCCTTTTTAAAGTAATATCTTGACATTGATGAAACTTTTAGTTTTTATCTCTTGATGAAACTATTCATCATTTCTATTAATTTTCTGGTTCTCAGATTACTCCAAGATAGATCTAATTTAAACTTTTTGAGGGTTTGTTGCTGTTGTTTACTTGTTTCAAAGCAAGTCCATTCTTTCTAGTATTTATTTTCCTATGGAATATTTTTTATTTACTATTTTGTCTTTCCTCTAAAGGCACTAAAGTGTCTTTATGATTTTCTTCTGGCCTTTCAGTTGCATTAACTTCTTTTGTTTGGCTTTTCTGACCAAGATACAGTCAATTTCTGCATTCACATTTCACTAAAGTGAAATTCCCATTTGCCTTCAGGTCTCTGTACAATCTTGCCTTCATCATTCTACTTGTATTACCATTTCTCTTTGCTTTAAGTTTCTCCTACACTATACTCAGTTGCTGGCATGGCCTTCCCCTCAGCTGAAATTTTACCTCTGTTTTTGTAAAATATCTCCCTCAACAAAGAAGTGGTAAACGTTTAAATCTTGAAACTAAATATTGTATTCTTTGACATCAGTATCTATGCTAAATTTTGATATCTTATATCCACTTAGAATTGCCTTTCTTATTGTTCTCATCTTCTCAATCAATATTTTTGTCAGCTAGATGTAAATTAGTAAGATTAGATTTCATATGTTCCTGATGGGAGGATATCACAACACAGTGTAGCAAGATTTTTGCAATCAATATGCATTTGTACTATTTATGCACTAGAAACTACATCAGAGAAAATATCACAAGAACAGGGCCCAAATCATCTAGGTTTAGAACACTTTAATCAACATTTAGAATGCTTTTCTCCTGTGGGTAGAAAAATGATTAATACTTACTATTATTAACCTTTTAATCACTGTTATGAATTTAGCAAATCTAATTATTCATTGGGTGATTAGAAATGGTTAGTTATAAACAGAAATTTAGAAAAGTGACATTGATACTTGATACACACACACATAGATTGATAGGTATGAGATATAGATACACATACTATGAAATGTTACATTTCATATTTTATCTGTATAATTTCTGAAATACTTTGAATTAAATCAAGATAAAATGAATTCTGTGTTTGAATATCCCACAACACAGCATTAAAAAGGAAGAACCAGAATATGTCTTCATTGAAATTCTTATTTTAAAGATTATTAATGAATCATGTAACCTCAAAATAATATTACTCTTTTAGGAAACTTTTGGGGATTGACTTTCTTTAATGCTTTTAAAGCTAAGGGATTCAATATTTTTAAATAGGGAAAATTTTTCATTCACCATGAATTTGGAGTATCTAATTTTTTCCTCACTTGCTAGACACAGGATTGCAAAGATAACTAAGACAAGGTTGCCTCTCTCAAGCTGTTTGATCATTTCAGTTCATTTTGTAGAAAGTGTGACCATTGCTTATAATCATACTCTCTCCCATTTCTTTTAAATTTTTTCTCAAATAATGACTACAACCCAGATTAACTTCTTTGGGATTAGCCAACATGATTTAACTTGTTTTAGGAGAGGAATGCTACATGTTGCCTATCAGCAACCCAGGAACAGAGTCATTACATCCTTAATCTCTTTCCAGCCACTCTGGCAGATGCTTTGAGATCTACAGAGAAATATCTGTCATAATTCCTGCTCACCAGTAGCTGAGTGGCATTAGAGAGGATTAACAGAGTTTGTTTAACTCTTTTTAGGAAAAGGCAGAATATAAAGACTCATTCAGAGTATGAAGTGTCATCAAGTGAAATACAAAGCCAGATGAAAACATTCTGAATGGATTGATAATAAACTTTGTGTAAGACCAAGACATCTGCTTGGCCTTGGGTGATGGGTAGGATTGGGGCATGTGGTTAAAGACTTAGAAGTCTAGCCAAATGGATTCAATCCTGGCCAGAAGGTCTAGAGACCAATCCCATACAGATGTAGCAAATACTTGGAAAGTAATAGTGTCCAAATGGAGAAATTATTAGTTAGATCCAAATAGGAGCATGGGGGTGAGTTAAGTACCGGAGAAAAGATGAGATGGCCATTCTAGTCAAGGTAGGGTCATTTCAGCAAATCAATCCAAAAATAAGAACACTATGCATTATTATTTTTTTAAAGATTTTATTTATTTATTTGAGAGAGAGCACGAGAGGGCAGAGGGGGAAGCAGACCCCCCGCTGAACAGGGAGCCCGATGTGGGACCCAATCCCGGGACTCCAGGATCATGACCTGAGCCGAAGGCAGTCGCCCAACCAACTGAGCCACCCAGGCGCCCCACTATGCATTTTTTATTATTCTTCATTGTAAAAATTGGCTTACCAGTCAGCAAACCTGTGCTAATAAGGCTACATTTGCTGATGTAATAGATAAAACCCCAGAATCTTAGAAGTTTAGAACTCACTCAGAGCACAGCCCAGTGCAGTGTGCCTTGGGTAGCTTTCTGTTCATTGATTCAAGGACTCAGGTTCTTTCCATCTTGCAACTCCACCAACATCAACTCTCACAGACTCTTATTATAAATTCATACATGGAAGGACTTTATCGTCCTGACCTGGAATTGGCATACATTGATTACACCCACATTTTGCTCATTGCCATACCTTGCTCAAGTGAATCTGGGAAATGACATCTCTGTGTGTCCCCAAGAATACTGACCACTTACTTAGTTAACACACTTCTGTTGTATGTACAAACCTTTGAGCCATGTGTTGTGGAGGGTATATCTATAACCAAGACACAGTTTCTGCCTTCAAAATTCTTAGATAAAATTATATATAACTGTTAATGCAAGGCTAGATGTAACTGGTTATACAATAGAGGGATAAAGACTCTCTTACAAAGGAAGGGCTTCCCGGAAGAGGCGATACCTGAGCAGAGCTTGATGCATAGATAGGGGCTCACCACTGGGCAGAGATGGTAGGCATTGCATAAAAAGTGACATGACAACAGGTAGTTTTCAATGGCAAGAGATGAGAGTCTGCAATAGGTATAGAAATAAAGGTGTCTGAGAGGTATTTGGGGACCACTGTATGACAGACCTCAAATACCTTGTTTATAGTTCAGGAGCCATTTTAAAATTTGCAGCATATGCTTGACAAAGAAGGCAATGTTCAGAACACAGTGGAATAGAAAGAAATTAAGGCTGAGAGTAGAAGGGAGCTTGTTGAACTAAGGCAGTGAGAAGATAAATGAAAGAACAGATAGGCAAAACATTTTATAAAGTAAATTTAAAAAGACATTGAGATAGTTTATGCTAGTGAGTAATCAGGAGATTTTGTATTTCGCTTACTGAGTGTTGTTGATTGTTAATCTTTGGGAATTATTTGATGAGTTCCAAAGAGCACTTAGGTTGATCTCCTTAGCTAAGGAACTTAAAATCTGCCAAGGCAAGAGCTTTGTCAGGGTTTGAGCAATGATGTCTCTGAAAGACTTGAACTTGAGAGAAGCACAGCAGAGATCTTTTCTATTGCAGCCACAAATGACCATATTTTGAAAAACAATTTCTGAATAAGAGACAACACAAGATGGGTCATCATCACCTCCCCTCCCTAAAGCTCTAACTAGGTAAATATATTTCTTTTATCTTTAAGTGCCATTCCTTGACCAAAATCTTTACTTGACATTCTCTTTTAGAATTACTGTCAGGATGTAGGTTATTTTGAAATTATGCAGAAAGGTGAATACATTTTAGAGAGCGTAGGCCTCCATGAGTCCTTTTAATATCGTGAGAGGTGAGAGAGGGTAAGGGTGATATTGGAGTGCTTCTTAAGTGGCACGTGCAGGTCTCCTCTATATTTCAAGAATATTCATTACTTAAAATGCTCTCTGGGAATGAGCGTTTTGAGGGCCACTTTTCCCCATTTTTATGGTGCAGAGGAAGTATTTAAATGTTTAAGGAGTAAAATAGCCTCTTGAACTCCCATTAGACCTGCTAGCAACAATTTACCAGATGTAAAACATCAAGAGTGTTGATGTGGAATATTTGAAGGCTGGTTTCCAGGTGATCTGCCCTCAGAATATTTTCCCATTAGCTACTGAAAATGATACTCTGCCAAGAAGATAGCCTAACCCTTGTCAAGGTCAAAACAAAAGATCCTCATCAATTCCTGCAGAGAAGAGGTGACAACGTTTAAATGACAACCATGGCATTATAATTATGGAACTTTTGAATCGATAACTTACTTAAAATCATTCCAACATTTGGAGAAATTGTCTTACTTCCATTTAGCATACTGAACGATATGTTTAATTAAGTTGAAACTGCCAGTTAGAAATATAGTGCAGTAGCATAATTGAAATGGAAGTGCATTAATAATAATAAAAATTCCATCTAATAATATGGTTTCAAATGGATTTCGGTTACAATGGGTATGGTATTTATGTCCTCTTGTAATGTTTTGACGTAAGGTGTAACTTTCTTTCTAATAATAGATAAATTTCCAAATATTAAAAAGAGAGGGGTGCCTGGGTGGCTCAGTCGTTAAGCGTCTGCCTTCGGCTCAGGTCATGATCCCAGGGTCCTGGGATTGAGCTCCGCGTTGGCGGGAAGCCTGCTTCTCCCTCTCCCACTCCCCCTGCTTGTGTTCCCTCTCTCGCTGTGTCTCTCTCTGTCAAATAAATCAATAAAATCTTTAAAAAAAAAATAAAAAGAGAAAGACAGGACATCCTAAAATATCTGAAATTACATCATTAGTTCCTGTTCATTAATGGCATTCAGAGAGTGGGGAGAGTTTTGATTAAAGTAAGCAGGAAAAGGACTCATCAGAAGATATGGGCTTGGCTTAGGGTATTCTCTTATTGACCACAAAACTTGTCTGAGATCTCAGGTTTTATCCATGAGTACTACTCTATCCACCACACAGAGTTATTCTGAGGACCAATTATTACATGGTTCAGCATCCAGAGAGAGAAGTACAGATACTTCTGAGGTCTCTCTAGTATTTTCATACTACAGCAGCCTAACTCTACTGACATCATCCCCATGACCTATGTTATGCCTTTCTGATCATTTATAGCTCTGTAAAGGAGTCTTGGTACCAAGCCTACCAGTCTCTCTTTTCACCAGTGAAAGAATGATACAGTTTCCCCATTTAAGAAAAGTAAAATACTGGAACAGGGATAACAATAAAGAAAGAAAGTGATTTTATGCTATAATTGATTGCTACCACAGGATTTTTTTTCCACATTGCAATTCTTATTGTACAATACCACTTTACATAAAATCATCCATTACTATTTTTCAAATCTCTTGGCCTTTGATTTTAGTATGTTTTCAAATATATCTCATGTACTAGAATCTATGATTTGCTGAAATGTGTAATTTCAGGTTATGCTGAAATTTCAGTATCCGATTGTGCTGAAATGTGTAATAATCAGGTGTTCCTGAAGTTTATTTGCTGAGTTCAAGAAAAACTACAACTAAAAATACTTTTGATTTTTTTTTATAAACATAACTCCTACTGAGTTTTAAATAGTATGCATTGGAGGGAAAATTGTTTTGCCCTATATACATATTTATAATTTGACACATGTTGATTTTTGCTTTTTTGCTTCCCTCCTACTCTGTAAGATTGTACTATAGAAGGGCTAAGTATCTTGAATACATAACTTATTTAAATAAAGCAGAAAAAATGAAAAAAATAGAAAAAGGAATAAAAACAACTTTTGAAGCTAAGTTCATGTGTATAATAACTGGGAAAATCTTTTGGTGAAATACATTGTGTAGTACAGGAATTTTATATGTAAAATAGAGTGAATTTCATATAGGCATGATTTGAATTGGCTAAAATATTTATGATTGATATAACATTTCCCAATTTAGAATTATAGGCATACATTAAAGCAAGAATAATAAACATTTGTTAAATGTCTTGAAAATCCTGAAAGACTTGGTGGGTCATCAGGCAAAATATTAATTAGGATGCATGAGTACATGTGTGAGTATGTGTTTGGTTTGTTTTCCTATCTTTTACAACTCCTTTAAGGGGTACGATGTATCTTCTGGTTCCTTAATGAGAGTAGGATTTTGATTCACCTGCAATTTTTTTTTTCTCCCAAAGAGGCAGACCTGAAGTTTCCTGAAGCATATAAAAAAGATTAAACATTTCAGCTACTCTTTTATAATTTTCTCTTACTTGACAAAAGCAATAATACTGCTATTATTCTGAAATGGTTACAATAATGTTGACACCTCACAGATAAGAACAGCTTATTATTCATGGGAAATTTACAAATGACTATTGACGCTCCAAGATAGTTAAAACAAAGCAAAATTAATTTTTGGTCCTACAGATCTAAGGTAACTGTCTCCAGCATAATAAGCATCAGGAAGAAGATGAACTGAATGGCAGGAAATACAATCTAGCAGCGAAATTTGTTCAGTTATGAAGGAAAGTTCCAGCGGAAATGGTGGAAATACAGGCACTTTGGATAAGTGAAATCCAGCTGGACAAAGTGCTAAATTACATTCAGTAAAGATTTAATATTGCTGTAAAATGGAATGCTTCCCATCTCGCTTATAATTACTTAGTGAGCTGAAACTTTTAACGTTTTATTGCCACTTTTAAGTAAGTTTGGCAAATCAAGAGGTATGGGAATCGGACATATACGGTAAATTATTTTCTTGCTGGAGGGATTTGGTTCCTTTTGAACATATAGCATGTTCTATAACACCCAGATGCTCCCTAGTTCTATTAACACTGATGATGTGGTGGATCTTCAGCAATACATGTTAGTGAAATTGAATTATAAATATGTATACAAGGCAATCTTAAATTATGTTAAGAAAAGGACATGTTTGGCTTAGTGAAACACATTTAGTCATAGTGCAAAGCTTTAAGTGACTTAAAACATATCCTTAAATCAGTAGAAATGCAGAAGAACATGGCAGGTTAGAAATGATGGGATGATAACTTAGATTTGATTATAGTAAGATTGAGCTAAGCAGCTGTTGAGATTGGATAATGATATGTGAGCTTCTCATCAGGCCTGTAACATGTTTCCACTAATACAGATTAGGAATGTCTGGATGAACTATAATTATCTCTGTGGCTTTGCATAACATAATTAGGTCTTGCTAAACCAAAGTACTTTTATTAAGTGAAAAATGATGTCTAAAAAGTTATGGAAATGACCACAAGCATAACTTGCCTAAGGACAGAAACATTAGCACCCATAATAGTAATGTGGAAAAAAAAAGTGTTTCTCTCTTTTTGTTATACAGAATTTTCAAAACTCAGAGTCTAATCAAGGCAGGCACATGAAGGATGGTTTCAATTATGCTGACCCTCTTGCTAGAGCTTGTGCACCAGGTGTCCAGACCACAAAATGGAAAATGTAATCTTTGTCTACTTTACGTAAATACAGTACTGAGATCAGCTTGTCTTTTAAGCGCCTGATTGCTATTTAATTACTGAGGATTTCTCTTTAAACAGAGAAACCCAACAACAAGAACAATAAAACAATAAGGAACTCATTTCAGAGCTTCCTTATCCTGCCTATCACATGGGAAGAATATGTTGTATCTGATAACTTTATATATACTACTTTAACATGTCTAATGAGAATGTTTCTGTTGATCAGTAAAGCCAGCTAAAACTATGAATGCAAAGTATTCATGTCCTTTCTCATGGCATTTTGATATAAGGATTTTAAAGCGACTGTGATGTGGCAAAAAAGAAAAAAAAAAAAGTGTTGAATATGGAGTGAACAAAAGGGAATTCAGCTCCCCTCTCTGAAATGTGGCAGCCTATGTCTAGGCAAGATTCCTCACCAATCTGAGCCTCAGTTTATCATGGGTAAAATGGAGGCTAACAATTTCTACCCTTGTGGGCTGTTGAGAAAATTAAATGAGATAATTTATGTGAGCTGTCATTTTTTAAGGATGTGTTGGTTGAATCTGATTTTGAAAAATAATTCACAAGAAATGGAAAGACAAGCTTTTCTTTCTTTCGTCTCAAAGGAGACAATATAAGATAGATTAAATGATATTTTTGAGGCAAGTACCACATTTGAAACTATCCTTTTTATAAAGATTGTGAATTTATCTTTAATTACAGAGTAATCGTTTCTTCTTTTTATCTCTGAGTAAATTATTTAACCATCTCTTCTGTAATAACTCTGTGAGGAGGTGAACATTTTTTAATATTTATATCATACTTCTAAAAGCATTCCTCAGTTGCTTTCTTTTCTTAAGCCCCCTTTTTATTATTCAGAAACCTAGTATTTTTTGCCTTCGCTTCATTAATTACACTTAAATAACCTGACACATGGCACTGTTTTGCTGATATATGCATATATGATCTATACATCCCAGGTGCCGTATAGTTCAGTTTTCAATCAGTTCCTTTCCCTAATTTTCTGTAAATAAGAACTGGCTTAGGTATGTAGGTGATTAACAAGGACCAGATATTTATGTCATTAGGTCTTTCTTTTCCTGTGTACTATTTAATATAAGGCAAAATATGAGCCCGCCTATTAGCAGTCAGGACCCTCAATCACTATATCATCAGGCTGGCACCCCCATGGAAAATATCTCTTTCTGACAGAGCTGAAAAAAGTTGTGAGAACCAAATGGTAGCATAAATTTGGTCATTGAAACTTCCTTAACCATAATCATCTTCACCATTTTAGGTCCTGCCAGAGGTTACAGTAATGTAGACATAACAGTAATATTTGTTTTCTGTCATTACATTTATTTGGTACAATCCATGGATAGAATAAGTAGGATGCATCATTAATGTAGAGGTACAAAGTAAACAGTGTGAAAGTTGTAATGTGATGGCATTTTGATTCAAGTTGTCTGGGTGTATTTTATGGTTTTGATACTCTTCATATACACTAGCATGTGAACTTATTTTTGTAGGTAAAAACAGTAAAACAATAAAACTATCTCAGTTTCCAGAACAAATTACCTCCATGTTTACCACTGGATAAGTGTAGCTCTAACTCAACCACATGAATAACATCACAGATGATTTTAAAAATCAGTATATATCACGTTTTGCCTATAGTTAGTTTTGGCATTAAGAAACAAGACAGCCAACAGAACTTGAAGCTGTGTCTAGAAATAGTGATGAATGAATTTAAGCTGAGTACACAGTTTATTTCAGTGTATTTCCTTTACCCTAAATTTTGAAGTTCAAAGTTTAACTTGGAATTGTTTTCTCAAGTTTAGCTATAGCCAAAGTCCTTGAAATGGCTTATGTCTGTCAATAGTTGACCTAATAGATTTGTCCTGTGTTGACACTTTGTTCTTTCCATGCCAGGCTGTTTATAGGTATATTATTTTCAATGGGCTCTATTTTAAAAGAGGATTAGAAAATCATGTCGAATTTTGACAGTGATTTAGAAGTGTTAGGATTTTTTAAAGTAGGGTTTTGGGACAAATCATTTATTCAATAATTAATTCATTATTCTTCTTTCTTCATTCTTGAATAGCATCAATCACTTATTGGACACCAACCATGACAGTACAGTTATTAAGATAAGACCAGTTTAGTGAGGTTAGAGGTTTGAAATCAATGAGTTCCATAAAATACTAGAGTTGCTACTTGAGAACTTTGTATAAACAGAAGTAAAATCATCAAGAAGAACCCTTCTACCAAGACCATCAAGAAGCATTCATTTAAGTGGGGAAGTTCCAGCAGAATCCGTATGGACAGACACAGGATTATTCACAGGCAGAGATAGAGACATATTTCTGATATGAAGCAGTGAGGGGGAAAAAACATGAAACAACATGCCTGGTACATATGTGAGCATATAGACAGGGCTTGGTGAGAGAGAAGAATGAAGATGAGAAACAAAAGGGGTCAGTTCTTGGAAACCACATATGAAAGTCCATGGCCATTTTCTTTTAGGCAGTGAAGATTTTTTAAAGGGTTTTCAGCAGGACAGCAACTGAGCTGTACATAGATGATGGGGATTCAGGAGGGCACTTGTTCTGATGAAAACCGGGTGTTGAATGGAAATGTTGAATCACTAAATCATACATTTGAAACTAATATTACACTGAATGTTAACTGAAATTTAAATAACAATTAAAAAATTTTAAAAATACATTTTAGAAACCTTTGGCAGCAATGCAAAAGACGAACGGGGGAAGCACAATAAAAGGAATTAAAATGATTTGTTCAGGTACTATTGAGGCATGAGATATGGCCAGAGTGGTGGAGATGGGGAGGAGTTGAAGCAGGATATATTAAGAAAGTAGTATCAACAAGACTGGGTCAGGATGTGAAAAAAAGCAGGAAGGGTGGATTCCCAGGCATCTGTCTTGAGTGAAAGGGTGGATGGTGATGCTGTCCACCAAAAGGAATAGGAGGAAATGTTTGGAAGTGCAGGTAAGGAGCTTGTTTTTAGGCATGCTTTGTTTGAATTGTATATGGGGCTGCCAGGTGGAGATGCCAAGTATTCAACTGATTGAATATGTGGGCCTAAAGGTCAGAATACAAGAGTGGATTAGAGATAGAGATTTGTAAGTCATCAGCAGTAATAAACAGAGTGTTAATATTACTCAAGGCTAAATGTTGAGAGGAGAAAGAATAAAATTCGGATTAGCAATGTGCAGAAAAGTAATGTTGAAGAGGAGAGGAGCCAGTGAAAGAGCTTGCCAAAATGAGGTGTCACAATTAGGACTTTACTGGGGACCTTTATGAGGTCAGTTTCAGTCATGTCATGGAAGTGGGAGTACCCACTCAGTTGCATAGGAGAATTAAAAATAAATGGAAAAGTTCAAATGAACAAATTTATGTTCTTTTTTGAGGGGCTTAGCTATGAAAGGGAAGGGAAGGCATTAACTAGCAGGGCTCATAGGTTGGAGAAATGTATTAATTGTCATGGTAAGAGACACATGAGCATTATTAATGATTTGTGTGAAAGGATTTGGTAGAATGAGAAGTTGAAAATACAGAAAACATTAGAAATACTCATGAAGCATCTCAACAAGATGCCACAGAAATGGAGAGCTGGCTGTTGTCCTTATGATCAAGGAAATTGTGATTGATAAAGTGGGAATAATGGTATTTGTCAGGACATCTTGTTTACTGTGACTTATAGAAAGAGTATTTTTATTTTTTAAAAAGATTTTATTTATTTATTTGAGAGAGAGAGAGCACACAAGCAGGGGGAGTGGCAGGCAGAGAGAGAGGAAGAAGCAGGCTCCCAGCTGAGCAGAGAGCCCCACGTGGGGCTTGATCCCAGGACTTTGTGATCATGACCTGAGCCAAAGGCAGACACATAACCGACTGAGCACCCAGGTACCCTAGAAAAAGTATTTTTAAACCCGAATAGTCAAAATGGCCAAAATAGTGGTCTTCCCTCTCATTCTTTTTCTGCTCCACCATTTGCAAATGTGTTTCTTCCTAGACCCATTTAATAAAGGGTACTACAGTCTACTTTGTTGCTCAAGCCAAACACCCAAGTCATCCTCCATTCTCTTCATGGTTCATTCTCCAGACATCTCCACAGCATCTGCTTCTGTCCATTGCCAGGACTGCATTCTAGTTGAAAGTATCAATATGTCATTCCTGTGCTGTAACAGCAGCTTTCTAACTTCTCTCCCTGCTTATCTAGGGCCACTGTGCCAACACCTCCCCATCTATTCTCTACTTAGCAACCAGAATAATGTCATAAAAGGTTAATCAAGGCATTTCATTCTCCAGGCTAAACTCAAAATAACTCCTAGTGGATGTGTGGCCAGGATGATCACTGTCACCATTCTTAGGATTTTCCTTCCCCTTTCTCTTTTAATTGTCCTTCTTCCTTTCTTTATAATAGCAAAGACATAATTATGAGATTTTATTTTATTTATTTTTTATTTTTTTATTTTTTATGTTTTTATTTTTTATTTTATTTATTTATTTTTTGACAGAGAGAGACATAGCGAGAGCAGGAACACAAGCAGAGGGAACAGCAGAGGGAGAGGGAGAAGCAGGCTTCCCGCAGGGCAGGGAGCCCAATGTGGGACTCGATTCCAGGACCCTGGGATCATGACCTGAGCCGAAGGCAGACGCTTAACGACTGAGCCACCCAGGCGCCCCAGCAAAGACATAATTATTAAAAGAAATTGTCTAATTTTAGAAATACTGTAGCTGTTAGCTTGGGGGCAAATATAGTCAGTATCAGTGTGGCATGTTATAGGAACACATGGCCTCCTGTAGGAATTCAAAACATGAGGGTGATAATGGCATAAAATTGAGGTTCATCCCATCTACCCCCAAATGACTCTGCAGCCTGGGTTTGAATCCCTGCTCCAGCACTTCTTCTCTGTGATGTTGAACCTCTCCTTCCTCTTCTGCAAAATGGAGCTCATAATCCATACCCAGCTAATGAGGTCGCCTCAAGGAGTCAGCTAATATAGGTAAAGTGGTTAGAATAGAGCCTTGCTCATAAATGTTAGATATTTTTTTATAAGTTTAACCATGATTTTTAATCATTTTTTCAAAGTCAGAAAGATAATATTAATTTGTGCTTTTTTTTATATCCTGACACCTCACTTAGCTCTGTATTACTTCTAATTATCTTTCAGTCTGTTCAAAATCACATTATTGGCATATCGTTACACTTTTTGACAATTTTATCTTTTCCTTTATAATATCTCACACACTTTTAAATTTTGAATTCACCACTTACTGTTTGGGCTATAACTTTCAGTTCAATATTAAATAACAGTGAATAGCTCTTTATTTTATTGGGGATGAGTCTCATAACTGTCATTTAAGTATAATGTTGACTGTGTTTTTATTCTTTTTCATATTAAGAAGTTTTCCTATTCTTAGTGAACTCAATTAGATTATCAGGAATTTCAGTTGATGTTCTATAAGTCTTGAAGTTATATGTATATTTTCTGAATTTGTTGAAGGGATGATTTGGTTTTCCCCACTTGACCAGTTGACTTGCTGATGCTATGTAATCTTTGGATAGCTGGAAGCTTATTGTTTTATCACATACCTTAATTCTTTTTCATTTACTTGTGAATTTGGGAGAATATTCCAAAATAAAGATGGTCCATAGTATTTTTTAATTGCTTGCCATCTTTTTGATATTGTTAAGGAGGTTATATTCACATCGAAACCTTTATAGTATTCTCTGTGAAGAATTATATATATACACACACACACACACACACATGAAATTTTATGTAATTATATGTATTTCTGTTATTTGTAATTTTGAAAAAACTCTAGTAAAATAATATATCCGCAAAATGTATTTTGGAAGTGGTATTTACAATTTTCAAAAAGTATTTCATCTAGTTTTTTAAAAATTTTTCTGGAATTCTACTTATTGAGTTAATTTTCAGCCTGACATTTTAAAAAGTATTGCCTATTTTATTACTCCTTTCATTTTATTAGCACAGATTCATATATTATATGCTTGTGGTTTGCAAAATCATTGCTCAATAAGTTTGAGAGATTCTATCGCTTCTAATTTTTGTGTTTTTCTCTGATTTTCTTGATTATGTATGTCAACAGTTTACAAATTTTATTAGGCCTTTCAAAAAGCTAAAATTGACATTATTTGCTCTTGCTATTTTTTTCTTTTTTCTAGTTTATTAATTCTGTAGACTACTTAGTCTATTTCTTATCCCATTTTTTTTTTTAATTCTGAGATTTATTACTATCAAATATCTCTAGGTGTATCTCAGGTTGTTTATAATAAGGTCAGACTATGATTAACTTTTTAAATGTTTTGGAAATGTTTGAAAACAAGATGTAATTCATGTAATATACTAAGTTGGATATGGTTTTATCAATTTAGAATAAGAAATCATAGTGTATAAGCTTTATGTTTTTATGTTCTGTCTACTGGACAGAGAGGGGCTAGTTTGTGCAAATTCTTACAAAGTCCAAGTGACCCATTTGGATTTATACTCTAGAGGTAAAACTATCAAATACAAGCTGGTGAGTTATACGAGTAGACCTTATTTAGAAAGATGAGACTTTTTGGGAATGTGGGGAAGATCAACTACATTAGGGGTACCACTAGGGCCAGAGATAAGAATTAAGAATCTATTTAGATCTGGCATTCCCACTTTTAGGAATCTGACCTTTAAAAATACCTTCCTGTGTTACAGGAAGTACTCAGTGTTCTTGCTTTTTCCCAAGGATATTCCCACAATCTTCTACTTTTCCTTCATCCAGGTCATTTACTCTATCAGATTTCCTTCTCAATACTTTTGTCACCCTTTTTGACACTAAACTCTTAAATGCAAAACATGATGACTTTTTTTTTTTTAAAGATTTTATTTATTTATTTGAGACAGAGAGAATGAGATACAGAGAGCATGAGAGGGAGGAGGGTCAGAGGGAGAAGCAGGCTCCCTGCCGAGCAGGGAGCCTGATGCGGGACTCGATCCCGGGACTCCAGGATCATGACCTGAGCCGAAGGCAGTCGCTTAACCAACTGAGCCACCCAGGCGCCCCACATGATGACTTTTTTGTCTCAAGTTTTTGTTGCTGCCCCTCGGTTTTCTTTTTAACAACTTCACTACAGCTTTTAAAAGTCAAGTTACATTTCTGCCAGAATTTGATATTCACTGTTGATCTAGCCATCTGAAAAACATTTATTGAAAATCAACTATGCTCTAGGCACTATGCTAAAAAGTAGAAACACTGTCTCCCTACCACAGCTAGAACCTTTCACCTCCATGTTAAAGAGATTTTAATCTTTTACGTGAACTCTCCAAGGTTCAATATCTCCAATCGTCATTAGTGTATCTTTGATTTGATAACCTGAAAGCACCCAAAATTTTAATGAGCTCAGTCTGTATCTTTGACCTGAACCTCCTGCCATTTCCTGTCCTGGTTGATGGTTGATAGTAATCTATGCTAGAAGCCTAATAGGCTCTCAATATATAATCTTTATTGAATTAATATTTTAACTATACTCTTTACTCTGTTCTATTCTTAACCAATGTTCGTCAAAATCCTATTCATCATATCGTTACATTGAATTCCAGACTTCGTCCCTTTACCTCCGTATTCATCACCTTAGTTTTAGAACTACAAAATCTGCTCCTTGATTTTTTTATAAGCTCCTAATTATTTCTATATTCCTCTCTCTTTTGTCCTTCAACCACACTACCATCAGCGTACTTACTAAAATTTCTATGTGATCATGATAATCGCCCACTCAGAATTTTTGATGATTTGCTTAGAGGAAAAAGTCCAACTCTTGGGCATGCCATTCAGTTTTCTTCACAACCTGGTACCAAGTTTATCTCTTCTTTTATTTGCTATTACCTCTCCCATACCCCTGAATCTAATCACATTTGATTACTGGCTTTCTTTGTATTTAGACCGTTTCCTGATACATGGTGGGTATTCTGTCACTGTTTGCTGATGATTATTTTGAGAAGATTCAAATTTATAATAAAGCTTGTGACTTCCTGGGTGGGTCAGACTGAGGAGATACTGTTTAGTTTGATAATTTATGGAGGACTTTGAAGTTTTGTATTAGGGGAATACTACATAAATGAGATTTATATAGGTGACTTAGAAATGATCTAAGCTATATTTTCTGGATGTTAAATTGAGGCTTAAAGTATCAGGGCCTTATTCAGAATAATGCTTTTAGCTGTTTGATACTCCGAGATTGCTTCCAAATTTGTGGAGGCTAAGCAATAGTTTGAGCCTTGAGTAGGAGTTAAAGAGTCATGATGAACTATAACTTTTATATGGTACCAATAGATTTTTATGATTTGATTCAAATGGTTGTATACCTGTACCACTGAATAATTCACCTCCAAGGCTGTATTATTATGATTTTTTTCCTGATGTTCATATTGAAGTATTTATGATTATGTAATTTTCATTTTTATGCATGTAATTGCATATTTGATTCTTAAACTCAAAAGGTAGGCCTACTTTTTGCTAGTTAGAAATAAGAGAGTCATGAGGATGTCATGGAAGACTTGAGATGGAGAGGCTGATATTAGGTTGAATGAATCTAGCAGCTATTTCACATAACTTAGCTCAAATAGAAGTTTCTCTTTGTCTTCATCATATAGAAAGCATTCAAGCTAAATTTTCCCTATTATATTTTTGCTTAGTTAAAACTCTTAAACCAAATGTGAAGTCTTTGTAATTATCCTTAATTAACCTTTGTAATTATCCTTTTACATTTTAACTGCTTGGTTTTAGTTACTTTTTTCCAAGGATCAAGGTATATTAGCTCTTAATAGTGTGATATGCAGTACTCCACACACATTGTCATTGACAGTCTTTGAACAGTTGATAGATTGTTTTGGTCATTTCAGTAATTAAGGAAACTAGATTGAATGTACTGTGGTTACACTGATTTATCAACCATAGATGAAGAAAACATTTATTTGCAATTGACTTAGTCACTATCAAGATTTTTTTTCTATATCTTGGGAAATAAAATCTTCAACTTCCTAGTTCTGTTGGGGGGAGGATGTTTTAATTTGTAATTTTGTTTCTGTTTTATGCATTTTTCTTGACTTTAAAGTTTTATTGGAGTTATAAGCCCTAGAAATTTATATTTAGTTTTATATTTAAATGTAAAAAAAATAATTTAGGTTTACACTGGAGGTCTGCAAACTTTTTTCTTCTAAAGAGGGACTCTACTGTTCAAGGATGGGAAACACAACTTAAGAGCTAATAGCATAAAATGGGCTTCATTCTTCAAATATTGAGACTGTTTCTACCCCTAAAAGGGTGGGTTTTGTATTCAGAAGCATAGAAGTCATAGTTTTATGTATATGGTAGTTTTTGTTTTTGTTTCTGAGAGCTTCTAAGCTAATTTCCATATTATAGGAGTGCCAGAAAGGTTAAGTAAATTATCAAGTTCATTGAGTTAGTGATAGATGGACCATAACTGTAGTGATAAATACATACAGATAAACATGGGAAAGTCTTTCATAATAACTACAAATTAATTATAACAAGTAAACTAGGTCAAATCAGACTATATGTAAGAATAGTTAAAATAACTATCTCAATATTAAAAGGAAAATGAAATTTTGCTCGATGAAGACTTTCTTAAATTTTTGAATAAATATAATTCTGAAGTAGCCTCTAGTAAGTACTTTTTTGTAGATAGATAATTATAATTAATAGCAAAAATTGACATTAATTTATTTTCACTGTAATATATCTTGAATATAAATACTGTTTTGAAATATATGTAATTCAAAGGAGAATAATCTATATGAAGAGTTTTTTGAAAGGAGTAAAGTTTTATTTCAGATGTTAAATGATATTTTTTGTCAAATAACACTGTTGTAAAATATAAATGATTTTAAGTATAAATAGAAATCATTCATCAGATTATAGTCCTTTTTCAAAATGCCTGCTTCTGTATTTAGACTTACTTTAGTCTTCTTTATATTTAGATAGAATTATCTAATTCCTAGTCTCCCACAAATGAAGTTATGCTACTAGAGAGGGATCATCCTCATTTATCTCTTTCTTCCCCTCTAACACTGTTTCTCAATTTTGGCTGCACATTTGAAACACCTGAGAAGATTTTTAAAGTACTCAGGAAGAGATGAAGAAACTTGACTGTGTTGACATTATGTGTCCACCCATGTCAAAACTGATCAAATTGTATGCTTTAACATGTGTAGGTGTTTGTTGTTTTTTTTTTTTTAAGTAACACATATACTTCTCATTTGACTCACTAATCCACCTATTTGGTGGGGGAAGGGGAGTGCTCAGATCCTACTTGCCAAGATTTTAGTTGGATTGGTTTTAGGTGAGGCTCAATCACTCTTATTTATTAAATCCCTGCTGAGAAGGTGAATCCAGCATTGAGAAACCCTGCTCCAGCACACATCTAAGTACTTCGCATATGGTAAGTTCTTAAAAATACCTGTTATCATTGTTTAATTGAACATTTTTCTTCTTTGTATTCATTCATTCATTCACAAGTAATGAAGCTTGCACACACTGAAAAGCCTAGAAGTGCATCCATTATGCCAGAGGCATTCTAAAAAAGGAATTATTCTCCAAATAATTTTTTGCAAAATGTAGATATGCTGTAGTCCTTTAGGTAAACATCTTGACTAAGACACCATATCTACGTGGTAAGTTATAGACCACTCTGAATGAAGACTGACAAAAATTGATAAAGATTGAGCAATTGAAAGTATGATAAGGCCAAGTTTTCATTTTATTAAAGGTTAAAGGACCTAGTTTTCTGGAAAGCTCACTTTTATATGTTATGTCACAGTTTACAAAACATTTTCAAATATATGGTATATGGTCATTGACTAACATCTCTCTTTGTCTTTGAACATGGACTTTGATGTTCACATCCTCAGATTTTCCTTTTTGTGTCAAATTTACTCCCTTAAACATCAGTTTATGAATGGAAATTTTATACAATTTTATTGTAGTTTTGCTTTAAGACAACAGTAAGTTTTGGTAGTGTCACCTTTTTAGTTCTGTAACAATATTTGTGCAATTAATTTACCATTTAATTCAGTTTTCCTGTTGTGAAAATGAGAAAAAAATAGAGTGCTGACATCGGTGGTTAGGATTGTAGGTCTCAAAAATGGAGCATAATTGAGAGGAGGATATTGTTAATTTGTGTCTAAAAGGCAAAGTATAGCCAAGAGGGATTTTATATTTGTTTTTAGTCCTTTGGGCATAACCTTTATAAATTTGACCTATTGGAATTTACATATTGTGTGAGTGAGAATCTTCTAGGTTATGCTGCAGTAAGCCGTCCCACATTTTATTGGTTTATCCCAGTGAAGTTTTACTTTTCACTCATGCTATAGAACAACAGGGCCAGTGCATATTAGTAATTAGGAGCCCAGGCTGATAGAAGATCATCTTAACTGATGTAGTAGAGACAGGGACACTGGTGAATGGCTCACTAACTCTTAAAGCATCATGTTTGCTCACATTTCATTGGCCAATGCAAGTCATATGGGCATATCTAATTCAAAAGGGGTGAGAAGGTACATCTCTACTCTGTGTCTGGGGCACAAATTTTACAGTGAAATAAAGAGCCAGTTATAGTAAACATGCATTCTTAGGTTTAAAAGTGTAAATTTATAACTATTACTATCCATTTGTCTCCTATATTTTCCTTTAGACAATATTTTAGCATCAAAAATTATTCCAGGCTTTTAGCCCACCTTTAGATTTTCACTAAAAAAATATATTTCTATTAAATAGGAGAACAAAGCAAAGCATCGCCACCAGGGTGCCACTGTTATATCACTGGGAATAATGTGATTGTCTCTTAGGAGATTTCATTTTGGTTGAAATCCCAGAGTTTCAACCAACAATACAAAGAAACAAGAACAATCTGCTAATGGAGTTTCTGTAATGTTAGGAGGGAAGTATTTTCAATATGCAAAGCTCAGCTGCTGGGGAGAGTTATCTTAATGTAATTATACTACACTGGAATATTGGTATTTATTTTATTTTAATAGGAATAAGTCAGAAGACCTAACGAATCAAATATGATTTATAGTTATTTTTTGGCACAAGGCTTTGAACATGGACTTTTAAAATTCAGAGATTATATGTAAAAGCCTTCTGGAAGCAGATATTGTTAGATCCATAATGTATCAGGTTTTTCAAGTTCATTTTCTATAACTTAGCAAAAGAACTGTCATGCGAGATGAGTCAGGTTTTCCCATAAGAACACCACTCTAATTTCCATGAAAACAGTGTGGTTCAAAACTACAAATTGGGCTGCCAAACTTTTTCTTTCAAGTGTTTGACATTTTGGAACATGTGGATTCCATTCTATTTTCTTCATTAAGAACTCCATTTAATAAAGCACTTTATTATGATAATTTAGTGTTTGAAATTCCGTGGAAAAAAGTTTTTCATCAACGTGAGGTAGTAACAAGACAGAATCTTCATCATGTGATGCACACAGTTTATTGATACGTGACTCTGCTGCTAAAATAGAAGAAGTCTTAGAGGGCCCCACATCCCCTCCCCTTTGGAAATGTAACAGCAATCACGATTTCTAAAACAACGTCCCAGCCATTTTGTGCTCAGGAATCTGACTGCGTCCTGACACAACGGTGGAACTAAATCATGATGAATGGTTTAGCTGCACTTCCTCTTCCTTCTCCTTGTGCCTGTGATTTTCATACCTATATCCCTTTCTTGGACTTATCTCTGAAGTCTGTGGGAGATAACTTCCTCCCATTGCTAGCCAGCAGGGGGGCCCATGTTTCCTTGTTTTGGAGCTGCAGGGTATTTGTTCTACCCTGTTTACGGCCAGTGGGGGGGCCCTTTTTCTTTCTTACCGCTCAGCCTTTTCATCAGCACAGAGGGAGATTCAAAATCAGAAATGATCTTAATTAAATGTTTTCTGTACAGAAACACCCATTCCACAACCTTGGTCTTTTGAACTCTCTTGGAGGTGTCCCTCCCCACCTTCTGCCGTGGGGAGACTGCAGACAATAGACCTTATCACAAAAGACAAGGATAAATATTTATCAGAGCACAAAAGATGTTTAGAGGACCTACATTTCTTTGCATTCATTATTGTTAAACATGTTTAATCATATAAGGTACTATCAAAATTCCTGGCTGAAACATTTTCCTCTATAACATTTTCAAATAAAATTGTATCTTCCCCCCCCAAATTATAAAAGTGCATTTAAATATCCAGAAAAAATATTTAGAGAATTTCCAGGAATATCTTATGCTACAGCAAGTTATTATAATATCCATCTTTTAGAGGAACTTGTAGGTTTATTAGCTTTATAATGTAAACATTTATAATTATGATCTTTTCTATACTTCTTAGTGGTGTACAAATGGTATGAGGAGTAAATGAGAATGTAAGCAGATTTTGGTTGGCATAATTAATAATGAATTTTTTTCTTAAAAATTAAGATAAAAATTCTCAATTTTAATTCTTCTGTTTATAAAATTACCCAATTCAAATGTAAACTCTACACTGCCTTTTATTTTATTTATTGATTGATTTTTGATGGTGGAGGATGGGATTATGAATAGAGGTAAAAGTTTATATTTGGTTATGTGAAATATTTTTATTCTTCTACTGTATAAAGAACATAGAAATAATTAGGGGGGTAGAACTTAACTAGTAGATAATTCAAAAGTTTAGTTGAATAGATTTTTTTTAAAAAAAATACATGAGGCACTTGAAATACTTGTTTAGGTAGGTATAAGAGTTAGAATTTAGTGATTGATCTTTTCTCTAAAAAACACATTTTCAAGAAACAGTTAAGAGAAATTAAGGTTTTAAGATGGAATTCTATAATCATTGTTTAAAGAATCTGATTAACATAATGAAATGGAAAAATCTACTGGCATAAGAGAAATATATTTAGATTGAAATACAACTTTTACTTAGACAAAAATTACCACTTTTAATTATAAATACTCATAATTTTCATATGTTCACTTTCATGGATTATTATTGATTGATTTAATAATCACAATTAAGAAGTCATACACTATTTTGAAGTAGAATTTTACAACAAATATGTTGTGTTTAACATAAAGTTACGTGTTGAAGAATTATGAGTATATTTGCATGATTTTTCTTACAGTGTTTGAACTTTTCTTAAGGTTAAGTACTTTTTTGTTCTTATAAGATAAAAATTAATATAATAATTTGCTAAATCATGAACTTTTATGCTTGGATAGAACAACTTTGTAAAATTCAAATTTATTTTAGTGATGATCTATTTTTTTCAATACTGATTTAGTATTTACACAGTGACTCTGATGAAAACTTCATGTACAGATATATGGTCCTGTGGTTTGGGGTTTGTTTTTTGTTCAAAAGGCATTGTTCTATGTGAATTAGACATGCTTATTATATATTCTAACTCAGTGCCTATAAAACCTACCTTTGTTTAAGGCTCTGCTCTATGAGCTTTTCTCAGGGGGCAAAGAAATAGAAAGTCACTCCTGGAAAAGAGACATTTTCTTAAAAGAATAAAACACCTTTTGAACTGTTAGTGAAGTACTGGTATTTTAATGCCCTTTATGTTTTTTTTTTAATCAAAAGAATTTTAAATTAAAGAACACCGTGGGCTTTTTTCCCCTGTCTTAAAAGCAGTTGCTATCAAATTAAAATTAAATATATTTGAATCTACACTTTGTACTATTATAAAAGGAAAGAACTAGTTGTTATTGCAGCTGGAGATTTTTTTTAAATGTAGCTTCTCATTTAAAAGAACTTATTTTCAGTCATAAGAAGTTGGTTATTCTATGTGCACTTATCAGGCAGGCCTCATATAATTTCTTGTATCTCTTAAGGAAGTCCATATGTAATAGATAAAGCATCCAAGAACACAAGCCTAATGAAAAACATGCTTTTGTTGAGATGGCTTCACTCCAGTAACCTCGGAAATGTTGGCAAGTAATTTGAGCTTCTGTGATAAGATTCTGCTCCTGCCAGTGATGGTTCTGGCCATTTGATAGGCTGAGGGTTTTACAAGAACAACTTACTGTTTATAGATAGCTTAGGTCTTAGGGGATGTTATCCCCTCCCCCAAGTTTAGGTTCTATGTGCTCATTAATAAAAAAAAAAACTTGTTTCTGTCTTAAAAGGCAAACAATATATTTTTAAAATAACTTTTAAAATGTATTTTTTTTTAAAAGATACTATGTTAGCCTTGTAAGTTGTATCTTCTATACCCATTTGGTATTGCTGAATGACTAAAATGTGCTTTTTCTTTTCCTGCTAGAAATTTGTAATTTTCTTAATACGTCTGCTCTGAGTAAAACTAAGTAAAGATCATTAAGATATGGTGTTTCAAAAATAAAACTTTTGAAACGGTTTAACTTTTAAGTTCTTCAGTTACTTGTAAAAATATCTATGAACTTATTTTTTGTTGCTGATAATTTTATAGAAATAATTGATGGCTAAAATATATATTTAGTCAAATAAAGCAATTAGGTAAGAAGAAAAATGAGAACAGTCACAAACTGAACACTGGTTTAGCTGGGTTGCATTGCCCAGGAAAGAATGTGAGCTGCCACTAACTAGATACATAAACTGTACCCATGTTATTTAACCCTTTGGGGGTCTCAGTGAATAATGTATGACTGTTTGAAATGATGCATTGAATAGATAAAGGTATTTCCTGGAGAGTTCAGCCAGTTGTCTGGGAATTAATTCTAACTCCATGATTTCTTAAAAAAAAAAGAAACAAACAAACCCAAAACTGTTCTGGTAATCTGGTAATTAAAAACAATGTTATCCCTTTTGATACAACTAAGAGTAACCATTTTTTCCATGATTTTCAAATGGCTTGCCATTGTTTTGTTTGCCAGTTTCTATTTTGTATGCTTTGTAATAATTGTTACAAACTACTTTTTCTTTCTCAATCTTAGAGTGTTCTCAGTGTTTGTGTACACAATTTGCAGCAACACTTCGAATGGAACTCTTTTGCTTTGCTCTTTCTAAGATGCTTTATTCCAAGAAAGTTCTACATTACATTATTAGTGCTATTCAACTTCATTAAATGGAAAATTTCTTTTCTATTTTCCAGTTATCTCATTTTACAATGTTACTGTTGTTCTTGCCCTCATGCAAGCCAACTAAATTATACTGGATATAATTGTCTGTTGAAAAAAACAACTATGGATTTAAAGAGAACTATCACAAAGGACCTTGTCTCATTATGTCACCAGTATGTCATGGCTGAAAATATCTCACATATGATAATGCAGTAGGCCCCTACTTCCTAGGGACATTAGCTTTAAAATTAAATATGGAAGAAGTTGACTTTGAGTGTTTGATGTGAATTCCAAGGTTTACACTGAACATTTTAAGCTATTGCTAGAAGTCACCTCTAAACTATAAGTCAAGATATTTAGGATTCTATTGTGCCCACTAAGGTAGAGGTTCTTGAATGAAAGTAAGTACAAGAATCACTAGATCAGATTATTTAAAAACAGAACCCTGTATCTGACTCCCAGAAATTAAGATGTCTACATAAGTTTGTTTTGTTTTTAGAGATTTTATTTTATTGTTTAAGAATCTCTGCACCCTACATGGAGCTTGAACTTACAACCCCAAAATTAAGAGTCACATGCTCTACTGACTGAGCCAGCCAGGTGCCCCAACATTTCTAAGTTTTAAGTGTATCTTTTGAATTTACATTTCTTAGCAACAACACCAAGCAATTCTGATATAGATAATCTACAGACCATATTTTAAAAATATTTTTAAGAATATTGCCTAGAGCATACATTATTTAGATCATACATTTTCAGGCATGTGATATTTTATTACTAATTTGCGTCTTTTAACTAGAAAAATCATGTAAAGGAACTCTAAACTCTCACAAAATCACATATTCTCTATTAAGGAACAGCATCTTCAAAAACAGATTTAATGGCTGCTTTGTACTTGAACTCGAGCACCTATATTTCTGTCAGCAATTTCTACCACTCTCTGTTACTATTTTAGGATGTGATATAGTGGATTTTCTGAGGTGATTCAGATTTTAATCATGCTTTCCTTCTAATACCATAAATAAATAGAATAGTCACAGAAGTTTTAGCTACTTCTTGAATCTAGGCTATATGTCCCAGACTCCCACCCATAAAAATTTTTTTCAGGAAAATTGTCCCTCTTTGTGGTTCATAAATTATGGTTGCAATAGCTAGAAATAAGCCACTATAGAAGCATAATATTTTAGAGCGTAAAGATCCTTAGTGGCAACCAGAACTTAATAACAAGGATTCAGTATCTGATAGCTGGACAAAATAGCAACAAAAAATGATGATAAAAATTTCCATCCCTTGATGATAAAAGTTTTTCCAATAGTTAACTTTAAAAAGAAAGTCTTATGTTTCATTAATTTTTTATTTTTATTTTTTACGTTTTTATTTATTTATCCATATGAGAAAGAGAGAGAGAGAGAGAGGCAGAGGCAAAGGGAGAAGCAGGCTCCCCACGGAGCAGGGAGCCCAATGCGGGACTTGATCCCAGGACTCTGCGATCACCACCTGAGCCGAAGGCAGACGCCTAACCGACTGAGCCACCCAGGTGCCCCCAAAGCCTTATGCTTTAGAAAAGCATATTGAGATGCTAATGGATAAAATAATATGTTATACGGAGCTGCTTCAAAATGACCTGAGGAGGTAAGGGAAGGGCAGTGTAGAGTGTATAAATAAAACAAAACTGGTCATGAACTGATTGTTGCTGAAAATGAGTGATGCGTACGTGGGAACTCATTTCACTATGCTATTTATTTCTGTGTGTGTTTGAAATCTTTCATAATAAAACTTTTTTTTTAATTAAAAAGTATGCTTCAGAAAATGTTGGCCAACGTGGCCGGAATATAGGATGCACAATGTTGTCAATCCTGGAAACAGTTTTTTGGGCGGGATAAGATATGTGAGTGAAGTGTTGGTGTCTTCACCAAGAGGTAGCACTTAATGGTTCTGTGGAAATAAATAGATAGACCCTTATTTACAGACATGTGTATAAATAACTTATACATATATTTATAGGGTAGCCCTTTTGAACTTAACAGCTGTGATTAAAAGTAGTCGATATTAGTTAAGCCTGTGTCAACAGTTTTAATTTTTTTTCAAGTGTATATTTGGGAATTTTTCTTTCAGTTGGTTTAAGTTGTGTATACTAAGTGTGTGAATGAAAACATATGAATATATGAATTCTCTCTTTAGTAAAGTTGGGCACATACAATAATTTAAAATATCACAGAGTGACAATCATGTTTAAAAACAAATCAATGTGTAAAACAAACAAACCAAAAAAAACACATCCATGTGTTAGCCAGGAATTCCATGTGCAAGTAATAGAAGATCCTACTACAGTGGCTTGAACCAGAAGTGTATTTACTTGTCTCACATGACAAGAAGCCTGGGATTAGACCACAGGTCTAATATAGGGGCTCTGGGATGCCCTTTAGATTCCAGGCTCTTTCCTTCTTTCTTGTCACATTGATGTCCCAAACTAAACAGGGTTCTGAAAGGAAAAAAGTAGGAATTTATATTGTATAGACAAGCAGAACTATTTGCTACAACTGGTGTATGTATAAAGGAAAAATATATCCAGAAGTCTCAGAACAATTGATAAAGACATAAAGATATCATTCATTCGTTTTTTGTTGTGTGCAGCATTAACTGGTATAGTGTATTATTTAGAAAACAGTCACGAGTCTTCATGATGGCCCTCTCACCCACGGATCACAACAAAATGGGTGCTGGTAGTTGCTGTCGGATAAAATAGTCCAAATGTATGGGAAAAGTGAAAATCTTGAGTTAAGTCTTGGGAGTATAATAGTGCAGTGAAAGATGGTGACAAACCCACACCAACGGCCAGAGTTTTCAATTTTTTGCACTTCATTGTGGTAGCAGTTGGCAGGAAGATCATCGCTGTGTAACTGACCTCAGTACCACTTTTTATCAATTTAAATATATGACTAACTTTGAGAAAGTCCTGTAGTTGCAACTGCTCCACATCTGAGTGGCTCTGATATTTCATCCCGTCCAACAGCAGACGGGTATTGAAATGCTGAATTATGGGAACCCTCAACCGCCTTTTCTCCTCACAACCATTGGTACCTTCCAAATTGAAGTGTTTGCATTGTGGTCTGGGGTGAGGGAGGTAGCATGGAAAGGGGCTTCAGTGCTCACTGACAGAGCTTCCTCTGGCAAGCCTGTTGGAACCTCTTCCTGGCAGCCTATTGGAATTCAGAATAGTTTTGAAATTAATCAATTCAGAATTAATATTGGCTATTACTTCTATACCATAATTTAGCTACTTGATAGGGTGAGGTGTTTTTGTGCCTAATCCCAGAAAGATACCCACCCTGTATTATGTTGAGAACATACACTTATTCTGAAGAAAGTAATTAACAATTCTCTCAAGAGAGATTTTCCACTATAAAATGTAAAAGTAATTTTGTGAGATGCATAAATCAACATTACTTGATACAGGTATTACACAATGATCTTAAATATTTAAATAAATGTTAGTAATACTTTAGCATATATAATATCTGGGTTTCTTATATATTCTAACCTTATTCTACAGAAAAGGTAACGATTTAAAAAAAGAGCTCAAAGGAACATACAGTTGGGATACATAGAAGGGTCTTAATGGAAAATGAACCCAGTAATTGGAAAGTACAACAGGCCATTAAGAACATTTAAAGAGACCTCTTGTCTATGTTAAACATAGAATCCATTTCCTAGTTACATATTTACATTACAAAATGGAACAAATGATATTACTTTTGCATTGTTTGAGTAGTTCTTTTTATTTAATTGATTTTTCCTTTTTTTGTTATCAGTTTGTCTAAACGATGGTATATAGTTTATTACTTTTATGGAGCTCGATTTTTCAACATAAGATTTGAATTTTTTTGCCATAATTTTATATTATCTTATTTTAAACATATATATTTGTATAGATAGATGGATAGATAATGTTTATGTGTATTTATATCATGTTATTTCCTATGAAATGAAATAATGTTATACATAACAGCTTTAGGTATTCTGTAATTATTATTTGGACTAGAAATGCCCAGCATTTTCATCTGAACCCATTTTTCAAATACATATATTTGTGTTGATCCCAGAGTGCACAGATTTTCTCCAGTGGAGTTTATATAATAATATAATTAGGCTAGACAAGAGCCATTTCATGACACAACTGGGTACCTTCTCTTATGTATTTCGATCAAGGATTTGAAAACAGCTTTTAGGGTTTCATTTTAAAACTCTCTTACCATTGTAGTAGGATAGTTCTATCTATTTTTCTTCATCTGATTGTCACTAACTAATGCTAAGCTATTCCCTAGAGTAATAAGGGACCTCTGGGAGTTACATTAACTCTTGAGGCTGTATGCAATATCATGAGTAGCAGCCTGATGAATTAAGAGCAACCACTAAGGATACTGGGGACCAAGTAAGGAATAGCAGTTTTGTCAAACTCCTGTCAATCCTAACATTTATGAAAAATACTGAAGATCTTCTTCTTTGTCATGGTGTATGTTGTAGAAATGTATTATCTATGGGCCTTTACAGTGAGTATAGTAAACTTTAGAATCTGTATTTCTCTCAGGAGGAATCTTACTAATTTTTTAGGAATGCACTGTGGGGTGAGCAAAGATGCCATCATTAGCTCTCTGATACACAATGGTGGTTCTAATGTTGGGGTGATCATACATGCGCAAGCTTTTACAAGTCTGCAAACTCCCACATATTCAGAGGCACTAGGATTGTTTCAGGCAAATCTGACTTATTTATCTAATTCCTTGTGTACCATAAAAAGAAAAATTAGCCGGGTCTTTACTAATCCTAACCATAACCCTAACCCTGGAGAGTTTTTCAATCCAAAATATATGGTATTAATAGCTATGAAATAGGTACAGTTATCACCACTTTGATGTTTCTTTCCATTTTTTCCTATGTCCTGATTTTATAGGTGGAATCATAGTGTACAAATAACTTTATATACTTTTCATATAAGAGGGCTATTAGTCTTCAAAAATTTCACTCCAATTTGGTGATTGGTTTCCATCTTTTGACTACTCTATGGGTAGTGTTTACATGACTCTGATAATTACTTAGGCACAGAATGGAAGAAAGAAATGTACTTTTCTGTAAACTGGGTCAATGATTGAGCCTAAAATGAAATCTCTACTTCAAAACATTCAATCTTTAGACTTTTTTATTTTTATAAAAATAATTATTGGAAGGATCCAAAATATTCTACTTGATCCAGTATGCCTCATTCATGTTTAATGTATTTTAAATATACTGAAAGCTTTGGTATGATAAATTCTATCACATATGACAATAACACATTCTCATATTTTTTCATGTATATTACATATACATACATCATGTACATAGAGGATATATATCTTCATATATGGTACATATGTAGGTATGTACACATGTGGTGTGGTATGGGAGAGTATGTGTATACAAAGAGAGAAAAACGGTTTATAATAAATGCTGAAATCCACTAAGTAAAATAATACAATACCATGATGATATAAAAGGAATGATATAAATATAAAATGATATAAAAGTAACAGGGAAAGGAAATTCTAAAAAACAAAACAAAATTAGAAACCAGGAGTAAAACCCATTACGTGCTTCTGCACATTTGTGAATAACAAATACTCTCATTATATGCCAATTAAAAATAGTAAGATATTTTATAAACATCATAAATATTTTAATTTTTTAGAATACAGAGTTTCAACGGATAGTAGATTGTATAAATGACCTTTTGTAGAAGTGTAGTTATTAATGATCATTTTTAGAGTACCATACAGAGAGATTCAACACTTTGCCAAAGTTGATTTAAATTATGATTAAAATTGTGAAATATTATCTCTATGAAATCTGAAAGCCTTGTACAAACTAGATTTGCCACTGAAATCTGTTAGAAGCTCTGGCACATTTGTAGGTCTAATGTGAATTGAAATACTGGTTCAATTAAAAACATGTTAATTTAGTTCCTGTTCTAAGCCACTGGGATTCATATTATTATAATATGTCAGAATCTTTACAATTAAATTACAGTATATTCTTTTGTGATAAAAATTAACTAAAGTGCATTAGACTATTTCTGAGTCTCCAAAAAACTACACATTTCTTCATTTTACACAATTTAAAGTAATATTGACAATATTAATATTTGGAGTTAGATTCAAATCCTTCAAATTGTGCCTAAAGCATAGAATTGCTACATTATTTCTTAGTTTAAACACACTTTTTAAAATGTGACATTAGTATTAAAATATAATCTAGACATGCTTTGGGAGATCGGCTGCTTCTGAGTTTGTTTCCATGCTAGTCAACATTTGAAATTGATAATTATCAGCTTCCGTGAGACAGGAGATGCAATCACAGACTTCACAAATGCTCAGTGATTTCCAAGGGTAAACTAATAAAAATAACTTGAATTATGCCACTCCTTGAGAAGCACAGTAGATCATGGAACTTCGCAGCATAGCTTTCCTTCGAATAGTATTTTGTCATTGCATTTGTAAAACCTTTTAACCACATAAGCTAAAAGTAAGATGTTAGGTACCAATTTTAAAATCATATTGGGAAATATGTGTTTTCAAGGATAAATAAAACAAAAATAGTTTTCCTTTCCAGTTCTCTTAAATCTCATTAGAGAGGAATAGATTCGCTGGCAATCGTTCCTTAGCTCTCATCTCTGTTTTCTGGGAAACACGGTTGCCCAGACTGTAGCAGCTGTAGCTGTAGGCTTTGCTTTGTAGGACTGCTTTAGGTAAGCGTGCCACTGATGTCCTGATGCACTGTCAGGTTGAGAGATCTGATGGAGATACTTGACACCTTTGCAGGATTTCGGTATTTACCACACGCTTTCCTACCACCGTTGAAATGCCTAAGTGTACATCAGTTTACATCTATCTAGAATGTTCTGAATGGCAATTAATGGCTTAAAAAATGGAAAGTTCTGTGATTCAAACTTAGGTTTTCACAGACATGGGTTCCATCAACATAGCTATCAACACAGTAGGTATGTTGTCATACATTACTGCTCTTAAGATGTTAGATTTATTAATTTCATTGAAATGAATATTTTAGAAATTGTTCCAGAAAAGAAAGCTAGTTGGTTACCTTTCCCTGCAAATGTAATAGTTTATCTATAGAATAAATAGAATTTAGAGTTTATTTCACTTTTTTTTTTTTTTTTTTGAAGATTTGGTAAGGCATGCAATTCATTCATTATGTCCTATCCTGGTCTTGGACTTACTTGGATTTCCTTAAAGGCAGAAGGCTTCTAGAAACAAACTGGCTCCAACATTCGATGTTTTGATTCCTTAAAAGTGGTCCCATATGAATGATTATGTGATCCTATCCTCTTAAATATTGGAATTCTTCTGAGATATAGTTTTTAAAAGAAATGAAACTCTTTAATAAAATCTTCTAGTTAGAATTTTAAACATGTTGACCTAAGTAGCAAATATTTATTAAAAATATTCTGCCACTTTCTTCTTCCGTAATTAACTTTAAGCATTGCCGAATATAACTTAGGGAAAATCGTCAGGAAAGATATTAAATTTTCTAAATATTATTTGTTATGATGATTTGTGCTTGCATTTTGCAGTTATTTCGGGAGAACATGCAGGCTAAAACACAGGACAGTTAACCTTTGTTGCTGGATATTGCTTAGGAACTGCTACTTCATTAAAACATCTTTGAGTTTCCCTGAAGTATCATACAGAAGTATGCTGGTAGATGATTTTTATTATGCCATGGTATAGCAGTTGTAGAATACAAAACAGATATTTTCTCCTTTTTTTTGTGGAGGGAATAGAGAAATAGAAATGCACATAGAAATAAGAATATTAAATAATACTGAATTAAATGGAAAATAAGTCTAGTTCAAGCAATGCTACCTGTTGTTCACCGATAATGCCCATGCATTGAACCACATCTGTCTCATGCTGCACAGAAGCCTATTCTCAGCTAGTTCCCTTATGGGAAAGGAACGTCATCCATTCATTTAAGTTAAGACAGTGATCTGCATCTAGAGAATGGGCTGTATGACTCATAGTAGTCAGGGTATAGAGAATTTCTGCTATAGAGAACTATAATTGATGGAAGTACATCATGTTTCTCAGGATTGTGGGATGGAAAAAGATTGGGATTAGTCACTGGTAGTAGCTTAGAACATTATCTTCTAGGATTTTTATATTTAACAGAGAATTGCTGAATAAAAATGCAAATCTCTAATTCTAACCTAATGGACTAAACTAATAATGGAATTGCAAAGCCCTATGGCTGCCCAAAGAAGGAAGGCATTTGGGAGCTGACTTTGCATTTTGGTGCTTGCCGCTGAGATCATGGCAGGTACATGCTTATTTGATTAAGTCATGAGACTTCTGGGCCAACTGCTACTCTAACTTCTGGTTGGGTGTATAGAAAAGACATGCATAGAGTAGGCTTAAGAACAACTCTTACCTTCACCTCCTTATATTTTTCATTTCAAATGTTGGTCCTGGATAAGCACTGGTCATCCATGTTTTATGATTAAATACCAAAATTCTTTCTTTCTGTCTGAAAGATGGCTGGCCTACCAATAAACACGGACTATCTAGTGGTGGTAATTTTGATCTAATATTCTACCCTATTCTTGAACTGTTTAACTGTGTGTGCTTGTGCATGTGAGAGAGAGAGAGAAAGAGAGAGAATTCTACCATAATGCTTGCTATTTCTATCTCATTTCCCAGCATCACATATATTTATGTTTGTCTCCAGCGGTATGTATTTAGAACATTTTTTTAATACCTTCAGTACAAAGACATAAATATATCAGTTTCAAGGACCTGGCTTATAGTAGAATTTGTAATAGCATTTTACATTCCAGTTGATACTGATTTTTTAAAAAATACTTTTGCCTCAAAAACATTCTTTTTATATCATCTGGCATTTTCTTTATATTGAAAGCTGAAAAAATTTGAAGTCATTAGAAAATCACTTCTCTTTCACTAGGTCTTCTTTAAATTGCAATCATGTTGCTTAAAAAACATTAATAATAGTTAATCAGAAATTTTCACATTTCTAGTTTATGCAATGGGTGAATTTTATAAAAAAGGGAAGCCAAACTTTTTCTCTATATAATTTGGCTTCATTTATTATAAAAGATTGCAAAGTAATTGAGGGAAAATGAAAACTAAATGAAATAATTAAATAAGAAATCTAATTTCTAGGTGTTAATTCAATTCTATGTCTAATCAATTTTCTATATTTTAAAGTTCATTTGCTTTCTATCTACTTCTTGCCTGCAGGCTTAGATGTATCAAATTATGGGATGGATACATCCCTGAGTACTTAGTATGATGACACAAGGGAAAATGCCACTCAGAGAGCTACACTAATACATTTAACAGTTATTCTGTTATTTGGTGGTTTCATACTCCAGATGGCCATGACTAGTTGATTTCATTATCTTTGTCTGTAAGTTAGAAATCGGTACTGTGAAATCGTATGACCAGAAAAGGATAAATCTTGATTTACTAAAGATGACCTTATTGCTTCTGAGATATTTCTAAGGGAAAGAGAGGGGTAGTATACCAAAATGGAAGCGTTGAGCAAGGTAAGTGAAAAATCTTTTTAATGTATCTTGGTCAGTAAATGAAACCAAATTGACAGATATAGAATATATTGACATTTATATTGATGCAGTTACCAAGTTTCCGTATCTTCTACCAACACATTTACAAGTCTTAAAAAAAAAGAGTGAACTGAAGAATTCATTGAATTGGCATGTAAAAGCCTTTGCTATAAACCATGGGGTAAATTGTCAGTTCCTTCTTGAAAGACTACTTATCTCTAAACCTAACGGAGCTGTGCTTGAAGCTGAATACATTTTTTTAAAGGCAAAAAAGATAAGTAAAAGTACAAGGGAGGTTGACCGTTAGCATTATAACAAATATCCTCTGCATAAGTGATCAGGATATCAAATTTATTATTATTTTTAACAGTTATTGTCAGAAAGCCTGTTCAAATATGAGTAAGTAATTTATTAACCAATTATTCATCTCTGGCAAATACTTATAATCAAATAAAAATAAAAGTTTTTTTTTTTTATTTGCTTTTAGGATGCTATTTTAAAAAGGGGCAAACCTCATAAGTCTGAATGGATTTCTTGCTAGGAGACAAACCCTCCATAAAATTCCACTATAGCTTTTTGCATCCTTGAATTCACATTAAGTTAATATTTAAATTAATCTTGGGGCTATCTTTTATTTGTTCCTTTTTTGAAAAAATAGATATTTAAAAATAATTTTGGAAAATTTCAGCTGCTCAATTCTAAATATGTCTGCTGACCAAGTCTATAGGGACTAGAGGACAAGCTAACATTCACAGCTGAGTAATATTAATGTGTATACCTTTTTTTCTCTTAATCCAACTTCATTAAAACGTATATGGAATGGTGGTTCTACCTGTCATTTGCAAAGTATCTAATAGGTTGGCCAATTTTTAAATAGTGGCCTGATAAACTGTACTAAACATTGGACATTAAATCGTGTGTGTGTGTGTGTGTGTGTGTGTGAATAATCACTGCATCAAGTTCTTTATAACACCATCCAATGACCTTCCTCTCTATACCTCTCTTGCTATTAGAGATTTTGCTTTGCTGAGCACACACCCCAAAATTATGTGATTGTACCTGGTTGCAGTCTCCCTTATCGATATCTTGAAGATGGATTAAGTGAGGCTGGATCTGTGGGTTTTGCCTTTAGTCTTGTCAGAAACCAATGTCCTCTTTCCTTTGGGAACCTATGCCATTCAATGAAGAGAAGCCATGAACAGTTATGCTTCCCCACCCCCATATGCTAGTCCTGAGTGATCAGAATATGGGGTTTCAATTATTTATTGTCTTATCATTCCAGTGATAGGTAAAATCTCTGTTTCTCGATTATCTTGAAAACTTACCCAACTGCTTACTTCTGAATGATATTTACACAATTATTTACTTTGAAAGGGCCAATTTTGCAATAGCTTTTGCTTTTAATTGTGACAGCCTGAAAGCTTATTCTGAAAGCTGCTTCCGGAGAAATCTAATTATTCTTGGTTGGGAATGTTCTTCTGGTGATACCACTGGCCTCCTGGGCACTAAGCATGTCTGATGATAGGTGATTCATAAGCACAATGTGACATTTCCCAATGAGCTGTTTTGTCACAGGTTATCCATTTTGTCAGACGTGTTGTTTCATCCTGAGCTTTAATCTGACTATCATGTTGCTGGGCAAGTAGCTGAGAGTGTCATATAGCTTGTCAAAACCATAACACCCTTTGAATCAGAATATTTAATTTTCAAATCAGCGCATGTGAAATTTAAATGAGGATACCAACAAATCACAGCTAATTCTTCCCTCTTATTTAATAACCTGGGATCCAATGTATAAGCATTAGACTGCCATAATCAGCCCTTGCAAACAAGTCGAATCAACTGGGGGACTTAGGTTCTCACTGGGGCAGACTCTGCTACCTGTTCTTGGGTTTACTTACTGTAGAATGAGTTTGAAGAAAGCAGTTTGTTCAGATGACACACTGCTTGAATTGTGACAAATGCAGGAGATTCTGCTTTTTTTTTTTTTTTGGCCTTTTCATATAATTCCACTAGTGTTCGTGCCTCTGGTTTTGCCTTTCTTGTCCTCCCACCTTGTGTATTAGTACATCTATTAAAAGACAAATCTGTCATTTCAGTATAATGCATTTTGAGATAGTACCTTAATTGCATGTGTTCTACAAATTCAGAAGAATTGAAGATTAGAATCAAAGTTTCAGAACCAATACAGTATAGACATGAAGGTCACTCTTAAAGATAGCTCACTTCCTTAAATAAACGATGGAAATTAAATTAGAAATATCACGTGGCACCTGGGTGGCTCAGTCAGTTAAGTGTCTGCCTTGGGTCAGATCAGAATCCCAGGGTCCCGGGTTTGAGCCCCTCAGGTCAGGCTCTCTGTTCAGTGGGGAGTGTGCTTCTCCCTCTGCCCTTCCACATGCTCGTGCTCTCTCTCTCTCTCAGATAAATAAATAAAATCTTTAAAAAAGAGAAAAATCATGTCAACAGAAAATTGCTTTTAATTAAATTATTTTGAAAGTAGCTAACTAAAGGGCATTTACAGAGTTTGAATTAGTGGAGAGTGCAATTTTAATAGTTGGAGTTTTCTTTCAAATTTGTTTTCTTTTTATTTTCCTTACTTGTTTCTTTTCTTTTAAAGTGATTATATATATTTGGGCGCCTGGGTGGCTCAGTCGGTTAAGCGACTGCCTTCGTCTCAGGTCATGATCCTGGAGTCCCAGGATCGAGTCCCATGTTGGGCTCCCTGCTCGGCAGGGAGCCTGCTTCTCCCTCTGACCCTCCCCCCTCTCATGTGCTCTCTCTCTCAAATAAATAAATAAAATCTTTAAAAAAAATAAAAAAATAAAAAATAAAGTGATTATATATATTTATATAGATAGAGATGCATGTATGTGTATCCAAAATCATCATGGCAATAAAATCAAGCCAATTAATGTTTGAATTAAAGTAAAGAATGCAGAAAAGGAAAGACCACAGAGAGGAAAAACAATGGTAAGTTTTGCATTTATTTAAATATAAAACTAAAACTTAGCAACTAAGGGGAGTATTTTAACAAGAACAACTAAATGTTAAAACTAAGAGAAGGTAAGTTTAAGCATATTCACATTTAAAAGTTAGAAAGTAAGAAGAGGCAAGTTTGGTACATATGAAACTGCTAATATCTTCATATTTCACAGTGAAGAATTATACTGAATCATACCCTTTCATGTAGTTTTTTAAAAAATATTTCACCTCTTAATATTTTTCATAATTTTATTTCTTAAACAGAGAAGAAATTTTAAAAAATTATATCTTTTTTGATAAAGAAATAATAGAAATTCATCACTGCCTTTGGTTTCATTATTTTGTTGCACTCCATTTTTGAAATTAAATTTAATACTTTGAAAAATAGCACTTATAATGATTCACTATTTATAAAGATATTATGTACCATTCATCCACTCATCCATATATATGCATAGGAAGATGTCTGAAATAGAGTTTCCTTAATATCAATTCTATTTATTTGTGCATGAGGATTTGGGGTATTTCAAAACATTCAGCTGTACCTTTTATCTCTTGACAATTTTTTGAGTTCTTTCCAGTGATCATGACTCCTAGTAAAAACACAAAAAATAAAATGATTTCTTTTTCAGAAAATACTCGTAACAGTTATGCATGTTAAGGTATTATTGGTGGTTAATTCTGGATAGTAGGAATATGTGTGATATGGATGCCTTGTTTACTACTTTGTAAGTTTCATTATCTTTTTAATTTTAGAAGATAAAAACTTCCAAAAAATCAAGAAACACAAGACATTGTAGAACCTACTGTTGACAAGGAATGGTACTTCCAAGAAAAAAAAAAAAGAATTGAACAAATTGTTTTTCATAATGTAGGCCTATGTTCTACCTGTTAGTCAGCAACCCCAATAGTATTTCCATTCCATCAGGGAACCAATTTTGAGCGTTGTAAAATGAGGTGGAATTTTCCATTAGGATGGAATTCATTAGAGTGATACCTGCATTCTGTGAAAGCATCTGGTGATTTTGGTCATTCTGTCGTGTTCAGGCTTGATTTCCTGCCAAATAATGAGGCTGAGTTCTAAGAATAATTCATATATATATATATTTTTTAATTCATATATATTTTATTGCCCATAGATTTTTGACCAATAAAAGTATATTTTCATTAAAGAACTAAATAAATTGACTTATAATTGTGACAGTTTTCAACTTTTCTGAGAGGTTTGATTTTTTTTTCCCTTTGAAAAATAAATGTCACATGTTTCAGAATAAGTAAGTCCATTTACCTTTAGAAACAAAGTCTCCCAAAGGTTCCATATATATTGATGCTTGAGAAGGAAAGTAATTGTAGGTGTCATTTCCACCCCATTTTCCACATAATATACTATCTGATCAACATGGTCTAATGTCAAAGAGGAGGAGTAGAGTTGGCATTCACAAATGAAAAATTAATCACCCTTATTGACTTTGAGGTAAATTCTGGGAAGAAAGAGAATGGAATGAGGTACAATTTAGGAAGTGCTGAAGTCATTGAAACATATTTTTAGAAATAACCGTCTTTAATGTTTGTATAGAATGCTCCTTTCTGCGGTTTGTTAACTTGTCATAAATATATTAATGAACTGGTATATAGCTTAGCTAATTTAGAATCAATACACTGTTACTGAGTGAGAGTAGTAATTGCATTATCTTTTTGTCCCAGTTCTTTGTAAAGTTCTTCATGGGGTGGGGTGTCACCACCTGTGAAATAAGGGTTTGTCAAAGTTGGCATTGACTTCGATACAGGAAAATGACGAATTCCAACTCAGGATTGCCTATTATTTTCACATTGTAAGCACGTCGGGAAGCTGGCCTGATCTTAATCCACTATAGCTTAAATGGATAACTGAAAGATTGTTATAATAGTCTGTTAAAACATAACTCATCATTATGCCCAATATTAAATATTTTCTTTATTCCATTTGTAATAATAACAGAGATGATATTTCTTGTTCGTCCCCCAGACCCTCCATAGGTTACTTGAAACTAAGTCTTTATTATTATGGGTCATAAAGTGGAAAAAGGTTGATTAATTTTTCATTTTTGAATATCCATTCTCTTCCTTTTCAACATTAGACTATGTTGGTGACAGAGTTTTTTACTTAGAAAGGGTCCTTGACCTGAAGGTAGGGACTGTGGGTTTGAAGGCTTCCTCTGCCCGTTTGTAACTTTGCATAAAAGTTAAAGGGGGCCATCTGAGCTCTTGGGGCTTGTTTCCATTTTGTAAGATGGGGAGGATATTGTCTGCCTTTTGCAACTCCTAGGTTGTTATGATAATCAGAAGAATTATTGAATTGATTGTGAAAAAAAATACACCCCAGTGTAAGACATTTTGTCTAACCAGTGGATCTGGGTATAAGCTAATTTTTCTAATTTCCATGGTTCTGTTTCACTAGTCAAATCCCCTTCCATTTTCCTTTCCCCCTCCATTTGGTCTGGTTCTCACTTTGAGGACTCCCATTCTGTTTATTTGCAGAGATGCTCCCAGTTTAACTCTTCTAGGTAATAATCCCCTTACCCCACCCCCAGGAATATGCCTATGGTGTTTTCTCTAATAATTTTTTAAATACAGTTTTCATCGGGGTGCTCTTCCCATGTATTTTTAGGTAAAATATTTTTTGTTGCTGCATGCATTGATTACTGTTAGGGTAAAATGTTATACGTTTGTGGAAGTGATTTGATAGGAATTAGTGAGTCAGCCGTGAACAGAACTTTATGAATGGATAATGCAATTCCCTCCCTCAAATAAAAGCACCGTACATTTCACATTGAGTTTCTATTGATTGCTTTCTGACACAGAAATAAACCAATCTTTATATTATGCAGGATTCCTGTTAGTGGAAATATCAAGAATATAAATCTTGTGACTTCTATTTCTATGCTTCTCTCCAACCCGAAGTAACCCTAAGCAGGTTTTTAATTAAAGTAATGTGAGTCACCGAGTGTATCACCCCTTTTATGCATGATCAGGTTACCAGAGCATATATTCCAGCTCTCTTGTAAACTTGAATTTTATGGATGGGTAATAAAATCCTTCTTTCTAAGGTTTGCAATTTTATTTCCACCTTAAAAAAAAAAAAAAAGCAGTGTAGTCTTTGACAATGCTTATATAAAAATGTGTAAAGTGTCAGTGGTTCACATAAAGGTATCTCAGATTGGGTTTGCAAATGTGGACTTTGAAGCTCCTTTTAATTTTTAGCCTGTTTAGAAAATGAAGTGATACTATTTTTTTTCTAGACAATTTATGTTTAATAGAATTTTAATTTACTTAACTTGCAACTTAAGATTAAATTATGGGTTCCTGCAGAAATATTTTAGATTTTAATCAGTATTTCATTGTACATACCATTAAAACCCTCAGTCTTTGGAAGGAAGCTTTAAGACTATCAGCTTACATTCATTACACCAAATGTTAGCCGCACATTATGCATGTTACTGTGTGTAAGCCCGGATGGTAATGTAAGGCAGGGCTTCTGAGTGTGGTATTTGAATATAGACAAACCTCCAACACTTATTGGCATTATAACTTTGACAAGGTAATTCATCTTTTTTTTTTTTTTTTAAAGATTTTATTTATTTAACAGAGAGAGACATAGCGAGAGCAGGAACACAAGCAGGGGGGGTGGGAGAGGGAGAAGCAGGCTTCCCGCAGAGCGGGAAGCCCGATGTGGGACTCGATTCCAGGACCCTGGGATCATGACCTGAGCTGAAGGCAGACGCTTAACGACTGAGCCACCCAGGCGCCCATAATTCATCTTTTTTTAAGACTCAGTTTACTCATCTGTAGAAGTGAGAATAACTATATTACTACTTTTCAGTTTTTAAAAATTAGAGATAATGCAATTGACACAAAGGAAGCACTCTCAAATGTTAACTATGATTAATTATGCATTCACTCAACTTACTAAAAACCTTCCCTTTGCTCAGTTTTAAATAGGAGGCCTGAAATATATTAGAAGATGGCCTATGAACTTGAGATTTGTGTAGGGCGCTATATGTTAACCAAAGGTTGTCTATGGTTTTACACCAATTAAGGATGTTTTAAATAATGCTTTGAACTAGGTAAGTCTCTATGCCAGGTCTGCCCATATCCCAAATTGGTTTGAGAAATTTCTTGTATTTTCTTTTCGTTCTGCCATAGGACATCATTATTTTTTTTCTAAAATGTTCTCTTTTCTGGTTGAGGGCTGGTATGTGGTAGACTTTTAGATAGCCAGAGATTTACCTTTGTTAAGGATTGGCTGAAATAACATTCTCTCTTCTTTTTATGATGTATCCTTAAAAACTTTGTTGAGTGAAAATTACCAAATAAAGTTTGAAATAACATTGATACCTTCAAGTATTTTCTTCACGCTACTTTAAGATACCATATATATAATACATAAATTTAAAATCAATAGAGTCTACTATTGATAACAACACATGCCATCTATACGTAGTAGACACTTGCTGATTTTAAATAAGGAATTGAATTTTAAGAAGGAATTTTCTTAAGAACAGATTTTTTTTGACAAAGTGTAAGTCCTTATAACATTCAATGATGCAGTGCTAAATTTACCTATTTTTAAGTAGAGATGTTGAGTGATAGAGAGGAAATATGAACTCTTGGCTTGAAGACAGAATATCTGCCCTGTAGACACACAAAGCATTCCTTCTTAACTTAGAACTATGATTTAAGTCTTTCATTGCAATTTTTTCTTTATGAGATAGCCTTATGAGCCTTAATGTCCCAACACTGAGAGATTGGATAAAAGGTGTGTTTTATTTTGTTTGGCCTTATTTTTCTTCAAGCAAGTTAAATTGTTTTTAATTTACACAGAATACTGCAGTTTATATTATGTGTCATAATAACAATTATTAACATATAAAGAGTTAAAAGTCACTCTTCTCAAACTTTCTTAGACTATGTCTCTTAAGATCATATTTTATCACAGGATTCTTTATCAAATAACTAGTTCTTGAGGAACTGAGTGGATTGAGTGAAAAGCTGTCTGAATAAATTGGGGAAAGTTTCTCACAGGATGTCATAATTGAGCTTGGAGAAGGAATTTTCCTGGTGAAGAAAGAAGAAATGACATTATAGCTACAAAGACTATAATGCGTGGTTGGGAGTTGGAAGGTTTCCAGGTTCTGGTATAAAATGCACTTCATGCTACCCTAAGCAACAGTTATAAGGACAGCCACATACAGTGGATCAAACAAGGTTGAGATTTACTTCTGTTTCACATAAATGTCCTACCTTGAGGAAGGTAGGCTGTCCAGAGCAGGTACTTACAGATGTGGCTCAAAATCATATAAAAAAATCACTTTTCCAGTTGGAATATCATAATTTATCTGGCAAAGAAATATATATCTAAAACAAACAAATGTGTACATTTGAAAAGAGAAGAAAAACTAAATAACTAGCATTTCAAATGTGTAATTTCTCTACAAGCAGAGAAAAATGCTGAAGAACAAAATAGAATTGAAAAAATTAAAGAGAAAAAAAAACTGGACAACATATAAGTATTAGTTTTTAAGGTCAGACCATAAGCACAAAAGGAAATAGCAAAGTGAGATTTCCATTCAGGATTAAAATTCCCTTTAAAAGAATTGAAAAAAAGGCAAATTAAATTTGGTCTTCAATTTCTCCAGAAAATGCTACAATGTTTGGGATTTAAAATATTACTGATGTGACTAGTTTAAATCTATTCATACATCTCACCTGAGGTAATAGCCTTCCTGGGAGACCGGAAGATAACAAATATTTTTTCTCCAGAAAATGTATTATCATTATTCTAATTGGAATTATGATTATTTGATAAAATTCAATTAGTGCTTATTAATAATGAGCACAACATAGAATGCATTATGGCTGGGCACCCGATTGTCTAATCTTCTTATGCTCTATAATACATATGCTGGGAAATGAAGATAGGGAACGTAAGATGATGGTAGAGCAGAGTGTCACCACAAAAATAGACTTTATTCTCTTTAGAGCTTACTGAATTTTGAAGCTCTATGGAAAAGAAGGTTTTATAATTTATTGCACATTGATGGTCATAGGGATCACCTCAGAAATCTCTTTTCTTTCTTTCTTATGGTGGTGCCTGTGTTCTAGTTACAAACTTTTAAGGAAGTGTCTTGTGAAAATGCGCCACTCTTTAGAGAGGCTACTAACTGTTGCCAGGTATGAGCTATGACCCTAGGGTAACAAGATTGCCTATTCATCTTAGGTGTTTTCCATTCAAACATGTTTTAAAATTTTGAAGTTTTCCAGAATAAATAGTCTGTTCATGACACAGAATCACCCAGGTGACACATAGAACATTTAAGTTGTCATCAATGTGGGATGATAATTTAGTGGGCATAGCAACTCTGTCACTGGAGAATTATGTGCCTCAGAATGAATCCAGATCCCAAAAGCCCATAACAAGAGTCTACTAATACATTAGTTACCAGGTAAAAATATCTGAAAATTGAGTTTGTGCATAGTTAGCCATTTCAAAGATTTAGAATGAAAGTAATCTACTGATATGTAATATACATATGACAGATGAAGTGAACACAATGCTATGTGTCAGGTATTGCTCTAAATGCTTTACCTGTGTTCTCGTGTAACTTTACAACTTCTCTATGGGTTGGGTATTACTTTCATTTTTATTTTACAGATTTGTAAATGGAGTCCAGAAGGCAGGATCTAAAGTCACATTGCTAGTTGTTGATTGAGTTGAAATATGAAGCCACACAAGCCCACTTCAGAGTCTGTACCCTTAATATGTAGCCACACTACTAAATAAACTGTGGTTATCGTAGATTGTAATTGTATGCCAAAGGTTTTAGGTAAGAGAAATGTGGAACTGGCATATCACTTGGATTCTGAGAAACCCTACAATCACCACATGCAACTATTTTGGATAATATGATAAGTTCTGAGCTCCATGCACAACTGTTTTTTTGGGGGGTACATTCTCAGCTACTTTTTTTTTTTTTTTTTTAGATTTTATTTATTTATTTGACAGAGAGAGACACAGCGAGAGAGGGAACACAAGCAGGGGGAGTGGGAGAGGGAGAAGCAGGCTCCCCGCAGAGCAGGGAGCCCGATGTGGGACTCGATCCCAGGACCCTGGGATCATGACCTGAGCCGAAGGCAGTCGCTCAACCGACTGAGCCACCCAGGCGCCCCTCAGCTACTTCTTGCCTTCTGCTGGGTCAATACAGTCATCCTGACTTTCCTCATAGGTGCCGTAGCCTAACCTGAACACAGCCAGCTTAGCCAGGGCACTACCATTCTTGTTATGCTCTACCCAGGGCAGGCTAGAACCTGTTCCTTTAACCTTTTAGTCCTGAATAGAGGAATGTTATAAAAATCCTTATCACTTGTATCTCAGTGATTGGATTCTGGAATTTCATTGCTCCTAAAGTCCTCCACTGTCAAAGTCCAACACTTGTTCTAGGTCTTGGCTCCTGTTGCTGTTGCATGTAACCCAGTCTCCCAGCACCCCACTGGGACATGCTGCATGAAACTATCGATTGCCCAACCTGGAACTTCTATCTGAAGTCTGGTCACTGTCCCTCTCTGTTGGATTTCTTTGTTCAAGCTCCCGCTGCCCATGGTACTGCTATCCCAGTAGATTTTCATACAGAGTAGTAAGCTAACATGCTATCACATAGCAAAATAACTTTTATAATGTGAGTTCTTAACTTGATTTACTGTTTGGCTGAAGAAGGTCTCTGAAACCCAAACAATGTGTGCAATATTCTATACATTTTCATAAACACATTCTTTTTTTTTTATGCTGAAAAGGGTCTAGAGTTTTGATTTTTTTTCTCAAAGGAGTCTAGAATCTGAAAATATTTAGAATCATTGGTACTAAGCGATGCAAAGGAAAAGAGAACAGTGATTTACTTTTTAGACCCTTGAAATAATTTTTCCAAAGACTAACATGTTCTTAGAATTAATATTAGACATGTTCACTAGCCATTTGTGGCTAATGGCTACTTTATTGGACAGCATAATTTTTTAACAATAAATGACCTTTTAACATACAAATTTAAAATACGGTGTCAGAGAGAAGTATTCCAGTTAGTTTTTGATGGTTCATTAGAATCAAAGGCTAAGGATCAGACTAGCAGTAGAGAAATATCTACTGAGATGACATATTTAAAAATTATTTTAAATATCTGGGAATAAGAAATGCTGGTGCATTTGGTCTATATCAAGATTATATGGGATTTGGAGTTTTTTAAGATCAAGTACGTAATGTGATTTTCAAGTGGTTTATTGGTGGTGGTGAAATGATACTTGGTAGAAATACAGTAAATTATATAATTGAATCCAATAGGAATTTATAAGTTCTGAAAATGTGATAATATTCTCCCTACCCTGAAATAAAATATAACATACCACAGCTTTTAAAAATGCTGGAATTAGAAAATCCTGTTTAAAACCAGTAACAAAGCATACTAAATAATTGGTAAAGATAGTTGTAAAGATAAATATCGACATTATGTGTCAAATTGGTGGTTATAAAAAAGTAGGTACCTTTGTTGAGTAAACAAGATAAAGCAGATGTTTCAGTAAAAAATTGTGCAAGCAACAAAATAAATTAGACAGTATCTCTGACACAGTGAATGTAGCACAACAAATACTCTGTCAACAACTGTTAGGAAGCATAGGATAAAATAAAATAATAAATTTGAAGAAAAGGCAACATTTCCCTGAATATTAGTATAAAAGGAACATTAGGACAAAAAAAGAGAGAGATAAATGAGTGCTAATCAAACTGATAGATCACTAGATATCTCTGTGAAGATTCTATATGCTGAATCAAGTGGCTCTTAGCTCATCTTGTGTATGTAAATCTTTACCTTATTCTTTTAAGTGGTAACCTTCCAAGATACTGTTCTATAAACCTCTTAGAAGGACATTTCTGACACGTACAACATCTCACATTGGAGCAATATCTCGGTTGTGTTTGATTATGGTAGTGAAATTTTTGTATTTAAAATTTTTTTGGAAAAAAACATCAATTCTAACTCTAATGAACTGTATAGGCTATGGCTCTTCTTATTCGTAAGAAGCCTAAAACCTCACTGAGATGTTTTCTCTACTGTGCTCTACCACCAGGGGGTATCACCACGGCTAGTGGCCCTGTTACTGAGATCCTTAAATGCTGGGTAATATTTGGATGTGTTTTATAATGCCAACAAAAGGCATTTTGGAAAAATTCTTGTCAAGACTGGTTGACAGTATTATAGCTAAAATTAAAGATTTCTTAAACCAAAATGTTGTATGCTGCAAGAGGAAAAGAAGATTTTAATAGTTAATTTGCTGTTTCCTTCTTGTTAAAGGGTCTTTGCCCTTCATTTCATAAAACTCCCACTATATTTCTTAAGACCCCCAAACCAAGAAATCTATAAAAATAGGTATAGGAATCATTATGCCTTAAATAGAGTGCAAGGATTTTTCTTTCAAGTAATTTTCCATCCTTACCAAATTCTCAAAGTTTTATATCAAATAAAATATGAAGAAACTGTCATCATTACCATCACCAAACACGTGCACATGAATGTGAATGCATGCACAGAGAAGAACAGGAGAATATAGGGGAAGAGATGAATAAATGACCAGGATCTTGATATAGGAAAGCAAAGAAGTTTGAATTGAGAATGTTCACCTCTTTGCTCCAACAGGTTTATGAAAAGATGGGCTTTGGTGTCAGGCAAAATAAATTCGTATTCCATGTCTACCTCTCACTTGCTGTGTGGCATTTGACAAGTCATTCACCCCACTACAGCCCTCACTTTGTACATCTTCTAAATGTGGAGAAAATTATAGCTCCCTTGTATTCTCAGATGAAGATCTTATCATGTCTTATTTCTCTTTCCCAGGAAGTAAATAATTTACCTAGGACACAATACACATGTAAGAAACAACAGTTTAAGGGGCGTCTGGGTGGCTCAGTCAGTTAAGCATCTGACTCTTGATATCAGCTCAGATTTTGATCTCAGGGTCATGAGTTCAAACCCATGTTGGGCTCCATGCTGGGCATGGAGTCTACTTCAAAAAAAAATTTTTTTAAATAATAAAAAAGGAAACATTTCTTGATTGGATTCTTTGTTCTTTGGGTGTTGAGTTGGATGAGTTCTTTATAGATTTTGGATACTAGCCCTTTATCTGATATGTCATTTGCAAATATCTTCTCCCATTCTGTCAGTTGTCTTTTGGTTTTGTTGACTGTTTCCTTTGCTTTGCAAAAGCTTTTTATCTTGTTGAAGTCCCAATAGTTCATTTTTGCCTTGCCTTTGGCGATGTTTCTAGGAAGAAGTTGCTTCGGCTGAGGTCAAAGAGGTTGCTGCCTGTGTTCTCCTTTAGGATTTTGATGGACTCCTGTCTCACATTGAGGTCTTTCAACCATTTGGAGTCCATTTTTGTGTGTGGTGTAAGGAAATGGTCCAGTTTCATTCTCCTGCATGTGGCTATCCAATTTTCCCACCACCATTTGTTGAAGAGACTGTCTTTGTTCCATTGGACATTCTTTCCTGCTTTGTCAAAGATGAGTTGACCATAGAGGTGAGGGTCCATTTCTGGGCTCTCTATTCTGTTCCATTGATCTATGTGTCTGTTTTTGTGCCAGTACCATGCTGTCTTGATGATGACAGCTTTGTAATAGAGCTGGAAGTCCGGAATTGTGATGCCGCCGGCTTTGCTTTTCTTTTTCAATATTCCTCTGGCTATGCAGGGTCTTTTCTGGTTCCATACAAATTTTAGGATTATTTGTTCCATTTCTTTGAAAAAAGTGGATGGTATTTTGATGGGGATTGCACTGAATGTGTAGATTGCTCTAGGTAGCATTGACATGTTCACAATATTTGTTCTTCTAATCCATGAGCATGGAACGTTTTTCCATTTCTTTGTGTCTTCCTCAATTTCTTTCATGAGTATTTTATAGTTTTCTGAGTACAGATCCTTTGTCTCTTTGGTTAGGTTTATTCCTAGGTATCTTATGGTTTTGTGTGCAATTGTAAATGGGATCGACTCCTTAATTTCTCTTTCTTCTGTCTTGTTGTTGGTGTATAGGAATGCCACTGATTTCTGTGCATTGATTTTATATCCTGCCACTTTACTGAATTCCTGTGTGAGTTCTAGCAGTTTTGGGGTGGAGTCTTTTGGGTTTTCCACATAAAGTATCATATCATCTGCAAAGAGTGAGAGTTTGACTTCTTCTTTGCCGATTTGGATGCCTTTTATTTCTTTTTGTTGTCTGATTGCTGTGGCTAGGACTTCCAATACTATGTTGAATAGCAGTGGTGATAGTGGACATCCCTGCCGCGTTCCTGACCTTAGGGGGAAAGCTCTCAGTTTTTCCCCATTGAGAATGATATTTGCTGTAGGTTTTTCATAGATGGCTTTTATGATATTGACACTGGGGAGGGTATGTGCTCTGGTCAGCGCTGTGAATTGTGTGAGACTGTTGAATCATAGATCTGTACCTCTGAAACAAATAATGCAATATATGTTAAGAAAAAAGAAGAAGAAGAAGAAGAAGGTAGCGGGAGGGGAAGAATGAAGGGGGGGAATCGGAGGGGTAGACGAACCATGAGAGACGATGGACTCTGAAAAACAAACTGAGGGTTCTAGAGGGGAGAGGGGTGGGAGGATGGGTTAGCCTGGTGGTGGATATTGAGGAGGGCACATTCTGCATGGAGCACTGGGTATTATGCACAAATAATGAATCATGGAACACTTCATCTAAAACTAATGATGTAATGTATGGGGATTAACATAAGAATTAAATAAATAAATAAATAAATAAATAAATAAATAAATAAATAAATAAAAAAGGAAACAACAGTTTAAAAATGGAATAAATATTATGTGTCATACAACCAACAGTTTCCAGAACATATGTGCTCAATGTTAGCTTTGATTATTTTCGTAATGGTGATGTTATGTTTCCATTTGCTAAATTATTCTTATGAAATTAGACATCATTTAAACTACTCTTACTATGAAATGGATGTATTCTTTTATTTCTTAAATTCTACTCAACTGGTTTTCTTATATTTTCATTGTTATATTTCACATGTGCTGTTCAGCTGACCATAAACTATTGTACACAATACGTATTGTAACCCACATTTTAGTTAATTTCATATTTCAGAAAGATAATGAAACTTTGTCACTGTCATCTATAAGCCATGCTTTTGTCCTCCCATAATCTAAAGATTTCAGCTTAACTTTGGCTAAGGAACTTTTTCGAGAACCCTCTACATTTAGAGCTTACTTTTGAATTATAGTTGTGAGAATTAAGTGTAGGAGAGTATGTTTTGCCAAGCATAGAATCAAATAGAGCTGTCTGGACTCTGCATTTGAACCTGTTGTGACCTGATTCTCATTTATTCTTGACACAATGCACAAGTCCAAAGACCTTGGGACTCCTTGGAGAGCAAACATCTCCAGAGTTAAATAAAGCTGAATAAGCAACATGTATGTAATTGAATTCCTCAACTGTCTGTATATTCAAAAATAAGAGTGGTATCCCTGGCATCTACCTATTGAGAACTGCCACATTCAAAGCATTTCTAAAATAACTTGAAAGGTTTTTTTTCAAACCAAGAAAAAGAATCTTGTGAAAAAAAATAGTTTCAAAGGTTTAGGAAAATCTTTGTGTTTTAACTATTTCTCATTGCTTTTGAGTTTTCTCCAGCATGTAATTTTTGCTGTTACTTAGACCTAAGCGTTACTTAGACCTAAGCCAATACATTGATTCTACTGATAGTTGCACTTACTTCTGAAAAGTGATCAGTTGTTGAACAAAATCACTTTAGCTACATTAATGTTACAATTTAGAGAGACAGTGATTTCTTGTACAACTATGAAGAGATATATGTTATGCTAAACAATTTTGGAGGTAAGCTTATATTCAGTAGACACAGGTTTAATCATTTTGGTTCCTGTTTAGCAGCTTCAATTTGGAAGAATCATACTTCAATTTTCCTTATCATATTTATGTCATCTTAGAATCAAATGAGCTCTTAGAGTTTAATTTGAAAGAAGTCACTTCAATGCTATCCACTGTAGAGCATCAATAAAATAGAATAAGATTTTATATGTTTTGTTTGACATTTTATATATTTCACATATAACATACTATCTTTCTTAAATGAGAATAGAGTTATATTTAAATTAATAGCAAGGATGGATCATCCTTGTAAAATCTTCACTATGACCTTTAAAGCAATGTATAGTAATAGAAAAAAAAAAACAGAAATAGGGCTAGAAATAGAATATCCTCTATTATATGGCCCCATCAAGTATCTAAATGGCTTCAAAATGTCCCACATAGAGCCTGCAGATGTGGCATGTTTTCGACAAATATTATTTTGATAATCTCATAGTCTTTATGGCTCAAATAATAATTTTTCAAAAAACATCCTTAACCTTCCTTAAGCTTCCATTTTTTAGCCAAAAGAAGCATATTGTTTCCTACTAACATTTGATCCATCATCAGAGCATCAGAAATAACTCATTAGCACAGTCTCCTGTCTGAAGAGATCTCACTCTGGAAATCCTTAAGCATCACCCTATTGTGTGTGTATCTCATTTATAAATTAATCACATACCAAGCTGTCAAAATCTTCTCTATTTTTCTTTTAAAATTTCTTTAACAACTGAATTTATTTCACCAATTAAGTTTTAATGTCTTTGAGGGCAAACCTCATATTCCTGTATTGCTTTATATCTATTATGATCAAGATTTTCCTGTTTTATTTAATGAAGCTAGGCTTTTTCATTTGCACCATGTCTATTTTGACACAGTATTAATAGCTAACATGTACTGAGTAGCTAACATCCCCCAAATACTCTTCTAGCAAATTTGTAGTAACTCATTGAATCCTTTGAGATTACACCTATTTTACAAATGAAGAAACCGAGAAGGATTAGCAATTTGCCCAAGGTCACACAGCTCATAAGGAGCCGTGCTTTCTGTGAACCCCACAGTCTGGTCCCATAACTTGAACTGCCTTTCACTTTCTGAATCCATCTTCCTAAAAATGTAAGTTTTTACCCAAATCTGAAACTGCCAGAAGAAATGGAAAAAGAAGACCGAATCAAGGGATTAACAGTGGGAGTGTGCCCACAAAAGTCAGATAGTCATTTAACAAAAAATTGCCTGGAACCAGGATGAAAACAGGCTGTGGGAAGACATACCTTTTGTGATGTGAATGGAGGACTCACACCAGTCAGTCTTAAAAGATCATGTCAGAGACAGAGTCCTCAGAAACATCCTCACATCGGGACAAGACACTCTCATACTGAACTCTGAAGAAATTTTCTGGTGTTACGTTAAAAAGTAATTCCATGACGGTGAGTCTAGGAAGGCATTAGGTTATGTGAGTTCTTGAGAACATAAATTGGTGCAGCCACTATGGAAAACAATAGGGAGGTTTTTCGAAAAATAAAAAATAGAAATACCATATGATCCAGCAGTCCCACTTCTGGGTATATTTCCAAAGGAAGTGAAAACAAGATCTCAGAGTTATCTGCACACCCATGTTCATTGCAGCCTTATTCACAATAGCTAAAATATGGATGAAACCTAAGTGTTCATCTATGCATTAGTAGATAAAGAAGATGTGGTACATATATACAATGGAATATTATTCACTCATGAGAAAGAAGGAAATCCTGCCATCTTTGACAACATGGAAACTGAGTAGGGTATTATGCTAGGTGAGAGAAGCCAGACAGAGAAAGACAAATACTGCATGGTATCATTTTTATGTGGAATCTGAAAAAAGCAAAAATAAAACTCATACAAAGAGAAAGTAGAAAAGTGATTGCCTGGGGCAGCAGGGCAGGGGAAATAAGAAGTTGGTAGAAGGGTACAAACAGCCATAAAGTGAATGAGGTCTGAGGATTTAATGTAGAACCTGGTGCCTATAGTTGCCTATAGTTGATTACACTGTATTATATAACTGAAATTTGCTACAAGTGCAGAACTTGGATGTGCTACTTAACTAGATGGAGAGAAGCCTTTTACAATATATGTGTATCAAATCACCATGATATACACTTTAAATATCTTACTATTTTACGTATCAATTATACCTCAATAAAGATGAAATTTAAAAAGAAGAATATGCGAGGGGTGCCTGGGTGGCTCAGTCGGTTAAGTGTCTGCCTTTGGCTGGGGTGATGATCTCAGGGTCCTGGGATCAAGCCCCGCATCGGGCTCCTTGCTCAGCGGGAAGCCTGCTTCTCCCTCTCCCACTCCCCCTGCTCGTGTTCCCTCTCTCGCTGTGTCTCTCTCTGTCAAATAAATAAATAAAATCTTAAAAAAAAAAAAAAGAATAAAAAGAATATGCGAATCCAAATGTAGACTTATGGTAACTTAGTTGACTTTCTGGCATCTTAGTTCTGGTACCTTAGAGGGAAATAATGATCATAATCATAATGAAGATTTGTACTATGTTATTAGCAGCAGCTACTATTTACAATCTTCAGATGTGATTGATTGATGTTGTTCCTATTTTGCAGCTCAGGAAACCAGAGCTTGGACGGGCCAAGTGACCTAAAAAGTCAAAGACCTAGTAGCTAGCTGGAGCTCATCTATACCTAGACCTTTACTCTAAAATCCATGCTCCTCCTCATTATGCTCTAATAATTTTTTCTCACTTAGGCATTTTGAAGGAAAATGACTCTATGAGAAATTAAACATTACCCTCTCTAGTTTAAGTATCTAATCAATAATGCTGGTTAAAGACACACTTGCCGTCCAGCAGGTGGGTGGAAAACTTAACACCTTACAACAGGAGCGGGGGAAACAGAGATTCTTGTCCACTTCACATAGCTCGACAAGAGGGGAAGAGATAATAGGTAAAGCAGAACTAGCCTTAGAATGTAGTTCATTATTTATTCCAATTTGGTATTGTTGTTGCTGGTGTTAATATGTATGCTAATCTGTTCAGGCTGCTATAACAAAATATCACAGACTGGGTGGCTTAAGCAACAAAAATTTATTTTCTCACAGTTCCAGAGGTTTTAAGTCTATGACCAAGGTGAGAATAAATTCAGTTTCTGGTAAGGACTCTCTTTCTGGCTTGGAGAACTTCACTTTCTATGTCTTCACTTGGCCTTTCTTCCGTGCATGTGGGGAGAGCGAGGGAAGGAGGGAGAGAGGGAGAGGTACTGAGCATGAGCCAGTACGAGCGCTTTAGTGTCTCTTCTTTTAAGGACACTAATCCTATCACATTGGGGCCCCACTTCTTATGACCTCACTTAACTTTAATTACTTCCTCAGAGGCCCCATCTCTGAATACAGCCACACTAGGGTGTGAACTTTGAAGGGGCACAAACATTCAGTCCATAACAAGATGGAAGCCTCATCTTGTCTCTGGGTTCATCTGGAGGCTCCCTAAAAGCCTTGATAAACCATACTATGGCCACATTGATATATATAGTCTGAATATAAATACACATGTCCAGATTACAGTTGTCAATTGCTTCATCTTGTTGCTATCTCCAGGCTGTTTCTCAGGAACAACTCCTGTGTCTGTGGCTCACCAAGCTTCTAGTCAGAGACAAAAGTGCTATCAGTTGCCACCTTCCAAGCCTACCAGTAACATGCGTGTTCAACTTGGCCCCTTCTTCCACCCTGTTATGAATGGCAGGGCTCCCTGGAAATCAATGACACACATTCTTGGAGAGAAAGGATGAGAAGCCCTACTCTAGAGCTACACTAATATTTTGGACACACATCTTCTGAAAAGCAAACTCTTAAAGGGGATTTACCAAACCATTAATTCCTGCTTTTCAGAAAGTAACCATCACAATAGAAATTGAGGTTTGGTAATATAAATTCTGCACTAAAATATTACTATTCTTCTGCAAATTAATGGAAGCAAGTCAACACATTAAAATTTTGAGGTGATACAATTCAGAAACACAGTCTTTTTTTTTTTAAATTTGAGTATAGTTGATACAAAAACAGTCTATGAATAAAAATTATTCAGTTTCATATAGCCCTATTTAAGTATTAAACTCATAACCATAAAATTAGCTTATTGAGTAAGTATTATGTAAAAGAATGGTAAATATTTCAGATCATTCTCCATTTCCTAAAATAACGCTTTTCACATATTTGTGTAGCTGTGCAAGTTTTTAACATTCATTGAATTACTTTTATGTATTTAAAGACTGGTTTAGGTATATTGGGATGTTTACTATAACCTAAATTTAATTTTGTTTTGAAAATTTATCAAACTTCTGTGACTTAAATTTTATGTAAGTGAATTCTTTGAACTACTGATTCCTGTATTTCACATGCTAAAGTGATACCTATATATAGAGAGCAAAGGAATGTGCTATTTATAATAGTGACTTTGTTTTAGATAAATTGAATGAGTCAATACATTTATATGACATTACTGTGTGAGTGGTTAAGGAGTCATTTTGTGTTCCTTTTACTTTGTTGTTTTTAAGAAACTTTATGTTTGTGCAAGTCTGGGGTGGGTGTGTGTGTGTATTTTTACCTTCTCAAATATGGCATTTCTAGATATATGGTAATAGAATTTACATTTATTTATGTATACTTCAGAAATACTTGTTTTTAAATGATATTCAAGTTTTTTGACGTGCAGTTACAGGAAAGAAAAGTTTAATAAAAATATCTTGGATCAGTTTATGTGCAAAGAGTTTAGAAGTTATGGTTGCTTTATTGACCAAAATAAAATGAGGAAACAAAGATTTAATAGGGCTAAAATGTCAGTTAAAATAGAAAATATAACCTTTTATTCTGAAATGGACCTGACTGTGTTAAAGCAATTTGAAAATCTAAAGCACAAATTCAGATGAAATTTCAAACTTTTTTATTCTTTGTAACATCATTATCAAGTTGAAATGGAAGTTGAGTACATTTGAAGCCTTTTTGAGTAGAAAACATTTCCTTCAGGAGCTACTACTCTACTGGGTAAACTTGTTTCTTCTTCTTTTTTTAATGAAATAGATATTATTTATTCTTCATGATAAGGATGAATAAAAATGAAACGGTTATTAAAAAAAAAAAAAAAAAAAACAGCCTGCAAAGAATGTAACACCTTCACTCCTTAGGTTCCTAAGTCATTTTTTTGTTGTTGTTCTTTTGTTCTGTAATTGATTGCTAGCACCCCCTTTAACCCACCTTAAAGGGCAAGCAGGAAATTCATGTTTTCGTTCATCAGCCCATCCCTCTGAAAAGCGTTCGATATTAAAACAGTTTGCAAGGAGCAAAAGCAGAGGAAACAAGAGGCCCAGCTAGCCTGTGGCAAGGTTAGAAGATGCACGCAAGATTGCCTGCAACATACATCGAGTATTGTTCCTGTCCAGTATTTGCATGGAGATATCAAGTTAATTAGGGTATGATTCTGTTCTTCACTTTATATGTGACCTTTTATTATATCTGTGGCTCTCTAGTTCATGTGGTGTCATTAAGCTATGGGAAAGTCTTTCCAGCTATTTGACGCAAACTGGAAGATAATAAGCATTGATATTTCCTTTTGCCTGAAGGTTTTTATAGCAGCAAATTACTGCAGAGGCAAAGTTGATGTTGTGGTAGCTTTGCTGTGGGTGTCAGAATGTTTCTTTTGTCTTCTAGCTCCCCGCCCTCCTGAGGATCAGGTGCGACCAAGAGAGCAGTAGAGAGAGGTGGGCTGTGTGTTGGGGGGTGGTTGGTTCAGGAGGAGGTTACATGGCAGAATTCCCACGAATGTTGGCGAAGGATGAAAAAGATAAAGAAATCTTGTTTTTCTGAACTAGAGGATTCTCTGCATGACTTCCCCACTGTTGGGGTGATGAGCTTTCAGGCTGAGATTTTATTAACAATTCATATGGAGATTGAGGGCAGTGGAGGAGCAGATTCTCACATAAACTTGATCTGTCCATGAATGCAGTTCTCTGTTCGCCCTGACCCTGCATGGCTTAAGACACTGCCTGGGAGGCCAGGGTGCCAGACACAAAGAAAGAAATGAAAAGCAAGCACATTCCAGGAGTCTGCACAAAAGACCAAGCAGTCTCTAGTGGTCTCCCCAGAGAGGATCTTATCTCTGCGTGGCCAAAAACCTCTAAAATGTTTATTTGTATACCTAAAGTTGTAAAATCTATGTGGCTATTTATTAAGCAATAGTTGATACTGGATGTTTTGTTAGGTTTTCAAGTTTTGTTTTCGGAACTTGTTGAAACTAGAAAAATATTCACAAGGTTTTTTTTTTTTTTTTTTTTTTTTGACGTTTAGCTTTAGATGTCACTGGCCTTGAATTGCTTTTACTTTGTTGATTGGTGGGTACCTTGCAAAATGAATCTTTTCAGGCTTTCGGAGAGTCCAGAACAACATTTTAAAGCTTGATCTGACTTGGGGATGCCTCCTGATACTGCAACTCTGAAACTTATGGCAGAGTTAATGCATAAGATGAAACTGACATGGGGGCACAAGCCCCTACATTCCCATGCTCAAGAGCACAAACAACATTGCTTTATTAAAAAAAGAAGCAAGTAGAGAGAAAAAGTTTGAGAGAGTCAAAAGTGCAAGCGAGAGGAAGAACTTTTAACATTGTAACATTTTGACAATTATTGGCAGTTCACTATATCTAGACACATTACAGCAGTATAATGGCAAGTTATCACAAGATATTTCTCTGCAACTTAATATACTAGATTTTATTGTTTAACAAATACACAGCCTGGAAGTATAATATATTTAGGTTTAGGGGATAAAAATTCGATATGCATAATTCTATTGCTAAATTACATGTTTCCACAGATGCTTAAAAATCAGAAAATCCAGATACACAGACTTGATTTTTGCATACGTGTTTAGCTGTTCAAGTTGTTTCAAAACTTTTATGGCTTGTGAATTAAATAACCAGTAGAGGAATGCAGTCAAATGCCATTCATTATGATAGGTTTTGTTCCTTTCATTTTATAGTGGTTTTATTTCCATGAAATTAACTGTTGTACTTAGGCTAATTGTCAGTAATTGGTGACAAAATCACTTCATTGTTTTTCTATAGCATGATACTAATTAGGATCTTTGCAGTATTGGCTCAGCCACTTTCTGTATTTTACCTTCTATGTTGAATCAGCAGTAGATAACTATCAAGTGCAACTTTAAAAAAAATCTATGAGATAAATTGTTTCTATTAATAATTAAACAAGTCTTTTAAACAGCCTGTCATAAATTAATTTTAAAACATTGACGGAAGCTCTTTTTATAGGTTTGTTCAGTTGGGTCATGAAACACCAACTGATTTTTTCTGATTTGAATTGAATGCTGTTGGAATCATCTTTACAATATCACCTCTACAAATTTCAACTGCTTAGCCACATGAATTTTCATCATTCTATTTGTGTCTGCAACATTGCTATAAGCATTTTTGTAAGGTATTACAGGGCTGGGTGGCATTGTCTTTTTTTCCATGCCTGATATTAAATTGATTCTCATAGGTAGAGTATATTATTTATTCTCTAATTAGTTTTTCTTCTGTTTTGTTTTGCCAGACGAGAATGTTTTCTGAGACACTATCTTTCGAATGAAAGTATATATATGAACAGTTAAGATGATAAAAGCTTGGTTTTATGGGTTTTTTTGGTTTTTGTTTTTTAGGGGTTTTTTTTTTTTTTTTTTCAACACAGAAAAGTATGTTCCATGTAGGTAACAGGTTACAAAGAGAGAAAATGGGAGAGTATTCTATTTTGTGAAGAGAGGTTTAATGCTGATGGGGGAAAACCGTATAAAAACTACATATCCCATTAAAACAATCACAGCCAATACTACTTTGCTCATATTTTTTCTTAAAAGAATTCTCAAGTGATTCCCCTGTGATTTTTATGAATTTGTAAGTTACCAAAGTTTTTTAATACTTTGAAGTATAGTCTCCTTGCTTCTTTTCCTTATTCTAAGATACTTTTACCAATCAAGTACATTTTACAACTTACCACGCACTCAGTTTATTTTAAATGCATCCATAATGTATAACTTAGAGCTCATGTCTCACGATCCTCAAGAAAGTTTTTGAGAAACGATTAGAAAAATAATTGCCTATTAAAAGGTGAAGATTGGTTTGAGCAGGGAGAGAAGAAACTGAATGTTGAAATTGAAAGCATTCATTGTTAACACGACACATATGCACCAAATCTGAAATTAGAGAAAACTCATGAAATACGTATCTTGGCAAGGGGAATTGTTTAAATTTTCTAAAGCTGTCAGCCCATTTTCTCCATTTTTTTTTTCTGTTACAGAAAAACTTCAAATGGAAAGCTTCACCTTTTGTACAAAGTTGAAATGTTTTATTATTGCAGGATTGTTCTACACTGTACAAAACCAAGACAATTCAATAGCTTCCAGTGGGGGGAAACACAAATGAGAATCTTTCTATCATTTTAGGATGTCCATAGCTAAATGCAAAAAACTATAAAAAATCTATGGTTGTTGCCTTGAAAAAAGAATCTTTTGATTACAGCAGCTATTTGAATACCCATTCAGGCTCTTTTGTAATGGGATGTAATCAATGCACACGTCCTAAAGGAAGAATACTCATGGTGGGAGTTGGGGGGGGGCAAACTCAAACATAAACTATGTTTAGATGCTGCATTTCAATAGGTTACCCCACAGGATTAAACAAAGGTTCTCTTTCTATCCTTTTCTTTTTTGTGCCCCCCAAAATAAGTTCTCTAGAGTAAAATTCAGTCTGTTCCTTTTTCACTTTATTGGTATAGATCAATATGTTCTCTTGTTCTTACCAGTTTCACATCTATAGAAGGTGAAAAATAAACACATTTGATACTGAAGTTAAGTTTAAAGAATGATGAAGTGTTATAAAAGTTACTTAGGGAAGATAAGTTTTCTCTTTTATTCATCCTGCCTTATCACAGCCTCTGGAGAGTACAATAGGATGGGGTTTTTCTTGAGTATTGTGACTGTTCAGGGAAAACACAAGAGAGGAACTAGGAGTCTGGTAAGACTATGAGCCACATCCATGGGCATTTGAATCCTATAGGAAAAAAAAAAAACCTAATAAATCCAGGCTGCCTCTAGCATAATCATACTTGACAGCCATACAGACACCGCTGGGCTAGCACGGGTAGCAGTCAGCATCTTTGACTGCTCTGGCCCCAGAAGTCTTTTATAATTGTAATCATTTTCTTCATCAGTCCAAGCCATGCCAACACCCCTAATTAGCCATAGCCTCGTTTTAAAAATTAAAAACAACACACATGCAATAACATCAACAACAAGAAGCACCCCACAGCATTAATGATGTTCTTTGTGTGAACTCACACTATGTACAGTTACGTTCAGCTCCTAGCCTCTGACCTATATGGCGTATGCGGGGTTAGTCAACTTCCCCAGTGGGAAGTGCACACTTATCAGGACGACCAGATCCCACTCTGGGGCTCCCAAACCCCAGTGGTGTTTGTTATATTTTAGTGTTGGTTGTTTTTTCTCCGCCCCCCAACCCCGTGATGTGCTTGCTCACAGCAGAAATAGCCTCACTCTCTTATTGCCAAATGTACTAACCATAGACTAAAGCAAAAAGCAATAAGTGAAATAAAAAAGTGATCTGAGGTAGAATATATTTATTCCAACATAGTTTAAGTTTATGTGGCTCAAGTAAGTTCCACATTCCATGAAGCTTGTCTCTTCCTAGGGGTTAAGCTCCTGCAGCCCTTGGGAAAATGGACAGTGACTCCACTGAAAGGCATGAGCCATCATGAAACAGTGTGATATAAGCCTTGAGGTGCTTTAAGTTTTAATTATTTTAGAATATACCAAGTAACAGTTTTTTTTTCCCCCAATCTGTGCATGCATGTATAAAGATGCATACTATTCTTCCTATTAGATCCACATTTTCTGGGGCCTGATTCTGTGTTGGGGAATATCATAATCTGCAACTTGGGGGATTTTTAACATGACATCAAATACAAGCCTCAACAAGTAAAAGGTGGACGAAGCAGGTTCACTGGTGCTGCAGAAGCAAAGAAATTGTGTATGTTTTGCCCTTTGTTCCATATGACCCATTGTTTTCATTTGCAAATAATGATTTCATCACAAGCTCATTTGCTCAGAATTCAGGAGTAACCTGCAGCTAATGATTATTTTGCAGATTGCTTGGCCATCCTCCAGCTAAGAAAATAGTGCTCTTTTCTTTTTAACAGTAAAGACAGGCTACTTAAGATTTTTAACTCCCTGTCTGAACGTGGAAAACATTCAAGCTCTAAATCATGCTTTGGATATTCATTATAACTCTCTCTTTAACCTTCTTGGGATGAGATGGGATTTTTATATTTCATCATATTATTCAAAGGATCATTTCTGAAAACAATTAAAAAATGTAAGAATTATAAAGTGAGGCACTAATAGATGCTATAATCTTGCATTATAATTTCAATAATAAAAGTAAGATTGTAGAGAAGATTTCTGGTGGTGCATCTTTCATTAGGCATCATATGCAATGAAAAAGAAATTGTGTGAATACAGAGCAGTCACCTACATCTAATGAAGTTTCCAAAACGATAGGAAGAAAATCTACTGGAAAGAAGAAAAGAAATCTGCCTTTTTGGAAGCCACAGTAAAGACGTGTTTATCTTCAAATACAGACTTCTGTTCCTCTAACAAGTTCAAGATGTGGAATATTATATGAAATGAATTATTATAGCCGATAGCCTAGCATACGGCCATATTGTAACCTGTCAAAGGTATAAAAACACCAAAGCAGGCCATGTGATTTTCGTTAACACACTGAGCGAACTGAATGTAGCAGGCACTTCTTAACCTTCTTGATGTTTACTGGTACAGTTTTGCTCTTTGGTTTTACTTCTTCCTGTGATCGATTCCAAGGCAAAGCCAGAGCTCTTCAGGAGAAGGTTGAGATTATAACAGTGTCGGCTTTTGCTTTTAGGAGAGTGATGAGGTTATCAATAATGCATTGGCGAGCTCAGGAACCTTGTACATACGGACCTCACGCTGCCTGGCCTTTATTCTAGGACTTGGAGATTTGAGCTGAGATGTCACCACATCTTGCTTTTGAGACTCAGACATTCAGACATTCTCAGGAAATCTTGGGTACAGAGGGAGAGCTGTAGAGATTCTCTAACTGAAGCATTGCATTGGGGGGAGGAGGTTATTTAGGGCTGAGAATACATCTATGAAATTGCCTCTTTTAAGAACCCTATTCGATACTCCTCTAATAACCTTTTGTCTCCCCAGCTCCCTTCTAACGTTTATAAGTTTGGTTGTGTCTCTGACAAGTTTATTCATATCCTAACAGCTTGCCTGGCAGCAGGGTTCATGTTCTGTACTTGGGCTTTCTGGTCACGGTGGTGGCTGAGAGTAATAGAGAGGGGGAATAAGTGAGTGTGGAAATGCAAAGCTGTCTCTTGTTACATTTTATCGATCTCATTCTGGTGTCATTCAATTAAGACAGAAATGTGATGGATAGTCTCTGCACAGATTCCTGGGTTGCTCTCCATCCATTGCAGATAAAGCTTTTGTGTTTTATTTGGGGAGGGGTCATGGGCAAGTGGAAGAAATCAAAGATGCTATGTGATCTGAATTACAAATCAATGGCTCTCTAAGGATGCTCTAAAATGTCAAACATACTATGTTTACATTTTCACTTATTTTCTCATACACAGAGTACTTCTGTTGATATATGGGATGGGTTCCTAGAATTTAAGGGAAAGTTATTCTTATTTATTATTTTCAAAGACTTAGGAGCTATCATCATTCTCCTATCAGCCCAAGATAATTAAAAATGAGCCACATGGAAAAAAGACTTTCGTTAATTTGTGCCATGTTTGAAGTTTGAGAAAATGAAAATTTCTCTTCTCATTTTTTTTTTATGGGCTTGTAATTCTAGGTTGGCCTTTTTGCAAGTAGACTTTAAAGCTGGCAAGATGAAAAGAGTACATAAAGTTTTTTTTTAGTTGATAAATAAATCATTCTCATTATTGTTTATGTTACAAAGAAGTATGCCATCGTGAGTAAAATATCACAATTGAGGACTATATAAATTCTGATCTTACTCTTGGTGACATGCTTTCCCTTAACTACATCCCTCCCTCTATGTTTGCTGCCACTGTTATAATGAGAGTGACAGTAATTCATGGATGTGAGAAGCTGGAAAACTAACAACTCATATAAGCAAAGTGTTTTTGTTTTGTTTGTTTTTTTCTTAAGAAATGATTAGTGCAAACAGATACCATTAAAGCAGGTTATGCTAAGCAAACTCCCTTGGTTCCTCCCAAAGCAATACCAGATTCCAAATGAGCATTCAGGATTTTCTAATCAAGCTTATAGCTTCAGATAATTAATGCAAACTGAAAGACAGTGTGGAATAAAATATAAGCCGGAGTTTTCATATCAAACCAATATATTAATGTCCAGCTTCCCCCTATGTACTTGGCATGTGACCTTGTATAAGATACATACATCTTCCAGCTTACAATTTCTTTATCTGAAAAATAAAACAGAATTATAAGATTCAGTGTAAAGAAATGCTCGTTCTATGCTTGTCCTATGCTATGTACTTGGCACATAGGAGGTACCAAACACATTTAGTTTCATCCTGAATCTGCCTTTATGGTTTTGACACTGAGTAGTTTGTTACTCTGATAAGCTTGCTCAGTCATTTAAGAAAGGAATGCAAACAAAGAAAAATAACACATTTGGGCCCTACCACTGTGAGTCAAAACTCTTCTAGGTCTTAATTCATAGAAGTTAATTTACCAATCTGTGTCATATTTTATTAGAGACTTCCAATTGTTCACCGGAAGTTTGTTAGAAATTTCATTTGTGGAAGGGACTCTTGTGTATTAGGTCTTAACCCAAGTTGTACTTATCAAAGGTATTTTAACTATCATGCTTTAACCCTGAAGTTAAGGAGCAGCAGTAAACCAAGCAGCAACCAGTCATTTGCTAATTTTACAAAGATTTAAGGAACCAGGAAATGATTTAGTTGGAAATTTAACTGAAAGTTCACGTTGTAACCCAGTCAGTAAGTTAAAAAGGCCCACAAAATCTTGCATTGCTAGTACATGCAAAGCCCTATAGACATTGATGAAAGTTAAATGTATGCATATGTGATGGGATTTGGCTTTCTACATGTTTCCCCTTCTATGGTCATGCATTTTTAAATAATGTTTAAAGACAATCGTCTTTGTGAATCAAAGCTTACCTCAAATATACATCAAGGTATAGTTGGCATCTATTTAAGGGAACTACATCTATAAAGGATAAGTAGTAAGTAAAAGATTTTTTCCATGATCAAAACATAATAAATAATTAGGGTCTTTCTAGTGAAAGAGAAGTTTTGTCCTAAATTTTGCACATGATGTTTTTTTCTTCAGTTACCTACTTGGCATGTGCTAAGGCTGCTTAACACATCCTTCCTAAAAAAGTACTTTTGTTGAAGATATAGTGAGTTAGATTCCTACAGCCTTATATGATCATTTGGTGCCCAATTAGCATTACAGGGGAATATAAGTATTTCTGTATTTGTAGGGGACGATTAATACTAGTCATTTAACTCATTTCATGGAAGGTGTGGCCAGTACTCCTTGATGTTGTAGGGTAACTTTCGTTTTTTCTCCCAGTAAGGTAGAAATTGCCATGATATGTTTGGTCATTCTCAGTTACCCTGGAAGCCACTTTGGGTCTAATCTGGGGGTGGAGCACTTTTCCACTCTCTTACATCCTAGGAGGTACTACTGAAAAGCAAGTTTCTAAGAGGCACCATGTTCCATGACCGACTGACAGAATTTAAAATATTTCAGAAGGTAGACTTAAAAAAAATTACAAATAATTATAATCTACAGAAACAGAGACCCAAGACTGGGATCTTACCTTATACATTATAACTTTCCATATTCAATTCCAGGAGAACACATAACTTAATACTTGTGGAAAGATTGCCTCCTCTTAAATTCTTAAAAAAAAAAAAAAAAGTGCTTTTGTTACAATTTACAAGATAGTTAAGTGTCAGTTGCCAATGATATTTTCTTCTTTTTAAAACTTGTTTTGCTGCCTTCAGCTATATTGTAGTCCTCATTGTTGTTTGTCTTCTCTCTTTATAGGCTCTCTTTTCATTAGAACGTGAGCATTGTGAAGTAAAAAACAATTGTAGATGATCAAAGTATGTTTGTTGAAGTAATCATGCTGACCCAGTACTAGGGGGTGTCCTCAGGAAACAGAATGTTCCTGTATCATCTCCATTCTTATTTTATGTTCACCAAAGGGATTTAAAGGATGAAGCCATCCCAAATCCCTGGTAGTTCCTTCTCGTTGACATTCACATTTAACATTACAGTTTATGGAATAGTAATCGTCTTTACAATTACACACTTTTAAATATTGGCTGTACATTTATTCTTGAATTAGCATGATGTTCCAGGCATTTTGTTGAGTGCAGTGTATGAACAATTTCAAATTAAGAAAACTATATACAAAGCTAATATTAATTTTTAAAATCACTTCGTGTCTCTCTTAGGTTTGCTGGATTCTGATTACTATCTATCTCTCTTGATCTCTCCATCTCTATCTCATTCTTTGTGGTCCTAAAAGAAACAGTATCCTTTCTGCGTGGCTTTCTGGCCATAAGAACATGGTTTAGAATGTTTCTTCAGTAGTCCATTACCATATAACTCAAACAGATCGTTCTTTTCCAACTTGAAAGTCTTAATAGTATTTTTGTGAAGGATCAACCTAAGACAACTTCAAATAAATATTTTCCAAATGAAACTGTTTCAGTGAAATTCATTCTCTATGTTGGCTCATCCTCTGTCTCTCCCTCTCTCTTTTATTTGTCACACTTTACTCATCTCCTTTTCTCTAATTATGCTGGCAACTCTTTGGAATCATAAAGTTAGGTTTTAGACTTGGCATGAACCTGAGGTCCACAAAGGCTCTAATTGCTCAAATCAAAGAGAAAGTTGAGGAAATATCCTCGTGTTACGGAAAAATCAAGATGCCTTTATTAAAGGAGCAACTATCCTCTTGTCTTGGGATTTGCAGTTTCTTGTCTTATTCATCATCTTTCTGTCCATGGTGCCTGGCACACAGGAGAAGGTGAATGAGTATTGAAATTGCCATGAATTTGCGTGTCATATTTGAAGATATTTCTAACACAAGATGAGTTAACCTTCATCTTCCCAAACACAGATGTGCTAATTACACATTCTCATCATGAAGAGGAGTTTGAATGTTTTAGAACTACATCTCGATAATTCTCTCTTCATCGAGCTTCTGTTGATCTACGGGGAAGAATCAGGACCCTATTTTTCTGTTTCCCCTTAGACCATTTCTAGGTGATTAGCATTAGCATTAATATTCTCATGACTTTTATATTAAAAGATGCAAGCTCATTTGCAGTGAGACTCTTTTGGAGAATTCCTGATGGTCAGCTACACATGGGAATTTGACAAGCCATTGTGGTAGTAGAAGTTTAAGAAATACTATGCTAAAAGCATAAGATATATCACAAAATCATACCTATAAAAACGTACTCAAAAAGGGAAATAGAAATTCTCCATGTTGACACACCTTCTCACTATGTTTTCACCAAGGTCTTTTATCATCTCTCTCACCAAATCCAATTTATCCCTGTGGGGGTTTTTTGTTTTGTTTTGTTTTCAGTCACTGATGAGTATAATATCAGCTATTTGGCTGTCCACTTGAATTACCCAGTTTAGTATTGAACCAAATTTGTTTCTGACCACTGGGCACAGCAAGCATTCTAAAAGAAGGACTTACAACAGATTGAATCAAAACTGTGGGAAAGGGTGGTGGAATTATCTAGCCATGTTGATCAATGGGAATAGATGTAAAATAGAAATGGGACTACTCTACTTTCAACTTGTGGCTTGAGAAAAATAATTCTGGTCTTTCTATGTGTAATTGGAAAAGTCTTAGAATATGGACATGCATTTCTTGCCTCATTTCCTTTCATGGTAAAATTTTCATGTTTTTTTCCAGCAAAACAGGTTCATAAAGACAAAAGCTCACTATTTTAGGCTGAACCTCAAAAAAGGATCTGGACCTCAGTTGAGTCTAAGTGTTCCAGGGCTCTGCTGTGTTTGGCTAGAAAACTTATTTGATCATTTTACTTAAAGGTGATACAGTCCTTGAAACTTCACTGTCACAAATTCAAGTTTGCAAAAGACTAGCCAGTAGAAAAAGAGCAAACTTACTAAGGATATATGGACACTTGTACTTGTTGGCTGGTCAAAAGTTTTTTTCTCAGTATAATAAACCATTTAGGGAATGCTGTAATTGTTTCGATGACCCTTACAGATTATAAAATCAAAAGAGTGCACATTAATCCTAATGACTATCACCAGATAATTATCACTTGAAATTCCAATCAAGTGGAGAGGAGTCTTGAACTGGTTGGTGGAAATCTCCCTTCTCATGTGATGTTATGGCCTCCCTTCTTACTACTCATGTTGATGATCACCATTTACACGTAAAATAAATCGTAGAACTGTCAATAAGGTTCAAAATAGACAAACATAACTAAAAATGGTAAAACTCTAAAGAACAAACCAGTCACCAGCAAACCAAAGCATTTCACCGGCAGGCACAGATGTATATCCTGGTCCTTTTCAATTGTCTGTTTGTTTTGATTTTAGCAAGTGGCAGTTTACTAGCAAAGATTCAAATGCAGGGTAGAATTGGATAAGATTATTTGTAATATTGCTTCCAGAATTAGCAGTTTAGGATTTCACAAATATAGGATGAAAAGTACCAAATAACTTTGCTGTTTTGTATCCTTTCTGAATTTTGGAAAAGGAGACTTTCTTTTTTTCTTTCTTTTTAAATCAGCAAAAACTAATCAAAGTCCTCTTATAGAGAGCCCTGTACTCAAACTGAGTGATACAAAAGACATAACTTCTTACCTTAAGCAGCTTGCAATCCTACTAGGTAGAAAGCACCTAGAAATAAAAGGAAAGCTTAGAATTGTCAGTTCTAAGGGCCCCAGAAGTGATACAAATGATATACTCTTAGAACTTCAGGAGAGATTAGGGCTCTCTTCTGTGTGGCCTGGAACAATCACAGAAGTTTTTGGAAGAAATGTGTTTTGAGAATGATTCTGAAAGAAAGTGAGCGACAGAAAAACTAACAAAGGCAAAAAATCTCAGCGAACTCTGTATCTTTGTTTCCAATCTCAGGACCATGGGAAAACACACATTTTAGATAGAGAAAATGGACCCACTGAAGATTGGCCCTGGATGTCATAGGAATGATCTATGAGCAAAAAGAAGATTAATATTCATTGCATGTTTCTTCTCTGGCTTGACTTAATCACTCACTTGATGATCCAAATCAAACTGTGCATCCCAATGAATAATTATGTAGGTATAATATAAAATAATAGGGGCACTTTTATATTTGTGGGTGAGTAGAGACATGCTTTCCCATCTTACATAAATCTGTGGGAGGTATCTGCCAACACCTTTTAGAACTTTTCTGATGTAATGTTATTGAGCCCAAACGGGAGAGAAACATGTATAAAATACAGTAAGAAGTAATAACGTGGGTAAAACAAATTTCTTAATTTCCCATTTATCCAGTCCTAAAATCCTGTTCCTTTCCAATTTTCCCTGTCTCACTAAATGGCACAAACATCCCCTGAGTATCTCAAGTGTAAAACCTAGGTGTGATCTTGGATTTCTCTCTTTTTCTGATACCCACATCCTTTCTTTCCATCAGCAGGACCTGCCAACACGATTTTCAGCTCGGTTCCAATATAACGCCTTCTCCCTGCCTCTAGGGCTGCCTCTCTTCCTTGAGCCACTCTCCTCCCTTGTGAAGGCTGTTGCAATAGCTTCTAATTGGTATTTCTCTTTCCATTCTTCTCCCCCTAGAGTTAACTTTCAACACAGTGGTCAAGGTGATTTTTCAAAAGTGTAATTTAGATAGAGCTCTCCAATGGTTTCTCATCAGAAAAAAAAAAAAAAAAAGCCCAACTCCTTACCTTTGCCTACTTGAACCTGCATTATGAGATCTACCTACATTCTAACTTGATCTCCTACCACTCTTCCACTTATGCATCCTGTCCTAGTGATGCTGGCCTTCATGAAGTTTCTCTAAAATGCCATGATTCTTCTAACCTGGGATACTCTTCCACTCAACCTACATGTAACTTTCTTCTTCCTACATTCAGGTCATTACTAAAATATCACTTCCTCAGAAAAGACTTCCTCTGACCTTCCAACCACTACTTCCAAACTCACTCCTCTCTATTTCCTTACCCTGATTTTTTTGTGTGTGTGTCATAGTACTTGTTGATACCTGAGCTTATATATTTATCTATTTGTTTACTGTCTCTTTCCCTAATGTAAGTCCCTTAAGAGCAAATATTACTTCTCTTGCTCATCTCTAGCATCTAGGAAAATGTAGGGCACATAAGAATTATTCTGTAAGTATTTGTTCAATAAATTTATGAAAGAAAGTAAAACATAGTTTGCAAGATTTCATCTAAAGGAGTGAGAAAATCTTGTGTAGCCGGGAAGACTATATTTAAGTTTGAACACATGCTTACCATCTGGCTTTGGGGAAATCACCAAACACCTGAATTTTCTTTTGTGAAAATGAGAATCATGCTACCTATTAGGCTACTTTGTAGAGAGGATTAGAGATAATGAGCATGATGAATGTAAGAGTTGGCCAATAGATAATCACTGGTTAATAACAATAATAATAATAGACATAAGAGTAATAAAAAGTGCCCTGAATTTTAGGCCAGTTTTCTTCACCAAAAAACCATAAAGTGAAAATGCCTACCCTTCAATTCATTATCATGGACTTCTATTAGATTCTTGAATATACACCCTTGGGAAATAGAATAAGAACCATAGTTTAAATAGTTTAAACTCATATGGGGCAAAGCAATGAAAAATATACAAGAGAGGACAATCTTACATTGGAAAAGATATCGATCCAGTGACCTAATGTATCTTTTTATTATTTCTAGTTTGAGTGTGTATGTTTAATTCATAGAAGTCCTTACTGTTTCTTTGTTGGAATACACTTAGATGAAAATTGCACTCCTATCAACAAAATTGGATTTAAAGAAACACACCAAGGATTTCAGTATTGAAAAGTTTTTCTATATAATATATTAAAGTTTATCGACTAGATGAATCGTCCCTTGCACTTTCTGTGAATTATAAAAAGGTGCTCTTTCCTCTGTGCAGATGACACATGCATACTTGCAAGTGTAATTGGAGTCATACTTACCGTTTGGTAAGCAGAGTATGGGCTAGATTTCAGCTTCACTCGTCTCCTTGTGAACCTCTTAAAGGGCACCGCTCAAACAACCACATGCAGGGGTTCTGTAAATATTATATAATAAATACAGTGAGAGAGTAGAATTCTGAATAGAGTGAGCTGAAGATAGGTCATGGTTCCAGCTCAGTTATGCTTTCCTTTAGTGGGAAATTGGAACAGTATGCAGAATAAAGGAGACATACGGTTTCTACAACTATAATTATGTCATATTTAATTGTGGATCACTGATTATTATTAATCCAAACTCTAAAAAAGCACTATGACCCAAGTAGCATGCTTGTCACTATTTTAAGACTAAAAAGTATGTAGTTGAGTTTGTTGCGCTAAGAAGGATAGGATAGGAAAGGGAGGAGTTGATCGGAAACTGAGTTTGAGTAATCCTTGCTTCTGACAGAATGCCTTCAGTGTTCTCTTTAATTCTGTTGATCTTTTCTGAGCACCCACTTCTCTGGTGGCTGCATTAAGGCTGGTCCTTTAAATGACCGAGAGAACAAAAAATTTCAGCTGGAGGGAAGCAACATGAACAAAGGCAGGGATGGAAAAGTGTGAGCCCCTTAAGGGAACAGCAAGCAATCCACTTTGGTGGGAAGGTAGGGAACGTGTGTGGAAAGAAGGGGTTGAGTTGAGGTTTATAAGACTCAAAGGAGTCATGATGTATATACTAGATTTCAGAGGTGTTTTTTTGTTCTGTTTTCCTTTCTTTTTTAAAGTAATATAATTTCCTTTGAAAGCTTTTGAACATGACCAGGTCTATAATTTATAGTGAATGATTTGTCTTATATATGTAGAATGGGCTATTTGAGTCAGGGAAAATAAGGATGGTATTTAGGAGGATATTCTTACGTAGTACCCCAGAGAAGCAATAAGAACTTAACATAAGATAAAAGTGAAGATAATGGGGGTGCCTGGGTGGCTCAGGAGGTTAAACATCTGACTCTTGATTTTGGCTCAGGTCATGATCTCAGGGTCATGAGATAGAGCCCCGCATCTGGCTCTGCACTGGCCTTAGAGCCCACTTAAGATTCTCTCTCCCTCTCCCTCTCCCTCTGCCCCTCCCCCCCCTGCATGCTCTTTCTCTCTCTCTCTCTCTCAAAAAAAAAAAAAAAAAGTGAAGATAATGGAGACAAAGATTTGGCATGACTTATAAACTCAATGGAAGCAAAAATGAAGAAGGAAGGGTAAAAGAGGACTGACATTTTATACCTGAGTAAATGGTGTGATGAATAGATTAAGTAAAGTTAAAAGACATGGCTTAGAACGAAGGGAATTTTTTTTAAAAGATTTTATTTATTTATTTGACAGAGAAAAACACAGTGAGAGGGGGAACACAAGCAGGGGGAGTGGGAGAGGGAGAAGCAGGCTTCCCGCCTAGCAGGGAGCCCGATACGGGGTTTGATCCCAGGACCCCGGGATCATGACCTGAACTGAAGACAGATGCTTAATAACTGAGCCACCCAGGCACCCCAGAACCAAGGGAATTTATAAAATATTTTTTTCTTAAGAATAAAGGCAAGCTGGTATAGAATGTAAGCAAGTTTGAATTTAGATTTATGGTGAATTCTTAACTCCTTTATAACTCTTTAAGATGATATTAATTCTTGTTTATTCATTAAGCTCCAAGATATTTTATATAGCGATATATTTATTCATATATTCCTGTTTTATCTTACTTCATATAATTTAATCAGATTTGATTTGCAAATGTAAGCGAACTCATGCATTTAATCAAGAATAAGTAAAGGCATAACACTGAATTACATCCCCTTAGTGTTGATATTTGAATACCTGTCTCTTTCAGATATCTTGGAAATGTACTTCCCTTTTAACTCTGCCCTTGCAGGATGGTTTACTTTTTAACTTGGTATTTCGAGATAATTTTAGACTCACAGAAATGTTACAAGATAGTACACAGAGTGTCCATATATCCTTGGCCCCAAATCTCCTAATGTTAATATCTTATATAATTATAATACAATTATCAACACCGAGAAATTAACATTGGTATTGCTGATTGATTTAATGCTATTAGTCTCTCAATCATTTTTATTAAAAATATATAGAAAGAAAAATATAAACTTCTATTTATATGCTCTGAGTGTTATTTTAATCTTTTAGCCAATGAGAGCTAATATGATGACCTGCACTCTACACTGTTAACCAGTGATTATGAACACAACCTACTACAAATGATCTTAGCACTCTGTCATGGACTCCTTTTATGCTATTTATTTAGAGTTCCAACAAATAATTTTGACATTTTGACTGACATAAATGTTTGCAAATAATAAAAGTTTAACCAAAAAAACAAAACAAAACAAAACAAAACAAAACAAAACAAAACAAAACAGAGAAAGAAAGAAAGCAAAAGAAAAATTCAACAAACAAACACACTGAGAAAGTATTCCCTGATATAAAATGTCAAGTTTAGTTGTGGCTGGGAACACTATCAAGGAGATGGTTTGGACAGTGGAAACGGAGTAGTAGGCAATTAAGCATTGATGGAAATTCTTTGACATTATTAAAGGCATTATTCATATCCCTGGAGCCTACGAGGAGTGGCCAACAATCTGCAAGGAAAAGGAGATGAGATTTATGTTTGGTGAGGACTTTTATAAACCTCTAATAGAACCTTTCTGAGGTGCTGAGTTTTTGGCCTGGTGTCAATCCATCCCAGTCGGAATTCAGCCTTAGTTCACCACTGGCCCTCATCCACCCAGTTACTCAAGCCAAAAATCCACAATTCATACTTGACCTCTCTTCCTATAATCCTCAAAATCTGATTCATCAACAAGTGCTATTACTTTTACCTCATACATATATTTTTAAGCCATCTCATTCTGTTCATCTCAACTGCTATCACACCAGAGTGTGGCTCTCCCTTCTCCTACCAGAGAAGGTAGAGTAATATTGTAATAGTACCCCAACTGTTCTCTTGGACTTCATCCTTATCCTTCTCTAACCTCTTCCCCATAAAGAAGCCAGATTTATACTTTTAAATCACAAATCTTATCATGTCACTCCTCTTAAAACTTTACAAGGTCTTTCCATTGCACACAGATTGAAAACTTTCTTTAAAAAAAACAAAAGACCCCCAATACTTCTACACAATAGAAGATTATTCAATGCTGAAAAGAAATGAGCTATCAAGTCATGAAAAGACATGGAGGAAACTTGCATATAACTTACTAAGTGAAAGAAAACAATCTGAAAAGGCTGCATGCTGTATGATTCCAACCACTGTATGACATTCTGGAGAAGAAAAAACTATAGAGATAGTAAAAAGATCAGTGGTTTCTGGTGATTAGGGAGGAGGGAGGGATGAATAAGTAGAGCACAGAGGATGTTTAGGGCAGTGAAACTATTCTGTATGATACTATAATGGTGGATAACTGTCATTATATATTTGTCCAAAGCCATAGAATGCTCAACAGGAACAGTGAACCTGAATGGACTTTGGTTTATGATGATGTGTCAAGGTAGGTCCATCAGTTATAAAAAAAAGTACCACTCTGATGAGTAATGTTGATAATGAGGGAAGCTATGCATGTTTGGGCACAGGGGTATATGGGAAATCTCTGCACCTTACACTTAATTTTACTGTGAACCTAAAACTGCTCTAAAATACAGTCTAATTCAAAAAAATGGCCCAACCTTACATTAACTGGCTACTGCTTATCTCTCTAAATTCATCTCCCTTTTGCCCAGAGGGGATCTGCTGCAGTTAGGGTATCCATGGCCCAAGAAACTGAAAGGAGAACTCTGATACCTTCCCACCTCAGGCTTGATTTCCTCCTCTAGCATCTTCATAAAGGTAGTTTTTACTACATAGTATCAAAGCTATAGTAGAGATCAGTGAGGGTACCAAGAGATATTCATTTTACTGTTATTGTCTTAAGTGGGCTTCCCAAGGTCTAGGGTGGATAGTTGTCTAAAGCTCTTAGGGCACATTTGGATGCACATCAGAAACCCCTATTTGGAACATTCTACTCTACTTCCCATGCATCAGGTAATAGATTTTCCTCTCATAGCTGCGCCATCCTCAGTTCGCATTTTGAGGGATCTACTCCACTCGAACTCACTTATGGCATCCACTATCCTTCCAGGTGTTTCCTTGGGCAGTTTCTTTTCATAGTTGGAACTGAACTGCATTGGTCCACAGGCCGTACTCATTCATGCATTCTTTGTACAAACAAACTCTAGAAATTCAAGCAGATGTCAACATTGCAAGAAGTTCTCCTTTGATCTGACGTGAAAGCAGCTAGCTCATCAATGTGTGTCACTTATGTAGTCCAGGCAGGAGTATTTCCATTTTGTCTCCCAACTTCAGCTCTCCAAGAGTCTGAAACCCCATCGCTAAAATTGATGGGGGGACAGGTATAGTGCTCCCCAAAGCCATCTTTGGAAAATCCTCTCGTATCTCCTTATTCTGAGCCTTTTATAGTTTCAGTGAGTCGCCTACATTGAACCTGCTATTAGGAAGTCTGTCTTGAAACTCACTTTGTGATCTAATATCCCTTACATACTGTGTTACCCCAGTAAAACCTTTTAATGGTTGCATCGATATGTACATAAAATGGATAAGATCTTATATAAAGTGACAATTTTGACTATCTGGTTTTAAATTAGGTTTATCAAATTGAACACTTAAGAAACATTTCTGTATATAAAGATTAGTATAGATGTCCCATATCAAAAAACTTTTTAATGGAAACCAAAATATTGAATGCATTTATAAAAGCGCACTCTCAACGTTAAGTAAAAAATTCTATGTGTAAGTGTATTAAGCATTTGTTGAAAGCCTAATTTCATCTTATATCTGGTTAAACATAAATCTCCAGAAGGAATGATCTGTATATTATTCTTTTAAGAGGTGCAAGCTATTTGTTTGGGGAAAACTTCACTAATGAGAGGCCCCGATTAAAAATGTCAACTACAGTACTTTTATGGTAAGTTTAAAGCATGTTGCTCTTAGTCATGTATTTTAATATCTAGCATTTACAGTGCTGTAATGATTTGTCTTTAAGGGGTTGAAAAAGTACAAAGAAATGTGATTAGACATCTCAACAGAAACACCTTGTAATTTAGCTTAATAGTTGTGCTTTATTAATTTCCAAAGTTGTAGCCTTGGCCATAGCTTGTTAATAATGATTCCAACTGCTTATCCAATCTTTAGAGCTTTGCCCCTTTTGGTTTAGTGAACATATTTTATCTTCCCCAAATAGGTCTAATCAGTTAGCTTTTAAAAATTATGAAAAACTTAACGGATTTTTTAATTGACTATTACTCATTATTGTTCAGTAGAAAATAATATCATGTTTATTTGTAACAAAGTAGCAACCTATGTATGTGTGCTATTCAATTCATTCAGTTGTGAGTAAAATACCTGATTCTGTGTTTTTTAATGTGTAGTGTGATGCCCTTAAACTTCTCCATTAAGTACATAAGCACAGAAAAAATTAAATAAAATCTCATTGGTAAATTATTTTGCCATGTGAGTAGGCAAACTCAGGAGCTATAGCTGTTCTTGATAGAGAATGTTAAAATATATTTGTTTTCAGAATCATGTGCCTTACTTGATAACCGGAGTAACCCAAGTTAACACTGGCTTTTAGAAACTTGCTTGTTTCATTAGCTTCTGGGAACAAAATCCAAAAACAAATATCTCAAGTAAGCAGTTTTCAGTTAAGAAGAATAAGAAGGCCTCAATTATTCACCAAATAATGACACGGGGATTATTTTTTGACATTGTTAAGAACTACTGCTTGATACATTGGATTACAATTAATGGTCTCCAAATCTAGGAAAGTTAAAAAAAAATCATATCTCAATATCTCATTCCTGAGAGGCTCTGCCTCAGGAGGTATCCACTGCCCTGGGAATAAATTCAAACTCTTCCCTGTGGCCTTATAAGTCTGTGAGTGGTGAGTTTCTTGCTCTCCTACCCCAGCTAGCCTCAGTCACTCCTCCTCTGCTCTCTGGTCACGCTCTAGAAGTGATGATCTCCTCTTACTGCTTCTAATATACTGAGACTTTCTGCACTGGGTCCTCATACCAGCTATTCTTTATGGTAGAGAAACTATATATTGTTCTTCCCATGTCTGGGTCATTCTCATTTTTCAAACTTCATTTCACATATTGCCTCTGGAGACCTTTCCCCTTGACCTTTTCTGACTATCCTATCTATGTAGGAACTCTTTCTTCTTCTTCTAACTCTCCTTGTTCTCCATCATAACACAAAATCCTCTTTAAAAGTCCTTTAAAAAAGTGATTATTTTTCAAAAAACTTGTAATTACATACTTAGCACCTGGAATGGTGCTAAATAGATATGCAACCAATATTTGTTGAATGTATAAATGTCCTCAGAACCTGGGAAAGCACAAAGGCAGTAAAAAAAATATTAGTTGAATGAATGAATAGATTTAAGACCAAAGGACTACTTGACAGAATATACTGTGAGTTATTTTAGAAATGTCTTGAGAGCAGGCCTCTATTAAATGATTCACATCCCCAAAGAACAGTTGCCAATTTATTGCAAGTTTACATTGTTTATCATATTAAACTTTCAAACTGTATATACCTTTTTTTGTCTGATTCTATGAAAGAATTAATGGTCTTTAGAAATATATTCTGAAGTATATTGGGTTTTGATAGCAAAGATTATAATACTATAAATATCTCAATTGTATTTTTATTTTATTTTAAAATTTTTTTAAAGATTTATTTATTTATATTGGAGAGAGAGAGTGCATGTGAGTGGGGAAAGGGGCAGACAGAGAGGGAGAGGGAGAGAATCTCAAGCAGACTCCCCACTGAGCGCTGAGCCCAACACAGGGCTCAGTCTCACCACCCTGAGATCATGACCTGAGCCAAAATCAAGAGTCTGGCGCTTAACCGACTGAGCCACCCAGGCACCCCATCAATTGTATTTTTTAAATTATTAAGTAGAAATTGAGAAGTATGAGCCAGTGTACTGGGCTCCTAGCAATAGATTTGAACCTGAGATTTTGCTTTGAGAAATAATATTGACTAAGATATATTTTTTCCCCAAAACCACAATGACACATATTTTCTTTTATTAGAGAACAGCATAGCTGATAGATGGGGTTTCACCTACAGTCCAGATCAATAATGAAAGCATATAAAGTATTCATTGCTTACTAAGACATATTATAAGCACATTATAGCCATATTTAGTATGGGCCTATAATCTTGTGACATGTGAAATATTATATATAAAATTTTGACATTTAAAAAATATATTTTTATGGGCGCCTGGGTGGCTCAGTCGGTTAAGCGACTGCCTTCGGCTCAGGTCATGATCCTGGAGTCCCGGGATCGAGTCCCACATCGGGCTCCCTGCTCGGCAGGGAGTCTGCTTCTCCCTCTGACCCTCCCCCCTCTCATGTGCTCTCTCTCTCAAATAAATAAATAAAATCTTTAAAAAATATATATATATATTTTTTTTATGATTTCTTTTTGAGATTTAGTAATTTAAGCTCATTACTTTTACCAGAATGTAATGCATCCAATGGAAACCTGATGGTAATTTATATTGATTAGTTTTCTTCAAAATTCCCTTCAATATAGAAAGCATTATGTATTGTATCATTTGATAAATGAAAACTGAACTTCCATGAACAAATTTAAATGTAAAAAGAAAAAAATTACAGTTTATCCCTATTTGTTTTTCAAATGTTAAATAAAAACAAAATAAGGAAATATAGCTAATGATTCTGATCTTCCTTTAGGAGGTCCTGCATTCCAGACAAATTTGGATAGAATATGAAGGATGAACCCATTTCTGAATTTTCGGGAAGTTAATCTCTCATTTAGAAGGAAAAATGATGGAGTTGAATGCAAAACTTAAAATAGGGGCACCTGTGTGGCTCAGTTGGTTAAGCGTCTGACTCTTGATTTAGGCTTAGGTAATGATCTCAAGGTTGTGAGATCAAGCCCCGAGTCAGGCTCTGCACTGGGCATGGAGCCTACTTAAAATTTAGTCTCTCTTTCTCTCTCTCTTAAAACAAAAACAAAAACAAAAAAACCCCAAAAAACTTAAAATACCACAATACCATGTCGGGAATGCAAGTTTAAAAGCTATAGTTTTTAGGAACTCCCTGGGTATCTTTAGAAACATTTAAAAAGAACATGACAGTTAAAATAAAAACTAATAAACATATACAAATCAGCACATGAGGTTTTTTAGTTCACTTGCCTGTGCTTAAAATTGAAAGTGATATCCATCTTCCTTTTAAGTTTTGGCCTCCCTACTTGAAATGACTATTCTGCTTTTTTAAGTGATTGTATTACGAATGACCCAAGCTAACCTTTACTCTGAAATGCCTCTGTCTGTCATAGTCCATCCTGGTGTCTTCTGAGTTGCTGTCAGAGGCTTGGCCTGCCTGTCTTTGACCTCTGCATCCCAAATTTACTCTACGTTTACTGGGGCCCAGAGCATGATTTGTGCAAATCATCTGTGAGTGTCGTGCTTGCTCAGTCTGAACAGGGTAGCCTGGCAGGTAGACCAGAGAGCAGGGAAATGGGGTTAGATGCTCTCAGTGGTGGAAGGCATTGGAAACAGGAAAACAAAACTGTACAGTAGTCTGAAGGCCACTAAAGGCCATCAGAAATTGAGTAATGGAAGTAAAGAAGAGTGTCTTCTAGGCAGTGACAGTATGTTTGGAGACTCTGACATTGGGTTCATTGGCCTATGCTTATTTTTGCAGGGAATATAGCACTAAACACACCCCTTTCTGTTCAGAAACATTTAAGGCCCCTTAGAACATATGGGAGTACCCTCATATCTCATCTCAAAGCTTACTTATAGGCTGTGTTTGAGGAGAGCTCAGTCCTAGGAACTACTTCTTGTCACTAGAAGGGGAATTCACTAACAACAGTTACAATATTGAATGGTGACAGAGAAGCATGTCCTCAGTTTTGCAGAAAGAATGAAATATTGACACTAAATTTGAAATCTATTTTTCCTTTTTTTTTAAAGATTTTATTTATTTATTTGAGAGAGAATGAGATAGAGAGAGAGCACATGAGGGGGGGAGGGTCAGAGGGAGAAGCAGACTCCCCGCCGAGCAGGGAGCCCGATGCGGGACTCGAACCAGGGACTCCAGGATCATGACCTGAGCCGAAGGCAGTCACCCAACCAACTGAGCCACACGGGCGCCCAAAATCTATTTTTCTAAGTGGAGAAAACTTTTCCAAACTCCAAAATTTCAAGATCATGCCATTTGCATAAATGACATAGTCTTTTTTAGTGAAACAATCAAGAGGGATTTGATTTAAATTTGAATTATCCCTCTTATATGGAAGGGACAGAATGCATTTGACTAGCACACGTATTTTAAAGATTATATCGGAGATAATTGTAAGTTGTGCTCTTCTTGAGGATATCCATTTACTGTATGTTTGCGGAAATCAGAAGACTATGTAAATTGAAATGCTTAAACCTGATGCGAAAAAGGAAAATATCCTCATTTATAAAATCAAGAGAAAATAATTCATTCAACTACCATTAATGTTGGTGCACAGTGGTTTAGCTTGTGCTTTCAAGTAATTTATAAACATGAAGATGATCTTAGTCTTGATATTTAAAAGTAATTGAAGCGATGATTCTATTATGGGTAAATGGAGTACACAGTGGATGTATTTCTTTTGTTTACTGAGCTGTGCTTTGTGCAAGAAAACTCCTAGAAGCAGAGATCTTGATAATTTTGAGGCCAGAAAAGATCGATTAGAAAAAAAGTCATTTATTGAGACATGAGAGGATGGTGACATTTGAAATAAGGATTTCCTATGTTAATTTCAAGGCAGAATTTTTGGTATGTGCAGTTTTTTTCTCGAAATATCAAAATGGCTCTATAATAATGTTTTGTTCACATTAGAGACAATGTGGACAGAATCTTTCCTTGTGAGGTTTTTACTGTTTAAAAAAAATGATTTTTTTTTTTTTAATGCAACTTTGACAAAAACAGTCCTCTTATCTTTGGTTAGATTCTACACTGCAAAACCAGTTTAGGTATGTTTGGTTTAAATGACCATGTACACTAATTAGAAAGAAAACAGTTCGCCAGGAGCTATATCAAATACAGCCCTGCAAATGGTATGAGCTTTTCCCAAGGATCCATATTGTCCTTGGACTTGGCTGTTGTATTATACTTTAAATGGAATTGATTGTGTGGTTGTAATGAAAGTAACAGATTGATTTCTATCCAGTGTTACAAAGAGTAAATAGAAAAATGTTCCTGCCTTGACCTGCATTCATAACCAATGGGATTTGCTGGCTTTAGACCCAATCCTTAATAAGAGATAAGATGCAAATGTAATAAAACCGGCTTCTAAGTTTAAGGATCTTTTCAATGCTCATCAAAGATGTTTCTTGCTGCATTTAGATGTGTTTGTATTGATTAGATCACAATCACATAGGAAATGTTACTTTCTTTAAACGCTATTCATAACTTATCATGTAATTAGCATTCATATGTGGCTTTATAAACATATTAAGATTATTGAAGTGGGGGTTATGACACAGTGGTATACATTTTAATTGTCCTTAAAACTGAATTGCCTTTTTTAGTTATTTAAGTAAATGATGATTGTTTAAGTCCGGATCTATTTGACTATTTTTGGTTAACAAACAGTTTTGGCTGTGGAGTAAATTTTTAAAGGTGTAACATTAGTATAAGGTAGTAGTATTTCTTCTGAAGGACTGTTTCTGTTGCATATTCATTCAGAATTATCCTTGTGTTATTTATTAAGATATGAAATACTTGTTTCCAATAGTGAACTGTTAGCTTTTTTCCTCCATTGTGATCATGTAGAAGATAGTCATGCATGAGTACTATAATTAGATTTTCTTTTACTCTAGTATTCAGGATTTTATGAGCATTTTCCCCTATTCACCCTTCAGTAAATAAAACTCAGGCCGACAAAACAAGGAATCTAAATATGAAATACAGTTGGTAACTTACTTTGCTATAAATGAAGGAACGCAAAAAAAAAAAAAATCTAACAATTCATTTGTAAGCAACAGTTTCTTCACACATTATGTGACTTTTTTGGGATTTGTTTTATGTTTTGGGTAAAACAGTTCAGTATAATGATGCCTAGATGAGACAAAACAAAACATAACAAAATTTAAAAAAAACAAGAACTAACACATTTGACTGCCTATGTTTCTCAGTTGTAGCTTCCAAGAGCGCTCTATTCTTCCAGCCGACTTGATACCCTGCAGGTTCTGGTAGACAATTCACAGGAAAGGCTTAGACATCGAGCTTGCATGCTTCTTGACTCCATTTTAAACCTTTTGTTCACACCAGGGTGGCATTTTTTCACACCGCATGTGGCAGTTTTGACTCCTATCCAACTTGTCTTATAAAATCAAAGTCTGTGATTTTTTACATTCACAGGGCTGCTTCCCGAACTGCTACTGCTGTTTGTGTCTTTCCTAGTGATTGGTGCAGAAGTTTATAGCAAAATGTGTTTTAGGGAGGGGGAGGAAGATGAAAGCGATATGAAAAACGTTCTGCCCTGAAACACAGGAAATACATTTTAAATAAGACGGATTGACTCTGTAAAGACCGTACATGAAAATCCAATATACTTACCCCTATGTTTGTTATTTTTTTGTGACACTGTGCTGAATACACAGCTTAATTAAAAAAAAATATATAACGATATCACTTTCAAGTTGAATGATGTTATTAAAAAAAAAAAAAAAGCCTGTCATGTAATTGCAAAAGAAAATCTCATCCTCAGACTAATAGAATTATTTTCCTATAAAAATATATAATATTCAGGTAGTGCAAATGAATTTTGCTTTTAGATATGATCATGCAACATACCCCATTTTATTTTCAGTTCAACCATGCATAAAATAAAACCTATTATTTGAAAAATTTCTACTGTGGACATTTAAATAATTTCTGTATCAACTTCTTCATTCTTAAAGTTTTCTTCTTTCCCCTATGTTTAATTAAAAATATCACTTTAATCCTCATTAATTTCATTCATATGTTGTAATAATAAATCACACAGGTTATTTCAAATAAGTGATATAAAGCAATAATTATGAAACAAGAACAGAAGTGGAAAATTTTATCAAATGCAAAAGGTCTGTGCATTGGCATGTTTCTACAGAGTAAATATGAGCAATGATATAAAAACTACAAATGGAAAATCTCTGTAGATGATCTGGCAATAATAAATGTATACATATTTTTATATTTTCACTTTAAAATTCTTATATTGTTTAAAGATTATCTCTTATTTGTATTAACAAAAACATGTAAAAGAACATTTTAAAGTATTCCCTACTAAGTGATTTATTTCAGCATTTTTTTTTAGGGGGTATAGGGAAAGATTTCTATTTCAATCAACAGATAATAATTATATGATTTCTTATATTTTCTGAAGTTTTAGAATAGTTGATTTGTTATTTTTAGATTACTGGGTTTTTTTGAACAGTAACCATTCAATCACAGCATAAAGAGAAATGAAAACTCGGTTAATAGAAGCAAATGTTTAATGTAGTAATAAGTGTTTGTTAACAGTGTTAACCAATTTAAGATGAAAGAATCTGATTGCATATTTTATAAAATTTTTAGCTACAAAGCCAACTTAAATAAGCAAAATCATTTTAGTTAATATAAGTCTTATATTTGATATATAGAAAAGAACCATATTATTGTGCTTTAAATATATATATGAAAGAAAAAGTGTAGATTATGATTTTTTATGCCTTCTTCCACAAAATACCTACATAAATTCATTGTATCTGAATTATTCATTACAATATTTGAAATATGAAATGAATCCATTATATTGAGAAAGACCTCAATTTAGAATTTGGATTTTTTTCACTTTCTGGAATAACAAACCATGATTGACAAGAACATAGCAGAAAAATAGCACTTTGTTGTAAGTTCTGTAACAGTAGATGTACTAGCAGACAGAGAACAACCGCTCGCTTACTTTTCCTTTTGCAAATAGAACACTACTTCAACTACAACTCCTATGAAGTATTTGAAAATAAAGCAAGAGACATTTTTTCTCAGGAATAACAAAATCAAAATGGTTAATGTAAACAAAACTCCATTTAAAACAAATGAAATGCAATAGATTTTATAGTCTGGAATTTTCTTATGATGTATAGATGTTTATCAAGTACAATTTTTTGCCCATCTTTGAGTTAATTTAAAATCTGACTTCATTAGAAAGAGAAAGAAAAAATTATTTATATGTGAATACAAAAATTCCATAAAGATCAAATAAAAGCCCTGTCATGTAAAACAAAACAAACAATTGAAAGCAAGTAAAATATCCAAATAAACACATACCTACCTAATTGAAGGTTAGTATTAAGCCCTCATATAAAACTAAACAGCATCTGGAAATCTAGCAAACCATTTGAGATTAAGAATATGAAAGACAAAAAAAAAAATCATTATCTAAAGAAATGTAAGTTAAGTTTATGAAATAAAATTTACCTACTTTTGCAGCTCATATGTTTGTTGAAAAAAAGTATGACTTTATTTCATGTGCATGCCAAAGAATGTAGAAATATATTTAACCCATCATTTTTCATTCTCTAGTATAGAAAACCCCAACTTTTATTGCTTTAAGTTTCTTATTTCCTACCCTCCCCACCTACTCCCTCTGCTTCTTCAGACTGTCTTCTGTCCAGCATCTCTTCTATTTGAGGTGAGCCAAATAAGACCCCCAAACAGACACACAAAATAACCACCACCCAGCTGAAGAGAAACAGGTTTTCTGCCTTTGGCCTGTCCTTATATGTTAATAAAATCAGCTCCTGCATTCTGCCACCAAATTCAGCTTGGAAGTAATCCTCTTCTTAAGGCTGGATAAAAAGAGTACTCATTGTGAATTATGTTTCATCTGTCACAATAACCTTCTTTATTCTGTCATGGACCTCCCCTTTGCCTGTGGCAATTAGAGAAAATAGGTATGCCTTGAAGTATGACATAGTGGTTTTTTTAAAACAAAACAAAACAAAACTGATGACACACAGACAATGCTTGCTAAGCAGGATACTGAAGATCAGCTTATGAGGCATTTTGAAGTGGCTCTGAATTTTTTTTAAGTAAAAGAATACATTTTAAGAATGAGCAGGTGGTATAGTTGCCATTGGTTATTGTTAACATCAGTTACTGAGGACAAGCAGTGAATTGTATTAAAAATGAAATGTAAACAATGTATTTTCATATTGCATACTTTCTAATTAAATCATGTCATAAGATACATATCATAAATATATGGTATTTGTTTAACATACCAAATCACAGTAGTAAATTTATATGCCTTAAAGTATATTTCAATACTCCCGACTAACATTTTTACAAATTTTTAAAAGGGGAAAAACAAAGAAAATTTTTCCCATTCACAGAGTTTATCAAACATTTTGTTTAACTTAAAATCAATGTGATTATTTGATTTACTTACTCTTACAAATCACTGAAATTACCTTGAGGCAGTTCAAGTTCACCTTTCTGGAATTAAATCTGTTAAATGATAGACATCATCTAATCATCGTCTTGAAAAGATATCTCAACTTTTTGGCTTAACAGGGTACATTGATACCACGTGTATTCACGAATAAGTTAAGCTAGAAGAGCTTAAAAAGCTACAAAAGAAAAAGAAAAAAAACAAACCATAGTTGGCAGAAAAGAAAGTACTCCTTCTAATAGCAAAAGAAAGTCACTGCTGATGAATTAACTCAAATAGTCATCATAACAGTTGGATAAGATAACAGCATATAAATAATTTAAGCTAACAGGAAATTCATAAAGTCTGAAGAAAAAATTCTTGAGACTAAAGGAAAACCTTTTGGCCCACAGCACAGGTTGGGCACAAAAGTGCTTGCTAAGCTATCTATTTCACACATGCAACGACAGAAGGTTCGATATTCATTCGATCGATGAGTGAAAAGGCACAATGGCAAAATCAGACAGACTTCTTTTCAAATACAGATCTCCAATGTCCTCTACAGTCTACAGATGCACGGCTGGTGGCGTGGCTCAGACGGAGCAAGGGTTACATCAAGACTGTTCTCTGGACCGTGCAAACAGTCTAGATCAATGACCTGCAGCATCATGCCCTTTGAAGAAGAGGCAAATTCGGTCACGATGAAGAAAAATCAAGGCGTACCCCTTTTAACAATAGGGAGCAGCTCGAGGCTGCAAAGAGGTAAGCAGGGGTAAGAAGAAACCGGCATCTGCTTCCATGGTTACAGGCCAACTATGAGAACCTTGCTTTTCAAGGGAGTCTGTTCTCAGGCTCCCTCACGGGGTATGCCATGCATTATAAGCAAAGGCAGGTTGAGCTGAAATCCACATAGTTATTTCAGAGTAAAATGATACGGAGCACATAGTGGCAGAAAAAAAAGTCACATGACTGTTAAGAACCTGACTTGGGCTATTTCAGAATAGAATTCTTTCCCCCCTCTATGCCAGTTTAAATAAAGACAGTGAATTTGTGTAAAACAAACAGCGATGAGAAACATGATTTTCATTTCTCAGGCTCTTGTGTGAGAAGAGGTCAAGGGTCAAGATAATACCCACCTCCCCATGGCAGGACCACGTACAGTACAGTCCTGTTTCTATAGCTTTATTATGGATATCATTTAGAAATAGTTCCCATTTTTTTTTTTGCTGGACTATGACACTGAATATATGTTCTTGTGAATCTCTCTCTCTGACCTGATTCTCTTTGATTTCCTGCCCTGGATTTTCCCATGTTTATGTTTATTTCTGTGTTTAGATCTCATGAGGAAGGGTAGGAGATTTGGTGAGAAACTTCTTTGGTGTCGTGTTACTGTTCTAAGCAAGTGTGGGGTTTCCTCTGTCTTTTGTAATAGTCAAAATTCAATCTATGTCAAAACCATTGGCCTCCAACAATAGTTCTGTTTCTAATTCATGCATTTATATTTTATTTGTTGCTTGGCTACTTCAATGAATCTGTAGACTCAAATAAAAAAGTTTTTTTTTTTCCCTTTCTGCGAGATATTTAGTTGTTAAGTTGGCTCTTGTAATGTGACATACTAGCAGCTGATGCTACTTGAATAAAAATTTGAACAAATCTAAAATGTAGCATATTCTGTATTATTGAGGATAGTTCTATAATAACCACACAAAATGCAGATACGTGAATAATTAACATAGATAAGACATCCCCCTAACAATGTACCGTAACTAAATATTGGAAGAACTCACATTTGTTACCTTCCAGTGACGTACAGTTAACTATAGATCTTTGCAATCTATCCTTTGAGAAATTTTTGTTTGCAAATTGTTAAAATTAGAGGATGAAAGAGGAAGGAATGCTCTAAAGGGCAAGGCATAAAACAACTTTCATTAAATTTATTATTCAGAAGCTTTGTATAGTACTATAAATGAGCACTGTATGGTCTGGTGGTATGGAGATACTCATTTTAAATACTTACCTTGAAGGGAAATTATCTTGTAGCTTTACAAAGACAATTAAGTGTTGGTGGCCATGAATAGCCACAATTTTATACTCTTAATTAAGAAATCAGAGGGTAATTTTCTGGCGTGTTCCTCCATACTGATCCCGTGTTTTGAGCTAGGTTCATGGCTAAACATATGCATGCGGTTTTATTTCTTTCGATGTGTTGAGATACATTAATTTCTATGCTTGGATGGTGAGAAAAGCGCATGGGGTAAAAAAATGAACTACTGTGGTATCACTATTTTACTATAGTAATTCACACACTGTTATAAGTAATGAACGTATTATCTAAAAGGATGTTATAGTTGTTTTTTTTTTTTTTAATAATTTACTCACTGCTAAGATAATTCAACATCAGAGTTTCTTTGATATACCAACAGATCATACTGGCTGGCAAAGGTCAAGTGCCAGTTATTTCTTCAGTGGAAAAATCTACCTGTCAATTCTCCAAAGGAAAGCAAAACAAAAGCAAATGCACTAAGGTTTACATATTGCATGATAACTCAAATTGTAGTTAAAAAAAAATGAGACTTTGCATGAAATCTGTTGCAAAATAGCTGGGTTTTTTTTTTCAGTTAACATTTAGCCATTAATCTTGCTCTTTTGTTTTTCAAAACATACTCAGTTTTATGAATATTTATGTGTGAACATAAATTACTCTAACTTGCTAAATGTGGATATATGTAAACACTTGGAGACATTGTCATGGAATCAGATTGATAGTTATTAAAACACTATTATTTTAACACATTAATATGCAGATAGGACACTTCATACTGAGTATTTAGGGGAGAAATGACAGCTTCTTTTCTTAAAAAAGATTCTCTATATCTGAAGTACTCAATAGCTCAGTAATATGTCCATACTACATGGAGTTTGCAACAAAAACTCTGCTCATTTATCAAGATGTGTTGGACTTAAATATTCCTTAGAATTAAATTTTAGAACAATTAGTGTATTTTGCCTTTCTTACTGCAAAATCAAAAAAAGAAAAACTAAATTTGCCTTACCTAATGGAGCATTTAAAATAAAAAGACTGAAATTTTCCAGTGCTTTAGTGTCTCATAGTGCTTTGAATATAGTAGATGCTCAATAAAATGTCTAACAAATGAATAAACCTGCAATTGCACTAATGAAACAATTATCTAAACATAATCTGGTCTCATAAAAGACAGGACAGAATCTCCTCTACTTACTCATGGATCTTTTTTTTACCTTTTTGTTTTGATCTTTCTACACAAATAAGTACCTTTTATCAGTAAACTGTGATTCCTGAATGCCTGCTATGTGTCCAATGAGACTAGAAGTGAATAACCAGAGCCACAGTTCCCAAATGAGATTCTAAAAAACACTATTATTCTAAAAGATGTTACTTTGGTGTTCTGGGACCAAAAACAAAACAAAACAAAAACAAAAACAAAAACAAAAACAAAAACAAAAGCCCTGGAGTCAAATCCGTATGAGAGAGATGCTATATTAAACAATGTTAAGTGGATTGTTCATATGCAATACTTTCTGGGGCAATCAAAAATTAATGTATATAGTGTATCCCTAAGAGGGGCATATTTTCCAAAGTTACTTAATTTTTTCATGAATACTTATGAACTTATATGGATGTATGCATTTAATCAACTTCCCCATAAAATATTTATTAATTTAATACGGCCTAATTTCAATGATGTGCTGAAGCTAGCTTAGCTAAAACCATCTTGGATGAGCTCATTGTAATGATTCCTTTCTAAATTCCATCTTAAAGAGATATCCTTCTCTTGGCTTGAAATTGGATATAGCAGAAGTATTTGCACCGTAGAAATCGGCCAATACTGCAAATTAGGGCCTTTTTAATCTTTTTTTTAGAAGCTGTTGTTAAGCATCCACCAGCACACTATTGCCTAATTTCCTCTCTGAATCCGTCTTTGTAGGTAAATTATAACCAGTAACAGGTCAATAAGTTTAGAAGTTTTCTATTCATCAACCTGTTTAAAATACAAAACTATTTAAATTAATTATGTAGATTAGACACAAAAGAGAGGGAGAGCTGTGTAAAATATTAGACATTGTAAATTTTCCTTAAATATTTAGCTTTTATATCAGGAATTCAGATAATTTATCTTTCTGACTTTTCTAATTTACCTGAATAAATATCTCTGTTTATTCCTTTATCTCTTTTCTAACAAAGTATTTATATACACTGGTATATAACTGTCAGTTAATTTTTAAGTGAGTGACAATAGGGTCTGAAAATTTCCGGACATCCTTTAAATGGGTCTCTAACTTCGACTCACTTCATTATCAGTGAATTTTTATAAAAAATTGGGTGGGTTACAGGTAAAATCTCTAAATATGGGTGGATTATAAGTATAAATATTTGGTGAAATCATGAATTAGTTATTTTATAAATAAATTTATTTTATTTACAAAAATAAAATGAGATATGCTGATAAAAATTATTTTATTTATAAAATTTATTTATAAATACTTATATAAATGTACATTCATATATTAAAATATATTTATGTATAAATATATGTTCAAAATATCTAAAATATATTTTATATTTATATAAATATATAATAAATTCATATATATTTATATTATATAATAAATCCATATAAATATATATTTATATGAATAAATTATTTATAGTAATCCATGAATGGATTATTTTTTGGCCTTTTTGCTTGAAGAAATGAGTTCTACGGTGATATATTTTCAAGTCTCTCTGGGATCTACTTTGTGAAATAGATGGGATGACTTATATTATGGTTCTAATTATATTATGGTTCTAATTTACCTTCTCAATCACATGCACCCCAAACACTAGGCACTTCAGCGTATATGGCCCTCAGATTAGTTCATTAATCTGAGTGCCTATTTTTGGTCCAAGTATTGTGTCCAAAGATACTTTTAGGATCCAGACATGGTTAATACATGATCTCTGTCTTTCTGGAGCCCATAGTCAAGTGCGAGAAGAAGGCCGCTTAAATGTGCAGCGATCATGAGAGAAAACCATTTTAATATAACTTTATCTCCTTTAAATCTAATATACACCTATATTACAAATGCCAAGAATTCTCCAAGTTTAATCTCTTATACTTTCTATTTTCAACTCCCAGCACAATATAGGTGTTGGTGCATCACAGAGAGCTCCGTATCTATAAATACAATTATGAACAATATGGTCAAGATGGTAAGGACATGATTCTCAATATAGACCTAAGTAAAGAGTTAGCAAAGACAGATAAAGTATAGAAACTAGCTGTGCATCCTATTTATGAATGCAAGGAAGCAGTTCACATAATATCAGGATTCTCAAAGGATACTTCAGCATGTCATATGATAAACATAATCAGTTCTAAACCCAATGTAAATTGCCACAGGCATTCAATGTAGACAGTATTGTGTTGTGTATATGTATGACACACATGTTTGTGTCCTCCTTGAGTAAGATGTTTCTGATAGTTGGAAAAAATTATTTGAACATAACTAATATTATACTTCTGAGAACTCTAAAGCCAATCAAAAGTTGTTGGAGGTTTTACTTTCTCATCATAACAACCATCTTGAATATGATACATAATTTTAGCACTGGAAAATTCTTTTCCCAAGTCACATAATTTGGAACTCTTCTTTCTTTCAAATAGTACTTCACAACTTGAAAATAACATTAAGGCAAGATACTTCCACGTGAAGGGTTTTGACTATTTGATGTAAGATCTTTAATGAAAATATATATGCAGAAATCTTCACACTGGAAAACTCTAGTGACTGAATATGAAACTTAGCTCTGAACTTTCAACCACTTTTTAAGAAATGCTTTGTCTGAACCTTAAAAAAAAATTCGAAGTAAAAACAATGTCTCACCCTTCTGAAAGGGGAAATGAACTTCCTCCTCCTGCTCATTCTTTTATCTAAAGCATGAGGTGTACATGTGTTTATAATAAGCTGTGTTTAGACTCCATTATTGCCTTGTTTTCCAAAAATTATTGTTTGTTATTACTAACAAAAGATCACCGAAAGCAATTTCCCTTAATTTGCATGTCACAATCTTGCTATTTTGGTTGAGCATCAAACCATTCTACTTAGCTATTTTCTTTGTGTATATTTGTGTATGAGTGTGTGTGTGTGTGTGTGCAAGAACCCTCTAATGTTAACATCTCTCAGTATTTTGTTTTTATAAATGGATGCCAACTATTGTGCTTGCTAGCAGATATATTGCTATATTTGTGTTCCCTTTTGTATTCTTTTTTTTCTCAAAGACATGATTGAATCCTTATATGTCCAACAAACTGTTCAGTTTTGCTTTAATTAAAAAGAGGCTCATTCCTTTAAATATTTCTTTTCTTTAAGGGATGTATCCATGGACCTAAACTATGTTCCTTTCTAATTTATATTTATTATCATGTATCTTACAAAAATCATATTATCATTTAATAATATTGAGTATTTTTCATATTTATAATAATATTCAATATTAATAATTAAAGGTAAAATAGCTATATGATGTTTCCTCTATTGTTATATGTATACACATAGCAATATAGGTGTGTGCATATGTACATATATATTTATGAAATATGTGTGATATCATATATGGTATCATATCATGGTGTATGTCATATACCATGCTGTATCTATCCATCTGTCTATGAAAGCAGACAGATTTGTATACAGTTTTGTATCAGGTAAACAGTTAACTTTGATACTTAAGGTCATCTAGAGATATTAATATTCATATCCTGATGCAGGCATCTGGGGTGGAGTCTGAGATTTTGCATTTCTGATGAGACCTCAGGAGAGACAAATGCTGCTGGTTTGTGGAGCATGGAATGTCAAAGAGTTAGAGAACCAAGAGGTTCAAGTTTTGACTTTGCCCTCAATTCTGATCTTGACCTAGAGACTTTTTCCTCTCAACCTTGTTCCTTATTTAAAAATGGGTGGAATCATGTTTCTCCTGCCTCTTCATGGAATTTTTCTGTTGTTCAGATTAAATTAATTAGGAAAATGCTTCCTAACAAAAGAGCATGAGAAGAGGTAATACAGATAGGTATTTCCTCCTATCCTTTGAATAGTCTATTTGATGCCTTAATTTCTGTTGGTGTTTGCCCATTTAGCTTGAAATGATGGACCCAGTTTTAAGGTTATCTTTTAATAGTTCTTTGTCCTCATTTACCCTCTTTTTGTTCAGCCATTCATTTATTCATTCAACAGGTATTTATTGAGTAGCTTCTGTGCCCCATGCATTGTGCCAGTTCTGAATATATGATTGGCTTCTTGTACTTACTTCTACTTTTCTTCATTCTCTCAAATAATTTCTTCTATTGATTTCACTCTGTGCTCTGTACCTCTCATATCTTTCTTTCTGCCTTCAGTAGAGTGTTGGAGTCATTAATCTGAAGGCTACATTTTTAAAATCAGTTTTATCCAATTCTACAAGTATTCATTGGTTCCCCACTATTTGGAAGACTCCCTGCAAAAGGAATATAAAATTGAAGAAGCAAGAGAAAGGACAGTCCTTTTTTCACCTCAATGATATTCTATTTAAGGAATGGGATATCTCACAATTTCTCCAGTAACTGTAGTATAAGGCAGGATATGACTGGTGTCATCAGACTTTGAAGAATGCTTGAAGAATGAAAAACACAGCTGATTTGAGGCCTTTGCAAAGACTTCTTAAAGATGGCTAAACTGTGACAGAAAAAGATGAGAGGAAGGAAAGGGTGGATGTTGCAGGTGAAGCAAGTCATACCTTCTCCCCTCTTTGCTTTTCTTCATGGTGAGTGACTTGGGCAAGTGATCTGGCATGGGCAAAAAAGTTTTAAAATTTTTCTTAGGGTATGTGTGAGGAAAAGCTGGAAATTCCCGTCTGAGTCACCCTGTGATGGCCTTGGTTGCCAGCTCCAGGAGTTTGTACTCAGTAGAGGGGACATGAAGGAATCTTTGAAGGTTAATGTTACTGTTGGCCTTTTGGCCATGCATTTGAAGTCAACCTTTAATTCAAGTCAGCTGGAATTTAAACACAAACCCACTGTAAGAACTGAGTTCAGATAGTGTAGATTGGCGACCTCCAGGTAATCTTCTGCCAGTTTTTATCAAGGTGGCATAGCATACCGGGTACAGTATAATGGACTGTGTGAGGACACCTGGCTGCCAGGTAATCCTCGTTCAGTATCTTGCTAGTCTGTTGACCTTAGAGAAAGCATGAACCTCTGTGAGTCTTAGACACTTTTTCTTCATGATGGGAATAATAAACTCTGCCTATTTTCAAAGTCATTGTGAGAGATAAATATGGTAAATAAATCTGAAAATCATAAACCTTGAAAGTATAAAGATCTGTCCAAATATAAGTACTCCCCTTTGGGGCGCCTGGGTGGCCCAGTTGATTAAGTATAGAACTCTTGGTTTCTGCTCAGGCTGTGATCTCAGGGTCATGAGATCGAGCCCAGTGTCATGCTCCAGACTCATCACGGAGTCTACCTGAGATTCTCTATCCTTCTCCCTCCGCCCCTCCTGCTTGTGCTTTCTCTCTCTCTCTCTAAAATAAATAAACATATCTTTAAAAAAAGAATCCCCCCTTGATTTTTCTATTCCTCTCTGTCCCCCCTTCAGGGTGGGACATGAGAAGGGGTGATCTTTTCTGCCTCCTTTTCCTTCTCCTTTAAATGAAATACTATCTTTTTATTCCATCATTTTAGGAGTCAATGTGCACTTTTTGAGAACACATCCAACAACTCATTTCTTTTACCTGTTTCTTTTTAAAACCCTAAAATCATCCACAAAGCTGCTCCTACTCTTTTATGCTATAATGAATTTTTATGTGCAGGCTGTACTAATTATATTGTTATTCTAACTTTAGTTTAAATATCATCTCTTGAGATAGTCACCACCCACTGGCTACCGCACCCCCCATGGGATCACTCGCCACACTCCTTTATTTGCTTTATGGCACTTTTGATGACTAAAATTACCTTCTTCGTTTATTTGCTTATATGTTGTATGTCTCTTTAGTCAATACCATTTTATTAGTTCATTATGTGACAGACAGTGTCATTGGAACTGGGGATAGGAAAATAGGAACTGAACTGATGTGTGTGCCCTTAAGGAAACAGATAGTAATAAATATTGATGATAATATCTACCTATATGTATAAACATCAGGTGGTAAAAGGTGCTATAAAGAATAAAGCAAGCTGAAAGATTAAAGGGAGAAGGGGGTTATGCCATTTTAGATCAGATGTTCAGGGCAGGGGCCCCTGATTAGGTGCTATTTGTTCAAAGACCAGAAGGAAGTAAGGGAGAGACACATCTAAGGAAAAAGTATTTTGAGCAGAGGGAACTGAAAGTGGAAAGGCCTTGAAGTGGGGGCATACTTGGTATTTTTAAGGTCAAGTGAGGAGGAGCCCCGGGTGCCTGGAGGGCCATGAGCCAGGCAAGGGTAGGAGTCGGTGGGACCACAGAGCACAGGGTGGCCCTGAGCACTATCATGCAGACCTCAGAGTCTGTGTTAAGATCTGAGATTTTACTCTGAATGAAATGGCAAGTCTCTGGAAGGCTTTGGGCTGAGGAGTGATGTCATCAGATTCAGGTCACTCTTGCTGCCTTATGGTGAAGAAGATTAACTGGGAAGGGTGAAAGAAGGGAGAACCTGTGATATGCTAGAATTCACTCCCTCCAGCTCCCAAAAAGTCACTGTGCTTACCTCTTTGAGGACACATAGTCATGTCACTTTCAATTAGTCATGGTGGGAGTGTTTACACCATGAAATTCTGCAAAAGCTGTCAATTAGGGATTTCTTCTCTCTCTCTCTCTCTGCCCCTTCTTCATTTTGTCCTTGCTTACTTGCCTTCTTTCCTTCCTTCCTTCATCCCTCCTCCTCCTCTTCTTCCTTCCTTTGTTTTCTTTCTCTCCTTCCTTTTCTTTCTTTTATAACATTATCAATATTTATTATTTATAAAGTTATCAATAAACATTTATCAGCACATCTTGGAGAACACTAGGAGGTTGTTATAACAGTTCAAGTAAGAGATGATGGTGGCATAGATTAGACAAGGGTGAAGGAGATGATAAGAAGTAGTCAGATTCTGGAAGGCATCTCCAAAGAAATCACTGAGGGGCTTTGCTGACTGGTTGAGAAAACAGTTGAGAAAAAGATGCACCAAAGATGGCCTCCCGGTTCTGATCTGGGTAACTGAAAGAATTGTCATTGATTGAGATGGAAATGGCTTCAGGAGGAGAAGTTTGGGAGGCAAGTGTCAAGAATCTGGGTTTGGAGATGTGAAGATGGAGATGTCTCTTAGGTCTATCCAAATGGAGATTTCATGTTGGAAGTTGGATATTTGAATTTGACACTCAGGAGAGGAGTCTGGACTAGAGATGTTACTTTGGGAATTGTCTGTAAAGAGAATGGTTATGCCCCTGTTCTTCATAATTTAAATGGAGATTAATCACATATCAGTTATTCAAAATTTTCATGCAAATCAGAGAAGCAATGTCAATGCATGGCTGTTCATCTTGCTGAGACTGCTGAGTCAGATGTTCTCTTGTTACATTGTTTTATAATATAATTTAGGCAACTAAATAAATTCATATGCCATGAAATGATTAAAGCCCTACTCGCTTTTCCCCCAATTCAATTTCATGCTTACCCTTTTTGCTTCTTGGAACCAGTTAGCTCTAACCAACTCTTCTCAAAATCTGGTTCCAGGACTCAGCACTACCTGCAGCAGAATTAAATGGGTGTATTTTAAAATGTAGAATCCTGCACTTAAATACTAGTCCTATTAAATAATAATATTAGCCCAAGGTCCAAAAATCTGCATTGTAACAAATACTCCTTGTTATTAGTATGCACATAAAGATTTGGCCACTTCTGCTATAGTGTGTAAATATAAAGTATAGTCTTTTTATCCTTTTTAAGAATCTCCCTTTGCAAAAAATTTTAATGACTGTTTATATCATGTATATAGTTAAACCTGCTCACTCATATTCTACATTACTTACATTAGAACAGAATTTATTTCAGTCATAAAGATTTTGGTCTTTAGTTCAGGAACGCAATAGCAAAGTCAAATTTAATTATCTTTTTTTTTTTTTTCCAAAAAGTACCATTTTAGGATATACTGCAACTTTAGGATATATTCAAACAGAAAAACTCAGTTTCCATTTTAGACACTGAATTGCTCTGGTACTTTTAAAAATTTGTTAAATATTTCTGATTCTCCCCTGTTCTGGACACATGATAGAATTGTAATGCATTTCCTAGTCTCCTTGTGATTTAAGTGGGCCAGTAAAGGAGTTGAGGGCCGTAAGTATTGTACTTGGGGCCAGAACATTTAATCACCAGTGTTCCTTCACCTTTCCTGTATGTTTCTCCATAATTGAGATGGAGGCTACCCTATTTTTCTATTTACCTGAGTCACTATGATTAGCAGAGCTCCTCTGCTGATCTGTAATAGACATTTAGCATGAGTGAGAAATATACCTTTGTCATTTGAAGTGACCAGAATGGAGATTGGTTATTACTGTAGCACAACCTATTTTCTCTGGCAAAACTGGACCTGAGTCATCTTCTAATCCATAGACTGATATTGTGATCTGACCAAAGATAATTTTTTTTTCAACAGTTGTCAGGGGATTTCTTTCTTTTTTTTTTTTTTTAAAGATTTTATTTATTTATTTCAGACAGAGAGAATGAGAGGGAGGAGGGTCAGAGGGAGAAGCAGACTCCCTGCGGAGCAGGGAGCCCGATGCGGGACTCGATCCCGGGACTCCAGGATCATGACCTGAGCCGAAGGCAGTCGCTTAACCGACTGAGCCACCCAGGCGCCCCTGTCAGGGGATTTCTGTCAATATTTTCATCTTGACAATAAAAGATAGGTAGACACTATGTGTCTCTTCTCTTACAACTTTGCTACCAAGTAGTTGGTTCAAAAACCAAACCAAAAAACCCAAATAAGTTACAGACCAATTTCTGCAAACATACTAACTTTTACTAACAATCAGTCGTAAAATCCACCAAATAGCCCATTCCAATAATCTGGGTTAGTCTCTGTTCTCTGTCCCTTTCAGCATGCCATCCAGCACCTTGTAACAAAGGCACACTGCTGAGCAAACACACAGTATTCTGGTGGCAGGAGCAATGAGCCTTCTATTAGCACCAGGCAAAGAAGGTGCCATCTTAATTGAGGAGTGGGTGACAAATTAAATAGAATTCCAAATCTAAGGTGTCAAAGATGTTAGCCTCTTGGCCTTTTACTAGGATTTGTATATGTTGTCCCCAGAATGAGGAGATGATTGCCCAGTATTTCTAGCCAGTCACACATCTCGGAGCCCACTTGTCTTACCAAAGAAAAACTGTCACATCCTTTGTAAATTATCAACCCCCCATCCCATGTATAATTTCACAGAACAATATTTGGAAATTAAGAGCATTCATCACAGTTGCCCCTGGAGTTCAAATTACTGATTTAGAAATTTGAAATCTAGGTAGTGAATTAATTATAGATCTTTGTTTATTTACCTTTATGTTCTACTAGGAGTGTAAAAACCATAAAACTGACCATACATTATTTTACTTCACAAATACAAATGTAATCGTACTTGATTTTTAATAGTTTACTTTAGACTTCGTAAAGTTCTCCATATTTCTGTACTTCACTTCAGTACTAAATAGATCAATAACTAGCTGTACTTATTAAACAAAAAATATATTATTGAACTGTTTATATATTGTGTAGGGTTTTTTTTTAAGCCAAAAAATAAAAGAGACTATATTGGCTTAAAATGAAAATTTTAAAACTTTGGGTTAGAAGCTTAGATTCTGCTGTCCTCTTTCTGCATTTTCATGGTCTGGAAAGGATACTAGCCTTCCTTAATGGTTTAGTTTCCAAATATTTTGCCAACTGTGAATGAACTAGGTCAATGAAGGAAAACATTCTTTCTACAGCCTACATGAATATTCTGCTGTTTGAAAAACTGGACCAGCCCATCAATCACCTTGTTAATATTTGTAGATTCTCTCTCATAGAGTTGGAATATAATTTGTAAAACCTCATCAGTCATTATATGTTTCCCCAAATCTTCACCTCATTTCAAATTCTTCTAGTTACTCTTACATATAAATTAATTTCTGAATGCTTATGACAGCAAATAATATTGGTAAGGAAATTAATCGTATGTAAAGCATATAAAAAGACTGATTTAAAAATACTTCTTAAAAACTTGGAGTAGTGTCTTAAATATTAAAATTTGAGACATTAGATGTAATTTATGAGGTATTTTAATATTAACATTTTAAAATAAACCTATTTAAAAAATAGCATTCCACTAATAACCCTATGATTCGAAAAGTAGTGTTTATAAACTTGTAAAAATTTATTAAAATTTATTATTTATTTTTTATTATTTATTAAAAAAACCCAGATATTTTAAACATTAATTGGTGGTATTTCATGTGTTTACCTGTATGACAACCTTTTGTCTCTAAAATTAATTTGTGATATTTTATAAACAATAACAAGAACAGAATTTGCCTTCATAGTTAATTTATGTAAACTTAATTTTGGCTGGATCTGTTTTAATATTTTGATTAATTTTGACTCCTATGAATTTTGATTTTTGGAAGTCATAGATTTCCAAACTTAGAAAGCACACATACAGTGAATTGGATTGATTATTCCTAGCAAAGTAATTTATTGATATTAGTGATCCTATTATTGTGCAATACTTTTTAGGGGTTCTAAGAGAATGACTATTTTTATTATAGAAGAAGTGGTCTCAGCTGACAGAATTTATACTGAAATATTTAAATTCTTTAGACATCTCATTTTAATGAGGATGTTTTGTTTTGAGATTTCTTTTTGAATAAATGTAACATGAACATTTTGGATGTGTGTTGGTTCAGGAATTTCTTTTTACATTTCAGCCTTATTGAGGTATAATTGATGTACGAAATTGTGAGAGATTTAAAGTGTACATTGTGGTGATTTGACATACATAGACAGTGTGAAAGGATTCCCCCCCCCACAGAGTTAATTAATACATCTATCACCTCATTATTTATTTTTTTCTTTTTGTAAGAACATTAAAGTTCTACTCTCTTAGCAAAGTTGATGGAAATTTTTAATGATGACCACCACATCGTGATTCATTTCTTTTCCTTTCAGGTTATCGATCATTACAATGGCACTGTAAAGAGATGACTCAGAAATAACAGTAAGTCTTAATCATGTGAAAGACTTTATCATTTTAGTGTTGTACTAAAACATATGACAGCATATTTGGCTATTTTTTTTCCCTTCTAATTTTGTACACTAGTGCAGGACATAGAATGTGAGCAAAAACCCCTAGACCTCAAAGTATATTTTTACATGAATCCAAAATATTTTTAACTAAACTCTGCTAGTCAATAATTTTTGGATTTGGCAAGCTGTAGTACAGTCCTATTTTTGAGAAAAGTCAACAAAGTATTTCCCTTCTAATTCAATATCCTTTTTTTCCTCCCCTGAAACAATCTTTCCTTTTGGAGCAAAGGCTTATGAACTTAGTGTTTTTACAGCAACAATAATATATTGTTTCTTTTGCTGTGCTGAAAATAATGAATGTTTATGTTAGATTTAAAGTTTTGTCAGTCAGAAGATCTACTTACTTCACCAAATGAGATAGGTATGATAAGAACCCTTCTTTCCTTACTAGAGTTAGATGATCCCTGTTAGTAATACACTTACATTTCATATTTATATATTTCCATTTTTCTTTTAAACCATGAATCTTAATATGTTTCATATTCATAATAAGCTATTTTGATCAGCCATATGTTTTCTTCTGAAATGGATATATATCCTACAGAACGGACTAGAAGAATATTTTACCGTTAGTCATTATTCATTAGAATAATTTAAAATATCTGTTCTGGCTAAATTATTAGCCAACACTTTAATAAAGTATTGTTTTAATGCAACAGATTTACTTTCTCTCCTGACATGAAAATATACTTTTTTGTTTATAACATTTCTACCCAAAGACAGCTGATACAAAAATGCCCTGAACAAAGCCTCAGTAATAAAACACAGAAAAACAATGTTAAATTCAAAGCAACTGGTGAATTTAAATATACATATATGTGTGTGCGCAATCCACTAATACACATATACATAGAGATTAAGTGGCTAGATAGTAATATATCATTACATATTTTATAGATATGTAATTATAGATCATATAAGTATATGATAATATATAATATATTTAAGTAAATTATGTAAGTATATATAAGTAAATTATATAAATATATAAATATATAAATATATGTAATTATATAAATATGTCATTATAAAAGCAATATGTTGTAAAACTCAAAACGGACTCCTATAAAGAGGAAGTTACTAACCTTTTCCTCCTTTTGGTCTCCATCCCCCTCCCTGAGGTAGGCAATGTACAAGTATGCCTTGGACCCCTCTACCTCACTCATGTGAGTTTCTCTCACTTCAGAAAGCACAGATGCATATTTTTACATCTCTTTTGTCAGAAAGGGGTATTTTTGCTTTTGATGTTTGTCTTTATAAACAAAAGACCGAGAACAAACTCTTCAGCTTGTTTTTCATAGCTATCCCGTCAGGTTAATATGCACAATATTCCATGCTTTACCACACTAACTTTTAATTAAAGAAAATAAAAATCTGGATGTTCACTGTCCTTTTTCTATCACAGCCATAAATTAGAAAGTACCCATAGTGCCATGAATGGCAAATCCCAGTGATATTTTCACTCCAACTCTGATAGTCATGAAAATGACTCCAAGGCCTATGTTAGAACAGATATCAAGATTTATGAAGTGAATAGTAATTCAGTAAGCATGAGTTCTTGTACTGATCTATCTGTGATGTGTTGTTATCCGTCTCCAACAATATCTGACCCTTAGAGTAGAATAAATGCTGCTTTGCTATGATGTAATTGTTGCATTCTTCAGACACCACATTTGATGAAAGAAAGAATCACATTATGAAATTATGTGTTTCAGCAGAAAGGAATGAGTTAGAGGATGGATTTGCTATTTTACTACCTTCTTTTTAAGATTAGGCAGTGTGAAGAGAGCAAAAATAAATTATAGACTTTTCCAAATGAACATAAATCAAGGAAAATAAACATAGTAAAATCATACTTTAGGGTAAATAGCATTAGTTAATGACATTAAGCAATTTTGTTTACAATGGCATTGGTCATCAGAAAACTATATATATGTACTATATAAAGTATTATAATGTAATATATATTCATTAAATATATTTCATATATACTGATATTATATCTATATATTCTGTATTTTATACTGATATGTCTTCCAGACTGATAGGTACATCTGACTTTTGACCATAGAATATTTTTATTTTATAAAATGTAAATCCTAACACAACAGTATGACAAAGCCAGATTATGCTTTTAAAAAGATTTTCAAATTAACAAGTTTTTAAACCTCTGTGTGAGGGTATAGTATGTGCATATATATTCATAGCAATGAGCCTACATTGGGAGTTAACACTGTACATCAGGCAGTTTAGCTCACCTGAAATGTGAAGAGAAAATTGACAAGAATGGCTCAATGATTCCATTCAAGAATGATTCAATATCTACCACTATTTATGGAACATTTGCTATGTGCTAGATAATCTTCTAAGTGGTAGCGTTACATAGTGAACACAAGTCCTGACATGCATGGTCCCTACATTCTTGTGGTAATGATAGGAGCAGAGGAAGGGTAGACATTAACCAACAACCAAACAAATAAAAAATGTCATACTGTTTTTGATAGTGATGAATAATGTGGAGAAAAATAGAGTTGAGTGGGAAATTAGGGAAAGAGTATCATCTATTTTAGGTTGGGGGAGGCTTTTCTGAGTTAGCATCTGAGAAGAGACTTGCTATGCACTAAGATCTAGGAAAGTGCATCCTGGCAGAGAGAAGAACCTGAGTTGAGTTTCCAAGGAGAGAGTACCTGGCGTTATTTGAGCAATACTGAAGTGGCCAATAGGGTGGGGCATGGCCATGTAAGCTCCTCTTGGCCATGTTCAGAATATTAGATTTTTTTTTTAAGTCAAATGGGAAGCCATCCATCAGAGGCTATTGATCAGAGATACAAACTGATTTCGATTTTTAAGAGTTCACTTTGCTGTGTAAAGAATAGCCTGAGAGAAAAGTGGAAGATCAGTTAGATACTTACAATAGTACTTCAGAAGACTGGACTTGTATTCAATAGGTGCTTTTATTTATTTATTTTTAAGATTTTATTTATTTGAGAGAGGAGAGAGAGAGAGATAGCGAGAGAGAGCATAAGCAGGGAGGAAAGGGAGAAGCAGGCTCCCCACTGTACAGGGAGCCTGACGTGGGGCTCAATCTCCAGACCCTGGGATCATGATCTTGGGATCATGACCTGAGCTGAAGGCAGACACTTAACAGACTGAGCCACCCAGGTGCCCCTCTAGTAGGTTCTTTTAAATAGAATGATCTGAATACCATGATGTTTGATTTATAATTTATTTAATCCTCACAACAGAATAGACTATGTGCAGAATCTTTCAAACAATACTGGCATATAGTGAGTTTCCTGTAAATTCTATTATCTTCATCCTCTTTGTCATCATCATCATTATCACCATCATCATTAACATTATCAAAAGGTATAAGGAAAAACAATGCCCTTAGAAAAATAATGGTCCCCTCAAATGTTTTTACAAATATGATCCTCTTCCCTTGCTAAAGTCAAACATAAAGGATTTTTAGATATGCTATACTACATAGAATCATTTAAGAAAAATACATACAACATCCACTGCTTTATTCATTCTAAAGTTGCAGCCTAAGTTATAATTATAATCTAATTTACAGAAAAATAGCAGCTAAAATAAACCTATTTGTACCATTTCTATTTACATTTTTAAAATTGAGGTCTAATCAAGCTTCCCCTCCATTTCTACGAAAATCTGAACCTGAGTCAAATATATATATTCATTTTAGGTTGACTTTTTAAAGCACTAGTTAATCCTTAGATATGACTCTTTTCTGTGTATTATTATGCATAAATTTTTTTCAGGGCTCAGCCCCAGTTGATGGGAATGGTACATATATGCACACAACCAGGGATAATAGTAACTGCTCTCTTTGAAGTCCAGGGCTTGGTACATGGAGAGGAGCATATTATTGAAAATCGTTCTTTTATAAGCTGTTTTTCGACTTATTGCTTCTTTAGTTTCCTGAGGACTGCTCTATAACAAAGGGCTTATTTGGTACACAAATCAGTTTTATGTGGGGTTTTTTATTTTGCAAGTGTTTGTGTATTTCGTTTTGTTTTTTTGGGTATCGTTTTCTTTGTAGCCTGAAAGAATGATGAATAGTGCTAATTTTAACTTGAGTTTCAAATACTGATTGATATTTATAACATACACCTTTAACGTAGTAACAAAATAAACAAAAGTAGACCATTAAGCGAATGAAGAAATAGTATACATAAAATATCCCAGTTTTCAGATCTAGGTCTGACAACCCAATTTATATACCTTGGAAATTACACCGATCTCGCGTGTAAATAAACTGGATAATTTCAACATATCCCATATTTTGTATATTAAAGTAGAAGAATAAAGCGTTTAAAATCATAAAATGTACTAGTAATATTTTGGAATACTCTGACCTCATGACTACTTGTCTTTTAGTAAACATTTCCCATTTAATGATAAATGAATTTGCATATCTAAGGCCAAATTTGAAATCTTCTAATGCTGAAATTCAATCTAGTCTCAGCTAAATTATATGTGATTAATAAAAGTTGACACTGAACTCATTTTGGATTTTAAATGTAAAGTCTATGTCGCAAAAGTTAGTTTCACATACATCAAACACTTCCAAACTGTATGTCTCAATATTGACATAGATATACTTTGATAAATCTTTGTGGAATGATCTTAAAATTAAATTACTGGTCTTTAGAAAGTTAATACAACAATGTCCGAACAGAATTGAGATCTCACAAATAAAAACATACATTCAGGTCTATGTGCCATCAGCCTAGCACTAAAAGTGCGCCCTGAAAGATGTCGCCATAGAGAGCTGTCTGTTTGGCCTTTCATCCTGCTACCAAATGAGTGTACATGGTTCAGCTGATGTCTAGAAGCTGTTACATTATGCAAGCAGAGACAAGGGTTCTGCTTTTCTTGCTAACAGTATAACTTGCTGTTGTTTAATGTCTAGATCTGGCCCTGGAAGAGAATACGGTCATGAGGACTCATCTGGGAGGGAAAAAAGGACAGAGTTGGGGGGAGGGGAGGGGGCTACAGAGAGAAGGAAGGCAAAGGCTCAAGTGAACCCCAGCTGGGAGGAAAGAATCCATCTCTGTGCCAGGAGCTGTCAGATTGTGAGCACCCCTATCGTGCTACGTGTAAATCCAGTGGTGACATATAAGTATTTTTCATACTACCTAATACCTCAATGCAAAATAACTCTAGGATTCCAGATAACCAAAGAACCAAATTTGAAAAGAAAAATAAAACAGTCTACCTTTGTTAGACTAAATGAGACACTCCAGGTTGGTCTTCAAGTTGGCCCCCTCCCTAGAGATTTTCAATGGTAAAATCTAACTAGTCTTGGTTTTTACTACATTTGGTTACTTAAAACCTTACTAAGCTCCCAGTAGATGCAGCTCACTTGCTAGGAGGCAGTCTAGAGCAGGATTACATGAAGTGTGATCTGCTGGCCAGATCCCTCTGAGAATGCTCTGATACCAATTAGAAAGTGTAAGTATAAAAATTAAGAGTAAGCATTTAAAAATTTTATAAAACTTTGGCAGAGTTATTTTGTATCTGTTGACTCAATAAAATGTGGCTGTTAGTTTTTTAATTTAATTTTTCTAGTTATTTATTGTTATTGTGAAGTTGAAAGTATCAGTTCATCTATTTGGAAAAAAAAAATCATAGTCTGGCTCTTCACCGTAGTTAGTTTGAGAAACACTGGGCTAAGACTTTTGCAGTTTTAACATAGATCATTATAAGACAAGTCTAATAATAGTAAAGTGTATTGTTTTTCTACTCCCTGGAAGCATCAAGATTACAATGAAGTTGCTTAATTATATCCCCAAAGGAACTTATATTTGATTAATAAACTTCTTCCTTTCTCTAAGAAATATTTAAATATTTATGTGAAAATGTTCTGCATGCAAGAAGTCATATTTAAAAACTAAATAGAATGTCAATAGAACTGCATTTTTAAAATCCTAATATTATTTTACTATAAACCCAGTTTCTCCTTGCTGTTACTGCTTAACTTCTGTAATATATAATATTTATATGTGATGATCTCTAAAAATTTATTGGAAAAATAATAAAATATTAATTTACTAATCCAAGATGTGATCTCTCATGAAAATCTTAAATTTCTGCACTTAGAAATTATACATGTATGGCCTTTGATAGAGAAGAAATTGAAAAATCTCTTCACAAACTGGAATAATGAAATAATTTGACAGTTATGTTAACAAAGTATCATATTTTAGCAACCACTTGTGTTTTTTCCAAACTCTTACAAGTGAAAATTATTCTCAATAGCTGATTCTTATAGCTAAGGGTAAGAGATAGGCAAACAAGACTGCTTTTAATTTTGGAAAGCAAGCAAAATGAAATTTAAACATAGACATCAATAGAGAAAAGTGTTCTCTAATTTGTCACTAAGTCCTTGCTCCCTATATTAAAACCAGCAATTCATGAAACCCTCACAAAGAGTCATTGTTTGCTGTTCATGTGGCAAGCTGGCAATGGCTTTATAAAATGTATTATTGAATTGCTGTTACTGCCATCTAGTGGGAAAAAATATTCCATGTCACCATGTCAGGGATTATATGCAAAACCCTAATATTCTAGGAGTAAAGGGAAGGCCACCTTTTGTGTGTATTGCTGGAAGTAAAACAGCAAACGAAGACACGCTCTCGTGGATATGGGAATAAAATAGATATCTAGTCCCTGAATAAGTTAAAGATTTGTGGGGAGAAAAAAGGGTGGGAGGGGATGCATGCATTTGTAGGATTCATTTTGTGTAGAACCAAATTACATATAAAACGTTATTTCTCACTGGACAGAGTGAGGTTACAGGACATTGGTATTACTTGTACACTTATTTTTTTTTTACCTATTGGAATGTAGATTAAGGGTTTTGCATCCGCTCATTGTCTTAAAAATTAAGATAGCTTAGGTCAGTTCTTCTCAAACTTCAAGGGATTTAGGAATCACCTGGAAATCTCATTACAATGCAGATTAAGACTCAGTATCTGGATACCTAAGATTTGGCACTTCTAACAGCTCTCAGGTGACGTTCGCATTGCTGTTTGTGATTAGGTCGTACTTTGAGTAGTGATCTCCTTTGAGTAGGTAATCCTAGGGAAGGAGTCCAGAAATGAAGCAAAACTTCCACAAAGTATACTTCACTTATATTATCTTGCTCTAATGTAGTAGAGGAGTTCTTTCAATAGCTATAGAGTCAAATTGCTAAACTCATTTCTTAGGTTTGTTGCTTACTATGTATGTAACCTGAGCAAGATACATAGTTAACCCCTCTAAGCCTCAATTTCACAATCTGTAAAATAAAATAGCAGTCATCAGCATTCCATGGTTTTTATGAAGAATAAATGAGCTGAAAACATCTCATAATGAGCCATAGGAAATTCCTTTTCTATAGATTCAAAACAAACATCCACAGTTTTACGTAGCTAAAACTAAATGTTTAAATTATGTAGCATAATACCTAGCACGTGGTGGTCAATACTTGTTAGTATCACCAAGTGTCACAGAGTACATTTACAGACATATGAATATACCCATACCCTAGAAAGTTTTATTCAAAGAAGAGCAAATTTTGAAATTTCCATAAGAAAAGCTTGATGTAAATCTGTGAAAGGTGTTACCTTGAGGTTTCATAGAAGGATGAAATGAATAAGAGATTTGTGAATTACTCTGTAAAGAAACCTAGTTAGGTGTGGGAAATAGAAAGAGCCAATAATATCTCAGTAAAGAAATATTGGGATTATTTACTTTTCCCTTTTTATATTACCTGGAACCAAGTCCGGAATGGAAGCAGAATGAATTTATTTTTTAGTGCAGTTTCAGGTTCAAAGAAAAACTCAAAGGAAGGTATGGAGATTTCCCATATACCTCCTACCCCACACATGCATAGACTCCTCCATTTTCAAAGTCCCAGCAGTGTGGTATATTTGTTACAACTGTTGGACCTACACTGATACATCATTTTAAACCCAAATCCAGAGTCTACATTAAGGCTTACACTTGATTATGTTCTGTGGATTTGGACAAATGTATAATGACATGAATCCACCATTAGAGTATGATACAGAGCAGTTTAACTGCCCTAAAAATCCTCTGTGCTCCCCCTTTTCATCCCTCCCTCTCTGCTCACCCCTGGCAATGCTGGTCTTACTCCTATTTCCACAGTTCTGCCTCTTCCCAAAGGTCATTCAGTTGGAGTCATACTTCATGTAACCTTTTCAGATTGGCTTCTTTCACACAGTAATATACATTTAAGTTTCTTCCTTGTCTTTTTATGCCTTGATAACTCCTTTCTTTTTTAGTGCTGAATAATATTCCATTGTCTGGATATGCCACAGTTTATTTATCTGGGAAATGTATTTTTATTCAGCACCAAATTCATATCACGCAGCAACACACATGAAGTGTGAGAACATAAAAAGTCATAGATTCTAGATAGATTTAATATTGTCGCAAGCCTGTTGTGGGGAAAATAGGCCATAAGAATATATATTATTATCTAAGGTATTAGAGCAAACCATATTTTCTGTATTTGATTTTCTGTCCTGTCTTTCTTATGCTATATTTTTACATGATTTTATAACCTATGTTACATTCCTTAGTTGTATGCTGAATTATAAAAATGTGATAAATTATTCATATTTTTATAGTTTTGCTTCAATAAATAAGATTTTAGCATTGTAACCGGATGAAAGGATGATAATTTTCATCCACTTGGATGAAATCACTTCTGTTTTCTTTTGAGTAAAGTTAGTACCTTTCCTTATATGAATAGGTATCTCCTAAATTTTGACCCTCAAGTTTTAAGCTTTGCCTAAAGTGTACTTATTTTTGCTTTTATAAAGTATTGTTGGTGAACTGCAGAGAAGTATGTAAAGAATTACAAAAATCAAATTTTTAAATTATGGGTTAGAGTCAGGGTAAGATGTTATTAGCTTAAATTGAGGTTAATAAGTATTTATACATGCTATCAAGTGAGAAATAACATATTTTAACTCTCTGAAAATTCTTTCTCTAAAATTTGAGAATTTGAAATTTTCCCAACCATTTCATGTATATAAAAGATGAGTTATAAACTAGTTTTATAATAAAAGTAATTTTTACTACCATGTAGTTTAAAGATTAATGTTCTAAGTTGCAAGAGTAGGGACAAGAAAAATCGAATCTATTCAACATTGGCAACAGAATGCAGTTATTAAACCATATTTATTGGCTAATGAAATTCAAGCTGATATTAGATAAAAGGATCAAGGAATTACTGAATTCTATTCCCCAACTATGCAATATATGTGATCTTTTGTATCAAAAGAAGCCTAACATTCTGGATGCATAAATAAGAATTGGAAAACAGGAACTTGAACAGATATTTACCTAAGTTTATTGCAGCATTATTTGTGAAAGCCATTTTTGTGGTGAAAGCCACTCAGATGTTCAATGACGAATGAATGAAAGGAAAAACAAAATGTGGTATATACATGTGCTAGAATATTATTCAGCCTTAGACTGGAATGAAATTCTGCTGCATACTACAGCATGGATGATCCTTGAAGACATTATGCTGAGTGAAAGAAACCAGACATACAAGAATAGGTATTGTATGATTCCAATTCTATGAGGTAACTAGAGTAGTCAAATGCATAAAGATGGAAAGTAGAACAGTGGTTACCATGGGCCCAGGGAGGGGGGGGAGATGGGGAGTTATTATTTAATGGGTACAGATTTTCAGTTTGGGATGATGAAAGAGTTGGAGATATATGGTGGTGATGGTTGCACAACAGTGTAAATGTGCTTAATGCCACAAAACTGAACACTTAAATGGCTAATGTGATAAATTCTATGATGTCATGTGTATTTTAGCACATTAAAAATGATAAAAATGACTAACAAACTCCCAGATATAATACAACATAAAGGTGTATTTTGGGAACCATATAATTCATCAAAAAAACAGTCTATTATATGCAAACAATGAATCATGGAACACCACATCAAAAACTAATGATGTAATGTATGGTGATTAACATAACATAATAAAAAAATTTTATTTTGGCAAAAAAAAAGTCTGTTCTCATACCTGCACTTCTAAATTTGAGTTTGAATTTAAGTTTGCCACATGTTAAGTTATGTAAAGAAAAAAAAGAAAGTGATTTGGTGAAGGTACTGTTAGCTTTAGCTATAAAGTTCAACACCAGTCTGATATGATAAAGAATAAGAGTGAATATGATCACACCCAAAGAATGTAGAAAAGAAGGCAGGAAAACACTTACCTGAATCCCCTTGGGCAACATTAATTAGCCCTCAGTATATCTCAGTTTCCTCTTTATAAATCTGGTCATTGTGGGAAATTACAGGAGAATTAAAGGCACCCATCATCATCTCAGACACATAGTAAGTTCTGAATGATGAGTGTTTATTATTGTTTTTTTCCTGCTGTTGTAATTGTTTCTGCTTGAAATTTCAAGATACAGAGATATAAATTTGATATAAGTAACAAGAAGTTCAACTCAACCCTGTTCTATAAATGTATGAAGTACAGCGTCACAAAAATGAGTTTCAGGACCAAGATACATACATGTTATAAGAGATTAAACACAAGTGTAAAAGCCGGAGGGTCACTCCCACCCTTCACACTCCATACCTATTATCAGAGAAATAGAATTAATAATAATGTCACCAAATATTCCATTATGGCATGTTCAGCTTACTGCACAATTTTGTACCTTCACATCAATGCCTCCAAAATGCCTGTGACAAAATATTATTTTAAAAACTCCCAAAATAGCTCAGTCAGTTAAGGCTCTGGTTCTGGATTTTGACTCAGGTCATTATCTCAGGGTCATGAGATCAAGCTCCGCATGCTGGTCCATGCTGGGTGTGGAGCCTGCTTAAGATTCTCCCTCTCGGGCGCCTGGGTGGCTCAGTTGGTTAAGCGACTGCCTTCGGCTCAGGTCATGATCCTGGAGTCCCTGGATCGAGTCCCGCATGGGGGTCCCTGCTCGGCGGGGAGTCTGCTTCTCCCTCTGACCCTCCTCCCTCTCATGCTGTCTATCATTCTCTCTGTCTCAAAAAAAAAAAAAAAAAAAAAGATTCTCCCTCTCCTTTGGCCCCTCCCCCCATGCTTGCTCACTCGCTCTCTAGCTCTCAAATAAATAAATCAATCTTTAAAAAAAAAATAAAAATTCCCCAAATAAAGCAGAGATGTGACTGGCAAAGTCACAAGGTTAATAAGTCACACAGTGAGGACTGAACATCAGGACTTCTAATTCCAAGTCTAACCTCTTCCTCATTCCCTGCTGCATATTGTACAGAAAGTATGGACCAAGTATTGAAAATCTTATGTTTCTTGATAGCAGATTCTTAGTCCACGAGTCTATTCAAGGAAAAAAAAAATGGTAACAAAGAATACATTAATTTACACTTAAAGTTTCTTTAGGTAGAACCTCTTGGACACAGGTACTCCAATCAATGGAAAGTCATATTTCTCTGCAGCCGCTTCAGTTTTGACAATCCTAAGGGGCAGAAACTTGAAATTTCTGCAGATATTTAGATAGGATAATTTTAGCCCTAAATCTGGAAGAGTCAGTTTTGAAGTTGATAGCAAGAGTTGAATTGCAAACCTTTTACAATGCCACCACAGAGAGACATAATAGTATTTATACAATTTTGAATATCTCATTTAAAATTTTTTTTGTATGCATATTTATCTTTCCTTGTACAAATTTGTCTTTGCAGTATACTCATTGCCTGCCTTCTTATTCTGGATTGCTTTTTTGGTTCTATTCACTGAGGTTTTTGCTATATGACAGTGCAGGTAGACTTTTACTCTCACAGCTCCATCTAGAATTATTCATGTATGGTCAATGCTCTGGGCTGAAACTCTGGTCATCAGCATTACTTCACTTTAGAAAACAGACTGGTTTGGTTTTAGGTGGGAACATTCTATAACTGGATTGCTGTGTAAATACAATATGCTGGTGAGCAATGGTTTAAAGATCACATTTATTGTATAAAAACTTATATATTTTGTTTTCACACGTCTTTATAGGGTTAGAAGTTTTTACAGTATGGGTATATGGAAGGCATGTCATTTGATTTGTTAATTGCTACATACCACCTTAAACTTTATTATTCCTCCAAAGGAAATGACAAATTTGTTCTTTAAAAGGACCTATGTAAAACCCAAATTACTTACCCAGTTTTTAGAGTACTCTGTTTTCTGGTTAGATGGTATAAAAAACCTGCATGTGAACAGCAAATCTTGTTTTAGGCAACAACTCAAGGGACCAGCAAAATTGGCTGCCTAAGAAAGATGTATAGTTAAAGATTGAGCAGAATTGTCCTTGAAAGTTAGAATACATTTAAAGCAGCATATAAATCATCAGTGATCCATGTAGCTGATGCCAGGAAGAAAAAAACAATTAAAAATTGCCTGAAAAATGGATGCTAGGTAAGATCCTAAAGAAAAAAAAAAAAACATGTAAGCAAAATTTATTGCTTCAGATTACTGATGTAAAATACTGCTGGATAGTTTGCTAATTTTATGGCCCTGGAAACAATAGCAAGAGTTAATGAAAATGTTGTTGCTCGATAGATTGTTAAATGCTGTATTTGTTGTATGAATGGTAAATGTTGATGGTAAAAAATAGAAGATGCAGCCGAATAAGAAATAGAGAAATTATTCATAATCTCTGTAAACCATGCTCATTTTGGTATACAAATTTTCATACATTTTTCTCTGCATGTATACATGTTTGCATACATCAGTTGGCCCATGTTGTATGCATTCTTTTGTAATTAGCATTTTTAACCTACACTGAGATAACTTTTTATGTCTACAGTTTCTGAGAATTTTGAGTATTATGTCTTAATAAGCAGCATAATTAACACTTAAGAATGTACCCTCTTCCTGTTGATTTTCATAGACTGTCTATTTGGAAATGATAGGAAATACATTCCAAGTTAGTGTTTTCCTGGTAACTCCACCCATTTTCTTTGTAGTCTAGGTGATTGTGGGTGTAACCTTTGAGCATGGCATCTGTGTTTAAGCTGGAGGTCTTTGAGCACATTCTGGAACCAGTACAGACAGAGGAGATTGGGCATGCTGGGGAACTGAGACCAAGTTGAGGTACACACAGCATGTAGAATACAGGAACAAGTCTGCTTCAGAAGCAAGTGAACAGGAACTGGGAAGTACTTCAATAGGGAGGATGAGCTCAGGCAAAGGTCTCACAAACTGGAGAAGCATGAATTGTCAGAGTGAGCAGTTCATCCATCCATAAACTAGAAGACAACTAAGGTCCAGGATCTAAGAGCCTGTGAAATAGATACGGGTCATAAGAACACATTTTAAAAGTCCCTCACATCCATTAATTCTTTTCATAGTTACTGAGCATGTGATAATTTTATACACTATCTCTAGCTTCAAGCAGTTTATAATCTATATGGTGTAGTAAGACATAATTGTCAAGTGACGTAGTACAAGGCAGTCTATAAGCCATGTGATCCAAGAGTAAGTGCTATAGGAATTCATAAAGTGGAAAGGTTACTTCTGACTTTGATGATCTAGAAATTTATGATGATAATAGCAACTGATATTGGCAAGTGGTTTATAGACGTCATTGAATTTTATCCTCACAGCAATACTATGAGATAAGCTGTTATTATCAGGAAGACAGTGTGCATGGTGGTTACAGTCTTGGAGCCAGAATGTCTGGGATTGCATCCCAGCCACTTACTATTGTGGCTTTTGGAAACTTATTTAACTCTCTGTGTTTTAGTTTTCTCATCTATAGGAAAGAAATAATGATAGGATCTACCTCACAGAGTTAGTTGTAAAGGCTAAATGGATTAATAGACATAAAGTACTTTGAACTCACTCTACAAATGTCAGTTATTCTTAGTTTCATTGTTTGTGGCAAAGAAATAAGGTTTAGACAGTTGGGGTAATATACCCGAGCTATGCAAGCCGTAAATAGTGGGACCAGGGGTCAAGTCCAGCTTCGCTCTCTCCTGAATCTGAGGTCTGAATTTAACCACTTTGATGCTTCAAACTTTAAGCATGAAACAACTGAGTCAAAGACAAAGATTTTGACACAGATAATAGAATCATTAGCGAAATAGGGTAGAGACTGTGAAAGGGTTGTTTTGGGGGGTTTTTTTTGTTTGTTTGTTTTTTGGGTGTTTTGTTTTGTTTTGTTTTTTTGGTTGCTATTATTGTTTTTGGAAGGAAGAAAGGTTCAATTTAAAATGTGTTGAATTGGAATTGGTGCCAAGGCATTCAGGGTGAAATATGTAACTGTTAGCTAGAAATTCTGGACTGGAACTAAGGAAAGAGTAGGAGTAGACATTAGGGAGATATACCTATGTAAACTTAGCAATGAAGGCCATGAAAGTAGATAAGATTGGCAGACAGATAATATTTTAAAAGCAAAAAATTTTTAAAGAAGAAGGCCTGAGTCAGAAGTTATTCTCTTACTGAGCATGGGGAAGAGAAGTTATGAAAAGGATTCAGAGGTAAAGTTGAGAGTCCAACTAAAGACAGTGATAGCCAGTTAGCATGGAAGAGCAAGTCCAAGAATTTCAGTGAGCATAAAGTGGAACCTCCCAACCAAGTGGGTAGAGGGGAAAGGCAGTTCCGGTCTGTTGATCTCGAAATTGTTCCTGAGGTACAAGCCTCAGAGATTTTGATGAGCCTGGCAATGTTTTGGTTTTTGATTTTGTAGGGATTTTGTGTGTGGGGGGGGGAGGGGGAGTAGATAGGAGTAGGGTGGGGAGAGGACTATTTTTAGAGCAACTCAAACATACCAAGGTTCTACTTTTGGTCCATCCCAGCCTGTAATGTATTTTTCTGTGAGGATCTTGAGCTATACCAGGGTCATCTGGATTTGTAATGTGAGGGTCAGTTTCATCAGGTTTTTTAGATGGAAAAGTGCGGTCCTAGAGCTACCAGATTTGCTCTCTTTCTAACCACACTTTCTTGGAAATACTAGAAATCTGGAACCAAAGGGACATGTACAGAGAGCTTTATAACCCACACTCTACAATACTAGGCTCATGTGACTATTCACATTTAAATTGATTAAAATTAAAGAAAATGTAAAATTCAGTTTCTCAGTTGTATTCTCCACATCTCAAATGTTCAAAAGACACATGGGGCTTTTGACTATCTGATTAGGTATTTAAAAACTATAGAATATTTCCATCATCCCAGAGAGTTCTATTGGACAGTGTTGCCTTAGATAGCATATGTCTTAAGATTTCCGTGATTTTTTTTAAAAGTCTGGCAATCACAAGACTGGAGATTTTGGAGATTTTTCAACCCAAATAAATAGTGATAATAAACAATAATCAGGAACAACACGTTTTTTCCTCAGATTCTGTTTTACTAATGATTCTTGTCCTCTATATTCAAAAAATATATTTATCTCACTCAATCTCACTCATTTCATACATAAAATTTTAACTGTGATAAAAGCCTTTCTGTTTTATTTCATAGCCACAAGAATATCACCTATCAATAACTTGATCAGTCTATCAGTATGATATAGAAATTATATTTAAAAGCTAATTAATATCTCAACAATAAAATGATTAAAGGAACATAACAAATTTTTTATGAATTATTAAGTAAACAATTCCAAATTTGGATTATATAATTACTATTTTGACTCCATTTGAAAATGGGAGAAAAATGTTTCATGTAGATATTAACTGGAACTTCTATAAGATAAATATGCTTTGTTCCTATTTAATAAATATTGATGTGCATTGAGGAGGAATAAATTCAGCTTGTCAAAATGACATTTTAAAAATTATTTTGATTAATACCATGAGAGGTTTCTCACTGTAACCACTATGATGCTTGCTGTTAGTCTTGCATCAAAGGCATGCCATCTGCAGATAATTGGTGCTTAGTTCTACAAATACATAAAATAGCACCAAAATATTATTCCCTGACAAGTTACTTGATGGCCTCCATAATTTTTGCTAGTATATTTTCTGTTTAATATGAAGGCCAAACAATGTTTTTGCATGCATTTTTTAGGAACCTGAAAATACATAGTAGTAAGGCAAGTTTTACATAGACATGGACGTCATTTTTAATTTGCATCATTTCAGAGAAAAGAGAAAGGCTTCCTTGTGTGTTTATTGTATGGTTTTTGGCTTTTCTTAGTCAAGTATTTCCAATTATAGTCTACCATAAATGCCTTATTATTTCCTGTTTCTGTTTATCAAAGACGCCAGGCCATTTATCTTCCCCAGAAATTTTGACTTTCAGTCTCCTGTGGAAAAAGCTGGGAAATTGAGTTTGCCTTTAGTATTTACACTGACATTAAACACATGGTAAATTCTGCTTGGGGAGCAGTTTATAGTAAATGGAACTAAATTGTACCTTTTAGAAGTTAATAGTGATGGTAAAATCACTTTACTTGTTATTGGTCTTTCTTTAAAAAGTTACAGAAAATTATAACAAATATTTTAATAAAATTAATTGTATTTTCAACTAAAGTATAGGAATAAATTCACTAATGTTTATTTTGTATGCCTTAGCTAAGGAATGACAAAAAAGCAAATAGGATAATTTAATAGTAACAGTATAGATTTTCTGTAATAGAAAGAAAGCAAGCTACATTTCATGAGGGAAACATCTAATTCTAGAGCTCAAAAGAAAGCTAGAAATCTATTGAGATTCCTTTTCTCTTAGGAAGTTACTAATTTTTATTATTCCATAAATGGTTTGCTGATTTTTCAGTTATTTCTATATAACTAATGCTTAGAAAGATGCTTCATTATTGACCTGAATTTCCTGAAGACATCACTGGAGGTCACTTCACATATGTCCAATGAACTCAAGTTGGTATGCAGAGTCCAATGGTGGTTGGATTCAGGAACCTGAAGCTCAAGCTCAGATTTTAGTTTTCCAAGATTAGACATGGATTATCTATTTGTGTAGTTTGAAATTTTATATTTTAAGGTGTATTTTAAAATGAATTCCTCTCTTATATGATATTGAGCTCTGAGATCATTCATGCTCTTTCACCATCTTGGTCCTTTGAGTCAATTTGCTTAGTTATACATTTTCATAAGAACATGGAGAAGCTTTGCTGCACAGTTGAAATTTTTCTTTTATCCCACATCTTCCCTTGGCTATCACATGATTGATTCAACAATTTGTCCAAACCCAGGCTCCCCATGCATTGTGTTGCCTCCACTTGTGTTCTATCTTTGTGGCTTTCATATCAGACAAATTCAGTTTTAGGTGCTTGATGTTGAAAACTTAAACCTTAATTTAGAATCACATGAGGTATATGTAAAGGCATTGTTAGATTTTCTTTATAAGACTAGACACTTTTACAAATTTTCAACATTTTCCTGAATGTTGCTATAGTAATCTGGTTTGGAATTTTTACAGTGGCTACTAATATCATTAAATATTGTGTGGTTATGGTCATGACCTTTAGTTTTAGATCACTTAGGGGTGAAAATATAATTTTTATGGATCTAGAGAAATCTTGAGTATGGGGACAGCTTGATTTTGTGAAAAGAACTTCAATTTAGCAGTCAAATTGGTTGTGGATAGACAGATTCAGTTTTAGCCCTTCCATTTACCAGCTATAGACACCCAAGTAATTGAACTTCTCTCAGCCTTGGTTTCATCAAGTAGAAAATAGAAATGCTACATTGCTGTACTACTAAAAGTCTCAAATGAGGAGATTCTAGAAAACTATCACAATATGTAGTAGAGTAGAATCTTAATAAATGTCAGCTGCCTTCTCTTATCTCCACCTTATTCCAAATTGTAGCTGTCTTGTAGCACCGTGTTGATTTTTAAAGTAAACAGATATCAAATTTTAGCTATCATCCAACTCATCCACGGTCATTCAGTCAGTTCCTGTCTAGTCCATAGAATCTTAACAGCTTAGACTTGAAGGGCCTTAAATAACTTCTAGTCTAATCTTTTACCTAAAGGCAGATGGTCTTCCAGATTATGTTTGGATATTGCTAATACTGAGAACTCTCTACTTCACAAAGCAACCCTTACAATTTTTGAAATTTAATTTGTATGATGGCCTAAAATCAGTTCCTATAGTTAAACAAAACCTTTTTCACATCTAAAAACAGTTACGTTACTGTACCTGACATTTTCATGTGTGAAGACTCCAGTACTTACTTTAGTCATGCTTTATATGATAAATTGTCCAGATTTCTCACAACCCTCTCAATCTCCACTTTTAAAGTACTCTATTATTTCCATGAAATTATAAAATACATTAATAATGTTTCCCTGTAAAATACTAGTTGTCCTACTCTTAATAATTGCACCAGCTTCCTCCTGGTCATACAATGAAGTGCAATAGAATCCAAACCATGCCAAAGTGTTTTACATACATAGTTTTTAGATCAAAGTCCATGAGTTGGATATAGTATACTTTATATTAATAATGTAAAAATAAAAGAAGCTAGAAATCAACCCCATTCATGCTTTCACAAATATGTATTACATACTACAGAAAACAAAAGATACTACTTTTGCTAAAGACCTAGGAATCTAGTCGGGAAGCCAAGAAAAGTAAGGCAATGTGATAAGTTCTCTACTGTAGTACTTAAACTACCTGTGGTGAAGGAGACTTGTTTAAAAAAAATTTAATCTTTGCGCACTAATATTTTTAGAAAACATAATAAAACTATATTGCTAGAAAAAATAAAATAAGACATTTAAGATACAATCCCCCACTTACCATCTTATTTCACAGATTTAAAATTTACTTTGTTCTACAGTTTCTAAAAATTTTTGTATCTTCACTTTGTCCCAGAAAGGTAACAAAAAAGATTGACAAGAGGCAGGGACCCTCAAATCAGACTTGGAGTTTCATTGTCTTATTGAATGTAAATATGAGTGAGCTGGATCAGAAAGAGAGAACTGGTAGATTCTACAGAAATTTCTAGGTGCTAAATATACAACGATGAACAGACCAAAGATTCTGCCACACTGAGGTTTACATTGTACTAGAGAAAGGCAGATGTAAATGAAGTAAAATATATAGTACACTGTATGGCTATAAGTTCCATAGAGAAAAATTAAGGTGACAAAAAGGATAAGGAGAGCATGTTGGGAGGTTGCAAGAAAAGAAATTTAAGGGCATGTCTTTTGATTCCCAGTTTAACAGTTTTTTTGTTTTTGTTTTTGTTTTTCAATAAGTGAATGTCTAATCACCCCTCTATTGTGGTGATTGTATAAGTTTAATTCCTGTGATCTGCTAGTTTGTAAATTACAAGATTGGACTATCTGATACAGAAATAGTCTTTTATTTCTAGGGTAATTTTACTTTTTAATACATTGATTTTTATACTTTAAAAACACATTAATGTATTTTTTAATTTTGATATTGGTATTTGTTTTAAGATGCTTCACCTATGCTTATAAATGAGACTAGGTTATGATTTTTTTAATTGTACTATTCTTACTAATCTTATTATCAAAACTGTATTAACTTTATAAAGAGAATTGGATTGCTTTCTATTGGATAGCTTTCCATTTTTTTAATCTATTTTTTTAATCATTTTGTGAACATTAGAGAACATGTGTTCTTTGAAGAGACAGTAAAATTTACCTGTAAAACTGAGTGACTTGCTGAGTATTGTCCAATTCACTAGTTCTTTCTTTAACCAGTATCAAATCTGGAATGTTTCCTATCTATTGAGGTTTCTACTTTACTGATTATAGAATTTATTACTATGATTTCTAATTATTTTTCATGTCAACCTAGTTTTGTATGTATCTGCTATGATATGCTCTTTTTAAGTGGACATTATTATTTAAAAAATGGCTATTATTGCTAAGCATCCTTATTGTTAGTCTTTATTAGGTTGTTGTATAAGATCAATTGAATCTCAAGTGAATTAAAATTCCAATTTTGAGGTTGTTGTCTTTTCTATGACTTGTCTTTTCTATCTTTATACTTGTCCATCTGTTTAGGTATTTAGGTTTACAGACTCATTCTGAGTAAGAACCAAGTTATGGGATTTTCCTCCCCTTGTCTCCCATTCTCTCTTTCTTGTCAACTTCTTGTCAGCATGTTTACAGTTGCCTCCCCTATTCCCTTCCCCCACTGAGTTTGGAAATCCATTATCCTAGCCATACCACCATTGATAGCTTGGTTTAATTTCTGATTGAAAAACTCTCTGTATTCCCTTTAACTTCAGCCCTGATCCTTCTGTAAATCTAACTCCCTAGACAGCTTCGGCTATGATTGTCTCATTTTGTTGTTGTTATTTGTTCTTGTTCAACCTCTCATTCAATAAGGGAGCTTTATTTACCTTATTCCCTGATTTCAAACAAAGGGCATGGCTGTCTTTGGTCCCCCAACTCATGTGGACGATTTTTTCTACCATCAGGGGCTGAATACAGGATCACTCTGTTCACTTTCAAACTGTGGCCCTGACCCTTTAACCCCAACTTGCTGATGTGCATTTCTCTTTGGGCTTTCATTCATTGAGATTTCATCCCATTTGAGCCTATCTTTTTATTCTGGATTTTTTTCTTCCTATACTTTCTTTACCTTGCTATGTATTTGAAGTGGTAGAAATATATCCAAGTATGAATGCTAGGCCAACTTGATTCAAATTCTCTTTTTGCTAGAATGAAATCTCTGAATGTTTTCTTTAAAAGTGATGTTTTATGGGGCATCCCTTAATATAGTTTATTCAAATGAAAACATATATTAATATATATAACAGGGTGTTAAGTGGGACTTTTCCTGGAGATGTGTAATTTTGAATGAGGTCTCATATCTGAAAACCATGGTATATATGCCCATACATTCTAAAAAAATATTCTGAACCCTCAGATTGGACACTAGAGAAAGTAACCTGGCTGTTTCATTTTGAAAGGAATAGTCATTGACCACAAGAACTCACAAAAACATCCCATGAGAAATGTCACCAACATAAGTTACAACTGACCTAATTAAGAAGGATCCTCTCTGCACCCTAAGCTCTCCATTTCTCTTCTGTAATCATGAGCCAGCATAGTAAGTAGGAAAAAGGAACTCAAGGTATGAATGGTGGAAGGAAGTGACTACATACAACTTTTCCTCTACCTTTGCATTTTCTGAGCCTGAGGCAAGCCCAGCTAGAAGAGATGAAAGTATTAGACCAGTCTGTAAATTGAATGCAAATTATCCACAAAGGCTGTGGATCTTCCCAAGAATTTTTTTGAGGAAGGATGGATGTAGATTCAGAGTAGCATGAATTAAACACAGTAGTAAAAATAAGTAAAAAGTTGTTTTATTTTGGACTTTGGTTCCTACTAAGTCCAGATTATTCAATAAACCTGTTCACTAAATTTTATGTTAGACCCTATTGTATATTTCCCTTGCCATTATAGTTAATAATGCAACATTGAAGGTCTTGAAAGAAATGGATATCGGTTTTGAAATATTCATGTGTATATAGACTTTTTGATTGAGGCAACATTGTTTAATGAAATCAAACCTTCCAGACTTTAAATTGCAATCCAATTCACATGAATACAAATGAGCTTAAAAATATTATTGCATATGTATAAAAAGTCAAATAAGGGAAATATAAATCAGCAGCTATACCTGTATCTGTTTAATTTTAAGATATGATAAAAGAATTGCTCTGCTGTGGCTCATTAACACACTACTAAAAACCAAATTATAGTTTTTTTTACATTTTATGCAACATTTTATTTTGCCTGATTATATGTTCTCATAAAATAGACCTCTGTGACTTATATAAATGTGAAGAGAGGTTATTTCTTTTTTTTCTTTGAAAGATTTTATTTATTTATTTGAGACAGAGAGAATGAGAGACAGAGAGCATGAGAGGGAGGAGGGTCAGAGGGAGAAGCAGACTCCTTGTCGAGCAGGGAGCCCGATGCGGGACTCGATCCCGGGACTCCAGGATCATGACCTGAGCCGAAGGCAGTCGCTTAACCAACTGAGCTACCCAGGCGCCCTGAAGAGAGGTTATTTCTGAGAAATATTATTGGCAATAAGAAATTGGCTTAGGTAAACTATTTTAGAATTGCTAGGGGCTTAAATGGAGATCAAATTTATCACCGTGTAAATTCAGAACATATATATTTAATTTCTAGTTTTGGTATTGTTGTTTTGTGTGTGTATACATCCTAATACATTCTTTGCTCACATTCTTCAGTTTTCTGATTCCCTTCTCTTGATTTTCTCTAAGACTTAGATAAATTGAATGTTCTTAGTGGTAGTGACCTCATTAGAATGTTTTTACAAACTCCATAAAAGTATTACATTAGTAGAGTAAATTATCCAGTACATGATTCAGGCCAAAAAATGTTTCTTCAACCCCAAATCTTCTCTAAATCATGTAGGGCTATACATAATTGTGTGATATTTTGATATTTACAAATATTAATTATGAACAGAAGATTTAGAGTTGGTAACTAAATCATAACATTTAGCAATATTAAAGACCTACTTCTTTATTGTATGATTAATTAGCATAGCCCTGCTGTCAAGGGTACGCCAACACAAGTAAAGATAAACATGAGTTAAAACATATAAACACATAGGGGTGCCTGGGTGGCTCATTGTTAAGCGTCTGCCTTCGGCTCAGGTCATGATCTCAGGGTCCTGGGATCAAGCCCCGCATCGGGCTCCCTGCTCAGCAGGGAGCCTGCTTCTCCCTCTCCCACTCCCCCTGCTTGTGTTCCCTCTCTCACTGTGTCTCTCTCTGTCAAATAAATAAAATCTTTAAAAAAAAAAAAATCTAAATACATAAAGATCACCTGAAAGTGCCAAACTTAGAAGAATGATTAAATACATGAATGAACATGCAGTATAGAACTTTTATTTTATATGAACAATAAGGAATTGGGGAACTTTTATTTCGTATTAGCAATAAGGAATTGGGTACAAATGTGTAAGCTTATCTTCATAGTGAATATTTTGTTTTAATTTCATTTGCATGTAGTATGGGGAAATTCTGAGATATTAATCAGTTGTCAAGAGAGGTAAAAGAAAGGGCACCTGGATGGCTCAGTTGGTTGAGCGACTGCCTTCAGCTCAGGTCATGATCCTGGAGTCCCTGGATCGAGTCCTGCATCGGGCTCCCTGCTCAGCGGGGAGTCTGCTTCTCCCTCTGACCCTCCCCCCTGAGAGCTCCATGGTGAACTACATAAAGCTTTGTCATGCAGAGGACTTACTACTAAAACTTGCCCAGTAGCAATGGATTGACATTAACAGGGAAAAAAAATAAATGTAACCTATTTTCCAAGGCATTGAAATATGCTAAGCAAGGTAAAAAATGTAAAATAATTTTGAAAGTTTAAAGTGTTATTGAAATGTAAGTTAATTTTATCTTAGCCACCATCATCATCATCATTGTTACTGAAGAAAGGCAGATTTTATACACCAGAATTATTTATTTTAGTTTAGATTAAAAGCTGCTTCCTGACATGAATTGACTCTTGTATTTACTTTTTTGAGATATTATTGGATGAAACATGTTGATTAAATTTTGCAGTAACTCAATTACAAGGTTCATAGCTGATAAAATTTTAATGTGGTTTATAATTTTATAATATGAACTGACATTTCTCTAGTGCTACACAGTTTCCAAGATGCTTTTGTAAGCATTATCTCTTGATTCCTAGAACAATCTTCACATAGGAAATAGTAACCTTACTTTATAGATGAAAAAAATTAAATTTCATAAAGATTAAGGCACTCAGCTATTAGATGACTGAATCAGAACTCAGCTCATGTCAAGAAAGATAGTATACGGTCGAGGTGAAGAGTCTGAACACTGGAGACAGAAGGTCTGAGTTCAAATTCAGAATTTTCTTTTTACTAGTGTGTGCTCTGGGCAATTAAAAAATCTCTTTGTGCCTCAATTTCCTTACTCAGTTAAATGAAGATGGTAGAGGTACTTCCTTATAGGGTTGTTGTGATGAGTAAATGAGTTGGCACCTGAAAAATGCTATGAACACACCTGATATACTTTCATTGGGTACCAGTAAATATCTGTTGATTGTTGTTGATTAATACCAATTCACCCTTAAATTCCAAATTGCAGTTATTTAGTGTACTGGACAGAACTCTTTCAGCTATAGTGAGAGTTGTCTTACTTAAAGTAGCTTAAGCAAAAACAAAAGTGAATTGTTGGAACATTGTGTTGGGAATGTTGCTATAGTAACTCACTGATTCAAAGGAAGACCTGAATCTCAGATGAAATGGAACTAGAGACTCCGTTCTTTACCTGTCTATGCTTCCATCCATTTCTCATTTCTGCTTCACCTGAAGGGTGTGCCTTACTCTCTTCTGCAGTAGAAAGGCTTTGTCCATGTCAATCACAGGGAAAGACTGCTTAACATTTGTGCCCCCTCACTTTTTCTTCCTACCAGTATTGCTGGGAGAAATGGAGATGCCTGAGTCATATGCTCATCTCTGTGTCTAGGGGATTGGTTTGTTCAGAAGCCATTTAATGGAAAAATATACTGAGCAGAAAAAGAAAACAAAACAAAGATATGAAGCAATGCATTATATTTGACACTTTAAAAATCAGAAAAACAAATACATAAATCAGAAAAAACAATCTTAAAACTTACACTAAACACTAAATCTGCTAAGGTTTTCATCAGGTCCCCTTTTACTTTAGATGGTTCTTATACCACCATGCTGGCTAGCATCAGGCAGAGGCCTTTTTTTTTTTAATATTTATTTATTTATTTATTTATTTATTTATTTATTTATTTATTTATTTATTTATTTGAGAGAGGGATAGGAAGGGGCAGAGGGAGAGAGAGAATCTCAAGCAGACTCCCTGCTGAGCATGGAGCTCCTCGTGGGCCTCGATCTCATGATCCTGTGATCATGACCTGAGCTGAAACCAAGATTGGACACTTAAACGACTGTGCCCCCAAAGCACACTTGGGCAGAGGCTTCTTAGCCTTGCCTGGCATCTGATTATAGGGAAAGATACTTGATTGCAGAATTCTCTATCAACAGACAAGCTGGTAATAGTCTGATTTCAAAAACAGATCAGTGCAGATATGCAGCCATCTAATTAATGACATATTTACCAGACATTCATGTGTTACATTACAATGACAACAAAAGCTTCACTCTGAATGCACAAATAAGTTTATAAACCTAACTGTATTAGTGACTTTGTTGTTGATTTTTCATCAAAGTAGCATTCCTGTATCACCTTTGAGTAGGCATTCATATTGTTAAAATATTTTAAAGTCATTCAAATGTATACTTTTCAAAGCATGAAATTTAAATAAAATATTTGCCCTCTAGCATCTCTGGTTTCTGGATGATACTTCGCAAACCACTGATCTTTAAAAATTTCTGGGGAGATTTAATTATAGAACTGTTGAATTAAAGAGTTGATTTGGAGAAATTAAAACTACACTTCAAAGAAAAGGAACTATATATTTAACAATGTAATTATCCTAAGTTGACACCTATTTCAAGTTCTTGCTCACTATGCAACTGGTTTCATGCTTAAACAGTACTTCTGCTCTATACTTGGCTAAGAATGCCTCCTTTTCCTACATTTTTTAAGTTCTGAAGTTATCTTCTATATTCAAACTTGAACTCCTCACCCACCCCCAAACTTGTTTTTCCTCCTTTTATTTCTAATTCGGTAGTTGCCCAAGTTTGCAGCCTACATGCCACCCTTGACCGCTTGCTCAACTCTCTATTCCATACTTAATCAATCAATCAATTGAATCTAACTCCTAAATAGCCCTTAATTCTATCTATTTATTTATACCATTACTTTCACTCTTCTAAATTAGGCTACCATCTCTCTACTGAATTACTGAAACATTTTGTTAGTTTTCTCGTTTTCAGCTTTGCCTTTTCTGATCTATCCTCCATCCTTCAACACAGTGATCTTTCTCAAATGGAATTGTCATCATGCTGAAAACTGTTCAATGGCTCCATTTCATTTAACATGAAGTGTCATTTCTTGACTTGGGCATCTAAGCCCTTTGTTCTTGTTTATGTCTCCAAGTGTTCTGTTCTGGACTTGAATTCTTTTGGATTATAATCCAAATAGTGCTAAAATATTGTTTAGATGTTAGTTCATTCCATAGGAGCTTCTGACTAAAAAATCTCCTCAGTATTATGCAAATAGTAGCATCTTAATAAACCAACATGTAATGAATACATAAGGGTTAATAAGACTTTTATTTATTTATTTTTATTGATATCTAATTGACATATAACACTATGTAATTTTGAGATATACAACATGTTGGTTTGATACATTTATATGTTGTAATATGATTACTACATGATAAAATGCTAATATAAAATATGTCTTTCACATATTTAAATGCATTGATTAATTTCCATATCATTACATTACCTGGTATAAAATAGAAACTGCATTTTCCCTCTGGAAGAATATATATATTGTATATAGCCATAAAATGAACATACAATTTGGGTTTTTTCTGGCCGTCCCCTTTTTATTCTAGCTGAGAAGTCCTGGCATTTGCTTCTATTTCTTTTCATTAGTAATATTAATTACTACTTTGTGATATAAGGCTTTCCAGGAATAATGTTTCCAAATAAGTAATTATCCAATAGTGCTCATGCTATTTTTGTTTTCTTGTCATATATACAGCGGCTGTCAAGTGCGGTCTGTGGAGATACATGGCCAATAATGTAGAATAGTCCATTCATTTCCTGAAGTAAGAACGTTAGTAGTGTGACCTGTGTGCATTGAACATAGGACTCAATTCTATTTTCTTGTAAAGTTTCAGCATAATGATCTTTTTCACTGATCATTAGTAATCCCTCGTGGTCTGCATTTCCTCTGGTCCTTGTACGGTTAAACACATGTTTAATGTAAATATAGAAAATATGCATCTCCTCTGAAACTGTGAAGTGTCAAACTAATTCCTTCTTAAAATAAGCATCACTATCATCTAGAAGAATGGGTGGGTTCTACCATGCTTGATCAACAGTTAGAAATCCCTGGCCTGTAGTCAAATCAACTCTTAAATGGAAATGCTAATAGCATCTATTCTGGAAGCTGAATTTCTGGATCCTTGACTTATTTCCAAATACAACCAGCCAATAATAGAACTTGTAATGTGTTAAATTAATAGATTCTATCCTCTTATATTAAGTGATATCATCAAAATTCATCTGATCCTTAAAAACAAATGTGATATTAGTCATGTTGTTAATATATTTTTACTTAAGCTTATTTACATTATTCTCCTTACTAGAGATACAATAGAATCTTGTTTTTGAAAAGTAATAGAGATAATCTGAAAAATTCTAGAATGAATTAAGTGAAGCCATCCTTTATGTAGACTTTAGAAGCACACTTTTACCATTCAGCTGAATAGGAATCATATAAGCTCCGATCAAGAAGAGAGTCCCTTTAGTGAGTTATCTTAATTCTAGGATGTCATTATACCAACAATAGAGTTTTGCACTTGTAGAGTACCTACGTAATAACTAAGATCTGTTTATGTGACATAAGCGCTGTGAATTCTGTAAGACAGTTGAATCATAGACCTGTACCTCTGAAACAAATAATACATTATATGTTAAAAAAAAAAAAGAAGAAGAAGAAGATAGTAGGAAGGGAAAAATGAAGGGGGGGAAATTGGAGGGGGAGACAAACCAAGAGAGACTATGGGCTCCGAGAAACAAACTGTGGGTTCCAGAGGGGAGGGGGGTGGGGGGATGGTTAGCCTGGTGATGGGTATTAAAGAGAGCACGTACTGAATGGAGCACTGGGTGTTATACGCAAACAGTGAATCACGGAACACTGCATCAGAAGCTAATGATGTAATGTATGGTGATTAACATAACAATAAAAATAAACAAATAAAAAATAAATATAAATGGAAAAATAAAATGTTAATATATCGTATTACTTGTAGTAGAGTAGCAATTCAAGCCTTCCTCACTATATATACTTGCTGTTTTCCAGAAGCTAAGATAGAGATAATTTTACCTACCAAACAGTAAATTCTCTTCCAGGCATTACTAATCTATGTTAAAGAAGTAGAAATTTAGGCATCATATGCATATGTTTATTAAAGTGCTATTTGTAATAGTGAAAACTGGAAATAAGCAATACGCTTAACAACTGAAGAATGATAAATGGTGATAGACCACTAAGAATTCAGTTATATAACCATTAAAATAAAATTTTGAACAATGTTCAACAATATTCATATAATTGGGGTATAAAAGGATATATATGCCTCATTTTTTTCCATTAGGCATATAAATATTTACTTGTAAAAGGACTAGAATGATTGAAATCAAAAATTAATATTGTTTTTTTACTAGGTGATGAAGTGCTGAGTACTTTCAATTTTCCATGTTTTTAAATTCTTTATAATATAGTAATTCCACACCTCGCATTTGGGTTATCTTTGTCAGATACACAGGAAAAAAATCATTGGTTATTGCAACATATTCTGAAGAAATGAAACTTTCATAATAACATTATCCAAGACATTGTTAATTTTCTTTTTTTTTTTTTTTGGTTTTTCTTTTTCTTCAAAATATTTCATGATATAAATTTTGAAATAGACCTGACTGGTTACCAAAATTCTTTATTCTATCTCAAGTAAAACTGGTTTCAGCAGAAACAATATAATACCTTTTGTTATGTTTGACTTTAGTTATTGTTAGTAGTTCATTTCTCAGTCATTTAAAGCTTTAAAAACTTGTATATAATCATATTTTATCAAATAAACAGGTTTTGAAAAAATTGAGTATTCTAGATTTTGTGACATTTTATAGTCCTATAATCTGACATAGATTTATAATAAATATTAACATGAGGAGCTATCAAAAACAATGTGTGTGTGGTGGATGAATACATACATGTCTATTTGTGAATGTATTTATGTTTCAGTATATATCTATGTGAATGTATCTTCTCATGACAAAACACATAGTGACATATGGTAAATTGTGTTAAAGCAAAAAATTATATACAGTATCTGTTTATATAATAACAAATAAAATTAGTATTAAAACAAATGCAATTGTATGTAAAGAAAGAAATTGTGAATGGCTTTTAAATAGCATTTAAACAATTTGAGATTATGTTGGATGATGAATTTTGCTTACATTTTAAAAGCTTAACCGTTACTTTCTATTACTCAGGAATCTTAACATCAGTAAGCATACCTATTATGTCATTAAATTTAAAATTATTATTCAGAAGATACAGAATTCATAAAATAACCAATATGGAAGGTTTTATTAAAGCACTTACTTAAAGACCAAGTTTCAAGATGTGTGTTTAAAAGGTAATAATAGATGATATCAACTGTAACTGTCAATAAACCCACCCTTTCTAGTTACCTATGACATGTGGCCATTCACTTCAAGTTCCTATTTGATAATTCTAGAGTAAAGTTCAACCTAAATTTAAACTTCATTTATATTAAAGTTCAAAATGTATGGTTTTTTTTTCTTTTTTTTTATTCTTATGTTAATCCCCATACATTACATCATTAGTTTTAGATGAAGTGTTCCATGATTCATTGTTTGTGCATAACACCCAGTGCTCCATGCAGAATGTGCCCTCCTCAATACCCACCACCAGGCTAACCCATCCTCCCACCCCCCTCCCCTCTAGAACCCTGTTTGTTTTTCAGAGTCCATCATCTCTCATGGTTCGTCTACCCCAAAATGTATGTTTTTATTAAACTACCTTTTTTGGAATCTCTTTTGTTGAAAACTGCCACTTGGTTTAAGAGTTGATCATGTGCATTCCACAATCGACTGACTTTTGAGACCGTTTTTAGTTTTGAGATAGGCAGGAGTAATATTTTCTTTTAAGGTTTCTTTTATGTGGTGAATGAATCTACTATCTTTGAAGAATGGCAGTGTCTTACATAGTTGAAAAAAGGAAAGACTAAGATTGGCTCCACAAATTTAATCTAATGCTAATGAGACTTCTTATTTAGTTTTGTGTAAATATAACTACGTATGTAATTAGTGTCGAGCAGCATATGGAATCCATTGGGAATGTGTTTTTACATGTGCATCTCAAGGACATCAGAGGAATTTTGCTTATAAATATATATTTTAATATAACTCGCTGCTACAGACTGCAAAGTCTTAAAATATTTCACAGATGTCTATTTCTTCATGTGTTTTAATAATATTTTCCCCAAAACACTGAGCTTGATGTTTTGAACTGTGCTTGGCTGTCACTTGGCCTATACCCTTGTCAAGGAATTTTAAAATGCTTAGTACCATTTTATTTATTGTATCTATAAGTGAACTTAAGCCAGCTTCATGCCTGACACTCCATATGCATTCAATAGAAGCCTGCATATAAGAGGAGGGAAGGAATTCTTGTAAAGCTTGAAAATTCTCTTGTAAAAACATCTTCTTCTTGTCTACTTTTATAACTCTATTATTTCAAAAACACCTGGGTGCTAGTCAATTTCGAACATAAGGTTTTTAGCTTGGGCACCAGGTCCCTCCCACTCTCATACTTCATTTTATTGGGATTTCACTGTGCTGTGTTTATTCATTTGTGAAATATGAACAAAACATTAAATCTTGAGACCACGTGACTAATGTTTATTCGTGTCATTTGGAGGTGAAGACAATATCCTTTTCACTGCAGAGGAATGTGATAGTCATTGGTTGGTTGCGCGGAAGATTTGAGATATAATAAAAATCAAATGGAAGACTACACTCTAATTAGTAATTTATAAATTTTATTTATAAATAAATAAAAGATTAATAGAGTCCAGATAAATGATATACAGATCACACCCTGATGATTTTGTAAAACAGAGTCATTGTCTATAATGAAATCAGTGCCCCCTCACTTGTTACTTTCTCATGTAAAGGTCACCCCCAGCAATGGAGTCATTCCCCAGGTATGTAAATGGAAAACTCATTAAGGTACACAATTTTTTGTGTACACCTTATTGATTTTAAGGAAGCAAGAAGCTGTCCCTTGAGTTCCCAATCTTGAGGATGTGCATGGGAGTATGCCCTGATAGTCGTTGGGTGTTAGAAAAGGAAAGGATGCAAAGAATGTAAAGACACATTGCCATTAAGAGTGTGTTATTTTTCCATCCAGTTGACACTAAGTAATATTAGGATGTCGATCCGAAGGAGTCTTGGAAGTACCTCTTGAGAATCTAAGGAGAATTTAAAGAATCAGAGTGGTTTTTTTTTAATAAAGGAAAGGCTCTGGATCATCCTTCTCTCCTTGTTTTGTATGAAGTTTGTTGAGGGAATAGTTCTTTGTCCTTCTGTTACCTCAGGGAACATAAGCAGAGACTCAAACTCTGACAGACAGATGAGAATTCATGATATCTTTTTTTTTAAAAGATTTTATTTATTTATTTGACAGAGAGAGAGAGCGAGAGAGGGAACACAAGCAGAGGGGGTGGGAGAGGGAGAAGCAGGCTTCCCGCGGAGCAGGGAGCCCGATGCGGGGCTCGATCCCAGGACCCCGGGATCATGACCCCAGCCGAAGGCAGACGCTTAACGACTGAGCCACCCAGGTGCCCCGAATTCATGATATCTTTATTTGTTTGAAGTTGTATTCATAATGTTTGCATGAATGAGTAACCTTGAAGAAAATGGTGTTCCCCACCCACCCCACCCTTTAACTCCCGGTGAGGCAGCTGGAAATAAGCTTAAAACATGGTATTTTCTTTCAGATTTTCTGAAATCATTATATCTTCGCACATCTTTGTGTAGAAAAGTAGAACTCAGAAATTAATAACCCAATTAACATCATAAACTAAAGGCAATAGTAAGAATGTTCAAATCTAGATTGATTCTAAATCCCAGACACTTGAACTTTGGGATGTGGCTGAGAACTGTCAGGTGGCTGAAATAAATGAAGAAAACAGGAACAGTGCCAATTAGAACATTGGAAGGGACCCAGAATTCCATCCTTTAATGATGTGTTTAATATTGCAGGGCCTGTTATTGTGATATATTTTACATCAAAGTGCTAAATATATTTGATCATTTTCAATGATATTCCCTGCCATCATTTCATAAAATGTTCATGTTTGAATCTTTCAAACCACACGTATTTGTATGTTCCATAAAATTGAATCTGTTAATTAGGATGGCTACTTTTGAGTAATAATTTTTTTTTCTAATTAACTATACTTTCTAGTCTAAACTAAGAAAGAGACCCAAACTTTAAAATAATGTATTTAGAAAGACTATGTTTTTAGAATCCAAATGTATGTTTTGGGGATCAAATTTAGTATTAATTTACAAGTGAAATTTTGAATATGTGAAATTTCTGGCTTAAAAGGCATTCAATATTTTCTAGGTCTTTTAATTTTTTTCAATGTTCAATTTCATTTTTTAAATTTTGTTATGTTAATCACCATATATTACATCATTAGTTTTTGATGTAGTGTTCCATGTTTCATTGTTTGCATATAACACCCAATGCTCCATTCAATATGTGCCCTCTTTAATACCCATCACCAGGCTAACCCATCCCCCCAACCCCCTCCCCTCTAGAACCCTCAGTTTGTTTCTCAGAGTCCATAGTCTTTCATGGTTCGTCTCCCCCCAGTTTCAAAAAAAAAATTAAATAAAACAGTTCTTCAATTTGAAATGAGTGAGATATAAATGTGAAATATTTGACATATAAGTAATGAGCACACCACTTTAAAATTATTTTATAACTTTTATTTTGTTTTGTTTTGTTTTGTTTTGCCTTTTTAAGTAGGCTCCACACCCAGTGTGGAGCCCAATGTGGGGCTTGAACTCACAACCCTAATATCAAGACCTGAGCTGAGATCAAGATTCGGGTACTTAACCGACCTAGCCACCCAGGTGCCCCTATAACTTTTATTTTGCATTCTTAATTCTATAATTGCAAGAGTTCATGATATATCATTATTATACTAAGTTTTATAGAGAAAGGTGGTGATAGTACAAGACTTACCTTTAATCCAAGGATTATAATGTATACAGCTATCATTTTAATGGAGGCTAAAAAAAAAAAAAATTTACATACCTAAACTTAATATGTCCATGTTAAAAAAAAAAAATTCAACTGTCTCTTCTTAAATGAGAACTGCACATTGCCAAAAAACAGCTTTTCTGTGTATATAATAGTTTTGTTTTTCCTCTGCTATAAAAGGAATTAGATAACCATCATTTGGAAAAGAAAGTAAAATGTAGGAGTGGCATATGTCATACAGTATCAGAAAAATAAAAGACCTGTCTCAGATGAATTGAAATACATGAGCATATTAATATAGTAGCATAATTTTGCCATAGTCCTATTACTCTCTGAATTGGAGTGTCTTACCTTATTTATAAGAGACTTAGGAAGATTGATTCTGGGAGGGCCTGCCCTCCTTATTTATCAGCTATCTAGATTAAAGGAGGATTTTATCACTGATAATAGTTAGTGATTGTCATGCTGTGTGTTGAATATAAAATATCACTATTTTAGAAGTTAAAAACTTTCCAAACACAACTTGTAAAATCAGCCATTCCTCCATCTTCAATGACAGAGTGCAAAATCTTGTCCAGATTGATTAAATTTATGTTGGGTTCTTAATCTTGACCTTCCTGGCAACTTGTTTTATGACTACTTTGAGAATAAAATTCAAATTCATTCAAATTATACCTTGAATTTCAGGAGGAGTAATTTAATACCTACCCCCATTCAAAAAAAAAAAATAGACTAATATACTCTTGAGATATTCTTGACTACTCTTAATGCTGCTGAGTTGAGTTAGTGGATAGGAAGGTAAAAAGAACCCATTTATCAGGGTAAACCTGGCGTGGAAACAGCGTAACATAACACAACTTTGAGTGAATCAATTCACAACTCTGAATGCCCTCAATTATAAAATGATAGTGTTGAACTTCATAATCATTCAGCTTCATTTCACTTCTTTTATAATCATTTTGGGAAATGGTTATTTTGTTTAAAAAATTATTGGCATATAAAACAAAGAAATTAGAATGTCTCCCACAAAAGCTCTCAATTTAGCTCAAAGCAGGCATTGAATATACACATAAAATATAATTCAAAGTCTGTGCTAAATCTTGAGACTCAAAGCTTGTATGTCCCAGAAGTGTGGACATGTGACTCACGGATTGTCAAATTTAGAACCAAAGTAATGTTTTGTACCAACTGGTAGCTGCAAAAGTGTTTCCTGTAGTCTCTGGATGGAAGAGGCAATCAAACAGCTGGGTCCTAATAGTCTTCGAAGAGACAAATCAGAAACCTCATCAATAAGGCTGATGGTTGCCTTTTACATTATCTTTGGAATGAACAAAACCCTTGGGCCTGATTGGCAGCTTCTCTTTACCTCCCTCCACTTCAAGGCTTTCCACAGTACAATTCCCCAAAGCCCTGAATGTACTCCTTGTGCAGAGAGAGGGCTGGAGAAGCCTTTACAAGCTTTATACAGAAAAATACAAGAGTTGTAAAACCATTAACTGGTCATAACTAAAGTATCAGGGATATAGCAAAACTCTCATTCATCGAACCAAAAAGCCATATGAAAAAATTTTATATACTTACAGATAGTATCTTTTTTTATTTATGACACATATATTCAACTCTTTCAAGCAGAAAATTCAGTCAAGTGAGATCCATTGGTAGTTTGAGTTCAAAGTCAGTGAGCAAATGGAAATCATTACAGCATCTAGTTCATTTCCCTAGTGGACATTAGACCACTCAAAATGTGTCACATAATTTACAGTCCCTTGATAGTAATTGAATATACACATTGAGAGTACACTGGCAGAACACTTAAGGAAGATTGAGTGCAGGAGGACCTGCTTACGTTATTTTTGGCTCTACCCTGGTTTTTGCTTTTAATTTTTTTCTTGAGTTAATTTCAATTTGGCTCTTCCATCCTATCCAAACAAAAGCTTTAGGAAAAGAGATTAACAGCAGCATCAAAGAAATTGTGGTTTTATAGTTTCAGAAACATCAGATACTGTAACAATAATAGAAGAGGGACAAAATAAAGTCTGCAATTCACCATAAATAATTTTTAAACCATAATAATAGTAGAATCAAACAGTAAATGAGAAAGATGAATTTTGAGCTGTTTCCTAAATGAGAGTGGGAATTTCTAAGGTTTAATTTATATTTCTATTTTAATATTTAATATATCCATTAGTATTTGGAAAATGAAGAGATAATTTTGTAGTTTAAAATATGAAATGCCAAAATTTTTTAACACTAATAATTCTAAATCTCTGTATTTTTTTGTGTTCCAAGAAATTTTGAACATGTTTAGCATATTTTATTGAAAGTCATTTTTTAAATGGTTTATTTGCTATGCAAAATAGAATCAGTGTAGGTAGTAATCTTTAACATTTAAGAGGCTACAGATGAAAGTAGTAAGTAATTGATTCTATAGATTCCAAGTATCCCAAATATGTAATGGGGAAAGGGACCTGACAAAAATGGCTATTTGAAAAACAGTTTTAGTTTTGTTTCCTCCTTTTCCTTTTCTCTTCCTCTTCTCCTTCTCTCACCTTCTGAACCTCTCTTCTTCTTTTTCTTGGAGTGTGTTTGTGGTATGCACCAAAGATTGTCCCATGGACCTCTATTTTCTCATCACACACAACATGATATATATATTCCCTTGAGTCAAACAATGTCTCACTAACTGCAACCAAATTAGCATTTTTCTGACCACTAAGGTTTACTTTAATAAATTGCATTTTATTGAGACAGAGTGGAAAAAATAAAAGTATTTAAAGAAAATATTCATCCATGGATATTTTTCCTATGCTGAAGATAAATGAGACGATAAATTAGATAAATTATGCAATTTAATTACTAACAATCCAATTTATTTGAATATTTGCAAGGCAAAATTCCTCTAAGATATCTGTAGGTCTCTCAATTTCAAAAATACTATACACAGAAGAGATTTTTTTAAGACACAATATTCCTTTTTCTGCTACTTAATAGGGTGATTAGATGTTCAAAGGTAATTTTTTGCCTTTGGAGTTGAGATAAAATAAGAGGAGATCATATACCCCTAAGAGATTTCAAAAATAATTGTCAAAAAAAAGTAATCTTATTTTATTTACCTTTTTACATTGTCTATTATCTTGTGCTTATTTTCAATTTACTGGATTTTTTTTCTGGTCTCTCTTATCCCCCTTTATCTTTGAAATCTTGCTTAATCCTTCTAAGTCAGTCTTACTTTTTCCTTTTCCTTAAGTTTTTTGTGATACTCGTTAACCTTATGTCTCCAAATCAGAACTGTCTATAGTATTGTATATGACACTGTACCATATTAAGTAATTTTATACATTTTACTTTGCTTTCCATAATATATTGGTGTTTATATCATATTTGGAAGGCATAGTTTCTGATATTTGTCAGTTAGTAGAGATTTTAAGATTTTATGAGTGCTATCCATATAGAATTCATATTCATGAAAAACAGTAAGACTAGAAAAATTCTCAGAAAATGTAATCCCATTTTTTTTAACAAAGCCAAATCTCTCCTTTTTAATCATGTTCATTTTGCCTTGGTGAGATGTGACATCACTCACTACAGTCTTTGATAGCTAAAATATAAATGTATAATGCACACTATAAATATGAAAATAGTCACAACCCTCTCTTTCCTCCATCTTTGGAAAAACTGTGCTACCACATTCATAGAAATTTGTAGTAAAAAATCAAAGATGGCATAGATTTTAAACCAAGTCAATATTTTTATCTCTATTTCCTATTACGTATATTGGGTGGCTGAGCTCTTTCCATAAAGCTGTGACTTTGAGCCAAGAAGGAAGCATATAGAAGTGGGTAATACAAATTCTAAATACAAAACATCTAAAAGAGGAGAAAATGATATCAGGTAAAGCAAAAATAAACTATATTTTATTTTATAAACTGTTTTGTATTCATAAAAAAAGGGGAAAATAAAAATGAGAAAAAAGTTATAGCTATTTTTAGCACAATGATACAATGCCTAAAGGCTATTGTCAACAATGAATGAAAAACACTGACCTGACAAGTGACTCTGTTTCTGTCAAATCCTACTTTCTACCAAGACGTTATGTCACTCTCAGACGACTCAGACCTCTTTCTCTAACCTACTATGAAATATGAAGACTCTCAGATAGGAGCTAGGAAAGCAGTAATATCAAGCGCATTTCAGATGAAAGGCATGGGCAGGCTTCCAAATGTTTTATAGAGTAAAACTTCCATTGACTCAGATCCAATAAGTTCACAAAGCTTAAATGTACAATGAGCATTTTTATACTAGATTTCTTCTCACAAGTCAAACCCACACCTGATAGATACATGCTTTGTGAATAATGAAATAATGAGAAAATACGAAATGGGGTTCATAAAAGCAAAGTTGAATGCAACAAGAAAAGCAAATACAAAAGTAAAATATGAAGCACAATAGTAGGCATTACTATGACAATACCTGGTCCTTAATAAGAAGTTAGTGACCATTGAGATCTTTCTGTGAACTTGTATGCGTTTGTTCTCTCATTACCTGATCAGTAAATACTTAGTATCATTCTAGATTATGGGGACTGACTGGTCATGCATGGTTCCATGCTCTCTGGAAGATTATAGTCTTATAATGATAAGTGTATTTGTAAAATCATGTAACAAAATTATTTTTTGTTATTAATTACTATTTTGGTAGCATATGCAAGGTGAAGGGGCCAATGTTATTATCATATAATGTGATTTGTATTAAGATTGCTAAAGGTAAGGAATTGTATTTAAAGAACTTTGGGAGAGAATGCCTCACTCTCAACTTAGTGACATGGCTTATTTTTTCATTTCATTTATTTATTTTTAAAGATTTTATTTATTTATTTGAGAGCGAGAATGACAGAGAGAGAGAGAGTATGAGAGGGGGGAGGGTCAGAGGGAGAAGCAGACTCCCTGCCGAGCAGGGAACCTGATGCGGGACTCGATCCCGGGACTCCAGGATCATGACCTGAGCCGAAGGCAGTCGCTTAACCAGCTGAGCCACCCAGGCGCCCTCATTTCATTTAAATATAACTTTTCTCCCATAGTGGTAATCAGAAACAGTATGAAGCATGGACAGTGCGTTATTCAGGTTTAATCTGAATATGACTGTGCTGCAGGGATATAGGTGGCTATCAATTACGGCAGTATTTTAACATTTATATAAGGACTTATGATATGGATCCATATGTTCTAAAATTTGAAATTTCATAGAAAAACAGGCTCACTAAGAGTTACATATACCTTAGTCAGCCTGAATTTTTTGTTATCTCAGTGTGTGGGAAGGGTGAGTGAACATGCACTTATCAATATACCAACATTCACTCTTCCCATCCACATTGTTACCGATTTGGCAATTTTCTTTTCTGGATGCTGGAAATCTCTCACTGAGTTCTATGCAGGACTATTAGGGGTCCAGAGAAATGATGTATGGGGTCTACTCCCTACTATTCTATACTTCTCATCTCTGTTAGCATAAATAATCTTTCCAGAGAACACTGAGGCTCACTGAGCAAAAGTCAGGTCTCTGGGGCTATAAGTAAAGGACATATAGGCATAAATGAGATGAAATATTGGGTTATGGATAGAGACCACTCCTGGAACTTAAGATAGCATTTTGGATTCCTAAATGGTAACCTCTAAGACACTGTGAGTAGCAGACACACACACACACACACACACACACAGTGTTTCCTCTCTGAAATAATAATAATAGTTAAGTGTTAAAGATAAAGATAAGTGTTTCCTCTCTGAAATAATAATAATAGTTAAATAATTGTGATAAGTCAGAAAACTCAAAGCTAAGTAAATACAAAAATAAACTTAAGTTTTTCAGGCACTATTTTCAGTGTTTTACATATTTTAACTGCATCTTCACAACAACTCTATGTTAGGTAATAGCATCACCTTCATCTGCAGTTGAGGAAATTTAAGAAACAGGGAGATTAAGTAATATGCCGAAGAATACATGCTAGTGTAAATTAAACAAGGAAGCCAAGAGACTGAGGTGGCTTTAAAGCCTTAATAGTTTGTGTAAGCAAACCAAAATTTAATCCTGAAATGCCTCCAGGTTAAGAAATCAAAACCAAGGACTGCAATCTCAACTAGGCTCTCCCAACTAAGGCAAATTCTTGAACTATAGCCAATCAAATAATTTCCTTTCTTTGCTTCTTCACCTCTATAAAAATCTTTCCCTAGTTAATGACTGTGGAGTACTCCTAACCTCTTCCTGTTTAGCTCTGCCTGATTCAATTGAATCAGTTTTTACCCAAATAAATTTAAAATGTTTAATTTGCCTGTTTATCTCCTGATACTACTAACAGAAGAGCCAGAACTTGAACCTGAATAATCTGACTCCAAAATCTGTGTCCTTAATCACTACTCCAAGCTGCCTGATAGTTCAACCTCATTGTAAAATATGGCTCTTTATAATAAGTGGTTGAATAATCTAAACAAATATTCTGCTTAAATGATTTATATACTATCTGAATGAAAATGAAAAATATTATTAATATCCATAAAATCTTATGGACATAACTACAAGATTCAAGATCTTAGAGAGTAAAGTAAATAAAATAAAAATAATTATATTTAAGAAAGAAGACTGAGGTATTATTATGTTAAAGGTGTATCTACCAATTTATATTTTATTTAATGTTTTAACATGAATGGGTGTTAAATTTTGTCAAATATATTTCTCATCAATGGGGATGTTGCAAAATTTTTCTACATAGTTCTATTAATATGATAGACTGCATGCATCAATTTCTAATGGAGCTTGTATTTTAGGACTGTGCTAGAGGACAAATAAACAAGTGAAATGTATTGTATGTCACATGGTAATTGATTCTGGTAATGGAGGTGGACCATGGCTTGCAGGTGGGGAAAAGTAGGGATGCAAATACTTTATGTGCAATAAATGCTAAACTGATTTATTCCTTTATTTACTCAATAAATGTTTGAATATCCCCCCCCCAAAAAAGAAAGAAGATTGGAATAAAATTAGACCTCAAAGCAGGAAATCATTGAGAAAAATTTACCAGAAAAGGGAAAGTGTAAGATACTAGAAGTTCACCAAGTAAACAATTCTCTATCGCAAGGACAAATTGTATCAGTGCACAGGAAAGACGAAAAGAGTAAGAGATACTAAACTGGCTACAGTCAAAGACCTAAAAGTCAAATGCAAAAGCTACAGAAAGCGGAATCCAAGCCAGAACCAGAAGGACAAAAATAACACAATGAGAAAGACTTGACAAAAAACTAAATGAGAAAGGAGATGCAGCCGTAACCCAGCCCTAGTCATAGCACACACATACACACCAAAACAAAAACAAAACCCTTAAAACAACAACAATAACAAGTTATCTAGCTGCTAAAATTACTTGGTTTTACAGGCTCAATTTTTTACTCCCAATTTAGAAATTAACATATTTGCAATGAGCTTGCATTGAAATTTACTTAGCAAAACTTTTGTTGACATAAGAAAAAAAAAGATAAATATTTCAGAAGAAACTTTCTCTAAACATTTTAGGAAATCCATTTAAGAACTAACAGTATGTAAATTGCAAATTAGAGATCCTGAATGAACGACTTAATTAACAGTTTCTAGATTGTTAAGCTGAAGTCAAGTGGTAAGTTTAATGAAAACCATGGCTATCCTGGAAGGGGAAAGCCTGTATTTGAGTCTTTTCACTAAACTAGACAGAACCTAATCAACAAATATGTGTAACATACTGCTGTATAGATCTGATTTTATGTTTCCTGGCTTTGCTAAAATGCTAAACATTTTATTTTGATCTTATACTTTAATAATCGAACAGCAAGACTGGCTGTCCATAATTCAAATTTAATTGTCTTTAAATCCTAATCTCTAAATAGTCTCTGTTAAATAGAATGCCATTGTTCCGGTGATCTATAGTTAAATCAGTGACATACAATCAATATCAGAATTTAAGGGTTTAACCAGGAGTTCTCCAATAAGTTCATGTCAAGTATAATTCTTAAAAAATGCTTTCTCTATACTTTCAAATTGTATCAAAATCTTGAATTTGAAATCTTCGAGAGATTCTACAGGTCTCAGGCCTGGGAATTTTTCTGTTTGGGGGAGAGGGAGAGCATGAGCCTGGGTAAGTAAATAATACAATGCTCCAGGTTTGCTTCTCCTCAGCTAACATTTATCTCTTTGGCATGATGAAGGGCAGCTCAACGTTGATTGTAAAAGCAAACACGATTAGCAGTAAAGCGGCATATGTTAACACTGCTGCAGCCTGATGATGAATGAGCTGTAAATGATGCCAACACCTGTCCTTGACGATGATGCGTGACACCCAACCCCAGTGGAGTAATAAGCATTCAGACATATTGGTGCACATCTTACCAATTACAGTGGTTCATGCAAGAGTTCTGGTAGCATTCTCACTCTCTCTCAATCTTCTCTCTGATTATTTCTGTATTTGTGCGTCCATTCATAAGTTCACAATCAGCTCTGAGTTATGTATATTCAGATGTGAGTGACCCATACATGTAGCTAAGTGTTAGCCACATGGGACAATATTAGGTTACCCCAAGTCTGAGGTGACTAGCAAGTGTGCTTCCATACCAGAATAATCCTGTCTAAAATACCATTGTTATCTTACTTAAGTCTGATGTTGATTGAAGTTATCAGGCCTCTCAACTAGATTGACTAATTGAGAATGGGTGAAGGGGTTTTGAAGTTGTGGTGTTTTATAAAGACAATCTCGAAACAAAATGAGAATAGTTGAAACTGTGATGGTGTGTTCTATAATTCATATACAAAATATTTAATATAAGTGAATATTTCTTTGTAAGGTGACAAATTATAAACAATATAGTTCTGATATTATCTTCTAACATTGATTCTGCAAGGAACATATGATGTTGCACCTATATGGAGATTCAATACCATTTAATATTTGTTATGTTATCATGTCACATTATATAGCCATATTAACAGAAACATCTCAGATGTTTCTATCTTAGATGTATATGGCCATATAATGTGAATTACTTATTCTAACTTTAATTTTATCTTTAATTTTTGTTTCTGGTCACCCCTCTTCCTCTTTGCTTCAAACATAGTTGACAAAATTTTCTCTCCTATTCCTTTAACTGAAGTTAGATCATCCTACTTGGAGGGATTTCTGTATATATTATCCCTTCTTATTTTTAAACTCTTTATTCTTACTTTCCAAATGACACTTTTGCTTTACCTCCAAGTTTATTCAGAGCCTTCCATTTGTAAAGAGCCTTTTTTTTTTTCCAATTCTTGCTCCTATTTATGATATTCTCCCTTTAACTGGCCAATTTTTCAAATGGCCGTATCTGTTGCTTATATGTCCTAATATCTTTTCTTTCTTAACTCACTGAAATTATTAAAGGAATGTCAATATTTCAGATTATCAAAAAATTTACTCTTGCAAAACCCATGACCATTGCTAGTACCATGTTTCCTTATAATCTTATTTAACATTTATCTCATGACCAGATAATAGGTTCCATGAAAATAAGTACTATTTTTCAAAGAGGCATTATGAAGTAGATGATAAAAGTGTAGACTCTGGGGGCGCCTGAGTGGCTCAGTCGTTAAGCGTCTGCCTTCGGCTCAGGTCATGATCCCAGGGTCCTGGGATCGAGCCCCGCATTGGGCTCCCTGCTCCGCGGGAAGCCTGCTTCTCCCTCTCCCACTCCCCCTGCTTGTTTTCCCTCTCTCGCTGTGTCTCTCTGTCAAAATAAGTAAAATATTAAAAAAAAAAAAAAAAAAAAAAAGATTGTAGACTCTGGAGCCAGACTCTCTAGGTTCCGAACCCTATATTTCCATGTATTAGCTGAATGACCGTGGGGAAGTTTCTAACTTCCCTGCTCTTGTTGCCTCAGTTATAAAACAGCAAATAATAATATAGTTCACAGGGCTGTTGTGAGAAAATGTGAATTGATTTATGTATAGAGTATGTGAAGAGCTTAAAACATAGTAAATGTCCTATTTTAGCTACTCTTGGTATTATTTAGCTATGATTTTTGCCACCTCTCTAATCCCAGAAATTAGCACTGTGCCTGACATGTATTAACTTTCAACCAATATTTTGCAGATGAATGGATGAAATGAATTAATGAATGCCACACTTATCACAACTGATATTCCTACCTTTTAAAAAAACATTTATCTTTTGACTTGCACATCACTAAAACATCACTGCTTAAAATATCATTTTCAACCATGAAGCAGAATTCCATTTCCAACTCCTCTACGGTAGGCAGTGGAAACACCATTCTGCAAAGTTACATCCAGGGAAAAGAGAAGATACATGGGACTGGCTGGAGATGATGTTACTGCTGCAATGGTTTTCTCTCCCAGCTTCTATTTTTATAACATTAAAATCCATTCTTCTCACAGCAGCCAAAATAATCATGTAAAAATATGTCCGAGCATGATTTCTTCTGCTTAAAACCATTCTGTAGCTTTCTAATACACTAAGAAGAAAATCCAAATTCCACATAGCCTAGCCAGTAAGACCCTGCTTGACCTGGCTCTATTTCTCAGAGCTTATCTGGAACCATATGTCTTACCTAGCTCATTCCTGCCTTTGACATTTGCTATTCCTCTTTGTAATACTTTTCCCTTGGATTCAAACTTGGCTAATATCATTCAGGCTCTGTTGAAACATCCTTTTCTTAAAAGACATCTTTCTTGATCCACCCCGTCCCTTCAACCTTGTTCTATATTTCTGCTTTATTTTCTTCATGTCACTATCTGAACTTATCTGCTCAATAAAATTGTTTATTATCATCTATCTTTCCCCATTAAAATGCAAGATCCATGGGGCACCTGGCCGGCTCAGTCGGTAGAGTGTGTGACTTGATCTCAGGGTTGTGGGTTCGAGTTCTACATTAGGTGTAGAGATTGCTTAAAAATAAATCTTTGAAAAAAAAAAAGAATGCAAGCTTTACAATGTTAGAGACCTTGCCTTTCTGATTTATCATTTTAGCCCCCTGCCTGGTACATTATATATTATCATTAATTTCTGTTAAAATGTATTCATAAATGAGGCTAGAGGCAAGAACTATGTCCCAAAGAACCTGTATGCCATGTTGTAGAGATGGAATTGTATCTCAAAGGTAATAGAAGCCAAGAGATAGTAAGTAGAAGATTGGCATATGCACTTAAGAAAACTTTACAGAGGAAGAAGTATCTGAATTAGCACTTGAAGAGCAGGTGGAATTTGGAGAGAGGTACATTCCAATTAGAGGTTCTAGAATGACAGGATGGTCAGTGATGCCATAGGAATAATATAGGTTCAGAATATAGTGAGTGAGTAGATGAGGTTACCTTTTGCAGAAGTTTTTTTTTAAGCTGGTAGTGATAGAAACATTGAAATGGTGGAAAGGAATCACAATGTGCTATTCCGTGTGGCAGTGTGATTTGGAATTATCTTTTCTTAAAAAAAAGATTTATTTATTTATTTGAGAGAGAGCAGAATGTGCAAGAACATGAGTGGGGGGCAGTAGGGGCATAGGGAGAGGGAGAAGCAAGCTCCCTACTGAGCAGGGAGCCCAATGTGAGACTCCATCCCAGGACCCTGGGATCATAACCTGAGCCGAAGGCAGATGCTTAACTGACGGAGCCACCCAGGTGCCCTGGAATTGTCTTCTTAACAAGTGATATTATTTTAAAAGTGGAGATCATCTAGAAATCAACATGATGAAAATTAGAAAAATAATCCTTGACATATAAAAGTCTTTCTGGCTCATTAGAGCCCGATTTAAGGACCGTGTCCTACATCTTGCCCTCTCTGATAGAGTAATAGAAGGATAGTCTTATAGGCAGTCTGGTCCAATCCTTTTATTTCATGTGAACTCAGATCCAAAGAGGTAGTGACATACCTGAGATCAGAGATAATTGATTAGAGTTAAGACATGTAACATATTCAGAGGATTATATGTATGTATTATATATATATAATATATATATATTGCGGAACTCCCCAAATTTAAGCCAGCGTTCAAATATTTTTTTAAAGAGTCCTATTTCCCATCTAAAACTTCTCATAAAACATATAGCAGCAGTTTCAAAACTGCTTTACTAGGTGATTTTAAGTTTTATCATATACTGATGTTCTATCTGTAGTAAACCTAATGAGCATGTTATTCACAGTGGAGATACAGAGATACTAACATTGATTCAGGCAAATCTATCAAATTAAAGTATCTTTGCCTTTTTAAAAATCTTTGTGAGGGATAATAAATAGTTCTGATAACCAGTATTGGCTATGGGAAGTTAGTGGCCACCTACACTATGTAATAAATATTACAAAATCAGTATCAATGTTTATATTTGCAATTTTAAAAATTTTATTGGAACACCTGTGGAATATAAAATAACAAAAGACTCAAAATAGAACATTCTTATTTCACTTAAGGGAGAAAAATAGGATGCATGAAGAGCTCATATAAGAGCAAGGGGCTTTTGGATATATTTATTAAGTATAAAGGAATTTCTTGAAAATGAATGTCTACATGTTCTCTAATGAGCAGTGTCCAATATAAATTTGTACTATCCGCAATATTTATTCTAACACTCAATTTAAATTCTCACACAAAAGAGCTAAATGGATTAGAGACATAAAAAAAATCTCCTAAGTTTAAAACAAATGAGGACCACTAATTATTTGAAATCTTCCCTTTTGACTACCACTTCAATTAAAGATTAAAACAAACAACTTTTTGTTTTCCTGGTTGACTCTCTTGCATCAATTTGTTATTTGGTCCTTCACTTTGGGTTTGTTTTTGTTTTGTTTTCCCAAGAGTGTATAGTTATGATTTCAAATTTAATTTAGGGCTTCTAAGTTTTTTGCCATATTAATACAGTTGTTGTAGACATGTGATGATCAGTGTGCTAAGGATGGAACACTTTTGAAAATGATTTGAAATCCCTTTAGAAAATTTGCTTTGGAAAAAAAATGATTATGTCATGAAGTGAATGCCTTTTTTTTTCTTCTGTTTAGTGTGATTCTTCAGTCTCATGTGTAGCTAAGTACAAAAACAAGACAACTGCCTTAGTTCAGGCTGTTAAAACGAAATGCCAAAGACTGGGTGCCTCAAACAACAGGCATTTATTTCTCACAGTTCTGGAGGCTGGGAAGTCCAACATCCAGGTGCTGGCAGATTCGGTGTCTGGTGAGGCCCTCTTACTGGTTTGCAGACAGGTGCTTTCTTGCTATAACTTCACAGGAGGAAGAGAGAGGACACTACAATCATCCTCTTTTTTAAGGACACTAATTACATCCCAAGTCCTCAGAGACTCCACCCTTATGAGTTCATTGAAACCTAATTACCTCACAAAGGCTCCAACCTCCAGGTGCCATTACATTGGAAATTAGGGCTTCAATACATGAATGGGGAAGGGAGGGAGTGGGCAAACAGCCCACAGCAAGAACCAAGCATGTATTTTAAGTTTTCTAAGTGTTTTACATCTTTCCTCCAGTTTGGTGTTTATAGGGCAGAACGTTGTCCCCAAGAACCTTAGGATTCTGCCACCGAGTGACATGGTGGCCACTGAAGGGGTGAGGGCAGGCACACCCAGCAGCCTCCAGGCCTGATTCTAATGGAGAACTTTTGCTTTGATCTATTTTTATATTGGGATTTCCAGTAAGATGTAATTTAAGCGAAGAATTTTACTATTCAGGTGAAAAGAAACAAACATTTGAAAACCATGGGTGTCGTGGCAAGAGAGCTGGGCAGTAGTGCCTCATCTGGGATCTGGTCTGGCCAGCTTTCCCCCTCAAAGTTGTGTGACATTGAGCACATCTTGGAAAACGTCTAGAAGCCTGTCTTTCCTCATGGCCAGGCTCTCTCATAGAGCTGCTAGCGGTGGTCAATGGCCTTGCCCTTCCTGTTGAGCTCAAAGAGTCTATGGGGTGGGTATTTGTAAACCTTGGCTGGCAGTTTAACCTGTTCACCAGTCTTACCTTTGTGAAGCAGGTGACTGTCATGAACATGAAGGTGGGATCTGTGTCCCTTGTTGTTTACTGTGTGTGTGTGACACGCAGTCGAGTTTTCATAAACACTATGTGAAGGAATTACTAAATGAACAGACACGGTTGCAGTAGAAATGTCAGGATGTGTCACAGGCCTGTACTCCATTGGGTGTAGGCAGTGGAGAGGAGACTCTGCTGGGGAAACATGGCGCCCTTCTGGAGCTGCTGTGCAGGGTCTATTGCTCTGCTGATTCAATATGGATGCCGAAAGAGCAAATACTCTGAAAAATAAGCAGGACAATAGATAACGGGATAGATGTATCTGAAAAGTATCTTACATTATTTGATGGGCACCAAGGGAGTTTTCCATCTTGCTGATAATTTTTTTTTTTGGTGTTTGCCTTTTTTATTTATTTATTTTATTATTATTATGTTATGTTAATCACCATACATTACATCATTAGTTTTTGACGTAGTGTTCCATGATTCATTGTTTGCGTATAACACCCAGTGCTCCATGCAGAACGTGCCCTCTTTAATACACATCACCAGGCTAACCCATCCCCCCACCCCCCTCCCCTCTAGAACCCTCAGTTTGTTTTTCAGAGTCCATAGTCTTTCATGGTTCATCTCCCCCTCCGATTCCCCCCCTTCATTCTTCCCTTGCCGATAATTTTTATAGCTAAGTATGTTTTAAGGTATCCTGATCTTGAATGAGATTTATCTGTCTTTTATGGGCCAGGTGAGTGGGTCATAACCCTAGGAGCATTCAGAGCTTCGTCTTGGATGGCAATTTGCTTTCCGGCCCTTCACTGGGAGTAGAATTTCCTCTGAACTCTGGCCTTTGTTCTTCTGTTCTCAGTTTGGTGTTGTTCTACCTTACTTGTAACCGAGAGAGTGAATATCTTCCATAATCCCCAGCCTCGGATTTCAACAGGCATCCTCACTAGTCCTGCCACCCCCCACCGCACTTCTTTGTCGGTTGTATTGAGCCTACATTCCAGGCAAATGAACCAGTCATATCCTAAGAACTTTCCATGACAACATAACATCAGATATACATTGAGATCTGAGAACTTGTGTTTTTTTTATCTCTAAAATAGACATGAGGCTAGAATCCCATATTCTACAGACTATGTCACCTTCACCTTCTTGAGAGTTTTATCACCAACAGTACACACTACACCGGACATTACTAAATCATACACATGTTGGGTTGCATATTACCTCTGCTTAATGCTAGAATCAAAATTATCTTCCACTTTTCTTTTCCAAGTACATATAGCAGTTTTGTAGTTAAAGTCATTACTCACTAGGCATTCCAAATGCTTTCATCAGAATAAAATTCTCCCCCCAAATAATATTTTATCTTTACCTTTGCATGTTCTCATCAAAGTCTTCTAACAGCTGTCAGTGGCTGGCATCATCATCCACATTTTATAGATGAGGCAAAAAGAACATAGGGAGTTTAGATGACTTGTCCTGTGTTCTTCTGATAAGAAATAATGGCTATGCAAATTTATTAGGGCTGCTTCTACTATAAAGCCAAATGTCACAAACTCCACCATCAAGGTTTATATTCACATTGAAAATTTTTATTTTATTGGAACATCTGCGAAGGATAAAGTAACAAAAAAACTCAAAATAGAACTTAAAGAAGTGAAGACTAGATCATGTTCCCTGGCTCTAAAGAACATTCCAGTGTCCCTGTCATCTCCTCAGACAACTTTTTCTTGATAAGTGACCAGTTCCCTCTCACTTGCAAAGAGTAGCTCTGTCAGCCCAAGGAAAAAGATCTTTCAGTGTAATTTTCTACCCTGACCACCTGTTTTTTTCCATATTTAGACATAATTTGTGCTGCTAAATAAGGTTGTCCCCTAGCCATTCAGACTAAACTCTGAATTTCAAACAGCTACTTTGTTTATAGCTGCCTTAAGTCATTAGCTCTGAGGATGAAAACACTGGTTATTTTAAGTCTAAAAAATCTGGTATGCAGACGAGAGAAAGAACTTTTCCCTCTTTATTTAATGCCCATGGGTGAAACCTCAGGCTGTTGCCATTTGAATGTCCCCACCACCCTGTCACAGCCTCAGCAGACGAGCTTTCTGAGCCTGCTCTCAGATGAAGATTGGCACTCGAACGCTGTAACCACGGGGCCCACAGATCACGGCCTGCCAGCGCCACATCTGAGGCAGCCAGGGTTTGCAGGACTCAACTGCTTTCCATTCCTGCTCTTTAGTGGGTTTCCTCCTTCACCACCTCTGAGAAAGCCACAGTGTCCAAAAAACGGAAGCGGTCCAGCATCAACAGTCAGGGACCTCCACAGCCTCTCACCACCTTCCCTTCACGCTACCCTCAATCTGTGAGTCAAGAATACAGAATTAAAAAAAAAAAAATTCTTCCACTAGACCAAGCCCTGCCTATGCTTTTGGCTTTTTTTTTTTTTTTTTTAAGATTTATTTATTTGACAGAGAGGGACACAGTGAGAGAGGGAACACAAGCAGGGGGAGTGGGAGAGGGAGAAGCAGGCCTCCTGCCGAGCAGGGAGCCCAAGGTGGGGCTCGATCTCAGGACCCTGGGATCATGACCTGAGCCGAAGGCAGATGCTTAACGACTGAACCACCCAGGCGCCCCACTTTTGGCTTTTTTACAGTGTTAACGTTTTAGAGAAAACATTCCCTTGTCTTATTCCATTCCCTTATTTTTACCCTGCCCTAGACTTACTTGTGTCCTCTCGAGTCGTGACCCAACACTAGACACTATGGGTAATAATACACCCTCTTGAGTCTCTTCTTTCCTGTGGCACTGTCTTCCTTTACTTTAGAAAGAAAACCACCTGCTAAAGTAATGGTAACTAGTTAGCATTGTTTGTGATTTTTATACAAATATGCATGATGTGTGTGTACATGTGTGTATACACATCAAAAAAATTCATACAAGTACACATGTGTGTGAACACAGACACACTGTACATAAACATACACAAGTATATATTCATCTTTCATTTTGTTAGATTAACAGCTATTTTTAGCTTCCCCTTCCAAAGGCCCTCCCCTTTGGTAATATTTTTGATTCAGTGACAAAGTTGCCCGTTACAGCCTGCCCATTTAGTTCAGGGTCATCCCAGTTATTGAGAGAACGGCATTATTCTGACTTTACTCTGGTGATCTGAAGGTTTAACAATGACTCTGCCACACTGTTTGATTTTGCATCACCTCAGAACTGGAAATTGGAAGGTTTTTTAGAAGGCTAAGAGACAATAGAGACTATGATAACCATTTCTGGATGCATGAGTAAGTGAATTCCAATTGTGGAAAGACCTTGTAACAAGGTGCCAATCAGCGCGTCTAGAAATAATGGAATGAAATTTAGAGGTAAATCCTGGGTTCTTCCACCTAGTAGGAAGAGGTCAGGAGTAAAGGACCCTTGAACGTGTTTATTCTACGTAAATCATATGCAGCCTAATATAGTTGGAATAAATCTGAGAAAAAAAGAATATAATCCTAAGACAATACTGAGGGAAAGATAATAAATGTATGTCTTTCTGAGCAAAAAAAAAAAAAAAAAAAAATGGGAAAGATCTGAGTGGGTACTCTAAGTCCTGCTTAAGAAGGACTCTCTCCTGCTTTCTCTGCTTGAGAAATACCGAGTTGACTAAAATACTGTGCTGACCCTGAGAAAGCTCACATTTTGGTTTGGGAGAAAGAGAAATAAGTAATTACAATCCAGACACATGACCCAAATTCTTAAAAATGTTGAACCAGAGCCATTAACTCTCTTGGGAAAGTTGTCGGATTTTTTCCAGAAAGGAGTTATATTTAACCTTCCTATGTGTGAGAAGAGGAGGTAGGGCAGCACCCTGAAAAGACATTCCTTCCTGTAGGCTCTACCGTTAGATGTGTCTCTTCACCAGATTCTTCCCTCACGAGCGCAGCTCAAAGCAGCCATCTGTGCTCCTGCCTCCAATGCCTGATTGCTACTAATTTTAAATACTTTTCCTAGTACGTCATTTTTCCCCCAGCTATTACTTGTATATTGTTTCTTCTTGGCTTCTCTCTCATTTCTGATTTGGCTATCTACAAGCACAAAGTAATAGCTTATTTAATAATAATTTATTTTCACAGAACACTTGTCAGAGATTTTGATAGTTCTGTATATGTTTTCTGCCTTTATATAATATATATACATTAAAACAAGTCTGTTTATTGAAAGGATCTGAAAGTAGTAATAAGGCTTTCAACATTGAACAAATTTTCAAGGTATTAACAACATGAAACATTAAGAACTTACTTCAAAAATCCAAAGTTGGGAAACCTGGGGGGCTCAGTCTTTTAAGTATCTGCTTTTGGCTCAGGTCATGATCCCAGGGTCCTGGGATGGAGCCCCCAGTTGGGCTCCCTGCTCAGCAGAGAGCCTGCTTCTCCCCTGCTTGTACTCTCTCTCTTGCTATCTCTGTCTCTCAAATAAATAAAATCTTTAAAAACAAACCCAAAGCTTTCTAGATTATTCCAACACCATGCTACTTTCGGACTTAGTTAACACTTGCTTTTCTTGTCTAAATGAGTGACCCAAATTCTGAATACCACTCTCTTCTGGGTCTTAAGTTGGGAGTTTGGGTTCAGCTCACTCTCAGCACAAGGAAGGCCAGGCAGGCGGGCCCTCTAGCCATGCCCCATGCCCCTGGGCAAATGGTGGCAAGAGCCCACCTTTGTTCCCAACACCAGGATGACTGCCAAGCACCACACTGAGGGCCATGTTTATGGCTTCTATTTGTTTTCAGGGTGATTACATTTATCAAGCTACAGATCCTAGAGAATCATGTACTTTAAATCCCCCACTCTATTAGTGAAAACTGCTTTTGGTAATACTGTTTTATGAAGACCATAAGGACATGTGTTGAAGCACTGCTGAATTAAAGTTTCGGTAGAACATGTGGCAGACCTATCCAGGAATATGATTTGTTCCATCAGCATCTGTAAGAGACTTTTTTTTTTTTTTTACTTTATCTGAACATTCTGAACCATAGTACAGAAAACATCACAGTTGGGTTTTTGAACAAACAGAAAAAAATAATTGAGGAAAAAGCCCTCTATAGACTAAGTTATTTAAAATTTTCTAAATAGTTAATTTAAGTATATGTGAAAATTCTTTAACTGCAATTAATTTAAAGCTACATAACCACTGTGTCGTCCTGATGTTTACTGTGAATGCTTCCATTTAGGGTATTGATGAAACATTTAGCCAGGAGCTGCTAAGAAAAAAAAAAATTTAAGGCACTGTTTTCTATATCTATATGAAACCTTGATTCATATTCTTGTTTCTAAGAACATAATACAGAACCTAGATGATATCTACTGAATTATAATAAGTGTATGGTACTAAGTAATGTGACAAGAAATTTGATGAATTAAAACTATTACTTGAAACAAAGTTTTCATCTTAAAACTGATTTGAAGAGTAACTATTAATTGATGAGGAAGTATTTCAATTAGCGTCTAGTTTCTAAACATTTTGAAATCTGTGTCAGTCCAGAGGACATGGCTATCCTTTGTGGTTAGGCTTTTCTGTTTCAAAATCATGCTCATTTATGTAACAAAGGCCCTTCTCTTAAGAAAGAACAATTACTACAAGATGAGGTCTTTATAAAGTAGAGGGTGTTGTGGTGCTTTGAGCCTGATTGCTGCCTTGTCTTAAACAAGAGATATTAAAGAAATAAATGCCAGGTGATCTCATGAGGACATTTTGACTTATGCTTTTGAACCTTTAGCACCCAGCATAACAAAAGGCTGGTTGCTTTGATGTTGTTTCAACATGAGAAAATCCTCAATTTTATTGTTTGCAAATGCTGACCTCTTCCCCAAATACCCATTTTCCCTAATTATCAAGAATTCTCTCACATTGAAATAATCATCTTTTTATAATTGCAAATTAAAATTTAATATGTTTTGAGGATGAGACCTCTGGATAGTATAACGGTGGTGAATGGGAAGGTTCTTTTTATTCATCCCTGACCAAATCAAGACCTTGGCTACATAGAATTTAAAACATCTGGTGAGGGGAAATTACTAATAGTAATGTGTACTCATACTTTGCTCATAAAGTGCCTTTTAAGATAAATTTATAATTTATATTTACTAAATCTATCTGTTTTGGGAATAGTGTTCACCACAGGTTTTCCAGTTATTGGAAATATATTAATTTTAATTTAATTAATTTTAATATTTAAATGAAGAAATGCAAGTACAAATTTCTAAGTAAAGGACTCCCTTTCCATAATAAAAAAAAGAGTTGTCAAATGGTAGATAATTTGCTTTTTAAAGCACTGCTTTCCTCCCCTGCCAAAAGAGATGGATCAACATACACCAACAAGAACTATCTCCTCTGTGTTCCAACAAGTATTTGGTATTAGCTAAGAGCTGCTTTTATTGAGTTTGTTTTAAAATGTAAACTTACAAATGCTACCTTTCTGATTAGGACAAAAACAGGGACTTTTGCTATCAAAACAAGTTTCTCTAGGGGTGCCTGGGTGGCTCAGTCGTTAAGCATCTGCCTTTGGCTCAGGTCATGATTTCAGGGTCCTGGGATCGAGCCCCACATCGAGCCCCAAATTGAGCCCCAAATCGAGCCCCACATCGAGCCCCACATCGAGCCCCACATCGGGCTCCCTGCTCCGTGGGAAGCCTGCTTCTCCCTCCCCCGCTCCCCCTGCTTGTGTTCCCTCTCTCGCTGTGCCTCTCTGTCAAATAAATAAATAAAATCTTTAAAAAAAAAAAGTTTCTCTAAATTGTGTTCTACCTAGAATTAGAATAGATTTATCTAGGACAAATTTATTATTCTCTCTGGAATATGTACAGATGTACTAAAATTTGACATTATCCCTTTTAACTTCACCTTCCTCCCCTAAACTACTCTCTTCTGTTAATGACACAGGTTGCTTCCATGTGATCATTTCTCCATAAGGATTTTATAAAGTATCTTACCAATCATGGTTTATTTATATATCAAGCCTCTTCTAAACTTTATGATTGGGATACACTTTTATTTTAATAGTATGTATTAGTGATACATGGAAGCATGTATTTTAATTCTTTTTTTTATTCTGACTTTTCTTTTTTCCTTTTCTTCCTTCTTCCCTTCCATTCCTTCTTCCTTTCCTTTCTTTTTATGATTTAGTTGTTGACTTTTCAAGTAGAATCTCAAAGAATTTTACTTCTGTGAACTTATTATGGCTTTTTTTCCCCTTGCTTGGTTTCTCAATAAGTCTTTTTTAGATACACTAACATTTTTGCTGTTTGACTTGAATTTTTTAATGTTGAAAGTTGACCTTAATATGAGCTATTAAAAATATAAAGTTAATATTACATTAAAGAAATTACATGTATGGATATTACATTTTTAAATGCTGTAAAACTTAATATAGCTCCACTCATTCTACTAGTAGTTTTAAAAATGCATTCCTAATTAAAAAGAGAACATTTTAAATATACCAATAAAAATGCTGAGCATCTGAAAATCTTAAAATGTCTAAATACTTGGCGCTTATTGGTCGAATAACATTCAAGATGTTTTACATATTTTATTTTATTTTTTTTTAAGATTTTATTTATTTATTTGAGACAGAGAGAATGAGAGAGAGAGAGCACATGAGAGGGGGGAGGGTCAGAGGAAGAAGCAGGCTCCCTGCAGAGCAGGGAGCCTGATGCGGGACTGGATCCAGGGACTCCAGGATCATGACCTGAGCCAAAAGCAGTCGCTTAACCAACTGAGTCACCCAGGCACCCTTTTACATATTTTAAATTGTCATAACTCTTATTCTTAAATTAGTCATGGCTTAAAAGTAGCCTTTATTCTAGTTGCTCTTTTATACTTTGGTATGAAATTCTCACTACTGATAAATATCCTTACCATTTTAGTTTGGTTTTTCTCTTTGACTGTCAGAATATTATAGCCCTGGACAATATTCAGATTTTTCTCAAAAACTTTTTTCTAAGGAGATGATTTTTGGAAATCTAAGTCTTTCAAATTTTGAACTTAATTGATAGAGACTGTTTTGGTATGAAAGCCAATCTAAACACAACTACATTAAATATCATTATTTCAAGGAACTTATGTTCTTGCCATTTGAGGATTCAACTTCACCACAAATTCTCTTATAAGAAAAAGTGTATGTCTCTGGTAATGGTTACTTATCACTTATTGGAAAAATGCATCATATTTCATGTACTTTAATCACTGCAGGAATGTTTATTCTTGGTAAAAAATCAAAATGCCCTTAGGATTCCAATATAATCACATGTTTAAACTGTACCACAGACAGCCCAAGTGCTGATTCATTGGCCTTCTGAAAGTCCCAGCCTGGAAATGGAAGACACTCAATAAATAGAAAAAAAAATTATAAATGAAAAAATGCACACATTCGGCACTATCATGAAAATCCCTTGAAGAAGTATAATCTTTAATCTATAAATTTCAGTTCCAAATATTGAGCAAGTATGGATTGAGACAGGGTATTCCTGATCATCTTTCTTTAAAGTCTTATTAAGTAAAAATATCTGAATTATGATATGGCAATCAGAAATTTAGCTTAGAATACATTTTTACAGGCCTAATTATAATAAAAATATAACCAAAATGTTGGACATTGAAGTCCCGCTTAAATAAATTACACAAATATTAATGTTGACTATCACTTTTCACAGTTTTGATATTTGATATATAAAAAATTTAAATGACTGAGGAAATTACTTCAAAGGAGAGTGCATTTCATCTCATAGATATGCATCACTTGTGTAAATGTAACTCTTCTTGCAACTTTTAAATTAGAGCTGTTCATGATACCCTAAATGACGTATGAGTGTAGAGTTAGTGCTTACTATGCTAATCTCTTTTACCTGAGTGTCATCCTAAAGAGCCAATTGACCTTAAGATGGCAGGGCCTTGTTATATCTGCAGATAACCACATATGATACCATATATGAATCAACCAACCAGTTAGTACACACATATGTAATAAGGGTTGGCCGTACGTTTCTTACTGAGTTAGATGCTGTGGGATCACTGTTGTTTAAAACATGATCTTGCCTTCTGGGAGTTTACAACCAAGTTGGGAAGATAAGAGCCATAAAATAATAGCAAATTAATATATACTTTGGATAAACTATGAAATGACTAGACCAGACCAATTTGAGTGTGTTCACAGAGGCTTATAGAGAAGTAAGTTGGGGAAAAAAAAAAATAAGTCTGTTCTTTTTTTTTTTTTAAGATTTATTTATTTATTTGAGAGTGTGTGTGTGTGTGTGTGTGTGTGTGTGTGTGAGCAAGAGAAGGGGCAGAGGGGGAGAGAGAGAGAGAGAGAGAGAGAATCTTGAGTAGACTCCCCACTGAGCATGGAGCCCAATGTGGGGCTCTATCTTATACCCCTGAGATCATGACCTGAGCTGAAACCAAGAGTTGGACGCTCAACCAACTGAGCCACCCAGGCGCCCCAAAATGAATCTGTTTTATAAAAGTTAGAGAAGTGCATATAAGATATAGACTGTTAATATTTCCATACAGTATCCATCTTTTTTTTTTTTTAAGATTTTATTTATTTGCGAGAGAGAGAATGAGAGACAGAGAGCATGAGAGGGAGGAGGGTCAGAGGGAGAAGCAGACTCCCCGTCGAGCAGGGAGCCCGATGCGGAACTCGATCCCGGGACTCCAGGATCATGACCTGAGCCGAAGGCAGTCGCTTAACCAACTGAGTAATGGCTTAAACAATAGCCATTACTATTGGTTTTTAAGGGTTTTTTAGTTGTTTTTACATGCTCATCACATTATAAGATTCTGTTCGTTGCCCAATGTTTCATCATCTGTTTTAGTCAGCTTTTATTCATTGTCATTGATCTATTAAAGGGTTTTGAGAATATAGTTATTTAACAAAGTTCACTAATTAGCAGAATTGTCTGTGTACATAGAGTTTTTTATGATGGTGGAGATTCATTCATTCAATTTATTGAGCACCTATTAAATGCCAGGTACTGTCCTGGGTGTTGGCAATGAAGAATCAAAGACAAAACTCTCTGCCATTGTGGAGTCTACATCTTAGTGATAGAAGTTCATAATAAAAAATATAAGTAAGTAAAGTATAACTGTGTATTAAGTAATGAAAAATAATAAAGAAAAAATAAAGCAGGAAAGGGGGGGCATAGAAATGTTAGGGGGGAGTCTAGCCATGACAATCAGACAACAAAAAGTAATAAAAGCATCCAAATTGTCAAGGAAGAAGTAAAACTTTCACTATTTGCCAATAACATGATAGTCTATATAGAAAACCTGAAAGACTCCAATCAAAAAATTGCTAGAAGTGATACAAATTCAGTAAAGTCACAGGATACAAAATCAGCATACAGAAATCTGAAACAGCAGAAAGAGAAGTTAAGGAATCAATCCCATTTATAATTGCACAAAAAAAAAAAAAAAAAAGATAGCTAGGAATAAACCTAACCAAAGAGGTGAAAGACCCTTACTCTGAAAATCATAAAACACTGATGAAAGAAACTGAAGATAACACAAAGAAATGGAAAGACATTCAATGCTCTTGGATCAGAAGAACAGATATTATTAAAATATGTATATTACCCAAAGCAATCTACACATTTAAGGCAATCCCTATCAAAATACCAACAGCATTTTTCACAGAACTGGAACAAATGATCCTAAAATTTGTATGGAACCAAAAAAGAACCCAAATAACCAAAGCAACCTTGGGAAGAAAATCAAAGCTGGAGGCGTTACAATTTCAAACTTGAAGTTATATTACAAAACATTATGTAATGATCAAAACAGTATGGTACTGTTTTGTGTTTTGTGATCTATGTGTCTATTACTAAAATAGACACATAGACACATAGATCAATAGAAAGAATAGAAAACCCAGAAATGAACCCATAACTATATGGTCAATTAATCTTCAACAAAGCAGGAAAGAATACCCATGAGAAAAAGACAGTCTCTTCAACAAATGGTGCTGGGAATACAGGACAGCAACATGCAAAAGAATGAAACTGGACCAATTTCTTACACCATCCACAAAAATTAATTCAAAATGGGTTAAAGACCTAAATGTGAGACTTGAAACCATTAAAATCCTAAATGAGAACACAGGCAGCAACCTCTTCGACATCAGCTGCAGCAACTTTTTTTGGTTATGTCTCCAGAAGCAAGGGAAACAAAAGTAAAAATAAACTATTGGGACTTCATCAAAATAAAAAGCTTCTTCAGAGCAAAGGAAACAATCAACAAAACTAAAAGACAACCTATGGAATTGGAGAAGATATTTGCAAATGACATATCTGTTAAAGAGTTAGTATCCAAAATATATAAAGAATTTATAAAATGACACCCCAAAAATAAATAATCCAATTTAAAAATGGGGAACACTACATCAAAAACTAATGATGTAATGTATGGTGATTAACATACATAATAAAAAAAAAAAAGAAAAAAAATGGGCAGAAGACATGAATAGACATCTTTTCCAAAGAAGACATACAGATGGCCAACAGACCCATGAAAAGATGTTCAATATCACTCTTCATCAGGGAAATACAAATCAAAATTACAATGAGGTATCACCTCACACATGTCAGAATGACTAAAATCAACAATACAAGAAACAACAGGTGTTCACGGTGAGGATGTGGAGAAAGGGGAACACTCTTGCACGGTTGGTGGGAATACAAACTGGTGCAGTCACTGCGGAGAACGATATGGAGGTTCCTCAAAAATTTAAAAATAGAACTAACCTACAATCCAGCAATTACACTACTAGATATTTACCCAAAGGATACAAAACACTAACTCAAAGGGATACATGCACCCCAATGTTTATAACAGCCTTATCTACAATAGCTAAACTATGGAAACAGCCCAAGTGTTCATTGATTGATGAATGGATAAAGAAGAAATGGTATATATATATATATGTGTGTGTGTATGTGTGTGTGTGTGTGTGTGTATAAATATAATGGAATATTACTCAGCCATAAAAAGAATGAAATCTTGCCATTTGCAACAATGTGGATGGAGCTAGAGAGTATTTTGCTAGGTGAAATAAGTCAGTCAGAGAAATAGAAATACCATATGATTTCACTCATATGTGGAGTTTAAGAAACAAAACAAATGAGCAAAGTGGCAGAGGAGAGAGAGAGAGGCAAACAAAGAAACAGATTTTTAACTATAAGAAACAAACTGATGGTTACCATGATGTGGGCTTAGGGGGAATGAAAGGTTAGGTTAGCCAGTGAGGGCCTCACTGAGGAGGTAACTCTTGAGTAAAAATCTGGAAAATGTGAAGGGTTAGTCATTTGTATCTGGGAGAACATTCCAGGGAAGAGGAACAGAAAGCTACTTCCTTGACTACAAGTGGCTGCCCACAAAAGGTTTGCACTCACCCTTCAAATCAGAGAGTAGGGAGCAAGAAGCATACACTCATTGCCTTGAAAAGAAAGAAGGCCTAACTTTGCTTTAGCAAACCTCTTAATCTGTCTTCTAAATAAGAATGTCTTATATCTAAAAATTCTAGTATTTTGAATTAAATGTTATTCCATTCCGACCATCAAACTTATCCTGAGAGCTTTTTCTAGAGACTATGACAAATAATATTTCTTCCTTGTGAGTTTGCTTGGTATAGTAAAAACGAAGATTAACTAAAATGATGAGAAAAAGTACGTAATAGCACCTGGAAAGAGATGCAGTGAGATAATCTAATGTCACTTATTAAGAACAAGAGCAATGGAATCCATCATTTGCCTCTGAGACTCAGATATTCCGAAAACATTTCACTTTCTAGATAGATGGGACTATCGCAATTAAGTAAATTACTATTTGTGTGGGAGGACCTGATTATTGAAATCTATTAGCATAAGGCTGTTGGGTTTTTTTATTACTGATAAACCCCTAAAATGAAAAGTTGTATTAAAACATACTCTATGCCTTTTTTGAAGGGTATATAGTATCTGCCATATGTTTGGCAGTTCTGATCATATACATGAGAAAGGATAATCTTAATGTTTAATTGAGGTGGCTGTGAACCAAAAATGATGTTGATTGTGTAAATAGCTTGATGAAAGTGCCAAAAAGTCTTAGCTAACATACTATGATTAAAAAATATAATGGCAGATAGATAAATAGCTTTAACCTCAATCCCAATTACAATCACAAAATATAAACATCTCTGTGAAACAATCTGATGACTATATATTGGCATTTTAAGCCATTCCATCTTACGTGTGATAGACTTAAAATGAGGGGAAAGGGAGATGCCATCTGGTGCAGTTTTCAAATATGTGTTCTCTGGAACATTTGTATCACTAGATTTTTGCTGGGTTTGTGTAACAGTTGGTGATATCTCCCTCTTCATTAAGTGCTGTATTTCTCATTAGCATGATCAAGGTTCTGATAACTCTTGTAGCAAAGATATCTGATTAACCTTCCTTAACACAGTGTTTACCAAATTACTTACTGAAGGAATACTTTTTTACATCACACCAATAAACATGTTCTGGGACTAATGTTTTATAGAGGAAAGTACTGCTAAAATACCATAGCAATTGCTGCTAGAATTAAATCCTTATCCAATCAACAAAGAAGTTTTCAGGTTTGTAAAACCTCAGTGGACAGCTTGATGTTGGGTCTTGGATCCTGTAGGCAATCTGAATTATTGACCTTTTAGAAGCGGGCAGTGAATAGTTAAGTGCCTACTTACAAAACAGTGCACCTGGAACATATTTTAAGATCCAGCATCTTTGGAATTTGCTTGTACCACTTTGGAATGGACAACTAAAATGCGTATTTCATACTTTGGCTACTATGAAAATACGCTGAATTTAGGGACAGAAAGGTATTGAGCAGTATTTAATGGTACTGGCCCTAAACATGACAGGGATTATTATTTGCTTGCAAAACATAATTTTCTGGGAGCCCCAGGCCTCATTAAGCCCCAAACTATCTTGCTCACTCCCTATCACTCAATGACATTCCACCCCGGGGGGCTCTTCTCCTCTTATTTGAATTAGATAATCAAAATAACGCGTACTTTTCTATCTCATGACTCTGCTTAGGCCTTGTCTCTTCCCAAAATGCTTTTTTCCTTTATGTCTCTATCACTACCCATTAGAATCATGTACTGCCTTCAAATGACTTGGTCTCCCTAACACCCTCCCAAAAGTTCTCCATAGTGGACAGCTCTTTGTCCAGGCCTCTGCACGGTAATCCAAATGTTCCCTCCTTTCCTATGTCCTAACAGAGCTTAGCTTGCTTCATGGTTATAACACACTCTATGAAATACTGCTGTTGGGAAACATGTATAATAGTCTATCAACACTCATGTAGTATTCTTGGTAATCAGAGACCATGTTTTGCCTACGATAGTGTCTTACACAGAGTAGATACTCAAAATTAAATGGCATGGCAACTTTCAAAATTGGCCTTTATCCTCTTCACCTTAGGAAAGTCACATAGGAACCAGATTGAAAATCACATTCTGAGTTTCTATTCATTAGTTTACTTACTGAAATATACACAGACTACTTCACATATAAACAAGAAATTTCTTTCTCTTGGACCCAGGTATTTTTAGTATATTTTTCATTTTCTTTCTCCCCCCGCGGGCCCCCCCCCCCCCAGTTTGAAGGTCACAGACAGTTTATCTTTCTATAATTAGATGAGGAGAAAAAAAAAATTGAAGAACCCACTGGTACCGGGAAGAAGCTAGGGTCTTTTAGGGTCTAGCATTTGGTTAGGTAGATATTCAGTTACTGTGTATTTACATTATTTTTCCACAGCAGGACACATGGCGGAGACTTGGGAACACATATGCTGGGAGCCATAACTTGCTCACAGGGCTGTTGTTGCTACAGTAGTTGGCTGTGCTGTGCCCCAGACAAATGAGGTGCTGGTCTGTTCCCATAGATCTTTATCGCAGTCTTCATCACAAGGAGGGCACTGCCATGAGCTCTCAGCCAGAGTCTCTTGTCCAAGATTCCCGGTTTGGTTGACAACATCCTGCTCAACAACTTATATCCTCACAGCTTGAGATTGGATGACTGTTTTGGGCCAGAGGAACCTGGTGGCAAGCACTGAAGGGACAGTAGCCAATTTGTTTGCAACATCAGGATGATTCTTTCTGCAGTTGATAAGATGATAAGGAAACCTGCAGGCCCTGATCTGATGGTTTTTATCAGAGGGGGCATTGTAATAGCTTTTTAGGGTCCAGGGAATTGATGTAAGTTTTGTCCATTTTGTAAATGAAGGAGCTGAATCCAAATGCTCAGTGTAGACACACGCTCTCGCCATAGTCACTTTCTCCCCACATCTGTGCCTCAGCTTTAGTATATTTCTATACTAAATATTTCTATATTTCTGACCAAGTGACAATAAGAAATATACTCTTCAGCTGGCTGAAATTTTAAAAAAATTTTTAAAAGCAGTAAGATACATATAACTGCAGAGTCAAGTTTTTGTCTCTTATTCTCTCCAGATGTGGTTCTTCACCCATTTCTTTTCAAAGTTAGAATCTTTCTTTTTTAACTTTTTACTTTTAAATAATTTCAGACTTGCAAACGAGTTTGAAAAATACTATAGAAATTCTCTTACAGTTTTCACCAGCATGCCCAAATAATTACCATTTTACATAACCAGGATATAATTATTGAAACCAGGAAATTAACAATAAAGCAATTCTATTAACTACTCCATAGACTTGGTCAAGTCTCCTTGGTTGTTTCATTAAGGTCCTTTCTCTTGATCCAGAATCCAATTCTAAGTTACCTTAGTCTCCCTCAGTCTTCCTTTGCCCATCATGACCTTGATGCTTAGAAAGAGCTTGAGCCAATTTTTTTATAGAATGTCAATTTCAGGTCATCTGATGTATAAGCAATGATTATAGTCTTGAGAAATATATTCATAACCTAGAATATTTGTGAGAATTATTTGGATGGAAAACATTTATTTCCTCAAATATTTTGTTGAATGATAGCCTTAGTGTCCCTGTGGTAACAGTGGATATTTTCAGGTTTAAAAAAAAGGCAGAAAGTCTTATTTTTCTTCTTTGCAGATGTTTTGCCTTGTATTAGTCTTTTGAAGGATTTATAATGAGATTGTATTCCAGAGCTCTGTCGATCTCTGTTAATATGAATATGTGTCTTTTATCAAAAAATATTTTTTTAAATATGAAGCAAATTTTTTGATCACACACATTACATTGTTTTTCTTAGTAATCAGTAGGTAGGTAGTATCAGACAGCTTGAAGTGCTGAAATTTAATTGTTCGAAGTGATCTACTCATTGCCCTGGCTGAAAACTCTTGGGCTTGATTTATGCACCTCTTCAGTGGATATCACACAGAAACCACATTTAAAATATGGTACTTTACAATTGATATTGTTCAAGGTTTTTTTGACGTATTTGGTCTTCCTGCTCTCCAATTTCAAGTGTGCCTTTCCCTCTCGATAACTGTCCCGTCCTGCTTTTTTGCTAACTTTTCTACTCATTTTGACCATTTCCTGCCTTGATTGACTAATTTACCGCAGTCTGCAATCTAGTTTCTCTCCCCACCACCTCACTGAACCTGCTCCTTCCAAAGGTGCACATGATTCCTAATAGCTGAATTTGCTGCTTGTGTGCATCGTTTGACAATGTTGGCCACTTTCTTCTTTCATGAAATACCTTCTTACAATATATGAGGTACACTCTCAGTTCTTTTGCTGCTTCCCAGACGTTTTTTTCTTATTCACATCTTCTCTTGTGTTTAAATATAGGCATTCTGTGGGTTTATTCTCTAGCCATACCAAGGCATACACTCTGGGCTAACTCAAAGTCTCCCTGAGCTTCAGTTCCCATCTTTGTGCAGATGACTCAATCTTTACCTCTGATTTGGATACCCATTCTGAGGTTTAGTTCTGAATTTCCCATTGAAACTTCAAACTCAGTTAGCCATCAAGCTAAAATCATTAATTCCCCCTTGAACATGAACTTCTTCTTTCTCCTACCCCTACTCCTGGGCTTGGGCTGGGGTGAAATCACGCATTAGATTCTTCCATCACACTTCGTTCTCTGCCTCCTAACCCTTGCTATTCTCTTGATCTGGATTGTTCTTCTTCTCTCTTCCCATGTTTTACATGCTGATTTTTCATTTCAGTACAGTTGAAATTGCACTCAGTGGTGCCTACCCTGACCATCTCAAAATTAATGAAGACTCTCATGTTTATAATTAATTTCATTGTTTTGTGTTTTATCATTAGTTGTAGGCATGTCTGTATTGCTTTCCTCGTTGGATTGTAAATTCCTCAAGTGATCTTGGTGGCCCTCATAAACCAGCCCAGTGCCTACTTATGTACTGATTTGTTGAATTGACTTAAAATGAATCACCCCTGGTTTGCTGCTATTGTTGTTATGTTTATTTGTTCTGTTTTATTTTTAGTGGCCATGCAAACAACATGCTCCCCTCAAGGATGATAATGCTACACTGTTAACCCAGAAGCCTTCTATTTCCTCCCTCCTTCCTTTTCTCCTTCCTTCCTCCCTTCCTCCCTCTCTCCCTTCCTTCCTTTATAATGGGGCAGAAAAAATTAGAATGAAAGCAGCTGACAATCTCTAAGACATAATTTATACCCTCTCAATTACTCAGAGCAATATCTTAGGCAGTTACTACAGTAAAACTTTTCATCAAACCCAGTATGCTGAGGCCAGAAACATAATCACATTATTTGCAATTTATTGTTGCTTAGTGATCTGCAGATCAAAAGGTATCTGTTCTGACACTTCATTTCTGAAACTTAATGTTGTGTTTGTTTAATTCACCTAATTAGGACTTCTTAGCACCTCAAATGGGTGCTTTAAAAAGCAACAACACCCAGCTGTTAGCCTAGGGACAAAAGAATAAATGCAAATTTAGCACTTTTCAAAGGTGAATCCGCACATTTTGATGTCTTGACAGCATTCAATAAAAATCAAGTGTCCTTAGACACAATCTGCAAATTTCCTGATTGTTTCTGGACCCAAATCACTTAATAAATATGAAATGTAGGGGCTCCTGGGTGGCTCAGTCGTTAAGTGTCTGCCTTCGGCTCAGGTCGTGGTCCTGGGGTCCTGGGATTGAGCCCCGCATAGGGCTCCCTGCTCCGCGGGAGGCCTGCCTTTCCCTCTCCCACTCCCCCTGCTTGTGTTCCCTCTCTCGCTGTGTCTCTCTCTGTCAAATAAATAAAATCTTAAAAAATATATATGAGGGCGCCTGGGTGGCTCAGTTGGTTAAGCGACTGCCTTCGGCTCGGGTCATGATCCGGGAGTCCCTGGATCGAGTCCCACATCGGGCTCCCTGCTTGGCGGGGAGTCTGCTTCTCCCTCTGACCCTCTTCCCTCTCGTGCTCTCTGTCTCTCATTCTCTCTCTCTCAAATAAATAAATAAAATCTTAAAAAAATATATATATATATATATATGAAAGGTAGTTTTTAAAAATTGACCATTTTCTGGGGGAAATATATATGTATATGCATAAGTACAATCTTTTATAATATAAAAATACCTTTCAGGAGCTTGTTGCTGCTTCTGAGATAAAGAAAATTCTCGATGTCAAGATTTAAACAGAGAAGAGAATGAAATACACAAAATGGTAAGTGACTTGCAAATAGACCAGAGCAGCCAATTTTCTAATGTACCATTGTGTAGTTATCATTTATAAGTTGCACACATATAAAATACATACTTTCTTTTTTAGTTTTTTGAGGAATCTCTATACTGTTTACCAGAGTGACTGCACCAACTTATATTCCCACAACAGTGCATGAGGATGCCCTTCTCTCCACATCCTTGGCATAGCTTGTTTCTTGTCTTTTTTATACTAGCTGTTCCAACTAGTGTGAGATGATATTTTGTTGTGGTTTTTATTTGCATTTCCTGATGGTTAGTGATGTTGAGCATCTCTTCATGTGTCTGTTGGCCATCTGTATATCTTCTTTGGAAAAATGTCTTTTCAGGTCCTCTGTGGATTTTTAATCAGATTAGTTGTTTGTTTGACATAGAGCTGTATGAGTTCTTTATATATTTTGGACATTAACCCCTTATCAGATATATGATTTGCAAGCACTGTGAGTTTCCTTAAAAAACTAAAATTAGAAGTAACATATGGGGGCGCCTGGGTGGCTCAGTCCGTTAAGCCGCTGCCTTCGGCTCAGGTCATGATCCCAGGGTCCTGGGATCGAGTCCCACATCGGGCTCCTTGCTTGGTGGGGAGCCTGCTTCTCCCTCTGCCTGCCTCTCCTCCTGCTTGTGTTCTGTCTCTCTCTCTGACAAATAAGTAAAAAAAAAAAAAAAAAAAAAAAGAAGTAACATATGGATCCAGTTAATTCTACTTCTGGGTATTTACCAAAAAAAATGAAAACAGTAATTCAAAAAGATACATGCATCCTTGTATTTATTGCAGTGTTATTTATAGTGGTAAAGATACAGAAGCAACCTAAATGTCTATTGATAAGATGAATGGATAAAGAAGATGTGGTATATATACACAATGGAATATTACTCAGCCATAAAAAAAACCCCCAATGAAATCTTGCCACTCACAACATGGGTGGGCCTAGAAGCTATTATGCTAAGTGAAATAAGTCAGACAGAGAAAGGCTAATACCATATGATTTCACTTATATGTGGCATCTAAAAAAAAACTAAACAAACAACAGAAAGAGAAACAGACTCATAGAGAACAAACTAGTGGTTGCCGGAGGGGCTGGGAGTAGGGAATGGGAAAGCAAAATAGATGAAGGGAAGAAGCACAATCTTCAATTTATAAAATAAGTAAGCATCGGGGCTGAAAAGTACAGCATAAGGAATATAGTCAATGATATTGTAATAACGGTATATGGTGACAGTAACTACATTTATCATGGTGTTTCATAATGTATATAATTGTCAAATCACCATGTTGTACACCTGAAACTAGCATAATATTATATGTTAATTAAATTATGCTATACTTCAGTTAAAAATGTAAATTAAAAAAATAAATATAAATAAAATGTATGCCTATGTTAGTCACTATTGCAAGCAGTTATGAAATATGACATTTGAATTGAACTTTGTCCCCTCCTATATACTTCTTTTGATAAACTTGGTAAAAGACACTTGGCTATCCCCCCGTAGCAGGTGATTTTATTTTATTTTTTTTAAGATTTTATTTATTTATTTGAGAGGATGAGAGCAAGAGAGGGAAAGCATGAGCAGGGGTAAGGTTGAGGGAGAAGGAGACTCCCAGCTGATCAGGGAGCCTGATGCAGGACCCTGGGATCATGACCTGAGCAGAAGGCAGATGCTTAACCCACTGAACCACACAGGCACCTGATTTTAACTTTGATTTTTAATCATGGAGACTTCAAGATTGCTTGTATGCCTAGGACACACGTATTTTGCACTCCTACTACCATGGAATTTTTTAAGGTGGCATTTAGGATCACAGTACTAGTTTATAAATAGCAAGCAGAGACTACAATTTAGGTTATTCAAACCATTCAACATAAACATGCAACAGTTAAATAAATATATCTTGATGCTTAAAGGGCTTTTTATTAGTTTACAAAAGCAAGTTAGTTTTACTTAGTTTATCAGAATCACTAGTGCCCTGGGTTGTTTTCTTTTCTTGCTGTGTTTTCTCTAATGGATATTAGAAACATATTGCGTAAGCTTCCTTTTCTCTTCTCAATCTATTCAGAAGACGCTCTCTAGGGCCTCCCAGAGAATGAGTGATAGAGGGTTGAAAGAGCATAGGGAGGATAAGAGAAGAGAGTTCCAGAGTCATTGCTGGAGCTCGAGTGTAGGCATGCAGCTGGCTTTGTACTGTGCCTAACCCCACAGCCATCCTGCCCCATCCAGTGCTCAAGGAAGTGCTGCATGAGTAGGGTGACATGGTGGCACAAACTAGATTTTTCCACTAGTCAAATTTCAGAAACCATTCACAGGTCCCACTTTATTTGGTTAGTGTCATGCTTTTAGACTAGAACTCCTTAAGTTGGGATCAAAGAATAAGCTTTATATAAAATAATCAGTAATCCCTCTGAAATTATATGCAATGTAGTGTATGCATATCCCTTTTTTTTCCCCCTGTGGAGGCAACCAATGGGTTTTATTAATTTTCCAAAGGTCTTCATGACACACAAGAAGTTTTTATGTAACATGGTTCTACTAATTTAGAACAGAGTTGATAAAAATGAACATTTTAAAGAAAGTGTGGAATATATATATATATATTTTATTAATATTCCAGGTGGTACTGGCTATAAAATTTGTACCCTCATGACTTCTTTTTAATTATAGATGTTTTTAGAGGAATAAAAACTACTCAAAAAGTTTTATTGGTGTGTTCCTATTCATTATTCTCTAAACTCTGAACCAAATTTGAATAATTATTCTTACAAACAAAAAATATATAAAACTCCATTCACATTTGTTTTATAGTCACTTTACAAACTCTTACATAAACTTAGCTACCCTACGATTAAATGTATGTTTTTAAAAGCCATCTATTAAAATATTCTGCTGATATTGGCATCTGTTACAGGAGTATTGATCTCTATTGCATCCAGGGTTTTTGTTTGTTTGCTTTATTTGTTTGTTTTTGCTTGAAGTTATAAATAGAAAAATCAGTTCTGACCCAGTCATAATTTTTCTTATCTTAGCTTGAGACTTGGGAGATTATTTGTTCTGCCTCCTGCGTAATATCCTTCTCCCTGCTAATGTGGACATTGTCTCCCACTTCCATTTATACTAATGAAAATATCGATTCTTGGGTATTCCAGCAAACTATTTTGTTCTCACTGAACTCTATTAACAAAGATTCTCAGCCTGTGTCTACACCAATTGATAATTAATGTTATCCTTTTCATTAAATATGCCAGATATAAAGGAGTAGTCCAGATATTTTGGTGATTTTTTTGGTGGGGGGAGAGGGGAGGTTATCTTGGTTTTTGATGAGCCCAAGAAGAATTCCCATGCCAGCCCAGGTCCCCATTTGATGGTGAATGGGTTCCCCACCTAAAAGATATCTGAAGCCTACTGGCTTCAATCATTGCACAGAAGTATTTTTGTAATATTTTTTCTTCTCTTAGTGAATCTCTTTTCCAGAAGAAAAAGTTGAAATTTAATGAGATCAATGTCGGAAGCCAAAAGTTGCTCTGAGTTATAGTGTTGTTTCTCAGCCAGATGCTTGTCTCTTCTGCTCAGCTGCAAAATTTCTTTGTACACAGGGGTCTCTTTAGTGCCAAGGGGGGATCAGCAAAAAGGAGAAGAAAATGTAGCTGTCGCTGCGTGAATGATCCCATGTGCACTGACTCCTTCAGTGAGTTTTCTTTAGAATCATTGGGGGAATGCTTTGCCTAACCAGCTATCCCAACATTTAGGATTTATTTTTAAGATGGTCAGTTAATATTTCTTGAACATAAACTTTTGGCCAGAGTAACTGGAAATTTCAGTTTATTAAATTTTTACATACTTAACTATGGTCTACAGGGTATTTTAAATTCAGCCATTTGGCTTTACATCTACTTTCTTGCCCCCCAAAATATGTAGTGTGAAATGTATGAGAAGTAATTGGATAAAGTGCGTTTTCCAAACCCCCATTTCTCATTTATTCAGATAATAGAGAAAAATATACAGTATGATGTATATGGTGAAACACACTAGAAACACACTAGATTATAAGCTTGCATTTCTAGGAAAATTAAACAGAAGTGTTACCACTTCTGTTGGAAGTTCCACATAAGTTGGAACATATGTCCCTAAATCCATAAGGTAGTATATATTAATGTGTAAAAATCTAGCTTGAGAAAAAACCAAAACATTATGGAATAGTTAGATGACTTATAAGATACCATACTATGGAATATTAAGTAACTCTTAAGAAAGACTATGCTAGGACTATATGTTCTGGCTTGGAAAGCTTTCCATGATATATTTTGGGGGTAAATGAGATAAATTATAGCATAGGTATGATGAGATCACTTTCTGACAGAAAAAAAAACTTTATCAATCTTACATTATAGCCACATGTACATATGTAGAGAGAATTATAATTTTAGTCCATTTGCTTTACATAAAGACAAATAAGTATACATTTGTTCATGCCATAAAATGTCTTGAAAACTCCCAGGTTACTAGTTATAGATATCAGGGGAATAGAATGATAGAAAAAGGAAAGAAAGTCCTCTTTACTTTCTCCTTTATATACTTCTATATTACTAGACTTTTTTTAACCTCAAGAAGGTTTTATTTTTATAATTTAAAACAGTCAGGTATGATACTTATTGAGAAATTGTTTAATGTCTCATTTGTCTGACCTGCTAATAGTATTCTGCTTAGCAACATATTTTGGAAAGTTCCAAACAATTTATTCAATAGAAACAAATGAAATAATATTGGGCTGAGGATATATTATTAGATTACATAAAGCTTTATTCTGATAAGAATCTATGTTGTATTTTTCGCTTCCAATTTCATAGCAATTGGGGTGACTCATTTTCTCTTTCACCAACTTGTTAGACTCTGGGAGACATTTCTCATGTGTCTTTATCTATTCTGTTTACCATTTCGCCACCACAGGTGTCATTTATAAACTTGCCAAAGCCTGGCTTGAATGGTCTTACCACTACTCTGGACTACCCCTTAGAGGAAGTGATCTGGAGGTTACAATACTTCTTACTGCTCTTCCTGGCTATAGGATCTCATTCACCAGCCTTCCTCCAGGTTAATATAAGATACCCTCAGAAATTGTTTTATTTTCCATGGAAGGCAATCTTTCAACACCAGTCCAACACCCCCTTACTGGGCCCTCACCTTCCACAGGGGACTGAGCTTGAAATAGTATCAATATTCATTCATATATAACTTATTTTTTTAAAAAAGGAACATGCAGGGGTGTCTGGGTGGCTCTGTTGTTAAGCATCTGCCTTCAGCTCGGGTCATGATCCCAGAGTCCTGGGATCAAGTCCTGCATCAGGATCCCTGCTTAGCGGGGAGCCTGCTTCTCCTTCTCCTACTTCCCCTGCTTGTGTTCCCTCTCTAGCTGTCTCTCTCTCTGTGTCAAATAAATAAATAAAATCTTTAAAAAAAAAAAAGGAACATGCATATGTATATATTTCTGGAGGAGTAGATGGTGCTTATTCTTTTATGTACTCATGCAGTGGTTTTTTTAAAGACTTATTTGTTTTAGAGTGAGAGAGAGAAAGTGCACATGCATGAGCGGGGGGAGAGGCAGATGGAGGGAGAGAATCTCAAGCAGACTCCCCACTGAGTGTGGAGCCCAACTTGGGGCTCAATCCCATAACCCTGAGATCATGACCTGAGCTAAAACCAAGAGTCCAACGCTCAACCAACTGAGCCACCCAGGGTCATGCAATGATTTTTAAATACAGTTTACCTACTGTGTGATCCTGGGAAAGTTCCTTAAATGCATCAAGGCTTAGTTTTCCATATCTGTTGAAAGCAAGTCTATAAAAATACCCAAGCCATAATATCATTTTGAAGATTAAATGAGTTGCTGTATGCAAAGTATTTAGAATAGTATCTGGAACAGAAAAGCATGAAATAAATATAAACTATTTGATTGTTTATAAAAAAATATAAACAATGGTATTCTTTATTCATGAATATTTTAAAGAAAATTTAATAATAATAAATATATGATATTTACATGCTTTGCATTGATGGCCTGATGTAACTATTAATAATTACTGATAAAAGATGCCTAATATTTCTGGGGAAGACATTCTGATCAATAGTAGCTGTGATCAGTTAAGTATTTTAATAGTAATAGTAATAATAATAATAATAGAAATGACTCATTGTGATGCTTTCAAATGCACTATTCACATTTTGAATAGGTGACAGGTTATTATAGTGGTGGAAAATATAATCCTGATTATTAGTTGAATAAATTCTTTTTCTTATTACAGATTTAAAAAGTTACTAGAAGAGGCAAATATTGAGTACAGGTACTGCCAACGTTGGTGAATGAGGAAGTTGCATTTTCCTTGGGAAAGACAGTAATTGCCTTGGTTTTATTCCTTTCTGAAAGCCAATTTATGGATAAGTTAACATGCCAAAGCAAGTGCCACATTACTGACCCAGTAATGAGAGAGGAAGTAGGGCGGGAGAAAGAAAAAGAGAGAGTCCAGAAAGAGAAAGAATAGAAGGAATGAAAGGTAGGAAAGGGAAAGGGCTGGATGGATAGGGAAGGAAGGAGGGAGGGAGGGAAGGAAGGAAGGAAGGAGGGAAGGAAGGAAGAAGGAAGGAAGGAGGGAAGGAAGGAGGGAGGGAAGGAGGGAAGGAAGGAAGGAGGGAAGGAAGGAAGGAAGGAGGGAAGGAAGGACGGACGAAAGGAGGGAGTGAAGGAGGGAAGGAAGGAAGGAGGGAAGGAAGGAGGGAGGGAAGGAAGAAGGAGGGAAGGAAGGAAGGAGGGAAGGAAGGAGGGAGCGAAGGAGGGAAGGAAGGAAGGAAGGATGGAAGGAAGGAAGGGGGAAGGAAGGGGGGGGAAGGAAGGGAGGGAAGGAAGGAGGGAGGGAAGGAAGGAAGGAAGGAAGGAAGGAAGGAAGGAAGGAAGGAAGGAAGGAAGGAGGGAAGGAAGGAAGGACGGAAGGAAGGCAAGAGAGGAAATCTGAATATAAACGAAAGACTCAGAAAGTTTCCAGTTTGGTACATCTCCTTTGTGTATTCCAGAAGTTAGACTGTCAAGAATTTGGCTTCTCAGAAATTTAGGCTATTAGCCATTCACAACTTACTTTGAATTAATTTAATCAGATTATTAGATTAGGATTTTGCTTAGAGCCTGCCAAAATCAGCCAGCCTGAGGAAACTGGAGTTTTGACTGAAAAGTGGAACTGACAGGCAGTTTGAATTCAAGCACAGGGCTGCCACTCCAGGAGGAGGGGATGTAGGCATTCAGTGGGGGAGGGGAGCCTGGGACAGCCAGAGGGCAGCATGAGGGCACTGGATGCCTGCAGGCTGATTAAGAGAGTTTACCAAGAGGTGAGAAGTTTCCCAAGACAAATAGCATACTTTGCACTTCGGCTAAGGTCCCCAGTGGCAGTGCACATTCTTGATATCTGCTCTTGTTACATTTAATTATGGTGATATTATTTGTGAGGTTAGAGGTACCACATTCTCTGCGAGGACGATTGAAGGTATGGGCTTGTACCTGCTCATCTGCTCAGTTTTTACATCCCACTCCTTTCACTTATAAAATAAGATGTATTATATTTTAGACCTTTGCTCCAAAAGGGCTCATAGGAATCATGTTTTGGGCTGACTTGAGATTTTAACCCTAAAACCTCATCAGCATTCCATACATTATGTTTCACATGGGCATTGTGGAGTATGGACTAGATACATCAGGACTATCACGTGCTTTTCGTGCCCACAATGGAGCATTTCAGACTTCTTCTGAAGACTCTAAATTTGAACTGTAATATGGTTCATGGTGGGGAGGGGGGGTGCTGTGGTGAAAGGGCGGGGGCTGGCCAGATGGAAGTGCGAGTCTGTTTGCCATCAATGCCCTTTTCCTGAGAGACCTGCATTCCATTTCAATAAATGTTATCTCTACCTTCGAGTTTTAACACAAGAAAACTTATTATTAGAATATATAGAATGTGTTAAGTTATCAAATCCAGTTTTTATTATTGTGATTACTTTGTTTTAGATTCTAAAAACAATTGTAATAACTGTACACATTGAAGAAGTTCAAGTTCCATGAGCCCAAAGCAGGCACCTTAGAAAGAAAGTGAAGAACCCATAATAAAAGCCATTGTGATTACACTTCAAGATAAACACACGTGTATGAATGTGCAAAGGCTGCCATAAGAAAGTACTGCAATCGGGGTGGCTTTAAACAACAGAAATTTATTCTCTTACAGTTCTGGAGGGTAGAAGTCCGGTGTCAGCAAGCCATGCTTCCACTGAATGCTTTCTTCCACACCTTTCAGCTAGCTTCTGGTATCAGAGGCACATTCATACATACTTGCCATTAAAGAGTATAAGTTGGGGGTTTCTCAGAAAATATCTGCATCTGCAAACTTTCCATTAGATCTCACTTATCATGCTAGTGCTTTACACATTTTTCCCTATGGAGAAGAAAAAATAAGTAGAAGAATTTTGTGTCTAGTAATTGTGGCACAGACTTGTAAATAATTGAGCCATTGTTACGGCTAGTACTGTTATGGCAAGTATTAGGGTAGAACATGTCATGACTGCTTTAGGTGGTCATCCAACATTGTGTTATCAAGAGTATAGCATAATAAATCTATTTCTAGGTATGGGAAAAAGAGAAAAAGAAGCATAATATCTTAGGGAAGATTTCCAAATCCAAATATAGGGTTTGGTGTTGAACTTGAGAAAGACCTCTATACTGAGTCCTTTCTTAAATTTATTTTTATTTTGGAGCTTCTGGGTGGCTCAGTCAGTTAAGCATCTTCCTTTGGCTCAGGTCATGATCCCAGGGTCCTGGGATCAAGTCTCATGTCAGGCTCCCTGCTCCACGGGGAGCCACATCTCCCTCTCCCTCTGCATACTGCTCCCCCTGCTTGTGCTCTCTCTCTCTCTCTCTCTCTCTGTCAAATAAATAAGTTAAAAATAAATAAATAAATTTATTTTTATTTTTGTCCAGCTTTATTGAGGTATGACAAACTTAAAATTGTATATATTTAAGGTGTACAATATGGTGTCTTGATAGGAGTATACCTTGCATAATGATTATAACACTCAACCAGGCTAATTAACATATCCATCACCTCATGTGGTTATCTTTCTGTGTGTATGTGTGGCAAGAACACTTAAGATCTACTCTCTTAGCAAATTTCAAGTATACAATGCATTAATATTTATTGCTACTGTGCTGTACGTTAGATCTCTAAAACTTATTCACATTATAACTGGAAGTTTTTACCCTTTGTGCAACATCTCCCCATCAGCTCCTGGCAACAATTATTCTTCCATCTGCTTTTCTAAGTTTGACATTTTTGTTTTTATTTTTATTTATTTTTATTTTTTTGTTTTATTTATTTTTAAAAAAAATTTTAAACATTTTTTCTTTAAATTCAATTAATTAACATATAGTGTATTATTAGTTTCAGAGGTAGAGGTCAGTGATTCATCGGTCTTATATGACACCCAGTGCTCATTACATCCCATGCCCTCCTTAAGGTCCATCCCCCAGTTACCCCATCCCTCCCCCCCCACAGCAACCCTCTTAGTCACAGGAAACAAACTGTTTGACATTTTTAGATTACACATATAAATGAGAGCACATAGTATTTTTCTTTCTGTGGCTGGTTTATTGCACTTAGCATAATGTCTTCCAAATTCATATACATTGTCACTCATGCCTCCTTTTTAAATGAGGGGCTAGATCGATTATGGTTAGGTGGTCCAGACACTGAAACAATATCTGTGTTTGAAAGAATGCAGTGCATTGATTAGCTTGTGCCTGGTTTTTACCTAATTCTGATGGCTTAAGGCAATCGTAGTTCACCTCTGATTTCTGTCATTGGAATCCTTTTATTAAAAAATGAATGTACCCTAATGTTATATAGATAGTGTTAATTTTTCATATTGTAGAGAAATAATGTGAACAGCCCATTTTTATCCCTATGTGAATAACCATACACACACACACATTCTTTTTCTATTTTGATAGTGGAAGATTTGTCCTTCAAAATTATAATTAAAACTTTTTTTTGCTAGAGTGATCTAGGTCTGGATCTTCCTCCAATTTTGCCAAGCAAACCAATTTATTTATTTATTTATTTATTTATTTATTTATTTATTTATTTATTTATTTATTTAAATGGGAGAGAGAACAAGTGGGAGTGAGGGAAGGGGCAGAGGAAGAGAATCCCAAGCAGACTCCCCTCCAAGCGGGGAGTCCGACACATTGCCAATCCCACTCTCCATGAGATCATGACCTGAGCCAAAATCATGAGTCTGTCGCTCAAGGGACTGAGCCACCCAGGTACCCCAAAAACAGTGATTTAATTTGGCATTAGGCTTGAGAACATTCTCTTCTATTCTATCTTTGCTATCTTTAACTTTTTTATTTGTTCTGCTACTTAAGGATCATTAATTATCCATGAATTATCTTTCCATTTTTAATTATTTCTGTTCATCAATTTGTCTTTCATGATTTATTCTTCTCCTTGTCCTCCCCCTCCCCTTCCTCCTCCTCCTCCTTTTCTTCTTTTCCTCCTCCTCCTCCTCCTTCCTCCTCCTCCTCCTCCTCCTCCTCCTCCTCCTCCTCCTCCTCCTCCTCCTCCTCCTCCTCCTCCTCCTCCTCCTCCTCCTCCTCCTCTTCTTCTTCTTCTTCTTCTTCTTCTCTTCTTCTTCTTTACTGGAACAAAATAAATCTTTTTGATCTCCCCACTAAAGTCTTTTATTTATTTATATTTTGTTGAGAACTTTTTCTTCAATTATATTTTTGTATTCCATGTTTTTCCACTTGTCCCAGTATTTTACTGGGGAAATCTTGAGATCTCATGAGATCTCTTCTGCCTCCAATTCTGCAAGAATGTTTGGCTCTTAGAGTAGAAGCAGGTTAGAAGCAAAAGAATAAATTGATTTTAGGAAGGGAGATGGAGTGCCTATGGGCATTTAGAAAATGGAATCTGGAGGAGTACTCCTGGGTGGCTAAGTTGGTTAAGCATCTGACTCTTGGTTTTGGCTCAGGTCAAGATCTCATGGATTGTGGGATCCAGCCACTCATGGGGCTCCATGCTCAGTGGGGAGTCTGCTTGAAGATTCTATCCTTTTGCCCTTCCTCCCATTCCCACTCATGCGTGTGCTCTCTCTAAAATAAATAAGTAAGTCTTTAAAAAAATGGAATCTGGAGCACTATAGAGGTGTCTGTACTGAAGATTTAGAGTTTATCAACCTATTTGTAGAAGTCAATTAGATTTCCTAGTAGAGTAAGAAAAGGAAAAAAAAAAGTAGGGAGGGAATCTTGAGTAACACCTTCATTTTCTTTCTTCTTCTTCTTCTTTTTTTTTTTTTTTTTTAGTGACACCTACATTTAAAGGATTGAAAACAAAATTAGATATATGAGAAGAAAAACTAGGGGAAACAGTGTCATGGAAATGAAAGGAGTAGTTTTATTCCTTTAATACATATTTTATAGGAATTGCTTTCTGGGCATTACTTCCACATTTAAGAAAATATTGAATAATGTATCCCTGAAATTTTTAATCATTGTTTTAACTTAAAATATTTTTCTAGTGCACATTTTATTTTTTTAAAAGGTTTTGTCAGAGAGAGAGAGTGCACAAGCAGAGGGAACAGGCAGAGGGAGAACCAGGCGCTTTGCTGAGCAAGGAGTTCAATGCAGGACTTGATCCTAGGGCTCTGGGATCATGACCTGAGCCGAAGGCAGCTGCTTAACCGACTGAGCCACCCAGGCATCCCTCTAGTGCACATTTTAATACACTTTTAATTTTAGAATAATTTTAAATCTATAGAATTACTGCAAAGTTGGTACAAAGATTTCCTGTGTACAACACACCCAGTTTCTCATGACATTAGTTTGATATATTTGTCATAATCAGTCAAACACAATTGGTACATTATTACAATCTAAAGTCCATGCTTTATTCAGGTTTCCTTCGGTTTTCCCTAATGCCTTCTTTTTTGGATATTGTTCCAGTATGCCATCCAGGATACCACATTACATTAATAGTCATTTCTTCTTGGGCTATTCTTGGTTGGGACAGTTTCATAGACCCCTTGTTTCTAGTGACCTTGACAATTTTGAGGCTTACTGACCAATTGTTCCATAGAATATCTTCTAAAAAATATCAGGTGATATTTTTCTTATGTTTATACTGGAGTAGGGCTTTTTTTGGCAGGAATACCACAAAGGTAAGTTGCTATGCCCATCACCTAATATCAAAGTTGAGCACTATCAAAATAACTTATCATTGCTGATGTTAACCTTGATCAGTGGGCTTGTAGAAGTGTTTGTCAGCTTTCTCCACTGTAAATTTCCCTTTCTCTCTCTCTCTCTTTCAATATCGTGCTCTGGAAGGAAGTTGCTAAGTTCAACTTACATTTAAAGAGTAGGCAGTTATGCTCTACTTTCTTAAGAATAATAGATAAGAGTGAGAAAGAGAGAGAGAGAGATTATTTGGAATTCTTCTGCATGAGATATTTGTCCACTCTTCCCAAGTTATTTATATATAAAATCATTAGTTTATATTAGTATCTACCTCATGGATATTCATTTTGTGCTTTGGGTTATGATCCAAATTGTTCTGATTATTCCATTTTTAACCATTGGGACCTCTTTCAGTTGCCCCCTGTATCCTTTTAATATGTCTTCATCACTGTTTATCCTTTATTTTTATTTTTTTGGCACTTACCTACTTTTGGGCACTATAAGATGTTCCCGGCCCATTTTGCCTATTTCCTGCCAAGTCCTGAAATTAGGTATTTCTCCATTGGAACCTTAGGTTTATTTGTTATTGCAGAAAGGTCTTAGAAACCAAGATCTGAGTGCTAGATATGTCCATTTATACTGGAACCCCTGCATCCTAGGCCCTCTTAGCTAACAGAGCAAAAACATACGTATAGTTATATCAACATCTATTTTTTTCCATCAACAGTTTGTAGTTTTCCATATATATGTATTGTACACATTTTGGTATATTTATACCAAAGAATTTAATTTTGGATACTATTATAAATGGTATTTTAAATTTTCAAATTTTAATTTTATGTTGCTGGTAAAGAAGAAAACAGTTGTTTTTTTTAAAAAAAATAATGTATTCTTAACCATCTTTATAGAGATATAATTGATACATAACACTGTAAATTTAAGGTGTACAACATGTTGATTTGATACACTTATGTATTGCAATATGATTATCACTGTAGTGTTAGCTAATACCTCCATCACATCACATACTACTTCTTTTTTGTGGTGAGAACATTTAAGATCTACTCTCTTAACAATTTTCACATGTATAATACGGTACTCTTTAACTATAAGCACAACGCTTTGCGTTAAAACCTCAGAACTTATTCATCTTCTAACTGGTAATTCACTTTTGTTTATTAACCTTGTATTCTGAAACTTTGCTATAGCTGCTTGAACTTTTTTTTTAATTCTTTGGGATGTTTCTATATAGACAATCCTACATCTATGAATAAAGACAATTTTATTTATTCTTTTCCAGTGTTCATACTTTTATTTCCATTTCTTGTCTTATGGCACCAGCTATGACTTCTTATATAATGTTGCAGAGGAGTGATGACAGGAAAGATCCTTGTCTTGTTCCTGATCTTAGGGAGAAAGCGTCTAGTATGTTCTCTGTAGGTTTTTGTAGATGTTCTTCAGCCCGGAGAAGTTCTCCTATATTCCTAGTTTGGTGAATTTTCACCAGTACTAAGTGTTGGATTTTGTCAAATGATGTGTCTTCTGTGTCAATATGGTCATATGATTTTCCTTACTTAGTCTGTTGATATGGTGAATTACACTGATTGATTCTACAAATGTTGAACCAGCCTTGCATTCATGGAATAAATAACCACTTGGTCAAAGTGTATAATTCTTTTCATACATTGCCAAATTTGACTTGTTTATATTTTATGGAGGTTTTTGGTGTCTATGTTCATGAGAGACACAGGTCTGTAATTTTTGTTTTTAATCTAGTTTTGGCATTAGATTAATGCTGGCCTTGCTGAATGAGCTGAGTAACATTCCTCTAATTTTGTCTTTTGAAAGAGATTGTGGAGAACTGGTATCATATCTTCCTTAAATGTTTGGTAGAAATCGCTTGTAAAATTATTTGGGTCTGGTGATTTCTTTGGGGAAAGATTATTGATTATTAATTCAATTTATTTCTAGATATAGGGCTATTCATGTTATCTATGTCTTCTTGTGTATATTTAGATTGTTCTTAATTCTCCTGGAACTATAAAATATACTTGATAAGGGGTGCCTGGGTGGCTCAGTCAGTTAAGCGTCTGCCTTCAGCTCAGGTCATGATCCCAGGGTCCTGGGATCAAGTCCCGTGTCAGGCTCCCAGCTCAGCGGGGAGTCTGCCTCTTCCCTTCCCTCTGCCTCTGTGCTCTCCCTCCCTCTCTCTCTCTCCAAATAAATAAATGAAATCTTTAAAAAAATAAAATATACTTGATAAAATATAGAAATACCTACAGAGATTCACTCAAAACCAGATTTATAGATCTAGAGAATGGAATGAAGCAGGAAATGTTTTTTAGAAAAGAAACTTACAGTGGAAATGTGAAGTCATTTTGAAATTTTAATCAGACTGGGCGCCTGGGTGGCTCAGTTGGTTAAGCCACTGCCTTCGGCTCAGGTCATGATCCTGGAGTCCCGGGATCAAGTCCCGCATCAGGCTCCCTGCTCTGCAGGGAGTCTGCTTCTCCCTCTGACCCTCCCCCCTCTCATGTGCTCTCTCTCTTATTCTCTCTGTCTCAAATAAATAAATAAAATCTTTAAAAAAAATTTTAATCAGACTAATAAGAATGGGTTATCAGCTTTCCACATTTGTTAACTGCACCACATTTGTCCGTATTTGTACTATGTGTCTGTGTGCACCTCCATTTGCTACCCCAGGTAAGAAGTTTAAAAAAAACAAAACAAACTTTCTATTTTAAGATTTGTATGTTGACAATATGTTTTATTTTAAATATTTGCTAATGATCTTCATGGAAACTATTTACATGGTCATTTAAGATCGTTTTCCTTATAATAATTTGAGTTTTCCATGATCACATTCAATTTACATTTAACATTTATTTGAAATTGTTTCTCAGTGTTTTATGGGTATTCTCATTAGGAAACAGGTGTTCAAAGTACTGTGTTATTAGTAGTAGTATATCTTGCTTAAAGAGACAGCCGTTATAGTATAGTTTGCAATTTACTTTGGAGTAATAATGGGCTTTTGTGGACAATGATTCTATCTTGGATTTTATTTTTAAATGTTAGCATTTAAAAGGGTACGCGGTCATTCTGGTCTCAATTAGCATGGGAAATAATAAGGAAAATGTTTACCAAAAAAAAATAAGAGAAACTAACAGTCATGATTTCACACAATGACATATATATATAGGCACTTTTAGGCAATAATATTGTGATGCTGTAGGGGGACAAAAAATATGTCCTTTTTCATGATAATGTCCTTCACAGTAGCTCCTTTATTTTACATACTCAAATAGGTGATAATTATCAATATTTTTGAAACATTCTATCACATTCACAACACCATTGGACATTACCACCCCAGCATTCCAAAATGCTCAACACAGTGGCATTCTCTTTAGAATTGGCTGTTTGCCTTTCGGTTTGCTTATTAGACCATCTAAAATATGACATCTGGGGCTGTGTTTTTTATCCTACACAACACTTAGCCCCAGTGCCCCACCAGAAGTAGGCATTAAATAGAATTTTTGAGAGGATGAGTGAATCAAAAGATGAATGAATGGTCGCATCCACATGTCAGCTGGCGGGAATTGTCATGAGGTAAAACGGTATCTCATCGCAGTGGTAATTCCTATCACCTTTACCTTACATTTTCTGGTCAAGTGTGTTAGTTTACTACTGGCTTCTTCTTTCTCCCTCTACTAACTTTACATGGAGATCTCTTTGACCCTTATTTGGAGATTGATAACCTAACCAAGAGCAACTATCTCATCATATTCACAACATAGTCACAGGCTCTGCCCAACCTCTGTGGAAGCATTATATAAGTGTATATTATGGAGTGGGAATCTTGGGGGCCATCTCAAAATTCTGCCTACCACAGTGGTAAAAGTATTCCTACACTGATCCATTTCTCATTGTTATCTTACTGCTTCCAACTTCATGTGAGTGGAGTGTCCATCCCTTAATTATCTGGGCAAATATGGTTTTCCTTGGGGATATTCTGATTAACCCTTGACTTGTTTTATCTCTGATTACCTTCAGTCTCACTTCATTTACCTTTTCCCAGACTTTCTTGCAAGTCATCCACATTTCTCTTTCTTCTTTTTTTAAGGTCTCTTCCCTTTATAAAAGTTATCTGAACTCTCCGCTTACAAAGACTAACATTTTGTGTTTCTAACTCTTGATATGAAATTTTTACCTACTATCAGTGCTTGATTATAATTGCTCCTGCATCAAAACTGTCTGCAAAACCAAAGGTTTACACACCATTTTTATTGTCCTAAAGGAATAACTAGGCACCTATTTATTCCATAATTCTTTGTAAAGTTTGTTCATATTAATCGTGCACCTACTGTTTTACTGTATACCAGACAATGACTTAAGCACAATATTCCTGTTCAAAATATGAAATGAGAAGCACCGCGGAGGGTGGCAATTGTGTTATATTGTCCTTCAGTCTCAACATCATGTATGGCTTTTAGCTAAAACTTCAGCATACATGTAATTTTTCCTCTTTTCTGGAAGATAGGAATAATGTACACTTCCTTCATGTCTTGGACAAAATCAAACACCTGAGTATAGATACAAATTGTATTCCAACAATAAGACAATTTTTCTCTCCTTTTTACTTAGACATTGTATTAGTTTCCTCAGGTTGCCATAACAAAACCACAAACTGGATGACTTTTTATTTTTTCACAATCCCGGCAGCTACAGGTCTAAGATCAAGGGCCTGCAGGTTTGGTTTCCTCTGAACCCCTCTCCTTGGCTGCAGATAAACTTCTTCCTGTGTCTTCACATGATCTTCCCTCTGTGTGTATCTGTGTCCTAATCTCTTCTTATAAGGACACTCACTAGTCCTATTGGATCAGGGCCTACCCTAATGACCTCATTTAACAAAATTATCTCTTTCAAGTTCCTATCTCCAAATACAGTCACATTCTGGGTCCTGGCAGTGAGGACTTCAACATATGAAATGCGGGAAGGAGAACACACAATTCAGCCCATAAAACTCATGATGTGAACTAACCGCTTTGGGCACAGGCATCTAAGGAGAAGACCGAAACTCAGAATGCAGTATAAGAGAAGTAATTACTGAGATGAACAAAAGCTACTACGGTATCTCCATTTAAAGCTGTGCTCAGTGTTATTTCTAGAGGAACTTTCCAGAGCAGGAAGCAGTCAGTACATACTTGGGTAGTTTGTAATAGACCATTCAGAGAAACGTGTTGAATATTTTCTTGAGTTGAATGAAAAGGACACAAAAGAAACCATTTCCCAGCATTTTATTTGATTCCATAAGAATTTTGAGCATCAAACTATACTCTGCTATGTAGAAAGCCAGATCCAGTGGGAATCTTTTGGGTTTATACACGTATTATTGTCAGAACAAGGACAGTAACCCACCTGTTATACAATATTATCTTGACAGGCATTTTTAATGAATTGGGTCTTTCAGTTTATGTGCACCCATAAAACCTAATAGTTCAACTTCTTTATAACCATATTCACCACTTCTCATCTGAGGAAATAACATTTTATTATAAAATTACAATTTTTGTAATTTTGATCTCTAGTTTCTAAGATAAGAAAACAGACATATCATTTGGGGGCAGGAAGAGAAACAAAGTAACCTCGGCTTAAAACAGAAGAAACAACTTTTTGAAAACGTTCCTGGACATACTTTCACAGTACTTGGAAAACGTTTCTTTTTTGCTCATCTTCCAACTACAGAGTGAACCAAATTATTTAAGTTAAAAATAAAACAAGTGTTACTGGCTATTTGCCCTAAATTAAGAGACATCTTTCTACCCCAATGCAACAGCAAAACCAAAATCCCTAAATGAAAAGATGCTGTCTTCTCTCACCACCATGGTCCCTAATTAGGAATTTTATATATATATATATATTATATATATAATATATAATATATATATTTAGTAAGTAATATATATTATATATATATATATATATATATATTTAGTAAGTATACCTTGGTGACAGCCATGTTATCATACTCCTCTTAACTTCTCTCTCTTCCACACGTTGAATGACTTACTGATTTATTTCTCCACATATACAATACTTGGCTCCTATTTAGTGTGCAATAGATCTTTGTTATCAAATCTGCTCCCTCCTACTTCAGGTAACTTTGATGATTACTTAAACTGTACTTCCCTGACTAACTTCTCTTTCCTTTCCACTTTAGACTACCAGTGGGCAAATTTTAATGTTTTACAATTCAGGTTATAATTTTTACACTCAGCCTAATAGTTAAGAAATTTAAGAAAGGTAAATTGGGTCACTTGGTACTTTCTCATATAAGGAAAACAAACTGCTGGGGTGCCTCAGTGTTGCTTCTGGAGGAACTTTCCAGAGCATGAAGCAAGTCAGTACTAACTCTTAGAATGAATGATGTGAGTCTCTCCAGTCCTGTGATGTCAACCTGCTATCTTGCCAGGCTTGAAGAAGTTTGCATTAGGGTGAATAGGTACCATCTTTGTGGAGATGCCTGGTCAGGGCCTTGTTATGTCACACGTAAGGGCGATTTTAGTGTTAATTTGCACATCTCAAAAGAGTTTAGGCTTAGAGTTTCAAAGAAATGCACGAATCCTTCAAATCTCAGTTCTCATCTATGTTATGAAAGAAATATCACTCTTCTTTTAAAAGATCATAAAATTATCCCAAATCACCAGATCCAAATGCAGAACAACACAGTCCGTAGTTACCACGAGGAATAGGGTTAAAATTCGCTCTCCAGTGACAAATCCCAACCCGGAACAGATTTCAGCCAGGCAGTGAGCAGAGCGCGCCGGGTGAACTGCACAGGCCATGGTGGGTGCAGAGCTCAGAGCCGGAAAGCAAACAGCTGCTGTAGCCTGATTTGAGTTAAAATAGTGTGAGTGTTTAGTCTGGCGCACGGCTTCAGGGGAGATTGGCAGCTGGGTCAAACAAAGTCCTTCCATTGGCTCTCTTCCCAGGCAGCTTCTGCTAGTATTTAGGTACTAGTGCAGTGTAGGGCCCTTTTCTCAGGCAAAAGCTAACATCTGACCGCACCCTCTTTGCTTTTTCCAAAAAAAAAAAAAAAAAGAAGAAAAAGAAAAAGAAAAAAAAAAAAAACCTTCTTTCTTTCTCCTTCTTTCGTTAAGATAAATTCTCCAATAGACAACCTCTCCCACTAATTGTGTATTAGCAATGTATTTTATCTTGAGAGCTGACGCACTGGGCTCTCAACGTGGTGTGGAAAGCAGCCTGTTACAGTGCTGGATTCATAAAAGGGCCTTTATGGCTTGTGAAAGAATATCTGTGTGCTTAGGCAGGAAACTTTTTGATCTGCAGAAAAGCCAGAAGACATCTAGGTAAGGCTACATATCAAATCTACTTTTGGGGGGAAAAGTTGGGCGGTGAGAATGATTCCTCACCATCGACGTGACTTTGGAGTGTGCATGTTCACTTTTGTAGAAGTTTAAAAGGTACTGACTATTGTTTGCTTATTTTTTGTTTGTTTGTTTAAATCTTAAGGGAATACTGTGGTCTGCATTTTTACGATTTTGTTTTCTGCTATTGAACTGATTATAGTGGATATAGAGTTTTACTTTATAGCAAAATCTTTGTAAACTGCCACAGAAAGAAAGTGTATTTAGAAGGGAAATTGACAAGTTTTAAAGAGTAATTGTACAATCATTTGAGGACAGAGGAACGCTGCATTAGACTAACAAGGGTTTAATTACCAAAAAAAGTTTAATGTTGCTTTGGAAGGAATATTAAGTAAGTTGTCTTTGTCTCTTACTTTTTAATTTTAGTCGCTGATTTAGCCTGTTGGGTCACATTTTTTGTTAGCGCTGAAGGCTGCCATGAATCCCTAATGAGGCCCCTTTGCACATGATTTTGGCACTTGGCCAAAATCAACTTCCCAGCGGCAAGCTTTCTGTAAAGAACCTGGAGCAATTTTTTTTTTCTTTCTTTCTTTTTTTTTTTTTTTTTTTGATTAGAAATCATGTCTGAAACCTGCCACAACCAGTTGTGTAGACATGTCAAAATGACTTTATACAGTAAATATGAAACAAGCATATAAAAAATTTTCCCGATATTGTTGCTTTTTATCATTATGAATTCCTGCTGTGGCCACCTAAAATAGGTTAGAACAAGAACAACCTGAAAGAAAATTTACCGATTTTTTTTTTCTGTTTTTCTCAGCAGACCAGAGTAGGGGTGGTCATCTCATTGAGATGTATACAGTACGAAAGGGTTATTCAAAACACTTCAGGATAAATAACAGATGAATTCTTAAAACTGTTAATCTCTGTAAGTAATACTCAGTGAACAGTAAGTAATGAAGTTTTCTAGAAGTTTCGTTGTATGCACAATTAAGTTTCACATTTTTTAACTAGGAACACAATTTTTAACTATGGTGTTTGGGATTCTAAAAAATATTAACATTTATTATAATTTTAAAAATTTATTAACACCTTGATAGTATTTCTAACAAATGTTTTAAAGAAATGTTTGGTATATATACATGACTGGATAACTTTAGATAATTGTATTCAATTGCTTTTTGCAACTAAAAATGATTTTTCATGAAAGAACTTTTGAAGCTGAAAGGCACCTTACACTCAATATTTGGAACTGTTGATTTTGATTTTACTATAACTGAATTTGGTGATGTAAGCCGATACGTTATTTTTTGCTCCAGTATTTTAAGAGTTAAATTCTTAAGTTGCGATGAAATACTACAGTAATCAGATATTAACAACCTCAGATTTTATATAGCCATTTTCAGCAATACCTTTAGACATTAAAAATAGACACATTGCAGAGTATTTAAAAGCAGAAAAGTAGGAAGGATTTCGGTTGCTTTGTTTCATTTTAAGAAATCCTATTATCACTGTCCTAAATATTATTTTGCTTCATATGTTAGTCTAAAGTAATCTAGAGTGAAACTTTATTTTTTACTTTAAAATAATCATATTTCTCTTTAAAATATTAATGAGAAGATTTAGTCACCCTTTAAAGAAATATGATTTAGAGCTGTCTTATTAGGTATGTTTTTCATATATTTATCACTATGTTTATCTTTCCCTTATTATTACATGGTGTAAAATGTTGCTAATATGGGTCATAGAAAAAAAGTGAAAATTATCTTTAAGTAAATTTTAGTATTAGGAAATGTATCTTGATTTCCTTCAGATCAATTTATGTTTATAGATAATTTGTGTTTATATAAAAAATGTCTTGTATTGTTGTGGGCTGAATTATGATCCTGTATATACCTTACTACTAGTTGCTTTGAGGCAAAGAGTGTTTGAAATTATATCAGTCAACATTAAAATATAGAGATTATATGAATTGGGAAAAGGTAATACATATCTGCTATTTATAGAAATTTACCTGGATAAGTTCTATACTTCTATATGAGTTCACAGTGGAATTCTCATTTAATGCAAACTTTGATATTTTTTAAAAAGGAATTAATACATAACATTTCAAAATTTAGGTAAAAACAGAAACATGTTATCATTAACTATCATCAAACAGGTGCAAGAACAATAAGATCGCTTGTCTTATTCAGCATAATTCTGGCTTAAAAATTATTTTTGAATTCTATTTTTATTGTAATCTTAGCTCTCATACACATAACATTATTTTCTGTTTTCATTTTCTATTATTTGAAATTGGCAGAATATTTTACTTATTTGAAATTGGCAGAATATTTCTCTAAAATATACTAAAAATTTATCTACTGAAAACTTTAGGTTCTTTTGGGGGGGTTAATTAGAGGTGATAGCAAAGTAAATGCCGTAAAAAACAGAACTTTTAAAGTACACATATATGTTAGTGAGTTCAGAAAAAAACTTAATTGTACATGATTAACTGAAAAATATTTTTGAGTTGAGGTATAAAAAGTAAGTATAGAGAAGAATTTGTCATACTCTTTACGATAAATCCTAAGGTATTTACTTTCTTTTGCTATAGCTATGAATTGTAATTGAGCATTTCAGTGGTGTAGGCTTTTTGGCAGAATTATTAGCTAATTTTACTTGGGACCATAAATGCAAAATACTGATTACATTTCTTTTGGTGAGTTAACATTTTAAAAACAATATTCAGAATCCAAATTACTTTTAAAAATAAAAAATAGTTAAAACTTTTTGTTAAATCTATTCTATTTTAACAGCTTGAATTTGTTTCATTTGTCATTTTTTCCATCCCCTTGGGAATATTAAAATCTATTCCACGTTATAAGTAGAAACTTCTTCACTCTTCAGAAAAAGTGAAATTCGTTTGTATTTGTCAATTTAGATCATGCACCTCTACCATTTTAAATGTGACAGAGCTTTTGTTTGTTTCAACTATGCAACAGGCACATAAAATGCTTTCTGTCCCCTAATTAAAAGAGATATTACATAATTAAGTGTTAACTTTAATTTTGTATTGAAAAGAAGGCTTTACAACTGCAGTATTTTATCCACAGTTTTTAAAATGTGAAAAGTGTTTGCAAGAGGGCATTCTTGATGAGTGTTTCATCATTTAAATGAAATGCTTTGTTCTACATGATCTAAATTCCAGCGCTGAGATAAATGTATTGCTATACTAGATAGAGCAGCATTATTGAATTTTGACACAACGTCACTGACCTCTGCCATAAAAGATTAGTATACGTGAGGTGATCTTGGATTCGCAATAACAAAAGTAAATAAGTGAAGCATGTGAGACACCAACCTTTGTTGTTTTGGAGAAAGTATGTGCAAAGTAAAAGGAGATACTTTTCATGTAAACGGCCGAGGGGAATATTTTGTCATTTCGTTAATGCAATACATTTTGAACATCAAAAAATTAATTGCAATTTGTAATGCATTTGTAAGACTTTCTCCATAGAATTAAGTGCAGTGTTTTAACTATCATATTTCCAAATGCCCAACATGTAACTATAAATTAGGTAACCAAGTAATTTTTAAATGTTGTGCTTTGATTTAAATTTTAGTTAATAGTGAATAAGAGAATAATGTTCTCCAAGTTGAAGTCCTTTTCATATAAAAGAATGGTTGATTTACACTTGTTGCATTTTTCATTTAATACCGGTTTAATTTTTAAATTATCATAAAGTAAATATTGCTATGTGATATAGTTTTTAAACAGGGTAGGGCTTATTTTACCAGCAACCTGACCTATTATATATTTGAACAATGATGATTTATGCCTATCTGTCTATTCTTCTCTCAAAGTCAAGATCAGCAAAGGGATCTCTTCTTTGGTGCTCAAATTTTTTTCTAAAAAACCTGAATTTTCTCTTGTTTATGTGTTCAGGTATGTTTGTCGACCTGACTATCTTCCCATCTCCTAAGATATCTGTCTTGTGAGTATTAGGCTAGAAAGTTTAGTAGGAAGCTCTAAGTTTATTCTTATTCCACATTGCTCTAAATAAGCAAAAAGTTTGAGTTTCTTATGAAATCTAGTCTGTGTTTGACTTCAGTATAGACAATCACATCAAATCTGATGATTGGGATCATTTAAAGCACTGAATATCCGGCTTAAGTTAGTGGTCATTTACATGTTTGGGTGATGATTCTAAATACTTGATTATTACTGGCCTTACATAATTACTAATTTATAGAGAGTCTGGAATTCCATCATTTGCTTCAAAAACTAGTAATATTTCCTAATTTTATAATTGCCTACTCTTTGCTATTATTGAAATGTTGCATAATGTTTTTCTTTAAAAATACCATGAGGCTAAGTGGTGCCTTAACTTCTATTTCTCCCATTAACAGAAGAGGTCAACATGTGTTGGGGGGGAATGCTTAAAATATTTCAAAAAAATTTTTCCTCCTGTGTTTAGCAACTACTTCACTATTTGTGGAGATTTTGAAAGGAGTGATTGTATTTTTGAATGTTGATCGAAATGTGAGTGATGCACGGGCTTTCTGTGGACTTCAGTTAAAAAACTAAAAGAGAAAATGAGATTGAGATTAATGACATGGTGTATTTTTATAACAACTAATCACAACTTTCTATTCACACATAAACAACACGCTGGAAAGATAGACAGTGGGCTCTAAGAACAACCTTCATTGACTCTTCTTCACTTAGAAACAGCTGAGAAAGGGGCAGCAGAGGGATGGTTGTGGCCCCGTCTATATGATCTATGGCCCATGCGGTCATGTCCCAATTTAAATCCCCTAGTCTTCCTTCAGAGCTACACATCACTATTCTCAGACATTTTTTAGAGACAGGGGTTGCAGCCGAACACATTCATTCTTATTGTTCAGTGGAAGGTGTATGGTTGGGGTTTCTTTGGCAGAGGCAGTGTTCTGTGGATGGTGATTTTTTTTAAAAAATCAGCTCAATCAGATGACAAAATCAGCGTAATAACCAAGCTAAGTCAGCCTTAGCAAGCATAATTAGTTTTTCGTTCTTCCCTAAACCTGGACACTTTCCTGAAGAATGCAGGCAGTTGCGTGTGAAAGGTCCAGTTGCTCAAGACTACGACGTATATATTCGATGTGTGAGTTTGTAAATTGTTTTGTGTTCAAAGTAATATATGGCAATATATATCATGTGTCCAAAATATTTAAATGATAAAAGCTATTGTCCTGAAACTAAACTTGTGGGATAAACTTTAATTCTATTTGAGATATCATCTGCAAATTACTGTTTAAAATAAGCATTTCTTTAAAAATTTTTCTATTACATTTTTCATGAGGCAGGATGATTTAGATGTGTATTTTCTGTGAGTGGAGCAGTTTTTGAAAATTATATGTATGTTGCCATTGCTTGTTTTGGTGGATTCTAACCTGATCACATGTTCTTTTCTCTCCATTCCCAGATACTCCCTAGAGATTTTTTTTTTTTTTTTTTTTTTTTTTTTTGGTCAATAGTCAGTTTTAAATACAGTCAGGTGGGACATTCAAAAAGGTTGATGCACAGAAAATTCCTACTGAAGTGTGATTTAGCTATTTCTAAAACATCTTCGATTGTCAGGAAATGAATCAACAAGAATGTAGAAACAGAATGATTTGTGATTTGGGCAGATGAAACACAGCAATAATCAGTTCAGAATATTTATGGAATGATAACATTTTTCTATTGACATATTTTTGTGCCAACAAATTTAATTTGGAAACTGCTATTTGTTACTAGAAGGCAGTAATTGACTTTGCTAATCAGTAGTTCAGAATGCCTGGTATAAGACAAAGGGCTGATTTATTGAATGAATAGGTCTTAGATAAAATGTAAGTTATCAAGCTACCTCATATCTGGAATTTATTTTAATTTTCAATATCCAAGTCATTAAGAATGAATTTAATAGTATTTGCCCATTTTTTGCTTTCAGAACTAGTCATGTCTACCTATGAAATTTGTTCTCTCCTCTTAGATAAGTAAATAACTTAAGGTGACCAAATATCTTACAGTCTCCACTCTCCATCTTAAAATCTTCTCAAGATCAAATGTGGAGTAGCTAAATTACATATAAGTCTGGATTAATAGTGAGTTGAGATCATGTAGTCCAAAATGAAATTATACATAAAGCACAGGTGTTTACTAGCATTTCTGTGGTCAGATATACAAATTGCATTGAAGGTTAAGCTTCTCCTTTCTCACTTGAGAAAAGTGCAATTAAAAGTAATTTACAGATGTGCAAATGCACAGCTGCTTTCTTCGAACTAAATTTCACAGAAATGAGCTAAATTATAATGGGTTTAAAAGTCACACATTTTAATGGTTTTTAAATTGGATTGGAAGCATCATTACTAGGTTTACTAGATGAAGGAAATTAATACTTATGAATACCTGAGACAATTTCTATTTAGATGGTAGAACCATTGAAGGGTTGGAAATTATAACCAGACCAAAACTTACAGCAGGTTTGTCAAAATTGATTATTCAGTGTGTAGACCCACTGTATGCACTCTATTCCTTTATGCTATTTGTATTATATTATCCCTGATGATGTGCAAAATGATTCAGCTGTAGCTGGAAAAAGTGTGTGTATGTGTGTATGCATGTTCATGAGATGGTGTGCAAGTGTGTGTGTATGTATAAGAAATCTTCATATTTTCTTTGCTTAATGATAAGGAAAATATCAAGAGTAAGATATAGGTACATTGGTAAAAATGGGGAATACTGGTAAACTGTTTTTGTGTATTGGATTATAAGCAATGACTATCAACCTACATTTCTGGGAAATCAGCTTTTTTTTTTTTTTAATCCATGCATTTTACTTGGAGCTACTTACGTACTCAATAGTGATAAACTACTGTTGTTAATATTATTCCATCAGGTAGAGACCTGTTCTTGACCAAGTTTTCCTGGTCTTGAGATAGACTTCTTTTCTTTGGAGCTAGGGATAGCAAAGTTTTTCTAAAACTCTTCAGGAAGGCATGTTGTTGGTTAGAGGAAGAAGGGGAAGTAGAAGGTGAGGGATTACACTAGACCAGGGAATGAAAGAGCTTTTACCCTGTGTAAGCTCAGAGATTTATTATAATCAACCCATTACTATTTCAACAATAGTTTGCTTTCCTAAGAGTATTACTAAAAGAATTTCAAAAACTTGACCTTGGAGGTAATTAGAAAACTGACTCATTTGTTACTTGTATGCTGATGGAACCCTTTATCCTGTCTACAACATTTTTTCAAGTGACTGAGCCCTGCCGTTGAAAATGTTATACATACCCGGTCTTTGATGCAATGATTCAGATCCTGTGCAGTTCCCCATATAGCTCATCTCACGTAATCCTTTAAATAACCATCAAAGGTGGGGATAATTATCCCTATTGTACAGATGGGAGGCTCAGAGTGCTTAAGTAATTTTCCCAGTTTCAGGGCTAGTTAAGTGTTGATGTTAGGATTTGAACCTATGTTAGTGGTGCTTCCAAGTTCTACATCATGCTGTTATCCACTGTACTACATATTTAATGATCTTGACCTTGAGAGTATTAGGAACATTAACTATAACCTTTTGAGTTAAATGCTCTTTTTTAAACAAAAAAATATTAAAATCAGTCATTTGATGGAGAGTAGTGGGAGACACAGATTTTTTATACATAAGTACTTTTAATATTTTTTTAAGGCTTTAACTTATTTATTGGAGAGAGAGAGAGAGTGCACATGAGCAGGAGCACATAGAGGGAGAGGGAGAAGCAGGCTCCTCACGGAGCAGGGAGCCCGATGTGGGGCTCGATCCCAGAACCCTGGGATCATGACCTGAGCCAAAGGCAGGCACTTAATTGACTGAGCCACCCACGTGCCCAGTACTTTTAATGTTTGAGCCGCCCAAGCACCCCAGTACTTTTAATATTTGGAGTACTTTTAATATTGTTCTGAGTTAAGCAATAGCCAGTGACAACTGAACCATTTTTCGTCATCAGCAGCTTTTCTCCAGAAAAAAAAGATAATATATATGGGCAACAGCTTCATTTTTACTGTGAGGCTCTTTGGCACATCAGTGGCTTAAAATATTAAGACCTGTGGAATAACACAATAGGGGCAAATATCTCAGTCAAGAAATTTCATTAGCTTGATTTGTTAGCATATATGTTATTAAAACCAAAGAGGTGAAAGTCTTAGAGAGGCCCTGTGATTTTTCCCTCTGGCCACTGATAACCATCCACTGCTCCCAAGCAGCGCACGCTTATGGCATCCCACAGAAGCAAAGACTCAGAATCCCTTCCAAAGTGCTTCACTGCTCTGAAGTAGGTGTTTCCCACTAGACAACCAACCATGTCTCTTTACAATTCATAATTTGTCTATATCACATGCTGTGCAGAAAGAAACTTGAAATAGAGACCAATTGTTGGTAACTGTTTTAAACAGTAGATTTCTAACCTCTGTTGATAGGACTAAAACTTAAAAAAAATGGGGATACATAAAACTTAAAAGAAATGGGGATACATGCCCATACAAAGAATTGGGCATGTAATATACTTTTATAAAACTGTTCATTTTATCTCAATTGTTTCATCTAATGCTGATATTGTGGTTCAAAATATCTTGACAAACACTGAAAAATTTGGTTCAAAATCACTTTTCCAACACTCAGATGTTTGACTCCTTGGCTTTCAGAGCTGTGATCATTGAATAATATTTCCTTAACTCTCTTGTTTTTTGCAGGAGAAAATAGTGACTTGGGAAAAAAATGGCCTTTTTTTGCTCATGGTAATAACACTAGTTCCCAGAGGGTTGGTTTTGAATACAGATCTTCCTTCTAGTTTTATATTCCTTTCTCTACACAATGGCCTCTTAGCCTGTAAAGTCATTTATACCCAGGTAGCAAACATTATGTTTTTCTTATTTGAAAAAAACTGTAGTGGTATGGAAACATAATGGAAGGAGGATTAACTTCATTGTTAAGTATAGAAAAGGCCAATAAAAAGTAATATAATTGAATATAAACTTCCCCATGAGTTATTGTTTCTGTAAAGCCATATTATTAAAAGTTTCTAGTTTATAATTTGGTCTATGATGTATATTCTAGGGCACTCTAATCCTTTAATGAGTTTTGTTGAAGCATTTACTTAGCATCTTTCCTGAAAAAAATTGAAGATAGTCCTTCGGATTTTTCTTTCTTTACAAGATTAAAAGTTCTTTTTTTTTTAAATGGAGATATTTAACATGTACAATTCTTAAGCATACAGCTGGATGAATGGCTGACATATATGTACTCAAATGCATTTAGACGTGTTATCCCCTCACAGATCAGGATATAGACATTTCCAACACTCCAGAAGGATATCTCATGCCCTACTGATATCTCTCACTATAGATGAGATTTACCAGGTTTTTTTTTTATTTCATATAAATAGAATCACACACCAGGTATGCGTTTTTGTCTGGCTTATGTTATTCAGCATTTTGTTCATGTGGTTTCCCATTTGCATGTATCAGTATGTTGTTCATTTTTATTGTGGTGTAATATGTTTATGTGAATATGGCACAATTTCTCCATTCTATACTTTTTTAGGGTGTTTCCAGTTGTTTTTTTAACATAATTTTTAAAATGTACATCTGGTGCCAAAAAGGTAGTAGTCAGTTTTTCTCTCTAATAGATGAAATATGAAAATAGGATCATTTTAAGTAAACCATTAAAAGCAATACTTGTTTTACATGATAACTGACTCATACATATTTGAACCATGGGAAGAGAGGATGTAATATTACTGAGTTATTCATGGAAATATTTTCTGAAAATGAAATTTAGTATGTTTTATTCTAAGTAGATGCTAAGGAAATATCTCTAAAATATTTAAAATTTTGACTTCTTTTGCTTTTATTATTTATTACACATATATGCAACTATGATTATAGATTGTCCAAATATACATTTTGAAAACTCAATTATCAATTCTTTTTTTTTTTTAAGTGTTTGTAGATTGCTGAAATGTTCTGTTGTAAAACAAGATAAATTAATTTATCTTTGGGCGCCTGGGTGGCTCAGTCGTTAAGTGTCTGCCTTCAGCTCAGGTAGTGATCCCAGGGTCCTAGGATGGAGCCCCACATCAGGCTCCTTGCTCCGCGGGAAGCCTGCATCTCCCTCTCGCGCTCCCCCTGCTTGTGTTCCCTCTCTCGCTGTGTCTCTCTCTGTCAAATAAATAAAATCTTAAAAAAAAAAATTTAATTTATCTTTGCCAAAGAATACGTTGAAACAATTCTGCACATATTTAATCTCATAATTTCACATACAAGCAAAATAAGATCTAATATTTTGACAATAGGGATAAAATTTCTTTGTAAGTAATGGGAAGAGTTTTACAGAGATTTTGTTACCATTTTCTATGTTATTTCCGATAGTTCCACAGTTCCTATGACTCTATATTCAAATTTAAGATGATCTACTCCACTAGGAAGACACAAACATTACTAATAAAAATTCAAAGGTTTTTATTGTAGAAAAAAAATAAGATTAAGTTATTTAGATGTTATCCAATTCACCTATTTATTCACAAGTTTTTATTGAGTGTATCCCCCAAGTGCTAATGAATATATTTATTACATTTGCTATATTGATAAATAGTCTGGGGTTTTCATCTGGGTATTATTTACACTTACTAATAAGCAACTGCTTTAAATAAAACAAATAACATTAAAGTAGTATATTAAAATGTAGTTTACAAAGCCTTATCACACGATACATGCATTAACTGTGGGAAGGAGAAGATATCACACTCCCCCACCTCAAACAGTGAAATAATTAGTATCCTATAGCTAGTAAAGACTGATCTATGACCTGTACTGGGATTTTTTTTCCACTCTAAATCTTTTGTCTTTTATTACAAGAAACTACATTTCTGTAAATAATGGAACCCCATAGGAGAGGTCCAGGGTGAGCAAGTAGCTTACGACAGTTTTCCAAAGTCTTTTTTTTTTTTTAAAGAGAACTGATTTTATTTGTGTTTATTACACTACAAAATTCTCTTATAATCCAGATATTTAGCAATGATAAATCACAAACAATTTGTTTTGAGGGTTTCTTGGGGGGTATATTTTAAAAACATTATAGCTCCTACAAGCAGTAATGTCACTTTCTAATATTTCTGTTTTTAAATAGCCAGTTCAAATTTGGCCAAGGTCAATGATGCTTGTTATTATTTTTGACAACTATACAATGCCTGATAATGATTCCATTTCTGACACCAGCTGGCAGTAAGCTTCCCTCTCAGATGAATTCATAAATGGCCTGTTCACAATTCAAACGTGTAATGGACACTACAAAATTCCACTGCTGTGCTTCTGCTTAATTAGATGTATTTGCATCTAATAGGAAGAGAAAACCAACTTTCTGCAAGGCTTTTTTTTCCCCATAATTTTATCTGAGGTATTAAATACAATGTTTTTTAATGTATACAATGTCTAGAGGTCCCCAAGTAAACAAACTAATGTGGACATTTCAAAAAATACTAGCTTGTCAGACTACCATGCTATATATCTTTTGGTTGACTTCAAAGTATTGTTCCCTTTAACTCAGGATGTCACCTTATAGCAATTGGCCTTTACTGACCCGTGAAAATGGATGGAGTTATTCTGATCTCACTATGGAGAAGGTCAGGTTCACAGCTTGGATTTGAGAACAGCAGAAGGAATTACCTTAGAGGAAGAAGCTGATTTTGAAAAAGCAAATGTTTATTTACGTTGAGTTCATCAGAAGTAGGTAGAGATCAGGAAGGAAGCAACTACAGAATTACTTCAGGATATTTTTAAAGTGCCTCCACTTAGGTATCCTTGTCTAAATACGTTAACTTCATGGCCATTTCCTTGTGAAGAATGCATTGAACTTTTCATGAGAAGTTCTGAGGCTTTTTTTTACTCCTCAATTAACACATATCTATTTTTCTCACTGTGATATTTAAGTAATTTTATTTTGAAGATTTTAAAGTACTTAGTTCATCAGACCTTATTTCTATTTTCTTACAATTCTCTTTTTTGTATTAATCTAGCTGCTATACCATAGTCATAAGAAATAAATATTATAATTCACTAGCTAGTCAAGACTAGCATGACTTGCAGAGATACATGTAAAGATAGTAGAGTATAATACATGTATTTGTTAGTGTAGTATTACATATTTATACTAAAATATATATGTATATATATGCGTGTGTGTGTGTGTGTGTACATATCCCTATACCTACCTACACATATGTGTGTACTAAGATAAAGTTAATTCCTGGAAATTATTTTATGCTTTGGAATTTTTATCTGGAATAGTCAAAATCTCAGGTTATTTTTGGTGAGTATACAAAAATACAAAGAAAAGAACAATAAATATGACTTTTTTATTAATACTAATTTATTTTGAAACTATGATATTTATGTTCTGAAAGCATTTTTTTATGTGTTAGTTTGATATAGAGCAAGAAGCAGCACATTAATAGGTAAGCAATTTTTTCCCAGTATTATTATTTTGTTGTTGTTGTTAAGGGAACATGAATTTATATTTAACTATGATGAACAACAGAAAGAGCTAAATATGTTTTTATTTTGTCTAAACTTTATGTGAAATGATAAAGTACAAAATTTCTAACCAATTATAACATGTTTTTGATGTACAGAATGTACAGAATTTACTGTCTGTAATCATAGTTATGAAAATAATTTATCAGTAACTTTTCTTTTGAAGGGAGGATTTGGTAGTATATGATATTTCTTTAAATTTTTCCTTGTCTTGTTTGTAAGAAATGCTAGCCTACAGAAAACTAAATGGCAGTTCTGGCCAATACGGACCACAATGATACCCAAACCCAGTAAGAAAATTGCCATATGAGGAAGATTATTCTCTTGCCCTCTCAGAACTATTTATTCTATATTCTCTATAGGCCCTGATGCCCATTGATAGGAAATAATACTCCATTCTGATGCATGACTAATCTGTCATTTGAGTTGTGTTAAAAAAAATCTGATAAAATTCAAGCTATAAAGGATTAAAGAGATATAGATTATCCCATCCTATTGCATTAATTGTTTTGATTACAAAATAAAACCAAATAGTCTTTTAAAAGGAAATGTTGCAAATTAACTGATAGGCCTTTCACCCTATGTTCCTCTAGTCTCTGATGGGTGCTAGTTATTGGGCCAGTGATTCAAGCAAAGAAATGATGAACAAAGGACATGTTATATACATAGACTATATTAATACCTACCTTTTCCCTGAAATAATAAAAATCAGTCTGTAACCAGAGTAGTTAGTCAGCTAACAACCTTCATGCAATGAATACACATGTCCATACCCTTATTTAGAACACATTTGTGTGTTTTTCTATTTCCATAAAGATTATAACTCGGTCGGGAACATTAAACATAATGAGCCGGCATGTGAAAAATAGAAAATAATCTAAGGTAGGTTAACTGAGCTAGTAGGTTTGTTTTGTTTTGTTTTTATCTTTTGTTGTACTTAAAAGAAAAAAAAATAAAGCAAAGCCAGCAAAAATCTCTTTTAACAACTTTCTATGAAAAATGAACATTTAATTGCCATATGAGCCAGTTGAAAAAGTAACTGAATTCAACAAAGGCATTAAATGACATTCCATGTGAAACTTACCCTGATAATATATGTGGCATCATTTCTCTGCTGCAGAACAGGAACTGACATACAATAGATGCTTAATAAATACATGTTGAATTTATAAGTGAAGGATCCTAATAAAATGAATATTTGTATCTCTAACTGAGTTTCCCCTTCTCAACATGGCTCATTTCCTTAAAGACAAGAAGATTCCTAAAGCTGTATCTGGAGCTTTTATCTTTTGATGATTCAGTTACTCTGCAAAGGAATAACATCTGGTTGAAGCTTAAATATTCTGAAAAATCACTGATTCTCATTTTGTAATATCAGCCAATGAAATTGACAATTTCTGAGGATCTATTTGTGTAGGAACTTAGAATCATTGTAGCTATATCTGGTTCCACAAAAGAAGGCAGACTGTCACCAATGATATAAAAATTTAGATTATAATACAATTTAAAAATCAATTAATAGGAGTGCCTGGGTGGCTCAGTCGGTTAAGCATCCAGCTCTTGGTTTTGGCTCAGGTCATGATCTCAGAGTCCTGGGATTGAGCCCTCTGTCGGGTTCCATGATTGGCATGGAGTCTCCTTGCCCCCCCCCCACCTCTACTCCTCCCACCTTTCACACGCACTCTCTCTCAAATAAATAAATAAAATCTTCAAAATAATCAATAACTGAAATGTAAAAATGGTCCATCCTATTTTTGGCCTCCTTGTATTGTATCATAGTTAAAACAAAATAACATTTTGTTGAATGATTTTGCCCAACTGTAGGCTAATGTAAACATTCTGAGCACAATTAAGATAAACATAGGCTAAGCTATGATGTTTGGTAGTTTACATGCATTAAATGCATTTTCAACTTATGATGGAGTTACTGGGATATAACTCCATCATAAGTCAGGGAAGATTTAGGGGTATAAAAGAAGTCAAGTGTATGATGATTGAAGTATTTCACTGTATATTACTAACACAGATATAAAACCCATGACTCTACCTCTCCTCCCCCTAAAAGAAAGAAATTGAAGAGAATTGGGGAAAAATAATCTTTTTAGAAAATAATACTAGCAGCTACCAAGACTACTCCTCCCTCAGAGTCTATATGAGGCATCTAGAACAGTAGAGTAGTGTTAAAAGTGTGGATACTAGAGTCAGATGGCTTAGGTTCAAATCCCACCTCTGCCATTTGCTAGTTATCAAAAAGTGCCTTCTTCAGTTTACTCTTCTTACCTGAAAATTGTTGAGAATAACAGAACTGGTTTAATAGTATTTGTTTAATGAAAAGTAATATCCTCACTTCAAGGAAATGAAGGTGTTTAGAACTTAATGTGCATGTGGGAGTGGATATGAGTGAAACGGGAGAGGAAGCATGTTCTTTTGAGATGTTACTCTTTGCTAATACTAACATCATTGAAAGAGGCATCAAAGTATTCAATGTCTTGTCATCATGGAGGTCAAAACAGAACAGAGTGGCAAGTTTCTAACAATATTGGAAAGTAGTAACTGTTTCCTGCTTCATTTTTTTTAATCAACATTAACTGGAGGGTATGCCAGCCTTATCTTCCACTTATATTTTCTTTTGAAATATTTCTTCAAGGAATCATAAGCACATTAATTAAACCCGGGTAAAACTTCAAAGGATCCATTTCACTTCTCATAGTGTAAGTACACATAAGAAAAAGCAATTAATTTAAAATCCAAGTTTCATATATCCCCAGCTTTCCAGTTGAGAGATGATGAAATATACATTCTCAACTTCTCTATTTCTTTCTGGAATCAATTGTCACTTTCTCTTGGTCTTCTTTTCTGAAGTAACTGGTTATTTTGATTACTGTCAAAGGGCTGAATGGTGTTCACAATTATCTTCTTTCTCCTTCTGATGCTAATTCTATTGTTTAGTAAATTAAGGGAAAGGAATACCAGATGAAACCTGGTATAATTTTTAAAGTTTGGAAAGGAAATCAGTATTTAGCTTAATTATTGTCTTTTATGTACAGGGCTGATTATTTACATTTGGAACAACCCTTGAGCTTAATTCAGCTATTTAAACATGAAGTAGAGTTCCAAGTCAAGTTAAACAATTTTTCATTAAGATATATTAGTGTCAGTGTATCTTGCCCTGTTTAAAAATATTTTTATACTATATGTTTTGATCTGTTTAATGTTTTAAAAATTTAATAAGTTTCCAGTGTGGAAAATCTTATTGTCTCTAATCCAATCACTTCATACAAAGTCTAAAAGGTCAATTTTAATAGCAGAATAGACCTTTTCCAGATGAGTAATGATTAGGGGGGAGCACAGTATTTAACCTATGCTGATCTAATCTAAATTTTTCCATACTGGGATCTCTTGTATTGCAGACACTCAAACACCCATGCTTCCATTCTCTCAAATTTTGACAAAAATGTCGGCCCTGATGGTATGATACTTTTTGCTTTTGCCTTCAAGATCTAGCTAGAGACACAAATCAGAAACAAATTAACTGAAAGTAAAAGATTAAAAAAACAACAACAACAAAAGGAATGGATACTTTGGGAAAGGGAATGATTTGGTGGTGGTAGTTTAGATTAATGCAACCAGGTTTCAGAAACTAGAAGGTTGAAGTACAGCAAAGGATGCCCAGAATCTTGAGTGCAGTAAAACAACCACAGGGTAGAGGGCCTTCCATATGGTCTGGGTGTTGCCTGATATAAAAAAATAAAAAGTATGAAAAATATCCGTCAGTTGGTCTAGAGATTCCTGAGAGCAACTGTATGCTCTCCATCCAAAGTAATAAGAGATCGAAATCATCTGTCACCTTCCCCTACCATTTCCTTCTCATAACAATATTGAACTCTAGCTCCTAAGGAAATTCAATTTCTGTTCACACAGATTTAAGGTTATTTCCCAAACAGACTTCCACTGTGCTAGTTCATCCTGCACATCGGAGGTGGAATAATGCAGCAATTTTCCAACTGATCTCCAAATTCTTATTCCTTCAGTTATATTATGTACTCTTTCCCTTTTGCCTGAAGTTTCTTTCAAAAATTAAGATCACATCCCTACTTTTCTAGGAGCTTTTTAATGACCCTGTTGCCTGAGGTTTGTTCCCTCCCAAACAACTTATGTATTGAATGTCATTAACAGATTATGAGTACTAAATTGATCGCAGAAAGAAACTTTCTGTGAGAAAACATTGCTTGGTGTTGTTTTGTAAGTTATAGTAAATACATGAGGCACCTAAGATGGCTCCACAGAAAGTTTGCAGAAAGATTCTGGAAGATCTCAGGAGGTGTAGGGAAATAGGTGAGGAATAAATTTGAGAGAGGAAAGTGATGACTTTCTGCAGGGCAGACACATTATAGAGAATTTAATGTTTCCTAACTCAGTGAATATCTATCTTTATCTTTTGAAGAAATTCTGTCATTTAAAATATGATTACCACAATTAACAGTAAAGAAAACAACACTCAATCTCCAACAAGAGCTTTATGTGTAAACCATGAATTGGGCCTCCAAGGTCATTCATTCCTTGACTAAAAACATAGCTTTTAAAATTTCAGAAATCCTCTTCAAAGTCAACCTCTATATGCTTAGAAATGTGTACTTAAAGATGGAAAAGAATGACAAACTGATTTTGTTTAGTTACCGAAACATAGAAATTATATGTTGTGGTTTTGAATGTATATTTTTTGAAGAAAAGTTTAAATAAGAAGACAAAATTTTTGTTTCAAGAACTATTTTCTAGAAATCATCTACTCTGTGAAGAAATTCTTATTACTAAATTGTTTTAGTATCAATAACTACCATGTGACGTGATATTTATTATTTTAACTCACTATTTAAATAACACCCAGACTTTTTAAAGAAATCTTAAAAAATAAATTGAATTTGCTTTTAAAGTATTTTTGCAGATACCCATGGTAAAATATTGATGATAATGAATTTAAAAGAATATTCTGATTAATAATGGAAGTTGGAGTTTCAAAAAAAATTACTGGATGATAAAATTTTTTGAAATTTTATGTCAATGAAAATGTAAAATGAAGAAAATAGAGAAACGAAAGTCCGCAGTATTAAACATCTATAAAAATCACTATCCTAACTTTCTTGTTGCCTTACCATCCTGGACTATCCCATTTGTATATCAAAATGCTCAATGTAGTTTTTAGGCTATTAGGGGAAAAATATTTTTCCTCAGAAATTAATTATACTTGCTTCAAACAAAAATAATAATAATTTCAGTAAGAACTAGTTTGAATAATGCCAAATTTCTATATCATGGTCAAAATAATGCCATTGCCTCCTACATGATTGTTGCATATAATTTTTGAGAACCATACAAGTTGTTTTATCTACCTTTGGTTATTAAAAGCTTCTTCTGTCCAAATTCAGTTGTAGTAATATGCAAATACAGGATAATTTGAGAGTTATATGTTAGACCTAAAAACTATGTATTTAATGATATGCTCAATTTCATTTTTGGTAAAATGTCACCTGAAAAATGGAGGTTTTGGTATTTTAAGCATTGTGACCTGAAACTAGAGGTGATATTTTTCTTATTTGCTTATATGATAGTTTATATGCTTCATTCAAAAATAAGAACTCTTTAGGATGCCTATTTTTAAATGTCACCACAGCTTCACATACCAAGGGAAGTTAATTTAATTGAGTTTCAGATCTTGAGCTGGATTAATATTAGACATAGTTTAGTGGTTACATATATTTTATTGTTGAAGTTAAGCATGTGCACCAATGTATAGTTTCTTTTCTAAAAAAATACAAAATCTGCTTCCTTATGAAGTATTAACAGTTGAGCAAAAGAATGATAAAAATACTTACTTAGAAGAACTGAGTATTGGACAAGCACAGTCTATTCTTTGCCCCATAGGTGGCAGTGGGAAAATTGTCTACCCAATATCCAGCCAGCTTTCCTGCTTCCTAATGAGCTCTGATGATTTTCTGTATTTTAGTTTGGTAAATGACTTCAGAGAGCTGCCTTAAGGTACCCATCTAGCTGCCCAATGCTTTGCCCCAAATGACAAATCATCTCATAAATCTCCATTAATGTGCTGCAGAAAGGGAAGTGGATTGGTTGGGGATGTACATAGGGAAAAGTCATTTCTGAGGATGGGATTTTTTATAAAAAAATGTTTTTGACTATGCTTCCCCCCCACTGCTTAAGTATCTCCAAGGTAAAGACTATTTCTTATTTATGTCTATCCAGAATCTTCTATATGCAAGATGCTTTCTTTATCAATGTTTATAGAATAAAATTTGACATTTAGACAAGAATGAGCCTTTTGGTCCTTGTTGCCTCTAGAGTTAAGGTAAAGCTCATGGGATACGTTTTGTCTTATTTTTGGTTTTGGTTTTGGTTTGTTTGTTGGTTGGTTTGGTTTTTGGATGAATTATGGTATAATGGAAAAACAACAAGGGAGCAAGCAAGAGAGCAGAGTAAGGAGGACAAGAATTAGAGAAAAGCTGGTATGTTTGTCCATCTCTTCCATTTCAGCTTAGTGGTTAAGTCCTTTGCCACCACTCTTTAGCATATGATGCAACTGGTGTGAAACTCACCAATTTTTCATAGAATTATAAATTCGCATATACTATCCTACATCATGAAATACCCTGCCCTTCTTTCCTACCTGAAAATTGTCTGCTGGTCTTCCAATACCCTGACATCTCTTTTGAAAATTCTTTTCTTACTCCCCCAGGCTGTTGATCGTTCCTTTCTGGGATGGTACATATCTCTATCACAATGCTTTCACATTGCCTTACAAATATTCATTTACATATATGTCTGTTCTCAGAATAACTGTCAGCTCCTTACAGCTAGGACTATTGCTCATTCATTTCTGTATTCCCACCACCTTCTATTATGCCTTTCATAGTTGGCATTTGATGAAAGGCTAATTGATTTTTCTAAGAATTAAACCAGTCTTTTAGAGTAATATATTTACAATAAGATGATATATGATCTCAAACAGTAGTTTATGCTCTCTGCTGCCTTGTTTTTGCCCAAAAGTAAATGATAAAGAAAAAAAACAACAACAATAGAGCACCAAACTTAGGAAGGAAACAAGATTTGCTTGAAAAGTATGAATTTGAAAAACTTGAATAAAATATCTAGAGTAGTATGAATAATGTATTAAGAGAAATTGAGGTTATAAATAATGTTTTCCATAGTTTCTCAGTTTTTTCCTAGACTGTACAATATTAAAATAGAACAGTCATTACATTATAAATGTACATTGAATGAATAAATGGATGAATGAATGAATGAAGCCCAGAGATGTTAAGTGACTTACTCAAGTCACATCTCTTAGTATCAATGCTAGGACTAGAGCTCAGACCACAATGTCAAGTTAGAAGTAAAATCCTGACTTTTAAAATGCTATGATTCTTAAAAATATTTTTTATTTTCAAATAATTTTAGGCCTACAGAAAAGTTGCAAAAATAACACAGAGACTACACATATATACCCTTCATTCAGTTTCCCCTAATGTTAAGAACCTACACAACTATAATATAATTATCAAAACTAGGAAATTAATATCAAATTCAAGATTCCACATTACCTTTTGTTGTTGGGTCTCTTTATTGCCTCAATATTTTATAGTTTCTCAGTCTTAACTTTTCTTTTATGACTTCGACACTTTTAAGAGGACTGGTCAGTTATTTTATAGAATGTCCTTCAATTTGGGTTTGTCTGATGTTTTCTCATGAGGCTGTGGAATTTAGGGCAAGAATAAGTGATATATCCTCAGTGATATGCATCATGTCAGGGAATATACGATAATCATGTATCTTATTACTGATGGTTTTAACCTTCAACATTTGAAGAAGGTGCTGTGGCTCAGGTTTTTTCCAATATAAGTTTAATGTATTTCCTTTCATAATTAATATATACCTTGGAAAAGATATTTTTAGACCAAGGAAGTAGCCTGTTTTTCTTCAGTCTTTTGCCCACTGACTTTAATATTTATTGGTAAATATTACTGTCTGTAACAGTTATTAAATTAAATAACTGTCTGTAACAGTTATTAAATTAAATAACTGTCTGTAACAGTTATTACTATTGTGTTTGCCAAATGAGATTTTGTATGTCCCTCACTCCTCCCACATATGTTAATTGGAATTCCTTTAAACAAGGTATGTCCCTTATCCCCTTGGTTTGCTTATTCAATTACATACTTATGTTAGTGTGGACATATGGATATTGATTTATTTTAGGAGTTATAATTCAATAATATCATTATGTATTTTGCTTAAATTATTCCAGCTTTGGCTGGCTTCAGTGTCTAGTTGACATGCCCCATTCCTTTTTTGGATACTTTCTTTTTTTTTTTTTTGGTAGCACAAGATATTCCAGATTTGCCTTGTTTTTCCTGCTCATCCCTGAAATAAGCTACTTGTCCAAGGAGTTCTTTTTCCTTTGATTAGAGAATGGTCTTTAGAAATCAAGATCTGGGTGCTAGATATCCTTGTTGCTACTGGGGTTTTATTGATTCCAGACCCTCTTAATAGATAGAGCTGGGAAATGTTTGTAAGTATGGTAATCTGTGTGTGGATCTTCATCCATACTTATTTCCGTGTCTGCATAAATATATGAACAATTATAAATTTATACTGATATCTGTGATTCTAATCTAATATAACAGAGTTCATTCTAGCCTCCAGCTTTTCCTTGTTTGTAATGTTTTTCTCCAACAGTGAAAAATTTGGTTCACATGATCTGTAATACATTTACTTATATGTTCAGTCCTGGTACACACATCAAGTAGCTACAAAGTTGACAACCCTTACCCTTGTGAGAAACTGATTAACTACACAGAGTAAAATAATTGTGTACCATTCTTTTTGCCTCACAGTATTTCACAATAGTTTTTCACAAAGTTTCTTTGGTTCATTATTTTCTTCTCCATCCTATTCAACATGGTTATGTTATTCATTTATAACATAACTAGGTTCATTTGTTACTCATGTTTACCTCATATCCTGGATTATTTTAATTTTTCATTAATTTTTAAAAAATTTTCTTTTTCATTAATTTGGGGGCGGGGGATGTGAAAATTGCTATACTCCAAGCTCAGTTCATAGAAATCTTCCTCATTCTTTTATACAGCTGCTTAGTACTCTGTTGCATAGCTCTAATGTAATATATTCAATGACTTTCCTGTGCAAGAGCTTTAGGTTGTTTCCAATATTTGCAGTTAAAAACAAGGCTGCAATGAATAACATTGTGTATATGCATTTTCTAATTGTTTGAGGTGTCATCAGGGTAGAGTCCTAGAAATTGGATTGCTGAATCAGTAGGTAATTACATATGTAGTTTTGTTATGTATTGCCCATTTTATCTCCCAAGGGTTGGGCCAATTTTTATTCTTACAAGGAATAAATGGGAGTGCCTGTTTCCCTACATCCTTATGAACAGAATGTGACATCATCAATTTTTGCTCATCTAAGAGCTAAGAAATGATACCTGAGGTGTTTTAATTTGCACTTCAATGATTATGACTAACTTCAAATATTTTCATATATTTGGGGATTTTTAAAAAATTTTTGTGTGAAAATTGTTGGTTCAAATGTTTTTCCACCTTTTATGCTTTTGGTGTTTGTTCCTCAGTTTTTAGGAGTTCTTGACATATTGTGGATATTGGTCCTTTGTCTGTGGTTGTATCATGAATATTTTCTTTTGGTTTTTCAGTTATCTTTTGACTTTGCAGATTTTCTCCTGGATATTTTTAGATTTTTGTATTTGTTCATATTTATCAATCTTTTTTCTTCTAGTTTCATTGGCATATAATTGACGTACAACACTTTGTAAGTTTAAAGTGTACAGCACAATGACTTGACATACATATATTGTGAAATGTTTACCACAGTAAGTTTAGTTGGCATCAATAGTTACAAAAATTTTCTTCCTTGTGATGAGAACTTTTAGGATCTTTTCTTGTATTGCTTCTGGATTTTGATTCATAATTAGAAAGCCTTTTCCTAACTATGACTGAAGAGGTATACATTCATGTTTTCCCCTGGTAGTTATATGGTTTCACTTTTAAATTTAGGTCCCTAGTTTATTTAGTATGTATTTTGATGTATACGATGAGATATGAATCTAATTTTAACTCTTTCCAAATAGCTACTTGGTTGTTCCAACACCATTTATTAGAAGTTTATCTTTACTCCAGTGATTTGAAATGCCACTTTTAACATGTGTCAAATTGTGGACTGTTGCATTTCATTTTTCTGGATTATTTATCTACTTATGTGCCAGTATTACATGTTTTAATTATAAAGGCTTGTTAGCATATTTTCATTTTTAGAATGGCTAGTCCCCCTTAGTTTTCCTGGCTATTTGTTTTACGTTTGCTTTTAAAATGAATTTTAGTGTCAACTTACCTAACTCCATAAAATAGCTTGTGAATGTTTTTATTAGGATTTCATTGAGTTTGTAAATTAACTTGGGGAGAGCTACATCTTTATTTTGAGTTGTCTTAGTCAAGAACAGGGTATGTCTTTCCATTTGTCCAAGTCTATTTTTATATCTTTAAAAATAATTTTAAAAATTTTTAAACATTCCACATTTCTCATTCAATCAAGTCCTAAGTATATAATCTTCTTTATTGTTACTGTAAGTGGGTTTCTCTATCATTTATCCTTTAACTATTTATTTATTGGCATCTTAAGGCATTTTTGTATGTTAATGTTAAACTATGCTCTTTACTGGATTCTTTGCGGTAACTTTATCTTTGGTCCTCTGAGGTTTTCTTGGTATGCTACCATATCATCTACAAATAAAGATAGTTTTGCTTCCTCTTCATTCTTGTGCCACTAATTAATTTCTGTCCTCTAATTGCTAATTGGTTAATATCTTCAGTACATTGTCGAATAGCAGCATAAATAGTGAGCATGCTTACTTTGTTTCCAGTTTTACTAGAGATGCTTCTCCTGTCCTCATTGAAGATGATGTTGGCTTTTGTGTGTGTGTGTGTGTGTGTGTGTGTATAATCTCTCAATATATATGTATGTAAAGTATCCCTCAATTCCTAATTTCTTGTTGTTTATTTAATAATGAAAGAGTGTTTAATTTCTTCAAAGGCTTTTTCAGCATCTATGGAGACAATCATGATTTTTTTTCCCCTTAGATATAGCATAATATGTGATAGTAATAAATTTCTAAATATTGAAATGATTATATATCCCTGGAATAAAGCTTATTTGGTCATAGTGCATTATTTTCTTAAAATGGCATTGGATCCTGTTTGTTAATATCTTATTTATATCCTTGAATTAATTATGAGTGATTTTTTTTTGTTCCTTTATAGTACCTTTATTCCATTAGATGATCTTTTTCTACTTGTTTCACAAAAGGAATTATGAATTTTTAATTCCTTCAATGTACTGGAATAATTTCTAGAGAGTTTAGACTATGTGGTCATAGAAAGTAGGCAAATATATATATATATATATGTCAAACCATCAGGGCCTGGTGCTTTTTGTGGAGCAATTCCTAGATAACTTGCTGGGTATTTCTTCTATGGAAATTGGTCTGTTTAAGATTTGTAATTCAAATAGAGTCAATTTGGCAATATCTACTACCTATCTAGTTTTTCAAATTTATTTAGAGTTCTGCAAAGCAGTTGTGTGTGTGTGTGTCTCTGTGTGTGTGTGCATGCATGTGCGCATGTTTTAACTTCTTTGATTTCAATGAGTTTTTTTCCCTTTTGTTATTTTTTTATTTTGCATCCTTTTCTTCCTATACTTTCTCACTGCTTTTTCTTGATCAGGTTAGCCAGTGCTTTTTTCTTTTGTTATTAAAAAATAATAATACAACTTTAATTAGACTTACTGTTTTTCTATTATCTTATCTTCTGATCATTTTCTTCTTTTATTATTTCCATCCTTATGATACTTTATTTTTAATTCTATCATTTCAATTTATAAATTCCTCTTTTACCAAGTTATTTAGTAAAAACATTTTTTTTAAATGTCCAAGTAGAAAGGTTTTTCTTGTTTGTTTTTTAAATATATATAATTTATGTTTAATTGCCTTATAATAATGGAGTATTATTCATAATATTTTACTTTATGGAAGTTACTGATATTTTCTTTGCAATTTAATATGTGAACAATTTTTGTGAACATTCTGTAGGTACCTGAGAAGAATGTGTATTCTCTATTCTTAGGAGTAGAGTTCAATGTATAGTCATTAGATCTACCCTCTTGGTTATATTGGCTAGATCCTCTGTCTTCTCCCTTATTTTTTGTTCACTTGTTCTGTCTAGTTTTGAGAGTGGCATTTTTTTTCTCTTCTCACATGTCTTGTGGATTTTGCTTCATAAATGCAGTGTTATTATTTCATTACATTCTTTTCAGCTGTCTGACTCCATGGATGATTCATAAATCTTTCTGATTTAACAAAAGGGTAGGATACATTGGAATTACCTTATTGTTCTGCAAAAAAAATAAGTTCCTATCATTCTTTAGTATGTAAATCCCCTTGACAGCGTTCAAAACAGATCTATCCTACCTCAAAATGAAGTCTATACCCATTCTGTACTGGGGCATAATATGAGAATTGTCTGTGTATATTATTATGAAACACTTGGTCTCAAAAAATAGATCTTTTTTTAATTATAATTTAGCCTAGTGGTTCCCAGTCCTGGCTGTGCGTCATAGAAAGAGCCTGCAATGCAGATGCATAGGCCTTAGCACTGAAATTTTGGTTCAGTATACCTGGATGTGGCCTGAGAACCCACAAGTAGAAAATCTGGAACTACATAGGGAAACCACTGATGTAGTCCTCTACTTTTTCAAGTGTTCCTGTTAATTAATGTTTAATTCCTCACCTAATCACTTTGAAGTTCAGATACACTCAAATCTCTTATGGTGCTTTGCTGGTTAACGTCCCCCTTCTTGATCTTTGGCATTTTGACTTGATGATCATGACATATATTCAACCATTTAAAATATATATAGATAGAAAATAAGTGATATTAAAAATCTGTCCTAGGGAAAATATTAAAATTTCTTTAAATCTAACACTCTTATCCTCTCCTAGCATCTACACTAAAAGCTATAAATAAAGCTGAAGGATGTGATTGTTTAACAAATTTGTTCACAATAAAAAAAAAAGACTTTGTATACTGTAAATATCTGGGCACATAGTAAAGACACTGAGTGATAAGAAAAATACAAAGAAGAAACATGAAAAGACATTTTTTGGAAAATTGTGCAACAAAACTATAACCGTTGAGCCCATTCAAGCTACAGAAATACTAATTAGAAGTCAAGCTCTAATCTTTTGGAGTTTTCCTAAACTTCAAAACAACTAACATCACTTCATGTCAGGTGAGGCAATATGTGGAAAAATCTTTGTTCTGAGTTTTTAGTTGTTTTGTTAAAGCCTCAGGCTGGGTTTCAACCGAGCCTAGGTGACAAAATTGTTAGGCCAAAGTCTCATCCAAACTGACAAATGAAAAGTATCCCATCCCCACAACTCTCCACAAATTACAAAGGAAAAGAATAGGTAATATTACTGTGTATATTGCATTTGGTTGGTAGTTTCTCTGTGGAGCTGGTAGGTGAATTATTTATTATCTCCTTCGATTGCAGTGTAGTAATTCAGAGGTTATTCATGTATCCTTTAAGATTGATACTGTGTGTTTGCACATAGCACATTGACATTCATTTTTGCAAAATTATTCTGGCATAGCTAAGGTGGAAGCCTGAAATGTTGATCTTATTTTTTCAGTGGTGAAATAGAGACAGAGAGTTAGGGAATGCTCTGCCTCAGGCTATCATTGTGAATCTCTGAGATGACTAGAGGCTGGAAAAGAAATTCAAAATCGGTCTTCATTTTCCAGGCCAAGGTTTCTCTACAGAACTAATTTTCAATTTAGCTATAAATATAACCTTTTATTTCCCTTCATAATGTGTATAAACACATAGAGCCTCCTTTGTCCCAATTTCAGAGTTCCTCACCTTCTGCCATTGGAGGCAAAGCAAAAGTCAGGAGAATTAGACTAATTTGAAAAATGACCAAATTATTATTGCCCTGGAGCAGGGCACAGTTGGAGTTTATCAGGGAGCCATTTTATCGCCTCTGATAATGTTTCCATCTCCTAAATCTATCCTCTGATAATAGTCTTGTATCTTCCAAAGCAACTTCCTGGAAGAATTATGAGCAAAATTTTTCTTATTGTGAATGGAGGCACCTTAATTCATTGAAGATAAAGCAAATTTTGTCAGTTTCTACTCCAAATCAGAAGAATAAAAAAAAAAATCCAAAGAGATTCATGCATTACAGACGTCAATATTAAACAAAGAAAACACTATAAGATCTTTCCATCTTTTGAAATAAAATGAAGTGTCCAACCATTATTTTATTACAGTTCCTTACTATAAATAAAACTAAGGAGAATCAATAAAATTATTTCACTTAAGAGGTAATCATGCATCTCCATAAGTATTTAAGTGTCAAATTGAAGTACAGATGTTTTGCTATTCAACAGATGCCTGTTCAACATTGACCTACGTATGCAATAGTGACAGAGATATATGCAAACAAAAAAGGCATGCCTTTGAGAGTTTTTAATGTGTCAAAAATGCCCTGCTATATTGCTCCGTAGTTACGACCAGTGAACCATTATTTGCACAAATATTGATTTGAGGTGAGATCATTGTCATCAGATCCTGATTCCAAGAAGTAGACACTGCAGTTATGTAATACTCTACACATTTTTTACAGTATTTAAAGGACGGATTGTTTTGAACATTGTACTTGGTGCAAAGGCCCCGTGATGGTAGCTTTTATGCCCGCTCTCCTTTCAGAAACAAACGTTGGGGGCAGGAAGATGCTAACTATGATTTGAAGCAACTTTGGAACTAAATTTGGCCAAGTAAGAATTATTTTTGAAACATTAGTTTAGTGAATAGATGTTCCAAATTTATAATAAGTGGTGTCTATTAGGGAGATAGTTTCAGGGTTTTGTTTTGGTTTGGTTTTTTATTTTACTGGAAGGGCACAGGAAAGTTTGAGTGAGTCTAAGTTCTGCTGTGATCAGACTTAATTAGTTGTATGAGTGTACTATTAATGCTAGGAATAATAATGAAGCAGTTACCATGTGTTCAATATACCAGGTATGTAACTATTCACTTTACCTTGATTCTGGCGTTTAAAAATCACGATACTATTATGTCGACTATTTTGTGTAAGTAGAAGCCTCTCAGAAAAATTAGGTAACTCCTCCAACGTTAAATTTCTCCATAATTTGTACGCACTTCTACAAATGTCGTCTCTCCTTGGTTAAGCTAAATCTTCGAAAAACTGCCTTGATCGTGCAATGTAATCATGATACAATGTCACAAATGAGAGAGTAATGCTAACATTACTCTTTGGGTTCTCTGAGTAATAGTGGGGATGTTATGCTCTACTGGGGACATCATTTGACCCTGGATGTAATTGGGCCCAGTGTTACTGTGAGCCACTTTGTAATGGGCTTAGATTTTATCTGGTTTTTCTACTTTGCTGCGTTGAACAGGACTGTATATTTGACAAGACTCACAGTGGTACGGCTATAAATGTGATATTCCAGATGATGTCATATGTAACACATGAGTCAATTAGTTAATGAACAATGACTGTAAGCATTCTGCATCGCCTTTTATTAAAAGTGTTTCATAAGAAAAACTTTGTATTCCATGAGGCGATGATGGAGTAATTATATAGTATTTTTTCTAATGGGAACTTATGAGACATTCACATTATATAAAAACAACATAAAATTCAGTAAAGATACCACCTACTCCGCATTTCCATACACATGAATATTTCTGTACAATGTTCTCTTTTTGTCAAATCACACCACAGGAAAGCCTGAATATTCATTGAACTAAGTATGTGTTAATGTGGTTCCTGGTTTCTACTTTTCATGTTAACTCCAGTTTTTCAGAACAGATTACAATTTTAAAGTCCCTAGCCCAGAGCTTTCATTTTAAAACAACTCCATAAGCCCCAAACTTATTCAGTATCAACTCTGGGCCAGACACCTTGCTTGAGACTTGAGGACAGAAATAAGTGATTTAGACTATTGGTTGAGTTACACAAATTAATAAATGATTATCCAGACCTTCACTACATGAAGCTCATGGTCTCCATATAAATACATGAGTAGGTGGCAAGGGATTCTTGAAAACCTCAAATTATATGCAAATCATTATGGGTCTGTGGATATGAACATTTTGCTAGGGAAGGGTTTCCTGGGTTTCATCAGATTCTCCAGAGGTTCGTAATACAAACGGAATTAGGAATTACTAATCCTCTTCTTCCTTGGCAGTGGAAATAAATTGGTTTTAGCAGTACATTTTTTAAGATGTAAAGAAATTTTGGTTCAAAAATATTGTGGCTAGCTTAATATTAAATATCTGTTTAATGGCAGATTTAGAATAACAATAATGAGTTGCCATGTGACGTAGTCCGAAGTTCCTTTCCACCATGTATTTATCTCAATAATATTATCTCAGTTTTTGTTCAAACTACATTCTCTTTGTCTGTTACATGGAAACATGGGCTTTTATATGCCTCCATATTTAAAATGGGAACTCCAATCAAGCATTAGATGTCCAAACTCATTCAGTTTTTATTTTTGCTCAATTTTTGTAAGAAACAACTGATAACCAGAATTTTTTAAATGTACTTTCCTGGGGGGTGGGGGTGGGGACCTAATCTCAGAACACTGTTTATCCAAGTCATAGTATCTTTGATGTCTAATGGTCTTTGATCGTCATAAAGATAAATCACAAAAGAAAGATTCCATTGTATTTCCTCTATTCTCTGCCAACTGCAACAAGGGCATAAACAAACAGAGCTTGAGATATTTCGACAGGATTGGGCAAGATGTTCTGGTTAGACCAGTAAACCAGGTAAGGTAGTTAGTGGGAGGAGCCCATTCTCCTTAGCATTCTAGTACTCATCAGTGGTTTGGCTTGCCTTTTTATTTGTTTGTTTGTTTGCTTAGCCTTCAAGTTTGGTTTCTCTATCAGGAAAATGGCGTTTATCACGTATCAGTTTAAATGACAGCAACTTAGTAACCTCAGAAACTGTCGCTTTTATCAGTGTATGTGTGTGTGTGTACGTATGTATGCACATATATACATGAAGATGATTAGGTTATTTATAATCCTTATATGAGAGCTGTATTAAAGATTTTACTTATTTTTAATTGAAAAATTGGAAGACATGATCTTTCAAAAATGGTTAATGTGCCTTTCCTATTTTGTCATTATGAGGAGTAAAGTTCACGTTACATTTCACATGTTTATCTAACATTTTACTGCTCTAGGGGCTGTAAAATAGAAAGAAATTAGGTCAGGGTTCGCTTTTATAAAAGGCATTTTTACTCTGACACACCACTGGGTGGAGTACATTGCTAGCCCAGTGTCTAATATTACTGTATTATAAGGGTGTTTCTGTGCCCAAAGAGAGAAACTCCTAATCAATTTTGAGGTTTTGTGTATTGTTTTAAAAATCTGAACATGTTTAATGAAGGCTAAATGGCTAGAATATAATAGCAACATTGAATATGCTCTGGCATTATAACTTTCAAGATTCAATCCATCTTCCCTAGACCCATGGGAGATAAGGTTTGACACCCTGCCTGGAAAACTCAGAGTGAATTATTCAGAAAAAGGCCATTTTATGTTCTGGTCAAAAGAGCAGCTGCAATTTGGGCTGAATTAGTGCTTTAACTCTACATGGAAAAGCATAAACCTTATTTTTGATAATGGAATCAAACTGTACCCAGATATTGAATTTGACTTTTCATTTGATGTTGCTTTGGTACAGCTTATATTGGAGCTGAGCCCTAATCTTATAATAAAATGAACTTCTGTCAGATGCACTGTGGGACTATTGTTGTCAATAGCTTTTACCTGAATTTGGCCTCCAGAACTTTATGAACGAGAAAAATTTCATAGTAGCTGTTAGTTTTATGTGATTTTCAATTCTCCCCAATTCCTTTCTTGTCTCTTTAATTCCTTCTCCCTAAATGCTGGGAAAATGAAATTTACTGATCAAGTCTAACATCTCCACCTTAGAGATTTATTGTGCCACAAATGTTACAGCCCAATAAAACTACATTTTTATAAAACTATTTAGACTCTATAATTCTAAGTATGTATCTACGTATCTCAAGTAAGTATTTTTGTGCTGTTTGAAAGAGAGGATTCTCATTTTGACTATTCTTTTCTCTTTGTTTCTTGTATCCCTCAAATTTCATTTCCTAGCTCACAGTATATCTCTTCATTTCTTCTAAGCTTTCACTCAAATCTTGCCCTATAGCTTTCATATTTCCAAACCACTCCTTCTGCTCCATTTTCCTTCTAAAATGAATTCTCTTTCATCTGTATTTTTTAATTTAAAATAAATATTTTAAAAAATACCTCGTATTTTCACTTCACTTAAATTTTCTTTCCAGTGCTATTAAAGATTCTTTATTTCTCCTTCTCTCTCCCTCTCCCCTTCTCCGCCGCCCTCCCCCCCCCACCACCACCCCACTGCCGTCAAGTATAGCATCTCATCTATTTCTCTGTACCGAAGCTGTGGTTTACCCAGGGGAGGGACTTTCTCATACACACAGCTCAGTGCTATGATGATTTCAATGGTGCCAGCATATTTTAACCACATCATTATCATGTAGTCCCAAAGCTTTGCTCCCTGAAAACACCATCTTTAAAAGGATTTCGTTTCCATTAATCAATTTTAGAACTTGAGATTCAAGCACGTAAAGCATTGATTAGAATGTTCCCACATTCATTTCATTCTCTTGACTATCTAAGAAAAAGGAATTGTGCAAGAGTCTTTTCTCCCTCCATGCTTACCTCTCCTTTCTATATCCCACCGAGCCCCCCAAGTCTATTCTTCCATACAGTAGTTAAATCAGAGCATGCGGCAGGACGGCATTGTGTGAACTGGTGGCCACACAAGTACTTTGTATTCACTGGAGGTTTAGAAGTACAGCAGCTGCATATAAATATGCATAGTTGAGAGATTCATGATGGTGCCACCTCATTCTAGTGCTGGTTGGCTGCAGTGCAGGCACTACAAATCAATGAACATTTTCCCCATCCATCAGCTGCTCGCTTGCAAGCAGACAAAACACTTACAATGCCAGAAACCCACAGAGAGCTCCTTAGTGAACGAAACCTCACTGTCACAAGATTCAAAATAGCCGTCCCCCTCCCACCCTGAACCTCCACAGCTCTCGACCTCAAATGTCTTTTTTTATCCAATGTGGATCGCGAGCACTTAAAAAATAACACCAGGAATGAAAGAGGGAAAAAAAAGGAGCAATGATAAATCAGGGTTTTGAGGGTCCTCACATTATACTTGTCACAAAACAAAGGATTCTTTGAGCATTAACCCTTTTGGAGGATAAAAACCCATCATAAAGATGAATCTGCCTATGTTGACTATACTGCTTTATGGTTGTAGAGTTTGAGTGTTGAAGCATTTAAATATGCAAAGCATTGTGTCATGCCCATGACAGACATTTGTAATTTATCCATAGTTATTAGATGGCTTTGGATATTGAGGAGTTATGATATGCTGATATGAGAAAAATAAATCATAAATGTATTTAATAGTAGAAATTGCATTTTCTCCCATCGATCGAACAATTTTGCAGGTATATTTATATTTATAAATTCAAACATTCAGTACATGTACACATTTTAATAAAAGTTTAATTTCATTTAACAACTTCCATATGAAATCATTAATGAATCAAATGTGTATATCCCTTGGTGAAAAGAGCTAAATTCGTTACGCCTATAGAACAAGTCTATTTTTCATTTTAGATGGTTTAACATGAGCAACAAAAATAGTTCATTCTTGTGTAGAATGAATACTTAGCTATTAAACAGTTTGTAATGCTTTCTGACAACTTGCTGATCAAGTTTCCAATAAGAATAATGATCAATTTGATTCCCCATTCATTGATTCACTCACTCATTTTTTTCATCTATTTGTCAAATACCTACTGTAGCACTATGGAACATAAAATATGATAATCCCTATAGTCCCTGTTTTGAAAATGTGAATCTTCTGGTTGGGGAGATAGGAAATACAGTTATATACATGACCATGTGACTTTCATATTTTGAAAAAGTCTAGTCCAGGATGTATGTTGAAGATACAGAGGAAATAGTTCCTAAGTGTATGTGACATATTGATTTAAAACTTCTCTAGCAGTTTAATATGTTTTCTTACATATTGCAGGCAGGGCAAAAACAAATAAAGTAGTTATAATTATCCATAATTATAGCTCAGAGAAGCTGACATGCCTACCTTTTATTTGCTTGTGAGCAGCAAAACCAAAATTCGAACCCCTATCTGCTTAACTTCAGAATCCATCCATTCACTCCTACTAAGCCATGTTGAATTACAAGACAGAATGTGATAATTGCTCTAGGAGGATCAGAGGAAGGAAAGATCACTTCCAGCTGGGATGACCAAAGAAGACATCATTAAGGAGTAGCATTTGAGCAAGCCTTTGAAGAATGGGCACAGGAACAAAGCAAAGACTACAGACAGGAGTTAGCATTGGTGAAACCTTAGGACTCTGGCAAACAAGTTGCCAGGCAGATGAAGGACATCTCTTTCAGTGAAATGGATGCTGTAAATAACACCACTATTTAAAGAATTGCCAACCAGGCTCCTCACTTATTAGAAATGGAATCCACAAATGGATTTGTATTTCAGGTTTCAAATGAAAGTCAGTTAAACTGTTTTGGATCCAAGTTTCTTCATTTCTAAAGTAAGGGCTTGAGCCAAATAATCAAGGGAGACTCTTCTAAGGAAGTCTGTTTTGCAGTGCTTTCATTTTCGTTTTTTTGAGAATATTAAAAAAAAAAATACTAGAAGTAGCTGATTCAACGTGTAGCAGTTATATAACCTGTGTGTAAGTAATTATTCTCAGAACACAAAGTATATCTAGGTATTTACATGTCTATATCTAGACGTCTATGTCTATATATAAACTAGTTATTTGCATTTGAATGGCTAATCTGAGCTCAAGCTCTCATTTTTTTGCCATGTTTTTCCACATTTTGCTTCCCATTAGTGTTTGAATCAAACTGATTTTTATAATAATTTAATCAACATATGTTAAGCACGTGGTAAATACAAGTTTTAGGAATTATGCATTCTTGCTGTAGCTGTTTCTATATTTCAACTATTGGAGAAGATATAAAGATTGAATAGTAGATATTAACTTATCAATAAAAAGGCATTTTTTGTGGTATTCAAATACTTTTGAGTAGATTCACATGTTTTCAACCTTTCTAACTTACATATAACTCAGATAGTATCGAACGCAAGATTTTGGCAATGTTTATTAAACATGTAACAGTGATGTATCTATGTGAAACGAATACGTAGTGTATGTGTACACACACATGCATGCTTGTAAACAAGTTGAGGGAACATGAGAACTTAAAAGAATGATACAATACTTACTTTTTCCTGACTTCAAATCTTTTTTTTTTTTCCTGTCAACATTTCCCCCCTAATTTTTTTTCCAAACAAGAAAAGAGAACAAAGAGAAAGAAGTATTTTGTTTGAATTTAGGGTGAGAAGAAAATCAAACATCATTTTTTTCATAATTTTTGCAAAGGCTACTAAAGGGATATGAGTGGGGAGCTCTTCCTTGAATAGAATTGCCCTGGATGGAATTCCATCCTGCCATTGTTGCTGCCAAGTACATTCAGGGGTAACTGGATGTTATGAGAGTCCCAGACTCTTTTATTTGGCATCTTACACTTTCTCATATGTCCTAAAACCGTATGTTTTGGTAAACGCTTATTTGGATTCTAGTCTATTTGGAATTGAGCTGAATTTATTAGGTTTGTTTTAATGATGTGAATGAAACTGAACCTCACTTGTAGCAAACAATGTGATGCTTTGATCATTTAAATTCTGATTCTGATCTTAAGTGGGGAGAGTTTAAGCTCATTTTGGTTAAATCAGTTTATGGTCAAATTAGCTAATCTTCTTAACAAATATTTACTGAGCACCAACTATATTCATTAGAGCGGAGTCTTGTTAAGATGAAAGGAAATATAATGAGGTTCCTAACCTTGGTGGTTTACATGTATGGGGAGAAATAATATTAAATTTTTGAAAAGTTAATAAATATAAGGTCTTACATACATAAATGCTAAATGAGTGATAAGGTATACAAAGTCCTTTGGAAGCTCAGAGACCAGGAATTTACATTAAGTCCTGGCTTTGTAATTCAGCAGGCAGTACAAGCACCACTTGCTTTAATGGGAGAAAACTCTGAAGATGAATTTGCCCTCGAGTGCATTCTGAGCAGATGCAAGTCGAAAACACTGCTCCAGGGGATGAAAGTAATTGAAACAATTTGAGCAGATAATCACTTAATAAAAAGAAGATGAAACTGGAGCAATGGGTAGATTGCAATAAATTTAACTATCACAACAGAAAAAAAACCTGCCTTCAGAAGATACAAGTACTTACTTATAGGTATGATCTCAAGTTAGGAGAACTTCAGTTTTATGGAGGCGCTTCTGGTGGGAAGCTTGAGTTACTTTTAAAACAGGTCATTGATTTTTGTGAAATAAAATTGGTAAACTTACACCATGTAAAAATTACAAACAAATGTTATTTAGTAATTTCAAAACCAGTCATAGAATTGAATGCTTATGTTTTAAGAAAAGAGAAAATGAATAAATACCAAGAAAGTACAGCATCCTCAGACTGGAACTTGGTTAGAATATTAACCTAATGGCCCTTAAGTCTTCCCATTTTTCTTAGGTACTATCTGTGTAATCATCCATTTGAATAAGCCAGCAAGTGTAGTTAAACATTAGGTGGGAACCAACATTCAGAGAATGTGAATTCCTTCAAGTTAGTCCATTTACCTTCTCAGTGAACTTGGAAATGTGTTTCACATCATATAAATCTCAGATTTCTCAGCAACAACATGGAAAGTAATAATTGTTACCAAAACTACCTTCCAGAACTGTAAGGACACTGTAAGTATGCTTGAGTATGCTCTAAAATGAGTATACTCTAAAAATAGTGAAGCCCATACTTGCGACATTGTCATTTTTATTATATTACCTGCTTTATGCTATGATATTTTCCTGCTGATATTCAAAAAAATCAAGAGTATGTTTTCAATTCTACCTTTTAATAAATTTTCTGTAGACAGAAATTATTTTCTTTCTTTAGTCTTTAGTTCTCTTATAAAACTGATAAAAATCTTGTCCGATATATACATGTATCATTTTAATCTGTGGCTGGAAGAGAAGTAAAGGCATATTAAAAATAATTATAAAATCAGTCACTAGAAAAAATGTAATTGTGAAATAAAATTGGTAATCTTATACCATACAAAAATTAAAAACGAGAAAATAATATAAATACATTATTAAAATGTAATGTGTGAGCTTTTTAATGGTTTATTAAGCCACTAGATTTCAAAACCATGTCATTTCTTAAAATTTAAGTCTGTCAAAGTGCTTGAAGAACAAATGTTTTAAAATTTAAAAACTACTTTTATATTTGAAACTTACTGTTGATTCTGTAATAAAGTACCCCATGGCAGAAATATTATTAGCTAGAGAAACAGAAATTTGACTTAAAAAATTTAATTTTGGGGCACCAGGGTGGCTCAGTCGTTAAGCGTCTGCCTTCGGCTCAGGTCATGATCCCAGGGTCCTGGGATCGAGCCCCACATCAGGCTCCCTGTTCCGTGGGAAGCCTGCTTCTCCCTCTCACACTCCCCCTGCTTGTGTTCCCTCTCTCACTGTGTCTCTCTCTGTCAAATAAATAAATAAAATCTTTTAAAAAAATTTAATTTTGACTAAATTGGGATTCTATGGTTAGTGTTTATTAACTGTGTATTTAGTTTTCAAGTGAAATTTTGCCCACCCAAAAAACTTAGATAACAGGAAACCGTCTCATTCACACATTGATTTGCTTGTTTCTTCTGAAATGCTTGGTTTAGATAGTAATTTGAAATGCTGTCAAATCTGATTTGAAGAAGAAGAAAAAAAAATAAAGAACAGGTTGCTTTCCATGTGCCGTTTCCTGACTCACTCATTTACTGGTTCTCATAGACACAGCCAAGAAATTTTCACCTATGTACTCAGAGTAATGCTCCTGGTTTTTGCATCAGACCTTGAAAAGTTCAGATTCTAACTGCACCTTGTCATGCCTGGGGCATGTTTCTCAATATCTAAGTTTCAGGCTCCTGCTCTGTGAAAATGGAGATTATATAATTTCCATCCAAATTTCTTGTAAAAATGACATGGGATATGTATAGCACAAATCAGCTAGCCTGACGCCTGCCCCATGTTGAATGCTTAGTGATTATTAGTGTTGCTGCTCATCCATCCATTCATTAGGTATTTATCTGTCAGGTACTGTGCTAGAAAGTGAGAATATGAAGATGGATCTGACACATTCTTTGCCCTTAAGGAATGTTCAGTCTGGTGGATGAGAGAGGGGTGAGACAGACCAAACAGTGGGCAATTATAATCCAGTATAATAAGTATGCTGAAGGGTAAGCAGGAAGATCTAATGGAACACATAAAAACCTCTAACAGATTTTAGAGAAGGAAGCTGTTTGCCAATTGGTTTAATCATTCAGTCCCTTAAAATGTATTTATTTAGTGTCTACTATATACTAGTCATTGTCCTAGGAGCTGGGAATATTAAGGGGAGAAGAAAAACACATATTATGTGTTCTTTGGGAACAGGTATATCTTGTGGGAGAAGACAGTCTTCTAATAATTACTACAATAAATATAAAATCACAAATGTCACAGTTGCTAGTAAGTTACCCAGTGCTTCTCAACTGGGGGTGATTTTGCTCCTCCCAGGGGACTATTGGCAATGTCTGGAGACATTCTGAGTTGCTACAACTGGAGGAGTGTTACCGGCATCTAATGGGTAGAGGCTAGATACTGTTCAACATCCTACATTGCACAGGATAGGACCCCATGACAAAGAATTATCTAGATCAAAATATCCATAGTGCTGAGGTTGAGACATCCTGAAAGAATTCTACCACTAGTTGTGGTAAATAAGTCCATGATGGTGGGGGTACCTCTCTTGTTTCACTGACATATCCCCAATGCCTGGAAATGTGCCTGTCACATAATAGGTGTTCAGTAAATATATGCAGGGTAAATGAATTGTTTGTGAGTGACTGCCAGAAAAAGACAATAGCATGTTCAAAGGTCTAGGCTTAGAGGAAGTAAGTTATGTGAAGGAGCTGAAAAGAGACTAGTAGTCTGGAATAAAAACAAGCAAGAGAACAATTCCATTGAGAAAAACCAGTGAGAATGGGCTTATAGACATTTAAAGTCAATTTGCAAGTCTCAATCACTGTGTATGTAAGACCTAAATTGTTCCTCCAGAAATTTCATAGTTTCTTTTTATTCTGTTCTCATTGGGGAACACGTTATACATGTTTAAGTAAATCCAACCCTTTTCTTTTTTTGGTCAAAGAAGTCTAAATTTTACTCAGACTATCATTTTTGTCTTTGCTGATTTTTGTTTTCCACGTTCTCAGAATGGTGGTCTAGATCAGGAGCACTAGGGAAGAATCATTAAATGACTTAGATAAAATTTGTATGTAAGAACAGATAATTCAGGGATGAATTAGACTCCTTAGAGCAGTAGTTCTTGAAGATGTGGGCAGAAAGCTGGAGCAGAAAGAGGATGGATATTTCAAAAAAGCTATGCAACAGTCTGTCCCTGGCATTTGCATCCAAGCAAAAAGTGGAACATTACTTTCTCAGGCAATGTGCTCTGTATTCTTAGACTAGACGATGTCTCCCCCTTTACCAGTTCTCTCAGTTCTCCTTTTATCATTTCTCAATGATGCCTACATTATATTTTCCATTCTCCTTAACCAGTGGGGGAAGAATTACATGCTGTGTGAATTCAACATGGTAAAAATAATACCAATAGTGATTACATTTGTGAAAATCTTAAAACCTATTATAGATCAGCAGAAATACCAACGTATTAGAAATTCTCTCTCCTTCTTTCTCTCTCTCTCCCCCTCCCTCCTTCCCTCCTATCCTCCTTCCCTCCCTCCCTTTAATAATTACATTGTAAGCAGTTTACTCTGTCTGTGACTACTGGAACTGCAGCTTTATTTCATCAAGAAGGGAAGTATGCCCCACTATGCGCACTCATGCATATGAACATGTGCGGGCACGCGTGCGCACACACACACACACACAGAGATTTTGCCAATCACTGCTCTTAAGAGCACAATAGTAGGTGGCCGCATTTGAAAGCATTTGTACACTCAGATAAGGGTCCAAATGAGTTGGATCTCCCCTTTGCCCCTGGTTTAATTGGAAAACCTAGAGGGTCACAAACTGAAATTTTAGAAAAAGTAGCTGAAACCTAACAGAGGCACTCCTAGGATCTCTTTCTATTTCCTAATAGAGAAGTGGAAACCCCTATCAATCTTTTGCCCACCTTGTAGCTTTCCTGGTAGAGGTGAAAAGTTTCATCCTTCTGGTTGATGGAGGAATTTTATGAATAATTCCATGTTCATCATGACATTTGATTGAAGCAGACTAAATTAAAAATAGAGGCCATTATCTGGGGTTTGAGTAATCCTCCCTCCCATGTAGGATAGTGATTCTTATCTACATATGAACATAAGCATCATCTCAGGGGCCTTTTCAGAATGCACATACCTTGGACCCATTCCTGGATATTCCGTTTCAGTAGGTCTAGAGTGGGCCCTTGACATGCATATTTTGAAAAGACTCTCGGGTAAGCCCAAAGTGCTTTCTGGATTAGAAATCACAGATTTAGGATTTTCTTCTCACAGTCATGCTATGAGGGTCCCTAATATTTGGAGAAATCACTGTTGGACACCATGTAAAGGGATTCCATTATTTAGAACAGTGACCTGCCACCCTATGAGCTTTGAATGTAGACTAACCTAATGTGCCCTGCCTTTCTTCTCACATTTTTACCTATGATTTACATCTTATACAAAATCAAAGGCCTAATCTTTTTTTTTTTTTTTTTTTGCCCATGTTTAAATAACATTTCAGGGGCGCCTAGTTGGCTCAGTTGGTTAAATGTCTGACTCTTGGTTTCAACTCAGGTCCTGATCTCAGGGTCCTGAGATCAAGCCCTGCCTCGGGCTCCCCACTCAGCGGGGAGTCTACTTCTCTCCCTCTCCCTCTGCCCCTTCTTTATCTCTCTCATATAAATAAATAAATCTTAAATAAATAAATAACATTTCAAAGAAGATTTCTTATAATGTAAAATATCTCCAACTATTAATTTATTTTTAAAAATGCTTTTTAAGTGATATAAAATAATACATCTTATATGCTTCTTTAAGAAAGAGTAATAATTTAGATAAATATTTACAAAAGGCAATGATAATGAAATAACAATAGGTATAAATAAGTAATAAATAAATGCATAATAATTATAGTTAGCCCTTATAGAGCACCTTTATATCTAGGTCTCACCCATTGAACTCTAAGCACTTTGAAACTTACATACATTTTAATTAAAATGTGATTCATCTTTCTGTATATTTAAAGTAGTATAGAAATGGTCTATTTTCAAATTAATATTTTATTTGTACTTCATATGTACAAGGAAGAAATCATAGTCTTGCTTTTATTTATTCAATAAGCATAAGAAAAACTTTATCAGGTAATTTTTAAATACAATTTATGCCCTTATAAAGATATTAAAACTACTCTGTTATCCTATGATCACCTAATAGTTCTTAATTGCCAAATGCAAGGGTCATATGTAGTCTTAACTTTATTAGACTTCTCTGATGCATTTGACTTGGTCAGCCACCCTGTTTGAAATACTGCTGACTTCTCCCCATTCTTTTTTTTTCTAATCTTTCACCATTTCTCCTCTCTGTCTCCTCTCTGTCTTCTCCTCTCTGTCTCCTCCTCCTTTCTACTACAAACACTATTATTTATCATTCTTGGATTCTTTTTTTTTAAGATTTTATTTATTTATTTGAGAGACAGCACAAGCAGCGGGGAGTGGCAGAGGGAGAGGGAGAAGCAGGCTTCCCGCTGAGCAGGGAGCCTGACATGGGGCTCGATCCCAGACCCTGGGATCATCACCTGAGCCAAAGGCAGACACTTAACCGACTGAGCCACCCAGTTGCCCCATATCATTCTTGGATTCTTCTCCCCAAAATCTAAACACTGTTTCTAGGTGGAGCAAACTGATTCTCAAAATTTCAACTCTTACTAGTATGCTGATAGTTCCCCCAATTTTTATCCCCAACAGAACGACCTCTTATCTGAGCCACATATTCAGTACCCTCTGGATGGCTCTTCAGGTATCACAAATCTCAAAGTCACATCTCAGCATTTTTCTCTTCAAAATTATTTTTACTCTTATACCTTCTATCTTAGGTAGTGGCATCAGAATGAACCAGTTTTCCAAGCTGAAACTGGAGAGTCATCTGTAACTCCTCCTTCAATATCCATCACCCACATCTGACTCCTTCCAATATGGCCTCCTAAATAGTTCTTGAAACTTTCCACCTTCTCCCTGTGTATTCCTACTGCCCTGGTTTAGAACTCTCATCATCTCTCTTCTGAACTAACACAAAACCCTCTTAATTTGTTTCTCCATTCCAAATCTTTCCTGAGTATTCTACAATTAAAGAGAAATCTTAACATATTACCCAACATATACATTGAAAGACAGCAACTGTGTATCACAAGAATAGGAAATATAGCATCAATGCCATGACTTCCCATCCTTAAATCTATAGAAAATTTAGTAATCAACTAAGATATTCTATTCTAATAAGTCCTAATATTTTCTCTCAATCATTCTCAAAACAGAAACTAAGCCATCCAGTTACATCATGTAAGATTTGGCAATAAGAGTAAATTCATTTGTCATAGTGATTATGATAAACTCCTTAGTACAACGTAAGGTCATCTGTGATCTGGCCTTTGTCAAATTCTCCAGTTTCATCTCTAGCCACTCCCTGCCTCATATCCTATGTAACACTTCAGTGATAGAAGTTTCATTCTTACACCATGCTGTTTCTTCTCTCTGGGATTTTGTTTATGCTGATCTCTTTGTCTGGAGGCTTTCTCTTCACACTCCCAACTTTTTGCCAATTCCAATTCCAGTTAATTCTTACCGTCCTTGTAAAATCAGCTTGATCTCACTCTCCTTCTGACTCCAGTGAGAAATAATGACCCTAATCCATGTTCCCACAATATCCTGTGCATATCTCTGTCAGTGTCTATCATTGTCATTACTACACTCAGTTATCATTTTTCCAATTATGGGTTTGTCTAACACACTAGACGATAAGCATCTTGAAACAGAAACACATGTTTACTATCCTTTGCAATTTGGGGGAAAACTTAAAACAATAACTTGCATATAAGCAAGCACTATGTAGATGAATTAAGAGTATTGCTGCATATTGGGGAAAAATAGGTATATGTAGAAGTTTTCATCTTTCTTTAAAGCAAAAGTCACAAATTACCTAACATGAACTCTCCAGCCAAATACAGTTCACCCCAGTTCACATAATTAGTTTATGTTGCCAACTTGCTATAGGAATGTGAGTTTTATTTTTTATTTTTTATTTTTTTGAAAGATTTTATTTATTCATTTGTGACAGAGAGATACAGAGAGAGAGAGCATGAACAGGGGAGAGGCAGAGGGCGAGGGAGAAGCAAGCTCCCCGCTGAGCCAGGAGCCAGGAGCCAGGAGCCAGGAGTCAGGAGCCCGGAGCCAGACGTGGGGCTTGATCCCAGGACCCTGGGGTCACGACCCAAGCCAAAGGCAGATGCTTAACAATCTGAGCCACCCAGGCGCCCCAGGAATTTGAGTTTTAGACATCTGTGTAAATAATAGAAACACTAAATACATTTTCTGAAAAAAATATATTTTTAAATAATGACTGAGTTGATGACTTCAGAGAAAGCAAACTTGTTTTTTGGAAATTGCTCCTAAATACTAAATTTGGGATTGGAGGGAAAGATGTGAGGAATTATTATTTTACATCATATATCAAAGTTTATATATATATATGTGTGTGTGTGCATATATATATATAAAAAATATTTGTCTTTGCTCATGTTGAAAAGAATGCATATTGACTTGATTGTTCGTGCAACATAAGTATTATTTATTTATCCCAGAGACATGCTTTGCTTTTATATGATTGCAGAATATCTAATAAAATTGTTTCAAGATACTTTTATGACATAATTCATACTACTTTCCTGTTCTTCTTAGCCATAAACTGAAGAAATAACTTCGCAGATGTGAAAGTGGGTATAAGAGCTCTATGTGGCCTGGAGAAATTTGCTATTAAAACCCAGTCTTATATAAATATATTTTTAGAGTATGCAATCAAAAAAGAATTTTTTTTAAGTTTTCTTGAAATTTTACTTGTCTGGTTTTTGTAAAACTAACCAGAAATGATTGTATGCTAATATAGATATTTCCATATTGTCTGAGTTTTAATTCTTAAGGGGGGTGTGTGTTCCTATACATTGTTTGCAAAGAATGTGAGGGAAAAAAAAAAGGCCAGAGGAAAAAGGGCTCAGTTTCAAAATACAAATGCTGTGTAATTTGATCCAATACTACATGAGCTTCTGAGCAGGAACTTAGGTGAATTGGATCTCACATTTTACATGGAATGTTTTTGAGAATAATGAGACAACAATTTGAAATATTTCTACTTGATTCACTGAAACACCAGTAAATACCACAAAGTAGCTTTCTCTTTGGTGCCTAAATATAATTTGGTGACTCCTAGCTTTGGAATGTGTTGAAATAAAGTTGTTTATCTTAAAATATGAAACAATATGTGCACTGACCAATTCATAGAGACAAATGGCAGGCTCTCCAGAAGCATAACAAAATATTGTGGGGAGAAAATGTCTTTATGACAAAGAGAAATAGTACCCAGTTATCCTTGTTTCATGTTAGTCAGGCCAGCAATTTCATTTGTAGGAAAATGCAGAAGGAAAATCTGGCCAAGGAAATGACTGACTTCTAGCCTTAGTAAGTGAGGAATCATTTCCTCTGAATTATGTCGCAGCTCAATTTATTTATTCCCTAGTGTCTCCTATGTGCTTACAACCAAGACTGATAAACACAGAACTGACCCCACCTTCATGGAGCTTATAGTCTAGTGGCTAGAGAGTTCCATTATTCAATATGCACCCAAACAAAAGGAAAATGTTAACTGTCACAATTGCTGGAAAGAAGGAGTGCAAAGGAATAAGCAAGCTAGTAAAGGAAGGCTTGTCTGAAGAAGTAGCACAACAGTCAAAATTTGGAGGATGGATAAACGTTAACCAGGCAAAAAGAAAGGGAAGGGACCTATGCGGTATCTTTGTTATGGAGACACACACTCTTAGGAAGAGTAAAAGCTACCAAGCAAACACACATGCCAACTTCAGACTGTTCTGGGTATATGGGGTGCAGTGGAAAGGAAAGGAAATGTGTTGGGTTGAGCTTGAGCTACAATAAGGTATTTATTTAGCATGAGGCTTACATTCTAGAAAGGGAGACAGATAAGAAGCATTTAGCAAATAAATATATTACATCTTAGGTGGTCATTACTGCTCTGAAAAATGAAGCAGAACAAGATGGAAATGTTAGGAAGGGATGTCATTTCGGGTTTGGTGGTAAGAGAAGTCCTTTCTGGGCAGACAGAATTAGAGGAAAAAGGATAACTGAAGAAAGCATAACAAAATGGTAATGCCTATTCCATCTGGGTTGGATATTTGCAGTCTGTTTTATAAGTTTTGATACTTCTATACATTTGTATTTTGAAGTATTTTAAAAATAATTATCTAAAGTATGTCGTTAGGGGGAAAGAAGCTGGTATCTAAAAGTCTTAGAAAAATCCAGGTTAGCACCAACAGTAAAGTAGGAGTTTCATGTGAGACAAGCCTCGGGGAGTGGATAGGTGCTAAACCAGCAGGTCCTTGTAGACTCTGTGAAGGATTTTAGTCTTTATTCTAATAGTAACGGGAAGGCATTGAAGGATTTTAAGCATGAGTAGGAGTATAGGATTGAGTCTGCATTTTGAAGAATTTAAGAATTTATATTTAAGAAATTTTAAGTTAGCATCTACCATTTGCCAGACTCTGTGCTAGGTACAGGGAGACATGGGAGTGACAGGTCTTTACTCATGGAGAACTTGAAATCTAGAGGTGGAAGAAATTTTTGCAGTCATCTATGGATGAGTTCACTGGCTAGATATTTTGAGATCTCTCTCTCAGTTGTTTGTTCTGCACCTTCAGCAACCTGCATATATCTTTGATAAAGATTGGGAAATCACCTTGATTTTAATGGCTTTGAAGATGTTGGTAACTCACTATTTCATTAACTGGGGAGAAAAAATGGTTTCTGTGCAACTGAGTAGCTTCTTATATGCCATTTTCTAGTTTCCTATTGTAGCCATGCAATATTTATGATTTTTCTCCAACTTTGAGGCTTCTAATATTTCAAGGTCAGGAAGTCCTAGGCAAAGGGCAGAAGAACAATGTGAGGGCATGTTCATTAATGAAACAAAGCAAAACAAAACAAAAATACCTCTTTGGAGTATCATTTGAGAATTGGAAATTTATATATTTGCCAACAAGGGGATTTAAAATTCAAGTATCACTGATAAGTAAACTTAAGATTTTGGAGGTAGTGTATGTCTTCTGTCCAAGAAACATATTCTAAGTGATTTGCTAAATGTTGAGGACCTGGAAAAGTGGTAAAGATGAACTCTTGATGAGAGTATATGAGTATATAAAAGGATGTCAAGCCATTCAGAAGATAGACTGGCTTAGAATCTTCTTTTGAGCACCTTTTTCTGACTTGGAAATTTTTCATTGATGTGATATTATTCCCCTGGTGTTTTATCATCTTCCACAAAACTTAATTGATCTACCTCTTAGACTAATGAGGTTCATTGTTTGTCATATAGAGAATGTGGGTATTAGTCAAATGTAGTTATTGACCCATTCTCTTTAATTGTAGAAAATGGAGCTACCAACTTACCTCAGTGTCTCAAGTGATTTATTGACCTAGGCATAAATTTCAGAGGAACTTAGATTTAATTTAAGTAAGTCAAGTTGATACTGTATACAATAAACCACCTTATATTCATCATAAAACAAGAGCAATTATCTTTCTGGATCATGGTAGACTATTAAATCTTAATCTTTGGAGCATCTAAAACTCTGTCATCATACTATGAAAACAAATTATTTTGTCCAGCCTATAATACCTATAGATGAATTCTGAGAAAGAAAAAATATATAGCTAATATTGACATTTACTTTTAAGATAATCGTGGGTTATATAAATAATTAACTGAATCATATATATTTTTATGCAAGCACTAAAACATTGGAGGAATTTATCAAGTCTGATTAAGTATAACCTTATATGTCCCCAAAGTAGAATTGATTAAATTAGTTTTTTGGGGGCTGGGGAACAAAATGATGAGTAAAAACAAGTTTATGAGAGATAAAGTATGAGAAGGCTAAAATCAGAAAATGGGGGAACTTGATTTTTAGTTCTTTTATTTGTTACCACATGGGTTCATCCCTAAAGAAAAATCAGAATTGCATTTCTGATTTGGAGAGCTTTTGCCTTACTTTTCTAACTCAGATTTAAAGCAGTACCATATAGTAGAAAGTCAAATGTATTCATAGTATGCTAATTTAAGATTTAGTGCCACCTTTCTCACTAACAATTAGATGAAGTTACATAATGATAATATAACCATTTTTGCCTTCACGTTATTGAATAATACTTACTTCAGAACTTTTATAAGAGTGACAGTAAGTAATTAAGGAACACGCTTTGAAGACTTTTAAGATATGGCAGAAACATAAAGTATTGCAGTTATTACACAAGATATTAAGGATGGAGAGAATTGACATGAGGGCAGAAGGAGCCTTGTATTTTGGATTTCAGAGGGTCATTAAGGTGGTGCTGCAGGAACTGAGTTTCAGAGTGACAGAGACCCAGATCAAAACCCTATCTTTACCCCTATGTTCTTTCTGACATTAGGAATTTACTTATTCTTCTTAAGTATCTGTTTCTTATCTATAAAAGGGAAATACTAATTATGAGTTTTCACTCATATGTGGAAGTGGCCTAAGATGGTGTCCTATATGACACTCATCAAGTTCCATTCTGGTGCATTCTCTTTAATCACTGTGTTTTCTTTTCAGATATTTACCTATAATATTTTTGCAATCAACTGTATGTTTCAAAAATTTACAAAGTGTAGGTTGTTATCCCATTTTACAGAAAAATCACATGGTGACTTGAAGGAAAATCTCAGGTTCAAACCATCCATAATTGGCAAAACCAAGGTGATTGATGATATAGCCTCTATGAATCAGTGGGATCTTTTCTTTGTGTTCTTTTCCTTCCAGGGTTTCTTGATCTTCCCACCTTATCTAAAATCATAACACCAGCTCCTCACTTGCCTACTTCCCTGCTTTATTTCTTTTCATAGCACTTACCACCATTTGTCATGGCCTGTATCTATTTACAAATTAATTACTTGTGGTGGGAAATAAACTCTGTAAGAACAAGAATTTCTTATTTTAGATGTAACCTTCCCTTAATGGAAATTATCAGTTCTTTTGTATTTTTCAAAACAAATGTTGAGATATTTTTGGGAATAAAATACTGTGAATTTCATTTATTCCAAAAGAAAGTACATTTAAAGAGTGTATGCACATGTGTGTTTTTAATAAATGACATGAAACTTACTCTGTCACGTATATTATAAACATAGTTAAAAATTCCACTTCCTGGATCTGTGAGATTTTAAAGTACAGCACATTTTACTTGAATGGAGATTTTTATTCCAGAAAGTTATCAAACATGACAATCTGACAGTCTGTCATTGGGATGCCGTCACTGCTTTTCTCAGATCAACTGACAAGACCTCAGCTGGGCCTCTACAAGTTGCTTAAGAACACTTCTAGAACCATCTAATGGGCATGTTCCAACTGTCACTTGGCAAAAAAAAAAAAAAAAAAAAAAAAAAGATCACTAAAGATCGATCTCTACAGTGGTCTTCTGGCAGAAAACCAGTCATATCGTTCTCTCCAATTGAGCCTTTGTGGGGAAAAAGGCTTTATCAAATTCCTTGGACATGAAGTTACTGTTGGAACTATTCTCAAACCATGCTATGTACCGCCATGCAAGGAAGTTCAGCTTTAAAAGGTCAGGAGTGGCCTTCTAATGATTTAGATCATCTCATGATTGTTAGGAAGTGAAGAGGGTTATAATACCATAAAAGCTTTGGGTCTTATATGCCCTTTTGTGAGAAGAATCTGTGTGCCGTTAACTAAACCACAACTTCCTGATGTAATTATTAAACTGACCAAAACTGAGAGACTAACACAACACTCACCCTTCCCTGGACTTAGATTCAAAGTGTAGAACTGGGTCATTCAGATTGTGGGTATAGAAGAGAAAATGGAGTGTGTAAAAGGCCAGGTGGAAACAATACATTTATTTCCTATGAACAAATATCTATGCTTGGCTAATAGTTAATGTCAAAAAATTTAGTATTATAAAATTCAGCTTTATATTTTAATCTTGGATTTATTTTTCTTCGTTGACCAAATAGAAGAATATAGGTTTTCAAGTAAAAATATACTAGTATATTTAATGTGAATTTAAATATTTAAATAAAAATATTTAAATATACTAAAATATATTAAATGTGAATCCTGTAGAGGAACTGTAAGTGAACCTCAAAGCTAAAAATGTGACATTTTTAATGCTCACTCTTCCTAAAGTGGCTATACTAAGCTTAATGAAATCAAAATAAAACATATGCTGTGATAATAAAATTAAGCTTTACTCATAAATATTATATTATAGCATATATCTTAATTCATTTATAGATCCATAAAATAAGAGGACTTATCTAGACCTTCAAAAAGCTTTTAACTAGGGGTGCCTGAGTGGCTCAGTTGGTTAAGCATCCAACTCTTGATTTCGGCTCAGGTCATGATCTCAGGGTCCTGGGCTCCATGCTCAGCAGGGAGTCTGCTTGATATTCTCTCTCTCTGTCCCTCTACTCCTCCCCCAACTGGTGCGTGCATACCCTCTCTCTTTTTTTCTCTCTCTCTCTCAAAAGATCTTTTTTAAAAAGCTTTTAACTATATTTTTAAATTTTATTTTAATAAATGTTAAGTATAATTCTCTAATGTTCATTATAAAGATCATTCTTATTTTATGTTAGAGGTGTATAGTGTAGACATTATAAAGTTGGTATCTCCTAAGTACTCTAGAAATGCCAAGGCCTAATTTTGCTCCTCTTCTTCAAATGCATTGAATAACTTGCTCTCTTTGTAGAATATACGCGTGCTGTGACCTCTTATTTTGATGGAAGAACTAGAGCCTTTAGCAATGAAAGCTTAAACACATTTATACAATATTTTAAATTCCCTTGGTTGTTTAAACTGCATTTTTTCAAACAGGAGATCTTTTTAAGTGTTTTTGGTAGCATCTTAATAAGAAATAGTCTCTCCAGTAGAAGAGAAGGAGAGCAGAGAGCAAGAAGAGTTTCTAATTAATGTTATATTAAAAATAGCAGCTTGACATTTAATTCTTTGTCCTTCTCCAACTGTCTACAAAATCTTGCCTTCTACATTATGGTAATTTGTCTTAAATTGGCAGTCACTTGTACTGTGTATGTCACTTTGAAACTTGTAGACATGCTTATTTACCATAATTACCTGATTTTAGAGATATTACAAAGCCAAAACTCTAGTCCCTAGTCAAGCATATTTGAGAACATAAAATACATAATGGGTAGAAGTGTGTATTTCAGTTTTTAACCATATTTGCTTATATACAACATAATTGTGCCCACCCACTATGGTGTGTACGTGTGTGTGTATTTATATATCTATAAAATAAGAGGGCTGAACTGTAGTCATATGGCTTCGTGTAGAAAAATGTAGAACCACTTTATACTTGACTGATGACTGAAGTTTCAAAGAACATATTTCTTGGTAGTCCATTCTGTGACTTTATTTCTCTTAAATATGGTTGGATTAAGTTGCTCAAACTTCGGCACACAAAAGAATTTGGTCTCAGCATTCCTTCTTCGTGATTTAAGCTGTATTGTAAACTTGGGGTAATAAAATCCAGCAAATACATCTTATTACTAAATAATGCTTTGTCTTCCTAGAGTCAATAGCTACTTTAGCTAGATTTACTGTAAACTCTCAAGTAATTTCAATCTCTCATTTTGGAAACATTTTTTATCTAATTTTTTTTTTCTTATATCTGATGTAACTTCTAAAGTTATGACACTTATCTTTTGACATTCTGCAAGGGAACATGAATTAATCATTGAGTTTGTCCTGCAAGGGCAGAGGTCTCTTACTGATACCACAAGCTGCTTCTGCGATTCCAGCACAAGAAAACATCCCCACCACTAATTCATTCCTGCTTGCTCAGTCCCCAGTCTCTTAAAATTCTAGGTCCTAATAGAACAGAGGTGGATTCTATGTGTATGTAATGTTGATTCTGTTCTTGCACTTTCTGAAAATATAGAGGTTACTGTTAACATCAAAACAAACTGGGCCACGGGTTACTGTCTTTTGGAAGCATTTACAAGAAATGGCTTAATAAGCCCTTATTATTGTTACCAAAATCGCATTTTATTAATTAAGAATCACATGTGATCGTATATTTAAGACAAAAGAAGTCTAGCCAGAAAGCAAAGGAGAGTGATTTCATTACTGCTTATAATAGTACAGATCAGTTCAGAGAAGGAAAGCATTTGTTCAAGAGCAATGGTAGATTTTCTTTGAAGGTTGCCCAGAAAACAGATTTTATGTGAAGGACGACTGGGTGGCTTCCCTCATATCCTGCTGGTAGTGGTACTGACTGGTGTGTCAGCTTCATGGTTCACGTGCTTTTTCCCTTGATTGTTTTTCCTGCTTTCTCCCCTTGATTTGTAAGCAGCGTAAGAAGAGAAGCCTGTCATCTAATTCTTCGGTATCTCCCTTCACCAAGGAAGGGAGTTTCGAATGAAGTCGATGCAATAATATTGACGACATAGGTCATTAATTCAGGCAGGACTATGAATCTGCATCAAGAAGATGGGACTTACCAAGAGCGGAATACAGGATTCCATTCTCCCTACTTTCCAATTCTGGAAGTTACAGAGAATTAAATAATATAATGCTGGGGGATGAGTAGGGGTAGGAGGCACGGAGGACGCTTAGTCCTGCCATGACCTAGCTGTGCAGCCTTGATTTGCTTTGTAAAGTGAGGGTGTTGGACCAGTTGGTTTTTAAATTGCCCTCTAGTTCTAAGACCAATTCTATTCTAATGAAGGGCACCACAATTTCCTTACAGCAATTTCCTATGCCAGGTAATAGCTCTCTGAAATGTCTAAAATGTAGGACTTGATTTTACTCCATGCTGAAATGTGATCATATCCACAAAATGGACTATAATCTTAGTATATATATATAAAATATATATACTATATAGTGTATGTATATTATTAGTACCTATATATATATACACACTCACATGATCATTTATGTGAGTGTATATGTATTATTTTTTAAAGATTTATTTTATTTATTTGAGGGAGAGAGAGAGACGGAGCACGAGAAGGAGGAGGGGCAGAAGGAGATAGAGAATCTCAAGCAGACTCTCCCTGCTGAGAGCAGAGCATGATGGGATGGGGCAGGAGGTGGGTGTGCTGAGGGTGGGGGGCACTGGATCCATGACCCTGAGATCACGATCTGAGCCAAAATCAAGCATTGGGCGTTTAACCAACTGAGCCACCCAGGTGCCCTAGTACCTATATTTTTAATGACAAAAAAAAATATGTTATTAAATCTGAAAGTCTGTAATTTTTTTTGGTTGTTTTATAGTTGTTGTCTTTATTCATTTTAGCAATATGGTGTAATTTTACTTTTCCCTTGTCACCTTTACCAACTGTCAGTAGTAAAATTACTAAAGTGGCTAATAGTTGTGAACAAGTCTTAATCACTACATCCATGTTCTAGAGATGGCAAAAATGCTCAATCCACACATAATGTTTTTAGTCTAATGTTTGTGTGCCCTGTATCACCTTCAGCATTACTAGACTTGTGTATGTTGTGGATGGAACAGCATCTTGCCACAGTAAATAGACCGCCCCCCAGCAAAGAGACCACTGACCCTCAGTGTTGGTAATAATGTTAAAACAAGCCTACTGTTCTGTTGCTTTCTATCTCATCTATTTTCCATTTCTTTTTTAGGGTATCCTTGAAGATTAATCAGAGACCTTTCCACGCACCTATAAAGGTAAGAAAAAGAACCCTTCTGGTGATAAAATATGTTGTATTTGTTTTAGCTTTGTTTCAATAATGTATTCATTGAGTCAGACATAGCTAGAACTGATGTTGCTTATTCTGAATAACTGAAAAGTTTGTTACATCTGCTTATTCACTAAACTTGATACCATCCAACACATAGTATTTAATCATAAGTTTGGATTTTTCTTCCATACTATTATATACTACTAGAGTTTATTAGATATTATTATAGTTTATGTTTTACAGTAGACAGAATTTACTTTCTTTTACATTTTTATATTACTCTGTCCATAATTTTAGGGTGGTTTGACATACCATACACAATTTCCATATATCAAGAAGGCAATTTTTTAATATTTACATTTATGTGTATTAATATATATAATATATTATTAGAAACTGAGATTCTCTTGTCTACCCTAATTTCACATTTTGCTTGGTATTTTAAACCTGTAATTTTTAAAGAAACAACCAAAGGAAGCATAAGTATAATTAGCCCTCAGTGACTTAGTAATATAAGTATTAATTTGGAAGAATTTACTTCATTATTTGCTTTACTTAATAAGAATGTCAGAAAATGTGGCCCCTTTCTTGGCTAAGACCTATGTGAAGATAAATTTAGAATTTCTCCTCTAGTAAATACTTCTCTGATAATAGTTTAATTGTAGCTATTTCAAACCAAATTGTTTAATTGTGGTGAATCATATGCAAATTGTTCAGATGTAGGTCAACCTCCCACTCCCACATTCTAGCACCTCTTTTCTAAATTCAGGACAAATTGCTCAATGCCTAAAAGAGACAGAACAGTGCAGATTAAAGACATAAGACAAAAACCAAAACAACAATAACATAAAAACCAACAGTGGGCCAGGAGCCAGAAAGTTCTCCTAAAAATGGCAAGGCAGGTTGCATTTATTTATACCTTAGTTAACGATCTCTTATGCCTGCCAATAGTTTGCTCACTGCTCATGAGATTTGTGGCTGGCAAAGCTTGGTGCCTCTAGGATACCAAGTTTCCTTATCTGTAAATACATTCATTAATATCTTTCCTGTCCACTTATTGAACTGAAATGAGGATCCAGTAGGACAAGGAATGTAAAATAAGTGTGTGCCTGCTCTAATCCCACATGGAAAGAGCATGTTATTTTTGGTGGTCTGGTTGAGTGAAGAGTACCAGGCTCACTGATGGGAAAGAATATCTTGTGTAGTTCTGGGTGAGACCAACTGAGACATCCTGCAGTTGTAGTAGCTAAAGAAATTCTTTATTCTCCCAGCTGTTACATTATGTTCTAATCTATGGTTGCCTTTGTGATGGAGCATTGTATCATTTTCTGTAAATGGTTTTATGATTCTGTTGAATTTTCATGTGTTGTCTACTGTACGTTCAAAGAAAAAAGTGATTTCCAGTTACTAAAGCATTGAAAAAAGTGATTTCCAGTTACTAAAGCATTGAAAAGTTATAAAGCAGATTCATGAGTTTGTTACATTTGTTGTTTTTTATCTTTAGGCAATTATTGCAAGTGTTTTGATATATTGACAGAAAATAGTGAGCCTTGCTGGTTATTGATGAAAAACTATTTTGCTTTAATTCTAACAAAATTAGAATTCTGCCTTAATATAAAAATAATTTTTAGAATTATCATTCTTCACTGGAATTGACTGTTCAATAATTTGAATTTATATTTTATGTAATATATCATTTTAAATATTTTCTGTAGTTTATTCTGAATTAAATTATTCATTCATGAAATTATTGAAGAATTATTGAATTAAATTAACTGAGTAAAAAAGTGGCAGCAATTTTTCTAATTTATAAAATGGGGAAATGGGTGGTGTGTACCTTGTCTTTCTTTCAATATAAATATTTTTGTTTGAATTATTTAAAATTTAAAAAATTAAGAATTATATTAAATAGAAAATGCTATTTCCCTCAAAGTTAGCTAGTGCTAAAAGTTTTGGTGGAGCATTGTATCCACCAAATTCTTTCCTTATATGAATAACATTCTTCTTCATATATATAAATATCAATATCAATATGTGCACATAGTGCTTTTGATACAGAGAGGCTGGATCTGAGGACCCAGAGAGGCATCATCCCACAGGACCAATCAAGAGGGTCCTTGGCTGCACGCAGGATAAAAATCAGATGTGAGCCAGAGAAGTAGAAACAGAGCTTATTGAACAGTGTTGAGTGACCGGTAGAGAATAGCAGATGGAGTGTCTAGGAGACTCAGAAAGAAAAGCAGTAAGTCTTATCATTGCTTGGGACTAGGGGTTTCTACTAGAAAAAGGTCTAGGGTATGTGTTCCTCCAAGAATGCAGGGTTGGTCCAATCAAAGGAAGTCACAGGTGAACAATGAGTGTTATTCCATAAATGACCGAAGGTAGGGATATTGATGCCATCATCAGCCGAGGTTTGTTGGAAGCTAATATTCTGGAACATGTTTGGGATCTGGCTCTTGTTAGGTGTTGTCAGGGGTTTGGGGCCTAAGACAAAAACTCAGGGAATGATTAACTTTCTTGCTTCCCCCTTGAAGTGGGAACAGTGCTTCTTTGGCTTATTCAGAGGCAAAATATGGAACATGAGTAAATGGTGCCTCACAGAAAAACAGCAGAGAGGAGCCTTTCTACAATGGAGCCCCTTCAGCTTCCCTATCTCATTTTCATGATTCTGTTTTTTAACATTTTCATGGTAAATATGCTTCTAAGTCACTGTATGTTATCCATTTCATCCCTTTTAAAGGCCTGATGTTAAATAACTTTTTCTGATGTATCATGATTTATTTAATAGGCCCTCTAACCTTTTTTTTTTTTTTTTCAGTTTTTATTTTAATCACCCAGTGTTCATCAGGACAAGTGCGCTCCCTAATCCCCATCACCTATTTCACCCATCCCCCCATCCACTTCCTTTCTGGTAACCATCAGTTTGTTCTCTATAGTTAACATTCTGTTTCTTGGCCTATCTCTTTCTCTCTCTCTTTTTTCCCCTTTGCTCATTTGTTTTGTTTCTTAAATTCCGTATATGTGGGAAATCATATGGTGTTTGTCTTTCTCTGACTGACCTATTTTCACTTAGCTTAATACTCTAGAGCTCAATCCATGTTGTTGCAAATGGCAAGAGTTCATTCTTTTTATGGCTGAGTAATATTCCATTGTATATATCACATCTATCAGTGGACACTTGGGCTACTTCCATATCTTAGCTATTGTAAATAATGCTGCTATAAATATAGGGATGCATATATCTCTTTGAATTAGTGGTTTTGTATTCTTTGGGTAAATAGCCACTAACGCAATTGCTGGATCATAGGGTAGTTCTATTTTTAACTTTTTGAGGAGCCTCCATACTGTTTTCCAGAGTGGCTGCACCAGTTTGCATTCCCACTAACAGTGTAAGAGGGTTCCTTTCTCTCCACATCCTTGCCAACACTTGTTTGTTGTTGGTTTTAGGCATTCTGACAGGTGTGAGATGATCTTTCATTGCAGTTTTGATTTGCATTTCCCTGATGATGAGTGATGATGAGCATCTTTTCATGTGTCTGTTGGCCATCAGTATGTCTTCTTTAGAAAAATGTTTATTAATGTCTTCTGCCCATTTTTTATTTTATTTATTTATTTTTAAGATTTTTATTTATGTATTTGTCAGAGAGAGAAAGATAGAGGGAGGGAGAGAGAGCGCACAGGCGGGGGAGAAGCAGGCTCCCCACTGAGCAAGGAGCCTGATGCAGGACTCAATCCCAGGACCCTGGGATCATGACCTGAGCCGAAGGCAGATACTTAACCGATTGATCCACCCAGGTGTTCCAGTCCTCTGCCTATTTTTTAAATGGATTATTTATTTTTGGGGTGTTGAGTTTTATAAGTTCTTTATATATTTTAGATATGTCACTTTATCAGATATGTCATTTGCAAATATCTTCTCCCATTCCATCGGTTGCCTTTCGGGGTTTTTTTTTTTTTTTCCTTCACTGTGCAGAAGCTTTTTATTTTGATATAGTCCCAATAGTTTATTTTTGCTTTTGTTTCCTTTGCCTCTGGAGACATAACTAGAAAAATGTTGCTATGGCTGATGTCAGAGCAGTTACTGCCTGTGCTCTCTTCTAGGATTTTTGTGATTTCAGGTTTCACATTTGGATCTTTAATCCATGTAGAATTTATTTTTGTGTATGGTGTAAGAAAGTGGTCCAATTTCATTCTTTTGCATGGTGCTATGCAGATTTCCCAACACCATTTGTTGAAGAGACTGCCTTTTTCCCATTGGATATTCTTTCTTGCTTTGTCAAAGATTAATTGACCATGTAGTCATGGGTTCATTTCTGAGTGTTCTGTTCTATTGATCTATGTGTCTTTTTGTGTGTGTGCCAATACCATACTATTTTGATTGTTATAGCTTTGTAATATAACTTGAAGTCTGGAATTGTAATGCCTCCAGCTTTGTCTTTCTTTTTCAAGGTTGCTTTGGCTATTTGGGGTCTTTTGTGGTTCCATACAAATTTTAGGATTGTTTGTTCTAGTCCTGGGAAAAATGCTGTTGGTATTTTGATAGGGATTGCATTAAATGTGTAGATTGCTTTGAGTGCTATACATATTTTAATATTTGTTCTTCCAATCCATGAGCATGGAATGTCTTTTCATTTCTTTGTGTCATCTTTAATTTCTTTCATCAGTGTTTTATACTTTTCAGAGTACAAGTCTTTCACCTCTTCAGTTAGGTTTATTCCTAGGTATTTTATTTCTCATTTAACCTTTTTTTTTTTTTTTGAAGTAGAACTTAAAATGGAATAAGGGAAAGCCTTTCTTAATAACACTTTTGGCAGGCATACAAAAGAATAATTCCCATTTGTACATTGAATCAGGAAATTAAGGAGTGAAGAAAAAGTGTTACAGTAAAGAAACATAAGAAATATCATTAGGTAAGTGGACATAAAAGGTCAGGGAAAGAAAAGCTAATAATAGCAATGTTCATGCAACTATGTCATAGGTATGTAAAACTAAAATTCTCTTCGTGTTTTCAAGGTTCACTCCAAATGACACCTCCTTCCATATGCATTCAAAGAGAATCCTCCCTTCATCCTCATTCTTACCCATTAGTTTACATCTCCATAAAACTGGCAAAAAAGAGATCTCATCACATTATGTCATATATAAAAATTCATCTTGCATGTATCCTTTTCCCCTATTAGGCTGTTAACCCATAGGAGGTAATGACTGTGTTATTTACCTTTGAACCTAGTAGTTGCTGAATATATGGTCTTTCAGTTAAATGATTGAAGTATGAGAAAGGGGAGGAATCAGGCAGAAAGTTTAATTTTACCAAGATTTTATAAGGTGCCACTATCTGCCTTTGTATTAACTCAAGTTAATAATAAACAGTGCTTCTGGTGAATGAGATGAAATAATATAAACACATGGCTTTTGATATATAATAAAAATTATTTAAAATCAAATTTTACTGATTTTTTCTGTGGTATTCATGATCAAAACATACCTACAAACCAAATATTTCAGAAAAATATTTATGAATGTATGAAAAAAATATTTGTATGGTGCACTTATACATTACCTCATATGAGCTTAAAAACAGCTTGTCGGCTTTAACGCATTATACACATGTAAAACATTATTATCATTAAGATAGTAATAAAGTTGACTCTGGATTACTAATATGGATGGTTATTTGCAAAATCAAAATAATATGTAAAAGAATTCTTTATGTGAAGTCTGTTAGAAGAAAGGGAGTATTGTTTTCAGTACTTTGTATAATGCAAGTTGCTACTCATGCCATTAAATGAATCTTTAACATGGTCTCAACCAACAAAAGTAGAGTTATTCATAGTTAGAACTATGCTTGAAGGAATCTCCGATTCCACATTAGTCTGAACTCAATGGTAATGTAAATTTCAAATATCTGAACAGATTTACCAAGAACAATTTCCATTACAGAAAAATTAAAATTAGTGGGTATAAAAGTCTCTTTTGAAACTGATTGTAATGCTGAGTGCACAATACCTTTTCTCCTCCTCTGACTAGCCCCAACTTTGATTTCACATACTTTTTTACTGGTCAAGTTAGGAAGGAGGAAAGGATCATGGTCAGTCTTTTCTACAAAAAATTTGAGTTCATTGCTGACCTTTTTAAATCTGGAGCTTGAAACTTAGTATTTCAAATGCATACTTTTGCTCTCTTTGTCATCAAAGCTCTCACAGTCATTGTTATCTATTTGGCCAGGGTTGAATATGCAAGTACCTTCAGGACTCACACATACAACAAAAGTGAATATAACAAACCAATATCAGACAATAGGGAGTGGTGTGAACTGGGGAACTGATGATCATATCTTCAACATACATGGGCTACCTCAATTCATTCCAGTCAAATTTTCTAGTCAGTTGTTTGTTCTAGTGGCCATAACTTCTAAAGGTATAGAGAGTTGAACACTGGAATTTTTATGTAAAATCTTACAGTTTTTGAGTGTTAGATCAATTTTTTTTTAATTGGAAAAAAAAGGAAACCATACAACGAGTCAAGATGTGCCTTAGGTAGGCAATTTTCTACCTTTGCATAGATAAAGTGTAAATATTTGACCAATCAATAAATGAGCCATAGATCTCTATAAGAAATAGAGAAATTAAAGAACACTCTAATTCTGTTCTCCCTTGTCCATTAGAAATTTAATATAATATTTTAAGGAGGGCCATAGTCATAGTGACAAAGATGGAAACCTACCAGATAAGTCTTTTCAATCTATCTCTGGGTTCCAGAGGCCAGAAAGACCGTAAGAGGGAGAGCAAGAGTGAACCAAGGAAGCTAAGAAGGTGTTAAAATGTATTATGATATGTTAAAGGATGATGGCTTTAAATTTAAATTTAAAAAATTCAAGTTTTTTACAAACCTTTGTCTTTTATAAGTCTTAAAAAGGAAATAATGAAAAGAGATGGTAGATCAAAAGGAAGTCAAATTCATGGCAAAAATATGTATCAAACATGCAAATCCTGTCACATAATTGTTACTAAGTAAACATGGATCCAATGGACCCTCATTTGTTTTCCAATCTGACCTGTTTAAGATTTACTTTGTTTTTGAGGTCTCTCTGCTTTCCTTCCAGACAAACTCACCCTTCCCTCTGCTAATTCAATACTTTCTTATACTACCACACATTTCACTGCAGTTCGTGGTATCTAATTACAGGTGCTTACATATATCTCTTCCCAAATAGAATTAAGAATCTTGAGACCAGAAACAACATCTTTAAAACTTTTTTTGGAAATAATCATAAACTTATAGAAAATTTTTAAGTAAGCACAGAAAAACATTTGAAAGTACATTTCCAACCTAATGCCCCATTACCCTAAATTACTTTAGGCTGTGTCTGCTCATAAACAAGACATTTTTCACCTAACCACAATAAAGTCATCAATCTCAGGTGCTAAGGACTCAGTTATCCCCACTCCCACCAACAGATTCAAATGTTGAAGCCCTATTCCCCATTGTAATGGTATTTAAAGAAGAGGCCTTTGGGAGCTAAGTAGGTTTAGATGATACCATGAAGGTGGGGCCCTCATGATGGGGTTAGTGCCCTTATAAGAAGAGACACCAAAGGGCTGGCTTCCTTTCTCTTTTTCTGCCATGTGAGGGCACAAGCAAGGAAGAGAGTTATCACCAGTGAAAGGAATTGGCTAGCATTTTAATCTTGGACTTCCTAGCCTCCAAACCTATGAGGAGTAAATTCCTGTTGCTTAAGCCATTCAGTCTATGATATTTTGTTATGGCAGCCTGAGCTGACTAATACATCAGGAAATTAACATTGTTGTATTACTACCATCTAATCCTCAGATTCCATTCAAGTTTTATCTGTTGTCCAAATAAATTCCAACTGCTATCCTTTAGAATGTAAGAATTTGTTTCTGAATGATGTGCCTCATTCAGTAATCATGTTTTGTTTTTTTTTTTAAAGATTTTATTTATTTATTTGAGAGAGAGAATGAGCTAGAGAGAGAGAGCATGAGACAGGGGAGGGTCAGAGGGAGAAGCAGACTCCCTGCCGAGCAGGGAGCCCGATGCAGGACTCGATCCTGGGACTCCAGGATCATGACCTGAGCTGAAGGCAGTCGCTTAACCAACTGAGCCACCCAGGCGCCCCACAGTAATCATGTTTTATTAGTCTCCATAAGTTTAGAAAAGTTCTACAGACTTCCCCTTAACTTTCATGACCCTGATATTTTTGATGATTACATTCCAGTTGTTTTCTAGAATGACCTTTAATTTGGATTTGTCTGATGCAAGGACCATAGCTTATATAAATTTGAACCTTAGCATCTTGAACAGTGTCTGGTATATAGCCTATGCTCAGTAAATGCTAGTGAGGAATGAACTAGTGTATGAAAACCTTTACTGGGAAACTGACTCTGAATCACTTGGGTAATGCTAATAGTAAATATTTCAGAACTTTAAAGAGAGAAATGTAAAACATGTCCAAAATAGGAAAACAAACAGACAAACAAAAACAACCCAGCAAGCTCTGATGTCTTCCTCTGTTCTTTAATTTACTCAGTGAGCATGCATACACTGGCTACCTTGTAAATTAATACTAGTTTCCTTAGAGCGGTATTTCTCAAAGCGTGGTCTGTGGACTGTTTCCAGTTTACATGCTGTTTCTGATTCATGATAACATAGTAGAGAAATTGGGAATAAACATTTAGAAAGCTTTTTAGCATTTTGACAAAGTGATTCTATTTCTGCTAAATCTAATAATTCTAAAGCGATATATTGGATATATTTTATTTGCCCTTTTTATTTGATTTATCTAAGAGTTAATTTACATTGTATTTTATTTGTGTATTTATTCATAATGGGCCAGACATTAAAAATGTGGTCATTTGGGGGACGCCTGGGTGGCTCAGTCGGTTAAGCGTCTGCCTTCGGCTCAGGTCATGATCCCAGGGTCCTGGGATCGAGTCCCGCATCGGGCTCCCTGCTCCTTGGGAGCCTGCTTCTCCCTCTGCCTCTGTCTCTCTCTGTCTCTCATGAATAAATAAAAAAAATAAAATCTTTAAAAAAAAAATATGGTCATTTGGGGCACCTGGGCGGCTTAATCAGCTAAGCATATGACTCTTGATTTTGGCTCAGGTCATGACCTCAGGGTCTCAAATGGAGCCCTGTCTCAAGCTCCGTACTCAGGGGGGAGTCTGCTTGAAATGCCCTCCCTCCGCCCCTCCCCCTACTCATGGTGCTCTTGCATTCATGTTCACTCTCTCTCTCTCAAATAAATAAATATTTTTAAAATATGTGGTCATTTACCACAGTTTTTGGTCATTCCCATCAGAATAGAGTGGGGTAAATGTGACCCGGGTTATAATGGGTTTTGACCTGGAACCTGCAGAACGAGTAGGATATTTCTAGTTTTTAGAAAAATGGGCAATTCAGGCAAAATAAAGTGCAAGAGTATGCCTATGTATGTGTAAGTGCGTGTGTGTGCCTGTGTGTATGTGTGCACTTGAGTGCATTTTCATGCATGCTGAATGTGTCTCTAAAGACAGGAGCCTTAAAAGACAGTAACAGCTCCTGATTCCAATACTGGGTGAATAGCAACTCCTCCCACATCTGATTTCATTGCATCATGAGCACTGGTTCCAGTAGCGTTCCCTCGATAGACCATTTTCTTGTTCTCCCTTTCCTTTCTGAACTTATTTTCTCTCTCAGCCACCTGAAACCTAGAATTCCCATTGCTGGCAAAAGACGAATAAGCTCCTCTGACCAAAAAAGTGGCCAGCGCTAATACCACTTCTAGATGACAGAGCCTATGCACAGTTTCCCAAATATTTAAGCAAAGAGAGAGGAGATGTAGACAACAAAGAGGAAAAACAATGAGAGAAAGAATAGCACGAGAATAAAAGATAATGATGGTGGGAGAGAACTGAAAGGATTGCATTAAATTTAATTTACATTGGTAATCTTCAATCTTAGTAACATTCAACTCAGTTTAAAACATATTTATTAAGCAATAGTCATAGACCAGACAGTGGACTCAGGAAATGAAAAGAAGAAGACACAAGAACTTGCCCTACAATGATCACAGTGCTTTGGGTAAGACAAATAAGCAAACATGTTTCCAGTGTAGTGATTGGGACATTCATTGGAATATTTGTAGGTACAGAAGAGAGGTGATAGACCAGCCTCTCAGGTGTCTTGGAGGAGATGGTGCCCATGAAGGGTCTTGATGGAAACTAAACTAAATTTAAAAAGCAGGATAGGGAAGGAACATAGTCTGATACTCAGCATTTAATTCAGTAGCTGGCACATTGTTGGTGCTTAATAAATATTTGTTGAGTGAATGAAAAATTTAATTAATTTGAACTAGCTGACCAACCAGAGATAAACACAACTCTAGGAAGAAGAACTAAGCAAAGTTACAGAAGCATAAAATAGCAGTGCTTAGTAGGGGGAGGGGAAGATCTGCAGTCTTCTGCAGTGGAATAAAAATGATATGACAGAGGGGTGAGGGGTGTGTGTGTGGAGAATGGAGACATTAAGTAGAAGCCAGGTGATGGAGACATTTCTCTGCAATACTAAGGCCCCAGGCTTTAGCTGTGGATAATAGGAACATGACATTGTGAGGCTGTATGATAGTATGATTATAGATGACTAAGTGCAGGGGAGAAGGACAGACACAGTGATACTAACTAGGGGTCCATTTCACTAAGGTTGGCAAGCAAAGACAAAGGCCTAAGAGAGAGCAATAAAGGAAGGGATGGAGCATGGAGGAGGGGCAATGGTGCAGAGATTCAGGAGTACCCTAGAGAAGTAGAATCCGTGGAACTTCTCAGTTAATGGGTACTGGAAGGAGGAGAAGCAATCACAGCACAAAGAGAAAGGATGAAACCTTGGAAAATTCCCCATTCATGACTTGGGTTCCTGGATGGACAGTGATATCCTAAGTTAAGCTAAGGTATATCCGAGGACGAGTAAGTATTTGGGAAGCAGGGAGAGGCCTCAAAAAGAATCCAGTTTTAGACATTAAATTTGAGGTGCCCATTGAGGAAAAGAGAAGGTCAAAACCGGAGAAAAGTACGTATCTACTTTTGTGTGTATTTATGTATGTGTATTACAGTTATACACATACAGCCAGGGATCTATGCATCAGTTCTGTCTGCACAGAATCATATGAAAGCTTTATTTTCTCATTAACTTATTGCTGTCAAATTAACTTATTGCTTGAATCTATCACTTGAGACTCCGGTAATTCATTCCATATTTCAAAATGTACCACAGACAGAGAAAACTGCTGTAGCTGAAACCTGGTTCCAGACTAGTGAAAACATCCTGGGTCTCTACTACCAGAGCGAAGAGGAAAACCAGGCCCATTGCAGGCCTGAACTTGTTTCAGTTTCAGTTACCTGGATTAGCAAGGCAGAAACAACCCGGTGCCTAATTTACCCTTATAATTGCCTTAGTTTTCTGCTTTGCCTGGCTTGTGGGCATATTTTCATGTTCTATTATTAGAAAGGAAAAATTCACTTCCTGTTTGGGTGGTTTCAGACAAAACGTTTAAAATATACTTTACCATTCAGAGAACTAGCATTTTATAAGCCTCTGTGTTTAGAGAGTAATGTAGTGAGAAAAGGGAAAACTTTAACCAGTGTGTACCTCATTGTCCTCATGTGAGAGTTCTGTTACCTCTTAACTCCTTTTCACAACAAACCTCAGGGACTCAGTCTTATCAGCAGTGACCTTCGAGCATCTTCTGATTTAAGATGCCCAAAGAAACCAAGTAGATTCTGGAGCTCTCCATATATTCAAATCACTGTGGTGAAGGTTAGATCTCCAGTCAACTCAAGCACCTTCAGTGAAACTCAAAGTGGATAGTCAGTTGAAAGGGAATACTTCTCCTTCAGGCTCCCAACCACAAACTCAGTTTTTCCATATAGCAGTCCCAAACCAAAGGATTTCAACTAAATGGAGACATTAACAGCACAGCTGTTATTATGTCCGTAAAACTTCAACCATAATACCTACTCGGTAATTTTTTTTCATCTCAGTTAATGGAGAAGCCAGAATGGTAAAGTAGTAGATGAATAAATTATAATTTTCTCCAATTACCCTTTTGGATTATCTTTTATGAAAGAGGTACACAAAATTTATGTGATGCCACCCCATCTCCTCTGCACACGATGAGCACAGATGTTAAGTTTTAGTAGTCAATTTCACTGAACCATCTAAAATATATAGAATCCAGAATGTATGAATGTAAGTGGAGTGTTTTAAAACTCAGAAATATTCAACAGCCCAAACTTATAAAGCATGCAGTTAGTTTCCCATCATTTATTTTCATCTATTTAAGTGTTTATTCATTTGTGGATTTTATCGGTGGGTATTGAGCATATCATATACTGTGTACTAGACTCACAGGCATCTTTAGAATGCAGAGGGTAGGTCGGGGAGGGGCAAGAAAAGCTGGCATGTGCTAGACCACAAGAGCTTTGAATGCAATGCTAATGACTTTGAATTAAGTGCTGAAGATAGTAGAGAGCAAATGAATACATTTAAAAATGGGCATGAATTTACATTTTAGTAAGGTCTCTGGAAGTTCTGGCAACCGTGAAAGCTAAGTAAATTGATCAAGTAGAAAGGGTCAAGAAAGAAGAGCAATCAAAAAAGAAAAAAGTGAGAGAAGGTATAGTTGTGTGAGTTATTCAGGAAATATTTTCGCTATCAAATTGACAAGACTTCACCATTCATGTGTGGAAGGTTAACATAACCTGGAAATCTTAGCTAACTCTCAAGTTTTGCAAGAAAGATTGGGAAATGAAGGTGCCATTAACTGAGTACAAAAAACAGGTTGGGGGAAAGATGAGGTCAATTATGAACATGTTGAGAGGTTGACGTGTTTGGAGTACATTAAGTTAGTTATGTAAGTAGACTATTGAAAACATAAATCTGGCCCTTAAGAGGGAAACCTAGAATAAAGATTAGTGATTTAGGTATAATCAGTATAAAGATGTAAGTACAAGTTAATTCATTGATGTAAATAAAGTAGTTGTGCCGTATATTTATGGCAGGAAGTGAACAGAACTTAAAACCATGGTAAGCTAGCTAGTGGATTACATGAAAGTATAAATGTAGGACTGATGTGACAGAAGTCTCATCCATAAGCTTAAAGTCTTTGAATATTAATGTGGGATGACTTATTTAATAGATGCCTTATATTTTGAAAGACAAGGATCTAAAGTCTAGGAAAAATCTTTCCAAAATAAAAGGAAACACAATCAAATCTTGATATTTGTTCTAGTTCTACAAATTTTATTTTTCAACTGTCCACTTTATATTTTGATTCATAAATTTTCAAACCCTCCTTGTTCAAATATGAGCACAAAAACTTGACCAAAGTTTACTCAGCATTCAGGATCCTACTTTCCCTATCAGATTTTTTTTGTTGTATAATTTTATGGCGCCCAACTCACTTAAAGAAGAACAAACTTCTCGAAGTGTGAAGTTTTCAGTAATCTAAGTCACTTAACCATGGCAATATTTTCCTGCATTAGCTCATCAGAAAGAATGCCAGTAACATAAAAATAAATGGGAGTAAAAATAAATTAAATATTTGATCTTAATAACAACATATTGCTCAACTCCTATTTTGTCTAATGTCACCTTCATGTGAATTAGCATAATCAAGAAAAATGATTTCATTTTCTAACACTGTATAGAAAGGTTAAGTGACCGCAGAAAGAAACATGGTTTTGAGAACGCTTTTTTTACTTTGAGAATTAAATGGGTTTTAGGTGACTATTAAATCATATAATATACATTTTAGGCTAACATTTTAGTCAAGCTATATTCAACTGTTAATTAGACCTACAGATATTAGTGAGATCTCTGTGGGATCAATATTAATAAGATGATGTAAGGTGGAGTGCCATATAGCTGAATCAATTCCATAGTCTTGAAGTTTTGTAGGATTCGTTATTACTCAGATTTTACTATATTTTATCATCATCAAGATAAAATTCAAGTGAATCAATAAACTTTTATCAAAACTAGAGGTAAAACTTAATTACATAATTTGATAATGGATTTTTTCTAATTTATGTTGTCAGACAATTTATATCATTATTTCATTATGTTATCATAATTGTCATTTAAAAATACATATATTGAGCCATGTCCAAGTCATAAACAGATAAAGCCTATCTTTTATAATAGTCATTTGCAGGCATATAAGAAAATGATTTTTTAGAAATTTGCATCACAAATGAAAAACAATATATTATCATTTGAGATAATTTGAAGATAAGTCTTTACTCATGAATACATTAGATGGTTTGATCCTTTATCAACCTAAATCCTCTCGTTCCCTTCCTGCCCAGCCTTCTTCTTTCTTTGGTAGAATATTTCCTTGACCACATAGTCACATATAGCTCTGTGCTGTGTATGGTCAATAAATATCAAGAGAATTTGAAGTGCTTTCAGAGAGAACTTTTTTTTTTTTTTTAACTTTCTAAAGGCGGAGATTAAAAACAAAACAAAAACACTCCCTTCCCTCCCTAGGTTCTGAAGTTATCATAAGTTGTTTGCAGGAGTGTGACTTTTAGGGTTGCGAGAGGACAGGGTAGAGGTGAGGGAAAAGTGGAGTGAGGGGAAAGTGGGGTGAGGCAGAAGTGGGACTGTATGGTTATTTGAATGAATGTTGAGTTATGTCATCCAAGACTGGTATTTTTATGAGTTTTTGATGCAATATATAATTAAAGTAAGTGCTTATTTTAATATTGCTCCAATCTACTTTTAGCAAGAAGCTTGTGTCCAATTTTATGGAATTTATCTTTAATTTAGCATCCAAAAATAAATCACTTCTTAAGTTTAACTGCTAAGATATTTTTCCAGTTTAGAATTTCATGAGCAAAAAAAAAAGTTCATATTTTTAGCATCAATAATCCATTAGAATATAAAATTTTTTGTCATTTTTGGTTTAAAATATGAAATTCATATATTCACAAAAGGAGATGAAAATTTGTAAGAACACTTTTGACAATAAATTGTATTAAGAAAAAAACTGTTTTCTTTGTAGAAACTAGACCTTTCATCTTATAGCCACATGAATCCGATCTTGACTTTTCTGAAGGAAGCATTTTTGAGATGTTTATTTTCTCATTTATCAACTTACATACACATCCTTCTTTTTAGACGCTTTCATTCCATTCAGCTTGATCTAACTCAGTCTTTCTCAGATTCATGGCTAGCTTCTCCTTACTCTTGTGAGGTTTCCGCTGTTTTAACTACAAGATATCCTTCATTTTTTTCCCCGATATTCTTCCCTCTACAACTTGCAAAAATTGGCCTCACCACCTTCTCCAACGTAGCCTCTTTTCATCAGTCTTCCTCCTACTTTCTGTATGCTGTTCCTACCCTGCATGACCCTACTCTTGCCTCAGTGTATTTTCTGGTCAGGACTCCTCTTAAGCATGTCCACACTCTCCTATGCAAACCCCACTATAAGATTAGACATCAAACAGAGCAATTCACTGCACTTTTTTAGTATCTAACTCTCCCTAATATTTTATAAGCTGAATTATTTTTGTATTCCCAGAACCATATTAGATGATGACAGGGATGTTCTAGATGCTCAGTAACTGCTTACTGTATGAATAAATGAATAATCCCCTCATCCAGAAAAAAAATAGTTATTCTCATTTTTATGCTATTTCCTTCAGATACTGTTTAGTTTTTATGAAATATATGTATTTTACCTGCTTTTATCACTGTTTTAATATTAATTCAATAAGTACTTTCTCATGAAATAAAATTTCTTTGTGTGTAAAAGTTTTATAGCAGCTCAATATCTTATTTCACATATGTATCTGACTCCTATTTTATGGAAATACTGATTTGCATTTCAATTTTTCCTCTAGATATATTTCTAGAAATGGAATTACTATAATCCTGTAATGTAGAGCTTTCGATACATTATGCAAAATTTCTTTCCAGAAAGATTGTACCAAATCATATTATCATGAGAAATTTGCAAGACTTCCAAATTCACCTCTCTCTTGCCAATATTGGAAAGTCTTATGATGTTTAATGTTTGCTAATTAGATAAGCATAAAAATTTGCAGTTTGTCATTCTAAATTAGATTTTTTTCATTTATACTAATTAGTGGATAAAGTTTTTAAATGTTTAACACCATTCCTTAAGAGTCTTCTAGCTTCCAGTCTTCCCACTTAACTACCTTTAATCTACTGCTACCACCATGCTACCTATCCCCATAGCACACCCTGACCACACTGCGTGGGGAATATCAACAAGTCCCAGTCATCCACAAAATAAACTCCACATTTATGGTCCAGATGACTATCACCTTTACCGTCCAGTCTCAACTTCCTTTTTCCTCACAAAATTTCTTACCTCTGCTTCACATACCCTATAATTGTGTCAAACTGGTATATTTCATTCCTTTTCCCCATAAAACCCTTCCCCTATTTCTACGAACTAAAATCCTACCTGTGGTTTAACACTTGATAAATATGCCCTAACATTTATCTGAGATCCCTGTCTATTTCATCTTGCATTTTGCTCTCTGTTTCTTGTTCTCAGAATTCAGTTTTGCCTGAAAAGTCCAATACAGGCATTTCAATAGACATTGAGAACATGTCCTATTGCTATAAGATTTAGTTACAAAACAGTAGACCCTTTGTAAACCTCAGGTCAAAACAAAAACAAACACAAACAAGCAAAAATAATAACCTCAGGTCTATCTATCCAGAACTTCTCAGTAATGTTTATCTTATTTGGTTGTTGAGTCTTTAAAAAAGAGCTTTAAGATATATAAATAATATGTATTTGAAGCAGTTAAGATAATTTAAAATAATTTGCACATGGTGATTATGTTCTATGTAAGTATGAGTGTATATTTAAATTTAATTTAAAAATTATGCAAAGTAACTTTGTGTAACTGTCACCAAATGGTAGCTATTAAATTCTATTTATTTTTGTAGCTTTCTTGGGATACGTGTGACTCATTTTTGATAATCTGCCTTCCATTCAGCCAAACACATGTTTCTTCCCAAAGAAAAAATTAAGAACATAATAATCAAGATATGAACTCAGTTTACAAGTTAATTATTGTTAGAAAAATAGACCAGCTGATTTGATAATCAATTCTATTGGCTTGCATTTAAAGCTGTAACTTTAAAAACTAGAAAACAAATCATGAGTTTTTTATTCTGTCTGTTAATATCACCTGTATCATTTGGGTATATATTTATATTTACATTTGCATTTATATGTATATTTATATCTTATTTAGCATAGTATTTACAGCTAGTGATCAGTAAACTGGTAGTCCTTTTAATAATCAGCAGTAGGTCCAGTTATAAAAACCATATATAGGAAATCAATCAGTAATGTTTAAATTGTTTAGGGTTGCCTTTTTTTTAAAAGTAACTCTCTGAAGTAGACTTGCTATTTCTCTAGCCTAGATAGTTTGAATTTCTTTAAGTGTTTATTAATTTATGATAGTGGACTAAATGAAAGTTTAGTTATTGGTTTAGTTGAATTTAGAGTGAAAAATAGTACAGATTCTTAGGTTGTATACTGGGTTACCAGGCTCCACATTTATTAATGACTTTGACTTATCAGATGTAATTACTGATTAACTCTGATATAGAGAATTATTTATTATCCAGCTTAATTCATCAAAATAAATAAAATGTCTTTCTGGCAAAAAAAAAAAAAAAAAAAGGTTTACTTTGCCTTTCTGGTTAGGCACTTTGTTTCCAGAATCTTCAAACACCTCAGTCAAACAAAGTACAATTCCAATAGTCTTCAGACCACACAAATAGTGCAATGTTTAATACTTGATTTAACAAAATAGAGGCATCAACACTCACAATTTTGATTCTTTACATATTGACCAGACTCGTTAAGGCAAAAGATCAAAGACTCTTTTTTAAAAAGAAAACCTCCATGCTAGAAAAATGGGGAAAAGCTGAGTTTGAAATTAAATCCTAAGCTTCATAAGCTGGCTTTTCAACAGTTCAAACCTCAATTTTTTGCTTTAGCTCCCATTTGAAACAAAATGAAATTTGCCAAACCTAAGTGCTATGTGTTGTTAGCTTTTTTGGTTTCTGTATAACAGCATTTCCCTTTTTAATCAGCCTGTCTCTTGCTTTTATTATTTCCTTTGATCTCTGTTCTCTTTTAATTTTCCTCTTTTTCTATGTAATCTGTTTTTTCCATCACCCTTTTCCTTCACCCTCCTCTAAAAGCTCACACTTGAATCTAATGATTAGACCTCATAGCAGTCTAAAACTTTGCATGAAATAAGCATGCGTAGACAAAACTGTGAAAATTTCTCAATACCTTCTTCCCACTTCCACTCTTTTCCTAACTTATGAAGCTCTAATAGATGAAATTTGAGTGAATGTTCGCCATATAAATTCAATCTCTTGTAATTCTCAGTACCAATCTGGAGTGGTGTTTATCTATAACCTTACCTTTGACAAATGTTTTTTATTAGAGTCCTTTCCTATTTCTCACAAAAGTAATAGTTTCCATCTTTAAATTGTGTGTTTCTAGTGCTTTCATCTTATACCACTATGAATTACTTTTGCTTTATTAAGAAAAGAGATATTATGTAGGAAATGGTCTCTGGCGTCATAGAGTATGGAGACGTCTGAGAGCCTGAGTGTACTGGGAAGTCATCTGGCTAGATGGCACCAAGCCACAGTATTTGGGACCACACAACGTACTTCATCAACACTTCAGTTAAACTGGCCATTTTTTAATCCTGTAGCCAAAAACAAATGAAAATACAACCCACCAACAATTTTTTTAATTTTTCACTTTTGGGTTGGTAGTTTTGGCATCCAATACATATGCTTTAATCATAGAAATGCCTTTCTTATAGAGGGATAGAAGATGCCAACTAACTAGAGCACATGAATTTTTAAAAATTCTCAAGTTGAACAGAGCATTCATGCAGATACAGGGGCAAAGACGCTAGAGCTTACTCATCTCAAAGGACAGTGTCTTTTGGCCGATGCCACCATCCTCTCTGCTTTGACACTTTGAAATGGTAACTGAGTTCATAAGACAAAACAAAACGTTGCCCTTCTTAATGTGAGAGAGTATGAAATAGAGCTCACGAAATGAAATTCGTGAATATAATTATGTGCAATATTTTGGGGGAAGAAAACAGACTCATTACTGTACTAAGTCAATGATCTGAGTTTCAGGGACCAGTATATTCAGTTATTAAAGGGATAATGTGGGTGTAGTCAATTCCAGGGAAATGGATACCTTCATATTACTGAACTTGGGTTTTCATTAAAAGGCCACTGAGCTGGATACAGGTTAAGAAAGGGGACTGTGAGGTATTGCATCATTAATTGAGATTGTTTTTCTCAGGGCAGATGAAACAAAGAAGTATTGGTATAACTTCTCCTCTTTTTTAATGTTAACATAGAAATAGCTATTATAGAAAATTAAGAGCAGGAAAAATAGAAATATAATTTTAAATTTAACACTGAAGCAGTTTGAAGAAGCAAAAAGAAAGTGTATTTTAGATTATGGAGTTTTCTTGATTTATTTCTGTTTTCTGTGCCTGTCCTATGCAGTTAAATGGTATAAAAGATGAACGGTAACCATGAATTCTACAAAAAAGCAGACAACACATGTTTTTTGGATTGTTGTTTTTTAGAAACTGCTTTATTTGAATTTGAAGTGAGAAAAATATCATATTTCAGGGAATAGTCCTACAATGCTAAAATGAACACACACATGGAAATAAATTATCAAACTCTTCTCTTTACTTTGCACATATATGTTACTTATAGCAAAAACAAACCACAAAAAAACAACAACAAAAAAACATGCACACTAGTTTCCCCAGACCATCCCATGACTTTGACCTTTCCGTTATATTTCCTACAGACTATCATATTTTTTAATTCCCATCTCTGTGTTTTGAACAATCTCTTAAGTTGCATTTCTTTCCAGAGCACTAGGCATCTCTCTATCATATTAATATTTGAAATATTATTAAACCATCTATTATCAGTATTATCAAAATATTATCAATATTAATATTAGCAATATAAAAACAATATTCATTATGTGCCCCTCTTCACAGATAATATATATATTCAAAAGTGTTAGGGTGGGCAGATTAGATCATTAAGCAAGAAGGAACAGGATAGAGCTGTGTGAATACAAGGAAATAATGAGGTTCAGAGAAATTAGAAATCTTATCTAAGACAGCTTTTCCTGGATCCCTTGTTGCTATTTTGGTTGGTTGGGTTAAGTGACTAGTGATCCTTGCATTTTAAAGTAGTAACTACAAAATAGAATTGTCATAGCTTAATCCCCTCCAGTTCCATCCATGTTGATGCAAATGGTAGGTATTCATCCTTTCTGATGGCTGAGTAATATTCCATTGTATATATGAAACACATCTTCTTTATCCATCCATCTGTTGATGGACATCTCTGCTCCTTCCGCAGTTTGGCTATTGTGGACATTGCTGCTATGAACATTGGGGTGCATGTGCCCCTTCTTTTCACTACATCTGCATCTTTGGGGGACCGAAGGAGAAAGAAGGGAAAACTGAATGGAAAGAAATAAGAGAGGGAGGCAAACCATGAGACTCTGGACTCCGGGAAACAAACTGAGGGTTACAGAAGGGAGGAGGTGGAGGGATGGGGTAACCGGGTGATAGGTATTAAGGAGGGCATGTGTTGTGATGAGCACTGGGTATTATACTCAACTAAAGAATCATTGAACACTACATCAAAAACAAATGGATGTGCTATATGTTGGCTAACTGAACATAATAATAAAAAAATTTTTTAAAAAGAATTGCCATAGCTTTTGACTTTTGAAAGTCACTTCTTTATGTCTGTAATAATTCTACAAGTATTACAATGGGAGCTTACCTCTATAATTATAAGTGGCATTTAAAGGAATGCGTAGAAAAAATAATAAACTGAATTTCTTACAAAAGGACAAAAAACTTTCAAAATGGTTAAATCTATCCAATACTCATTAGTGCAGTTTAACAAAAATCGATCACCTATGAGGTATGTCACTGTTACTGATCACAGAGCTTAAAAAACTTTAATTGCTAGCTTATTTAATCTAGAAGAAGGAAAAGAAGGAAAGAAAATGAAATTCCTTCAGAAATCCAAAAATACTATTTTAATAAAGAATTATTAAAGGGGTATTTATTGCCAAGCTCTCTTATACCATTAATATAGTTGTACTGATTTTTCAGGATCTGGCAAAATAGTATGTAGTATTTGGGGGTTAGTTTCTACATTTTTGACCAGAAATTAAGTACATAGAAATTTATTTATATGTCTTCTCGTGGTTCTGAAATTTCCATATATGTATGTAAATTCATGTTATCATATACAAGAGTTTTACCTTTTAATGTTGGTACCATGTTACACATTCTAACTTTCATAGCAAAAAGAAATTTTGTTATATCTTAAAAACCACTTCCATTACTGAAAAAGCAAGGAGAAAATGCTTTATGAATTCAGAAGTGGGCAAGAATACAGTGCTCTAATTTTTTATTACTTGTGGAAATGCACTACAATTGATCAATAATTTTTAAGTGCTTACAATACGTTAGTATAGTTTTTGTCATAGAAAAAGATACCAAAGTAATTAACATAGTACCTTTTCTCAAATATGTTATGATATAATTATGCAAATGGGTCTAAAACACACAAAAGAATTTTGAATAATACAAGTCATTTTACCAGGAAGTGTTATTAAGGATATCGGAGTTGAAAGGAGATGGACCTCATGATGGTGGCAATAATAAGAGAGTGCTCCTTGGAAACACCAGGATCATAATGTTGAAGACCATGCTGAACTTGTTAGTGAAACAAGGTTAACAAGTAGAAGGCATTTTGTGTGAGGGGAATCTTCCGAATGAGAAAATGCAGTTTCCAGTGGACGTGATCTTTAATGAGACAGTGAGAGGTATTTGGAAGTATTTGTTGGTAAATCACAGTAAATAAATTTAGATGAGGATGATGGAAACAGTTTATGTATGGTGTTTACATCTAGAGAGAAAAGTTTTTGTTTGTTGTGGTTTGACAGGGCAATCCATAATTGATATTTAAGCAGGGTCATAATATGATGTCAGCAGTGTTTAAAACGGTTGAGTCTGGAAGGAGTGTGCAATATATGGGTGACAGTTGAAGGGTGGGAAGAAAGACAAGAGGCAACCCGGTGTCAGAAGTTACTGTAGTGCAGGTGTGGAGTGAGTGATAAGCTTTTAGCTTCAAGTGGTGACAATGAGGAACAGCGTGAGACAAAGAGGACACCTGAGGCATTTAATTTACTATATATCTCCATTTTAATCTTACAACTACCCTCATATGTTTGGTCTGAAGGTTGTTGGTTTAGTTTTGTGAGCAAAATATAGTTTTGTTAATGCATTCCTTATCTCTCTCAGTTAAAGGCATTATTAAAAATCCACATTGTCCTGTCTATACAAAGATAGTATTACATAGTATTACGAATCCACTAAGAGCACGCACTTTGAAGTATTTTCCAATAGTGGCAGTAGAATTTGTTGAACCAGGCATACACCCTATACAGCCAGGATGTTTGAACAACAGCCAGTACTTTTGAGATTGTTGGCAAGGGTTAGTGACCCATTTGATGGCTCGGGACTGAAGACTCTCTATCTATGGAATAAAAGCTAGCAGGTACATAATGGGTACCATCCCCCTATGGTTTCATAAATGCCATCTACTAAGCAGCTGAACCAATCTTTTGTGGAACGTAAGCTAGCTGCCAGAAAGATGGTAAAAAGTTAAACCAACAGAATTTCTTTTTGAGCCAAGAAGGCCTTTTCACTTTTCACTAATTCTATAAATTATCAGAATGCACGCTCCAAATTAAACTAATAGCATATTTGATGAAGCCATGAATTTGATGCTTATATGAATCTTACAAGGGATAAAGGAATATATTTCCCATTTTAAACTAGTAACATATAGTGCTTGTCAATTAGAATGCCATTTTAGAGGTCATTTATAAGATGGAGTTCAGCAAAACAAGCATGAGGATTCTTTCCACAAAATGGGACATTTTCTTTCCTGCCCATTGGAAGCATAAGGTCCATTTTGTAATGAGAGGATAAACACTACAAACTGTTTTGCCATCGTCATTGCTGCTGTTGTTGCTTTGATTTTAGAACAGGACCAAAGAGCCTTAACCATGTACACTAGCTTTTGCTATGCAGACTCTACCCTGACTAAGGGGGTCAATATAAGATGGTTTTGACATATCGGTGTTCTATGTATATATTGTATCAGCAATATATTGTATCAGTTCCATTTGCCCTGGTGCTTCAATAACTGATTTTTTCATATCAATAAATTGACAATTAAGTGATCCAAATAAGCTGTTTTGATTGCTCAAAAGATTGTTTTAAATATGCTTTTCCCCTTGGATATTTGTAGACCTTTAATACCAAGTCTCTGTGTATCTATTCATTTATATTTGATATTTGTACTGCCCCCCTCAAAGAATGTTATTTACATAACATATTTATAGGTTAAAGTGTAGTAACTCACAGCTCATGACCTGTGTATATTGCTACCTATTATTTCTATGTTGTCAATCACGGAAGAGTTATAGAGATGTAAGTAAAATATTGTGTGAATTTTATTTACTGAAGTGAGTATTTTTTAGGGCTCTTTGAACCCTGTGGTTGCAACTTCTATTTTGGACATTAGTGACCCATGTTTGAAAATCTCCAGGAATTTGCTTGGGTAGATGCAGACCTTTCATTTTTAAAGGGAGAGGATAACATTTCATTTTCGAAGCTGTACTTGTCTGAATTAGGGCTTTGGTAGGATCCTGACAGGTAGCCTAGTTGTCCTTGGCCCTAAAATGCCTAAAACACTTAGGGGGAAAAGTAGATTTCAATTATATAGTTTACTGTTTGGGGCCAATTTATCTAATTTTATTTTGCAGATATAGTGAGATACAGTGATAATTAAAACGTCAATGTGGCAATTACCTACTTAGAGAAGAGACAAGACTTCCTTGTTTATGATGAAGAAAAATTGTAAATAGTTTCAATGGTAACATGAAGATGGCAAAAGGGAAATTGTGCCAGAATCATGGAGCAGAAAGGCATCGCAAGCTTCTTATGATACCAAAAATAGCAAATGATGAAAAAAATGTATGACAATATTTAATAAGTGTTTTGATATTTTTGATGACTACTTCAGGAAATGAACACTATTGAGTAGACAAGTATAAAGCTACTTAAGATATTAAATCAAAATGCAAAGACCAAGAATTGATTGCACCAGATTGCACCATACTCAAAGAAAAAAAAAATGAAGTAGCTATTTTAGATAAAGCCTTAAAGTAGATCTATTTTTAAAAATTGTAACTATGCTGAATTAATACAAGTCAAGTTGGGGTAGATTCAAACCAGGGACTTAAAATTCTTACTCTAAAATACATGAGCATGAAGTTTATCTAAAAATTGCTTAGATAAATAATTTATTTCCGTGAGAAAAGTTCATATAAATAAAAAAAGTCAGTGTGAGAAACTATACTTAAACAGGCAGGTTGGAACTTCTTGTATCATAATTCAGTTTTCATTTGGAGAGTGCCAGAAAAAAAGAATCTTATATGTTTCTTGAGCTCTAAAAGGCACAAGTATTTCTTTGTCTTACCAACAGAGAACAAAATAGGAAAAAGGAACTTCTGGGAGTACATGGAGTTTTTGCCTGTGATTAACCACTTAAAATGCAGCGCGGATGTTCCAAGTAGCTTAATCATCATGAAGCTAGCAGTTAGGATTTTTCATTTGTTTGTTAAGATAGTTTAATAATATAATTAATAATAAAATTTATTTGCTAATCACAGGTTGTGTATTCTCAGGACACAATCGGTAATCATTTTTAATTGGGAAAAATATTTTGCTAGGTTTATTTGGGTTTACTGCTTTTTTTTTTCCAAGAGATTATATAGGCCATCATAAAAAGAATTTTTCCCATCAGTCCAGTATAGTAGGAAGAAAGAAAGCAGAGAAGAGAAATAAAAGACGGGGAGTGAGTGAGTGAACCAAGGAGGATGAAGACCTTTGCAAAAGATTAGGGAACTGCTTGGTACAGAAGAGAAATGGGTAGTAAGGGCTAAGAGAACTGCCAAAACCATTTTGTTGGTGTAGCCATAGAATACTGGGTATCCACAGGAGAGCCTCTAGGTGCCACTGGACGTTTGTGCCCATTTATGTGCATGTGTGAGTGTGTGTGGAATGGGGGGATGAAGGGAAGGGAGGCATTGGTATATTTTTTTATTCTGGGTCAATATTCTATTTGGATACAGTTACCACAATTGTTAAGATTTCTGAAGAAAAGGAAAAGACAATGATTTTTTTTTTTACTTTGCAAATAGATTTCATACAACACATCTGAGTTTATCCTACATACATTTTGATACAGTTTGTCAACCCATAGTCCTCAAGAAGTGGAATCAGCAGTTGATAATAACTGTGCATCTGTGCAACCACAGTTGCTCAGTTGGTTGAATCATGGAGCTAATGAGGCCGAAGCCTGGGTTTGATGCCCATGGGGGCTGGTGAGGTTTGCTCTCTTCCTGAGTTACAGACTACAGTTCAAACTCAGGCCAACTATCTCATCGTTGCATGCCACTGACCATAAGGAAATTGGACAAGAGAAAGTAACTCCAACAGCATGCCTGGAAAAAGTCCCCAACTACACACTGTTATCTGCTTGCTAATGATTGATCAGTAATATTCATGTATGAAGAGAAGCGTCAGTTATGTACTCAGTACTGCTAAAAAGGATTCGCAGGAAATTTTCTGTGGCCTAAGTGACACATTAAGGAATAAACAATACTAAGAATTATGTAAAGAGAGCATATGGAAGATAGACTAATTCATAACCGCAAATTGAATCTACTTCAAATTGCAAGTGAAGCAAAATTCCACATGTTGATTTTTCTTCAATGGCTAAGTGTCTTAATTTAAAATATCTGATAAAAACATACCCTACAGGCTGGCCTCCCTTGAGTTCTGAACCAACCATGAAAAAAAAGACAAAGGATGGGAAAGAAGAGGTAGACAGAAGGTCAAAATATCACATTTATCATAGATAAAGACTAGATTAGAGGATGTAGCTTAGCTCTGCAGGTGAATCAGAACTTACCCATCTCTTCAGCCTAGAAAAAACAGGTCTCCCCTGTGGGACAGGCCCCATTTTATTGCCTGATAGCTCTTTTGGTAGGAGGGTCGCCTCCCAAGAAAATAGGGCAGCAAGGGGGATTGATTTATACATGGACTGTTTTTCTTGCAGACCTGTCAATAAGATTGGGTCACTGTGAAGACTGACTAATAGAAGGAGAGAGGCTGGATTGTTCCATATGAAGAGAACATCAGGCATGAAAAAGAATTCCTGCCACCCCCAATATCACCTACACAAAATCTTTTCAACTGAATAAATGGCCAGTGTAAGATGAACAAGGGAGAAAATGCCAGAAACTACAACGTACACTATGTGTACATTATTAACGTTGTAGTAGATAAATACTCTTAAACTTTTAGAGACACAGTGCAGCTCTGTAGTGTGATGGTCCTTCCTCTGGTCTCCCAAATTTCTGAGGGTGGATGATGTCTGCCACATTGTGACCATAAACATGGTCATAAAGAAATGCTTGGATAGGAAATATCTACATACCATGATGGAAAAGTCATATGCAAGGCAAATATTTTGGTGAAATAATTCATTTTACTGGTTTATTATCACTAGTGAAAACCACAATATAACTTTAATGAAATACCCCCATGAAAATGTATCTTTTCAGTGTATGCCATGTTCGCTCTTGAGAATTCACAATTCAACGATGCATTTTAGCTCTTGAATGTTTGGCTTTATCACAGTGTTTCCCATACTTTTAATAAGGAATGCCATTGTAGCTGGTGTTTGGTAAATTTAAGATTCAGAAATACTCATCAAAATCACAGTATAACCAAATTTTTTGTAGTAAAACTTTATACTGTCTAGTTTATTACTGACAGAGAATTTATTCTCAAATTTTGTCTGTTAAAAAAAAAAAACAAATGCACAGCATACCGTAAGTATGGAAAAGAACATTTTTTCATGTTGTAGAATAATAAAAGCTGTTTTGCATTTATACTCTATTGCAATCTATAGAGAAAGATGCTAGGAATATGTTCATATTGCTGCAACTGTTATTTCGAGCATGAGTGACTATACATATATACACACTAATGATTTTTGTAAAGCTGACTCTACATTTGTTAATTTTTTTCAGAATATTCCTTTGGTCAGTAAAGACATTCACTTAAAACTTTGACATAAAACAGTAATTTTTTTTCCCCCAAGGAGAAAAACCACCTTAGAAACAACTTGGTTATACAAGTGAGAACAACTCAATATTCACTGGTTTGACAAATCTTTCAATCATCTCTTTTGTGCCTACACTCCTCAAAGCACCGGGGATAGAGCAGTCAACAAAACAGACAAATATCTCTGCCCTCATGGAGTTACATTCTAATGGGAGAAGCTCATCCCTCCTCAGCTTCTCAAATATTTTTAAGTAAATCTCCTTCAAATTTAAATAAATAAAAATATTTGTCATTATAGGATGAAAAGCCCTCAGGAGGGTTTCTAAACCAAGTAAGTAACAAAGAGGTAGGATCTGGGTTGGTTAAACACATTTGTGTACTCTTCTTCAGAGAGGCAAAGGATGATAAGATTATACCAGTACAGTTTACATATTTTAGAACCTGCAGAAAGTTCTCCTGGTGAAAACAAGCTATTAAATATTACTCTTTTGATCCTTCTTGGAATATTTTTTGCTTCTGTTCTCTTCCCTATCTCGAGGAAACTTGTAGTAATCAATGTGTCTTAGCCACTTTTCTTATCTAATTCATCTGCATTGTATTACTGAATATAAATGAATTTACAGTCATTAAAACAACAGCCTAGGTAGTGATGCCGAATTTCATGATTCAAACTCCAACTCCTTTGCGTGTCATAATTTTATTTTTAATACACATAACATTTTGCCCAAATATGAGTCTTCATGATAACTATCAGGTATGAACCTACACTTTCTGTCTAAATCAAGACTTTTTCAACTATCCTGATTTAATATAGATTAGAACAGAAAATACGTTATTCCCCTAGTAAAGAAAAAATTTGGTAATAAACCCAGATTGATGATTCTCCATCACTATTCTAAATTGTAATTACTCTTTAGATGTATGCAATGCAGTCTAATAGGATAATTATGTGTTTTCTTATGGAGTTTCTGGATTTCTGACTTGCCTTAAGTGAACCTGTATTACATGTTAATGAATATTTTAAAAAATGAAACATCAGACAACATATTTTAAATAAATAAAATTTTATTTAATTATGATAAAATAGATGTTTTGTTTGAAAATCTCTAAGAATCCTACCGGTTATTTGTGGTTTGCAAGAAAGTTTAACCTGAGTTTACATATAAATATTGGTTAGATTTAGGTTTCAATCTCGTTTCCATTTAAGAATGATACATGGAGTTTTGTAAAATCTAAGATTCACAGACATTTAAGTTAGTACAATCTCTTTAATCATGCATGTGGTCCTATTCTTATAATTTGATCTTTGGAGAAGTTGTTAACAAAAATAACTTAACTATATTTGAAAGGAATAAAATTTAATTACAAAGATTCAAGATTATATAGGAAAATCTATAAGAAAAATGCTTTTTACAGAAGTAGGCCTTTTGTTGATGAAAATAATCACCAAATACATCTTTTGATATGTTTATGTTGATAACACTGGACGAGAGTATAATTCAACTTGAATTCCTAACTGAATGCTTTTTCAGCAGTTATCTCAAAACAGAACTCTGAACGTTCCTCACATTCCTCATGTTCTTCTCTGCATAAAGCAAACAGTCCAGATAATCAGAATTCACCAAACCCAAAATTATTTACTTTTACTTTTTAAAAAAAGATTTATTTATTTATTTGAGAGAGAGAGAGAGCACAAGTGGGGGGGTGGGAGGCAGAGGGAAAGAATCTCAAACAGACTCCCCCGCCCCTGAATGTAGAGCCCCACGCAGAGCTCAATCTCAGGACTCTGAGATCATGACCTGAGCTGAAACCATCTGACACAACTGACTAAGCCACCCAGATGCCCCTACTTTTACTTATTTTCAGTGAATTTTATTCTTCCTCCTCCAAAAAAACAAAAACAAAAACATCCCAACATATAGTAGTCTAAACAATACTAAAAAATATTTAACACAATTGTACAGAAGAAATAATGTCATATTCTATGCCTCCGCCTATTCTCATTACCCCACAGGTGGTGGGGGAAGGAGGGGAGGAAAGAGAGGGAGAGAGACAGAGAGAGAGAGAAACAGAAAGGAAAAAATACAACAAGCTAAAAGATTTACTTTTTTAAAAAAACAGCATGCCTAATGAAAGAAAATTAGCCCTTGGATAGGAATCAGATGGCCTGGGTTGCTGGGATTTCTATCCTGGATATATTACTTTAAGCAGATACGTTAATCACTCTGACCTTCAGTTCACTGATTTGTAGGTGAGAGTAATAATACCTGCTCTGCTTAACTTTTAAGATGTGATAACTATCAAATGATAGTTGTAAAATATAGCATCAAATAAATGTACAATCACGGTTGTACCATTGATGTTCGTAAGAAATATTGCTGGGAAATACTGCTAGATAGATTTTTGTTATTTTTTTTAGTTGGGCATGAAGTTCAGAGGCTTAAAAAATGATATAGTAGCTAACTATTTAATGCTTACTATGTACTAGACATGTTCTAACTCTTTTAGGTTAATTAATTTACTTAATTCTTTCAATAACCAAATAGGGTAATTATTATCTTTATTCCTATTGCAAAGGAGGGGAAAGTCAGCATACACTGATTAAATGACTTACCCAGGGTCACAACGCAAAAAGGACATCCGAATATCTGGTCAAGCCTGTGTCAGCAGGGCAATGTCGTCTATAGCATCCAGCTACACCATTTTTCTGCCTCTGTTGAAACCTAGGTAAATGAGAGGGACATGTGGGTATGCTCATGGTGGTGAGTCTTCCTTCTGTAGCAACTCCCCAGTCTTTAAAAAGCACTTCCTTGGGGTGCCTGGGTAGTGCAGTCGGTTGAGCTTCCAACTCTTGATTTCGGCTCAGGTCGTGATCGCGGGGTTGTGAGCTTGAGCTTCTCATCGGGCTCCGCGATAAGCGTGGAGTCTGCTTGAGTTTCCCTCTCTCTCTCTCTCACCCTCTGCCCCTCCCACTCATTCTCTCTCTCTCTCTCTAAAAGAAATAAATAAATCTTTAAAAAAATAAAAATAAAAAGCACTTCCTTGACTTAAGTTGATACTTATTTCCCTATTACTAGCAAGCATGAATACCTGCAACTGTAGAAAGAAAAATACTTCCGCAGTTCACTACTCCTATTGAAGAAAGGAATTTCACTGTAATTTGGACAAATGATAGTGAAGGGAGTAGGAAGGGTCAAGTATAAAATAAGTTTTTAAATATAGTGATAGAACTGTATAAATATGTTCTTAGATGCTTATTATGTATATGGGGAAAAACAGTTTTGTAGTATAACCTAAGCAATAAATCTTTTGAAATAAAACATATTGACCATGTTTGATCAACATATGTAGGAAATTTTTGTATATACACATGCACATGTTAACATTTCAGAAGCTCAGACTGAATAGTTAAGTAGATCTATTCTCCACACCCTGGAAATTTATCTTTCAGGAGCCACCATTATCAAAATCAAATATGTGCAGTTAAACACAGTGATCATTGATGCATTGTTTGTGAATAAAGCAAGTGAAATTAAATAGTCAACTCTGACCCCAATTCTGACTATGCTAAGAGCTGTTTTCTAAAACAGATTTTATTTTAAGTTTTAGATTATTATTTTAACCAAAGTATGTATTTAGTATATGTAAATACTACTTTTAAGTTTTGTGGATCTAGTTTCTTTTCTTTCTTATGTTGAAATGAAAATAACAAATAATAAGATGTTCCTTTTCTTTAAAATTAAAAGCGTCATAAGGAATACTTTTAATTATTTAACTGTAAGTAAGTAACACTACACACACATACATATTCTTCTCTTTTCATACCATTTTCCATTTTCAAATAATAAGAAAACACATTTGGACAAGCAATGCATGCAGTTTGTTTGTTAGAAATCAACGTCAAAATTATTTTGAAAACAGTCAAGGGCTTCAGGTCTACCTTGTGTCATACTTGAACTATCTAATCAAACAAAATATGCAATAATGATTTTATTCATGTATATGCATTGCATCTGAACTCTTTTTTTTTCTATCTTTGGCCTGAAGTTTGGTATTGATTCGCTAGAACAGATATTACACCAAATACTTACTTTTTTTGGTGCTTTCTCAATGCCATCATGCTATCAGACAACCTTTGCAGCGCACATCCCATCAATTATATGATTTTTTTGTAATGCTTAAAGCACAGAGTGAATTTTGAAATCTGTCACAGAATTATTCTTACTTTCCAGATTTTAACTTAGCTATCAATGTCTAGGTCCACATAAAGCTCGTCTAGTTTTTGTTTTCACCCCCTCACCCAACCTTCTCTTTACACCCGTTCTCAATCACATTCCACGTTTAAAGGTATCTATGTCTCAACGGTCATAACTTGCTGGAGGGAAAACATGTGGCCTTATATTAAAGAACTTTTTATGAGGTGCCTGGGTGGCTCAGTCAGTTGAGCATCTGACTCTGATTTCCACTCATGTCATGATCTCGGGGTGCTGGGATCAAGCAGGGAGTCTGCTTGAGAATCCTCTCTCTTCCTCTCCCTCTGCCCCTCCCCCCACTCTCTCTCTCTCTCAAATAAATAAATAAATCTTTAAAAATAAGAACTTTTTGGCATGTTTTATCATTTCCACAAGATTTTAAGCTTTCTGAAGATATGGGCCTATTTGTTGCATAGCACCTTACACATATGCTGTACTCATTATTTATTAGCTATTAAAGGAATGATGGCAACCTTGACACGACTATAATGTCCTGGTTATGTTTTATTTCTGAGCCACAGCAGATTAAATTCAGTAAATAAGGAGTTGGCATAGACCCTTACAGGAAAAGATTGACATCCTGACAAAGAAAAAAAAATAAATGAAGTTATTGAAACCCAAATTATAAAATATATATAATACAAATGTAATACAGTATAAAACATAAATATATAAAAACCATGTAGCTTATAGATAAATAACCACAGTCTATTTTTGAAAACTCGTATTGACTTTATACTATGCACAATACTTGATGCTATGGCAAGTTAAGGAAACACATTCTTTTTTTAGATTTTTTAAGAGCAGGTTTCGGTTCCAGGCAACATGGAGAGGAAGATATGGAGATTTCCCACATACCACCTGCCCACCCACATATGCACAGCTCCCTCATTATCAACATCCCCCACCAGAGCGGTGCATTTGTTACAGTTGATGAACCTACACTGATACATCATTATCCCCCAAAGTCCATGAGGTTTACATTAGGATTCACTCTTGATGTTGTACTTTCTCTGGGTTTGGACAAATATATAATGACATCTACCACTGTTACAATATAGTGAGTAGTTTCACTGTGCTGCGCCTGATCATCCTGTCCTTCCCTCTGACCTGCTGCTGTAAACATATCTGTGTAGGTTTTTGTGTGGACGTATGTTTTTAACTCCTTTGAGTGAATACCAAGGAGCATGGTTGCTGGATCATATGGTAAGAGTATGTTCAGTTTTGTAAGAAAAAATGTCTTCCAGAGTGGCTGTCCCATTTTGCTTCCCTCCAGCAATGAACGAGAGTTCCTGTTGCTCCACATCCTTGGCAGCACTTGGTGTTATCAGCGTTTCAAATTTTGGCCCTCCTAATAAGGGTATAAGTGGTGTGTCATTGTTGTTTTAATTTGCATTTCTCTGATAACATGATGTGGCTCTTTACCATCTGTACCTCTTCTTTGTAAGGTATCTGTTAAGGTCTTTGGCCTGTTGTTTAATTGGGCTGTTTGTTTTCTTACTGTTGAATTTTAGAGTTTTTCATATATCTTGGATAACACACAAACACATACACACACACACACACACACACATATATATATGTATATATATATATAATCCTGTCAGGTAAGTCTTTTGCAAATATTTTCTCCCAGTATGTGGCTTGTCTTTTCATTTCCTTGATGTACCTTCCTTTTTTGTGAAAACCTACCTTGCTCCATTATAGAACTGGGACACTATGTTCAACCAAAACTTAATAACCAAAGCTCATACTAACAACACCTAGAAAACTAAATCTACCTATAAAACAAAAATTATGACAATATGTTCTGTTTGGTAAGTCAAAATATACAATGTTTTCTAGAAATATATATATATATTTGTGTTTTGTTAATGGATTAAAGTTTCAATTTTGAAAAGTAATATGTGGAATATTCCATTCTCTCATAATGTCATATAAAATCCATAGTTCTGTAATATCTTTCTTCTAGCTCAAGAATTGGGGAACAACAGAAAAAAGATCTGATTAAAGTGGGTTCAGTTCATGTACAAATCACTTCCATTCTATTTCTTTTTAGTTACACGTAGTGTTTTGGGAAATAAAAATGGTCTTAATTTATGAAGGTAATATGAATAAAATTATCCTTGCATTACTCACAAAATGAAGGTTGTTGATAAACAAAAAAACAGTCTTGTCACTCATATTAACATCATAATAGAAAAAAGATTGCTTGCAAAATATGAACAGTAAGTTCTTTCTGGAGCCCCTGACATGATTCCAAATGTAAGCATCCCATGGAATTTTCATTTGGTTCTCCTGGAGAGATGTAAAAACCTATTGTACTCAGACCACCAATATGGGAATAATCTGGAGAATTCCCATTATGGATCTGGAATAAATTTGACGCAATTAGCTACAGATGGCAGCATATGAATAATCCATGTTTTGCTAATTCTGCCCACTCTTGGTTTCAGCCACACCCCTTTTAAGGAGTATCTATCATCACACGTACAGAAGATATGCAGACCTGAAGAATAGCACTACATCAGCACAACCACAAGTTAGTGGGGAGGTGGAGGGCAATTTTATCTGAAATCAAAATTATTTTAAAGTATCAGTAATAGGCAGTACATGTGTGAGGGTAAAGTCAGGTCATATGTGACTTCAAAAGTAGAATGTGCTATCTGTAATTGAGAACAGACACTGGAAAAAGGTCTGGAGAGATGTGGTGAATAGAAAACTGAGGTGCAGAGACACTTGTACATTGTAGAATAAAGCGCCTCTACCCTCCTGGGATGGCATTAATTAATAATTACTCTGTTTTTGATTCACCAAGCATCCTTACATTATACTGGGCATATTCACTTGACTGCAGAGAAACAGTCCTGTCAAATAATCCAGTGGCCAAAAGGGAATAATGAAGTCATGCCCTTCCCAGCAGTACTCCCAATATTGCCTCAGATCTGGGATTGGATCTTGACTGGACACCATTGGCTTACACTCTGCTTGTTTCCAAAAGCTTTACCACTTACTTCTGGAGATGCAATTGGTGAAGTTATATGAACATTTAATATCAAGTCAAGGAAGCCCCAGTGGTGCCTCCTATTAAGTAGAAACTTGGCTTTATGACTTTGTTGATTAACTCTAATAAAAACTTCCATTTTGCTAAATAGAAGTTCTTATAGCTCTTCCTTCCCATGAAACCTTAGTTGATATATAAGGCATAGCTACTAAGTGCTCAAGGAAGATGCCAGACTTATAAGACTGCTTAGTATGTGAGCCTCACTTGTATGTAAGCCAGGAAATAAAATATCATACATACTTAAGATAAATGCTCTTCTTCCTTTTTTAATTTTATTTATTTATTTATTTATTTATTTATTTATTTATTTATTTATTTATTTATTTAGGGGAGGGAGAGAGAGAGAGCAAGCTTGAGCAGGGGAGGGGCAGAGAGAAAGGGAGAGAGAGAATCCTAAGCAGACTCTGAGCTGAGTGTAGAGCCTGATGCAGGGCTCCATCTCAGGACTATGAGATTATGACCTGAGCCGAAATCAAGAGCCAGATGCTCAACTGACTGAGCCACCCAGGGGGCCCCTAAGATAAATGCTCTTCTTAAGATTAATAACATAACCAACAGTTTTACCAGTCTGTAACATTTTTTTTAAGATCGCATTTATTTATTTGAGAGAGTGTGTGTGAGAGAAAGAGCACAAGCAGGGGGCAGGAGCAGAGGGAGAGGGAGAAGCAGACTCCCCGCTAAGCAGGGAGCCTGATGTGGGATTTTATGCCAGGACCCTGGGATCATGACCTGAGCCAAAGGCAGACATTTAACCAACTGAGCCACCCAGGCACCCCAGTTTGTAACATTTTTAACTACCCAAATTTATTAATTTAAACTTGATGTTATTTACCTTTTCAATCTCTTAATATGTTACTAGAACCTATTAAAAGACCCAAGAAAGTAGAGCATTTATAATGTACACTTTGAATTTGGGGGCTTGATTTTTTTTCTTAATCTTATATGAATTTATTTCAGGCCCTCCCTTCAGGAGACAATCTTGGTACCCCAAATTTGTAAATTAGCCAAAGCATAAAAGAATCTGCTAATTACTTGTAGGCCAAATTTCTAGATCTGAGGAGGCCCAGAAGTAATTAACAGCAAAAAAGGCATTTTAAGATTACTTAGGTAATACGCAATATGAAAATTGCACATTATTCAGGTTCTCTATTTTGGAAAAATAAAAACTGAAATGTATAATTCCATAGTTACTGCAAAAGTAATGGTTAAAACCCCAAGCCACTTAAAACACCAGTGTTACGGGCGCCTGGGTGGCTCAGTTGGTTAAGCGACTGCCTTCGGCTCAGGTCATGATCCTGGAGTCCCGGGATCGAGTCCCGCATCGGGCTCCCTGCTCGGCAGGGGGTCTGCTTCTCCCTCTGACCCTCTTCCCTCTCGTGCTCTCTGTCTCTCATTCTCTCCCTCTCAAATAAATAAATAAAATCTTAAAAAAATAAAAAATAAAAACCACATTATTTTCCCCAATGTGTGATGGGTAGTGTTTTACCAGCAAAGATAACTATACATGTATGATCTTCTTCATGCTCATAAAAGTTAGAGAAATTAATCTTAGAGTTAGCAACTGAATCACATAAATTGCTTAGCACCAGACCTATAATTTGAGAATGCTCAATAGATATTAATATTTCTCTATTCATATCTATCTATTAAAGGGTTTTAACATGATTTTTAAGTATATGTATCTATTAACTCATATCAGTATGATCATACCTCATTTTACTTTATGGATAGTATTTTAAGAAATTGTGTTTATTTAAAACCTCTCATTCCAATTGAAATGTTTTCATCAGCTCCCATTTGATAAAAAAGATAATGAATGGTCCTGAGTTCTTAATGTGCCTTGGTTTTTAGTTGATCATAAGGGTAAAAATAATAATCAATTTAATTTTCTTTAGTAATTATTTGAAGTTAGTTAATTCTAAAAAAGGCTTTGTTCTTTGTTTATTCATTCTAATTCTCTAAAGAAATTCTAGGTAATATTGTCTAAGGACTCCAAAATGTTATTCATTTATATGATTTAATAACTGCATTCTATAGTATCCTTAAGAATAATTTGTGGGAAAAAAATCTTATTTTTTTATGAAAATAATAATTCCATTAGAAGCCTACCCCTTCACCCACATGGCCTCAATGAAGTATTTTGACTACAAGAATATACAAGTTATTGTATACTACACTTCCTCCCATGTAGGCTTTGCTTTTAAATTTCACTTTGTGCTTGATGTGGTTTTATCTTCTTCTGACTTGTTTAATTTTGTTAAAAGATAAACTGAGGCATATTAAAAATTTTAATCATTTATTTGGGCAAAAATTGTTTCAAATCAGACAGCACCAAACCAAAAGCGGTAGAAGCTCTCAAAAGTGCTCCACCAATAGGAACTAGGGGAAAGACTTATGGAGAAGACACAGAAGCAAAGCAAGAAATTATTTGATTGGCCGTTGCTTAAGCAGTTGCCTTATTTGGAAAAGCCTTGTGTCTGCTTATGAGTGGTCGTCCTTGGGTGCCTTGAGGCATTACAAGCTTAGGTTTGGGCTTGCTTATAAAGGCTACTAAGACATTAAGCCACCTCAGTTTAATGGCTTCCTTGTTTAATTAATTTAACAATTTCAATCTGTTTTTTATTGTCATGCACTCCTTTTCTTTTCTGCTTTTTAATGCCATCTCTCCTTACCACCCCACTCCCAACCACCACTGTGCAAGTAACACCTGCAACTATAACTTTTATTGAGAAACAACTGGCATACATCTCTCTTTAAGCTGAAGGCATCTTGCATGATGGTTTGATTTACATATATTGTACAATGGTTACCACAATTGGTTCAGCTAATATCTATCTTCTTATAGAGGTTCAATAAAAAGAAAAGAAAGATAAAAGCGGAAAAGAGTTTCTTCTTGCGATGAGAACTCTTAGGATTTTCTCTAGGAACAACTTTCCTATCCATCCTACAGCACCACCCTAACTGCCTTTTTATGTATCTTTTTTTTTTTTCCAACTTGTGGTCCAAATAAGTTCGAGTCTTTCTAGTAGTTTGCTCATGCAATGTCCTCTTTTAAAGATTCTCAGGGCATGTATCATTAAAGAGGCACAGTTTAAGGCAGCATTATTTCTCACTAAAATTATGAAGAAATTTAAACAAAAGGTGATGTTTATTCAATTCCCTACTCTGTGCGATGCTCCGCGTTTTAACAATAAAACTCGTGTTTTTATCCTTTCATACCATGAACAAGGAAAACATAGATGGAAATACAGCGTTGGGGGGAATTCCTAAATGGGAGCAGTTAGCAGCTTTTGAAATGTAGAAGATGTTCTAGAAGAAAAGAAAAAGGAAATGAAACTGAATCCTGAGACAATAGATGAGTCCAAAAAAGTGATTTGGCTGGGAGGTCAGCAAACTTTAGCCCCTGGGCTAAATCCAGGACCTGTTTTTGTAGTCTATTTGCTAAGAATGATTTTTATATTTACATATATTTGGAAAAGCAAGCAAACTTATTTGTATGTGAAAACTGATGAATTACAGTTTTGTTGTCCAGAAATAAAGTGTATTGGAACACTACCATATTCTTTCATTTCATGCATTGTCTGTGACTACTTTCATACTCCAATAGCAGAGTCCAGCAATTGCAACAAAGAGCCTATGACACACAGCACCGAAAACATTTCTTATCTAACCCTCTACAGAAAAGTCTGCTGACCCCTGATTTAGAACATTTCCCCAAGCTAATTTTTCCTAGCTGATCACATCATTATGCATTGACTGGCACTCTGGGATTTCAAGTCTAAATAAACCAATAATCAGCTAGTACATTCAGATTTTTTCCAGGAGAGTTTTCTTGACAATCACACAAGAACAGTGCACACAGCCAGTAAAAACAGATGCCTTGGTGTATCTTTAAAAGAAAAAAATTTAAACTGTTTATTATTTTGAAATAACTCACATGCAGTTGTAAGACATAAAACAGAGAGATACCATGTATTATTTACTGGGTTTTCTCCAGTGGTAACATCTTGAAAAATATAGTACAGTATCACAACTTAGATACTGACATGAATACACTCAAGATCCAAAATATTTCCATCACTGTAAGGATTCCTCATGTTGCCCTTCTACAGTCATACCCACTTCCATCCTACTCCCACCCCTGCCTTAACAACCCTTAAACACTAACCTGTTTTTCATTTCTATAATTTTATCATTTCAAGAATTTAGAAATGTAGTTATATAGAATATAAACTTTGGGGTTCCAGCATAATATGGGGTCACTCAGCATAATTCTCTTGAACTCATCCAGGTTTCTGGGTGTATCAATACTTGGTTCTTCTTTATTGCTGAGTAGTATCACAACCTATGGATGTATCATAGTTTGTTTGACTACTCATCCGTTGAAGGACATCTGGGCTGTTTCCAGTTTGGAGCTATTACGAAAAGAGTTGCTGTAAATATTCATGTACAGGTTTTTACATGAATATAAATTTTCATTTCTTTGGGATAAATGCCCAAGAACCAAATTGCTGGGTCATATAGTAAGCATATGTTTAGTTTTTTTTTCTTTTTGGGGGGGAGGGGTGTGGGGGAGGCGAGGAGGAGAGGGAGAGGGAGGGCGAGAATCTTAAGCAGGCTCCACCAAATGTGGAGCCTGACACGGGGCTCCATCTCACAACCCGGAGATCAGGACCTGAGCCAAAATCAGGAGTCGGACGCTTAACCAACTGAGCCACCCAGGAGCCCCAGCTTATGTTTAGTTTTTAAAAGAAAATGACAGACTCTTTTCCAGAGTCACTGTACCATTTTACATTCTCATCATCAATAACATGAGTGATCCAATATCCTCACCAATGTTTGGGGGTGTCACTATTTTGCTTTGTTTTGTTTTAGGTCTTCTAATAGGGGTGTAGTGATATCACATGGTTTTAATCTGCATTTTCCTAATGGTTGATGATATTCAACATCTTTTAATGTGTTTATTTGCCATCTGTATATCCTCTTGGATGAAATGTCTCTTCTTATCTTTTGCCCATTTTCCATTTGGATTGTTTGTTGTTGTTTTTTTTACTGTTGAATTGTGAGAGTTCTTTATATTATCTAGATATTTGTCCTTTGTCAGGTATGTGGTTTGAAGATATTTTCTTCCAATCTGCAACTTGTCTTTTTATCCTTTTAATGGATTTTTTTTTTAATGGAGCAAAAGTTTTTAATTTTGACAAAAAACAATTTATCAGTTTTTATGGATTGTGATTTTGGTGTCAGTTCTAGGAACATTCTACCTAGCCCCAGATCCCAAAGATTTTGTTTGAGGTTATTAGCTAGAAGTTTTATACTTTTATGTTTACAGTTAAGTCTGTAATCCACTCTGAGTTAATTTTTGTATAGGTTGTATAAATTTTGTACAGCTATAAGTCAAAGTCCTCTCTCTCTCTTTTTGTGCCTGTGGATGATCAATCACTCCAGTACCATTTGTTGAAAAGACTACCTTTCCTCCATTGAATTGGTTTTGCATCTTTGTCAAAAATCAATTGGACATATATCTGTGGGTCTATTTCTAGCTTCCCTGTTCTGTTTCATTGATTGACATGGTTATTTCACTGCCAGTACCTCAGTCTTGATTACAATCAAACAATAATCTATTGTTATATTTGTTATTAATAACATACTATTATATAGATAGATAATATTATACTTAATATTAGTATATTAAATAATGTACTATTATATAATACATCTTGAAATTAGACAATTCCTCCCAATATATTTTTTCCAAAATTGTTTAGCTATTCTAGTTCCTTCCTTTGCATTTCAAGTATTCTAAAGTTTAGAATAATTTTACCTATCTCTACCAAAAATTTTCCTTAATTTTGATGGGCATTGCATTAAACCTTTATATCCATTTGAGAAGAATTGACATCTTTACTATATTGAGACTTGCAGTCCATGAACATGATATGTCTTTCCAGATATCTTAGGTTTCTTTCATCAGCATTTTATAGTTTTCACCATACAAGTTCTATACATTTTTTTAGACCTATACCTAAGTGTTTAAATTTTGAGTGATTTTAATTAATATTGTGTTTATATATCTTATGTTTTATTTCCTTTTTGCCTTATTACACCAGCTAGAATAGAACTCAAAGCATTAAATCAAATAGATGGTAAAAGTGAAGACCCTTGCCTTATTGCTGATCTTATGCATTTAGTTTTTCACCATTAAGTGAATGCTAACTATAGTGTTTTTTTTTTTTTTTTTAAAGAAGATCTTTGTCAAATTGAGGATGTTTCCCTCTATTCCTAGTTGTCAGAGTTTTCAATCATGAATGGGTGCTGAATTTTTCTTCATCTATCAGTATCATCATGTGATAATTCTTCTTTAGCCTATTTATGGTAGATTATATTGATTGATTTCAGAATATTGAACCAGACTTGCATCAGTGGAATAACCTTCAACTGGCCATGGTATATAATTTTTTTTATATATTGCTGAATTCTATTTGCTAGTACAATATTAAAGAATTTTTTTTTAAAGATTTTATTTATTTATTTGACACAGAGAGAGACACAGCGAGAGAGGAAACACAAGCAGGGGGAGTGGGAGAGGGAGAAGCAGGCTTCCCTCGGAGCAGGGAGCCTGACGTGGGGCTCGATCCCAGGACCCTGGGATCGTGACCTGAGCAGAAGGCAGACGCTTAACGACTGAGCCACCCAGGCGCCCCCAATATTAAAGATTTTAAATCGATGTTTGTGAGGGATATTGGTCTATGTATTTCTCTTTTTCCCTGTGTTTGTCTGTGTTTAGTATCAGGATAATATTCATCTCATAAAATAAATTGGAAATTGTCCCCTCCTGTATTTTCTAAAAAAAAAATTGTGTAGAGTATGTGTGTGTTAAGTCTTCTTTAAATATTTGTTAGAATTATACAACAAAACCATCTAGGCTTGGAGTTTTGTTTTTGAGAGTTTTTAAATTACAAATTCAATTTCCTTAATAGTTACACGGTTATTCAAATAATCTAATTCATATTTGGTGGGTTAGGGTAATTTGTAATATTGAAGAATTGGTCCACTCCATCTAAGTTGTCTAAGTTCTATGTTTAGTGCTTGTAATTTTCCATTATTGTCTTTAGATGTCTGTAGTGATATGCTTGTTTCATTCATGATTGGCAATTTGTGTCTTTTCTCTTTTTTATTTGTCAGTCATGCTGGAGGCTTGACAAGAAGTTTATTTATCTTTTCCAAGAACAAACTCTTAGCTTCATTGATTTTCTCTACTGCTTTTCTGTTTTTCAATTTCATTTATTTGTGCTATTATTATTATTATTATTTTGCCTTAGGTTGATTTTACTCTTCTTTTTCTTGGTTCTTGAGATTGGAGTTTGGATTATTGGTTTGAGACTTTTGTCTTTTCTAATGTATGCAATTAGTACTATCAGTTTCCCTCTGAGTACTGCTGTAGTTGTGTCCCAGCAATTTTGCTATGTTCTATTTTCATTTTTCATTCACTCCAGTGTATTTTTTTCCCTTGATTTCCTCTTTGACTTACGGTTATCTAGAAGTGTGTTAACTAACTTCCAATGTTTAGAGATTCTCCCATTATCTTTCTCTTATTGGTTTCTGGTTTGATTCCATTTTGGCCAGAAAACACACTCTGTAGGATTTCAGATTTGTTGATAATTGCTTTATAGACCAGGATATGGCCTATCTTGGAATATATTTGTGGGCATATAAAGAATGTGTATTCTTTAATTGTTGGGTGTATGTTCTAAAAATATCAATTAGATCCTGTTTGTTGATAATATTAAGTTCTATATGCTTGCTAATTTTCTATCAGTTGTTCTAGGTATGCTGAAGTTTACAACTATAATCATGGATTTGTCTATTTTTTTCTATTTTACCAGTTGTTATTCCACACATTTTGTAGCTCTTTCGTGTATACACATTCAGAGTTGTTATGTTTTCTTGTTGGATATTCCTTTTTATCATTATATGATGTTTATTTCTGTCTCTGGTAATTTTTTTGCTTTGAAGATCTTTTATTTGATATTAATGTTGCTATTCCTGCTTTATTTGATTAATGTTTGCATAAGACATAGATATAATGTGTATGTACTACATGTAATACATATATCTGTATACAAATACATATTTTATATATATGTTGTTTCCATGCTTTTACTTTAAATCTGTGTATATCATTGTATTTGAATTGAGTTCCTTTTGGACAGTATATAATTAAGCCACATTTTTTTTAAATCCACTGAGCATATCTCTGCCATTTAATTGGTATATTCAGACAATTTACATTCAATTTTATTTATTTATTTATTTATTTATTTATTTATTTTGAGAGAGAGAAAGAGTGGGGGGATGGGCAGAGGGAGAGAGAGAATCTTAAGCAGGCTCCATGCCCAGCTCGGAGCCCCACATGGGGCCCAATTTCATGACCCTGAGATCATGACCTGAGCTGAAATCAAGAGTCAGAGGCTTAACCGACTGAGCCATCCAGGTGCCCCTCAATTTAATTATTGATACGTATGGCTTACACCTCCCATTTGATTCTTTGTTTTTTTTCTCTTTGTTTTTCATATCACCTGCCTGCCTGTGTGTTATTTAAACACCTTTTAGAATTTTTAGAATTTTGACTTCCTAGTATTTTTCTTAAAATGTGTATTTCTTTGTGTAGTTTTTTAGAGGTTGTTTTATGTATTAGCTTTTATATACATAACATCACAGTGTTACTGGTGTCTTCATTTTACTTGTTCAAGTGAAGTACAGGGACTTTACCTCCCTTCTTGTACTTTTACCCATACCCATTTATAATTGTCTTAAGTATTTCCTCTACATACATTTAGAACCACATCAGACATTGTTTATTTTTTGTTTCTGCCATCAAACATAATTTGGAAAACATCAGAGAAGGAAAGTCTATTATTTTTACTCATATTTTTGTTACTGAATTCTTTATTCCTTTCTAAAGGTCCAAGATTCGTCTTTTATCATCTCCTTTCTGTTTAGACAACTTCCTTAACTATTCTTTCAAGGTGGGTCTACTGTTGAAGAATTATATTATTTTTCCTTCATCTGATAATGACGATTTCCACTTCATTCCTAAAGGATATTTTCCATGGACATAGGATTCTGGATTGACAGTTCTTTTCTCTCAGCCATTAAAAATTGTACCCCTTACTTCTGGGCTCCATGGTTTCTGATGAGAAATTTACTTATCAGAATTGTTTTTCCTCTAAAGGAAGATTATGTTTTTCTCTTGCTGCTTTCAAGTTTTTTTCTTTGTCTTTAGTTTTCAGAAGTTTGACTATGATGTGTTTTGGGATGGATGTCTTTTTTTTTTTCTTGCTTGTGGTTTGCCCAGCCTCTTTGAATCTGCATCCTTTTACTAAATTTGGGGAATTTGGGGCCATTATTTTTTTTAGCATGTTTTATGCCTTGCCCTCTTTCTCTTCTCTTTCTGGGATTCCAATGGCACAAATGTTTTCTTTTATTATAGTTCCACAGTTGCCTGAGTCTCTGTTCACTTTTTTTTTTAAGTATATTTTCTCTCTGTGGTTCAGATTAGACCATTTTTATTGTTCTCTCTCCTCATTCACTGGTTCTTTCCTTTGCCTCCCACATTTTTTAAATTTATCATAGTTATCATATTTTTCAGTTCTAAAATTTCTATCTGGTTATTCTAGAAAGCTTCTATTTCTTTGATAAGACATTTGTTTGTTTCAACCATGTTTCATAATTTCTCATTGAAGCATTTTCATGATGGCTGCTTTAAAATCTTTGTGAGGTAATTCTAATATCTCTGTTGTCTTGGTGTTCACAAGTATTGGTGTCTCTTTACATTCAGTTTGAGATGTTTCTGCTTCTTTGTATGAGAAATGATTTTCAGTTGAAAGAAACCTGGACATTTTGGGTATTATGAGACTCTGGATATTATTTTTATTTTTTTTTTAAGATTTTATTTATTTGACAGAGAGAGATACAGCGAGAGAGGGAACACAGCAGGGGGAGTGGGAGCGGGAGAAGCAGGCTTCCCGCTGAGCAGGGAGCCCAATGCGGGGCTCGATCCCAGGACCCTAGGATCACGACCTGAGCCAAAGGCAGACACTTAACGACTGAGCCACCCAGGCGCCCCGAGACTCTGGATATTATTAAACCTTCTATTTTAGCTGGCTTGCTCTGACACTACTCCAGCAGAGAAAGGGGGCACACCTTGTCATTGCCAGCCATAGCACTGACACCTGAGTGGGTGTTCCTGCTGGGTGGGGTGAGAGTTCCTATTCCCCAGTAGGCCTCCACTGATACTTTCCTGGCTAGGAGGGATGTCAGTGGTTTGTTACTGCCCCCATCATGGCCTCTCCTGGCACCTTACAGGTGAGGGAATTCTAGAGCTGGACAGTTTCTAATGTCCTGACCCTCCACTAGGCCTCCTCTGTCCAACACAACCTTAGTAGGGAGGGAGAATGGTGCTTCATTATTGTTGGGCTTGGGTGGAAGTCCAGGATCCCAATGTAGTCTCCACTGACATTATTACATTGGGTTAGGGTAGGCACCTTGTTATCCCTTGACAAGGACAAAAGTCCCAATTTCCTATTTAGACTTCCTTACACCACTCTGGGGTTGGGGAGAGGAAGTTGGGATGCTTTGTTCTAGCCTACCAAGGGTCTGTAGGAGCTCCCCATTGGGCCTAGGTACGGGGGTGGCTGTTTGTGTGGTGTCTGACCAGAGCAAAGTAGTATTGCCCCAGTGCTTTCTGTCTTCCTAGGCTGCTGCTTTCTTTGTCCTTTGGCTGCAAAGAACAGGCTTTTGTTGAGGCTTCTCTGGTCTGCACCAATTGGTGTCTCTGGGTTGCTGGCTTCTTCTGCTCCAAGTTTTGGATAGATGAGTCAAAAATAAAATCCAGGGAACTCACCACAACGTTGTTCCTTGGGTCCCGAGGTCCCTGGCTGTTCTGTCCTCTTCTCTCCATCATTCAGAGTGTCCTGATGTTTGTTTTATGTATGATGTCCAGGGTTTTTAGTTTTACCTGGCAGGAGGATTAGGAAAAACTGTCCCGTTTCTTTTTTGTCCTTTTTTCTTTTGTTATTCTTTAATTGGCAGGGCAGCATACAATTTTTGCCCTGGTTTCTATAGGGAACTTAAACAGAATTAGGAAAAAGCAACTAATAAATTTTCCATTAAAAAGAGACAATTTGAGACAAAGAACCCATGTCTATCTGTAATTTATTTTTCGATACCCGTTTCACTTCTACTTTCCAATTTGTACCAGCTTGTTTCTCGATTACTTTATCACCAATAAATGCTCCTTTAGCATTTTATGGCAACACTTACCTTTAGAAGTAAGCTTTTGCCACTTGCAAGTTCTCATTGACTGACTCCTGCAGGGGGGCACGTTCACTTGATTCATTGCTGTTCCCCTGTGCCTGTCACAAGGCCAACCCCCATAAGAGTACTTAATAAATATCTGCTGAATAAGAGAATGAGAGCTGAAAATTTACATTTCTCATTCTCCGAGAGCTTACCTCCTTTTTTCTTGCTGTGCCGAAGCATGGGACACATGTGTCTGCCACCTGTGCTTGAGTCCCACCAGGCACCCAAAGCATGTGCTGAGGGCATTAGCAAAATTTGCCCAGAATTCTGCAATCTCGAATAAAGCAATTTAATTTCAGCACATGTGTCAGTTTTTGCTTTCTGGCTTAGAGTTGTTTGTATTTTGAATTACAAGTGGGGAGGACCCCAGAATAGTTCCCGTGTATGTGTGTGCACACGTGCACATTCACTCCTATCACTTCTAAAGAAAGTGACCCAAAGAATGTGGCACCAGAAAGACCACAGACTATTTTTAGGATCTGTTTCCTAGATCCCGGAATTTTTTTTGAGGGGGGGGGGAATGATGAATTTTTAAGCAAATCATGGTTTGATGATCTTTTTATTTATTTATTTTTAAAGATTTTATTTATTTACTTGAGAGAGAGAGAATGAGAGAGAGAGAGAGCACATGAGAGGGGGGAGGGTCAGAGGGAGAAGCAGACTCCCTGCTGAGCAGGGAGCCGGATGCAGGACTCGATCCCAGGACTCCAGGATCATGACCTGAGCCGAAGGCAGTTGCTTAACCAACTGAGCCACCCAGGTGCCCCTTGATGGTCTTTTTAAATCTTTGTCCTGTAATGTGCGATGTGTGGGCATCCATAAATGGAGGAGGGGGAATGTTAGTCCATCGTTTTGTAAAGCCCTGAATTTATTTTAATTTTTTTGCAAGCATAACTGTACTTCAGATAAAGATCTCCCGTCATTGCACCGTTTTTAAATGCAGGTAATAGAACATGATTCTTCTTAGTACTCCCAAGTGTGTTTGGTTTAAATACTAATCTTAATACTTGCTTCTCGCTTGGCTTTAGAGTCTGCTTAAAGTAATAGTGAAAGATTGAATTCACTATACTTTTGTTAGAAAATCTGGAAATGTTCGTCCATGGACACTTTCGTCGCCTGCTAAAATGGAAATTCACTGGGAAGGGGGTGAGCATTTCATTTTATTGCCTAAGAGGTGTCGATAACATGCCCTAAATCTTTCCAAGGTATCTTTCATGCCAAACAGGCAAACTAGCTAGCGAAGGAACAGAAAGACCACTTCTTACATGAGTCATTCTCAGCAAACTTGCACAGCAGCTGTGCTAGGTACTGATGAGGATTACCACAGAACCCAGTTGCAAGATTTTATGTGGTCGAGGAGACAACTGCCTCTCCCAGGGGACTGCTTCGAAGGGGGTTGCAGCAATAATGCATCCCTACTGTTGCGGGTGGATTTTGTGGCCACGGAGTATAAAATCAGTGCCAGATAAAATCAGAAAGTAATAGAAAGTGAGAAGAATCTCACGGATTTTAAACCTTAATGTGAGAGACTACAACAAATGTCCTGAGCTTGTTGCATTTACTAGTTAGGAAAAGGAGAGAGAGGAAGGGATGCGTTTAACTCCGAAAACTTGCAGGGCTTCGGTCTTTTCATTTGAGAACCGTTTGGGTGTGTTGTGAAATCAAGTTGCAGAGTAGGCATGTTCAGACCTTTTTTTGCTACAGTTAGTAGGAAAGATCCCCCCCCCCCACCTTAAATAAAAGAAGCCAGAGTTTTCTGTGCAAACTGAAACAGGCGTTGCAAGAATCAGATTCACTTTGGACGAGTCTTCACATTCCAAGTCATCATTGCATTAGGCAGCACAATTCCATCTCTGGTTGATGGGCAGAAAAAGTGGGCAGCTTGCCAGGTAGACGTTTCCATGACTCCCAGCCCCCAAAGGTGATGCGTTTTTCAGCTAATTCAATGAAGAGTGGGCTGAACTTTGGGTCTAAACGAGACAATAGCTGCCTTCGCAGTATCAGCAGAATGGTTGATGGGAATGCACTCTACATTTGGCAGAGAATCATGTGACCTTACGACTGAGATTTTGTGATGGTGCCAACGGAGACTTGGAAAGCAGCAACCGTCCTGACTTTTTTCTTCTTTTCTAGCATGGCTCAGAAAATGGTGGATCTTAATACTTGACTTTAGCCAGACTCAGCAAGCGACTGAGCTTTGAAGCACAACTTCGCCTTTATTCTGGGTTTTTGGCAGGCCACCAGGAGGCTGTCCCTTTCACGCCTGATAAATTCTGCTGCTTATCTCTAAATAGGAAAAAAAAAAAAAAAAAGAAAAATATAAACAGAATATTGAGGCATAACAAGTGAATCCTAAAATTGTATGTGCTTTTTGTTTTTTGGCTTTTCTTACTGCTGATTTTTTTAAATGTTAATACCCTTTCTGCTTGCTGAAGAATCCAAGTACTTTTTTTTTTTTTTTTTGGTTTATAATGAACAGGCATTTGAACAGGGCAAACAGGACGGCCGCAGCAGTGAGCATGAGATCATTGCAGCCGTGTAGCAAGCTGGCACCCTGCCTTCTCACCCTTTTGGTTCAGGAGACAAACGTGTGCAATCCTCATTTCTAAAGTCAGCTCAGCCTGGAAGGATTCCTGGTCTCTCCCACCTTCTACCATTCTGCTGCCAGGGACAGCAAGGATTGGTGCAGTTTCTGCGCAGTGCTTTGTGCCTGGAATACGGAGAAGGAAGAAAAAGAAGACAAGCACCCTGGTCCTTTTTTCCAAGAAATAACAGGAGCCCCGAAGAAAAAAAAAAAATCTTGAGTTTGTCCTACTCCATGCAACAGTGCTGAAAAATATGAGACGCTCCTGCTCAAAAACAAAAACAAAAACAAACAAACAAAAATCCAAACCAAAACAAACCAAAAAAAAAGCAAACATTGGCTTGTATACCTACAGAGACATCGGGCTTTGTAAAGCAGCTTTGTAAGGCAACATAACCAAATGAGCCTTCCTTATTTTTATTATTTCAAAAATATGGCATAATTAGCAATATATTGCACTTGGTGAAATCGCACCTTTCATATCAGGTATAACTTTTTTTGTTGTTTCTTTTTAAGCCTACTCTTAGATAAAAGGGGATCCTTGAACTTTCAATGTACTCTTATTTAGCTCATCACCCACTTTACTCTTATTAACTTTTTCCTTTTGCTCTCTTGCTCTAATCCTGATTAGAATAGAAACTTACGTAAAAATAGAAAAATGTGTATGGAAAAGATGGTACATGTTTTTATTTTGGTTATACATCGAAGTTGGGAAAGACATTAATATGTTATCTGTGCTTTTCGTGTACAGTATTAGTTTTTGCTATCTAAGAAAAGTGAGCGTTTAGTCCTAGTTGTTTAAAGAAACTAAATCTTTTATTTGCTGTGACTCATAATTTGAAATGTGAAGGAAGAAACTTTTTGAACTTCTAAAAAAGGGTCATATTAGAAGATATATTAAGAAATAAAATTAGTTTGGGGGAAGTTGTATTTAAATTATTTACCAGGATTTCAGTATAACCGAAGTAGGGATGAAAAGATCATGCTCTCAGTTGCTAAGTAGAAAAGAAGCTTGTTCCACAATAATACTCTCTTTTAAAATATATTTTAAAAGAAGCGTTTGTCTTAGGGCGGTTGCAGAGAGCGTTGGAAATACCCATTAAGTATTTTAGTGGAAAAAGTACATACAAACTTGTTTTAAGTTTAAAGCAATGATTGGTTCAGCAGATAAATGCATTGCATTCTAATTATTTTGTCTATTTGTAGGAGTAAATTGTTAAGCAATTTAAGCATTTTGTAACAAAACCCAGTTTTGCCTGGTTCAGTGGGAAAGGATTAGCAGATGTATTCCACCTATTTTAATGTTGATTAAAACTCTTTCTAAACATGTTTAAAAATTGTTAAAAAAGAGAAAGTACTTCTTAAAAATAGAGCATATATAAATGAAGACTATAATTTGCATATTAAGAATTGATGCTATAATATTCTCCATGAAAAGAATAAACTTGGAGCAAACTGTTGTGCTTTTAAAATCATATTTTATCATATTGAAAATATGTAGGGTAAACAAAGAGAAAATATTATAGAACTGATGAATTCTACCTCCTTTTTTAGTTATTCTATGAAGAATTATGGGAAATTACAATTACCCTATATACTGATAACATTCAAATAAAACGTTTTATTAAGTTTATCGGTTATTGTTCACTAATTATTTAAAAAAATAGCTCTTGTTCCTTTATGCTGCCTCAGCTAATGGAACATCAACTTTCACAGCCTTAATTAACATTTATAAACCTGTTTTCATGTTTCAAGATCCTTTAGTTGAAAAACATTATTTTAAATGTTATTTTTAGGAGCCATTAATCTCTACACTCTTAATTATCTTATTAAGCTCCATGCCAAATCCAAATCTCTTTTCAGCTTTCACTAGTTCATTGTGCAAAACCTAGTCGCTTCTTTACAGCTATGCCTCCTTTCACTTTCAAAACTGTTACTGTGAAAACAACACCAACCAAAATGAACGCGTAAATGCAAACTATGAAACCACATTATATGTCATATGAGTAGCCTTGGGTGGGGCTCTAGGAGTCTTCCAAGCCTTTAAAAAAAATACTTTAAAAGGTTTTGCCCATTTTGATATTGTGTTTTCTTCTCGATCATCTACCTTCATTCCCACCATCCAGCCAGATGATCCTCCTAGACAAGCAGTTGTCTGATATTTCTCCTTTTGTGGTTGTTTTAGGGAAAAACTTAAAATGGATATGAGAAGTGAAGAAAGTGATCATAGGAGAAAATCATCTCAGGTAAAAACAAAAAGCAAAAGAACAATTAATATTTAATATTTTTAAAGAAGAAACACAAAACAATGTTGACTATATTTAGTTTTAAGAATTTGTTTCATAGTCTTTATGGATCTAGCTGTTGGAATTTTCATTGATGGCTTGAGAATTTATACTATTACCTACCATTGTGACAAATTTTTGTCTGAGTTTATGATCTATGTGCAGTTTGAGTCTCTTGGAATTATGTATCTATATATCCATTCATATATCTATATATCCATTCATGTAATGGTTGAATAGAAAGTAATTTAGAAAAAGAAAATATATATTTTTTTCATTTGTCATACCAGGTAAAAGGAAGTGAAATCTGGAGAGAGGGAATAAAGTTGTGCTTTTTTAAAAAAATGACCTAATAAGAGAATGAAACCAAAATATACATTCTTATAGTTATGATAAAACCCAAAACAAATGTTGCTTTTTATTTCACATCTAAGTTTATGAATACATGTTAAGATATTTTTACTATAATTGAATGCAATTATGACTGTTGATTTTTTACTATAGTTTTTAACAAGAATGGGAATAATTAGAAAATAAATAATGGTAAAAAAATTATGTAGACCAAATTATCTACATAAAGTCTATAGAACACATTTTATTTTATTTCAAAACATGCAAAAACACTAAGTAATTTTTAAGTAGTATTACTATTTTTCACAATGAAGATATAATTTAGAAATGCTAAATATTGTGGATATGAGTGAAATGATTAATGATTGTACAACTTACAGTTTTGTTGCTGTTGAGCTTAAAATCTTAAAAAATATGTATGTGGCTGGCTTTATGTTTATTCTTTGTGTGTTTGCTTATTGTCTAGTGGCTTAAATTTTTTTAATAACAATTGATTTTTGCCCAACCTGTTGACCAGGTAAGAGTTGTAACTAGCTATATATTATGTTTTAAGAATATCTTTTTTTAAAAAAAATAAACTTGAAGATATTGTGTTTAAGAGGCAAGTTATATCCTCTTTTATGCAGTAGATCTGGAGTATAGATTATAGTAGTAGTAGCACTGCTAATAGTAATAATGCTGTTAATATTAATTTTAGTTTTCTGATAACAATTTATCCAAATATTGTTAATTTCAGTATTATTCCAACTATAGACACATATGTATACATTCAAGACTTTTTAGTGACTTCCTGTGTTCTCTGCCTAGTCAACAAGATCTTACTTGTTTTATGAGAAAGTTATAATGTTACCCATTCCTTGAAATCACTAACGGAGGTTTTATAAAAGAGTTAAAACAAGCGCAGTCTGACTCTTACACAATTAGCTTAATAGTTAATTTGGTCTTAATTATAGGCTGGTAATACTACATTCATGCTTCACAATTACATAATTCATACATGCATGTATGGATCCTTTTTTTTCTTTTAAAACTCGTTATTAATTAGAATAGTCCAAATCCAAAATATTCACTATTACTAGAGTAATCTGCGAAAAATATTTCAATATACTATTCTTTAAATTCTCATGTATATAAACCTGTATTTTAGTGTAGAATATTTATGAAGGCCTTTAACTGGGAATATGTATACTAAGAGCATTTTAGCATTAAAAATATTTATAGTAAAGGATCAATATTAATATTTTCATCTAATTTCATCAAATATTTGCAATAAATTCTGCATTAATAGGGAGCCCAAGTGAGATGTTGCCCATTGGCATAAACCCGTAGATCCGATCTTGTGGTGAAATGGACTACACAAGCTCGCTTCTATGGGTCTGTGTCAGTGTGGTAATCTAACAAAATGCTGTAGACAAATGCTGTTAAATCATATTTCAGTCAAACTCCTGTTAAACTTTAGTTGATTACTTGGGAAGTATTTATATTTCCTTTTGTTACCCTCATCGGTCTTTAGAGACAAGCTTCAAGTGTCTACCACTAGGAAGAGTTTACAGCACAGCCATTCAAGTTGGAATCCAAATACAGTAAATTACTTAAGAAACTTGAATTTTTTATAGCCAGGTTCGAAACAAGGGCTGAATGGATCCTGTTCAGAAACTTAAGTTCACATTACAGTGGTTAGTACACCTCATCAACTTCAAGAAGAAAATTAAAGGCTATAATTAGATTTATGTACTACTATTGAGCTGATTTATCTTGAATAATGGAGTTGAATGCTATTGGCTTTTAATATTTTTAATTGCTAGTAGAACTATATGCCAGGAGAGATGTCAGAGGACATTTTGTATGACCTGTGCTAGAAACCCAAGAGGTTAGGATAGTCCTAGTAGACACATATTAAGTCTGTTGGTGAAATGTTAGAATATTATATCTACATCCTTGCCAAGCCCTTAGGTGTATGGCCGCCATATTTGGAGGAGCTGTCTGAAGATATGATAAGGAGTTTGAAGCAACATTGGAAGCTGTGTGCATCCGGGTTGAGGTAGTAGGTTGTATGGTTTCGAGTTACACCCTGGGAGTTAACTGTACAACCTTCTAGCTTTCCTTGGAGTACACTTGAGCCATCGAGGAATTCTTCACCACTTTTACCTGACTGAGCCAATTTCTGTGCAAGAAGGTAATGTGTCATGAGTATTTTGGATAATCAATTCGAACCTTTCTTACATTAAAATGATCCTTTCATCCCTAAATACTAGATTATTCCATTTGCATCTACCTGTAAACACTGGCAAGTTGGTATTTCTAATAGGTTGTTACTCTATGAGCAAACATTTTTAAGAACTGGTGAGTAGTGACTTAAACCGCATTGATATTTCAACTTTTCAGTCACAGATTCACAAAATTTGGCTCTTAATTTTGCAAACTGATCATTGATCTTTTTTCTATTTTTATTGGCTACTTAGACACTATAGTAAAAAAAAAAAAAGTCTTCTAGTGTCAATGACTTAATAGCACATTATCTGAGTCTTTCTTATGACACATCACTTTCTCCCTTATGTTATGGTTATCTATGTGCTTGTTTATTTTTTTGCCAGTATATACTAGACTGTAAGCCCCTTGAGGGCGAAGCCCATGCCTTATCTTTCATTGTATCCCCTGTAGTGCTTTACACATAAGATCTAATATTTATTGGATGAATGAATGGAGTATAAGATCTCACCCTGTGATGAGTTTCTGTTGAATATTTGAATGAATTACAACAGCAGTCACAAATTTGCGTATTGTTTGTTGGTCCTAAAATTTGCCTAAATTTAATTCCCACACTGCTCTACATCAGTAATATACCTGTTTTTTCACTGTGTTGAGTGTGCCCATTCATCCTAGACATACAGTTTAAAACTTAGGATTGCTTTTTCTCTAGAATAAAAAGAATACAGCAAACTCATTTTTATTAATAAGTTCATTATAGTTTACAACCCTAAATTTAGATTATGTGTATTTCTTTTGAATTTTTAAATCCTTTCATTTCTAGACGAATGGTTTTTCTTTCAACATCACTTTTATAAATCAGCTTTTGGTATTTTTGCATACTTCCCTTGTCTTCTACCCTTTATTTTTGTTCAGCCACGTGTGGAATAAACCAGAAACAACTAAACCAGAAACATGTCAAGAAATTAATAATAAATATGTGACGTGTACTTGAGGATTGAATCACATTTTTGTTTGAAGGGAAGTTACCTACAATATTCTGTCTGTACAAAGCAAATAGGTCTCTTTGGAGAACATTAACTTACCACCAAATTTAGCGGCATCAAATGGTATAGTTTATATAAAGAGGCTAGTTTATATCGATCATCTTTCAGGCACAGAATTAAATAGTTATAGATATTGGGACTTTAAACTCTAAGTATGCAACTTTGAATACATAGAAAAGATTTTTAGATATAAATATGTTAAGAACTTTAAGATCCAGACAGTGTGGTGGTGAGCTTCCTATAGAACACTCTGGCCTCCAGAATATCTCAGAATCTAGAATTCACCAACAATGGTGAAGAAGGAACTTTTGAATCACCCACGAGAAGAACACAGGAGCATTAGAAAGCTGAATACCAATGATTTCAATCAAAATTATTTGATTCGTAGGCAGAGGTTGAAGACTAGTAGTCTCTAAGAAAGAAAGGCCTTTTCAAGGACTAATCAAGAGATGATGAACAAGAGGCAGGAGACATAGACAAAAGAGTAAGAGACAGAGAAAATGAGAAGTTGAGAAGGAAAGTACTCCTAGCAAAGAGAAACAATGTTGTGTGTACTGGTAACAGTTCTACACAAAGGTGGAAGAAACAAACAACTGAGGGGTAAACAATTATATATTTGTAAATAGTTTAGTCTTTGAGAGCCTTGTAGTCCCTTTCGTGTGTGTGTGTGTGTGTGTGTATTCTAATACTCTTGTGTACAGATTTGGAGACCAAGTCGGTGTCATGGATGGGCCAAGTAGAATACTATTGTCAAGAAATGCCTGTTTCCATTCGGTGCAATAGAGTTAAGTCTATCACAGAAATCAACTGTAAGGTGCAGTTTAAGGATAAGCTTATGAAAATACTATGACAAGTGCATAGAATCGTGGTCTCTTATCTACCCTAGCAAAAGGGATCTGGTATTACAGAAGAATAGCTGAAAAATTACAAAGATGTAGCTATGATGAAAAGTGTTAGTCATGTGAAGTCATAATAATTCTGAAAGGCAGAGGATATAATTAGCATCAATGCAGAAAATAAAAACTCCTCTGTAGGCTGAGAATACTACATGGGAGGTTCTTTCACTAGTAGTTAATTATAAATTTGCTCTTCTAGCTATGGGGGTTTTTTAACTTACTATATTCTTATGAAAAAAATGGCAGATGACAAATACACAAATTGATAGGATTATCTTAAAGAAACCGAGATTCAGGACCACTGCTGGTGTCAATATCTAGAAATAAACCATGGGGAAATAATGTACATTTAGAGAGTTAGCATTCAGTGAGGGAGCAACTATGCAGATTGAATAATTCCTTTAAGAATTTAAGTGGTCAAGGGGCACATGGGTGGCTCAGTCATTAAGCGTCTGCCTTCATCTCAGGTCATGGTCCCAGGGTGATGGGATGGAACCCCACACTGGGCTCCCTGCTCAGCGGGAAGCCTGCTTCTCCCTCCCCCACTCCCCTTGTTTGTGTTCCTTCTCTCGCTGTGTCTCTCCCTGTCAAATAAATAAATAAAATCTTAAAAAAAAAAAAAAAAAGAATTTAAGTGGTCAAATTTTACTATACAGCAAGGTTTCCACATTTGGTAACAAAACAAATATGAAAATTCAGGAAACAATTAACTATCAGTGAATTATACATTATTTTACCAATATCTCTTTTGATATTTTGAGACTTGCATATGTATCTGTGTTCATATTAGCTGATTTCCTTTAAATATTTTGTGGAATGAGGCAAGAAGGAGTTAGAAGCACAGAAGCGGGGAGGGAGAAAGAAAGGGAAAGGAAAACCAACTGCAAAGCAATTGATTGGACCATACTAGAGAAGTCTAATTTAGTTCATAATACTGGTTCATGTTAATATTCTCATATTCGTATTAGTTCAGCAAACTATGAGGGAATCAGATAAGTTATTTGGCAGTTGGACTGAGCCTTCTTGGAAACAATCCAGCAGTACGTGGACTATGTTATTAGAATAAGTGAGTCACTTTCTGTAAATAATCATTTTGTTTCTCTTATTCCCTGTTATCAATGCTGACTCGCGAGCATAGGTGATTCTCCAAGATTCCTCAAATGATGTGATACAGTATTCTGCCACCCTGAACATTATTTCATACCCATGCCTAGCTTCTCTTCCACAAAATATAGGGATAATTCTTGAGGTCACTGATCTTGACTGTACTCACGGCGTCTCCCTAAAGACCTATAGGGAATGCCTATGAAAGACCATGAGGTGAAGGTTTGGACACACCAAAAGAGCATTTATCTCTTACTTGCTTACTAATTGCCACTATCCACTACTCCTTCCAAACAAACCTTCTACCTGTTAATATCATGTTCTTTGGGATTCGTGTATATCACTTCTTCATCCCCAAAGCCTTTACTCTTTCTCGAAGGACCTTCTCAATTTTGAATCCTCATAGTCATTGCAACTTTTATTCCCACAGAGTTTTCTCTGACTTCCATTAGTAGTAAGTCCAAGTGCCCAGGGGGACTGTGACTTACCTTTTTACCTTCAGCAGCGTATGTACCTTTTTTTAAACTTGAGTTGAACTTCTGATCATTTATGAGCAATGGTGAGAATCTATGCACACCTTAGAATAAACTGTGCTTCAGCAGTAAAATTCTGTGTTATCTATTTCTAGACTCTTCAGAATGTATCATTATGGGCTAAGGAGGTTGTTGTTGTTGTTGTTGTTTTTAACACTGTCTGTGAGGTCTAATTGAGCCTGTGATATAGCATCTAAAGGTGATTTATGAAACTAGCTACTCTGTATTATTTATAAGCCCAAGCCCCTTGGGTACAGAAATATCTGTCTTTTCAAAACTCGCAACTCCCTACCCTAGGACCCTGCATATAGGATGAAATTTTTGGTGAATGAATAATTTTTTTTTTAAATGAAACAAAAACATTTTGTGATACACTGGGGAAATTCTGTATTTAGGTGGACTTCTTCAAGCTTTTAAAGTTTAGAATTTAAGAGAAATTAGGAGTATCACTTTTAACCTTGGGCAAGTCTGTTTGATAGTAGTTCTTGATTTTTAGTTGGCACTGTGTGTGTGTGCCTTCATTTTTAACTTCACTCTACTCTATGTGGCATCTGTGAGTTAAATAAACACCTACATTTCTCCCCTATATCTGATACCTCTTAAATCCCAATTCTGTTTCTCTTCGCTATGAACTGCTGGAACACTTACTTGACCCCAATCATATTCAACCTTAGGTTTCCCTTTACTTTTCATATGTTTAGATAGTACATAATGAAGTTACTTTGTAAGTTGTGTAATTCATGTGTACTTTTACTTACTAGGAACTTAAATAGTACTTGTTTGAAATTAAAAATAAAATCTAGATTTATACATGGTAAGAACCTTAGAGATCAATACCCATTTTCCAGATGACCAAACTGAGGCCAGAATGTTTAGTGATTTTGTCAAAGCCAATCTACCAGTAATGGATACAGCCTAGATTTCTATCCAGGTCAATGATCTATGCAAGAAGATATATTTTACGCTTGTTATCAATAGATTTTTAGGTAGCATCATAAAACAAATTTTAATTAATTGATTGAAATAAGATAATAAGATTTTTTTGAAAGACTACAAATAACAGTAATTTATCTGCAGACTCAAATATGATAGATATATAATTAGTATCATTTATAAAGATTTTATTTATTTATTTGACAGAGAGAGAGACAGTGAGAGAGGGAACACAAGCAGGGGGAGTGGGAGAGGGAGAAGCAGGCTTCCCGTGGAGCAGGGAGCCCGATGCGGGGCTCGATCCCAGGACCCTGGGATCATGACCTGAGCCGAAGGCAGACGCTTAACGACTGAGCCACCCAGGCGCCCCAATTAGTATCATTTAAAATGAACTCTGTAGGGCGCCTGGGTGGTTCGGTCGTTAAGCGTCTGTCTTCGGCTCAGGTCATGATCCCAGAGTCCTGGGATCAAGTCCCACATCGGGCTCCCTGCTTGGCAGGAAGCCTGCTTCTCCCTCTCCCACTCCCCCTGCTGTGTTTCTGCTCTCGCTATCTCTCTGTCAAATAAATAAATAAAATCTTTAAAAAAATAAATAAATAAAAAATAAAATGAACTCTGTATTCATTTTATTTTTTTATTTTCAAGTAGAAATGCACTCTTATTCTTCTGGGCATAGAGAAAAATTTATCTACCTTCTAGTTCCACTATGGCATTTCCTCTCCTTCCAGAATCCTCCTCCAGGGGAGAGGACTATAGCCTAGCAGTTAGTGGTGTCTGTCAAGTAAAAAGGGAAGAATTGTGAATTGGTTAACCTGTTAGCATTATGTTGCTTGGGAGAATAAAAGTTAATATGAAATAGTAGCCATAACTAAGTCCGACTTCAGAGGTCAACTGCCTATGTCCCTCATAAGATAATGCAAGCTAACATTATGTAAAATACTGTTCCCAGGGATCATGAACTTATATAGCATCAGGGTCTAGGCAGTATAGTGAGCCATACTAAAGACAAGAGGAAGTAATAGGGACTGTGGTAGACCAAAGAAGACATACTCACTTTCAAGATATTTCAAAATGACTTCACAGTCAATCTAAATTTGGTTCCCAAGGGCAGCCAGTTATCCATCTCTGATATGAAGGCATCACATAGCAAAGCAAAATTGTAATAAATCTGCTCTTTTAATGAAGCTAACAGCATCTTTTCTTACTGTTGACCTGATAATTGGGAGTATCTATGATACTTTTAAGTAATTCTAAGTTGTATAAAAAAGATAGATTCTTACACACTTCTATGCTGATGCTGTTATTTCAGATAGACACATATGATCCATGACAGTCCAAATATTTCCTTGAATTTAGTTGACTAATGAAAAATATTTACTGATCAAGCAACCACTGCCAATTGCAATATTAGTTTGATGTTATTTTAATGAAAGAAATGTAGTAGTAGCAGTAGTAGAGTGCCTGGGTGGCTTAGTTGGTCAAGCGTCCGACTCTCAATTTTGGCTCAGGTCATGATCTTGGCGTCATGGGATCCAGCCCCTGCATTGGGGTCTGCCCCTCCCCCTACCTTTGCATTTTCTCTCTCTCTCTCTCTCTCAATAAAATATTTTAAAAAAAGAAGAAGAAATGTAGTAATAGTGACTGTAGTGGTCCAGTAGTTCTATGTAGTTTTCTGTTTCCATTTGTATCTGAATCTCAGTGTGTGAAACAATCAAATCCTTACACTTATTATTTCTCAAGTAACTGATGCTATAAATAGATGGATAGATAGCATTTTGAAGTCAGAGAAAATCAAAAGGTTAAATAGAGTGAACACAATTAAAGTTCAAGGGTTCTCATCTCTATATAATGTCTTACACTTGGGCAACTGGGTAGGGCTCAAGAATAAAGTAACTGGTATTGTTGTTAATTATATTTTATTGTGTGATAATTAAAAGAGCAGTTATGCATACATCTGGAATTAGATCAGGTTCCTGTCCATAAATTTTTCAATATAATTTTATCCAATGAACTTAAATATGGCAAATAGAAAATGACACAACCAATTATGAAAACACTGAGTTTAGAGGAATGAAGAAGACTTATATTTGCAACGTTGTTGTATGTAGTAGAAACCTTCCAATTTAATACAATTGGGATCAGCAGTTGGTACCACAAAGATTTTTTAAGGAAATGGATCTTAAAAATTAACACATGCATACAATACACTTTTTGTTTAAATTTAAAAACTCGATTATATATTTGCCAGTATTTTTATGTAAGCCAAGAATTATTTTTGAGTTTGGATTGCTGATTAGATTTTATCACCCTTTTTTTTTTTTTTTGTAAATCCCAAAATGCATCATCTATGATTTCTAATTTCAGTTGTTTCACGAATGTCTTTAAGTGCAAATCCACTGCAAAAAAATCTGAGAGCAGAATACTACTTTCTTTATGATTGTTTCTAATCTTTTGAAGTTGTCTTACTTATGTCCAACTCTCCAGCATTTTTTAAGGTGACTGAATTTTATAAAGTCTCCCCAAAATGTTAAGGTTTAGGACACCATTCTTTTTACACTTATATTTAAATTGCTTTATATAATATTTAACTAAATTATACAATTTCCTATTAGCCTAACTGGCATAAACTGATTTGGGAACAAACATAACAGACTTCCTGCAAGCATACAAATCACTTGATGGAAGCAGAAATATTTGAGTGTTCTAGAACTTTCTGAGGTGATGGAAATGTTCTCTACAAAGTCCAAAAAGGTAGTATATGAAATGTGGCTATTGTCACTGAAGAATTTTAAGGTTAGTTAATTTTAGTTAATTAAAATTTAAATAGCTACATGTGGCTAGTAACTAGTGTATTGGACGGTGCGGTTCTGAAAAGTAGCACACTTGCATTTAACCTGCTGGAGCATCTGTGCAAAGTGTCAGATAATCTATGAAGTGGTAAATGGTTAAGCGTACTTCCTCTGTAGCTGAATTAAGATTTAAGGGAAGAAAGGCTTGGGAAACTCAAATTGATTCGGGATTCATTTTTGTTTTGTTTTATTGCTTTTTATTTGTTTCGGGTTTTTTTGCTCCTATTTGAGTATAGATTTAATTTGATGGGATTTTAAAAATTTATACAGAAGGAAAGCCAAAACATTAGAAAGAGGTTTGTAACTCCTTTTGAAACATTCCATCAACACAAACCTAATTTAGAAAGTAAACAACATTACTTGTCACGGTGGCAAAACAAAAACAAAAATGTGTTCTTAATTTAGGATCATGGATCCACAGGAGGCATAGGATGAACTTGTTGAGTCTCTAGACCCTTTGAAAAAAATGTATAATACTTTAAAGGTATGTGGTTGTGCTTATTTTTTCTGAGGAAAAGGTCCCAGCTCTTCTCAGCTTATCACAGCAGTCCATGATTTCCTGAAAAAGTTAAGAATAACTTCATTGGGTTACTGCTTAATGCTTTTTGATGCCAGAAGTTAACTAAGTAGTAAAGTGATAGAATTGAAGCCTATTCTTACAAACATTGTAAATCCGTCTTTCTATACAACCATCCACGTATATATTTCACATCATATAGTTCATATGTGTAGTTAAATATGTAATATTTTAATTAAACATTGCACAATATATAATTTATATGCATTTTAATTAAGATTATATGTATAATTTAATTAATTGGCTAAACCTGTGGAACATAATTGAGAAAAGACAGAGAATAGTATAATTTCTTGGAGGGATTCTCTAAAATTGGATAGCTAAAATCACTATCATATTATATGTGAACATTCAGCTATAAATTATTGGAAAAATCATAAAAATATAGATTAAACCATCTCTCAGTTTATTATATCAGTGCATTTGCAAATGTTCTTGCTTATGAATGACCAAGCCCATTAAAGTGGTATGTTACGGTACAATTTATGAAACACAAAAAGACTGTCACCAGTCCCATACTCAATAAAAGGACATGAAAACATGGAGAAAATTAGAAAATTGAAATTTTCTATGTTTTAAGAAAAATTAAGGTATTTATGTTTTAATGTGTTTCCCTTTCTGACCAGTATTTTTGTTTAATGCATCAACCACTGGTCCAAACACATCAGGTAGGATGGACTCTACTGTAATATTATTAGTTCTCTTCTAAAAGTGAGAGAACCCTCAGGGGTGTCTGTTATTTTCTACAACCACATAAATAGTAAATCCTAGGACTGAGATGTGTCTTACACCGAAGGAGTTGATTTCAACTCCTTTGTTATAATGCCTCCCGTGACAGAGGCTCAGCAGTTTGAAAGCTGTCGGTACCCAGAGTAAAGGTTTGAAGGTAGGATTTGCTCCACTCTGTCTAGAATGAAACCACAGCCTCACTTGTTGAACTGGCCAGCCCTTTTTGTTTCTTCCAGAGATTTCCTGGACCACTGTTTCTTTCAGTTTAGAGATCCGCACGAGAGAAGTTCAATGGGGTCTTTCCTGTTTGATTTTTCTAAAACACTGAACAGCATAAGGTTGCCATAAAAACAGCAAATATATTTACCTCTAATGGGAATTTATCAGCTCCGTGTGGTAAAATGTTTATTTAATTGATTAAGAGAAACACTGAGCAGCATCTCTCTATTACATAAAAGATTACTTTTGTTTTTAAAATAAGTGTTTCAAAAATGGGAGCACAATAAACCATACAGACTCCTCGAGATTAGCTGATTAATATTTGGAAAGGATCTAACATCATTCCTTACATCATCTAGGGACTCAGAGAAGACCTCGTTTTTCTTCCTCCCTCCTCTAAAAATATTAGCTTGACACTGGCTTATTATCCCCCACATTGCTCTGAGTTTTAGGACCTCTTAGAACGGTGGTTCTCAAACTAATTGCTCAGGGACCTGCAGGGGCAAGGGAATGTGGCGCAGGAGGTGGGTGTAGTTTGAAAAAGTTCTCAGTGTTATTCGGCTTTTCCATCCGCATAGCCACCTATTCCCATAGGCAGCCATTATGGGGTAAGAGTTCAGAGGCCTCAGAAAGGTCACCCATGCTCTGAAATAGTTTGGTCTTTCATTGCACATTAAACTTACAACACAGTCATGGACTATTCCCCCCTCCCCAGTAATAAGGGAATTGAACTCTAGCCCTGGAGTCAGACACACCCGAATTTATCACAAGTCTTGAGTCAACCACTACTACAAAAGCTGACCTTTTCACCAGGGCTCTGTGATCTCCGTCTGTAAGGTAAAAATTATGATACCAGTCCTGCAAGATTTTTGTGAAGATGAACATATTATATATATATATGGCATTTAGCAAGCATGGTACCTAGCAGATAATAGGAGTTGAAAGAATATAATTATTATGACCACCATTGCCATAGGAAATGGTACAGTGTACTGTTTGCTTATTAAACGTCCCACATGTCCAGAGCTGTGGAATTTACATGGGCAGAGCCAGCCCCAGGAAACACTGGGAGGTGGTTATTTTCTCTGAGACCTCTCCCTGGATTCCTGATCATCGTGGCTTTGCTGCCTGCATATATTTTGAATATGTCACATTTCAAATATTCTCCTTGTCAGGTCATGGTAGACAAGAAGTCTCACCTTTTCCTTCTGACATTATAGTCCTTCTGCATATGTCTGTAGTTAATTCCTTTCCTCCTTATATCATTCATGTTTTGTAAACATAACCAATTCGTCACTACTGTGTATATACAAATGAAATGATAATGTTTAAGAGCCTTATTGGTTTTCCCATCTGTAAAATAGGGGTAACAAGCCCTTCTTGTTACATTTCTCTTTAATACCTCTGTCTCTCTCTTTGTGTCTCTGTCGCTGTGACTCTCTGTCTCTCTCTCCCCCTCCTCTCTCTTCCCTTCTCTCTTTTGTGTAGGTAGATCCTGCTTATATTTTCATTGCTTAATTCTCTGCATAATGTCTGTTTCCATTACTACACATAAATCACCTTTTTAATATCTAGCCAAATGCCAAAAGTAAGAACATTATATTTACTAGATAAATGAATGAATTATTGAATTAATTAAATTGATGAGAGCAGCTAGAGAAATGTAGACTTTAGCTCCTATGAAACTGGAAGGTATTAGCTACAGTGTAATTAAAATACTCATTGTTGGCCTATCTTGGTCATCATCTTGGTCAGGTGATGCCATTGGAAGCGAGGTCAGTCCTGTAATTTCTTCCTAACACATTCCTTTCTTAAAAGGCCCATTTCAGTCGGAGCGAGTGCATACACACCATGCCTGTGGGATAAGATTGATGACATTAAATTTGTTTCTCACAGAAAATTGGGTGGGTCTCTGTTTCATGATTAAGTTATTTTTATTTTTTAATCTGTAGAAACTAAATTCAGTCTGCCACGCTAGTCTAGTGAAAGCATATTCGATAGTTTTATTGTAATTTATTTTCATTCTAAGTAATAGGAGGAGTTTATTTTTTATTTTTTAATTTTTTGGTGGAAAAGGATTATGCTGGCAACCTGGGAAGATGGTTCTCAAAGACCATCTTCTAGATAAGAGGTATCTGAACTAGGTTCAAAAGTTTGTGAGGTTTTGAACTTGATTCGCTTTCCCTCTTTTCTGCAGGCTGGATACAGTTCTTTGTCAGGGTATTGGATAATTCCTCGAAGCAGGATAACTTCCAGAGAGGAAGCAACTATATAGGCATCTAGAGTTCAATGGTATAATGCATCTAGGGCCTCATACCCATTAACCAGGGCTCTGATCCTGTCCTGCAAATCTACAGAAAGGCCACATCACATTCCTGGGTCCCAGATGAGGCCCTAAATACCCTCCAGGAAACAGCATCTTTACCTGCTTGGCCCTAAGCACCTATTATCCTATTATTCCTTTTATGGTGGTGTCAGAGATTTCAGGACCTGAGAGAGTGAACTTGCCCATTTTCAAATGCTGATTATTTTACTGATGGCTTTGAAAGTGCTGTGGCCTTCAGAGTAGATCTCAGATTTGGTGGATGGTTGTTGGGTGTAGGGAAGGTAAATCTTCTTTGCTTAGGTAGTTTCATTATAAAGCATGGGTTTTAGAGATAAAGAACTGCCAGATTTAGCAAATAAAAATATGGGATGCTCAATTAAATTTGAATTTTAAGTACACAAGGAATAATTTTTTAGTATCACTATGTCTGATAGTTCATGTTGTTTTCATCGTTTATCTGAGAAAACGTTCTATTTTTATTTGGCAATTCTATTGAGGTAGCATTTTCCATAAGAAAGTGTCTTATCCCATTTCTTCCTGTATACCACCCTCTCATTAAATAAGGGAGTAGTACAAGCTAATAAAGAAACCAGAGTAAGATTTATGATATGAAATACCAGGGAAAAGCATGCAACATTAATATAGTAACATATTAAAATAATAGGAAGTTGGAAATAAATTGTTTTCCTCTAAACATTAGGGTCAAATAAGATAAGTGTGAGGCTATATTACCTCACATGATTAAACAAAGCAGTTTAGCAAATGGTGGTTAATAAGCAAAAGCCAGTCGATAACATCAGCATAAAATTCAGGGGACTAAAAAAACGTGCTGTAATGTCAAAGCCGCATTACCTGGTGCATTCTCTGGTGTTCTAAGTGGTCTTTGCATTAATAATGACAAAATTTTGAGGGTTGTTTTTTTTTTTTTTTTTGAGATTTCTAGAGGGAAAGTTTCCCAAAAATGACTACCCTGGTTCAAGCGATTTCACTTCTGAGTTAATGTAAATCATCCCTTGCTTTGCACATGATCTGTTATGTCAATTCCTTTAGAGTCTTTGTTACAAGCTTTTCTAGCACAGTTGCTATCACAAGATAAATCTCATACACAAAACCTACACTGGGTCTGTGTTTGTCTCAGACTCCGTGAAAATTTTACATGGCGCCTAGCAATCGGTGACACCGACTTCCTCACTGTGTTCACACATGTCACATCCCCGTTTCTCACGGCCAGACCTGTTCCTGCTCCACCATCCCAACCGCCCCCAGCTCAGTGGCTCGGACACTTTCCAGTTTTGCTCAGGCCCCCCGCAGGAGCCAAGCTTCCCAGCTGTGTCTTCTCCCCACGCTCATCAGTGCCAAGTTCCTTCCGATTCTTGCAGCTTTGGGCAGAGGATCACAGACCTGGAGACTTTCAGCGTCACCCATCAAGTCACACCAGGCACACATATGCTTGTCCACGTGTTCACACACAATGAATCTTTTCATTTAATGAGGCAATTTGTCCTGTCAACTTGGCCCCATTTCCTTTATTTTATACAGAAGGACATGAGCACGTAAAGATCAGGAGATTGTTTTCAAAGTCACATAGTCACTTATGAGTCAAGGCTGGAACCCTGATACCTTCATTAAATCAGTCTTTTCAGAGACTTAAGATTTTCCCTCTGTCTTATGGGATCATATGGGCACAGAATGGTGGTTTTGTGAAAAGTAAATGAGAACTTAAAGTATCTCGCTAAACTGCTTTTTGTGGGCTTTCAGAAAATGTTTGTTTCCTCTCCCCATTTTCACCAAACTGAGAGACAATTTATTAGAATTTATTAATAAAATGTATTAAGAGACTGGGCTTCGGTTGCTAAGAATTGCATTCATTCCCAGCTCTCTGCCTAACCTGTTTTTTGACCCTGACAAATTTGTTTAATCTTTCTATTCTTAGACATAGTTCTTAGCCATACAATATATGATTCATATATATATATATATAATATTCTCATATGATTCTATAATTTTTCTATTTTAGAGTCTGATTCATCATTTAGCACATGGTGGTAACTCAGTTTCTTCAAATTAATAAATAAATGAGTAAATAGTATGCCCAATGTTGTTATTATTTTCTGGCTGTTTAATGACACATTTGAAACTAACAGAGGTATTATATGGTTTCTGTGGATATTTTAAAGTAAATTATGGGATATTTTAAGGTAATTGGATTCTTTTAATCAGAGTTCGACTTTTAGTCAGTTTCAGAATATTTCACATTGACCCCCATTGAAGCCTCTAGCTTTCTTTCACCTCCCAAAGCTCCTTCCCTTCTCTCTAAGTCCCTACTCAAAAACTAGTGCATATTTTGTAAAACATTTATTACCTTGTATACACTGAATAAAGTTTAAATTCCTCTACAGGACGTTAAGGAACTTAACAATTTGTTTTCAGTGAACCAGCATAAACCATGTCTGGCTACCCCGCCACGTCCTGGTCCCATCTCTTTCCAGGTCATACCCATACACCACTACCCTATATTCACCCACACTGGGGCTCCGTGCCCAAAAGTTGCTCATGAACAGTGTTGTGGAATGGAAGGCAGTAAGGTACATAAGCGGAGAAAAATGTGGCCATTTCACTTTGTAGTTGTGGGGGCTGTCTCATTAAGCCCCACTAGCTTTATCTAAAGCTAGGATAGTAATACAACGTAGAGCTCCTGTAGGATTAAAAGAAATAGCATAATTTAAATTATGTTATATATTGCTTGTCACATAGAAAGCAATACGTGAAAGCTATTGTGACGCGGTAAAGATGAACTCAGAAGTCTTTGCTTGTTTTGTTCCTTCTGTCTAAAAGCATTTAAGTTGCTTATTTTGTGGCAAAATTGCATTTATTTTTTAAGATCTGCTTATCCCCTTTATCCACATTAATATGTAACTAACAATGTTTAAGTTGCACGCTCTGGCATTTCTACTCTCTTATGTCTTCATTGGCGTTGTATCATTTTCTGTTTAGTGTGTCAATTTCTAAAACAATTAGTCATAGGTAATACGAGTGAAGGGGGCTTTAAACAATCATTTACTCCAATACCCTCATTTAAAAACTAAGAAAACTGAAGTCAAACTCCTTAATAACATATCTTTTACAATTAATTGTATAATATGTGCCTCCCTAGTAGCGTGTGAATTTCCAAGTTGAAAACGATGTCTGTCTGATCAGTTTAGTTCTATCCACAGTGATTGGTTCAGGGTAGACCTACAGTGTGGATATTTCTGGAATAACTGAAAGTCTACTTCTGGCCAAAGTTCTGAATCCTAGGTTAGTGCTTTTGTGCTCTACTCTATTTACTCTCATTCAAACTTCATCTTTTTCTACAAATTCACTTACTGAAAATCTCTCCTGAAAATTTTTGATCGTCCTGGAGTGGTCTATATAAAGATGATCCCTGTAAGAGTCAGGAACTCTCTGGTTCTACAATGCAGTCACTTAACTTGCACTGGAGTTGTGATGATGCATACTCTCCAAGAGGCAGGCCCAGAGAGAAGTGAAGCTGAAACAGTAACATTTTTTTCCTGGTCAAGCTCCCGGACATCTACCCTTGACATCAAACCCAGTAGTCCTTCCGTTTGTCTAACAACTGATTGTTTCAACTCTGACTTCATAATAATGCCTATTTTGTGTTGCTCATGGCTCTCTGCGTCCAACTTTCATGCTTGTTAACCTTGTTTCTACTCTATGGTAACCTAAGGGGAAGCAGGGAAGTTACGAGGGTCCATTATTGTATAGATGAGGAAACTAAGTTTTGGTCTGAATTAAGATTTCCTTTCTCCCATCTTAGAGTTTACATTGCATAATTTTGCTTCTCACTGCTGGAGTGGGTCCGCCTTAGGACCATATTCTATACTTATTCCACATGAGTAGAAAAACCGAATATCCTTCCGTTTAAGTTCTAGCAAAGTTCCAAGAACAGCCACAGGCTATACACCCATTGAGTCCTCACGCTCAAGGCCCCTTCAATTCCTGAAAATAAACAGCTGGCTGCTTCAGATTGTGGTTTAGGAATGCAAGGCAGCATTTGGTAATTAGCACTTGAACTGAGCAATAACCTTCAATGAGTCTTTCATTTCCCTGCTAAGGGAGAGGGGCCTCAACAAACAGAGACAGAGTGTGCGCCAGCATCAGTTTGTCAGAGTTGGAGACATTGGTGAGATGTACGGCCTTAACCAGGTTCTTTAACTTCTCTGCGCCTCTCAGACGCTTCCTGTAGAAAAGCCAGGCCACCGCAAGTTTGCGGGAAAGGGCGAACGAAGTAACAGAGATAGCAGAATAGGGCTTGGCTCATAGTGAGTGCTCAGTCAATAGTATTCCTAGTCATTATTATTATTCATGACTTTGTGAAACTTAAAAGCAACACTCATCCAATCTGAGTTGATCATTGAAAGTATGATCGTATTTTTCTTTATGTAAATAAATTGCTTTTAAAACAAGAGCAAAAAGGGTTTGGAATGAATTTCTTTGCGTATAATTAGGTGATTTCAGTTCATTTTATTTGAGTAAAAGCATCTTTGTCGTTTTTGACCATGGTGGAAACGGCACACGTCTCGCATGACTGGTACCACATTGGGAAAGTAAATAACCTTATGTTGAAGTTGAAAGTCCAGTTACACGTGCCAGATCCTCTCTTGAGACTTGCCTGAAATTCATCCCTTTAGGGTTTGTGTGTTAATAATGAAGGGTGGAAATCTGCTGTAAGCATTCAGCTTGATTTAGACCTAGGTTAATATTGTTTGCCTGTAATATATTTAACATTCCAAGACTCCTTTCTGATTTATTTCATCACATCCGTCGTAAAGCTAACAATTATAATCACTCCCATTTTTCTATTAAGGCAGCTAGGACACAACAAAGCAGAGGACTAATACAGCTTGACAAATGATAGCCTTTCAAAGCTCTTTCTCCTCAAGAAAATGGAAAATATTCTGTGCGGGCAGTTGACAGTAAAAAGGAAATCTCTTCCCACGATGTTATCTCATATAAATATTAATATTCCTTATATGGCCATTACTTCCAGCATTTCATTTTCCAAATGCACTTTTTACAAACATGTAATATTATGGTCCATTACCAACCACTAATGGAGAATTTTATGACCAACTTTTGCACCAAAAACGATTATTTGCTGTGTGAGGATAGATTTGCAAAACAAGATATGGTAGCATTTAAACGGCCACTTATTTTTAGAGGGCTGCCCTGACGATGGTTGCCTAAAACTTCGATTGCCATCTCATTGCCTCATTTTCTCCAGACCCACATGGGTGTCTCTTGCACTTAAGGAGCATAATGGAAGCCAATTTGATTAAAATAGGATGTTTCTTATCATTAGGAAATTTGGGGATGGAAAAATAAGAACTCGTATAATAAATATATAATTTTAAGCCACGTTTATCCTCCAAGGTAATTAGCATTCAATTCTTTCAGCAATCAGGAAGGCACCAGATTTTTCTCCTCTATGCTCTTTTCAGGGAGAGTGGTATGTATAATTTCAGGTAGGCCAAACTGAGCAAAGTAAACTATTTCATTTATGGTATGAATATTATGGGAATCATTCTGTAGCGCATATCTTCCCCTCAGCCCATAAAATTGTTCTTTTAAGCATATTTATAGTCAAAATTTCTAGAGAGATCCCTAAGGTTCTCATCTTGTCCTAATATCGTAATTCCTTCTATCTTATTTTTACTGACTAACTTGGATATCTGGATCCACCAAATTATTTTTTAAATGTCTTCCTTTATTGGTGTTGCTACAGTCCATTTTAAACATTGATGTCTGAGGATTAGTTATAATGTAAACAATGATTCAGTAAAATGTATCATTTACGTTTGTATTTAAAATAGTACTCAAGGAGATGGCTCTGAGTCTAGAATTCATGTACTGAAATAGAAGGTGATAATGTGTTAGGTTTTTTGTGTTGTTTTGTTTTAATTGGAATTTCTAGGATTTATCCATACTTATTAAATAAACTTTAAGTATCTATTTTATAACTAGTCTCCATGGAAAGGTCTCTCGAATATTGTCTCCACATTGTTTAAAACATAAATGAGAAGGATAAAGAAAACAATTATTAAATAAAATAGAAGTTAAGTCCCACGAGAAGCCACAGAACTAGTTTATGGCTACACAAAGAATCAAACCTAGATTTTCTGATTTGCTGGTGTTCTTTTCACTACTTCTTTAAGAAGTCAGTTTTAAGACAACTGACCTTAGTACATGGTTTAATCTTTACTTGTTCGTGTAAAATAGACTTCACACTCTTATGGTATTGGCATGAAACATACAAAATATAAATGTTAATATGACATCCTATATGTGATAATTAATCATATGTAGCAATATAATATGACAAACATTCATTAAATTGCTAATTCTGTCAATATAAAAATTTCTGTGAAGAGTATTCTTTTTACCTTAAGGAAGCCAGATAATACCAGTAATTAATGAGAAGTGAAACCACTCAACAGTAAAATGCTTTCAGATTTTTAAAACTACTTTAGTTATTTGCAATTATTCAGGAACATTATTAACAAGATTTTTTTTTTTTTTTTTTTTTTTTTTTTGCATCATGGAGCTGGGATTCTGCTATTTTTTTTTTTTTTTTGACAGAAGCATTTGCTAAATCACAAAAGTGATAAATAAGGTTATATGAGTTAGGAGACTTTGGGAAATATAGTTCCAAAGAGAAAACTTCCTACATGATGGAAGAAAAAATATAATTTAACTTAGATGTTTTTCTGTATAATTTGGAAACAGATGGACCATAAAAGATTATGAAAGCATTGTCACATGGTCTTTGGAAGAACACTAGGACATGAGGAATTTAAGAAGCCCTCCTTACACAAAATTTCTAGAGAGATACCTAAGGTTCTCATCTTGTCATAACATCATCATTCTTTCCATCTTATTTTTACTGACTGTTGGATATCTGGATCCATCAAATTATTTTTTAAATGTCTTCCTTTATTGATGTTGCTACAGTCCATTTTAAACATTGACGTCTGAGGATTAGTTATGCATAGGACATCACACTCTCACTCTTCCTTCCTAGTCTCTTCACCTTCTCCTCCATTGTCTGAAATATTTACCTGTCATGCATAGTCTTAAATACTACATTCCCCAAGAATCCTCCCCAGACTCCCAAGGCTGTGGTAAAGACCCTCCAATATGCTCCTCAGTGTCCTGTTATTTGCCCAGCATTTGTCACGTGTGTTACTACAGTTGCCCATTTACCTGGCATTATGTCCTACTAGACTCTCCACTCTACCAGTAAAGGAGCTTGGGTGTCCCATTACCTGGCCCAGAGTTTTATACATAGCAAGTTGATCAGCTCTGATGGAGCTAAAATATACTAAAGTTAACCAAGGACTGGGGCACCTGGGTGGCTCGGTTGGTTAAGGGTCTGCCTTGGGCTCCCAGCCCAGGGTCCGGGGATTGAGCTCCACATCCGGCTCCCTGCTCAGCGGGGAGTCTGCTTCTCCCTCTGTGCCTCCCCACCTCGTGCTCTCTCTCTCTCACATAAATAAATAAAATCTTTAAAAAAAAATTAAAAATAAAGTTAACCAAGCCCTGTGTAATTCTTTATAGCTTACATACACAGGGTATCTTGTGAAGCTCTTTACATCTCTTTATTTCACCCATATTACAGATAAGGAAGCTGAGACTCCTGCAGGCTAAGAGGTATAGGAGGTCACGTACCATAAAAGGTCAGAGTAAGGAAATCCTGCCCATTCTCTTTCCTCACTTATTCTTTCATTCAGCAGATTTGTGCTGAGCCTCCTCTACATGCCAGACATTATGTCAGAGCTGGAGATCCAAAGATAAATAGGTTAAGACCTCCTGAAGCTCTCTGCCTAGTCAGAAAAATAGATGATAAACAGTAATTATAGTACAGTGTGATATAGGGCCTTGACAGAACAATGCATTCTTGTGCCGTGGGATTTCCAACGAGGGAATAAGAATTGTGCATATTCATTTGCACTATTTCAATTTTTAATATTCTTTTAATACCCTTTTATGTCTGAATGTGTAGTATATACCACTGCAATTCAGAAAAAGGTAGGCAAAGGCCTATGCAAACTAATGAAATTTTAAATATTGCAATAGTATTGCTAAACCAACTAGTTTTCATTATTGTTCATATTATACATTAATTTGAGTATCAAACAGAATTCTGTATAGAGCCTAATCCATGACAGTTTCAAATGGCTTGCTTAGGCAAAGTTGTCGTCACTGTCATTTATACAACTTGGAATCCTAAGATAATTCTCAAGAGAATTATCATAAGCACATTAACAAGAATGGATGAGTGGAAGAACTAGGGTAGGAGTGCAATATGGCATGAAGATGGCTTCCGGTGAGTCAGGGACTCAGAGACTGCTCTAGAAAACAGCTGTGTGCTTGAGTTGATCAGAAGTTCATCTGCTGTTTTTAAAAATCTTTTAAAGAAAAACTAGTTGACTGGATAAAAAGATTTATTTCACTTTTCAGAGTTTTTAAATTAGTCTTCAGAAAAAAAAGGAAGTAGCCATGGAAAAGAGTGGTATTTTATAATGGCAATTAAAATATTTTACTGAATAGATGCAAACTATAGGTAAATGCCAGTTATAGCCTGAGGCTATTTGCATTATTTACTAATCATCAAGGCCCTCAAAATGAAAAGCTCATGAAGAATAAGCCATGAACACACCAGTTCCTTGAAAGGGGTCTTGCCTTATTTGTCTGTTCCCAGTGCTAAGTATGCAGTCTTGCTTATTGCCGAAAAGACTTCAACCAAGACCAGATAACTCTCTCAACTTCATTCTTTAATTTAGAAATAGAATAAACAAAACAAAAATTGAAGAGACCTAAACCATATGTGGATAAAATGTAGTTCTGCTCTAAAAGCCCGTTTCAGAACCCTATGAATATCAGTTGTCAGTGATGAAGAGCTAGGGAACCCACTGAGTGTTTAAAAGTAATGTAATGTATGGTGATTAGCATAACATTATATATATATATATATGATATATATGAGATATATATATATATGAGATATATATATATATATATATCTCATAAAAATTTAATTAAAAAAAAAAGTAATACCTGTTTCCTACTGAAGCAGCCAAACCAGTGAAAATGGGTAGAAGCCAAGAAGAGAGCAACCACCCTCCCAAGCATCCGAAGAATGCACATTCTACACATTCCAAGAACACCTCCCCCGCTGATGACTTTGCCTAGCCCAGTGGCTATCCACCTCAAACTGCCTTGCAAAAATTAATAGGGGGAAAGAAGAGAGATGCTTTTCTGGAATTGTCCACCCTGGTAACCTGTTCCCTCGTAATTAAAAGAAAGAAATTCACAATCCCATTGTGAGAAGGGGAAAAGCGTGGACCCAAAAGTCTCTGGTAGAAGGAGTGAAAAGGTCTACAGGGATAAACACAGTAGCCCGAACAGAATTTGGTAGGTATTTTTTTTTCTCTTTATACCCTCAAATGATGCTCTTATTTTTCAGTGTAGGAATGGAGGAGGGGGCGTTGAACTGTCTTAGGACCCTCTCACCTGTGGTTGAGTACTGTGAATGGCTTTCAGTAGTCAAAAACCCCTGCCCTTACCAGTGTTCAGAAACCCTCTGATTGCTACATACAAATCAAGAATGTCAGGAAACTCATTACATCCTTGATAACCAGAAGAAGTAAATCAGCAAAGTGCATTAATTGTGCTACATCACCAGTTTTTACTGCTGTGTAGATACCTCCAGATACCTCTCAAGAGACACTTGGACTTCATATGTTTCTAGATGACTTACTCCCAATTCCTTTGCTTTCTATCAATATCATCTATTTTTCTGAGTAAACGTCTCAGAAAACTTTAGCAAGATTCTAAAATTAAAAAAATGAGTCTCACACAATGAAAATTTCCACTGTAATAAAGCAAGATAATTGGGCACCTGGGTGGCTCAGTTGGTTAAGCGACTGCCTTCGGCTCAGGTCATGATCCTGGAGTCCTGGGATCGAGTCCCGCATCGGGCTCCCTGCTCAGCAGGGAGTCTGCTTCTCCCTCTCCCGCTCCCCCCTCTTGTGCTCTTTCTCTCTCTCACTCTCTCTCTCAAATAAATAAATAAAATCTTTAAAAAAAAATAAAGCAAGATAATTGTAGTGAGGTCTAGTAATTATCTGTATTTAGTATGATTTCACTGTAAATCATGCTTTTTTTTTTTTACCTTGTCCTTACATATTAACACCTGTCATGAAACATATTTGATCACTTTTTTACCAGATAGACATCATGCTTGGATCTTTTTTAAGAAAAATCTTTATATTCTACCTTCATATTCTTGGAGGAAACCTAATTTAACATTTAATTTTCATTACTATCATATATTAACTTGAGGTTATAATCTGCTTTTGATAATTGCTCTCTTTCCAAAAAAAAAAAAAAAATTCCTCTCTTCTAAATTATAGATGTGGGAGGATGAAAGTGTGTGTTTGCCTCTGAACAAATCCTGGACATATTTCAGTCTTGCTTTTACATAAACATTATAAAATATTCTAAAATAAATGGCATTTATCACTGCTTGTCATATTGTTTGCTATTGAAAGCAAATTTTATACTAATTCTAGTTGACTCAGATTTCTAAGGCAATACTTTCCAGTTCTTCCTTCATATGAAAAATAGTTAATAAGACAGGTTCTTTTTATGGAACCAAAAGCTAAAAATGAACTTTTCCTGAAATAGCTGTATTTCTTCATGCCATTCTGCCAAGTAGAAAATGTATGTCTTAGGGGTTTACCTGCATGGTATTTTTCTACTACTACAGCTACATAATTCTGAATTTTTATGTATATATTTCAAACTTTTGGCATATGTGCTTTTTATCATCCTCAGGTAGAATAAATTAGTCCTTCAGTGTCTTACCTTTACTGATTATCTACAGAAAATATAATAATAAATTATAGTTCAAGTCCTCCAATGAGAATTTATCTACTTCCTGTTGGTTAGTTGAGAGGCATCAAGAATCAGGAGAGAATATATCTGTAAAATTCTGAATAACATTTTGGAGTTGGAACCAATGTAACTTGTTAGTCTAATGTCTCTTATATGCCACTCTAGGTAGAACTTTGTCCTTGACTACTCATTCTTACAACCTCGTTTTCCCATTTTTACTTGATAGTCTGCCCTCAAATCCCTTGTGTGTGTGTGTGTGCGTGTGTGTAACAAGATGGCTTTATGAAAAATAGTGTAGATAGAAGAGATAAGTTGGAGAGTAAGTAGAATGATAACCATATTTTGAATGTTCTAAATGCCATAATTTCAAATTCAAAACAGTTACTGTATATGTTCAAAATTGAAAATTAAAAAGTGAATATAAAATCTTAAGTAGTAACTACTTTATCTTAAAGCTATGCCTATAGACAAAAGTGCATAATATACTAAATATAATTGGCCAGGAAAGAGTTACATTGAGTAGTGAACTGCATCCTGCACGGTCAGGGAGTGATATCTCTGGCTAAATATTTTGTAACCTAAATTCATGAGATGTGTATTTTAAAAATATTAGTAACTTCCATCAAATAGAAGGGGTTGATACGAAACTATCAAATGTACCCTACTTCCTTCCTCTGGACCATTGGATTCACCCAGGTGCATGCATAGCAGCCTTCTGCAGTAAAACCAGTTTCTATATGACGCCCTGTCTTTCAACATCATAAAAGGCATCTCATCTTTTTGATAATACATTGTCTGCATGCAGGGTTCCAAAACATAGATCGAATTAAGCGTATGAATCTGGTATTGAGAGAAAGGTAATTATGAGCATTTAGCAAGTGTTTTGAAGAATGCGTTGCTGCAAGGTGGCGTGGCCATGTAAACATGACACCAGCATCTTACGGAATGTACAAAGAAGGGATGGCTCCCGTGCCAGATAAACATTCCTCAATTAACGCTTCCCAATATGTAGTGTGAATGTTCATAGTCTGTGTTGACCGTCCTGAGGCTACTACTTTTAATGCTTCAGAAACTGTTGCCTGTGTATATTCTCCTTCTGGTGGGTCTACGGGTGAAGGTCTGATTACAGGCACATTTCCCCCTTGAATCTGTCTAATAAGCTAAACTGCAACCAGTGAATACAAGATGGAAAGCCTCTTCTGATGAATTAAGCTGCATCCTATAAACATGAGAGAAGGCTTCTCAGGAGTTAAGGTCATAATGAACTCTTTGTATGGGAACGTACAATCCTTATTTTGAATTCCATAATTAGGATACTCGTTTGTGGAAAGTTCCCTATCCAGGATGTTTTTAGTCATAGCTTTTTGGGGAAAGAAGTTATTTTATTGTGAGGTTTGGAATAGGCATTTTGACACCCGTTATCTATTTGCAGGGAAACGATGGATGTTCCCAAAATGAATGTTGTGTTATGTTACCTACTTGTCCCTTTTGCTACTGGAAGATTTACCCTCGCATTGTTTTGTCTGTACTACTCATTTTTTAAAAAAATAATACATATTCCTTCCCATTAGTTCTGCTTACTTAAATAAAATAGAACATACTAATTCTGAATCGCTATGAATAGCCTTATGTATAATTCTTCGAAAAGATTAATGTTCAAATGATTATAATGGTTCTGTTCTTTATATTTATTGTATATTTGCACATATTCTGAAGAAAAAAAGATGGTTACCCATGGGATGGCTTATGTTTGGCCCCCATTTTTCAGGAATATTCATATTTCTTAGGGCAGCCAAAATTCACATCACATCAGCAGTATACAAACCCCAAACACCAGATAACTAGGCTTTCGTAGAAGGGCATATTTTCAGCATATTTTATTATTCTATTTCATGAAGTTTTCTTTTCAGATGTCTTTATCTTGAATTATATTTTTCTTTATGTCAAATTCAGTTTCCTGGGCCTACTTAGAATGCTGATGTTCAAATAGTTAAATAGTTTGCTGAAGCTTTTAAGCCTGGTTCAGTGCTACCTACACGATTTATTCCAATTAAACATTATCCCACCCCCTCTGAGCTGCCTGTTAGGTGGCAGAAGCAAAGGTTGATCCAGGCTCAGGCAGGAAAAATAGGGATGGACTTGGCAGATAGTCTGGTCTACAGTGAGTCTACATCAGGCAGTGGCTCTTAGATCCTTGAACTCACAGGTTGTCCCAAAATAGTGAAGTTTACGCTTTTTGAAATATGGGCAGCTGGCCTTCCTCTTGATGCATACATTACCTCTTTCATCATTGCTAACATTTTCTTTTCCATTTATTATTTTGACCAAAGGAGAGAGGCCTTGTGACATCAGCCTTGTTGTATTCTGTTCTATGCAATATGTATGTACATTTGATTTAAATCATACATGAGTTAGATCCATTCTTCAATGACAACTTCAAAAGCAGTGTGTGCTTTCCTAATAATTTTTCTAAAAATAAATTATTTTTAGTACCAGGTAAGGCTGATAGGTAATGATCTCCTTGACACAGACTCTTAACCTAGAACTAAGCAATGTCCTCTGATCACCAGGCCTCAAAGTATAAGAATTTTCTTTCATTATCAGAAACGTGGTTAGTGTGACTTAAAGCTCCACGTTGTTATTACATTTATGAAATTCAATTCTCTGGCTACTCTTTCTTATTCAAGTTATCTTCCCTTAGAGCTGTGTTACTGCTACACTTTGGGGAAGACTTAAAAGATTTTCTTTGCTCCAGTCACAAGTAGAAAATGTAATGAGAATTCATGTGATAAGTTTTGCATGTAGAAGTAGGGAGAAGTGAGCGGTATATTATTGTTTGAAAACAAGGTCAAGATCAATAAATAGGATCGACATTTGTTAACAAAACATGCTAAGCTACTACCTCTAAACTTCAAACAAAGACAACTGAGTAAAATTATAGAGTGTTTTCTGAAGTCATCACAACAATCTCAAAGGAAAAAGACGCAATCACAAAATCACTAGGCCTGGTGAATGAACCATTTCGTAGTTGGTTAAAAGCTGATGGAAATTACAGGAATGGCAGCAAAAAGCATCCTGAATGTAGGTAGAAATGGAAGGATACTCAACTGGTCAAGTGTAGTAGAATTTCTGTTATCCGGTGGTTGCGTTCGTGATCGAATGTGCACCAGAAGGCATGGTTTTCACATTATGTCAACGCATCTGCTCAGTGGATGAGTAGCGGGTGATGGGGAGGTTGTCTGATAAATCCCAAGAGGAAAATGATAGAAGCCGGGGAAACGAGAGTGAGGAATGTGAGAGAAATATGTTTGAACCTCACGTGTTGTTAAATTTTGAAGCCCTTAAGTAATTCCATCTTTTTATTATTATTATTATTATTATTATTATTATTATTATTGTGTACCATTGTTATTTCTCCTCAAGAACAGGCTGTTCTGTGATTTTTCTTTCCTGTCTTCCTATTTTTAAAAATAGTATCTAACACATTTTGTACTTAATCTCAAGGAAAACTTACAGGGTTTCTTTAAATTCTTAATTCAGTGTTTTTCAAGATAGGGCCAACCGTTCTGAAGAAAGGAACAGAAAATTCCAGGCGTGTTTGAGGTACATAAAACTCTAAAGTACCTGGAACCTAAAGAATTGTAGGCATAGTTTAGGTAACTGTACTGAAAACTAGGAAAGTCAAATTTTGCCTCTTTGTTTAGAAATTCTACTTCTGTAATTTGTTCAGATATCCTCTTTGTGACAAGAGTTTTGACTGTAAGGATTGAATGAATGAGTAAGCATTTTTTATTAAACAAGCTGGACTTTGTTCTACTGCTGCTCTTCTTTTGTTGTTGTGCTGCATGCTTCCAATTCATGGGGTACCCAACATGTTTTCTTCTCTTTAAGAAGTAACCTTTAGTGAAATACTTTCACTTCTAAACAATGTGATATATAGATACAAAGATATTCTTTTAGTCAACAGAGATCTGTGTGGAAATGTTGTCTAGACTATTGGTAAAAATCTTTCCTCCCTGAACAGGAGATGAGGAGTAGTCAGAGTAAAAATATGCCTTCTATTTCCCCACAACTATTTATTGATTTTTTTTTCTAATAAAGAATAAAGGCAAGAAGACACTATAAAAATTATCCAAGATACATGGGCATGTATGACTCACTTTATAATTGTAAAAGTTGGATATCTGAGATTTGGATAAATTATTGCAGTCACAAGTCAGTGTCCTTTAAAACTGGTTAGGGTTATTTGAGAATCCACCCAATGGATCCCTCCTACCCTCTGCAGGGTGCATGGAAGAAACCAGTGAAAGCACCCTTACATATTACATGTCCCTGATTTGTTCACTCACCACTTCTTCCTTCCCATAAGTAGTAGATGTGTTTTTTAGGTTCTGTGTGCAATTTGTCATTTTATTTTATTTAAAGATTTTTTTTATTGGGCACCTGGGTGGCTCAGTCGGTTAAGCACCTGCCTTCAGTTCAGGTCATGATCCCAGGGTCCTGGGATCAAGTCCCACATCGGGCTCCCTGCTCAGCAGAGAGCCTGCTTCTCCCTCTCCTTCTACTACTCCCCTGCTTGTACTCTCTCTCTCTGTCAAATAAACAAATAAAATATTTTAAAAAATAAAATAAAAAATAAACAATTTTTCATTTATTTTTTTGAGAGAGCAGAGTGAGCGAGAGAGAATATGAGTGGAAGGGAGGGGCACAGGGAGAGGGAGAAGCAGACGCCCCGCTGAGCAGGGAGCCCCCGAGCAGGGAGCTCGAGGAGCAGGACCCTGGGATCATGACTTGAGCCGAAGGCAGACACTTAACCGACTGAGCCACTCAAGCCCCCCTGCAGGTAGTTATTTTAAAAATTATTATAAGGTTATCTTTTTTTAAGGAGTCTAGAATGTCTTTCATATTCTTCTTTGGTTTGTAAATCTAAAAGTTTTGGGGAAGGGATATGTGAATTGGGATGGCATTATTACAGTTTGGAAATTTTATTTGATTTTTCATCTCAGGATAACAGTGCCCTTAGATCCTGAAAATTCCACTAGTTGTCTCTGTTTCTTTTTACCCTACTAGACCATATGGACCTTAATCAAAGGAAAAAGTTCAGGCTTTTTCCTGGACTCTTTGCTCTGCTTCACATTTTCAAAACCCAGTAACTGTCACCACATACAGGTGCATAAAGCCTAGTTTAAGAAACAGAGATGAATTAGGATTTTTTTTTTTTTCATTTAGCAAAACTTGATTTTAAAGCAGCAGCTAAAATAACCCCATATCAATCTGTTACATGGAAATGTTATTTCACATTTATATGGCACTTTTTGTCTTCGTTGGGCTAAGAGTTGCAAAATTGACATTCCAATCCACTGTGGTAGCTTAATGCTTTTTCAAATGGTGAAAGCACAACCTTGCAGTGCTAACTAGCTTGTCTGTCATTGCACAATGAACATGGCAGAGACAAAATTAGAACTTCGCGTTTCTAAGTTTTAGCGCGTTTTTATCTGCTTTTCTTTTATATATTTAATTCTCAAATTAGAAGTGCTGTGTGCTTTCAAAATTAATTTAGACCCTCAAAGACACTTGTCCTATGACACACTTAGGCTTACTTTTCTGTGATTTTAAGTGCTTATTTTCAAAAAGTTAAAAATATTCGAAAAGTGAATGAAATAGAATGCCAATAAAAATCTCCAAACTCTGGTCGATTTCTTGTTTTGATAAAATCCTTGTGGGAAATTTGGTACAAACTTTGATGTTCTACTGACGGACCTTATTCCTTGGAATAGACATTATGGTGTATTGCTAAATGTTCTTTTATTGTGTCACGTGAGACTTTACTGCATGGGAGAAAATAGAATATTTTGTTGATATGTTCTTTGAATATTAAAATATTAGGTGGCTACTCTCACAGTCTACCAGACAAAGAAAAGTCTTATCTTTACCCGATCATTCAGTCATATAATATGTAGTCAGATTAGAAATAGAGGAACAACGTGATTGAGTAATGAACCAATGGAAAAATGAATGCATGAATGAAACTTAGAAGCAAAGGCTTTAAAGAAATCATATTAGATATTATGGTTCTATGTTTGAGATATTGTAAAATTCAAATAAAAATGGAAAACCTCCCTACACCACCTGTGAATTCAGTTAGGCCAAATTTCCTCGGCTGTTTTAAACCATAAGCTTCCCACTTCTGCAATATTACACAAAGGAGGAAATTTGAATAGAGAATACAAGACATGGAGAAAAACATTGATTTCAGCACTATTTACATATACCTAAATTGGAACCCCCTAGAGATTTTCCGCAGTTGGGAAAGAGTTAAGCAAATTTTGGTACATTCCCAAGATGAAATTTTACACAGCTGCTTAATTATCAATTAGACAAATAGAAGCATGCGATGAAGGAAACAACATGAGCTTTGGGATTGGACAGACCTATGATTGAATCCTTGTCACTTCCAAAATGTTCAGAATACAAAGGAATTCCTGGAATCTCTGTACCATCTTAGAAGTTCTTTGTAGGATCTTCCTAGCATGATAGACTGCCCATGTTATTGGGTAGTGAGACCCAGATTCAAAAGTGTTCTCTCAGAGAGGCCAATTTAACTTTGAGAGGTGGTATGACAAACTTCAGAATCACATAGGCTAGGATCAAATTCTAGCCATTCACTAGTGGTATGACATTGAGTACACTAGGTAACTTTCTTTGAAGCTCAGATTTCCTGTCAATAACTTGCCAATAAGGAATGCCACTGACTTCATGGAGTCATTGGTATGATAAATTAGCATGGCGTATATCAGCACAGGACTAGGTAGGGATTTGGTGTTGGAATCCGTAGCAATTATTGGTATTCCTGTTGTGGGATCATTGTACTATTGGGAAAAAAAAAAAAAAAAAAAAACCCTCTTCAAGATGATTTTAGTTGTTTATTTTTGCCAAAATAATTAATCCTCAGCATAACATTAAAGACCGATTCTGTGTTCCAGCCAACTGCTTCGCCATTTTTCCTAATACCATTCCTTGCAGAAGCCAGCATTTTGTCACCCTTGCCTGGCCATTTCCCAAACATGCATCAATCCCCACCTTTGAACCTTTCCTCTTTCTCTGCCCACAGGCTGGATATCATTTTTTTTTTTCTCTAACTTTGCCTCTTCTGGCAGTCCTCCTCCTTCAAGGCTCCACTCAAGTGGAGCTTCCTGCTTTGAGCCTTCTCTGCAGCACTCAATATTTATTGCCTCCTTCCCCTTTGTTTTTATAGCACTTTGTATAAAATAACATGCTTCACATCTCCAGGCCTTATAATTTTGTTTGTGTCTGACACTTCCCCTACATATTAAGGTGTTTAAGGACAGATGCCATTTCTCCCCTTATTTTATTAATTCTTTTAGCAACTTAGTCACTCATGCACAGTGGACGCTCACAAAATATATATCAAATTAAATTCAAGAGTGAGTGAAAGCTTAGAAATAACCCAGTGTAACTCTTCTTGACAGGTGTGTACTATTTGAAGGGTCCAATTGGATGTGATTTTTCCAATTTTTTACATATCAAGTAAACATTTATATGAGGTTGGTTCTAAAAAAAAGGCAAAAAGTATTGAGATACTTGACCCCAAATCACTTTTTCCCCTAACTTCATTTGCATTTATTGCACAGATATAAGGCTTATAGGTATAGTAATATGGGTATAATGCTCTTTCTGTCTAGGCTAGCTAATGGACATAGCCTTTGTGTAAATCATGAGCTCTATCCCTGGCTTGCCTATGACAGTGCCTATAATATTTTGGGAAATGTTTACTACTTAAAGGAATGGAAAGGTAAATGCATTGATTAACATGGTATATTTGCAAGACTTATAGATCCTCTTGAAAGAAAATAGACTCAAGATTTCAAACACAGTATTTTATAATTCTTTCTCTGAAAAGGAAGAATTTTTTTTTCTTTAAAATTGATTAATACAAGGGTGGTGGGATTGGGGGAAGGAAGAAAAAAATGAAATCTGACCCTAACATGAATATCAGCTGATTTTGAAAGAGCTCCTAGGTTTAGTCTAATTAAAATAAATGTTTTAGGGGCACCTGGGTGGCTCGGTCAGTTAAGTGTCCGACTCTTGATTTTGGCTCAGGTCATGATCTCAGGTCCTGAGACTGAGCACGAGTTAGGCTCTGTGCTGAGAGCATGGAGTCAGCTTGAGATTCTCTCTCTACCCCCCCCCACTTGCATGCACTCTCTCAGTAAATAAATAAACAAATTAATTAATTAAAATAATTTTATAGCAGCCTGTTCTGTAACTTCACCCACTGATAAGTAATATCAATCAATCCTCTAAAGACAAAAGCTCCCCTTGTAGATTTTTTACTTCTTCATATCTCTACAAATCTGTGAGATATTTTTGTAGGAAATTAATCTCTGAGTGAAGGGGTTAAACTACAAAATTATATATATATATATGTATATATATATATATATACACACACACGCACATATCTTGTATTTTTGTATGTTTCATGTGTGTATATGTGTATATATATATACACATATATAAAATATATGTGTGTATATACAATTTTATATATTTTATTTAAAAACATGTTTATATGTATATAGATACATCATATATATATATACCTGTAGTCTTTTTCTTTCCCAAAGAATTTATACGTGAATTAATGGTCTCTTCCTTCCTGGCCTCCAGATTTTGGCTAAACCCTTGCGTAAAAATATTCTAAAATCGTTTATGATATCCAACTTTCTGACAAGGAGTCAGTATCTTTGATAATCCAGTCAAGGAATCAAAGTGTTTGGTCATAATCTTATGATCTTTAAATATCCTGATTACTTTCTCTTGATATTTCCTATGGAATGAATATTACCAAGATCCAACCCTAGGTAGAGAAGTGACTGGACCTGCCAGAGTTTGACAGAGAAAACCCATCAAAATTTAAAATTCCAAGGTCAGAGTAGACTTTCAAAAATCTTTATTCCTGGTTATATGCAGTGGTGAACTGAAATTTTAAAGATAAATCCATCAGTATTTTGCAAGTCAATGTCAGATCCAGTTCTCTTTTATCAGACATAGAGAAAAATTTGTTTAAATATTACATATTTTTCTTCAAATAGGAAAGAGATAAATGAGTTCATGGATAATCCTAACTTGGAGGTATTATTTGATTCAAGAATGTTCTAGAATATTGTGAAGAACGATCTTGTCTTATGAGCTCTTTCTGTTTCACCGCATGGTGCTTCTCCAGCTCCACCTCCCTGCATTCTCCTCCTGCTCATCTTTATGTGACAAAACTGGATTTCTCACCCCTCCCTGAATATGGATTTTTAGTACTTTCTACCTTGCCATGTTTCAAACCACTTTTAAATATGTAAAATTCTATCATTTCCGCATGGAGACTGGATGATACTTGAATACCATTACAAATGAAATATACATCTAAGCAAACAACTAATATAAATAAATGCTACCTTGTTGGTTAAAAAATCAATTATTAGGTTTAAAAGCCTTTACTAAATAACAACTATAATTCTTTAGGCTAGTTTAATGGTAATTATATTTAAATACATACTTTTAAAATTTATGTTCTGACTCTCTAAAGAGCTAGCCCAAAGAAATTGAAACTATTATTATCACACAAGACTATATGTAATATGCTTAACAAAGGTTTGGGATATTGATGAAATACCATGTCTTGCCAGGACTTAAAAAGAGTCAGGCTAATGTTATTGGACAAAATAATCTCTTAGCACAATAAGAGCAAAATTCACAAATGGACATAGAACTTTTGCCTATTTTAGACCTTTAGTCTACCAGCTCAATATTTAATGAGAAACCCATTCTTAGTTTCTTGAGGACGGATGAGGACTGACAACATTTTTAGATTTTAACAACTCACAATGACACAGATAGGGCATTTTTCTATAAAGTTTCCTAGCCTATGTCGCATGGATCACAGATTAAATATGTATTCCAAATCCTTTGTTAAACATATTTCTGTTGCGCTGAAATTCTTAAAGGCAATCCTCATGACTGAATAATTCATTATTTATTAAATTTACTTGTAAGCTGGGCATACTACAAGATATTATCAGTTAGGAAAGACCTAAGACAAATTACTTTCTAATAAAAACCTACCCTCCTCCCCTCTGAAATTATTGTGGGAAGTCTATTTTGTCTTGTTATAAACAAGTATCTGTGAAACATGATAATTTTTCATACTAGTGGTGCAGGTGATTTTCTATCATGGATTATGAAGATTTGGGGATATTTTTATTTTTACAAACATAAGGTTCCCTAGCATAAATGTGTATATATGTGGTATATATATCATACGTTACAGATGTTTTAGAAATATTGCACATTTGAATGAATACATAGACATCACAGATCACAGGATTCTGGGATACATGTGAATGTAAATGTTTATAAATAGCACTGGAAACTCCAGTCACGTGAATTTCTTCACAAAGCATCTTTAATATTGCAGTAGAGAACAGAGTGTGGGAGCTGCCTAATTTTAGTCCTGTTTTAAAACAATGATAAATTTAACTGGTTGCTTAATATTTAATGACATATTCATAAAATTAAGCCATGTCCATTCAAGAATTTTTCCTATAAAGTTAACTTTCCCTCAGCTCATCAAGAATATGATATAGTAGATTCTGGTTATCTCTGGGTTGGTTGGTTCATCTCTTAAAAGGACAGATTGTTTGTTTTTTTAAATGGTGTTCATCCCCAAAGTGATGACATTAAAAAAGAAAATTTGGGATTTTACATTGCAAGAGGAGCAATAGGATAAGCAGACATATATTGGGATTTCAAAAATTGCCTCCAAGAATGTGGACATTGGAGCTGGAAAGGACATTAGATTCTTCTTTTACAGGGGATCCACAGAGCTGCCTTCCTCTGGATGCCCCAGCCAGTCAATAACCAGTAGTGGACAAGAGGGCAGATCTGCCTTTTGGTTAGATTCAATTTTCTAGGGTCCTGAAATTCTTAAACGTAATCCTCATGACACTGAATATTTTATTATTTATTAAACCAGATTTCTAACTGCTCCAGACTGTTTTTCTATAGCCTTTGTACCCAGTGACTGACTTAAAAATCGGACACATGTTTACCAAGTGAAATACACTTTTATGTGAATTTAATATCTAATGGGGAATCGCTCTTTACTCTGTGATCACCATCTGTCATTCAATAAACACTAAAAGTATGCTTTATTACTATTTGTTTTTTCACTTTTTTTTTAATGAGAGGTATAATTCATAAGGCGGTTACTCACTGAAATAGCCACACATTTGAATAAGATGGCTGACTATTGAAAATAACTTGTTTACTTGTCTATTGACTTAACCAAAGGAGGGAAAAATAAGACATATATGTGGTTAGTTTGTGTATGGTTTTTTGACCCGATAAAAACTTTATTGAGAAGTCTGTCAGACATATACATTCATTTTCCCCAAGATGAATATCTTTGTGATGGCTTTAGTGAAGAAAATTATGCATTTGAATTGATACATGGTGTGTAATTTAAATGCCAAGCTACACTGATTCTTCTGGGTTTTTGTTTGCTCTAAGTTGATCTAACTTTTGAGGAAAGCTCTTTACATCAAGGATTGGCTGTGTCCGTTTTTGTGTTGGGGAGGCTTAACTTCTGCTCTGTGTGCACGTATCTGCTTCTAGGGTAAAGCAAAAGGGGTTGCTGCTCTTAGGTTTCGTTACTTTTCTTTTTTTGTGAGGGGGGGGGGTTTCTTTTCTAGTGCCAGAATCACCTCCCTGTAATACTGCATGTGGAACGTTCCTAATTGGAGTTTGTTTCTCCCAGGACTCTGGCTCCTTAGGGATTTGCCTGCCTGGCTTGATGGAGGTGTTCCAGCTCTGCTTTCTTTCGGATAGTGTTTCTCCTTTATTTTATCTAAATAGAGGATTATATTAGCTAAACAAGATTAAACTTGAGATATGAGTAGGTACATATCTCATCTCTGCTTTTGTTACAGGTCCTTATAGTCCCTGTTTCTGCTTGTAACATAATGTTTTAATGTAACCGTCTTTAAATAGCTACACCTCCTATGAAAACTTTGGAAGAAACCTAAGCAAGTTATTTGAAAGAAACAGGCATTTAAGTGCTTAATTCAATTAGCAACTCATAAAGTCTATACAGATGAGGATGTAAATAGCCTTTATAAGAATTAATTTCATGAAATGAACATTTTGTAGAAGTGAATGTGGAGTTTATAGATCCTTAGGCAAATCTTCACTGTCGGTTGAATTTATTTAAAGAGCTTTTCTGGTCACCTTTGAACCTCAATGATTTCTCCAGATGTACAGAAGTGAACAATGTAAAAATCTTGCTGTTTCAGCAGAACTGATTCCAGCTGGCTGGGAACTGGATCTGCAAGTCATTGGTTACAGCTGTGTTTCGATTTATGTGATGGTTGAAAAAATAAATTACCCGATTAGATGGCTAGAAAGAGGACTCTTTGTTTAGCCCTTGTGTGGGGACTGAAAGTGTTTATGGTGCTGTTTTCTACGCAGTCTTTGCAAAGTAAGCTGGACAAATAGACTTATTCAATGCTCCTAAGAAATGTTGCATATTCAGCTTTAATTCTTTGCTAAAGAAACTATTTTTTTTCTATAATGCTGTCATCCAGCAAATGTTTTAAAGGTTTAGCATTTAAGAGAACCAGTAAGTTTTCTGTCCTACTGAGCACTGCATTTAGGAATGGAAAAGCTGTTCTCTTTTGTTCAATGTGTACTTTAAAACATGTCTTTGTCAGGCACAGGAATGGAAATATGTTTCTCCTAAATTCAAAGCTTTATAATGGCAGAGTGTCTGAACATAAACTCTAAACCTTTTCCTTAATGAGTTATGGCTTGTGGCACATAAGAGAAAATAAATTAATTAAATTGCTAAATAAAGAAATATAATCAAGCATGACTGCAAAAAAACAAAAACAAAAACAAAAAACAAACAAAAAAACTGACAGGCCCCTGGGCCATTTGGACTATGAGGGTTTTGAATTTTTGTGAATATTTACTTTGTTACCAAAGTAAATTTTATAGGGTAGGAAGGGTATTAAACAGCATGTAACTTTTCAGGACAGTGAAAAACAAAATACTAGTAACTCCTGGAGGTTTTGAGCATAGGGTCTTACAAAATACCCTCATAAGAGAATTAGTATACCAATATAATACTATAGGAAGGTTTTTTTTTTTTTTAAAGATTTTATTTATTTATTCATGAGAGACAGAGTGTATGAAGATTTTTAAAGAATTATTTTCCAAGGTAATTTGGGTCCTTGAGTTTCTTGAAGTCAGGACCTGTGGACAGTGAGCAGCTCGGCCAGTTCCACCAAGGCATTAAAAAAATGAATGGGGGGCACCTGGGTGGCTCAGTCGTTAAGCGTCTGCCTTCGGCTCGGGTCATGATCCCAGGGTTCTGGGATCGAGTCCCACATCGGGCTCCTTGCTCGGCGGGAAGCCTGCTTCTCCCTCTCCCACTCCCCCTGCTTGTGTTCCTGCTCTCGCTATCTCTCTCTCTGTCAAATAAATATATAAATTAATTTAAAAAAAAATGAATGGGTAGGTGGCCCTGGAAAAGAAGGTTACAATGATGTGTTTTCATTTTTATTTTCTCAGACACTCATTTTCTAAATGGATTCAACATTTTTTTAAGTTTTTTTTCCACAATGCTTCGTAAAATCCTGAAAAGGGACAGAATTCTCAAATGAACTATAAAAGGAGGCCAACTACTTGATCAGATGATATAATGTCCATCAAGTTCAAAAGCAATTCAGGGTGGGGAAGATCCAGAAATGTATTGTTTTTTTCCAAGAAAATAGGTGATTCTTTATCCATTTCCTTTCTTAAACTAAGATATGTATTATGGAATTTAGGTGTTGCAGAATGAATAACCATAATGTATCCAAAAGGAAGCAAAGGTGGGATTGATCTGCCTTGACTTGTCAGAAGGTTTTGCTGTGTCAGGCTGTTTCCTTGATCAGTGAAAGTATACCCTCTAACCCTCAACAAATCAATACAATTGATTGGAAAGGATGGGAACAAAGCATGAGAATGCAGGATACACTTGAACCTTTACTGTTCAGATATATTTAAATGAGATTTACAATGCTTAGAAGCATTTTCCTCTACTCCCATGTAATGGAAATGTCTTCATCCTATGAAATCGGATGGAAAACCTATGTAATAATGTTTGAGAGTATAGTATAGTGTCATTCTTCATGAAAGAAGATGCTTTAAGAAGTTAAATTTGTCTCACAGTGTTTATACTTCTAAAAATGTATTAATCAGGAAACAATTTCTATCATTGAGCATAAAGATAACAAAGTGAAAATTCAGTCTGGAACATATATGATTGAATGATATTAGGTTTCAAAAATAAACATTATTTGAATAGGAAAAAAATCAAGAAAGGAAATATAAGTATAGAGAGATTACTTTTTTATTTACGATAACTTACTCTTATCTTTTGTGCTCCATTCTTACCTATCATGATCAATGGATAAAATATTTTTTCTTTATGATGAAAAAAACCCTATGAAATTAGCTTATTTTTTCATATTGAAGGAAACTCTAAAAAATCTAGAATAAGAATGATTATGAGCAATCAGAATAATAACTATCCATTAATAACTTTATTCCACCCAAATTAAGCAGCTTTCAAAATGAGTATTTTTAAAAGGCAAAGAAGATGTTTTAAAAGTTTTCAGTAGTTGACAGAAATTTTTAAACCTATGATTCACCTGATTTTCTGATTTTTTTTTTATTTTTAAATTTCAAAGATCTACTTAAGGAGGTTTTATAGCCTGACTTATTTTAGCTTGATATTTTGAATGTGTTATTAAAGCTGAAATAGGTCTATCCAATCAATTAGTTCTAAAGTTTTTTTTTATCTATATTGGCGAATTTTTACAAGTGAGTTATCCAAAGAAACTGTGACTTCTTCCCCTTAGTGCATGTACCATAACAGTATATACACATTTTTCTGAATCTTGAAAAATTGCTACCTCCCCAGTCCTAAAATGAAAATATTTTCTATATTATTTCAAATAAGTGAAAATTTAAATGTAAATAGGGTAAACCACATAAAATATCTAATAAAAATTTTAATATTAGCATATTATGCAAATAAGATGAAATGATAAATTTTTGAGATTTAGTTATTACGTGAGATATCACTGGGACATAGGAAGAAGATCTATCGTTAATCTTTCCGGAGATAGATGCTACTAACTGTACTATGATGATCAATGAGACAATCATGTGTACAAATATCTAGGTAGTAATGACCAACACGTGTTTCTAATTTTACTCCCCTTCCGTTGCACAATATTTTAGAGTTGAATTAGGCCTTGATGATTAACCTAGTCATCCCACCCAATTTTAAAGGTACAGGAACCAAGGTTCTGAGAGTTAAGTGACTTATCCAAGACCATAAACTATTATTTACTGAATTGACACCAGACCCAGTTTTCTGACTCATAGATCAGTTCCCGTCCCACTTCCCAACTTTGTTTAAAAGTGTCGTATATAGAACATAAGGAAAATGGTATTTTTCTAGAATCATGTTAGCTAAAACAAATTATTATTGCTCCTTTGCCATAATACTCAAGCTCTAAATATGACAATAATTCTGAAGTCACTTGATATTTAAATCCTTTCTATTTACGTCCCATCTTAAAAAGTCAAGATTAATTCTTTTCTCTTTCACCTGTTAGGAAGCACATCAACACAGCAGAAATGTCCTTTTATTATTGGTATGTATAATCCTGCTATCAAAAAACGCTCTTTCAGATTTACATATAATTTGATATGGCATAATTGTTCATGGTCTCTAAATTGCCCCTCATTATCATACCCTGCCTTTTTCTTTTTCTTTTTCTTTTTCTTTTTCTTTTTCTTTTTCTTTTTCCTTTTTTTCTTGAAAGAGAAAGACTCCACTAGCGTCCTCCAGACCCGTCTGCTCCTGTATGTGGCTATACCACAGTGACTGTTACAGCCACTTTCCCCTCAAGACCTCCTTCAAGTTCATGTTCTTGCCGTAATTACCCCATCTCGGACAAGCTCTCCTCATGGCTCATCTCGCTGGTGTGGCTTTGAATGGGGTCCCTTGGTGGATATTGATGACAGGCTGGATTGGCAAGGGGTTGCACACTTGGGGAAAGCAGAGGTGGGGAGGAGAAGAGGGAAAGAAAAAGAGAGGGAGAGAGATTCCCATCAAGAGTTACTATCATATACATTTCCTAGATAGAGGAATGAACATTAAATTTCATGTACCAAGGTCTAAAGATCATCCCTTTAGAAAGGAAGAGAAATCTATGTGATTATTTTTCCATGTCAGTTGTGATGCTCTGTATTTATCAAAAGAGAGATGAGGGTGCCTGGGTGGCTCAGATGGTTAAGCATCTGCCTTCGGCTCAGGTCATGATCCCAGGGTTCTGGGATCGAGTCCCACATCGGGCTCCCTGCTCCTTGGGAGCCTGCTTCTCCCTCTGCCTCTCTCTCTCTCTCTCTCATGAATAAATAAATAAAATCTTAAAAAAAAGAGAGAGATTAAAAAAATTAATTCCAGGTTGATAAATCTTTTGCATCCCAGTCAAAAATTATCTGAGTTAAAAACTGAATCATACTCTAGTCCAAATACTAAACTTTGAAAGGAAAATGTAGGTCAGGTTTTTCCCTGGTTAACAACTAGCTGTCTCCTTCACCATAAAATTTTTAGAGTAGTAACTCACATACATCTATATTACACTTTATTTTCATTTTGCTTAAGATAATTTGTTCCAGAATCTCATTGGTAACTCAAAATTACCTTAACAAGGTATATACACACCCATACACACCTGTTTTGGGTTTTTTGCCAATGTTGTATTAACAGAAAATTCCCAACCAGATCATCCGTGTTTATTGGCATCTGATTCTTGTCTCCCTTACCCTTTAATATTACTATTTATTTTCTCTTTTAAAAAAATGTCTAGCCATAATTGTTGCTGCTCTTAACTGCTACTCTTTCCTTTTTTTGAGTAGGATTTTTAAAAATTGCTTTTTTCCCTGGATTTTTGCTACTCACTACTATTACATTCCTTCTTTTTTTTTAAAGATTATATTTATTTATTTGAAAGAAAGACAGAGAGCATGAGCAGCGGGAAGGGCAAAGGGAGAAAGAAAGGGAGAAGCAGGAAGCCCAACTCAGGGCTTGATACCAGGACCCTGAGATCATGACCTAAGCCCAAGTCAGATGCTTAACTGACTGAGCCACCCAGGCACCCCTATTACATCCCTTCTTTACTGAAAACAGAAAGATGTAATATATGTTGTTTGACACAAAAAAGAGCATGGCTCTCATTTCTGGAAATGTTAGACAAATAAGCATCTGTCAGATTTATTCAGAGACTTTAGCTGGGGTATTTTTTGTGTGTCTTCTGATGGTTGTGTTACCAACTACCTTAAAGTTATTTTCTATATAACCCCTCACATTACGTAATCTTGCATAAGTCAAAACTATTAGTAAACCAAAGCACTAGATGCTCTTCAGTTAGAAGAAATTCTCTTCTTTCCGATGTTCAAATAAATCAATACAGATTCATTCTCCCAAAATAGACTGGAATGAAAGCATCAGGACCCAATGATCAGTTATGCTATAAACTTTTCACAAGGACTGTTTAAGTCAGCACTGTCCAATAAAACTTTCTGCAAGGGTGGAAATGTTCTATTGCTGCATTGTCCAAAATGGTAACCACCAGCCATGTGTGCTATTATACATTGAAATATGGCTAAGGCAACAGAGGAACTCAATTTTTACCTTTACTTACTTATAATACCTACAGGTGGCTGGTCGCACCTTCTTAGAGAGTGTAGGTTAAGTAAAACAAAGAAAATATTATGCAACTAGTAAAAAAAACAATATATTCTGCATGGCCATGAATTTTGAATCGAAATTTGAACTGTAGATCTTTTTCTTGTCCTCTGTCTCTCTTACCCCAAACCCCACCAGTGTTTTTAAAAATGATTCCCATAATAACACTGATTTCAAATGGCCTTTATAAGAAATAAAAAATCCCTCCCTGCCTTAGCAGTAAAGTGGAGGACAGGCTGTATTAAAGTATTGCAGAGGAGTTATTGCTTCCTCTAACTTAATATGTCATTTGATATACATTCAGATCTATCTTGGTAATTTTTTAAAGAAACAAAACATAGAAAATAACATATAAAAATAATTGATCTAGCAAGACCATACTTGCATTACATTGCTTAAATGAAATATAAAGCATGGTGAAATTTTTACTTTATAAAAACTTTAGCCATAGCCAAAGCCTCATTTAGGGATGTCTTAGTATTGATGATTAGAAATTAGAATCAGAAGAGATCTTAAACGCATATCTATGACAGTGGCAACTGAATTGATTGATTACAACATCTTCTTTCAAATAAATATTGATTTAATCAAGTCTGCATTCCCATTGGCCCTAATGGTGGTCTTGACAGAAGCTTAGACATTTGAAACTGGCTAACTCCTGTTTGGATATAAATATTTTAAATGCACGGCCATTCAGTTATAATCGTTACTTGTCTTCAAACCTTTATTCCCCTTGATTTTTTAACCTCCTTCGTTAATATTTTTATGCATTCTGTAAAGTTGAGTGATGTATGTGTCTGTCTCTGAATGTAGGAAAAAGAGATGTCGTGGATTCGGGGGCGGGGGGAAAGTTGTATTTGCATCTGTTGTTTCTGATTCGCAGAGCTAGGAGTGAGGTGCTCATGCAGATCGTCCACAGAGCTAAGATATCAATAGGCAGTTTGCTGTAAGCTCATGTTCAATTATTAAAATAGTCGACATTTTATGTCTGATAACCATAGCGAGGTCATGACATTAATTTATCCAGAGTATTGTGGGCACTCTCTAGAAAAAAAATAGCATAAAGGAGACAGATGCTAGAGAGCTATAAAAAAATAAAAAAAAAAAAGATGGATTTGAGCAAAGAGACTTTAAGAGATGACCAGTTTCATACGCATAGAACAGGAAGGAAGAAGTCAGCAGGGACCTCTGTTACCAACAATAAGTATCTTTTTTTTTTTTTTTAAAGATTTTATTTATTCATTTGAGACACAGAGATACAGAGACAGAGAGAGAGCATGAGCAGGGAGAGAGGCAGAGGGAGAGGGAGAAGCAGGCTCCTTGCTGAGCCAGGAGCCCGATGTGGGGCTCGATCCCAGGACTCTGGGATCATGACCTGAGCCGAAGGCAGATGCTTAACCAACTGAGCCACCCAGGTGCCCCAACAATAAGTATCTTAAGCTATGCTGGACACGTGTTAATTTCTGTTGTAGTTTTTCATTAAGTTCTAAGCTTGAACACGATTCCCGAACCTTGAGTTTCTGAAGTCTAATTTCATGTGTTATTTGTTGCTTCAGTGCCCGGGGATTCTGTCTGTGCGCTTTACTTCCTGTTCCTTTTTTCCCTTCCTTCATCCCTCCCCTCCCTCTTCCTATTTCTCCATTTCCTTTTCTTTCTCCCTCTCTTACGCTTTTCTTTCCTGCCTTTCTCTCTCTCAGGAGAGTGTGTACTTCATTCCATGTTTTCTTTGGGTGCCCACTTCTTTTATTTGTGTTTTTTGCTTTCGTGCTTAAGTTTTTCCTTTTCTTCTTTGCTTTTTTCTTTCAAACCAGGAGCCTGTAGGAGCTGATTTTAGAGATACATCTCCTACTGCAGATGCATCTTTCTCTTTATGGGTTGTGTGATGTTTTCTTTGGAACCTCTGCAAATGGTTGTCCTTCACGTTTGTTGCCACAGATCTGTTGCCAAACTGCTACCTTAGTTGGTCCTGCGGTGCTGCAGTGCATGCTGGGATCTGTCTGTGTGAGTAAACTGAAATTTCTAAAGCACCAGACAGCATTACAGTTGGCTTGAGAATTGCCGTACTTTTCTCTCCTTCATATGTATTTCTTGTATGCTGCAGAGTCACTGATGGCTAGTTCTGGCTGGCAAGTAATTCAGAAATATTGCTCATGTAGAAAGGAAGGGTAGGCAGTTTACCACATTCTGTCATTAAAAAGAACAATTGAAGGACAAAGGAACTGGATAAATACCTATATACTGTCTTTTATGTTGTGAAACACTGTAGTACAAACATGACTGTGTTCAGCCAAATATTTTTGTTCCTTTTGTAACTGCATATAGTAGATTGTCTTCATATATGTACACAAATCCACATTTTATGTAAGCATATATTCAATCTTTAATAGTTATCACCTGCAAGCATGTCTTAATCTCAAAAACTTTTACATATTCACCAACACACAGCTATTTGTTATTATTTTTATAAGTTCTTAAATCAAAAAAATAAAAATAAAAAATGTATTAATATCCTGTTGGTTGATTCCATTCCAGCAAATTAGGATTTCAACACAGTTTAAATCATATTGATGATTCAGATCCTGGCAGATCTTATAATTCCTGTGAACTGAGAGCACAGCTAATAAAAATATTAAGCAATTATTTTTATTAAAATTATAGTTTCGCTCATTATTAAATAGAAATGATTGATCTATACAGATCGGTCTCACTCATGTGTCCCTTGGGCTGTTTGGGTCTCCATATAGAAGTGGAAACACTCCTTTTGCTCTTTCTTCAGCCAGGGGGGCAAAAAAAAAGAAGGCGTAGAATGAAGTCTGGGACTGTTAAAGAATTGCTGGCATTATCTCTCTCTCTCTCTCTCTCTCTCTCTCTCGTGAGCCTGGCTGCCTGCTTTCTGAGGTAGTGGATCCAGAGTGAGACTGTGTCGAAGCCTGTTTCCACAACTGCATTTGGAGATCTGTCTTATTGATTGGGGGTGGAAGGGGGTGGGGATCAGTGTGAGGGGAGGGGAGGACCAACTGACTACTGGCTCACTGAAGCACAAGACATTTTCTTCCGGAAAGATGTCAAACAACTGAGACCTAGCCACAGAGGAAGTAGAAAGGTAGAAAAATCAGGAGACTCTGGAAGAAACGAAGGCATTTCTTACAAGAGTCTTGGGGCTTTTTCTTTCCAGTCCTTTGCTTTGCTTTGCTTTGCGTTGCTCCCCCCCCCCGCCCCCCCCCCATCATCTGACCTGCAAAGGCTAGAGTGACAGCGTCATGCAAATGCTGCAGTCCCGCAGGTCTGGGAGAGGGTGGATGCTAGACTGTGAGTTAATGTTAATGATGAGCGCAGTGAAAATACCAGCCCCGGCCACCCCCTGCACACAGAAGCGCTCTGAGTCAGCATCAGATGCTTTGCCTCGCCTCTCGCTGGGTGTCTGTATGCCTGTGCGCGCGCGTGCTCGCTCGGGCATCCGTGTCTAGCCGAGGGGAGGGGGTGGCGTGTGAGTGCGTGGAGGGTAAAAGCCAGTCAGTCAGTGAGAAGCAAAGGTACGTTGGAGAGCAACTAAAATCTGACTGATTTCCATCTTTGGAGCATCAGATGTATTCCCTAAGGAGGATGGGTCTCCGTGATGGGGGTGGTATAATTATGTTAATGTCATATTTATGGAGGGGTGAGATTTTTCATTCTAATAATTGGTTGAATGCTATGGTCAAAAATTGTAAAGCCATATTCAGTTTTAAGGAAAAGCATGGACTTATATCTAAGGACTGTTTTATTTTTTGCTTTTTGTGAGTGCTGCTTTTTTATTTTATTTTTTAACTATTTACTATTTTAAGCCATAACGGATTCAGTATGGAAAATCAAATGATAAACAGAAAGAGATCTTATATAATGATGCATTACATCATGGAGCAGAATATTTAAAGTCTTACAAGGCAAAGTAAAGATCTGGACAGGGGGTGGGGGGTGGTGGTTGGAAAGGGGTGTGGTACTAGGGTGGAGGAGGGGGGCCAGTTAGCAAATATTTTGTTCAGCATAGCTTTCCTTGCAGCTTACTTGGAAATGGATGATTCACCTGTTCTGCAGGAAAACATTCTAATTCTTTCCATTTTTTTTTTCCTCCTCTTTTCCCTTTTAAGATCAACCACTTCAGAAGAACCAGAATCCACTTCTGTGGCCAGGACTGTTATGTTATGGCTGGTCCGATTGTTATACCCTGCGTTCTATGCTACTAAACCTTGGATCATTCCTAAAGTACCAATTCTGTTCTTGAACCACAAACAAGGCTAAAAGATCGGAGGAAATTCAGTGAATATACAGGATTGGGATTGTGTATTTTCAAAAGTATTGAGCTTTATAATGCAATTATTTAAGAAATAGAATCTTTTATTTTTCTTCTCATGTTGCCAGCATTTTAAGTTACATGTTTATTAAGTGGCATTGCTCAAATAGCTACAGAGTATGCATGGAAATATTTGCTGTCTGAATAGTTTGGAGATTTAAAGAGAAAAATCAAGCTTCGGAGGTATTAAATTATGACATGCAAAAAAGTTTTTGTTTTATTCTTAACTGCAACAGTATATATTGAAATCAGATTTAAAGTGTGATATGTCCTTGGCCCACCTTAACAGTTGTACTGTATAGAAGTGTAATGGGAAGCAAAATTTCAATTAGGGTCCCATTAACTGGCATATAATCCTTCTTTAACGTAATAGAGGCTATGGTGTTGCTGTACAAATCTGCTAGAAACAGATTTTAACCCATTTTTAGTCTCTTTCTTTGGATCTGATGGAATGACTCTTAACTGTTCATTGTCTGCACTGTTTCTCATATTCTTCATTATTTTAAGGTCTGGAATTAGTCTGTAAATGGTCGTCCTGAATATTCAGCTAATCCTAACTTTTATATATCATATATATTTCTACGTATGTATTTTAATTAGTATTTAAAGGAAAAAGTTTAACTGAACCCAACTGTAATTTCTAAGCTAGCCTTATTACTGGAAGAAGAATTCTACCGCATCAAACCAGACTTTTCCTAGTCCCTGAGACCCTAACTTGTGAGGTATTTTAGTAACATCACAAGTCAGGCTCTTGGGACCTAGGCGGAGGGGAACCAGCAGCTTTGGACCTTATTGATTGTCTGCAGTTACCACCAGAACAAAAGAACATACATAGATTCTGCCTAGGAGAAAAGAACAATGCTCTTCTTTATAATCAGCAATGTTTTCATCATGACCCATCCCCAAAAATACTATTTTCAGAAACTGTACTCAAAAGTGATTACGGAGTTGCACTGAATAGGATTTGTATTATATTATAACAACCATATAAAAGCAGTATAAGATAACTATGTAAGAAGCAAAGTTAAAATACAGGTGTTTTTAAAATGCTTCTTTTGATGTATTTTACGGTGGCTAGTCTAAGAGAATATACCTCCTTATAATAATGAAGAGAGTGGCTTATATTTCTAACTTCGTTCATATGCATAGAAATATATACATTAGCTTCTTAAATAAATCCTGTATGTCTCCATGTAACTGTGGCTCAGAATATGTAATGTATAACTATAATCATGCTCGAGGCCTAGAGATAAATCATTTACAATCTTCTTTACTGACCCTATTAGATTTTACTACTGATTTAAGAAGAATGCTATTTTATACTTGGTATTTATTGCCAGAGTTTTCCTTAGTCTTTTAACCAGACAAAATACTTTATATGTCCTATTACAATAAGACATTCTCTTGTCGTAAGAGTTATCAATAATTAGCAAAAATATGGTACCTTTTAGTCTTTACATTTTCCTTCGTATATATCGTGGACCTAAGTGAGATAAATCAATAAACACCACCTATGAAGTCAGACTGCTCAAGTTCACCTATCAACTGAATCTGAGCTGCATAGTTTTAGTTTTATAAGAATTTTAGTTTTATAAACTATTCCAACTATAAGTAATGTGTCCTATTTGAACATTGTTAGACATTGCCACATCAAATATTTATTTCTTGTAAGTAGAATCAATATATTAAATCTATTCACAAATTTTACAGTAATGTTGCAGATACTAAGATACACAATGGAGGTGAGAGACTTTCCATAATAGAAGAACCAAAATGCTTTCATTCTTTTAACTCTGATGCTTTACATGGGTGCTATAAATTACATGTACCTTCTGCATTGTTAAAATAAATTTATGAATGTACTTTAGAACACTGTATGGAGTCTTTGTTCACCTTTTCATTGGATTTGTTACAATTACTCATGTTTGAAATATCATAGGATACAAATCACGCATGAGTTATATTTCTTAAAAAATTGATATTACAGTATCGTAAACATGTTCTTCCTCTATACAAGCCCCGTAAAACATGTTTAAGCATGTATCCACATTGTACCTATTCAGATTCTTTATTTATATCACCTATTTTATTTATCTAGAATCTCTGAAATTTTAAGTGTGTGTATGTGTGTGTGTAAACATGTCTTAAAACTCCAACTGAAAGGAGGTAATATAAACAGTAAAGATTTTTGATAGTGTTTATCTTTTACTTCTTTGAACCACATTTTCATTATATTTGAACACTTTTAAAAGCACAAGTTTCTCGATACAAAGAACTCTATATATGTGTATATCTACAAGTGCACAGAAACTTGATTATATTTAATAGCAATGTTTATACAACAAATCAGAAACTACCTCGTTATTAAAACAATATCACACACAGGTATATGTCTACAGACACCTGATTTAATACAATCATAAATACTATGTAAATGATGTTTCATAAATTTAGTTCTAAAATAATGTAAGGGATGGTTGTTTATTGGCTATAGTGGTATCAGATATAAGCTATTTCAAATGCAATATTTTATGTTATTGTATCTATGAATTACACTATATGTTAACTTCTTTTTCGTAGAAGAAAGTTACCAAAGCTGAATTCAGAATGCAGTGATGTTTATTTTTTACTAATCATCGTGCATTCTTTGAACCTTCCCTATGTAACCTTCCTGCATATAAACTATCTTTTCTGAGAATATCATTGATAAAAGCTTTTCTCTTACTCCATAAAGGTGAGTAGAGATTTAAGTGGATGACTTTGTTTATATAAACTACTTTATGCTGTCTATGGATAGATGGATGCCACTTTTTCTGCATTTCTATATAAGCTGTCACAGAATAATATTGTTTGGGGCTATAAAATATGATTTGGAAAATCAGATAATACTAAGCTTAAAATAAAAGGAGAGGTCTACGACAAAGAGCGAGAAAATGATGTGTGTTGTATACAAAAAAAAGCAGTGATATTAACAATTCGATGGCTTCCTGGTTGGGAGACCAGCCTGAGCCAGACGCATATATTAAGAGCTGTCTGCTGCCGATGTGAGCTTGCTCAATGCGGTGGAAATGAGGAATCACCTCCTCTCTGACACCAGCTTATTTTCACATTTTAATTTTGAAATAGCAAATCACTGTTTTACATAAATACACTAACCCCCACTTGATTCTTTTTCCTTTTTCACATTGCTTGTTAATTTACTATGAACTTCCAGTTCCTTTTTTTTTTACAATCATTGCTCACTTTAAGCTTATCAGCTAAAATCTATCAAAGACCAATGAAGTATTAGTTTTTTTTCTGTCTCTTTTGTAGTGCCCTGTGAATATTGTGATACTCATTCCTTTAACTTTTAATCTCTGTAAGGAAAACATCAATTTTCCAAAATGGCATTTTTTTTTTTTTTACTCTTTTAGGGCCCATCAAGGAAGCCACTTCTGGAATTTTGCCAAATCTAAATATGATTATATTTCATTTCAGGGTGCACAGGATCAATATTTTTCTTAGCATCAAAGTCTGCAACACTTTAGTGTTCCAGTGAAGCTAAAGAAGAGGTATATAGAAATATTCTTAAGCATTAGTCTACATTAATAATATCTAGAAGAGGTATAAGTATCACAGGGGAATTACAGTACAAGTTAATTACTAACAAAATTAGAAAAGGTGTATACTACCTTACATTGCTCTTCAAATGGACACGCCTAGGCTTGGTGGAATTCACCTGATAAAGATGTAAATGGTTTTACAAGCTGTCCCGTTTGGATGAGTTTTGAGAAAACAGTGCATAAAGGGTTAGCTAACGCCCAAATTTTCTTGCCATTTACACATGCAGTGCAGCCTACATTTCGGCAGGCAGCAAATGCAGGCATCATTTTGATTACTTGGATTCTTTTGTTTAATTTCTTACTAGACATTTAACTCGGTACTCAAATTCCACTGGTCTCTTAGTGACTGTATTTGGAAAAGGAAAACGAAGTTTCTCATATACAGAAGTTTTTAAAAATCCCGGGCATTTGTAAACATTTAAAAAATAAGACTTTTTAGTGTAGCTCTGCAAATGCATGTTTAGTATGCAGAAACTTAGGTGCTATTATTATCTGTCATCTCCATACTTAGTTTCCGAATGATCAGTGACCACATACACACTGAGGCATATGTACCTATATATTATATATGCGTATATATGTATATATGTGTATATGTATCTTCAATTTTTAAAAAGCATCAGTAAAATCAGTATAAAAATTGAGACATCTTCATGAAATCATCCACAGCATTTTTTCAATGAGCTAGCTTCACCTTTCATTCCTTTTTTCCCCAAATCTCTCTATGTCAAATGTAGCTTTATCAGATGAAGTGCACCAATAATATTAACTTGTATGTAATGTTTTACTTGTGGAGATTTTAAAGTAGGAGGAACTTGAAAGGTAATGATATTAAGGGAATTTACGATTAAATAGTTTTATTTTATATAATCAGCTAATTTCATGCATGTTTTATGGGGAATTTAAAAGTGAAAAATTCTCATATGGTGAACAAAAGCTTTCACTGTTCACATAAGTAATGTGATTTTAAGTTTGTTACCTTACTAGTTAATTCCTAAACAAGTGTATTAATAAGCATGGACTGTCTGTCTGTCTGTCTGTTAGGTCAACCAGATAAGAATAATAACTTCCAGGTTTCATCTTAGCCTTGTAAGCTATTTTGGCTTCTTTTATTTAGGTGGATTTAACCATTCCTTTTTTCTAAGAAGTTTCTCCCTCTCTGTTGGTAGGTGTCTGATGCTTTCTGAGCACCAAGTGACTATTCTATGGAGTCATCTTTCCTTGCCTTTGAATGAGCTTTCCCTAGGCAATGAGTCAACCTCAATCTTTTGTACCTCCAAATTGGTAGGTCTTTCTTGAAACCCTTCTATTTATTTTCCTAGACATATAAGGGAATTGTGAGAAATTAGAGATTTACATTGTGATTATCTTTCCATTTTCCAAAATCTTCAGTAAGAGATTTGGGTCGTGTTGAAACATGAGCCAGTGGAAGTATTTGGTTCTGTAGGATTTAAAAATGTAACGTCTTTCTCATAGTAGACTTTGTATTCTTAGTGGGGAGAGGGGAACCAGGCTGTGGCTAAGTTATCACTCTGTTACATATCACACTAGAAGCCCAGCCTGGGCATTTGTAAACCTTGGGGAGGTTTCTACACTAGACAACATTTTTTGTTGGGGGATTACACCACAGTTGGTTCACTTCACTTCTGTCTCTCTTCCTGCCCCCACCCCCCCCCAACATGGAGTCTTTTCAACTTCTTCAAAGAAGTGAGGGGAAAAAAGTAGACTCTTTATTAATGGCAGAAAACAAACTGGCTGCTGGACTTCCGAGACAGCCTTCTAATAATAAAGCAGAGTAGGCACTGCGACAAAGAATTCTTGAATGTACTAAATATATAGGGAGGCCTATTTAAATTCACCAGAGGGGCTTAGAGGACAAGCAGCAGAAAGTTTAGAATTTAATTCAAGCCATGCCAGAAAATGAAAATGTACTTAAAAAAGGATTTCTGAGACAATTGTTCAAAGACATGTCAACTTTTAAGGTTCTTTCTAGAATGATGAAATTCGTACTCTAATTTCTGTGGTGACTTTTTCAATTAGAAAGGAAAAATGATTAACAGGATCTCAAAGGAATTGTATCTTATGTTTAAAGAAAATGTGTTTTCTTTCCATAGGGTGTGCTCTAGTGAGGGCCACCCAGTGCTCTGACTAAAATCACTTAAGTATATACATGAAACAAAGAGATAATGTGTTTTTCAACGATTAGACATATCACAACAGGAAGTGTGCTGGCTACTTTGGGAGAAAGATAACGCAACTTGTATGTTCTTTCTAGTTCACTTCCCCCCATCCACTTCTATGATTTACAATATTGTAAATAAATGTAATAAAGTAATTCTGAAAGAGCAAATTGCTGATAAATAATATGATGCTAAATTTGAAAGATAAAAAAAATGATCCCTACCATACCTCTTATTGACTCTAGAGAATGCTCTTTACCCTTTATTTATCTATAAGACATGTGCATCTATAAGGAGTACCCACATCTATAAGAATATATACTTTATTAGTCCTAATGTTGAGCTAAATAACTACTTATAAAATCCATTTAAAAGTCAGTATGGCCTACTCAGGGATGAAATTTCTAGCAGCCTCTTTCCTAACATCTTCCTTTAGAATTAACATAGATACTGGAAAAAGGATTGTCATTCTTTGTCTCATGGATTACAAGTTGTAAAGAGGATAGAAATTTGGACTCACTAGTGACGCATCTTTGTTGCTGTTGTGAAGAGATCCTGCTTGAGAATGAAACCCTTGTGGAATTTGCCCGTTCATAAATATAATTTGTCAACTCAAAATAAGCCGTTGATTCATTGATGTATCCATTTATTTGTAAATGTATATCTAGCTTAAATAAAAAAACTCAGTGCATTAAGGCTGCATCAACACATGGGATGACTATAACCAATTAAGACTTAATTATTTAATAAAATTTGATTGGCTTTAAAATGAAATGTCAGATGTGTGAATATTAGTTATAGATTTTAGATACTAATGATAAAAAGTAGTTGTTGCCCTCAGTGCATTTAGATATAGCCTGAGTCATAATTTACCAAACAGTTGAACTGATTTCCATTTATTTGTTTTAGTGACATTTTAATATCAAGGACTTAAGTAAACTTAATGACTGATCAATGAAATAATCCAAGAAAATTTCTTAGCCTTGTCTCTAGCACCAAGAAAACACTCAATGAATATTAGTTTATTTCTTCCTGTTTGGGTCTCAGTATTTGCTTTTGCTAAACAGACTATTGTTTTCATCACCAAAATTTGTTGGGTATACACTGTTCCCAAGGGTGAGAGGCAGACACCATTGGGAAATTATTTCAGATCCAGGGACACTCAAAAATTATGTGCTATAAATGTCCTTATCAAATGTTTCCTGAGTGCCAACTATAGGAAAGAAAAAAAGAAATTCTGCTCTCAAATAGCTTATGGTCTACAAAAGCTATCTCTCACTTATCTAACACTTTCTGTCCTTTTTGTGTGCCTTAGCATTTCATAAATCTTGTAATTTGGCAGTTTATTCTTTTTTATATTTTATAGATGAGTCTTCTATGTAGTTTGTCCTATTTTCTAGTTGCAGATAAAATAACCTACATATATACTTTGAGTTGCTTTGGGCAAGATATGGGCTGTTATTAGGATTTTACAGTGTCTAGATTCTGGTCTTATGATTCCCTATACTATGCAAAGGTCTGGTGATCAAAAACCATAGACCATGAAAATGTTAATAATTATGGCTTATAAAAATGGTATTTCCAGAATAATTTTACTAAAATGCAGTATTTACATATGATTTCAATCCCTCTAAAAAAAACCATCATTTAATTTCTTTAAAAAAAAAAAGTAAGTTAATATAGTAATATTGATCATGCAGTTTCATGAAGTAGCAATTACATTACTTAGTCAAAGGACCAAAGCATTCTAATTGGGCTGTTCTTTGGGAGTTAACAAAATATGCAAAATAAACCTGGAGTTTTTGATGTCTACATCATAAATGCTGCCACTGAATTTGAATAGTGAAGCAGAAGCTAGAAGACCAGAATTCTAGCACCAGACCTACCACTAGTTATGGAACTGAACCTCTCTCCATTTCACTTTCCTTATTTACAACTGATTTATCAAATAAAGATGTGGAGGGAAATGCTTTTAAAGTGACTTTTGGGTAAAAAAACAAACAAACAAACAAAAAACATTAGTATGTGATTAGGCAGCTGGGTATTTTTCCATTCCACAGGGGACTTTTTGAGTCAAAGGGGTAGGAAAGAATAGCCTTAGCTTAAATCACTGCACTAATCAGGCTCTTTCAGTAGCAAAAGTTAAAAACTGGGCTCAAACTAGGAAGCTGTATGTATATCATCATCATCTCCCTGCCCTCCGGACCCCTCCCCACCACACCCCCTCACCCCGCCTCCTCTTGGTACTCCCCTTCTCCTCTTCTATTCAGGTCCTCTCCATCTCTCTCTCTTTCTCTCCCTTTCTTTCTCCAATGTGTTAACTTAATTCCCAAGTGGTTGACTTCATTCTCACATTCTCTGTCTGTGATGGCAAAGATGGCCACTGCATCATGCATCATTCCCAGAGCCAGTGATTCCAGAAGGAAAAAATAAAATGGTTCTCTCTACCCCTCCATCAGTTTCATTTCTCAGAAAGGCCCAGGCTGGGTCTGTTTTGGAGCCGTTTCTCTGTCCAGATGACAGTTACTCAGATTGAACAGCCTGTGTAGGGAGGCAGAGCAAGACTAACGTAGCAAGGTTAATGTCTATGGCAGAAGATGGAGGAAGTTCCAACAGGCAAAATAACAGCAGGGCTCCCAACAACCACTACAAATTTCTAAACTGCTTAGCATAGTGATATGATATAGGCTTCTGTCAAATATGTTTGTCTTGGTAAACTTAGTGGAGCCTATGAACATACAGGCAGTATTAACTTATTTAGTTCAAATGTGCTTTGTACAGCATTGTAACCATAAAACATCTGCACCAGCCAATTGCAACCTTGAGTATCCTGGAGATTAATTACATTTTATTAACATTTCCCATGATCATTTAATGCATGACATACATCAGGAAAGTAAGCATTTGGACTCATTTGGGAATTTGACATTTTAAAAATTATGTAGGATCATTAGAAATGGGAGTTTGGTAAAGGGGGCTTACTGATTATATTCTGCAGTCCAGTGTTTATCCTTGGCCACCATATGTTTAGGCTGTTCTGTTACAGAAAATTTTATATCCCTTCCAATTTCACCTCTGATATTAGGGAATTTTATGTTGCTGACATACATCCTAATCATATAAAATTATATAATGGCGGTAATTATATACAGATAGGACAACTTATTTGGCCATATATATATATATATATATATATATATATATATATATATATTGCTGACATATATCCTAATCATATAAAATTATATAATGGCGGTAATTATATACAGATAGGACAGCTTATTTGGCTATATTTTTATATATATATATATATATATATGTATATATAATATGTAATCCTCCAACAAAAAATGTATATTTATATATTTATATAATTGTGTCTACTATATGAGTATATATATGTATTATATATGTATATATAATTATATTGGTATACAATTGTAGCCATTATATATTAGGGTGTTAAATGCTTGTTCTTCTCAGCCCAGTTGTTTATCATGGTATTACCTGGGCAGTTTTAAACATTTTTACTATCAAGAACTACTATTTAGGGAGATTTCTCAATGAGAAAAAGATTAATTTGCTATGAATAATGATTCTAATGCAAAACATTTGGGGGTTTTTTTGTGATGCAGATGAGCAATGCTATAAATATAATTTAGAGAGTTTGAAAATCGATTTTAACACTCACAATTCTTCTTCCTAATTAATCAAATTACAAAATTATGCTGTGGTTTCCAGTATATTAAAATAAGTTGTCATATTTGGAACATCTGTTTATGCTCCTATTATGGATATGTGTTTCTAAATGTCTGAAATATAGATTGCCATAAATAATGTTTGTTATTTATTCTGTGGAAGTATGATACCTACTTCCTCCCACGGCGGTTTATTTCCCACCAAGTAAATGTTCCAGATTATAGTTTATCATTTTCTTATCAAGATGGAGGGGGAAAGACCAGGGTTTCCGTTAAGGCTTGCTGATTGGCTAAGAAAAGCCGTGGCTGGGCGCCTGGGTGGCTCAGTCGGTTAAGCGACTGCCTTCGGCTCAGGTCATGATCCTGGAGTCCCGGGATCGAGTCCCGCATCGGGCTCCCTGCTCGGCGGGGGGTCTGCTTCTCCCTCTGACCCTCCCCTCTCATGCTCTCTCTCTCATTTCTTTCTCTCTCAAATAAATAAATAAAATCTTTAAAATAAAAAAAAAAAAAGAAAAGAAAAGCCATGGCTGTCTTCGGCAGCCTTTCCAGACCCTGTACTGTGGCTACAGACAGTCAGCTGGTACTATGGCTTCTCTCAACTATAAATCACCGTCTCGTAATGGCCAAGGCTGACACCTTGACATTTTTTTTTATCTTTTTTTTTTTTAAAGATTTTATTTATTTATTTGACAGAGAGAGACACAGTGAGAGAGGAGCACAGGCAGGGGGAGTGGAGGGGGGAGAGGCAGGCCTCCCGCTGAGCAGGGAGCCCGATGCGGGGCTCCATCCCAGGACCCTGGGATCGTGACCTGAGCCGAAGGCAGGCGCTTAACGACTGGCCACCCAGGCGCCCCGACACCTTGACATTTTTAAGAAGAGTAAAAGACCTGATCTGAATGGAAATCAATGTCACTTCACAAATCTTGGGTTACATACTCCAAGCCTTTTCTTATGTCTTCCTGAGACTTATTTGTGTGTTTCATGATCACCAGAAGATTATTTCAGTCATACTGTTGCTCCTCTTAGCTATAAAACCACACTCTTATTTCCTTCTTCAATCTCAAAATGGAAAAATTGATTTTTAAAATTTTATATAAGAAAAAAAAATCACCAATCAGCCAAAGTTTATTTTAACCATGATACACTGATAGTTTAAAAAATGGCAGTAATGGCAGTAAGAGCAGGTGCTATTTAGTTTTGCAAAATTTTTATAGAATGTTCTGTGATTTAAAAATACAAGCTGTGTACACATGTATACAGATTAACCTTTGATTATTTAATAATACATAATGTCATTTATGGGGTGATTTTGAACTTCAACCAAGCAGGTCTCAAAGCCTAGTATTTGTACTTTTATATTCTTGCACATAAACACCAGGTTTACATATTCTAGAGTCAGTAGGGAATAGCATGCATTTAATTGTATTAGGTGGATGAAGCCTTAAACTCTGCCTCAATGATTTTGAACCTTCAACCCAGGTGGCACAGAAATAACTCCACACTCGACTAGAATGAAAAGAAGTTATTTCTAGATATTTTAACAGCTTGGCATTGAATGTTTTAAAAAATTAACCTACTGTGTGATGTTTTCCACCTTTAGAAGAATACTACAGTGTCTTTAAAACCATATAGGGGAAGAAACTTCTGCTTCCTTAGTACTTTTGCTTGCTCCCTCCACAAGAGTGATCAAAACTCAGTGAAACCTTAGATCTTCTAAATACAATTACTAATGAAAAATTTAGGCGTCACCTCTCTGTGTCTTGTCCAATACGGAGAGATTACCACAATGCCTGGTAGTGATTTCTCTTTATCATCTTCATCATTAATCTTTGACTCTGTCCCAAATCTTACTTCTAAGAAGCAGGAATACTCTTTGATTGCTAAATTCATTATTTGGCAATGCCCCCAGACAAGTAGAGTTACAGATTATTATGAACAGGAGACTTCTAACCCTTAAATCTTTTTATCCATCTTTCTACTCATCCATCCTTTCTTTCATTATCTATACAAAATAAGAATCTGTCCTAGGTATATGGGAAACACAAATGAAGTTTGAATTCTTTCTTCACAGGATATTATGTTCTCATGAGAAAATAAGAAAAACTAAAAAAAAAAGTTATCAAGTCATAATGTGATAGATCGAGAAAGAATACAAAAACACAGTGCTTTGGGATTTGAAATGTTTGGGGGAAATGTTTACTTTAGTTATTGAGAATCAAGAAAAAAAATCCCCAGAAGAGGCTGCATTTAGCTGCTCTGTGACAGATAGGAAGGATTTCTAGAAGAAGGGATGGGAGGGCTGAATTTCAGGAGGAATATGCAGTATGTACAAATGCGCAGGAGCGGAAACAATGGGCTATCTTTGACTTTCAGTTTTGTTGGAAGATAGGGTGTATTTTCATTAATTGACTATTAAAGGGTTAGCTAAGATCAGCTGAATGAAGCCCTGCAGTGCTCACAGGAGGTCTTCTGGTAATTGCACAGTGCTACAGTGTGGTAGGCACTGGGAAACCTTTAAAGATTTTGGGGAGAGATGCAAGGATGAAAGATGCAGATTAATCTGAGGTCAGTGTAACTTAAGACCTCAGCCCAGAGGATGTATCAGAACTACTTATGGAGATACACCACTCTTGCTATCCTATAAATTCCAACTCATTAAGTTTGGAGTGGAGATGCATTCTGTAAAATGTCCTAGATGATTGACTAACACTCCAATTGAGAAATAATTGGGTAGAGAATGTTGAAATGAGAAGATATTGGGGATAATTAGACGAAAGAAGAAACAAACAAACAAAAAATATCTAAACCAGAGGTTCCTAACCTGGGATCCATATATCCCTAGCCTTTTGAGGTTTTATGTTCCCATGAGATTACATGAGATCTTTTGAGTGGATATACGTTTTTCTGGAGGAAATGATTGAATAGTATTTATAAGATTCTCAATGGAGATTAAACCATCCCAAAATTAAGAACCACTACCCATAGGAGATAAATGTGAGAAATCTTTTGACTATACAAGGACTTAATGACTGAGTAGCTTGCATGGGGATACAAATTGTGGCAAGGAAGAAAGGAGTAGGAGATGACCTAAATTTCTCCACCTTTTGACACTAGAAGAATGAGAATCATGATAATCTTTCTGCGAAGCAGCATCAGATCCCCCTTGGTTCCCATTTCAGTTAATAGAGCTTTGATATCAGACATGTTGGATTTATGGTGTGATTGTGACATCCAGAGGTAGATGCAAAACAAATCATGGAAAATTTGAAGGTGATTACGTATCTTTGAAAATCATTCTCCTGGAAACCTAGTTGAGCACTTTGAAGTCAGGAACCTATGCTGCTTCTATTTTGATGCTCTTTTTAAATGTCTTCCTTTTCCCAAGTAATCTCAGGTGACCATTGGAGCTCCACCAAGTTGTTTACTTTCAGTCAGTAGGAAAAAGAAGAGAAAAATAAGGACACTGCCTTTTCTTTTAAAGATAATTTCTGGAATTTTTATACACATCTTCCACTATACCCTTAGAACTTAGGCACCAGGTACACAAAGCTTTTGGGGAGTGGGCACATAGAAAGGACTTTATTCTGGGCATTCACCCAGCTAAAAACTACAGAAAAATGAGAACAGATATTGCAGGAAAACTAGCAATCTCTGTCATAGTGAACATAAACAATCTTTCAGCTTTCAATAATTAATGAAATAAAATCATAATATCTCAGCCTCAGTTTAAATAATATATTTTGATTGGAAAGAGGTAGAAATTTCTTTATAACATTATTTTATGAAAACATATCTTATTTCAAATTCCTGTCCTCCTCAAGTGATTCATTTCCTGAAAATAATGAATTTTTCTATGTGCAACTGGAAAAATAGTATTACTGGTTGTGAATGGAGTTAAACCTGCTAGTCCAATTTTATCGTAGTCTCAATCCATCTTAAGCCAATAAAAATATTTTCATATTATTCTAAAGACAGCTACTTTATTTATAAAATAATGATAACATAAATTATAACAATAAATGATACAAAACAATGATAACAAGAGCTCATATTATAAAATTCCAGGTAAATAAAAAAGCAAAAAACATATTAATCTCATCACTCAGAAGATAACTCCTATTATCATATAGTATATACTCATACCTTCCCTCTCTTTGGGAGGGAACACATATACACTCAATATTTTCATAATCATTTCTAACTTGCTTTTTAATTTTTAATGCCAAATGAACATTTTCCCACATATTGTCATTTTAGCACATGCTAATTATATTTTACTTCAGCATAATATATTTATTTAACTAGTCCGTTTGAAAGTATAAATGGAGTTTTCTTCCATCCTTTTTTCTCTAATATAAATAGTATTCTGATGATAAATACACATTTATATAATTATATATAATGATTCCCTTGGGATATTAACTGGGACAAATGATAATGTCCTGAATGAAAATGGTGGCCTTGGAAATGGAGAGACAAGGAGGGATCAGAGGAATATTTAGAAGATAGAATTGATGGATCCATTATTAATTGTATGGGGAAATAATATCTAGAAAATTTCAACCAGGGAGATTCCTTCCCCAAATCATGCTTGTTGCTTTATTTTTCTCTATTCATTTAATCAATGACATTTATTGCTTTATAGGGAGGCAGACACCATCAAGAAACACAGTCAACAGAAGATTGAAAGTGCCTAGCACATTATGTTTTCAAAAATTTTCAGCAAATACAATAAGCTCAAAACAAATTGCCCTGCTTTGGAAAAGCTAGGTTCTTGAGAGGGAAATGGCTTTATTTTTAATTCCTAAAGGACATGGCCAGAAATTTTAATCTCTTGCTAGAGACATGGATCATAGAATTTTTAAAAGCTAACCATAAAGGAGAAAAGGGTTCAGGATACGAGCTAGACGTAGTTTCCCATCACACAGGACAACATGAAACTTTCTAGGCTATGGGCAGTGGGGAGCCAGCCTAGAGTACAAGAGAAAGGGGGGAGAAATGGATGTAGATGAAGAACATCACATATTCGGCTCCTGATGTTGGAGGTTCTATGGAATGGAAGTGGGTAACAGATTCCCATCAGATAAGTATAAAGACATAAAGACCAGAGGGGTTATGGTCACTGCCCACTTGGAATCCTGGGGAGGCAGCTTTGTAAATGCTTGTAGGAATGACATCAGGGGAGAAACAGAGGGAGTCTGAACCTGCACCCTTCCCCTCTAAACTTCTACCCATCACCGTCTTCTAAGAAAGTCCTTCAGCAGAGCATGGAATAAATCTGGAGAAGCTTCCTTTCCCACAAGGGGCATCAAGGAAATAGCTGACAACAGAAGGAGGATGTTGTGGAATTTCAGAGGATAAGGAACACCAGCTAGACCAATGTGGAGAGGTTTAATCAGCAAGCTGGACTTTCTGAGAGCAGCATTATATAGCTTTACTGCTGAGGGAAGAATTTCATAATTTTTCAAGGGTGAAAGACCAGCACCCAACAACACATATTAGCAGAACTTAGTGAGGACCAGAAAACAGTAGGTAGCCTTAATGGGGAGAAAGTGGAAATCAGAGATGTGAAATGCCACCTTTATTATATACTAAATTCTTAAGTATTCCAGAATGTTCCAGTCCATTTGAAAATGGTAGAGCCAATAGTGATAACTGTATTTCTAGGTTTTCTTTTCTTTTTCCTTCCTAGTGAATGAATTTAGGACTTCTGAGAATTGGACCCTATTTCATTCACAGTCTTTTATCCAAGGGTAACATATGATTTAGTCTGACTTTTTTTTAAGTTTCTTTAAAGACTTTGCTTTTTCTCCTTTTATTTTGGTCCTTAGCAGATAGTCTAGTATATTTATTTTATTCACTCAATCAACAAACGCGTTGAGTTCTTTCCATATGGCAAGCAGATTATTTTAATCTATAAACTTAGTTTTAATTTATAAACTTACTTTCAGCTACAATTTATTTTATTGTATTTGGTTAATGTTAATTGAACATATCAATGCCTTTATACTGGATGGAGCATACGCTTCACACAGTTCTTACTTATGGATGGATTTTAGGATTATAATTATAAATAAAAACACAAGCACACCTATTCACAAAAATACAGGAAAGATTGGTACTTTTAAAGAAACTGTGCAATGGAATAGTTTAGAAACATTGTCCAAAGGAACATCGTGAGAAAACAGTATTATTTCTTTGTTAGTGCTTCCAGTATCTTTTCTGAGAATTCAAGTGGAACAGAGAATGCAGTGAAATCTGGTGCTTTGCATCATTATTAAGCTCATATCTGCAAGCTAATCATGTGTGATAAGGCTAAAATGTAAAAGCATTTAAATCAATAGCTCTTTCAGATGCTTTTCTGATAAATTGCTTCATTTTCTTTTCTAAGTAATTAATTCATCTAAGTGGAAAGATTAAAAGAAAAACTTATTTATATTAGGAGTAATAGGATCCAAACAGTGTATTGCATTGTATTGTTGGCATCTTTGCAACTAATAAGACCCTTTTAATAATCAGATCTCAGAAACATTTGTCTTAGAAAGGGGTATACTTTCTGGCTTCCAAAAGGAATTAAGTTAGGGTCAGGAGCAGAGGTTAGGTTACTTCTACCTGGAAATTAATCAGAAAATTCATTTTGCCCTTTGATGTTGCTATTCTGTCTCCCCTCCCCTCCCTCCACCACTCTACTTTATCTTCTTAAAATCCTAAAGTTCCTTTTCATGCATCATGGTAGTTTAAGGAAATTTGAAATTGTGGACTTATGTAATTATATAGTGAAAATATAATAGAGTAGGGTAAAATGTTTTTAAAAGAGGTGCCATCTCAAAGAAAATTCACTGACATTATAAGTGACTCTAATATATTGGCAAATTTCAGGCTACATTCTTAGTCATATTTCTGCTAGTAGGAACCTACTTTCCATTTTGTGTTTTCTCATTTGCATTACTGCAAAGTTATTCATGCATATGAAGATATTATTCATCTCCATATTCCTTCCTGTCCATATTCCAAACCCAATATGTTTATGAGTTATACATGAAGAAACACTGCTGTATCTATATATTTATACATACATATCTATGTGATTCAAATTCGGCATTACAACTGGATAGCAAGCCCAAGTGATAATGTGGTAGATGTATCTTATTACATCATTAATGGCATATCAAAATTGTCAAATATGGTGAAATCCAATAATTGTAACTGACAAGCTTTAGCATGATTTGTCTCCATTGGGAAAGATTGAAAGGAGGGAGGGAAAGGAAGGCACTTGTGAATTTCTCCTCCAAGTATGACTATATGGTAAGCTCTTGCTTCTTCTTCTGCAAATATTTTTAGTGAGATGCCATTTGCACAGTATTCATGATAACTGGGCTTCGGAAGTTTTTATGTGCATAAGCTATATCATCTCTTAAATTCAGAAATCCAGTGCTGTTCCAGAAAGAACTGCAAAGATGAACTGGCAAGAAGAAAAATGACCAGCCTGTCAGGGCTTATCTCCCTCTAATGTTTGATTCTTCCTAACTCGATATTCCAGGAAATTATTTCACTTGAAAGTTTAGGTGGAGTTCATAAAGAAAAATTAGTTCTCCCTTACTCTCCAGTTCCACTCCCACCCCTTCAAAAAGCAAATATTATTGCTCAATTCCCCAAAGTCTTCTCTCAAAAATATCTCAGCATTTGGGAATAAGAAGAAAATAGGATGACAGTGCATTTTGTGGACACAGAACTCATTCATTACAATGATGAGGTATTCAAGAATTCCCACCCTTTGTGTCCTGCTTTATCTGTACTTGGGGATGGCATGGAGGAGGAGAAAGAGGAAGCTTATGTATTTCTCTTTAAAATTAATTCCCAGTTAGCCATTTACTGGTGGGTTATTTTTAAGCCCAGAGGACACTGTGATTGCGTTTTCCTTTTCAGTAATTGTAGCAGATATTAAAGCAAATAGACAATGGTAGACATGTATAGAATAACCTGGTTTTCCAGACAGACCACTTGTCTGAGATCAAACGGCTACAGCACATTTAGGGTTACAGTCTCCTTCTTTTCCTCCTTATTCTCAACCGCAGTGGAGCTTTTTCCAGCGTTGCCATGGTAACACTATATCTGGCTGCTAGCTCTGTCGTAAGTTATTGAACTGAGACTGGCTTTTGGTTTAGCAGATAATTAGGTTCTGTCTCACAGGTTCATTTTCCTGTGACTGGGACGTGAATATGACCTACAGCTGGCCTCAATTTCAGTGTCACAGACAAAACTTTAACCCTTCCCGAGCTCCTGAGGCACTCTCCAAAGCCTCGCTTGTGAGGTGGAGGAAGTCCAATGCAGCTTGCTGACACCTGGGGGAGGGTTACCTTGTCTCCATTTTATTTTTTATCTTCATAATACCAAGGAAAATATGGTCAAGATTGTACACTTAGGGCATTTTCAGAATTAAAAATACATCAACAATATGGCATATATACTTATGTATTTATATATAACATATTCTACATAAAACTTCCCATAGCCATTACCATTTCCTTGCTTTTTAAATAATTTTTCAGTCACATCAAAGTGCCTTGTGTTGCAATTTGGATTCCACAGCTTTTAGATTTCAAAAACCGTATTCTCAGGAATATTAGCTTGGTACACTGATTCTCAGCTTCAAGAACTATCTGCCGATTGATTCATGCCCCTCCTTCTCCTTTTTTGTAAACCCTAGATTTTAGCTGACATTGAAAGGTGCCTTTGGAGTCACAGGCAGGTCTATGTTACAGGGAAAAATGCCACCACTCTAATAAAATGCCCAAATATTCACTCAGGGCTTGAATCTTGCTGCTTTGGGAAACCAGCGAAGATCTGCCCTTTTTTGAGGACAAAGAAGGAAGCATAACTTTTGGAACAGATACCGAATTCACAGTATCCATTGCAACATGGAGAGCTGTAGGGTTAATATGAGAACGTACATGTCTCTATGTCAAACAATAGGAAAGACCTTCAAGAAAATCTGTTCAAAAATTTGGTGCATTTCACCTAAAACCTTACAATGAAAGGATAAGAAAGGAACAAGGGACAGGTGAGGCCACCATAATTAACACATTAGTTAAAGAAATTCCATAGCTTAATTGGCTGACGAATGACATAACTGTGTCAGTAGAGATAGGCAAAATTTATAAAAGGCAAGACTTAGAAGATTCAACAGTTATACATTAGAACTAGGACATGTGGGTGTATATATGTGTGTGCATGTGCATGTGCACCACATAAACTACATTCTGTTTTAACCCATTTCTTCCATTCTCAAACTCTAGATGAGAAGAGTATCTTGAATTGCAACAGCCTCAGATATCCTGAGTATGAGCAGCCATGGGCCTGGAGTATCCCGTGAATGCAGCATGGGGGGTGTTAGGGTCAGAGTCAGGGGGGTTTGTATGAACTAAGAGAGAGTTGACAGATGAGGAACCCAGTTGTTTCCAGTTACCATCCACTCAACTGAACTTCTTTTGACCTCTGATCTCAAGTACATAGCACCTATTATTCTCTTATTAATGATCAGTGTGTTAAAAGCACCTTATTCATTCTCCAGCACCTTTCCTGATTTAAATTTTCTTCATAATGCTTATCATGTCTTGATATGATATTAGACAACATGCAAATTATTATATGACTTTCCCGCTAAAATATAAGCTCCATATGGACAGAAACTTTGATTATTCATGAGTATACCTCTAGTACCTAGAACCTAGTAGGCTGGATCCTAGTAGACTTTAATAAATAGTTGTTGAATGAATAAATGAATAAATAACTGAATAAAGAGATCTAGGTAGAAGGTCTGTGTATCCCAATCTATAGAAAAATAATGAGTATTCCTGACATAATGAATGAAATGTTCCCCTACCTTTCATTGATGAAATTGAATGAGTAGATGCAATTAAATTTAGGGACATATCTTATATTCCTGGGACTACCTTCATTAGATGAAGGTAAAACAAGGACAACCAGGAAACTGAGATTTTTTTCTACCTCATCCTTGCAAGAATTAAATTCCAACTAAGACATCATCCATTTGTCAAACATATCACAACCCCAGTCATCTTGGAAGACTTTTTTTTTTTTAAAGATTTATTTATTTATTTGAGAGAGAGAGAATGAGAGAGAGTACATGAGAGGGGGGAGGGTCAGAGGGAGAAGCAGACTCCCCGCCGAGCAGGGAGCCCGATGCGGGACTCGATCCCGGGACTCCAGGATCATGACCTGAGCCGAAGGCAGTCGCTTAACCAACTGAGCCACCCAGGCGCCCCAGGAAGACTTCTTCTATAAGGGCCAGATAGTAAATATTTTTGGCTTTGCAGGCCTTACAGTCTACATGGCAACTACTCAGCCCTTCTGTTAAGGTGTGAAGGCAGCCATAGATAACACAGAAACAAGTGGGTGTGTCTGTGCGCTAATAAAACTCATGAAAACAGGAAGTCTGCTACATTTAGCACACAGGCTGTAGTTTGCTGACCCCAATGTGAAGAGTCTTCTCCCAATTCCTCCTCCCACCAACTTACTGAAAGAATGCACAAAGGATCATGGCTATCTTATCTGGTCCTTTCAAGAAATCAAACAAATTGGGGAATGGCTGGTTGTGGACGCTAGTTTCTTTCCCTTCTCCCCTTATTTGTTCAAAGTTAGTCCTAACTTTAACTGTTACTGCGGTAGCAGAACTGGGCTCTATTAGATCCTCCCAATGACATTTCCATTTATTGGAAAAGGAAAGAAGGATACATACAGTGGTGTATTAGTAAATGTCTAACAATTGGCTTTCTTGGGGGAAATAATGACATTTACTAATATCTGTAGTGTAAATTCTCCCACCATGGCCATTTAAACTACCGATATGATGCCACTTAATGTGGAGTTGGGGAAAGATGCACAGAATAGTCTCCTGAATCAGTATGAGCTGGCTCCAGGCCACAGCAGGGTACATGTTTAAAAGCTGCAATAATTTTGCTCACTGCCATTACAAAGTCTGGAGTAAAGAATGGTGAGTTTGATGGGAGCAACTGGCTAGATGATCTCTTGGAATGCCAATCAATAAATAATGAAAAAGTCTATAAATGTAATGCTGTATATAAAGCCCTTAGCCTGATGTTTGGTTAAAATATATACTCAATAAATGACAGCTATTGTCTTCTTAGTTTAGGTTATTTTAAGCATTAAAATTAAATGTTTAGCTACAGACTCAATCCGGTTTTAATGCCTTTGTGTTAATAAGACCTCTTTACATCGAAACAACAAAGATAAAGGAATTTTTATGTAGCTATTCATGACTCTGCCCAGCATAAGGTTAAGATAGCAACAAAATACTCCAACCAGAATAAAAGAAGTCTCCACTTGACTCCAGCTCTTCATAACACTTCACAAGGGTCAAGCTGTGTTATTTTCCTTCAATTTTAAACAGAATGCATCTTAGGAGCATAGTTCAATTATCAATTGAATAGTCGGTTCAATTTGACTATAATCCAAAAAATACACTCCAATTAGTTCAAGACCAGGGATAGGCCAACAGAAGGGTAAAGGTTTCACTCAAGTTTTGATGCAAACACTCAGATTGAATTAGTAACATGGATGTCTTATATTATTTGACCATGAACAATAGAGTTCAGTCCCATTTGGAGAAAACAAGTGAAATAGCAGGCAAAATATTGACAATGGTTTGGATAACCAAACACCAAAATAGATATCAATCTGAAAGGATTGGTGAAAAAAATGTATGTATGAACCCTTAAAGGGATTAATACACAGCCTAGATCTAAACGCTCAGTATTTCAGAGAAAAGACTAATATATGCTGTTTTGAATACTATAAAAGTGCCTTTTGAATTATTTACCCTCTGTCTCCTCTACTCATTCTCTTCAATCGATAAATTTTCTGTACTTCTGTAAAAGGTATAACTTAGAGTTTGGTCTGTGAAATAAGGTAAGAAAGAAAATTCCTTTCAACCTCCTAGCTAATCTTGATTTTTTTCTCTTTGCTTCTATTAGCACATAATTCAAATGTATTGGTTTTGTTGCAGTTTTCCTGCTCTGCTTCTTCAGTGCCCTCTGTTCTAGAAGACTCATTTTAACAGTGGAATACCTTAACCCAAACCCTGGTCAGAATTCCCCCCAACGCCCGAATATTACTAAATGAGCTGAATTTTCTGTTCTAATGAGTGGTTCCATTTTTTGCTGTATCTTCTTTTGGTTTTCCACTTATACAAATATTAATGGAAATATATTTTAGATAATCAGCTTTCTTTTTAAAAAACTTCTATTATGGCAAATTCCAAATATACACAAATTAGAATAGCATAATGAACTTCTACATGCCCATCACACATAGAGGTTTAACTATTCAAATTTTTTTGGAGGGGGAGGGGGAGAATTGATATCTTTTTCTTCCAGCTATATTGGCATATATTTGACATGTAATATTATGTAATATATTGAAAATGATTACCACAATAAGGTTAGTCAACACATCCATCATCTTGGATAGTTACATAGTTAATTTTTTTTTTTTTTTTGGTGGCCAGAAGAGTTAAGATCTACTCTCTTAGCAACTTTCGAGTATATGATACAGTATTGTTAACTACAATCTCCGTGTTGTATGTTAAATCCCCAAAACTTATTCATTTTATAACTGGTATTGTGTACTCTTTGACCACCATCATTCATTTACCCTTACTACTCAGCCCCTAGCAGCCACTAACCTACAATCTGTCTTCGTGAATTTGGTGGTTTTAGATTCCATGTGCAAGATCATATAGTATTTGTCCTTCTCTTTTTGACTTAATTCACTTAGCATAATGATCTCAAGGTTCATCCATGTTGTTCCAAATGACAGGATTTCCTTCTTTTTTATGGCTGAATAATATATATATATATATAATATATATACATATTATATACATTATATATACATATTATATATATACATATATATGTAACATTTTCATCAGTCAACAGATACTTAGGTTATTTCCATGTCTTGGCTATTGTAAATAATGCTGTAATGAGCATACTGGTGTAGACATATCTTTGAGATACTGATTTCACTTCCTTCAGATATATTCCCAACTATTCAACTTTAATTTATAGCCAAACTGGTTTCATCTATACCCACCATTCACTCATTCCTAACTTCCTAGATTACTTTGAAACAAGCCCATGTATCATATAATATGCATGCATCAATAAATAGTTCAGTATATATCTCTAAAAGTAGAACATTATTTTTTAAACTATAATAGCATTATTACACCCACAAACATTTACAGTAGTTCCCTAATATCATCAAACATTCCGTAAGTATATACATTTTCCTGATTGTCTCATTTTTCTTTACAGTTAATTTGTTTGAATGAGGATTCAAACACAGGCCATACATGGCATTTGGTTAACATATTTCTTTCTTTTTTAAGATTTTATTTATTTCTTTTAGAGAGAAAAAGAGAGCACGTGTGGGGGAGGGAGGGGAAGAGTAGAGGGAGAGGGAGGGAATCTCAAGCAGACTTCCCTCTGAGCTTGGACTCCAATGTGAGGCTCCATCTCACCATCTTGAGATCATGACCTGAGCCAAAATCAAAAGTCAGATACTTAACCGACTGAGCTACCCAGGTGTCCCTGGTTGACATCTTTCTAAAGTCCCTTTCAATCTCTAAGTTTCCTTTTAGTTCTTTGCAATGTATTTGTTGTAAAATGGAATCAGTTGTCCTTCAGTGTCTTCCTTCAGTTCTCCTTCAGTGAGAATGGTAGTGATTGCATCCCTGTAGTGTTGTTGACCATGCTCTTCTCTACTGGTAATTCCTGTAAACTGAGAGCTAGACTGAAATGTTTCATTCAAGTTCTGTTTGTTTTTGTTTTTGTGTTAACAAGATTTACTCATAAATGATATTGTGTGCATCCTATCACACAATATACACATAGAAACACATAGAAAGCTTGTCTTTCTTGTGGCTAAGTGGGAGGATGTTTGTGATTTTGCAAGTATACCTTAGAGTTGCATCATCTAGGAATAAACTATTACAAACTCCTATGTCATAATTTAATATGCTTTTTATTTTTAAGATTTTATTTGAGAGAGAGAGTAAGAGAGAATGTGCACAAGTGGGGGAGGGGCAGAGGGAGAGGGAGAAGCAGACTCCACACTGAGCAGGGAGTCTGACATGGAGCTCGATCCCACAACTCTGAGATCATGACCTGAGCTGAAGGCAGACACTTAATGGGCTGAACCATGCAGGTGCCCTAATACGACATTATTTTGTGATATTTCAAAAAGAGCGCCTTAATCTTCAGTGATTCCACCAACTGAGCGAATCTGAGCACCATTACCCTAGTGAGATCAAACTATGGATTATTCCACTTATATGTCTGAAATTGGATTAAATTATGGAGAAATTCTAGGAGAAATTCTAGGGGAAGTATCCTTAAACAACTACAAGGCATATATGTAGAACTTCTCTAATCTAAAATAATCCTCAGTCATTCTTAGAAAAGAATGAGTATTGTATTAGAACCAGACTGTTGTGGTGACTCTTAGCTTTATAAGAACTTTAGAGAAGACTAATATGGACTAAATTTCAGGGGCAATTCAAAGCATCAGAATTATCTTCTGATGGAGCATATGAACTATTTCTGCCTACTCCAAGAAGATGGTACATCCTTGCACTCTGCTGGAATGCCAAGTTGAGATAAAAATATGAAGACATGATATGAAATCTCAACTGTCTTTTATTTTTTTATGAAGATTTTATTGATTTATTTGAGAGAGAGTGAGAACACATGAGTTGGGGGAGGGGCAGAAGGAGAGGGAGAAGCAGACTCCTCGCTGAGCAGGGAAGCCCGATGTGGGTCTTGACCCCCAGAACCCTGGGATCCTGACCTGAGCCAAAGGCAAACCCTTAACTGACTGAGCCACCCAGGCACCTCTCAACTGTCTTTTAAAAACATAAGTGTATGTGTATTCTTAGGAATGGAAATGAAAGTATGTGATTGTTTATGGGCTTTCAGAAATGTATGGATTTTTAAATAGCCACTTTTCCAGTTGCCTTTTTGATTTTTCTTATTTAAAAAAACTGGAAAATTAGGGACTTTTAATTTATAGTTATCTCATTATGACAGAACTCTAATCTCATATCCCTTGCCAGGTATAAAGAAGATATATCTTTCCACTACATATTTATTGGAGATAAATAAGTTATAGTTAGTTTTCCATTTATATGGGCGCTTTTAATTCAAAGCTATGGTATCGTATAAAATACTCCAGTTATTCAATAATGCATCGCTAAAATTAGACCCATATTCTATCATAAAACTGTTTGAGAATATCTTACTTAGACTTTAAGAACTATGTTACCTTAATGAGCTCTCTTCAATTTCTAAGTTTCCCTGGATCTATTTTAATACCGTATCAGGAATTGGAGAAGTTTTTCCGGGAAGTTACATAAATCTACAAAATGAAATGTGGGAGTCTATGACCCACTTCTTATACTTCTATTCTTCCTACTGCCTTTGCCCCCAAAGTAAGAATGTAGACATATTGCTTTGTTATAACACCTCATTGTTACCAATTTTTAAAAGACTTTTCTGTCTTAAATTCCTTGATCTAATATATAACCTTTAAATTATTATTTTATATAATATCTTTCTTGTTACAGTTAGGAACTTAGAACAGGCTGAGCCTTTAGAGCAAAATGATGAGGTTGTCGTAAAAATTGACAAGGTTAGCCCAAGGCAACCCCAAACTTATAATCTCTACAGAGCAATAGCGATAAGATACTCTGGGTGAGGTTGGACCAGGAATCATTGCATTTCTCAAATGGTAGGATCCTTATTACTTTATTTCATATTTCATAACACATCAAGTCCACAGAAATTAACTGTCTTAAATAAGGTGCTTTTGTGTTGCTTGCTCTGACAATGCTTAGTGCTGATTAGAGTATTAACAGAAACATGTGAAATGCAACTTATCCTAAGAACAAGTTAGTTTTTTTTTTTTTTTAAAGATTTTATTTATTTATTTGAGAGAGAGAGACACAGCGAGAGAGGGAACAGAAGCAGGGAGAGTGGGAGAGGGAGAAGCAGGCTTCCCGACGAGCAGGGAGCCCGATGCGGGGCTCGATCCCAGGACCCTGGGATCATGACCTGAGCCGAAGGCAGACGCTTAACGACTGAGCCACCCAGGCGCCCCAGAACAAGTTAGTTTTTGATGGTTCAATAAAACCCATACTCTGAGAGTTTTACTTAAGAACCTAAAAATTCAGTTCGTTATAAAGAAATGGCAATTGCTCAGGAAGATTCACAATTTATATTTCCTGAGCTGTTGATGTGAACATTTAGTGGTATGTTATAATGTGAAGAAAAAGTTTCATGAAGTGCATGTGAATATATTTTGCATCAAATTAAATTGTTAGGTGTGTAGCTTATGTTATTGTGTGAAAATTTTAGATACTGCTATATACATTCATAATTCATTTTAAAAGGATTTTCTGTAATTTGATTGATTTGTAACAGAATACCAATTCTTGTGGTACATCATCAAAATTCTGTATTGGTGATAGAATGGTTTTTCAGAGAAGGTAAACTTTCTAATAATGTTTGAAAGTAAATATTCCTTAATTTACCCTGATAATGACAAAAACTTATATGGGAAGATTTGAGCCAGCACCACATAGACTGAAATTTTCCCTCCTAGAGCATCCCTTTTTTTCCCTGGTATTTTTAAGCTAAACAAAATTACAGATTTTTATAAGAACCAAATTGAAGACCATGACCTATTAAGCATGTAAGCTTGGCTTTATTAGTTGCTATTTTGAAGAAATAGAGACCATGAAATTGCAGATATCTAAAAATCATCCACCCTCTCTTCTGAGACTGGAATCCCTTAACAATACATTTGGCTTATAGCATTCTATGCTGGGAGTTAACATTTTCAAAGGTACGGAGCTTACTACTTTCATGGGCAGCTAATGATATCTTTGGGTAGCTCTAATTTTTAGGAAGTTCTATCTTACATTGAGGCAAATTTTTATCTCTGAGAAATACCAAACATGTCTACCTGATAATACTCTGAATATTTGAGGTCAGTTTTCATGCTCCTCTCCCCAACAAATGTTTAATATACTATATACATTTTTAAGGACCTCTAAATGTACTGTATTATGCTATTATACATTTACACAGAGTTAAAGGTGTAGTCTTCCAGACCACCCAGTCTGCCCAAGATTTTTGGGCCCAACTCCAAGGAGCTGGAGTGCAACTACAAAGTTAGAGTCCACACAGACCACCCTTACTTCTGACATCAACTGTACGTTCAGGGTTTCTCAAATCGACCCTCACGTTTGCTAATTCACTAGAAAGACAGAAATAACTGAAACCTACTATACTTACAGTCATTGCAGGAAAATGATGCCAAAAATCAGCCAAATGAAGAAACATAGTGCAGAGTTTGGGAGGGTTCCAAATGTGAACATTTCATTGTTCTCAGGACCTGTTTCTCTACTCGTAGTGGTCTATGACAATACACATATAGTAGAGCCAACAGGGAAGCTTACATGAGCTTCAGCATCCAGAGTTTTTATAGGGGCTTTATTACATAAAAACGATTTATTGATTTACCAGGTTTTCCAGGGGGTCCACCATGAAAAAACAGACTGCTATCACTTGGAAAATTTCCAAGGATTTAGAAGTTACCTCCCAGGTGCTAAGTACAACAAAGGCCAGACCTCTCTTGGGTGAAGCCAAATTCCTCACTATGCAGTATCATTTACAATTTTCTTGGATAAAATTATCCAATTCCTTAATCTGACATGAAATATAGTTTTAGAAGCTCAGCGTATCTTGGTTACATTTCTTTAGGTAAGCCCTGATTTATCAATATTCTCTTTTGGAGCTCAGAAACTTTGGGTAATTTTGTAACAAAATAGATATTACCCATGTCACTTGTTCTAGAAGCTATCTCTACATTGAAGTATTACTACTGTAAAGTATGAAATAATACTTTAGATTTGGAGGGATAGGCAGAGAGAATCCTGACATTTAACAGCCATCAGACCTTATAAAAGCTACATACTTTTTTCTGAGCTTTCATTTCTTCATAGAGTTAATAATATTCCATATATTATGGGGACTAAATGAGATCACATGTAAAATCTTTAATGTATCTTAGGAGCTTAATAAATATTAGTTCTTTTCTGGAAAAAAATACTGAATGATATGAACTTGTGTTTGAGAGGTTATCTTATGCAACATTTGCCTATCAAGTCTTCTAGACTAGATATATGCATACATTATTAAAACAAAACAGAATTCATTCAGTTCATCAAATATTTATCTAAGTCTGACTGAGAAGTATAAATCATTATATTAGTGACTTTGAAAAAGACAGTTTCTGCCTTCCTGGAGTGCGAATATCTTCATTAATATTTTTGATATAAGTAGACTGGAATTGACATTGGATTAAGATACATACTGGATACAATGATAGAAGTGCAAGAGACAAAGAAATTCTGATTGGGGTTATTGGAGAATGCTTCCCTCAGAAGGTGATATGTTAAGAAAGGTCCAATGTACTAGGAGGACTTTGATAACACCTTTAGGAATAGTGAATACCATTTTTCAGAATTTCTAAATGTATTTACTTGGTGAAAAGTGAATTTTACAACAAGACGTACAGAAATTTATCATGAATATAGGAACAAAATATAAATTAAATGGTCTTATATCAGAAATAAGTTCGCTAAAAATAAGAAGCAGTGTTAAAAAAAAAAAACCCTTTTATCCAAAAGCTTAATCTTCGTATTAAAAATATCTTGTTTATTGGGGTGCCTGGGTGGCTCAGTCGATTAAGCATCCAACTCTTGATTTCAGCTCAGGTCATGATCTTGGGGTCATGAGATTGAGCCCCACATCGGGCTCCAAGCTCAGTGTGGAATCTGCTTGAGATTCTCTGTCTCTCCTTTTGCCCCTCCCCTCACTGTGCTCACTCCCCCCATTTCTCTCTCTAAAATATATAAATAAATAAAATTAAAAATATATATATATACATATCTTGTTGATTTTATTGGGATGTAAAGAAATTGCTTCTGTGCATTGTATTTTAAAAATTCAGGAGACTAAAAAATAAAAGAATAAAATAAATAAAAATCCAGGAGACTTAACCAAATTTTTGATATTTATTATGTCAGTTTTTGAATTCCAGGAAAACGTAGATTTTATTTGAGGCGGGCAGTTCATTTGAGAATAGCAAAAGAGTTAAACATAATTAATTTATTCATCAAACAATTCATTCAGCAAATATTCATTGGATGTATTCTGTGCATCAGGCACTGTTCCAGGCTCTGTGGAAAACTGACAATAAACAAGTAAATATATAGAGTGTCCAGGGGTGTAAGTACTGTCAAGAAAATTAAAGTAGTATAATGGGTGGATAGGGAGCGTTGGAGAATAGTGGAATTGGCTCTTTTGTTTAGGTAGGTCAGAAAACACCTTCTGACAGACATCTGAACAGAGACAATTCTTGGTGTGAGAACAAGTCAGAGAGATATTCTGAGGTGAGGGTTCCAGGCAGAGAAAACAGCAAGAGCAAGGTTCCTGAGGTTGGAGCATGCTTGGCGTTTTCCAGGAAGAACAAGGACTCCAATGGGGCTAGGAGAATGAGCGAGAAAGAAGGCAGGAGGTTGCTATATTATCAGGTTCTAGAGGCCACTGCAATGACTCTGGATTTTATCACAAGTTCATTTGTATAACCTGACCCACTCCTACCTCTTAGACCTCTGTCTTCACTTTTTATATTTGTATTCACAACACTTGTGCTACCCAGTGTGGTATCCACTAGCCACTGATTACCGGGAACTTGGAATGTGGCTAGTCTGACTGGACAGTATGAAATAAAGTGAAATATCTCCATAATTTTTATACTGTTTAAGACGTTGAAATGGGAGTATTTCAGATGTATTGGGTTAAGTAGAATAAAATAAACTTAATCTCTTTCCTTCCTTTTAGTTAACATTTTTATTTTGAAATAATTCTAGATTCCCATGTAATTGTAAGAAATAATACAGAGAAATCCCGAGTTCCCTTTCTCTAAGGTTTTGCCCAACAGCAGTATCTATCCTCACAGTATTACTACCAGGATATTGACAGTGATACGATCCTACTCCGATTTCCCTAGTTTCAATTATACATGTGTGTGTCTGTCTGTGTGCGCTTAGTTCTATTTAATTGTATCACATATGTAGGTACCACCACGTCAAGATTCAGAGCAGTTCCTTCACTGCAAAGATCGCTTGTGTTGCATTTTTATAACCTTTGTGCTCCATCCCTCCCCCCGCCCTAACCTTTAGCAACCACCAGTCTGTTCTCCATTTATATAGTTTTGTCATGTCAAAAATGTGATGTAAGTGGAATCATACAGGGTGTATTCTTTGGGAACTGGCTTTGTTCCCGTAGCATAATTCCCTCAAGACTGACCCAAGTTTTTGCCTGCAACAATAGAGTCCATTCCTCTTTATTGCCAAATAGCATTACATGAGCTGGATGTGCCCCACATTGTTTAACTACTCACCCATTGAGGAGCACCTGGGTTGGTTCTAGTTTTTGCAATTATGAATTCAACTGCCATAAACATTCCTGTACAGATTTTTGTGTGAATATACATCTTCATTTATCGGGGGTAAATGCTTGAGTATGACTGCTGGGTCATTTGGTATCTGCATGTTAATTTTATAAGAAACTGCCAAATCACCTTTCCTGAGTACTCTATCCATCCGTTTCCTTTTACTTTTTGTTACATGGGCACTAGAAAATTTAAAATTACATACAAGGCTCACATTTCTATTAAACAGTGCAGCTCTTATGTAGAGGACCAGTCCTTGTCCACGTCAGGTTCTTCTCATATATCTTTCTCTCTGGAGTGTGTTCGTTACCCCTCAAAAACGCACATGAATGTCCATAGCACAGGGGTTAAAAGCAGAATCTACAACCAGATAGCCTGGGTTTGGATCTTGGATCTACCTCTTACCAACTGTCTGATTTGTTAATATATATATATTTTTTTGATTTGTTAAGATATTTAATGCAATTTCCCTCAGTCTTCTTATCTGTGAATGGGATGATGATAGCAGAACTGGTCTCATTGGGTTGGTGTAAGGACTAAGTTCACATAGATGAAGTTACTTCCTAATGAGATCTTTCTGACCCCTGCCCATGAGCAGATTGAAACCCTTATATAGGCCCCACTGCAGTCAACATCCTCATTAAAATTGTAATTATATGATTGTTTCATATTTTTCTTCACTACTGTATGGGCAGTGACCTTGTCTAGCTGACTGGGTCCTATATCCTCATTACTAGCATAGAACTTGCAAAAAGGAGGCAGTTAGTACACCATTGTTGAATGAATGAGTGAATGGATGAATTTTTTTTTATCTTTTATTCTTTTTTTTTAGTTTTTATTTTTTTTATTTTTTTTTAAGATTTTATTTATTTATTCATGAGAGACAGAGAGGCAGAGGGAGAAGCAGAGGGAGAAGCAGGCTCCCAAGGAGCAGGGAGGCCGACGTGGGACTCGATCCCAGGACCCTGGGATCATGACCTGAGCCGAAGGCAGACGCTTAACCATCTGAGCCACCCAGGTGCCCTAGTTTTTATTTAAATTCCAGTTAGTTACCATTACCATACAGTGTAATATTAGTTTCAGGTATACAATACAGTGATTCAGCACTTGCATACATCACCTGGTACTCATCAAAACAAGTGCCCTCCTTAATCCCATCCCCTCACTCCTCTCCCCTCTAGTAACCATCAGTGTGTTCTCTATAGTTAGGAATCTGTTTCTTGGTTCACCTCTCTTTTTTCTCCCCTATGATCGTTTGTTTCTTAAATTCCACATATCAGTGAAATCATATGTATTTGTCTTTCTCTGACTGACTTATTTCACTTAGCATAATACTCCATAATAGCTCCATCCATGTCATTGCAAATGGCAAAATTTCATTTTTTTTTTTAGGGCTGAGTAATATTCCATTGTATGTATATACCACACCTTCTTTATCCATTCATCATTCAGTGAATTTCCTTCAATGAAAGCATTTATTCATGATTTACTTAAAGTATTATTTGACTTAATTTTTGTCCTTAATTTTAAAAATCAGTGTTATTCATGTTTCTCTGATTCAGAAGACTAGGTTTCTATCTGAACATTCTAAGAACAGCTTTTAGATGTGGATCCTATTGATTGTGGAATAAAAATTGTTCCAGAGAAGTGATTGAATTCAATAGTAAAAATATTAATATATATACATATAGAGAGAGAGAAAATGTTCTTTGATTGGCAGTGTTAGTTAAATTTTTCAGTCTAAGTAATCATTTTATTGTTATGATGGAATTCATGTCACTTAACTGCTTCCTTTGGATTATGGGCTTTTTGAAGACTGATGCCCCAGTCAATAGGTCACATTGCGGTAGAAGTACTTTTTTACACTTCTGCAGATAATTTTATTTCAGGATACCAATTATTTAAGGCCTTAAATAGGTTAGCTCCATGACATTCTTAGGAAAGTCAGAGAAAACCATGGCACAGCATAGATGATTTTCATCTGCCCACTCTTTTAAAACCCAAACTGTGTACCAATTATCAAGAGCACATGCCTGTTTCATACACACACAAACATATTTTGTCAATCATCCACCTTTATTTTCTCACCTCCAAAAGGAGGTTACTGTAGTAGAAAGAATACTGACTTATGGTCACTTTGACCTAAGGTGAGTTGAGGCTCTTGCTATTAATTCTGTGACCTTGAACAGACCAATTAGCTTTTCATCCTTCATTTCATTTCCTAAGTAATAGGGATGATAATGAATTGTGAGTGGAATTGCAATGATAACTAAATACAGGTGTCCATCTATAGATCCTAAATAAAAAAACAGCTCCATTTTTGGATGGTGCCAGGCTATGTGCTGAGTTTCGTGAACAAATATATATGTTTTCTCCAGTTTTACCATATATCCTCAAAGGCAGGTATCATTAGACCAATGTTATACCTTAGCATTCTCAGTATCAGAAATACACATTGTTTAACTCCACACAGTTATAAGATTTTTCCATAAAACTAGGACTCCAAGGTCCAAACTAATCGGAGAAATAAAATACTTTCCATCAAAAAGTATTTGAGCTCAGATTTGTACTGAAGCCTATCTGGGTGTAAAAGATTATGATGCTATTTGTTCACTGATTTAATGATTTTTAATATCGAGTAGATTAAAATAATACTAAATAACATAAAATTTGCTAATATTTATTGAGTTTTTACTTTGTGCTCAGAACCATATTAATCTATCACAAATATTTCTGAGATACAATTGACATATAATATTGTGTAAGTTTAAGGTGTATAGCATGTTGATTTGATACTTTTGTATATTGCAATATGATTACCACTACAATAGCATCAGCTACCACCACCATCATGCTCCATAATGATCATTTCTTTTTTGTGGTGAGAACATTTAATCTGGTTTCTTAGCAACTTTGAAGTATATAATGCACTATTGTCAATATAACAACACAGGTAGCTGCTATAATCATCCCTATTTTTACACTTGAGGAAACAGGCTACGAGAGATTAAATTAGTGGTTCAAGGTCAGAGTACTAGTAATTATTAAAGCCAGGATATGATTCTTTGTAATTTGAGAGTTCAAGCCTTCACCAGTGATGCATGTTGCCTCTTATTTCAATAATAAGTTGGCCATTTGGGTTAATCATGGAGAAAGTGATGTTCCCTTTGTTTTCATATGCCTTATATTTTTAACATTTTTCATTCACGTCCAGTCTGGTAAAATAAAATCCTGTTCTCTCTCTCCTACGCCTTTACATGTATCGTGTTCCTTTGGCCTTTATAAATAAAACAAACAATAACTATAACAAACCCTTGCCCAAAGTGAGTGAAAATTCTAGTTCCTTTTCTCACGTTCTTATTGCGACCCAAGGACTTTGAGTTTCTTCATAAATATCTGTATGCCAACAATATTTAATTTTCATGATCAGGTAATGCCAGTGGTATAGATATGAAAGTGTGACCCCATATTTTTTTACAATCACTCTTCCTATCATATTAAAATAGAGCTATTTGTAACTATCATCTGGAATAGCAATATTAAATGGATTATTTTTTTCTAACTAAAACACTAAATCCTTAAAGATTGCTGTTTATTTGACCATTCGTTTACATATCACAAGTCTATGTTTGGACTTTGTTAGCCTCTCCTCTACTGTACATGTGCTCCACACAGCTATTTTGGTGTGAAAATTGTTGCTTTATAGGATCACTTTGCCACTACGCTGCTCTTTTATTATTGCTATTATATTTAATTGGAATGCTACCATTATGTAACCAAGGAGAGTTCTTTCAACCTGGGAACATTTGCTTCAAATAAAATAGAGTGAGTGAGTGAGTTATTTATTTATTTATTTATTTATTTATTTATTTATTTATTTTCATTTCCTTAAACTATCAACTTTGATTAATAATTATATATAGGCTTTGTTCTTCTTATCTGGGTGTCAACAGTAATTGGAATCCATAGCCATATCCTACCTTGCAATCATGCTGCAAAAGGCCAATAAATTCCCGCTGAGTGTGTTACTTGTTAAATTTATTGCATTACATTCAGGGTAATGAATAAAAGCAGTGGGCCGTCACCGTCTGGCTGGCTGAGGAAGGCTAGAGCAGGCCGACTCCCCCGAGGCCTTGAGCTGGCTTATAACGGTGACAGGCAGAATCAAGGGAGTCCCAGAGCATCACAGTTCAGTTTGTCTCCCTTAATTTCCTCTTCTGTAGCGACTCAGAAGGCTGTAGGGAGATGAAGTAATCTTAGCCATTAATTCACCACACTTTCATAAAATGCTGCATGCTCTGGTTTCATTAACAAGCAAATACAATTTAGCTAAATAGTCATGTATTTACATTCAGCAGAGAGATGAGAATCCCATTGAATGTAAACTAGTGGGTAGGCTCCATGCAGTTCACTTTGTATATCTACATGTGTCTATTGAGTATTCATTAGTCTACATTAAATATGCACCTAGGTATTTTTATATGAGTGAGTAACCGGTGAAGCAAGCCCCAAAGATATATATGTACTTATTTCCATCTCATATTTATTGAACATACATAGCAGTTACTGAAAAAAAATGGCTACCACATTCTTAAGCCTCCATGCAGCTCTTTCCTAATAAATGTATTCTTCACATGAAAAATGTTCTTTCTCAAACTGTAATATAAGAATTTAACATCTACTATAAATGTACAAATGCAAAAAAACGTAGAGTACCCTGGTCTAGATTCTCAGGTAACTGATTTTTTTTCTTGATAACGGAGAGTTTTTATTATCCCAACAAATAGTTGTTATGTACTATGTCTCACGCCAAAGCCAGCTGACTCCTTTAGCCTTTGAGTGATTGTGAATGTTAATATCCATCCAGAAACAAATAGATTCTTAAAGAAAGGAGGAAAAATGACTTGTATGAAATGACCACTTAACATTATTCTTGAATATCTTGGAAAATTTAGTGTAGAATGTCCTTTGCTATCCATGATAGAGCAGCTGGTTCCAAATAACATGGTGTATCTCATTAGAGAGATATTAGATCTAATTATGCAACATATAAGTGAAATCATTATAGTAACATTATCTCGATGAGGTAAGTAAAACACACGTGAAATCTAACACTCTGCTGCTTGAAAGAATTTTTGAAAGCAAATGTGAGGAATTAATGATCATTTAAGTGTACTTTAAAAGATGTTGAAAACCAGTCATGAATCTTTGACACATAACGGAAAAATATAATAGAATGATTGGTACCCTGATTAATTCTACTGAAGAGAAAAATGAACTTCCTGGGCAAATACTATCTTTTAATGCAGACGAATCATTTTCTAAACAAAATAAAACAAGGCAGTGGATGAGTCATAGGGTTTGTTGTTTTATGTTTGTTCTAGTACCTTTTTGGGGCATTTTTATCATGTCAGAGATCCTCAAACTTCAGAGTGTAACAGAATCACAGAGAAGGAGATTGCTGGCCCCAACCTCAGAGTTTCTGATTCGGTAAGGCTGGGTAGAGCCTGAGAATTTGCATTTCTAAAATTCTCAAGTGACAGGGATGCTGCTGGTCCAAGTACTCTTTGAGAATCACAGGACTAAGTGAAAATCACTATAGAAGACACTTAAGTCATACTAACTTCTGGATTATTTTTCTATATGATTAAAGTCCAAAGATCCCATATTCTGCTTGATATTTTTTCAGTCAAGCTCTGTATCTTCAGAAATCCAAATTCTATTACAAAGAAAGCCATCTTTAAAACATAATTAAGTGCATTGGCATATTTTTAGCAACATATTTAGAAACAACCACACAATAAAATGAATGGATACTACCTAGCAGGGAAGAGACCAAAAATAATGAGAAGTTTTAGCTCTGTGAAGCTAATTTAGCTAACTGTTGTCTGTAGATATTATCTCTTTCCTAAGAGGTCTGAGTATGTTAACTACTAAATTGATTGATTTTAACATACAGCATTGTGACCACAGTTAATAACCCTGGCTCATACGCTCGAAATTTGCTAAGGGTGTAGATCCTAAGTGTTCTCCTCACACACACACACATACACACACAAAACATTAAATATGTGAGGTAATGGATGTGTTAACCTGATTGTGGTTATCATTTCACAACATATATGTATATCAAATCATCACATTGTACAGTTTAAATATATAAAACTTTATTTGTCAATTATACCTCAAAAAAATTGGAAGAAAAAAATTAAAAATAAATTGAATGAGGTCCTCAAACAAATTTTAAATTAAAAAAATAGCAATTGAATGAATATTGTTATCATGTATAAAACAACTAGTTGATTCCTTTCATTATAAAGTAATAATAACTATAGTTTGAATGGTTTTGTTAATTTATCACCTAACAGTGTGTTTCGAAAGAAGTGTATAACAAAATGCCACCAAAAGTTTGCAAATGAGTTTTTTGTTTTTCCTTTTTTTTTTTTTTAATCTGTATCTTTCTTCAAGTCAAGCATTATAATTATTATGGTAACAATGTTCAAAGAGCATTTCCAGAGAGAATATTTTCTTGATTCTACTCAGGTAGGCTTCAAAATTAAATAACCTGGTCCATATTCTGAATTCAAATGTCTGAGTCTCCATAAAATAAGGAAACATCTACGTGGTAGTCCGCCTAAAAGTAAAGAAAAAAATTGTAAGACCTCAAATTGGGACCATAACTATAAATTTTCTTGTGGAAGAGATCTCCCCAATCAAATTTATGAAACGGTTCTTAATTTTGAAAAATTGGGTTACATTCTGTTGTTCCATGTGGGTTTTAGCTGAGCTGTCCATCAAACTCTAGACTCTCTTGTTATCTCTACTCTCACCCCCAAAACAGAGCTGGATGCTTCATTCATCGGCATGTTAAAAACAATGGAAGTTATTGTAATGAATACAAGTGCTTTCCATTTTGACGTGGTTATCATGGTCCTAAAGAAAGCTCTGTTTCCCAGGATCTCTTTTTTAAGTACCCCCCAAAGCTCTTGTGTTGCCTTATATCTACAAGCACAACTAGACTGAGGGTTCAGACTTATACTGACTCTCCTGTGTTCTTACTCCTGGCTGCACTCTGTAGTCACATGAGGAGTTTTAGAAAGTACTGATGCCTGGGTCTCAACCAGAGTGATCTGGACTTAATTGGGCTGGTGAGCGGCTAGGTCTTTAGAAGCATTTAAAAATCTTCCCATGAGATTACAAAGTGCAGCTGAGTTTGAGACCATTGTTTACAGTTATTTACAGGTGAATCCATTAAAAGGGCTAATAACAAAGAACAATGAATAGGCACAATGTAGGTGCCCCACATTCCAAGAGTATTAGCACATTGGGAAATAGTAAAGTGTTTATTTCCATTAGAATGGATTTGTGTGTATGCGTGTGTTTGTGACAGTGGCAGAGATGGGACTGTCAAGGGAAAATCTGCTTTATGGATTTATCATCATCTTGGTGATAGTGTGTTTATGGTAACCTTCACTTACAGAAGCAACACTCAGTATGGCAGTTTAAGTTCACTTGGTCAGGTTCTTATCTTCTCTCTCATTCTACTGCATTGGTTCCTTCACCAGAATTCCTGAAAACAGATGATGTGTCAGCCATTATGCAGGGACAGGAACACAGCAATGAATGAACATAAAGGTAAATTTACATAATCATTGGAAATATGCTTAGAAAACTGAATGCAAGTGTGAAAATTATTGGCAAAATAAAAAGACTTAAATGTTTTTTAAAAAGTAAACATCATCATCAGTTGGTTTTAAATTACAGATTATATTGATAGAAATTAGAAATGGAATGTCGACATGGAAGTGGGAAGGAGGAGTGGGAGGATTATAAAGGAAAAATGTACCAAGATCTTCATCTTAACTGGGAGGAGTCAACTGTACTGCTTCATTCTTGGCTTTGATAATGACTCAAGTATAAGGTATAAAGAATGTATGGAGGTATGTTAAGGGGAAATATAAACACATATAAACTATAAACGTGATGTGTAACTACCAAATCACTAGAGAAGAATCATGTAATTTGACTAAAATCAAGGAAATAAAAGAAAAAGTTAATAATTGATATCTATAAATACCTATACCCTACAAATGGACACTACACATATTTTTTCAAGCATCTATAGTTTATTTAGCAAAATAGATCAGTATTAGTCAAGAGCAACTAAGTGATAAATAATAGAAATTACAGAAATCACATATAGTCACAATTTAATAGTACTAAAATAATTTTTTCATAAAAATATCTCCAAAATATTTTAAAAACGAACATTAAAACAAAGCAACATTAAATACACAGACAATTTGCCTAAATAACTGTTAGGACAAATTGGAAAATAAAACCACAGTCATACACTATTTAGAAACCTAACATTACAGCACCACATTTCAACACAGGTATAGTACCAAAGCTGCTCTCAGAAACAAATTCATAGGCTTTAGCCTTTACCACATAAAAAATAAAGGTAAATGAATCAAGTCTTTATCTCAAGAATCTAAGTAGATGACAATAAATCAAAGAGAAGAAACTTAGAGACAGAAACAACAAATTTAATTGAATTAAAGAAATGTAAAACCAACACACAAAGCATGAACTAAATCATTTTTTTTTTCTTTTGGTAAAGAGAGAGTTGGGGGAGGGGGAGAGGGAGAGGGAGAGAAAGAATCTTAGCAGGCTCCAGGCCCAGCATGGAGCCCAAAATGGGGCTCAAACTCACAACCCTGAGATCGTGACCTCAGCCGAAATCAAGAGTCAGATGCTTAACCAACTGAGCCACCCAGGTGCTCCATGAACTAAATCAAATTTTAAGGAAAATATCTTTAACTTTATGCAAAGAGTAAAGATAAAAAAAATTAGAAACAAGAAAGAGAATACAACAAAATAGGAAATGAAAAACCATAGAGAGGGTAATCTTGTTGACGAAGGTAACTGCAATTTTCTTGATGAAATACAGTAGTGCTCTTGTCTGTAGGGAGATACAATCCAAGACCCCCCCCTCCCAGTGGGCACCTGAAACCACAGATAGTACCAAACCCTATATTTGCCATATTTTTCCTGTGCATATATACCTATGAAAAAGTTTAATTTATAAATTAGGCACTGTAAGAGAACAATAACTAATAATTAAATAGAACGATTATAACAATATATTGTAATAAAAGTTACATGCATGTGGTCTCTCTTCCTCAAAGTATCTTATTGTAGTGTACTCAGTCTTCTTGCAGTAATGTAAGATGATAATGTGCCTATGAGATGAGCTGAAGTAAGGGGAATAATGTGGGCATCGTGACCTAGGTTACTATTGTCCTTCTGACCATATGAGGGGAGGATCATTGCTTCCGGACTGTGGGTAACTGGAACTGCAGAAAGCAAAACTGTGGGTAAGTGGGGGACTAGTGTATTAGCAAATATAATTTGTATAGAGTATTAAAATAATACCCCATAATATGCCAATACTTTCATTTATCTCAGCCATATGTAGATAATTTAAATGATCAGTATTTAGTATTTTACCTTGCCATATAAGAACACTATGTCTCTCTGTGTATTCAAATTTTCTTAAATGGCCCATAAATGTATTTTAAGTATTTTTCTTACAATTTTATATTTTTGTGCAAATCTGACTCATTTCTTTCCATTACATTTTTATCTGGTTATTGCTGAACTAGATGAGTCACAGAATTCCATACACACTACAATTTGGATGTAAACAGAAAATATACTACCCATACCCTAGTCTTTCTCTCAAACCAATAGCCAGAATTTGTCAGAAAATCAGTTTTCAATCTCTTTAAATGTACTCTGATCTACTATGTTAAAAGATATTCAATCTTTCTATCATAATTTCCTGGGAATTGCAAGCCGATTAGAAATTCAAATCTACCACTTAGCAGTCTGAATTCCAGTTTTGGCTCAGGTAAGGGAACATATTTAAAAATATCAACCTTTTTTATCAATATCATTAAATTGTGTGTAGGGTTTTTGGGGTTTTTTTGTAATTTTTTAAAAAGATTTATTTATTTATTTTAGAGAGAGAGAGTGCAACAAGTGGGAGGAGGGACAGAAGGAGAGGGAGAGAGAGAATCCAAGCAGACCCCCCCACTGAGCATGGAGCCTGATGCAGGGCTCAATCCCAGGACCCCAAGATCATGACCTGAGCTGAAATCAAGGGTGGGACTCTCAACCAACTGATCCACCCAGGTGCCCCCTGTGTAGGTTTTTAACCTTTTTACGTATACTTTTCATTTCATTTCATAAAAATTTTATAAAATGAGTCATTTTATTTATTTATTTTTACTTTTGGCAGATATGCTACATTTAAAAAAAATACATGTTAACTTACTAGAGACCCACATTTTACTTTCTGTTACATTTGTTTATGGTATCATTACTTCTTGGGTTTTAGAATTTAATGTTCTTGGGAAAGCCTCTTCCTCACAAACACCACCCCCCACCTCCCCTACTTGCTGTGCCTCACTTGGCTTATGGTTGTGGTGAGGGTAGAGCTGACTCACAGGATCCCTGTAGACTGGACATTAGGATATGGGCCTCTACCACGGGAACAACAAAGTGGTATCTCAAGCCTCATCCACAAAGGTTGATCCAGTCCAAGTCCTTCCAGATTTCATTCTTCTTACTTTCACAACCTACGTCTTATAATAGGCAAAGAGCACCATCACCAAGAGCATTAGGAAAAGCAAGTTTCCACCACTGTCTGTGTTCCAGGATCTCATCCTATGAAGGTACTTTTCTCTTCATAGACTGGGATACTTCACACTTGCCAATTTATGCTTGAAGAGGATCCCTCTATGTCATCATTTCCCCAATTTCTCAGCATCAAGTATTTTTTCACTCACAAATGCTCCACCTAGGATATCTAACAGAAACTGATATATCAAAGATGAGATGAGCATAAATGTTCATAGAGGAAAGGAGAGAAGTTGTACTCTAAATATATTCAATCATAAAAAGAATTTAGAATATATTCTAAAATAAATGGGAATGCAGTATGTGCCACAAAAAGTAAGATACACCAATGAGGGTAGATTTGAAATACCAATTCAAAGCAGACTTTCACCCTTGAGCCAGGCTGCATTTCCTTCCTTAATTAGGAACTTACTCTATGTCAGATATTGTGTATAAGAAATGTGCATATAGGGACGCTTGGGTAGCTCAGTCGGTTGAACAGCTAAGCATCTGCCTTTGGCTCAGGTCAGGATCCCAGGGCTCCTTGCTCAGCAGAGTCTGCTTCTCCCACTGCCTGCCACTCCCCCTGCTTGTGCTCCCTCCCTCCCTCTCTCTTTCTCTCTCAGAAAAATAAATAATAAAATCTTTTTAAAAATGTGCATATATAATCCCATTAAATCTTTCCATCAGTTAGGTTTTATTCTTGCCCTTCATTTTTACATAAGAGAACTAAAATTTAGAGAGATTAAGAAATTGGTTCTCTGTGACACAGACAATAAATAGCGGGATCTTGATTCAAATGCTAATTTTACACCAGATTGTAAATTCCTAAGCACAATGTTATAATGTTGTTATGTGTTACTTTTATTGATTGGAAAATATTGAAATCCAATTCACAGTATAAGAAAAAGCAGAAATCATAGAAAAGACCCCGAGAGAATTCATAGGAACCAAAGATAGGACTGTAGCTGGGCCTCAGGATCATCAGAAACCAGGCATCAAACCCTGTCCAAACTCGGTTTCCATACACCTCTACTCTTACTACACCTCCCCTTTCCACACCCTCTACTTAATTCCCTCCCCCTCTACTGTCCCCTCTGTCTATCACTGGCTTACTCACTTTAGTTCACGTGGTGGAAAACCAGTTACTGTGAGCTTTCTATCTCCTAGTTCACACACTCAATACCCAAAAAGATGAACTTGACTCACCCTGGAACACAAAGCCCACAATTCAAGCAGATGGAACACTTTGACCAGGTTGAGGTCCTTACCCATTCTGTAACAATCATTCATTCATTCACTTATATCAAAATTATTTTGGGAATGCTCCATGTGTCTGACACTGTCCTGAAAACTGGGAATACAGGGGTGAACCAGACAGTTAAGATCTTACATTCTCGTGGGAAGAGTCAGGTAATAAATAAGTTGAAATATAAATATCTGAGAGGCAAGGGCATATATAAAATAAATATGTAAGCCAATTTCTAATGGTGCTAAATTAAAACAAAGTAATATGCATAGCAAGCAATGGGATGGAGGTCACCATTAGCTAGAGATAAAAGAGGCTATTTCTTGGAGATGACATTTGAGACTCAAACGACATGAAGAAACCAGCCATCAAAAAATGAAGGAAGACCATTACAGGAGAAGATGAAAGGTACAAAAGCAATGAGCTGAGAATACCAGTCAGCCAGGATGGCTAGAACTTAGTAAGTGAATGGGAGAAAGGTAGCAGATGAGTTAGGGGTCAGAGAGAGAGAGAGGCAGAGACTAAAAATCTGTTTGGGAGGCATTTGAATGTTACTCAGAGTGGAAGAGTTATAGCCAGAGGGAGGGTGCTCTGATTTGCCCAAGTTAGGCTGGTGTCCCTTGGGTTACATTTTAATGGGGCTGCTGTTGCTATAGCCAGAGGGCAGGAGGAGGAGGAGGAGGGATATTTCCCTGGGGGAGCCGAGGTTCTGGGCAGATAAAGCAAGGAACAATTCAGTTCTCTTCCTAGTTGTGTTCAAACACCTCTGTTACAAATTCCCTTAACTGTTAGTCCCCATACATTGTCGAGCGCCAGCAGCCACTGTTCTTGCAAAACCAGCTCTATCTAGAAGGTTCTATTTTCTACTAGTTTTTAAATATTTAAAATTTTCTGTTCTTCCATGGAATTTTAAGGCTTTTTGAAAGGGCTAGCTCAATTAGAATACCATACAATGTTGGAAAATTATCTTTGTAATGCTGATTACCTGGTGGCTAATATCTACTTGAATACTGTCTATTGCCTCTAGGCATTGGCTTCCAGTTAGATTTCATTGGGCTTTGTATCTTAAATTCCCTATCTTCTAAGCTCTGTTATTTGCCAGGCTTATTTTCCATTTTCTTAGGAAAAATGATTGCATCCTGAGGGTGTTTGCTAGATCTTGGGCAAGGAGCATCCCACAGCTATAATAGCAAGTCAAACTAATGGGAAAATGGAGTAAAATAGAAGGGGATGCCGGGAGAAAGGAGAGAATCTGCGAGCAAAAAGAGAAAGGAAACTGTAGGCAGTCAAGATAGTAGTCATATCAAAAAACCAATGGCCTGAAGAGTTATGAATCGCTGCAGCAGAATTAATGGGATGGAAAATTTCTCAAGGAAAGGAGCCAAGTAAAAGGAAGAAAAAACAGCATAAAAGCAAGAAAAAAAAAAAAAAAAAAAAAACAGGAGTAAAGAAAAAATATAAAACCCCCAAGTACAAGGTGAAAGTGGAAAACAAAAGAATGGATAAATTAAGAAATGGTGCACTGCATTAAAGCAAATGTATTCTGTTTTCTTTATTCTTATCTTTAACTGGCTTTGCATTTCTCCAGTAGCAAAGCCAAACTGAAAGGATAATTTTGTTTATGTACCCAATTTGCATAATTGTGCAATATAAATTACAATGCTAATTAAGGACAGCCCTTGGGCTTCTGGAATTGGGTCAAAGTGGCTCCCTGAGTGCAAGGAGGTTGGGGCATTGGCTCTGTCCCCTCTCCCACCGCAGGGAAGCCAAGCAAGAGAAAAGAACCTTTCTGACAGTGTGTGAAATCTTGTCAGAATTTGTTGAAGACCCAGAACTGTACATCTTACTCTAAAACTTGGCTTTTAAAATCATCTTTGTGTGATTCTGCAATGAGGCGCTTGCAAGCTAAAAGTTCTCCTAAAGGCTGTATTGGTTATCATTTTATGAGGGTTGTTTTTTTTTTTTTTTCCTCACCTTTTTTTTATTCAGGGGAAAAATTTTTTTTTCAAACTGTAGATAACGGAGTGTGAACCTGGCATGCAATATTTTCTCACTGGACTGTTGCCAGAATTGTCCCAAACCAGTATGCATGCATGCCCTGCTCTTCCTGAGCTCAGAAAAGACAACAAGCTAATTTCTGAGCTTTAGTTAAATTCATGTCCTTAAAACAAACTAAGCTATTGCACTGTGACTACATCAAAAATTCAGTCCCAGAGAGTTTATTCCCTGCTCTATTCATTATAGGGGTCTGTAAGATAGAGGGTTCATATAATCCTTAGCTTAGAGTTTTCAAGAATATTTCTGAGTTCTATAGTGAAGGTTGGCATAATTACAATGGAGGAGTCTCTATCTATGCTTGTTTTCAAGGTGGAGTTTTGTGAGCATTTTTTTAGCCACTGACCCCCAACCTCAAACAAAGCTTACATACAAAATAGAAAGAAGTATATCCAAAATCACTCAGGTTGAAGTAAGGCTGAGGGGAGCAGCAGTGAGAGAGGCCTAATGTCCTATCTGAGGCTTTTCTGTACACCTTCCCCTCTTCACCTTCTAAGAGCATAGAAGCCACCTCTATGAGGGATGTTTTTATCTACCTAACTTACGTAATAGCAGTTAAGGATGTTGGTTGTTTAAGCCTTCTTTTGAACTTAACACCAAGAGGTTCTTTTCACTGAGATCATTATAGGAATAACTGGAAAATATAGGAAAATAATTGGAAAAAAATAATTGGAAAATATTTTCTATCCTATGTTACTTGATTTTCTCGAGCAATATTTTCCAAGCACTTTAATGTCAAGGCATACCAAAAAAGCTACTATTTCTATGGAACGCTGGGGTAAACTGGAAGAGAATTGCTCATGTTCCAAGGAGACTGGCTCTGGGGCTCTGGCTAACCCAACCTTCCAGTTACCTGAGGCCACATTGGTTCATGGTTGGACATTAGACTGAAGTCTGGCAAATCCTAGTCTCGGGAACAATTGAGGAAGTTGGCAAAAGTCTTGAGAATACTGCTTGAGCATGTAGATACAGCCATGGATAAATTTTCCAACTTACTCCCTGTATATGAGATAATACTCTTCCCATTTTGTTAAAGTTAGCCTGAATTAAGTTTCATTCTCAACTGGAAGATTCCTTGTTGATATACACTTTCATTTTCTAAATTTCAGATCTAATAGGTCATGTTCCAGTTTAAAACTCTCCAGGACTCAACATCTGATATAGGATAAAGTCCAGATCTTTATCTAATTATAACTAATATATATGTTTACCAGTAATATAATCGATATAGAGATGGTATTCTATCTCACTGGTTTACTGATGACAACGTTAGCCAAGAGTGGACAGGGTGATCAATATCTCTGGTCTGGTTGGTGTCTTTTTATTATCATAATTGAGCAGCCCTCAGCAAATAGGTTGCTTGCTATTCCTGGAGCTGATACACATTTTGGTAGATTTTCTTTCTCTTTTTCTTCTGTTGCTCAGGATTTACTCATTCTAGCCCTTTTCTCTAACATATACTCTGATCCTAGTTATAAAGCGATTCTCTTGCATAGTAAAGGATGCACACCATTGTCAAGGAGGATCAGGCTTGGAGAATATCTTGGGTCAGGATTTCCTAAAACTCCCTCTTTCCTTACTCCAATATACTTTGTTCATGCCTTTTTAAACTTGTGTCTCATTGGCACTTTCTTTTCTATGGGAAACTCATTCATTCCAGGGATAAAGCTTTCCTAATCAACTGGATTTGTAGTTTAACAATTCCATGCCCACTTTGTGTGAGGTGTTTGGGTCTCACTTCTCTGGATTATTCTTGGGAGACTGGAAAAATCAAACAAATTAGATTTTTATTAATCACCTGCCATCATATCTCCTTCAGAGTGGAATTTTGAAATTGTCATATATACTTGTCTCCCTTTCTTAGATTTGCCTTCTTTTTTTTTTTAAGATTTTATTTATTTATTTGAGAGAGAGAGAATGAGAGATAGAGAGCATGAGAGGGAGGAGGGTTAGAGGGAGAAGCAGACTCCCCGCTGAGCAAGGAGCCCGATGCGGGACTCGATCCCGGGACTCCAGGATCATGACCTGAGCCGAAGGCAGTCGCTTAACCAACTGAGCCACCCAGGTGCCCTAGATTTGCCTTCTTGCTGATTTCAGGTTAGCATTAAAATCATATTTCTTAGGCATACAAAAATTGATGACATTGTCCAATATAAAATAATCCATACTGCATGGTAAGAATACATCATTCTCAAGTTAAACTCATGTCATACAAAGTCCACCAAGAAAGCAAAATACATTTGCACAGAGTGAACTTTGACTATACCTGCATCATAAGTAGACATTAATATAAGCCCTATCCAGGGGGTTAGAGTATCAGCAGCTCCCAGACTTCCTGAGTTCAGATTCTGATTCACCATTTACTTATTATGGGACCCTGAGAAACCCTCTGTGTTTCAGTTTCTTTATCTGCCTTTCATAGAGAATATGTTTAGTAAATTTTAGCTAATGCTGTAGCTGAAGTAATATTCTGCAAAGGATGCCCACTTGTAGTAGTCAGGCAAGATTTATCTAAGCATTTATCTCTAAAAACACATAGAAACTAACATTTTGAAGACAGAGAATTGGTTAGAAATGATTAAATCTATACTGGGAAATGAAAAAAATGAATAGTTCTTATAAAACTTGCAGTATGTACTCAAACCTAATATAACTTTCATCGGCATAAAATGAGATTTAGTAAAGTTTTCAATTTCTCCAAGCACAGAAATTGGCACCAATTCTCACTAAAATAATAGTTCTGTTATCACTAATCTGCCTTGTTTTCATTTGACTATGCAAGTCCTTTTTCCTTTTTTGAGAACCTTATTCTCTTCTAGCCCTTCTAGTTTAGAAGATGTTACCTTAATGTTTATGAATGGATGGGGCTAATATGCTGTTACTTTCATGCCTGTAAGCCTACATTGTGTGACTATTGTGGAAAATGTTCTAAACTTTGTAAATAGCTCAAGGTTTACGTTAAGATAAGATTCCTGATATAAGCAAGTCCAATAAAGGTTTGGCTTCTCTCTACTTTGGCTACAAAAGCCTGCCAGGAATTATTAATTATCCCAGGAATGTCTCTGATCCCTGTTTGGCATATTCTTTGGGCGTCTGGGCTTAGAACTTTACTGTTTTTCCCCTATATAGGCTGTATCTTATTGGCTACATTTGTGCTTTTCTAGCTACATCCATCCTATGCTTTCTAGAATTGATAATTCACTTAAATATTACATGTCTGACTGTATATATTTATTAAAAATATATTAAGTGCTGGGCCCTGTTCTAGGCCTTAAAAATACAATAGTAACTGGAGTTCTTGCCATCATGATGCTTATATTACCTTAGTGAAATAAACTAAATTCCTAGAAGACAGAAACAAAAGTTTATTGTGTCTTCTTTGTTCTTAATAGAGTGCTTGGGACATAAATAGATGCTCAATAAAAACTACTGGATCACTAAAATAAATATTATATTTAAGATATTAGAAACTTTTGAGGAGCCTGGTTGAAGGAAATTCATCAAGTATAGACTTATGCAGTGAGAGATTATCTGAGCTGCAAGGTACTTAAAAGGATACCTGGTAAAAAGGCTTAGCTTTTAGGTGGAATAACAGAAAAAATACCTGTGTCAGTAATTAAAAATTTACTGTAACTGTGTAACATGCAGTACACCCCACAGACCTCATTGGGATTGTGGGAAGTATTAGAAAGAGTGCTGAGTTGGGGATGAAAAAACTGGGGTTAGCTTGGTCACTTAGTAACTATATGACTTTAGGCAAGTCTCTTAAGTTCACAAAACCCATATAAAATGGCTCATTTGAACATTCAGGAATGTTGTGAGAATTAAAGGAATAGAATATTCTGAAGCTCTTTGATACATTTTTATAAATGTTAACTATTTTTCCAGGCAGACAGAATTGGGTTTGGGGAATATGTCTTGAATGAAAAGATACTATGAAAATAAGGAGTCTTTGGGAGAAGGGGAAATGTGTCCTAATTCATAATCGTTTAGGACTGCCATGAAATTATCCTTCCCCCCAAATCTGAAATGTGTATAAATACCTTTAAGAATGTGTAACTTGATCATCAAGACATTCAACCACAGGGTGATAACACACAGTTGAGACCATTATTGTATGGTAGAGCCAGCCAAAAATATCTAGTCTCTCTTATTGTCAAATATTTAGTACAGAAAAAGCAGAATTTAAGTATTTCTCAAGCTAATCATGAAAATGTCTAGCATATTTTGTGGACAATTTCTTGGGTGATTAGTTAGTTTGCTCTTTGTTTTTCAGTAGGTACAACCACATTGTGAGATGTTCCATGTTTATGAAACTTATAACAGCGAAATGACATGATGCATTTTGGGTGATCCAAAGCAGTAGTGCAAACATTTCATTAAACTTCAGACCATCACTTTGGGTTGTATATTTATTTCAAGATAGATTTTAAAATACTATTGAAAATACATTTCTCATTGCCATTTTTTGATTTCCATTTTTACATTGTGGGAAATGCATTAGACTGAAACCCAGCAAACATGAAAACTGGGTCATCAATTCACCCAGCTTGAGTATGTTGTCCTTGGAGACATCTTCTCTACATGCCCCCCACCTCCCCCAATAGAGTTATTCTTCTATGGTGCTATCCTCTAATTTTTTTTTATTTTTATTTATTTGAGAGAGAGAGAATGAGAGACAGAGAGCATGAGAGGGAGGAGGGTCAGAGGGAGAAGCAGACTCCCTGCCGAGCAGGGAGCCTGATGTGGGACTCGATCCCAGGACCCTGGGATCATGACCTGAGCCGAAGGCAGTTGCTTAACCAACTGAGCCACCCAGGCGCCCCTACATGCCCCCCACCTCCCCCAGTAGAGTTATTCTTCTATGGTGCTATCCTCTAATTTACGCTATCTTCCTCTATCATACTTTTGTGTTCACATGCCTATCTTTTGTATCAGACAGTATGTCCCCCGATCGGAGATAGTCTTTTTCTTCTTGGTAACTTTGGCACAGGGCCTGGCACACCATTGGTGCACAATACATGTTTATTGACTCAAACACATTCTACTGAAGTTAGTATGAACCTTTGATTAACTCTGGAAAAATGCTGCAAGGTTAGGACTCGCAGAAAGTATTTTTATTTTGATTCTGATTAAGCAATCATTTGAACCTCAGAACTTCTTAGTACTGGATTTAGAGACATAGAAACCTAGGCAAATAACACTTAGATTTTTATATTCCTCAAAAAATACACTTATCCTTTAAGGGAATGAATCTACTAAGGAAACTCATAGAAGCTGGATGTAAGTGAGCAAAACAAAGTGATTCAAGTGTGTGTGTGTGTGTGTGTGTGTGTGTGTGTGTGTGTAATTTGGAGGTTAGATTGGAGAAGGTTGTATCAAGATAGAGGATCTTGTCTGATAGTCACTAGTTGTAACAGACACTGCTGGACGCTTACTCAATATCCACTTTGCCTTTCTTACTTAACAGGCATACCAAGTAAATGGAAATGTGTCCAGCTAAAAATCTTGTTTTGGCAGCTTTCAGTGCAGATAGAAGTGAGTCATGTGACCCAATTTTGGCCAATGATAAAATTCCCTTATTCCCTTTGCCGTCCTTCCAGATGGATACCTGAAGGAGCAATCATCTTGCAATCCTGAGGATTAAAGCCACATTTTGGGATTGGTTTTAATAAGAATACTAAAGAAATTTGGATCCTTGATGACCTTGAGCCACAATACCAATCCTGCTCTTCCTAACCATGGCTTGTTGCATGAGACAAATGACTTATTTAACTCACTGTTGGGTTTTCTTGAAACCAAACACAGTTCTGATACATTTGCCCTTCCGGGGAAGAGCGTAGGACATGACTTGTGAAGTCTGATGAGACTCGCATGTGGCCTACTGAAACAACTCCATCTCAGCCCCTGGTGCAAGGGAGTTGCCGTGAATGACATATGGTGTCTGATCATTTTGTCTTTCTTTTTTAGTTTCTCCTGAAGCCTAGGATTAAAGAACCCATGGAAGTTGTCTTGAGGTAAACATGTAATTTCAGTGGACATCAATAGGTAAATTTAATCACTATATGGATGCTTAGGTTTGACAAAAATCAAATAAGCAACATCCCTCACATAATATTGCTTTAATTAAGTTTTATTTCTCTCTGGGTGTGATACATACTGCAGAAGCACTATCAATGAACATCAGCAATTTGCTTAAATCTTGCTCTTTTGTCCTATTTATATAATTTATTGTGTCAGTGGTTCTTAAGTGATGTGCTTCTGCAGCTCATCATCTGAAAATCTTTTCCAGATGTTCTGAAAATGTTTCATTAATTTGTATATTTTATTTTTGATAAGTGAGTACACATGCTTGTGACTGAAAGAGAAAACACCCTTCTTTTAATCCCAGAGGGTTATATTTGGCCTTGAGAATAATTAATTCATGCCCTGCCCACTCCACCCTTCTTATTCAAATAGAGATTATTGAAGAAAGCCCTGCCCTATAAATTTAGTGGATCCAAAAATAAAAGAAGAAAATACCTTATTTTAATGGTTTCTGTAGGATCTGAGTATAACTCCATTTATTTCCTCCATTAAGAACATACGATCCTAGGATAGGTTCCATTCCTAAGTATCAACACTGGAACCCACAGTTTTGAAACAAGTAGTGATGATGTCCTTGGTGGCATTTAGCCACGGAAGTAACTTCTCTGGTTGGTGAATTTCAGGACTAGAAACCAGACCTACTATTTCTTGGCTTGTGAGACAATAAAGAGGATGAAAACTGCTCTAAATATTCACATGGAGAACTATCTGTTATGGGCAGCTCTCATTACATACATTAGGCTTCTCTTTATATATTACAGTTCATTGTCTTTGAGCAAACTGCTTCTCCATGGAGAGTGTGTACATGTATGTTTATACACATGCACATGTATGTGTGTGTGTGTGCTTGATCCGTTCATTCTGGTCCCCTGAATATACAAAGGAATGAGGAGAAATATTTATACATTGAACTGAGGGAGCTAGCTTAGCTCAACATCTGTACCATGTACTTTCTAGTATCTGATCTTTTACCATAGAGAATGGAACCTAAAACTAAAATTGCATTTGCTAGACTCCTTTGCACCTTGGTTTCTGAGTGAGATTGTGTTTGACCGACCAGATGTCTTCACATAGCATTTAGAAGGTGACAGTGGGGAAAGGCCATGTGGTTGGCTCATTGTTTATTTTTAATGAGTTTTATTGGGGGAAAACTTTATATAGAATACAGTGCACACATTTGAAGTGTATAGTTTGATGAGTTCTAAAAAATTTATAGACCTGTATAACCATATCAATATGAAGGTATATAATAAATCCCTCATCACAGAAAAGTCCCCTGTACCTTCTTCCAGCCACTCCTCCAGCTCCCAATCCAGGCAACTATTGATCTGCTTTTTATTACCATAGATCACCGTTACCTTTCGTAGAGATTCAAATAAGTGGTATCATGTATGTATCTTCGCTAACTCGCCTTATTTCACTCAGCATACTGTTTTTGAAATTTATCAGTACTACTGATGTGGTAAACAGGATTCTAAGATGGCCCCCAAGATTCTTGCCTTCTGGGGTATACACACCTTCTCTCAGTTATTCATACTAACACTAATCCAGATGTTATTAGGAAGGAATTTTTTCAGAGGCAATTAGAGTCTCTAATACATTTACTTTAAGTGGGAAGATTTTCCTGTTGAGCCTGACCTAAGCAGATGAGCCTTTAGAAAAAGTTAGAGATATTTGAAGCATGGGAGAAACTTCAGTGTTGGCTTTTAAAGAGAAAATTCCATGTTATTGAGAAGGCCTTGAGGCAGGGAGCAACAGGCAACCCCTAGGAGCCTAGAACAGCCCTGTGTTGACAGCCAACAAGAAAGCTGCCCTCAGTGTTACAACTATAAAGAACTGAATTCTGTCAACAACCACGTGAACTTAACAGAGACTCTGAGTGCGTAAGACCACAGCAGTGTTCAACACCTTGAATTCAGTCTTTTGAGAGCTGAGCAGAGACCCCAGCTATGCCATGCCCAGACTTCTGGTGTACAGAACCATGAATTAATAATAGGGGCGCCTGGGTGGCTCAGTCGTTAAGCGTCTGCCTTTGGCTCAGGTCATGATCCCAGGATCCTGGGATCGAGCCCCACATCAGGCTCCCTGCACGGCGGGAAGCCTGCTTCTCCCTCTCCCACTCCCCCTGCTTGTGTTTCCTTTTGTGCTGTGTCTCTCTCTGTCATAAATTAATAAAATCTTTAAAAAATAAAAATAAAAATAATAGATGGACATACTCTGAAGCTGCCAAGTTTGTGGTAATTTGTTATGTATCAATAGAAAACGGATACATTGTATATATCATTAGATTGTTCCTTTTTTATTGGCAAGTATATGAGTTATCTATTACTAGATAACAAATCAACAATTCAGTGTCTGAAACAACACATTTACTGTCTTATAGTTTCTGTAAGTCGGCAATCTGGGAACGTCCTATGTGAATGATCCTCCAATTCAGGGTTGCTTGTAAGCTTGCAAGCAGTGTAGGCCAGCACTGAGATCTCATCTGAAAGTTAATTGGGGAAAAGACCACTTTCAGCCTCACTTAATGGGATTGTTGGCAAGGTTCAGTTCCTATGGCGTTGTTAGACTGATGGCCTCAGATCCCGAATAGCAGTTAGCTAGATGCACCTTCAGTTTGTTGCCTTATGGGCCCTCCCCCACACAAGACGGCAATTTGCTTCATCAAAACCAGCAAGGAAGAAAGTCTGCTAGTAAGATGTTACAATCTCTAGTAATATAATCACAGAAATGACATCCCCTCAACAATGAGATACTTTATTTGTCAGAAAGAAATTGCTCAAGGAGAAAGGAAGGTATTACACAAAGCCATGAATACGTTTGGTCGCTGGGATTACTGGGAGCTAGAAGCTACCTACCACCATGAGTAGTATTCCATTATATGAATATACCATTCAACTGTAGATAGACACTTAGCTTAATGCCAGATTTGGACTATTAATTAGGAAAAAAAAAAAAAACAAGAGTTGCTACGGACATTCAAAGTGTAAGTGTTTGTGTGGGCATGTTTCATTTGTCTTGAGTGAAATTGCAGGGTCATATAGAAAGGGTGTTTAATCTGAATAAGAAACTGCCCCAAATACTTTCCAAAGTGATCCTACACTCCCAACAATGTACAAGTGATTTTATACTCCTAACAATGTACAAGAATGTATCAGAGTTCCAGTTGTTCCATATCTCCACAAACACTTGAAAGTGTCAGTCGGCTTAATTCTAGCCATTTGAGTGGAAATATAATGGTATTCATTATGTTTTAATATGCATTTCCCTAGTATATATATTAGGTATGTTAAGCACCTTTTTATATACTAAGAGGCTATTTGTAGATCTTCTTTTGTGAAATATAAACATATTGGATTGCCCACTTTTTATTTTTAAATTCTTTATCATTGAAGTATCATTGACATACTGTGTTATATTAGTTTCAGATATATAACATATTAATTTGACAACTCTATACATTACTCAGTGCTCACCATGGTAAGTGTAGTCAACAACAATATTATTACAATATTATTGACTATATTCCTTATGTTATACTTTTCATCTCCATGATTTATTTTATAACTGGAAGTTTGTAGTTCATCTATTTCACTCATCCCCTTCCCACCTCCCTTCTGGCAACCCATTTTTTAATTTGAGTTGTTTTAATTATTAAGTTGTAAGAGTTCTTCGTATATTCTGAATACAACTCCTATATCAGATATATGTATTGCAAATGCCTTTTCTCAGTTTGTGCTTGAATTTTCATTTTTAAACATTCAACTGAAGAGCAGTTTTATATTCAATGAAGTCAATTTTATCCATTTTTTTCTGTTATGATTGATATGTTTTGAACTACTTAGAAAACATTTTTATGTCAAGATAAAAAGTATATTTTTATCCCAGAAATTTTATGATTTTAGCTTTCATTTTTACACCTTGGATCTATTATGAGTTAATTTTTTTTGCATATTTTGAGGTAAGGATTGGTAATTGTTTATTTGTAGATACTTCCTATTTTTCCAGCACCATTTGTTGAAAAACCTTTCCTTTCCCTATTGAATTATTTCATCTAAATTATTATGTCTAAAATCAAATAACCATATTTGCATGGTCTTCTTTTAAACCGTTAATTTTGTTCCATTAATCTATATGTGTATTTTTTTCACAAATACCATTGTATTGATTACAGTAGATTTGTTGGAAATCTTGGAATCTATGTATTCCGAATTTGTTCTTTTATCAAGTTGTTTGGATATTTTAGATCCTTTGTATTTCCCTCTAACATTTCAAATTAGGTTGTCAATTTTTCTCAAAAAATAAATCTAGCTGGGATTATGGATAAAATTGTATGGTATCTACAGATAATTTAGGAAGAACTGGTAACTTTTAATATTGAGTACCCTAATCCATGAACATGGTATCTATCACTCTCCATAATGGTCTTCTTTAATTTCTCAGCAATGTTTTATAGTTTTCAGTGTAGGTCTTGCAGTTTGTTTAATTCTAAGTATTTCATGGTTTTAGGTGCAGTTGTAAATACTTAAAAAATTAACTTTCTGGGATGCCTGGGTGGCTCAGTAGGTTAAGCGTCTGCCTTTGGCCCAGGTCATGATCCCAGGGTCATGGGATCGAGTCCGGCATCAGGCTCCTTGCTCAGTGGGGAACCTGCTTTTCTTTCTGCCTGCTGCTCCCCCCTGCTGTGCACTCTCTCTCTCTGACAAATAAATAAATAAAATCTTTAAAAAATTTCTTTTTGTTCATTGCTAGCACATAAAAATACAATTGACTTTTATATTGACCTTGTCTTGTGCAATCTTGTTATATTCACTTGTTAATTCTAGGAGCTTTTTTATAGGTTTCTTAGGAGCATTTACATCCATCGTCATGTCACTTGCTAATTAAAACAGTTTCACTTCATACTTTCACACTGTGTGTCTTCAATTCTTTGTTGTGCTTTATTGCAGTTCACTACAATGTTGGTTAAGAATGGTGAGTGTGGAGATCCTTTCCTTGTTCATAATGTTAGGGAAAAAGCAATCTTTCACTCTTCAGTATGATGTCAGCTGTAGGTTTATATAGATACCCTTTATTAGATTAAGAATGTTCTAAGAATGTTCTCTTCTATTACTAGTGTCCTGAGATTATAAATGGGTGTTGAATTTTGTAAAATGCTTTTTCTGATTCTAGTGAAATGACCTAATGGTTCTTCTCCTTTATGCTGTTAATTTGATGAATTATAATGATTGGAATTAAAAAGTTAAATTAACTGTGCATTGCTGAAAAAGCCCCATATGGTTATAACATATTCTCCCTTTAAAGATTTACTGGATTAAATTTGCTAATATTTGTTCAGGATTTTTGTGTCTGAGTTCATAAGGAATATTTGTACTTTTCATGTAATATTTTCAATCAAGGTAATCTCATAAAATTCTCATAAAATGAATTAAGGAATGTTCTACTTTCCTATAATTTTCTCGAAGAGTTTGCACAAGATTGGCATTATTTTTACTTAAGTCTGTGATAGAATTCACCAGTGAAGCCATCTGAATCTGGAGATTTCTTTGTGGGATCATTTTAAATTATAATTCCAATTTCTTTAACAGATGTATGGCTATTCAAATTTTCTGTTTTTATTTCTTTTTGAGTCACTTGGGTAATTTGTACCTTTTCAGGAATTTGTTCATTTTATCTGTTTTTTAATGCCTTGGCTTAACACCAGTCATAGTATTCACTTATTGTCCTTTTAATGTTAGTAGAATTTAAAATTATGCCTCCTTTTATATTCCTAATACTGTTGACATATATCTCCTCACTTTGTCTCAATGTATTTTCCTTTGTATTTTTCCTCCTTAAGGTTTGTTGTGCATCTTATATAGTTAACTTTTTCTTAAATTTGGAAAACTTGTTCATTATAACTTCATATATTTGCTTTGTTACCACCCCTTACCAGGACATCAGTTGTGTAGGTTCTAGACTGCTTGATGTTGTCCCTTAGCTCACTGAAATGCAATTCAATATTTTCTTTATTGCCTTCCTCTTTGTGGAAGAGAGCTGTTTTAATATCATTTATTGTTCTGTTTCTATTGGCTAATTTTTCTCCTGGTTATGTGTTTTATTTTCCTAGTTTTTACATGTCTAGTAATTTTTGATTAGATGCTGGATGCACACATTTTAAGTGGTTGTGGTCAGCAATTGTTGTCCCCCTTTAAAGAGCGGTGGCCTCTGTTTTAAAAATCAGTTTAGTTCCTTGACATTTATCTTGCTCTTTTTTGAGGTTCCTGTTTATTTTTGTTTGGATATAAGTGGAGCAGTTTATACTTCAGGTATAATTTAGCTCCACTACTGAGATGTGGCTTTTGATACTGCTACTGAATTTGGAGAGTGATCAGCAATCACGTTGATCAGTGATCAGTGATCACATGGGCAGAGTAAACTCAAAGGATCCCTAGCTCTGCCAGTCAATTTTTACCTATTCTCATGATGTTTCATCCTATATATATATACATCATATTATTTAGTTAATCTCTAGGGAGCTTTATTAAGATTTCTAGTGTTCCTTTCCTGCATAGTTTCCTCTTCTTTGGAACTTTAATTCACTATTTCCATCCTTCTTAGAACTTCTGAATTCCAATCTCTTTCTTCTCTACTTGGTTTGACAGCCATAATCTGCTTAGAACCATCTTTCATGCTCTGTGTTCTAGAATATAAGTCTGGGTAGGAATCTAGGACAATCATAAAGCTCACCTCATTTGTTTCTGTTTTCTCAAGGATCACAGTCTTGAGTTGGCTGTTGTCCAATGTCAGAAATAGTAGTTTAAAAAAATTTAATTGTATTTTTAGTGTTTTTTAAATTGATGTCCCCTTATCTGTGTCCCTCCTCCAGTTTTACTGAGATGTAATTGACATATAGCACCTTGTAACTCTAAGGTATACAGCATAATGATTTGACTTACATGTATTGTCAAATGGTTACCACAATAAGGTTAGTTATCATCCATCACATCATATAGATATAAAAAAGAAAAAAAATATATTTCTTTCCCTGTAACGAGAACTCTTAGGATTTACTCTCTTAACAACTGTCATATATGCCATACAGGAGTTTTAACTATAGTCATCATGTTGTACATTACATCCTTAATGCTTTTTTATGTTATAACTAGAAGTTTGTACCTTTTGATCACCTTCATTTCAATGATAGTTTAATGTACTTTAGTATACTTTATCCAGTTTTCTATTTGCTAAAGTCAGGAGAGAGAATCTAATTGTTTTTATTTCATCATAGAAACAGAAGTCCTCTTCTTCCTCCTCCTTCTCCTCTTCCTCCCCCTCCTCCCTCCTTCCACTCTTCCTCCTCCCCCCTTCTCCTCCTTCTCTTCTTCCTCCTCCTCCTTCTTTTTCTCCTGGCAAGCATGTTTTTGAATTTCTTGGTATTTTCAAGGTTGTTTTCCAGTGTTCAGTTATTATTTTAATGTGTCTTGAGATTGAGTCATGGAATGTCTATTTTTGTTGTGTGGCATGGATTGCTTACAGTGATAATGTCTTCTTGATTCCCAGATTATACCAAAATGGTGAGTTACTGAATGATATTTTAACAAATCTTATTTTTAACTGGTTATGGTATAAAACAGGATATTTTACAACACCTATATTTCTGTCCAATAAACTTAACTTCTTCAATGCAGTTCTTACATAGTTCATTTTCCCAAAATATAATAATGGCTCAGATTTAGCTATATGTCATCCACTTGGGGAAAAACACCAGTATTAGTTTCCTAAGGCTGCCATAATAAATACATTTTGTGGCTTAAAACAACAGAAATTTATTCTCTTACAATTCTCGAGGCCCAAAGTCCCCAATCAAGTTGTCAGCAAAGCTATATTTGCCCTGAAAGGCTCTAAGGAGAGAATCTCCCTTTGCTTCTTCTAGCATCTGGTGGATCCTGAAATTACTTAATCACATCTGCAAAGTTCCTTATTCCAAGTAAGGCCACATTCTGAGGTTCTGAGTGGATATATCTTTTTTTGGGAGGCCATAATTTAACCCACTATAATATTTAATGAAAAGAGTGTCATTTAGTACTGAACCCTTGAATTTCATGTTATAAACTGATTGGACAGTGTGAGTGGGGAATCTAACCTTCCAGGAAATGATTATAATATCATAAAATAAAACTTCTCTTTCTCTCTCTTTCTCCAAGTCCTTTTATTAGATCCTGTGCACAGGTTTATACCATCTGCTATAATAGCCACAAAAGAATGGCATAATATTCTCCTTCCATATAGTTACTGATAAATCATGAATATATAAAAAGTTAGAACTTTGGGGTGCCTGGTGGCTTGGTCGTTAAGCGTCTGCCTTCGGCTCAGATCATGATCTCAGGGTCCTGGGATGAGCCCCGCATCAGGTTCCCTGCTCAGTGTGAAGCCTGCTTCTCCCTCTCCCACTCCCCCTGCTTGTGTTCCCTCTCTTGCTGTGTATCTCTCTGTCAAATAAATAAATAAAATCTTAAAAAATAAAATAAAATTAAAAAGTTAGAACTTTGTTCAAGAGAACAAATTAACAGATGTCCAAAGGTGGTAAGTGAGTGGTGATAAAATGGGTGGGTATGTAAATTTAGAGAAGAAAGACCTGAAGTCTGGGTTCATTGGGAAAGTTTTCACAAATAAGAGGGAGTGGGAAGGGCCTTGGAATATGAGGGACCAAATGGAGGACACTTTAGAAGGGAAAAAGGAAACAGACCAGAGTGAATAAGGACCCAGTCTCAGGCATGGGAATGGTGTTCAGGAAGAGGCGAAAAAGTCCATAATTAGGTAGTGAGCTATGAATTAAATCTAGGATAAGAGTTTACCTTTATGATATTATGATTTATAATAAATATATATATTTGGTCTTCATCCCCATTGCTGGCTCAGAGCTCCTAAAAGCTTTGGAATTTCCAAAGTATGAGAATATAAAAGTATCTTTTGCTATGTTAATGTTGACTTTTGGAAAGCACCTAAGGATGGGAGCGGAGAGGGACTGGAGGTTGAATGGCCAATGGCCAATGACTTAATCAATTGTGTCCAGTAGATTAACATAACATCCAACAGGACAAGGTTCAGAAAGCTTCCAAGTTAATGAATACATGGAAATTTGGAGAGAGTGGTGTCCTGGAGAAATCATGGAAGTTCTGCCCACTTTCCCCATATCTGCCCTATGCATCTTTTCCCATATGGCTGTTCCTGAATTATATCCTTTATAATAAACTAGTAATCTAGTAAGTAAAATGTTTCTCTGAGTTCTATTACCTGCTCTAGCAAATTAATCAAACCCAAGGAGAGGGTTGTTGGAACCTCCATTCTACAGCCAGTCGCTCAGGAGCACAAACAACCTGGACTTGTGACTGGCCCCTGATGTGGTGGGCAGTCTTGCAGGCCTGAGCCCTGAACCTGGGGAGTCTGATGCTATCTCTGGGTAGAAAGTGTCAGAATTGAGTTGAACTGTAGGACACACAACTGGCGACAAAGAATTGCTTGGTGGTGTGTGAAGAAACCTCCACACATTGGAAATCGGGCACAGAATTATAGTCTTTATCCTACAGGAAATGAAAATCCTCTTATTTTTGGAGTATGGGACAGGAATGAGCTGATCTCTTCTAGCTTGTTTCCGGCTTCCACCTCCCCCTCCTCTTCCAATGTTGTTCCAACTTGGGCTTTGTAGTCTACCCTGCACATTCAAAACCTCTCTCCAGTCTTTTGCATTTCTTCAGCCCCTCCCCAAATCTCATAATCTTCTCTCCTCCCTCCTCTAAATCATTTTCACAACACGTTCATAGTGATTCTACTGTCATTTAGATGTGCATGTGTGCGGGTGGGCCATACACAGAAATTGTTCCTTCCAAAAGGCATTTTCTTTCACTTCAGACCCAGAGCCTATGTAGATGTTGATTATACTTGAACATTCCTTTGGTTAATAGGTAGAGTTTCTCTATTTTCTATAGATCCAACCTCATGACAATGAAATGCAAAGCAGATTTATGTTTATATTTAGCAAATGTGAGAGTGAGTGGTTATTTCTCTTAGGCTTGCTAGGGTGGAGCAGAGACAGCTGATGGAGGGAACAGCAGTTTAAACAAGCTGTTTCGTCATGTAAATATTCTCGAAGCTCCAGCCCTGGAATATGACTCTCCTCCATTTGTCATTTTATAAGAAAAATACATGTGCGAAAAAGCATTGCGTGCAAAGTTGCCTTTAACACTGTATCTACTCTTAATATTTCCAATTTAGTCTTTTCTGGCAATGAACAAAAATGAGGATTAAAAGCTTGCCACAATATCTTCACGATGGTTATTTTTAATACAATGAAAACAGCTTTATGGCATAATATGTGGTGTAAACTGTGGTCAGTTATGCATCTCCATTTCTCTTCCTGAGTCTGTTCCTCCACACATCACATGACCACAAATAATCAAGTATCGTATACATGCTTTGTTTCCCAAGCCTTACACAGTTTAAAGGAGCACTTTAGAGAGCCCCATCTTGTAGAACGTAGCATACACCTCAGGCAACATATAACTGTGCTAATGGGTTGTCATAGGAAAACCATCCCAGAGCCATAATTATTAGAAAAAAAGAAGTAAACAAAATACAAATTATGTAGGCTTGCAAGACAAACTTTTTCAGAAATGTCTCCTCTCCTTTTAAACAACAAAAAGCAATGCAGATTCTGGAGAAGGAAGAAGAATGTTTTAGCTACTCTTTCCTACACCAAGGTTATCTGCTCCTCCCATCACCCAACCCTAACTAGAAGGTAAACGAATACATCCAGGAACAATAATCTAGCTCCTAGGTGGCCCCAATCTCCCACTATACTCTCTCCCACAAATGACAGGAAAGATCCCAAGGGCCTGAGGAAGAAAACCTACAACAGAAGGTAAAAGGTATTAAATTTGCTGAGCCTATGGAAAGAAAAAATAAGCACGGGTGTAAAAATTGTCTTTGAATGGGAAGTGGCAAGCTGCTTATTCCCGTGGGGATGAGGACTGGTGTCTAAATTAATCCTGCCCCTGGCATGAGTTGGAGAGAATCAGATCATTTTACAAATGTGGCTATTGCTATTATGGCTAAACTGATGCAATATATGGGACAAAGGGTTTAAGTTGGGCAGCTTATAAAGGATTTTTTAATGTCTTTTTAAGATTTTATTTATTTATTTGACAGAAAGAGAGAGAGAGCACACAAGCATGGGAAGTGGCAGGCAGAGGGAGAAGCAGGCTCCCCACTGAGCAAAGAGACTGATGTGGGACTCGATCCTGGGACCCTGGGATCATGACCTGAGCTGAAGGCAGATGCTCACTGGACTGAGACACCCAGGCATCCCTAGGTTGGGCAGTTTAAATCACTGGCAGATTTTAGGATTTAAAGCAGGAGTTGTCAATTTGTTTCTGTAAAGGGAGATACAGTAAATATTTTAGGTTTTGCAAGCCATACTTTGTTACAACTCCCAAAATCTGCAGCTGGAACAGGAAGGCAGCCAGAGCCCACAGGTAAAATGGCGGGCCTGGCCGTGTTCCTGCATGCCACACCTAGCCAACTCCTGCTCCCAGAGCTGAGCCAAAACTCGGCTCTGGGTAGTGGGAATGAAAGTGGTTGATGCTGAGGTTTATTGTCAAGGGAAAGACCAAACTCCAACTCCCATAGCTTCTGCTAATAAACCTCTCTAAGGAAAAAGCTTGCTGGCAACACAAGGGAAGCAGCGATACCAATTCCATTGGCCTCCTTGCACAGAATGGCTGCCCTCTTTCTTCACTCCATAGCGATGTTGCAACTTGCATGGCATAGGAAGATAGAGTTTTCACCTAGCGAAGGGACTGAGTTAGGTGCCCTTTTTGCATGTTTAGAATGGAATATATTGCTTCTCACAGCCAAATCAATTAAAATATTTCAACAGTTTAAATAAAATTGAAGTCCGATAGTTACACTAAATCAGTGGTTCTCAAAGAGGGGTGATTGAACAATGTCTAGAGACCCTTTGGGTTGTCATAATTGGAGAGTGGCTGCTCCTAGCATCTTGTGGCGGGGAGGCTAGGGATGCTAGGGATGCTGCTGAACATCCTATGGTGCACGGGACAGGCCCCCACCTCAAAGGATTGTCCAGCCCAAAATGTCAATAGTGCCAAGGTGGAGAAACCCTGTGCTAATGCTTTCATAAGTCCTTTTTTTAATGAACATAATTACAACCACCATACATTTTCTGGGGGAAATTAAGAGACATCACGACATAAAAAAGAACATCTCATGTTCTCCGAAAAAATGCAGTATCCTTCAGAATATTATTTGAAACAGTCTTGCTTTGAATTCAAGGTGTTTTATGGTCTAATTTTCTAATCCCGACTCCGATTGTAAAATATAGATATATTTAGGTTTTTCTAATATGTGCATGATATAGTCTGGACTTACAACAAGACTGAACAATAACTTACCTGGTTGATGCCGAGGATGGGAACTTTGGAACTTTCTAAGAGAGAAGGCTTAAAGGACATGATAAACTAGAAGAAGCAAAGCTTTTGTAAAGTAGAGTTACAAAGAGATTAGTGGGGCCTTAGAACTGCCTGGGAACTGTATGCTTTTCTGTCAGGAAAAAGGAGCTAAGATACAGTTGAGGCTAGGCTGACAGAATCAGGTCAAAGTGTTCTGCCTCGTTTTGATATGTTCTTAATATGGAGCTAAACCTATATAATTCTGAATCTGAGGAAAGAAAAAACATGCATACACATGGAGTTTCCTCCAGTAGCTAAATTTGGTTATGTGTGTTAATGTTACCCCAAAATGTTCAGAAGCTATGGAAATTTATCAGAACATCCAAATTATTCAACGACTGCAGAGTTAGGAAGTAGGGACCAATCGACAAGTTCTCCCCAAGCGAAAATAAAATCAACCAAACTGCTTATTTGCATCATTGAAAACAAAATTCCCACTACTAGGTAATTAATTTTTGTTAAAACTTTTTACTTTAGAATAGTTTAAGCTTCATAAAAAATTGGAAAGATAGTACAGGAAGTTCCAGAATATGCCATGCCCAGTTTTCTCTATTAATATCTTCCATTACATTATTAATATTTTACTTTAGCGTAATACATTGTTACAAGTTATAAATCAATATTAATACATTATTAACTAAAGTCCATACTTGATATAGATATGCTTATTTTTTTCCTTATGTCTTTTTCTATTGCAGGATCCCATGTAGGATACCATATTACATTTAGTCATCATATCTTCTTAGTTTATAACAGTTTCTCAGACATTCCTTGTTTTTGATACTTTTAGGAAGTACTGGGCAGGCATTTTGTAGAATTGGGAATTTTCTGATGCTTTTGTCGTCATTAGACTGGGGCCGTAAGTTAAGTTTGGGAAGGAAGACCACAGAGATAATAAGCTAATCTTCACAAATCATATCTAGATGACATGCCACCAACATGACATATCATTCTTGATATTAATCTTGATCCCTGAGCTGTTGTGGTGTGCATATGTCAATTTTAAATGGAATTAAATTTATGTATTGAAACTGTATATACTAAATGACAGATACTGTATAAAATAGGTTGAGAGAAAGTTCAGGTAACTTTTTTTTTTTTACTTTGCTTTTTTTGAGATCAATACATTTTCTTGAAAAGTATTTAGTCAAATATTTCTTTCATTGAAATCATAACTATTTACCACTGTGTAACACCAAATCCTAGACTTAGATTAAAGCCTTATTTGTCACAAGCTTTGACTTACTTCTGTGAGATAACATTGAAAGATACATTCTTTTCTAAGGTGAAATAAAAGCACTAATACTGTAGTAATGATGAAATTTTTAATAAGAGCATCTTACACTGTCCATGGGATTTTCACATGCATTATCTCTCTTGAATGTCATAACAACCCCAGAAGTTAGTGGATATTATTTTTTAGTCATAGCAATTACTTTCTTTGTAATTTGTGCTTAATATGACAAGTACTTGCATATTATATGTGTCTTCGTATGTGTTTTGTGAATGCAAAGACACATTAATGGCTAAGGGAAAGTACAATCCTTCTTTCCCTGAAAAATTTATATTTGTCCTGACTGTGTGTATGTGTATGACAGATCTTTTTGTAAGAAGAGGACATTCAGTGATTTCCATTGTAAAGGAAATACTGTGTTTTCTTATTTGTTACCAGATAGCAAGATCTCACATTTCACTAAAATTAAGTTTCAAGTCTAGTGTGTCAGTAAGGCAAGTAATTTTACAGGTAAATGCCAAAATGATGCTGCTCACCTGTAAGCTAAGTTATTAGCTGAAATAGATAAACTATTACTATAGAGATCATTCTGAAATTTTGATTAGTAGATTCTGAAATATATTTGAAACTATCTTGTAGCTAAGTTACTTTTCATAGGAATAGAAAGATATATTAAGAAATCACTATTTTTTTTCTTTTCTCTAAGCGGAGCCTGCTGCCTCTATCATTTGGATATTTCCTTTTAAGTTTTGACTACTTTTCAAAAGCTAAGATAATATTTGCTGACAAAAGGGTTTATCAAAAAAAAATTATATGAAAAGAACAGACCTTGACTTAGGACAATTCATAGTAATAAGCCTTCCTTGTTAAATGTTTCTACTAATAAACATAATCATCCAGCAAGATGATGGAGGAGATGAGTAAAGAAAACTCTCCTAATACAGAGCACCTAAATATGCTGATAAAAATATTTTAGTATAAGATATGTTATATGTTTTCAAATAAAATTAGTATATTAGTATATTTGTCAAAGAACTGTTAGGACTTTTAGAATGGACAAATAGAATAATTGAAATTAAATAAATTTAATAGTTATTATCTGCTATGTGCCTGGCACAAATCTGCATGTAGGGGATACATCTTTACAAAAAAGAGTCAAAATCCCTACCTTCATGGAGCTTTAATTTCTGGTTTGTAGAGACAGGGAAATAACTAAATAACTAAATTTCAGATGACTAAAATTCATTCATGTTGATGCATGCATCCATGCATTTTCCTTGCTGTATAATATTCCATAGTATGAATATAACACACTTTGATTTATCCATTCTAATGTTGGTGAATAACTGAGTTGTTTTAATATTTTACTCTTCCTTATCTTTTGATACATCTATGTGTATTCATTTTTGTTAGGCACAAATTTAATATATAAGTGCATTTAATTTGAATAGACAATGCTAGTTTTCTATAATGGTTATAACCCATTTAAATTCACAATTTATTAGAGGGAGAAGCAGACTTCCTGCTGAGCAAAGAGCCCATGCAAGGCTCCATCCCAGGACCCCAGGATCATGACCTGAGCCGAAGGCAGACACTTAACAGACTGAGCCATCCAGGCATCCCTCATTTACCTTTTTTAAATTTAAATTCAATTAATTAACATATAATGCATTATTAGTTTCAGAGGTGGAGGTAATATCTGTAATTATAGATAAAAAATTATTCAGATTTTTAATTCTCCGTGTGACCATTGGCTGTTGTAATTTTAGGAATTTGTCTTGTTTCATCTAGAATTATCAAATTTATTGATATAAACTTGTCTCAAATATGTTTTTATTATCCTCTAAATCTCTAGGATCTACAGTGATTTTTCCCTTTTTCATTCCTAATATTGGTAATTTGTGCTGTTTTTATCCCGGTCCATCTTACAAGGAGATTGCCAGTTTTGTCTTGCCAAAAAACAAACTTCTAGCTTTTTGATCTTCTACATTGTAGTTTGTATCTCCCCCTCGACCCCCACGCCTGCCCTCCCCCCGCCCCAGTTTGACTTGCTTTATTGTAATACTCACTTTATTGAGGTGGTCTGGAACCAAACCGGCAGTATCTCTGAGGTATGCCTGTCATTTTCTTTGCGGGGTAAGTGACTGGAAGGGCATGAGGAGAAGCTTCTCGGGGTTTATGATGTTCTATTTCTTGGCCTGCGTCATTGTTCTCAGGATGCTTTCATTTTTTTTAGTTAGCTGTGTGCTTCACATTTTTTTTTCCATTTTTGTTACTTATTTTTCAAAGTCAATTAAAGAAAGTGATTTTTCTTCTATAGAACTTTGTACACACACGATAGAATTTGGTGCCATGTTATTTTTCCTGAATGTCTTGCCTTGATTCATTGCTGCATTTTTATTCAGAAACTCTTGCCATAATTGCACTTGGAGGACTTACAGCCTTCCTTCACCAACCCCTTGAAATGGCACTACACAAGATCTTTCTTTCTTCTCCCATCTCAGCATGTTGCCATTTTTATGTTTACAGGCCGTAAAATTTATATTTCTAACTATAGCTTCCTGTGACTAGCAGCTTATCATTATGTACTGCTTAATTTCTACTTTGTGTGGTGCTCATTCATTTTAAAGGATTAGCTTCACTTCGGAGGATTAAATCTGGCCAAGGTTTGTTTAACTGTGTAAGAGAAGGCTATTAGAGGTACATGCCAAAAAAAAAAAGAAAAAGAAAGAAAGAAAATAGATGCTGCTCCTGTTCCTTCTGCTCATGTTGATGGTAATAATGGAGAAGATAAGGGGCACAGGCAGTGAGGGGATATAGAGAGTCTTCCAAGGGCGTGCTTGAGGAATGGTAGAGTCTCTGGTTGGCCCTAGTCATTGAACTTTCATTTGGTTGAGTGAAAAATGCAAGCCAAGTGCTTGTTCAAATGTTAGGAACACAGTAAAGGAGATTATTTAGAAATGAAGGAGAAAGAGATGAAGTGGTTTGCAGAGACAAATTATGGAAGAGATACATTTTTTAAAAAATTTGTTATGGAATTTTACTATATGGCATATGGTTAAAAACCTTATATCTTCACACAAAATGTTCAGTAAAAGATCATTTTTACTATTGGCATTTTTCCCCAGCATGATGATGCCTGTTTCAAAGTCAGGAGGTTGACAATAAAATATGTCTGTGAGAAGCCCTCAGTATCTTGGTTACAACTAGAAAAAAACAGTACAGAAATATTTCTTTAAAATGCATCAAAGGAACAAGGCTTGATTTTAAATCCTCAGTCAATTGCTTAGAAACTTTAGAACTCAATGGCTGGCCAACAGTAAATTATCTAGCCTCCAAAAGCAGGAAATAGAATTTTTCTTGCTTGCTTTTAGTTCATAGCCTTGTTCCTGATTCCAGAATTCTTTATTCCATGAATTTAGCAAATTCTGACTTAAAAAAAAAAAAACAACTGTTATTTTCAAACTCATCATGCCTTAAGAATTACTAACACTTAAAATAAAAGTCCAGCAACTGGCTATTTTTTAAAAATTGAATGGGACTTTTCCCTAAAGATGTTGGATTAGAAATGCCTAGCAAAAGACCCAGGGCCCATAGTTGGCCTTCTTTGCATTTTTTGTATTTCTTAACAATTTTAAGAAAACAGATTAAAAAATTCAGGTTATTTTTTTCCAATTAAATTTCTAATTAAACACTATTTTATCTGATACAAATCTAAGAGTCACTACAAAAATTTAAAGTAAGCTTTCAAGTCCCATACATATTAAAACTGGAGATTAATAAAACTGTTAGTATATTTTAAAAGTTTTTTGTTGTTTATTGTGCTCACTGACTCTACAGAGAATTAGTTTCTTTAATTTCAATGGAGTTCTGTATGACCAATCACATCTTACTGGCTGTCTTTGAGCTTTCTTTCTTAGATAATATATATCTTGGATAATATATATTTTTTTATCTTGCTTGAAATTTTGATTAATTTATGAGCTAATCTTGCCATAATATTTGCTAGTCCCATTTTAATAATAGGTTTAGAAAAAATACCAATCTATCCAGTTTGGAAAATAAGAAACAAATGTTTTGTTTTAGAATGCATCAGGATATGTCTTAGTTCCTTAAATCAGCTCTTAAAAACGCAATAGTGAAAAGTAAAGAATTGCTTATTCTGAACCTATAATTGAAAAAGAAAATGTATTTGGTTGCAACATGCTTTTGTTCTTCATCGCCCCCTTTCTAAAGTGTTTATTTTCTTTTTTCTGGCCATCCTAAATCTATCCATGACTAAAGGGCCAGTTCTGACCTTCTCTCCCCATTCTTGGGCACCTTGCCACCCCCACAGCAGTGACTTACCTGCCTTTGTACGGCTTGCTATAGCAGATTTCTGGGTCTCTGTCTGATGTCTTTAAATGCAAGGCAACAACAATTTATTTTGTTTCTCTTATAGCTGTTGTATCACCCACAACATCCTGAACATTTTTTTCCCCAGAGATGGACATAATAAAATGAATACTCATCCATCGATTCTGTGACACAAATATTCCTTTCTCATGACATCAGGAGGATGTGATATTATGATTAAATGGACCTCTGTGTGTCAAGAGAAGTTTATAGAGTCCAGTACCCATATAAAATGTTGCTTAATATGGATCTGTCTTTAGTTAATTCAATTCAAAAAGTATTTATGGAGCACCTACTATGTGCAAGACACCATGTAGGTGGGTAATGGGGATAAAGTAGAGAATAGAATTGACAAAAATCTCTTTCATAAGGCTTACATTCCAGTGGGGGATCAGATAATAAGCAAGAAAAATAACCGTGTGTGTGTGTGAATTTTGCACTATATCAGAGTTTATCTGAGAGAAAGGCATTCTGGGCAAGGAGAACAGTAAGTTCAAAGGCCCTGAGTCAAGATTGCTAAGGCATAGCAAGGAAAAGGTCACAGAATTAATAGAAGTCAGATGATCTAAGTCCTTAGAGAGTGTTGGGGTATAATAGAAAACCACTGGACAATTTTGAGCAAAGGAATAACATGATCTGTAATCTGTAATTCTGTGAAATTCTGTAGCTCCATAACTTTCTATTCTATTCTATCTTCCTTCTATCTTCATCTTAAAAAAAAAAGATGTGGGAATGAACTTGCCCTGACATGATCACCCAAAGAAAACTAGATAATTTATAGATATCTACAAGCTTTGTTTAGGCCATTATTCTTAGGTTTACACAGATTAATTCTCTCCCTCAAACATGCTGATATTTAAAGCTAGGAAAATTTCCAGAGACGTTTTGAAAATAATCAAATGGGCATGGTGTTTCTTTTTATCATTTTTTGTGATTATCTACACGGTTTTTCTCATGCATTTATTTTTAAATTGAAACCAAAAAAGCAATCTTTCTAACATCTATGTCCTCAGAACCTAATCAGGGTTTAAGTCAATCATTTTCACAGTTGTATATATATCAACCAACCCCACCCCCAAAACCCGATGTTTGACATTGAAAAAAAAAATTTTGCCATTCTGAGGGAGACTCCTGAGCAAAAGTTGCCCGGCTGCCTTTTCAGTCACAAATACTAACTTAAAATAGATAATCAATCAATAAAAATACAAATATTATGTGATGAACTAGGAGAACCTTTTTTTAAAAAAAAACCTATTTGGGTACTTTCCGATCCCTTTTCTTTCCAGAGCACTTTTTACGAGCTTTTAGGGATCTTTTCCCCGTTTCCATGTGGTTCTCAAGGGTTGTCAATAGGAAAACACATGTGACCCAACCTGAAACAGTCAACTATCTCCACAGATGTTGTGTTCAATACACAGATGTGACTGAGTGACTCAAACTAAAGTATTTAAAATTCCTTATTGGAATTATCTGAATTCCTTGTAGAGGTATAGCCTTATTTTCCTTTTCCTTTGTGAGCTGTAAGTGTGTAATTCTGGAACCATCTGTGCCCATGTTTACTGACATATGGAAAAATCCACTTTGCAGAAGGAGACGGTGAGAACAGGAGAAACAAGTACCATTGTGGAGAGAATTTACAGATATATATGCAGGAATTAGAGGACAGAGAGAGAGATGGAGAAAGATAGATAAGTAGAGAAGCAAAGAAAGATATTTATTTTCCAATTCCAACCCTTGTACTGTCTCTTCCAAGTACACAAACCAATAAAATCCTTTTTGTTTTAGGAAATTTAACGTGGATTTCTGCTCTCTGCAATCAAAACAAACCTGAGTTAGACATTAACACCAAAAGTTATGTTGGAAAAAGAAGACCCTAAAATGGAAAATTGGCTGAGTTGAGGTGAACTAAGTTACAAGGATGATTCCATGATCCCAGGATGGAAATTGGCAAGCTTTGTTCTGCCACAAGAAGCAGGTTAAAAAGTTACCTGTTAAATCTTTAGGCTTCATGTGCTTACTGAGGTTGGAGCTATAGGAGGTTTACTAGAAAATGTCAGAACTCTTGGAATAGGTTCAAATCCTTTGCTTCAGTAAGGTCTTGAACAAAAAACACAAGCTTTTCTATAAACTGGCCCAGCCAAAATTAGAAAGAGCATAGCACACGTTTGTTGAGAGATCGTGTCATCTCTTCTTTCTCTGTCCCTCCTCACTTAGCTTGGGACAAAATATGAGGAACTGTTCATCTTTCAAGAAGCATTAATTGCATGATCCCCAGTGGTCTTGGATTGTTGACCAGGGGAAGAAAAGACAGCGAGAGAAGAGCTGAAGACATGGAAAGAACTATTCCATAGACCTGTCTGTATCAGGTTGAATTCTCCAAATTTTAAATAATAAAATTCAAATCCAGATTCATTTGAACAAAAATGTAACTTATTGGTTTATGGAACTTAAACTCCAATGACAGTCTGGCTGTAGATCTAGGGATTCAAATGAAGTCTTTATGACACTGTTTCTTTCTGACTACTCACTCTGCTTCCTTCTGTGTTTTATCAATTCTCAGAGAAGTTCTTTTATTCAGAAAGAAAAGATGGTTATTGTAGGTCCAGTCTTATATCCTACGACCTCCAAGTCTAGAGAAAAATATCATTCCTCTTTTCTAGTTCCTCAAGTGAAAATCCAGAGTTGAACATGATGCCTTGGCTTGCGTGATTGGGGGAAATAATTTTCTCAAGCTTATTTGTAAACTAAGAATAATAATTATAAAAATAACAACAATAATAATAATACCTACCTGATCCTGTCACTGTGAGGAAAATAAAAGCTAATTTATGTAAAACTTGGCAAGTATAAAGTGCTTACCAAATACAAAGTTCTATAAAAGGATCAGCTTTTACAATCCACTAGAACCCACTCATGGCTGCCTAGCACACATAGTAATGTATATTAGAAGCAATAGTAGTAGCAGAAGTAATAGTAGCAGTAATAATAGTAATAATTATTATTATAGCAATCATTTTGAGCGACCCAGAATTCTTGTGATCGTCATCCTTGAGTGAACCGGAAATGTAGGAACTGCCTCCCTTTCTGTGTGGAGTCATGTTGGAGCTGCCAATCATGGTGCTTCTTTGTTTCCCCCAGGGTTTTAGATTAACCAAGTGATGTAAGCTGGGTCAGAGGCCATACTGCATCTCTTGGACACAGTGATTATTCTAAAAGATGAACATGTTCAGTCCAGAGAACTTTCCTGAAATTTTCTAAATAGGAAGTGAACGAGGGTAGCTCTGGCTTCCTCTGAGATGGAAGGTTGTATATATGTAGACATGAGGCCATCGGAGACCTAGTGTCTGCTCTGTGGAGATGGTCTGTCTGAGAGAAGATTGAGAGGGAGCTGATAGCATTGCTTGCCCAATTCCAATCTCTAAGCTCCAGTTCTTACTTCTTTCGATTTTATTTTTAGCTCTTTCATTACTCTTCCCAGTCATGATCATAAAGAAATTCCATTTTTTCTTAAGCTAAGCTGAGCAATATGCCCGTGTTCACAACGAGAAGTGACTAGAATAAGGTAGGATGTTCTTATAGATAATGAGTACTGTACAGTTTGACAAATGCCTCACAGGGAGCAAGTCATAAAAAATTAATTCTGAGAGATCCCTCAGAGATCATTGAGACCAGTGCCCTCTCAGTTACAGATGAGTAAAAGTTGTGCTTGGAGAGCACGTGTTAGCTTGTGATTTCAAGAAGAATCCAGCTGGCTGTATTAGGAAGATCATTGGGCAATGCTCATATCTAGTGTGGCAAGAAAGGGAGAGGTCTGGATGAGAGCAGTGAACTACAAGTCTCTGGTTCAGATTACAGGAAATCCTGGAGACTGAATCCTATTAACCAAATGCAGAAGACCAAACCAAAATGTCCCTCTGTTAACGTAGATTGGGAGATGAACGTTGATCATAAGGTAAGCCAGCGAGGGAGGCATCCCTACTGGCAGGCAAGCTCAACGCTAAAGATTGATATGGTCAGAGTAGTTTAAAATTAAAAGTATTCAATACCAAAGCATGCTCCATGAAAGAAAAAAATAAGCTACACTTCGTCAAAAGTAAGAACTTTTTCTCAGAGAAAGGCACTGTTAAAAGAATCAGAGATAGGGGTGCCTGGGTGGTTCAGCTGGTTAAGCTTCTGACTCTTGATTTCAATTCGGGTAATGACCTCAGGGTCATGAGATCCAGCCTTGCGTCAGCACCCCACCCCCCACCCCTGCACTGGGCATGGAGCCTCCTTAAGGTTCTCTCTTTCCCCTCTCCCTCTGCACCCTGTCTCCTGCTCGCTCTCTCTTTCCCTCCCTCTCTTAAAAAATCAGAGACAGAAAATATTTGTAAATCACATATCTAATAATTTCACACAGAATATATAAAGAACTCTTAGAACTCAACAAAAGAATAAACAACTCATTAAAGCATAGAAGATCCAAACAAACACTTCACCAAAGCTATACAAACAGAAGATAAATATATATAAAAAATGTATCATTTGTCATCGTGGCAAATGTGAATTAAAACCATAATGAGATATCACTGCACACTTTTTAGAATGGCTAAAGATTTTTTTTTGCACTTTTTCAAACATTTTTATTTTGAAATATTCTCAGACAGAAAAATTACAAGTGCAGAACGACCTGAGAGTAAGTTGCCGAGTTGATGAGCCGATCACTCCTAAAAATCACTCCCACATTTTATCTCCTAAACAAGGGCATTTTTCCATGTAGCTACAAAGCAATCACCAAATCAGGAAATTGCCATTTATACCTATTACCATCTAATCCCCGGGCCCCTTAATTTAATGTATTACAACCTAATCCCTAATTTTGTAATGGCTAAGTGTTTTCCAAACCCTCCCAGTAACAAAGGCTGGCGACGCAGACCAGCGGGCGCTCTCCTGCATTGCTGGCAAGAATGCGAAATGGTACGACTGCTTTGAAAGACAGTTGGGCGGTATCTTAGTTGGGCAAAACACAGACAAGCATACTCTCCGGCGTTCAAGAGATTTGAGTATGTATGGTCACATAAGAACCCGTATATGAATGCTTGTAGCAGTTTTATTCACAATCATTAAAACTAGAAACAACCAGGATGTCCTCGGAAGGTGGGGGAGGAGGTAGAGAAACTGCGGAATGTCCATACAATGTGATACGATTTAGTAATAAAAAGAAACAAGCTGTTAGTTCACACAATTACATGAATGAATCCTAAGTGCATTTTACTAAGTGAAGGAAGCCAGATCCAAAAGGCTACGTATGATTCCATTTATATGGCACTGAAAAAGGCAAAAGCTATAGGGATGGAAAACAGATTAGCCGTTGCACTAAGGAACCAGGGAGTGGTTGAGTAGTCATGGGACTCCTGTATATACAAGGAAACTTCTCTACAGTGTTAGGACGACGGGTACACGGTCATTTTCATTTTTCAAAACCTATAGAACGTTGCATCACAAAGAGTGAATTTTAGTGTAGAGGGAAAAAAATGAGGAACATCTAGTAGGACGGAGGGGTGACCTATACGAGGAAGACTGTGACAAATGAATCTCACTGTATTACAGACGCATGGCATAATCTTACTGAAAAGGGTGGAGAGAAAAAGGGAGCTGACTTTGGAACTAAGTTTGGAAAATCATGTTTTAGCTTGCATTTTAGGGATAAAAACAAAAGGCACTGGCCATAGCTGTGCTTTAGTTGGTAAATTTGTTCCTCATGGGGATGTATGGGCTAATATTCTTCAACTTGTTTATATAGACACACTGAGGTTAAATAAATAAGTAAAGGGATGGTGGAGGGGTGAGCCAGGTTTCTCAAGGTCAGACAGAGAAATTATAGATAAACCAGAAAGGAAGGCTAGAATGAATCCTGTGGTCCTGGACCAGAGTTGGAAATATCAGTCTGAACTCAGGTTTAACTTTATGTATATATCGCCCAAACCCATATATATATTTATTTATATTTTATATATATTATATTTATAGAGGTAGAGATAGATGATGAGAGAGATAATAGACAGATAGATACCCCAGTGGCAACAAGCACACCCAGTGCCCAGATCTCAGCATTTACCTACCGCGTTTTTCTAAAAACATCAGTTATGGATGATTCTAGGGTTGAGGCAGGAAAAATACAAGATGAGCCTGGATCATGTTGTGGTATCAGAAAGTAAGGAAGTGCTCAAAAACAAAATGAAAAGATGGAGATAATAAGGCAGAGACCAAAGAGCCAGCCCCAAAGATCCCAATGGCCAATGCAACAATTTAAGCAACCAACCAGATTCATGCCCTGTTTCTGAGTTGCCCCTTCTAATGCTCCAGTAAATACTCTCTTGCCCAAAACCCCTCAGAAAGAGTGCTCCACAAACTCCATGGCTTGTGAGGCACTGTGCTCTCCCAACCCCTGGATTGCTTCCCTTTGAATAAAGGACATCAAACCCATTGCTACATTGTTTTGGTCTCGTCATTGGGCAGTTTGGCAATGAGATGAAACCTGAGGACCCCGTTGAAGATTCTGGGGACAGCTCCTCGTCGCTCCTAGTGGAGATACCCACGGAGCCCCTTTGGTTTGCTGCCTCCTCAGCTGCTCTCTGGGATCTCTAGTTCCAACGTGCTGGGAGGGGACGTGACCCAGATGAACACCCCTCATCTCTGGCAGCATTACTTGTTAGCTTCCTTTTCCTCTCTACACTACGTGGGCCTCCACTATGGGACCCATTATCTTGCAAGAGGAGTGTGTTCCTTACTTCAGTAGGAAGGAAGAAATAAGTCAAGGCACTGGTCAGATGAGAGAAACCTGTGAGTCGCTGTGACTCTTCTGGACCTGCACACCACCGTTGACCCAGGCGGTGTGGACACCTTCTGCAGGAGCCCCAGGAAGGCCACAGAAGGGGCCGTGGCTCCCTAGCAAGTTCTTGGGAAGCAGCAGGAGGTGAAGAGGTGCAGGGAGTCCCTGTTCTTCGGATCCGCCTCTCACCTGAGGAGGGAGCAATTAAACTCGTAATCACTGCTGGCATATTCATGATGCAAACTTACTGCAACATCATTTGAAAATTTACTGATTTAAATTCCTTTTATCTTCTAGTTTTGTAACTGTTGACCAGTACATTTTCAACCTTGTTGTTCTGTCTCAGTTATCATGTGCCTTCTTGTCAACAGGGAGCCCGTTGGAAGTGAGACAATGATTCTTCCTGAGCAAGTGGCAAAGGAGAAGTTTCTCCTCTGATGTTCCTAAGACCACGGCTCCCTGCTCTTCAGGTAAGAGGAATAGCCCGTTAGGGCACACGATTAGTGCGATGGATTCCATCCCACTACCCCACCACAAATGCTTTCAGCCTGACCCTTTTTCTAGTATCAGGGAGGAAGAACAGAGGTCATTGGAGGGGTGATGGCGGCCCAAGGTCACCGGCACGTTATTGTCACTGCCCCAGCTCCACACCAGGATGGCAAGACAAGAAAAGCAGCCCACCAGTGTCCACTCTTAGAATTGGGTGTCACTTCTTGGAAAGCAGCTCCTTGTCTCTAGTTCAGGTGCAATGACACAGGGGATTTTTCCAGGAGAAAAATAGGCCATAAAGACTCAAAGCTTTGCTCCTTGGCCCAGAGGGACTGATTTTATATAGAACAAGAGAAAAGGGAGAAATCTATGACCATCAAAGTGAAAAGACAACCACGTGGGGAAAATTTTTGCAAATTATTTATCTGATAAGAGACTTGTATTAAGAACATATGAAGAACAATTATGCCTCAATAATAAAAAGACAAATAGCTCAGTTTAAAAATGGGCAAAAGATTTGAATAGACATTTCTCAAAAGAAGATATTGAAGGGGCCAATAAGCACATGCAGATATGTTCACCATTAGCCAGCAGGGAAATGCAAATCAAAACCACAAAGAGATACCATTTCAAACTGACTGGGATGACAGTCATCAAAAAGTTAGATAACAAAAATTTTCCGTGGAGATATAGAGAAATCAAAACCTCCATACATTGCTAGAAGGAATGTAAATGTTACAGTCACCTTAGAAATAAGTCTGGCAGATCTTCACATGGTTAAACATAGAATTACCATGGCCCAGCAGTTCTGCTCCTGGGTTGGTATCTAAAAAAAATGAAAATGTATGTCCCTACAAAAACATTTGCATAAAATATTCAAAGCAGTTTTATTCATAATAGTCAAAAACTGGGTGCATCCCTAACTAATGTCCAGCAAGAGGTGAGGGGACAAACAAATCATGGTATATTCACACAATAGAATATTTTTTTAAAAAATTAAGCAGTAAAATAAATAATGTAGCATTGGATTATAAACCAAAGTAGAAAATAAATATAAACAACTCCATATTTTTATAAATAAACTATTGAGAGGTGAAGAAGAAAAGAGACACATCTTCCTCACAGAAGAATTCCAAATAATCTGTATAGGTTCTCCCCTCTGGTGCTTAATTCCCATGTCTCCCTCTATCCTGGAGAGTGGGCTAGACTTAGTGACTTACTTCCAAAGGATAGAGTAAGGAATAGGCAGAATAGTAACTTCTTCGTGAAGAAACTTGGCAAACATGACCTTAACCAAATAATAAAGGTTAACATTGCTAGTGATTTCATGTGAATAACATGTTAACACCTGATATGATGTAAGAATGGTACTTCACTTTGCTGGTATTGTTTTAAACATGTAACTCCGTTCTAATCATGAGAAAAGCATACAAGAACCTCAGGGTAGGGGACATTCTATAGGACATCTAGCCATTCTCCTCAAGGAATTCATTAAAAAACAAAAACACCACCACCACCACCTGAGAAATGCTCACAGACCAGATAGACGGGGGATACTTGACAAAGAAATGGAATTTGAATAAAGTCTGGACTTTGGACAAGAGGTGAACAGTCATGTGCCAATGTCAGTACCTTAGTTTTGACAAATGTACTATAAACATGTAAGATGTTCACCAGTGGGGAAATTGGCTGAGGGGGGTTCACAGGAGTATGATCTTTGCAACTTTTCTGCAAATCTGAAATTATTCCAAAATACAATGTTCATTAAAGAAGTAAAAGTATACTCTTAACAAATATTTTCATAAATTTATGAAATTGTCCTTTTTGACTAGAGAGATGCTTCTATGAAGTGTGATTGTGTTTGGATCAAAATACATCAGTGTATTGGAAAACACATCAATACATTCTTCTGCATGGTTTCTTCTTTTTCTAGCACTCCATAAAAAAGTGTGGAATCTCTTCTGTCACCCCTTATTGTGGTTCCTTATTTCACAATACATATCGGAAATTAGTGGAAAGAGACAAAGGAACCATTGGCATTTCTATTTTCATAAGCACTAACAGATGCAAAGTCGGGAGGTCTTCCTAGCCACAGCCAATGGACGGTTTCAGTATTTACTTCCCAGCATGGTTTTATTTGAATAATGGTGGCAAATTACTCTATTAAGCACCTCTCACTTTTCAGAAGAAAACTATCATTAAATGTAAAATAATAATAGTTATATTCATAATGATGCCAACTATCCATAATAACCACATGTTTTTCAATTACTATGGAAATCACCTTAGATTATGTGTTGAACCTCTTGCAAAGTCTAAATGCAACATAAATGGCTCCAGTACGACTTTTTCCAAACCTGAGTGCAAAGGTAAGACACAGGAGTGCGGGAAGATGTCAAAAAAGGGGGCCTACAGCTGCATTTATATCATTTTTTAAAAAGCCCCTTGGCATATGTTGTCTAAAGAAGCTGTATATTCTCCAATTTTGGAGAAACCAAGATGAGACTCAACAATAAAACACACATTCGAGCCATATTTGCAGGAAGCTGTCTGTTGCTGAAGCTTGTGGGAATCAGAGAGACTGACTCCTAGGCAACCCCACAACTGTCAATCTCAGTTGACAGGACTAAGGGGGTGCGAGGGAGGAAATGACCAAGGGAACTCATTTGTACAAACAACTTTAGGGTAGCAGAAAAATACCTACTTGCCTTGCAATACGGTAATATGGTCCTGGCCCTTGCCTATATGCAATTTCGGCAAATATGTACTCCGAGAAAAAAACCCTCAGGTAGCCGTAATAAAGTGAATAAAAAGGAGCCCAAACAAAGTAACACGAGAAAAAAAGGAGATAGAAATTAAAAATTACAAAGGATTACCCAAAAAGTGATGCATATGTATTTCAAAGAAGATTCAAATAAGCAAAATTTGTATTCCAGAAGAAAAATAACTGAAATAATGTATCAGAAAAAAAGTTAAAATGAAGTTGAGAAAATTACAAATGAATCAAAGAAGAACAGATCTACATATTGATCTAGAAAAATAGAGAATTCCTGAGGAAAGTTGCCTATAGTCAGGCTGAAAAGAAAATTAAAATCAAGACTTCCATAAGAGGAAATAATCGGGCTGACCTCATATTTCTCCAACATTTAAGACTAGAAAGTAGTCAAACAATGCCGCAAATAACTTATGGAAATAAGTGTACACAAAGCCAATGTATATGCACATATCAAAGAAACAAAAAATATTTTGAGCATATAGGAACTCAAGGAACATTGTTCTTTTTTAAAAAAGATTTATTGATATGAGAGATAGCGAGTGAGTAGCGGGGAGGGGCAGAGGGAAAGGAAGAGAGAATCTCAAGCAGACTCCCTGCTGAGCACAGAGCCTGATGCAGCTAGATCTCGTGACTCTGAGATCATGACCTGGGCTGAAATCAAGAGTCAGACGCTTAACAAACTGAGCCATGCAGGCTCGCCTGGGGATCATTGTTCTAAGGAAACTTTCTTCTAGAATTACTTGCAAATCAACTTTAGTCAACCAAGATATGAATTGAGAAACAATAGTAAATGGATCATGCACAGTATTAAACACAAATAAATCAAGTAATGATGCTTACAGAAAAGAGTATCCGTATTGTAAATCGGACAAAGCCAAAATGATATAAATAATAGTATTCAGTAAGAAAGGGGAATGAGAAAGCCATAGGCTTTTCATGAATTTTCTCATTTTTAAAGCTATGAACCCAAAAAGATCATTCATTTTTTAAGAAAAACTATATAATAAAATTATAAAATCAAAGGTAAATAGCATAACCAACTAAAGTGAAGTGGTGGAAGAAAGGAAAAAGAAGAAAAATCGATGTATAATTACATCATTGTTTATGGGAGGGGGTCAATAAACATTGCATAAAAAACAAAAGAATTAGTCTGTCCCTAAAAGAGTAATTATTCAGCCTTGAAAAGGAAGGAAATTCTGACATGTGCTACAACCCGGATGAACTTTGGAGAGAGTATGCTAAGTGAAATAAGGCAGTCACAGACTGACAAATACTGTGTGATTCCACTCATCCGAGGTACCTGGAGTAGTCAAATTGATAAGAGAGGGGGAGTCTAATGGTGGCTGCTACGGGCTGAGGGGAGGGAAGTTGGTGTTTAATGGGTGTGGAGTTTCAGCTCAGGAAGATGAACAATGTGCTGGAGATGGATGGCGGTGATGGTTGCATAATGTGAACGTACTTCAGGCCATGGGCTATACACTTAAAAATGGTTAAAATGGTAAATTTTATGTTTTGTCTATTTTACCCCAATTTCAAAAATTATTTTAAAAGATAAGTAATAAACTCTTGTGTATTTACTAGGAAGGTAATGAAGCTTAAGCTTCAAGGCCCTTCTTTTGACAGACTCTTACATTTTGTTTTGATTCTTTTCTAGTTCTAAAGAAATGTTCACTTGCCTAGTTAATTTTGTTTCATTACTTTGTATTCTTTTTCTTAAAGAAGTTCTCCCCGAGTTGTATAAGCTTTAGGTCCCACAAAGCCTTGATTCACTGCTGGTTTTAAAAGTAAACATCAAAAAAAAAAAAAAAAAAGACACAAAGCACAGCACGCGCGCGCACACACACAGCAAAAACAACAAATGAGAGGGTTATAAAATATCTAATGAGATTGTTTGAAAACCCTATAAATAAAATAATCATATATTTGGAATAGAACTAAGATGAAAATGGTTTGATTTTAAAAACCATGAATGGACAGACTCACTTATCAAGATGAAACCACTCCCATTTGGATCATTATAAATATTCATCTATATAGGGTGTCCCAAAGAATCTCCTAAAACAAACTGACTCAGAGAGATTGAAAATAATGAATGGGAAATGTGTAGCAGACACATGAACACCAAAAATAAACGAGGAGCCACAATCTTAGACAAGGTAAAATTCAAAGGAAAAAGCACTAAGCAACATAATGTTTCATTATTCATTATATAATGAATAAAGGTGAAATCCACAAGACCATCGATCAAATGTGTATCTCTGCTATGACTCTGGATGGGGTAAAAATAGTATTTCCTGAACATGATAAACATAGGCCCTCATCAATTATACTACCTGAATAAGTATGGGATCCCTCAAGTTGAGAAATAAAAGTTCTAGGCTGTTAGCATCTTTCAGTACTAGCAGGGGCTACTTCAATCCTTCTCTGGAGATCCTTAATCTAGTAGCACAGGAATTTTAGAGATTATAGCCAGCAACTAGATTTAATGCCAGCTATACAAAGAAACAAGTCACCATGATTGGGGAGTCATAGAAGCAACAGGGAAATAATTTAATCTATCAGGTGCTGAACTAATTAAGCAAGAAAATACGAAATAAATATAAAATTTTTAAGGCAATATAACTGAGGAAAAGGTATGATATCAAGAGCCTATAACTGGTAAAATGTCTAATTAGTTATGGAGAACCAGAGATAGTTTGCCATGGATATAATAAACATTATTACACTGATAATAAGTATAGGATGCTTCCAGCCATTAGGAAATTTTCAAAACACAAAATGATGAAGAAATCCAACTGAAGGACTCTATAAGCTAGACTTTGTATGTCAAAACCATATCTTTCCCCTCCATTCCCACTGGACAAAACTGTAATTCTATTGTTTTTCTTCTAAGAGGAACTGGTAATCACCTATCCAGGACAGTTGCCCTCTGGAACTGCAATCTAAATACTAGCCTTTGGTTACTCGTGCCAAATTCAACTAAAAATTGTGTAAAGGTCATTTTAACATTACCTAGGAGACTAATAATGATAGGTGTGTACACCCTTGGCTATCATCACAGCTACCATGGCTTGGAGACACAGTTTCAAGTTAAAAAAAAAAAAAAGGCTTATGAGTGTGTTATCTGTCCAACAATTACATCTGTTAGCAGTGTACTGCATAAACGTTACAGTTGGTGAAAAACTTTAATATAAGCTCTTATAAACTGAGATTACATGGCAAAGGAAAATAACATTTTAGTGTTGTCTTCTGGGCCTCTTTCCTTTTACTTCTCTGAGTCAGCAGCATGTGCAGGCTCTGTCTTTGAGCGGTTAGTCAAACTCTGCCAACGTTTCACCCAATGTAAAATTCCTATTTAACAAAGAATCTAAGTCCTTTGGGGGGAAAAAAAATGTTGGCCCATGTTTACGGACTTACAAGTGACAAAAAAAAAAAAATTGCTCAAATGGAAAACCTTTAATTTAAAAATACAATCAATGCAAACCACAACTCCTTCATACAGTCTTTGAGAAAGTCCTCCCTTCTTCAGGAACACAGTTAATGAATTGGCCATCACTGAATACTGAATGATACCCCCCAAAAGTAGCACTGTAACTACATCTGGAAACCCCAGAAGTTCAGATTGGCTCTTTCGAAATACCTAACTTCTCTATTAAAAGCGTGCACATCACAATTTTCTCCCACCTCCTATTCTAGAAGCCTCATGGCCAGATGCTCCATCTTCTTGTCTCTGGTGGTTACAGCTTGAGCATTTGACCTAGCAGGAGCTTTATCATCTTGACAGCACGACCAAAGGTTACCTGTGCCATTGGGAATGCAGCAGCTGTGACCTCACCTGTCCTCAGAAAGCCCCGTCCGGGGCAGCAGTGCGGGGGAGGGGGGCGGCAGTCCAACCAGACCGCTCCGGGGATGAGAGCCTTGTTTTCCTGCTCCCTCTCTTGCCTTCCTTCTGCTCCTTTCCCTGACGTCCCCATCTTCTGTGCAAGTTATCAGACAGGCTTCTACTAGGTTTCCCTCTGCTCAGACGAAAGACCATTTCTGTTACTTGCAGTCAAGAAGCCTAATGGCCATAACATTTCACCTAAAAAGTAAAGTACTGGATACGAAGGATGCATATCTTTTTTTTTTTTTTTTAAGATTTTATTTATTTATTGGACAGAGAGAGACACAGCAAGAGAGGGAACACAAACAGGGGGAGAGGGAGAGGGAGAAGCAGGCTTCCCGCGGAGCAGGGAGCCCGATGCGGGGCTTGATCCCAGGACCCTGGGATCATGACCTGAGCCGAAGGCAGACTCTTAACGACTGGGCCACCCAGGCACCCTGCATATCTTTTTTTTAGCCATCTTTTCAATGTAACTCAGGTGAATTTACTGGGTGTATGACCATTTCCTTCTATCCTCCTCTCTCCCGGATTTCTCATTTCTGAATGTGTATATAAATAAGGAGAGTGCAAAATTAAATTTGTCTAACATATGCTTCGCTTCTCTTTCTCATTGTTGTGAAGCATATATATGTAGTACGGGGAATTAGGGCAGAAGCCAGAGGGTGGATGTTCTTAGGCTTACATCCATTCAAGTCTCCTGTGAATGCATTTCTCAGGGGCAAAATAAAAAAATATTTGAATTATTTCACTCTGAAATCATCTGCTGTAAGAAATTGCAGGCTCTGGTAGATTTAACTCCCAAAGGAAAATATGAAGTACAGACACAATGGAAAAATAAAAAATGATGGAAAAAATTGTATACAATCAGGGGCATTAAAGTAAACTTTAATGTATTTCAATTAAGATTTAGTACTTTTAAAAAAATGTTCACATCAGGAACTGTTTCAAGTGATTCAGATCAGGGTGTCTGAACGTCGGCTCCGTCGGCATGTTGGGTGGGATAATTTGTTGTGAGCCGCTGTGAACTGTAGGCTGTATGGCAACATTCTTGGCCTCCATCCACAAGAGGCTGGCTGCACCCCTCCCCCCACTTATGACCAACAGGTGCTTCTAGACAAGGTCAGAGTCACTTGGGGAGAGGGCAGGAGAATCGCCCCTGTTTGAGAACCACTGCTTTAGATTAAAATTTCTCATTTAATCCTCAGAACAAACGCAGGAGATAGGAATTATCGTTACCTCCTTTTCGCAGATGGGGGAAAAGGAAGTACGATGTTTGGGGAGTCAACCACATAAACAGCTAATAAGGAGGAGAACTGGGATTCAAACCTCTGCAGTCTTACTCCACAGATTTTTGTTCACATTATTTGTTAGTTGTATCCAAAGTGGTGGGGTTCAAGGGTTAGTTGAATTCAAGGATTGATTGAATTCATCTATATATACAATTCAGAAAAAGACTAAACATTCTACTAATGTCTTCTGATTTTTCTTTAGAATGTCCCTTAGGTATTCAGCACCAGGGAAAGATTCATAATACTTAAACTCATACTTACACCATCACTCCCGGACTTTAGTTACACTTTAAAAAAAAGCCTTGGTGAAAAAAAGATGTGGAGATGTGACTTTCAAAAGTCAACATTTGTGTCTTCTAAAGTGAAATCAATAGCATATAGACCATTTCAACTCCCTCCTTTAAACATATTATTGATCTGGTCTATGAGTGGACTTGGTCCCATCCCTGTACAGACTCACCTCATGGTCAAGATCACACTTGCCTCATGGAACCAAAACAGCAACTCAGGTTTTGGCCAAAGTTCTCTAAATTGGAGCACCTACAGAGCTTATGTGGAAGAGCTTAAGTGAATCCATGGTGTTTCAGTCTATTTTTCTAAATTTCAAAGGCCTTTGTTGTTTTTTTTCCGTGAGAGCATGCAACATCAGTAAAAGAAGCGAAGAAAAGAGGAATGTAGAGAGGAAAAGAGAGTAAGGAAAAGGAAACAAGAACTAAAATTTTAACCTAAAAGCAATCCCCCCAGAACCAATTTTTAAATTTATAATTTTAATTTAAATATAAAATATGAAATGAAAATTGAATTTTAAACATCATTCATAACTTGAGTTGGCAAAGTAATTGGATACATTCTGCCAAGAATTCTCCTTCTAGTAAACAAATAAATCTACAAAATGTCATTTTTCTTCCCAGACTCACAAAAACTTTATACTTGGTACCTTAACATATTGAAACATACAATTTTCAAATCTACTGTGTATATCTTTGTAGCTTTCTAACTTGGCTAGAACATAAGGAGCAGGTGGGATGGAGATTGAACTGCTTTTGCAAATTTAGGAGAAATAGTTCTTTGGAGAAGGAAATTCCAGAGAGCACTCTAAGGCTAATAGAATTTAGTGCCTATGGATTTAAAGCAAGCCATAATTGAGTCTTTATTTGCCCTTTCAAGGACTTAGGCAAAGCTTTATTCCCTTAGCATAGTACATACAAGGTGACATTTTTCAGCAGTCTGACTTTTCAATTATGGATCTTTTGGAAAGCTAATGATGTCTGTATTGTTAATACTGCCAACATTGTGTCAGTACATTGAAGAACCTGTGATATTAAATATGCTGATGTAAAAATATATGTTATTTCTGCTCAGCCTTGTGCAAACAATCTGGCTGAAATGCTAGAATTATAGGGAAATCCTCTCCGGAGATAAAAGTAGAATGGAATTCTGTTGAGAGCAGTTAAAAGGCTCTCTTCTTTCAAGTAATTTCTTGAAGTATTAAGGCCAAAATTTTAGAAATTAATTACATGGAGTATCTCACTCAAGATTTCTGGGTAAAGTTGTTATAGTCTTACCATATTATTCCTACTTTGGAGGGTGGAGCGGTCATTGTTAGACATCATTTCGAATATTAAAAAATCCATATGAATTGAGTTATTGAATAACATGATTGATGTTTAAAGTTTCAAAAGGGTGACAATAATAATTCTTATGCAGCATGATCTAAGGATCTGAGCTGAATATTTTCTATCACAAAATTATTATAATAAAGTTAGGATCATATTCCTAATGTTTATCCTTCACAATAAACGTTCACTAATTGGTTATGAGCGTTGGCCATTGTTTAGTGTGATGGTTTCCAGATGTTTAAATGCAGTGACAGCTTATTGATAAAATGAATTATAGTGACCAAAGGAACAAACTAAAAGCACATTCTTCTCAAAAGGAAAAAGAATACTAAAAGTGATACTTAATCACATATTTAAATATCACACTTCCAGATTTTTTAAATATTTTTATTACTTAGTTCCAAATATCTTGCCTAACATATCCTCCATTAGACAATAAATTCCAATGATGACATTATTTCTCATGTATAAAACTGTCTGTCTGATATTTTCAGAGAATAAACCTTATTTGGCATGAAATTAAAGTGCATGCTACACTTTTAAAAAATTTAACTTGTTGGTAATGACCAAATGGAACAAAGTATTTGGCATAGAATGGAAATTATCTAACGATAACAAAAACTAACAGGGAAGAAAATGTTTTTATTATAAAGAAAACTCAAGAAACAGCATGTTCTTTTTGTTTTTCATCTCCCATCTTAGAACAGAATAGGAGGGTAATATTAATTTAGACATAGTCAAGAAATGTACGTATCAATAAATAATTGCTCTATAGACCATCACCAGAATATAAATATTAGGATATATCCTCAGGGGCGCCTGGGCAGCTCAGTAGGTTAAGCGTCTGACTCTTGGTTTCAGCTCAGGTCATGATCTCAAGGTCATGAGATCAAGCCCCGGGATAGCTCCATGCTAGGCCTGGAGCCTGCTTAAGATTCTCTCTCTCCCTCTCCCTCTTTCTCTCTCTCTCTTTCTCTCAAAAAAAAAAAAAAGGAATATATCTTTAGATGCTATTATTTAATGGAATTTTTATAATGTTTTAGTAAGTAGCTTCACATATTACAAGATAGAAAGAAACACTTCATATTGCTTTTCAACCTATATAAATTATTATGAGTACCTTACATATAACTTCCACATAATATTAATAAATATTAATGTTTATAAAATAATAAATATAAGCAGAGATTAGGAAAGGTAATCTCTCTCTAGAGGTCAAATTCTGTGGGGCTTTTGATCCCATTTTGCTTGCATTTCCAGTGGAAATGAGTTTGATGATGGTGGCAAAGTGAAGAATAGGACCCATCTCAAACTAAAGACTCAAATTTACCATTACATAGTGAAATTTAAGATAAGTATTACCTTTCAAAGTATTTCATAATGATAGACTTTCTGGAAAAAGCTTTTCATACTAGGGGTGGAAAAGATTGTTTTTTTAAAAACTATAAAAACAGGAATAGTGGTAAGTAATCCAGATCCTTGGGCTGAAGATCATAAAGGTTTTGATAGAGTTAGGAACGTTTTTGAGGGAGGGGAGTTTGGTTGATTGGGGGAGAGAATGGCTGATACTACATGATTATTACTAACTTTGATAATTGGAGGAAGGTGGTGGAAAGGTATAACCTTCCAGTTATAAGATAAATCAGTATTAGAGGTGTCATGTACTACAAGAGGACTATAGCTAATGCTGCTGTAGGATAGAGAGGAAAGGTAAGAGGATAAATTCTAAGAGTTCTCATCACAAGGAAAATATTTTTTTCCTTTTTTTCTTTCTTTTCTTTTTGTTTTATCTATATGAGAAGATGGGTGTTAGCCGAACCTATTTGGCAATCATTTCACAATACAGGGAAATCAAGCCATCATGTGGGATGCCTTCAACTTACACAGTGATGTATGCCAATTATTTCCCAATAAACCTAGGGGGAAATTTTGATAATCCTCAATATTAAACATGAATCAATTATAAAAATAGCCCAAAATGTAGTAAACAATTGAACATTTTGAATAAATTTTTGTCGTTTTGTTTTTAAATGGGCAATGTGACTAATTTTTCATGATAAACTGCCACAAGATAATTCTAAGTGGCTCTGTATTTTAAGGTATCACATAAATTTATTTTCCTCTTTGAATCATGTATCTCCTTTGAATTACTTTTCTGTTGCTGTGTAATCACTTGCACATATGTAGCAGTGTTTTATTTATTAGCTCATGTCTCTGTAGGTTGGAAGTATAGACATAGCATGGCTGGGCTTTTTGCTGAGGAGTTTACAAGGATAAAATTAGATTGTCCTCTTGGCTGTGTTCTATCAGGGTTGGGATTATCTTCTAAACACACATAGTTTGGGCCAGAATCAGTTCCTCAAGACTGTAGGACTGAGGTCTGTTTCTTTGCTGACTGTCATTCAGAAGCCACTCTTAGTCTTAGAAGCCATCCACATTCTTTGCCATGTGATCCTCTTCATCCTCAAAGCAAGCCACAGAGTATTTCTCTGTCATTAAATTGATCTCAGGCTCTCAATCTCTTTGGTCACAAGCTCAGTCCTTTTAAGGGCTCCCTTGATTAGGTCCAGCCCCCTCAGGATAGTATCACTATATTAACATCAAATTACTTGGAAATGTAATTGCATCTGTAAAATCCCTTTGTCATATAAAACAGCATCATCAGGGATGTCTCATCATAGTCACAGATTTCACCCACAAATAAGACAGGAGTTTACACAAGGGTGAGGGACTCTGGGAGTCATTTTGGAACTCTTCCCACCACATCCTTTCTAACCAAATCCCCAACTTCTCCCATCTCTAATCTGCTGCCAGATCTTTATTTTTTCTAAATGCAAATATGATCAAGTTCATCAATATCATCAGCAACACTGTCCCTCCAATAAATGCTTAAAATGTTTTGTTAGCTTTCATTTGTTTATCCTTATGCTAGCATACTCAACTGCTGTTTTTTTTAACATATTTCCTGCCCTTCAAATCTTCCTACTCAGTGCCCCAGTTCCATTCACCTAATTTCAGTTCCTTTTTTAGACCTTCCTACCTCCAGGCTCCCTCCTGCTTACAATGTTTATTTCTCAAACCTACTGGCTACCTCTCTACTATACAAGTGTACTGCCTCTTTAGGCTCATTAATATCCCAGCTCAGCCTCATATCCTTCAAGAATGTTTCCTATTACCTTGCCTCCATCCTCATGACCTTCAGTTTGGGACAGATGCCTCTTCTCTGTGATCCCATAAGACTTGTGTGAATCTCCTGACATCATTCTCCATTTTAGTTACCTATTGTTCTCTCTACTCCACTGGATTGTGACCCTGTTGAGGAAGAAACTTTTTGAACTTTCATATCTCATTTGTTGTATTCCTGGTGTCAAGCACAGTGTCTGTGATAAAAAAAATTTGTTAAATTCATGAAACTTTGACATTTTCCAAATATTAATCAATGTCTATAAAGGACAGATAAATTAACTATTCTGTATTATAGTTATTTTAGTTACCTTATGGATTTAACAAGATTAACAGTATATTGGCTTTTATAATCAAGTGGAAATTTCTATTCCAGAGAGCTAACTCAACAGTCAACTAGGCAAATGTCTATTCTATAACTGGAAACAGGGTTTTAATTATACCTGTTTTGCCCAGTTAGTAGCATAGATAATACTGCAGCATGTACCAAAAGGCAAATCAACCAAAAAGACCCCATACTTTAATGTAATTAATATAGTAAACTCTTAATAAAGTTATAAAATCAAATAGATGTGTTTTTTAAATAGATTTTTTAATTAAAATATTGGAATTATCCTGCTGCCCTTTAATTGATTTGTAGTTTTTAATTTTAGTCTATTACTTTAAGAAAGTTTTCAAGGTTAGATAACTCCTTAAAGAATTGATTCTCCTGGTCTGCCAGGCACACAAAAGCATTTGTATAGTTTCCTTTTTTATCAACACTGATTAAATGTCCACTCTGATGCCGGTGACCCATTCTCCACTTTAATTTTTTTTTCTTTTCAGTGAATGGTGAATAAAGAAGTTTTTAATTTCCCCATGCATTATATACTGGTCATACCATTTTATACACATTTTATCACTCATGAGTACACATTGATGGGTTAACATTAGTCTTGCTAACAAAATATCCTACTTTGCAGATGGTAGAATTATAGAAACAATTATTAAGGAAAATAATCTGCTTAGAGAAAAATAAAATCCCCACCATCATCAAATACAACACACACACATCCCTCAAATGTTTTTTTTTTTTTTTCTAAGTGTTTTTTAAAGGAGAATTTTCCTGTTGATACTGGAGAATGAAAACATGGTCCTCTACACGGAATCCTTTTGAGTGCGAGCAATTGGATATGTTTCTGGACAGGAAAAATATTTTATGCATTAGCATGTATAAATTAAGTTATACGAAATAACCCATCCAGTGTTTACACAACACTTAAGCAAGCTACAGTAACAGAATCATATAAACCTATTGCTCAAGTGTGGAAAAATCTTTAACAGTTTACACCTGGCTCCTCTCTGAATGCATTATCAAGTCTTTCCTTAAAAGAAAAATCCAACACTGTACCTTTCATTCAGATACATGTTATAGTCTTTAAATAGATATTCCTTTTCTACATTCCACTTTTAAGCAACTGACAGTTTACACAGTTTTCAAGTGTTTGTGTTTTTAAGAAAATTCTAAGTAAAATAAACATTTAAGGGTGGCTCTTACACATCTGAAAATATATGAGAATTGATCACACTCCTTGTAAAAGTGGTGAATCTAGCAAAAATGGCCCTTTCTCTATGTCATTTTTACTTATGAGTAATAAAGTTCTCCCAAAGATGACTTTAATTGTCATATTTGCATTAAAAATAACTTCTTTGGGGGGCGCCTGGGTGGCTCAGTTGGTTAAACGACTGCCTTCGGCTCAGGTCATGATCCTGGAGTCCCGGGATCGAGTCCCGTGTCGGGCTCCCTGCTCAGCGGGGAGTCTGCTTCTCCCTCTGACCCTCCTCCCTCTCATGCTGTCTCTCATTCTCTCTCTCTCTCAAATAAATAAATAAAATCTTTAAAAAAAATAACTTCTTTGGATTATATTTTTATAATTTTATAATTATGTAATTTTTCCTTTATTCAATATTTATATATTTAAAAATTCAATGTGAGAAATTTTATAGATGTGAAAATTATATTGATCTTTTTCTGACCCAACAAAAAAATGAAATGCTAATCAGTAGTTTTGAGCCTTGACATTTTATTAGAAACACCTGGGGGCTGCCTGAAACTCCTCACATTCTGGCTGCATCACAGATTAATCACATAAAGTTGAAGTGTGTGAACCTGGCATCAATATTTTTAAGAATTCCTAGAAGTTTCCAATGTGTAATGAAGATTAAGAACTACTACTTGAAACGAGTGGCTCTTTTTTTGCACGTTAGAATTATCTATGGCGCTTTTAAAACTTATTTTTAAAATCCAGAACCATCCTCTCTACCAATCAAATCAGGTACAGTGAGACCCTGAAATCAGCATTTTTTTAAAAGTGCCAGACAATTCAAATGGAGAGCCAAGTCCGAGAACTAATGCTTTATACTGAAAATCAGTTGAGATATATTGAAGTTTGAGAAATAGTACTTTAGACTGTAGTTTAGATGTATCGGTACTCTGTGTGAGTGTGTTGTTTTGATTTTTTTTTAATTTAATTTAATTTTATTATGTTATGTTAGTCACCACACCTCATTAGTCTTTGATGTAGTGATCCATGATTCATTGTTTGCATATAACATGTTTCAAATAACAGTGCTCCATTCAGTATGTGCCCTCCTTAATACCCATCACCAGGCTAACCCATCCCTCCACCCCCCTCCCCTCTAAAACCCTCAGTTTGTTTCTCGAAGTCCATAGTCTCTCATGGTTCGTCTCCTCCTCCGATTTCCCCCCCTTCATTTTTCCCTTCCTTCTCCTAATGTCCTGCATGCTATTCCCTATGTTCCACAAATAAGTGAAACCATATGATAATTGACTTTCTCTGCTTGACTTATTGCACTTAGCATAATCTCCTCCAGTCTCATCCATGTTGATGTAAAAGTTGGGTATTCATCCTTTCTGATGGCTGAGTAATATTCCATTCTCTATATGGACCACATCTTCTTTATCCATTCATCTGTTGAAGGGCATCTCAGCTCTTTCCACAGTTTGGCTATTACAGACATTGCTGCTATGAACATTGGGGTGCATATGGCCCTTCTTTTCACTACATCTGTGTCATTGGGGTAAATACCCAGTAGTGCAATTGCTGGGTCATAGGGTAGCTCTATTTTTAATTTTTTTGAGGCACCTCCACACTGTTTTCCAAAGTGGCTGTACCAACTTGCATTCCTACCAACAGTGTAAGGGGGTTCCCCTTTCTCCACAACCTCTCCAACATTTGTTGTTTCCTGTTTTGTTAATTTTTGCCATTCTAACTGGTATAAGATGGTATCTCATTGTGGTTTTGATTTGTATTACCCTGATGGCTAGTGATGTTGAACATTTTTTCATGTGTCTGTTAGCCATTTATATATCTTCTTTTGAGAAGTGTCTGTTCATGTCTTCTGCCCATTTTCTGACTTGATTATTTGTTTTTTGGGTGTTGAGTTTGAGAAGTTCTTTATAGATCTTGGAAATCAGCGCTTTGTCTGTAGTGTCATTTGCAAATATCTTCTCCCATTCTGTGGGTTGCCTCTTTGTTTTGTTGACTGTTTCCTTTGCTGTGCAGAAGCTTTTTATCTTGATGAAGTCCCAAAAGTTCATTTTTGCTTTTGTTTCACTAGCCTTTGGGGACGTGTCTTGAAAGAAGTTGCTGTGGCCCATGTCAAAGAGGTTACAAAGGGGGAAATACATAGCCATCCAAGCCTCACTCAAAAAAATAGAAAAATCCCAAATTCACCAACTAACTTTACACCTTAAAGAACTAGAGAAAAAGCAACAGCGATGCCTAAGCCACACGTTAGAAGAGAAATAATTAAGATTAGAGCAGAGATCAATGAATTAGAAACCAGAAACACAGTAAATCAAATCAACGAAACTAGAAGCTGGTTCTTTGAAAGAATTAGTAAGATCGATAAACCACTGGCCAGATTTATCCAAAAGAAAAGAGAAATTTATAAATTTTAATTTATAAATTTATAAATTTATAAATTTATAAATTAATAAAATTATGAATGAAAGGGGAGAGATCATGACTAACACCAAGGAAATAGAAACAATTATTAGAAATTATTATCAACAACTATATGCCAATAAATTAAGCAACCTAGAAGGAATGGATGCCTTCCTGGAAGCCTATAAACTCCCAAGACTGAAACAGGAGGAAATTGACAACCTAAATACACCAATAACCGGTAACAAGATTGAAGCAGTGATCAAAAACCTCCCAAAAAACAAAAGTCCAGATGGATTCTACCAAACATTCAAAAAAGAAATAATACATATTCTCCTGAAGCTGTTTCAAAAAATAGAAACAGAAGGAAAGCTTCCAGACTCATTCTATGAGGCCAGCATTACCAGGCAAAGACCCCATCAAAAAGGAGAATTTCAGACTGATATCCCTGACGAATATGGATGCCAAAATTCTCAACAAGATCCTAGCTAATAGGATCCAACAGTACATTAAAAGGATCATCCACCACAACCAAGTGGGATTTATCCCTGGGATGCAAGCATGGTTCAACATTCACAAATCAATCAGTGTGATAGAACACATTAATAAGAGGAGAGAGAAGAAACATATGGTCCTCTCAAGTGATGCAGAAAAAGCATTTGACAAAATACAGCATCCTTTCCTGATTAAAACTCTTCAGAGTGCAGGGATAAAGGGAACATGCCTCAAGTTCATAAAATCCATGAAAAACCCACAGCGAATATCATCCTCAATGGGGAAAAGATGAGAGCCTTTCCCTTAAGATCAGGAACACATCAAGGATGCCCACTTTCACCACTCTTGTTCAACATAATACTAGAAGTCCTAGCAACAGCAATCAGACAACAAAAAGACATAAAATATATTCAAATTGGCAAAGAAGAAGTCAAACTCTCTCTCCTCACAGATGACATGATACTTTATGTGGAAAATCCAAAAGACTCCATCCCCAAATTATTAGAACTCATACAGCAATTCAGTAATGTGGCAGGATACAAAATCAATGCACAGAAATCAGTTGCTTTCTTATACACTAACAATGCAACTATAGAAAGAGAAATTAGAGAATCAATTCCATTTACAATAGTGCCAAAAACCATAAGATACCTCAGAATAAACCTAACCAAAGAGGGAAAAGATCTATACTCTAGGAGCTACAGAACACTCATGAAAGGAATTGAAGAAGACACAAAAAGATGGAAAAACATTCCATGCTCATGGATCAGAAGAATAAACATTGTTAAAATGTCTATGCTACCCAGAGCAATCTATACCTTCAATGCCATCCCGATCAAAACTCCAATGCCATCCTGATCAAAACTCCAATGACATTTTTCAAAGTACTGGAACAAGCAGTCCTAAAATTTGTATGGAATCAGAAAAGACCCTGAATCACCAAGGAAATGTTGAAAAAGAAAAACAAATCTGGGGGCATCACATTGCCTGATTTCAAGCTATATTACAAAGCAGTGATCACTAAGACAGAATGGTACTGGCACAAAAACAAACCTATAGACCAATGGAACAAAATAGAGAGCCCAGATATGGACCCTCAACTCTATGGTCAAATAATTTTCGACAGAGCAGGAAAAAATATGCAATGGAAAAAAGTCTCTTCAATAAATGGTGCTGGGAAAATTGGACAGCTATATACAGAAGAATGAAACTCAACCATTCTCTAACACCATACACAAAGATAAACTCAAAATGGATGGAAGACCTCAATGTGAGACAGGAATCCATCAAAATCCTGGAGAACATAGGCAATAACCTCTTTGACATGTTGTTTTGGTTTTATGAGATAAGGAGGTGGTGGGAAAGATGGTGGGAAGGGAAATAATTCCATTGCAATTTTAACAAATGCTATTTTGTAGATTCTGTATAAGAGCAGTTTAATTACAACTTAACTTATATTGAAGGTGAAATGTGAGGAACAGAGACTTTGGCATGAAAGAAAAGTAAAAGTGTTTAATGAAGATCTGGAAGGTTTTCCCTCAGAATCAGAAAAGAGTATGTGAACCATTATGTAATCCATCCTTTATATTTTTCACTGATGAAATATAGCATAAAGGGGACAAACGTATGCTAAATCAACTGTTACTAAAAATTTATTTCTTTTCCTTATACATTGTGCCCTTTGTTGAAAACTGTTAAATGATAGTTTATTTCTTTATATGCTTAGGTTGTATTAAGATGTACCATTTTCAAGAAATGTTCTAACGTTTTCATCTGAATTGAGCTTGGATTCTTCTAAGTTCTATTACCATATAGATTAAGTTTCAATCCAAGTTTTAAAACTTACAGTTGGGCTTTTCAACAAGCCTTCCAAAGAAAAGTTACAGTCAGGTCAATTTCTTAAAATGTGCTAGAATAACAAGCCAAAATAATCATGAACTTTTCCCCCATAATCATTATGTTTGTCCCTATAGATGTCCAAATAATATTTGATGGAGTTCATAGTCAACCATAATAATAAAGGTCGATAGGTCCAATATTTCCTTTGTGTAATTCTTTCTGTAGCAAGTAAAATGCCAGTTCAGTACAATGTAAGAGACACAGAAATTCTAAAATATGGAACAATTAAATTTTGAATAAGTTTTCTTATTCCTCGGTAAGAAGGACTATGAAATTATTTTAAAATTTGGAACAAAAATAAGAGTTTTACTAAATAAATCCTTCATGTTCTTAAACTCCTATTTCTACATGTGTCATTAAAATCACCATCTAGCTTTCAAAGGGTGTTATAATTATCTAAGTGCAGATACCCTCTGCAGGGCTCCTATATCACACACCCACATACCCCCACACACACCCCCACACACCATGTAAAAATTTCTTTGTAATTTCTCTACCTACTTTTGAAATTATGGGAGTAATTATATTCCTACCCTCGATTTTAACCGTATTTCATGATCAAACATTGTACAAACAGGATTAAAACACATCCACGTTTTAATCAAGATCATTTTCCCTGCTGGAGCTATCACTTGTATCAAGGGCAAATGTATGAGCTCAGTTTGAAAATGACTCAAGAGGTTAGAATAACTGTGTCAAAGCATTTAACCAAGATTCTACATGATCAGCCAAAAACAACTTGTGTCTTCGACTCCTAATGGTGATTTACTCACACATTTTGTTCAGGTTGAATTAGTTTTCTGAAGATAACTGTCTATACTAGATAACTTTCTCAAGCCCTGTTGAGCACGTGACTCAATGAATTGAGAGGAGTTTTTTCATGACAATGGAAACCCTTACCTTAAACCTGTCTGGTCTGCTGTGGAGCCCTAGCTGAATCCTTGCTCAACTGTGAGGCGTACTGAATATAAATGATTAAAACACCATGCTTGTGGAACAGTGAGTATCAGATATTTGAGCTACTGGATCAACCAACCCTAAATTTGACTTCTCTGCTCCCCAATCTTCAACAAGAGAATAACTATCCAAGACGAAACTATTTATATTGCCCCTAAATCTATACTTTAGGAATTAGCTTGACTCAATCCAATCATTTTAGAAATGTTTTACCAGTAGATAGAACCTGAGTTTTGAGATTACCCAGACACTAGTATGAGCTTCATCGCTTACCAGCTCTCAATGGGCAAATTATGTAATTTCTTAAAGCTTTGGTTTCTTCATTTGGAATTAATAAAACTACCCAAGAGTTTGTAGAGGCAGTTAAAAGGGACGAAGGTGCACAACATTAGGTACCAAAATAATATCAGCTTTCCTCCTTTATAAGTGGAAGGAGAGAGAAGTCTGGGTTCTGAGAGTAGGCTTACTTGAGGAGTAATGAGGAAAATAGTATTAGTGTAGTAAAACAAAAATCACGTAAAACTAGAATGTTTTTCATCTTTTCTTCATAATTGCATTTACTTTCCTTCTTTGACCCATTTTCTCCTTATATTTAGATCAAAATATACACATTATTGTGGATATGTGGGCCTCTGAAGTACGTATTTTTCCACCTAGTAGTAACGACAAAAATGTGATAAATTGAGAAAATTAAGAACTACCATGCTAGTACTAACTGACCTAAAAGGACATGTATTGATGCCTCTGATGTGGTTCCATAAACACACACCACACTGTTTCAAAGCAGAAGTATCTGTGGCAAGGAGGAAAAAAATTCAGTGATTACCAGTGTAACCCATTATGAAACTCTATTATGGATGTTTCAAGATAACTACTATTTTAATTATTTGATTAATAAAAACCATATTCATTTTTCTTGGAAAAATTTGACTCAAGAATATCATTATATTTAATTTACTTGCATTATAAATATTGGCAGGAACTCATTTACCCTCCCAGAAATTGTTGCTCAGAAGAATTTGAAAATGGATGCTTTAGAAGAAAGTTTCTTGAAATGGAAGATTTGGTCATCTTTTCCCTTCATGTTATGTTTAGAATGTTCCCTGTATAAAGACTTAGGGCCACTCTTTACCCCAAGCCTTTGAGGATTTCAATTAGTACTATCTAATTGTTCAGCTTTATTGCCTGTAGAAATACTTTTGTGACACCATGTTCTATACACCAATCATGATTATAATGCTTTAATTGTTATCTCAATTTTTGGACATCTGTTCTTTTCATTCTCTTTATTTTGAAAAATATTGTAAATCAGCCTTTAAATGGTCAATGTGCTTCATTGTAATTATGAGAAAAACACCAGGCAAATCCCAATTGAGGGACATTCTATAAAATACTTGGCCAATACTCCTTAAGATGATGAAGGACATCAAAGCAAAAAAACAAAAAGTCTGACAAACTGTCACAGTCAAGTCAATATGACTACTTAATGTAATGTGGTATCCTGGATGGGATTCTGGAACATAAAAAGAAGATTAGGTAAAAAACAGAATATAGTATGGATGTTGGTTGAAAATAATGTATAGATATTGCTTAATTGATTGTAACAAATCTACCATACTAATAAAATTAGTAGTAGGGGAAACTAGATGATGAGTATATGAGAATTCTCTGTACTTTTTTTTGTAATTTTTCTATAAATCTGAAACTAATCTAAAATAAAATTATAATTAAAAACTTCTTTCTGTAATTCATGTTGGGCATTTGATGTCAATTTTAAATCTTTATAATATGCTCAAATTCAAAGCAATAGTGGTTATTCATCACACAGCATGGAAATTTTCCTTGTCCTTGAAATGTAGTATCTTTTGCAGATGATATGTATAAGCAGGAACTATTTAAAAGAACAACACAAGGGCTATTTACTGCAAAGATACAAATGTAGGGATCTGAAGGGGTACGTGCACCCCGATGTTTATAGCAGCAATGTCCGCAATAGCCAAAATGTGGAAAGAGCTAAGATGTCCATTGACAGATGAACGGATAAAGAAGATGTGGTGTATACACACACACACACACACACACACACACACTGGAATATTATGCAGCCATCAAAAGGAATGAGAGCTTGCCATTTGCAACGACGTGGATGGAACTGAGAGTGTTATGCTGAGCGAAATAAGTCAATCAGAGAAAGACATGTATCATATGACCTCACTGATATGAGGAATTCTTAATCTCAGGAAACAAACTGAGGGTTGCTGGAGTGGTGGGGGGTGGGAGGGATGGGGCGGCTGGGTGATAGACATTGGTGAGGGTATGTGCTATGGTGAGCGCTGTGAATTGTGCAAGACTGTTGAATCACAGATCTGTACCTCTGAAACAAATAATACATTATATGTTAAAAAAAAAAGAAGGAAGAAGAAGAAGATAGCAGGAGGGGAAGAATGAAGGGGGGGAAATCGGAGGGGGAGATGAACCATGAGAGATGATGGACTCTGAAAAACAAACTGAGGGTTCTAGAGGGGAAGGGCGTGGGAGGATGGGTTAGTCTGGTGATGGGTATTAAAGAGGGCATGTTCTGCATGGAGCACTGGGTGTTATATGCAAATCATGAATCATGGAACACTACATCAAAAACTAATGATGTAATGTATGGTGATTAACATAACATAATAATAAAAAAATGAGAAAAAAAAAAACCAAGGGCAATGTTCAATTAAAGGATAAAGTGAGGAGATAATACAAAAAAAAAAAAAAAACTCTTAGCACTGAGAGATAAACATGCAAAAAAAAAAAAAAAGTGAGTAGTCTCATGAAAGTATTTCAGGGAGCTCTACCGGCACTGTCCCATAGAACTTTCTGTGATGATGGAAATGATCCTGTGTGCTATATAACACGCAGCCTCTAGCCACACTTGCTGTCAAGCACCTGAAATGCGGCTAGTGTGAGTGGACTGAATGTTTTATTTTATTCAATTTAAATTATTCAGTGTGGAGTTAGCACATAAACTGAACACAGAAGCCTAAGTAAAATTCTGTGGACATTCCAGTTTCAGTGCGGGGACACAGTACGGTGAACTGAAAGACTCTTCACGCACGGAACAGTGAGCAGATCTTTGAGCTACTGGATCAACTAGTCCTAAATCCTACTCAGCTCTGTTACTTATTTGAGTCAACCCCTTGTCTATGTAACCCAGTTTTCATTGGAATTTCTATTACTTGTAGCCGAAAGCACCCACACTTATCCATGAGAATTAAACGAGAACGATCCATGAAATACCAGTCATCACCCGGGAGACCGCAGATGCTCAGTACATGACAGCTCCTTCCCCTGCCGTCCTCTTGAACCAAGTCACCTTCCCTGTATCCCTTGCATTGCTGCTTTCCTGCTGCTGCCCTAGCACGGTCCCTCCTGACCCGCACCACTCACTCACCCCTTCATACCCCAGCTCAACTTGCATCTTGCACAAAACTCATCAGCACACGGGGAAGTGCTTCCTGTGAGCTGACACCAGTCCTGAATGCCCTGCCCCTAAAGTCACTTCAAGCGGTCGCTAGCAGGCCATTCGGAGTCTTTGCCTGAGAAGTGCTCAGCTGGGGTTGGAGGTGAAATTCTGTTCACTTTCCGGGCTTGAACTTGGAAGGAAGCATCCTGAGGCTGCTGCTGACCTTATCTCCTGTTTCGTAGAACACGAGAGAATGAGACCTACCTGTAGAGGAGAAAAGATGAAGGAAGGAGTGACAGAAGCAGCAGTGACAGCATTCAAGATCCAGGTTCTAAGTATTAACAGATTTTCCCACAACTGCCCTGGTCCTTTCAGCTGTTCTTTTAATCCCCTCAACTGCCCCTACTTTCCCAATAAGCCTTCTTTTGTCTTTGGTTATTTGACATTAGATTTCTGTCACTTGCAGAAAATACACACAAAATCTCACATGTGCATATTCAAATATATATGTTTGTGCACATGTAAATATGTTACAGGTAGGAATTACTCAAGACACTCGGGTGCCACATTTCTTTATTTTTTCTATCTAATGTTTAATTCATCTTAGCACCTACTTACCAAGATTAATGAAATGTCAAGCCTTCATTATTTTTCAAGACTCTCCCTAATATGGTGGGATCACAGGAGAATCCTGTGACATCCCAGGAAAATGAAGAAGCGTGTATGACTTTATCTTACTATGTCTGCTATTCCCAGGGTAGACTGTTCAGGTCTGTAGGGTCCACACTGAAGGCAGATACATCTTCTACTCTTGTGGGCCACTCTATGACCTTGGAGGTACTATATGAAACTGGAGTCCCAATCTCTATCCTCATAGGATATTGTTCTGGCCCTTTTCCCAATCTTGGGACATCCCTTTCTGATATATAGCTTGTATATATAACAAAAATGGCATTAAACTATTACATGATTAATTAACCTAGACTCAGTAGGGAAAGAATCAGGGGAGCTTCTCAAGATGGAATAATGCTTGACCTCCAACTTAAAGGAGTAGTCTTAGGAAGTGGTGGCTTTGGAACTTACCTGGCTTTATCAGTAACACCTGTATGACTTTGAGAAAATTCCTTGATGCTTTTTAAAAATCAGGTTCTTTGCGTTAAAAAGTGGAGTGATTAATAGGATTATGAGAAGACTCAAGAGATATGTATATGAGGTGCTAATCGTTGGACCTGGCACATGGTGGATACGAAGTTAATATTAACTATTATTAACTGAACAGAAATACCCTCATCTGATGCAATCAATATCAATAGTCATTCTATACATAAAGTAGAACATCATGGAATTATATATAGAGATATATATCTATCTGTATCTTAAATGTTATATTTTAACTTAAGCTTATGAATACATATCCATTCATCAAGGTTTTGATGCAAGGCCAAGGCCAAGTCTTTCAATATAGGTATTTTAATGGAGTTCTAAGTCATCTTCCTTGCATAAATCATACCCATATTGAATCATCCAAGAGTTCCCACTCCCTGTTTGGGTATGTGCTCCATTTCAAAGATACCTGCACCACAAGGAATGTGGAATTCTTCTGTTTTATTATAAAAATGCCCCCATTCATTTACAGTTTTCATGCTTTTAATAGAAACAGCTCACTTTTTTTGAACTCATGTGTTATTGGTTTATGTAATATTTATAAAAACTGTATAAATATTTAAGTATAGTAGAATGTAAACTTCCTGAGACAGGGATTTTTGTCTTTTTTGTTTACTACTTTATCTCCCGTGGAACTGTGTCCAGCACATAAATATCTGATGAATAAATAAATGAATCAATCCAAGTGTCATTAAGTAGTTTAGGAAGCAGAATTGTGTGGGCAGAGCAGTAAGTTCAACAGGTTGTTGCATTATTCAACATACTTTACAAAGAGAATGAAGACTGCTGATTAATCTGGTAATTAGGTTAAATGAGAATGTGTTAAGAGCTTCGATTACAACATATACTTTATACACCATGCTGCCAGGTTATACCAGGTGTCACAGAATCAAAGCTAATGGAAAATAATATTCCCTGCCTGCCTTTTGGGGAACTTGCTGTCCAGTGGATAGACATATACATTTTAAAAGATGATTAAAATACCTCGTGATAAATGTTACAATAAAGGTTTGGGCAACATTCTAGAGAAGACATTTAGGCTTCATCCTGAAAGTTGGGTAGGAGTTATGAGTATGGCTAAAGGTAAACTAGAAAAAACAAGCACATGCTTCCCTCTTCCTATGAGCTTACTATCCAAATTTGATCTTCTCCTTAAAATCTTTCTTTTAGTTTAAATGTGATCTTTAGAACAGAGAAGTGAGAGAAGCACACCTATAAAAGAAATAAACAAAAGGTAGATTTGACCCATGAGGTAGAGAACTTATTTTTTTTGTCTCTACTTTTCTGGTCTGATTTTATGACTGGCATTAGGTATAGTACACTGTGATGAACCCCATTTAGGCTAAACTTTTTTTCGATACCAATGCCTTGGCAGCCACAGTTTTTAGATTTGTGAGTTGGAGTTCTTTTGCAAGGATATCACTGTTATCCTTCTTTACAATTCTTATCCACTTAAGTTAATAAAGCATAAAGAACAGGAATTGGCTATTGGCAAGGGTTTCTTTTCAGGTGCAAGCACTTAACAATCTGAGCTATAATCCAGAGAAAGATGAATCAGGTGAGGATAATTTCTACCATGTAGTTTTCCATCAACTACACTAAAATTGCCTAGGACACTGAGCCCAAGAAGCAGGTTATAAAACTACTGATTATTCATCTTGCCATACGAAACCGTTAGGAATAATCTCAGTAAGCTTATATTCATGTTTATATCATTGGCCACCAAAAGTTTAATCCTCCCAGGTCATCCATCTTCATCATCTAAACACTTACACGTAATCAGTGTCCCTCTCCCCACTAATTTGACCCAATATTCCATCCCTCCCACATGCTGCAAACAATTCCATTCTGTTCATGTTATCAGGAAAATTCTCTGGACACCCAGTATTTTTCTGAGCAATCCCTTCATTTTCTTGCTCTAATTGAAAACTTGTGTATGTCTGAGGTCACTGTTTTCGATGCAGGTCTCTCAAGCAGAGAATGTTTTTCCTGGAGGTGTGTGCTTCTTGCTTCTCATTGCTGCCTTCAGAATATTTATCTTTGTCCCTCAATCAAACCAGCTACTTTGAAGCACCTGCCATCAGGTTTCATGCTACACCAACTGCTATCCCTCTATGTATAGGCATTTTTCTTTTTTTTTTTTTTAAGATTTTATTTATTTGACAGAGGGAAACACAGCGAGAGAGGGAACACAAGCGGGGGAGTGGGAGAGGGAGAAGCAGGCTTCCCGTGGAGCAGGGAGCCCAACGTGGGTTCGATTCCAGGACGCTGGGATCACACACGACCTGAGCCAAAGGCAGACGCTCAACGACTGAGCCATTTTTCAAATGCCTACTTTCCCTCATTCATTGAAGATTTAGCAACTGATTCATGGTCTTCCTTTTCCAATCCACTTCTGTTAAAATTCTCGAAAATATCAAATTTCATATATGAAATTAATCTAACATCTAGACTGCTTAGTTTCTTGACCTCACTTTCAATAATATTTTTTTCCTAAAATTGATTTCAGTCACACAACTCTGTGGCCATAGCCTGAAGCTTAGCATTAACTATAACAATATTTGTGGTTTTAGCCACCACTCTCTGACAACATATTTTTTATCATTTTATCAATCTCTTACTCTCGTATCCCATCCCCCGAATTTTTTTTGAGCCCGTTAGAACTGCCACTCCATCTACTATCTTATTACTTTTTCATCACGCACCTTGTCATTACTGTCCTCTTTACCCAATTTAAGTCAATGGTCGATCACTTATGATCACTCTCTAGCTTCCACCCTCAAGTCCCTTAGACATACTTTCCTCCGTTATATTAGTTGGACAAATCCCAACCAAGGTTAAATCCAACTTTCTGCTCTAGTACACCTGCACTCAAAACTGGAGAAAAACACAACGGAACTGATTGGTCTTTCTCTTAATTTACCTTACAACTCTAAGGTGGTTCTTCTTTAGAGCCTAGAAATCATGTTTCTCTTATTTTCCCTATCTCTTAAATGATTCATTCAAATTCTTTTTTCTCTCCTCAAATCTCAAACACCTGCTTTTATTTCAGCAGATAACTTCAGTTCTTGTTTCCTTGAAAATAGAAGCAACCAGTAGAGAACTCTTTTATTTCTCTATCACCAAATCTAGCAAAATCCCCATACTTGGGCACTCTTGTCTCCCTAGTGCATGAACTGCCCAGCTCCTATCTGAGGCCAGTCCCTCCACTTGTGCATCTGACTCCACTCCCTTTTTCCTATATGAGGACTTTAATCTTAATCATTATTTATCTTTCCTAAAGCATCTATTTTTTTCTTTGTGCTGTATCTTTAGGATAAGTTCAAAAATTTTATATATTTATATATATATATATATAAAGATAGTATAACATTGCACCGATGATCATTGGAACCAGACAGGATAGACTGGATTGACTGGATTCAATTCCTAGATCTGCTGATTATTAACTGGGTATCCTTTGTGAAATTGCTTTACCCTCTAATGTCATCTTTATTAGACCATGTTGCTTATATGAATAGCAACAGTGGATTTCCAAATAATGAATCTCAGAATTATCCAGTCCTTCTGTTCCTATTCAGAGTGAATAAATACGTACTCTCATGCCCTGTCAAAAGTTAAGCAAAGAAGCCTATCATATACTGACTGTATATGACCAGATTTTACTAAAAGATTTCCCAGTTGGGATTCAGAAGTGAGTGAAGGAATGAAGAAAACTATGAGTTTCATGCTAATGAATGTCATTCTACATGAAAATACAAAGAAAGGGGTATGAGGATTTCTCTCAGACCAGGCCCCAAATCATGGAAGACAGATGATATTCCTGGCCCCTCCCCACTGCTCATGCTCTCTCCCGTGCTCTCTCTTGTGCTGCCTCTTGTGCTCTCTCTCTCAAATAAATGAATAAAATCCTTAAAACAAATCAACACATCCAATGTATAGCATCATTATCTCCTGTGTAATCATTATGATGTGATATATAGCATCAGATATAGTTTAGAAACAATCTTTTTTAAATTATAAATATTTTTTCTCAACTATACTTTAATAAAAAAATAAAAATGAATTGAGCAGAAACTACAGAGTTCCCACTTATGCACTCCCAGTATTTTGTACATTTAAATCTTTTTTCTCTTATTACTTTAAAAAATAATACTGGCATCTACCAAAAGTTATCATTTGTTGGTAGCCATTTTGGGTTGGGATTCTAGAAGGTACAAATGATGATACTGGAGAAGGATGGGACAAGGTAGTATTTGGTCTCAACTTTGGCCTCACATTGGAGTCACCCAGCCCTGATACCTGGTCTCAATGCCAGAGGAAAAATGAAAAGAATTTGTCACCTGATAGCCAGTTATTATAAGATGTGGAAACACTTCTTAGAGCAATAGGAACTCAAAATTCCTGATGACTCTTAATGGTGAGGTAATTATATTTAGGGTCAGCTTATGTAGTAGAATATAAACCAAACCCAGCAAGTCAGGGAAATACCTGCAGATCCAAAAGAGGGGGTCACAATTAAAGCACAGGGTAAAGAGCAGTAAAAAACACTGCGTGGTCAGGTTGGCAGTTTCAGTAATAGTTCAGTAGCTCAGCTGCAGGAAAGATGCATCTGGTCTAAAGGTTTCAGATTCACATGTGTGAAACCAGGGAACCAGACTATCTATGCCAAGGAGAAACTGCAGAATCTTAAACAGCAAGCATCAGTATCTCTGGTAACCCAGACTTTAGCTTACATATTATTAATCCCTTCACCTTCCAGGTGACTACTGAAGAGTCTCAACACAAACTTGGTAGATTTTACTTAGAGATATGGAAAAAAAAAACCTGTTTGCCAAGAAAATAGTAACACAAGAAGATTCAATTTGTGTGCTAAAATTAAGAATGTACTCATTGTGGATGAGACAACAGTATAGAAAGGAAGGAAAGGAGTTAATAAAAAGAGCCAGAGAGAGAGTGAGAAAGAAGGGGGGAGAGAGAGAAGGAAGGAAGGAAGGAAGGAAGGAAGGAAGGAAGGAAGGAAGGAAGGAAGGAAGGAGGGAGGGAAGGAGGGAGGAAGGGAGAAGAAAGGGAGAAGGGTTAAAAAGAGAAGAGGAAAACTGATGGGTAGAAAAAAAAGTCATATTAAACTGGGACATGAATAATTTTCTTCACAGGTATAAAAAAATAGGGTACATGCACCCCAATGGTTCATAGCAGCAGTGTCCACAATAGCCAAACTGTTGAAGGAGCCAAGATGTCCTTCAATGGATGAATGGATAAAGAAGATGTGGTTCACATATACAATGCAATATTACTCAGCCATCAGAAAGGATGAATACCCACCATTTGCATCGACATGGATGGAACTGGAGGGGATTATGTTAACTGAAATAAGTCAAGCAGAGAAAGACAATTATCATATGGTTTCACTCATATGTGGAACATAAGGAATAGAGTGGAGGACCACAGGGGAAGGGAGGGAAAATTGAATGGGAAGAAATCAGAGAGGGAGATAAACCATGAGAGACTCTGGACTCTGGGAAACAAACTGAAGGTTACAGAGGAGAGGCAAGTGGGGTGATGGGTATTAAGGAGGGCATGCGTTGTGATGAGCCCTGGGTGTTATATGCAACTAATGAATCGTTGAACACTACATCAAAAACTTATGATGTACTATACGCTGGCTAACTGAACTTAATAAAAAAATAGGATCATAAATTGACCTTTTATTGCTTGCATTTTTCTTCTTGACCATGATAAGGAGGAAAATTTTGGCAAAGGTTTTAGGAAAGTGGGTATCAGGGGATACTTAGGCCACCATTTGGCCCAGGAATGGTTCTGAATTTGAGTATGCATTTTACAAAACCAATTCATACCATATATACCCATTGGGTCAATAAATTTAATTCCAGTGAATGCATTTTATATCAATGAGTGTGCAGAGCAAGTACGCAATGAGAATGTATTATGCCCATGAGTACATGTTATGGGCGTGCATTGCAGTGAGGTTTATGGCATCAGTGGGTTAAATTACAACTTACTTTGTCCAAATGAAATCCAGCTAAAACTATCAAAAGGTATGGGCAGGCCATTTGAATAGACAAGTAATAAGAAAAGACAAAAACTGCAGCTTTTTCATTGTATCACCAATATTTACTCTGAATATCTAAATAATTTTACTGCTGCCTATGTCATAAGTAGAAAAAAAAAGCTAGATTTACAGTATTTTGGGCGCCTGGTTGGCTCAGTTGGTTAAGCGACTGCCTTCAGCTCAGGTCATGATCCTGGACTCCCTGGATCGAGTCCCGCATCGGGCTCCCTGCTCGGCAGGGAGCCTGCTTCTCCCTCTGACCCTACCCCCTCTCATGTGCTCTCTCCCTCTCTCTCATTCTCTCTGGCTCAAATAAATAAATAAAATCTTTAAAAAAAAAAATAGATTTACAGTATTTTTAGGCTAGAGAATACAATTGAAATTTTTTAGTGGTATCTGTTCAGTCTACACCATCAGATTCTCTTTCATTTTTGAAGGAAATGATTTGGGTCAAAAGTCATGGTTAAGTCCTTAGGTATATTATGGCACAGCATGTTCAACTCAAAGTGATTGTCAAGTTTCTGATAAAGGGTTTTGTCATAGGACTTCTAATTTTGTGGCTATGGTTATTAAAGAGTGTTGTGGAGGTTTAGGCTCACAGTCTTGCACTTGGATTGCTAATTTAGTAGAAACGTGTTACAAACCAAGTTACTTTGGTAACCTGACTGAATTCTTTCTCTATAGCATTTCTTTGACTTAGTCTATCTAGAGAAGTTCGTCTTGTATGTTGCTTCCCAAGAATGTCATGTAATTTCTCTTTCATTTGTTTTCTTGGAAATACAGCCTATTGAAAGAAACAAGTGCCAACTTTTATCTTAAACTTCTTTCACCTAAAGTCTATAAAGCATCTATCTCCTTAAAGATGTTGTACATTTCTATTTTAATTTAGTAAGCCATGTCCTTTCAGTAAGGTTGGTACTATTTATAAATTAATCCTAAACTTATAAAATACAAATAAAAGTTGACTGGATCTCAAACAGAATCAATTTTCTCTTTAATAGCTGTGGGGATCAATAGTGATAATAGATGTACATTATTTATTCAGAATTTATTTTGTTGTTTGAGTTATTTTTGAGAATTCACATGCATATTTTATACTTTGTAGATTTTATAAACTAAATGTTTCATACCAGGCTGATTTGGATGAGCATCAAAGGGAAGCAGACATTCTCAAGGAGAAAATTTATTTAAATGAAAAAATGGACATCCAAAATCTGTGATGGGTTATCCAAAGAAATGTCTCCTCTTTGTAATACCCCCAAACCAGCATGACTGTGTGGTTCCGTGGAAGACAAGACATATATTGCTTTTATTATATTTATTTATTCCATAAATGACATTGAGTAATTGACATGTGTTAAGCATTCTGCTAATTACTAAAATTAAGGCAATAGGTCTTTTTACTTCCAGTGTCCTTCACAGAGCCCTATCATGGAGGATGCTTAAAATGTTTGTTGTCATATTGATTTCCCTCCCTTCTGTGAAAATAAATTGCTCTATGCTTGATATTACTACATTGTCGTGGAAAATTGAGTTTTTGGAAAATTTTTGCTAAAAGTCATATGATACACTATAATGCCAAATAGAAATGTTCTCATGACTTGAGGCTATTGTGGAATGTTAGCACCACTGTTCTTCTTCATTAGAACAAATTATTGAGAAGTGACTGAATTGCTGAAACTAATAGCTTAAGGTTTTTCTTCCTATTGTTGCCTGAACTGACATTTTAAAATTAGGCCAGTTTGTTTGTGTGGGACTGGATCTATTCACGTGGTCCTATGGTGAGATCTGATAAGTTCTAGAAAATCTATCCTGCTCCCAAATACTTTCATCACAGCCCTTAAAATGAGCAACATTAAAAGTTCTTCTTTGAGGTTAAAACCTTTACTCCAAAATTTCTGTTTTGAAATTAAAGTACCCTAGAAAAGAAGTTTATTTATCTTTTATGAACCTTAATAAAATTATACTTTGTCAATTAGATAAAGAATAGAATACAGATGACTTGAACATTTGTAAATAATCAGTTTATTGAAGAACAGTTTGCATAAGATTATTCCGTTCACTTTACTATATAGTTTGATGAAATGTGAACGGAATTTTCATTGTCACTCCAATCAAGTGCAGAACCTTTCCTTCCCTCACCTGAAAAAGTTATCTCTTTGCATGTGATTCTTTGTGTGTGAGCTATTTCTCTGTCTTCTCTTTACTTTTTAATCAGTGGTTTTCAATTTGATTATAATGTGTCATGGTGTAGTATTGTTTGTATTTATTCAGCTTGGGTGCTATTTTTGAATGCAACCTTTTTTTATTTGAAAGATTTTGTTCATTCTTTCTTCAAATATCACCCCTCATACACTGGACTCCAATTTTATTTTATTTAACAACTTGGTATTGTCGTAAAGGTCCCTAGTGGGCCAATCTATGTTTTCATTCTTTTCTCTCTTTGTGCTTTATTTTGGATAGTTTCTCTTTGTATTTGTAAGCCTTCAAGTCCACCCACTGATGTTTTCTTCTTTTCTTTTCTTTTCTTTTTTTTTTTTTCTTTTTAATATGCTCCACACCCAGCATGGAGTCCAATGTGGGGCCTGAACTCATGACCCTGAGATCCAGACCTGAGTTGAGATCAAGAGTCAGATGCTTAACTGACTGAGCCCCCCAGCTGCCCCATCCTTCTGTAAGTTTTATCTGCAATTCCTTCTAAGTTTTCATTCAGATATTATATTTTTAATCTCTCTAAATTCTAAAGTTTTCATTTTCAGATCTTCTGTTTCTTATCTCATCATGTTTTCCTAATATCCTTGCATCTACTTATAAACTTTGTATTAGGTGCTTAAGGCATTTTTGTCTGATTATTCCATCATTTTTGCCATACCTGGGTCTGTTTTATTGATTATTTTTTTCTACTGGCTATGGGTCATTTAGTCCTGCACTTTTGGAGGCTGGTTATTGTTTTTTTAGATGCAAGAAATAGTGAATTGTGTGATTTTGAATGGTGATTTTCTTTCTTAAATAGTTTTGAATTTCGCTGGCATGAAGTTACCTAGAATAAGTTTGATCCTTTTGAGGCATGCTTTTTCACTTTTTTATTAAAGTTTTAGAACAGCCTTCACTCTAAGGATACTACATAGGCATGACTCTTCTAAATTAGCCAGTGCTGCATGTATCATGACATTTATCAACTCTGGCTGGTGGGAACACAAATTCTTCCCTAGATGAGCTCCAGAGAATTTTCAATGTACTACTTTCTGGTTGGTGTTTATCTTGGCTTCATGAAAATTTACTCCACGCATTCTAGATTTCTATTCAATCAAAGACTCAAGAAGATACTTCTGTAGATTTCGTATGTGTGTGTGTGTGTAACCCCTTCCTTTTGGGTATTCTGCCCCACAGAATTTAACCAACTTCCTCCCTTAGCTGTAATCTCTGTCTTCAACTCAGCTAGCTTGTTCAGTCCTGTTTGAATTCCCCCTCCATGTACTCTGATCCACAAACTGTCCCAGGGAATATAAGGTAGGGAAACTTTAGGATTCACCTCACTTATTTTCCTAATCTCAGAGATCACAGTTGGGTACTGCCTATTGTCCAATGCCTAATATTATTTTTTTAAATAAATATTTTGTCTCATTTTATAAATGTTCTGACAGAAAGATAATTCCCACGGCAGTTAAACTTTCATGCCTTGTAGTGGAATTTCATGTGAGTGTTGATGAAAGTGATGATAAGACTTCTAGAAAAAGGAACATCGCCCTAAGGGGCAAAACTAAGTAGACAACCGAAGCAGAGAATTCTGGGAAAGCAAAGTATAACAATAAAAGGCATTTATGGATGAAAGAAGCAAAGATAAATTTTACTTACTGCCCAACTTGTAAGAATATTCTATTTTGGTTATGTCCATCTCCATGAAAAATTCTATGCAGCATTCAGCAAAGCTCTGTAAATAATCATTATCCCCGTGTTCTTCTTTCCAACTTCTGAACTGCTCCAAGACAGGAAGTCTGGGTTTATTTAGCTTTGAGGAAACGTAAGATTGGATTTCAGTTTCTTTTCCATCCCTCTCCTCCTGCTCTTTTTTGAGCTATGTATCTTCACACTGTTGGGTGCTTCATCTCTCAGTTCTTGTTGCCTCTAGCTCCTTGCATTCAAGATGTACAATAGCCTGCCAAGGTTTATTACTACTAAGCTTCCCTGGTGCCACACTTAAACCTATTTATTCTGTAAGAATAGTCTACATTTGTAGCATACTTTGCAAAAGGTTCTTATACACACTTTTGAAAAAGCAAACTCCGACATACATGTTATTTTCATAGCCTCAAATACCACCTATATACTGAAAATTCCCAATGCAATGTGTGTGTCCAAGGCTTATCTCATAAATTTCAGATCCATACATCCAACAGTTTTCTGGACACTTCCACTTAGATAAATTCAATTCATCAACTTTCTTCATCAAATATATTGATGAAGGCAATTACCATTGAGAATCAAAACTAGAAAGTAAGGATAGGATGGGCAGGAGATTGCTGAATTTCATTATACACATTTTAGTATCTGGAAAAATATATATACATTGATTACTTTTATAGAATCTTAAAAACACTCATGGTGGACTATGAATAAAGAAAACAGTAAGTATTTTCATCTCAACGAAAAGAATTTTAAAGACATTAAAAATGAACAATAAAAAAGGAAAATCTCATCTCCTGCCTTGAAAAGCAAACACATCCCAAGTGAAATTAGGGTCCTGGCCCCATGGGGAAATACAAAGCACTCTATAGAGTGTTGAACTTGAGCCATATGATGGCACAAAAGGAGGGGATATTTTTTTCTTCACTTAATGTCTACTCTTTCTCCTTCCACGGTAGTATAGCATAAAATAAATCACTTCTGGTTTCTTCATTCAAATGTATAGGCCAAATTAAATTCCATGGCAAGAAGACAATCTTAGCGTCTTTTAGATAGTCTGTTTAGTAATGGACTGTGACAAAAAAGAAAATTTTTTAAATACTTAAGGAATAAATTATATGACATGATTCTTATTGAATGATGGGCAATGATGAAAACAATTCCTAATGTATGATGAGGCTGACTGTTTTTTCTTATTCAGTTTATGTAATTAAATTTAAAACATCCCTGCAAGGTGAAGAAAATTATACTTTTAATTTTTTAATCTAATGTTGAGAATATTCAATTAAGGCTGTCAACATAGCAGTTGATTTTCTACCTGCTATTTGGAGACCTGCTATTACAGACCTTGAAGAAAATTATGCTCTGGTTAAAGAGGCAGATTTGTATTATTAACTATACAGAGACACAGGGAGAGGTTGAAGATTTAGTTGACGAACTTAACTGTTCACTCTGAATTTACTTGCTTCCAAAGACCCAGGTTAAATAACTAAGAAGCACATGTGGTAATTGATTCCGTTTAAAAGAGTTTAAAAGAGACAGGACGTGGACTATCTGTACTATAACTTCATTTTGAAATATTACTGGTGTTGTATTACTTCAAATAGTCAAAGGAGGATGGATAGTTCATCCTAAGCCATTTTCTCCCTGTAGTTCTAACAAGCAGTACATCTTAGTGGTCAGACCTTATGACTTGATATAATGATATTGTGCCTTCTCTTTTATACTAAATTTTTTTATAAGCTCACATACTGGTGGTCACTCTATTTCTGACCCTGAGACTTCTCTTCCACATAATAAATAGTTGTATTTATTGTATTTTTTTAATGTTCATTCTTAGCAACACATATTCTTTTTTTATTGATGTAAAATTAGTATATAACATTATTTTTCAGCTGTACATTATAATTCAACATCTGTATGCACTATATACCCCTATAGTCATTGAAGCATTATTTACAATAACCAAGAAATGGAAACAACCTAAGTGTTCACTGATGATTGAATGGATAAATAAGATGTGGGGTGTATGTGTGTGTGTGTATGAACACATATTCTTGTATCTTTATCATTCTGAAGCCAATGCAAGCAAATCAGTATAAATGGACCCAAACATTTGCCATCTTCTTTTAAAAGGGCCTGGCCAACTGTGATAAAAGTTTATGCTGACATTTTTAGTTTCCAATAATACATTCTTATTTTTACTATGGATTATAAGGAAAACTAACCATTTGTTTGATATTTATCTATAACATTTGAAAGTCAAGACCAGGGGGCACTTGGGTGGCTCAGTCGGTTAGGCGTCCAACTCTTGATTTTGACTTGGGTCATGATCTCAGGGTCATGAGATCAAACCCTGCATCAGGCTCCAGGCTCAGCATGGAGTCTGCTTGAGATTCTCTCACTACTTCTGCCCCTTCCCCTGCTCCCACTCTCTTTCTCTCCCTCTCAAATAAGTGAATAAATCTAAAAAATAAAAAAGTCAAGACCAGTTATTTTATTTTGGTTCAGCCTATAAATAAATGGCAGTAGAAGTTCATTTTCAGGATTCTAAAGATTAGAAGTATCTAAATATGTATATATATATATATATATATATACATACATATATATATTTAATGAAGAAGACAATTCACAGCATTTATTCAAGTTAATTCATTTCATTCAATAATCTGCCATATTGTTGCTGTCACTGTTAATATTACTGTCATTACTATTTCTCTTTCGAGAGGACCATGCTTTTAAAAAATCTGGGTTGGATTTCCATGATGTTTAATTCGATGATTTAAAAATATTTTTCTCTACTAAAAGGCAACCCCTTCATGACAAGAGAAACAGGAAAACTGAGATATAGTTGTAGAAAGTCATCTCCACCAGAAACAATTCATAGTCCATAATCTTTCAGGGTTGTACTTTTACTTGGGGTCTCTTTTTGGGGTGAAGGGGCTATCTCTCATAAATGTTTGCTTAAAATAAAGAACATGCCCTACTGCATCATAGAAGGAAAATAAGGTCTAGTCCCTAGACAACTAGGGACTCCCTAGGTGGTCCTCCGAGAAAGGAATCCTAATGGCTACTAGGTGACAGTCATTCTGCCAAGGTCAGGGGACAGAGTCAGTGACCCTCCTGCCCTGACCTGTCAGTAGTAAAAAGGTCTAGTCAGGTGAATGGGAGAGGTAGTCACTAGCTTCCAGTTAGAATCTCTAGCTCAGGAACGTCTGTGTTTAAGTAAGCTGGAGCTGGAGGGAGATGTTACCGAGTCTAGAGAAAATGACTAAGAATAGGCAAGTGTGAAAAAGACACAGGTTTCCTACCAGGGGACCCACAGAAAGGGGCTACCACCAGTCAAGGGCAGTTCTGTGCTTTTCTTTGAGAAGAGAATACACTGGGTGGGTTCTGCAGTTTTCAGATAACAACTGGAACGATACCGAACAAATGGAAAGTTAATTCAGTTTTGGTCTGTGGTTCAGAAAACACTGACAGAACACCTGTGTGCAAGGCAATGGGACAGGTGCTGAAAAAAAAAAAATCAACTTGTCTAAGATGTGGTCCTGACCAGAAGGAGCCATCTAGCAGTGGCTATCAGACCCCTGCACACCAGAGTGCTGTGTCCTTGGGGCTGAGTGGAGGGAAGGATGGCTTCTGGCTGGCTCTATCCAGGAAGGCATTACCGATCTTCTCCTCTAGGTACTCAGCATGTCCTCTGTGCCTCTAGGTTACTGATCGTCCTGGCCCATTCCAGGCATTTGCTTATCTTCTTATCTTTCTTGGTGTGTGAGAAATGGAAGTTTGAGAGGATAAGATCCTGCTTCCCAGGTGCCTAGTGTATGTGGAATTGATGTGTTGCAGAAATGTCACTTTGTCTTGGTTCAGAAAGATGGAAAAAATTGGGGGAAAGGGGAGCTAAGATGTGGTGGTAAGGGTAAGATGTCTTAGTCAGAAGGTGGGAACAAAGTTATACCAAAAAGCGGTTTTAGTACACAGCTTAAACCAGATGATACAAGGAGCACCAACATGGCCAAGGTCCTCAAGTAGGTAGCTTGGAAGCCCTTGGACAAATAGATCAGTCTGTAGAACTGGGAAGCTTAAATCCTTTCCTATCATCTAGTCAAGCTCAACCAGAGCGTATGAAAGAATAATGAATAACTAGAGGGCCTTAAAATTCTGGAAAGTAGAAATCAAGTAAACTCAGCATCCCCCAGCATCTCCCCCACCCCCAAAACAGTGAAGTTGAATGTCAAAAGTGTAAAGAAAGCTTTTGGACATCTTCTTTAAGTTTGTTTTTGGCGTTTTGGTCTGTAAGCTATCAAGATGGAGAGAGATGCTATCCCAAAGATGTAAGTTTGTAGGAACCAGAGTAGTTGAGTTGAGCCCAACCATCGTGATGCCTTTAGACTTGCACAAAACCATGGCGTACAAGGACTCTCCCAGGTGGAATCAGCCAGGCAAGCCAATACCCATTGTGCAGGAGGGTATGATGATGGGCCACCAAGTACTGAATGAAGAGGCCCAGCGGCCGGAGGCTCTGATAAGGGATACTCTGAGGCCAGAAGACAACCCATGCAAAATAGCCCAGTGCCAGGATGGTGACCAGCGAAGGCAAACATCTGGCCGGAAGAAGTAGGCGGAAGCAGCCCTGCCGGCCTCGGACTTCGTCACCACCATCTTGAAAGATCTACACACTGAGTCTTGGGATGGGGAGCCGTACCCAGCCCCGCCCCCATACCGAGAAAGCCTGGGTTACTGGTTTCTCAAGACCGCGGGCAGAGGCGAAAGGCCTCCAAATATATATATATATTTTAAATATTTTTTAAAAATTATCAGGCATTAAAAAATAGCTCTGGCATTGTAATAATTCAAGAATTAATTATAAAAATGCAGAACTGAAATGTTTGCTATCAGGAGCCAGAAGAATAGACGAGAAACAAGGCAAGGTGTGGAAACAGGTAGGAACAAAATTTCTTTTTATGTCATTTTTATTTGTGAACCATATGATGTATTACCTATTTGAAATAAGCTGAAAGGTTTGTGGCAGTGGCATTATCCATTATCAAAAGGGCTAATAATGAATGATAAGTGTTCACTCAGTGGCCCAATCTATGTGGCCCAGACAGGGTGTTGTCTATTTTAATGACGACTGAGAGTGTTGTAAAAATTGCATGGATTTCATGAAATGAAGATAATTTAGTCCAGAGCTGGAGACCCTCCAAATGTACAAGCCGAAAGAAACATTTGAAAAAGAAAGACATAACAAGAGGAAGCAGATGACACTGACAGATGTTTTCAAAGGAACTGTCACATCATCCTGCCTTTGGTTTCTGCAGATGCTGTTAGAAGTATTCCTGATGATAAGTGAGTTTACTTCAGCGCTATTTGCAGATCAAGGATTCTTTGGTTAATAAAGTTTCTGTCGGTTTTGTTTGTTTTTTTGTTATTAAGCACAATGCCTCTTGCCATTTTGAAGGAAAAAAGTAAATATTGCAAATAGCTTAAAGTGAATGAAAGACTTGCAGTGCAATTATATTTTGCTTTAAGTTTATTAAAAATTCATGACTTATTTTTGCCCCATTTATAGTCAAAGCCTGATATTTTAATATATGTAAAACAATGGACAGGGCGCCTGGGTGGCTCAGTTGGTTAAGCGACTGCCTTCGGCTTAGGTCATGATCCTGGAGTCCCCGGATGGAGTCCCACATCAGGCTCCCTGCTCAGCAGGGAGTCTGCTTCTCCCTCTGACCCTCCTCCCTCTCATGCTCTCTGTCTCTCATTCTCTCTCTCGCAAATAAATAAAATCTTAAAAAAAAAAAACACTGGACATTTAATATAGTCTTCAATTGACTTTATGATATATTTATAGAAAAAAAGGTGTTTAGAACAAATCTTTATAAACTTTTAGACTACCTATCATATATCCATGTTATGTAAATATATTAACTACCACAATATCTTCTTTATTCTTCACTATTGTGCTCTTTAAAATTTAAGATATCAAAACATAGAAACATTAAATTAGAGCAGTCCTAGATATCCAAGTAATATTTTCATGCAATGCAGCATCTTGCCTAATATTGTGCATATCTAATTTATATTTGCAAAGAACATTAGAAAATATTAAGTCAGAAGTCACTCATTTTTCAAATGAGGAAATTTAGATTCATAAAAATCTATCAATTTTCTCAACCTCACAGAACTAACTAGTAGATTGAGCACCAGAATGAAGTTTTCTGTCTCTTTTTAGCACAGGGTTCTTGCTTCTAACTCACAAACTCAACTTGCTTTTTGGAAGATTTTTCTAATGATTATGAAAGTTTTGCTAGCATTTGAATCTACCTAGATAGTTTTAAGGTATACTCATGCGTTTTGACATTGGGTTTAGTTAAAAAAAAATTTTTTTTTTAGGTCCTAAGACTGTTTACTACTATTAGATAGAGGAATAGCTCCTGGACATTCTAAGTTCAGAATCAACAGATAAAGGAGTGTGAGGAGAAAAACCATAGCAAGTCTTCTCTAAAAACATTTCTAAAGCAAAACAAAACAAAATAAACAATAAGAAATTTCAAGATGACTTGGAATACAAAGGAAAATGGCAAATAAAGACAGAACCATCTAAATGCTGATGTATAACACTGATTAACTAACTAAACTAAAACTAAAAAGCCAGTTGATCTGGACACGGGTGTTGGTAAGAATGAAGTGACATAGGAGGCAAATGAAAGCATGATGAATTTCTTGCTTTATCTGGGCAGAAATTATAGTTCTTGGTGAACTTCAGATATTGATTTATCTGTTGTTAAATATTTGTTATTGTTAAATATTTATACTCAAAAAGGAAATAGGAAGAATGGAAATAGGATTTATAATTTCCAAATCATCAGTTGAAAGCAAAGAAACAAGGGAGACAAATATAATAAAAATATTGAAAATAAAAGCATGGGTGGCTCAGTCCATTAAGTGGCCCTCCCCTGCCTCTAAAATATACATAAATTTAGATCTTTAAAAAAAAAAAAGGATGGGAAACAATAGGCCAGGCAAATATTTATCAAACTACTATACATTGAGCAATATTAATATCAGTAATACTGTGTAAGATTCAAAGATTCAAATCGAAGAGAATTTTTTGGTAAAAAAGTTACACTGACAAATACTCAAGAGAAATTTAAAACTCAACAATTATTAATAAAGACTTTAACATATTTTTCCCAAATCAACAGATTTCCCAGACATCTTCATGTCATACAGTAGCTTTATGTGAGATAAATTTAATTTTATTCATAGACATTTATCTATATATATAAGTTACTTAAATATTTTTGAACCAATACTTTTAACTTGGTGGACTAGACCGAAGTCCAGTGCCTTGTCCTTACCCTTCATTCACATTTAAATGTATGCTACTTGGTGCCATACTGGAATAATGAACTCTAAACTTGTGGAAGTGTTTGCTATTATTTCTGGCAGTGAAGTGGAGGAGAATATGAGAGGACAAGCAAGGACAAATCTTACTTCAGAAATTTTCAAATTATAATGAACAATTTTTCATTCTTAGAATGTACACAACATTCATGTGAATCTGTGGACTAACCAGATTCTTTACAAGGAAGATTTTTGAAATATGTGACGAGAGCTATGACTGCCAAATAATTCTAAATGAGAATATCCTCCCAGCTCTAAAAATACCAAGAAATCCTTCAGTGTTTCAGTTCTAATTTTTCCTCACACTAATTAGATGAGATTTTAATCTTAGAAACAACCCTACTATGTTCTATTTTTCGTTTAATTGGCATATCAGATCTTTATTTGTGCTTTAATTACACAAAGGAATGGCAATTACAGCTATTACAATGAAGCCTCACTCTTGGGGTACATACCGCAGGACCATTAGAGGTAAATCAGTTCATGAGTCATAGTATGCTTGTGGTAATTAAACTCCTCTTCAACCATGTCCCACATGTATCTTGTTCTGCGTCACAAAAAACTCAGAATCAAGGGAAAAAAAAAAAAACTTTCACAAAAGCAAATGTCATCCACATTGTAAGACAAACACAACCCAAAATTCACATTTTTATCCTCAGGAAATAGCCTTGCACAATATAGAAGACTGTTACGGATAAAATTTCCATCATCACGGGTCATACCCTTGCACTCATAAGTGTCCTATTACACTTAAAGTACTAATAATTTAATATATTTAATGTCTCTAAAAAATTTATTCCTACACATGACTTTACCATCCAACTGTATGAGTAAATGATCCAGTTGTAAGTAATTTCTCTCACAATAAGAACTTTCTAATTAACACACTGAACTTACCCCATGCAGCTAAGAAGTAAAAAAAAAAATTCCCAATCAAAAATCTAAAATATGTATCTCCATTATTTTTAAAGACAGTGAATAGTGATGTAATTTGATAGAGTCTTAGGTAGAGTCAACTTTTTTTTCCTGAATGTACAGTTTGGGGAATTTTATAACAATAATTCTTTTTAAAAATAAATCGCTCAGTTATAAGATTGTTTCTTTAAAGAAACACACACACACACACATTTAGTTTCAAATAATTTCTCAAACCCCCACATGATGAAACCTGTTTTGATATTAAAATTATTAAGGACCTAGCTTCTAAAGAGCTTTATCATTTTTAAATTGTAAAAGTCTGACTCTTGTAGGGTCAAAACAGGCTTGGGCAGATGGGTGGAGAGAGAAGAGCAACACACAAAGCCAAAAGAAATGCCTGGAATGTGACTGATATTTGGACTTTGTGCAAACACATAGGGTGACACCTACAAAAGAGGCTATAGTAAGAGAGAGTATAATAATCAATCAAATTTTGCTGTATTAAATTAAAAAAGCAATTTTATAACAATCTGAAATAACCATGAATTTAGTTTACAGTTTAGTCAAGAATAGTTCACCTTAAGTGCTCTCAGATAGTTCTCTTGCCCTTATCACCTTAACTGGTCACTCGCCCAGAATGGGTCATGTTTACAAGTCATAAGATGCTTCTTCCATGACTTTAGTGGCCTCTAAACTCATATGAAATTTATATGTTTATATCTTGTCCAAAATGAATCACATCTGGTTTTCTGGAAATTGTGGCCAGTTTAAAACATTCAATATAAAAAGAGAAGTAAAAATGCCTTAGCTGGCTTGGTACAGAAGAAAGGATAGGAAAGGAGATGCACTTTTGATATTATGGACATTACCCCATTGTTTTTGCAGTTTTAATACCAGCAAAAAATACGAAAGCTGACATTTGGATACATGTCACCACGTGGCAGAGCTGTTTCAGGCACATAGTGGGAAGAACCATTTTTTCTCCCTTGTAACAAAAATAGAATTCTCCATTCTAACTATGAAGGAGAATTAGCAAGCAATGTTCTCAGAGACTTGATATGATGGAAGCCCTTATTAATAATAAGAAACCTTATTATACAAATGGGGTTATAATAAATCAGGCCTAAGCCAAATAGCCTTGAAGAGCTAAAATACTTAGATGAGTATATTTCTTTTTTGTTGTTGTTGTTCATGCCATATAATTCTTTGGAACATTTTTGCTATTTCCCACTTCGTTCTGGTTTATAGTGTTTTATGACATAGGGATTGAAGACTGAAGATAATACTGTAGTATTAGTTTGGTAGTATAGATGGCATTAAGAAATAGTCCTCCAAATAAATAAAGGATCAAAAACCATAGAAATTTTTTTCTCATACCCTTAATAGTTGAAGGAAGGGGCTACTTTTTAGTTGGCAGCTCTCCTCGTGTGGTAATTCAAGGACCCACACTCCTTACATCTTCTGATGCCACTTCCGATGCAGGGTCCTTCATTTTGTGTGTGTTGCCATGGACCCATCTTGCGCTCTGGTAAAGCCTAAATATAACATTTTTTTTTTAAGATTTTATTTATTTGACAGAGAGAGAGAGACAGCTAGAGAGGGAACACAAGCAGGGGGAGTGGGAGAGGGAGAAGCAGGCTTCCCGCCGAGCAGGGAGTCCGATGCAGGGCTCTATCCCAGGACCCTGGGATCATGACCTGAGCTGAAGGCAGATGCTTAATGACTGAGCCACCCAAGCACCCCTAAGTATAACATTTTTAAGTACATAAAAGATATGGGATTATAAAGGAAAGCAATTATATTGACATAATTTATTAAAATGTGTGTACAATGAATTTATGACACAGTAAATATATGCGCTTTTTAATTAACATTAACTAGATCTAGTACTACAGTTTTAATAACCACCATAGTTTTGAGGTAGTGATGAGGGTAAATAATATTTCAAGATATCTGTAGCAGTAGAAATGTGATATAAAATATCTGTGATTTTGACTGGCAACCAAATCACAAGTATTACTAGTACTAGTGGGGTTATTTGATTGCCATCACAAGTGAAAGAAATGCTAACTTTCAGTTAGAGGCTTGCTAAAGGATATAATTTGTTCCCATCCAAGTTCATGAATCCTCTGAATTCTGTCTACAGGCCCTGAAGGGCTAAGAACTCTGCCCTTGTCTGCTCCAAACCAGCAGGAAGGAAGGTGAGCATAGAGGAGGTCTTCCATCTTTCATTCTTGGACTGGTATATTTTAATTCATTGATTCATTGATTGAATAAACAGATACCCATGAGATTTACCATGGAACCAGCATGGTTTTAAGTACTGGGGATACTGTAGTTTATAGCTAGATAAAGTCCTTCCATTCACGGAGATTTCATTCTTGTAGGGGTAGAGGATGGGGAAGTAAATGCACAAACAAGTAACTACATAATAAGTCTTATGGTATGACAAGCACCATCTGAAATTAATAAATATTTATCTTAAGTTCCTTGAGTCAGATCTTTGTATGTCTTCTTCTGAGTTATGCCATATATTCAGAGGGTCACACCTATCAAAAAGGGAATCTTGGTTCCGGGAATGGAAAGAACTGAACGCTACCAAACTCTTGGATATAGGCCCACACAAGGGCAGTGGGAAGGGAAGGCACAGATTTTGTGAAAATGTTTTTCTAGTAGCCTAGTCAATTTACAGACCTGCAAAGGGGGGCGGGGTGCAATGGGTCCTGCTAAATCCCTGGCTTTTTAATATTGTCTTTCTCGGGTGCCTGGGTGGCTCAGATGGTTAAGGGTCTGCCTTCGGCTCAGGTCATGATCCCAGGGTCCTGGGATCGATTCCCGCATCGGGCTCTCTGCTCAGCGGGGAGCCTGCTTCTCCCTCTGCCTCTCTCTCTGTCTCTTATGAATAAATAAATAAAATCTTTAAAAAAAATATTGTCTTTCTCTTGTGTTTTCTACCTTTTTAATAAATGTTTTTGTCTTTTCATTTCCATGCCCTTTTTGATTTATTGGTAAACTCAATGTACTCAAATAAAATGTACTGACAAAGTGGGATTAAAATTATTATTATATTAATATAGTATATGGAACAAGTATTATTATCTGGCTCTTGAATGTGATATTTCTAGAAACAAGCTGGCTTTTTACCTAATAACAATACATTAATGATTCATATTCATATGAGTTGCAGAGAAAGCAGGTAAGTGCCTGATAGAGCCCAAAGAAAACCTGGTGGTAAAACCTGGAGGAAGAGAATGATTGATCTCAGAAATCTAAAACAAAATTCCTCAGTGTGGGCAAAGTTTGCTTTGAGATTTTAGGAATGAATGTAGTATTTCAACAGGTAGAGATCTAAGGAAATGGCATCTCAGAGAATACTGTGAACCAAGGAAAAGAATAAAAGCCATGTTATGGAAATGATGAATGTCCTGGGTTGACTGTAATACAAGGTTTTATGAAGAAGAATAAAACAGAGGACAAGTCTGGAAAAAGTTGTAAGGTTCACATCTTGGATGACCTTGATGTTCTGCCAAACTTTTGGTACTGATACACACAGACACATGCACATAGACACACACACACGTGCGTGCACACGTGCACACACACACACACACACTTAGTAAGAAAATAACTTGATGGTAGCTTGAGGGAGAGAAAGGAGGGAGAGAGACCAGCTATATCACCACTGTGAAGTCCAGGAAAGTGGATGAGTTCCTAAATAGCACATTGGTTATAGAGAGGGAAATGGGGTGGATTAATTTGAGAGAAGAATTAGATTTAGAAATAACAGGTCATAATAGTCAATCTGTTTTCAGGAATAAATGAGACAGAGGAAATTGAAGGAGTGCTTTCTGGTTGATTAATCTAGAGGATAGTGGTGCTGTATAAACCATAGTAGAAAACAAAGGCAGACAGGCTGACTGAGGGGAAGAAATTAATAAGCTCAGTTTGAGACATTTTAGGTTTGCTGTATGAACAAGACACGCTTTTTACATTCAGAGAAATGGTTGAGGGTGTAAATCTGAAACTTAAGAGGGTCCAGGGTTTGGGTCATAGGTCTCCTGGGAACTATTTGGGAAGTGTGAGTAAAATCAGTTAGGAAAGGACTGTCAAATGGAACATCAATCAACTGTAAATCACCTAGGAACACAGTTCTACTGAGCAATCATGACCTTCTTATACTAGCTGTATTTTTTTTTAATTTAACTGATATATGAGAAAAAAGAAACACCAACAAACCCATTCAAGCGAGGTTCTAAAATATGCCTTGCTTTATTTTCAGGGACAAAATTAAAGGAAGGTTTATTTTCCCTTTCATGTATTTGTTAAGTGATGACAAGTATGTCATTGTCAATAGTTTCACTTAAATATTGAAGAATAATTGGGTGCCTTGGTGAGTAAATGCCTCAAAAACCTAAGTAGGGTCACATGTCCATTCTTGAGCTAATCATTGGCAAGGGGAATGGGATTCCCTCTTGGACCATCATTCTATTCCTGGAGGGAGAGTGGGATTTACCTCATCAAGATATCTAGCCATTGGGTCTTGGGTGTACAGTAGTAGTTACCTGAAAAAAAGAAATCACGAAAGTAAGAAAAGAAAGGTTATCATGAGTGGAAAAAGTAATGTCTGTTATATCATGATGATATGGTTAAGTGAATAAAGAACAGTAACAATAGTTTGCATCTCAACCTTTATTGTTGAATATTATTCTAAAATGTATTACTTCTTCTTACTTGAGTAAATAGAATTTGTAAAGGAGTTCATCCCCAGGGTTATCAATTTGCATTAGCATGAATCATCATTACAAAAAATAATGTAAAAGTGTAGAGAACTGAACTACTACAATATCACAAAATATATTGGAAGATGTTTTAATGAATTTTTATGATATAATATTTTAAGAATTTAAGTCCAGAAGGGAGGGATATTGTTTGTTCAGTTCACTGGTGAATATCCAGTGCCTAAAACAATACCTTATACACAGTAGGCTCTCAATAAATATCTATGAAGTGAATAAATGAGGAAAATATGTATGTTATCTTAGTTGTGATTTTTTATGCCTCTCTGAAAAAAGAATTCTCTCTAAATATTTTATATCAAATTATTAGGTATTTAATTTGTGCTGATTCTATTATTCCCTTTTGTAATGTTGTTTCTAAATTTAACTATGTGTGATCTTCTCAATTGCCCTTCAACTTCATCCAAAGTTCTGGGTTTAGTCATATTGGCTTGTTTCTCTGCTTGGTATTCAGATATCCTGGTATGATTTGTTTTGAATGGGCAGAAGTATATTCTTTTTGATAGCCAATTTCCTTGAACTCCACTTTCTAAGAGAAACCCAAAGATTCACTGTACTAGTCTTTAAACTTGATACAATTAGCTTCCTGAAGTTAATTTTCTTAATCTTGCTGACATTTCCATTCCCTTCCCTTAGGGAAAGGAATTCAATTTCATCAACTTGTGATTGTTTCCTTAAGGTTTCTTTCTACTATTAGAAGCCCATCTAATTTTTTCCCTATGAGCAAGTATCAGACCTGGTATCTGCCCTGGAAAATGTTACCTTCATCACAGGAGACCATTCTATGGAGATCTCATTGCTTCCAAACTACTCTATCATTGAGTATTCTCATTTTGATATGTACCTGTCAACCCTTATCTTTAAAATCACTATCGATTGACTAAAGAAAACCTTATTAAACTTCTTTCCTTGTTTAGTGGTTTACACAAGTTATATTAGATTTAGAATATAGTTATTTTATGTGTTCTTATCATGTTGACTCTAATGCAGTATTTTTTCCAAATAATCTCATTACTATACCTTTTTTCTGAGTTAATGAAAGCTTTAATTTCAAAAATAATTATGAATGCTCTCTCTTTCCTAAGCCAGTCCTCCAGTTCCAAGTGCTATTCTACTACTTGTCAGGTATTTTAATAGCATCTTTTCTCTGGCCCTGCTATGGTGCCTCCATAGACTCATAATTAATTCCTTCATTCAAAAGTCACATCAGACCATATTTGAATAGTTGTATGATTATTTCCTCACAAAATAATATAGAAATGTAACAGATGAAGAGATATTTTAAATGTATTATGTCATGGTCATTGAAACATATAATGTCACTGTTCATTGAATATAAAACATTAGAGAAAGTAAGCAAATAACCGTGATAGAAAAAGAATAAAAATCTTCATTTTTATTAGAAAGAAAAAAATGATAAAAGATTTGGTGAGAGCCTATGGAAGAGTTAAATGAATAGCTGAATCTATTTAATGGATTAAAGAAGAAGATATTGGGGACGCCTGGGTGGCTCAGTTGTTAAGCGTCTGCCTTTGGCTCGGGTCATGGTTCCAGGATCCTGATATCGAGCCCCGCATAGGGCTCTCTGCTCAGCAGGAAGCTTGCTTCTCCCTCTCCCACTCCCCCTGCTTGTGTTCTCTCTCTCACTGTGTCTCTGTCTGTCAAATAAATAAATTTTTTTAAAAAGAAGATATTGGATGACTAAAGAAGATAAGAAAATAACCATTTTATAAACACTGAAAAATGCTTCAAATTAATTTTCATTAGTTCTTTTTATTTCATTAACTAGTACATTTTGAGTGTTACTAGGTGCAGGTTCAGAGAACATAGGGATAAATAACATGTAGTCTTTGCTAAGAATGAAATTACATCTTAGAATGAGAGATAGTTTATTAAGGCTTTGTTTTCTCTCTTTTACTGCATGTCTATGATGGAAATCATAATAAGTACAATGGGAATGCAAAGAAAGTTTGGTTGAGAAGTCAGTTATCCTTAGGATAAGAGAAAATGATTCAGGGATAAGAATATCTATTTATGGGCGCCTGGGTGGCTCAGTCGTTAAGCGTCTGCCTTCGGCTCAGGTCGTGATCCCAGGGTCCTGGGATCGAGTCCCACATTGGGCTCCCTGCTCAGCGGGAGGCCTGCTTTTCCCTCTCCCACTCCCCCTGCTTGTGTTCCTGCTCTCGCTGTGTCTCTCTCTGTCAAATAAATAAATAAAATCTTTAAAAAAAAGAATATCTATTTATATGTATTTATAAATAAGATTGTACTGACTGCACAAAGGTAATTGTATTCCACTGCTGCATAGACATCTCCAGCATAGAGTATGAGAGAAGATGGTAAGATAGACAATCACAGGCCAGATTGTGGATATTTTCATTGAAAGTTCAGCCTCTGAAGTACAGAAATCTTTGGTTTCTTATACAAGGATAACAGGACACAGAGGTGGAGGATGGTTAGCATACAACTGGGTCAATGGACCATGAGAGAGTGAAAGATGGATTTAAAGAAAGGCATTTGGAGTTAGAAGACTCCTGGGTTGATAACTTCTGTCCACTTAAGGGCCATAGGGGATAGCATGGATCAGGAGTATGTTTATGGTGGGGGAAAAAGTCAAATGATATCTCCTTTTGGGTTATTTCCTCTTTTGTCTACCCCAGTATGTCCTAAATGTTCTACTGGGTATCCTCAAGCTAACTGCAATGAAATGTTTTATTTGACTTTAAAACTGCATACTAAATTTCTTAAAAGGAGAATCCAATGATATTTTTGTTTGCTTCAATAATTTTTGAAAGGTATGTGTTTGACCTTTATCGAAGGTCATTAAGAAAACTATCTTACGATAGACACACTCATACAAGCACACTCTAGTCTCTTCCAAATTAAAAATGAATGCTCAGTGCCCCTGATCCCCACCATCTTTCCACTATACTCTCATCTGTCTCTAACCCTGTTCAAAGCAAACCTCAAAAGTTATCTACATTTGTTGTCTCTCCTTTCTCAACCATTATTCACACACCAATCTGGCTTCATTCCCAAGCACAGTCCACACAATGCCATTTAGCCTACTCTTGCCCAGGTCAACTTACAATCTACAAAATGCTAAATCCAAAGGATATTTTCTGTCCTCATCTTATTAAGTCTCCTAGCAGCATTTGACAAGATTTACCATTACTTCCTTCTTGAAACAGTTTTTCTTCTTGGCTTTAATGACACCCCAGTGATCATAGCACCCATAATAAACATTGTGGGTGGTAAATTTACATTTTTCTCTTTACCATCATTTTAATTTTCCTTTTCCATTTCCACTGATACCATGCTTTGTTTGTGAAATACCTTAAGTCCTTGAGGGAAAGAGAATATATATAATTAAGATAAAATTAAACATGCAATCAACAATATGGGCTATCTTATGGTTAAAGGATGCAATAAAGAATTCAAAGAATACATAACCATGGACCTAGTGAAATAAAACTGTATGTCCAAATATGTTATCTAAAAAGATATCCACTTTCAACAACGTCAAATAGAGAGCATTTGTTTTTATATATGGACTACCTAACGCCACACATAATTCTTCTTAAAACACACAATGTTTTGATAAGGGCAATGAGGGCAACAATGAAAACCAGGCTCAAAAAATTCTAAGGGACTATATACAGTTGAATTCTCTCTCCAGTAAAAAGAGCCAATTTTCTTAGGGAAAGGCCTTCATTAACCTTGGGACCCAGCAGCAGTTGTTATAAAACATTTCTAACCAGAATACATGGAACAGTTTATCAGGATGGGGATGTGATATAATCATAGAATCACTGGATGTGAGCCAGAGGAGGTGGATTAAAAATTATGGTGTTGCACCTTAGCTGTCTAGGGAATGATTAGGTTAGGCCTCTGCAGGCAAAGGAAGCACAGCACTTACATAGTTAGTCAAACAAATATCTTGCTCTTGAATACATTTCAGAGAGAGATTATATTATAAACTAAATAGTAAGCGATTGAGAATTGGCAAATGGAAAATTTTACCAAGAGATGTCTCTGAATTAAGGTAAATTCTACTGATTTTCCAAAAGAGTCAAAATGGAATGCTGACAGCTTTTATTATAGCATTTTATTCTTTCTGAGGAATTAGTTGTGTTAAAGTCTGAAAGAAAGGTCAGTGAAATTCTTGGTTGATAAAAGATTTCATAGAAACCAGAGGCACCGTCATGGAGTTTGAACAAACAAATATCTCTTCCTTGGATGGCTTTTCTAAGATTAAAGATAATCCCAAAGATAATAAAATTGCTGTCTTCTGAATAAATATAGAAAAAATTTTAGAAAAAAATTTAAGCTAAAAAATAAAAATAAGTCAATTTAGAAGAAGCATGGCAATTAGGCATGGGTATTTTTCTATTTAACTAAAATGTACCAGGGTGCAACATGTATCAAAATCCTTGTTTAATTTCTGGCTTTCACCTCACCAATTCTACCTGTAGCAATAAATCCAATGGAAATCACTAGAAATATGCACAAAGAATTATGGAAAGGCTACTAACTGTGCTGCCTGGCTCTCCCCACTCCCCAAGGCACAGTCTGAGACAAGGACTTGCATTTCTGTGGTAATACCAGCCAGCAGGAATGAAGGGCAGGAGACACTGAAGGATGGAAGAAAAAAAACATAAAAAGTACCTGTTGTCAGGGTCACCAATGGGGCTTCATCCCACCTGGGATCTCCTCAAGAGCCTATAACATGCCTCTCAGAGTTTTACTATTGACAATCAACTGGAAGAAGCATTCATCCATAAGGGCTCATCTCCCATTGGTTGAGAGCTGCTCTGCAGGCATTATCTTTGTTCTCCATCCCCCTACACTCTGCGTGGATTAGTGCCAATTCCTGGGCACTCTTGGCCTCATAGTGAGAGAAGGATATTGCTTTAGGAGAGATGCTGTTGGCCTACAGTGAATTAAAGCCCAAACAGTAGTGTCTACTATGGTTGTTGCTAGAATCAATGGTGAGGTCCAGAGCATGCTGGTGGGACATCAGAAGCATTTGAGGCACTAATTATGGTGGTTATTTTTAAATAATGTTCAAAAACTGAGAAATAACCAAATAAACCAAATATTCACAAAAATGGAGTTTGGTTATTATAGTGTATAGCCTATATGACAAAATATTTTGCAGCCACTTAAATATGTTTTAGGAGAATATTTAATGTTTTGGGAAATTGTTCACGGTATTAAGTGAACAAAATAGATAATAAAAGATATTTATAGGTCTTATTTTATGCATAAAATAACTTTAAAGAATATATCGTATTAACAGTGGGTATTTGTGTGTAGTAGGATTACAGGTTATCTTCATTTTCCCTTTTGTACTTTTCCATATTTTCTAAATGTTTTATAAAGAGCACAGTACTATTTTATAACTAAAAAATCAATGCAAAAAAAAAATCCCATCACACAGAATTTATTCTATAGTCCCACTGTCCAGGAGTCCATCCAGGTTTCACTCTAAAATCTTTCTCTCCACCAAATATTAACTGTATGCCTGAAAGGCCCATTACAGATTTCACTGTCTTTGACTTGGTGATGTAGCCACAGTTCAAGCCTTCCCATCTCTCACTGACTTGCCGCTACAAAGCAACTCTATGCTTGGACCCCATCAGAAGTTTCAGTGTAGGTAAAAACATATTCACTTAATTGAATTATTACTCCTTGATACAGCCAGTAGAAACAGAAAAGTCAGAAATTTCAAAAAGTGCTGAGAAAAATTAGGCAGTCATTCAATATATTTCGTGTGCAAAAAAATACTTACAGAATTACTTATTTCCTGAGAAAGAACTGGTGTCCTGTCACTTAGTATTCTTTCTCCTTCTCGCTCTCCCTCTGCCCCTCCCCCCACACCCTCTCTCTCTCAAATAAATAATTAAAAAAATAAAATGCAAATAAATAGATCTTTAAAAAGACAAAAGAATTGAGAGTTGAGAATATACACAGTTTATTGAACAGGTTATAATTAAGGCATGAATGACAATTTGGGAAGCAGATAACTTCACAGCTGAAAGCAACAAAATGCCAGCTTAACTGGCTCAGAAAATAATGGCAGGAAAGAAAAAAAAAAACTGGCCTGGCTTGTAGTCATTGGAAATAGAATGGCTTTTCTTCATCAGAGTTTAGACTGATGGTGAATTTAAGGGAAAAAAAAGAATTAGAGTTTGTGCCAGATTGAAAATATAACTAAAAAAATTGTCTTCAAATATTTGATAGAAAACAGTGTTTAAATGTAGGGATCCAAAGGGGTAGGTGCACCCTGTTGTTTATAGCAGCAATGTCCACAATAGCCAAACTATGGAAAGAGCCAAGATGTCCATCGACAGATGAATGGATAAAGAAGATGCGGTATATATATACACTGGAATATTATGCAGCCATCAAAAAAAAAAAAACCTGAAATCTTGCCATTTGCAACGACGTGGTTGGATCTAGAGGGTAATATGCTAAGCGAAATAAGTCAAGCAGAGAAAGACATGTATCATATGATCTCACTGATATGAGGAATTCTTAATTTCGGGACACAACTGAGGGTTGCTGGAGTGGTGGGGGGTGGGAGGGATGGGGTGGCTGGGTGATAGACATTGGGGAGGGTATGTGCTATGGTGAGTGTTGTGGATTGTGCAAGACTGTTGAATCACAGACCTGTACCTCTGAAACGAATAATACATTATATGTTAAAAAAAAGAGAGAGAGAGAAGATAGTAGGAAGGGAAAAATGAAGGGGGGGAAATCGGAGGGGGAGACGAACCATGAGAGACTACGGACTCTGAGAAAACAAACTGAGGGTTCTAGAGGGGAGGAGGGTGGGGGGATGGGTTAGCCTGGTGATGGGTATTAAAGAGGGCACGTACTGAATGGAGCACTGGGTGTTATACGCAAACAATGAATCATGGAACACTACATCAAAAACTAATGATGTAATGTATGGTGATTAACAACATAATAAAATAAAATTTTAAAAAATGTATAAAAAAAAGAAAACAGTGTTTAGAAAATTGTGTTCAGATAGCAAATGGACTTTTTTCTGCTACATTTTATTACTGTTATAGAAGGTTGACCATTAGTAAATCACCATTGGATAAGATAGGCATTTTGAAATGTTTCAAGAATCGGGCGCCTGGGTGGCTCAGTTAGTTAAGCGACTGCCTTTGGCTCAGGTCATGATCCTGGAGTCCTGGGATCGAGTCCCACATCGGGCTCCCGGCTCAGCGGGGAGCCTGCTTCTCCCTCTGACCCTATCCCCTCTCATGCTGTTTCTCTCTCTCTGTCAAATAAATAAATAAACAAAATCTTTAAAAAAAATTTTAAAAAAAGTTTCAAGAATCAATACTTTATCTTGAGAATTTTATTGTGTTGGCTAATTTCACTTCTTTATGGAAACCTTAAAAACTATGTACTTTTGACAAGAATGCCCCTTCCAAGCAAGTGAATTCATTTATTCAATGAATACTTTTGCTCATCTGCAAGGTAACAGATGTGGTAATTGGCTCTGAAGACAAAGATGAAAAAGATGGAAACTTTTGTTGTGAACGCCAGCGAGAAGAGGAAAGCATGATGGAAAAGATAATATTTCAGTGCTGTATAAAACACAAGGGTCAGAAAGAAGCGGTAGAGTGTAGTAGCAAAGGGAATGGACTCTGGAGCCATTTGCCTCTGTTCAACGTTTCTTTTACCATTCTCTTACAATTTGGGTATCTTTGGGCTGATTTAAACTACTTCTCAGTTTCCTCATCTATAAAATGGGGACAATAATAATGCATTTGCCTTTTATAACCTAAGTGAACGTTAAATGAATCGATATGATTCGCACATATATAAGTCAAGATAGGTAAAGAAGAGTGTCTGGTGTGTGTTAGGCATTATGTAAGTGTTCACTAAAGCCACACACACACACACACACAAATACCTAAGTAGCAGTGCATGAGGAAAGGAGAGAATGTTGCTTGCTGGGAGGAATTTGTCGGGCAAGGTTTAACCAAGGAGGATTTCAAAGATGATTGGGAACTGGTAAGAATGAGAATCTTATCTAAAATTATTCCAGGTCAGGGAGGCCTGGGTGCCTCAGTTGGTTAGGCATCTGCCTTCAGCTCAGGTCATGTTCCAAGTCCTGGGATGGAGCCTTGCATCAGGCTTCCTGCTCAGCAGGGAGTCTGCCTTTCTCTCTTCTCTCTCTCTCTCTGTACCTCCCCACCCCTTTTTCTCTCTCTCTCAAATAAATAAATAAAATCTTTTAAAAAATAAAATAAAATAAGTCATAGAAGTCATTTTTTAGCATGTATGCATAAATAGAAATGCATAAAAACTTAAAACTAATTTTGTTGGGGGGGTGGATATTTGTGTGGGGATCAAGGTTTTTTTTTTTCAGTATATGTACTAATGTTTATTGCAGCTGGCTCTTATAATGGGAAAATCTAAGGCACTGACTAATTAATGTTCACTAACCCCCTATCTTTACAATAGATTTTTACCCTGCCTCCAAACTTCAGATTCCCTAATTAACTTAATCAGAGACTTTCAGATGCTGGCCAGTATCTAAGTAAATATACTAACTTTGCTTCTAAATATGCCTGTGATCACCAATAAACCATTAAGAGACTAGACCGTCTTTTGTTAAATTTGTGAGAATTGGCCCCAAGAACTTCAAATGAAGCTTGTTGGTTGAAAGCTCTTTGAGGGCTACTATTGTATGTTTTTCATCGTGGTAGTCCATTCAACAAATGCCCACAAGGTGCTAGTTATTATATTATATGCATTTCGAGGCGAACCTGGAGCTAGATGGGGAATAGGTGTTAGAAGAATGTAGGTCACACCATACTGCGGTACGGAGTTACGTTGATGGGTTTTTGTATTTGAGTCTTTTACTGCTGTTATCTTTCCTCAATTATTTCCAATTATTTCAGGGATCGTGGGATTGGGGCATAGAAAACTAAAAGAAAATGGACCTTAATTTAGACTAACAGCTGGTGGTTGCGCATGTAATTAACGGGGAAGACTGTTTACTGGTATTTATTTTAGAACCGATCCCGTCCCTGCCAAGGAAAATGGCAGTGCTGAAACTTCACATTTCCAAACAGCGGGTTCATTTGGCTGCCGTGAACTTGCGGCTGTAACAAACTTATCTAAATTTTTCTAATTTCTTCTCCCGCATATGTAAGAGTCAGAATTTATACAGGGAAGTGAGTTTTTTCATTTGATAATAGCCCTCTGGTTTTGATACAGATTAAATGAAATCCTTGGCATATACTCTGGGATATAGAATTATAGGTCTTAAAATATATTTAATTTGTGTTTTCCCATACTGTTGAGACATTTCAGTACCCTAATAGATACCACAAGTTAGTTCTAATGAAGTCTGTGGGTGACTTCCATGCCATAGTCTACGGAACTCTGACATTTCATAATTAACCAAAGTCTGGGGATTCAGTTCTAAGTTGGTCTTTTGCCCAAGCATTCAATTCTTGAATATGATTAAGAAGCTGAATTTTATTTTTGAGTCCTTGGCTTCAGTTCCTTGAAGCCGTGCTACTGAAATAATTTGGTCTCTGAGCATTTCCTTGTAGAAGGAATCATTTCCATAAAATAGTATGTTTTTTTAAAGATATTTCAGTTCAGTGTTCTACATAACATGATTCTCGCTACATGACATTCCTTTGCCTTTGCACGACTGGTTCTTTGTCTTCCAGATTTCGGCTTAAATATTACTTCATAAGAGACCTTTCCCGAAGGATCTATGTAGCTTCCACCACATTTTGCACCTTAAATTATTTTAAGTCGTAGCAGATTTTCATATATGATGTCTAACATTAACATATTTCTAAATGCCCCAAGTACATGGAAACTGTCAACTGCTCTTATTGTTTTTGCTCTGAGGACTTCAGCTAATTGTCTATTAGCATTTTGAAGTTGTTTCCCTTTCCTGACTCTGGGGAATGTTAGGAAAGATTAATGAAAACAAAGCAAATTCGTTCCAATTTTCTTAGCTGAATATATAAGGTCAAAGGGCTTAAACAGCTAGCATTTCTTTATACTTAGTTATATATTAAACTTTATAAGAAGATTTTCAAAAGAACAAATCTTCAAATGCTCTAAGAGTGTTTTATAAGCACTGTCTTTTTTTTTTTTTCCCCCTTCTCTCACCAGAAACTCAGTGCAACTGCCTACCTTCTCTGCTCCGGAACTCTGGGTCTCTGCTCTTGATTGTCATACAGACCTCTCAAATCCAGCATATTCAAAACTGAACCCCTCCTCTACTCTCCAAACCCTATGCCTACTGAGTCCTCCTCTGCTGTGCCTTATATGGATTATTGGTGCCATCTTCCACCACTTCTGACCCAAGATCTGACAATGTTGTGGAATTCTCTCTCAATCTGCCACTCCATAAGTCACCAGACATCTCTCTATATATTTATGGAGATGCAAATACTTAACTATCTGTAATAGCTACCATGTATACCATCTATAGGTAATATCTATCTATCATGTATTTGTTTACCTATAGGTCTATTTTTCTCTTTAATAAAATTCGAATCAGTTCCTTCCTCTCTATCCCCACCACCTTTGCCACTGCCGGGGTTTGGGTCATTTTTTGGTCTGAGTTACTGAATTCAACCTCTTGCATTGCCCCTTCCAGTTCATTCTACCAGACAGAGTGATTTTTTTCTAAACGTCCATCCCTTCTGTCTAAATTCCCACTATGGTTCTTGAATGACTTCAGGATAAAAACTAACATCTTAAGATAATATACACAACTCTTCATGATTATCCTTGCTCCCTGTTAGTGTTATTTTTTCTTTCTCCCCGCTTGGAGCTTTACGTACAAAAATGTAGATAGAGCAGCTTTAGCAGTTTAGGATAGCAACACCTGAATGTACCCTTCTTTTCCATGTCTCCTGAATGCTTGTTCATTCATTGCTTTCTCTCTAAAAAGACCTCAATGCTTTACTTATCCCAGTACCCTTCAAAATTTAGCTAAGCTATAATTTCACCTAAAACGAATTTTCAAGCGTCTCATTTCAGGTAAGTGCTTCCTTCCTATCTAAATCTCTGGTATATAGAGTAGTGTGTGGCCCAACATTTATGTTTAACATATGTAGATGAATGAAAAAATTCTGCAGCTGGAAAAAGAGATGTAAAAGTGATTGGTACTTAAAATTTTTCCTTGGATTCTGCCTTCTGTGTGTCAGGCTATGTTCTAGGCATTTTTCATGTATGAATACATTTGGTCAGTGCAATTATCCTAAGAGATGAATACTATTAGTATCCATTTCCATGTTAAGAAATTTGAAACATAGAGAAGTTTAGGTATCTAAAATCATACATTTTCTTCATCTGGTTTCCTCTGAAAGCAGAGCCTGAGGCAAAGGGTTATGTGCTAAAATGTTATTAGAGAGTACAAAACCAAGGAAGCAGGAGTTAGGGAAAAGGGACTGAGACTATGGAGGGGAGAGTCAATATAAGGTCGCATTACTGAGCTGATCACCACTTGGTATCAACCGTTCTGAATCTCTCAGGACCATCTTCTGAGGAGCTTTATAATGAATGCATTTCAGGACTGTCTATCTGTTGAAGAAGAGTAAAGGGGAAGAATCATCCATGGGTTCATGTGTCCAATCAGTTAAATGTTTTTGCCACATTTATTTTTGGACTGGTCAAGCACAGCTGTTGAAAGGATCCCCGGGCGTTTTACATCCTTTCATCAACAGGGATACACTAGAGGAGGCAGGGGAATGATTCAAGGTACAGTTGATTCATTTCCCTCTGGAGCCATTTTGAAGCCTGGGCTTTTGAACCCTGTGCCACCCTGTGCTTTTGAACCCTGTGCCACCCTGTGGCAGCAGGGTGGATGGAATGACAGTCAAAAGCCCTGGAGAAGGTATGGCTGAAAGGATCTACAGAGGTGCATAAGAGAAGTTTGATATGTCCCTCAAATAAATGGTGAAATCCTAATTCAGATGCTAGCGATCCGACTCTAGATCTTGTAGTCAGTGTCACCCTTCAATCTGGGCAACAGTGACTCTCACCCAGTGCTTTGGCAGGACATACGTCACAGAGATACACCAGAAACAAAATTATTAAAGAACACATGGATGCTTCTATTTCTGGCACAGCACCATCTACAAGCCAAACCATCTGCTCTCTTGACTGTATACTGCTTGGGTCCTGGGAAAATACTTCTCCACATCATTTTTTCAGAGTCCTTTATCCAAAGCCATGCTTGAGGGTTGGTGGGCTGCTGACACAGAAGACAGACACTGACTGACTCAGAGTATTGGGGGAGGGAAGGTAATGTGCTGAAACCCCTAGGCAAGCAAAAAAGACAAAGAAACTTGCCAAGTCCTTCTCTCAGAGAGCATGGTGCCAACAAATTCTTACCTAGTAAAATATTTCTCAGTGTTCTAATTTGTAATATGGAGAGGGGTATTCATGAAGGAGTATATTTGCAATAATTTTATGTGGCATGTAAAGTTATTCTCTACCCGGCCATCTGGGTTACTACTGAATGTTAGAATTCTAAATAGTTTTATTTTTATAAACTAATTTAGGAGGATTCAATTAAAATTTTTTAATTAAATTTAAAAACTCAGCTGTATATAAAATCTGGACTTGAAATCATTATATCCATCCAGTATAATTTGTATTTGCCCATAATTTTAGTAGATAATATCAGATGTTTTAGAGAAAAAATAACTTTTTGAAGTACATAGGAAAGGCAATTAAAGTAATTTAATTTTTAAATTTGCTTTAATGTATGCTTCTTGATGAAGATAATTCGACTATTATGAACTCTGAATATAATTAAGTGTTATTATTTTAGTTCTTTACATCATTAGATATCATTAGAATACAAATTATGTGAAAATCTTGGTAATAATATCACAATTCATGATTTTGCTGAAACAAAGGCATAAATAAATGTTTGGAATACATATATAAAAATTTATGAATTATGTGTTATTTTATATTTATCCAGATATCCTCAATCAGCAGAATATTCAGCCATATACATTAATAATTGAATTTAGCAATCTCTGGTATTTGGCCCAATCATTCAAAAACCATAGATTTAAACATGTTTTCTGGTTTGTTATTATTCAGTTGTATATGATAAAACATTTTACTTCACAGTTGGTTAACTAGAAATATAATTTTTTAATTATTTAGATATAATGTATATGTGCCCCCATTTGTACCCTTCCCCCAGACTTCACAGATATTGGGGGTGGTTCAGCCCATGTTTATAATAAATGTCTGTACTCTGTTCTACCATGCTCTGCCCCACTCCACCCAGGATGGGACATAACTCTATCTACTCCACTCTGATACTAAACTGCTTCTCTAGTGTCTTAGAGATTGGCCCAATTGAGCAATTCATTCTAGTTAAATAGTTATTAAATTGACAAAACTAAGACAACAATTTAGTGCAGTTAAACTATTGATACTATATTTAAATAGATTATATTTAACCATCCACATATAAATATGAAAATAATTACAGATGGTAAATACTAAATATTCCAACTTCTAGTACAGTACCCCCGTAATATTTTTAGCTCTTGAGGAAAATCCTGTTCGATCATCAGTCATCTCCTCAGTCCCCTCAAAGGATTTCATTTAAGTCATCTTATTTAATTCCTCCTGCAGGGTGGAACCCTGCTTTTCTTCTTCCCTCACTGCGTGAATAACTCATGTAAATTGCCTCAGGTAAATTTCATAAGGCATCTGCTTACTATGTTATTTTTGTGTTAGACAAAATGTTTTCTGGACCTGTAGAAATTTTATTGGGTAGTGCTAAAAATATTTCTAAAGGGTTATCATTTCACTGGTTTTTATATATTCTCTTTTGAATTGAGTTCCAGTAAGGAGCTTCTGGGGAGGCAGAGGTAATTAAAAGTTATATCACTTTTACCTCAAATGCTATCCCATCTCTACTTTTGCCTGATAAAGTCACAGAGACTTTTCAAAGAGACACTGTTGATACCAAGTTGTTGTTTTTATGTTTTTCCTCCATAATTACAATTTTAGCATGTTAAACTCAACAAAAATTCAAAGATTATAAAATATCCCATTCTTAATCTCCCTATGAAGGCCAAAAGGGAAGACATGACTGCTATATAACCATCTTGAGAGTATTCTTATGATAATAAGCTTATCTTAAAACACAAAAGTAATTTAAATGTATTTTTGTTTTTCCTAACAATTATATTTTTATCCCTGACTCCATCAAAGAAATCTCCCATGATGTAAATTTAGATATTTTGTATTTCTGTATGATAAAGATCTTTTTATTTTTGATCTTTTATATATAAAAACTATAATAAAACCTATTTCTTTTTGGTTCTTGCAAAATAATATTTGGTTATTCAAAAACTCTGTTTTCACTTACAGGCTATCAATTTATTATATTCTAAGTTAAGTTCAGAAATGTAAATACAGTCTTTAATATATTCTCTGAAGTCTTCTATCAGATGTTTAGCATAATGTAGGTTCATTCAAATGAGATGGCAAAGCCATTAATAGGCTAAAGTATTTTAAAAATAATCCAAATAGTCACTCTCAAGTATCCATGCAAATGAGACAAAAGATTGGCATAGTAATTAAATATTTATTAAAAAATCTGCTCTACTTTTCATGATGCACAGATGTATTCTTAACATTAAATCATGACACAGGAGGGAAATCAGGTGTCCAAGCATGGCAGATTTCTCAATGCCAAGCAACTCTGTGTCTCAGAAGATGTTCTAATGAACTTGTCCTGAGCCAAATGGAATCACCGGGATGGCTGGGAGGACAAGCACACTGGTGAGGGCAGGGAGTCTCTCACCCTTCTGGCTGAGTTAGTTCTAGAACTCATACTTGAACTATAATTATTTGAAAGTTGAGGAAGAAGTCATGACATCCAGACATCATATTTCTTACAAAATCCTCTTTGGTGCCAGAGGCATATAGAAATTTCTTGCTCCAAGACAGATTGATGCTCATAATCATGACGACTTGTGACACTCACTTGACCTCCTCGAGCTACAAATAATCAGAATATTTGAAATTAATTAATTTCTTTGGAAAGCTTTAGAGTAGTGGAAGTGTGTGTGTGTGTGCGCGCGCGCCCATTGCTGCTACTCCATACATCTAATTTATTTTTAAGTCATAAGATAGCTTAACTTCTAATGTTAATAATATTTACCTTAAACAGCTATTATTGCAGTTATCTAAAGTGATCCCTTTATCTGCGAGGAAAATGACTGCAGACAAACAGGCTATGGTTCTATGTCTTAGAAGTGGCTTGTTCTTTACAAGAACACATTTTTTTGAGAGCTGGCAATCTCCTGCTAAGGTCAAATGGCTTTTAAAGTCAAGTGGTGAAATTAAATGGCTGTCAAATATTTGGAATGCAAGTTAATACCTAGAAATTTGCAAATGAAAATATTCTAGAAGAAATCGGCTGAAATCAAGATGTTTCATTGAACTCAGCTGTAAAAGAGGAGGCAAGGCAAAGGGCAAAGCACTGGAAGGAATATGCTGCTGGGGCCAAAGAGCAGGTTTATTTATAAGGCGTTTGTAGAATATGACAGTTTACTCAACTGTGATAGATTATTTATCATTTGTCATTTTCAATGTATGATAAATGCAAAGTATTTTCTAAGAGACTGTGGAATGTCCCAGAATCTCTAGCCACTCCATCAAATACTAAGAGTTCCGGCTACACTGAAAATATCCACCAAATATCTTCTTCTATACCTTTGCACACAGTAGCCCTGGGCTTGTTGTCCCATTTCCTCTTTTTTTTTCAGCCTACAAAAGGTCTTCTCAGCCAGCAACAGTAAACGCAGCATCACCACTGTTTGGATCCTACCTTGACTTCTCCAGGCAAAGTGAATTCACTTTTCCATTAGTTAGATTCCATTATCTTATAATTATTTAATTACAGGTATTAAATTCATTTTTATCATACTTCATAATTATTCAAAACCCCAAAGCTCAATGTCAAACCATGTATCCTATGACTACAGAAAGCATTTGTGTTCTTTCTTACATCCTCAAAATGTTCACAATGTATTTGTATGTACTGTTCTCGAATCCCATTTGTTGAATCATTGCTGTGCTGTGTCTCTTCATCAATCCATTTCTCTGTCTGTGTCCCCCACGTTCCCACTCTTCTCTCTCCTTTCCTAGCTTTCCATCCACAACTTCACCAATGCCACCACTGGATGTGACTCTTAGTTCACAAACTCACATTAAGATGTCCACTTGGAGATCTTGCCATTTGCAATGACGTGGATGGAACTGGAGGGTGTTATGCTGAGCGAAATAAGTCAATCAGAGAAAGACATGTATCATATGACCTCACTGATATGAGGAATTCTTAATCTCAGGAAACAAACTGAGGTTTGCTGGAGTGGGGTTTGGGGTGGGAGGGATGTGGCGGCTGGGTGATAGACATTGGGGAGGGTGTGTGCTATGGTGAGCGCTGTGAATTGTGTGAGACTGTTGAATCACAGACCTGTACCTCTGAAACAAATAATACATTATATGTTAAGAAAAAAAAAAGAAGAGGATAGCAGGAGGGGAAGAATGAAGGGGGGGAAATCAGAGGGGGAGATGAACCATGAGAGACGATGGACTCTGAAAAACAAACTGAGGGTTCTAGAGGGGAGGGGGGTGGGGGGATGGGTTAGCCTGGTGATGGGTATTAAAGAGGGCACGTTATGGGGCGCCTGGGTGGCTCAGTCGTTATGCATCTGCCTTTGGCTTAGGTCATGATCCCAGGGTCCTGGGATCGAGCCCCGCATCGGGCTCTCTGTTCAGCGGGGAGCCTGCTTCTCCCTCTCCCACTCTGCCTGCTTGTGTTCCCTCTCTCACAGTCTCTCTCTGTCAAATAAATAAATAAAATCTTTAAAAAAAAAAAAAGAGGGCACGTTCTGCATGGAGCACTGGGTGTTATGCACAAACAATGAATCATGGAACACTACATCAAAAACTAATGATGTAATGTATGTTGATTAACATCACAATAAAAAATTTTAAAAAATTAAAAAAAAAAACATGTCCACTTGGAAGATTTTTTTAGAACTCAGTTAGAGGGGCACCTGGGTGACTCAGTGGCTTAAGCATCTGCCTTCGTCTGCCTTCCACTCAGGTCATGGTCCCAGGGTCCTGGGATTGAGCCCTGCATCGGGCTCCCTGCTCAGCGAGGAGTCTGCTTCTCCCTCCCCCTTTGCTGCTCCCCCTCCTTGCGCTCTCTCTCTGTCAAATAAATAAATAAAATCCTTAAAATCAATCAATCAATCAATCTCAGGTACAAAATTCTGTACAAAATCTAGCTTACTGTTTAAGGTTTCCAATAAGACAGTTTAAAAAAAGGCAATAAACCTATTTTTAAGAGGCTATAATCTAAACTACAAATTCAGATAAATATTTTACCATATATATTCCAAGGAAAGAAAGGTGGGTGAATCTAAAGGTGCCACTGAATTGCTGAACTTCCACTCTCTTCCTCCAAAATATCCTGAATGTCATCGGTCAATCAGTGCCTGAGACCTTCAGCCCACCTTGGACAAGCAGGGATGTCCATGCCAATGTGCATGTTAAATTTCCATAAAACTTGACTTCTTTCTTTTTTATCTTAATGTAAAATGAATATAAACAAAAGTTTTATTTTGTTATATCATCACATTAGAAACCATTAGTTAAAAATGTTCTCTTTTAGTATCTGCATTATGCTCTATAAAGAATATGATAGGGCTATGTTGAAAAACACACTTATACTGAAGTATAAGAAAATAGAATGGAAGAGAATTCAGAGCAAACACAATTTTCCCCAGTGTTTAGTTTTTACTCTCTTGTGGCTATTTTTTAAAACAGCTTTATTTGAGATATAATTATATGATTTACTAATTTAAAGTGTACAATTTGATGGTTTTTAGTATATTTATAGAATTGTTCAACCATCATCACAATCGATTTTAGAACATTATCATCATCCTACAGAGAAACCCTGTACCCATTAATAGCCATTCCCCATTTCCCCCCAACTTCTCCTCTCCCCTGTTCCAACCCTAGGCAGCCAAAAATCTACATTCCATATGACATTCCATATAAATGGAATCTTAAATATGTGGTCTTACATGAGTTTCTTTTAGTTAACATGTTTTCAAGGTTCATCCATATTGTAATATGTATCTGTACTTCATTCCTTTTTAGCCTAATAATATTCCATTGTATGGATACACCATTTATGCAGCAGTTAATGGATATTTGGGTCCTTTACACATTTTAGCTATTATGACTAATGCTGCTATGAACATTCATGTACCAGTATTTGTATGGGCATATATTTTCATTTCTCTTGGGTATATACCTAGGAATGGAATTACTAGGTTATATGGTAACATATGTTTAACCTTTGGAGGAACGGTTAGACTGTACCATTTACTTTTTTCTACATTTTTTCCCACCAGCAATGTTTACATGTTCCAATTTCTTCACATACTCACCAACATTTGTTATTATTTTCTTCTTTTATTATAGTCATCTTGGCGGGTGTGAAGAGATATCGCACCCTGGTTTTGATTTGTATTTCCTAATGGCTAATGGTGTTGAGCATCTCTTCATGTGCCAGTTGCTTATTAGTGTATCTTCTTTGTAGAAATGCCTATTCAGATTCTTTGCCCTTTTTAAATTGGAATGCTTGTGTTCTGATTATTAAGTTGTAGGAGTTCTTTATGTGTTACAGATACCAGTCCTTTATCAGATATATGATTTGCAAAATTTCTGCTATTCTGTGGGTTTTCATTCACTTCCTTGATAGTGTCATTTGAATATGAAGCAAGTAAATTTTTACTTTTGCTGATATCCAACATCAATTTTTTTCTTTTGTTGCTTGTACTTTTGGTGTCGTATTTAAGAAACCATTGTCTAATCCAAGGTCACAAAAATCTATACCTAGGTTTTCTTCTAAGAGTTTTATAGTTTTAGGTCCAATAGTTTGGTCTTTGATCCATTTTGAGTTAGTTTTTGTATACAGGGTGAGTTCTATTTGTTTTAAAATATGTAGTATAATTAAAAATATATTTGGTCTTTGTCCCTGGTTCCTGGAACATATCTCCTAAGTCTTAAAATCTCCTGAGTGATAGGAGTGCCTTTTGTATGCTTATAATATGACTAGTAACTGAGGTCCCCTGAGTAACTTTAGAATCAGGACTGGTCTCCAGAAGGACCAAGGCATGATTAGAGAGTTGTAATTTTCAGCCCCGCCTCACAACCTCCAGGAAGGGGAGAGGGGTTGGAGATTCAATTCAATCACTAATGGTCAATGATCAATTCAATCATCCTGTGTTATGAAACCTCCATAAAAACCTCTAAGTGATGGTGTTTAGAGAGCTCCTGGGTTGGTGACATATTGACATTTTTTGAAGGTCATGTGCATGAGAGGACATAGAAGCTCCATGCACCCACACACTCCCCCATACATTGCCTTATGCATCTCTTCCATTCGTTGTCCTTGAGTTGTATCCTTTATAATAAACCAGTAAACATAAGTATATTGTTTTGAATTCTAGCAAATTATTGGACTTAAGGATGAGGCTGTGGGAACCGTCAAATTCATAGCTGATTGGTGAGAGGTACAAGTGGCCCGTGGAACTTCTGACTCTGGTGTATGAAGTGCAGGTAGTCTTGTGGGACTAAGGCCTTAGCTAGTGCGGACTGCACTAATTCCAGATACTAAGTTTCAGAATTCAGTTGAATTGTTGGACCCTCAGCTAATGTCAGAGAATCAAAGAATCACAGAACTGCAGTGTTGTTTCCTTTTTAATTCTTTTTTCCTTTTTTGAGAGAGTGAGTGGGGGAGGGGCAGAGAGTGACAGAAAGAGAATCCTAAGCAGGCTCCATGCCTGGTGTGGAGTCCAAGGCAGGGCATGATCCCAGGACCCAGAGATCATGACCTGAACCAAAATCAAGAGTCAGATGCTTAACCACCTGAGCCATCCAGGTGCCCCTGCAATGTTGTTTTGACTGTTACTAGAAATTTCCTTCCCTCCTTCTCTCTCTCTCTCACTCTCCCTCCCTCTCTCTCTCTCACAAAAGTAAATTAAGTACCATAATAAAAACTATAATGCTTAACAAAATCCATTTGCTCTCCTCTACTTCCTAGCCCCAGTGAAATTAAGGGGCAATGGATCAGTGAGCAGTTCAGGCAATGAAAAGCCCATCTACAGTTTCCCAGTCTCTCTCCCCTGCTGCTGAGACTTCAGAAGATCTTTCCTGAGATGTCATACTGGCCATCAGCCCAGTCCCTGAGTGATTATGTGCATAGAGGCCTTTGCTGACCTATGTTAGATATATAGTATGAACAATAACTACACTTCTACTGTGTTAAACCATAGTTTGTGTTTAGTTTAGTTTTATTTGTTTTGGCTGTCACAGAATATTGTAGCCTATCCTAACATAGGTCATTCTACTAATAATTTTCCATTAGCTTTCAACTATCAAGAGATAGAACAGCTTTCATGGAGTAATTTGCTGAAACTGCTTGCCTCTGCTTATTTAACAGAATGACCTTAAGAGTATGGTAATTTTTAAGTTACAAAATTTCTTACATAAGTAACATAAGTTTTCTTCCTGGTATTCCTGAGTTAAGCAGAGTTGTATTCATATGTACACTTTACTGATAAGGAAACTTGGGCTTAAAATGGTTAAGGAAATTAACCACTTAACAATGCATGCCTAGCCAGCAGCAGATTTGCCCTACAAATCTCGGTCTATTTCCTCCTGGTCAATATACTTTTTGAAACCCTGGGGTTTTCAGGACTTCTAGGATCTCTCTTTCTAAAAAGTTTACTTATAATTTTCTGTTTCTGAATAAATTGATTTTCCATGTTGTTTGATCATTTAGCGTATTTCAAACAAATAATATAGTCAATCACACTATCGGTCCAATAGGTAATGATTAGGTTATCCTCAAGTGTTTTTCCAAGGTTATATGTGAAGTCAAAGAATCAAATGTGATCCTGGGCCACAGGTTGGTTATTATTCAAGACAGTTTTTTTTTTTATATATAGAAATTATGTAATTTCATTTCTTTCAGTGTCCTTGTCTGGTTTTGGTATCAAGCTAATGCTGGCCTTGTAAAATGAGTTTGAAAGTGTTCCCTTCTCTTCAATTTTTTGGAGGAGTTTGAGAAGGATTGGGTTAATTCTTTTTTAAATGTTCTATAGAATCACCAGTGAAGCCATCTGGTCCTGGACTTTCTTTTGTTAGGACATATTTCATGACTCATTCAATCTCCTTACTCATTATTTTTCTGTTCATATTTTCTATCTCTTCATGATTCAATCTTGGTAGCGTGTATGTTTTTAGGAATTTATCCATTCTTTTAAGTTATCCAATTTGTTGGCATATAATTGTTCACAGGAATTTCTTATACTCCTTTGCATTTCTGTGGTATGAGTTGTAAGGTCTTCTCTTTCACTGCTAATTTTATTTAGGTCTTTTTTCTTCTTAGTCTAGATAAAAAATTGTCAATTTTGTTGGTCTTTTCAAAACACCAACTCTTATTTTCGTTGACCTTGTGAATTGTTTTCTAGTCTGTATGTCAGTTATTTATTTATTTATTTATTTATTTATTTATAAAGATTTTATTTATGTATGTATTTGAGAGTGAGAGAGAGTGTTCATGAGCCCGGGGAGGGGCAGAGGGAGGGAAAGAGAGAGAATCCCAAGCAGACTCCATACCCCGCACAGCGCCTTACCCACAGCCTGATGTGGGGCTCTATCTCAGGACCCTGAGATCATGACCTTAGCTGAAATCAAAAGTGGGGTGCTTAACCGAATGAGCCACCCAAGCACCCCTGTGTATCATTTATTTTTGCTCTAATCTTCATTATTTCCTTTCTTCTGCTAGGTTGGGGTTTAGTTTGTTCATTTTCTAGTTCCTTGAGATGTAAGGTTAGATTGTTTACTTGAGATCTTTCCTTTATTTTAATGTAGGTATTTATGACTATAAACTTCCCTCTGAAGGTTAGAACTGCTTCTGCTGTATCTCATAAGTTTTGGTACACTGGTCCAAGAAATTAGAAGCATCCAAGTTGGAAAGGAAGAATTAAAATTTTCTCTATTTGCAGATGACATGATCTTATATATAGAAAACCCTAAAAACTCCACTAAAAGACTGTTAAAACTAATAAATTCAGTAAAGTAACAGAATATAAAATCATCATACAAAAATCAGTTGCATTTCAATACACTACCAATGAATTAAGAAAACAGTCCCATTTACAATAGCATCAAAAAAAATATAATACTTAGGAATAAATTTAACCAAGGAGGTGAAAGATCTCTACACTGAAAACTATAAAATATTGATGAAAGAAATTGGAGAAGACACAAATGGAAAGATATTTCATGTTCATGGATTGGAAGAATTAATATTATCAAAATGTCTATGCTATCCAAAGTAATTTACAGATTCAATGCAATCCTTTTCAAAATTCCAATGGCATTTTTCACAGACTAGAAAAAACAATCATAAAATTCATGTAGATCCACAAATGACCCCAGATATCTAAGGCAATCTTGAGCTAGCAGATCAAAGCTGGAGGCATCATACTTGCTTATTTCAAACTATACCACAAAGCTACAGTAATCAAAGCCACATGGTACACGCATAAAAACATACCAATGGAACAGAACAGAGAGCCCAGAAATAAACTTACACATATTCAGTCAACTAATCTTCAATAAGGGTCCGCAAATACAAAATGGGTAAAGAGTAGTTTCTTCAGTAAATAGTGTTGGAAAAACTGGATATCCACGTTAAGAAGAATGAAATTGAAACCTTATCTTACACTATACGCAAAAACCAATTCAAAATGGATTAAAGACTTAAGTATAAGACCTGAAACTAAAACTTCTGGAAGAAAAAACAGGAAAAATCTCCTTGATATTAGTCTTGGCAATGATTTTTTGGAAAGGATACCAAAAGCAAAGGCGACAAAAGCAAAAATAAACAAAAAATAATGTGGGACTACATTAAACTCAACTTCTGTGCAGCAAAGAAAACAATCAACAAAATGAAAAGACGCCCAACAGAATAGGATAAAATATTTGCAAACCACGTATCTGATAATGCATTATTATGCAAAATATATAAGAAACTGCTACAACTCAATAGCAAATGTAACCAGATTTTAAAAAATGGCAAAGAATCTGAATAGACATTTTCCAATGACATACTGATGTCCAAGAGGTATATGAAAAGATGCTCAATATCACTAATCATCAGGGAAATGAACATCAAAACCACAATGAGATCACCTCACAACTTTTAGAATGGCTATTTTTTTTTTTTAAAGATAGTAAGTATTGGCAAGGATTTGGAGAAGAGGGAACACTGGTACACTTTTGGTGGGAATGTAAATTAGGACAGTCATTATGGAAAACAATAAGGAGGTTCCTCAAAAATTAAAAACAGAATTACAACATGATCCAGCAATGCCACTTCTGAGTATCCAAAAGAATTAAAATCAGAATCTCAAAGGGATACCTGCACTTCCATGTTCACGGAAATATTATCCAGAATAGCCAAGACATAGGAGCTATGCCTATATTCATAGGCAGATGATTGGTAAAGAAAATGTGGTATAATTATGCTAAGTGAAATAAATCAGAGAAAGACAAATACCATATGATTTCACTTATATGTGGAATCTCAAAGACAAACAACAACAACAAAACACCAGAAAAAGATTCATAAATGCAGAGAAAAAACTGGTGTTTGCCAGAGGGGAAAGGGTTGGAAGAATGGGCAAAATAGGTAAAGGAGATAAGAGGTACAAACTCCCAGTTATAAAACAAATAAGTCACAGGGATGAAAAGTACAGCATAGGGAATACAGTCAATAATATTGTAATAATGTATGGTAACTACACTTATTGTGGTGAGCATTGCATAATGTAGAATTGTTGAAATCACTATGATATGCACCTCAAACTAATATAACATTGTATGTCAACTATTCTTTAGGGGCGCCTGGGTGGCTCAGTTGGTTAAGCGACTGCCTTCGGCTCAGGTCATGATCCTGGAGTCCCTGGATCGAGTCCCGCATCAGGCTCCCTGCTCGGCAGGGAGTCTGCTTCTCCCTCTGACCCTCCCCCCTCTCATGTGCTCTCTCTCTCATTCTCTCTGTCAAATAAATAAATAAAATCTTAAAAAAAAAAAACAAAAAAAAAAACCCCAAATACTATATAATGTCACTTACATGTGGAATCTAAAATAGTCAAACTCATAGAAGGGGAGAATAGAATGGTGGTTGCCAGGAGTTGAGGAGGGGAAAAAGAGGAGGTGACAGTCAAAACATAGTAAGTTTGTTACACAAGATAAATAAATTCTGGAGATTTATATAGTAATACAGCATTGTGCCTTTAACCAACAGTACTGTATTGTATATTTAAAATTTGCTAAGAGAGGAGATCTTTTGTTAAGTGTTCTTATTACACACAATAATAATAATAATAATAATAATAATAATAATAATAAAGAGGGTGGGAGAAAATTTTGGGAGATAATGGATATATTGTTTGTGGCCTTGATGGTGGTGATGGCTTCACAAGTGTATACTTATCTCCAAATCCATCAAGTTATATACCTTAAATATGGCAGGTTTTTGTATGTCCATCATACATCCATAAAGTGATTTTTAAAAAATAAATTATGCAAGGGTGCCTGGGTGGCTCAGTAGGTTAAGCGTCTGCTTTAGGCTCAGATCATGATCTCGGGGTCAGGCTCCCTGTTCAGCGGGGAGTCTGCTTCTCCCTCTCCCTCCTTTCCTCCCCCCTAGCTTATGCTCTCTCTCAAATAAACAAATACAATCTTTAAATAAATAAATAATGCAATTTAATAAATCTAGTAAATATTGCACTACACTGAAATTTTGCTACAGGGAACCTCATTTGGTATGGCTCATTATCATCTTCATGGAAAACTTCATGAGAGGTTCTTTATTACAGAGATTGCATAACACAAACATTAGGATGGGTTTGTGGGATCAAGTTATGTATAGTAAGGCATAGCACTATTCCACAAAGGTGTGGGTTCCTCTTACCCACCCATCCACTCAAATGGCGAAGAAACCAAATGCAATTAGTTTGAGGCAGCCCTTTCTAGGTTGACTATTCATTGTGTAAATTATAAAATATTGCGTCATCACCTACTATTTGAAGAATTAAGCTCCTTGTAAAATATTTAAAATATTAAAAATGTTATATCTAATTCTTAAAGACTTTCTCTTCTTTTCCAAAGAGATGAAGAAGGTTGACAAGAGGTACTTGATGTATTGCACCATTCTGAAATTTATTCAATATCAAGTTACCATGTGAAGACTGTTGAGTGCTACTATGGCAAAGGGTTTGCCAAGCAAGGAAGCCAACCGGGTTTGACAATTCTCTCATTTAATGGACTAAGCAAATGTATTCGTGAGCTTAGTCCCTGAAAACACAAATGTGACACATTGCATCCAAAAACTATATACAGTGAGATATTAATAGTTTGGGACTCACTAAATTAAATAATACCTTTCCACTGAATTGTTTCTCAAAATGTTTAATGTGCTAATGTGTGTTTTGAATCTCCCCTAAGAAGATAAAGCCTAAAACATCTCTAATGTTGTTTGGCAGTACAAACTTATCTTTGTGGAATATCCATGGTGGAACATGATTTGAGAAATGTACATGTATTGAATATAAGGACACCTTATTCCCAGCTCACTAATTCTGAAGACTGGCAAGTTATTTGATTTCTGGACTTCAGCTAATAATACTACTCCTGCCTGTTTCATGAAGAGGGTTAAGGAGATAACAATATCCAGATTGGACGGTTCATATCCATCATTATATGCTCATCACCAAGTATAGTGCTGATATATGGTAAATATTCAATAAATATTTATTGGACATTTCTGTAAAACAGCATGTTTATACACATAACACATAACCAGATAATTACAAAGTACTTGACAAATATAAAATAGTATCTCATAATATTAGAATGAGTCATCTTGACTCGAAAATAATTTCCAAAGTTTTTTATCTCTGCCATTATAATTTTGGGTGACTCATGATTTTTTTCCCACTTGTGTAAAGAGGCATATAATTAGTTACTCCTAATGACTATTATTAGTGTCAAATATTCCATTAGCAATAATCTTGGAAAGAGAACAGTAGTTGAATATGAAAAAGTATAGGAAAACTGTGATAGGAAGAAAATTATAATTCTGCTATTCGTATGGATCTTGTTTAGTTTTTTCATGGTTTCTGTTTAGCTCAGGAATAATTACAGAAAACAAGATGGAACATTTTTGTGGTGTAACAGGTTACTAACGGTGACATAAGTGTTTAAAGGTACTAAGAATGAATGTAGATAGTGACAGTAAGAAAGCTTATTGTCAAGAGTTACATTTAGGTCTGGATTTCTTCTAACATGGTTTTTCATCAAAACACTTTATGCTTTTACTTCCTTTGCTACTACTCCAGCTTACCTTCTTCCACTAGCTACTTATATTTATTTGCACCGTTAGGTTTCTCAAATGATATTTATTTCAATAACCTTGACTTGTTTCAATTAAAAAAATAAAAATTATGAAATATCAAACCTCTAAGACCCTATGTTTTGAACAAAATGTTTGAGCCAGCTAGAGGGTTTTCATAAAGATTCATCATTTCAACCTAAGGAAAACTGCCTTTCAAGTACTTTATATGATGTTCCTGAGAGCTTTTTGATTTTGACCAAATCATTGAATATATCTGTTACCAGTTGAGGAGCAGGTTTGTGAGGGCAGCATGCCTTTATTCCAGATATAAATCCCTGAGGAAATCAGTCATGTGTGCATTATGCCCACAAGGATGTAACTGATTGATAACTCGCAAGGAAATAGACAAAAAGTGTTTTTGAAAGTGAGAATAAAAATTAACATCTGATTTCAAAGATATTTATATTTCATTACTTCAAATAAATTATAATTCATGAGAATGGAAACTGAGGATTCCAGAAGAGGAAAAATAGTTATCACATTGTTTTTTCTGGTCCGAAGCCAAAGTATACTTGTGCAGCTGTGGAAAAAAAAAAAAAGAAAAAAGGGGGGGGCGTTCAAAGATTCTCAACAGGCATGCTTCAATAAGACATCCTACTGTTCTAGAAAATGCCTCAACGGAAAGGTCAATTTTTAAGAAATCATTCAAAGAATAAGCCAAACTTTAGAGAAATTTGTCTGGGATCCTAGGTAACCCTATTCTGCCCCTTCTGAGTTGATTTTGTTTCATGTCACAGACACACTAGACAAGTGGATGTGAAAGGGAAGGGCGATTCGGGCTTTCTGGGCTGATCCACCACAACCATTCTTTGCGATGCTTCCTCCATTGTCAACACTTCAAACAGAAACCATAATATGAATATCACCAGTGAGAGATTTGGAAAATGCACCACATCAATGACTTACTCTCCTGCCCCTCCAACACCTGCTAGCCTTCCCCCAAGAGAACATCAAACCTCATTATCAGGATACTGTAAGAGAAGTTGCCAGACAAATGAAGAGTCCCCTCCATGCCTCATTGTTACCTCATTCAATGGCATCCTGGCCTTTTGCAACAAAGCCTTTGATGATAAGTTTTGACTTCGCATTCCAACTCCAGAAAACATGTTAGGGAATTTTATTTTTTATTTTTTAAAAGGTTTTTAATTATTTAAAGTAATCTCTACACACAACATGGGGCTCAAACTCACAACCCTGAGATCAAGAGTCGCATGCTCTGCTGACTGAGCCAGCATGTTAGGGAATTTTAAATAGAAGTCATTTGCCCATAAGAGTTCAGTGCATTCATTTTCTTTGAATGTTCTTCTGTCTACAAGTGCAGAAGGTAAGAAACTGCAATTGTACACTGATTTTAAAACATGAAGAAAAGAGGAAAGAGAAATTTTCTTCGGATAACCATACTGTACTTCTAAAGGAAACACATATTCTGTTTAAGTCCCTGCTATTTCCACTGCATCATGCTTCCCCGTACCACAAGTATGAGTTTTCTCTACACTATTATCAATATTGGAAATGTGCCATCTACCTTGTTCTTTTGGTTCATTGAGCTAGGAGATTTATATATGCATTATTTAATATAGAATGATAAAGACTCCCCATTTTAATTTAGTGCCATGGCTCTCCTCAGGGTTGGCAGACATAGACATATCTGGAATCTACGTATCTACATATCTCTATTCTATATAGCTCTGCTCCCAGGCCCTTCCTTTCTCCTTTCATTCAGGAAAGAAAGCTGAGAAATTCCAAAAGTCCGTTCTGGAAAGACTTGAATGAGATGCCATATCATACTAGGACAACTTGAACAAATTTCAGTCATTCTCACTGGCTCTAGTCTCTATTTTTTTTTTTTTTTAATTCCGGTCCATCCAGCATAACACTGTCAGACAGATATTTCAAAAACTTCACTTTCGTTGCTTAATCCTTGATGAAGAACCTACACTGGACTCTAATTTCCTACCACAGCATGTTCACATACATCAGTCTGACTTCAGCTTTCTGCATAAATAATGTAGCCACAACATATGTCCCACTCTTCTAGAACAAACGGCAGTCTTTCTGAAAGAAAAACGTTCCTCACCTTCTCCCGTTATCAGTTATATTTATTCCCAGTTCTGTGATTTAGCTTTTGCTGCCACTCCCCAACCTAGATGCTTTTCTTTTTGTTCTTGAACTAAATAAAACTATTATTAATGACTCACCTCTTCTATGAAGACTTCTCTGAATATTCCTGGAAACCTGAGAGGGAACCCCTCTCTCTGTTACAATTTCACTTAAAGTGACACATGGTTGGTCACTTCATTTTTGACTAAGGTTGTCCTGACCATTCATTTTCTCTTTCTGTACTTATGGTAACCTATTCGTGGGACTATGTCTAGCGAATAATCATGTTGTTGTTGCTTTGGGTGTTTACCACTGGCTATCTAATTAGAAGGACCTCTGTACGTATTTTGTTTTAGCAAAGATATTACTTATTCAAGAAGAAAAGTAGAGAGAAAATCTCTCTTTACCTCTCTCTCTCTAGACACACTGCACAGATCTGGGTGAGGCAGACAAGAACTACTCATGTAGTTTCCCACTAGTTACTGACAAATTATCAAAACCCATTTCCTCCTGTAGATAACAAGAATAGCATCTAACTCCTGGTTCATGTGAGAAGTAAATAATATAATAAATGTGAGGACATTAGCACTATTCCTGGCATAGAGTCAGTACTCAATAAATGGTGTCATTTTTTTCTAATTTAGGAGAGAAAATCAGTCTAATGATTAAAAGAATAAACCACAAGAAACACAAACCTAGCTTCAAATTCTAGCACCATCATCTATTAATTTGCTAAGTTTTCTTAACTTCTGTGTTCCTTATTTTTTTTTTCTTTTGAACATTTGGGTAGTACTTTCCGCAAAACACTGGGAAGATTGAATGGGTAATAAAGATGTGACCAATATGTTGACAAGCATGATGTATGCGCACTGTGATCACCGAGTAAATTTCATGGGAGAGTGGGAGACAATATACCTTCTCTTGTCCCTGGAGGGAACACTAAGACAGCTTCTCCTGCTTTTCCTCCCATTAAAGGGGATTCGACCATTACTATAAATTGAAAACACAGGCTCAGTTCAGTCACCAGAATGTTTAGTCTGATATAAGAGTGAAAACTACAAATATGATTTAACATGCAACTTAACCCCTCAACTATCTGACACCTGTTTCAGGCTGGAACTTACAACAGTGCAAGGGCTCTGGTATGTCTCGCTTTGGGTTCACCATCTCTCCCAGTCCTCAGCTGCATTTTGGAATGCAAGTTGAAGAGAGTGAAAAGAAGTAACATCTGAGGTCTTTGTGTTTTCTGGTCTGGCAGCAATCAGTGGAAGGCCATGCAAATGTTTACAGCTGACCCTTATCCTCATGGTCCCTTTAGGGAGTTATTTAAATCTTCTCTTTGGCCAATCTCTCTCATGATTCTCTTGGTCTCAGCGGATACGTTTCTATTGCAGGGCCTTGGCTCCCACCTCAGCTACTACTTACCAACTGAACATCCTTCCCCTGGCATCTTCTCATGCCTCCAGAAGCCCCAAGACAGATCTTGGAAGACCTAAGATAATTCTATACCAGGGCTCTCTTCCAGATGGCCCGTGGCCACCTCTACAGCATCATTTCTTGTTCCAACAAACTAGATCACCTCCCTTGATCCTCTGTTTAGCCTCTCTCTTAGCTTACAGAAGTAGGAGTTGGATATAAGCCATAGTCCAGTGCAGCTTCCTCAGGCATGAGTCAGAGATCAGTCCTTCGTGTCCCCCTTGAGTCCTTATCTTCCCAACCACAAAAGGGGGGTGGACTCATAGCACTGGGATTGGCTACCAAATTTGCTGGGCCAGTACAAATGGATATTCAGCTCCTCTTGTTCACAAATTATTAAGAATTTCAAGATGATGCTAGCAAAGCATTAAACCACCCATCTGAGCATAAGGCTCTGTGTGACAGTGCACGTTTCATGTCCATGAAGTCAACCCTAGAAAACAGGTGGCAGAAATAGTCCTGTTAGTCCTTTGGTTCATATCCCAAATAATCCCACTCTGCTCAGATGTGCCTAAATGGTCCTAGCAGCACTGGGACTTTATTGATAATCCATTACCAAAGACCCCACTGCGGCACATTTGTGCATGGTTCAGAGCTGATTTCACGCTGAAACAAAAACCAGTCAATTCAGATCAGAACCAACTTCCCCCAAATTAACTGGCTACTTCCCTGATAAGGAAAGGGAGCTCATTAATATAATTTGTAATTTCTTTTTCCCAATTCCATTCAGTTGAAGAAAGCAAAGATGTGTGTGAAAAGCACATAAAGAACTACTACCTCTACTCGTAAGCTCTTTGTTTTAGCTTTGAAAAAAATAATAACGGAGCAACAAAACAAAAAGAGTCCTATAATCAGGAATATTGAGGATGAAAGCACAACGTGCTATCCATCAAAGTACCTAATGCATGTCATTATTTCCATTAAACTATTTTGTATTGGGAGAAAATAAGACATTTCTTGGAAGGGGGCGGTTTGTCTTTCTAACTCAATGGCACAGAATCTAGCATCCCTGAGGTAAGGTTCAGCAGGAGCTCATGGAGTCAGTGTTGAGATGCAGCCACTGCAGATATCATCCATCTCCCTGACACATGCAGGGCCTCATTGTGTGGCTGCCAGACACAGTCGGCTGAGATGAGAATGTCACAGAATACAGAAAAGGAATCCCATGCCGTTGGACTCGTTATTGCTCTTATCTATGAACAGCTCCATAAAGCAGCTCTAGGGAGCGTAATTCTGAGACAGAGAGACAGAGATTCTGTCCATGGCCATCATAATAAATGCAGGCAGTCAAGGAGTTAAGTGAGCAACGCCCAAGGAGTGCGGAAACTCTGGGTGTTAGCAGGGATGAGGGGAATGCATCTTTTTCAGAGCAATATTTTTTGGTGCAGACGCTGAGTCAGATCAGCTGCCTCTGGAGACTGATGATCCACCAGCCTCTCTCCTATTCTTCGAATTCTAAACCAAAATGACCAAGAGTGCCCGATAGGAAAGACATCAGTCAGTCGTCACTGAAAAGGTAATTAAAATGACAGTGTGTGTACAGAGGCGGGTGGAGTACAGAATGAGAAGCACCAGTTAGACTTCACGTCTGAGGCTTCCTCCTGGATTGAAAAACAAGAAAAATACAGCAAGTCATCTGGAACAGGGGGACCCAACGAGGACAAAGGGCTTTGCATAGATAAATATAGCAAAAAGGGATAGTGTATGGTTTTTTGAGGACCTATGACAAGGAAACAGTTTAGGCCAGTCTCAAATGAAGAGCATCTGGGGCTAGGTCAAACCTGTCCCTTAGCACACCTCACTGCCATATATGGAGGATTATATGCTTTACTGCTATGCTTTGGGATATACAATTTGACCTGTGACCTCTGAATCTGCACAATATTGATTCTTCTTAAAAGGATCTCATACTATATAAGAATCCACACCTCCCCCAACCCCCCCCCCCACCTGTTATTTTAAACAGGACTTCTTTCAGGAAAGAGGGCAATTAGTGCAAAATCTATCAGAAGGCATCTCAACCTGTCCTCCAGTCTCCAGCCAGGAGCTCCCTGGAAGGAAGCCATGTAACTCTCATTATTTGTTAGGCCATGGCCTATTTTTCCAGGCTGTTGTATAAGACAAATCCATTGCCTCATTCCTCATAGCCTCTCTACAAAGGAAAAAAGCAGACAGATCTTCCCAAACTCAGACAGAATATTGTGCACAGCCAAGTGGGCTGAAAAAGCACGCTGCCAAATTGGCTAGCACAGTCCCACAGATCGGTCTCTTTCCAGAGTTTCAGCAACAACAACAAAGATGCTGACCCCCAAGAAATGAAAGAGAGAACTCATATGCTTCTATTTGGACAGAATCAGGGCCCTAAAAAGCAAGCAAGAGATGTTGCCATCAAGCTTCCGTGCTCTTCAGAAGTATCACAGTGAGGTCTGGTAACCAATATTTAAAAACAACAACAACAAAAATGGAAACAGAAAAAATGTAAAGCCTGAACTGTGAGTTAGATAGGTAGATGAATACTGAAATGGCCTAAGTTGTCACCACATAGAGGACAAGGCATTTACATACACAGAAGCATCGTAGGTCAAGTTCTGCTGCTAAAGCATTATCATTACTCACAAGCACAATATGATCGTTATAATCCTAATAAATAATTAATAATAGCTACCCTTTATGAGTTGACCAAGTTTCAGGCACCATGATAAGCCCTTTGCATGGCTTATCTTATTCTTACCCAACCCTGAAATTATTCCAACCTTACAGCTGAGAATACTGAAGTTCAGAGAAGTTCAGATACTTGCTCCAGCTAATAATAGTGGTGGAGTCAGTACTTGAGCTCGGAACAGGCTGATGCAAATGTCTTCCACTGTAAACCAGTTCCCATACACTTCAGCTGCCCTGAAAATCATTAACTGTGGCTTTGATCTTCATTGGTTTTATCAGTACTTATGGTATGTAGAGTAATAAACTTCCATAACAGATGATATAATTTTTTTTTTCCCTCAGAGAGTTAAAAATCCCAAAGTGGATCTTCTATACATGAATTTAATTTGGGGGAGAAAATATCTTTGAGATTATCAACAATTAGGGAAGAACTGGAACATAAACTCAGCACTTCAGGTATTCCCTTGTCCTCCCCGGCAGTCAATCAACCTCCCTCCTTCCCTCTCTCTTTTTCTCCCCCCCCTTCCTCTCTCCCTCCCTCCCTCTCTTTCCCTCCCCTCTCCCTCTCTCTCTCTCTCTTTCTCTCCCTCCCCTTCTCTAATTCGTTTTTTTATCACAGCACTCCTATGCCCATGCTACACAATGTGAAGGCTGACTCCCATCTGCCCTCTTTTCTCATAGACCAATAGTGAGGCATTCAGACTGCAGGGACCACACCCCCAGTGGCGGCAGGGCCTCTGGTGGCAGTCAAGAGATTGGAAACTCTACAATCTCAAAACACTCCATCAAGCCATTCAGCCAGTGGCATTTCACATAATGCTACATGATTAAAGACCATGAAGGTTAAACATTCTAACCAGACACATATGTCTAGCAGTGGTCTTTTGAAAACCCCCATTCTGAGGAACCATCTGGACATTCCAGGTGATCTCCATGCCTACTGATGGGGGTCTACTCCATCATACATAATAGTTTGTGTAATCCAGCAGAGAGTGTATTTGATGGCCTCTTTTGTTTTAGCTTCTTTCAGAAGAGAGCCAAAGATTGGCCTCACTTTCATCAAAAGAGTATTGTTACACATAGATAAGAATGCCCTGGCTCTTAAGGAGTTTTAGAATTTAGTACTTGTTCTTGAGTAGTGTAAGGATTTAGATTCTGAGACTCTGAAGACTAAGGATAACTCAGAGAATGGATGCTGACAGGACACAGGGCTAAGTTTTAGCTGAACGCAAGGAATACCCTTCTAACAGCAAGACCAGTACAGGGTTTGAACAGATTCCCTGGCTCTCAGAGAGTGAAATATTGATAAAATCCAAGTCAGACAAGATCTTAGTAATTGTCTCTCCAGCACACTCTTTCTACAGATGAGGAAAAGGGCCAAAGGCTGGGGGCTTGAAGATGGGACCTCAGACTCCTGGACAGAGCATTCTCCTCAAAACGAAACTGGATATGTTCAAACAGAGACTTGATTAAACTTTGTTCAGAATGTTACAGTGATCATTCAATGTTTATAAAGGAGAAAAGGGCTCAAGGATTACTTTCAATTCTGATCGTCTATGATATCGTAGATAACTACCTAGGATAAATGATACAATGCTGGTAGGTGACAGTACACTAGGTAACTTAAGATTTCTCCAACATCCTAATGGTGTATATAGACAGAAGCATCATCTGTTATTTAAAAAAAAGGATACATATAACAAAAATCACTTAAATAGAACTCTATCATATATCTGAGTGTGTACATATGTGGATATGTATATGTATGTGTATATATATGTATAGACACAACTTTGTGTGTGTATGTATATACATATTACATATCCATTTATATATACATTTACATATACATACATATACATAACTTTGCTTTTCTATACAAAATTGTGAATACAGAAGCAAAATTCAATGGTATCCAGATTATTTTATTAAATTACCTAAATCAACATTGTGCTAATAAACAGAGTGCTACCTTAACTCTCTTTCAGGAAATAATGTAAAACATTTTTTTTTTACTACATAGTATAAAATCTTCCAAAGAATGTTTAATTTGAGTGGCAACAGAATTGTTAGACACAAAATGGATTTTCATAAATTGTCTCTGAAATGTAATGCCTTGCAGTGGGCCAGAGCATTCATCGATTTAATATTTGAGGTTTGGAAACTGAAAAACAAACTCTGGAGGCCAATACCATTTTATCATGCTCAATTTTGCTTAGTCATGAATATAAAGGTCAGTATGCAAAAAAGGAATCACTTAAGCAGATAAATGAAGATTGTCCAACAAACACTTTTGCTGAGATTCAGCTGAATTCAGCCAAGAGTTTTGAACTTCTATTCTCTGACATTAATGGCTAAGCAGTATTTCTCATTAAGCTTCTGAAGGATCATTTAAACATTTCAATAATGCTTTATTCCATTATATGTGGACAATTATATGCCATATTAGCAGGCCTGAATTTGAGGTTTCCTGAACAAAAACAAACAGGCCTTGTGGAAGTCCAGGGACTGATATTAATTTTGCAATAAAAGAAAGAAAAATTAAGAATCAAAACTTTAGAATCAAATATAATCTTGCCAGAGTTTTCAGTGTTTCATTTAAACATATATACATTATCTTCTACTATCCTTTCCTTGAAAAGTTATTTATATGACTATCTTTTATCCATATGTTTTGAATGGGCAGCAACATCTTGCCAATTTTAGAATCAAACTCATACTGACACTAGAACATTCATGAAACCTTATATGTTATGTTGTCTATTTTTACTTAAATTTATTTTCCTCCATTAGGCTATGTCCTCTAAATTTCACCTTCCCCCTTTTTTTTCACAAACTGAGCACAATACACTCTCCAAGATGTCACTGAATATTAAATTCTATATATTTTCAAAAATTTTAATTTCCCTAGCTCTAGTTAGATTTAATAATATTTTAAAAAGGAGCTACCATATCCCTGGCAAGATGCACTGGGTTGAGCATAGAGAGAAAGCCGAGAGTCATAGATTTGGGTCCTGAAATGCCTGATCTCAACTGCTTTGCTCCTTACTCCTGGGTCTTTCTTCGAAGCACTGTTGGTTGTCAAAATCACTAACATTTCCATTTATATTCTCACTTATCCTGCCAGCGTGGCCATGATGACCATTCTCTTTATCTTAACTCCCTTCCCTGCTTCCATTTCACTATGCGACGCTCAGATAACGAGTGGGTTACATCAAATTCAGAACGGAAAATCCCTATTATCGTCCTTTTTATTCTCCCCAGCTGAGAAATAGGATCCAGATCTAGATGTATTTGATATTTCAGAACCCATTCAAAACAATCTAAAGCTTCAGAATCTGTGTAGTCACTGAAGAAATGTATTCTGTGAGTGACAATTATAAAAACTATGGCAGCTCATTCTCTAGTTTTCTAATTTTAGGAGTGAAGGAGTTATCATTATTTACTGTCTGTAATGACACAATTTGTGCAAAATAACATGTTTTATGCATTTGACTATGCTTATTTATTCTATTATGGCTTTCTTTCTTTCGGTATGCTAGAGAGAGAAGTAAAGATCAAATCATTTGGAGGGTTTTTTCCCCTTATGTTTGATATCAGATGACACAGTATCTGAATAGAGCTGGATCCTGGTTTTTATTCAACTAGTGATCCAAAGGATGCTGATAACAGAAATTTCCCCAATTGGTTTCTTTGTTTTTAAAGTAAAAGGGTAATTTAAAATAAAACTTTCAGTTTTTGATATTTCAAATAATTACTATGTTATAGGATAGAACTCAAAATGATTAATTCAACTGAAATGTCTAAGCCTAACACTACTAGACCTTTCAAAAGTGGATGGCTTACACTGATACACTGATAATGATTTAATAATATGTATTATCTCCCTCCAAGTTGGTATACTTACATAAACAATGGTTCAAAAGCCATAAGCCAAATTGAAAGTGAACCAGTACAGAAAGTGCTGAATGCGTCTATTATGCATTATTTTAGCTAGGGTAATGAATATTGTATTATCTCTTAATGTCGAGGTAGTTTTGTACTATTGTGGTGTCTGTTATTCTTAGAGAATCCTTAATGTAATGAAATGGAGCTAAGCTTAAACATTGTTTTGCCGGTTAGGTCATAATTTTTCCTTTTTGCTTGCACTTTGGATTATATAAAACCCTGCAGAGGCAAGAAGACACTTTAAAGATACAATAGAAGCAATGCTAACTTTAAAGTGAATCTTTCCTAGGAGGAACACAAAGTGTTTTCACTCGTGATTTCTAACTACAGTACAGATGACTCAAAAATTGCCACATATTTCATTCATAGAAAAGGCACCATAAGTAAACATTTTATAGATGAGGAAATTTAGGGATCATAAGATTAAGTGACTTGCTTAGAACTAAATATTTATATATTTATACATATATATATAACTAATTATGTATATAACTAATAAATATAACCAAAAAATACACATATTTATACATATGTAAAAGGGGAGGGAACTAAACATTAATTATCTATTATGTTCTAGGAATTGAGTCAAATAGGTAAATGTTTTATAAATAAAACCTCATTGACCCTCCTCCATGTTTTTCCAAGCATTAAACCCTTATAAAATGCCAAGCCACAGTAACCAAATCAATTCTACCATAAAGATTGTTTCGCACTCATACCTCACATAGTGAGCTATATTCCCTACTAACCAGACAAAAGCATGGAAGCAGCATCTACTTTGACTTCCTTCCATGACTCACCAGGGAGCCTAAAGCCTTTCCGAGGTCACGGAGTTAGGAAGGAATTCCGCTTTCATCCTTTCCAGAGATCTAGCAACCCTTCCCTTTTCTCTCTATCTCTGCCCCTGGTTCTTTCTCCACTGTCTCCTTTTGTCACTGCCACACTTATCACAGCTGCTCAAATGATGCCCACTTCAGTTCATTATTTAACTCCCTTAACATCTCCCTGCAATGATCGTGTTCATTCAGGAGTTTCATCTTTGAGGATAGTGGATGATAGATAGATAGCCACCATCATCATAAAATTGCCAATTCATCACCTTGCTACACATGGTTGGACTCTTTTCCCAACTGGTTATTATGTGTGACCACTAGTGGTGGTCATTTCCTGACTTGATTTTCTACGTTTTCTGGAACTAGTTTGCTTCTTCACTTTTCCCAATATCATCCTTACACAGATATGGATAAATTTATATCTATGCTTTATAGGCAGATTCGAATAGAATTTATAAAAGACCACCTCTGTAGTTCAACATTACCACTTATTTTGAAATTAATAAAATATGTACACATCTCATTAGTCATTTTTTCCTTATATTACAACTACATTTTGTGTGCTTAATGTTGACCCAACTGTGGTTTGAATTTAATTATCAAATCAAAGCTTTAAAAATTTATTTCCTTTTGGCCCAAATCAAACTTTTGACATTCAACTTATCACCCTTAGAGCTCTACAATGTTTGGAAATCTACTTTAGATTGATCTCTTTTTCTGTTTTTAGTAGGTATCATTAAAAATATATATACACCTTTCAGGAGACTGTTAGGCAACAGACCAACATCTTGGTGCTAAATTGGTAGGTCGGTAATTCTAGAAGCAGTGTGCCTTACTTGATAACAGTTTTTAAAGTCATAAGCTGATGTTTCTCTATGTCCTTTGCTTTCTTTTTCCTAATGAGATTTAAAAATATATTCTCATCTTCTTCTTGATCTCAGTGATTTTTTTCTATCTCCCATGCTATATATTGTCACTCTAAGCCATGTGTTTCAATGACAGTGTTCCTCAAAGATCTAGAAACTTTAATTTTCTAGATCTAGAATCTTTAATAAGATTAGATTTTATTTAAGTAAACCATTAAGAAACTTCCATGGTTCATTAGTCATCCTCCTCCTCTTTCCCTGTTTCTAATCCCCCTCTAGCTTTGGGGAAAAGTAGTATGATAATAAGGATTATAATTAGATAAGGATACATGGGTAAAATATGCTATTACTGAATAATACTTACATATTATTTCTTTTTGACCAATGGCTAAAGGAGGATAGAGTAGTTCCTAGGTGAAAGACCAGATAAATCTGCTAGCTATCATTATTTCAGTAGGAACACACTCCCTGAAAAAAATACTCCCAGCCACTTCCTATTGCAAGGTAGTGTACTGAAAATAAAGGAACTTATTTTTATAAATCAAGTCCACTATTTCTTTTATATTTTGTTTCTCCTGTTGTTGCTGTTCTTATTAATATTATTTTATCACAGGGTGTTCCAGTATTGCGTTGCAATCCTTTAAAGGAGCTTGAACATAGAGACACAGATATTTAATACCTTCTGTTTTTACTAATCTTATAACTGAAGTTGAAGTGCAACAAGTTTAGTTTAAGAATAATCAAGAAGAAACATATCAGACAATTGGAAATACTCACCCCCTGAAGATTATGTAGAACAATGTTTTATATATTCTATAAAAAGTTTATAATATTACTTGCAATTTTAAGTACCAATATACAAAAGATCCAGGCACAATTGAGCTCTAACTTATTCAAATTACAATGTTATAGTTACATTACATTTTGTTGGCCCTTTCATATCACTCCAAATAAATCCACATTTAACAAGGTCTCAGTTTGATGTTTTTTTTTTTTCAAATAATGTAAATCCAGGAAATTCAGAAAGTTGCACTTAGCTTAGTTTGATTACAAACATCTGTCATTGGCATGCACTAGGCACTGCTTACCTGTGTCTCCAATTTAGCACTCGGTGGTAGCTGTAAATTGCTCCACTAAACAATCAGATAAAACTCAATCGTCTTGAAACATTTTTTCAGGTTTTGGTTTTAAATTTTAGTATAAGTTAGCCAACTGTATCTTTTTTTAATAACTTGGCAATTTAAGCTTAGCAAAAGTTCTGTTTGGGGATATGTCACTTTAAGGACACTCCCATTCTGATGTTAGCTATTAAATTTTTACTAAGGTGTTGTCAGTTCCAGTTCAGTATAATAAGGTTTATATAACTTAAACTCCTAGTTAAGTAATGTAAAACACGTTCAGAATTTGTTTTACTCTAGTAATATAATATTCACGGTCACCCTGAAGAAAATGTGTTCTTTGATCCCCATTATAGAGGTAAAGAGAGGCTTAGAGAAATTAAGTAACAGGCCCCAAGGCAATGCCAGCTGCTGTGGGCTTACCCAGGATTTGATTTCAAGCCATTCTGACTCCAAAGACATAAATCCAAGTTAAATGCAACTGATGTCTTTGCTTTCTTCTACGCCTCTCTGCCTTTGAGAGAACTGGTCAACCATGCAAGACCTCTCTCATGTACTATCATCTATAGAGATTTTTCTCTTCTAAAATATATCAAGACCTTAGATTATTTTATGGGTTTTTTTAACTGAAATATTGTTGACATACCATGTTAAGTTAGTTTCAGGTGTACAACATAGTGAATCAACAATTCAATACATTATACAGTGTTCACCATGATAAGTATGGTTATCATATCTATACAAGGTTATTATAATACAATTAACTACACTCCCTATGCTGTACTTTTCATCCCCATAAGTTATTTATTTTATAACTAGAAGTTGCTCTTATAGTTTCAAAGTCTAGGCTTTGTACATAGTAGGAACATGGTAAGTTTTGCTATTTGATCAAAATGCCTTCTAAAGCAAGCAACTAATACTTATTTTTCTTAGCAGACACAAAGTGAGTTAAATGCTATCTAACCACTGTAAATGAATTTCAGTAGCACAATAATTCCAGGCCTGTTTTTTTCAAAATTTCTTTAGCAAAAAACCCAGCCAAATTAGAATTAAATATGGGGTGCTTTTTTTCTTTCTCCTAGTGCATGATTGTGTCCCTGATTTCTGAAAGAAGGTGAGATATTACCAGAAAGCTAAGAGAAGAAGGAAGTCATCTACCTATTGAAGATGAAATGTATCTCACTCATTTAAAAGTTTACTAGGAGGTTTTGTTTTGTTTTTTTCATATAAATTAGATGGGTGACTATTTTTGCTTTAGGTGCTATCCTGGTGCTTTCCAGATACTTTTGTTAGAAGGAAGGCAAGTATTTACAGTTATGGAGTGCCTAGACCTATCTTTTATGAGAGACATTGGAGGGAAAGCCTGCTAGCACTTGCTGTTGGTTGGGAATCACCACAGACCTTTCAGTTGTGGTTTCTAACTGTGGATACCTTAGCAGAATGCCAACTATTTGGTTCCTGGAAAATGTACTATGAATTTTAATGTTTTCATTTTACCATTGACATATATATTGGAAATTTATTATTTGTGAACCACAAGAAAGAATTGCATTTTATAACTGTCCAGATAAATAAAATTAAAACGTAAACCTCATACAAAAAAAGTGAGACTCTTTCTTAGCCAAAGAATTCTTTCAGCAGTTAGCCTTAGAACAGGATAATGTTTAACCCATAATCATGCTTTGAAAGTTGCCAACTGTCCTGGCCCTTTGATCATTCCAAAGAGAAATACTTTCTTGTCTGTTTGAAAGAGAACAAGATACTGTGTACTTTGGTTACAGGCCCTATGCTTGGTCACTAGATTTATAAATGAAGTTGTTTAAAATGCAAAGAAATGACTTAAAAAAAAAGCTGTTAGGAATCCAGGAAATAGTGGAAAATAACTGAAGAGATTTAAAAAAATAAAAAGAATACCTCATGGATGAGTACTATAAGATAAAAACTTACAATATACTTGTGAGTCAAAAAAATTAGTTTGGCTTCAGAAATATTAAATGTTAGGTTCTTTTATGACAGTGAGAAATTGTCCACAATTATTCAGGGGATAATTTTGATGATTTTGTGAAAAAAAAAAAAACAAAGAAAAAAACCAAAAAACTAAACTTATGAGGGACAATTAGGAAAGAAAGTTTTATAAATACTTGTATTTCCAGAAATATTGAAGTGAACCGTCTGTTTGGATGAGCATCAGAGAATTCTTAAGGGCACCAGAGCATCTTGTCAGTGGAGTACAATACACAGACTTAGATACTGCAAAGAATTTAGTTGATTGAAATCTCACTTCCTGAATAAAACTCCATGAAAAATTTTGACTTAACTCGTTACTAACTTTTTTTTTTTAAAGATTTTATTTATTTGAGAGAGAGAGAATGAGAGACAGAGAGCATGAGAGGGAGGAGGGTTAGAGGGAGAAGCAGACTCCCCACCAAGCAGGGAGCCCAATGCGGGACTCGATCCCGGGACTCCAGGATCATGACCTGAGCTGAAGGCAGTCGCTTAACCAACTGAGCCACCCAGGCACCCATTAACTCGTTACTAACTTTTAACACTTTGGTATCTTTCAAGTAGAACTTAGTTCTTCACTGGAAAAGTATTAAAAACATTCAAGTGTTAGGATAATTTTTCCTCAAAGATTAAAAAAAAACATATTTGTAAGATGAAATCGGTTAAACTTTCGAAGTTGAGACAAATACAAGCCCACATTAGGGCTTAAAGTAGTAGCATAAAGCAGTCTGTAAGTTACCTGCTAGACATTTTTGTCTCTCTAGCTTTTATTTCATTTCCTCCATCTTTCTCTGACCCTCATCTGGATGGACATTTTTACAAGGTGGTCACTCAGATGTGTATTTAAAATACAGCTATATTGAATTTGGAAACAAAGAGGAAAACCTGTAGGCAAACCTATAGGCAAAAGATGTAGTTAACCAAACTTGCCAACAATGCACCCCAGAATAAGGGTTTGAGAGAGATTTTTCCAGAGGGGAAAAAATGGGAGAGTTAAATGATTATATTCTTGTATTATCTTAGTGGGTTCTACTACACATGTTTAATAAATTTAGGTGAATTTTGACCTACTGTTATTACACAATAATTAAAGGTTTCAGGATAGTTCTGAGAAAAGCCTCTTTTCTGTTAGGTTCCTGTTAGCTATTGCTACTTAACAAATAACTCTGAAACTTTGCAGCTGAAAACAACATTTTATAATATCTCACAATTTGTGAGCCAAGCATTTAGTCAATGCTCAACCAAGTGATTCTTCTGTTACCTATGGTGTTTGGTGTTGACAAAGGTCACCAGTGCTATTCAGCTGGCTGATGGGCTTGTCTGGAGGGTACAGGACAAGTTCCCTCACATGTCCAGTGCCATAAACTGCATGTGTGTGTCCCTTCAAAATTCATATGTTGAAATCCTAACCCTCAATATTATGGTATTTGGAGGTGAGGTATTTGGAAGGTAGTTAGGTTATGAGGATGAGACCCTCATGAATGAGATCAGCACTCTCCTAAAAGAGACCCCAGAGAGCTCCCTTGCCCCTTCTTCCATATGAGGACACAGGGAGAAAATGGCCATCTATGAACCAGGAAATGGATCTTGGCCAGACACTGAATCTGCTTGGAACTTGATCTTGGAATTTTCAGCCTCCAGAACTGTGAGAAAAAAATTTCCGTTGTTTCTAAGCCACTTTCTCTATGGTATTCTGTCACAGCAGCCTAAACAGTCCAAGATATCTGGTGTCTTGATTGGGATGACTGGAATATTGGTTCAGCTGGAAGTACACCACCTAAGCATAGCCTCTCCATAATAGTGGTCTCAGGGGAGTCAGATTTCCTCCATGGTAGCTCAGGGTTTGGAAAGAGAATGTTCTAAGAGACAAAAGCTAGAAGCTTCCAATTTCTTAAGTCTCCCCTAAACTGGCACACCATCATTTCTACCATACTGAATTTGTCAAAGATTCAAGGGGAGAGGACACAGGTACTACTTCTTAGTAGGAAATATTTCAAAAATTTGTGATTTTTATTTTGCCATGCTTGTGGTTACTAAAATCAAATAAATGTGCCTATTCAAAATCTATATATTCTTAGCAAAGCTAAGCTCCTTCCCTCCCTTCTTTCTATCCTTCCTTCTTTTTTTCCTCCATCCCTCCCTTCCTTCTTTCCTTCTTTTATTCTAAAAAGGAAGAAGCTTTGAGAAACCATGGAGAATGACGGATGGAGACTGAAATGATCATGCTTTCAGTCTGAAAAGAATCTTACAGTGTAAAGAGCAGATTTCAGGACAGAGGGAAGGAAATGTAGATTCAAGGAGGTTGCAGTAGACATGGAGACAGTTTAAGAAGAAAAATCAACAAAATTGGTGATAGATTAAATATGGAGAACAAATGAGAGGAATTGAAATTGAAGTGCTTGCTGTTCACCAATATCCATTATCTCTTGCTTAATAACACATCTTTTAACTGAAAAACACTTAAATGTACCAGGCAAAATTCTAAATACTGTACAAATATCTTTCTCTGAAGTAGATGAGATCATTCACCTTTCCCAAAGGAGGAATCTGATACACAGAGAACTCATGAAAGATCACACAGTTGGTGAGTGGGATTTAAACCCAGTCAGTCTGCCCTGAGAATCTACAGTTTTAATTCCAAACCTTGCTAGCCCGTTCCAATTGTAGTTAGGCTCATGGCCAATCAGCTAGAGATTACGTTTCTCAGATTATAACTCCCTCGCAGTTTGATGTATTCTTGTGACTAAGCCCTGGCCAGTGGCATGTGAGCAGTAGTAACACAGGCTACTGTTTGGTCCTGTGTTTTATTTCCCTGCCTTTCTCTCCTTCCATTGAGAGATGGTCAGGACTGGAAAAACTGCCTTGAACCCAGAAATGGAAGTCATATACAGATAGCAAGTCTGCCCCACAACCCAGAACCACTTATTTAGAAACCATGTGAAAGAGAAATGTGTTCTTATGTTACCTAACCTAAGCTAAATTAGTTACTATTTATTGTAGCAAATTAACCTGTCTCCTACTTAATGTAAAAACTGTCATAGATAACTTCCCACTTTCTGGAGTGCAGAAATGGAGGCATGATAAGACTATCCACTAAGGGAGGAAACAAGCAGGTTTGGAAAAGGAAAAAATCACATTATAATCATATTCATTATAAACATGTTAAATTTGAGATAACTTTAAAGCATTCAAGTAGAGATGTTGAGTAGGTAGCTATATACATGGATCCAGAGCTTTGAAAAAAATAGAGCTGAAAATAAACATCGATACAACTCTGAAACCAACTGCACAACCATGAAAAAAAATATATATATATATATATATGTTCTTCTGAAATAGACCATAATAATCTTGTGCTATAAAAGAGGCTTTTTCCTTCCATTTTACTAACTTCCAAAATTTATGTTGGAAAATATACTTTTAAATGTGAATGTTGGGAATAGATGATCCATTGAATCTTGTATTTGTGAAACAACACATGTCTATAGCCTCTGGAAAGTTAGCTTAATAATCTTGTACCAGAAAAATTACCTGGTTCAGGGAGGTTGAGGTTATTGGAAATTCTATTTGTTGTCTACTGCTACATAAAGAATTACTCCTAAACCAGCACCTTAAAACAACAAAACACTTATTACGTTACAGCTTCTGTAGGTCAGGAATCTGGGCACAACTTAACTGTGTGCCTCTGGCTCAAGGTCTCTGGTGAGGTTGCTGTCAAGCTGGAGGTCAAGGCTGCACCTCAGAACTCAACTGGGACTCAAAACATCTGCTTCGAAGCTTGCTCTAGCAGTTCTCAGAAAGCTTCGAGACCTTGCAGTTTGCTGAATAGAGGGCCTCATTTCTTTACCAGACTACCAAGGCCTCCGCACAGGACTGCTGACAGCATGGCAGCTTGTCTCCCCCAAAACTGCAAGCAGTGAAAGAGAGAGAGAGAGAGAGAGAGAGAAAAACTGCAGATGGAAGGCACGGTCTTTTCAAAACCTAATCTTGGAAGTGCTATCCTGTCATCTCTAAAACAGTCAAACTCATGGAAGCAGACTGGAATGGGGGTGACTAAGGGGCTGCGGAAGGGGGAGGAATGTGGAGATGTTAATCGAGGGGTTAAAAGTTTGTTACGCGAGATGAGTAAGTTCTGGAGATCAAATGTATAACAATATGACTACAGTTAAATAGTGCATTACATTCGTAAAATTTGCTGAGAGGGTAGATCTTGGGTGCTCTCACCACATACACACACCAAAAGTAACTATGTGAGATGGTGGATACGTTAATTAGCTTGATTGTGGTGATTATTTCACCATATGCATATCAAAACATAAAGTTATACACCTTAAATATATACAATTTTTATATGTCAAAAAAAAAAGTGAATTAATTAGCCCAACCCACTCAGGGAAGGGGATTACTCAGGGATGGGGACAACAGAGGGCTGAGAACTAGGAGGCAGAGATTACTGGGGCCATTTTAGAGGCTGTCTAGCACAGTACCCAAGAGTGATCCTAATGACATTAATGTAGATTTTGTGAGGGTACTTAAATTTTCTCATTTCAGAGTTTTTTGAACTTACATTAAATTAACATTAAATTTAAAAATTCAAAATTTATACACACACATACACACATACACATTATGGAAAGTACTCTATGGAATACAGAGATAAATATGTTATGAGCCTGAACTCTTAACAGTTTCTAATATAACATGGGTGTTATTTACACCTCAGTTGGAAACTTATATTACTTTTGGAGTTCTGCTAAATAGGTATGTATACATATATTCTTCATATGGCAAAATGGGGTATGAGGAAATACTGTATTCTTTCTTACATGGAAATACATTTTAAAAAGCCTCTGTATTTAACATTGTAAATGTCCTAGAAATAATAAATATTAATAGTAATATCATGTTTAAAAATTGATATTCTTAGCTTTCATCAACAAAATATTTTTATTCTTAAGAAACGGAAATTGAAAATTTTCTAAAAATATGTAAAGGTGAAGAACATAAAATACTTTTACATTTCATATTTATTATAATCAAATACAAGATGAGGGGAGTGATGATAAACCTCTGCAAAGCTTCTTAAAAAATTCATTGCAGATATATCATTTGTTAAGTATTAAGATTAATAAAAAGCAATTAAATTAAGATAATTAACACCAAATACAGTGTTCATGCTCAGTAGGGTTACTTTATATGGGATTTTAATTGAAAATTGACAACTTGTTACCCAGCATACTAACCAAGGGCTTTTATTTCATCTTGAGAAGATTATATATCAGTATAAGTCCAGAGATTAGAAAAGTCTTTGTAATTACACAAATTGTCTCTCATATCATATCAATTTAAATGTTACATAAAGATAGAAGAAGAAAACTAAAAAAGTTAAAACAAACAATCATTGAACTGCTGGGAAAAAGTCCATATGAAGGGCATGTTGTGTCCTCTACTAAGAAAATATCAGTTTCAATTCTCTATTAATCAGCTAATTTCCATAGTGTGAATCCATGTAAACTATTGAACTAGATGAAAAGAAACAGATAAGTTCAAATGTTGCAAGTAAATGATTATGCTAATTCTCAGATTCAGATACGATTATAACACATTAGTTATACCATTGTTTGGTTTATTCTGCATTTCAAATTAAATTTCTACAGTGAGGTAAATGCATTTCTCATAACACATAGGAGTTATCCTTATGTCAGCACTACTGTTGACTAAATCTGTGGTCTATCAATGATTATATTTAAAAATATATTTAAACAAAAATCAATGAGGAAGTAGTTGGGTAGATACAGTGTTGACTGGTTAGGTAAATTTGCCTACTAATTGAGTAGGCAAAATTTTCTTGGGTAGGTAGAGAATTTCTCATATTTTGTGTAAGCTGAGCCTAAAAAATTCATCATTTTGATATGTAATATCCACTATTCAGTCATCTATTAGATTCCAACAAATATCAGTTAAGCACTTATTATGCAACAGATATTATAATAAACACTCTGAGGAAGAAAGAAAGAAATAAAAAGATAAATACAAAGGTAATATTAGAAGTGGTCCATGAAGTTCACTACAGATAATGTCATAGAACCTAACCTCATGTACTGTATAATAAAATATGAAGGCTATTTATTTCCCAAATTGAAACTTATGTTACTTTTTGGAGCTCAGCTAAGGAATGATTAAGGGAATCTCCCTGTATAAGTCAGCATATAAGTTCCCTTTCTCCTCCAAGAAACCATGCAAAAGCCACAATGACAATAAAGACCCTTATAACTGCATTTTCAGAGAAACTAGGAAGTGAAATTGAAATGTACATATTGAAGAGAAGCTACATTGAAGAAACTGCAGAGAATAATATGGGAGTTATAGAATTGCTTAGTGGCAGCATATATCAGAAAGCCTCAGCAAAAGTGTATTTCCTGAGGTGACTGGCTCATTGTGAACTGTGAAAGTATACCCATTCTTAGCCATAACAAGAGTAGGAACGGGTCTGAGCAGCACTCATGGCCAACCTGCCACCAGCCCCAACCTGCAGTGGTTTGGATAAGAGAAGCAGAGGAGGGAGAACTAACAAAAATTTCCTGGGAGAGAAATTTTAGCAAAAGGTAGTCCAGAAGGGTATTTGTCAGGGGTCACCTTGGTGGCTCAGTTGGTTAAGTGTCTGCCTTCGGCTCAGGTCATGATCCCAGAGTCCTGGGATCAAGCCCCAGAGCCCCACGTCGAGCTCCCTACTCAGTGGGGAACCTGCTTCTCCCTCTCCCTCTGCAGGTCCCCCTGCTTGTGCTCGCTCTCTTCAATAAATAAATACGATCTTAAAGAAAAAAAGAAAGATATTTGTCAGCAGAAGAGAGAGAATCCGGATTTTGAAATTTTAAAGAATACCCTGGAATATCTAACCCTACAGAAACTTTCTGATAATAGCTTGTCCAGAAAAACTTCAACTCATTCAGTGATGAGTTGTACAAAAGGAACTGGAAGAGCATCTATACAAAAATAATATAAAAAATAAAGCATAAGGCATACCACAGAGTAAACCACATTGCCATGGTGCCTATGAAAATTGTGAACAAATATTTCAGCATGAATTGAAAAAAAAACAAAACTTCATGAAACAAGAGCCTTTATAACATTAGACTAGAAACACAAATAAAGAACTCAGGTAAACGAAAATTTGGATCTGAAATGAACTATCTTCAGAAAAGAAGTAGAAAGGGGCGCCTGGGTGGCTCAGTCGTTGGGCGTCTGCCTTCGGCTCAGGTCATGATCCCAGGGTCCTGGGATCGAGCCCCGCATCAGGCTCCCTGCTCGGCGGGGAGTCTGCTTCTCCCTCTCCCTCCCCCCTGCTTGTGTTCCTTCTTTCTCTGTGTCCTTCTCTGTCAAATAAATAAATAAAAATCTTTAAAAAAAAAAAAGAAGTAGAAAAAGATCATTGTAAAATAAGGGGAAATATGAAGGCCACAAAGAAGGATGGTCACTAAAAAAGAAAAAAAAATAGTAAGAAGTAAGATAAAGAATAGAAGTGAAAAATGAAACATGAAGAGTTAAAAATAACCTAAAATATTAGCTATTTAAGTTGGGTAGAGTTCTCTCCAACATATGCATAGAGTCCCTGATGAAGTCCCTTTGAGGAAATAATGTTAGACAGTGGCAAAATATTTGGTAAAACTGTCCCTTACTAGGGCGCCTGGGTGGCTCAGTCCTTAAGCATCTGCCTTTGGCTCAGGTCATGATCCCAGGGTCCTGGGATTGAGCCCCGCATCGGGCTCCCTGCTCAGCAGGAAGCCTACTTCTTCCTCTCCCACTCCCTCTGCTTGTGTTCCCTGTCTTGCTGTGTCTCCTCTGTCAAATGAATAAATAAAATCTTTAAAAAAAAAAAAACTGTCCCTTACTATAAATTAAAAATTTTTAAGTGGACCCAATGATCTTGTGATCCCAGGTAGAATGGAAGGTTGGGCAAGATGGTTTCATACAGAATGGCAGAAACATATACTACCTTTTCAAAAAATTAAAACATGATAGAGAACAAGCATGATTTGGAAAAACGAACTGAACCATGAGACAGAAGATTTGGGTTTTGGTTCAGGTTCAGTTACTAACTTGCCTATGATTGTGGATGAGCCACTTAATCCTCTGGGTTTCCTTTCCAGATCTGGGAAAAAAAGGTGGCGCTAGATTAGGCGATCTTCAAATTCCTTCCTCCTTTTAATATTCTGTGGGTCTATGATTTAATACAGTGTTCATCAAACTGTGGCCTAGGAAAACAGCTTTGGAGTCTAGCCATTCGTCAACCTGCTTATCAGCTCCCTGTCCTCAGCTTCCCTGCAACACGCAAATAATGAATAGCTGTTTTTCCAATTCTAGAATTATGTAATTCGAGTCATGTAAAGAATAAATATTAGAAAATTCAAGAAATACCACTTTTTCAAAGGGATTCAAAACTCATTGACAACAGGATAGTTCCCTAAACACACACACACACACACACACACACACACACACACTGAACTATCCTTCTAGGCCTCAACGTCATAACAAAATCATGATTATATTTTAATATATATATTTAAATTTACAAAAAGTACATTTTTACTCTTTTGTAGACTGAGATGTGGCCTTTGGGTAAGCCCCAGGAAATGTTCTGTTCATTGTAAAATTTAGCACAATTAAAACTGGGTGAAATATTTCTTCCTCTAAGTGGTTTGGCAATTCACGATGTAGTATGATTTATGTTAGTCTTATAGCAATGTACCTAAATTCTGTCTCCTGTCTCTGCATTCTATGAAATTAACTCCTTAGAGTAAGATCTCACTTACTTCCTTGATAATTTCCAGAGCACATACTACAGTGCTCTGTACAAATACGAGCTCAAATACGGTTCTATCTTGACTCACCCATGATATGAGAAAAGATAGGAGGTGGAAGGTCGGGTGTAGCCCTCTGTGAGTGATCACTTCTAAATTCTCCTGCCTTGATATGAAAGTGCAATTAAGAAAAAATAGGCAAAGGATACAAAATCTTTATCTACAAGGTCAATAGCTCTTCCCAAAGAGAATAAATGTTCTATGCATAAGATCATACCATTTATACAAGAAAATTTTTGCATGGCCAAAACATATAATAATGGTATTTTTGTCTTCTATCCAAGGGGGATTTGATACCAGGATATTTCCCTTCATAGCAAGAGAAGGATGACCGTGACTTTTATAAATAGGTTTTGTCTCGAAATGCAGATTGAATGAAGTTTCTTGAGAATTAGACTACAACCTCAAGTACAATCGCTATATAGCCTCTGGAAACGTGGAATATGGCTGCTGTGCCATTTTGGTAATGCCTTACTGTGTTTCTTTTTCCATTAATCTAAATGTTTTGTTTTCCATGGGGACTCTCCTGAAACTGTGGTTTTCTTGTCTAGGAAATGATAAAAACCAGTTTCAAATCTTGTACTGAAGTTAGAATCAGCATTTCCTAAAGAAATGGTCCCGCATATCTCCACTCTTACACAATTACCAGTTGACACACTAGTTTTATTCCCCATACAGGAAAGTATGTGTTTGGTGTTTTTTTTCATCAGTATCTCCTATAAAACTGCAGTATCTCCTATAAAACTTCCTAAAATCCAAGTGGCAGAATTGAACATTTTTTAGCCAGAGAGGGGATCAATGTTAATCAAACCAAGATTCAAAACAAGGGCAATAAAACTGCACCTCACTTCTCTGTAGGTTTGACACAGCTGCTTTAGCAAGTGAACCAACAGAAATGTGGGCTGTGCTCCTAGGAGGAATTCTGTCCTAATTATCCTCAATTATCATGGATATCACCTGTTTTGAATTTCCTACTCTTACACCTTGACTAGTTTTCCATTATGGAACTTATTTGTGTTTGTAGGTATCACATAAAAGATACACAGAATGTATCTAAATATTCTCTATTTTCCCCCATTCTTCTTTATTGTGTTAAATTACCATATTATTTGTGTGTGAAAACCTATGGCAACTATATCCAAACTAGAATAATGTATCATGTTATTACAACCAAGTCTAAAAAAATGAAATACTGCAACAATGATTTGGCAAATTATTTGTCCTCTCAAGTTTATGTAAGATTTTCAGGAAAACTAAAAAAAAAAAAAAAAAAAAAAGCCTCAATTTGCTCAATTACATTTTTCTTTTTCCTACTCCCAGTATTCAGAGAGGTCAGAAAATTGAACTAGAGGGTGCCTGGGTGGCTCAGTCCTTAAGCATCTGCCTTCTGCTCAGGTCATGGTCCCAGGATCCTGGGATTGAGCCCCGCATCAGGCTCCCTGCTCGGTGGGAAGCCTGCTTCTCCCTCTCCCACTCCCCCTGATTGTGTTCCCTCTCTTGCTGTGTCTCTCTGTCAAACAAATAAATAAAATCTTTAAAAAAGAATTGAACTAGAAAATATCTTTATTTGGATAAATAGCTTTGTAGGAAAAAAATGCTTTAAAGATCATAATTTGAATTAGTTGTTCTTGGGAAATTAAAATCCCACCAATTGAAAAACTAGTGTTTTCATTCCTGAGAAATATCTAAAACTAAAACGTTATTTTACAGTGGTAGTAAAACTCGACAGAAGTTGGTATAAGAAACAAAATCAGTCATTTTCCAGTGTAGACCAGAAGCAAACACAAGAAAATTTATTTGAGTTTTAAAATATAACATATTATATTAGATTCATAAACGAATCATGATGTTAGTCTGAGATAGACACAAACTGAAAAACATACTGCACTGGATATGCCCCTAATGCTTCCTTATTTTCCATCTCAATAAAAAATTTTCCTGGTTTCATTGATCAAAATATATTTATGCAGGAAATCTTCATGATGTATGTTTTCAAGAAATAGTTAGATTAAACTTGGGTACTCCGGTATGACCAGAGGTGATATAACCTTTGAGACATTGGTACATCAATATTTTTATCACTTAAAACCACTCAGTACTTCCTGGGATCTGGGATTTAGAAATTGATGAGCTGGCTTAGCAAAATCATAGCTGATCATCAACCAATTGTTCTTACTTCACAGGACACATGGATTAGCAAAAGTCTTCCGGGGATTCCACACTGTCTGAAAGAGAACACATTTTGCTTGGAAAAACTTCGTGCTCATCACTGAGTTCCTAGGGCAGAAGGGAATAAATGCTTGAAATTTCTTTGCCTTTGAAATTGCAGAAGTGATCTCTTGTGGAACCGAGGGGCCCTAATCAGCCAAACCAGAACTGTTTCTGAGACCTACAGAACCTCTCCCAGGTCTACATATTTCCAATTCAACTGTTAAATTCAAGACTCTGGATGATGTACAGTGGAAAGGTATAGAAGACCTACCCTGAAGGACCTAATAGTCTATAAGCAGAGGTAATAATTCCACATCAATATCTGGATAAATAGTGAAAACTAAACTCACCCAATCTGGAGCCATCATCAGTCTGACTTGGGCTAAACCTGTGCCTTCTCATGCATTTCCTGTTTTAGTAATAAGACCTCTCAACACAGATACAGAGCAACCTTCCTAATCCCTTCTTCTGTCTTTACCTCTCTATCCCTGCTACCTAGGTTGTAGCTCAAAAACTAACCTCATTTCTCCCTCTAAATAACTGTCTAACCAGTTCCCCTAATCCCTTAGCTTCTTCAAGATGACATCTCTAATATGCACTTCTGATCATATTCCTCATCATTCACCTACAAGCTGAGCTCCAAACTCTTGTGTATAGAAGGTAAGCCTTTTTCATCTCACTCCTCACTTTCTGTCCCATCTTCTCACTTCTTCCCTCCATTCAACTGAAGTTCTGGTCATTCTGAATTATTTCGTTGTCCTCAAATACGTGATTAAACATGTGTCTTTGCACGTGTTCATATGTCTGGACTGCCCAATGCTACCCCACTCTATAGCCGATGTGGCTCACTGTGAACTTTTGCTCATCCTTCACACTCAGTCCAAGCATTTTTTTTCCTCTGTCATATATTTCATAATGCCTCAGATAATAATATAGCCATTTATTTATACAATAGCATCTGTGGTTCTAGAGATTCAGAGCCTTTTCAACATGATATTGTATTTGTTCTCATGTCTGTCTCACTATTATATTACAAATATCTTGAGGGGAGAGGCAATATGAGGGCTTTTTTCGACCTCCAAATCCCAAGCTCTTACTGCAATATTGGACACACAATGAATTCTTGACAAATATTGAGTTAAAAACATAATTATAAAGTAATAACTCAAAATAGCATGTGGGAAATACTATAATAGTTATACCTTTGTTGATAGAGAGTAGATCAAGCTGAGAAAATCAGGAAAGACTTCACGGTATAAGGTGTAGTTGACACAAACATAAAAGAATGCATAGAATTTATAAACACGGAAATGGAAGGGAGGAAAAGCTTAGGTTAGGGAACTTCGTGATCAATAACAAGAAGCTGAAAAAAATATCTCCTGTGTGTGAGGATCTGATCTGAATAGAAAATGGGTGCGAAGTAAAGAACTGTAATAAGATAGAAAAGTCAGCTTGGAGAATACATTGGTAAAGGTCATTAATATCTGGCTGAAGAATATAAATTCATGTTTTTTCCGTAGGAAATAAAATATAGATATATTTAAGAACTGTTGTCTTCACACACACACGAACACACATATATTCTGTCAGGAAAAGGAATTTTAATAAATTAAGTAGGAAAGTTAGCTCAGGGAAGATACTATGGAAATTCACATACAATTGTTTTTCTCTTGAAAAAAAAAAAACATATATATTTTAAAGGGTACTGCCGTAGCCATAGCTCTAGATACAGATGCAGATACAGACATTGACATAGATATTTGGACAAATTTAAAGCCAAGAAATGAAATAGTAGGATGTTGACAAAATGTAGAAGGGTTTTGACAACCTGAATTTGGATGACTATAATTCAGAGTATATACAATTCTAGGAGAAGCAATCTGCATAATTCAGTATCTGGCTAGAGAAAATGGAGGTAAGGGAAAGGGAAAAGTCAGAACAGAAAGAGATGAGTCAAAATTCCCACTGATGAGGCATCATTTATCTCTTATCTGGTACGATTAATTTCCTTTCTTTGCATCAGCCAGACAAGCTTACTGAAGGTAGGGTCATTCATTCTCTCTTTGGAAACCCCACCACTCAACAGAGACTGTGGTCAGTTTTGGGTCATCAACAAAATCGAATTGATCTGACCACAGATCGATACTTAATGCAACCTCCTGCCTACAGCTGCTGCCATCTATGGCATTTGACTATTTTCTTTGAAATTAGCATCTCCTGGGCCATGGAAGAGGCATAGCTATGTTAGAGTTACCTGTCTGTGGTTTTGTTGTGAGTGCTGGTCATGTATCAAATATCTACACTGTGCCTTCCAAAGACCTGAGACTATAGCACTTAGCTTCAATGTTCTTACATAGTTCAATGGTCCCTGCTGTTTAATCTTACTGCACATGGAAAAAAAAAACAAAAAAACAGAAAAAACTGTGCCAGCTTGAGGAAGCACTGTCTTATTGTCACAGTAAATACACTGGTTTATGCTAAACTTAGTGAGATGTACCATGTTTGCCAACAAATTATTCTTAGCAAAAATAGCAACACTTGTGCATCATCTAAAGCTCCAAAAAAGTACTGTATTTATCTTTCAAATAGTGAAATGTAAATTTAGAAAACCAAGGGAATTAAGACACTGAATCTTTTATGCCCTCTTTATTATGTTTTCTCTTTGTGGAAAACAAGCTGTGCGGTATAAAGTATCACCTCGAGAAAAAAGGAATGCCAAAAATACGTGTGGCTACCACTTTAAAAAATGCAAGTTTTTTCCCTTTCCTTTCCAAACGATTTAAATTATAGACATATAGAGAAATTACCTCCTCGACTATACCAGTCCTGAATACTGCCTGTTATGTCTACAATAGCTATTACAAAGATTTCTAAAAATCCTTGTAATTTCTACAGAGATATGGGGACTCGTCTTTTAATCCAAGTATTTTGGCTTTTCTTGCTCTCTTTCCTCTGCAAATTATAAAGCAACTGGAGTGCATTCAGCCAATAATGATCTAGTTTGAATTTTTAAAAAAATCGAAATTGTTCGGGAACTGTCTTTCAGCGATGTAGGCATTGAAAAGAAACTTGGGAATTACTACTGTTCTTTTCTGTGTCTACACATGACAGATCTGCTGTTCCTATGGTTAATTCAGTCAAAGAAACCATTTGATCTGAGTTTTTGACTGAATGACCAGCGGTTTGACTGAGCTCACAGCCATCGTGCCTGCTCTGGCCGCGCATGTCCACCCGGGCTTTGTTTGCGTGCTGGCGGTCTCTGCACAGAGAACACACAGCATATGCCAGGTGGCCATGTGTCTGAGGCAGAGGGAATAGAGAACAAAGCAAAAAAAGCTTCCATTTGGACAGAGATGCTTTAAGCCATCCGACTGCCAGCAACGTATTAAAGAGAGAAGAAAATGCAGTGATGCCTGAATATACTCAACAGTAAACAACTTCAAGCCTGAGATTCAGATCACAAATCTTTCTCTGCTGCTGCTGACGAGCTCAGCTTCAGCATGGCTGCAGGAGACAAAGAAACCTGCTTCAAGAGGAAAATGGGAGAGGAGATCTTCACACTCATTTTAATCTATCTCCAATCCATAGTTTTAGGGACCCATTATATAATCATTGTATTCTCATGGCAGAAGCCTGTTCTGTTGAAAGTGGGAATGGGGAAAGAAGGTTCTAGAATGGCAAAACCAAGGACTTCCTGTCCGTCTTTCCTCTTTAATGCTACCCTCTTCTTGGTAATTACCATACTGCTCACAACCGTCTTCCCCACAAACTGAGGAATAGAGTGGGCAGATGCTAATGCCATCTCAGAAGTGATGGGGGCTACAAAATATTATTTTAGAAAGGAGGTAGGATGGCATGGTTCCCTAAAGGTCGGAATGGGTAATTTCTCATATAAAGACAATATTGCCCTCATCCCCTGCATCATGCTTTAGGATAAATAAAATGTCTTGACTGCATCATTTTCCTATTACTCATTTACTGAGCACCTACTATGGGCTAGGTGTAGGCTGGAAGCCTAACTTTCCGTTCAGTATTTCCTGTCTTCCCAACTGTAGCTACTAACTGTGCTCCATTGTATTCATCTTACAAATAAGCACAGTGACATTCAGAGCAGTTAGTTGATATGCTCAAGCTCACTCAGCTAATTAGTGTGATAGTCATTTAGATCAAAGCTTATCTGATTCTTTTCTTTTCTTTCTTTTTTCTTTTTTTTTTTTTAGAGAGAGAGGGCTTGCATGCGTGCACAAGCAAGCAGGGGTGTAGGGGCAGAGGGCGAGGGAGACAATCTCAAGCAGGCTCCACACTCAGCTCAGAGCCCGATACGGGGCTTGATCTCACGATCCTTAGATCATGACCTGAGCTGAAATCAAGAATCAGACACTTAACCGACTGAGCCACCCACGTGCCCCAACCTTATCTGATTCTAAAACCTGTATTAATTACACTATACCAAGCTACAACTATCATTCATAAATAAGTCAGTTTTGCAAGGGTCTCCCAGATGCCCTGTGTTCTACAACCTGTGTCATTTAAAAAACCCCAGATGAGTCTTTTAATGGAGTATTATCCTATTTCAGATATTATAACACTAAAACTCTTGGCAGCCAGATGGCCTAAGGCTGGGTCAAAATTCAAGCACAGGTCCACCTCGATATATACATATCTGAACGCTAGTCTGAAAGCTCCACTGACCCGAACTCAAGCAAGTGTAAACAGTCCATTCCACCTTCCCTGAAGCTGTCGTGTCATCCTGAAATGAACTTTTTGGGTACAAATTTGAATGGATTTTAACACCACAGAACTTCGTGTATTTGAGTATTCTGTTCCCTCTGCCAGGAATGCATTTCTCTCTATTCCATCTGACAAATTCCTTCCACTCGAGCTTTCACAATCTAGTTCTGACGTTTGTTTTTAGACACACTCTAATTCCAAAAGGGAGAACTCGTTGCTGCCTTGCTGGTGTTCCAACAAGCACCGTATTTGTACCTGTACTCGAGCATTTTGTCATGTTGTACTGGATTGTTGTTTGTCTCTGTGTGTACGACTCCTCCAGGCAACTTGGGATCTCCCAGAGGACCCATTCCCTATCCTGCTGACCTTTAGATTAGCTTCCACGATCCAGGTCAGTGTCCTATCAGGTCGGTGTTCAAAAACGCTTGCTAGGAGTGTGTAATCAAGTGATATTAGAATGAGAAGCCATTAGAAGAAATGCAGGTGTGTATGTGTTTGTGGGTTGAAAAAGCAGTGTGGAAAAGGAAGAAATGCCATTTAGGTTGCAGGGACAAAGTTGTATTACCTCTTATCTGGCTTTTAAGGGGATTTTGCTGAGCAAAAAATCCTGTATTTGTAGAAAAGCCTTACCTAAGCTGCCAATACCATCTAAGATTATTAAAAGAAGGATTTTAAAGATTTAATTTACTTTTTGTCATGCACTGCTTGCTATTTGCATTCCACTCTGGTTGAACACTGAAATGAGACAAGACTTTATCACCTTTGTGTCTGGTCACGTCTGCTTGCTAGGCTCCCTTGCTAGCATGGTGCCGCAGGATCAGGCTGTAAACACAGGAGCAACACAGTTCAAGGAAAGAAAAAAGAAAAAAAAAAAAAAGGAAAGTTGCTTTGGTGCTAATTGGATGGAAATATAGTTAATGAAAACATTTCTTGGTGGCAGACTTTATAAATTCCTCTTTTCCTTATAATTAAATTTTCTAAAATGTAGCCATTTGGCCTTAAGTATCTCATGGCTCTAATACTGGCACAGTACAGCTTGCTTGTCAAGCTTAACAGGGAAAATATAATGGGAAAATACCATAATTTTATAGTTCTTGTAAAAATGAGGAAATCACCACCCGCACAAAACCCCCAAATAGTATGTCCCTAAATCTGCCCACAGACGGACCAAGATACACGTTTTCAGCTATGAGGATGACCCTAGAAACCTCTTTGGGGTTTATTTTCGTTTACCCTAACATAACTGTAGATCCATCTCAGCAAACAGATGTGCCGAACATGAACTTTATGTTCATTGGCTCAGGAACTGGAGCTGAGAATTTAAACTAATTTCCATTTTTATTATGTAGTATGACTTTTGCTTCTTTGTTCTCTCATAATCAACTTCAGTCCCCCTGAAAATACCTTAACTGATAGCTTCTAACAGGGTTAGATTGTGTGAGCTGACTGTAGACTTGTTTATGACTGCCTTATCCACATATGCACCTGACATACTTTCTCTCAGTGGAACAACAAATTGGATTTTTCAAGAGCAGGAGAAAGGTACAAGCTACTTCTAATAAAGTAAATATGATACCTCTTGTGTGTGGCAGAATCTTTTGAACTGAGTTAAAAGTGCATTTCTGAGGCATCAAGCATGGGAAACTCGGCATCTATAAGCTTGCTACAGAATAAATTGCACGGAACTCCCAGGTGGTGGTGAAGAAGACTATGTCTGAGCACACACACAGGCTCTTCTTTCTTTGCCCACAGAACACATTGCCCTTCCCTCTCTGACCTCATTGTGCTTGTGTTGGTTAATTTTATGTGTCAACTTGACTGGGTTAAGGGATGTCCAAATAGCTGGTAAAACATTATTTCTGGGTGTGTTGGTGACAGTGTTTCCAGAAGAGATTAGCATTTGGTTCAGTAGACTGAGTAAAGCAGATAAATGGCCCTCCCTGGTGCAGGTAGACATCATCAAATCCATTCTGTGCCCAAATAGAACAAAAAGGCAGAGGAATGGTGAATTCACTTTCTCTCTACTTGAGCTGGGACATCTATCACCTCCTGCCCTTGGGCATCTGTGCTCCTGGTCCCTGGGGACTTGGGCTCAGACTGGGTCTTATACTGTTAGGCCTCCCACCCCATTCCAAACTCAGGCCTTCGGACGGGGACTGAATTATTCCACCAGGTTTCCTGGGTCTCTGGCTTACAGATGATAGGTCACAGGACTTCTCAGCCTCCATAGCCATTAGAGTAAATTCCTATAATAAATCTCTCTATATATGTATAGATAGATGATAGATAGATAGATAGATAGATAGATAGATAGATAGATAGAGATATAGAGATATAGATATAGGTATATCCTATTGCTTCTGTTTGTCTGGAGGACCTTACTAATACAGTGCTCCTACAGATGATAACTGTGAACCGCATGTCCTTGGCTCTCCTGCAGGATGACCTTCAGTTAGGTTTGGCCACTGAGAGCACATGCAATAGAAAAGGGTGGGAAAAGTGAAAAAACTACATTTACTTGCCCTCTCCTCCTTGCTCTGATGCCTGCCAAAAGTGTGGCAGTGGCTGTATCCCTCTACACCTAATGTTTCCATCAGAGTCTTTCTCCATGGTCCTCACTCCAGTGGTCCACCATAACTGTGTCCTTCCAGTGTTGCTTTGGCCCTTGGAATGGCCAAGGCTCCCTAATATTGCTAGTATTTGGGTACCTCACCAACTCTTGCTTGCTCTCTTATTCGTGCTACAACTCTATATGTTATTTCTTTATTTAGAACTTTTCATATCAACCTTCTGAGATGAATCCAGTGTCCTGTTAGGACCCTAAATGACAAAGAATACAACCATTCTTTTTTTAAGTTAAATGGTCACTTGAATAAAATAACCCACTGAATAGCTATGGATTGATTAACTGGCTTCCAGTAGGAAGAACACTGTAAACAAGGTCATTTAACTGCCTCCACCTTTGACATTCATAACAAAGAGTGGTAGAACATAAAGCAACTAAATTCTGCATCTTCTAAGGAAATTAAAGTCTATCAAAACCTTCTAGATTCTTTAAGAAATCTGCTAGATTGAGTGTAAATTATTTCATATCACAAAAGGGGTTGACTCATGATTCTCCTGGCTGGGACACAGCATCAAATCAAGGAGGAAGGGGATAGAGAAGACCCAACGAAACTAAAGTCCTTTAACACAAAGTGGCAAGGACAGGCTGGATTCCAGGACAACCTAGCAAAAAAGAAAAGTTTTCTAGGACATCTTTGTGGCCAGAAAATAAGGAAGTGCTCAAAAATGAACTAAAAATATTTAAAAGACAAAGGATTTAAAGGGGCTCCCACTGGCCAAATATGGCCATTCTGAGCTCAAAATACATGATAATCAATAAAATAAGAATCCCTATTTTATACTGAGAAAGAAAGAAAGAAGAAAAGAAAGGAAAACGAAGCAAAGGAAGGGAAGGGAAAGGAAAGGAAAAAGAAAAGGAAAAGGAAAGGAAAGGAAAAGAGGGAGGGAAGGAAGGTGGGAAGAGAAGAAGAAAAGTAGGAAGGAAGGAAAGAAGATCTTCCTTACAGTAGAAAACAAACTAATACATATATAATGAGGGGGTTAATAATCAACAGGTGCTAAAATAGTGGGTGAATCTTCTGCTTTGATGAAGAAGAAGACATGTCCAGAGTCTCAAAGAACCTCACCACAAATTCCTTCTTAATTACTAAGCTACGCCTTTTGTAAGTTATGGACCTAAAACTACTAAAATCACACATGACCATGTCAATTATTTTTCATTTTCTTTTCTAGTATCTTAGCCTACTCCAAGGAATTAGCTAAAGATTGGATTTGTGAGTCATCTCTTCAGAGACTAGGCTTCCATTTTGGAGAAGCTTGTACCTCTGACAAATAACCTAATTATTTCATAATTCCACCAATTCTTAAGCTAGGATTTAGATGACCATTTGAAAGAAAAGGTCTCCTTAATATTGGATTCCTTCTAATGACAACTCTACCTACTTATTATATCCTCTATTTAACCCCCACATCCTCTAATTGCTTCTTGTTGAGAGGATGGGTCCCTTTGTTTTATTTCCATTTTCCATCAGATACAGTTTGAGGTAACTTTTCTCAGACTCTATAGTGAACTCTGTCCCCTTACAGCAAGTTAAACCAAAAAGACTGCAAATATTCCCCATAAGTAACTATACAAACTATTTGCATAGTGTACATCAGCCAGCAATTAGTGATTACCATCTTTCTGAGATGCCTCAGGCTAACAGCTATATCCTGATAGGGAACAGTATCTACATAGGAGACTTAGCAAAGGCTAAGATTCCCCTTCCAGAATGCAACAAAATGAATTTCTCTAAGAACTTTTCTTTCAGGCTATAAAATTATTTCATTATTCACTATTTTTTCCATTAATTTTCATTTATTTAAAAAAATCACTCATTTGGAATACCTCAAACTTCTTTCTTTTCAGATTATAAAGGCAAAACAATTTCACATAATTGTGTACTTTGTCTACAGAATCCTATAATCTCACTCTCATTTCATGTTGCAAAGCCTCATGAAGTCTATGTGCTAATTTTGCCAATGGTTTCCATCCAGATCTAATCAGACAGGGTCACTCAAATAATGGTCAAGGGATTTCCCTAACCCTGATTACAGCAGAGTTTCCAGCTCTTCTTTAAAATGTGTATGTACTTCTTCCAAAATTCTGCTTGCTTAACAGGTTCGTGTTTATTCTGTATGGGAACCTAAGGAAGTAGAAAAGCCAGAATTATATTTCAGACTTTTCCAACTGTCAGTTTTGTACTCAAACAAACTAGTCATTGCTGTCCCTCAGAAGGAAAGCTGCCTCTCACTTATAAAGAACCCTCCTCTTGGAAGATTCTGTATCTTAAAAGGTTGTTTTGAAATGTTGATATACATACAAGTAAAAAAATTCTCCAGGCAGATTAAATGCATATATAAATTTATAATAGCCCACTGACTCCAGTTGGCAGAGTTATAGCTTTAGGATAAGTGGCAAAACACTTTCCAAAGAAGTTTGGAGACTCTTTTTTGTCTTTCTGCCAAGTCTTCTCCACTGAATCTCATGCACTGACTAATGCATATGCTTGTTTGTGTAAGGTTCCAGGGAATGGTCTTTATTAAGCCGGGTAGGTGAGAATACTATCAGCTAAGGCCTATTTGAACTTCTTGACTTGGATAGGTTTTGGCTTCTGCTATATTTCTAGTGGCTGTCCTGCTTTATATACATCAACATTAGCAAAATGGGAGTCCTGCAGATTTAATTCGTATTCAGTAAGCTCAAATATGAAATATGTTTTATAATTTTAAATGTTCATTATGAAACAATACACATACTTATTACTGACCCTCCCACTTCTCTCAAGCAATTTCTTTCTTCTACAGTATCAGTGTTCACTGTAAGTAATTATTATTCATTGCTGCTAAATATTTTACTATATAAATATACTTCAATGTATTTATTTATTTTTCTGCTTATGCATAAATGGGTTGTTCCCTGTTTGGGACAACTATAAATAAAGCTAGGGAATGTTACTGTACATGCTTTTTGTTGCCATAAGCATTCATGTCTATTGTGTAATTGTGTAAACTCAGGAAGTGATTATATGTATATTTAGCTTTGGTAAGTACTACCAAACTATTTTCCAACAAAATGATTATCAACTGGGGTATTAATTTGTATAATGTTTGAGAATTCTACTTGATTTCTATCTTCTCTAATACTTGATATTTTTAGTCTTTCAAAATTTTAGTCATTCTCCTTGGGATGTAGTGTTATGTCATTGTGGTTACAATTTGTATTTAGTTGAGGTTCATTAAAAAGAATTTTTCTCACTGAGCTGTTGGCATTCTTTATATATCTTGCATAGAAGTCCTTTGATTTTATATATATGCCAATATAATTATTTATATGCAGTCATACATTGTAACTTATAAATTATAAGCTTATGTATAGTTATAAAAGTTACATAAGTTACATATATAAAATGGATATAATCATTCTCTCTCGTTTGCTAATTTGACTTTTCATACTCTTACTACTACTATCTTTTAAGTGAACAGAGTTAACTTATTTAAATGAATTCCAACTTCTTAATCTTTTCTTTCATAGCTAATTATTTTTGTCTCGGTTATGAAATCCTCCTACCACAACATCATGAAGGCATTCTCCTATGATTTTTTCTAGAAGTGTTCTTTGGTCTTTCACACTTATGTCTAAATTCCATTGCCAATTCAATTTTGTGAATGGTGTGAGGTACAGACTAACTTATTTTTCGGATGGATTTTCAATTGACTCAGTAATTTATTAAAACCACCATTTTCCTGCACTAAACTGCTGTGGCATCTTTGTGATAAATCAGGTGCTCATATGTGTGAGTCAGGTTCTGGATATCCAATTCTGTTCCATTGGCCGATCTGTTTATTTTTACATCAGTGTCATTCAATGCCACACTGTTTTGCTTATTGCACCTTTGTAATTAGACCTGATCTCTGTCAATACAATTCCGCCAGATTTGTTCTCCTTTAAAGATTGTCTTGCTATTCTAGGTCTTCTGCATTTCCATACACATTTAGAATTAGCAGGCCAATTACCCCTCCTCCATAAAAAGCAAACAAGCAAACAAACAAACAAAAACAAGAAGAAAATATCCTTCTGTTATTTTGATTGAGAGAACATTGAATATATGTATCAATTTTGGAAGAACTTACATTTTAATAATTTTGAGCTCTACAAGGCAGGAACATGTTCTATCCATCTATTTATTTGGATTTAAAAAAATTTTTCTTGGCACTCTTTTTTGTTGTTGTTTACAATGCAGAAGAGTAAGAGGTTTTTCATTTGAACTATTTCTAAATATCTGGGGGTTTTATTTGTACTATTATAAGTAGTATTTATTAATTTCTTTCTTAATATTTGCTGCTAATTTATAGAAATGCAATCATTTGTTGTGTATTGATTTACAATTATATTTACTAAATCGACATTATTCTAATCATTTTTTGTAGATTCTTTTGAATTTTCTAAGTACATATCCATATCATTTGCAAATAATGACAGTTTAAAGTTTTTTGGTTTTTCAGTTTTTGTTTTAGAGAGTGGGGAGGGGCAGAGAGAGGGAGAAAGAGAATCTTAAGCAGGCTCCAAGCCCAGCATAGAGCCCAACGTATGGCTCGATCAAACAACCCTGAGATCATGACCTGAGCCAAAGCCAAGAGTCGGACGCTTAACCAACTGAGCCACCCAAGGCATTCTACTTCTACTTCTAATTTCCTTAGTTTTTGTCATGACTGGGTATTGAATTTTATCAAAATGTTTTTTGTATACGTATTAAGATGATCACATTATTTTCTCCTTTATAGGGTTAAAGTTGTGAATTACACTATTGCTTTTTAATATTAAAAACCAACCTTGCAATCTTCTGGTAAGCCACACTACATTATTATTTACTATGTTTTTAAGTATACATATACAGATTCAATTTGCTAATGTTTTGCTTAGAATTTTTTGCAAAGATGTTCATGGGAGAATTTGGCTATAATTTTCTTTCCTGGTAATGTCCTAATCAGGGTTTGCTATTAAAGATATGCTGGCTAAGTGTAATTTTTGAGTCATTCTTCACAGAGCATGGTGACTAACAGCATGGTCTCTGAAGTCAGATTGCTGGGTTCTAACTTCAGCTCCATGATTTACTAGTTGTATAATTCTGACCAAATAATTCTAGGAAATGGTGTCAGAAGTCTCAGATCACATTAGCTATGTAAGTCTAGAAAAATTATTCACTATATTAAAATTTTAATTCACTATAGTAAAATTTTCCTTTATATGCTACAAAAAACATAACAGTACTTACTTTATAGGGTAGATGTGAAAATTAAATGGGATGAACTATGTAATATATTCAATATGGTGCCTGACACAGGAAGCACTCAAATACTAGCTGTGTGTATAGATAGGTAGATGATATGAGATAACACAAACACACAGACACATACACAGTTGACCGTGTCAGTTGGACTGTAAGCATATTTTTAATCTATAATTTTGATTACCAAATCTGGACATTAGTGTCATTGCCCATTCTTATTCTCTACCTGCCAACCCAATACTTAAACACTTTCTTAACTTTAATGGAAAAAAACAACTTTCACTTTCAATGTACCTAACACTGTGTATGTTTAAGATGGCTGTTAACTCACCTTGATTTGTCCATTGTATAAGCCAAGTTTCTCTGGTTTAACAGAACTAATAGGATGTGTGTATAGAGAGAGATTTATTATAAGGAATTCATAATAAGCAAGTATGGAAGCTGGCAAATCCAAAATCTGGCCAGGGGGCCAGTAGGTGGAGATCCAGGAAAGCCAGTGTTCCAATTTAAGTCGAAAGATCTTTTACTGTAGAATTCTGTCTTGTGTGGGAGAGGCTGGTCTTGTTGTTCTACTTAGGCTTTTGACTGATTGGATGAAGCCCACCCACATTATGGAGGGCAGTCTGGATTATTCAGAATCTACCAATTTAAAAGCTAATCTCATCCAAAAACACAAACACTCAGAATAATGTTTACCAAATATCTGGGCATCCTGTGGTCCAGCCAAGTTGACACAAAATTAACTATCATATTCATTTAAAACCATGCAATTCTGATTTCAGAAAGAATCTGATTCTGGGTTCTGATTTTTTATCTTCAGAAAATAAAATATACTTGTGATTTTTTAATATTTATTTCTCATTTGGGGGGATTTAGGAGTGTAGGGGAGTTAGATTTGTATACCGAGTCCACCATTTTGAACTCAAAGCTTCTGTTTTATAACCTTGACTAGGGAGGGAAAAATTTAAAAGTATAGCACCTGAATGATTATTACAAAGGTGAGGGTGATTGATGGATTCCAAAGGGCAAAGTTTATTGGATATTTTTACTTAGGTAAAGGAAATGAGGTTTTAACTGTATGAAGCCAGTTGCACCTAGCTACAGGTTCAACTGCAGTCTCCATGTTGGAAATGCAAGCTTCCCTCTCCTGCAAGGAATCCTTCTGTGGATGATGGGTAATTGAGCAAGATGAGAAAACTGATGATCATTTTGGGTCACAGAATGGCCACCTGAGGTCCTGCTCAGGATGAGAGTGGAGTGTTCTTTATTTCCTGTGGTGTAGAATTAACTGCCACAAACTATAACTCAAATATAGCAGGATTCTAGTTTTTCTTATTCTTATAATAATTACCTTTATCTCTTTTAGCAAATTGTGGGCTAACATGGACCAGTTCAAGCATACTCATAAGCGAAGTATCAGATTTACATGAATCAAATGTCAATTCCAATCATCTCTGGAATCTCAGCATCCCAAATAAGACAGGAATTCAGGACTACCTAAAATCCTATCTCTATAGTTTCTGATATTGCTAAGAGAATACAACATGGATAAGAATACTATTTTGAGGGCAACTGGGTGTCTCAGTCAGTTAAACGTCTGCCTTCAGCTCAAGTCATGATCCCAGCATCCTGGGATGGAGTCGCACATGGGGCTCCCTGCTCAGTGGGGAGCCTGCTTCTCCCTTTGCCTCCTGTTCCCCCTGCCTGTGCTCTCTCTCTCTCTGTGTCAAATAAATAAATAAAACCTTAAAAAAAGAATACTATGTTGAGTTCTGCTTAAATTTATGTAAAAATTGGGGACAATAAACATATACATATGCATATTAGTGATTCCCTGTTGGGATAAGGGAAAGATCTTTCTTTCTTTCTTTCTTTCTTTCTTCCTTTCTTTCTTCCTTTCTTTCTTTTCTTTCTAAGATTTTATTTATTTGACAGAGAGAGAAACAGCGAGAGAGGGAACACAAGCAGGGGGTGTGGGAGAGGGAGAAGCAGGATTCCCGCCGAGCAGGGAGCCCGATGCAAGGCTTGATCCCAGGACCCTAGGATCATGACCTGAGCCAAAGGCAGATGCTTAATGACTGAGCCACCCAGGCACCCCAAGATTTTTCTTTCATGAAATACCCTTTTACACATTTGACTTAAACTTTGTCATGTACATATATTATGTTTTTCAATTAAAAGTTCCAATGAACTTTAACAAGTCATCTCGTTACAGAGTTAATATTTTTTTAAAGAAACTGAGGTGGTTGTTCCTTCTATGAATGAATAGCTGTGGCCTAACGAGATTATCCCCTTATGTTTCTACCAGGAGAAGCAAGAAAGATCAAAAGGAACATGGGTGAGGAAGCAATACAAGATCCTGACTTCAGATACCACTGGTTTCCAGCTAGTAACTTTCTCCCAAGCATGAAGTAGGCATGTAGGTAATTTTCATGACTCTGGAATAAAATTGAAATTAGAGTTTTTAATTCCTGGAAAGGATTCAGAACACACATGCTTTTTTAATGTAACTGAGTTTCTGTGGTTTAAAAAGGGAAAGTACCTACAGATCTAATTCACGTCCCAAGTAGATAATTTATTCATCTGGTTGGATCTGGCTTTAATTATTGAGAAATTACCAAAATTGAGTACTTAGCACTTCCAAACAAACAGAATTTTGCAACTGAATTCACTTCTAAGTTTTAGTAGGTCTGTTTTGCTGGAAAAAAAAATTGTTTATATTTTAATATATTTTTTTAAGATTTTATTTATTTATTTGAGAGAGAGAGAATGAGAGAGAGCAAGCACATGAGAGGGGGGAGGGTCAGAGGGAGAAGCAGACCCCCCGCTGAGCAGGGAGCCCGATGTGGGACTCGATCCCGGGACTCCGGGATCATGACCTGGGCCGAAGGCAGCCGCTTAACCAACTGAGCCCCCCAGGCGCCCTTAATATTATTTTATATGTCTTCTTTCTTTATTTATTTTTTTCTGCCTAGCCTCCTGGAATAAATGCCTCTAAGCTAACTGACGACTTTTCAAAGCTAGACCATTTGTCCCGGTGCTGGTAGGAATTTCACTGCACAAAAACTGTCCCTACAATTTTATTGAAATCTTACTGGAACCAATAGGAACAGAGACGCCTCCTTTTGCCTATGCTTCCAGGATTCCGGTGGAAAACCATTGCCATTTGCACTGTACGCTAATGACAAGCTGGATGTTGGCATGAAAGCCAATATGTTCTTACACTGCTTTCTGAGACAAGTAATAATCAGTCTGTCATCAATGTCATGCTGCAATCAGGCTTTGACAAGGTTTGCAAATAACTTGAAAGGAACTGCTTATCCCTGAACACTGCGGATCAAAACCAGACCTGAACAAAAACTAAGAGTCTGCTGTGCGTCAGCTGCACAGTCTCTGGGAACGTGCTGTGCATAAGCAGAGGTAACAACCATCCCTCATCTCCCTCTTCTCCATTTTTAATTTTTTTTTAAGAAGAACTTTCTCTGCTACCCAGTCCCGGAAGCTCACTATTCAGAACCATGATGGAGCCACCGAGAAGGCCCGACCTGATTGGAAGTACCAGTTGTATTATTCCTGCAAATGGTTGGAAAAGTAAATAACGCTCCCATCCTTGGGGTGCTGTCTTTTCTTACATGAGCTGTAGGCAGGAGTTCTCGTCAAACTCAGTAATGCCATCAGTGAGGGGACTGTGTACATGTGGGACTGAGGCACCAATTGTTTCTTTTCCTCTCTTCCCCTTCTAATCTTTCCCACCCCACAGAGGAAATGGCATGTGTGTTATTTACTCACCGCTGTTCCTGACACTTGTCGATTGGTAGCTTTTGCAGTCCTAAGAAACAAGTGTGATATATACGACTTTGAGAATACTTATATAAGTTAAACTTATAAAAGTTTGAGGACAAGGTCCTTTGCGAGCAAAAAAGATTTTTTGAGACGTGTCAGCTGGTCACAGTTCTGCTCAGAACTTTAAAACATGCTTGTACTTCATGTGTGTATAAATAGCTGGACAGCTACATGACATGTGGACTTAGGCATTCGTGAATCGTGCCCAAGACATGAGCATAGATTTGAGGTGTGAAGTAATTTTTTATTTTATTTTAGCTAAAGAGAAGAATTTAGTTCAGTTATCTTGTTCTTTATTAGGAACCCTGAAAATCTGGTGTTACTGAGAGGGCAAGACATTCAAAGCTAAGTGAAGATGGGAATGAAAAGAAGAAAGCAAATGCATCATAAGTGAAAAGACCACATTATAAAAAGAAAGGAGATGCAAAACATATTTAAGATCCTATTTCAGGTGATGATAGTCATCCAAGACCATAGACCCATACAGCCCTAAAAAGAACTGTCCAATAAAGTGTCATTTAATAAATATATGCTGAGCACCATAATATTGGCTCAGTATCATGGTAGATACTATGAGATAAGCATGATGTATAAGAATGAATCCCTATTTTTTCAAGAGTTTATAATCTGGTTAGAAAAAAGATACCAGTGCACATGAACATGTAGCAGTAATTGAAAGTACATAACGTAAGCACTGAAATATGAGGCAAGAACCACTCGTGAACTACACTGAGGACTTGTAACAAATATCCATGAGCAATTTCTTTAAGCCACATTTGTAGATGTCCCCATTTTCCCAGTCTTCTAAGCTTACTTGTTACCATTTAATCCAAGGCCCATTCTTAGGAATACAGGAAGTTCAGGCCCCACCTCTGTTGTGTCTGAGGTTCCCACAACGTGGGCTGCACTTATAAATCTAGGTTGTCACTTGTCACCTCTCGATTCTGACCATAGAGCTGAGATTCTTCAACAATTGCCTCTGTCCATCATTGTATCTCTTTGCTGATCCTGTTCTGTCTAGTCAAGCTCACCCCAAGCCATGAATATATATATATACCCATACTTTGACTTCCCTACAGCAGTTCACCTGAGACTGTATTGGTTTAACAAATTGAACTGAAGTTTTAAGGACTGCATCAAGGAATTATAATGCAGAAAGGAAAACCCTTAAAATTGGTTATAAGGTAGCATGTCTCTTGGACTGTACCACCCATGCCTGGTTTTTTTGCTGAAGCCTTAGTACAGTGCCTTTCTGTCTTCCCCTGGAATCAGAGACCCTTCTCTCCCAACTACCTAGATCTCCAGCCTCCCTCTTCTGGTTTCGTCAGTGCAAACCCAAAATCGGTTAACATGACAATATGACAACACCTCAGGTGTGTGGCCCTGCTCAGAATGAAGTCAAACTTCTATATAATTGACAAAGCCCTTTAAACCCTTTCTGCTGAGGGGCGTCTGGGGGGCTCAGTCAGTTAAGCATGTGCCTTTGGGTCAGGTCATAATCCCAGGATCCTAGGATCCTGGGATTGAGCCCCGCATTGGGCTCCCTGCTCAGTGGGAAGCCTGCTTCTCCCTCTGCCCCTCCCCCTACTTGTGTGCTCTCTCACTTTCTCTCTCTCTCTCTCTCTCAAATAAATAAATAAAATTTTCAAAAATAAATAAATAAACCCTTCCTACCAAGTAATCTTTGGAACCCAGTATTTTAATTGACAATTTTAAAAATTACATTCTTAAAAACTCTACCTTCTTATTCAATTACAAATTTCAATGCAGCAAATTTTGTGTACTATTTAACAGGAAAGTTTTTCGGTTCTCAATATGTAATATTGAGGTCTGTAAATAAACATATTTATTCTTTCCCTATTTCCCAGACTCATCTTTGTTTCCCTTTCCATGGGAGTAGGAAAAATTAACCTAGAATTCTCATGATGGAACCTTCTCCCTTATGGAAAACTAAACTGTGATTTCAACTTAGTTATTTTTGAAGAAGCCATAGGGAATTCATATTCTAAGATACTAAGTAGTTTAATTTCAGTATTTGTGCTTCTCATCTATTTCAAATGACTCAGCATACTTCCAAAATAATCATAAAGGGCACCAATTGTTCTAGGAGACTCAGAGGTAATTGGGCACGGCATCAAGGACAGAGATCCGTGGCAGCATACTAGAGACCTTCTGGTGGGCTCACATTATTCCACTAAATCATTCATCTGCCAAGTATTTCCAGAATGCCTGCTAGGGAAGGTGCTGTGCCAGAGCTGATGAGTCAGTGATGAACAAGAAAGTGGAGTACTGACCTTCAAGGAGCCCATACAATAATCAAAAAGACAAATGATGACCGACGACAAAAATAAATAAATAAATAAATAAAATATTTACACATTGCACTGAGTGCAAGGAAGGAGATAGACAGCGTTAGGATAAATTGAAAATAAATTCGATGTTCTTAAACATATGAAAACAGTCTAACCTCCGCAAAGAGAAAAATATATAGATTAAAACTATAGTGACTGCATTTTGTACCTACTTATTGACAAAGATTGGAAGTTTGATAGCATATTCTATAAGTAGGAATAAAGGAAGAGGGTATTTTGACTGTGGATATAAATCAGTTCATCCTGTATGGAAAGCAATTTAATAATATCTATCAATATATGAAAACATAACTTTTGACCCTTACTTCAGAAATAGAAACAAAGCCTATAATTTTTTTCTCATTTGTACAACATATGGTGTCATGTACAAGGTTATTCATTGCAATGCATTTTTAATAAGCAAGGTTTGGAAAATAGCAATGTCCATCAAAAATATACCAGCTTAATAAACTATACTACATAAATATAAATTGGATGCAGTGTAGCCATAACATAGAATGAGAACACAGGTTTTTGTTTGTTTGCAGATACGAGCCAATTTACAAGAGTGTTTTAAAAAAACCCATTAAGACTGGTAGTTTATACAGTAAGCTAAAAAGAACGTATATATTTTTGTTGGTATATACCTAAAATATACCTTTATTTGTATATACCTAAAAAATGCCCCTGAAAAAAGTGAAGTGGGAGGAAGCTTTTCCAAAGTACATATTTTCTTTTGTACCTTTTTAATTTTGAATTATGTGATACATTATCTCTTTTTAAATATTTAGATTTTTTTTAAAAGATAAAAGTTCCCAGTAGTGTCGACTATGGGATTCACATTACCAACTTGATAAGCTATAGGGTCTGAAAGCAAAGTTCTTAAAAAATTCATTATGTAAGATCCAGCTAAAAAAAAACACATTAGAATCTATTAGGTTCAAAGTTCTGTGCTCTTGGGATATCAAATTAAAATATAGACCCTGTTCTTAGGAGAACATATTTCGGTGGAGGAACTGGATATTTCTATAAAAGGTAAATGGTGATAAATGTAATTAGTAGGAATACAAAGACTTTCAGTTTTACTATACCTTCAAAATTCTCCCAGAATTACCATGAAGTATTGGGTTCAAATAAATACTAAAAATGTCTAATATATGGTATATAAAACACCGTTCATTTGATATAAACCTCCAAGGTATTATAAGTCATACCCTTCAAATATTATTGGCATACATATGATGAAAACTATTCACTCAAAGGATATGGAAAAGGAATTCTGAAGAACCCTGTGTTAAACACCTATTTAATTATATTTATCGTTAAGATCACCCAAAATCTTCTTCCAGTCAGAAATCTGATGTTTCCCACAGAAGTTACATAGAATAGACTCTAAATAGCATGGTTAGGAGATAAATTAACTATTTTAAAATCACTCAATCTGTTCATTTTCTGTTAAGGAGCATTTCATTTTCTACTCATAATTTTTATTAAATGGTTTTGAAAGTACAACAATGTATGCAAACTACATGTTCTTTGTTATTTTTGTATAAAAATGTGCAAGCTCGAGATTAATGGAAGATCTACAATATCCCCCAAAGCTAAAGGAAAGAAAGTGAAAACAGACATGAGGATTCAAAACAAAACAAGTTTACAAATCTGAGTATCATAAAAAGTGATAAAATAGCAATAATATGTGATCAAATAAATCACTTATATGTTTTGAGAGATGGATCCAGAATGTGTGGAGCTTAAAGTATGTATAATGAGGGAGTGGCTTTTTAGGAATAATAGTGATATTTTTACAAATGCATATTTAGAGACAAGGCCTTAGAAGGGCCCTTGCAAGTGAGAAACCCTGAGGCCTAAGCTTTTTTTGCTCCTCAGAAATCCACTCTTTCTCTTACCAAATAGCATTTTTCCTTAAACTTTATTCTTGAGGTTTAATCTGAATATTTATTTGGGGGAAAGGATGTAAACATCAATAAAGTCACTGGTAATTAAAAGAAGTTTTCCATCTCCCTGTCTAGATTACACTTCAATTGTTTTAGGTTTTCTTTATTTAAGAAACTAAAATGAAATCGGCCACATCAGAATTCAGAACAGACCAGAAATTTCCACTTGCAGAACATAGCATCTTGCAATCCAATTTACATACTGTTCTTTTAGCCCACGTGTGGAAATTCAACAATGACTTTTTTCATTCCTCACAAGTGGTTTGCAGTAGCAGTTCTGACAGATTCTCCCACCAACGAGGGTTTATTAGAGTGTGAGAGCACACAGCTCTTTTCCTTCTAAGAGTGTGCTTCCTTTCAGTCTTGACTGCAGAGGTATGCTGAATTTCCCCTGATAGTAAGAAAAAGGCAGACATTTCTAAGTTTCCTCTCTTTCATTATGCTGGGCGCGGGGGTTGGGGGAGAGAACCAGCTTCCACCAATTCTGGTAACCACGTTATCTAACTCTCAAAACAGGGAAAATGACGGGGAAGAGAGGGGGCAGAAGTTCTGAGAAGCATCCCCTGGTTATTGTTGCTAGGGCAACTGCTACTTGGCATCCTCCAAATAGTCATCGTCTGTCACACTTGGGGTATAATTCACAGACATACAACACATCTGAGTAGATTGGGGGGAAAAAAAGGCGGGGGAGGGGATAAAGATTCATGTAAATAAATGAGAGGATGTTAAATAGGCACATAAACAAAAGTGCATGCCTAATACTTAGAAAGAAGAGAGAGGAGAGAGGCATAAGAGGAATACAGTTTTGAAAATGAGTGTCTTTGCTAAATATTAGTGTTTTTCTTATTGCACAAATTAGTCTCTACCCATTTCCCAATAATTGTCTACCCATCTGTCTCCTTTTATAAAAATCCCTTCTTCCTCCAAATACTAGTCTTCTGTAGAATGACATCAAACCAAATATGTGCAAAGGTGTCAATGTCATTTTCCTGTTCACAACTCTTAAGAGAGCAAAGATTTAAAAATACTTCTTCCTTATTTAGTAGAATGCCTCAGAAGAAGGCCTGGCTTTGTTAGAAGATAAAGCATTTATTACCCAAAAAAATCATTCACGAAAACAGACATGAGCCCTGAAACACAACTTGCTTAAGTCTAAGTTGTACCTTTCATTTTCCTTATGTCTTCATTTCTTAGAGCCAGGGTGTCTGCTTAATCTTTCGAGTCACAGTTTCTTCTTCATAACATTATAGGAACGTTATCTTATACATTGTGAAAAAAGAGGTACCACTGCTCAAATCATAAAGCAGAAAAGAAAGCCTGACGATATCTGTCATCAAAGTCACATAAAACCCCAACAGTTTGAACCTCCTCTTAGCATTCTCTGGTGTCAGCGTCATAAAAATGTGCAGGAAACTCATACCAATGTATCACATTTACGAAATGAGTTTAATAGCAAATGCATTTTTGGAAGCAAGTGGGAAGAAGGAGAAAGATTTTAACCAAATACACGGAATGAATTTAAAAAAAAAAGAAAAAGCATGACAGATTAACGAGGATGAAATAAAATCAGAAAAAGCAACCGTGCAATAACTTCACCAAAAGCTTTTCTTTTCCCTTTAGAGAGAACTGCTGAAGTTCTCCTATGAAAGCCAAATATATACTTTCATATAACCAAAACAATGAAACTAGACACTAAGCAAATAAAGAAAAACAATTACTTAATTACTACGCTTAACATTGCACGTTGGTTCCACCAAATGGGTCAGGCTTCAGGATTATTTTACATGTTTCTTTTTAATGGAGTCACCCAAATTCTGTGAACCAATACACTCACTGCTCTGAAGTCTAGAGAAAGGATAATCACATAATGCTAGCCATAATAAAAATGATAGTTTACTCTTGCTAATCATTTATTATCTGCCAGACACTATCATATAAACTTTATGGGGATTACTTCATTTTCTGCTCACATTACAATTATGAGGTAGATGTGAAATTAAATTATTCTTATTGTACAGATTAAGGAATTAAAGCACACAGAAACTACGTAACAGGCTCCAATTTAAATAATAAGGAAATGGTAGGACCAAGATAGAAACTGTTTTTTACTTTTGTGTCACGTACTGTAGGAACTTGGTTGGATGCCCACTCTCTACTTGGGCCCATGATCTCTTTTCACCTGGAGTATTTCTGTGCATTTGGGCTACAGCTTCCATATCGAACCCCACCTTTTATATGGCAGATGCTCCTGACTGTCCTTCTTTCTGGATCTTTGGTTCTCACCCCAGATCCCTTATGACACTTAACACTGAACACTAATATTGCAGATTGTGGCAACTAATTCTTCCCCTTCTCATTGGCATCATTTCGCCTAGGAAGATATCTAATCCTTGGTAATACCTTCTACCAGTGTCTGCCTTGTTTCTTTGGTTTCAACACCTGGGATACTTTATCATTTGAATTTGCATTTCCTCTGCTTTGCACTTAGGGAGTTGCTTGCTGCACCCCCTTCCTTTCCACCACGCACATACAGACACACACGCACACAGGAACACGCTACCCCATGATAATTCTTATGCTTATTCTCCAACATGCAGGATAGAACAGCACAGCACAACATAAGCTGCACCCTGATATTAAGGATAAAACTCTCATGAGAATAAAGTCTGAGCATCTTGAAAGCAATGACTTGAGTTTTACTGATTTCTGTATCTGCATCTCAAATAAATACCTAGCGCTGTTCCTTATGCACAGAAGATTTCAATAAGTGATTGTAAATTAAATGGGATCATATGCCAAAAACTAGCTTTTTAATTTACATTAATGAGTATACTAATCAGGATAAGCTAGGCTGTGCACTAACAAGCATACTCAAATCTCTGTGGCTTTTCATAAGAAAAGCTTGTTTTTTACTCATTTAGTCCATGCCTTACAGGTAGCATGGAGACTCTGATCATCATAGTCATTCACGTTACAGGTTGAGAGAGCCTCTATCTCAACACATGATCCCATGTGACTGAGACATGGAAAAGGGTAATATGGCAAAACACACAGCTTCTTTAAATTTCTGCCCAGAAATGACATACGTAATCTCCTCTCACATATTATTCATCAAAGTAAAACAATTATGGCCACCTCAAACTTCCAAGAGTGTAAGGAAGTGCAACCTCTCAATACTACCACAGTGGGGATTAGGTTTCAATATATGCATTTTAGAGAGACACAAACATTCAGTTCATAACACTTGGATAATGCTCATATGTCATAGCATAAGACACGGAAAGGGACTATCAGTGAATCAGGAAGCAACATGCCCTACCTAATATGTCCCTTAGTGAGATAAGAATATGATATTATCTAAATTTGTTTCTTCTCTGAACACTTACATTTGTGAACTTTATGAAGTCAAGTGTCCTCTTTGCACCTAGCCTAAAACCTCTTGATGTGTTTATGTCCAAAAAGGCCACCAGTGTATCTGAACAAAAATCCCGTGTACGGATTATGTATATGTGTGTATGTGAGTATGTGTATGTGTGTATATAGAAGGATACATACACAGAGAGAGAGAGAGAATGCATGAACGAGTGCTGGATAAATCCAAACTATAATGCCATTCATAAAATATCCCAATAATGAATACAAATTTTACTTACTTTAAAAAAGGTGTTATCAAGATGCAGCATGTTCAAATCCTATAGTAGGAAAATCATTTAATCAAAGATCAGATTCCTACCTAGTGCTACGACTCACACAGGGTGTAGGGAGTCAGTGACTCCAAGATTATCTTCCCAAAAAGTGAGCCTACTACACGGGTAGGAGACGGGGTAGGAGACAGATCCTTCCTTCACCCAGTCAGTACTAGCGTTTTTAGAAAGTAATTAGAAAGCACTGCAGATGTTCTAGGAAGAAGAAAAAAACTAAGGTCAGCCTGTGGTTATTTTTATGCAGTCAATCATAGTGATTTGATTTTTCCATGGCATGAAATCTCTTTCCTTTGAGCTTCATGTATGCTTTATAGATTGTTTCTGAAATGTACACCAGGAAATTCCAGTACTCTAGTAATGATTTTGAAACATGAGAGATTCTTCTGAAAATGTTACTGAGTCCTGCCTTACAGTGTATATCTATACTGTGTTTACTCCTGGACATCCAGACATAACGGGGGGATTATGAATGGGACAAAATTGAGAAGCATCTAGTTGCATGGAGAATAAGAATTCTTCTGGGGGGAAACACGGATCATGCAACTGTGAGTTTGACCCTAATAGCTGGGGCGCCTGGGTGGCTCAGTCGTTAAGCGTCTGCCATCGGCTCAGGTCATGATCCCAGGGTCCTGGGATAAAGTCCCGCATCAGGGGCTCTTGGTTTTGACTCTCAGGGTGGTAGGATTGAGCCCCATGTTGAGCTCTGCCCTTAGCGTGGAGTCTGCTCTAGATTCTCTCTTGCCCTCTGCCTCTCCCCTGCTCACGTGCTTTCTCTCTCTCCCTCTCTCAATAAATAAATGAAATCTGGGGTGCATGGGTGGCTCAGTCATTAAGCATCTGCCTTCAGCTCAGGTCATGATCCCAGGGTCCTGGGATCGAGCCCCACATCGGGCTCCCTGCTCAGCGGGGAGCCTGCTTCTCCCTCTCCCACTTCCCCTGCTTGTGTTCCCTCTCTCGCTGTCTCTCTCTGTCAAATAAATAAAATCTTAAAAAAAAAAAAAAAAGAAGACCCTAATAGTTAAAAGGGAATAGAGATTCTGAGTACAGCCTGATTGCTGTTGTAAAAATCTGATGCTGGCCCAGGCCTTTGAATGCATATCCATATGCCAGGGAGGGAGAAACCTTAAGGTATGCCAAAAGGTGGATTTGCTGAACTCTGTCACATGCCTGGGCCCAAGAAACACTGTGTTTGAACCTCACACACAGGAGGGAACTTCTCCCTATAATCCCCTCCATAATCTCCACACAGCTTTGGGGTCCCCAAATGCGGAAGGAACCACTAAAAGCTATCTCTGCCCAGAAAAGCAACAAGAGAGATGACCACACTCTGAAGTGGAAAACAAGTCATGCCAGTGCATGCGACACCAAGGAGAGGAATGAGAGTGGCCACTTGGCTGACAGAGTGGAAGCAGGGCCTTCAGAAAGGAGATGCTGGATCTGGGCAGTAGAGAGCAATAAAGGTGTTCATCACACGCAGAGAATAGCATGTACACCCTCACTGGAGGAAAGGGAGCTGTTGTCAGAGGATAAACTGTTCTGTGTAAAATAGAGGCAAGGAGAAGTGGCAGAACATGCCAATTCTGAGGATGCCTAGCTTTGGACGGTGGCCATAGCAGCAAGGAATGGCTATGCCACGCAGAGCAGTTTTTGGCAGTATCCCGTTGTATCTCGACATATATATTTACTTTTAAACATTTGACGGATCCTTGGAGACCAACATATATGAGTCCAAAGTCTTTGCAAGATGCTAAAGTCTATGTATTGTTAGTACATGAGGACAACCATCTTTCTTATTAATTTAGATATGTATACAACGGCATGTATACTCATAAACTGTTGAGGTTGAGAAAGTTCAGATTCCTTAGTGTCATCATTTTCAAACTTAGAGGATAATTTTGTATTAAATTATGCTGCATATTTGTTAATGGCAGTTCAAGAGGCAATTTGGTTCCCCTATACATTTTTGCAAAGCAAACTAGAAGATGGAAAACTTTCAAAAAGGGTCTACTTTGAAAACTGTTCTTAAACAGTTGTTATTAGGGCGCCTGGGTGGCTCAGTTGGTTAAGCGACTGCCTTCGGCTCAGGTCATGATCCTGGAGTCCCTGGATCGAGTCCCGCATCGGGCTCCCTGCTCAGCGGGGAGTCTGCTTCTCCCTCTGACCCTCCTCCCTCTCATGCTCTCTGTCTCTCATTCTCTCTCTCTCAAATAAATAAATAAAATCTTAAAAAAATAAAATAAAATAAACAGTTGTTCTTAGAACAATTGTTCTTAGATTAAGTCACAAGGAACAACCCTTCCTTACTTAAGTGTGTCATGGTTTCCCTGACTGTTCTGATGATCTTTTGTCCTAATAATTTATTTTTTGAAATCTTGATGATCCTTTGAAAATATAATTACTCTAGATTTCTGCAAAGAACATGCCAGGTCAACAGTTGTTCTTGAGCCTTCTTTGTTCTTTTCTGCGTGTGTGTGTCCACATGTGCGTCCATGTGGTTGCACACATCAGACACCTCTAGAAGTAACACCTCTCAAGGGAAGCCACAATTCCAAATAAGGGGATGGGAAAAGAATTTCTGAATCTCCCCTGAAGTGACAGTTTGAAAATAAGCCCTCACTGCAGTGTAAAGTTATTTTCTAGAGGCTTTGCACATACTGAGAGCTCAATAAACATTTATTGAGTGATGAAATCACATTTTTATACATTTAATTGTAAAGCTCACCTGATCTGTTATCCCAAATGATGAAAACATTGTGTCTATGATCCCTAAGAGATAAATTCAGTCCCTAGAACCAAAAGTCATAGGTTCACTATATCCTTAAGGTCTTTTATTCGAATTGTATATCTTTATCTGGAGAGTTCCTATTTATATTGAGTTGAAAATTTGCCTCTCTGAAACATCACCCATTAGGCCTAATGATTTTTCTCTGAAGCTTCACAGAAAAAGTCTACCATACCACCCAACCTATATAAGATAATTTACAAATATTTTAAAGCAGTCATATATATGCATTATATAATATATATAATATATACATATAAAGCATGCATTATAAGCACAAATATTTTAAATCAATAATTATATGCATATTAATATATTATATAATGCATTATATAATAAAGTAGTATTGTATAAAGTTTATATATAAACTTTCAGTTTAATATCTCCAATTTCAGCCATTCTTTCATTACCCTTCCCCACCTAGGTCATTCTTCCCTCTATTTCATCCAATTTGTCATGAACTTGTTAAACTGTGATCCTTAGTATTGAATGCAAAGTTCCACATATGAAATAATCAGTATTCATGGTTCACTCTTTCAGTAAATACTTAATGAGCACCTATTATAAGCCAGTTATTATAGCAAGGACTAGTGGTTAAACAAGACACATAGTCTTTACCTGCCTTTGGAGCCTTAAAGTCAAAGATAGTGCTGGGATTGTGGTAAGGATAATCATATTAATATTAAATTATAACTGTGGTAACTTTACATTAAGAATAGGGTGGATAAAATGTCTTTTTTTTTTAAGATTTTATTTATTTATTTGAGAGAGAGAGTACAAGTGGATGGGAGGGGCAGAGGGAGAGGGAGAAGCAGGCTCCCCGCTGAGCAGGGAGCCTGATTTGGGGCTCAATCCCAGGACCCTGGGATCATGACCTGAGCCAAAGGCAGATGCTTAACCAATTGAGCCACCCAGGTGCCCCAAAATGTCTTTCTTTGGACATTATATTACAAAAATATAAAATTATGTCAGTATTTTTAGAATCCACACCAAAAGTTTAATTAAAATAAAATCAGTGGTCATTCATGTTTTCATATAATTTGCTAATAAGGTCAGTCATACAGATAGACACATTTGACATTGAATTTCTTAGAATGTGTGAAAGAAGCAAAACCAGAAAAGGAAGAGCCTAAGGAAAAAAATGATAAAACATCTCTAAAAAGGAAGCATATGCTTAAACAACCAAATAAACAAACAAAAAACACAAATAAAAACCTACAAGTCATTATACTTAAAAAGTAAAGAATTTTGGTTTTCCTTGAGACTGCATTGCACAGTGGACAGAATACTGAAATAAAAATTAGAAAAATGAATACCAATCCAGATGGTTTAGGCTAAAATCACTTATTCTCATTGAGGCTACTAGTATCCTTACAAGAAATATGGAATTTAAACTTTCCCTTCTTCCCTAATTAGCATCTTGAGTGCTAATTCATTTGATAATATTTTGAGAACAATATTAGATAATGCATGAAAGTGCTTTAAAAAAGAATAAGCCACAATGCCAAGGTAGCTATTTGTTTTTACAGAGGAAGGAGAGAAATTGTGATTATAGCCAAGAGGGAATAACAGGTATTGACTGACTCTCCAATCATAAACAGCTATAAAATGGTTTTATCATGTACAGGCAGGGCAGAGCTATGATCCTTAAAAAAAGGAATACATGTTAAGTAAATTCCACATTTACCTTAGCTTCCTATCTGGGGACACTTTCATAAGCTGAGACACAAAGAAGTAAAGACAAACAGTATTGCTGGGCAGACAAACAAATCTTTTTGTGATGATTTGGGGCTGCCAAGGGGGCTGAAATTTATGAGACAGAATACTGGGGAAGAGAGACATACACAGAGAAAGAAATCAGAAATCTGCAGGGGGTCTTTTTTGGTTCTTTTATGAAATACTAAATTGCATTTGCTTGACGTGTGACATCTTGGGGTCTGAAAGAGATCTGAATGGGAGCTGAATGAAAATTCTAGAGGTTTCCCAGTGCTGAGAATACTAAGCAGCCAGAGTAGACAAACCTCACTGAAAACTAGGGACTTTTATTTCAGACTTTCAGAAAGACCAAGTTTTAAGAGTAGGGCTATTCCAGACTTGTCCAAGCCTTGACAGGATCAAGCTGACCTGTGAGCATAGTAATCACTTGCCAAAAACAAAACTTAATATTCTTTAAAAGAAGCTACATCATTTGGATTTCAACAAGATAACATCCACAGTACCCAGTATAAAAGCAAAAATACCAGACATGTAAATAAACAGAGAAAAATGAAGAACAGACAGTCAATAGACACAGATACAGAGATGACACAGATCATACAATTACGGGGATGAAGACACTGGCAGAGCTATGATAAATATGTTCAAAATGTAAAGGACAAAGTGAAAATAATAAATAAACATATGGAAAAATCTTAGTGGAGAAAGGACAACTATAAAAAAAGATGCAACATAAAAGAAGCACAATTCATATAAACACAAAGAAAGCACAGTTAGGTACACCATTGTCAAATGGCTAAAACTCAATGATAAATAGAAAAATCTTAAAGGTTGCCAAATAAAAAAGACACACATAATAGGAAAAACTAACAAGAGAAACCACTGACTTTTTAAATAGGAAATTATACATTTCAAAAGACAGTAAAACATTTTAAAATGCTGAAATTTAAAAAAGAGTCAATCTAGAATTCAATATGTTGCACAAAAATTATTCGAAAATAAAGAGAAAATAAAAACAATTGTGTTAAATAAATGTTGGGAGAACTTGTCACCAGCAGACTTAAAATCCAGTCAATATTAAAGAAAGTTCTTTTGAAGGAACAGATACCATATAAAAACTCAAATTTATGTGAGGGAATACAGAATAGGAATGATTAATATATGGTTAATATGAAATACGCTTTTACACTTTCTTAATTTTTAAAAGACCATTGACTTTTTAAAGTAAATAGTAAGAACAATGTATTTTGAAGTTGATAATATATTTAGAAGCAAATGGTATGAAACAATAGCACAAAAATAGAAGCAGGTAAGAAGTATATTGTCAATATCTTTTACATTAAATAAGAGGTGATAGAATATTACTTTGAGGCAGAGGGTGATTAAGTTAAAGATTTACCTTATTTTTAAAATAAAGATAAATGAAGGAAGTATGCATAGTTATATAATATAGGAGATAAAGTGTAGTAAAGGTAGTAAAATAATCCAACAGAAGGCAATTTATTTAATGAAGCAGCAAACTCCTGATACCCCTGATACCACACAATGGGGAAAAAAGAAAAAACAAATGGCACCATAGAAAACCAATAACAAAATGAAAACTTAAATCCAATCATAATCATAATTATATTATTGGGGGGATCTGAATGCACATTTATGGCATAAAAGAATTTCAATTTTCTGTTTTCACAAAGGAAAAATCTCAAGTTTTTGTGATTGAGTTTCACATTAACTGGTACTTTATTTGCTTAAAACCTAAACATTGTCAGCTAAGAAGAGATCCACTCTGATGTATATTTCTTAACATTTAAATTTTAGGTTTTGAGGGGTTTTTTTTGATCCTTGGTAAAATTTTATCCAAAAAACAGAATATATAAAGATATAGTCAAAAACATGAACCATTAGGGGCACCTGGGTGGCTCAGTCGTTAAGCTTCTGCCTTCAGCTCAGGTCATGATCCCAGGGTCTTGGAAAAGCCTGCTTCTCCCTCTCCCACTCCCCCTGTTTGTGTTCCCTCTTTCGCTGTGTCTCTCTCTGTCAAATAAATAAATAAAATCTTAAAAAAAAAAAAAAAATTGAACCATTAGAGAATGAAATAGGAAATCAAGAGTGATTTAAGTTTGGGGGCTCCTGGGTGGCTTAGTGGGGTGAGCTTCTGACTCGTGGTTTCAGCTGGGTCATGATTTCAGGGTTGTGAGATCCAGCCCTGATTCGGACTCCTTACTCAGTGGGAGCGGGGGAGGGGGTGTCTCCTTGAGATTCTCTCTCTCTCTCTCCCTCTACCCCCCACCCCCACTCACCTGTGCGTGCTCTCTCTCTCTCAAACAAAAAAATAAATCCATTAAAAAAAGAGAACGACTTAAGTTTTGGTGGCCCTCACCTTTTTTTTTAAAAGTTCCTTAAAGACTATAGCAGGATAAAAGGATATTGATTCAGGATCTCTTTAAGATAACAAGTGATGAAATTAAACACACACACACACACACACACACTCAAAAAGGTCAGATAACACCATCCCCTGCCCTTCCCCCAAGGTAAAAAATATGAATACTTTTAGTAACAATTCAGAATTCATCTTTATCTCTTACCTGTCCCATCAGTGAAAGTTTAACATCATGATTTTTTTTAGACATCTACACTGTGTATATAGATATACAAACTTGTATTAGATGACAACTGATTTTTTTTTAGTCCAGGTAGAGAAAGAAGCAATCATTTTTAACTAAAATCCTTCTACGTTTTTGATTACTGTTCAACTTGCTACCGTTTAGCAAAAAGCAAATTTCCATACCATTCAACTCAAATCTTATTGCTCTATGACTGTGGTCTACCTTCCATTAAAAAATAAAAAGATGAAGCAGTCAATCGAGTGATTACTTTGACATGGCTTTCATTGGGAAGGGGGGTCATGGCAAGGAGAAGACCATACACAAAAAGGTAATTAAACATACAGTGGTTTTCTTTAAAAAAAGAGAGAGAGAGAGAGGGAGATGTTATTTTCAAGAAAAGGAAAAAAGCATTGAAAGCCCATGAGTTAAGCCATAGCCAAAATCATGTTCTATCTTAATAAGAAGATTTTCTTTTTTCCCCCCACTTTTTTTTCTTCTATTTTATAAATAAAATCTCTCTCCAATTGGTTAAGTGTCCCAATCTTGGTTTCAGCTCAGGTAGTGATCTCAGGGTCATGAGATGGAGTGGGCTCCACCTCAGCCCATGAGGCTGCTTGAGAATTTCTCTCCCTCTCCCTCTGCTCCTCCTGCATGTGTTCTCTCTCTTTCTCTTTCACAAATAAACAAATATTTAAAAATAAATAAAATAAGTCAAATAAATCAAATAAAATTTCTCCACAAACCATCATCACTTTTTTAATCCTCCCCAGACTGGGCTTCATCTTCAGACCCTACATCCCCCGATTTCTCAGGTGGCGGGTTTACAGAGGTGTTCTTTTCTGGGGGGCTTTCTGGTTCCTCCTCTTCTTTGAGAGGAGTCCTTTCCTTTGATGTCTCTGAGGCTGTGGGGCGACCTACTTTTCCCTTTGCTTTTCACAGGGTTTGGCGTCACTGTGGCCTTTAGTCTGGGTTTTGGCATTTTCGTTTCTCTCAGGTTTGGACTTCTTAACTATCTTTTTGTTTTTCTTTTTTGAGCTGCCATAGTCACTGCCCTCATCATCTTCCACTAGGAAATCATCATCGCTCCCAGAATCTTCCTCCTGGAATTGTGCCTCATCCTCCTCTTCTTGTTCTCCACTGCCCACATCTTCCATGAGCATCACTCTGTTTGGAAGCTGCATGCCTTGCTGGAGCACATTCTTATGGGCTTCTTTTTCATCTTCGCTGTCCTCTGCCGAGTGAGAATCATCCTTGGTCTTCACATCTGTTGCTTCTGAGTCCTCACTATCTTCCTGTGAATTCTTTCCAGATCGCCTCTTATTTTTAGCTTCCCTGGGAGATTGAACTTTCTTAGCTGGAAGGCCTCAATCTCTTCAATAATCTTCTCGGCATCATTAAATTCCTGACACCAAATAATCAATGACCTTTTTATTTGTGACAGGCCGAGACATATTCGCTGTTGAAACAGGATTGACTCAAGAAGCCACAGACCAGGACCACGCCCCCCAGCCTCCACCCACTCAGCGCATCCCCCTCAACTTCGGCCCATGGGGCTGCTGCTGCTGAACCTCGATCTGCTGGCTTCTCAAACTCCACTACTTCTTGGTTCAGGGCCCCTTAATCAGATGAGCCCCCCCCCCCAACAACCCACTCTACACCAGGCTCCCCCATCTCTTCAAAATGGATGAATCAAACTAGCTCTCATAATCATATTAAATGCTAGTGGACTAGACATTCCAATTAATAGATAGATATATCCAATCTACCAGGAACACAGAAAAATGTTCAATCCCCAATATGGCACCATTGGAAGAAGAGACCAAACAACCACTTAGTGTCAATTTCACATTAGGCTCCCATCACCCTGACAGTGGTTCATCATGACTAGAGTTGACATATATTCTGTATATTTTCTGCTTCATAGGACTTCAGCCAGTTCCAATATCCAAGTATTTACAGAGTATTATATCTTCAAACATAAACAGTGCCCAAAACCAAAGGACTGATTTTATAGCGAGAAGTGTGGTAATGGGCACACAACAATGGAATCCACTGGACTTAATGCATACACCACCACCAGAAGCTGCCAAACTGACCTTTCAATAGAGTGGCTTACTGAGGTGACAACTGAGGCACAAGTTATTTATTTTTTTTAAATTTATTCATGAGAGTCAGAGAGAGAGAGAGAGGCAGAGGCAGAGGGAGAAGCAGGCTCCCCGCTTAGCAGGGAGCCCGATGTGGGACTTGATCCCAGGACCCTGGGATCATGACCCAAGCTGAAGGCAGACGCTTAACCATCTGAGCCACCCAGATGCCCCGAGGCACAAGTTCTGATATGTTATTATGTGCAGATGAGTACCACCCTCAAGGATGCAATATACACTCTTAATTGGCAACCAATGTTATGTCTTCAATTAAGAGAAATCATGGGTCTAGAAATCAAGATGCAAAAGTGAAAGTGTTTACCTGCTTACCATCACTTTTCTTAACCCATGCTTCTGGTCCTTGCAACACTAACCTCAGTAAAGGTCTTTGGAAATCCTGGTTTTCCAAATGATTAACTCTTCTAATTGGTGCCGGCAAGGGTATTGAAAGGGTTCTATTCAAAGGCCCCTCCCCAGCCAAGATTACAGATAAAACTTGTAGGTGTCTGCACTTGACCCAAACTCCGTTTTTCTAGGTCATGGTGCCCCACATTCTCAGAAAATAGACCACAACTATAAAAGGTACTCTCCTCTAGCTGGACCACAACTATATCTGGGACAAACCCCTGACAGAGCCCCTTGAAAAACCTGTCACCTCCTGCTCTACCTGGCCAAGAGTCAACCCCCTCCCCCATGGGTGCAGTGGCAACCCTCCCACATCCTTAAAACCCCTTAAAAGGCCCAGCCTAACAGAAACTCAGAGCCAACATCTCTCTTGATGTATGGTCCCTCTCCTCCTTCAGAGAATGCATTAACTCACCCTGCTTGTTGCTCTACTCTTGGTGCTATTCTTTGCCACCCCTGTCACCGGCCAACTTAACAAGTCTCAACAGATTTTATTCTCTGGCTATTATTGCCTGAGAACTTTGAACTCAAGTGCCCAAAGAAAAGCAGAAACATGGAGGAGTCACAGACCTGAGGAGTAGTGTCCCCGACTATCACAAGGAGCTAGAACTACTGTTACACAACGGAGGAACACGTTTAGCACTTGGATGGCATACCTCAGCATTTTTTGGTGCCCCATTTGCACAATCTGACCAGTTAATGAGTAAGTGTAGCAGCCACATCCAAAGACCAGGCTCTCAGTACCCTCAGATATTAGGTTCTTCATCATGCCACTAAGTAAACTTTCTAATTGAATTTAGTTTCTAGCCAAAGGTGAGGGGAATCTTGAATGGCTAGTAGAGGATGGAGATGATGAGTATTATCAGTTGTGACCAAGAGACTGGCTTCAGTGAGAGAGGCTATAGTTCATCTCACTAAACTTCCTATGATACATTCACTCTGGGAAATAAGGCCCATCAGAGTCCTAATGGATCTGCTCCCAGAAATTTTATAAAGTGGATTCAAGTGGCACAAAGGATGAACTATAGTGAATGCAGTCCTGTGCAACCCAGCACGCCAGCCCTTTAGTACTGAAGGAATTATTCTCCTAGCATTGAAAGGAGATAGCTGTCGGATGTGAGCCCTCTCAGCAAATTGCTGTCAGCTAGAGAGAGCAAACTCATCCAAGGCTACACATCCTCCTAGTACAACCTAAAACCAACAACTGATTGATAAGAGCTTTAAAAGTCTTGTCACTTTGCTCCAGTTCAGAATAACTTTGAAGGTCTATCCCAGACTTTGATATTCCCATTGGACAAATTGGTACCTTTGTTGTAACTGCATTTTAGCCCAACTTCTCCTTCTAATTAATCCCTCTTCCATCGCTTTCACCATAGGTAGGTATTTATCCCAAGAGAATGCTCTGCAATAAACTTTCTGCAAGTTATCTGTCTCAGAGTTGGATCTGTAACTCCTATACACAGAAAAATACAAAAATTTTCAAGAAAGGAAAATAAAGAATATGTAAGTAAGTGAAAATATATTTTAAATTAACAGATTGCAAGGGTGAATATTGCTAAGGTGATCATAGTGTCTTTTGGATCAATGTGATTCCATTAAATTTTTCTTGCAATTTTTTCCATAGAACTTGGGAAAGTGATTCTAAATTATATATGTAAATAATAAGTATCTAGGGACGCCTGGGTGGCTCAGATGGTTAAGCATCTACCTTCGGCTCGGGTCATGATCCTAGGGTCCTGAGATCGAGTCCCGCATCAGGCTCCCTGCTCAGCGGGGAGCCTGCTTCTCCCTCTGCCTCTCTCCCTCTCTCTCTCTGTGACTCTCATGAATAAATAAATAAAACATTTAAAATAATAATAATAATAATAATAATAAGTATCTAGATGGTCTAAAACAATCCTGACAAAGATGAGTTTGGAGGATTTATATTACATGACTTCAAGACTTAGAATAAGGTGCATTAATCAAGACAATTTAGGTTTGCGTAAGGATGAACAAATAAATTCAATGAAACCAAAGAGACTTAGAAATAGATCTAGGGGCGCCTGGGTGGCTCAGTTGGTTAAGCGACTGCCTTCAGCTCAGGTCATGATCCCAGAGTCCTGGGATCGAGTCCCGCATCGGGCTCCCTGCTCTGCGGGGAGCCTGCTTCTCTCTCTCCCACTCCCCCTGCTTGTGTTCCTTCTCTCACTGTGTCTCTCTCTGTCAAATAAATAAAATCTTTAAAAAAAAAAAAAGAAATAGATCTAATACATGCATTCAATTAATTTTCAACAAAGACATTAAATGCAATATAGTGGTGAATAAAAGTCTTCCTGCCAAAAGATGTTAAAATAGGCAACCTTCATAAGGAAAAAAGAGAACATCGATCCCTAACCACTATTTACTACATACAAAAAAAGATTGAGATGGATTGTAAATCTAAAAATACACACCAAAATCATAAAGCTTATAGAAGAAATTGTTGGAGAATTTCTCCAACCCCTTTAACTTTCTTAGATAGGACACAAAATGCATGAACCACCAAAAGAAAAAAAAAAGATAAATTAGATTCCATCAAAATTAAAACAGTTGCTCATTCAAAAACACCTGTTAAAAAAAGTGAAAAGGCGAGCCACAGCCTGGGGAAGATATTCAGAACACTTGTATCTGGCAAAGGAATTGTATCCAGAATATATAAAGATCTCCTGCAATTAATTAACAACAGTAAGTGAACTAAAAATTTTTAAATGAGCATAAGACTTGAATAAGGAAGATATACAAAAGGCAAATAAGCACTTTAAAAAGTTCTCTGTATCATTAGTCATCAAGGAAAAGCAAATTCAAAACACAATGAGATATCACTTCGTAAACTAGAATAATTAGAATGTTTGACAACCTGAAATACTGATGTTTTGGAGGAACAAGAATCTCATACATTGCTGGTGGAAAACTGGCTATTTCTTACAAAGTTAAACATAAATCTATCCTTTAATTTAGCAATCCCATTCCTTGGTATTTGCCCAAATAAACTGAAATATATGTCAAACAAAAGATTTCTTTAAAAATATTAATGAGGGGTGCCTGGGTGGCTCAGACAGTTAAGTGTTTGCCTTCGGCTCAGGTCATGATCCCAGGGTCCTGGGATCAAGTCCCACATCGGGCTCCCTGCTCCTTGGGAGCCTGCTTCTCCCTCTGCCTCTCTCTCTCTGTCTCTCATGAATAAATAAATAAAATCTTTAAAAAAAAAATGTTTTGTTTCTTCTTGTCAGCCAGCAGATAACTATTTGATGAACATCCACTATATACGAAGCACTGTAATCTCAGGTCTCCTATGCCTGATAGCTCATGGCGGATAGCTAGCTAGTTAATTAAGTTACATCTTGTTTGAACTTAATATGTTTCCTTTTCTTCATCATTTGTAGGAATATTAAGAAAATTAACATGGAAGAAAAAAATCAACTGTTGAAAAGTGTTCCATCGGTGATAACAACAGTTGGGGAGATATTTTTCATTTGGGAAATTCCTAGCCCTCATGAAATAAGGGAAGTCATATTCTTCAAGTTGAATCCTTTTCAATTCTCAAAGAGTTTAATGAAAGCACAAAAACAAAATAAGACTTGTCGAGAGTTCAGTTTTACTTCACTGTCATGTTGGGTATGCATCGTTGGAAGATTAAGCATCGTGGGAAGAGCTTGATAAATATGTCGATTTTGAGTCCCTATCTTGAAAACTATTTGAGTGAGACTATGCCACCGGGTTCTCAAAATAAGATTACAAAAAACTAGGTTTGACATAACTACAGAAAAAGTCTGTGAAAAAAAGTCTATATGGAAGATTGTTATAGACTGTGTCCCCACAAATTTCCTATGTTGAAAGCTAACACCCAATGTGCTAGTATTTGGAGGTGGGCCTCTGGAAGGTGATTAGGTCATGAGGGTAGAGTCCTCGTGAATGGAAGTAGTGTCTTTATAAAGGAGACCCCAGAGAGATCCCTTGCCCCTTTCCACCACACAGAGACACAGACACTGGAAAGACGTCCATATATAAATCAGGAAGCAGAACCTCACCAGCGAAGCTGCTGGTGCCTTGATCTTGCACTTCCCAGCCTCCAGAACAAGGAGAAATAAGTTCCTGTTGTTTATAGGGCACCTAGTATATGGTATTCTGTTATAGCAGCGTGGGTAGATTAAGACAGAGATCATCACAGACAAAAACCATGGCTGTGTAAGTGATTTTTCTCTTCCCAGGATTTGCACCTCCCTCTTGGTTCTCTTGTCTCTATTTCAGCCTCCAGGGACACCATATTGTGTCCTTGCTGCAAGACCCAGAAATGGACAAAAACTCCGTTCCCATCCTACTCCTTGCTTAACAAAGAAAAGCTAAAGTTTGAAAATAACTTTACTAAGAACTAAGGGGAAAGTAAAGGAAAACAAAGAAAATGCAAAATTAGAAAAGGCTCAGCCTCATAAAATACAGATTTCTGATTCAAACATAGTTAAATTGAAGCCACAAGTTAATTGGTCCAATTTACCAACATTCAGGCCAGGGTTTTGCTCACTTCCTTCCTCCAACACATTCTACTGATTAGAGATGCATCTAGGTTTGAAAAAAAAAAAAAAAAAAACTCTTTTTTAACTTATAAATTATTGCTAATGGAGGTTAAGTCTATTTTAAGTTTCAATTAGATATTCCTTTTTTGTTGTGTTTTTTTTTTTTTTTTTTTTTTTTCCTAATACAAAGTGAGATAACTGGGGAGGAACAAGGTTAAACAGACAATTTTGGAGCAAAAAAAAACACAGTAGGGGAACAGGTCAAAGTCTAAGCATTTAGCAACACCTTGCGTGTCCATGCTGTAGGCCTGAAGTGCCTTATAAAAAGCAACTAGTCCTTTTCTCACTCAGAGTCTTTCTTTGGTCCCCCGTTTAAAGACTCCCTCTCTTCTCCTGGCTTTTAATTCTCTTTGTATAGCTTCGTCTGAACAGTGACTGAATTGGTCGGTCTGTGACTTGGCTGTAAATTACTCCCCTGTAAGTTTCCTCTCATTTGATTGGCTTCAATCTCTATAGTCTGGCCTCTTCCCTGATCTTGGCCTAGACTCCAGAAGCACTGCACTACAGCTTAGTCTGTGCTGAGGGGCTCCTCCTTGTCTGAAAGTTGACTCAGATGCATGAGGAGATGAAATACAGAACTCTGTATGAGCAAATCGCTGTCAGGGCACAGGGTATGAGTAAGGGTTGTGTGGGGGGGATTCAAAGTTGAAAAAGAATAAAGAAAGGGAAGTGAGAGACTGTTAGAATTTTGTCTGACCCTGGGAATTACATCGACTTATGACACACATCAAATCATTTTGTTTTCTCCGATGACGTGAATGCCAGAGGTTTCTGACCTCGGGGGTGTTTGAGTTATCTTGGGTTCCCACACACCTCTGCTTTTCCTCCATCACCTTGAAGGGACCTTCTTTCTCCCCTTCCCAGGATTTAATCCTTGGCTTTCTGCTCTTCTCTCTGAGCTCTATTTAAATCATCCTCCCATGTATACATTTCCAAATTCTGTCCCTATGCTTTCAATTTCTAATGCTGTAGTGTATGTTCAGCACACTTCCTCCCACACTCTATTTTCCTTGAAAACAAATGTCACTTGACCTATGGCTCCCAATAGCTACCTTCCTCCTGCTGATAGAATTATTTGCTGACAAATTTATTGGAAAGACAAGAATTATTTGCTGACAAAATTATTTGAAAGATTTTACATCCAAAGCATATGTTTTCTTTCTGTAGTTTCTTACATCCCGCCATCTGGTTTCTATTCCTGCTTTATCTCCCTCTACACTCTCTCTTAGACCACTTTGCTGCACTAAAAACCAGAAAAGCTGCTTGACTGAAGACCATGAAAATCTTTGAGTAAATTTCCCTTCTTCCTGAGTTGCTTAAACCAAGTGGAGCTGGGATATATTATGAAGAAAAGTAGTACGAATAAAATGAGGTATGAATTGGAAAAGCTGCCCCCCGCCCAGTCCAAGTTAACATGCCTTCACTGAGGTCTTACCATATCCCAGACACTTTATCTAAATGATAGAGAAGTAAAGGTGAGGGGGGAAAGATCATTGTTGAATTCCTGGATGATAACTGAATTCTTGAAAAGAATTCAAGAAATTATCATGTTCATTTTATCTGGGTGAAATTGAGTTCTAAAACTCCATTTGCAAGGGCCTAGTAGAAATACCTTTGCCACAATCTCAGTATCCGCAAAACTAAACTCATGAGCTCCCTTCAATTGTTCCTGAAAATTGCATTTTATGTTTTACAGTGCAACTCCTTATCACATTTTTATCTCTTTCTTACATCCCTTCATGTATAATCAGTCACCAGCTACATTCTCTGAGGTCTGAGTACTACACTGGTAAGGCCTCTCCTGGAATTGATTTATTGAGTTGAGTTTTGCTTTTTAAGTCTACACAAGAATAATGTAGCATCGTTAATGTCAGAAAACTGAAATTTAAGGTTAAGATCATTAGAAAATACAAAGTGGGATATTTCATGTTGAAAAAGAAATGATCCACCCACGAAAAAGATTTAAAAATTATGAAACTTTCTGAACCTAAGAAAAGAGAAAATTAACATTTTGACAATCATCATGGGAACTGTAGCACACTTTTTCCAGAAACTAGCAGATAAAATAAACCAAAATTTACAAGACAAGGGAGAATTTAAGTAACATAAAAAGTAAACACTACTGCATTCAAAAGGCAATACACATTCAGCTGAAATGCACATACAATATCTACCAAAAAATGACCACATATAAAGTCACGAAAGAAGGCCCCAAAAGTAAAAATTAAGAAAATTATATTATGCATACAAGTTATATTCACTATTAAAGCTAAAAATAGTTAAAATTCAATAACCTTTCAAGTAAAAGAAACAAAAACCAAATAAAAAAATCTCCTAGCAAACTAGGAAGATAATAGAATTCTCTTACTCTGATAGTGCATATTTATTGGAAGTCCAAGATGCACATCATGCCAGAAACAGCTGATGGAAAACATTATACACTTTCCTACTAAAATTAGGAACAGGATTATAATTTCTGCTACCACTACTACTATCTATCACTATATTACAGGTCTTGCCAATGCAATAAAATGAGAAAAGAAATGAATTGGAAAGATAATTTTTTATATATCATTAATATATATGAGGGGAAAAACTAATATCTTTATTATAGTTAGAACCAATAAGTGAGTTTAGGAATACAGGGGGATTAAAGTATAATGTATAAATAACAATAGCTTTTCTAAATCCTGCCAATATGAGACAAAAACAATCATGTTCACAGTAATAATATAAAGTATAAAGTGCTTAAGAATATACTTCATAAAAAAAGATGAGGAAAGTATTCAACTTGTGAGAGCAGAAAAATTTTAGAGTAAATTCTCACAAAACAAAATTTAAAAATATACTAAAATTCATGAAATTAAAAATTCAAACATGACCAACAAAAGTAAAACTGGATTATATGAAAATATTTAAGTTAATAACAAAATTATTAGGTAAGACTGATTTAGGGAAAATAAGAAAAGGCTTAAATAAAATACAAAAAATGAAAAAGAAGTATATTTAGAGATAGAATAGAATAGAGATTTAAAAATTGAAAGAAAATATTTTGACTTTTAAAGAGAAAATTATAAAAGTATACAGAATGGCATTACTCCTGAAAAAATAAACTGATATAACATCTTCATTGATGGCAAATCTCAACATAGTTTTTTCTTAACTAATATAAAAAGTCTCTGCAATGTAAATCAATAAAATCAATATCCAATAGGATTTAATATAATTTTGCAGGCTAATTCTAAATTTCCATAAAAGATAAATTTGTAGGAATCTGAAGATGAACAAAAAGGACAATATATCCTACCACAGTCAAATATACTTTTTTTAATAAAGTAACAGCTATCTTAATTTTGGGGGGTGGGGAGAGAGAGAGAGCGAAGTGGGGTACAGGGGAAGAGGGAGAGAGAGAATCCCAAACAGGCTCTGTGCCCAGCAAGCACAGAGCTGTTTGCAGGTTCAATCTCATGACCCTGAGATCATGACCTGAGCTGAAATCAAGAGTCAGTTGCTTAAGCAGCCAAGCCACCCAGGCACCCCATCAAATATATTTTTATGGTATTTATGCATGAATAGACAACAAAATCCATAAAACTAAATAAAACATTCAGTAAGAGATCCATAATTAAGTATTGAAAAAGATGGTACTTCATATCAGTGAAGAAAAGAAACATTATTCAGTAAATGTTCTTAGAAAATCAGCTGAATATTTGGGCAAATAAGTTAGCTCTCATTTCAGACTTATCACAAATATAAATTTTAAGTGGAAAAACATAAAACAAAATTTTATAAATATAAGACAATGCTTTTTTGAGTGTAGGCTAGGGTATATAAGACAAAAAAGAAAAAAAATTATAGATAAAAATATTGACACATAGACTAAACCAGATTTAATAGCATGAATTCCACTAATACAGCATTAATAAAGTTAAATGATAAGTAAAGATGGAGGAAGAATTTGCAATATTTATGATGATAAAATTTCAAAAAGCAGTAGCTCTCAAACTCTCTGTAGCAAAGTCATTTTTTTCTATTTTTAATCTTTAACAGACCAATACATTTATAGAATACAATAAAAATGAGGAAAATAAAATTCAAAAAAATATATAAAGTGTAAGTCTTTTTCTTAAATGATATCGAATAGTCATAAAATAACTCGGTCCACTGGCTTTCAGTTTCTCCACCTACTAGTTTGTAGACCTGAAATAAATCACTGGTGGACGGGCGCCTGGGTGGCTCAGTCATTAAGCGTCTGCCTTCGGCTCAGGTCATGATCCCAGGGTCCTGGGATCGAGTCCCACATCAGGCTCCCTCCTCGGCGGGAAGCCTGCTTCTCCCTCTCCCACTCCCCCTGCTTGTGTTCCTGCTCTCGCTATCTCTCTCTGTCAAATAAATAAATAAAATCTTAAAAAAAAAAAAATCACTGGTGGAATAACACAAGTGCAGAGATGACACTCTAAACTGAACAGATCTTAAAAGGTCCTACAGATTAGAATGAAAATGGCAAAAGGCCAACCCAAAAATGATTCAAGTGTATTAACATGGAAGTCACAGAAAAGCATAAGTATACACGAAAATATGCAAATTGTTTTGGTAATCAGGACCTTATAAATTAAATCAATAAGACCTTTTAAAAGCTTGATGATACCAAGTCTTAAAGGAAGTTGTAGAGAAAATAGGCATTTATACATTGCTGATGAAAGAATAAATTGGTAGAGCCACTCTGGGAACTATTTGATACTATCTCTTAAAATTAACCAGATACTACCAAACCAACACTCCATTAACACCTAATATTTAATTCATCTTATACTCTGGTGGAATACTTCCATATTTCCTCCAGGAGACATATACACAGATGTTCGTTTTGTGATTTTTTATAAAAGCAATAAATTGAAGGGAAAAAAAAACCCACAAAAGTTCTCAATAGGGGACTATGAAACATTTATCATGGAAAACAGATTAAAACTTGTTAGATTACACTGACACTTATTTTTGAGAATAAAAACAAAATCCCCACACTCTATAGGTAATACGTATAAATATTTACAAGAAGTACTAAGAGATGGGACGCCTGGGTGGCTCAGTCGGTTAAGCGTCTGCCTTCGGCTCAGGTCATGATCCCGGGGTCCTGGGATCGAGTCCTGCATCGGGCTCCCTGCTCCGCGGGGAGCCTGCTTCTCCCTCTGCCTCTGTCTCTTTCTCTGTCTCTCATGAATAAATAAATAAAATCTTTAAAAAAAAAAAAAAGAAGAAGTACTAAGAGCATATATTTCAAACTCATGAAGGTAGTGATGTCAGGTGGAGATGTAAACTAGGGGGAAAAATCAAGCTTGAGGAAGTAATGATCAAAGGGCAGTTCATTTTTATAATAATATTTTAATATTTTGAAAGAAGAATATTCTTGTGCAGTATTTGTATGGCTAGGCAATTGTACCTTTTAACAAGCTTTCCAGGTATGAAAACCCATGGTTATTAAAAAGGAACACTGACAAATGTTTTACTTTGTTAGTCCTGTTCACTGTTCCTTCTCAGGTCAAGAAGGGTTCCTCAGAGAGGCAGCAAACCAGCATTTCCAGCTCTTGACCTTACGCTGATACTTGCTAATGGCTTGTCTGTCTTTAAAAAATGGACATGAACACCTGATCACATAGCACACCACAGGTACAAATTTCTAGTTAATGATAAATTGATAAGCAAGTAATTCCACTAAATATTTTAAATGGGCATATTGAAAAGTGCACAAAATCCATTTCTTGGTTTCTGGTAAACTAAGTACCCATTTACTGTATCATACTTGTATAATGATTTCATAGGTAAAACATAAATCTTCTTACACAAGCAATTTATTATTGTTTAAAAGTAAGAACATAGTTCCATCTCAGAATGACTACAACTGCCAAATTAGTAAACTTTCAAAGCAACTAAGCCAGCATTTCTTTCTTTCTTTTTTTTTTTTTAGCTTCATTGAGGTACTATTGACAAGTAAAAGTTGTATGGCGTAAAACATGATGTTTTGATGTATGTATATGATGTGAAATGATCATCACAATCAAGCTAATTAACATGTCCATCATTTCTGTTATTTTAACTCCATGTGTTCTTTGGAGGATTCCTTTACATAACATTTCATAGCTGTCTTTAAAACCAATTATCATGAAATATGTTATTTTTATCATTAACATGTATTGTCTAAGTACTATGGGAGAGAAAAAAATAAAGTGATAGTGTAGAGAAATGAAAAAATAGGTAAGATAAATTCATGAGTGAATGCTGTAATGTTTCACAGAGTAAAGAAAGAAATCAATTAATACATAAGCAACAGAGATTTTATTTTGTTTCGAATGGGAAAAATAAAAACATAAACAAGGTAAATGTAATTCTAATAATGTAATAAACAGAAAACATGGATTGCAACAAAGTATAGGAAAAATGTAACATTAAATTGGTAAGCAACTTATAAGTAATTTGAATAAATGGGCAGTGTAGTAAATAATAAATAATAAATAGTAAGATATAATAAATAATAAAGAAAGGATATAAGAAATTCTTAAAGGAATTACTGTGGAATGAGACCCACTCATTGAGGTACTCAGAAATTCCTTCAAGTACAGTCACCACCCAGACACTCTTGACAAACATATAATTGGAAGAATCCACAACAGACAACTACAAAGCTAGAGGATTATATTGATGTCATCCTAACTTCAGCTAACACTAGAGACATTTTACATATTTATTAGTGCCATCACATCCTTCACTATTACACTATTAATTATTTCAATTCCATTCAACAAATAGAAATATTAATATTAGTAAAAAGCACCATCTATTATAGTGTTTCCCATATGCCTGACACTGTAATAAATAGTTCAAATACTCATTTAATTCTCATAAAAAATAAAGGTAGAAATTAGTATCCTGTAATCATACGGCTAGTAAGCAATAGAGGTATGAATAATTCAGGGTTTTTTTTTTTATCCAAAGCTTACTTTTGCCATTTTGATACCTCCTACTTTTATTAATGTTTATACAACACTATACAACATTATTGCCTTTAAAATAATTTCTGCTACATGGTACGTAACCAGCCCTGACTGAGTGTACTTACCAATTCTGAGAATTAATAGCCCTACCCTGGTATACGCACACTGATACTTCAAAGTTTATGATTAAAAGAACCTGAAGACAAAATGCTGCTTTAATGGTCTTTGTCTTCTCCCCAGTTTCTATCATAAGATGGGATGATAATAATTTTTCGTCAATTCAAAGGAGTGCAGGACAAATCCTAGGGGCTAGAGGAATTTAGGAAGGGGAAGTTAAAATAAGCTTAAATGTTTTGCCAAGGCTTCACAAAAATGCGAAACTTATAGAAACTATTCACTGACCAAAAGTCAGTTGTATTTTGAGAAGTCATAATGCTGCTTTCTCCCTCACTGTATTAGTTTCCTAGGACTTCTATAACAAAGAATCACAAGCTGGGGGGGCAGGAGGGGCCTTAAACATATAAATTTATTCTTTGGCAGTGCTGGGGGTCAAAGTCTAAAATCAATGTGCCAGCAGGGTTGGGTCCTTGTAAAACCTATAGACTATGGACTCTGAGAAACAAACTGAGGGTTCTAGAGGGGAGAGGGTGGGGGGATGGGTGAGCCCTGTGATGGGTATTAAGGAGGGCACGTATTGAATGGAGCACTGGGTGTTATATGCAAACAATGAATCACGGAACACTACATCAAAAACTAATGATGTAATGTGTGATGACTACCATAACATAATCAAATAAAATTTAAAAAAAAACCCTATAGGAGAGAATCCTTCCTTGTCTCTTGTAGCTTCTGGTATTTGCCAGCTATCCTTGATGTTCCTTGACCTGTGTCCCTCTCTACCTCCATCTTCATGTGGTCTTCTCTGTGTCTGTAGCTCTGTCCAAATTTCCCTCTTATAAGGACACCAGCTGTATTGGATTCAGGGTCCACCCTAATGACCTCATCTTAATGAGGTCACATCTCCAAACACCCTATTTCCAAATAAGGTCACATTATGAGGTACTGGGAGTGAGGGCTTTAACATATCTTTTGGGGGGACACAATTCAACCCATAATACTCACCCCATTATATCTAGTCTTTCTCCTAACCCTATTGATTCTGGCTTTGAAGAGTTCTCAGCTCTACTGCATTCTCCTGGTCCACCTGAACTACCAGGATAATAACCCTGACCAGGTCTGCCTCCTTTCCCTCTTCCACCATCCAGTCCATTGTCACACATTAACCCATCATCTTTCAACATGTCAATATGATGTCTCACCACCACCACCCCCCAAAAACCCTTCATTGGTTTTCTTTTACACTTAAGCTAAAATCCAAACTCTTTATTGGATCTACAAATCTTTGCATCTCCTGGCCTCCACCTGACTCTTTCACATGATTTTTAAGCCATTTTTTCCTCCACTGACTTTTTAGTATTGCTCTGAAATCCAGTTTATTGCATTTTAACCTGGATAATTCCTTTTGATGCTTGACTCCTTAACTCAAATATCACTTCTTCAAACTGCTCTCCACTGACTCAGTCTAAATTAGCCTGCTATCCTTTCTTGTAACTCTAGTTCTTTTCCCTCACAGTGCTCATCAGAAATAGCACAAAATACAATTTCACATTTGTTTTGGTGCTTACTTTTCTTTTATCACCCATACCCACTCTCCTGAGAGCTATAGAGAAGTAGAGAGTTACTTCTTTATTCCCAGAACTTAGCGCAGCACTCAGCAGGCAGTAGGTGCTCAGCAAACATGTACTGACTAGTTAGATAACTGAGTAAAATAAGAACAGAAAATAAGAGAGGATCCCAAAGCTAAAAATGATTGTGAGGGAAAGAGAGAATAAAGAGAGAAGGAAAGAAGGAGAAATTGTGTTGACTTTTTAAAAATAAAAAAATAGATACATTTGGAAAAATTATAATACTCAATTTTATAAAAGCAAGGAAAATATTTTGTAGATAAACATTCCAGATCATCATTCCATAATTACCTTTTTTCAGAATTATGAAGACAGAATAGCATTTGAGTCTTTTTTCTAAGCATGTAACTGTCACTACTATATCATATATTAATGCAATTTAATATTCAAATACAAAAACCTGGGTTGCCTTATTTGCATTATACTCTCTCACAATATAACAAATGGGATTTTCTGTTCTCCATAAACTTTTCTTGAACCACTGAAAGAATTTCACTTCTTTTGGATGTGAGGTGAGGCCCACTGGTTTCTGAATAAATTTTTAAAAAAAAATAGAATAAAAACATAAAGCAAAGTAGCAACTTGTGTTTGTAATTTATGTGAGATAATATAAATAATGGTAATGTGCCATGTTCTTCCCACAGCCATCATTTCAAGGCTGAGAATGAGGTGCCAAGGTCGAAGAGTCAAAAATTGGTTCCCTGTGGGCACACACGCTGTCTTTTTGTTATGTCTGTATCAGTCAGTGTTCAGTTGCAGAGAAAAGAATCTACTTTAGCCAGTATCACCAGAAGGGATATAACATTAAATGCCACACAGGATCATTAGAAGGGCTGAAGACCTCAACTCTGGATGGAGTTTTCAAGAATCATGCAGAAAGCTACATTGCAGAATCAGATTATTAAGGGAGCTACTGTCCCTGCCACAATCCAGAAGCCCTAAGAGCAGGAAACTGCATATGAAATCTGGAGGATGTTGCTACAGCATCTGCCAGCTCCAGGACCACACTGCATCTGCCAATATCTGCACCAGAAAATGGATTCCTGGTACCCTGACTCCCTAGCCACATGACTTAGTTTGAAATAAAACTTTGTCCTAGTTCATCTTATCAAAGGACTATATACATCACATGTAGAAATATACATACATAGATATAACTATATATATACAAGTTACATCTAGAACTATATATATATAGTGATATATATAAAATCACATCTGGAACTCTAAGACTATATATCCTGTCTAGGAACTGTAGTTTGTTGTTTGCTTTTGTTTGTTTCATACGCTAAAAGGGGGTTGGGCTTTGGAACGCCTGTTGAGCAAGCTCATTCACGGCAGTCATCATACAGTATGTGCACATGCTCTTTTCTACCAATGAAGAGGGATTACGTAGGTGACTTATGACAAGAACAATAAGATATGGACATTATAGGAGATATTTTATATATTTCTGTTTTACTTTCCACAAGGTATAGGCCTTATTTTAGAGATGCAAGTTGATACACTGACATTTATAAATAGTTATTAAATTACATTGATTGAAATATCAAAAATTTATTGGTTCTTTAAAGAAAATATGAAGCTTTTAACAATTTAGTTTAATTTTTTTCGAAGATTTTAATTATTTATTTGACAGAGAGAGAAAGAAACATGCTGGACTCGATGCAGGGCTCAATCCCAGGATCCTGGGATCGTGACCTGAGCTGAAGGCAGACGCTTAACCGACTGAGCCACCCAGGTGCCCCAACAAGTTAGTTTAAGACAATTAAGCCTCAGTGCTATTGATACTTTGGCCAGATCATTGTCTCTTTGGGAGGCTGCCCACACTGGGGGGTATTTAGCAGCCCGTGTGGCTTCTACCTACAAAATGTCGGTAGCTCCATCTTCCCTCAGGTGCGACGATCAAAACTGTCTCCAGATATTGCCAAATGTCTGCTGGGGAGAGCACAGAACTGTCCCCAGTTTTGAACCTCTGATATAGATGGGGTCACGTAAGAGAGAGAATGCCAAATCCTGCTTTAAAAAATAGAAACGTAAAGTGACATCCAGAATACATAATTTTTAATTCTTGATCATTTTCTATTTTAAATTTTAGAAACATATTTTTCAATTTTACGTTTTTAGAAAATATTTATAAGGACGAACCTCATCTAAGCAATCTACTTTAACAGTTATTAGCACCTGTTTGTACATTTTCTTCTTTACACAAAGTAGTTTCTCTCCATTATGAGGTGCTTCAAAATAACATAAAGAGGTAAATTTTAAATGATCTTATTTTTATATGCAACTATAAATTTGAACTGTGTGGATTTCCCATTTTGTATAAATTTAAAAATGGCCTAGCTTCCCTGTTTCTTTAAATTCATTGCAATGTTTCACATATATCACTTAACGTCAATAGTGATATTGACTTCAAGAAACTAAAATTTTCGCTTGTAAAGATACCACTCTTTCACAAAAATAAATCTAGCTATTAAAATAAAATGGCAAAACACTTCTTTTATTTCTGACAAATGTGACAGAGATAATTACTCATTAATATTGCTTTGCAATAATAGTGATAATGAGGTAAATTCTATTTTTAATTCCATTTCGGGGTCATCATTGTGTTGGCCCCAAGTCAGGCTCTTGCCCCATCCTTAACGAAACAGAGAGAATGACAGTTCTCAGATTTTCTTCTGCTTCAGCTTTCTTCAATTAGTAATCATGGCTCAAAATGGCTGGGATTTTCATGGGATAGCAGGGGCATTAGACACATATTGCTCCAGGAAGGGGTTCTCGAGTTCTCAACTCCAGTTACACGAGATCTCTTTGATATTTAATACTGATGTCTAGATCTCATCCTGAGGGCATCTGATTTAATTTGTCTGGGGTGGGGCCTGTCCATAGGTGTTCTTTAGAACTCTCTGGATTAGTCTAATATACAGCCAGAGTTGAGAAACCTTATTGGAGGACAATAGAGCTCAACTCTGAGCAAATTATATGTAGTTTGAAAAAGTCCTTTGGACAATTTTCACATAACTTCTTTATGGGAGCATCCTGAGAATGAGCTGCCCATGAACCAAGGGTCTTTTTTTTTCTCTTCTCTCTGTCTCTCTGCTCCACTCCCACTCCAAAGACAGAACCCGGAATAATAACAAGCACTTTCCAATGCAGAGTCAGAAAAATTCTGTGTGGTATAGGATGCTTTCTTTACCATCAGGATTAAATCTGGGAAGACGAGGCCTAGTGTCATTATTGACCATAAATTTCCAGAAAAAATGTGGACAGATAAGCCTGTGGCCCTAAAGATGGACTGAGAAAGGTTTCCTGACCTATATATCCATCCAGGACACTGGACTGTCTCTGCCTCCGTGGCCTGTGTATCCTAGACACCAAAGGTCACTCTGAGAGCCTGACCTTATCACTGCTAAACCAGCTTTCAATCCTATTTTATGTATGCTCCAGATTACAAAACGTCATCATTGAAGGACTATGTGGCCATAAGAAGTGTGGTTAATATTGCTACATCTCCTTTCTCATCTGTGAAGTAAATAGACTAAATAGTACCCGAAATCAGTTCCTGATTCAATAATTTACTACAATCCTTCTTTGCAAGATTTTTGCAAAGTGATCAATTATCGTTATGACCGTTGAAACACCAACAACATATACAAAGTTAAACTCAGAGGTTTGGGATATTTCTCTGCCTTCCAAGTCAATCAAATTCTCCTTCTCCTCTGCTTATGGCTCTGTTTTGCCTTGGCATTTCCTTTTCCAAGATAGTTAGGGGAATAGAGTATTACCTTTCTGTAGAGGGAAATTAATGGGCTTAGTGTGAAGCGCAGAAGACGGGGAATAACAATTTAAGTAACAGAGAAAAGAGAGGAGGAAGTGATATCACAGACACCAAATGCACATCATTTTTAAAGATGGGAACCTGCAATAATGAGGTGTCAGCAAGGTCAAGGAGATAAGTACTAAACTTAGAGGATCTGGCTTTGGTCTGTAAATGGATTGTGCATTCTCCGCCAGCCCCCAACCACAGAAAGCTGCCACACATACTCCTGCCGCTTTGACAACTCCCCTCAGCCCTCCTCCTCCTGCAGAGAGTCATGAGTAATAACCCTAGAGCCCCTGCAAAGACGTCCTTCACCCCCACTGTGGGCAGGTGCAGTCACTCAAACTATACACAAATTCCATGGAGAAAAAGACAGATGACGGCATTGCAATCGATCTCCTCGCTGCCGAAGAAGTTAAATCCACATGACCTATATTCGTGTACAGATTAGCTCAGATGGAAAAATGAAAACCAGTGACAGTGAATCATGCAGTAAATACACAGGAGCTCATAAATAAATAAAATCCCCGTGGGTAAAAAACTCAAAGAGTGGAAATAAGAATGTCTGACAAAATGAAAAAAAAGAAAAATCAGGATCAAAAGATCAAACTTTGGGGGAACTGGTATGAAAGTTTTCCTGATATCTGATATATATCTTTGCCTTGGATGAACTAAGTGAGGGGAGGCTGCACCAGTAGCCAAGTGACAGATACAATCTAAATTTGGGGATTTGAATAATTCTGTTTTGACTGATTCTTTAAAAAAATAGACTATTTTTAAAGTTCAAAGATTAATAAGTAAAAAAAAAAAAATCCATTATTTTAGCCCTCCAGTCTTGATCTCTAATAGTAACCACAGTTACACACTGAAATTCCAAAAATTTATATATTCCAAATATATATCTTTCTGCTACAGACCCCTTTTCTTGCTCTAGAGTCCACTCAATACCAGCAAGCTTTTATGTCACCTTCTAAATGGGTTGAAAGAGTACTCCAAATTGTTAAATTTGCTGCCTTCAGAATCCAAAGAGGTCTGTCAATTACTGTGTTGCTTCTGAGTGGCAGGGGTTTTGAGAGGCAATCTTTTATCTTTTACCTTAAAGAAAATGTCTCTAAGTCCTCTGAAACCCAAAAGAAACTTGTTGACTACCCTGAAAGGGAAAAAAAAATTCATTTTGCCTTGTATTGATAAATATTCCTTGTATATATATTTGCCTTTTCCCCTAAGAAAGTCCCAGTTAACATTAATGGCAAGGACTTGGAGCATATTGGATCCACTAACATGAGATCTTATATAATATGGTTTCAGAATAAAGAAACGACTTTAAATGAAAAGTGGCATGTAAATGGACACAGCCATGAGATCCACTTATTATATCATGTATTGCACCACCCAGAATCTGTCAGCCTGATATCTCAGCATGTTGGCTTCTTAAAAACACGGCTTAGCATTATTCACAATAGCCAAGATGTAGAAACTATCTAAGTGTCCACTGACGAATGAATCAATAAAGAAAAGGTAGAATACAGATATCACACAAACACATAGATCTTCCTTGGCTTATGATGGGGTTGTAGCCCAATCAACCCATCATAAATTGAAAAGATTATAAGTTGAAAATGCATTGAATACACCTAACCTACCAAACAAATAGTTTAGCCTCACCTATCTTAAATATGCTTAGAACACTTACATTAACCTACAGTTGGGCAAAATCATGGAACACAAAGCCCATTTTGTAATGAACTATTCAATGTCTTATGGAATTTATCGAATGCTGTACTGAAAGTGAAAAGCAGAATGGCTGTGTAGGTACAGAATAGTTGAAAGCATATCAGTCATTTACCCTTGCGATCACACGGCTGTCTGGGAGTGGATCATATCACATATCACTAGCCCAAAAGATCAAAATCCACAATTTGAAGTATGGTTTCTACTAAATGTGTATTGCTTTCACATCATCATAAATTTGAAAAACGTAAGTCAGGTACTTAGAATATTATTCAGCCATAAAAAGGAAGAAAATCCTGCCATGTGCAGCAACATGGACGGAACTTACGGCATTATGCTAAGTTAAATCAGTCAGACAGAAGAAGACAAATATAGATCACTTATGTATGAAATCTAAAAACATCAAACTCATAGAAACAGAGAGTAGAATGTGGTTGTCAGAAGCTAAGGGGTGAGGAGAATGGAGAGAAATTGGTCAAAGGGTACAAACTTCCAGTTACAAGATAATTGAGTTCGGGGGGTCTACTGTACAGCATGGTGACTATAGCTAACAATACTATGTTGTATATTTGAAATTTGCCATGAGTATGGAGCTTTAATGTTCTCACCATAGCAATCGCAACAAAACAGTAATTATGTGAGGTGAAAGATATGTTAAGTAACTATTGTGAGAAGCATTTGGCAACATATATGTGTATCAAATTATCAGACTATATACCTTAATTTTACATGTTATATGTCAATTATATCTCAGTAAAGCTGGGAAACACACACACACACATACACAAACACACAAACACATACACACACACACACAGGTAAGGCGCTGGCATAGAGATGATAACCTAAGAAGATAAAATGCCATCTACCAAGTTGTGAAATACAACTTAAATCAATGATCACAATATGGTGCTGTGTCTCTAGTAAGTAAAATACAGAAGTGTAGAAGCCAAGTAGAAGCAGAAGTGGAACTGTTTCACATCATTCCCACTGACCCATTTGAGAAATTTTTCCTGCCATCTTTGCAAATGTAAACTCTGCACATCCAGAGGTCCGCATACATGGGACACAATAAGAGTATCAACCAACCTTATGCTATGGCTGCCACACAGTTAGTTTGTGCTCCTTGCTCTAAGAGACCAGCAGACAGAAAGAGAAGTCACCATCCCAGTGGGAAGAATTAATGCTAACAATCAGGAGGAGTTAGGTCTTCTGGGTGCTTCCAGGCCAGTTTTAATGTTAAAGGCACAAAAAAAGAATCACAGTATAAAAAGCGTTTGGTAACCAGTGGTTCAGATGGCTCATGACTACAGGTCTGGGCCGCCCCTCCAGGTAAAACACCTCTATCACAGACATGTTAGCCCAGAGTGAACATTCGTTCTCAGTAGGTCTTAGAACTCGGTAGATCTTAACTAAGTCTTGATTTCCTGAAAACACTCTCCCTGCATCCCTTTCAAATAGAGGCTACATATTCTTTCACAAGTTAGGTACATCAAGGTCTGGAAGTAAGGCCATTTGCTCAATATCCCACATTGTGACTCCCAGACTGCTAGTTCCCTACCCTCTTGTTAACACTAACATTCTTTGAGGCTCAGGTCCTCATCTCGATCATCTACCAACTTCCAAGTCACTTCTCATCACGGAATACCTCTGCACCTGGTTGACATGATTCCTCTGCCCAAGTTCTCCCGTCTTGGGTCATTTCAAAAGTCCATGTGGCTGATCACCTAAGCAATAACCAGGCCTCTTGCTTCCTTGTTTCCTTTATATCCAGTAATTGACTCCTCAGCGCTCCCTCTGCCACTCATTCCTAGGTTATAACCTAGAAATTTTCATACCTAAAATGCTCCACCTCCAAAATCATAGATTCAAGTACCTGCTCTCTCATGAACGCCTCTCCTCCAGGTGCTTACTTTTTGAACCATTTCTACTATAATTATATTCTTATGTTTATATTTATCCTTTTCGTTAAATATCAGTTTCTCTTTTACTTTATTCTTCTTTATTTCCTTCCTTAAATATTCTTGCCAATCACCTTCATTCTCTGCACCTTTATCGCTTTATTACATCTACCTGCCAAAACCCTCATCCTGGATCAACCCCTACTATTTTCTTATTTAGTGTCTGCATGTAAACTGTGTAATGACACAGGGACAATTTGATTTCATATATATATTTACAATCACCAATAGAAATGTGGCTCTAAAAAGAGCACAGAAATTGCTGGTCAAGTTTATCTCTTAAGAGTTTCTCTTTGTTCATTCTTCTCATGTGCTCTTTTACTCAAACTCAAAGAAATTTTATCTTTCTCTCTATATTTATATGGACATAAAATTATTTTTATACAGGTGATTGCTACAGTATTTTTCAGGAATGAAGGCTATAAAATGAATGCCTCATGAAAAGAGTTCAGTCAAAGATGCGCATGAAATCATAGATGCAACTATCTCTAAAGAACCCCACAATGAAACCTATGAGTGACATGTGAGGCAACAGTTTTTGTTTATGTACTAATAATGACAATAAAGGCTGGAAAAAGTATTTGCCTCTGACACTGTCAAAATTCACTTTTTAGAGGTTTCCCATTTTCCTATTTTCAATTTTGAGTAACTACTATTGCTGATTTATGTGATGGTTTTGTGAATATGTCATTGATTCTAAACTAAATTACATGTAACACGGATTTAAGACATTGCCTTAAATTTTTTCTTTTTAATTTGAGAAAAGAAAAACAACAGTTGGGTTTAATCCCTGCTTCGACATTTTTTGGATGTACAACCTAGGAAATGTAGACAATGTATTGCACCTCTCTGAGTCCTGGTTTCCAACTACATAGTTAGAATAATGGGAATGCTAATACCTACTCAAACGGGTTATTATGAGGTTAAAATATAGAAGTCCATATCACTTAGGCACTCAATAAACAGTAGTTCTTAATAGATTTAATATTGAACTTCTGTTTTTGAGCCTTTGCTATAATCACAGGTAAAATTACCCTGCTTAATTTTGCAAAGCCAACTACATGTGATTTTTAAAAAACAAAATGAGATATAGTGAGGTAATTTTATCATCATCATCATCATCATCATCATCTATAAAAGATGGTGGTTTCTAAGGTCATAAGGTTATTTTATCAGAGGGAGGTAGTTGGGACATGAATTATAATCTATTATAATGAAGTGATGAGAGTTCAGATGCAAGAGACATAAATGGTTGGCTATGCTTGCAAACTTGGAGTAACTTAAATATTGGTTAAACTTCTGGGATAAAACTTAACATTTAACTGTACCCACTTATTAAGTAGATACCTGGGGGAAGGATGTAAGCCTCATCCAGCTGGCTGTTTCGGTGACTCAACAATACAGATTCTGTTGTTATGCTTGGTGTGAAAACTATGTGACCGTGAACTTTGCCCTCTAGCAGCACATGGTCTAATGAGGAGGAAATCTATAAAGAGATCAATGCAATTTCAACAAAGAATGTGCTGAGATAGGGATATGCATAAGATGCTATGAGAGTACACAGCAGAAATATTTATCTGTAGTCAAATTATCATTTATCATATAAACTTTACAGGTCAAGAAATTAATAGAAAAAAGAAGCAAATATCTGTGTAGATAACAACAAAACCACCATCACCTTAACATGTTCCTATAAGCAAAAAAAAGGCTACTGGAGCATAGTACTCTATTCTCAGAAAAACAAAAATGTGTTGATATCATTATAACCTTTTATTATTCCTCTATATTCCTTTGAGGAAAACAGAGTGAAAATCTGTTTTCTAAACTTCCAGCTAATATGATTTATATCCCTAGTTTCAGAAAAACCCAGCTTCAACTAAACAGCTTATTTTCTACACTCTTCCTCTTTGAAATATGAAAAGAAACTCTAAGCAAGAACAAAATAAAAAGTCAAGCAGTTGTTTGGGCTATTAATAAATAATTATAATGCTCATCACTATTTTTTCCTTTTAATGTTAGTTTAAAATATACTAGGCAATGTGAAGCAGACTGGCAAATACAACATTTTAAGGAAACTTTGGACTGAAATAAACAATATTTTATTTGAAAGAAACAAAAGGAGAAAAAACAGATGCCACAGGGTAATTTCCTCTTATCTGGTTGCGCAGCGGGGAGGGAGAAGCAGCCTGTTATTCTGGAGTAAAAATGATAGTAAATGGGAGGTTCTAGAGCCATACTAACTCAGTTTATTTCATGAAATCACTACAATAAATAAATTTAATTATTTTTTCCAAAGCCAACCTCTTAGACTTCTTGTAGTTTCATGTTCTTTATGTATCTCTACCTTTACTATGAAAAAAATAACAGTTATGACACCATATAATAGCTAATAATATCTAACCCTTATTATTCCTTAGGTTAAGGAAATGTAACAAAAATTCACATTTATTCAAATCAAGAGATTTTATATGAGCATTTAAAAAAGCACTCTTTTTTTGTATCTTATCTTAATTGAAACATTTCAGAATCCATCAGAAGATTAAGAAAAACTACATCAGGAGCTGTGTATATGTTATTTTTGATAGCATGACCTGAAAGGCCTTTCTAAGTAGATACTTGAATGAAGTAAGGGAGTGAAGCTTGTTGATTTATGGGGCAAATGGAGATTAGAGCTTTTTCTTATGGGAACCAAAAAAATATACAAGTATATATGTGATAATTTTCAAATTAGAAAGCAAATACAAATAAGGAACAGGTAAAAGGAAATTTCAGTATTTGTTAAGAAATGGAAATATCCATATATCTCAATAGAGATTTAGAAATTAGGTTATGGATAAAAATTACATTGTGGATAAAACAAATTTTTATTGAAGTAATACAGAATTAAAGTATACATAGATACAGGGATACCTGGGTGGCTCAGTCGGTTAAGCATCTGCCTTTGGCTTAGGTCATGATCTTAGGGTCCTGGGATCGAGCCCCACATTGGGCTCCCTGCTCAGTGGGGAGTCTGCTTCTCCCTCTCCCTCTGCCCCTCACCACCTGCCCTGCCCCCTGCTCATGCTCAGGAGCATGCTATGCATGTGCTCACTCTCCCTTTCTCTCTGAAATAAATAACCTTAAAAAAAATAAACAAAGTATACATAGATAGAGAAAAGTCATATCAAAATTGAATAAAATTTGCTAGATACATATAAATGTGTATATATATATAAATAAAATAAAAAATATATAAATATATATAAATGGCTATAAGGAGCATATTTTTTGTGCTTTCAGAACCAATAACCTTCCTAATATGGGTATGAGATTAATTCTTGAAGGGTATGTATACTGATTTGTTTTTAGACCAATTTTCTCTTATCTTCTTGACAAATTTTAAAATATGTTATTGTTTTCATCTTTAAAAAAACATGCAGTGTGAGGTTGAAAGACGGAGAATCATGTTCTCAGCAGCTGTGCAATGCTAGCATGTTGTGAATATTCAACAAATATTAAGTGACATTGAAATATGAATTGATGGATAATGAATCACTTTAGGGAATTATCCTGCCAAAATGTTGTGGAAGATCCATGAAATGTTTGACAAATCCAAAGGATCCCAAGATTTGCTTTTGCTGAGATTTATTTATTTATTTGGGGGGATGGGAAGACAGGTTCTGATTTTTCATCTGGCTCATTATGTCCTTCTGTTAGAGAGTAATTCATGTTCAAATCATATTACTTTAACTTTTGTTCAGCAATTGATTTCTTAGTGGTCATATAATTGGAAAAACAGGACATCTAGAAAAATTGCCTCTTTTTATTAAGTACAGAAATAAAATTGATTAAGCAGAAACTTAATTATAGTAATGGGATTGACCCAAAGGAAGGGAATGAGCACCAGGACAGGACACAAATATTGCACTTACAAAGTTTGTAATTAACAACGTTATCTTATTTAGCATTTACTTAAATAAGGGGGGAAACAATCCACAGCATATGTGTGTGTATGTATATATAGTATATAGCTTCTATTTTCTTTTGGTTACACCCAAATGAACAGGATGTAGTGATTTTAACAAATGATTTAAAAATCATCTCCCTTTAAGTACTAAGAAATGTTAGCTTGTTTCTTTCCAACTTAATGTCCCTGACACAGCTTTTCTGTGTATACTCATCACTATAGCTATGTAAACCTTCTCACAACGCCTGTAATATGGAAAGTGTATGGAAGGCTTAAGGAAAAATCCCTGTATTAGGATATAGGGATCTGTAATAGTAATTAAAATAATAATAATAATGCAACCAGATGTCAGGTAGGACTGGAAGGAGCACTAGATTATTAGTCCCTGGGACCATCCTCTCACTATCTCTTCATTCTGCTTCTCTCTGTGCCTTTTTGTCTCCCTTTTTGGCACCCTTTTTTCCCTCCTATTCAAGTCATATAATGGCAGAAGAGCAGCAGAGACACAGGATATGCGGTACATCTCAAGCCATATTGGAGAGATGAACTCCCTGGATCCTAATTCCTAATTCTCAAGAAAACATGACTTGGTCCCAGAGTGGGGTGTCCAATCATTTTTCAATTAATTCTGGCCAGAGACTCAAGATGCCATTGTATAAAAATGGCTGCTACCTACTAAAAGGAGGAGGTCTGAAGTAGGTGAGAGTAATTAGGTGCTTCATGATAAGCTGGGCAATACCCAAAGGAGTCTACTATATCACATTAAGTGAAGTTTTATCTAAGAGTCTCCTTCTCAAGTACTCTTTATATTCACTATAATGTTTAGGACAACACCGTTTTGCCATTCAAAATCTAGTTTCCAAACATTTCTTAAGTCCTCCTGTTAATGGAGAAATGATCACCCAACAAAGCCATCCTAGAAAGAACTGGATAAACTTGAAAAATTATAAACCTAACTACCTGAGGTCCTGGAGACTGAAGTATGATAGGCAGATTCTGAAGCAGAGCCACAAAGGGGAAAGCAATTAGACAGTTTGAGCCCCTCAGGTTTTTTGCAATTTTGTTCTAAGGGAAGCCTCAGTCCCAGTGGGAATGGTGTGGTATAGGGATAGTTCAAATATGAGTAGAAAGCCCCCTGGCATACCGGCTGAAAGAAGTAAGGCAAGAGGCACAGGACAACTGGAGTTACCAGCGAGGAAGAGGAGAACAGAAAGGAGAGAGCCAGAGAAAGAGGATCCCAATTTCTGTGCTTAACCTCAACCCAAGTCTCTGGCTGACCACTAAACCACATATTGAATGGGACAAATGGAAAGCAGCTCAGAGCTATGGTTTAAGGAACTGATCTGAGATCTAAGCTGCTGCCCACCACAGACATGCCTGTTTGCACTTTGAGTCTTACCATGCTAATTGCCTGCAAAAACAAAGGCATCAACACTTCTTGGAGCAATATAACAGAATCCAGATTCTCCCCAACCTAATATTCTGAATGTTTGGGATACAGTCCAGTATTATTCACACATAAATAGCCAGGAAAATGTGATCCAGTCTCAAGGGAAAAGACTTTAAACAGATGCCAACCCTAAAGTTAGCAGATGTTGGAATTATTAAGACAAGTTCTTTAAAGAAGCAGTTATAATTATGCTCAATGACATAAAGAAAATTACACTTGTAATGAATGAAAACATAAGGCATCTCTGCAAATATTGAAAATTAGGAATTGTAGAACTGAAAATGTTAATACTTGAAACAGAAAATCCACTGGATAGGCTTAAGAGAAATAGAGATAAAAGGGTCAGTAAGTTTGAAAACATATTAGAATGCATCCGATTTGGAGAAATAATATCCCGTACAACATACTTATTAATTTAAAAGGGGAAAAAAGTAACTTTATAGTGGAGAAAATGGCAGATACCACTTCCACCAAGAGATAGGGTGAATATCACCATTAATAAGACCCAGTGACAATGTCCACCTCTTAACATGATACCAATACACTGAGGAGAGTGCAGCATCACTTCTATGGTTTTCTTTCTGGAAATGAATATAATCATGAGGAAACATCAAACAAACAAAAATTGGGAGGTAGTCTACAAAATAACAGTACTCTTCAAATGTGTCAAGGGCATGAATGACAAAGACTGAGGTTTCTTCCAGAATAAAAGAGACTAAGGAGACATGAAAACTAACTGCAATGTGTGTCCCTGGATTGCATCGTGGTCCAGAAAGAGAACATCAATGCAAAAGTTGATCAAATTTGAAGAAGCTCTGTAAATTAGCTGATAGTATCTTACCAATGTTAATATTGTGATTTTGCTAATTATATGTGGTTATGTATGTATTGTTAAGAAATCTGTTTTCACGAAATTTATAATTTCAATGCAATCCCAATCAAAATCCCAGCATGTTTTCGCAGAAGTTGACAAGCTGATTCTAAAATTTTTATGGAAATGCAAATGAACAAGAATAGCCAAAGCAATTTTTGAAGCGACAGAAAAAAATTGGAGAACTTAAATGTTCTGATTTCACGACTTTCTATAAATATACAGTAATTGAGAGAATGTAGTAGTGCAGAAAAAATAGACATATAGATAAATAGAAGAGAGTAGAGTCTAGAAATAGATCCAAACATAATGGGCAAAATGATTTTTTTTTTTTTAAGTAAAAGGGCCTTTCAGTGGGGAAAAGAAATGCCTTCTCCAAAATAATGTTGCAACAACTGGATATTTACATGGGAAAACAAATAAACATTGATCTTTACCTAAAACCATATACAACACTTAACCCGAAAACATCTCTAGACCTAAGTATCAAAACTAGAAAACTTCTAAAAGAAATACGGGAAGAAAGTCTTTGTGTCCTTGAGATAGGGAAACCTATCTTTGATAGAATGCAAAATGCTTGAACCACTTTTTTATATGATAAGTTAAACTTTATCAAAATGAAAACAGGAAGCCCCAGAATGGGCATAACCAGGGAGCCTCCCCACCCCAAACTTTTTTCTAATTCTTTCCATCTTTGAGATCTAGTTTTCCAAAAACCCAATTTGATAGATGCTGCCAAAGTGTTTTTCTTGTTACTGACAAGAGGTAATGTTTCTGGAGCTAGGTTTACCTGTACATTATGTACTTTACACTGACAACTTCTTTCTAAGATTCATGTTTACAAAGGATTCTTTACACTCAATACACAGAACATTCTCACTAAGGTGAAACCATACGGGAGTCATTTGCACTGAACATACAGAGACTGTTTGACTACTTGGCATGATCAATGTGCCTGCCTTGCTGCAGAGATGAAAGTTCAAAAGTGAGGGCTAGAAAACATTTTTTAAAAAGGGGAGAAGGATGTTCTCCTCCCTGGAAAACCTAGGAATGCATCACTAAGTGATCTTAAGATGGTGTAAGTTAATGTTAGGAGAGTGACAATGTGAGTTAGGTCTTTACTAGCTAGCACGTACTCTGAGATTTCTGGCAAATGGCAACATATTGAATCCCCCATTACATCTCTGACACTCTCAAGAGATTTTTCAATTGTTTGGCTCAATAGCAACTCACAAAGTCTTTTGCACAAGCAATTTTTCAAAGCCTCGTAATGCTTGTAGACGTGGGTTTAATTCCCATTTTTGATTCTCTTTATGTTAAGACACCAGAACACAGGAGTTTCTGTTTTTAAATAAACATAATTTGAATGTCACAGAATCCTGCTGAGTATTTCTTAAAGATTTTCCCCCCTTGCTTAAAAGCTTTACACTGTTTTCCTAAGAGCAAACCTATTCCAACATTAAAAGGTTCCAATTAGATATGAAACTCCAAACCCATGAATTTTGAGAGGGTTCTGAACTTGCCAAAACAATTTCTCGTTAGACTTGATACTTGGATTACACACTCCCACTGCATATTTTAGAAGCCTTTACTATAAAGGTTTCCTATAACAAAAGGGAGATGAAAAGATACTGTAATTATTCACGGAACATATTCAAGCCATCACTGCTGATGAAATATGATATCTATGACATTCTTCCACTGTAAATAAGGCAGTGATTCAGAGGAGTGTTATTAGCTACAGAAAACCCATTCTTATCCTTATTAACACATAAAACAATAGCTTTCATCTCTGGGTGCTCAGTCTCTTGGTCTAAAGCATACTAAATCTAAACTCTTTGGGAATAAAATTTAAATTGCAGACCGGTTTCAGCTTTTCAGACTTTCAACTCAAGTGGGAACTTTGGGTGCTACCCTTCGCACCTGGAAACAAGCCCATATTCTAAGCAGCCTGATGCTGTTGGGTAGGTGGTCCCGGGCTGGGGAGCTGGGTTAGAGGAAGGTTGCCGATCCCTGAGCGCGAGGGCCGACCTTGTCAGCCTGGACATTGTCCTATAAGTTTCTTGTGAGGACTCTGAGGCATGGATGGCTCTCATCTTTCATTATTGCAGAAAGCCACATCAACTCTGAACCGGATGCTGAACACAGAAATTAGAGCGAAGCGCTCCTGATACCTAAACGCAGCTTGCAGCTTGCAGCCTGCAGAGTGAGAGCTCCGCTCGCATTCAGAGTGATAAGCCATCCTTGAGACTGCATGTAAACCTATTCTGGGAATGACAGAAATGCCGGTACAAGGACAAACACTTGATTAGAGGTGTTCCCCTGCTCTCCGTGTGATGCGTTCCGGAGGCGTCTGTCTTTGCCACGGGCAATGCTTTAGAAAAGGAGTCCTGCACACATTGCATCTCTTGCTTTAATAAGGCCTCGAACCTGCTAGTGCAATGATTAAGGCTTTCCAAAGTGGCATGAGTAGCTGCATGGCCCTGAGATCTCCTCCCTGATTTTATTACAATGAAACTCATGTAAAAAAGTGGCAGGAAGATGGCGAGCTGACACACCGGCCGTTTCTCCGAGGCCAACAGAACCTGCCGCTGCGTGAGTTTTCTTGCAACCGATGGTGTTAGGCATCAGGACCTCGTCGGACTTAGAAAACCTGCGTCCATTGTAGCCACTCGCTGAAAGCACACGGAACTGCTGAAGATAAAATTTCCAGGAATATATTAAAACAAAACTGCAAATTCAGCCAAATTTCCTGCACACTTGGAAAGCCTGTAAAACAGCAGGCCAATGTTAATACGCAGAGAGAGGAGAAGATAGGGTAACTAAGTAGAAGCTGCTGTTCTAATGTCAAGGTTTTGAAAATTAGGGGAATGTTTCCATGAGTGCCAGTTATCTTCTAGTGGCCACAGTGAGTTCTTCCAACTTACCTTCGGGTTATTTATAACATTGAAAATTAGGATCGCAATTTGCTGAGTGTATCAATTTTACTTTTTTACTAAAGGGAAGAAATAATTTGGTAAATAAGGTTAGGGTTTCTGAGAAACCACCACGTGTTCCAGTTTTAGAAAAACATCCCCCAAATTGAGAAATACCTTAACAGTAGGTAACATGCAACAATTACTGCTATCCACAGGTAATTTGTGACTTGTCTGGTAACTTTATGTCTTGATCTAGGCACTGAATTTATATTAACTCATTTCTATCTACTCCTCAACTCATTTCCAAATATTCTCATAACTCAAAAATACCTTCCTCAGTTATCCCCACACCAGATGAGTGACGCAGCTCTTAGTTTTTCACCCTATCACAGTTAAAACTGTAGGCTGTAAGTTCCTCGCATAAACTCACTACTTTATTTTCAACTGATAGTGTCCTTGGCAAATAGTGGTTCCAGAAAAAGTATTTATTTAACAGACCCAGAAGCCACATTCCTCACACAACTTATTTTGATAGACTGAAAAAAAAAATTGTAATGCAAAACATATGAAGTTATTCCACAGATAAGAATGTAGTATCAGTTTAATACCCATAACAATAGTTATGGCACATATAACCCCTTTTATATCTATCTTGTACCTTTCTTGAATGTTGTGGCAGATTTTGTGTATATACATAAATTGCTCAACTCATCTGGGATGAGGAACTCTTATCATATTTTTTTTTTCCTAAAAACCCAGACCAGAGCTAGATACTAATTCTGTTGAGCTGAACTAAAATCAAATTGAGGAATTTGGGGTTTCCTTCATGAGCAACGGCCTTTGCCACTTAAATTAGCATTAACAGAACATATTGATCACTTGACTTGATACTCCATTTTTAAAAAGAATTATTTTAATGAGATACTGAGCCTGAACCAAAGGAAAATTACCTATTAATTACCTAGCTATTATTTGTGAGTTAAGGATTTAATATCTTCACCTACCTAAATAGTATTTCTATGTGATTAATAAACTTTCAAAAAATATTCTCAATACTGGGAAGAAAATTATGGAGAAAAAGAGAAGAATCTTTCTTTAGTGAACAAACAACATAGATTAGGAAAAAGGATTACTGTTGAATTCAAATTTTAAAGAATATTTGCACCACTGTATCAATGTTCTTTATGTTTAAGGGGTTAATGAAAATTAGGATATTTTAGGAAGCAGATTTGTGAAATTTGGTTTTTCTGCACATAAGTAAATAAATAAAATAATAAAAATTGTCCTAATCATGAGTGGATCTACTACTCATCTAGATGTCAGACAGTGTCAAATTGAAAACATTTCAAGCAGGAATATTGAAATTACGAACAACGTCACACAGAATAAGCATTCCTCTGGGAGTCTGGAGAAGATCTGTGTTATGACCCAGGTCCCATCACAAACCAGTTGTTGAGTTTACAGTCTTTAATCTCTGGACCATAATCTGTTGCTGTTACTGAGTTAGTTATCAGATCAGTTATCTATCAGCTCCCTCGCAGCCTTAAAACTCTCTGGTCTTTCAGAAGACTTCAGTTGGGCTTGGTTACGGCCAAAGGTTATGTTTAAGGTAGTGTCTTCCTTTCTTTATAACCATTATATTAGCTGATATAGCAAAGATATTTTCAGAGAATTTTGTCTGAAACTAGATAATAAAAAAAAAAAACAAGATATGAGAAATAGATTTGTTTGGGAGTCACCCATCACCGACACTTAATGTACACAAGTATGTGTGTTATGTGTGTGCATTTCATGTGTTATTTGTTTGTTTTCTTTGTTTCTTCCTTTTTCTGCTTTTTAACATTTCTTGCTTTCAGAAACTTTCAAGTGCCAAAAGAACCACATGTATATAAAAAGATTTTTTGGGGCATTTATTGCCAACCTTGATTTGAAGCTAGAGTTTACAAAATCTTCACAGAGCCTATTTTAATGAGGTTTCCAGCTTTAATAAAAAGAGTGTGGTTGCTTAACTGAAATGACCTGCCAAAACTTTCCTAGGTTCATCCATGGTTACACTGAATATTAGAAATATTAAATAATAGATTGAAGCAAGAGCATAAGCTTTCATCTAAAAGGCAGAGCGGCTGCTCCAATCCTTTATATTAAGAACAAATCGTCTCAGGGCATATGTAGAAACAACTAAGAATTCTTATTAAATAACATTATCTACTATAGGTATAATTTGTGGTGGTTAGCATTTTGCAAAATTGAACTTGCTTCAGTTTTGATTAAAAGTGTTTATTCAGGCTCTGTGAATAAAAGAGCTCCAGTAAAAATGAGGAAGATTTTCTAAGTTGTTAAAACAAACTAGCTTTTGTTCTTGATTCTTAAAAAATATGAAAGCATATTTGTTTCCAGATGGAAGATAATTAACACAAAAAAATTTGCTTTATCCATAAATATGCCTCCTTCTTAAGTTTCAGTAAGTTCATCAAAATATATAAATTCCCTTGAAGCAAATTAAAGTAAAACTGGTATTGGGTAAAAATTAAATAAATAACCAGTTGTTTCCCTTCCTTTTATTCAAATCATGGGAAAGATAGGTATTATAAGTTGAGAAATTGTGTCTTTGTCATTCTCATTATTTCTTTGTGCAAGATGTTTGTTCCAGTGAGGATCAGGCTATCTATTGACAAAATTATGTGACAATCTGCATAATTATGTTGCATATATGTGAGACTGGTTATGAATGACTAGATTGTTGTTCAAGTTAGAATGTCTTTATTTTAGAAAAGCCAATGACTACCAAATGAATGGGACTGTTTGTGGCGGCAAAAATTTGTCCCAACTGCAGAATTAGACGGCCTGTTTCGAAAGGACTTAGGCCGAGTAGCGTTATTTACCTCTGTCCATTAATGACAGGAGCGACATAAAAGAATCTGCATAAACAACAGTATAAGTCACTACTAAGTATGGTGTAACTTAAATTATTTCTGTTCCACTGCATTTAGAGTGTCAATTAATTGCCTCCATTTCAAATGCACACCTTTTCCCCAATTATCAACTTAAAATTTGAGCTGAATCAATGAGCACAATGATAGTTTAATTATATTAAACCACATGAAATAAACAGTGAGGAAATGTTTGTGCAGATGGGCACCTGAGTCTGTCACCTCCAGGCATAGCCAATGACAAGTGTCATTCTCTCGGTAAATAAAATTGCTTTATTTTACTGTCACTGTAGCATCCCTACTTATAAAGACAGGAGAATGGGTTGAGATAGAGAGATTTGAAGGGAATTACAGAAGGAGAAATTGCAGACGCAGATGTATTTTTTTTCTAAGGGCACCAGGTGTTTTAAATGCCACCAGAAGGGTGCTCCAGGCAATTCCGTGCTGTCCAAGATAGCTTGGCATAGATTATCTGAAAGCTTTTGTGTCTTTTCAGCTTTTGATTAAAGGCCAGTGTCAGGACTCCTCTGGGCTTTTGCTTGGTACAGTAAAGCCGAGGGATTTTTTTTTTTAAGCTGCTGCCAAAAAGATGCCAGTTAGGATAATTACATTTCAATTTAAATTGGTAATTTTATGAAAATTTAAGCCAGAGTATGTGTCACCCAAATCTCCTCACTTTCATTCCTCCCAAACATGCATACACACACCCCTCTTGTTTTGGGGGAGACAATGACAGCCGCCCACCAGAACCTTCCCATGACCCAGAGATATGTGCCAGGAATTAAACAGATGAGAGAAAATTGAACAGAGCCTGTTTTCTCGGTCCAAATTTATTTTCTAGCTTGGATTTATCACTGGTGTACACTGGAACCATCCAGGGCATCCCAGCTTCCAGTATCTTTTTCCCGTGGACCCCAGCAAAAGAAGCTTTAGACCGTAACTGTAGTATTTAAGACATTGCTTTCCATTCACAGTCAAGCTTTGTATTTGTTAACAGGATGTAGAAAAGGAATCCAACCTACTTAGAGTCTCTCACCCTCTTGGTGAAAGGAGTGGGGACACAGTGGCTACATGAACCCTGAATTTTCTGTCTGCCACTTTCTTTTTCCAGGACACATACGCAAGCTTGGCAGCACCAACAAAGTGGAAGTAATGTTCCTTTGTTTAGAATGCAGTGTGTACGAACATTTACATAATAAAATACACACACAAATAACAGATGGTGAAGAGCCACTCATTTCGCCACATGTTGTAAGCACGATACCGTTCCTTGATGATCTCATTTCTCTTACTTCTGCCTACAGATGTCTACCAGCTATTTAACCTCAGGGGTTATCAGATGGTTGAAAGGTTTGAAGACAGGCACAAATCTGTCTACAGAATTTTCTTCTTCCATCAGGTGTAAATGCCCTTTCCGGGTAGAGTTTATCAATCCACAAAAATGCTGTCCTCTGTCTAAAGGACTGAATAATAAACTCCTTTCTCGTGACACTTGTTGGGCAGATACTGTCTCCAAAAGAGAATAAATACGGCCAATATGCTGATTCCGAAAGAGGTCTTTTCCCTCTAACCTTTTGTTCAGAGCAGAAAGTGGCTTATTAATAATCTTGGTTATTAAATGAATAGCCTTCTTTCATGCAAGTGAAGAAGGACCTTCTGAAATGAGTGGAAGTCTCCCAGATGCTGTTTGCTCACATGTCCTATCTGTAATTAGAGTTAAGCCTCAAATGTGTGGTAATAGACATGTTGTATAGATTTAACTGCCACTTCCCTCCCTAATTTACACTTCGGTAACACTTTTCTTCCCAAAAGCACAAATTACATTCCTTTTAATTAGCTCCCAATGTACTTTGTTAAAGTACATTGAGAATGCACACTATTAACCTAATAATATATGAATGCACATTATGCAAAAGCAACATAATCATTAATTAAATATTGCAACATGGAAGGAGACGGCATTAGCATACCCATTTTACAGAAATGAAGACATGTGAAATTATTTGCACAATGACAGATCTGGAATAAGGATCCATGTTGATCTGTCTAGAATTCATTACTTCCAAGAGAATATGTCTTTGACTAAATTCTCTTATTATTTCTTACATAAAGTGAATTATAATTTTTAAGCCACAATTGTTAAAAAAAAAAAAGAAGAAAGTGATGCCTTTAACACTTTAATTTAAAGATATCTCATGTTTTGACAAGTATATAGATATCTCACATTTTACACATGGGGTTGTTAATAAGGATTTAATATCACCACCAGTCTAAGCCAACAAATATGGACATTAAAAGCAGTCTGCCTAACATTGATATCTTAAGGAAAGAACAATGAACTTTATTCAAAATGGCTGAAAACAAACACTCTTATCCTTCAGAGAATATTAGAAAATAATCAGAAAACTGGGATGCCTGGGTAGCTCAGATAGTTAAGTGTCTGCCTTCAGCTCAGGTCTTGATCCCAAGGTCCTGGGATCGAGTCCCCCATGAGCCTCCTGCTCAGTGGGGAGCCTGCTTCTCCCACCCCCTCTGGACTCCCTGCTTGTGCTCTCTCATGCACTCTCTGTCAAATAAATAAATAAAATCTTAAAAAAAAATAATATTCAGAAATAGGTTTAGTGACTGGCTAGAATGTGAATGAAAACAATTAAAAAGATGAGAATAATTTTTGGAAAGGGAAGACAAATAAGCAAAAAAGAGAATTTACTTAGACATATTCCTGAGCATTGACTGAAGGATATTTGATGACCAATTAAACACAGGCATATTCCAGAATTAGTAAATGATCCATTAACAATTAGAAGAAAAAAGAATGGTTACAGAATAAGGAAGAAAAGACAGGAGAGTAAAGGGGAGCAGGAAAGAACAGACTGTAAGGTGGTTGGACGAGGGGACAAAAGGGCTTTCTACCTGACAAGGAACTTTAGGCAAAGGAAGGAAAATGAGAGAGCAATGAAAAGCTTGTAAGAGCAGAAAAGGAAAAACAGAAATTGAAATCTGACAGAAATTATTAGCAGCACTAGATTTGAGAAACATTGTAATTCCCCAGAATAAACTGCACACTCATATTAATTGTGGCCCTTACAGAAAACACAAGACAAAAACAAAAACAAGACAAAAAAAAAAAACAACTATATTTCTGAGGATGGATACTCTAGTTAAATGATATCATTCGCTTATTTTGGACACTTCCTGCTGCCTCTCTTTTCCTAAATGGTAATGTGCGCAGAAGACTCTCACACCAGAATCTGGGTCTTCTCCCATCTTCTTCATCCCCCTTGTACTGTATAGTTCCACATGCTTCTGTCACCAATGCCTCTGTGTCCCATCCTTCTTTCTTTTACCTGGGGTAGCCAACAATTGGGATAAAACAGTCATGGTGGACTGTTCCTTTGAGTTTACACCTAAGTCAAACCATCTTTAGCCATTGACACAAGAGATGAAAGAAATTCTGAGCTGTGACAGGGACGTGCCAAATGCGAGATAAAATTCCAGTTCTCAGCTTCTGAATTCATCTATGATACCCTCTTAGAAAGTGAGCAAGGAAAAGTAGACTGCTGAGGGATGAACATAAAATGCAGCAGTAAATTCCAAATCACAGGCTAGGCTCCTCCATTACATTTGGAACCTTTCCAAATTAGAACTGTAGCCAATCACTTTTTCCCTTTCTATGGTGTTTACAGAGATCCCCAGCAGGAGTAGAAATTGTCCATTAGTGTCTTCACAAAAACTTTACTGTCAGTATCCTTTGCCCAAGTCTGGGACTTCTCTTTTACCACCTACCTTTGTCACTGTCTGCTCCAGCCACCTGATCTCAGTCCCAAAGAAAAGAAGTTCCATAACTAATGTTTGCTGGTCGAGATGCCAAGCATTATGCTAATTGCTTGCATGTGTGTTAATTTATTTACTCCTTTCAACAACGTCCTAAAACAGGCCTTCTTATTTCCAGTTAGGAGGGAATGGTAATAATATGTGAAAGTCTGAGTTCGAGGAGAAGCCTGGGAACAATCCTATAACCCTCCACCTTTCTCCTGCAGACCACCCTTCCTACACAAGTGCTTTTGGCATAGATACCCCCACTGAAAATCCAAGGTAACTAAAGATTGCTATATTGAGAGCACTCTCCTGGACTGCCTTAAAATTCCAGGTACCCACACCCAATGCACTCCACAAACCTTCACACAACTTAACATTTGGGTCATGATCTGCTGCCTCTCTAATTCCTTCCCCAGGCTCTTCTGTTGACTCGAATCTTCCCTGCTTCTCCTGAATTCCAAAAACATTTATTATCTTTTCTGTACCATCCACTTTGGCTGTTTATTTTATAATAAAGAGCTTCAAGCTCTATTTGTAGCTTCAAGATAGACTCTTCTTTTTTCTTGGGCATTCCCAACACCTAAAACTGAAAAATTTTTGGTTCATCACAGTTGTTATTTCTCGCCCATAAGATACAGTACTTGAATTACAAAATGAGGGTGTGGAATTTTCATAGGTGCTTGACTGAACTTGATATTTTCACATTGCATTGGTCTGTATGAAGCTAAAAAGTTTTACTTAAATGACATAAACTAATGGTTAGTTATTGCCTGATAGGAACTATTCCATGTTCTAGATGATAGCTACACCCATGAATGTGTGTGCACGCACACACACCAACACAAAGTTATACAACCCAAAGTGTCAGGGGTTCCTTGAACAGAAATATAAATAACAGCAATAGAAATGGGTTGATTATTTATATTGACACTTTATTTGTAGTTGATCTGAATCAAGGATTGCTTTGTTTTCACTCTTTCTTCTTGAAATATTTACTTCTTAAAATAATTTCCTAATTTCTTTCCTTGACATCTTTTCTTGGTGGTATTCCTTTTCCATCATTTTTTTCTTTTCTTTTTTTTAAAATATTTTATTATTTATTTGAGAGAGAGAGAGAGCACAAGTGAGGGGAGGGGCAGAGGGAGAAGCAGACTGCCCGCTCAGCAGGGAGCTTGACTCAGAGCTCGATCCCAGGACCCTGGGATCATGACCTGAGCCGAAGGCAGACGCTTAACCGATTGAGCCACCCAGGTGTCCCTCCATCATCTTTTTCTAATGAAACCTTCTCCAAACACTACTTGGTCTAAATTTCTGAAGCCCTGCTGGCAATTACACTGCAAAAGTAGTGTTTGAGATTGACTTACAGCTCTGCTGCCCCGCTGTTTCTAACAGAGCATTAACCTACGGTGACCACCACCCTGTATCTTGTTTCTATTTTTTTTATGAAATAATAATTATCTATGGGAAACTGTAGCTCTCTTCAATGTAGAGCCAAAGATAAAACTTTGAAACTCTGGCTGAACTGAATTAAAAAATGTATTTAGTCCTTACAGCCTTGCCTTACTTTAAATATTGGTGGTCAGCTCCATTCTGAGATATATCCTCATGCAGAGACTTTAACTCTAGCAGATATTATCAGAACCATAGAGTCCCTTTGCTTCCAAGCATGCATCTTGTGCTGCATATTTTTTATTTCTCCCCTCTAGATCAATTTTCTTTTCTTTTTTTTTTGATCAATTTTCTATACTTTTCCAGCTTTTCTTTTTTTTACCCTATTCTATGCCCAGATGATCTCTATAGATCACATCATTCCAGCTCTTTTATTTTGTGCTTCCAGCTGGTTCAAATATGGGAGAAGAGGGAAATGAAAGGAGAGAGAAGTAGGAGTATTTATTCTCCTAGCTCCCTCCCTGCTTGGCTGAGAGTTAGCAGAAGCTTTGTTCCTCTAATTAAAAGGCATTTCTTGGGGCGCCTGGGTGGCTCAGTCGGTTAAGTGTCTGCCTTCGGGGCCTGGGATCGAGCCCCACATTAGCCTCCCTGCTCAGCAGGGAGCCTGCTTCTCCCTCTCCCTCTGCCTGCCTCTCTGCCTAATTGTGCTCTCTCTATCTCTTTGTCAAATAAGTAAATAAAATCTTAAAAAGAAAAAAAGGTATTTCTTGGCAGATGTACCTTGTCTAGAATTATCACTGTCATAGGCTTTCAATAACTGCTCCCTCTCCTCATCCCGTTCGTCTCAGGAGTGGTGATAAAGTCTTCCTAATATTGCCTCATTTCTATTATCCCATTTTTAGTGTGCAATCTGTTTCCTTCTGGAACACTAATGGCTACTGTCTTTTTCTTAACATACTCAATTTTCTGTCTCACAGCTCAAACTCAATAATTGAACATTTATGGAGCTAATTAGTACTCAAAATAGAAAATTTTAAAATAGGAAGAATAACTGTAATAAAAAACACCCAACCTAAACTACAAGATCTATAACTATTATTCTCTCATTTCATCCTTCTGAGACTCTATTAATAACCTTTCAATGTTGTATTCTCTTATTTCAGTCAAATAAGCTGGGATTTGCTTGATCAAAAAAAAGCTTAAATGCTTAATGCTTGAAAATGAAGCTGAAATTTTAATAGTTATATTTTATATTCAGTTAAATAATCAAGTATTAAAATTTTTCTTCTATTAAATGAACTTCTATTAAAAATGCTCCCCCACACACACACCCATAGCTATAAGTATGTGAAAGGAACAAAGCATTTCATAATTACTATAAAGTTCCTAAAGCATTTCTTATACTAGTATCTTTAAAACTAAGAGTAAAATAACATTTGATATCTGAAATTTAACTTTCTCAAAAATACCTCATCTATATTCCCACCTTTTCATTCAAAACAACCAAACACAAAATAGTCTTCCTTGGGAGAAATGAATGACTTGCTCCCTTCATCATTAATATCATATTAATGACCTGCACAATCGCTCTTAAATTTTAAAGGGAGAATACCTAAAGAGAATCAGGTTTCCAAACGAATCTTTGCATGCTTCAGTTGTAAGACAGGTAGAATTCTTGGAACTAAATACCCTGCATGGTTATTCTGTTGAGGACATACCTTTCAGCCCTTGAAAATTTTCTCATAGACTGAATACCAATAGCATCAGATTAAATGTTTCAAGGATTCATCTACATGTTTTCTTTTCATCAAAGAATAATGAAGAACACTGAAAATGTTTCATGACAGCATGGACTTCCTTCAAATAGAAGTAGAGTTAACTGAAAATAAAATGTAGTTACTACATGGAGACAAGTATAAAATAGGAAAGAAAAATGAAGGAAACTCTTAAGCCTATGTTCCTCATGAGGTCTGTGTATCTGCCCACTATAACACAGCAGTGTAAGGAATATTTTAAAACACCATCACTTCCTTCTTCACTCTCTGTACTGGTTTTGCTCCCTCCAGGTTCATAGTTTGCCCTTCACAGTCCTATGCTTTGCCCTAATGACTCACACTATACATGGTATAACCTTGCCCTCTCGTTTCTGCATAGGCCCTAAGGTGGGGGTAGAGGGGACATCAGCAGACAGTACCCAGGGCATTTCTCTGCATGTTCCCTTCTCACGTCATTTCCATGGTTTAGCCATGGTCTCTCTTATGACTGCAATCATGCTAGACAGGGCTTATCCTTGTCTTTAATTCTTCCACCACTTCAGTTAGTTTCCCCTGCTTGCCTTTTCAGGCCTGAGCAGTAATGACCTCCCTCCGTGTAAGTCCCTGGGTACCTGAACGTCTCCTGTTGGTTCCTTTAATCCTGCTCTGTAAACAGCCTCCAGAATTTCATAAGAGTGAGCCCCATTTTGATTCAGAAGGCTGACTTTAACTTTGGATTCAGAATGTTGATACAGCCTCATTCTTTTAAATTGCAGTAATAATACAACATGAGATGTGTCCTCTTGACAAAATTTTAAGTGCACAATTCAGTGTTGTTACCTCTGTACAATGTTGTATAGCAATCTCTAGAACTTATTCATCTTGCATAACTTAAACTTTTTATACCCACTGAACAGCAATTCCCCATTTCCCCCTACCCACAGCCCTAGGCAACCACCATTCTACTGTTTTTAAGAGTTTGGCTGTTTTAGATACTTCATGTAATTGGAATCATACAATATTTGTCCTTCTGTATTTGGCTTATTCCACTTAGCATAATACCCTCTATTGTTATCAATTATGGCAGGATTTCCTTCTTTTTTAAACCTGAATGATATTCCACTGTATGTATATACATTTTCTTTATCCATTCACTTGCTGATGGGTATTTAGGTTGTTTCTATCTCTTGGCTATTGTAAATAATGGTGTAATGAAGAGTAGGTTACAGATATCTCTTCAATATCCTGTTTTCCATTATTTTGGCTATACATCCAGAAGTGGGATTGTTGGATTATATGGTAGTTCTATTTTTTATTTTTTTTTATTTTTTGAAGATTTCCCATACTGTTTTCTACAGTGGCTATAACATCCTTACCAACAGAGTACAAGGGTTCCAATTTCTCCACATCTCACCAACATTTATTATCTTTTTTTTATAATAGCCATCCTAACAGGTGTGATATCTCATTGTAGTTTTGATTTGCATTTCTATGATGATTAACTTTAAAATTAAATTGTAAGAGTTCCCTATATATTTCGGATATTAATGTCTTATTAAATACATGGTTTTCAGATATTTTCTCACATTCCATAAGTTGCCTTTTCATTTTATTGATTGTTTATTTTTGCTAGGCAGAAGCTTTTTGTTTGATTTGTTTTTTATGCCAAGGAGTATTTCCAGGTGAAAGTGGAAATATGGTGAGTGATTGACTATTCTGGAAGCAGCAAGAAGTAGATTACTTTTTGGCAAAATGGATGTCCCGATGTTCTTAAATTTCCCCTCTATGCCACGACCTATTCACATGCTCGTCAGGATCCCTTGCTCTTATTGCCTTGATTTATTGCTGTGGTTAAGGATTTAAAAGGATGAATTGTTTCAGGTAGCCTGCACAATATCTAATAGCTGCCAAAATGGATAGGGCAGCACTACAATAAAACCATAAAGGTTTTAGTGTCTGAAGAGTAGGTGTTCAGAGTAGAATTTCCAAGTAGAGTTTGGCCTCTGCCTTCTTTTCTGTTCTTTCTCATTGCCCTGTAAGATGTAAGAAGGTAAGCAGTCTGCATTTGTAAAGAAAATGTATTAATGAGAAAATACAGCAAAGCCACATTTGGGGAGGAGGAATAGAACAACATGGAGACAGAAACTGCCTACTAAGTTAGTCTGTACCAGATGTCTTCAATTATGTCTTGTCCTTTTAATAGAAATGTGTCTGACAGAAAAATGAAAGCCTAAAGTCATACAAATCTTTCTGGTCTCCTTTTTATATCTAAATTAATGAGATCAAGGGAGCCTACATGGCTTCATGTTACAGTTATGAGTCCACTATAGACTTGCTACATACTCCATTAGACCTGTGCTGGTGAGTAAACTCCCTTCTTCTGCAGCTAGGCTAGAGCTCCTAGACAGCTGACAAAGGCCAAACTAAAGATACCTGGAATCAGCAGATTAGTGAACCACGATACTGTTCAGTCCAGAGTATACTGAAAAAAAAGGAAAAGGCAGATCCCTACTATGACTTTTGTAGAAAATAAAATCATTCTCCATTTTATCAACATACAATATCCTCTTCTTTCTTATTTGCAGCCTCTGCAATGTGCCAGGAGCCTGGAGCTCTTTCTTTTAAATGATGCTTTAATTCACTCATTGATGCTTGCATTATCAATTATAGTTTGTTCTTTTTCTGTACAGCATCTACAGCATTACTGACCTGTCAGTGTTGAAAACACAGTAGTGTAATTTTCATTCCACAGATTTGCATAAGACTAATTATGTCCTCCAAAGTATAAGAAGATCATACACTAAAAAGATAGGATATCGGTATCTAATATTAGAGGAAGTAACATGTAATGTTTAAGAGCCCAGGTTCTGGTATCACGTTGCCTTTGTTTGAGTCCTGGCTCAACTACATATTAGGTTTATGACCTTGAACAAATTACTTAACTTTTCTGTGCATCAGTTTCATCACCTATAAAATTAATATAATGGTAATACCTGCTTCAATGAGTCATTTTAAGTATCAAATTGGTTAGAACAATGCCTGATCATATAAGCAGGAGAAAAAATGCTACAGAAGGCCTTGGACCGATCCCCGAGGGACCTACTCCTTACAATAGACTCCCTCCCAATAAAGACTGGAGTTTTAGCCTGATTTTGTCTAATGGTGCCCCCACTTCCACCTTTAGGGAAAATGTTAGGATAAATTTTGAACATGTTTGTTCTACCTGCACACATCTGCCAGGGCAACCCTAGATCAGGGAGCATGAGAAGAATAAAGCTGGGGAGCTCATGGTCATGAAGGATATCCTGGCATCTTTCCTGATTTCCTATACCCATCCTCAAGACCCTTATAAAAATATTTACAAATATTTATAAAATATCTATAAAATACATTGCATATTAACATGCCATGTGTATTTATAAATATACTTAAGTATTTATAAAATATTTATGCTCTAAAGGGACTTGTCCTCTGAACACTCAGGGTTGATATTTCCCAGTATGGCATGCTTACTCCTGAGAGACTCAGGGAACAGCAGGCCCAAGGTAAGGACACATTATGCAAATTGAGGTGGTATTACTCACTTTCTTCTCTCTTCTCCTCTAGCCCTACAAAGTTAGAAGAGGAAAAATTGAGGCCATTGTGCACTATTCATATTCTAACACTGCCTGATCTTGAGAAGGGATCAATTTGCAAAGGATTGTATGAATTGAGGGTGGAATAGGGAAGTGAGCTCAAAGAATCTGTCTTGGGAAGGGTTCAATTTCATAGGTCTTATTGATTTGCTTAGGAGATATGAAACCTGGCGAACCTGCGAATGGCTAGAAAATAGAGAGTAGCAGATCCAAACTGGAAGATAAAAATTGAGAAGCTGGAGATCATAAAGATTGAAAGTGAGTTCCATAGCCTCAACAATGACATTTAAAGAACAAAATATAGAATACTCTGAGTATATTAGCTCAGAGAGTAATTTAGTTTCATTGTGTATTTCTAGAAGACTTTACACAAAAGGTTTAATATTATGAGATTTCTAGACTAGCCTGCATCACAGGAGACAAGGTAAATGAGAGAGGGAGAAATCAGATCCATGTAGGATGGAATTAAAATGCATGGGATAATACCCAAATTTAAATTGAGAAATAAACTGAAGGCTTTACATTTGTGTGTGTGTGTCATATTGAGCATTGAGCATATATTGCCTTTATGATAATAACTCTTTTTAAAATATCTAAAGAACATAAGATCATTTTCCAAACCAAGTGGGGACAACTGCAGAAGCAAAAAATAAAGCAAATATGTGAATCTTGGAGTTGACTTAATTTCACTGGATTCTTAGTAAACACTAAAATTTCTATAATAATGACCAGGGCTCAGTTTCAGTGGTCCTTGCCAGGACAGTATCAGCACTGTTACCTGGTATGTTGAGAGGACCACTTGATCTCTCAAAACAATGTCCTCCTACCTAAATCACTGCAGATTATTCCAGAGCAACCAGCTGGAAATTGCCCTGAATTAAATATAATTTGGACTCATTTACACTGGGATTTAATGTCAAACCAGGATAGCATATGAGCAAAATGCAATCACTTTTCTAAAATATAAGAAAGTATATTGAACCTTGAAAGTTGTGAAAAATGCTTTGTGGAGATAGGGCTACATATCCCTCCAACCCATATAAAATAGCAAACCAAATGTCTGATCAAAATATAGGACTTTTGAAGTTCCATCATGCAAAGAAACAGCCTCTATTCTTTTGGTCTTCATATTTCCTTTCTCTTTGTACATAGCTACATAAATTGCTAGTGTGACCCTGACATCACTTCTCAAACTCCTATTACAAGTTTGAATTCCCCTGTTGTGCCCTTTGTGTTACATTACTAATAGGCCTAACTACAAGAATGAAAATGGGTTAGGTTTCTTTACAATTGGTACTCATCTACTAATTCCATCATTGCCCCCGCTGTAGAGCCAAGTGAAGGACTAGGCCAACCCTATCTAAAGGCATAGAAATTTTATCAAAGGCAGCATGGCAGCCTGAGGTTAGTGAAGAATAAAATTGTAGTGGAAACTGTGTGGGCTTTGAAGTACAACTACAAATTAGGCAAAGAAAAAAAAATGTTTTGTTGATTTCTTGGAAGCCAAAAGAAGGAAGAAGGAAGAAAGGGAAAGGGAGAGATAGGAAAGGAAGGAGAAGGGGAGGGGAGGGAAGGGAGGATACTTCAGCTGTTATCACTGGGATATCAAAATACTATACTGGAATTTCTAGGTAAGATAATGATTTGCTTGGAATTCAGAAACAGGAAAACCTAGACTCTAGCTTATATCTGGCTACACTAGCTATGTGACATCATTGATTGTTATTTTCTTTTAGAGGATGACACATTTTATGGAGATTTTGTGTGACTTAAGTCACTCAAATTTGAATAATGAGTCCTTCTTATAATAGGTACTCCATGAGCACTAGTTCTCTTGCCTATTATAAAACACTGGTTGGATGCATTCTGTTTATGTCCACTTCTTTAGTTCATTGGATAATGAAAGGAAATTTATAATGTCTAGCTGGGAATCCATACAAATTTTAAACAGAAAATTGATTTAGGCAGTGTGATAAAGATCTTATGTTTGAAAATGGATAATTAAATGTGAGCAGAGAAAAAAATGAATAGACTACTAATGCACATATATTAAATTATGTCATTAAAACTTAAAATTCTCTCTTATTTTCTAACAATGTTTGTATCTGACATTATAAAATTTTCATTATATATACAAAGAAATTGGGAGTTTTCATTTAAGTACAGACTTTTTTTCCTATGTAAAATAAAAGTGAACATTTTACAGGAGAGGAGGAAAAAGTTGCTATTTTTCTAAAAGAAACATGCCAGTCTAAGAAGAAAATATTATCAGGACCATCCTTAGAACATATAAAAGTAGAGAGATTACTGCTGGGTCCATTTTTCAGGGATCCTTTGCTATGGCTTGACAGTGACTCCGAGGATAAAAATGGAGAAAGGAAGAGTACATGGCTTCACCAAATGGTGCAAAAAGAATGAAGAAGATCTCATAGTCATTCAGATAGGCCAAAGTCTCCAATGCCCATCACCACCAAAATTGCCACGGAGTAGAAATTTACCTTTCTTCCTTGGCTACACATGTGTGGTTTGGTTATTTTATTTTGTAATATAATATTTTTTCAAGTATCTCTTTGATGTTCAAATATGTAAAAATAAGTTTTAATATGTTGAGCTCCTAAACACAGTCATTCTTGGCACTAAGCCATAATGCATTAAAAAAGAAAATAAGAAGGTAGTCACTTTGTAGTCAATTACTCAGATATGCCCTAGCAGAGAGCACATGGTCAGTACCTGTCTACATGCATATCATACCTCTAAGAATTATCTCATTATTAGAGGTAATAACATTAAGATATGTAACCAAATTAATAGGATATTGCTTTCATTTATCCATAATTCTTACATATTTTATTTCTGTAACAAAATAAAATTTATAACAAATTACTTTTTGGATAACTAAATGAGTACTTTCTTAGGATGAAAATAATAAGTACAGCTGAAACTTTACATTCATCTTTCATGTTTGCTTTTTATACCAAATACTCACTTGTTCAACAGGTCAATTTAGTAAGAAAGATCTAAGAAATGTTTTGCAACCATATAACGTGATATTATAAGTATCAAGGTGTAGAATAGGGTATAGTAAAGAATGGATTTCCAGGGTATCTATAATGATTGAATACTACCCTCAAATGTTGACATCAGTCACCTGAGCTGTTTAAAATATTTTTAGAGTGAGTAGAATTGCTATCTCTCCAGGAAAGTATAAAAATACTTCTTCAATAAGGAAATGGAGAAGTTACCTAGAACATTTTTTTTAATCTCTCAGGAAAACACCAATAAGAAACAATTGAGAACTAATAAGTGATGGAGTACAAGCAGGGAACAAGTTAGATAAAGAAATTATGTTATTATAATTGCAATTTCCAAACTGCATAAAGAAGAATAAAATAATGGAAGGCTCCATCCATGGGCCTTCATATATATTCAGTGAGTCATTAAGCCACTCTGGCATTCTTTTTTCATATGTAGAGGAAGATACAGATATCTACCATTTTGCTATGTGACAATTCTAGGAGTTTCAAAGGAGAAAATGTGTGAAAGTACTTGATAAAACATGATACTGTTTATTTTCACATTGTTTCTGTACCTTCACCTCTTTCTATTGTATACAAAGTAGAACACTGAAATTCTCTAGTCTTACCTTCTTTTTCATACTTGATTTAGAAAAAAATCTTATATTTATAAAGAAGCCAATGCTCCCTACTTACCTATTCTGTGGAAAGAATTTCTCTACTACTTACATGAAACATTTAGTTTCAGACATTCTAAAGGTCTTTAGGGAGGTCATAGAGCTCAACCTTTTCATGGCTCTAAGTCTGAGACTATTCACAAATGTCAATATCAGTTTGAGGGGCATTTTAGACAGATCAGCTATGAGCATAGTTTGACATTATGTGGCACTGTGAGATCAGCTGCAATTAGATCCTACAAGACTTTAACTCTACCCACTGCTACATGCTGCCAGTGAGGGGCACCAGATATTCATAGCAGATAACATAACCTGGAGTAACCATAAGTAAAGGAAATGGAATAAGAAGCTCAAAATTCCTGAGAGCATTCTTCGGAACAGTCTCTAAAAGCAGTCTTTCAGCTAAGTACTTACCTCTTATAACCATTCATGACAAAGGCATTCTAATCTCCATGTTTCTAAAGATAAAACCAAGACTAGAAAAGGTAAAATAGTTTGCCCAAAGTTTGTAAAGATAGTGAACAGGAAAGGGAGAATTTGAACCTATGTATAAATGTGTCTTAATTAAATTTATCTAGATTGAAAAATGTAGATGTATATAACTGAGTTCTATAAATTGCATGATATTTCCCATTAAAAAATAGAGATTTAGATATAATTCAACTGAGAAAAGATTTTTAAGATACCATACAATTTACTTTTAGGAAAAAATGGTAACTGAAAGTCATATATGAAAGAGTTCTAATAGCCAATTAGCAATATTTAATTGAATAAAATGTTATGAAGAAAACACCTACTATAAATAAAAACTAGAAATTGTGGTGATTATTTGTAATATCCAAGAAGAAAGAAGTTTTAAATCAAGACATTTTACCTGGGTTCCATAAACTTTGTCATATGTATTAAAATATTAAAATTTTCTACAAAACTTTGTGTTTATATAACTTTGGTTCTGAAGAGTTTGAAGCTTTAGTCTTATACTGTCCATTATCCAAGGACAGGCAATAATTATTTTTGCAAAGGCAAAAAATAAAATTGCTTTGAATAAAACAATTAGAAGTCACTTTTTCCTTTTCTGACTTCCTCCTAAATAATTTAAGGTAAGCAGTCAAGCTATAGAGAAAATGTGATTTTTATGCTTTTCAGTGAAATAATTAGGTATGTAGGCCACTGAGGATTAGACCTGATTTTGTCCCATCTGGTAGAAAGTTTACTTAATAGAAACCGATGGAAACTCATTCAACAATTCAAAAAGTCTCTTTTGATGGTTTCAAATATGGGCTTGATATGAAAATTCAGTCATGATTAAATCTAAGGAGTAAAACAAAATCTAGATTTCCGGTCTGACATGTAAGGAACTTGGACGTTGTCATCACATCCTAATAAGAAGTAAAATGCTGAATAAAATGAAAAATGAACAACTCTTCTTAGATCCATCAGAGTGAGGTCACAGGGCTAATTGCTATCCATAAAACCGGAGAGATAGACAGGCAGATACAGAGAATCACAACTTACCAGAGCAGAAACCTGAAGGGATTTGGGAATATAGGTGAGGTTCAGTGGGGTGGAGTCCGGAGCTGACTACCAAGAAAGAATTCTTGAGACGTCTTTGGTGCAAAATGGTGGTTTCTTAAAGCACAGGGACAGGACCCGTGGGCAGAGAGAGCTGCTGCACCGGGGGTTGTGAGGGGTGGCTGATTATATACTAGGGGGTTGGGGGAGGTAAGGAAAAAGGGAGGTTTTGAGAAAGATCTTTCATGTGTTAAAGAAGACTCACAGGATACCTGAGGCTTTGCCATTGTTAAGTTAAGGTTGTTTTCCCTCTAGCAAGGCATTAACAGGTAGTTGGGAACTTCCTGGAGGAACATTACACTCTGCCCACCTCAAGTATCTGTCAATGGGCTGCAGGTTATAAGCACATTTAATTGTATCTACATTTCCTTCTGGAAGCTAGGCCATTGATAGAAATGCTTTGTTCTTGTAAACTGCTAAGACATTTGTAAACTGAGGGAGACTCAGGTCTTGCAGGATTGTGATCTCTACATGTTAACTATTTGTTTTTCCTTTCCTTAGCTTTAGGGCAGCCAGGAATGTATGAGGAATGACACATATATCTCATGGGGGGAGGCGGGTGTTGTGGGGTGTCAGCTTCTGCTTTGTCCTCAGCTTGCCTTCTGTTCCCTCATCAAAACCCACCAGCAGAAACATCCATGGGAACCAGTGCTAGCATAGGAAAACCTGAACTGTGATTGAATTGCTGGAGGCTCAGTGTGGACAAGTCTGAAAGTTAAAAACTCCAGGGGGACCCAGTCTTGGGCCAGGGGGAGGGAGGATCACACTTAGGAGTTTTACCTCCAAAAGATCTACTGGGTTCTCACAGTGAATACCAGAGAAAAATCTCCTCATATTTCAGGAGGGGGAGAGGAAAAGTAATCATTTTTAAATAAGCCAGAGCATTCTGGTTTTTATAACAAGGACTGCTCTCAAGAGAAACTTTTTTACCAGAGCCTAACCTCTTGGAGTTTTATCAGAGCTTTACCAACCTGTGAGAAGGGAAATACCCAACTCTAGCCCTTTCTGGCCATCTTGTTCCAGTAAAGGGTGGGTAGAAACCTAGAAGTACTTGTGAAGTTCATAGCTCATAAACACATGTTCACCAAAAGATTGAGACCTGCTCACAGGACAATACAACACTTCCCCTCCTCCATACTTACCACATTACTAAAGGCTTTTTTTTTTTTTTATCAGAGTTCCTTTTACCATGTCTGGCTTTCAACAAAAAAATTACAAGGCATACTGAAAAGGAAAAAAAAAAAAAAAAAACAATAGAAGAGATTGAACAAGCATAAGAACCAGATTCAGATATAGCAGAGATGTTGGAATCATTAAGCGATAACTTAAAAAATTATGATTAATATGTTAATGACTGTAACTGAGAGTAGACCACATACAGGAACAGATGGGGTAATGTAAGAAAAGAGATGAAAATTCTAAAGCAGAATCAAAAAGAAATGCTACAGATCAAAAACATTGCAACAGAAATGAAGAATGCCTTCATTAATAGTCTGGACACAGCTTAGGAAAGTATCTCTGATCTCAAAAATATGTCAGTAGAAAACTAAAAAAAAAAAAAAAAAACAAAGAGAAAAAAGACTAAATAAATGGAACAGACTATAGAACTATGGAACAACTACAAAAGGTATAACATATGGATAATGGGAATACCAGGAGGAGAAGAAAGAAAGGAATGGAAGAAATATTTGAAGTAACCATGACTGAGAATTTCCTCCAGATTAATGTCACACACCAAACCACAGATCCAGGAAGCTCAGAGAACACCAAGCAAAAAAATGCTGAAAAAACTACATGTAGGCATATTAAAATCAAATGTCAGAAAATGAAAGGTAAAAAAAAGAAAGAAAGAAAAAATCTTGGAAGATATCAGAGGGAAAAAATGAACCTTACCTACAGAGGAAGAGAGGTAAGAATTTTATCTAATTTCTCCTCAGAAACATACAAGCAAGAGAGTGAAGTGAAATATTTAAAATGTTGAGAGAAAAAAAATGCACCAGCCTAGAAAACTTCATCCTATGAAATTATCATTCAGAAGTGAAGGAGAAATTGAAGACTCTCTTAGACAAACAAAAATTGAGGGAATTTGTTGCCTGTATACCCGCCTTACAAGAACTGTTTAAAAAAAGTTGAAGAGAAGGAAAATGATACAAATTGAAAATTCAGATCTACATAAAGAAAGGAGGAGCATTAGAGCAGGAATAAGTGGAAGTAAATAACTTTTAATAATAGTAACAATGTATTTGATGATTATAACTTATGTAGAAGTAGAACGAATGACAGCAATAATATAAGGAGGGAGAAATTAGAAATACTTTGTTATTCCAAGGCACTTGCCCTACCCATCAAGAAGTATGGTTTATTTGAAAGTGGACTTGGAATAGTTATGTTTATTACAAACTCTAGGTCAATTCATAAAAAATTTAAAAGAAAGTATAACTGGTATGCTAAGAAAGGGGGAAAATCAAGTATTTTAAATGCTCAATTAAAATCACAAAAGGCAGAAAAAAGTGAAAGACACAAATGGAAATAAAAAACAAGAACAATGAAAAGAAAACAGTAGCTAATATAATAAATATTAATCCAACTACATCAATAATCACTTTAAATGCCAATGGTCTAAATACACCAATAAAATGCACAGATTTTCAGAGTGGATAAAAAGTCAACCCCAACTATATTATCTACAAGAGACCCACTTAAAATATAAAGACACATAAATTAAAAGTAAAAAGATGGAGAAAGAAATACTATGAATAACTATGCACACAAATTTGATAACCTAAATGAAATGGACCAATTTCTTGAAAACCAAAATCTGCCAAAACTCACAAAGGAAGAAATAGACAACTTGAGTAAGAATATATCTATTAAAAAAAATTGAACCAATAATTAATAAACTTCCCAAACAGAAAGCACCAGGCCCAGATGAGTTATTCTGGATTTGGTGAATTCTACCAAACATCTAAGGAAGAAATTATACCAATTCCCTACTAGAAGATTGAAGCAGAGGAAATACTCCCTAACTTATTCTATGAAGACAGCATTACCCTAATACTAAAACCAGATAAAGACATTACAAGAAAACTAGAATAAAGAAAAAAAAAATAAAACTATGGATCAATATCTGTCATAAACATAAATGCAAAAATCCTCAACAAACAATTAGTAAATCAAAACCAATAAATACTAAGCAGTATTTATCCTGGGAGTGTAAGGCAGGTTCAACACATGAAAATCAATTAATGTTATCCATCACAGCAACAGCCTAAATGGGAAAAATCACATATTATTGAAAGATATACAAAAAGCATTTAACAAAATCCAATACTCATTCAGGATAAAAACTCTCAGCAAACTAGGAATGGAAGGAAATGTTCTCAACTTGACTAGGAACATCTTTAAAAAAGCTCACAGCTCACAACATACTTAACAGTGAGAAACTAGAAGCTTTCCTGCTAAGATCAGAAATAAGGCAAGGATATCCTATTTCACTACTTCTTTTCAACATCATACTAGAAGTCTTAGATCATGCAATAAGACTAAAAGGTATACAGATTGGGAATGAAGAAATAAAATTGTCTTTGTTTGTAAATGACATAACTGTGTAGGTAAAAAAATCAGACAAATGAAAACAAAACAAAAAACTCCTGGAACTAATAAGCAATTATAGCAAAGTTGCCAAATATAAGGCTGATATACAAGTCAACCACTTTTCTATACACCACCAATGAAAATGTTAAATTTGAAATTAAAAACACAATACCATTTACATTAATACCCCACAAAATGAAATATTTAGGTACACATCTAACAAAATATATTCAAGATTCTCATGAAGAAAACTACAAAACTCTGATAAAATAAAGAGGAACTAAATAAATGGAGAGATATTCCAAAGTCATAAAGAGGAAGACTCAATATTGCCAAGATGCCAGTTCTTCCCAACTTGATCTTTAGATTCAACAAAATCCCAACCAAAATCTCAGCAAGTTATTTTGTGGATATTAACAAACTGATTCTAAAATTTCTAAGGAGAGGCAAAAGACCCAGAATAGTCAACACCATACTGGAGAAAAACAAAGCAGGAAGATTGACACTATTTGACTTCAAGATTTACTATTAAGCTATAGTAATCAATACAGTGTGGTACTGATGAAAGAACAGAGATACAGATCAATAAAAGAGAACAGAAATTCACACAAATATGGAAAACTGAACTTTAATAAAGGAACAAAGATAATACAATGGAGCAAAGACAGTCTTTTCCACAAATCATGCTGGAACAACTAGACATCTGCATGCAAAAAGAAAGAAAGAAAGAAAAAGAAAGAAAAAGAAAGAAAAAGAAAGAAAGAAAGAAAGAAAGAAAGGAAGGAAGGAAGGAAGGAAGGAAGGAAGGAAGAAAGAAAGAAAGAAAGAAAGAAAGAAAGAAAGAAAGAAAGAAAGAAAGAAAGAAAGAAAGAAAGAAAGAAAAGAATCTAAACCTTGTAACCTTCACAAAAATTAACTCAAAGTGGATTACAGACCTCACTATAAAATGTAAAACTCCTAGAAGATAAGAGAAAATCTAGATGACCTTGGGTTTTGTGAGGACTCTAGATATTAAACACCAAAGGCACAATTCATGAAAGAAATAACTGATAAGCTGCACTGCATTAAAATTAAAAACTTCTGCCCTGTGAAAGGCACTCTCAAGAGAATTAGAAGACAAACCACAATTTGGGTGAAAATACTTGCAAATATTTTCAAATATCTGATAAAGGACTGTTATCTAAAATATACAGAGAACTCTAAACACACAACAAAAAGAAAATGAACAATCTGGTTAAAAAATGAGGAAAAGACTTCAACAGAGACCTCATCATAGAAGATACACAGATGACACATAATCATATGAAAAATATGTTCAATATCATATGTCATTAGGAATTGCAAATTAAACTAACAATGATATACCACTACACCTCTATTAGAATGGCCAAGATCCAGAACATTGACATCAAATGTCTTTCAGTACGTAAATGGATGAATAAACTGTATAATTCCAGACATACTGTGCCAAATAACTAACATATTGTTCCATGAAAAGACATGAAGGAACCTTAAACACATATTACATATTAAGTGAAAGAAGCCAATCCAAAAAGGCTACATACTGTATGATTTAAACTATATGACATTCCAAAAAAGGCAAAGCTATGGAGACATTAAAAAGATAAGTGGTTTCCTGGGGTGCCTGGGTGGCTCAGTTGGTTAAGTGACTGCCTTCGGCTCGGGTCATGATCCTGGAGTCCCTGGATCGAGTCCCGCATCGGGCTCCCTGCTCGGCAGGGAGCCTGCTTCTCCCTCTGACCCTCCCCCTCTCATGTGCTCTCTCTCTTTCTCTCATTCTCTCTGTCTCAAATAAATAAATAAAATCTGTAAAAAAAAAAAAAAAAAAAAGATAAGTGGTTTCCAGGGGTTAGTGGGGAGGGAGAAATGAATAGTCAGAGCACAGAAAATTTTTAGGTTAGTGAAACTATTCTGTACGGTATTATAATGATGGATCTTCGATCATCTGTCTAAACCCATAGAATATACAACACCAAGAGCGAACCCTAATGTATACTATGGACTTTGGGTAACAATGTGTTGCTGTAGGTTAATCAATTATCATAAATGTACCACTCTGTGTGGGGTGGAAATATTAGTGGAGGCTATGCAGATAAGGGGGCAGGATGTATATGGGAATTCTCTGTCCCTTTCACTGAATTTTGTCACAAATTTAAAAATGTTCTAAATATAAAGTCTACTTTTAAAAGAATCTGTATAAAATGATTCTGCTAAATAAGGGAAAATATAAGTCTAGGGATACATATGAAGACAACTAAAGTAGAACCTCAGCAGCAGGGATAGCCTTAGACAGCTGAGAAGAGAGGAAACAGATTAAGCTTGATGTGCAGCAAACACAGCCTGAGGGGCTGTTCTCTTCAAAACACATAAATATGACAATCCCACCAAACTCTGTAAATAATTATCATAGTTACAAACTAAAAGACAGTTTTCCAAAGTCTTAGTAAAGAAAAAACAAATCAGTCTTTTAAATTAAAAACATGAAAGTCTAGCAAATTCATAAATGGCAGAATGACTATGAAGAAAAGCTATCTAGATATCTCTGTATCACACAGAGCTCTAAATGTGTATGAACATCCTCCATGTTTAGCTTTTATTCACCCTCTATAATTGTTTCTCTGTTTCTCTGATGTCTCTGGCTTTGTTGTCCTTTCTATTCTTAAGGAAATTTTGAGTAAGATTTCATATGATGGAGTTATTTTAAAAATAAGGAGGGATTCTGTCAAATGACCCCTTTTAAAAATATTTATTCTTTTGGGTGCCTGGGTGACTCAGGTCATGATGCTGGAGTCCTGGGATCCAGCCCCAAGTCAGGCTCCCTGCTGGGAGTCTGCTTCTCCTTCTCCCTCTGCCCCTCCCTGTGCTCATGCTCTCTCTCAAATAAATAAATAAATAAATCTTTAAAAATATTTATTCTTTAACTTTATCATATATTTATAAAAATTACTTGTTTTTCAAACAAGTTCTGATACTGCAATAGCATGAAAAGCTATTCAAATATAGAAATTGTTAAATATAGAAGTATTTTCATTATGTTACCTTTGCAACAAGAAGATAACAGTATTTATTCATAAGATGATATACTCCTATATAGCCTATAATGTAAACTCAGAAGATATGTAAAAATTAGATTGTCAGTTACTCTTCTGTCTTTTGGTTTCAACTCAGTTCATGATCTCAGGGCTTGGGATCAAGCCCCTCATGAAGCCCCGCGTAGGGCTCTGTGCTCTACAGGGAGTCTGCTTGAGATTCTCTCTCCCTCTCCCTCTTCCCCTCCCCCTGCATGCCCTCTCTCTCTCAAATAAATAATATTTTTTAAAAATCAGATTATGAAATAAAAGGCAGAAATGTATTTTAGGTCAAGAAAAGAGAAAAATTTAAATAGGCTTTGTAAAGCTGTAATAAACCATATACAAATATAACTGAAAATGATCTTTTTTACATGTCCTTCCCATTAACGACTCTGTCATCCTCTTTTCTGTTATCGACCTTCATTTATCTTTTTCTATGTTATTCCTTCCTCAAAACATGGCTCAAAACTTAACACCTCAGAGAATTTTCTTCTTATTCTTTTCTGACATTTATCATCCTTTTATGTGGCATCTCACTCTGTAATTTACTCTTTTTATGGATGTTTAACAAGAAGTTTCTCTACACACATGCGCATGCATGTGTGTGTATGTGTTGCGCACATGTATGTTTTCACATGAGTCTTAGCCAGATAACTTATCAGAGGACAATTTCTAACTTAGTGCCATATCTCTGATATCAGGGCTCCAACACAAAGGAAAAGCTCAATAAATGTTGCTGAGCCACTGACTGTTGTAAGAATGACTTTAATTATTAGAATAAAAACATAATTAGCACTAGTAGATGACATAAGGGTTTAACAAAAGCTTCCAGATACACTAGCTTATATGCCTATTATTTTATAATATATAGTTTGCTGTTTATCTATTGACAATTAAAGTGTATAATAATGATTTGTATTTAACCTTAAAGTGTGAGGTTTCTTTTACATTTAGGTATGAACATATCCTGGGAATTCATAACATTTCAAACTGATGATTTATCATTTGGAAGGTTGCTCAGCACTTCCATTATTCTTCTCTGCTTAAAACATGCCTAGTATATACACCATCCTACTCCCATTCTGTTTTCTACTTTGAGTCTTTTTTGTCTTCCCTAGTTGGGTAACTATAATTAAAGATTTCAATTTTTAAAAGCTCAAACTGGAACTATGCTGTAAATCCTCACACTCCTCTCTTTTACTCCTACTACGCTTCAGATAGTAAATGGAAGAGTCAGTGGAGAAAGTAGGAAAAGCAACACATTTGCCTATGTCTCAACAGTGGCCATCCAAATGCAACACTTAGGATAGGTTTACCTAATGTCAAGAGTTGGCATTTGACGAGGAAAAAAAAAAACAGATTGGGTATAGTTGGAGAAAATATTTTCTAAAATTAACCTAAAGGTATTCTATGATTACTAGTAAATGGTATGGAATCCAGAACTAGAAGTAATATAACAGGAACATTTTTTTAATCACCCTCTGTTAAATGGGATGGAAAATTCTTAAAATGCACTTATTTGGTCCTCACTAAGAACTATAATTTTTAAAACTCTTCTTTAAAAAAAAATTACTAAGGGAGATAAAGGGAGTGATAGTTATACATAGTTCAATACATTACCTAAATAAATGTTTTGAGGTTCAAAGTTAGATCCAGAGGCTAGTCTATAACGTTGATTTAGAGTTGAATTTCTTATTGTAAAAAACTAAAAGAAATGTTGTGTCATACCGTATTTTTTAACACCAGACCCCTCAACCAGTAAAGACTGTGTATTTGGAAGGGGAAGGGAGGACAGAGCAGGAACTTGGGTCTCAGAAGAAGAAAGTCTGAACTATTTTAAAGAATAGTAATGTCGGGCGCCTGGGTGGCTCAGTTGGTTAAGCGACTGCCTTCAGCTCAGGTCATGATCCCAGGGTCCTGGGATCGAGTCCCGCATCGGGCTCCCTGCTCTGCAGGGAGCCTGCTTCTCCCTCTCCCACTCCCCCTGCTTGTGTTCCCTCTCTCACTGTGTCTCTCTCTGTCAAATAAATAAGTAAAATCTTTAAAAAAAAAAAAAAAAAAAAAAAAAAAAGAATAGTAATGTCTAATATTCACATTATTCTTAAATTTTTATTATTTGAATAGTTAATATTTACATTTTAAAATTCAAAAGATACCACTATTTTATTTTTGCTTTTTTACATAAACGATAGAATACAATCTCTATTTACACTAAACCGATTAATAACAAATGTTGGAGTTCTTCATATATCAGTATAACAAAGAAAAAAATTTTCCCTTATTCTTTTAAATGGCTTTTTGAATATGTGTAACATTTTTACTCCATCCTCTGCAAATGGACTTTACATTGTGTTAAGTCTTTTGACCCTTGCAAAAAAGTTATTCACTGAATAGCTTGGTACATATATAATTTTGCCTATACACACACTTAGGCATAGCATAAAGCCCTAGAAGTGGAATTCCTACGTCAAAAGTTATGCACATTTTTAATTTTGCTAGATATTGACAAGTTATCCTTCTAAGGAATTATATCAATTTAAACCTTCACAAATTATGAAAATGCTTGTTTTTTCACATTTTTGCCAGCATAGTGGATGATTAAGATTTTGGGTATTTGCCGAACTTCTAAACGCAAATAGCACAACAGAATAGTTCTAATTTGTAATTATCCTATGACAAGTGTTATTGAGAATGTTTTCATGCTTAAAAATCATTTGTAATTTCTTTTCTCCTCACATCTTTTGCCCATTTTTTTTCTTGGTTATTGGAATTCTTCTTGATTTGCAAGAGAATATCAATGAGTTCAAAATATCCTTCTTCAATTTTTAATGTCTTTTGACTTTCTTTTGGGTGGTTATAGCTAAGCAGAATTTTTTATAGGAACTGAAGTTCATTTATTTATTTTTTGCTTTGAAAACCATCTACATGCCATCTTTTTTAAAAAACTTATTTTCCCATGGGCTGAGTGGGTGATGGGTATTGAGGTCACTTGATATAATGAGCACTGGGTGTTATATGCAACTGATGAATCATTAAATTCTACCCCTGAAACTAATAACACACTATGTGTTAACTAAATTGAATTTAAATAATTTTTTTAAAAAAGGAGGGCACTTATGATGAGCACTCATATGTAAGTGATGAATCAGTAAATAATAGATCAGTAAATAAATAAACTTTTTCCCCTATTTTTTCTTGAATTTTTATAACTTCCTTTAATGAACTTAAATATTTCACTCTGGAGCTTATTTGGTACAAGAGATAAGGCTTAGCACCAACTTAATTTTTTTTTTCAGGATTGCTACCTTGCCATCCCAACACCAATTTTTGATAACCCAATCTCTACTAATTAGAAATGACAATTTGTCATATATTAATTTCTCAAATGTCTATAGAGAATTTTTATATTCTTTATATTCTTTTCCATTGGTATATATCTATTTCAACACCCTGCCTCCAATGTCAATATTAAATAAAAAGTGTGTGACAGGAGTGTTTATACCTCATTAGTCTTTTTCTCTCAATTTTCCAATTCACTTTTTCTCTTTTGTTTTGCCATATAAACTTTATGATAAAAGTTTTACATTTCTAATATTTTTATTGGGATTGCTTTAGATTTATAGATTAATTTAGGGGCACTTAATCCATTTTATGATGTTGAGGCTTCCTCTAAATGGACATAGTCCACCACTGCATTTGGTTAAGACAGATTTTACATTCCAGAGTACCATCTTAAACTTCTTTTTATATACATCGTGCATATTTCTTGTTATTCCTAGGTATTATATTTTATTTAGTGGTTAATTTCTGTATATTAATTTTATATTCAGATATATTTCTGAATTCTTTAAATCTGAACTTGTTTGTTTCTTCAAGATTCTCCAAGTATAAAATATTGAAGTTAACAAATAATATAATAATTTTACATTCTCTTCAAAAATGTTATATTTGTATTATTGCCATCTTTTCTATTTGCATTGGCTAGTACTTCCGAGATATGGATGCCCTTCCGAAAAGCAAAAACAAAAAAAATTTTTTTTTAAGTAAAAAAAAAAAACACCCACAAGTCATTAAAAATATAATTGACAAATTCCAATTCCTAAAAAAGTTTAGGATAGCAAAACTACCATAAAGAAAGTCACAAGACAGATTTAAAAGTGATAAAATTTTTTTGAGCTCATTGAAGAGCTCTTACAAATCAAGAAGCCCAACAAGCAGGTAGAAAAAGTTGTGAGGAGGGCGCCTGGGTGGCTCAGTTGGTTAAGCGACTGCCTTCGGCTCAGGTCATGATCCTGGAGTCCCTGGATCGAGTCCCGCATCGAGTCCCGCATCGGGCTCCCTGCTCGGCGGGGAGCCTGCTTCTCCCTCTGACCCTCCCCCCTCTCATGTGCTTTCTCTCTCTCATTCTCTCTCTCTCTCTCGAATAAATAAATAAAATCTTTAAAAAAAAAACAAAAAACAGTTAATTTCTAAAAAAAAAAAGTTGTGAGGATATAGTTCACAAAAAAGAAAATTACTCTAAATATGAAAAATGCTCAATATCACTTTTTACTTGGTAATTACAAATTAAAACTATCCTACAATTCCTAACCTAACAGTTTGGCATTCTTTTAATAAGGATGTAGAAAAACAAGCACTTTCACATATTGCTAGTGAAGGTTAAGGAACAGCCATAATATCAAATTTTTCTTTTCCCTAATTTATATGGATACAATTCTGTATTTTAGGTTGAGGTAGATATATTTTGCCACTTTATAACATTCATCTACCACATTATATTGAGAGTTTCTATCTAAAATGGGTGTTGAATTTTATCAAATGCCTTGTCAGCACACTTGCTGATTATCTAGTATTACTAATACCAGATAATTCAAGGTTCAAGCTTATAGAGTTTATTTCCTGCTTGCTCAGATCTATAAAATGAGAAAATTCATTTTTCCTTTGGCCTACCTCACTGAAGGGGTCCTTTGGCTTTCCAGAATTTTTAGACTGCTTGCCAGTCCTCACCCCACTTTCACATAACTAGTACATTTTTAGCACAACCGTTTGCCACCACAATCACTTCTGTCCTGATGCAGCCCAAAAGTCCAGGTAGTGAAACTCTTGACACAGAAGTTCCTGAGTGAGAAGTACCTGGTGAGTAGGGTACAGCTTCTCCAGGTATATCAATGTCAATAAACCCATATAGTATAACATATCCATGTGAAGTGTAATAATCTATGTTTGTCCTTAAAGTTTTAGCGCCCCTATATTTAGAGGTGCATTTTCTTTGTTGACTTTTGGGTTTTGTTCATTTGTTTGTTTGTTTTTAGTATGTAGAACTTCTTCATTCCTCTGATGTGGAAAGGAAAACATGAGAGTATCAGCTAGAGAACTTTCTGTTATATAATAATCCCTCTCATGATCTGTAGCAGAGCTTACTAAAGAAGAGTAAAAACATTCACAGTGGCAGATTATGAGTAATAAAGGGCTAAATTTAGAATAGGCCTAATATTGTCTTGCGATGAATATACTATTTATGCGCAACATAACCCATCAAGCCTTCATTTTTTCCCAAACAATTCCTAACTGGCATTACAAATAGCCAAAGGGTTGGCTCATTCTCTATTAACAAGATGCTACTGAACAACCTTTAGAAAAAGCTTTAAAAACTACTTACATTTTTAGTTTATAGGTGATGCAACCAGTTCAAATGGTAGAAATAGTTTTTCATATAAAAATCATTGTAATACATCATCTACTGATTTGTTAAGAGGTCTAAGCTTTCTTAAACTGAAAGAAAGTAATTCCTTGTGGTTTATCTTGCTTTTGGGACTGCTATTTCCTGGATTTAAGTCATCCATCACCATGACTATTTTAAAAGTAGAAGCTTTTAAAGGGTCTCATGATAAAAGCCTAATATTGATATTTAGAATAAAAGTAGAAATGTAATCTCATTTATCCAGCTCATTGTTTTATAATTGCACAGTGTATGGCATTCAAGTAAAACCTAATTATAACTTCTGTTCTAATTTCCAAAACCTTTTCTAACATGAGGTATAACCTTTCTGTTTATCCAAACCAGGTGATCAAACACATTGGCTAGGCCAGAATTCCCTGCAAGCTACACACCCTGTTTTCACACTGCTTTCAAAGGATGTTGTTGTGCTTACAAAGACCTAGTATTTAAGAACAGAACTAATTATGGTGTCTGTGATCAGCTGCAGAATTATAAGCAGACTCTCTAAATATGCAGAACCCTAAAAAAATAACTCCTTCAGGGTGCCTGGGTGGCTCAGTTGGTTAAGCGTCTGCCTTCAGCTCAGGTCATGATCCTGGAGTCCCAGGATCGAGTCCCACATCAGGCTCCCGGCTCAGCGGGGAGCGTGCTTCTTCCTCGGACCCTCTCCCCTCTCATGCTGTTTCTCACTCTCTTTCTTTCTCAAATCAATAAATAAAATCTTAAAAAAAAAATAACTCCTTCATAGGAATTTTCAATACATATTTGTTAGATTTTATTTAAGTTACGTGATCCAGAAAAATTTTACCTTGTAACAAAAAAATAACATATTCTATACGAACTAGATTGATTAAATAATTTCCTAGTTACAACGGTAGAAGTTTAAAAAGATTCTTATGGCTTTAGATGGTGATCCTTTTTTTAAAAGATTTTATTTATTTAATTGACAGAAAAAGAGAGAGACTACAAGCAAGGGGAGCGGCAGGTACAGGGAGAGAGAGAAGCAGAGCGGGACCGACTGAGCCACCCAAGCACCCTGGATGGCGATCCTTTAAAAAGAGACTCTAATTCACGAAATATGGCAAAGACACAACTAGGTTTAATGCCATCTCCATGCCTCCTAAGACTCACTAGTGAAGTAAAGAAAGGTATGGCACAAGAATAGAGTTAAGGGCTATAGTAATATCTCACCACCCCAGGCAGGGAAATGCAAACTTCCATGACAGAGAAGCCTGGAGGCCACTGTCTCCAAAGTGATAGCTTCAGAAAGCTAAATCATTTGATACACAGACCTAGAAGAGATCAGACTTCATCATATCCCAACAGGGATTTAGCTCTTTAGAACAAAGGTATAGAAATAAGTACCTAAGTAAAAATAACAGCCAATACACACAAACACACACTCACACACAAAGATCTTTGTCTTTATTTACAGTATAAAATAAACAAAGCTGTTCCTTTGAGTGTCAACATTAATATGGATCATTTGATTTAATTGAGGAATCTACCTCACTGGCTGCTTAATTTTCAAGTTCAGAAGCAAAAATAAACCCTCACTGCCTGGATAAAGTACTCCACAATATTTGAAGATGAGTTGTGGCAAAGGTATTGCCAGTGGAGTAAAGGGTAAAGAACAGAAAAATTATATGCTCCGCAAACACTGTTCTTTGATTTGCTTTATCCTTTTTGCTACAGTTTGCTACAAATTTCAAATCTATATCTTAAATCCATAATTCTTTTTTATAATGAAAATGAGTATATTAAGATCTCCTGAAATAAAATTACAAAATTCTCACTAGTTTATATAGTGCATGGACACATGTTTAGCTGCCTTTTATCCTACAGATGGCCATGTTGTGTGCAGATGTTATGTTTAATATGCCTGTTCCAAACTAGCTGTCAAGTTATTCTGAAACGTCCAGTAAGTAAATTTGTAATAAGTGCATTTTTTCATGTTCACATGCTTAATTGTATATACCAAATAACTTGTAATAGTTGTCCTAATTTGACCTGGAAATATCTTGATCCATGCTTTTTTCATTGAGCATTTATTTTTACTAGTGGCATGTCAAGGACACAAAAGTTCCTTCTCACAGAAATAAAAACCACATCCAGATGGTCAAAGTCTCTTCCAGGAGAGTATGGTTAACAGAAACACAGAACAACCAAAAAAAAAAAAAAAAAAAGTCCCTGCTTTGTCAAAAGAAACCCTCTAGCAAATAATCAAAATACATCTGAGGGAATCAACACAAACTACCTGATATGTCTTTCCCCTCCTCCTGGTGTCTGGCCAGCTTTTTGGCTGTTGGAAGTACCAGGTCTCTGGTTTCCAAAGAGCCGCCTGTGTTGGCCTGTCTTTCAGACTCTCATGTTGCAAAATCTGAAATTCTGTTGCAATAAACACCAGATTTCAAAGGAAAAGCAATGGAAATCGTGCAGAGATGAAACTTCATTTTTATAGCAACAGTCAGCAGTAGCATGATTATGTGTCTAAACAATGCCTCCTCTTCCAATATAATATATGAGCTGAGAAAGACCTATAGTTTATTAGTGTAGAGGCAGGCACTGATTTTGAGGGTGCATTTAGAAAAACATATTTAGGCTTGGGAGAAACAAAGCGTTGTCTTCTCAATAAACACAATAAATGTATCTTTTGAATCCCTCCTGAAGGAACCATATGCAAACAGATAACTTTAGAACTGCGTTCTTCTACAGTAATGCTCAGCCAAATGCAGTTGAAAAGTAATTGGGCAAAATAAGGGCAAGCCTGACATAAACATAAGCAATATGCTTCACAAGATAACAATTTTAAAAATATAAGTCAAACGAGAGCACAGTATTTTGGGAATAATTTTTTTTCTCTTGATGCTCATTTTAGTTCAAAATTAGGAATGATGACCTCAAATAACCATACCTCATAAATCAGTTTTCTTGGTCTTTTTTCAAGGACATTTTCATTAACATTCTAATATCTGTAACTTTCAAGGTGTGGCACAAAATGTTTAAAGAAGACTAAGAAGTTAAAATATCAAAAATTCAGAGAAATGCTCATAAACAGTTGATAAAACCAGTAAGAATATGCCAGGGCACCAAGGAAACTGACACTTTGCTTAAGGTAGAATGCCCTTGATATTTCAACTCGCTAACTTTTCTCTAGGTCTCCCTTCATTCCTTCTTGACTTTACAAGGTTAGGGCTCCCATGACCTAATTTCCATAGAAGTGAAAGCTCTCAGATAGAGACCCATCATCACAGAAAGGTAGAGCTTAAAGAGTAATCATTTCAATCCACCTATGTTTCAGACGAGGAAGTTGAAGTTTGAACAGGTTAAGTGATTTGCTCCAAAGTGATGGCTGCCCTGTGTCAATATGGGGAATGAAGTCCAGGTTTCTTAAATATCAGGTAAGCGTGCCTTTTCTAACACACTACAATTAAACTTTCTAGAGCAAAGATTTCTTAAAAGGTCTATGATAAGATAGACTGGAGTAGGAGATTTGGCAAAATTTGAACTAACTTTATAACAAATGATGCAGATAAATCAGAGGCCGGACTGAATCAAGATTGAATTTTACATACATAAAGGATATTGATATTCTAATAGTAAATGTTTATCCGAGTGACTGGTTGACACTTGCATTCAGCATAGGTGAAATGATTGTGGAATACGATTCCTATAAAAAATTATCTTGGGCCATCTCATAATAGTTGCTTTGGAGACAACCAATTCTCAAACAGTGGTTGGTACAGATGCCATGTAGGTTTGATCTATTTTCCCTCAGAATTCACTCTTTCAGTTTTTATTTTTTACACTACCTGCCATGAATTAACTATTAGTGACCTTTGGGAATGATAATGTTACTTTTATTTTGTCTGTTTTCCCAATCCTCAAGAAACTGGCAAAACAGGGAGGCTGGGTGGCTTAGTCAGTCTGCCTTTAGCTCAGGTCATTATCTCGGGCTCCCTGCTCAGAGGGGGTCTACTTCTCCCTCTCCCTTTGCTGCTCCCCCTGCTTGTGCACTCTCTCTCTCAAATAAATAAATAAAATCTTTTTTAAAAAAAGATGCAAATTGTTCTCTTCTGCCTTTTTATCCAAATGAAGACCCTTTTTTAAAACTTCATAGTTGTTTGCCATGGTTGCTCTGGTTAATCTCATCACAGAATTACCATTAATGTGAGAAGATAAAAAGGAGTGTTCTGGTGGGTCACTTAAAACTCTTCCATTGCAGAATGTGCATCCTGGAGCCTTCAGAGAGGCAGTGGTGGAGGTTATTAAGGACCTTGACCCCAGCTTTAATATGAAATAGCTACATATCCATTTTCATCTCTGAGCCTTGATTTCCTCACACTAAAGTGGGAATTATAACAGTACCTGTCACATTAGCCTGTTCTAAGTATTACATGTTTGTAATAACATGTATCACAATTAACAGAGGGCTCAGTTCATAGTAAGCCCTCAATGAATGTTAGATTTTATTTTGTTTTTAGTGTATTTATATTACAAACATGATATAAGTCTAGTTAACATCTATCACAACACATAGAGAAGTTTTTTCTTATGATGATAATGTTTACTTTCTTTGCAACTTTCAAATATGCAATACAGTAATATTAACTATAGTTGTCATATTGTACATTACATCCCTATGACTTAATTATTTTATGACTACCCACTCAAAAAGATATATGCACCTCTATGTTTATTGCAGCTTTATTTACAATAGCCAAGCTATGAAAACAACCCAAATGTCCACGGATAGGTGAATGGATTAAGGAAATGTCCATAATGGAATATTACTCAGCCATAAAAAAGAATAAAGTCTTGCCATTTGCAACAACATGGATGAACCTAGAGATTATTATGCTAAGTGAAGTAAGTCAGAGAAAGAGACCATATCATTTCACTTATATGTGAAATACATAAAAAAAAAAAAAAAGACTCTTAAATACAGAGGACAAACTGGTGGCCGCCAGAAGGGAAGTAGTTGTGGGGGGGTGGGCAAAATAGACAAAAGAGATTAAGAGGTACAAACTTCCAGTTATAAAATAAAGAAGTCACAAAGATAAAAAGTACAGCATAGGGAATACAGTCAATAATACTGTAATAACATTGTATGGAGACAGAAAGTGATTACACTTATCATGGTGAGCACTGAATAATATATAGAATTATCAAATCACTATGCTGTACACCTGAAACTAAAAAAATAAAAATAAATAAATTGAAATTTGGTGGCATTAAAAAAAAAAATCCAACCCATAGGTGGAGAGAACAGATTGGTAGCTGTCAGAGACTGGGAGTGGGGGGTGGGCAAAAAAAGCTTTTTTGATTCTAGGATCACCATTCATTTTACTGTGATACATTATCTAGTAAGAGATCATGTGGTATTACAGTGCCTGTTAACTTCCAAGGTTATTGTTTAACCATCATGGCCCAGTGTAAACACTGGGAGGGTATGACTCATTTTCCTTTTAGGCTTCTAGAATAGAGTTCCTCTGATTTTCATTTCCCTTTAGATAAATCACATTTTTTTTTTAACACTCTTGCATTGTTTCCACCAGAATGCCTCAGTCCCATCACTGATTTATTCCTATCATCGTGGCAAGAAAAAAGTAGATCACAAAGGTTAAGAAGCTTTTACATGTAAAATGAGTTACTGAAAGTTTTTCTAACAAGAAGGGAAATTTGCTTTAAACATATCAATTTTTAAATTTAATATGCTCTATTAATGAAATTAAAATTTCTAAAGAATTTAAATGATTTAGTCCTGATTTCGTTTGGGGGATAGACTTAATTTAACTTATTTATAATTGATGTGGTTTTGACTTGTATAGGTTTTCCCTTTTTTTGCTTTGTTTTGTTTCTTTTTTGGGAAATATGACTTTACATAAAGGATGTAACTACTATAGAGTTTTGAAGTATATTTAAAACTGTAAAAGCTTTAGACTATTAGCAATAGATTTCATTTCACAGTCAATGAACAAATGTGAATTTCACAGTTACTTTGATGTTTAGGGTTTATTTTTCTGGCTAGAATATTAGCGGTAAGTTGAATGTTCGCCCTATATGGTGAATTCTTTCCTAACTGTTATATTTTCATTATCTCCACTCATATTAAAATAAATCCACTTTTCAATAGTAGAAAGTGCTAATACTACAGTGTGAATTGTGATAATGTTCTTGTGTTAATACCCTACCTTATTTTCAGGCCCCAATGTCATGGGGCCTGAATGTTATGCACATTTATTCAATACTGAAATGTAGCATACATCTCAACGGGAAAGCAAGTTTTATTTTTCTTAACCTTCAATCTTTAAATGAGAAAGGGGGAAAAAAAAGAGGCATTTTTCCCTAGCAGAGTACACTCCAGAAACAAATATGCTACATCTGTTTTAGCTGGCATGGATGGGGCCCTGCAGGGTAATGCATTGCTTTAGGTTTCAAAACTGACAGTCTTCAGATTAGTAATCCTCCATGTTGCAACGCAGCGACCTCCATGCACAGAGATTTTATTTTCCAGCAACGTTTACTTAGGATTTTTTACTGGATGAATTGAGCTTCTGAGTTTATGAACTCTACTGAAGCAATTATCTCCCCAACTCAGGAGCTGTTGGAATTCCTGATGTCAGCACCACAGAGCCGGCAGGTTCCCTCACCACAGACCGTCACAGAAGGCATTTTTTTTGTGGTTTATTTGGAAGGCATTTTTATGCTAAATCTCATTTTTCAATACTTTGCAACTTCTTCAAAAGTTTTCATCAGCCTTAATGTGGAGTTAAGAGCAGTTTATCCATTCTTTGAGAGATTGATGTATGAAAGAAAGTGTTCCTAGGATATTTGGTGATGGGATAATATCAAATTAGGCCATGATAAAATACGGTCAAAGCCCAGCATTTGAAATTGAAGAGCCATATGAAAGCATTAAATTCAGATATTTAGATGCTGAACAATACACAGGGAATATTTTACATCTACAAAGGATCTTCTTCCTCACCCCTCTTTCCCTATATCATCCATTCCCCAAACACAAACATGCACACACTCTTTTGAAGTATGTGAAGGTGAAATCATAGCAGGCATGCCTCACAATCTATGCCTGTGGGTATGATTTTAAACAGAAAGCTTGAGGGGGTTTATTTCTGTTAAAATGCATAGACAGGACCATGTTGTTGTTGTTGTTGTTTTAATTTGCAGCACAAAACTCAATAAAAGCAGAACCAATATATATTTATACGTATGTACAAATATATACAGGAGCTTAAAATATAAATATATAATATATTTATGCTACTGGCAGAGATGGGCAATTAAACAATGTGCAATTGGGTGTGTAAAACTCAGGTCCAGTCAACAGATGTGAGTGCATCTGAGGGTAAAGCTGCCAGCTTGTGGTACTCAGAAAATTCATCTTACACGAAAGAAACAAAAGAAAAGTGTGCTTTCTTTGTTCTATTTCAAAAGGAGATTGGTTTTTGGTATTGTTTTCATCGCAGAAGAAAAAGCAATAATAATCTAATTGCAGGAAAACATGCATACAACATGAGACTTGGGAATCTGAGTTCTTGAAAGCCATATCCAGAGATTTTCTCTAATACCTTTATTTTCTGAGTATCTTTCCCCAGGGGAACAAAATAGTTCCACAGCCTTTATCTCATTAATCCTCACATGATCATCGTTAGGGAGTCAGGCAGGCTAGGACTTCTGTAGATTCCACTGGTGAAACAGACAATGGCTGCTAGAGTGACTTGACTGAAATTATAGAACAAGTCGGGGGCACAGCTGGTGAAAAGATCTGGATCTCCTGTTTGCCAGAGCTTTCTTTTACCCGACAGAACATACTGCCTAAAGCTGAGAATCCCACAGTGTCCTTGATTACGTATTTTCAAATTATAGTTCACTTTAGAGATTCCTATTAAAAATCAGATATGGCAGCCGGCCTGGAAATCATTTAGAAAACCCCAGGTTTCAAGCAAGTGGGAGATTTAAGAAGAGCTGGAGGGATGGGATATCTACAATGTAGATGGGGATGGAATGTCTAAATGGCTATCTACTGACTCTTGCAACAGGGAGGGTATCATGCTAGGTGCTATGCTGGTTAATCAAAAACGGCAGAAGGTATTCCCTACACATGCATGCATGTATGTGTATATGTATGTATGTATGCATGTATTTACTTTTAAAAGTGGCTTCTTGGGAAGGTTTCATTTCTACTTTTAAGATGCTACAGAAGACAGATTAAGAATAGTAAGATATATAGCTATTTTAGAAGCCCAAGGGCAGCTTGAAATGAACTCCCTCATAAAGTGGAGGGAAGGGCTTCTCTCCTGGGAGAGATTCAGGAGGCTCCCTCTTGTCTCACTAAGATTTTTTTTAAGACATAGTCTAGTAGGGATAGACTTTTCCCTCATGAATTATTGATACTCGAAAGCAATTTTAATTGTTTTTCCTTTCAGTGCTATATAGAGAAACCCAATAATGATTCTCACTGCAATATTAGCATATATTTTAAGCGTGCCATAATACCAAGGGAAAGCATCTAATTTTCCTGAAACAATATGCTTCTTTAACTTCAAGAAAGATGATTTAAATTAGTTATAAAGATGAGATGTAATCTAACTTAGGTTATGAAATTGCTTTCTGTGCTGAAATATTCTGTAGGAAAATAAGAAAAAAATACACTTAATGTAAGATTTAATTTAATCATTGAAAAGCATGATTAAACATTGAAATATGGGATTTGTAGATATAAATTTCACTATAATATGGCAGTCTTTTCTTGGTCACAAATACAAAAATATTAAGAAAAAATCTTAGGATATATAAAAATTTGAAACTTTAAATATTTATTGAATATTTAGTAAATTTATTAATCTTTATTTAATATTATTTATTAATTTTATTAGACTCAATATTTTATTAAATATTTTCATATTTTTAAAATTAATACCATTTTACTAATAGGAACAAAGCTTAAAAACATCATAAGTAAATATTCTTTAATAAAGCAGTTTCAAACCTATGACCTTAAGACACATTTAAATTAATAAAAACTATTGAGGACCCCAAGGTATCATACCTATTGATATTTACTATACTTGAAATTAAAACAGAAAATTTTGTAATGTTTACTAACTAAAATAAAAATAAACATTGCATGTGGACATGAATACATTTTTATGAAAAAGTGTGTTTTACAAAAATACATATAATTGAGAAGAGTGATATTGTTTTACATTTTTGTACCTATCTTTATTGTTTAGCTTAATTGTCTGGCTGTATTCGCATATTTGCTTTTGCTTTCAGTCTGTTATGAAGTCATATGGAATGTATCCTCCGGAATGCTACTATAAATTCATGAGAGAATGAGAGTGAAAAAGGTAAATAACATGTTGGTATTACTATGGGATGAGTCTTGACCTTGTGGATCCTGGCAAAGGTCTCATGGATCCCTAGATCACACTTTGAGGTCAGCTGAAGAAAAGAGCTCCAGCATGGGGCATTTTTATTTCTGGTGCTATTATCAGCCAGATTTTTCTCTTTGGGCTGAACGTTCTGATCTATAAAATGAAGCTGTTAGATCAGATTATCTCTGAGTTTACTTCTATACTCTCATCGTCCTCAAAAAATTGTTTTCATCATGTTAATCCATACTCACAAATATATTTTGTATATGAGATTATAATTATGATTTTTTAATTTAAATTCAATTAGCCAACATATAGTACATCATTAGTTTTTGATATAGTGTTCATTGATTCATTAGTTGCATATAACACCCAGTGCTATATGATTAAGGTAAAAAAAAAAAAAGAAGCTTATAAGTAAATACTGATCTGTTAAATAATAGTCATTATTCCTACATGGATGCTTACTTGGATTCTGCTGTAGACACAGCCTGTTTTATTGGAGAAGTGAAAACAGTTGGCTGATCCCTACTTCATTTAGCCACCGAGGTAATCCTTAGGAAGTAGATGACACTCACTCCCCTCTGTTCTTGTGTCCTGAATATGAGAGCCCTCTCCAGAATTAAATATGTTTGCACACAAATCAGCTCTACTATTTAGTAGTTGTGTGATATTGGTCAAGCTTAACCTCTCTAAGCTTCATGACTGTCAATTGTTAAAAGCTGATACAGTAGCTGATGGGAATGCAAAATGGTACAGCCACTTTGGAAGGCAGTTTGGTAACAGCTTACAAAACTAAACATTCCCTTACCACATGATCCAGCAATCGCACTACTTGGTAGTTGAAAACATGTCCACACAAAAACCTGCACATGGATGTTTATATCAGCTTTATTTATAAATGCCAAAACTTGGAAGCAACTGAGATGTCCTTCAGTAGGTGAACGGATAAATAAACTGTAGCACATCTAGACAGTGAAATGTTACTACACAAGCCAGGCAAAGACAGGAACTATAAATGCATATTACTAAATGATAGAAGAAAAAGGATCATATTGTATTTCCAATTATATCACATTCTGGAAAAGGCAAAACTATGGAGACAGTAAAAAGATCAGAAGTTGCTGGAGGTTGGGAGCAGTGAGGGATAAATAGGTGAAGCACAGAGGATTTTTTGGGCAGTGGAAATGTTCTGTATGGTACTATGATGATGGATACCTGTCATTATACATTTATCCAAACCCATAGAATGTACAGCACAAAGAGTGAACCATAATGCAAATTATGGATTTTAAGTGATTATGGTGTGTCAATGAGGCTCATCAATTATAACAAATGTACCACTCTACTGGAGGATGTTGATAAAGGAGGAGGCTATGTAGGTTGGAGGCAGGAGGAATATGGAAAATCTCTGGACCTTCCTCTCAATTTTACTGTTTTAAGAATAAAATCTTAATGAATTATTTTTTAAATTCAAAAAGGTAATAATAGTCCCATCTTATATGATTTTTATAAGAATTACATGAGATAATCCACATAAAACACTTAGCAGAGCATAGCACGCAGCAAAAACTAAGGACCCAACAATTATAATGCTATTTTTACAAAAATTTCCACCTACATATCCTTTGTTACTATTGTTTAGTATGTGATTATTATTTTCCATTTTAATGCTTCAGATAACTTTTTTTTTCAACCATGATTATACTCAATGTATAAAACTTTACTACAAAACAAAGGGAAAAAAAGCACAGAAATATCTATATTCACACTGTCAAGGAATAGCCATACAATATTTTGATGTGCACTTCTATGCTTTTTTATTTTGTGTTTATGTTTAATTTTAAATAGTATTTTATTATACATATTTGATAGTCTGCTTCTCCTTCTTATTAATATTTTAACAATTTTCTATGCTAAATAATTCTACTATAATGAGATTTTTTACACCCTTAATTGAATTATATCATAAGGACATTCATAATTTACTCAATTTTTTTTCCAGCTTAGACAGGTAAATCTTCCTTTTTGTTTTTCTCTATTGTGATAAACATGTCATTGTTGACTGATCCTAGTACATATTTCTCATCTCCCATAGAATTCCTTTGAGTACATCAGTGTCCTAAATAAAAATATAGGAGCTTCCAAATACTTGGCCTTTTGTGGGTTTCTGTCAAATTATTTCCTAGGGCTCAGTTTTAAGCCTCATTGTGGTCTCTCCTTAAACTCTCTCCCTGAATGATCTTATCTCTTCTGTTAGCTATTAACTCTTCCAAATTTATATATCCAGCCCTGAACTTTCTCCTGAGATCCAGACTCATATATCCATCTCCCTACTTGATATCTCTATTTGGATGTATCACAAGCATTTAAAATGTAACTGAGTTTTCATCCCCCTCATCTCTTAAATCTTTTCCTCCTTCATTTTCCCTTCCCATAAATAACAGCAAAAATTTCCTCTAAGTTGCTAAAGTCAAGAATATGGAAATCATTTTTGGTTTCTACTTCTCTCTGCCTTTCTATAACCACACATCGTTAAGTTGTCAAATGCTATCACTTCTGTATGTTGTTGCTTGTTGCTAAGAAAAGCTTCTCCGTCATCCTTACAGAAGGAAGGGCTTTAGTTTCAAACAATCCAAGGTCCATAATTGTACTTTGTTGACCAAATCTCATTTTATTTTGGAAGTATTCTTAAAAGTTTATAGAATACAAAAACCTCATTTTTATGTAATATAGGAATACCTAATTAAAACAATTCTGTTGTTGGGGCATCTGGGTGGCTCAGTCAAGAGCATGCAATTCTTGATCTCAGAGTTGTGAGTTCAAGCCCCATGTTGGGTGTAGAGATTACTTAAAAATAAGATCTTTAAAAAAAAAACACACAGTTCTGTTGTGAAAAGAATGGAAACGTTTATAAATAATTAAGGAAATAGAAGCAGATTTGGCATGGCTTAGAGAACAAGGGCTCTTGCTTTGACTTCAACATTTATTTGAGGCAGCCTGAAAAGTGTGTCGACATAAGAAGGTAGATGGAATGGGAATGATCTGCTGGCTTACATGAAGCTTCATGATCTTCTGTTAAGATATCTGTAAAAGTCTATAATTTCCTCTCCTTTATATGGAAAAAATAGGTAGAAATATTCTTTAAACATAAACTCCATACCCCACAGTTCACAAGCTTATACAATCTCATCCGGTCTCAATATCCAAGGTTTAAAACTAAGGAAAATGACATATTCTGAGGGGAGAGGTAACACAAAAGTTCCCTAGCATGATCAAAAGTGTGATAAGGTTCTTTCATTGTATGTTAAGTATTTCCTGAGGAAACAAATTGGTATACATTTGCCTTCCTGAGGAAGGCATTAATAAATTATATTATATGAGCTCTTAAATTAAAAGGAGATAAGTAAAAACCTGGATTTTTATGCTTTGAATATGCTGTTCCTTAAAGAAAAAAAATCCTCTCCATGTTCAGAAAAAGTCAAAATGTGATGCTGAAGGTTGATTTCTAGACATGAAATATTACTTTAAATAACCATTAAGCTGATAACTTATAATCATTAAATGGGCTAGTGAAAGCTTCTTTGAATATTTAATATTTGCCAAATAAATACAGAGGAGTTGTAGGTATCCTCAACTGCACAATATTCCTTTTAATCTAGGTGACTCTTTCAATGAATTTGATTAGCTTGTTAATTTTGGTTTAAAGGAACTGTGCATCGTCCTTTTGATCTTTTCACAGTAAGTAATATAGTCTATCAGTTAGCTATTAATGGATTACAAACCACCTCAAAAGTTAGTGGTTTCAAACAATAATTTTATTATTTCATATGAAATAATGAATTAGCTAAGCAGATTTTTGTTTTGTTTTGTTTTGTTTTATGTGGACTCTCAGCTAAAGCTGGATGGTCTCAGATGGCCTCAGCCAGTTGGTTCAACAATGTTACCTGGGGTGATGGAGAGGATTTGGCTATCACCATCCAACAGAGTAACCTGGGCTTGGTCACATGGTATTAACTGCAAAGGTTCAAATACAGCAAATAGGAGCAAGTTCCGATATGCAAGTCCTTTAGAACTTCTGCTTCTGTCATATTTGTTAACATCTCATTGGCCAAAAGCAAGTCATATTACCAAGCAGAGATTCAAGAACTGGATTAAAGAAATAAACTCTAGGGGCACCTGGGTGCCTCAGTCAGTTAAGCATCCAACTCTTGATTTTGGCTCAGGTCATAATCTCAGGGTACTGGGATTGAGCCCCTCCCCCCACTCGTGCTCTTTCCCTAATTCTAAAATTTAAAAAAAAAATTTTTTTTTTTAAGAAATAAACTCTACCTCTTGATGGAAGACCAATAAAATTAAATTGTAGGGATATGTTAAACAGATGAAACATTTGCAGCAATTTTTCTAATCTACCCCAGACTGACTTCTGACCACAAATTTATTCTTCCTATGTGTAAAATATGTTCACCCTTCCCAAATGCCAAAAGTCACTCCCATTTATGGCATCTGGCTTGAAGTCCAGGTTCTCATGATCTGCTTCTAGGCTACATATGGATGTGGCTCACTGGATGCATGTGCTCTTCACCCAGACAACTGTGAACCAAAAACATAAATTGTCTGCTGCCAATTAACCTAATATAAAAAAGTGAGGTGGGAACAAAATAGCCACAATAGTTGCCTCTAATCAAAAATGAGAGGAATGGGAGGCACAGAGCAGTTATTGGTTTGTACCAATTCTGAAACCCATCCAGACACACATTAAAAGGTTGCCCTAGTCTGGGTCTGGGAATGTGCTATGGTTAGAGTCCACTTCTGCTTGAAAGTAATTTTTCTTGTCCACTATTCTCTGAGACTCTTGGCTCCACCTCTGGATTTCTGTATCTTTACCCATGAAATGGTCATGATTCTCATTCTCATTTCTTTTTCTTTTTAAGATTTCATTTATTTATTTGTCAGAGAGAGAGAGAGAGAGTGCACAAGCGGGGGGAGTGGCAGGCAGAGGGAAGAGCAGACTCCCCGCTGAGCAGAGAGCCTGACACAGGACTCCATCCCAGGTCCCTGGGATCATGACCTGAGCTGACAGCAGATGCTTAACCTACTGAGCCACCCAGGTGTCCCCTCATTCTGATTTCTAACCGTAGAATGTTATGAGCCTAGAAATCTTACTCCTTTTGAATTATTGCAGTCTCTTTCAGCCCAAACTGGCAGTTCTTTTTTTAGTATAATGGTCTTAAAAACTTCATGGATTTCCCATGAACCTCATTCACAACTCTATGTCATTCCTAAAATTTTCTACCCCTAAAATTTACATCTAATTCTTTTCAAGATAGACCTCTGTCTGTTTTTTATGTGTCAGGCTGCTGGGCGGAAAAAAAAATGTCCTTAGAAGTGTTAGGAGTCTATTGTATTTTCCTGAGGTCTCTTTTGTCTAACTTACTACTTATAGAAATTATTACAAAGGGTCTTCTACCCACACCCTTGATTTTATCTTCCCACTTAAGGCTATTTCCTACTTTGTGAATTTTTAACAGCTTGAGAGACTGAAGACAAAACACAATTTTGTTTCTTAACATAGCAAATCCTGGATGACTTTTCAATTCTTCTAAATTCTTATAAACAAAACAGTTCATTTTTTAGCTCATCTTGCTTTCCATAATTTACTAAGTTCAGCTAAAAGAAGTCAATTGACACTTTTAGCATTCTGTCCAAAAATGTCCTTAAACAGAACCACAAGTTCTTCTGGTACACTTTCTATCATCCAAGTTCCTGCAGATGAAAGTTTTGCCAAATGTCCCACTGTGACCTAACCTTGTTCACCATTTTTCCAGCCCTTACGAAAAGTTGCCTTCATCAACAGCCTGAATTCAAAGCCAGTATCATTTATTTTAGGTTTTATTATGGTAAAATCTATTTTCAGGTACCAGTTTTTGTATGTTAGCTTTTGCTGTGAAATAAAAATTTGCTTTAAAAATAAACATTTGTTATTTTTTATGATTCTGTAGTTTGCCTGGCTTATTCTTCTTCTCTGGGCTAGCTGTCTAGTGCTAGAAGTTTTTACATAGCCTAATTCACATATCTGGCAGTTAGTTTGATATTACAAGCTAGGATGATGGGGATGCCTTTGGCACATGTCTCTCATCATCCAGCACATTAACATGGACTCATTCAGTTGTGGCAGTGTACCCAAAGGCAGCAAGAGAAATTCTGGTGCAATGTTTTTCCAGCCTCATCTTATGTCACCTTTGATCATATCCATTTGCTGAAAGCAAGTCCCATGACCAAGCCCATGTTCAAGGTTTGGAAGAATAGATTCCAACGCTTAATGGATAGAGCTGCAAAGCCACATTACAAAAGGCAGGGTGCATATAGGAGTAGAATTTCTGGCCATTTTCGTATTCTATCACAGCAAGCATATTTTGTGTAACACCTGAATATAATTATTGTATGACAAATGTAGTCATTTAGAGTTTGCTAAATTTCTTATGCTAGGTTTATGGGAAAGATTATTATTATTTTCATAAGTTATGTATTAAACTAAGTTGAATTATCATATTGATGTCTTTTAAAAGAAATCTTCTTGTGAACGGGAGACAGTGTGGCAAATTATGTGAACTAACTTACTACACTTACTCTATCCTGATAAAATTGTAAAAGGTATCTGACACACATTTGATATCAATTTTGATTGTGTTGCTCTGAAGGATAAATTTAAATGTAATTCCCAAAAATAAATGAATAAATATAATTTCCACTATCCTTAATTGATTTTAAGACTTTGGGTTAGGGGGTGCCTGGGTGGCTCAGTTGTTTAAGTGTCAGACCCTTGGTTCGGCTCAGGTCATGATCTCATGGGTCGTGGGATCGAGCCCCAAGTCAGGCTTTGTGCTCAGCTGAGAGTCTGCTTGACATTCTCTCCCTCTGCCCCTCCCCACATCTGCATGTGTATGTATGTACTCTCTATGTATTTCAAATAAATAAATAAGTCTTAAAAAAAAAAAGACTGGGTTGGGCGCCTGGGTGGCTCAGTTGGTTAAGCGACTGCCTTCGGCTCAGGTCATGATCCTGGAGTTCCGGGATCGAGTCCCGCATCGGGCTACCTGCTCAGCGGGGAGTCTGCTTCTCCCTCTCCCGCTCCCCCCTCTGTGCTCTTTCTCTCTCTCACTCTCTCTCTCAAATAAATAAATAAAAAAAAATCTTAAAAAAAAAAGACTGGGTTAGTATTAATGCATGAGTAATCCTTATAATTAAAGTGGAAAATCCAATAAATTATATGTATCCTCTTATGCTGATAAGTTAGTATTTTAAAGCTAATGGTGAAAGTCAAATCATTAAAGATCTGTTATGATAAAAAGTAGAAGACTGTTAATTCAAAATTGGTCTTGAAGGATTTAATCTTTTTTTTAAAAAGATAATAAATTATTCTCTGTATTCTACCCAGGGAACAGTTTCCTTAACTCAATAGAATTCTCTCACCTGAGATCTTAAGTTTTTTCATCATATTTAAAAAAAAAATTGATAATAAACAATAAAACTTTTTCACTTCTGAAAGAACCAAAGTTACTTTATTATGTTATCTTCTGCTATGTTATTTTAATATATTGTCACTCTGATCAACAGTAATGAAGACTATAATAATTTATCTATAACTTAGGCTCATATCTGATATAATGGCCAAAGTCCTCTCATTGCCTTTCCCAAACTGAGAATTATAAAACTGTTTAGATGTCATTTAAACCTTCACTCTCTTGTGGAATAGCATTTTTTTCCCCACTTACTTTCTAAGAGAGAAGTGGCTAGAAATAACTAGGTAGGTCTGGTATTCTGTTAATCAGATCAACACCATTGTGTGAATGAGAACCACTGTATTTGTCAAACTAACAGCACGAGAAGAGCTGTCAAATCAACAAGAAGCTGAGCCTTGTCCGGGTCAATTATGTACAAATAAGATATTATCAGTATGAACATGTTTCCACAATCATACGTGCTTTTAGGATGAACTGAAGCATTCTCGTGTTCTTGTGCAAAGCCTGGCACAGGTTACTAGAACAAATTGGTTCTTTTTTTTTTTTTTTAAGATTTTATTTATTTATTTGAGAGAGAGAATGAGATAGAGAGAGCATGAGATGGGGGAGGGTCAGAGGGAGAAGCAGACTCCCTGCCGAGCAGGGAGCCCGATGCGGGACTCGATCCCGGGACTCCAGGATCATGACCTGAGCCGAAGGCAGTCGCTTAACCAACTGAGCCACCCAGGCGCCCGAACGAATTAATTCTTTAAAGATTTTGTTTCTACACTTATAATACCCTTCTCAGCTGGTGGCACATATAACACACATTTTACTAGATGGCTCAGAGGCTCTGCAGGTTTTTCAATGCCATCAGTGTTCATAATATGTTTGCATACTCAGGGTGATCATTCTCTTGATTCTCTCTAAGGAATTTTGAATTATGCCATATAAATGCCATATTAATGCCATATAAATAAATAAATAGGCAATTCTAGTCTCCTTAGTTCTCATATTTTTGTGACTGTTATAAAATTAATCAAAACTATTCAGTCTTATCGTCATCAAGTGGTCATCAAGTGGTCCCTGCTACCCCCCTCCATATACACACTGACCTAAAGGACATGCTATATAAACTGTAGAAAAGAAACTATTTTTTTTAAAGATTTATTTATTCATTTCAGAGAAAGAGAGAGCACGAGCAGGAGGGGCAGAGGGAGAGGAAGAGAGAGAATCCCAAGTAGACTGTGTGCTGAGCATGGAGCCCAAGGACGGGCTTGATCACGACCTGAGCTGAAACCCAGAGTCAGATGCTTAACCAACTGCACCACCTACGCACCCCAAGAAACTATGTTTTTTAGAGGAAGGACCAAAAGGATGATTGTCTCAGTAAAAGATTGTATCAGCTATTGTTAACACTTGGTACTGAAATAAATAGATTTATGTTTACAGTATTTCCAGCATATAAGCAAATAGCTGCCAGAGAGTATCAGAGAACTCCATCAGGATTTTCAAAACACCTTTGGTCCAGGAGCTGATGACTTCCTGCAAGCAGATTGCTAGCTCAAGTTCTGATGTGACAAAAATTAATTATGCAAGACTAAATAAAACTGGTTAAGGAGAGTCTAATTGATATTTTTTCATTGAAAATTTGATGGCATTGTTTATAATGTTCCACATTCTGGTAGTCATATAGAAAAAAATCCTTTTTTCTTTTTCACCTATATCTAAGCTTCTTTTTAGTGAAATAAATTTATACAAACTAGAATGAAATACTTTTCTCATAACTTCTTCTAACTGACCACTAAGAATTCAAGAAATATAGGAGCACCTGGGTGGTTCAGTCAGTTAAGCATCCAACTCCTGATTTCAGCTCAGGTCATGATCTCGGGGTTGTAAGATTGTGCCCCATGTCAGGCTCCATACTGGGCTTAAGATTCTCTCTCTCTCCTCTGCCCCTCTGCCCTGCACCTACCCCTACGCTTTCCTTCTCTCTCTCTAAAAAAAAGAATTCAAGAAAGATAGTCTATTAAAAATCTCAATATCGATTATAACCTTATAAAGGATATGTGTAGAATAATAATACATATGATATTGTATAATAATAATACATACAGTTTTGTCTAGAAAACTTTAGAACAATGTTCAAGGACATTCAAAATGCCTTTACTGAGTTTCTTTATCTTTTCATGGTATGATACAACTATTTGTATAACCGCATAACTATATACCTACTTCTTACCAGGTTAGAAATGCATAACAAAATATGTAAGAAAGATCACATTTAAAGGCAAATATTACTTAATTAGTTGTACCAAGTCCACAATTAAATAACAAGGACAGTTGCTAATCAGCTGACGTTGAGATGAGGAGATTTTCCTGCATTATCGGAGTGGGTCCAAGGTAATCATATGTGAGAGAAGGAAGAGTCCGAGTCCAAGAGATATTTGAAGATGCTACCCTACTGGCTTTGAAGGTGGAAGCAGCAGCCCTAGGCAAGGAATACAGGTGGCCTCTAGAAACTGGAAAAGGCAAGGAAACAGATTCTCCCAAAGAGACTTCAGAAAGGATCACAACCTTCCTGGTATCTTGCTTTTAGTCCAGTGAAACTCACTGCAGGCTTCTGATCTCAAGAACTATTAAGATAATAAATTTACATTGTTTTAAGAATTTGTGATAATTTATAGCAGCTATAGAATACTAATACACTCCCATATTTCTAACAACCATTAGAATAAAAGCCAAACTCTTCCCCATGTCCTCATGTCCTAAAAGGAATTGCATGAACAAGCTTCTCCTTCCTCTCTCATGTCTTCTTGATGCTCTTCTCATTGGTTACTCTACACAAGCAACATTAACATTCTCTCATTTCTTTGGACTTGACCGGTTCTTTTACCTGTCACTTGCCACTCCTTCATCCAGAGGGCTCATTTCCCTACTCTCTGTCACACAGGCTTTTTCTGATTTTTCACATCATGGGTCGAGTCACCCTCACAATAAGACCTCTATGACTACCCCATTAAAATAAATATCTCACATACACACATACACACACACACTTGCACAGTTCTCCCCTGTACCTTGTTATCCCTTTATTACATTCACTATTATTTGATGCCATCTTCTTTGTTAGTTTACCTTTATCTCTCACCCTCACTTGAATATAAGCTCCACAAAACTGGAGACAAACTTGTTCTCTGTTAAATCCCTAAAACCTAAAATAGAATCCTACGCACATGAAAGCTTTATAATTATTGAGGGAGATAAGTAGAGTACTTCACCAATACTAAATGACTTGCACTTCCCAAAATATTGTGTTTCCTCTTGCGTCTGTGCCTTTGGAACATGCTATTCACTCTTTCTGTTCTCTTTGCTTGTCTAAACAATTCCAACACAGTCTTTACACTTAATTTAAATATGATCTTTGGGAAGCTTTTGCTGACAAGGGGCCTTCAGTCCTGTTTTGGTTACCTATTGCTGCATAACAAAACACCCCAAAACTTAGTGGATTAAAAACAATCATAATTCATTACTTCTCAAGTGTCTTGGTTTTATTAGGCTCAGCTGGGTGGTTCTTTGCTGCATGTGCAGTCATTCGCTGAGCAGCATTCAGCTTGGAGGCCTGGGTGGCTGGCTTGGGGTAAAAAAAGACAAAGCCTTACTCAAATGTCTAGTGATTTGGCCCATTTTTAGGTGGCTACTCAATGTGAATAGCAAGGGCTTTCTTAAAACAATGTGGTCTCAGACTAAACTTTTTTATGTGGCAGCTGGTTTCAAGAGAGAACATTAAAGATACTGGACCTCTTAAAATCTAGACTCAGAATGGAATTGGCATCATGACATTTCTGCCACATTCTGTTGGTCAAAGCAAGTAACAAATCCAGCCCAAATTTAAAAGGAGATGTGATGGTTAATTTTATGTGCCAACTTGAAGAGGCCACAGGATGCCTAGAAATTTGATCAAATATTATTTTGGGTGTTTTTGTGAGTGTATTCTTAGATGAGATTAACACTTAAATGAGTAAAGCAGATTACCCTTCCTAATAAGAATGGGCCCCATCCAATCAGTTAAAAGTCTGAATAGAACAAAAAGGCTGACTCTCTCATGAGTAAGAACAGGTTCTCCCTGTCTGACAGCTTTCAAAATGGGACATTAACTTTTTTTCCTGCTCTCAGATTCAAACTGAAACATCAGCTCTCCCCGAGTCTTAAGCCTACTAACCTTCACACCAGAACTAAACTATTAGCTCTCCAGAGTCTCCAGCTTGCTGATTCACCACGCAGATCTTGAGACTTGCCAGACACTATATTCGCATGAGCCAATTCCTTATAAGAAACTTTTGTGAGTTTGGTTACTCTACTCAAGCAACACCGACATTGTCTCATCGTTTTGAATTTGCCAAGTTTTTCTACCCGGGGCCTTTGCACTTGCCCATTCCTTTGTCTACAGTGCTCATTTCCTATCGCTTCACAACCTTTTGGCTAAGATCAAGTGTAGAGTACTCATTTCCCTACCTCTGCCAGACTGGTTCTTTCTCATTCTTGGGTTGCCTCTAAGTGGCATTCTTCAAGTGGCCTTTACAATAAATAAATCTCTTAGTGATTTAAGTATGTATATTTCTCTGAAGAACTCTGACTAGTACAGGACAGGAAAAGATACTCCATCTCTTGAAAGATGAACATCTGTATATGCAAGGAGGGAAGAAATGGGTAGTAGCCATCTTTGGAGATGATGCAAAATGATTTGCTCTTTCGTTTGAAGAGCCACAGCACCCAGTGTTCTTCTGTTATGCCCTTCACTACATGCCCTTACAATTTGATTGTCCATCTTTTCTACTGGACGCTTAGTACTTTAGAGGTAGGAATTGTGTCTCATGTATCACTATGTTCCTAGCACCTTACCTCAATATAGTATTTAATAATACTTGATGGATAAATGAATGGTTGAATGAAAAATGTACCCCATGCTCATGAACTTTTTACTGAGTTTTAATAAGCTTTATTAATTCCTCTTAACTTCTATTTAGTTACCTTATATTCTCCCTGACAAATACACTATTCTCTAAAACAGCGTCACCACCTTCAAGATCTCCAAATAATCCAGAACAATATGGAACCAATGATATACAATTATTGCTGTGTAGTGTCTGCCCTTTATTTGAGCAAAAAGATAACCCAGTTCAAACTAACACTATCCCATAGAATTGATGAGATAAATTTAAAATTATAAAATTGTTTTATACTTAGAAATTCTAAAAATCACATTCTCTAAGCAAATATAATTTAAAAATCTAATTTAATAACAAATTCTTTCATACTGATTTTGTTTTGAATGTGATCTTCTTCATAGCTGGAAATAATAAATATTCCAGAGCTCAGAACTCTTCTGTGGTATAAAGAAGATCTGTGTGCCATACTTCTTTGAAAGATTTTGTCTGGTTTAACATCCCTCCTTCCTACTTCACTGTCTCCCCTTACCACTCTTCATGAGCTCTGCATTTCTAACAAAGAAAAGACAATTTCAGAGCTTTGGAAGGGCCTAAACTTTGGTTTATCAAGGACAATACTGGCAACTTTCCAGAAACCTGGAGGCCATGGCTCATCTGCAAATCATGTACATATATTTGCATGAATTTTATTTTGATTAGTAGCCTCAACCCATGATGGTACTTAGGATGAATGAAGCATTTTACATATATGAATAAATGAAGATGATTTAGTAGTCTGACTGCTCATGGCTGTGTTTTCCCTATTACAATAACACTAACTCTTCTCATCCAGCCCCTTCTTGTTATTCCTTATCTTTAAATCTAGAGTGGGTGTTGCTTTTCTATTTTTAACATACTGATTCTATACAGGTGATAAGAATGAAGTTTACCCTGCTTTTGCGTTTTATTGACCATTTAACCTCAATCTACTCTGCTCCAGAATTTTTGCAAAGTTCTTTATCTTAACTGGCATAAACTGGCATTTTTTTTAGGCTGAGCCAGTGGAGTATACAAGGCTTGATAGCTGTGCAATTTTATTTTGAAGAGCTTGTCCCTAAAGTACTCCATAAACTGAAATACAGCTTCAGAGACAAATATATTAAAAGTAATATAAAGGTGCTAAAAGTAGATACAAAGGAGAATTACCACTCTATTAATAGCTTTTTATTTTCCCTAAACTTCAAAATCCCCCTGAATGTAATTGTGTGTGTGTATATGTGTGTGTGTGTGTTTGACATGCAGTAGGGTTAAGTTGGTCATGTCATGTCACACATGACAAAAGGTCATGAGTTGATCATGATAAAGGATACTGAGGATGACATATGATGACTGCTCTCAGAAAAAAGAGGGGAGGAAGACCAGTGCAGAACGCTAATCTAGTTAGATCTAATTCTAGATTTGGGGACACTTTTTTTTCTTACCTTGCTGTTTCATTTTGTGTTCTTTTTTCTTTCCCATTCTTTTGTTTCTTGTTTTATTCTCCCACAGTCTAACACACTCAACTACTTTCTAGTGTTTCAATGTAGCCAGATCTCCTATGAGCAATAATATATTCATTTTTGCATTAGTTATTACTGAGTAGGTTCTAGTTTACTTATGAGAAATAATAATTATGTGTATTCTTCCTACATATGGAGCAATAGAAAACATAGGAAATTATTTCAGAGTATAATGAATATCTTCCATTTATAAGTTATAGGGGTGACAATATAGTCCTAATTACTTAAGATTAAAAATCTACAAATTTTACAGACAACTAAATTAATGATGCAAGGTAACAGAAATATTATTAGAAATAGTACTTGAATTCAGCTTAAAATGAATTTGGGAGTTTGGATTTGATTAGAGAAGGAGCACCACATGGAATAAGGAGTTTATTAAAAGGATTAGATTTTACACAGTTATGAGAGCTGGTGAGGAAGCCTATGGAAAAGCTCATCCCCTGTATCAGATGCTGTGCTGGAAGTCACTGGTGGTTATCAGCGCCTGCAGTTAGGAAGGAAAGCTGCATTGGATGGAGTGGGGTAGAGTACGGATAAACTGGAACCCATTTAGATAAACTGGAATGCACAAAGATACAGGATAAGTCACATCTAGTTTTCACAGCCTCTAACCTGGCATAAGTGACCTGCAGAACAACCTGGTGCTGTTTGCCACCGAGTTGCTCATGGACTTGGCTCCAGAATTTGGAAATACTGAAGTGGAAGATCCAATAAGACCTGGGGCGGGGTCGGGGGGATGGGAGTGGATGGCAGTTGTCAGCCTGGAGCTGCTACATATCAACAAGATGAGCTAACGGATTCACAACAACGTAAGAAAGCTGCAGTAGTATCTGGGACCCCACACTGACTTTCAGAAAGTAGGGTCTGCTGATTTGCTTCCACCTTCTAAATCTCTATGCAAATTTCTCTTGTGGCACACTGTAGCCCGGGACCATACCTGAAGGACATATAGAGCAGTATAGTTCCAGCTTCCACCTAAGGGGAAGCAGAAAAAAAGACAACACAACCACTTAAGCACTTTTGTAAGTGATCAGTGATATTATGTGTAAATAATTTAGAATGTGCCTGGCACTTAGCAAGGGTTCAATAAGTGTTAACTGTCATTATTAAATCATCATCGCCATCATTTTGTTATCTTATCTAGATTTAGTTTTAAATTGCGGTTATTTAAGTTTTTATTCATGTATTTTTCATGTTTTTTCCCTTGATTGTAAGTTCTTAATTATAAAGATCATGTTTTATTCTTTTGTAATATATAGAATACTAAGCACAGAATTCTATAGTTACTGCGTAACCTTAAGTTGTTGTATTTAATACATTTGGCTAGAGATATTAGGAATATTAGGAGAATGTTTAGATAGGGACAGAAAAAATGATGTCTGTATTAGTGATATTACACTAAAAAATATGCTTCATATATGCTTCTATCCTGTTCATGGCGATATCCTTAGTGTCCAGGGCAGTACTTGGTCCAAAGTGAGGACTAAATAAAAATCTGTTGAATAAATGATGATGTGTGGGGTTTTGGAAAGTTTGAGGCATAAGCTGGAAACCCACACCATGAATAACTGAATCTTTTTTAGGGGCACTACAAATTCCTGCCCTGTTCCTCCTCAATACCAGGTCCTGATGTTACAGGGTAGGTAAAAATTGTAGTTGCTTCCCTCTGCAAGCTCACAACATTTTTAGGTATATAGACACATATGCACAAGTCTGCACTCAGGTGTCATGGACACCCAAAGGGCCAAATACACAGTCAGCAGAACATGCAGAAATGACACATATCGTGTCTAGCCCTACAGCCATATTTATTAGAATCCCAGACTGTAGATAGCATAAAGGTCCAGCAAACCTCCTTCCCAGAATAAAAACAGTAAATTCTCAAGATTGGAACAAATTAAAGGACTGTGTTGTCAATCCATAGGATGTTTGTGGAAAATAGATGTGTATTTTATAAAACCTCTAAGCCTTTAGGTTAATTTATATTATTTTGCTCTTATTCAACTTCATTTTAAAACAATGGAAAATAAAAAGGGAAAAGAATTATTTATCCTTTCTTATCTTCTTTTCAGATATGTGCCACCAATTTAATTCTCATTTTGAACTCTTTTGTGATTATCATGAGCAGTGAGGAAAACTTAGAATACAATGTTCTGTACGCTGTGTCCTGCCTATAACTTAGAATGATTCATAAAAGTGACCTATTATGATATAAACCGTTGTCTGAAAATTCAGTACCCAAAGCCTGAATCTGTGAAAATACAATTAAATTGCCTAGGAATAAAGCAAAATTAAATGAGACCTGGTTTGAACTTAGACATCTATTGGATGACTTGAATCTTACTGTTGTCCAGCAGACAATCAACATGGGAATGAAATACAGGGATGTACATAAAACAGAATCAAATTGCACTATCAAAGAAAGCTCCTGAGCTAGTTCTGCATCCTCAAGTAGGTGGGTATTTGCTGTGTAATCTGCCTCAATTGTATGGCTTTCCCTTAAGACAGCTTTTTAAATCAAACTATGAAGCATGGATAAATGTCATTTATTTTGGATATTGGTTGATTTACACTTAGTTAATGACCTTAAACTGAAGTGAAAATGTGTGTTTCGATAATCACATTTTAGAGTTTCTCTCCTATCTAGAATCCATGGACATGCAGAAAACATAATCTCAAATTGTTGCAGTACAACAAACATCTGCTTATACAATGGATGAAATTACCTCCCTGTAGGACTTGTATCCTCTTGAAAGTAAATGAGAAGCCAGAATCAAGGAATGTCAAATCTAAAAGAAAAGTTAGTGGTCATCTAGACTTCATTTTATTTTTTTAAGTTTTTATTCAAATTCCAGTTAGTTAGCATACAGTGTAAGATTAGTTTCAGGTATACAATATAGTGATTCAACACTTCCATATAACACCCAGTGCACATCACAACAAGTGCGCTCCTTAATCCCCATAACCCACTTAACCCAATACCCCGCCACCTCCCCTCTGGTAACCATTAGTTTGTTCTCTTTGGTTAAGAGTCTATTTCTTGGTTTGCTTCTCTCTCCCTTTTTTTTTTTCCCTTCGCTCATTTGTTTCTTAAATTTCACATATGAGTGAAATCATATGGTATTTGTCTTTCTCTAACTGACTTATTTCGCTTAGCTTAATACTCTCTAGCTCTATCCCTGTCATTGCGAATGACAAAATTTCATTCTTTTTTATGGCTGAATAATATTCCATTATATATATGTGTGTGTGTGTGTATATATATATTTATATATATATATATATACACACCACATCCTCCTTATCCTTCCATCAGTCAGTGGACACTTGGGCTGTTTCCATAATTTGGCTGTTGTAGATAATGCTGCTATAAACATAGGGTCACATGTATTTCTTTGAATTAGTGTTTTTGTATTCTTTGGGTCAATACCTAGTAGTGCAATTGCTGGATCATAAAGTAGTTGTATTTTTACCTTTTTGAGGAATCTCCATACTGTTTTCCAAAGTGGCTGTACCAATTTGCATTCCCACTAGGAGTGTAAGAGGGTTCCCCTTTCTCCACATCCTTGCCAACACCTGTTGTTTCTTGTGTTGTTGATTTTAGCCATTTGGACAGATGTGAGGTGATATCTCATTGTAGTTTTGATTTGTATTTCCCTGATGATCAGTGATGGCTGTTCATGTGTCTGCTGGCTATCTGTATGTCTTCTTTGGAAAAATGTCTATTAACATCTTCTGCCCATTTTTTAATTGGATTATTTGGTTTTTGGGGTGTTGAGTTGTACAATTCTTTATATATTTTCAATAGTAACTGTTTATTATATATGTCTTTTTGCAAATATCTTCTCCCATTCCATAGGTTGCCTTTTAGTTTTGCTGACTGATTCCTTTACTCTACAGAAGGTTTTTATTTTGGTGAAGTCCTAATAGCCTATTTTTGCTTTTGTTTTCCTTGCCTCAAGAGACATATCTGGAAAGAAGTTGCTCTAGCAAGAGACATATCTGGAAAGAAGCTGCTATAGCAAGAGAAATATCTGGAAAGAAGTTGCTAACACAGACTGCCTGTGTTCTCCTCTAGGATTTTTATGTCTCACATTTAGGTCTTTAATCCATTTTGAATTAATTTTTGTGTATGATGTAAGGAAGTGGTCCAGTTTCATTCTTTTGCATGTTGCTGTCCACTTTTCCCAACAGAATTTGTTGAAGAGATTATCTTTTTCCCATAGGATAGTCTTTCCTGCTTTGTTGAAGATTAACTGACCATATAGTTTCATTTGAGAAATGAACAAACTATGAACCTAAAAAGTTCAGAGAGTTGCCCTAGGTCACACAGACCATGAGAAGCAAAGAAAGAAAAAGATTCCTTAGGAATCTCAGGAGAGTGATTTTTCCAGTAGACCTCAGATGCTGGGAATAGGAGCCACCAGGTTTGGTGGGAGTCACTGGGAGTTGGGCAGTTTGTGAAGACTAAACCAATGACAAAAGTGAGTTCCTTTTAAAAAATATTATTTCTTTCTTATTCTTTTTTCATGATCTTTTCTTGCCCTAAATACTGTGTCCAATATGACTACAAGTTATCCAATGGGAAGACTTTCCATTTCCCTGGGTGAGAAGTAAAGTCAGATGCACACACCCCCAAGCTAGCCAGGATGATATATATTTGGCAGCTAATGGATTTTAAGAAGATAGGAAAGCATAAATCAATTTCTCCTGCAATCTAATCCAATTGTTTCTTTTACACTGTTGACTTTTTACTCTGCTAAACTCTCATCATAAAAGTTTCACTAAGCAAAAGTGAAAGTTGTGTTTTCTTTAGCTTCTCTTTCCCTTGTTCTATCATTTGGTCTATAAATATAGTCTAAAAAACATTGAAAATGATTTCATTCTTTAACTAATTATGCTACATTGAGTAACCATTTATAAACCTCCTTGTGTAAGTTTTTCTCTAAGCTATGTGTTAAAAATAGAAGTGTTGGGTGAAAAGTTAAGATCATTTTAATTATGGTCAAAACATCTATAAAAGTTTCACCTATTTATATTTCCATCAACAATACATGAGAGTACTTGTTAACCCACCAGACATTCACAACTTCACATTAACATGGTATATTTTCTCTCATCATGTGTGGTTGACCTATTTTCCTTTATCTCATGACATCTCACTCTTTTTCATATCCTTTGCCCATTTTTCTAAATGTCTATCATAAAGGATTAATTAAATATATTACTGTGTAGACATTTAATAAAATAATAGGCAGTCATTACTAAAAGTCAGGCAATTCTACATGACCTAATATGGGAAAACCTCCAATATATATTGTTAAAATTTTTAAAAGATGTCAAATGGGCAAAATGGGTGAAGGGGAGTGGGAGATACAGGTTTCCAGTTATGGAATGAATAAGTAACAGGGATAAAAGGTACAGCATAGAGAATATAGTCAATGGTATTGTAATTACGTTGAATGGTGGCTGATGGTAGCTACACTTATGGTGAGCATAGCATAGTATAGACTTGTCAAATCACTATGTTGTATAACTGAAACTGACATAAAATTGTGTATCAACTATACTTCAATTTTTAAAAATGATAAAAAGAAAAATGTGTCAAATAGCGTGCATAACATGCTAACAATTTTCTCAGAAAGATATATACATCCATACTTGTATGTGCAGAGAATATCTCTGGAATGATACATAGAAAACGAGAAAACAAGGTTACCTCTGAGAAGATGTATGATGGACTTACAAGATAAGGAGAACAACTTTCTTTTATACAATAGTCATTTGATAACTTTTTTTGTTTTTACTACACATGTGTTAGCAATTTAAATTAAAAATAGTAGTATCTGAAAACTGAAAAAAATAACGTGTTAAATGGAAATAGTAAGAAGCAAGGGAGGGTGAAATAAAAAATCTGTCAGTGAATCTTTCCCCACACAGCCATGGGAAGCTGAAAATACCATTGTTGGTTTTAACTTTCAATGAACAGCCAGAGGGCAACATGATCAAGACCTCCTGTGTTGGCATCTACCTCCTTGGGTGACTGGTAATTCCATTTTTCCCTGGTAGACTTTCCTTCTCCCTTGAAGGAACCCTGAGGCATAGAAGTAACACAAAGAGTTTTTGGAAGGCCAGTTAGTAGTGAGTCTTCCTCAGAGAGGCAAAATACAATACAAGAACAAACAAAACCAAACTCATGGGTAATAATTTTTATCACTGAGTTCCTAGAAATGATGTAACACTCTGGATTATATTCTCCATAAGACAGATATAATTGGAATATGAATTATCTATTTATGTATTTTAATAACAATAGAAATAAATAAGAATTACAAAGAATTTCAACCATGAATGAAAAATGAAATCACCTATGATCCACTTTACAGATAAACCACAATGTTAGTATTTTGATTTTTCTTACATAGAAATGCATACATTACATATTTTATATGCTCTGTATACTTTTTAAGTTTTTACATATACATAATTTACATATATTTATTGCATTTATTTTTACGTACTTGGGATAATGCTTTTTAAAAACATTTCTATAAATAGATACAACCAGTTATTTCAAGAATACTTTCAGAGGAAGCAAAATTTATATTGATGTCCAAAGTATTTAGGATTATTTTTTCTCTATAAGTGTGATTATTGAGTTTTCTTGTCTTGGACATTGGCAAGTTTTGATATTAGGTTATACTACCCTCTCTATTGGTGTGTGTGTGCTTCCATGCGTGTGTGTGTGTGTGTGTGTGTGTGTAAAGCAATTTAAAGGGCACTGCAATTAAAGTTTGAATATAATTTTCTACAACTCTGTCTGGGCCCAGAATCTTTTGTGGAGGTAGCGCAGATTTTTAAAACTTCTCCCAAGGTTATTGTTATATTTAGTTATCTATTTCTCATCTTCATTTTAATTATACATGTTTATCCATAAACTTTCCAATTCAAGGAAATTGTCAAATGTGTATTTTTAATCTTCTCTTCAATTCTCATACATGCCTTCTGATTTTCAAAATTTGTGGGGGGGTGGTGATGAATTGCTTTCATTATTTTTTTACCTGACTGCAACTGTATATTTAACTGACTTTTTTTTAAGAACCAAATCTTGAAGTTGCTTACTTACAATTAACAATTTACTTAGACTTAGAATTCTACTCTTTGATGTTTTCTGATTCTGTTGTTATCATTATTACTCACTTCCTCCTAAGTATTAATTTTCCAAATTCATGAATTGAATGCTTATTTATTTTCCTTCTTTTATTTTTAAAGAATGAAGGCAGTTAGAAACAGATTGCATTATTGATGCATATTGAATGTTATTTCATAAAACAAGGACATATTATGTAAATCTCTGAAGCCTTTAAAACATTTACAACTTAAAAATTATACTTGAAGCCACATAAAAATGTACTAGCCATAGAAAAATCACCTAAGTGCTATAAACATATGGAAAGTATGAATCACAACACTAATAATTTGACCATATAAAATGAATATAGCAATGATAAATAATAAGGTAATGAATTATCGGAAAGTTTACCTTCTAAGACTTTAGAAGAACATTTGGAGAGAAACATTACCATAGCAAACAAAGTTCTTTACTATATCCATTAATAATGGCTATAGATCATTTCTTCAACAACAAAAATATCACTGGAGGTGATTTTCTACCTCCCATTCCCACACTTCTTACTGTACAATGTAAATTCAGCTTTGAAAATAAAAATAAATGATATAAAGGTGACTTAAGAATTGTGATTGAATGAATAAATCACCAAAGCTCCCCTTTGTTGAAATAGAACTATAAAGGTTTTATTAAAATTATTGGCTATAAACTGTCAACTCATCATGTAAATCTGAAGCCAAGAGCAGCAGTATGAAATGTTATGTTTATTTGTTGGAAGTCATTCAACATAATCCACTCAGGTTTTAATGAGCAAATAAATAAAGGTGGCAAAAAATTTAACTACAGGATTTTATTTGGTAATATTAAATAATCAGATTAACCAAATGGGTCATTGCAAGAACTAATTTGTACTGCTGCTATTTATATACATACATTTTGTATCTACTTTCTTAACTGGATTGAGGATATAAACAACTGAGTTTCTCCTCTATGAGCAGCCATTTTCAAAACACATTTTAAAGGAATACCTTTTTCTTCTGAGTATGAAATGGACAGGAAGCAAATTTTAACATAAAATAAGAGAACTATTGATAAAAATACATATATTAAGTTGGAGTCTCTTAAATTTTCCTTCTCTTAAACAAGCATTGATTCTTATAAGTTGATAGAAAAATTTGAAGAACAACCTATGTGTAGTCAAAGAATCACTATTATATCTTATAATATTGCTGAGATTAGGAAATGTGTGCTGTTATAATACCTAATATTAGATTGAGGAAATATAAACATTAATAGTCTTTTCTTAGCTTTTTCTATTCCTACCTTCAGGAATTAAAAGAAATTTATTTGAAAGATGTTTACATTAATTTTCAGGACCTGGACACTACTGCAAAAAGGCATATAATGGGCAAGCAATCATTAAATGCCAAAGCAGTTGTTTGCCATTTTTACTCAGAATTTTTAAAACATATAAATCTTCAAATGTGAAACAAGAATGTTATTTAAATCAGGAGGGAGTGTCACTTCTTTCTAATGCCTTTGTCAAACAATTACTCTAAAATAGTACAACATGTAATTCTGAAATGCTATAGATTAATAAGAGACATTCAAATCCTGCAATGCAATTCGGTTTATGCCTCCAGTCATGACTTCCTTTTCCATGGCCTTTAGTTTAGTTTCTCAACTCATATATGTGCAAATTGACAAATTTTCTTATGTAATAAAAATAAAAAGATAGAAATACACAGTAGAATAAAGGCAGTGGGAAAGAATTATTCACACACAGTTACCTATGTACACTTAGTTTATATACAAACTGTTTGAATTATAATTTTTTTACTAAATTTCAGAAAAGTGTGGGATCCACAGACTAGAAACTAAACCCTATCCAAGAATTTGTCTCAGAACAGGTAGAAGATGTGGTCAGGAGGATAGAGGAGAAACGGCTGTTTGGCGCAGCATAAAGTATAATGTTGACACACACATGTTAACTGCAGCTATAGGAGATTTGATAGCTAGTGAAATAAATTCAAGAAAAAAGTTATCTTTAGTCTTCTAGCAAATCTTCAAAACCACTAGAAAGGAATTGAAATTTAAACTGTAAGTCTACTATCTTCATTTTGTTTAAAAACAATGTTTTTGTAGGGATTTTAAAACAGAAATTTTTACAGTAACATCTAAACCTAATTTTTAGAATTTCTAGTATTGTCCAAAGAAGATTAGATTTCTGACCTAACCACTACCATAAAGGAAACTCACTTTAATGGGACCTTTGATATCTTCCTCTTCTTGATACCCTTTAGTGAATTCCACTGCAGAAAGAATAAAATCTAAATTGTTGATCTCCGTTTTAAAGCCCTCACCTCAACATTTCCAAACTTGTATCACTCCAAATGTGTCTGCCCAACACTAACCCTTGCTCTCAACCAAGGCCATCTGATATTCCCAGCCTCCATGGCACGACTTCCTCTCTGACACCAGCCCCTTCACTACCTGCCATGGAAGTTAATTGGATAAGAACAATCAGAAGGTCAGGAGCCAAAGTTGTCTGACTTTTCAACTTTGGGTAACTGGGAGGTTAGTGGTACCTTTAATAAAGTTCACAAAAGGCAAAAGCATGTTGGGAAGAATAATATAGTCCATTTTAGAAGTACTATTTTGGGGTATTCCTGTGATATCAGTGAGAGGTACTTGACGGACAACTATAAATACAGTACTCAAGCTCAGGAGGTACCTTTGGGTGTCATCTCTTTACAGATAATAGTTGAAGTCAATGAGAGTATAAAAACAAAGAGTCAAGGAGAGAAATTTGGTAGAATGTGTATAAGATCTCCTAAGAGTAAGAGTTGATAGGAAAAAAACAAATAGGAGTAGAAGAGTGTGATGAAATGAGATTTTCACGAATGCAGAGTCAATCAAGGTACAGTTAAGGTTGTAATGTTGAAGGAAGATATCATTTGGAGTATGACCCTTAGATCCAGGCAGGCAGGACCCCTCACACCACTGAGAGCCCTTTGAGCCACAAGTACATTCACACAACACTGTGATAAAGAAGACAGAGCAACTCCTTCTCTTAGGATCCTATAAAGATGAGATCAGTACCCCCAAACATTGGCTTTAAAAACCTCAAAACATTTCTTTTTTTTTTTTAATATTTTATTTATTTATTTGAGAGAGAGCACATGAGAGGGAGGAGGGTCAGAGGGAGAAGCAGACTCCCCGCCGAGCAGGGAGCCCGATGCGGGACTCGATCCCGGGACTCCAGGATCATGACCTGAGACGAAGGCAGTCGCTTAACCGACTGAGCCACCCAGGCGCCCTCAAAACATTTCTAATTACGGCTCTATGTACTCTAAACAAAGGCGATTGAATCCCAGTGTTGTCAAGTCTATGGGTTGTGCAACCCCAAAGATGGGATGGGATGTTAGGAGGATTTGAGTAACAGAAGAGCTTAGGAAAGGAAAAATCAGACAAATCAATTAACTTTTCAAATCTTTCCTCTCAGATCTCATGAATGCAATAAATTCTTACATTACAAAATGTGGTTTCCCAGTGATGCCAAATATCCATTTTCTTCTTAATTACACTTTGTATGAGGTACTTATAAATTAGTGCTGTATTTGTAGCAGTTCTAATAGTGATTAAGCAACATTTGACAATATTTCACAATTTATACTCTTAAACTTACATATAAGTAGGTATAAAACTAATATGCTTGAACAGTAATACTGATTTTCACATTTACAGCTAGATAGACATTGAATTCTAAAATGATTAAGAGTTGCATTTTTATAAAAAATTTCATAATTTAAATTTTCCAAAATATGAAAACAAAATTATTAGATTTAAGTATTTTTTCCTTAAAATATTCATACTTATTAACTTACAACTTTTTCTTCACACTCAATAGATTTTTTTATTCTAGAATAAAAATATATTTAACATATATGAAAAATAATTTTAATTTATTCATGTTTAATACTTTTATTAAGATAATATGGACCCTCAACTCTATGGTCAAATAATCTTCAACAAAGCAGGAAAAAATAGGCAATGGAAAAAAGACAGCCCCTTCAATAAATGGTGCTGGGAAAATTGGACAGCCACATGCAGAATGAAACTCGACCATTCTCTAACACCATACACAAAGATAAACTCAAAATGGATGAAAGACCTCAATGTGAGACAGGAATCCATCAAAATCCTAGAGGAGAACATAGGCAATAAGCTCTTTGACATGAGCCACAGCAACTTCTTTCAAGATACATCTCCAAAAGCTAGTGAAACAAAAGCAAAAATGAACTTTTGGGACTTCATCAAGATAAAAAGCTTCTGCACAGCAAAGGAAACAGTCAACAAAACAAAGAGGCAACCCACAGAATGGGAGAAAATATTTGCAAATGACACTACAGATAAAGGGCTGGTATCCAAGATCTATAAAGAACTTCTCAAACTCAACACCCAAAAAACAAATAATCAAGTCAAAAAATGGGCAGAAGACATGAACAGACACTTCTCCAAAGAAGACATACACATGGCTAACAGACATGAAAAAACGTTCATCATCATTAGCCATCAGGGAAATTCAAACCGAAACCACATTGAGATACCACCTTACACCAGTTAGAATGGCAAAAATTGACAGGGCAAGAAACAGCAAAGGCTGGAGAGGTTGTGGAGAAAGGGGAACCCTCTTACACTGTTGATGGGAATGCAAGTTGGTACAGCCACTTTGGAAAACAGTGTGGAGGTGCCTCAAAAAATTAAAAATAGAGCTACCCTATGACCCAGCAATTGCACTCCTGGGTCTTTAGCCCAAAGACACAGATGTAGTGAAAAGAAGGGCCATTATGCACCCCAGTGTTCATAGCAGCAATGTCCACAATAGCCAAACTGTGGAAAGAGCCGAGATGCCCTTCAATAGATGAATGGATAAGGAAGATGTGGTCCATATATACAATGAATATTACTCAGCCATCAGAAAGGATGAACCCAACTTTTACATCAACATGGATGGGACTGGAGGACATTATGCTAAGTGAAATAAGTCAAGCAGAGAAAGTCAATTATCATATGGTTTCACTTATTTGTGGAACATAAGGAATAACATGGAGGACATTAGGAGAAGGAAGGGAAAAATGAAGGGGGGGAAATCGGAGGGAGAGATGAACCATGAGAGACTATGGACTCTGAGAAACAAACTGAGGGTTTTAGAGAGGAGGGGGGTGGGGGGATGGGTTAGCCCGGTGATGAGTATTAAACAGGGCACGAACTGCATGGAGCACTGTGTGTTACACGAAAACAATGAATCGTGGATCACCACATCAAAAACTAATGATGTATTGTATGGTGACTAACATAACATAATATAATAAAAAAAGAGATATATTCAAATTTTATAGATTTTGTACATAATTTCATTTAATTTTTTATCTCTTTGATATTGGGAATGAGTACAAGTTGATACCTTGATAGAAATATAAAACAGAAAAGCAGAGCTTAAAAAAGCTAAAAATACTAAAAGATAAAAGAAATAGAAAGTCTTCGGAGGAGGATTGCTCAAATTTTTAAAAACAAGAAATAACAAAAAGGAGCTGACTCCTGCAGAGCATGATTTACATAAAGCTTATAAACAGAACATTACAAAATTTTTATTTTAAAACATTATCATTATCGATCCAAACAATGGGAATGGGCAATATCATTATTCTTAATCAAATTCACTAGGACAAGTTAAGCAAAATTGCTGCAACTTCTAACCGTTTGATAAAGATTTCATTACTGATCAAAACAACAAGATTGAGAAAGATAATTTTCATATCAGATGTGCAACAAATGCACTTCTGGCCTGCTATTTAGAAGATAACAAATTAAATTCATAAAAACAAGAAACTGAGAAAAGAAAAATAAAACCTCTAGTTATCATGCTTTTCAGATTATGATTCTGGAAAACACCTATCTCATCACTCTCATAGTATGAGAATGGTTCTAGTTAAACACGATCTGACTCAAATTAAAATCTGATGAACAGATTTTTGGTGAACAGATTTTTGGATGAAGAAAGAAAATTTAATATTTTATTAGACACCAAAATTATTTCAAATGAAGAAAGGAAATACAGAAGTTGAATGTTCTATTTCAGGTTGTTGTTACATGTTTTGCAGGCAATTTTTGAGATTCATTTTGGCTGAAGTTGTTACTGGAAACACTTTAGTTTTCAATTAGAATACGAAACTTCACTTACACAGAGAAAAGCGCACACTCAATTACAAGAACTAATATAAAAGGGGCTAAAAAATAGCAAATGATCAATAGTGTTAAACAAATATAAACATAAAGTATAATACAATGTTCTTAAAGAATATGTTATTTGGCCAATAATTAGCCAATCCTAATGATGCTTTTCAAAGCACAATGATTACAGAAAATAATAGAAATCTGGTTTAGTAGAAATCATTTCAAAATTGGTGTGAAAATGGCCAAACATGTACAATATATTTCTTCAAATATAACTATCACTTAGAGGAATCAAAATCAGATGATTAACTTAGTGGATAATAAAGTGAGAGAAGAAATTTTACAAAAATTAAAAAGTAAGTACTATTTACCAGTTCAGCCAGATTGCACAGGAAAATGAGAACCCAAGCTGAAAATGATATTTATTGTGTGTATCACAGAATTATCAGGGGCAGAAAACAAGGAGGTTGAAATTATGAGTATTTTAATGTTTTCGCACTTGTTATTTTAAAAAGTACACATTTTTACTTAAAAGAAGAACTGAAAAAACAGTTGGCATTTTTAAGCCTTGAATAAAAAGATTATGGAGGACAACACTATGAAAATGTCACTAGAATGATTAAGACTAGCATTACAACCTAGAATGTTGGCTGATAATCCTGAAACATTCTTATGACATGTGTAGCACATAGTTTGAATTTGTTATCGGAGACCTCAAATGGATTCAAAGAAATGAAATACTTTGGAAGAATTTGAAATCTATATGTGCTATTTTCTGCATCTGCCTAAAAATGTAATATCTTGAAGAAAGATATCAATTTTACAAACATTCTTGGAGGCATGATAAGAATGCTGACTAAGTACTGTTAAAAAGATCCAAAATTAAAAATGCACTTGAAAAAATAAGCAAAACCAAAGAACCTCAAGCTAAAGGAAAATTTGGTCTTCCATAAAAAATGCAAGAATGCTGAATTTGCATAATTCAAAATTATTTGATATTAAATGTTGAAAAATATTAATATTTTCTTAAAAGTTACAAAAATAATGTATATGTCTGTTTCACTTTTATAAGGATTAAAATTTACATTTTTAAAGGTTTATAGAGAATGTTCTTCCACAAAAGAAATTGCCTATGAAATATATAATAAAAGTGGTATTCCAATATAACATAATATAACTAGAATAAGAAAATATTTTTTTGCATGACTATGTAAGAAATAATAGATAGATAGATAGATAGATAGATAGATAGATAGATAGATAGATAGATAGATAATCCCAAAACTAATGTTAATAGAGACTAATTTCTGGCCATTACAGATCAAGGTAGTCCCAAATTTGCTGTCTTCTGAATTCTTCATAATATCACAGCACAAAAGGTTTAAAAGAAAAAATATTTAGTAAATATTCTATCAATCTAGATATTACTTTAAGAGATGGTGAGATGCATTATGTAAATGATACAGATTTATGTGATGAAATTAAAATATGGTAGTATCTGAAATAATAAGTTCTTAGTTGTAGCCTCATAATGTTTTAAGACAGGGTAGCTGAAGGTACCCCATGAAAAGAAGCCATTTCTTTTTCTTTGCTCCTTTCCTGCTTCTGTTCTTTCTAGGACCTGCACCCTCCTCCTTACAGATGCCTTAAGATATGTCCTCCTTGTAAAGTCAAGGAATTAATGATTTCCTTAGAGTCTTCCAGCATACTAAATGACACCTAAGGAGTGACAGGGTGAGGTTGTCATGAATTCATGAACGCTCTCCAAGACCACTGACTCCAAACATCTTGATGCCAAGATCCCTGGCTCCAGGGCATAAGCGACTTAAAGAGGACACCTGAGCACTCGTCCTTGTTCAACCAGTTCCTGAATGCCTGAAAGGACACGTACACTAGACTATCATCCTCAATAAAAGTTCCAGACCCCCAAGCAAAGATGAGACTCATCTCATGCTCCTTTTCCTTTCTGAGTCTCCCAGGTGCTCTGTCTGTATCTGCTCTGTGTCTTCAATAAACTCTGCTCTTGCTTCCTCTTGGCTCGTGTTTGATTTCCATCCTGCATAAAGCCAAGGACCCTCTTGGCTGGTCCTGTGGGACCCACTCTGGGTCCTCAGACATGGACTGCCTGCATCATCTTATCATGATATAAAAAATTTATGGTTTATTTCTCCATCTTAGTTTTAAGAATTTGTTGACCTTTCTATTAGCTACTGACTCAACAAAATAAAGCTCCTCCAAATTCAAATAACATTAATCAGAAAAAATTATTTTGGCATTGATGTTAATAGAACATAAGTTACTTGAAGATATTGATTATGAAAACATAACTAGTGAATTTCCTAAAAAGGTGTGAAAAATTAATTTTATAAAATTAGTATGAAATTTATGATTTATGAATATCCTAATTTTATTCTCATCCAAACATCACTGCCCATCAACAAAACAGGCAGACAAGTACAATATTTAAAATCATTCATCTTTGGTATTTTGCCAACTTTCAGTCATAAAATACCACAGATGCTCACATTTATTGATAATGTTGTTATGAAGGTATATTTGTCAAGATAAAAGAATAAACTGTATTTTAATAATTTTAGCTTTATATATATACATATATATATCTTTTTAATAATTGGACTCCTGGCATGTGGGCCTCCATTTGTACTATTCCCCAGTCTGAAAATGGTTTTTTTTTAGGATTTGTTTTGTTTTTTCAGAGTCTGAAAATGTTAATGGCAGGCCTAATCATTGGTGCCTCTTAAAAAAAAGTTATTTGCATTCTGAATTGAGAACTAAGTCAGATTGAAAAATGTAGAAGACATTTGTGTTCTAGGTAGAGTAAGACTAGAAGAAAGACCTTGCCCGTAAAAGCCAGGTGACTTCTTATATACGGTTTTTTGTGGGTAGGGGAGGTTTCTCCAAGTATGTTTGTCTGGATCCCAATAGAAAATACATTTAAATTAGGGTTAATTCAAGGAAGGTTAACAGAAAACTACTTACAAAAGTGAGGACAATACAGGAAATGACAAGAAGGCAGTACCTTAGGACAGAGCTCTTAATACACCTAGGCTCAAAGGGCTGCCTTGAAAAGGAAGACGTTTCGGTAGAGAGAAACAGCCCAAAGGAACCCACAGGACTAAATCCAGGGGAATAAATAAAACTTAACTCCCTCTCTTTCTTCCCTCATATTTTTTGTGAGACTCCCATTGGATGAAAGCAATCATAAACCAGAGGGCAAGAGAGCTCATTGACATAATCCATATAGATTATCCTCTCAGGACATGGATTAGGGTAAAGAAGGACAGAGAGTAGATCTAGTGGGGGAAAAGAGAAGTTACCTGGTATAGTACATCCTTTCTTCCCTTAGAGTCCACTCTTATCCTTCATCTGTTTGAATTTGTATTCCCCACATAGGAGACATACAAATATCACCAGGTACCATATCATTGTGGTGATATTAATTTGGCCATATGCCCAACCTGAAACCTATAATATTAACTAAAACTCATATTCTTCATTTAAAAAAACTGAAGGAAATAAGTGGAGGGGTAATTTAACATTAAAATAGCTGTAACATTCTACTTCTATAGCTGATTCAAAGCCCTGAATTAGTAAACGTAATTGTTTACCTCACAACCTATTCCATGTTCCCTTTCACTCTCAGCAACTCAGCTCAGACCACTCTTGACACCTATTGTCACAGATTGAGTACTCTTGAAAAAAAGCTCTGACATCATGATTTATGTGCAGAAAGTTTATTTGGACATGCTCAATACCAACAGTTATGAAGTGAAGAAGCAGAACTGGGCAGAGGGAGAATCTGAACAGTGACATAGTCTCAACAAAGACCTTAGCTGATTCCATAGCTAACTTTAGAACTGCGATGGTTCTTCAGAGATGTTCTATATTGTGGCATGGAGGCAGACCTTAATGCATGTATGACCAATTATTGAATTGAGCTCTCTCTAGGAAGGGGCATGCCTTTAGGTAGGTAGAATCTCTTCAGCTAAGACAAAGTCTTGGACAAGAACTCAATTGAGAACAGCTGGGTGCCAAGACTCCCAGGAGAAGAAGAAATGAACACTTCAGTCTTAGAGGATAGTCACTGGATCATGACCTCTATACAGCCACTCTTTCAGGACCACCTTGGGAGCTGCTGTCTACTTATAATTGATGCTGATATAACAATCAGATTTACCAGTAAACCATGTTCATTCTTTTTCCTTCTGCATGGTGGCAAAGAAATGAAGCAGGTACCATGTTCAACTGACTCATCCATTGTGCTGTTTACTATGTCTACGAAAGTAGCTTGGCTTGGGCTTAGTTTATTATATACCACCTCCATTTTATAAAGTAATGCTGCTGTTCATATCCAAATGTTATAGTTGGGCTCATTCTGGATAACATACAGCTAGCTCATCTTGGACAATTTGATTCACATAATCACAGGATTTTACAAGGTCAAGCATATACTTTCTACCACAGTCCAGTGACAAGCTAGAAACAGTTGATAGAAGAATATGGAGAGTATCACATAACTCCTAAACTGTAGCTGCCTGGGCTGTGATTTCTCTTATTTGAGTTTGGAAGAGTCTCGTACAATATTGTGTCTGTCACAAATACTTGAAAAAATCATTGGGTATGTTAGGTTATGAGACCCAAATTATAAAATGGCTTGAGCCTAAACCAGCCTTGTTTCAGAGCTCTTTATACTTCAAGACATGAATCAATACTAGTACCTTTACTGGTCTGGATAAGTAAACAGGTTAAAGAAAGAAGATGACGTAGAATATATGGCCTCCCAAATCCAAAAAGATCCACCAAGCTGTGTCTCTTTCACTAGGTTAGGTGGAATAATTTGTTTCATTGTTTAGAAGGGCTATCTTATCATGAACTCCTAAAAATTTCTATGATGTGGCATACCACTTAACTTTTTCAGCATTTATCTACCATTCTCTCGCACACATATAGCTTACTCAAACATTTATGGTGCTTGTTATTTCTTGTTCACAATTTCCAATTAGCACAATGTGTTTGATGTAAAGAATTGAGATGATTGGGGCGCCTGGGTGGCTCAGTCGTTAAGCATCGGCCTTCAGCTCAGGTCATGGTCCCAGGGTCCTGGGATCGAGCCCCACATCGGGCTCCCTGCTTGGTGGGAAGCCTGCTTCTCCCTCTCCCACTCCCCCTGCTTATGTTCCCTCTCTCGCTATGTCTCCATCTGTCAAATAAATAAATAAAATCTTAAAAAAAAAAAAAGAATCGAGACAATTTTCCACACCCAGCCCACACCCCAGACTGAATCTAAATCTGCATTTTAAGGATTCCAAAGTGATTCACATGTACATTAAACTTTGAGAAACACTTCCCCAGACTACATCATGTAAGATAGCAGATTTGACACAGTCTTGGGGCAAAACAGGTAAGTACATTTTTGTCCTACCATGGATATATCCCCATTCCCACATAAAAGTCCTATCCTTCCCCACTATGGTCCTTATCTTGGTGTGAAATAATTAGCAAGGTCGAGTATTTCATTGATGTTTACAATCAAACCCTGTTGGTCTTCAGTCTTACATCCCCTATGAATTCATGAGATGAAGGATTCCTTCAAAACTGCCAAAAGGCCTTCCAGATCTCCACAGCGTTCATAATTGTCTGTTCATAGCTGGTATTTTCACTTTTCCTATACATACATCTCTAAAGCTATAAATTGAATCCAAGAAATCCAACAATTGTATAATCACTACCATTGCCATAACTACTAAGTGCCACAGCCACCTGATCTCCCTCCATCTATGCTTCATCTAATGATTTGATTTGATTAATTATAATGCCATGCTATGCCATGGACCCCCCGGCCTCATCCCATTTGGCAAAGAGTTATTATCCCTGTGTTCTTTGCATATATGAATGATTCCATTCTAGAATTCCATTTTGAGAATCTGTTTCCTGGAGTTATTTTCTGAAACAATTACTATATTAGTCAAGACCAAATATTGCTAATCTAAGCCTCAGTATGGTCCCAGTAAGGCATACTCTATCTAGGATAGTTTTGAAAAGGGCTGAATAAAGTGAAACCATAAGGGGACACTGCATTACCCCAGGCCTAGTAACAGTGGACTGTTAACATGTCTGGGCAGGAGAAAGGAGGGTGGGTAGAGTTATTATCAGAATCCAGAAGTGGAGAGTGTTATAGACAAGAACACCTTGAAAGAATTAGTAACTTTCCGTTAAGTGTCACAGAAAGCACATAAGCATCATAGGCACAGGGAGGAATAATATTCTGACCCCTTAATTGTCCTGCCTCTTATCTACTATTAGGGCTTTTCCACTGGCCGAATACAACAAGAAGCCAATGGACAAAAGAACCCTTGATGTATATTATTTAAATCAGTCACTTGGGGCAAAAAATCAGGTGCAAAAAAAAGTGGAAAACACATCTAGGGGGGAAACATAACTATATAGCACATCACAGTTCAATATCTAGGATACAATGAGAGATGGAAGTGCCAAGAGTAGGAGAGGCTTAAGTCCTCAGCAGAATATTTTCTGCTGGAAGGCACATTACCACAGGAAGGGAAGGGAAATTATAATCAGAAATTTGCTTGATGAAAAAAGAAATAAGAACAAGTATGTTCATTAGATTAATTTAATGATTATTAACACCAAGCTATAATAACCTGATGTACTCATCTTCACTATAGTGACAGTCTTCATTCCTTTTTTTTAAATAAGGTTTTGAATTCTGCCCATGTCTTCAAGGAGCTCAAGGAGCTCAAAAAACAGTCACAGATAATATAATTCACCATAATAAGTGCTATGTCAGAGGTAAACACAAAGTGCATGAGACCTCAAGTAAAGTCACATAGACTAATGGATCAAGGGAGTTTCTTGGTAAGGATTATCTGTACAGAGTGTTAAGGATTAGTAGGTGTTAATTAGGAAAGAAGAATGAGAAATATATTGAGCAGAAACATTGTATGCAAAAGTAGTATGGACTACATGGAAAATTTCAAATTGCAATCTATTATGTCTGGGATGTGTGTGTAATCAGTGTGACAAGGGATGTTCATGTAGCCAGGAACAAAATCAAGCCAAGGCTTTTACATGCTAAGAAATTTATACTTTATCCTGGAGTTAACTGGGGAGCTATAGAAAAAATGTAAAGCTTGAGAACAGCCTGAATCCTGAAAGAAATCCACCCACTAATTAGCTATTCTTTCTCCTAGATAGTGTTAAAGACATTCTGGCAAATCCTTATGCTGCTTCAGGGTCTACTTTTTTAGAATTAAAGCTAATGATTGACCTTATGTTTATATGTTCTCCTTTCTGACAGTGGTTAACTAACTTGTTAAATTTAATTTTCTGTTACAATCAATTTCCAAATTTTCTGAAGTAACCTGGACTGAAAATGGATATCCAAGATCTCCTCAGTCACATAATTATGTATTTTTTTCCATGGAGTCAGTTACTTACAGGATACTGTACCTCTGTCAGTCACCCCAAGAACACATTTCACAGATTTTATTCTTAGGTAATATCTTTCAGGTTTAGGATTTAATTGCTCTTATTCTCAGGTATTGGTTAAAATTAAACAAAGAATTCAGAACATTAGATCAGCTCTTTAGGAAGCTTACCTCCGAATGGAAGAAAATATTTTTATATTCTTATTAGCTCATACCATAAGAAATATCAGAATTATGAATATATACATTATAGACAGACATTATTAGATGGATGGATAGATAAAAGGTTATACAGAGATTGAGCCTGACTGCTTCCAAATGGGAAGGAACTTGTGGAAGGCTAAGATTGACCACTATAAGCAAGAAAATGAATATATGAAGAAACAAGTTCACAAAATAAAAAATTAATTTTGTATATAAACGAGAGAAAAACCAGGGCAAGAAAAAAAAATCTCCATATATCCTTCTCTGAGAAATAAAAAAACAGAAGTAGCAAGTGAAGATACAGAACACTTCTAAAATATGATGTAGAACAAAGAAATTTCTCACAACAGCCTTTTGTTTTGTTTTGTTTTATTTATTTTAGGGGGGACAGAGGGAAAGGGAGAGGGAGAGAATCTCAAACAAGGAGACTCCCCACTGAACACTGAGCCGATCTCAGGACCCTCAGATCACTATCTGAGCAGAAATCAAAGAGTTGGGTGCTTAACCCACTGAGCCACCCAGGTGCCACTCTCACAACAGCCTTATCTGTTGCCTATCTCAATCAACAGTCTTATCTGAGCCTATCTCAATCAAATTGGAAAATAAGGTTATGCTACTAGATAACCTTATTATCTGAATAATGAAGGTAACACAGCAAAATAGAAGTACTTCGAGATACAGAAACATATTAGTAGGGAATATAAGAACCTAATATTAACTAGAGCATTATTGACCAAGAGTGAAAAAGTTGACTAAAATTAAACAGAATAACCTACATTCAACCTGCAGTTAATTTTCTCTAGCAAGCTGTAATAGCAAGAAACTAAACTAGAAAAAGGTGATAAATAAATTAGCCTGGTGTGTAAGGTTAGAAAAGAAAATTTTAAAGACATTTTAAAAAATCAATTTTATTCTCTGTTAATTATAAAACAACAGCAACAAGCAACCCAACTTTCAGTCTGAGGTCTTATATTGGGGAAATAAAAGTCATAATTTATAGGATAATACAGAAAAAAATTCAGTTAAGGAATGAAGTACTATCTACATCATTGTCTTTTATGCTCAAAGATAGTTATTAATACAGTGGTTATCCAAAAAGAATGATAAAAATGAAAGCTACAACTGATGGGGCTACAGGCTTTTTCTTCCTTTTCAATAACAAAAGGGTCAATGATTTTACAGAGTAATACCAGATTGTTTCAACAACTATGTTCTTCGAAATGAGTGTCTTCATTGAATATCAATATTCCCGTGTTATGAGCTGAATCATATCCTCCTAAATTCATACTGTGAAGCTCTAATGTCCAGTATTTCAGAATATGATTGTATGTGGAGACGGGGCCTTGAAAGAGGTGATTAAGTTAAAACGAGGGCAGTAGGGTGGTCCTTAATCCAGTCTGACTAGTGTCCTTATAAGAGAGAAAATTTGGGCACACAAAGACATACCAGTGATGATGCACATGAAGAAAAACCATGTGAGGACACAGCAAAAAGATGGCCATTTGCAAGCCGAGAAGAAGGCCTCAGGAGAAACCAAGCCTGTTGACACCTTGCTTTTAGACTTCTATCCATAACAGAAAGAAAATAAATTGCTGTTGTTTAAGCCACCTAGTTAGTGGTATTTGGTTATGGCAACCCTAGCAATTAATACAGATTTTGGTACTAAGAAGTGGGGTGCTACTGTAAGAAATATTTAAAAATGTAGAAGTGGCTTTAAAACAGAGTAATGGGTCAAGGTTGGAAGAATTTTGAGATGCACTTTAGAAAAAGCCACAGACTTTAAAAAGAGATTGTTGGTAAAAATACAAAAGATGCTTCTGGTCAAGTCATTCAAATGGAAATGAGGAACATGTATTGGACTGATGGAAGGGCAATTCTTATTAGAAAGAACTTGTCTGAATTGTGTTCTAGTTTTTGTGGACGATAGAATTTGTGAGCAATGAAACCCAATGTTTAGCTGAGGTGATTTCAAAGCAAAATGTTGAAGGTATGGGCTGATTTCTCCTCATGGTTTGTAGTAAAATACAAGAAAGAGATGAATTGAAGGAATTATTAAACAAAAAGAGAGAACTTGAAGCTTTGAAAAATTCTCCACCTATCCATACTGCAAAAAATGAAAAACTATATTCTGAAGAGAGAACACTAAGGGTATGGCTGAGCAATCATTTGATAAAGAGATTATGGGTGTGACTTACATGTGTGAGTCATATGTGTGAATCATATATGACTCATATATGGTTGTATCCAATAGGACATCTTAGGACATTTTAGGAATTTCCAATTCTTTATAATGGGCTACAAGAAAGCCTGCTCCAGCTTTGCTCTTTGGAGGGATGCATTATCTTTATTATACTTGACAATAAAGAAAACAGAAATGATGCTTTCTCTATCTTGCAAGGCTGTTTCACTATCCATACCTCCTGAAAAAGACAGTCTTAAAAAACTGAATGCCTCTACTTGCAAGATGTGCATAAATGAGACACCCATGGAAAATTCTCTCCCAACAACAATTAGTAGAAAAGTTTTCTGACTCTTGTTCTGCACTCTTGAATTCGTGCTATCATGTTTGTTTCTTTAGGTCCTTTCTGGACAATTCCTCATCATCAAAGCCTTTTGTGGAAGTACGCAAAAATTAGTCCTCCTTTTCAAAGTCTTATGTCATGAAATCATACCTGGTTTTCCTCTGAAGCTTTGGAATTTGCCTCCCCGTAGCTGTATTTACCCAAGTAATTATAATCCAAAGAATGAGGTAAGTGCTACATGAGTGCTACAAATTGTGATAAAAGAACCACAAAAGGAAAAAGTAATAATAATTTACATGGAAAGAATCTGGAATGTCTTCTCAGAAAATAGGGTTTAAAGAAGGCCTAAAAGAACAGTTGAGGCATTGACAATCTAAATTTCAGCGCTAGGGAGAGAATTACATGAGCAAAGAAAGCAGGTTGTAGGAAGCAAGGTGGATACTTAGAACAGCAGGGAACAAATCCAAGGTTAGGTCAAAGCAATAGGATATGAACATACTTTTTCATATTGTTTTGTGATTCAAATTCTGTTACTGCTAAAATGTCTGGGACATATTGTGTGTACATTATGCAGAACAAGAAGGAAAAGGCAGAGTCAGCAAAAAGAAGTCCAAGATAGCCTGCTGTGACAAGCAAAGCAAATGAGAAGCTTGTTTGACAAAAATAGATTCTACAGTCCAGTGCCTGTTCCTGATGTTGACAGAGGCAGAGGAGATGTGCATAATATAGAGCATTTATCAAGGTGATGTCAAAGGATGGTGGTTCCCACCTGGGAACTCTGTCTAGGATTATGATTTACAGAGGGCAAAGAAAGACTTCTGAATGTGTAGGTCATTGCAAAAAAAAAAAAAAAAAAAAAAACCTATCATTTAAATTTATCACAATAGAATTTCTTAAATTTTTCATAAAATTTGAAAGCTATCCTAAAAAGTGGATGTTTTGAAATTATATATAAAAATTTTTGAAGGAAGTTGAGGTAAAAAAAAAAAAAATCTTCCCGTTTCACCAGGCTATGACAAGTATGTAATAATTTCATTAACTCTATAGTCTGTCATAGAAAATCTAGTCACATGATTTTTAAGAGCATTGCAAGTTACATATTAATATTTAATTCCCTTCTTTTATATCTGCATGGTTATATCATTTCCATATGCAGTAGCTATAAGTCTCAATCCTAAACTTGAATGCTCAAGAAATAGTACTTTATTTTCTGCAACTCAATGTTATTTCTGATTCTAAGTCCCTTTCCCTTCAGATACTCAGCCTTTCTCCCATCCTTCAGGCCATTCTATAGTTCTTATATCTTGACTCCACACCAAGGCATTACAGGAGGCGAACCAATCATTTCCCTTCATAGACAAGCTCTTATTCCTGACTACATGGCTGCTCAGGACCAACAATTGTCTTCAGCTCCCATGCCTTGATTGCGACCCAGTCACTTTGAAAGGCTGTCTTTGGTTCTTTTTACTAGAATCACCACATAGTCAGTTTTCTTTTTCTCACTTCATTAATGCCATAATTGTATGAGTCTGTGAGAAAAATGCCTCTTCAAAATGCTCTAGCTAGCTCCTTCCCTTCTTCTTTCCTATGGAAACTCAGTTGCACTATGGCGTGAGTCAATAGCTTTTGAGCTGGAGAGGAATATTTAGTTAGCATAACCAGCATGTTTCATAAGGCTGACACTAAGGAAACAGTCCAGAGCATCGCAGGACTAGTTAAAGTCAAGCAAATTGAACAAATAAGTAAATCTATTCAGAATAATAGGTGTTAGGGTTCTACTGTTGGATAAAGAAGATACAAATATTAAAGGGGGCAAAGGCTAGAGCAAATCTGAGGTACTCATGTGAACATATGGTTTTTACATAGAAATAGATACAGATACATGTATGTGTACATTTGTGTGTCACCCTGGAGGTAATGAACACACACTTGGTTCCCAGACTGGGGTTTCTAAATCCATTCTCTAGTTAAAAAGCAACAACAAAATGATTCTAGGGCTTCAGTTAGGAAAGTGTAAGATTAACCTAAAACATTCTGTTATGACAGAAAAAAAGGGAGCTTATTCAAAGATTGATAGGGACATTTCAAAAGAATAGAGGAGTTGACCTTAGGGTTGCCCTACTGACTAACTCTGGGAAAAAATTAATATCAAAATAAATAATGATAGTAATCTATTGTAGCCCTTTGAAAATTAAAAATGGAAGAGAAATTTCTATCTTATAGTAGAATGCCAACTAACAAATATAGAAGGCATAGTGAAATTAGAAAATCACCATTCCATGATCATCATAATAAGTGATTCAGGAATCATCAATGGATGTGAAAATTAGTAGATCAATGTTTGATGCAAAACAGGATATTTACATAGTCTCAAAGTATCTTCCTACAAAATATTTTTTATTTATTTATAAGTACAGATTACTTATTTATTAACCTTAGAAAGGAAAAATCTGGCAGACACAATTTTAAACAAGTGGTAAAAAAATTTTTCTTTTTTAAGGATTTTATTTATTTATTTGAGAGAGAGACACACACAGCGAGAGACGGAACACAAGCAGGGGGAGTGGGAGAGGGAGAAGCAGGCTTCCCATCGAGCAGGGAACCCAATGCAGGGCTTGATCCCAGGACTCTGGGATCATGACCTGAACTGAAGGCAGTCACTTAACCAACTGAGCCACCCAGGTGCCCCACAAGTGGTAAAAATTAACCTTACTAACTGTAGGACAAACTGTATGCCCTCCAATAAGACAGACTAAGAAGAACACTATATTACTTTTATGGTATTCCCAAAATGCACAGCTGGAAACAAATTATAAGAAAACATTATAGAATACATACATCTTAAAAAAAAAATCAGGCCATGAAAGATAAAGATTGAAAAAGTCTAAAGACAAATGGCCTCTAAACGCAATGTGTAATCTGGATTGGTTTATAGACCAGAAAAGAAATGAACAAAAAGACAAAAAATTATTTTACTCTATAAAGGGCATTATCAGAAAAACTGGTAAAATTTGTATGCATGGGGATTGGATGATAGTATTGTATTCATGTTAATTTCGTTATTTTATTGGGTATACTAGAATTATGAAGGACAGTGCCTTTGCTTTTAGGAAACACTGAAAATTTTGGGAATCCAGGTCATTGTATCTATAACTTATTCACAAATGGCTCAAGACAGAAAGAGACAGAGAAGGAAATATAAAGTGCTAAAAATTGTGGAATACAGGTGAAGGTTTGTGTTAGTCAGGATTAGTCAGAGAAAAAAGAACCAATAGCTTATAAATAGATATGTGAGAGGAGATTTATTATGGAAATTGGCTCACATGATTATGGAGGCTGAGATAAGCCATCTGCAAACTGGAGCACCAGGAAAACCAATGGAATAATTCATTCCAAGTCTGAAGGCCCAAGACTAAATTCTATACCTGAAACTAAGATTACACTGTATGTTAGCTAACTGAAATTTAAATGAAATCTTGAAGAAAAAAAAAAAAATGAAGGCCCAAGAACCAGAGGAACCGATGGTGTAGCTCTCAGTCCTGTCAAAGTCCCAAGAATTAGGAGCTCTGATGTCCAAAGTGGGAGTAAATAGATGTCCCAACTCAACAAGAGAGAGAAGTTTACCCTTCTTCCACTTTTTGTTCTTTTCAGGCATTCACCAGCTTGGATGATAGACACCATGCTAGTGAAAGCAGATCTCTTTATTCAGTCCATTGATTCAAATGCTAATCTTTTCCAGAAATAGCCTCACAGACATACCCAGAAATAATGCTTACCAGCTATCTGGGCATTCCTTAGCCCAGTCAACTTGACACATAAAGTTGACCTTCACAAGGTTGTACCAAAGTTCTTTGTACTGTTTTGAGGATTCTTCTGAACTTTTAAAATTATTTTAGAAGTAAAAGTTAATGCCAGATATACTGTTATTGCTCTACCCTGAAACCCAATCTCTCTTTTACCTCCTTACTATTCCTCTTAATTATCCTAAGGGCTTCCGAGTTTGTAAAACACATGCCAGGAAATGTTGCAGACAACTTTTACTTTCTACCCTTCCATAATAGCTCTTCTCACAAGATGCATGTTATCACATGAGAATCCTTTCCCTTATCTTAGCCATTATATAAAACAAGTACATAAATCTGTAAAATCTATAGAACACCAATTACTGGGTTGTAATATTTTGTAGTTAGAAAGTTAAGATATGATGAAAACTAACTTACAAAAATGCTTAATGAGCAAGTATTAATGTCAGTATTTGATTGAAGATAAAGCCAAAGTCAAATAACAACAACATAGGATAAACTTCCAGAGTAAAAAAAAAAAAAAAAAAAAATCAGAAATTTTATTAAAATCAAATAAATAAAATTAAAATTTTATTATTAAAATTTTACTGGTCAGAGTTCTGAATTTTGACATGACCATGCAAGAACAATTATTTTTCGACATATTGAACAGTTAGAGTGCTCCTGTAGGCACAGTAATGTGCACTATGAAGCTAAACATATGCTCACTTTCAACTGAAGTCACTGAAAAAACAAGATAGTTTTTGGCTCACTCTGTTACTATGTATGTTACTGCTGATGATGAAGTCACCCCAGGTTATTCATCATTACTTTCTTTTCATATGAAATAACAAGCACTTATTTTTCAGTTCTGGACTCAAGCATTTGGTTGATGGTATGATGCAATGTCATTGAAGCGATCCCACAAATTAAAGCTTTCTGCAATACTGAGGATGCCTTCTGATTATTTTCAGAAGCAGGTTTAAAATAACAGCCCTCAAAGATAAGCAATTCTGGAATGGCAGAGTAAAGAACTTCAAAATTTGATTCCTTTTTTAAGCAATAAAAACACTGGATGAATTGTCAAAATCAACTTTTTCAGAAATCTAGAAATTCACTAAATGCTTACAATAACCCAGGGAGCATTTATCAAGAAAAAAAGGTGAATCTTGGTAAGAACAGTGGTAAGTTTTGTGGCACTTTCACTTACCCTACTCCCAGTCTCCTTTCCCCAGTTCCATGAGAACCTTGGAAACCAGCAATCTCAAACATGGTGGCTGTGAAAAGCAGCAGATTAACACTCAATGGGTAAGTATAGAAGGATTTTGGAGTCTCCCCCAAAGCTGCATCATCAGAGAACTTTCAGTGTTTGACCTATCAGGTAATTCCCTGAAAAGTCCCATTCACAGGGCTTCTCTTCATTTGACTGGACTAAGAGCCCCCTCAGTGTGAAAAGCACTTTCTCCAGGGCATTTCTTCAAAAACAAAACAAAATAAAACAAAAAATAAGAAAAAAGACAAGACAAGACAAGAAAAGAAAAAAGCTTGGGCAATTACATAACATCACAGCTGCCTGAAGCAGCAATACCAATTGGGGCAAACAACAGACCAAAAACCATGAAAGAAAAATATAGGCAATTAGGTAATTAAAAGTAATAAAAAAGGGGCGCCTGGGTGGCTCAGTCGGTTAAGCGACTGCCTTCGGCTCAGGTCATGATCCTGGAGTCCCGGGATCGAGTCCCGCGTCGGGCTCCCTGCTCGGCAGGGAGTCTGCTTCTCCCTCTGACCCTCCCCCCTCTCATGTGCTCTCTCTCATTCTCTCTCTCTCAAATAAATAAAATCTTTAAAAAAAATAAAAAAATAAAAGTAATAAAAAGACATTCAAATTGAAAGGAAAGAAGTAAAACTATCTCTATGTACTGATGATATGCACTTGTATGAAAAAAAAGAAAATCCTAAGGAATTTACAAACACTCTGTGCACTCAGGCCAGTGTGCACACACACACACACACACATAAATGCTGTTAGAACTAATAAATGAGTTCAGATAAGTTTCAGGATCAATATACAAACAGCAATTGCATTCCTATACACTAGCAATGAATACTCTAGACATTAAATTAAGAAAACAATTCTATTTACAATAGCATCAAAAAGAAGAAAGTACTTGAGCAAAAGAAGTACAAGACTTGTACACTGAAAACCACAAAACACTGTTGAAGTAAAAGATCTAAATAAATGGGAAGACATCATGTTCATAAGTTGGAAGACTTGATAGTGTTAAGATGACTGTACTCCTCAAACTGATCTATAGATTCAACACAATACCTGTCAAAATCCCAATTGCTTTTTTATAGAAACTGAGAAGATAATCCTCAAATTCAGATGGAAATGCAACAGGCCTAGAATAGGTAAAACAATCTTTAAAAAAAAAAAAAGTTGGAGCACTCATTCTTCCTGGTTTGAACTTACTACAAAATTACAATAAGCATGACAAGTGTGGTACTGGCATAAATACATAAAATATATATAATGTGTGTGTATATATAATATATATGATGTGGGAAACAAAAGCAGAAGAAAAATCACTTTCCTTACTACATTTCCTTACTACTTACAGCCCATTGACAAGTCCTTGAAATAGGCAGAGTGACATTCCTCTAGAGACTCACCCGCCTCAATGTTAATACTTTGCTACAGGCAAAAGGCAATCTTAGCCCAACCCCCAGGATCCTGTAAGTCTACTTTAATATATAAAAATTCCTTTGGAAACTTCCTTTATTTCTACCCCCCCAGATACATGTTGGTAATCATCCCCCAAGCATATGACCCACCGATATACATCTGAAGGGTCTCATGACTAAGGTTTTATTAGACAGTAATAAATGACCTTTTCCCAACAACAGCTAGCCCCCTCAAGGCCCTGGAAACCTTGCTTCCAAAATTCCTTAGAGACTTACACTATCCCGAGCCCCCTCCCAACTTGAAAGTATATAATGGGCCACTCCTCATGACTCCAGTGCAGCTCTTTATACCCACAGGTCCTGTCCCCTTGCTTTAATAAAACTACCTTTTTGCACCAGACTCAGGAATTCTTTCTTGGCCATTGGCTTTGAACCCCAAGGTCTTTCCTACATCAATATATGTACAAAATACATAATATACGTAAAATACATAAAAGGAATAGGATTGATAATCCAGAAATAAACCCATTTTGTTAGGTTCAACAATTTACATTTATTGTCAATTGATTTTTTACATGGGTACCACAACAATTTAACGAGGAAAGGATATTTTCAATTACTGATGCTGGGATAACTGGATATCCATATAGAACTCTGTCAAATAAAAATAAATAAAATCTTTAAAAAATATATCTCCCACCACACACAAAAATAAACTCAATATGGATTATACACTTAATATAAGAACTAAAACTATAAAATTCTTAGACAAGAACATAGAAATAAATCTGTTACCTTCTAATAAGCAACAGTTTCTCACATATGACTTCAGAACTATAAGCAATATCAAAATTAAAAATTAATGTGCCTCAAAAAACATCTTTTAATTTTCTAATTTTTAAATGTATTATTTATTGAAATATATTTGATATAGAACACTGTGTAAATTTACAGTGTACAACATGTTAATTTGTTGCATTTACATGTTGTAGTATGACTGCCATTGCAGTGATAATTAGCACCTCTATCACGTCACATAATTATCATCTCTTTTTAGTGGTTGGAATAATTAAGATCAAGTCTCTTAGCAAGTTTGATAATTACAATACAATATTATTGATGTCAAAGAACATCATCAATAAAGTAAAAGACACTCCATAAAATGTGAGAAAATATTTGCAAATCATATATCTGCTAAGGAACTTGTACCCAGAATTATCAAAAAACACTTACAGTTCAACAATACAGAGACAAATGATCCAATTAGAATAATGGGCAAAGGATTTGGATAAACAATTCTCCCCAGAAAAAATACAAATACCTAATAAACACATCAAAAGATGTTCAACATCACTTATCACTATTGAAATGCAAATATAAACCACAATGAGCTGCCACTTTACACCTACGAGGTTGGCTAAAATTAAAAAGACAGACAGACAATGAGTACTGGTAAGATGTGAAGAAATCACAACTCTCCTACATTGCTGATGGAAACAAAATGGCAGCCACTTCAGAAAGCATTTTGGCAGCTTCTCAAAATATTAATGGAGAATTACCATATGACCAGCAATTCTGCTTCTAGGTATAAACCCAAGAAAAATGAAAATATGTCCACACAAAAACTTGTAAACCAATATTCATAGCATCATTAAGCATAATGGCCCAAGAGTGGAAATAACCAAATATCTCCCAACTAATAATAGATAAACAAAATGTGCTATACCCATACAATGGAATATTATTTCTTATTTTTAAAAAATGAAGTAATGATTCATGCTGCTACATAAATAAACCTTGAAAACATTATGCTAAAATGAAGTCAGTTATAAAAGGCCACTTATCATATGACTCTATTCATATGAAATGTCCAGAGTGGCAAATCTATACAAAGAGTAGATTAGGGATTGCCTGGATCCAGGGGGGGAAGGTTGGAGGGTTGGAGAATAACAGTGAAGGGGTGCAGGGTTTCTTGCTGGGGTAATGAAAATGTTCTAAAATCGACTGTGGCAATTGTTGCACAAGTCAGCTACCATACTGGAAGCCACTGAGGGGTACACTTTAAGTGGGTGAATGACATGATAAATCAGTTATATCTCAATAAAGCTGTTAAAAAAGAAAATTTCAAAAAAAATTATAGCCCTCACTTACATTTTTATTTCTAATGCTTTTTAAATGAACATGCAACCTCATAAGATGCCTTGAGAAAATTCTGCTCTTAAATCTTGGACCTGGAAATGTGGCCTAAAACAATGTAATTGGATTTCAAGGTAACAGAATCATCTTAAAATTTCTCTCTGTAGCTCTGCTTTCCTTACCTATACACCAATTTTAGCATCAGTCCTAGAAAGGACTAATAAGTGGATCCTTACTGCAGGTGACATGTAAGAAACATTGACAGTTCTATCACTTCACAAGCAAGTTCCAGCCATTGTATTCTGTGGGCAACTACTGATTATGTGTTGCTATATCGATAATGTTAACTACAATATATAGTGTAAGGTTTTCTTTGTTCAGGCAGGATTTAAAAAAAAATCACTGAGGTATAATTCAGATACAACAATGTATTCTTTTCAGGTTTACAACAATTATTTGATATTTGTATATATTGTGAAATGATCACCACAATAAGTCTAGCCAACATCTATCACCATATATAATTACAGAATTTTCTTTTTCTTGTGATGGGAACTTTTAAGATCTGCTCCCTTAGCAACTTTCAAATATGCAATAGTTTATTAACTATAGTCACAATGCTGTACATTACATCCCCATGACATTTATTTTAAACAGAAAGCTTGTGCCTTCTGACTTCCTTCACCCATTTCACCCACTCCCCATCTCCCACCTCTGGCAACCACCAATGAGCCTACTTTTTTTTCACATATAAGTGATATCATATTTGTCTTTGTCTGACCTATTTTACTCAGCATGATGTCTTCAACATCCACTCATATTGTTGCAAATGGCAAGACTTCATTCTTTTTTATGGCTGAATAATATTCTATCCTATTCTATCCTACCACCTTTTCTTCATCCATTCATTCATCAATAGACACTTAGGTTGTTTCTATATCTTGGCTATTATAAATAATGCTGCAATAAACATGGGGATGCACATATTCTTTTCAAGTTAGTGTTTTCATTTTCTTCAGATAAATGTGGAATTCCTGGATCATATGGTAATTCTTTTTTTAATTTTTTGAGGAACTTCCATACTGTTTTCCACAGTGGCTGCACCAATTTATATTCCCACCAATAGTTCACGAGGGTTCCCTTTACTCTACATCCTCACCAGCATTTGTTATCTCTAATTTTTTTGATAATAGCCATTCTAACAGGTATGAGGTGATAGTTCATTGTAGTTTAGATTTGCATTTCCCTGATTTTTAGAGATACTGAGCATCTTTTCATGCACCTGCTGGCTATTTGTATGTCTTCTTTGGAAAAATATCTATTCAAATCCTCTGCCTTTTTTTTTTTTTTGCTTTTTATTTTTATTTTTTAAATTTAATTTTATTATGTTGTGTTAATCACCATACATTACATCATTAGTTTTTGATGTAGTGTTCCATGATTCATTGTTTGCGTATAACACCCAGTGCTCCATTCAATACATGCCCTCTTTAATCAGCTTTTTTTTTTTTTTTTGCAGTTGAGTTGTAGGAGTACTTTATATATTTTGGATATTAACCCCTTATCAGATATATGATTTGCAAATATTTTCTCCCATTTGTAGGTTACTTTTTTATTTTGTTGATGGTTTCCCTTACTGTGCAGAAGCTTTTTAGTTTGATATGGTTGCAGTTGTTTATTTTTGCTTTTGCTACCTTTGCTTTTTGAGTCAGATCCAAAAACCATCAGCAAGACAGATGTCGAAGAGTTTATCACCTATGTTTTCTTCCAGGAGTTTTATGATTTCAGGTCTTAAATTCAAATCCTTAATCCATTTAGAGTTAATTTTCACAAATAGTGTAAGATAGTGGTCCAGTTTTATTCTTTTGCATGTGCTTATCCAGTTTTCCCAACATCATTTATTGAAGACACTGTCCTTTCCCCATTGCATATTCTTGCCTACTTTGTTATAAATTAATTGACCATATCGTGTAGGTTTACTTCTGGGATCTCTATTCTGTTCCGTTGACCTGTATGTCTGTTTTTATGACAATGCCATACTGTTTTGATTACTATAGCTTTGTAATAGAGTATGAAATCAAGGAGTATCATGCTCCGGTTTTGTTCTTTCTCAAGATTGCTTTGGCTACTTGGGGCCTTTTGTGGGTCCATACAAATTTTAGGATTGTTTGTTCTATTTCTATAAAAAATACCATTGGAATTTTGATAGGTATTGCACTGAATCTGTAAGTTGCTTTGAGTAGAAGGGAGATTTCAACAACAGTGATTCTTCCAATCCATGAGCATGAAATATCTTTCCATCTATTTGTGTCTTATTTCTTTCATCAATGTCTTACATTCTTCAGTGTATAGGTCTTTCACATCCTTGGTTAAACTTATTCCTAAGTATATTTTGACATAATTGTAAATGGGATTATTTTATTTCTTTTCTGATAGTTCATTATTAGTGTATAGAAATGTAACATATTTCTGTATATCGATTTTGTATATGCAACTTTACTGAATTATTTATTGGTTGTAACATTTTTGGGTGGAGTCTTTAGGGTTTTCTATATATAATATGTCATTTCATATAGTCACAAATATACTTTTTTTCCAATTTAGATGCCTTTTAATTCTTTTTCTTTCCTAATTGCTGTGACTAGGATTTCCAAATATGTTAATTAAAAGTGGTGAAAGTGGGCATCTTTGTTTTGTTTCTGATTTTAAAAGGAAAGCTTTTAGCTTTTCACCATTGGATATGATGTTAGCTCTGGGCTTGTCATAAGTGGCCTTTATTATATTGAAGTACATTCCTTCCATACCCACTTTGTTGAAAGTTTTTATCACAAATGGGTGTTGTCAACCATTTTTTCTTCATCTATTGAAGTGAACATATAATTTTTATCCTTCATTTTGTTAATGTGGTGTATCACATTGATTGATATGCAGATATTTAATCATCCTTGCATCCTTGGAATAAAAACCACTTGATTACAGTGTATGATCCTTTTAATGTATTTTTGAATTCAGTTTGCTAATATTTTGTTGAAGATTTTTTCATCTAGGTTCATCAGGGATATTGACCTGCAATTTTCTTTTCTTCTGGTGTCCTTGTCTGGTTTTGGTATCGGGGTAATGCTGGAGTTGTAAAATAAGTTTGGAAGTGTTCTCTCTTCTACTTTTTGGAAGAGTTTGAGAAGGATTGGTATTAATTCTTCTTTGAATGCTTGGTAGAATTCACCAGTAAAACTGTCTGGTCCTGGGCTTTTGTTTGTTGGAAGGTTTTTGATTACTGATTCCATCTTCTTACTAGTAATTGGTCTGTTCAGATTTTCTCTCTCTTCATGATTCAGTCTGAGAAAACTGTATGTTTCTAGGAATTTATCCATTTCTTCTAGGTTATCCAATTTGTTGGCACATATTTGTAATATGTAAAGAACATCTGAAAAGTCACTGAAAGGGGAGACAAACCATGAGAGACTATGGACTTTGAGAAACAAACTGAGGGTTTTAGAGGGGCGGGGGGTGGGGGGATGGGTTAGCCCGGTGATGGGTATTAAGGAGTACACGTACTGCATGGAGCACTGGGTGTTATACGAAAACAATGAATCATGGATCACTACATCAAAAACGAATGATGAATTGTATGGTGACTAACATAACATAATAAAACAAAATAAAATAATAAAATAAAATAAAAAACAAAGCAAAACAAAAAAGATCTTTCTCAACTTACAATGGGGTTATATCCTGAAAAACCTATCATAAGTTGAAAATATTATAAGTTGAAAATGTATTTAATAAACTTTATCTTCCAAACATCATAGCTTAGCCTAGACTACTTAATGTGCTCAGAACACTTACAACAGCCTACAGTCAGGCAAAATCATCTGACACAAAGCCTATTTTATGATAAACTATTTAATATCTCGTGTATTTTATTGAATACTATACTGAAAGTGAAAAACAGAAATAGTTATATGGATATAGACTGTTGTTTACCCTCATGATCATGTGGCTGACCGGGAGCTATGACTTGCTATCACACTGCCCACCATCATGAGAGTATCATACTGCAGATTGCTAGCTTGGGAAAATATCAAAATTTAAAATTCAAAGTACAATTTCTATTGAATGCATATTGCTTTTGCATCACTGTAAAGGCAAAATATCTTAAGTCGAACCATAATAAGTTGGGGACAATCTGTACCTCTAGTATGTCATGTAGCTTGTCTTTGGCTTAAGGTCAGTTATCTGGTTATCTTATGGTAGGTAACAACTACTCTGTGAACATATAATTAATGAGTATGAACACACACATAAATCTTCATACTTGCTATATATCAGTGACAAAATTCATGACACTTTCTATAAAGCTTTTCCATTCTGGAAATATATTTTCTTTTTTTTTTTGGAAATATATTTTCAATCACACTCGGTGCAATGTAAACTGTGAAAGACTCAGAAATACCTAAGCAACGAGTAAAGCAGAAGCACAGAATTAGTCATTATTTCATTCTGCTCTCGAATTCAAGCTCTTGACTGAATGTTTAGCCTCCATATATTCGGATCTAGAAGGAATCGTCTTCTTAAACTATTTGTTTAGAATCTATTGTTTGGAGGTTTAATTAGTGAGAGCCAACTATGTTTTGGTTGGATATTCTGTTTATAATTCTTTTCCACAAGATGTGAAAAATTAACAAGAACTTTTTCTTGAAAAAGTCATGTCCTAATTAATGTCCTAAATTGTAAGTAGTTTCAAATCAAAAATATTAAAGTACTTTAATGCTATAAATGTTATTCCCTTACTTTACTTACTTAAAGTTTTCAATCACTTCATGCATCATCAATTAGTGATGTATTTTAACTTTGAAATAATAGCTATACTTTTCAATGATTAATGGATTTTCAACATAGAAAACATTTAAGGGTATTTTCCACTCCAACTGATATCTAGAATGTTCTATCCATCTAAAATGCATATTCAGATGTCAAAAATAAATTCAAATGATATACCTGCTTGTGTTCGTGAAATTAACTGAATGTGATGATAACCTCTGTGAGCAAATTAGCTGGAGATGAAAAAATGACATGGTATTAAGCATTCACTATTTGGTTTCAGAAATACTTGAGCTGAACCCAAGGCTGATGAAATATTTGTGACCAGTCACTGAGACCAAAGTCGAACTTTGGTGCACATGAAGAAGGCATATACAAAGCCAAGGTAAAAGCATGTCACCCAAACATTCTTTGAAAACTTGTCAGGCATTAGCACGGCCATCCAGACGTTCCAGAGAATGTGTGAACTTTACAGTTTGCCTGAAACAAATACACGTACACAGAGAGAGGTATTTTTAATGTTCTTTACTTAAGGTAGCCAACATCATTAATATTTACTTTCTTGCAAAGCCACAAAAACTTGCAAATAACATCTGCTTTCTCTTAGAAATCTAGTTTTAAGAGACAATATATTCAAACTGCAACAGAGACTTTCAAACTAATCTGTTCCATTTCTCCATTAACTGCCTTTTTTATTGTATTTCACTCAGTTAATATAATTGACTGGTTCACATCAACTGAGCTATTGAAACAGATATCTGCAGAATGTAACCCGATGTGGCACTCTGTACATTCACATTGAACATGTAGGGAAATTCAGAACTTAGTTGTTAGGTTTCCAAAGAGAAAGTGAAATATGTGAATCAATGTGATTTACATGGTTTTGAATATATTTTGGAGAAGATATTTATTCTATGTCTTTTGTACACCTTAAAACTTTGGGAGCTAAATACTCCTCGTTGGCACTCTCCTTTCTTAACCATGCTCACTTTATGCCCACTTCTCTCTGCAGAATGTGCCATGTCTACTGACATCAAAGCAAGTTCTAAACCCTGATGCATTCTTCAGTCTGGGGATGGAGGGGCAGCTTTCAATAGAACTCTTTTCTCATAGGTTTCATCATAAACATATTTTATTTCAAACTCAGTCAATATTTAAGGCAAGGAGAGAAAAATTCCCAGAGTAAACTACATCTTAAACTATCTAAACCACGAGAGTGAACATACACGGAATAGATCTATTAAAGTGTTTTGTCAATATCAGCTTTAGTATTGTCACTGGGCTTTATAAAAATTTTAGGACTTAGTAGTTTTTTTTTAAAGAGAAGCTTTGGAGCTAAATTTAAGTTATTGTTATCAATTTGAGGGTGAACATATTTTTAAAAGTCTGAGTTATCATTTGACAAGAGTTTAAGAGTTATAACTTGCTCCCCTAAGGATGTCCATGCAGATTTTCCCATTTTCCCTTTTGAATTCCCCACAAGATATATCCATTGTATTTTACTGCTGACCAAAACTCTTCCTGAGCTGCCTTAATCATATTTCCTTTGGCACGGAGCAACCCTGAAAAGGATATGGGATGAATAAAAAAACATTCATGAGTTTTTACAAAGTAAACCCATGGGTTTGTTTTAAAAACAAACACTAAATGTTGTTTCAGGAAAGTCTTGCCATTTCAGTAGAAGTTGTAAAGGAAAAATTTTTGACATCACTATCACATATTGGGTTTATAGTGCCCTCTCCAAACATAGCCTTTATTATTTTCTCCTTTTAAGGAAAAAGATGCGTGTGTGTGTGTGTGTGTAAATATAAACAAATGTGTAAGTGTATGTTTAAAATAATATTCATTTACCAAAAAGAAGCATGAAACACAAACACTGAACAAATATGTATGGATTAAATCAGAGTTTAGAAAAATAGTTCCCAGGGTTTTCAAGGCTCTAAAAAAAAGTCTTAAAATTATGGAAAACAAAATTAGCCCCACACTGTCCCATTGAGTTTCTTAGCAAAGCACAGTGAAATAAGTAACATATAAAGGAAAAGTGTGGAAATGGGTCAGTTTGAGGAGCCTGATAGGCAATTTTATCACACTTAAGTATTCAGGAACTACAAATTAATTTACTAGAAAATAAAATCTTATAATGGAAGACCAACTAAAATACTCACTTACCAGTTCTAATGAACTGGAATGGCCATGAACTAGAGTTTAGAGATTTTCTTCACACAAAAGATTTCTTTTGGAATTCTGCATCCTTACTATCTCTTACGAAATCTACATGACAGCACTCGAGTTACCTTCTCTTCCAAGAAATGTTACCTGATTCTTAGTCCCTTTCTGTCTGTCCCTCTACCACCCAGTATATGCCTTCATCATTGTATTTCTCAACCTATAATTTTTAGTTTAACTTTGTTTTTTTCCACTAGACTACAAGTACGTTGAAAGCATAGGTATGTCGCCTCCATTTTTGTGTATCCAGTGCATAAACCACAGTAGCGTCTCATTCAGGGTTTTTTGAATGAATGCCATGAGTAGCAATGTCTAGGAAAGATGAAGCATATAGGAACTACCACTGATAGTTTGCTTACCTTGAACCTAGCCCAGTGCTAGACAGTTAAGTATTTTACTCATTTATTTCTCACATCAACACAGTAAAGTGGCTATTTTATGTATGTATATGCTCAAATTTTAAGAGATTGAGTAGCATGATCTGATCTTCAACAAGAAGTTATAAGCTCTGCAATTTAAATCCAACAATTCTTGATTCCAAAGATCCCTACTTTCTTCCTGAACCTGCTGCTTCCAAAGAGCAGAGTCGAACTTAGAAAGTAGATTATTCAGAACAAAAAGTAAGGTTCTGTGGATACTGCCCAGAAATAGCTTTACATTCTTAATCTCCATGCTGCTGTTTCTTGTTTATCCTTGTGTCATCAAGATTACCTTTTTAAATACTTCCCACTTTTTGATGTAGGATAATTTCTTTGACTCAAGCTTAGATTCCCTTCTCTTTCAAAGTTCATCAGAAGTCCATTCTTCTACTAATTTCGAAAGGACTCTGGTGCAGAAGGTTGACTAATCATAACACTCATTTCATGGTACATTATCAGCACTGGCCCACACAAACCCACACTTGCTTTATTCATCATTCCATTATATTTCCATAGCCCAGGCCCTTCCCCCTCTACCACAGGCAAACATTCTAGTGGGTTTAACATGGTTTTGTTGGTATGTGTTCTTTCAAAATGCTTCTTTCTTGTACACACATATTTTTAATTTATATAAATTATGTTTTGTTGTACATCATATTCTTTTTATTTTTTTTGTGAATGCTATATTTTTTGTGAACATTATTTTATTGGTGTGTATATATTTAACACATTGCTCCATAGTGTGCATCAAATTTTCTACCAGAACCACCTGGAAATACTCCCCCTTACTTCCTTATCCTATTTGTCAAAGCACATGGAAAACAAATAAATGGGAAGGCAAATCAGTTCAAGGTCACCTAATCTTTCACCAACGGAGATTAAAGTAAGGTATATGTAATATGTTACATTAATGAAGTACTTTAAGTGTGCTTATACTACACCTGCTCAGAACATTCACATGTTCATATTTACGAATTTTGTGGGGTTATTGCTTGATATGCAACATATGGGATGAGGTAGAGAAATTAAAAAGTATCTGGGATAATAAAATGATATGAATTAAAGATGGGAATGGAGTGGCTATGAGAACTAAAATAAAAGAATAAAATTTTTTGTTGTTTTTTTTAAATCACTGATGAATAGTACCATTTACTTTGAAGACAAGGAAGTATCATCATTTATAGATTCTTCTTTACGGTATCCTTAATTTCATCCTCCTTCAAAAAGTAATTTATGAAACACTAACTATGAGACAGTCATTTTAATTTAAACAACCCAACAAATTTGAAGTTACTACCCTAATTTATTAAAAAAAGAAGCTAAGATATTGAGGAATATGCAAAAAGATGTAGAGTTAAGGCAAGGCAGGAAGGAACTGATTCAATCCTCGAGTTGGATAAGCACAGGTTTTGGTCTGAAATACTTGGCTCAAATCTCAGCCCTGCTATTTAACCATTCTCTGACATTTCGCAAGTTACCTGCACTCTCTGCCTTGGTTCCTTATTTGTACAGTGAAGTTATTGATGCCTACCTAAATAATTGCTGTGGATATTAGAGATGAAACATGGAGAGTATCCAAAACAGTGTCTGGCATGTAGCTGGTACATATGTATGTTATTTCCTCACTCTTACTAAACTCACACATTTCATGGAAAGCGGCATTAGAACCCACATTTTGGGGGCATAAATTCAGAACCTTTCCCAGGGAAATTGTTATATCTTTAATTAATCAACATATGCTATACTTCAAAAGCATCTGATGCCTAATCTATTTTGGGTCTTTACTTGCCTCTCTTTCCAATACTTATTGACCAGAGTAGTCTTCCTCTACTACCAGAGCAATCTTCCTTCTGGCCTTTTGCCTGGATCATGTTAGTAATTTTCTCAAGAAAGCACCATATTTAAAATCCTTCACAACCTGGACTCCACCTACTTTCCAAATTCATCTGTTTCTATTACCTGGTCTACAACTTGGGAAAGGTCTTGTCTTTATTCTGCCTTCATTTTTACTTATCAATTGCCTTGCCCCTACATGGCAATCTCTCTGCTTCTTCATTTCAAATTTTCATCTATCCTTCAAGGCTCCAGAAGCCTTTACTTCCCTATAACTTGATGTGTGTAGGACAGAGCTCCTCTGAACCTTTGAACTACAGACAAAGCTTTTTCCTCTTCTCATATGGCATTTATATAGAACTTCAGATTGTAGATATTTGTATTCTTAACTCATTCTCCAAGGTTAATTAAAGCCTGTTGAAAACAGGAACTGTCTTACTCATTTCTCGTCAGCTGTTCCGCCTCATATGTAAGACCTTACACACAGTTGGTGCTTAGCCAATATTAGTTGGACATAATTAAATTAAGAGCCTGAAGGTTTTCATTCCTGGGTTGTTGGAACTGTGTTTCTGAAACTACTTTAATCTTCCAGGTAACTTCTATAAAAGGAAAAGTAACTTTCAAGAAGATGATAGAGAACAACCGATGAATAAAAGAGTTAAACTTTCAGGAAGCAGTGACAGCATTCATTTGCTTCACGAGCTAAGACAGACTCAACAATGCAATTAAGAGCTATTGAAGTGTGCTGGGATCCTTGGTGAAACAACATTGCATAATATCTCGCAGTGGCTCTAAGTCACCATAGTGCAGTGGGTTAAAGCATTTTCCACTGGGAATCCAAGGCAAGTTAAAAGGGTTATTGATTTTTTCCTCTACTTATAAATGAGACTCACATATTAGGAGTGAGAACTGCAGACACAACATAATGACCTTTCTACTTGGCTTCTTTTTCCTAACATAAACAGAATCACTTTCAGTGGCTAAGAGGATATTAAGCAGTAAATCTTGTAATTATGTGTATGACTGTCTGTACCTTGAGAGCAAAAATCAGCAGCCACATTTTTAATTTTAAAAATATCAGTTCTGTTCACCTAGCATTAGAAATCTCAACATCTAATTGTGTATTTCTCTTCCTGCACTGGTGTTGAAAAGTCCTATGTTTGTTCATGCCTCAGCAGTAATACACAAGTTCAGCTTGAAATAATCAGTTTATTGAAGACATAAGACCTTGCATGACCTTGTTTTAGATGTAAGATTTAAAATAAACTTATTGATTCCCGCCATGTTATCTTTAAGAGAAAGATTCTAAAATATGAAACAGTGGCGGAGCCCTTATTAAAGTTGTCCCAAAACAAAAGCTAAGAGGTTGGTAGCTATTAAAATCAGATTTGTTTTGTACCTGTTGGATTTTGCTGTCATAATTTAATTAGGGACTTTTGGAAAACAAGTTGAGGCTTTATGGGTTTCCCATTCCCACTAGTTCCTTTCTCAGAGATTTAAAATAACTATTTTCTCTAACTTTTCACTCTTTGTTGGTGACATATTTAAGTCATTTCTGTTTTGTTTCAGGAGTTTTGTTCTCTGTTTGGGGTTTTTGTTATTATTGTTTTCTTTCCTGGGTATTCAGTGAGACCTATTATCTCCTGTAACACTAGAATGGCAACATGCTCCTGTGTGGCCAGCCAGCCACACCTCACTACAGGTAATCAGACATTTTCTTGATTTTAAAGGTACTAGGTAGATACTTACTCTATCTAAACATACTCCCCCCTCCCCAACATGCACATACACTGCCTGTTGTTATGTCTACAGTTCTCCCATCGAAAATCTATTCAGTTCAGTTTGTTCAGCAACAAATACAAGTTTCACAGATTATTAAGAGTCATTCTGTTAGACATCAGAGTGGCAAAGATAACAATATTCTGCAATTTAACCAGCACTAATTGTGTGCCGAGCACAGACTTGAGTGTTTTATATCTATATATTCTCTCATTTCATCCTTACAACATCACGATGTGTTAAGGTTTATAACCTTCATTTTCCATGGAAAGAAAGTGAGGTTCACAGAGTTAAGTACTTAGCTGAGGTCACAGAGCCAATCAGTGCCAAAATAAACAAGTTTTTCTGATTCCAAAGGTTGGGGTCTACCTGAAATTCTATGAATAAGAAAGTCCTCTAGGTGACTGAGAGGGAGAAAATGGAAGTAACTCTTAAGAGTTTGAAAAAAAGCTTTCAATTTTGGCAAGGATTCCATTTTTAAGGGAAGAAAACAGTTCAGAGAATGTTTTTAACTTTCTAAGCATATAAACCCAATGTGTCAGTTATCAGTATGTCTCTGCTACACATCTGCTCTAGTAATAGACATAGACCCTGTGTGTTAGTTTGCTAGGGCTGCCATAACCAAGTACCACAACCTGGGTTGCTTAAACAATAGAAATCTATTTTATCATAATTCTGGAGGCTAGAAGTCTGAGATGGATTCTCAGCAGAGTTGGTTTCATTCTGAGGCCCCTCTCCCTGGCTTGTAGATGGTCATTTTTTCCTTTTGCCTTCACGACTTCTTTTGTACAGGTCTGTATCCCAACCTCCTCTTCTCCTAAGAACACCAGAAATGGTGGGTTAGGGCCCACCCTAATGACCTTATTTAACCTTAAAGACCTGTTTAAAGACCCTATCTTCAAATACAATCAATTCTAAGGGACAAGGGGTTAGAATGTCAACAGATGAACCTGGGAAAGCCCAATTCCACTCACAGCACCCTGTACATATGTCTTCTTTGCAGCCTGAATGGTATTAAGCTTTTTCAGTAAAAGGTGCTGATGGCACACTGGCGGGGAGGGGTTTCTTCTCCTGGTTCTGATGGGCTCCTCTAAACAGGCTCCTGGAGCATATGCAGCACAGCTTCTGCAGTACCAGGATCCTGTAGCCTGTGTGGCTTCTACAGCACATGCTTCCAACAGCACCCACCAGGCTACAGCATGGGGCAATTCCCCATGGACAGCTTCTTCTCTGGGGGCTTGTTAGTGAAGAGTCACCAGTATGAAGCTGCTGGGAACAGCTTCTCCTACATGCTCTTGGGTGGCTGCACAGCAGAATGCTGTTAACCCCGTGCTTCTGAGGGGGAAGGTTGTTGAAAAGAAGTGACCACCAGGTGACCCTTGAGCTCGACCTGGGCAATCAGAGGCTCCTCATCCCCCTTCCTGTTGTTGCAATAGGAGTTCTACTTGCCTTTTCTACTCCCAGAGGCTGTTCCAAAGACACATAATTATGTGGTATTGAGAACATCTGCTTGATATATATGACTGAACCCAGTTAAGGCCTCTTTATAAGCTCTTAAGATTTGGCAGGCGAGTGTAGGGAGCCATTCGTCTTGCTGGCACTCACGACAAGTCTCATGTGTAAGTTCCCTTTTCTTATCAAAACTGCCACCTACCAACCTGGAGTGACCTGCCTCTTTGTTCAGTCTCTCCCTGCCCAGCAGTAGAGGGGCCAGTTTCAGATTACACCAGGGAAGCCCCCAAGAGGGTTGCAAACCAACAGCTTCCCCATAAAAGGCTTTCCCAGGCACATCCAAGGAGCAGCTTCGCAGAGAGTTCTAAGGTGAAGCATATCCCCAGGGCAGCTTCCCTCAGCACCCTACAGAATGGCTTCCTAGCCAACACTGCCAACGTGGTAATTCCCTGTGGATGGCTTCCTCTGGGATCCATCCAGAACACTCTTGGATGGTCCTGCAGCCTCAGCCAACATCTCTGCCGACCAGTAAGCCATGGCTGCACTCTCTCCCATGAAGTTTGGATCTCAGTCCTGGGGTAGGAGGGGTCTCCTAGATTTTTTCCTTCCTTAGGTATTCTTTCTTATCCTTATGGATGGTGGCTGCTTCCTATACATGCTATTCCTCTACTCTTTATAATATTTTCTCCTCAGTAGTCAATCTCCTGTTATTCCAATCCCCTGTTAATAATTGTTTATATTAATTGTCAAATCATTTTGTGCTTTCTGACTCCTGGTTATACCCAAATTGATAAAACTGGTAAATGGCAGACCCACTACTCAGATAATCCTACAAGAAAGAAAAATGCATAGATGCTCTAAAGATTGGCAAGGAATCTGTAAAACTGTCATTCTTTTCACAGGATAAGATCATCTATCTAGAACACCCCCGTATGTCCCCAAAAAACATAGAAAATGTAGAGGAAAAGGAGTAATCTATTCTAACAACAAATTTGTAAAGAATCTAAGAAGTAACCTATTATAGAACACATAAGATAAGATTTTCTATTCAAAAAAGGCCATAATAGATGAAATTAAATACATAGATTATAGACTGGGGAAAATATTTGCAATATCTATAACTGGCAATGGGTTAATAGCTGAAATATACCAAGAGCTCCTGAAAAATAAACAAAAATGATAGAAAACCCAATAGAAATTATAGACAAGGGATACAAATAGGCAATTCATAACAGGAGATGTCCAAGCATATTATAACATGCTCCAAATCACTAATAATCATAAAAATGAAAATTAAAAGAACATTAACATGCCACTTCATATCTATCAAAATGGCAACAATTAGAAACCTAATTAATACCTTGGTAATACCAAGTATCCTCAAGGATATGAGGAGATGGGAATTTTTATGCACAACAGGTGGGAATATAAAATGACAATTATTGTCAAAAGCAATCTGGATTTTTTTTATTAATTAAGTTTTTGAACTATGATACAATGATCCCATTCTTAGCTAAATATATAAGAAAAATTGTTGTACAAATCTATTAAGAGGACATATACAAATATTTTCACCTAGAAATTATTTGCAATAGGAAATTAGAGATAAACTAATTGTTTATTCCTAAGGAAATCACTAATTAAATTATGGCAGATGCATACTTGAGAACATCATGCAGCAGGTAGAAGCAACACAGCAACACAGAGAGATTTTAAAATTATAGACTTGAATGAATATAGTAAAAACTGAATGAGATTATAATACAGTACCATTTATGAAAATTCATAAACTAAGACTTTATTTTAGGATAAAAGCATTGTCAGAGTATACATGAAATTTGTGAAAATGAATGCCTTTAAAACACTGTAATCAAACAGTATGGTACTGGCATAAAGACAAATAAACCGTTGGAATTAAATAGAGAGCCCAGAAACAAACACTCGTATATGTAATCAAATGATGTTCGACAAAGATTCCAAGACCACTCAATAGGGAAAGGACAGTCAATAAATGGTATTGGGAAAATTGAATATCCACATGCAGAAGAATGAAGTAGAAACTTTATACCATATACAAAAATTAACTCAAAATGGAAGACCTAAATGTAAGACCTAAAACTATAACTCCTAAAAGAAAAAAAAAGAGAAAAACTTCATGATATTGGATTTGGCAATGGTTTCTTGGATATGACACCAAAAATATAAACAACAAAAGCAAAAATAAACAAATGAGACTATATGCAACTTAAAAATTTATACACCAGAGGACACTACCAACAGAGTAAAAAAGCAATCTATGGAATGGGAGAAATTATTTGGAAATCACATATCTGATAAGGAGTTAAAATCCATAATACATAAAGAAGTTCTACAACTCAACAATAACAAAAAAAATCAAATAACCCGGTTTAAAAATGGGAAAAGGATGTTTCTCCAAAGATGATATACAAATAGCCAACAAGCACATGGGAAGATGTTCAATATCACTAATAATTAGAGAAATGCAAATCAAAACCACAATGAGATAGCACCTCACACCTGTTAGGATGGCTACTAGATAGATGATAGATAGATGATGATGATAGATAGATAGATAGATAGATAGATAGATAGATAGATAGATAGATAGATAGATAGATGATAGATAGATGATAGATAGATGATAGAAAAAATATCAAGTGTTGGTGAAGACATGGAGAAGTTGGCATGCTTTGTACTATTGATGGGATTATAAAATAGTGCAACTGCTATAAAAAATAGTATGGAAATTTGACAAAAAGTAAAAACAAAACTACTATATGAACCAGCAATCCCACTTCTGGGTATATATTCAAAAAAATTAAATCAGGGTATCAAAGAGGTATCTGCATAACTATGTTCACAGAAGCACTATTCAAAATAACCAAGAAGAAAAAGCAATCCAAATGTCCACAATGGATGAATGGACAAATAAAATGCAGTATATACATGTGATGGGATATTATTCAGCCTTTAAAAGGACGAAAGTCCTGTCACATGCTACAACATGGATAAGCCTTGAAGATACTATGCTAAGTGAAATAAGCCAGTCACAAAACACAAAAACTGTATGATTCCACTTACATAAGGTACCTAAAGTAATCAAATTCATAGGAAAAACAAAACAAAACAAAACAGAATATAGAACAGTAGTTACCAGGAGCTGGGGAGAGGGGGATAGGGAAGTTATAATTTAATGAGTATCAGGTTTCAAATGTGCAAGATGAAAGTCCAGGAGATCTGTTACACAACCATGTGGCTATACTTAACACCACTGAACTGTACACTTAAAAAATGGTCACGATTTTGGGAGGCGCCTGGGTGGCTCAGTTGGCTGAGCAGCTGACTCTTGGTTTTGGCTCAGGTCATGATCTCAGGGTCCTGGGATGGAGCCCTGCATCCAGCAGCTGCAGTGGGCTCTGTGCTCAGTGGGGAGTCTGCTGGGGGGGAGGGGATCTCTTTCTCCCTTTGCCCCTCCCATCACACGGGCATGTGAGCAAGTGCTCTCTGCGCCTGCTCTCTCGCTCTCTCTCAAATAAATAAATAAATCTTTTTAAAAAATGGTCACAGTGGTAAATTTTATGTTCTTTGTTTTTTTACCACAATAAAAAGGGGGGGCAGAGCACAGAAACACAATGAAAAGAAAGAAATGAATAATAAAAAGCAGTTCCTCACACAAATAATGATAAATGGTTACAAGCTTAGAATGTGACTAATTTACTTTCTCTAAAAAATTTCTCCAAAAAATTGTAATGAAATAAGGTAAAATAAAATCAAAGGCTATAGGAATGAATATGATCACCTAGAGAGAGAGTTTTTTTTTTAAGATTTTATTTATTTATTTGACAGAGAGAGACACAGCGAGAGAGGGAACACAAGCAGGGCGAGTGGGAGAGGGAGAAGCAGGCTTCCCGCGGAGCAGGGAGCCCGATACGGGGCTCAATCCCAGGACCCTGGGATCATGACCTGAGCTGAAGGCAGATGCTTAACGACTGAGCCACCCAGGCACCCCTAGAGAGAGATTTTTAACTAGAGGGAAGAATGTTGATCACAATGAGAAATGGAGTAGAGAAGGAATAGCCACCAAAGGGACTGAAAAGAAATGAACAAAAAAGTAGAAGGAAAATTGTGAGTGTATGATGTGGACTTCTAAAGAACAGGGGTTAGCAAAACTATAGCCTGTGAGTCAAATCTGACCCTTTTTCCACTTCCTGCCTCCAAACTTTCACCCTGCTTGATTTTGCACAACACCTAAGCTAAGAACAGTTTTCATGCTATAAGAACAAAGTTGAACAGCTGTAACAGAGACTATATTTTAGGCAAAGCCTAAAATATTTATTATTTGGCCCTTTACAGAAAAATTTGATGATCCCACAAATAAAGAACGATTTTAAGAAAGGAACTGGTGAGCTATATCAAATGCTATTGTGAGATGGGATAAAAGGAGGACAAAAATATGACCACTGGTTGTCTGGGATTCTGTGTCTATTGAATGTGTTACATCACTAAATGCAGATGTATAAAAATCTAACCTCTTTCTCCCTAAAACTGAATTTTACCAACTCTTGAGCTACCATTCTCAAATTCATGACATAATCAGTGACATTTCCATTGTGTCTTGCACAGATTCTTTTGAGAAAATATTCAATCCATATTAGAATCCTCAGATTCTCCCCACCTAGGGGTGATTTAAGTTCCAGACAGATTACTTAACACTCTAATATTGAGGAGAGAGACTACCCGGTCCACAACAATTCTCTCTCCTTCACTGACCTCCACCAAGATACATATTCCTCACAGAACTTTGGAAAAGAATGTCCTGGACCATGAAATGATTTATCTGATACTAGTGACTACTCCATACCTCCTTAACACTATCTATTAAAATCATTTGACCAACTCATCTTCCTCTGATTTCTATTCCTACCACCAACTTTCTAATTATCATTTAGTTTGCATGTGATCTGCCTTTCAAGAGAGTATACCCGACTAGTGAACTCTGGTCTCTGTTCCGATTTTTATTATAAATTTTAAAATTAGCATTAAGTTTTACATTTTCATTTATTATAACTTTAGCCAGGTAAGCCCCAGAGGCCTCTAATTTCTACATGTATTGACTCTCATATTTCTAAGACTGAGACCCTCACTCTGAATTGCAATGGCTACATGGAGATTCTACCAGTTTAGAAACATAAAGCTATCTCATTGCTTACCTTCAAACTGTAACAAACAGCATAACACATATTTGTTCCATTGTAATATAAAGAAGTTAGAGGCAGAAGATATATCTAAGCAAAGTAAACAAGACTAATTTCCTTGTCATGTACTCTGAGCATAGGTAAAATTGCATTGCACGACACAGTAAGAGTAATGCAACTATTATGTTTTTTAAAAAAAACTTATTGGGGCGTCTGGACGGCTCAGTCAGTTAAGCGTTTGACTCTTGGTTTTGGCTCAGGTCATGATCTCAGGGTTGTGAGATCAAGCCCCACATCACTCTCTGCGCTGAGCATGGAACCTGCTTGAGATTCTCTCTCTCCTTCCCATCTGCTCCCCCCATTTGCACTCTCTTTCTCTAAACAACAACAAAAAGTTATTATATGTATTTGTATTTTATAATTGGCCATTATAGAAGAAGACATCTAGAAATCTGATGACCTAATGAGATATATTTCACTTTTTTGTCCCTCTTACTATTGAAAAATGACAAAAGCAATATATTTCCAAAAGGATAACTGTTTCACTTGAATATATTGTCCATGTTGCCTTACTGTTTAAATAATGTTAACAGGTAAACATTATCATACCCTTTACAAAAAATCAAACATTTAGTCTCCTTAATCAATTTATTTTATTAAAAAAAGAAAAATTATTTTTGTAATTCCATCCTCCATTGGCTCTTTTTCTTCCTAATTCCCATGACATCTTTAAGGGCATGTTTTCATTAATGCCTTCCACACATTAGCTTCATTTTAATTTTTGCTTTTGCTATTTCTATATTTTGAAGCTTACAAATGCAGTTTGAAATAACAAACTGCCAGAGATTGCAGGGAAAACAGATAACATACATTGAGTTGTTTTCCATCAGTCATACTGACATGATGTGCATATGCTCAGAGAGGCATAGCAGCATCCTGCTAAATAATTCTAGGAAAAAGAGGTAAAAGTTTAATAAAACTTAATGAAAATATTTTTTCACCTATTCAAAGATTGATTAGGGGCACCAGGGTGGCTCAGTTTGTTAAGGCCAACTCTTGGTTTTGGCTCAGGTCATGATCTCAGGGTCATAAGATCAAGCCCCACATCAGTCTCCATGTTTAGTGGGGAGTCTGTTTGAAGATTCTCTCCCTCTGCTCCTCTCCCCACTCACTATCTCTCTCTAGAATAAATAAATCTTTAATAAAAAAAGAAAGAAAATGACCACTTATTGCCTCCAGAGTTGTTAGTATAATACCTGAAGAAAGAAATATGAACATTTTGTTTAGTGAGTGATGATGACCAGACCAGGGTTGTGTTTTTCTTTTTCTTTTTTTTTTTTTAAAGATTTTATTTATTTATTTGAGAGAGAGAGAATGAGAAAGAGCACATGAGAGGGGGGAGGGTCAGAGGGAGAAGCAGACTCCCCGCCAAGCAGGGAGCCTGATGCGGGACTCGATCCAGGGACTCCAGGATCATGACCTGAGCCGAAGGCAGTCGCTTAACCAACTGAGCCACCCAGGCGCCTGGGTTGTGTTTTTCTTATGTGACCTATGACATAATCTGAAACAATCCAAAGATAATAAATTCACAATTGTTATACTTTCATATGAGAAAATATAATTTTTATCCTCAGGAAATTTTGGAATAAAAAAACATTTAAAATTCATAATTTAAACAAATCTATGCATTCTCTTTCTCCTCTTTGTCAATAAGTCTACATGTATCAGCAAACTTAAAGGAGTTCGTGAAATAAGAAAATGATGAAAACTACACAAAGAAAAGAACTGTCTCATGTCAAATTTTGAGGAAAAAATATTCACCTCAAAGGCCACATGTGGTAGTGGGAGACGGTACTGTTATTTTAGAATTTGCCAGATAAGCTGGGGGTATTGCATAAGGGTATTTACATCATAGGACCAATAAAACTCACATTCTCAGATTCAACCAGCAATTAGCCCTGCAAATATGAAGTGCAAGCTTAGGGTGAACAAAAATACATACACAAAAGTTATGCCACACCATGCTAAAGTAAAATTTAGTCAACAAATAATGGGTGTTAAATGGCTGGAATTTCCTCCATTTAGTTTCCAAAATAATTACTCAAATCTCAAATGACCAGTTTAAAATGAGAGAGCTAAATACTCCATCTAGATGTGTCATGACTTGCAAACCCATCATGCTGAAAATTAGATTCACTACACATTCATTTAAAAATTATTTTGAGAAGTATTATGTTTGAGGCGATATGACTTTTCCCCTTCCCATTTTCTATTGTCTTATTGAGAAAACATAAATCACAGGACAGTAGACAGGCTAAATATTTCTGGTTGATATATACACCAAAGTTAGCTACTTTATCACATACTTCTATATATTCTTTATAATTATGGACATTATTCAGCAAATAATTGCACAAAATAGCCTGTTAACATGGCCTGTTGCCTTCAGTCCTTCCTATGCCATCCTGTTTCAAAAGCTTCCCATATCAGTAAGGTACAATTCCACAGGTCTCTGCAGAATCTCTACACTCGCTCTCCATTAGTGCTAGGATTTTTATTGACAATAGAACCAAAAGGACATAACTGTCACTCCTGGAAAGAGGAGACTTTGTCCACCCTGGAAGTGAACAGAACTCTTCTCATGAACTTCATTATGAGAGGCTCTTGGATGACAACTGGTACAACATTTGCAGCCATAATTGGAGCTGGAATGCTAGTACAATCAGTATTATATGACCAGAGCCCAAGACCCAAAGCAACTTGCTTAGTTCCTATATTCTAGTGTGAATGGTGCCATACTGGCTCCTCTCACGATATTGGTGATGGGGTGGGGGGAGGCTCTTCTCATCAGAGCTGCATAGTACACAGCGGGCACTGGAAGAGGTCCCTCCACTATGGCCACGTGTGCACTCAGTGGGAAATTTCTGAACATGGGACCATCTCTGGGAGTGGGCCTGGGTCTCATCTTTATATCCTCACTAGGATCTATGTTTCTTCCACCTACCACTGTGGCTGGTGCCACTCTGTACTCTGGAAATTTATGGTGGATTAGGTCTTTTCAGTGTGTTCCTTCTAAATAACATGCAGAAAGTAATCAAGCATGCAGAAATAGTACCAATATATAGAGTTCAAAAATATGATCCCATCACTTCAGTCCTGGGAGTCTACATGGATACATTAAATATATTTATGTGAGTTTCCAGTATTCTAGCAACTGGAAGCAATAGGAAAAAGTGAAGTGACTCAGCTTTTGACTTTTCCAAATAAGGACACACATTTCCAATTTTCACGTTTGAGTAATTCTAAAATGCTATAATGAAGATGAAAACTAAGGTTAGTGCTGTGAGAGAGAATTATTTTATCTATTTTAAAATTTACTTGGTTAAGCAAAAATTAGCAAACTTGTGTTTACCTGTATATTTTTGAATGCAAAATATTAACAAGTAATGTCATAAGTGAAGTAGAGGTTTGGTAAGGGGACCAGAGAGAAGTAAAGGTTACTTGCAGTCTTTCTTTGAATACTTAGCACTTAGCACAATACTGTCATTGGTGGTGAGCCAGTATGAAGGGTCTGGCTATTTGGAAACAAACAGGTCATTCTGTTTTTATAATCATCTGCTGAACTTATCAAAAGCATTGAGCATAAAACAAAGACAACAGTGATTCATTCTCCCACCATTCTTTCTCTGTGCTATCTTTGCAACACAGGTCACTGATGTGATCATGTTTGGCTTCTCATTGTTTGACACTGTTAGGACTGTACAGAATGTTAATCATACAGAGAATTCCTGATATATAACACACACATAGATAGTGTGTGTGTGTGTACTGGTGTGTAAGTTTTACTTCTGAATCTTCTAGAACAAAATATTCTTAAAACTCTTGTCAGGACAAAATACTCAAAGCATGAAAATAATTGCATTTTTAAGTATTCAAATACTATGTTCATCATTGCTGATTTTTTGCATATTTATTGAAATGTCTAATAGAATACATGTTGTCTTACCTCTTCAAGCTTTTAAGGTTTCATCAGGAAAGCCTGTTTGTGGCTTACACTTGAGATTATGAAAGCAGTTTTTCTCCTAAGACTTGGTTTCTTGCATTCCCTCTCAGACTAAGCACTAAGAAAAGAAGGCAAAGCTAATCTTTCTTCATGAATTATATCAATCAAAAATGTAACAGGCAAATACTTCATTAGAATTTCCCCTAGCAGAATTCTCCTTCTCTCCTGCATACACTATTAGATTGTGTTTATATTTTCTAATAAAGATACCATATCCAACAAAAGAACTGAGAGTGGAGTATCGTTTAACTTTATTTATTGCATCATAATCTGTCATGATCAATTTGTGTTTACAGAAGCCACAGAGGCAAAGTAAATAGGGGTATGATGTTACCAACTCCTCTCTCCACAGTCCTTTAAATCTTTCATGGTGGCACTAAGCTGGGCAGCTCCTTGGGGTTGCACTGTTGCTTCTGAATTTCTGTTTTTGCTGGGAATAAGGAAGCAGATCAAGGGGCATCCCATGAGGCTTCCTACAATAATGGCCTCTTATTTCACAGCTCAGGAAATGAATTTGCGAGTTCTGCTTGTCACAAAATATACATTCAGTGGCTAGGGAAGTATGCTCAGAGTAGATATATGGACCATGGGATTCATCAAGAAACTGACTTGGGCCAGTGTTCCATTTACATCCTGGACTCCATAAGCCCCTACTTCATCCAGAAGACCATAATGGCATTCTGGGTCATCTGGTAACTGTGTAATCTCAGATCTTTATCCAAACTATGCTCATAGTCTAAGTGTTTCTTGTCCCCAGAATAGTTACCTTGGTAAATAAACAGCTACCTAAGAAAAATCTGAATTTCTCATTTAAATTTTTGTGTTGATATTGCAAAGATCTTTCTCAGTAGAATCTGACTTCTTTTCAGGCAATGGGTACTAAGTGTGTAAACTTATATCTGAAAACTGAGTGAGGCACTATAATTTTTCAAATTCAGAGTCTAACTTCAGACTGTTGCTCATCAGATATTGTATTTCTGTTTTTGTCATTGTTGTTGTTAATATAAGCCAGATAGTACTATATTTGGTTGATCATCTATCCTGTACTGTGGGACACCATAAGCTATTAGCTATGCCTGGAAATCATTGTGGAACAAAACATCCTGATTGTTTTCCTCTAGCATGCAGAATGCCAGCACAGAAAATTTGGGAAAATCTGGGTATTCAATATTCTCAATTCTGCTGCCTATTTTCAGTAATTATATCTAATTTGTCTCTGCAATTATGTGCTTCAAGCTGGTGTCTAGCCTCATTGATTCCTATTATTCTCACTTATTCTAGGGAACCCAGTCTCATGGCTTCTTTTTATACTCCTCACACCAACCTACAGATGATTGTATATTCCTCACTGTACATTTCTTATTGTCTAAGTAAAAGGAATGTCCTCTGGGACCTCCTGGGAAACAGCTCTCTGGTTCTCTGGTTCTCAGGTCTTATATAGTAAAACCATTCAGACATTCTCACTTTCCTGAGCTTTCTGGCCCTTTCCTTACTACTATGTCAAAGCAGTCCCAATATCTCCATTTTATTACTGTGGATCATTGTTTTTTTGTTTTTTTTTTAAAGATTTTATTTATTTATTTGACAGAGAGAGACACAGCGAGAGAGGGAACACAAGCAGGGGGAGTGGGAGAGGGAGAAGCAGGCTTCCCGCTGAGCAGGGAGCCGGATGCGGGGCTCGATCCCAGGACCCTGAGATCATGACCTGAGCCGAAGGCACATGCTTAATGACTGAGCCACCCAGGTGCCCCACTGTGGATCACTGTTATATCCAAACTATGAGGAGCCATCCCAGAGGTATATCTAAACAGGTTAGACTTACCAAAACATTAAAATGTGGTCCCCATGTCAATAGGTTTTTCCCTACCCAGGCTTATAATTTATCCCTTGAATTCTAACATACTCAAGATCCTACATACTTTCCTCTGGTTCCTGACAGCATATGTTAGCCAAATCTTGTGATTCCTTTTGTTTATGAAATATTCCCTCCCGTAGCAAGAATTTCATTTTCTTTTTTTTTTAAGATTTTATTTGTTTGTTTATTTATTTATTTCAGAGAGAGAGAGCATGAGTGGGGAGGGAGGAACAGAGGGAGAGAGAGGGGGAGAGAAAGAATCTCAAGCAGACTCTGTGCTGAGCACAGAGCCCAATACAGGGCTCATTCTCATAACCCTGAGATCATGACCTGAGCCAAAATCAAGAGTTGGACTGAGCCACCAATGCCCCAAGAATTTCATTTTCTAGCTCAGGCTGTGTTGAGTTCTTATCATAATGTGGGGTGGAGGAAAGGGGGAATGGCAAGAGCAGAAGTTGTGGACTACAAAGCATCGTGTTTTAAGTTGTTGGTCTTGGTTGAGGTTTTCACAGGTTCTCCAAACAAGAATAGTCTTTTTTCATGGTTCGTCTCCCCCTCCAATTTCCCCCCCTTCATTCTTCCCCTCCTGCTATCTTCTTCTTTTTTTTTTTTAACATATAATGTATTATTTGTTTCAGAGGTACAGGTCTGTGATTCAACAGTCTTACACAATTCACAAACAGGGTTCTAGAGGGGAGGGGGGTGGGAGGATGGGTTAGCCTGGTGATGGGTATTAAAGAGGGCAGATTCTGCATGGAGCACTGGGTGTTATATGCAAACAATGAATCATGGAACACTGCATCAAAAACTAATGATGTAATGTATGGTGATTAACATAACATAATAATAATAAAAAAAGAATAGTGTTTTTTCCTAGTATGCAGATTCGTTGCTAGCACAGAGAATTTAGGGAAATCTGGCCACATTGGCAGTCCTAATGTCTCCATCCTAAGTCTCAGGCTTATAGTTCTTTTTATGAAGATCTTGTCTCTGACATAGGGAACTGTTAAGGCTATACATTCTTTATTGGTCTGCTACACTTATAATTAGATGTTGGGCCTCCTTTCCAGAATAATATTTTTTAAAAATATAGGTGAAAATGTCCTCAGAAGCTGCCAATATAGCCCCTCTGGTTCTGACAGTATACTTTGAATTGATCATTACCTAAAAATGAACTAGCCATTTTCTTTTTTCAGTGTATCCAAAGTAGTTTACAATAGCCAGACAACTCCACAATCCTTAAAATTTTCATTATCCCTTTCCATTCAAATGCAACAGTTTTGGCATAACCCAATACCTTCTCTTCCTTCGTACCTTCATTTACCTTCTTCACAGGTGTAATGGTTAGCTTTATGTGTCAACTTGGCTGGGTCATGATGCCCAGATACGTGGTCAAACAAGAAATGAGAAAAACCACATTAAAATGGGTAAAAGGAATACTTTATTCATATCACCTATTCTTCAAGCCACCATGGCATAATGCCTAAAAGGATTCCACAGGCCCACAATTTCTCCTATAAGGGAAAAAGGGACCAAGATGAACATCCAACTTCTTTAGTCTTTAACACTGTCTTAGTGGGCCCACTCCTGTCTCCACTCATGAAGAACAATGGAGGAATTATGGCTAAACCACCTGGGGACAGCTAGGAACAAATAAAAGGAACAGGACTTCTAGATGCCAACAAGTGCATATCCTGGCATTAGCCCCTTGACCTCTACCAGTGGCTTTACAAGCCCCGTGTAACTGCTGTCCCACCAAGTCTTTACCAGCTTTTCCCAACTATGGAGCTTCCCCTGGCTCTGCAGATGCCATAAAATCAAGAGCTCCACCAGTCACCCTGCCCAATGACACAGGCTGTCAGAAGTCTCTGTCCCACTGGGCAGTCCTGCCAGCATCCCTGCAACTAAGAAGCCTGCTCAACTAGCCCTGCCCAATCACAAAGCCTCACAAAGCCCTGTTAGGGACCTCAGGACCACATAGCCCTGCTTACTGGCTCTGCCAACCATGCAGTTCCAAAAGATCATGGCCCAACTACAAAAGCTTTACCTGACCCAGGAGCCCTGCCTATCAGCTCTACCAAGGAGCCTCATCAGTAGCCTTGCCCCGCTTTGGAACCCCACCAGTATGACTGTGGAGCCTGGCTACTGGTCCTGCCCAACTAACAAAAGCCCATCAATATCCTTACTACACTGTGAATCCCTGCCAGTGGCCTTGCCTAACTGCAAAGCCTCTCTAGCCAGCCCCTCCTGACTGTGGGGCCCCAACAGCAGACCTGCCCAACCGTGGAACACTGATGGTTGGTCCCATCTGACCATGGACACTGGCAACAGATCCTGCACAACCTTGGAATCTGGCAGCAGGCCCCATTTATCTGCCTGTGCCCCCAGTAAGAGATTCCAGGTGACTACAGACACCACAACTGGCTCATCTAGAATCCTATGCCAGGTGACTGGTGAATGCCTTTCTCTGCTAAAGCCAGCCTGTAAAGACCAGAAAAAGTGACCATATCTTCAAATGTACAGATACCAATACAAGGATCATGAAGAATCAGGGAAACATGACACCACCAAATGTAACTAATAAAGCTTCAGTAATTAACCTTAAATATATGGAGATACATAAACTACTTGACATCAAAAAGAAGCTCCGTGAACTATAAGAGAATACAGATAGACAGCTAAGTGAAATCAGGAAAACAATACCTGAACAAAATGAGGAGTTCAACAAATAAATAGAAGCATAAAAACAAACAAAGAGCTATCCTAGAACTGAAGAAATCAGTGATTGAACTGAGAAATTCATTACAGAGCTTCAACATTGAATTCAATCACATAGGAGAAAGAATTAGTGAACTCAAAAATAAGTCATTTGCAATTATCCAGTTAGAGGAGCAAGAAGAAAGAAGGATGAAAAAGAATGACAATAGCCTACAAAATTTATAGGATATCATCAAAAGAAACATTATATACATTATGGGAGTCCTAGAAGAATGAAGAGGTAGAAGAGGACAGAAAGACTTTTCAAGGAAATAATGGCTAAAAACTCCCCAAATCTGTAGAGGGAAATGGACAACTAGATTCACAAAGCCCAAAAGTTTTCAAATAGGTTGAATATGAAGAGGTCTTTGCCAAAACACATTATAATCAAATTATCAAAAATCAAAGATAAAGAGAAAATTCTGAAAACAGCAAGAGAAAAGTGACTCATTATATTCGAGAGAATCCCCATGAGACTATTAGCAGATTTCTTAGGAGAAATTTTGCAGACAAGGAAAGAGTAGGATGATATGTTTAAAGAACTGGAGGAAAAAAAAGTACCAACCAAGAATACTATACATGGCAAAATTGTCCTTCAGAAATGAAGGAGAGATAAAGATCTTCCCAGATAAACAAAAACTGAGGGAATTTTCCACCACTAGACCTACTTTCCAAGAAGCAGCATTGCCAGCCCCCATAATCATATGAGCCAATTCCCCAAAATAAATCTCTGTGTGCATATATACATCCTATTTGTTGTTTCTCTGGAATTCCTAACACAGCTGAGACTACTTTTATGGTACTACAGGACAGAAGATATCTCCATCCTCTTAAGACCAGGAACAGGATTATTATTACGTTTTTAACAGCAAATGATCCTACTCCAAAATCCGATCCAGAGTGTGTGCTTTTAAAGGCCACTCCCAGAACCAATTGTCTTAGCAGGGGTTATCCACAAATCACAGTCTGGGACAGAGTTGTGTGTGCAAATAATTTATTTGTGAAGTAAGTCCAGGAGGTAGGAGTTAAGTACAGGGGTTGTGAAAGAGGAGAGTAGGTGAAGTTGAACAATGGCTTTGGCTACCCCTTCAAGCAACTTATTGTTGTTTCTTGCCAGACCATCTGACAAGTCTTATGAAATGAGTCATTTAGGCACTGACTCTCAATCACTGTTGGCTAAAGAGTGGTCCTATGGGCTTGGAGTACCCACACATCTGTGTTCCACACATGTCAGTGCTGGAAGGGTTCTCTGTAGCGTCAGTAAGCTTTGGCACAGGAAGGCAGAATTAAGCACATAGCTGAAATAAAATGCTCCCATGTTGCATCTGCATGAGGTTGGTGGAAACCTGCACATAACGGATTGCCAGGGCAGTGGCTGGACTCAAATGAGGAGCTGAGATGTTTTAAAGTACTATACAAAAGACATCTGTAACCTTCCAGAGACCTAAAAGAGAATCAACTAAAAATGTTTTAAAATGGGAACATGGACTAAGAGGTAGGATAGGAATAAGGAGGAAGGATTTCTTCTGAGACCCCAAAGAATCCTTTACATACCTCTCTGAGAAAAATACATTTATTCCACTTTATTGTAATTATTGTCTTGTCTATATCTCTCACTAGATTATGAATGTTGATCTCCTTTGGGATAGAGATGTATGATCTTAATGTGTGTAGCACAAAGCAAAATGTTAACATTGAAAGCTGGATACTTTATTATTTTGATGGGTGAGCAGTATTCTTTTGTGTGTGTGTGTATATATATATCACATCTTTATCCATTCATCAGTCACTGGACACTTGGGCTGTTTCCACAACTTGGCTATTGTAGATAATTCTGCTATAAACATAAGGGTGCATGCATTCCTTTGAATTAGTATTTTTGTATTCTTTGGGTAAATACCCAGTAGTGCAATTGCTGGATTGTACAGTAGTTCTATTTTTTTTAATTTTATTTTATTATGTTAATCACCATACAATGCATCATTAGTTTTTGATGTAGTGTTCCATGATTCATTGTTTGTGTATAACACACAGTGCTCCATTCAATACATGCCCTCTTTAATACCCATCACCAGGCTAACCCATCCCCCCACCCCCTTCCCCTCTAAAACCCTCAGTTTGTTTCTCAGAGTCCATAGTCTCTCATGGTACATCTCCCCCTCCGATTTCCCCCCCTTCATGTTTCCCTTCCTACTATCTTTTTTTTTTTTTTAACATATAATGTATTATTTGTTTCAGAGGTACAGGTCTGTGATTTATCAGTCTTACACAATTCACAGTGCTCACCATGGCACATACCCTCCCCGATGTCTATCACCCAGCCATCCCATTCCTCCCACGCCCCACCACTCCAGCAACCCTCAGTCTGTTTCCTGAGATTAAAAATTCCTCATATCAGTGAGATCATATGATACATGTCTTTCTCTGATTGACTTATTTCGCTCAGCATAACACCCTCCAGTTCCCTCCACATCGTTGCAAATGGCAAGATTTCATTCCTTTTGATGGCTGCATAATATTCCATTGTATATATATACCACATCTTCTTTATCCATTCATCTGTTGATGGACATCTTGGCTCTTTCCATAGTTTGGCTATTGTGGACATTGCTGCTATAAACATGGGGGTGCACGTATCCCTTCGGATCCTTACATTTGTATCTTTGGGGTAAATACCCAGTAGTGCAATTGCTGGGTTGTACGGTAGCTCTATTTTCAACTTTTTGAGGAACCTCCATACTGTTTTCCAGAGTGGCTGCACCAACTTGCATTCCCACCAACAGTGCAAGAGGGTTCCCCTTTCTCTACATCCTTGTCAACACCTGTTGCTTCTTGTGTTGTTGATTTTAGCCATTTGGACAGGTGTGAGGTGATATGTCATTGTAGTTTTGATTTGTATTTCCCTGATGTTCAGTGGAGCTAGAGAGTATTATGCTAAGTGAAATAAGTCCATCAGAGAAAGACAAATACCATATAATTTCACTCACATATGGAATTTAAGAAACAAACAAGCAAAGAAGGGGAAAAAAGAGAAAGAGGGGCAAACCAAGAAACAGGCTCTTAACTATAGATAACAAACTGATGGGTACCAGAGGGGAGGTAGGTGGGGAGAGGGCTAAATAGGTGATGGGGATTAGGAGGGCACTTGTGTTGAGCACCAGGTGTTACATGGAAGTGTAGAATCACTATATTGTATGCCTGAAACTAATATTACACTGTATGTTAACTAACTGGAATTTAAAGAAAACTTCAAAATAAATTTAAAAATTTTTAAGTCAGATACTTTATAAATGTCAGTTTCTAATTGTAATGCCTAGTTTATAATCATCATGATACTAAGCTATGTTACTTTTCAGGATAATTAGAGTTTAAATTCTTTTCTTTCTTATTTTTGTGTAGATGGGTGCTTAATTCTGAAACTACATAATTACAGTTTCCTTAATACTTATGTAAACTTACTTTAATTAATATTTTTACTCCACTTATTTAAAATTCATGTTCGTAGAAGTCTTCTCTGTAACTGCTATTACATTGACTCATTTTTTTCAATTTTTTTAATATTGACTCATAATTCCCTTCTCTGACAATCCTCACCATGTTTAGTAGCAACATAGTAGAACTTTGATCTTATCCCCATAATATCTAAAAGGCTTTTACTTTAGAATCTTATTTTATAAATATTTTCAATACTCAAAGAATAGCACTGAAATCTCAACAAAGATTCCACTATCCCAGTGGGAATAAATCTCTACAAGCTAGAGCTATCTGAATCAAAGTAATTTTCTATATATGTCCCCTCATAAGTAAATACATTATTTTTACACTGCTCTACCAATATTAGAGAAAATACTTGAGCTCTGCTGCCTTAACATTACTCTAGGCATGAAACAAGAGAAAATGTAATCATAATATCAGCAGCTCTGTTTAAATCTCCTTCAAAGAAGTTTGGATCAGGTCTCACACTGTGTCTGAAAGTAGATATTTATAAATTGCTTTGAATTATATGACACCTTTCTTCTCCCAAGGAGCTTATTCTGATAGTATTTATTCTGTGGCATTTCAAATAATTGATTTGTTTCGGTGTGCATGTCCAGAGGCCCCAAGGACATGGCCGTGTTTTTCACAGACCTAATAAGTAAAATTAACTTGGGGCAAAAACCAATGAAGGTACGCTAATGCAATCTAGTGAGAGGAACAAAGACTCAGTATGTTGTATGTCATTCATCTTAGGGACTATTTTTCTGTGTGCTGCAAAAATATTGACAATATATAAGTTATTGAATTTTCTATTTCTATTCCTGGCCCATGCTGACTCAGTAACTGACCATGGGCAAAAAGTCACTAAACTTTTTGCAGTTGCAATATATTTATTTAGTAGAAATTATGTTATTGGCCAGTTGTGTTTTAACAGCATTACCTGCCAGCCATTACAGTGATGGATGAGATCATATTGTATATAACTTTAAATTCCTTAGATGGTGAGAAGTAGCAAATCATAGCTCATATCTCTTAGAGGACAAAAGAGACCTCCTGCTGCTATTCCACCTTCATGTTACTTGACCCATGAAAATTCCTTGGATTCTCTAATAAACCTTTGCCTCAAGAGAACTTTATAATATTGCCCAAGTTGAGGCACCAATGATCAAAGATCTTATCTAATCTAATAGAAATTGGAACAGAAAATGGTGCTAAAACTTCCAGTTTTTAGTAAATACACGCCATAAGACATTAACACTGTTCCTTAAATTTATAATATAACTATTTTCTATTCTCTTCCCTGATATAACTCTAATGTATAGTTATACTGGTTAAATTAGACTTGTATCTAATTTAACCTAAAAAAAAAAAGCAAGCACTTTTCAGAAATCACCATTTATGCTGTTTCAGTCTAAAGTACTAAGAAAACAGTACTTGTTTTCTTTCATTTTAAACAGATGTCAAAAGTTCATACATTTCCTAGAAGTACATTTCTTAGCATTACTGTATGTCCAAGCTACCAATGTCAGAATTAGAGAACAAGAGTAAAGGAGTATAATGTGCATGTGCTCACTTATTTTGTATAAGTTAATGGTGACTCAATCCCACTTGAAATGAAATGCAGCTAATATACTAATATAAAATGCTATCTACTATTCTCGGTAAAACCTTAACATGAACAAAAAAAACAACAGAATTTAATAAAATCTTTTTTTTTTTAACATAGTCCATTTTCTTTTTTTCCCCTATTAACAGTTCCATGGGATTTTGCCCAAGAGCTAGGTTTTGATCTCACATTTCTAACAAATTCTGCCAGTGGAGGCAATAGATTTAATGTTGCCTGCCAGTTCAATTCAATCCTTCCTTCTACTCATATACATATGTCAGAGTAAGTTCTGTCTATCTCACAGCTTCATGGGCCTGAACCAGCTTCCACAACTAAGGAAATACCTCCTACACTAAGGCTCCTTTCAAATACATAGATTTGAAAGGAACTGTATATTGGATTCACTTCTGAAAAGTTCACCATGTCCAGTTACAAAGATAAAGATTATACAAGATTCTTCAAATTGTTCTATGTTAACTGTTTTATTTTCTTTAACAACCTTAATATTAGTATTCTACCTTAATATATATGTTAATGATTATGGATTTTAAGGGGAAAGAGTTATTCTACTTGTGTTTTTCTCCAGTAATATTCAACTGCACAGGTGAAGATACTAAGTATGTGGTGAGTTGAATTTAAGCTGTGCTACTGTCTCCTAAAATAGGTAAAATAGAAAGAAAGACAGAAAAAAAAGACTTCAAATGAGTTGAAGGTATACACAATAGTATTAAAAATGACTGGTCCTCGACACTTTCTGAATCTGAACCCACCTGAAACAGATGTCTCATTATGTCTAGGGTAGGAATACCATTTAAAAACTGATCTGGCTTTGTTTGTTTGTTTGTTTGTTTAATTAACATATAATGTATTATTTGTTTCAGGGGTACAGGTCTGTGATTCATCAGTCTTATATAATACCCAGTGCTCATTACAACACATATCCTCCCCCATGTCCATGACCCAGTTACCTCATCCCTCCATCCCTCTCCCCTGTTTTTACTTCTGCCTCCATCTTTACTCCACTGTTACAGAACAATGACCTCTGAGACAAGGGGGAAAAAAAAAGGTAAGCCCTAAAATTGTCCCATTCTGCTGTTTAGGGAAGTTTCCAGAACACAGCACAGGGAAAGAGGACAGCTACACAAGAGAGGACACCAGATGGGCGCCTGGGTGGCTCAGTTGGTTAAGCGACTGCCTTCGGCTCAGGTCATGATCCTGGAGTCCCTGGATCGAGTCCCACATCGGGCTCCCTGCTCGGCAGGGAGTCTGCTTCTCCCTCTGACCCTCCCCCCTCTCATGTGCTCTCTCTCTCTCAAATAAATAAATGAAATCTTAAAAAAAAAAAAAAAGAGAGGACACCAGAAGTCTGCAGAGGGCTCCCTTTGAGCCTGCATCATGAGCATGAGCATGCAGAGTGGAAAGCTTCCTAACACATGGGGCATTGGGTAGAGTCCTTAGAAGGATATTGCTTTAAGCCACACCTAGAAAGGATCAACTTGTTCTGAAGCAACTTATGCTTCAGAATAAAGTCCAGAAATATTAAAAGGATTGCAAATACTGTAGCACACCACATACAAAACTCACAATGTGATATCCAATTAAAAAAAAAAATACCAGGGGGCGCCTGGGTGGCTCAGTCGTTAAGCGTCTGCCTTCGGCTCGGGTCATGATCCCAGGGTCCTGGGATCGAGCCCCGCATTGGGCTCCCTGCTCCGCGGGAAGCCTGCTTCTCCTTCCCCCACTCCCCCTTCTTGTGTTCCCTCTTTCACTGTGTCTCTCTCTGTCAAATAAATAAATTAAAAAAAAAAATACCAGGTATACAAAGAAGCACAGGAAGAATCAATCAGTACAAACAGATGCAGAAATGACACACATTAAAGAGTAGATGTTAGAACAGCCACTATAAATATGCTTTATATATCCAGGAAAGGATAAGAGTGGGCATAATAAGGGGAGACATGGAAAATTAAAAAAAAAATTAAAAGCTAATAAAATATCTAAAGATGAAAAATACAACAAAATACATACTTTTTTGAACACTTAACAAAATATTTTGGGCCATAAAACAAGTTTCAATGAATATAAAAGTTTTCAAAACATAAAAATTATGATGTCTGATGACAATTAGAAATCAGTAACATAAAAATATATGGAAAACAAAAAAATTTTTAAACAAAAAAACACACTTGTAAATAATCGATGGGTCAAAGAAGAAATCAAAAAGGAAATTAGAATATATATGAACTAAATAAAAATGAAAACACAATATGTCAAAAGTTGTGAAAAGCAAGTTAAACATTCATAGAGGGACAATTAAAGCTTAATGCTTATGTAAGAAAAACAGAAGTGTCTGAAATCAATATACTAAGCTTCCACAATAAGAAACTAGAGAAAGAAAAGCAAATAATATTCAAAGTGAGAAGAAAGTAAATAAAGAGCATAAATCAGTAAAAGAATAAAGTTATATATATGTATGTGTATATAGAGAGAGACAGAGAGAAAGGGAAAGAGAATGAGACACAGAGAAAAAGAGAAACGAAGAAAATCAATGAAAGAAAAACCAGGTTATTTGAGAAGATAAATAAAATTGATAAACTTTTGGCCAGAAAAAGGAAAGAAGATACATATTACCAATATCATAAATAGGAAAAGGGGACTCACTACAGATGCTCTAGACATTAAAAGAATAATAAAGGAATATTATGAAAAATTACAATTATTTCAATAATTTAGATGAAATGAATAAAATTCTTTTAAAGAAAAAAACTACCAAAGCTCATTCAAGAAGAAACAAACAAACAGAATAGCCCTATATCTATTTTATTTTGGGTTTTTTATTTTTTATTTTTTTAGAGAGAGAGCATGTATGCACGCACAAGTGGAGGGGGGGGAGGGGTACAGAGGGAGACAGAGAATCCCAAGCAGGCTCCAAGCCCAGCACAGAGCCCAAGGTGGGGCTCAATTCACGATCCTGAGATCATGACCCGAGCTGAATCAAAAGTCAGATTCTTAACAGACTGAACCACCCAGGTGCCTCATATCTATTTTAAAAACTGAATTTGTACTTAACGATTTTCCCAACAAGTAAACTCCAGGCAAAGTAAGACTTCACTGGTGAATTCTACCAAACAATTAAGGAAAAATAACACCAACTGATATTTCAGCTCATTCCGAGGCCAGTGTTGTTCTGATAACAAGATTTCAAAAAACTCAAAACTACATATTAATGGCCCTCATGAACACAGATGAAAAATTATTAATCTCATTTTATAAAATGAGACTCAAATATATATATAAAAGGATCACACATCATGGTTACGTGGGATTTGTCTCAGAAATGAAAGTTTTATTTAACATTTGAAAATCAAACAATATAACTCACTATAAGACAGAATCAAATAGAAGTATCATATGGTATTATCAACAGAGCAAAAAAAAGCATTTGACAAAATCCAATATCCATTTATGATTGTAAAACTTAGTAAACTAGGAATAGAAGTTGTGATAGATTGAATAATTGTTTCCTAATCACTAGAACCTGTCAGTGTTATTATATATGGCAAGAGGACTTTGCAAGTACGATGAGGTCAATGATCTTGAAATGAGATTATCTTGAATTACCTGCATGAGCCCTAAATGAAATCACGAATGCCAAAATAAGAGGGAAACAATTTGGAGATTCTAGTACAGAAGAAAGAAGGTTTTGTGATGACCTCAGAATCTAAAGATTCTATGTCATGGGTTTTAGAAATGGAGGAAACAGCCATGAGCCAAAGAATGCAAGGAATGGAACTCTAGAAGATGGAAAAGGCAAGAAAATGGGTTCTCCCCTAAAGCCTCTGGACACTGATGATACCTTGGTTTTGATCCAGTGTAACTGATTTCAGACTTCTGGCCTTCATAACTGTTAGAAAATAAATTTGTGTTGCATAGGCCACCAAGTTTGTAATAATATGTTATAGGAAACTTAAGAAACTAATACAGAAAGTAACTTACTCAACTAAATAAAAAACATCTAAGAAAAGCCAGCAACTGGGGTGCCAGGGTGGCTCAGTTGGTTAAGTGTCTGACTTGGGCTCCGGTCATGATCCCAGGGTCCTGGGATGGAGGCCCGCGTTGGGTTCCCTGCTCAGTGGGGAGCCTGCTTCTCCCTCTCCCTCTGCCCCCCAGCTGGTGCTCTCTCTCTCTCTATCTCAAATAAATAAAATCTTAAAAGAAAAAAGAAAATCAACAATTAACATCATACCTAATGATGAAAGACTAAATACTTTTCCCTTAAGACTGGAAACAAAACAAGGTTGTTCACTCTTACCACTTCAATGCAACATTATACTATACACACTAAATACAGACTTCAGTAAAGGAAGAAAAAAAGTAAAAACTATGATAGAAAAAGAACTAACACTATTTACAGAAATCAAGTAGGTTTAGATAGAAAATCTTAAAGAAGTTTTTAAAAAGCTACTATAATTAATATGTAAGTGTAGCAAAATCACAACTCAACCTCAATATTTAAAAATTAAAATATATAACAAAAAAATCCCAGGAAGTGAAATGGAAAAAAAATACCACTTACAAGAGCATCAAAAATATTAAATTCTTTGAAATAAATTTGACAAAGATGTAGACTATTTGTACACTAAAATCTATAGAATATTTACAGAATTAAAGATGACTTACAAAAGTGGATAGAGTATGCTCAGAAAACAGAAGATTAAATGTAAAATGCAAACTCTTCCCAGACAGACCTGTTTAAAAAAAAAAAAAATTCTAGTTGGAGGGCAGCACAAAAACAGACTGAAAGCTAGAATTGACACATGGGCTATAGTTCCCAAACTCTTACTATAGATTCAATGAATCCCAATGAAAATCCCAGCATGCTTTATTATGGAAACTGATATAGAAATACAAAAGTCCTAACATAGCTAAAGTTTGAAAAAGAAGAACAAAGTTGAAAGACTTATACTACCTGATTTGAAGACTTATTTTCAATCTCTGATAATCAAGTTAGTATGTGATTAGTGTAAAGCTAGATATATAGATCTTTGGAACTATAAAGGAAGTCCTCAAAAAGACCTATGAATACATGGTCAATTGAGTTCAACAAAGATGCCAAGGCAATTCCACAGAGATAGGATAATCTTTTAACAAATAGCGCTCAAACAATTTGGATATCCATTTGGAGTAAGAAAAAAAAAAAAAAGCAGGAGTCCTTAGCTTGGGAAAAAAATTTAAGAGTAAATCTTGGGTTAGGCAAAGATTCCTAAATAAAACACAAAAACCATGAACTATAAAAAAAATCAATAAAATACTAAATTTCATCAAAATGTACAATCTATGTTCTTTGTAAGACACTGTTAAGGAAATGGAAGGACAAGACACAGCCAGAGAAAATACATTTGCAAAGCATATATCTGGGAAAGAACTTTCATCTAGAACAAGAATCAGCAAAACAAGGCCCATTGGCTAAGTCTGACCTGCCATTTGCTTTTGTAAATAAAGTTTTATTGAGACATAGCCATATTCATCCATTTAGGTCTTATATGTTGTTTTCATGATACAAGACCAGAGTTGAAATTGTTGCAACAGAAATCACATGGCCCATAAAGCCTAAAATATTTACTCTCTGGATCTTTAAAGAAAATGTTTGGCAATCCCTGATCTAGAATATATATATAAAAAAAGTTTGTCTTGCTATGCTACACAAAAATTAGAAAACATGTGACCAGGCACTTCACAAATGAAGATATATGAATGGCAAATAAACATGAAAACCTGCTCGACATCACTAGTGATTAGAGAAATGCAAATTAAAACCATGATGAGATACTGTTATATAACCACTAGAATGGCTAAAATTAAAGATCGTTCATACCAACTAAGCAAGTGGGGAGGGAGCAAAAAGAATCCTCAAGCATTGCTGGTGGGCATGTAGGATGATACTATCACCTCTGATAATTTGATTATTTCTTAAAAAGCTAAACATACACATGTTATACAACTCAGTCATTCTTCTCCTAAAGAAACAAAATATGTCCATCCAAAGACATGTCTTTGAATAAACATAACAATTTAATGTTACAGCCCCAAACTAGAAATGACACAAATGTCTATCAGCAGCCGGATGGATAAACACATTGTGGTACAAGCATTCAATGGAATACTACTCAGCAATAAAAAGTACATGCAACTCAATTATGAGACAAAAATCCAATTTTCAAAAATGGAAAAATGGATGAATTTCATATCTATGCTGAGTGAAGCTAGATAATAAAAAGTACATATTATATTGTATAGTATTTTTATATAAAATTCTGGAAATGGAAAATAATCTAAAATGATGGAAAACAGATTAGTGGGTACATGGGATGCAAAGAGGGGAAATCAAGGAAAGATTACAAAGGGGCATGAAGAACTTTTGAGTGATAGAAATGTTTGTTATCATGCCTGTTGTAATGGTCTCATGGTTATATACATTTTGAAACTCATCAAATTTTACACTTAAAAATGCCACTTTGCTGTACATCAATTTCAGCTCAATAAAGCCATACAAAAATGGAAACTTTTCTGAACTAGTATTTCCATAGCCACACTTTCTCCATAGATATTATTTTTGGAGTGTTACTTGTAAGGGAAAAATAATTATAGTGACGTTCGGCCTGGCTACTCAAATTGTTGTCTAAGAAGCAGCAGCTTTGGCATTGACTGAGAGCTTGTCAGAAACACTGAATTCTTTCACTAGCCCAGCAACCACCCTAGAGCTTTTGATCAGAATATGCATTTTGAAAAAGTCTCCATGTGACTTACATGCACTGTAAAGTTGAAGAAACACTGTACAAGAGAAAGCAGCTTTGGTTCTCTTGAAAAGTAAAAATCAATACAAATACCCCTCATCGCAGATGTTATTTAAAAGATTCCTTTATCATGCTGTGGGTATTACTAGATAATTCTAAAATACCCTTTGATTCTGATCCCACAGTCCCAAGTCATTGCCTATTTTCTACTGGGGCTGCCACCACTTTTCACACGTGTATTTTCTTCTAGTACTCCCCTCCTTTGTATTTTCCCCATATGTAAGCATAAATCTTCATTTTTTTTTTTAAGTTGGCTCCATGCCCAGTGTGGAGCCCAGCTCAGGGCTTGAACTCACGACCCTGAGATCAAGACCTGGGCTGAGATCAAGAGTCGGATGCTTAACCAACTGAGTCACCCAGGTGCCTCATAAATATTCATATTTTTATAGGGAATGTAAAGTGTTTGTAATGTCTTTAAAATTATATTGGGCTCCCTTGCCTCCATTTCTATTCAGGATTTTTGTGCATTGTGGTAAAGTGGGACAAAGGGTGGTTTCAGAGAGTTAGTCTCCTGACTTGAATTAAAATCTCTGAAATGAACTCCAGAAATTGACAGAAATAAACGAAGAGAAAAAACCTAACCATGTTAACAACTGTCCATTTAATTCTTTAAAAAAAAAAACTTATAGTAAAATAAGTACAACTCAAAGAGATGAGATAGAAATAAAGATTTGAAAAGAAACTCAAAATATAAAGTAAGTGTACTGAGAAAAGAACACACACTAAGGAAAATAGTACCTTACTTTATACAACTTTTTACAGATTTTAGTGTGCTTTCACATTCATTATTTCATTTAATCTTTTCTATAAATCTATGATATAAGAAGTCAAGTGTTATTATCACCATTTTCCAAACAGTTATATTATTTATCCAGCCTCACTCAGCTGGGGATTCAAATCCTGTTGTTTCAACTTCCAGCTTACCAGCCCATATTGCATGTATAAAACGTCCTTGCAAGACACACTAAAGATCTCCTTCAAGTTTCACATATAAGCTGTTCAGTTAAAGTCTAAAACAAACACTCTGGGGCATTTGCTTTCATGATGAGCCAAAATCTGAAAGAGTTTGATATTAAAATCAAAATTGCCTTTGAGTTACAAAAGCACATAAACACATCTTTATCTCCAAAACTCTGGACTGTCTTTTCACCTAAAATGAAATAGCAGGCAGTTTTGTTTAAAAAAAAAAAAAAAAATTCTGGTTAAGAATTTTTTTTTTTAAAATCTGGAGAGGTTTTTTTTTTTTTCCCCATCAAGTAGTTAATCCTAGTGAGTTCCAGATGTCATATTTTAAAAGGCACTGTTCTCAGACTTCTTTCTACTAACCAAAGAAACCCCCCTTCTTTAGGTAAATTTATTGTATTTCTACTACCTTTTATTCTGGAGTCAACCATCTACTGTATTCTTTTTTCCTTTTCTTTTCTTAAATGATGGTTCTCCTTGATTTCTTATTAAAGGGCTTGACAGAAATAGATAAAAATGACACCTAGAAAAGAATACTTCTGCTCCTGGGAGTCATCAGATTTCAAACTTAAACTTGGAAAAGTATCTGAAGCAAGCCAAAATGAGCACAGAGCAAGCACAAAGACAAATGTTCCTTTTTCTCCTTTTTTAGTTTGAGGGGAAGAGATTATTTTGTTTTGTTTTGTTTTACATTTGGTCAGCTAGCACACTGCACAGTTAATTTGAGATTTTTTTTTCCCCTTTCCCATTTCAGTTACTTTAGATGTGTCCTACATTAGCTTTTCTTTAAGTCTTGAAGGGAGTTGGCCTCCATTCCCCAACTGGAACAATAGTTTCTCTCGGCTGACAGTGCCAGCTACATATATTATTTGTCCTGTTCCCAGCAGGAACATTCCAGTGACTGCTTAGAAAAATTAGTCACATGGATTTTTAGATTGGAGATAGGGTGGCTAGCTTCAGTTGTCATGTTTGTGAGAAAATTGAACTGTTTCTTTCACGTCTCCCATTTACCTATTTTAGACTTTTATAGATGCTACACCTTTTCTTCATGACAGCCAAAAATGAGCCCATCTTTGGAATCCTCCAAGAACTGGGGGCACATTTAGCCTGTTAATGCTTCTTTCTTGGCCCAATTCCATTTGGGCTAATTACATTCTGTTCAAAGAAAAAAAAAACTCTTTGCATTTTCATTTGGAGATGAAAAAGATTGTTTTTCAACCTCCTCTTCTAAGCTCTAAAACTCTACCCTCAAAAGCCCAGCATGGATCCATCCAAAGTTGCCTAAGGACAATTCCCAGAGTGTGGGAGAATCCAAAAAAACACAGCCATTCCCAGAGGATAAAGTGGCCATCCTTGCACCCAGTCTTCAAAGAAAAATATATGATTATCTGGCTGCAGAAGGTTGCCCTTTGCTTTAAAAGACATACTTCTTTATCAAGGGATAGTGATGACATACTTGAGGATCCACACCAACTACTATCCAAGAGAGACAGGAATTCCCTGGAAACACATTGTCTGTTTTTTTTGAAAGGAAAAGCACAGCAAAGTAATCCAAAAAGCCAAAGTCCTACAGTTTCTAACCACTTCTTTGATGCTACATGTTGCACGGTCCAAATATGTCTAGCATGCTATAGACATTCATTGAAATATAATATACCTCTTACCATGATGTCTCTTTTTTGCTACAATCTTTATAACAAGGGCTCTTCACTTTTATTTCAACTGAATGAAACAATGTCACATTTGCCCTTGTTATTTTAGCTTTATTTCAGAAATTTCTAAAACACTTGTCTCTGCAAGATTTCCTTGATGTTAAAGCACAGGAAATTGCTCTAGGCTCTGCTGACTCGACATTTACACATTTTTCTTCTGATGAAATATTTGTTTGCTTTAAAACCAAATGACGTAATGCAACTAAAACAATATAGAATTATACTAATTATGGTCTAAGTTGACAGATTTAGATGGAATCATACTTTATGTCTGTTCTTGTAGTATATATAGTCATTAGCTATCAAGTATTCACATGTAGTTTGGGAATTTTCACACCAATAGTCAAAACTCCAAACCAACAACTTAAAAAAAAAAAAAAAAAGGAAACTTCAAAAGACTTACAGGTTTAGTTTATACAGTACCACCAAGAAGGGATCATGAACAAATTCATTTTGCTAGTCTTTGTGACTAGAAAGTTCCCACGATTAGGCACTGGGGAAGGGGAAGAGGGTACATCTTTTTTTTTTTTTTTTTTAATTTCATTAAGTTTTTTTTTTTACTTTAATTCCAGCAGAGTTAACATACAGTGGTATATTAGTTTCAGGTGTACAATATAGTGATTCAACAATTCTATATATTACCCAGTGCTCATCATGGCAGAGGTACATCTTAATTTTAAGATTCATGGGTGGGCTAAAAATAGGTTCATGGGAGGTTTACTGTTGGTGTCACTACTTTTACATTTTCTATTACAAGTTTTGTATAAATGTAAAACCATGTTTGTTTTTGTCTCATAAGTAGCCTTAGTAGATAGAAATGAATCACAATAGATTTTCTTTCCCAGGTTATCAATGATGACAAGGCATTAGGGAATATAGTTTTAGGTGACAAGAAAGAGGGGAGACACTGAGAAACCTCCCAATTTTCAGTTAACAATAAGCTTTCTTATAAAAAAAAATCACAAGTTGCAAAAAAAAAAATCTTAGTAAGCTCAATGAGAGGGTAGAAAAGTGGTAGTTGAGCTTCACTTTTGAAAAATGAAAGATACTCTATTTGTGATTATCATAAATCACAGATCATACAGACTGCTCCTAGAAGATAATCTAATAAGGAAGGGTATTTTTTTTAAGTTGCTTTGCTTGTGTAACAACATAAGTCCTTGACTTTGGCAGCTCTGGAATCTATACTTTAGGAAAGCCAAGTTAGGTGTGTTCATAGAAAGGCATTCACAATGAACAAATGATGAACTTACTTCTATTTAAGGATAGAAAATTTAGGTAACTTTATCTGAAAATGTAAATTTATTTTTAAAAGGGAGCTGAAATTAAAAAAATACTTAAAGAATGCAGAAAGTCTTAAAATACTGGACTTAAATGTCACTTGATATTTGAAGCAGGATTAATAAAAGATAGTTAACAAAAGGAAGAAATATTTTTCAAAGTGTGTAGTAAATCTCTGATATTCATGACTCTAAGAAGTGGAAAATATCCTGTGCTCTGGATGAATGTGGATTATTACCTTAAAGGTAACTGCAAACAACAGAGGTAGGTAAAATAGGTTTATAAAATTTAGTTGCAGTACTGAGCCTTTTATATCTATATTAAAAGGTCAGTTATCATGCTCAGCTTAAATATCTTAGTTTTATTATGAAAAAAAAGATTTGACCTAGGATAGCTTAAATTTTTGTAGGATTCTAGTGCTTAACCTGTAGTACAAAAATCTGATAATGGAAGCACTGAAGAACAGGTGAAGGAATATAGAGAAATGCAGCATGCTTAAGAACAGAAATTCCACGAGGCCTGGGTGGCTCAGTTGGTTAAGCGACAGCCTTCGGCTCAGGTCATGATCCTGGAGTCCCAGGATCGAGTCCTGCGTCGGGCTCCCTGCTCAGTGGGGAGTTTGCTTCTCTCTCTGACCCTCCTCCCTCTCATGCTCTCTGTCTCTCATTCTCTCTCTCGCAAATAAATAAAATCTTAAAAATAATTAAAAAAATAATAATAAAAGAACAGAAATTCCAGAATGCTGTAGACTCCACTGAATCTTTACTGCTCTCTCTTCATCACTAGTCCTTACAGCACTTTTTGAACATGGAAGAATCCCAGATCCTTCACAGATATACTTTCTTTCACGATCCAAATTATAAAATGTCAAAGACTCTTTCAGTAGTCCTGTCCTACATTTTTAAGTTTCTAAGAACACATAAAGTGACAGCCAGAGTTTTCTTCCTAATATAAAGTGCCAACCTCCCTCTGAGGGACCAGAGTCTATATAAATTGGTTCTTAACATTTTCTGTTACTTTCTCTCAGAATCTCACTAAAGATAACAAAATGAGTGTCTAGTAAGACTAAAGCTATATAGGCTCTTTAGTGATTTTCTTAGTTACTTGGACAAAAGATAAATTTTTTCTTCTTCTCATACTGGAAAATTTGACATGAAGAACTAATTTCTACTTCAACATGTAGTAACAGTGGAAGAAGCTGCAGGTTATTTGTTGATCTTCTCCGCTAGTTAGGACTCTTCAAAACGATGTAATTTTGGTGGCACCAACAACCCAAGGGGACAAGAGAAAATGTTACAATGCCAGTGACCTCTGCTGCGAGGGGAACAGGAAAATTTAGTTTTTAAAATGCCAAAATGCTCTAAGATGTTATAGTGACCCTGTTCTTAACTTTGCTTACTTGCTCAATTTTAACTGTACCATTTAGCTGATTCTACCCAACAGCAAATGGAAATTTAAACCGTGCCACTTGAAACACATGAAACTATCTTTCATGAGTGACGTAATTATTCCAAATTCTAACTACAGCAAACGATATACTTGCATGAATGTTGGCTTGAATGTTTTGGCTTCAATTTCAACTTTTGTAATAGCTGCAGCGAAATTTTCCTACCTAAATGTTTTTAAAGGCAGAATGTCTTCATAAATGAGCAAAGTATCTAGATAATTCCCTGGAAGCAAAACACAGACAAGTGTCCAAAGGCAAGCTTTCTCACTTATATGAAGTGGAGTTTGAATGTAACACAGCTGTTTAGTTTTGAAAGATGTGGGTATAATTACTCTTGTTAGGGCTCTATCACTCTACCTGCTTGGCATATAGCATTGTGGGCCATTTCGGGGAGAATCTACGAAGGAAAGTTGATAAAGCAACCCCTGAGGTTCACATGGGTTGATGTGGTTCAGCTGTTCCTGGCTTATAAAACCCAAGAGCGACTGTATTGAGATGAGGATAGAAAATCATGGAGAACTCATACACTACATGCATAAGGACTGTGGATTGGCAAACCACAAAATCAACATTTTTGGTAAAGTGGCATCTTGGAAGACTGTATAGACAAGAGAGTAAAAGGCATAGTCAAGTGACAAGTTTAAACAGAAAAAAAATATTGAGAAGAAAAAAAAAATGAATAAAAAACTGCATGTAAGGGAAGGTACTAGCAGTGAACTCCCCAAAAAGTAGAGGTAGAAAAACCTAACTCAGAGCAGTCAGAAGCACATGGAAAAGTGGTAAGAAAGCTAAATTAAATTATGATATAAATCAGTTAATGGAAGCAGTCACTAATAATTTTCTTTACATGGAATGGGCGACAGCCTCTGTTCTCCTTCCCACTTTGAAATAACTCCTTGAAGGAAAAAGGAGAAAAGGGAAACTCACATTTTCTGATGATGTACTATGAAACTGGCAAGATGCCATATAGACACCATTCTGTCTTCTTCAATCCTCATGATGACGAAGGGTAAGGATGCTTCGGAGTAGTCTGTTGAGGTGCAGAGATTCTCAAGAATGCCTATTCCCCATCAGAGGTGAGAAGTGACTGATGATTTACCTCGATACATCAAATATGATGGGTTAGAATGTCTGTTTCATTCCTGGAGTAAAATTAAGGAAGGCGGTGCAATCTGATGAATCCTACCTTTAGAAATGAAAGTTGAAAACAGAAATCTAAAATGGACTTCAAGACAGCAAGAAGGGAAATGGGAGCTCTAGAAGACGCACGAAAACTACAACAAAATAACATTTTTAAGCTTTCCAATTTTCCTATGACCTGCTTTGTTTATGCTTTCTCATCTACTTTTATAAAGTGATTAGCTTTAAAGCAAAAAAAAAAAAAAAAAAAAGCCTTGTCCTTTAAATTATAAAATAGGTTAACAGTTGGAGAACCTGTGTCTAATTCAACACAGGCTGGGGAAAGACATCCCCTAAAGCAACCCAACAATACCACCAATGGATATGTTAGGTTTTGTTTGCTACATGGTAGTGGGGAGGTGGACAGGGAAGAATGAAGGGAGAGAGAAAGGAAGGGAAGGAGGGGGGTAAAAAAAAAAGCAAAAAGAACATACCTAGGGTTTAAGACTTTGTCTAAGGTCTGAATAGAAAAATCTGTAAACTTCGTGGTAACCAATGAAGCCGACTCACACCATATTTCTGTTGAGAAAATTTAGGCTTATAGAAGTTTTGTGATCTGCCCAAGGTCACACAGCTAGTAAATGGAGTTGGAATTCAAGAACAGTTGTGATTCACTCCAAAGCCCATAATCATGTTCCTTCATCACAATGACTGGCAACTGAGAATTTTAAGCCAAGAATGAGAAAATGGAGCCATAAGAAATAAAGAACAATAGGAATATGCAGCAAAAAGGTTATTTAACATATATTAGTGTAATCACTTTAATTGAGAAAGAAAAATATTACAGAATTTAATAAAATATTATTGCATATCTTTTAGTCCAATGAAGTACAATTTGTATAAGAATAAAACGTCAGTGAAGTACCTTAATTTAACTTGAGAAAAAAATATATGCATGAAATAAATAAGCAAATACTCTTGAGGAATAGGTTGAGAAGAACTAAATTTTGTTGTCACTGAGTGGGGTCTGTATTACATAGCCCATTTTTACTATATCTGAGCTTTACTGGACATATTCACTGTAGTTTGGGGAATACAAAAGAATAATGGACTAGGGTTCTGAGCCTTAGCTTGTTATAAGATCTATAATAAATCACTTCAAGGAATGTCTGACCCCAAGTTTTCTAACTTACAAAAATGAGGCACTTGGCTAGATTAGTGGTTATCATATTTTGTTTTGTTATAGAACTCCTTTTTTCCAAATAAATTCTCCAATTGATTTCAAATAAGTAATGCTGATAAAACTGCAGCATGACAAATACCAAAAAATAAAGGCTTTTTTCCTTGAGCTCTTAGATTTATGTTTTAGAAAAGGCCTAGACTTAAAACATGTGGAAAAATGATATTAAAATGAAATATATTTCAGCATTTCACATATTGTGTTCCAAACCATCCTAGTTCTTGGAAGCAGTGTTTTAAAAAGAATTCTCTAATAATATCTTTGAATGATGAACACTGCATCTCTCTTTTGGAGAGTTACAATATGTGTATCATGTTAAGATATCAGTAAAATTCTGCAGCAAAATAAATTTATTTAACTTTGCTTATTCACATGCATCACAAGTGACCTCAGGTCACTTTTTTTTTCCCCCACCTGAAATGAATGTTCCAAGGAGCATGCTTTTTAATATGGTTTGCAAGTTCATGAACTCCAAGGACCCCAGTTTAAACCTACTTACAGGTTCTGAAATGGCACCTACTATACATAACCACTCAACTGATATCATTTCCATGAATTTAAAGTTGAATTCCACAAACACAGAGTCAACTGAGTACAAACCATGACATATGTAAGGTATCTTTTAAAGGAGGAGGGAAGCTGTTGATGATACAAAGGATATTCAAAGCTCTCCAAGGAAAACAAATGTGAGATGAGCAAATATACATTCAAAATAGGGAAATATCTTGAAAATTCTTCTGCCTCCCTTTTCTCCTTGGCTTCAGCCTAACTAAGATTTTGTCCTGTTGATCCATCTTCTCTCCACCTCTCAGCCTTTCCCTTAGTTAAGGTCAGAAGAGAAAAAAAAATTTAAAGAAAGAAGTGCTACAATCTCAGTGAGCTGCCACACCTCCACCCTACTCCTCTCCTAGACCTGGTCATTCCCATTGCTCTGTCCTTATCAGCTCTCATCCCAGATTCCATAATAAGAGCTTCTCCCATCCCAGAGCTAGTACCGTTGGTGAAGCTCCAGCGTGGCCTATGACTGTTTTCCACTGAAATGTGGACTGATGTTCTTTAAACCCTTTTTGTATAGAGATTATCTTCCACCATCCATATGCACCTCTAAATCATTAAGCAAAAAAAAAAAAAAATTAATTAGGGTGCCTGGGTGGCTCAGTCGTTAAGCGTCTGCCTTCGGCTTAGGTCATGATCCCAGGGTCCTGGGATCGAGCCCCGCATCGGGCTTCCTGCTCTGCGGGAAGCCTGCTTCTCCCTCTCCCACTCCCCCTGCTTGTGTTCCCTCTCTCGCTGTGTCTCTCTCTGTCAAATAAATAAATAAAAGCTTTAAAAAAAATTAATTAATTTTAAAAAATAAAATAAAATCACTAAGTGAAAGAAGAAGGGTAATGTAACATAGAAAAAAACTGTTATTGCCTTATTTCTACAAATGGCAAATAAATAATGAGAAAGAAAATTTGTTTTAGAAAAGGAGAGAAAAAAACACTATTTTTCTTCTATATTAGATCATGATGAACAGAAACTTTACTTCTAAGCCATAGATGGTGCTATGAAATAAAGTCGGGAAACAAAGAGGGAGGAAGGAAGAAAGGAAGAGAGGGAGGGAGGGAGGAAGGAAGAACGGATGGAGGGGAGGGAGGGAGGAAAGAAAAGAAAGAAAAAAGGAAAAGGAAAGAGAAAGAAGAAAGAAGAAGAAAGAAAGAAAGAAGAAAGAAAGAAAGAAAGAAAAAAAGAAAGAAAGAAAGAAAGAAAGAAAGAAAAAGAGAGAGGAAAGGGAAGGAAAGGGAAGGGAAAAGAGAGAGAGGGAAGGAGGAAAGAGAGAAAGAAGAAAGAAAGAAAGAAAGAAAGAAAGAAAGAAAGAAAGAAAGAAAGAAAGAAAGAAAAGAAAAGAAAAGAGAGATAAATACATACATACATACATACATACATACATACATACATAAAAAATAAATAAAGGTCAGAATCCAGTGCCAAAAAGTGAGTTTTCTCCCCAACACCTCAGCTACTTAAATCACTAAACTGGCCCCAGTGGTACCCACAAAAATTAATTTAAAAAGATTCCCCCTTCTTCTTGCTAAAAGACAGGATTGTCAGGGAGAATTCTATAATTCCATCACAGTAAAAGAAGATGCACTATTGCCATCCCAAACTGAAAATGTATGGTTTTCATAGAGACATTTAAGTATGCAGTGTTCAATTTCACAGCATTATTGACACAATACTTTTGGTATACAATGTGATTGGTGAGCTAGCCTTGGGACTGAAACTCCAGCTGTGACATGATTCCTACCCTTTTGGAACACAACTTGTTCATGAAATGGAGATTGCACTTATTTTCAGGAAGGAAAAGTACTGAGGTTTCTCTAATCCAGAATAGTTTAAATATAGGAAATGTTCCAAAGGATAGCAATCAAAATGATGAATGAGTTAGATTGTTTTATTCATGTGGAAATATAAATGAAGCATAAATTACCCAAGACAAATTTGCTAGGAAAAAAAAATGGGGGAAATTGTGTGATGGTCTGCAGAATGTGAAAGGCACAGACCTCAAGGCTAGAGAAATAACGTAGTGTGATTCAAAAGCTAGTAGTACAGATAATGAGAATGTTCAGAGTAAAACAGAAGCTGCCTCCCCTGATGGAAAAGTAGCAGAGAAACAACACTAATTTGAATGTGGTCTAGGAATCCAAACCACGTAAAGACTCAGGAATAAACCCTAATACAGTATTAATACTCATGTCAAGGAAAATAAAACTGCCTAATCATGTTTTCTAGATTATCTAGATATATAATTTGGCCCATTGGGGTCATCTTCTTTCATAAATATTGGACTCAACCAATTGGTTACCAACTTCCCACCATTGGAAAAGCTTGTTGGAAACATCAATGTTTAGGTGGCAAGTTGCTTGTGCTTTTCTCTGGGCATATAGAAAATCAGTAAATGCATGATAAACAATTTAAAAATCACAATTAGGGGCACCTGGGTGGCTCAGTTGGTTAAGCGACTGCCTTCGGCTCAGGTCATGATCCCGGAGTCCTGGGATCGAGTCCCACATCGGGCTCCCGGCTTGGCGGGGATCCTGCTTCTCCCTCTGACCCTATCCCCTCTCATGCTGTTTCTCTCTCTCTCTCTCTCTCAAATAAATAAATAAATAAATAAAATCTTTAAAAATCACAATTAGTTTATTCCCCGTGACAAATAAATAGCAATCCTACATATCCTTAACAGTCTCCAAATTGTGCAACAGAGATATAATATGATAAACATATGTAATTTTAAATCCCCAAGCAGATACATTAAAAAAACAGGTAAAATCCATTTATTAATACATTTTATTTAACCCAATATATCGAAAATATAATTTCATCTTGTGGCACTAGCCACATTCAATGCTCAGTAAGCACATGTGATCAGTATACCATATCATACAGCACAAGAACTAAGAGAAAAGTAGAGGTATAAGACCAAAATAAAAAATTGTGCATGGGTCAATGAAGGGACAGTCTTTTTGACCCACAGTAATGAACATTATGATTATACTGAACACGACAGGTAACTTGACTGAGAAGGGGAAAGAGGACCACAAGCACTATGTGTGTGGTGAAGTGAAAATCTCATTAAAATAAGAATTAATTCATTTATGTGATTTTGGAAATGGGTTAATTTTAGAATAAAATTATTTTCTTTATATCCTCCTAAGTGATCAATCAAAAATATATCAAAACATAATTTAAAATATTTTTATAATTGGCAACTGCAATGATGTTAAGATATTGTGACAAGAAAATAAAATGTTATTATGGAAATTATTTAAAAATTGTCAAGGACAGCACTTATATTAAGTACTTAAAAACATTGCTAGGACAGTTGAAGAATACCTATTCTAGGTTTAGAATACCAGTTGCAGATCATCATTCAGAAATATACCAACAAATTATTTCCTTATTCAATAAAAATTTCTTTAATATTTATTCTATTTCAGAAGCTGTCCTAAGCCCTAAGGATACAATGAAAACAAAAATAGGTAAAATCCATGCTCCTCAGAAGCAAATATTCTAAGATAGATACATAAATTCATTTGTCTACCAAAGCTCTGTTAAACAGTTTTCAAAGAACTTCCTTTTTCTATCACTAATATGACCTAGATTTGTTCTCTTAAGGGAACATATTCATTGATTGTCAGCCTCAAGAAGTTGGAATCTGTTTTATCTATCATCTAGTTCAATACATCGCAGAGTGCCTTATACATTATTTAATGATGGTACTGAATCGAATTAATTGAATCAAATTGAAATAAATCAAATTTAATTTAATTAGAAGGCATAAAATAGGTGTTATTGCATTGCTAAAAATCCTAACCAAAAACCAGGAATATCTCCATTAAAGAATAATACTGAAACCAAATGAAGACATTAATTACAAGAAAGGAAATCGTCAGGCCAGTAGCTCTCATAAACATAGATGCAAAAATCCTCAATACAATATTATCAAATCCAACAATATATAAAAAGAATTATATACCATGACTAAGTGGGATTTATTCCAGATACATAAGACTGGTTCAACAAATGTTAATCAATTAATGTAATCAATCATATAAACAGGCTAAAGAAGAAAATTTACATGATCATATCAATTGATGTTAAAAAAATATTTGACACACCCCTACACTAATCCATGATAAAAACTCAACAAACTAGGAATGAAGGGGAACTTAGTCAACTTGATAAAGAACATCTGTAAAGAACATATAGTTAACATCATACTCAAGGTGAGAAACCAAATCTTTACCACTTAGACTGAAAACAAAGGCAGGATATTCCCTCTCATAACTCCTATTCAACATATCCTACAAGTCCTAACTAACACATTAATACCAAAAAAAAAAAATGGAAATAAAGTGTATATCATCTTTGAAGTAAGAAATAAAATTGTCCTTGTTTAGAGATGACATGATTGTCTATGTAGAAAATCCCAAAGGATCACAAAAAAAAAACCTCCTGGAATAAATAAGTGATCATAGCAAAAGTGCAAAATGCAGGTTAATATACAAAAGTCAATTGTTTTCCTATATACCAATGATGAAAAATTGGAATTTGAATTTAAAACACAATACTATTTACATTAGGACCAAAAATAATGTAATACTGCTCTCTTTGGCAGAACATATACCAAAATTGGAACAATACAGAGATTAGCATTGCCCCTGCTCAGGATGACATGCAAGTTTGTGAAGCGTTCCATATAAAAAAAAAAAAAAAAGAACAAGAAAATAATGTAATAATCAGATATAAATCCAACAAAATATGTACAGCATTTATATGATAATAACTACAAAAATCTGATAGAAGAAATTAAGGAATATCTAAATACATGGAGAGATATTCCATGCTCATGGACAGGAAGATGCAATATTGTTAAGACGTCAATTCTTACCAACTTGATCTATAGTTTCAAGGTAATCCAAATCAAGATTCCAGAAAGTTATTTTGTGGATGGATATAAATAAAGTCATTCCAAAGTTTATATGGGAAGATGAAAGATTCAGAATAGTCAACACTATATTAAAGATGTAAAACAAGTTAGAAAATGAGACTGTCTGACTTCAAGACTTAATATAAAGCTACAGTAACCAAAAGAACATGGTTTTGGCAAAAGAACAGACACATAGATCAATGAAACAAAATGTAAGACCCAGAAATAAACTCACACAAATAAAGCCAACTGATCTTTACAAAGGAGCAAAGGCAATTAAATGGAAACAAGATCGTCTTTTCAACAAATGGTACTGGAATAATTGAATATCCATATGCAAAATAAATCTAGATTTGGGACTTACGCCTTTCAACCAATTAACTCTAATAGATCACAACCTAAATGTAAAATGAAAAACTATAAAATTTCTAGAAGATAGCACAGGAGACAATCTAGGTGACCTTGGTGTGAGGATGAGTTTTTAGATACAACACCAAAAGCATGATGATCACAGAAAAAAAAATTAGTAAGTTGGCATCATTAAAATTGAAAACTTTTGCTCTGTGAAAGACAACCTTAAGAGAATTAAAGACACATACTATGAGAAAATATTTGCAAAACACGTATCTGACGAAAGATTTGTATTTAACATATGCAAACAATTCCTAAAGCTCAATAATAAGAAAACAACTCAATAAAAAAATGGTAAAACGATCTGAACATACACCTCATCAAAGAAGATGTACAGAAGACAAATAAGCATATAAAAGATTCTCAACATCATTTTTCATTAGGGTGCTTCAAATTAAAATAATAATGAGATATCATTATTAGAATGACTGAAATCAAAAAAGCTGACAATAACACATGCTGACAACCAAGTGCACAACAGGAACTCCTGTTCATTGCTGGTGGAAATGTACAAGAAGATACAGCCACTTTGGAAGACAGTTTGGTACTTTCTTACAAAGCTAAACATAGTATTACCATACATTTCAGCAATCGTGCTTTTAGGTATTTACCTGACCGAGTAAAAAACATGTCCATAAAAATATCTGCATTCAAATGTTTATAGCTGCTTTACTTATAATTACCCCAAATTGGAAGCAACCAAGATATTCTTCAAAAAACGATAAACTGTAGTCCATCCAAGCAATGGAATGTTATTCAAGGATAAAAAAAAATCTATCAAACCACAAAAGACATGGAGGAACCTTAAATGCATATTGTAAGTGAAAGAAGTTAGCCTGAATAATGCTACATAGTGCATGACTCCAATTACATCACATTCTGGAAAAAGATAAAACTAGAGACACATAAAAATGAGTGGTTGCCAGGGCTCAGGGTGAGGGTGGGAGGAATGAAGAGATGAACTACAGTGCTCAAATTTTAAAATTTTTAATTTAAAAGATATGCTGAAGAAGGTCAAAGGGACACAGGAGCCAACTAAAAGACCCCCCAAATGTTAAAGCTGGAACAACTGGAGCAATAAAATAAAGTAGTCCTGGATTGTAACCCAAAGGCTAAAATAAGTATCCATGAGTCCATACTGATATAAATAAATGATTAAATAAGTTAACAAATGAGAAAGAAGAGACAAATCTCCCATGCAGAAGAGTTCCACATAAATTATTTAGATACTCCATCCTAAAGGTTGAGGAAAATAACTCCCCATTCTTAAATGTAAGCTGCACATGGTGACTTCCTTCCAAAGAGTATAGTATGAAAATACGAGCGAGAAAGTAACAGTGAAGAACCCAGGAAAACATTACTTCTGCCTGTTGACCAAGGTCAACATCAATGGTCACAAATCATGTAGATTGTATGTGCCCTTGATATGATTTGATAAAAATGACACACTTTACCTCTGCGACCTTCCTCCCCAAAACACATAACACCTGTCTAATGATGAGAAAAACATCCAATTCCAGTAGATGGTCATCCTACAATACTGACAAGTACTCCCCAAAATTGTCAGGTCATCAAAAACAAGGAAAGTCTTGGAAATTATCAAAACCTAGAAGAAACTAGAAGAAATGATCCCAGAACAAAAAGAAGGCATTAGGTAAAAGCTAAGGAAGTTTGAAAAAATTATGGACCTTAGTTAATAATAATGTACCAATGTTGGTTCATTAATTGTAACAAACAGACTATGCTCATGTAAGATATCAACTATAGGGGAAACTGTGTGTGGGGTTGCTGTGGGAAAAGGATGTATAGGAATTCTCTGTACTATCCACTCAATCCTTCTATAAATCTGAAACTTTTCTAAAAGTAGTCTAGTAATTCTATTAATTAATTAGCTAATTAATTAATATTCTGGCTAAGCTATTGACACATACTTTAATATAAGTAAGATTAATTTTTGGAACATCACTAATAACCAGACCATGGGCCTTGTCAATGCCCACTAAAATGCAGTGCCAAGAAATTCCAGTCTGAAGAAACTTGCCATCCTTACTCATTTATTATGAAAATTATAATACTACAATTACCTATGAAACCAATTCTTATCAGAATATAAACTATAGCTGATCCTTGAACAACACAGGTTGGAACTGCATAGGTCCACTTATGTGGATTTTTCGATAAATGCAGTACAATACTGTAAATGTATTTTCTCTTATGATCTTCTTAACATGTTTTCTTTAGCTTATTGTAAAAGTAGAGTATATTATATATAACATAAAAATATGTGTTAATCGACTGTTTATGTCACCAGTAAGGCTTCCAGTCAACAGTAGACTCTTAGTAGTTAAGCTTTCCTGGAGTCAAAAGTTATATGCAGATTTTTGTGTAGGGATTGACACCTCTAACCCTCATATTGTTCAAGAGTCAACTGTACTCAAGTCTCCTCCATACTTTTACAACCTAATCCAGACACTATCCTAACTCTTTATTCCCATTCACAGCTAATTTAAATTCACAGCTATGTTCATTGTTTTTACCTCCTTATTTTCCACTCATTGTTCACAGTAATTTGGTTCTGCCCAATTACTCTTCCAAAGTCAATGGTGGTCTCCCTAAACCAGTAGGGACTCATCTATTATTTTACTTCATTTTTTGGAAGTATCTGACACATTATCCATTCCCTCCTTTTTAAAACACTTTCTTCCTTTGCATTCATCACCTTTCATTTTCTTGGTTTTCTTCCCACCTCTCTTGCATCTTCTTGATGTGTGTGTGTGTATGTGTGTATGTGAGATTCTTATCCTGTCCTTAAGTGATATTGTCCTTAAAGTTCAGTTAAGCAATCGTTCTCACTTTTTTAAACTTTTTTTATTATGTTCAGTTAGCCCACATACAGTACATCATTCATTTTTGATGTAGTGTTCAACAATTCATTAGTTGTGTATAATGTTACTCTATGTGAGTACCTTAACTTCCATGGCTTTAGTAACTACTACATGTTGATGTATACCAAATCAAATATTATACTACTTACACTGATATTTCCACTTTGCAGCTCTACTCACATTTCGAAGTCAAAATGTCCCAGAATAATCTACCATGTCCTCTTCCCCAAACTCCTTATACTCTATATTCTCTATCTCTATACATGGTATCACCACTGTCTACTCAAGGCGATAGTCATTATAATCAATTTCATTCTCACTTCAAATGTTAAATCATTCCTTAATTCTCAGCATACCTTCTAAAAAATTTCTCACATCCATCAAATTCTGTCCATCCGTAGAACTACCATTCTAGTTCAAAACACTATCATCTTCTACCTAGATTTCTAAAATTGCCCCTTACAGGTGCCCCACATCTCCATGCTTCCTCCCTCCAGTCCATTCTCCACTCTATCTCATCATTCCCTAATTCAAGACACTTTAATGTTTCCCCTTTGTTGTTAGTTTGAGATCCAAATGATTTAATTTTGCCTATAGTTCATAATTAGGGCCCTGCTTAATACTGCAGTCTAAACTCTTTCTTCTTTCTCCACTTCCCTACTTCTGCCTCACACCATGCTAAACTGCAAATGTGTATGCTGCTCACTGCATACATCATTACTCTACCCTACTCTCACTGTCACTCTAAATTTGGAGTTCAGCTTAGATGGTCTTTTCAAAAAGTCTTCTCTGAATCCTCAAATCCCAGATAGTTGTCTCTCATATATATTGCCACAGAGCCTTTTACTTCTGCTCTCAAAACCCTTAACATACACACATACAATTTTAAATTCCCTCATTACTTATCCATACTGCTTGCTAAACTCCAAGCTCTCCAGAGGTAATAAATACCTGTATTATTTATTAACTCTTCTCAAGAATATCTAGGACAATGACTGACATTCAGACAATATTTGATATATTGACTGATGAAAATATAGATGGATGGTTACAATAGATGGATGGTTACAATAACTCAGAAAAATACCCTGAAAGGATTTTAAACTTAGAAGTTTAAAAAAAAGAAAAAGAAAAACACCTCTCTGGAATGAGTTACTGCTTGCTTAGAGCTTTTAAATCTAATACATTTTTTTAGAAATAGACTTGGTTTCTGTGTGTATGAAAAATTCATAAAGAATACCCACTGTATCCCAGGTTTAAAGTAAGGATTTTCCAAGACAGTATTATTGCTTTAGGTTGCAATAGTCATGTTAATCACCTAATACCATGTTTGAACTACACATGAATGTACAGGACCAAAATTCTAAGACATCAAAGGACTCAAGTTTGATAATAATAGTTTGGAAGCAGTCAGAGAATGGTGAAGGAAGGAACTGTCAGCAACTGAAGGATAACAGTGGAATTAACCAGTACATATCATGGGGCTATGACTGCAAATTCAATATGGGATGTATAAATAGCAATACAAGCCAGAATGAACCCCTGGCTCAAGCAGCCTTTAGACTTGACAATTGGACAGTCCAGGAAGATTTCAAAGCTTCAGGGAACAGACATAGAATAGATTAGGAAACTTTGAGTATTAGTAGCAGCAAAATATATAGAATAATAGGGGTGAAATCAAAGATATTCTGCCATGTCTATGTACAGTATGTACAGGAGAGAAAAACAAAAATATGGCATGAAAGACTTACAGAGTCAAAGATACATACAGTGTCTTCTCCAAATCGGCTTTCTTCATTCAAAAGCAACAGTGACCAAATAGTTTCAAAATGCTTTATTTTTTCTTTTGGTTATGCTTAAATAAAAATCCTACAAAAAACTACTAGTAAATATTTTACTTTTAAAATGTATAATTATCATGTCTTATGTTACAAAGAAATAGGCACCAAAATAACATTAATGATAAAGTCAGTGTTAACGCAATTAAAGTAATAGAGTTTCTCTTGACTTCTAAAGTCTATTATATTACTCATTACTGAATTTTTTTGTAAATGAAGTTACAATCAAAGAAGAAATGGTTGTTAATATTTTATCAAATCTGAAATTCTACCATTCCATCTTCCTTCAATGATGTCATCTCCACTTAGATTATTCACAAAGTATTGGGTTAAGAAACAACTTTGCTTAATTTTTGTCTCAAATGTTTTAGATAATCTAGCTCTAAAGATCCAAATCACCAGGTTGTTGCAAATCCCCCACCTTTTTCCGTCTAATTTGGCCTACCACATGTTCAACATCATCAAAAACCTCATGAGTCCAGAATTATGATCCAGCTTTTCTTTTTTATCTCCCACGTGTTACATAATAATAAGCAAAGGAAATTCTCATAACAAGTGCTCAAAAAATACTTGTGTGGTGAATGAGTAGACCAGGAGTAGGAAAAATAAGTCCCTAATCCTTTGTTCACCTTGTGACAGGTATTATGTCTAGATTAAAAGAGTGGATTCGAACATACTTGACCACCTCTCTACACATAATATCAAGCTATTGAACTAATTTCTGAAAGATGTGAGATAACTTGGCATATCTCTCTTTTTTAATTCTTTTTTTGATTTACTTCCAGGAGTTCCACATTTTCTCATTATCTCTCTTTTCCTGCAGCCATTTGTGCATATAATTGCTTTTAAACCATAAAGTTGTTCCAAATAGTGCTCTCTTTAATGAAGAAGACAGTACTTGACAGATTAATGGTATTAAATTATTTAATAACTTCCTATATTTAAATAAATTATAAGAGACACAGTTCATTTGTTTATTTTTAGTCCTCAGACTTTGTATAGGCAGTTAATACATAGAAAGGAATTAGAGCAAACTCATTTCTGCCTCAGGAACTAGAGTTGAGCTGTTCTCCTAGCACTGAATATTTATTTGAATTTCTATGCAGAGTCAAGCACCAATTACGTTAAAACAATCTAAGCATCTTTAAAATCTAAAGGCCCCATTCACTGGGTAAATTGAACACCAAAGTTTATGGAAATAGTGATTTCATAGAAGCCTGTAGTAACTTGTTCCCTTGCCTAATGTACCCACTGAACTAAACAACACAGATGCAAAATTTTATGGGAAAAATTATATTAGGTAGCCACAGGTGGAAACATCTAAACCTTTCAGCTGGTTTGTCTTAAATAAAGAACAGTAAGTATCATGAAATAAAACCTATTATTAGGTTTATGATCTCCAAAGACTAACCATTCCTAATTTTAGAAAACAGACCTACCTGTTCATTTAAATTTATAAAAAATGAGAATTTGCTTAAGTGTTTTCTATTTACTCCTTTAATTCTCAAATTCAATTCAATTTTAATCTTAGGACTGTTTTGCGTCTTGTGCTTTTTTCTATAGTTTATTTAACTTAATATTCTCAGAGAGTGGGGTTTTGTGTGTGTTTACTTGTTTGATTGTGTTTTTACTCAATACAAATACACTCCACCTAACTTCCTTTCTATATTTCCATTGGTTTTGTAAAATAATTTAAAGCATGTGTACAGACTTGTATGGAACTCATTGTAGAAATACCTAAGTTTTTAGTGAGAAATTTTCACTTGGTGTTTATGCAATGTATCTTTTGTAGAAAAGTTTTAGAATCTACTCATTCTTGACTTATGGATATAAAACCTGGGGTGCCTGGGTGGCTCAGTCAGTTGAGCATCTGACACTTGGTTGTGGCTCAGGTCGTGATCTCCGGGTCATGAGATGCAGCCCGGTATCGGGCTCCATGCTCAGCATGGAGCCTGCCTGGGATTCTCTCTCTCCCTCTCCCTTTGCCCCTCCTCACACTCACCCTCTCTCTCTCTCTCACACTCTCTCAAATAAATAAATAAATCTTTGAACTGGATATAATATCTAATTTTCTTTTTTTTTAATTTTATGTTATTATGTTAGTCACCATACAGAGCAGCATTACTTTTTGATGTAGTGTTCCATGATTGTTTGTGTGTAACAGCCAGTGCTCCATGCAGTACGTGCTCTCCTTAATACCCATCATCGGGCTAACCCGTCCCCCAACTCCCACCCCTCTAAAACCCTCAGTTTGTTCCTCGGAGTCCATAGTCTCTCATGGTTCTTCTCTCCCTCCAATTCCCCCTCCCTATTTTTCCCTTCCTTCTCCTAATGTCCTCCATGTTATTCCTTATGTTCCACAAATAAGTGAAACCATATGATAATTGACTTCCTCTGCTTGACTTATTTCACTTAACATAATCTCCTCCAGTTCCATCCGTGTTGATGTAAAAGTTGGGTATTCATCTTTTCTGATGGCTGAGTAATATTCCATTGTATATATGGACCACATCTTCTTTATCCATTCATCTATTGAAGGGCATCTCAGCCCTTCCACAGTTTGGGTATTGTGGACATTGCTGCTATGAACATTGGTGTACATATGGCCCTTCTTTTCACTACATCTGTGTCTTTGGGGTAAATACCCAGTAGTGCAATTGCTGGGTCACAGGGTAGCTCTATTCTTAATTTTTTTGAGGAAGCTTCACACTGTTTTCCAAAGTGGCTATACCAACTTGCATTCCCACCAACAGTATAAGAGGGTTCCCCTTTCTCCATAACCTCTCCAGCATTTGTTGTTTCTTGCCTTGTCAATTTTTGCCATTCTAACTGGTGTAAGGTGTAAGGTGGTATCTCAGTGTGGTTTTGATTTGAATTTCCTTGATGGCTAATGATGATGAAAATTTTTTCATGTGTCTGTTAGCCATTTTTATGTCTTCTTTGGAGAAGTGTCTGTTCATGTCTTCTGCCCATTTATTGACTTGATTATTTGTTTTTTAGGTGTTGAGTTTGAGAAGCTGTCATTTAGAATACCTAATTTTCTAAAATGTATTTATCTATTCAATTTATGCTCTGGTTATATCACTTGTGACATTCACTGTAATTTTTATAACATAATTTTTTAAAGTTCAGCACATAAAGAAGTACTCCATTAGGTATAATTACTCAGATTTGGATACTATGACAATAAGTATTATGATTGCTACAGCCATAGAAAAAACCTTGAGTCATTATACTTGCTTTCCTTAAGGTTCTATATGGTGGTGGCTAGGTGCTCCTCATTTGAGTATGAATGTTCAAAACTGGCAGACTTGAAGAAAAATTTTAAAACCACCATTTTTAAAAATGTATTTTCAAATTTGGAGGAAAAAATTAAAAAAAAAAACAAGAAAAAATGTATTTTCTGAGCAACCTCTAAAGAAATGAAAGCCTTAGGTAAACTTTATTACTCACTTACAACATTTTTTTTTTTTTAAGATTTTATTTATTTATTTATTTGTCAGAGAGAGAGAGAGAGTGCACAAGCAGGGGGAGCGGCAGGCAGAGGGCGAAGCAGGCTGCCTGCTGAGGAAGGAGCCCCATGCGGGACTCAATCCCAGGACCCTGGGATCATGACCTGAGCTGAAGGCAGACAACTGATTGAGCCACCTAGCCATCCCACAACAGTTATTTTGAATACATTTTGTGTCTTAGCTTTGTCTTCCACATTTTATACAATCTTCAGCTCAGGCCTGTAGTCAAAGTTTCCATGGCTGCTTATGTCTGAATGGGCATTGATTTTCTCTCTTTATATATAGTTCCCTCTCTCTCTCTGTCCTAATCTCCTTTTCTTGTAGGACACAAATTGTATTGGATTAGGGCCCACCCAAATGGCTGCAGTTTAATTAATTACCTTTTTAAAGGCCCTATCTCCAAATACAGTGATAGTCTGAAGTACTGGGGGGATCTTAGCATATGAATTTGGGGAGAATACAATCAAGCCCATAACTACCACAAAATTCTAATGACCCCAAACTCAAAGTCTTTCTGGCTCCTTTCTTTCTCTTCCTCTTTCCATTCAAATACGTTTTGTATAAATTCTACTGTGACACTTTTCCCTGCTCTCCACATCTATTCTAATGAGATTTCTTACCTATACTGTTACTATAACATGCTAACAAACTCTCCAACACTGTCTACACATTTGCTGCCATTTCTGTCTTTCTAAAACTAAGCAGTAGTAATGTTACATCAACTCAAAAACCTATAGTGACTCCTAAATTATTGCTTAACATTTGCCTAATAATAACTTAGACTGCTTTTTAAAGATGCCCTTTGCCTGCCTTTTAAGGCCTTCTTTGATCTCCTTCCAATGAGGGCTCCAGTATTATGTCCCATGACTTCTCTGTGGAATCTTTAGTCTTTAGAACAGTGTATTTTATATTGTAGGTAAAAGAAACTATTAGTGAACCATAAAACTAATTTTGACAAGCATTTTAGAAACCAAAGAATGGGATGGATGGAATGGAATGTATCCGAATAATATTTTAGGGGCACCTGGATGGCTCAGTCGGTTAAGCGTCCAACTCTTGATTTCAGCTCAGGTCATGATCTCAGGATCGTGAGATTAGGACTGCATCCAGCTCTGTGCTCAACACAGAGTCTGCTTGTCCCTCTCCCTCCGCTCCACTCCCTGCTCACTCTCTCAAATAAATAAATCTTTTAAAAAAATAAAAAATAATTTTAAAGAATAGTATTTTAATAAGTATTTAAATATTCATACATGTTATAAAGTTTGGGCTTCTTTTTTCTTCCCCACCAAATTATTCCTTAAGACTCTTCTGAGTTCTTTCTTTCTTTGAATATTTTCCTTCTTTGAATATTTTCAAGAAGATCCTATTACTTTATATATAATTAGATTGTGCACTATGTGGATATAAATCACACTGATTTCCCCAAGCAAAAATTGAATTCGATGCACACAAGTCCTTGTTTTCTGAAAATTTTCCTCTGGCTACTGACGGACGTGGGTTCAGAACCTACAAATGTGCCACACGGCACCTGTGCCCAGCAGCCTGACAGTAGTAAAAGTATTAAGAACACCATATTTCTCAGCATTTATCAGATTTTGAAACCTCCTAAACAGCCATCACTGGGCAATTTTTAATTTAACACTGAATGGACCTCAGCTATTAGTCATAGACAAGTGTTGCTGTGGGTACCTAAAAAGATTTGTGTTGTTTAATCATCAACAGAGCCAGAGCACTACAAACCAACACAAAATAAAGACCTAAGAGTGAAAAGAGAAGTGAAATCTGACTGTTAAAGCAACAGACTTAAGAGGATGGGAGACCCTCTTTGGCAGGATAAGGTAAGAATATAACAAAATACCAGGTTCCAGAGAGCAGAGGATCATGAAAATCAGCAAGTTGTTTCTGATATATTTTCTTTTTAAAAGGAAATAGAAAAATAAAGCAATTCCATATAATTAAAAATAATTTTAAATAATCATATCTATTCATTGATGCTGCAAAGTAGCCTTTATCCTGACTGAGTTGGGTCATCTCTCCCCTGGGAGTCCTTGCTCTATATTTCAAGTGACACTAAAGAGATCACCAAGACAGAGAAGGGTTTGTCTCACAATAATCAAAACATGAAGACATGTGAAGTAACACATGTTACAAAATACATGTGAAGTAACACATGTTACAAAATACAAAGAAGCATTGGATAAGGAATTAAATCTAGTTAAATCTGGATGTCATCTGGATTTTTGTGGCATTGGACGTTGTAGCCAGGAAAAATTTGTGCTTGAAAGAAAACATAGAGACCACAAAGAAATGAAGAGGGTACACCTCAAGTTACAGAAAGATATACATTTTAAATTGTGTTCCTCATTGTCAACATCATTATAAGACTAATGCTTAGATATTTATTATTTCTCTTTAAACAAGTCTCTAAGATCTTGTTTCCATTTCCACTGTGGATCAGTGGTTTCAACTGCATAAGAATCACCTGCAGAGTTTGTCACCCAGGCAAGCCAGGACCCTGACTCAGCCTGAGACTAAGGAAGTTCTATGTTTTGGAGTGCCATCCTTGAAATTGTCTAAGTCTCCCTCCTGTGCATGGGATTGCAGTGCTTTTTAAGTAGGGCACCTGAGCCTGAACTCCTCTTGGGAGCACTTTCCAACCTTCTAGTGGAGTAGATCAATGTCACAAGGAGTTCTAGGGCTTGTTGGCTTAAGTCTGTCCCCAGGCCAATCCAGGCCACAGTGCCAGGAATGCAGCATGACATGTGGATCACTCCTAGTAACTAGAGTGGTGGGATTGTGTTGTTGTTGTTTGCATAGTTGCCTGAAATTGGACAGACAGAATAGGGTTAACACACAGAGTTTGAGTAACAATCACTCATGTTGTCAGGCACAGGAAGAGTTCAGGGTTCAGAGCTTCCAATGTTCACTGCTAACCCTTGGCCTTGAGCCACAGGTGGGCCAGCGTGATAACTCATGAACATCTAAATTCTGCCGATAGTGCAGCCTCTAGTCTACAGCACCCACAGCTAGCAGGGTGATAGCAGGCATTCTTTGTCCCCCCCCCCCCCCACTGTCACCCCAACCCCTCTAAGGCTCCACACTTCATACCAGGTAGTCCTCCAGGAGGTGCCACTCATGTGCTTTAAGGACTTTGAGACTATTTTCTCCTTATAATGGTCCATTGCTGTCCTCTTTTGCTTTTGCTAAATGTAGTGATGCCATGCTCTCCTAGATTGGCCTTGACACATGCCTGACAAGGAATGGGCATTCCTTGTATAAATGAGATTATTCTTATTACTCTAACCAGAGATCCTATGCCTATCCCCTTTGCTAGTAGCAGTGTGAAAAGCAAGGGTGGAGTCAACACTGAAAGAGATCACAGTCTAGAAATGCAGTGATTATGGATTAAAGAGTTCAAGAGAAGACATGATTGAAAGAAAGGTTGGTCCATGATTAAATGCAAATGGCATTCATAGTGTGACCAGAAAACAAATAATCATTCACAGTTCCCTGAATTCTCTGAGCTAGACTTGCACTTGTGGTTATCATCAACAAAGCACAGTAAAACTTTTGAAAGAGGCAATGGAAGCTAGTATTTATGGGCAGCACGATGGATGAGGCAGCACCATAAGTGATGACGTACTCCACAGCAAAGAAATGGCATGAGGGCATCACTTCAGTACAAACACATTCCAAAGAGCCATGATACTGTGAGTAATAACAGCATTGCTATCCTTTTCTCATGGTGGGAGAAATGAAATTATCCAAGAATGATGTATTTGACCACCAAGAACATAAAGAGGTGGTTCTTAGATCTGAATTTAAAGAGATGGTGCTTGGATTCTACAATGAATCTTCACGTGTACCAACTGAACAATAAACAAATAACCAAGTACCTCTTCCCAACTCTATTTTTTTAAATCATCATTCATAATCACTGCTCTTCACATGGGGCCATGAATTTTGTAATACATTTGTAATAAAAATATAGACAGGTGTCTGCAAAAATATTTACCTGAGGAACCCCAAACCTCAGAGGCAATCTTGATTCCCAATTCCCTCCCAGTTCATCTCTCTCTGTCTCTCTCCTTTCTCTCTGCCTTCTGCTGCCCACCTCCCAACTCTACCCCAACTTCCATCTCCTAACCAGCACTGAGGCCAGAGTGGAAGACTCCATCTATTTTCCTATCTGGTGATTTTATAAAACCTTGATAAGCATTTGTGGTGCATAACACATGGGACCCAGACAATTATGTCTTGATTTTTTTAAAAAACAATTGTTGTTTAATTTAGAAGTTTAATATAAGGTAGGATGACAGAAAGACCTCCCTGATGAAGAAGTTTAAGTCTCCTCTTTCTGATAAAGCTCACTGATGAACAAGTTTGTTGCCTGGGATATCCAAAGGTTGGAGTCAGCTGGTTGGAATAGTGTTGGCTGAGAAACTAATTTTGAAATCATTTCAAGTTGGGGCACCTGGGTGGCTCAGTTGGCTGAGCATCTCACTCTTGATTTCAGCTCAGGTCATGACCTCGGGGTTGTGAGATTGAAACCCACATCTGGCTCCACACTCGGCGGGGAGCCTACTTGAGATTCACGCTCTCCTTCTGCCCCTGCTCTATCTTTCTCTCCCTCTCTCTCGAATAAGTAGATAATTTTTTTTTTAAAGAAATCATTTCAAGTTATTCTTTTGTTCAAAAAAGTACTGAGGTTGCTTAGAGTTGTACATGTGCTCATGAAGACATCTGATTGTAAGCAGCTGAAAGCTTCTAAACATCAAATTGAAAGCGATTTTAAGCCATCATAATTTAGCTTTGAAAATAAACTTTGTGGAAAAGAAATCAATCTTAAATTAAAACACTGAGATAAAACATAGAAAAAGACATCAATTCATGCCCATACAGTGTACCTTGAAATCTTGCTTATGATGGTATTTCTTTCAAGATATAGATCTATGTATAGATAATTTGGGGTTAATAAGTACTCCATTATAATTTTAATAAGAGGTTTTTTTGTATTTTGTCAAAAATATATCATCGTTATGCTGGATAGTTTGTGTTTAGCCTCATCACAATATCCTGCATTTGAGGAATATAGAACTGCTAAGGTTACTGATGTAGTGAAAAACACTAAATTTGGCAAAGTGCTTTGGAGAAATTAACAAACTCCTAAAGGTCTGGCCTTCAGATCCAAACCCTTCTTATCAACATAGGAATGAAGGAAAAGCTCCTGAGTCCAATGCTGTCTTAAGAAGATGTAACTTCCACCACCTCAGTACTTCTCTCTTATCCTCTCATCTCCTGTCCTCTGAGCCCTTATCTCCATGCTCCCATTAAATTTGAATGTCTGCATCTGGTCAGAGTAAAACACAAATGGTACTTAGCAAAGACCTAGATAACCAGTAAGTCAAGGTCAGTGGTCCCAAAGAAAGCCCCTTGATGATTCTCCTTACAAGAAAAAGGCAGCTGAGAAAAAAAAAAAAAAAAAGGTATATTTCATGAAATGGGAAATGGAAAACATATTGTATGCATTTTAAATGGATGATTTGAATATAAAGAAAATCCCTTTCTCCCTCAGTTGCTCTTCCACCACAATGACGGCATGAAACTTTAGAATGAGTCAAGAGGGCCATAAGACATGAGAAAGTTTTCAACTATTTCAAATCATTATCCATATGTGGATTTTAAAAACCATTACTCCTATGAGATTGTTTTTCATTTCTAAGACTCCATAGGGCATTCTTTGGTCTTATATCCTATATTCCTCCTCTGTTTGGATGTTATATAACAGTACAAAAACTCTATAGTTCATTCTGATGAACAGCTTTATTTACTTGGGAATATGATCCTCATCTCAGAAGGACTTTGTAACATTTGATACAAAGGTCACCACTGCTAATACTGCTTATAAATTACAATTTTTAAGCCCTTCTGCCCTACTCTTTACCCCCATCACCCATATTTGCCTAGCATGAAAAGACCTGTTCTTCTGGCAGTTTGAATATAAAACACTTAAGTTTTTGTTTAAATGAAAATTATTTTCAATGAGGCCTCTTGTTAGTTCAATTAATGAACATGGAAACTTGATGGAAGCTATGGCCTATTCTGCTATTATGTTGCTCATCTGTGAATATGATATTTTTAGATATATTTTTAATTTACCATATCCTATGCCAAAATTAGACTAAAATTTTCTGTCCATCAAAAACTATGGCCAATTTTCAAATATCTACTGAGAATCTTATCTAAGTCAACAAGACATGATAGCCATATAAAAGAAAAACTATGATCCTTGCTCTGCCTTACCTAGATGAGCTAAGTGAGAAATTATGCTCTCATGCACACAAAAATAATGATAATTAATAAATAATTATGAAGGAGTTATCTAGACTGGCCCCTAGTATTGCAAATCTAAAGGCCTGTAGAAACCAGGTTGACTGTGAGGCAACAAGTAGAGAAGAGAGCACATGCTCCAACTTGCTAAGTATCCACTACTGACTCTACACAATATTCTTAGAAATGTGGCCCTTAGAAATGTGCTTCTCCCTCTCCCCCACCCACCCCTGCCATGCACTCTCTCTCTCTCTCTCTTTCTCAAATAAATAAAAAAAAATCTTAAAAGAAAAAAAAAACAAGAAATGTGGCCCTTGATTTGTCAATTTTGGCTTTTCAAAAATGTATTATCAGATTTTGTATGTGAAATCTATCCATTTAAAATGTTGGCCATAAGTCAATTAAAAAAAAAAAAAAAAACTCCATAAACTAAACCAAAAACATGCTAACAGCCATCACTTTGCAAGTCCTAATCTAGACTACTGACTTCTAACCTTGTTTATTACCAACATCATTCAATTATTTGTGGTTTCTACATTTAACATGAGCCCTTCTGTATGCCTGCTTCCTCCTTCTATTTATTCACTGGGGTGTGGTGGGCTCTTCATTACTTCATTTCCCAGAAAATTCTCCTGAACCTATGAAAATATACTTCTCTAAGCTTATGATCATGATGCAAAGTTACAAGAAATAAGCCCTGACACAAATCCATAATTACAGTAGGATGTGATTTTGTGAGGATGAGCAAAGATAGATAAATAGACACATAGATAACTGATTGTAAGGAAATAGGCCAAAATATCTCCAGCATATTCCTCTGGATAGTGAGAGGATAGGTAAAATTTTAAAAATAAATTTTTGTGTTTTGGGCAATAAATATGTATATTATGTATATATCCATTGAAAGAGTATTCAGAGTACACTCTGCCTAGAGGTATAAGGTTGGGGATATATGGGAGGGAAGGAATTAGGGGGAATCATATTTTTTCTGAAAGGGAGTTACAAGATTGTGTTAAGGTCTTTTCAAGTGCAATTTTTTTAAGATTTTATTTATTTATTTGAGAAAGAGAGAGTACGAGGGGGGGCAGGGGCAGAGGGAGAAGCACACTCCTCGCTGAGCAGGGAGCCTGTCACGGGACTTGATCCCAGGACCCTGAGATCATGACCTGAGCCAAAGGCAGCCACTTAAGCAACTGAGCCACCCAGGTGCCCCTCAAGTACTATTTAAATCTCTTAGATTTATAAATGTTGTATGAATAAAAACTAATTTTCACTAACAATAAATGTACAATTCAGTTGTCTTTTTCTTTTAAGAGGTGGGTACACATTGGCTACCAGGCTTGTCCCAACCTGGTACCATGGAAGGAAGAGACTGTTCTGCAAGTCTGTGTAGTACATCCCACATGGCTCCATCTTTCATGCTGGTATCATCAGAGTTTTTGAGGCCCCATGTATCACCATGCTCACCTCAGGGACTATTCTTTTTTTACATACACAATTCACTTTAACAACTTGGAGAAAAATATGATTTGGCTGAGAATTCTCAAGAGCCTCTTCCACAGAGTGGGCAGCCCCATCCTGTGGAAACATGCATACTCCTAGTCATCAGATGTGACTTCACACCTCTGAACCTCATCATTTTCTTCCTAAAGCAAATGTCCACATCTTTGCAAAACAATGTATCATTTAAAAATAGTTTTGAATAAAATAAGGTACACAGAGACTAATGCAAATATTTAGATTACATTTTCAAGTTCACTATTGTATTTTTAATTTGTTTCTTTTTGAAATTTACCCCTAATTTTTCCTTCAAGATAACCTTTCCTATGTTCCTTTCCCACAAGTTCTTTCTTTTCTATCTTTCCCCTTTCTTTTTTGCGTTTTCTTTCTCTATTTTTTCCCTTAATGGAAAGGTAGGTGAACATAAGAAATCCACATTTATCAATTGAAATAAACCTCATATTCATCATAAATGAAAGGACAAACTAATATATATATATATATTCATGTACATAATTACGCATCTCTTAATATTTAATGTATCACCTAAGAGTGTATTTGACAAGTGACAAAACGTCTAAGAATGACTTAAATAAATAAAACTTATTTTTTTAAATAATAAAACTTATTTTTCTTAAATAATAATGCCAAAGGTAGGCATTTCCTAACATTAGTTAAGCAATTCTAAAACACCATCAGGGACCCAGGCTCTTCCCATTCTCCTCCCCTACCATTTGAATGGTTTTGACTTTCATCTTCTTGCTTGTTACCTCTTAGTTACAAGCTCCAGCTCATGCTGGAACCCCAAACATCACATCAACACTATAAAAGAAAAGAAAATATGAACAGTAGCACCAGATGTTTTGCCCTTTCATCAAGAAAGAAAAGAGCTTTCCCAGAAACCCCTGTAGACATTCACTTTGATCTCGTTGGTTAGATTTTAACCTTTCATTAGAACTATGTTACATGGCCAAACCTAGCTACAAAGGAAACTGAGAAGAGAATGTACACCTAGAGTTAATGTTGCATCAAATGAAACTCATGTTTTGTTCACAGTAAGAAGAGAAAAATAGGTATCAAGTAAGCAAATAACAGTATTTGCCACAGTGACCTATTTAAAGAATAGTTAAATTATTCCTTACTGTAATATACCCCACTTCAACTAGAGGATCTAGTAATAGAGGATCTAGTAATAGAGGATCTAGTAAGACCCTTAGAAACTTATCTGAAGAATAAATTTAATAACAGTATTTGCCACAGTGACCTATTTAAAGAATAGTTAAATTATTCCTTACTGTAATATACCCCACTTCAACTAGAGGATCTAGTAATAGAGGATCTAGTAATAGAGGATCTAGTAAGACCCTTAGAAACTTATCTGAAGAATAAATTTAAATTATCTCTAACTAGCATAATGATTGTTTTTAGTGGAGTGAGTACCTGTGAAGTGCGCTGATGCTTCTGAAAAAAAAAAAAATGTGTTAGCATATAATAATTTTCCTTACCAAAAATTTTGTCCTACTGAATTAGTAATACTTATTTTTTTAAAAGATTTTATTTATTTATTTGAGAGAGAGAGAGAGCACATGAGAGGGGGGAGGGGGAGAGGGAGAAGCAGACTCCCCGCCGAGCAGGGAGCCCGATGCGGGACTCGATCCCGGGACTCCAGGATCATGACCTGAGCCGAAGGCAGTCGCTCAACCAACTGAGCCACCCAGGCGCCCTGAATTAGTAATACTTATAAAGAAAGGATTTGCTTTGCAAAGGTAAACTTGAGCCCAGATTATTCATATTTTACCAATTCAAAGTCAATAGATGGTGAATGTTCTATTACTACATTGCTTTAAAACAAACCATGATAATTAATTCAGAGTGTTAAATTCAGATATTGAGGTTGGATATTTAATAAGACACGAACAGTATTAAACTCCCATTGAAATGACAAAGTATTTCATTTCAAATCCTTTATAGTTTACAATGTCCTAATAATGCAGTTTTCACTACAAGGAAGTAGTCAAAACCTGTGATATTGAAAACAGAATTTACACACCATAAACAAGTCATAGTAGGGTCTCACATTGCCAGCAAAATAATAATGATGACTCCAAGTAAACCTAATTTCCTGATTTCTAAGACTGGTAAATTCTCTCTGGGAAGAAATTGTTTAACTCATATACTCCTACTGTTGCTTTCTTTTCTAAATTTTCTGGAATGTACAGATGTCAAGAACCTAAAAACATATAAATCACTTTTCCTTGTTCTCAATTATGCCACACTTCTCAATTTTTCTCTCTCCCCTTTCAGGTCTTCTCTGCACTATGCAAATTTTCCCTTACCCCCAACCTTCTACAACCTCCCATCTTTCTTTTTCCCCCCTCATCTTACCAACCCCACCAATTGTCTTCCTTTTAAATTTCCTTGAAGTGTGTTCCAGGTTTCTCAGAAACTTAGCAGCGGAACCAAAGGGAAGAGATCTGGTTCCATAACCCTAAGGCGGGGTGCTGTCCAAGTGCACCTTATAATTTGGATTTGGCTGGTGCATGAATAACAACCTAAATTACTAACACACTGCCTTAAAAGCTTTATGATTTCAATTGGTTTTTGTTTGTTTTAGGAGGGATTTCCAGCCCTTGCCCCTTTTTCTTACTCTCACTTTGCTTTTTTCCCCTTTCAATGTAGTTATTGTTTTTAGATATTTGATACTAAATTATTTAAATTAAACTTATGTGACTGAGAGGATTTTCACTTTTTGAAAATGGAAAGGCCTCTGGGTAAAAGCCAGCTCCCACCTCTCCCCCACTGCCATTCACACAAACCATCCATCCAGTACAAGGCTAAAGTAATAGATTCTGAGATGGGCTGCAAAGAAGTGAGGGATTTTTCCAAATAAAACTCCTTTTTAATATTCTTTAGGCTACTTTAAAGAGCCAAAGTATGTGTCATTAAATTAATCTTTAAATGACTAACAAGTCTCATTTCAACTGTTATGGCATAAAATTTAAATGCAATTATACACAAAGAAATTGCTTTCTTCCTTTGTACCTGATAATGACAAGGTCGTAAGTTGCCCTAAATCTATACTCTTTGCTTAGCCATTTGCAATATAGTTTATTGTAGGTATTAAGTACTCTTTAATGAAATAGCTTATAATATTAAGAAAGTATTCTGTTCTCTAGAGGTAAAATGGTAGCAATTCAGACCTTTACTCCAAAGCTTTTTGAAAAATGAAGGTTCCCACTTGGTTATCATATGTGAATTAATTGTGTAGCTATCTGAATACTTCCTCTATCCGTCACTCTCCACATTTCTGGATTATCCAAACAGAGCCTTAAGGCACAACTTTGCCTTTCTTAGAAGAGGTCTTAATCATGAGCACTAGATACTTTTTGTTCAGTTTATTCACATATTCATTCCTTTTTGTAACACATAGAATCCGCTTATGTTTTGCTTATGTTAGGAAGGAAAAGTCACAAAGAAATAGATTGTCAGAATCAAGTCAACCAGGGAGTACAGTAATCACTTTAACAACTAATTACATAACATAATAAAATAAAATAAATAAAAATAAAAATAAAACAACTAATTACATTGCAGTTCCTAAAACATACCAAATAATTTAAAAGAAAAAGGTGAGGAGGAGTCTAATGGCTTGAAAACTAGAATGTATTGGTTTTGAAATTTTTTTTTTCCTGGAACTGGAAATGACTTTGGAGATAATCTAGTCAGACTCCTCGCTTTGTAGGGACTGAAACCCAGAGAGGCAAAGTGACATCCCTGCAATTCCCAGTCTGTTCCATCGTTTGAACCCAGATTCAGGTGAGGGTTATTTTCCCAGTGACCTCCCACTGAAACTGTGGCCTCTGACACAATGTCTTCACATTCTTCCATAGATGCCATATGGACCTGATAATATGTGCAATATGCTTTTAAAACATGACCATTTTCCATAGGTGGGGAATTGAACAGAATGAACATGATAACTGTCTTTAGTGCAGCTTTTAATTGAAGGAATGCATATAGTAATATTAATGTGAATAAATATCCAAAGCCAATGTGTTTCTCAGAATGTGTGTGGTAAGTTTTCAAAAACTAGTAAGAATACTCAAATCAATATTAGTGTCTATGTCTGTTTATGACCTGCCAAATGTGAATTCTCTTCTCAAATACACACATGAATTTGCTGTTGATTATTATTTGACAGGACACATTTTACCTGCAGCAAAATTCAACATTTTACTACCAGTAGCATTATTTGAAAGCTAATCAATACTTTTTGTTAAAGCTTCAGGCACAAGAAGCTAATCGTATGCAATACTGATGGATGGAAAATATAAAATCAGATTTACATGTTTCTGGCCCCCTTTAAAATATAGTAGGGTTAAAGTTATCAGATAAGATTTGCCACTGAACCATGAGGTTTTGGATTAGCTGTTAGGACATGGGAGTTTCAGCAAACATTGATTATGCCTCTGATAATATTTTTCACACATAATAAAATGGTCAATGTCAGGTTAGGTAAAAGAGTAACTGAGAACTCTATTTTGGCTCAGAAAGGTGAAACAAAAGAAATCATCCAAGAGATTAAAATCTGGCTTTTGGCTCAATTTAACAAATGAGAACGTGAAGAGGAAACTTGTATACTAATACAGAGATTCAAAATTATTCTATCAGTAGATCTTCAGACCAAGAAAAGAAAGCTTATATGTTATTAAATTGAAATAGTATACATTTGCTTGGGATAATTATTCACCTTCAGTCACATACTTTAGACCTATAATTCAAAAGTGCAGGAAACCAGAATTCCATTATGTTTTCCAAAATGCTTATTCAGTAACTTAAATATTACAGAACAGCTGACCATAAATGCCTCTGAGAACTTAAAAATTGTATCACTTCTCCTGATTATGTGTTTTAAAACTTGATTCTCAGAAATAACAAGATACTGTGATCACATTTCACAGAGATAACAAAGACAGGAAGCCCACATGCCACATGAAAGATTAGTTCTTTAATCATGTTTTTCTCTTGCCTGTATTTTTGAAATGTTGATATTCATGTTGCATCTTTCATATATTATCCAGGCTCAATCAACAACTCATCTCTTTAAACTATTAATGATAAACTACAGCATTTATTAACATAATGGTTGATTTACATCTTAAACCTAATTCCCAATCTAACACTTTAATATAAAACCAAGCACTGGAATAAACAGCATTAGCTTTTCCTTGCTAAAATACCAAGGATGGCTTTAAAATAAGTCAGTTTACTGTTGTAACCTATGAATTAATGTGCCTTATAAATATGCCTTGTTAACTGATTAATGAAATGCTTATAATTGCAAATTATAAATTAGATTGAGGCAGATGGATAGATAAACGAATCTATTTGAAATGTACTTCCTTCCTATTGCATTAAACTAGGCCTTATTTTGGGCTTGGATAATAATAAGTTTTCAGGTAATTTGAAGTAATTTTCTGCAGTGAGCACTGATCACACCCTCAATCAGCCTTAGTGACTAAAATGAACATTGTTCTCCACCCCTATCCTCAACACATTAACTCAAAATTGATTTTTTTTAACTCATTTTTCCAGAATGGTGCAATCAGCAGGTGATCACTTCAGGAAGAAAGCCAATGTGTTCATTCAGGTTCTTCTTATTTTTCCCAGGCCCCCAACAATGATGGCTTGTGATTGTATATGGCCTACAAATTCACTATGGATGTTAGTTGGTTTTCATCAATGATCCTCCTTCTTGCATCTATATTCATAATAATACCTTGAGACTGCTACCCTCATCCATTTATGTAACACAAATGTAGTAAGTGCTGGCTATACAAAGCCATGACACAATGTTTTGAAGGAAAGCACAGTCTACATGGGAAACAGATAAATATATGACTTAGTGGAATGCAATGTAAAAACTACTGAACTGGTGGTTTGGACAAAAGGAGTAGAGATTACTTGAATGGGAAAGAGGAGAAATCATTTGAATAAAAATTGAATGAAATTTTATGAAATGTCTTAGATTGGCACAGCATTTCAGGCAAAAGGAAAAGTTTGAGCAAATAACATGGAGTTTAATTTCCCTTTCTTAAAATTTAATGTAAGTCATATTATATCACTACATCTTTTCCAAAAAATGGGCAGAGTGAATTAAAAAGCACTCCTAGTGGAGATACTTAGAACTAAAAAAGAATTAAAGTCAACAAAATAAAAGAGAAATAAAGCAGATGGGAAAGAAATGGTCCTTTTAGAAAAATCAAGTAGACAAAACAAAAGCAACTTGGTTTTGAAATTGCATATCTGTATCGGCCAATGGGAAATAGTTCAAAATTCATTCTAATGCAAGATGGCTCCAGGTCAGAATGTGTGTCTTTATACTTATGTGTCTATTGTGACATTTTTGTAAGACTGGGATTTTTCATAAACACATCTTACCATTCTTGAGATGTGCCTACCATGGTATATTTAAGAAGATAATGAAATACTTGTGTAAAGAGTATGAAATGAGAACAGAGGATGATAGAGAATTGCATCTAACCAAGAGTTTTCTCTGGAATAAATCGAAAACTTAGTCCCAAATGATATGGAAAGAACTAGCTTGAATAAAGACTTGGGTTGGAGAAGATCATCCCCTTCCATATCCTGGTTTTGAGTTCCTTAATACAGTGCTAATTTGGGGCACCTGGGTGGCTCAGTCATTAAGTGTCTGTCTTCAGCTCAGGTCATGGTCCCAGGGTCCTGGGATCGAGTCCTGAATCAGGCTCCCTGCTCAGCAGGAAGCCTGCTTCTCCCTCTCCCACTCCCCCTGCTTGTGCATCTGCTCTTGCTGTCTCTCTCCGTCAATAAATAAAATCTTTAAAAAAGAATAAAATAAAGTGCTAATTTATTCATTTTTTAAAAAAGAAATAATACCTGTCCTACCAATTCACACAGTCAGTCAGTCAAAGTATGTATTATGCACTACTCATTGTACATTCTAACTGAGCCTTATCTTGTAATGGTAAGTGCAATGCCTGCATACACGCTGATAAAAGAAACACCTAGTACCCCACACATGGGTAATGGCCCTCAAACATTCACCAACCACCAGCCTGATAATCCAGTGCATCCTACCCTATCATGCTTTGTATCTGTCCTTTGCAAACTATTGATCCATTGATCTGAACTTTACCATAGGCATCTCTGCTTTCAAAGACCGAATAGACATATTTCTCTATTTCTGCTCTTGCTGTTTATCATCTGCTCATCTTCTGGCCATGTACCCAATGCTGAGGAAGGGATTATCACTCCATCTCACTCCAGACCTCATCCTGATTGGGGCAAAAGAGACCACTGCTGTGGGATGGACATAAAACTAGTATAACAGATACTGCATGTCCTAAGATGATCACACCCAGGTACTCATTTTCTAATGGGTAACACATAAGTGATCATAATGCATTGACATGAGTGTTTTTAAAGTATATATTTAGAAGGAAAAGAGGATGAATGAGTTGTAGATAAAGAATATCTGAGAGAGAAGATCAGCATAACAACGTGAAGACTAGGAAGATAAAGTGCCAAAGCATCAGGGAGAAGAAGAAATGGTGTGTCTGAGCAACTGCATACATTCTTCTAATAAGGACAACATAGGTAATTCCTACAATTTTTTTCCTACAAGCAGCTACTAATAGTTTGGAAAAAGAAAATGGGTTAGGATATGAGTTAGCGGACTAAAATTGCTATAAAGAACTATAGCAGCAGCTAAGAACACTGGAAGAGACTGTTGATGAGATAAAAGACTGTCAAATGACTTTCAGAATCCAACTATGATTAAAAATCTAGAGTGCTCATGGTTCTGCAATTTTTCCAGCATCACTTGTCAATACTAGAATCAAAGACGAAAATAGAAAACAGACACAACAAAGTTTAAAAAAAGATTTAATAGAGGAAAATGATAGAGAGGAGTAAAAGTATGGGAACTGAGAACAGAGAGAGGCTTCTTGGCTCAAATTATGTGACTTTAGATGCACCTTATAAACTCCAAAGCCCTACGAATTTGGGAGGTATTATCTTTATCATTACTGGAATATTGCGTGTATGTTCCCTATACCACTTGGAAAATAGTTACAGGTGACAACAGAACAAGGAGAAAACATACACTTTCATCTCGATTCACAAAAAAAACTAAGTATCTAGAATTAAGACCTGAAACTTGCCCTGGAGAAGCTTCCTGTCAATTATAGGAGACAAATATGTAATTAGAGCATTTCAAAATAATATGCTAAGAGCCACATTAAAAATAGGAGAGGCACTTAGTTCAATCTTCCTAGAGAAAATGATACTGAGGAAATTTTGAAATATAAGTAGAATTGAGTCAGGCAGAGGGCACTACAGAGGAAAGGGCAGGAGCCTAGAATATGCATTTAACTAAATCACCAAATCCAAGAGAACAGTCTGCATTATAAAATTTGTATTATCTGTAAAACCGAGAAGAGCCGATAAGAAGAAAATACCTTGGGTTGCTGTTCAGAAAATCTTCCCTTCCCTGCACCTCCCCACGATGATCACAGTATATTTCACTGTTCTGCTGATTTCAGAATTGGCCGTATGATTAACTTCAACCTATGGATGTTAGAAGTGACTCAAGGAAAGACTTGAAATGGGCTTGCCTGCTGGCCACTTGCTCTCTTGCACCTCTGCCAGCACACATTGAGATCATGCCCTGACTTTTCCACCAATCCAAGGAAGACGAAAGAGAGGTAGAGGAGTGCCACCCGCCCAGCCCCCAGATCTGACGCTTGGAATGCAGCCAGGTCCCACCTAGATCATTTCACTCCAAGCTCGCTGATGGGCCTATGAGTGAATGTAAATCATTCTTAGTTTAAACCTCCCACTTGTAGAGTGTATGTTCTGCAGCGATAGCTGCCTATACATTGTTGAGCAGGGCTGTCACTGTGTCCAATCCCTGTTTAATTTCTTACTCTTGCTTCATATTCTTTACAAATTTGCTGCTTACTTTTGTAATAAAGAGAATTTTTAAAAAATAAATCATATACATAAAATATGTCATTTATGAAGCAGGAATCTCTCAAAAGGTTATAATGTCTGGTATCTTTCCTCTTAATTGTCACTCATTAACTGTATCTTGAGGGTTGTTTTAAGTCACTATTATTCTCAATTGTATTTCTACACTGTTATTCTCAATTGTATTTCTACATGAACTTCCTTTGAGGATCCTAAAGCATTTCTTCTCAACAAACTTCTCTGGTTACTCCCTCAGGAAAAGATGAGGCCCAGATAGGAAGTTGGAAATACAAGTTTCATATATACAGAGAATTGATTTAACAAAATCAGATAATTCTATGAAAGTGCCTTGTACAGTGCCTGGTGCATAGCAATAGATGATCAAGAAGGATTTGACTCATGCTCACAGTCTCCCCTACTATTCTCAGTAGCCAGTTTCAGAAAAACTCTCATGAGGATTTTCAAATGCATGATCATTTGCATTTTGGTGGTGGCTCAGGTAAATCATGCTGTCTCTTCAATGATGCAGTTAAGAGAACAGAAGTCAGGAAGGTTCTGGCCCTTTGGATTTTCATGGAATTTTCAATGTCTGTTTTGACATCTGAGTTTCTGATTTTCTGTGATCTGTCATTTATGAATGCTGAAGTGAATAAGTGAGAGCCATTAAACAGCTGCACAATTTGGGGGACTTTTCACAGCCCAGTTGTTGGACTCTGCAGGGGATCAGTGAGGATTAGGCACAAAAAAGCAGACAGGCATTTTAATTAGAGTAATATTAACATTCACAAACTGTCATATTATGGAAATCATTGGCAGTGTGTGAGCTCTGCTACTGAAGCAAAGGCAGAGAAAGCAAAACAATCCGAGCTCAGAATTTCCAGGATATCCTCAATGGCTGGCAGTGGACAGAATCAGGCGAGCATCTAGTGTGGCATTCAGGAGAAACAAGAACAGGACTGCAGGAGACATCTAGGGGAATCCCAAGCAAATCTCTGGTTCTCTGAAGCACTTTTATCTTATTAAAAGTCATTTCTATAAAGAGGCTGTGGTGTTCTGGTCCCAGGCAATGTTTCTTTATTGAGAAAAGGACATTACAGAGACACAGGAAGGTATAATCAATCTATGGCAAAGTCCTTGACTTCAGGGACTCTTGATCAAACTTTTTATACACATAGGAACTACACTAAAACAGTAATTGAGGTATACATGAGAGGATAACATGTAAGTGAATTTAAGATAGCTTAATAGCGCTCAAAATTCATTTCTAAATATTATAGCAATAAAGTTACCAAGAATATCAAATGAGGATAACTATAAATAACTTCTTATAAGAGATGAATTTTGAGATGAGTTTTGACAAAGAGGAAGGATAGGATTAGTGTATAAAATAAAAAAATGCACAGATAAGAAAATAATATTCAATTTTAACTGCATGTCTTGGGGTGCCTCGGTGGCCCAGTTGGTTAAGCGTCCAACTCTTGGCTTTGGCTCAGGTCCTGATCTCAGGGTTGTGAAATCAAGCCCCACAACAGGCTCTGTGCTCAGCACTCAGTGCAGAGTCTACTTGAGATTCCCTTCCCCTTCCCCGGCTTGCACGTGTGTGGGCATGTGTGTGCTCTCTCACTCTCCTGCTCTCACTCTCTCTTTCAAATAAATATTTTTTTTAAAAGGAAATAGGTGTTGTTTAAAAAAATATTAATTGCATGTCTTAAAAGTGCTAAGACAAAATCATAGGGCACAAAGAAGAAAAAAATGTAAAGGGCATAAAGTCAACATTACAATGTGTTGATAAGGCTTCAAGTTTTTAGAGTGGTCCTTTGGGTATGGATCTGGTAATATCTCTGCCAAATGTAATCCCCCCACCACCACTCCTGAAATCAAAGACCCATGTACAGTTTCACAGGGGAGACCCACTTGGAGACAGAGTCAAAGGTCTCCAGAGTTATAAAGGAAGTGGGGTGCAGTGGGAGTCAAAATGACTGGAGCTCTCTGACTGGTAAGGCACCAGCTAACAACACTCTGTCCCTTAATTGTAGTTTACTGGTGAGATCATTGCGAAAAGTAAGCTCATAACTACTAACTAGGATTAGATGAACTGAGAATGATAAATAACTTTCCCTTAATTCCACACACACAAAAAAATCCCTCCACTCACCACCCCATCGTAAAAATCAGTCTCATCCACATGCACCACAAACCAAGAAAATGAAACAGGTCTGCACAGTAGATAAATTAAATGAATATAAAGTTTGTTCTTGAACTCACCCAAAAAAAGTGCTAACAAGTTGTGAAGAGACAGAATTTTTGGTAAGTCATTTCTGTATTTCCAGTTTACTTTCACTAACATACCAGTGATTTTCTTTTCATATTATTTTTCAATTGGCCTCCTGGAGAGGATTCATCAGAGCAATCCCTCCATAATGCTAAGACTCACTTATATACACATCAAAGAGTGAGCTTTCTAAGAGTTAAACATATCTTTGTTTTTCATGCCCTTATTATTAATTTTTTATCTTCTTTATGGTTGGACTTCTCTAGTATTAGTTCATACTTATTAAAAGCAGATGCTTATATATTTTTCAAATTCTTCAGTCTAGTGACACAAGAAGCAGCAAAGCTGATAAGCATGTTTATAGATGAGAAAATATAAGCATGGCCAAAATAAGCTTGGAAAATCGAACTGACTTTTTTACAGCCTAATGATTTTTGAAAATTGATGAAATTTCTATATCCAAGAAAAAATACTAACCTCCCATATTTTATAGTAGTATGTATTCTTATGCAAAAAAAAAAAAATTGCAGAAAATTTTTTCAGAAAACCCATCTAGTGAAGTTAGAAAGAGCAATTCAGGAGAGGAGAGTCATTATTCAATAAATTTTACGACAGTGGATATTGCTTACAACATGACCACAAAGTAGCAGTCTTAAGAAGTACAGTAGGATAGGAGATAGAGAATACAGAAGAGTAGAATGAAGTCAAGAAGTAGGAGTGAAGGAGGAGCACCTGGGGGGCTCAGTGGGTTAAGCCTCTGACTCTTGGTTTCGGCTTGGGTCATGATCTCAGGGTCGTGGAATAGAGCCCTGCTCTCGCGCTCCAGTGCTCATGGAGTCTGCTTCCCTCTTTCTCCCTCTCCCCTTGCCTCTCCTCCCACTCATGCACACATGCTCTCTCTCTCTCTCCCCCAAATAAATAAATAAATCTTAAAAAAAAATAAAGGAGCGAAGGAATGAAATAATGAGAAGGTAACAATAAAAGTGTCGAATTAAAGTTCTGCTTTATAGGGCAGTTTTCCTGGCCAAATGCTCATCCACTTCCACCCCCAGGCTGGTCTTCCTGCAGGTACCTCTGTCCTCAGCTTTCCTGCATGTCAGTGCTACCTTAGACTTCATGCCTCCTGTCCTGAAGATGCCACTCTCTTGCTTTATGGTTTAGAGAGATCTTCAGTTATTGCTTACTGGGCAGAATTCATACTCCTCAGTGGGCAATCATCTGATCCTATATGTTCTACAAGGCCTTATTTTTCACTCAGCACCACATACAATTCTCTGCTCCGGTCAAGTCAGCCTTTTTGTATCCCTTCTTTTCTTTCCTCCTCCCTTTGCCCTCAATTTCTATACTCACGCCAAGCTCTCTACCTTTGATTCCACCATTCCTCTTGTGAAGAATGATTCTGTTCTCCCCAAACTGAAATCTTACACTACTTTCAAGGAAATATGGAAAGTAACAGTCAAATTTTCTCTCTGCTTCTTTATTTAAATTCCTGAGAGAAAATGATCACCGCAGCTATTCAAGCTCATACAAGAGAATTCGGGCCGGCCTAGGTCCATGTGTCTGCTTCAGATCCCATCCACACTGGCTTGAAGGGAAGGGAGGGCAGTGTGCATGAGCAGGTGTATGAGTTGGGGAGTGTCCTGTCTCTACATGGGGTGGCTATCTAGTGGAAACTCAAACTGGGGGGCTCTCATTTAGATGCAACTCTGGGCTGGTAGTGCACTTGGTCATAAGTCAAAATATTTGCTTTTTTAAGTTTCTGTGCTTTTGCACAGGGGATCAGCTGCCTACTGGTACCCCTTTTTAGTTAGCAGAGAAGCTCTTTACTTCTTAATCAGTTTGCCACATCAGGGTAAATGATTAACAAATGAACTTAGCTCTTTCTATGAAATACTATATCCAGGATCTTGGTGAATTTACATAATTGAATATGACATACATATTGTTTCTAGAGATAATGAATTTTGGCTGGATATAAAAAAACCATCAACCTTAATCTTGAAAAATCCAGATTTAGAGCCAACAGCCTTATAATACTGTGCCTGGTTTAATCTAGCCAGGCAGTGAGAAAGATATACAAAACTTCTCACTTGACTTTTTTCTTATTTTTCAGTGAAGGCCAAATGCCTGCCAATGAAAGCTGAGCATTACAAAATGATCAATATATATTATTATTTCCAAAAATATATATATTTATAAGTATCTTGTACATCTTTTCTTTACATAAAATATTTTCAACTTCCTTTATGATTCTTCTATAGGTTGGAGTACTTGTCTGCTTTAGTAATAAATAGAGGTTTGTCTAAACTTAAATGTCAAAGCAAGCCTTCCCCAAATTTACTTTATTTTTTAAAATTTTATTTTATTATGCTAATCACCATACATTACATCATTAGTTTTTGATGTAGTGTTCCATGATTCATTGTTTGTGTATAACACCCAGTGCTCCATTCAATATGTGCCCTCTTTAATACCCATCACCAGGCTAACGCATCCACCCACCCTCTCCCCTCTAGAACCCTCAGTTTGTTTCTCAAGAGTCCATAGTCTCTCATGGTTCGTCCCCCCCTCTGATTCCCCCCTTTCATTTTTCCCTTCCTACTTTCTTTTTAACATATAATGTATTATTTGTTTCAGAGGTACAAGTCTGTGATTCATCAGTCTTATACAATTCATGCGCTCACCAAAGCACATACCCTCCCCATTGTCTATCACCCAGCCACCCCATCCCTCCCATGCCCCACCACTCCAGCAACCCTCAGTTTGTTTCCTGAGATTAAGAATTCCTCATATCAGTGAGATCATATGATACATATCTTTCTCTGACTGACTTATTTTGCTTAGCATAATAGCCTCTAGTTCCATCTACATGGTTGCAAATGGCAAGATTTCCTTTTTTTTATGGCTGTATAATATTCCATCGTATATATATATATATATATATACCACTTCTTCTTTATCCATTCATCTGTTGATGCACATCTTGGCTCTTTCCATAGTTTGGCTATTGTGGGCATTGCTGCTATAAACATTGGGGTGCACGTACCCCTTCGGGTCACTACATTTGTATCTTTGGGGTCAATACCCAGTAGTGCAATTGCTGGGTCATAGGGTAGCTCTATTTTCAACTTTTTGAGGAATCTCCATATTGTCTTCCAGAGTGGCTGCACCACCTTGCATTCCCACCAACAGTGTAAGAGGGTTCCCCTTTCTCCACATCCTCACCAACATCTGTCATTTCCTGACTTGTTAATTTTAGCCCTTCTGACTGGTGTGAGATGGTATCTCATTGAGGTTTTGATTTGGATTCCCCTGATGCCGAGGGATGTGGAGCACTTTTTCAGGTGTCTGTTGGCCATTTGGATGTCTTCTTTGCAGAAATGTCTGTTCATGTCTTCTGCCCATTTCTTCATTGGATCGTTTGTTCTTTGGGTGTTGAGTTGGATAAGTTCTTTATAGATTTTGGATAGTAGCCCTATGATATGTCATTTGCAAATATCTTCTCCCATTCTGTCGGTTGTCTTTTGGTTTTGTTGACTGTTTCCTTTGTTGTGCAAAAGCTTTTTATCTTGATGAAGTCCCAATAGTTCAATTTGCCCTTGCTTCCCTGGCCTTTGGCAATATTTCTAGGAAGAAGTTGCTGTGGCTGAGGTCGAAGAAGTTGCTGCCTTTGTTCTCCTCTAGGATTTTGATGGTTTCCTGTCTCACATTTAGGTCTTTCATCCATTTTGAGTCTATTTCTGTGTGTAGTGTAAGGAAATGGTCCAGTTTCATTGTTCTGCATGTGGCTGTCCAATTTTCCCAACATCATTTGTTGAAGAGAATGTCTTTTTTCCATTGGACATTCTTTCCTGCTTTGTCGAAGATTAGTTGACCATAGAGTTGAGGGTCCATTCTGGGCTCTCTATTCTGTTCCATTGATCTATGTATTTGTTTTTGTGCCAATAACCATACTGTCTTGATGATGACAGCTCTGTAATAGAGCTTGAAGTCCGGAATTGTGATGCCACCGGCTTTGCTTTTCTTTTTCAAATTCCTCTAGCTATTTGGGGTCTTTTCTGGTTCCATACAAATTTTAGGATTATTCGTTCCATTTCTTTGAAAAAAGTGGATGGTATTTTGATAGGGATTGCTTTAAATGTGTACATTGCTCTAGGTAGCATTGACATCTTCACAATACTTGTTCTTCCAATGCATGAGCATGGGACGTTTTTCCATTTCTTTGTGTCTTCCTCAATTTCTTTCATGAGTATTTTATAGCTTTCTGAGTACAGATTCTTTGTGTCTTTCGTTAGATTCATTCCTAGGTATCTTATGGTTTTGGGTGCAATTGTAAATGGGATCGGCTCCTTAATTTCTCTTTCTTCTGTCTTGTTGGTGTATAGGAATGCCACTGATTTCTGTGCATTGATTTTATATCCTGCCACTTGACTGAATTCCTGTATGAGTTCTAGCAGTTTTGGGGTGGAGTCTTTTGGGTTTTCCACATAAAGTATCCTATCATCTGCAAAGAGTGACAGTTTGACTTCTTCTTTGCTGATTTGGATGTTTTTTATTTCTTTTTGTTGTCTCATTGCTGAGACTAGGACTTCCAGTACTATGTTGAATAGCAGTGGTGATAGTGGACATCCCTGTCATGTTCCTGACCTTAGGGGGAAAGCTCTAAGTTTTTCCCCATTGAGAATGATATTTGCTATGGGTTTTTCATAGATGACTTTTATGATATTGAGGTATGTACCCTGTATCCCTACACTCTAAAGAGTTTTAATCAAGAAAGGATGCTATACTTTGTCAAATGCTTTTTCTGCATCTATTGAGAGGATCATATAGTTCTTCTTCTTTCTTTTATTAATGTATTGTATCACATTGGTTGATTTGCGGATGTTGACCCAAACTTGCAGCCCAAGAATAAATCCCACTTGGTCGTGTGAATAATCCTTTTAATGTACTGTTGGATCCTATTGGCTAGTATTTTGGTGAGAATTTTTGCATCCATGTTCATCAAGGATCTTGGTCTGTAATTCTCCTTTTTGATGGGTTCTTTGTCTGATTTTTGGGATCAAGGTAATGCTGGCCTCATAAAATGAGTTTGGAAGTTTTCCTTCCAATTCTATTTTTTGGAACAGTTTCAGAAGAATAGGTATTAATTCTTCTTTAAATGTTTGGTAGAATTCCCCTGGGAAGCCATCTGGCCCTGGGCTTTTGTTTGTTGGGAGATTTTTGATGACTGCTTCAATTTCTTTACTGGTTATGGGTCTGTTCAGGTTTTCTATTTCTTCCTGTTTCAGTTTTGGTAGTTGATACATCTCTAGGAATGCATCTATTTCTTCCAGATTATCTAATTTGCTGGCATAGAGTTGCTCATAATATGTTCTTATAATTGTTTGTATTTCTTTGGTGTTGGTTGTGATCTCTCCTCTTTCATTCATAATTTTATTTATTTGGGTCCTTTCTCTTTTCTTTTTGATAAGTCTGGCCAGGGGTTTATCAATCTTATTAATTCTTTCAAAGAACCACCTCCTAGTTTTTTTGATCTCTTCTACTGTTCTTTTGTTTTCTAGTTCATTGATTTCTACTCTGATCTTTACTATTTCTCTTCTCCTGCTGGGTTTAGGCTTTATTTGCTGTTCTTTCTCCAGCTCCTTTAGGTGTAAGGTTAGGTTGTGTATTTGAGACCTTTCTTGTTTCTTGAGAAAGGCTTGTATTGCTATATACTTTCCTCTTAGGACTGCCTTTGCTGCATCCCAAAGATTTTAAACAGTTGTGTTTTCATTTTCATTTGTTTACATGAATTCTTCTTTAATTTCCTGGCTGATCCATTCATTCTTTAGTAGGATGCTCTTTAGCCTCCATGTATTTGAGTTCTTTTTGACTTTCCTCTTGTGATTGAGTTCTAGTTTCAAAGCATTGTGGTCTGAAAATATGCCCGGAATGATCCCAATCATTTGGTACTGGCTGAGACCTGATTTGTGAGCTAGGATGTGATCTATTCTGGAGAATGTTCCATGGGCACTAGAGAAGAATGTGTATTCTTTTGCTTTGGGATGGAATGTTCTGAATATATCTCTGAAGTCCATTTGGTCCAATGTGTCATTTAAAGTCTTTATTTCCTTGTTGATCTTTTGTTTAGATGATCTGTCCATTTCAGTAAGGGGGTGTTAAAGTCCCCTACTATTATTGTACTGTTGTCGATGTGTTTCTTTGCTTTTGTTATTAATTGGCTGCTCCCATGTTAGGGGCATAGATATTTACAATTGTTAGATCTTCTTGTTGGATAGACACTTTAAGTAGGATATAGTGTCCTTCCTCATCTCTTATTATAGTCTTTGGTTTAAAATCTAATTTGTCTGATAAAAGGATTGCCACTCCAGCTTTCTTTTGGTGTCCATTAGCACAGTAAATGGTTTTCCACCCCCTTTCAATCTGGGGGTGTCTTTGCTTCTAAAATGAGTCTCTTGAAGACAGCATATTGATGGGTCTTGTTTTTTTATCCAATCTGATACCCTGTGTCTTTTGATTGGGGCATTTAGCCCATTTACATTCAGAGTAACTATTGAAAGATATGAATTTAGTGCCATTGTATTGCCTATAAGGTGACTGTTACTGTATGTTGTCTCTGTTCCTTTCTGGTCTATGTTCCTTTATGCTCTCTCTTTAATAGAGGACCCCTTTCAATATTTCTTGTAGGGCTCATTTCATGTTTGCGAATTCCTTTAGTTTTGTTTGTCCTGGAAGCTTTTTATCTCTCCTTCTATTTTCAGTGACAGCCTGGCTGGATATAATATTCCTGGCTGCATATTTTTCTCATTTAGTGCGCTAAATATATCATGCCTGTCCTTTCTGGCCTGCCAGGTTTCTGTGGATAGGTCTGCTGCCAATCTAATGTTTCTACCATTGTAGGTTACAGACCTCTTGTCCCAAGCTGCTTTCAGGATTTTCTCTTTGTCTCTGAGACTGGTAAGTTTTACTATTAGATGTTGGGGTGTTGACCTATTTTTATTGATTTTGAGGGCAGTTCTCTATGCCTCCTGGATTTTGATGCCTGTTTCCTTCCCCAAATTAGGGAAGTTCTCTGCTATAATTTGCTCCAAAATACCTTCTGCCCCTCTCTCTCTTTCTTCTTCTTCTGGGATCCCAATTATTCTAATGTTGTTTCATCTTATGGTATCACTTATCTCTCAAATTCTGCCCTCATGATCCAGTAGTTGTTTATCTCTCTTTTTCTCAGCTTCTTTATTTTCTATCATTTGGTCTTCTATATCACTAATTCTCTCTTCTGCTTCATTTATCCTAGCAGTTAGAGCTTCCATTTTTTATTGCACCTCACTAATAGCCTTTTTGATTTCGACTTGGTTAGATTTTAGTTCTTTTATTTCTCCAGAAAGGGTTTCTCTAGAAGCTTCCATGCTTTTTTCAAGCCTAGCTAGTATCTTTAAAATCATCATTCTGACCTCTAGTTCCAACATCTTACTAATGTCCGTATTGATTAGGTCCCTCACAGTCAGTACTGCCTCTTGTTCTATTTTTTGAGGTGAGTTTTTCCATCTTGTCATTTTGTCCAGAGAACAGATGAATGAGAGAAGAAAATGCTAACAGGGTAACAACAACCCCAGAAAAATATACACTAAACAAATCAGAATAGACCTGAAACAGGGGGAAAAGAAAGGAAAAGAAAGAGAAAAGGAAAAAAAAAAAACAGAATATGATCAAATATGATCAGGCTGGTGCATAGATCACTGCCACACACTAGATTTTGGGCGTATTTTGGTCTGTTAGAAGAAACTGCCTTCCAAAATATTAAAGAAAGAAAAACTTATATATGTTCAAAAATAAGGGTAAATACAATGAAGGCGTAGAATATGACTGTAAAGATGAATATTATAAAAGATTTTATAAAAGGAATTGATAAGAAGTTGGTTGAAAAAAGAAAGAGATATTAAAAAAAAAAAAAGGGGTGAGAGAATGTGATCAGGCAGGAGACTAGAACAAAGCCATACACTAGAGATTTAGGGTATATCTTGGTCTGTTAGAAGAAACTGTATCCCAAAATTTTAAAGAGAGAACAACTTATATATATATACCAAAAATAAGGTTAACTACAATGAAGGGATAGAATATGACTCTAAAAATGAAAAATAAAAAAGATTTTTTAAAAGGGACTGATAAGATGTTGGTTGAAAAAGGGAAAAAGAAAAATTCAAAAAAAAATAGAAAAAGAAAAAAATAAAGAAAATTTAAAAAATTAACTTGAAAGACTAAAGAATCAGGGGGACAAAAGCCATGAATTCTATGTGCTGCATTCCCCTAGTGCTGGAGTTCTGCCAGTTCTCACTGATAGGTAAACTTGGTCTTGGCTGGCTGTTCTTGCTGATTTTCTGGGGGAGGGGCCTGTTGCCGTGGTTCCCAAATGTCTTTGCTGGAGGTGGAATTTCCCTGCCCTTGCCAGTCCAGGCTAAATAATCTGCTCAGGTTTGCTCTCCAGAGCTTTTGTTCTCTGCAAGCTTTCCATACAGCTTTGGAGGATGAGAGTGAAAATGGTGGCCTCCCAATCTCCGCCCCAGAGGAGCCGAGAACTCGGGGCCCCACTCCTCAGTGAGCCCCCAGAGAAAAGCAGTCAATCACTACCATCTCCCCGGTCTCTGGCCATACTCCAAGCTCACCCAGCCTGTGACCAAGCCTTTCTATCTCTGGCACATGACCCTGTGTGGAGACTCCAAACCCAGCAGATCCCTGAGGTGTGCTCCCGTGCCACTCCTCCCAGGGGAGGAAGGGGAATCTCCCTGGATCTGCCACTTATTGGGTCCCTGCTGGGAGAGCAGTAGCCCGACTGTGCCACGGATCATGGTTTATGGTAACCCCAAGCTGAGAGCCCACTCCTCGGCTCCATCTCTGCAGCCGGCTTCCCTGCTCCAATACCTGGGAGCTCTGCTGCACTCAGGCACCCCCGGTCTTTCTGTGACCCCAAGGATCCTGAGACCACACTATCCCAGCAAGGGCTCCACCCCCTGCTTAGCCACTGGAGCGACGTCCCTCAGTGGAGCAGACTTCTAAATATTCTGATTTTGTGCTCCACTGCTCTATCACTTGCCGGTAGCCTGCTGATGGAGGCCCCCTCCCCCGCCATCTATCTTCCTGAATATCGCCTCAGATTCACTTCTCCGCACGTCCTACCTTCCAGAAAGTGGTCGCTTTTCTGTTTAGAGAGTTGCTGCTATTATTTTCTTCAATCTCCTTTTGAGTTTGTAGGTGTTCAGAATGGTCTGATCCCTATCTAGCTGAATTCCTGAGACCAGATGAAATTTAGGTCTCCTACTCTTCCACCATCTTGCTCCTCCCTCCCCCCACACACAAATACTTTAAAAAACCCAATACCAATAAATTCTTTGATGCTTTGCAACATCTTCACTTTCCTACCCCAAGCAAGTTATTATCTCATGAGAATTATAGAAATTCTACTTAAATTTTCTGTTTTTACATTGTTCTAAATGTTTGAATCAATAATACGTTACCTGTTCCCTCCCATCAATATCATAACTATTAAATTTATATCAAAGCCAATTTTTACATTTCCAAGTTAGCTTTTCATTTACTATTGATAAGCCACACCCTATTTTTAGAGGAAATATCTTTTTCTCTACAAGAGTGGTGGGCTATTTCTGCAGGCTCAGAGGGTCCTAGGGAATCTGAGGATTCAAGATTTTCAAATGCAACAAGCAAGGGTTGTCATCTGATATCTTTGGGTCCTAATCTTTGCCAATCAGAGCTGGAATATTGTCATGGCAGACCTAACTGGTTGGGGAATTTAACTTTCTCTAGAGATCTGCTATCCTTAAGTCCTGAGCCTGTTCCTCAGCTTTTTCTGCCCTCATGCTGCAGGAGATGAGAATCTCTTCATGTGTTTCCAAGGAGGCCTTCTGGCTTTCCCATTTAGCCTTTATCAATGGTTAATTTTCAGTCTTTCATTCTCTCTTCCTAAAACATCAATCAATTGCCCCCAGGAAGCACTATTCAATACCATTGCCCTTGTAATCACTATTTCTCACACATATCTCAAAAGCTTACTATAGTGCACCCACTATTGAGTTTTCTTTCCCCAATACAGCACCTCATTTTACCTGTGGTGAACGCTTTGTAACTGCCACCCTGTACGAGGGGATTTTTGTACTCCATCTCATTGCTCACTAAGTAAGCAGTGGGTGATCTAGCTCCAAAATGCCATTTTAGTATTTGTTTTCTCAGACCATAGTCAGATCAACTATAACAGGTTGATTGTGCAGGAAACAGACTCTGAGATGAAAATTAGCAAATTGAAAGTTCATTAAGGAATGCTCTTGGAACCAATAACTGTGGGAGAAAGGAACAAAAGCAAATTTGGGTAGAGAGAGAATTTGGTCTGTGTTGGAGTCACAACAAGCCCCATCCCAAATTCACAGGGAGCTCTGAAGCTAACATGGCTCTTCAGAATTGTCCTGAATTAAAGAGAAAGGGCAAGGCTTTTTTATACCTCCATTGACTTAGTCACTGGATACAGATTCCCAGCTCACACACACACACACCCTTCTCCAGAAAGGGAGTGTGATCTTAAATAAGGCAGCTATGTTCAATCAAGAACAATGCCCAGAGAGAGTGGTCAGCTGAGTCAGTGCTCAATCTTTGGAATAACTGGTGATAAATCCATTAGTCCTAATGTGGGGATCTGAGTGTTAGAGGTTAGCATCCAGTACTGAAGGATTAAGTCCTGACGGAGACATGTCAAAGGACCCTGGGACCAGGCTAGGAGATATCCCACTGGTCAATTTGGGGCTAAAGTAAATATCAAAAAGAATAATAATGATAATATGTTTTAAGGTATTGAACAAAAAAGAATCCAAGAGTCCAAAGCTATACTAAAAAGGTAAGTGGGCAGAAGCTCTTCTTTGTAGAATAATGCCAGTTAATTAATGTAGAATGACAGAATTAAAAGATCACTTTCAAACATCAGTGTAATGGTTTAGTTATCAAGAGTTGCTAAAACTATTGGCTGAAAACTTGTTGAGGATCAGGATATTCACACAATTTCAAGGTATCAACATGTAGTATGCACATTAATTATCAAGGGAAAAAAACACCTTTAAAACAAGGAGATCTTGAAGATACGAACCTACCCAAATGATCAAACTTAATACCCCCAATAAGAGAAAAAAAAACAGACATCATTAACCTTTTCGTTTTATGCAATGGTAAGTACAAATCATCATCTATGTATTATTCTTGACAAAATATTTAACTCGATCTAATACTAAGGAAGAAACTGGACAAATCCAGACTGTGAGATAGTTTATGAGACCATTAGCCTGAATTCTTCAAAATTATCACAATCATGAAAAACAAAACTGTGAGGGGACTGTCCTCAATCAAAAGACTCTAAAGAAATATGACAAACAAATACTCTGTAATATTGTTAATCAGACCCTGAATTGAAAATTAAAAAGCTAAAAAGGACATTTTGGGTTTATTTGGGTAAATACAAATATGGTAAATATGAGAACATAATATTACATATTATTATTGTAGCAATATTAAATTTCTTGAGTGTGATAATGCAGTCATGATTATATTGGAGTTACCTGCTGAAATAAAGGTCACATGACATATTGTGACATTACCAATGTACTTCCAAAAGTTCTTTTTTAAAAAGCACATGGAGAGAGAGATGTGGCAAAATGTTAACTGGTGAATCAAAGAAGGGTTAGACGGGTATATATAACATTATACTTTCAATTGTTCTATTGGTTTCATTTTTTTCAAAATAACATAGAAAGAAATTCTAAAGTTTAACTCAAGTCCTGATTCAATTTCTGCAAAATCCCCTATTAATAAGGTCTATGTTCGTAAAATTTAACTGTTTTGAATTCTAATTACAACCTTCCTCACACCAACCTTTTCTTTTTAGTATTAAAAGCAAAATGATTTTTTAAGAGAAAATACATACAATACCACACTAACTTTAACTAATCTCCATGACTCTGTTCCGGATCTTTTTTTTTTTAATAGTCATTTTCACCCTGACCAATTCCTACAACTTTCAAAATGAAATCTCAACCCTAGTAATTTTTCTCTAAATGTTTCCTTTCTACATATTTTGAATTTAAAGAGACTACTTCCACTGGCTGAGGAGAAGGGGAGGCCTCTAACTACTTTGGCATAAAAAAAAAATCATTAAAACAACTTTGTTTTAACTTCCCTTTTCTGAGCAGTATATTTTTTCCTTTCTCATTACCTCATTCCATCAGGATCACTTATCAAACCTGTTTTGAAGAGAATGAAAAGTAAAATTAAAGTTCTGTATTAACCATCTTCAGAAGGATTAGGGGAACAGGGAAGTTGAGAATACAGACATATCTCAAGGTGTCTAGTAGGACCTAAAGAAACACTTTCATGCCTGGTTTAAAAAGAAGTGGTAACCTTCTCTACTCTCACTTTCTAAAGAGCTTCGGTACAGTCATTTAAGGAATGCGTCTCTCATTTTCTACATTTACAGGCTTCATTATAATTCCTACTGACAAAATACAACAAAATCATATATACATATTGATAAGGTTTCCACTACCTAGATATGCATGCAATCTTCAAAACACCCTCTCTCAATTTCAAGTTTTCAATTATTTCAAAAGTGAAGATCTGCATTATCTAGTGCATTTTCTGACACAATAATACTTCAGTAGAACTCAAGTAAATTTTAACAAGTATGTATATCCTCCAAGATTTTTCTTTCTTTGCTATTTAAGACTGTCATCTTACAAATGCCCTAGTAGCTACAGGCTCATATATATGCACATATGTACCTATAAACCCTTATAATGTACTTAAATAAAGGCACTCTAACACAATGCATAAAGCAGGTGAGCTATTTTTAATTTTATCATGGGAAATATGTAAAGTTAATGTGAAAGAAGATAAACAGAATCCCAACTCACAGTTTTTTATTGAAAAAATACTCTAGTTGTTTTGTGAGAAGGGAAAAATCTCTCTAGAATTGAATTGCAACAGAACTTTTATGTAAAGCAGTTTTATTTGAGATATATTGTCCCAGACAGCAGCGAAAAGAACAGTTTTAATCCAAAATGCTTCCAGGCTCAGTCCCTTCTGGCCAATTAATTTGATTTCAATAATGCTCTGGTTGCCTCTGCCTAGCAGTAGCTATTAGATATAATGCTGTGCCTTTCAGAAAACTTTTACTTTACGTGAGAGCCAAAAGGTAAATCTGTACAAAATTAGACTAGGAGTTGAGATATGATTTTGAAATGGGAAAATATATATGCTCAAATTCGGACAAATGGGAATCTTTTTGAAAACATTAGGTGACAAAAAGTGTCAGTCAGTGTCTGTCAGCCATCTGTCACATTTAGACAAAGACTGAGAAAAGACAATCCTTGTCCTCGGGGCAATCTCGTGGATAAAATTAAGCAAGTCTTACAGTACTATAGGAAATAAGATGACTGTATCAGTTACCTATTGCAGTACTTAGTTCTTTAAACAACAACCAGTTAGTATGCCAACATTTTTTTTTTTAATAAACAATAGAAATCTACTTCTCACAGTTCTGGAGGGTTTGAGTCCAGGATCAGAGTGCCAGCATGGTTGGGTTCTGGTGAGAGCCTTCTTCCAGGCTATAGACTGCCAACTTCTTGTGTCCTCACATGCTGGAAGGGGTTAGGGAGCTCTGTGAGGTCTCTTTTCAAAGACCACTATTCCCATTCATGAGCTTCCACTCTCATGACCTAAGCACTCCCAAGGACCCCATATCCTAATACCATCACACTGTGCATTAGGATTTTAACAAATGAATGGCGGGGGGTGGGGACAGCACAAACCCTCAGACCATGGGACTTTTTATTGCTGAATAGTATTCCATTGCATAGATCAGGACTGGCTTTTGCACTTCTATATAAAATTAGGACCAACTTGTCAAATTCTACCAAAAAAAAAAAAAAAAGCCTACTAGGATTTTGATAGGGACCACATTTATTTTATAGATCAATTTGAGTTAGCCCACATTTCTAATGGGTCCTTGCCGGTCTGGGCCAGATTTCAATCATTGGACTGGGCGTGACCATGTATCTGTGGCATTTGCAAGCTATAAAGAACTTATCCAACTCAATACCCAAAGAACAAATAATCCAATCAAGAAATGGGCAGAAGACAGGAACAGACATTTCTGCAAAGAAGACATCCAAATGGCCAACAGACACCTGAAAAAGTGCTCCACATCACTTGGCATCAGGGAAATCCAAATCAAAACCTCAATGAGATACCACCTCACACCAGTCAGAAGGGCTAAACTTAACAAGTCAGGAAATGACAGATGTTGGCAAGGATGCAGAGAAAGGGGAGCCCTCCTACACTGTTGGTGGGAATGCAAGCTGGTGCAGCCATTCTAGAAAACAGTATGGACATTCCTCAAAAAGTTGAAAATAGAGCTACCCTATGACCCAGCAATTGCACTACTGGGTATTGACCCCAAAGATACAAATGCAGTGATCTGAAGGGGCACATGCACCCCAGTGTTTATAGCAGCAATGTCCACAATAGCCAAACTATGGAAAAAGCCTAGATGTCAATCAACAGATGAATGGATAAAGAAGATGTGGTATATATATACAATGGAATATTACTCAGCCATCAAAAAATGAAATCTTGCCATTTGCAACGATGTGGATAGAACTAGAGGGCATTATGCTAAGTGAAATAAGTCAATCAGGGAAAGACAAGTATCATATGATCTCACTGATATGAGGAATTTGAGAAACAAGACAGAGGATCATATGGGAAGGGAGGGAAACATGAAACAAGATGAAACCAGACAGGGAGACAAACCATAAGAGACTCTTAATCTCAGGAAACAAACTGAGGGTTGCTGGAGGGGAGGGGGGTAAGGGGATGGGGTGGTTCCAGTGGCTGGGTGATGGACACTGGGGAGGGTATGTGTTGTGGTTAGCACTGTGTATTGTGTAAAACTGATGAATCACACACCTGTACCCCTGAAACAAATAATACATTATATGTTAATTAAAAAAAAAAGGAAATGCACATTTGGGAACTATCAGCTATTTGTAAACTGGAGGCTATGATGGAAAGAGTGGATAAGAAAGAAATCATTCCGTGAGAAGGTGGAGAAGAAAAGAGGGGAAAATGTGGATGTTTGGAGGATATCTACCTTAAAGGCAGAAACAGTGAAAGAGCCAGACAGTGGGGCTAAGAAGAACAAAACAGAATATTTTTCATTTCCTGTCACAAAATCCAAGAAAAAATTTTTATTTATTCAGAAAAGATCATATGCCTTGACACTGGGCAACAATAAAAAAAATGCCAAGAAAATATCAAATAAAGTAAGGATTTAGGGTTATACCTGAATTTTTTTTCAAGTAAGATGTGTGAGAACACATCTCATGAGGAAACAGCAAAGGAGAAGTCACATTGTACAGTACATGCAGAATCTTCCTAAAATTCCTCTTATTTCATTTTCTCCCTAAAGTCCCACATCTCATGGCAACTGCTTACTACCACTTCTTTCTCTCCCTCAAAATAAAAATGAAAAGCTCCTCTAAACTCTTTTTATAATATATTTTATCCTTACTTAATTTCCATGCACTTTCTTTTTTCTTCCAGCTTTACTGAAGTATAATTGTTACACACACACACACACACACACACAAAACTGCACATAATTAATATACATAACTTGGCAAATTTGGAAATACGTATACATTCATGTTACTATCACCATAACCAAGGTAATAAAAATCTACCACCTCCAAAAGTTTCCTTGTGTCCTTCTGTTGCTTGTTGTTGTTGTTGCTGTTGTAGTTGTTGTTGCTTACGGGAAGAACACTTAAAACGTGAGATCCACCCTATTTTCAAGTGCATGATACTTGTTGTTAACTGTAAGGCACTAGGTTGTACAGCAGATCTCTGGAACTTAACTCATCTTGTATTCCTGTTACTATGGAGTTGATTGATGATCTTTTTGCAGTTTCCAAGGTCTAGTGGAGGTAGGAGACAGGCTGTAGATGTGTGCACAGAGAGTGGAAAATGAGGAAGTGATACAGTTGTGCTTGCAAAAAGTTTAGCTGAGAAGTAAAGGACAGAGATAAATCTGTGGCATGGACAAAGGTTCTGTTACCCTTCATATTTGTCTTTTTCCTAACTTTCTATTATGAAGTTCTCCATCATGCCGTAAGTAGAGACCAGTATAATGAACCTCACGTGCCCACCACCCAGCTTCTTGTCTCTCTTGCAACTGCATTTCCTATAAATTATAGGCACATCAAGAGGCTTAAGTACACATTTGTTTTTGAGCATGATTATATGAGGTGAAGGCCAACAGAAACTGAGGCTAAAAACTCAGAAAAGAAAATAATGACTATCAGGTCATTTTTCATATAATTTTTTTTCTGCCTGATGTTATTTTCACATTCTGTAGGTGATAAGGTGAGGAAGAAGAATAAGCATGGGATTTTGAGTCAGAAAACCTATATTAAGATCCTGGCCTGGGCGCCTGGGTGGCTCAGTTGGTTAAGCGACTGCCTTCGGCTCAGGTCATGATCCTGGAGTCCCTGGATCGAGTCCCGCATCAGGCTCCCTGCTCAGCGAGGAGCCTGCTTCTCCCTCTAACCCTCCCGCCTCTCATGTACTCTCTCTCTCTCATTCTCGCTCTCTCAAATAAATAAATAAATCTTTAAAAAAAAAGATCCTGGCCCTATATCTTTAGCAACATTTTGCCTGATATCACCAATCTGAGCTTCCTTATCTATAAAACAGTGACAGTGAAAGAAGATAGTGGATGATAATAATATCAAATAAGCAGTTCTTTTAAAAAAATGAAATAATGTAAACAAATATTTGATGAAACCTAAAGAACTCTACTGAGTCTACTTACTATTCATAATGTACCAAGAGAAACTGGGGTTCAGGATAAGTATGGTATCTAGTACCACTCATCCAGCAGTAAGTGAAAGGCTCTGAATGCTGCTCATCCCATCCCTAAATCAGGGTTCTTTCTTCTTTGCTATGTTGCCTGTCTTACTTAAGAGTTGATAATTAACGATTGTTAAGTTAAAACAAAGGATAAAGCATGCCTGAAGGAGTAAGGGCCAAGATCCATATGGCAGGGTTGTTTAATGATCTGGAAACTTCACAATCAACACTAACCCCTAGGAAGTCTTAAGTATCTCTGTCTTAATATGTTTGGTGGTTAAGGCAACTGTAGCTACTGTAATAAATAAATGCAAAAGGTTAATGGCTTAACAAGTCAAAATTTAATGCAAGTGTTCCTTGTTGATAAAAACGTATCTTCCATGTGGTAATTTAGAGACTTAGGCTTCTTCTATCTTGTGGCTCCAATTCCCTTATAGCCTCACATTCTCTTGGCAAAACCTAGTTATTAGCTCTATGAGAAGGGAAGTGGGTGAACTGTAATGTAAACCTTGGCTTGGCAGTTGCTTTGCATCAATAACTCAATACATAATTGGAAAGGAAAGGAAAGGAAAAAGGATCAGACCAAAATTACATGTTAAGAATTAACAGCTCTGATTTTCCAAAAACCTTGTCACCAGCCTTGTCATTAGAGCATTGACCAATGATGGGCATGGCCAAGTAGACCATATCTTCAGCCCTCAATCCCCATGGTCTGGCCACCCTGAATGTCATTCAGTTTCACCCACACACCAGTGCTGTCTCCCACCACAGGCCCATTCCTGACACTAATTTTAACTTTTTTTCTTTTGAAAAAATTTTAGACTTCCATAAAAGCTTCAAAAATAGTTCAGGTTTTCCATATATTCCTCACTTAACTCCCCCTGATGTTAACATTCATAGACATTGTTCAAAGTGCAGAAGAAGGCAGTAAGTTTCGGGAGGGCAGGGAATAGATCTGCCTTATTCCCTGCTGTATCCCTAAGGCTTAACATTGTGCCTCATCCACAGCAGACACTAAGCAAATTATTGTCGATGAGTGAATGTTGAATTCACCTCAGCTCCTCCTCATTACTTCTTCTGTATTTGTTTGTATTTGGAGGATTCTGGGCTACTTACACAGAACAACATCTAGTTCTAGTTATCTTTTTAATTTCTGAAAGTGATAAACAATAAATTACGTGACTCAAGTTGCAGAAACTATGCAATTTGAGTGCATCTATTGTGTTCTTCAAATGAAAACTATTTTGCCTTTTGGCTATGTGTACACTGCCCTTGAAGTGGCAACTTAGCCTATTATTTGGGAAAGCTTCTTTACCCCTGACTTACACACTATCACCACTTTTGAGCAGCATGCTCCTCTTTATTTCTATGCCTCAGAATCCATTTCATTCTGGTACACTCCTTCATATTCATTTTTCTCATCTTGAATGTCTAAAATTTTTGTAAAAGCTGGTATTATTCAACTAGTTTCATTATCTTTGGGATTCCTGGGCTATCAAACTTTAAAAGCAATAAATTGGAAAGGAATGGAGAGTACAAGAAGGTACACTGCAGCAATAAGAAGTAACATCTAATGATAATGACCAACAGTAAGGGGGGGGGGAAATGACAAAAAGCAGACTTAAGGCAATGAGCTTAGGGACCTGGCCATTTATATAAATAAGATTAAGAAATCTTTTGGAAGTCTCAGAGTATCTCTGCATTAGAGCACGGAAATAACTTAGGTTCATAGCAATAACTTCAAGTCATCAAGAAGAAATTAGGTAATGCTCAATGTACTTCAACAGAGAATGTAGGGAATGCTATTCATTTCAAAAATATTTTGTTTTAAAATAATTTAGATGAGATACACTTAAAAATTTAAAGACGATAGCTTCAATTATCTTAAAAATAATGTTTTTTTAAACTTTTTTAAAAGGATTTTATTTATTCATTTGAGAGAGAGACAGAGATAGAGAGAAGAGAGCATGAGTCGGGAGGAGAGGGAGAAGCAGACTCCCGCTGAGCAGGGAGCCCGACATGGGGCTCGATCCCAGGACCCTGGGATCATGATCTGAGCCAAAGGCAGACACCCAACTGACTGAGCCACCCAGGTGCCCCTTAAAAATGTTTTCAACCAATGATGGATTAAAGATTTTATGTACTTTTAACCATCTCTTTAAGTGGCATTATAAACATTTAACCTACTTTGTTTTGCAAGATTATGTTATTTTAAACATTCCTCAGAAAACATTTTTAAACTGCATGTCAAGTATTTTCACTAGAAAATCCAACTTTTAAAATTAAAATACCAAAGGAATGGATTAGGGAAATAATATTTCATTACCACCTAGAACCAAAACTGCCCTGGAGGGAAACCCTAAAAATAACCCAATGAAGGTATTAGGTACTAGTACACTTAGAGTCTAGAATTTAATTCTTATTTTTCCACCTTTATAATTTTTAGTGATTTCCATGACAACAAGTTAGTGATTCTCATCCCAAACTTCAATAGCACTGCAAGGACCATTTCATCATTAGATTTCTAAGATATATTATACAGGAGGAATTTGGATCTCAAATTTTATAGATGAGAAATTGGAGGGAATTAACAAGCAGCCTGTCCAAAGGCACAGAGCAATTTATTTTTAAGGAACGGGACTCTAACTCATAATCTTTACATCTGCCATTCCAAGACATATGGTTTTCTTTTTTTTTCCCTATAATTTGATTTCCATAAGCAGATCTATAAGAGAGAGATTGGCTAGAGAATTGCAGAAGCCATTCTCTTCAAGCTCAACATCATAATCTATCATCCTAAGTAGATACCTCCTTATGTGGTACACACTTTATGGCTACCACAGATCCCATCTGAATCATAACTTCATAGATTTAAAGAATAGAATCTCAAACAAAGATTTCCTGAATTCAAGGGACTTTTTGTTCCTCTTGAATGCTGTGAGACATAACTGATATTACTGACACTAGATAGTATTTCTTAGGGTATATTTCTTATATTTATGATGTTTCTTACATGGTAAATTCATTCCCGCTAACCATGAAACTGATTTCCTCCAGGTTGACCTCCTTCAAATTACTTTTTCTGCCTCCCCTCAGAGCCTGTGAATCCAATTAAATGAAAGAAATTTCCATCTGCTCAGTTCCTGTACTTTACTAGACTGTGGGCCTTTGTGTCCCTTTCCTGGTCTTGAGAGAGTAAATACTTTCCATGCAGAAACAGTTTCAGATCACTTGATGGTTATGAAGGACACAAACAGAACACACAAAAGACACAGCCTCTGTTCTTACTCTTACTATCAGATGAAGTGTTAAAATATTCTATGCTCTCTTTTCTCTACTTTTGGTAGCTGAATAGAGGTAACTGTCAGTTTTACTTTGAACTTACTCCTTTTTTTCCTCTTCTACTCACAGAAAAGCCCCAGGGATTTTGGAAGAACTGTGATTTAACCACCTGGAGGAAATGACAGACCAAAAGACATAGACCAGAGGAATCAGGAGCTAATGCGTATATATTATTATAAATATTTAGCAAGTAAAAAGGATGAACACATATCCAATAAGGTAGGAAAGGAGCCAACGATCAGGTAGATACATAGTTTACCTTGCTACCCGATAAGATAATGATACACATGGACCAGAAAAAAAATTTAATGTCTACCAATTTCTTAGACATGTTGAATGAATTGAGACATGCAGAGTTGCCTATCTCAATTGTTATGCAAAAAAAAATCCATGCTTTCCTTAAATTATGAAACTGCTTCTGCTTCAGCATTAGTAAGTCTTAATGACAAAATGAACTCCACAACAAATTTACGGACCATCATGTCTCATCATACTATGTTCAAAAATGGTAGAAGCTCCAGAAATTATATATGGGGAGGACTGGGGTGGGAAAGATGATTACAGGGCAGAAAAATAGGGAGCTTCTTCTGAAGCTGATTTTGTATTACTGTATTTACATTGTATTAGATCAGTGTATTTACATAAAAATCATAGGCATTTAACATGGCTTTGCAGAGAAGGACAACACTCTTCACCAAAGTCATCACTGACAATACCCCTGCTTCATAAATTTTTTTTTTGCAAAATGAAGTGCAATGAAGAGGTAGAAGTAATTTATATTCCAGGCTGTATATTTTTAATCCTACTTTTCTACAGGTCAGAACCCAACAAGATGGAGTTCTAGAACTTTTGCTTAGATAAGGGTTTATATTTTGAACCAAACCAATTTCCCTCAACCTACTTCATACGTGTGTGTGTGTGTGCATGTGTGTGTGTATTTTTGCTCCCGATCTTCCTGCCTCTTGATCCCTTGGTTGTTTGCTCTAGCCTTATCCCCCAAATATGATGTTTGATATCTATTTTCAGGTTCTAAGCTCTGGCTCTCCTGGACACACCACTTAGTGTTATTTAACAAGACCTTACATGGCTTTTATTATTAGAACAGTATCAGTCACTATTCTAAGCAAATCACACATATTATCTCATTTAATCATTATAACAACCCATAAAAGCTAGATGAAATTACTGTCCCCATTCTCAAAATGTTTGATGACATCTATGAAATACTGCCGAACAGAAAATTTCCCCAAGCCTTGTCATCCAGGGTTATGAGTAGGGGACAGTCACATATGTATAGAGTGTCCACATGACTGACCTCAACTAGTCAATCTCCAGCCCCTCCAGAAGTAAAAGTGATACATCCTGGCCTAGGGCCAAACAAAAACAGACACCTACCATAAGTCAGAGTTAGCATGAACTATCTGATATGGCCTAAAGCCCCAGGTATACAAAGACACTTCTCTCAGAAGTATATTCCAAATGCTTAAAGGTTATCTCCCAGAAACTGATCAAGAGCTAGTCTTTTCAATCCATCAAAATCCTTGAGGAGAACACAGGCAGCAACCTCTTCGACCTCAGCCGCAGCAACTTCTTCCTAGAAACATCGCCAAAGGCAAGGGAAACCAAGGGAAAAAATGAACTATTGGGACTTCATCAAGATAAAAAGCTTTTGCACAGCAAAGGAAACACTCAACAAAACCAAAAGACAACTGACAGAATGGGAGAAGATATTTGCAAATGACCTATCAGATAAAGGGCTAGTATCCAAAATCTATAAAGAACTTATCCAACTCAACACCCAAAGAACAAATGATCCAATCAAGAAATGGGCAGAAGACATGAACAGACATTTCTGCAAAGAAGACATCCAAATGGCCAACAGACACCTGAAAAAGTGCTCCACATCCCTCGGCATCAGGGAAATCTAAATCAAAACTTCAATGAGATACCACCTCACACCAGTCAGAAGGGCTAAAATTAACAAGTCAGGAAACAACAGATGTTGGTGAGGATGTGGAGAAAGGGGAGCCCTCCTACACTGTTGGTGGGTGGTGCAGCCACTCTGGAAAACAGTATGGACATTCCTCAAAAAGTTGAAAATAGAACTACCCTATGACCCAGCAATTGCACTACTGGATATTGACCCCAAAGATACAAATGTAGTAATCTGAAGGGGCACATGCACCCCAATGTTTATAGCAGCAATGTCCACAATAGCCAAACTATGGAAAAAGCCTAGACATCCATTAACAAATGAATGGAGAAAGAAGATGTGGTAAATATAGATAGATAGATAGATAGATAGATAGATAGATAGATAGATAGATAGATAGATAGATAATAGATAGATAGATAGATAGATAGATATACATATACACACACACACACACACACACACAATGGAATGTTATGCAGCCATCAAAAAATGAAATCTTGCCATTTGCAATGACGTGGATGGAACTAGAGGGTATTATGCTAAGTGAAATAAGTCAATCAGAGGAAGACAAGTATCATATGATCTCACTGATATGAGGAATTTGAGAAACAAGACAGAGGATCATAGGGGAAGGGAGGGAAAAATGAAACAAGATTAAACCAGAGAGGGAGACAAACCATAAGAGGCTCAATCTCGGGAAACAAACTGAGGGTTGCTAGAGTGGAGGAGGGTAGGAGGGATGGGGTGGCTGGGGTGTGGACATTGGGGAGGGTATGTGCTATGGTGAGTGCTGTGAATTGTGTAAGACTGATGAATCACAGACCTGTACCCCTGAAACAAATAATACATTATATGTTAATAAAAAAATAAATAAATAAAATAAAATGATAGGACTTCTTCAAAAAAAGAAAAGAGCTAGTCTTTTCTTTGGCAAGGGAAACAAAAGCAAAAATAAACCATTGAGACTTCATCAAAATAAAAAGCTCTGCACAGCAAAGGAAACATTCAACAAAACTAAAAGGCAACCTGTGGAATGGGAGAAGATATTTACAAATGACATATCTGATAAAGGGTTAGTATCTAAAATATATTTTAAAAAACCCATAAAACTCAATGCCCCAAAAAGGAATAATTCAATTAAAAATGGGCAGAAGACATTAATAGACATTTTTCAAAAGACATACAGATGGCCAACAGACACATGAAAAAGTGCTCAACATCACTCAGCATCAGGGAAATACAAATCAAAACTGCAATGAGATATCACCTCACACCATCAGAATGGCCAAAATCAACAACACAAGAAACAACAAGTGTTGGTGAGAATGTGGAGAAAAAAGGAACCCTCTTCACTGTCAGTGGGAATGCAAACTGGTGCAGCCACTCTAGAAAACAGTATGGAGTTTCCTCAAAAAGTTGAAAAGAAAACTACCCTAAGTTCCATCAATTGCACTACTGGGTATTACCCAAAGAATATAAAAATACGATTCAAAGGGATATATGCACCCCAATGTTTATAGCAGCATTATCTACAATAGCCAAGTTGTGCAATCAGTCCAAGTGTCCACCAACTGATACATGGATAAAGAAAATGTGGTGTGTGTGTGTGTGTGTGTGTAATGGAATACTATTCAGCCATAAAAAAGAATGAAATCTCACTATTTGCAATAACATGGATGGAGCCAGAGACTATTATGCTAAGTGGAGTAAGCCAGTCAGAGAAGACAAATACCATATGAGTTCACTCATATGTGAAATTTAAGAAACAAAACAAATGAACAAAGGAAAAAGAGAGAGGCAAACCAAGAAACAGAGTCTTAACTCTAGAGAACAAACTGATGGTTACCAGTGGGGAGATGGGTGGGGGGATGGGTGAATTAAGTGATGGGGATTCGGGAGGGCACTTGTTGTGATGAGCACCGGGTGTCATATGGAAGTGATGAATCACTATATTGTACACCTGAAACAAATATTACACTGTATGTTAACTAACTGGAATTTAAATAAAAAGCTTTAAAAAAGGAAAAAAGAAACACATATCCTTTTGGAAATTATCTTCTTAATTTGCAACAAGGTGTAAACAGGGACCTTTTCTATTTGTTCACTGTTGTAATCCCCATGTCCAAAATAGTGCCCCAAAAGAATAGGTATTTCTTAAATATTTGATAAATTGAATGGAATGTCTTATCTGTAAAACTGCTTACAGTAATAGTGAAATAATGCAATAAAATATTGTAAATAACTGGTTTAGGTTAAACACTATGTTAGCAGAGACAGCTGCACTCCTGATAAAAGCCCACTGTGGTAGCTGGAGTTACTCTTTTACTGCGTTAGCTCAGCCAGGCAAGACTGGATATTGTAAGTAATGGAAAAACAAATGTGGTAAATTACATTGGTCTTTATTCTTCATGCTCCCCTTCATATTTACCGTTTGTCATATGGCTTCTTAGTTTCCCTTATTGAAGGAGAAAAGTGTATTTTACTGCCTTTAGGTCTTAGATTTGAACATGGGACTTGCTTTAGCCAATTAAATGAGGTGAATGTGTCAGGATGTCTGTTTTCTACTCACTCTGGCTTCTGTCATTGCCATGAGAGGAAAATCCCTGGCTCTCACACTGGTATCAATAGATGGGAGACATGCGGAACACAGCTGACTCCACGTCTACATATGGATGTGGGCACAAACCCCAATGACATCAATGCTATGGCTCAGACTACCCAAACGGAGAAGGCAATGCTTGTTGCTACATGGCTGCTATGATTTTGTGGCTGTTTTTTATGGTGTCTTCCTGTAACAACACCAAAGTAATACAATTCTGCTTGGTAAAACTCCATCAAAATCGGGAATGGTGCTGAGCATGCAGCATCTCCAGCAGCGCTCCACTGAGTATCTGAGGCTGTGGTTCAGCTGCTGCAACTGGACTGAAATGCAATCACTCCAGAGGCAAACAGGAAGTTGAAACAGAACTCATCTTAATTAGAGGCAAACTAAAAGATTTTTTTAAAAAGGCATTTGGCTCACCAAGGGAGGTACTTCAGAATAAGAGAAAGGGAACAGCACCCAGAATATTAAAAGGAAAAGTGCATTTTCTGAATATAATTTAATTAAGTAGCTGGAAAATTTCAAAAAACTGTCATTCTGGAACGCATGAAAGTAAACATATTGTCTGAGAATCAGACACCCAAAGTCAAGAGAAAAGACCAAGGAAAGATAGAGATGAAATAGATGAGGGGAAACCAAGATGGAGGATATATGGAAGACACATACAAATTTCACAAAAAGCGCCAAGAATATAATCTTCTCTCACTGGATACTGTGAGAGCATAGCTTATGTTGCAGAAAATAAAAATTTGTGAAGCTATTCCAAATATGAAAATATAAAATAAAGGGATAGAAATACAAATGAGAAAATGATAGAACTGGAAACCATAGAATGAATAACCAATACATAAATAACAGGTAATCTTAAAACACAAAGGAATACTTTAAAATAAAACATAAAAAATTTTCCAGAGTTAAAAAGCAATCTGCAGAGCTCACCTTGCTGTTGTTAAAACATTTTTAACTACAAAAAGTAAAAAGAAAGAAAGAAAGAAAGAAAGAAAGAAAGAAAGAAAGAAAGAAAGAAAGAAAGAAAGAGAGAAAGAAAGAAAGAAAGTTAGTTCAACATATTAGGCATTTAAGATGAGCCTTCTGAAGATAAATACCATGCATAAGGCATAAAGGAAGGAAGGCAGGCAACAAGACCTTGTATATGAGCTCACGAGTGAAACAGAAAATTCAAATTGACATACATTTAAAAAAAAAATCAGAGAGAATTTCTTAAGGGTCCTGAAGGCCAGATTGAAGATGTTGAAGCAATTGGCAAATTAAAACTATACAGATTATTTATCAGGGATGTGACATGACTGAAATAATATATGAGGCAGACTTTCTAGTAAATATAAGTAGACTAGATCAACAAGGCAAGAGCCTTGAGACAGGGTGGGGAGAGGATCAGTTTCTATATGACAGCATTGTTTTTACAATACATGGTGGGGACCTCTGAGAAAAAATAATCAATACTTAGTAAAAGATTAAACCATTAAGGGAGGAGAACACATAAGATTGTAAATCTCAAAGACTTGGGGGAAAGTGTGCTAATCCGCTGAATTTGTAAGTATCAGAATACTTACATTCTTATAGTTATGCTCTAAGGAATACTTTGCTCTACTAAAATAATGACTATCTCTTTGCATGTATATGTGGTTAAAAGTGCTTAATGGTACGGTACCTTTCAAAAGATATACAGGACACTATCGTTTCAAGGATGGGGTGCCACTCATTCTAAGAAACAACTTACAGAGAGACCACTGTGAGGTTTTGAACAAGTTTGATCACATGGCTTAATGCTAATAACATTAGCATTTTTTTCTGAATGATCCCCTTTTAACATTCTGTTAAAAATAACAGAATAGGGGCGCCTGGGTGGCTCAGATGGTTAGGCGTCTGCCTTCAGCTCGGGTCATGATCCCAGGGTCCTGGGATCGAGCCCCACATAGGGCTCCTGGCTCAGCGAGGAGCCTGCTTCTTCTTCTCCCTCTGCCTCTCTCCCTGCTCATGTTTTCTCTCTCTCTCTCTCTCTCTCTGTATCTCTGTGTCTCAAATGAATAAATAAAAAAAAATTTAAAAAAAATAACAGAATAAAAGAAACAGTCTAGAAACCAAATTAAAATGTATAAAAAAAGTTTAAGTTCGAAGTGTAAACCTATCTTAGAATATTCTATCAAAATTATTGTTATAAGATAACAATATTAAAGGAGCAAATATATTTAAATACTAGCATCCTTGGCTTGGGAATGTTAAAAAAAAAAAAAAAGGACTGCTATTTCATTTACCTGTTTTTCCCTTAGAGTAGCTAATGTAGAAAAGAGAAAGAAAGTCAATGTTAAAGCCATCAAAGGGAACTTTTTCAGCAGAAGGAAAGGTTATGAGCATGAGTCATTTTAAAGTATTTTCATCTTTAGTGATAGAATCTCTGTACTACATTATGAAGAGTTTTACCCAACATATACAGCAATTAAACGCAACTCCAAAGCACGTAAATGTAATGCCCACCATTTCAGATGCAATCAATGCAGACCTGGGCTCCAAGACGAAATCTGCCACCAACAAAACTGATGATTTTAGAAAAATAACTACCTCCCTAGGACTCAGTCCCTACCCCTCTACAATGATAAAGTTGAACTGATATCATCCATAGTTCTATTTTTAAAATAGACTCATTTTATAAGTAATTTCTTCACCTGAAAGAATTCAAGTTTGTCATAGGACTTAACTATAGGACAGAGAACAAGAATAAATCCCTGTGTTTCCCCTGAATTTCAGTCAAATCACCTGTTTTAATGTGCAGGAAGGTCAAAGAAAAGAGAAGACTAGAAGATGCAGAGTATTAAGATAATATACTAATACACATGAAGGTATATAAATCCCTTTTCCCAGCATCAGAGGTAAAAATTAGTAACTTCAGAAACAAGTTCTCTTCAAAAACTAATAATTATACATCAACTGTATCTCAAATTAATTAATATTAAAAAGCAAAAACAAAACCAACAAAATATATCTTCCTTTTGGATTCTCCTGAATTGAAGAACAGATTAACATAAGAGGCGTACCCCCAAATTTGTTTCTTCAGAAAATGCCAAGAAAATGAGTGCCATCTTTTAACTAATTATCCATTTATCAGTAACATCTGTCACTGAGTGTTTATTTAGCATCTACTGTACTTTTTCTTTACTTCCATTAAGTGTAGTGGGGGCTATAAAAAAGTTTAGGTGAAGTCCATATTCAGGAACCAACATTTTTTTAGCCTTACACTTTTTAATTGAGATATAACTGACATATTAGTTTTAGGCATACAACACAGCTATTCAACATCTGTATATACTACAAAATGATCCCCACAATAAGTCTAGTTAATTTCTATCACCATAGTTACAAAAAAAAAGTTTTCTTGTGGTAACTTTTTTATGGATTATTTTTTAAAGATTTTATTTATTTATTTGAGAGAGAGCGAGAGAGAGCAAGCATAAGCAAGAGAGAGGAGCAGAGGGAGAGGCAGAAGCAGACTCCCCACTGAGCAGGGAGCCCAATGCGGGTCTCAATCCCAGGACCCTAAGATCATGAACTGAGCCAAAGGCAGATAGATGCCCAAATGACTGAGCCACCCAGACACCCTGTAAGAACTGTTAAGATCTACTCTCTCAGCAACTTTCAAATATACAATACAGTATTTTTAACTATAGTCACCATACTGTACATCCCTGTGACTTACTTATTTTATAACTGGAAGTTTGCAACTTTTGACCACCTTCACCCATTTCACCCACTCCCTACCCTCTGCCTCTGACAACCACCAATCTACGAACCAATGGTTTAAAGAGGTGAGAATTAAAAAAATGAAAAAAAAATTAAGTATATGGAGATACCATTAAGTCTAAATTTTAGAGCACAGACTCAAACTCTTCTAAGAAATTTAGAGAAGAGGGTGCCTGGGTGGCTCAGTTGGATAAGCAACTGCCTTCAGCTCAGGTCATGATCCTGGAGTCCCAGGATGGAGTCCTGCACCGGGCTCCCTGCTCAGCAGGGAGTCTGCTTCTCCCTCTGACCATCCCCCCTCTCACGCTCTCTAAAAAAAACAAACAAACAAAAAAATTAAAGAGAGAGACTAATTTAGCCAGAAATTAGCAGGAAAAGTCTAATGGATTAGGTAAAACAGATTTAGAAAGTGGGTAGGATGGAAGTAGGTAGGAAGGAATATCTTCCAAACGTGTTAGAGAAGAAACACAAGCAAGGACTTAGAGGCAAGCCCGAGGCCAGATAATGAGGAAAGCAAGCAATCATAAAATTTCAGATTTCTACCAGAACCAAATGTTTTTCCTTCTTCTTTAGCTGTTATTTTGGTGCCAAGGCAAGTCCAGTGAGTAAATTCATGTCAATAGAAAGTAAGAACATGTGCCCAAAAACTCAGTGCATACAAACTATGCTGTATACACAATACCCTCCCTAAACCTGGAGGAAACTGGGAAGTCAGGTATTTTTTTACCAAGCAAGGCCATCTTGCCAAGGAACTCTCAATACCCAGGACTTTGGCTTTATCTAAGCAAAATCTTCACTCAAATCTAATAGTGCTTCTAAACATTTGACAGAATCCATGAACCTAGTTCTGAAGTTTCTGTTAGCTCATGCCACCAAAAGTAGCTAGAAGGCAGTGCCTGGTCCTTTCATGTGGTGGATAGAGAGATATCCTGCCTGAAGGACCTCTGAAAAGAGATGATATGAGAAGTAAAATGAAAGTCTCCTTTGAAAATCAATGAAGGGGGCACCTGGGTGGTGCATTTGGGTAAGCCTCCAACTCTTGATTTCAGCTCGGGTCGTGATCTCAGAGTTGTGAGATCCAGCTCCATGTCAGGCTCCGTACTCAATTCTGACTCTCTCTCTCCCTCTGCCCCTCCCCACCACACTCCCTCTCTCTCTCTCTCAAATAAATAAATCTTTAAAAAAAAGAAAAGGAAGTTAATGAGTTATACTTAGCCCTATATCTGGGTAGAGGTGATAAGAAGGGGTTGCTAAGTAGTGTATGGCAGAAGAGGGAACCCTGGTTATTGGAGAATTTGACCTGGAGACTTTTTTCTTTAGCAGAGATAATTGTCCATTGAAGTGCTGTGGTCAATAATGAAATAAAGATACTAAAAACCTAGTTTGGCTATACAAAAATAGATTACTGACATCCATTATGATTCTTGTCTTAAAATTTTGGTTAATCTTCATGTGCACAATAATCACTGTGTATATCATAAATATATGTCATATTGATAGTACTGTATGCTACATTTTATAAAAGCATTAATTTATATTTAACATTTTTTATTGTTGCATTCAGTTACCTAATGCTGCATAGTTTCTTGCTTATTGCTTTTGGAAATTAAAAGGAACTCAAAATCTGGGTCTAAGCATGACCTTGATCTAGTTCCATGGCAGGAAAAACCACCTTAGTATCAGCAGGAATTAAGAAAATGTGTCTGCATAGAAAATGGAACAGAATAGAGAGCCCAGAAATGGACCCTCAACTCTATGGTTAACTAAACTTAACAAAGCAGGAAAGCAGGAAAGAATATCCAATGGAAAAAAGACAGTCTCTTCAACAAATGGTGTTAGGAAAATTGGACAGCCACATGCAGAACAATGAAACTGGACCATTTCCCTACACCACACACAAAAATAGACTCAAAATGGATGAAAGACCTCAGTGTTAGACAGGAATCCATCAGAATCCTTGAGAACACAGGCAGCAACCTCTTTGACCTCAGTCACAGCAACTTCTTCCTAGAAACATCACTGAAGGCAAGGGAAACCAAGGGCAAAAATGAACTATTGGGACTTCATCAAGATAAAAAGCTTTTGCACAGCAAAGGAAACACTCAACAAAACCAAAAGACAACCGACAGAATGGGAGAAGATATTTGCAAATGACATATGAGATAAAGGGCTACTATCCAAAAGCTATAAAGAACTTATCCAACTCAACACCCAAAGAACAAATGATCCAATCAAAAAATGGGCAGAAGACAGGAACAGACATTTCTGCAAAGAAGACATCCAAATGGCCAACAGACACCTGAAAAAGTGCCCCACATCCCTCGGCATCAGGGAAATCCAAATCAAAACCTCAATGAGATACCACCTCACACCAGTCAGAAGGGCTAAAATTAACAAGTCAGGAAACGACAGATGTTGGCGAGGATGCGGAGAAAGGGGAGCCCTCCTACACTGTTGGTGGGAATGCAAGCTGGTGCAGCCATTCTGGAAAACAGTATGGACGTTCCTCAGAAAGTTGAAAATAGAGCTACCCTATGACCCAGCAATTGCACTACTGGGTATTGACCCCAAAGATACAAATGTAGTAATCTGAAGGGGCACATGCACCCCAGTGTTTATAGCAGCAATGTCCACAATAGCCAAACTATTAAAAGAGCCTACATGTCCATCAACAAATGAATGGATAAAGAATATGTGGTATATATATACAATGGAATATTATGCAGCCATCAAAAAAAATGAAATCTTGCCATTTGCAAAGACGTGGATGGAACTAGAGGGTATTATGCTAAGTGAAACAAGTCAATCAGAGAAAAACAAGTATCATATGATCTCACTGATATGAGGAATTTGAGAAACAAGACAGAGGATCATAGGGGAAGGGAGGGAAAAATGAAACAAGACAAAACCAGACAGGGAGACAAACCATAAGAGACTCTTAATCTCAGGAAACAAACTGAGGGTTGCTGGAATGGAGGAGGGTGGGAGGGATGGGGTGGCTGGGGGATGGACACTGGGGAGGGTATATGCTATGGTGAGCACTGTGAACTGTGTAGGACTGATGAATCACAGACCTGTACCCCTGAAACAAATAATACATTATATGTTAATTAAAAAATTTTCAAAAAAAGGAAGGCATAAAGATTTTAGAATAAATTATATTGTATAGATGAAGAGCTCAAATAATCTAGATTGTTGAAGTTTTTATCAAAATGAAACATTTAATTTCTTTAAAAAAAGAGAGAGACAGAGTCCTGATACCTGGTCCCTTGACCCAGCTGTTCCTGAAGCCTCTTTCCGAGTCTCAGAAAGGACCTAACCCAAGTTCCCTTTGAGGCTTAAGCAGGTTGAGAGGAGTTTCTACCACCTGTATGTGATAGAATCCTATTAGTTCTCTTTTCTATCAGTTCTGCTGATGAGCAAACACTGTCTTCAGGAGAAGGCTCTGTCCAGGAGTCACAGAGTCCATCAGAACAGACAAGGTGAGACAACTCACAGGTTCAGTTGGCCACACTTGGACTCCTACCTTACAAGCATAAGGACAGTGACAAGCCTCCCTCTTTCTAGGATTGCAGGGCCTTCTCCCTCTGGGGTCCCCCACTGCCCATGACAGTTGTCCTCTCCCTGGGTGGGCATGGGGACATTCTTGTGCTCTGCTTCCAAACCTCCCCAGGGGACACAGCAGGGACCATGAGTTGAGGGCTCTTCGTTGTCTGCTGACCCATCCTGCCCACAGGTCAGCTTCTGGGAGGTATCACCCCCGCCCTGGGGAAAAAGGAGGCTTCAGGGGCAAGACCCAGGCCTTTGTGGCCCCAGCAATGACTCTCTGCATTTCTGACTGAGGCTTCCTCCTGGGCCTGTAATCCCAGACCTGAGGCCATTCCTGTCCTGAAAGTCGGGGGCCTGGGACTCAAAGGGGCTGCCTGGAAGGAGCTGCACAGACACGGCTGCCTGTGCCCCTGCAGTCTCCTCCCTGAGCACCCCTGCAGGTCCAGGAGGGAAGAGGGAAGTTGGTCCTGGCCAACTGGCACCCCCATCCTCAGACTCCCAAAAATATTATCCAGCCCTGAAGGACAGGAGCCTCATTCAGCAGATCCATGGATTGCTCATGTCCTCCATGAGGCACTTTTGCGCTCTGCTCCCCACACCAGCCTCTGGTCAGCTACCTTGGCAAATACTAACAGGTGCAATTTTATCATTAGTTTCAATGGTGGCCCATTTGGGGCTGGTTTTATTTGAATTTTCTCTCCTGTCCCGACTGCTGATGAAATTTCCACCCATAGGCCTTCCTTCAGAGGCACAGGCTGTAGGAGGGCCCCAAGAGGGAAACAGGCCAGGTCACTGGGTCACCCTGTAGCAGAGTCACCCCACTGCAGGAACACTTGGATTCAACAGGGACAGGCTGGCCCCACAGCGTCCATGAAATTGTAAGACCCTGCCACTTCTGGTTGATTTCTCCTGAGTTGTTAGCACTGGAATCCTGCTCTCTTAGGTAATACCTTTGGGACACCCTCGGTCTCAGACCCACACAGTCCTGCCAGCCCACAGTGACCACACAGAGGAGGGAGGGAGCCTCAGAGGAGGGAGAACCTGGGACCTTTGCAGACAGGACCAGAGTCCCTGCAGCAGAGGGAAACTTCAGATCAGGAGGGCTTGCCCGGGAAGGAGGCCTTAACGCTCTGCCCTGATTCTCTTGTGGGCACAGAGGGACGTGACCTGGCCCTGCCTTGAGCCCCTAGGTTTGCTGTAGGGCCAGGTGGGCCTGGAGTGGCTGATCAGCCCTTCCCACCTCCCCTAGTGCTTGTGTGATTGAGACAGCTTTCTACTTCACAACAAAGTCAGGGAGAACTGCTTTCTGGAACCTGGCTGGCCTCCCCTCCCCCCGGCCCAACTGCTCTGCCCTGGTTGTCAGGCATGGGTTGACCTCTGAGATGGAACTCTCCACAGGGTTCTGAGTGGTCAGTTGTGGCCACAGGACGCTGGCACTGAGAGGCAGAGCTGTGGAGCCCGACACAACCATGGAGGGACCCCCTAAGGCCACCGGATCCCCTTCCCAGCTGGTGTTGGAGCACCTGTGGGGGGCGCTGCTGGTGATTTCTGGAAGCTGGAGACACAGCCCAAGTCTCCCGTGTTGCCCTGGGCGATGCTGGTATGTACTGTGGTGCTGGTTTTCCTAGTGAAGAGACGACTCACTCTAAGAAGCGTGAAAGCGCTGGGCCAAAGGGGTTCTGCCCACCGTGAAGTCTGTGGAGCAGGCCGTGAGGATATTGGCCCAACCACACAAGCCGAGGACGCCCTCAGGCCGCCTGGGGTGGTGGCCAGTCCTCCCCTGTTACAAGCCTTGTGCTTGTCAGCACTGAATACAGACCTCAACAGGTTGGTACTTTGGGGCACGGTCAACTTTCTGAAAAAGGCACAGAAGAGCCAGCCTCCTGACCTTCCCCAGGTCACTGGGGAAAAACCCATCCTAAGAACATCAGAGAAGGATGGAGAACAACTTGTGAGGAAAAGAACAAATGATTTGAGTGAAAACACTCCTTTTCCAGAAGGACCAGAACTGCTCAACCAAGAAATTTCAAGATGGAGGCAGAAAGGGCACAAAAAGGAGGGGGAAGAAAGGCTGGAGCCGTCGAAGGCACCCAGGGAGCTGGTCCCAAAAGATCAAACCAGCCAGTCCCCGTCCAGGGCAGGACCCGGGCTGCAGGCCGTCCCCCTGCCTGACCTCCCTGCCGATCACGCCGGTGCCGGGACCTGGGGAGTCCAGCAAAAGAGGGGAGCAGGAAATGGTGATGAGCCCACCCGTCGGGCAGCAGTGGATCTGAAGGGTGCCCCTGAGGATGCTGGCTTCCCTGTGTCCCCTCCAAGTCCCAAAGGGGAACAGTAAGACAGAGCCAGACAACTGTGAGCAGAAAGGCGAGAGATTGCAGAGCTGACACGACAAATCCACAGTCTGCAAACCCAGGAAGCCTCTTTGCAGAAGGAAAATTCACAGCTGGACAATGAGATTCAGCAGCTGAAGCTGAAACTTCAGAATCCGCAGGATGAACAGGACCAGCATATCCTGCAACTTCACAGAAAAGTGTTTTAAGGGGAAGCTCAGTGCTTGGAAATGGAGAAGAAACTGGCCAGCCTGTATAGAGACATGAACTTCACGTGCCAGATTCACAACCTCTACAAGAAGATGGACCAAGACCCCGGCAAAGACCTGGAGAGAAACACCTCCCACTATCGCAAGGTGGTCCTCTTCCATCAGGACAGAGCCACAAAAAGCTGGGTGGAAGCTGCGTCCAGGAGCTAAGGAGAGAAAATGATCACATGAGGCAGATGCTGGCCGGATGCTGGTCATTTTCCTGAGGAACCCTCTTGCTCCTGCTGTTCCGCCCACAGCCCACAGAGGCCGGGAAGTGTCAGGGGGGCCCTGGGCTCATCAAGTCCCCAAGGAGGAGGGAAGTCCCACTGTAAGGGCACTGGGATCCGGGGTCGCCTGCAGGGGTGACTGGGCTCAGGGCAGCTGGGCCCTGAACAGCCAGACCCTGGCTCAGCATCTGCGCAGAGCTATGTGAAGAAGGTCTGATGGCTCTCTCTAGTGAAACGGCTACTATTTCCAAATTGATGCCACAGTTACTCTTAGCAGTATAACACCATCGCTGGTCGTATAAATAGAGCTTCGTTAACATTGTCATGAATACAGAGTTTCCCCATCAGACGCTTTAGAACTCTATGCTGTAGGTATGGTATTTGGATTGAAATTAATGCTCCTATGACTGAAGACATCCTCTATTATGGACATGGATAGAGATGTTCAAAACAAGACCATTTCTGTGCACTGGGACTAGGGTTACAAATCTGCAGAAATAACTCAATATTTATGAGAATAAAATGTGATTGCTTTAAAAAAAGAGAGAAAAAAAACTTAAAACAACATCTCACTCAAACTGTATAAAATAGTTAGTGTAGTCCTAAATTAAAGTTTAGTCCTAACTCATATTTTAGTCCTAAAGTCAAATTTTAGCCTAAATTCAAATTTTAGTCCTAAATTCAAATCTTAGTCCTAAATTCATAGGATTAGCTTAGTCTTAAATTTATAGATAGGAAAACTTAAGAATTTGCAACCATTTCTTCCTTGCTCTATAATTTTTTTTCTCAATCTTTGTTGTTTTAAGATACTGTTTGTTGTTTAACATTTCTGAATTTTATGCAGTCAAAATACAAAGCTTTCCTCCTGATGACAAACACACACTCTCATTCACGTGGGCACGTGCACACACACACACCCCATGATGCAGAATCTAGACTATTGGAGTTGTTTTGTGAGTACCTGAAAATGTAAAACTAGAGTTGAAAATTTTTAAAATTGCTTATAGATAAATAAATTACTGAAAGGAAAAAACGTGTGTGTGCAATGTGTAAAGAGAGGACAGGCTCCTTGATCTTCCGCACAGAGAGCAGAGGGCCCTGAGGGACCAGGGAAGATCCCAGGCGGGAGTGCTTCTCCCACACGGTGCAGAGGAGGAGGAGGTCGGGGCAGTCCCCAGCTGCAGCAGGGAGGAGGGCAGGACCAAGGAGGTGGCTTCCAGCCTCCAGCCACAGGGGGAGGCGGTCCCACCCCTGGGCCTGAAGGGACGACAGGGAAGTGGCATCTGCTGAGCCCAGTGCGGGGCTATCCCAGGAACTGGGTCAACTGCCCCCCTCTGCCATCCAGGCCTCCATGGACTGCTGGTGCAAGGCAGCCCCTCAGAGGGCCTGGAGAGCAGACAGGAGAGTCAGCCTCGGGCACAGAGCAGGCAGAAGAGGGTCCGGGAGCAATTTGCAGAAGGACCCGCACTCGTGATTCTATTTGATCCAAAGTGTGCCTGTGTGTGTTACTGCCTTCATTCGCACCTGCATATGTAGTAAGTATCTCTGCAGCTTCTATGATGTCTTTGGCGCTGTCCTGCCACGTGGGATGAGGCCCGTGGACCCCCAGGGCTTCCATCCTAGTGAAGGGCAAGGCCAGGGAATCAAGAACAAGGCGACAAGGAATAGCAATCTCTGCTCTGCAGAGAATTCCAATAGGGTGATGGCTAATGGGGTCAGGGGCCACACCCAGAGGTGACGTTTAGGCTGAGATGAAGGTAACAAGAGGTAGTCTGGGAGGGCAGGGGGCAGAATGTTCCAGGCAGGGAGCACAGGAGAATAAAGGCCGAGGCAGGGCGGTGCTCCCGGGGCTGGGGAAACAGGGCACAGGTGACAGGGAAGGGGGCAGGCAGCAGGGCCGCTGCACAGAGTTCTCCCTAGTGCAGGGTAGAGACCCCAGGGGCGGGTGTAGACCTGGAGACAGGGGGTGGTGGCTGGGCATGGGTGTGATGTGTGTTCTGCACAGATCTGCATGGCTGTGGGGACAAGGGAATGAGGGGTTGGGGAGACGGGGCTGGATTTTGGGAGGGGGCTCACAGGGTCTGCGCAGAGCACTGGGGGATGGCACTGGGGTGATCATCATGGAGGAGGACAGATTGTTTGGGCTGTGTTTGGGCAGTTGGGGGATCAGAGGAGAGGCAGGAAGAAAGACTCCCACCTTTTGTAAGATCTCTGTGTGTTGTCTGGGCATCCTCAAGTAACCCTTAGAAAAATCTCTGCATGGGGCCCTGAGGAGAGTCAGCCAGGCATGGACCCATTGCACGCAGTGGGAAGCCCGCTTTCTGAGGAGTGGAGTGTGGAGTAGGCCTGTACATTTGGGCTCCTGCCAGGTTTCCATCATCCCTGAAGGCCCTCCTGAGCAGGGTGGTCTCACCTCCCAGCTGCTCCCACAACAGGGACCTCAAGGGACACTTTGGGAGGGGCTGGAGTGCAGGGGGAGGATTTCCAAGGGGCTGCATGTCCTACCTGATGGAGCTGATGCTGCTACCGGTGGGAACCTCGACAAATATGTGTCCTCCCACAGAGTCACAGGCAGCAGGAGAGAGAGGCTCGGGGACAGGAAGTGCTCCTGAAGGTGGCATGTGCCCTCATTGCTGGGCCATCCTGGCTCTCTAACTGTCCCTGTTGCAGGCTGGGGGGGGGGGTGGCAGGGTAGGGGGGCTCTCCGGAGGTGGCCTCTGAGCTGAATATGGACAGATGAGCAGGAGTTACTGATGGTGCTTTCACACTTTAAAGAGCATATGAATCTCTTGGAGACCTTGTCACAGAAAGATTCAGATTCCTCAAGTTGTGGAGCTGAGACCCTGCACCGCCCCCATGTTCTGCTGTCTATGCTGGGACCCGACAGGGATCCTTAGAGGATGATGGGATAGAAGTGGGGGCAGTTGGAGGGGGCAAAAGCATTTCCGGCAGAAAGCACCACACAGGCAAAACACAGGGCACAAAACAGCCTTGTCTGGGTGAGCAAGGCAAAGTTGTGCAGTTAGCTTTCTGGAGCCCAGAAACCCAACGCTGGAAGGGTGGGAGCAGACCCTGTGCACACGTACTGTTCCCACTTACCCTGTCCAGGGCTCCTATCCTAAGGGCAATCCTGTCCCCCTAGGGAAACCTCTCCCCTGAAATCACAAGCACCGAGGGTCCTCTAACCTTGGGGTGCTAAGGCCATCATGTCAGTTTGGAGAGCTTCTGTTTGAGACCTAAGCTATCACAGAGAACAAAGTAGAGTCAAGAGACAGAGAGAGCCCAGTAATCAGACAACAAAAAGAAATAAAAGTCATCCAAATCAGCAAAGAAGTGAAACTCTCACTTTTTGCAGATGATATGATACTTGATGTGGAAAACCCAAAAGACTCCACCCCAAAACTCCTAGAACTCACACAGGAATTTGGAAAAGTGGCAGGATCTAAAATCAATGCACAGAAATCAGTGGCATTTCTATGCACCAACCACCCGACAGAAGAAAGAGAAATTAAGGAGTCGATCCCATTTACAATTGTACCCAAAACCTAGGAATAAATCTAACCAAAGAGGCAAAGGATCTGTACTCAGAAAACTATAGAATACTCACGAAAGAAACTGGGGAAGACACAAAGGAATAGAAAAATGTTCCATGCTCATGGATTAGAAGGAAAAATACTGTGAAAATGTCTATGCTACTTAGAGCAATTTACACATTTAATGCAATCCCTATCAAAATACCATCCACTTTTTTCAAAGAAATGGAACAAATAATCCTAAAATTTGTATGGAACCAGAAAAGACCCCAAATAGCCAAAGGAATTTGAAAAAGAAAAGCAAAGCCAGTGGCATCACAATTCCGGACTTCAAGCTCTATTACAAAGCTGTCATCATCAAGACAGTATGGTACTGGCACAAAAACAGACACATAGATCAAAGGAACAGAACAGAGAGCCCAGAAATGGACCCTCAACTCTATGGTCAACTAATCTTTGGCAAAGCAGGAAAGAATGTCCAATGGAAAAAAGTCTCTTCAACAAATGGTGTTGGGAAAATTGGACAGCCACATGCAGAACAATGAAACTGGACCATTTCCTTATACCACACACAAAAATAGACTCAAAATGGATGAAAGACCTCAGTGTGAGACAGGAATCCATCAGAATCCTTGAGGAGAACACAGGCAGCAACCTCTTCGACCTTGGCTGCAGCAACTTCTTCCTAGAAACATCGCCGAAGGCAAGGGAGGCAAGGGTAAAAATGAACTCTTGGGACTTCATCAAGATAAAAAGCTTTTGCACAGCAAAGGAAACACTCAACAAAACCAAAAGACAACCGACAGAATGGGAGAAGATATTTGCAAATGACATATCAGATAAAGGGCTAGTATCCAAAATCTATAAAGAACTTATCCAACTCAACACCCAAAGAACAAATGATCCAATCAAGAAATGGGCAGAAGACATGAACAGACATTTCTGCAAAGAAGACATCCAAATGGCCAACAGACACCTGAAAAAGTGCTCCACATCCCTCGGCATCAGGGAAATCCAAATCAAAACCTCAATGAGATACCATCTCACACCAGTCAGAAGGGCTAAAATTAACAAGTCAGGAAATGACAGATGTTGGCAAGGATGCGGAGAAAGGGGAACCCTCCTACACTGTTGGTGGGAATGCAAGCTGGTGTAGCCACTCTGGAAAACAGTATGGATGTTTCTCAAAAAGTTGAAAATAGAGCTGCCCTATGACCCAGCAATTGCACTACTGGGTATTGACCCCAAAGATACAAATGCAGTGATCCAAAGGGGTACATGCACCCCAATGTTTATAGCAGCAATGTCCACAATAGTCAAACTGTGGAAAGAGCCTAGATGTCCATCAAGAGATGAATGGATAAAGAAAATGTGGTCCACATATACAATGGACTATTACTCAGCCATCAGAAAGGATGAATACCCAACTTTTGCATCAACATAGATGGGACTGGAGGAGATCATGCTAAGTGAAATAAGTCAAGCAAAGAAAGTCAACTATCATATGGTTTCACTTATTTGTGGAACATAAAGAATAGCATGGAGGACAATAGTAGAAGGAAGGGAAAAATGAAGGCAGGGAAATCGAAGAGGGAGACGAACCATGAGAGACTATGGACTCTGAGAAACAAACTGAGGGTTTTAGAGAGGAGGGGGGTGGGAGGATGGGTTAGCCCGGGTGATGGTATTAAGGAGGGCACGTATTGCATGGAGCACTGGGTGCTATATGCAAACAATGAATCATGGAAAACTGCATCAAAAACTAATGATGTACTGTATGGTGACTAACAGAACATAATAAAAATAAATAAATAAATAAGGTACCATTTACAACATCAAAACAAAAGGTGAATTATCTAGAGATTAATAAGACATTTACAACAGAGACTTAATTTAAGAGAAAATGTTAAACACTCTTTTTTTTTTTTAAGATTTTTATTTATTTATTCATGAGAGACAGAGAGAGAGAGAGGCAGAGGGAGAAGCAGGCTCCCAAGGAGCAGAGAGCCCAATGCAGGACTCGATCCCAGGACCCTGGGATCATGACCTGAGCCGAAGGCAGATGCTCAACCATCTGAGCCACCCAGGCGCCCATGTTAAACACTCTTAAATGGTCTAAAAGAAAACCTAAATTAATGAAAAGATATTTTATATTCATGGATACATTTACTTCATATTGTAAGATTTACTGATTCTTTCTTAAAGTTACCAATAAATTTTAAATAATCCAACTTTAAAAATCGTCAGTATTTGAGGAGTTTGTTCATCAGACTCTAAAGTTTTTAGTGAAATACAAGTTGGGGAATCTTACCCTATGCTTTTTGAGTTGCTGGTTATGTAACTTCTTCAAAAAAGTGCAATAAAAGGCAGATGTTGAAACAAATTTAAGTTTGGTATTTGCAGGCTGTGGTTTCTCATAGCAATCCTCAATATATAGAGTTCAACTTATTTAGAAGATAACCAAAGTTTCTTATCTTGAAGGATAAAATTATAGGTCTACACTCTAGAAAATTAGTTTTTAAGACAGTGTTAATGATATTTTAAACATCATCATTTTTTAAAGTATGCATACCTATAGCTGCACACTACATGAAGACTAGATGATCAGATAGAAAGTTTTAAATATCATTTTTCCTTTGTTCTTCCTTGACATGGCATTCTACTAATATTGGTACATGTTTAATATCAAAACTCCGTAACTCTAATCTCTCAGAAACTCATTAATCTGCATTAATAGCCTTTCTTGGAAGCTGTAAGTTTAATCAATTCTTATTTGATAAGGGTCTTTAATGCTTTCAGTGATGGGAGACATACTGAGCAACAAATTGTTTCAGAACCATCAGCATTATCCAAAGTCATGTCAGATGTTGATAAAGCAAAATTCCTCATACAATACGGGAATGTAATTCTCAATTCTTTATCCACTGAGAAGGTTAATAAAACAGAAGGCCCTCAAAATGTTATCTAAATACTTGAAGAAAGATAACTTATTAAAACATAGTATTTCTTCATAATCTGGATACTTTTATACTTAGTGCAGGCTGTTTTCTCAATGACCTGATGGAGTTATACAAGTCACTGCTAGGCTCAGTTTTTAAATGTCTGTCCACCACAGTGAAGGCAGAAATTGCAGTTAACTACCACTTTTTGCAGCAAATACCCTACCTCTGAGCTGTACCCTAATTCATTATATCTTTATAGTTTGGTGTGAATTTTTTGTTTGGGGGTTTTGTTTTTTGGTTTTTTGGGTTTTTTGGTTTTGTTTTTTTTTTTTTTTTTTTTTGCAATTTACATAATCCTTTATATCAATCATCTTATTTTATCCTCACAAGTCTAAGTCAGGAGAAAAGAGGGATGTTGCTGTTACCAATTGGAGACATGGAATTCAGTGACCTTATGTGCAGACATCTAGAAAGTAACAGAATCAGAATTGTCCAGTGCCCTTCTATAACACTGTGCTGGACAAGAACCACAATATCTGATAGAAACTGCTCCAAGGGAAAAAAAAATTAAAACACACAGACTTGGGTCAAGCTTAAAGGAATTTCTTTATGGTTATTTCATAAACTAGTTACTTAGCTCTACTGAACTGCTGTTCATATAAAAAGTTGATGCTGTTGGTCAGCCATCAGAATAGGATATTTGTTATTTGATTTCTCCAAATTCAGGATGGTTTTGTACCAACTCCTGTTGCTTTTCTTTTCTGAATGCTCTCTTCCAATCTGTCAGGACACACCGACGGACTTAATGTGTAGGGGAGGCAGTGTGTGGCTAGTGGACTGTGGGATTCTTGGGAATCATGCTCTCTTATTCTTCTCTGTGTCCCCAGTATAATGCCTATTACATACAGAAATCACACACACACACAAACACACACACACTTAAATTCTGAATTCTAATAGACTGCTACTCTGCTGTGACCCACTGACCTTACAAGCCTGCACAAGTCTACATACCATATGGACCCACAACTTGTACCTAGAGCTCATGCAATTACTTATTTGGTAATGCAAGACCCCAAACACTCTGCTCTTTCCTGCATAGACATCTTTATGCCTTGTATGAATACTCCTTTCCCTCTTTGTCCCCTGCAGAGCTAAGTTCTTCTCTTCCTTCAAGACACAGACAAAATGTCACCCTCCTGTAAAGCCTCTTTGACTCCTGCCACAGGCCAGATCACAGGAGTAAATCCCTCCTTGCTTTACACTGCTGTCACACCTTTCACTGCCCTCAATTATTGTAGCATGAGACAGTATCTGTACTGTTAAGTGGCTGGTCGTAGGAGGGATTATAACACGGAAGTGCTTGAGAAAAAAGAACAAAGCTATTCTGGTTTGGCATTCAATAAGCTATTTCAGTGAAGCACAACTCCCCTGTGTTCAAACAGGAAATCTTAGTGCCCAGGGATCCCTTTGTTTAACAGGTAAAATTAAGAGGTTAACTCCAGCGTGAGAGGCAAGAAGAGGGTTCCCATGCTGCAGAACCACTTTTTAGTAACTTGCATCGTCCATATGTAATGTAACTATAAGCCAAACAGCTGTAGCAGGGAAGACCAATTAGCAAATTTGGTCTTCCCAAAGACCAAAATTAGCAATAACTGCTAATTCCATTTAAAATGCATATTATTCTGCTTAAGCAATTATTTGGGTGAAATAATGTCTTACCCTCAATATTAGCAATAATACTTAAGGTAACAAGTTTATTTTTATTTATCAAGTACAATTTCACCTGGACTAGATTCAGTTATTTTTGATTAAGATTTTTTTATACATAAAACCATGATATAACTAAAATCAATTTCAATATAAGTGATTGTATTTTTTGAAGTTATTGGATGGTTTTTATTAATCATGTATAATTAAGGCTCTGTCTCTGATGAGATTTTAGCACATATAAATATTTGAGAACTCTGACTTATAGTGTGAAGTCAAGATTTATAAATATAAAATAGTATTTTTTGTCCTCCACTTTCAAATGGCTAAATCACTTACTGAATTAGCTTTGGGAATACAAGCATTAAAACAAATGCAATTGCTAATATTTTTCCCTAGAAATTTTTCTGATTTTTTTAAACACAGAAATCTCTGTATAACGTATACATGTAGAAACAAAGCAGTCTATCTATTTCTTAACTATGGATTGGCCTCTCATGATTGAGCTCCCAAATAATAAATCAAAACTAATCAAATGAAAAAACATATATGAAACCACTTGAAAATTAAAAAGGCTGTAAGCATGTAAGATATTATTATTACTCAGCTGCATTAAACTAAACCATCTGAAGATTAACTATCTGTCATCCAGGTTTTCCTTTTCCTGGTTCCAAGCTGACCAGTGGCTTACTACATTGCCTTTGTTAGAATCTATACATAGTCAACTGTAGGAAGAAAAGCAAACCTAAAATATTTTTCTGAGTCTTAAAAGAAAATCTTTATGGATACTTCCAAAGAAGTAATCAAATTACCTTAAAATATTATTATAGCAGGTAATGTGTGCTCTATTTCATTTTCAGTTTTGGTCTGCTCTTTGCTTTTTATTTTGCTTTTTCACCTGATACATTATATGTTGGAAATATGTTTCCCATTGTTCTCATTTTCTAGAAACCATATATATTGACTTGGATCTCTGATTTTGCCTATTGAATTTTCTTATGTGACATAGAAATTTAGCTTCACCTTTTGTAACAATATAAAAAAACAGCAAGTATCCAAGAAGAAAGCTTGGCCTCTCCCATTATACACGTTAAACACAAACTTTGATAGGCTGGGCCAGACGAAGACAGGGCAACACATGTCCTATCTCTGTGAAGGTAGGTCAGGATGCCAGCTGGCCCAGATGGATGAGACTTGCAACAACACTCAAGAACAAAGGATGGTGATCTCCCTTACTTGTGGCCTATGAGACTGGAGTTATTACTGTATTTGTCTAGTAAGGAAATGCATTTTCATCTGTTAGTTTATTTAACCATGTCTACTCCTGCCATGAACTACACATTTGGGTCCTGCAGATATAATAAATATCACAAAAGTCTGAAATTCCTACTGATGAACTATTTCCTCTCTGACATAGGAGAAAGAAGGAAGACTGGGTTTATATTTGGCATATTGAGAACTGCTGTGGTTCTTCTTCCAAATGGAACAGGCCAGTAACCTCTTACATTATCACACGCACTCGAGTGTCAAAAGGCTTTCACCAGCAAGGCTTCATTCACCTTTCTTTCTCTCTTTTTTTAATTTTTTTTTAATTAACATAAAATGTATTATTTGTTTCAGGGGTACAGGTCTGTGACTCATCAGTCTCACACAACTCACAGTGCTCACCATAGCACATACCCTCCCCAATGTCCATCACCCAGCCACCCCATCCCTCCCACCCCCCTTCACTCCAGCAACCCTTCACTCACCTTTCTTGGGAGGCTGCCCACAATTCCATTGTGCTCTTCCTGAAGAAGTATCTCTTTTTCACTTTCCTGATGTTTAGTCAAAATGTTTTTCTTTCTAGACTTAGGCTTATTAATTACAGTTTCATTCCTTTGTGCTGTGTTAAATAATTCTCCTTTTGCTACTTGAATCTTTCAAAGATGAGTAGGTGGTTATTATGTTCCCTCCCCTCTTTGTCCTTTTGCCAGGCAATGCAATTTTATACCCATTATTTTCCCTCTTAAGATTAATTCTTTTATTTTGTAAATTATTTCAATTGCTCTTCTCCAAATCCTTCTCCTCCAAGATTGCTTCCAAATCTAAAGGGATTAGATGTCCTAATATTAGCTCACTATTCTAAACTCTTTACATTAATTCACCCACTCAATCCTCACAACAGCTCTATGAGGCCAAGTCTAGCATTTGAGCAATTTTCCTGATTTGCCTAGTACTATTCATCCAGTAAGCAGCAGAACTAGGATTGGAATTCAGGCCTTCTGGTTCTAGAGAACCACTATACCTCACTGTCACTCAGTAAGAGCTGGTCTCCTAGATTAAATTTGAGCTATTATTTCCTTTATTCACAATATGGCATACTTATGCAACACAAAACTTAAATCAGTCGGAAGACTATTTTTAAGTGCTGTGACAATACAATTGAGTACACACTCCTGTCTTCTCCTCTAACTACTTAATTCCATCTCAAAATATAAGTCAAACAGCCTGCCTTTTTGTCCCACTGTCATTTCATGGGCTCTTGGAGATATCTAGACTCCAAAAATTGCCTTTTACAGTATAAATATTCCCAGAGAGAGTTAGGTCTTAGTTATTTTCAGCTATTATTATATGTATATCTTATTACAATAAAAAGTACAAGTGAAAATGTGAATAGTGTGTTGGCAGCAACACAAACTGGACACTTACATATATTTTGCTTGTCTGAAAGTGGACACTTACATATATTTTGCCTGTCTGAAAGTGGACACTTGTACTTTCTAGTTTTCTGCAATTAACATTTATGAGTTGGCCATCAAAAATATTTATTTTTTAAAGAGACTACCCTGAATTGTCCTGGGTTATACAGTATCTGCAATCTTTTCTCACATTGAACCTAGTCTAAAAAATTATATATTCACTCATTCACTCATCAAATATTTATGGGACACCCATGAAATTGTTGGCATTAACACAGGTGCGATATTTTTGGGGGGTGGGAATGTCAAATAGATATTCTGCCTGGGAGCATATAGTAATGGAGATAAACAAGAATTGAAAAAAAAGAAAAGAATTGAAAACACGTAACACTAATAAAAACCACTCAAGATAGAACATATTCCCTAACAGAGATGGCAAATTATTTTTTTAATCTTAAATTAAACCTGAGTAAATGTATATACTTATAATAGAGCAGTAAAAAGGACAGCCATAGTAGTATATTGAAAAAGTTAACAAAAATTTCTTAGTTAACATGACTAGCCCAGAACCTTAGTTACAGCAAATATTAACACATATTTGTAGAAGGAGCAAAATATACACAATACTCTTTGTATTGTGTATTGTGCACAAGCTCTACTTGTGCAAAAGTTTGTTGCTTCTTTGTTTATATAATGGATCTGAACCTATCATCCATGAGCCCACCTTTCAGTGGGTATCAGGGAAAATTACATAATAATAAGAGTAACAATAATTATCTTACTCTCTTCCCTTATGAAACATTCTCTTTCAGATAAACCCAGACTCTAAATTCTAGACTTTCAGTAATTTCCCCAACCTTACTCTAAAAACATCAAACAAAAACAAAACAAATAAATAGTATGTCCAGATGGAGGAAGGGCACATTCATTGTCCCCCAGGCCTTTACTGTTGTCTGACACTGGGTGCTGCTCTGGTCAGGGCCGTAGACAGCTAGCTACCTCCCCATCTGAGGCAGTAGCGAGTAGAATCCCTGGTCTCCTCTCTCCTGAATCTAACTACAGGTGTCCTCACATCTAATATCAAATGTTGCCTCTTTTTTTTTTTTTAATTTTATTATGTTATGTTAGTCACCATACATTACATCATTAGTTTTTGATGCAGTGTTCCATGATTCATTGTTTGCGTATAACACCCAGTGCTCCATGCAGTACGTGCCCTCTTTAATACCCATCACTAGGCTAACCCATCCCCCCACCCCATCCCCTCTAGAACCCTCAGTTTGTTTCTCATAGTCCATAGTCTCTCATGGTTTGTCTCCCCCTCCAATTTCCCCCCTTCATTTCTCCCTTCCTACTATCTTCTTTCTTTTTAACATATAATGTATTACTTGTTTCAGAGATACAGGTCTGTGATTCAACAGTCTTACACAATTCACAGCGCTCACCATAGCACATACCCTCCCCAATATCTATCACACAGCCACCCCATTCCTCTCATCCCCCACCACTCCAGCAACCCTCAGTTTGTGTCCTGAGATTAAGAATTCCTCATATCAATGAGATCATATGATACATGTCTTTCTCTGATTGACTTATTTCACTCAGCATAATACCCTCCAGTTCCCTACACATCATTGCAAATGGCAAGATGTCATTCCTTTTGATGGCTGCATAATATTCCATTGTATATATACACGACATCTTCTTTATCCATTCATCTGTCCATGGACATCTTGGCTCTTTCCATAGTTTGGCTATTGTGGACATTGCTGCTATAAACATCGGGGCGCATGTACCCCTTCGGATCACTACATTTGTGTCTTTGGAGTCAATATCCAGTAGTGCAATTGCTGGGTCATAGGGTAGCTCTATTTTCAACTTTTTGAGGAACGTCCATACTGTTTTCCAGAGTGGCTGCACCAGCTTGCATTCCCACCAACAGTGTAGGAGGGCTCCCCTTTCTTCACATCCCCGCCAACATCTGTCGTTTCCTGACTTGTTAATTTTAGCCATTCTGACTGGTGTGAGGTGGTATCTCATGGAGGTTTTGATTTGGATTTCCCTGATGCCGAGGGATGTTGAGCACTTTTTCAGGTGTCTGTTGGCCATTTGGATGTCTTCTTTGGAAAAATGTCTGTTCACGTCTTCTGCCCATTTCTTGATTGGATCATTTGTTCTTTGGGTGTTGAGTTTGGTAAGTTCTTTATAGCTTTTGGATAGTAGCCCTTTATCTGATATGTCATTTGCAAATATCTTCTCCCATTCTGTCGGTTGTCTTTTGGTTTTGTTGAGTGTTTCCTTTGCTGTGCAAAAGCTTTTTATCTTGATGAAGTCCCAATAGTTCATTTTTGCCCTTGCTTCCCTTGCCTTTGGCGATGTTTCCAGGAAGAAGTTGCTGCGGCCGAGGTCGAAGAGGTTGCTGCCTGTGTTCTCCTCAAGGATTCTGATGGATTCCTGTCTCACATTGAGGTCTTTCATCCATTTTGAGTCTATTTTTGTGTGTGGTATAAGGAAATGGTCCAGTTTCATTGTTCTGCATGTGGCTGTCCAATTTTCCCAACACCATTTGTTGAAAAGACTTTTTTCCATTGGACATTCTTTCCTGCTTTGCCAAAGATTAGTTGACCATAGAGTTGAGGGTCCATTTCTGGGCTCTCTGTTCTGTTCCTTTGATCTATGTGTCTATTTTTGTGCCAGTACCATACTGTCTTGATGATGACAGCTTTGTAATAGAGCTTGAAGTCCGGAATTGTGATGCCACTGGCTTTGCTTTTCTTTTTCAAATTCCTCTGGCTATTTGGGGTCTTTTCTGGTTCCATACAAATTTTAGGATTATTTGTTCCATTTCTTTGAAAAAAGTGGATGGTATTTTGATAGGGATTGCCTTAAATGTGTAGATTGTTCTAGGTAGCTTTGGCATCTTCACAATATTTGTTCTTCCAATCCATGAGCACGGAATGTTTTTCCATTTCTTTGTGTCTTCCTCAATTTCTTTCATGAGTATTTTATAGCTTTCTGAGTACAGATTCTTTGCCTCTTTGGTTAGATTTATTCCTAGGTATCTTACGGTTTGGGGTGCAATTATAAATGGGATCGACTCCTTAATTTCTCTTTCTTCTGTCTTGTTGTTGGTGTATAGGAATGCCACTGATTTCTGTGCATTGATTTTATATCCTGCCACTTTACTGAATTCCTGTATGAGTTCTAGCAGTTTGGGGGTGGAGTCTTTTGGGTTTTCCACATAAAGCATCCTATCATCTGCAAAGAGTGAGAGTTTGACTTCTTTGCCAATTCAGATGCCTTTTATTTCTTTTTTGTTGTCTGATTGCTATGGCTAGGACTTCTAGCACTATGTTGAATAGCAGTGGTGATAGTGGACATCCCTGCCATGTTCCTGACCTTAGGGGGAAAGTTCTCAGTTTTTCCCCACTGAGAAGAATGAGAATAGATCTGTGGAGTCCATTTGGTCCAGTGTGTCATTTAAAGTCTTTATTTCCTTGTTGATCTTTTGCTTAGATGATCTGTCCATTTCAGTGAGGGGGGTGTTAAAGTCCCCCACTATTATTGTATTGTTGTCAATGTGTTTCTTTGCTTTTGTTATTAATTGGGTTTTTCATAGATGACTTTTATGATATTGAGGTATGTACCCTCTATCCCTATACTCTGAAGCGTTTTGATCAAGAAAGGATGCTGTACTTTGTCAAATGCTTTTTCTGCATCTATTGAGAGGATCATGTGGTTCTTGTTCTTTCTTTTATTAATGTATTATATCACATTGATTGATTTGCGGATGTTGAACCAACCTTGCAGCCCAGGGATAAATCCCAGTTCATCGTGGTGTATAATCCTTTAAATGTACTGTTGGATCCTATTGGCTAGTATTTTGGTGAGAATTTTTGCATCCATGTTCATCAAGGATATTGGTCTATAATTCTCCTTTTTGATGGAGTCTTTGGTTTGGGGATCAAGGTAATGGTGGCCTCATAAAACGAGTTTGGAAGTTTTCCTTCCATTTCTATTTTTTGGAACAATTTCAGAAGAATAGGTATTAATTCTTCTTTAAATGTTTGGTAGAATTCCCCTGGGAAGCCATCTGGCCCTGGGCTTTTGTTTGTTGGGAGATTTTTGATGACTGCTTCAATTTCCTTAGTGGTTATTAAGTCTGTTCAGGTTTTCTATTTCTTCCTGTTTCAGTTTTGGTAGTTGATACATCTCTAGAAATGCATCTATTTCTCCCAGATTATCTAATTTGCTGGCATATAGTTACTCATAATATGTTCTTATAATTGTTTGTATTTCTTTGGTGTTGGTTGTGATCTCTCCTCTTTCATTCATGATTTTATTTATTTGGGTCCTTTCTCTTTTCTTTTTGATAAGTCTGGCCAGGGGTTTATCAATCTTATTAATTCTTTCAAAGAACCACCTCCTAGTCTCATTGATCTGTTCTACTGTTCTTTTGGATTCTATTTCTTTGACTTCTGCTCTGATCTTTATTATTTCTCTTCTCCTGCTGGGTTTAGGCTTTATTTGCTGTTCTTTCTCCAGCTCCTTTAGGTGTAGGGTTAGGTTGTGTATTTGAGACCTTTCTTGTTTCTTGAGAAAAGCTTGTATTGCTATATACTTTCCTCTTAGGACTGCCTTTGCTGCATCCCAAAGATTTTGGACAGTTGTGTCTTCATTTTCATTTGTTTCCACGATTTTTTTTAATTCTTCTTTAATTTCCTGGTTGACCCATTCATTCTTTAGTAGGACGCTCTTTAGCCTCCATGTATTTGAGTTCTTTTCGACTTTCCTCTTGTGATTGAGTTCTAGTTTCAAAGCACTGTGGTCTGAAAATATGCCTGGAATGATGCCAATCGTTTGGTACCAGTTGAGACCTGATTTGTGAGCTAGGATGTGATCCATTCTGGAGAATGTTCCATGGGCACTAGAGAAGAATGTGTATTCTGTTGCTTTGGGATGGAATGTTCTGATAGATCTGTGAATTCCATTTGATCCAGTGTGTCATTTAAAGTCTTTATTTCCTTGTTGATCTTTTGCTTAGATGATCTGTCCATTTCAGTGAGGGAGGTGTTAAAGTCCCCCACTATTATTGTATTGTTGTCAATATATTTCTTTACTTTTGTTATTAATTGGTTTATATAATTGGCTGCTCCCATGTTAGGGGCATAGATATTTACAATTGTTAGATCTTCTTGTTGGATAGACACTTTAAGTAGGATATAGTGTCCTTCCTCATCTCTTATTATAGTCTTTGGTTTAAAATCTAATTTGTCTGATATAAGGATTGCCACTCCAGCTTTCTTCTGGTGTCCATTAACATGGTAAATGGTTTTCTACCCCCTCACTTTCAACCTGGGAGTGTCTTTAGGTCTCAAATTAGTCTCTTGAAGACAGCATATTGATGGGTCTTGTTTTTTTATCCAATCTGATACCCTGTGTCTTTTGATTGGGGCATTTAGCCCATTTACATTCAGGGTAACTATTGAAAGATATGAATTTAGTGTCATTGTATTGCCTGTAAGGTGACTGTTTTCCTTTCTGGTCTATGTTACTTTTAGGCTCTCTCTTTGCTTAGAGGACCCCTTTCAATATTTCTTGTAGGGCAGGCGCCTGGGTGGCTCAGTCATTAAGCATCTACCTTCGGCTCAGGTCATGATCCCAGGGTCCTCGGATCGAGTCCCACATCGGGCTCCCTGCTCGGCAGGAAGCCTGCTTCTCGCTCTCCCACTTCCCCTGCTTGTGTTCCTGCTCTTGCTATCTCTCTGTCAAATAAATAAATAAAATCTTAAAAAAAAAATTTCTTGTAGGGCTGGTGTCGTGTTTGCAAATTCCTTTAGTTTTTATTTGTCCTGGAAGCTTTTTATCTCTCCTCCTATTTTCAATGACAGCCTAGCTGGATATAGTATTCCTGGCTGCATGTTTTTCTCGTTTAGTGCTCTGAATATATCATGCCAGTCCTATCTGGCCTGCCAGGTCTCTGTGGATAGGTCTGCTGCCAATCTAATGTTTCTACTATTGTAGGTTACAGACCTCTTTTCCCCGAGCTGCTTTCAGGATTTTCTCTTTGTCTCTGAGACTCCTAAGTTTTATTATTAGATGTCGAGGTCTTGACCTATTTTTATTGATTTTGAAGGGAGTTCTCTGTGCCTCCTGGATTTTGATGCCTGTTTCCTTCCCCAAATTAGGGAAGTTCTCTGCTATAATTTGCTCCAAAATACCTTCTGCCCCTCTCTCTCTTTCTTCTTCTTCTGGGATCCCAATTATTCTAATATTGTTTCATTTTATGGTATCACTTATCTCTCAAATTCTGCCCTCATGATCCAGTAGTTGTTTATCTCTCTTTTTCTCAGCTTCTTTATTTGGTCTTCTATATCACTAATTCTCTCTTCTGCCTCATTTATCCTAGCAGTTAGAGCCTCCATTTTTGATTGCACCTCATTAATAGCCTTTCAAATGTTGCCTCTTGATGAATTCAGCTGATGACTTTATCCAAGTAACACATTCAGGGGCATCTGGATGTCTAGATGGGTACCCTCTATACCTGTTTCTCTTACCTAAGTCCTAGTCACACATATCAAAAGAATTGAGTTTGAAATTTTACCAACACAAACACTGAAAACAAAGCAGAAGTAATGGCCCAGTGTCTTCTTTGGAATACAAAAAACCACTCAGTTGCCCCCCCACACACACCATTGCCTTCTCAATTTATGAGCTCTGTTCCACTTTGCTAGTAGTTTGAACATTTGGGAATCAGTTCACTTTAACCTTTGGTCTTTGTTATATTTCTTAATATTTATTGTCTTGATGTAGGGTCCATTCAACTCCTTAACCAAACTTATTAAATAAAGAGATAAACATTTTGTCTTTTCTTTATGAAGTACCGAATGACTGGCTGCACTGAAATATTAGCTTTATTTTCTCCCTAGTCAGATTTATGTTACAGTATATAAATTAAAAAGAAGAGAAGAGAAACATACTGAGACAGAGCTATCTTTACAACCACTGCAGGATTGCCCTTTCCCTCATCCCCAATTTCAAAAAAAAAAAAGACAATATGAAGCATGGTGCTGGCATGTTAACCACAGTCAGGAAGAGAATGAGCTCAACTGTGTATGTAAAAACTTAGTTGTTTTTCTTTGATTCATCCGATAGCGTCATATTGGGTCCAGTTTCTTGTTTATGCTATCTTTATTGTTTCTGGTCTTAGAACAATAAACAGCCCTAAGTGGTTTCAATTACAGCAGCAAAACTATGCAAATGAACTTTGGCTTTGTTTCATGTTGAATAGGGGGTTTTTATGATTTTATAAATGGTGATGCTTAGGAATCTTGCCAACACTGTTCTATAAACAGTGAAGAATCACATTTGCCAGCTCTAGGCTTTTAATCTTCCAAATATTCTTCCCCTGATATGGATAAAGTATTTTTAACCTTGTACTATGGAGAGGAATAGGAATGATCAAATTATCTGTGGATTCAATAATTTGCATAAAGAAGGTATTGGAATGTTTTTGCTGGTCATGTTTCCACAAGCTGATACTTGATTTTTTTTTTTTATTGGTTTGTCTTCTTTAATTGCAGGAAAATACTAGTTAGCTGTCACTCATTTTTTAGCAAATATAACACACAGCTATATCACAAAGGATAAAGGATAAATGTGTGGTAACAATCAGTGACCCCACCCTTCTCAATACTTCACAAAAGTTTATATAAACTAAAGTCACTCAGGGAGCAATCCTACCTCATGTTTCCACATTCACCTGGGCAGAGGGAATTCTGGAGATTCTTGCACCAACAATTAAATCCTCCAAAACTAGTAACACAGGCCCTCCAACCACAAGGGGTCCAGGAAATTCAATTTTCCATTTGCCTCAGAACAGCTACAGTAAAGCACTGATTCATTTACAGAACCTGAAGTTTCAATCTTGCACAACGATCTGAAAAAAAGTCATCTGTTAGTGAATATATTAGTCCACTAGGGCTGCTGTAACAAAATTCCTCAGATCAGGTGCCTTAAACAACTGTAAATTTATTTCTCATTGTTTTGAAGCCTGAAAGTCCAATATCAAGGTGTCAGCAGATTTGGTTTCTCCTGAAGGCTCTCTCCTCTCCCGGTGTCTTCATGTGGTCTTTTCTCTGTGTGTATGCATACCTAGTACCTCTTTCTCTTCTTACAAGGACACCAGTCATATTGGATAATGGCCCCACCCTACTGGCCTCATTTTAACTTAATCACCTCTTTAAAGGCCCAATATCCAAACACAGTCACACAGATTAAGGTCTACCCCTCTGACCTCACTTAACTTTAAGTACCTCTAGAAAGGTCCTACATCTAAATGCAGTTACAGCCTCAGGTGCTGGGAATTGAGACTTCAACATATGAAATTGGGACATATGAATTGTGGACAAAAATCAGTCCATAAAAGTGATTATCACTGCAGGCCTGTCAGGGTATCTTAGCAGTTCTGATTTACAAGTTGAAAATTATTTGCAAGCAAAAGTAAGAGGAACAATACAGTGAAACCTACATGTGGTGTAGGGGCCAAGGGCAGGCTGCCCCAAGATGGGCCACTTTGGCATGAAGATTATTGTGAGTTAAAAAGCAATCAAAATCCAGCAGATTCAGGGAAAACTCTTCACCTCCCGACAACTGCCTAAAAAAAATTTAGATAGAAGACATGCTCAGGGAGAGAGCTAACACCATAGATAACTATATTATACTATGAACTAGTATAGTAGACAGGGAGGAACCTAGCAAGACCTGTTTGATCAAAGTCCTCTCTTTTCCCCATTATTTCTGAGTGGCCCAGCAAACATTTGTTTACCAAACATTTACCGTTTTTCATCTTCCTATGACTTGCATTCCTTCCCTTTGAGGTCCTTTGAAGCCCTACTCTTCCTTAGTTCAGAATGACATACATACATCATTTTACCTTACTGTCTTTGGAATTTGCATGTCTGTGTGTATTCCCCATGTGTATGAAATTAAATTTGATTTTCTTCAAGTCAATTTTATTCTTAGTCTGGTTAAAAGGACCTTGAAGAAGACAGGTATTCTTGTTTCCCAACAGTGGCATTTAAAGAGTCTTAAGTGGGGCGCCTGGGTGGCTCAGTCATTAAGCGTCTGCCTTCGGCTAAGGTCATGATCCCAGGGTCCTGGGATGGAGCCCCACATGGGGCTCCCTGCTCGGCCAGGAGCCTGCTTCTCTCTCTCTTTCTCCCCCTGCTTGTGTTCCCTCTCTAGCTGTCTCTCTCCCTGTGTCAAATAAATAAATAAAATCTTTTTAAAAAAAGAGTCTTAAGTATGAAAAAATTTTGTAACTATAGAAAAAATCTTTGATTCATGCTTATTTTAAAGTTCTAATACAAAGCTTTGAATAGAAAAATTAGGACATTGCCTATATTGCTACAATTAAATGTTTCAAGTTTTTGCAGAATATGCTGTCTTAATTATCACTAAATTTAAAAGACAGAGAAATTCCATGTAAAAACTATCTGATATTAAGAATTAGAATTTACTCATCAAACTGAAGAAATTATGTCAATAAAATTATTTGCCTTTAGAGGTCTGTGGCTTATTCTTCATTTGACCTTTCATTAAGCATCTTAGCTCAACAGAATTAGGAAAAACTATATTTACATTTATGTGTGAAGCATTTACAAAATGTGGTTCTGTGGAAGGAACCTATGTTACACTTTTAACTCTAAGCACATAACTATTTATAATTTTTTGTGTATCCCTGTACTAATCAGTGAACCTCACTGAGCTTCAATTTCATTATGTACATAAAAGAAGATAATAAGACTGACTTTTCACCTTTAACAGGGGATATTTGAAAGTGGGTAGTAAATAGGCAATCATATAAAATGTAATGAAAGGCAACTTCAGAAGATAAAGACCTAAGATATAAAAATTGAGTTTTATGAGGGGTTGGCAGGAATGGTGAACCATCAACAGAGAAAGGTTGTTAATTTTTGCAAGATTCACTTATACTCTTCTCTACTATAGATGTATAAACAAATTCAATCATTCAATTCAGATTCCTTTCAGTGGATCCTTTATTAAATCATACAACAGTATTTCAACTAATCTAAATCATAGAGGTCACCTAATAAAAGGGATAGTGCTGATCACATTAAAATTAATCAATTTAAAATACATCATACACGTGTCAAGACTGCATAACTTAATTTTTTTTATGAACTGCACAGATGTTTCTGCAAAGAAAGCAATACTGGCAAAGGAGTCGAGAAGTAATGTTAAATGCAGCCTAAGAAACAGGAAGTGGGGAGAAGATAGTATAGTACAATGCAAGATTAAAGGATAGTTTACAGATTGAATTGTTTAAATTCAGAGTTTGTGCAATGGTTTAAACTGTATTAATGCCACTGCCTTTTTTTTTTAATTTTTTTTTAAGATTTTATTTATTTGCGAGAGAGAATGAGAGACAGAGAGCATGAGAGGGAGGAGGGTCAGAGGGAGAAGCAGACTCCCTGCTGAGCAGGGAGCCCGATGTGGGACTCGATCCCGGGACTCCAGGATCATGACCTGAGCCGAAGGCAGCCGCCCAACCAACTGAGCCACCCAGGCGCCCCAATGCCATTGCCTTTTTAAAATTAGATCATTGATATTAACAAATAATATATAAAACATGGTGTTCCAATACTTTATACTTTTAAGAGCAACCTTCATTTTTTTCTTCAGAGAATCCTTCCTTTCTATGAAAATGTTGGGTGACAATTGTTTGCCCCAGCCAACTCAAATGAAATTCATTTCCAACCGACTTCAACTCCTTACAAGAAATATTTATTCCTTATAACTTACCATCGCTCTGAATTTTTTCATTTCGGAAATCCACAGGTCAGAATCTCCCTATCCTACAATCAGGTCCATCCCAATGAATCTCTGGTCCTCTGTCCTCACGGGCTCTACTTCCTCCACCGCCCAGGCCCCCCTAGTCAATCTGTCTCTCTGCACTGCTTTCTCTCCTACTCTGCCCCTATAATCAGTTCCTCACCAGCATCTTAAAAGCCCATATACCTACTAACTTTATCCATCCCTAACATTTGGAATATTTCACAGCTTATTTTCCCATTTTAACACATAGACTGCCAAAACAGTACCAAATAATGACTCATTTCACCTCCAATTCTTGCATTCCATACACCTCCAAGTAATGAACACCTTTTAATTTATCTTTTATCAAGATTAAACATTACTAATAAGAATTCCTTTTCTGGAGAAAATACAGAAAAGTATACAAATGTGAGTAAAAAAGACCCAAAACCCCAAGTCAGAGAAAATCATTATTAACATTTTGATTAATGCTCTTCCATCTCTCTCACCCTCCACTTCTTTTCTTTTTTTACTGAAGTATAGTTGATGTACAGCATTATACTAGTTTCAGATATACAATGATTAGATGATTCTATAAATTAAGTTGTGCTCACCATGATAAATGTAGTTTATCATCTGTCACTATACAATGTTATGACAATATTATTGGCTATATTCCCCATGACTTACTTATTTTATTACTGGAAGTTTCTATGTCTTAATCTCCTTCACCATTCTGCTGCCTATCTGCCCACTCCCCTCCCTTCTGGCAAGCACCAGTTTGTTTTCTGTATTTATGATTCTCACTCTCCACCTTTTAAAAAATATTTTGAGAGAATCAAATCTATCAATCTTTCCATTAAATTTTGAATTTGTTTTCATGCTTATAAAGAACCACCTACCTTCAAGAGTTATTCAGATATTCATTTTTATTTCCTTCATTTTTATAATTTTGTTTTTGTGCTTTAATCCTGGGTCATTTACAATTTGAGGCATGTAGAGTAAGGAAAAATTAGACTTCATTTTTTTTTACAAGGCTAGCCTGGTTTTTAACAATTATAAAATGTTAACTATTTGATAAGATTGATCAAACATTATACATTGAAAAATCCATCCCTCCTTCTGCTGATTCTTAATACCTTCCTTATCATAACCTAAGTTGTTACATTTACTCAAATCTACTTCTAGGCCGTGTATTTTGATCCACGTATCAGTCAGCCTGGTTATGTTGCAAATCCATGAGGCTTTAATTATTGCAAACTTGTTATGTGTTTTAATATTTAATCAAACACATTTTACCTCGTTATTCTTTGCAAACCATTTTTTAAAGTGTTATTGCTTGTAATTTAATTATACTACTTAATCTTAATTAAAATTAGTTTTAATTTTATTAACTCCTTGGACTTAGAGCAGTGATGGTTCACTTTCCCTCTTCCTTCAAACCCTCTATCATTCAATAACTTTTTTCATTCTCAGCATATTCAATCACCTCAGCATTGTTAATAACATGTAAGTTGTTCACCCTGAAACTCTTTACTTTCCCAGGCTCCCTCTGAATGTGTCTCTAAATCCTTGTCTCTTTCTCCTCTTCCATAAGAAGGAAGTGTAAATCCTTCTTTCTATAACTTTGCCACAGCACCCTTGGTTTTATTTCTTTATTTTATTTTATTTTATTTATGGAAAATCCTGCCCCATCTGAAATCTTCCCCAGTCCTTTTTTTTTAATTTAAATTATACCTTTCTTTCACCTCATAAACAAGCTAAAACTTCCATACCCTTGTCTTTTTTGGCATCCTCCTCTCTAATGACTTCCTTGACCCTAAATTCTCTTGCTTCCCTGACAGCTCATTTGTAACCTTCTCTGGTTCTACTTCCTGTACTTCCCATGTGTCTATATATTTCATGATGTTCTATCCTTGGAGCTCTTCCCTTTAATTTCGACACCTACTCCCTTTACAGCCTCAATTATTCCCACAATTTAAACGATGACATCACTGCATGACCCCAAAATTAATCCCAGCATCAAAGAGCCACAGATTGTAAAACCTATACATAATCTCATCCACAATCCATTTCAAAACAAGAGCTTTACAAATGAACAAACCAAGAAAAGATTTATCTAAGTTTGACTATTTATCTAAGTTTGACAGAAATAAAATTCAGGTTTGTGACTCTAAGTCTCTCTTGTATCCTACTCTTCAGGCACACACATTTAATCCCCACTGAAAAATCTCTGCTATGATGCCCTTTGGCTCTACAAACTCATCAAACTGCTTTGCCTTTAGAACCCAAGTCCAAAACTTCTAAACACAGTGTTCAGTGTCTTCTAAACTCATTACTATGCACCTTTCCACAATAGCTCCTGTAGGCCCTTTTACACATACCACATACAAACTCACCTATTTCTCATCTGGAATAGTCTGTTCTTACTCTGTTCCTAAATAAGACCTGTTTTATTTTACTTCCATCTTTTAGTTCACATCACTCTTCTCACCTGAAACATCCTTTTCTCTCCTACTCCTTCCATCTCCACCTAATAAATCCCTACTAATTACCTAAAATTTCATTGCAAGTAAGAACTATACCATGGTGTCCAGTCTGATAACATTCTCATTCTGTCATCCAGAACATATTATTTTCCTCCATTAAGTTCCAATATCATATTATATCTCTCCTATAGGCATTTATATTTTGACTTGTATTGCAGTTATTTGTGTATTGTTTTAATTTACTAGTAGATTAAAAATTCCATGAGGTCAAGTATTTCTCTTTATATCACATACATCTTCTTGGTCATAGTTTATATTCAAATATGTTAACATTAGGTAACAAACTAAAAGAATTCCTTATTTTCATCAACTGTGTTCTGCAATTTTTTAAGTATTTAGTGAAACTGATCTTATTTCATATAATTCCATTAGACTAGGATAATAAAGAAGAATCTTCAGACCCTTCTAGAGATACTCAACCTATACTAAGATCAAAATTTTCCTGTATCATAACACTTAAATTTATTAAGTAAAAATAATCCATCTATTGAAGGAAAATATTTTATTTTTTTTATTTTTTTATTTTTTAAGATTTTTATTTATTTGAGAGAGAGAGCACACACACAAGAAGGGGAAGCAGCAGGGAGAGGGAGAGGGAGAGAGAGAAGCAGGCTCCTCTGCTGAGCAGGGAACCTGATGCGGGACTCAATCCCAGGACTCTGGGATCATGACCTGAGCTGAAGGCAGACACTTAACCAACTGAGCCACCCAGGTGCCCAAGGCAAAATATTTTAATTACCAAAATTATCAAGAAGAGAGTTGTTTTAGTTTCCAAATTTAGTGGCTTAAAAACACACACACAAATATACTATATTACAGTTCTAGAGGTCAGAAGTCCAATATCAGTTTCATTGGCTAAAATCAAGATATCAGCAGGGCCGTTTCCTTCTGGAGACTCTAGGAGAGAATCTGTCTCATTGTCCTTTCCAGCTTCAAATGCAACTACATTCTTTGGCTCATGTCTCCTTCCTTCATTTTCACAGTCAGCAGGGTAGTGTTTTCCCTCTTCTCCAACCTGTTTCCATCTTTTCTTTTCTCATTCTCTCACTCTGATACTGCTGTTCCCCTTTCATAAGGACCCTTGGGGTTACAGTGGTCCCACCCAGATAATCCAGGATAATTTCCCCATTATCAAGATCCCTAATTTGAATATTACAAAGTCCTTTTCACCATGTAAAGTAACACATTCACAGGTTCCAGGGATCAGAGCATGAGCATCTTTGAGGGGACTATTATTCAGGCTACTGTAAGAGGTTAATCCAAAGAATATTAAAATCTACAACCCTGAGAAAACAAAAAAGCTTAATCACAACTAATAGTTCTCTAGGTCATGGAAAAACTCTAAAGAGGATGGAAAGACCTAAATATGCCAAGTGGCAAGATTCACAAAAAGCAATCTAAGATGAGGAGGAGGAGGAGAAGTATTTCTAAGCAAACTGCATCTACCACTTCCCATTGACTCCGCTTTCTTCTTTGACCAGTAAATCAGTGAGGATGAGAAACACTGGACATGGTAACAAAATAGATAGTGCTGAGCAGAAAAGAAACAGAAGGCATGGATAGGCTTATCATGAAAAGTGTTTGAGGACATAGCCAATCCAAAGTGGGGGAAGTCTATCACTGTTATGGTCTGAATGTTCATGTCCCCCAAAAATTCACTTTGGGAGTTGAAATCCTAATATCCAAGGTGATGGTATTGGGAGGTGGGGTCTTTGAGAGGTGATCAGGTCATGAGGGTAGAGGCCTCCAGGATAGAATCAGTGCCCTTATGAAAAAGGCCAGAGAGTTCCCTTGCCTCTTCTACCATATGAGGACACAGAGAGAAAATGGCCATCTAGAAGCCAGGAAGCAGGCTCTTAATTATGACAAATTATGTATGGCCCTGCACACCTCTGAGCGGGGCTTTGAGCATAAAATAACTGATCCAGAATTGGTTGCCTGAAGATCAAAACCTTGAAGGAATTCAGTCACATTTCTGCTGTCTTCTCCTGAACACAGCTTAATTCTATACATTCACTGCTTCCTGTAAGAACTGCATTCTGCAAGTCTCAAAGCTTTCTTTGTTCTGCCTTAAAACTCTAGGTAATCTGCCTCTTTCCATACATAAAATATCATGTCCTCTATTCCTCGTGTTACTGGACTCTGTAACCTTTGGTTCCATGTTACCAAGATGAAGATTACCCTCTCGCATTAAAACAAGAGGCTGGTGTGTGTTGCACGCTGAACCCTGTGTGCAAGTGTCTGAATAAATCTTTTGTGGCTTTAATTACAGGTAAGACCATGTTAAATTTAATTCCAACAGATGTTGCCTATGAAAATGTGATAGCTCAATCATTTTAATGGAAATGTTGAAATTCAAACGTTTCCTTGGTAGAAATGGTAAACTCCTGAAAGCTGACGACCAGTTTATAAGCCTGCAGTGTTTTAGTGGAGCTATTTTTCAAAGTGTTGATGGTGGGAGGGACAATATATGGATTTACTTCTGAGAGCAAAGCTGTGTTGCTTTATACTTGAAATTAATGGTTAAAACTGGCTTCTCCTGGAGCCCAGGGATCTCCAGAGTTGCATCAGGGCCTAAAAAAAGCAGTGGATCAAGGATACCAGTTGAACAGGACTCCAAACCTCTTTCCTACACCACTGCTCAGACATAGCAGCTCCATGTAATGAACTAGACTCCCGTGTAAGCTTTTGTTTAACCATTCTGAGGTTTAAAGGAAAACACAGCAAATAACAAAACTGTCCCCATCACGTCACAGAATAATCTGATCTTTTTAAGACAAAAGGCATCAAAGATAAAGAAAACATGAAGAATTTTCTAAAATATAAAAATAAAATAAAAGTAAAATAAATTTAAAAAAAAATTCTTCTTTTAGCAATTATTTCTTATAAGATCACCACTGAGAGACCAATTAAAATTATGCATTTTATACTCCTTTGTTCTTAAATGGAGACTATTTATCTTAATATCAGAATCATTGGAATGAAATATGACATATTGATGCCCCAGGAAACACTGTACATTGCAGGCCATCTGCCCCCTGCACTAAAGGGGTCCACAAGAGCATAACCTGTAATATTAAGTTAGTGTCCATATTCTGCCTTTTCTGCCTGTCAGTTTAGTGGAATAGCATCATACTTACCTTTAATTGATTATAAATTTACTATATATTTAGTTTACTAATCTAAAACTATATTGTTTTAGCACTTAAGATAGAAAAATAATTTGCAAAGCCCTGCAATTCCAATCCAAACATCCCATGTAATTACGCTACACCCCAGGTATTAGATGCTGTCAAATCATGTAGGTTATATGGAATAAATGTGGGAATTAACTTTAGGAAGTCCCTAACTATTGACAAAGCAGTTGGAAAATTAAATTTATTGGTCTGTTTAACATACTCACTTTTCAAGGCATTTGATGATCTCTTTTACTATAGCCTTGCAGAGCTCCTAGCAGTCGCTAACAAGCATCCATACTTCAGGGATGCAGATCCATCCAAGGCTTCTGATACAGGATATTCAAGATTAAAGCTCCTGCTTTCCAACTGCTGACACCCCCAAGGGTAGTATTCTAATCAGCCCAATATTATATATCCAATTGATGTCAACAAATCAAAAGTGTTTTACATTTCTTTTTCCTTCTACTTCTTTTTCTTCTACTTCTTTGAAAATTCTAGACCCTAGAATGGCCATACATTCCTTCCCAAATCACAGGATACTGACAGTCTAAACTCTGACTTGGAGATATTCCCATAGCATGCTTTGGGACATTTTGATTAGTGTTATCCAAATCAGTGCCAACTGAGAAAAAAGATCATTAATCCATTAACAATATTTTTAAAAGATCATAATCTGAGGGTAAAATGCAACCTGTGCAAATACTGGATACTTCATACTTTATTACCTATCATCCCCCGATGTTCTTAAGTAAAAATTTGCATTTCCATATTTCTTTACATCAAAGATCTCCAAATTTTCACTTCTCATTTTTTATACTTTTATACTGCAAAAGCCACATGTTCTTTTAAGATTTCAGTTAAATTGGATCTAAAGAAGAGATGATGAGAGATAGTGGATGGGCAGCCCTCAGCTAGCAGCACAGACATCCACATAACAGGAAAGAAGTTAGAGTATGTGGACATTTTGACGGGGGTGGATGGACCTGTGAAAGTCCTTTTTGAATTGCTTGACTTTCTCAGTGAAATTGACAGCACGTTTATCAACTGGGATTAAAGGTGAAGAAAGAAGTTCCAGAAGTTAGAGGAGAGAAGAAATGAAATAGGTTCTCAGCAGTGGCAGAAAGTGACTTGATAAGAAAATGTACAATTACTAGGCAACTTTGCCAGGCAGCAAGACCACTGCAGGTTAGGATCATGGCTTAGGATGCTGGTACATCAGATAGAGATTCTGGGCACCCTGCACCATATCCCCTTGGCTAACTTCTAATTCAGCTGCAGCTGTGGTGAGCAATTCTCCACACTCTCACAGAATTCCACCCCAAGCCCTGATTGAGTCATTTGGATATTCTTCAACCAGTCTTTCACTAATTCAACCCTAGCATAAGGTATCCTAGAAGGACGGAAAGGTTAACACCAATGGTTATGGGCTGAATTGTGTCCACCCAAAACTCATATGTTGAAGTCCTAACCCCCAGTACCTCAGAATGTGACTATGTTTGGATATAGGACCTTTACAGAGATAATAAGTTAAAATAAGTTCATTAGGATGGGCCGTATCCAGGATGACTGGTGCCCTTATAAGAAGAGGTAATATGGATACAGACGTGTGCAAAAGGAAGATGATGTGAGGACACAGAGAGAAGGTGGCCATCTACAAGCCATGGAGAGAGGGCTGAAACAGATCCTCCCTTCACGATCCTCAAAAGGAATGAATGCTTCCAGCACTTTGATCTCAGCCTTCTCGCCTCCAAAACTGTAAAAAAAAAAAAAAAAAAAAAGTACATTTCTGTTGGTTAAGCCATCCAGTCTGTGGTACTTTGTTATGATCAGCCCTAGCAAAGTAATACACCATCTGGTGACAATTCTTACCTAACCAGGGCAATACTGCATATAGTCTCCATTTCTTTGGAGGAAAAATTCTAAAGAATCTTTTATATGGAGCCCTGGAATAATAACCAGTTCAATAATGCACATTTTATTGACTTTTACTCTTTCCCTGACTTTCTCCTCATCCATCGATCCAGCTTCCTGGGATCACCTCCTAAAAATAACCTACCCGCATCCAAGTTCTTATCTTGGGCTCTTTTTTTCAGGGGAATCAAAGCCAGCACACCACATTGTATATATTTCTTCACTGCCATTTCCTAAATCACTTTCTTCTCTTGACTTTTCTGACACTATACATCTGGTTTTCCTCTTACCTCACTTGCCATGACTTCCCAGGCTTCTTCCTCTTCTACTCAACCTCTTAATGTGGAAGTGACCACTTGGTTTCACTTGAGCAGTCCTGGATCTCTCTATATACTCTCCTTAGGTCATCAAAAAGCCAATGCTCAGTCTCCATCCTATTGTTCTATCAGCAGGATTTGATGCAGTCTCTCCCTCCTCCTTGACATATTTCTTCACAAAGCTTCCAGGATACCCTACTCTCCTAATTTCCCTACTAGACCACTCCCATTCTCAGTGCTTATTCTCACACTTCCTCTTCTCAATCTCCTAAAATTGGAGAGCACCAGCCCTAAGTCCTTGGACCTATTCCCTTCTTTCCTACTCTTATTCCCTTGCTGGGTGCATTCAGTCTCAAGCCTTTAAAAACCATCTATATATTAGCAACTTCCACATTTATTCATTCCAAACTCCAGACTCATATATTCAACTACCTACTGAACATTTCTATTTGGGTGTTGTGGTGGTTTTATCATGTATCAATTTGGCTAGACTAAACTGTATTTCCCAGAATTCCTTTTCTATATATTTCTATTAGGCTGGGTCTCAAGACAGATTCCTGTGAAAGATTTGGAGGGCCAATGTGAAGCAGGAGCCTTTTTCTAATTCCCACTTGTTTCCATTTATCTGCTGGTTTTCCATGTTGGTGTGAGGCAGAGGTCACACTTGCAATTACTCCACTTTCTCCTGAAATATCTTTTAGCTTTTTAGATCCCAGGGCCAAGCGTCTCTATATTTACCTCCCTGACTTTCTTCAGGAGACCATACCACCAAGGTCAAAGGTACCATAAACTGACCTTGCTTATATATTCCAGTATATGCTATTCTTTGTACTCTCTGACCTTGCATCCTTCCTTACTTCCAAACTGCCTGCCCTGTGGACTTCAGGATTCAGTATCGGACACAGAGACAACAGCCATACAGAGACTGTTTAAACAGCACCTACAACTGTGTAATGTCAAATCTAACAAGTCCCTTCATATATTTCTTTCTATCTCCATATATACTAGATATATATCCAGTATAATGAGATATATGAAGGGATCTGTATATCTCTATCTTGTATATCTCTGGCTTATGTGCCTACTTTTGATACATATCCAGAAATGAAGTATAATATATCTCATTTACTGGATATATATCCAGTATGTATATAGAGATATACAAATCCCTTCAAGTATCTCATTACTCGATAAATATCTGGTATATACACAGATAGATTATATAAAGGGACTTGTTAGACTTCTATCTTCATGAAAGAAGATGTTAGTTGAAAGATGCTTTCAAAGGGGAACATTCTTGCACTGTTGGTGGGAATGCAAACTGGTGCAGCCACTCTGGTGAACAGTTTTGAGGTTCCTCCAAAAGTTAAAAATAGAACGACCCTACAATCCAGCAACTGCACTACTAGGTATTTACCCAAAGGATACAAAAATACAGATTTGAAGGGATACATGCACCACGATGTTTACAGCGACATAATGAACAATAGCCAAACTATGGAGAGAGCCCAGATGTCCATCAAAGGATGAATGGATAAAGAAGACGTGGTATAGATATACAATGGAATATTATTCAGCATCAAGAAGAATGAAATCTTGACATTTGCAATGACATGGATAGAGCTAGAGTGTATTATGCTAAGTGAAATAAATCAGTCAGAGAAAGACAAATACCATATGATCTCACTCATGTGGAAGTAAGAAAGCAGATAAACATATGGGAAGGGGGGAAAGAAAAAACAAGGAGAAAAGGAAATAAGCCATAAGTGACTCTTAATGATAGAGAACAAACTGAAGGTTGATGGAGGGAGGTGGGGTGGGGATGGTTATTAAAGAGGGCACTTGTTGTGATGAGCACAGCACTGGGTATTATATGTAAGTGATGAGTCACTGAATTCTATTCCACAAAACAATATTGTACTGTACATTAATTAAAATTTAAACTAAAAAAAATAAAATAATAAAATAAAATAAAGGGATTTGTTAGATAGATTTGAATATATATTTATATATATAAATATGTGAACACACACACAAACACACACACACACATATGGTTTCTGCTTTCCTGCTTGACCCCTGAATGACACAGATGTCTAACAGGCATCTCCAAGTCAACAAATCCAAAACTAAAGTCCAGATTCCACTCTTACTCTCCACAAAACTTGCTCAACCTGCAACCTTTCCCATTTTGGTTGATGACAACCCTATTCTTCTAGTTCCTCAGGCCCAATCCTTGAAGTCATCATTAATTCCTACTTTTTCTCCGACCTCACACACCCAAACAATTGGAAATGTTGCCATGTCTATCTTCAATACATATCCAAAAACTTAGAGGAATTGATAAAATTAGAAGATAACCGATTTATAATGACTCTAAGAAATGAATAAATGGCTGCTAATAATGCAAAAGCAAACCATCAGAATTACATTCCTCCTTTATATAATGTAAGTAAACTATGCCACCTCTGAAGTACTCTTGTCAGGAAATCAAACCTGAATCAAAATAAGGCTCTAGACATAATCTACACATTTTCAGGAATTATAGGAGACAGACCCAACAGGAATACAATTAACATTATCTAGAACGTGGCAAACTCCAAAGGACAAAGCAATTCAGTATCTTCAAAAAATGAAGTCTAAAAGAAAAAGAAAGATACAGAGCAAGCAAACCTAAAGATGAAAAGATTCAAGGGACATAGCATTGTGTGTCTCCACAAATACAATGTGTGGATCTTGTATGAATACTGATTCAAACACCAATTTAAAAATTATAAAACAAGTGGGGAAGTGTACACATTGAATGGATATTTTGTATTTAAAATTAATATTTAAGGTGTGATAATTATATTGTGGTTAGGTTTTTAAATAGTCTGTATCTTCTATGAGTACATACACTGAAATAAATACAAAGTAAATAATATTATACCTGGTGATTATTTCAAAATAATCCAATAATCCAATGGAGGTAGAAGGGCTGACTTCAGATGCAAACAGGTTGACCATGAATGGAGAACTCTGAAGGGGGGTGATGGAGATTCTTTCTACTTCCTTCTTTATTTTTATGTTTAACATTTCCCATAATAAAAAGCTTTTTAACACTGTTAAGGTTTAGTATCATGAGGGGCACCTGAGTGGTTTAGTTGGTTAAGCATCCGCCTTTGGCTCAGGTCATGGCCCCACACTGGGCCCTCTGCTCATTGGGAAGCCTGTTTCTCCATCTCCCACTCTCCCTGCTTATGCTCTCTCTCTCTATCAATCAATCAATCAAATAAATAAATAAATAAATTTTAAAAAAGATTTAGTATCATGATAACTAAAAAGGGCAGTGGAAACAAATTGTTACAGAAATGGCAGGAAAGGACTGACTTAAAGTACTAGAAGTATTTTTGTTGACATTATTCTAATAGAAAAACAATACATTCTGAGAAATAGAACAATAAACTGGAGAAACTGCTTCTTGCCAAAATTTTGTTTGAATTTCTTTTAGGGATAGTTTGGGTTTTTTTTTAAATTTATTTATTTATTTGAGAGACACAGCGCAGGCCCATGCGCACACACATACGTGGGCAAGTGGGGGGGAGGAACAGAGGGAGAGACTCCTCAAGCAGACACCCCCTCCCCACCCCTTTCCTCCCCCCAGGTGTTGAGTGCAGAGCCCAACTTGGGTCTCCATCTGACAACCCATGAGATCAAGATCCCAGCCGAAACCAAGAGCTGGAGAGCCAACCAACTGAGCTACTCAGGCGTTCTGGGATAGTTTTTTTATTCAAAAAAAAAAAAAATTGTTAGGACAAACAATTATAATGCCTTTTCATTAGTAAAAAACAACTATTTTCAGATTCAGCATACAGGCAAAATTCAATTCATAACTTTCTGAAAGCATGCTAGAGTACTTTTCTCTTTCTTTTCTAATTTTAAACCACATGATTCCATGCTATTTTTAAAGAAACACATTTGCCAAGTGGAAAATGTTTTTATGTGCTATTAAAGATAAAGAGTTGTGGGTTTTTTTCCAGGAGTGTTTTACACATTAACCTGTTTTGCTTTCTGAGTATTAATCACATGTGCCTTGCTGATATCTTTTGACTTGCTTTGCTCTGTTGAAGGAAAAATCATGCCTGTGGGGAACTTCAAAGTCATTGAAATCCTCCAAAGATGTGATTCCTATAATCAGCCTATGGCCAATGCTAGTTGCTTCCAGAGCAGTCCTTAGTCACCAGAGTTTTTGACAAGCTTCTGCAAAGCAGACAATTGGCTTGTCTATAGAGCAGCTGCCCACTGTCATCTCCTTGGTTTGAAACTCAAGGTTCTCCTTGATAGGAAGGCAGAGCTTTTCTTGGCAGGTGAAAAACAGCTAAATACAGGACGCAGTGTCAAATGTAGTATGTGAGATGCCATCTGAGAACAAGGTTACCCTGACCCGAATGAATACCACAAAGACCCACTGGAGATCTGGACTCCAAACCAAAAGGAAAGTGGACCACAATTACCAAAACTTTTCTTGTTCTACAGGTTTGGGCCCAAAAAGTAGAATCAAAACTCTCATTTTCTCCTCACCATCCTCCTTACCTGGGCATCAGTTCTCAAGGTAGTCATAAAGCAACAGTAAAATAGACTAACATGGATGAACCCAAATGAGGATGCTTTCCATTCATGGAAAACCAGTGCTATGTACAGTTTACCAAAGATTGCATATATTCTTTCTGCTGAATCCATATCACAGTCATGCGAATTAGTGATACTAACAAACCACATTTCACATGACATCTCAGGGACCTGACTATGAAGAAGCCACACATTGAGGAAAGAGAAAAATGCTTCCTTGGGCTGGGCTCTCTCAGGGCCTCATGCTCAGTATTCTTAAGGCCCCTTTCAAATATAGTGAAGACCTATCCATCTGTCTTTCAGAAATTCTCTCACCCTCATCTACCCTAATGTTACCTAAATTCAAAAAGTATAGAACTTCAAACTCTTCACTAACCGCTAACTCTGCTGATTGAAGCCTCAGCTAGGAAGCCTCCCACCTCTCAAGGGCACCCCATGACCATGCAGTAATCTGGCAGTATCCTGAGGATCCCCATTTTGAGGTCAGATAACAATGACCCTCAGGAATGTACTATCTACCCCATGAACCAGCACACTATAAAACTGCTGTTTTCCTATTTCCCCAATAAAATCCAGACAATAAATCTGGTCCCTTTTATATTTTTAACAGTGGAAATGTGTTAGTGGTAAAAAAATAATTTCTGTCAAAGGAAGTATAATACATAGTATTCAACAGCTTTAGGATCCTTTGTCAAAAGAAATAATTGCAGAACTTTAACATAATAATATGATACTATATAGAAAATTTAGCTCATAAAATGTAACATGGCCCTTAGCTTATAAGAATGATATCTGAAAACATTCAAGCCAGTATTTGTAACCAAATGACCAGGCAGTTCAAAAAGTTCATCAATGCTGAAGGGGATTAAAAACTGACATCTTTTTTCAGTTCCCAGGTTCACATAGGAACAGAGTTGTGGGGCTTTGTATCAGCTCCACAATTGTCCCTAATAATAGGGACAAGTCATATTTTCCTCCCTTCAGGATTAAGAGTGATAGTTCACATAATGAACAGTTTGTAAAGATAATACAAAGGAACTCTGTGAAAGTGTGGTTAAAAACTAAGTTGGATAGGCCTATTTTAAGAAGTTTAAAATATTATTTAAAAGAGAAAAAGACACTACTTATTATCTCTAATTCACCTGCTGTTTCTCATCTTCATGCTTTAGCCTAAAGTTGGTACTCATCAAATTTTGACTTAAAATGCTAACAACCTTTCAAGGTTCTACTGAAATTCAGCTTCTTCCCAGATCAGTTTACTAGAAGACTCTCCCTTTAACATAATTCTCATACCTAAAAACTGGACCAGCACTTACTGTATATTCTAATCACTATCACTGACTAATAAATAAAGCTCATTAAAAGAACTGACATATTTTATGCATCCTGAAAAAAAAAATCCAATGTTGTTTTAATTCTTGTAATAAGTACTGAAGAAACAATTTAAATTATCTGATCTACCTAATAAAGGAAAACACATATAAGTGAATACAAATTCTGGATGATGATGTAGAAAATAATAAAGAGGTTATTACTGAAGATTAAAAGACTTCCTTAAGGATTAAAGCAATTCTAAATGCATGGTAGTAAATTATTTTTCTAGTGCTCAAATGCACTTGCAACTGTGTTTGAGGTAGACCATGAATTAGGAATTTTATTCTGGAGAAGCTTCTACCTTTGCAAAAGCAGGCAAGTTAGAATATCACCTAGAACACTATCTTAAGTTTTTGGTGATATAAGACTTTCCTATTCAAAATCACACTCTAATATTATTTGTTACATATTATAATGTCGTTCTATTGAAGAATTTTTGCCGAAATGCTACATTTAAATTACATTGTGTTGCTATAAAATACATAAAGATTATTGAGCAAAGCTGCATGGGGCTTTCAACCCAAGAGAGTTTTGTTTTTTTTTTTTTAAAGATTTTATTTATTTCACAGAGAGAGACAGCAGGAGAGGGAACACAAGCAGGGGGAGAGGGAGAAGCAGGCTTCCCGCGGAGCAGGGAGCCCGATGTGGGGCTCGATCCCAGGACCCTGGGATCATGACCCGAGCCGAAGAGCGTCGCTTAACGACTGAGCCACCCAGGTGCCCCAACAACCCAAGAGAGTTTTAAGAGGTGGATAGACAAAAAGGTATAACTATGTCAGAACTTAAAGAAACTGTAGTATGAGTTTCCCTTTAACTCTTTGGTCCTCAGAATGGAGAATCTGCAGAGACCCAGACATACAAATATTTATTCCACCTGTGTTACACAGAGTAGTTTGTATGCTAACAATTTCATGATTATAATTAACATTATGAAAATCTTACTTACATAAATAGGCAAATAAATCATTAAAAGTCCACCAAGCAAAAAACTTTTTTTAAAAAAGGAAAGCTCAGAGCACTAGAGTGTATGTTCCACCTAGATCTGCTGGATAAACTTGAAGTCATTTATCTCCTCTTTATCAACTCTTTCAAGTGAAAAATTTAGATAATGATTCCTGGCTACTTCACAGAATTGATGTAAACATCAAATGAAACAATGAATATTCATGTTCTTCATAAAGTATAAAATGCTTACCCAATATGAAGCATTATTTTTAAATTGTGTGTGCTGAATGAGAAAGGAAAGTCTGAGGTCTCCAGCTAATTGTCTTTAAAATCTGAAGCACATGTTGTAATAATTATCCTTTTGTATGTCTCTTTTTTTTTTTTTAATTCTTGAGTGATGGATGCTACAGATCTGAAAATCATTATGCTGGAATATTTCCAGCCCTCCCAGCCACAAAAAAATGTGTCTATCAAACAGGCTGTACATTGCCGCAACTCCCTAATGGTATTAATAGAAGCAGAGGTTCTAAAATAGTGTAATGAGCATTTAAAAAGTTCTGCCATTTCTAATTGTTTCTTAGAACATAAGGAATAGCACGGAGGACCATAGGGGAAGGGAGGGAAAATTGAAGGGGAAGAAATGAGAGAGGGAGACAAACCATGAGAGACTCAGGACACCAGGAAACAAACTGAGGGTTTCAGAGGGGAGGGGTGGGGGATGGGGCAACAGGGTGATGGGTATTAAGGAGGGCACGTGTTGTGATGAGCACTGGGTGTTATATGCAACTGATAAATCATTGAACACTACATCAAAAACTAACAATGATGTACTATATGCTGGCTAACGGAATGGAATGGAATGGAATGGAATGGAATGGAATGGAATGGAATGGAAAGGAAAGGAAAAATCTTGATTTTATTTTGAAGCAACTCAGAATGATGAGATTTTACTCAAACCCTCTATGTAATTTCACCTCAATGCTAGAATCATCTGATAAGTTATATCAATTATTTTAATAGGCAATAAAGTGAAAAAAGGACATAGGAATCTCATCATTCTAGACATAGTATTCTTGGAAGAAAAATTAACAACTAAACTGTTGGCAGGGAAAGTACACCAGCTTATACATCAGAGCTGTTCTCCCGCCAGTGGGGTCCAAGTGGGGCACACACACCCCAGAGGATATACAAGAGAGGCCATGGAGGTATGTGAACAATGTATTAGAACTTCTAATACTTATCCAAAAGTGAGTGATCAAGCTTTATTAATAACATTTAATATTTAGACTTACAAGGTACATTTTATTAACTTATAAATAAATATATTTATATTTCAGGATCCAAAGATTTTGGAAAACAGATTTAAATATGGGAAATTTTACATTAGGTTACCTTCTCTCTAGAAGACACACTACTAGCAGCTGCTTAGGATAACAAGAGTCCACAGAATAAAGTCTCTTAACAAAAACTATAGTAACAATTTAAAAACTAGAAAATGACCACTGTCAAGTCCCACATTGGGCTCCCTGCTCAGCAGGGAGTCTGCTTCTCCCTCTGACCCTTCCCCCTCTCGTGTGCTCTCTCTCTCTCTCATTCTCACTCTCTCAAATAAATAAATAAAATCTTAAAAAAAAGAAAAAGAAAAAGAATATGACCCCTGGATCTAATTTAGTGATACTTAAAATAGGTAAACCTAACCATGATAACAATGAGGATGGATGGATGGATGGATGGATGGATGGATGGATGGATGGAAGGAAGGAAGGAGGGAAGGAAGGAAGGAAGGGAGGGAGGAAGGAGGGAGGGAAGAAAAGGTGAGGGAGGGAGGGAGGGAGGGAAGGAGGATGTCTGGAAGAGAAAGTAGAAATAGTGGGGGAGTAAAGGCTAGTGCTTTACCTTTAACTAGGAACAACAAAAAGAAAAGATTTTAGTGGTTAATAGAGTGTTTTGAAATCTTCCTAACTTTGGGAAACCACCTTTTTTTTGTTCCTTTGACTGGAGACACTCCAGGAAATTCAGGTGCAAAATACTATTAAAACAATTTTTCTCTAGTATGAAAATGAAAAGAATAAAATTGCTATCCTCATATTTTCTGCCATGTTTGTTCTTCTGCCTCCAGTTCTATGTAGTCTCTGATCTGAAAAAGGAGGCAACAAGCCACTGTGGGTCCTACTTGTCCTGGGAACTATAAATTATACTACCTGATACAAATCATAGTTCAAACCATTAAACTAGGAACCAGGAAATTTAAGCTCTAGAACTGTTTCTGTCAATAACCTTAACAATGCATTAATTTTGGAAAGGGGGGTTCCCTCTCTGTAGAATCCTAATGTTGTCCTCACTGATTTCCAAATCCTTAGCTCTAATTGTCTATGATCTATATTATTTCATATTAATTTGAAATGTGACTATTGGGAAAACTTGTATGGCATGTCTCTGTATTATATTTTTCATCTATGAACTGCAGTGTACCAAAGGTGATCATAAGATTCATTCATACATTTATTTAGGAGGTATTTATTGATCCCCTAAGATTTGTCAGGTACTGTGCTAAGTTCTTCACCTACAACAGTGATTAGAAAGATATCTATTCTATATTCACAGAGCTTAGGGAATGATGGAAGACAGAAGGGCAAACATTTATACAAATGATATTCCAAGGACTATAATAGGGAAATCTGGGGTGTGTAGAAACACATAATGAAATATTTAATCCAGCTTTTAAGCATTAAAAATTTCCTGGAAGAAGGGATTTATAAGTCACCCTAAAATATGAATAAGAATTGGCCAGACACAGAAGGGTGATAAGCTCCAGATGAAGTCACTGACACCATACAGATCAAAAAGGGACGGGTTTATAAATCTAAAGTCAGGGCTTCCATATTGCCTCTTTGGCAAGAACCTGTGACATCATAGCCTATGTGGCCCTTCCCTGAGCTGTGCACTCCACAGTACATGTAGGATAGGACATATCCCTTCTAGACTTAGTTCATTATAGTTGGGGTGAGAAATGTGAATGTGGACATGGAAAACTACGAAGAGGTCAAATATAAAAGGACATTATAATCTAGCATTGGAAGTTTAAGTTGAAGCATTTTAAGCAGAGAAAAAAAAAACATAATCATATCACCATTTTTCAGGGATTCTTCCTGTGTCTGGGGGTCCCCGAGCCTGGGGCTCTTCCAGATTCCAAGTCACATGCCAGCCCATGTGCACCTAATAAAAACCTAACTAGATTTTTCTTCTCCCAGCAAAGTTTCTCTGCATAGCTATGTCAAGCATGTTCCTCTGACTGCCTGGGTACCCAGATGTAATAAATACGCTAAGGGTGAAAGTAGCTTACATCCTCTGCTCACTTAAGAAGGGGTCAGCCTTCTCTGTACTTTATCACATTTAGACATTTTTGCTTCCACAACTCTTTGACAGTTTTAAGGAAAAAATATAACTTTTTAGTGTAGTCAGTGTTGTCCCATTATGACAACAAGAGCAATGGTCTTTCCTGGTCTACTGCAAGCTGAGAGTGGAACTCTCTATTCTCTTCTGTTTGGGAGGGTTCCTTATATTGCATTCTTCCTTTAGTAAAACTCCAAACAATTACAGCCTTGATTACTGACAAACATTTCATATTAAGTTATAAATTTACATACATTTACAAATCCATTACTGTAGACAAATGATGTAGTTAATGTTTTTCTCTTTAAGGATCCATCAACAAGTTACAGTAAAGTAAGTGCTTTCCAAGTGTGAGTGACAATGGTCAATCTGTTTACTTTTTTGTTGTTATGAAGATCATGAACACTGCTAAAGCCTGTGTAATGGATACCACCCAAAGGGCCCCATCTTACATTCTCACAACCCATCCTTTTACTCTAGCCAATCCTATACAATCAGCTGCAAGCATTTGTAACGTGACAGCCAACGATTCAGCTACTTCTTGTATCTCTCATTTCTGTCCCTGGCACATTACCGCTGCCGCCTCAAGGGACTCCATTAGGAACTCTCTAAGCCATCTGACTCATGCACAAAGGTGTGAGGTATGAGGGAGCTAACACTACAAGGGCAATCCCCTGACCAATGAGGAAAGGAGGGAACTAGTGGATAAACACTCGCCAACACTCCCCTCTGTCATGTCTCAGCTGACCAGGTCTGAGGGTCATCTGACACAGCTTCTAAAGGTCTCCAGCAGGACTTAGCTCCAGTTGCCCAAAGAGGTGATTAGATCAGCGAAGCATGCTTGCTTGGATAGACTTTCTTTCTTCCCCTGTTCCACTCTTTCCAGTCCTTAGGGCTGTTTCTTGGGATCATTTCTCAAAATAAACTGCCTATATACAAGCTCTCATGTGAAGCTCTGCTTTGGGGGGCACCATAGCTAAAACAGCCTGGATGGGTTGACCAAAAATTATAGGATGATCAGATGGAAGAAAATAGAGATGGAGGCCCATCATGATTTCAGAGATGTGAAAAGATGAGAACCATCACCACTGTATCAGGCAATAATGTATCTTTACGGAAAAATACCTCTAACATTTACAGCATCCATGACCTATAAGGCACATCTCAGGCTAATAGTCTATGAATGAATATTTTTTTGAATGCCAAACATTTTTAGAAAAGGTAGGCATCCTTTTAAATATTTCCACTGAAGATAAAGAAGATGTGGTGTGTGTACACATACACACACACACACACACACACACACGGAGTATTGCTTGGCCATACAAAAGGAATGAGATCTTGTCATTTGCAACACCATGGATGGGCCTAGATGATACTATGCTAAGTGAAATAAGTCAGAAAAGAAATACAAATACCATATGGTTTCACTTATGTTTGGAATCTAAAAGACACAACAAATGAATAAACAAACAAAAAGCAGAAACCCATAAACATAGAGAACAAACTGATAGTTGCCAGAGGGAAAGGAGACGGAAAGATGGACAAAATGGGTGAAGAGGAGTGGGAGATACAGGCTTCCAGTTATGGTATGAATCTAGGTCATGGGGATAAAAGGCACAGCATAGAGAATACAGTCAATGGTATTGTAATAGCTCTGCATGGTGACAGATGGTAGATACTCTTGTGGTGAGCACAGCATAAGATATAGAGTTGTCAAATCACTATGTTGTACACCTGAAACTAATGTAACATTGTGTGTCAACTACACTTCAATAAAATAAATAAATATTTCCATTAAAAATATCAATATTTTAACACACATACAAAAAGATCAATTGCATAAAATAGTGCTATTCAAAGTATATTATAAAACTCAAAAATTCACAGAGCACCATAGGTCATTGCATCTGGTAATAAGACACAGACTATCTACTTTCATGTTTGTATGTGTGCACATACATGTGTGTGTCTCCTGGGCAAAATGGCCTTCTTACTCCAATCTCCCCTAAACCCTTAACAGGCTCAGAACTGAGAAATGAAGAGTGAATGCTGAGGGTGGACGTGGACACTCAAATGGCAGTTGAAAGGCAGCCATGGTGACACCAAGGAGTAAGCTGATTCCATCAACCATTCGTTCCCACTACCCACCTCAAATAAAGCTACTTCAACTATTATCTAGTTATTATCTAGATATTACAACTATTATCTGTTATTACTAGTATTACAAATACTACTAATAATAATCTTTTATATAGACAATTGATATTTTCCTACTAAATTTTTAGTAAAAACCTCTTTGGAAAAATCTCAATTTTTTTTATCTCTAATTTGAAATATAAATAATAATTTAAGAAAATACAGCTTTAAGACGAGCCCCCCAGATATTTCTTTTCTTCCTGACAGATCATACCTGATTATTGTTCCCATACAGAAGTACCAGAGCCAAAAAGTAGGGCAACGATCTCAGTGAGACATGATGGTGGACTGAAATAGAGCAATTTGATAAGAATGGAGTTAAGTTAAAGATTTGAAAGATATTTAGGAAATAAAACTGCTAGAACTTAGTGACTGATTAGATGTGAGGGATGACAAATAATCTAACACACATTATTAGACATTGGTTTTATACTCCCTTCCTATCTATTTCTAACAATAGCTGCTAGGGAATAGCTTGGTATAGGTGATAGGCAGTTTTAATTAGGATGAAACAGCTTGATGAAGAAAACTTAGGTGATCCGGGAAGGAAGAGAACCTGGGAAAGAATAGAAATGACAACCATTTGATTTTGTATAGAAGATTAAAGACAGAAAAGGCACTTGCACTCTGATTAAATCTTAAGAGAAGTACAATCAACTAATGTCTAAATGGGAATAAACACTGCTTCTCTTGGACCAAACCCTCATTATGCTGAATTTCACTAATTTTTCATGTAGCCCACTTGTTATCAATGAGGGGTGAATCCCCCCAAGAGCATTTGGCAATGTCTGCAAATATTTTTGGCTGTCATAAACTGGGGGGATGCCCCTGGATCTCATACCCAGAGGCCAGGAATGTTGCAAAACATCCTATAATGCACAGAACAGCCTTCTACAATAAAGAATTATCCAGAACAAAATATCAATAGTGTCAAGGTTGAGAAACTCTGAAACCCACTAACATCAGAAATACTAAATTTTACACAGAGGCACTGTGTTATGTTGTGGGAGTCGCTAGGAAAAGTAAGTCACAGGCCCTGTCCATGAAGAAGACTAAATCCATTACCTTTCGATATAAGAACGGCTATTAAAATAATAGCCTAATAATTACAGAAGATGTGTCATAAATCAATATGTCTGTGATTGCTAAATAAATGATACCAATGATAAATGCTGTAAGCAGTTTATAGATTTTTACAGATTGGAGAGCAAAAGTTGGCCTAGGAAAAACTGTAGATATTTTGTGGACAAGGCAAGATCCAAGGTGTTTTCAGAAAAGGTAGGTTAGAACTTATCGCCTCACAGAACCATAAGTTATGTGACAGATGGAACAGCATACACCAAGGCTTTATTTTGGGAAAATACAAAAGTTTTCCAGAGAACAAAGGGTATACTCCATTGTTTAACTGGAAAAACTAACAAGGCTGGTAAGCAGTTTAAGGCCAGGTTGTGGATAGTCTCAAATAATCCTTGAACAACATGGGTCTAAACTGCATAGATCCACTTATAAGTGGATTTTTTATATTACAGTACTATAAATGTATTTTCTTTTCCTTACGACTTTCTTAAGATTCATTTATTTATTTTAGAGAGAGACAGCGTGGGAAGGGGGACTGGCAGAGGGAGAGGGAGATGGGGGAGAGAGAGAGAGAGAAGCAGAACCACTGAGCATGCGGCCCCACACAGGGCTCAATCTCACAACCTTGAGATCATGACCTGAGCTGAAATCAAGAGTCAGGGGCTTAACTGACTGAGCCACAAGGCGCTCCTTCCTTATGATTTTCTTAATAACATTTCCTGTTCTTTAGCTTACTTTATTGTAAGAATACAGTATATAATACATATAACATACAAAATATGTGTTAATTGTTTTATCAGTAAGCCTTCTAGTCAACAGTAGCTAACTTTTGGGAGAATCAAAAGTTGTATGTGGCTTTTCAACTGCATGGGGATCAGCGCTCCCAACACTCATGTTGTTCAAGGATCAACTAAATTTTGTTTAATTGGAAGTGGAATTTGAAGCAGTGAACTAACAGGATGAAATCTGTATTTTAGGAAACACACTGAGTGACAGTATATATAGAACTGACTACAAGAGGCACCGTGGGCCGAGAGAACTCAGGAAGGATAAAAATGTCTGAGATACAGCATAATAAATCTGGCACCAAAATGGTGGCTTTGAGAAAGAAGACAGATAAGGAAGGCAACTTAAGAAGCAAGAATGGACAGGACTCTCCAGCTGTTTTAAGAGCAAAGAAGAGTATGTCATCGAAAGCAATTTGTTTTGTTCAAATGAGAATTAAAAACTGACCTAAGCCAATTTGGTCTTTTATCCACTGTGATTTTTTTGTAAATAATGGTAAATTCTGGTAATTAGAAGTAGGGGATGGTTGGGGCGCCTGGGTGGCTCAGTTGGTTAAGCGACTGCCTTCGGCTCAGGTCATGATCCTGGAGTCCCTGGATCGAGTCCCACATCGGGCTCCCTGCTCAGCAGGGAGTCTGCTTCTCCCTCTCCCACTCCACTGCTTGTGTTCCCTCTCTCACTGTGTCTTTCTCTGTCAAATAAATAAATAAAATCTAAAAAAAAAAGAAGTAGGGGATGGCTATATATGATGATGATGATGATGATGATGATGATGATGATGATGATAATTTTATAACTATTTCCCAGGCATCACAGAGAATTCTCTTGGCCTTGCCTGGCTCTTATTCCAGTCCCTGGGCAGCAACAGTCCTGCATAAGCTCTGTTTAGCTTCCTGTAGGTGCCTCCTAAGAGCACCTTGTCTCAGGTCTACACTGTATGTTTCCTCCCTCCTTACCCAAGGGCTTTGCTTGGTGGGATCTACTGAAATCTGCTTGTTGCCCATATTCATACAATGTGGAAGTATATGGGGGTTAACACTCAATCAGGGCACACGTTAACCAATCAAGTAGATACATATGTATATGCTCTCTATACCCTCCCCTGCCTACAGAAAATCCTAAGGCATGGTCTATACTGCTTACCAGGTGGTCCTGTAGGATCAAGAAACCGATCACCTGGGGGGGGGGAGATGGCGGAGGAGTAGGGGACCCTCTCCCCTACATGGTCCCCGGGATTGAGCTGGATATCTCCCAGACCACTCTGAGCACCCACGAAACCAGCCTGAGATGTAAGAGGATCTGGATCTCTACAAAAAGAAACCGATCACCTATAGCAGTGGTGAATTTGATGAGATATCCTTGCACTACCTCTTTCTTCTTTCTTCTTCCTTTCCCTGTCATTCTCACCTGTATCTCTGGCGTCACACACCCCAATTAAATGCTTGCTCTTAACCCTTTGTTTCAGGTCTGCTTTATGAAGAACTCAGATAAAAGCCATGATGATGATGATGATAATTATAAAGACAATAATAACTAGTATTGTTGATATTTGCTAACTGTCTATCAAAATTACAAGCACTTTCATCCTTATTATAATCCTATAAGGTGGGTATTATTATTCCCATTTTTACACATGAAGAAACTAAGGCAAAGAAAGGTTCCTGCATTTCCTCTTCAATAAGTTCTGGTGACAGTGACTTGTCAGATGCTTATTCATTGACATTTTCCCTCTCCAAATAAAACAAGAGAAAAACAGGGGAAAAATAGGTGGCAACATTAGGTAGATATTTCTAGCCTGTTTTGGTAACAGATGTAACACTGATTCAGTGAATACATTACAAGGTAGACTTTGAAATTACCTATTATTCGTTACCATACAATTAATTCTAGTAGTAGAATTATTTATGACTATCCATATTTTTTGAGAAGTAATCACCAATACCACATTGATTTCTAAAATTTTAGAAATAATGGCAATTCTGGGGACAAGAACAGCAAGCACCTTGTTGGGTGACAAAGTCACATCTTCAGGGTATACGTGAGCTGCTTCTGACAGTCTTCAGCATTTTACAGATATGTGGATGACACATCTCCAAATCATACTATGGGGAATAAAAGAGTGAATAAGCATGCCTTAAACATCGCTGGCATTTCTTCCTCTGGTACTTAACTCTGTGCTTGTGTCACAGACGACACACCCTGGCAGAAATATACTTCAAGTCACTTTTCTAGAATTGGCGCTTTTTACTGATTTCACAAACTCTGGGCACCAAAATCCAGGTTCTAATAACAGGTAAGGTCCTCCTAGATATTTATAATGTAACAACAGTAAGGGGCATCCTTTAAGACAGGCTTAATCAAGGTAAAATAATTTGTTACGACTCATTGGACATTTGGAATAAAATACTGGATACTGGATATCTTGGACAAAAATGATATCATTTATGAACTAGTAAATATAAAAATTATTGCAAATACAGTAGATTTAACATATAATATAAGCCTGTTGCTCATTTTTTACCCAGGTTCCATTCAGGGAACAGTGAAAAACTTAGCAAGAACAGTTAAGGATGATGTTTCTATCCTGCTCATGTTCAGATCTGGTTTCTTCATCTAATAGTCTTCCTTGCTCTGCCACACTGCCTGCCATTTCCATTGTAATGATCACTTTCTGGTATCAGAGCTTCTAATTCAAGTGAGTAACGTTTTGAGTTTCTCTAATTATGAACGCTTGGAGTTTACATTTAAGTCTATAGTTATCTAATGTTAAACTTCTAAGATTTCCTATCCCTGAAATGTGTTCAGGCAATTACAAAGAAATGACACCTTTCCCTGTACACTTGCTCATCTGTACCACGTCTTTGTACCTCTGAGGGGCACCATCTTTCTGGTTACCTACATTTGCAAGTTGCATACTCTACACCATGGTTCAGACTGCATTTTGGAATGAAGCAGGTAAAATTGAGTTTGGAAGTGCAGTTGGAAATAATGGAATGTGAAGATAACTGGGAATAGCTGGTCATCTTGAATATGGGAGCATTTTAAATACTGATGGCAGAAAGCAATAGAAACAAAAATTAAAAATAAACATCAAACTGAAAAGGCATTTACAATATTATAAAAGACAAGAGGAAAGTAAAGATCTGTTGCAAACTAATAAGAGAATAACATTACAGTAGAAAAGTAAAGTTAAAGGACACTAAAAGGAAATTCAAAGAAGAAATAGAAATAATCAATGTACTTTTTTAAAACCTATAATCAAATGAATAATAATTAAAGCAACAATGAGATGTCAAACCTATAAAACTGTCCAATGCTTGAAATAATTACCATTATTAGTAAGGCTATTAAGAAATGGAGACTCACATTCTACTGTTGGCAGTACACACTGGGACATGCTTTTTCAGAAGCATTTTTCCATTACAAATATTTTGAAAGCCCATCTTGTGACCTGGAAATTCAATTTTTTAAACATTTTCTAGGGAAATAATTACTTAATTACATGACAATTTAGCTGCATTGGTGTCCCTTACAATCTACTTATGATTGCAAAAACAATGGATCAACCTAAATAATGGTACTTTTATGCAAGAAAATATTATACAACCACTAAAATAAATATATATATTTTAATTGCTATGAAAAATCTGATACCATAAAATTTTTAAATGTAGTCTATAAAGCAATATTTATTATAATACAATCTTATTTTAGAATAAATGATATATGAATACTTTTTTAAATATTAAAGCGTATGTGACAAAATACCAAAATGTTAATGATACTTGTACCAAGATAATGAGATTTTGATTGGATTTTCTTTTTGTTTAACTGCATTTTTAAATTTTCTACTGTAATCCTGGACTCATGAAATATATTAATACAAAAATTTATCTGAAGTATTGAAAGAAGTTCCTGTAGAAGAAAAATATTCTGTAAGCCCACTTAATTATTTGGAGAAATAAATATTAATTCTTTTGACTAACTCCTACTGTAACTTCTATAGCTTACAAATTCTAATACCCTCTTACTGCTTTTTAAATATATATGCAATTTCAATAGAAGCAGACACTTTCTAACATAAATACTATACTTGGAAGGCTTCCAGCTTAAAACAGCATCCAGTTAACAGACCTTAATGCAACATCTCTAAATTTCCCACATAAATATCTGCAAGTACCCTGAAAAATGCAAAAACATAATGCTACAAAAATCTGGTCTGCGAAAATTTACTTAGGGAGATAGATGGAAAAATGAAATAGTAGCCCTCCGTGCCGTATCTGCCTGAAAATATGTCTTTAGTTCCACCAAAGTTCAACCAGGCATCAGGAAAGCAGCACAGGGTAATGGCTGAGTAAGTACTTGCAAGTGAGGCAGTACTTGTAAGGTTAGACCAAGTACATTTGAAGTGGACATCTTGGGTTATGGCAACAGTTATACTATTTTTAGAGAAGGATGGAAAGGAGAGAAAAGAAAATTCATAAGACCTTGAATATTTTCTACAAGCAGAAACAAAGGGCAATTGTTGTCTTGCTAATCAAATTTAAAAACCAAATATACATCTTTAAGGATTAAAGAAAAAAAGCACAGACATGAGTAGCCTTAGGAATTTAAAATTGAAGGAACAATGTAAATAATTATGAGGTGGCTTCCTTTTTGGCAGTTAATTTGGATACATTAATCATAATCAACTCTCTTTAATCAGAAATTGGGATTTCCTGAGGACTTTTCATTAATTGCGAACCAGAGCGGTAGGCAAATTATTCTTCACTGTAGATCAGAGTACTCCTCTGTGGGTTATGTTCATATCCCACAGAATTAAGTTCAAATAGAATTTTTACTGAATTTTGCTATCATATTACCACACATTCCCCATTATTTCATTATTGCTAATAGGAAACATATGTATCCTTAAAATAGTATACCATGAAATGACTGAGCTAATGAGTAAAAGTGAGTCTCAACAGGTACAGCTGGGAGCGTGTAGGTGAATGGTTTAAGGGCTGATGTTTTATTCAGCATGGAAGTAGTTAAGCCAGCTCCACATTCTCCTCTATTTTACACTGGCTTCTAATGACATTGAATCAAATTATATTTCTTTGTAAGATTCAATGTTTAGCTTTTCTAATTTTACTTTTATAACGAAATTGAGGTAGGGCTGTGTGCAGTCGTTTGGATAAAACTGAAAGTGCCAACAGCTACATTCTTTCAACTAAATAACAGCCTTTTTTGTTTAACTTTAGTAAGGGGTCCAATAGTCTTACGTGAAAATTTTCTACCTCTTTTGTTGGAATTTTTTTTAAAGATTTTATTTTATTTATTTATTTGAGAGAGAAGGAATGAGACACACAGCATGAGAGGGGGAGGGCCGGAGGGAGAAGTAGACTCCCTGCTGAGCAGGGAGCCTGATGTGGGATTGTTGGAATTTGACCAAAAGCTTTGAAACTGCAAGTGAAATTGCTTATTATAAATGGAGAATTCCCAGAAAGAAAAGTTTAATTATAATTCAATTATTTGAATTAGTGTGTTTGTGTTTGATTACATATATACATTTGGGGACAATTACCAATCCTTTGGATACCTACATTTAGTCATTCATGTCTTTTCAGTTTAGAGGCAGTTTCACCAGGGTGGTGGTTTTCCGAATCACTCCTCACCTTTACTACGAACTTCTTGAATACTTGGTGTGAAGGGCAGCCTCCTTCAGGGAAAAGCACTACATGGAAGTCAGTGACCAAAATCTCTTTCAGGTTCTGAAGCTGCTAAGCATACATCTTTGTGCAAGTCCTGTAAGCTCTCCAGGCCTCTTGTTTCTTCAGCCACAAGATTAACTAACAACAGTAATTATTAATTATGTTATTACTGTGATTATAAAAATAACATAGCTAACATTTATTGGGTGCCTGTCATAGGTCACAGAGCATGCTGTAAGATCTCATTTAGTTACTGCAAGGGCTCTACATCCGGTAAGAACTGTTTCCCCATTTTACTGATGAGGACACTCAAGTACAGAGAGGGTTAGAAATTTGCCCAAGTTCTCATAGCTAGTAAACAGCAGGGCTAGAAAATTAGGGTCTAAATTAGCAACAGAAGATGTTCAAAGGCCCCTTCAGTTCTAAAATTAAATCATTTGCCAAATTTAGCTCTGCATAAAGTAAGACTGGCTTAAAAAAAGCATCATATGAAAATTTTACCTATGAAACAAACACATTACCTATAGGTCTAAAAATTGTTCCCTGTAGGTATAACTTATAATGATATGCAATATAATTATTTATAAACTTTTTTTAAAGCAACCATTTGAAAGGAAGGTCTATAATTTTTATATAAAATACCAGCAGTAATGTTACTTCTTGTTAATATTCAATTGACCATTTTCCTCTTTTAAGTCATGCCTACTGTTACCATCTGTGCCTCTTTTGACTGTGCATTTGAAATACTTGACTGAAATGTAATTTCGTTATTTGTAAAGGCAGCAACAATGAAACTGTACTCATATTAATTTTAGTAGAGCACGTACTCTAAAATGTTTAGCCAGAATAACAAAGTTCATGTCAATCCTAGTCATTAGCAGTTTATAAATCTCTTAGAATTAGAATCCATTGCAAAGCCAATTTAAGGGTTTGAGCCTCTTGGTAAGTAGGGTTGTAAATAAACTTATAGTTACAATGCCTGTTTTTATAGTTTTCTTCTCACCATGTTAGAGCTTACCCCTATCCCTCTGCTCACACTGAATTTCGGCCTGCAATATTTTCTCCTCCTTGGTGAACTCTTACATATCCCTTCTTTTATTCTTTAAGACTCAGCTTTGTGTCACCTCTTTCTAGGACATCATCCTCATGCCCCACTAACACACACACACACATTCCCAGAGAAAATGGAGGCGGAGCCCTTCTAATAGAGATCTCTGTTGTGCAGGTACTGCACTGTAGTACAATTTTCTGTTTACATGTCTTTCTTCCCTACAAGATAGCATATTATTTGTTTCAAGCAGCTTTTGTATATAGAAAAACCACAAAATCTCAAAGGCATACGACAATAACCATATTTCTCACAGATCTGTGGGTCAGCTGGTAGTTGGCCGATGGAGACTTACTCTACTGGCCAGTTCTGCTTCAAGCCATGGATTGCTTAGGTCTATATGTGTATTACTTCTGAGGCCCAGTTTGTACTCATAGTGATAGAAGAGAAATAAGTTAAGTCAAGCCCTAGACAAGCACATTTTGTGCTACTACTTTCTTCCTTTTACCAAAAGCAAGCCACGGACAGACTCAAATTCAGAGTCAGGGAAATATATTCCACCCCTCCCACCTGTAGACAAGGCTTTGAATGCACAGAATCAATTCAAGGGAGTGAAAAGTGACTAATAAGTCAAATACCATGGAATAAAAACCAACTCTTACTCACCTTTACTTATACATACATTGTCTGGAATTGTACTTAACCCACAAAGAGTACTCAAGATATACTTGGTGAATGAATGTCTCTGATACTACTAATCATGTCCCTGCATTCATCCATTTTATAAAGCATACTCCAAATCACATCAAACTGCCACAGACTTGAAAGAGAGGATGATGAAGTGTTCACTTCAATTTACTGAGACATGAGACATTCAATAGGTCCCAAACAGAAATACAAGGATATAGACTTTCATACAGTGAACTGCCAGGTTATAATTTGGGCAAAGGAGTATACAGTAGTGACCTTAAAAATGTAACTCATTCATTTGTGTTTGTGGTATATTGTTTCCCAAAATGGCTACAACTGCTCCTTTCCCATGCGCCCCTTTGCAATGTGGCTGTGCCACTCCTCCCATCAAAGAGTGGAGTCTATTTCTACTCCCCTTTGAATTTAGGATATCTTCATGATTTGTTTGACCAGTCTAATATGGTGCAAGTGACCCTGTGCAGTTAGGAGCTTAAGTCTTAAAAGATCTTGCAACTCCTGCTTTTGTTCCTTCAGAATTCACCTTTCATGTAAAGAAACTCAGACGAAACAACTAAAGATGAGAGACCACACAAAAAGAAAATCGAGATGCCCTGCCAACATTCAGAACCAAGGTCCCAGATACACATGTGAGGCCATCTTGGATTCTATAGCCCAAGCTAAACCACCCCAGCCAACACCAGGTGAAACAGAAACAAACCATCCCCATTGGGCTCTGCCTGAATTCCTGACCCACAGAATCATAAATAATAACATGTTTGTTGTTTTAAGCCACTAAGTTTTAGGGTGGTTTATAGCATAGCAATATAACTAAAAGAGTGCTCAAAACTGATCTTGAAAAAACAGAGAAAACTGATGCTGTGTACTCCGAAATAGAACTGGAATCATTTTACAAAAAACTATTACAAAATTGCTTCATCCATAGTAAAGTACATTTTGTATTAACATATAAAAAAATAAGCACAGAAGTTTTCAGACAAAAAGAAAGCAGACCTCCCACTATTTCTTGTCTAAACTTGAATGTATGGATATAAATATTATTCAGTTTAACTCTGTTAGAAAAATCAGCAAGATGTCAGAGCATTTTAAACATGAATAAGTGTGATACAAATGATATGCTTGATTATATTACAACTTTAAATGTCTCTTTTATCTAAATTATCTTTGTACCATTAAAAAAAACCCTCCAGTTTCTATAAACACTTAAAAATTAAACACTTAAGTTCATGTAAAAATAGTAATCAGTAAGTAACTAAATTAAAAATACTTAATTCTTAGCAAATTCAACTGGCGATTTTTTAAAAAGATCCACTGATAATATGAACTTAAACTGAACTTCTGAAAGGTGTGATTTCAAATCAAGCAGAGGAGGTAACGTTTTTTAGAAATACTTTTTCTCCATCTAGTGAGATAAAAATGCACTCTTATGGATGCCAAACTTCTTCAAAGCTTGTGTAACGAATATAAAAGTAAACACATTTCAAGTTTGAATTCAATTCCACCTGAATATATTACAGGGCAAGTATGTCGCATCCAATATTGAGGGAAACATACGGCTTCTTAGGAAATGTAAACATTTCTACTTTAGCAAGTCTAATCTGATTCATCATCATCAGTGAGTACCAAAAAAAAAAAAAAAAAAGTTTGGGAAGATTCCAAAGATCATTAAAAGTGACAGGGAAAAAAATGCTATTAGTTTTGCATTTTGACTATAGAATTAACAACAGGAAATATTTTAATTAAGGTTACACTCATCTTACATTATATTTTCTAATGCTTTATTGTTATGAGGAATGTGTGCTCCTGGCAACATGTTAAAGACAGTCTCTCTAAATTGTGATCCTTCTTCCTCAGGGAAAATGCCACTGTTCCTGATTACTATGGAGGGACCAGTGGGGCCACAGAGAAAAGAGGCATAACAAAGAGTCACTCCATATTTAGTACTCATAGAAGAATGATTCTGTGATAGTCCGCTGCACCTGCTTTTTGTATCACATGTTGTGTTTTGGCCTCTCCCTGTAGGTACTATGGACGGTTCAAAGTTTTGCTCAGAAATATCTACTCATTTTTGGATACTGTGTACAAACTAGCCTATCTGCTGCTTATTTCCCAGCAAGCCACAGTTACAGCATGTTATTTGATTATGTTACTGAACATCACTGCATCCTTGAACTATTGTTTTGGGTTGCTATTGTTCTCCTTCAGCTCACCACTTAAGAAGCATGTGACTATTTGGCCTTAATCCTTTATCAGACCCATTTCAATCTAGAAGTACATGAGTTGTGCACCATGATAAATTTTCATTCAAGATCTTGTCTTGTCATTGTTGCTATGATAATTGATACAGTTGGATGATCTTGAATATGTTGCTTACCCTCACTAGGCTTTAGATCTCTTATTTGCTATTAAAGTTGTAATTTTTGCTGTGCCTGGTTCTCTCCACTTCTGAACACCTACTACACCCTACCTTTCTTGCCCCTTTGTATGAAGTGTGGCCAGGTGACTGGTTTTGACCAGCAAATTATGAATAGAAGTGTATGCAATACTTTGGAGCAGAAATTTTAAGTGTCAGCATGCAATCTACCATATTTCCTTCTGAACTTGGCAATAATGAAAGCATATATTGAAACGGTGCCCCCGTCAGCTTGTAACTCTAAGTAACTAGAATGAGCAGAGCCCCTGGTCAACAAGAATGGATGTACAGCATTTATTATTTTAATCCACTGAGATCTGTTTGCAATGCAGTATAATCTAGCCTATGGTGGTTTACTCATAGTGAGTACAACTTTCAAAATACTAATTAGAAAAAAATTTCACAGAAGCCACCTCTGATCTGTCTTTGAATTTAAAGTGTGTCTCCTGTAGAAATACATAGTTGAATCATTTTTTAAATTTATTTTGCCAATCTGTGTCTTTTGATTAGAGTGTGTACTGCATTTGTATTTAATGTCATTAATGGTAAAGTTAGATTTATGTCTACCATGTTGGTATTTGTTTTCTTTACATCTTATGTTTTATTTTATTCCTCTATTTCTCTATTACTACATTCTTTTTCAAAATAGACATTTTCTAGTATATCATTTTAATTTCCTTATTGCTTCTTTTATTGTATTTTTGAGTTATTTTGTTATTTGTTGCATCAGAGATTATACTTAATAACTTCAAAAATAACAGTATTGAATGGAGAAATGGACACTTCAACAAAACCGTCTCCAGTACCCCACTTTTCAATGACGAATAGAACAAGTAGGTAGAGTATCAGGAAGAAAACAGAAAACTGCGCAACACTATAAAACAATTAGATCTAAGTAACCTATAAAATACCTCTCAACAGTAGCAGAATACACATTCCACTCAAGTATACATGGAACATTCTCCAAAACACACCATATGTTAGACCATAATCAAGTCTCAATAAATTTATAAGAATTTAAATCATACAAAGTATGCTTCTCAACTATGATGGAATAAAATTAGCAATCAGTTACAAGAGGAAATTTTGGAAACTTGCAAATACATAGAATTAAACACCCTCCTAAAAAAATAGCAGGACAAAAAAGAAATCACAAGGCAAATTAGAAAATACTTTGAAGTGAATGAAAAAATAAACAAAACATTACTAATATTTGTGGATGCCACTAACAAAGTGCCTAAAGGAAAAGCTACAGATATAAATGCCTATGTTAAAAAAAAAGTTTTCAGGGGCGCCTGGGTGGCTCAGTTGTTATGCGTCTGCCTTTGGCTCAGGTCATGATCCCAGGGTCCTGGGATCGAGCCCCACATCAGGCTCCCTGCTCCGCGGGAAGCCTGCTTCTCCCTCTCCCACTTCCCCTGCTTGTGTTCCTGTTCTCGCTATCTCTCTCTGTCAAATAAATAAATAAAATCTTTAAAAAAAAAGTTTTCAAATAAATAATAACAGACTTTCACTTTAAGAAGCTAGAAAAAGAAGAGCAAACTAAAACCAAAGCAAGTGGAAGCAAGAAAATAATAAAGAATAGAGAAGAAATAAATGAAATAGAAAATAGGAAAAAAAGCAATAGAAAAAAATCAATAAAACCAAATTTACTTGAAAACATCAAGCCGTTAGCTAAACTGACCAAGCAAAAAGTGAGATTAAATTATTAAGATATGGAATAAAAGGGACATCATTTCCAAACTTACAAATTTTTTAAAAGGGGATTAAAAGGGAATGCTACAAACAACAGTACGCTAACAAATTTGATAACCTAGAGGAAATGAACAAATTCCTGGGAAGATATAAACTATGAAAACTGAGTCCAGGAAAAACCAGAAAACCATGATAGACCTGTAACAAGCAAAAAGGACTTAAATAGTCCCACAGAGAAAAGACCAGACTCAGATGGCTTCACTTGTTAAACTGTTTTTTTTTTTATTTTTTTAGATTTTTTAAAAATTTTTATTATGTTATGTTAGTCACCATACAATACATCATTAGTTTTTGATGTGGTGATCCACGATCCATTGTTTTCGTATAACACCCAGTGCTCCATGCAGTATGTGCCCTCCTTAATACCCATCACCAGGCTAACCAATCCCCCCTCTCCTCTCCCCTCTAAAACCCTGTTTGTTTCTCAGAGCCCATAGTCTTTCAGGTTCATCCCTCCCTCCGATTCCACCCCCCTTCATTTTTCCCTTCCTTCTCCTAATGTCCTCCATGCTATTCCTTATGTTCCACAAATAAATGAAACCATATGATAATTGACTTTCTCTGCTTGACTTATGTCACTTAGCATAATCTCCTCCAGTCCCATCCCTGTTGATGTAAATGTTGGGTATTCATCCTTTCTGATGGCTGAGTAATATTCCATTGTATATATGGACCACATGTTCTTTATCCACTCATCTGTTGAAGGGCATCTCGGCTCTTTCCACAGTTTGGCCATTGCAGACATTGCTGCTATGAACATTGGGGTGCATGTGGCCCTTCTTTTCACTACATCTGTGCCTTTGGGGTAAAGACCCAGGAGTACAATTGCTGGATCATAAGGTAGCTCTATTTTTAAATTTTTGAGGAACCTCCACACTGTTTTCCAAAGTGGCTGTACCAACTTGCATTCCCATCAACAGTGTAAGAGGGTTCCCCTTTCTCCACAACATCTCCAACATTTGTTGTTTCTTTCCCTGTCCATTTTTGCCATTCTAACTGGTATTAGGTGGTATCTCAATGTGGCTTTGATTTGAATTTCTCTGATGGCTAATGATGATGAACATTTTTTCATGTGTCTGTTAGCCATGTGTATGTCTTCTTCAGAGAAGTGTCTTTTCATATCTTCTTCCCATTTTTTGACTTATTTGTTTTTTGGGTGTTGAGTTTGAGAAGTTCTTTATAGATCTTGGATACCAGCCCTTTATCTGTAGTGTCATTTGCAAATATCTTCTCCCATTCTGTGGGTTGCCTCTTTGTTTTGTTGACTGTTTCCTTTGCTGTGCAGAAGCTTTTTATCTTGATGAAGTCCCAAAAGTTCATTTTTGCTTTTGTTTCACTAGCTTTTGGAGATGTATCTTGAAAGAAGTTGCTGTGGCCCATGTCAAAGAGGTTACTGCCTATGTTCTCCTCTAGGATTCTGATGGATTCCTGTTTCACATTGAGGTCTTTCATCCATTTTGGGTTTATCTTTGTGTATGGTGTTAGAGAATGGCCGAGCTTCATTCTTCTGCATGTGGCTGTCCAATTTTCCCAGCACCATTTATTGGAGATACTGTCTTTTTTCCATTGCATGTTTTTTCCTGCTTTGTCAAAGATTACTTGTTAAACTGTTTTAAGAAGAATTAATATCAATCCTTCACAAACTCTTCCAAATAACAGAAGATGATGAAACACTTCCCAATACATTTTATTTGACCACATTACCATGATACCAAAACCAAAGAAATTGTGACAAAAGAATGACCTTTATGAATATAAATGTAAAATCCTCAACAAAATAGCAGCAAACCAAATCAAGTCACATAAAAAAGGAAAAGAAAAAGATTATATACCATGATTAAGTAGTATTTATAACAGGAGTGAAAAGTTGGTTCCACAAATGAAAATCAATCAATATAATATATCACATTAACACAAAGAACAAAAAGCACGTGATCATCTCGATAGATGAAGGAAAAAGTACATGACACAATTCAGTACCTTTTCATGATAAAAACACAACAAACTTGAAACAGAAGGGAGGTTCCTTAACTGGATAAAGGCCATCTACAAAATGTAAACAGTTAATATCATGCTTAATCATGAAAGACTAAATGTTTTCCTTCTAAGAACAGGAACAAGATAAAGACGTCCATTCACACTTCTGTTCTATACTGTAGTGGAGGTTCTAGCTATGGCAATTAGGCAAGAAAAAGAAATAAAAGGCACTCAGATTAAAATGAAAGAAGTTAAATGACCTCCATCCACAGATAACAATCTTATATTTAGAAAATCCTAAAAAATCCACACACAAAAAAGAAGTATAGCAAGGTTACAGGATACAAGTTTAATATACAGAATCAGTTATATTTCTATACACCAACAATACATAATCTGAAAAAAGTTAAGAAAACAACTCTATTACAACAGCGACAAAGAATAAAATACTCAGGAATAGATTTAACAAGAATGTATAAGACTTACACACTGAAAACTACAAAACATCATTGAAAAAAATTAAAGAAAAAATAAATAAATGGGAAGACATCATATGTTGTTCCTGGACTGAAAGACTTATTATTAATATAGTAATACTTCCCAAATTAATCTAGATTCAGTGCAATTCTTACCTCAATGTCAGCTGCCCTTTTTGCAAAAATTGGTGAGATGATTTTAAAATTCATATGGCTTTAAGGGACACAGAATACTCAAAACAATCTCTAAAAGGAAGGATAAAGTTGGAAGACTCACACTTATAATTTCAAAAGTTTACTACAAAGTTCCATGATTAATCATTGTGGTACTAGCATAAGGATAGACATATAGATCAACTGAATGGAACTGTAAATCCAGACATATACTTTCCATTTTTAGTCAATTGATTTTCACAAGGGTGTCAAAGCAATTCAACTGGCCAAAAAAAAAAAAAAAAGGCTTTTTTTAAAAAAGGATTTATTTATGTATTTATTTGAGAGAGACAGCGTGAGCAGGGGGAGGAGTGGAGGGAGAGGGACAAGCAGACTCTGTGAGCACAGAGCCAGATGCGGGGCTGGATCCCATGACCCTGAGATCACCACCTGAGCCAAATATCAAGAGTCAGATGCTCAATGGACTGAGGCACCCCGGCGCCCCAAAAATAGTCTTTTTTAAAAAGAATTCTGCGCCAACTGGATATCTACATGCATAAGAAAGCAGTTCGACCCTATCTCATACTATATATAAACATTAACTCAAAATGGATCACAGAATTGAATGTAAAATCTGTAACAATAAGACTCTTAGAAATAAACATAGAAGTAAAACTTAATGACCTTGGATTAGACAATGATTTCCTAGATGTGACATCAAAAGCACAAGCAACAAAAAACTGATAAATTATACTTAATCAAAATTAAAACATTTTGTGCTTCAAAGTCCAAAAAAAATGAAAAAATACACTGAATGAGAGAAATATTTGCAAATCATTTATGTCATAAGGGACTTGTACTCAGAATATTTAAAGAATCCTTACAAGTCAACCACAAAAATATAATCAACCCAATTTAAAAATAAACAAAATATTTCAAAAATATTTCTGAATTTATACAAGTAGCCAAATAAGTACAGGAAAAGGTACACAACATCACCAGCCACTAGAGAAATGCAAATCAAAACCACAACAAGGTATCAGTTCACACACACACTAGGATGGCTATAATAAAAAAGACAGACAACAAGTGATAGTGAGGGTGTGGAATAACTAGAACCCTCATACAACACTGGTAGAAATATAAAATTACACAGTCACTTTGGAAAATGGTTAAGAAATTCTTCAAAACTAGACATAAAGTTACCATTTCATCCAGCAATTACACTATTAAATATATAACCAAGTCAACAAAAACTTGCACAGGAATGTCACAGCAGTGATTCATGATAACCAGAAAGTTGAAACAGTCCAAAATGCCCATCAGCTGATCAATGGATAAATGAAATGGGCCATATACAAATAAGGGAATATTATTCAGTAACAAAAAGGAGTGAAATACTGACACACATTACAAGGTGGATGAACTTGAAAACCTGATGCTACATGAAAGAAAGTCTGCAGGGTAGGGGAAAATGGAGAGAACTACCAGTAGGCATGGGCTTTCTCTTTGCAGCGATGAAAATACTCTAAAATTAGATGGTGATGATGCTTGCACAACTGTGTGAATATACACTTTAAAGGGTAGGTTTTACATGTGAATTTACCTCAACAAAGTATTATTTTTAAAGTTTTTAATAAATAAAAAGACAGCTGGATTTCCAAAAAAATAAATGTGCAAAGTCATCAGCTAAAAGGCAAAGAAGCTGGGAAATACAATGCTTTTATTCTAAAGCCTAATAATCACTTTACCATGCTGTAGGCATCTCTAAGTAGTAAATTGGAAAAGATCACCAATAAGATGTACTCCATCCCTGGGGCGCCTGGGTGGCTCAGTTGGTTAAGCGACTGCCTTCGGCTCAGGTCATGATCCTGGAGTCCCTGGATCGAGTCCCGCATCGGGCTCCCTGCTCGGCAGGGGGTTTGCTTCTCCCTCTGACCCTCCCCCCTCTCATGTGCTCTCTCTCATTCTCTCTCTCTCAAATAAATAAATAAAATCTTTAAAAAAAAAAAAAGATGTACTCCATCCCTAAAATTCCTCAATTCTATGGTTTATTGCACAGAGGCTGTGTAGGTTTATACCCTACTGATTCAGAACAAAGTGGGTACTAGGAAGAACAGATCCCAGTGACTTTCAAGTAAAATCAGAATTAAGAGCTAACTCTGAACTCATAGTATGAGGATCATGCCTCCAGAACACATTGGCGAGTAGTTCTCAGCTTAAAAGAAAATACCTCTCCTCTCCCGGAAACAAATTCCTCCAATATGTATGACTGGCCACTACTGACCTAGCTCCTCTACCCCTACCTTAATCACCAGTATCCTACTTTTCAACATTCCGCATACTATCAGCCTTTGCAAACAAAATTCCCTACCCCATCAAACACTTCTACAATCTTCCTTATAAAAATATTTCCATGATTCCAGAAAAACTGATTATGTTCAATAATCAAGCCAATCAACAGGTCAAGTAGTATAAACTGAGTTGTCCAATTAATATTTTCCAAATGTAAAATTTGTAAGGCACAGATTTCTACAATTCTATAGAACAGAACACAGAAATACGAAAAGCTGGTAAGAGGGGAAGGACATTTGAATATTCGCAGGCCTCTGCAAGATATTTATTCCATATTTATTAGATTCAATATACTGAAAAGCACAGGTGTTTCAGTTCTTAGAATGAAGCAAACACAGAATCAATAATTTTCAGAGTCGGAAGAGACCTTAGAAATCATCCAAACCAACCTCCATATTTTCCGGGCTAGAAAAGTACAGGGCTAAGAAGAAAACAGATATGACTAGCTCACACGTTTTGTGTCAGATGTGCAACTTGAATGCATGTTTCTTGATTCGTGGACCAGTTGTCCTCTTGCAGTTTTAGTTCCCATGGCTTCAGAGCAACTGTGAATTGTTTGAGAAATGTGTCCTTTTTTTAACAACCCCAAGTATGCAAACTATAAGTACAGTCCAGATGAGGAAGTTTAAATTACTCCTCTTGACCCTCTAAATTGCTCCAATACAACCCCAGCACCACGAAATCTGTTTTCCTGTTAGTCTCAGATCATACTCTAAATGTAATACTAGGAAAGTAGGTTAACTGTCTCAAAGACATGACTCATTGGAAGATGAACACTGAGTAATGTCCTTTACCTAAAACCAAGAACTCAACGTTGTAGATGATTCAAGAGAATAAGAGTTTCTTCACCATTATTCCCTCATGCATTTCTCTTCTGTTCCTCTTTGTTGTTTTTAAACTCCTTTCCCTTTCCCCTTGCCTTATTTCCACCTCTCTGCTCAAAAAGTCCAAGTATATAGCAGAGAGAGTAGGACCAAATCAGACTGAATATCCCCTTTGCTCCCCGCAAAGACTCTCTCTATTCTCCCCACCCAAAGTATGTGAACAAGTTTCTCAGTCACTGCTGACTTTCCATTAGTTCAATCATTGATTTTAAGCTCCTAGTTCACTGTATATAAATACAGTCCTCTCACAACTTTTCATAAAATAAAAATCTAGCAATGGGGGTGAAGAGCATTGACATTCTGATCATCTATCATAATAGTAATATTTTTTTTTTTTTTAATTTTAAACAAGCTGCAGTTTGGAAAAGCAATGTGTTTTGTTTATTATGTCAAGTTCTTATGAAAGTATTTGAGTTGGATTTCATCCAAAATCTATAATTTACCATGTAATGCATAATTTTGCTGTCATATGGCTGCAAATTTTGACACTTATTTTGCCAGAAAACACAGGTATGAATATGAAAGAGGCCCCCTCAGAGATTTACTGTTTAATATCCCAATAGTTCCCCAGTCTTTCACTGTCAAAGCTCAGCCATCCATTATTTTCCAAGCAGATTTTTTTGCCCTTTGTTTCTGCTCAGATTTGCTTAAAAATCACCCTTTGAAAGATCCATAGGCTATTTTTAATTGTTGTTGTTTCAAATCCTTCAATAATGAATGCCATAAACTGTTCTGGATAAAGATTTTCATAGCAGAAAATAAATATAGATGATTTTATGATTCCCTTAAAATGGTAATAGTTGTAGATATTAACAGTAAAACTTTTTATTATTCCAATTTTATTATTATCACAATTTCAACAAAAATCACTCCTTCTCTTCCTGCTTATCTGCCTCAAAATTTTTTGTCTCAGGTATACAAGAGTCATTACTGAAGGAAAAATGGGTACTTCTCTGACCTAAGAATTATTAAAATTTAAATAAATCCAAAATTCAGCATTTTCTGGGTTAAATTAGTGCACTACTTCAGTATCTGCAATTCAAATAAGTCCTCTGAGAAATTGGCCTCCACAACCAGTGACGTGCTGCTGAACTGAACAGATCTCCAAAATATCCTAACAGATTTCTTTCTTTCATTGTAGAATTGTTTCCATCTGGTGCTTAGATATTAAACCTGGAATATGTAAAGGCTCTCCCCTCTCACCCTGTTTGACTTCCAAATGCTGGCAAATAATTTGCATTGTCAATGAATTGAGGATTAAAATTTTGAACTTAACTGTGTAGTTATAAGATGTACAATTTAAAGTGATAGATCTTTGAAGTAATGCATTTTTTTCTTTTCATTTTGAGAAATGGAAATTTGAAGTGTATGCAGAATATTCTAACCCAATCCAACTTTGCTTGAAAAAAATAATAAAACTTTTCTTAATTTTCTTCCCAAGTTCAGAAGGTTGAAATATGAATTTATGAAGAGCACTATAGGCCAGTCTTTTAAGTATGTATATATTCATAACAGAATAGGAGCATCTAAAAACTCCTGTACTTATTTGTTCAGATAGATAGATATTTAGATGCATACATGCAGAAGTTTCCAAAATCCTGGGTCCATGGACAATAATTTCTTCATGAGAATTTTAAAGATCCTTACAGTAATAAAAAAATGTCTGACTTTTAAGACTGGCAACATTTTTCATAGCATCTCAATTGGAAAGCACAGAGTTACTTCTAAGAAACCTAATTGCTTCCAGAAATGTTTAAACCACTAGGGGAATGTTTATATGAAATGAGCAACAGTCACAGGAGTGAATAAACCAGTTCTCTGCACTGCATGTTGCAGTGTAAAGGCCTAGGAACACACATGGAGAGTTATAAGAGAACCATGTGCAAGACACAATCATTTTGTTCAATCTCTTTCTTCTTGTCATTAGTCCACTTCTACCCATCCCTCTTCAACTAACAGAGGATCTCACACATCTTCCGAAGCACACAGTTATCCAGTTCTCTTGTCCAAATCTTCACACTTCATACCTGTCCTCCCTTCACTGTTCTTTTTGATGCCCCATCATACTTTCTTCACATTGTCTCTTATTTAACTGCCTTTTTTTAAAAAAGATTTTATTTATTTATTTGAGAAAGAGAGAGAGTGAGTGAGAGAGAGAGCACAAGCCAGGGGGAAAGGCAGAGGGAGAAGGAGACTCTCGCTGAGCAGAGAGCCCGATGCAGGACTCGATCCCAGGACCCTGGGATCATGACCTGAGCCGAAGGCAGCCACTTAAAAGACTGAGCCACCCAGGCGCCGTTAACTGCTTCCTTTAATCTCTTTCTCTTAAATTTGATCTGCCTTGATCTCCTGGAATATTTTTTGATGCATTTCTCCATTTCATGTCCATTTCATGGCTAGTTAAAAAAATAACTGAGTTCCTGCGTAGCACTTGAAACTACCATTTTCTGTTCAGTGTGCTCTCACATTTAACTTAAAAAAAAAAATTGAGGAGACACTCAGGAAAGGAACTGATACAACTTTGGGGAAGGACAGTTAAGAATGTTTTGCTGATAAGTATATAACCACTTGACTGATTCTAACAAACATTTGTGGGAATCTTTTATTTTTTTAAGATTTTATTTATTTGACAGAGAGAGAGACAGCGAGAGAGGGAACACAAGCAGGGGGAGTGGGAGAGGGATAAGCAGACTTCCTGCTGAGCAGGGAGCCCAACATGGGACTCGATCCCAGGACCCTGGGATCATGACCTGAGTTGAAGGAAGACGCTTAATGACTGAGCCACCCAGGTGCCTCTGTGAGAATCTTTTAAAGCAAATTTGTTCAGCCAGATTTCAAGATGCCATGCAATGAATTTCTATAGTTGCCTGCCATGCAAAATATCATAGCACAAATTTAGAGCTAATAGAACTAATCTTCTAGGACAGACATTCTAAAAATATTATATATGCTTTAAAACAAAATCTGAGCAATACCCAAAATACTCATTGCAGTTGGCAACATATGAGCATTATAGAAAATCACAATGTGTTCTTCTGGCTACATACAACAAACACAAAATATCTATGCTAATAAGGAATTGATGTAATGGTTTTGTGTCTTCATCTATTCAGAAAGCAGAAAGGGGAATTTAGTTTCATCTGATGAAAAATTGCATTTTCTTTGCTTCCCTTTTCCCTTCCTCTCTCCATCTGCCCTCCATTTCACCCTCCAACCCTTTAAGATTTCTCCATTTGTATTACAGCGGCACAGATTCAGAGGAGGGGTGGCGTCTGATATCTCGGGTGGTCTTAATAAAGCCTTAGTCTTTGGCTAACCTCTCCTTAGACTGGAAAGTGGCCAAGAATTTCCAATACTAAGGAAGAGTCACTTTGAAAAACTCTGTATGTATGTTGAAGCGCATGTCAATATATTTTCTCTGATTTAAGAAACAAAACTGAACAACCGGGCCTTGTCAGCCAAAGCAACAACTATTTCTCCCAAACTTAAAACACATCCTTGTGTAAGTTATGGTTCTTATTTGGTTTTTGTGTTCATTTATTTCAGCTTCTTGTTTGACATCTCCCACCAGTTGAGCCAGGAAACTCATGGCAGTGCTTCAAAAAATAACTCCACCCCACATTTATTTTTTAATTTGTTCTGATTCTTTACTCTTTTAAACTCACAAAGTTTCATGGAATAAGTGTCCAAAGAAGAGAGTATTTGCTTTTTATTTTTAAGTGCAGTTTTAGAAACCATATGTAAAATCTCCCTTGCAACTCCTCCTTTTGATTAGAAAAGTATATTAGATTCATATTTGAAAAGTCAGTTGTATATTTTAATTAAAGGGAGAAATAAAAAGTCTTTTTCCCTAAAGCAGGCTTACAAAGAATGGAGAAGTTATTTCTCCCAATAATGACTTAACAAATGAGGTTTTAGTCCCCTGAATTAGGGTAAAGATTAGGAGGAAAAAACCATCCATACAGTGAGCATTTATTATCATGGACTTTGAAAGTGCCTATCTTTTTGGTACTTGGCAACACACAGTAAAACTATCCACAAGGATTTTTAAAAGGCAACATTATTTCAACAAAAATAGCCAAACTGTTGCCAGACAACAAAGTAGCAAATTCATCTAGGCTCACTGGTGCATGTCTTGACTTTCCAAATGAAACTTTGCATCAAAGGAAAAGCTTGAGCACCTTTCTATAAGATCAATCAAAACTAAACTACAATTGATACAACTTTTAAGAGTTACAAATTTCCACCATTCTAATCTCTCTAACTCTTAAGAGCAATCTTATTTTGCTTGATTGCAGTTGAGTCAGAAGAAAGAAAGGGGATATTTAAAATGTAGAGTTTGTAATACAACACTGGTTTTGTTTATTAAGCGGTTTTCTCTAAAAAGAATACCAAAACTTTGTACACTTGATCGGACTGGTACTGGAAAAAGTAAACAACACTACCAAATAATGATGAGAACATTTTATCCAGGTTAGCTCAAATAGATAAGCCTTGCTTTTAAGTGAAAAATTCCATGGAAACTGATGTACAAAAGAAGGGAGCATCTCAAGTTCACACTAGAAAGGTCACTGGCAGAGATCAATTTCATAGTATTTAGTGTATCTATCCTGGAACAAAATAAGGCTAAGCTGATTGAGCAGGGATTTGAGCCTACAAAGGAGTAAGTCCAGGTATTACAGATTAATGTTTAAAGAACTACACTCCTTATTTTCAACATTCTCCTTATATTTTTTGAGTTCTTGAATAACTTAGAGAAGAACTCCATAACCCAAAACATCTTCAAAATGATAATGTACAAGAAACCCCCCAAATAATCAGTCCTCTTTGAATGTGCCTCTGTTCCATAAGAATGTGAGAATTGGGTTTCTCCAGAAAGTGAGAAACCTATTTTCAATGATGATGACTTTTCTTTATTTTCTTTTTTTTTTAATATTTTATTTATTTGATAGAGAGAGAGAGAGCATGAGCAGAGGGGAGGAGCAAGGGGAGTGGGAGAAGCAGGCTCCCTACTGAGCAGGGAGCCTGTTGTGGGACGCGATCCTGGGACCTCAGGATAATAACCTGAGCCAAAAGCATATGCTTAACAGACTGAGCCACCCAGGCACCCCCACTTTTCCTTATTTTCAATTGAGAAAGGGACAAAGAGCTAACTTTGAATTTGAAGTTTTACAAGTGTACATTTTGAAGATATCTTTTTATCCTGAGAATATTTAGAAGAATGCTAATAGTTAATAGTGACTAACATTGACTCTGTTTCAATATGGTAGATTGAGCACATGTATCTAATTACAATATTTTCTGAAGCCCCACTAAAACTATAGTAAAGTATTTTTTAGTAAAGCATTTTTAAAAAAAAAATACTTTGAGTTATAAATGACATACAAAAAAGCATTTTTTAAAAAAATACTTTGAGTTATAATTGACATACAAAAAGCTGCACATATTTAGTGTATACTACCTTATGAGTTTGAAGACAAGCATATATAACTATGAACTCATCACCATAATCAATCTCATAAACATATCATCACCTCCAAAAGTGTCCTTCCACCCTACTTATTTATTTGTGTATGTGTATGATAAGAAGACTTAATGAGATATCATCTCATACCCAGATGTATGGTTATTATCAAAATCACAAAAGATAACAAGTGTTGGTAAGGATGTGGTGAAAGGGAACTCTTGTACACTGCTGATGGTTATATAAATTGGTATAGCCTTTATGGCAAACAGTATGAAAGTCTCCTCAGAAAAATGAAAAAATGAACTACCATATGATCCATCAATCCTATTTCTGTGTGTATAATCAAACAAAATAAAATCACTATCTCAAGATATCTACACTCCCATGTTTTTTGCAGCATTATTCACAGTAGATCTATGGGAGCAACCTATATAGCCATTAATTGATGAATGGATAAAGAAAATGTGATATGTTTACACAGTGTGATATTATTCTGCCTTAAAACAGAAGGAAATCCTGCCATTTGTGACAACATGGATGAACTTTAAGGACATCATGCTAAGTGAAATAAGCCAGAGAGAGAAAGACAAATACTGTATGATCTCACTTACATGTGTAATCGAAAATAGTCAAACTCATAGAAGCAGAGAGTAAAATGGTAGTTATCAGGGGTTGGGGAATGTGGGGTAAATGGGGAGATGTTGGTCAAAGGGTACAAACTCTCAGCTATAAGATGAATAAGCTCTGGAAATCTAATGTACAGCATGGAGACTACAGTTAGTGATAATGTATATTTGAAATTTCCAAAATTTCTTATCCAAAAAGGGGGAGGTAACTGTATGAGGTGTTGGATATGTTAATTTGTTTGATTATAGTAATCACTTCACAGTATATACATATATCAAATCACATTGGATATCTTAAATATGTATAGTATAAGTTAATAATACCTCTATAAAACTGAAAAAATATATATCACACATTCAAAAACCAGGAAAATATGACTCAGAATGAGAAAATCAATCAATCAATATAAACTGTACCAGAGCTGCTACAAGTGTTACAATTAGCAGATAAGTGCATTAGAAATGTTACTATAAATATATTCAAGGGGCACCTGGGTGGCTCAGTTGGTTAAGCGACTGCCTTCGGCTCAGGTCATGATCCTGGAGTCCCGGGATCGAGTCCCACATTGGGCTCCCTGCTCAGCAGGGAATCTGCTTCTCCCTCTGACCCTCCCCCCCTCATGCTCTCTCTCTCTCATTCTCTCTCTCAAATAAATAAATAAATAAAATCTTTTTTTTTTAATTAAATATCTTCCACATGTCCAAAAGTTAAGACATGGAAGATTTTTTTTTAAACCCAAATAAAACTTTAAAGATAAAAACTACATTGTCCAAGGTGAAAAAATCTCTGAATAAGATTAATGGTAATTAGGCACTGCAGGAGAAAAAGAGTAGTGAACTTAAAGAGAAAATAACAGAAACTATCCAAAATGAAATATGGATAGAAAAATGAAATAACTCCCCCCCCCAAAAAAATGAATATATAGTATCATTGTGAACTATGAGACAACTTCAAGCAACCCAAGATATGTACATTTAGTCTTCCATGGAGAAAAGAACAAGAAGGGAAAGCAAAAAATATTTGAAGAAATAACCTCCAAAACTTTCCAAATATGATGAGAACTATAAATCTCCAGTCCAAAGAACTCAGTGAACTCTAAGCACAAGAAACAAAGAGGGGCGCCCAGGTGGCTCAGTAGGTTAAGTGTCTGCCTTCAGCTCAGGTCATAATCTCAGGGTCCTGGGATCGAGCCCATGTCAGGCTCGCGGCTGAACAGGGAATCTGCTTCTCCCTCTCCCTCTGCCCCCCCCCCCATGCTTGTATGCTTTCTCTCTCTCTCTCAGATAAATAAATAAAATCTTGAAAGGAAGGAAGGAAGGAAGGAAGGAAGGAAGGAAGGAAGGAAGGAAGGAAGGAAGGAAGGAAGAGGAAAAAAGAAAGAAAGAAAGAAAGAAAGAAAGAAAGAAAGAAAGAAAGAAAGAAAGAAAGAAAGAAAGAAAGAAAGAAAAGAAAAAACCATGCCAGGGTATATCATAATAAAATTGCTTAAAATCAGTGATAAAGACAAAGTCTTAAAAGCAGCCCCCTAAAAATAAACATGTAATATACAGACAAAAAGATGTGAAAATGACAACAGATTTCTAGTTGGATGCAATGCAAGAAGGAACACAATGGAGCAATATGTCTAAAGTACTAAGAAGAAAAAAGAGTGCCAAAAAAACAAACAACAACAACAACAAAAACAGTAGGGGCACCTGAGTGGCTCAGTCGGTTAAGCATCTGCATCAGCTCAGGTCATGATTCCAGGGTCCTGGGACTGAGCACACTGCTCAGAAGGGAGTCTGCTTCTCCCTCCGCCTCTACCCACCCCTGCTTGTGCTCTCTCTCTCTCTTTCAAATAATTAAATATTTTTTTTTAACTGTAGAATTTTATACCTAGAGAAAACATCTTTGAAAAATGAAGTCAAAATATTTTTTCAGACATATAATAGCAACAAGAATTTATCATCAACAAACTCACAAAAAATTACATTGAAAAACTCTAATATTTAAAAACTAAGAAATACTTTTAAATAATCCATGGCTCTAAAAAAGAAAAAAGTAGAAAGAGAAATTAGAATGTATTTTGAACAGAATGAAAATACAAACACAATTATTATGGGTTAGACTGTACCCCCCAAAAATTATGTTCAACTTCTAAACCCCCAGGATCTCAGAACATATGTGACCTTATTTGAAAATAGAGTCATTATAGGTATAATTAGTTAACTCAAGAAGATGAGGTAATACTGGATAAGGTGAGCCGTAATCTAAAATGACTGGTGCCCTTACAAGAAGAGATACACACAGAAAGAACATCACATGATGACAGACACAGAGATGAGTACAATGCACCTTCAAGCCAAGGTACACCAAGAATTACTGCTACCATGAAAAGCCAGGAAGGGTCAAGGAAGATTGTACCGAGAGTCCCAGAGGGAGCATGGCCTTGCTGACCCCTTGATTCCAGACTTCTGGCCTCTAGAACTGTGAGAGAATAAAATTTCTATTGTATAAAGCCACCCAGTTTATAACACTTTGGTACAACAGCCCTATAAAACTAATAAAACATATCAAAACATGTGGGATGCCACTAAAAAACAGTACTTAGGGAGAAATTTAAAGCACTTAATACTTACACTGGAAAATAAGAATCAACTCAAATCAATGACATCAGTTTCCAAAGTAGAAAGAGGAAATAAAATAAATATCAGAGCATAAATTATCTAGAATTCAGAAAATTTTAAAAAAATGAAACCAAAAAATGGTTCTTTAATAACATCAATAAAATTGACATACATTCTAGCTAGACTACTAGAAAAAAATTTAAATAAAAGAGAGATGACACTAGTTACCAAACTTAGGAATGAGGGAAGCAAAAGAACTATAGATTCTATGAATATTTAAAAGATAGTAAGGGAACACTGTAAACATATTTATGGCAATAAATTCAGCAACTTAGATGAAATGGATAAATTCCTTGAAAGATACAACTACTAATGCCTACATAAGAAATAGAATACTATCTATGAAAAATATTTAATTGTAGTTAACTTTCCCAAACACAGAAAAAATCCAGGTACAAATAGTTTGACAGACCATTTATCCCAAAATTCAAGGAAAAAAATAATACCAATCCTACACATATGCTTCCAAAAAAAATTGAAAGAAATAATTCACAAATAATTCTATAATGCCAGAATCACCATGACATCATAATCAGACAGGGACAGCCTGCTTGCATGGCAGCCTCCGGTGCCCGCCACCTCTGCCATGCCCAACATCATGCTCTTCAGCAGCAGCTTGCACCAGGACCTGTCCCAGCATGTGGCCGACTGGCTGGGCCTGGAGCTGGGCAGGTGGTCACTAAGAAGTTCAGCAACCAGGAGACCAACGATGAGATCAGTGAAAGCAGGAAGGGTGAAGATGTCTAGAACATCCAGAGTAGCTGTGGAGAAATCGACAACAACCTGATGGAACTCCTTGTCATGATCAACGCCTACAAGATCTTGTCATCATCCAGGGTGACTGCTGTGATCCCATTTTCCACACTCTTGACAAAATAAAAAGGACAAAAGTTGTGCTCCAATTTCTGTGAAACTTGTGGCCACTATGCTCTTGCTGGGGCAGATCACATCATCACCGTGGACCTGCATGTCTCTCAGATCCAGGGATTCTTTGAGATTCCAGTGGATAATCTGTCCACGGAGCCTGCAGTCCTGCAGTGGATTTGGGAGAACATTGCCAAGTGGAGGAACTGTATTATCATTTACCTGATGCCAGGAGAGCTAAAATGGATGTATCAATTGCAGTGAATGGGTGAATGTGGAATTTCCCTTGATTCACAAAGAGAATCAGAAAGCAAATGAAATGGACCAGATGGTTCTGGTGGGCCACGTGAAGGACCACATGTCTGTCCTCATGGAGGACATGGCTGACACATGTAGCTGCCATGCTGCTGACAAGCTACTCTCAGGAGCCACCAAAGTTTATGCTATTCTTACCCATGGAATCTTCTCTAGGCCAGCTATTTCCAGCATAAATAATGCTGCCTTTGAAGCTGTTGTCACAAACACCATTCCACAAGGGGACAAAATGAGACACTGTTCCAAGATTCAGGTTACTGATATCTCTATGATCTTGGCAGAGGCAATCCCAAGGACACACAACGATAAATCTGTGTTTTACCTGTTTGGTTACATCCTACTATAGATCCCAGATGTGAAGTGTGGAGCAAGCCTTCACTGGCTTCTGAATTACATGTGTTTATCTGACTTTTTAGTTTTAGGACTCAGCAACTGTAGGATAAGGCAAAAGCATCTGATCTTTGTATACTCCAGAATCCATTGTTTCCCCCTTCTCAAGCTCAAGACCATTTATTTCCAGTTTGTGGAGAGGGCAGTGGTTATTTGATCTTTCATTAGTGAGAATAATTCATCATCCTGATTTGTTCTGATAAGTGACCCTTTTCTTTGGTCTGTCAGTACTCTGAGGCCACAAATTTCAAGTATATAATTCCATTGCAGAAGTTCATAGTTTATATATTTTGAGGGTGCCAAAGGTGACTTCAGATTAAAGCCTTCTGTGTAAATAATGATAATGCCAAAGGACATTTGGGTAAAACCCTGTATACAGAATTAGCCTTTACTTCTGAGTGAACCTGAGAAAATCAATAATACCCTGAATTTTTATTTTATTTTTTTTTAGGAAGCAGGTTTCAAATAAACCATTGTTGTTGTGCTTAATTTGACCAAATTTTATATAGCTTAAGATGGTCACTGACACGTTTACTTTCTGATAAAAATGAGACACATCAGAGGCAATGCAGTTCAGTATTTTTTATTGCCACTTCTAAAAAATATGTTATAACTATCACTTACCTGAAATATCATGTTCTAAAATTCCAAAATTATGTTCAGCAATATATCTGACTGAGAAAGTATTTGGAGACAGACTCTGCAGGCCCACTGGTTGCACTCACACTGTGCTCCGCCATCCCAAGCAGACAGTTCTTTGAGCAGCTCCTCCTGTCCTGCCATCTTGCTTTACCACCTATTTTTAGCTCTAGCTTTTACTTTGCTTTTTTTCCAATAATTTCATGTTGTGGATTTCCACGAAAACAAAGACTCCCCTAAGTCCCCTCAATTTACTAGTCTGATCATTATTTTGTTTCTGACATAATAAAAAAGTGAATTTTTGTGAGTGCCCCCAAATTCTTTTTTAAACATTACTTCCTTAGTTTTGATTTAATACTCTTTTGCCTTTGTAATCAGAAGTAGCAAGTCTCCTAGGCAACTGATTACTTTAACGTTTTAAAACTGTTACATGAAAAATGTGGGTAAGAAAGGCCTCCAAAAAAAAGTACAGATTAGTAAGCACTAATTTTTCCTCCATCAAGATAATGTTCAAATGATGGCCAAGAGTAACCATGGAGGCAAAGATTGCTTTATTAACAAGATGGCCCTTGACAACATCCTCCTCAGTGAGGTGTCTACCTGCCTGGGGCCGAAGGCAAGCACTGACTCCCTGTGAGTTTTGTCATATCCACATTGGCTCTGAATTCTTCAGCCCCCAAAGAAGAGAATTTGCCTGCACAAAGCCTTGGAATATTAACAATCTCTAGTTTCTGCTGAATCTTAAAACTTGAATAGAGGAAATTCTCTGATCTAAATTCTTTGGGCAGAAAAATCAAATCTTTAAGTCACTAACAAATTTGAACAGCAATCTTTAAGGTTTCAAACTTCACTACAGCAGAGATTTAAGTTAAAAAGTATCACTTTCGTCATCGTAAAAATGAGCACTTTGCTGTACCTTAAAATTGCTTTTGAAAAAAAAATGGTATTGTAGCCTGGTACAGTCAGCTATGCAATACAGATTGACTATATCTAGAAAGAGTTGACATGAGTATGTAAAGAGCCTATTTAGTTAGATTACATAATTTTTAGTTTTGATAAATGATTGTTATCTATCTCTTGGGATTTCTATGCACAGACAAATGAAAATGTAGTTATAAACATGAAGAGGTAGACAGCCTTGGCATACATATTCACATGACTGAAAAAAGTTTATTTAGAGGTAAACATTTCATGTTAAGATTGAACCTAAGATATGGAGCTAGTTTTAAGATAATCTTCAGATTAAAAAAAAAAATAGAAAAATCTATATTGTCATTGTCTGAATTAAGAATTAACTGTTTCTATCATTTAACCTCACTTTTTATTTTCAAGGATTTCTGATATATTAACTAATTAGACTAGACTTGGCCATATACAGAGGCAATGTAGACCTTAACTATTTGATGGTTTCAGTTTTATTTTTTTTTAATTTCAAAGATTTTTTTTTTTATGTTCAGTTAGCCACTGTATAGTACATAATCAGCTCCTGATGCAATGTTCAATGATTCATCAGCCAAGCACAACACACAGTGCTCATCACGGCACATGCCCTCAACACCCATCACCCTGTGATGGTTTCAGTTTTAAAAAAGATGAAGAAGGCAGCTTCGGGAGTAGCCCAACCCTAGAACTTGCATATCCCTTGCTGATTGTGTGGGAATAATTAAATGAAACACCAAATATATTGGTCCCATCTAACTCTGCTGATTAGGAATATATTATTTGCAGTGCTTGTAGAATATAAAGTTTTAAGATCGTCCAACACTGTACTAAAACATTTCAAAAAACCATGCTACTTCTTTAAAAAAAAAAAAGAAAAACACACAAAGACATTGCAAGAAAATAAAACTACCCAATATCCCCCATTAATATGGTTTTTTAAATTCTAATTAAGTTTTAGGAAAAAATATCTGTCACTATATAAAAAGGATAATACAATATGATTAAGAAGTATTCATCCCAGAAATGAAGGATTAGCTTAACATCTGAAAACCAATCAATGTAATGATCATATTAACAAACTACAAAAGGAAAAGTATATGTTCAATTCAATACATGCAGAAAAATCATTTGAATAGATCACTTTCTACTGCTAATAAAAAACTTGCAGAAAACAAATAATAGAAGGAAACTTCCTCAACCTGAAAAAGAGAATCTATGAAAAATCCAAGCTAACATCATACTTAATTATGGCAAACTGAATGCTATAGCCCCAAATTAGGGAGAAGACAAGGTTGTCCACTCTCACCTCTTTTATTCAATATTGTGTTAGAGTTTCTAGTCATGGCAATAAGGGAAGAAAGAAATAAAAGCCATCATATTAGAAAGGAGGAAAGAAAACTGTCTTTATTCACAGACAATGTAACTGTTTAGAAAATCCTTTGAAATAGAAGATGGTGGTGTAGAAAGACCCTGAACTCATTCCTTCCCATGAACACACTGAATCCACAACCACATGTAGAACAATTGCCTCTGAAAAAGACCTGAGAACTAGCTGAACATTTGGTTCACATCAAATGAAAAAAGGGCCATATCAAGGTGGATAGGAGAGGCTAAGACACTGTTTTGCTTAAAATTTACTGCCCTGGCATATGAACCCATAATCAGGAGGGATCTCACAAACCAAGCTTCTCCTAGAGGAATGAAGATTTGTAATCTACATCAAGCACTCCAACTCTTAAGACCTGTATCTGAGAGACAATTCTCAGACCTGGGGATCTGTAGCAAACTGAGAGACTGCTCTTTAAGGACTCATCTAGAGACTCACTTGACCCAGGGCCCATTACAAAGGCAGCAGTTTGGAAAGTACCCAGACTACATGTAAAGGAGATTCGTTTACTAATCTTAAAGCTTCAACTGGAAGGGCAGAGACCTGTTGGGATTCTCTCCAAGGATGGAGACACTGGTGTGCCCCATTTTTGCACTCTCCCTCTACCTTGCCATAGCCAGTAGGCATATGCCATCCCTATGCTCTCCCCTGCCTCACTAAAAGTGGCACAGTGAGGGGTGCCTGGGTGGTTCAGTCATTAAGCATCTGCTTTCGGCTCAGGTCATAATCCCAGGGTCCTGGGATCGAACCCTGCGCTGGGCTCCCTGCTCAGCAGGAAGCCTGCTTCTCCCTCTCCCACTCCCCCTGCTTGTGTTCCATCTCTCACTGTCTCTCTCTGTCAAATAAATAAATAAAATCTTTAAAAAAAAGTGGCACAGTGCCAGTGTCTTGTAATCCAGTTTTTAGAGTGGATCCCAGGAGATGCCTCCTGAGCACTTGGTTCTAGAGGCTACAGGGGCTTGCATTCTTGAGTCCCAAGGGACTGTAACAATCAGAGACAGTTCTTGGCAGACTAACACCCCCGGGGCACTGTACAGATCAATAACTGAAACACCCTATCTTTCTGAGAAGGAGACCTATTTGCCTCCCCAGGAGCACTGGCCTGATGAGCAGGCTCCTGGTCTAGCATACTCCTAGAGGCCTACATAGGTACTCTCAGGGAAAGGAGGCCAATGGATGCAGCCTTTGTACTCTTCCTCTGCCTCACTTCAGCTTACCAGTATCCCAGGAAGGAGCTTATACTCCTGTCTGGCACCTTGATTTTGCTGCCAGAGAACTCCTCTGGCTCTGAAGGCGAGCAGGCCTTACATTTGTGCATCCCACAAGATTATAACCAAGTAAGAGTTTGCAAAGAGCTACTGCCCTTAGGGCACAGCAAGAAGCAATAGACTACGAACTGAGTCTCTCTGTGAAAAAATACATATAAGCTTATCATCATAGCTGCAGCCCTAAAAGTAGGCTTCAAATTAAATACATATCTAAGAGTTGACTATAAACCTTTCAAGAGACCCAGAGTGGCAGGCACTATCTTTATGTTCTCCCTCTATCACATTTCAGAGCACCAATATCTCTTGGAAGGGAGCTCTTATTTGTGTCTGGTGTCCCAGTTTTTACATCTGGTACCCTAGTATTTGAGGCTGCCATACAGGAGATGCTTGATCACCTGATTCTGGTGGCCAAGACAGCTTGATGTCCTAGGTCCCATGGGACTATAACAATCGGAGAGATGTTCTTGGCAGGCCACCACTCCCAGAGTGCTACACAGCCAGCAGACTAAAACACACTCCCAGACTTTCTCTGAAAGAGGTCCACTATCTTGTCCTGGAGCTTCAGCCTGAGAGCTAGGCTTCAAGTTTGCCTTGAGGCTAGAGAGGTACTCTCAGGAAATATAGACCAGGAGACATCATCTTTACACTCTCTCTCTGCCTTACTATAGCTCACCTGTACCTCCCAGAAAGGGGCCTATACACTTCTCTGGAGCCCAATTTTTGCAAGGGTTGCAAAGGGGACAGCACCTGATCTCCTAATCTCGAAGCCAGCAGGATCTACAATGACAGTCCCACAGGATTGTATATATTACATATTTTAAAAGCTGCTGCCTAAGTAAGGGTCTGGCCTCTAATTGACCTGAAACTAGATGCTAGTACATCCTCAACAACTGAAGCTATTAAAAATAAATCAGGCTGCTTAGACAATGACAAAGGTTCAAGAAACATCCAAAAGTTAGGGCAAGGTTAAATAATAAGGTTCATGTTCTAAAGGAGTGCACTCCCGAAAGATTAGGAAAAATAGCTGTTTCACCTAATACATGGAAAAAAATAAAATAAAAAACAGTCAAGTAAAATGAAGAAACAGAGAAATATGTTCTAAACAAAAGAATAAGATAAACCTCTGGAAAAAACCTTAATGAAATATGGATAAGTAATTCACCTAAAAAAGAGTTCAAAGTGACAGTCATAAAGATGCTCACCAAACTTGGAAGAAGAATGGATAAACACAGTGAGAACTTCAACAAAAAGATAGAAAATATAAGAATATATCAAAAAGAACTCATAGAACTGAAGAATATAATAACGGAATTGAAAATTATGCAAGAGATTCAACAAGACATTAGATGAAGCAGAAGAAAGGATCAGTAATCTCAAAAACAGGACAGTGGAACTCATCCAAGCAGAGAAAAAAATAATTTTTAAAAAGTAATGATAGGGAGGAGCAAGATGGTGGAGGAGTAGGAGACCTAAATTTCATCTGGTCCCAAGAATTCAGCTAGATAGGGATCAAACCATTCTAAACACCTACGAACTCAAGAAGAGATCAAAGAAAAGAATAGCAGCAACTCTCTGAACAGAAAAGCGACCACTTTCTGGAAGGTAGGACATGCGGAGAAGTGAATCTGAGGCGATATTCTGAAAGACAGACGGCAGGGGGAGGGGACCTCCCTCGGCCGCTTCTGGCAAGTGATAGAGCCGTGGAGCACAAAATCGGAACTTTTATTAGAAGTCTGCTCCACTGAGGGACGTTGCTCCAGTGGCTAAATGGGGGGTGGGGGGTGGAACTCTCACTGGCACAGTGTGGTCTCAGACCCTTGGGGTCACAAAAAGACCGGGGGTGCCTGAGTGTGGCAGAGCTCCCAGGTATCGGAGCAGGGAAGCCGGCTGCAGAGAAGGAGCCAAGGCGCAGGCTCTCAGCTCGGGGTTGCCATAAACCGTGATCTGGGGCACAGTCAGGCCACTGCTCTTCCAGCAGGGACCCAACAAGCGGCAGATCCGGGGAGACTCCCCTTCCACCCCTGGGAGGAACGGCGTGGGAGCTCACCACAGAGATCTGCTGGGTTTGGAGACTCCACACGGGGTCAGGTGCCAGAGACAGAAATGCTCAGTCACAGGCCAGGTGAGCACGGAGTGTGGCCAGAGACCAAGGAGACAGCAGTGATTGACTGCTTTGCTCTGGGGGTGCACTGAGGAGTGGGGCCCTGAATTCTCGGCTCCTCTGGGGAGGAGACTGGGAGGCTGCCATTTTCACTCTCATCCTCCAAAGCCATACAGAAAGTTTGCAGGGAACAAAAGCTCCCGAGAGCAAACTGGAGATTACTTAGCCCGCCCCGGCAAGGGTGGGGCAATTCTGCCTTGGGCAAAGACATTTGAGAACCACTGCAACAGGCCCTGCCCCCCAGGAGGTCAGCAAGAACATCCAGCCAAGACCAAGTTTACCGATCATTGAAAAGGGCAGAACGCCAGCACTAGGGCAATACTGCACATAGAATTAATGGCTTTTTTCCCCCTGATTCTTTATTCTTTCAAAGTTAATTTTTTTTTGAATTTCTCTTTTTCCCTTTTTCAACCAACATCTTATCAATCCCTTTTTTAAAAAATCGTTTTTGTTTTTCATTTTTAGAGTCATATTCTATCCCTTCATTGTAGTTAACCTTATTTTTGGTATATATATATATAAGTTGTTCTCTCTTTAAAATTTTGGGATACAGATTCTTCTAACAGACCAAAATATACCCTAAATCTCTAGTGTATGGATTTGTTCTAGTCTCCTGCCTGATCACATTCTTTTTTCTTTTTTTAAATCCTCTTCTTTCTTTTTTCAACCAACTTCTTATCAATTCCGTTTATAAAATCTTTTATAATTTTCATCTTTACAGTCATATTCCATCCCTTCATCATATTTACCCTTATTTTTATACATATATAAGTTTTCCTGTCTTTAAAATTTTGGGAGGCACTTTCTCTAACACACCAAAATACGCCCAAGATCTAGTGTGTGGCACTGATCTATGCACCAGCCTGATCATATTTGATCATATTCTGTTTTTTTGTTTGTTTCTATCTTTTTCTTTTTTTTTTTTTCTTTTTTTTTTCTTTCCCTTTCTTTTCACCAGTTTCAGGTCTCTCCTGATTTGTTTAGTGTGTATTTCTCTGGGGACGTTGTTACCCTGTTAGTATTTTGTTCTCTCATTCATCTATTCTCCTCTGGACAAAATGACATGATGGAAAGAATCACCTCAACAAAAAGAACAAGAGGCAGTACTGACTCCCAGGGACCTAATCAATACGGACATTAGTAAGATGTCAGAACTAGAGTTCAGAATGACGATTTTAAAGATACTAGCTGGGCTTGAAAAAAGCATGGAAGCTTCTAGAGAAACCCTTTCTGGAGAAGTAAAAGAACTAAAATCTAACCAAGTCGAAATCAAAAAGGCTATTAATGAGGTGCAATCAAAAATGGAGGCTCTAACTGCTAGGATAAATGAGGCAGAAGAGAGAATCAGTGATATAGAAGACCAAATGATGGAAAATAAAGAAGCTGAGAAAAAGAGAGATAAACAACTACTGGATCACAAGGAGAGAATTTGAGAGATAAGTGATACCATAAGATGAAACAATATTAGAATAATTGGGATCCCAGAAGAAGAAGAAAGAGAGAGAGGGGCAGAAGGTATAATGGAGCAAATTATAGCAGAGAACTTCCCTAATTTGGGGAAGGAAACAGGCATCAAAATCCAGGAGGCACAGAGAACCCCTCTCAAAATCAATAAAAATAGGTCAAGACCTCGACATCTAATAATAAAACTTAGGAGTCTCAGAGACAAAGAGAAAATCCTGAAAACAGCTCGGGATAAGAGATCTGTAACCTACAATGGTAGAAACATTAGATTGGCAGCAGACCTATCCATAGAGACCTGGCAGGCCAGAAAGGACTGGCATGATATATTCAGAGCACTAAACGAGAAAAATATGCAGCCAGGAATACTATATCCAGCTAGGCTGTCATTGAAAATAGAAGGAGAGATAAAAAGCTTCCAGGACAAATAAAAACTAAAGGAATTTGCAAACACGAAACCAGCCCTACAAGAAATATTGAAAGGGGTCTTCTAAGCAAAGAGAGAGCCTAAAAGTAACATAGACCAGAAAGGAACAGAGACAACATACAGTCCAGTCACCTTACAGGCAATACAATGGCACTAAATTCATATCTTTCAATAGTTACCCTGAATGTAATTTGGCTAAATGTCCCAATCAAAAGACACAGGCGATCAGACTGGATAAAAAAACAAGACCCATCGATACGCTGTCTGCAAGAGACTCCTTTTAGACCCAAAGACACCCCCAGATTGAAAGCGAGGGGGTGGAAAACGACTTGCCATTCTAATGGACACCAAAAAAAAGCTGAGGTGGCAATCCCTATATCAGACAAATTAGATTTTATTTTTTTTAATTTTTTTTAAAGATTTTATTTATTTATTTGACAGAGAGAGAGACAGCAAGAGAGGGAACACAAGCAGGAGGAGAGGAAGAGGCAAGCCTCCCGCTGAGCAGGGAGCCTGATGCGGGGCTCAATCCCAGGACCCCGGGATCATGACCCAAGCCGAAGGCAGACGCTTAACGACTGAGCCACCCAGGTGCCCCGGGACAAATTAGATTTTAAACCAAAGACTATAATAAGAGATGAGGAAGGACACTATCTCCTACTTAAAATGTCTAACCAACAAGATCTAACAATTGTAAATATCTATGCCCCTAACATGGGAACAGCCAATTATATAAACCAATTAATAACAAAAGCAAAGAAACACATCAACAACAATACAATAATAGTGGGGGACTTTAACACCCCCTTCACTGAAATGGACAGATCATCTAAGCAAAAGATCAACAAGGAAATAAAGACTTTAAGTGACACACTGGACCAAATGGAATTCACAGATCTATTCAGAACATTCCATCCCAAAGCAACAGAATACACATTCTTCTCTAGTCCCCATGGAACATTCTCCAGAATAGATCACATCCTAGCTCACAAATCAGGTCTCAACCAATACCAAAAGACTAGGATCATTCCATGCATATTTTCGGACCACAGTGCTTTGAAACTAGAACTCAATCACAAGAGGAAAGTCGAAAAGAACTCAAATACATGGAGGCTAAAGAGCATCCTACTAAAGAATGAATGGGTCAACCAGGAAATTAAAGAAGAATTTTAAAAAATCATGGAAACAAATGAAAATGAAAACACAACTGTTTAAAATCTTTGGGATGCAGCAAAGGCAGTCCTAAGAAGAAAGTATATAGCAATACAAGCCTTTCTCAAGAAACAAGAAAGGTCTCAAATACACAACCTAACCCTACACCTAAAGGAGCTGGAGAAAGAACAGCAAATAAAGCCTAAACCCAGCTGGAGAAGAGAAATAATAAGATCAGAGCAGAAATCAATGAAATAGAATCCAAAAGAACAGTAGAACACACCAACGAAACTAGGAGGTGGTTCTTTGAAAAAATTAATAAGATTGATAAACCCCTAGCGACTTATCAAAAAGAAAAATGACCCAAATAAATAAAATCATGAATGAAAGAGGAGAGATCACAACCAACACCAAAGAAATACAAACAATTATAAGAACATATTATGAGCAACTATATGCCAGCAAATTAGATAATCTGGAAGAAATGGATGCATTTCTAGAGATGTATCAACTACCAAAACTGAAACAGGAAGAAATAGAAAACCTGAAGTCCTATAACCACTAAGGAAATTGAAGCAGTCATCAAAAATCTCCCAACAAGAGCCCAGGGCCAGATGGCTTCCTAGGAGAATTCTACCAAACATTTAAAGAAGAATTAATACCTATTCTTCTGAAGCTGTTCCAAAAAATAGAAATGGAAGGAAAACTTCCAAACTCGATTTATGAGGCCAGCATTACCTTGATCCCAAAACCAAAGACCCCATCAAAAAGGAGAATTACAGACCAATATCCTTGATGAACATGGATGCAAAATTCTCACCAAAATGCTAGCAATAGGATCCAACAGTTCATTAAAAGGATTATTCACATGACCAAGTGGGATTTATCCCTGGGCTGCAAGGTTGGTTCAACATCTGCAAATCAATCAAGGTGATACAATACATTAATAAAAGAAGAACAAGAACCATATGATCCTCTCAATAGGTGCAGAAAAAGCACGTGACAAAGTACAGCACCCTTTCTTGATCAAAACTCTTCAGAGTATAGAGAAAGAGGGCACATACCTCAATATCATAAAAGTCATCTATGAAAAGCCCACAGCAAATATCATTCTCAATGGGGAAAAACTGAGAGCTTTCCCCCTAAGGTCAGGAACACGACAGGGATGTCCACTATCACCACTGCTATTCAACATAGTATTAGAAGTCCTAGTCACAGCAATCAGAAAACAAAAAGAAATAAAAGGCATCCGAACTGGCAAAGAAGAAGTCAAACTCTCATTCTTTGCAGATGATAGGATACTTTATGTGGAAAACTCAAAAGACTCCACCCCAAAACTGCTAGAACTCATACAGGAATTCAGTAAAGTGGCAAGATATAAATTCAATGCACAGAAATCAGTGGCATTCCTATACACCAACAACAAGAGAGAAGAAAGAGAAATTAAGGAATCGATTCCATTTACAATTGCACCCAAAACCATAAGATACCTAGGAATGAATCTAACCAAAGACACAAAGAATCTGTACTCAGAAAGCTATAAAATACTCATGAAAGAAATTGAGGAAGACACAAAGAAATGGAAAAACGTTCCATGCTCATGGAATGGAAGAACAAATATTGTGAAGATGTCAATGCTACCTAGAGCAATCTACACATTCAATGAAATCCCTATCAAAATACCATCCACTTTTTTCAAAGAAATGGAACAAATAATCCTAAAATTTGTATGGAACCAGAAAAGACACCGAATAGCCAGAGGAATTTGAAAAAGAAAAGCAAAGCTGGTGGCATCACATTCCAGACTTCAAGCTCTATTACAAAGCTGTCATCATCAAGACAGTGTGGTACTGGCACAGAAACAGACACATAGATCAATGGAACAGAACAGAGAGCCCAGAAATGGACCCTCACCTCTATGGTCAACTAATCTTTGGCAAAGCAGGAAAGAACATCCAATGAAAAAAGACAGTCTCTTCAACAAATGGTGTTGGGAAAATTGGACAGCCACATGCAGAACAATGAAACTGGACCATTTCCTTATACCACACACAAAAATAGACTCAAAATGGATGAAAGACCTCAATGTGAGACAGGAATCCATCAGAATCCTTGAGGAGAACACAGACAGCAACCTCTTCGACCTTGGCCGCAGCAACTTCTTCCTAGAAACATCACCAAAGGCAGGGGAAGCAAGGGCTAAAACGAACTATTGGGACTTCATCAAGGTAAAAAGCTTTTGCACAGCAAAAGAAACACTCAACAAAACCAAAAGACAACTGACAGAATGGGAGAAGATATTTGCAAATGACTTATCAGATAAAGGGCTAGTATCCAAAATCTATGAAGAACTTATCAACTCAACACCCAAAGAACAAATGATCCAATCAAGAAATGGGCAGAAGACAGGAACAGACATTTTTCCAAAGAAGACATCCAAATGGCCAACAGACACATGAAAAAGTGCTCAACATCGCTCGGCATCAGGGAAATCCAAATCAAAACCTCAGTAAGATACCACCTCACAGCAGTCTGAAGGGCTAAAATTAACAAGTCAGGAAACGACAGATGTTGGTGGGGATGTGGAGAAAGGGGAACCCTCCTACGCCTTTGGTGGGAATGCAAGCTGGTGCAGCCACTCTGGAAAACAGTATGGACGTTCCTCAAAAAGTTGAAAATAGAGCTACCCTATGACCTAGCAATTGCACTACTGGGTATTGACCCCAAAGACACAAATGTAGGGATCCAAAGGGGTACGTGCACCCCGATGTTTATAGCAGCAATGTCCACAATAGCCAAACTCTGGAAAGAGCCAAGAAGTCCATCGACAGATGAATGGATAAAGAAGATGTGGTACATATTCACAATGGAATATTATGTAGCCAGCAAAAGGAATGAAATCTTGCCATGTGCAACGATGTGGCTGGAACTGGAGGGTATTATGCTGAATGAAATAAGTCAATCAGAGAAAGACATGTATCATATGATCTCACTGATATGAAGAATTCTTAATCTCAGGAAACAAACTGAGGGTTGCTAGAATGGTGGGGGGTGGGAGGGATGGGGTGGCTGGGTGATAGACATTGGGTAGGGTATGTGCTATGGTGAGCACTGTGAACTGTGTAAGACTGTTGAATCACAGACCTGTACTTCTGCAACAAATAATACATTATATGTTAAAAAAAAAAAAAACGAAGAAGAAGAACAAGATAGCAGGAAGGGAAAAATGAAGGGCGGGAAATCGGAGAGGGAGACGAACCATGAGAGACTACGGACTCTGAAAAACAAACTGAGGGTTCTAGAGGGGAGGGGGGTGGGGGGATGGGTTAGCCTGGTGATGGGTATTAAAGAGGGCATGTACTGAATGGAGCACTGGGTGTTATACAGAAACAATGAATCATGGAACACTATATCAAAAACTAATGATATACTGTATGGTGACTAATAGAACATAATAAAAAAAAAAAAAGTAATGATAGGGGCACCTCGGTGGCTCAGTCAGTTGAGCATGTGCCTTCAGCTTGGGTCGTGATCCCCAGGTCTCGGGATCAGGCCCTGCGTTGGGCACCCTGCTCGGTGGGGAGTCGGCTTCTCTCTCTGCCCTGTACCCCACTAGTGCTCTCTCTCAATCCCTCTCAAATAAATGAATAAAATCTTTAAAAAAATAAATAATGATAGCTTAAGGGACTAAGGGGATCAAAATCAAGCAAAATAACATTCACATTATTAGGGTCCCAGAAGGAAAAGAGAAAGAGACAGAAAATTTATTTGAAGAAATAATGGCTGAAAATTTCTCCAACCCGGAGGAGGAATCAAACACTCTAGGAAGTCCAGAAAGTTCCAAATAAGATGAACCCAAAGAAATCTATACAATTATAATGACACATTATAATTAAAATGTCTAAGTTAAAGATAAAGAGAGAATCTTAAAAGCAGTGAGAGAAAAAACAATGTGTTAGTTATAAGGTAACTCTCAGAAGACTATCAGATTTTCAGCAGAAATTCTGCAGGCCCGAAGAAAGTGGCATGATATATTCAAAGCACTAAAATGAAAAAGTTCCAACCAAGAATACTTGCTCAGCAAAATTATCATTTAGAATTGAAGGGGAGAGAAAGTTTTCTCGACAAGCAAGCATTGAAGAAGTTCATCATGACTAAACCAGTCTTACAAGAAATGTTAAAGGAACTTCTTTAAAATGAAAACAGGTTTTAATTAGTAACAAGAAAATCTGTGAAAATATAAATCACACTGGTAAAAAGTAAATATACAATAAATCAATTTTAAGAAACACACTGGAAATATCACAAATATGTAGAGATTTGACCAACATGCTACTGAACAGTGAAGAAATGAAAGGAGAAATCAAAAAATATCCTGAGAAATGAAAAAATGGAAATAAACACAATATACCAAAATTTATGGGATATAGCAAAAGCAGTTCCAAGAGAGAAGTTCAGTGCAATACAGGTCTACCTCAAGAAAGAAGAAAAAATCTCAAATACTCTAATTGTACACCCCAAGGAACTAGAAGAAGAACAATGCCCAAAGTTATTAGAAGGAAGGAAATAACAAAGATCAAAGGAGAAATTAATGTAGATTAAAAAGAAAAGAGAAAGGATTAATGAAACCAACAGCTGGTTCCCTGAAAGATAAACAAAATTGGCAGAACTTTAGATAGACCCATGAAGGGAAAAAAAGGGGGGCACCTGGATGGCTCAGTCGGTTGAGTTTTCAACTCTTAGTTTATGGTTCAGGTCATGATCTTAGGGTCCTGAGACTGAGCCCTGCCTCAGGCTCCATGCTCAGCAAAAAGTCTGCTTATCCCTCTCCCTCTGCTCTTCCCCACACACATTCTCTCTCTCTTTCTCTCTCTCTAATAAATAAAATCTTTTAAAAAAAAGAGGGCTTGAATATATAAAATCAGAAATGAAAAAGAAAATGTTACAACTGATACAAAAGAAATATAAAGGATCATAAGGGACTACAATGAACAATTATACACCAACATATGTGGACAACCTAGAAGAAATAAATTCCTAGAAACATACAACCTTCCAAGATTGAGCCATAAAAAAACAGAAAATTTGAATATACCAATTACTAGTAAGGAGACTGAACTCGTAATCAAAAACTTCCCAATAAACAAGTCTACAACCAGACAGCTTCACTAGTGAATTCTCCCAATCACTCAAAAAGAATTAATATAAATCTCTCTTAAAATCTTTCTAAAAAACTAAAGACAAGGAAAAGTTCCTGAACTTATTTTACAAGACTAGCATTAATTATCCTGATACCAAAATCAAGGACTCCACAAGAAAAGAAAATTACAGGCCAATATCTCTGATGAACACAAATGCAAAAATGTTCAACAAAAAACTAGCAAAGTGAATGCAAAAATATATTATAAGTATCATACACCACAATCAAGTGGGATTTATTCCAGGGATGCAAGTTTGGTTTGACATATACATATCAAAAAACATGATACATCACATTAACAAAATAAAGGATAAAAGCCATATAATCATCTTAACAGATGCAGAAAAGCATTTGGCAAAACTCAACATCTACTAAGACCAAATATGACAACTCTCAACATAATAAAGACCAAATATGAGAACTAACATCATACTCAATGGTGAAAAGCTGTAAGCTTTCCCTCTAAAATCATAAACAAGAGAGAAATGACCACTCTTGCCACTTTTATTCAACACAGGACTGGAACTCCTAACCACAGCAATTAGGCAAGAAAAAGAAATACAAGGCATCCAAATTGGAAAGGAAGAAGTAAAGTTGTCACTATTTGTAGATGACATGATTTTATATATAGAAATTTCTAAAGACTCCACCAAGAAACAGAATAAATAAATGCAATAAAGTTGCAGGATATAAAACCAATATACAAACTATGTTGCATTTCTATATATGAAAAAGAAACTATCAAAAAGGAAAGTAAGAAAACAATCCCATTTACAATTACATGTAAAAGAATAAAATACCTAGCAATAAATTTATCAAGGAGGTAAAAGACCCGCACACTGAAAAGTATAAGATACTAATGAACGAAATTGTGGAAAGAGCACAAATAAATGGGAAGACATTCCATACTCATGGATTCAAAGAATTAAAAAGATCATTCACCATGATCAGGTGGGATTTATTCCTGGGATACAAGGATGGTTCAATATTCACAAATCAATCAATATCATACACCACTTCAACAAAACAAAGCATAAAAATATTTGATCATTTCAATAGATACAGAAAAAGCATTTGGCAAGATTTAACATCCATTCATTGTAGAAACTCTCAACAAAATGGGGTTTGAAGGAACATACCTCAATATAATAAAGGCCTCACATGAAAAACCCACAGTTACCATAATACATTTTTCTTAGTGAAAAACTAAGCTTTCCCTCTAGGGAACAAGACAAGGACATCCACTTTTGCCATTTTTATTCAACATAATACTGGAAATCCTAGCCACAGCAACTAGACAAGAAAAAGAAAAAAAGAGGCATCCACATTGGTAAAGAAGAAGTTAAACTGTACCTATTTGTAAACAACATGATACTATACATATAAAATCCTAAAGACTCCATCAAAAAACTACTAAAAGTAATAAATGAAGTCAGTATACAAAATTAATACCCAGAAATCAGTAGCATTTGTATACACTAACAACAAAGTCACAGAAAGATAAATTTAGAAAACAATACAATTTATAATTGCGTCAAAAAAACAAAATGCCAAGGAATAAACTTAACCAAGAGGTAAAAGACCTGTACTGTGAAAACTATAAAACACTGATTAAAGAAATTGAAGATGACACAAATTGAAAAATTAATATTGTCAAAATATCCACATTACCAAAGCAATCCACGGATTCAATCCAATCCTAACAAAATCCCAACAACATTTTTCACAGAACTAGAACATACGATACTAAAATGTATATGGAACCACAGAAGATCTTGAATAGCCAAAGCAATCTTGAAAAATAAAAACAAAACTGGAGGTATCACAATTCTGGATTTCAAGATATACTACAAAGCTGTAATAATCAAAACACCATGGTATTGGCACAAAAATAGACACATAGATCAATGTAACAGAATAGACACCCCAAAAATAAACCCACAATTATATGGTCAATTAATCTATGACAGAGGAGGCAGAATATACAAAGGAGAAATGACTGTCTTTTCAATAAATGATGCTGGGAAAATTGGATAGCTACAAAAAAGAATAGAACCAGACTACTTTATAACACCATACACAAGAATAAATTCAAAATGTGTTAAAGACTTAAACATGAGACATGAAACCATAAAAATCCTAGAGGAGAACACAGGCAGTAATTTCTCTGACATCAGCCATACATAGTAACAGTTTTCTAGATGTGTCTCCAAAGACAAGGGAAACAAAAGTAAAATTAAACTATTGGGACTACACCAAAATAAAAAGCTTTTGCACAATAAAAGAAACCAACAACAACAGAGAACATAAGGAATGGGAGAAGATATTTGCAAATAACATATCCAATAAGGGGTTAATATCCAAAATATATAAGGAACTTACACAACTCAACACCAAAAAGCAAATAATCTGATTAAAAATGGGCAGAGGACTTGAACAGGGAAAAAAAGGAACCGTCGTGCACTTTTGGTGGGAATGCAAACTGGTTCAGCCACTGTAGAAAACAGTATGGAAGACAATATGGAGGTTCCTCAAAAAATTAAAAATAGAATTACCATATGATCCAGTAATTCCACTACTGCGTATTTACCCAAAGAAAATGAAAACACTAAAAAAAAAAGAAAAGAAAATGAAAACATTTATTCAAAAAGATATATGCACCCCTATGTTTATAGCAGCATTATTTACAACAGCCAAATTATGGAAGCAGTCCAAGTATTCATTGATAGATGAATGGATAAGGAAGATGTGGGATATATACATATAAATATATAATATTTCATGTATAATATAATATAAATATATATTAATATGTAATATATTAATATATATAATTTAGCCATAAAAAAGAATGAAATCTTGCTATTTGCAACAATATGGAGCTAGAAATTATAATGCTAAGGGAAATAAATCAGTCAGAGAAAGACAAATACCATATGATTTCATTCATATGTGGAATTTAAGAAACAAAACAAAGGGAAAAGAGACAAACAAAAAAAAGTCTTAAATATAGAGAACAAACTGGTGGTTACCAGAGGCAAGGTGGGTGGAGCCATGGGTAAACTAGGTGAAGGGTATTAAGAATACACTTACCATGATGAGCACTGAGTAATGCGTAAAATTCCTGAATCACTATGCTGTACACCTGAAACTAATGTAACACTGCATGTTAACCACAATGGAACTTAAGAATAAAAAAATTTTTTTTTAAGAATTCAAAGTAGAATTTAAAAAGAATGGCCACAGGACTTGAATAGACATTTTTCCGAAGAAGACATAGAAGTGGCAAACAGGCACATGAAAGAATGCTCGTCACTAATCATCAGGGAAATGCAAATCAAAACCACAAGGAGGCATCACTTCATACCTGTCAGACTGGCTATTACAAAAAGATAAAAAATAATAATAAGTGTTGGTGAGGATGTGGAATAAAGGGAACCCTCCTACACTGTTGGTGGGAATGTAAATTGGTACAGCCACTATGGAAAATAGTATAGGGATTCCTCAAAAAAATTAAAAATAGAACTAGTGTACAATACAGCAATTCCACTTCTGGGTAAATATCTGAAGAAAATTAAAACACTAATTTGAAGACATATATGCACCCTTATGATCACTGCAGCATTATTTGCAGTAGCCAAGATGTAGAAGCAACCTAAGGCATATTACTCAGCCATAAAAAGAATGAAATCCTGCCATTTGCGACAACATGGATAGACCTAGAGGGTATTATGGTAATTGAAGTAAGTCAGAGAAAGAGGACTACCACATGATTTCACTTATATGTGGAATCTAAAAAACAAAACAAATGAACAAACAAGACAAAAACAGACTAATAGATATAAGAAACTATTGGTTACCAGAGGTGGAAGGCGTTGAGGAAATGGGAGAAACAGGTGAAGGGGATTAAGAGGTACAAACTTCCAGTTATAAAATAAATAAGTTATGGGAATGTAACGTATAGCATAGGGAATATAGTCAATAATACTGCAATAATTTTGTAGGTGACAGATGGTAACCAGATTTATCATAAAATCCTCTCATAATGTATAACAATACTGAATCACTATAATGTACACCTGAAACTAATAGGATACTGTATGTCAATAATACTCCAATAAAAAAAAGTGCAGTGTACTATATGTCAATTATATTTCAATAAGGCGATTAGCAGGACTTAGACACAAACTGGTGAAAATGTGAGCACCACAATAATGGTAGTAATATATTGCAATACATTGAATTTTTTTAAATATGTGAGTTCATCTAAAAAGGAGAGAGATAAAATTTAGAGAAGAATGCCAGATTAAAAACACAAAATAAATTTGACAATCAGAAAAATGATCATTTGCAAACCAATATTATAATTTAATCAGGTGTAAATCAGCAATTGATTCTAAAACATGGTTTATACTCTTTTATACATTTTTTATATTTCACATTTTATTAAATCTACTAGCATTCTTAGTCTAACAATTTTAAGTTTGCTGTTATTTCTCACCCAGTTTCTTTGCAAAACTCAACCTGGTGAACTTCTCTTATAGTGGGCAGCAGTTTTGATAAAGGCATGCCGAACTACAAAGTCGTGGTAGCATTCTCTAGGGAAGACTTTGATACAAATGAAAAATTCTGGCAATAGAATAGAGGTTATTTACAAGTCCTGATCTAGTCTGAAAAATAACTTAGATCTGTTTCAAGTCATTTTCACAAAAAATAGAGATGCATATTCCCAAGAATCAATAAAGAAGGATGTTTTTTTACAATGTTTTTTAAGATTTTTGTGATGATGACAAGACTGCATATAAAATGTTCTTCAATTTCCACACATTTTATGAGGTGAGACTGAAGCAAAGAGACAGGGTTATATGTTTGTTTTCCATTCTTCTTGCTATCTGTGATAGCTGACATTCTCTTTACTATAGAAATAAAAATAAAATAGAAAGAAATCTCAAATGTTACTGATATGTTTTTAGCAGCAAAGCATGCAATTTGAATGTTTCACCTCTAGCAATTTCAGTATTATTTTATTTCAATTAGCTAGGGAACTACTGCTTTATATAGCTGCAGGTGTAAAAAGGAGTGAAATGCCTCCAGTGATTGAGGCTGCTGCCAGTATCCTGATAGGAATTTTGAATATACATCTTCTGCATCTCTCCTTTCCCTCCTTCCTTTTAAGCATCAAAATACCTGGGGAAATCAAGTTAATCATGAACTGTTCTGTTATACTTAGAATACATCCTTAGTTTAAAAAAATAATAATAAACTAGGAAGTTGTATTTGTCATTATTAAAAGGTTGAAACAATCAGAGAAGCAAAACCACAAAAAAAGGTCATATTATATATTTCTGATTTGAAAGTAATGTGATAACTCTTAAGGAAATGTAGACTTTAATGATTTTTTAAAAGAAACTATAGAAAAAGAAAAAAGATTTATACTTCTCTTTATTTTTCCTACTTTTTTTTAAGATTATTTATTTATTTATTTGACAGAGAGCAAGAGCAAGAGAGGAAACACAAGCAGGGTGAGTGGGAGAGGGAGAAGCAGGCTCCCCGCTGAGCAGGAAGCCTGATGCGGGGCTCAATCCCAGGACCCTGAGATCATGACCTGAGCTGAAGGCAGACGCTTAACGACTGAGTCACCCAGGCGCCCCTATTTTTCCTACTTTTACTAAGAAGATGTTTCTCAGTTTCTGCTTCCTATACCCAAGACAGCTGAAAATTTCCTCCCACTTTAATCTAAGGAAATTATTCAGTAGTACTCTATTCTGTTTCCACCTCAAATGGTCTAACACCAATTGGATGTATGGCAACTCATTTATGACACCACGTTAGCATCAGACTCACAGTTCAAGGGCTCAGTTTTCCACAAGTCTGCTCTCACTTCAGAGGTCAGCTGCAAGTCTCAGAGGGTCCCCCAGGCCCCTGCACTTTTGATCAACTGGCTACCAATTCAGGAGGTCACCATTATCCCCTTCCTCTTTAATAATTCACTAGAACAACTCACAGAACTTAGGAAAAGTGCTATACTTATGATTACACATACGAGGACCAGACAAATGAGATTCATGGAGTGAGGTCTATCTCTCATGGAGTCTGGGCATATCACCCTCCTGGCACATCTACATGTTCACCAACCAAGAAACTCCACTGGGCTTCAATATCCACAGCTTTTATTGGGGTTTCTTCACACAGGCATGACTGATTAAATATTGGCTACATGACTGAACCCAATCTCCAGCTATTCTCTCCTCCCCTGAGATCAGGCTGACCCAAAGTTACAACCTTCTAATGATATGGTTAGTTTTTCTGGTGACCAGCCTGCATCCTGAAGCTATTTAGGGGCCCAGCATGAGTCACATCTTAGCATAATAAAGATAGTCCTATCACTCAGGAGATTCCAAGGGGTTTTAGGAGTTCCATGCCAGGAACACAGGACAGCAATCAGACTATTTTTTTTTTATTATACCACACATGTCTAGCTGGTTCTGGTGCCTTTGAGTAGCCACATGGGCCACTCTCACATTTCCTATTTTCTAGGGGTCAATGCCCTGAACTATCCTATCCTACCTATTTTGATTTTAAGGCTCACTCTATTTGTTCGACACCTTATGATTCACCAAATAGACCAGTCATTCCACCATCACACCCTTGCCTCCAGCTCTCAGCTTGACCTGTAGCTCCTCTTTTTCCAGATTACATCTTCAACTCTCCTGCCCATGAATTTTCTTCCAGTTAATCAATTAAACAATCTCCTTGGACTAATGAATTAATGCCTTGACAGAACAAACTGCCTACAACTAATTTCTTAATAGGATCAAGAACTAAGATTGTGCATATGAACATGACTTTACTATAGCAGGAAATTCTTGTACAGTAAATTTCTTGTAGAAATCCTGAAAATCCATTTATTCAAATAGCCAACTATTCAACTAGCCCCCTCTCAAAACAATAGATTGCTCATCAGAATAAATAGCTCCTCCTACAAACAACACATAACTCAAAAGGTTATTAAATGACTATGAATCAAAACTTACTTCAAAACCCTCACCTTGCTGTGCTCACTAATCTTAAATTATTATGTCATGAGGACTGTTCAATCCCAACTAGCCCCATCATTGAAAGACCTCCTAAAACCAAACCCCAAATTCTTTTTTTTTTAGTATTTTTTTAAAGATTTTTTTTTATTTATTCATTTGACAGAGAGAGTGCACAAGCAAGGGGAGCGGCAGGCAGAGGGAGAAGCAGTCTCTGTGCTGAGCAGGGAGCACGGTGCGGGGCTCGATCACAGGACCCTGGGATCATGACCTGAGCTGAAGGCAGCCCCTTAACCGACTGAGACACCCAGGCGCCCTCCAGACCCCAAATTCTTACAAATATCTGCCCTTAATCTCTCCTCCTAGATACTCTAAGATTCTATCAAGAAGGTGCCCTCCTTTACTGGAGAATAATAAACTTCATTTTGCTTAGCTTAACTTTGCTTATTATTTCAGTGGTCTTTTCAGCAAGCTGGCCATCAGTAATGGCCACTGAAACTTTTCCTTCTGTAAGATTCAGATAAGGGTAGCCTTCCCACCAGTTTAACCTAGTTTCACAGAAATGATTCTGGTATGGGATGTTGATGATCCTCTGGTACTGCTATTTCTGCTATCTCTGTGAATAATAGACTTTGACCCGGGAGTCTTGCATCTTCTGACAGCGTCCACAAAACTGCGGTAGGCTAACTTCTTATCTTACAAACAGGGTAAAATCTTAGAATTGTCAGAGTTCTTGACAACCTATTATATTAGAGAGTAGAAATAAAGGATTTCTAGATAACAATGTGTGAATAATACACTGAGGTGGTTCTTTTATATGAAAGAACAAAATAGAAAATGGAATTGACAAAAATCCATTAAACTTAACTTCTAGTGGAATTGGATATTTGATTTTAAGCGGCCCAGAGAATGTCAAATAGTTCCATAATTCAGTTTTTAAAATGAATTTAAACCATTTTCATGTGTAGATATGATATTAAAAATGAACACAAATGGTTTTGCTTTTCTAAAAAGTAGTATTATTCAAAATAATATCTTGTATTTGTTGTCTGGAATTTTCTCTTGACTTAATTCTATTTTTTTTAATTCCAAGGAAAGCTATTGATAAGAAATGTTACCATTCAAGAATATGAGTTGGTTGAGGGCAATAACCCTTTTTTATCATCTTTATCATCTTTAAATAACCTTTTTTTATCATTACACAACAGTGTCCTACATATGATACATGCTCAATAAAGAAAAAATGATGGAAGAAAAAGAAAAGAAAATATGAAAAAATGAAAAATAGATTATGAAAATGGAACATAAAATAAAGGTAAGCTTATGAAGAAGAATAAGGAGATTAAAAAAAGAAGAAAACTGTGAAGGAGAAGGGGAAAGTCAGGAAGGAGAATAAAAGAGACAAAATAAAAGAATTCTTTTTGTATCACACGACAGCAACATGGCAAGGAATTTTCAAGGCTTAGTAAAGTTTTGACAGAAGCTACAGAGATTACAGAATTTGTGTTTAAAAAATTAATAAAGAGAAGCAAATCACATAAAGGGCAAAAGTCCCTTTCTTTCATTTTTCTCATCTGTGGGTGATTGTCCTAGAAGTGTTTTCCAAGGGCTACAGGACCACTGCCAAGAGGTGCTGAAGGCAGGTCACAGGCTACTGCATGGTCCACTGCTGGGACGGGGGTCTGTGTGCCTAATACCAAATGCATAGGTGGGCAAGACTCCTCCCAGGTCCCTTGGCACATGATACTGGATGCCACAGCTCCCACAAAGGCGCTTTTGTCCATGGATGGATACCAAATTCTTTTTGTTGAGGGGAGAACATGATTAGAAACATCTTATTCAGCCATGTTGCTGGTGTGCCTCTCAGAAACACACCACTTCGAAGTTGATGGTATATAGATACTGGATGTGTGTTAAACATTTGTTGCGTGAATAAATTTAGGGTATAATTCTGGCAAAGTATACTCCTGTATTTGAGATTTCAGATTTCAAGACTTTGATAATTTGGCTTTGTTTTTGTACTCAAGCTAGTTTGATCAAAATTTTTATATACTTCAAGTATTTAAAGTCTCACCATCTATCACTAAAAGAAAATGCTTTTGGGTGGAATCCCAGCTTTGTTATGTAAATTCAACCAAGTAATTATTATTTTACACATAGAATATGGTTTTGTTCCTCCAAAGTATACCTTTATTATGGAGATTATTTTTTCCCATTATTGGTCATCTGAATGGGAAATATGGGCATTGTGTTTTGTCTTGAACTTATTGCCCTTCAAGTGGTAGACTGAGTCTAAGCCTAGAATTTAAAAAAAAAGAGAGAGAGGTATAAACAATTGATCTGGGAATAAAATAAAGAGAATCAACAAACTAACACATCTCCTTCCTCCTTTTCTGTGAATGATGTGGCTGAATCAAGACAGAAATCAAGACAGTAATAAGCAGAGTTATTTAATGAATCAAAATAGTTCTTTTGTTTTGATCTAGAATCATAGTGTGTTAAATTTAACAAACCATTCGTTTTCCATATAGCTATAAACTCTCAATGTATACAAAATTAATTGTGTACAGTATGGGATTTAGAAATAAAAGTTCCAACCTCTACTAAGTTCAGTTTGGCTAAAGCTGCACTAGATTTTAACTGTTAAAAAACTTAGAAAATTTCATTCAATTTTATATATGACACATAAATTTTCCACTGCTCAAAATTTGCCTTGCCAAATTCTTGCAATTTGACATTACAGATGAATAGTAAGATCAGGACACAGGATATTCCCATTGTTTTAATGTTGTGGAGAAAGTCTAGGGCTAAGTCAGAATTAGTCTGAATACTGCTTTAGACTGGGGAGTAAACTAAGTTCCCAAAGAAAAAGCTCACTGTAGCAGGGCCAGGGCTGGTGAACAACCAGCCGACAGTGAAGCAGGCAGTCAGAGGCCTGGCACGGTATTGAAAGCATGAGCGTATCTCATCTCCTGTCCCTTTCATACTCAACTGATGTACCCATTCACAGGGTGAGGGGGACCCAGTAGCAGGGTATCCAGGAGTACACAGAGACAGACACTGACGACGACTCCAAGTCAGGTGAGCAAACATTGCCAGATACTGTTCCATGTTAAGCAGGACCAGCCAGCATCCTATAAGGAGAGGTGGAAAAAACTGGTCTGGGGCAGAGACCCAAAAGATCTAAACAGGTTCGTAGCCAATACATCCAACAGCAATTTAGATAGGGCTCTCACTGTAGAGAAGGCCATGGGAATTACTATCTCTAATAGGATGTTTATATTAAAGAGTATTTTAGGGGCGCCTGGGTGGCTCAGTCATTAAGTGTCTGCCTTCGGCTCAGGTCATGATCCCAGGGTCCTCGGATGAAGCCCCACATAGGGCTCTCTGTTCAGTGGGAAGCCTGCTTCTCCCTCTCCCACTCCCCGTACATGAGTTCCCTCTCTCGCTGTGTCTGTCAAATAAATAAATAAAGTCTTTAAAAAAAAAAAAAGAGTATTTTAAAAAACCAAGGCTCACTTATGTCAACAGAGTCTTCCATTCTAGTAGATAATATTGTGTGCCGCCCAAATCTGACTCTAAGCACCCACTCACTCCCTTAGCTCCTGGGAATGTGGATTGTAGACAGCTTACCCATGAGTCCCTCTCCAGAACTGTCCTTAGCCAAAGGCCCTATGTCAGGCCCCTTCCTCAGGGGCAGCCTACAATCAATGTATGATGTAGTGGTAGAAAGACACAGCCCTTTGACTCAATTAGAAATCTTTACATTTCCAGATCTCCCCCTAGGAGAGCTGAGATCTCTATTGCAAGTGCCTCCCAGTTCAACTTCTCCCTCTCCTAATCCTGCTTCCTTCACACCTCCACAGAGTTTTTGAAAGCACTCCTATGGACTATCAAGGCCCTCTGTGAAGAAGTTTACTATAGCATATTCATGAATTTTTCCATTCCTTCCTATGTTCCCTTCTTCCTTCTAATTAGACAAATCCACAAAGGATTCAAGGCAGCTGCAGTATGCCATATAGGAAAACTCAGTACCTGTCAGCCATATGTTTTTCCTTCCTTACAACAATGTTCACTTTAATTACTTATAATTTTATTCGGAAGAAAAAATATAAATTGTATTTAGTTTGGATCGTTCGAAACATTTTAATCTATAATTCACATGGCCTATCACAGCTGGACTCATAATTTTGCTTTAAAAGTTTCTGTTAATTCAATAGTATCAACCTAATCCCTAAGGAAAATCTGAACTTTCTATTAGAATGTAACTTCTCTATTTTATATGGAGATACACTGACGTCTCTTATGATTTCAAATTCACTAAACTGTCTGAAGTGAATTTTAAAGAGTAAAACTTGGATTGTTTCAACAAATCAACTACTATTTACAGATATGTTTATAGAAAAGATGGATGGATGGATAAATAAATGATAGATGTAACACATTCATGAAAAATAAATGGTTGATTCAGATGATAAAAACAACTAAATAAATTCAGACTCCTAGATGAAAGGTGAATCCTTTATAAAATAATATAGCTATTTATGGTTTAAAAAAATTGGATGCTAATAGCACAAAAGAAAGTTCATAAATGAAATAAGCACAATTAAAGTTATTCTAACACCTCTGACCATAACTCGTGTTATTGTAAAAACAATGTAATTGAACACAACTTTTGAACTAGAAATGTCATAGCTTGCCATTCATCTTCCAAAATAAATTATTTAATGGCCGTTTATATGGAGATATGACAGGAAAAAAAAAGAAATCTATTATCACTACAGTTATAATTCACATGTATTTTAAGGCTATATAGACAAAATAATGTGTATAATTGAGTAATTGATTGACTATACCAATGTAGGTAAAGTATTAGTTTTTTTAAGATTTCACTTAAACCTCATGTCATTCACTAAAGGCAATTTTACGTAAATTATCTTTATAATCAGTTTTTTAATGATTAAATTAAGGTCAATACAACAAAGTGCCAAAATAACAATGAAGTTCAACTAGTATTAAAGAAAAAAAAATTGTCAACTAGGTGTGTTTGGAGAAATCATCAATCATTTTCAGTAATTTTGCTAACATTCCTGATCCTTTTTGATCAGTCCAAGTATTTTTTGTCAATAGCTGCCAATAGTTGACTCAAACGCATAGGGGGAGTGCTACTTTGAACTGAAAATAATCAGCAAAATATGTAACAAATTATGGAGGCAAATATAAGTCTATGTGAGTAGAAATACATCCTGATAATACCAGAATAGTGCACAGATTTGCCTTTTTACAACTTTTTTTTTTTTATTAGAGAGAAAATGTAATGCAGTTCATAGCATAGAACTGAAGTTAAGAGGCATGGGTTCTATTTTTAAGCACAGCAGAGTAACAGGAGATTTAGACCTGTGTTAAATCCCTGCTGGGTGACTTATCCTGCTCTATGTTATTAAACAAGCTGTCATCTCCTCTGTACAGTGAAAAAATTAACATCTACCTTGAAGAGTTGTGAAAAGTGAGGAGAATGTGTAGAAAATGCCTAGGACAACACCAGGTGCATAGTATGCACTCTATATTGACTTACTTCCCCCCTGCCCGTCCCCAGCCCCAGTTCTATTATTAATGCACCATGAGGTCTTAAGTAAGTTACTCTTTAGGTCTCAGTTTTAATCTCGGAAAAAAGACAGAGCTGAATGAGTGCAACAATTCACAACCCCAACATCATGACATTGTTACATTATGAGCAACTTGGGCCATGTGTCACAAGTAGTTCAATCTAATAATAATTAAATTACCAAGATTTACAGATAATTTTGTTTTAAAACTGAATAGCTGTTCCAAGGTTGTCCCCATTATAACATCAAAATCAGTTACTGGCACTTTCTTTTTTAATGGCAAATTTTAAGATTTTTTTAATTTATTTATTTGAGAGAAGGAGAGCACAGAGGGAGAGTGAGAGGAAGAAGCAGACTCCCTGCTGAGCAGGGAGCCCAGCATGGGGCTTGATCCCAGGACCATGGGATCATGACCTGAGCCAAAGGCAGACGCTTAACCAACTGAGCCACCCAGGCACCCCAGTCACTGGCACTTTTAAGGTGGAGTAAATGAAGTAGTTTCAAACAACAAAGATGAAATTGCTCATAACTTGCAATCTACTTTATATCATATAATAGCCTTTATTTACCCTTAAGAGTTGGGTGATTATGAATTATTGTAATTCTCATAAATTATAATTTACTAACTGAAAATTTCTTAGTGACTTTATCTATGTACATGTTTTTAAAAGGAAAAAGATAAAGGTAGTTGAGGTTTAAAAAAAAGTCTGTAGCTCTATATGCTTTACTTTCCTGTAAAATTCTCTGGCATTTCTCAAATCAGAGTATGTTGATGAGCATGTTCTGAGTACAAAAATAATCATCCTTGATGTCTGTTCCAGTGGAGAAAATGTTGGGGATCACTGGATTACATCATCTCTGTCCCCATTCACAACTCCTTAATTTCTTATATTTCTTCTAATACGGAAGGATAGCACTCTTGGTCAAATAAAGCAGTATTTTAATTCCATTCTTAACCTACTTGTCATGTCAACTCAAAAATATAACAGTATAGAAAACATACAGATGGCCAACAGACACATGAAAAGACACTCAATATCACTCACCATCAGGGAAATGCAAATCAAAACTACAATGAGGAGTGCTTGTGTGGCACAGTCAGTTAAGCATCTGACTCTTGGTTTGGCTCAGGCCATGGTCTTGGGGTCATGGGATCAAGCCCTGTGTCAGGCTCTGCGCTCGGCAGGGAGTCTGCTTGAGATTTTTCTCCCTCTCTCTCTGCCCCTCTTCCTGCTCTCTCTCTAAAATGAATAAATAAATCAAAAAAAAAGAAAGAAAGAAAGAAACTACAATGAGATAGCACCTCACACCTGCCAGAATAGCTAAAATCAACAACACAAGAAACAAGTGTTTGTGAGGATGTGGAGAAAAAGGAACCCTCATGCATGGTTGGTAGGAATGCAAACTGGCACAGCCAGTACAATACAGAGGCTCCTCAAAAAATTAAAACTAGAACTACTCTATGATCCAGTAATTGCACTACTGGGCATTTACCCAAAGAATACAAAACCACTAATTTGAAGGGACACATGCAACCCTCTGTTTACTGTAGCATTATTTACATTAGCCAAATTATGAAAGCAGCCCAAATGTCCATCAATAGATGACTAAAGAAAATGTAGTGTATAAACACACCACACACACATAGAATATTACTCAGCCATCAAAAAGAATGAAATCTTGCCATTTGCAATGACATGGATGGAGCTAGAGAGTATTATGCTGACTAAAATAAGTCCATAAGAAAGAGACAAATACCATATGATTTCACTCATATGTGTAATTTAGGAAACCAAACAAATGAACAAGAGGAAAAAAGAGAAAAAAACCTAAAGACAGACTCTTTTTTTTTATTCTTATGTTAATCCCCATACATTACATCATTAATTTTAGATGAAGTGTTCCATGATTCATTGTTTGTGCATAACACCCAGTGCTCCATGCAGAATGTGCCCTCCTCAATACCCACCACCAGGCTAACCCATCCTCCCACCCCCTCCCCTCTAGAACCCTGTTTGTTTTTCAGAGTCCATCGTCTCATGGTTCGTCTAGCCCTCCAATTTCCCCCGCTTCATTCTTCCCCTCCCGCTACCTTCTTCTTCTTCTTCTTTTTTTTTTCTTAACATATTGCATTGTTTCAGAGGTACAGATCTGAGATTCAACAGTCTTGCACAATTCACAGTGCTTACCAGAGCACATACCCTCCCCAGTGTCTATCACCCAGTCACCCCATCCCTCCCACCCCACTCCCCACTCCAGCAACCCTCAGTTTGTTTCCTGAGATTAAGAATTCCTCATATCAGTGAGATCATATGATACATGTCTTTCTCTGTTTTGACTTATTTCACTCAACATAATACCCTCCAGTTCCATCCACGTCGTTGCAAATGGCAAGATCTCATTCCTTTTGATGGCTGCATAATATTCCATTGTGCGTGTATGTATGTATATATATATATATATATATATATACCACATCTTCTTTATCCATTCATCTGTCGATGGACATCTTGGCTCTTTCCACAGTTTGGCTATTGTGGACATTGCTGCTATAAACATCGGGGTGCACGTACCCCTTCGGATCCCTACTTTTGTATCTTTGGGATAAATACCCAGTAGTGCAATTGCTGGATCATATGGTAGCTCTATTTTCAACTTTTTGAGGAACCTCCATACAGTTTTCCAGAGTGGCTGCACCAGCTTGCATTCCCACCAACAGTGTAGGAGGGTTCCCCTTTCTCCGCATCCCCGCCAACATCTGTCATTTCCTGACTTGTTAATTTTAGCCATTCTGACTGGTGTGAGGTGGTATCTCATTGAGGTTTTGATTTGGATTTCCCTGATGCCGAGCGATATTGAGCACTTTTTCATGTGTCTGTTGGCCATTTGGATGTCTTCTTTGGAAAAATGTTCATGTCTTCTGCCCATTTCTTGATTGGATTCTTTGTTCTTTGGGTGTTGAGTTTGAGGAGTTCTTTATAGATTTTGGATACTAGCCCTTTATCTGATATGTCATTTGCAAATACTAAAGACAGACTCTTAACTATAGAGAACAAACTGATGGTTACTAGAAGGGAGGTGGGTGGGGGATGGGTGGAATAAGTAATGAGGATCAAGAACACGCTTATCCTGATGAGCCCTGAGTATTGTACAGAATTGCTGACTCACTATATTGGACACCTGAAACTAATATAACACTGTATGTTAACTACACTGGAATTAAAAACTTTTTAAAAATAACAATATATACCTTGGGAGCAAAATATGAGTATTTTAGCTTTTTGGAATATACACTGTATTAGTTTTCCAGGGTTGCATAGCAAATACCACAAACTGACTTAAAAGAACAGAAATTTATTCTCACACAATTTTGGAGGCCAGAAGTCAGAAATCAAGGTATCAGCTGGTTGGTTCCTTCTAGAGGCTTGGAGAGAGAATCTATTTCAGCTTATAGCTTCTTATAGCTTCAGGTGGCTGTCAGAGTCCTTGACATTCCTTGGCTTGTACAAACATTACTCCAAGTTTTGCCTCCAGCTTCACATGGCCTTGCTCTTTGTGTGTTCTCCTCTGTGTCTCAAATCTTCCTCTCCTTTCTGTTATGAGGGCACTAGTCATTGGATTTAGGGTCTACTCTAAATCCAGAGTAATCTCATCCTAAAGTCCTTAACTTAATTATATCTGCAAAGACCCTATTTCCAAATAAACTTATACATTTCCATCAACAGTCTCTTCAAAGAAATCTGGACTTTTTCTATCATGCACCTCAAAATGCGTTCAACCTCTGCCCATTATCCAATGCCAAAGCCACTTCCACATTTTTAGGTATTTGCTACAGAAGACTCTACTCTCAGTACCAAAATCATCTATATGAGTCAAGTTTACACCAGAAAAACAGAACCAATAAATACACACACACACACACACACGCACACCTCTTATTAAGAGATTTATTTCAAGGAATTAGCTTCTGCAATTGTAGGATCTGGCTGAACAAGTCTTGTTGGGATCTGGAGTCTACAGACATGGGGCATGACAGTGGCCAGAAAGTCTAAGGCAGGAGCTGAGGCTGCATCCACAGACAGAATTTCTTTTTCCTCAGAGAAACTCTAGTTTTGCTCTTAAGGTCTTTCAACTGATTGGATGAGACCCACCCATATTATACAGCATAATCTCCTTTACTTAAAGTCAACTGATTGTAGATATTAACTACATCTACAAAATATCTTCACAGCAACATCTAGATTAATATTTGATTGAATAACTGGGTACCATAGCCTAGCCAAGTTGACACATAAAACAAATCATCACATGCATCCTATAAGATCTTAGTAAAATGCTTAATGTGATCAATCCATTTTTCAGGATGTCAGATAGAGGCACATACAGGAAAAAAAAGAGAGATAGAGAGAAATCTATGGGTGTATTCTTGGAAAATGTGATTTCCCAAGGTATTGGGGATGGTTTTTCTATAATGTAAAAATTAATAAAAATGTATCTCAGGAATAGATTATTTTCACATAGTTTCTCAGGGCAGAAATCTCAAATGAAAATGGATTTCCAGGTAGCATTTCTGCCAAAGCAGAGGTTAGAAAGATATAAAAGCAAGGAAGGAAGAGAGAAAAGAGGTAAAGAAGGAAAGATCTGTCCTAGGACTCATAATTTTGGATGGCTAGCTATCAAAAGATATTCTTGGGCAAAGATGCATAATCCAGGGACAAAGTATAACAAAGATAATAGACTTATTCTCCACTTGAAAAAAAAAAGTAGAGAAAATATTATATGTTAAGAGTTTACCAGATAGGGGTACCTGGGTGGCTCAGGTGGTTGAGCATCTGCCTTCGGCTCAGGTCGTGATCTCAGGGTCCTGGGATCAAGCCCCACATCAGGCTCCCTGTTCAGCGGGGAGCCTGCTTCTCCCTCACCCTCTGCCCCTCCCCACTGCTCATGCTCTCTCTCTCTCTCTCAATAAATAAATAAAATCTTTAAAAAAAAAAAAAGTTTACCAGATACTATATACTACCCTGTTCCAGATATCCAGAAAAGAAAAAAAAATGGCATATTGCATGAGAGCACTATAATAAAATTTAAAATAGTTAAAAGCAAGATGGTAATCCGTTACATAGAAACCGTAACAGCAGGCGTTGTACTAGACACTTTCTTCATAATACCACACAAGGCACGAATTATTATTTCCATTTTACAGATGGGGAAGTCAAGGTTCAGCCATGTTGTTTATTACTGCTTATAAAAGTCAAGATTCAAACCTATTCTACTTGGAATCTGCCTGATTCCACAATCCATTCATTCACTATCTATTGCTCTCAAGAGCCTCTCCTAGGAATGCTCACGAAGTTTATGGGAATGGACATCCAGTGTACACAGCTGAAAACCTCTTCCTGATGCCTAGCTCAACACCACCACCAAATTCACTTATTCATGGTCTACCTGGCTTTTATTTATTTTTTTACAAAATAGGAACTCCATAAAATGTGTACACACACACACACAAAAGAAAGGTTTATACATTTAAAAGCAAGTTTTATTCTCAACTCAGACACATGTCTCATTCCTCATGGATAACTATCATCAACATTTCAATGCATATATTCAGAAATATCCCAGGCCCATGTATTCTTCTACATCTTTTTAAAGACAAAATGAAAAAAAAAAAAAGACAAAATGAAGAACATATTTGACACTTTGATCTGTACCTGTTTTCTTTTTCTTTTTTCCCTAATAAATCCAATATTTTTTTCAGTATGTGAAGATCTACCTCATTCATTTTAATGCTCAGTTATTTCTTGTCTATGCATTAATACATTTAACCAGTGTTCTATCAATGGGCTTTCAGGTGTTTTTCACTTTTTGATATTCAAACAAAGCTGAATGCAACTTTTTCAAGTGAGTTTTGGTTTCTTTTGCTCTGATTCTTGTCCATCCTGGCTGCTCATACCTGAGTGTTAAAAAGACCTTGGTGTTCACTGTCTCCTACTCCTGCACAGATCAGCAGGTCATTTGCAAAAGAAAAAATCTCTAGGGAGAATCCCCTCGCTTTTTTCTGCAGAGATTTAAGAACAATATGAGTAAGCAAGTGTCCCGTGGCTTAGATACTGCTCTTACTGAAAACAGACTCTTTACAGGTTGACTTCCAACCCCAATTATCTATACAATGTTGTAACAAATAAAAAGGCAAAGAAACTGAACAGTGCTTACCAAAGTTAAAAGAAAGTAGTCACTTTTCATTATACTTCTTAAAATGTCATTTAGCTCTGTTTCAAAAGCCCTACAAGCCTGAAGATCCACACATTATCTTCTTAGTGATTCCATAGCCCTTATGCACATTTTCACTTGGGAGGCAGAGACCCGATTTTCATGTTATTAAGTGGATACTCTGCAATACTCAACAATATCTCTCCTCTTTATTTATACTTTTTTGCAACAGCAGTCATCTAGTAAGATATTACCTAAACCTGCCTCTGGTAACACTGGGGCACAATTAATCATTATTACAAAACTATTATATAATCATTGCAAATACCTTTCATTTGGCTTTATTTAACAGATGGTGCTATATCATTTTGAAAACAACTACTCAAACTTCTTTCATAAAAAGTTAATTCAGTGGAAGAATGAACTGGCAAAGTGCTCAGTAAGTTTTTGCTACTAGCAGAAGAATTAAAAGTCGACTATTGTTGGGAGCAGGGTAGCCCAAATATCCCTGGGTGACAATAACTTTTCATTTTTCAATAATTATATTGTTATAAGGCAGATCAGCACCTTATAAATTGCTGTTCCACAGAACACTGTTCACAAAATGTTAATAGGTCTAGAACAAAAAAGGGGGCAAAAGGGCATTTAGTGTGTACATTATAAAACTCCAAAAAAGTAATAGTACATAGGATGCATCACTTCACTTTTTTTCCCTTAGCCCGCTAGTTAGCATTTCCTGATATTCCAGAAAGACCAGTATTTAACCTTAATTATGAATAGTTATAGAACAAAAATTCTTTAAAAAAAAAAAAAAAACCTTAGAGGGGCACCTGGGTGGCTCAGTCAGTTAAATGTCTGCCTTCAGTTCAGGTCACGATCTCCCTCCGGGTCCTGGGATCAAGCCTTGTGGTGGGCTTCCTGCTCAGCAGGGAGTCTGCTTCTCTCTCCCTCTGCCCCCACCACCGCTCATTCTCTCTCTCTCCCTCCCTCTCAAATAAATAAATATTTTTTTAATGAGCAATTAAAAAAAACCCTTAGAATAATGTAACCTAGAATGAACTATCCCCAGCATTATAAGAAATACTTTTTAAAATTTTACCAACCCTAACAGATGTAACAAACATTTCTAAACATGTAAATCTTTTGAAAAATATTACTGTTTGACTTACTGATTTTTGAAATCTGTTTCCTGTCTACCTTTCTCAAACTTCTCTTTCCCACATTCCCAAGTCCATAAATGTATTTTTTGAGATTTAAGCAAGAGATTAGCTCTTCTGTTAAGCATTAAGTCCTCAAGTGTCACCCACCCCCTCTTTTAGGTTCCCAAGCTCTCTGGAAACCCACCACATAGTTCTATAATTAGACATTCATTTTTCCACCTGTTTTACTAGAGTCAGAGAACTTGAGAATCAAAAGACACATTCTTAGTATCAGTATTAATGTCAGTATTAGTATTTCTATTTAGAGGAGCAATACCTAAATGGATGCCTGGAACTCTGCAGCATCCAATAAATGTTTGTTAAATGAATAAGTGAGCAAGAATGTCAATAAAGCCTCCATGTTATTAATGTTTTTGTTAGTGATTTAAATCAGGGACTTGAGTCAGGCCTGCAGACAACTTTTAAATTGATTTTTGCCAGAAAAGCATTTTTGTCTTTAAGTTAAATTTTAATACCTTTAGGTAGAGCATGCACTCTTCTTTCCAGAATCCCAACATCACTCTATTTTCTCCAATCTGGCAGCTTTGCACACTACTGTTACCTGACTGACCCTCACAGTAACTGAGTTTGCTGTTCCTGGACTACATTTTATATGAGAAATAATATTATGTTTACAGGTCTAAAATAAATGGTACACACAGATTGAAATAAAATGTACTTTAATAGAAATTTTTTAAAGATTTCTACACTTAGGTAAGGAAAGAAATGAGAAAAATATGTTAGAAATAATATCCCATAATAGATTTTAAAAGCAAGCTCTATAATATGGTAGCTATGTAATAGGCAGTAGAGTGTATAATCATCCCACATCCTTAATACCCATCTAGACCAGAAACAGGCTGACATGGAAAATGTGAAGAGGGTTCCCAGGATGGCCGCCAAGATCAGCAGAGGTTAGAAGACAAAGCCTGATCATGGAGATTATCTCCAAGGATGACTAGAGAATCACATCATGTGGCTGTTTCTAAAGACAGAAAAAGATGAGCAGAAGCAGCATCACTGTTCATTTAAGTTAGCTGGGCAGAGCTCTGGAAACAGGAGGGGAGGAAAAATTTTAAAACAAAACAAAACAATTTAAAAAAAAAAAAGAGTTGTAAATAGACAAATTCTGCTAAAGAAAGAACAAAGAAAAGGCACATTTTAGGCGACATTCTGAAGACACTCTTCTTTGACTAAATAAGCAATCAGGTTATTTGAGCAAGGATAATCACTGCTGAAAGAGAAGTTCTAATAGCCATCAGTCCAATTTAGAGAACACTCAACTAACTAAACTGTGCATTGGACTTCTCCACAGAAATAGTACCAATAGGATACAAAGAGATATACATACGAGGAGATTTATTACAGCAATTAACAGGGACAATTATGAAAGTCTAGAAGTCCCATGATCTGCCATCCTTAAGCTGGAGAAGCAAGAAAGTGAATATAATGCAGTCCAAGGCCAAAGGCCTGAGGGGCAGGAGGAGAGATGCTGGTGTAAGTCCCATCGCCAGAAGGCCTAAGAACCAGGAGCTCCCATGTCAGTGGGCAGGAGAAGATGGAAGTCTCAGCTCAAGAAGAGAGAGATTTCACCCTTCTGCCCCTCTCTGCCCTCAACAGAATGGGTCCTCACCATTAGTGCGTGAGGGCAGATCTTTACTCAGTTTACTGATTCAAATGCTAATCTCTTCCAAAAACACAGACACAGCTAGAAATGTTTCACCAGGTATTTGGACATCCTTTAGCCAATCAGGATGACACATAAAATTAACCATCACACTGTGTAAACACATCCTGACTTTGGATTTGTTTCCCTAGTACAAAAAGACATTAATAAATACTTCCTGAATATTTCCTCTGTGCTAGATACCAGGACTGGTGGTGAGAAAAGAACTACAAAGGACAAGCTATAGTCCCACACCACTATATGATCCTGTGTAATGGCCTCAGACTTTTCGTTCTTACAATGTATAACTTACATGTAAAACAACTGCTCCATCAGTAACATTTCTTTACAGTCAATAATTTCTGTGAGCATTCCTCTACTCCTCTCTCTCTCTCTCTCTCTCACACACACACACACACACAAACACACATAGAATTTTCTCTGTACCTCCAGGAAGCTGAGTCAGCTGGGTATATTCCACTTGCTCTTTCAGATCCATTCTCCACCTGCTCCATGGCCCAGGAGACTGGCTGGATTCTATCAAGGGATGGGCTGCATTAACAGGCTCCCCTCCTTCTGGCTTCTTACTGAATTCAGCCAATGAGGGGCATCTAGAAAAGATCAGGAGGAGAAAAGGGAGTTAGGATACTTACTATCTCCTTCCATGTGGGATTGACACAGGCTGTCTTCATCCACCAAGGATCCCCACCTTCTGCCTGGCCATCCTGCTGTTTCTAGCCTGAGTCCTGCATGTCTGTGGTTTCCTCACACCCTAGGAAATAGTCCCTCTATTAAACTCTTCTGAAATTGCCCAACTTCAGTATGCCATCCCTAGGTCTTCCAGTACCCTGACTGACACACTGAGACTGAAGTGTCCTGGAGTTAAGACCTCCAGGGGGAGCAGACGTGATAGAAACACACTTGGGTATATTGGAGGGAAGGAAAGGATAGATCTAAAAATCTTGAAGCTGATTCTTCCCTGGGCCTAGTCTGGGGAACCATCAGTCAGTTAAAGAAACTCAATAGAGAGAGTAGTACAATATCCAGCATGGCCTGAGTATAGCAAAACAGCAATTAGTGAGGGAGATACCTAAGCAGGAAAGCCTGAGGGCAGTCATACAAGGTGACTACGCCTCCATCTGACAGGTACAGAAAGGCTGGGCTACAAGAAGAGGCCAGGAGTTTTGCCAAGAGCAACCGCACCGTTAGAGGCAGTGGTGAGGAAAGAAATCATCAAGAGAACACTCCTCAAAACCACAGTGGGGGGCGCCTGGGTGGCTCAGTCGTAAAGCGTCTGCCTTCGGCTCAGGCCATGATCCCAGGGTCCTGGGATTGAACCCCGTGTCGGGCTCCCTGCTCAGCAGGAGCCTGCTTCTCCCTCTCCCACTCCCCCTGCTTGTGTTCCTTCTCTCGCTGTGTCTCTCTCTGTCAAATAAATATGTCAAATAAATAAATAAAATCTTAACACACACACACACACACATAGTGGGACAATTCACACCTCAGTGGAGACCGGCTCAGGACAGTTGATAAACCAGGTGAGCCAGTCTACCTGCAAAGACAGAGCCTGGCAGGGCGCCCGGGTGGCCCAGATGGTTAAGCTTCTGCCTCCCACTCAGGTCATGATCTCCAAGGTCCTGGGTTCGAGCCCCACGTCAGGCTCCCAGCTCACAGGGGAGTCTGCACGGGGGAGTCTGCTTCTCCCTCTCCCTCTCCCCCTGCTTGTGCTCTCTCTGTCCCTCTCTCTCAAATGAATAAATAAAATCATAAAAAAAGGAGGGGGGAGGACAGAGACTGGCACCACAGACGTGGTAGCGGGCTGGACATCAGTGAGATGAGTGGAGAAGAGCTACGGTCCGGATGCCCCTTCCCCACTGCCCCCAGGATATAAAAGCTTCCTTCTAAAAGCACCCAAGTGCCCTCTTGGGAAGGAGTAGAGAGAAAAGAGAATCCTTAAGAGCAGGAGGAAAATTTGAGAGATTGAGAAATTACCAGAAAAAAAAAAAAAAAAGACCATCCATCCTCAAACCTGAGAACAAACGGAGATGCTGTGGAACCCAAGCCTTCCCTCTCTCCAGGTATCAGGCGGGAGTGATGAGGCCGCTGGAGCGTGGCTCCTACAAGGCCGAGCGCCGCGACGCCACCCGCCCGCGGAACACCACGCGAGACGTCCTAAGGTAGTTTGTCCTCTCCGGGTCGCTGTAGGCGTTCGTGTCACGTGACCCGGCCTGGCAAAATCCGCTGAGTTCAGGGGCGACGGGCCAGAGTCCTGGCAGCCTGTGGGCAGCTGTCCAGCTTCCAGGAGTTGGGGAAGAATACAGCGTCTGTGGGCAGGTACTACGTGAACCACACCTTGGAGCTGCAGAGAGCAGTTCAGAGCCGGGCCGGTGCTCTTGCCGAAGCTGTCTGCCACCTGCGCCCGCGAGGGCTTGGCCATCCTCCAGCCCGCCTACAGCCTCAGCCTGCCCCTGGAGCTCGAGCTGGTGTGGTGGTGGGCAAGCGTGGCTGCGTCTTCCTAGAGGCCATAGCCACAGATTAGGTGGCCAGCTTTGCCGTGGATGTGACCCCCAGCAACGTGCAGGACGAGTGCAAGAAGGGGCTGACCTGGCTCTGGCCATGAGCTTCACGGTTTTCAGCCCCATCAGCTCGTTTGTGCCCAAAGAGAAGATCCCTGGCCCTCACAACCTGAAGCTCTGGCCGAAGGTCAATGGCAAACTCAGGCAGGAGGTATGAAATCCTCCATGATTTTTTCGATCCTCTACATGCAAGGAGGAGGCATTATCTGGACCAGGACGCCCAAGGAATGGGACCTGTTTAAAAAAAAAAAAAAAATTGAAATTGAAATTGAAATTCAGGCCGACATAAACGGGGTTGGTAATATAAGACTTAAGGTGGAAAGGCCAAAATATTGAGTCCATACAAAGCACCCTAACTTCCTAAGTTTTAGGAGCGAAGGGAGAAGACAGAAGGAAGCAAAGGTTACTTGAGGCGACAGTCCTTTAATAAGCAACCAATTTTTAACAGTGATTTAATTGGATTGCTATGTCTCAACTCAAGGAAGATGGATCTCCAAGGAAAATGTGATCTAGAAGACAATGGGCTAGAAATGGAAATGAGAAACAGTATCTTCTAGGAAACAACCAGAATAAAGTATTTGTGATGCTTCCAAAGAGAATTTATCAAACCAAATGTTCCGAAAACTTGCTTTCCTTTCCTAGAGTGGACTGGATAAGACTTTTCCATGGGTCATTCAGGGATTAGTAGTTCAAGACTTAAAATCTAAAGGAAGCTGAAAAGCATGTTTCAAGTCAGCATTTCCCAAATGTTCTTGGATCATGATAATCATCTGGAGATATTTGTAAATATAAAAATTTCCAAGTTACTGGCCCATACCAGGCCCTGTTTTAATTAGTGGAATTAATCTCCAGTTCTCTAAATGATTCTTATCACAAAAATGTGGGAAAACATTACATAATCAGTTAACTTAAAATTTATTTAATAAATGAACAATTAATGAAGATCTCACTCATGTACTTAGGGTGTGTACCATGGCCCATAGATTCTGAGTTTGGGAGATAATTTTGAAACTACTGTCTTCCAAATAAATATGCTATCACTTGAGGGGGACATGAGATATTGTAGAACATAAAGTTACATTTCTGCTTCCCAGTTTGTGACTGTTCAAATTGAACTTCACCATGTGCACAGTGATTCAATTTGAGGTCGAATATGAGAAGCCTGTAGGACATCTTTGTGAAGTTGGCCCTCTATGTCTAAAGAGAGATTTGGAAGTCATTGGCATATAGGTCATGCTGGAGTAATGGACATAGATGAAGCAGAAAAGACAGAAAGTGGAGAATAACCTAGAAGGAAAAGGCAGAACCATGGGTAACATCCATATTTAAAGAATACAGGAGGAGAAATTACTAGAAGAAACAAAGAAGGAACAAACAGATTGGAAAATAATCCTGAGACCAGGAAAACTAAGAGAAAAGGAACTCATTCTAAAGAGAACAATCAACACTCCAAAATTCTTCAGAGGAATACAGAGAGGATAAAGACAGAAAAGAGGCCATTAGAGTATTTTCCCTAAAGGGGAAGGAGGGAAGGAAAGAGGGAGGGAGGGAGGGAGGGAAGGAGGGAGGGAGGGGAAAAGTCCTAAATCAACAAGTCTGTTGTGCTGTGAATGACTTGGACCTTGCCTAATACTGGCTAAGGAGATAATTGTGTCTAACATCCTAGGAACTTAATATAGAGGTTATTCTATGTTATGCATATTTTGAATAACATCAAATGTATTTATTCAGCTATTAAAAAATATGGGACAGCTATATAGTATGTTAACATTAGCATTTTATGAACAGAACTATCTCTGAGTTTTTTGTTTTGTTTTGTTTTTTGAGAGAGAAAGAGCATGCGAGCAGGGGGAGGGCAGAGGGAGAGAGAGAGAATCCCAAGCAGGCTCCACACTCAGTGCAGAACCCGATGCAGGGTTCAATCTCATGACCCTGAGATCATGACCCTGAAATCATGACCTGAGTGGAAATCAAGAGTCAGACACTTAACCAACTGACCCACCCAGGCACCCCTCTCTCTGGGTTTAAATATATGGCTCTTCAGTGTTCATTTCTTCACTTTTATGAAAAAGTTACAAATAGGACAGTGCCTGTTTGTGTTACAGTTGATTGTACACAAGTCCATGCTCTCCAATATCTATTTGCTCTCAATAAATGAGACAGCAAGAAAGGAGAGAAGAAACTGATATGGGAAAAAAAATGAAACACTTTGGTACTGAGATTTTATATCAAATAATTACTTGTTTGTAATACTGAAATTTCTTACTGTCAGTAAAACTTCATCAGAAATTTCAAAACTTTATGGTTAATATGGCTTCATGCCCAAAAGAAATTGTGCTTAAGTTATATAAATGACTAAAGTCTATGACAGACGATTACAGCTAAGTATATCACAAAATGAGACAGCAATATTAATCATACAATAAATGGAATCATTTGGTCTCATATATGACCTAGCCCATGATCAAATTTTTCTTTGAACTTAAGGAGTTAATCATTTGTATACCGAGGTAGTGTGTTTGCAGGGATAGTCTAATGGGCATGCAAGGTTATCTATTTCTGTAAATTCACTACATGTTTGATTAAGTCCTTTATGTACAACTGTTAATGAATGGGATGTCTTGTCTAAGATTTCTATTTTCAGGGTGATGACCCCACTGTAAATTTTGCACATATGTTTGAATACTTAGTCTCGACTGAGATATTTTCACCATTTATTTATAGAAATATGTCAGTGACTGCCCACATGCTCAGCATGAACTCTGCCAGCCTTCAAGTATGGTAATGAGAAGAAAGGGTCTTCAGGTCATGAAAGTGCAAATTTGCAGAAACATAACTTCCCCTGTGATTAGAAGAGAATTTTAGTAATTATTAGGGAATTTCACTCTTAACATCCAGGTTGAGGAAAGGGGTGCAAGATGCAAAGTCTGGATCTTAACTTTACAGATGTTGCCTCCAATAGGAGTTTCCTGCCCTCTACCTTGAGAACAAGGGCTGAGTGTTGTTCTGGGCACTCTAAAGTTTTATGTATTGGTGTTTTACATAGAAGCTGATCACCCTATGCCTAGGATCTAATGGAGTAGATGTGGGGTGTGCCACCCACAAGCAGCCTTCTTGACAAAGCCACTCACACCCCAGCTTCCAGGACGATAGGGTACTAACAGCCCATAGCTGAGATCCTCTCCTGGAATCAGAGCCACATAACCCAAGGTTGCACCTCTCCCCAGGGGCAGTGCAGTGGACACCCAATGACTAGTTAACTGGGATGGGGGCGGGGGGAGGGAATAAAAGGGCCAGTCCCTCGTGCCTTAATTAGGGACAATCCTAAGAGCCATATAAACTCCAGAGTTGCTGTACTGCAACTACAAGGCAGTGTCAATCTCTCCTGCCTAATTCTACCTCTTTCAATGCCTTCAAATCCACTTCAGCAGTATTGGATTTGAGAGCATTCACCAGTGAAATTCTCACATGCAAATCTATATCTCAAAGTCTGCTTCCGGGAATATTGACCTAAAGCAGAAGTCAGGAGGGGTCCTAGAAGGAGATTCTAAAATGGGACTTTGGGGTGCCTGGGTGGCTCAGTTGTTAAGCATCTGCCTTCGGCTCAGGTCATGATCCCGGGGTCCTGGGATCAAGCCCCGCATTGGGCTCCCTGCTCAGCGGGAAGCCTGTTTCTCCCTCTCCCACTCCTCCTGCTTGTGATCCCACTCTCCCTGTCTCTCTCTCTGTCAAAGGAAGGAAGGAAGGAAGGAAGGAAGGAAGGAAGGAAGGAAGGAAGGAAGGAAGGAAGGAAGGAAGGAAGGAAGGAAGGAAGGAAGGAAGGAAGGAAGAGAGAGAGAGAGAGAAAGAAAGAAGAAAGAAAGAAAGAAAGAAAGAAAGAAAGAAAGAAAGAAAGAAAGAAAGAAAGAAAGAAAAAGAGAAAAGAAAAGAAAAAAAAGAAAGAAAAGAAAGAAAATGGGACTTTGATACTGGATCATCTGCTGATGGCTAGCAGTGAACACTCCATCACTGGTGGGTAGGTGGTGTGCTAACAGCTCCAGGCATACTGTAGCAATGCAATTGTTAAGACTTTCACCTGGGGTGAACCGAATGGAAGAGAAAGCACTGGCTGCAGGCAACATCTCAAGCATTTGAGAGATTTGGGGGAAGTAGTAATTATAGGGACTGTGGAAGGAGTGGCTGTTGCTGAGGGCTATCAATTCACCTGAGAAAAACAATGAAAACTAGGGATAATTAATCACCAATTTAAGGTAAAGTGTGAAAGCCAGAGGGATTCCTTGGCAGCACGTAAAGAATCTCTGCTCTACTGTAGCTCAAAGGGAAAGAAAGCTGAGGGTTTTTTCCCAGAACTGAATTACAAAGTTAGCAGAACTCCGGAGAAGGTTAAATTCTAAAACAGGCAATTCAACAATGCCAAGATCAGGACCTGGATTAGTAAACCTGGAATGGGAATATCTAGGTCTTTGCACTCAACAATCTTGAATACTTAGATTCTCTTGACTCTTTGGAGCCCATCAGAAGTGATCCATTCCTCCTTGCTAAAAAGAAGCATTCCCCTCACCCCCTTACTTGAAGACAATTCAGAGACTTCTGCCTTTCAAGACCATATATATCCCTCTCAAGATCTACCCCAAATGCCCTTTGGGCCTCCAGTAACTGAAGAGGAGGTCAAGAATCTATGAGAAATCACCATGCAATACAATGACAACAGTATATGGTAATAATTCAACCAGTTCTTCACAGAAACTGTGAAGAAAATGTGCCCATTTTCTCAGGTAATTATACATTGGAGAAAGAGAATTCCTGGAAATGTCAAGGTAATATTTATTATTCAGGAATGCAAATTCATCCATGTTAGAGTGAGTGCACATCGTAATAAATAAATTCACTAGGTGCAGTTTACAATGGGTACAACGGGACCCTCAAGCAACCCAATAATCATTTCCTCTATCCCTCATTTTATATTGGAATAGACATACTTGGTATTTAGCAAACACCTCTACCCCTACCCCAGGTTGGTGGCTTGGACTTTGGACGTAAGAGTCAGTGGGAAAGACCAAGTGGATGCCTCTGTCCAGATTTCACGGTAGAGATTTAGGTTGCTGCATATCCTAAGAAGGATGTGGTCAGGATCACCCAATTAGATAAACAATCTAGACTAGCAAAAAGTGTTTCACCAAAGGTGAAGAGAATCTAGAATGGGTAGAAGAAGAGTAGAACAATAAGTACCAGTTGTAGTCTCAAGACCAGCTGCAGCATTGGGGCTGTTTTTGATTACATATTTAAATAATAATACTTTGGGGTACCTATCTGGCTCAGTCGGTAGAGCATGATCTCAGGATTGTGCGTTTGAGCCCCATGTTGAAAAAAAATGACAATACTTTGGATATATTTCATTAATTTTAAACTTCTTTAAGGTGGCTACTTGAAAATTTAAGATAACATGTGACTCATATTTGTGGCTTGCATTATGTTTCTGTTTGACAGGTTTGCTTAGGCAACAAAAATTGCATCTAAAATATCTTACCAATAGGAAGCCATCAGTCGCTAAATACATATAATTTAGCCAATAGAGTAAGAGTTAGTTAGGTAGCCATGGTGTTCAGGGGGAAAAGCATAATCTAATGCAAAACTGAAAAAGAAAAATATCCTTCCAGCTGACTCCTTCCTCCCTCTTTATAGGCATGGCATAAATACCACCCATGAAACTAGGATAGAATACTGTAGAGATCTGATTATTTCATAATTTTAAAACATCATGGAAGTCTTCCCAAAATGCTTTGTCTGAACTCAAAATCTATATCCATATCACTTCAACAAATATCTCTGCAGCAGTTTGACCTGTCTAGATTATAGAGGATCCTACAGATCTGCATGTATGGAGGAAATGCATCTTAGAAATGAAAACTCTAAATAAGATATAGTCATTGAATTTTAGAAACAAAGTTTAAAATAAGGCAGTAACCACAATATTCATCATCCACCATAAAATTACATACTGTAATCTCCACTTCTGGATATGGATAGCTAAATAGCAATATATAAACAAACAACATCAAAGTGCCTTTTTGGCTAACTGCCACCCTGCCACTTCTGAACTATAGCCAATTATAATGACATCACTCTAGCTTTGTATCCTTTACTGACCTTCCTACTTATGTTGCCAAAATGTATTAAATTTCTCCTCTACAATCTGTCTTTTTCCCTTTGCCTTTGTTTCTTTAAATAATGACTTGACATCACTTGACCTCAACCTACAATTTTGGCTGATAATATCACTGAGCAATTCACTTACATAAATGGCCTTGCATAATCATCTGTTGTGGCACAGAAAAATCTGTGCAAGAAAAGATTGAATTTGTATGACATAAACTGAAGAAAACTCTTTTAAATATTCTAAAAAATCATACTTCCATTAAGCAGTTAAAATGAGATCTTCTATCAAGCTGTAAAAATCCAGTTTCCATAGCACTATAGTTATAAAAATACATATTTAGTAAACCCACCTGCACCTGTTTATTTTAGCATTCTTTAATAAAAGTCATTCTGACCACTAAACTGAAAATAAAAGTGGTATCGCATTAGCTGAGGTCTTCAAATATGACTGAAGTCTTGAATGTATTTGAAAATCCACAAATACTAAGAAAGAAAACTAAAACAATTGTTTATCTCTTTGAAATAAAATTAGCCTCTCTGGAATGTTAAGACAAAGATATTTTCTGAAAAAACAATATGGTCTAGTTAATAAAGTATATTTACTAGTGGGAGGATTATGTTAAAAAGTGTGTGCTAGTCTATGTTGACTCCTTATCTATTAATTTACACATACTAACTAGGTAAAGGACCATTATTATTGTTCCAAGAGGAGGGGTGTTTTTTATTTTAAAGAAAAACAATTCTTCGATTACTTCAGATGAAAAAATAGCCCTGGCCTCACAAGAGTGTCATGAGGAATAAGTCCATCCATGTGCAACTTTAACAGTTATCTGAAGCACAGTCAAGAGCTCAATCAACTATAGCTTTTATTAAATAGTAGCACTTAAGTGTACTTTAGAGTTCACAAGTTCTTTTCACATATAACATACAGAATCTCACGAAGTCTTGTGACGTAGGTAAGACAAGTACCTATTATTAGTCTGGTTTACAGTCGAAGCAACAAAGGCCCAGGGTCACACTATGAGAAAGGAAAAAGCCAGAACTTGAATCCAAGTCTCTGAATCTGAATTCCAAATCTTTTCCACTATATATATAGATGGAAGGTATTCTTTGGATTCTCTCCCTAATAATATCTGTGAATAATCACAGTAAAACTGTTGGGATTCACTACTCTCAGTGACCACAAATTATAGTATAAAAATAAACGTAATGAATGATTGATTTCTTTTTTTCAGTGATTTGATCATGTGATTGTGGGTAAGTCATAAGCACCAGTCTTGCTGAGCACTGTAACATAGGTTGACAAGTTCTACCTGCCCTCAGAGTCCATCATCTAAAAGAAGAAATAGAATACATAACACACATACATACATGGAGAGGTACTGCAGAGAAGTGTCAGACAAAAGAACATACAGAGTAGAGAAGAGAAATGCTGAGAAACACTGTGGTCTCTAATAGTTTACCATAACCTGGCAGATGCCTAGGGTTCCTTCCTAGGAAAGGAAGGAACAAATGCATGTCAGATGAGTGGGTCTGGTTTTCATCTTATGTGAAACTGAACTGTGGATCTCTAAACAACGCAAAGCTTTACATTATTATAATACACTCTCCCACACCATGTGAGGAGTGTAAATTAGTAAAAATCTTTTTGGGGAACTTGCAAAATGGGAAAAAACACATACACATTGACCCAGCAGTCTTGCTCCTATTAGCACTGATCAAAGCTGCCATCATGTCTTGCCCCAACTATTCCAGTAACCTTCTTACTGAGTCCCCTACTTCCACTCTGGCACTGCTACAACCCATTCTTCGTGAAGCAACCAGAGCAATCATCCTAAAACATACATCAGATTGCCCCACTACCCTCCTTAAAATCCCCCAGTGGCTTTTCATCCTACTTGGGAAAAAAGCTAAATTCCTTCCACAGCTTACAAAGCACTAGGCATTTGCCTATATTTCTGATTTCAATCATACCACTTTCTTGCATACCACACTTCGACCACTCTGGTTTTCTTCCTGTTCCAAAGACGCAAGTTGTTGGCCAAAGTTGTTACATATGCCTCAAATACTCTTTCTCTGCTTATCCATTTAAATTTCAACTTAAATGTCACCTTCAAACTGACATACCTAACAACCCAGGCTAAAGTGTCTGCCTAACCAATCTCCAGCACATCACTGTTATTTTAATTCTCTGCACAGCACGATGCTTTCTTACTTACTTATTCAATTATTTTTTCATACATCTATTTTTCAATATATGCATGCATGTTGGTACATATTTAGTATTTATTTATTTATTTATTTTCCCCTCCCTCTACTTACTCCAGAGAATTTAAGTTTATAAGAAAAGAGAGCTTGCCTGTTCTATTCACCAGTGTTATCTCCAGCTCCAATAACAATGCCTGGCATGTAATAGGCACTTAGTCAATGAATATTTAATTCTAGTAATACAACCTATGAGCATTTTTCCATGCACTACGTTTCCAAATACGGACATAGAGTAAATTCCCAGTTTAATTAACTCATTCATTAAGTTTCTACTAGTTCTGCTGTTTGAGGTACTAGGAATAAAATGGGTATGGGATGAATATCAGATGATCTAAAAGAAAATTTGAGTTCATGTCCAAGAACATAAAAGGTAAAAAAAAAAAAAAAAAGATAAGAAAAAGACATTTAATAAGAAAAAAAAAATGTAGGGGTGCCTACCCGGCTCAGTTGGTAGAGCATGCGACATTTGATCTTGGAGTCATGAGTTCAAACCCCACATTAAAAAAAAAAAAAAAAAAAGAGGGACACCTGGGTGGCTCAGTGGGTCAAGCATCTGTCTTCAGCTCAGGTCCTGATCCCAGGGTCCTGGAATAGAGCCCCATATTGGGCTCCTTGCTCAGTAGGAGGAGTCCCCTCCCCCACCCCCCTGTGTCCCTTTCCCTGAGCACTCTCTCTCTCTCTCTGTCAATGAAATAAATAAAATCTTAAAAAAAAAGAAAGCAAATTTACAGCACTCACCATAGCACATACCCTCCCCAGTGTCTATCACCCAGTCACCCCATCCCTCCCACCCCACTCCCCACTCCAGCAACCCTCAGTTTGTTTCCTGCAATTAAGAATTCCTCATATCAGTGAGATCATATGATACATGTCTTTCTCTGTTTGACTTATTTCACTCAACATAATACCCTCCAGTTCCATCCACGTCATTGCAAATGGCAAGATCTCATTCCTTTTGATGGCTGCATAATATTCCATCATATATATATATACCACATCTTCTTTATCCATTCATCTGTCGATGGACATCTTGGCTCTTTCCACAGTTTGGCTATTGTGGACATTGCTGCTATAAACATCGGGGTGCACGTACCCTTTCGGATCCCTACTTTTGTATCTTTGGGGTAAATACCCAGTAGTGCAATTGCTGGATCATATGGTATGTGCTATGGTGAGCGCTGTAAATTGTGTGAGACTGTTGAATTACAGATCTGTACCTCTGAAACAAATAATGCAATATATGTTAAGAAAAAAAAAAGAAGAAGAAGAAGAAGGTAGCGGGAGGGGAAGAATGAAGGGGGGGAAATCGGAGGGGGAGACGAACTATGAGAGACGATGGACTCTGAAAAACAAACTGAGGGTTCTAGAGGGGAGGGGGGTGGGAGGATGGGTTAGCCTGGTGGTGGGTATTGAGGAGGGCACATTCTGCATGGAGCACTGGGTGTTATGCACAAACAATGAATCATGGAACACTTCATCTAAAACTAATGATGTAATGTATGGGGATTAACATAAGAATAAAAAAATAAATAAATAAAAATAAAAAAAATTAAAATAAAATAAAATCAGGATCGAATTACACCTTCACCAAAAAGCAAGAAATAAACTCTCATGGCTCTGAAAAAAAAAAAAAAGAAAGAAAATTTAAATATTATATAGTTTTTGTCATTGCTATTTTAAGATCAGAGACACTTAAGCCCATTTAAATGTAGATGGGAAGGGTCAAGTAGAGACGGCAGGGTAAGCCAATTCCTTATAATAAATCCCCTTTTATGTATATATTGTTTCTCTGGAGAACTCTGACTAATACAAAAGGCTAGAAGGAATATGATTAGAAACCAAGAGGTGGAGGTCTGAACCTCAGCTAGGAAGGGACAATTCATCCTCTTAGAGGAGACCATGAAGAGAGAATGAATACAGACGTGTCAGTGTATGGGTAAGTACATAAATTCAATGATAAAAAGGTGAGGAAATTCATCTACTGGTTTCTATATATTGTATGAAAAAATGTAACAAAGTTGCATCCAGAAGTTTAAGGAGAGTAGAAAAGTTTTGAAATCATTTCTGTCCTGCGTGAAAGAGAGTTGGCCAGTAAAATATAGCAGGCTTGCTGGGCAGTCTTAGAGTCCAAGTAAGGAACTGATGAGTTTATGTGGGGAGCAATCTGCTGAAGCCATGCTATTCTTTTTTTTTTTTTTTTTTTAAAGATTTTATTTATTTTTTTGACAGAGACATAGCGAGAGCAGGAACACAAGCAGGGGGAGTGGGAGAGGGAGGAGCAGGCTTCCCGCAGAGCAGGGAGCCCGATGTGGGACTCGATCCCAGGACCCTGGGATCATGACCTGAGCCGAAGGCAGACGCTTAACGACTGAGCCACCCAGGCGCCCCCCATGCTATTCTTTAGTAGCGCTCATTTATGCGTTCACATGCTTAGAGAAAGCCAGTATTGGGGCTGATGCAGAGTTGGTGCATTGTCAGAAAGATGGGATGACAAAAGGAAGAACAAGGTAATTCTGCTCTCTTTAGAGAAGTATTAAAATTGGTATAGGTAGGTTATTTGTGAAAAGTGATATAACATTCTATTCTTCTCTCACCAAACTTGATTCTACTCTCCATCTCCATTTAGCCCAGAGGCAGAAAAAATATTTTAAACAATTATTAATACATGGAATCTAAGCTGGAGAGGAAGAAAAGTGAAGACTAGAGACAGATAATGATTAGGAAAGTGACACAAGACAGCTGGGCTTAAGTAATTCCCACCTATGGATGATTATGAGTCACAGATGTTCAGCCAGCCTAGTCTAGAATTGACTCCAAAACTGGATAACGCTGGACCCGAAGGTGTTGGAACGCACTCTGACTTTAGATGATCAATCCTGGGGAAGGGCTGACAGTAAGCTACTGCCAGATGCAAAAGCTGACCAGAATATTAAGAAGCCCATGTCTTGGCAGTTTGAATACCCACAGCCTTTCCATCCATTTTTTTTTTCCATCCCAGTTTTGTCATATGATTTTTATTTAGATGGAGAGTAAAGATACTTGATCACTGTACTAGTTTTATTGGCTGTTTTAAAGCTAATGCCATTTCCAATTCCTGTTTAGAAGAAGTGACATTATTTCTGACTGCATAAAAGCAAGGTGCTATTTAGTAGTCTAAATCCCTCTCCTATATTTAAAATTATTCTCTGTCTCTAGCTTTAGTTTACAACTGTCTACCCTTTGCATTTTAAGTGGATTGGAGCCATAAAAGCTTACTCAGCTGGGTTGTTTCTTAATCCTATCAATTCAAGTCAGAATCATCCTTTTCCACCCACATACACTTAGCTTTCAAGTCTAAAATCCAAAGAAACATTTAAATTATTAAAGTCAATCTTGTGAGACAGGATTTGTCACACTGTAGGCAAGTAATTTAAAGAAATTCCAATGTAAATTTGAACTTACATTGACCAGCCAAGGCTCATTCCCATATCAAACCCATAAACTAATATTTGTTTTTTGATGCTTTGTTTTCAGGACCAAGTTTGGGTGTTATTATCATGTTTTATTTTTTTTTATTAATTCTATAATACAGAGTTCATAATAATAAAATAGTTAATTAATTAAATACCTTGGTGAGTATCTACTAGGCTTAAGACACTATCCTATTGTGCCCCAAGCTTAAAAAACAAGAAGTCAGGGCACCTGGGTGGCTCAGTTGGTTAAGCGACTGCCTTTGGCTCAGGTCATGATCCTGGAGTCCCTGGATCGAGTCCCGCATCGGGCTCCCTGCTTGGCGGGGAGCCTGCTTCTGCCTCTGACCCTCCCCCCTCTCATGTGCTCTCTCTCTCTCATTCTCTCTGTCTCAAATAAATAAATAAAATCTTAAAAAAAAAAAAAAAAAAAAACCAAGAAGTCAAAACTCTTACTGTGTAGTGCGAAAATTCTTAATTGGGAAACCCCCCCTAAAATGGAGTCAGGACGTTTCAGCAGGAGGAGCTCTCACAACTTACCACTTGTAGTCATTCGCAGACCCAACAGGAAGAGACAGACTGGACCTTATGCAGACTTGACCTTGCATGGATACTACTCTTCTACTCCGGGCAAGGGAAGGGACACTTTCTTCCTCTTCCCCCCACGCCCAAACAGCTCAGCCAATGAAAAGCCACCATACTTTGGACTCCCAGTTTACTCCAAAGCACTTTTAGATCATAACAGCCTTCCCAACTTACCCCTTTTCTCTTTAAAAAAAAGTGTACCTCTCCTTTGTTCCTGGACCTGCCTACAGTTTTGCTGTAGTTTATTTGTCTCAGATTGCAATTTTCTTATTCCTGAATAAACCCACCTCTTGCTAGTAAAATCACTGGCAGTTTTACTTTTTTTTTTTTTTTAAGATTTTATTTATTTATTCATGAGAGACAGAGAGAGAGAGAGAGAAGCAGAAGGAGAAGCAGGCTCCCAAGGAGCAGGGAGCCCGATGCAGGACTTGATCCCAGGACCCTGGGATCATGACCTGAGCCGAAGGCAGACGCTTAACCGTCTGAGCCACCCAGGCGCCCGCGGTTTTACTTTTTAACAATAGGTTCTAAATCTCCTGATGTGGGTAAATTAAGTGTACAAGTAGACCTTAAAATAACATCTGAACTCAAGCGGGGAAGGAATATGAAGCTGTAAACTAAAGCAATGATAGGCAGTGTAGAGGAGAAAAAATATATTTCATTCTACTCATCATTGTTTTTGGCTGAGGCTTTTTGTAATAAAGAATAACAAGGAAAAAAAAAACAAATGGAAGTTTAATAACATGGATGCCTCCTGTATACAAGGGAGAGAGCATCAAAATGTTCTAGGGTGCCTGGGGGACTCATTCGGTTGCTTCAGACTCTTGATTTTGGCTCAAGTCATGATCTCAGGGTTGTGAGATCAAGCCCTGTGTCGGGCTCCATGCTGAGCTTAAGATTCTCACTCTCGGGCGCCTGGGTGGCTCAGTCGTTAAGCGTCTGCCTTTGGCTCAGGTCATGATCCCAGGGTCCTGGGATTGAGCCCCGCATCGGGCTCCCTGCTCCTCAGGAAGCCTGCTTCTCCCTCTCCCACTTCCCCTGCTTGTGTTCCCTCTCTTGCTGTGTCTCTCTCTGTCAAGTAAATAAATAAAATCTTTAAAAAAAAAAAAAAAAAGATTCTCACTCTCCCTCTCCCTCTGCCCCTCCCCCCACTCCACTAGCATATGTACCCTCTCTCTCGCTCTAAAAAACCCAAAAAACAAAAAACAAAAACCAACCTCAAAATGGCCCAAGCCACCACCTTAAATACCATCTTCAGCTAAAGACAAAAAAGATGTTGGGGATTGAGGGGATAGAAGCCCCCTCAATGTGAAGTTACCAGGAGAAGCACAGTAACAAAGGTAACAAGGGTTAGGTTGTGCTGCAGATTTAAGCCAGTGCCTTCTCTATTGATGAAGAGTTTCTTGTGATTTAGTCATCCTTCTCTTCCTGGTACTGAGAGGGAGCTACCCTTACAAATGGAGATTTCTCTTAAAAATGTTAATTTCCCTTACAAACGGATAAATTCTAATCTGTAGAACTTCTCCTGTGTCTGCTTCTTCTCAAAAATGATCAATTCAAAATAATTCTTACATCAAAGAGCCATATTTCAGAGTGGCACATTCTGCTACAGTTCAGACAAATTAAAAAATGAGAAGGAAGAAGAAGATGTCTGACTAGACAGAGATGAAGGACTCCAATGAAACTTCATATTTTTCTGGCTGAGTCAATGGGAGAAAAGTATTATAATTGGCAGAAATTGGAAATTTAGTAACAATGAGTTGTTTTGTAGAGAAAGGTGATAAATCTGGTCTGAGAAATTTTTAGTTTACAGAAACTGTAGAACATGCAAATAATGATGTCTAGCAGGCAGCTGGAAATGTGTAGCTAGAGTTTTGTAGCAAAGTCAGGGAGCAGGGCGGTAGGACTGGGAGTGATTTACATGAAGCAATAAAAAGCTGCTACGATCTTGAATGGTGAGAATTGGATAAAAACAAATTGTGTATGGGGGATGGCGTGAGGAAAGAAATTTGGTACTGTAAGAAGAAAAAGACGCAGCAAGGGCAGACAGCAAAACAGTAAACAACATTAGTATTCAGAGATAGCCAGAGAGCCAGGATAATATCAAAAAAATCAGAAGAGAAAAAGTTCTCATTATGAAGAGTGTGATCAACTCTGTCAAATGCCACAGAGATTTTGGAAATAAATCATTTCCAAAATCACTCAGTATTGTTAATCTTGGGAATACAGAGCATGTTACTCCTAATAAGAACTACCAGCATTAATTAATTTTCAAACTAATAATTATATTTTAATTCTCTCTTCAAATTTGAGAAGGAACATACCCCTAAGAATGATGTTTCTGAACTTGTCTGAGTTGAGTTTCTCCTTGTACTAAGGAAGGATTTGCAGGTATTTCCAGAGGTGATGCCTCCTTTTGCCATCAGAATTACACACCCTCTCCTAGCCATCATTTCCAGATGTCAGTGGTCTCAGAGCAGGAAGGCTCCTTCTCTGCCCTGTTCTTCAGCTTTAGCCACTTAATGCCCCGGAACAGTTGGAGAAATGGGTGAGAGCCAGAGATGTGGGTCATAGCTGCTAATGTTCTGAGGAGCATTTTCACTGAACATTCCAACCGACCAGAAAAGAAAATAAGAATCAAAGGGAATATAAGTTTTGAAAGATCATGACATTTGAGGAGATATAGGGAGAAGCACCCCTTCAATGACATCATGTAGGCAACCTCTAATTTAACACCCTGAAACTGACATTATAAGCGGACAGGTTTGATTGAGATTATTCTGTGATTTTTTTAAAGCCATACCAGGCTACTATTACTTCAGTCCCCAAATCACCTCTCTCAAGAGGCATCAAAGATCCGGAAGGTGGGGGAGTAGTTTCTCCAAGTCTTTTCCCTTTGCATTTCAAAGAGCTTTTCATTTGAGACACACAAGGAAATTTCTGTGGCCACTGTTTTCTACTGGTTTACTTTCATTGATGGTGGCAGTCAAAAAGAAACCTTGCCATTGGGGTGCCTGGGTGGCTCAGTCAGTTAAGCGTTTGCCTTTGGCTCAGGTCATGATCCCAGGGTCCTGGGATCAAGCCCTGGATGGAGCCCTGGATCAGGCTCCCTGCTCAGCAGAGCGTTTGCTTCTCCCTCCCTCTCTGCCCCTCGCCCTGGCTCATGCTTTCTCTCTCCCTCTCTCGCAAATAAATAAAACCTTAAACACAAACAAACAAACAAACAAAAACACATTACCATCATGGACATAGCCAGCTAACTTACATTTGCTTTTATATATGCATTATATTTTCTTCTTTGGAAGTGCTCAACCATCGTTTCTGTTCTCAGATGCTGGGGGGTTTTTTTTCTAAAATATAAAGACAGATGTTATTTAAATTGAGAAAATTCAAAGGTATATTTAAAAATATTAGTTAAATAACGAGGACCTGGGAAAGAAGCCAAGGCAGTCACGGACAAAGGAAAGCAGGACTCAAAAAATGTACATTCAATAATGGAGAGAAGGGAAGTATTTCAGTACTTTTTTAACAACTAGTGTGGTCAAATGGCTTCCTACTACCTGAATTTCCACCCTGAGCAAACTTTTCCTTTAAAAATTATTTCTCTTGGAGGCGCCTGGGTAGCTCAGTCGTTGGACTTCTGCCTTTGGCTCAGGTCGTGGTCCCAGGGTCCTGGGATCAAGCCCCGTGTCTGGCTCCCTGCTCAGCGGGAAGCCTGCTTCTCCCTCTCCCACTCCCCCTGCTTGTGTTCCCTCTCTCGCTGTGTCTCTCTCTGTCAAATAAATAAATAAACTCTTAAAAAAAATGATTTCTCTTGTATAGAATTGTTGAATTGCTATATTGTACACCTGAAACTAATACAACATTGTATGTTAAGTATACTGGAATTAAAAGTATAAATAAATAAATAAATAAATAAATAAATAAATAAATAAATAAATAAATAAAAAATAAAAATTATTTCTCCTAAATCCCAATTCTTTTTTGTTAAAACACAAGAAAAGCTCTTCATATGCTCTTCTCTAGTTGTCAGGCTAAGCCGACTAAAGATGGAGTATCCACAGTCCATGGCTCAGCTCTGGCCAGTTAGAGACAGGAGACTGGAGCAAGCTGCATGGTGTTAATTTCCATTGCTGATTACTTTGCCTTCCCAAATGCTTTTCCCTCCCTCACTGTTCACCCTGTGAATGCATCCACACAGAAAAAGCCAGAGAATTTGTCCTCAGAATCTCTCGAGTTTAATAACTCAGAAATTTCTTATAAACATAAGTTGAAGGTATAGAGATACACAGATACAGTATAGAGTTGGTATGGAAATGAAGAATAATTTATTTTTAGTTATGGTAAGCATGAACATACATCCTGGATACTATCATTTCAAATAGCTTGTGCTATTTTTTTATATGTTCACCACTTTTTTATTTAGTCACTACAGTGCATATGACAAACCTTACATAAAGCATAAAAGTACTTAATGCTCTTGTTTAAGCCAAATATAAGAAATAAAAACATAAGGAGTAGAGAAATCTGGTATCTAATGGGTTAAGATACTTCCTTTGTGCTTTGTAAATTAATCAGGGAAGATTAATTGAAATAAAGGGCTTGGAGACCATCTTTCAGCTTTTAGCAACTTTGTCCCTCAAGTAGGTCACACAAAGAGAATATATATTGTTCGTGAGGTAAGTCAGTTTAGACAAAGCCAGTATATGTGTGGTCACTCCTCAGAACTTTGGGGACTGAGTTGCTGAGACAGCGCTGTCACTTGAAAATAGTTTTAATGCTTTACCACCCAAATTGTTTCTCTTCATCTGCTGTCTGCAAGCTCAACCTAGTGGTTTTTAAACCCAAATACAATTAATTACTTTTTATTAATAATATCCAGACCTAAATTTCATTTTTTTCAAGGGAAGCACCCCACCCTTGATTTATAAAATCACAAAACATCAAGCTGGAACTCATTCTTCTATTCCTACAGTAAATATCTTTGCATACCTGCTTGAGGCTCAGCCTCTTATCCCACACCTTCCTTTCACCGATGAGAAAACTCAAACCCAGAGATTTAAAATGTCTCAACCAAGTTCACAAATCAGGACAAATTTGTTTTAAAAGACAGAAGTAGGCTGAGTCTGTGAACACTAATTCAGTTTAAATCCGGTTATTAATAGAGTTGGTTTCCTTCTGCTGAGCCTTTCAGGAAATATTAATGTAGAAAAGAATTGGCTAGAGTAGTCACGCAGCGTGTATTTTGATGCAATAAAGAACCTCATAAAGCAAGCAGATCATCCCAAGAATCACTGCATTTAGAAAGATGTTTTAGATCCTTAAAACTCCAAATGTGGTCCTTGGATTGGCCCTGGGGGCTTGTTAGAAATGCAGGATCTCAGGCCCCATCCCAGCGTACTGAAACACTTCTGCATTTTAACAATATCCCCAGATAATGTGTATATGCGTTAAAGTTTGAAAAGGACTATTTTAGATGATCTTGGAAATAGCTTCTAATCTTAAAAATGTAGGAGTTAAAATGTGTGTGTTTAAATGACATCAAGAGTATCTTATTATTCAAAGTAATTCTGTTGTGAATATTTTCATAAAGTGAAGAATTTCTTCTAAAATAAATTATCTCCAATTTACCTTAGGCGTCAATGGGAAATTCTCATACATGGATTTCAGATTATATAAAATAAGGTCAATCTAGAAATCATAGAAGTAGAAGCATGAAGAAATAAAATGCTCTCAAAAGAAAATATTAGATAAGCAATACATAAGTTGCTCTTCTTTGAAAATGCACTTGTTCTACGGTTTATTAGTTCAAAACTGATTTATATAGAATTTATTGTAATTCAGTCTGAAGTTGGGTGAAATTACTTCTGTACTATTTATAGACAAAGAAGTCTCATAAGTTAATTCCAAAAAAAATAATTTTCTTCTTAAAGAAAAACATTATTTTTCAAATTTATAAGTCTCTATTTTCATGTAAGTAACTGCTATATAAGCCAGGGCAAGTATTGTTTGTACACTTGACTAATTACAAATGATTCTTAGCTAGTAATTAAAGTAACTTTAAAAAGGCAACATTTGGTTTATTTGGTTTGCCTGGCTGTGCACATAAAAATAATAAAACTTTTAAAGCCTGTAAACTATCCATGAATTTAAACAAATCCAAATTAGGCAGCATTGCTGAATTTTAATTGATTACTCACTTAATATCTGAATCTTTTCTTCTCCTAAGATCCTTTGAAAGTGCTTAAGGACAATGTTACCATTTCTATTTTATGAGCTTCTAAATACCTAAACTAAAAAGACAGTATGATATTTCTTTCAAAACTAAATTAATCTGCCTGTAAGACCAGTGTCTTAACCCATAATTTCAACGTTTTATGTTGTAAAGCAAAGATCTTCGTAGTTTTAAACATACAATTTTATTACTTTTAAGTACATGTTGCCCTGTAGGTGTTTTTCAACAATAACCCCATTTTTAGTGGCTGTTTGCTATCTACAATGATGGGCTTTGGTGAATATTTTGAGGAATTTGCATAAAACAGAACTGTTGCTCATAAAGTAAATAATAAAAATAATTTTATAGAATTATTCATACAATAATAAATAATGACTGCACTAGTTTTTATAATATGATACAGATCATTTGTGAGCGTAAGAAAAGTGCTGGGTTACATGCCTACAACTTCCATTTATCTATATCCAATAACTTCCTTTCAAAAGAGATTAATTTACAAAATGCTTGTATTTTTATGGTTACTACTGTTGGATCACCGTGAAGCCTGCATTTTGCCGATTTCTATTGGCCTGTGTCATTTTATCATTTTAAAAATCTATAACCACCCTAGCAACTATAATTTCACCTGACTTTTTATACTGCCTCTGAACCTTAAGGTTTTCAAACAGTGTGACACATAACTTCAGTGGAGCATACAGCTCATGCTTTTATTGCATTTAAGCCTTTGGAATTTTTATATTTATTTCATGTATTTAAACTTTCACTAAATAGAGAGTCCTAAGGTCATTCATAACAAACATTCGGGCCATTTTCTTCCGTCTACCAGATAGCTAATAAAGAGTATAGAATATCATTTATTTAGTGGCCTTATGTAAAATCAACTTTCTAAGTTCCTGAAAGTTATGACCAGACTTACACACCAAAAAGAGTTAAAGAATGAATTACTCACTTCTATAAATATATTGTTTATAATAATCTAAATGAAAATAGAGCAAAATATTTTCTGACCTTCTCTGGAGTATAAGCGGTGTTAAGGAGTGAGTTAAGAAGGAAGAAAGTTAAAAGTAAACAGCACTTATACATGGTTTAATAGTTGTCTCTTAGGACACTATTTTATGACGATCCTACGGAAAAGAAATTTTCTCCTGACTGCCTGTCCTGGGTAAATATTACCTCAGATAAATGCCGTATTTTGACTAAATAAGTCTATATAAACATAAGACTGTTTTATGTTGGTTTCCTTAGTTTCCTTAGTTTTTCTGCATTAATTCAAAATTCAAGCCACGATTCCCCTTAAAACACTCTATAAAATAGTATTCATGACTTCATACAGTGAGGATGATATTTTCCTTTATAAATGCCACATAAAATCTGTGGTAAATTTTAAATAGAAAAATTGTGAAAATCCCAACATAACCACAGATTGCCCTCCATCACCTGTCCAATAAATTCTAACTTTAGGTTTTTACTATCTGACAGAAATCCTTTACAGTCTTGGGGAAAAAGAGCAGCCTTTTGTTTCTTGTGCATTTGTCTGGGTGACTTTCTCTTTTCCAGTTGAGAATGAATTGAGGATAAACATTATAATTCGTATCTGCATAGAGAAAAATTGAGGAGTAAAAAATACTCCTCAGAGTATTTAGAGAAATAAAACTCAGAAAACTTAAAAGAGAATTTTTCTCAGAGTAGAGAAATAAAACTCAGAAAACTTAAAAGAGAATTTTACCATTGAGGAAGAAAAGAAACAAATGAGAAAATGTTTTTTAAATATACATGTAGTTACCAAAAATATACTAAAGCCTAAAACAATTAATCTTCTACTAAAAAAAAAAAGTCTATTTTAAATTGACTTTGAATGTTATAGTCATGAATGAGAGTTTATTAAACCTACTGGGTTAAAACTTGACTTATATATGTTTTTCTGTTAGAATATAAGTTTAACTTTTTTCAGTCAATTACTAATATTAGCAGTTGCTACCAGATGTAGGAATTTATTTAAATGAGCTATAAAAATCTTACATTTAATTTCATATTAAAGTCTAAAAACAGCAGATATTCATGCTTGGGACTTTTTAATAAGAGGAAAACCCTGTTGTCATATATTACATAATTGACAACATATCAGTGGGAAATTTTCTGCCTAGAAAACAATACAAGGAACAGATAGCTAATATTGTGTTGTCTATTCTAAGTAAATACAGGTTAACTGACTTACATATTAAAATACATTCATCTGAGAGGGACCAGTCTCTCTGTTGCATATAAAATGAAATTTTGGTTTCTTCTTTATTAACTAAAGTGAATTATCATGTTGGCACCCCATGATATCATTTCTCCTCATGTAGTAGGCTTCTAGACCTTTCCATTCCATGTACTCTGTGCTCTCTCTCCCATTTTCTTATTTTTGCAATTATTTTGGGGAAAGATTTTTAGAGGCAGAAATATTTTATGCACATGCAGTATTTCCTATTCAAGTTTGAGAAATTAGTCTGGGGTTTTCGAGTTCCAAAGATGAGAGCTGGAAAAATTAATACAAATTAAATCAATGTCCTGTCCAGTAGACTATTAGAAGCTCCTTCTTACTGCTGTGTCCTAGATCAAACATATACTCCAGTCTGTGAGGACAGAAAATACAGGAAAGCAAAATATTGTGTTCAATAGTGAAAGAGAAGATTTGTCATCTGTCAGGTAGTTCCCCATTGATCAAGTAAAATAAAAAAACCCATCTTCTCTTCTTTAACTGGAGGATAGTCACAACAAAGGATTTTTGAGCTGAGGTTAAAATAGAGATACACTGTGGGGGTGGGAGGATGGGTTACCCAGGTGATGGGTATTAAAGAGGGCACGTTCTGCATGGAGCACTGGGTGTTATACGCAAATAATGAATCACGGAACACTACATCAAAAACTAATGATGTAATGTATGGTGATTAACATAACATAATAATAAAAAAAAAATAGAGATACACTGATGAGCATCTTCAAGGCTTCTCAGGGACATTAAATGGCCCCCTACCAAAAACCAGACAGAAGAAACACACTGATATGCTTTGTGCACTTTTGGAATATTTGGGCATCTTAGGGAGGAACTAGCAATTTTTCCCTTTGAGATCACAATAAAAGCTATATATTCAACTATCTCAAACCCACTTCAGGAAAGAAAAAAAAAAGCCTACAAAATGTATAGCCAATTAAAGCTGTCATTTCCCTTCTTTGATATATGTCACATGACCCAATGTTAAAAATTAATTATAAAAGCAATATTTACAGCAAAAAATGAATATGGATTATATTTGGACTCATGATTTTGGTGTTTTCAGAGCTCACTATCTCTCAGACTCACCCTTTAATTTACTGTTGAGTTATGGAGTTTATCTGGCTTTTCAAATGCAATTTATTCTTTCTTTATTTGCACATTAATTATTAAAAAACAAAAGAAAACCAACAGACATGAAGAAATATTCTGAGATACAATGCTTTCTCTGCCCCAATGATTAAAATGTTAATAAAGTGGACAAGAAACATTTTCAAGAATATGAGACAATAAACATGAGGAAAGAAGGTTAAAAAAATAGAATGATGTGACCTGTCAATGTCAAATACTGAGCACTCATTACCAAAACTAAAGATTATTCACTGCAGGTGTAGTATAGCACCTACCTCAGATAAACGTCAATTACCCCCTCACCCTGAGTCAGCCTAAGGACAGATTGGAAACTGCTTTGAGGATACTTCTCTTAGAAAATGGTTTCCCTGAATCAGCTAATAGTGACCATGATCTAGTTAGTAGTTAGGAAGCATGTTCTCAAAAATTATCCACAATATTTGCTTGTTAAAAAAGTGAGGGTTTACTGACAAAATGGATCATATGCGGTAAGCCAGCAACCATAAAGATGATGCTGCAGGATGCCTAATACCAAAAATTGTAATCGATTTATCATTTAGTAGCTTCATTAAATAATTTTCTATACAGATCATCAAATGTTCCATTTCTTTTCAAATGTAGGTAAACTTGAACTCAGAGAATTGGAATGAAAAATCTGGGGAAGGGAAATTAAATTATAAGCCATTCTTTACTGATTCCATGAATCACCCTTGCCAAAGTTAAGCCCATCCTCCTACCACAGGACATAAGAAAATTATTTGTAATTTGCAGGTATTAGAGATTTTATACAGCATATATTCTCCTTGGGTGTTTGCATTTTAAAAGGACAAAAAAATTAATGCAAAGTAATAAACTGTTAATAAGAAAATCCTCTTCTGTATTCTTTTAGAACACAATAAGAGAAAATTATTTGCTTCTCTTGAGAAACTGGTATAATTTCTCTGTGGATAATGAAAATGATTTGCTTTGAGTACCAAGATATAGAGTCAAATTTACAGACCACCTTTATTAATTTTTTCAGATGCTAGGCCTATGTATTTCCCATTCCTGATCTTCTATTACAATTTTTATTTTCTCTGGTCCTACGCTTTTATAAACTGCCTTGCTCTCCAGGGAATAGCTACGTGCAGTATCGCTGTGTCTTTCAAGATTGGTCCCCACCATCACTGTCACCCAAGCCCACAGCCCGCATACCATGTGAAAGCTTCCTCGTTTCAGCTCTCCACTTTCCATACTTAAGCTTCCAGATATGCAATATTGTTCTTCTCCAACTTAAAGAAAAATTAATTCAGAATTAATGAATTAATTTGACTCTCATAAAATTGTGAAGGAAGATCTGTCTTTGCCTCTATCTTCCTTAGAGTCTTCCTGGTGTTGGGCTTCCAGGACCCCCGCCATAAAGACCTTGAGCCTCTACTCAATCTCTGCCCTCCCTCAGCTCCACTGCCTTCATTTCACCCAACTTCTCCATTCCTGCTCCAAAACTTGTTTGGAATTGTTCATGTCAACAATAGCTTTGTAGCAAAGCCTGAACTGGCTTTATGTAGTTAGTGTTGGTCTCTCAGTATGACCTTGGCATTGAACAAAGCCCAATTTCTCCTTGAATGCAGATGGCTAGTGTTTCCTAATTTACATGGGGTTTGTACCCTTATTTCATTAATTCAAGCAAAAAATATATATATATATGTATGTGTATATATATATATATAATTTACTTTAATACATGCACATATTTCTCAAAAAGCATTATGTATAGAATTCACATCAATTGTGCTTATTTCTCGGAAAGCATGTTGAGGGAACATTCTAGTCTCATTTCTTGTCAAATAGGAAATATGGTGGTTTTAAGAAAATGTTTTTTCATATTAAATGTAAGGCATTAATTGGTCTAAATATTCCTGGCAGAGTTTCTGCCCCTCTAATTAAATTCCAAACGAGCCTCACTTCTCAGAAAACACAGGTATTAATGCCCCAAATCTAAACCAAAGCAGATGAAATGCTGCATCTTAAGGAGCCAAGCACCACTGACACGCCTTCCTACATTTTGAGTCAATCCACCCTCAGGCTGCACCGTGCCTTCCGTTCAGCCAGCAGTTACTACTATTCCACATGCTGAAGATTTTCATTTTGCCCTTTGTATCATTTTAACAAGTAATTAGTGTGTTCAGATACCTTTTCTGCACCATCCTAATTTTCTCTCATTAGCTTTTGGCTCTGTGGTATTCAAAGGTCATTCCTCTTTGTTTTTAGGAAGTATTTTTAAACAACTTGAAGTTAACATCAGCCTAAAGAGTTCTATTTGTTTTATATTTGTTACATTGAAGAATAATTTCTCTAAGTTTCTATGTTGGGAAACATACTACTCCTCTCTATCTCTAGATATATTCAAAATGGGCTCAATAAATCTTATTCCCTTATTTAAAGTTTTAGGAAATAGTAATTAATCACCATGATTTAGCAGTTAATAATTATGGAGACAATTATTTCAATAAATCAACACAAAAGATCTCACAGATGAAAGGGTTTTCTGGGTTAACATTGTAAAAACTTTATAGTCCTGAATTGTTTCCTGATTATTCTACTATTAATTATTTAAACAATGTATCTCGGCTTAAGTACAGATGTCATTTTACATTTATCCAACTCATTAACTTAATAACCAGATGAGAAAGCAGTAGAATGACAAAACAATGTCATTTTCTCTAATACTCACATGAAATTTTTTAGAAACTCTTCTATATATCTAAAAATTTACTTACTTGAGTCTGCATTTTACCATTATTTTGAAAATTCATCAAAACAAAAGAAGACTTACTATAGCCAAAAAGACTTTTTTTTTTTTTTCAAACAGATTTTTTAAATACTATGAAATTTGGTCTGGGTATAGAAGGCAACATTTTATAATAACATGAACTGTGGAGTTAGAACCATAGTTTTTATCTACGAAGAGATATTATTTTGGTGCAAAGCTTTCAGTTCGGTCCAAAAAAAGTTGTTATTTTTAAAACAACCTATAACTAAGCAGTTAGTTATCAATTGATTCCCAGCTGATTAACTGAATATAAAGTACTCTTTGCCTACACAAATAAACCACGCCAAATATTTAAGATTAATTGCTATAGCATGTGAAATTTTCTTTAAGTTTAGAGCTGACATTCTAAAATTATTATTAAAATGGCCATTGATCACAATGATCAGTCAATATAACCTAAATTATAAAACTAAATGACGGAAGTCGATAAGCTGCTGAAGTTAACAATAACACTGGTTTGGAGTTGAGAAAGTACAAATTGCCTTTTTAACTGAAACCGCTGTAGGATAAAGAAAACAAAACAGCTCCAAAGCACATTCCAAACAGAAGTATACAACCAAAAGAAGTTCTTTGCATATATAAAAGTGCTTCCAGATTAAGGTGTAGAACCTTCCATGTAGAACCCATACATAATTGGTTTATGGGAAAAATTGGCATATTCTCCTGACCAAACTCCAGAGACTACCATTAAATTAACAGCTATATGGAAGGCCTTAACAAGATAGCTAAATTTCTGATTAGCAATTTTAAGACTTGGAAAAAATTAAGCTCAGTACTGCAAATAAAAGGAATCATTTTTTTCTTTCTACCCCAAAAAAGTTTTTGCTATGCTTCCGAATCTGTGCCACTTCCTGTCTAAAATATTTATTTGGAACTGCTCTTTTGTGTTAATTTTTTTTTTTTTTCAAATTTCTCTAGATGATCTCAGAAACCAATAGGGATTTAAATCATCATGAATAATAATAGAGGCAGATGGATATGCTATTAAAGCAAAAATAACTTACATTTATAACACTAGTTATAAATAATAATAGGATATTAAAGAGTTTTATTAGAAGAAAAATTGCCCGAAAAACTCCCTTCTGTCAGGTTAACCTTCTAGAATTTCTCAGACAAATCAAATTATTCTACAAAATTAAAGCCAATATCCAAGTCTGTTTATAAAAATCACCAACTCAAAATGCAACTATTTGTCCTTCTCATTTACAATTTAAAAACGGTTTCTTGGTCTCTTTGTGTTTTCGCTGAATTCGTGCACAGCACATTGTTGTTCCAAGCTCGAAAACCTCCTGTGTGGCAGAGGGCTTGGCAGCCTGGGGAAAGGCAGTGAACACTGCTAAATTCAGTGTAGTGCATTTGCTCACACAAGGAGAGCATGAATAATATTTGGAGATCTAGCACACCTTAGTGGAAACAATTATAACTACAACTGCTTTGAAGATATTTAAATTTTAAATTCCATTGTTTTAGTGAAATTCCATTTTACCCAAATAGAGGGGCTGTGTTTAGACGTTTTTTCTTAAGCTGATGTGTTTCTTCCCCAAACTCACCACAGATAAAAAATAATAATAATAATTTTGGTAATAAACTTCTAAAATTAGAAATCATAATTTCTTTTCAGAATATCTGTACAACCCCCTTGAAGCTATCAAATTAGGGGCAACGCCATCATGGTTTAATGTAAAGTGTCAGATTCTTCTTGTTAAATGATTGCTGTGGTTTTGACCTGCAAGATCTTGTCAAGTCAGCTCTTGGGATACTTCAAAGACTTGGTTTCAAATAGGTTGTACATGTTCTACTATTAATGGCTGACTCCCCTTTACTTCATACTACTAAAATGTCATCAAGAAAGAGAGTAGAAAAGACATCATAACTATCCATCCTAGACTTTCAGTTTTATCTTATGTTCCCTCATCCTCCATCTTAGAGTTGAGATAGGTAAAGCATTCAAAAATAAGTAGAAAACATTCATTCTAAAACATGAAGAAAATTAGCCCCGTTCACGTATAGCTCCACTGACACATGTATTTCTAAAAATCAGGATGTAATATTTATGGAGTCGTAGGTAAAATACACTTGCTTATTATCCAGGCATCACAACTATCTGCTACATGACTGAAAACTAGAAAGGAAGCAAATATGCTTATCAATCGTTGAATATTTTAGAGCAAGGGACTTCCAAAATGGCAGAATAAGCAAATGTTCTCCCCGCAAAAAGACAGGGACACAACTAAAGAAAATTGTAAAAACAAACAAACCAACCAAAACAAAACAACTATTTTAGGACTCTGGAAATTAGCCAAAGGCATTCAACACATTGAGATGCATTTATTCAGGAAAAACCTCCAGAAAGAACAGTGGGCGTCTATATCACTTTTGTCTGGGCTGCCCCCTTCCTCAGTGTCCTCCAGCTTAGTTGTCATGGTAGACATACAAGGGCATGCAAGCTGTGAGAAACAGCTGCTTTGTTGTTGGAGGGGGCTCACTTGGTTTGGAGTAGAACATTGATCAATCCCACGCCTGTGGGAATTGTCCAAAATAGTAGCCATCTCTGTAGCAAACAAACAGGAAGGCCGATGACAAAGCTGTCCTGAGATTGTAGTCCTGGTCAGAGCAAGCAAAAAATGGCAAACTAGCTAAAATAATAATAACAACAAGAAGATTGAGGGATGAGACAACCATAGTCCCACAGTCTCATTCAAGTGAGATTGATAAATTCTGACAAGTCTCTGGAAATTTGGAAGCCTGTAAAAGCGCAGTCTCTACAAGTGAGACCAGAAAGGACCCGAGCTATCCACTCCTGGCTGAACGTGAGGCCTTGTGTATGCACCTAAGAGAATTGAGAGGGCCTGGAAGAAAGCAAAAGCTGGGAACAGACTTGTAAACTGCCTGAATTTTGATATGTTTCTGAACACACAGATCGATGTGAAGCAAGTTCGGGTCTTATTGGGTTAAGGTGTTTGAACACAATTTCTAAACAATCATTGGCTGACCACTAAGCTATGTTATCACAGGGCCACCTAGGGAGGAGGCCAGGATTAAGAATATGAACAAGAATTTTTCTTAATTGTGCATACTGTAGAAGAAAACAGATTCCAGGATAGCTGGGTGGCTCAGTCAGTTAAGCAGCTGCCTTCAGCTCAGGTCATGATCTCAGGGCCTGGGACGGAGCCGCACGTCGGGCTCCCTGCTCAGTGGGGAGTCTGCTTCTCCTTCTCCCTCTGCCTCTCCTTCCCCACCCCTACCCCTGCTCTCGCTCTCAAAAAAATAAATAAAATCTTTAAGATAAAAAAAAGAAAAAGAAAACAGATTCTATATATTTAGTCCAGGCAAGTTGCTAAACAGACACACAGACACAACACACACACACATCACTACCACCACCACCAACAACAACAATAGTCCACAGCGGAAAACCTCGGAATTCAGAGTTGCTACAATATATTATCTAAAATGATTAGTTATCAGTAACAACAAAAATATCAAGATATGATATTTACATGTTTAAGGAACTATAGGAAAACATGCTAACAATGAGTTATCTAAAATAGACTCTCAGGGCACCTGGGTGGCTCAGTGGGTTAAGTGTCCGACTGGATTTCAGATTCTCTCTCTCCCTCCCCCTCTCCCTCTGCCTCTCCTCACCCCCACATGTGCATGGGACCGTGCACTCTCTCCCTCAAAAAAAAAAAAGTCTCAAATTTAAAAACTGCAATTATAAAAACAAACCACATAGAAATTATGGAGTTAAAAAGTACAATAACTAGAGTGAGAAATTCATTAAAGTGATTCAACAGTAGATTTGAGATGACAGCAAAAATAATTAGAAAACTTGAAAATAGATCAATAGAATGATCTAATCCAAAGAACTGAGGGTAAAAAAGATAAAGAAAATGAACAGAGCTTCAGAGACCTGTGGGACATCATCAAGACTCTAAACATATGCATGATTAGAGTCCCAGAAGAAAAGGTGAGAAAGGGTCAGAAAAATATTTGAAGAAATGATAGCCAAAAAATTCATGATTTTAATGAAAAATATTAGTATACAGATAAAAGTTCAGTGAACTTCAAGTAAAATAAATAAAAAGTGATCCATAGTTAGGCACAACATAGTCAAAATGTTGAATGCCAAAAGACAAAAACGAAGTTTTGAAATCAGCAAGAAAAATTCAAATACTCATGTACAAATTTACAGCTAACATCTCATAAGAAACAGAAAAAGCCAAAAGACAGTGGGATGCTATATTTAAATTACTGAAAGAAAGAGAAAAAACAAACAAACAAACAAACAAAGATGGGCCTATATCCAGAAAATAATCCTTCAAAAATAAAGTTGAAATATATTCCCAGACTTAAAAAAAAAAAAAATTAAGCCAGTATGCAACTAGCAGACCTGACACAGAACAAATAAGAAAGTCCTTCAAGCTGAAATACAATATTATTCAGTAACACCTGAATCCACATAAAAAAAATTGAAGAGTACCAAAAAAGATAAATGTGTGGAAATTATAAGAGAATGTATATTTTCTTCATTTCTTCTCTCAAATGATCCAAAAAAGTAAGACTGCATAAAACAATCTTTATAGGGGCGCCTGGGTGGCTCAGTTGGTTAAGCGATTGCCTTCGGCTCAGATCATGATCCTGGAGTCCCTGGATCGAGTCCCGCATCGGGCTCCCTGCTCTGCAGGGAGTCTGCTCCTCCCTCTGACCCTCCCCCCTCTCATGTGCTCTCTGTCTCTCTCATTCTCTCTGTCTCAAATAAATAAATAAAATCTTTGAAAAAATAAATAAATAAAAATTAAAAAAAAAAAAAAACAATCTTTATAAAACTGCCTTTCTTAGAATTCTGGGAAGATTGCAGAGCAGGAAACACCAGGAATCTATCTTACCACCTACACAACACTAGCAGTGTTTGGGCAGAATCTCTCTCATGTAACTGTTTTGGAGCTCTGGAGAGTATTGGAGACTTCTAACTTCCAGGGAACGGGGTAAATCACAGTTAATTTCAGTCGATTTCAGCTCTTAACACAATAGCAGCTACCCATCTTCCACCCCTCAGCCCCATGGCAGTTTGGAGCAGCTTGCAAGCAGCTTGAGAGAACCAGGATGGACAATAAGGATTTTGTCCTGCAAATATCAGGCACTGGTGCTTTGATCACTGATTGCTGCTTCTAATCCTAAGAGTGCAGACCCAGAGGTGGGCAGCCATTGTTGCACCCGCTCCCTACTGTTGCAAGTCCCTCATCCTCCTGCTGAAGCAATTTCCAGAAGAAAATGACAGAAGTGGGTCCCTCTTTTCAATAATTACTTTAAATATAAATGGATTAAACTCTCCAATCAAAAGAAAGAAATTGGAAGAGCAAATTAAAAACACATGATCCAACTACATGCTGTCCAGAAGACACTCACTTTAGATTAAAAGATAAAAATAGACTAAAATCAAAAGGATGGGAAAAGACAGCCCATGCAAATAGTAACCAAAAGTGAGCAGGGGTGGCATACAAATATCAGACAAAATAGACTTTAAATCAAAAAAGTTTACAAAAAAGCAAAGGGAGCACATTACATATTAATAAAAGATTCAATATAGCAAGATATAACAATTATATACATTTACATATATAATAACAGACCATTAAAATATATGAAGCAAACATTGGCCGAAATTAAGAAATTGACAGTTTTTGGGCGCCTGGGTGGCTCAGTTGGTTAAGCGACTGCCTTCGGCTCAGGTCATGATCCTGGAGTCCCGGGATCGAGTCCTGCATCGGGCTCCCTGCTCAGCAGGGGGTCTGCTTCTCCCTCTGACCCTCCCCCCTCTCATGCTCTCTCTATCTCAGTCTCTCTCTCAAATAAATAAATAAAATCTTAAAAAAAAAAAAGAAATTGACAGTTTTACAATGACAGTTGGAGACTTTAGTACCCCACTCCTTGATGATGGTTAAAACGACCAGACAAAAGGTAAGTAAGGAATGGAGGACTTGAAGAACATAATAAACCAACCAGATCTGGAAGACATGAGCAGAACACTCTACCCAACAACAGAACACACATTCTTCTCAAGTACACATGGAGCATTCTTCAGGATAAGACATGTTGAGTCACAAATCAAGTCTCAAAAGATTTGAAGAGGGGAGCCAGGGTGGCTCAGTTGGTTGAACATCTGCCTTCAGCTCAGGTCATGACTCAGGGTCCTGGCATCTGCCCTCCTTGGGCTCCCTGCTCGGCAGGGAGCCTGCTTTTCCTTCTCCCCTTGCCTCCCTACCTCATGCTCTCTCTCTCTGTCTCAAATAAATAGATAAAATCTTAAAAAAAAAAAATTTTTTAAAGATAGTTATCACACAAAGTATCTTCTCTAACCCCAAGAGGTGAAGTTAGAATGCAGGATAAACCTTACATTTATGGTCAATTGATTTTTTACAAAGATACCATGGCAATTCCATGGGTTAAAGACATTCTTTCTAGGTATCTGGGTGGCTCAGCTGGTTAAGCGACTGCCTTCAGTCCAGGTCATGATCCTGGAGTCCTGGGATCGAGTCCCACATTGGGCTCCCAGCTCAGCGGGGAGCCTGCTTCTCCCTCTGACCCTCTCCCCTCTCATGCTGTTTCTCACTCTCTCTCTCTCTCTCTCAAATAAATAAATAAATAAATAATCTTAAAAAAAAAAACCAGTCTTTTCAAGAAATGATGCTGGGAAAATTGAATATCCATATGCAAAAAGATTAATTTAGATTCTTACCTCATACAACATTTTAAAAATGGAATACACACTTAAATGTAAGAGTGAAAGCTATAAAACTTCTAGAAAAAAGCATATGAGAATATCTTTATGATCTTGGATCAGGCAAAAGTTCTTAGATATAATTCCAAAAGCACAATCTACATAAGAGGAAAAAAGTAATAAACTGCACTACATCCAAGTTAAAAAATTTGCACTTCAAAGTCACCATTTTTAAAAACAATGAAAAGACAAGTCACAGACAAGGAGATAATATTTGCAAATCATATATCTGATACAGGAATATATACAGAACATACAAAGAACATAACTCAGTAAGAAGACCAAAAAAAATTTTTTTTGATGGGCAAAGGATTTGAACAAACACTAAACCGAAGAAGATATATGAATGACAAATAGGCAGATGAAAAGATGCTCAACATTATTTCCATTACGAAAGTACAAATTAAAACAAGATACTACTTCACACCCACTAGATGATTTATAACAAAAAAGACGGACAATAACAAATATTGGTAAGAATATAGAGATATTGGAAACCTCATTTATTGCTGGTGGGAATATAAAATGGTACAGCCACTTAGAAAAGATTTTGGCCATTTCTTTAAAAATTTAAATATAAACATATTATACAATCCAGCAATTTCACTTTTAGGAAATTACCCAAGAAAGAGGAAAAACGTCCAAAGACTTATATGTGAAAGTTCATAGCAGCATTATTTGTAGTAGCCAAAAACTAGAAACAGTCTAATGACCATTTACTTGACTAAATAAAACAGAATACTATTCAGCAATCAAAAGAATAAACTATTAAAATATGCTATAACAGGGGCGCCTGGGTGGCTTAGTCAGTTAAGCGGCTGCCTTTGGCTCAGGTCATGATCCCAAGGTCCTGGGATCGAGCCCCTGAGCAGGGAGCCTGCATCTCCATCTTCCTCTGCCCCTCCCCTACTTGTGCTTATGCTCTCTCTCTGTCAAATAAATAAAAATTAAAAAAAAAAAACCTTTAAAAAATATGCTATAACAAGAATAAGCCTTAAAAGTGTTATGCTAAATGAAAGAAGCCAGAGACAAAAAAATAAAGGATACTCTGTGGTTCAATTTATTTAAAATGCTCAGAAAAGGGGCGCCTGGGTGGCTCAGCCGGTTAAGTGCTGGACTCCTGATTGCAGCTCAGCTCATGATCTCAGGGTCGAGAGATGGAGCCTGCATCAGGCTCCACACTGGGTACAGTACCTACCTAAGATTCTCTCTCTCCCTCTGCAACTCCTCTCTCCCGCTCGCGCATGTGCATGCGTCCTCTCAATCTCAGAAAAATAAAATTTAAAAAAAAATGCCCAGAAAAAACAAATCAATAGAATAGAAGGAGAACAGTGGTTGCCTGGGGTTGACAGTGAAGGTAGAGCTTGGCTCCAAAAGAACACAAGGACTTTTTTGAGGTAGTGGAAATGGTGTAAACGATTGTGAATATTGTGGGAAATCTCTATAAACTTACTAAAAATCATTAAAGTTTACATTTACAATTGGTGAACTTTAGAGTAAGTAAGCTTCAATAAAGTTAAAAATACAGCACTGGAAAATCCATATGCTAAATATCATAAATTTCATTTAAAGGCATGTATTGCATGGAGCACTGGGTGTTATACACAAGCAATGAATCATGGAACACTACATCAAAAACTAATGATGTAATGTATGGTGATAACATAACAATAAAAATAATAAATAAATAAAGGACTCCATGGACTCTCATATAAAAATTGACTCATTTTTTTCCTCTAGAATTCTAACAAATCTTAATTCCCAGCCATTTCTTTTTTTTCTTTTTTTTTTTTAAGATTTTATTTATTTATTTGACAGAGAGAGAGATAGCGAGAGCAGGAACACAAGCAGGGGGAGTGGGAGAGGGAGAAGCAGGCTTCCTGCCGAGCAGGGAGCCTGATGTAGGACTCGATCCCAGGACCCTGGGATCATGACCTGAGCCGAAGGCAGACGCTTACCAACTGAGCCACCCAGGCGCCCAATTCCCAGCCATTTCTTGATTAAGAAGAAAACTGAACGATGATTACTATGATATATGGGAACCCAGAGAACAAAAATGACAATTGATAAAGGGAAGAGAAAATAAGGAAGCCTGTACATGATCTTTAAAAGTGCAATCCCAGGGCACCTGGGTGGCTCAGTCAGTTAAGTGTCTGCCTTCGGCTCAGGTCATGATCTTGGGGTCCTGGGATAGAGCCCCATATAGGGTTCCCTGCTCAATGGGGAGCCTGCTTCTCCCTCTCCCTCTGCCCCTCCCTGCCACTCATACTTTCTCTCTCTGTCAAATAAATTAATAAAACCTTTTTTTTTAAATAAATAAAAATTAAAACTTAAAGTGCGACCCTCTGTGGTTATTTAGTTCAGGTATAAAAAATACTATCTTCTTCAATTTATTCGTCCTTGGTGGCATCCTTGCTTTTCAGAACAGTACAATAATTGGATTTCATAATGCATAAATCCCCCCAAAATCTAACAATTTTAAAAATTCAAATAATTAATATGCATTTATATGACAACTTTCTCACTTTTTTTAAGATTTTATTCATTTATTTGACAGAGAGAGCCCAAGTAGGGGGAATGGCAGGGGGAAAGGGAGAAGCAGGGAGCCCCGATGCGGGGCTTGATCCCAGAACCCTGGGATTATGACCTGAGCCAAAGGCAGACGCTTAACTGACTAAGCCACCCAGGTGCCCCAACCTTTTCACTTCTAAATTACTTTTTAAAGTGGACAGACGGGGGCACCTGGGTGGCTCAGTCATTAAGTATCTGCCTTCTACTCAGGTCATTATCCCAGGGTCCTGGGATTGAGCCCCTCATCGGGCTCCCTGCTCAACATGAAGCCTGCTTCTCCCTCTCCCACTCCCCCTGCTTGTGTTCCTGGCTCTCACTGTGTCTCTCTATCAAATAAATAAATAAAATCTTAAAAAAAAAAAAACAACTGGACAGACAGGAAAAGAGATAAGCAGAGGCAAAGAATTGTGTCTTGGGTTTGGATCCAAAATTAAATATGTCACCACCACTGCCTTCAATATTTCATATTGAAACTTTTTGCTTTGTTCTCTCTCAGGAGGTATACATTCTCAAACAATTCCATTAATGGTGTTCAGAGGTAGGGGCGCCTAGGTGGCTCAGTGGGTTGAGCATCTGACTCTTGGTTTTAGCTCAGGTCATGATCTAGCAGTCTTGGGCTCGAGACCCACGTCGGTCTCTGTATTCAGTGTGGAGTCTGCTTCAGATTCTCTCTCCTGCTCTCTCTCTCTCTCAAATAAATAGATAAAATCTTTTTTAAAAAATGGTGTCCAGAGGCTTCTACAACTGTAATTCACTCTAATACAACTTTAAAAGAATGAGAGGTCTGTCATTCTGTTATAAAGTGAAAGAAAGAAGACCGTGAGAAGGAAGTCAGAAAGCAACTGTAAGACCACAGAGAGGCTCTCGGGCAGATTAATTGCATAAGAGTGTTTATGGAAGTTGTAGATACAACAATTAATTTCCTTACAATTATCCACAATGACAGATCCTCTAGAAAACCTTTACAGACTCCAGGACTGTGCATACTTCAGTTTAAAGATTACGGCATTTGAAAACTCTAAAGATTGGTATTTTATTTTACTAGATATATATTTAGTTCAAATTGATACTTTTCCATTCTTACTCTAGAGACAAATTGCTAAATGGTAGAAAATATTAAATTCATATTTAAAAATGCTTAACTGATGCAAAAAAAAATATTGGGGAACTTCTATGTAATACATTATAAAACCAGTGACTACTCAGCATTTGTTTAAATCTATGGCAGTTTCTCAACCTTGGCACTTGGAAGTTCTAGCCCAGAAAAACCTTTGTTGTGGGGCACTGGCTTGTGTACTGTAAGATGTGTGGAAGCATCCCGGACCTCTACCCACTAGATGCCATTAGCAACCTACTCACACTCTACCCCACCTCACCTCCCCCCAGTTGTGACAACCAAAAATATCTCCAAACATTGCCAAATGTTCCTGTCAGGCAAAATAACCTCCAGATGAGAACCACTGGACTAGACTATCTTGCATAATCTTTTTAGAGAGAAAGAGAATGCAAGCTGGGGGAAGGGCAGAGGGAGAAGGAGAGAGAGAATCTTAAGCAGGCTCCATGCCTAGCATGGAGCCCCCATGCAGGGCTTGATCTCTCTCTAACTCTATCTTCTCTGAAACCTATGTAACTACTTGAACTTTCTTTACCTCTGGATGAAAGTTCTCCTCATTTCTGTGATTTGAATGAAAGTCCCAACTTTCTTAAGACCATACTTCTATAAGCCTCTTAAACCAAGGTTGCTTATTCAGTATTGGGAGGTGAAGCCAACAAGCTCCTCACTTTTCCCTCCTGTTTTTACACCATTCCTTTTCCATCTCTTTTGACTACAACAGAACAAAAACACTACTGCCTTGAGGTTCATGCAATTTGGCCATTACATTGGTTACAGCCCACCATTTGGCTATAAAATCAATTCCCCATCCTCTTTATCATCACCTATGACCTCATTTTCTCCTACCCTGCATGAATCCTTGACCTTCTTTCCAGGCTGAGTTTTATCATCCTTCCTTCCCAATAAAGCCAAAATGATCCATGCAAAAATGGAGGTCTCTCCAGTCCTCTACCCAAAATTCATCAGCAACTCCTCATTAACCTTAAGATAATATTAAAATCTCTTCATGTGGTGTACAAATCCCTTTATAGTCTGGCTCATTCTAATTTCTTCTACCATGATCTCATAAACACACACATATACAAATGCAATGCTCAACTCCAGGTATGCTGACATTCTTTCAGTTCCCTAAATGCACCACATTCTTTCTTGCATCTAGACTATTGCATGCAGCATTCTTATCACTTGAATACTTCTCCCTTTCGTCATCTAGCCAATGTCTATTCATCCTTTAGGTCTCAGCTCTGAACTCATTCTCCCCCAGCTTCGCCCAATCATCCTGCCATCCCAAATCATATATCCACCAAAGTACTTTCATATCCCCTAGCACTTCTCCACAAATGAGTCAGGGCTCATTTACTTCTTTTTACCATTAAAATGTAAACAAAGAAACTTGGGACTCTGTTCATCACTAAATTCCCAGGGCTTATTGAGAATCTATCCCATAGTCAAAACTAAATATATATTTGTTGAGTGAATGAAAGGATGTTATTGTGCTATCATTTGAATAATTTATGGCAAGCTCAAATTTAATTTGGATTCATTTGGAGGTTATAAAATGTTTTAAATATATTTATTTTCCTATCTATTCTTCCATTCCCTTCAATGTATGGAAACTTCAGAGAGCACTTTATACTTGTGAAAACTCTCTAGGCCATTACCATGCTATCCAGGAGTTTCTGATTATGATAGCATAGTAGGCCTACCAAAACAAAACAAGAAACTTCTTTTTTTTTTTTTTAAAGATTTTTTTTTATTTATTTATCTGACAGAGACAGAGATAGCGAGAGCAGGAACACAAGCAGCGGGAGTGGGAGAGGGAGAAGCAGGCTTCCCCCCGAGGAGGGAGCCCGATGTGGGACTTGATCCCAGGACCCTGGGATCATGACCTGAGCCGAAGGCAGACGCTTAACGACTGAGCCACCCAGGCGCCCCAAAACAAGAAACTTCTTACTTCCACTTAGCTACCCCCACATTTTATCATGGGGTCAAAGCCAACTTGGGGAAAATGTTTATTCCAACCAAATCTTCAAAACCAGCTATGGAGAAGAAAAGGACAGAATCTAACGTTTCTGGACTTGATTTATGGACTGAGTCCCTGATCTACATTCCAATATGAAATACTTTAGATATACTCTTGTGCTACCTAAAACATGTTTGAGTTTTTCCCTTGTTAGCTCTCAATTCTTAAAATGAAATTAGATAGATCTTTGTAACCCATTGCAGTCCTCTGGTCCAATAACTAGTTGACTATTTCATTTGGGGCTAATCACTAAAACAAGATTAAATATGAAGCATCTCTAGTTATCCCACAGCTAGTTACAAGTTGGAAACTAGTCTATCTTTAAAATTTTAAAAGATATCCATGATACATATAACTTCAAAGATCATTTGTAGAAGTTCTTTTTTTTAATTGACGTATAATTAACATACAGAATTAAATTAGTTTCAGGTATACAACATAATGACTCCAACAATTCTATACATTATTCAGTGCTCATTAAGATAAATGTACTCTTGGAGCACTTGGGTGGTTCAGGAGGTTAAATGTCTGCCTTTGGCTCAGGTCATGATCCCAGGGTCCTGAGATCATGTCCCACATCAGGCTCCCTGCTCAGCGGGGAGTCTGCTATATGGGCTCTCCCTCTCCGTCTCCCTCTGTGTCTGCTCTCTCTCTAGCTCTCACTCTCTCTCAAAGAAAAAAAATAAAATCTTAAAAAAAAAAAAGATAAATGTACTCTTGATCCACTTTATTCCCCACCCACCCACCACCCCTCTGACAACTACCTGTTTGTTCTCTATATTTAAGAATCTGGGTTTTTTTGTTGTTTTGATCTTTCTTTGTTCATCAAATTCCACGTATGAGTGAAATCATAAGGTATTTGTCTTTCTTTGATTTATTTCACATAGCATTATACTCTCTAGGTCCATCCATGTTGTTGCAAATGACAAGATCTCATTCATTTCTATGGCTGAGTAATATTCCATTATATATATATATATATATATATATATATATATATATATATATATATACCACTTCTTCTTTATCCATTCATCAGTCGATAGACACTTGGGTTGCTTCCATACCTTGACGATTGTAAATAATGCTTCAATAAACATAGGGGTGTATATATATCTTTTCAAATTAATGTTTTCTATTTTCTTTGGATATATACCCAGTAGTGGAATTACTGGATCATATGGTAATTCTATTTAATTTTTTGAGGAACCTCCATATTGTTTTCCACAGTGGCTGAACCAGTTTGCATTCCCACCAACAGTGCACAAGGGTTCCTTTTTCTCCACATCCTTGCCAACACTTGTTATTTCTTGTGTTTTTTATTTTTGCCATTCTGACAGGGGTAAGGTGATATCTCATTAGGGTTTTGATTTGCATTTCCCTGATGATGAGTGATGTTGAGCATCTTTTCATGTGTCTGTTGGCCATCTGAATGTCTTCTTTGGAAAAATGTCTATTCAGGTCCTCTCCCTATTTGTCAATCAGATTATTGGCTTTTTGGTGCTGAACTATACAAGTTCTTTATATATATTAGGTATTAACCTCTTATCAGATATATCATTTGCAAATATCTTTCCCCATTCATTATGTTGTCTTTTTGTTTTGTTGATGGTTTTCTTTGCTGTGCAAAAGCTTTTTATTTTGGTATAGTCTCAATAGTTTAATTTTGCTTTTGTTTCCCTTGATTGAAGAAACATATGTAGAAAAATGTTTCTATGGACAATATCAAAGAATTTACTGCCTGTTTTCTTGTAAGAGTTTTATGGTTTTACGTCTCACATTTAGGTCTTTAATCCATTTTAAATTTATTTTCATGTATGGTGTAAGAAAGTGGTCCAGTTTCATTCTTTTACATGTAGCTGTCCAGTTTTCCCAGCACCATTTGTTGAAGAGACTGTCACTACACCACTGTATATTCTTGCTTCCTTTGCCATAGATTATTTGACCATATAATTTTGACTTTATTTCTAGGCTCTTTTTTCTGTTCACATTGATCTCTGTGTCATCTTTGTGCCAGTATCATACTGTTTTGATTACTACAGCTTTGTAGTATATCTTGAAATCTGGGACTATGATACTACAAGTTCTTTTAAAGGCTATATTGTTTACTATGGATGGATACCATATAGTCAAATTATTCCTGGTAGTTTGCCTATTGTATGATAGGCTCCTTCAAATTAAAATAACAAGTGGATCATTGATCAAAATTGTCTTTAGAACAATGTCTTGCAGGAAGTTCTATAAAAGAGGAAAATGAAAATTCTTCTGAGTATTTCTTTTTAAAAATTATGTTAATATAATTAGTTATAGCAGCTCTATGTGGTATAGAGCTATCTATCTATCCCATTATAATATTTTATTCTTTCCTTTTACTGAATGATGGACACATTCATCCTCTTGTTCTCTTTTTCCTCCAATGGAAAAAGTAACTGTTTTTACTGCTAGAAACAGGAAAAGCAGCAAAGTCCCCCATATCTGCAATTTGTTGAAAGAAGAATTCTATCCTGCTCCATGAGGTTCTGTTCTCATACAATAACTACAGGAGTGTTGGTATTTACATCTTCCTCATTAAGTTAGCTTCAAATTGTAAATAGAGGATATCCCAAACTGTCTATTTATACAATGAAAGACACTTCAAATAGCTAATCCTGGTTTTTTTTTTTCCTATTTGCATGCTATGCTTTCCTCTGAATTTAGGGAAAGAAAAAAATGGTTAATATATACCCATAAAATATTTATATCAAAATTAAGGAAAAAATTAACTATTACAATCTTTGTTTTTGAAACTGTTGATGTGGTCAAAGTTAGTATTCATAACTAACTAACTGTCTTCTTCTACTACCCATTCCATAGCCCCTTTGCCTTCAGTAAGCTCCTCAACTGGTAGTGGTTCTTTGCCTGGAAAGGTGACCCAAATCCTAAGGGATCTGGATCATTTTAGGTTGTAGTTTCCCACTGACTTAAATCAGAGGATAAGAGAGTGATAAGTGGCACCTCTAGGGATCTCCTGCATTCCAGAGACACTCATCCTTACCCCATTAGATAGAAGCAACCTAATTACCTCTTTTTAGTCAGGATCAATCACCCCAGCCAGCAGAGTGATGCTTTTCTTTGTTTATTGATTTACTGGCCTGAAGAGTAGTCAAGTGGCAAGCTCAACTTCCAATTTAGTGGAACCATTCCTGTATTCACTGGCAAAGGTGTTCTTCCCTTGGTAACTAAAACTTGTAGACCAGTAGAGCTTCAAATCATGGGAAAGAGAAACAAAAAATATTGCTAGTCCATCTCTACAGTTAACAGTGTGAGATTCTACTCCCATTTCTACCCTTTGATTCCCAGAACTCTGAATACTGGCTGTGGGAGAAATAACACCCTATATTGGTCTAATTTAGAACATATACTGCCTCCTAGAGAAAATTATCATAGACCTGCAAGGTATTGCCACCTAGCTGGTACCATAACAGAGCTTGAAAAAGCCATTCCACTATTCTGTCAAGCCATCTGCTTCAGGATAAGGGGAATTTGGTAAGAATAGTAAACTACATGAGCATGAGTCCATCACTGAACTTCATTTGCTGTAAATTTAAAATGGTTAATATATACACATAGCATATTCATATCAAAATTGAGAAAAAATAACTTAATTATTACAATCTTAATTGTAATGTCCAGGAGCAATATCGTATGGAATGCCATGACTATTAACAAGATATTCAGTAAGTTCATAGATGGTAGTTTTGGCAAAAGTATTGCAGGAAAAAGTTACATTGATGTCCACCGTAAAGGTCTATTCCAATGAGAACAACCCTACCTCTTCCATGATACAAATGGTTCTATGTAATCCAACCTGCAGCCAGGTAACTGTTATTGGCAAGTTGGATACTCAATGGTTTCTGAAGCCAGATGGGCCTTCATGAGTGGAAATCAGTGTTGCTGAACCCATGAATAATCTCTACTCATGTCACCATAGTAACTTTGTCCATGAGCTCATTGAATAAGAACAGGGTGTTTGGTTTAAGAGGCTGACTTATATCCAGAGAGCAGGTCATCTTGTCCACCCATTATTATAGTTTTTCTCTGCAAAAATTGCTCTTTGCTGATCATTCACATGGGACATAGATATAAACATTTTTGCCCATTCTAAGAGATCTATTGATATACTTTTTTCCCCTAATCTTTGTGTTACTGATTTTCCAATCGTGTGCCTTCCAAGCCTCTAACCCCATCAAGCCAAGTTATTAGCTTTCCATGAAATATGGACTTGTACCTCCAATAATCTCTCTAGACACAATGAACAAGGTCCACAGAACTGCTTGAAGATCTGCCAACTGGGAATATTTTCCAACTCCACTGACATTCAAGGCCACCCCAAAGTGGGTTATAGTCTGTAGCCTTCCACATTTGGGTGGTGTCAGCATAACATGAAAAACTGTTTTCATCAGTTAACTGGTCATGGGAAAATTCCCATTAGATCATCAACACAGACTGAGAAGAAGGAAGCAATGTAGGAGGAATTTGGGCCATGGCCATCTGAGCCATTTGCATATGCAGTTTACCTTTGTCTTTACTACCTGCTTAAGCCTAATCTCAATATACACAATGTCGCTGACAGTGATTATCACAAACTTAATCAGGTGGTGATTTCAGTTGCTGCTACTGTTCCAAATATGGTTTCTTGCTGGAACAAATCAACCCATATCCTGACACCCAGTATGCAAATGGCAAATGATTATTTCTCTACACCTATTATTAAAGACCATCAGAACCAGTTTGCTTTTGGCTGACAGAGTAGCAATGCACCTTCCCTGTCTTTTTTGAGGGCTATTTCAGCTCTCCAGCCTATGTCATAATCTAGTCTGCAGGGACTTGATCACCTCTCCATTCCATGGAGAATCACACTGAATCATTACATTAATGATAGTATGCTGATTGGATAAGGTGATGAGGAAATGACAGACACCTTACTAGGATACCTGCCGGAGGGTGGGAGAAATATCCCACAAAATTCAGTGAGCTGAACAGTGAAATTTCTAGAGGTCCAGTGTGTGAGGTACCTCCAGATAGCATCTCTTGCCTAAGGTCAAGTTTCTGCATTTTTCCCCTTCTACCATGAAGAAAGAGGTACAATGCCTAATAAGCCTCTTTAGGACTTCAGAAGTGACATATACTGTTTTCAGGTGGGTTATTCTTATCCATTTATCAAGTGACTTGAAAAACTCCCAGTATTAAAAGATGTCAAGAATAAAAGAAAGCCCTATCACAAGTCCAGACTTCTCTGTAAGCTGTTGTGCCACTTGGGCACATCTAGGACATGTGATGGTACTGTGTCAGCAGTGGATAAGGCTGCTATATGGGGACTTTGGCAAATCCTATAGGTAAACCACAGCGCAGTGACCTTTAGGATTTTTGGAGCAAAGCTATGCTATCCTCTCTACATAACTGTTTCATTTAAAATTGGGGATCACTATATTGTACCCCTGAAACTAATACAACACTGTATGTTGACTATACTGGAATTAAAATTTAAAAACTTAAAGAAATAAGGGGCACTTGGCTGGCTCAGTTGGTGGAGCATGCAACTTTTGTTCTCAGGGTCGTGAGTTTGAGCCCTGCATTGGGCATAGAGCCTATTTAAAAAAATAAAGATAAAATAATAATAATAAAATAAAATTGGGGAGATTTTAATAAAGACCCAGATATCTTGCCCATCTTGTAAAATGTGGCAATGGTGGGCATGCATTTTCCCTAGCTACAATCAGATAGGCAGCATACGCATTTTTTTTTCCAATTTTTTTCCTTGTACCCATTATGCTTTATTTATTCATCCTTAACTTATTTACAGGATGAGTAATATTCACAGTAATTTTGGAATAGGTGTTTAGATCTCCACATATATAGAGAAGGATCCAAGTTTATCCAGATCCTGAGTGGCAGGGAGGCCTCATGTGACATCTGGGTTATAACACAAAGGAGACATTTATTGGGAGGATAAAGAGTTGTGCTGTGGACTCCAAGAGAGGTGGGTCAGTGGGTTCTGTAAGAACCTTGAAACAAGAGAAGTCAGGCAGCAAAGCAGACCCTACCCTACCACAGTATGACCTCATCTTTACTTACATCTACAACAGCCTTATTTCCAAATAAACTCACAGTATGAGGTACCGAGGGTTAGGTTCAACATAGCTTTTAGCGGGACACAATTCTACCCATAACAAATGGGTGAAACCCTAACAAAAACAAATCTGCTTCGGCATGGCTTCCCCAAAAAGCAGAGCCTAGGACAAGATTTGTGAGCAGGTTGGATGAAGTACATCAGAAGGGATGGCTTTTTTTCAGGAAGCGATCCCGGTGATCAGGACTAAAGAGACGAGAAGAGTGAGACAGGGAAGGAGGAAAAGCCAATCTAAGTATACATTACCGAGGTTGCCACTGTGGACACAAGCAGCTTGATTCTGCTTGAACTTCCAGAAAAGGGTACAGAACGCTTCCCAGAATCATGTGCCAGAAGGATGGAAAGCAAGAGCATTTATGCATCACCTCTGATTCCTCCTAATTTGAGGGGATGTTAACTCCCAGAGATGTTGACTTCCTCACACTTAACAAGCCAATGTATGTAGACAAAGTGAGCTCTCAGGGGCATTACTAGCATCAGAGGAGTTCCAGGGCAAAAAAGAAAGATCCGTAACTGTCAACCTGAAGTGAGTGAAAGCCTGCCCGGAACTCTCCGCTCCAGTGACAGTTAAATCAGAGCTATGGCTGAGAGGACATGATAATGTCCACCAGATTCTCCCTCCAGGGGACATGGAATTGAGATGAGATGGAATTGGGATTCAGGATCTATCATCAGTTGGTTGGTGACAAACCAACAGGCAGGAATTGTAGGCACCTATAAGAGCCAAATTAGGAGCATGATTTTGTCCTGAAGAAACATAACAGACAGACAGTAACATGAATATGAATAAAGCAGAATAAAGCAGACATACAGAAGTTGCAAAGAGCAGAGAGCATGCTTCCCCAGACAAATGGAGCTAGACAAGGGGTCTGCTTTACAGCCTGACTTCTCTCCAGTTTCAAGGTTCTACTGATCTTCCTCCCTTGGGGTCCACAAGACAACTCTATATCCCCCCAATAAATGCCTCTTTTTGATTTATAGCCCAGATGTCATAGGAAGTTTCCCTGACACTCAAGATCTGGATAAACTTGGATCCATCTCTATACATATGGAGAGCCAAACACCTATTCCAAAATCGCTGTGAATACTCAGATTACTATGAATATTATCCATCCTGTGAATACATTAAGGATGAATTAAATAAAGCATTACGAGTATAAGGAAAAACTAGAGTATGCATATGCTGCCTATCTGATTGTAGCTAAGGAAATGCATGCCCATTATTGCCAAATTTTACAAGATGGGTAAGATACCTGGATCTCTATTAAAATCTCCCCAATTTTAAGTGATGTCATATAATTAAAATATTTTGAAGTACTCTGCAGACTAATCACAGTTTTGTGCCAATCCAGCCTTGGGGCTGTAGTTTCAACATCTGTCACATTCCTGAAGACACCTCTGCCTCCGGCCTCCTGTGCTGTCTTCAGAATGCTCTGACCTGACCATCTTGTCCTTCATGTGCAAGTCACCCCTTTCACTGATTTCCACAGCACAAACAATCTCAAGAAGAATTACTCACAAAAGAACAAATATTGCATTATTCCACTTATTTGAGGTACCTGAGTAATCAAATTCATACTGGCAGAAAGTAAAATGGTGGTTGCCAAGGACTGGGGGGGAAAAGGGAATGAGGATTTAGTGTTTAATGAGGACAGACTTTCAGTTTGGAATGATGAAAACATTCGGGGAGATGAACGATGGTGATGGTTGCTCAACAACATGAATGTACTTAATGCCACTTAACTATATGCTTTAAAATGGCTAAAATGGTAAATTTTATGTTATGTATATTTTACTGCAATTTTTAAAAATAAAATTCTAAAAATTGTGAGTTTAGTGGTCTTCATTAAAGATTTGGGGAGGCTTGAAGGAGGATTCACATTATGCAAAAGCGGTCTTCTCCCCTCCACCCTCTCCTCCCATTGCCCTGGGCATACCAAGTTCCACCTCCTCTAGCACAAAGATCATTATTTTTCTAAATATACTTCTATGCAAAAATTATCCTGGCGACTGCTATTTGAAAAATAAAAATGTCTCATTAAACATACATTAGATTTCATCTAAAACTAATGATGTAATGTATGGGGATTAACATAAGAATAAAAAAAACCATACATTAGACTGATGGAATCTCTGATTTTGGGGGGACAAAAATTATCTCTGACTAAAGCACAAGTGCTTACATACATACTTTCCAGAAAGAGTGAGATGATCTTTCTGAAGACAGTCTTTAATCTACGCATGTGTGATATTATCCTAAGAAAGCTGTAGCATAATGAATAGGACCTATCACCCATTAGTATTTCCATACCTCTGAACTATGTTACAGCAGAGATAGAAAAGATGAGGTGTTGGAGAAATGTTAAAATTGAACCTTAATCCTCCGGCTTCTAAATTAGCAGTATATTAGAAAGCAATGCCTGCATATCTGAAAACAGCAGAAAGGAGAGCTGCCGTCTCTCTAATTTAATACCAAACTCCTGGGAGGAGTTTGCTGTCAGAGTTTTATCATATATTATGGGGACAAGTATTGGCAGGCTTCCATGAGATACATATAAGCTTTTATCTCATCCCTAGATCAAGTCATGTGACTGAGAGCTGGATCCTTACATAGGCTTTTACCATCCTTTTAGTAATACACTTCGTGATTGAGTGGAGTCCCATAAATCTAGTCCAGAGTTATGACCCTACTGGGGTTTATCCTTTTGATCTTCAGCCATCTACCACACGTGTGCATTAACATTTCATAAAAGCTCTACTTACGGGGCTCCTAAAAACCTTTCTCATACAGAGACTAGAGTCTTCAAAGCTTTTTCTGTTTCTCAGGAACTGAAAATAGTTGTTATACCTTAATGATAATGCAAAAACAGAAAATGACTAACTTCCATTCTGCACTAAAATTCCACAATATGTTATTCAGGCAACAACAATATAGAGTTATTGGTAGGTGGCTCTGACTTGCTATTCTTAATTCTTACCCAGTCCTATAGAATCAAAAAATATCAGTAATTGAGGTTTGGTCAAAAGTCAGCTAATCCAAGGGTTACAAATTGTTCCTCTCTGGGGTGAATCTGGTTTACAGAGATGTGTTATTTAGCAATGCAATCTCTTTAAACCTTTCTAATTATTTGCCACATTTTAAAAGGTAGAGACTGCACATCCATATTAAAGATCTGGCCACACTAGCCTGGCTGTTCCCACGTAGCCATGACGGGCTGGAGCCCAGATGCCACTGACGTCTGTGGACAGGGCTTGTGTCCTCCACTTTGCCATAGGTCTCACCTAGCTGGGTTGGCTGTCACCACATGCTCTACTCAGCTAAGTATGCTGCTTGGATTTTGTAGGCATGTGAAATTTTAACTGGTGTCATTTTAGAAATTATAAAATATGAGAATAAACGGTGCTGAAATGACTCACTCAACAGTGAACAGACAAAAAATGACAAAGGTACCTGATGCCAAATCCTGTGTCTATACAAATTTCTTGTGAACCCTAGAACTTATTCTTCGGGAAATGCTACAGTGTTCTAAGGGGGCCAGTTTGAGGAAATCTACACTACACTATTTCTTCTTTTTTTTTTTTTCCACTATTTCTTCTTTTAAAGTTTAAAAAAACAGCAATTTCTCATCTCTATTCCTAACACAAGCTTTAATTTAAGCGATAAATGATCAAAAAATAATTAGTTCTGACTATTAAAAATAAAGACTAATTCTTATTCAATATTATATTGCAGCAGTCTTATAGGCTTTATTTATGGTTTCTATGGTTTCTAATTCTAATTTCTAAGTGACAATCTTGGTTAGAATTTTTTAGTCTGACAAACTTAACACTAAAAAAGAAAACATTAATGAACAGATGAAATGCATTTTTTTCTGTATCTTGAACCACCTCAAATAATGACTATATTTTTATCATGTGGAATGTGTGTCTATTTGTTCCCTTAAGTTAGAAACAAGCTTACCACTCAGATGAAAGAGAGCGAGAGGAAGGAAGGAAGGAAGGAAGGAAGGAAGGAAGGAAGGAAGGAAGGAAGGAAGGAAGGAAGGAAGGAAGGAAGGAAGGAAGGAAGGAGGAAGGAAGGATGAAAGGAGGAGGGAGGGAGGGAGGAGAAGGCAGGAAGGAGAGAGGGAGGGAGGGAAGGGAGGGAGGGAAGGATTGCACTATACCAAAATCCTCCATTTTCCCCTGTAGATCTATTCCCCCACTCCTCTCTCTGTCCCAGGGAGCTGATCTATATCAAGATTCCCATGCCTTCTCTCTTCTAGTTGGCTTCTACCAATGGAAATCCTTGATAGGAGAGTTTATGGAGGCAAGAGAATAAAACCTAGTATATTTATTCCTCGAAATGTCTCCTTGCAAGGTCACCCTCAGCTGGCCGTATCCTCCATCAGAAAGTCAAAACCCCAATTGTTGTGATACTCCATACAACTTTTTCCTTCCAAGTTCTAAAACCCATTCTCTCCCCTTGTTGCTTTAGACCTGGGGGGGGGGGGGGTGATGACATGTTGGTTGCTACTAAGCTCCAGGTCAGTGAACCATTCCTTATGATTTCCCTTCCTGCATCTTTGTAAATAAACCCTCCTTGAATTTCCTATTGAACGTACTGTTCTTATTGAGACCCAGACTGATCACAAGGGGCACATTTCACTTGCATAATATTTTTAAAATTAAAATAAAGTGAAATACTAGATGGATGTAAATAGTATGCACAATTACTAGAAGCCAAAAGGAACTTCAGCTCTAAGCAATTTATCAAGTTTTCTAAATAGTTTCCTCTCCCAGATGAATTATAGTAAGATCTATTAATATAATTCTTTCACCTCCACCAAATATTTTTGCTATTTCATCATCTCTTTAAAGATGTTTCCCCTTTATTAATTTAATACACACACTGTTCCATCTTTTCCAATCTATAAGCCCCATTTCCCAGAAACAATTATTCTACCCTTATATCATTTTTGCTTTTTCCTCCCATATCTTTTAATAATATGCCTCTCATTCTATTTCCTGATTTATAAATTTTAGATATAATCTATTATAATAAATGAGGAATGAGCTGGCTTATCACCGACCCCCTTCCAACCAGTTGTTTTATTTCTATTTTTTGTTCCTCATGTAGCTACACTATATCTTTCATAAAATTAGTAGTATCTCCATTCCTTATTTCACCAGCTGTGAACGGTATATTTTATAGCAATAAACCAAATGCATACTTTAGCCAAATACCAAGGCAAACCCAAACATGCTGCATCCATAATTTTTCCGCCCAGTTTTTAAAATGATATTAATGACCATAGTTTTCATTTCAGCATTACTCCATTCTTTTCAACTGTGTCTTCTATCACCTGCACAACAACTTTTGCAATGTTAAGATTAATAGTATTTACATATGATTAATTCTTCCATGCTTTATCTGTAGGTGGATATAAAAGATGAAAGTCAGTAAGAGTATTACGAATACACATACGGTTTCCTATGGATCCAAGCAGTGTCGATTGATTATTGTGTTATGTTTTCAACAGCCTTTGTCTTCAATTTTCTAATTGTAGTGAATTTTTCTTGCCTTTATCTCAGCACCAATGTGTATAAAATTATAAATGTTCTATTGAATCACCATCCCTCCTGCTGCCTCTGTTTGGACCAGCTGAACTCCAGGCCTGCTGCTTCTGCCATGCTGGGGTTTCCCTTCCCTGCTCTTCTAGAGACAGATTGGCTCCACTATTTCAAAGGATGCCAAGACAGTTTTTGTCTTAATTTTCTTCCTTGTTTGGATATAATCCAAATTCAAATAACTTTCCTTTCAGGTATAGGAAGTATTTTATGAATCTTATGACATTATTCATTTGAACTTTAAAGCTATCTCTTCACTGTCTGGTAACATTCAACATTGTCAGTATGACACCAGACTTGTCATTTTTCTGTAGGTCATTTTTTTTTTTTCTCAAGAAAAATTTTAGAGTCTTCTCTTTATTCTTAGTAATTTGAATTTTCACAGTGATGTGTCTAGGGATGTGTCCTCATTCATGTGCCGAGAACTCAGTGCAATCTTTATTTTTTTTTAAGATTTTATTTAAATTCCAGTTAGTTACCATACAGTGTAATATTAGTTTCAGGTGTACAATATAGTGATTCAGCATTTCCATACATTGCCCGGTGCTCATCACAAGTGCACTCCTTTACCCCCATCATCATGTCACCTACCCACCCCCACCCACCTCCCCTCTGGTAACCATCAGTTTGTTCTCCATAGATAAGAGTCCATTTCTTGGCTTACCTCTCTCTTTTTTTTCCCCTTTGCTCATTTGTTTTGTTTCTTAAATTCCACATATGAATGAAATCATATGATATTTGTCTTTCTCTGACTGACTGACTTCATTTAGCATTAATACTCTCTACCTCCATCCATGTTACTGCAATGGCAAGATTTCATTCCTTTTATGGTTGAGTAATATTCCATTATATATAAATATACCACTTCTTGGGGCGCCTGGGTGGCTCAGTTGTTCAGCGTCTGCCTTCAGCTCAGGTCGTGATCCCAGGGTCCTGGGATCGAGCCCCGCCATCAGGCTCCCTGCTCAGCGGGAAGCCTGCTTCTCCCTCTCCCACTCCCCCTGCTTGTGTTCCCTCTCTCACTGTGTCTCTGTCAAATAAATAAAGAAAATCTTTAAAAAATAAAAATAAAAAATAAATAAATATACCACTTCTTTATCCACTCATCAGTTGATGGACACTTGGGCTGTTTTCATAATCTAGCTATTGTAGATAACACCGCTATAATCATCGAGATGCATATATTCCTTTCAATTAGTATTTTTGTATTCTTTGGGTAAATACCTAGTACTGCAGTTGCTGAAGTGTAGGGTAGTTCTATTTTTAACTTTTTGAGGAATCTCCATACTGTTTTCCACAGTGACTGCACCAGTTTGCATTCCCACCAACAGTGCAAGAAGGTTCCTTTTTCTCCACATGCTTGCCAAAACCTGTTGTTTTTTGTGTTGTTGATTTTCGCCATTCTGACAGGTGTGAGGTGATACCTCATTGTAGTTTGGATTTGCATTTCCCTGATAAATGATGTTGTTCATGTGTCTGTTGGCCATCTGTATGTCTTCTTTGGAAAAACACCTATTCGTGTTTTCTGCCCATTTTTAATTGGATTATTCATTTTTGGGGTGTTGAGTTTTATTAGTTCTTTATATATCTTGGATATTTTATCAGATATGTCATTTGCAAATATCTTCTCCCATTCCGCAGGTTGTCTTTTTGTTTTGGTGATTGTTTCCTTTGTTGTGCAGAGTGTTTTATTTTGATGCAGTCCCAATAGTTTATTTTTGCTTTTGTTTCCCTTGCCTCAGGAGACATATCTAGAAAGAAATTGCTATGGCTGATGTCAAAGAAGTTACTGTGTTCTTTGCTAGGATTTTTATGGTTTCAGGTTTCATATTTAGGTCTTTAATCCATTTTTTTTAAGATTTTATTTATTTATTTGAGAGAGAGAATGAGATAGAGAGAGTATGAGAGGGGGGAGGGTCAGAGGGAGAAGCAGACTCCCCACTGAGCAGGGAGCCCGATGCGGGACTCGATCCCAGGACTCCAGGATCATGACCTGAGCCGAAGGCAGTCGATTAACCAACTGAGGCACCCAGGCGCCCCAGTCTTTAATCCATTTTTAATTTATTTTCATATATGGTATAAGAAAGTGATCCAGGGCACCTGGGTGGCTCAGTTGGTTAAGCGACTGCCTTCGGCTCAGGTCATGATCCTGGAGTCCCGGGATTGAGTCCCGCATCGGGCTCCTTGCTCAGCAGGGAGTCTGCTTCTCCCTTTGACCCTCGCCCCTCTCATGTGCTCTCTCTCTCTCATTCTCTCTCTTTCAAATAAATAAATCTTTAAAAAAAATTTTAAAAAAAAAGTGATCCAGTTTCATTCTTTTGTTTGTTGCTGTTCTGTTTTCTCAGCACCATTTGTTGAAGAGATTGTCTTTTTCCCATTGCATATTCTTTCCTGTTTTGTTGAAGATTAATTGAGCTTATAATGTGGATTCATTTCTGGGTTTTCTTTTCTATTCCATGGATCTAAGTGTCTGTTTTGTGGTAGAACCATACCATCTTGATAACTACAGCTTTGTAATATAAATTGAAGTCCGGAATTGTGATGCCACCAGCTTTGTTTTTCTTTTTCAAGGTTGCTTTGGCTATTCGGGGTTTTTTGTGGTTCCATACAAATTTTAGGTTTGTTTGTTCTAGCTCTGTGAAAAATGCTGTTGGTATTTTGATAGGGATTGCATTACATGTGTAGATTGCTTTGGGTAATAGACATTTTAACAATATTTGTTCTTCCAATCAATGTCTTTCCATTTCTTTGTGTCATCTCTAATTTCTTTCATTAGTATTTTATAGTTTTCAGAGTACAGGTCTTTCACCTCTTTGGTTAGGTTTATTCCTAGGTATCTTACAGTTTTGGGTGCAATTATAAATGAATTGACAGCTTGATTTCTTTTTCTTCTACTTCATTATTGGTGTATACAAATGCAAGAGATTTTTGTATGTTGATTTTGTATAATGCAACTTTACTGAATTTGTTTATCAGTCCTAGCAGTTTTGTGGGGGGGGGGGAGTCTTTCTATATAGAGTATTATATAATCTGCCCGTAGAGAATGTTTTACTTCCTCCTTGCCAATTTGGATGCCTTTTATTCCTTTCTGTTGTCTGATTGCTGTGGCTAAGACTTCCAGTACTATGTTAAAGTAAAAGTGGTGAGAGCGGACATCCTTGTCTTGTTCCTGATCTTAGAAGAAAATCTCTCAGTTTTTTACCTTTGAGTATGATGTTAGCTGTGGGTTTTTATATATGGCCTTTATTATGTTGAGGTATGTTCCCTCTAAACCTACTTTGTTGAGGGTTTTTATCATGAATGGATGTTGTACTTTGTCAAATGCTTTTTCTGCACCTATCGAAATGATCATATGGTTCTTATCCTTTCTTTTATTAATGTGATGTATCACGTGGATTGATTTGAGAATACTGAACCACCCTTGCAACCAAGGAATAAATCCCACTTGATCGTGTTGAGTGATTTTTTTAAATGTATTATTGGATTCAGTTTGCTACTATTTTATCGAGGGTTTTTGCATCTATGTTCATGAGAGATATTGGCCTATAGTTCTCTTTTTTTTTTGTGGTGTCTTTAACTGGTTTTGGTATCGGAGTAATGCTAGCCTTGTAGAATAAATTTGGAAGCTTTCTTTCCTCTTCTATTTTTTGGAATAGTTTGAGAAGAATAGGTATTAACTTCTCTTTAAATGTTTGGTAGGATTCTCCTGTGAAGCCACTTGGTTCTAGACTTGTTTTGGGGAGTTTTTTGATTATTGATTTAATTTCTTTGCTGTTAATCTGTCTGTTCAAGTTTTCTATTTCTTCCTGTTTCAGTTTTGGTAATTTTTGTTTCTAGAAATCTATCCATTTCTTCTAAATTGTCCAATTTTTTATCATATAATTTTTTATAATATTATAATTGTATTCCTGTGGTGTTGGTTGTTATTTTCCCTCTCTCATTTGTGATTTTATTTATTTGGGTCCTTTCTCTTTTTTTTTTTTTTTTGTCTTTTTTTAAAATTTTTTTATTAACATATAATGTATTATTTGTTTCAGGGGTACGGGTTTATGATTCATCAGTCTTACACAATTCACAGTGCTCACCATAGTACATACCCTCCCCAATGTCCATCACCCAGCCACCCCTTCCCTTCCACCCCCTCCACTCCAGCAACCCTCATTTTGTTTCCTGAAATTAAGAGTCTCTTATGGTTTGTCTCCTTCTCTGGTCTTGTTTCCTTTTTCCCTCCATTCCCCTATGATCTTCTGTCTTGTTTCTCAAACTCTTCATATCAATGAGATCATATAATACTTATCTTTCTCTGATTGACTTATTTTGCTTAGCATAATACACTCTAGTTCCATCCACGTTGTTGCAAATGGCAAGATTTCTTTTTTTTTTTGATGGCTGCATGATATTCCATTGTATATATACACCACATCTTCTTTATCCATTCATCTGTTGATGGACACCTAGGTATTTTCTTTTTGATAAGTCTGGCTAAAGGTTTATCAATTTTATTAATTTTTTTCAAAGAACCAGCTACTAGTTTATTGATCCATTCTATTTTTATTTTTTTTAGTTTCTATATCATTTATTTCTGCTATAATCTTTATTATGTCCTTCGTTCTTCTGGCCTTAGGCTTTGTTTGTTGTTCTTTTCCTAGCTCTTGTAGGTGTAAGGTTAGGTTTTTTATTTGAGATTTTTCTTGCTTTTTTAGGTAGGCCTGTATTACTACAGACTTCCCTCTTAGGACTGCTTTTGCTGCATCCCAAAAGGTTTTGAAAACCATTGTGTTTTCATTTTCATTTGTTTCCATGTATTTTTCATTTCTTCTTTGATTTCTTGGTTGAATATTCATTGTTTAGCAGCATGTTGGTTAACCTCCATGTATTTGTGGTCTTTCCAGATTTTTTCTGGTGGCTGACTTTCTCTGTTTTTGTGTTTCCTGCCTTTATACTGTCACTTTTGGTCTCTCCTTTCCACTCAAAGAGTCCCCTTTAATATTTCTTGCAGGGCTGGCTTAGTGGTCATGAACTCCTTTATTTTTTGTTTGTCTGGGAAACAAACTCTGCTTCCATTATCTCTGCTTCTATTCTGAATGGTAGCCTTTCTGGATAGAGTATTCTTGGTTGCAGATTTTTCCCATTCAGCACTTTGAATATATCATGCCACTCTCTTCTGACTTGTCAAGTTTCTGTTGAAAAATCTCCAGCTAGCCTTACGGGACTTTCCTTGTAAGTTAATGACTTCTTTTGTCTTGCTTTAAAATTTTTTTTATTTATCACCGTATTTTGCAAATTTAATTACAGTATGTCATGGTGTTGGCCTACCTTTGTTGATTTTGATGGGAGTTCTCCATGCCTCCCAGATCTGGTTATCTGTTTCCTTCCCCAGCTTAGGGAAGTGTTCAGCTATTATTTCTTCAAATAAATTTTTTGCCTCATTTTCTCTTTCTTCTTCTTTTAGGACTCCTATAATGAAAATATTTTAACTTTTGATGGAGTCACTGAGTTCCCTAAGTCTATTCATACTTTGCATAATAATTCTTTTTCCTCTCCTTGCTCAGCTTCATTGCTTGCCATTACTTTGTTTTTTGGGTCATTAATTCATTCTTCTGCTTCTTCCAGCCTGTTGTTCATTGTATCAAGTGTGTTTCTAATCTCATTTATTGCACTCTTCATCTCTGATTCTTTTTTAGCTCTTTTATCTCTGTGGTAAGGGTCTCACTGATGTCTTCTATTCTTTTCTCAAGCTCAGTGACTATCCTTATGATCATTGCTTTAAATTCTCCAAATGTGGCAAATTTTAACTAGGTGTGTTTTGGTCTGCTTGTGAAATGAGATCTGTCACCACTTCCACCAGAACTGAGGCCCTACAAAATTCTCTGGTTGGGAGACATGGTGTAGGCAGGGGTTTGTGAAGGTCTTCTGGGAGAGGGCCCACTACACTGGGATTGAGGCAAGTGTAACTGAGAAAGGCAGTTCCACCAGAGCACGGGGGTGGGGGTGGGGGTGGGCTTGGTGTAAGCAAGTTAGGTAGCCAGCGTCCACACTGAACTGTTTCCCTCAGGTGGCTCTGTGTTTATGCTGAGGGGTAGGGGAGGGAAATGGCAATGGCCAGCTCCTTTCTTCCCAGAGAGGCATCTCTGTGAAGGCTGTCTTTCAGGGATGCGCTTCAAAAAGAGCAAATAATCTCCCCTCTGTGTACCCCAGGCATTTTTCAGATCACTGTTTCCATGCTGTCTGCCCCCGGGGTTGTTTGCTTGCCTTCTCTCCAGCAGTAGCACAGAACCCTCCTGGCTCTATCCCAGCCAAGCCCACTGACCTTTAAAACTCCAGGCTTTAAGCACCACTGGTTGCAAGGACTCATGAAATTCAGCCCTTCTTGTTTTCCAAGCCAAGGTCTTTGGGGAAACCTCCTTGTGTATTCCCCTGTGTATTCCTCTCTCCCTCATCCTTCTCCATGACAATGGCTCCCTTCTCTTTGCAACACCCAAGATCTGTTTCTCTCCTAAACCACATCTCCACACTCCCTGCCTTCTTAAATGTGGCCCCTTCTGTCCCTTTAGTTGTGGAGTTTGTTCTGTCAGTCTTCAGGTCAATTTCTGGGGTATTTAGGATGATTCGATAGTTATCTACTTGTGTTCATGGGATGAGGCAAGCCTAAGGTCCTTCTACTCCGTTGCCATCTTCCTGCCTCTCAGTGCAATCTTTAATTGCAAGTTTTAGTACTGAGAAATCACTTTGTGTTTTTTATTTGACAATGTTCTTTGTTCCATTTTCTTTGTTCTTTCTTTCTGGAATTTCAGGTCTCTTACCTTTTGTCTCTCAAAATATGCATCTTTTTTTTAGCTTTGTTCTATTTTCTGTTTGATTTCTTATCTTTATCTTCCAAAGTTTCTATGAAGTTTTTTTCTAGCAATATTTTAGTACCCTTGGGGTCGGTGCCTTGGACAATTCCCTTGGCAGTGATATCATGGAGGGCACCAGGGACATTGGCATAGTAAGAACAACAGACATCAACCTAGTGTGGGAGAAAAGAGGGAGCTGGAATTGAAAATTAAAAGACTGTGAAATCAAAAGAGATTCCCACAGACTTCCAAAATAGCCAGGCAAAGTACAATGTGTAAGGAAGAAAATCAAATTTATTGGACATCTATTAAATTATCTGCCCAGCATTGTTATCTGGGATTTTTCCACTAACATCCCAGCTCCCCTACACACATATCACACACACACACACACACACACACACACTCATACACCTCAACTTGACTATGGCTACAATAAGTTGCCACATTCTGGAGTTTGGCTTTCATCACTGTTAAGCATAGTTGACTGGTTCAAGTTGGATATCAGAGCCAAGAGGAGTTCATCAGTCTCTTCTCCAAGAACTTTTTTATTTTATTTTTTCCAAGGACTTTTTTAAACAAGCTTTTTATTTTAGAAAAGTTTTATATTTACAGAAGAGTTCTGAAGATAGTGTACCCCACACCCACACCCCGTTTCCCCTATTGTTAACACCTTACATTAGTATGGTACATTTTTTTACAAATAACGTACCGATATTGATATGTTACAATAAGACCTAGTTTATTTTTGATGACCTTGACAGTTTTGAGGACTACTGGTCAGGTATTTTGTAAAATGTCCCTCAATTGAAATTGATCTATTTTTTTCATGATATGATTTGGGTTATGGGTTTTGAGGAGAAAGACTACAGAAATAAATTGTCATCCCTATCATATCAAGTCAAGGGTGTCTATCTTACTATCAGCATTACTTATCACCATTGTTGATGTTAATCTTGATCACTGAAAACTGATTTGTCAGTTTTCTCCACTGCTAAGTTACTCTTTTCCCCCCTTTCCATCCTGTAGTATTTAAAAAGAAATTGCTATGCAAAATCCACACTTAAGGAATAAGGAGTTACATTCCAGCTACTTAAGTATCTACATAAATTATTTGAAATTTTTCTACAGAGGAGATCTTTCTTTCTTTCTTTCATCATTTATTTATATTAGTACTTTGAGTTAGAATTCAGCACTACATTCTTGGTTGCTCAAATTATTCTAGCTTTGGCTATCAGCAGCTCTTGCCCCAGGGATTTTTGAACTGGTAATAGGAGACTTTCTGAGAAGCCAATTTTTTCTGCCAGAATAGAGAAGTGATGGAATTAAGTGTGCAGAGAGAAAGGAAAGAAGAAAGCACCTAAAAAGGCAAAAGCAGATACCTTCATGCCCTCACTCCATTGTTAGACCTTCATCCTGAGACCCTATTATCCCATCCTGAGGTTTTGTGTGCCATTCCAGTTTCTGCAAACAAAATCCCTCTTTTTGCTTAAATTAGATCTAATTTTTCAACCTAAAGAGTTAAAGCTGCAGAAAGGTCCTGCATTATTCAGGTGAGGGCACAGGTAAAGAAATTCCACATAATGACCCTTGATACACAGAGGTTGAGGGTTCATTTGTGTTTCCCTCAGTTACTGTCCCATTCTGCCCCCCTCAGTCCTGCCCTGGAGGCTCTGATGATAACTGCTACCAACATGGCTCAGCTCTCCCATCTCTGGAATCAATAAGATGCAGACCAGGTACGTCAGGAGTCCTTACCCTCTAAATTGAATTTAGATACCTTGGAGTCTGAATAAGCCCTTGACAGAAGCTTCCCAAGCTGACACTGAAAACCAGCACTGTCCAAAGGACTCAAATCATGAGTACCTCTCCTCTAGTTATCTCAGGAAATTTGATGCTAGTCTAGTAGAACTTGAAATTCCCTCTTTATTTTGATCTTAATCTCCTGGCCCACCAGCATTTCTTCTGCTACTCTGATCAGTTTTCCAATTTAATGAGAAACATTCCTACTACCTCCACCATGCTTCCCTGACTCCACCCAACTTTTTTTTTTTCGATATTTTTGGTACCATTTTCTCCAGTTCCTGGTGGTAAGTCCCAAAATATCACATCAATACTCAGTGTTTGCATATAATACTATACATTGTAATGACAGTACAAGATTTAAAGAGAAATTTCATTCTATTTCAAGAACAAACTTTTAAGGTAGATACTATTCCCATATCACAAATTGGGAAACTGTAATTCAGAGAGATTCACTGACTTGTCTGTCACATTATATGGTGAAGGTGGGATTCAACCAATGACTTCTGATTCCAGGAGCAATGCTCACTCTACGGTACCAAACTGCATGCATTAAAAATTATTGAGTTGGGCGCCTGGGTGGCTCAGTTGGTTAAGCCACTGCCTTCGGCTCAGGTCATGATCCTGGAGTCCCGGGATCGAGTCCCGCATCGGGCTCCCTGCTCGGCGGGGAGTCTGCTTCTCCCTCTGACCCTCCCCCTTCTCATGCTCTCTCTCTCTATCTCATTCTATCTCTCAAATAAATAAAATCTTTAAAAATATAAAATAAAATAAAAATTATTGAGTTAAGCTGAATTCCTATTCTCTGGTTGAAGGGAATATATAGTGATCTTAGGTATCAGACTTCTTAGCACAGTCAAGAAAACTATCAGATATGCATGTATTACCAACATAGTGTCCATCTATATCATCATTTTACAGAAATTCTTACAGAGTGAATTTTTCCTTTCACAAATATATTGTAGCAGGTATGAGAAAGTTAGAGAAGAAAACTGATTTGTAATCATTAATGATTTGTAATAATAACTGAAAACATGATTTCAACATTATCTTTAGTTAAACTATAATTAAAAACAATGATAGACATTTTAGGAAGTGGATTGTATTTTGTTTTAATTGGAAGCTAAAAGTCAGCTCCACTAAAAGGTATATAGAGGGCTTTAGTACAACTTGTCTAGACTGGGTAATTTACTGAAGGACATTTGTTTAATATTTATGCATATTTCCAATAAAGTTGTTGTGTTAGTTTTCCATTACTGCTCTAACAAATTACTATATATCTAGTGGCTTAAAACACCACAAATGGGGGCACCTGGGTGGCTCAGTCATTAAGCGTCTGCCTTCGGCTCAGGTCATGATCCCAGGGTCTTGGTATCGAGCCCCACGTCAGGCTCTCTGCTCAGCGGGGAGCCTGCTTCTCCCTCTCCCACTCTGCCTGCTTGTGTTCCCTCTCTGTCTCTCTCTGTCAAATAAATAAATAAAATCTTAAAAAAAAAAAAAAAAAAAAACCACAAATGTACTATCTTACAGTTCCGTAGGTCAGAAGTCTGACAAGGTTCTCACTGGCCTAAATTCAAATGCTATGTTTCTTTCTGGAGTCTTGAGGGCAGGATCCATTTCCTTGCTCATTCAGGTTGTTAGCAGAATTCAGTTCCCTATAGTTGTAGGACTGAAGTCTCCATGTCCTTACTGGCTGTCAGCTGAGGGCTATTTCCAGCTTCTAGAAACCATTGTATTTCTCGGCTCTTGGTCCCCTTCCTCCATATTCAAACCTGGCAATTGGAGGTCAAGTCCTTCCCTCACTTCAAATCTCTCCTCGTTCTTCTTTCTCTTCTCTTTGACCAAGCCAGGAAAGTCTCTCTACTTTCATGTTTAGATTAAGTGCACACAAGTGATCCAGGATGATCTCCCCATTTGAAGGTCTGTTCCTTTAATCCCATCCACAAAGTCCCTTTTGCCAAGTAAAGTAACATATTCCAGGCATTAGAGCATGGGCATATTTGGAGGGGGGGGGGAGCTATGATTCTACCTACCACAGCTGCCAAATCACTGTAATTTTTAACCTCATAGACCTTTACAGTAATTTAAACTCATATTCATTTGCTTCATTAGAATAAAAAATATTTTAAACATTTTTCTTCATTTTGAATTTTTTAATTTTTCTTCCACCAAAAACCTTGTCCTCTGCCCACAAATTTTATCAAATGAATTTAGTGGGTTTTTTTAATTTTACTTATTTATTTAGAGAAAGAGAGAGCACACAAGTGGGTGAAGGGGCAGAGGGAGAGGGAAAGAGAAAAATCTCAAGCAGACACCGCACTGAGCATGGAGCACAAAGTGGGGCTTGATTGCACAATCCTGAGATTATGACCTAAGCTGAAATCAAGAATCAGATGGTTAACCAACGGAGTTACCCAAGTGCCCCTCAAATGAATTTATACAAAAATTTCATTTATATTAATTTTTCTTTTTCTTTACTATTGTATTTATTTATTTGTCAGAGAGAGAGAGAGAGCACAAGCAGGGGGAACAGCAGGCAGAGGGAGAAGCAGGCTTCCCACGAAGCAGGGAGCCCGGTGCAGGACTCGAACCTGGGATTCTGGGATCACGACCTGAGCCGAAGGCAGATGCTTAATGACTGAGCCACCCAGGTGCCCCTGTATTAATTTTTCTAAACCATTTTCATGAACAACACATTTGACAAGTTCTGTTGGCCTTGTTTTCATTTCATCATACAACCCACTCCCTGACTTAATTTAATCTGAAAGGGATTTAGGATGGTCTTGTCTTTTTTTTTTTTTTTTTTTTTTTAAGATTTTATTTATTTGACATTGAGAGACACAGCGAGACAGGGAACACAAGCAGGGGGAGTGGGAGAGGGAGAAGCAGGCCTCCCGTGGAGCAGGGAGCCCTATGCGGGGCTCGATCCCAGGACCCTAGGATCATGGCCTGAGCCAAAGGCAGACACTTAATGGCTAAGCCACCCAGGCACCCCTGCCTTGTCTCTTCTTGAATGCTGAAATTATGCTTTCACAGCAGACAGATTTCCTGAGGAACAGGGATCACTTGTGCATTTTCTATATAAGGAAATTAAAATTTTCAGTTTTACCAGAGATTATTCCATCTTTGAACAATGGCTAGTTAGCTTTTAAATAAGGATCTAACTCCTACTCACCCTTATTAAAACATTCAAAATACTGCTTAACATAAACTGACATTTTTCCAATGACCAATTGCCCAGCAAATACATTATACATGGGCGCCTGGGTGGCTCAGATGGTTGAGCGTCTGCCTTCGGCTCAGGTCATGATCCCAGGGTCCTGGGATCGAGTCCCACATCGGGCTCCCAGCTCAGCGGGGAGCCTGCTTCTCCCTCTGACCCTCTCCCCTCTCATGCTGTTTCTCTCTCGCTTGCTCTCTAAAAAATAAATAAATAAAATCTTTAAAAAAAAATACATTATACAAATCTCTAGTTCTCTTTTTCTCTGTCAATACTTAGCAACTTAGCTTCTATTTTAGAAAGGTAAGAAGAAATAAGAAGTACAATTGAAAATCAATTGCAATTATTGTAATTCTTTTTTAGTAGCTCTGGTAAAGGACAGATATTTGGTTATAATTATAATGAAATGAAACTTACCTACTTTTTTCTAGCTTTTTCTTCAACTCCCTGAAAAGGTGTGCTAAGTCTAATTCTCTGTGCCTTTTTTTCTTTCCATCCTTCTTCCCCATGATCTTATACACAATCAGCTTTACATATCATGTCTATGCAGATAAATCTCAAGTCTGTATTGCCAGACTATCCAATGGCCCATTTCCCATTCCTAACAAAGCTGTATTTGAACACCTCTTATTTTTTTCTAAAGATTTATTTATTTGAGAGAGAGAGAGCATGCACACAAGCATGGGGGAGAAGGGCAGAGGAAGAGGGAGAAAGAGTCCCAAGCATACTCTGCACTGAGCGCAGAGCCTGACATGGGGCTAGATCTCACAACCCTGAGATCACAACCTGAGCAGAACCAAGAGTTGGACGCTTAACCGGCTGCACCACCCAGGCGCCCCTAACACTCCTTATTAACTCAAAATATCGAAAACATTAGTCATCAATTTTACTATGATTATAATTATTGTACCTAAAGAGTTGAAGATGGAGGACACAAAGAAGGCAGGACAAGAACTTGCTGGTGGAATGTCTCAGAAATCAACAGAGATGAGGAATTTGATCATGTGGTATTGGAAAGTGAACCAACTCATTCACCAGGGCTGAATTCTACACAACTCAAGGTGAAAGAGAACTGAGACAAGGTCATTGGTAAATTGGCTAATGGCTCTTCTAAAGGTAACGACAATTTAAGGTGCCAAAACAGTATATGAGGGAGTCTGTTTTCTGGACTATTTGGCAAAAGATGGAAAGAAATGGGGTGTGGGGAACAGAGAATGCATCCATCAGTGGATGTTTTCAAGGCATAAAGATGATACCTCCACTTTCCACCTCCTGAGATAGGACTTAGTTCACAAGGCAGTCTGTTGCCATTGAGGCTTCCATGTCCTGGGCAAATGCTCATACCCTTAGCTTTACAAAAACATGTAACAACACCTTTGGTTTTTTTGTTTTTTTTTTCTTTTGAGAGAGTGTACAATCAGGCAGGAGGGGCAGAGGGAGAGAGAGAATCTTAAGCAGGCTCCACATTCAGCATGGAGCATGACATGGGGCTCCGTCTCAAGACCCTGAGATCATGACCTCAGCTAAATTCAAGACTTGGATGTTTAAGCAACTGAGCCACCCAGGCACCCCAACACCTTTGCTCTTGATGGTGTTTTAAGTTCCTTGTATACCACAAGCCCTATAGGCTTCCAGGCATGTAGTAGTGCCTGAGGGTCCAGCATATGCAATGTCAGAGTAGACTGCCTAGCTAGAGTGCAGCATACACAGCTGCTCTGCCTCTGAGCTCCCTAGGGAAGCATATACATACAACCAACTTCATGGATTCTGCTTCCCTGGTGCTGGCATTGAATCCAGGCAGCAGAAAGGAGATATACATAAGTAGTAAATCAGGCACCACATGAACTTGGGAATTCAGCCATTCTAGCAATCTTTTCAACCATGCCTCCTTAATTATCCTGGATTTTCTCATTTCATTATATCTGCTTGTATTTATTATCTATTGCTGTAAAACAAATTACCTGAAAATTTAATTTCTTAAAACAACAAGCATTCATTATCTCAGTGTCTGTGGGTCAGGAATTTGGGAGCAGCTTAATCAGATGATTCTGGTATAGGATCACTCATGTGGCTTATAATCAAGATGTTGGCCAGACCTGCAGTCATTTGAAGGCTTGACTGGGGCTGGTGTATTCACTTCCAAGCTCATTCATCACTCATATATTTGTTAGCCAGAAGCCTCAAATCTATGCCATGTGGTCCTTTCTGCACAATAACATGGAAGTTGGCCCAGTGTAAGTGATCTGAGAGAGAGCAAATACAACAACAACAAAAAAGTGTAAAAATATATTACGTGGCTCCCATAATCTCTAGGAGGACCAGATGGTCAGTCGTGAGGATTCTGCCGGCAAAAACAGCACCCAAACTAGTAGGACTGTCTCCGGGGAGATATCTCAGATGACATTATTGGGAACATACACTGTAGTTCAAACCACTGATACTAAACATTAAAAACCACAGTCTGCACCAGTGATTCCCCTAAAAGCCATATTTTCCTTGCCAGAAAAGAATGGATTCTGTATGGCACATGATCCTCAAGTTGACTCTTCCATATCAAAATCCTAAGCACTTCACTGGTAAAACCAATGTCTATGCCCTAAATACAAAAGGAGACTGACAAAATTGATTTCAGATTTCTATCTTGGGGAAGATAACTTCCCAATATGGAAAATTTCCCAAACTAAAGTATGGTATTCCAAAGATGCTGGACAATTACAAAGACTAAAAGGGTCCACTCCACAAAATCACAAAATCAACAAACATCCCCTTCTATATTTAAATTTGCAAACAGCAGTAACAAACCATGATCTATAATATAATCTAACATATTATAATTTATATTATAACTTATTACAATATTTTATAATAATATAAACCATGACCTATCTATAATATCCATGACCTATAGATATTACCCTTAGATCTATTTCATAAAAGTGTCACCATCATGCCATTTTATAATCTGTGGACTAAGTTGTAAAGTTAAACACTACCAGTACACTCTCTATATAAGGACAGAATATTTGTTAAAATAAATAATTGAGAGAGCAAGGGTGAAAACAGAAATAGATAATACAGTGATGCCTGGGTGGCTCAGTTGGTTGAGTGTCTGCCTTCGGCTGAAGACATAATCTCAGGGTCCTGGGATTGAGCCCTACATCAGGCTCCTTGCTCCGAGGGGAGCCCGCTTCTCCCTCTCCCTCTGCCTGCCACTCCCCCTGCTTGTGCTCTCTCTCTGACAAATAAATAAAATCTTAAAAAAAAAAAAGAAATAGATAATACAGTTCTGCAAGTGGTCATAAGACCATAGTTGACAAGACTTACTTCTTCCACCACATCTTCCATGTTCCTTTGTTCTAAGTCAGCAGCTCAGCTATTTGGGGCTTTCTACCTAGTGAAATGACCCAAACTGTTATTCCTAATGGATCAGAGGGCTTAGTGCCTGAGTATATGGAATTACAGCAGTCTACCATTAATTTTTACCAATGTCAGTGATGATAAAAGAAAGTCTAATTTGTTGAAGCTGTACATAATCTGAGTGTTGGTTACAGTCATTATGCTACCTTGTTTATGAACCCATTAAGCAAGTACTACAGTAACTAGAAAAAAAAAACCTAGAATGACAAGTCCTCTTGTCTCCTTGATCTTTGACATCCTCTCTGCAGTGGGTCACCTCTCATGGGCATATACATAAGGCATACATATTCTCACATCCCAAAAGATGCATCTACCTACCTCAAGTGTCCTTGTTACCAAAACTCCCATATTATTCCATACAATTCTCTGAAAATATTCTGTATATAGATCCATTTCCTCAGGCCATCTCTCTTTCCAGGCAAATTAGGTAATGAAATGTTCTGATCCAAGCTTTGCCAACAGAGAGGATTTCTCTTCCCCACTTTCCTTCAAGACCACCTATAAGTCTATAATTGGACCAGAATTCAGTTCTGGATGGTGCATAGCCACCAGTAAACAAGCTTTTTCTTTTTCCCCCAATCAACCCATCTTAGAGAGATTCCCTATACAATCAGAAACAAGAATTAAGGGGACATGTGGTCATGCAGCAAAAGGAAGCTTATTGGGAGCATAAATCACTTGCTTTTTCAATTTAATTTGGTCTTTTGGAACTGAAATCCAGCATTTCAACTTAATGTTAAAGGGCTGCTATGCAGGGGCACCTGGGTGGCTCAGTAGTTAAGAGTCTGCGTTCGGCTCAGGTCATGATCCCAGGGTCCTGGGATCGAGTCCCACATCGGGCTCCCTGCTCCGCGGGAGGCCTGCTTCTCCCTCTCCCACTCCCACTGCTTGTGTTCCCTCTCTCACCGTGTCTCTCTCTGTCAAATAAATAAAATCTTTAAAAAAAGGGGGGGGGGCTGCTACGCCACCTAAATGTATGGCTTAGGTTCAGATATCATCTAGTCCTTGATGTACAGTGCAGGTCCTAGGAACACTTAGGGTGCCATGACCAAAAATTTAATCTCTATAAGGAGCGAGAAGAAAACTAAGAGCAGCTTCTCGAAAAGAATAGTTATCTGTCAAAGACAGCATTGCAATTTCCTTAGTAGGGACTGCCATAGCCTTCAATCATGCAGATCTGCCATGGATATTTGGATCCCTTGGGTCTTTGTTTTTGTTTTTGTTTTTTTAAGATTTTATTATTTATTTGACAGAGAGAGCGAGAGAGCACAAGCGGGCGGAACAGTTGAGAGAGAGGGAGAAGCAGGTTCCCTGCCAAGCAGGGAGCCCGATGTGGGGCTCGATCCCAAGACCCTGGGATCATGACCTGAGCCGAAGGTAGACGTTTAACCATCAGAGCCACCCAGGCACCCCCCTTGGGTCTTTGTTTTGAGAGAGAGAGAGTGTGAGTTGGGGGTGGAGGCAGAGTGACAGAGAATCTCAAGCAGTCTCCACACCCAGTGCCTGACGTGGGGCTCGATCTCATGATCCTGAGACTGTGACCTGAGCCAAAATCAAGAGTCAGATAACCAACTGAGCCACCCAGGCACCACTGGATCCCTTCAGTCTTAAAAGATATACAGCAGATCTGCTGGCCCAGCTAAAGAGACTTCTCTTGCTCTGAAACCCACTCCAAGCTGGAAGGCAGCCTTTTAGGCCACTCAGTTAAAGGTTTGGAGTAAATGTATATGCCCCTTCCAAATTACAAAGACCACCCAGCATTGTGCTGCTTTTTTTGGTAGTAAAGGAAACAAATCTCACAAATACTGAAAAACAGAACCAGATGTTTTGTTCATATCTATACTCCATCTAGGAAAGATTTCCATTTCACAGATCTGAGAAAAAAAAAAATATATCAAAAAGTACCCTAGGGGTGCCTGGGTGGTTCAGTTGGTTGAGCGTCCAACTCTTGATTTCAGCTTGGGTCATGATCTCAGGGTCATGAGATCCAGCCCAGTGTCAGGCTCTGTGCTGAGCACAGGGTCTGCTTAAGAGCCTCTCCCTCTGCCCCTCTCCCTGCCTCACATGTGCTTGCTCTCTCTCTAAAATGAATAAATCTTTTTTTAAAAAAAGGTACCCTACCTGAAACTTTTACCTAGTGTTAATCTCTGGAAGATAGAAATAAGTAAAGAAATATTGTAATGTAAAAAAGTGGAGCTTAATAATACCTATTCTGAAAGGTATTTTATCTTATTTATTATTTAAGTATATTAATCTTTAATCTCCTGAACTTTTGAAAATTACAGAGATTAATAGAACACCTGCACAAAGACAACTCTAACTTATAAAGAATTTCTTATTTTTCCAGTACCTCCCACAGGCACTGTATGGCTCTTCTTATAATCTCAGTCAATGTTTCTTCGAATGGCTGATGGGATCATCACTAATGTGGTAGAGCAAAAATAGTGTGAACTTTGGAGCCGAAAAACATCTAGATTCAATTTTAATCTCTAATACTTTCCAACTCTGTGACCTGGGGGAAATTAGTTAGGCTGAATCATGGTCCCTCCAAAGATATCCACGTCCTAGTCATGGGGACCTGTGAATATGTCACCTTACATGGCAAAAGGGACAGATGTGATTAAATTAAGGATCTTGAGATGGAGAGATGATCTATGATTAACCTGGTGGGCCCAGTGTAATTACAAAGGCCCTTATAAGAGGAAGGTAGGAAGGTCAGAGTCAGAGCTGTGATGATAGAAGCAAAGACTGGAGGAACACAGACCTGCTGCAACCTTGACTGTCAAACTTCTGACCTCCAGAACTGTAATACATTTGTGTTTTTTTAATGACTAAAATTGTGGGAATTTGTACAACGGAAAACCAATCCATTTCTGAGCCTTAGCTTCCTTGTGGGAAAATTGAAGTAATATATTTATACCAGGAGGATTAAAAATAATTTTAAAGCACTCAGCACATAGTAAGTACTCAGTGAGTGGCAACTATTATGACAGATGCTGTATTGTTAGAGGTGAAGCTCAGTGTATTGATTAAAAGCTTAAATGCTAAAGTCAGTCTGAGGGTATTTCTTTCCAGGCTCTACCACTGGCCAATTCCAGGTTAATTTGTAAAATGAAATTAAGGATAGGTCATCTCATAAGACTGTTGTGAGGATTAATTGAAATATTTCATGTAAAATACTGAGCCCCATGTCTGACGCAAGGTTAGCACGTAATAAATATAGGCTCCAATTACTACTGCTATTCCAACTCCTGCTGTTTGTTTTTGCAGTTTCACCACTGAATCATCCAAAAACTATCTCTGTAATTTAAAAAGACGTCCCTGTAATTTCCTGCCACCAGATGACTGCATTTTGCCGTGGCCACTCACTCTGAACTTCAAAGAATGAGGTTGGCCTGGGGCTGAAAATGGTAGCTCTATCCTGGGCTCACCCAGATTTAACCTTAACTACTAATTCCCCCCAATTCCATTCCAAAAAGAAGAAGAAAAAAATATCTTTATTAAAATAACGAAACCAGGCTTCAGTAAACTATAATAAATACTAAAACCAATAATGTTTTTGCTTTAGTAAACCAAATCCTTAAGATACAATTACATTTCTTCTTTCTTGTCCTAAGTATGTCTTTAGCCAGCTTATTCTCAGCTGGTCTTTATACACAAGCATTTCTTCCTGACCATTACATAATTAAAAATATATATTCTAGTATTCACATTTTGATAAATCATGATGGGTATTTTAAACAGTCCCTGTTTCAGTAGCTTTCTTACACTTAATAAATTTTGTTACAAATTAGAGATAAAATATAATAGGAAATATAAATCAAAATGTTGAACATGCCTAGACATGACTTATTACCAGTCTAAAAGCACTTAGGGGGCACCTGGCTGACTCATTCGGTAGAGCATGCAACTCTCAAACTCAGGGTCATAAGTTCAAGCCCCACGTTGGGCATGGAACCTACTTTAAAGAAAAAGGCACTTAGAAAGTGAGAAACTGAGAAAAATAGAGGGAATTTGTCATTTTCATGAGGTTTTCTTCTTTTTTTTAAAAGATTTTATTTATTCATTTGAGAGAGAGAGAGCACAAGCAGGGGGAGAGGCAGAGGCAGAGGGAGAAGCAGACCCCCCGCTGAGCAAGGAGCCTGATGTGGGGCTCAATCCCGGGACTCTGACATTATGACCTGAGCTGAAGGGAGATGCCTTACCATCAGAGCCCCCAGGCGCCCCTTTGAGGTTTCCCTCTGACAGTATGTTCCTGAACACCACCATCATTGTCACCATGAAAAACCACAAAGAGAGGGGCGCCTGGGTGGCTCAGTCGTTAAGCGTCTGCCTTCGGCTCAGGTCATGATCCCAGGGTCTTGGGATCGAGTCCCACATCAGGCACCCTGCCCGGCAGGAAGCCTGTTTCTCCCTCTCCCACTCCCCCTGCTTGTGTTCCTGCTCTCGCTATCTCTGTCTCTGTCAAATAAATAAATAAAAATAAAATCTTAAAAAAAAAACAAAACACAAAGAGAAAAAGAACATTCAGCTTACATGGAAATGACTCATTTTCTATTTTAGGTGGAACGCTAATGTATGTGTATTCACAATATTTATATTTGTACTCATTCACATCAAATGAGTCAATCAACATAAGAAATTTCTTGTCAATGGACTAAATTTGAATTAGAGTGCATATAAAATTTGTCCCCCAAACTACGACACTTTTGAGAGTAAAAGGGGGGCGCTGTTAGTAATTATGTCAGAAAACAGATGTAAACTGGGACTGTCCGGGACAACCTAGGCACGTGGTCAATGTGGTTGTCGTTGTTTGAATGGATGTGACATCACCCTGGGGGGGAGGCATCTGGAGGGAAAAGTGGAGAGGTACTAGCCCTACATCACCTGTTTGTTTGGTTTTTTTTTAAGATTTCTTTATTTACTTTAGAGAGAGAGAGAGAGAGAGAGCAGGAGGAGGGGCAGAGAGAGAGAGAAAATCTCCAGCAGGCTTCCCACTGAGCAAGGAGCGGGGTTTCAATTCCACAACACTGAGATGGTGACCTGAGGCAAAATCAAGAGTCAGATGCTTAACCAACTGAGCCACCCAGGCGCCCTTATACTACACCATCTGAAAGCTGACTCCACCTGTATGTTTACCATTCCCCTTGGCTGGTGTCAAAGTATCCTTTATGTCAACTGAAAGAAAACCAACCTCAAAATAGGTTAGTAAATGCTTTATTCATTGTCTTACTGAGAACTACAGCCCAGGAAACAGTATTTCAGATTGCTCTGAAGAACTCCAAAGCTTGTCAGCTACAGGAGGTTATATATACAAAAAGGGGAAGGAGTATAAGTGATTCTAAGCAATTCTCCAAATTTTTGCATGTCACAAGGTATAATCTGTTACGGTTGTAAAAATTAAGGATTACTGATTTCCACACAGACATGAGAAAGACCCTTAGGCCATCTTAGTACATTATGTATGTATCATTTCTGATTGTTTAAAAATATTGCTTGCATGCCTCTGCCGAACCGGTTTTCCAGTTCTTGTTTTTGATTCCTCCTTGAGGTCACTTGAGATTCACTGAAGGCTTACATCTTTTGCCTAGTGTAGCTATAGTGCATGTTCACAGCTCTGCTTGGCTCCCTGAGTTTCACGCTAACTTAGAATAGTGAACCAAAGAAGAAACGAGAAGCTCTGGATACTCACTCTCCTCCCCATTCCCATAATTATCTTCTTTCACGCTCTATTTCTGATGTAACTCTATGCACATTTATTATTAAAAAAAACTTGAGTATTCTTATGTGTGTGGTACATTTAGAGATGAATAAGAATTCTTAAGGAGCAGCAAATCATATAGAAAGGCAGATTAGAACAGGAGCATTCATCATTCTCATCAGTGTTGACCTTGCTATGCAATGTAAGCAGAGGTTTGGAAATGTATGTACAAAGAAGTGATAGCATGAGGGGAGGAGTGCCTAAGAAAATCTGAGGGAATAAGAGATGCATTTATAGAGGGTGTAACTCCTAAAATAAGAACTAACACTCCGGACATTCCAGGCAGAGGAAACAAAATAAAAAGGGCTAGAAACCTGAAACCTTGGTGCTGAGGGAAACTAGAGCATTTTGATGCAACAGTATACTGGGCTATTGATGGACTAGTGAGGGTGGCTTTGAGAGCATCATGAAGGATTCTGTTTGCCAACCTAAGGAGCTCAGAGTTTAACCCGTCTGTTGGGGTGAGCCCAGAAATCTTTACGTATTTTTAGGTTCAGAAAGATTCTAATGTACTTCTGAAGTTGAGAGCCACTGAGGTAGGAAAGTCTTTAAACTAGAATTAGGAGAAGGGAGTAGGTGTTACAGCTGAGAGGTAAAAACCACGTGGTGATAGAACGGATGATAAAGAGGCGATGTTCAGGGATGCATGTAGAATGTAGATATGCTCCAGCTCTCTGGCTTGGGCTACTGGACCAGTTTTGATCACATTAAACTGTACCAGACAAAGTTCCAGAAGATTTCACCCAGGGAACAAGATGTTTCTCAAAAATAAATAAATAAATAAATAAATAAGTACTACTTTCACAACATACCTGATGCATCTGAACTTTATTTGCTGGTGGAACAGGAATTTGGAAGATGCTGGCATTTTCAAGTTTTGATGCTAAAAATTCATTACCTTCATAGTCTCTTTTTTGGGCAGGCAAGAGGACAGAGATATCCCTTCGGTGATACACAGATAAAGCAATTCCCAGACACCTGCAGAAGATGCTACAGACTGATAGGTTAAGCCTTTAACAGAATGTTTTGGTTTTCATTCAGTAATAAGCTGTAGGAGGAGGATGCAGGATGCTAAGTGCTATCTTTCCTGTTTCCCAGAGTTGACAACTCAAGACCACAGCTGAACACAATAGGTCCGATATTGAAAGGACACACACGCCCGTCTTTTCTACTTATTCCCAAATGGCTAACCATTTCTTTGACAAGCTGAACAGTATTCTGACACTTGGCTCATGTGAAGGAAGAGGCAGGAGAGAGAGTGGAGCTGGAGGAGGACAGGGTAATAATCAGAAACATTCAGAGAGTGCTTCCTGTAGACCACAAACGGTGCTACGCTCATTTAATTTTCTTCTCCTCCCAGCCCTCTGAAGTAGGTATTATTATTATCTTAAGATAAGAAATTATCATCATAAGCAAACAGTGGCCTAGAGAAGTTAAGAAACTTGCTCCTGGCCACACAGCAGGTAAACAGCAGAGCTGGAATCGGGAAAACCATCTGGGTTCCAGCATCAACACTCAATCAGAGCTGAGGAGTAGCTGCATCCACACTCTTGGGCCCAGCAAGGACTTGTTTCCATCGGACGGATGGACACTGTGGAAGTTGTCTGGGAGTTAAACACATTTACCAGTGCCAAGGGAGAGGACCGCTCACAAAGCATATGTTCATAGGTTTTGGAAGAGGAACCAATGAAGAGAGGAAGCTGATGACCTAGGGGAGAATTAGAATTGCCGGGACGGACTCTGGAAAGCAGTATGGAGGTTCCTCAAAAAGTTGAAAATAGAGCTACCCTACGACCCAGCAGTTGCACTACTGGGTATTGACCCCAAAGATACAAATGTAGTGATCCAAAAGGGCACATGCACCCAATGTTTATAGCAGCAATGTCCATAATAGCCAAATTACAGAAAGAGCCTAGATGTCCATCAACAGATGAATGGATAAGAAGATGTGGTATATATATATACAGTGGAATATTATGCAGCCATCAGAAATATGAAATCTTGCCATTTGCAATGATGTGGATTGAACTAGAGGGTATTTTGCTAAGTGAAATAAATCTATCAGAGAAAGATAAGTATCATATGATCTCACTGATATGAGGAATTTGAGAAACAAGACAGAGGATCATAGGGGAAGGGAGGGAAAAATGAAACAAGATGAAACCAGACAGGGAGACAAACCATAAGAGACTCTTAATCTCAGGAAACAAACTGAGGGTTGCTGGAGTGGTGGGGGCTGGGAGGTATGGGGTGGTTGGGTGATAGACATTGGGGAGGGTAAGTGCTATGGTGAACACTGTGAATTGTGTAAGACTGATGAATCACAGTACCCCTGTACCCCTGAAACAAATAATAAATGATATGTTAATTAAAAAAAAGAATTGCCGGAACGGGTTCTGGAGGAGCGGGGACAGATTGGGACTTCCACAGACCTTCCCACCTTTCACCAGGAGAAAGGACAAGTAAAGATGCAGGTGACTTCTTAGCAACATGTTGGAAACTGAGGCGATTCACAGCTGATGAAGCAGGAAGAAAACCGGTGCTGGGTGTGAAAAGTCGGGAGTGTTTGGGGAGCTGACAGTTTGGAGTTCGCACTGAGAGGCTGCTGGACAGGTTTAGCAGCATCTGAGGCAGGACCAGGCCCGTGGCTCGTGGCTCCATGGGGTAGGGCCCCATGTAAAATGAAAAGCAGGGTTCCCTGTCCAAAACTTGTTAAGAATCTCAAGACAACAATAACACAGTGCTGAAACAAGCACAAGCACGAGGTTCTCCTGAGTCTGGGACCTTCGGAGACTCAAAGGTCACATGCCTTGGTCAACAGTTGAAGGAGGAATGATTCTATAGACCTGTGTTGCCATCAGCCTGACTGCCCATAAACCGGATTTCCAATTCACTCTGCTATTTCTAACCAAAATCTTTCTCCATGAGGAAGAAGAGAATCAGGTGGTGATTCAGTTCCCTGTGATCACAGGCACCTTTCCACCTCTTGATTTTGTAGCTGAGTGAGACCATCACTCTTTCCTTTCTGTAACGGAGGGTTTTGATTTTTATTTGTGAGCAAGTCTTGCTTATTATCCCTAAGTCTTTGGCCAAATTGTTCCACAGGAAAAGCAGATAAATTATGAGCTTAAAATGTGACTGCATTTCTTAAAATAGAGATCACATCTTTAACAACACAAAATTATTTCATTTTAAGAGATTAGAGAACATCTTCATGAGGCTCCGGGGGGGGGGGGGGCAGGGGGGGAGGTGTTTCTGTGAAACAATTTTGAGACTAGCCAATTTCCTATACCCATGTAGAGGTTAAATGAGTCACAAGTCCTATTCTATAAACATTACATAGCAGGTTTCAAATTATATTTAATTTCAGAAAATTGACATTTTATCAGGGTATTTTCTTCCAACATAAATCTCACTTTCTTACCAAAAAAAAAAAAATAGTTTTTCCAAATAGAAAATCTTTTAAATTATTAGTTGGAAATATTTGGTTTAGAGCTAATGAGATAATTAAATATTTGTTTAAACACTTGAATAACCTGGCTTGTGTATATAACTCCTATTATAATTTTCGTTGCCATGAACTCTCAAAGATACTGAGCATTCCTGGTGGTTATGTTTTCAAAAATATTTATATTATCAGATTAGCTGAAACTATTTTAACTATGTTTGTAGAGATTTTGTGGCAGCCAAAACGCACATGAAGAAACATTTTCAAAATAAATAAAGTGACAAAGATAAAATGAAGCAGGTAGTATCTTCTAGTCCTCCCTCCTGTCTTAAGGACATTTGTTAGGGGGCGCCTGGGTGGCTGTCGTTAAGCGTCTGCCTTCGGCTCAGGTCATGGTCCCAAGGGCCTGGGATCGAGTCCCGCATTGGGCTCCCTGATCAGCAGGGAGTCTGTTGCTCCCTCTCCCTCTGTAGCTCCCCCTGCTTGTGCTCTGTCAAATAAATAATTAAAATCTTAAAAAAAAAAAAAAGAACATTTATTAGTTTAAATATGCCATTTTTTGAAAACCTGTAGGAATATAAACTACAACCATTTGATTATATACGTAGCTCAATTTTTTTTCATTTTTTACCACCACTACAGCCACATTCATGCAGTCAGGCTCACATCAAACTTTGAACCTGCTAATTATTATGTCTATACTTTGAGCAGTCTGTCAAAATCTGTTTTTTCATCTGTGTAATGGAAGTTTTCATTCTTGAAATGATTATGGAAGCACCTTAGAAAATGTAATGCATATATAGAGAGGAACTATTCACATCACCCCTGGGTTTCAACCCTAACGTCATTACAGTGAAAGACTTGGACCTAAGATGCCTCCGAAACCACAGTCCTTCAGCAATAATAAGTATATAACAATAACAACAGCAACAATAATAATAAACAGCGGCAGCAAAAGCAGCAATACTTACAGGCTTAGATGAGGATTGAATGAGACTATGTTATTAAAAACATGCTGCTGAACTATAAATAGGTAGATACATAGATAGATGAAAACATACATACATAGATGACAGAGAAGGATATCAGGAACACGATTTGTACTCCAGAAATTCCCAACGTAATATAAGACATAATATGGAGTCACAAATAATTAGAGCACATGGGAAGATTATAACTGCCCCAAAAGTAGTATACAGGAACAATGCTGACTGACACTTCTCTTTCTAGAAGACAAGTTAGTCAGATCAAGATGCCTACACGGGCTAAGAAGATATTAGGAACAAAGTGATTTGACTAACTTGTGTTTTAGAAAAAGCAGCATTATCAGTCAGCATTATTAGGTCCAAGCAGATCAGCCACACAATTTGTGAGACCCATGACAAAAGAAAAACGCAGGTCTCTTTGTTAAACTTTTCCTGGGAATTTCAGAACAGTGGCGGCTGAACAGTAAGCCAAGGGCAGGACAGTTCTAAGTTCAGAACCACCTGAGTGGCATCTCCCTCATACAGCAGAAGATGACCCCTGCCTCCCAGAAGGTCACATAAAATAGGGAATTCCCAAAACATAAGGAGGGGTCATGTGCTAGGCAGCCAATAAAGATGACAGAAGCCCATTATAGAAAGAAGATATTTTTCTCAGGCAGATAATCAAAGTTATAAAGTTTGGCCTACTTGTTTTCCTCTGAGACTTGTAAGTTTATCTCATAAAGAAGACCCTGATAGTAACACGTATGTACAACATATAAAACATATACACAGCCACTCTCTTCTTTCCAGCTTCTTTCCATCAGAAACCATCTTAGAAGTCCCCAACTTTTTTTCAAAATTAAGATTGATCTTAAACCATTCCCTTCTTCCGGCCAAAATCATCACTTTTCTGTTGCACTGATAATGCACTGTTTTTCACTGTCCATCCATACACTTCTGGATTACATTCGCTCAGCCCAGTCATGTGATTCTGGTGGAGCTGAGCTGCCCTCCCATACCCCTATTCCTTTTTTTTTTTTTTTTTTTTAAAGAGTGACAGAGAGAAGAGCTCACTAGAGAGCATCAGGGGGAGGGCGGTGAAGGGGGTGGGGGGGGTCCTCAATCTCACCCTGAGATCATAACCTGAGCCTAAATCAAGAGGAGGATGTTTAAGCGACTGAGCCACCCCAGTGTCCCACCCCTATTCCTTTTAATGCTAATAGGACCCAGGCCCAGCCAGGTTTAAAAACCCCTTTTTCTAGCCACAGTGGTCTGATAGGGACACTCTCAAACTTCAATATGCACACCAATCAACTAGGGATCTTTTAATATGCAGATTCTGATTCAGCAGGATGAGGGCCTGAGAATCTGCATTTCTAAGAAGCTCCCAAAGGAAGGCTCTGCTGCTGATGTGTGGACAACACTGGGTGTAGCAAGGACCTAGATGTGTTCACAGGGCCTAGGGTTGTGCACTCTAACCAAACCAGGTCAGTCAACACATAGAAAGCCCAGGGGTGGCTGAGCAGAGATGGAAAGAGAAGGAATGACCATTTTGTTTCTTCCTCCAGCTAGTTATACCTGACGCCAGTTCCTCCTCACTTGTCACACAGGCCAATAAATCTACCTTTTGTTTAAGTAAGGCTGGATCAGATTTCTTCACTTGCAACCAAAAGAATACTTTCTTTAGACCTGACAGTGCCCACGCTGTCCCGAACACAAGGCTAGTCCTTATTTGCTACCTTTGCAACCCACCTACCTTAAAGAATTTTGAATTCTGACTCAAGATTAAAAGAAATAACTAGGAACAAATATACAATTGCCAAATTACTTGTTACATGTTTGAAATTCACTTATTTTTCTGTTATATTAAATTATCTAAGTAAAACTACCATAATACTTTTAAGGCTTCTCTTTGATCAATTGAGTAAAAATATGGTATTCATTTAAATATTTTATTTCTAATCTGCTAGCTTCCTGTGTTTCCTATTAACTTCTCTATGAGTAACTATAACCTCTGGAACCAGGACAAGGGGTACAATACAGATCCAGTCTGTTGCAGGGAACAGACATTTGTAGAACCAGATTGGTATTCTAAACAGCATGCTGTTGAGTCCTAAAATTACACCAAGTTCATATGTGTCTACAAACTATACTTATCTATAAAAGTGTAAACTAATTGTTATTAATTCTTGTTAAAAATACACTGAGATCATTTTGCATTTTTAAAATTAGGCTCTCTGTTAAAGGCATTGTGGACTAAATTAATCATCATCTATTCACATGGCATAAATGATTAATCACCCTTGGAGAACAGATGGGTGGCAATTCTGAAGACAAGGTTAAGTAAACACTTGGAGAAGTCTTCCTAATGAAAAATGACTCTTGGTTCTGAGAGGTGATAATGTCATCGTTCTCAGAAACAAATAGAACAGATATTTCCATTACAAGTACAAATAGAAGGAATTAGCAAATTCACAACGCATGGTTGTTATCCTTTTGTTAGAGCAATTTATACTGAGTCCAAGTAACAGTTTATCAAAACTGTCATTTTGTAAAACTAGGATAAATCGAAAGAGCAAAACAACTTTACCAGGTCAGTTCTTGCTCACAGCCTTTATATGCTTCTCCTTTGCAGGCTTTGTCTGTTTCCTTGGGCCTGGCGAGGTGCTTTGCATGGGCTCCTATGGCATCTGCAGAACCCCCGTCATCTGCAGAACCACACCACACCTGTTTGCTTTTCGGAATCTCTCGCTTCCTCTTCCCACAATCCTCTGCATAGTTAAACATTTAGCACAAAATCTTTTAAATATCTGTTTACTACATGGACAAGAAAGTTGGCAGATGCTATATTACAACCAATTCAATTCAAATGTGAAGAGCACCTTATGCTTGTAAATTGCTTGCATAACGCTGATGTAATCTGCTTTGAAAAAATTCATACAGCATCAAGTTTGAATTTTGTTTTACAATGTATTAACATGAAAAGATTTTGTTTTTCTTATATAAAATAAAGCTACCCGATGCTGTTGAGTTTGGCTAAAAAAAAAAAAAGGGTGCTCTGCTTGCCTTTAAAAACCTTCAAATCCAAAGTCATAACCAAGGATTTAATACTACTAATGAAACAAAACAAAACAAAACAAACAGGTAAGTACCTTACAACTGTCCCAAGGTAAAGGAAGGAACTTGTTTTTTCTGCCATGAATTATATCAACAAGTACCACTAGGGGGAGCTTCATATCTTCTTATTCACAGTAAACAGACCGCTACACTGAAAGCATATATTGCTATACCCATAAGCTAGTATTTACATGCTTCATTGTATGTGCAAGTTAATTTATCCCTAAATTTTATCTTAGCCCAAATATAGATATATTGATATCTATAAAATAATAATTTCATTTATATTTATTGAATAGTCATCAATTTACTCTCAAATGATCACTTTTCTTGAGGGACATTGACTCCACATGTAATTTTTTCTCCATTTTCATGGCTCTACAGACATGATAAATAAAAAATGTATTCAGAATCAAAAATACTAAACTTTTCCATTCCAAAAATAGGTAACAATTATGTATTTGCCTAAAGAAATTAAAAGAAAAAAAGATTTAGCAACTATCTTTAATTTAATGATGAGTTTCTCAAACTTTGTCAGTGAATAGCCCACTTAGTGTCTCAGCAATTTTTTCATGATGTTCCGGCCAAAATAATACCCAAAGGTCTGTTCATTAAGTAGTTAGATTTATCAACTTAAGAAGTATTGAGCTTCTGGGAGCCTGGGTAGCTCAGTTCGTTAAGCGACTGCCTTCAGCTCAGGTCATGATCGTGGAGTCCCGGGATCGAGTCCCGCATTGGGCTCCCTGCTGGGCAGGGAGTCTGCTTCTCCCTCTGACCCTAACCCCTCTCATGTGCTCTCTCTCATTCTCTCTCTCTCAAATAAATAAATAAAATCTTAAAAAAAAAGAAGTATTGAGCTTCTAAAAAAAGTAGTTTCTAACAACTTCACAGCTATTTGAAAGAAAATACACATAAACAGAAAGAAAAAATAGTATTTTATTTCATCATTCCACACTAACCTATTATCAATTGTTGTTTAACAAATTACCCCCCAAATTTAATGGCTTAAGAAACAAATAGAGTTGACCCTTGAACAATTAGTACTATTAGTACTATTAGCACTACTATTAGTAGTTAAGTTTTGGAGGAGTTAAAAGTTAATATGTGGTACCCCTAACCCCTTCAAAACTTAACTACTAATAGCCTACTGCTGACCAGAAGCCTTACAGATAACATAGTTTATTATATGTTATTTATTTACTTACTTCTATACATTATATGAAATATATACTGTATTCTTACAGTAAACTAAGCTAGAGGAAAGAAAATGTTATTAAGAAAGCCATAAGTAGGGCGCCTGGGTGGCTCAGTTGGTTAAGCGACTGCCTTCGGCTCAGGTCATGATCCTGGAGTCCCGGGATCGAGTCCCATATCGGGCTCCTTGCTCAGCAGCAGGGGGTCTGCTTCTCCCTCTGACCCTCCCCCCTCTCATGTGCTTGCTCTCTCTCATTCTCTCTCTCTCAAACAAATAAATAAAATCTTTAAAAAAAAGAAAAAAAAGAAAGCCATAAGTAGGGGCGCCTGGGTGGCTCAGTTGGTTAAGCGACTGCCTTCAGCTCAGGTCATGATCCCAGGGTCCTGGGCTCGAGCCCCATGTCTGGCTCCCTGCTCAGCGGGGAGTCTGCTTCTCCCTCTCCCTCTGCCCCTTCCCCTGCTTTCGCTCTCTTTCTCTCTCTCTGTGTCAGATAAATAAATAAAATCTTAAAAAAAAAAAAAAGTCATAAGTAGGGGCGCATGGGGTGGCTCAGTTAAGCATCTGACTCTTGATCTCAGTTCAGGTCTCAATCTCAAGGTTGTGAATTCAAGCCCTGAATTGGGCTCCATGCTGGGCTGGCACCTACTTAAAAAAAAAAAAAAGAAAGAAAGAAAGAAAAGAAAAAAAGTCATAAGGAAGAGAAAATACATTTATAGTGCTGTACTGTATCGAAAAAAAAAACCCATGTACAAGTGGACCCATGCCGTTCAAATCTGAGTTGTTCAAGAGTCAGCTGTATTTATCATCTCTTCTGTGGATCAGGGATTTGGGAGGGGCTTAACTGGTGTCTGTGTCTCAGAATCTCTCCTGAGGTTGCAGTCAAGATGTCAAGGAGGGCCGGAAGGCCCACTTCCAAGATGGCGCATTCATGTGACTATTGGCAGAAAGCTTCAGTTTCCTGTTGGCTATTGGAAAACAGGCTCAGTTCCTTTCACATGGGCACCTCCGTAGGGCTGCCTGAGTGTCTTCACAACATGGCAGCTGGCTTGCTCAAAAATGAGCAATCCAAGGGGGAAAGCAAGGAGTTGCTTCAATGCCTTTTAAATGAAACAGACTTGGAAGCTACACAGTCACTTCTGCCATGTTTGACTTTTTAGAAGCTAGTTACTGAGTTCAGCCCATACTCAAGAAAAATTAGGCTCTGTCTCTTAGAAGAAAAATTATCAAATAATTTTGGACACATTTTATAATCACTACACTTACCAATGAGGTCCAGGCACCTGTCGGGCACTGTACCGGTTAACTTCCTTGTCAACTTGACAGGGCTAAAGGACGCCAAGAGAGCTGGTAACACATTGTTTCTGGGTGTGTCTCTGACAGCATTTCTGGAAGAGATTAGCATTTGAATCTGTAGACTGAGTAAAGAAGATTGCCCTCTCCAATTCAGGTGGGCATCATCCAATCTGTTGAGGGCCTGAATAGAACAAAAAGGCAGAGGAAGGGCAAATGTGCTCTCTGTTCTCTGCCTGAGCTGGGATATCTATCTTCTCCTGCCTTCGGGTTCTTGGGCCTTCAGACTCAAAGTGTGATTTACACCATCAGCTCCCCTTGTTCTCAGGCCTTCAGGTTTGGATTCAGTCTACAACACCAGCTTTCCTGGGCTTCCAGCTAACAGACCAGCAGATCATGGAACTCCTCAGCCTCCATAATCACATGAGCCAATCCCTCGTAATTATCTCTTTCTCTATATCCATGTATCTATGCATGTGTGTGTGTATGTATGTATGTATTTTTGTATATCCTACTGGATCTGTTTCTCTGGAGAACCTGACTAATATAGGCCCTATACACTCAAACTTTGAAATCAGATTAGAAACGGGATCCTCATTTCCTGTTCCACATTGACTTTCATGTGCTATTTGCTTTTTATCATAGCAACCACTGAACTCTCAGCTTCACAAAGATATGTCTGTTATAAAAGCAATGTAGCACAATCCAAGGTTGAAATTGTAGGCTACCTGACGATCGTAGTTCACTTAGCAGCCAACAGATGTGCTTCCCTTGAAAGTTTTAAATATGTCATTTGGCCCCTGTGAGTTCACTGCAGCCCCGCCAGACTCCCCCAGTGCACAATTAGACTTAATAACCTTTTTCTCAGAGGTGAAAATTAAGGTTGAATGTATGTTTTAAAAAGGCCTTCTAAACATGTCAATAGTTTCTCTATTTGTATTTCTTTTCTTTTTTTTTTTTAAGATTTTATTTTTTTATTTGCCAGAGAGAGAGAGAGCAAGAGAGGGAACCCAAGCAGGGGGAGTGGGAGAGGGAAAAGCAGACTTCCCGCTGAGCAGGGAGCCTAATGCGGGGCTCGATCCCAGGACCCCGGGATCATGACCTGAGCCGAAGGCAGACACTTAACCGACTGAGCCACCCAGGCATCCTACTATTTGTATTTCAAACAAATTATAAGAGAAAACTGGGGAGGCTATTTCTAGCCATGGTCTTGAAATAGAATAAAAGTTTTATCTTGTTATGAACGCATGTGGAATGTAAAAGTATTCTATGAGCAGAACATTTTTCCTCTGCCCATTTTAGCCAAATGTCAGCTGGATATGAAGAAAAAGCAGTACAAGAATAGGAAACACAACATTAAAAAAGTTCACTCATAAAAAAAATCAATATCCAGAAAATAATTCCTTCCTTTTTATTAAACAAACAAAACAAACAAACAAACAAAAACCACCTTTTAGAAATTCTCCTTTCCTAATATAATGGTATTTTAGTGTTGGCCAAGAGTCTGTGCCAAATGATTACACAGACCATCTCTTTCCTCACTTGTAGGAAGTTAGTCTTCAATAGAAAGCAAGCTCAGGTAATGAAAGGTCTTCCTGTTAATTATAGCAGATAGAAAAACAAAACAAAACAAAAAACATATTTCTCTTTGCCTTTTCCTGAAATCCCACTAAAATAACAAAAAAATTATTGCAGGCATAATCCCACAAAAACAGAGAAGGAAGAGGTGATGACAGCAGATGATTATGGTCCACAGAACACTGGGAGACAGAAAGCTGATAACCTAGTTGTTAATGACATAGGTTTTAGCTTTCTCTGTTTGGCTAAGTACCTGAAGATGAAAATCCCATCGCTAAGCAAGTTGAGTCATGCCACAGAAACTCAGAACATATCCATCAATAAAGGAACCACGGGCTTCTGAAGGCACTAGGTTTGCAAGTAGGGCTGAAAACAATGAGAATTTGTTAAAAGTCTTAATAAGGAGACTGGCATGGCTCTTTAGTCCATGCAGGCACATGACTACGTATCACAGAAGATGGTAGATTCCAGAGCACCTAGGTGGCGCAGTCAGTTAAGCATCGGACTCTTGGTTTCAGCTCAGGTCCTGATCTGAGGGTTGTGAGATCGAGCCCTGCATCAGGCTCCATGCTCAGTGTGGAGTCAGCTTGAGACTCTCTCTCGCTCTCCCTCTGCCCCTCCTGCTCGTGCTCTCTCTCTCTAAAATAAATAAATCTTAAAAAAAAAAAAAAAAAAAAAAGAGGGCGCCTGGGTGGCTCAGTCGTTAAGCGTCTGCCTTCGGCTCAGGTCATGATCCCAGGGTCCTGGGATCGAGTCCCACATTGGGCTCCCTGCTCGGCAGGAAGCCTGCTTCTCGCTCTCCCACTCCCCCTGCTTGTGTTCCTGCTCTCGCTATCTCTCTCTCTGTCAAATAAATAAATAAAATATTAAAAAAAAAAAAAGGGGGGCGCCTGGGTGGCTCAGTTGGTTAAGCGACTGCCTTCGGCTCAGGTCATGATCCTGGAGTCCCGGGATCGAGTCCCACATCAGGCTCCCTGCTCAGCGGGGGGTCTGCTTCCCCTTCTGCCCTCTTCCCTCTCGTGCTCTCTGTCTCTCATTCTCTCTCTCTCTCAAATAAATAAATAAAATCTTTAAAAAAAAAAAAAAGGAAGATAGTATATACCTACTGATAACTGAGATGTTGAATGAGTCTAATCTCAGGGAGCTCCCTAGTCCCCTTCCACTCTGGGCCTTGAGAAGGCTGACTTTCAGGATTACACTCCGTCATGTGAAATAGTAGAGAAAGTCTTCTGGGGAAACTGTCTAGCCCTATAGATATGGACAGCCAGGAGTCCCACAGCAAGACTGCCAGCCCAGCTCCTTCCTGACCGCTCCACAATGAAACCATGACACTTGATAAGCTTTCTGTGAACACAGGGCTTCCAACTAGCATTTTAGTGATCCATTCTTTTATTATGAAGTAACTTATATAAAAATTTCCAGATCAAAACAAAGTACTCCTGCGGCTCCTGGCTGGCTCAGTCAGTGGAGCGTGCGACTCTTAATTCCATGGTTGTAGGTTCAAGCCCCATGTTGGGTACAGAGATTACTTAAAATTAGAAAAAAAAAAAAAAAAGAAAGAACAAAGATCTCCTATATCCTTTTTGTTCAAATTTTCCAAACGTCAGCATTTCCTGAATATACATGATCACCAACGTCCTCTTTCTTTCTCTCCCCGCCCCGTGTGTGTGTCTGTGTGTGCACACATGCATGTGTGTGTAGGTGCTCATATACTCATTATCATCAGTTGTATTTTGAACCGCAATTAAAAAGCAAGCTTTGGGGGTCCCTGGGTAGCTCAGTCAGTTAAGCATCTGCCTTCAGCTCAGGTCATGATCCCGGAGTCCTGGGATCAAGCCCCTCATCAGGCTCCCTGCTCAGTGGAGAGTCTGCTTCTCCCTCTGCCTCTCACTTGTGCTCTCTCTCTCTCTCTTAAATAAATAAATGAATAAATAAATAAATAAATAAATAAATAAATAAATAAATAAAATAAAATAAAATAAAATAAAATAAAAGTATAAGCTTTACATTCTATTGGATGACCTCACAGTGTATGTCAGGGCCAGATGCAGGTTATGCATCCTTGACAGGAATACCGTGGAAATCATGGCATGATTTTCTCAGTGCATCTCATCAGGGGTTTCAAAGTTAGCAAAAAACAAAAAATAAACAAACAAAACGAAACAAAACAAAAGGCAAGTACTAAGTATGAGAAATTTCTAAAAAGTACAGGAAAAAAAATGAAGCCAGAGTTTACTATTGTAAAGAACTAGAAGGAGTCTGAGACTTTACCCCACTTGCAAGCCAACAAATTGGCCTGCCAGAGTTCCATGGATACTGGCAAATGACTGGAGACTCCTGGACCAGAAGCGAAGAATTTTATTACTCACAGAATAGCAAGCAGTGTGAACCTCACGGTTGCTCTGACTTCCCTTGCCCTCCATGTCCCATGGGGGTGACAAAGAACGGCCCAGGTGGATACTTCACATGCTGTGGAATTGTATCACAGCTGAGGACCCCTGAGCTTAGGGAACCCCAGTCTTTTATGATGGGCTGAAGGCAAGCCTGCACGACCTTTGCCTCAGAGGGAGACATCATCTTCAACATACTGGACAGTAAACAAACCTGTCCCCTGCCCTGGAGGGAGACACCATCACTGTCTTCCAAAGCTGCTGACTATACATATTCTTGAAATGGTAGTCTGGAACAAAGCTGTTACTGTCTCTAATCATAAAATGTGCAGAAATGCAAAAAAGCTATGGGGAATTGTATCCCATCCACTATGGGACCTACTTCCAAAAATAACTGCATAGCCATAATAGAGTAAACTCTAGATATTGACCAAAAATTATGACTTAACTATATTGGGAATGGGGAAGAATGGGAAGAGTGAGTTGAGAAAGGTGGGATCACATAAAAGACAGTAAATCCTAACATTCTATAGTAGGAAATGATTAGATAAAATCTAAACTAGCAAATCAAGAAAGAGAAGTAAAAGTGTATTATTTTTTAAAAAAGAGAATGAAGTGTTGTATGGGGTATTACCTCTAAGACATATTTCTCCTGTTAACTATCAGGAGCCCATCTATGACAAAAAATATGGATGGGAGGGCGCCTGGGTGGCTCAGTTGGTTGGGCGACTGCCTTCGGCTCAGGTCATGATCCTGGAGTCTCTGGATCGAGTCCCGCATCGGGCTCCCTGCTCAGTGGGGAGCCTGCTTCTCCCTCTAACCCTCCCCCCTCTCATGTACTCTCTCCCTCTCATTCTCACTCTCTCAAATAAATAAATAAATCTTAAAAAATATATATATGGATGGGAGCAGGGGTGGGTGAAGGTAGAAAAAAGGGAGTATTGGGATTTTATAAAAAGCCAAGTGTTGTCTCATTTAATCTCTTCTTCCATGTATAGGTTTACTGCACTTAAAAAAACAAAATCAGGGGCACCTGGGTGGCTCAGCTGATTAAGCATCTGACTCTTGATTTTAGCTCAGGTCATGGTCTCAGGGTCTTGAGATCCAGCCCCCTATTGGGCTTTGCACTGGGCATGGAGACTGCTTAAGATTCTCTCTGCCTCTTCCCCCCTCCCCCTACTGCTCACTTGCTCTCTCTCTCAAAAATAAATAAAAAGGAGAAGGAAGTTACTATTAAAAAAAAAAAAGTTATGAAAGTATATATAGCAGAAAGTAGGAGTGCCCATGCCCGTTAATAGGAGGGAATGAATCAAGAAAGAGGAAGGCAGGGCACCTGGGTGGCTCAGTTGGCTGAGCGTCCAACTCTTGATTTTGGCTCAGGTCATGATCTCATGGTCATGAGATTGAGTCCTACATTGGGGGAGGTGGTGTCCCTGCTCAGTAGGGAGTCTGCTTCTTTCCTTCCTCTCCCTCTTCCCCTCCTCCCACTTGCATGCACATTCTCTCTCTTTCAAATAAATAAATAAATAAATAAATAAATAAATAAATAAATAAATCTTTTTAAAAAAAAAAAAGGAAAAAGAAAGAGGAAGGCATAATGCAAGTAAAGGAGATCAATATAGAAAGGGCTAAGGGACTCCACCTGATGACATAAATAGGGATCCCAGAATGACAGCTATGCAATGGGCATAGACAACCAGTTCCAACTAGAGTAGTCAAAAGGACTGGGAAGAAATTTCCCTAGGTACAATAAAATGGCTAGAAAATGCCCTAATAGCTGGCAAAGACTTTGTGTTGAATCAGGTGTTTCTGAGGTGGGGTATGATTATTTATTACCTCAGACCAGCAGGCATAAACAGGCTGATGGTCATGTAGTACAAACAAAAGAATATGCATGAAAGAAAAAGTAATCGTAATTTACTACATGGCAAACCTGTGCATATTCCCTATAATAATATGAACACTGAATACTAACCCAAACAAAATGATAAAATAACCAGAGTGGAAAGATGGGTGTGTGGATGAGGGTACACAGGTGTGGTGGGAATGAGGGAGAAAGAGAACTAAATACTCACTTTCTACAGTGAGAACCTGATAGATAATGCATAAAACTGAAAAATCAAGAAGTAGCCAAATAAACATGTCATCTAGAGCTGTAAAGGTAAACATAAAATTCAGTGGCTAAATAATTGGTGAATGTAGTTTCCTTGGGGAAAAGAAGATGGGCAGAAATGACAAAGAATTGGTGTTTTTCGTTATTATTTGCCTCCTGAAGTTTTATACATTTATGTCTTTGATGTAAGTAAAAGTTGTGTTTTTTTGGTTTTTTTTTAAGAAGTAAGAGAAAGTTGAGGGACGCCTGGGTGGCTCAGTCGGTTAAGCAGCTGCCTTTGGCTCAGGTCATGATCCCAGGGTCCTGGGATCAAACCCTGAACCAGGCTCCTTGCTCAGCAGGGAGCCTGCTTCTCCCTCTGCCTGCCGCTCCCCCTGCTTGTGCTCTCTCTCTCTGACAAATAATAAATAAAATCTTTAAAAAAAAAAGAAATAAGGGAAAGTTGGAAGAGAGGAAGAAGGGAGAGAGCAACATGTCTACTTTTCATCTGGTATAACTGAAAATATTAATAGAAATGTCAAATCCAAACTGATAGGATTTCCCAAAGTATACTTATTTTGTCTTGGTAGGTTGCAGGTAAAGGGACAGGCAACCCCTAAAAAAGAAAGAATACTCCTTAATATTTACAGGAATAGGGAAATGAGGGCAAACTCAGAGGATGTTCTGACATGCCTTGGAAATACATGTTCAGGAAGGGGTTATTCACAGTATGTTTCCAAAGCCATGACCAGTGGGTTTTTTATTTTCTTAGCGGAGTTTTCAGTTACGAGCAGATGTTATTGAGCAATCTGGAAACAGAAATTGTGAAAATAAAGGGGGAAAAAAAAGTCTACCCACACCTTTTCTTCCATTACTATGTTCTTGTGGTTGCTACTACTCCACTTTAACAAATATTGGCTTTTATCAAGACAACAACTGCCCGGTAATTTGAATTTCAGGCATATTAACCAACATGTTCTGATTCGAACCAAAGAAAATGTGGTGTAGATGACACCTTGTCATCACTGACTTAGCTCCCTCAGGAGCTCAGGGAAAGGCCATGTTTTCATTGTTACCAATGATGCATTTTATGCCCTGTATGGAGGCTATTATCAGAGGCTGCTTCCTCATGGATGCATATTCCTGGGGCCCCAAAGCCTTCTTGTTATGGATACACACTTTCTCAACTTCTCCAAGTGCATTTAACTTATAAAGCCATGAAAAATTGATAGGTGCAATGAAACACAATGGACACCAATTCCTAATAAGGATGTCTATAGCACTATTTTTAATAGGATTTCATTATAAAACTCTTAACTCTTTAAAACTCTTAACTAATTCAACTCAAATCCTTGAACTTGAAACTAGGAAAACAACCTAACTTAATGTCAACTGCTTGTAGGCTATGAGCCCCTCCGAGAGCCAACCCCTGCTTCTATTAGCACAGTGGAACCAACACAGTAGGACAGGAAAAGGATAGACTAGAACTGACTCATTCCATAAGTATCTAACTATTTTTGAGATATTTAACGATTTTGAACCTAGTCTCTTTATAGGGAAAATAAAGAAGGTAAGGCCTTCTTTACATAGGCTCTACCATAAGAAGTACTTTCTTAAGGAAGACATTCATAAAATACAAGTGTTCCCTTTCCTCTAATTTCTTGAAGAATGGGAAAAGAGTATGCGGGCTTCATGCCTACTTTTCCTTTTACATGAGAAGGTTCCACACTCCCTCCTCTTATTCGGGATTCAAGAAGGAAATGAAGAAATTAGCCTATGAAAGACCTCCCTGTGAGCTTGTATTCAATTCTTGTTAGAGGATTTGGAAAATCAGATCAACCCCCTGGGTTCTGCTCTTTTACTCTTGAGTCTGGACTTCCTTAAATCATTGACAGAGATTTTTTTTTCTAGTGACATTGTCAAATCAAAGGCTAGCCGGGGCCAGCTGGATTGCCCCCTTGAGAAAGGGTCTCTTAATAAAGATGGCTTGATAACGTAACTCACTGTCATCCCTTTTCAGGAAGTTAGGAGGAAAGGTAGTGGAGAAAAAGCCCAAACCATAAGAAACACAGAAAGAGGTGGGGATAAAAAATCTTTCGTAAGTTAGCAGCTTATAATGAGGAATTCCTCATCTTTTCTCCTTGGGTATCATCTATAATATGATCTTATGTTTGTGTGGAATACACAAAAATCTTAGGAACCGGAAAAATATTAGAGATCCTTAAAATAGATAACCGCAATGTGCAGATGTAGAAGTTGTTCACAGAGGCCAGAGCCTTGACCATTAATTAGTAATGGATCCCATTTCTATCCATGCTCTTCTTTAGTTCATGTATACAAGTGCATATAAAAACTGTTTTTTTGTGTGTTGTACAGTTATGTCACCGCATTGTTGTGCTATTTAGGAATTAGCTAATAGGCTTTAGATTTATTTTAAGGAACTCTCAGCAAAATCATACTTTCTATTTAGGTGAGAGAGTGTTTTGTTTTGTTTTTCTTAAAGATTTATTTATTTATTTGTCAGAGAGAGAAAGAGAAAGCACAAGCAGGGGGAGCAGCAGAGGGAGAGGGAGAAGCAGGCTCCCTGCTGAGCAAGGAGCCCGATGCAGGGCTCGATCCCAGCACCCTGGGATCATGACCCGAGCTGAAGACAGATGCCCAACCGACTGAGCCATCCAGGCGTCCCCAGGTGAGACAGTTTAAGGGGTGAGTATAAAATGAAAAGCTAGGCATTTTGAGAATCCAAATAGAAAATAAGGAAATTGTCCGCCACCTTGTTGCTAACTCTAGAAATAAAAATGAGACTGTTTCCTCCCTCCTTCATATTGTTCTTGGGTTCTTCTCTGAATGCAAAAATGTCAAAGATATCTTGCTAAAACCCAGGAAGTTGCTATGCAACCTACATATGAAATTATTTCTCTCTACCTTTAATCCTGAGGATCTATAATTCTGCTGTTTAAGAAAGAAACATGTTGTGTCAGAAAGAAGGAGACTATAACAGTAGACATCTGAATCAATTGTCAATCTAGTTTTCTAACTTGTCATTGCTCCTTAGATACTGTGTGAAGAAATCTCAGAAATGAAACTGATTTACCATAAAATGTGCCTATTTTCCATTAAATCTTGCTTGTGGCTTCACTGAAGCACTGAACTTACCAACATTTCAGGGGTTGGCCCTGCAGGGCCACCTCTTGGTCTTGTTAGTCCAGAAAATGAACCGTGAATAAGAGAGGCCTTGGGGGAAGAGATTTTATTCACGTCAGTTATTTTGCACATTGCTGAAACTAGCGATGTTAGCAGTTCCTTGAAGATAGCAGCATTAGTCAGACCCTTGGGGGCAACAGTGGGATATGGAACTTTCCCCGGCACATGCTTGACAGAAACATGTCAGTTGAGACAGGCATAGGGCCGGACATAAGAAATCTGTTTTTGGAGCTTTAGTGGAATGGGTGAAGGCATTAGAAACGTTCTTCCATATCCCCAGTTAAAATTCCAGAGCTGCTACGTACCCACTGTATGACTTTGTTGGAGTCATTTAACCTTCAAAATTCACTTCCTTGGGGAGCCTGGGTGCCATGGTTGGTTAAGCATCTGACTCTTAGTTTCAGCTCAGGTTGTGATCTCAGGTTCAGGAGACTGAGCCCCGTGTTGGGCTCCATGCTGAGCGCAGTGTCTGCTTGAGACTCTCTACCTCTGCCCCATGCCCTGCCCCCCACTCCCCTCCCTCTCTCACAAATAAATAAATCTTTTTTTAAAAAATTCACTTTTGTGGCACCTGGGTGGCTAGTCCTTAAGCGTCTGCCTTCAGCTCAGGTCATGATCCCAGGGTCCTGGGATTGAGCCGTGCATTGGGCTCCCTGCTCGGTGGGAAGCCTGCTTCTCCCTCCCCCTCCCCCTGCTTGTGTTCCCTCTCTTGCTATCTCTCTCTGTCAAATAAATAAATAAAATCTTAAAAAAAAAAAATTCACTTTCACTTTCTTCATATATAGAATGCGCATGATATGACTAACTCAAGGTGTTATTACTGGAATAAATAACATATGGAAGGTACTCATCCCAGATGTGATCATCAGTATGTACACATAAATGCCAGCAATCTTAATGACTATGATCCTGATGATTAGTATTTTAATCCAGGCACTGCCATTATCAGCTTTATATCCTTGGGAAAAGAATTCTGAGTTTCAATTTTTTCCACTGGAAAATAAGGAGAATAATATTTACCTTGCAAGGCTGTTCTGAGGACCAGAAATGGTGTGTGGAAAGTACCCAGTCACAGTATCTAGATTAGCACAAGTAGATTCTTGATAATTTGCTGTTCTCATTGTTTTCACTGCCACCTAGTATTTACATAACAATCTGTTTATGCTTGGAAGAAGTCATGTTTGATATTAAGGTTGACTCTTCCTGATATGAGAAATGTATACAGCAGTCCATCTGATAAATGCTTACTTAAGAGAGAGACAAGATTTCTGTTTCATAAATGCCTGTTCGACCTCCCTTAGGCATAACTCCTCAAAAGGTTGTGGCTGAAAGTCAAACCAGTATCCTCTAATATGAGTAGGGCTTATCAGAGCCACGGGAAAGGGACACACAAAAAACTCCTCAACTTATGGAGATAATGCACTTTCAGCAATTTTGTCAAGGCAGAGAACACAACCAGGATTAAAGTGTATAGGGAACATGTTATTCCTTCTGGCCTCAACTTCCTGAGTGTCTACCGTCACATGCTGTTTTATCTGTCGAAGAAAAATGGGCTTTATCGAAGTAGCATTCTGGATTTCTTAGTCATCTACCCTGCACACCAGATACTAGAATCTTGAGTCAGTTATTAATTGGATCCACGTAGCGATAGCATACCTTTTAAACCATGCCAAAATGCATTATTTTCAATTAAAAAAAAAAAGAAGAGGGCAGTTGAGAATATAGAGCTCAAAATATGGAAGAATAACATGTAGCTTCTTTTGAAGTCCTAAGTTCCCTTTCTTTTTGGCTTTGGGGCACCAGTCCCCCTCCCTACTTCTTCCTATTAATTTAACCCTCCTTGGAAGCTGTTACTTAATGATTCCTCCACAAGAATTGAAGTTGTCCTTCCGGAGATCTCTTCAAGGAGCCTAAATGCCCTACTCCTGAATTGGGTGATTTTTTTCCTCACAGACATATGTTTCTAAATAAGATTTGTGAATTAGTTGATAAAGTTGAAACTCCCCTTCAGGGAAGTTAGGCCTCTTTTACCAACTGTTCTAAGATATATTGGTGGTTGTCTTAGCCTGTGTTTCCTCCCAAAAAAGAAGAGCCTGTGACAAGGTGAAAGTAATCTGGGGGCAGCAATCCTAAGGAATAAGAGTAAGGGTCTTGGTAAAATACAACCAGGAAAAGAAAGATAAAACAAGGGTCTATTATCCCACTGGTCATTACTGGGCAAGTGGACCTTGATCCTACTGGAGACTCTGAGATGCCGTGTAGAATATAAGTCAGAGTTGTTCACCTGGGGATGAAAGAAAGAGTAGATGATTTGTCCAGTCGCCCATCCTCCACTGGTCAAGGGTTGCCCATTGAGATGTTAGAATTTTCTCCCTTTTGGTTTCGTCCATGCAGCAGAATGGCTGAACAGGTTCCCACAGGCATCTCCCCAGAGCTGTGACAAAGAGGCCAGGACAGAAAGCAACAGCTTCACGGTGCAGCTAAGATGAGGCACAGTCTAGTTTCACCTGCCACTGCTGGTGGCCATAGCAATGACTGAGGTAAAAAGATCTACTTGATGGTAATATAAATCAGGGCACAGAGGTGACCTAATTGCTTATGTTACTACAATGGCATGATTCACATTAGTAAGATTCTCTTCAATATTTTATCAACTCACACAAACTATAAACAAAACCTCATCATTTCCATTCCAAAGCCCAAACCCTGTTTTGATGAGAGATACCGTTCTTTCAGTAGTTAATGTGTATTTTTAAAACTTCCTGTGGATCCACCTTATTTTCAAATTATACATTTTAAAAGTGAATTGGCGCGAGCCAAGCTACTCATGCTGTTTGACAAAGTCCAAGTATGGGGGACGATCCTGAAAACAGGAGACTCCACAGCTGGCTTCTGCTATTCTCTTTCATTTTGTTTATGGCAATCTTTATAATTGTGGGAATATTTCTGGGGTTTCATGATAAAGTGACTACTCATCTTAGTTACGCCTATCTAAGCAATCATAATGAAACTAATTCCACAAAGAATTAGTTTCTATAGAACAAAATAACAAGACGGTCATGCTCTGTCTAGCACCTTTCTCTTTGCGTACTGTTTTTTAGTTTTAGCGAAAGCCAATAAGCAGAAATCAATAAAGGTCATGTTAATCATTACAAAGGAAAAATGAAAGAAGGCTATGGCTGTAATCCAGAAAATGATCTAAGATTTGGAAAAACAAAAATATCCTAACATATAAATGAAGTTCCTCCGAGGCTGTCAGGAGGAGATGCTTGCAACCCGACCCTGTGTCTGTGTCTCCTCATTCGCCGTCCTTTCTTACGAGAGACCCACCCCGGCTGGAGCTGGACTCCGGCAGTGAATATTTAAAAACATTCATTGAACAGTTTTTAAGCTAGATCTTTTTGAAGACAGGCAGAATACAAAAAGAACAAAACATAGTATCTTCCCCCAGGGAGTTTATAAACTACTCGGGAAACAGGGTAAGACAGATAATTTTAAAGGTTGAATGAAGCTAATAGACGGAGTAGAAGCAATACTGAATATATGCTAAATTTGTAGCAATTACTCAGCAGATACTAATCAATGCTACGGCTTTCTACCCAGACATTTAGAAACATGATAGACTGATCTGACAGGGAAAGAAACAAACATGGATACAAACACATAGAAATGATGGACAGGGGTGCCTGGGTGGCTCAGTTGGTTAAGAGTCTAACTCATGATTTCACCTCAGGTCATGATCTCATGGGTCATGAGATGGAGCCCCAGGTTGGGCTCCACACTCAGCAGGGAGTCTACTTAAGATTCTCTCTCTCCCTCTTTCTCTGCCCCTCCCCCACTTGTATTCACATTCTCTCTCTCAAATATATAAATAAATCTTAAAAAAAAAAAAGATGGACAAAATAAAATTAATTTGGTTTAAATAGTTCTGCTCCAAAGAAGAAAAGAGCTATTTCCAGAAGCCAAAATTAAAAACCGCCTTGGAATCTAGAGCTGAGGTTTTAATACCACTGAGATAATAGAGGCTGTGGCTTCATGTGGGTTAGAGGTAGAGGACCTAGAAGCGAGTCTCAAAATAACAGAACCACAAAGAGCTTCCTGGTTTATGAAAAAATGAATCTAGAAAAATTATCCAAGTTACCAAAGTAACCGGAAAAATCCTGCCATATAGATGCAAATTTAAACCACTTGCATAGTGCAAAATTTACAGCCAAGAAATTAATATTAACCGTACAGACCATTGTAATAGCTAGGGTTCTTTCAGTGGAAAACTCAAAACTGATCTTTTACATTTACAACCTAGGAATCACAGAGGCCCTCCACAAAATTCTTCACTGCTAATTGGTCTCCATAAAAAATTACAATGTTCATGAAGAAATGAACTACCATGATGAGAATTAGCAGATGCAGTATACAGAAAAACTGATCACTCTGAAAAACATAAGTGATTAAACAATTTGAAAGCAACTCTAAAGTAAGTTTGTTTGTATCTGTGAGCTTTTGCTGCATAACAAAGCTCCCAACTGAAATGGCTTAAAACAACAACCATCTCAATTTTTTTGATATTATTTTTTATTCAATTTATATAAACTATTAAAAAAAACCTAAAACAGTTCACCCATTTCTCCCACCCCCACTCCCTCACTTTGGCAACAACCAATCTGTTCTCTGTATCTATGAACTTGACTGATTTCCTTTATTTATTTCTTAATTTTTTGATTCCACATATAAGAGAGCTTACACAGAATTTGTCTTTCTTTGGCATATGATCCTTTTAATGTATTGTTCAATTTGGTTTGGTAATATTGTGTTGAGAATCTTTGCATCTATGTTCATTAGGGATATTGGCCTGTAGTTTTCTTTCTTTTTTTTTTTTTTTTAAGATTTTTATTTATTTGAGAGAGAGAGAGAGAGAGCATGCAAGGCAGGGAAGGGCAGAGAAAGAGAGAAACTTAAGTAGACTCCCCACTGAGTGCAGAGCCCCACATGGGGCTCAATCTCATGACCCTGAGACCACCACCTGAGTCGAAACCAAGAGTCAGACACTTAACCGACTGCACCACCCAGGCACCCCATTGGCCTGTAATTTTCTTTTCTTTTGGCACCCTTGTCTGGTCTTGGTATCAGGATAATGCTGGCCACATAAAATAAGTTTGGAAGAGTTCTCTCCTCTTCTATTTTTTGAAAGAGTCTGAGAAAAATTGATACTAATTCTTCTTTAAATGTTTGGTAGAATTCACCAGTAAAGCTGTCTGGTCCTGAACTTTTGTTTGTTGAGAGGTTTTGGATTATGGATTCAATCTCCTTATTAGTAATTGGTCTGTTCAGATTTTCTATTTCATGATGATTCTTTTTTGGAAAGTTGTATGTTTCTAGGAATTTGTTCATTTCTTCCAGATTGTCCAATTTGTAAGTATATAATTGTTTATAGTAGTATCTTATGATTCTTTGTATTTCTGTGGTATTAGTTGTAACATCTCCTTTTTCATTTCTGATTTTATTTATTTGAGTTCTCTTTTTTTTTTTTTTATGAAACTGTAGAGCAATGTAGAGCAATACTCATACAGTGATGGTGGGGGGTGTAAATTGGTATAACCACTCTGGAAACTAGTTCATTATTTTCCTTAAAGTGAAGGTATATATTCCCTATGAATAGAAATTCAAATACTAGATAATACCAAACAAATGCATGCCACATACACAAAGAAACAAATCTAAGAATGTCCACAGCATTATTTTTAATAACCCCAATATTGAAATAATTCATATTTCAATCAATGGAGAAAGAATAAATAAATTCATATATAGGATGGAGAACCATATAGCAACAAATTTTTTTAAACTACAAATACAATAATAGAGCCTAGATGAATGTCAAGAACATAACGAGTAGAAGATGACAGACATGAAATATATAGTTAACAATTCCATTTATACTGAGTTAAAAAAAAAAGTCAAAATTAAAGTACATTGTTTGGGGATGCATGCATGCATACATGCTTTGGTGGGAAAATTATAAACAAACATAAGGAAAATGTTACCATAAGCTAGTAGTTTCCTTCATTGAACGAGAAAGTACTGTTTAGGAGGAAGCATTAGCAGACCTTCTAGGTTCTAGAAATGTCTTATTTCATGACCTTGCTGGGGGTTTCATGAGCATTTACTTAATGATAATTACACTGTACAACTTTACTTTCTGCATATCCCCATATGCATGTTATAACTCAAAATAAAATTTAAAAAAAAATAACAAAGGGATTTCATTATCTCATATGACAGGAAACCACAGGTAAGCAGTGTACCACTCAACATTATGATACCACTGCTTTCTTGGATCAGTGTCACACACATTACCTCAGGCCCTCCAAAAGTAGACGCCAAGGTGGGACTGAACATGCAAGAGATATATTCGAGACACCTACCAGAGAAGAAATGGTAGGGAGATAAAGGAGTTGGAGCAAGCCCTCAGGCCACAATGCAGGTCTGTGTGAAAGAGAGAGGAAATGAAGAATTGGATAAATAAAGTCTCAGGACTGTAGGACCATTCTGAGAAGCTTTGGCTAGGCCAATGGGGAGTCCTCAAACCAAAGTTTCCCTGCAGGGGAAAACATGCTTCTTGCAGGAATTACGTGCCTTCGTGTCCTTGCCATGCTCAGTCATGTGCTGAGAGCAACTGGTGGAAAGTGTGGCCTTTGGGGAAATGTAACGATAGATTGAGGGGTCAGTATCTGGGGCTATCCACCAATTACATATCTCACAGCAGGAGATCTGAGCAGTACGTTTCCATGGCTGCTGCATCTACTAAAGGGAATATAAACTGTGAAAATTCCAATATGGCAGTGCAAATAAGTAAGACTCTAAAATAATTTGAATTGCAAAATCACTAACTTATGATGTTCATATAAATAATTAATATACTAATAAAGTTTTATGATCACTCTAATCAGTAAATCCTCCAATATTTATGAAATGCTATAGAGTGCTATTATTCTACATTAAAGACTAGGGAAACAAGATTTCATATCCACTGAGGTCTACCTGAGAGTAACAGCTAATAAACTAGGCAATTTCAATTCCTAAAGCTCTAAGAAGCCTGTCGAGCACTTCTGATAAAGTATTTGGCTTTATGAAACTAATATTACACTGTATGTTAACTAACTGGCATTTAAATAAAAACTAAAAAAACAAAAAATGAAAAACTAAAAACAAACAAAAAGTACCTGGCTTTATCTTTTAACACTGATTAGCAAGATGATAGAGAAAATTCTAGCAAGTGGGGATGTGTTAGTCTTTATTGGTGCCCGGGCCTAGAGTCTCAACTGTCTACAGAAATGCGAGGATTAATTAAGGGCAGTTAATTTGAGTATGCCAGACTGTAACAGAAGGTAAACAAGCTACCAACCCAATTCCATGTGATTTAATGGTGATGTTCTTAGAATGTGAAGAAAATAAGTAGTTCTAACAATGCTTCCAGGTGTTCCTATCCCCTTTACTAGAAGCAAAGGAGAAAAAGGCAGGCATTCACATCTACCACTTACAAGGTTTCTCTGAAATATTTTATCCTCTCATGGTGTTTTTAATACCATAATTGTGCGTTTAGGATTCACATTTAAGAGTAGATTAAAAGCTGTCAACACTTAAAGGAAGTCAATAGTGGAGGAAATTGGGAGAACTGGTATGTGTTTGCTGGTGGCCTGGTGCTTCCCTATTCATATTCACAGAAATATACTAATCCTTGGGTTATTGCATGGTTTAACAGAGGAAATGTTCTTCCCTCAACATTGAACTCCCCAAAAGCTTGGTGAAATAAAAAGATGAAGATTAATTGGAAATTAGGTCAGAGGTACTTTATCATATTATTAAGTAAATATGCTGCTGCCGCTTATTTACTGTAATGGTTCTAAATCCCTTAAGCTCATTTTCTGAGGTAATGGAGATGTTACCATTTTAAGATGTAAAATGTTACCTGTGTTGTAAATAAAATGGTAGCACTTCCCTTTCCAAGTAAATGAAGTGAAAAATCAAACCACTGAATTTGTAAGCAAATGAAGCAAGTCAGGATTCTTGTCCCATTAGGGAGAGGATGAGTTCATTTCCAGGTATTTTATTAGCAGGAACTGCTTTTTCATAACTCTAAGTATGGGAAGAAGGACGTGCATAGATGTTGGAAACCTGAAAGGGCAGCTCTTGATTGGATGAGGTATCCCACCTCCTGCTGTGGAACATGAAGGAAATTGATCCATCTCTCCGCGCCATCATCTTCACTCCCACCCGGGCAGTCATGACACAAGCAAGTGACTCAGTCAGGTTCAGGCAAACTGATACTCTTGCTCAAGACTTTGAATTTTGAATAACACAAAGAAAACAGGACAGTCCGAATCTGTTCTCAGTTACAGTAGTTGTGACAGTGTTTATAGCAGAACCACAGCTTCCTAACCTAATGTCTGTTGTGCTGCTTTCCTTTGACCCTATAGAACTGCTTATTGCCCTGCTTCTGGTCATTTTGCCAAACTTTTCCTACAGTTTCTCACGGATTGTTGGAGCACTCAACATCCTTCTAACAAGATTTCTTTTTGCTCAGGATTACTACAAAAGGAGTTTGGCAATAAAAGGCAACCTAACTGATAACACCAGCCAAGCAGGCAAAATTCTGCAAAAATTCTAATCCTAGCAGGGATCAGGGAGCTAAGGAATGTGAGGTAAAAGTTCAGTCACAGAGGTAAGGGAAAATAAAGGTCAGTGGGCAAATTGCTGGGGGCTCTCCTCAGGCAGCTAAAGACTAAACCTTCAACAGCTCGGCTCAGTCCCTTGCCTTCAGTTGGTGAGAATGGGGACCTCTGTGTACCCCCTGCTCTGGTAAAGTGCATCTCAGGAGATGGCTGCTACTGAATATGCTAGCACTAAGCTGGCAGGTGCCAGTCTCCCTGAGAACAGAACCACAGCAAGCAGGGACTGAGAGGTTGTAAATGCAGGGAACACACGTGGATCTGACTAATCAGTGGTTAAAAACTCTAGAACAGGCAAAACTTAGTAACATCAAGAGTATCCATGGAAGGGTCCTTCTACACTAAGTGGGGCAGTGCTCCTTCCTTGGTGACAGAGGCAGATCTTGGAAAGATAAGGGGAAAGGGAAGCAAGGCTGGAGATAAGAAGGTGAGGCAAGTTAAACTGGTGGCTTTTATTTTCTATTTTCTATATGAAACAGGAAGCTAGGCTATCTGCTGAGAAGGAGGGAAAGAATGGATAGAGGTTTGAAGAGTAGGTAAAAGTTTTGAATGATCAGTATCAGGGAAAAGTAGGAATAAAAGAACACTGAATGGTACTTGGGTCCAGATGAATTGAAAATAACACACTTAAATGGGTTCAAGCTAATGATGTGCTTTTTCTCTAGTAACACCTCACCCAGAAGTACTAGCTGTAAAAATAAACGTCAGATCACTCAAGAGCTAAGGACTATTGAAAGTCAGTAAAAGGCCAAAGGAGAAGAGAAGGGGGGTGTTGATAAGAGGAATGGGATTAACATAACATAATAATAAAAAAAAAAAGAGGATAATAGGAATGTGGTAACATAGGTTCTGGGCTAGTTTAGGGAGGGAAGTGAAACGAGGAAGGCACTGAATGAATGAGAGACAAGAAAGCAAGCCAGAACTGGGAGGGTGTGATAAGGTTCAACAAACAAACCAACAAGCAAACAAACAAACAGGTTTAGGATAGGTGGGAAAAGTGACAGGGATAGGGCTTTGCGCTCATAAAATGGAATAGATTTCAAAGATAATGTGACTTTGGAAATGAGGGCTGAGGAGAAATGGGTAAAGGTCATTAAGGTAGTAGCTCACTGTCCCTGACATAAGGACACTGGACATGACATTCCAAGGATACTGAAGTTACCAAGGGAAATGGCGGGATTTGAGTGGAGAAGACATGCATCAGTCAGGTGTCAGTCTTCTAAGTGGGTATAGGCAATGACCTAAGTTACCAAGGGAAATGGCGGGATTTGAGTGGAGAAGACATGCATCAGTCAGGTGTCAGTCTTCTAAGTGGGTATAGGCAATGACCTAAGACTCAAGGGGATGACTGAGAAGAAAGCAGCAGAGCTGACATGGATGATTCTAAAAGGAGGGGTGACCTAACACAATGAAGTAGATATGTATATATATTTAAACCCTTTTAGTTTAAAGAAATGTTTTAATGATCTTAACTGGAAAGCCAGAGGTCAAATGGGTTTCAAGGTTGAATGGGTTTCAAAGGCTCACTCATGACATCCAGACCTTGGTTCTTTCTGTTTTTGTTCTCAGCCCAGAGCTTTAACCTAACTTAACTTTGAAGTCTGAAGATGGTTTCCAGTACCAATCAGAGCTAAGTGCTTTCTGCTCACATCAGGAGATAGACTGGTGACTCATCAGCACTTTTAAAAAGAGGACAGAACTTTCCAAAATGCCTCCAGGAAACCTCTTCTTGTATCTCATTGACTTTACCAATTTTTAAACCAATCACCAGCAAGAGAAGAAAGAACTTCCTCTAGATAAGACATGCCCAACTCCCCCTATTGCACTGTTACCTCTCAGAGTAAGAGCAGTTCTTGTTTTTTTAAGATTTTATTTATTCATTTGAGACAGAGAGATACAGAGAGAGAGACAGAGAGAGCATGAGCAGGGGGAGAGGCAGAGGGAGAGGGAGCAGACTACCCGCTGAGCCGGGAGCCCGATGCAGGGCTCGATCCCAGGACCCAGAGATCATGACTTGAGCTGAAGGCAGACGCTTAACCATCTGAGCCACCCAGGCGCCCCGAGTAAGGGCAGTTCTTGAGGAGCCCTCCCTAATCTCCATTACTCAGGTACATCTGTGACAACAGTTTCCTCAGCTTCTTCCCTTAATGTGGTAGGTCTAGAAGAGGTAACAGATAACTTCAATTCCCTGAATAAACCAAACTTTGACTTTCTATTAAATAATCAAGGTTACGTTGGTATCAGCTGACACACTATTCAATTCATAACATTTGCATAGGCACACACCTCCCACAACGGCAGATGAAGGTAAGTGCCACAAGCACACCGCGCTCTGACAGCTGTAGCAACAAGCTACAGCGCAGTGCACCCACCTCGTGGTCTCGTGCTGAGACACCAGGACCCCTTCTTACGCTCTTTCCACTAAGACTATGGAGATTCTCCTCCAGCTCTGCATCCTAAAGGTCATGTTGCTCCAGAGTTTGGCCTCTACCTCCCACATGCTGATCCTAGAGACCATGAATGGGGGAAGTGGTAGAAAGTCCTACAGACACCTGCAGCAGGCACGAGGCCCTGCGGGGGGAGAGACAGGTGAGCGGGCCATGCCATGCCAACAGAAAGGCAAGACTTAGAGCATCCTGCCTGAAAACACTCAGTGGCTCCCACAGAGAACACTGTCCCACCTTTCACAACTGCGCAAAGACTTTGCCTGCAGGCACAGCCAATCGTCCGGCTTTGTTGCCCACCCTGACATTGCTGAACACGCCCCTTCATCTCTATGCTTTTGAAGATTCTTTGTTCTCTACCAAGAATTCCTTCCTCTACTTTGATAGTTAATTGTCCATCATTTATTATTGATATAGTTCACTATATTAACATACCTAGCTAAACTCCGCAACAGCCAAATCGCTGATGTTTGGAAAGAAAAGTCCAGCCAGTATTTTCTGACTTTCTTATCTTGGTATTTTATTTTATTCTTTTAAGGATTTTATTTATTTATTTATTTATTTATTTATTTATTTATTTATTTATTTATTTATGAGAGGTGGGGAGGGGGAGAAGGAGAGGGAGAGGGAGAGGAGCTCAAGCAGATCCCCCACTGAGTGCAGAGCCTGATAGGGACTTAGGGCTCAATCTCATGACCCTGAGATCATGACCTAAGCCCAAATCAAGAGTTGGTGGCTTAACCGACTGAGCTACCCAGGCGCCCCTCTTATCCTGGTAGTTAAAAAATTGTTGAGTTGTTATGCACATCTTTGTGAATAAATTGCTGGATTATTCACTTTCAGCCAGGGGTTTCATGTCCTGCAGACACAGCTTTAGCTCTATGTAGATGCCTGGCACAGAGACGTGGCTCTAAATGAGGTGAAGTAAAGCAAACCAGTAGGGCAGGATGAAGTGTCAAAACTGATGGCCGAGTACATTTTAAAAATGTGTAGGCAGTTTTCCTGAAGGGCAAACCCACTGGGTGGCTTGTTTTGAAAATAACAGCATTCCCTTCTTACATAATTATTCTTGTATGTAAAACATACATAAAACCACTGCATTAGGAAAAGTAGTCACTGTGTTTACTCTGTTCTGCTAATTAAACAGAATTTTTTTTTTTTCCTTTATAAGATAAGGAAATCTTAAATGCTGTTCCCAGGCTGAAAGAACATTGGACTAGTTACTCCCACAACATACTTCTGAGAGCACACAGCTCCCATCTGATCTAGAACTGTTCTTGTCTGGCCTTGTTATTGCCAAATTATGTCATTCCTTTTACTACTAAAGAATGACATGAGCTTTAACTTTAGCTCTCAAAGTAAGGTTCGTCTCTGGATACAAATATCATTTGAGAAATAAACATAAAATTTAAAGCTCTCTCCCCTATTCCATTCCAAATTCCAGCATTGAATTACTGATAGGCCAGGGAGAGAAAGGAAGAAGGAAATGAACAGTTACTGAGTTCATATTATGTACCAGGCAAGGCTTCTCGATTGTAACTTCCCTCTGAGCAGACGGTGTCTGGGTCATCCCAGTACCAGCACAGTTCCTGGCACCTAGGCAGATGCTCAATGCACATGTATTTGCTGAACCAATCTAAATCCATTCCAGATGTTGTCTCATTGAATCCTCACAACCACCATCTGAATTTGGAAGTGTTTTCTTCATTTAACAAAGAGATTAATTAAGTAACCCAGAGGGCACATTGAAAAGCCTGCATTACAAATTTAGGATGTAAGATGCCCATAGGATGTAAGGATGTAAGGCATCTTAGAAGCCACCTACAAAAATGCAACTTTTTATAAATGAGACAAAACATCCAGCATATTTAAGTGACTATCTCACACAACACATTGCTATAGAAGTGAAAACCAAGACAAATATCTGCATTCAAGCTTAAAACATTCTAGATAATGAGTTTGAGCATACACACACACAAATGCATAGAATGCAAATGGACATTCTGGGAGCGTTTTGAGTTTCCCCACAATGTGGCAGGAACAAAGATGACTAAGCAATAGTCCCTGCCCTTAAGAATCTCAGCAAATAGTGAAGGTAAAGACAGAAACAGAAATAGCATAATAAAAACAGACCCTATGCTTACAGAGCTATGAACCAAGTGCTGTGGGGGCACAAATGACAGAACAAATACCTCTGCACTCAAGAGGAAGAGGACTAAGGGTATTTAAGGAAACAAAGCAGGAGCAAAGGACAAAGTCACAAAAGGTTCCAATGTGGAAAGAGAATCATGAAGGGGCAGGGGTTTGTTTAGAGTCTGTGGAAGAAACAGTAGAATATAATATTGTAAGTGCAGGTTGTTATCAGATGTGAAGGGTTCTACTCACATCCATTTGCAAAAGGGATAAGGATGATTCTCTTAAACATTTTATGCCAAGTACCTGGAGGAAGACTCATTGTGTTGGCCGACCCGTGGCATCAGTATACATCTCCTATCAGGTAACTTCCTTTAATTCTAGGGGCTCTTTTCCAAACTTCTGGCTTTTTTCTCTGTCTTTGACCATTATGGAAGGAAAAACAAGTCTAACAATTGAATCTTGATCCAAACTCACAAGCAATAATTTCAACAGTATTACATCCCCTTAGTATTTCAACAAGGTAAGACTTTTCTCTTCTGGTTGATGAAACTATCTTCTTCCCATGATAGACAGAAAGAGTTAGAGCACAAGAACTTGATTTAAAAAACACACCCAGGACAGCTGACCTGGAGCACATAGGTCAACAAGATGGGTGGATAGGTTAGAACACTGAAACATAATTAAGACAACTTAGGCAATTGTTTTTAAATTGAGTTTTGAGAAATGATATGAGATTTCACATTAAGGATATTCACGTGCCTTTAAGAATACTGCTATAATCAGTAATTATTTTTGAATAAGTGATATAAATTATAGTGTTGCCTAATATTTGAGAGGCTCTTGTGCCAAATACTCCCACGACATAGCTTTCCTAAGAGCATGGAAGTCCACTGAGCCTGTGTGTACCTAACATTGGCAAGTGTACATGACATCATGATTTCACTTACCAAGCGATAAAATGAGTCACACTTGACATTGCTTCAACTCATGAAAGTCAAACAACTTGTCAATTAAAAAAAAAAAAAAGCATGAATTCAGTTTATTTTACAGAGAGTTCATAGGCTAAAAATGCATATCCTATTGTGTTCTACTGAGGCAAGAAAAGTCTTCCGCTTGGTGCACCTCCCAAGCTGTTTTTTTGTTTTTGTTTTTGTTTTTGTTTATCTTAAAGAACTTGTGTTACTTCAAAACAGCAGAACAATTCTTTCTGCTACAACTTTTTCTTCAGTCATGGATATGCTATAGGATTCTATTTCCTGATATTATTTCTTTCCTCTTTCAGGCAGACATACCTGAATTTCAAACATTACATGCAGGTAGACTCTGTGTTCCTTTCCCTTTGCTTTCTGAGCCAGATATTTAGCTTCCTAATACACTCCTCTAGATTTGACTTTATGGAGTGTCTGCCAGTGAGAAATATAAATTTAATGACTTTTGAGTTTGCCAAAAGCATTCATCATCATCCAAGTAAATCTTGTCCATCCTGCTTGGATAATTCTACCTAAAATTCATCCTCTCATCAGCCCAACATGTATCACAGAGTTGATTTTTATTTATTTTTGCCCTGGCTAGCTCTCAGTCATGTGTATCATCCTACCTTTTCTGGGTATAATGTCTAATGACATGGACTTCACAAACTCTCACCACAAGTGGGTCACTTTAAAACTCACCTAATTAAAAAAAAAAAAAAAAAAAAAAAAACTCACCTCATAGGGCCTGATGCATTCTCTGCTAAGTTTCCAAGTCTTTCTCTCTCTCAAATCTGTCCAAATTATCTATGCCCTCCTTGCATATAGCTTTTTTAGCCATTAAGGGATGAAGGCTAAATAATAACCAACAGTTATTATTTACTATCCAGAGCTTTCAGAAGGCACACCTCAATAGTTTCTTAGATATTCGTTCCAACTGGTGAAGTCAATGCAATATGCTCTCTATAATCTTGCCTCTCCTCTGGTAATGGAAACTTTTAGTCACACTCCTTTTTATTTGTAGTAGTTGGGATGATTTAAACAGAGAAAGAAATTTATTGAAAGGATATCTGGCTGTCCATAACTTCAGGAAGTCTAGAGAACTACGTTCAGAATGAGTAAATAAAAAGGGAGGTTACCCCACCATGCCGCAGAACCAGTCCAGCGAGAACACACCCACATTTCAGGGCCACTGCCAAGAACAACCACACTGTCAGCACTAACACTGGCCCCAGCACTACCTTGGTTCCCAGTGTGCACACTAATACCACACGGCCAGAAAGATTTCCCTATGTTCCTGACCCTTTGTTTGCATCAGTAGCTTCTGACTCAAAATCCAAGATACGCAGGTCTGATTGCTGAGCCTAAGAACCAAGGCCTTCATTCAGGGAGGTTGGAAAGGAGGTTTCGGGTCTATTCAGATTCTGTAGAGGAGATGAGCTCTGCCACCTAGGAACTATATAGTATAGATTGTGTGTGTGTGTGTGTGTGTGTTTTAATGTAGGAAAGGGATTCAGATACTAAACAGACAAAAACACCTGCATCTTCATTGCAGTACTCTGTCTTATGGAATAAATTGATCACATATATATATGCTCTACTATACTTAGGCTCCTGACATGGAATATGTGTTTTTCGTCTTCCTTCCCTTAGCACTGTAGGTCCTAAACTGTACCCTAAGGTGCCAGAGAGAACTCAGAGAGTTTTAAGTAAAATTTCAAGGACAGCACAGAAGCATCTGTTGGACACCACGACTACCTCGGAGTGATTCACAATTTCATTAGATCACACTACATTCTTTTTGGTGACATTTCTTTTTTGGCAAAGCTGGGCTTTCAGCGGTTGCAGTAATAAAAAGCAAATACCACATGAAAATCAATGTAGAACAGGAAATGAGAGTGGCAGTGTCCAGACTGATTTCAAGATTGGTAAAGGGAGGCAGTGCCTAACAGGCCTATGCATTGGTAATCTTTTTAGTTCAAGAATGAAACTAGTATTACTTTTTTTTTGTGGATATGTACTGGCTTTACAAATAGCTACTTGGTTGTTAAAACACAAATATTTATTAAGGTGTTTGAATCTGATAACTTAATAAATGGAACTATTAGGTATTTCTTTTGGCCCAGGGGTGTCGTAGAAAAATTATCAAGATACTAAGGATGGTATCATAAACCAAAACAGTTTAGGAAACTCTGAACTAGCACAATGTCTATTGATTTAAAACATAAATACTTTATCCTTCGAAGTCCTGCATTGTTCAAGAGAAGCCAGAACTATCCTCCCTCAAAGAGGAATAACTTAGGAGTAAAGTCAAGGGCTAATGAAAGGCCACTGCATCTCACTCAGATGATAGGGATCAAGTGGTTGCCTAGGATTTCCATAAGCAAATGACACAGCTGGGACAGACCAGGAGATGAAAGTACAGAGGAAATACCAGCAAATGCCGAAAGCCCTAAGGGGCAAGGACAGACTTCGGGAGCCTCCCAATCTTCTACAAAAGGCACTTCTGTGTCTATTACCTAGCATGATTATACATTATTGCTGCTAGCAAACATAAGGATGCATATACATACATAGAGAGAGAGCGTGAGCTTGAAAAATTATTCTGACAGGTGGAGAAAATAGGAGTATGATTCAGAAAACTTCCAAGTTTGGAAGAATATTACTTGGTCTATTTTAATTATCTTGCTTATCGATGTTTCCAAAGATAGTATCATGTTTATGGATGAATTTCAAAGCGTAGTGCTGATAATGACAGAAAAACTACAGTCATTAAGCCACGCTTTCTCTTCCACGGACTGAATATATTCACCTAGCAACCAGCCTTCCAGGACTCTTCCTCTGTGTTGATTTCAGGCTTTCGGTATCCTCAAGAGTGATTTTTGTACATTAAAAAAAAAAAAGTCTAAATGGTTGTTTACTGAAATTAGTTCAATCTATTAAAGCCATAAATTCAGAAAGTCCCCTTCTTTATTAGGCTTTTAAGTTCAACTTGCAAATAGTTTTCTCATTTATAAGTGTAGTAAATTTTAACAGAAACTTTTTTTTTTTAAAGATTTTATTTATTTATTTGACAGAGAAAGACACAGCAAGAGAGGGAACACAAACGGGGAGTGGGAGAGGGAGAAGCAGACTCCCTGCCGAGCAGGGAGCCCGATGCGGGACTCGATCCCAGGACCCTGGGATCAGGACCTGGGCCGAAGGCAGACGCTTAACGACTGAGCCACCCAGGCGCCCTTAACAGAAACTTTTAAGAGTTCTTTGAATTATGTTCGATACCACATATACTCTTGAATAAATAAAGAGCTTCAAACATGGTAAACTGCATTAATTAATATATTCTCTATGCTTTTTGGGACACCTGGCTGGCTCAGTTAGAGAAGCATAAGACTCTTAATCTCGGGGTTGTGAGTTCGAGCTCCATGTTGGGTGTAGAGATTACTCAAATAAATAAAACTTTAAAAAAATTTAAAATATATATATATATATATTCTCTATGCTTTCTAAATATCTCAATAGTCTGACTTAACACACAAAAATCTTCCTATTTATTGGTATACTTACTCACGTAATAAGCTTATTAATAGTGTGAGTCTCAAGTTCTCCTAAATGTTACAAATACATAATTAAAAAAATAACAGATGTTAGATTCCTTTTTAATACAAAATATTAATACAATGGTTTTCAATCCCTTAAATGTTTCCATAAGTCATTTCAAGGCTTCCCAAGACTAAAGCTTCCCAGTTAACTGAAGTTTCCTGCCTACTAGGGAAGGATTTACTAACCCAATTAACCAAGGTTACCTGTGATTACAAGATTACAGCAATCTCAGCTAATCAGTAGACATGAAGCTGCAGGCAAACAGAGCAATTCTTACCACATCAATGACATACCAAATTTCTTTTTATACCACAATGTCATGGGCCTCAGAACTTTAAGGATTAGTCTTAAATAACAGGTGCAAATAAGTGTCTTTATAACTTCCATATACCTGTCATGAAGATGTAACAATAATTTTACCACAAAGCTCTCAAGTATAAGATTGTAGTATACTATTTTTTTCCTAATCTAGTAAAATCTAATCCCTTATCTTGTGTTCAAAAGTCTCTATTATCCTTTGAGTTCTGTAAAAATCCCAAGCATCCTGTGTATTCCAGAACATTCAGAAAACATTTTTCTCATCTTTAGATTTCTGTAGTCACAGTTGATGTGGCCATTGTCTAAGTCCACCCAGTCCCTTGGAGGTGAGCAACTCTGTAGTATAAGCCTGAGAGCCTCACTTAAGGTCCAGCCTCCCTGAAGCACCAGCCCACCACTATCAGTGGTCTTGCCGGCACCTAGGAGCACCAAATGGGAGCTCACAGAATCAAAGAATCAGAATCAGCCAAATTTCCAAACACCTCCCTAGATCAGTTCATCTCCACCTCTCCTAACCCTAAAACACCTCCACCACTGGCACAATTCAGCCCCAAACTCAACTTTCAACAAACAAACCTCGAAGGGAATTGTTCTTCTAGATAGCAGAGAACTTTGACTACTGACCTAGCAATGCAAATACCAGTTGGGTTACCATCTTAGAAGGTTGGGGGATAAAATAACTGCAGCAACAAGAACAAATCATAAGTTACTATCTCAAAAACTGTCTTGTCACAGAAGCTATATATTTGTCCTAATAATGAGCTTCCCTAAAACATTTTCTAAGATTGCTTCTATATATATGTTAGTAGCTATACAAGAGAAAAGGCTCCTTTCTTTAAATCACACGCAAATATGTGTGTGCATGACTACAGAATTGAATTGTGATCCTTTTAGAAAAATATCTTAGGGGCACCTGGGTGGCTCAGTCGTTGAGCGTCTGCCTTTGGCTCAGGTCATGATCCCAGGGTCCTGGGATCGAGCCCCGCATCGGGCTCCCTGCTCCACGGGAAGCCTGCTTCTCCAGACTCTCCCACTCCCCCTGCTTGTGTTCCCGCTCTCGCTGTGTCTCTCTCTCTCTGTCAAATAAATAAATAAAATCTTAAAAAAAAAAAAAATTAAAAAAATATCTTAGAAACTACACAGTTTGTGGTTTATAAATCATGTATGATGTGATCAATATTAGTAAATGCTACTTAGAAAACAGTAGTTCATAATTACTTTCGCCAAAGACCATTTTAGTGAGTATATACAATAAAAAACTAGATAAACCACATGATTCTTATTATATATTATGTTATCTTACTGTTCAACATTAAGATCACCAACTCTCAGAATAAATTCTTTAAGAATTTTAAATTTTATTTTATTTTATTTTTTTAAAGATTTTGTTTATTTATTTGACAGAGAGAGAGAGAGCGAGAGCAGGAACACAAGCAGGGGGAGTGGGAGAGGGAGAAGCAGGTCTCCTGCCAAGCAGGGAGCCCGATGTGGGACTCAATCCCAGGACTCTGGGATCATGACCTGAGCCGAAGGCAGACGCTTAACGACTGAGCCACCCAGGCACCGAAGAATTTTAAATTTTAAATTTAATTACTTGAGAGAGAGTGAGTGAGAGAGAGCATGAGCAGGGGGAGGGGCAGGAGAGGGAGACGGAGAAGCAGACTCCCCGCTGAGTGTGCAGCTCAACACGGGGCCTCATCCCAGGACCCTGAGATCATGACCTGAGCCGAAGGCAGACACAACTGACTGAGCCACCCAGGCACCCCTCAGAATAAATTCTTAATTCAAAAGCACAACTGTTACAGATAAAATTTGCTCAGTAACATCATGACTCAGTAGACAAGTCATGAGAATTTTTTTTTATTTTGTGGAAACTGCCAATCATTAAATAACAAATGCAGAGAATAAGACAAAATTTTAAAAAATGTAAACATTATTGATTTTTATTGTTATAACATTAAGAAACTTAGATTACATAATTAATTCTTTCACCTCTTAAAAATCATTTAAGAGAGGTTACAAAACTAAATTCAATGAAGATGTCAAAATTACAGTACAAGATAGTTTAATGAACAAAATCACTCAACATACAGTTGAATCCATGAATGCTGATTGATAATAAACACAGATAAATAAATGGGGGGTGAAGCTTCAGGAAGCCCTTCCTTAACCTGAAGGATAACTAATAAATATTGAAGAAATAATAAAGATAGAAAATAACTCTTTTATGATCATCACAATAATTGATTCACGCAAAAATCATCAATGGAGACTAAGAGATTATCAATGGGTAAGAATTTTGAGTAGAATTTGAAAAGAAAGAGATTATTTACATCATTTCAAATTACCTCCCAACAGATGGTATTTCTGGCCTGTGGATCCAAGAGTGAAGGCCAGGGTAACTGGAGCCCACAGAGAGTGAGAGGGAATTCAGAGAAGGGAGAGAGCCAGGGATGTGGCACCCTGATTCTGTTAATAACCTTATTCAAATTTATGGCTGACCTCAAAACCATCTATACATGGCTGAGACTCCAAAAAGCTTGTGGCTCAAGCTAAAAATAAAATAATAATAATAATAATAAAACAATAAGAAGAAAAATTTTTTACTGTCAAGATTTTAACTTCCAATCTCCACAGGTGAGGCAGAATTTGCACTTTAAGTCTAATCAAATTAATATTCTATAAAATAAAAACATTAGCACTCTTCAAATGAATAAAACCAGGTCTAAAATCTTTACAATATAACCATCACAATGTCCACATGTACTTCAAAATTACTTGGCATATGAAAAACCAGGAAAATGTGATGAGGGAAATTCTCAAGGGGAAAGTAATCAACAGCTTCAATGCTAAAATGACCCAGATGTAGGAATTATCAGTCAAAGACTTTAAGGAGCTATTAGAACTACATTCAATAAAGTAAAGAAGACTTTAAAGAGCTATTTTAACTATGCTTAGTGAAGTAAACAAAAGGAAATCGCAGCAGATAGTATTTTTTAAATCCAAGTGAAAATTATACAACTGAAAAACACAGTATCTGAAATTACAAAGAGAAAAAAATGGTAAACTTGCTGTTGAGATACTCGATGTCCAACATCTGAATCAAGTAATCAAATTTTACATCACCAATAATGGGGCAAACTGGTATCAAGTGACTTCTGATAAGACACACTGAGGACACATAGTAATTTCATAATATTTCTGCCAAAAATGCATAACCTAAATTTAAATTGTGAGGAAACACAAGACAAACCCATATTTGTATTCTATAAAAATAACTGATCTGTACTCTCCAACAAAATGAAAGACAAAGAAAAATTATTTCAGATTAAAGATGACCGTGGTAGACAGTCTCTAAAATGGCCTCAAATGATCCCTGTCTCTTGATATTCATACCCTTTTGTAGTCCCCTTCCCTGGAGGGTGGGCTAGACCTACTGATTCAATTCTACTGAACTGAAAACAGCAAAAGTGATGGATGCCACTTCCAATATTAGTTTACAAGAAGACCATTTGTGTCTTGCTCAGTCTCTTACTGTCTCAGTTGGTCTGGTGGAAGCCAACAGCCATGAGCCAGCTGCTCACAACACAAGCTACTCTATGAAGAGGTCCATACAGCAAGGAACAGAGAGAGACCTTCAGCCCACAGCCAGTGAAAAACTGAGACTCTCAGTCCAACAAGCCAGGAACAACTACATGCTCCAAAAGATCATATGAGCGATCCTAGATGTCCTTGGATCTTGGAATCCTTTCCCAGTCAAGCCTTCAATTGAGACTGTAGCCCTGCCTGGCACCTTAATTGCAGCCTTGTGAAGGATCTTAAGGCAGAAACACCCAAGTAAACTGCACCTGGATTCCTGTCCAGCAGAAACTATGAGACAATAAATGCTCGTTATTTTAAGATAAAGTTTTGGAGTAATTCTTATGCAGCAATAGGTAACTAATACAAAGACTAAAAGAGACATGACAACTAAATGCAATGTGTGGCCCTGCATTGGATATTGGAGAATGGGAGTCGGGTGGATAATAGAGGACATTATTGAAAAAACGGCAGAATTTGAATGACAGTATATTAGATCATAATATTAAACTTCCTGAGTATGATCACTGTGCTGTAACTATGTAAGAGAATGTCCTTTTTCTTAGGAAATACACATTTAAGTATTTAAGGGATATAGTATATGCAACTAACTCTTTAATAATAATACATATTATAAATAAATGGAGTGATAAGGTAAATGTGGCAAATTGTTAATTTGTAAATCTGGATAAAAGGTACACTGATTTTCTTGTAACACATTTGAGTTTCAAATTATTTAAGTTTTTTATCTTAATTCCAGTATAGTTAACATACAGTGTTATATTAGTTTCAGGTGTACAGTATCGTGATTCAACAATTCTCTACATTACTCAAAGCTCATCACAGTAAGTGTACTCTATAATCCCCATCACCTACTTCACCCATCCCCCACCCATTTCCCCTCAGGTAACCATCAGTTTACTCTTTAGAGTTAAGAGTCTGTTTCTTGATTTGTCTCTCTCTTCTTCCTTTGCTCATTTGTTTTCTTTCTTAAATTCCACATATGAGTGAAAACACATGGTATTTATCTTTTTCTGACTGACTTATTTCACTTAACATTATACTCTAGCTCCATCCATGTTGCTGCATATGGCAAGATTTCATTCTTTTTTATGGCTGAGTAATATTCCATTGTATATGAAAGTTTTTCTAAAGTGATTACAAGGAACAATTATTTATATATGACTCAACCTAAAATGGATTGTTTCAGTATCTTAAAATTGAAAGAAGAGATTAAATTTTTTTCATTTAATAATGAAAATTATTAACCTTTCCTTCTCAGTGCTTTTAAAACCAAATACTAACATAAATATGTTGTGCATATTATATTTTCAGGAAGGAACTGGATTTGACTAATTTAGGTTAAAACACTACTAACAATTTTCTGTATTTAAGTCCTATACTTATTGTCAAGTAGAGTGATTTTGGTCAAATAAAGAGATTCAAGAGAACAAATCAAAAGGCTAATAACCAACTCTAAAGCATATCTTGGGCAAAATGTCAAAATTTGATTTTGGTACCTTCCTGACATTCTATCTTGTCTGCATGATGATCTGAATTGCCACCATACTCAATCTCTTTCCTAGCTTATCCAAGGATGTTTTCTGGTTAAAAATTTCATATTACTTGATTTTTTTACATTTTAATTTTTTATACTTTAAAGCTGATGTCATGGAAACAAATGTCAGCAGTAGTTATTGCCTCTCACACCAATCTCCATTCCTCCCCGCCGACCCTTTGTCATTCTGCTTCCTCCTTTTTACCTTCTCTGGCCTCCTACTTCCCTTTCTCCCCCATATCCTTCTCTATCTCTTTTTGACCCTTCCCTTCCTGCCTTCTCCACACTAATGCTACCTTAGTGCCAGCTTTCATTATTTCATGCTTAGATCACTACAATCACCTCAAAACTGGTGTTCTGCCTCTAGGTTCTCCCAATCACCCTACACATACACATTACAAATTTGGTATAAATTTCTCAGGGGGGCACTCAAGGTTCTTCAGGACTGGTCCCAAATAACTCATACCAGCACTTTTGCCCCCACAATTTCCCAGCACAAAATCTCCTCTTTAGTCATCAAAGTCTCCTCTGTCATATCCTTACCTCTAGGAGACCAAAGCAAGTTTTCTGCTCCCCAAGTAACCTGAGCCAATGTTTCTCTCCTCATTTAGGACCACCTATTGCTAAACAATCTAGGACAAGGGTTGGGAGGGTGAGTTCCACACAGGAATAGATGCCTAAGATGTCCTGTGCTGCATCTCCTCTGCTCATTTGACATTAGTGTCACTAATGGACAGTTTCATGCATGTTGCTAGTGCTCTGCCTCCAGCGGGTAATGTAGTGTCCCCTGGGGCATCCTCCAACACCACGGAAACTTACATAGTCAGAGCAGGGCCACAGCATGGAAGTGCAGAGGTGTTAATAAATGATGGGGGTGGGAGTGGATAAGTTTCCCATCTTCCTTGTCCTTCACTGGGATAATTCTGAGGCATGTTCTATATGGTTCTACGGATGAGCTCCAGAGTGAATGGGCCTTTGTTTTCATCTGGGTAGCATACACTTTATTGGCTTTCTCCTTTCCTTGTCTCACTCTTTTCACTCCCTCACCTCTGCTTCCTAGGGTCCTAACATCAGCCATTAGGTAAATGAAGATGAACTACCTACATCCAAGTCCTTGCCTTGGGCTCTGCGTTTGCAGAAACCCAAACTAAGGCATAAAAGAGTAGTTATCCTTTCTTCCTTTAATAATTAAATCCCATATTTTAGCTGTGCCCATGGCCACTTAGTTATAGATTACATTCCCTACTATCCTTGCAACTAGGTATGTCTGTATGATTTTTTCTCAATGCGATATACATGATCTTATATGCCAAGCCAGATCTCAACAAGAAATAGGATTGCATTTTTCTTGTTCCTTTTTCTGTTCCTATGGATGAGATGCAGATGTGATGGCAAGAGATAGAACCCAGATCATGAACCCAGAGATAGAAGCTGTATTTTGAGGATGAACTGAGCTTCCATCCACCCTGTACTACTTCACTGTGGGCTGTTACAGAACAGAAAAACAAACTTCTCCCTTCTTAAGAAATGGTATCGTTGGGATTTCTGTTAAAGTAGAGACAGTATCCTTAGGGAAGATAAGACCTGGGCAAGTCATACAGCTTTTGAAGAAGGGATTCAACAGCTCAAGCTCTTAGTAAGCCATTCATTAGTTGTAGATGTGTGACATCCGTCTTATGTGTTCAGACAGTGAAAGGGCTGAGAAATATTGCATTATCTATGATGCCTTGCAAGAGAAGACTTGTCTCCCTTTTTCCCATGAGGGAGAGAAAGACTGGTTCCCACTTCCAACAAAATACAAATAAAAACAGAAGTCATGAAGCTAAAGAGAAAACCTGAATCTTTTGAGGTCAGTTTTGTCTTTTTTATAAGACCCAAGGCAGAATAGTTAACCATTGGTATGGACTGAACTGTGTCTCCCAAAATTCATATGTTAAAGCCCTAACTCCCAGTGCCTCAGAATGTGACAGTGTCTGGAGATAAGATCTTTAAAGAGATGACTAAGTTATAATGAGGCCATTAGTGTGGGCCCTAGTCCAATCTGACTGGTGTTCTTATAAGGAGACAAAATTTGGACACACAAAGAGACACCAGAGAGGTGAACTCACAGAGAAAAAAACACATGAAGAGGCAGCAAGGGGGCAGCCATCTGCAAGACAAGGAGAGAGGCCTCAAAGGAAACAAAACCTTCACCTTGATCCAAGACACCTTGATCTTGGACCACAAACCTCCAGAACTGTAAGAAATGAATTTCTGCTCTTTTGGCTACCCAGTCTGTGGTACTTTGTTAGGGCAGCTCTAGTAAATTAACACAATAATTTAACTTCAAAATCACGGAAGAACCTAGCATCTATTTCCACCAGAAGAATAACTAAGTAAATGAATAAATGGATGGTGATGGTACGTACGACAGTGCTGAGAAATATTAAGAACATTTTGCTCTATAACAAGCCATTCACTAAATAAGTACATTTTAAGTCAGATTGACTGAGGGAAAAGAGTGGTAGCATGACCTAGCTGCAATATGTGTTGCAATCAGAAAGGACACAAGAATCTCTGTGAACTATTCCAACTTTGCTAAATATAAAATGACATTGGTCTGAATGAATCTGTAGCCAAGTCAAGAAATCCGAAATGATGAAGCAGCAGAATTCTGAACCACAGGCTGAGCAGCTGTGTGAATTTACAAAAGTGAAGAGTTTCTTAAATGAACCATTAAAATTTTATCAAAAGCAGTCCAGAAGACGTCAGAGAAAAATGAGGTTACATAACTCTGAAATAATATATTGCTCATGTTCAATTTCTGATGAACCAATAATTTCCATGTTTATAGAAGCTTCCTGTTTTTTAATAAAAAATCCTCAAACACAAAATGTCAAAAAGTGAACTCATTTTTTTCCCCTGAAAATTACCCTCTGGCATATTCAGTTTTAGTTGTTGGTAGCATAATCCTCATAGTGACCCAAACTAGAATTTCAGTTTTGTGTAGACCTAAAAACCAAACCTTCTCTTCCATCTCTTTATATAGAACAGTATCCTGAGATTCCCAGATAACATTTTAAAACTGTCACCACTTGCAACTGTTTATCTCTGTGAATCAAAATTATCTTGCCATGGTACAACAAACACAACTCAGACATAAAAGAATTACAAAGCTGAGGCTGATATAAGACATAACTGTCATCTATAATCTCCATCAATTTTGTATTCAAACAAATGTCCATATTTATATTGTTTTAATTTACAAAATAAATGCATACTAATTGTCTTTTTAACCTAATTTTTATATTGGCATACCATACAAGATTTAACTAAAAAAATTCTGCTGCTAAAATCACTTGAAAAAATTTTTTTTAAAAAATCACTGATCTGTAGAATAAAAAGGAAGGTCCCTAATAAGGGGTGCAATAGCATGACCCCACTTATCCCTTCAGTCCTATCTCTTGCTATTTAGTCACACACAGATCCTTGGAAAACCATCTTGTTTCTCATCCAGTCTCCTTCTGTCATCTTCTGTCTACAATGCCCTTGCTCCTTGACTTGATGTAAGGCTCATCATTTAAGACTCACTTCATACCCCTCCGAAAAGTCTGTTCTGGCCCACCAAAGCCGTTTTGAAAGGACCTCTTTCATACATCCCTTATAATAATATATGTTTTAAATTTTTACATTTATGTATCTACCTTGCTCACTAAACTCTTGAGTTTCTAGAGGAGGAATTGTGCTGCCTAGCACATGGTAGACATTCAGAAATATTTGAAGAGGAAAGGCAGATGCAGGACACAAGGTTAATATATAAAACCCAACAAGATACAAATGGAATTTGAAATTAAAAACATAATACTATTTACATTAGCACCCCCAAAATTGAAATACATAGGTATAAATCTAACAAACTATGTACAAGATCTATATGAGGAAAACTGCAAAGCTCTGATAAACAAAATCATAGGCCTAAATAAATGGAGAGATATCCCATGTTCATGAATAGGAAGACTCAACATTGTTGTCAGTTCTTCCCAACTTCATCTGTAGATTCAATGCAATCCAAATCAAAATCCCAACAAGTTATTGTATAGATATTGACAAAATGATTCTAAAGTTTATGTGCAGAGGCAAAAGACCAGAATAACCAACACAATATTTAAGGAGAGCAAAGTTGGAGGACTGACACTACCTGCTACCAAAATTTATTATAGAGCTATAGGAATCATGACAGTGTATTATTGGTGAAAGAATACACAAATAGATCAATTGAAGAGAATACAGAACCCAGTAGTACAACCTCATAAATATAGTCAACTGATCTTTGACAAATGAGCAAAGGAAATACAATGGAGCAAAGATAGTCTTTTTAACAAATGGTGCTGGAACAACTGGACATCCACATGCAAAAAATAAATAACCCTAGACGCAGACCTTACACCCTCCACAAAAATTAACTCAAAATAGATAATACACCTAGATGTAAAACACAAAACTGTAAAACTTCTGGAATATAACATAGGAGGAAACCTAAATGACCTTCAGTATGGTGATGACTTTAGATATAACACCAAAGACACAAACCATAAAAGAAGTAATTGATTAACTGGACTTCATTAAAATTAAAAACTTCTGCTGCTCTGCAAAAGACAATATCAAGAGAATTAAAAGACAAACCATAGACTGGGAGAAAATATTTGCAAAAGACATACAGGCATATCTCATTTTACTGTGCTTTGCTTTATTGTGTTTCACAGATAATCCATTATTATAAACCTTGCACTGAGCAAATCTATTGGTGTCATTTTCCCAACAGCATTTGCTTATTTCATGTCTCTGCAACCCATTTTGGTAATTCTCATAGTATTTCAAGGCTTTTTATTATTATTATTTTTGTTATGGTGATCTGTGATCAGTGATCTTTCATGTTACTATTGTAACTGTTTTGGGGTGCAACAAACTGCGCCTATATAAAATGACAAACTTAATTTATAAATGTGTGTGTTCTGACTGCTCTACTGACCACCCATTCCTCCATCTCTGTCCCTCTCCTCAGGCCTTCCTATTCTCTGAGACACAACAATAATAAAATTGGGCCGATTAGTAACCTATAATGGCCTCTAAATGCTCAAGTGAAAGGAAGAGCCACACATCTCTCATTTTAAATCAAAAACTAGAAATGATTAAGCTTAGTGAGGAAGGCATGTCAAAAGTTGAGATACGCCAAAAGCTAAGCCTCTTGCACCAAATATTAGCCAAGTTGAGAATGCAAAGGAAAAGTTCTTGAAGGAAATGAAAACTGCTACTCCATGAACACACAAATGATAAGAAACTGGAACAGCTTTATTGCTGATATGGAGAAAGTTTGAGTGGTCTGTATAGATCAGTCCAGCCACAACATTCCCTTAAACCAAAGCCTAATCCAGAGCAAGGCCCTCCCTCTCTTCAATTCTGTGAAGTCTGAAAGAGGTAAGGATGCTACAGAATAAAAGTTGGAAGCTAGCAGAGATTGGTTCATGAGGTTTAAGGAAAGAAGTTGTCTCCATAACATCAAAGTGCCAGGTGAAGCAGCAGGTGCTGATGCAGAAGCTGTAGCAAGTCATCCAGAACATCTAGCTAAGGTAATTCATGAAGGTGGCTACAGTAAACAACAGAGTTTCAATGTAGACAAAACAACCTTCTGTTGGAAGAAGATACCATCTAAGATTTTTCTTTTATAGCTAGAAAGTCAATCCCTGGCTTCAAAGCTTCAAAGGATAGGATGACTCTTGCTAGGGGCAAAGACAGCTAGCTGGTGACTTCAGGTTGAAGCCAGTGATCACTTACAATTACAAAAATCCTGCCATAAGAAGTGTGCTAAATCTACTCTGCCTGTCCTCTACAAATGGAACAATAAAGCCTGAATGACAGCACATCTGTTTACTGAGTATTTTAAGCCCACTGTTGAGAACTACTGCTCAGAAAAGAAATTCCTTTCAAAATATTACTGCTCATTGACAATGCATCTGGTCACCCAAGGGTTCTGATAGAGATGTACAATGAAATGAATGTTGCTATACACCTGCTAACACACTATCCATTCTGTAGCTCATGGGTTGAGGAGCAATTTCGACTTTCAAGTCTTTTAATTGAAGAAATAAATTTCATAAGGCAATATCTACCATAGATAGTGATTTCTTCTGATGGATCTGGGCAAAGTGAATTGAAAACTTTCTGGAAAGGATTTACCATTTTAGAACCCATTAAGAATATTTGTCATTCATGGGAAGAGATCAAGATACCACCATTGACAAGAGTTTAGAAGTTGATCCCAACTCTCATGGATGACTTTGAGGGGTTCATTACGTAACTGCAGATATGGTGGAAATAGCAAGAAAACTAGAATGAGAAGTGGAGCCTGAAGATGGGACTGAATTGCTGCCATCTCATGATCAAACTTCAATGGATGAAGAGTTGCTTCTTGTGGATGAGTAAAGCGGTTTTTTGAGATAGAATTTACTTCTGGTGAAGATGCTGTAAAGATGGTTGAAATGACAAAAAAAGAATATTACATAAATGTAGTTGATAAAGTAGCAGTAGCAGGGTTTGAAAGGACTGACTCCAATTTTAAAAGAAGTTCGACTCTTGGTTAAGTGCTATCAAACAGCATTACCTGTACAGAGAAATCACTTGTGAAAGGGAGTCAATGGATGCGGCAAGCTTCAATTTTATCTTATTTAAATAAATTGCCACAACTACCCCAACTTTCAGCAACCACCATCCTGATCAGTCAGCAGCCATCTGCATCGAGGCAAGACCCTCCACCAGCAAAAAGATTACGACTTGGTGAAAACCCAGCTGATTTTTAGGGGTTTTTAGCAATAAAGTATTTTTTAATTAAGATATGCAAATTTTTGAGACAAAATGATATTGCACACTTAGTAGACCCCAGTATAGCATAAACAAGTTTTATATGCACTTGGAAACCCACCATAAGAGGTTCAGTATTAGGAGAAAGTAACCATTTAACCTGAAATACTCCTCTGCATCTAAAATATGACAGCACATCCCCAAGGCTTCAGACTAGGTAAACTGAGAGGAGGGAAGGGCCTGGGAAGAAAGGACAGGACAACAGAGAATGAGACCCATTCTGTACCAGTTTCCCAGGGTGGGTGGGAGAGAGAGGCTGGACTGATGCAGACTCACCCATGGCAATTCAGTGCCCAGTTATGCCATGTTTAAATACTGCCTTTTGGTGTTTTGTTTTGTTTTTTTCAGCAACTCTGTGAGATGGGAGGGTGGCACATATTTCTTCATCTAGAGAAACTAGAAGAAACTTCATTTTGGGCTCTTAAAAGGTTAGATAAGAATCAAAGTTGGCAATAATAGTCTTCACTTCCTGACCAATGCCCTGTGCAAGAGAGAAGCTAGATTGCCACCCTAATGATAATGTGCTGATTCTGTTTGTTTAACTAAGGCTACACCAGATTAGCAGACCATAATTACAGCTAAAATCCATGTCTCTGATACAGTTGAGAGAATGTCTGTTTCACTGAACTGAGCGCCAAGGAAAGGTTTCGCTCAAGGTTAAGCCAGGCAGCCTCCTGTCTGAAAGTGATAGTGCTCGCTGTTTCAGGGTCTCATTGGGTCCTTATCTGAGCATCAGGGTTTCCTACAGCTGGGGTTTCAGATGGTTTACTTTGATTTCTTGGGGTAATAAAGAAGTGTGCCCATCTTTAAATGGTATTTTTAGTGGCCACACCACTTCAGTACTTTCCTTTGTGTCTGGGTGGGAAGAGATCTGCCTTCTTATTGTTACACAACTTTACTCAGGCTTCTTTTAGGGATTCCCCGCCCCCCCAATTCTCTTCGTGTCTTTTATGCTTTGCATAAAATACGGAAGTCTGTTGTTAACGGTCCTTCCTTCATTTAGTCGGCCTTGAATTTGTTGCTTAGTTCCTGGAGAGTTAGAAATCGATCACTTCGCTCGGTCACTGGTGGTTGTCTCGAGTGGATCAGGGAGAGCCTTCACATTTTGCCAGAATCTTTTATACAGTTTCTGCTCTCTTCTCTGCCTGGTCCTTTCTCTATTCATTCTGGTCTGCCTTTAAATCATAAAGCAGATTGTAAACCAAATGTGACTAAAATTTCAAGAAGTAAGTCAAGGAGAGATAAGTAAGCCGAGAGCAGAACTGGACTAAAGAGAAACATTTGAGGGATTGTTTTATTTTTTCCTCAAACCATCCCAGACCTTCCTTAAATAGAGCCCACACTTTGTGGGCTCTCTAATGAATAGGAGTCAAGCGGCAGCTTCACGTTTGAGACATGCTATTATTTTTTTTCCCCATTCCCACTCCTTAATTAGGGGCTTTAAAGGAAGGTTGCCCACAGTTTCTGACAAACATCATTAGCTTCATCAGAATGAAATGCCTGATCCTGGACCTCTTTTCTGAAGAACTGACTGTTTTTGTTGAAGGGCTGCACTGAGTCTGTGACATTTTCTACATTTGTAGAATACAGGAAGAATACCTCAAATGAGGATTAGTCTTAGGGTTTATGAAATCGCTATTCCTAAAGACCTAATTTTCTAGAATTGATTTTGTATACCTCAATTAGACAGGGGATAGACAACATCAGTTTTCACTGAGTCTCAGTTTGCTTGACTGAGACCCATAATAAGAAATAGGCTTTATCTGTACAAACACACACACCCCCCAAAACTTTCACGAACAATATTTATCCCTAGTATGTACAAATCCTCTACTTTCTATTTTATTTCATTTTTTTAAAATGCAAATCTCCACCCACGTAATTGATTTCCCACACTAAAGAGTTGCAACACACGGTTGAAAAAACACTCAACAGGATGCCCTTTTATTTTTTTCTAACCCTGTAATTCAATATGGTGTGATTTTGAATTGAGGACAAGCCTGATGAGTTTGAGGTATGGAATAAAGGAATCAGATCAGCTCTGGGTTTGTTGTGTTTTTAAATCTCTCTGTGTGTTCATTCTCTTCACCCTGAGAGAATTCCATTATCTTTGCTCAAAGAGCAGACACTGCTCTGGCTGTTTCCCCTGCTTCTCTTTGATCCCTGCAGCTGAGCTGGGCCCTTCCCCCAAGCCCTCCCTTCGAGACTGGTTGAGGCTGTTCAGACCCTGGGGGTTTGCCGGGCTGGGAGCCCGCTGAGTGTTCACTGTGCTATTTGACTGTTCCCACTTCCAACCTGCTCCATTCCCCTGCTGAGTTTTCATTCCAGATCTGCCAGGTTAATGGGATTATTGTTCTTCTCTTACTGTTGTTGTTGTTTTTTTGTTTTTTGTTTTTTGTTTTTGTATTTCATACAGCCTTTATCAGTTTGTTCCTGGGATAGTTTTTAGTTTGTTGCTGAGATGATCTAAGTGGGTGGGGACTGCATTTTAGGAATAAATGTTTTCTCACCAGTTAGGACTTAATCTAGGAAGTATTTATCCACTCTCAAATAAAGTACTTCTGTAGGTGATTTAAAAAATCAGACTTTTTTTTTTTTAAACAGATAAAAGGCAACACAATGTATCTTGCACCACAACCCACATTTAAAAAACTCTGTATATCACCAACATCAAATCAATTACACGGCATTTGAGGTTCAAATTTTACTTTTGGTCAGAAAGATAAATTAATAAACTGATTATTTCTTTTACCCATAAAATTCTATGACATTTACTGAGCACCTGTTAGGTACAAAGCAAGGTAATGTAAAATACTTCCCCTGACTTCAAAGCATCTAGACCTTGAGAAGGGAGATAAAAAAATTCATGCAAATAACAATCTTATAGAATAAGATTATAATAAGTGACTTGAACACATACAGTATAAAGCTCAATCAGAGTATTTCTTCCTTTTCAGAACTCGTAAGAGTGAACAGAGAGAAATCATTTCTTTCTGTTCTGTCCCTTCAGGATACGATACTGCCAAATGTCTCCATTCTCACTGAGTGCGTGAATGGATGAATGAAGAAATGAATGAAACTGACTTACTTTGTGCCAAGTGCTGTAAGGGTAATGGAATGGCCTCCCTATTCATCTTTCTTTGGTTTCTTCATGTACTTCTCAAATGAACTGGCTGCCTGAGAACTGGTCTGATAATGAAAACGAGCTCTGTACTAGGGTGGACAGAGATTGAGAAATGCAAGAGGCATGTAAATAAGGCCACTAGGAAATACATCTCTCCTTCCCTCTGATTGTCTAGAGTGATATTATCCAATAGAAATACAAAAATGAACCATATATATAACTATAAATTTTATAGTAGCCACATTTTACAATCAAAAGAGATAAAATTTAGGTTAACACATTTTATTTAGCCCAATAACCGAAAATATTATTATAACAACATGTAATCAGTGTAAAAAATATAAACAAGATGTTTTACTTTTTTCTTTCTTTTTGTACTATTGTCTTCTAACTTTGGCATGAGTTCAGTAATCACAAATCACTAGTGGCTATGTGTTGGACAGGACAACACAGGGCTAAATAAAGAAGCAGAACAAAGGAAAAGCCTAAACACTTGATGAGTTTTTTCAACATTGTGAGGAAAGGACTCTTATTTCATTGGTGGGGAAAGCCTGGAAATTATTTTTCTCTGAATGTTAATGAAGAAATGGGAGTTGCCAACTCAGGAGCCACTCCCTTTTCTTCTTCTAGCCTCTCAGTCCTAGAGAAATGAAAATAGAACTGGGATAGTCTCTTCTACTTTCCCAGTGAGTCAGGACCAGCATCTGTTGCAAGGACAACAAAGACAACCCCTAGGGTCCCCACATTAGTATCACACCTTGCAGGTGATAACTGCTTTCATGTATGATATCTCATTGAATTATTTTAATCATACTGTGTAGTAGTTAGTGGAAGCATTGCTATCCTCATTTTACAAATGAATGAAGTTCAAGGAGATTAAATGACTTACTCAAAGTAGCACAGTTAGCATCCAAGTGTTTTGAAATTTAATCTAGTATGTGTCCCACTAAATCAGAGCTGCCTGATGAAAAGAAAATTATATTCTATAAATATATATATATATATTTTACAGAAATACGGATATTTTTTCTTCTTTGGCAACACCCCAAAAAAGCATGCCCCCAAAAAACAAAACGAGTGATCACTTTACAAATGTAATATACAAATAACCTCTTGGCCAACTGAGTTTTTAGCTAGATTTCCATATTTTCTTTAAGTTGGATATTGTCGTTTAGTTTAGCAATTTTGAACATCTGAAGGTTGAGAGCAAGTTAATACATTACAAAGGCAAAGTTTCTGTGTTGGCCCTGAAGTGTGTTGCAATCATTTTTGTCTGGGAAAATAAACAGAAGTGGATCAGCAGCATGTTTGTTATATGAGATGCTGGCAGAGCCCCAGCCCCTAGGATGTTGGCTTACCTACCAATAGTGCCTCCCTTTCAGGCAATGTCAGCTGTTTTAGGAGAGTATCTGAGTCCTCTGGAAGGGAACTGCTCTAGTCAGCAGGACTGAACTTTACTACCTCCATGTAGGGAATTACGGCACTTCTATCAACTTTTGATGCATCCTTCTTCTGACACTGTGTGAAAAAGACTGTGACAGACTTTAAAGACAGTTCACTCCTTGAGAATCAGAATTCTTTTGAAAAAAGGTCCCTAGAATAAACAACATTCAATATGTTTATTGCTCTCAATTTTAGAAACATAATGGGCTCAAGAGCCATATTCACATTGATCTGTTTTAACTGTGCATGTTTTTTTCTACTCTACCCAACTGTGTTCCTATTTTTATTCTTTTCTATTCCACTCTGGAGCCATTTTGCCTCCTACTTAGGCCACCAATTATACCCATTCAAAATATATGATTTTTTTTCCTCTTTCATTTTATACCTACTCTCTTAGTTCCCAGCTACTCCTCCTAGTTAACCTTTGACATATCATAATGAAATAAATTTAGCTAGTTGTAGAGAACAAGAGTCATTATGAAAACGGGGATGGTCTGGGAGCATCTTAAAAAATCATTTGGCTGGTTCTCAGAATGTGGGCAAACTGGTAAAATCCAGCTAGGAGACAGTGCATCCAGCTCATCTCATTCACAATAAATCCTCTGGAGTTTCCTAACAGCCACCATAGAGATGCCAGTAATGATGATTTGTTGACTGAAGTGCTGAGTAATGAATCTTGTGCCCTATTTATACACAGTGTAATGTGATTTCCTTAGCAGTAGGCAAATGCTGGAAACACAAAGGGAAGACACTATGGCCTACTAAACCACTCCCGTTGTCTAGTTTATCACTCATTTCTATCCCTTCCTTCCTCTTTAGGAAATGGGGGTACATAAGTGATAATAAGTAATATAAAACTTGCAGAAAAATATTAAAATATCCAGACACTTTTGTAGCAACCAGCATTTTTTCTGTGGAGGTAGAAAGCATTCTTACCTCCTTAATAAGCCCCTCTCTAGAATTGCTACTCTGAACCTAGTAACCAGTCAATGTGGCAAATTATTTGATCTGCTGGGTCTACTCAAATAGTTTATTAGCTAACCTTCTTTAGATTTTTTTTTAAAGATTTTATTTATTTGATAGAGTGAGCAGGGGGAGGGGCTGAGGGAGAGGGAGAGAGAGAATCTCAAGCAGACTCCCCACTGAGCAGGGTGCCTGATGTGGGGCTTGATACCACAACCCTGATATCATGACCTGAGCCAAAATCAAGAGTCAGACACTTAGGGGCGCCTGGGTGGCTCAGTCGTTAAGCGTCTGCCTTCGGCTCAGGTCATGATCCCAGGGTCCTGGGATAGAGCCCCGCATCAGGCTCCCTGCTCGGCGGGAAGCCTGCTTCTCCCTCTCCCACTCCCCCTGCTTGTGTTCCCTCTCTCGCTGTGTCTCTCTCTGTTGAATAAATAAAATCTTTAAAAAAAAAAAAAGAAAGGAGTCAGACGCTTAACCGAATGAGCCACCCAGGCGCCCCCTAGACTTTTTTAAAAAATAAATTTTTGCTCAATAATTTACTAGCAAATTTGGAAAGTGGTGAGGCTCATTAGCAGTTTAGGGTTAATGTTACCAAAAACAGTCTGCTTGAAAGGAACACATATTGGAGCAAACATACCCTTATTCCATCATCATCTGCACAAGTTTGCATTCAAGGGAGAACAATTTATTGCAAGTTACATCCTTTTATAGTGTGAATTCTACTATATACTAATAGTTCCTCAAAAGACAAAAATGCTGCTAAGATATTTCACTGATGAGATTCTTTCCTCCTCTCTGTTTCCTACATTTAAGGTTTGAGAGATTCCTCTTTCTAGGCTACCCCATAATTTCTTTGTTGATTAAAAAAGGCATTAACATTTAAAGCATCAAATTAGATGACTGGAGAACTGGCCTAACTGACCCAAGTGCTCTGCCTTTCTCAATCCTCATATTCCAAACAGCATTTCTTCTTTTCAACAGGCACCTTAAAAGGTATCTTAAAAGTATCTTACTTGGAGGGATGCCTGGGTGGCATCCAACTCTTGATTTCAGCTCAGGTCATGATCTCGAGGTCATGGGGTTAGACCCCCCACCCCATTGGGCTCCCTGCTCAGTGGGGAGTCTGTTCAAGATTCTCTCTCCCTCTCCCTCTGCCCCTCCCCGACTCTCTAAAATAAATAAATAAACTTTTTAAAAAAGTATCTTATGTGGATTTAAATGCAAGAGTATCTACAAACACTGGTATGGCTTATAAATTACATAGAAGAATAGCAAGAAAAATGGTCTGATTGTCCATGTAGTCTGTGCACTGGCTTGGTTTCAGATATTCTGTCTGAAAGTGCATAAACACATATTCCCAGAAGCTGTCATCTACCACTTCTTTTATTCCAAGCTCACTTCTTGGAATCTTAAACACAGGCACACACTGGCAGAGTTCTTGGTTCAGAGTTGCTTAGGGCGACTGTATTGGAACAGATGCCAAAACAGTAATGTTCTTACCTCTAAACACCAGAAGACACTGACACACCCTCCTACCAGCTATTCTCTGCCAAAAAGTACAGGGAGGGACGAAGCTCCCTGAGGGAGATGGGAAGAAGCTATTGTTTCATTTTATTTTTTTTAAAGATTTTATTTATTTATTTGAGATAGAGAGAAAGAGAGCACGAGCTGGGGGGCAGAGGGAGAGGGAGAAGCAGGCTCCCCACTGAGCAGGGAGCCTGATGCGGGGCTCCATCCTAGGACCCTGGGATCATGACCTGAGCCGAAGGCAGATGCCCAACCAACTGAGCCACCCAGGCACCCCTATTGCTTCATTTTGAAAGAAGAGGGTTTAAAGTTATGAACTAGAGTGAAGTAAGAACATAAAAAATATTTTTCAGGGAATAGTAAAATATTAAAAGATCTGATGGGGCCATGAATCTTTCTTGGTCATCATCATACAAGTTAATTATGTTTACTTCACATAAAAATAGGAAACACAGAGAAGCATAGAAATCACAATTTCACTTCCTAAACAGGTAAACATTTAGACTATGTTTGTGTGTTTGTACACACATACATACATATGGATTCTGGCACAGACATATAGAGAAATCTTTCTTAGCCAAATGATATCATAAATTATATTTTGTTGTACAAATTGCCTTTATTACTTAACAAAAAATTATAAATATCTCACTGGTCAGTAAATAAATATCTACTATATCATTGTAATGGGTGCATAGTATTCTTTAATGTGGTTATACCATAAGTTATTTAGCAAATACCCTATGGTTGACTGAATTTTTTTCTGACTTTTATAATCATAAGCAATTCTACATGAACATCCTTCCACATGTATTTTTCTGTATGTGTCGGATTAAATTTTAGGGTAAATTCTCATAATTTTTTTTTTTAAGAAATATTTATTTATTTGTCAGAAAGAGCAAGCACAAGCAGGGGGAGCAGCAAGCAGAGGGAGAAGCAGGCTCCTTGCTGAGCAAGGAGACTGATGTGGCACTCGATCCCAGGACCCTGGGATCATGACCTGAGCCGAAGGCAGACACTTAACCGACTGAGCCACCCAGGTGTCCCTAAATTCTCAGAATGATTGACAGGTCAAAAGTAATGTTTGTTTATCTGTCTATCTATCTATCTTTCATCTACCTACATATCCTTACTAGTTTTTAAATAAAATTCTAAATTACCCCGTAGAAGAAGGGTGCCAATTCATATCCCACCATCAGTAGATGATATCTTTTTCTCACAAGTTTGCTATCATATGGAAATCATTTTCAGAAAAATGAAAAATACATATATATATAGGTGTTTCCAATCTGATAGGTGATAATTTGCATTTCCATTATTCTCAATGTGTTTTACTTTATGAGTAAAGTTGCATGCTTTCTATATGCTTATTGACCACTTGTATCTTTTATTATTTGAATTGCCTTTACCCTTTTTTGGTTTGTCTCTTCCTAACTGAATTGGAAGACCACTCTTATTATATGTTACTAGAACTTTGCCAAAAATATTGCAAATATTTTCCCAAGGTAACCCAGATTTCAGATGTCCCCTAATTTAGTTGGGGAGGGGGGCAGGGGGAATGAGACAGTGTCCAAATAGCTGTCTTTGTATTTGTTCAATGCCTCAGACTACCAGGATACATGAGCTCAGCATGTCTCTCCTACTCTTAAAAAAATCTTTTCATGCAAAGACCTTACTGAACATAACTATAGGTTAGATGGAAAACAGGTTCTGCAAAACACACCTTAGAGGAAAATCCCTAGTGGACATGTCTGTTCTTATTCATTATCAGCTCTATTTGGGGCTGTAATAGGGAAGGGCTTGCAAACAACCCAGTTCATCTCAACTTGCTTCCTCAACTTGTCTTGATGCTCAAACAAAGGGCCCTCCAGTTACCAAAAATCTCCCTCCTTAGAAGACAGTTGAGCAATCGTCTCATTTTGAAAATGCCCTTTGGGGATATCACATCTTGCCCAACTCCAGTTTATCAGAGTATTTCTTCCAATCTTTTTCTGCTGAATCTCTCAAGAGTATTGACTTTTCTTCAACTAGTTTCTGCAAATTTTTTGTCAGTTTCATTTCTAAGTATCTTCTTTGGTTGCTACTACAATTGGTAATTTCCCACCACCACATTATCTAACCAACTATTCTTTATATACAGGAAAATGATTGATTTGGATACATTTTTGTATGTGAAATCAACCACCTTACTAATCTATCTCATTGTCTGTAATAATATTCTCTTACTTCTTATCTGTTTCTCTTAATATATTATCATCTTCCAGTAATGATTATTGTGTCACCTTCTTTCAAATATCCATAACTCTCAGTACTTTCTCATGTCTAATTATATTAGTACTTCTACACAGGGAGTACTAGTACTGATGATAGGGTTCTTCATCTGTCATGACAAAAACTTATAAAGCTTCCATTAAAAATGATGCTGGCTTATTTGCAATGACGTGGATGGAACTAGAGGGTATTATGCTAAGCAAAATAAGTCAGAGAAAGACAATTATCATATGATCTCACTGATATGTGGAATTTGCTCAGCAGGGAGCCTGTTTCTCTCTCCTTCTGTCTCTCCTCCAGCTTGTGCTCTCTCTCTCTCGCTCATTCTCTCTCTCTCTCAAATAATAAAATCTTAAAAAAAAAAGGGGGGGGGACACCTGGGTGGCTTACTCAGTTAAGCATCCACCTTCAGCTCAGGTCATGATCCCAGGGAACTGGGATCGAGTCCTGCATTGGACTCCCTGCTCAGAAGGGAGCCTGCTTCTCCCTCTGCCTGCCACTCCCCCTGCTCATGCTCAGTCTCTGTCTCTCTCTCGCTCTCTCTCTGACAAATAAATAAATAAAATCTTAAAAAAGAAAAAGAATGTTAGATTTGTCAGAATTTTTAAGATACAAGTACAGGATTTGTCAAAGGCCTTTTAGATACCAGTTCATTGATCCACACTAAACTGGAATTATCATTAAATATGTTTAGACAGCCATTTGCAATGACATGGATGGAACTAGAGGGTATTATGCTAAGCGAAATAAGTCAATCAGAGAAAGCATTTATCATATGATCTTCACTGATATGTGGAATTTGAGAAACAAAACAGGATCATAGCTGAAGAGAGGAAAAAATACAAGATGAAACCAGAGGGAGAGACAAACCATAAGAGAGTCTTAATCATAGGAAACAAACTGAGGGTTGCTGGAAGGGATGGGGGTGGAGGGATGAAGTAACTGGGTGATGGACATTAAAGAGGGCACGTGATGTAATGAGCACTGGGTGTTACAAGCAACTGATGAATCATAGACCTGTACCTCTGAAACCAATAGCACATTATATTTTAATTAATTGAATTTAAATTTAAAAATGTTTAAAAATGGGGAAAAATATGCTTAGACATGTTCATGGGTTGTTACTTCTATTTTACTGATCTATACATCATTTCTAATACCAGTACCATACAAGTTTATTTATTGAGCATTTTGGTACATTATAATAGCTAGTGACATGAGTCTCTTTATTTCTCTAAGGCTTTTCTAGGCTAATGTGGCTCAATATTCTAATCATTATTTATATTGCTATCATGTAGATAGTAAAAATTAATAAAATAGAAAATAATACAAAACAATTTGGGGTGCTTTGATTTAAAAATTTTTTAAAAATCAAGTACCACAAATTCTAGGGGAAGCAGAAATCAATATGAGCTTAAAAAGTGATGGACAGGGGCGCCTGGGTGGCTCAGTCATTAAGCATCTGCCTTTGGCTCAGGTCAGGATCCCAGGGTCCTGGGATCAAGCCCAGAGTCGGGCTCCCTGCTCAGTGGGAAGCCTGCTTCTCCCTCTCCCACTCCCCCTGCTTGTGTTCCCTCTCTCACTGTCTCTCTCTGTCAAATAAATAAATAAAATCTTTAAAAAAAAAAAATGATGGACAGCTTTGTAAAAGATTTATTTTTTCTAGTTAAAGAAGAGGATAGGAGAAGGGGGAGAGAATTAATTTACAGGGTGATAAAGAAAGCAGACATGGTAATTAAGGGTTATTCAGTTGAGGCTGAAATATATTTGTGTAGGAAATCACCCTTGTTCCACTATAAGAAGGATGTCTGTGAAGAAAAACAATTTGTTATTTAGCCAAATAGTTACTAGAATAAAAACTGAGGAATTATAGTAAGCTAAGGAAATAAAATCTAATACAATAATGATATTGGGTCAAGGAAGAATGAATAAGAATTTTAAAAATCTTACAAAGTGAATAAAAATATTACCAAACCAGAAATTTCCTATAAACCTGTTTCAAATTATTTTCTTTTCCAAGGAGTTTATTGTTTTAATTTATTTAAATATAATAGTATAAATCTCTGAAAACATCTAACTAATGTCATAGTGGTGGAGAGAGGTTGAGTGATTCCATTAAGCTCTAGGGAAGTGAGCACAGATAATTAATTATATGGATAAAGTTCAAATAAGGTCTTCACAATACGCTCCCCCATAACCTTTCCATCTTTCTCATCCCAAGCTGTCCACATCACATTGAACTCCCTGCACTTCTCAGAAGACACCACATCTTCCCCGTTACCCCATCCTCCAGCATCCACCCCCTTTTCCTCTAAATACCTGTGCCCACAGTGCAGACACAAGATTTAAACAAATTCTTCCCTGTCCTGTACCTCAGTCTGGGCCAGGCAGCGTTCTTTTGGCTCCCACTATGCCTCATGCATACCTCTCTTAATCCCTGGTTTTCTTGACTGTCCCCCTCAGGAGAGATACCATGGAAGGCATCTTAACTGTTCGTTTAGCATTTAGTATATAGAGGGCATTTTTTTTAAAATTATGGAAATAAAAATTAACTGTTTTTAGAAAATCTTAAGGGGCACCTGGGTGGCTCAGTTGGTTAAGCGACTGCCTTCAGCTCAGGTCATGATCCCAGGATCCTGGGATCAAGTCCCACATCTGGCTCCCAGCTCAGCGGGGAGCCTGCTTGACCCTCTCCCTTCTCATGCTGTTTCTCTCTCGCTCACTCTCAAATAAATAAATAAATAAATAAATAAATAAATAAATAAATAAAATCTTAGGAGATTCAGGACACAAACTCTCTACTGCACTTACTTTTCACAACTCAGTGAGGTTAAAATGTCACACAATGGCTGCAGAGCTCATATCCGTAACTGTTAACCAAATCAACAAGGTCTCCTCTTCCTGTCCTGTCTGTGAAGATCAGGTAGGAGAAGGAGTCCAAGTCAGTCAGTATCAGAATAAGGGAATCATAAAGTTGGAACAACCCACGAAAATCATTCATCCAGTGGTTTCTAACCCAGGTTGAGCTTTTAATAAAATGCCAATGCCTAGGTCTTACCTCAAGGGAATCTAACTTAGCTGGTCTAGGGTGGCCAAGCAGTAGTATTTCTGGAGTTCCCCAGATGCTTCCAATATGCACCCAGAATTGAGAACAATGGATATAATCCTACTCCTTCATTTTGCTGATGAGGCAAACATGACAGGTAAAGTCACTTGGTTGGGTAGAAAGGAGACACAATGAAAATAACCAAGGTGCCTCAACATACAATATAGCTCTCTTTCCAACAAATCATACTTCATAACAAATTATTTCTGTAAAGGTGAGGAAATAAACCCTGTAAAGTCTAATGACACTACATGATTCATTACAGAAAGAATGATTAGGAAATCAACAGATTTGTAAGAACCTGCTTACTTAAGATGAGCACTATGGGTGAGATTAACTGGACTGAAAGTAAATCAAGTACAAGCTGCATGTGGTGGCACTTCAAAATAAGTGTAATGAGAAGCAATTTGAAGCAAAAAAAAAAAAAAAAAAAGATTCCAACTGCCAGGCAAAGGCAGATTCTGTGCAGGAAATAACTTGGCTGAATAAACAGAACTAGCTAAGACTAGATTATACAAACAGGATTTATTTCTAATTCAGACATAGCTGAACTATACAGCAACTCTATCTACTTATAATTTCCTATCTGTGTAAATCTGATGCTGGTATGTATCTACAGCTTTCTGCAAGCCTTATCCCTGACAGAGAGAAATAAAAGAGGGCTCTCAGGTTCACAGGAACTGAGAATGGAAATCATATTGGTGCGAGAGGTCAAACTTTTCTTGGATTTATCCTCCAGATTTAGAATATTTAAAAAGTTAAATTGAGAATGACAATGAGGAAGGTCAATGGAGGAGACAAATTAATATTTATTGGCAAAGGCGCAAGGGACAGAGAGAGCATGTGGTGCCGTTTTGTTTCCCCACCGCAGCTCCAATCTCCATCCTCAAGTCAACTCTATTTCCAGATGGTTCTTCAGTTCCAAGACTCAAAGAAATAGTCCTATCCAGGATAAAAACTGCTTGCCAATTTACTTGACTTTTATTTTCATAATCATTTTATGCTATTTCTCAACTTTTTAAACATATAATCTGTCTTTTTTTTAATTTTAAAATTTATTTATTTGAGAGAGCGAGAACAAGAGAGACCACAGAGGAAGAGGGAGAGGCCAACTCGCCACTGAGCAGGGAGCCTCCTGAGATCATGACCTGAGCCGAAGGCAGACACTAAACTGACTGAGCCACCCAGGAACCCAAAACATACAATCTTTTAATATATGGTCATCCTATCTCAGTTTGTGATCCTGATCATATAGCAAGGAATATAATTTTCTGACTCATACAAACTTTCAGAATATTTGCCTTAGCTTCCTGTTTTTATATACACACATACACATAAATTTCCATTTTTCATTTCAAGTTGAATTTTTAGGCTAAGGATATGTGATACATGGCCCAAATTAGTGAAACTCAGGAAACTAAAAAATGTAGCTATAGTCCAGGAAGGATAATGCCATTTGGGTTCTTGTCATGTTCTAAATTAGTGTTAAAATCGATATTTAGGGGGCGCCTGGGTGGCTCAGTCGTTAAGCGTCTGCCTTCAGCTCAGGTCATGATCCCAGGGTCCTGGGATCGAGTCCCACGTCGGGCTCCCTGCTCGGCGGGAAGCCTGCTTCTCCCTCTCCCACTCCCCCTGCTTGTGTTCCTGTTCTCGCTGTCTCTCTCTGTCATATAGATAAATAAAATCTTTAAAAAAAAAAATCGATATTTAGGTATCACAAACAGAAAAATAAAACACTAAAATACTGTTATTAGCAAATAGGTTATATATATCACAGAGAAGTTGTAACCTTGATTTTCACCATATTAAAGTAACTTCTAGTTATTTCAAAGGCTGGCTGGTCAATATGTAGGTTGTGAAGACCCTTTCCATATCCGTCTCCTTCCAGTTACTTCATGAGACAAACAGGAGTGATCTGGAAGGGAAGAAGAAGTAAATCTTTTTTTTTTTTTTAAGATTTTATTTATTTATAAGAATGAGAGAGAGAGCATGAAAGGGGGGGAGGGCCAGAGGGAGAGGCAGACTCCCTGCTGAGCAGGGAGCCCGATGCGGGACTCCATCCTGGGACCCCTGGATCATGACCTGAGGAGAAGGTAATAGCTTAACCAACTGCGCCACCCAGGCACCCGAAGAAGTAAATCTTTAACGCATCTCAAATGTTTCCTTTGAGTAGCTTTCATAGATATTGGGGCAATTTGGATGAAGGATAACTAATGCTTGAGACTTAGAAATTATCCATAGATGTTACTCATCCAGGTTCTCATAATGGAAAACTGCCAACTGGATGAACTATTCAAATCAATATATTTTGTTATTGAGCCATGTGTTTCACAAACTCAGATCTCAAAGCTACAATTCCATTTTAGATCCCATTCAAATGTCAGCCACACAGAAATAGCCCCCACCCAACGTGACATCCCAGAACCTTCATGGTAAACCTGTGAAAAAATAAAGGCATAAAAGACCTTCAGCCCCCTATCTACCATCCACTTATCAGTTTGTTTTAAAAAATTCAAATGGGGGATGCCTGGGTGGCTCAGTCGTTAAGCGTCTGCCTTCGGCTCAGGTCATGATCTCAGGGTCCTGGGATCGAGTCCCACATCGGGCTCCTTGCTCAGTGAGGAGCCTGCTTCTCCCTCTCCCTCTGCTGCTCCCCCTGCTTGTGCTCTCTCTCTCTCTGACAAATAAATAAAAATCTTAAAAAAAATAAATAAATAAAAATAAAAATAAAAAAATAAAAAATTCAAATGGTTCCAACTTCAAAGTAAATCTGACTCAGTGTTAGTCAGGGAAACTCACCCCCAAAATGCACTACCTTCACTTTTACACCCTAATCCATAAGGTCTCCATTTTTTCCTAACAGAATCCATGGAAAGCTCTTGGATCTTGCCGCCCCCAACCCCCGCTGTAATCTCCCTCTTCCATTCTCCCCACAAGGTACAATGGTACCTAATAATGAGTTGCAAAATTTTTTTGTTATTTCCCCTTTTACGTATTTGATACTTGTAGGACCTTCTCAGTTACTAATCTTCTCTCAGCCAAGTTTATACCTTTAAAATAAGTTTATCCACCTCTGCCTTGTAAAATTGTGAAGATTTGTGATAAAGTAGGTAAAAAGGCCCGACATATATGAAGCACTCATCAATTGTTATTATTTTTACTGTTTTCATCTATGTTCTCTATTCAGTGTCTTACATGAAGAGGCTCAAAGGGGGACATAACAAAGAACTAAGTAATAAATGAAAGTTTGAAAAGAGTAGTAAAAAAACAAAACCAAACCAAACAGGTGTTCATTTCAGAACTTCCTTCCTAATTAAGCAGGATCCTCAAGCCATCTTCTCTGAACCTTGATTCCACTGCACTTTTAGTTTGTGAAGAAGTGGCTTAAATGAGTCCATTTGAACTATTAAACTTACACCATTTGAGAAAATTCATAACCCTAGAGAGAGCTCTTACAAGCATGAGCTAACATAGCAAGCATGTCCTCAAACTCCAGGGGTGTGAAGTCTTGTTTGGAGGAAAAGCAGGGAGTCTCTCCTGCCTGTGGAGGAAAATTAAAGCCCTGTGTGATTATTTAAAAAAAAAAAGTCAATTTGTAAGAGGGTCTCAAAATCCACTATTCCAAATCTTCATGTAGTTTCTAAAACATTTGGGAGCCACTGAAGACTTTGGAGAACAGTAATGTGATCAGAATACTACCATGAATACTAGAAGAAGGTAAGCCTTGTCACTTGGAAGAGAATTGATGATTGAGAAGGTAAATGATAATGTTCATCACTTGAACAACTGCTAAAGCTGTTCACCGGTAGCTATTACATATTTCAAATTGTTGTCAAAAGTGTAGCTTCTAATAGGAGATGGAAAACCAAGTGTTTCATTAATAAGTCAACTAAAGAATAAAGAAGAATTTGTGGAGACAACACCCAATTGAGTATGCACCAATCTTTTGTTCTCAGACACACTATCTCCCAAATGCACAACTTTTTAGATGTAAAATATATTTTTTAAAGATTTTATTTATTTGAGAGAGAGAGCACAAGTGTGGGGGGGGGGGAGAAGGAGAGGGAGGAACAGACTCCCAACTGAGCAGGGAGCCCTACTTGGGGCTCGATCCCAGGATCCTGGGATCATTACCCGAGTTGAAGGCAGATGCTTGCTTAACCTACTGAACCACCCAGGTGCCCCTAGATGTAAAATATTTAAAATTCATTTTATTTTGGGCATTTCAGACCCTGACCTAGGACTTGGGAATGTGTCACTGACTTTTTGAGTGACCTCTAGCAAACCATATAACTGTTTTTATTCTAAATCCTAGGTATTTCAAAAACAAGCTTTGAAATCACTGGCACACACAGACTAATCTTTAGGATTCTTGCTATGCTCTAAAAAGGTTTCTCTTGATTCATTCTGATTCATGGTACAATTAAATGTTGTTTTCCCAGATCTTTGGGGAAATTTTTTTTTTTTTTTTTTGGTAGAGTGTAGTGCTCCAGATAATTGTGACCATTTAAGAAACACCATTTTTTTAAAAAAATTATATCTATTTTATATAAAAATATAGGTTGCATTCACTGCTTCTCTGCCTTTTTTTTTTTTTTTAAGATTTATTTATTTGAGAAAGAGAGCAGGAGCTTGTTTAGGGTGGGGGGCAGGCAGAACAGAGGGAGAGGGAGAGAGAGTCTTAAGCAAACTCAGCACTGAGCACGGAGCCCTATGTGGGACTCAGCTAGATCTCACAACTCTTGAGATCTTGAGTGGAGCCAAAACCAAGAGTTGGATGCTTAACTGACTGTGCCACCCAGGTGTCCTGCTTCCCTACTTTCTTAAGCAGAGTGTGCTGAATATGATTTAATGCTTTACTGATGACTCAGAACCACAGTAAACACCTTCTTTATCATGGTGCGCTGTGATTCAATGATGTGTGACCCAACCGCCAAAGGAAGAAAATGCAAGGAAAGCCTACATATACTTACAAAGTTCAGAAAAAAAAGAAGTAAAAGATTGTTTGCTTCCTAAAAACTACTCATTTTACCCCTGAACTGAATGCACCATACTGCATGTCCCACTTTAGGAAGGATATCAGCAAAGTAGAGCATTCTAGGGCAGCCAGGATGGTGAGTGGTCTTGAAACAAGGTCTAGTCAGAGAAATGACTGAAAGAATTAGAGGAGGCTTCACTTACAAAGAGAAAACTTAGAAAAGATAAATATTTAAATGTTGGTAGTGTTATCTTGTGAAGATGCCTTAGCTAAAAATTGCAAATACCTAAATCAGAGAACCAAGATCAATGGGTAAAAATTATTACAGGGGAGCATATTTTGGTTCAATATAAAAGGAACTCATCTTTGTAATTTGCTTTGGTTCACGATTTATATATAAGATCCTATTTAGGGGCACCTGGGTGGCTCAGTCGTTAAGAGTCTGCCTTCGGCTCATATCATGATCCCAGGGTCCTGGGATCAAGCCCCACATAGGGTTCCCTGCTCCACGGGGAGCCTGCCTCTCCCTCTCCCACTCCCCCTGCTTGTGTTCCCTCTCTCACTGTGTCTCTCTCTGTCAAATAAATAAATAAAATCTTAAAAAAAAAAAAAGACCCTATTTAGTTTCACAGGTAATAGAAAGATGAGCTACTTAAGTACAGGCTTCCCACATGAGGCAATAGCCTACTGCAGCTAGGACACAGAATATGTGATGTGGGAAGCAGAGAGAATTGAAAAAGTAAATGGAACCAGACATGGAGGAACCTGGAAAGCTAAGTTGAGGATACTAGGTTGTCTTAAATAGGCAATTGCAGGGGTTGCCTGGATGACTCAGTCAGTTAAGCATCAGACTCTTGATTTAGGCTCAAGTCGTGATCTCAGGTTCATGAAATTGAGTCCTGCGTTGGGCTTCACACTCAATGGGGAGTCTGCTTCTCTCCCTCCCTCTCTCCCTTTCCTTCTGCCCCTCCCCCCCATGTGCACGCTCTCTCTCTCTCTCACATTAGCAAATAAATCTTCAAATAAATAAATAAACAAATAGGCAACTGGGAGTGACAAAGCATTTTAAAATCCTTTTTTTTTAAAGATATTTATTTATTTATTTGATAGAGAGAGAACACAAGCAGGGGAAGTGGGAGAGGGAGAAGCAGGCTCCCCACAGAGCAGGGAGCCCAATGCGGGACTCGATCCCAGGACCCTGGGATCATGACCTGAGCTGAAGGCAGTCGCTTAACCAACTGAGCCACCCAGGCGCCCTTAAAATCCTTTTTAACTCAAATTTTATTTAGAAAAATTATAAAACAACTTCATTATTAAAAATTCAAAGATAGCAAAATATGGTACATACAGAGTGAAAGCTGACCATCAAACCCAGTTCCCAGAGGTACACATAAACAATTTAGCTTGTATCTTTACTTAACCTTTTTGTGGCTCAGGTTCTTCATCTACAATAACACATAATGATAGCACCTGCTCATAGAGGTGTTATGGGGATTAAATGAATAATTGCCAACTCCATGAAGGCAAGGATTTTGTCCAGTTCAGGAATTCTCAACCTTTGCACTACTGGCATTTTAGGTTGACGAATTCTTTGATGTGAGCAGCTGTCTTGTGCATTGTAAGATAAGTAGTGGCGCCCTGGCTTCTACTCACTAGATGCCAGTAGCAATCCCCCTATACATACATTCTCGTGACAAAAAAAATGTTTCCAGACATAGTCAAATATCCCCTGGGGGGCAAAATCACCCCAAGTCAAGAACCACTGGTTTCATTTGCTGCTGAATGTCTATCACTTAGCACAGTATGTAATACATATCTGTTGAATAGAATGAATACATGTAAGGATCCTTGAGCAGTGCAGGCACATAGGAAGCCCTCAGTTAACTGCTAGCAATGTTAGCTATTTTTATGATACTATTTTCCTACAAGACTATGCCACATATAACTATTTCAGCATAAATGAGGTCATATTATGTATACTTCACTGCAATTTGCAACTTTTAGCCAATGATATGTATTAGACACTATTTTATGTCACCACATACAGATATAGCTCTATCTCAATCATTTTCTTTTTTTACTTGAATTCCAGTGTAGTTAACATAGAGTGTTATATTAGTTTCAGGGGTACATTACAGTGATTCAGCAGTTCCATATATTACTCAGTGCTCACCAAGATAAGTGTACTCTTAATCCCCTTCACCTACTTATCTCAATCATTTTCAATGAAATCATAGCATTCTACTGTACAGGATATATCCTATCACATCAATTCACTTATTCAGTTCACTATTGATGGATATTTAGGTTAATTCCAACTTACTGCTATTATAAAGCTGCAAAGAACATTTTCCATCAAGAATTTTTAGAAATGCAATGACACAATCTGAGCTATTCAATATATTATGTCCTAATTTTAAAAGAGGTTCTGTATTTAGGATTCTCCAAACAGAAACAATGAGTGAGAGAGAGAGATTTTAACAAATTGGCTCATGTTATTATGGAGACTGGCAAATCCAAAATCAGCAGGGTGGGCCAGCAGGCTACAGATTCTAAGAAGAGCCAATGCTGCAGTTCAAGTCTGAAAGTCATCTGCTGTGGACTTCCTCTCGCTCAGAGGAGGTCAGTCTTTTGTTCTAGTCTGGCCCTTCAACAGATTAGATGAGGCTCACCCACATTAATAGAGAGCAATCCACTTTACTCAAAGTCCACCACTTAAATGTTAATTCACCCACAGGGTGCCTGGGTGGCTCAGTCAGTTAAGCATCTGACTATTGGTTTTGGCTCAGGTCGTGATCTCAGGGTCATGTGATCAAGCCCCACACAGGGCTCTGTGCTCAAGGCGTAGTCGGCTTGGGATTCTCTCTTTCCTTCTCTCTCTGCCCCTCCCCCAGCTTGTGCTATCTCTTTCTCTCTCTAAATATTTTTTTTTAAATGTTAAAAAAAAATAAAATAAAATGTTAATTCATCCAAAAGCACGCTCACAGAAACATCCAGAATATTTGACCATATATCTAGGCACCACGGCCCAGCCAAGCTGACACATAAAATAAATCAATAGATTCAGAAAGAATCTCATAAGTGACAACACATAAGTAGAGGCTACCTAAGAGAAAAACGGTAGAGATGAACCATGAGCTGACTGGGATGCTGGACTGGATGAGCTCTATATTCACCCAGGGTTCTGAGTCTGGACTGTGGAGATACCTTCTAGGAAGAGTAATGCATGCTGTTCTCTTTCCCCTTCATCATGGCTGTAGACTAGTGTATTCTTGCAGTTTATGTGCCTATTATTTAGAATTTTTCTATTGGGAGCCTTGAGTGTCTGCCTTCAGCTCAGATCTTGGGGGCTTAGGACTGAGTCCTGCATCGGGCTCCCTGCTCAGTGGGGAGTCTGCTTCTCCCTTTCCCTCTGCCCATCCCTCCTGCTCATGCTCTCTCGCTCTCAAATAAGTAAAATCTTTTTAAAATACAAAAAAATAGAATTCTTCTATCTTCTTGGGGCTGTCAGGCAGTCAACTGCCACTTCTTGATGTTATTACTGTGTCTGCCTTGAACAACTAATAATGCATGCAAAAGCCCTTTGTATAATTGTTAATGCCAAGGAAATGTGCAGCAATGTACTACTATTCTGGTCTCCTGTGGACTAGATAAACCCAGATAACTAAGCTTATTATGTCTAAAATTAAAGTAAATAAATGGGCGAGGGCCTGCATGTGTGTGTGTGTGTGTGTGTTAATTGAAAAATACTGACTTAATGCATGAATCTTATAACATCTATTTATATGCAGTGATACTTGGTGGTTTATTCTATTTTCCCATCTGGGTTCTAGATATGTGAGATGGCTGGGTGGAGAGTTTTGTCTTGATTCGGTATTGTCCTATGTTACCTATCATTTCTGCCTAAATTATCTGTGGAACAAGGCACCAAATATACACATAAATTCCATGAATAAGCACACAAATAATAATTCCCCAGTCTCAATAAGTACTTCTCTACTTATAAGTTGAAGAATTAATACAGTCTCTCTGCTTTGCTGCTTAGTATGAGGCTACTTTACTTTAAAATTAGGTTCAGATTCATGAAGTAAGGTTAGAAGTTCAGGGAGAGGAAGAAATCCACTATTTAAAAATGTGCCACTATTTATTTTTAGCTACCACTTTTTAGCACCTAGGCATTAAATTACATAATGCTTAGGAGTTAAGGGTATTCCATAACCTGTCATCATTCTCTCATTGCAGAAGGCCCATCGTTAACCTTTCCATTAATTCTATATCTTTCAGATCTTCCTAAATCAACACCTACTCTAAATTACTACTCAAATTAAACCCTAGTTTTACATACACATTCTCTCTGTTTCAGTCTGAAAAGCCTACAAGCTTTTCTGTCTAGTCCCCATTTCTGCCTCACTCCAGAATCTGGCTTGAAGCCTGGACTTTCTTAAATCCAACTGCTTGCAAGCAAATCCTCTATCAAACAGCTCTCTCACATGTCTGTGTATTAAAAATAGCTATTATGACTCACCCATGCTTCTTACTTACTCAAACGAAAGGGCAGCTCTTGTGCCCCAGGGATGGAAGAGTGGAGGAGGAAAATGTGTGAAAAAGAGCACCCAATACGCAGAAACAATTTTCTAAATTTCATATTGATGTTGAATTTGGCCCTGGTATTTCCATCAGGAAACATCTACAATAATTTTATGTGGGATTGTTCGTTTTTAGCTGATTTTCCTGGAGAGTTATATTTTCTTAAATGTCTGGTATGGCTTATATGGCACTGTCATGTTTATTCATGTATCACCCTGTTTAGACTAATATTAGAATAATACTGGCTTCAGAAATGGCTTTTGTCAAACTCTCTTCTGCCTTAGCTTTCTGGTAACCCTGTAATCTGTTCATTTCTTCATTCAAGAATCATTATCGAATACTCTCTATGGTGTGCAGGGCTGCTGCGCTCCCTAACTCCAGACAGCACTATTCTCTCATTCTCTGGAGTTGAGTTTGGGGAAGGGGGGCACTCCCTGCAGTTGTATATTTATTTACTGATGGGGATAAAAAAGGTATACATGACATAGTCACCTAGCCTAGGCCCTCCAGGAGTGATTAATAAACCTTTTTTAAAACAAGTAGATCACTGTACATTCATTGCATTATTTATTCATATAGGCTGGTCATTTGTTAATGAATAGTGTAAGTTTAGGTTTTCTTGGTCCAGACACTCTATCTATCCCTGACATGAAAGTACATACAGGATCAACGTAAGCACAAAAGAGGCAGAGATCTGAAAGTAACTATACACTAGGCAATAAAAATGCTGACTTTCACATAAAGTTTCTAACTTGTAAAGTGTTGATAACTCTTATCAACCAATGGAATAAAGTCCAGCCCTGTATCCAACACAGCTGATGACATGACCTTCATAAATGACAAAAAGTCAAGTTTAATTGTCATCTCTATTCCTTCTATTTTTTTTTTAATCAAGCTATAACAACAGAAAAATCGCTTCTCTTTAATACAAACAAGCCAGGAAGGTCACATAATCTAGTCATGAGAGGTTTATTTGTTATCATTTGTAAAAAAAAAAAAAAAAAAAAAAATTCTTTCAGTAAGAAAACTTTTTTCCTTATAGTAACTGACCTTTGTCATAATTCTTTTTCACCCCTGTCATACATTTCTAAGACTTAATGTAACTACTTAGGTTAGTTGGATCAAAAATACCTTGTGACTCAGGTAGAAATAATTCTTCAAGCAGAGCAATTTATATGACTTGCCTTTTTTTTTTTTTAAAGATTTTATTTATTTATTTGAGAGAGAGAGAGTGAGAGAGAACATGAGAGGGGAGAGGTTCAGAGGGAGAAGGAGACTCCCACTGAGCAGGGAGCCCGATGCGGGACTCGATCCTGGGACTCCAGGATCATGACCTTAGCTGAAGGCAGTCGCTTAACTAGGCGACAGGGGGCAGGCGCCCCTATATGACTTGCCTTTTACCATCCATTAAGCAGCTTTTTATTTTGGGCCTACTTGTAATGTGTATTAATATCAGCTTGTAAGAGAAAATGACATTCAGCATTTTCACTGGTTTATAATAAGAAATCACTATTTCAAATAACCTTCACTCAATACTGGTCTATACTGAGTGCTGGAAGGAGGTGAATATAAAGATGAACAAGACATTATCTGTTCTCTCTACACGCATACTCTGGTGCCTGAAACCCATGTCTACTCAAAATGCAATCTAACAGGGGCCATAACCATTAATTAAACCAAGAGCTTTGAGAATATGGGAAGATTAACTCCAAATGGGGGATGTGAAAGTGTGTATAGCAACCACGTGGGGATGTCAGAGGAAGGAGAAAAACAAGGAGATAAAAGAATGAAAAGAAACTGAAGAGAAAGTTTTGAGAAATTTAAGAATGGATGTCTGGTGGGGTGCCTGGGTGGCTCAGTCATTAAGGGTCTGCCTTTGGCTCAGGTCATGATCCCAGGGTCCTGGGATTGAGCCCCTCATCGGGCTCCCTGCTCAGCGGGAAGCCTGCTTCTCCCTCTCCCACTCCCCCTGCTTGTGTTCCCGCTCTCGCTTTCTGTCAAATAAATAAATAAAATCTTTAAAAAAAAAAAAAAAAGAATGGAAGTCTGGTGGTTGAGGCAGTCAGACTTAAACCGTGTAAATCTTGGGACTTGGAAATAACATGCTCAGATCTGTGTTCCCTTAGTACAGTTTTATGTGTTCTTCCTGTTCCATACAGGGTACAATCTAAACTGTATGACTTAAGGTCTACAAAAACCTCTCCTGACATACCTTCTGTTGCTGGTCCTCTTGCCCATTCCATTCCTGCCTGAGGACTTCACTTCCACCAAATAGATATTCACTCTGACCTCCCAGCATGTCTGGATCTCTACACCTTAGTTGTTTCCCATAAATAGTACCACAAAGCTGGAATCCTTCCCCATTCTTCTCCAGATACTCAATTTATATACTCAGCATTTATTTAAATTACGTGTGTGTGTTTGCATGAATTACTTTTTTTTTTTAAACTGAAGGCCTAGCATATATTAAGCAGTGTGTAAGATACAAAGTTATACCAGATCAGGTCACTACTAATCAGGGAATTTATAACTCATCTAAATCCTACCCATCCTTTGAGAGAATTTCTCCAGACCTGCCTGGCTCCTGAAATTCTATGGTATGTTCAGAAATGTCAGTACTGGGAGCCTGGGTGGCTCAGTCGGTTACGCGTCTGCCTTCTGCTCAGGTTGTGATCCCAGTGTCTGGGATCGAGTCTGACATCCAGCTCCCTGCTCAGCAGAGAGCCTGCTTCTCCCTCTCCCTCTGCCACTCCCCCTGCTTGTGATCGCTCTCTCTCTCTGTCAATAAATAAATAAAATCTTAAAAAAAAAAAAAGAAAAAGAAGAAATGTCAGTACAAATTACATGAAAGATTTAAACTGTTTCCAACAGGCCTCCTTTTTCTTGAAATGTTATTTGAAATATTCATTATTTTTCATCAGTTAAATAATTTTGAGCTCCTTCAGAATAGGGATCCCATTTCATGTTTCTCTAGTAGCAATAATTAAAATGTTTTCTATATTATAGATGCTATAGGTACTCAACAAATAATTGGCACAAACAAAAGAAATTAATGACCATATATATTCTATTTTATAAACATTGTAAGTAAAAATCTATATATTATAAATATGTAGAATAATATATATTAGCATAATGAATCAGTGTTAAGATGTAGTGATTATATCTGCATTTTTAATTTCAAGAACCAATAATTTCTTTAATTAATGCATATATGTGTGTGTATATATGACAAAAGTTTATTTTCCTAATTAAGATTCCTTCAAAAATCCACTGTTACATAAATTATACCACCATAAAGTTGTGTGAAAAATCTGTTACTCCGCCATCAGATTTTCATAATGAAAAAAAATCAATTTTTCATAAAGTAGAAACATCTCAGAATAAAGAATAAACTTTTAAATTGAATAAACATGACAAAATCACTACAGCTTCTTAATTATGTTTATTTTGCCATTTATTTTTAAATTTTTTTATTTTGCCATTTAAATCATTTAAGTAAATGAAATTTGGAAGAAAGTAAAAGCTAGAACAAAAAAGGTCATAGTATCATGGCTTGAGTGATTATTTCAATATTCTTTTTTTTTTTAAGATTTTATTTATTTATTTGTCAGAGAGAGAGAGAGCACAAGCAGGGGGAGCGGCAGGCAGAGCAGGTAGAGGGAGAAGCAGACTCCCCGTTGAGCAAGGAGCCCAATGCGGGACTGGATCCCAGGACTCTGGGATCATGACCTGAGCTGAAGGCGGACGCTTAACAACTGAGCCACCCAGGCATCCCTATTTCAATATTCCTTGTAAAAATCCTTACAGTAGGTCTCAATAAGCTCCAGTCAGACTCAGAGAAGTTAAATAACTTGCCCAGTCAAGGTCCCTAAAATATAATACTTAAACCCAGGTGTTCGTGACATCAAAGTCCCTGCTTTTTTTTTTCTTCTTTTTTTCCCAAAGTAGGCTCCACACCCGCATGGAGCCCAACACAGGGCTTGAACTCACAACCCTGAGATCAAGACCTGAGCTGAGATCAAGAGTCAGAACTTAGCCAACTGAGCCACCCAAGTGCTCCAGAGTCTCGGCTCTCTGTGCAGTGTCCCCTGGTACTACTCCTAGCAGAGCAGTACACAGAAACTTTGAGGAAGTGGTGGCATTTTAAATTGAGTCACCAGGGAGTGCTTGGTTTCTGAGGACAGATAGGGTCAAATATTCCTGTGTAAGGAAGAACTGTGCTAAGACATGCTGCAGGGAACATGGTGGTTGCTGTGGTAAGCATCCCCTCTTGGAACTGGAGACATTCATTCCCCCAACAGCAGGCAGGTCGGTGGGTGATGGCTGTGGGGGATTTGCTATCAGAACCACCTCACCCAGGGGCAGCTCACATAGATAACGACTTAATGCAGGATGAAGGCCTAACTGCCTTGCCTCAAGGTGGGGCAATTCTGAAGGGTCACCCAGCTCCAGAACTCTCTTATAACTTTATCTTCTCCATATTCTGCCCAATCCTATTTCCTCTGCTCCTCGATAAACTTTCTACATGCAAGTTTCCATCTCAGGGTCTATTTCCCAGGAAAGTGGCCTAAGACAGTAAGAAATATAACAATAAACAAACACAGTATGGTATATAACAATGATCAGAGAGAGATCAAATTCTGTTTAGAGAAAACCTTGAATTCCATGCAAAGGAATCTGGACTTTATCCTGTGGAACACTGGTTTCCAGAGTGGCTACAAGAATACTAAGGGTACAGGAAGAAGATATTCATTCATTCAGTCATTTGCTTACTTATTTGAGAGAGAGAGGGCATGAGACAGCACGAGCAGGGTGAGGGGCAGAGGGAGAAGCAGGCTCTCAACTGAGCAGAGAGCCCGATGCGGGGCTAGATCCCGGGACTCCGGGACCAAGACCTGAGCCGAAGGCAGATGCTCAACTGACTGAGCCATCCAGGTGCCCCGAAGATATTTATTTACTACTACTCATATTTTTATAAATGCCTACTCTTCTCTGTTTTATGATACAGATAATATATTAGTAAAGTAGTACAAACACAGAGATACTTTGGTATGTGCTCTAATTTTTTTAAATAGATGTGTGCAATCAAAAACTGAGACCACCTATTGACATTGGGAACATCAACAAAGTTTTGTTTTTGTTTTCTGAGTTTTTTTCGTGAATAAAGATATGCTCAATAAAAATTAGAATAGTGGTTCTCAACCTTCAACCCAGGAGAATCACCGGGGAATTACTAAACGATAACGATGACCAGGCCCCACCCCAAACCAATCATGTCATTCTCTGGGGTGTGAACAAACATCAGTATTTTTCTTTGCCCTTGATGCTTCTGAAAGGGACTTCAACTACCTTCGTGTTGACTTCAAACTTCCTAATTGATTAAGTTTTTCTTTCTAGCTTATCTTTCAACTCAGGTGAAAGACCCAATGGGCAAGGCGTCCTCTGATGGGAACCAAAGCTACCACCTCAAGCAGTGAGAACTGCCCTGAGCCAGGACAACCCACATGGACTGACCCCAAGAAAGTGATAGATTTGGCCTTTACTGCCTACCCGCATGTACCCACCCACCTTTGCCACACATTTTCTTTATAAACCTGTAAGTGTTACCAGCACTTCGGAGACAGTCTTTGAGATGCTACTCTGCTGTCTTCCTGGTGTTGGCCTCACTGAAATAAATCCCTTTCTGGCTTCACCACCACTTGTTTCTCTGCCTTTGGATTTTGTCAGAGGCAAGTGATGGAACCAGGTCTGCCCAGAGCCAGGTACTCTTGCAGCCCTGAGTCCCAGCTACAGTTCTAATGTTCTGGGGTTAAGAACCACTAAATCATACTTACAATCAAGTTTGATCTGAATTAGCCAATAAAACATTACAATTATAAATTCAAACTATTAAAGATCCTAAAAAGTAACCATCTAGTTACAGAGGAATACAAGCTAAAGATTTAAGGAATGCTTTCACCTTAAGTATAAGGTCTGTATTGGAAATAAACGTGGTTCTTCTCTCCACATTTTATGTTTACTTCCTTATCAAGCCTAGCAGTCCTGCGAGTGGAAAGAAATGAGTAACACACCCATTAAGAGACCTTTCACGTTAAACCGCTTTCTTATCTGCTAGAATATGAGTGAGCTCTCCGCCTCTCGGCTTGTTTTCCGAGTTTACACAATAATAAAGTACAACAATGACCCTCTTACTCTTCCTTACCAGCTTATTATTTAATACTGATTAGCTTTGAAATGCAAATAGCCCTATCAAATAGCAAGCTACTAGCCCTTGCCTGGGCTGAAGCTCTATTAGAGTGAAAGCTAAAACCATCTTATGCAAAGACAATATAGCCCAGCCAAAGGCTCCTGAGAGATCTCCAATTTTTTCAGGATTATATTCAGGATATGAAATTCTTTGTACTGACTAACAGATTATCTTTTCTCCTAAATGCATTAACCCTTTGCTGACCATTACCTGAACTTTGAAAAGCAAACATATGCTTTCAGTTTACATAAAAAATGACCGATCCCAGTACGAGAGAGAGTTTGTACAAAAGAATCTTATCTAGGCTATTACATTAGGACCACTACTTGTTTGTCTTAAACAGAGAGTAACAACTTTAAAGCTGCACTATACCTTTGAGATTACCTAATTCACCCTCTTCAGTTTACAGATAAGCACCAAGGTCTAGCATGCCTTTACTAGGTCGGTATTTGGGCAGGAGGAAACAGGGTTGGGTTGCTGCATGGTAAATTCCTGGTGGGGTAGAAATTGAGCTATAATCCGCAGGCGGGTCTCAAACCAGCTGGAGTCCCCGGCCTGAAATGCAGGGTTCCAAAGGAAGAATGAGAGGCTGAGCAGAGCCTACGACAGGATATCAAGACTAGGGTGATTGCTCAAAGCAGCAGGAAGGGACGAGGCTGCTGTCAGGTCCCCCAGGCAGCACACAATGAGCCCTGGCTGTCCCCACCCCACCCTCCATAGAGTCAGGTGCTCAGGTCAGACTGGACATTCCTCTGGGGCCACTGATACCAAGAAACCAGATTAACATCTCAGTGGAACAGCTTAGAAATGACAGGCTTGCAGTAGAAATGCAATGCCTGCCACACACTAGAGAAGCCCCATCCTGTTCCTTTCTCCTTAAAAATACCTATTACAGATATCTGCCTGGTGGTTGCCAGGGGCTGCGGGGAGGGGGGAATGGGGAGTTACTATTTAATCGGTGCAGTTTCGGTTGGGAAAGATGAATAAGGCACAAACAGATGGTAGTAATGGTTGCATGACACCGTGATGGTACTTGCTGCCACCAAACTGTACACATAAAAATGGTTAAAATGGTAAATGTTATGTATATTTTACCACAATAAAAAAAAAAAAAACCTGCCATTAGTTCTTTACTCACCAACAACTGCTTTTGAATAAATTTCTCATTATTGTCTATTTAAATTAAAAAACCTCCAAGAAATTCAGGAATTCTATCTTTGAGGAAATAATTAGCAGACTGAAAACTACTTGATATAGACAGTGAAATCTCTGAGAAAATCTATTTTTTTAATTATTGTGTTAGACGCAGTTGGTAAACAAAGAACTGTGAATTTCGGAGAGCTAAAGTTTTCTCACAATCCCAAATAAAAATATTAGTTCCTAACATTACTTCCCCACCCCAAAAAGATCTTTAAAAATAAGTAAATAAATAGCAAGGAACTGTCTCCTTGTAAGTATTTAAAACTTGCCAAAGAAAGGGGAGAGGCTGCTTTTTGTATTTGTTGCTGGCTGTCATTTAATTGTCATTTTACAGCCAAGCAAACTGAGGATTAGAGAGGTTAAGTACTTTGCCCCAGGTCACACAGTTAGGAAGAACAAGGTCTAGACTCTAAAGCAATTAAACTTCAAATCTGCATTGTTAACAATTTGCTCTTCATATGCAAATATATTTCTTGCTTCAAGCTATGTAATAATTATATATATATTTTTTTAAAGATTTTATTTATTTATTTGACAGAGAGAGAGATAGCAAGAGCAGGAACACAAGCAGCGGGAGTGGGAGAGGGAGAGCAGGCTTCCCGCTGAGGAGGGAGCCCGATGTGGGACTCGATCCCAGGACCCTGGGATCATGACCTGAGCCGAAGGCAGACGCTAAACGACTGAGCCACCCAGGTGCCCTATGTAATAATTATAAATAATGCGGTAGGGATGGGGGTAAGGCAATGACATTGAGTAATGCCCCAGACAACTGAAGTAAATTGTTTCTAAAAAGTGGGAGAATCCTCATAAATCACTCCATCTGGAACTTGCCTCTAAAAGCAGGCAAGTTTTCTTTTTCTCTAAAAGAAAACCCTCCCACTATAGCAGTGGAAGCAAAGGGAAACCATTTGCAGAGAGTAAGAGAATCATACTAGGTACACAGAGCTGATTGTAGCAAATAGAAACAAATATCTAGAACAATTAGCAGGTCTAGATGTAAACTCTTGAGTGTTTCAGTTTGAACCTTTAACAGCTGTACACAGACTGAGGATTTATACAGTTTCTATTCCCTGCCCCTGGCCCCATTCCAGGAAGTTCCCAGCCTGGCATGAAACTGTATGATACAACCCAGGGGAAAGACTGGTATGAAAGTTTCAAAAGGATCAGCAGGTGTATCAGAGCCAGAACAAGAGAACAAGTAGAGAGCTGCTTATCTTACTTTCAGCTAAAGGTTTTTCCAACACCCTACTCAGAAAGTGTTGAGTCAACCCCTTTGTGATTATACATAGTCTAAGGAACTTCATTCTACCATTTGTACACATATGTATTTACATTTAGGTGAGCCAGGCCTAAGGTAAAACTATGGGCAAAAGCAGCCATAAATTTGTATTTCCCCAGATCTGCTTTTATTCTTTGCAAAGTCCAGTTTTCTCATATCCTCCAGAATTGGTCTAAGGGGGACGAGAGACGGTTTTTCCATAAGCAACTTGGTCAAGTTCTTGGAACCATGTTTCTCCTCTCCTACTCCACCTCACTGCAGTTATTAGATAGGAGTCTGGTTACTTCCCATCTGCTGAATGGCAACCGTGATGCCGACGTTTGCTGAAGGTGCTGCCGCGGCTGCTGAACACGCAGACATGTGCCGCTGAGGGGCCAGCATCTGGATGTAGAAGGCAACGTTTCCCCTTGTCTGGTCTATGAAGTCAGATGGCCTGGCTTCAAATGCAACTCTGCCATTCACTAGGTATATTAATATGAACGTGTGTTTGTGTATTTATCAAATGGGAATTTTAAGAGACCTTACCTGATTGAATTGTGACATGGTGCATATAAAGCACTCAGTTAACATTACTGAGTGCTTATTATAAATGGTCTTAATCTATTCAGGCTGCTATAACAGAACACCATAGATGGGGTGGCTTATAAACAACACAAAATTATGTCTCACAGTTCTTGGGGCTGGGCAGTCCAAGATCAAGATATTGGCAGATTCAATGTCTGGGAGAGCCTGCTTCCTGGCTCATAGATGCCCAATTTCTCTCTGTGTCCTCACAAGGGGGAAAGGGCAAGGGAGCTTTCTGGGGTCTCTTTTAGGAGGGCATTAATCCTATTTCATGAGAGGCTCCACTCTGATGATCTCATCTCCTCCAAAACGACCCACCTTCCAGTACCATCACATTGGGGTGTAGGATGTCAACAAATGAATTTTGAGAGGACATAAGCATTCGGTCTATAGCATGAGCTAAGCAATGTACTAATACTGTTTTTACCGATAAGAAGCAAGGGGAAGATGCATCTCTCTGCATTCCACATAGTAAATAGCTCTGCCCCTTTTTAACTTGATGATCTTGAAGAAGAGAACCCAAAAATGAAAGACAAGTTTTATTCAAAGATCTGATTTAAGAAATATCCCTGAAATGAAACAACTGAAACTGCAGAAAAAAATCACCTCCAAGAAAATCTGATATGGAACATTCAACTCCCAAACTAAAGAGCTTCAAAAATAAAGGTGTTTTTCCAGGCATCTAGGTTTTATAGGTAAGCTACTAGCAAGGGAAGGAATTTAGGCTGGTTTCTAACTTCTCTATGGTAATACTCAACACCAGAAGGAAAAGAGCAGTATTAGCCAGCTTCCAAGGTGATCTTTCATGATCCCCACGTCCTGGTGTGCAAACTCTTGTGTAGTCCGCTCCCTCACTTTAACAGGGTTGAACTGTGTGACCAACAGAATCCTGAAGAAGTAATGGTATGTCACTTCCAAGATTGGGTTATAATAAGGCACTGCAGCTTCCGTCCTGGTTGTACTCTCACCCTCTCTTGGGTAGCGCATTCTGGGGTAGGTCAGCTGCTATGCAAAGGTCAAGGCAATGAGGAAATGAAGTCTTTTGCCACCAGTCAGGGAGGAAGAGCCTCCCAAGAACAACTGTATGAGTGAGCCATCTTGGAAGCAGATCTTCTAGGCCCTGTCAGCCCTTGAGATGACTACAGTCCCAGCACACAGCTTGCACACGTTATCAGATCTGAGCCATAACCACACAGCTGAGCCACTCTCAGATTCCTGACCCTCAGAAACTGCATACCATAACAAAGGTGTGTTGTAAATGGCTAAAATTTTGAGTGATTTGTTACATAGCCATAGATAATTAAAACAATCCTCAAAAAGAGAAACAGTGTGACCCAAGAATAATCTATTCAGAGAAGACAGTATTCAAGAATAAAGTAACAGAGGGGCGCCTGGCTGGCTTAGTCCATGGAGCATGGGGGATGGGCAGAGGCAGAGGGAGAAGCAGACTCCCAGCTGAGCAGGAAGCCTGATGTGGGGCTCAATCCCAGGACCCTGGGATTAAGGCCTGAGCTGAGAGCAGATGCTTAACCGACTGAGCCACCCAGACGCCCCAAGAGGTAATATTTTCTGAAAGATTCTTCATCGGTTAACAAAGGACATATGAAAAATATAACAAGGTTGGAGTTGTGTTTATTTCTTAAAATATGTACATTTTAACTGATAGCAGTTAACATCTTGCTAAGAAAAGATCAAGGACCTTAGCACTCCTGCAATTCCTCCCAATGTTGTTTATTTAGACTACTATTATTATAGTTACACATTTCATGATTTTTAACATTTATTTTCCAGTCTGTGGCAAAATTTCCAGAGTGACTTAGTGTCATTTCTCCATTTTAACAGAGCCAGTATTCACTGTCATTTTCTTCACCAGTTTTTCATTTCTGAGCTCTTTGCTTCCGTCTCTTAATTGGCTAATTTTTCTTTTCTTTTTTTTTTTTTTAAGATTTTATTTATTTATTTGAGAGAGAGAGAATGAGAGAGAGCAAGCACATGAGAGGGGGGAGGGTCAGAGGGAGAAGCAGACTCCCTGCCGAGCAGGGGGCCCGATGCGGGACTCGATCCAGGGACTCCAGGATCATGACCTGAGCCGAAGGCAGTCGCTTAACCAATTGAGCCACCCAGGCGCCCCTTAATTGGCTAATTTTTCTTAACAAGTAGTTCTTTTAATGGGTCTTGTGTTGTCTAATGTTTCTGACTTTTGAAAATATCTGTTACTTTATTCCTTTTTAATTTTTTAAAAAGAATTTTAAGACTTCATTTTTCAGTAATCTCTACACCCAATGTGGGGCTCAAACTCACAACCCCGAGATCAAGAGTTGCATGCTCAAATCAATAAATAAAATCTTAAAAAGATTACCTCTTGTGTAGAGCTCTGTCCTGATGCCCAATTTCAATAATTCCTTTAGTTTCACTTTTCTTTTTTTATATTGCATATCTGAAGTAAATTGTGCTTAGAAACAGGACTTATATTATCTCTCTTCTTTCACTGAAAAACAGCGTAAGTGAGGTTCACTACTGTGAACTTCTGGTTCAGGACAGACTTGCAGGGCCAACTTCTCCCAGCCCTACCTCCCCTTTTGATTTAGGGTCAAGCCAGAGTCTAGCTCCCACAGTCTCATTTCAGGGGCCCTGCTGCATAACTGGCACCTGGGCCTCGGATGGGACTACCTAGTCCAAATCTATGAATCTACCTGAAACCAAACTTCAGGTAGAAAAGTTGGGGGTCAAGGATCGGGGCGATTTGTTTCCCTTTCCAGAAGACCTTTGGGCTCCTGATGTAAATGTTTTCCTTCAACTTCTCAGTTCAAGAGCTGGCTTTAAACTAAATGCCTCTTTTTACCTTTCTCCTATAGTCCATGCCTTCTAGGATGCACAAGGTATAAGGATCTGCTCAAAGATGGTCTTCCATCTTTATTTATACAAGGACGGAATGGCAACATCTTTTGCATAAGAAAAGAAAGGAACTATTCATGTAATCCCCCCTAGGGCATAAATTTGGCAGATTGTCCTATTAGACAAGTCAATAAAAGCTTAATATTTATATACTTGTAATTCAGTGGAATGCAGTGAAACACTTCAAACAGTGCTGAGAATTATCATAGTAATTTGATACGCTAGTATTCTAATACCTTTTATCTATTGGTGTTTCAGGAGAATGTGTGTCTCTATTGCTTGTCAAGAGTACTACCTTGGTAGTTTATTAGTGGTAATTCTTGATTAATCCTGGCGTTACACACTGAATGCTTGTCAAAATGTCACCACAGAAAGGCAACCATAATGTGTACATCTTTCATGAGGAGTATAAAATTTCTTCATGCTTTAAAAAAAAAAAATTATTATTTTTTAAGACTTTATTTATTCATTTGAGAGAGAGAGACAGAGAGAGCACAAGCAAGGGGAGAGGGAGAGGGAGAAACATACTCTGCTGAGCTGGGAGCCCAACATGGGGCTCGATCCCAGGACCTGGAAATCATGACCTGAGCTGAAGTCAGCGCTTAACCATCTGAGCCACCCAGGCACCCCATCTTCACGCTTTTAAGGAAGATAAAATGAGTCCATATTTTTATTTATGTGCAGCTAGCACATGTAAAATGGACATTTTTACTGCTTAGGATATAGACTCTAAATCACACTATAGAAAACTTTAAAATTAAAAAAAAAGTTAAAATTATTTTTATTACCTATATTTTTTCTGACTAGAAAATTAATATTCACTACAGAAAACTTGAAAAATATAGAAAAACACAAAGAGAAAACTAATCACCCATACTTCTTCAGCCAGATTTAAACCTGTTCACATTTAGGGAGCCTAGGTGGCTCAGTCATTAAGGGTCTGCCTTCAGCTCAGGTCATGATCCCAGAGTCCTGGGATCAAGCCCCGCATTGGGCTCCCTGCTCCGCGGGAAGCCTGTTTCTCCCTCTCCCACTCCCCCTGCTTGTGTTCCTTCTCTTGCTGTGTCTCTCTCTGTCAAATAAATAAAATCTTAAAAAAAAAATATATATATATATAAATCTCTTCACATTAAGTTTATTTATTTTTTTAGTAATTTATACACCCATTATGGAGCTTGAACTCATGACCCCAAGATCAAGAGTTACAGGCTCTTCCGACTGAGCCAGCCAGGTGCCCCAAACCTGTTCACATTTTAATGTATCAGCATTTTTTTGACACATATATGCACATATCATTTATTTCAAAAACTGGATTCTTTGCATACATTTAATTTTATAATTTGATGTCTTCACTTACCATACTGCAATTTTTTTCATGTTATTCAGTATTCTTTTGTGATATTTTTAATGGTTGCAGAAGCTATACTCTGTTTAACCAAACTCCTATTTCAGATATTTTAAGTTATTTCTTGTGTTTTACCATTATTTACTTCAAGCAATTTCTAGAAGTAGAATTTTTGGGTAAGAGTGTCTATACATGTTGCAGGCTCATGATACCTACTGCAAATTGCACACAGCCACTACCCCCTCCCCTCCCCCATAGTCACACTAAACTTCACTTGCACACTCACTAGAAATGCATGCAAAGGCCTGTTTCCAGCACCTTTTCTCATGGGGTGTTACTTTTTTCAGTATGGCCAATTTCTTTAATTACTAGAGAAGGATATTTTTTTTCTCATATATTCTATTGCCTCCTGTGTACTTTATAACTAATTCAAATTCCTTAATGATTTTTTTTTTACTTTGAAAAAAAATGTTAAGGTAATTATCCTTGTCATATATTTGCAAACATTTTCCCAGTTTATCATTTTCCCCTTTAATTTTTGTTTGACATTTTTTTGACATACAGATGTTTTAAATTATTTATGTTGTCAACCTTATCAATCATTTCCCTTATGTTTTCTTCCTTTGGCTTTATGTAATTACACAGGAGTGTTCACTCAGGGAAAATTCATCCCCCACACTTATGATTTGCGTACTTTTTCTGTATGTATATTTCAATAAAATTAACCAAAGATAATTCAAAAGTAAAGATCTTTGAATTGAATTACATTACATTTCTAGCCTCTAAATATGTATATGTACACACACATACACATATATTCTTTTGGTTATTTTATTCATTTTTTAAATTTTTTAATCCATTTGGGTATGTTGTTATAAGGTGAACTAAATGTATTTTTCCAAACTGTCAAGTGGTTTTAGCAAAATAATTTTCCTTTGACTATGGATGGATTAATACCTTTTCCCTCCCTGAACCTCAGCATTAACATTTGCAAAATAAGTAAGATGGATTGATCTCTTGGCTTCTCTCTGTGTCTACCTATGATGAAGTTACATAAATGTTAAATAATAATCAATAGTGATTTAAAACCATAAGAGGGAGAAACACTGAATCTAAATATACCAACCAGGCACTTCATCTAACAAGTCCAGAGAGACATGAATAACCATCTATTAATGGCAATTGTGTTCATACAAGCAAAGTTCAACATATTAAAAAAAAAAAAAGATGAAAATGAAGGTAGAAAAGCTGTTTCTTCCAGACTTGTAAATAGTCCAGAGAAGAAATTACCAGAAGCAGCAAATCTAGCCACATCAGCAGCTGAGTACCTTCTTCTACCTTCTGTAATGGGAGATCCATTTGGCCCCATGCTTCCTGCACATCCATATATCCCTGCATCACCTCCTGATATTAATTTTGGAAGCTTTGCAGACATTGACCTAGTTAGGTACAGATTCAAAATTGAATTACCATTTTCATGTTCATAGAAGTCAATTATCATTTGCCCTTGAGCTCTTCAGGAATTGACACATTCAGTGAGTAAATTTTGGTATTGAAGCTTTTTTTTTTAAGGTTTTAATCCCCAAAACTGGACCTAATCAGGTTTAGCATAGGAACAAACAGAAGGTAATTCTATTCATTATTACTGAAACACTATTCTTTTTTTTTTTTAAAGATTTTATTTATTTATTCATGAGAGACAGAGAGAGAGAGAGAGGCAGAGGGAGAAGCAGGCTCCCAAGGAGCAGAGAGCCCGATGCGGGACTTGATCCCAGGACCCCGGGATCATGACCTGAGCCGAAGGCAGACACTTAACCATCTGAGCCACCCAGGCGCCCTGAAACACTATTCTTTCTAATGTTTCTCATGGTCTCCTCACTGGAGAAGCATATGTTGCCATCACCTAGCCTAGTACCTGTATACTAGAAACTTTAGCTCCTGCTGTCACTGTCATGACCACCTACTCCAACTAGCGTAGTAAATTCATGGAGGCACCTACGTTTCCTCATGATTATGAGGACCACCTCACACCAGAGTAACCCGAGGTACTCTCTTAATTCTTTGGTCTTTAGAACACATGGATTCATGAAATCAGTATATATCCCCTTTGACCCAACACCCAAGTGCTCCTGGAATTCTGGATACCAATGTTCATTAAAGGCTCATAAGAGCTATTAACATTATTGACAAGACAACCCATGTTCATTGCTAAGGGCAGGGGTCAGTAATGAATTGTACTTTGTACTTACTATTGGGAACAGACTGCCATTATCAACTAATATTTGTTTTCTGTCTCTTTAATCTCAGGACATTTGCCTGGGGGAGCCTGGGTGGCTCAGTTGGTTACGTGCCAACTCTTGATTTCAGTTCAGGTCATGATCTCAGGGTCATGAGATTGAGTCCCATGTCAGGCTCCATGCTCAGCAAGGAGTCGGCTTAAGATTCTCTCCCCTCCCTCTGTCACTCCCCCTGCTCACATTCACTCTCTCTCTCAAACAAATTTAAGAAAATTCTAGCATGCCTGGTTTGTACATCTGCTGGTATCTCATTTTGAGTAAGGGAAGTCAGGAGTGAAAAAATGAAAACTGCCTTCCACATCAATACCGATCATTCAAACACAGTCATGCCATTTTGACTGTGTTACACTCCAGAGATCTTATAATCAAATTTTATTTTCTACTAAGTCAAGGCCTGATTTACTCCAAGGCTAAATCTACTCCTGGAGCACAGAAACCTCTCTTATTCCCTCATTTGTCCCTGATAACTATAATAGTATCTATCACACATTCACTGGAAAAAAAGAGATTCAAAAAATCTATCAATTTTATATTAATTCATATAGTATTCAACTTTCAGAAGACATAAAAGGATATACAGTAAAAACTTAGTTTTCCTCCTGTGTTCTCTTAGCCACCCAAATATCCTCCTCAGAAGCAATAATTATTACTAGTTTTTTCCTTTACCTTTCCAGAAATAATAATCATATGCATACACATACATATTTCACACAAATGGTGGTATACGCCAGATACAGTTTTACCTCTTGCTTTCTTCAGTTAACAAAATATCCTTGATACAGTTATTTCATGAAGAAAGATATATTAATATTTCATAAAAAGCTATCTCAATGACAGACATTTTGGTTTTCTTACCTAATCAATAGAAGTTAGGTATAATTGTTTCTGCCTTCCAATGAGAATTTTGTAAATTATAAAGGATTTTTAAGAAAAGAAGACTGATTTTCCAAGAAGAAGGTAATACAAATTAATCCAGAAATTAAAATGTCTTCCTGGATTAGAGTGTATCCTATAATTTAAAATTCTTCCAGAATGCCCAAGGTTTTAGATAGATTTAATGAGAGTCCTTTCAAAGACTCAAGAACATATAGGAGAGAAAAGGTCTCCTTCCCTCTAAAACTGTGAGTGCTAAAAGCCACATGTAGAAAGCACCTACCAAAATTAAAGAAGCAGACCCAAAGGAGCTGACTCATGCTGTGGTCATTTGAACCTCTGGATTCAGTGATGGGTCATAACTAAGGAGAGGCAAGTGAGGCACTCATCTCAGGAGCAAAATTTAAAGGGATATAAAAAAACCCACAAAAAAACACAAAAAAACTGCCATCAAAAAAAAAGTATTTTAAACCACACTTTTTAAAAATCAAAATTAATGTAAAAAAATCCATGATTGAAAAAAAATATTGACTTTTAAAATAAAAACAGGATCCTACTGTGCACTTGCATGACCTACCTCACTTGTCCCCCTTTAATCCCAACTCTGAGATATCTTGGTTATTCTATAAATTCTTTTTTTTTCCACCCAGGTTAATTTTAGGCCTGTCATTTCCAACTGAAAGAGTTCTATCTACTACACCACTTCACAACGTTATCATAGCATTGCATGATTTAATGCATGTATAGCACTTAGCAAGTACTTGATACACATTTAAATGTAGGTTGTTTAGGCTGTTATTATTCTCACTGAAAATGTCACCTCCACTCCCCTACAACCTTGAAATACTCCAAACTCCCACACAAATTTTGCGGATATCTTCAAAATTACAAAAACAGTCCTGTCTACATGAGTCCCGGGGAACAACCCCAGGTGTTGGGCTCTGAATCTACCACAACATGGGTTCCAGGTCAAGCTGCCCACTAGCTGCTCCCAGCAGATGACCAAGTATGGCAGGGAAACAAAGGCAGGCTCATTCCTCACTAGTGACATTGGCTTGAGAACTCCCCATTGGCCTTGCTGAAACTTTTAGAACTGCTCTGCATTCTAAGCCTCTTCTCACCCTCTGTAGCTTCCCTCCCTCTCTCCTTCACAGGTATCAGAAGGGTGTTGTGGTCTGAGGCTCTCTCAGTCTCCTTTATTCCCTCTCTCTCCATTTTCCCTAAAAGGCATTTTCCCCAAGAAATTTCATGCATATCTAATCCTGTCTTAACATCTGTTTCTTGAAGGACAAACTAACACAGGTCACAATCATCTTTTCATTCTTGTGTGCACATTTCTCCCTAAATGACTCAGACCATGCAGAACTATCAGACCTGTTAAAAAATAGACACATACACACACACAGACACAGACACAGACACACACACACACACACACACACACACAGAACCAAAGACCAAAATTTGTTGGTCACCAAGTCGGTGTTAGAGACTTGGCAGTATGACTTAGGGGAAGCTGGGCTGTGGTGAAAATCACCAGGAAAATCACCAGGTACAAGCACTGGCAGATAAGCAAGAAGCTGAATCATGGACAATAGTTCCTCCTCTTCTCCCCCCTCCCCACCTTTTTTTTGGGCCATCATTTATTTATTTAAATTAGTTAAGAAATGGGAATGATCCCAGTATTTTCTTGCTTCATTTTCTGAAACACCTATATTCTTGCCACCCCAAAACTGGAGTTTCTGGCACAAAAACCACAGTTCCCACTCCCCACTATTCATTCCCAGTTATTCAGGCACCACAGGGGAACCATGTAGATCAAAGGTGTTGCCACCACTTACTCTCTTTTATATCAAGAGGTCCTCTTGGAAAACAAAGGAAAAGAATTCTTAGGCCTTTATGAGTTGTTTTATGATATCTACACTGACCAGCTTCTGTTTAAGAGAAAGACTCTATCTCGGCAACAGACCAGACCGCTGCCTGTCTTGCCCCACAACATGGGCCAGAACCCAAGACTTTCACACTACATCCCCACCAGTGGGTTACCAGGCATTTTTATTTTTTTATTTTTTTATATTTTTTTAAAAGATTTTATTTATTTGAGACAGAATGAGAGAGACAGAGAGCACATGAGAGGGAGGAGGGTCAGAGGGAGAAGCAGACTCCCCGCCGAGCAGGGAGCCCGATGCGGGACTCGATCCTAGGACTCCAGGATCATGACCTGAGCCGAAGGCAGTCGCTTAACCAACTGAGCCACCCAGGCGCCCTTACCAGGCATTTTTAAAGACATAACCCAGTCATAACAGATATCCAGTGACTCCTAATCCACCACAATGAGAGAAAGTATGCAGGTCACAACATACAAGGTCTATGCCATGCCAGAAATCTCAGTAAGCCAGAACCAGTATGCCAAAAAGCCTCCTTCTGAAAGTGGAGCAGGCATGGGGGACTATCCTTACTGGTTTTATGATATTGCCTTTGTCCCAAGGTCATGATGACATCATAGCAATTATGGCTACTGTTTCAATACTGGTTAATTTTCCTAGGTACTGGGAATCTCTTTCCCACAACCATCAACACTACTGTGCTAGAAACTGATAACAGTTACTGCTTCTGGAGGAACTCTAGATGACTGGCAGGCCATAAGGAAAAAAATATATTTTTATATCCTTTACTAAAACTGAAACCATACAGTCGCATTACCCACTCAGCAAACAAAATGTAAAATAAAATAGACTGTTTTGAATTTTAGATGGCCTTACCAGAAAATTGGATCAAGGTTCATAATTCACCCAATTAGGGAAGATACTTATCTTAGTCTGTTCAAACTGCTATAACAAAAATACCATAGATTGGATGGCTTAAACAACAAACATTTCTCACAGTTCTGGAGACTGGAAAGTCCAAGATCCAGGCACTGGCAAATTCAGTTTCTGGTGAGGACCTGCTTCATGGATAGCCTTCTTCCCACTGTATACTCACATGGTGGAAGACACTAAGGAACTCTAGGGTGGGGTGCTTGGGTGGCTCAGTTGGTTAAGCATCTGCCTTTGGCTCAGGTCATGATCCCAGGGTCCTGGGATCGAACCCCGCATCAGGCTCCCTGCTCCAGGGAGCCTGCTTCTTCCTCTCTTATATACCACCTGCTACAAGAACATCTGGACTTCTCTCCTTCACGTCCCTGAATCCTTCTAATAATGTCATCCATTCCTTCATCAAGAACATTGTATTTCAATATAATTATGGAATCTATTTCATAATACTTTCTTCCACAAGGCTCTCTAAGACTGGTAATTCCCTAACTGGCCTCAACCACCCTGTATTCACTTTCCAGCAAAATGGGACAAGGTAAAAATTTTCCATATATCAGCATAGATCCCGAAAGATAGTGACTCTTTGGCACTTCGGGTGTAACTTTTAAATCCCAAAAAATTGAATACAAAATCATATACATATGTGCACTTATTGTTTTTTCTAGTGTGACGATCTGTAACTTTAATCAAATTGTCCAAGTAGTTAGTTGATAACCAAAAAACTTAAGAACCATGTAGCAGATGTTTTGGTGCCAGACCTATATTTATTCAGCATTTACTGTTCCCATATTTCCTATGGGAAAAATCAATGACTGACTGACTGACTGAGGGCCTTCTCCAACTGCATGAGTGTGCTGGACCCCTAAAGGACAGATGGAGAATGCTGGAGAGTTAATATGCCAGGCACAGTCTCCAGCCATCAACAGATGGGAGTTGGTAAATAAACACCCCAGTTCCTCATTCCTCAGATGGGACAACTCCAAGACTTACTCTATATAATCTACCAGGATCTCCCACTGGGATTGATCCATTATCCACAGAGTCATTCTGCTCATCAACATACCTTCTGTTGGCTTTTTTCCATGGTTGTCTCACTTCCCAATTTCCTTACTTGTGTTTCCTGGAATCATATTCTAAATAAAAACGTGCACTCACATCTGTACCTCAGGGTCAACCCAAGTCAAACCACTACTCTACTGGTTCCCATAGACATCATCCATTTTGGCTATCACTTGGTTCATCTATACTCTAACCAACCAATACTAAAATCAGAATGTTTGCTAAATGGGTCAAGTTCTATATTCCTCTTTGGAAACCAGCTGTGTTTCACTGATCTCCCTGTAATGATTACATTAGACCCTTGTCAACAAAAAACATCCTGGAATGCCAGGATTTTGTTAGAGACAAGGAAAAGCTTTTTTGCCATGCAGCTTGCAAACCAGGGAAATACAACCTTTGGCTGCAAACTGAAAGTACACTCCAAAGGGGAAGGATTAGGCTCAGGGTTAAATGGACAAAAACTGCAAATTCTGTGCCCTTTATGGGGACTGGTCAGACTTAAGTCCCAAACTGCAAGTATAATGAGTGGAGTGGCAAGGAGGATAGAGTTCACTATTTCTGGTAGCACTTTCAGGATGTGGCAGCCATTTGAGAGCATGACAGGATATGTTGCAGGGGTCTTTTGCAAATTTTGCTGAATGTTGTGCAAGCTTGCCACCTTAGGTTGTGCTGACTGGTTTTCCTCCACATGGTCATTCAACCTGTTTAAAAATTTTAGTTTTTTCCTCCTTTGACATGAGGGACCCATTTTGTCTATCAGTTGTATTGTCTAATTATTGGGGTCTTTTGTCCTAACCCGACTTTGTATTTAACCTCACTACATTCCATATCACACTAGAGGTAGCTGATGGAGAAAATACAAATTCTTCCTAATATCTTAGGCTTCTGTGCCCAGCATCACACCACATATGATCATCTCAACAGATGCAGAAAAAGCATTTGACAAAATCCAACACACTTTCATGATAAAAACTCTCCAAAAAACTTGGGATAGAAGGAAACATCCTCATCTGATAAAGAACATCTATGAAAAACTCATAGCTAACATTATATTTAATGGTAAGAGACTGAATACTTTCCCCCTAGCATCAGAAACAAGAGAATAATTTCCACTCACAACTTCTACTGTACTAGAGGTTCGAGCCATGACAATTAGAGAAGAAAAAAGAGTAAAAAACACCTAGATTGTAAAGGAAGAAATGAAACTATCTTTATTTCCAGATGACATGATCTTGTATATATAAAATCCTAAGGAATCCACTAAACAAACGAGCAAACAAACAAAAAACAGCAACTACTAGAATAAATGAGTTCAACAAGGTTGCAGGATATAAAATCAACATACAAAAATCAGTTGTATTTCTATATACTAGCATCTTTGACCTTTGGGCAACTTAACATTTCTGAGCCATTGGTTCCTCAAACAATCAGAAAATGAAATTAAGAAATCAGTTCTATTTATAACAACATCAAATATAATAAATTTAACAAAGAAATTTAAGACTTTTATTACCCTGAGAACTATACCTAAAGAAGTGGAAGGATACCCCATGTTTATGGGCCAAAAGGCTTAATAATAAGATGGTAACATTTCCCAAACTGATTTACAGTTTCAGTGTAATCCCTGTCAGAATTCCAGCTAGTTTTTTAGAAGAAAATGAGAAGCTGAATTTTTAAAATGCATATGGAAATGCAAGGAACCTAGAATACCCAACCCAATCTTGAATAAAAGAACAATGTTAGAAGACTTCCTGATTTCAAAGTTTATTAGAGCTACAGTATATAAGATAGTATAATACTGGCATAGATATACCTATATTAAAAAAAAATTAAAAAGATAGACTTATAGATCAATGGATAGAAAAGAGTCCAGAAATAAGCCTTTACATTTTATGGTCTTTTGATTATTTTTTTAAATTTTTTAAAGATTTTATTTATTTATTTGACAGAGAGAGAGAGAGCACATAAGCAGGGGGAGCAGCAGAGCAAGAGGAACAAGCACACTGCCGGCGGAGCAGGGAGCCCGATGTGGGGCTCGATCCCAGGACCCTGGGATCATGACCTGAGCTGAAGGCAGACACTTAACTGACTGAGCCACCAGGCGTCCATGGTCAACTGATTTTCAACAAGGGTGCCGAAAAAATTATATGACGGACAAACTGACTTTTCAATAAATGGTTCTAACACAGTGGATATCCATATGCAAAATAAGAAGTTTGGCTCATAAATCTAAATGAAAAGAGTTAAAACTTAAAACTCTTAGAAGAAAATGTAGGAGTAAATCTCAAGAAGCTTGGATTAGGCATAGGCTTCTAAAATATAGCACTATAAACACGGAGAAAAGAAAATTCTCAGCAGCCCTTTAGGGCCTGAGGGGAAAGATAAAAGGGTGTGAAAGGAGCTGACCTAGGATATCAGGAGGCTAAATGTTTATTTCCTTATTCTGTTGAAGATTATAATCTACTTTGGTTTATCTGTTTTTCGACTTGAATTGAGACCCTTCTTCTTGCTGTCTTTACTGGGCTCTCAACCTTGAGAGAGTAACTGGAATCTTAGTACCACTCTAAGAAGTCAGCCCCTAGAATCTGCAGGCATGTCTTTTGGCAGATGGCTTTTTGCAGTTCTGCAGACCAAACCTAATTATCCATTTTGAATTGTCATCTGAGTTTCTATGTGAGTTGCCAATGTTTGTCCATTTGATTCGTCTCCTGTCCATTAAGCAATTTTAGTGCATGAAAGAGCATCTAAAAGAATGTCAGGAAACCAGCAGCCGTTTGTTGAGAGCCATATGGGATATCCTGGCACGATTCACCAGAAGTCCATTTCTTTCCTCAATCAAGCAAGTAGGAAACACATACTATTGTAATAAAAAAGTCAAAAAAGATATGGCCTAACACATCGGCAGAACAGTCTGCAAAATTCCTATCATGGTAACAGAATCCAACATACGCACTGAATGCAACTCTACTTGGTCACGAAAGAATATACTTAATCTCTAGCAGAGATTACAAAAAACTAAAATACCACGAATTGGAGCCACCTAATAGCTTTTTAATAAATACATATTAAATGTGTTTAAATAGTCTTTCTTCAGCTTTCTCAAGTTTCTACAAAGGGTCAAATTCCACCCTAACCCCCACCCCCATTTAGCATTTGTCATATCTGAAGTTTGTCTGATTCAACAACACAACAGAAATTAATCTCCTTTCAGTGATACTCCCTATATTCCCTTCTTGCTTAGCAATAGCAACAGAAGGGAAATCAGATAAATAAATCAGCCAAAGTTTATTTTTATATGCAGTAAAGTGTTCATAAAAGTGAAATCATAATGCTCAGTGGTGACAAGAATGCTTTTTAATGACAAGGGGGCTTCTTCAATCTTTCAAGTGCTTTTGAATAAGGAATGTGTAACGGACTTTTAAACATATAAAAGTAGGGGCAGGTAAGACCACCTTGATAGCAAGTCCTCTATACAATAGTAAAATCTTTCCTTTAATTGGAAATTACAAGTTTCCTAGTCCTTTAGAGCTTGAGTTTTGAACTGGGATATGTTCTCACTATTAGCAGTCTGAAATTAGAGACATCCAGTGTACCTGTGAAAGGCTGTCCTAGCCACGGAGTCACCTGGCGGTCCAAAGAATAGCCTTTCCTTGCCCACTGCCATTTCCCCTGGGCACCCCCTCAATTTCATCCTCCTCCTCTTCTTCACCACTGATTAGCAGAATGCATGGCTGATAAAGGTTCTGCTCCCCAATTTTTTTAAAAATGATTTCTTTACTTTTTAGTTTAAAATTTTTTCATGTAATCTCTACCCCCAATATGGGGCTTGAACTCACGATCCTAAGATCAAGAGTTACATGTTCTGAGCCAGCCAGGCACCCCTTCTGTTCCCCAATTTAAATGTGTGTATGGGGGGTGCGGTTCTACACCACCAAGCAATTCTCCAACACCAGCCAGGTGTCCTACAATTCAACCCAATTCTGACACTATCTACCCAGAGATTGCATCAGATTCCATAGGTTGAGGGCTCAGTTCTACATTTGGACCCTCCCCCACCTTATCACCTATGCTTCTGACCAACTAGCTATAGATTGTGGGTTCCAATAACCCCCTCCTTGGGCATAATTTGCTAGCGTGGACCTCCGACGCCAGGTGTCAAGTCTGGGTTGTCTTCTGTGCTTCGGACTGAACAGCTATAGATCAGAGGTTCCCACGACTCCCTCCTTAGGTTTGATTAATTTGCTAGAGCTGCTCACAGAACTCAGGAAACCCATGTATCCACTCGAGTACAAGTATATTACAAAAGATATTAAAGGATACAGATCAATAGCCAGATGAGAGATACACTGGGCAAGGGCGCAAACAAAGGGGTTTCTATCATTGTGGAATTGGGGGCCTGGCATGGTGGCAGATGGAAGCGTTCTGGTTCACCAACAGAGAAGCTCTCTGAACCTGCACCTTTTGGATTTTTATGAAGGCTTCATTACATAGGCATGACTAATTGAATCACTGGCCACTGGTGATTGATTCAACATCCAGCTCTTCTCCCCTCCCCAGAAATCAAAGGTGGGACTGAAAGTTCTACCCCTCTATTTCAGGTTGGTCCTCTTGGCAACCAGCCCCCAAAAGTTAGGGAATTTCCAAAAATCACCTCATTAACAAACCTAGTGGTGGTGGAAAGGGGCTGGTTATGAATAACAAAACATCCATTTCATCTTTATGGCTCTGAAGCATTTTCAGGAACTGAAGATAAGAGACCAAAGATTTTAACAAAAGAAGTTCCCATTGCTTTTTTTTTTTTTTTTAAAGATTTTATTTGTTTATTTGAGAGAGAATGAGATAGAGAGCATGAGAGGGGGGAGGGTCAGAGGGAGAAGCAGACTCCCCGCCGAGCAGGGAGCCCGATGCGGGACTCGATCCTGGGACTCCAGGATCATGACCTGAGCCAAAGGCAGTCGCTTAACCAACTGAGCCACCCAGGTGCCCCAAAGTTCCCATTGCTCTTAATGCTCTAGAAATTCCAAGAGTTTTGGCAGCTATGGGCCAGGAACTGTATGTGAAGATCAAATAGATCAAATATATATGACTTCTCATATATATCTGGTCATTCAGATGAACAAAATATATATTTTTTAAAGCTTTTATTTATTAGACAGAGAGAGAGAGAGAGCAGGCACAAGCAGGGTGGGAAGCAGGCAGAGGGAGAGGGAGAAGCAGGCTTCCCACTGAGCAGGGAGCCCGATGCAATGCAGGGCTTGATCCTATGCAGGCTTGATCCTAGGACCGTGGGATCATGACCTGAGCCAAAGGCAAATGCTTAACTGCTTAACCGGCTGCCACCCAGGTGCCCCTAAAATATTTTTTTTCTAAATGACCAAATATATATCACAGTATCTTATAAACCACAATATCACAGCTGATACCTTCCCAAACTTATAATAAGGTTGCCAAAGTTGCCTGGGATCTGTGGTCCCAAGCTTGCTTTCTTGTTGATTCAGCGCTCCTGCTACTCACTCACTCTTTCAACTCTAACCAGGGTCCTTTACTCCAATTTTCCACTGTATCCCCACAGCTTCTATCCATGCTGGATCACTGAATAATCTACCAATTCTCCCCTTCACTTATTTAAATGCAAATATAGTCCCTTCTCCCTAAAACCATAAACAATATTAGTCCCATACCCTAAATACATACAACTTGCCCTCAAACATTCTATGCTCCATTGTTCCTGGGAAAAGAGTAAGGTTTGGCAAAGAAGTGTTGGCTCCCAATTCGGTGTCTGATGGAGAGAAGTTGCTTTACTAGAGTGCAGAGTTGGCCTTGTGAATGCAAGTCCCCAGAGAAACATTCTTAGGAAGGATGTTTCATCATGCTCTGTCAGGAAGACCAAGGCTAAATAGATGTTTGTCAGCTTCCTTGGGAAATTCACATTTACAGCATGGCTGCTATGAGATTTGCAACCAATACAAAAACCAAACAAATTCCTCAAAGGAGTGTAATCTAGGTTTCAAAATCTGGCTCTCCAGCCAGGTCGTCTCTCTTTCTGGCATCTTCACTTGGATGTCCCCCAGGTGCCAAAAACCTAACATTTATACTCCACTAAACCTGCTTGTCCTCTATTCCCTGTTTAGTTAATAGCACCCTTATGCACTGATGGCCCAAACCTAGAAACCTGAGCTGGTTTTGTTTCCTGTTCCTCACAGCCCACATCCAACTGGGCTCAAATCCTGCTAGTCCTGTTTCCGAAATGTCTCCTATTCCTTCACCACAACTGGAGTTCAGACCCCACCAGCTTTTATTTTAACTATGACAATAATTTCTTCAATGATCTCCTCCCTTGTTTCTTCCTACTCTCTGCAGATCTATCCTTGTACTGCCTCTACAGTTTCTTTCCAAAACAAAGACAGAATTATGAAAGGCCCTCTTTAAAACAAAACAAAATAACAATGACACACACACACACCCCTTGGATTGTTCTTCCTGCCAAATTAAAAAATCTAACTTCAGAGGAAGAGAGATTATTACCTACTCCGTGTTATACTCAAGCAACTGGTTAGTACATCTCAGGCTTTTGCTGGCAGGAATTCTCCACGAGTCTCACATGTGAGCCCTTCAGTAAGGCCAGGGAATAGACAGTTTGAATGCAGCTAGTCTTCTATCAGTCTTCTTCCTCAGGTGTCCTAGAAAAATCTATAGTAAGCCCCTCCTGACCACCCAGATTAGCATGTGAAGATGACCGGAAGCCAAAGAAAAATAGAGAAGTCCATTTTCTCGGGTTCAAGTGGGGACTCTTGCTATAGAAAAATTCCACTGGCTTTCTGTCTAATCTCAGACTCCCCCTGAATCACATTTTTAACGAGCGCCTGCCTTTTCACCATTTTCCTAACTGGTCTCTTGTCATCGTACTAGTTTAATGGTTTTAGTTTGAATTAAGTTGTTGAGGCATTCTATATATTTTCCTATTCAAATATTAGAATAATAGTTTAGAATGCCAACTCTTTTCTTACTGATTATAATTACAAACTGAAGTTTCAGGATTTGGGTTCAAATTCTGAAAGAACACTTCTCCTCAAATCTAAATTAATTCAGTCACCAAATATATTTTGAGCCCATATTTAGCTCCAAGCACTAAACTAGATGTTGGGGCTAAAATAGTAAGAAAAAACAGACATGTTCCTTGCACTCATGGAGTCTACAGTTGGGTGAGTGGGATAGGCATTAATCAATCAATCGAATAATTTACACACTTAATATACAATTGTAACTATGGCAAGTACTCTAAAGCGGAGGTGCCTGGTACTTTGGGAAACTATTATTCTGGAATTTGATTTAATCAGGGGATCTTTTTAGGAGGAGACACTTCCTCTGATATGGGAATGATGATAGGAGCCACTTGATAGGTCAGATGTTCTGGTCACAGTGACAGTATCTGCAGAGTGGGTGCAGCTATGGGAGAGGACCTGGGGAGGGCAGGGATAAGGAGATGAGCTTGGAGAAATAAGTAAGAGCTAAAATCTTCATAGTTGAGAAGTATTATCTTTATCATAAATACAACTGAAGTCCTTGTAGAGCTTCCCTTTATGGGGATGGAATGTTAAGGTCTAATCAAAGAAAGGGGGACTTACCTGAATTCTATCTCTGACTCCTGAAATACCTTGTTAACACTTTAATGCCTCCATGACTCTAGTTTCTTTACCTCAATAATCAGTTTACCTCAATGCATGTCATCTCAAGTTTTGTAGAGATATTTTAAGGAACAATGAGTCATAATTGCTGAGTTCTTTGAACTCCTTGGATGAAAGATGTTATATGGTCTATAAATGTAAAGCATTGCTATTATCTATCAGACAGAAAGCTGTCTCCAGCCAAAAAGAAACTGGCAAAATACAAAGTATATGAGTCTCCATCCACTTCTGTCAGTTAAATATATAATCTGGGTATAAATTAAATGGGCTTAATGCTGGTTAGGCTCAGCATCTTTGATCTAAAATGCCCAGAGCACTGTGCAAACAGTAAGTCATCTGTTCTCAAAATGCCCTATGTACATGTCATAAACACCAGCCATTATAATTCTTCCTGAGGATTACGATAGAGTTCACAGAGTTTAATTTTCTTTCCAAAGGTCACTTGCGAAGTTAGTGTAAAATCCCAGAAAGAGGATATAAACTCCTGTTTATTCCGCCAGTCCTATTTATTTTCACCCAAACAAGAAAACAAACACAAACACCTCAAAGCCAAAATATAAACTACAGAACATGGAGATGAAGGAAGAGCTTCAATAAAACAAGCAACATACTTTTATCCTTAGGTGACAGAGACAGAGATGAGAGGAAAATGTCTAAGTTCACCCTTTTCCTATTAAACCTTTAATATTGGTACAAAACAACTTCTAATAGGGGAATTGAGAGTGAGGGAGAGACAAGAAATGCTCAGAGTCATTTTATCCAGGGCCTTTGAAAATGTTTTCATTTCTTTTAAAATCAGAAGAAATAATGTCATAATCCAGCCTAGATTAAATTTGTCTTTATACCAGCACAGTTGTAAAAGACAGTTTTATTTTAATTTTTAAAATTTTTTTATTTCAAGTTTTTATTTTAATTCTAGTTAACATATATGGTAAAATTGGTTTCAGGTGTAGTAGAAAAGACAATTTTAATGATCTTTTGCAGTGGAAGGGGCCCACAAAGAGAGAAGTACCTAGGGTCCCTAATGATCAGAATGTGGCCCTGGAAACTTGGATATTTTGAGGAAAATCTGCTGAGGAAATCCCTGATGAAGATTTATTTATTCCACCCGGACACTAGAGAATCTTGCAGAAGCAACTATATATAATGTTTTTCAAGTGATTCAACAAACTGACTGAAGTAAGCTAAATGAAAAAACCTGGAGGGCTGTCAACAAAGGAAGATGTGATTTCTACATATAGCCAGCCAATCTACAGAGCACAGGAATGTTGTTTTATTTAAAAGGACTAATGAAGATTTGAGAATGATGAGTCTCATCTGAGAATTTATAACGACCAGTCTCCTCTCATGCTGGTTTCTGATTCAAATTTGTATTAACTGTGTCATTTGGGAACTTAATCCCAAAAATTATTTTTAAAGTTTTCCTGGATTGGTAGCGCCCCTGGATCCTGGCAGAAGCTAATACAAATCACCTCTCAAGGAAAATACTTAAAACCCTCAAATACTTCACACAGAAAAAGTTCCACAAAATCCACTTGCAATAAAAAATAATCATATGAAAAAAGAAACCTAATGTTAAGTAAGAACCTGTATAAACTACAAAACACAAAATATGAGGGGTGCCTGGGTGGCTTCCTCGACTGAATGACCAATTATTGGTTTCAACTCAGGTCATGATCTCAGGGTTCTGGGATCAAACCCCAGTCAGACTGCACACTCAGCCAGAAGTCTGCCTGGAATTCTCTCCTTCTGCCTCCGCCCCTCCCCTGGCTCGCATGCCCACTCACTCTCTCTCTCAAATAAATAAATCTTAAAAAAAAACACACACACACACAAAGACTTTCACCTCAATTGAAGACAATTTTTGCATAAAGATGGGGAATTAAACACAAAAATTTGTGTGGAGCCTACATAAATAAATAAATAAATAAAATCTTAAAAAGGAAAAAAAAAAAAAGCTGAGTTCTAAGCCAGCAGTGGTCTAAGTGAACCTTCAGAGAGCTTCAGGATTTGATAGCATCAGGCACATTTGAGAATGGGATGAGATGAACCAAAACAGGGTGACTGGTTCAAAGTTAGTTTAAAAAAAAGTTAGTTTAAGAAACTGAGATTCCCACCTTCACCCCTTCTGCTAGCTGGCCTAACACTGGGTGGGTAAAAGTGGGTCTTTGGACAGGGGGTATCAAAAAGATATACTATATACAGAGCTTTATACATGAAAGTTGATGCCCTCCGTGCTATTCCAGCCATCCTTCCAGAAAGCTGGCCCAGGGGTGCCTGGCTGCTCAGTCAGTAGAGCATGCGACTCTGGATCTCAGGGTTGTGAGTTCAAGCCCCACACTGTAGCCTGCTTTAAAGAAAAAAAAAAAAAGCTGGTCCACCATGTGTTTACACTCAAGTGCTAGATTGCAGGGGTTTTTGTTTGTTTGTTTGTTTATAAAAGTAGGGGCACCTGGGTGGCTCAGTCAGTTAAGTGTCTGACTTTGGCTCAGGTCATGATCTCAGGGTCCTAGGATCAAACCCTGCAAAAGGCTTTCTGCTCAGCAGGGAGTCTGCTTCTCCCTCTCCTTCTGCCCCCCAACCACTTGTGTGCACTCATGTCCTCTCTCTCAAAATCTTTAAAAAGAAAGGCAATTTCACTGGTGATCTCCCCAGATCAACCCAGTCACCAACAAACCCAGAACTTTCAATATGCTTCTTTTTTTCTGCCCTATTTTAACCTTTGAACAGAAAACAACGAATTAGCCAAAATTGGAGGAAAGCAACTAGTATGAAGTGACAGACCAAAACAAAGAAAGCAATCGGAACAAATAGAGACTGTTCTTGGATAAGAAAGTTAAAATGCCATCAATAAAATCTTCAATTTTGGTCTGTATAATCTAAAAAAATTCCAGGTCACTGGCTAAGGTTTGATTTCTAAATATTATATACATGGCATAAAATTAAATATGTATTTATAAACTCATTGGCACAGGGGTAAATAGATGACTTGGATGGTATTAACCCATGAAGCCCATGCTTTCGGTATTGTAATATACTGAGAAACCTTCATTTTTTTTCCTTTTTTAAAGTAGGCTCCACACCCAACATGGGGCTTGAACTCATGACCCTGGGATCAAGAGTCACATGCTCTACCAACTGAGCCAGTCAGGCACCCCAGAAACCTTCATTTCTTAAGAAAAGCATGATCATTTTCCAGAAAGTAAAAATAACAAGTGTCACCTATGAAAGAAAGTTTCTTGTTTTATATGCCTTTATATTCCAGCTCTGAAGAGGTAAAAATCCTTTAATTAAGAATAAGTCAATCTCTGGGGCACCTAGGTGGCTCAACTGGTTAAGCATTTGCCTTTGGCTCAGGTCATGATCCTGGGGTCCTGGGATTGAGCCCCAGAGCCCCACGTGGGGCTCCCTGCTCAGCGGGGAACTTGCTTCTCCCTCTCCCACTCCCCCTGCTTGTGTTCTCTCTCTCTGTCAAATAAATAAATAAAATCTTAAAAAAAAAGAAGTCAATCTCTGAATGTGATCATAAGATTTTAATCATCTCTTGGTGTGTTGACAAATCCATTACCGCTGAGATATCTTTGTAAAAACAAATGCTATATTAACCATAGTTGTTTGTGTCTCCACAATTACCATCTTCTTGACAGACCAAGAATCACCTGTCTGCTGGTTTAGAAGCTATACAATGTGGAGTGCTTGGTGCTTTACTAAGATAGGACAATTCATTTAATGGCTGTGCACTACTGTTAGCTTGGTTTGAAAATATCAATCAACTTGCATGATCCAAAATTAATGAGATTATCTCATTACAGCTTTCAGGAGACATAATTTCCAAGCTAACTACAGTCACAAAGGCTTTTTAAGGTGTCATTGATAAGTTTCAGATATTTGCATAATTTTAGCTGCTGCTTATATGAAATAATGTAGTTACAAACCAAAGTCTAAAGATGACTCCATTTAAGTTTTTTCCTCTTTTTCCCCAGCTTTAATATAATTGTATAAAGAATTAGTTTCCTGAATAAGATAAATTGCTCCTTCCAAAGTTACTTAAACCTTGGAGATGATACACTTGGAAAAATTTGTGTTCAGTAATCTAATGAAGTATAAAACATTAATTTTTTAAAATTTACATTTTTAATAATATATTCTAAAAAGATATATCAAGATATAATAATTTGAGTTATTGTATGTGTATTAAATACTTTTTATTAATATATGTCAATATATCAATATATGAATTGAATATATTCAGTTCAACAAATACTAGAGAACCTAGTGTGAGCTGGTTTCCAAGAGTGACAAAGATGAGTAATGTGCCTTTTTGGCCTTCCAGAAATATTCAGAGTAAGGTAAGTGACTAATAGGTATGAAAATGTGTACCACAGAAGGAAGCAAAAGGTAGGGATTGCAAAAAAAAAAAAAAAAAAAAAGGTACTAGAAGCGAAGGGATTAAGATAAAAATCCTTTTGGATAATTTCATAAGATTTCCTCTAGTAAGTGGTTGAGATAACCCATGAAGGATGAATTTAATTTCTACTAGAGGAGACACATAATAAATCTGTGCTGCTTTTAAGTGATTAAGAGTAGGAAAAATTTTATATAACAGTCTGAAATAGATATGAAATAGATTATGTAACTTTAATACTTAATTTTGTCTAATTTCATGAATTATAATGTGTTGAGTAAAAATTTAAGTTCCAAATATTTTATACCTTCAATTATATCCAGGAGAATTTTTGTTTCCTTAATAGGAAATCCCTAGCAGTTACTCTGGACTCTTCTTAGATCAGTCACAATTCCATTGGAGACAAGTTAAATCAGGATCAGTGGAGTGGGGGTTCAGATATTGGTATTTTGTAGAAGTTCTCTAGATAATTTAATTTTAATTTTTTTTTTAAAGATTTTATTTATTTATTTGAGACAGAGAGAATGAGAGACAGGGAGCATGAGAGGGAGGAGGGTCAGAGGGAGAAGCAGACTCCCTGCCCAGCAGGGAGCCCGATGCGGGACTCGATCCCGGGACTCCAGGATCATGACCTGAGCCGAAGGCAGTCGCTTAACCAACTGAGCCACCCAGGCGCCCCCTTTATTTTAATATTTTAAAAGATTTTATTTTTAAGTAATCTCTACACACAAGGTGGGGCTCCAACTCAAACCCAGAGATCAACAGTCCCACCCTCCACTGATTGAGCCAGCCAGGCACCCCTCTAGAAAATTTTAATGTGCAGTCAGGATAACAGACCACCAGGCTAAATTTCAGTTGAGCAACTCTGGTCTTACTAATAAATGATTTACTTTCCTTTGCTGGTTCAATAAATAATAAGAATTTTTCCAATACCATTTTTTATTAGCTACCACTTGACTGAGTATTTACTATGTGCCAGGCACAGGGCCAAACATTCTTTTATGCATTATCTTACCTAATTTTCATAGCTAGGTGTATTTAAATTACTTGCCCAGTTAACTGTCCCATTCCCGGACCCAAGAACTTACCCACTGCACCACACTGCTTCTCTCCTCTCACTCACTCCTGATGATGGAACTGTCGAGAACACCAAAGTCTATCAGCAGTTATAAATAAACGTTATCTGCAAAGAGCAAATAAGAACACAAATGACACAAGAATGAGTATGGAGGATACCAGGAAGTGACACTGTAGGTTGACCAGGCGATTCAAAATCTCCAATTCCCCGGTCCCCCCAACACCTCCTCCAGCCTTTAACCACCCCTACCTAACCCCACTTTTAAAGCTCACTGGTCCTTGATGGCTAATTTTAGGGAGAGAATAACCTTTGAATACAAAGGGTCAAAAAACCAGCCCAGGTACTTCCCAAATCCGGAGCCGCAGTCTAGGGGTTCAGTCATTACTGGAGATGGGGAAACACCTTCTCGAGCCTTCCACAGCAGCCCACCGACTCAATGAAATGGGAGGAAATGCTGAGGCGGGGGGTGGGGGAGGCGCTGCTCAGTTCGCTTTCCCAGAGGCTTAGGTGGGAGACCTCGCAGCAAACCTCCAGAGGTGGGACGCGTGGCTGGAAACCACCCCCACTCCCTACTACCCTGAGGGGAGGGCGGGGTGAGTGCCCGCGGGGCCAACCACATTCGCCGCCCTTCAGGATCCCGGGGCAGGCGGGCGAGTATTGTCCGGTGCCGCACCCTGAAGCAAGGGCGCGACCGCAGTTTCAGTTGTCTGGGGAGAGGGGCTGGCCCGACCCTAGCGCGCAAACCCCGATTTAACTGAAGGCACTGAAGCAGGGACCCCGGCTCTTGCTTGGGGCGAAGGGCTGCCCGCTCACCCCAACGCGGAGCGCAGCTGGCGCGGGAGTTTCCTACTCCCGAGGATCCCTAGGGCAGCCCGCGCTGGTTGCCATGGCAACCCCACGCTCCTGGCGGAGCCGGCGCGCGCCGCGGGGCTCAGTCACTACCGGAAGTGACGTGTTTCACCTGCCAGGCGAGGGTGGGGTGGGACGGGGGTGCGGAGGTGCCGCCGCCGCCAGCCAGTCGGGAGCGCGCAGGCACCGGGCGGCTGAGACCCCGGGTGAGAGCCGCCTACCTTCAGTCACCGCCCACGGCCGGGCCGCCACTATGGCGCTTCTGCTGCGCTTCGTCTTCTTGTGCGGAGTCGCGGGTGAGTGGGGGGCAATTTGGCTCCTAGGGTTCCTATTGCCGGCACCGCCCTGGGGCGCTCGCTGCCTGCGGCCACCCGGGAACAATGAGGCGTGGGGGAGGGGACGGGTGCGATTTGGGGACGCTGCGGCAGTGGTGGCCGTGCGGGCGGTATTGCACTGGTGTGGCTTTGCGGAGCCAGGCGTGCGAGCTGAGAAGGTGGAACGGCTCCGAAGGGAGCCATGCGGGGGCGTGAGATGTCGGGGGCGGGGGGGAGTTGACGGTAGTAGGGACCGAGCCCGGAGATGAGGGGCGGCAGTGGAGGGGCTCCCCGGGCGCGGGTGGGTGGGCGCGGCATGCCGGGTGCGCCTGGCGTCTTTCCCAGACCATTCTTTGCTGCGGGTGCGAGCTTTGCTTTATTTGCTCTTGCCCTTTCCCTTGTTAGGCGCCGTGTCGTGTCCTTCTGGGGTTACTAGATTTCAAAAGCCTTGGGCTGCGAGTTTCCAGGTGTTGAGCAGTCCAGGCGGGGAGGCTGAATTACAAACGCCATGATTAAATAGACACCGAGCTTTTCAGTGCCTCCGATCATCTAAGCTACCTCTAGGAAAGAAGCGCTGAACGAACAGTAGCTTGAGCATATTCTTGGTCTCATAGAAGAGGCGAGCCCAACCAAGCACGAGACGAACAGTAGCTTGAGCATTCTCGATCTCGTAGAAGAGGCGAGCCCAAGCACAAGCTGTTAACTAGAAGGTAGCTCGACGAAGTAGACGGTTGGAAATCCAAACTAGGTTCCTGCTGTATTTAGTCATGATTTCTGCAGCCTCGGAGCAAAGTGCAAAGAAGAAATTCGTAACCTCGGTTTGCGTTTATGATGAGTTAATTTATTTTGAAGATAAGAGGGGATGACTTGTACAGGGCAATTCCTAAAGGATTCGCTAAGTACATTTTTCGACTGCGCCTTTCTCGGGAGGGAAAAAAAGGCATTTAAAAAATGTGTGGACCATTAGAAGGCATGATCATTTGACGCTTTAAAAAACTGATCTGTTTTCAACCAGTGTTTTAACTGACTGATCTCGTTTGTCAAGGTAAGCACATGTCACGTTTAGAACCAAATGGTTAATTAAAAAAAAAAAATCCATAGGTGCGACTCTCAGGAGGCACACTTTGTGCACCCTCCGGAAGGTTGTTTTTTTTTTTTTTAATGTTCGAAAGGATCGGGTGGCCCTTTTTGTTGGGATGGCTCTCTGCTTCCTGTTGAAATGTTAATTCCATTGTTGGATGCCACATCTGTGAGCATTACTCATGGGATCAGCATTCTATTAACAAGTCTAATCTTCGATGTATAGCACCACCTCCACCTTTTTGATACATATCCTTTAGACGTGGGTGAAATTTCCAAAGTAAGCCTTCCGGAAAAGATAAAGGGTCAATAACCAGTTTACACGGTACGTTCCCATCTTTGTTTTGTCAAGGACTGAACTGAAGTTGAAGTGGAAAACGCATGTTCTTTCTGGGAAAATTATTTTAGGCTACATCTAGAGCAGAAAAGTGGAATAACAAACCATGTAGAGGATTTGTTTTCCTCCGGGGATGTCCAGATAATTGTCTGGATTTCATTTTTTCTGGACACCTCACTTTGTTAGAAATAATCTCAACTGAAGATATTTTTGATAGAGTGATTCTCCTCATAAACTGTGTACTAGGATAGTGAACTTCTCAATGAAAAGACTTTAGCTTAGCTTTAGCTTAACAAGACAACTATTTTTAGGTACAGTTTTCCTGCTTAGGGAACAACTCAAAAAGCTATGTAATTGATGTATGGCTTTGAGTATTTCTTCAGATAACTCTTGCCATTTTAAGCATTCATTGCTATGAATTCGATTTGAGCGGTAACATGACTGGCTTCTACATTTGGCAAAACAAAGCGGAGGAGGCTTACATATTAAAAAATTGCAGTGCTATTTTTTCTCTAGATCTGTTTCCATATGGGTTGTAAAGAGTTTTGTTATATATTCTGGTTGCTAGTGGACGTCCTTTTGATGCATTTTATTACCTACCCAGTAGCAGGTCATACTACCAGTAATAATAGTAGCAGTAGTAGTAGAGCTGTAGAAGTAGTAGTAAAATAAAGCCTTGATCGAACAGTTATTAAACGCCAGGGCACTGTTAAGGGCTTTACATATACTCCTCTACCTAGCAACCCTGGAGGGTATGTATTATAATGATCCCTGTTGTACATGTGAGGAAACTGAGGCACAGAATAGTTATATAACTTAATTTGCCAAGGTCACAAATTTCCTCCTTAATCCTTGCTCTTACCACTATGCTGTTTTTGCCTCTAAAGCAGCCACTTTCCTCTTCGGTTACCTCTAATTGACCTCCTAAATTTCTATCCCTCTGTCCTTTCCGTGTGCCTCAGTGCTTTGTGTGTCAAGAATAGGGATCCTACCATCTCAGAGTCATTACGGAGCAAAGTGAAATGTTTTATCATTTTGCTTTCCTGGAGTCTTCCTTTGCGTAAAAAATATGAAGATTAAATGTGAACTTTATCCCCTCCATATACCTCTCTTACTGTTTACATTTTGGCCATTATACCAACTACCTAAAAAAATGTTGCCCCTCCTCCGAGGCAAGCCACTTTACATTGGCTCCTTACCCTATTTGTTGTGGGGTGTCCATCAGTTACTCAGTTTATCTCATTGCACTCATAGGTCACAAGGCAGGGGCATTACTTGTGTTCTTGTTATAGTCCCAGTGTTAGCTTATGGTGTGTGGCAGATAGCAAATGTTCAGCAAATGGCATGTGACTGAAAGTTTGCAGCCTTTTTATCGATAGGCCTGTGTATATGAGGTGGCTCTCATCAGTTCCAGCTCTCTCTCCCTTCTCATCAAATAAAGATGGTCCTTGTCGTGGTCATTCCAATAGCCTCGTCTCATTCAGTTGGTAGTCTAAAGAAGTGCTAAGCTCTTGCCTTATCTTTGATTTCATTGTTCTATTCCACTTCATTTGACAGAGGTTAACAATAACAGTGTGCCAAGTCCATTTATCTTTTCGGAGCTCCTTGATACCTACTTTGGTTCTTTCCCACCCTGCTAACCTGCTCTTCATCGACTTCATAGTAGGTCCCTTAAATCCCAGCCTTCCCCATGATTTAGCCCATAGTCCTCTTCTCTCCATCTTAAATGTGGGTGACCTCATCTATCCATTACTATAACCTCCAAATAGTTGCTAGTGACTTAAAAATAGTGCCAGCTCAGTCCACCTCTCCTCTGAATTCTGGGCCACTGTGTCCAACTGCCTAACATTCACATTCCACCTGCGTGCACTTGAATGTCTCAGATTCTGCAAGTCTGGAGCCAAACTCATCCATTAATTAATTGATTACATGATCCAGTCATTCAAATATTTATTGGCTACTATGTTCTTTGCCTGTGCTAGGTGCCCTTACAGTAGTATAGAACTTTGCATGGTGCAGAGTTTTGATAGGACATTCCCAGCAGATGGTACAGCTTTTGCAAAGGCTTGGAGATCTGAAAGGGTATGATGTGTCTTGGCAGATGAGAAATTCAGTTCATTAAAGCATCTAACCAGCACTTCTTGAACTTTTGATGTGTATCTGAGTCGTTCTTATAAGAAAGTCCTGTGAGGCCTGAGATTCTGCTTTTTAACAAGTTCCTCATGATGTCACTGCTGACCACACTCTGGGTGGGTGAAGCTCTAAGGCTGTGCCAAGAACTTAGTAGGAGACGAAAGATGATTGACATTTGTCAAGTTATACCACCCTCCGTGGTGGCACTAAGAAGCTTGTGGAGGCATTCAAGAAGTGCACCTGGGTGGCTCAGTTGGTTAAGTGACTGCCTTTGGCTCAGGTCATGATCCTGGAGTCCCGGGATCGAGTCCCGCATCGGGCTCCCTGTTCAGCAGTTGGGGTTCCTCAGTTTATGGCTTCAGTTAGCATTTATGTCTTGACAGCTTCCAATTTCTAGTGTCTCCCAGGCTTTTTCCCATCATTTGAAACCCCCACTTGACATCCCCTGCTTAGACTTTCCACAGGCACCTCCAGTTGAACCTGTCTACATAACCACTGTTCCGTCTCCCATTAAGTGGCAGACATCTGGGTACCCTACCTTCCTATTCTCTCGTCTGCTTACATCCAGTCAGTTTCTGAGTCACTTGTATCCCTCCAGCCACCAGAGTCCAGGTTATGCCAGCATCTATTAAGATGGTTGAAATAGCTTTGTTGGTGTCCGGTAAGTGAATTTTCCCCTACTCCGAGTACATTACATTACTGGAGTGTGTTCTAACATTTATCAAGTGGGCCTTTATTATAATTGTTTTTCCTCAACAGACTGTACATTTCATGATGTCAGGGATTATCTGTTTGTTCCTAATTCGTTCCCAGTGTGTGCACAGTGTCTGTTAATGAAATAAATGGGGAAAGTGTTCCAGACAGGAATTGATGTATATCGACTTGAGAAAAAGACCTAGAGGGAAAGATCATTTGAAGGTCACGAATAGGTACATCATAACAACAACAAAAAAGAATAGGTACACCATGGAAGAGGTGAGCAGGGCTGGGCTCAACATCCTGCACAGGCCAGCTTGATGTTTGTCAGCTTTGCTCTGCATTCAGTAATGGAGAGAATTTGTGTGAACACTCAGTCTCATTTTAATCTTCTGTTGCAGCCTGTTCTCCCAATCCCCTTGTTTCCATCTTTCCTCTATTATATACAAATCATTCTCAAATAAAGGCAAGAATTGATACTGGGAACTTTTAATTTGGTTCATTTGGTGGCCAGCAAGGCATGGATTTGGACTTTAAAATGATAAAGGAAACCAGACAAATTAAAAATTATCTGAGTAAAATGAACTTTTTTTTTTAAAGAAAAATCTAATATTCTAGAATAATTGTTAGATTGGTATTGGAATTAGACTGGTTTCTGTAGCGTGTGGTGCTATGTATCAGTAAAAACCAGCAACCTTTTCTGGTGCTGGTTCCCTACCTTATTTTCTACTCAACTTTTTGCGGGGGGGGGGGCTGAAATGACAAATGGTGGAATGGGAGGGAGTTGGGAAAATAATCACCCTGGCATGATGAAGTGATCTGTTGAGGAAGCTGGTTCCGAGTTCATAGTTTGGTTTGGTGATCTCTTGGGGCCTTATCATTGGTATTGCTTTGTAGTTTGTTCACTGTATTGAATCCATTACTGCCTCTGTGTAAAAATGCAAAGGAAGCTGAAAATGTTTCTATATTCAGTGGTGAAATGGTGACTTAAAGAGACAGTTTCTCTTTTTTGCTTTCCCACAGGCCTTTTCTGTCACCTTTCTTCCCTCACCTCATTGACTCACTCTTCCAGGTTTCTAATAAAGAGTTAGCCAATTAGAGTTTAAGCATTACAGGCTTTAACTTTACTCAGCAGTATTTGCAATTTATTTTATTAAGTAAATTTTAAGATTTTATTTATTTATTTGAGAGAGAAAAGAAGGAGCAAAGGGAACACAAGCAGGGGGAGTGGGAGAGGGAGAAGCGGGCTCCCCACTGAGCAGGGAGCTGGATGTGGGATTCGATCCCAGGATGCTGGGATTGTGACCTGAGCTGAAGGCAGACGCTTAACAACTGAGCCACTCGGGCGCTTCTGCAATTTATTTTAATTAGCAGTGTGCTCTAGAAGAGAAAGACTACGGCCTGTCCTGTTAACAAAGGGAAGGTAGGCTAAGGGAGGGAGATAATAACAGTCTATTTTTAGGGTAGGTGTGAGATCAATGGCATGGTTTAGTTTGTCTTTTGATAGTTGGTGAGAAAAAGGATTTACAGTCAAATTAACCAGTATTAATTGGTTAACTGAGACAATGCAAATTTCCTTTGAAACTATTAAATCACCGTTATTTCAAAGGTATTTTACAAGTTGGAATGGGAATGACTTTGATTTCATTTACTTCCAAGAAATAAAAATGTATTTAGATTTCAAGTAACTAAGTGTGTGGTTACTTTTTCACCATCCCATAGTGTAAATGTATGTTCTGAGTGAGTTTTATAGGTTTCTCCAGAGGAGGGGTAGTTTGGCTGCACAGATCCCATGCTCTCAAGGAATCTCAGGACATATTCAGATACAGTGAACCAAGTTCAGCCACATCTCTGTTGAATTGTTAGAGTGACGGTAGCTAACCCTTTCAGTCTCACTTGGATTCCCCAGTGAAGAGAGCTTTGAACTCTTGAATACCAGCAATTCCCATGGGGGTTTTCCCTAATGGGCCAGACAAAACCTTTTGAGTGTGTTGTGCCCTGGGTTGTTGTACAGTAAGAATTGAGAAGAATCTCTAACTACTTGGTTGTACAATGTGAAATCTGATACTTTTAGAATGAACTGGTAACTCTGGGCTAGAAAAGTGATTGTACCTTTTTTTTCCCCCGTAAACATACACATATATGTTGTTTCAAAAAACACAAGAACATTATACAAATTTTAAATTTATATTTTGTAATAAAAGGTATCAGTATATGCATTATTTATATAACTTCATCAGGGATGGAATTTGAATCAGTGCTATAAACATGTTGCAGTCACTAAATCTAGATCATCACAGTGAACCAAAATGCATAGTTGTTACGATGTAACTTACATCCAGAGAGAGAGAGGTGTGGGGTAGGGACAAGCTGACTCCCCTGCTGGGATCATGACCCGAGCTGAAACCAACAGTCAGATGCTTAACCGATTGAGCCACCCAGGTGTCCCGATGTAACTTATTTTTTAAGACAATTTTATAAGTGCCTCATTTGAATCTGCTCTCCTGACAACCTCCCGGTAGGAAGAACATTTTGTATTATTCTCATTTATAGGAATTAAGTCCAATAGATTGTGACATTGGTCTAAACAGTGCTGTCCAGTAGAAATGAAATGGAAGTCACATATGTAATTTAGTTTTCTGGTAGCCACATTTAAAAGTAAAAAGAAATAAAGGTGAAATTAATTTGAATATATATATTGTGTTCTTTTTTTTCTGGCTTGCTTTAAGCATATCTGCAGATGTTATAGGGGTGGTGGGATTTAGATGGAATTGGAGTTCTTGGGCTCCTCAGCCCCAGCAGGTTGTGCCTTGTAGAAATACTTGAGTCTAGAGTTGTGAGACATTACAGTTCTTCAAAAAGAATATATTTTGTTTAGCCCAGTATATACAAAATATTTCCGTATGTGATCAAATTAAACATTAATAAGATTAAATTTGTCCCCCATACTAAGTCTGAAATCTCATACTACATCTCAAATCGCAGTAGCCATGTTTGAAGTGCTCAGTAGTCATATGTGGGTAGCAGCTACCCTGTTGGTCAGCCCAAGTCTAGAAATCAGAGTTTTAGTTCCAGTCACCTTCTAACATATCTAGTCTCCGAACATCCTACTAACTGAAAAATCATGGGTGTGATGTGCTCATGAGATAATTACAATTATTTGTATCACACAGTATTCCTGTTGGTAACAAGCTAAATAAAGTCTCTTGTTTCTTACTTAGTTTCTTGGAATTATCAGAACATTTGTTACCTATGCACAAAATTATATCAGCTGCCTTTATTCGATGCATTTACATTTTAGGTATGAGGGAGAAAAAAGAAATGCATGCACAAAAAATCACATTTTTAACTTGCGTGTGAGGGAAATAAATGCATTTATGGGAACGTAGAAAATAAGGATAGACTGGCCCCTGATGATGGTTGCTAGGGAAATTTGAATTCACTTTGGGATATTAGAAAGGAATTACCTTGAGTTAAAGCAATCAAGTTAGACATGCTTACAGCAGGGGTGATTTTCTTATTGTAATTAACCCTTTATTACCTTCAGGATTTTCCATAAGGAGATAATATTTACTCATTTTGCTCTTATATCTATTTCTTTGCTTTCTAATTTTCTGTGATCTCATCTTTATAAGACACTTTACCTGAGTTTTGTGTATGTGTATTTGCTTTGTTTTTTGCCAAGTACTCACTTTTACTGTTTCATGTTAATTAAAGGAAGAGAGCCTGAGGTTTTTATGAGCAAGGAGGAAAAGGCAGGTTTTAAAAAATAGAGCAATACTCCTTTATTATTTCGAAGGTATTTTACAAGTTGGAATGGGAATGACTGATTTCATTTATTTCGAAGAAATAAAAATATATTTAGATTTCAAGTAACTAAGTGTGGTTACTTTTTCACCATCCCATTATACTGTAAGATGATGAAATATTCACCATGGCAGTGGATCTGCTTTACCCATAATGCAAAATACGCTATTTGCATTTGTTTTGCCAGAGAATTCTGAAATTAGCATCTGTGTATTAAGGAACATTGGGAAGGTAATATACTGCATGGATTGACAAAAGGCTGAGACTTAATTCTGATTGCATTTGAAATTACTGAGATGAGTATTTCTCTGTGTGGGGGGGGGTGGAGAGAGACAGGAGGGCGGGGAAAGGGGTGTCACAATCCAGTTCAACGAATACTGACAAAAAATATCTGCATGTTTACATTCTTAGGTCCCCCTGGCTTTCCACTATAATTTACATTTTTCCTGGTCCTGATTTATAACATAAATATTTCTTATTTAGAATTTGAATTCCTATGGAAGACATTTGGGGGTCAATAAATCATATAATGTGTATGTATGGGTGAGGTGTTGTGATAAATGTTTCAGAAGATATGAGGAAGACACCATTCTGATACTGTCAGCAAGCGTGGGGCCAGAGAAGCAGAGCAGGCTGGGGATCAGAGCAGAAATGTTATTTGATATAAAGATGTATGGTTTTCTGATTATTCTCTTGGGGCCCCACTGGGTTCTCCTGACCACTTTCCGCTCCCTCCACTTTATGTACCAACCCTTCAACCTGTGAGTCTCCTGCCCTCTGTTTACACCAAATTTTTGGTTGCTTTTCCACAATGACCAGGAAGATACGCCTTGCCTCATACTCCTGTCCCACCCCCTCCCATCATAGCGTTATCTTGGTCTGTTAGAATTTACATTTATTTATTTATTGTTTATTATTTGAGAGAGAGACAGAGCACGAGCCGGGGCGAGGGGCAGAGGGAGAAGGACAAGCAGACTCCCCCAGGAGCCCGTCAGAGGGCTCCATCCCAGGACCCTGGGGTCATGACCTGAACCGATGTCAGTCACTTAACTGACTGAGCCACCCACTCACCCCTTTTGTAACATTCTTACACAGCAGTTACTTGACCTCTCAAATACAGTGATTTTTCTCTCCAGTGTACTGAAGCAACCTTCTCTTTATACTTCTTCCCCTGAAGAAATCTTGAACTCTGTTGGCACTGTCGCCTAACTTCCTGAACTTCATCAGACCTTCTATCCCTAAGATCTTTGGGCCCTACCACCTTCTACCCCACTTCTGGTTACTTTAAAATCAGAATTTCTTCAGTAATCCAGGGTCCCCTGGTCAGACCTCAGTTCTGTCTCTGATATGGATTGATCTTACAGGCCAGTTTCTTTGCTCCTGCTCATGGACTGTGGTGCACAGCTGGGTACATTGGGAAGACTTTATTGTCCCAATGTGGCTAGACTTCTTTTTTTTTTTTTGTAAAGTCCATTTATAAAGTATAGGGACACTATATTTTTAACAAAAACACAAGCATTTTCACAAAGCAGAACCATCTATTTAATCTCACCCTGATTAGGAAATAGAATATATCCCACATTTCTCATTTCAAAACAACCCTTCAGGAGCACCTTGGTGGCTCAGTTGGTTAAGCATCTGCCTTCCGCTCAGGTCGTGATCCCAGGATCCTGGGATCGAGCCCCGCATCCCCTCATCTGGCTCCCTGCTCCCTCCCTCTGCCTGCCTGCTCCTCCTGCTTGTGCACACTTTCTCTCTGTCAAATAAAATCTTTAAACAAACAAAACAACCCTTCCTTGACCACACATCACACTTAACCACTTTCCTTCTACCCTAGAGAGCCAAGTTCCTCAAAACAGTAGTCACTTCTGTTTCCCCTCACATATCCCAAGTTCGCAGGCTTTTCCAGTCAATTCTTCACTCTTCTGATTTCTAACTATGTAGATTAGTGTTAACACTTTATATAAATGGAATTATACAGTCTATGTTTTTGTCTAACTTTCACTTACCACGTTAGAAAGATTATTGATTTTGTGTAGCTGTAGTTTATTCACTTGCGTTGCTATGTGGTATTCTATTATGTGACTATATCACAATTGATTTATCCATTTTATTGCTGATGGGCTTTTTCCCCCCATTTTTTTGCTGTTGTGAAAAATGCTGCTGCGTCATTCTCCTTCATGTGTTTCAGTGCGCATGCGTACACATTTCCCTCCCTGTGAATGGTGTTTCTGGGGTCCCACAGGTAATACCTATGTTTAGCTTTAGTTGAAATTGCCAAGCAGGTTTCCACAATTAATCGTGCCAGGTGACACTCCCTCCAATAGAGCATGAGAGTTTCAGTTGTTCCACATCCTCATCGTGGTTTTTTTTTCATTTTGGCTATTCTGGTGGGTGTATAGTGCCGTATCATTTTTTTAAACATCCTAATTATGGAAGTTTTCAAATATATAAAACGAGGAAAAACGATATGATAAAGCTCAGCTTCATCAACTATGAACTTGTATCATTTGGATTCGATCAGTTACACATTCCCTTAATTTCTTATACCTCAGTGTGTAAGCTTATCCATAGTTGTACCAGTCCTCTTATGTCCTTTCCTTCATTTTTATCTATTAATTGATTGATTGATTTTAAGGTTTACTTATTTATTTTAGAGAGCGTGTGAGCGGGGGTGGGGGGTGAGGGGCAGAGGGAGAAGGAGAGAGAATCTCAAGCAGACTCCCCACTGAGCGTGGAGTCCCACGTGGGGCTCCATCTCAGAATCCTGAGATCATGCATGACCTGAGCCCAAATCAAGAGTCAGACCTTGGGCGCCTGGGTGGCTCAGTTGGTTAAGCGACTGCCTTCGGCTCAGGTCATGATCCTGGAGTCCCTGGATCGGGTCCCGCATCGGGCTCCCTGCTCGGCGGGGAGTCTGCTTCTCCCTCTGACCCTCCCGACCCTCCCCCCTCTCATGTGCTCTCTCTCTCGGTCTCTCTCTCTCAAATAAATAAATAAAATCTTAAAAAAAAAAAAAAAGAGTCAGACCTTAAGTAACTGGCTGAGCCACCCAGGCACCCCCCTCCCATTCTTACTTAAAGGTGTCTTGTTTCCTATTTTCTAGGCATCATTCTTTTGTGGGGTGTTGATCCTTCAGTCTCTGAGTTTTCTGCTTTGTGTATTTTTAAACCTCTTTCATTCTATTTGCTCTTTCCTTTTGACTCATAGAAACATGCTCTACATTTCTCATTTCAAAACAACCCTTCCTTGACCCCACACCACACTCCACCACTTTCTTCCTACCAACACATTTAACTCTGTAGATAGATACATCCCATTGCAACTCCCCAAAGCCATTACTAAATCAGATTTGGCCTAGGTCACTAGTTGTGCTTTTTTCAAACATAGTAGATTCATTTCAGAGTCCTTTATTTACATAACATATTTTGATGAGTTCTTCCTGTATGGAAGGCACTGCTAAGTGTAAGGGATAAAAGATAAAAATATCTTCTCAACACTACAGGAGTTTATGTCCTAGTAGAAGTGACAGGCTTATAAGATGACAGTGAATTTTCATATTAGATACTGTTTATTGGTGCTCGCTTCGGCAGCACGTATACTAAAATTAGATATTGTTTATTGAAAGATGATACCAGGTTGTGCTGGAACTGTTCTAAAAGCTTTTCATGCATTCTTTAAGTCTTACAATGGAGTAGGCATTATTACTATTAATTCCCACTTTAAAGGAGAAAAACACTAACTTAAAAAGGCTGGAAATTTGCCTATAGCCAAGCATTTAGTAAGCTCAATATGAATTTGAACCCAGATCTTTGGAGCTCATGCTATTATTGGACAGAACTGCTTCCATAATTCAATACGCTCATGTGTCACAAATGTCTGCACGTTTAAGTGAGCTCTTGAGAACTGCCGCTTACTACCTTTGAGTTGAGGAAGAAGGGGAGGAGATGAATGTTGGGGAAGACTCCTTGGTTGATCGATTGTCTAAAATTAGGACATATTTAGATCTGAAATAGATATTTTAGTTCAACACCCTTAATTTATGTTTAAGCCCTAAAGAAGCAACAACATGTCCATGATGATAGTGGGTTTTGTTGTTGTTGTTTTGTGACAAATGACAACAGATTCCTAGTCTGGTATTTATTTCCCTGTTAAAAAAAAAGTTCAACCAGGGGCACTTGTCTGGCTCTTGATCTTGGAGTTGTAAATTCAAGCCCCATATTGGATGTAGAGATTACTTAAAAATAAAATTAAACAAAAACTGACAAATAAAGATTGACCCAAACTCCTGAACCGTGTGCTACCTAAAATTCTGTCTCCTTAGAAGTTTAGTATAGCAGAGGAGTTCTGTCTCCTTAGAAGTTCAGTATAGCAGAGGAAAAGTGTGAATTCCAAACCCTCCTCCACCCGTGGTGATTGGAGTGGGGTCTAAAACCTGCTACTGGTGATTCATAGTGATATTTATGTATTTATCTATTTAAAAGATTTTTATTTATTTGTCCGAGAGAGAGAGAGAGAGTGCACAAGCTGGGGGAGCAGCAGGCAGAGGGAGCAGCAGGCTCCCCGCTGAACAAGGAGCCCGATGCAGGACTATATCCCAGGACCCTGGGATCATGACCTGAACTGGAGGCAGCCGCTTAACCGACTGAGCCACCCAGGCATCCCCATAGTGATTTTTGAAACAAGATCTCTGTGTTCAAGTGTGTTTACTGGTGAACTTCTACTTACAGAATAAATGTGGCTTGGCAGCCAGGCTGCCTAGGTTTGTATCTTGCTCCCCTTAGTAGCTTAGATACCTCTCAGTATCTCTATTTCTTCACTGTAAAATGGGGTAATGGTCATACCTCCTTCAGAGTTATGAGAATTTAGAGTTAATATATGTACACTTTTGAAATGACACATAATAAGCACCCAGTCACTGTTAGTTACTGTTTGTTGTTAAGATAATGATTTCCCTCCCCATTTCCATTTCAGTTTATTTCCTGGACACCTGCTTGTTTATTTCTCGATGGGGGCGGGGAGCTGGAAATTTGTATTTTATTTATTTATTTTTAAAGATTTTATTTATTTGACAGAGCGAGAGAGCACAAGCAGAGGTATGAGTAGAGGGAGAGGCAGAAGCAGGCTCCCTGCCAAGCAGGGAGCCCGATGCGGGGCTCCATCCCAGGACCCCGGGATCATGACCTGAGCCGAAGGCAGATGCTTAACAGCTGAGCTACCCAGGCGCCCCCTGGAAATTTGTATTTTAAAAACTGCATAGAAAAGCATGTAAGTCCACTTAATGTCATTTCTCATTCTTATTAACTTATCTAACTAAGTATTATTTTCTTAGCTCTGAGTACATATTAACATAATGTACTGGGTAGCCCACATGGGAATTAAACAAGCAAAACCCCTAGACAGCAAAGAGCATAATTTCTACCTTCCTCTAAGTGTTTTTCTTCTCTCCCCCAGCAATATTGAAAGGCCTAGTTGGAGTAGTTAACTATAATAGTAACATATTTAAAATGTTTTTTTCTTTTTCCTTTCTAGAAAGACTCACTATTTAGGTGGCTTTTATAAATTGCTAATACCAGAGCAACTTCCTAGTGAAAAGGAAAGTTGCCACAGATTAGAGGGAGGGTCAAGGAAATGATCTAAATAGCATGGCAGTTGCATTTTTTTTTTTTTAAGATTTTATTCATTTATTTGACGGAGAGCGACAGCAGGAACACAAGCAGGGGAAGGGGAAGTGGGAGAAGGAGAAGCAGGCTTCCCGCTGAGCAGGGAGCCCGATGAGGGGCTCGATCCCAGGACCCTGGGATCATGACCTGAGCGGAAGGCAGACGCTTAAGGACTGAGCCACCCAGGCGCCCCGGTAGTTGCATTTTTAAAAGAATTTCTATTTTATTTTTATTTTTTTAAGTAAACTCTGCCCCCAATATGAGGCTCAAATTCATACTCTGAGATCAAGAGTCACATGCTCTACTGACTGAGCCAGCCAGGTGCTCCGGGAATTGCATTTTTGCAGATATTGGAATATCCTAGTGACTTGATTGCTAACACAGGCATCTGTAGTATTTGTTATTAGATACACACAACAGAATTAAACTTGTCCTGATGAACATGTCCCTTAAACATATCAGTTCCTGATTTACCCAGTTTATTTCTTAACATTAAAATAGTAACTCTTAAGACGTTCTTTGACATTTTTCAAGAAATTAATATTGAGTAAATTATAACCATCGATGTTAAGGTCATCATAATGTAGCCCTTCCCAAGAAATCAAAGAAATACGCAAGACTTTTGGAATGTAAATTTAAATTCTTTTTTTTCTAGTCTTTTTTCCCCTTTTTTGTTAATATCTTTGGAATGACTCCAGATATTTTGAGAAACCATGCATCAGTATGTAGTATTTTTTATTTTTGCTTCGTTTTCTAAGGATAGTTGAAAAATAGGACAAGTAACTTCTCTTCAGCTACAGTTGTGATTTTAGAATATTTACAAATAGAAGGGTTTTTTTAAGTTTTTCTTAATGTCCAGTTTCTCTCATGTTAATGGAACTATAAAGTTGTATACTGTTAATTTCTTATCAGATTTGCTAATATTTCTTGTAATATGAGTATTATAAACTAATAAGCATCAGCACATGACCAGGTTTGTTCAGCTTTTTCTGAGCTGTATCTCCTTTCTAGGGATCATTGTTTTATTCCTTTGCTTTCCTGGATTCATGGTCTCCCATAGCCCTCCTTCTTACGCTTTTCCCCCAAGGACTGATGGTTTTGTGTCCCATTAATCACCTCCTCTTTCCTTTCTTTTTTTTTTTTTTTTTTAAGATTTTATTTATTTATTTGTCAGAGATCAAACAAGAGAGCACAGGCAGGGGGGGAGTGGCAGGCAGAGAGATAAGCAGGCTCCCCGCAGAGCAGGGAGCCCGATGAGGGACTCAAACCCAGGACATCAGGACCTGAGCCAAAGGCAGACGCTTAACTGACTGAGCCACCCAGGCGTCCCCACCTCCTCTTTCAAACAGTAAACAGTTCCTTGACCTTCCCTCTACTCTGAGCTCCTGTTCTCTACTTAAAGTTCAGCAGTTTTGGCCAACACCAGGTCGGAGGGGTTATTTTTGTTTTATTTTTCATTTTTTTATAGATTTTATGAATTTATTTTTTAAGATTTTATTTATTTATATGACAGAGAGAGATACAGTGAGAGAGGGAACACAAGCATGGGGAGTGGGAAAGGGAGAAGCAGGCTTCCCGCTGAGCAGGGAGCCCGATGCGGGGCTCGATCCCAGGACTCTGGGGATCATGACCTGAGCCGAAGGCAGACGCTCAACGACTGAGCCACCCAGGCGCCCCTTGAATTTCTTATTTTGGAGAGAGAGTGGAAGAGAGTGTGAGCAGGGGGAGGGGCAGAGGGGGAGGGAGAAAAATCTACAGCAGACTCCCCACTGAGCCCAGAGCCTGCCACAGAGCTCTATCTTAGGACCTGAGCCGAAATTTGGAGTCGGACAATTAACCAACTGAGCCACCCAGGCGCCCCTCCGGGGGTTTATTAAATGAGGCTTGGGACATACCCTTCAGAGATGAAGCCCTGAGACACTGTCAACTGAGTGACAGTGTATGGGCTTCGGATGGGGCCCCATAAACAATTCCCAACAATAGAGGAACACATTGTGTAATACAGAGGAGGCAATTGAACATGGCCTGTGAAGAACGGGGCAAACTTCAGAAAGGAGGTGACAGGTAAGAGGTACTTTGATAAGTGGCTAGAGATGCTCTCAGTGGGAGAGGGTGGGCCAGGGGAGAAAGTGGGCAGCATGCGCAAACACAAGTGCTCCACAAATAGGACTTACTTTTTCTTCTCAGTGCTTCCTCTCGTTTCTTTGATTTCCTGTTTGATTGGCCCCAGATACTTTATCATAGTTCCGTCTTTAATAGAGAAAGGTCTTAACTGATTTTCACCTACTTTTTTTTTTTTTAAGATTTTATTTATTTATTTGACAGAGAGAGACACAGCGAGGGGGGGAACACAAGCAGGGGGAGTGGGAGAGGGAGAAGCAGGCCTCCCGCCAAGCAGGGAGCCCGACGCGGGGCTCGATCCCAGGACCCTGGGATCACGACCTGAGCCGAAGACAGACGCCTAATGACAGAGCCACCCAGGTGCCTGATTTTCACCTACTTTTAACTGCATTACAACTTGTTAATTTTTCTCCACTGTTTTGAAATGGACCATCTTTCATCTGTTTTCCTTTTCTTACATGAAGGTACTTGTGCCTGTGAGTTGTGTTGTTTCTTTTCTTTCTCTCCTTCCTTCGCCCTTTTTTAACTGAGTCTTTGACTTCAAAATCAGATGTGAAATGTTCACTGGGGGTACAGAGTAGGAGGACACACAGTAAAGTAGCAACTTCAGTAAAGCAGGAAAGTGCTTATGATGGAGGCCTTATCAGTTGCCCAAGGTGTACATAGAGGACATCTAATTCAATCCATGTTTGGGCACAAGGAATGCCTCCTAGAAGATGTGCCTGGACTCAGACGTGATCTTTAAAATCCCCGTGCACATACCATCACTGGTCAGACTTAACATTTAGTATCTTGTTGATAGAGGTAAAAACATGAAAAATATGTTGGAAGCTATTCTGTTTTGTTTCCCAAGTGATAGAACAATAAAAAAACCTTCCTTTTTCCAGCAAATTTATTAAAAGCTAGCTTCTGGTTTTCTGACCTAATACAGTTAAATTTGTGTTTTTTTCCTTCATAGCTTTGGTGTTCTTTAATTTTAAGGCTTACTCAAAACATAATTGAAAATTGTCACGTTTACTTCTTTCTCTTTTTAAATCAGCCATAAAGTTTTGTGAGCACTTTCCATTTTCCAATGATTTTAAGATTGCAAGAAGAAAAAGATAACTGAAGACCATCCAGGTCAATGGGTAACTTAAACTTGAAGAAGTCTGTTAGAGAAATCAAAGCAGGTCCTTGGTTCAAAATGCTGCCTTCCTGCTAGAGGACTAGAGTCTTCCATTATCTTCGTTTCTCCTCCATTCTTAGGGCAGAAATAGATCTTCTAAAGTTTGGTAGGCGATGACAACATCAAGGCTAAAAAATACTTTGATGAGCTGGTGTCATTTTGATGCTCCAGTAGAAGTCACACTGGGCAGAAGAGAAGCTCTGAAGGAAGATCCAAGTGTTTGAAATTTGGAGATTAAAAAAAAGCAAGCAGAAAACTGGGAGATGTTATTTCAGTCACTGCCAAAATGGGATGTGATTCAGTTTGTTTACTTATATAATCCAGTGCTGAGTACTTATTAACTGGATTCTGCAAATACTTGCAGTTCATAATGTTCTACATATTTCACCACACTGAATATCAGTTTAAATAAAATTATAAGATTTGTTATTTGATTTAGTTTTCAGGCCGTGTTTGAACCTGCAAGTAGTTTGCAGTTTAAATTATCACTTAATTTGCTGCATAAATAGAATTGGGCAGCACCTGTTCGAAAGAGTCTTCAGAGACGCTGCATGGGACCTAGTGTCAGCCTTTTGTCTCCTACAATTTGTGACTGTTGCATACTTCAGCACTTGAAAAACTATGCCTCTGTGCAGAGAGCCCCTTCAGTGTTGCTAGGAGACCCAGTAACTGTTTTGTACAATCTTGAGATTTTAATTCATTTCTAGTGCAACACATTGAAGAGCAGTTGAATGTTTTAAACATTTTTTTTTTAGAAAGAAATGCTGAAAGCCATTTAAAAATCTGTTTAATATTTTTTTTAGCAGCACACACATTAAGAAAATACCAGTATAAAGCAGAAATGGGCAATCACCTTAAAATCTCAGTTCTCAAAAAATAACTGCTCTTAACAGTTTAGGATATATCTTTGCGGTCATTTTTATACATATGTAACTGTTTCCTAAGGTAGTGTTTTAAGATAAAAGTAATTTTTATGTGTCAAACAAGAAAGAGTGAAAGATAACTATCATGAAAACTGAGTTGCATTTTATTCTAATGACTGCAATAGAAGTACAGACAGCATGGTTAGGATTTGAATATGTTTGGTGTCATTTGACTTTTTTGATTTTTATAAAATAAAAACTCAAAAAGCACAGAGGGACCAGAAAGTTTTAACTTTTTTTTTTTTTTTTTAAACAAAAGTTCATTTTCTTTTATATTCTGGCTTTGATATTTTGGGGCTATGTCTTGATTCATTTTGGAATGGAATTTTCATTCTGGAGTGTACTCAGATTGTTCTTTTTTTTTTTTTTTTTAAAGATTTTATTTATTTATTCATGAGAGACAGAGAGAGAGAGGCAGAGGGAGAAGCAGGCTCCCAAGGAGCAGAGAGCCCGATGCGGGACTCGATCCCAGGACTCTGGGATCATGACCTGAGCCGAAGGCAGACGCTTAACCATCTGAGCCACCCAGGCGCCCCAGATTGTTCTTACCTTAATACATAAAGTATCAATACTCAGATAAATGGAGGTAACAAATTGTAGTAGCTATAGAAAGGAGATCCTCAAATAGCAGGAACAACTTCTGGTAGATTAATACTCTTTTTCAACCTTTATAAAACTGATCAGATTTATGATCTAGTCACCCAGTTCTTTTCTGCTAATGTGCAAGGAACTACAACAAGAGATAGAGGCATCCACAAAAATGTTTAAACCCTTTTGGGGCTAATGATTTAAATCAGGACATGGAATTTTAAAATTTACTTAAAGATGCAAGGTATGGGAAGAAGACAAGCTCATCAACATCTAGAACACATGACAAAACCTTGGAGGCTACCTAAGTCAACTTCACAATAAAGCTTATAAAGGGAAAAACCCCAAGATAGTATAAATACTAAGTAAGTGCCAAAAGGGTAATCAGATAGCAGAAAGTAAAGTACTGTGAACATTTGTAGAAAGACAGAAAGATAAATCACTGTAGGCTAGAGAGAGAAGAGTGCCTGAGTGAATGAGGTAGGAATTGGAACTGAGTTTATTAGAAATGGTAGAAAGTATTTATTGAGAGGATTGAATATTAATTCAGGAGAAACACTTGAGATTATACACATAAATACCAAATCATAATTTTAAATAAAAATGTGGACATGAAATGGAGATTGGAATAGTAATGGACCTTTTTTAGGATATTAAACAGTCCATTTGGACTGAATCACTGGGTTTGGATGGTATATCATCAGTTTTTGCTGTGTAACAAACCAACCCAAACTCTAGAGGCTTAAAACAAAAAATTATGTGTTGCTTTGTGATCCTGTGGATTGCCAGTTTAGGCCAGGCTGAGATGGGAAGTTCTGGTCACCCATGGGGCTGCAGGCAGCTGGTCTGGAACGGGGGCTTGAAATTCTAAGGTGGCCGCATATGGAGCACTTGCAGCTGTTGAACACCTTTGTTCTCTCCTGTGTGGCTTGGTCAGTCGGTGGCAGGGGTCTGAGAGGGCGAGGGTGGGGGCAGCAGGGTCTCTTGAGGTTTCACCTTGGAACTCACAGCTGCGCTCAGACTATTCTGTTGGTCAGTTAGGCCAGCCTCTGATTTAAGGGAGCAGATAGTCTTGTGTCCAGTTTGGATCTGCTATTTGAGGAGTGCCCTTAAATGTGATTAAAAGCTTACAATGGTGCTTGAATATAAATGGTTCGAATGTAACATCTTTCATTCTCAATCTGTTGGCTTCAGCTTTATTAACATTTTATTACAATTGACAGTTGATATGTATTAAGCTTCTTTGGGGATAATGGAAAGGATCGTGGGATGGCTGATAATTTAATTCTTCATTTTGGTTTGGTCTGTTGGGGTTTATTATTTGAAAAAAACATCAAAATCATCATTATAGAGAATTAGGACTTGGATTTACTTACTCTTAATTTTGCTGTAAGATAGTATTTTGGTGGCAGCAGGGGAAGGGAAGGGGAGAGAGGCAGGCCCTATGTACCATAGTCTTCGTGCTTAGGACCTCTTCCAGGTCACCATCCAGCCCTGCAAGTCAGTGTTGGGTGATGGGGAGGACCAAGTGAATGGCCATTTGAGACTTTGGTTCTGCATACAGAAAATGTTGGGTTATCTCAAGGAAAACAGATGTGACAAACTAGTGCTATGCAAACTTTCATAGTGTAAATAGTTTAAAAAATAAGTTTTGTGTGGTAGTTTATTTACATACTAAATTTACATTTTGTATCTAATTGTTGACTTTTTCAAACTTTGATCTTATAAGACATATGTAGTGAACAAACCTATTTTTATATGTGAATTGGTATGAACAAAATTGTTTTTCTCTTGAAAAACAAAATGTGAATGGATTAAACTCAGTATTTTTTCTCTGATATGTATCAAACTACCATTTTGCTTGTAGTTTACTTTTACCTTTTTTTGCATGTGAATGATACTAGTTTGGTTATAGTAAACCATTAGGAGCAAAGAGGAGACTTACTGTTTAGTTCTTTTTTTTTTTTTTTTAAAGATTTTATATATTTATTTATTCATGAGAGACAGAGAGAGACGCAGAGGGAGAAGCAGGCTCCCAAGGAGCAGGGAGCCCGATGCAGGACTCGATCCCAGGACTCTGGGATCATGACCTGAGCCGAAGGCAGACGCTTAACCGTCTGAGCCACCCAGGCGCCCCTGTTTAGTTCTCATAAAGATACAGTGGGTTTAAACCATCTCTTTTTAACAGACTTAATCAGAAGAGTCTTGGAATTTTTGTTTGGGCCTCAGGACATCTTATTTCTGTTTTATATATTTTTCAGATATTGCCATTCAGCATTAATTCTCTGTGATCTAAGTGGAAATTTTATAGAATACAAATTCCAGAATAAGTTATGGAATGTTAAGATGTCTTTTTAACAGTAATATGATGGACTTTTTCCGAAAAGAAATGGAAAGGAATGAACAGTAAGAGAAGTCTTAGATAATATTAAGGTCAACTATTTGATAAATTCAAAAATACATAAATTCACAGCATTTCTTCTCTTTGAGTTGTTATCAGATTTATTGCTTAGAAATATTTTTAAGGGGTGCCTGGGTGGCTCAGTTGATTAAGTGTCTGACTCTTGATTTCGTCTCAGGTCATGATCTCAGATGGTCCTGAGATTGAGATTGAGCCCCACATCAGGCAACTGGGCATGGAGCCTGCGTAAGATTCTCTCTCTCCCTCTCCCCCTCCCCACCGCTTGCTCGCTCTCAAAAAAAAAGTATTTTTAAGCATTCAGTAAAAATTATAGAATCTGATTTAATAAATAAATATTTATTTAACATAAGCTCTATGCCCAATGTGGGACTTGAACTCATGACTCCTAGATTAAGAGCACATGCTCTACTGACTGAGCCAGCCAGACACCTCTAATTTAATAAAAATTTAGAATTAAAGAAGCCTTGGTAGAAAACCTGTCAAAATTCATCAGCATGTGTCCCAGCAGCAAGAGTTACCAGTGTTGTCTATGGCACTGTGGCAAGTAGGAATAAATGTAGCCCTGAGTTAGTATGATATAACTGACCTTTTAGAGACTAGCTAAATTCACTTTGAAAGATCTGCTTGGACATAGAATACCCTCTACTAATAGAAACTTGTATCTCATATGATGTTGGGAGATTCGCAATGCTCTTAAAGGAAATTGTATCAGATAAGATGGTACTAATATTGGCATTCCATTTCTACAAAGGCACAAACTGAAAACTGGGGACCACTGAGTTTGAACTTCATCGCTCTGGTCACAAATCGCATCCTGTTCTCCTGAACAGCTGGGGTGCGCTAAGCGTGCTGCCAGTCTAACAGCAGATGCTTAGTCCATGTGCATGTTTCTTTCTCCAGATTTCACCAGAAGTTTGAGTATCACTACTCCTGATCAGATGATTGAAAAGGCCAAAGGGGAAACTGCTTATTTGCCATGCAAATTTACCCTTAGTCCAGAAGACCAGGGACCACTGGACATCGAGTGGCTGCTATCACCAGCTGATAATCAGAAAGTGGATCAAGTGGTAAGTTTGCTGAGTGCTTGCTCACTTAGTAGATGTCTGTGGAACTTCTTAGGTGTCCATCACTATGCTGATCACACAGGCAGGGGTGGGGATGGGGGAGCTATGTAAAAAGCCCCAGACTTCTTTGGCTTGTGGTCTGGGTGAGGAAGACGGTCACTGGATGGAAAGTGAGGACACATGTGTAATGGAATGAAATGGGTAAGTGGCCTGAGATTTCTTAGTGAAGGCTTTAAGGAAGAAGAGGAACTTAGGAATGTTCTGAAAACCTGGAGTTGGAAATGTGCGTGAGGGGTGGGAGGGGTATATGGAGCAGGCATGATAGATAGCACGGTAGGAACATGCATAACGTGTTAGGGGACAGCAAGTAAACTAGACTTTGTGAAGAATTAGAAAGAATTCAGCTTTTTTGTTTTTTGTTTTATTTCTTAAATTTTTTTTTTTGAGAATTCAGTTTTTAATACAAGGATTCTGTTACCACTATAAGGGTCATCGAATGTAACAGTGTAATGCAAGTACATATTACAACAGTCTGTTTTCCATATCCTTCAAGTTAAATATCCTGAATAATGATTTCTTAAAAAGCAAAACAAAATCTTCATAGCAAAACAGTTTATAAAATATTTAATCTAAAAAATGAAATAGCAAAATACTGTTATAGAAATTTTTCTAATTATAAAGTATTAAGAGCCCAGTGTTGAAAGCCTGGAAAGCCAAAAGTGGCACAAAGGAGGAAAATTGCCTGCTAATCTCTCCAAATACATGTATCACACTTTATTTATTAGTACTAAAATATTTCACTTAACGTAGAATATTTCATATTAGCTTTATCTGACACGTTTAGTTCTAAAAAATAACACATTATATTAGATCAGGGAGAGAAAAATAAGTCCAAATATTTACAGGAATATAGTAGTAATACACACATTTGGAAGAGAAAATTTATTTTTATTTATGGTCCATAGAAAAGAAGAGATTATTAAGCCATTTAATGACTGAAACAGTGCAGTTAGGTAATTACTGTTTTTGCAAATTCAGACAGTTTACCCCTGATGTATTTGTGAAGGAAAAAATTAATGTCTTCCCAGGTTGTGAATGACCAGCGCCACCTCCTCCAAATACTTAACTTCTGTCCCGATTCTGCTACCGGAAGGAAATTCCTTCTGTCTTCTCTAAGCAAGATAGAGCCCGACCCACTCTGTCTGCTCAGCCCAGATACCCTGTGCCTCCCTGCTTGCTTTCCTTGGCAGCGCCAGCACCTTGAACATAGGCTTCTATTCTCCCTGAGGTTCTGCATATCCCTCCCCTGGTAGTGCCAGGGCCGCAGAGCCCGTGACCACTTCCGTGGTTCAGATGAATGAACGGAGAGCATGGGTCTTAAATGCTTCTGGCTTAGGACTCCTGAGTGAAGCCCTCTGAAAAGGTACGTCTAGAGACCAAGAAGCACAGTATGCCCTGTAGCCTGGCGTGCCCGTTCGTGGCAGGAGGACCCAGAGTCTTCTGTGCTGAGTGGGAGGCAGAGCTTTATTGCCTATGGGACTTCGGAGACAAGTATCAAACTAGGAACTGGGTTTTAGTGTCCATTTCTGGGTTAAAACCTAGCCTTCAACCTAAAATACGGTAAAATCAAACCGAAAAGAAAGGTAAAAGGGATACGGAAAGATGATGCAGAAGAGGATGCTTATATAGAATTTCAGCTATGTTATCTGTTAGCTGAGCCATTATTTTAATTTAAACTAGGAGTAACTGTAGCAGGGGACCAGGCTGGAGAAGTTAGCCATCCTTGTTCCCTGTGTGATCTCTTTAGTCAGCAGTTATCATGTACTATGCACTTATAGTCAGCAGTTATCATGTACTATGCACTTACTATGTGCTGGGCAGTGTTTTATAGATTTTAATTATGCATAGTTATTTAAGCCTTAGAACACCCTAAAATGAGAATTTTTATGCACGTGAAGAAGAGGAAATGGAGGCCCAGTGTCACACAGCTGGCAACAGATGCAGTTGGGGCTTGGACTCAGGTCTCTCTCGCTCTCCTGCCACACTTTGTGATCCCTTGCACCATCCCATACTGCCTCCCGCATTTCATAAGCCTCTATCTTCCTGTAAAATAGGAAAAAGACAGGGTTGTAATGAGAATTCACTGAAATACTGTATCCATAAGGATTTTAGCAGCTTAAAAGTCCTGTAGAAATTAATGAAGTCAGTACCAAGTCAATAAGCATACCAAGTCAACTGGATCTGGTTTGCATCTTAGCTGTGGGACTTTGCAAATGTTCATCTGTGAGAGCCACTGCTCTCCTCAGCTTTGAGGGTAACTGGACGGCGCCACTGTCTTTGTAGGGTTGTGAAGAGGAGTCAGAATTTTCTGGTAAATGTTAGTTCTCCCCCGTGTGACCACCATTTGTAGTATTGTTTTCCTGGGAAAATACTAAGAGAGTTTACAAAATAACTAACAGTGAGGACACATGTCAGACTCTCCTTAAAAAACTGCTAAGTTATAGCAAAATGAGGGATTGAGTACTGTAGATTGAATAAGGGAGTCAGTAGTTAAATACAGAGGAAGCTAGGACAGCCTCATTTGAATGTCAGCTGTGGACCTTTCAACTGCTTTTTTTAATCTACTTAGCGAACTGGTATTGAGTGCAGACATTAAATATATAAATTTAAAAATCTAGTGGACAAGGAGTGGGGTAAGCATGGCAGGGGAGGTGATGATACTGAAAAGAACCCAAGTCCCTGTCATCAAGAAATTCCTGCCGAGGACACTGATTCTGATTATACTGCCCATAATTACATCTCAGATAAAAATTACTTGCAGGATACAGACTGTAGTCATGTGCTCTGATTATTACTTGAGTTTGGTGCCACTGCTCTTTGAACCTTGGGTCTCAGATGACCCGAATGTAGGATTTCATTAGCAAATGTGAAAAAATTATAAAGTATGTTAATTTGGATGATAGAGATGACCATTGTAATTCTCTTCCAAGCCAAGTTTAACACAATTTATTTTCCCTCTAAATCTAGCCTTTGGTTATCTCCATTAAAGCTTGTAACAGTGGCTCAGAAAACTCAGAGGAATTAGAAAGGGGTCTTTGCTTTTAGTCTCAGAAGACTAGTTGAAAGGTCCCGTTAACCCGGGCACATGTATTTCAAGAGGTTCATTTTATGACTTTATCTTTTAGAGTCTAGAACCCTCAAGTGCCTCTGACTTTGTATTAAGACAAAAAAATGTTGCCTTTTTTGTTGTTGTTAGATTCCACAGGTAAATTATCACCAGCCTTTTTTGTTGAATAGGGGTGGTGGTATTTACCTGAGTTGACACATGTGATTGACATGCTATAAGCTCTGAGACAGCTGAAAAACAGAATGTATAGGAATTCACACGTCTCTGTACTTGTCCAGTCTAACTAAACCACTCTCTGACGTAGGGCTATATTACTTATGTTGGGTCTTGGCTTTCCTATTTATTTATTAACATTTTCTTGTGAATTTGTTTTTATTGGGATATAAGGGATAGGTTGGGAAATGTCGTGTGGGTTATGCCCTACCAGGTCAATGCCCATTCTGATCTTCCTGGGATAACTTCTGGAGCCTTTTCTTTTTCCTGGAGCTCCTACTGTTGCTGCCAGCAGCCTCTTCAGGTCTGCTGGTGGGTGGCACCTGGTTTTCCATTTAAAATGAAAGTGTGTGACCATACCCAAGGATCCCAGTGCTCTCTCTCTCTCTCTCTTTAAGATTTTATTATTTTTTAAATTGAGTACCGTAGAGAGAGAGAGAGTGAGTGGGTTGAGGGGCAGAGCGGGAGAGAGAGAATCTCAAGCAGGTTTCACACTCAGTGCAGAGCCTGACTTGAGGCTCAGTCTCAGGACCCTGAGATCATGACCTGAGCTAAAATCAAGAGTCAAGACATTTAACTGACTTGAGCAACCCAGGTGCCCCAAGATTTTATTTTATTTTATTTTTTAAAAGATTTATTTATTTGAGAGAGAGCACAAGTGGGGGGTGGGGACAGAGGGAGAGGGAGAAGCAGGCTTCCTGCTGAGCAGAGAGCCTGACACAGGACTCGATTCCAGGACTCTGGGATTATGACCTGATCCAAAGGCAGACACTTAACTGAGCCACCCAGGTGCACCGCCCCCCTCCAAGATTTTATCTTTAAGTAATCTTTACACCCAACATGGGGTTCAAACTTACAACCCTGAGATCAAGAGTTATGCATATGCTCTACCTACTGAGCCAGTCAGGCACCCTGTGATGCCCTGTTCTCTGAATCTGTGATTTGAATAATTGTAGTTTTCCTGATAATACTGTGTTTTTATTCTTTTTTTGGATCCTACAGAGAGTACCGTGGTATATCCAGAGCTCCTTTAATGAGACAAGAGGGTTTGCTTATTTGTTTTTTCCCTGTCTTATTTTGGTTTTCTTTCAGATTATTTTATATTCTGGAGACAAAATTTATGATGACTACTATCAAGATCTGAAAGGACGGGTACATTTTACAAGTAGTGACCTCAAATCTGGTGATGCATCAATAAATGTAACAAATTTACGGTTGTCGGATATTGGGACATACCAGTGCAAAGTGAAAAAAGCTCCTGGTGTTGGAAATAAGAAGATTCAGCTGACAGTTCTTGGTAAATTGTTTGTATTAATGTTACTTGTTACAAAGTAATACAACACGGTTCTGTAATAGCAGCATTTGAAGTAATTCTAATGTCCTCATAAAACATAAAACTAGCATACTTTTTGGAATAAAAATATAAGAAGTGACTGACTTCTTTATGAAATTCATAAAAGAGTTTAAAGGCAAATGACAGAGTTTTGTGATAAAGAAGAGCCCTAAACAGGGCATTAGGAGATCCAGGTTTTTTTTTTTTTTTTGGTATTATTCTCAGATTTGCCTTAAAAAGAAATAGAAACTCTTCATTTCTTGGGCCTCAGCCTACCTTTTTGAAACATAAAAAATTTAATTATCCTTAAATCTCTACCCTGTTCCATTGATTTCAGAAGTGTTTGTTATGGGCATTTTAAGCTTTTTTCAAACTACATAACTTTAATAAATGAGATTTCTATGATGAATAATTGGAGTATTTAGAACCGAGAAGATGGAATGAAGTAGAAGGAATATTAAAGGGATAAGGCCACTAGACATCAGATAATCATTTAACCTCCCTGAGCATCACTGTTTTTTATCCTTAGAATAAAGGGATTAGACAGATGATCACTGGGATGTCTTGTTGTCTCTCTGACAGTTAGGAAAGGGATCAGTAAACTGTCAAAGACTGCCATGTTTATTCTTCTAGATTCTGTGCTTGTCACAAGCACTCTTGACTCCTTCTGACTGAGAAACTGAAAGGTTATTGTTCATAAATATACATATAAAGTCTTAGCGCGGTAGACTTTACCCAGCAGTACAATGGCTGCCATGTAGAAAAACACAATTGTCTAGCTCTATTTTATGACAGGAAATTCCCCTGTTTTGTGACCTAAGGTGTCCTGTTTTGGGTTACACTTGGAGACCCACTTTGTGTAGGAAATTTGGATCGCTAGAACTGCCTAGCGTACCCCTGGAGATAACTAATCAGGGCAGTTCTGCCCACATCAACTCTACCTCATTACTTTTCTTTTAGAGAAACCCCGATTAGTTGGGGGGAGTGGAAAACTTTAGAGGTGCTGGATTCCAGACTCATTTAAAACATCACTCTTTTCTAAAGAATGAATATCAATATCAGAGCAGGTAGAGACTGGGAACAAAAGTGTGGATTTTTGTGCACTCCAGTGGCAACTTCAGGTGCTGTCTTGGTTGATAAGACTGCCTTCCACTGGCCGCATTGTTGAGTGGGCACACAAGGGAGTCCTGGTAAAAGGCACTTCATCCTCAATGGCCCTAGTTCAAAATGTTTCCTATGGTATGAAAGCCAGTGAACCTAAACAGGGAACCAGGAGAGGGAATATGGTAACATTGGGAATTCTAGCTTTCTATGTCTACATTTAGTAAATGTGGAGTTACCTTTCTCTTCTGTAAATGTGAAAGCGGGTGTAACTTGTCTGAACTCTTACCCCAGGCCCAGGCATACCTGGGATTATAACTCTGATTGTGTATCTTCTTTGAACACATTCTCCAGGAAGCATTGAGTTAAGATAGAGATGGAATTTTAACTGGTCCATAATGTACCAGACTCTACCTGTTATCAGAATTATTTGTTGTGGACCCTGAGGTGGGCAGGTACACTGGGAAGAATGCAGTTGGCAGACATTTCCAGAAACAGTGTGAACAAGCACAGTGTTTGTGGGCGTGTGTATGTTCCCATGGGACCAGGTTCTGGATTGCATTTGCAGGTCCTGACTGAAGGGACCCCTATAGCACAAGGCAGCTCATATTCTAGAAGAAACCCGAGTCAGTAATAATGGTTGGCATGTCATGTGGCTAAGCATGCTCATGACAGCAGTCAGGACTGCCACTCAGGAGAAATGACCCGTTTTCATTAAACCTCACCACCCAGCATCTCATACGTCAGGATGGGTAAGTGAGAAGCGCTTACACAGTAACTCCTTTTGTCACGTCTGTAGGGGATCACCATGGCCTAGCGAGCTGTGAATCCAAAGCAGGGAGGGAGGAGGGGTTAAGTGGAGGGTAAGAGGAGAAAAGTAAATGATTGCTGAGGGGAGTGGGAATGACTAATACTCTGATTTGAGAAGCTGTGTCAGAGCCGGAGGAGAATTTCCTATAGCGCTCTTCCATGTTTTCAGATGAGTCATGGCTGCTGCTGGGAGAAACTACCAGAATTTTCTCTTGAAAGTGACTGTTGGGTGGAAGCTTCTGTTAGCTTTACCTGAGAAATCCACTTGGATAGTCTGGAGGAAAGATAAAATGAAGTGCCCTCTAGGGACCAGACTGTTAGTCCACTGGAGCTCAGTTCACTTGGAGGCCCTGCCTAATACCTTGATTCGCTTATGGGGAATCTGGAGGAGATGCCACCAAAGTGTTCACAGAGTAACGACGTTTATTCAGTGTGCCCTGTGTGCTGTGTGGACATGAACTGGGATGACTTAGTTGCCTGGGTGTGAGAGGTGAAGTGTTACTAGAGTTTTCCCCATTGCCTGAGCCTGCCCTACTCTTTGAGATATGCCAGAAGTTCGTGTGGATGCAGCTCAGTGACAGAGGGAATTGATTGAGGGTTAATATGTGGCCACACATCACTAGCACCTTCTGCCCCTGGACCTCTGAAAGGGCATATTATTGAGACCTTTTGATATAAACAGATTGGCTGGTCTTGAAGAGTATAACCACAATTAATCATTTCCTGGTTGTATACCACGCAATCGCATGTGGGGTAGCTTGGTGAACGCTGGCCCTGGGGGATTTGTATTGGTATTTGTATTGGTAAAGGGCAGGGCATTTTTTTGTTCCATTTTTTATTTTGAAATACAAAATAAAATAGAAAAGTTTCTCTGTTAGAACAAACCTATTTTCCTCTCTGTAAATTAAAAAAAATAACGTATCTTGGGACCCACTTTGAGACTATGCAAATATGTTGTTTCCCCTCAAACTTTGCCCATGGTTTTCTGTGCACGATTTCACCTGGAGACAGGGTATTTTTTTGTTATTCCAGAACTTAACCCATTTATTATAGGCTAGCAGTGTTTCCAGTGGTGGAGCTTCTCCTGGTCTTTCAACTCCTTCAGTCTTCTAATGGCCGGCTTTACTGTGATGGCAGAGGTGGTGCTGTAGGTCCAGGCACCGTTGGCTACCGTTTTCATGCATGAACCACAATGCCAGATCCCCACAGCTTGTTTTTTCATCTTGGTTTTGCCACAGAAGGAGCACGTGTACTTGGCGTGCTGGCTTCTTTCAATCTTCTTCCGCCATTTTCTTGAGGGAGGCACCATAACAGGTCCCACACTTAGCCACGATTTGGACCTTCTTGATGCCTTTAGCTATGTCACGGCAAACTAGGTCTGAGCCCAGAGAGCAGGGTATTTTCAACCAAGCACAAATAGCATTCCTGGATGGGTGATGTGATGATAAAAGTATATCCTGTCCCGTGTAGGAATTTAGAGTGTTTCTCCCGTAGACTGGTGCAGGCCATTAGCTTGGGGGGCTGATGATGGAGTACAGCATTACTACAGTGGTGGGACGCTGCCCAAGTACAAATTGATGGACATGCACCTTCTCTTGAGAAGGACTGTTGGCTGTGCCAATGATGGTGGAAGCAAATGTTCTGGGGACAATAGCCAGGTATCCTGGAACCGCAGGCCAAAGAAACATTAGAAGACAAGACTTTTATCTGCGTTCTTTGTGGTTTTTATCTTTCTTTCAATATAGGCAAGTGCCATGCATTAAGAGTTACCTTCCCTGTGGTATAATGGTTGGGGTTGGCATGTGAAAGACTTGCGCTTTCTCCTCCCAGTGGAAAGCAGGTGGGCCCCCCTGGAGTGACACCCAGAAGCCAGTGTTGGTAACATCTAGTCTGCTGTAGATGGTGTGTATCTCAAGCTCAGTGGGGCCTTGAATTTCCTCAGCAGTCACTTTAAGTAACTGCCCGTTATTGGATATGTTTGGTTTATGGGAAAGGGATATTTTTGTTAGAAAAGATGAAGGTTAGGGTTAGAACACTGTATTACCAATAGATTTTTGATGTATGAAGCATTGCTTTAATATCTCACAATATCTGCTAATTTATGTAATGAAGGATTTATTTGGTAGTTTGAAGAAATGGAGAATAAAGTTCACTTCGTTGAAGATTCACAGGATGAAATAATTTGCAAAACTGATTTAAAAGTTTTTAATTGATGTAGTCCCCAGGGTAACTGATCAATCTGAAAAAGAAACACATTTGCTTAGGAAAATCATCAATGTAATTAAATGCATGTGTTCATCCTTGTTAAAAGGTACAGGCAGTAAGAAAGTGGAGAAATAAAGTCAAATTTAAGTTTTATCAAGAAATGTGTGAAGAAGTGAGATCATGATTAACAACCTTTGTTAAAGATGCTCCCCAATAATTCTCTTGGTCAACTTTGGAAAACAGTTTGAACGTTTCTTACTGAGTTAAACATGCACTTACCAAATATGATCCAGGAATTACCAAGAAAAAGGAAAACATGCATCAATATTTACAAAGTGTTCAAGCAGCATTTGTAATAGCACAAAACCCATTTATGTTTTCACAGCAGTGAAAGAATAAAAGCCCATCCAGGACTTGAAAGAACAAAAATTAGCTCTGACTGAAAAAGAACAAAGCAGTCCTGCTGTTTCTCAGAATGGAGGACGTGCAGTAAAAGCCAGCAGGCTGGCGGGAGCGCTATTCCTCCCACGGTTGTGGAGCAGGAGTAAACCAGAGGCTGCTCTTGCTTCCCCCGTGGTGCCCCTGCTCTGCACTACTCATCTTTTTCCTGGGGTATTCCGTTGCTAAATGGCCCCCATCTCCAATTTAATCCCTGCTTCTCCTAATCCTGCCTCAGAAACAGCATCTGCTTTAGGATGGGTCCACGCTGCTCTTAGACCGTCCTCCGAATCCTTCAGATTCCCTCCTCTGATGGTGACAGACTACACACCTGTTCCTGTTGAGTTTAGCTGATTGAGTTTTAACACGAGCCCTAAAACTGGAAACCGTGTTCATCGGTGGATGAATGGAGAGGCAAATTTGTGTTCTAGTCCCTTGATAGAATACAGCGGAGCGTTAAAGAATGAACCACAGACTGCATGGATCAGTCTCAAAAGCCTTACGTGAATAAAAGGAGCAAGACAAAAAGCCAAAGTAAATGGGTATTATTCCATTTATGTGACTCTAGAAGCAGCAGAACGAATCTAGTGTGTGATAGAAATTTGATCAGTGGCTGCCTGGGACCAGGGTTGTGGCATCAGATCTCAACATGAGGGAAATTGCTTGGAAGAGGAGGCGAGCCACGCTTAACGGTGGTGCTTCTACAGTTGTTAAAAATGATCATCCCACAAGATGCGATGGTGTTGATTTTATTGTACATTCACTGTGCCTTAATAAAGTCCAGCAGAAGAGTACGAAATGCCAAGGTGTTATGCCAGTGTTTGGAGTGAGTGACAAGGGATGGATTTAGCAGCTGCTCGAAACAGTTTCCCGGAGAGACCTGGAGTATAACCTCAGGTTTACCTTTTTATAACCCTGCTCTCTGGATGGTTTGGGGTTAATATAATGCAGAGTGTTAATTGTTCCTGTTATCAGCATTATTTATTATAAATCCCCCGAATAGTGAGATAACAGCACTCAGAGGGATATGACATGGCATAGACTCCCAGAGCACCACCTACATGTCAAGCACTGAGTAGAAGAGGTAAGGATTAGAGGGAGATGGAAGCTTCCTTGAGTCTGAAGTGGGGCGCGCCTGCACCGTCCTTCTCTTTTTTCAGATGTGCCCCCTTGAAATGAAGGAGCCCAGAGCTCCCACCTGAGATACTCGAGCTCATTCATGCCTGCTTCGTGTTGCATAAAGTTGAGTAAACTGGTGCTAATAACTTATTAGTCTTTCAGTCTTGTCACCAACCACATGACAATGAGTCAGTGGTTATGGGATGTACTGTGTGTTTAATCGTGGCAAACGTAAATTCTGTTCTCTTGTATAAAGTTACAATTTATTCTTTTCTCAGTTAAGCCTTCAGGTATAAGATGTTACGTTGATGGATCAGAAGAAATTGGAAATGACTTTAAACTAAAATGTGAACCAAAAGAAGGTTCACTTCCATTACAATATGAATGGCAGAAATTGTCCAACTCCCAGAAACTGCCCGCCTTATGGTTACCAGGTACTGGTCATATTACAAGTTGAACTATACGCCATTGGTTTGGACTTGGATCTAGTAGTGGGGATGTGCGTGTGTGTGTGTCTGTGCTTGTGTGTGTCTGTGCGTGTGTGTGTGTCTGTCTCTGTGTGTGTATGTGTCTGTGCATGTGTGTGTGTCTGTGTGTGTGTGTGTAGAGAGAAATTCCCAGATACCTTCCCTTTTCTGTACAGAACAATCAAGAATCCATGAGAATTATTCAGTGTTTTACAATGTCAACTTAATATCATAATCATGTTAATGAAAATATTTTTATAATCTCACTGCTTAGGATATTATAGTTTCTTTGTAGTGTGTGTGTATATATATATATATATATTTTTTTTTTTTTTTAAAGATTTTACTTATTTGACAGAGACAACGAGAGGGAACACAAGCAGGGGGAGTGGGAGAGGGAGAAGCAGGCTTCCCGCGGAGCAGGGAGCCCGATGCGGGGCTCGATCCCAGGACCCCAGTATCAGGACCCGAGCCGAAGGCAGACGCCTAACGACTGAGCCACCCAGGCGCCCCTGTTGTATATTTTTTAATTGATAGTAATACTGATGGAAAATACGATCATAATATAGATATTGGCTTGGTTATAATAAGAGTAGGATCTTGAATGTTTTGCCTAGATTCATGTTGAAGTAGGATTTCTCTCCACCTCTTTCTTTTCTCAAACTAAGAGGCCAAACTATATGACCCCTTCTGACTTTTGTATGTTTCTTCCATCTGTGGGGATAAAATCGGTTTTGAAATCTTCCTGCTTCCCCAAAGAGCCTTTGTGGGATGGAATTTTTTGTTTTTGTCTTTTTAAGTAATCTCTGTGCACAGTGTGGGCCTCAAACTCCTCACCACCCTGAGATCAAGAGTTGGCATGCTCTACCAGTTGAGTCAGCCAGGTGCCCCACTATTTTTTAGAATCAGTGTGGCTCTGCTTCAGCTGAGACTGTACCTGGCTAAGGCAGTCGTGGGTACTCTCACTTGTGATACAAATGACCTGGAGGACAATTATAGTCGGTCCTTGAACAACACAGGTTTGAACTATGTAGGTCCATTGATACGTGGATTTCTTACAGAGAGTACTGTGAATATATTTTCCTAGTGATTTTCTTAGTAACATATAATACATAGAACATACAAAATGTGTGTTAATCGGCTGTTTATGTTGTACATACATTTCGGGGGCATGTGGGTGGCTCAGTCTGTTGAGCGTCAGACTCTTGATTTCAGTTCAGGTGGAGATCTCAGGGTCATGCGATGGAGCCCCGCTTCAGGCTCCAAGCTCAGTGCAGAGTCAGCTCGAGATTGTCTCTCCCTGTGTCCTTCTGCCCTCCCAACTCACGTGTGCACACTGTCTCTCTCAAAATAAATAATAAGATCTTTAAAAAAAATTACAGTTACATTTCGGAGGAGTCAAAAGTTATACCCTGATCTTTAACTGTGCAGGGGATCAGAATCCTTACACACCTGCCCACCCCCTGCCATTATTTAAGAGTCAACTGTGTCTGCATTCTGGAGACGAGCTCATGTCTCCCTGGAAATTTGGAACTGTACCCAGCTTCAGTTTGTCTCACTTTTACCTGGATTGTCAAGTTTAATAGGATTTGCCTTTTCTAAAAACTTAGCAATACAATTTTATAAAGATAGGTTTTGCCACATACTCCCCCTTTTCTTCCCCATAGACATGAATTCACCTGTTATATCTGTAAAAAATGCCTCTACTGAGTTCTCTGGGACCTACAGCTGTACAGTCACAAACCGAGTAGGCTCCGATCAATGCCAGCTACACCTGAATGTTGTTCCACGTAAGTACCTTCTTTCAGTCTTGTTGTGATAACGTCTGTGTCCGTCGTCTTCACACAGCTTCCTTTGGTTCAGTCAGCAAGTATGTATTGAGGGCAAAGGGATGCTAACTTTGGCAAAGCACTCTGGCTTGGTTATTAGCTATCCTAAGTCCTGGAAAGGGGGAAAAAATACTATATTAATAAAGACTTCATTATTGTAATGACATTAAGAAGGTAAGAGTTGTCAAATCGACTCTTGTATCATTAGAACATTCTTATATGCCAGCCAAGAAAGCTTTGAATATTAAAATGTTTTAGTCTGGTTTCATGATTTTTATGCTTGAAATAGATTATACAGTTCAGAAGAAAGTTCTTTCCAGTGGATTTTCCCACTGGACCAAAAATTAATTTGTCTCTTAAAGTTAATATATACAGTGAAATCAGTCCATCAATGTGTATCCCTAACCTTCAATAGGAGTAGATACAGATTTTTTTTTTTTTACCATTAATTATTTTCTTATTAACATCTTATTCTAGCTTCAAATAGAGCTGGAACAATTGCAGGAGCTATTGTAGGAGTTTTGCTTGCTCTAGTGCTCATTGGTCTTATCGTCTTTTGCTGTCGTAAAAAGCGCAGAGAAGAAAAATACGAAAAGGAAGTTCATCATGATATCAGGTAATTAAGTGACACAAGAGTTGACTAAAATAAACTAAATGTATTATGTCTCTAAAGCATTAGTTCTCTTAATCATGTGAAGCATTTACCCCATTAGAACTGGATAAAAGCTGTAGCTCTTCCCCTCAATACATTTGAAAGCGTTTACTTTCAATTTCAGGTGTGCGGAATCAACCAACCGCCATTGTGCCCCGCCTCCAGCCCTGATTTTGAATCCTATTTTAAGAGCTACTGCAAAATGCTTATCTTAAGACTGTCTACCTTCTCCCAATAAAGTACAGGCATGAAGTTTTCAAAAAAAGGAGCAGATGTTGAGGTTTAGAAAGACCGGATAGTATCAGGTGACATCAGTAGTTATATAGAACTGTTGGTAATGTGATTTTATTTTTTAATATTCTAAACTAGTAGATCTTAACTAGAAGTGTGTGTTGCATTATAGAACTTTAAAAAATAACATGACTTAAATAACATCCAGGAAATAAATTGACACTTGTCTTTTTTTAAACTGCACCAGAGGTAACTCAGGTGAATATTCTTTGTCAGTGCTTGGTGTAAAAATTCTTAAGCCTGAATTCTCAGCTTTTGCAAATTTAAATCTGCTAAGCTTTCAGCTAAGGTCTTAGAGAAGTAATTTTCATAACGAAAAAGTTTTTCTTTTTTTCTGGTAGAAATATTTCTATAGGTGTTAGTGCCTTATCCACTATAATGTGTTGGCTGACTATCACTATAGATTATCTTGGTCAGGGATAGCACAGTATGAAGAAATTTAAGTTTGTTCCTTATAAGAACATTATAGAATCAGACTTTTGTAAAAATCACATTTTATTATGTATGAAGGTGTACACTCTTGTCAATGATAGATTTGGGATGAATACACAGTTCACGACATTGTAGCTTATTGCGATTGCTTTTTTGTGTGTCGCACACACTTTTATATACATATTTAAACAGAGGATCTTTCCTCACCCGTATCCATTTTTCATAGCTTACATAATTGTAGGTTTTTAGAAGCTTGTTCTTTGAACTTGTGTTGGGATCTTTGCTTTCTAGGGAAGATGTGCCTCCTCCAAAGAGCCGTACATCCACTGCCAGGAGCTACATGGGCAGCAATCACTCATCCCTGGGCTCCATGTCTCCTTCCAATATGGAAGGATATTCCAAGACTCAATATAACCAAGTACCGAGTGAAGACTTTGAACGTGCTCCTCAGAGTCCGACTCTCCCACCTGCTAAGGTAGCTGCCCCTAATCTGAGTAGGATGGGAGCGGTGCCTGTGATGATTCCAGCACAGAGCAAGGACGGGTCTATAGTATAGAGCCTGCGTGCTTTCACCTCTGCTTTCCGTGGTTCTTTTCTCCTCTTCAAGTAGGAAGACTGTTCCGTTCTCAATTCTGCTACCAGCCTCAAAATATATCAAGAAGTTAACCAGAAACTAAAAATTATACTTTAAAAAGTTTTGTTTGGCTACTGAAAGAGTACAGCATTGAAGTTACTAAAGACAGATTCACCAACTGAAAAAAGATTTCCTTTAAGAGAATGATATGATAGATTTCTGAATATCAATACTTAAGATAGAGCACTTTGAATATGAAATCCTAGGGAAGAAATTGGTGAACTCACATGCACCCTAAGTTGATACTTGAATCATGTGAAAGTGGTACTCCCTATTTTCTACCATTAGTTTTAGGTTGCCTTTCTCAATTTATGATCCAGTGTCCCCTCCAAATTGGTAAAGAAACATTCATGGCAAAAATACTTATGACACATCTATGTTTGTTCTTTTTATAGCTTCTTTGGAAGCTCATTTAAATATGAGTTTGAAATATCTCTAATAACATAGAAAACACTACAGTGTTCTAGAAATTACTAGTTTTACTTCCGAATCATTCATAAACCTTGTCTATGAAATGATTTCTAGCTATTTAATTGATAGACTGCTATAGGCAACAGGGACATAGTAAGGTCTTTTATATCCTAAAATAAAAGAGCATCTCTGATTCATTTAGAACATTTGCTGCCAGCTACATACAGCAATGATACTAGTTAGTGGTGCAGTAGTGAATATGGGTTTTGTTGATGAGTGATCTGATGCCTTGAGGCCCATGGCCATCTTCAGAACAATGACCAGTCAGAACAAGGATGGAATATTTTGCAGTTCCCAACTAAATACTAGCCCTTGAGGTGATATTTTTCTAATAAGAAAAATTATAATTCACTTATTATTTGACAGTTACAGTTTGAAATTCCCCAATTATTGGTTCCAAATTTAAAAACATTTTTCCCTAGTTGGTTCAGTGTTTTGGGGGGGGGGGTTGTTGTGTTGGTGTTGCATAATATATGTTCTAGAAACATGTAACCCTAAATTTACCCACTTGAATGCAGTTCCTGGAGGATATTTTCTTCATGGACTCGAATGATGAAATACATTTTCAGCTAGTAGGTGTCCTCCATCGATTCTGTATTTCAGACTTGGGAAGGATGTGTAGCTGCTATTGTATGGCCAACATGTCTCTGTATAGTTGCAGAAAATCAAGATGAGCTTTGAAAAGAGTGAGTCTTAGTTTTGTGAAAGTGATTTATTCTTTAAAAAAAAAAAAAAGGAAGAAATGAAAGGAAAAGGAGTAGAAGGTATACTCCTAACTGCCAAATGTGTTAAATACTGTTGTAGTAGAAGAAAGTGAGTTTATTGTATTTCCCTTAAGATTGTGAGGGAGTGTGGATATAGTAAAATGAGCCAACGGTTTCTTTATAGTAAATAAGGTTTGCAATAAATTATTTCACTAGCTCTAAAACCTTTTCCCTAGATTTTGGTAGGGAGTTGGTTTCTGTTGATCTCTTTGGGTGCTGTGGTGGTAAATGCTACATTATAAATTGATGTTCGTATGAATTTGAGATTAGACAGTATTGTGTATACTTTTTAATGCTGAACTTAAGCTGAATGTCTGTGTAATGGATTAGTGTATAGTTTTATATATTTGGAAGCGTTTTTTAGTAGGTTTTTAACCCTATATAATATTGCTTTTATACTTGTGTTAACATTTTCATCTGTGCCTTTGGGTAATTTTAATTTTTATTATGAATTTCTGGTGCCTATGAGCTAGCTATCACCTGAAAGGTGCTTAGAGGTGAAGGTACTGTTCCTAAAAACACATCACTGTGACACCTTTTCTTTTCATACTTTGACTCTTGCCTCCACTTCCCTGTTCTTTTTGGTAGCAACTTAACTGGTTGTGTTATTCATAAAGATTTTAAAATTTCAACATCCCCAGCACTGTGTTTATGATTTTATATCAGTAGCTAATTTTGAGTGCCAGATGTTTGGCCTCTTTTATATGATAAAATTTATAAGATAGTATAAGAATAAATAACAGATCACAAACTTAAATAATGAAAGCATTTGGTCCTTCCCACCCCTAGTTTTCGTACAGTAAAGATTTCGCTGCAGTCTAAGTAGGAACTACGGTAAAAGGTGGACATGTCCTCCTCCTCTCTAGTCTAGGATCTGGCTCTGAGTGATCAGACTCTCTCCCAGAAGCGCTTCCAGCTCCATACCGCTTACAGCCTGAGAACGCAGCTCGTAAAACATCACTTGTGTGACGTAAGAAGACCAGCTGGGTGGGATTAAGTTTCCAGGACAGAAGTTCAGTTTTAGACTTACTTCTCCAGCTGTTCCCATTGTAAATTTCAGCTGATCCCGCGGTCAGGTCAGTCAGGTACTGATAACTTCCCAAGTAATTCTCCGTGATAATTCAGTTGAACTAGAAATATTTGTTCTAGAATGACTGTTAGTAATCATCAAGCAATTTAACCAAAACTGGTTATTCAATCCTTACCATGAGAAGGCCAAACCGGGCCACTCCAGAACGGCCCTGCATCTTTGAGGAGAATCCATTTGATTCTACTTGACACCTGAGACACTTGACACCATCTTGTTTTGAGTTACACAGGATCATTTGAAAAGAAATGATACTGGAGGGTATGAGTTCTGTGCTTGGAATATGTAGTTCACTGGTGTTCTTTTTCTTATTGGCAGTCTTACCAGTATTCCCCTCTTCGAGAACCCCCCAAATTTCTTACCACAGTTACACTGACCAGTTTATTCAGGCAAATAACTATGCCAAGGAGTGGTTACAATGGAAACACAGCCTGTGTGTGTCTTGGGAGGAGTTCATTAGATTTACGGATATGAAGAAATACCTGATTTTGTTAAAATGACAATTTTTAAGATTGAGTTCTGGAAATTTGGAGCAAGTGAAGGGGCAAGTAAACATTTTGATTAAGTATAGAAAGAACTCATTGCATGAAGTTGGATATCCAATTCTGTAATGTATGGCTTCTTAAAATAACTATTCTGTCTTTTTGTGTGCGTGCGGCATGTAAATTTGAAGTTTTCTGAATGTTTAAGGTTTATTTCTAATCATCTCCACAGTGTTTCGGGCTGTCGGATGCCTTATTCCAGTGTGAACAGAAAAAACAAACATTTTATGTGGTTAATGCTTTGATGTGTCACGTTAAGGAGTAGTTTGTAGAAAATGTTGGCACAACTTTAACTTTTTAGCGGCTTGTGACATTATATATATGTACATATACCTTTGTAATATTCTTGTGTTTGGTAGTATAAATGTTCTGGGCAAGTTTTAATATTTCCAATGCCTTTAGATAGTCTTGCAATAGAGGCAACACATTCTGCAGGTGGAGTTTTTTACTCGTTTGCCTATTTTGACACTAAAAAAGGTCCATAACTGAGCACAAATTCTACAATGTTACAGAAGTAAGGAAAAATAATAAATAAACTTGTGACTTGTGGTTCTGTTTATCTTATAGATGGTAACATCAAATAATTTCGTCATCTAGTCTCTTACTATTATTTAAAAAAAAATACCCTGTTTTGTAATTTTAAAAGTATGGTGTATAACGGTTGGATTTGGTCATGAACACTAAAAGCTCCAATCAAGGAAGAACTCTGTTTTCTGCTAATTTAATGACATAAGTTTTAAGAGAACCACAATTTATTCACTTATTCTCATTCCTAACTGTGAACTTTTGTGATAAATACACTTGTACTACTGAGAAAAAATATTTTGACACTTCACATATGCAAGTAGAGAATTGGTAAGTGTCAGTTTCAAAAATGATTTTGTATTTAAAGTTTCTGGCTTACGTATCCAATGGTGCAGATTTTGAAATTTGTAAGAACAAATTTGTTTATAAAAAAACCAAAAACTTGCTCTAGTTTTGTGACCTTGTGTACTTTTGAAATAAAATCAAGAAAGCAGTTTTCTGCCTCATGGTGTGGCTTCATTGTGCCTTTTTAAAAATGACTACTTTATAAAACTTCAGTATACTATTCCTCAGGGTTTCCTTTCTTCCTCCCCCCCCCCCCCGCACCCCCTGTTAAACAGAATAAAGATCAAACTATCACACATCAGTGAAAACATGTCAGACATACATACATTCCCCCACTCCTGTGCGTTTATATGACACCAAATAACATAATATTTGGGGTTGAAGCCTCCAAAAGTTTTGCGATCAGTTCACAACTTATAGCATAAACTCAAATCTGAGTTCTTGAAGAATAGCTTTGAATACATAAACACCTAGTTATGGTATAAAGCTGTTTTCGTTGATTCTAAACAATGATTTCAGAAAAGAACAGTGAGGTCGTAATACTTTTGTAAGAAGACATTTTTAGGAATGTTTTGTTAGAATCGAGTTTTTCAGTCTTAGCATTTTTAGCAGCATTTGGGCTGGATAATCCTTTGTTGTGAGGGACTGCCCTCTGCACTGTAGCATGTTGAGCAGCGTCCCTGGCCTCTTTCTTCCTCCCCAAGATGTGACAGTCAAAAATGTCTCCAAACGTTGCCACATGTCCACCTGGGTGGGGGGCAAAATTACTCCAGTTGAGAACCACTAGTTTATACTAAGGTGAAATTTTCTACTCAGAGATTAAGAGGGATGGGCCTTATAATCAAACGTGTCTAAATTCTGCTTATTACTAATTGCTTTCCTTAGCTTCGCTTTCCTTAGCTTCACTTTCCTGGTGTTTAAAATGGGGAGAAAAATTATACATCCTGGGGGATGCTGGATGGTTCTAAAGAGAGAATTGATATAATGAAAATTCTGTGCATTTGTCCCTGAGAGCTGGGATGCTGATCGTGGTACACAGATTTTCAAAGAATCAAGATTACAATAAAATATGCTGAGTGAAACTACTGAGTATAACTTAATGCCTTTAATGCCTTTAATTTAGACCATATTTTAACCTTGTAGCTCTAAAGGCCAGGTCATAGTTCTGGTTAATAAGTACCGAATGGCAAAACTGATGAAACTGAGATAAAATTGAATATAAAGTAATTTGTTTTTGAATAAAAATGGTCGATAGCTTTTAAGCCTAAGGCATAATCAAATGTAATTTCTAAATGTAATAAAGTCAACAGTGAAAAGATCATGAAGCCAGTCCTAGGAACCCAAATCAGTTTTTCGTGCTGGTATTTCTGAAATCTAAATCAAGTGTGATGTGTTGTTTTGTTACTTAAGTGATTTTTCTAAATTTGGTAACTATTTATAGAAAAAGTTGTTGCAGGAAAAAATTCTAGAGTTAATGAAGAACCAAGAAATAAATTTCAGGATAAGGTCCGTGATCTATCAGTTTGCTTCTCGTTTCACTACAGAGCTGTGAAAATTTTAACTAATGGAGATTGAGAAAGGGGGGAGAAGATGCAGGAAATTAGAAGTAAAAACATTGCCAGTCTCCAACAAAGTACCTGAAACCATCATGATCTTGACTCTCTTCCCCTGCGTCCTTGTCCCCTAATCCACTAAGTCATAGTGGGTTGGTTGTCTTAAGATGTTAATATGATCAGATTAAAAACCAGATCATCAACCTGATATAAAAGCTTTCCAGGTCCATTCCACGTCTCTACGGTTTATTTTCTCCACACCTCCAGGTGCATCTTTATGCAGTAGCCATGTTCAATAGCTAAGGGGCCATGGTTTCATACCTTTGTGAGTGTGCAGTTTCTTTCTTTTTTTTTTTTTTAATTTTTTTTAAAGATTTTAAGATTTTTTTTTTTTTAAGATTTTATTTATTTATTTGAGACAGAGAGAATGAGAGACAGAGAGCATGAGAGGGAGGAGGGTCAGAGGGAGAAGCAGACTCCCCGCCGAGCAGGGAGCCCGATGCGGGACTCGATCCCGGGACCCCAGGATCATGACCTGAGCCGAAGGCAGTCGCTTAACCAACTGAGCCACCCAGGCGCCCAAGTGTGCAGTTTCTTAAGCCAGAGAACAGTCCTGTCTTGCTTACCTGGCCTGCAAGTGTAAGTTGAGTCATTTTTCCTGATTTGCACCCCTCCCCTCACTTATAAGATAAATTAGGGGTGCATCTGGGCCCTCAACATTGCCAGTACAAGTCTTTTAGGGCCCAAATCCTTTGCGTTCCAATTGTTTAACCTGTTTAATACGCCCTTTTACAAGTTTGAAGTGGATTTACTCCCCTCTATCCTCAGTGCCTAACTCTGACTTGCATATTGCTCAGTAAATGCTGAGTGAGTTTTCAGAAAGGAGACTGTGAGCACTGGGGGCAAGTGTGCATTGATTTGGTATGTGTCCTATGTTCTCCAAGACCGCTTCCTTGGTCGCTTCCAAAAAGACTGTCCGGAGAAAAAGGGTGAGTGAGTATGTGTGGGGAGAGGAAAGTGCACGTGGCTTAAAAGGTTAACTTGCACAGGGGTGCCTGGGTGGCTCAGTCGGTTAAGCGTCAGACTCTTGGTTTCGGCTCAGGTCATAATCTCACAGCCGTCATGGGATCGAGCCCTGTGTCCAGCTCTGCGCTCCGTGCAGAGTCTGCTTCAGATTCTTTTTCTCCCACTCGCACACTCTAAGAAATAAAATCTTAAAAAAAAAAAAAAGTTGTACAAATACAGAAGGGGGTGGGTGACCTGATCAGATAGGAGCAAACACAAGAACAAGCCTAATTATTATAAAAAACTGGACAAGTGTAGAAGCATTTTAGAAGTAAACTTGTAAAACCCTCCTGAGAAGAGATGCTGCTGAGTGGTCTGGAGTGAAGTTAGTGACTGTTTTCTCTCCAGGGTTATTTTGATAACTATGTATGGGAACCTCTGAATTGTTAGGAAACCCTTTGCAGATGACTGGTTTCTGTGCTAAGTCATTAATGGTGGTATATTTTTTTCTCGGACTTCACAAACTTCCAGAAATATTTTGAGTACACCTTCAGAGAGGCCAAAAAACGTACAGCCTTAAATATCATTGCCTACTTGTGGTATACTAATATTTCTTATCAGAATTTAGGGAGACCTACTTAGATAACTAAAATACCATTTCTTAGAAGATTTTAATTTCCGAAAAAAAAAAAAGTCAACTGTTTTCAAGTCTTTTAAAATAGCCTGAAATGACTAGTCATTTATTATTAATTTCTGTGTATAATAGTATTAGTTAGCTAGGGCTGCCGTGACAAAGTACCACAAACTGGGTGGCTTAAACAAATTTACTGTCTCACGTCCTGGATGCTAGATGTCTGAGATTTAGGTGTTGGCAAAATTGGCCCCTTCGGATTGCTGTCAGGGGAGGATCTGCCCAGGTTGCTCTCCTTGGTTTGTAGGTGGCTGTCTTCTCTTTGTGTCTCTTTAGATCCCCGTTCCTTGACAGGTATCTCTGTGTCCTAACTTTGCTTTTTTATAAGGACACCAGTGCCACTAGATTGAGGCCCACCCTGATGACCGAATTTTAACTAATTGTAATGACAAGGATCTATTTGCCAAATAAGGTTATATTCTGGGGTACTGGGGATTAGGACTGCAACCTAGTTTTGGGGGCGCACAATTCAACCCATGTCAGTAATGATGATTGGAAATTATGAAGAAGAACTAATAAAATAGTGAAAGTTGGCATGGAACACATGCCCAGAGGGTTTCTTTGCTTAATTTTTAGTGGAAAATAAAAATACCAGCCCCTAAATAACTATGCCAGCAAAGTTATTTAATGGTGTCCGTCTCCCCCATCACCTCCCCCAGAAGTGTACTATCTTTATTTCAAATATGGAGTGACCATATGTGCTGTTAACCTCATATCTGTTTTTCAAGTGAAAAAGGAGTTGATGATGTAGTTATGGATTTGTCTTATGAATCTTGCTGACAAGATGAAGCTATTTTTCTGGAGAAATAGTTTTTAACCCCAGGAAGACATGAAGAGGTGATATGGACCACTTCAGGAAGAAAAAAAAAATCCACCTGATTGTGGAAGCAGATAGATGGCCATTGCTCTACCATCACCTATGATCTAGACAAGAGTTGATTAAAACTCTCCATTTCTAGGTTAATTTTCTTAAAGCATTTAGGCTCACTCTCTTGCTCAAAAGCTTTCCAGGACAACCTCTAACTTAAAAGGTCAAATTCTAGCCTGATTTTAGACTTTCACAACTGCCCTTCCACTACCACACTTCTTCTATGCTTACACTTGCATATACATGTTTTGTTTTTTAAATAAAGTTTTACATGAAATTTTTAATTTAACAAATCCTCTCAGGTTATTCTGTATCTCTTCTCCTTTATGTTATCTACCTACCTAAAACCTTTGTCTTCAAAACTATATGTTGCATCATAGTGATACACTGTAACTTAACCAGTCTCCAACTGAGGACCATTTAAATTGATACCATCCTTTTGATATAATGAATAAAATTACAAGCAGTAGATTTGCATGCATGTTGTTTTGCATATGTATAACTATATCCTTAAGGTAAATGTCTAGAGAAGGAGGTGCTGAGTAAATAATATTCTGATAGCTATCATTAAAATAGCTTCTTGTTAACAGCAGCTTATGCTTGCAATGGATCAGAGTGCTTATCTCGCCCCAAATCCTCACCCATACTCTTAATCCAACTTTTTGATCTTTCTTGATTTCTGAGAAGAAATTTATCTCATGGGTTAAAATTCTGTTTGTTTATTCACTTGATTACCTTCCTGTGTTTAAAAGCCCTCTGTACTTTTGAGAACTGTGTTCATACGCTTTGCTCATTTTTCTTCTGTATTACTATTTTGCTAATTCGGAGGAGCTCTTAAATATTAATAAAATTAGCCCTTTGTCATATGAAATGAATTTTTTTTTTCCAGGTTACCCTTTCTCTTTCACTCTGTTTATGGTCTTAGCCTTTTCTGATCATGTAATCCTAACCCTTCCTAAGCCAGCCTCCTGGTTCAACCCGACTTCTCCCTAAGCTGAGTGTCACTTGTCTTCTCTCCTTAAGCAGATGTCAGGCCTTTCAAAGGTGGAACATCTTTACATCCAAATGATCAACACAGAGATTCTCAGTAATCTGTGTTGCTGATGGTAATTGCAGCACTCTGGCTGTGTGCACGTCAAGTCATAGCCACACGTACCCCATCACAGTGTGCTTTTTCTCAAGTTGTCTGTGGTTTCTTCAGGTTGCTGGTGTTTGGGCTCATAGCAGTTGCATGGAGTCAGCACAGAACTACGTTAATGAAGAAAATGAGTTATCTTGCCCTTGGAAAGAAGAGTTGTCTAGGTCCCCTGTTAGGTCAGGTCAATTCCAAGTTGAATGTTGGCTACTGGCACCGTGCTCTTAATGTTGCGAGGTAGGACATTTTCCCTCTCACGTAGTCCCGGAACTGTCAACAGCGAGAACACTTCTAGGGAACAGTAGAATGACCTTGCAATTTTTTTTTTTTTTAAGATTTATTCATTTGAGAGAGAGAGGGCACGAGGGCGGGGAGAGTAGAGGGAGCGGGAAGCCCGATGCAAGGCTCGAGCTCTCAACCCTGAGCTCGCGACCTGAGCCGAAATCAAGAGTCGACCCTTAACCGACTGAGCCACCCAGGCGCCCCTGACCTTGCAATTCTAAGAGGAGAGTGTGATACAGAAGATACCAATAACTGAATTGGAGCCTGTTGGAAAGTCACAGTCCTCTGACATTTAGCCTCCACTAGTTTTGATCTAACAAGGAGGGGACCTTTTATGTGTTCACAGAAACAACAGAACAAAAGTAAAATAATTACATGGAATGTAATCTGTTTAGCCAACTTAAAGATACTATATGCTATGCCCAGGAGAAGGTAAAGATACACTGGATAGTAGCCAACAGGGCTGTTACCAAGTTTATGTAGGTTTGATTTAAACTTTTTGCAATATGGGCAAAAGATTTGTAATTTAGTTAAGAAAATTGACATGGCAGTTTAAGTTTCATAAAAACAAAACAACCCAAAATATCCATAGGCTAGTTCAGTACCATTTTATGAAAAAATCAAGATTCAGAAAGGTTTCAATCCCCCCCAGGCCACATAGTTGGGAACAAAATTCAGGTTTCCTGACTCCTGAACTGGTATTTTTCTAAGGACTTCCAGTTCTTGGCAGTCTGGGCCCCGTGACAACCATATGAAAGGAAAGAAAAATGGAATTTAGAGTGTGTGGCTCTCTCTCATCTCTCACTGCTCGCAGCAACACCAACCAGGCAGAAGGCCAGTGGAAAAGAGCCGACTCTGGCCTAACGAGGGCTCTCTGTCCCTTCCTAAACACGGTCACCAGTGCCCAGGGCACCCTGAGCATTGACAGCTCACTTTTCTCCCAGATGGAATGATGCTCTCACTGGGGGTTATGACTAGAGTGCATGTTGTTTGGTACCAAGCCCATTTTTGCTGTTAACGTTGCTGATTACATAGTTTAAGTAAATTGTACATATCAGCTGTACTAGATACAGTGAAGACAACTTATTTAAGGAAATGATTCTGCTGGCACATAGCTCCAAAATGTTTTCATTCAGCTACAAAGAAACTAGACTTTAAATTAGGATCAGTATATTATGGATGTAGGTTATGGGAAAAAGAAAACACAACTCCTAGCAATAGACCCATACATTTTTTAAAAATTTTATTTATTTGAGAGAGGGAGAGAGAGCATGAGTGGGGAGGGGGGATAGAAGGGGGGCAGAGGCAGAGGGAGAAATAGGCTCCCTACTCAGCAGGGAGCCTGAGGGGGGCCTTGATCCCAGGACTCTGGGATCATGACCTGAGTGGAAGGCAGACGCTTAACTGCCCTGCCGTGGACCCATATTCTAAGAAAAATTCCTAACTACATAAATAATGACAAAGTATATTGATACACTTTAAACATTTATAATGTTTAAATTATATAAGGGATACATCATTTTAAATGGTTTTCCACTTAAAACTTTTTTGATTGGCACTCCTAATTATGTCAGGGGAGAGGGATTTTGTTGTAAATCTGTGTGCCAAATCCCTGTTAGATCCTGTATTTTAACTTCTTGTGTATTCCCTCCCAGATTTCACAGTTTGTTAAGCATCACAAATGGTATCTTCAAAATTATTTACCAAAGGATCTTACTAGCTATCAATATCAGATTTTAAATATAGTCTCTTATCATTGGGAAACATGAAATAGATTCACTTAGGTGACAAAACTAAATTTCACATTTTTCATGTTCCAGTCATTTTAGACAAATCTCAAATTTTTAAATACTTTCATTTTAATCAGTAAACTTAATTTCACTTCTTTAGAAGAAGTGTTTGATTCATGATTTATAAGATGCAAAAACATTTTTTCTATCGAATTTAGTGAAACAATCACATTGGCTTATTACTTATTAATTTAACTCTAAAATTAATTATTTACACATTTCCTATATGAATTCAAAAAGTTGGCAGTTCTGGTACATGATCAACTTGTCCTTTTCTTCCCCCCCCGCCCCCCCAAATTAAGCTCTAGGCCCAAGGTGGGTTGAACTCAGCACCCGGAGATCAAGAGTCACAGGATCCAACTGAGCCAGCCAGGCGCCCTTCAACTTGTCCATTTATTTCTAAACTTGAAAGGAATACTCCCCTGCACCCAATGCCACTCCAACAAAGGTGGTATATATTTAGATATATGACTGAAGACATTTCCAAAAGAGATTTGTAGCTTAATATTTAATGATAAAGATCGGTTGAGTCACATACATATGAATACCATGAAACTGCTAAAAATCATGTTTTAGAAAAAAAGAAAATAGACATAAGAAAATGTTTCACATTTTCAAATTGTGTGACCATAAAATGAATATGTTTCATAATACAACAGTATAGGACCATATAAAGTAAAAGCTCCTTTTTTTTAAAAAAAGATTTTATGTATTTATATGACAGACAGACACAGCGAGAGAGGGAACACAAGCAGGGGGAGTGGGAGAGGGAGAAGCAGGCTTCCCGCTGAGCAGGGAGCCCGATGTGGGGCTCGATCCCAGGACCCTGGGATCATGACCTGAGCCGAAGGCAGACGCTTAACGACTGAGCGACCCAGGTGCCCCAAGCATAAACTTTCTTTCTTTTTTTTTTTTTTAAGATTTTATTTATTTATTTGACAGAGAGAGAGACAGCTAGAGAGGGAACACAAGCAGGGGGAGTGGGAGAGGGAGAAGCAGGCTTTCCGCCGAGCAGGGAGCCCGATGCGGGGCTTGATCCCAGGACCCTGGGATCACAACCTGAGCCGAAGGCAGACGTTTAACTACTGAGCCACCCAGGCGCCCCAAAACGTCCTCCTTTTAAATATCCCCATCTAATAAAATATTAACAGTGGTTATCTCTGCTCGAGTGATTATAGGTGATTAATGATCTTTCTCTGTGCTTTTAGGTATTTTTTTTCCTAAACGTATACTACTTTTGTTAGCAGAAAAATAATTCTAATAAAGAAATGTGTAAGCATGGCATACTTAGAATTCCCCATTACCAATGAAAATCCTACATGTAGATCCATAGGAAAAGCAATGGTTTAACTTAAAAAAAACCAAAAATTTTAAAAACTTAAAAGCTAAAAAAAAAATTTAATAAAAACTGTAGCCACTAGTGCTTTTCATGGAAAAGGGAGATTAACTACAAATACAGCCTTCCACTTCTAAATTGGAAAAAAGAATATCTGATGCCCTCTTGTGGCCAATAATTTTAATAAGGTAGTTTATTCTTTTTCATTCAAATCCGTCTACATCAAGAGAATAACACCAAAATATCTATTCTATTCCTTTCTAAATGGCAAAAACTGCTCACCTACTATTCCTAACAGTTTAGTCTATGTTCCCAACATGTGTCCTGGAGTTAAACTACCAGGATCTGAAGCCCTGATAATTTAGGTCACCTGGGGCAACTTACTTGAATATTCTCGACAGTTTCCTCGTGTAAGATGAGAATAGTAAAGGGCGCCTGGGTGGCTCAGTCGGTTGAGCGACTGCCTTCGGCTCAGGTCATGATCCTGGAGTCCTGAGATCGAGTCCCGCATCGAGTCCTGCATCAGGCTCCCTGCTCGGCGGGGAGCCTGCTTCTCCCTCTGACCCTCCCCCCTCCCATGTGCTCTCTGTCTCTCATTCTCTCTCTCTCAAATAAATAAATAAAATCTTTAAAAAAAAAAAAGATGAGAATAGTAAAACACACATAGGTTTATCTTAGAATGAAAGGGACTTACTGGTAGTCCCCCAATATGGTGAACATCTTCTCACATGAGTAGACTCAAATCATTCTTTTACTGGTCTCATGTTCTTACATAGTATGAATGAGTTATCTTTTATTATGGCAAATAATGCATCAATTGTACATTTTTATACATTTGCAAAAGTAGTTCCATAGGTTATCTTCTAGGTATACAGAATTTGAATTATGGGGTTAAGAGAATATATGCATTAAAAACATTGTTAAGTTGTCTTTCACAAAGATTGCAAACCATGATCTTTCCAATGTTTGTCAATTTGTTAGGTGAAAAATGGTTATTTCATGGCTTCAACTTATATTTCCCTTGTCATTAATGTGCCATTAACACACTTCTGCTTTTAGCCATTTGCATCTTTTTGTATTTATTTAGCTCTGCTAAATAATTGTATGTGGAAGCTTTTCATATTCTCAGAATAGTAATTCATTTTCTTTTAAACATGGTGTGGAAATTTTCTCTTTGGAGTTTCTTTTAACTTTATGATGGCTTTGATATGCAGCTTACTTTTTAATTCCAAACCACCAACGTTCCTGTTAAAATTGGGAAAAGTTTCCTAAGCTAAAGTTAGTAAATATCTCCCTTCATATTTTCTATCAGTACTTTTAGTTTCATAATTAACATTTTATCTTTAATCTATCTGGGATATATTTTTATAGCTTAGGGTAGGAATTTAATTAAAAAAAAAATGCATACAGGGGTGGCGGTCTGGCTCAGTTGGAGAAGCATGTGACTCTTGATCCTGGAGTCGTGAGTTTGAGCCCCATAATGGGTGTAGAGATTATTTAAAAAAATAAACTTTGGGATGCCTGGGCGGCTCAAGTTGGTTAATTGTCTGCCGTTACTCAGGTCACGATCCTGGGATCCTAAGATCGAGCCCCGCGCTGGGCTCCCTGCTCCGCCAGGAGTCTGCTTGTCCCTCTCCCTCTGCCCTGCTCGTGTTCTCTCTCTCTCAAATAAATAAAAAAATAAACTTTAACTTCAAAAAAAAATTAAAAATGCATACTCAAACAGTTCACTATTAATTTTTTTATTAGTGAATTATTTTCAATTTGAAAAGTCACATTCACCATACATTAAACTTTTGTTTCTGGTCGTGCACTTGTAATTCTGTTTCATTGGTCATTGTTCAGTCCTATTTTATACTTTTGAGTATATATTGAGAAATCATGTAAAAATACTCCCTGTCCTTTGTTTTTTAAAAATAATTCTTGGTTATTTTTGAGAATTATTCTACCATTATGTAAACTTTTTAAAATCAGGGTTTCATGTTCCATTACAATTTTATCAGAATTTTAATTATGATTTGTATTGACTTTACGTATTAACTTGAAAAGTGAAGTTTCCATAGTGTTGAGTCAATCTAGAAATACAGCATATTCTTCTAGTTGGTTCTTTTTCTTTTTGTAAATTTTTATAAATTTTTCTCCATTTGACTCACTCCTTTCTGTTGTTAGTTTATTTCCAGGTATTTAGTACTCTTTCTTAGTATTAGGGGTTCTCTCCCATAAAGCACTATTTAAATTTTTTCTTATGAAATTAATATTTACATATAACTGGAAACAGTGGAGTAAAAGTATATAATACTACCACTCTATTAAAAGCATTTATTATTTTGGAACATGGTGTGGAAATTTTCTCTTTGGAGTCTCTTTGGCGTTTTCTTCTAGACACAGTATGATCAACAAACAAAATTTTTAACCACATTGCAATCCTTTAATTCAGAAATGTAATAGACTGCCCATGAAACATACATGCAATTTGGCTATCAATGATACATTTGTATTTGTTAAAAATAAGTCCACCAAACTTGGTCTTTTTTTTTTTTTTTTAAAGATTTTATTTATTTATTTGACAGAGACACAGCAAGAGAGGGAACACAAGCAGGGGGAGTGGGAGAAGGAGAAGCAGGCTTCCCGCCGAGGAGGGAGCCTGATGCGGGGCTTGATACCAGGACCCTGGGATCATGACCTGAGCCGAAGGCAGACGCTTAATGACTGAGCCACCCAGGCTCCCCCAAACTTGTCTTAAATTAAGTGCTCATAAAAAATGTTTTGTCTTTCTGCCCCACTAGTTACAAAGTAATAATGCTCAGTATAACTAAAGAGTGAAATGTACAATCTACAAAAATAAAGTTCTTTGTATCTGACCCCTTCCCCTGCCTCTGAGAACACTAGCTACTGTTAATTTGGTATTTATTTTTCTGGACAATTTTTGGCACCATCATAGAAATATTTTTCATCTCCCACTTGCAGTATTTCCCCAATTTATTTATTTATTTATTTTTTTGTAGCTACATGATATTTTCCATAGTATTCTCTTTAGTAGATGTTCAGATTTTACTGTTTACTTGTTGGCTACTTAGATTTTTGTTTTTGCCATTCACAATTTTGCAATAAATACTTCTACATAGATAATGGCCCCCTTGTTTGAGTATTTCTGAAGACAAATTCCTAGAAGTAGCTTCTTGGTCAAAAGATATGCATTTACAATTTTAATTGCCCTTCAAAAATGGTGGCGTTTTAAAAAAGCCAAGTTACGGATGTCTACATCAGAATACTTGGTATTTTCAAGACCTATGAAATTTAAGCAAGGCTCCAATTATGTAACTTATGGGAGTCGTTTCTGTAGCAAGTTACTCCTTTGAGGGTAAAAACAAAGTTTAGCACTTTTATTTGTGCTGATCATGTGCTTTAAGGAATAAACATCAAACCACGCTAATTGCAGTGGTGTATCTGCTACAAGTACTAATGGGGAATTTGCTTCTGACAAGGATTAGATGGGGTTTCCATGTCATTCTTTATGTTATCCTTTAAATTACATGAAAGAGGGGCGCCTGGGTGGCTCAGTTGGTTAAGCGACTGCCTTCGTCTCAGGTCATGATCCTGGGGTCCCTGAATCGAGTCCCGCATCGGGCTCCCTGCTCGGCAGGGAGTCTGCTTCTCCCTCTGACCCTCATGATCTATCTCATTCTCTCTCTCAAATAAATAAATAAAATCTTAAAAAAATATATTAAATTACATGAAAGAACAAAGGAATCTGGAAGGTGCCTAATGCTATATAAATTGGGAGACAGACCATAAACTCCGTGGTGAATAAAGTGTGTACATTTTTTTTTTTTTTAAGATTTTATTTATTTATTTGACAGAGAGAGACACCGCGAGAGAGGGAACACAAGCAGGGGGAGTGTGAGAGGGAGAAGCAGGCTCCCCGCTGAGCAGAGAGCCTGACGTGGGGCTCGATCCCAGGACCCTGGGATCATGACCTGAGCCGAAGGCAGACGCTTAACGGCTGAGCCACCCAGGCGCCCCTAAAGTGTGTACATTTTAAACAGGAATTACATAAGCCTTTTCTTGAATTAGCGCTTGCATGACAACGTCCCAGTATAAGCCTATGCTCCATTAGTAATTTAGTGATATTGTTGTTTCCTGTCAAATCTCACAGTATTACTGCCTTTCACAACTGCAGTACAGACTCCAGAGAATATTATAAGAACACTGAATACGATGTTAACTCACCAAATACTTGATAACTAAAGGAAGTTAAACTTCTTTTGATGATAAACTTGGGCCTTAATAATACCACTACTTCTCCATGTGATCTTTCCCCTGACCTATCATTGGTACAGTTTGCTTTGTCATCTCAATCCTGTCAAGTGTGCTGTATTTCCTATTGCAGTTTGACTTATAGTTCAAACAAATAAGGGACTTTGTCAAGGCTTTATTGTTAACCAACAGATATTTTAATGTCTTGTATCCTCACTTGCTTCATCTGTTACTTTTTTTCAAATCTTGGCTTGATACTGAAACTTCTCACAGTATTATCAATAATGAACTGAACCCAGGTATCACCATCAAGTATTGGCTTTACAAAAGCCAGGTTGGTTTGAGTTAGGGCTTCATTTCTCAGCTATTATCTTGGGCATTTTTTAACTTCTCTGAGAGTCCTTACCTAAATTGGGATAATAATGGTACCTACCTCATGGGGTTATTATGAGGATTAAATAAGTTATTGGCACAAAGATATGAAAAATTTTAAAACTTATTTAATGTTATCTAGAAAATGGATAGAACGGCTACTCTGGCAAGGTGAATGCACATGATAGTGTTTAAGTTTTGCTTCTTCCCAATCAATAAGAAATCACTTTAACAGTGATAGTTGAGTAGAAGTCAACATAAATGCTTTATTAATCTTAGATTGAATTGTAAGTTTGCTTAAAAGTAAAATATATTAAGATAACACTAAAAAACCGGAAATAAGCACTTTAGTATTGATATAATAGAACTTACCAAAATAACTTGTATTTTTTACCTATTAAAATTTTCATGTCCAAGTTTAATATCTGAATTTAGAGCTTTGCAGTTACACCTACAAATATAAGGTGGAAAATTAAAACAAATTATTGTGTCACAATCCCGTTTGAAAGAGCCTGAAAAGGCTTTCAAGCTGAAATTACGAAGCAATAGTCTTCATTAGAGCAGTCCTAAATTGTCTAAGGGAGACAGACTTAGAGATGTTGCAACTCCTGGAGTCCTAAATACCGTTAAGTTTGACAAACTTGTACCTCACGCTTACTAGACTGAATTTAAGACCCAACCACTGAGAGAAAGATTTTTTCATTAGAATGGATTGGAAAAGCTGTATTGATGAGTTTTCTTTTGCTTTAATAACTTTTCTAGCTAGGTGGGAGGCTGGATAGTCAATCAAAGGGCAAAATCTTCTACAGGTAGTATGTCTAACACACAGTCAAATGCAAAATTAGTCTTTTTCAAGGCACTCAGCCATTTAGCTGTCAGCACTAATGAATGAGAGATTTAGGTTTTATAGTAATCTAATGTGGAAAGAAAAATCTGGTTACTAGATGTGTGCCAAAAATACTTCCCTTCTTGACAGTATGGCTACTATGCTTCTAATTCTTCCAACAAGCTTGTAACTGCAACATGGGCAAACTAAAAGAACAAATGCTATCTAACTCCATGATAAAAATACTTGAAACCTGCCACCTTTACAACCGCCATTATCACACAAAACTGAAACATTTTCAAACTTAAATAAAACTAATCTCCTGTGATGCCAGTTACCCCTAGAAAAATAGGCTGTTTTGAATAGCAATTCATATTTCAGGAAAAAAGGATTATCATGTTTAGAAATGTATTAAAAGAGATATTTGTTTATCAAAGATAATATTAAAACTAGAAAAGTCTCTAAGGTTTAAAAACAAGTTTCCTGTTGAGGTTGCAGAATTTAAATTCCACATATTTTCAAACGTTTGGGCTATATGCATCCTTATGATTTGTGCACTTCTCTGGTACTCTATACTTAAATAGAATTTATCAGAAAAAAATGACAACAGGAATATTTGGAATAACCAAGGCCTTCTAATGATTAGCAAGCTGTGATTTTCTGATAGTCAAATAATTTATGACTATAAAGATGTGGGTAAAGGGAAAAAGTATTTATCTTTTTTAAAAAATTTAATTTTGGGGGAAAAAATCCAAATTCTTACATCTCTTTCTTTTTTGTAGTTCAAGTACGCTTACAAGACTGATGGCATTACGGTGGTATAAATATGAAGAAGTACTGAAGAATCCGAATGAAGTACTGTACTATTTGGCTTTATTTCAGACATCTATTAAAGACTTTCATGTGTTGAAAAAAAGAACCAGAATAGAGATACAAGAACATTTCTGCTTTATATGCAGTGGCACTAAGCATGTAAGTCAGATGCCGTATCAAAGTGAATACAGGCTAAATTCTTGGTTAGGAAAGTCCTATCTATAGCAACTTTGATGGCTGAAAGATGTTTTATTGTATTTATATTTTCAATTAGTACTACTAATAACCTGTAGACTTTTATATGCACATTTTGATACAGTTGCCTTGGGGAAAGTTATGCTTAATAAAAAGTTGATTTTTTTAAAGAAAAATTTAAATTCTTATATTTTTTCTTTGTTAAATATTTAAACACATTAAAGTGAAATAATCCCCTTTGCTATTTCTCCCTTTTTTTATGCACAGAAAAGAAGCACACATTGTCATGCCTCAAACTACTTTTTATTTGCAACTACATGATTTCACGCAATTCTTCTAAACAATGACATAAAATAGATTTCCTTGTGTATAAATAACTTACATACTCTCCATAAAGTAAATGCTCAAAGGTGCTAGAACAGATCGTCTGCTGCTACAGTGTTCTCGTATCCAACAGAGTTGATGCACAATATATAAATACTCAAGTCCAATATTAAAAACTCAGGCACTTGACTAACTTTAATAAAGTTTCTCAAACTATATCAATATATCTAAAGTGCATATATATTTTTTAAGAAAGATTATTATCAATAACTTTTCTATAAAAATAAGTTTGACGGTTTGGCCCATCTAACTTTACTACTATGAGTATGAACTTTTAACTTTTAATGTGGTCAGGCTTATTCTACCTTCTCTCAACACTGACACCAACAGAATCAAAAGCAGCTAGTGAGGTGCTAACATGTGAGGATTAATCCAGTGATTCCGGTCACAATGCATTCCAGGAGGAGGTACCCATGTTACTGGAATTGGGCGATACGGTTTATTCTTTCTTCCCTGATTTGGATAACCAAATGGAACAGGAGGAGGGTAGTGATTCTGATGACCATTCCCTCGGTACATTCCTGGCTTTTTTCTGGGCAACGGGTGCCACACTGGAAGAGGAGGGAATATCAATTCTGAAATCTGCATGAAAGAGAAAACAGTAAGTTAATTCAAAGGAAAAATTAGTCACATGTAAAAACAAGGTGAATTTCCAGGTTACCCACTGAAGAAAAACAAAATCACTCACCCATACCCTTAAGAGTATGGGTGTCTAATGACATTTCTATGGTCAGATCTAAATATGTTAAAAACTTCATATGTAATAGGTGACTGATTAGTTTTCTGAATGAATGAAAATGAATAAACACAAAACAGCACTCTAATAAACAAAAATAAATAAAACAACCAGAAAAGATCAAAACAGAAATCAATGGAAGGCTGAAAGGACCTATCATGTTTTAAACCAGTGATTTCCACAGCTGGCTGTTTAATAAGGAGTCACCTAAAAAGCTTTTAAAACACAGAATATTCATGCCTTAGCCCTGGTCTACTGAACAGTAAGAATAACAAAATTTTAGAATCAGAGGCCAGGTATTCTGACCACAATGTAGGTGATTCTGATGTAGCCAGTTTGTGTTTAGGAACAACAGTCTTAGATTATCCCCTAAGTCAAATGGGACATCAAGTTCACATTACTCAAAAAGTTATCAACAGTTTTGGACCCCCTGCTCAGAATGCTATACCTTGTGACTATGAGTTTCTGAATTCTCTGATTTCTAATCTTCTCTTTTTAGTACAAGTATTTTAAAATTTATGTTCTGTATAAAATTGTATTCATATCATAGAAAATACAAAAGGTATAAAACCATATACAGGACAAAGTCCCTCTTTATCTGATTATCAGCTACCCAGTTACCCTCTCAGAGGCAACTGACACGAATTATTTTTTTTTTGTGTATACCCTTAGAAATATTTCATGCATATACTTGGGGGTACATCTATACACACATTTTAAAAAACATGCACATACAATTTTGTTTACTCTTTTTTACACTTGACAAATACATCTCAGAGACATTCATATCAATACATAAATTCCTTTTCCATTATTTTACAGCTAGATGTAATGCAATGACTATGCCACAACTAAATTAACTAGTGTCCCAATGATGGAACATTTAGGCCGTTTCAGTGTTTTACTATTAAAAAAAATGCACAGGGGCGCCTGGGTGGCTCAGTCGTTAAGCATCTGCCTCTGATTTAGGTCATAATCCCAGGATCTTGGGATGGAGCCCCGCATCGGGCTCCCTGCTCAGCGGGAGGCCTGCTTCTCCCTCTCCCACTCCCCCTGCTTATGTTCCCTCTCGCTGTATCTCTGTCAAATAAATAAATAAAATCTTTAAAAAACAAAACAATGCACAACAAATAAAATAATGCTTCAATGAATAACCTTAGTATAGTTAATTCTTGATTATATAAAATAATGAAGAAATAAAGAATTTAGAGTTCCAACTAATAATTGACCTATACTACAAACAGGTAGCAAAATGAAATGTTTTCATTTCTTTTTATATTGGGATGCTGAAAAGGTTTTAAAACTGTCAGAAAGAAGGGGTGCCTGTCTGGCTCTGTGGGAGGAGTATGAGACTTTTTATCTCGGGGTTGTGAGTTCAAGCCCCACTTTGGGTGTACAGATTACTTAAAAATAAGATCTTTATTTAAAAAAAAACAAAACAAAACCCTATCAGAAAGAAGACAAAATTCTAGAGCTTACATTACCCTTTCCAGTTAATCCTCACATCCCACAAGCAGCCACTGCTCTGATTTCTATCACCAGACTGAGTTTTCCCTGTTTGTGAACTTCATGTAAATAGAATCATCTAGCATGTATTCTTTTGTGTATGGCAAAATTCTTTGCTCAATCAAATGTTTTTGAGGTCTTTCCATATTGTGTCTATTATTAGTTCATCCTATTTTATTGCTATTATTCTACTGTGTGAATACCTCACAATTTTTCTCCCATTTACCTGTTAATGGACATTTTGGTTGTTTTTCATTTTACTGTTATGAAAAAATCTGCTATAAACAGAATATTCTAATACATGAGTTTGTGATATTTATTTTCATTTCTCTTGTTAAATACTTAAGAGTGTGATTGTTGGGTAATAGTGTAGATGCATATTTAACAAATGCCAGAGTTTTCCAAAGTGGTTATACCATTTTACACTCCCACCAAGTTTATGAATTCAGCTACTTCATATCCTTGCCAACAATCGGTGGTGTGAGACTTTAATTTTAGCCATTCTGGAAGAAGTAGTGTTTCATTGTGGTTTTAATTTGCATTTCCCAGATGACAAATAAGGTTAGGCACCTTTTCATGTGTTTATTGGACATTTATATAACTTCTTTTGTACAGTGTCTATTCACATCTTCTGCCCATTATTTTTAATTGGGTCGTTTGTCTTTTATTATTGATTTATAGGAATGATTTATAAAGTATATTCCAGAAACAAGTCCTTTGATGTATGTACTGAGAATATTTTGTTCCAGTCTATGCTTTGCCCATTCCATTCATTTTCTTAATGGTTTGTTTTGATGAGCAAAGATTTTAAATTCTGATGAAGTCAAATTTATCAAGTTCTTTTCTTGTGTTTTTTGTATCCCCTGGAAGAAATCTTTATCTCAACTAATAAAGATATCTCTCAATATTTTCTTCTGAAAGTGTCGAAGTTAGCTTTTATGTTTAGGTCTATGACCCATCTCAAATTAAATTTTTTGTGTATGCTGTCAGGAAGAAGTTAGGTTTTTTTTTTTTTTTCCTATATAGAGTATCCAATTGTTTAGTACCAGTTCTTGAAGACTTTCCCTACTGAACTGCTCTGACACTTTCCTTAAAAAAAAAAAAAAAAAGACTGTACATATTCAAGTCTGTGTCTGGGCTCTCTATATTGTTCCATTAACATATTTGTGTCTTTAAATCTACCACACTGTCTCGATAGACATAATAGCTTTATATAAGTGTAAGGCCTCTAAATTGATTCTCCTTTTTATAAATTTTAGAATCAATTTATCACTTTGTAGAAAAATCTTGTTGGGATTTTGATTGATACTGAGTTGCATCTATGGATCAATTTGGGGAGAAATGACAATCCTCACTTCTTAATTAGTAGAGTAATCTCTGGGGGTACCTTTAAAAAACAGACTCCTAAGAGAACAAAGATCCCAAGCTAGGAACTTTGTATCCTTACTTTGATAAGGCCCCTTTTAAACCTTTCAGCAGGTTCAAGATGAAAACGTAGATAGGAAGAAAAGATTAAAGTGGGCCACTTGCACCAGCTTTCTACACAATAGCTTTTAACAGCCATGCTTCTCTGTCATGAAATGTTTTGTTAATGAATATAATGTCAAGTAAAAATGTTTTATTTTAAAAGCATACAATAGACATTTCAATTTTCATGCCTTTGTTATAATTTTATCCTAAAAGTTTCTCAACATGGGGGGAAATAAATACAATTTAAAAGGAAAATCTAAAAATTAAAGGTCAATTTACTTGTAAAGTATCAGCAGCAATCAATTCAATTTGAGACTGACTTTCTTGCTTTGTTGAGTAGCAATAAAATTCTGAGATAAAATTGCCACATGTGAATGAATTCCAGGCAATTTAACAATTGTAATTTAGAGATATAATATGTCATGCAGAGAAAAAAAAAAGCCCCAAATTTATGACAAAAGTCTTAAAAATGATACCTGAAATACAAATATTATGTTTACTTATCTATATAGGGAATCTCTCAGGAAGAATACAAATATAACTGGTAATGAATACTTCCATGGAAAGGTACAGGACTGGTGGTTGGGGGTAGTGAGGGAAGACCTGGTCACTATTACATTCTTTTACACTGTTTGAAGTTGTTTAAAGCAAGTGCATGTTATCTTACAATATTCATATATACATATATCCCTAAAAATGATAATCCTCAGAACTAGTCTTCCTCATAAGCCTAGAAGGATAATTCAACAAATGAAAAGAGAGAAATGAAAAATTAAGTTATACTGAAAGCATGTTCATTACATAAATGTATGGTGAATTGAAAGATTTAGTTTCTTATACTCAAAACTCTTACTCAGGTCTAAATTCTTACTAAAACTCAATCCAACCCTACCATGAACCTGTTATGTTTCATAATGTCTAATTAAGGCCAAATTAATAAAAATAGGTATATTTTAAAATACACTCAAAATTAGAAAAAAGTATATGTACAGAGTAAGGCTCAACTCAAAAGATTTCTTTAAATTTTTTTGACTTATCTTTTCTGTCGAAGAGTATTATCATACTGAGAATTTTTTAAAGTATATTAAATATTCTTTGGTTATGTGGGGTATAAATAATAAATAAGTGGACGAATTTGTAAGTGCATGCATGGTTGCTTCAACTGCTGAAGTAAAGGAGGTATTGTTTTGACTTGAGTGAAAAATTAACTCATATACTTCAGTGAAGTTTCTCTTTAATCATGGAGAAAAGAAAGCTAAACCCAACGGTATGAATCAGAAGTGCTGAAGACGACAAAAACTGAATACCTACTTTTTAATACAATAAAGATTTAAAAAATAGGAATGTTTTATCACCATGACTTTTTCGTCTTTCCCACACCTTTTAAAATCTATTTCTCATAAATAAATTAATTAATTAAAAAAATGTACTTATCCTACTTAATTGAGTAGTAAAAGCAGACCCTTGATAAATGACTCAGGATGCCCCTTTACATCTCAAAGGAACAGCTTCCTTTTACGTGGAAAAGAACTGGCATTCAAACTCTCAAATCAGAAACCGTGGGCAACATGAACAGGACTACCTGGAATGACCTGGCAAGGTCACAACCTTTACTAGACAGCCATTCCATGGTTACCTGGTACACAGGGCTTGGGGTCGCAGTCAGAGAACTGGGTTTCACTTCTACTTCCTTACTTGTTTCTTCATCTGAAGAAGAGGATCCTGAATGATAATCAGAGGTAACCTTATCAAGGGCCCTGGTAACTTTCTTGGAGATTTCATCCTTGTTCTCATCCTCATTTTCAAAGCTGGCAACAATGAATGCATTGTTTTTCTCTCCATACCTAAGGATTAAAAAAACAAACTCATAAACCTTGAAGTGCCATCAACAAAAGCAAGAAATTGTCCATAAAACAATCAAACAGGCTTGGATATGCCATTGGTCCAAAGCAAAGAAGGAACACTCCCAGAACATAATCCTACATAATATAATATCTTAACCCAGGGGCGCCTGGGTGGCTCAGTCGTTAAGCATCTGCCTTCGGCTCAGGTCATGATCCCAGGGTCCTGGGATCGAGCCCCGAATCAGGCTCCCTGCTTGGCGGGAAGCCTGCTTCTCCCTCTCCCACTCCCCCTGCTTGTCCTCCCTCTCTGTCTCTCTCTCTGTCAAATAAATAAATAAAATCTTAAAAATATATATAGTATCTTAACCCAATTCCATGCCAATAGGCAGACCATCATTTTCTACCTCTGGCTTATTTAATGCAAATAAAAGTGATTCCATTCTCTTCCCAATTTTCTTTCCTACTGCCACTAACAAAAATAATTGTTTAAAACACTAAAGAGAAATTCACTGTTTTGATTACATTTTTGTATATACCATTAAACTGGCTGTACAGCAAAATTTTTTAATGTGTTTTTAACCACTGTAATGTAGATATACTAGTAATTCAAGTCACAAATTAACTAGACATTTCCTTTGAGATTTACTTTTACCATGATTAAATAAAAGAGGGGCCTGGATTGCCTATATCCACACTGACAAAAATGAGAACTGAGGCAACTGAAAAACAAATAACCCCTGAAAATAAAGGGGTTTTTCCTGAATTATATTGCTTACCTAATGGAGATTCCTAGGAAAACTCACTTTCTCATCTTAATTTTTTTTTTAAAAAGTAAAATTTATTTTACTTTTAATCATGCCAAAATATTTTTAGAGCCTTGAGCTAGAAGATCAATTGTTAGAATATGTAACTTTGGCTGTTGGCTATTAAAAAAAAAAAAAAAAAAAGGAAAATTCTGCAATGAGGGAAGATAGCATAATTAATAGTAAAACTAGCAGTTTCTTTTTTTTTTTTCCCCGAGAGAGAGAGAGAATCTTAAGCAGGATCCACGCCCAGCGTTGAGCCCAATGCAGGCTTGATCTCATGCCCCTGAGATCACGACCTGAGCTGAAATCAAGAGTTGGATGCTTAACCAACTGAGCCACCCAGGTGCCCTGTAAAACTAGTTTTCATTTGGAGAATAGGAGAAACCCACCAATCTATTTGAATAAGACTGCACAACATAAACACTATGAAACAATTTCTAGTAAGTGTTAGGACAAAGAAAATGAATTTTTTTTTTTTTTTTAAGATTTTATTTATTTGAAGAGAGAGACACAGCGAGAGAGGGAACACAAGCAGGGGGAGTGGCAGAGGGAGAAGCAGGCTTCCCGCGGAGCAGGGAGCCTGATGTGGGGCTCGATCCCAGGACCCTGGGATCACGACCTGAGCCGAAGGCAGACGCTTAACGACTGAGCCACCCAGGCGCCCCAAAGAAAATGAATTGTTAAGCAGTTCTTATACAATATGTAATTAAAGTTAGGGAGACCAGGTAATTTTAAGCTTAAAAAACCAAAAACCTGGATAGAAAAACAGTGTTAGGGGCACCTGGGTGGCTCAGTAGGTTAAGCGTCTGCCTTCGGCTCGGGTCATGATCCCGGGGTCCTGGGATGGAGCCCCGCATCGGGCTCCCTGCTCAGCAGGGAGCCTACTTCTCCCTCTCCCTCTGCCTGCCTGCCTATTTGTGATCTCTCTCTCGCTCTCTGTCAAATAAATAAAATCTTAAAAAAAAAAGAGAGAGAAACAGGGTTAATAATAACTATGTCAATTTCATTTTGAGGTAAGTCTTGTCTCAAATTATTTCTGAATCAGGATATGTATAATAAAGTAAAAGGCCAAGCTGCAATAAAGCCTTTGAAAGGTTTACGGAAATCATGTAGCCTCACAGATGAGTTCTACTTCTTTATATAGCTGTGCTGTCTTCCATTCTCACACAGGCTGAATGGGGCCATAAATGCTACCTAAATATGGGACATAACTCCTTTTTCTATTCTTTTTCAGTTTATCTCATAAAAGGAGTTGCTACAGATGGTGGAAAGAGCACTGAACATGTTTCTGGTTCCGGTTCTCCCACTAACTAGCTCTGTGACAAGGGGCAAGTCATTTAATGTCTCCAGGCTACAGTTTCCTATCTGCTGGGCAAGAAAGCTGGAACTGGCTGGATACTGGTTGGTCTTCAGCTAGCGATTCCTCCTAGTATAAAATGCCTGAGCAGTTAGGCAAGTTCTTCACAACACAGAATTCTTGTACTATAATTTCCAGTTTACTTAGCTAAGTTTTAGCAATGGAAATGTACCTCTCCATCCTGCCCTGGGTTTAAAGACTCAACAAATTTCAATACAAAGGTTAATTCATATGTTAATAATATCAGCAATATTAACAATGGGTTTAGGCCTACCTTCAGTTTTGCCCATTAATGGAGTCAAAATTCAAGTAAACAGAAAGGCAGGCAATTTGAGAAAAATCCCTTACCTTTGTAGAAACAGAAAACTAAATCAAGGGCAGACACCTAGCTTTATTAACTCAGATTTCTTTGACATGCAAGTTCAATTAGGTACCGCATCTTTCCCTTTCTAGGATTTTGGTATGAGAATTCTCTTCATGGTAAGTGAAGCAGTTTACTATATTATTGTAACATTAGTGTGGGCAGTTAATGTCTTAGAATTAGTAATGGACAACTTTTAAACTTTCCATTTTTCAACCACACACTGCTAAAATTAAGTCCAATTTAGTTAATTTGAAACAAATCAATAGTATCTAATGCTCTGTTGTATCAGGAAAAGGATTACAGAAATTACAAAAAAAAGGATATACAATATGTTGGATAGATAAGAAAGCTATGAGCCATTCTCAGGCATTCTCTTTATAGGAAGGATCTGTTATCTATTCTGTATCTCCTCACATAGTTCACTAAATGATAACCTTTTTTTTTTTTTTTTAAGATTTTATTTATTTGACAGAGACAGCAAGAGAGGGAACACAAGCAGGGGGAGTGGGAGAGGGAGAAGCAGGCTTCCCGCTGAGCAGGGAGCCCAATGTGGGGCTTGATCCCAGCACCCTGGGATCATGACCTGAGCCGAAGGCAGACGCTTAACAAGACTGAGCCACCCAGGCGCCCCATAAGTGATAACCTTTCTAACTACATAACACTTTGTATACTTCCAATATTTTATCCTGATGGAATAACTCAGTCATACTATGAAGAATGTTCCCTTCAGTGCATTTCAATTTTTTTATAAGTTTAGTCTCTAGTGTACCAATGAGTTATTATTATTAGTGACTCTCAGATATTTGTTCAATTATATAACTGCTAGATTAGCTTTATTTTAATTTTCAGAATATTTATCTTTACAGTTTTGGTCCCAAAGCACTAACCAATACTGCAATCTCCTCTATTAACTTACAATCACCTCTACTCAATTGCTAGCATGTCTTTCTTTGGGGTTTTATTATCATGGAATGAGTACCCCACATTCTGAAGGTGATTTCTATTAGCTGTGAAAAAATATCACATCACAGCCAATTTTTGGCAAAAGTTTAATTGTGTGTAAAATTATTAAAAGGCTACTGAATGCAAAGATTTTCATATATTAATAAGATGAAAGAACAATAATTTTTCATTATCTGGAATCATTACATAATGAAGTATCCACCTAAGCAGAAGGTCTATTTATATAAAGCTTTTATCTTCAGGTGCCAAGATTTAGTTTAAGCCATTTCAAATAAATATGCCCAAAATGTTTATATAATTACCCAACCTTTTAAGCATTTTTGAACATAGAAACATTTCCCTAATGATGTAAAATCATTGTATTAAATACTCATTATTTGACTGGGTAATAATACATTTTGCCAACTCTTTAGCTTTTTTGCTCCCGCCTCCATATAAGACTATATGATATTCTTTTGGTAGCTTTATAACTACATGAAAAAGCCCCTTTCAAACACTGCTTATAATTTTTTATGGCTGAAAAGCTGTGTGTTAAATAAGTGAGTCAGGATCTAAGTGCAGGCCTAATAAAAAAGTAAGCAATTCAATATAGTAACTTTGTGATAGCTAGTTCTTATATACTGAGGTCTTCAGCAGGGGTTCCGTGGCCAACATCTATAAAGTCTGACCTTAGCCTAAGATGAGTCCTAAATTAGTCCCAGAATCTAAAAATGTTTGACCTTCTTGGACCAAAATTGAGATGTCTTGCTCCTTTTTCTAACTGAGAAAGAAGTGCTGGATAATCTAGTACCTAAGTTTCCCAAAGCAAGAAGCTTACACAAACAGCTTATACCACGTAGCTCCATGGTGGTCCAGAATAATTCAGTGGAAGAATTACCATGTATTTTTGTCATGACATGTCATCACCTCTACTTTTATTGTTGGAGATCAGGTCAAAGGCTATGACCACCTTTGGAATATATTAGGATTGCATTAAAAAGCATCTCTACTGTAGTCAACAGGTTGAAATGCACTTAAAACCAAAAAGAAATACCCTAAAGGAACAGCTGTAGGAAATCACTTGCTGGGGATTCCATGCATCTATTCATCCGAATTCTTCCCGCCTGGAAACGTCCTTCCCACCCTGTCATCTAGTCAACTGCATCCTTCCCCACCCAGCTCTAGAATCCCCCATTTGGTAGTTTTTTCTAATTCCCAGCAAAGGCAGTAACCTTCTCTTTGTGCCACCAACCACTGCATTTTGTACATATTTCTATTACAGCATAAATCACACTGTTGTAATCTGCTTATTCTTTCTTCTCCCTTATTATGCTTTGAACAACCTGACAGCAGAATGTCCTTTCATTTTTTAAAACCCCACAACTGGGGTGCCTGGGTGGCTCAGCTGTTAAGCATCTGCCTTTGGCTCAGGTCATGATCCCAGGGTTCTGGGATCGAGCTCCACATAGGACTCCCTGCTCCACGGGAGGCCTGCTTCTCCCTCTCCCACTCCACCCGCTCCTGTTCCCTCTCTGTCAAATAAATAAATAAAATCTTAAAAAAAACCACAACTAAGAATGCCTGGTCCACAATTGATGTTTTTTAGAATGAATGGAATTCAATTAGATATCATACCTAACACTCACCTTTTACTATTCTGCTCATTAGATGAGAAATAATTTCCACTATAAAAACAAAACCATGAAAATAATACTAGGTCACTTAAAAATCAAAAAGGGAGAGGGAGGCAAGAATAGAAACAAACAGAAACAGAAACGAAGCAAAAGTTATTATTACCCACTACTATTTGGGCTTAACTTCTTTCCTAATTTGAAGAGGGGAAAGACAGGTGTACCACCAATGAAAGACAATAACTGACCTATAGAAGTCTAGGTGTCTAAATTCTGCTTCTTGGTATATAATAAACTTCTTGGCAGAGCCCTAGGAAAACCCTACCCAATCAAGTTTTTAAGTTTCTTTAGCTGTAAAAAAGGAATGTAACTAGTCTTTCACCTTCAGATTACAAAGTTCACAACTGAGAAAGCCCAAACAACAGCTTCCAGCCAAAAACACACACAAGCAGGCAGTACCTGAGAGAAGTTCATAAAATCAGTTCCAGCATGGTAATCAGTTCAGCTGGCACACTCAAGAACTCACCGACAGCACACCTCACACGGATCCACCCACAGAGTGAGTTCCTTTGGTAAGCCTAGATCACTGTACAAGATGCAGCTGTTCTCACAGGCTTTCAGGACATCAGGATCAACTCTCTGAAACTTATTGACACGAATGCATCTACAACAAAGTAGAGTAATGTTAATACTTTAACTGAATATTAATCATAAACCTTGTTATAGTATTAGTATTTGCCAATGTGAATTTAAAACAAACCAACCCTGATGGAGAAACCAGGAGCATATCTATCCTAAATAGATAATAAATGTGAACTGAAGGCAAAGAGGCAGCATCATCAGTAAGACTACTCAGCCTGGTGTAAAGAGGAGGGCATCTGTCCGAGCCCAGGGAAATCATAAGAACTGGCTTTACATCATTTTAGCCAGAAACTATTCAATCTCACATGTACATTAAAAGACCAAGGAGCATTAAAGCTACATGAAATTACTTAGAGCTCTAAAGGTAGAAGTATTAATAGGTCAAGTTACTATATAACAAAATCTCCAAATAACAATAGACCTTAACCAATGTTTCAAAGATTTTGAAATTCTTGTGATGTTTTGGTCTTTCCCTGCTTATAAATCCCAGACAGTGTTAAGAAAGGTGTCCTTTTCTTCACCTATAATTGTTCTATAAATATATAATCAGTCCAGGACACAGAACCATTCATATTACATAGTTATGATTAAAATATAATCCAAAGTGTTACTGGCTTATCTCATTTATTTGTTACCAAAGGGTTTTCATTAAAAAAAAAAAAAAAAAGTCAAAATAATGGAAAAAACCAAAACGAAACAAAAAAAAAAACCAAAACTAAATCAATAGAGCCTCTATTCCATTTTTTAAACCTAAGAAATATCACATCTACCTATGGAATGTTCAAAGATAGCTCCCAGGATGAAAGCAAAAATACATGTTAAAGTAAGCATTTTGCTTATGTACAGAAATGGTGGCTACAATAAAAGTATTTACTGCTTCTACAACTAAGAAATCAATCAAGAGATGCCAGGTTTTAGTACTAGTCCTAGTACTTATTTATTAGGTGAATTTAGATTAAGTCATTTCACCTCTTCCTCAGATGCAAAGCTCTCAAATATGGAAAATACAAGTTCATTGACAAATAGTAATTATACCACTAAATACAATGACATCAATAGAACATGCTGTTTAAAGTTTTTAAAAAATTATTTGATTTCAATTTTCACTTACAACAGTAAAAAAGTTCTCATTAAGTAACAGCTAATACAGATTTCTAAATAGTAATAACTCTTTCTGAAGGTTTACTACACAATGGACAGTTTCCTAAGTGCTTTACATGTATTAACTTTTTATTTTCACAATTATCCTGTAAGTTAGATACCATTTCCCCATTGTAAGAAAGAAAGGAGGCAGAGTTGAGTAACTTGCCCAACTTCACAACTAGAAAGTGGTGAATCCAGGGGGTATTATCTGGACCACTGGACTCCAAAGTCGATTTTATTAAATATCCTATTCTGTCTGTGCTAATCTTAACATGACCATTAACAAGTAAGCAATTCAGAGTAAAAAAAATTGTTTTGCAGCACGTAAGATGCTATTTGTTCCTTTCTTTAAGATGGTCTATGTTTACAAATTCTAGTGTTGTATAGGTTGATTCAAAAGTCCCATGTGCCCCAGGATCAAAAGCAGTTATAGGTAAGGAGATAGATCTTAGAAGTATGTGTTTTTATTATCTAAAATAAGGGTGATGTAGGCTCTAAGCTTAAAAAACATGTATGTAAATAAAGATGCTTAGAGACTCTGCTTCATTTGCATATCTTACATATTTTTGTGCTTTTTTTAACTCTATACTGTGACTACTTATCCATTAAGCAGTCTTCAAAAACAGGATTTTAAAAGCTGCATAAAAACACTCTATCATTTACTTAATGTTGACAGTTCTTTCCAATTTTTTGCAATTATACAGTGTAAGAAACATCCATATTCATACATATTTATCTGCATTTCTGATTATACTTCTAGAATAGATTTTTAGGAGACTTACTGTTCAAAGAATAGGAGTATTTTTACAGATCTTGATAATATTGCCAAATTGCCCTCCAAAAGCCTCTTAGTTGTAGATATTGTGGAGAAACAATTTTAATTTATAAACACTTTAGAAGAAAAAGAACCTTCCAACGTACTCTATGGATTCAAGAGTCTCACTCTGGCTAATCCTATATTCTATTCATTTTTATAATAGTAACAACCCACCATTAAGTCTAATAGTTTTCTACTTCAAAGACAGCTTCAAAATGACTCAATAATGACACTTCTGATCATATGCCAATTTAATCCTGTTTAGCTAATTTTTTCCTCAAGTTTTAGAATTAATGGAAATGAAACTGTCTGACCTTTAAGCATTTACTTGACAGTGTCTCTTTTCTCTTTTCTCAGTAATAGTAAAAAGTTGGTTTGGCACTTCCAAAAGCCTTTGTCCAATGTCAATTACATCAGTGTAAAAACCCTCAACAGCTCTAACTCACAAAAGTTGTTCACTCTATCAGAAATGAAGATGTGCAGGAAAAAAATTAAGAGAATCAAGTGAGAAGATAAAAAATAACTGGAGTCTGCTTTATATGGAACATCCACATTTCTACTTTATCACATTTTCCAATTTACTAGGAAACCTCCTGGGATAAAAATGAAGAGGAAAATGTATCAATAACTTTGACTCTTCAATAGAAAACATGCTCACCTGTGGCTTTCAGCAAATGAGAACTAAACAAATCATATCTCCACTCCCTTTGTAGACTCCCTGAATAGTCTTGCACTTATAAGAGCTAAGTGACTGAAAGGAAGCCCTTTTACATCAAAGCACAGAAGTGCTGATTTGAGAAGGAAACTTTGGGGGCAGCAATATGCATAAATAAAAGAATTTCTGTAGTCACAACTGTTCTACTTTTACTTTTTTGTGGCCACCTCCACAAATGGGGCACGGTTTGACAGCTGAGTTATTTAGCAGAACCCAGGTTCTCAACACAGTGATCACATAAATACTAGGGAATGAGCATGCCAGAACATGTTTTGCAGGAGCTTGCTCTTCTTTACTCTAAGCTATAAATGTAACTTATAAACCAGAGTACAAAAAGACAGCTGCAAGTGAGAGTTACTTTCCTTCTCAGAGACAGGGCAATGGTCAAATTGTGTTGTGCAGAAGCCCATAAGAATTTAGAGTCAGTTAGACCTGAGTTCAAATCGTGGAGCTAATATTTACCATTTGTAGGTTGTAATAAGTTATCCTCATCAATAAAAGTTACAGTGGCTTCTACCATAAAGAATTATGCATAGTATAAATGAAATTATTATTATTATTTTTTAAGATTTTATTTATTTATTTGACAGAGAGAGACAGCGAGAGAAGGAACACAAGCAGGGGGAGTGGGAGGGAGAAGCAGGCTTCCCACCGAGCAGGGAGCCCCATGCGGGGCCCAATCCCAGGACCCTGGAGATCATGACCTGAGCCGAAGGCAGATGCTTAACGACTGAGCCACCCAGGCGCCCAGTGAAATTATTTCTGTGTCAACAATGCATTAGGGGTCTAATTTTCTTAGTTCTTGTTTGCCATAAAACTTTTACTTTTTCCAAAAACATGTAACATGTAATTTATTTGTAGAAACAAAGAAACTCGTTTCTCTCAACTCTTACCATGCCCATTTATGGGTGAGTTTTAGGGATCCTCTAGAATTGTGAAAACCCTCAAGTACCTGTGATACATAAAGAAATGCATTCAGTCAGAAGCCAAACTACAACCACAAGACTAACTCCCATGAGCTGACAGTATTGGCCTCCCAAGTCCAGGTACTGGAACTCCATCAACAAATACCTGTATTTTAAAATGCGTAAGGAAAGAAAATACCAAAAGACATCCCAGAGTTCTGTATTTTGCAGTTAAACTGAAAGAAATGAACTAGACACCTTTCAGTTCTCTGGCCTTGTACTCATTTCAGGAGCTATCAGCCTCTTAGTCCAATCCAACTGTCCAGTCTAATCCTTTACCTGTAGGCCTGTCCCTTTGAAGGTTTTTCTGGATACCAGTGATTTTTGTATTTTTCTTGAAGTATAAGAGTCAATTTCTCAGCAAACCTCTCAACTGCCTCTTTTTTCAACTTGTCATGTTTTCGAACTAGCCTCGTAAAAAAGAAGACAACAGCAGCAATTTCGTTCTTCATCTTTCCCTGCAAAGAAAGATAAAAGTTTTTCTCAAAAAAACAAAACACAAAAACTGGAAGATAAAGCTCTGCAAAATATCCCTCCTTCACAGCTCCCTTCTTTCAATTTTATCTTGTGTTTCATTGGCTCATATCTGGAAAAAGGAACAAATAATCACTAAGTTAGGCCATAAAGACCTTATTATAATACTAAGAATCTTATCACTTAGCTTTGTGAAGTTCAGTAAAGAAAGCACACCAAATTGCTCCTGTTGGCCAAAATAAAATCAGAGATATCACTCAAAGAAAAGCACTACAATGATACCATTATATACTTTTTACTAAACATGTCAAGGTTTAGCTACAAGAATTTAAGTTTAAAATTCTGTGAAATAATTTGAACTTTAAAACACAATATTGTATAGCTACTATAGAAAACAGCGGTAATTCCTAAAAAAAAGTTAGAGTTACCATAAGACCAATCAATTCTATCCTCACAGCTATACACCCAAAAGAAGTAAAAACATATTTCTACACAAAAACAAGTACACAAGTGTCCACAGCATTATTCTTAACAGCCAAAAAATAGAAGCACCTAAATGTCCAACTGATGGACACTGACATTTGTCAATTGATGGAGAGATAAATGTGGTTACATACATGCAATGCAATATTCTTCAGCAACAAAAAGAGGAATGATGTACTGATACATGCTACAACAGAGGTGAACCTTGAACACACTGTGTTAAGGGAAAGAAACCAGTTACAGAAGACCAAATATTGTATGACTGCATTTATATGAGTTTTCCAGAATAGGCAAATCCATATAGACAGGAAGTAGATTAGTGGCCTAGGGGCAGGAATGATGGGAGGAAAGGAGAGGCATCAATGAATGAATATAGGGTTTCCTTTTAAGGTGAGGAAAATATCCCAAAATTAACTGTGGTGATGGCTACACAACTTTGTGAATACAATAAAACTAATGAACTGTAGATTTTAAATATGTAAATTGCATGCTATGTGAATCCTATTTGAATAACAAAGCTGTTACACATAAAGAAAAAAAAAAATCCAGCACTGAGGTTCTCTAAGTATTCTTTCAGGAACAGAGATATAGTTACCTAAAAGATATGACCAAAAACAGTGGTTCTATCAAAACATTTAAGAGAACAGAAATTCAGGGTCATCCACAGAAAAATTAAACTATAAGAAATAATCAGAGGGGCGCCTGGGTGGCTCAGTCGTTAAGAGTCTGCCTTCGGCTCAGGTCATGATCCCAGGGTCCTGGGATCGAGTCCCACATAGGGCTCCCTGCTCCGCGGGAAGCCTGCTTCTCCCTCTCCCATTCCCCCTGCTTGTGTTCCTGCTCTCGCTCTCTCTCTGTCGAATAAATAAATAAAATCTTAAAAAAAAAAAAAAAAGAAATAATCAGAGATTTAGCTGCATTGTGGAATTGCCTCAAGAAAGACTCTCTTTAAATGGCAGATCTGATTTACCATTGATTAATCCATAAAGGCAAAAACCTTATCCTGGTATTGTTTCGATGTATATTCTGTCTTTATGTGATGAGCTCATTCATTTGGCTGCTTTAAGTAACTTGGAGTTATTCAGATGCTGCATTTACTAAGCAGTATCACCCCTTTCAGAGCCAATTATCAAAGACATACAGCTTCTGCTATGTTTACTATAAAAACAAACTAACCTAGCTGATAGTTTGTGTTCTCACACATTTGTTTTCTGAAACCTCTTAAAGTCTCTCAGAATGATTCCTTTACTCCTTGTGCAAATTCAAACAAGGGATCTCACTGTGAAATAAATTCTACAGATCAGGGTGGGTATGGCTGCCAGCACACACCCACCCTGATCTCAGATGGGAAGACACCCAAACCTTCCTACTGGAACCCTAGAATGCCAAATCCACCTTTTCTGGCCAGCTACCAGACAAGAGGAACTGGATATAAGAGCTGCGGAGGTACATACAACCCCAGTCTTCCACAACTGCCGAGGCATCCTCCTAAGAAAAATGTTGAGCCATTTCCACTGTATAAAGTTATATTTATATCCTACCACGTTATAATGGGAAAGAAAACCCACTGCAATTTAATATACGGTTTGGGATGAAAGTTGCTTGCTGATGGAACTACATTAGCTTCCATCTACCAAAGAAAAAACAAAGAACCACACTAAAGAAAAGTACTGAATCCTTTTAACTGTATCATTCTCCCCATTCATTAAATTTGTCTACTGTGCTCTACATATCTGAGTTTAGGGTTTTGTTTTCCTTTTTGTTTTGTTCTGTTTCATATCAAAAAATAAAAGAAAGGAAGGAAAGAACCACTTAGTGGTTGCTATTGCTTGTAACACAAGATGAGTCATATGGAATTACTTTTTTTTTTTTTTCCGGTTTGAAGGAATGATGCCTGGAATAGCAGAAAAATTAACCCACTCCCAGCAGTTAGAATTCTGGGAGTACCAAAAGGTGAAAGACGCAGTTATAAAGTCAGAGGGCGAAACTAGAAGCAAGCTGGGCCAATAAGACCTTCGGCGCCTCGAGTAAGTGGCCGCAATTCCTCCACCCACACTCGGAGCGAAAAGCTCCCATTTTAAATATCGCACGGTGACGTCATCCCGGGACGTAGTCGCCGCGGCGGCGACTCCTCAAGTTCTACTTTGTTCCACAGGCTCCTCCGCTCACAGTGGCGTGCGTAAAACCCAAAGGAAAACCAAGCCCAACCTTCCAGGAGTTTATAACTTTGTACTCTTCCCTGTGTTCCAACGAGAGGCTCATCGCAACCGTTTCTAGACACACGTATTTCTGGTAGACGTTCCCAAGGTTGAGGAAGCGGGGATCCTGGCCGTGGGGGTGAGGAGCCCCTGACCCGCCTCAGCGGCGTTACAAGGCGGGCTCTCCGGGCGCTGAGGAGACGGCATTTCCCACGGGGCCGGGACTTGGACTTTTTAAGCCATCAAAACCTGCTGCTCAGCACTCACGCTTGGGTTTTAAGAGTGCTAGGTGAGTAGGCATCAAACATCTCCACCCACTCTGGAAAGAACGGCCTGCAAGCGCGTCCAACTTCTGCAGTCGCGGTTTTCCCCGAGTTAAGGGGGAAGGGCCGGGAGCCCCCTCCCCCTCCCCCTCCCCCCAAACAGCCTCCCTCGCAGGGTGCGCCTTCCCGTTCGCCCGCCGGTCCGCTGCCACCGGCCCGACTCCAGTCTCCGGGTGGCCCTGGGATCCAGGACGGGGCTCCCCTCGGGCTCGAACCGCCCCCCCCCCCCCAGACAGCAAGCCCGGTCCCCGGCTCCAGAAAACGCACGGACGCGGAAGGGGGGTGGGCAGGCGCAAGGCTGTCGCCCACCCCGAGCGGAGGGTAACGCGCGGTGGAAGCGTGGCAGGAGCCTCGAGGCGGCGTCTCCTCCGTCCCCATCCCGCCGAGGGTCCCGCGGAAACCCTCTCGGGCCACCCCCCTCCGTCCACAGTCCTTCCTTCGCGCCGGGCCGGGGCCGATGCAACCCGATTCGATCCCCACTCCTCCCCCTTCCCCGGCGCGCCGCCTGCCGCGAGCCTTCGACGTGGCCTCAGGGGCGTCGGGACCACCCTCCTCCCGGTGTCCTCAGCTCCACCATGTCCGCCTCCCCCCCGGCCCGGTCTCCTCACCGCCGCCGCCGCCGCCCTGGGGCCGCAGATTTGGCGGTCCCGACCGTCTCCGGGCCGGGAACCGAGGGCGCCGCCTCAGCGGGCCGGCGCTCGGCGGCAGCGAGCGCGGCGAGCCTAGTCCGGAGCGTGTGGCTCCCGCGTCGTCGGGCGACCGAGCGCGCGCTGAGAGGGCGGGCGGGAGAGCGCGCGCGCGCGCGAGCGAGCGAGCACAGCCCTGAGGCGACGCGCGGGGGGCTCGCAGCCCGGAAGAGAGGAGGGGCGATGACCCGGGAAAGGGTTGGCGCCGCGCGGGACCGGCTAGCGCGCCTTGGGGGCGGGGGAGGGGGGAGGGGTAGGAGCCGGAGGGGCGGGGCTTCGCCGAGAGCCCGCCCCCGAGACCCGGGCCGCGCGGCGCGGAGACCCTTCCAGTCCGACGGCTAGGCCCGGAGCGCCTCGGCCTTCGCTCCCCTGTGGGGATCCACGCGGAGGGCCGAGCTGACCCCCGCCAGCCGCCCGCCCTACCTGCTGCATCGCCATCCGGGGGTCGCGCTTGGGCCTCCGCTTTCCCCTCTGGGCTCTCCTTGCCAACCTGCCCCTGACAACCTCCGTCCACGAGTTCTAGACCCAGCTCTGCTCCAGCTCTTGAGAGGTGGGGTGGCGACCCGTATCAGATGGAGGGGAGACTTTGCATTTATGGACGGATCCTCGTCCTCGTTGTAATTTCAGGCGGGTCCACTGTGTAGCTGCTCTGTGATATTTTAGGTTGTTTGCTTACAACTCCCAGTTGAGCCGTTCCCTGGCCTGGCCGGAGGCTTCCTCGGAGCAGGGGCTACCCCCCGTTGACTGATGTCCCGGCCTGGCACTGAGTAAGGTGTGTTGCACAAAAGAGGGGCTCCAGGGATGTTGGCCGGATGAATGAAACCTTGAGAGTCCAAGCGTTCTGTTACTGAGACGTTTCTACTCCAGGGTTTCCGCGATACAAAGCTTAATCTTTGAGCAAATACAGATGTGGAAAAGGTGCATTTTAACATTCTGAAAAAAGGAGCATCTCTCTCCAATCTTTTACATTGAATTGGCACCATGTTATTGGTTTTGCGAAAGCACTTTAATACATCAGACCAGGAAAATTCAAGATATTTCTTTTAAAAATTATTTGCGAAAGAGAGCCAGTTTTCACTGTTTCCAGCTGAAACATGTAAATTGCTCAAGCACTGATTGTTGAAATTGTAGATTGACCAGATTCTTCACTGCCTTCTAGGCCTAGGAGCATGTTTTCAGCCCAGTTCTATGAATATTTTAATTTTTTAAAATTACGGTATTATTTTTATTACTGATTCTGGTGATTATAGCTTACTCACAATTCAAAGCGATGTTTTTTTAGCATTAATAAATAGGAAATTCCAAAACCAGAACAGTAAGTTTTATTTGTTAAGAAAAAAAATTATACTGTTCGACCTATGGCTACTTATTGGTTGATTTAAAAAGGATGTTGATATTTACACCCTGGACTGTTCTAGGAGATAGGAGGGTGTTTTCATCATTCTAAACCCCTCTAACAATCTGATTGAGGTTATTTTACTGATAAAGGCGTTTATCTCTACAAGTTCATAAAATAGCCAAGTAGCCACAAACATTACTAAGAATTTGTCCAGAAATTTCTATAGCTTGAGTTTAGTATTTTGTGTGATGTTTATAAATCTGTGACCCACAGAGTCCAGTCTTAGAGCGGGACCATATTCAAAATACACAGGCAAATACCTGAAACCTAATTTTGAAATAACTCTTAAAAAATTCTCATAGTCCAAACACTGTGAAGCAGATACGTAACAACATATCTTAAACATCTCTCTTTTTTTCTCTCATCCACTGTTTTCACATAAGACAGCTGCTTGTATGCATCTGTCTTTCAAAACGTGCCCTACTCTTCTCCAGCCCTGGAGGTGTGTGCTTCAGATCTTTCCCCTCATCTCTCTTTCTTCCTGATTCTGAATGACAAAAGCCCAAAAGAATTGATCTACAAGGCACGATCCTCTTTAGGAGGCTGGAGGAGGGAAGCAGAGCTGATAAAATTACCCATTAATATGTATTTTTCCTTTCACAGTTGATTCCTTTCCACAGTTAACTCCAATGTTCAGTAATACTGTGTGTTAATGGGTATGGTAGTTTTAGAACAAGTTTAAGGCAAGTGTGTGTGTGTCTGTGTATGAGTGTGTGTGTGTTTTGAAAATGAGCCGCCATAATAGGTCAGTGTCTATAATCACACACCTCTTGCGGTGGTATCCCAAAGTCAGAGAACACGACTCAACACTCACTCAATCACCAAAATCTATGAATTGCTTTCATAATCAGGACTTATTTTCCACTAAATAACTGTGTAACTCTTTAAAATCTGTTATTCCTTAGGGGCGCCTGGGTGGCTCAGTCATTAAGTGTCTGCCTTCAGCTCAGGTCATGATCCCAGGGTCCTGGGATCGAGCCCCGCATCAGGCTCCCTGCTCAGCGGGAAGCCTGCTTCTCCCTCTCCCACTCCCCCTGCTTGTGTTCCCTCTCTTGCTGTGTCTCTCTGTCAAATAAATAAATAAAATCTTTAAAAATATAAATAAATAAACAAAATCTGTTATTCCTTTGAGCTCGGAGAAGTTCAGCATTGTGAACAGAACAGTTTCAAATACCATCTTCTCAATCCACATGTCAAGTTTAAATCGGAATACAAAACCGTTGCTTTTATAGTGGACGGAGAGAGTTCCGTTATGTAACATCAGGGAAAAGTGTGCAACCTCTGAGGGCCATTGGAGGTCTACCAAGTGGGATCTCAGACTTTAATTCTAAAAACACTTTAATGTATTTCTTCAGAAATTTCTAGGACCTAACCATTTGGCTAAATTAAAAGAAACTAAATCTTTTTTTGCTTCAACTTCTTAAATATCCATAAACTGGCAGTGGTTAAAAACACATAAGCATAAAGAAAATTTGTAATCTTCATTATTTTCTCCATTACATCATGCAATAAAACTGACTTCCAAGAGTCACAACACAAACTCTCTTGATGAATGAGGCAATGGAAACTGGGCACACCAACCTCCTATTTTGAGTTGCATTAATTGTTGAAACCTTCCTCCCTGCCCCAGCCATGCCCCAAATATGGCATTTTTTTTTTTTTTAGAAGAAAATGTTTTGATCAAACTACGCAGACTCTTTATTGGTAATTGCTTAAGATTTGTTAATTTGTATAAACCAGCTTAGGAAAATGTTCCTAACTTAGGGAATAGGGTATAATATTTAGATAGGCTGCACACTCTGGGCTCAAATAGAGCTTCATATTTGAAACCTCTGGTATAAAATTTCCATGCTTGGCAGGACATGTGCCATGGTTCCGGCGTTCCTTTGACAACTCTCTTGTTCTTTGTACCAACAGAGAAACTGACTTCTATTAGTAAGTAGTATATAAACCCCTACTCCAACTCCATGTAAGAAAATTAAGAATATGGTATATTCAATTAGCAAAAGGTTCAGAAGTATTATAAAAGATAGAACTACTTCGAAATGCAGCGTTAGTCAGGGTTCTCCAGAGAAACAGAACCAATAGGATGCATAAATGGAGAGAGAGATTTATTTTAAGGGATTGGTTCATGCTATAGTGGGTGCTGGCAAATCTGAATTCTGTAGGGCAGCTAGTTGGCAGGCTGAAAATTCAGGCAAGAGTTGAAGTTGCGGTCTTGAGTCCAAAATCTATTGGTAGGATTTCTGTTACGATCTTGAGGAAGTAGTATTTATTCTACTCCTGGAAACCACAATTTTTGTTCATAAGGCCTTCAACTGATTGAGGCCCACCCACATTATTGAGGGTAATCTCCTTTACTGAAAGTCCACTGATGGTAAATATTAATCACGTCTACAAAACACCCCTCACAGCAATATCTAGTCTAGTGTTTGACCAAACAACTGGCACCATGCTCTAGCCAAGTTGACACCTAAGATTAACCATCACAGTGACCTCCATTCAATAGTATTTCCTCAAAGGCACAATGATAATTAAGTTTAAAAATACAAATCCCTTAGTGAACAATATAAGGCATGTTTTCATTAAGAAAACAAATCCCCTTGTTTTATTTTTCTTTGTTCTTTTCATTCAGTTGTTTGATGGTGGAGATGGGGAAGAGTGGGGGAGGGAGGAGTGGATGTGTTCACATGCCCTCTTCTGCATAACCTTGTCAAATATTTGTGCTAGAGCATTGAGAATACTGTGTCCATTAGAGAGGATCAAAATACGACAAATAAGTGACTCACAACCTAGTGGAAGATAGAGATATGTAAACAATCTACCTTACATATTACAAGTTGTATTATAAATTCAGTGTCACAAAAAGGTATAAAGGCAATAGTATTGCAGGCATATAAAAGGGTTTGGATATGCTTGAGCTCCCAGCTGAAAGGAAGTTTCACAGACTTATAAGGGCAGCATTGCAAACTTTCCTTACTACTTTTCGGTACAGACAGGTAGAGGGGGGAAAGGCCATAGCATAAGGAAATTGTTTCCAATGGAGGGTCACTTCTCAGTTGCACCACAGAGATGGCTAGAATTAATCAAATTCACACAGCAAGTCCTGACATTTGATGGCCTAATTAGAGTGATTATGGGTACGCTTTAAAAATGTGCTTTGTCAGCAGATGATCCAAAGAGATGTTTCCATAAAGAACATGTTCCCACTCCACACCTGGCCCAGGAGAAACTCAAAACATGGAACTAAAGTTAGTACATTAATAATTGTTTGTGATGTGGTTGGCAAAAATACTTTGTAATTGTGCTCCCAGGAGTGTTTAGGGAGATAATTGCAGCAGGTCAGGTTTTTCTCTACCTTGTAGGAATGTTTCAGTAATATTTTTTGTGATTAAAAAAACTTTATATGTATGAAATACATATATGTAAATATTTATAATCTCATATATATAAATAAAAGCTTTATCTCTTTCTGCGAGAAGGAGTGAGAGAATGAGAGATTCATGACAGATTTGTGACAAATTTATATATATAATATATATAGGTAGCATGTAATATATATTATATATATATATATATATATTAGTGTTTTTATACTAATCTAAAGTGCCCACAAATACTTTTTTTTTTTCTCAGAAGAAAAGTTGGTGAGAACAATAAACTAGCTGTGACCTGTGTATATCATGAGCAACAGCCAAAACACAATGGGGGCAATAGGTGTGGAAGGAAACAAACAGTAGAACAAAGTTGTTAGGTTGGTAATTTTGTTTTGCTTTTGCTTTTAATTGCAGACATGTAAATACTGAATTCTCATAGTGTTGAGGAACTGAAATGAATTGAAAGAATAATACTCCTCACCAGATGTTCAGCGTAAATGTTATATAAAAATGTAAATAATTATAGGATGTGAAAATGTCTCAGAGCAACAGCTATTGAGGGAATATAATTCATTTGTCTTTTGATATGGGTGTATAGTTTATGCTAATTTCACTAGGGTTTTTCAACTATATGATCTGTGTTTAATTTGGAATACCTGAAATTAAGTGATGGCTCTTTATTTTGAATTTTCTGCAATAGTATAGATATTACTCAATTTTATTATTTTTAAAGCAGTGTTGGAAAGGGAAAAATTAACTTTACCCTTCAAGGTTCGTCTAGCTGGTCTAAGAATTAAATTGACATGAGACAGATGAATAGGAGAAAAAAAAGTTTAATAATGTGTGCACAGAGGCCCAATAATAAAATTGAGACCTAAAAAAGAACAAAAAAAAAAAAAAAAAATTGAGACCTAAAGAAATGACCAAGGCATGTAGCTTCTATATTTTTTGGACAGAGAACCATAAATCTGTGAGGGGTTGACAGGACAAAGTAAATTTATGTTCAAAAGCTTCAATTAGTAAGGAATTCTAAAGAGAATTTGGTCTGGGTAGTAAATTAGTAAAAGTAACAAGGTTTGTTTATATAGGCTTCTTCGCCCTGAATTCCCTACTTTGGTGCTAAGGATGTCTCTTTACCTCCTGGTAGAGGGAACATACCTTTCACTTGGGAGATATATTTCCTGCTTTCAGGAGACAAAGGAGGGTCAGAGTGTTCTTCTTGCACTGGTTATTTCTTAAGTAACTTTAACTCAAAATAATCAATATGTCATCGTGGCACATTTTGGGGCAGCCTGGGGCCCTTCAGCAGGTAATTCATTAAAAATACATAACTAAATATTTAGAAAATATTTCAGATTGTGAGATTATTCATTTATTTGTATATACAAGTCAGGGAAAAAAAAAATGATCTAGGAAAGACTTTCAAAAAGGAGTAAGCCAGGAAGCACCACTCTTCTTTCTTTACACTCATTTCCTGCGTATTTGAACTCTTGATCTCATGGCTTTGAACACCGTTTGTTGTGAGAGGACTCACTAATTAATAGTTCCAGCTCAGACGACACACTTATATAACTAACAGCTTAATGAACATCTTTACTTGGATGTCTGATAGGCGTTTCATACATAACATGTCCCAAGGTGATTCTTTGCTTGCCCTTGCCCCTCAGCCCTCACTAAACTTGCCCCTCTCCTGCACTGTTTATCTCAGTACAACTCTTGTACCCTTGGCTCAGGCCAATGATTTTGGAGTCAACAATGACTCCTTTATTTCCCCAACACCCCTTAGGCCACCCATGAGCAAATCCTCTTGACTCATCCTTTGATTTTTTTGACTGTTTTTGAGCCACTCAAATGGCAAGTCTGTATGCTTCAACCTAACATACCCAGAATCTGAGTATTCTTATCTCCCTTATGATTTCCCTAGTTTATACTGTTGTGTGAATTATTGCAATATTCATTCAGCTGGGTTCTATGCAAGGTAGTTCAAAGTGGTCCTTTTATAATGTAATCATGTTATGCCTACCCTCAAACCCCACTTGCTCCCATTTCATCTGTGATTAAAGACAAAGGCCTTAAAGTGGTCTAGAAGGCCCCACAACAGCCACCCTCTTGCTTACCTTCTTCCTGCAATCCATCCTTTCTACCTCTCTTGTTTCATCTCCTATTATACTCTGTTTCTTTCTTTCTTTTCTTTTTTCCTTTTAAGTAGGCTCTAGGTCCAGCATGGAGCCCAGTGCCGGGCCTAAACTCACAACCCCAGAGATCGTGACCTTAGCCAGGATCAAGAGTCGGACATTCAACCAACTGAGCCACGCAGGCGCCCTTCCCTACCTGTTTCAATCCAGTGTAGTCTATATTAGTTTTCTATTGCTGCCAAAGCAAATGACCACAAATTGCCACAAATTTAGCACTTTAAAACAACACAAATTTATTATCTCATAGTTCTGCAGGTCAGAATTAGGGTTGGTTTAACTGTTTTCTCTGGTTGTTGGCAGAATTTTGTGCTATGTTTGTAGGACTGAGGTCCCTTTTTCCTTGCAGGCTGTTAGCTAGGGCTTGCCCTTAGCTTCCAGAGGTCTCTTTCTGGTCCTTGCTCAGGGGACCTTACATCTCAGAGCCAGCAACAATGTATAGTATTCTTTTCATATTTGGAATCTTTCTGGTTTACTCTTCTGCCAAATCTCCCTTGCTATAGCCAGAAAGTTCTCTGCCTTTCAGGTTCACGAGATTATGTGAGACCCACCTTGATAATCCAAGGTAATCTCTTTATTAAGGTCTGGAACTTTAATTCCATCTGCAAAGTTATTTTGCCTGAAATATAGCAGTGTCATAAATTCTGGGAATTGGGACATGGACAACTTTGGGGTACTATTATTCTGCCTACCATTGGGCCTCTTGACCTAGCATGCTTCCATTTTAAGACCTGTATGCTTGCTGTCCTGCAATGTTGAATATTCTTCCCCTGGATAATTACACAGCTCATTCCATCACTTCTTTCAGGTTTCTGCTTAGTTATCACCAGATTCTATCAGCCTCTTTGACCAGCCTTTAAAAGAAATACCCACTTGCCATTGCTTTTTTTTTTCCTTTAACCCCTTTTTTTTTTCCTTTCTCTGACCATTGGCTGACATAGAATATATTTGTTTACTGGTTTATTATGTCTCCCTCTACTAAAATCCCTGGAGATCAGGGACTTTGATTTATTCACCATTGGATTCCCACTACCTACAGCAGTTCCTGGCATATGGTAAAATGTTTAATAAATATTTGTTGAATGAATGCAAATCACCAAAAAGCCCTAGAGCCCTCACTCCATTAATCGTGTCTGAGAAAAATGAGTCGACTAAGACTGAATTGACCTAATAGAGCAACTTAAAAAAAAAAAAAAAAACTTATTCATAAGAATATTATTAGTTTGTCCAATACCTTGTTGAAGTCATCAGTGGCAACTTCTATAGCATCTATGCCCAATCTATCATAAAAGAAACCAGTTTGGCATTTTTTTTTAAGACTTATTTATTTATTGGGCGCCTGGGTGGCTCAGATGGTTAAGCGTCTGCCTTCGGCTCAGGTCATGATCCTAGGGTCCCGCATCGGGCTCTCTGCTCCCTGGGAGCCTGCTTCTCCCTCTGCCTCTCTCTCTCTGTCTCTCATGAATAAATAAATAAAATCTTTAAAATAAAAAAAAAGACTTATTTATTTATTTTAGAGAGGGAGGGAGGGGCAGAGGGAGAGAGAATCTTGAGCAGACTCCCTGCTGAGCGAGGAGCCTAATGTGGGGCTCTATCTCACGACCCTGAGATCATGACCTGAGCCGAAATCAAGAGTTGGATGCTTAACTGACTGAGCCACTCAGGTGCCCCCCAGGGTTGGCATTTCTATCCTTGGCGTACATAAACTAGCTCAAAGTTTTCATCTCTTCCATCTCTAAGTGCTGACAAGCTTTTTAATAATCTGTTCTAAAACTTGAAAGAGCTCAAGTCTGTAATTTTCAGAATTCATTTTTTCCATTTTTCAAAATAAGGATATATCTCATTTGCAAATTCTTGGTATTTCTCTTATTTAAAATATTTCCTCAAAAATTATTGACAGTGAGCCCTTAATCTATAAATGACTCTAGAATTAGAAATATTAATCCCCTCAGAGTTACCATTCCTTCTTTTTCTTTAACTCCCCTCCCTATGATGTTTGTTTTGTTCTTTCTTGTTTAAAATTGCTTTGCTTGGAGCAAAGAATGAGCACAAAATGAGATTTTTGAAGATTTTGCTTTCTATCTCCATCTACACTACAAAAAGATCTGAACACTTTTCTCTGAAGTTAGCTAAACAGCCCCTTGTGGGAGTATCAGCTCATCCTGACATTTAACCTTCCCTTCACCATTGTTAAGGGTTTCAACCCGGGTCTTTGTTAATCTGTAGCTGATCCATCCAGCAGCACCTTATGCAGTCTCTTTAGTTCCCTATGCATGTTTCTCTTTACTTTCCTCCTGGTTATTATCTTTGATAACGTCGGCAGAATATTTTAGAGTTATCCATCCCTCCTGAGCTATTTTCTATTTAAGAATTTTGTCAATTCGGAGCACCTGGGTGGCTCAGTTGGTTAGGGTCATGATCTCAGGGTCCTGGCATCGAGCCCTGTGCTGGGTTCCCGGTTCAGCGGGGAGTCTGTACAAGGATTCCCCTCTCCCTTTATCCCTCCCCCGCTAGCACGCATGAGCTCTCTCTCTCTCGCTCAAATAAATAAATAAATCTTTAAAAAAAGAATTTTCTCAATGCAAGCATACCTATCCTTCTGAATTAAAACACATTTTTTTTAAAAAAAATAAAGTTTTTGAACCCATGCTAAGTGCAGGCAAGAAAAAACAGCAGAACAGTTTTTTCTCAAAGTCTTGTCACTGGACCACCTGAATTAGAATCACGGGATAGGGAGGAATACTTCTAACGTCGATTACCAATTATGGAATCAGAATTGGAAGGAGATAGATGAGAGGCTTGGAAATCAACATTGTTAATAAGTTTCTCAAGTATACGTTTTACAAAGTTTGAGAACTTTTTCTGTCAAGGATATATGCAGAAGCATAAGCCGCTGCTCCTAAGGAGACAATACTATATTTAAGATCTAAAAATAATATGTGGCAAATTAATGGCATAGAAAATAAGTGCACTTGAGTCAGCAAGTCCAGCTGTTAGGGGTGGGGTGAGGGCTATTCAGGTTTCATAGAGTTCAAAGTTTAAGCATTCAAAAAAAAAAGTTTAAGGGTTCAGAGGTGTGCATTGGTCATAAGAGATACTCAAGAACTATTGAATTAATGACAGAGCTGTGCTGGTAGATGAAGAAAACATAACTTTTTTTTTTTTTAACTGAAAAAGAACTTAGAATCCTCTTGTCTTTCCTCCTTATCATACAGATAAGGAAATTGAGTTCCAGAGAAGTGATTTGACTCAGTTGCCCCCTGTCACACAACATGGTGCTTTTGGAAAAGACTAGACCCGAAGTTTCCTAAATCCAGACTTGGTGCTTTCTCCACTATTTCTTGAGAGATTTGGACTTGCTAAGAGTAAGGGAGAAGGCATTTTAAGAACTGGACTAAATTTAGTTGAATGTATATAAAAGAGGTGTGTATTAACCAACATAGCAGGAAGGGTGGAGGATTTGCTTGAGAGTCTGATGAAAAGGTAAGTTGTGATCAGATTGTGAGCAGTTTTGAATACTAGGGTGAAGGATGTAGATAGTGGAGAGCTGCTAAAAATTTTGGGATAAGATAAAAACAATGTATTAGGAAAATTAACCTATAGTTGGCACTGGGAAAGATAAGAGGGATGAAATGCCAGAACCAGGGAGAAATGGGAGGAGTTAGCTTCATGGTCCATAAGGAGAAAATTCAGACCCAAACTGATAAAAGAATGGATGTGTGACCAAATTTAAAGAATGGATCAATAAAACATGGAAAGTAGTTTAATTCTAGTCTAGTTTAGGACTTTCCTTCTTTTTCAATTTAAAAAAAAATTTTTTTTAAGATTTATTTATTTATTTTAGAGCAAGAGAGAGCAGGGAGAGAGGGGTACGGGGTAACAGAGAGAGAAACTTAAGCAGACTCCACCCTGAGTTCACCACCTGAGCTGAAATCAAGAGTTGGACGCTCAACCAACTGCGCTACCCAGGTGCCCTAGTTTCCTCCTTTTCTTAGTTGACTAACATTTTAGCTGCAATTTTTAAAAAAGCAAGGAATTCACTCTTTCTCATACCATTGTAGGGCCTAACATTTTCTATTTTCAAAACTAACTAGCTAACTAACTAACTAACTAACTAACTAACTAACTAATCAAATATAAGTCTTACATTTAGGAGACCATTAAAACACTATATTAAAATACTAGTTAATTCAATAAACCATTAAAAGAAGCATCTACATGTTGTTTGTCACTGTGCCAAGTTCTGGGACCATTAGAAATGCATAAGATATCATTTCTGTATTAGGGTTCTCCAAAGTAACAGAACCAATAGGATGTGTACATATTAAAAAGGTTTATTACAAGCAATTGGCTCATGTTATTATGGAGGCTAAGAAGTCTCAAGATCTGTGGGATGAACTGGTAAACTGGAGACCCAGGAGAGTCGATTTTTAATCCAGTGGTCAGTAGGTTCAAAACTCAGGAGGACTGATGTTAGTTACAGTGAGTCTGAAGGCAGGCAAAAGATAGTGTCCCAGTTTGAAGGCAGTCAGGCAGGAAGAATTCTCTCATGCTTAGGGAAGTGTCAGCTTTTTTGTTCTACTCAGGCCTTCAACTAATTAGGTGAAGCCCACCCACATGCTAGAAGGCAATCTGCTTTAGTCTGTCTACTGATTTAAATATTAATCTCATACAGAACCCCAGAATAATGTTTGACCAAATATTTGCTCAGCACGTGGCCCAGCCAAGTTGACACAAAATTAGCCATCACAGTTGCTTTTCTAGAGGAGCTGACAATTTACTGGGGAAGACAGACACGTAAAATAATCATAGCTTTAAAATAAATAAATAAATAAATAAAAATAATCATAGCTTCAATGTTTCAATATAGATATTTTTTAAAGTGCTATGCAAACAAAAAGGGGAGAATGATAAATTCTGTCTGTGGAGAGAGGGGAAGTCAATGAAGTTACAGGAAAAATAACTTTTGTTTAGAAAAACACCTGGGCAGGTTGTTTTATTTATATATATCAGGCTCTCTGAGCAGTGTGAGAATAACCCAGGATATCTCCACATCAGTCTGGGTGGGAAATAAATGTGCATTTGAGGATTGGATATAGCCAGGAGATTAAGAGCTAGAATGTAAGAAGAAAACAAAGCAACCCCAAAATATATTGCTTTCCAAGAGGGTGGTGGATTGGATGGCATAGATCAAGAAGACAAAGGTAGCAGAAATGGATAGAGAGAAAGTTGATATAGAGAAGCAGACCTCTCCCTGGCTCCCTCACACCCGCCAAAGGAAGTGAACCAAACTTGAGAAAACGGAGACATCAAGTGTAGACTTCAGGATAATTGTAGAAAGACCAGTATTATATTAAGAGGATGATGGAAATCTGAATAGTAAAATGTATTAAATCCTCAGAATAGGTTTTTGTTAACATTGGCATTGTAGGTTCTTTAGCTTAAATATAGAACTGGCAATTTTTTCTTGAGGAAAGGATAGATTATGACACTGTAGAATTATGTAGAATTCAGTGGTAAATGGTTTAGTCAAGTTTTACAGTTTGTTGCTTTTATAATCTTAGACTATAAAATAAAACAGTTGAACTGAAAATGTCTTGCTCTTACCCAATTTCATCTCCCCACCGCTTTTCATGCTCTGTTGCTTTTTGTTGGCCAGCACACTGCTTCGTTTTAAGCCAAGCATTTGAAAGTGTCAAATAAAAGTACTGTTGCCGTCAGGCAACAGCTGACTTTGTTTTTACTCAAGTGTGAGATAGCACCTACAGATGTCAACTTGGATTCTTTTTTAATGAAATAATTCCTATGAATTCCAAATACACTAAAACATTGCCAGAATTACCTTTGAGGGGCGCCTGGGTGGCTCAGTTGGTTAAGCGACTGCCTTCAGCTCAGGTCATGATCCTGGAGTCCCGGGATCGAGTCCCGCATCGGGCTCCCTGCTCGGTAGAGAGTCTGCTTCTCCCTGTGACCCTCCTTCCTCTCATGTTCTCTGTCTCTCATTGTCTCTCTCGCAAATAAATAAAATCTAAAGAAAAAAAAAAATTAAAAAAAAAAAAATAAAAAATAAAAAAAAAAAAAGAATTACCTTTGAAAATGTAGTGTACAGTAATCAGTTTAGATTCCAGCAACAACTCAAATATATCAAATACTCATTCTCATAGAGACCTGGTGTGATTGATACAATGGTATTAGCAATTTTACCTTTTTAAAAAAATTCACTCTTGATACCCTTTTCATTTTATACATTTTTCTATGATTGTCATTGTCATTTTATGTTTCTCCATGTTACTGCCATCTAAGACAGACTGGAAGCCAAAGGCACATCTGTGTTGCATAACCACCCCCAAGTACAGTAGACTCGACACCACTTGATTATGAGGACAATGAAAGGAAGGTGGGAGTTATTTCTCACTATTTAAAAAATGTCTGAATTTGGGAAATTTCAACAGGAAGCAAACATGATTGAAAATTTGGGCATAAATAACTTACTTATTTCCAGTTTCAGTGCCACATAGTAAAAGCTACAGAGTGAACCATTTGAAGTTAACAAAATTCGCACATTTTTTTTTCAAGAGTAAAGGATTTTATAGTCTGTAGGTTAAAATTGGGGGCTGAGTTTAAAAAGTCTGTGAGATCCAAAGTTTAAGCATTCAAAAAAAAAAAGTTTAAGGGTTCAGAGGGAAACTTAAGAGAATACAGGTGAGTTAACAGCCTTAGGAAAGATCAAGGATGGGAAAAACTATAAAAAGAACAGATAAAGCATGCAGAATAACAGAGTTGCATATTGTTATGGAGGCTCAGTTAAAAGAAAATTAGGACAAACTGGTAAAGGTTTCCAAAGGGCAACATTTAGGAGACACAAGCCAGGTTGGCAACTCAGGTGGTCATTAGTGGTAAACTTACAATTAAAACTAAAGGGAATAGACTTGAGTCAAAGCCTGTGTTGATAGGTATGAAAGGTTTAAAGGAGCAAACTTAGATTCTGGCTAGAGCTATGGTCAAGATGTTCCCAAAGTTTAAGTCTAATTTTTTAAACTTATGCTAAGGTAATTGTATAACATGAGACCACATTTGGAATGTTCTTTAACCATATGGAGCTTATATCTCAGAATGGCCTCACATACACTACTAAAGATTAGCAGGTCGGGCGCCTGGGTGGCTCAGTTGGTTAAGCGACTGCCTTCGGCTCAGGTCATGATCCTGGAGTCCCGGGATCAAGTCCCACATCGGGCTCCCTGCTCGGCGGGGGGTCGGCTTCTCCCTCTGACCCTCTTCCCTCTCGTGCTCTCTGTCTCTCATTCTCTCTCAAATAAATAAATAAAATCTTTAAAAAAAAAAAAAGATTAGCAGGTCTTTTGGACCAATGGTAAGTTCTAGAATAAAGTTGAACAGAAGAAGAAAGAAAATCTCAAAAGATCATGAAACCCAGGAGTATGATCTCTAGAAAAGAGATTTCATCTGGAACTCTCTACATAATAGTGGTACTTTATATGGGAGGATCTGCCAACTGGGACCTGCCTGGGGCAGAATAAGGTAGCAGTACCTCATTCTATCCACTAAAAGAAAAAATGCTTTTTAAGACTGCAAAATTTCATGCATGTTCCTTATCTTCTTGAATTCAGTCTTTATGCACTAAAAAGAGATAGCCTAAACAGGGCTCTTTTTGGACTATAATCCTTCTGGCACAATAGCTCTTCTAGTAAGTCAGGAATCAGACTTAGAAAAATATCGAAGGGAGCTTTTCAGATATAGCTAGAGAAAGATCAATTGGTGCACTTGAACTATTTCCATTTAGAACATGGAACCTCCGGCGCCTGGGTGGCTCAGTTGGTTAAGCGACTGCCTTCGGCTCAGGTCATGATCCTGGAGTCCTGGGATGGAGTCCCGCATCGGGCTCCCTGCTCGGCAGGGAGTCTGCTTCTCCCTCTGACCCTCCTCCCTCTCATGCTCTCTGTCTCTCATTCTCTCTCTCTCAAATAAATAAATAAAATCTTAAAAAAAAAAAAAAAGAACATGGAACCTCTTAGTTTACTTATCTATCCTCCAATACTATAACTTGCTCTGGAAATCAATAGAGAAAAGTAATGGTCCTATTTCGTGCATGTGATGTGTCAAAGACTACATTGTGGAGGACTGCAGAAAGAATTAAAAATAGAAATATCCATAGTCATTGGTACAGACATGCTAAATGCCTTCTTTACTGGTCCTGGATGAAAGAGAAAACCATTTTATATCCCCTGAGTCCTTCAAAGCAACCACAGTCCCATAATAATGTTCTCTAATAAAGATACGTAAATTACAAGGAGTTGGATTCTATAGAGAAGAAATGAATAGAAGTCATCTCAAGGTGTAGTAATGCTGAAACACACACACAAACACACACACGGGTCTAAATAAAATTTTTAGTATAGATCTGGAAGGAGCCCTTAGAAATTATGTCCCTCCGATGGACTCTGAAAAACAAACTGAGGGTTCTAGAGGGGAGGGGCGTGGGAGGATGGGTTAGCCTGGTGATGTGTATTAAAGAGGGCACGTTCTGCATGGAGCACTGGGTGTTATACGCAAATAATGAATCATGGAACACTACATCAAAAACTAATGATGTAATGTATGGTGATTAACATAACAAAATAAAAAATACATATATATTAAAAAAATCATAGAAATTATGTCCCTCAATAACCTCTTTTTGAAAATGTCAAGACTAAGACCTCGAGAGGTAAACTTACCTGCCCAAAGGTTGAGTAGTGACAGATCCAGTACTAAAATTTTAGGTCACAGATTCTCGGTTTAGTACATATTCTCGAGTTTCTAAAAATTGATGTTACTATTCTTTGTTCTATTAGGGCATAATTATAAGCATCAAATATTTGTAGAATATCTTTTGTATAATAGAATATCTTTCTTTTTATTTATTGGTAATTTTATAACTATTTTAATTTATTTAGTAAATTAGCAGGTAATCCCATGCCACATCCTTCACCCTATCCCATTTCAGTCTCACCTGGTGTCTGAAGGATAGTTATTCAGGCATTTCTTAAGCTCATGACAACTACTAATATACTTTTAAAATATTTCAAACATAAAAGGGTTTTGAGCTGCAAAAGATTGGTTTTTCTTTCTTTTTTTTTTAAAGATTTTATTTATTTATTTGACAGAAAGAGACACAGTGAGAGAAGGAACACAAGTAAGGGAGAGGGAGAAGCAGGCTTCCTGCCGAGCAGGGAGCCCAATGTGGGGCTCCATCCCAGCACCCCGGGATCATGACCTGAGCCGAAGGCAGACGCTTAATGACTGAACCACCCAGGTGCCCCAAAAGATTGGTTTTTCTTAGAGGTATTTCCAGGCTTTTATCCAGAACTATACTCCTAGAAACAGCTCCCTAGGAAAAACTCAAAATGTTATCTGTGTTCTTTTTTCCCAAAGTTGTTTTGGCTATTCTGGATCTTCTTCGTTTTCATATAAGTTTTAAAATCAGCTTGCCACTTCTACAAAGTAGTCTACTGAGATTTTGGCAGGATGTCTTGAATCTATAGATCATTTTGGAGAGAAGTGATTTCTTAACAATATTGAGTCTTCTAATCTATGAACATAATATATCTCTCCATTTACTTAGGTCTTCTTTAATTTTTCTCAGCAGTGTTTATAGTTTTTAGTGAATAAGTCATAAACATCTTTTATCAAATTTATTCTTAATTATTTCATGATTTAATGCTATTATAAATGGTAAATTTTAATTTTAATTTCTGATTGCTCATACAAATTTATAGAAATATAATTGGTTTTTGTATATTGACTTTGCCATCTTACTAAACTCAGTTTTAGTTCTTATAGTTTATTTGCAGTTTCTTTTTTAAAAAATATATTTATTTATTTATTAAAGAGAGAGCATGATTGGGGGAGGCACAAAGAGAGGGGCACAGGCAGGGCAGAAGGAGAGGCAGAGGGAGGGGGAGAGAATCTCAAGCAGACTTCCTGCTGAGCACAGAGTCTGATGTGGGACTCAAACCAATGATCCTGAGATCATGACCTGAGCTGAAGTCAGATGCTTATCCGACTGAGCCACCCAGGTGCCCCTTATTTGCAGTTTCTTTAGGATTTTTACATAGATGATCACATCATTTGTGAATAAACAAAGATTTGTATCTTCCTTTCCAATCTGTTTGCTTTTATTTCTTTCTTCACCTTATTATGGTGTTAGAACCTCCAGCACAGTGTTGAATAGAAGTGGTGGGAGTGGACATTCTTACCTTATTTCCCATTTTAGTAGTGATGTGTTTAGTTTTTCACCATTAATATAATACTAGCTATAGGATTTTCAAATATGTCTCTTATTAGGTTGAGAAAGTTCCCTTCTATTCCTATTTTTCTGAGGTAATATGCAAACTGAAAAAGTAATTGTCAGCTTGGCATAATTTTGAGTAATTAAAATATTGCATCTCAGTTATGTTTCTCAATCTTGATGTATATCATCTTTTCAATAAAATTTTCACCCATAATAATAATAGCTGAGTCAGTTAGAACTCTTTCTTTGCTTTGGGCAAAAAAACCCCACATGGGCTGAAGTAAAAAAGGGAGGTTATTTGACTGTGTAACTGAAAGTCACGCACACTGACCTGTGATGCTGTCAGGGCCATTTGTCTCTCCCAGCATCTCTGTTCTTCTCCTTCTTTCTGGCACTATTCTTAGACAGCCTTTCTTCCTGTGATGGCTAAATGGCTATAGCAGTTCCAGACCTTACATCTCCTAAGTCTTAAGGCCACTAGAAGAGAGTGTCTGCCTCTGTTTTGGAAGTCTCAACAAAAGTCTTGCTGCATTTTAGCCGTAGATTGTGTCACTTGTCTATCCTTAAATAAATTAGCCTGGCCTGGGAAGTGTGATGAGTTGAACAGCTCAAACCTGTGTCCAGTGCACCACCTGGAGTTGGGGTGAGGCCTGAGCCAAAAAAACCACACAGCCTAAGAGTGACAGAGGTCCTGCCCTGAAGGGAAATAATGATACGTTTACCAACTCAGAGGGAATAGATTATTACGACTAGCCAGAGTCATTAACAGTCCACTGTACTAATATTTATTCAGCACACAATATGTATAAAACCCCTTAAATCTCATTTATTTCTCCTCAAAACAACCCTATAATGCAGGGACTGTTATTATTCCAATTTTCCAAATGAGGAAGCTGAGGTTGAGATGTCACATGGACTCAAACTCAGGTGGTCTGACTTCAGTGGGCAAGCAATTAAATCAAGTGGCTCTAGATATTATGTTTAAATTCTGGGCAATAAGATGGGAAAGGGGGAGGCATAGGATACCTACTAACTGAATCAGTCCCTTTTTGTTAGGAATACAGTAGCTTTCCTGGAAGCCTTAAATAGTAAATGTCCACTTACATTCCATTAGCCAGAGACAACTCATATGTCAACCACTAGCTGAAAGACATCTAGGGAAATAGGTTTTTATAACTGGTTATTTTTCTGCTCCAAAGAAAATTGAGGTTCTGCTTTTAAGAAGTAAGGAGAGGCTATTGGATAGGCAATTATCAGAGGTAATATTAACACCAACTGTTCCATTTATCCAATGCTATGCAACCAACCACCCCAAAATCTAGTTGCTTAAAACAATGATGACATTTAATTTGCTCACAAATATGTGTTTTGGCAGGGCTCAGCAGGGATAGGTTCTCTCTTCTCTACTCTGCATCATTTGGAGTGGCTCAAGGCTGAAGGCTAGAATCATATGAAGGCTCACTCATTCAGTCCCACATCTGAAGGATTATGGCTGTTACCTTGTACCTCCACTGGGCAGTGACTGGAAAGCCTTCATGTGACTCTTCTATGTTTGTAACTGCTTGGCTTCCTCACAGCATGGTGGCTGAGTTCTAATGATAAAGGCAAAGTTCTATTGCCTTTTATGACTTAGCGTGGAAGTCATATGGTTTCACTACTGCTGTAGGCATAGGCCTTCCCTCAATTCAAAGGAAGGGGATGGGACCTAGCATCTTCATACTGTAAGAAGAACATGTGGGATGGGATATATTGGTGCTACCTTTAGAAGATATAATCTGCCAGTAAGTGCTTATATGTCATCATGCTAATGTCTGAACATGAATATTTCTTTTTTTTTTTAGTTTGAATCATCAATTAAATATTTAATGCAAACATTTTAAAAGGGAAATTGTGAACTAGAAAAAGAAATTCCCCTGAACATATTTAAAGTAAATAACTCCTTGAGATGGTGCTTTTTACAAAAGTTTTGTCAGAATATTTCATTTTTGCAAACATCAACCGAAGCATTCTTTTTCCTTCCTTCCCTTCTTTCTCTTCTAGAGTATTCTTTTTAAAAACAAAAGCTGGACCATGTTGTTTGTCCTCTTAAAATGTTTCAATTCTTCTCATTATAACTTAAATACAATAAAATCTTTTTACCAGGGTTTATGAGCCTGGTTTCTTTCTCCAATTTTCTTCTCCTTTCGTTGGCTGTACTTCTGTTATAGGACATGTCAGTTGGGCAAACATTTCAGCTTCTTTTATTCTTCTAGTCCTTTATACATGCTGTTTGCTTCACCAGGGGCTCTCTTCCTCCTGTGCATTGAATGGACCCCTGATCATTCTTTACCTTCTTAGAAGGCCTGTAAGTAGGTGATCAGCTAAAACATTATATATCAACATTTATTTTTACTCATTTATTATTTATTTATTATTTATTTCCCCCTCTGAAATGAAGCTTCATAGCTGTAGAAACCTTACTGGTTTGGTCACTGCTATGTATCTGTGTATACTACTGTGCATGACATTTCATTGTAATCCAGTGAGCTAGGTACTATTGTCATTGCCATTTTACTGATAGTAACTGAAGCCGAAGGCCCTGTTGAGGAACAAGAATGTCCTGTCCCCTTCAAGGTCCTTTTAGCTGGACTAAGAATCAAATTGACATGAGACAGATTAGCAGGAGAAAATCAACACAGACATGGAACTTGCAAAGATAAGCAGCAAGGCATCTTGAATTAAGGAGAAAGGGTTAGGGGTCTGGGACTTCAAAGGGAAGGAATGCCATCCTCAAGAAGAATGAAAAAGAGTAAATGTTTGGTAAACAAATGTTTGTTGGGCCACTCAGAAGCAGTGGGATGAAGAAAGGACTTTGATCGAACAAACCTTGCAAGGTTCCTCCATGTCTACCGTACCTAGTTCATATCATAATGTAGTTATCTATGGTTATAGCTCTCTTTCTGGAGCAGTTTCTCTACCTAAATTCTTTTCTAGCAGTTATAGGGGAGGTAAAGAGCTTTTCCTGAAACTGCTGGGTCTTGATTACTTTTAACTCCAAGTAATTTTTATGCCAAAGTGGCATATTTTGGGGGACCTGTCCCAAACTTCTTCAGCCTGTAGGAAGTAAGTAAATGACAAAACCCGGCCTGGAACCCAGGCACTTGGATTGCAGAAGCAATGCTCTGATTCACCATGCTCTAAATGATTTGGTAAAAGAGAGAAAGCATGCAATAATTTGGCTTGTCATCGCTGATCAAGAAAGGAGGTGAGGCCATTTGAGCATGAGATGGATATAGCTTTGTTGGACGGTGATGGCAAGATAGATGATATATAGATGGCAAGATAGATGATATATAGATGGATAGATAGATAGAGGGGGAAATAAATAATAAATAAATAATAAATGAGTAAAAATAAATGTTGATATATAATGTTTTAGCTGATCACCTACTTACAGGCCTTCTAAGAAGGTAAAGAATGATCAGGGGTCCATTCAATGCACAGGAGGAAGAGAGCCCCTGGTGAAGCAAACAGCATGTATAAAGGACTAGAAGAATAAAAGAAGCTGAAATGTTTGCCCAACTGACATGTCCTATAACAGAAGTACAGCCAACGAAAGGAGAAGAAAATTGGAGAAAGAAACCAGGCTCATAAACCCTGGTAAAAAGATTTTATTGTATTTAAGTTATAATGAGAAGAAGATAGATAACAGAAGATGATAGATAGCAAACATCATAGTAACATAGATGATAGATAGATAGATAGAGAGATAGATAGATAGATAGATAAACTTACTATGAGTTATGAGCCAGGTATTCTTCTAAGAGCTTTATAAATATAAAACTCATTTAAACTTGCCTTGCTGGGTAATAGTATCTTATTAAGAAAGAAAGAGGGATGGTGGTTAGTAACTTAATAGGGCAGTAATTGTAAAGGAAGATTGCCTTCAGGATGGGAAAAACTCCTAAATTTGTTTAAGCTGAGAGGGAAGATGCAGTAGAGAAGAGATGACTGACTGGAGAAAGAAGAGTTGGGGGACAGATGGGACATGTTCTAGAGAAAAACAAGAGGGATTAAATCTAATTACAGACAAAAGTTAGATTTGGTAAGAGTTACCCTCTTTAAATACAGAGATGATTTCAGGCAGAGTAGATGCTAGGGAAATAGATGGCATTAATGTCAGATGGATTAGTTTGCTGAGGGTGAACATAGCTAAGGCAGATGACTGAAGGGACATAGAAAAAATTTGGAGCTGCTTCTCTGGGCAACGTGACAAGGAACGAAGAAAGGTGAAATAAGGATGGCCAGGTAGAATGAGGATTCATTGAGGTTAGAGAGCATGAATATATAGTGATGCCAAGTGGTACCATTAAGTGACTTTTCAAGCAATGCCCAGCAGTCTACAATAGAACAGAAGTCCAGTTGTTGATGGCTGGACATGTGGATTCACGTGAAGGTCATGCTGGTCACATTTTTTTTTTAAAGATTTTATTTATTTATTTGAGAGAGAGAGAGAGAGTGCACAAGCAGGGAGAAAGGGCAGAGGGAGAGAGAGAAGCAGATTCCTGGTGAGTGGGGAGCTGGACTCGGGGCTCAACCCCAGGACCCTGAGATCATGACCTGAGCTGAAGACAGGTGCTTAATCAACTGAGCCACCCAGGCACCCCACATTTTGGCATTTTTGATAATTGCCTTAAGGTTGGGTAAAGAGCCAAGTGAAGCTAGGGGAAAGGATAGAATCATGGGTCAAAGCAATATGAATCGAGGATATGAATACTAGACCGAGAGCAAGGAGACCTGAGTTCCAACCCTCCCTCCACTTTCTAGAGGGTTGACTTTGGGTCATTACTCTTAGTTCCTTCATCTTTATAACAAAAGTGTTGAAGTAAATCAGCTCTCAAATTTGGCTATACGTAGAATTACCTGATGAAGTTTAAAAAAATATTATTCTTGGTCCCTATCTTAGAACAATTAAATCAGATTGGGAGGTGCAAACTAGATATATGTTTTTTGTTTTGTTTTTGTTTTTTTAGAGCATGTCAAGTGATTTCTTTTTTACTCCAGCTTTTTTTTTTTGAGATTTAATTGGCATATAAATTTGAAGTATACAACATGATGATTTGATATATGTATATATTGTGAAATGGTAACTGCAGTAGGGTTTGTTAACACATTTATCATCGTGGTTACCTTTTTTGGTACTGAGAACTTTTAAGATTTACTCTTAGCCACTCTTAAGTATGCACTATATAACTATAGTTATCATGCTGTACATTAAATTCCCCAGTCATCTTATAACCAGAAGTTTGTACCCTTTTTTTTTAATGTTATGTTAGTCACCATCATTAGTTTTTTGTTTTTTTTTTAAGATTTTATTTATTTGACAGAGATAGTGAGAGCAGGAACACAAGCAGGGGGAGTGGGAGAGGGAGAAGCAGACTCCCCACTGAGCAGGGAGCCCGATGTGGGGCTCGATCCCAGGACCCTGGGATCATGACCTGAGCCAAAGGCAGACGGTTAACAACTGAGCCACCTAGGTGCCCCACCATCATTAGTTTTGGATGTAGTGTTCCATGATTCATTGTTTGCGTATAACACCCAGTGCTCCACACAACACGTGCCCTCCTTAATACCCATCATCGGGCCCACCCATCCCCCACCCCGAAACCCTCAGTTTGTTTCCCCTAGTCCATAGTTTCTCATGGTTTGTCAAGTTTGTAACCTTTAACCACCTTCACCCATTCTCTCCACTTCCCACCCCTGTCAACCACTGATCTAGTCTCTGTTTCTATGAGTTTTGCTTTTTGTTTTGTTTTATTTATTTGTTTTTAGGTTCTACATACAAGTGAGATCATACAGTATTTCTTTCTTTTTCTGACTTATTTCATTTAGCATAATGCCCTCAGTGTCCATCCATGTTATTGGAATGCCAAGTGATTTCTGTTGAGCAGCCAGAGTTGAGAACCACTAGGATAAGATGATCTCTAACATTTCTTCTCTGTTCTGTTTAACTAGAGGTCTCAGTGAAGGCAAAAGCAAGTTCAGTTATAGTGAGTGAAAGAGCATGTGGGAAAAATAGGTCAGAAAGTGAAATTTCAAGTTGATGATGAGGTTTGGAGACAGGCCCTCCTTGTGGGTGGTCCACACTACCTAGTGTTGAATTTTGTGGTGGCAGAAAAAGAATTTTTTTTACTGAATTTCTATTAAGGCCACTGTACGAAGAGTCTATAGAATAAATGCCATAGTCAAACAGTTGATAACACGTGGGTTCTAGCCTGTACCAGTCTTGCACTTATAGACCAGGCCAACACCATTGGGTCACCTGGGGCCTGGGCTCAAGTGACACTGATAAAACCAGAGAAATTTGTTAGCTATTAATTCCTTTCATGCTTTCATGGCTGTCACCCTTTATTCTAGAATGCAGGCTCTTCAGGCATTTATTTCATATTTTCTTCTCTATCCTGCTCTGTGCTTTTCCTCTCTGAGTCATCCTTTCATTGCTTCCCACTGCTGACCTCTCTCACAACCCTTTCTACTGCTTTTTGGAAATATTTTATTCTCTACATATAGGATGTTTCCTAAATCTCTTCGTGGAACTCACTGTATTCTTATTCTAATGTAAACTTGGCTTTTCCTTGACATCATCACTTCTCAGGCAGCTTTCTTTAAAGATGCTAGCCATTCTTTCTTCATTTGTATCTCTGGGCCAGGAAATGATATTCATTTAGACTTTCATTGTTACTTCCAAACCTGGACTCTCCAAACATGTCCTCTTTCTTTGAGTTGTATGATACTCCATTCTAACACCCACTACCCTACCTCAACTAATCTGGTCACTTACATGATTACTGAGGACTATGACAAGTGGTTCCTCATCAAAAAGAATGTGAAATGAAAATTGTCTTACCCCCATGTCTTCCAGTTCCCCATTACCTCTGTCTGGAAGGAACTATCATCACCAATTTTTGGATATGCTTCCAGAGATATCTTACGAAAATAGAATCATATGTATTATGTATATGTATACATATTTATGTATAAATTATTTCTTAGAAATATACAGGTGATAAGATATTATAGACACTGTTCAGAAAACTTTTTTTTGCTTCACAAAATATTTAAAATAATTTTTCCTATTAGTACATGCAAATTTTCCTTCTTAAAAAAAAGTCTTCTGCCATTGCAAACGAAGCTACTATACATAACATTTTACGTATGTCATCTTTTATATTTGCAAGTTATTTGTGGCATCAGTTCTTAGAAGTGAGATTGCTGGGTCAAAAGTTATTTGCTTTTTTAAAGTTGTGGTAGATATTGACAAAATTGCTCTCTATAGGCTGTGTGCTGATTTACACACCCATCAGTGATGTTTTAGAATCAGTGTCTCATTATCCTTGCCAACACAATATTTAATTCTTTTTTTTTCTTTGCCAGTTTGATAATTGAAAAATATTTCATTGAAGTTTCAATTTGCGATTCTCCTACTTTGAGAGAGGATGAACATCTTTTCAAATGTGTAGCCCTGTACTTCCCTTTCTGTGACTTGTTGGCCATCTCCTTTGCCTATATTTTGATACTGTGATTCATAATAAGAAATACATATTTTGGTCTTCATCCCTATTTCTGGCACAGAGCTATTTATTTATTTATTTATAAGATTTTATTTATTTATTTGAGAGAGAGAACACGAGCGGAGAGGAGGGGCAGAGGGAAAGGGACGAGCAGACTTCCTATTGATCAGGGAGCTCGACTCGGGGGTGGGCCCACCCCAGGACCCCAGGACCCCAGGACCCCAGGACCCCAGGACCCCAGGGCTATGACCCTAGCCAGACCCCAGCCGAAGGCAGACACTTAACCGACTGAGCCACCCAGGTGCTCCTGGCACAGAGCTTTTTAAACCTATGGAATTTAGGAGTTTCCTAAGTAATGAGAGTGGTGAAGAGCGGTCTTTTGTTATGTCATGTGAGGTGATTTTGGACCCCACCTAAGGTTTGGGGTTCATTGCTAGGAGAACCAACCATGTAATTAGAGGGTTGGCACTTTCAGTCCCATCCTCCTGACCTCTGGGGAGGGAGAGGGGACAGAGGTTGAATCAATCACCAATAACCAATGATTTCATCAATCATGACTATGTAATGAAGCCTCCGAAAAAATCCAGAAGGAGTTGGTTCGGAGAGCTTCCGGGTTGGTGAGACAAAACTCTTGCATGTGCCACCATGCTGGGCCCCAAACTTCACTAGGACAGAAGATCCTTTGTTCAGGACCTCACCCTATGTATCTCTTCATCTGCTTGTTGATTGTATCTTTTAATATCTCTTGTAATAAACTAGTAATCATGTGGGTAAATGGGTTTCATGAGTTTTGTGAGCTGCTTTGGCAAATTAATCGACCCCAAGGAGGGGGTTGTGGGAACTTCTAATTTATAGCTGATCAGGCAGAAGCACTGTTAACCTGAACTTGTGATCGGTATCTGAAGTGGAGGGTAGTCTTGTGGAACTGAGCCCTTAACCTGTGGAATCTGATGCAATCTCTGGGTGGTGTTAGAATTGAGTTGAATTGTAGGACATCTAGCTAATGGAGTGGTAAAAAAACACCGCACATTAGAACGGGGTTCAGAACCTTTACCTATCTTCTTACTGTTACAGGTTTTTACATAATAAGGAAAATAGACCTCTACTGATATATGAATTGAAATATATTTTTTCCTAGTTTGTTGAATGGTTATTTGGGTTTTGATGTTTGTTGTGCAGAACAAATTTATTTGCTTTGTTTACTAATCTCTCCATTTTGCTATCTGTATTTTATGTCATGCTTATACTTTTCCTACTTTGAAATTAATTTTAAACATTTCTGTACTACATGGTGACTATAGTTAATAATACTATATTGCATATTTGAAAGTTGTTGAGAGTAGATCTTGATTGTTCTCATCACACACACAAAATACTTCATAACCATGTGTGGTGACAGACATTGACTACACATTGTGATCATTTCACAGTATATAAAAATACCAAATCATTATTATGTTGTACACCTGAAACCAATGTAGTGTTTTATGTCAATTATACTTCAATTTAAAAAAAAAAAGAAAGAAATTCACATTAGTTTTGGTAGAAAAAATACTTTAGTATTATAAAAATTAAGGAGCTTCTCAAAATTCCACTTAGGGTGAATTTTGTCAATAAATGTCAACTAAGAAAAAAAATGTCATTGTTTCTTCCAGTACTTCAATTTTTATATAAAAAGTTTTAGTCCATCTAAAATCCTAGTCTTTCTAACTCCTGCTACCATCTTGGATCACTTCAATACAAATGACCTTTTCAACCTCCCACTCACCTTGGTCCTTGATCTCCTCTGCTCCAACAGTCACCTCTCTTCCCACTTCTCACCACCATGTCCTGGAGCTTCTCATCCCCTGTGAGACCCTTCTCCTTTTCTGAAAACTTAAACCTCTCACATTCCACTCCCTCATCACAATCCCTTGTCCTTTCATGTTTCTTGCTATCCTAATTTGACTACAAATTCATAATAGTTTCCTCAAGATCTCTGAACCTTAACCCCTCCTTTTTTTCTCATATTATCTGCCTCTCCTAGGCAGACACACATAATGACTTTCATGAGCCTTAGGCACTTTTGCCTTCAGAGGTCCCTTTCTCCATTAAAAAAAGAAAAAAAAAATGATATATTTTAACAATTGCACTTATAAAAAGTAAATATAACATTTTCTTTGGCCTGAAAGTTTTTCTTCTGATTCTAAAAGAAATTAAAACATTTTTGTGGACCCTAGACTGTGTGCCTAAGGTATCAGTCAGCCCTGCTCCTGGGCACTGATTTACTGCTTAACTACTTTCTCGGTACCACCCTCTGCTCTCTTGGACCCTTGCTTTTCTGTTTATCCACACTGCTGAACCTCAAACCTATATGGATCTTTTGCATTCTACTAGAGAAAAATCATAAAGGGGATTGATGCCATCACAGATTTAGGTCTATCACATGAATTGGGTCCTTAACAGTGTTTAATAATTTTTCTACATGACCCTGATCAATTATCTGTTTCATTCCTCATATTAGCTATTCCAAATCATTTAGCATTCTGCTCAACTAAGAGAAAATAAAGCTTGAACTCTCTTTTAACTTCCCATTCTTCTGTATTCCAATTAGCCTTGACTGGGTAACAAAACACCCCAAGATTTAGTGGCTTGAAACAATTATTTTTCTCTTAAGGTTATGTGGGTTGGTGGGCACAGCTGGTCAGTTCTCATTTTGGGTGTCTCATGTGATTGCAGCTTGTCCAAAGACAGTCAACTTGGCCCAAAAACAGTTTGAAGATTTGACTTGGCTGAATGCCCAAGATGTCTCTTCCACAAGGCTGACAACTGTTGTTGGTTGTAAGCTAAGAGCTGGGCTGGGGCTGTTGACCAGAGCACCTATGTGGGCCTGGCCTCTCCAGTGGCTCTGTGTGGCTGCTCCTGGCATGGTGGCTAGGTCTGAAAGGGAGTGTCCCAAGATCCAGTGTTCCAAAATGTGGACATAAGCCTTGGAGGTCCTGGAATGTCAGGTTTATTGCATTCTACTGGTCCAGCAAGTTGCTAAAAACAACCTAGATTCAAGGGTAGGAGAATGACCATCTTTTGATGGGGGAGTGACATGGTCACATTATTAAAGAGCATACAAATAGAAAATGGTAATCTGCCACATGCTAATACAAAATTAGTTGCCTCTTTACCCATTTTTATTGCTTCATTCCCATCTCAGAGGAAGCAGTGTCCTTATATCTTTTCATGCCTGATCTTTTAACATAGCCTGTTCTTAGCCTTCCCATTTCTTCAGAGACCACCTTTGATCAAGTTTCTTTGCTCTTGTGTGTTCTGTCTTCTGCCTCTATTGGTTGCTTTCTTACGAATATCCTCAAGTCTCCCCCTTAAGAATAATTAACTTTGGGTTTATATTCTACTCCAGATAAACATCTTATAAATCTGTTTCTATGTGCAAACACAATGTTTAAAAATCGGATCTATCCTTATTGATTTTGTCTTTTGAGTTCCTATTCACTGCTCAATCTACTGGATACTGGATATGGACTGCCATCCCTATCACCAAGTTGAAACTATTCTTCTTTTGTTACTGAAGACTTCCTAATTGCCCCAGTCTAACAGACAGTTTAAAATCTTTAAACTTTTGATAATACTGAAAAATATTGATCACTCTTTTTTTTTTAAAGATTTTATTTATTTATTCGACAGAGAGAGACACAGCGAGAGAGGGAACACAAGTGAGGGAGAGGGAGAAGCAGGCTTCCCGCAGAGCAGGGATCCTGATGCGGGGCTTGATCCCAGGACCTGGGATCATGACCTGAGCCGAAGCAGATGCTTAACGACTGAGCCACCCAGGCGCCCCTATTGATCACTCTCTTGTTCTTGAGACTATTCATGGGCTGTTATGATTCCTTCTCTCTTGGTTTTCTATATGACTTCATGGTACAATATAAGTGGTAAAGTCTTAGAGAATGAAAATAAAGAATAGGATAACATGTTAAAATCCTATGGTTCTATAACAAAATGCCATACACTTGCTGGCTTAAAACAACAACAATTTATTCTCTTTCAGTTTTGGAGGCCAGAAGTCCAAAATCAGTTATCACTGGGCTGTTGATGTTGGCAGGGCTGTGCTCCCTCTGCAGGTTCTAAGGGACATTAGCTTCCTTTTCTCTTCTAGCTTCTTCTTCTTCTTTTTTTTTTAAGATTTTATTTATTTGAGAAAGAGTGAGAGCATGAGCAGGGAGAGGGGCAGAAGGACAAGCAGACTCCCCACTGAGCACAGAGCCTGACATGGGGCTCAATCCTAGGACCCCAAGATCATGACCTGAGCCAAAGTCAGATGCTTAACTAACTGAGCCACCCAGTGCCCCTCTCTTCCAGCTTCTGATGGCTACTGTCATTCCTGGCTTGTGGCAACATCACTCCAGTCTTCAAGGCCAGCATCTTCAACTCTCTCTGTTTCATCTTCACACTGCCTTCTTTGTGTGTGTGTCAAGTTTCCCTCTGCCTCTCTCTTACTAAGACACATATGACAGCATTTAGGGCCCATACACATAATCCAGGACAATCTCATCTCAAGACTCTTAATTTAATCACATCAACTCCTTTTTCAAATAAGGTAGCATTTACAGGTTCCAGGGATGAGGGCATGCTTGTATTTTGTGGTTCCATTTGTTAGCCTATCATAGATGGAGAAGAAAACTGACCTAGTAATTCAAAACCTTATGGAAGGTCATGGATAATTGACTAAGATGGGTCTCAACTAGTGTAAGTAAATAACATGAATTTCAAAAGAATAATAGAAATTATTGAGGCTGTTGTTTTGTTTTGTTTTCTTAAGCTGAAAACCACAGTCTGGAAGAAGACAATGGCAACTCTGTTGTAGGTTTAAGACTAGTAAAAGGAAGCAGCCCTCACTGGAATCAGGAGAAAGCTAAATTTCAATTAAGACAAGAAGTGAAAGAAGACTTAGTTGAGAACCTACCCGGACATAACAATTATAACATAGTGAAGTCATGTTAGTATGGGGAGAGAGCACTATAAATGCATCTGAAATATAGTTTGTTTCAAACTAGCAGTGGTAGTACAAGCCATTTATCATGGTTTCCTTGTTATTGTCCTAAAATAGACACTGTATAGTTAATGCATAATTAATTAATTATGGCTTGTCTAGAAAGACTAAAATTCCAGACAGTAGTGCTTGACTATGTTATTCAAGACCTTTAATTAAATGGAATTAATTCAATTAATGATCTAATGAACACAATGATCTTTAGAAGAATTTGCAGTCTGACCTCCCTAGCTGGAGAACAGTTATCCCAAAAGATTCGTTTGAGTATTGACTTATCAGGATAAGCATACTTGCTTGTATAAGCAAGTAGTCAATCACATATACAGCTCCTTGAATCTAATTTATATATCATTTTCTTCTTTATTTCCTATCTAAATGGTAAGAATTTAAAAAGTTGTCAGTTGTTATAGTAAAATCATATTTCAGATTACCATGGATTTGCTTTAGAATGTAGGAAAAAGACTTTCAGTGTTGACCATGGTAGACTGAAATTCAAAAGAATGAAGGCAAAAATGCACCATAATTGCTCCTGAAACAGAGGCTATTGATTTCTTCCCCATCATCTTATCAAACAGACAGTGACAGGAGAAAAATGCAAGTTCAAAGGGACCAGCTACTCAGGTATTGGGCAGGAGCTTTGAGTGAAATTTCAACCTCATTAAAAACATTTAAAGGAAGCAGCTTGTCTTCATGTAGGAATCATTATTCTCAGTTTGAATTCATCCTCTGGAGTTTTTCACCTCTTCAGAAGGGTGCATTCTGTGCAATTTCTAAGAAGTGCTTCTTTAATGGGAAGGATTTATGTTAAGTTGGTTCAGGAGAGGTAGACAATTGTGGAGCCTTTTTAATGGACTACAAAAGACTGTCGAGTAATTAAATAGATTTCTTTTCCCTTAGACCATTCCATGGTTTTTAAAAACACTCCGCTGAGCATGTAAAATCAATTTCCATTACTGGCCTTGACCTTTGCAGTTTTTTATAAACATGTTTTTTCCCTGGGTTTGGAATGTGGTTCAAAGGCAATAGTAGAAGACCGGAGAATAAGACAGGTCATTGTAATGAAAGTTATTGCTTTTACAATGAAAATCTTTTCACCCAGGCAGTCATTCAACTGTGTATATTATGAATATAATTATATAAATATCTATTGTATACGTATGTATGTATTTATATTAGAGGCAGGATTTTTATTTTATTGGTCTGTAATTAAAAAAATATATATCTTTGTTTTCACTGCTAAAGGTATTTTTCCCTTTCCCATTCCAAGAAAGTAGCCAAACCATTGTGTTCCTTTGCCCCAGGGGCTTTGGGTTGCTGAATGGAAAGCAGATGTTGCCAGAGAACAGCTTCATTCTTTTTTTGTTTTGTTTTGTTTTCTTTTGAAAAACTAGATCCGGGTGCCTGGGTGGCTCAGTTGGTTGAGCGACTGCCTTTGGCTCAGGTCATGATCCCGGGGTCCTGGGATTGAGTCCCACATCGGGGTCCCTGCTCTGCGGGGAGTTTGCTTCTCCCTCTCCCCCGGCTGGCGTTCCCTCTCTCGCTGTGTCTCTCTCTGTCAAATAAATAAATAAAATCTTTAAAAAAAGAAAAAAAAAAAAAAACTAGATCCATTGTGGGCACCCATTCTCTTCTCTGGAAAAGAAGAAAGATAAGAGCTTTGGCAGGGCGGGGAGGTTTGGGGATGGAAATAGGATTGGATATGGGCAAGCAATTCCTGAGTCCAGCAGGAGGAAGGGGTTTAGGTGGTTTCCCAAAAAGGTAGCATAGGTCCTGCTTGTTAACTCCCAGTTGTGTTGATTGCTTTAGGATGCTAGGGAGGAGGGACTCTAGGAGCTGTGGCCTCAGGAATTGAGATGACAGAGACCCTCCTTCAAGTTGTGAATACAGCTTTCCTCAGGGACAGATCATGTGACCCAAACAATAAGCATATCAGTGGGGACCAGTGGAGACCATAGCCTTACTTTCAGTATTTTGGAGTGCAGAAGACATCCCCATTCCCAACCTTTGTATCACCTGGAAATGTGAATGGAGGAGGTCAGTCCAGAAATGACTGAAATGGAATTTCCTGCCAGCTGATTGGTGCTCGAAGCAGCTCGATTGCATTTAAACAAAATAAAGAAATGTGATATCTTACACCCCGAGTTATGGCAAATTTTTCACTGCCCTTTATTTTCCCTCCACTTCATCTGTAAGATAGCAATTATTAAACTCACTTTGCAGAGTTGTTCTGGCATTAAATTAGATGACATGTACAAAGTGACCATATCAAATCATCTATGTTCAATAAATTATCACCAGGAAATATTTATATGTGTACATACTGTTGCAAAATGGAATCAGGTGCTACGTTTTCAAAGAAGCACAAGATGTACTTCTGGTTCCCAGGGATTTTGTTATAATTAGAGGTGCAGATTAAGTATATAGGACTATCAAGAAGTCCTAGGTTTATATCTCTAAGCAAACATGGGGAGAGGCATAGGGAAATTGAATGGAAGAATTTGGAAGCAGGAATCATGACAGAACAGAAACCTACAGGAAGCTTTGAAGAAAAGATGGCAACCTTAGCTATGAGGGGAATTTGAGTCTGATGCTATCATTGGAAAATTTCACCAAGATACAAATACTTATTCATACAATATTTGGAAATCAGGTTTGGATTTAGTGCCTAGTGGTTACTATATTGGACAATTACAGGCCTATAGTTTCTCTTTCAATTTTTTCCTGAGTGAATTAGAGAAAGAGCTTTGAACTTTTTCCTGGAAGGTTCAGTTTTGATTGCTACCATTCTGAGAGCCAGGCAGAGATAGAGGACTAGGGGCAGGGATGAATTTTCATTCCCAGTATGCCAACATCTACCTCTTCTTAATTTTTTTTTAAGATTTCTTTATTTATTTGATGGAGAGATAGAGAGAGAGCACAAGCAAGAAGAGAGGCAGGCAGAGGGAGGGGGAGAAGCAGACCTCCCGCTGAGCAGGGAGCCCAACGCGGGGCTCGATCCCAGGACCCTGGGATCATGACCTGAGCCGAAAGCAGATGCTTAACTGACTGAGCCACCCAGGCGCCCCCTGTTCTTAATTTTCTATTTAGTATTGCAACCCCCCAACTCTCCCAGGATTCTCTGGCTTAGTTTTGCTAGAAAATAAACTTCTAGGCTTTGTGTTTGTTTTGGAGGTAAATAAGGGATTAAAAAAAAAAAGATTTGTTTGTTTATTTGAGAGGGAGAACACATGCTCATGGGTTGGGGGAGGGGCAAAAGAAGAGAGAGAGAGAGAATCTCAAGTAGACCCCAAGCTGAGCACTGAGCCTGATGCAGGGCTCGATCTCACAACCCTGAGATCACGACCTGAGCTAAAACCAAGAGGCAGACATTTAACCAACTGTGCCACCCAGGCACCCCCAAATAGGGGATTTGAGGCTCTGCATCTTATTTTTTGCTCTACCTCCAGTCCTACTTCCAGAGCTGTCCAGTGCCATCAGTTCCCAAAACTTGTTTGTAATCAATGCTTGGCAGCTTTTTTTTTTTAAGTTGTATTTATTTAAGTAATTTCTACACCATATGTGGGGCTCGAACTCACAACCCCAAGATCAAGAGTCACATGCTCCTCTAACTGAGCCAGCCAGGTGCCCCAATGCTTCACAGCTTTTCTTCCACCATCTTGGGACCCAGTACTCTCAGATCTGGTACATAAGTTACCTTTCATTAATTGTCCCTACTTGCAAATTTTGATGTCCTGCCTTTCCTCATTCTTTGTCCTTATGATTTGATGTCTTGAGAAAAAGATTATATACCATGTTTTAGTGGGGTCTCAGAAAAGTATAAACAAATTGTATGTTCAGTCATGATGTCTACTCCACAACTGGTGTATTTCATATGTGGGTTATCTTTGTCCATTCGGGCTGCTATAACAAAAGTACTATAGACTGGCTTAACCAACTAACATTTATTTCTCATGGTTCTGGAGTTTGGGAAGTCCAAGATCAAGGTGCTGGCAGATTTGGTGTTCAAAATGCTCACCTCCTAATATCATCACTTGGAGGGTTAGGATTTCAACATATGAATTTAGGGAAAAGGATTACCTAGAATTCATACCTCCAGAAATAATTTCAAATTTGGAAATATTTTTGCTTCCCTCCTTTTTTTTCTTAAATCAATTCCATCAGCTGATTTCTATAAGCATTTTCTTAAATTTTTTTTTTTAAGATTTTATTTATTTATTTGAGAGAGAGAATGAGAGACAGCACGAGAGGGAAGAGGGTCAGATGGAGAAGCAGACCCCCTGCTGAGCAGGGAGCCCGATGCGGGACTCGATCTAGGGACTCCAGGATCATGACCTGAGCCGAAGGCAGTCTCTTAACCAACTGAGCCCTTCTATAAGCATTTTAAGCTGCCACTGATTGAGACTGAATCAGGATAACTGAAGAGGTCTCCTGTAACACGGGAGACTTTGTATAGGTTCAAATATTAGGTAGATTTTTATCTCTAAGAAAAAATTTGGGAAAAACTATACCATCTATTCAGAAGAATGCAGTTGGCTTTTTGAATTATTGAATAGGCCTCCTAGAACAGGAAAGACTTTGTAAAGACTCAAATACAAGGCAATTCCTTTTATTTCTTTGGAATAATATTTGGAGAAAGCATCATTTATATTCAAGTTCATATGGTGTTTAGGCAAATCTGTATAAAATATAAAGCATGGGTATAACCTCATTAGCAGTATTGTGTTTTCTTTCCTTGTCTCCCATTGGGGCGGGGGTGGGTCAACAATGATGGTTAGATTTTTGTGGGGGTACAGATTCAGATTACCATGATTTTCAGAAAATAAAGTACTATTTATTGTTTATCCATGTTTATGGAATTGGGCCTAAGCCCAACATATATTTAAAAGAACATATGACAAGGGAGATCAGCAGAGTCATGGGTAGAGTTAGTCATTTTGAACTTTACTTCAGTTTGGACCTTTTATGGAGTTCGATGATTTATTTCTGCTCCTCATTTTCTAACTGTAAGCTGACTTTCCTTGAAAAATAAAGATGGCCACTCATCTCCCATCCACCACAGGTGAGGCCAGTCAAGGTCCATGCTTAGAACTTTGAAAGTGCTCCAGTCTTCTTCAAGATTGTGACCTTGGGGCATTAGCAACCAGAGCTGGCTGGTTTTGCTACCATGTCCTTTGGGTGCTAAAATGAACTTCTCAGTGGACTGGTCTTCTGCTCTTGTTAAATCTACAATTTGATTTCTGTGTAAATCTTAGTGGTTGACAAATCACACTTGTGTTTGTTTTTCTGTTCCGTGTTTAAAGCTATCACCCCACCAGCACTGTTCTTCCTTTTTCATAAACTCTTACTCTGCCTTTGTACCTCACAGTTAAGAATTAAATTCTATCATGTTTGGTTGCTGCTTGCTTCAGACGGTCCTTACTCCTCCTTTGCCCCCAGTTCCCTCCCCATCTGACTAAATTGTTAATAGTTATTATTTCAGAAGACAAGAGTCATGCTTGATATATCTTTGTAACCTCCACAGTGTCACATGTAATCTGAGTGCCACTCAGATTAGGCTCTTTTACCACGAGACAGACTGTAACATGTGCTACCATTTGTCTTGTACATCCTCTGTTCCAAGTGCCATGAAGGCACTTTACATATTATTTCTCATCCTGCATAGATCTTGCAAGGGAACTGGTGTTCTTATCTAATTTCTCAGTGGAATCTGACCCTCAGAAAGTAAGTAACTTGCCTACAGTTTGTAAGCATCAAAGTCTGGATTTGAACCCAGATTGAACCCAGGATTTGAATCCATATTCTTTCTACTGCTGTATATCAACTCACCTCATTCTCAGATTTCACATAGAATCCAAATAAGCATATGATAGCAGCATAACGTAGCTTTCATCTAGATTTGTAATTCAGACTGCTAACCTAGATGAAATTCAAGTCCTAGCTGATGACTTCCAATGTTAGCTCTGCTCTTTGGAGAATTAGGTGACCAACTTTCTGAGCAAAAGTACTTGTCTCTTTAGGGCCACAGGAGCCTTATGAGAGAGCCCAGGAGTGTCAAGATATTATCAGTGAACAGCCTGGTTTTGAAACCCAGGACTTCCTGAGTCCGACAATGGCAGGGCTGAGTAGTGATGTAGAGCCTTTAACTTGTCCCTTCATTTCCTTCTCTGCATTTCATCACTCCCACAGTTTTAAAACAACACTTCCTCTATGATACAATAATGGGCAAGGACTCTGAGTTTTCAAGTGACAAGTGAGTGCCAGGAATATTTTATTTGTCTTGGAAAGATATAAATTCCTAGGTCTATACAGATTCCAGTGGCTTTCAGAGAGACAGAGTATGCTGGTCTCCTTAAGAAAGGCCACCAATGGGAGTGATTTCTGGTGATGCAATGCTGATATTTTAGTATCATTCTGGAGAAGGGAAGAGGTGGGGTTTCTCTGGAGCCAGATGAACTCACAATTAGTTCTCACCCAGGCTGCTTAAGCAATTATGATGAAACCAAATCACATTACGTTATTTCTCCTACTCCTGATAAAAGCCTTAACCCTGTTCCTTCTGCCCCATAGGGCACTTGGCTGGCCATTATTCTTAACGCTATAGACACTATTCTTTGCTTCTGTTTCCAGGCTACAACCGTCACAGTGTAAAATAAGAAGCGTGGGGGAAATAATGTACACCTCTCGATCTCACTACTTCAGAGGCACCTAGCAACCCTGTCTCCAGGCAGGCAGCATGAGTCTCCCTGGTAGTTTACTGCCCACTCACAGCAGAGGCGGCGTGCTCTCTGCAAATAGCCTACGTCTTTGCTGGTGCCAGCTTGGTGGTGGGGGGCGGGGGTGTCATTTGGTATCCTCAGGGACGTTTGGTTCTTGTTCTGGGAAGACTAGGGCAAAGCAATGACAATTTCCCCAAAGCTGTTTATGGAATCAGAAATTAGGTCAAGCAGTTCTGTACTTGGGGTTGCATAGTTTAAAATCAAAAGAGATCATTTTCAATCTTTGTTTTTTTGGTCTTTGACACATTTCTGTCATGAATTTTCCAAAATGGTCATCACACTCTTTCTAAAGGATGAAAGGAATGTTTCCCAGGTGTACCTATGCAATGAGCAATCCTCCTGACCCATTTGTCCATCTGTCGACCCACCCAAAAATACTACCATATCAGCCATGCCCATAGTTTTTACCAAATCCATTTCCTGCCTCCAAAATGTCGATGGGGCTGAAGAGAGCCCTGCACTGGTTTACCAACCAGCCACATGGACTTTCCAACTTAAGGCTCATGGACCACAGGGCCTTAGCTATGGATGTGGTGCTTCTAATTAGCTTTCTGTACCTCAGGGAACTGTTAAATGTTCTTTGTTTCTTTACTACTTGTGTTTCCTCTGCATTTTAACCCTCCCTCCGAGTAAAAGACTTGAAGAATAAAGTTGTATCTCTTGTGGAGGGAAACCAATCTTTTCCTGTGGTGACTGATTAAAGATTGGAAGGACTCAGGCTCCTGTGCATACAGGGCTTGATCTAGGAAACTGAGTGCTGCTGGATAGAGGGTTGATCCCATCATATCAGGAAGGGAACAGGTTGAACCTCCACGTTGTTCCCTCACTCACTCACCAAACAGTTACTGAATTCTTACCATGTGCCAGGCCCTCTACTAGGAGCAAGGGAGACAAATACAAATAAAAAATCTTATTGACAAGCTCATAGTCTGGGGGATATTTTACTGAAAACAGCTATTAGGAACAATGTCAGATTCATTGTAATACAAGTACTTTTAAAGGACTCTTCAGGGAGGTGGGAGGGGAGAGGGAGTGAGATTTATATAATTTAATTTTTAATAATAGCTGTGTTCACAACATTCCTGAAAATTTAACACTTGATTCTCATAAGCTGATGTGAATCTGCTCCAGCACACTTTGGGATGAAGATGAAATTGGGAAGTGCAGATATGTCTTATGGCAACACTTTGGACATAGGTTTGGACTCTCTCCGTGAGGCAGGATAATTTGGAATATTAGCTAGTGTTTTTGTTTTTCTTGTTTTTTTTTTTTTTAAATATTTTTTTTAAAATTTATTTATCTGAGAGAGAGAATGGGAGACAGAGAACATGAGAGGGGGAGGATCAGAGGGAGAAGCAGACTCCCTGCTGAGCAGGGAGTCCGATGCAGGACTCGATCCCGGGACTCCAGGATCATGACCTGAGCCAAAGGCAGTTGCTTAACCAACTGAGCCACCCAGGCACCCCTTGTTTTTCTTGTTTTATGTATTTTTATTTTCTCCCACCAGAGAAGGTGATTAACTTTTGTTTTTTCTCGTTTCAGAGGCTTTTTAACATTTTTTGTTTTGTTTCTGTTTGTTTTTTTGTTTTGTTTTGAAGATTTTATTTATTTATTTATTTGAGAGAGAGAGAGAGCATGAGCAGGGGCGAGGGGAAAGGGGAAGGCTCAATCCCAGCACCCTGAGATCATGACCTGAGCTGAAGGCAGACACTTAAACAACAGAGCCACCCAGGTGCCCCCGTTTCAGAGGCTTTTATATTGCTGGGTGAAAACTTTTTCTCTAAAGAGCTAGACTTGACATTACCTACTTTCATAGGACCATCTGGATACAGTCAAGTTGAAGGTCAGTAATGAGCATTGTAGACTAAGACCAGAGGGCCCATTCTTAAATGTAGTGTGTGAGATCCTTGTAAATTTCAAAAGCTTCTTGGTGGAAAGAATGAGCCTGATAAAAAAGCTGAAATTGACTTTCTCACCAACTAAGTAGAAGAGAGCCTAGCATAATTTGACTATTTTAGAGAAGTTAACAGAAATGATGTTTCTTACACTCTAGTGTTGTGAAATAAAACTGATGCCCATTTCGGCTGTAGGTCATACATGCTTTTTTAACCAAAAATATGACCTGATTGTATTTAAATTTTAGAAGGATAATTATTACCTACAAAGAGGAGGAATTGGAAGGAATTTTTCTCATTGAAAAATGAGACTAGTTAGTTGTGAATATCTACCATGATAAGGAGAATAATCAGGGTGGTCTGTGGGAATAAAGAGGAGAGGACAGGCTCCACAATATTTCAGAGGATAAATCACACAGTGTGGAATACAAGTTATATGATTTAAAATGTGAGTTGTTATGGCTTAGAGGCAAATGCAACCCAGTGCCTATGTGTTGGTTACCCCTGCCTTCTGCATGCCTGGCACAGTGCCTCATACTTAGCAGGTCTTAATAAATACATGTTGAATGAATGAAAGAGTGAATAAATCCAGTGCACAAACAAATATGTATGTTTTTGCTACATTAAAAATGAGTCTGGTCAAGAGAATGTCAAGACAAACCATAGACTAGAGGGAAATCTTTACAAAAGGTATATCTGAAAAAAGACTGTTACCTGAACTCTACAAAGAACTTTTAAAACTCAGCAATAAGAACATGAACAACCTGATTTAAAAAGAGCTGAAAGACATCTCGCCAAAGAAGATACACAGTTAGCAAATAAGCATATGAAAAGATGCTCTACTTCATGTGTCATTAGGGAAATGTAAATTAAAACACTAATGAGCTACAACTATACACATATTACAATGGCCAAAATCCAGAACATTGACAACAAACAAATGTTGGTGAGAGTATGGAGCAACAGGAACTGTCTCACTCATTGCTGGTGGGAATGCAAAATGGTACAGCCACTTTGGAAGACAGTTTTGTGGTTTCTTATAAAACCAATCATACCCTTACCATAGGATTCAGCAATAACACTTCATAGTATTTACCCAAAGGAGTTGAAAATTTATGTCTATACAAAAACCTGCACATGAGTGTTTATAGCAGCTTTCTTCATAATTGCCCAAACTTGGAAGCAACCAAGATGTCTTTTCATAGGTGAATGGATAAAGAAGCCGTGGTCCATCCAGCCAATCGAATATTATTCAGCAGTAAAGTAGAACGAGTTATCAAGCTATGAAGAGACAGGGAAGAACCTTAAATGCATACTAATAAGTGAAAGAAGCCAATCTGAGAAGGCTACATACTCTGTAATTCCTACTATATGATGTTTTGGAAAAGGCAAAACTATCGAGACAAAAAAAGATCAGTGGTTGTAAGGGAAAGGGGGATGAAGAGGCAGAACACAGAGGATTTTTAGGTGATTGAAACTACTCTGTATGATACTGAAATGGTGGATACATGTTATTATACATTTGTCAAAATCCATAGAATATACGACACCCAGTTAAGCATTTGACTCGTGATCTCAGCCCAGGTCTTGATCTAGGAGTCCTGAGTTCAAGGCCCGAGTTGGGCCCTGTGCTGGGTGGGGAGCCTACTTAAAAAATATTTATAAATATACGACACCAGGAGTGAACCCTGATGTATACTATGGACTTTAGGTGATAATGATGTGTCAATTTAGGTTCACCAGTTGTAACAAATGGGCCAGTCCGGTGGGGGGTGTTGAGTGAGGGAGGCTGTGTGTTTATGTGAGAGGGTAATGTATGTGAGAGGGAAATCTGAGTACCATCCACTCACTTCTGTAAAACCTAAAACTGCTCTAAAAAATAAAGTCTATTTAGAAGGGAAAGAAAAATCCACATTCCTACATTGCCTGGATATTCTGACCAGTAGACAACACTTGCATAAAGATCAATGAGCCCATCAATGAAGACAAATAACAGTGTGGCAGGAGGAAATTCAGGTAAACAGGATTCTCATGAGGTATGTGTTGCAGAATAGCATATGAGAATTTGAATCAACTTAACCCAGTTTTCTGTTCTACAGATGTCCGGTAATTTTGAACTTTATCAGAACTCTCCAGTAGTTACAGGGGGTGTCAGCTCTGGGTTTCCAAGTCACCACCTTTTTACCAGGCAGTTGTAGCAAAAGCACATTTCAGACCACGTTATTCTAAGCAAACAAATATTTGCTGGCAAGCAGACACAAAACAATCATACAGCCTGTGTATGCTTGGAATATTATCAGTCTCAACCCTTGACCCAATGACCAGTCTCTTCATGAAAGGCTGTCTCCAAGATGAAGACAGGCATGTTCTGCTGGAGGGAGGGTCAAGGCTTTTGGTCAGATCAGATGGTAGGATCATCCACTGATGGGAGAGGTACAGCACCATATGCACCTCTGGTATGAACTGTCCCCCTGATACGAGCTACTGACCTGGATAGATACTTGTATATACACTGTTCCTGCAAAGATGGAGATGCCCAACTCCTAATGATCACATAACTTAAACTCCGCTAATTTTGCCAACTAGAAATTCTTTCTAACACACTCAATAATAAAATTTTGAAGTTGATTTTTATTTAAAGATTTTATGTATTTATTTGTGAGAGAGAGCACAAACAGGGGGAGAGTAAGAGGGAGAAGCAGATCCCCACTGAATGGGGAGCCCAACATGGGGCTGGGTCCCAGAACCCTGACATCATGAAATCATGACCTGAGCCAAAGACAGACCTTTAACCAACTGAGCCACCCAGGCACCCCTGAAGTTGATTTTGACAAAAATACTTTTGAATGTGACCTGGCCAGTTCTTAGGATGTTAATTCTATTTGGCCACGTCATATGCTAATTGATCTCTAGAGTGTAGGTAGATTAGAGTTCAATTGCTCACACAGAGTTCCTAATGTTTATATACTACAGTATTGTAAAGTAAATTACAACAGACAATAAAACCAAAAGAAATATCAGGAAAAAGATTTTTTAAAAGCTCCAACATCAAAGTGAAACTGTACTTCTGCTTTGCTCTGTACTGGTAACTACGAGATCTAACTGTATGTGTCCTCAATTATTGTGCTGGAGAGAGTGAGTGTATATGGCTTTATAACATTTGAACAAAAACAGTTTAAAGCAATTTACTGCCTTAGTTGATGTAGCATCATGGCTCCTTTATGAGATTCCCCATTAACAAAGCTCTTTATGTAAGGCTTTATTTGATGGGTATTTTCTTCTTTTCTTTCTTCTTCTTTTTTTTTTGTCTCATAACAAGAAGGGCCACAAGTACTATGGCTGAGCAGAAAAATATCCCAGAGAGAGGTTGTCATAGGAACTGTGCCAGAAGAGCAGCTACTCAATAGAAGGTACCATCCAAAGAAGAGAGGAAGGAACTGATCTTGAAGCATCTCTTAACGATCCGTTTTAAGGAACAAATTTTTCATGACTCTCCTCATGGAAATTGCCCTTAGTGACAGCAGGGGTAGGTGAGATACTAGGAGGCTATGGGGCTGATGATATATATACCTCATAGGATTTTTGTAGAAGATATAAAATAGATAAAATATATTAAATACCTACCCTATAAAATTCCTGAAATATATTAATAATAAATAATAATAATCTTTACTATTTCATGTAACCCTCACTAGAGCCGTCTGAGGAAGACACAGTCATTATTCAAATTTTCCAGATGAAAAAATGAAGCACAGAGAAGTTGAATTGTTCAAGGTCACATGGTAAGTGGTAGAGCTGGAACTCAAATGCAAGGTTGTCTGACTCTAGGGCTCTTGCCCTTAACTTCTCTGTTGTGGCTAAACTAGTAGGCAGTAAATAACTGGTAATAATTATGAAAATGCTTCTTTGGTGGTAAAATAGTAGTGGGAGTTTAAATTGCTATAAGATACACATGGCAGAATGTTATAGCATTTCTGTTTTGTTTTTCGCTTGAGCTTATTTTTCTTAAACCACACAGAAATGTGGTCCCACGGGAAGACAGTCACTTTGTCCCATTCTCCCCTCCTTATCCCCAGTGCAGAGCTTCAGGTCGGCCCCACCAATTGATGTCCTTCTAGAGAACTCTAAAAAAACTGAGAACCTTCTCTCTTTCTCTCTCTTTCTCTCTCCCTCTCTTCCTTCTCCCTCTCCCCCTCCCTTTCTCTGCCTCTCTTCTTTCTGCCCTCCCCCCCATTCCTGAAGGAGGAATTCATAGCTAGAACTTCCTTACTATACATTCCCCCAAATTTTGAGACCCTATGTTATGGGCTAAATTTTGTCCCCTCCAAAGTTCATATGTTGAAGTCTGTTAAAGAGAAAATTATTCATTCATTAATCATTCAGGGGCGCCTGGGTGGCTCAGTTGGTTAAGCGACTGCCTTCGCCTCAGGTCATGATCCTGGAGTCCCCGGATCGAGTCCCGCATCGGGCTCCCTGCTCAGCAGGGAGTCTGCTTCTCCCTCTGGCCCTTCCCCTCTCATGCTCTCTCTATCTCATTCTCTCTCTAAAATAAATAAAAAAAAATCATTATTCATTCAAATCATTCATTTGTTAAGAAACACTAAGGCAGAATTGATTCAGGGGACTATCACTATAGGTATAGGGGCCAGGACAATGCCAGGGAGGGGGGTATAGTAGGGGAGAGAGATTGGGCTCAACTTCAAATACAAAGAAAAATGGAAATTTGCAGCCACAAAGCAGGGTTGGGGATCAGTGGACAGAAAATTACTAAGAGGAAATATAGGTAAGGGAGGATTCTGTCTCAACAAACCTGACAGGATTCTTGCTGAAGTTAGGCAAGGGTGATTAGATATCATCTGGGGGAAGGTGGATCACGAGGAACCCGATCAGATATTGAGGGTGATCAGATATCGAAGATGGGAGTTTCTTGTTAAACTGACTTAGCAGGATTCTTGCTAGAAATAGTCTACAAGGAAGTCTACATGGGAGCCCAAGTTCAGGCCTAGTGAAAAAGAGAGCTCAGAAGAGCCTGACCAAAGTTTGGTCAAGGTGTAAGAATCTTTGTCAAATCCTAACCCCCGCAGTACCTAAGAATGTGACGATAATTGGAAATAGAACCCTTAAAGAGATGATTAAGGTAAAATGAGGTCATTTGTGGTGTCCTTCTAAGAAGAGGAGGTTAAAAGACAGACACACACACACACGGAGGGAGGACCAGGCGAAGACACCAGAGGAAGTCAACCATCTATAAGCCAAGGAGAAAAGCCTTTAGAAGAAACCAACCCCACCAACTCCTTGATCTTAGACTTCCAGCCTCCAGAACTAGGAGGAAATAACTTGCTGTTGTTTAAGCCATCCATCAGTGGTACTTTGTTTTGGCCGCCCTAGCAAACTGAGACACCCTACAGTGGTCTGAGCACCTTGAACTTTATTCAAACCTGTGTCTCCTATTCCTCTTGACATCTCTACTCTTGGCCTTCTGTGGCTGTGTCTGTTTCATTGTAGTTAAGCACTGGGTGTGGAATGCGAACCTCTGTGTAAAATGGCACAGATTTCCTCTGGAAAGGGCTCTGTGAAGACTAAATCCAGGAAAACTAACCAAGGTACGTGGTGCTTTCTCTTGTGTTCTTACACCTGCCTACCACTTACCCAGAGTGGATCTTCTTTGGGGTAAACACTTTGTTCATCTCTAGATGCAAGTTCTTACAGGACTGCCCTGCCATTAACTTTTTATATGTCTCTTTACCACCTCCACCCCACCCCAGTTAATTTCTGAATTCACAGACACTGAGATTGTGCCTATGAATTACTCATTTCTCTACTCCCTACAGTTCCTGGTTCAAAGAAGGCACTAATTTATGTTTGGATTTTTTGAATGGAGATTATGTATGTATATATCTTATACATATATGTATAATATATATAATATATATAATATTTCTTCTTTCTTTATCTCTGGTGAGGGGATTTTTGTAATAGAGACTCAAATGAAATTTAAAGCACATTAAACATGTGATGCTGTAATAGTCAATGTCATAAGAAAAAGGGTTTATTTTTATTTTATTTTTTAAGATTTTATTTCATTAATTTATTTTAAAGATTTCGTTTATTTATTTGAGAGAGGATGAGAGAGAGGGGGAGAGGGAGAAACAGGCTCCCTGCTGAGCAAGGAGCCTGATGTGGGGCTCAATCCCAGGGCTTTGGGATCATGACCTGAGCCGAAGGCAGATGCTTAACTGCCTGAGCCACCCACGTGCCCCTTAAGATTTTATTTTTAAGTAATCTCTACACCCAATGTGGGGCTCGAACTCACAACCCTGAGATTAAGAGTCACATGATCCACTGAATGAGCCAGCCAGGCGCCCCAGGGTCTACTTTTATTTTAAATGCTCCAATCAGAAGATTCTGAAAATTCCCAAGCCTCTTCTTACAAGGGAGACTGCAGGTATGATGGAGATTGAGTTGTCTAGGAAAAATGGTCATCATGACTTGAAGGAATCTTACTGCCTACTTTACTCTCAAGATGTAGCCAGCACTCCATGGAGGGGGTTAGGCATCACTGGGGAAGTGGGGAGAGAAAGGAGATTGCAGAGGAAAGGGATTCCCGGGCTCCCACTCAAGAAAGACTCTGTAAAGACTGTCAGGCAGCTCATTGGAAAATTAATATTTCACCTGCGAACATCCTTTGGCCTTCTTGTGTATCTGGACTAGTAACTAGTAAGATCCTCTTTGGTAATGAACTGTGCCTCCTTCTCAGACTTTTGGCAGAAGAAAGGGAGGATATATTTGATTATGAACTGCATCCAGCTGATCATGTTGAACCATGGAAACAGTGAACCTGCTCTTCAGTCCTGACCAATGGGAAATGCTTGCTATATTGGGGGTGTGTGTGTCTAGTTAGAAACAAGATACAGTCTTCCATAATACATCCTTCACCTGGCTCTTCCAGAGACATGATCCAAGGAAGGTCAACTTTTCTTAAAGTGTTAGCAAAAAGCTGGGTCATGAGCATCCATTATTTTTGGACAACAGTAGGTGATGAACAAGGAAGACACGTAACTAACATCATGTGTTTTTGCACTACGTGGATCACAGTCCTTCAGGAGTTTACTGTTGATAAGACAGTTGCCAATATGCTACAGATTTGTGTTGGGAACACCAAAGAAATAGAAATCAATCATTTGTGAAGAAGCAGAACAATCCTCTATTAGACTTTGTATATTATCAAAAAAGAGCACAAGGGAAGGTCAAATCTACCCTCCAAGTTCCTAATTATAATTCAGAGAGCCAGGAGGGAAAGGGAGTGGAGAAAAATTAAAAAAAAAAATTAAAAAGACTGCTTGGAGTTTGGGAACACTGAATAGAGACTGAAGATATTTCTGTCTTTGATGTCAAACATCAACATAGTCACTTTTTTCCCCCTAAAGGCATTTAATTTTGTGGGATTGAATCCTTCTTTCTGATGCCTAGAAAAATATAAATGCCATCAACTGTTTGATCTCATCTGGGTAGTTGGAAGGCTCTTTGTTTGTGGGTAGGAAATTTAACCCCGCAAAAAGCACTAAAACCCTACAATATGCCAGCTTCGAATGATTCACAGCAAACAGTCACAATGCAGGTCAGATGGTGCATTTCTGATGTAAAAAAGAAAAAAAAGGATTACTTAAAAGTGTCTATCCAGAAAATACAAGACATTTGTATTATTCGTCATCCACTGAAAGCTAAGTAGCATTGGGATATGGTTATTTTAAGTTACAGTTTGAAAAACCCAACCCAGTGATTTCTGAAAACAAACCAAAAAAATGTGCTAATTTAAATGGTTTTGAAAATTGGCACAAAGGAGAAAAAAGGGCCTTTCATGTGATGTATAAGGAAAATCTGTTGAAGAAAATTAGCTCCTGCAGGACTAGGATTGATAATGTGACATTTACTCACTTTGATCTAAATTTAACATCTACCCACGTTTTCACCATTCCAGTGCCCTTCTGGTTACTATAGTGATCATACCTTGCAACTCAACATTTTATTCCTAGGTAACAGACAACAATTGTGGATACCAGGGAGGGCATAGGTAAAAATCTGCCTTATTAAATGCTATCTGGGGACACCTGGGTGGCTCAGTCAGTTAACCCTCTGCCTTCGGCTCAGGTCATGATCCCAGGGTCCCGGGATCGAGTCCTACACTGGGCTCCCTACTCAGCGGGGAGGCAGTTTCTCCCTCTCCCACTCCCCCTGCTTGTGCTCTCTCTCTCTCTCTGACAAATAAATAAATAAAATCTTAAAAAAAAAATACTATCTGGAGTTTCCTAAGTGAAAAGCATCTCTCTCTTCCCTGCTCCCTCCCCCTCTTTTCAGCATGTTTTAGCTTGCTACACCTAATGAGGAGATTGAGATACTCCCAAGGTAAGTTGTAAAAGCAGACTCAAGAAGCATGTTTAGGCACCAATTGTGAGTGTAAGGACCTTGACTTGATGGAATAGCATGGCTGGGGAAACAAAAAATAAGGGTTCTAAAATAAGTACTTTTTGGGGCACTGGGTGGCTCAGTGGGTTCAGCATCCAACTCTCGATTTTGGCTCAGGTTATGGTCTCAGGGTGGTGGGGTGGCGGGGAGTCTGCTTCTCCCTCTCCCTCTGCCCTTCCCTTGCCTCGCAAGTGCACTCTCTCTGTCTCTCAAATAAATAAATAAAAATCTTTAAAATAAGTACTTTTCAGTTGGAGCTGACCTAGAAAGTCACTCCTGATGTTTAATGAAGCTGTGGACAAAAAATACCCTCAATAGTTGGAGCATCTGTTCTGTCTAGTAATGTACCATATTCAATGTTTATTCTTCTTCTAATATAGACAGATCCATGATGTAGGGAGATTTTTTTTTTTTTCCACAAAAGCAACTTGCATTTGAAACTTCCAGATAAATGCAGAAGAATCCCCTGACCACTGAAAAGACAAATAGTAATTACTTCATTATATTGTGCTCCATACTTTTTTTTTTTTAAAGATTTTATTTATTTTTTGACAGAGAGAGAGACAGCGAGAGAGGGAACACAAGCAGGGGGAGTGGAAGAGGGAGAGGCAGGCTTCCCGCAGAGCAGGGAGCCCGATGCGGGGCTCGATCCCAGGACCCTGGGACCATGACCTGAGCCGAAGGCAAAGGCTTAATGACTGAGCCACCTAGGCGCCCTGTGCTCCATACTTTTAAAACATCTTGTCAAAAGGTCTATTTCAGCTCTCCACTCTTTTTAGAGTGTCCAAAAAGATTCACACCTGAGTAGCACCAAGATATTCCAACATTCACATTTCTAGGTATTGGCCCTGTGATGTAGTCTTGATGTGTTAGAGATAGCAACAAGTCAATTGAAATGCAGGGTTCTGAAACAAGGACTCACACTTTTTGTTTTTTTAAGTAATCTCTACCCCTAACATGGGGCTTGAACTCATGACTCCAAGATCAAGAGTTGCATGCTCTACAGACTGAGCCAGCCAGGTGCCCCAAGAACCCACATTTTTATTTATTTATTTGTTTGTTTTTGTTTTTGTTTTAAAGATTTTATTTATTTATTTGAGAGAGAGAGAGAGCATGAGCAGGTTGAGGGGCAGAGGGAGAAGCAGACTTCTCGCTGAGCAGGGACTCTGGGATCATGACCTGAGCCGAAGGCAGATGCTTAACCAACTGAGCCACCCAGGTGCCCCAACCCCCACTTTTAAATCTAGCATTTCCATTGCCACACAGTAAGCAAAGGCAAACTTAAACAAAAAAATTAATAAAACAGGCCAAAAAAATACTGGAAAAGTGGAGAGTGATAAAAAGAGAAGGGGAATATTAAATATAAATTCAAATATGTACAGAAACCTAATAGTAATACTGATGTAACAGTTACGAATCTCTCCTTATGTGCCAGCCCTAAGACAGGTACCTTAACTTTCATCCTTGTGTTTAATCCTCATGACTGCTATAGGAGACTGTCATTATTAACACCTCCATTTTACAGATGAGGAAGTAAAGCCGAGATCATTAAAGTAACTTGCTCAAGGGTTTCCAGTTACTCTGGCAAGTGGTAGGACTTGTACATATTTTAAAAAGTAACAACAAAAAAAGCCCAGGCAGTCCAGAGAGACATTATGGGTAGTCAGTCTCACCAGTGTCAAAATATAACATAGGGGATCCTTGGAGCTTGAACTGTAGCCCAAACCAATGAATTCATAGTCAAGAGTCCAGAACAGGTACCCAAAGCTCCCCTTGAAAGGAGGGGACCAGAAACTGGGATGTAGATTTGACTTTCATAAGGCCTTTTTGTTTTTCTATATATGGAAATCTTCATGTGCCCTTTAATAAAAATATTTACACTTAGGTATATAGCCACATCCTCCAATTGGGAAGTGGAGTAGGTAGAAATTCCTTAGAATACCTGATATGCCAGAACATGATAGTTGTAGACCTTATGTTTTTTTCTCCCACGAAGTAGTCTATGGACCAAAATGGGTGGTAGGTTTATTTCTGTTCTTGGGAACTCACAGTGGGTGTCGAACACTGATAATCATATTTCATTACAGCCTGGTGTAATTTTAGTAGTTAATTCTGCGAGCATGTATTATTGATTATTGTTCCATAGGAATCAATCACGGATGAAATGTAAGATAGAGTGGTCTCTTGTAAAGTGACTTCCATAAAATTTAATGGGTTCTCACCAAACTTTTAAATGACGGATAGAAAAGAACAGTAACTGCAATGCACCACAAGGGGGCGCGCTGGTACTTTTAAATTCAATAACTTGGCAGGGACCGTGAGTATAAAGACAAGCTGCAGATTTGTTACAAGCCACTTGCTTTTCTACAGTCATTCAGTATCAAATCCCCAAGATTTTTAAAGTAACTTCTGTGGGATTTGAAAACAGTGATGAGGTTTTTAAGGCACACTGTTTTTTTATTTTCATAGAAATAAATGAGATATCTTCCCCCCTAAAAACGTATTTTCCTGGGTTAATATTTTATTAGATATATACTTTGTACCATTGCCTGTTATCAAGACAGCTTGGAGAAAATGAAAATAAAAAATTGTTTCTTTTTTCTTATCAGCAATACAAATTACAAATTGTTGAAACTGGGGTTCATTTTAATAGATGGAGGAAAGGTTAATTGGAGAGAATTATGACAAATTAATATTCACATAGTATTCTCCATACCCGTTACCCTCACACAAGTAACGAGGTGACTCATTATGTATTAAAGACTGGCTTTTATTGACAAGACTGTCTGTCATTGTTAGGTCCTAATAGTGCCTCTTTAATAACCATTGAAATCTGAACATGGGATTGCAAAAAGAATATGAATGTTGTACCCTAAGGTTATGGATTAAAAATAAAGAAAAACAGGCAAACGACAAAATTCTCATAGCATATGTGGCTTGAGGTGACCCTGGAAGTTTATGTGGTGTTTCTCTGTCAGAGGAAAATTTATAAATATTTTCACTGGAAATGTTCTTTTAGTTCAGGGATTGGCAAACTTTTTCTGTAAAGAGCCAGATAGCAAATACTTCTGGCTTTGCAGGCTTATGGTCCCTGTCTAATTGGAGCTACTCACTTTTGCTCCTGTAGCGTGAAAGCAGCCATAGACAGGTAAATGAATGGGGCTGGTTGTGTTCCAATAAAATGCTATTTACAAAAAACAGGTGCCAGGCTGGATTTGGCCCCAGGATCATAATTTGCTGAACCTTGCTTTAGTCTAGTTGTGGATCCCTTAACAGAAAAGGGGTGAAGGAGTAGAAGAAATTGCTTTGGAGACCTGGACATGGGGGTGGGGTGGGGGGAAAGGACCTCTAAATGAAGAGTATAAGGATATAAAAAGCTTCACCCCGGTCCCAAGAGATGCTCAACAGAGTCCTTAGCAAGAAGCCAAAATAAGAGCTGTCTTAGGAAGAAGTGTATTTTAGAAAATTGGTTGAAACATGTGCATAGGCCTATATCTAAAATAAGTAAAGCCCTGAGGGTGCAGTAAATAAAAAATATCTGAGAGATGGGGAGTTTGCCCTGAACATCAGTAGCCCTGGCATGGTGAGCCACCAAGAAGTAAGGAAAATCTGGAACCCTGTAGGAAACTACAGAGTTTTGCAGCAAGACAATTGTGGGTGATAAATTAGCCCCAAGAATGGACTTTCAGAATATAAGGAAGCACTTACGGACAACTCAAGGACATTTTCTAAACGACTGCTGGAACTTCAGATATGTTGAAAATAGTTTCCATGGTTCATAGAAAGAGCAGATACATTTCCTTAGAGTAACAGATGCATTATACTTTGATTCGGGAGATGAGCTAAGAGTTTCACGAAATCAATTAATTAATTGCTGGGGAAAAAAAGCTCAGGAGACTTATATTCTGACATGGTTTCCAAGTCTGGTGTCAGAAAAATGTCAAGGAGATTTCTTAAAAAAAAAAAAAAAAAAAAAAAAAAAAAAAAAAAAAAAAAAACAACAGTTTCTCAGGTCTGAAATGAGACCTGAGCCTGTGGCCCAGGCATTTTGACAGGGCTGCCCAGGTGGGTCCCGAGAATGGCCAGGCTAGCAAAACATTTCCAAGCTTCAATCACAATACCTGTATAATGGAACCTATGTTTGCCCCTATGGGAAGGGTTGAAAATCTGATACGGCTGTCAGGTTTGGAGTATAGATGCCTCTGGCTCATTTACATCCTCTCTCTCCCCTTTCATCATGGGGATAATATAACTGGATTTGCTCCAATCACCAGTACACAGGATTTTACTCTAAGTGAGGGCATTTTTAAGAAGATATGTAAGTTTAGTTTTGTTCCATAGAAGCATTTCTTCTTGAATTTCCTGAGAACTCAGGGTTCAGATCATGCCATTTCTACTCTTAAAACACCAACTGGGGAGGGAGAAGACAAAGAAGGGAGATGTCGAGGTTTCAAACGTCCCATCAAGTCCTAGCTTGTGCTGACTTTCTTTGCAACTTGGTTTAAAGCAGTTCCAAACTCATTGTTGGTAACTTGGCCTCAGATTCCAAATTCCTGTTACAGTGGAGCTTTGTTCTTACATGCAGGTGTAGGAGGTTTTTCTTGTCAGAAGTTCAGGCCTCAGGGAATTAGGCCACACCTGCTGCTCCTTTATTTTCTCCTCTGGTTTATCTGAACGAAGAAGAACATTCCTCCCTCTGAATCTGGAGTGTGGACAATCACGGGGCAGCCTACCAATTGTTGCTTGGCGGTAGACATGATACCAAGGAGGGAGTCGGCAACTCCCTTCCTCGGGCCAGCAGCATGCTTCTTATTTGTAAGCAATTATTCATCTATTCTTTGGGAAAAGGAATTGTTCCTCCTTCCTGAACACAGGAAACTGAAACGAACTCATCAAAGAGGAAAATAAGTGTGCAGTGCATGTTGTTAAATCTCTCTCCACAGTAGGAAAGTAATTGGGGGACATAAGAGAAGTGGAGTTTGGTAATCATTTCCTTATTTTGTTGAAAGAAGAAGGCCAGGAAAAATAAAATTCTGGTTAAAGAAAGAGTTGCTTTTGTTTACAGGTTCGTGGTGACCTCTCCAGTGGCAAGTCAGAAAGGCAAATTTACATTTCAGGAGTTGGTGGGCTCAGCATTTGAATCAAGTTTCTTTGTAAGTAAAACCTGAGGGTTTAGTTGTGGTCTAATTTAGAGTTGGACATTAGCCAAATTAGGAGTGAGGCATTCATCAGCAGGTTTACTGCTTAATTTTGCTATCGGTTCTTTTTTTTTTTTTTAGTGTTCCATGATTCATTGTTTGCGTATAACACCCAGTGCTCCATGCAGAACGTGCCCTCTTTAATACCCATCAACAGGCTAACCCATCCCCCCAGCTCCCTCCCCTCTAGAGCCCTCAGTTTGTTTCTGAGTCCATAGTCTCTCATGGTTCGTCTCCCCCTCCGATTTCCCCCCCTTCACTTCAAGCAGAGTAAAGGAGGCAGCTGTAGTCTTTTGGGAATCAAGATAGGACAATGGGACAGCATTTGAACATTAGAGGGTTGTTTTGTTTTAGGACAATAGCTCTAGAACGTGAATATATATGTAAGGTCCAAAAGTAAATCTACCCTAAAACTAAGCACATCTCTCAGAATCTCAAGAGAAATAAATATTCTCTTGAATATTCAAGAGAGTGTTCAATTAGTTCAAATTATTCAGAAGTAAAATTGTTAAGCTGATGTATTCATGTGGGAAAAAAAAGAGACAAAGATGAGTGGCCTGCCATTTTTTTTTTTTAGGTTAGCAATCTTGAATGCAAAAGGAGTCTCAGTTAAGATAAACTATTAATGCTTTTTATTTTTCTAAAATAACATTTGAAGGGATTACTTTGGGGTCAGAATAATGATATTACTTTTGGTGCTTGAAATGATTGCTTTGTGCATTTCCAGGCACTTTTGATATTTGTGATGGAGAAAATTAGCTCAGGCCAGGAGAAAGGCTTTCAACATTGTGATATTTACAGTGTTTTTTACAAATGGGCTGTGACATACTGAGATATCACTTGATGATGGTGCTTCCCCACACAATGGAAACTTGGAGTAAAATTAAAAAATAAGTAACAAGTTATATGGAAGCAAATAGCTAATTCAGCTAAAACATCACTTTATGAAACTAGAAACCTTGGCATCATCTTTTCTTTTGTTCCTTAGGTCCCTAATCTGTGCCCAAGGTCCCACTCCCTTCTGCTGCATTTTCTTGGCCGCTGCTTTGCAAAATTCTTCAGTATCTTTCCCTCTAAACTACCAGAGCAGCTTTCTAAATGTGTTCCTGCATTTCCTTCTATTTTTTGGTAATCTGTCCTCCTGAAACATAGACCCAATTATGTCATCCTTCTGCTAAAAACCTTTGTTTGACACTACTCTGATGATCCTGGTGAAGGCAAATGTCCTTGGGTTCTCTTTGCTTTAGAGTAAAACCTTTACAGTCCAGTCCCAGAGAGAGGAGTGTCAGGGCTAGGCAGATTGTCAGACCCCAACCAGGTAACCTGTAGTTCTTCCAGAAGCTGCAGGTCTAGCAGAAAACTGATTGCTGATGAGGGCACTGAGACAGAAGCCCAGTTGCATGCAGTGGGTACATGGTGAGGGTGGGGGAAGGCTGCAGGCCCAATGGACATTGAGTGCCAAAGCACACTGGACAATGGATAGTAACAGCTGGGCTAAATTTAGAGCCCATTCTCCAATAGATGTGGGACAGTCCACTTCTTGGCCTATTTGGGAACTCCCGAGAAGGCTGAACTGACCAGTTTTGGATCTTGGTAATGCCAGGAAAGCAAGACTAAGAAGGGCTTCCTCCATTTTCTATAATCATGGTTCCCAACCTGAGCTCATCATATGAATTTCTCAAGAGGATTCCAGGGGTCCATTACAAATGGTCTGAATCAGATTATCCAGATTATCCAGGTGTGGCCCCCAGAAATATGTACTTTAAACAAGCTGTCCAGATGATTCTTTTTTTTAAGATTTATTTATTTGTTTGTTTATTTATTTATAGCACAGGGGGAGGGGCAGAGGGAGAGAGAGACTCTCAAGCGGACTCTGTGCTGAGCTTGGAGCCTGACTAGGGGCTCCATTCACAACCCTGAGATTGTGACCTGAGCCGAAAATGAAATCAAGAGTCGGATGCTTAACTGACTGAGCCACCCAGGTGCCCCCAGGTAATTCTTATATAGCCAGTTGAGCACAGGTATGAGGAACCAGTGAATTCAAGGGGGAAAAAAATCAATATTCCTCACCATGACATTCAAGACTTTCAACCACAAAATTCCCATCATTCTGTAGCCAATCACCTTTGTGTTTTTTTTTTTCTTTTTCTCTCTCCCCCCCAGAACTTGATGATCCTACTCACTTCTGTACATTTACTCATATTTTTATCTTTGCTGTAATGCTGTTTCTCATCTTCTCCAGTTGGAAAAATGCTATATTTACATTGAGATCCAACTGACCGATCTTTTGTGAAGTTTCCCCTGATAGTACCAGCAGAATTAATTCTCTCATACTCCCAAAGAACTTTGTATATAGCTTTCATAAGTTTATAGTTACAAAATCAAGATATTGTGAATCACAAAGCAGGACATATGACCCAGCAATCAGAATCATCTCAGATAATCTATTTGATTACCACAGTTACAGTTGCTTCTGTGTCTTCCCTGATAAAAATGAACTTTTTAAGGTGAGAGAGTGCTGAATTCCCCAGTGTAACCCACTAATGCTTCTGAGCACCTGATTCCAATGTGTGGGTTTTTTACCCACAGCACCAAACAATTCCCTGACATCAGCCAGGTGTTCTACAATTTAACTCAATTCTGATACTATCTACTGGGAGATAGCATCAGATGCCACAGGTTAAGGTCTCTACCCCAGGGGCGCCTGGGTGGCTCAGAAAGTTAAGCATCCCACTCCTGATTTCAGCTTAGGTCATGATCTCAGGGTTGTGAGATTGAGCCCTGAGTCAGGCTCTGCACAGGGCATGGAGCCTGCTTAAGATTCTCTCTCTGCCCCTTCCCCCCTTACAAAAAAAGGTCTCCATTCCACAAGACTGCCCTCAGCTTCAGATATCAATCTGTGCTTGTTACCTTTGTTGTTACCCATGCTTCTGTGATCAAGCAACTACCGACTGGAGGTTTCCAAGATTCCCTCCTCGGAATCCCTCAGATACCAGTCACAAATCCAGGTGGTTATCTGTACTTCTGACCAATTGGCTATAAACCAGAGGTTCCCACAGTCCGGTCCTTGGGCTTGATTAATTTGCTAGAGTGGCTCACAGAACTCAGGAAATCTGTTTACTTGCTAGATTACCCATTTATGACAAAGGATATTAAAGGATAAGAACAAATAGCCAGATGAAGAGAGAACATAGGTCAAGGTGGGTGGGAAAGGGCATGGAGCCTCCAAGCCCTCTCCATGCATACCATTCTTCTTCAAATCTCCACATGTGCAGCAACCTGGAAGCTCTCCAAACCCCATCCTTTTGGGTTTTTATCGAGGCTTAATTACATAGACAATTGATTAAATCAGTGGCCACTGATTATGGAACTCACTCTTTAGTCCCTCTCCCCTTCCAGGAGGTCAGGGTAGTGGGACTGCAAGTTCTAACCCTCAAATCACATGGCTGGTTTTTCTGGCAATCAGCCCCATCTTTAGGTTATCTAGGGGCTTTCTAAAAGTTACTCACCAACATAACACAAGATGCCTTTATTGCTCTCCTCACTTAGGAATTCACAAAAGTTTTAGGAGTTCTGTGTCAGAAACTGGCACAAAGACCAAATATATATTTCTTATTATAAATCACAATATCACACCTACATAACCCTTAATATAGTACAAGGCACGTAGAAGGTGCCTAATAAATGTTGAGTCATGGAGTATTTATGTGAACATGGTGCTATCACTGTGAGGGCTAAGATAATTTTAGCACCACTCAGAAATTGGGAGCTCCAGGGCGCCTAGGTGGCTCAGATGGTTGAGCGACTGCCTTCGGCTCAGGTCATGATCCCAGGGTCCTGGGATCGAGTCCCACATTGGGCTCCTGGATCGGCGGGGAGCCTGCTTCTCCCGCTGACCCTCTCCCCTCTCATGCTGTTTCTCTCTCGCTTGCTCTCTAAAAAATAAATAAATAAAATCTTTAAGAAAAAAAAAAAAAAAGAAATTGGGAGCTCCAGACTCCTCTCAGAAAGTGAATGGGGGGAATTTTTTTGTCTTTCTCTTTCTTTGTTATATTTGTTATATTATAGGTTATATATGTGTATATTAAGACCAGGCATAAAGCATGCTGGGATACCAGCAATATCACAGCAGGAGCAATATCACACCGGGGATCCATGATCCGTGGGAAGAGAGACTGGAATGGGCTACATAAGATATATACAAGGTCTCAGCTCTCATACATTTTAAATTCTAGCAGGAGAGATGGACCCAAACCAAATTAAACAAATATAATTTTCCCAAAATGTTAAGTGCTTATCATGGTAAAGGAGACAGTGAGGAATATACAGATCAGATGATTCAAATAGTGGTAAGTGCCATGAAGAAAATAAAAGTGGTGATGTGTCTGAGAGAGTCTGCTTGTTGAAGATGGTGGGGCAAGATGAGGGCTCTCAGAGATGTCTTTTGTGTTGAGAAGTGGATATGAGGAAAGAACCAACCGTGCAAAGAACTGGCAGGAAACCTTTCCAGGAAGAGGAAACCTTGAGTGGTACAACCTAGAGATATGAATGAACTTGGGTGTTTGAGGAACAGAAAAAGACACATGTGGCTAGAGGCCAGGAATAGGGGCCAAACTATAGGCTTGGTGTGGCTTGGGAGGGAAGGCGGATGATGTGGGGCCTTGGAATTTTCATTTTATGTTGAGTGCGGTGGAAAGGCATGGGAGAATTTGAAGGAGGGAGTGACATGATTTCATCATCTGATCTACAATTCTGAGAAATACTTAGGTATAATTAGCAGAATTAGGTGATTTCTAAAATACGTTTAAAGGAGAGAGTGGAATGAGGAATTGGAAAGATTCAAAGGTGACTTTCAGGTTTGGGGCTTGGCTAATTGGGTGGCTGAGGGTGACACAGAAGGAGAAAGCTTTGTATGAAGGTTGATGTGCTGTTTTAGACACGCTGAGCTTGAGGTTCCCATGGGGCTTCCAGGTGGAAAGGTTGACTAAGAAACTGGGTATGTGTCTGAAGCTTTGGGAGAAGTCTCAGTCAGAGGTATAGATTAGAGACTCATCATCTTCATGTAGGTGGTTGTTAAAACCTCAAGAGTGGAAGAAATTACACTGAGAGCGTGCAGCATGAGTGGGTTGAGAACAAGCCCTTGGGAACAAGAATATTTTAAGAGTGAATGGAGAAAATATCAACCAAAGACCACGGGAAGCAATCAAAGGAATCATTTTTATAATAAAGACTTACACATTAAATTTGATAGTATGGAAGCGCTGGTGAGCTTGGGGAGGCAAATTGAAGCAGAAGTGACTTCACTCTGTGTTGACTGCTCTTTGAGAAACTTGGCAGAGGATGGAAGGAGACAAATTATAGAAAGCAGTACAAGGTTAGTGGAATTTTGCGGGGGAGGGGCAGGAAGACTTGGTACTATTTACAGGCTAAGAGGAGAAAAGAATAGAAAGGAAGAAATTGAATATTTAAGAGAAGAGGGAAAGTTGGAAGAATGAGAGCTGAAAGAAGGATGGAGGGATTTGGAAGAGTTAACTTTAAATGAGAAGGACACTTTATTTTCTTAGCATGAAATGAGGTAGTAAGTAATGAGGTAAAGTGTGGATGTCCACACATTTGCATGCAAGATGGCAGGATTTAAAACAGGGAATTTATGGGGCGCCTGGGTGGCTCAGTCTTTAAGCACCTGCCTTTGGCTCAGGTCGTGATCCCAGTGTCCTGGGATCGAGCCCTGCATCGGGCTCCCTGCTCTGCAGGAAGCCTGCTTCTCCCTCTCCCACTCCCCCCTGCTTGTGTTCCCTCTCTCGCTGTGTCTCTGTCAAATAAATAAATAAAATTAAAAAAATAAAATAAAATAAAACAGGGAATTTATGGTGGGTGGGCTCAGTTGTCTCATTTAATCTAGTTAGATAATAAGAGATTGTTGGTCCAAAAGCTCTGCATATTTATAGTAGTTTATTATTTTTTTTTAAAGATTTTATTTATTTATTTGATGGAGACAGAGATAGCGAGAGCAGGAACACAAGTAGCAGGAGGGGGAGAGGGAGAAGCAGGCTTCCCCCCAAGGAGGGAGCCCGATGTGGGACTCGATCCCAGGACCCTGGGATCATGACCTGAGCCGAAGGCAGATGCTTAACGACTGAGCCACCCAGGCGCCCTTATTTTTTTTTATCGATGCAAAATTCACACAATATAAAATTAACTATTTTATTTATTTATTTTAGAGAGAGAGCATGAATGGGAGGGGCAAAGGGAGAGGGAGAGAGAATCTCAAGCAGACCCACCCCCATGCTGAGCCCAACGTGAATCTCAGTCTCACTAGGCTGAGATCATAACCTGAGCTGAAACCAAGAGTCAGATACTTAAGTGACTGTACCACCCAGGTGCCCCATTATTTACTTACGTTTTAAAGTAGGCTCCACACCCATTGTGGGGCTTGAGCTCAACCCTAAGATCAAGAGTCAGATGCTCTCCCGATTGAGCCACTGAGGCGACCCTAAAATTAACTATTTTAAAGTGAACAATTGAGTAGTATTTAGTACATTCACAATGTTGAGCAACCACTACCTGTGTCTAGTTCAACATCCCTAAAGAAAATTCTGTATCTACTGAAGAGTTATTCCACATTTTCCCCTTGCCCTAGCCCCAGCAAACATTAATTTGCTTTCTGTATATGTGACTAAACCAATTCTGCATATTTCCTATAAATGGAGTCATATGATATGTGAACTTTTGTATCTGGCTTCTTTCACTTAGCATAGTGATTTTGAGGTTCATCCAGGTTATCACATGTACTCTTACCTTTTTTATGGCTGAATTCCCTTTATGTATATAGTCACAATTTGTTTATCCATTCATCTGTTGGTGGACACTTGGGTTGTTTGACATTTTAAAAAATTGTAGTAAAGAACACATAACAAGAAATTTACTATCTTAAGCATTTTTAACTGTATAGTACAATAGTGTTAACTATTGTTAACACTAGTAACAACTAGTAACTATTGTTAACTAGTTGTTAACAACTAACATATTGTTGTACATCAGCTCCCTAGAACTTTTTTGTCTTGAAAAACTGAAATTCTACTCATTGAACAAGTACTCATTTACCCCTTATCCTCAGCCCTTGGTGACCGCATTTTATTTTCTGTTTCTATGAGTTTGACTACCTCATATAAGTAGAATCATGTAGTATATGTCTTTTTTGTGAGTGATTTATTTCACAAATAGCATGATGTCGTCATGGTTCATCCATGTGACAGGATTTCCTTCTTTTTAAAGGCTGACTGATATCCCATCGTGTGTGTGTGTATTTTTTTTTCTTTATCCTTTTGTTCATTGGCAGACATTTAGGTTGCTTCCACCTTTTGGCTATTGTGTTTAATGCTGCAGTGAACATGGGTAGGCAGGTTGGCGAATATCTCTTTGAGATCTTTTTTCCAATTCTTTTGTGTATATAACAAGAAGTTGGATTGTGGGTCATATAATTCTATTTCAAATTTTTTGAGGAAACTCCATATTGTTTTACATAGTATTTGTACCATTTTACATTACTACCAACAGTGCACAGAGGTTCTAATTTCTCCACATCTTCACCAACACTTCTTTTCTCTTTTCCTCCTTCTCCCTCTCCCCTCCTCTTCCTTCTCCTTCCCTCCTCCTTCTCCTCCTCCTTCTTCTTCTTCATCTGCTTCTTCTTCCTTCTCCTCCTCTTGAAAGCAGTCATCTTAATGGGTATGCATTTTTTGTTTGCATTTTATGATAATCAGTGATTATTGTTTTCATGCTTTCTAGCAATTTATCTTCTTTGGAGAAACATCTATTCAGGTCCTTAGCTCATTTTTTAATCAGGTTATTTGTTTTTTTGGTTGTCATTGTAGAAGTTGCAGGATGTCAGATATATGGTTTGCAAATGTTTTCTCCCATTCTTTCCTTTGATGTACAGAAGTTTTTAAGTTTGATGTACTCCTGTTGGTCTATTTTCAGTTTTGTTGCCTCTGCTTTTGATGTCATATCCAAGAAATCATTGCCCAATCCAATATCAGGAAGATTTTCCTCTATGTTTCCTTCTTGTAGTTTTAAAATTTCAGGTCTTATGTTTAGGTCTTTAATCCATTTTTTAGTTGATTTTTGTATATGGTATAAGGTAAGGATACAACTTCATTCTTTTGCAGATAGATATCCAGTTTTCCCAGCACCATTTGTTGAAGAAAAGTATCCTTTCTCTATTTTGTAGACTTGGTATCCTTGTTGAAGATTATTTGACCATATACATGAGAGTTTATTTCTGGGCACTCTGTTCTGTTCATTTGTGTGTGTGTGTGTGTATATATATATATATATATATATATATATATATATATATATCTCTTTATGCTAGTAGCATACTGCATTGGTTACTATAGTTTTGTAATATGTTTTGAAATCAGGAAGTATGAGGCCTCCAGCTTTGTTCTTTTTTCTCAGGAGTGTTTTAGCTATTTGGAGTCCTTTGAGATTCCATATGAATTTCAGGATTTCTTGTCTATTTCTGTAAAAAAAATATCATTGGGATTTTGATAGGGATTTCATTAAATCTATAGATCATTTTGGGTAGTATGGACATTTTAATAATGTTAAGTCTTCCAGTTATTGAACATGGATGTCTTTCCATTTATTTGTGTCTTTTTTTTTTTTTTTTAAGATTTTATTTGTTTATTTGAGAGAAAGAGAGAGAGACAGCATGAGCAGGGGGAAGGGCAGAGGGAGAGGGCGAGGGAGAAGCAGACTCCCCACTGAGAGCAGAGCCTGACACAGGGCCTGATCCCAGGACCTGGAGATCATGACCTGAGCCAAAGTCAGACACTTAACTGCCTGAGCCACCCAGGTGCCCCTATTTGTGTCTTCTTTATTTCTTTCAGCAATGGTTATGGTCTTGGGTGTATGAATCTTTCACTTCCTTAGTTATGTTTATTCTTATTTTATTATTTTTGATGCCATTGTAAAGGGAATTGCTTTCTTAATTTCCTTTTTAGAGTGTTCATTGTTAGTGCATAGAAATGCAACTGATTTTTGCGTGTTGATTTTGTATCATGCAACTTTGCTGAATTCATTTATTAGTTCTTTTTTTTTTTTTTGGTGGAATCTTTAAGGTTTTTTTACATATAAGATCATTTCATTTGTGAACAGAGATAATACTTTTCCTTTCCAAATTAGATGACCTTTATTTCATTTTCTTGCCTCATTGCTCTGTCTAGGACTTCCAATAGTATGTTGAATAAAAATGGTGAGAGTGGATATCCATACCTTGTTCCTGATCTTAGAGGAAAAACTTTCAGCTTTTCACTCTTGAATATGATGCTAGCTATGGGTTTTTCATATATGGCCTTTATTAATTTGAGGTAATTTCCTTCTATTCCTAGTTTGTTGAATGTTTTTATCATGAAAAGGTATTAAATTTTGTCAAATGCCTTTTATGTGTTAATTGAGATGATAATGTGCTTTTATCCTTTGTTATGTTAATGTGGTGTATTCATTGATTTTCCAAAGTTGAATCATCCTTGCAGCCCAGGGATAAATCTGACTTTGTCATGGTGTATAGTCCTTTTAATGTACTATTGAATTTGGTTTATTGGAATTTTGTTGAAGATTCTGAGGATTTCTCTCTCTATATATACAATTAAAAATTTTTTTTAAAGATTTTATTTATTTATTTGAGAGAGAGAATGAGAGAGAGAACACATGAGAGGGGATAGGGTCAGAGGACAAAGCAGACTCCCCGCCGAGCAGGGAGCCCGATGCGGGACTCAATCCAGGGACTCCAGGATCATGACCTGAGCCGAAGGCAGTCACTTAACCAACTGAGCCACCCAGGCGCCCAGCAATTAAAATTTTTTAAATTAAATTTTTAATTTTAATTCCAGTACAGTTAACATACAGTGTTATATTAGCTTCAGGTGTACAATGTAGTGATTCAACAATTCTATATGTTATTCAGTGCTCATCATGTTAAGTGTACCTTTTAATTTATTTTATTATTTTTAAGATTTTATTTATTTATTTGACAGAGAGAGAGAGCACAAGCAGGGGGAGCTGTAGGCACAGGGAAAATAAATGATACTGAGTCCAGGGCTTGTTTAGTAGCGAAAGAACCTTGGCCAGGGGGCAACTATGGGATACAGCTTTTCTTACTGGGTCACCAGGACCTGTCCTAGGAGTTTGAGTTAATTCTCAGTCATATCCGAAGGAAGGCTATGGGTAAGGATCACCTTTTTCTGACTATGGAATAGGAACTGGCAAAAGCTTGTCCTGGGAGATAATCATTAGAGGCCTTAGCTGCAGGGAGCAGGAGATCCAGGGGCTGAGGAAGCCAGATGGGGTTCAGCATTAGCTTCAAAACCTCATTATTTTTCTCTTCAAGCACTTCATCCTCTTCTGTCTCCCTCCCCTTTATCCTCCTTCCTTCTCTTCATCCTCCTTTCCCCTCCTCTTCTTCCTCCCTTTTTCCCCCCACATCTCCTTTTTTCCTCCTACCCCCACCCTCGCAATTCTTTCCCTCTCCCTCTGCTGGTTTTGTTCCTCTTAAATCTTCATGGACACTGTGTACAGGAAATAACTGAGGAGTAGCTAAGACTGTCTTTTCTACATTTTTGTTATCTTTGTACTCTCAGCTCCCTACAGCTTTACATCCCTTCCCTGATCCAGATGGATCGAGCTTAACAGCTGCAACCAGGCAGAGCCTTCAAAGACAGAACCACTGCTCCTAGCTAAAAAAAATCTCCGGTCACTTGATCTTCTCCCAAGAAAAGGCTTAGATTATCTTAAAGGGTGGGGATCCATGTTCTTACTGCTCTCACTGAGCAAGTGTGAACCTGTTTGAGGTGCCCTCTCCCTTTTCCCTCCCATTCCAGATCTTAAGAGATAAGGAAGGAGACTGGCTGCAGAGCCTCAGGCACCTCTAAAGAGGACATGAAAGAAGGTAGTAAGTGTAGCCCAATTGCTAGGGTTGGCTTCCAAATCCCCAAATTCTCACCATTCCTTTGTCTTGTTGACACTGAACACTTCTTATCAGAGCAGAGATCAGAGTCTTAAATTACTTATTTCTCTCTTCTGTCCACTCCAATCCACCTGACATTAGTGCTTTAGTGAGTCTGCATGAGCTAACTCATGGCTCACATGGATTCAGTAGCAAATGCTGAGGTAGGAAGACTAGCTTCACCCTCTCTAGCTGGGGAAAGAGGAGGGCAAAGGCACAGCTGTGCTGTAAGCTTGTCAAATGAGTGACAGTTGCTTCCTAGGTATTAGCATCAGTCTGTTCCCCAATGCATGGGCAACTCTGGCAGTGGCATTTACTCATGCTTTTGTACTTTCTTTTATTTTAGTTTTTGTTGTTGTTGTTATTGTTGGGGAAGGGGAAAAACAAGGTTTTGGTTAGTGGCTAGGTCTACAGAGAGGATCCATGTAGCACAGAGGTTTATTTGGTTAAGCAGTTGGCAGTAAGGGGAGCCCAGGGGAGAGGTAAGACTTCAATGGGAGAAAGAGGCCTGGCCAGAAATCCCTTAACCATTTCTCCCTGACTACCTCTAGTTGTCTACTGCACAAATCCATTTCTGTGTATTGCCTAGAGGACTTTTTTTTATTTGGCTTAGAGTTGTGGAAATATTTACTTCTGATTGTGAGGCAGGTGTATAGTGGTAGGACCAGGCGGAGAAGAGGGAGGCCCCTTTGATTTGGTTGTCAGGTCTGTATGTTTCAAGAATTCCAAGAGAGAGTTCTGGATAGAGTTTCATACAGTAATCATTTATCAGATATAATCACATCCAGTGAGTTTGGCTATATTAGGTAGACCAACTTGGAATCCTTCAGCACCACGCATGCATTATATCTACGAAGATATGCTTTCAAGCCCTGGATGACTGAACTAGATGGGAACTCTTGAAGCATGTGTCATTTGAAATTGTGTGTATGTGAAATGTCTTTGTTGTTCGTTGGCCTTTAGTGGCTCATATTAATTCATAGCCCTGCTCAAAGCCATACACTCTTTCGGAGCAGCCTAGGGTAATCTCTCTTGGCCAGCTCTAAAGGAGGAATGGACTACCTATCATGCACAGAAACCCACAGAAACCCAGGCAAGATGAATAAAGAGTTCTCCATTCCCAGATAATCCAAATTCCCAGTCAGTTGGGACTCAAGCACAGTTATATTGGAGGCTGTGCTGGATATAGAACAGCATGGATGATGAACTTGTTGCAACAATTTGATCTGATACCTGCGAAGTAGACTGGCCTATGATAAATAAGGATGACCTTTAGAATCTTAGCGGGAATTGATAATGATTACATCTTAGGAAAGGCCCAGAAAGGTTATCTCCCAGCCCTTCTTAAAAAGTGATGACTAGGGGCGCCTGGGTGGCTCAGTCGTTAAGCGTCTGCCTTCGGCTCAGGTCATGATCCCAGGGTCCTGGGATCGAGTCCCGCATCGGGCTCCCTGCTCAGCGGGAAGCCTGCTTCTCCCTCTCCCACTCCCCCTGCTTGTGTTCCCTCTCTTGCTGTGTCTCTCTCTGTCAAATAAATAAATAAAATCTTAAAAAAAAAAAGTGATGACTAAATTAGAGGAAATCTCCAAAAGCCTTCTGGGCAGCTACTGTAGCCAGGCCATTAGATAACACACCAGTCTCAAACAGAAGAAAAGCATCTTCTGACCCTTGAAGCAGAAGTTGAAGTACTCCTGTACAACTGTCTTGATGCTCTCCACCTTATCTTGTTTTCTTTTGTACCAATTCCTTTTCTTTTATATCTTTCTTGTCTCAATGCTTAGATTGCCAAAGGGGTACTTGGGATCTCAAAGACCATTCTTTACAACAAAGGTGGGTACAGTATTTCCTAGGGCACCATGGTTAAAAGGGATATAATCAAAGGTGTTTATCTTAATAAAAGTAGATTCTGACTAAGAGACTTCATTAGGGTAATTGCTCAGTTTCAGATCCAAATTTCAAACCACTGATAAAAAAATATTTCTTCTTGGATATCAGAAATGCATTCCTGTATTAGTTTCCTAAGGCCACTATAACAAAATACCACAAACTGGGAGGTTTAAGGCAACAGAAATGTATTCTCTCACAGTTCTGGAGCCCAGAAGTCTGAACTCAAGGTGTCAGCAGGGTCGGTTCTTTCTGGAGGCTCTGAGGGAGGATCTATTCCATGCCCCTCTCTTCTAGGGTTTGGTGGTTGCCTGCAATCAGCATGCATAGCTTGTGGAAGCATCACTTCAATTTTTGCCTCCATCTTTGAGTGGCTGTCTTTCCGCATGTGTGTTTGCATGTCTCCAAATCTCTCTCTCCTTATAAAGACACCAGTCATTAGATTTAGGGCCCACCCTAATCCCATATGACCTCATTTTGACTTGATTACCATCTACAAAGACCCTATTTCCAAATAAGGTCACATTCAGAGGTACTGGGGGTTAGGACTTCAGCATATCTTTTTGGGGGACACAGGTTAGCCCCCAACAATCCCAAAGTCCAACTTATGATCATCACCCTAAAACTATGCCTTAGACTTTCTTTTCGGTTCAATCCTTCATTTATTCAACAAATATTGAGGCCCTGTTGGCATAATTGTTGGTGCTGTGAATATTATAGTAAAAGTCAGCAAACACCATGAAAATCATTTGTGCATGTCTATTTTATCACACCCCCTCCCCAAATCCAAACCATCATCGTGTCTTGTTAACTTTACTTCCTGACTATTTTTCAGATCCATTCACTTCTTTCCAACTTCACCTCAATCTCCAGAGCTTGAACTTTCACATTCTCTTGACTGGACCATTGTAATAGTCTAATTGCAAATCAGATTTAATTTTGCTCCTGTCTAATAAGTTTCTACATTGCAGCTCGATTCCCTCCTACTTCCCCCTAACACATCCACACTTCATAACTTCCCAGTACTTTCAGGGTAAAGCCAAACTCCTCAATGTGGCCAATGAGGCTCTGGGTGTTTGTTTTCTGTCTGCCTGTCCAGCCTTGGCTCATACCACGCCTCACTCCTCACTTTCTTAGACGCAGCCACACCAGTCTTCTTTTCGTCTCCCAAATGCTAAAATTTATACAGATCACCTGGGAATCTTGTTAAAATGCAGAATGAAGTAGATGAGGTAGATCTGGGATGGGACCTGAAATTTCTGCATTTCTAATCAGCTTGCAGGTGATATGGATGATATAGGTGATATAGAAAACCAGACATTTGTATTGTGACTACATCAACTCCTGCTTTTATAAGCTTATTCTTCCCCCAATACTTAAATAACTTGTCCAATATCACATAGCCAATTGTTGGCAAGATGGGATTAGAAAACCAGCCATTGTTTGTATTGTGACTACATCAACTCCTTTTATAAACTTATTCTTCCCCAAATACTTGTCAGCCTTTACCTCATGCTGTGCACTGTGCCAGGCACTGGTAATCAAAAGCTGAATAAGACAGGTGGTTTTGGCCTCATGGAAAATTCAAGGCAATCTGGTGAGACTGAATAAAAAACAATACCCTGTGATAGAGAAGGGAGTTCATAGGATGGCAATCATATTAAACTTTCCTTAGCATGGTCTTACTTATTGAACCTAATGTTAGAGCCAGCATAGTTTCCTCTAGGATAACCTTCGGAGGGGAAAAGTGTTTGCTCTTCTTTCTGGCTTTTTATTAAAGCAGTTAGAGACTAAGTTCACAGGCTTTGTTTCTGTTATGTTGCTGCCAGCTTTGTTTCTGTTCTCACAGAAACCTGGAAGCTGACTAGTTACATAAATCTCAGTTCTTCCTGCTAGGGTTGATAGCTTTTAAAAGGTTTATTAGTCTGATTTTGTTGTCAGGGAGAATCATTTATTTACTTGGCTTCCCTTGGTTTAAACTATCAAGTGGGACTGATTGTTGATCTGAGGCAAACAGACAAATAGATAAGTTGATATATGAATATAGACAATTCTGGTATGTTGGAAATAGTATTTAGAAGAAGGCTCCAGAGGAATATCAGGCCAAGATACAGTTAGATTTTCTGTATAAACAATTGAATAAGAAACATAGCTAAAGACAAGATTGGATGGGAATGTATTAGGATAAGCCCTGTAAAATCACCTGTATCAAACTATTGTTAACCTACAAAAATGGCAATGTTTTCTAATTCAACCAGATGTATTCTATTGCCTGTATCAAAATCAGTTTGATTTAATATTCATTTATTTATTTTTGAGCAAATGTCCTATTAAGATCTTTGGGCAACCTTACCCCTGCATGACTCAGCTTCCTTATTTGAAAAGTGGAGATAATAATAGGTTGTATGTATGTATGTATGTATGTATGTATGTATGTATGTATGTATTTAAAAAAAATCAGTGTATCTAGCCTGGCACACATTGACTTACTACTTAGATTTTCCACAGCCAAGAACCCTAGGGGCCACCCTCAGGTGCTGGCTCATGCCTTTAACTTGTTCCTTGGATTACTTAAGCCTCTCTTGCTCGATCTCTTAGTCACAGATTGAAATCACTCTGTTCTCAGTTACCTGCAGCTCAAATCATTGGATTTAGCACATTTATATTGCATTTTTTAATCTTCAAGCTCTGCTATTTTGTTTTTATTTTTTCATTTTATGAGGTATAATTGACATATAGCACCATATGACTTTTAGGTATACAGCACAATCACTTGTTGTATATGACATCCCTAGTACTTACATATTTTATAACTACAAGTTTGTACCTTTTCATTGACATTTATCCAGTCCCCACCACCCCAACCCTGTGCCTCTGGTAATCACAGATCTGATCTCTATTTCTATGAGTTCGGGTTTTTGGTTTGTTTGTTTGCTTGTTTTTTAGATTCCATATTTAAGTGAGATTGTACAGTATTTGTTCTCTCTGACTTATTTCACTTAGCATAATGGCCTCAAGGTCTGTCCAATGGCAAGGCTCAAATGGCAAAAGATTTCTTCCTTTTTTATGGCTGAATAATATTCATATATATATATCACAATTTCTTTACCCATTCATCCATCAGTGGGCACTTAGGTGTTTCCCATGTCTTGGCTATTGTAAATAATGCTGTAATCTCTGCCTTTTTAGATCAGTAGTTCACAACCCAGGATGCACAGTAGAAGACCCAGAGAGCTTTTAAAATGCAGCAATGCCTGGAATCTACCCTTCAGCTCCTAATTCCATTGGTTGTAGGGGTCCAAGGCATTGGTATTTTTTTCAGAAGCTCCTTAGGTGCAGTGTGGGCTGAGAACCAAAGTGCCCTGAGAAATCACTCCATGCCTACACATCTTTTTTTTTTTTTTTTTAAAGTAAGCTCTATACCTAATCTGGAACTCAAACTCATGACCCCAAGATCAAGTGTCACATGCTCTACCAATTGAACCACCAAGGTACCCCATGCTTACACATCTTGATTAGTGTTTCTCCTCTCCCTCCCAAGGCTCCAGCATCCTGAGGACTTATCTCACGTCATACTTACACTTCTTGTCTGGTTTTTACATGTAGTCCTTTTCATCTCATTCCCTATCCTGAATCTGTAAGTTATTTGTGAGAAGTTTTTCCCACAGGAAGAGAGGTGCCCAGAACAAGGCTGCTGACACTGGAAACTGGAATGTTCTCGGGTAGGGAGGGCTCAGGTCACTGCTAGTGGGATTCTCTGGTTCCAGTGGGAACCCCAACAAACTTGAATGTAGCTTTAAGCACTGCCCAGAGATATAGGAGATAAGCCTTTGAGGTCTCCTGAAACATGCCAAGTGGGGGGCCCTGAGATATATCACTGTTCTTTCATTTCTGTCTCACTCATCTCCAGTGCTGGACACAAACCCTTGTACCATTATTAATATCTTTGCTGGGCCAGTTACCCTCTCCTCATCTTGACAGCTGGAATTTTATCCATGAGTTAATTCCAAATTCTACCCGCTCCACAAAGCCTTTCCTGACCATCTCCTGCCAGTCTTATGTATTATTCGGAACTTCCATGGCATATGGCAGCAGCCAGAGTAGAAATAGCCGTGGATTGGGAACCAGGCCAGGCTCTAATTCTGCACAAACCAATAGTGTCTGAACATCTGTATTCACAGTAAGTATTTGTTGACTGAATGACTGATTGAATGAATGAATGAATGGTCTTGGGTGAGAAACTTTTCTGAGTCTCCATTTCTTTATTTGTGGAATAGGGCCATTATAGAGAGGTGGGTTTTTTTGTTTTGTTTTTTTCTAAGAGTGGTCCTTGGAATGCCTGTATCAAAATCCCTTGGGGTTCTTGTTTAAATGCTGAGTCCTGCCCTCCTATCTGAATCAGCATTGCTGAAGCCCTGAGAATGTTTAACATTGCACCCCAGGTGATTATTACGCTCAATAAAATGGAATCACCGTTTAATTGGTTGTTATTTGTTCAATGAAAGTGACATGATGACAGTCCAAATGTAAAATCTTGGACATGATAGAGATGGGAAATGCTTTTTGTGGAAGGTTGATGGAAGAGATCCCTTGTTTGGAGAAGTGTTAGGTAATGGCAGGGACTTGAAGTACTCCGGGAACATTAGGATTGTCTGCAGGTAGAAATACGTTGGGTCAGAGTTATAGTGGTACATGTGAATATCCTCAATTATTCACATATCCTCCCCTTTGTAGGTGATGATTATGCATTAAATACTTTGCTCATTCGGCTAAGGCAAGGACTGGGGATCCAGGGGGTAATTTTTGCCACATCAGCTCCATGTAGACGTGGCCATTATTGTTGCTCATGCTTGATAGTGTTCATTCCAGGACCAGGAACCAGAATCCCTAGGAGGTAACTGAGCCCAGTTTCCAAGACACTCGACTGTCTCTGCATAAAATCTTGACTCTGCATCACTACTTCTTTTTCAACTGGGGCTGTGGATTCTGCTTTCCAGAGGAATGTCTTCTGAATTTTAAAAAATGAAGTAAGGGAGAAGAAGATCTCCCTTTTAAGAATTTTTAGTAGATATCTTTGCTGTGATGTACCAAATCTAAGCAGGGGCTACATGTTATATTACAGGTCTTTTTAGACTGAAAATCTCCTAAAGATATAAAATTACCAGCTGTGATGACTTTATTCATGGCTAAATCAGCATTCGGCTTCAGATGAAACTTCTAGTCATCAAAGAAAGAGCAGGCTTGCTGTGATTCTGATTAATTGTCAGAGACCTTCTTGTAAGAAAAGCTGGCTTTTATTTCTGACTATATTACTGAGCCCCTCTGTGATCTGAAGTATGTTAAAGAGCTTTGGGATATCTAGGTTTCACATTCTGTAAAATGGAGATAAAAATACATTGCATATATCTTTCAGAAGCACCATGAGGATTAATGAGATAATGTTAGCAGGCATATTAAAGTCACACAGTTTTTTTTGTATTCAGACTTCTGATTCCTTTCCTCATACTAAAAAAAGGGTCATGTATTAAGGGAAAAAAAAAAAAAAGAAACTATGAAGGATTAAGATTATCGTGAGCTGTAATAGTAATTTCCCCAAAAGAATGAACAGATGACAAGGAGGATTATTAAACTCCTATATATAAATCTTCCCTTTTACTTAAGTTCCACGTTTTGTCCATACTTTTGAAAAGAATTTTTTACAGTGCTGGGAATCTTGATCCATATGCCAGGCCGTCTGTTTAAGGTAAAAACCACTAACAGGGACTGAAACCTTATATTGTCAGTAATAATTTGCTTTACTGAGTAATGAGGGTGATATCCCTAAGCAAGTAATAAGCCCAGAGCCCAGCTCCTGGCTGAGTGTTGTTATCTTATCCCTGGAACAGCTCAGGCCCTGCTGGAGGAAATTCATGAACCAAAATTCATGGCCTGAGGGTAAGAGAGGAGCTATCCATCATCACAGGCCCATCCATCACGCTGTTGCCCCACATCGTGCGGGGAGTTTGCCTGCCATGAATTTCATCAGTGGCTGTATTTTATAAGTTGAGCCTGATCATCAGACAGGGTCACCCTGAAACCCCATCTGGAGAGTCGGGCATCATACGGCTGCCTGTCTCTTCTAGATTGATGGCTATCCCAGCATCTGTAGGTTTTAAAGATATGGAAAGCAGCTTAGAAAAAGCTCAAGGAGCAGCTCAGCAGCTACGTAAGTGGATACAAATGACAGGAATTATGGGCTGAGGGGGAGAAGAGCAGCTGAAGGGGGAAAAGATGGAGCAGAAGAAACAGGAAATAAAACATGGGAGAAGAAAAATATATAAGCAAAGTTGGGGAAGGAGATAGCAGAATTACATGTGAAAGTGAGGATAAAAGGAAAAGAAAGCAAACTGAGATGGAAGTAAGCCAGAAAGATAATCATGTCACATTCACTGAGAGGATAGGTTTGGAGGCAGATTCTCCACAGAGTTTCCGTGTCAAGTGTACATGCATCTACTTTCCCAGCAGCCTGTCATTTTCAGGGTTTCTGCATATCTTCCCCACTCGGTCCTTTCAATAAGCCAGGCCAGTATGATCTCGGTTTTACGTGTGAGAAAAGGGAGGCAGGTTTATTGTGAAGCAGGTAAAGCTTTAGGTGTTGGGCACTTCACGAGCACAGGATCCTTCCAAGGTGCTAGGAGGGGCCCTAACAATGTGGTTACATGCTCACGTGTTTCTGTAAACTTCACAAGGGGAGCCACAGTCCAGATTACTGCTGTCTTTTTCCTTTCTGACTTCTCCATCATGTGTCATCTCCTGTCGGGTAACCTTGGAGCATTTTTGGCAACTGGCTGAGGGAAGTTGAGTTGAGGATGCTTTTAGATGAGGTGTAGTGGGATATATTTAGGGGGTTTTAGGTCATTTCCATGAACGGGTAAGTTACTGCTAGCTGTTCCCAGGTAGGAGTAGCTTTCCAGACACACACTGTCGTGCCCTTCTACTCCCACTCAGTCTCCAATTCTGATAGCCCTTGGCTCTGTGGACAGTAGAGTAGAAAGAAGGCTTGAAATGAAGGGTGTCAGAAGCTAGTTTGGGGGGATGTTTTCCCAGTTATCAGTTGTGTGAGATTGTAAGCAGACCATGAAAAGACATGTGAGAAACTTGAATGGGTATTACCAAGTGAAAGAAGCCAATCTGAAAAGTCTACACACTGTATGATTCCAACTGTAGGACATTTTACATTCTGGAAAATGTAAAAGGACAGTAAGAAGATCAGTAGTTGCTAGGGGTTGTGTATGTTGGGGGGGGATGGCAGGGAGTGGGGAGAGGTGATTAGTCAGACTGCACAGAGGATTTTTAGGGCAGTGAAAATACTCTGTATATTATAATGATGGATAGATGTCATTATACATTTGTCCAAACCCGTAAAATGTACACCACCAAGAGTGAACCCTAAAGTAAACTGTGGTCTTTTGGTGATTATAATGTGGAAATGTTGATTCATCTTTGAAATGAAATGAAGAATGTAGCATTCTGATGAGTGATGCTGATAACTTACATATTTTTCTTCTCCCATGTTTTATTTCCTGTTTATCTGTATGTGTAGGGGTGGGGGTAAATGCTAAATCTCTGTCTCTTCCTCTCAATTTTCTTGTAATCTTAAACTGCTCTAAAAAATGTCTTAACAAGGATTGCCTGGGTGGCTCAGTTGGTTAAGCATCTGCCTTTCAGCTCTGGTCATGATCTCAGGGTCCTGGGGTTGAGTCTCACACAGGGCTCCTTGCTCAGCGGAGAGCCTACTTCTCCCTCTGCCTGCCGCTTGTGTGCTCTCTCTTTCTCGCTGACAAATAAATAAAAATCTTTAAAAAAAAATGTCTTAACAAAATTGGAAACCCAGTAAAAAATACAAAAATTATCCAAAAAAAAAAAAATGTAAGCAGAGAGGATTCAGTTGTTTTTGAAGCCTAGTCAAAGTGGAGATTCCTTCTGGTTAGGAATATCCTTGATAATGTGGTACATATAATTATAGGCGCATCATTTTTCTTCCTTTTTAATGGAAATCCCACAAAACAGAATTTATTATAATTGCTGTGTTTGTAAGGCAAAACCAATACAAAGAGCAAGTACAACTAAATGTGAAGTTGCTTTTTAAAAGTGGATGCCAACTATCAATAAGAGAAAAGTTTCAATTAATCATTCTTTGTGTTCTCTTTTAAAAAATATTACAAATTGTCATCATATGAAAAGATTATGCAAGAGTATGCAGCTGAAAATGTAGAAGTATTACAGCAGTATGTGAGGCAGCATGAAAATACCTGATCAGCAGGATTTTGTGAATTTGTGGTATTTGTCAGCTTTAAAATTGTTTCAGTTATGATTTCATTTCTTGTATAAGTGCTTTCATATTTAATTTTAGATTATAATTGTGTATTTTTCTTAAAGTAGGTCTCTAAATCACATATAATCTTTAGGTTCCACAAAACCTAGATTTGATCCTGGACATAAAAGGTCAGATAGTTTTTCTGAGGTCACATGGCGACTGACAAAATAGGCCATACGGCTCAGAACAGCAGAGTTCTCTTCAGTGATCTGTCTATTCCTTCAGTCTCTCTCTAGCTTTAAGAGAAAAGACAGTACTACCTTGGATATGTGATCCAGGACACACACACACATTTAAACTGATGTCACAAAAAACATAAACATCACAAGAATGTGACTTAGGGGCGACTGGGTTGCTTAGTTGTTTGAGCGCCTGGCTCTTGATTTTGACTCAGGTCATGATCTCAGGGTCGTGGGATCGACCCCATATCCGGCTCTGCACTCGGCGCAGAATCTGCTTGAGATTCTTTCTCTCCCTCTGCCTCCCCGCCCCCCGCCCCGTGCATGTGTGCTCTCTCTCCAAAATAAATAAATACAATCTTTTTTTTAAAAAAAAGAACGTGACCCAGAAGGAAATGACTAATAAGTCAATTATTTTATTAAGTGGTAAATTTAGTTATAAAAAAATGCTAAAAGGTAAAACAAAGTATTAACTGAATTCATTGGTTGTTTTCCTTTTATATAGAGATGAATAGAGAGTACAAATGTGTATTTAGCAGTCAACAGGAATAGTGCCAAACTCGAAAACAGAAAACCTTGATTAAAGACCCTGTTCCACTTCTAAGGAGCCTGGTGATCATGGCAGATTCTGTTAATTGTCCCCATAATTCCCTCCCGTTTTCTTCCGTTTAGTGCCTGTTGCTCAGGTATCATCTCCCAGCTAGACCACATTCCCCAGTCTTCCCGTAAGTTTTGGCCAGTGGGTTGCAGGTAAGAATGATGTGGGCAATTCTGTATAATGTCCTTATACAGTTCTTACAATGTTCAAGAAGAGGTCTGCTTGTCCCTTTCATCTTTCCTTTTCTTTCCTTCCCCTGAGCTAGAATGCAGTATTAGTGAGCCTGTGTCCACCTGAGAAGCCGAGGGAACAACAAGATAGAAGGAGCCTGGGTCCTCAGACAATTCCATGCTGTCTCTAGACTATGACATGAGAGAGAAATAAATAATTTAAAAAAATTGTTTTTTAAGAGGTGTTAGCTAATGCTATTATGGTAATCATATTGCAATATAAAAATGTACCAAATCAGGGGTGCCTGGGTGGCTCAGTCGTTAAGCGTCTGCCTTCGGCTCAGGTTGTGATCCCGGGGTCCTGGGATCGAGCCCCATGTCTGGCTCCCTGCTCTGCGGGAAGCCTGCTTCTCCCTCTCCCACTCCCCCTGCTCGTGTTCCCTCTCTTGCTGTGTCTCTCTCTATCCAGATAAATACAATCTTTAAAAAAATGTACCAAATCAGGATGTACATCCTAAACTTCTGTGTCAATTATATCTCCATTAAAAAAAAAAAAGGCTTTTTTGAGCCTGTATATTTTTGAAGTCTTGCAAAAATAGCTTGTAAAAATAGTTTGCACCCTGACCAACACAGTGAACTATGAGCAAGTTACCACCTCCCAAAGCTTCCGTTTCCTCCCCCATAAAGTGGGGACCATAATACCAATCCTGGCCATGCAAGCAGTTGCTCTGAGTATTAAATTAAATCATGTAAATCAGAGATGAGCACACTACATTGTATAATATAAAATATTATTTATGTTTGCGTGTTAATCACTGTTGGGGAAAGAAGATGAAATGAAGGTTTTATTTTTTATTTTTTTTAAATGAACTTTTTATTTTGGAATAAGTATAGATTAACAAAGTAAGTGCAGAATTCTAGTATGCTCTTCGCCAGTACCCCGATGTTAACATTTTACATTCCCATGGCACATTTTTTAAGACTAAAAAATCAGCATTGGTCCATTACTGTAAATCCAGACTTTATTTGGATTTCACTAGTTTTTCCACTAAATATTTTTTTTCCCCCTTCCAAGATCCCATCCACGAGACAACATTGCATTAGTTGCCATATCTCTTGGTCCCTCTGGTCTGGAGATTTTCTGTTTTTCCTTATTTTTCATGACCTTGACAGGCCACCCCCCCCGCCCCCGCCTTTTTTATGACCTGGACTGTTTTAAGGGGTACTGGCTGGGTATTCTGGGGAAGGTTCCTCTATTTAGGTTTTTCTTTTTCTTTTTTTAAAGATTTTATTTATTTATTTGACAGAGAGCTACACAGCGAGAGAGGGAACACAAGCAGGGGGAGTGGGAGAGGGAGAAGCAGGCTTCTCGCAGAGCAGGGAGCCCGATGCGGGGCTCGATCAAGGACCCTGGGATCACGACCTGAGCCTAAGGCAGACGCTTAACGACTGAGCCAACCAGGTGCCCCTATTTGGGTTTTTCTGATGTTGTTTTCATGATTTAATGGTGATGATGGCTTGGGGATTTTATTTTTAGTGAAAAAGGTGATGTAGGATAGAAAGAGATGAGGGGTAAAAAAAAAAAAGAAGAGAGACCAAGAGAGAGCACACAATTGAGAATAACTACTCTATTTAAATTTGATTGCTTAATTAGCTCTAACTACTGTCCTAGTTAGCATGCCCCTGTGGCACAATAGAATTTTGTACATTAGCCTATTAAGGTACCTTTGAGAATGGCAAGAAGGTATTCAGCTTTCTTCTCTCTCCTTATACCTCTGAATTGGCCCAAGTTGCCCACTTACTGTCCCTTCCATTTATTCTGGGAAAATATCTAAACAGCACTATGTTTGAGTCTGGAACTTGATGGCAGATAGGTTTCCAGTGGGGTGGGCATCTTGTCCAGTGGAACAGAAAATAGTCAAATTTTTTTTTTTTTTTTTAAATCAGAACTGTTCACTGACCGCTTCAAAGCCACAGTGAGCTAGTTGGCAAACCCTTAGCACATTGAGAAGCCTTCTCTCTCTCTCTCTCTTTTTTTGGAGAGAGAGAAGGCGGATAGGGCGGAGGAAGAGAGGGAGAGAAGAACATTACAAAGGCAGATATCAATTATAGGTAAGAAAAAAGATGAAATTTGGTGAATTTAGGATCTTGAAGAAAAGTTTCAATGAACAGGGAGGCTAAAATCTTTCCTTGGTTGCTGATCTGTAGCCTGACTCCCCCGATATAATAAAGGGGAAGTAATATTTTGAAGTTTTTTTTCAAAGTAATCTCTACATCCCATGTGGGGCTCTAACTCACAACCCTGAGATCAAGAGTCCCATGCTTCTCTGACTGAACCAGCCAGGTACCCCAGAAAGTAATATTTTTATTGGGACCAGAATTAACCTACATATTTCATTTTGTATTTACTTTTCAAGTTGATCAAGTCCTGGGCAAGAGTCTGCTAGGCAATATTGTTTTTAATATTTTAAGTAAAGGTATCCATCTTGAATAGCATTAGAATTACCTAAAAATGGGCCGCCTGCCTGGGTGGCTCAGTCAGTTAAGCATCTGTCTTCGGCTCAGGTCATGATCCCAGGGTCCTGGGATCGAGCCCTGCATCGGGCTTCCTGCTCAGTGGGGAGCCTGCTTCTCCCTCTGCCTGCCACTCCCCGTGGTTGTGCTCTCTCTCTCTGACAAATAAATAAAATCTTAAAAAAAAAAAAGAATTACCTAAAAATGTTTACTATGTAACTTCTTTTCTGAGCATATAAAATCTTGAGTATACAAAATTCCCATGAGCTTCACACACACACATACACACACACACACACCTATACTTCAGAAATCTAAATAGAAAAAAACTATGACTGGGAAGGTTCTGATTTTGATTAAATTCCAGAGTCCATTCTTCAAAAAGCTCTTTTGGCTGAGTGATCAAATCCAACCCACAGATAGCTCTGTCTGTTATCTTTCATCTAAGATCCATCTCTGGAAATCTTGTCTGGGCTCAAAAGGCAACACCTCAGAGAATACTTGGCGTATATGATCTTTGTCAATACCCGCTTTTCTCTGTCGATACCTGGCTTCCCTCTGACCATTAGTCTCCCTGCTGAGCACTTTTTCCCTTTATCTCCATGTACCCCCTCTGCCTAACTCTCTCCTCCTTCAAACTCATCCCAGTTTGTACCACATCCTGCTGAGTCTGCTTCTTAAATGCATCTCAATTCCATCCATGTCTTTCTCTGAGTGTGACACTCCACTACCCCTTTTCTTTTTATTTTTTAAAGCTTGTGTATGTATGTATGTATGTATGTATGTATGTAATCTCTACACCCATCCTGGGGCTTGAACTCATGGCCCTGAGATCAAGAGTCGCATGCTCTTTGGACTGAGCCAGCCGGGCGCCCTTCTACTACCACTTTTTTTCTGGACTAATGCACAATCTCCAGGGCAGCTGTCTGGAGTGATATTTCTGAGACATGATTCTCTTTGTATCAGTTCCACATGTGGCTTGTAAGTGGCTTCATTCTCCTACCCCAAGGAAAAAAATCAAAATTCCTGAAAAACACTGATAATAGATCTAGCTTTGCTAGATCTGGTCTACCCATATTTTCCCAGCCCAAAGTTTGACATTTCCACCTTGTTGTTCTTATTCCCCATTTCTCTACTGTTCTCCCTCCTTTTTCTTTCTTTTTAATTTTTGTTTGTTTGTTCAGTAGGCTCCACTCCCAGCATGCAGCCCAACACAGGGCTTGAGCTCACAACCTTGAGATCAAGATTTGAGCTGAAATCAAGAGTCGGATGCTTAACCGACTGAGTCACCCAGGTGCCCCTCATCACCCCTTGTCTTTCTCATATCTCTTCCCACTGTTGATGCTTCAGCCATTTCTTTCAGTCCCTGAAAGTTGCCCTGCTCTTTCCCTTTCTTCCCCAGACCTTCACTCACTCTCCACATCCCTTTTCTCTCATCCTTCAGAATCCAAGCCCCCATTCAGCCTGCAGGAGAATCTCCCTGACCCTCCTCTTCTACTAGTTTAGGTTGGGTTTCTCTACTATTCATCCCCAAGGCACCTCAACTTCTTTAATAAAACATCCTCTTTGTGATTGTTTGTGGGCTTGTTAGATATTTTGTAAATAAGTAAGTTTCTTAACTATTTCAAAGAAGCATACATTCCAGACCCCTCATGGGCTACATTATAGAGGAGTAGAAGATTCACCAGATTTGCAAAATTATGGCAAATAAATGGTAGCGGGTCTAATACCTATTCTTTCTTCTTAGTGTAAGTTTTCCTTTATTCTATAAATATTATTGACAACTGTTTTGCATTGTACTCTAAACCTATGGGAAAATTTCTCCTTGATAGTACGCTCAGAATTTAATTTCCTCTACCCTCTTTTCTCATACTAAGTGAGAGCCCACAGTAGGAGGAACTGGGTAGTATAGTTGAACATGTTATAACTTTAATGGAAGGAGTTAAGCATGCCTGGGATTACTCACAAAAAAATCACTGGCTATACCTGATACAGCCTTGGTTTTGTTACGTGCTTGCATACATAGTTATATTCTTAAACTGATATCCAAATACAGTTAACTATAACAACTGTGGAAGGGGTTGCATGCTTCTAGAGGATGAAATATATCATGAAACAAAAAGTATAATTGTGGATTGTAGGTAGCAATTCTAAAAGGAGTCATAATCACTGATCTACTTCTTCTCTTCTAAACGCTCTTGTGTTTAAGCTTTTAACATGTCTACATGTAACATATTCCCCACCCTCCATTTTGGTAAATGTGATATGTTTGATCATTATTCTTTTCCCTTTGAAAACATATATATTTTTCCTTGGTTATTTCTAGAAGAATAGTTTTCAGTTTTTAGTTATAAAAAACAGCTTTAAATTAATTCTGAAAAATTTGCTTTTGTAGCTAGAAAGATGCTGATCTTTGGAAGCTATTGAACACTACTCACAAATTTCTGTCCTCTGTGTATTCGCATTGAGAGAAAAAGTGCATTTAGATCTATTTATAGGGCTATGTCACTAAAGATTCTGTATTTTATTCCAACTGAACATAGTAGATTGTGGGAAAACATACAGGAATGTCTTGGTATTTGCATTATGACTATGATTGACTTGCTGTGACATTCCATCCTCCTAATGAATATAAAATCATTATAAATAAATAAATAAAAAACATGTCCTCATTCAGCAGAAATACATAAACAATGAAGGAAAGTAATTTGATTTTAGCTTACACTTGACTGAGTGTTTACCAGTTTTGGGCAGCAGCCACAAAACATCAGGCAAATTCCCATGATGCCAGGCTGTGAGGCAGTTTCCAGCAATAACAGGTGATTACAGTTTTCTTCTTAGAAAACTTCCCAAGTATTTCATAAGAAGCACTTAAGGTCAAATAAAACATATATTCTCTTGCTTGTGAAAATGCATTCTATAAACATCCTTTATGTGCACTTTCTGGTTTGTGGCTGCCAGGGAGTTCCCTTCTTTCCCTGTTGTCAGGGAGTTCCTTATTCCAGCTGACAAAATCCTATGGCCACTTATACCCAGTCCTGCACACGCCTGCCACCTCCCCACTCCCAGCCCAACTACCAGTACTAACCCATCTCGTCACGCCTCTCTTCTTGATGCCAGAGCAGAGTTGAGTTTCATAATTCTGGGAATATGATGTACTTGGTACAATCTCAACTGGAACTCTAAATTTGTTTCCCTTTAGGAATTCACATGGTAGAATTCCTCCATAAAGGGTTGAATAGGTTTTCCCCTCAGCCTTGGGACCAAATCATCACATAATAATGGTTGTGTAGAAAGTATGTTAAAAACTGACTTAGGGGGTATACCTGGGTGGTTCAGTCGGTTAAGCGTCTGCCTTCGGCTCAGGTCGTGATCCCAGGGTCCTGGGATGGAGCCCCATGTCGGGCTCCCTGCTCAGTGGGGAGTCTGCTTCTCCCTCTCCCACTCCCCCTGCTTATGTTTCCTCTCTCTCTCTGACAAATAAATAAATAAAATCTCTAAAAAAAACCCCCAAAAAACAAAACTGACTTGGGGGTGGGGGTGGTGGTGATTTGGGGAAAACTGAAATTGCCTGGGCTTCTAGCACTATTCAAATTCCTATACTATTTATATTCATTTAGTATCAGAATGAATTGTGATTTGGGGCACCTCAGTGGCTCAGTCAGTTAAGCATCTGACTCTTGATTTTGGCTCAGGTCATGATCTCAGGGTTGTGAAACCTGCTTAAGATTCTTTCCTTGTCTTTCTGGCCCTCCCTGCAAGAAAGAAAGAAGAAAGAAAGAAAGAGAGAGAGAAAGAGAGAAAGAGAAAGAGAAAGAAAGAAAGAAAGAAAGAAAGAAAGAAAGAAAGAAAGAAAGAAAGAAAGAAAGAAAGAAAGAGAAAGAAAGAAAGAAAGAAAGAAAGAAAGAAAGAAAGAAAGAAAGAAAGAAAGAAAGAAAAAGGAAGGAAGGAAGGAAGAAGAAAAGGGAAAGAAAGAAAAGCAGTTTGCATTTAAAAAAATGAATTGTGATTTTAAGAAATATAGCAGTTTTGAAACAATCAAAGGAGACTATTATATATTATTACAGGCATGGTATAGCAATCAAATCAAAAGTGAATAACAAGGCTTAAAAGACTGACGTCTGAGTCTGGCCTTCATCACATATTTACAAAGTGTTGTAATTCTAGAATTTCAACAAGATTAACTATGTGAAATCTGTGAAATCAAGATGACTGGGAATAATTTTCAGTTTGACTTTTCTTTTTCACCACTCCTGCCCCTAAAACTTAATGTATATTTAGAAGCAGATTTAGAAGTATATGGTGTTTTATTAGGTTATTTATGTGTGGGTTTTTTTTGTTTGTTTGTTTTGTTTTATAGAGAGGGAGAGGGAGAGGAAGAGAGAGAATCTTAAGCAGGTTCCATGCCCAGCTCAGAGCCTGATACTGGGCTTGGTCTCACAACACTGAGATCATGACCTGAGCCAAAATCAAGAGTCAGACATTTAACTGCCTGAGCCACCCAGGTGCCTCTATTTATGTTTTTTTTTAATTTTTAAAATTTTATTTTATTTTATTATGTTATGTTAGTCACCATACAATACATCTTTAGTTTTTGATGTAGTGATCCACGATTCATTGTTTTCGTATAATACACAGTGCTCCATGCAGTACGTGCCCTCCTTAATACCCATCACTGGGCTAACCCATCCCCGCAGCCCCCTCCCCTCTAAAACCTTCAGTTTGTTTCTCAGAATCCATAGTCTCTCATGGTTCATCTCCTCCCTCTGATTCCCCCCTTTCATTTTTCCCTTCCTTCTCCTAATGTCCTCCATGCTATTTCTTATGTTCCACAAATAAGTGAAACCATATGATAATTGACTTTCTCTGCTTGACTTATTTCACTTAGCATAATCTCCTCCAGTCCCATCCATGTTGATGTAAAAGTTGGGTATTCATCCTTTCTTTTTTTTTTTTTTTAAAGATTTTATTTATTTATTTGATAGAGAGATAGAGAGCACAAGTAAGGCAGAGTGGCAGGCAGAGGGAGAGGGAGAAGCAGGCTCCCTGCTGAGCAAGGAGCCCAATGTGGGACTCGATCCCAGGACCCAGGGATCATGACCTGAGCTGAAGGCAGACGCTTAACTGACTGAGCCACCCAGGCACCCCGGTATTCATCCTTTCTAATGGCTGAGTAATATTGCATTGTATATATGGACCACATCTTCTTTATCCATTCGTCTGTTGAAGGGTATCTTGGCTCTTTCCAAGTTTGGCTATTGCGGACATTTTTGCTATGAACATTGAGGTGCCTCTATTTATGTTTTTTTGTTTTTTTTAAAGATACAGGTTTTTATTTTATTTAAAAAATTTTGGGCACCTGGGTGGCTCAGTCGTTTAGCGTCTGCCTTCGGCTCAGGTCATGATCCCAGGGTCCTGGGATTGAGCTGCACATCGGGCTCCTTGCTCAGCAGGGAAGCCTGCTTCTCTTTCTCCTACTCCCCCTGCTTGAGTTCCCACTCTCGCTGTCTCTCTCTCTGTCAAAAAATAAATAAAAATCTTAAAAAATTTTTTTTTATTTTAATGTGAAGTGTTATGTTGTTTAATGTTTAATGTTAGCATACAGTGTTGTATTAGTTTCAGGTGTATGATAAAGTAATTCTAGGTTATTTATGTTTTTAAAAAAAATTGTTCCTAAAGGAAATGTCTATTGAGCCTTAATCACTGTGCCCTTTGGGGATTAGTGAGAAATAAATGGGTGAGAAAGAAAAGAAGTATTTGTATTGATGAAGCTGAATGTACAGGTTAGAAAGGTCCTGTGGCTACAAGAATGGGGATGATTTCATTAATTAAAATTAAAAACTTGGAGTGGAAACCATATGGGAAATAAATCTTTAGAGGGAAGAGAGAGCAGCTTCTCAGACAAGAATTAAGTGGCCAAAAATGGTCTATCACATAATTGTATAATTATATGGTTATTTTCTTTGATGAAAGTAAGATAGATAATTTGAGGACTAATAGGGGAACAGAGTGGGGCAAATAAGCTAGATACATGAATGGCTTTTCTTCTTCAGCCAAAGTCTTCCTATTGATGTGTTACCCTTTTTAACGGATCGTGGAAATGAAGTTTTCTCTAAAGATGAGGTCTCTAGTATATGAGTTACATCTTTAAATTTTTTTTTTTTTTGCACTCTAAATTTTTTGCTTTTCTAAAGGCAGCTTTATAGAAAGATACTTTCAAAAGTATCGGGGGAATTATGAGTAACAAGAGGTTGGGACAGGCTGAGAAGTCTCGGGACAAACTGTGAGCTGGAGGAGCTAAGAGTGCAAAAAGGAGATTGCATCTTAGTATAGAAACATCTGTTATGGGGGTAGAAAATGTGGTGAAGGGCACCCTGCTTACAGAAAGGAAATCAAAGTCAAAATGTCATGCCAAACTAGTGTTAAAAAAAAAAGACAACAGGCCCCAAAGGGAGTCACTTGTACTAAGCCCCACGTGTGCAAACCAAGACTTAACTACTTGACCTAACTGAAGTTGCAACAGCCTCTCCTAGGAATATAATCTTTCACCGGTCAGTCTGGAATTATCTGGCCAGCACTAGTGATGCCTGATGGACACCTGCCTTCCTTCAAAGGGAGGTAACCTTGCCTGAAACAATCCACTCTGCCAGAGTAACTTCCTTGCTCTGACTCCTTCTGCCTCTAAGAGTCTTTCATTTGTCCAGCTCCTTGGAGCTCCTTCCTATCTGCTAAAATGGGATGCTGCCCCATTCATGAATCAGTAAATAAAGTCAATTTGATCCTTAAATTTACTCAGTGGAATTTTGTCTTTTAACATGAGAGAGAAGGCAAGGTTCAGGGTCCAGGAAACTAAGTCTGGGTTTAATGGGTTCGATGTCCAAAGATTCAGGTCCATTTTAAGAGACTCCTAGAGAAGAAGATCAAGAACATTAACCAGGATTCCAGGCTAACAGAACTCAATTGAAATCTGGGTTTGTGGGTGTCCTGGGGCTTCATTGACAGGAAGAACAGAGCAAGTGAGATGTGGGCAGACAAGAGCAGGCAATGGTATGAATGGGTTTCTAATATTTACAATAAGAGAAATGAGTCTTATAAATATTACACCAAAAGCTGGCTTTAAAGAAAATAAATTGGGTTTATCCAATAATGTTACAGAGAAGTATTCCTGATGATTGGAGGAGACAGGAGACAGGAAACTGAACAAATACGCTGACAATATCACGCTGGGTCTGGGACTTCCTTGAGGAATGGACTTGTCTTAGTCACCTCTGGGTCTTTAGGACCTAGAACTTGGAGTTGAGTTGTGGCTCAGTGAAGTGTTGACTCTTTTTTATAGGAACCTTTAAAAGTCTTCCATAGTGACTTGGGGGGAGCAGAAACAGATCTGAATGAATTAATACAGGTTCTAGGTATAGCGAGTCGTAGAGTATCAAAGTGTTAGCTGAGAGGCTGAACTCGGCCTATAGACTTATGATCTTTTTTTTTTTTCCCTCTTTGGCTTAATCAGCTCAGATTTTTATTTATTTTATTTTTTTAAAGATTTTATTTATTTGACAGAGACACAGCGAGAGAGGGAACACAAGCAGGGGGAGTGGGAGAGGGAGAAGCAGGCTTCCCGCTGAGCAGGGAGCCCGCTGCGAGGCTTGATCCCAGGACCCTGGGATCATGACCTGAGCCGAAGGCAGTCGCTTAACGACTGAGCCACTCAGGCGCCCCTCAGCTCAGATTTTTAAAAAGCAATGAATTTTGAGTCCCTGGAAGGGAGGTGCTCCCTTCAGTTTGCCTTGCTTATTCTATGACACAATTGTTTTACCAGCCTCATACCTGAAGCCATTTGAGTTTGACCCTTTGTCACTACCTGTGAAACAAAGAAGCACAGTCAGCTGAGTGAGCTGATGTCAGTAAGCTAATGTAAAAAACAAAATTTCAGAAGTTCACACAGGGCATTTTCAAACTCACATCACTGCCTCAAAACTAGGGGCAGATGGCTACATCCTCTTATCTGTTCAGTTAGCATCTTTAGTACCCAATTGCCTTTCAATAGAAGCCTAGAACCTCCTTTTTATTTTTATTTTTTAAAAAAGATTTATTTATTTATTTATTTGAGAGAGAGAGAGCAGGCACATAGGGAGAGGGAGAAGCAGACTCCCTGCTGAGTGCAGAGCCTAACTTGGGGCTCCATCCCAAGACCGCAGGACTGTGACCTGAGCCCATCAGACACTCAACCAACTGAGTTACCCAGGCATCCTTGGATTCATATTTTTCATGTGAAGCTTTTCATTGGCTCAGGAAACAAAAACTCAGGTCTAAAAAAATTTATGTGGAAAGATGATTAGATTTAGCGATCTGGGCAAATTCTGTGAAATACTTACCTGAGTTACAAATTATGTGAGTGAGGCTGTAGAACCTCAGTTCTCAGAAGGCTCTCTTTTACCAAACATAATAATTAGGTCAATCGTCATAACTTTGTAGATGCTGAGGGCTTTCCAGCAGGGTGTCATGTATGCTTCCTTGTATTTTATACATAACTTAAAAATCTCAAAGAAGGTACCCTGGGAAGATTCTAAGTAGGCGTGATCAAATCCTAGCCAACTAAATTTTTTTTCTTTTTAAAATCAGTTTTACCCAATGTAATTCCATCTGACTGAATTGAGAAAGTAATTTATTTTACTACATTATAAATATGTTAACTAAATGGAAATATCTAAATCACATACCTGTTCCCTTCCTGATACACTATAAATCTGACCTTCCCAGATAAACATTCAATAAAAAGGCTTTAGACCCAGGACTTCTACTCCTGGCCTTCTACCTAATTAGGTATAGAAATGTTTTAGAAAAATATAGACACTTATGATTTTAATTTACTTTTTTTCAGCTTTGACTCAAAGCATACTTAATTATGGCCTAATTTGCATGTGCTTAATAGAGACCCTATTTAAAATTTTTAATTGTTATTTTAAAAATAATAACATGCACTGTGTGTTAATTAACTAGAATTTAAATAAAAATTTGAAAAAAAAATAATAGATCTGCTTGATTAAAATACCTATAAAATTCTGTGCACTGATAAGTATCCTTCCCATCCCATTCTCCCTTGTTGTCCCAGTTGGCACCCTCATTCCAATAAGGTAACCACATTTATTTCATTAATCCTGAAATTTTTATTGCACTTTTTGTAGGGGAGAGAGGGAGGGAGAGAAATGAGAATTAACTTTATGATATATAAGTAAATACAAATGTTATTCTCTGCCCTTTTTAAAGATTTTATTTATTTATTCATGAAAGACAGAGAGAGAGACAGAGGCAGAGGGAGAAGCAGGCTCCCCACGGAGCAGGGAGCCCGATGCGGGACTCGATCCCAGGACCCTGGGGTCACGACCTGAGCCGAAGGCAGACACTAACCGACTGAGCCACCCAGGAGTCCCTCTGCCCTTTTTATATAAATGGCAGGCAGCATAGTATACAAATTGTTCTATATCTTTTTTTCATATTTATTAATATATTTTGCAGATAATTATATAAGAGTACATAAATAGCTTCCTCATTCTTTTTATAGCTGCACAATATTGTTTTGGATTGTTTCCAGTTTTATGCTGTTAAAAAAATTGCATCAGCGTGTAACTGTGTACAAATACCACTTTACAAATGTGCAGGTATTTCTGTAAAATAAAAAGTTAGAATTTGGAGTTGTTAATTCCAAGAGTATGTTATGAATTTGTTATTCTTGTAGATGTTGTCCAGTTACATTCCATTAGGGGTTGTACCAAGTTTTAGTCCCACCAGTTTATGAGAGTGCTCCTTTTTCCACAGTTTAATCAACACTGTGTATTATCAAACTTTTGGTTTTTTAATACATCCAACAGATAAAAATGACAGTTTAATCTGTATTCCTTATATTCTGAGGAATATTGCATGTCATTTTCATATATTTGAGACCCATTTATATTTCCTTTTTGGTGAATTATCTACTTATATCCTTTATCCATTTTGTATTACCTTTTTTCTTATTTGTTGAAACATACTTTATATTTTAGGAATATTAGGTCTTTACAATACATTTCAAATATCTTTACTAATTTGTCATTTGTTTTGATTTTGTTTATAGGCTTTCTGTTTTTGATTCTCTGGTTTTTATAACACAGAAGTTTTGATTATGTGCTTGAACTTATCAATTTGGTTTTTTAAAAAGATTTTACTTATTTATTTGAGAGAGAGAACAGAGTGAGAGAGCACAAGCGGGGTGGGGGTCAGAAGGACAAAGGGAGAGGGAGAAGCAGGCTCCCCACTGAGCAGGGAGCCTGATGCAGGGCTCGATCCCAGGACCCCAAGATCATGACCTGAGCCGAAGGCAGATGTTTAACAGGCTGAGCCACCCCGGTGCCCCCATTTTGTTTTTCTTTTAAAATTTCTGAATGTCGGAGGGCGCATGGGTGGCTCAGTTGGTTAAAATTTCTGAATGTTGGAGTCTTCATCAGAAAGATCTTTCCTTGTTTTCTTCTGTACATTTATGGTTTTATTTTTTTTAATTTCATTTTTTGATTCATTAAGAATTTTTTCTGGTGTGCATTGTGAAATTTGAGTTCTATGTTAATTTACCCCCCCCCCCCCGCGATGGCTCCCTGATGGCTCAGGTCATGATCCTAGGGCCCTGGAATCAAGTCCTGCATGGGGCTCCTTGCTCAGTGGGGAGCCTGCTTCTCCCTCTGCCTGCTGCTTCCCCTGCTTGTACGCTCTCTCTCTGACAAATAAGTAAATAAAATATTTTTATTTTATTTTATTGTCCCAGCAGCATATATTAAATAGCTTGTCTTTTCTGCTACTGATCTGAATAGCTATCCTTAATCCTCTTATGTATTTTGATCTATTTTTAGACATTTTATTCTGTGACTTGGTCTGTTTATTCATGAGCCAGACAACACTACTGTAACTGTTAAGGCTTTATAATAGACAACATCTAGAAGTTCCAGTCCTCTTGCATTGCCCTTCATTGTTCTTTTTCTTGCCTGTCTTGCCTATGTCCTTTTTAAAAATGTACACCAGCACTATCTTGTCTAGTTAAAAAAAGGTTCTTATTTATTATATTGAAAGGATAAAAAGACTTATGAATAATTGACATTTATATAATATTGAGTTTTTTCTCGTACTAAAACAAAGTATGCCTTTCCTTTTGATCAGTTCTTTTGTGTTCTTCAGAGGGTTTTTAATTTTTCTACCTTTAGCTTTTGTTCATTTCTTAAGTAATTCTTAGGTGTTCTGACATTTTTGTTGCTATTGTAAACAAGATCATCCCTTCAAAGCTGTTGACACATATATGGACAAACACAAATTAAAAGTAAGAGGTTTAATTCTCCCTGTTGAAAACAAGGGAAGAGATTTTCCTCCCCCTCTTTTTCTTAGAGCATTTCCTTTAGAAACTTATAATTAGAAGTGCTTTCTCTTCTCTTTGAACTGCGTATAAATTTTTATGGAAACTAGATAGGCCTTTTGTCAGCTTTTCAACTCAGGAATGCCTTTCTCAAGAACTCGGGAACCATGTCCTTTCCATGTAAACATCCAAGGAAGATAGCACCCTATTTCCAAGTTTCAGGAGGAGGGCAGGAGCCTCACTTTAGCTGACCTGGCTCCCAGTTGTAAAACTACCTCCTGTCCCAAAAAAATATGAAAAGTTTGTTTTTCCTTTGTCAGTTAACTAGCACAGATGGGCACTTCAATTGCCAGGTAAATTTAGGACGAACTATGTGAAATAAAAGGGTGCTGTTAAGTCTTACGACTTAAGGACTAGTTACTGTTTATCTTGAGAACATATACGTAATGGGTTGTATCTGCCCGACTATGTGGCTGAAGGGTGAGATTTCTCTCTGCCTTTGCAATCTCTTATCAGATTCCCTGTGATGTGTATCACATTCTGGTTTAATGCTTATTCGATATTAAAATTGTTTTCTTTCTTTACTACCTTTGTGGAGAGGATTTCTGGATTGGGAGAAGATTTTGTTTTTAGTTGTATTTCCTCACATTCAGTTGGGAGTTGTGTGCCCCTCCCCCTTCTTCAACTGCAGCTGCCATCTTGGACTGTGCAGGTGACCTTGAAGATGGAACCCCCCTTGTGTTGGCTAAGATGTTGAGGAAAAAGGAAGAAACTATGGAGCCACCGTACCAGCCCTCAATTGCCTAGCTCTAGATTCCTTTCATGTGAGAGAGAAATAAAATGCTCTTGTTTCAGCCACTGTTATTTTGGTTGTTCTGTTATATGAGGCTGAATCAGTTATTCTAACTGATACACTGCCAGAAAGAATAACTTCAGATAAAATAAAGCCAAATCAGCTTTCTTATTTAAGCATCCTTTAACATTTAACTGTTTTTTTGCTTACACCCATGTACTGCAAGTCAACTGATTTAGTCACCAAGACATGCATTTTGTGACCAGTTTATTTTTGGTCTTTTACCATGAAGCCATTTGTTCAAATTTAAATGTCTTCTGGATGCCTTTCTGGCTTTAAAAAATGACTAAGATGGGGACGCTTGGGTGGCTCAGTTGGCTGGGTGTCTGCCTTCGGCTCAGGTCATGATTCTAGGGCCCTGGAATCAAGTCCTGCATGGGGCTCCTTGCTCAGTGGGGAGCCTGCTTCTCCCTCTGCCTGCTGCTTCCCCTGCTTGTACGCTCTCTCTCTGACAAATAAGTAAATAAAATATTTTTAAAAATGACTATTTGGTAATACATGTCTTTATCTTTTATAGGTAAAAATATTAAACATTGGTCACATTTTGAGCATCAGTCCACCATTAATGCATATGTTGGAATGGGCCTATAACGTTCTTAAGGGAAATCTTGACCCTCTCGTAGGCTCACTTCTATGCAGTGGTAGCTAGATCTATTTCCACATGGGACTGGAAGTGTCTTCAGCTTTTGTTAAAGGATGTTAATTCAGTTCTAGCTTTGCTGATGATTAAAACCTATCATTCTGTCCTATGTCAACACCAGAGAATGTCTCCAGGCATTTGTCAGGAAGTATAACATATTCACAGCCACTTAGTATGAAGCAAAAGCCCTCTGAGAAGAGTAATATTTATGGAGGACAGCTTGAAGAATATGCAGTCCTTCCTTTCTTCAGATGATCTACAATCCATCCTTAACTTAAACAGATCCTCTCAGGGCTGTTTGTGTGAATTCCATTGTTTTGGTCCCTTGTACATGGCTTTTATTTAATTATGTTTTGTTGTTATGACTCCTGCCTACATTTAAAGATACTATAAATAATAGCTGTGTGAAGTTATTATGATTACTATAAAGCTATTGTTGACTCAGTTATTCATTTCATGGCATGGTGTTTTCTCTTCAGTTTCAGTACAAAACTGTGCATTTATTGAGTAAGTGACTGGTTACTTTTTATTGAGCAATTGGTTTGTTTGATGGAATATGGATTATTTTATGCACTTTCGTGTGGCATATAGTTTACTAAGTCTGATAACATCTATATCTGAAACAAGAACATCAGAATAAACCCTTGGTTTACTGTCACTTCCCGATTCACACTTCCATATATTGTCCTCCTTTTTCATGATCTCTATTCCTGTGACTTTTTCCTCCTTGGCTCATCTCTTTGGTTTTGTGTCTTTGGATTAAGGGTAAAGAAGGTTAGTTGGTTCAGCCTGTTTTTCTTAGCAGGATAAAAAACAAACAAAACCACTTTTTTTTTTTTTTTTTTTTGAGTGGAGAAGTTTGATTGAGCTTTTAAGAGAAAGAGCTTCAAAGTTGATAGTCTTTTAGAATGATTTTTTAAAGAAAAATTGGAATTTCTACTTTATTTTTCAGGCTAACAATTTACTTATTTCTTAAGCATGCTTAGAAATCTTATTTTCCTTCATTTTTAAAAAATTGATTAATACATCCATGCAGCTCTCAATGCAAAAGGAACAAACAAGTATGGAATGAAAACTCTCCCCCAACCCATGTCCCAGTCCCCAAGTTCCCTTCCCTTGGAAGTTGCCAATGTTATGTTTCTTTCGTACTATATATTTTTGGGTATGTTTTTTGTATAAGCAAACAAATATATATAAACTCTTTCTTCTGATTTTTTATGGTAATATACTCTCCACACTGTGCTGCCTTCCTCTTTTGTCAAAAATGGCATATATTACCATGGATGTATCTCCATACCCATGCATAGAATGCTTCCCCATTCTTTGTTCCAGTTGCCAAGGATCTTATGGTTATACTTTATTGAACCACTTCTCTATTCATGGTCATTTTGGTTGTTTCTAATCTTTTAAAAAATTATTAGTACAAACAATATTTTATTGGATAACCTTGTACAGAACCAGTTTGCCTGTTTGAGTAGATCTGTAAGACACAGTCCTAGAAGTATAACTTTCAGCTCACTTTGTACATGTATTTTAAGTTTTGAGGGATATTGCCAACTTGCTGTCCATAGAAGTGGTACTAATTTACATTCCCCCAGCTATTTTTGTATTACTTCTTAAATGAGGCCCTCAAAGCATCAAATTACTTGATAATCATTTAAGTGCTATACAGGATTAACCTTAGATGGTCTTTGCCCTTAAGAAACTAGCATTCAAAAGAGATGGATTTTTTCTAAGTACACACATATTTTTTAATTGACCGTCCAGCTTTTTATAATTTACTTGCCCACATTTCTTTGTCGCTTTAGAAAAGTCGGGGAGAGTGAGCATGTGAAACCGGCAGAAATAGCTAGAAAGGTAGTTAACAAACAGTAGTCCTCCCTTGCCCCAGGGCCCATCATGACTTCTTGGACGTCTCCCACTCCTGGATTTAAAGAGACCTGTGGGGCGCCTGGGTGGCTCAGTCGTTAAGCGTCTGCCTTCGGCTCAGGTCATGATCCTGGGGTCCTGGGATCGGGTCCCGCGTCGGGCTCCCTGCCGGGCAGGAGGCCTGTTTCTCCCTCCCCCACTCCCCCTGCTTGTGTTCCTGCTCTCTCTGTCTCTGTCAAATAAATAAATAAAATCTTTAAAAAAAAAAATAAATAAATAAAAAATAAAGAGACCTGTGGCTGCGGGAGATGAGGGTGGGGAGAGATGAGCTGCAAGTCTGGTGTCTAAAAGTGGACGCTTAAACATAGCCTTGCTCAGGAAACTTTCCAAACTACAAATTACTCTTAACTTAAAAACAAAAAAAAAAAAAACACAACTCCAAACCATTCCCACAGAGGATTCTGATGTGAAAGAATAAAAGAGCAATATACAGGGGCGCCTGGGTGGCTCAGTTGGTTAAGCGTCTGCCTTTGGCTCAGGTCGTGGCCCAGGCTCCTGGGATGGAGCCCCGCATCGGGCTCCTCTGCTCTGTGGGAAGCCTGCTTCTCTCTATTCCTCTCCCCCTGCTTCTGTTCCCTCTCGTGTGTCTCTCTCTGTCAAATAAATAAATAAAATCTTAAAAAAAAAAAAAAAAAAAAGAGCAATATACAGTGTCCTGTGCACTAGTTGGCAGAAGTCATGAAGAAACACCTAGTTTCCCAGGGCTGGGCCTGACAACATGGCTCTGGTTCCAAATGGTTCTACATCCACTTCCGCCCATCTCATTTTATCTGTGGAATAAAAGGACAAATATGCTTTTCTCCTTGTCAAAACAGACTCTCCGAGGGCTTGCCTGCTTTGCAGTGGGATCCTACAGTGGCGATGTGGCCAACAAAGCAAGGATTTGGAGAAGGTTGTGCTACCTGCCTCCATTATAGGCCTCCGGCCTCTCTTTTCACTCTATGAGAAGCCAGAACTCTGCCCCGAACTCAGGGTCCTCCCTCCCAAAGTCGATCTCACACTATTCTGACTCATTCTCAGATTAATCCTTTTCACGGAATCTTCATTCAACACAGAAGTACATGCTCATCTGGTAACATACTCTATTCTTTTCCACTTCATGTCTTTATGTTCTTCTTGTGCCTGGAAGATTCTTTTCCCCATTCATGACACATCAAAATTCTAGCTGCACTGTGCATTCATTAAATTTTCCCTAACCCTGCTCCAACAAGCTCTGTGGAATCTCTCTCTTGGCCAAATGCATGCTGCACTTTCTCATACTTCTCATCTGGCATTCTGGGCAGAGCTGTTCATGTTTATGAATTTGCCTCTCATCTTTCCCTGCATTGGATTATAAGCCCTTTTATGGCACAAACCATTATCCTTATGTCCATTGCAGTGCCTGACTCACTTGAACGGTTTAAACACACACATGGGAGTGTATTTAGCATATGCATAAAGCAATTATGATTGAAGTAAATGAATGAATGAAAAAGTGTAACTTTTTTCTTGTAGGTTGAATGGGTGGAAGACATTTATTATAATTGACGCAACCAGAAGATATCGTTTCCTCCATTTCTAAGTAACCAGTGGTTCTCCATGCCATCAGGATCACCTGCATAGTTTATTAATACCCAGGATGCTGGGCCCCATCCCCAGAATTTGATTCAGTGGGTTTGAGATTGGATATTTCTAACAAATTCCCAGGTGATGCTGCTGCTGCTGGTTCAGGCACTTGCAGGTTGAGACCGACGGGAATAAGTTCTTAATTATGTAAGTTTAGTGATATAATTATTCCTTGGTCACTTTTGTCCAATTAGCCCTGGTCTGTTTACTCAGGAGGATGTTTGATAGATTCCAGAAGCAGTTTGGCCTCTGAGTGTGTCAGTGGACTGTGACTGATGAGAAGCCCACGCTTCGTGGCTGGCATTGTTTGGACATTGTTGCTGCCTTGAGCCTGTGAGGGAATCCAAAGAAATCCTTTTTCCACGTGCCCTACCTCCCAGAGGAAGGACCGTAGACTTGAAGGTCAATCACTATTTAAACTTTGGTGCCCTGTTGTGATAATGCTTGGGATGGGATACACCACAAAGAGGTAAGACACTGTACTGACATGGAGCCTGTGTGGTCCTGATGCCTAAATTTTTAAAAGAATGGGGTCACAAGAACATAATTTGTGGGACCTAGCACAAAATAAAAATGAGGGGTCTTTTGATAAAGAATTATGAAGAATTTCAGGTGGCAACAGCAGAGCATAAAGCACATTCGAGGCCCTTCTCACTTGCAGAGCTGGTGTGACTGCTTAGGTCACGTGTCCATGAAGTTGGTCCTGACCGCGGTCATGCAAGGGTTTCCAGCCATTTCTGGAAGAGAAAGCAGATGCCCGGGGAAGACACAGGGTGAGGCAGAGGAATTGCATGACGCCTGTGGAGATGGGGAGCAGGAGACTGGAGTTAGAGCTGACTTTCTTGACCCTTCTTTCTCTCCACTTTGTTATTGTGCTTCTCCTGCCCCACCCCCTGCACCCCCAGAATAGAGAGCAGTGAAGGGTTGGCGTGTCCCTTGGGATATATGGGCCATGATGGGTTAAGAAAGAATGCCAAGGATGCCACCAACCTGCCCCCCCCACCCTTCCCCGTGCAGAACAGGGAAGAGTCTGAGAAGTGCCAGGCTGCCTGGTAGCAGCAGGTCACCCCAGGAACCTACCAGAACTTAGAGTTGATGCCATTCTCCCCCTTTAGTGCATCTTTTTCTTCAGGGGCTTCCTTTTTTTTTTTTTTTTTTTCATGACATATATTATTTTTCTGTGGAAAAGTTTTTTCTTGGAAAAAACTTGGATTTTAAAAAAGATTTTATTTATTTGTCAGAGAGAGAGAGCACAAGCAGGGGGGGTGGCAGAAGGAGAGGGAGAAGCAGGCCCCCCACTGAGAAGGGAGCCCCATGTGGGACTCAATCGCAGGACCACAGGATCATGACCTGAGCCAAAGGCAGACACTTAACCGACTGAGCCACCTAGGTGTCCCCAAAACTTGTATTTGATTAAAAAAAAAAAAGGGGTCCCTAGGTTTTCATTAAGTGCCTACCAGCTGGCAAGCTCCTTGGGAGCCAGGATCGTGTCCCAGGCGTCTTGGTTCCCTGTTCCCAGTACAGTACTAGGCCCACAGACAAAGTGAGGTACAATTATGTTGAAAAATTGGACAGAATTCTTTCTGACATTTGTTCCGAAACTTCAAATATTCCCCATAGTGTCTAGCACAATGTCATTGCTTAAATATTTTAAATATTTTCAAAGAAAATAGCTAATTTGAGGCACACATTTGGGTAATGAGCTAAAGTTTTGCTAGTATTATTATGGAATTTTTCTTGTTATAATAAAATCTTTTGCTAGAATATGTGTGTAAAAAAATTTAACACCTTTGAGATTTAATCTGACACCAAGTCACTGTGTGATCTGGGTAGCCAGTTAATAAGTCTGGGACTTCTTTTTCACATTCATTAATTTGTCTTTTAATTGAGTAATCAGTTAACACCCATTTATTGAGTCAGGCTTTGCTAAGCACAGAGGATTTTCACACATACAAATACACATAGGTACTAGTTGTTACCTTATCAATTGGTGCTCAGGGACATGTAAAGAAAGAACATGTAAAGAAAGAAAGAACTGTGTGATTATGACATGTACCCCCCCCCCCCCCCCAGCCTAAGGAGTTGAGACAGATTTCACAAAGAGGGTACACCTGAGGAGTATCTCCAGGAGTTTGGCCTCAAACTTCTAAGTATGTGGGTCAAAATGGAAGAATCCCTAGAGTTCCATGCAGAGCTCATAAAAGATGGCCTAAAAATGTTTGGGGGCAGCACATATTTCCACGGACCCTCTTTTTTTCTCTCAGGCACTCAGCTGGCTCCTATTCCAAGACTGAACTATTTTGACCACATGGCTCTGTTTGTTGTGATGAGCAGACTGCCCTTAATATTTCTATTAAGGAGCATAATTTCTGTCCTCACCACCCTCGGCCCTCGCATACGGCTTTATTCTCTTCACTCCACTTTCTTTTTTAAAAGATCCTTGAAAAAGCCTTGTTTTACAGAACCCTCTTGAGGAAGAGCTAATTAGTTTTCTCAGCAAAATTAAAGGTGGATCATCTTTGAAACTCATAGACCTTTGCACATTTCTGAATTCTGCAATTTCCAGTAAGAGTCCCTTATCTTCTGATGAAATTTTTTTGCTGGTAGTCATTTGTAATGCAAACAGATTGCTTAACTCTCTCTCCAGAGGGTGGAAGATAATCTGTTTCCAGAGAAACCATGTAATACTTAAGACTTTTATGATTACATTAATTTGGGGGAACATTTTAGTGTGACCCTTTTTTAAAAGAAAAAGGGTATAAAGTTTCATCCTTCTGATTCTTTATAGTCTAAGAACTTGTTTAAAAAAAGGAGGCTCCTGAAGACCCAGAGTTCCTGCAATGGGCAGTTTTAACCTTGAACAACAATTCTGTGTTCTCAAAATGGCTACAATGGAACCTTTGAAGCTTTGTGGGAATAAAAAGTACAGCAACTTCTTAGAACCTCAGGTTCTCTATCTACTAAACTAAAGCGTTAACTCCCATCCCATGATGCATGATGATGTCGCTTCAGTTTTATTCCCTCAACATTGTTTTGAATAATGGGAGTAGGGGGCATGGATAGGTGGGGGATATCCCACGTATGGGTTTTATTTGTTTTTATGGTGTGACACACATGAGTGTTTAATAAGGGTCTTTTGGTGAGTGCTTGTGTCATTATTGAAGGAAGAAGGGATTATTGAAGGCAGTACAGAGACTATTGAGTTTTGTGCTTCCCTGGTGCAAAGATACCTCGCCCTTCATCTCCCAAATGGGAGTGGGGGTTGGTTGAAAAAGCTCAGAGAAATAGGTTTGATGGGAGGCTGACACTCTCAGCCTCCTAGGGAACTGCCATGCACCCTCCTGCCCTCCATAGTCTTTACACAATTGGGGCAAAGAATGGTTTTGGTCTATTTTGTGGCATTGCTCTGCCCTTCCTTCCCCATCACCTCTGCCTGCAAAATTTGAACTCCATGAGCAAAAGATACTGCTACCCATACTCAGCAGGTTTAGGACAGCTGAGAAGGTTGAAATAATTCGGGTTTGATTCTCTCCCCTGCACCCCCTGCATATTTATCCGTGGATTTAAAAGCAAAATCCTAAGAGTTATCGAAACAGGGTTTACTTGGTAACCGTCACAACTGCTAGGGCACGAGTGTTCCCTCAGCGTCCCTTCCCCCGTGTGGAAACTTTCTTTTAAATATTGCTTCCACCGCTAACCTAAAGACAAAATAAAGGTGAAGCATGATGACAAATTCCCAAGAAATGTTTCACAATTCGCTCCCTCAGAGTAAGGTAGAGTGGGCTGTTCACTTGCAAAACAAAAACCATCCTCCTCAGCAGAATTCGCTTTTGTTTTTCTCCCTGTAATTTACTGCCTGGTTAGGGTTTAATAACACAATATACTCTAGTTCACTGCCCCCATAAAGCTTGCAGGCAGAGAAAGAGCTACAGTCAGATTTGTGCCCACTCTGGGTAAAGAGATGAAATCCTGAAGTTTAGTCTTGGTGGCAGAGGAGCTGTGAAATGGTGAGACAAATCAAGTTTACCGGACATTTTTGCTGAGATCAGGTTGCTAGACACTCAAACACTGCAACCCCCCTGGGGGCCTGTTTCATTCAGCACACTCCACTGCTCTCACTTAGTTTCATTTCTGAACATTTATTCATGTTGATTGTTAGTATCAACTGATGCAATATTGTAAGCGATGACAGAGCTGAATAGTGCTTCCAGAGCTTTTCAAAACAGAGAACACTCTTGTATACCGGAGGGGTTAAATCTGGAGTGATTTCAACGTGGTCTTTCTTTCTTTTTTTTTTTTTTTAAAGATTTTATTTATTTATTTGAGAGAGAGAATGAGACAGAGAGAGAGAGAGAGCATGAGATGGAGGATCAGAGGGAGAAGCAGACTCCCTGCCGAGCAAGGAGCCCTATGCGGGACTCGATCCCGGGACTCCAGGATCATGACCTGAGCCGAAGGCAGTCGCTTAACCAACTGAGCCACCCAGGCGCCCTGGTCTTTCTTTTTTTTAAGAGAAGCATTTTTCACTTTGTGGGTGCTAAAGGGAGTGCAGGATGTGATGGGGTGCAGGTCGTAGAATTATAGGAGACGCCTGTGTATGTGTCTGTTACAAAATGGGAGTTTTTATGACCTCAGGATAGGTTGATGAATAGACATTTGAATGCCGGCTGGAGAAGCAGCATCTTTTATTAGTTGTCTCCTAGTTTTTAAACTAAAAGATCATCTATGATCTGGTCCATTGAATTAATATCACATCACATGAATTAATATCACAATATAATTGAATGTATAATATCTCCTTTTCATAGACACTCTTCAGCATGAGGGCTGTTTGCAAGGCAAATCTGCTGGTGCTTAAAAAGCCAAACAAATGGGAAGAATCACAACAGGCGAGAAGAGCAGTAGTACCTTTTGTGCACAGATGCTAGAATTACTAAATGCTGGAGCTAGCGGCTGAGACCAGACCCTGTTAGCCAGAATGCCTGGTCTCAAATCCCAGCTTCACCACTTACAACCTCATGATGTGGTCAACTCAATCTTGTGCCTCAGTTTCCCATCCACTGGGTAATAGTACCCACCTCTTAGTTTTTTGGGGTTTTTTTTAAAGATTTTATTTATTTGAGAGAGAGCACAGAGGAAGAGGGAGAAGCAGACCCCCGCGGAGCAGGGAGCCTAGTGCGGGGCTCGATCCCAGGACCCTGGGATCATGACCCCAGCTGAAGGCAGACGCTTAAGCAACTGAGCCACCCAGGCGCCACGCAGTCTATACTTCCAGTCACGGTACAGCAGGGTACTTGAAAGAAATGTTCTGTCTCCTTCCATGGAGACAGGCCATCTAGAATATTGTAAGAGCTTCCTAAGCGATGTGTCCTTAGCCGTCACTCTCACTGCCCTCCTCCAGAGTGACCTTTCATACAGCTGTGGAGCCTCTTCTTCTAGTGGAAGGTTTAAGGTCATCAGTCTTATAGTTGGCAGTTGAAAAACCTTCTTAAAGGAACGTCTGGACCAGAGAGCTTATTACAGGCTCTGTTTGTACAAGTCATCCGAGTGGGACTTGGGAATTGGCAACTCATTAGTAGTCACAGTGGTTGCAAAACCAGGAACATACCTCCAAAGACTGTACATTTTGTAAATGATACTAGGTTTTCATCACTGACCACAATCAGCATTGGATTTACTGTTAGAGTTCTCAAGACTCTTGCTCGTTTCGAAAACCAAAAAGTGCTTTTCCCTGAAGGGCAAAATGTAAGTGTGTGACACGCGCTTGTCCCCAGGCAAGTGACTCACTGCAGATGTAGTGACAAGCTGTCTTTCAGTTTGGTAGTTGATCAGTGAACTGGATGTGGAACTGCAGGAAATTTGCAATGTTAGGAAATTAGATAAGCAAGGTTATCTCTAAAATAAACCTCTACTTACTAAAATTACTACTGCAGCCAAAGTTAATGGCTATCAAAATTTGGAAAGAGTGTATTCATAGATCCAATTCATTCCCTCAACATTAATTTAATGAGCATTTACTACCAGTCTCTGCAAGGGTTGAGGATACAAAGACAAGGAGATACTGTCCTTGCCCTTTGGGCATTTTTTAGTCTTTGGCTGAAACTGATCCTAAATAAATGCTTTCCAAAATAGAGCCGTAAGCAAAGTGTTAAGGAAGCACAGAAATTTGGAGAAACCTTTTCAGAAGATTAAACACTTAAAGTGGGTCTCAAAAGGTAAAAATAATTTCTGGAGAGAGAATAGGGGCAGGACATTCCAGAAACAGCCAGAGAGCATATATATAGAGGCAGAGAGAAGGGGCTGTATGGGCTGTGCTTGGGGACTTAGCTGGAGGGAACATTTCATTGAAAAGTGTAGTGAGAAATAAAGTTAGAAAAAGTAATTGGGTCCAAAGATATAGTTTTGAATACCCTCCTGATGGGTTTAAACCCCACCCTAAGGCAACATGTCATCACACATTTTTAAGAAGAATGTGACTTGGATAAATGTCTTTGAAAGCTGACTTGGGAGATAGCCTGGGCTATGGATAAGGATGGGGAGAGTCTGGGCATTGGGGAAGTAGGTTGGTCAGCTCAGGCTCTATAACAAAAACCACACTGCGTGGTTTAAACAACAAATATTTTTTTCTCATGGTTCTGGAGGCTAAGAAGTCCAAGATCAAGATAGAGGGTGATTTGGTTCTTGGTGAGGGCTCTTTTCCTGGCTTTCAGATGTCTGCTTTCTCACTATGTCTTCACAAGGTTGAGGGGGCTGAAGAGGAAGGGGGTGTCTGTGTCGCAGGAGAACACCCTGGTCTCCTTTCTTCTTGGGAGGACACTAATCCCATTGTGGGCCCCCTCCCTCATGACCTCACCTAAACCTAATTACCTCCCAAAGGCCTCACCTCCTAACACCATCATGTTGGGGGTTAAGTCTTCAACACGTGAATGCTGGAGGCACACCAACATTGAGGGCATGACAGAATTAGAAGGCCCCTCAATAACCAAGGCATTAAATAGCAGGGTTAGAATTAAGGTTGAGATGGTTACGGTGGCAAGAGAGAGCTCCTACACAATGTTAATAGATCTTAGATGACCGATTAAATGTGAGGGGGGATAGAACTAAGGGTTAGAGTTAAAGATTAAAACTGCCTGTGTAATGATAAATTCACCTAAGTTCACTCTGTGTGATATGGGTCTTGGTTCTTAAATTCTCTGTACCTCGGTTTTCTGATCTGTAGAGCGGGGATAATAATTATACCTGTCTCTTACAGGAATTTTGAAAGTTAAATGTCATAAGGTGTAGAAAGCATGAAGAACAACGCTTGCTATTTAGGAAGACACTACATGTCAGTATTTTATTACCCGCTATAACAAATAATAGTATTAAGTACATTTTTGAATTGATTCTTTCAGATTGGTAACATTTGAAATTCTGAGAGTCAGGATTTGTGTGGAGAGCCATTATATGATTTTTTTTTTTCTTTGTAAAAATCTTGTCATTTATTTTTTGTTTCAAGCGCTTTGTTATCATGGGATAGCCTTAATTCAAAAAATTTGTTTATTTTCTAGCTTTCAGTGAATCAGACATAAGAATAATAGCCAAGAATTGGAAAATGTTTTCCAATTTGTTATTTTTATCAGTTTTACATATATCATTTAAAAAAACTCAGATTGCATGTTCTGATGGAAAATAGTCCCTTGCCTCTTCCTGCCCCACCTTCACCCCCACTCTCCAGCATCACTTTGATTAACTTAAGGCAAAGCTGTAAAGTTACCTGTTTCTACTTTGTAAATCATAATTATTTAGGGGGAGATGTTTTGAGATTATGTAACTCTTCCACCTCTCATGACAAACTCAATTTATTCATTTTTTAAAATCAGCATGGACCCCTATTTTCCCATCTTACTCAATTGATTCACAAATTGTTTTGATACTTAAATGGTCTCTGATTTTGCCAGTGGGGTCCCTTTAATGTAGCTTCTGTGTTCTTTTGACATGTCCACGTCAGTTTTTGAGCACTTTCCTACTTTTTGGAACAAAAGGACTCATCATGTTCTTTTCCTGCCCTAGCTCTAAAGTCAGTCATTTCCCCGAGGGGCCCGATTGAGTAGAGAATGATTAGTAGAAATTAAGGTTTGGTTCTAGGTTTCTAGGTAATACTTGCTGCTTTTGTCCAGGCTCAGTGTCCCAGACCCTTTCAGTGGACAAGCACATACAGATGCGTTTACTCCTGTTCCTCTATCTACTTATCATCTACCTTGAAAATTATGAATTTATTGTCTTCAATTCCAATCAAGCCCACAGAGTTCAGTCTAGGATTCCCCCTTTCCAATTTGTAACTCTTCAGGAACGAGAAACCAGACTCCCATTATCCTTAATATATTTATGTATTTGATCAATCTCTCGCTCTTCCTCCTCCAGATGCCCTCTTCAGCCCATTGAGACTCTGACAACCCATAGCCAGGTCTTTATCTCTCCTGATGCCCCCATGGGTGCCCTCCTTACCTCTCTGGCGATCCATCAGCCGGCATCAGCAGCCCCCCATCCAGCTCTAATACCTGCACCATCAGGCCCCCCTCCACCCCCTCTGGACACTTCACTTATTTGTCTCACTTAGTAGTTCTTACACCAATTGTTCCAGAAGGAAAGGGAAAGAGGCAACACAAACTTCCTGAATTTTCTTAGGGCATTTTGCTCGTGCTATTTCTAGCATCTCCAGTAATGAGATTTCACCTAAATTGACTGATCAGAATAACTCAGCACACCCAGACATGTGGCCAACTGCGGGCTGCATTTAGACACCAGTTCATGCTTTGCAGTAGTCTCTCTTTCTCTTCCTGTCCATTAGCACAACAGGAAGCCAAGCAGTGGGTAATTGGATAGGGCCTCCTTTTACTTCTAATGAGCATTAAGTTAGTGGTAATGATTAAGAAGAGGGTGACTTACCTAACAGTTTCAGATCTTGTTCTAAAGTTTCTTTGTATCTAACTAGGTTTCCATTTCAAAATCACTTAGGTATGGGATTGGAATTTGGCTTAATGAGATCTGCTGGTCCAGCTACCTTAGCCGCCTTCTCATTGGTTCTAGGATGTGATTCAGAAATACGTCACTCCTACAAAAGAGATTAATATAATATGATATAATATATATAGAATATGGGCCATTTGGACTTTAGACATGCTGTTATCATTTCCTTCTTTTGACAGAGGAAATTCCACCCACATCGTGCACAGTCCCTTGAACATACAATTATTACAGTAATATATGACTTTAGCACCTCTGTTTTGAAGAACGAGTTAGGAGCAATGGGGTGTATGTTTTCCTTTTTTTTTTTTTTCTAGGTAATAGCAATGTGTATTTCTAAGCTTTCATTTTTCCTCGGAATGAATTTTGCTGAAACTGGCTTTTTTTTTTTTTTTTAAAGATTTTATTTATTTGAGAGAGAGAGAATGAGAGACAGAGAGCATGAGAGGGAGGAGGGTCAGAGGGAGAAGCAGACTCCTTGATGAGCAGGAAGCCCTATGTGGGACTCGATCCCGGGACTCCAGGATCATGACCTGAGCCGAAGGCAGTCGCTTAACCAACTGAGCCACCCAGGCGCCCCTGAAACTGGCTTTTTAATGTCAGGAATGCACTTGCTGTCTTCAGGTTCTGATAGGAACTGTTCCTGGAGCCTCTCCTGGTTGCCTTCCAGAATGAGGACATCTAAGATACTCTCTGGATTCACTAGCCATTGTCTTGGTTCAGACAAAACCTTGCTTTACTTAGCAGGGAAGACTTGCCCTATTTTTTTCTTTTCCCTGTGTTTTCCTCTCCTGGTTTTTTCTGTGGTCCATCAGAGTGAAGAAATATCCTACAGAAATATCCTTGACAGAAGATCTTGTGTGATAGAAATAAAAACTAGGAGCCCAGGTTCAGGTGAGGACTCTGGAAATGCAATCAGGAGATTTGGGATTTGGTCCTTGCCTTTGTGGCTAATAAGCTCTGTAGAATGTTTGGAAGTTTCTTAAGTGCTTTAGGCCACTTTAGGAGGTGAGACTAGATCAGCAGTTCCTACAGCCCTTTGTAGGTACCCCGGGGCTGTAGTCACTCAGAGCTGACCTACAGCTTTGGTGCAGGTGATAGTTCGGGGGAACCGGCGGCATAGTCACTGACAAGGATGTGAAGGAAGCTTTGCTCCGAGAATCTCCATGGTCTTTCACGCAGAACAGTGGCAGCATCTCTACGTTCATATGTTACAATTTATGTTCTTCAAGGATCTTTTTGTTTTGAAGGGCTCTCCTACAATAAAATGAAATCAAATCAAATCAAAGCTTTGAGACTCTTGAAGGCCCCTTTAGTGCCACATGTTTAGTGGTTTCCTATGATATTTATGTATCTCCCAGGCTGGGTCACTTTGTTCCCGGACATGAGACCAGGCTGTGTCCGTCCGAGACCGAAATTCCCTCCATACTTTGATAAAAAGCAGGGTAGCCCAGCAGGATGTGAACTTCTATTTGCTGGCGCTTTGTTCACACAGGTATGAAGATGAAAAGAGAGGGAGGTAGCAAAGGAAGCATGGTTTTCTATGTCAGTCGCTCTACTCCCCCTGCATTTCCTTTTCTGTTAAGGGAAACTCCCCCAATCTCTCTGAAGAGCAGTAGCAGTGCCCAAGGCCCCCACATTTTTTTCTGGTGCTTTTCTGAAAAGCAGCGTGGCAGCAACTCAGCAGGGGAACCAGATGCTGCATTTTCTAGTCTCAGAGCTATCTGATTAGGACAGAAAGGAACAAACTCCCCACAGGGAGGTCACCAGAAACTTAGTGATTTACCCCATTAATTGTGGGGAGCACTAGGACTCTTCTACCCCCAGGACTAACTAAATTTATTTCAAAAATGTTTGCTTTGGAGTAGTGGTGGTTGAGATTTGGTGGTATCTTTCTCTGATACAAAATAACTCTCTAGAGAATGATTTGTGTGGTGGAGGTAGGAGAGAGCAAAGATGATAAGAGATGTACAAACCAACATTCAATATTCTAAAACCTTCAACAATTTACCTAACATTATTGGGTATTGAGTCTACTAGGGGCTACATATATCTTTTACTTTTTGTAGAACACTCAGTTTTCAAATAATTTAAGACCAACACCAGATTAAGAGGAAATATATTGGTAGATAACTGTCTTTGTTACTCAAAAGATTATTTAAGAAATAATGAAAAGTTGTTCCTCCAATCCCTCTTAGAACACATGGAAATACTCAGTAGAAGAGCTTGTTGAGTGCATTTCCTTCTCTGGAGATCACAATCTAAGCTGACCGTTTTGGGGGAACTGCTGCTTAGCGGCACCTGCCTGGATGAGGTAATGTCAGATCCACGGTTTTCAGACTTATCAAATGCATGGAGTATTAAAATAAAATGAAAAATAGTGACCAACTATGGTTCAATGGTTGAATTTATGTGTCAACTGGACTAGGCTATGGTGCCCAGTTGTTTGGTCAACACCAGACTAGGTGTTGCTGTGAAAGTATTTTTTGATGTGGTTAATATTTAAATAAGTAGACTTTGAATAAAGCAGACTCCATAGTGTAGGTGGGCCTCATCCAATCAGTTAAAGGCCTTGAGAGAAAAGACTGAGGTTCGCTGAAGTGGAGGGGATTCTGCCTCCAGATTGCCTTTGGGTTCAAGACTGCAACATTAAGTCTTTCTGGAATTTCTAGCCTGCCCTACAAATTTTGGACTTGCCAGCACCCACAATTGTGTGAGCCAATTCCCTAAAATCAATCAATCTCCTTTCTGTGTATGTGTGTGTGTGTGTGTACATATATATACATAATACATATTCATACACATACATACATATATACATATTTATACAAATATGAATGGATACAATATATATTAAACATACTGGTTTTGTTTTTCTGGAGAACACTAAGTTAAACCCCAACATAAGATTGTGGTTTTAATTTTTTACCAAATAAGGACTCAAAATTAAACAAATAAATAAAAAACAAACTACCATCTACTGCCACTATCACATTTTGAAAGAAAGAACAATTTTCCACTCCCATTATAGGACAGCTATAATCTCAGGATACATGGCAGTTCCGCTGTTGGAATACATGATGTTCTACTACACGGATTATCACACTGCTTGACATTTTCATTTTCCATGCACAGGTGCAAATGCCCGAGCCAGGTATCGGGACCTGAGCTGCAGGCAACCCAACTTCTGATTGTGTGGCAGAATCATCCCACTGTTACTCCTAAGAGAAATAATTTTCCCTGATATAAGTCTATGGGAGAGTAATAAGGTGTCAAGACTTACAGTCTTTTTTTTTTTTCCCTTTCTCCAGACAGTACATAGAGAATCGTATAGCTGTTTATGAGCCAGGTTGATTCTGCTGTCTTTTCTTTTTTGTCACAGATGATCATAGAAATATCTTGCTGTAAAATCACCTCACAGTTTCTTCTTAAATGAAACCACACTTCCTTTATGTTCTTTTCAGCTCATTTCTGCTGTTCATGCCGGGGGCTGGGGAGATTTTCCTCGCAGGCTTCTTAAAATTTATGATCCTTTTAGGGTATGGGCTGGCAGTTCCCCTAAAGAGCACCGAGTTCATTGCCACTCTTCCCAGATGAGAGCACAGAGGCTAAGAGAAGAGAGGTAGAGCGGTGCCCAGCAGTGACCAAGGAGGGTTAAAACCCAAGTTCTCGAATGCAGTGTAGCAATGGCCTTCCTCTTCAGAACTTCCTCTTCTGCCTCCATCACTTCCCATTCTGTTGCCTCTTTTCCCTAGAAGTGCCCCCCTCTTTTTACATTGCCTTCTCTTTGCTTCGAAGTTACAGATCTGAAACTGTGTAGCTACGCCTTGGCTTTGCTTCACATTCTGTATACCGACTAGCTTCTAATAAGCTGCTTTTTTGTGGGTTAGACACGTCCCACTTCCCTCTGCTGAAGCTTGATAACCAACTGACCTAGAAGGGCTTGGCCTTCACAACGGTCTTAGTCCACTCTTCAAATGAAAAGAATTGCTCGAAAATTTTGCTTGAGTTAAAGCTACAGAATTCATTTTTTCCTGCAACACACTATTTGTAGTAGCTCTTCAAATTTCTCTTTTTTCCTGTGTTTGAAATTTTATGTCTTGGGTAAAGTTTTTGTGAATTTCCTTTTTGAGCCACAAACTTATCTGAGTTTCAGATTTCGATTTTCAGTAGTGATTTCAGTTTAGTTTACTCCAACTGCAAAAACAGTCCTACTCTGTATTTACAGCAACAAAATCTGAATGCAAATGGAGAAATTCAATCAATGGCAAGTCATGGACCCCAATCTCTATTTCTTCTAAACAGTCTGGCAGGCCTGTCTCTTGCAGCCAGGACCTCTCTCACTCCTCAGAAAGCATCTATTTAGCACTTCACCACTTCTGAGCCTCTGACCCCATCATCTTTTCCTTTTCTCTCAAAAAAATAGAATCAGCCAGGTGGGGGCTTTTCTCAGCTTACTCCCTTAAACACATTCATCTGCAGTTTTGCCTTCTCTCCAATGTGAAAGCCTGAGATGATCCTAAACTTCTTCAAAGACAAACCATTCTAGATGTGCTATTGTGTTCTGCCTCTTCAGTACTTTACTCCTTTTATGATGACTACTTCTCCATCTGTAGTCTTTCCACTAGATCTGTCCTTAGTATTTATGCATGATCAAGTACTTCTTGACTTAAAAACATAACCTTGGGTCCACATCCAGACTTCAACTTCATTTATGGTTAAAATTCTTAAGAGATCACACCCCAGGTCCACTACCCTCTTTACTCACACTTCAATTCATTTTGATCTACCTTTGCTCCTATAGGTCCATTAAAACTGTTCTCATTGAATTTTTGGTTGCTAAATCCAATGGACATTTTTCAACCCTTATCAACTTAACCATGGGGTGGACTCCTTTTCAGTTGACCAAGAAAGTCTTGTTGGCTTTTGTATCCCTTGGCCCAAAGCCTCCAGGTCTTGTAAGAGTTCCTGGCGCTTAACCAAGTCTCAATTTGATGAAAAAAAAAATTTTTTAATGGGAAATAGGAGCCAAATGGTGAAGGCTTTTAACACTGAGGTCTGAGAATTAATTTTCATTTTATGGACAGTGGTCATCTAGAAAAGTATGAGCAGGGAAGTAATATTATCACATCATTTGGGAAGTAAACTCTGGGGCAATGGATGGTTTAGAGCAGTGGTTTGTGAAGTGCTATGTAGACCAGCAGCATCAGCATCACCTGAGAATTTGTTAGATAAAAGTTTATAGGTCCCACCCCTGACCTATTGATTCAGAAACTCTGGAGGTGTGGCCAAATGATGTTATGTCTCATGAAATTCAGAAGAACCAGTGGTTTGGAGAAGAAACAGAGACAGAACAAGTGTGAGTTATCAAAGGCCTGAAATGGTCATGGAGGTGTTGTGAAGAGTGGGATACCAGGAGAAATGTATTCAATCACTGGATGAAGGCCTTAGGCATTTTTTGGATAACAACTGATTTACTCTTAGAGAACATGCAATCCTAGTGCTGCCTCTGAAGTCTCATTCGCATATTCATTCAACACATGCTTACTGGGCTGAAGGTCATTTAGTATTAACAGGGAGCACATGGACAAAAGCCCTGAGCTAAAGTTATGATCTTCACTGTTTCTCAAAGATCATCTTTTCCAAGATCCCGCTAGATACAAACTGTGAGCACTTTCAGTAATTAGTGGAGAACAGTGAGAGGTTCTCTGATGTCACCGCAAGTCTGAACAATGAACATGTTTTAACAGGAAAACAGACATCCACATTACCAAAAGGTTTATTTTCTTTTCAGAATTTTCCCATTTTCAGTTGACCCAACAGGCAGACCATGTGGTCCTAAGGGCTCTCAGCAGTTCACTTTTAGGAACCAATTTTGTTAAGATCTCAGAGCAAGAGAGCATTGGACATGGACCCAGTGGATGAAGTGAGGAGTAACTGAATTCTCAGTTACAAACCAGGGAAAGCAACTAGTTGACTTAGGCTGAAAAGGAATTTATTCAATGGGCAGAGAGCACCCAGAAAGCTTGGAAACCAGCAGGAACAAAACCTACAAGATTCATGGGCAGATTTACACAGAGCAATGGCTCCTCAATACCAGGTGCCAGGAGCTTACCTGCTGCCCCTACTCGGTATTGGATACTGGATGTTTCTCCTATTGATGGACACTGATGCTCTCAAGATGGATCCTCCCCTACCCCGATTCTGTTTTGCCGATCAAGGTAGGGTGTCTCAGATGCAAGAGAGGTTGGGATTAAGTGTTTGCTTCTAGAGGTAAAGGTGGTTTGTGCCTTCTGAACACAGGAATGGAATTCAGATGCAGAGCACCAAAAAAAAAAAAAAAAGAGAGAGAAAACCACTAATACAAACTTGCAAGTTGTGTAATTTAAGATCGTAGTGATCTAAGATGCCATCTAGATCAGATCCCAGAAGTAAAACCTTTTATGAATAACTCAGAATACCAATATATGTGATATAAAAAGGACATTATTCTGCATGCTGCTCTCCCTCCTTTCTATCCTACACATGTACACCTACTTGCTAGGCTCTAAGATAACCTGCAAAGAATTCCAGGCCCTATAAGGACATTTATTTATTTATTTTAAAGATTTTATTTATTTGACAGAGAGAGACACAGTGAGAGAGGGAACCCAATCAGGGGGGAGTGGGAAAGGGAGAAGCAGGCTTCCCGCGGAGCAGGGAGCCAGACGCGGGGCTTGATCCCAGGACCCCGGGATCATGACCTGAGCCGAAGGCAGATGCTTAACGGCTGAGCCACCCAGGTGTCCCCCTATAATGACATTTAAAAATGAGGGAGAACAAATCATTTTATAAGTAGTTTGAAAATTCCCATGAAGGCTTGGGAACTGGGCAGGAACAAAGGTGATAAAGGAGCAGTAGGCTTGCATTTTACCCACTCTTTGCTCTGGCTCCGTGAATTCAGGCTTAGAAAAGTGAAGTGACCAATTTCCCTTAACATCACAAAGTAGTTAAAGCTAGACAGGAGAACAATGTTATTTGTGGTCTGGTGCTCTTTCGTACTTTCTCCAAACCAGATTCTCTTGGTCTTCATTGCCTCCTCTGGAAAACAAAGTGGTCTTAGACTGTTAGACATTCAAAAGACCTTCAAGGATGATTACTGTTCTCTTAGCAACCCATTAAATGTTCCAGTTCTCCAACATCCCTTGTTTTGTATTCAGCCTCTTATCTTTTGTACAACTGTCCTTGTTTCCTAGTTTTAAGCTATCACAAAAGCATATACATTACTTTAAAAATCATTTGTGGGGAAAAATAGTAATGTAAATAGTCGGATTCATGATGCTAACCACAAGTGACCTTGCATACTTTAACTTCTATTTTTTTTTTAAATTTATTTCTTATGTAACCTTCCAGGGTTTCATTATGCAAACAATAACAAAGATATTTATTTCCCCTCTATACTCTAATTTTTTTTTTTTTTTTTAAGATTTTATTTATTTGAGAGAGAGCGAGCATGAGCAGGGGTGGGGGAGGGACAGAGGGAGAGAATCTCAAGGAGACTCCACACCCATCACACAGCGTGCAGCCAGACTCGGGGCTCAGTCTCATGACCCTGAAATCATGACCTGAGCCGAAATCAAGAGTAGGATTTTTTTTTTTTTTAATATTTTTTATTTATTTGACAGAGAGAGAGACAGCGAGAGCAGGCACACAAGCAGGGGGAGTGGGAGAGGGAGAAGCAGGCCTCCTGTCGAGCAGGGAGCCTGATGTGGGACTCGATCCCAGGACCCTGGGATCATGACCGGAGCCGAAGGCAGACGCTTAACGACTGAGCCACCCAAGCGCCCAAGAGTAGGATGTTTTAACTGACTAAGCCACCAGGTGCCTAACCCCTTCCCTCTATACTATATATGCTGTTCTGTATTTTGATTTTTTTCACCTATTGTATTTTTTTTTTTAATTTTTTTTTTTTAAAGATTTTATTTATTTATTTGAGACAGAGAGAATGAGAGACAGAGAGCATGAGAGGGAGGAGGGTCAGAGGGAGAAGCAGACTCCCCGCAGAGCAGGGAGCCTGATGCGGGACTCGATCCCGGGACTCCAGGATCATGACCTGAGCCGAAGGCAGTCGCTTAACCGACTGAGCCACCCAGGCGCCCTTACCTATTGTATTTTTTTAAGATTTTATTTACTTAGAGGGAGAGAGAGAAAGAGAGCGAGAGCACAAGCAGGGGGAGTGGCAGAGAGAGAAGCAGGCTCCCTGCTGAGCAAGGAGCCCGATGTGGGACTCGATCCAGGACTTGGGATCATGGCCTGAGCTGAAGGCAGACGCTTAACCAACTGAGCCACCCAGATGTCCCTAACTTCTATTTTTAATTTTCTTTTCAGAGCCAATTTAAACATATTCGCAACAGCTTTATTCATATTAGCCCCAAACTGGAAACAATTCAAATGTCCATCACAGATGAATGGATAACAAGTTCTAATACATTCCTACAATAAATGAACACGTCAGAAAAAAAAAAGAGGGCACAAACTAGTGATCTTTGTGTTACTATGGAAGAATTTCAAAGCATCCAGTAGAGTGAAAAAAGCCAGAGGCAAGTGACTATAGTATATCCTCTATGATAATATTTATGTAAAGTCCCGAAGCAGCCAAATGCAAGTTACAGGGCTAGAAATCAGAACAGTGGAAGGGAAATGGGGAGTCGGGCAGACACTGGCAAGGGACACTAAGGTTGACGGTTAGCCAGTTATGTACATTTGTTAAAACTCAAACACCACACTTAAAATCTGTGTATTTACTGTATGGAAAGTACACTCCAATTTAAAAAGTTGCACAGTTATCTGGTCAGCCACAGGAATCTTATTTCCTGTTTCTGGGCTCTTGGGACACAGGCGGTAATAACTATCAATGAGAGACTTTCACAAAACATTAAGATAAACTGTTAGATAATGATGGTTAAGTATAGATTCCCTAAGCCTGCAAAACCAGACCCGTCTTATAGGTCAAAAAAAAAAAAAAAAAAAAAGTACATTTAAAAATATACACTGAAGCTAACAGATCTAACAAAATATTTATTTTATTGTTGTAAAATTAAAAATAGTAGACAAGCATCATAGTTACAGTTCCAAGGCAGAATACAAATATATAAATTATTGCAATTTTAAAAGAAAAAATTGCCAATGTCTAAAACTCTTTTAAAACCAACTTGTTTTTCACCACTGCAGTTTCATTTTCTTTTTCCAAAGACCCTAGCACAATTCTGTAAAGTAAATTTCTAACAGCAAAGAGAGATCAAGTTCAATGACCACAGTATATGCTACTCAGATTTAAAACAAGGTAAACACACACATACAAACTATAAAAGTAGAGATGATGGCATTTAACAGAAATCACAATGGAACACTTTCTAAACTCTTTTGGAGACAGCAGAATGGAAATAAATATTCTACATGTTTCAAGAAAAACACATTTACTAAAATTCCTTTGGAGGGGTGTGCAGTTGAGGGATGTTCAACGAACACTTTTTTGGGGGGCGAGGGCTCAATATTCATCTTCATGATTTTTTGGTTCTACTTTGGTAAGCTTAAAATTGTGTACTAATTCAGTATGCATTAGTAATTTGGACTCTTTTTAAACTAAAAAGAATAGAGAATGTATACATTACAAACTAGGTGCTAAAAAAATCTTAGTGCTAGGGACTTGTTATGATTGGTTCATACCAAGGTGACCAAATTGCTAAAGGAGTTAGATTAAATTATATCAAGAGCAATTAGGAAGGGATGAAGTGAATGCAGACACTGACGTGTAGGACAAAACCTCGTTATTCCACAGTATGAGAACCCTCCTCCAAGATGCCTTTGCTTGTGCCAGAGCCCTAGTACCTTATTATTCTGCTAAATAAACTCTTTCCCACCCCACCACCACAAAACTTAATGTGGCAAGAATAACCTGTTGAAGGTTTTATCTTTTGATTCTCACCACAAATTTCCTCAAGTAATTATTTCCACCAACCCAAAGTTAAAAATACAATTAAACACTGAAATGAAAATCAATTGCCCTTGCTTTACAGCTGCATCTGAACAAAAGATCTTTAAAAAGTTCGTAGAGTAGTAAACTTTTTATTAAGTACTTAAAAATACTCAAGATATCTTACTTTAGCATAAGCAATATCTCAGTAAATCAGAAAAAAACACTATAAGAACTTTACATTGTACCATTTGAAAATTTTCATGTCACAACCTAATTTTAAGGTCACCAACTGAACCTCCTTCTAAGCTACACAAATAATTTCTTTAAAAGTTCTTAAGTTTAGAGCATATACATTTTGAATTGCATTTTTACAATATTTAATAACACAAGCAGATTTCTTCTAAAACAAAACAAACCAAAATAAAACCAAAACTGGTAAACATCAACACACACAAATAGATCTTCAAAAATTAATTTAAAAAAACCCAGCAAAAACTGACAAGCTTCAACAGTGTAAACACCAAGGTAAAAATATGTATCAACAAAACAAGTACTTTAAAACCATTTTCAGTGGTAAAGAATGTGATCAGATGAAAAACCCAAGAAATTTCAAGATGCCTGTCGAGATCCCAACAAAATAGAATATATTTTGACTATATTTTTGAAATCACTTTCCAACATGAATTTATTTTAAAAATAATTCTCAAGTGTATACAAAAATGGGCACTTTGTGGTGAAATGAGCATAAAATTTGAAGAACTAAGAACATTTCTTTGCTCCAATATCTAAGGAACTACATGATGGAACAAAACGCCACTATTCTGCTCTCTGCATCACCTGTTACTGGGTCCTAAGTGCATGCCTTATTTTTTTCCTTAAAGAAAAAAAAAAAAGACTAATTTGGATATTAAATGCTATGATCAAAGGAAGACAATCTCAAATTAGAATAGATTTTTAGCTTAATTAAAAGTCTGAACAAATTTGAAAACTTTAATCTTGAAAGTGAATAGTCTCGTGTGATCAAAATTGCTTTTGACTTCAAATTGATTTTTTTAAACTCAGTTTGTCTAATTATGAAATCTAACATGAAAAAACATTAGTCTTATTTCACTCCCCTTAATCATATAAGCTCTGAAAATGTTAGTAACAGCTGATAGGCAGTCTTCTCCCTTTTGCTGTTTCTGAAACTGATGGCATGTATGAGATTTTCTTCTAAACTTCCTCAAAAAGTACTAACAACTATACAGAAGAATAGCCAAGTATGGTAACCAATATTTGTAGTATTTCATCTTCTCTCAAGATGGAACTTCATTCTGTCCCTTATTCTTATTTTAGCGTATAAAATAATTGCATATTCAATCAAGAAAACTAACATAGGAATCAGTTTACCAAATAGTTGGATAAACTGCTGTACAAAATCCTTCAAGAAAAAATTCTTTTACTACAATATTCATCCAAATAAAGTACTAATGTGAGTACCAGCACCACAGATATTTTTTTTTACAGCACCTTTCAAGAGCTTAGGCAGAAATATCTAAACGGAATAAATCAGAATCCAGAATTATAAGACCTTAGTACACGCACCATCCCACCCAATTGTTCCAAACTCAATTAGTAAAGCTACATATTTACCAGAAACAAAGCAAACACTTTTCTTTGGATTAACGCTGTTGCATTTAGGACTGCACCATATGGCTCATACTCTGGAAATATGCTACTACTGATATCAAATGCAACACATCCCAAACTTTTATGACTGTCCCTAAGTGATCTAAATAGAAGCACAAACGTGTGCAAACACACTGGCTAGTAACATTCTTGATGAATTATGCCAAAAAAGAGCAAAGTCAAAATAAAAAATGTGACCTAACAACTAAGCACTTACTAAGATATTTACTGGCATCATCAGGAAATGTCTTTATTCAACTTATAAAGTAAATTTATAAAGATTTTGATATTGCACACATTCAGTTTAAAGCTTATCAAAACTAAGGCAATGCATCCCCACTCCCTGGATTTTAAATTCATTTTGGATGACTCAAAAAATCGACAGAAATTGAAAACATTTTTCAAAAGCTCCAAAACCAGTTATGTCATACTTAAATCAACTGCGGTTATCAATTAATACTCTCAGGCAAATTTAACACATCTTAGCATTACAAAAAGTTGTTTTCTACTAGATAGAGGCATTTCTTTGCTTAGTCAAATACTGTTCCTGTGTTCAAGACTCAAATCTGACCCACGCGGGGGCAGGCTGCCAGATTTAAGACAGAAGTCATTCATATTTTTATGCACGAAGCTGCCAAGCTAATGGGCTTTTCTGCAGATTCTTTCAAGCAAAGGATCTTACCTCATAAATACATTCTAAGTACCAACTAAAAACAGAATTTAGAGCCCATTTTAATTCTGCACTGGTTATAGATTTTACTATGTAATACACTGTTAAAAAACGTATCTAGCTGTTCGAGATGACCTACTAGTTCAAAATTCTTTGGCAACATCACAGGCAACTTCCAAGAATATCCTTTAGAAATGGGCTTATTTTTTTGAACTAGAGTCTTACTTTTCTGTGTCAAGCAGTCTTCTCTTTCCTCCTTTAAATTCTAAAGTTTAGAAAAATACCTCACAATGCCTTCTTTGGGTACAAATTTCAGTGATGCTGCTCAGAGAATTTGGACAGTTTAAGGATTCTTGAACCTGTATCTGAAGCGGCAAACAGAAGAATTTGAAGCTTTTTTCAAAGATCGGACAACAATTCTGCAGCACATTCAATTTGACAGATACTACGTTTGACTTGGAAGTGAGGCTTGACTTACTCTGTCCAAATTCTAACACATCGAAGTCATTAGAATGAAAATAATAATGAAGTAGAAGAGGCTTTTACTTCTATGGAGACAAGGTGACATATGAAAACTAGATTAGCATTTTCTTTCTGAACTCAGAACTGCTTTTGTTAGAAAAAAATAATGTACTTTTTTTTCCTTGGATACTTGCTTTAAAAAGTTATTAATTCCTCTTTCACATAAGAGTTATTAGAAGTCAAAACAATTCAACTAGATAGAGATCTACTCCAAAATACATTTATCTTTGGAAAACAAGATAATAGTAAAAAGAACATATTAAGAGAATAAAATGCAAGGATCTGAAATATGGATGAACATATTCACACAGGAAAGTGTAAATATAATATACAGAGGCATTCAAATACACATTTATAAAGAGAATGGAAAGGTACCTAAAATAGCATTTTTATATATAAAATTTTCATATTAAAATATTGCTCATAATAAATAAGAGGTGTATTATGAATTCCATTTCCCTCTTAAAATTATCTTTAGTAGTTCAGACTAATCTAAGGAGTTTTAAATTTTCTACTGTTTTGACAGGTGAATTACATTAAAATGTTTAATAAAATCACACTGTAACAGTAGTCACATGTGGTAAGTTAGGGAGGGCCATTTAGTAATTATGGGAAGAAAGATTCCCAAAATGAACCAAAATGATTAATCCTAGAAGACTAGAGCGTAACGATCTGCTTTATTTGATGAAGATGTTAGATACTGCCTTCAGCTTTGCAAATTTAATGACCATAAAAAAATGGACCACAACTTTCTTCAACTCCTTCAAAGCTGGCATGTCTGGCAGACCAATAAATGGTAGGGGCATGAGGGCAAAGGACGTAAGTGTAAGTTTAGTTTAATTGTTTATGGGTAGGTGTGACTTCGTTCCTGTTCGCCCCACTTGCAGACATGGTAACTTGGAATAGTTCTTGAGAAGCTGTTCGATGGCAACGTGGCGGACGTGGAGCTCTGAGGCCAAAGAATCTTTTTCTTGCACTTGGTGTGTTAACTCTTCAAAAACTTCTGTAAAGATTTAAAAGGTAGTTGAATACATAAATGGGTTCAATCAGTATCTACAATGGCTTATGGACAGGAAGTGCCCATTAATATCTATGTCTGGAAACCCCTCTAAGAGGCTTTGGAATCAGACTACCTTCATTTCTGAATTCTTGTTCCTACGCTTTTATCAATCTCAGGCAAGTAACTTAAACTACATTTTAATTTCCTCTTATGTATAACCTCAATATTGACAGTAAGCACCTCACAGGCCTACGGTGAGGAGTAAATGAGATCATACCTGTAAAGTACTTTCCACAGAATAAGCACTTGATAAATAGAAGCTGCTATTACTATTATTATTGTTACACTGGCTGTGGAATTAAGGAAGGGGTTATGTAATCCTTAATCTGTTATTAACTGAATGCGTGATCTCCGAAAGCCTTACCTTAATGTCTCTGAAGTGTTTCCTCACCTAAATGGGAATCAAGTACTTTAAAAAAAAAAAGGAAACAATTGGGGAATTTGAGCATTAACTGTTGTTAGTGTTAGCTACTATTTGATGATGTCAGAAGAATTACGAGCTGTTTTTCTTTTTTTTAAGGTGTGATAATGAGGTTGTGATTACCTTAAAAAAAAGTTATGTTTTAGAGAAAACCCTGAAGTATTTGTGGACAAACAATATGTTGTCTGGAATCTGTTTCAGAATAATCCAGCTGGGGGTGGGGGTGAGGTGAAAGGAATGGGTGCAAGTAGAGATGAGAGAAAATTAGCTATGCTTTTGATAATAAGTTGAAGCTGGTGAAGATGGGTCAAGGGGTTCACTATACTATTCTCACTACTTTTGTGTTTGAAAGTGTTTATAATTTAAAAAACTCCACAAAACAGGGCTAATACAACCTTGTGGAACTGTCAGGGAGTGCATGCCCAGGTGCCTGGCATAATAAACTGTTAGGATGAGGTAGAGGTTCAGCTCAGAGGTAGAGCTCTCCATTTTTACTGCAACAAGAAAAACTTATTTCCTCTTGATTTCATAAAGACGTTGTTTTCTTATTCTTTTTGCACTGGAAACTCCAATAGGTTCTAATCCCATTTCCAAACTTAAATGCAGATAAAGCTAACAGTGTCCTGTCACAGGGGATTTTCTGTATCAACATTTTCACATGCATAAAACATTGACACTGATTCTTTACCCTGTATTTCCTGTCGGAGCTTTGCTTTCAGTTGCTTTACCTCACCAAGAGTCATCGAATTCACTGAAACATGAAAATATGTTAATTATTACCACAATAACATGGGAAAATAAACCATCTACATCACTAAAACAATATTCTATTTTTATTTTTTTTTAAAGATTTTATTTATTTATTTGACAGAGAGAGACACAGCGAGAGAGGGAACACAAGCAGGGGGAGTGCGAGAGGGAGAAGCAGGCTTCCCGCTGAGCAGGGAGCTTGATGCAGGGCTCGATGTGGGACTCAATCCCAGGACCCTGGGATCATGACCTGAGCCGAAGGCAGACGCTTAATGACTGAGCCACCCAGGCGCCCCTAATTATTTTTTTAAAGATTTTATTTATTTATTTGACAGAGACACAGCGAGAGAAGGAACACAAGCAGGGGGAGTGGGAGAGGGAGAAACAGGCTCCCCGCGGAGCAGGGAGCCCGATACGGGGCTCGATCCCAGGACCCTGGGATCATGACCTGAGCCGAAGGCAGACGCTCAACGACTGAGTCACCCAGGCGCCCCCAATATTCTATTTTTAAAAAAACACTGGCACTTATCTGTCAATATAGTATTCACCAATATTCTAGGACTCATTCATTAACTCCTGCAGGGTAGAGGACATTTTCAAATCCTAACCGCAACCCACAGTAAGAAACATTTTACACCAGTACACCTCCCAGTACACCTCCACCTGAATCAAAAGTTTTGCCAGAGAATACTTAGTATTACGTCCATTGGATTCTCGTTTCCCTTTGTTTCAGTTTTTAAAAAGTGCTAGAAGTCACTACTCATTAAGTTGATTATACTTAAGCACTACATAGTTCATGATGCACAGTGGGAAAGACACAAAAGTACTGTGGAAATAATCTGAAAAACTGATTTGTCTACCTTGTTATGTAACCTTAGATAATTCATATGTAGAATCAAGAAGTTGTATAAAAATACACCCATAGTCCCTTCGAGCTCTAAAATCACTTGACTTAGAGTCAATTAAAATTATCTCAGCTTCTGTGAGTTTTTGCAGAAATAAATGCAAACTGAAAGGCTCACTTTTTCCAACTTTAAAATAAGTGCACACATTACCTCTGTCCTTTAGTGAAATGTCAGATTTTGGCTTTTGAAATGCCACCCCCAATCAGTGTTGTAGGGATGAGGAATGGAACAGTGTGTGTTAGCCAATGCTTGAAGACATACTTCTAAACTATATGAACTCTGAACTTCCTTCTGTTTGTCAATTCCATTAGTTTAATAAATTTAAAATGGCAAAAGATATGATGGACTGTAGAATTCGAATGCTTTATGACATAATGAGGAGTATTTCAGAGAACTGATGGAAAATTTTTTGGGGGGGAGGAGGGGAAAGGGCAGAGGGAGAGAATCTTTTTGGGGGGGGGGGCGGGGTGGAGAGACAGACTCTAAAGCAGGCTCCATGCCCAACATGGGCCTGACACAGGGTTCCATCTCACACCCTGAGATCATGACCTGAGCTGAAATCAAGAGTCAGATGCTTAACCAACTGTGCCACCCAGGGGACCCAAGACACCTCATTTTTGCTAGGGTGATCCGGTCGTTTAAATATGCTATAAAAATCTATAATTCTACAGCCAAATTCTTGACATATCACATATATAAAAAATGTAAAAAAACCAAAGCCAACAAAACTGCAATCTTTACCTTTCTCCCCATTTTACTTACATTCCTCTCTGCTGTAACGTGGATGCTGGACCTGGACATTAGCCTCTGGATTAGAGATTATCTCTTCTTTTTTCTGTGGCTGGTTGTGACTATGAGGCCACAATACACTATTGTGGCATAAAGTGGCACCTGAATCTTGCAACATAGCAAGCCCAAAGTCTGTATTTCGCCTCTGCTCCAATATTCTTTGTGAACAGTTCGAGAGACCGCCTGTACTTCCATCTATCCACTTTGCAGAATACTTTGGTACCTGGGAGTCAAACTGTGGGAGTAACTTTTTATCTGGCTTATGCCTGAAATTTAACAAGTGATGCTGGGGATTTTTAGAACATTCGGAATCAGAATCCAGATCCTTATTTTGTGCATACTGTACAATCCAGTTTATCTTCTTACTCAAAATGGTTTTAACTTCTTCATAAGTACTTTTTGAAAGTTTTGATCGAGGACAATCCTGGTTTGCAATCAAATGGTATTTTTCAAAGCAGTCTTTATGGCCCCTTAATGATTTGGTGTGCAAGAGATTCGATTTTGGTACTCCTATAGGAAAAAAAAAAGAAACAGAAGACTTAAACAGTTTGTTTTTTTTAAAAGTTGCAGTAAGAGTATACAAAAATCTTAGTAAAATGCGGATGTCTGTCTGTGGTGGTTTGTAAATTAGAGGAAAAATGCTAAAGAATATTGGTGTTAATAATATAAAATATAGTCTAATAATTTCTGCTTTAATTGAACTACATACTCAGTAAAACTAAGTTCTTATAAATAATAAAGGCCTTTCCAAGGACGTTGGTCCAGAGGCCTGTTATTGCATACAATTTTAAAAAAGTACTACCAAACCAGCAATTTACATTTACAAAATGTTGGCCTTTACAGTATAGTGCTTTCTTCACTAATCCTCCTGAAGTACACACTTGCAAAAATTTCTGTTATAAGGCTCAATAAGAGAAATGCTTGACAATTTTTTTTTCCTAATAAATACGTAGTCAATCATGTTCTTAAATTATTAGTTATGTTTCACTGGGGAAAGATACACCAGAACCAGAAAAATACACATTAATAATAGCCTCAAAAAGTCAATGAACTGGTTAGATTTATTTTATTAAGAAAATGAAAGCATCTAACATGTTTTCACATTTCTGTTTTAGCTTACTAAAACTTTATCAAGATAATTTTATCTTCTAGAAGAAACACATTACACACAATTATTTTTCATACAGCAGTAAATTCAATCCGCTAAGATACAATAACCAGTATAATTCTTTAACTCACAAATGTTTATTACATACCACAAGTAGCGGAAATATTCTTATTTCACTTTTCTATCTCCCAACTTTTTTTTTTTTTTTAAGATTTATTTTATTTATTTTAGAGAGTACGTGAGCGTGGAGAGGGGCAGTGGGAGAGGGACAGGCAGACTCTACGCTGTGCGCAGAGCCCAACACAGGGCTCGATCTCATGACCCTGAGATCATGACCTGAGCCAAAATCAAGAGTCGGATGCCCAAATGACTGAGTCACCCAGGCGCCCCTCTACCTCCCAAGTTTTAAGCAAGCTTAAGTATGTCATTTCAATTGTTTTTTTTTAAATACAGATTATAGAACATTTTCAAAAACACAATACATTTCTTAATACAGAATACATTCATACATTTTGATAAATTCAAGCTGTATTATTAAAGTCAAACAGCAGTGCTTTTATACTGAAGGTCAATAAGGGATGGGGAGCTGAAAATTAATGCCTGCCAGAATTAACCAGTGTAAATCTGCTTAGCTTTGAAAACAGGGTAAGTGGAGAGCCACTCAGGTGCTAGGTTAAAAAAAAATTAGCTGACTCCTCAGAAAAAATTATATTCTGCATTCATCCTTTGTTTTAAAAATTGAAGCTGTAACAATTTTATTAACCAAACTCCAAATCTGGGCCTAATAGTAAGATAATGAAGTATTTGCACTTTAATGGTATTAAATCAGGTATAAAAGTGCTTGTATTAATTTGTTCTAAAACGATGTAATATCAGCCAACGGTGGGACCTGCTGAGTTTGCCAAAACCAGTGCTAAATGGGCTATCGGTTCCTTCCTAAGTAAGCTATGTGAGTACACCTCCTGAGCAGTGATAATGTAATAAGCATATGGGAACAGCTGCTCTCCTGAGGTAAACTCAAAATATCTCAGCCTTATGTCTTCCACTGAGCACTAAAACTGAACTTAAACTGACTTTCATACACATTCTATTTATGCCTTTGCTATTTGTACTGCAGTTTTGTGTGTGTGTGTATGTTTTTTTTACCAGTTATTGTAGGTCAAATTCTGAGCAAAATTAAGGTACTTGAAGTGCAAACTCTCAAAGCTCTACTTGATGACATAGTGTGCGTAAATTAACACAAAAGGAAGTTTACAAATCTTGCTTATTAGAATAAAAACATTAAAGTTTTATTATATATGTTTTAGACCAGAGGTAAGATAAAAAGTAGCTAGTACAAATTACAGACCAAAGAAATAGCTCCAATCTGCTGTCTGATTCTAATACTACTGCTCTGGATAAACAGGTAGGCAGAGAGAACTTGAATTTGCTTATTTTACTAACTGGAAGATCTGTTAAAGAGCTGCCTTATTCCGCAGCCTCCCTTCAGTCTCATTGCCAACATATGGCCACAGCCAATCCCTGAAACAGTCAACGGTCTCGTTAGCCCACTGCCACAGCTCTAATCCATGGAGCAATGATTTAGTTGAATCTAATAAACATAGTAAATTTTAAGTTTCTCCTCCGTCTATATGAAAGGAAGTTCTTTGGAATATAAAAAAGGGTTCTAAATTATGCTAGAGAAATTACTTTTTTGCTGTTAATTTTGTGGGCTTTTGGTATTTATTTAGAAACTTCAAAAACTGTATTGATAAAAAATAAAAAATTATACAAAACGATGAATTTTGTGATATACCCAGAGCTCCAACAGCAGGTCAATAGATGTCTATTTGAAGAATAATGTGGGCTTTTTGAAGTTAAAGATTTTTCTTATCCAATGTTCCTTCATAGTAATTTGTGAAATATAACTTTTCTTTCTTCAAAAATAATTTTTCTTTTAATTTTTACTTAAATCCCCCAATGAATGCTAGGAACCCAGATAAGAACATGATTACATGCATATAGATAATCTTTTGAGATAAACAGCACATCAGAGAACTACAATATTCAATTTGCTGTGCAAATACATAAATGTAACATAAATGTCAGATTCTTTGAGACACTCAGAGGAGAAAAAGTCACCTATAAAAGACATGAAAAAAAGTGGCTCTTCAAACAAACCCTGCCTCAGCGAAATGCCTCTTCCTCCACTCTCAGTACCCAAACCCCAAACCCGCTTCTCCTCCTGAGTCTGGCACCACCAGGTGCTCAAGGAAGAAACCTAGGGGTCCTCCTTGACAGCTCCTCACCTTACCCATCCCAAATGTTTTGCTGTCCATTTTAAAAATTTTTTTCTGCCATAAAATCTAGCAGTACAGTATCCCAAATCCTGCTTCACCCTTCGATCACCGCCCCCCCCAACACTGTCGGGTCACTCCCATCTCCTATCTAGTTCTTACTCTGAGAAGCTTCTTTTAACCAATATACCGGGGTTAGTTGATCAGACCAGACTTCACAAGTGCCTCTTCACTGGTCTTTATCTCCAACCGTAAGTTCTGTGAGAAGGGGACCGTTATCTGTTTTACATGCATCCTCGGCATCATGCCTGGCACATGGTGAGTACTCAAGAAAAACTTGTTAAACGAATAAAGGAAAAACTTAAATTATATATATATATAAAAAAAAAAACCCTAACAAAACTTATTACCAATTATCATTCAAGGTCTACTACAATGAACTTTTGCCCATCCTAGGCAAGGGAGCCAGGCTGTGCAGTTTTGCCAGGGTACTCAGAGGTTAATGAAAGAAAGCCATCTTCCAGTGAAGTTACTCCTGCATTTAGTTTAATGGGCCATTAGTCTGAAGAACTCATGAGTGGCACGGATACAGAGATGGCAATCTTGTGGCATCATTCAATCTGCCAGGCAAAATCATGAACTTCTCCTCAGTTGTATAATTTTAATAGAATTTACATGCAGTGAATATGTAAGAAGGCTGCTTTACGCAAACTGTAGCTCATTAATACCTTTAATTTCTTTAAGCTAACAATTTGAAACTTCACTGAGTTTTAAGGTTCAATTTGAAAATGTTTGTTTTATAAACGTGGTTTAAAATATCCCGCGCAGTAGCAGAGGAAACAAAAAATTCAAAAAGGATAATACACTGACTAGTTCACATATCTGAACAAATTACTTTTTAGTCTGGCAAAGAATGTTGAGTTGTTAATTTGTATCCGCAATATACGTGCCATTTTATAAACTCTTGAAGCAATTTTGTTTTCTTCCACTTCATCAGTTTGAATTATTATAAGAGAAACAACCATTGCTATTATCAGAGATCCCAGTGAGTTTCCCTACTGACTGCAATTTTAATTGCACTTACAAGTATAAACAGCTCTGAGCACTAATTTGTTTCCTCAGCAGCTTTTGAAAGGGAATGAATCTAAATGTAATTAAATGAGTTGATATTTTTGAGGAGCTGAGTTATAAGGAGTTTCCAAACCAGGTCAACAAAAATCGCATTACAACTTCCTTACTAATAAAGGTGAAGGCCAATGTAATTGACATCCTAACTATTAGGAAAACTTCTTTAAAACATACTTCAAAAATGTCCTTGTAAATTTTTTTTGTGATGAGGTCATTATTATTAGAGAACTAAGACTTTAATTGGCAACCATAATTGCTTTTATTAAAGAACTAGTTTCTTCTGGATAGAGGCCATTTAGAAATTTATATAGGCAGTATATTTCTATATGAACAGTGGTATTTTAAAAAGTTAAGCTGTTCCTATTCAATAGTTTTCTTTCTTTTTTATCTTTTCCCACTTTCATCTCTGATTCTGTTATACCATTCTCACATACTTTGAAAAACTTCCCACTAACCCATCTGGCATGCTATCCCCATTTCTATTCTTTAAGTCCCTCTTTAAGATCAATTTACTTTTAAGAAAACTTGGTTAAACCCACAGAAGAGCAAAAACCACTCAAATATAGATTATTTTTTTTTTTTTGTCTACCTACCACAGTGGCCCTTTTAAAGTAAGGATTACTTCCATGCTTATATTTAATCTGCCTTTGTAGTAACATATTTTTTTTTTCCTAATAAGATGATACTCTAAATGGCACTACAAAATGGGCACAAAACCCAAGGCTTAACAACTCCTATTACATGTCCCATCATCCTTGGATTTTACCCCCAGGCTCTTGAAGACCTTATCTGTGATTTGGTGGGAATGATGTAAGCTAAGCAATCTTTTCTTAATGGTCCACCAGCTGGTCCCGTCAAATAGCACACTTCTCAGCCGACTACACTGATGCTACATGGCTTTATGCTTCACACATTCTTGAATCCTATCATCTGGCTGCCTTATGCGTGCTTACTCTCTGTCAATTAGACTTCATTTTGAATTTGATTATTTCATTTCCCAATCAAAGGAGTGGCTTCCCATAATTTGATGCTCCCCAGGCAGGGCACGTCTAATACAACCTGTAGTTGGATGTAAAGCTGTAATACACAGCAGTAGCAGACTGGACAGCCCTAAGAGAGCGTCCACGAGTTACTTCAAACATAAAACAGAGAACTGGCAGTACTGGTTTTCCAAACTGTGGGTTTGTGTGTTCTTTCTTAATATTTAAATAAGGCAAGAAAATGTAGTTATGAATTTAAGTTCCAGGCTGTTAACATGCTGTGAAGAAATTTTAAACATATTGCCTTCAAATATGACCAACATTTGTGCAACGATTCATGCAGTACTGCTTGAAAATCTTTTATATGGAGGCTCACATTTTGCCCAGTTTAAAGAATTTTCCGAGTTCAGGTGTTTTTCTTTATTTGATGATCTTCTCTTGGTTGCTAAGAAAGGGAGGACAAGTACCTGCACGTTTATGTGCTGTGCATCTGAAGAAGTAATCCTGAGCTTATGTGTTCATGGTAAAAACAGGAGGGGAGCTAAACTTTTCGTTGTCCTAAGAAAGACTAAAGGGATTAAGAGGTTACTTCTTTGTGAGGCATTTCTGACCAAGGGAAGAGAGAAAAAGCTCTATCAGCAGAGGTAGCACACCCATAACCATACTGCAGACAAGTTTTGTTTAGCCTATAAGTGTTTGAAAAGAAAAAAAAAAAAATTATCCACTTATAATTTGGTTTCTCTTAAAAACCAAATCAGAAGATCTGGCAGCAACCGGCTAGTCATGAGAAGCAGCTACATCTGAAAAGAGGACAAGTGCTCTTTAATTTAAAACCATTCTTATCATTTCCTTCATGAGTGTGTAGGGCACCTGTGACCTAGCAAGCTGTGCAGCCATGTTGGCTAGCGACACCTGTCACCCATCAAGACTGTGCAGTGATACAAGGTCTGAACCGCTTTGGTATAAAACTGCTTGTTCCGATCATGCTTTTCTTTTTTTCCCCTGTGATGCTTTGACACCAAACTCGACCAGGCTATTCTCCATCTGATGAGCTAGCAGGAGCAGCCAAGCTAGGATTCAAGAAGAGTTATTACTACTGTATCTACTGCCCACCACAGCCACTCAACAGTGGAGGAAGCTCAGATCGTCTATTGTGTCATGGGACTAAAGGTAGGAAATCAAACCAAAGGCCAAGGATAGATAGCTGAAGCACCTGCCTCCTCTCCCACCCACAACAGGCTAGGCTTCTATTTTTCTTGGTTGTCCTATGTGCCTTAGTGAGTACTGTGGTTATAACAGTGTCCTATTCCCTCCCACCCCATGCCTTTAGCTAACTGAGGAGTCACTTAAGAGTGTGTCCTATTCAAGTACCAAACATACTGTTTAAAAGTAATGGGTAATTGCTTATCTCTGCATTTAGCAGATGGAACTGCTGGCAACCACAATAAGACAATATATAGATGGGTTCAGCAACTTGCTTTTCCACATTTTGAGAATCACTGCCCTAAAGAAAGATATGCCAACAGGTGGTCTTTAGACAGCAGAATGCAGCTTAGAGATGTTTATTCCATTCTAAAGTTTTTATGTGTGCTAAGAGAAGGATTAAGCAGTTAAACAGCTTAATCCAGTAAATTAATTATAAGGGAAAATTTTAGTGAGCAAGAGTTCAGAGAGATAATGTTAAAAGATAAACTGCAATCTCCAATAACTAAGGAACTGAGGTCTGGTATTGAAAGGAGATATATAAACTGCAAATGACTTGTTAAAAAGAGAACCGCTCAGTGAAATTTACTTTTTCATTTTAACAGTTGGAACACTGGGGAAACACACCTACATAACAACTATTTATTACTAACCGTACAAAAAATAACAATCCACACTCAATTCTATTCCCTAATTTAGCTACCTGTTTTTTAACTAGCAATGTCCAATAGAACTTTCTGTGATGATGGACAGGTTCTTTATCTGTGCTATCCAACACGGTAGCCACCAGCCACCTGTAGCTATTAAGCATTTGAATGTAGCTGATATGACCAAGGAACTAAAGTTTTAACCTTATCTAATTTTAATTAAGTTTAATGACCACATTGTGGTCAGGCTATCAAATTGGACAGGGGCAGTTTGTCCAGAGGTAATTAAGCAAAAAGGGTACTTAGAATGAGAACATGGATGGAAGCTACCCATGTTCTTACTGATGATTTCATATGGGATACTAAGCTCACAGCAGCATACAATACAAAAAGCTAAATCTGTTTTTCTAATACATTAAAATTATGTCAAATTTAGACTATAATTTTTAAGTGGCACAAAGTTGCACTATAAAAAGTTTTAAGTCAATAATCCAACTGACCCAAATAAACCTCTACTTGTTCCATTTTCTCCAAAAGAGCTTTAACTGAGTGTACTGATGTTTATTCTAAAATTGTTTTTGTGCACGAAGTTGTCATAAAAGACTCCTAAAAAGCTACACAAATTTACTGTAGTATGATTTGAGTTACCAGTTTTAAATATCTACTTATATGTGACACAAAGAGACACTAATTTGCAGAAAAAAACCCAAAACCCCCAACTTTCCTAAAAATAAAGTTAAAAAGATACATGTTACTTAAACAAAAGAAAGACTGAAAAAAAACCACCTTTAGAGTAACACCAGATGAATGGGGACAAATCATTATGACAAGGTAAAATTACAGGTTCAAAAGTCAGAAATGTGATAGGTGTATGAATTCTTTGCCCTTTATTTATCTCATGAAACCTTGTCTGCCTGGTTAAGGTTCTGAATGATATATTTTCTTACAAATAAGAAAAAATGAAAAGCTGCCCCCCAGCTATTTTAAAACCTCAGTTTTGCATTTCAAACTTCTGCATGTATTTGAATCACAGTTCCTGAAATTCTAGTTGACTATTCCTTAAATAAATGCTAAATAGCAGCATCTAGTAGAGATATATTAGCTAGTGAATTTGAAAGCATGTATAATTCACTTACTGCTATAGGTAGTAAATGGTAAAAGTTCAGGCTGATGGGAAACAATCATTACAATTCACTAACCATTTGATAAGAAAAACTAAAGCTAAAAAAAAGCAATAATAATTGATGAATCATACTGCAAAATGCTAAAATAAAAAAATATTGTGACTATGTGTTAAAATTGCATTATAGTAATTCTAGAGTAGAAAGAACTAAACAAAGGGGTTGGAGAACTGACGTACAATAAAACTTTCCCATCATGAAACAAATAGTTTTTTTTTTTTTAATTGGAAGATTACATGGTATTAATTCAGCAGTAATGGAAGCCATTAAAACAAATGATAGGACTGCAGATTGGGACGTGCCTCTGATCTAAAAGTCTACCCCTGGGAATTTAAGCTACAACAGAATGGGGATTTAATCAGACATGCATAAAAGATGTACGTATAAAGATGTTTTAGTACTGGTATATTGCAAGGAAGCTAAACATTCATCAATGGGATAGTGGCTAAATAAATTAGGGTACAATGGGATGCAACCTTAAAGAAAAAGTGGTAGAATTTTACCTAACATGAAAACGATGTTCCTAATATAATACAGTAAATGAAAAGGCTGATTATTAGTTGGTACATACAGTTTGATTTCATTTTTTAAATACAATTTACTATACATGTGTGCATGCACATACACATACATAATCTACTGCAGAAAATAATTTAGAAGAACATACCAAAAGTATCAAGAAATTGATGGTAGATAGGTAGGTGCGACTATGAATCTTAATATATATATATATATTTTAAGGATTTTATTTATTTATTTGACAGAGAGAGACACAGTGAGAGAGGGAACACAAGCACGGGGAGTGGGAGAGGGAGAAGCAGGCTTCCTGCAGAGCAGGGAGCCGGATGCGGGGCTCGATCCCAGGATTCTGGGATCATGACCTGAGCCAAAGGCAGATGCTTAACGACTGAGCCACCTAGGCGCCCCTGAATCTTAATATTCTTACTGCTTTCTGTATTTTGATTTTTCTGTAACAGGCATAATTTGCTTTTTCAATGAAAAACATTTAAAAAATGCCTGTGAAGAAATACATTTTGGTTTGGGAAAGAACACAGCATTCCTTGGTCCAAGACAAATTATGCTTTAAGTATTGTATTGTATGTTCCAATGGACTAAGTGAAACAATAAAGACTGAGATACTAAAATGGTAAAAGGCACACATGCCTAAAATTCTCAAGTTTTACCAAGACTGTGAGAATTTTCTTAGACTAACAATGTATGGAGCAAGGAAAAATATTTACCTTCAAATGAAAGCCGTTCTCCTGCCCCAAAGAAAATCATAACCACATTATAGTTTTATCTGGCAATCCTCGGTGAAGACCCAAAGACCCAAAGGAAGTAAGGGAAAAGGACACAAGTGAACACAGTTTTATATTGTTGATAAAAAACAAACTGTGGTGAAAGGATTTTCTGAGCAGCTGCTACATGAGGGAAATGATGAAAGCTAGAGCAGAAAAACCTACTGAAATCAAATCACAGAAAGGTAAACTCAGGGGCGCCTCGGTGGCTCAGTAGGTTAAGCATCCGACTCTTGATTTTGGCTCAGGTATCTCGGGGTCGTGAGATTGAGCCGCACCAATGGGCTCCGTGCTGGGCGTGAAGCCTACTTAAGATTTTCTCTCTCCCTCTGGCTCCCCGAAGGTAAACTTGGAATAAATTCAAGCCTCCTCAATGTACATAAAACATTAAATGGAGAAGCTGTTCAATATACAAACCAATCACAGGAATCTTTTCAGTATTTCATCTTTTGAGATGAAATGCAAACAAAATCTTTCTATATTTGAATTTAAATACTAACATTCACATCACATACTATATTTACCACAGGGCTTCTATATTCATTATCTGTGTGATCCTCACAGCTGCCCCATGAACACAGGCAACGATGTTATTTATCATCACCTCTATTTAAATGTACTCCCAAAAGCTGAGCTGTTGCATACCAGGAGAACGGAGAAGTAAATGGTGTTTAGAGCAGAGGAAACTTAGACAAACCAAGACATGGAGAAGAGAAAGAAAGGGAGGGAACCGGAGTGAGAAGGAAAGAGATGGAGGGGGCACCCCTTTGGAAGACTAATGGAAGATGAAAGTGGCAGATGAACACATTTTAAATGTCATGCTAGGGAGCTAATAACTTAACCTGAAGAAAATGGCAAGGAGTCAGTGGACAGTTAGTTCTATGACAATGAATGACAGGAAGAGATCTGTACTTTAAAGACCTTTCTTGATACTGAGGGAGAACTGGGGGTGTAGGGCAGTGAGGGGGATAAAGGGATTGAATCTATGAAATGAATTAAGTGGTCTTGAGGAAATACTGGTGAGGAAAAAGGGCCTAGACAAAAGTACAGCAGCGGGAATGAAAAGTAGGGAACAAGTGGGAGAGAATCAATAGGACTCAGGGACAGACTGCAAAGAGAGGGTGGGTGGAAGGAGTCGGGTAGCAGATAGGATCAGCTGCTAACTCATAGGCCAATTCGCCTTTGTATATCAGAAAATTATCCCTGCCAGGGCATACAGCTTGAACAGCAGAGCCTAGGTAAGATTTCTGCTCTACACATCCCTGCACCTACACAACTCTACATGGGAAGTCCTGAAGAACCTGGAACCATTCATTCACTAATGGTGCTTTTTCAAAGTTTGCTCCTGAGAACCATCTGCTGAAGAATTAGCTGGGATTCTTGTTCACATGCAAATTTCTAGACTCAACTCTAGACCTATTGAACCAAAATCTCTGCATAAGAAGCCCAGAGTTTCATGTGAACAAAAGAATGAAATATAAATTGCGTGTGTATATGGAAGTAGAGATAACATTTAGTTCAAGAAACTTGAATTCAAGACATGTATAGAATATCTAACTGGAGGGGTCTAGCAAGCAGGTGAATATACAGGTCTGGCACTTAGAAGAAAGATTTGGTTTGGCCTGGCACTGTGTCTATGGTAAAGTACAGAGGTATGGTTGAAGACACTGCGGTGAAAGAAACAGAGGAGTGCAATATGAGAAGGCAAGGACAGAATTCAATGAAAACACTAGTATTTCAGGGACCTGTAACAGGCAATGAACCTGGAAAGACAGAAACCTGGATAGAAATAAGAAGACATGTATTTTATCATGGAACCCAGGGAGTCAAGCATTTCAAGGAAGTGGGAAATGTTAAATGTCAGATTTTGAAAATGGTGACCAATTATAGGGGCGCTGAAGAGTAAGATGGGAGGACAGACAGAGGAGACCATGAATGAACACTACTGTTTCAAGAACTATGGTTTAAAGGAAAGAGTGTTTTTGCTTGATTTTTCCTTTTAAATATGGGAGACATGAGCATTTCTGCCATTCTAATCACCTTTTGGTCAATCTGGCAGGATACAGAGATGATAACTGTAGGCTGGTAAGATGATGAGTAAGCATAAGTTAAAACAAATGGAGGAGAGGGTAAATAAATGAATTAAGAAGAGTGGGTGGTAGAAAAGACAGCCCGTAAAAAGCATGAAATTTTTCTATATCCAGTCTTAACTGGATTAATTAAGATCTTAATTTCTTTCTCAAGACATTTATGGCTGGTATTTATCAGACACAGTTAATAAATACACTGGTAACCTAAAACTGAGTTTTCTGGAGAACTTTCTGATACAGTATGTAGGAATTATATTTTATTTATATTGTATTTATTCTACTTTGTAGTAGAAATATAGCCAAAATGTTGCTTGACATTGAGTTGAAAATTGATGATATCCTGAAAATAATCTGAGGAGCCAAAGTAACAAAGTCAAGATTATAAAGGATACTTTAAAAATAAACAGAAATGTTCTCAGGGCAAATATTAACAGAGTTAATGAGGAAGTAGAAAGAACACAAAAACTTTAAAATTTTTTACACTGTGCCCAATACTTAAAGATCGTTACGTACTTTATGTTAATTTTGAAATACTCCCCAATGCCACTAAAATTCCTCAACATATGGGCTGTTTTCAAATCAGACTAGCAATTTTTGTTCCTTAAATTCATTGTAGATATTATTCCATCAGTTATCCTAAGTTTTAGATATTAATAATGTCATTTAACTATATTTGTAGAACACTGTAGACATTGGAAGGTGCTTTTACTGTCTATTAAATTTAATCCCCACGTTATTACATAGGAAATGAACAATAAGTGTGAATTTTAAGTAAGATAATACATGGAAAAATATATTGGTGACTGAATTTATACTTCATAAAGGCAAATAATCCCGTATCCTCTTCTAACATGCTATATAATTCATTTATTCTATTGTCTTTTACCTCTTCTCAAGTAAAGTTTGCAATGGTGGGGATTTATGTTTGTTTTGTTCAATGTCTTATCCTCAGCTACTAGAATTTCTGGCAGTTGCTTAATTTTTACTGAATAACTGGGCTTAAAAAAATTGCTATGGACCCAATGACATAGCTTTAATTACGAGATTTAGATTTTAATGGGTATACAGAAATCATTATTCTGCCTTTCTGGTATACAACTGAGACAGTAAGGGCAAAAAGCTACCAGAAATCGGAGCACCTGGGTGGCTCAGTCATTAAGCGTCTGCCTTCGGCTCAGGTCATGGTCCTGGGATCAGGCCCCACATCGGGCTTCCCTGCTTGGCGGGAAGCCTGCTTCTCCCTCTCCCACTCCCCCTGCTTGTATTCCCTCTCTCACTGTGTTTCCCTCTGTCAAATAAATAAATCTTAAAAAAAAAAAAAAAAAGCTACCAGAAATAGATACACCAGTTTAAAATTATTTGTAAATAAACAATGTTCCCTTATCACAAACTATAAATCCAAGGCTGTGTTTAATGGGTTTATTCCCCTTATCAAAATCCTAACAGATGGTGTGCCAAATTGTATTAGCATAATTTAAATCCACTCTAACTAGAACTATAGTTAATACCACATTTTGACAATTTTTCAGTGTTAGCCACTTTGGTTTCAATCACTTACACATTTTTCATATATTACTATATTTGAAATTCACACTTAATGTTAATTTCCTATATGATGTGGAGATTAAATTTAAGGTGCTGTAAAAGCACCTTCCAATTTCCAAAGTGCTATACAAATATAAAAATATGTTGTCTTCATATTATATTCAGTAATAAACACTGGAAAATTTTAAGTTTTATTAGAACATCAACAGAGGTGCAATATTTCTACATATGTCCTAAATATTTCTAAAATGTTCTACTGATGTAGTTAAGTTCAATGCTCATTATCTTCTAAACTCAAACTTTCTAGAAAACTCACCTCAAACTACTCTTTCTCTCTTTCTCAAAGCACCCCAGGCACTTATTGGGGCTGATGAGCAAAAGGAACACGGTGTGCAATTCCAGGAATGGTGCTAACATTTTCACTTGTGTTTGCACTGATTGCCTCCACTTACTCAAAATCCTATTTCCTCTTGAGAGAAAGACTGATCAGGCTATGTTAGCCTCCATTACCTGGATGGTTGGGAGGACAGAGAACAGCGTTAGAACCATTACCTCAATACAAGCTGACACCTGCATGATTCTATAGCAAATGTCAGTCTACTCTCAACTAGCTTATCCTTTCTGGGCAGGAATGGAAAGACCATCACATGTATGTGTCCCTTCTCCCTGATCATTACCAGTCCAACTTAAGAGTTCTAAAAACTGTATTTTCTTGACAGATTGTTGAGATTACAATCTATATGGAGACTGCATCATTCCACTCTCTTAGGTCATCAGAAATGTACATTTTCAGATATTCCACTGAACATGCATTAATTAAATATGGGTAGAAATAATTTTTTAAAAATTACATCTCTCTTGAGACCCAGATTTTGTTCCTTGCCTCAATATTCACATTTGTATAATTCATCTCTAACTTTGCCTAAAAGTTACTTAATGTCTCCTAAATTTTAATAGTTCATGTAGTTTTCTTTGGAGGCAGAAATGATTTAGGCACTTGGTTTTTTTGTTTTTAAAGATTTTATTTATTTATTTGAGAGAGAGAGAATGAGAGACAGAGAGCACGAGAGGGAAGAGGGCAGAGGGAGAAGCAGACCCCCCGCTGAGCAGGGAGCCCGATGTGGGACTCGATCCCAGGACTCCAGGATCATGACCTGAGCCGAAGGCAGGCGCCCAACCAACTGAGCCACCCAGGTGCCCGGCACTTGGTTTTTTAGAGTCAGAGGCCTTGGGTCTGGACTTGTAAGCTGTGCAGTTTTGGACTAGTTACCTAGACTCTCTGCTCACCTTCCTTATTAATCAAATTGTGGTAACACAGTACTTTACAGTTATATTAAGAAATAAAACAATGCAAGGCGCCTGGGTGGCTCAGTTGTTAAGGGTCTGCCTTCGGCTCAGGTCATGATCCCAGAATCCTCGGATTGAGCCCCACATCTGGCTCCCTGCTCAGTGGGAAGCCTGCTTCTTTCTCTCCCATTCCCCCTGCTTGTGTTCCCTCTCTCGCTGTCTCTCTTTCTGTCAAAATAAATCAATCTTAAAACAAACAAACAAACAAAAAAAACAATGCATGTAAGGTGCATAATACTTGACAAACAATACCTATAATTTAGATAAGTCCCTTATCTAAAAATGTAAATGCCTTAAGTATTTACTGACAGTTGAACTAGCTTCTCCCAACTTGAGAGTGGTATTTCACTTCTTCCAGAGAACAGAGAAACCTACTTTTGTCTTCTTTCTTCACAGGCCAATATTACTTTGCATGGAACAGAAAAATTACCCTTTTATTTCTGGGTAGCTGATTTCTCTTTATCAACTTCCCAGTAACAGTTTTAAATTATTTTAATCACAAAACTTGTATCCCTTTACTGAGAATAATTTTGACCTACATATTAAAGATTTTCAATCTAGACTTATTTCTGTATCTCATAAAACATTTTTCATCTTTGTCCACAATGGGATGAAATAACTATGAAGTTGAACCAGAATGCCATTTTTAAATATTCTAACAAATCCTTTTTATAAAAATAATTATATAATTATAAAATCATGATGCTATTACTAAGATATTCTGGGTTGTATATTCTGCTTCCTTGTTTTCAACTTTAAATTACTGATTTAAGGAATATGTTTTTAACACTGATTTAAAAAGGACTCAGGATCATCAAATGCCTTGGGGTCATCATTATGAGCACAAATCACTCTGTTGGGGTGTCCAGAATAAGAGAAATGCAATGAATAAAATGAATCTAGAAACACCCTTTCTAAACATAGCCCTGTTAAAAGTTCTTGCTCTGTGTTTGGAGAAAAGTACTTGCTCTGTGTTTGGAGAAAAGTACTATGTTTTTTATCCTCCTGACTGAAAAGGAACCAATTATCAGTTAGTAGTATTGGCTACATTTTATTTTTTTGAATATGATACAAAGTTCTATTAGTAAGATTCATAAAACCTCTAGGAGACTCCAGAAAGATCTCATGAAATTCTGTAAAAGGGCAGAAAAACAGCAGAAAAGTTTCACTGTGAGGAAGTTTAAAGGAAAGGAAATGTAAAGAAAAGCAGTACTCTTGTCTCCTTTAGATAGATTCACTCATCAGTCAAATATTTATTCATTACTCCTTGCCAGTCCTTGTGCTACTGCTGATTATATACTAGCAAATAAAAGAGACTCTAAAAGGAATCCATGCCCTTACGGAATTAAAAATGGGGGGAGGGAAGCACATCCAACAAATACACAAGCAAATAACTGCAGTAAACAATTTTAACAAGTACCATGAAGAAAAGGGTGCTGTGGGGAAAGGAACATTAGGAGAGGAGTGGGGCGGGGGGGGGGGGGTGGAGGGGGGAAGGGGCAGTGAAAGGCAGGGAAGGCTACTTTGAGAAGTAACTTTTTAAGAATTAAGATACAGGTGGGGCGCCTGAGTGGCTCAGTTGGTTAAGCGACTACCTTCGGCTCAGGTCATGATCCTGGAGTCCAGGGATCGAGTCCCACATAGGGCTCCCTGCTCAGCAGGGGGTCTGCTTCTCCCTCTGACCCTCTTCCCTCTCATGCTCTCTGTCTCTCATTCTCTCTCGCGCAAATAAATAAAAAATTTAAAAAAATTATAAAAAAAAAAAAAGAATTAAGATACAGGTGGGTTCTCTCTGTGGAGCTATCTTGCATGTATTTTAGCTAGGCATATAAGTCTATACCTTCTCCACACCTGACTTCCAACCCTGGTATTTTTGGTTAAAGGGATGGAGGGGGAATTCGCTTATTTATTCACTCACTCATTCTGGAAAGAGATATGGAGAGGGTAGGAATAATAGCTTTGATCTAGACATGTAATTTGAAGTACTTATGCATTATAAAAGTAAAGATGTCTAAAAATTAGTTGCATATATTGATGTGTAGCTTGGGGGGTGGGGAGATGGGAAGGAGACAGGAGTTAATTTGCTAGTTTTCATTATATAAAAGGTCATGAAAGCCCAAAGAGTGAGGATAAAAAGGCTAGGACAGAATATGCTAACAGTAAAAAACCAGAAAAACAAAAACCTATAAGGATTATCAGGACTAATCAGAAACATTAGGAAAACAACTGAGTGAATGGCATCATTATACAAGTGCTGGTCTATAATTTAAGCACTTAAAATATGACAAAGGTCAAACAGAGAAAAGTTCAATTCCCACAGTGGTACAACAACTCTGACATGACAGACCTGATCTGAATCCCTTCTGTGCCGTTTACTATCAAGGTGACTTTAAGGCAACTTTACTTGACCTCAGAGCCTTCATTCCACCACATATAAATGAACTACTACCATTTACCTCTTAGTCTTGATGGGAGAGCTCGGTTAGCTATAATAAATGCTTGATTCTGCATAAAAATCAGTGGCAAATGAGGGTTTCCCACCTGCCTAGTCATTTCTACAGGCATTTTAGCTATACACTGTGTCATAAATGGGAGAAAATAAGTATTAATCTTTCCCTATTTAAAACTTAGATGGGCATATACCTCTAGCTGAATTGACAGAATAATAATACCCATAAGTAACTTGCCCAAGTTCTCTCAGTTAGTAAATGGGAATTTGAATCTCGACAGTCTGGCTCCAGTATGTCTGCCCAACCGGGAGTTTCTGGACCTCTGGAGCACAGTATCACTCCACTTCGGTTACTCTGCAGCCCCATCCTGAGCATCAAGAACAGACAGATCTGAGCTCCACTGCTTATCTGCCAAGTACTCTTCTTGGAACAAATGGCAACAACTGGAGTTCGGCCTTCTGAAATAGATTCTGGCACAGTAATTTCAAGATTAAGAAATACAAGTATGAAACTGCTTTTATTGGTTACATTTGAGAACCAGTATGACACAGAAACTTAGGGATCTTGCTAAGAAAAGCCAACTAGTATGTGGTAGGGTCAAGATGCAAGGCCAGGTCTGAGTCCAGGGCCCACATGCTTCATCAGCAGAGCAAAAGTGGAGCAGTGACAGATGTGTCCAGCTGTAGAAAAGCAATCTTCCTTGTAAAGATGTGAGGAAGGTGGAACTACCATGTTAGTCTATCATGAACAGAGTCAGGGAGAAAGTAGGAAGAGTTTTTCCAAGATTATAATCTCTAACTTGCTTCATCACACAAGTTTCCAACAGAGTAAAATATTGGGGGGGAGGGTTTCTCTTTAAGAGCAATAGCATTAATCATTACATGTTATATACTGAGACAGGTCAGAAACTTGAAAATTCTTACGGCTGTCTGGCAACAAGTCCACATGTGATCTGGCTGCATGTCCATCCTCAGAATATAAACCTTCATTCTGCTAAAATCCCTTCTAGTTCTAACACCAGGATTAGAAGACTCATTAGAGCATTACTTGTTGGTATTAGCTGGAGCTCAAATAGTGTGTCCTCAACGTGGAATAACCTTTAATTACTAGGAAGGCCTCTCTGTGGCTGATTTTGCTTGTTGCCTACTCAATATCCTTTGTCCCTTTCTTTGAAAAACACTGATTTTATTTGGAGCAGCTTCTCTTCAAGGGCAATGAAATGTGTAAGAAACTATTAGGTGGAAATTCAGGAAAAACTCCTTTTTAGATGCAGGAGATTACTAACAGATGAACTTGAAGACGGTTAAGTATGTGGCAAGGAAGGTGGAATAGAAAAACAGGAGCAGCTTGAGACCTTCTGATCATGGAGCTACCATACCAACTGCAGATTCAACTTCTTTTTATATGGGAGATATAAAATACCCATTCTATTTTATTTCACCGTTATTATCCTCTTACATATAGCCAGATCTCATTCTTAATGGATATATCTTCCCAACCAAAATTTGGTTACAATCTAAGTTTTAAATTCATCCTAGACTTTAGATTTAGAAAACTTAACAAAGTTAAAAGGGAGGGAAAGTTGGGAGTAACTAAAAAGAAGCCACCATGACAGGGATAAGACTGTGGAACCTGGCTCCTCAAAGATGGGTTACCAGTTAAGTCCCAAGTCTTCACTAGATGTTGTTAGCTTAGATTCAATTATTTTTTAAAAAATATTCTAGAATTTAAACTTATCACCAGTCAAACCCACTTTCCACTTCCATCCCTCCCTATTTCTGTCCATATAATGAGGTTTAACTGTTACTGCCATTTAAAAAGTATTCAAGTTTATTTAAAGTGTCACAGGTACTTTAAAGGCATCAAAAAGGCAGGTAAGAAAAAAAAAATTAACCTTGTGTCTGTATTTCTAAGTGTATCAAAGATAACTAAGTTAAAGTTCAAAAGTTACATTAAGTTTTATACTTTAAAGTGCTCTCTTAGTTAATACAAATGTATGATGTTTGCAATCATGTGAAACAACAGAAAGAGGCTAATGCCAGATTCAGTTAGCTGTATATACAGTTTCCCTATCACAAGGGGTGGGTCATTTTACTTAAGTGGGAAGATGCTAATATGTCAGAAGCAGGACAGTGGAAGAGCTATCGACAGACTCTGAATAGTAAATAACCAGTCTTGACATCCAAACCGAATCAGGACTTAATATTGAGATTCAAACTGCTCCCTGACTACTAACCATGTGAACAGTGTTTTGGTCAAAGACACAGAATCAAGGAAGAACGAGATTAAAAGTAAGCACTGGGTTCACCAGTGCTTTAACCAAGAGAAAAGACCTATAGATTTTTCTTGCTAGGAAGATTACCAAGGATCTGAATTTGGATTGGCTTCTAGAAAAGTTCCTAGAAAGTTCAACAAATTAGGGGGAGAAAGAAGACCAAGATGCACTAGTAAGCATTAGTGATGCTTACTAATCAACCATCAAGTTAGACTAAAACCTTGCTTGGCATAAGAGGAACTGATACAGTCTTAGAAAAAAAAAAATATTTTCACAGAAAAGAAAGGAAGTCAATTATTAGAGGAAGGTAGGGATGCTCTAAGAATTATTTGCACAGTGTTTTGGCACGAAATGAAACAGACAGTATAAAGTAACAGATCAGAGTCCTGGATCTTTGTCCCCTCTAGTTTCATTTCTGACTCTGACCTTTTACAACTGAGTTTCGTTACTGGCTCTTGATTGCCCTGGGCTAACTTCCTCCCAGCCTCAATAGCTTAGGGAAAGGTAGTAATTTCATCACTAACTGTAGAGATTTTAGCATAATGAACTATGATGCATATTAGAGTATCTGATCATACATGCACAAAAAGTTTATAGTGTTTTAGGGCCATGGATATAGGCCACGAGTATTAGTAAGTTTATGCATCTGTGTTCTAATCCATAAGCAAATTATTCTAATGGTGAATTACAGGTACGAAGAAAAGTCAATCTTACGAGCATTTCAAAAGAGTTGAATTCTCAAAGTACACTTCTTAGGTCCTTGAAGTATACAAGGAAGTATACAAAATGTAGGTACTATTTCCTTTTAATTACCAAAAAGTCACAGAAAAAAGGCAATTCAGAGCCATGCTCAGAATATGAAATCTGTCAAGATTTAACTGTCTTTTGTTATTTTTCTTCTTTTATTTTCATTTTATAAATATATGCATGCACACAGCTTTTAAACAAGAGGCCATTTGATTAGACCAGTTTTGATTTGACCTAATGAGCAATCCCAAAGACATATAAAATATTTTTATTTACTACAAATGTGTGGAGTCAAAATTAGGTAAACTGTTATTATTCCTTAAGAAAATTTTTAACTGGTCTCTTAGCAGAGAAAACAGAATGCTTCAGAGCAAATTTAGCTAACCAGGTAAGATCAACATTACCGTACTACAAAAAGTTATACGAAACTAGTGAAGTTAAATGTCATGTTTTACAAGTTCTTCTTACATTCTAACATTCATTGACTTGCATTGTGCTAACAGCTTTGTAACTTAAAGTGTTCTAAACCTTAAAACACTTTAACAGATTTACTGACATAGACAAGAATATACCTTGTTATTTTTCAGGTATGTAATTACTTTATTATCACTTTTTTTTTTCATTGACTTTTAAAAACCTGTATACTGATATGAAAACCAAAATTCTGTGGAATTCAGAGTTTTCTCCTATAATAATCTTATGACATTAAGTTAAAATGATTATAATAGACTAGTGCAGTAAATATAAAAATCTGTATATTTGGGAGAACTCATATCAAATAAATTGAGATAAAAAAGTTTAATTCTAAAATAATTTTTCCTCATGAAGGTTTAATTCACATTTTAAAATATTGGGGTGCCTGGGTGGCTCAGTTGGTTAAGCGACTGCCTTTGGCTCAGGTCATGATCCTGGAGTCCCTGGATCAAGTCCCGCATCGGGCTCCCTGCTCAGCAAGGAGCTTGCTTCTCCCTCTAACCCTCCCCCTGTCATGTACTCTCTCTCTCTCTCATTCTCGCTCTCTCAAATAAATAAATCTTAAAAAAAAAAAAAAAATATATATATATATATATATATATACATAAAATCCTAAGTGTATGTAGAGTACAAAATGAAACAGTTCTAATTCAAACTGAGAACGGTCTTTTAAGTTAAACATAACTATTATTTCAACAACATATGACTTATATATTAAGATAGATATTATTAGGGGGCGGGGGCGCCTGGGTGGTTCAGTCCATTAAGCGTATGCCTTTGGCTCAGGTCATGATCTCATGGTCCTGGGATGGAGCCCTGTATTGCCCTACATTGGGCTCCCTGCTAAGCAGGGAGTCTGCCTCTCCCACTGCCCCTCCCCCACTGTTCATGCTCTCTCTCAAATAAATAGAATCTTAAAAATAAAATAAAATTTAAAAAAATATGTTATCACGGGGCACCTGGGTGGCTTAGTTGGTTAAGTGTCAAACATGATTTTGGCTCGGATCATGATCTCATGGTCCTGAAACAGAGCCCATGCTTAGTGAGGAGTCAGCTTGAGATTCTCTCTCCCTCTTCCTTTGCTTCTCCCGCCCTACACCCCCCCATGCTCTCAGAACGCATGCTCTCTAAAATAAACAAATCTTTTAAAGAAAAAGATATTTTCAGAAATGAAACATTTACAAAAGTGGTACCTGAGGAGTATTTGTATATTCTCTATATAATGACAAAAAAAGTTAAAAGGCTTATTTTAAAAAGGCGAGAAAAGCAATTTATGGAAGTTTAGGTTTCTGTGGAAAAAGTCCATCACAGCACGATCCCCACTAACGATGATTTAGTAGGAAGCACTGGTTAGGAAAAGTTGGCTGACCAAGTAGCAAGAATAGCTAATTAGGATTCAGGAAAATGGGTTTCTAATATCAGCCCTATCAACTAAAATAACTACTGACAATAGCTCAACGGTATTAAGATCATATATACTGGAAACAATCACCAGGCTTCAAACACTAGCATGTCAATTACTGCTATGTGACTTCGAAGTGCACTTCTTAGGTCTCAAAGGTTAGGTTCCATCACCTTTAAAATGTATAACAGAAGCCATGCCAGAGCTATTCTGAGTTAACTAGGGTAACTCATGTAAGGTGCTTAGTACAGAGTCTGGCCCTAACAACAGGACGCCATCACCACTAGAGCAACCTTGAACGGTCCTATTTGGCCCTCAGTTTCCTTCAATGTAAAATACAGGTTTGAGCTGGATCATTTCTAATGTCTTTGCCCAGCCAAAATTAAAATCTACAATGTAGGCACATGAGTGCCTCAGTTGTTAAGCGTCTGCCTTCGGCTCAGGTCATGATCCCAGGGTCCTGGGATTGAGCCACACGTCAGGCTCCCTGCTCAGCGGGAAGCCTGCTTCTCTCTCTCCAACTCCCCCTGCCTGTGTTCCCTCTCTCATTGTGTCTCTGTCAAATAAATAAATAAAATCTTAAAAAAAAAAAAAATCAACAATGTAAAAGAATACATATAGAGCCAACTCTTATTTTCAAAGAACATAAATTTAGATCTTTCACTGTAGTATTATTAAGGACATGGTAATTCAGATGCTATACAAGAACCGTATTTTTAAGTGAGCCCTTTTAAATTAGTTATAATGACTACACTTATTAAAGACAAAGTTATAGGTATTCTATTTACCCCCAAGAAATCCAAGATCTTCCATCGATTATCATGTTCAGCAACTGTAATTCTTCCAGAGTAAAATGGCAAAGCTATCATAACCAATATGATCTTAAATGGAAAATGAATATCATATAATTATACTTTTTTATTTTAAGAATATTAAGATTCTTTTTAGTTTGAGTCATATTTTTTGAAAGTCAGGGTCCATAACATCAAGATTAAAGAAAAAAAACACATCCCTCATGTTTCTTGAGGGCAAACTATTAATGTCTATACACACATTAACTGTATACCAATCCAAACAAATAGTACATGATAACATTTTTTTTTAATATTTGGAGAACTCTTTTTCATATGCTTTCAGAGATACTATTAAGAAATGTAAAAAACCTTTTTAATTTTTAAAAACTATTGAAAATGTGTGTGATTACTGAAAAGAGGTTATCTAAAAATTTAAGTTTTTCCAGATAAGACAGCACTAGGGAAAAGTTCTAGCTTACCTCAGTCAGGTACCAGCATGGAAGGCCAAAAGAATTAAATTACATTTGCCCATCAACTAAAGAACAAAAGCATACACACAGATCTATTAAACTTGACAACTTAATAGTCTCAAACCAGAAAACATGTTTACTAACCAATACTCATACTTTGTTTTTTATATTAGCAGAAATGGGGTTAGTACTGTGGGAGTTTAAAAAAAAAAAGGTAAACATTTAAGTTCACAGCTGTGAGAACTTCAGCTTCAGTTTCCATAAATCCTTATCTTTAACAGATCTTCACACATCATACTTGGCACAATTTCCAGTCATTCAAGAAATTTTATTTTACCTTATGACCAGTTCAGCAAAAGTAAAGTTCATGCCATAAAATCGATCTATACTGTGTCCTTACCCTCAATATTTAGCTCAAAACAAACGTGGCAGAAGGAGAGTGTTTCTTTGTCTGTTCCCAGTTTACAAACACTGCAGATGTTGTCATCGTTCAAATCAATGTTCACAAACTGCTCCTCTTCGGTCATAGTGCCCCTGTTAAGAAACAGAAAGAGAAAGTCATGCAATTTCAAGAACCCGACAGTATGGTAATATTAGGAACTTCTAGGAGAAGGATGCTCTTTATCTAATGCAACAGACTCATCAAACAAGCATCGCCATACTTGTACTTCAGTATCCCTCTTACTGTGTAATGACACAAAGCTAGTCAAACTTAAAGCCTTGTCAAAGGTGTCACTATGCCTAAATGCCTTTTTCTGATCCCGTATTTCATTCGGTTGAGGAGGGGACCTGAAGGAAAGCAGGTTGCGGGGGTTCTGCTCTGCCCCATCCCCGGCCCAGGCACAGGGAGCTTAGCAGCGCTGCCGGGGCGTCTTTCAACCTACTTAATGCTGTTAAATACAGGAAAAACGACCTGTTCGGGACACTGCTTTGCTAACTTCATTGTGGGAACCCTGAGATGCGTTTCGCTAACTCGACGTGGCGAGGCTTCCTATCGGAGATCCGCGGCAGGAAAATACACGTGGAAGCGCGAACACCCGAGGACGTCCCGGCAGCGTCTAAAGCACCCGCACGGAAGGCTGGGCAGAGGCTCCACCGTGCGGGTCCGGGACGGCCGGAGCCGGGGTGTCCAAGCCGGGCCGGGAGGTGCCTTGGGGTCCCTTCGCCCCGCACTTCCTCCAGCCCAGGAAGAAGGCGTCCGAGGGCCAAGGCAGCCCGTCAGCCCGGGACTCAGCGCCTCGGGGAGCCAGGCCCCCGCTCCACATCCGGCGTTGGGGGCGCGCGCCCGCCGCGCACGATGCCGCGGACCGGGAGTCCGTCTCTCCGTCCGTCGGGGCGCCCCGCGCGGGGCCGTGCGAAGGGCCGCGCGGCTCGGAGCGCGAAGGCGGCGGGACCGCGGGACCGCGGGGCCGAGGCGCGGGCCGGCCGGGGACCCGGGCGCGAGGTCTTTACCGTCGGCTCCGCGCGCCGCAGAAGCAGCTCCGCGCGGCTCGGGCTCCTCCACTATTGTTTCCGGCCGCAGCTGAGGCGGCGGCGGCAGAGGCGGCAGCCGCGCGCCCGGCCCCGCCCCCTCCCGCCGGTGCCATCCCGCGAAGGCCGGTGGGGGGTGCGCGGGGAGGCGCGGTCGAGGGCAAAGCTGCGCGCCCGCACGGCGGCTGCGGGCTTCCCCTCTCGCCGCCTGCGCCGACGCCGCGTCCTTGGCTAGGATTTCCTCGCGACTCCGCGTCTCTTGGCCGGACCTCTTGCGGTTCTCTGGAACGTGGCGACTCATATGCCCCCCTCCTCGAGGCACGTAGATGGAGGAGTCCGTTACTACCTCCCCCTTCAGCGTAGTGGAAACTACTGCCCCCCGGCTGGGGCCGCGGGGGGCGGGGGCAGAAAAGTGACGAACGGATGAGAGAAGGGGACGGAGATGCGTGGGTGGGATGTTGTTTGAAATCAGTAGACTGAAGCAGGAGTATCACTGAACGTCGAGTTAGGTTCCGTTGAAATATTTAATGAGGGAAAAGTTCATATTTCAGGTTTCGTAATTTAGGGATAATTTTAAATCCAGAACCTTCCTTTTTAGATGGGGCTCCCCTCCCCTATAATATGGTCCATTCCATGCACGCCCACGGGGATAATCCCGGAGCCCCCTCCCCACTTTACTTTTCGGTCCCGCCCTGTTCTCAAACTCTGGTACTTAAATTCTTTTGCTTACTTTGCTTGACGTTTTAAGCCTTTTTTTTTAGGTTACAGTTTATGCAATACTTTCCACTTACATTTTCTATTGTAATCTTCACAACCGCCTAGAGAGGAGAAACAGGAACTATTCTCTCATTTTGCAGCCTAGGAATGACTAACTCAGATTATGGTTGCCTGAGAAACAGAACTGGGACTTGAACCCGAGGCTGCTAATGTAAAATCACTGTGATTTCCCACCGCATCGTAAGCACCTGTGCTGGTTACGTTGACAAATAGGAAGCGGGCTGGGTTGTCAATTTGCATGGAAGGGATTCCATAGGTTTGAGAAACTTCTAGGCCAAATTGGCACTTGATACAAACCATCAATGCCTCACAAAAGTGATGTGTTTTTGCTACTCAAAGTGCAGTAGAGGAACCAGCAACATCATCATCACCTGGTGTTTTGTTAGAAATGTAGAATCTCAGCTCTTACCCAAGACTTCCTGAATCAGAATCTTCATTTTAGCAAGACTTTAGGTGATTCCTATGCACACTACAGTTCGAGAAGCATTAACTGAAATAGAATAGTATGCCCTTTTTCTATTTGGATTTCTCAGTCTAGGTACATATAACTGAAATATCTTGCATCATGGATTCCACACATGTTTTCAATGAAAGTGCTTTATAAAATCACTAACACTTTCCTTGTAGTGAAACAAGTTATTTTCAATTCTCAGAGATATCTCATTTTCTGTGACATTTTGCCCTGTTAACTCTCCTTAAAGCTCCCGACCCCTGTTGCATTGTTGTTTTGAAGTCCACAAATCCAGGCCTAATTTACAGAAATAAAATTTTCACATTTTAAAGGTACAGTCAGTGAATTTTGACAGATGTATACACTGTGTAACCACCACCCTGATCAATTTATTGAACGTTTCCACAACTCCCAAATTCCCTTGTGTCTCTTCCCAGTTAAGCAGCCCCCACCTCTGATCTAATTTATAACACTAAAGGCAAGTTTTGCCTCTTCTAGAACTTCCTAAAATGGAATTAAATGATATATATTCTTTTGTGATTAGCTACTTTGAGATTCATGATGATGTTTTGTAGTAGTATTGCGCAATTTGTTAGCCCTGTGAGTTGTTTCTAGTTTTGGAATTATTATTATAAAGCTGTTATGAATATTCATTTAAAAGTTCTTTTGTGGATTCATGTTTTCTTTCTTGCAGCTAAATACCTAGGAGTGGAATTGCTGAATCATATGGTAAGTGCATATTTACTTTTAAAAGAAATTGCCAAGGTGCTTTCCCAAGCACTTAAGTCATTTTACGCAGTTAGTACTGTTGTGTCTTCTTGATGAATTAACCCTTTTGTCACTCTACAATTTTTCCTTTTATCTGTGGTAATAGTTCTTCTGAAATCTGTTTTCTCTGATACTGGTATAGCCACTCCTGCTTTCTCATGATGAGTGTTTCCATGTGTATCTTTTCTTCTCTTTTTATTTTCACCTCCCTTGTCTTTATATTACTACATTTTTTTTTTTTTTTTGTAGACAAACATAGTTGTGCCGTGCTTTTTTAATTTGGTCTGACAATCTCTGTCTTTTAATTGGTGTGTTCAATCCTTTTATGTTTAATGTAATTATTGATATATTGAGTTAAGTCTACCATCTTGCTAGTTGTTTTCTACTTGTCCTATATGTTCTTTGTTCCTTTTACCTTTTTGCAGGGCTTCTTTGGATTAGTTAGGTTTTTTGTTTTGTTTTTCTGTTTAGTATTTTGTCTCCTCATTTTATCTCCTCTACTAGCTAGATTTTATGTATGGATGGATGGATATATTTATGTATCTGGGGGCTGAAAAATATCTACGGTTTAGTAGATTTGTCTTTAACTTATCACAGTCTACCTGAAATAAAATTATACCATCTTATGTAAAATGTAACAAGCTTACAATAATATATTTCTCTACTCTGATCATTTATTGTCATATATTTTATTTCACAAGTGTTATATACTCCAAATACATTGTTTATTTTCTTAATAAGCTATATTTTAAATAAATTGAATAAGAGAATAAAATAACTTTTATATTTACTCACATATTTACCAATTTCAGTGTTCTTCCTTCCTTTGGTTATAACCATATTGCAGCTCGTATCATTTTCTTTTACCTGGAGAACTTCCTTCATTATTTTTTGTAGTGTTGCTCTGTTGGTAACAATTTCTTTCAGCTATCATTTGTCTGACAATATCTTTATTTCACCTTCAGTTTTGAAGGAATCATTCTGAATATATAGAATTCTAGGAAGACACATTTTTGTCTTTCAGCCTTTTAAAGATGTTGTTCCATGTTCCCTAGGATTGTATTGTTTCTTATGAGAACTCAGCAGCACTTCTTCATTTTTCCTTGTGTGTGTTGTGTCCCCCACCACAATGCCCCATCTGCTTTAAAATTTTCTCTTAATTGTCTTAGTCAGTTTGATTATGATGTGTCTTGGTTGATTTTCTTGTGTTTATCCTGCATGGGGCTTGTTGAGCTTCTTGAATATGGGGTTAATATTTTTCATCAAATGTAGAAAAAAATTTGATTAATCTTCTCCTATATTCCAGGATTGCAATTACATGTATGTTGGATTAATTGATATTATCCCAGAGATGACTAAGGTCCTGATCATTTTATTATTCAACATTTTCTCTCTGTACTTCAGTTTTTACAGTTTCTTTTGACAAGTCTTCTTCTACAGTGTTTAACTTTATTCTTATGCTTATCCAGTGAAAATTTAATTTCAGATAATGTATTTCCAACAAAAAATTCTGTTTAGTTCTCTCTGTTTAGTTTACATTTATTTCCTCAGTCTTTATTTTTTTTTAAACATTGGATATGTTTTTAATAATTATTTTAAAATCCTTATCTGCTAGTTTTATTATCTCTGTAATTGCTGACTATTTATATTAATAGATTTTTGGGGCACCTGGCTGAATCAGAAGAGCATGTGACTCTTGATTTTGGGGTAGTGAGTTTGAGCCCCATGTTGAGTGTAGAGATTACTAAAAAATAAAATAAAATGAAAAAAAAATTAACAAAATTCTCCCCCTCCTGGATGTAAGTTATATTTTCCTGCGCCTTATCTGGTATGCCTTGATTGGATGCTGGACATTGTAAATGGGACATTGTTGAGTGTGGTAGGCAGAACAGCTACCCAAAGATGTTCACATCCTAATCCCTGCATCCTGTGAAAAAGTATGTAACATAGGAAAAGGGATTTTGCAGATATAATTAAGGTTATGGACTTTAGGATGGGGAGATTATCCCAGATTATTGGGGTAAACCCAGTCTAATCTCATGAGCCCTTAAAAGCAAAGAACTTTCTCTAACTAAAGTCAGAGAGATACAGCAGATGGAGAAACCAAAGTGAATGGAAGCCTGAGAAGGACTTTAGCCACCATTGCTTTAGGAGCAGAGACTGCACCCCAGCTGATAGCCAGCAAGAAAATGGGGACTTGAGTGCTAACACTGCAAGGAACTGAATTCAGCCAACAAACTGAAAGGGTTTAGAAGTTTATTCTAAAACCCTGCCAACACCTTGATTTCAGCCTTGTCGGAGTCTAAGCAGATGACTCAACTGAATCACACTACTTGAAATTTTTACCTACAGAACAATGAGATAATAGGTGGGTATAGTTTTAAGCCATTAAATTTAGATTAATTTGTTGTGACAGCATTATAAAACGAATACATTGAGTGTCTAGAATTTTAATGAGTGTTGGGCTTTGTTTTGGGAGGCTGTTATCTAGTAGTGGATCAACTTGCTCTTTTTTTTTTTTTTTTTTTAAGATTTTATTTATTTATTTGACAGAGAGAGACACAGCGAGAGAGGGAACACAAGTAGGGGGAGTGGGAGAGGGAGAAGCAGGCTTCCCGCGGAGCAGGGAGCCCGATGCGGGGCTCGATCCCAGGACCCTGGGATCATGACCTGAGCCGAAGGCAGATGCTTAACCGACTGAGCCACCCAGGTGCCCCTCAACTTGCTCTTTTGAGGCTTGTTTTTAAACTTTGAGAGGGTCTAGATTATCCTTTTGTTTTAAGAATTTTCTAGTCCTTTCCTAAAGAATTTGGCTTAGGTTTTCTATTGTATGTCGCAGGTCTTCAGCAAAGTTTCTGTACCCTCATTGGATAAAACTCAAATGACTCCTTTTCTCTGTGAATTCTGGTAGTCGTTCAGATTATAGTTTCCGAGTAATTTTTTTTCCCTCTGGTAGTTAATTTTTGTCCAGTCTTGGAGCCTCACTTTACATATGCACAGCTTAGTATTCAGGCATAGACTTAAAGGGTATTCTGAAATTCTTTCTGTATAGTTCTTCCTTTCTAGCACTGCTTATTGCAAATTCCAGACATCTCATACTCCCAAACTCAGTCTTTGTCTCCTCAGCCCAGCTTTGCATCTCCCTATGTTGACCATGTTCCAAAATTACCTCCAGGCATAAAAATGAGGCAATTGTAGAGCTCATCTCATTTTTTTCTTTTTTATTTGTGATCGCATTTTTGCTTTCCTGTGTTTCAGTGTTTGAAAATAGAGATTTCACCTATTTCCCCCAGTTTTCTAACTTTTAGCAGCTATTCTGGTAATCCTTACTCCATCCTGGCTAGAGTCCCTTATTTTGTCAGATTCTTCATTCACCCAACAAGAGCTTCTTCACAGGATCTCTTTGCTTCCAATCTAGTTTTTTCAGTTCACCCTTCACAGTCCATTCTGAAATAAACACAGATGAAATCCTCTTCCCAAAAACTTGTCATGACTTCCTCACTTTCTCATAACAGTAATACATAAATCTGTTTAGCATTTAGATGCTTACAGTGGGCTTCCCAGTTTACCATCTCTTTTGATAAAACTTGACTTCTTTACTTGAATAGTTAAGGATTTTATCTTTAACTGCAATGCTTTCAACTCTGATAACTCAATAGAGTGTGCAAAAATGTGTTGTGAACTGTAAGGTAATGTACAAAGACCAGGTGTATAATTGGTTCTTGACCTGACACAGGTATTACCTCGACTTCAGGCCTATGGCAATTAGGAATTCTTCCCAGTACAAGTAACAGAAAACCTGATTAACAGTATCTGAATCAAGTAGGTTTTACGTGGGTCACAGAACAAAATCAGAGGAACCAACTGCTAGCAGTCGTTCATTGGCTGGGATGGTTGTCAAGACTGTCCTCTCTGGAACTGTTCTGGCTTTCCTCTGAAGAGTGCAGAGTGTGCCCTACAATTAGGTAACATATTTTCTACCAGGCAAGAAGACAGTGATGGAAGGGGTCGGGGAATTTGGAGGGGAAGCTGCCTCTTTCATTTTTGCAAGAAAGGAAAAGCTTTCCTGAGAAACCCTGGCAGATTTTTGGTTATATCTGATCACCTGAACTTGTATGACAACAGTGGATTTAGTATTTGAGTATTGAATATTTGAATATTGAGTATTTAGATTTTTTTCAGCCTCTATGACAGAGGCAAGGAAGAGAGATTAATAAACCAACAATGACTGCTTAGAGAGTTTACATACTTTTCTAAAAGTCGCTTTTATATGTGGGACAATGAAAATAATCCTTACTTATCATTCCAATGAATGTCTGCTATAAAAAATTCATCTTCTCACTTTTCTGAATCCCCACAACTCTTGTCAGTGCCACTACTCTTTTTGGTACTTTTTTTCAGGCATTGTTCTTTTTTTTTTTTTTTTTTTTTAAGATTTTATTTATGAGAGAGAGAGAGAGCATGAGAGGGGGGAGGATCAGAGGGAGAAGCAGACTCCCTGCTGAGCAGGGAGCCCGATGCGGGACTCGATCCCAGGACCCTGGGATCATGACCTGAGCTGAAGGCAGTTGCTTAACCAACTGAGCCACCCAGGTGCCACATTGTTCCATTTTAAAGTAAAGGATTCAGTATACTTAGTATATCTACCCATTCATTTCTCACCCTCTGTCTTTGCTTCTCTTCACGTGTTATCTCTTTCTCTGCTGTTAGGGATGTGCTTCATGCATTTAGCCTGGAAGATGGGCGCATGCTCCCACTGGCTTAGAGCCTTTTAATACCATGACTCTGAAGGTACCGGTAACTCAAGATATGGGCACAATTTATTACATTGTCTTTTCCACTTCTTCATACACTCCCTCTACCACGGGACCTGACAATTCACTACCACTGGGCAGAATATATTTTCCTGCTCCAGTGGAATGTTAACAAACGTGACACGAGCGAGACCTTAAATGTGCTTGTGCGGTGTAGCTGGGCTTCCTCTGCCTCTGCCGCATGGCACAAGAATTTCACTCAGGTGATTGCTGGTCCAAGGAGCAGGAGAGATGTGGAGCCCACCTAGGCCTAGTCGGCAGCCTAAAGCTAAGTAGGCCCAACTGACCTAGAGACCGAGGATAGGTGTCGGTTGCTGTAAGCACTGAGTTGTGGTTTGTTTTGTTATGCAACATATTGCAGTGATAGCTGTTAATACAGTGGGATTCTAAATGGCCAAGTTTAATCCATGTGCTCATTCCTGAATGAGTTACAATGGCTGGTACTTTAATTGGCCAGGCTTGGATTACATTCCACTTCTCCCTTCCTCTCCATCTCCCCAAATAACTGAGGTTGGCTCAGGAATGGGGCCACAGGTATTAAAATTTGATCCTATGATATGGGAGAAGCGTTACTCCAAAGGAAAGTGGTTGCTGTTATCAGAAGAGGAGAATTGTTTGAAAATATAATAAACAGGCAAAAACTATCATAATCCACCCTGGTGCTCTTTATACTTAGGTATTCACTGCTAAATTTTGAGCAGATTGTGTGCAGGAATTCTGCCTTACTCATCTTGTATTTATTTCAACACTTAAACTATCTTACAAATGTCTTGTATCAGTTAAGATTCGGTTTCACCACAAGTACCATAAAAACCCCGAACAACAGTGACTTTAAAAGAGGACTTCTTTCGTTTGCATTAAAGTCTAGAGGTGGGCAGTCTAGGGAGGGTGTGGTGGCTTCTGATTTGCTAAGTCGTTAGGCATTCATGCAGCTTCCAGCTTTCTTCTCGGTCATTCCTAGGAGGTGAGTCTCCTCTTTGTGTGCAGGACCTAGGCTCTTTCATCAGAACCACGTTCCAAACAGCAGGGTGGAGGAAGGTGAGAGGGCAGAGCAAGAATATGCACCAGCTGCTTTTTAGGAACATTTCTCAGAAGCTGCCACGTGACATTTCTGCTTACCCCCTCACTCTTGTGGTGGGAAGAGCCTAGCTGAAAGGAAAACTCAGGGATCGGGTCTTTCTTCCAGCATCTGTGTGCCCATCTAAAAGCCAGGGCTTCTAAAAAAGGGAGCGGGGATTTTGGAGTAGGCAGCAAGCAATCTCTGATACAGTGCTCGATAAATATTTGTTGTATGAGAGTGTGAGTGGATGAATCACATATTAAAAATTAAAATTGGTTAATACACACCGAAGAGGAAATTTTCGTCCTTAGATGCAAGGCAGGCTTAAAGAAGATATTTGAGGTTAAAATGCCTATTTAAACTATTTCTCATTTTTAGGAAGCAAGAAAGCAAAAGTAGATGATTTGTTTTAGGATGCTTTTTGCTCTGCGCTCAAATTGAATAGTGTGGCAGGCTTATTTCAGTTTTGTTGATCCATTTTCTAAAAGTCTAACCCTTACAGTATTCTGGACAAAGTCTAGTGCTGCTGTATTGGAATCCTTAACTCTAAAGAAAATGTCTCTCTTAAAATTATGTCTCCTCTTAAGCTTCAACAAGCATCCCTTTGAAAGTTTGGGATACAAGTATTTGCATTAAAGGGATTTACCACCTATAGTTTCAGTAATGCTGACATTATGGGTTAGCTGTCTGCTGATCCATTGTCCTGTTGTGCAGGCAGAACAGACCAAACCTATTTTCCAGTCTGTGGATAAATTCACTGTTGGCATTGCTGGGAGGAGATCGGGAGTTAACTACCAAGCTATTGATTCTTTTTTTCACTGTGGGCCAAATCCAGTCTTTAGTAATGTGCACAGTTTCCACTGTTAAATTCAAGGTGATAAAAGGAAAGTTGGGGATTGATGTCTGAAGTTAGAGAAGAGTCAGTCTCATAAAATTTTATTAGAGGTTTATTTTTATATTTCATTGTATAAATATCAGATGTCTGGGTGTGGAATACTCCAGCTAGAAATTGAAATCCAGACATATTTCTGAGTTAACTGTTGGTGTGCCTATTGAGTTAGATATACTTCAAAATTTCAGAATTTTACATTTTAAATTTTCATAATTTTCTTTAATTCTGAAAGATTTTTTGATGGGAGGTAATAGCATTAAGGGTAAGTGAGAAAGAATACAACTTTTTGTGTTTTCGATTTCTGTTAAATGGGATGCTTTTTCATAAAAATTAAAACTGATTAAACATTTTATTTTATTTATTTTTTTAAAGATTTTATTTATTTATTTGAGAGAGAGCTGGGGGGAGGGGTAGAGGGGAAACAGACTCCCCACTGAGCAGGGAGCTCGTTAAGGGGCTGGAATCCCAGTACCCTGAGATCATGACCTGAGCAGAAGGCAGATGTTTAACCAACTGAGCCACCCAAGTGCCCCAACTAATTAAACATTTTAAATGTTTTTTCAATCAGTCATTCATTGAACACATTTTTATCAAATGCTCATTATATGTGAGATATTATGCCAGGTATTAATTATACAGTAGAAAGCAAAGCAGTCCCTCCTCTTGAGAAATTTTTTGTTTGTTTGTTTGTTTGTTTTTGTTTTTTCCTCTTGAGAAATTTATCACTTAGTGGAAGAGATAGGCATTAAGTGATTGCTTTTAGACCAGAGTTTTTAACAGTATTGAAATATACTTGCATTTTAATTGCTATAGCACGGTAAAGATGTCTGAGTACCACATTGTCAAATAGTATTTGTCTTTTCTTCTGTTATTCTTCTAAATCTTACATGTTAGTAAGGGTTCATTTATCTATAATCTTGTAGGAAATGAGGGGTTCCACCATAGTTTTTTTTTTCCAAAATAACTGGAAAATAATGGTTTCAAAACTTTAAAAAATTTTAGCTATTTTGAAAGAAAGCTACAATAGACTGAATGCTTATGTCCCCCCAAAGTTCATATGTTGAAATCCTAACCACCAATGTGATTGTATCAGGAGAAGCCTTTGGTGAGGTGAGGTGAGGTGAGGCCTCATGAACGGAGTTAGTGTCCTTATAAAAGAGATCCTAGGGGCACCTGGGTGGCTCAGTTGGTTAAGCGACTGCCTTCGGCTCAGGTCATGATCCTGGAGTCCCTGGATCGAGTCCCACATCGGGCTCCCTGCTCGGCAGGGAGTCTGCTTCTCCCTCTGACCCTCCCCCCTCTCATGTGCTCTCTCTCATATAAATAAATAAAATCTTTAAAAAAAAAAGAGATCCTAGAGAGCTCCCTTCCCCCTTTGCCACATGAGGACAAAGCAAAAAGATGTCTGTCTGTGAACCAGGAAGTGGGCTCTAACCAGACACCAAATCTACTAGCACCTTAACCTTGGCTTCCAGCCTCCAGAACCATGAGAAATACGTTTGTGTTGTTTATAACCCCCCTAGTCTAGTATTCTGTTATAGCAGCCCAAACTGACTAAGACAAAAGGTTTCTGAAGTGAGTTATATTCTTTTTTTGCTATCTTAAAATATATAGAAGATAATTCCTGCATTAACCAGGGAGTTAAATTTCTGTGTTAGAGTACACTAAGTTGTTGTAAAAATAGACTTGGAAAATCAGTGACTCAATGAACAAGTAATAGTCGAAGGTGCTCCAGGTTGGTAGCGGTTCTCTTCCACTCTCTTGAATGTTGATTCAAGGACCAGGATTCTTCCATCTTGTGACTCCTTCATCCTTAAGGACCTTGTCGTCAGGTGCACGGTCAAGGCTTGTTCACCACATCCAGGTTTCAGCCAGTGGAAAGGGGAACAGTGTACCTCTCTTACAGGCCCCAGTCCTAAAGAGACAGGAAATATCACATTTACTCATGCATCTTTGCTGAGAATTCAGTCTCACGGTTGTGTCAGTCTGCAGGGGAGATGGGGAAGTAACCTAATTATGTGCCTAGGAAGAAGGGGTGGATGAATTGTCTCTCTCACAGCCTGCACCTCTGGCTGCCAAGTTTCTGTGTGGATCCTTCTCATCTTCATCCTTTCTCCAAGCAAGACTCATCGAGCACACTCACCCCTTCCCAAGGAAGACAACTCAGAGGACCATCTAGCTGCTGTATTCAGCTCAAATCCCATGATTCCTGGGTGATGTTCAGTCCTTTCACTCAGGTCCAGATGTAGCTCAGGTGGATCAGAAAATTAAAACTTCTATTCAGAAAAGAGAAGAATGAGAAACAGTAGTCACTGGTTCCTAGCGCTGATGGAGATCAGCAGGGCAGGAGTCTCAAAGACCTCTTCTCTGCTCGTGGATGAGGCCCTTGACTGAACCCTGTTTCTGCTCTCTGGAAAGGAATTCTTGTCCATTGCTGCCTGTGGCCCCCTGCTCTGTACTCTGGAAGGACTTATCTTGTCTATTATTTTTCTTGGTCACATCTGAAATTGGTTTTGGGAATATGTCCTCCCTGGGGGGTGCATATATTTTGCAGGTGTTTGTAGACCCATAGGTTGTTCTAAGCTTCAAAGTGTCACATGGCTCCTTGGTTCTTAGGCTCATAGATTCTTTAACAACACAGTTTCCTCAATTTTAGTAAGCTCCTACTTTATTTGCTTCCAATATGTCTATAAATATAACCCCCAATTTTTCTTTTTTTTTTAAAAAAGTTGTTTTGTTGTTGTTGTTGTTTTTGTTTTTTTGTTTTTTTAAAGTAGACCCCACACCCAGCGTGGAGCCTAGCCCAGGGCTTGAATTCAAGACCCTGAGATCAAGAGAGTCATGTGCTTAACTGACTGAGTCACCCAGGTACCCCCCAAATTTTTCTGAATATATTCTGCACAAGACTTCAGTTTTTGCTGTACGTCTGACATGGTCTTTCATTTTAATGGCACTTATCTTTAGGCCATCTGAAAAATTAGGTGGGCCTGCGAAGGCAACAATCTGACCTTCTGCCATTTACAATCCAGAATCAGTCACTGTTTCAGGACAGGGGCCTTAATCTTTTCTTTTTCACCTTCAAATCATTGTCTCTTTCTCAAATGGCCTTCTCTGATCATCCTATTTAAATCTTCCATCCAGTTCCACTTTACCCTGATCTTAAAAAAGACAAAAGTACCTTATCACATATATATGTGTGTATATACATATGAAATATGTATATATGATACATATCTTATTAATTTTCATACTTATTATTTATTGTATATTTTCCGCCTCTATAATGTAAATTCCATTAGGTTTGGAAGTTATATTTTTTTTCTATGATATACTCCAGGGATGGAGAATAGTGTCTGTCTGCCACATAGTAGGCGCTCAACAAATATTTGTTGAATGAATGAATGAATGGGTGATTAGAGAATATACAGACTCTTTAAGATCTTCTGTATATCATGCTGTTAGTGAGCTCTGCAAATAGTGGGGGTTACAGCCCTTTCTTCCTCTTCCATGTAAACAGAATCCTCATTTTGTTTATTTGGTAGAGTAGGACAGGGAGGATGCATCTTTGTTCTCTGTTCTCTAGCCATAGAGATTCTATGCCAGTTGCGGAAATTCCATTCTTCTTTGTTCGGCCTAACAATGGACAAGTGACCCAGTTTTGGCTTAGTGAGAGGTAAGCAAAAGTGTGTTAAGATGGAGAACCTCTGGAAATAATTTTTTTTTTTTTTTTCCTGCTCACTCCCTTCCTTTCTGCTTTGGATGTTCTTTATTCTTGTGACAGTGTGATGTTGAGGCTTTAGCAGCCATCTTGTGACCATGAAGGCAGGTATCCCTGACACACTGAGGTTGGAAGATGGAAAGATAGAAAGAACCTGGACTCATATGACATAATTGAATCACTTCCTTTTAAAGTGAGATAATGAGTGTCTACTTTATTTAATCCACTTTTTGTCTGCTCTTCTGTTACTTGTTTATTGCAGCTGAAAGCGTCCTGATAGCATGGCAGTATTTTTAGTAACTGCTCAAACTAATTGGCCGCCGTACTGCTACTCATTTAACCATTTGTCCATTCACTCATTAAGTGTATGACAGACCAGGGTATATGCAAAACTTAGAGTAAGAAGATTAATAAGATACAGTTCGTGCATATCTTCAAGGAATTGACAATAGGGGTACAAAGAAAGAGTTATATACACAGCCTCTGAGTTACGAAGGTATGAAAGCAATATGGCATTCAGTAGAAGCCATACTTTGAATTCTGAATTTTGATCTTTTCCCGCTTAACCATCTGAGCCACCCAGGCACCCAGGTTTTTGGTATTTTTGTCTGCAAAAACAAAACAAAACAAAAAAACTTTGCAGCTTTATCATCCAAAGCTAGCTATCTAGTCATTGATATATTGAACTTTTTTTTTTTTTTTTTTAACAAAGCCATTCAGTGTGCAGATCATAATGGTAACTGCCAAACGAGGATGTGGGCTCTATACCTAGAGCTCAGTAAGGGAAGTTGACTGTATCCCGTTCTTTTTCATAATTAAAGTTCAAATGACAAATGCATGTATGCTTAGGATGAGTCTTAATCTCTCTAAAGTGCATTATGTAATATTAGGTTCACTGGCTTACATTTTATTTTAGGCTCATTAAAAGTTTATGTAGAAAAAAAGCCTATAGAGCGAACTCAAGAAAAGGTAGTGACTCAGGGTAGTACAATGACTTCTGACAGATTTAATAGGTAGATTAATTTCTGTGCCTGCGGAAACTGTTTAGGAGCTACTCTTGGTTTTCTTTATTTATTTAAAGTTTATGCTAAGTACCTTTAAGTCTAAGAATCCTTAACTTTTTTGTCTCTGTTTTGGAATGTTTTCACGATTTCCATTCTTTATTCCTGTCTACTCTGGGGTCACTGACTTCTCTAATGGTATTTGACAGTTTTCTTTGTTTGCTTTTGCTTTGTGAAGTATAATAGCTAGCTGCAGTTAGCTAAATGTAGAAGAGAGATTATAATTTTCATTTGTGATACATGTAAACTTGTTTTTTTTTTTAAAGATTATATTTATTTATTTGACAGAGAGAGACACAGCGAGAGAGGGAACACAAGCAGAGGGAGTGGGAGAGGGAGAAGTAGGTTTTCCGCTGAGCGGAGAGCCCGACGCGGGGCTCGATCCCAGGACCCTGGGATCATGACCTGAGCCGAAGGCAGACGCTTAACGACTGAGCCACCCAGGCGCCCCACTTGTTATTTTAAAGAGAGGAACCACTTAGTATGTACATGTGAAGAAAATAAAAAATGAAGGATATAAAAAATGTCAAAGGTAGTAAAGCTAGCAACTATGCCTGAACCAAAGTGTATTTTGATTTTTATAATGCCTTTCTTCTAAGGAGGTCAAAGTATTTCATGTAGTATTTTATGTTTGTGACACTCCTACTATTGTATAGAAGCAATGCGAATCTCTATATTGTAACACTAAAGAGTGACTTATCCATGGGATGGAGATGAGAATGATTCCACAAACAGTGAATTTCCCATAATCATGAGAGACATATTTATTCCATATATGGTATCCTGTATTGTGAACTGAGTTATTGCAATGCCCACCAGGATGGTCTCTAAAAATTCTGACTCACAAGACTTCCATAGGGTATAACTGGCATCAGATTCATTTAGAGGGATAGGGGCTAGGAAATGGAACTTGCTAGAAGGGTGGCATTTAGCACCCTCTTCAGTCGGACTTCTTACAGCACTCCTCACACCAATCTAGGGGCATAAATTCCTGAGTCCCTGCAAGGGGCCTGTCAAATTATGAGAATCATCACACTCAGGGAGCTCAAAGCTATGATTTCCCACAAGGTATTTATGGTTCATATATAGTTTCTCTCCTGCTAGATGCAATTTGTCATTTTTTATCATAAGAAATATTGCTTAGTAGTACCACTTCCATTCTACCTTTTTCAGGCTTCCAGAGAAACAGTGTTTTAAGTTAACCCAAGGTCAGGTTTGTTCATAAAGGACAAAAGGTTTTGTTAATGCTTTACCCACAGTTATGCAGCCTCTTTTGTACTATTAAGACTAGGTTGGATGCTTAGCAGATATCCATCACTAATCGAGTGATACACTTTCTCTGGTCCTTGAGAAGATGGAGTGGGTTACATTCAATTTTATAGCTAAGGAAATATTTTTCAACTTTGTTATCTTATAAATAAAATCTTATTATATCATATTCTGTATTTACAACCATAGGTAGAGATAGAATTAACTTTTGACATGCCAATAGTACAGATCTAACAGGGGAGAACACAGCCCCACTGCTGGGATTCCCACTGAGTTAAAATGTTGTAATCCGGAATATAAGTACTTCCAGCACATAATCTGACTCTCTACTCGCATCTAAAAGGGCACAGGCAAGGACAGATCTTTCCAGGCATACAGGAAATACAGGCACACCCCAAGAGAACTTCTCTCAGTTTAACATTTTCCAGCAGAATGCTTGTGACTTATAATACCTAAATGTCGTAAAATGTACGTATCTCTCAGCTCTGCACATTTAGGACAAATTTATACTCATCTTCCTAAAATGCAGTATGATGTACATTTTGTGAGGTCTAATTTACATGTGCTGAAATGCATACATCTTAAGTGTACAATTCAATAATGAATCAATATCTCCATGTAATCCACACCAATGTCAAGATATAAAGCATATCTATACCTTAGAAAATTCCCTTGTACCCCTTCCTGGTCAATCTCTTTTCTTTCCCTCCACCCTAAGGCAACCACTGTTCTAATTTCTATCAACATCAAACAATTTTACCTGTTTTGAATTTCATGAAAATGGGATCATAAAGCAAATGCTGTCTTGTGTCTGGCTTCTTTTGTTCACCATGTTTTTGTGCTTCATCTATATTATTATATGCAGCGCTAGTTCAAGTAAATACTTGGAGTAGAATTGCTGGGTCATAGAGTAGAGGTATGTTTGATGTCAAAAGAACCTACCAAGCAAGCGTCCAAAGTGCTTGTACTATTTTGCACACTCAGCAGTAATTTATGAGAGATCTGGTTGCTCCACATCCTTTCTTGCATTAGGGGTTGTCAAACTTTATTTTTAGCCATGCTAGTGTGTGTAAAGCTTCTGGAAGAAAGAAACCCAGGGATATCTTTGTGACCTTGAGGTAGGTAAAGAGTTCTTGTGGAAATCACTAACTATAAAAGAAACAATTGAATAATTGGATTCATCAAAATTAGAAGTTTCTGCTCTTTGAAAGGCACTTTATGAGGGTGTCAGTGGTTAGGCTTCTAACCTGCAAGTGGTTAGGCTTCTAACTCACCTCTAGAGCAGGTTTTTCAACCTTAGCATCATTGGCATGTTTAACTGTTGATTGCTGTTACTGGGGACTGTCTGTACATTGTAAGATGTTTAGCAGCGTCTCTAAAGATGTCACCTTCAGTTGTGACAACCAAAACTGTCTCCGGACATTGCCAACTTTCCCATGGGGAGCAACCCGCCAACCCCAACTGGCTGCTTCTCTCTGCTTTCCCCACTGAGAACCACTGCTCTAGAGTTTATCTTAACTATCTGGCCAATTTCAATACCTAATGCACCTTCTTGGAGTCCTCTGGACTTGAACTGACCCAAGAATGGACTGGAAATCTTTGGAATGCCCCGTACTGAAGAATATCAGTTAGCAACCCTTATCACCTTAGTGACCTATACCCAGCATTAAATTAGAAAAAGAGCATGCCTCAGAGAGAAGGCCAGGCATGAGGAAAATAACAATTCACTTTGTTACTTTCAATTTAGTTTTGAAGCCCTTCAATGATTTATTATTTTTTAAAATAAAATATATTGTAGTTCCCTAGAGAGAGCTCTTAATCCTTTAAAGAGTGCAGTGTATAACTTTATAACTATTGTAAATATAATTTTCATAAGCCCTAAAATCATATAAGCAAAACAGGTAACATTTTATTTTACTATAATTGAACTCAGTTTCTACTGTATGCTCCATTTTCCCTGATGCTGTAAAACTGTATGTTGGCATTTCTAGGTGAACTTAGTCTTTGTCACGCTCTTTAGTCACTTCAAGTTTAAAATCATGTCATTCCTGGATTTTACCTTTTCCTCCTCCTCTTCAGGGTGACACTTCTGTCCCAAGGGTTTATTTATGTTAATAACAGTGGAAGTTGAGAGAGGAGGTCAGGGAGGGAGGGCGTCTACTTTCTAGTGGTCATGGTATTTGGCACTCTTCCAAAGGCCACCTCGTGAAATCTCTGCAATTGTAAGGCCTCAGTTGCATGATTCACACTGGCCTTTGGGTTACAAATTCAAGCCCCTTTGGCCCTTGGCCTTCTGCTTTAACTAACATCTGAGCCCTGCTTGGGGAAGCGGGGAAAGTGTATTTGTTGACTTCTCACTGATGAGCTTAAGGTAGAATCAGAGCTGTCTTGGTTCCCAGATGTCACACCCAGCCATGTCTAATTGTTGGCCTGACGTCATTTTGATGCAGAGAGACCCACGCTACCATTTCTTCCCTGGTGCTTGTAATAGCATTTGTTTTCTGTTTTGATGATCTAGCGTCTGAACACACTTCCTACTTTGGGGAATTTTTTATTTAATTAAACAGAACCCATATCCAGTTGTAGAGGCTGGAGGTATCAGTGTGAAGCAATGGGCACATGACTTAGGCTCCATCAATTAGATGTGCTTTCTCTAGGCTTTGAATTGAAGGTTGTGATACCAAAAAACACTGATGACACAGAATCTATTCCGGTGGGCCTCGGCAGTGGCGGTGGCAGCTGCATGCCGTGTCCTCCCTCCCTCCCTCCCTCCCTTCCTTCTTTTTTTAGGATATAGTTATTTATTTTAGAGAGAAAGAGTGAATGCGAGCAGGGGGGAAAGGGCAGAGGGAGAGGGAGAGAGAGAATCTCAAGCAGACTCCATGCTGAGCACGGAGCCTGACGCGGGGCTCAATCTCATGACCCTGAGATCATGACCTGAGCTGAAATCAAGAATTGGCCGCTGGACTGCGTGCACTTTCCAGGGGCACCAATGGCAATGCCCATGTCCCGCAGTACAGCTGTGGTTTCCAGGTCTGGAGGACGAGGTGGTAGAATTTCCACTGGACCAGTCCTGTGGCTTCCATTTTGTATTATTTAGATTTTGTTATGTAACAGACCACCCCAAAACTAAGTGACAAGTAACAGAGATTCTCTTCTTGACTAAATTTAGGCAGGCTCCTCTGAGTTCTCTTTTCAACTAGGCCTCAACTTTGGCCTAAAAAAACCCCGGCAGACAGTCAGGGCAGATGATATTGTCTACTTCCTCTCCCCCTGCTACCATGCACACTAAAAGACTTGAACAAACACTAACATTTCTAACTCAAGGCCACATCCCTGGGGTGACCCTCACCCCCTTGGTGTCCCTGCCTGAGAAAGTCAAGATTGCCAGAAGAATTACTGTTTGTTCCAGCCCAAACCTTGTAATAAGTAGATAGGTCTCTGAACCACCTCTCATAGAGCAGTTACTTTAGAAAGCTTGCAGTTGTAAATCCTTTCTTCTCCCCTTTTGAGATGTAGCTCTTCCGCCACCAAGAAGACAGTTCTTCTCTGACCAGAGAGTCATCTCTTTGAAATGCAAACGTTCAGGAAAATAACTTCTGCTCTCCCTGCCAGGATGGAAGGTGCTCTGCTCTAACTTACACTACCCCTTCTGGCATAAAGCGACAAGAAATTTCCTTCTCCTCCAAATAAGCTCCAGTTAACAAACCTGATCTTTGCTTGTTCCTCCTGTTTACTCCCTCATTTCCCTTGAAAATTCCTAGTCAGCTCTGTGCAGATCACACTGAACCCTCTTCCTCATTGCTGCAGTTACTACTGAATAAAGTCCTCCCTTCCCTTTTCAGCTAGTCTCCAGATTTATCTTTGAACAAGCCATCTCAAAACTTGGTAGGCTATGTAGTTCCGGATTCTATGGAATCATCAATTTGGACCGGATTTAACTGGACAGCTCTGAGCCCACTCATGTCTGCAATCAGCTTCTGGTCAGTGAGACAGCTCTGTTTCTGTGATGTGGGTGACAGTCAGCTGAGGCTATGGAGACAACTGGACTCTATGTCCCTGTCACCCAGGAGGCCAGCCTAGGCTTATTCCCATGACTGCTCAGCAGGGTTCTAAGAAGGAGTGGCCTCAGGAAGCCTACATTTAGAACTGATGTAAATCACTTCTGCTGCTTCTGTTGGCCAGCCCAGAATCAAGAGGTAAAGACATACACTCTATCTCTTAATGGGAGGAGCTCCAAAGTTACATTGTCAAGGGACAAGGATATAGGGAGGGGAATGTTGGAGCCATTTTTGCAGACAACCTGCAGACATGCTAAGTAGCTGTGCAGACTCCAAGCTTGGTTCTTTGAACCAGGTTTTGGAACCTCCTCTATTTGTGAAAACTTTTTTGCTTATATCAGCCTAAATCATTTCTGTGGCATATAATTAAATATATTGTTGAATATACTGAGTCACACCCACATTCCTCCCCGCCCCCCCCAATCTCTCTTCACGCTATGGCTCTTTTCCACAATTTCTAGAACAGTGCTGTCCAAGAAAAGTTTAATACAAGTCAGTAATGTAATTTTCAAGTTTTTGGTAGCCATATTATAGAAAGTAAAAAGAAACCAATGAAATTAGTGTTAGTAATATATTTTATTTAACCCAATATATCCAAAACATTATCATTTCAAACTAATCAGTATAAAGTTATTAATGAGATACTTTACATTTTTTTAATGCTAAAGATCTGTTGTGTAGCTAATACTGTCAACACCTCTGTTTGGACTAGCCACATTTCAAGTCCTTAATAGCCGTGTGTGGCTCCTGGTTACCATATTGGACAGTTGTTTTGCTGGGATTGGAAAATGGATTCATTAGTAGAGTGAATGGCATTTATGATTTTCTCCTAAAGCAGAACCTAAGACAAGCATTTGGGAGAAGGTAATCTATTTGAGAATCATTTGAGAAATGATTCAAGGACAACTAAGTGTGCATTATTAAACCAGTTATTGCTATGGGCAACTGGTGCTCAAAGCCTTTGGGGACCCCCTCAAGGAACTGTGTAGAATGGGCTTTAGACTTTTCCCTCCAAAGTATGGAAGACTGGGGCATTTGTCCACTGTCCCCCATTCCTCATTGGTTGAGGGTTGCTTCTGTGGGTGTTAGTCCCTCATGTTTCTGGAATGTTCTTCATAAGGCTGAGCAATGGATATCTTCAGAACCAGTCCTGAGGTAGAAAAGGTGAGAGATAAGACAGACACTTGCAATGGAGTTTTGCCATAACATGGGAATAGCCTATCACCAGTTGGAATTGAATTGGAATCAATGATGGACTGGCACATGACAAAACCCTTACTATGAATATATTATATAATACTTACAAAGTAGACATTAAGTAACATTGGCCCTAAGTGATAAAGTTTTTCTATACAAATGTGACTCACAACAAGGCCTATGAAAGACATGTTTTGGGGAATTTTTCTTTTTCTGAGGGAGCTCTCTAGAGATTTTTTTCCCTTTTATTGCATATTATTTATTATTTTGGAAATTTAGACAAATCTACAAGGTAGGTTTTGATTGAACTATCTTTAATCGGTTCTTTTGAAAGGGTAGCATCATAAACTTTACATTAGAATCTCATAAGAATATGGTACACTGTTTAAAAAATGCGTATTTGGTATTGTGTTTAATATATCCTCTGACCTTCAGAAAGAAGTTTCCAAAAAACTTTGTAAGTTCACTTATTTCCATCATTCACTGCTGAATTTCTAGTGCAGAGTTCATTTTGAAGTCATTTATTAGTAGAGCAGATCCTCCGTAAATGGTAGAGACTGAACACATCACAGACTGGACAGCTCCCATTATCTGAAATAGCTGTAAGCTGCTTTAATGTTAGAGATTTGCCTTAAAGGATTGTCCTTTGGAAGGCTGGCTGTGGTTGTTTGTGAGGCAGAACAAATTATAAAATGATTATGGCTTCAGAGATGTATGTTTCTAAATGATTGCTTCACCAGTCCATAAAATGTCTGCTTTTAAAAAACAGGTGAAATATGAGAGCCTTAAGAGGTTAGATCATTGGGATATTATTAGAAATGTCTTTATAGGGCCTGGATGCAAGGCCACTGGGTATATAACTTACCAAGAATACTGACAGGAAGTCATCAGCATAAAGAAAGAAAGGCACGTTTAACAACGAGAAAGAAAGACCTTAAGAACAAAATAATAAATAAAACTAACTCAGAAAAAGAATTGAAAAGGTATAGTCCAAACTGTTAACTGTGTTTTCCTCTATAAAGTCCCATGGGATAGGGGGTATTCAGGGGTGACAGAGGTAAGACCAGAGAAGCTTTTTCTTTTACTCTATATGCTTCTGTATGTACTTGAATTTTAAAGTAAACAAACATGTATACAATTGGTGCAACTAAAAATAATCTTAGAAGGGAATGTCACTAATAGACTTACTTCTTAGTTTTAGCTTGCTGTTTTTTACCTCCAGTCTAACTTTCAAGTCTAATAACATGCAAGAAATATTCACTAGGCATTTACTGAAGAAGGGAAGGAATCTTCAGAATGTTTGATATCGTCAACAGTTCCATTTTGCAGTTAGGGATACATTTTTACCTTCTCAACGTTTTCTTCAAAAATGTAAATTTTCCTGTTAAATATGATTTTATGCCTGTCAGACTCATTCTGTGCAGTGAAGGCCGTGGTGCCTTGTGCATTTAATAGGCACTCAACAGAAGCTTTTTAAAAATTGCAATGATGAAAAAGCTACCTGAAACAGAGAAGGAATATTTGACAAGAAAGGGGAAACTAAATTTTTAACATTTTGCTATTTTCCCCTTTCATCTCTTCTTTATCAATATTTAAAATAATTTGTTCTTAAAAAAAAATAAAAGTACTTGTTCTTTTTTTTTTTTTTTTTAAAGATTTTATTTATTTGACAGAGAGAGATACAGCGAGAGAGGGAACACAAGCAGGGGGAGTGGGAGAGGGAGAAGCAGGCTTCCCGCGGAGCAGGGAGCCCGACGCGGGGCCTGATCCCAGGACCCTGGGACCATGACCTGAGCCGAAGGCAGACGCCCAACAATCGAGCCACCCAGGCGCCCCAAAAGTACTTGTTCTTATTATAAAAGTGATACCTGCTGCTTTAGAAAGTTCTATTTGGGGTCCTGCTTGGCTGGTTTCATTGGAGCTGTCTCTCTCCCTAACATTTGGCTGAAGGAAAGGGGTTAGGTGGTTGCCATATTTTGACCAGCTGCCTTCCCATTCCTGATTCCAGTGGATTGAACCAAACAAAGAGCCCTGATTCAAGCTGAGCCAATCAGCTGGCCTCTTGTAAATTTTGTCTGAGAAAGACAAAGATGCAGTCAGGTGATGTGGTGGTTTCTGGAACTGTGAGCCAAAACAAGAGCAGCCATGTTGGGGTCCTGTGCACTGATCTACAGACAGAATCAAGGGAATGGTGCAGATACCCAGAAGAAAGCAGACACAGGGGATGATGTTCTCAGAGAGAGAGGGGACAAAGAGAATTGTTATCTTGTCTTAACTGCTTTCAGATTTAAATTTCTTGTCGGACCTAACGCTCATTCCTGCTCTGGTTATATGAGATAGTGTTTTTTGTTTTTTTTTTTAAAGATTTTATTTATTTGACAGAGACACAGCGAGAGAGGGAACACAAGCAGGGGGAGTGGGAGAGGGAGAAGCAGGCCTCCCGCTGAGCAGGGAGCCTGATGCGGGGCTAGATCAAGGACCCTGGGATCAGGACCTGAGCTGAAGGCAGATGCTTAACGACTGAGCCACCCAGGCGCCCCTATGAGGTAGTCTTGAGTACTAGCTTACTTAAGGTAGACTGGGTGAGCTTTGATTTTTGCAAAAAACCTTAGAGAATATCTAAGAAAATAAAAATTGCTGGGAAAACAACCCATTTATACATTTCCTTTCCATCTGTTTTTTTCCTATGTAAGTGTTAATGCTCTATTAAAATTTTTTGTCTTTTTCACAAAATTGGGAGAGTTTTCACATTCTGTTAATCCCAACTCTGGTTAAAGCCAACTCTCTCTGTCCTTGTATGGCTGAACAGGTCTGGAGAAAGAAAAACACCCTCTTGCTGAGTGGTCTCGCTTTTAATTCATTGCTACTAACCACAAGTGGGCACTGATACTCTCTGGCAACCACACTTCATTTCTCTATTCCTCTATTCCTCTAGTCCTCCCTTTACCCATTTCCCAGACACTATTTTCTTCTTCCTTCTTTCTCCTCAGTTTCTTCCCCCCCCCATCCCCGCCCCCATTCTCATTCTGCTAAGACCTTGTTTCCTATTTTACTGGGATATTAAAAGCCACCAGAAGATACTTCAGCATGCTTCTGCCACCACATCCCTCCCTCCCCTACTTGCTCTGTGCCCACATACTCTGTTTTTCTTTTCTTTTTTTTTTTTTTTTAAGATTTATTTATTTTAGAGTGAGAGGGAGACAGAACAAGGAAAGGGGCAAAGGGAGAGGGAGAGAGCAAATCTTGAGCAGACTCTCCACTGAGTGTGGAGCCTTATGTGGGGCTCAATCTTAGAACCTGAGATCAGAACGTGAGCCAAAACAGAGTCAGACACTTAACCGACTGAGCCACCCAGGCACCCCCTGTTTTTCATTATTATGAGTGAACTTTCCACAGTCCCCTCCGCTTGCTCATGAGTTTCCATCCTCTGTCATGTGTTCAAGGATATCACATAAGCAATTGGCTTCTCTTGTTCGTACAATCATGTTTCCTTTGTTGCTTGCTCATTTTCATGAGCTTATGCAATTCTGTCATTTCTCCTATCTTAGGGAGACAAAATTTTCCAGGTTCTTTATCTGCCTTCAGTTACTGGATCACTTCTCTACTATTGTGAAAAGCAAATCTTCTCAGTAGTTATAGCTACTTGATATCTGCAATTTACTTGTCTCCCATTTTCTAATCAGGCATTTATTCTCATGGCTCTTACAAAACAGCTTTTGTAAAATTGCCATTGACTTCCACATAGTTAAAACCAATGCTTGATCTTAGTTTTCATCTTACTTGAGCTCTTCGCAGTATTTGACAGAGTTGATCACTTTTCCCTTAAATATTTTCTTCCCTTGGCTTTTGGGATACTGGACTCTTTACTTGGCCCGTCCTTTTCAAGTCTCCTTTGCTCTGTGCCCCATTCTCTGGGCCTTGTTATATATCCCCAACCTCAACATTGGCATACCCCAGACTCAGTCTCAAATCACTTCTAAGCCCAAACCCTTCTTCTCATCTCCAAATTCCCATACCCAAACACCTACTCAAAATTTCCTCTTTGCAGTCTAATAAGCATCACAAATCCCTAAATGTCCAGTGACTCCAGAGCTCAAACCTTACAACCTCAAACCTTACAATTCTTCCTTCCTACCTACCTTCCTTCCTTCCTTCCTTCCATCCTTCCTTCCCTTCTCTCCCTCCCTTTACATGAGCATGTTTTCATTTCTCTTGGGTATATATCTAGGAGTGGGTTTGCTGGATCGTAGGGTGCTCTGTGTTTAACCTCTTGAGGAATTGTTGGACTATTTTCCAGAGTGACTTGGAATTACTTTCTATTGGCACTCATTCCATTGATCTCATCCAGTCAATGGTTTTAAATATTGTGTGTATGCTGAAGACTCACAAACTTATGTCTGCAGTCTAGATAGAGCTTGCCCCTGGACTCCAGATCCATATGGGCCATTTATTACCCATTAGCATGTCCATCATTGAAGTCCTGATTTTCCTTTTCACCTCATACCCCTAACCTCAAACCTACTTTTGCTCTTGTCTTTTTCCCAATTAGTGATGATTCCATTCTTCCCATTTCCTGGGACAAAAAACCTAGCTCAAAGTCACTCTTGATTTCTCTCTTTCTGTCTCAGCCCACATCTACTCTGTCAGCAAGTCCTTCAGCTTTACATTCAAAATACTCTCCCACTTCTTCTCTGCACTAGCTCCTCTGCCACTATCCCAATCCAAATCTGTCACTTCTCTCCTGCATTACAGTAGCAGCCTCCTAACTGGTCTCCCTGCTCCAGCTTTGGTTACCGTTCAGTCTGTTCTCAATAGAACATTATAGGGAAACTTTTCAAAATGCTCCAGTGGCTTTCCATTTCATTCAGAGCAAAATTCCAAGTCCTTCAAATGGCCTGTGAGGCTTTACGTGATCCAGCTCCCATTCCATTTCTGACCCCCTACTTCTGCTACACTCGCTTATTTTGGTCAAGCCACGCTGGCCTCCCTGTTGTTACTGTGACATGACCAGCAGGTCCTCACCTGGGGTCTTTGCAGTTTCTGTTCTTTATACCCAGAAGGCTCTTTCTACTGGTATTAGCATGGTTTACTCTCTCACCTCATCTTTGCCCAAATGTTATCTTCTCCATGAGACCTTCCCTGACCACCACGTTCTCTCTCTCTCTTTTTAAGATTTATTTATTTACTTAATATATATAGAGAAAGCGTGAGCAAGTGTGGGGAGGGGCAGAGGGAGAGAATCTTCAAGTGGGGTCCCCATTGAGCATGGAGTCCAATGCAAGACTTGTTCCCCATGACCCATGAGATCATGACCTGAGGCAAAACCAAGAGTCAGAGGCTCAACTGACTGAGCCACCCAGGTGCCCCTGACCACCATGTTATAATCAGCCCTCGTTGCCCAATCTTGGCACACCTATCTAACTAACCACCCAAGGTTTTATTTTTCACCATAGGATTCATCATCTTCGAACATACAAAACAATTTGTTGATTTTGGTTATATCTCTTTCTCCCTTCTAGAATGTAAATTCCACAAGGGAAGGGATTTTTGTCTGTTTTATTCAGCAATTTATAGTTTGTTGAGTAGTGCTTTACACGTACTGGGTGTTCTGTTCAATAAATATTTGTGGAAAGAATTATTAAAATTTTCAAAAACATCATTGATATAGACTGAATGAATGTCTGTGTCCCTTCCAAATTCATATGTTGAAGTCCTAACCCTTTGGAGGTGGGGCCTTTGGGAGGTAATTAGGTTGAGGTCATGAGGGTAGAGCCCCATGATGGAATTAGTATCCTCATGAGAAGAGGAAGGGAGGCCAGATCTTGCTTGTTATCTCTCCCCACTATGTGGAGACACAGAAGACAACCATCTATAAGCTAGGAAGTGGGCTGTCACTGAATCTGTCAACACCTAGGTATTGGACTTTCCAGCCACCAGAATGGTGAGAACTAAATGTCTGTTTTTTAAGCCACCCAGTCTTTGGTATTTTGTTATGGTAGTCCAAGCAGATTAAGACAATCATTTTTAATAACAACTTGTAAGTTGTTTCTGCCATCATTGTCTCATTCATATTCCCTTTATACATCTTTTATATCCCATTTTTCTCATACATGCTAGTGGTATTTGTCATTTTCAGCCCGGGGTCTGGCTTTCTCTGGATGCAGGCACATACTTGCCAGAGCAGGCTGGAAGTGCCAAGAAGTTAACATTCCCAGGATCAACCCTCAACCTGCCATCCTCTTCCTTCAGATGGCACGACCCTGAAGTGTGTTCTAAACAGTGTCTTAGAGGACCCAGGGGACTGAGCCCCATTTGATGTCCTCGTTGATGCATCCTTGAATTGATTTCCTTTCTTGCCTTACCTTACTTCTCTAACTCCCTACTGATGCTTCTGCCTCATTTCACAAATGAACTATTTTTTTGTGTGTGTCTGCTTCTGGGGGAACCCAGCTAAGATAAAAATCTTTGTAAAGAAATCCCTGCCCCTATATTTCTATTTCTTAAGGTTATATAGTTCTCTGAACGGATATACTGAGTCAAAAAGTGGATTTTTCACTGGCTTTTGATTACTCAATGTTAAAATCTTTATATTTGGGGGAATTTTACTTTATGAGTCTTGGTTGTAGGTGAGAGTTTATCTCTTTCTCTAGAGGCTAGAAACACCATATATTCACTTTGTTTTGCCTCTTTTGAAACTAGGGCATAAGCATGTGACCCCAGTTTGGCTAAACAGTTGGATCTTCCCCTAGATAATGTTTGGCATGCAAAGAAGACAGGATAGGGAAGACTCTTCTCAGGTGGTGTTGACTGTTTTAGCAGCTTCCAGTTTCTGGAGACTGCATTGGTGGTGGTGCCAGCAGCAATTACTAGCATCCAGTGCTGGAAGAGTAGAGAGTACAAGAGCAGTGGTGTTCTATAGAAATGTGAGCCATATATGTCATTTAAAACTTAGTAGTCTGGGGTGCCTGGCTGGCTCAGTCTGTAGAGCATGCGACTCTTGATCTTGGGATCAGAAGTTCAAGCCACACATTGGTTGCAGAGATTACTTAAATGAATGAATGAATAAATAAATAAGAACTTTCTACTAGTTTAACTTTTAAAAAAAGGTTAAAAAATACACCCAGGTAAAGTTAATTTTCAGAATATATTTTATTTAACCCAAATATTATAATTTCAAGATGTAATCAATTTAAGAAATTGGCCTAGAGCTCAGAGGCAGTGGGCAACTGTGTCTTCATACAGGACCACATCCTTGCTCTTATGTGATTAATGCACTGGTACTGATCTCAGAACCACTGAGCCTCCTTCTGTTGCATCTCTCAACAATTCAGTATTCTTTCAATACTCTCATTTTATGCCATAGTTGTTTTCTGTTATTTGCAACTAAGTATCCTCTTGATATACAAATTTAAATCAGAAGTTTTTGTGGGCATAGGTATTTAAAGAAAGGAGGGGACTTGGGATTGCTTATCTGTTGTTGTTAAGGGTTATTATAGATTGGATTATTGTTCAACAAATATCCCCCCCCCCAAAAAAAACCCCACAAATATTCTCCCACTGTTGATAGAATATTCTACTCTGCCTTACTGATGTTGGGCTCAGCCATATGACTTGCTTTGGCTGGTGGGATATTAGTGGCTATGTTGTGAGCAAAGATCTGAGATGTGTTTGTATGATGGTTGCCTGCTGTCTTGAATTTTTGCCATTAGTATGAGAAAAAATATGCCCCAGCTAGTCTGGTGGTCCAAGGAGGATGAGAAGTATGTAGAACAACTTGACTACCCAATTGAACCCAAGCTGGATCAGCCAGTTTTTACCAACCTGAGGTTACAAAAACAAGAATAAGTGATTATATTAAGCCATCTAATTTTGTTATGCAGCATTATTGTGGCAATAGCTAAAGGTAGTGAAGGGGAGTGAAAACTCTTGCTAGGAAGCAGTGGGGTCTCTGGCATACTATGATATGCACAGTATGGTGAACACAGTAAATTAAACGACTCATCCTAGAATATAGTGCTAATTGAAGGAAGGCTTTGGGTGACTAATTAGATTCTGTTAGAGGCCAGCAGGAAGAGCTGTTTAAGCCCTATAGAATACAGTGTTTACTGTTCACATTTTCACAAAGCTTAAATAAATAGATTTACTAATGCAAATTGTGTAATTTCCTACTTCAGGCATGGATTGAAAAATCAATGACTTTTTGACTCTGCAAAAAGAATATCACATTTCTTATAGCCACTGGGTTGAGAGAGCCAAAGACACACACAATCATTGAATCTGCAGCTTAAATTCAATATCAGTTGAATTTACAGCCTTGTCATGTGCCTGATATGAAGTCTGATATGAAGGTATTGATCAGGAAGAAGTAGGAGGGTGAGAATGGAGATTTTGTTATATGGGAGGAGCTTTAACTCTCTCTGAGTCTTGTTGCCAAGTAGAGCAACCCTTCTTTGTTCTCTGATAGTACTCTTTTACCTTTGCTTGAAGACCCTTAACATATCCTTGAGCAGACCCATGTAAGAGATTTACCTGGCCAGGGGAAGCCAGTTCTTCTTCTGTCCCACCCTTACTCCTCTCTTTGTCTCCTGGGTTTCAACTGTTGTCATGTCCTAGCATGCACTGGGAACCAATTTAAAAGCAAATCTGTAAAATACAAGAATTCCCACAACAGATTACAGAATTTAGTATCAGAAAGTGTGTGTGTGTGTGTGTATGTGTGTGTTTATGGAATGTTAGTGATTAAGGCCTAAAGGGAACCCGTAGTTTTAGATCAAGCTGATTTTAGCATGACACTTACTGAAATTCTGGATTTGATGTGCCTCTTCAAGCTGGGAGTAATTCTAATTGTTTTCTTGCTCAGTTGACTTGTCTAAGAGACAAAGCCTCGCACTGTGTTTGAATCAGAAACAACCAGTGGCATTATTATTCTAAAAGCCAGCAGTTGTTGGGAAAGAAGAGCAAACCGAACTGATTTCTCCTCACTCAAAGTTTTTATAATATATATAAATGGGAAGAACATAGGGGAAAAAAGGAGGAGAGAATAAATTGGGTTTTTTTGATAATACAAGTGAATAAAATCAGACATATTACTTATTTGACAATAATATTTGTTTTTGATTCATTCAAAAACTTTCAAAATTTAAAATTAGGGAGGACTCTGAGGGGAAAGATTCATTCACTCATTCATTCTTTCATTAAAGCATGTATTGAATACCCAATATGTTCACACAGTATTCTAGGTACTGGAGATACAGAGGTAAACCTAGGCCAATGTAACTTACATTCTAGTGGAGGAAGAGAGAGAATAAGCAAATAAGTGGAAATATACAGTATATCACAAAGTAATCTGTATAAAGAGAAAAATAAAATCAGGATAAATTAGCATTACCAGGGTGGGTAAGGGCTCAGTTTTTAAAAACAGTTGTCAGGGAAGGTGTCACTGAGGATGTAATGTTTGAGCTATGGTATTAAGGTGTCACTGAGGATGTAATGTTTGAGCCATGGCATTAAAGTAGCCTGTGCATTTCCAGGGCAAGAATATTCTAGGTAGAAAGAATATGAAGTGCAAAGGCTGTGGATATGACAGGCTTGATGGAGGAAGAGAGTAGTTGGAGTGGAGTGAGCCAAGGTGATAATAGTAGGGAATGAGGTCAGAAATATAAGGTCAAACCACTTTGGATTATTCCTAGATGAAGAACAGAGAGCTATACAGTAAGTAGTAAAGGATTGGAAATCAACACTCTTGTTAGACATGGCCCAACGTTCTCCATCAGCAAGTGGAAGATATATTCAGGATCCAGTCTATCCAGTTGTAAAGGCAGAAATAAGTTGCATAAGTAGTTTTGTTAATTTTCACCTTGCCTCTTCTTGCTGTGTTGCACTCCACTCTCCTGGGGCAATACTTCAGATCAATTGACTGAAGAGGAAAATGTGTGAGTCTGCTTCAATATGTTTCTGCACACATTTGCACCAATCAGGAATAGAATGCTGTGACATCATTTCTTCCTTTAGGAGTGGCTTTGTAGGATGGTGAAGAAAGAAAATTCTAGTGGACATGAATTTAAACAATACATCTTATTACCCACTTTGTCTGTTAGGACAAAGCCTGAGGTATCTATACTGCTTGATGGGCCTTGGCTAATGGTATAATCAAGATTGTCAGGGACCTAAAAGAAAGAGAATTGTAAGACTGATCACAAGGATTGGGGGGGAAGACATCTATGGATGAATCTCTCTGAATGGGGTTCCAAGTGTGACTAAATGTATGCTTACGTGAGTGACCAACAAAAGGCCACTGGGAATGAGGCTTTTAATTATCAGGTGGGCAAGGTGACTCACTCCATTTATGCTGTTGTGCCTCTTTCCCAAGCCCCCTTAGTACTTGATCAAAGTAGTTATGGTGACAGGCATTAAAATATGGACTTTGCCTCAAAAATCTGACTTTTCTGCACTTGCCAGCAAAGCTACCAACCCTGAGATTGCAACGTAGTACCATACCCTGGGGAGGCCGACTAGACCTCCCCTATCGTGGAGGGGGCTTGGACACTTTAGATTTTAATTTGCCTTTCCTCTCAATTTTTTCTTCTTTTAGTATCATCATTCATGCACTGAGTATTTTATACACTATTATGATATTTCACCCAACCTTCCTCTGACCAAGGAAGTTTATTTTACAGTTGAAAGAAGTGGGAAAAATGGTGACTGAGTGGTCTGGGGCACCTCAAGGCCCAGAAAGAACTGGGGTCTAACTGCAGTCTCACATACAGTGTAGCTGAGATAGGCCACCTTGTGAGTAGAAGACGGTCTTATAATATCTTTTTAGCCAAAGACCAATATACAATATTATCTCTCTCACAGATTGAAAATATGGATCTGGAGACAGTAGGATGGAAGTGAGAATGGAGCTTCTCCCAATTGTACCTAATAATCCACTTGCAAATTTTTACCTCCCAGTCCCATTCTTTTGGATTTAGTTTGAATGTGTTAGTATTGACTAGCAGGATGTTTCCACCTGGGATACAGATTTCATGATATCTGTAGCTCACCTTGCCTCCTGGCCATTTAAGTTTCCTCATGCTGCTGGGTAAGTGGGCCTAAAGGAAGTCATGGTTACAGGCTGGTTAGTCCTATCAAAGGTCTCACCATACACCAGGTGCAGAGAGAAGCATGGGTAAAACTAAAGTCATCTTATGGGTGCCCTCCTAGTACTGCCATGTTCGCTGGCATAAAATAATTTGATAAAAAGCCTAAATCAACTCTTTATCAGAAGAATCAGTAGCTCAGATACACTAGGCCTGAAATTTTCAGTCATCACTGGTTGAAGGGCCGTGACTGTCTCAAGTACTGGTGGGAGCCACTCCATGAATGAAGGATGGAGAAGGGAGATCATGAGTGCTTTCCTTTCTCACCCGAATGCCTTGGAGTTTATCAAGGGCTTCCTTTCTTCAAGGGCCCTAAACTTCAATTTTTGCTCCCCATTCCATGAGCCTAGGAAGCTCTGCTCATCTTTTGAGCCTCCACTGAGAATTAGAAATGCCATGAGAGAAAAAACCACTCCGTCAGACTCACCTCTCTGCACTTCCCTCCTTTCTTGGATTTTAGCCCCCCCAAGTCCTTATAGTCTTTGTGGCTTTATGATACATTCAGACAGATTTTTTTTTTTTTAATTCCATTTTCCTAGTTTACTCGGTAGGGTGGTTGGTCTGAAACAAGCTGACCTGTGATTAGCATAGTCATGGAACCATGTTTCTTTCCTTCTTGAACTTCTAGTCTCAGTTCTCAATTGTAAGCTCATTTCACAATAATTTGCTTAATTCCTATCTTCTCTACAACATGTAATTAGGTACCATACCTGATTTTGCTCACAGTAGTATCCATGGCCTAGCACAATGCTAGGCACATAGCAGATACTTAATATTTAGGAAGCCAATGAGTGATTGAACTAACTGCTTATTATTAACAGCTAAACACTTATTAAGTTCAAAACACCAGGATTAAGATATGACATTGAGTCTGAACATGTCTGATCTCATAGCCTATTGTTTATTCTTAAAAACAAAGCAAGGCAAAATGTTTTGCCCTCTGGATCAAGGCTTGGTCTCACATGGATTTTAAGTGGCTCAGGAAGGAATGAGTGTTAGGAGAAATCATTACGCACAGTGAATGACCATCCACTGTGAGGGAGGAGCCCAAGACAGCGACATAGAAACAGCTGGTGGAATAGACCCTAAGCAATTCAGAGCCACTCAGAAAATGGGCACAGGGGCTCCTGGGTGGCACAGTGAGTTGAGCGTCTTACTCTTGTTTTCGGCTCAGGTTGTGATCTCAGGGTTGTGAGATGGAGTCCTGCATTGGGCTCTGCGCTCAGTGAAGAGTCTGCTTAAGACTCGCTCCCCCTCTCCTTCTGCCCCTCCTGCCCTCTAAAGTAAATAAATAAAATTTTTAAAAAAAGAAAAAAAAATGGTCACGGATGATTGTTGAAAAGTTAGCCTTAAATGCCCGCAGAAGAGGCCACATGGTATCAGTGTCTAGGTATCAACTTAAGAGAGTTTAAACCTAGTCAATGTAGTGAGAAAATGGTGGTAACCCCGAGGAAGGAACGAGATAAACAAAGTGAGTAAGTGGTTAGAAACACAGGATATGATACCTGTTAAGTCAGAGACTCAGAAACCAGTGTATTCTAATGTGTGTGTATGTATGGGGAGGCTTGCTCAATGATTTATGTTTGCTATCTGCATAAGATTTATATCTTAATCTTATATCTATGTGCATACACATAGATACATGCAAATTAGAGTATATGAATAATGGTTTATTAATGCTCTCTTGGTTGTAAGTTCTTGAAAGAACTCTAATTACTCTGTCCATATGTCTTAATTTGTCACTATGAAATCCCCCATTATAGTTACTAGCTGTGAATAAGAATACTATAAAAGTTACCCAAGTCGTCATCTCAGAAACTCCAACTCTACTAAAGTGACTAGTTCTAAGAGCTAACAACTGGAAAAACAAAATGCCTCACTGTCATATTAAAACTCAGCCAGCCTGCCAGTTTCAGGATGAAGTTGAGTAGGGCAATATATTTAGAAATAGTGCATCCATCCTAGATGATTCCAATTAAGCAGACTTCATGATCTATTTTATTTTATTTTTATTATTTTTTAAAGATTTTATTTATTTATTTGACAGAGAGAGACACAGCGAGAGAGGGAACACGAGCAGGGGGAGTGGGAGAGGGAGAAGCAGGCTTCCCACAGAGCAGGGAGATGGATGTGGGGCTGGATCCCAGGACCCTGGGATCATGACCTGAGCTGAAGGCAGATGCTTAATGACTAAGCCACCCAGGCGCCCCCATGATCACTTTTAATTTGCAATTGAAGAATAAACTTTTATTCACAGCTAACAGCTACTGTTGCTTTCAGCTGCTGGTAGCAAAGACCCAGATAAGCTAAGCAAAGCAGGTGCCATATTCTCTTCTGTAACAAACGTCTAAGAGAAAGCTGTGCTGTGCTTGTGTGAAGCTCTGTAGTCATTAGGGAAGCACACTCCTATCTTTCTGTGGAGCATGGCTTTACATCTTCAAGGACACATGATGTCTTCTGGATTTCAGTCATGGTGAACATAGTTCAGGGAGAAGGAGGGGAGGAATAAATGACAAAATGTTGAGTCAGTTGAGTCAGTCTCCTTTAAAGTGGTTTCCAGAAAGCCAGCAGTGAGTTCTTACATCTTATTGATCATCTGTCATGGCAAGGGAGGGTAGGAAATGTAGTCACTGAGCTGGGCACATTGTCACCTGGAATAAAATTGGAATTCAACAGAATACAAGAAAGAAGGGCAACATGGATATTGGATTCTATCAGGGAGATTCAAAGTGATCTAAAAATTTCAGTGCAGTAGCTCTTGTTAGATACCTAATATATGCCAGGCTGTCTACTACATCCCAGGGCACAAAGACAAATATGATATTAGGCCAGCTGTCAAGGTAGGAGACAGACTATAGTGTAGGAGACAGACTATAAATTATGTGGTAATGAAGTTTGCTATGGGGTTGTGGGAGAGCAGAGATGAATCAGTCCCACCCAGAGGTTTGGGCTTCCTGGAAGAAATGTTTCTAGAATCTGATCTTGAAGGAAAGGTAAGAGTTGAGTGACTCTCCAGGCATGGGGAACACCATAAAGAAAGCTAAACGTGAAGGAAACATCATTGTTTAATAGCAATTGAAAGCAGTTGGAAATTATTAGAAGGTAAAATAGAAGGTAGAAGTGAAAAAATAAATCAAGACTCAAGCTTTACAGAGCCTGGTGTGTTAACTGAATAGCAAGGCTCTGGAAAGCCTTGGAAGAGGTTTAAGCATGAAAACTTTGTAGTCAAAGTGAATTTTAGATATGTCATTCTCAATGCTATGTGGAAGAGCTTCAAAGTAGGGCAAAATATAGATAAAGAGAGTTATTAGTAAGCTATTTCAGTAGTCAAGGTAAGAAAGAATAGAAACCTGATTAGGCAGTAGTAGTAGGGATGGGAGAAGGATTATAGAACCATGTGGGAGGAATAATTAGTGAATGAAAAGGTGTGGGTAGGTGGAGATAAAGGACTTTAGAATGACTACAAGATTTCTGCTTTAGGAAACTACGTGGTTGATGGCACCATTAATTGAAATGGTGTATGTAAGAGCAGGAGGGGCAGATGGGGGTGGGAGTGGAGGAGTGGGTAAAAGATGAGTTCAGTTGGAACAGGTTGAGTTTGAAATGTCTGCATAGCATCTAGTTAGAAATACTTAGTAGGCAATTAGATATAAAAATCTGAAGCTTGTGGTCAGGGTGGAAGAAGTATATTTTTAAGTCATTTTTAACTAGCTAGTAGTTAAACCCATGTGAGTAGATGAGATTGCCTTTGGATAGAGGGTAGGCAGAGAGGGCCAACAAGTTAAGGCAGGAACTTTGCTGACATCAACATTTGAGGAATAAACACTTGCTAAGGGAAATGAAGAAGTATTAGACTGAGTGGTTACTGAGTTAAACAAAACAAAACAAAACTGCATTATAAAGGACTTCCTGTGACCCAGGCACTGTACTGTGACTAATAATCCTGCCATTAACATGAGAGACACTCACTTTTTTCATGGAGCTTTGAGTATAGAGGATTCATACGTTAAATAGAATGTGCCTATCAGAATGTATCTAATAGAATTATGAATGATACAAATGAAAAGAACAGTCTGTTGGAGCCTGAAAGATGGTGATTACAGCTAATTTGGAAAAGACTTTCCTGAGGAAGGAATATTTAAGGTCAGACCTAATAAAGGGATAGTTAAATGAGGGGAGTTGGTTAGGAATCAAGACAAAAGTATTACAGAGGGTAAATGGAACAAAACAGAGAGCCCAGAAAGAGCCTCATATGGTCACATGACTTAGAACAAAAGTGTATTTTTGTAATACAGTGGGAAAACGATAGTTTCTTGAATAAATGTTGTTGGGTAAATTAGATAGCCATATGGAAAAAAAAATGAATCTTGACTAGTACTGTACATGATGTAAAATACCAATCTCAGGTGGATTGTAACTAAGTGTGAGAAATAAGATAATAAAGCTTTGAGAATATAACATAGAATATCTTAGTGGTATTGTGGTACAGCAAAGATTACTTAAGGGAATACAAGAAACACTAAACATAAAGGAAAAGATTGATAATTTCAACTGCATTAAAATTAAGAATTTAAAGTTTTTATTTTAATTACCTGGTGCTCATCATGACAAGTACACTCCTTAAGCCCCATCACCTATTTCACCCATCCCTTACCTATCTCCCCTTTGGTAACCCTCAGTTTGTTCTCTATAGTTGAGAGTCTGTTTCTTGGTTGTCTCTCTCTCTCTCTCTTTTTTCCCCTTTGCTCATTTGTTTTGTTTCTTAAATTCCATATATGAATGAAATCATATTTTTTTTGTCTTTCTCTGACTTATTTCGCTTAGCATTATATTGTCTAGCTCCATCCATGTCATTGCAAATGGCAAGATTTCGTTTTTTTTAATGGCATATACAAGTATATATGTATATACACACACACACACACCCACACACCCACATCTTTTTTTTTTTTTAAGATTTTATTTATTTATTTGACAGAGGGAAAGAGAGACAATACAAGCAGGCAAAGCAGTAGGCAGAGGGAGAGGGAGAGGCAGACTTCCCACTGAGAAGGGAGCCCAATGTGGGACTTGATCCCAGGACCCTGGGATCATGACCTGAGCCAAAGGCAGATGTTTGACTGAGCCACTCAGGCGCTCCTACACCACATCTTCTTTATCTGTTCATCAGTTGATGGACATTTGGGCTCTGTCTATAATTTGACTATTGTTGATATAAACATTGGGGTGCATGTATCCCTTCAAGTTAGTGTTTTTGTATTCTTTGGTTAAATACCTGATAGTGCCATTGCTGGATTGTTTGTTCTAACTCTGTGAAAAGTGTTAGTGGTATTTTTTTTTTTTTTTCTGAAAGTGGGCTCCACACCCAGCATGTAGCCCAACATGGAGCTTGAACTCACAACTCTGAGATCAAGGTCTGAGCTGGGATCAAGAGTTAGACACTTAACCAACTGAGACACCCCAGCACCCCAAGGTGGTATTGCATTAAATGTGTAGTATAGATATCTTAACAATATTTGTTTTTCCTATCCATGAGCATGGAATGTCTTTTCATTTCTTTGTGTTGCCTTCAGTTTCTTTCATCAGTGTTTTATAGTTTTCAGAGTACGGGTCTTTTACCTCTTTGGTTAGGTTTATTCCTAGGTATTGTATTATTTTTGATGTAATTTTAAATGAGATTATTTTCTTAGTTTCTCTTCCTGCTGCTTCATTATTGGTATATAGAAATGCAACAGATTTCTGTAAATGGAATTTCAATTATTAAAAGACCTCTCTAAGAAGTGTAAAAGGCAAGTCAAGGAGTAGAAGGAAGGAGAGAATTGTTAATATGTATGTCTGGTAAAGGATTCCTATAAATCAAAGACAGAAACCTAATAAAAAATGACAAATGACTTTAATAAGCACTTCACAGAAAGTATCTCCAAATGGCAAAGAAGCACATGAAATGTTACCTTAGTCCTTAGGGAAATGCAAATTTTAACACAATAAGATACCACTAATATGTTCATGGGGTTAGCTATAATTAAAAAGACTGCTGGGGCGCCTGGGTGGCTTAGTCTGTTGGGCGCCTGCCTTTGGCTCAGGTCATGATCCCAGGGTCCTGGGATCGAGCCCCGCGTCGGGCTCCCTGCTCAGCGGGAAGCCTGCTTCTCCCTCTCCCACTCCCCCTGCTTGTGTTCTCTCTCTCATTGTGTCTCTCTCTGTCAAATAAATAAATAAAATCTTAACAACAACAACAAAAAAGAAGACTGCTAATACTAAGTGTTGGTGAAGAACATGTAGAAAAATTGAAATTCTCAATGTTACTAGTGAGTTTAAGTTGGTACAACCATTTTGACAAATTATTTGGTGATATCTATTATACAGCTGAACACATAACCCTATGAATTGGTACTATTATTCCTAGTTGTACACCACCAGAAATGCATACATATGTGCAACAAAAAAGGACATATATGAATGTTCTTGGCAGCTTTGTTCACAATAGCCTTAAACCTGGAACAACCAAAATGTCCATCAACAGTAAAACGGATAAATAAATTGTAATGTAGTCCTATAGAGGAAATTTATGAAGGAACGACAATGAATAATAAGCTACTGCCATGTGCAGCATTGTGGAATGAATTTCACGTACTTAATTTTGAAGGGGAAAAGGCAGACAGAAAAACAGTTTATGATTACGTTTATAAAACATTCAAAAACTAGCAAAGTTAATGGGTGGTGATGGAAATCAGGATGGCAATTTCTTCTGGGAGTGTAGATGGGATACTTGTCATGTTTTACTTCCTGGCCTATGGCTGTGATAAGGGTGTATTCACATGGTAAAAATTCATCAAGCTCATAATTTGTGTGCTTTTCTCTATGTGAGTTATACATAAATAAAAAGTTTATGTAAAAAGCCGAACTTATAGAAACAGAGAGAGGAATGGTGGTTACCAGGGCCTGGGATGGGGGTTAATTAGGGAGATGTTGCTTAAGGGTACAAACTTGCAACTTGTAGATAAATAAGTCCTGAAGATCTAATGTACAGCATAGGGATTAAGAAACAGTACTGTATTATAATCTTCAAAGTTGCTAAGAGACTAGATATTAATTTTTCTCACTACAGAAAGGAAATGATAATTGTGTAATGTGATAGAGGTGTTGCCTAGGTGGTAATCATACTGCAATATATAAATGTATCAAATCTACACATTGTATACCTTAAACTTACACAATGTTGTATGTCAATTATGTATCAATTAAAAAACCCCAGAGTTTGAAGAGGGCTTGTGTGTGTGGGATAGGTGCTTAATCATATTTGCATTTGTCTCAGAAAATAAAAATAAAATTAGGGAGTTTTAAAAACTGAGGTTTTTCAGCTTTTGCAAAGCAAAGGAAACAGTCAACAAAACCAAAAGACAACCGACAGAATGGGAGAAGATATTTGCAAATGACATATCAGATAAAGGGCTAGTATCCAAAATCTATAAAGAACTCCTCAAACTCAACACCCAAAGAACAAAGAATCCAATCAAGAAATGGGCAGAAGACAGGAACAGACATTTCTGCAAAGAAGACATCCAAATGGCCAACAGACACACGAAAAAGTGCTCAATATTGCTCGGCATCAGGGAAATACAAATCAAAACCTCAATGAGATACCACCTCACACCAGTCAGAAGGGCTAAAATTAACAAGTCAGGAAACGACAGATGTTGGCGGGGATGCGGAGAAAGGGGAACCCTCCTCCACTGTTGGTGGGAATGCAAGCTGGTGCAGCCACTCTGGAAAACAGTATGGACGTTCCTCAAAAAGTTGAAAAGAGAGCTACCCTATGATCCAGCAATTGCACTACTGGGTATTTGCCCCAAAGATACAAAAGTAGGGATCCGAAAGGGTACGTGCACCCCGATGTTTATAGCAGCAATGTCCACAATAGCCAAACTGTGGAAAGAGCCAAGATGTCCATCGACAGATGACTGGATAAAGAAGATGTGGTATATATATACAATGGAATATTATGCAGCCATCAAAAGGAATGACATCTTGCCATTTGCAACGACGTGGATGGAACTGGAGGGTATTATGTTGAGCGAAATAAGTCAAACAGAGAAAGACATGTATCATATGACCTCACTGATAGGAGGAATTCTTAATCTCAGGAAACAAACTGAGGGTTGCTGGAGTGGGGGGTGGGGTGGGAGGGAGAGGGTGACTGGGTAATAGACACTGGGGAGGGTATGTGCTCTGGTAAGCACTGTGAATTGTGCAAGACTGTTGAATCTCAGATCTGTACCTCTGAAACAAATAATGCAATATATGTTAAGAAAAAAAAAAAAGAAGAAGAAGAAGGTAGCAGGAGGGGAAGAATGAAGGGGGGGAAATCGGAGGGGTAGATGAACCACGAGAGATGATGGACTCTGAAAAACAAACTGAGGGTTCTAGAGGCAAGGGGGGTGGGAGGATGGGTTAGCCTGGTGATGGGTATTGAGGAGGGCACATTCTGCATGGAGCACTGGGTGTTATGCACAAACAATGAATCATGGAACACTACATCTAAAACTAATGATGTAATGTATGGGGATTAATATAAGAATTAAAAAAAATACAAAAAAACACCCCCAAATAAAACAAAAACTGAGGTTTTTCTTTTCCCACTTTTTTTTTTCAATGTTCCATGGTCTTTACCATTTCAGGTAGTGACATCCATTATTTAAGAGGAAGAACAGATTTAGCCTTAGAAAAAGAAGTCAATTGATTATTTGAAATCCATAGCAATGATAAAGATCTTGATAAGATTTCTTTATTGCCCAGCTTTACTGAGGTATAAGGGAAAGCCTGAGTTTTCAATGAAGAGCCTAATTCTTTTTTTTTTTTTTAAGATTTTATTTATTTATTTGAGAGAGAGAATGAGAGACAGAGAGCATGAGAGGGAAGAGGGTCAGAGGGAGCAGCAGACCCCCCACCGAGCAGGGAGCCCAATGCGGGACCCGATCCCGGGACTCCAGGACCATGACCCGAGCCGAAGGCAGTCGCTTAACCAACCAAGCCACCCAGGCGCCCCTGAAGAGCCTAATTCTTGAGCCAGAAAGTTTTTATGAATCTCCCCAAAGCAGGATTTGTAGCATCAATGCTCAAAGCCTGAAAAAAGAGTACATAGAATTTATCCATAAACAAGAGTGTGGGAGAGAATAGATTCAAAGCCAGTTTCCCTCTGACATACAGAGGAGAATTTTTGTTTTTGTTTTTGTTTTACATTCTTGGCAATTGAGTGGAGCTTCAGAATAGAGAAAAAGGAGCAAGAGAGTTAGTGGCTGGTGTGGATTTCTAAGAAAGACTTAAGGCACCCTTCCCCCTCTCAAGATTTAGATCTTGATGGAGTAAGATTGAGGATGGGAATGTCTGACCTACTGGTGAAACTTGAGAACAGAGAAAGCCCTTATCTTGCTTGCTTTCCTATGAGTAGCATGGGGAGATTACCATTGTCCTAGAGAAGCCTTGTGTCCACCATGGCACTGGAGTGACAAGGGCAGTAGTTAAGTGAGATGTTGGGCTGAGTACCTTTAAGGACAGACTGAGAGAATTTGGCATGTGCATATAGTGGGATGTCCAAAAAGCAGTAGAGGCCCTGAGTTTCCTGAGGAGAAAGAAAGGAGTACAAAGTACTAAGAGATAATAGACAGATCCCAAGGGTTGGGGAGGAAATGAGTTGACATATGTAGAAGTCTCAAAATAAGAGGCAGTTGTTACTGTTCTTACTGTTATTATCAGCAGTGAGTTGGCTCAGAAGCTATAGGACAGAGAACATCACTGGTGTGGATCAGTCAGGATGAGGTAAATCTCAGGGTTACCAAGGATAAAGAATGCTTATGGAAAAGTTACCCCATACCTACCCTCTCAAGGCTGGGGAGTATGTAATCATCACAGGATCATAGGTCATCCTAAGGTAGAAGAAACACAGTTTGGTGAATCCTGAGGAGAATCTTGAATTGGTTGATTGATTGAATTAGAGTATTTAACCCAAATGATGTAGATTACTTTGATTTTGCAAGATTCAGTTTTTCACTTCTAAGTACTTATGGAACTTTAGGACTAAGTTGATTTTTAGAAAGCTGAAGGATGTTACATCTCTGCACATTTGAAGTCTCTGTATGAGATTCATACTTGCTATAACTTTACAAAATTGTACTCCGGCTGTGTGTGCAGAATGGACTGGTAGAAGGCAGGAAGTGCTTCAGGAAGGTCATTTAGAAGACTCTTGTACTAGTCCAGCTGCAGGTTCATTTGGGGACTTGGCTTATGGTGGTGGCCTTGGGGTGAATAGAAGTTGATATGGCTCAAGATGTATTTAGAAGGTAGAATTGGCAGCCTTTAGTGGGTGACTAGATATGGGGAGTTGTAAGAGAAAGATGTCAAAGAAAGCTCCTAGAAAGCTCTGTCTTGAGAGATTTACTGAGATAACACACTGTAGGAAAAACAGGTCTCAAGTTCAGTTTTGAATATGTTAAGTAATGAGGTACTTGTAAAATATAGAAATGAAAATGTTGCATAGGCTGTGGGCATATGGATCTGTCTTAAAGGAAGTTCTTGGCTCTAAATACACAGTTGGAATTATTGGCAAAGAGGTGCTGGTTGAAGCTATGAGAGTGGATGAAATCACCCCCCGTGGAAAGCCTCTGTGGATATGTCCTACATATTGGCAGTAGGTGTGATTCATATCCAACTTCTGGCCCTGTGTGAGTATGGACAGTGAGGTTAAAAGAGTGTCTGGAATACTCTCCTATGGAAATCCAATGTACAATTTTCAGGCAAAGATGGAGGTACTAAGAAAGGAGAATGAGAAGAACATTATAGAAGTGGCTAGAGAGGGGTGCCTGGGTGACTCAGTCAGTTAAGCGTCTGTCTTCGGCTCAGGTCATGATCTCAGGGTCCTAGGATCGAGCCCCACATCGGACTCTCCGCTCGGCAGTGCGGCTGCTTCTCCCTCTCCCTCTGTGATCTCTCTCGCTTTTGCTCTCTCTCAAATAAAGAAATAAAATAAAATAAAATAAAGTGGCTAGAGAACAGGAAAGTAAATAAACCCAGGAGAGTGTAGTCTAACAGGGGTCAAGAAATAAGAGGGTTTTAAGAGGAGGGCATAGCCAAATGTATTGAATATTTTTGAGAGCTCAAATAAAAGAATTGAACATTGTTCTTGAAGTTTTTTGACATGGATGTGATCTGGATATTAGTGAGGTTGTTGGTGGAGTGATAGGGGAGGTAAGCAGAGGAGTGGATGGGAGATAAAAAAATAAGGATGGTGAGGATATATCTATCTTAAAGAAATTTGGCCCTAAAGGAAGGAGAGAAATAGGGAGAAAATTAGAGGGAGATGAGAGGTTGGTAGACATAATGCCCAAGAGAACCAGAGGTTCCTTCAGAAAACCTCTATTCAGAAAGGCAAGTATCCTCCTTCCTGCTCTTAACCCCATTCTCTGACCGATTCCAAAGCACACAGAATTATCAGCAGTGATGCTGTATATAACTTGATTTTTTTTTTAATTTAAGTTCAATTAGCCAACATTTAGTACATCAGTAGTGTCAGATGTAGAGTTCAATAATTCACTAGTTACATATAACACCCAGTGCTCATCACATCACTGTATACAACTTATATATCAAGAAGGCATGGTGGGCTGCCAGGGTTATCCAGTTCAGGTTTCAGAGAGAATTCAAGAGAAAATCGATTAAGAGCCCAAAGCAAGCGTACTTGTTAAGAGTACAACGTCACTCTCAGCTGCTTACTTCACCCTCACCCTGCCTCAGAAGGGAAAGGATTTTGAAAGAGACTAAAGGTCAACTTATAAGAAAAGAGTCAGAACTTTGGGATGCTTAACTGACCCCGTTAGGGCAGAGACCATGTTTTATTTGACTTTACATACCCCCAGTTGTAGTGGCAGGACATGGAAAACTCTGTTTTTGTTTTTTTTTCACTGAAAAGTTTTTATTGGCCTTTTGGATAGAAACAGGAATTTATTTGCCAGGCAGGTTGATCCCATCATACTTCTGCTGGAACCAGCACATGGCCTCCTCTTTGTTGATTCTGTGTTTGGCCCCAGTGCAGCCTGTCCTGCGCTTCTTGTCTGCGATGCTGAAACCTGGCCTACCCAGCACCACGTAGAAGTCCAGGCCGTAGATACCAATGCTAGGGTCATATTTGATCCCCAGATCTATGTGCTCCTGGATCCCAAAGCCAAAGTTTCCAGTATCCGAGAAGTTATTTTTTTCTTAACTCATACTTTTGCACCTTTAGACCTTTTTCCAGGATTTCTTCTGCCTTGGCCCCACGGACTGTGCAGAGGACAGCAATCTTTTCATTTCTCCTGATACCAAAGGATCTAACCATGTATCTAGCTTTGGAGAACACGGGCGTCTGGCCTGTGAGCTGCTCCAGCACCTTGGCTGCCCGGGTCAGTCTGTCTCCACTCTCCCCCACACAGATGTTGAGGCAGAGCTTGCGGATGCGAAGTTCCTGCATGGGGTTCTCCTTCTCACCTTGATCCTGCGCCATGGTGGAGAACAGGAAGAGAAAGTGAAGCTTCCGGCCCAGGACCTTATGGGTCGGGAGGCGGGCTCTTTCTGCAGGATACCCAGAGAGCTGCGGCCTCTCTGATTGTTGAAATGAATAAATCAGTGGTTTCCATTGGGAAAATTATACAAGCAGTAACACAACCCCCTCTCCAGTAATTTCCTCAGGATAGTTACCTTACAAGATGTCACATATAAGGAGCCCTTCAAAGCAGGCCATAATTGTGTCTTTGGAAAACCATAATCAGAATCAATGCTCCTGTAACAGCTTGCTCAACACTATAGATTCTGGTATTCTTACTCTCTGCCTACAAAGTCCCTCAGAAGTGAGGGGGATGGTTAACTTCCAAGTTATAGCATTAAATACCTGTGGTTCAGCTTCTTGTTGGGTAATGAAGCTGACAATGTTGTTCAGGAGCCACATCTGACTGTAGTTTCTGTATGTGACAGTCCACTATACATTAACATGTTTTTGAGCCCTTTAGAACACAAATGCTTGTCCTATAATTTCTTCTCAAAACAAAATGTGTTTTGAATAGATAATATGTGGTTTTCTTTCCAAATTCATACCCCATCACTCAAACATGTTAGCTGTACGTGTGTGTTTGTGTGTGTATCTCCTCTCCTGTCGTGCCTCATTCTAACTTTGCCTTCTTGGTAGGTCAACCTGTTTGTAGCAGCAGAAGAGGTGCACTCACTCCCAGACCTTTGCAGATCCATAAGAGAGTCTCCCTTGGAGTTACCTGTGAGGTTCTCTGACCTGTCTCTGGAATGTCCTCACTGCCACTCCAGGGTTACGTCCTTAGCCTACCCCCAATGGAATCCCTTCAACCCAACCACTGGTGGGATCTGGCAGCCTTAACTTGTCCTTAGTATCCTAAGCATGGTTCAGTAAGAAACACATATCCCTGGAGATCTTGATGGGGTGAATATTATCTGGGAACACTTTTTTGCTAAAAAAATTTAAAAAGACTTAGGCATTAATATTCTAGATCCCATGTCTTGGTGCTGTGTTCTTGCAGGAGCCAGTCATTTCTGTTTGTCTGTCCTGATTTGTCTTTCCCTCTCTTCACCTGTCTGCTCTCATATTCCCAAATGGCCTTTGGATAAACCAGTGGTGGTTCATCACAAGCACAGACAATAAAGTAATGGGGTATGAGAAATGGAGGGTCATGACTGAGGAGGCATCAGTAAGAGTAGGAGGAAGATCCCAAACATCCTGTCCTTATAGGCCTATGTGGTTGTTATATTTGCTCCGACATTTAGCTTTGGGTTTCCTGGTAGCCAAAGCAAGTAGAAAGACTTAATACTTGTCAGAAAAGGGGAACTATCTCAGTTCCTTAGGGAAGGCAAAACTTTGTTTTTTAGCACTAAGTTCTAAAAAGCATTTTCAATGTGGTCCTTTCTTTTTTTTTAAATTTTGTTTTATTATGTTAGTCACCATACAGTACATCATTAGTTTTTGATGTGGTGATCCACGATTCATTGTTTTCGTATAACACCCAGTGGTCCATGCAGTATGTGCCCTCCTTAATACCCATCACCGGGCTAACCCAGCCCCCCCACTCCCCTCCCCTCTAAAACCCTCAGTTTGTTTCTCAGAGTCCATAGTCTCTCATGGTTCATCTCTCCCTCTGATTTCCCCCCCTTCATTTTTCCCTTCCTTCTCCTAATGTCCTCCATGCTATTCCTTATGTTCCACAAATAATTGAAACCATATGATGATTGACTTTCTCTGCTTGACTTATTTCACTTAGCATAATCTCCTCCAGTCCCATCCATGTTGATGTAAAAGTTGGGTATTCATCCTTTCTGATGGCTGGGTAATATTCCATTGTATATATGGACCACATCTTCTTTATCCATTCATCTGTTGAAGGGCATCTCGGCTCATAAAAGGCATCATATGAGACAATGTTCTTGACTTCCTCCACATAGCAAGTGCAGGAATGGGTCTCCTATGACTGTCTCTTCTCTTGTCTTTATTTTTTATTTTATTTTATATGTGTGTGTGTGTGTGTGTATGTATGTATATATTTATTATTTATTTAACAGAGAGGGTGAGAGAGCACAAGCAAGGGGAACAGCAGAGGGAGAGGGAGAAGCAGGCTCCCCATTGAGCAGGGAGCCTGATGTGGGCCTTGATCCCAGGACCCTGGGATCATGACCTGAGCCGAAGGCAGATGCTTAACTAACTGAGCCACCCAGGTTCCCCACTTCTGTTGTCTTTAGGTAACAGTGACATAATCTTAAAATGCATCCTAATAGAGGTGATTCTGTGAGGACCCAACTCCAATAAAATGAAAGCTGTCTAGACCAAATGAATTTTATCCACCTGAAGCACTGGATCATCCCTAAGACCTGTCCAAGGAAAAGAGCTGAATACATCCATTTTTTTTTTTTTCCCTTGGGGAACAGTCCATATTCATTGCCATCGGTGCCATTCAGTGCCCTTAGCCACCTGAGCACTCCATTCTGGCCCCAATCCATTTGCCCCCTGTTTAATTTTTGGTGTCTTGTTTTCAGCTACTGTTGTTACTAATTCTCATCAAAGCCAGAAGTGTCCATGTCAACTGAATTTCAGAATAGCTGAGTTTGAAAAAGTTTTTTGCTTTTTTATTTTTTTAAGATTTCATTTATTTATTTGAGAGATAGCGCATGAGAGAGTATGAACAGAAGGGAAGAGCAGAGGGAGAAGGAGAAGCAGATGCCTTGCTGAGCAGGGAGCCTGATGCGGGGCTAGAGCCCGGGACCCTGGGATCATGACCTGAGCTGAAGGCAGACGCTTAACCCACTGAGCCACCCAGGTGCCCCAAGATTTTTTTTTCTAATTGTTGGTGTTTTCATACACTAAAATATATTGTGACTCTCTAAGAAAAATCATGTTTAGTATTTCTCAGCCTTTTTTGAGCATGGAATTCCTTTATCATGAACTGAACACTTGCTGGGAGATGCTGCTGAAAGCTATTCTTTGATAATGTCTCAGTGTTAGCCCTTAACAGGCTACTGGTGACTTAACACAGGATTAATGATGGTCAAGAAGTCTTTGAAATCCAAAGCCATGAATCATCAGAGCATTCTTGGTGCTCTGGCAAGTAGATGAAATATACTTGGGCAGGAGGTCCTTCCTAGAATCCTGCAGGTCATACCATGTATTTATAAGATCGGCAACCACAGTCTTAGACATGGTTTAAAAGTTCTTCTTTTCCTATGAAATCAAGATTATATTCTTCAGCTTAATCTTTGAATTCCACCTGAAAAAAGCAACCAATAAAAATACTGTTGCAATCATTTGAAATGTACTGGTTTTGAAACTACCACTTAAAGAAAATAGTGCCTTATAATCTTTGAGGAAGAATTATAAAGAATATGTAACATAATGGCATTAACAATATTCAGTACTGTCAATAGGACACAAAATCATTAGGATAAACATTTTTAATAGTTGTTGAGAAGGGTCCCTGGGTGGCTCAGTTTGTTAAGTGTCTGCTTTCATTCAGCTCAGGTCATGATCCCAGGGCCCTGGGATCGAGCTCCACATTGGACTTCCTGCTCAGTGGGGAGCTTGGTTCTCCTTTTCCCCACTTCCCCTGCTTGTGCTCTGTCTCTCTCTCTGTCAAATAAATAAATAAAATCTTAAAAAAATAGTTGTTGAGAAGATGCTTTAAAATAAAACGGTTAATTAGTAACATAAAGCACCTCTTGTGTGGAGACTTAAAATTCTTTAAAAGTGGAAATTACAAAAGATCGTGAGACTGGAAAGAGTAGAAACAGATCTCATTTTTTACATCTTAGAAATAAACATTTGTAACCATCTGGAGTGTAGTTTCTGGACTGGGGACAAGAACAATAAACTTACAAATTTATCATTGAAATGTCACTTCTAACTTTTGGTGGTTGAACAGTACTACAGTTTTTTTCTCCCTTACACTGAGTACACTATTAAATATTTTAAAAAATAGAATGTTAATGTCTTGAAAGAAAAGTAGGTTTTATCCTCTAAGCTATAATACTAGTTACCAGTGAATGGAATTCTATCTGAAAATTAAATTTTTCTATTATGCTCCAGTGAAACTAGTCTGAACATTCTTAACACTTCCACTCTTCTGTAACTTTTTCTGTTTACATCCAGGGAACTCTCTCCAATGTGTGATAAAGTCCTATTCACCCTCTGAAACCCAACATAGCTTCCTTTTCCAGGAAGCCTTTCCTTATCCTCCTCTTAGCTTTGTGCTTATACATATTTTTATTTTTCCATTGACCACACTCTGTTTTATTTTTTTTACTACCAAATTTGAGTGCTGTCACTGTGAACAAGTTGTATTGTCATCTTCATAACAAAAATTTTTTTATTAATATATAATGTATTATTTGTTTCAGGGGTACAGGTCTGCAATTCATCAGTCTCACACAACTCACAGTGCTCACCATAGCACATTCCCTCCCCAATGTCCATCCCCCAGCCAACCCATCCCTCCCACCCCACTCCACTCCAGCAACCCTCAGTTTGTTTCCTGAGATTAAGAGTCTCTAATGGTTTGTCTCCCTGTCTGGTTTCGTCTTGTTTCATTTTTCCCTCTCTTCCCCTATGATTCTCCGTCTTGTTTCTCAAATTCCTCCTATCAGTGAGATCATATGATACTTGTCTTTCTCTGATTGACTTATTTGGCTTAGCACAATACACTCTAGTTCCATCCATGTTGTTGCAAATGGCAAGATTTCATATTTTTGATGGCTGCATAATATTCCATTGTGTACATATAACACATCTTCTTTATCCATTCATCTGTTGATGGACATCTAGGCTTTTTCCATGGTTTGGCTATTGTGGACATTGCTGCTATAAACATTGCGGTGCATGTGCCCCTTCGGATCCCTACATTTGTATCTTTGGGGCAAATACCCAGTAGTGCAATTGCTGGGTCGTAGGGTAGCTCTCTTTTCAACTTTTTGAGGAACGTCCATACTGTTTTCCAGAGTGGCTGCACCAGCTTGCATTCCCACCAACAGTGTAGGAGGGTTCCCCTTTCTCCGCATCCTCGCCAACATCTGTCGTTTCCTGACTTGTTAATTTTAGCCCTTCTGACTGGTGTGAGGTGGTATCTCATTGAGGTTTTGATTTGGATTTCCCTGATGCTGAGTGATGTTGAACGCTTTTCGTGTGTCTGTTGGCCATTTGGATGTCTTCTTTGCAGAAATGTCTGTTCCTGTCTTCTGCCCATTTCTTGATTGGATTCTTTGTTCTTTGGGTGTTGAGTTGGATAAGTTCTTTATAGATTTTGGATACTAGCCCTTTATCTGATATGTCATTTGCAAATATCTTCTCCCATTCTGTCGGTTGTCTTTTGGTTTTGTTGACTGTTTCCTTTGCCGTGCAAAAGCTTTTTATCTTGGTGAAGTCCCAATAGTTCATTTTTGCCCTTGCTTCCCTTGCCTTTGGCGATGTTTCTAGGAAGAAGTCGGTGCAGCTGAGGTCGAAGAGGTTGCTGCCTGTGTTCTCCTCAAGGATTTTGATGGATTCCTGTCTCATGTTGAGGTCTTTCATTCATTTTGAGTCTGTTTTTGTGTGTGGTGTAAGGAAATGGTTCAGTTTCATTGTTCTGCATGTGGCTGTCCAATTTTCCCAACACCATTTGTTGAAGAGACTGTCTTTTTTCCACTGGCCATTCTTTCCTGCTTTGTCAAAGATGAGTTGACCATAGAGTTGAGGGTCCATTTCTGGGCTCTCTATTCTGTTGCATTGATCTATGTGTCTGTTTTTGTGCCAGTACCATACTGTCTTGATGATGACAGCTTTGTAGTAGAGCTGGAAGTCCGGAATTGTGATGCCACCAGCTTTGCTCTTCTTTTTCAACATTCCTCTGGCTATTGGGGTCTTTTCTGGTTCCATACAAATTTTAGGATTATTTGTTCCATTTCTTTGAAAAAAGTGGATGGTATTTTTATAGGGATTACATTGAATGTGTAGATTGCTCTAGGTAGCATAGACATTTTCACAATATTTGTTCTTCCAATCCATGAGCATGGAGTGTTTTTCCATTTTTTGTGTCTTCCTCAATTTCTTTCCTGGGTATTCTATAGTTCTCTGAGTACAGATCCTTTGCCTCTTTGGTTAGATTTATTCCTAGGTATCTTATGGTTTTTGGTGCAGTTGTAAATGGGATCGACTCCTTAATTTCTCTTTCTTCTGTGTTGTTGTTGGTGCATAGAAATGCACCTGATTTCTGTGCATTGATTTTATATCCTGCCACTTTACCACATTCCTGTGTGAGTTCTAGCAGTTTTGGGATGGAATCTTTTGGGTTTTCCACAGCAAGTATCATATCTTCTGCAAAAAATGAGAGTTTCACTTTTTCTTTGCTGATTTGGATGACTTTTCTTTCTTTTTGTTGTCTGATTGCTGGGCTCTCTCTGTCTCTTGACTCTACTTTGTTCTCTCTGATAGCTTAGGTCTCAAACAGAAGCTCTCCAAACCGACATGATGGCCGTTGGCACCCCAAGGTTAGAAGATCCTCGGTGCTTGTGATTTCAGGAGAGAGGTTCCCTAGGGGGACAGGATCGCCCATTAGGATAGGAGCCCTGGACAGGGTAAGTGGGAACAGTACGTGTGCACAGGGTCTGCTCCCACCCTCCCAGCGTTGAGTTTCTGGGCTCCAGAAAGCTAACTGCACAACTTTGCCTTGCTCACCCAGACTAGGCTGTTTTGTGCCCTGTGTTTTTGCCTGTGCGGTGCTTTCTGCCAGAAATGCTTTTGCCCCCTCCAACTGCCCCCACTCCTATCCCATCATCCTCTAAGGATCCCTGTCAGGTCCCAACATAGACAGCACATGGGGGCTGTGCAGGGTCTCAGCTCCACAACCTGAGGAATCTGAATCTTTCTGTGACAAGGTCTCCAAGAGATTCATATGCTCTTTAAAGTGTGAAAGCACCATCAGTAACTCCTGCTCATCTGTCCATATTCAGCTCAGAGGCCACCTCCGGAGAGCCCCCTGCCCTGCCACCCCACCCCAGCCTGCAGCAGGGACAGTTAGAGAGCCAGGGTGGCCCAGCAATGAGGGCACATGCCACCTTCAGGAGCACTTCCTGTCCCCGAGCCTCTCTCTCCTGCTGCCTGTGACTCTGTGGAAGGACATGTATTTGTCGAGGTTCGCACTGGTAGCAGCATCGACTCCATCAGGTAGGACATGCGCCTTCTTGGAAATCCTCCCCTTGCACTCCAGCCCCTCCCAAAGTGGCCCTTGAGGTCCCTGTTGTGGGAGCATCTGGGAGGTGAGACCACCCTGCTCAGGAGGGCCTTCAGGGATGGTGGAAACCTGGCGGGAGCCCAAATGTACAGGCCTACTCCACGCTCCACTCCTCAGAAAGCGGGCTTCCCACTGCGTGCAATGTGTCCATGCCTGGCTGACTCTCCTCAGGGCCCCATGCAGAGATTTTTCTAAGGGTTACTTGAGGATGCCCAGACAACACACAGAGATCTTACAAAAGGTGGGAGTCTTTCTTCCTGCCTCTCCTCTGATCCCCCAACTGCCCAAACACAGCCCCAATCTGTCCTCCTCCATCTCCATGATGACCACCCCAGGGCCAGACCCCAGTGCTCCGTGCAGACCTTGTGAGCCCCCTCCCAGAATCCAGCCCCGTCTCCCCAACCCCTCATTCCCTTGTCCCCACAGCCATGCAGATCTGTGCAGAACACACATCACACCCATGCCCAGCCACCACCCCCTGTCTCCAGGTCTACACCCGCCCCTGGGGTTTCTACCCTGCACTAGGGAGAACTCTGTGCAGCGGCCCTGCTGCCTGCCCCCTTCCCTGTCACCTGTGCCCTGTTTCCCCAGCCCCGGGAGCACCGCCCTGCCTCGGCCTTTATTCTCCTGTGCTCCCTGCCTGGAACATTCTGCCCCCTGCCCTCCCAGACTACCTCTTGTTACCTTCATCTCAGCCTAAACGTCACCTCTGGGTGTGGCCCCTGACCCCATTAGCCATCACCCTATTGGAATTCTCTGCAGAGCAGAGATTGCTATTCCTTGTCCCCTTGTTCTTGATTCCCTGGCCTTGCCCTTCACTAGGATGGAAGCCCTGGGGGTCCACGGGCCTCATCCCACGTGGCAGGACAGCGCCAAAGACATCATAGAAGCTGCAGAGATACTTACTACATATGCAGGTGCGAATGAAGGCAGTAACACACACGGGCACACTTTGGATCAAATAGAATCACGAGTGCGGGTCCTTCTGCAAATTGCTCCCGGACCCTCTTCTGCCTGCTCTGTGCCCGAGGCTGACTCTCCTGTCTGCTCTCCAGGCCCTCTGGGGGGCTGCCTTGCACCAGCAGTCCATGGAGGCCTGGATGGCAGAGGGGGGCAGTTGACCCAGTTCCCCACTGGGCTCAGCAGATGCCACTTCCCTGTCGTCCCTTCAGGCCCAGGGGTGGGACCGCCTCCCCCTGTGGCTGGAGGCTGGGAGCCCCCTCCTTGGTCCTGCCCTCCTCCCTGCTGCAGCTGGGGACTGCCCCGACCTCCTCCTCCTCTGCACCGTGTGGGAGAAGCACTCCCGCCTGGGATCTTCCCTGGTCCCTCGGGGCCTTCTGCTCTCTGTGCGGAAGATCAAGGAGGCTGTCCTCTCTTTACACATTGCACACACACGTTTTTTCCTTTCAGTAATTTATTTATCTATAAGCAATTTTTAAAATTTTCAACTCTAGTTTTACATTTTCAGGTACTCACAAAACATCTCCAATAGTCTAGATTCTGCATCATGGGGTGTGTGTGTGTGCACGTGCCCACGTGCATGAGAGTGTGTGTTTGTCATTGGGAGGAAAGCTTTGTATTTTGACTGCATAAAATTCAGAAATGTTAAACAACAAACAGTATCTTAAACAAAACAACAAAGATTAAGAAGAAAATTATAGAACAAGGAAGACATGGTTGCAAATTCTTAAGTTTTCCTATCTATAAATTTAAGACTAAGCTAATCCTATGAATTTAGGACTAAGATACGAATTTAGGACTAAAATTTGAATTTAGGCTAAAATTTGACTTTAGGACTAAAATATGAGTTAGGACTAAAGTTTAATTTAGGACTACACAAACTATTTTATACAGTTTGAGTGAGATGTTGTTTTAAGTTTTTTTTTCTCTCTCTCTTTTTTTAAAGCAATCACATTTTATTCACATAAATATTGAGTTATTTCTGCAGATTTGTAACCCTAGTCCCAGTGCACAGAAATGGTGTTGTTTTGAACGTCTCTATCCATGTCCACAGTAGAGGATGTCTTCAGTCATAGTGGCATTAATTTCAATCCAAATACCATACCTACAGCATAGAGTTCTAAAGCGTCTGATGGGGAAACTCTGTATTCATGACAATGTTAACGAAGCTCTATTTATACGACCAGCGATGGTGTTATACTGCTAAGAGTAACTGTGGCATCAATTTGGAAATAGTAGCCGTTTCACTAGAGGGAGCCATCAGACCTTCTTCACAGAGCTCCGTGCAGATGCTGAGCCGGGGTCTGGCTGTTCAGGGCCCAGCTGCCCTGAGCCCAGTCACTCCTGCAGGCAACCCCGGATCCCGGTGCCCCTCACAGTGGGACTTCCCTCTTCCCTGGGGGCCTGATGAGCCCAGGGCCCCGCTGATACTTCCCGGCCTCTGCGGGATGTGGGCGGAACAGCAGGAGCAAGAGGGTCCCTCAGGAAAGTGACCAGCATCCGGCCAGCATCTGCCTCATGTGATCATTTTCTCTCCTTAGCTCCTGGACGCAGCTTCCACCCAGCTTTTTGTGGCTCTGTCCTGATGGAAGAGGACCACCTTGCGATAGTGGGAAGTGTTTCTCTCCAGGTCTTTGCCGGGGTCTTGGTCCATTTTCTTGTAGAGGTTGTGAATCTGGCACGTGAAGTTCATGTCTCTATACAGGCTGGCCAGTTTCTTCTCCATTTCCAAGCACTGAGCTTCCCCTTAAAACACTTTTCTGTGACGTTGCAGGATATGCTGGTCCTGTTCATCCTGCGGATTCTGAAGTTTCAGCTTCAGCTGCTGAATCTCACTGTCCAGCTGTGAATTTTCCTTCTGCAAAGAGGCTTCCTGGGTTTGCAGACTGTGGATTTGTCATGTCAGCTCTGCGATCTCTCGCCTTTCTGCCCACAGTTTTCTGGCTCTGTCTTACTGTTCCCCTTTGGGACTTGGAGGGGACACAGGGAACCCAGCATCCTCAGGGGCACCCTTCAGATCCACTGCTGCCTGACGGGTGGGCTCATCACCATTTCCTGCTCCCCTCTTTTGCTGGACTCCCCAGGTCCCGGCACCGGCGTGATCGGCAGGGAGGTCAGGCAGGGGGACGGCCTGCAGCCCGGGTCCTGCCCTGGACGGGGACTGGCTGGTTTGATCTTTTGGGACCAGCTCCCTGGATGCCTTCGACGGCTCCAGCCTTTCTTCCCCCTCCTTTTCGTGCCCTTTCTGCCTCCATCTTGAAATTTCTTGGTTGAGCCGTTCTGGTCCTTCTGGAAAAGGAGTGTTTTCACTCAAATCATTTGTTCTTTTCCTCACAAGTTGTTCTCCATCCTTCTCTGATGTTCTTAGGATGGGTTTTTCCCCAGTGACCTGGGGAAGGTCAGGAGGCTGGCTCTTCTGTGCCTTTTTCAGAAAGTTGACCGTGCCCCAAAGTACCAACCTGTTGAGGTCTGTATTCAGTGCTGACAAGCACAAGGCTTGTAACAGGGGAGGACTGGCCACCACCCCAGGCGGCCTGAGGGCGTCCTCGGCTTGTGTGGTTGGGCCAATATCCTCACGGCCTGCTCCACAGACTTCACGGTGGGCAGAACCCCTTTGGCCCAGCGCTTTCACGCTTCTTAGAGTGAGTCGTCTCTTCACTAGGAAAACCAGCACCACAGTACATACCAGCATTGCCCAGGGCAACACGGGAGACTTGGGCTGTGTCTCCAGCTTCCAGAAATCACCAGCAACGCCCCCCACAGGTGCTCCAACACCAGCTGGGAAGGGGATCCGGTGGCCTTAGGGGGGCCCTCCATGGTTGCGTCGGGCTCCACAGCTCTGCCTCTCAGTGCCAGCGTCCTGTGGCCACAACTGACCACTCAGAACCCTGTGGAGAGTTCCATCTCAGAGGTCAACCCATGCCTGACAACCAGGGCAGAGCAGTTGGGCCGGGGGGAGGGGAGGCCAGCCAGGTTCCAGAAAGCAGTTCTCCCTGACTTTGTTGTGAAGTAGAAAGCTGTCTCAATCACACAAGCACTAGGGGAGGTGGGAAGGGCTGATCCCAGCCCGGAGCTCAGCTACTCCAGGCCCACCTGGCCCTACAGCAAACCTAGGGGCTCAAGGCAGGGCCAGGTCACGTCCCTCTGTGCCCACAAGAGAATCAGGGCAGAGCGTTAAGGCCTCCTTCCCGGGCAAGGCCCATTCTCCTGATCTGAAGTTTCCCTCTGCTGCAGGGACTCTGGTCCTGTCTGCAAAGGTCCCAGGTTCTCCCTCCTCTGAGGCTCCCTCCCTCCTCTGTGTGGTCACTGTGGGCTGGCAGGACCGTGTGGGTCTGAGACCGAGGGTGTCCCAAAGGTATTACCTAAGAGAGCAGGATTCCAGTGCTAACAACTCAGGAGAAATCAACCAGAAGTGGCAGGGTCTTACAATTTCATGGACGCTGTGGGGCCAGCCTGTCCCTGTTGAATCCAAGTGTTCCTGCAGTGGGGTGACTCTGCTACAGGGTGACCCAGTGACCCGGCCTGTTTCCCTCTTGGGGCCCTCCTACAGCCTGTGCCTCTGAAGGAAGCCTATGGGTGGAAATTTCATCAGCAGCGGGGACAGGAGAGAAAATTCAAATAAGAAAACCAGCCCCAAACGGGCCATCATTGAAACTAATGATAAAATTGCACCTGTATTTGCCAAGGTCGCTGACCAGAGGCTGGTGTGGGGAGCAGAGCGCAAAAGTGCCTCATGGAGGACACGAGCAATCCATGGATCTGCTGAATGAGGCCCCAGTCCTTCAGGGCTGGATAATATTTTTGGGAGTCTGAGGATGGGGGTACCAGTCAGGACCAACTTCCCTCTTCCCTCCTGGCCCTGCAGGGGTGCCCAGGGAGGAGACTGTGGGGGCACGGGCAGCCGTGTCTGTGCAGCTCCTTCCAGGCAGCCCCTTCGCGCCTCAGGCCCCCGACCCTCAGGACAGGCATGACCTCAGGTCTGGGATTACAAGGCCCAGGGGGAAGTCTTGGCGAGAAATGCAGAGAGTCATTGCTGGGGCCACAAAGGCCTGGGTCTTGCCCCTGAAGCCTCCTTCTTCCCCAGGGCGGGGGTGGTACCTCCCAGAAGCTGACCCGGGAGGGAGGTGCCCCTGCACACGCAGGAACTCGGGATCCCCAAGCCCATGCCCTGCTCCCAGGAGGTGCCTACTGTGGGCAGGATGGGTCAGCAGACAACGAAGAGCCCTCAACTCATGGTCCCTCCTGTGTCCCCTGGGGAGGTTTGGACGCAGAGCACAACAATGTCCCCATGCCCACGCAGGGAGAGGACAACTGTCATGGGCAGTTGGGAGAAGGGAGAAGGCCCTGCAATCCCCAAAACAAGGAAGCTTGTCACTGTTCTTATAATTGTAAGGTAGGAGCCCGAGTGTGGCCAACTGAACCTGTGAGCTGTCTCACCTTGTCTGTTCTGATGGACTCTGTGACTCTGGACAGAGCCTTCTCCTGAAGACAATGTTTGCTCATCAGCAGAATTGTTAGGAAAGAGAACTAATAGGATTCTATCAAATGCAGATGGTAGAAACTCCTCTCAAACTGCTTAAGCCTCAAAGGGGACTTGGGTTAGGTCTTTTCTGAGACTCAGAAAGAGGCTTCAGGAACAGCTGGATCAAGGGACCAGGTATCAGGACTCTGGCTCTCTTTTTTTTTAAAGAAATAAGAAGTTTCATTTTGATAAAACCTTCAACAATCTAAATTATTTGAGCTCTTATTTATACAATATAATTTATTCTAAAATCTTTATGCCTTCTTTTTTTTAAAAAATTTTTTATTAACATATATTATTTGTTTCAGAGGTACAGGTCTGTGATTTATCAGTCTTACACAATTCACAGCGCTCACCATAGTACTTACCCTCCCCAGTGTCCATCTCCCAGCCACCCCATCCCTCCCACCCCACTCCACTCCAGCAACCCTCAGTTTGTTTCCTGAGATTAAGAGTCTCTTATGGTTTGCTCCCTGTCTGGTTTCGTCTTGTTTCATTTTTCCCTCTCTTCCCCTTTGATTCTCCGTCTTGTTTCTCAAATTCCTCCTATCAGTGAGATCATATGATACTTGTCTTTCTCTGATTGACTTATTTGGCTTAGCACAATACACTCTAGTTCCATCCATGTTGTTGCAAATGGCAAGATTTCATATTTTTGATGGCTGCATAGTATTCCATTGTGTACATATAACACATCTTCTTTATCCATTCATCTGTTGATGGACATCTAGGCTTTTTCCATGGTTTGGCTATTGTGGACATTGCTGCTATAAACATTGCGGTGCATGTGCCCCTTCGGATCCCTACATTTGTATCTTTGGGGCAAATACCCAGTAGTGCAATTGCTGGGTCGTAGGGTAGCTCTCTTTTCAACTTTTTGAGGAACGTCCATACTGTTTTCCAGAGTGGCTGCACCAGCTTGCATTCCCACCAACAGTGTAGGAGGGTTCCCCTTTCTCCGCATCCTCGCCAACATCTGTCGTTTCCTGACTTGTTAATTTTAGCCCTTCTGACTGGTGTGAGGTGGTATCTCATTGAGGTTTTGATTTGGATTTCCCTGATGCTGAGTGATGTTGAACACTTTTTCGTGTGTCTGTTGGCCATTTGGATGTCTTCTTTGCAGAAATATCTGTTCCTGTCTTCTGCCCATTTCTTGATTGGATTCTTTGTTCTTTGGGTGTTGAGTTGGATAAGTTCTTTATAGATTTTGGATACTAGCCCTTTATCTGATATGTCATTTGCAAATATCTTCTCCCATTCTGTCGGTTGTCTTTTGGTTTTGTTGACTGTTTCCTTTGCCGTGCAAAAGCTTTTTATCTTGGTGAAGTCCCAATAGTTCATTTTTGCCCTTGCTTCCCTTGCCTTTGGCGATGTTTCTAGGAAGAAGTCGGTGCAGCTGAGGTCGAAGAGGTTGCTGCCTGTGTTCTCCTCAAGGATTTTGATGGATTCCTGTCTCATGTTGAGGTCTTTCATTCATTTTGAGTCTGTTTTTGTGTGTGGTGTAAGGAAATGGTTCAGTTTCATTGTTCTGCATGTGGCTGTCCAATTTTCCCAACACCATTTGTTGAAGAGACTGTCTTTTTTCCACTGGCCATTCTTTCCTGCTTTGTCAAAGATGAGTTGACCATAGAGTTGAGGGTCCATTTCTGGGCTCTCTATTCTGTTGCATTGATCTATGTGTCTGTTTTTGTGCCAGTACCATACTGTCTTGATGATGACAGCTTTGTAGTAGAGCTGGAAGTCCGGAATTGTGATGCCACCAGCTTTGCTCTTCTTTTTCAACATTCCTCTGGCTATTGGGGTCTTTTCTGGTTCCATACAAATTTTAGGATTATTTGTTCCATTTCTTTGAAAAAAGTGGATGGTATTTTTATAGGGATTACATTGAATGTGTAGATTGCTCTAGGTAGCATAGACATTTTCACAATATTTGTTCTTCCAATCCATGAGCATGGAGCGTTTTTCCACTTTTTGTGTCTTCCTCAATTTCTTTCCTGGGTATTCTATAGTTCTCTGAGTACAGATTCTTTGCCTCTTTGGTTAGATTTATTCCTAGGTATCTTATGGTTTTTGGTGCAGTTGTAAATGGGATCGACTCCTTAATTTCTCTTTCTTCTGTGTTGTTGTTGGTGCATAGAAATGCACCTGATTTCTGTGCATTGATTTTATATCCTGCCACTTTACCAAATTCCTTTATGAGTTCTAGCAGTTTTAGAGGACCACACTCTGTTTTTTGTGGCATTTTCCCCATATAGAGTGTGAGTTTAAGGAAGACATGAATTTCATCTTATTTATTTCTGCATTTTGGGGTTAAAGTTTACACTACAATACAAATTGGCACAAAATATACTGCTTCTTTTATTTGCTATAATTGATCTTATCTAGCTCTGGATACCCCAGTTCTGTAGCTAGTGGGAGCATGAGTGTGATAGGAAACACTTAAATTGCCTATTGGAGGTAACTCAACCTCTTCTGGTTTAACAAGTGTTTTTTTGTGATTGATTTCTTTTTTGTGATTGGTTTTTTAGAGGGAATAGTAGAATAAAATGGTTCATCAGTTCAAAGTATAATCTCCTTGTTAGAACTCTTTCTCCCCACCTTTCATGAGATTTCCTTTTTCTCTCTTTTTCTCCAAATGGCATATTTGTTCTGAGAGCAGATTGAATTGTTTAATGCAGTGTGGAAATAGTCTTCTGGCCTTGGGCTGCCTTCTCTATTCTTGGTCTCGGTTGAGTGATTAGCTTTCTCAGTGCCTGGTTTTCATTAGCTGGTATTCACAAGGGTGTGGGTAAATACGTAGTCTACTTGGGTTTCCTGCTTGGATCTCCTCTTGACATTTGTAGTCCCTTCCATTTATGTGGGCTTTCCTGGGTTCTGTGGTTTATCTCTCCCAGTACTGGATCCTTCAGATTTCTCAACACCACGGCTTCCGGGGAACCCATTTGGGCCATGGGAACTCCAGGATCTCCTACATGCCAAATATTATCATGGGAGATAAGGATGCTTACTTCTATTTGCTTGTGTCTAGTCTTCCCATGGTTGAGAGAGGCTGCTCTAGAATGATAGGAAAATTTCAAGAGAAAGAACAGCTTCAGTCTGTCAGTTCCCAGTGAAAGGAGTGACCATTCAAAAAATCATTGTCATAAGAGAACTGACAGAATCGAGAAAAATGGAGTAAATTTTGCTGTTCTTGTTGGCAGAAAGGGAGCATTCAGTTAGCCTGTGCCAGGTTATCAAACCTGGCTGGAAACTGTGATTATGTCAGATTGGAAAGCTGATCTAGAATTACTGAAGTGTAATAACAGGAAACAACTATTGTGTTTCAATATAATCAATATAATAGAAAAAAAACTGAAGGAAGGTAATTGGTTTTCAGCTCTAGACATTTCAATAACTCTGAGGATGTTTGGGATTCATATCCTCAAGAAACAGAGATATTGTCAAACTTTTGTATAATAATTTCTATTATTAGTTCCCAGTAAAAACTGCTGTTAAGCAGTTAAGGTTGCTGCTGTTAAGGTTAACCAATGGAATTGCTTCTGTGTCATTGTATAATCTTTGGGGAACCGAAGGTGAGTAATTCTTTGTACCTCTTCCATTTAAATGACAATTTAAACTCATTTAGTCAAAAGCCTGTGTATATCTTCTGAAAATTCATGATATTGTAAGTGGCATAAAAAGGCTCCATTTATCACTGCTGCCTATAAGATTTGTAAACCAATTAAGGCATGTCATCTTTCCTGTAGCAGTTAGTGCTTTTGACCCCAGATATGGCATGCATTTGGAGTTGTTTTTTAATTAGTTGTGATAAATATCTTGTCTGATTTCACCTATGACCCTCAACATGGATTTGTAGGAGGACTGGTTGAGATGAAAATTTTAACGTTTGTTACAAAACAGAGTGAACCTATAACTGATCTGTGTCAAATTGAACTTTGTGGTTTTGACCCAGGTGGGGTTGTGTAGTAACTGAATTAATGGATCAAAGTTAGAAAAGGTGCCAAACCGTACACCAGAGATAATTGAGCAGAGAAGCACATTTGTCATGGGTGGACCATGATTCTGTTCACTTCAGAGTGTGATGGTATGAGTGTCTTCACATGAAAGAGTATTGTGAACTCTTATATATATTGAGATGAAACACTTCTAGTCTTTATTACATGAATATTACAAAGATAATTTATGAAAATATGAAATGTTTCTTTTCTCCTGAGAAAAGAGCTGAGATACCTAGGCTGAAAAATCTGAGAAAGCAGAAACATCAAATTGACAAGCATGGAAGAAAAATTTCCTCCGAAATGTCTGGTATTCTGCATTTGCCACTGATATATTTTTTATATGCATTTCAGGAAGAATTATTTTGATAATTTGCTAGATTGCCCATAGAGATACTGAAAAATATAACACGTGCTAATGTTGCCCACTGGCTAGCGAGCACGATAGAGTTAAATACTCCTCCGCTGCAACTTCTAGGTGGAAAGTTGATGCTATTTCAGGCGCTGTAAGCATGACATCCCTGTTACTTTCCAGGAGGGGTCTTCAACTCTGTTCTCATTAGGTAGCTTTTCTTCCTCTTCAAATGTGACAAAAATAAAGCCCTCACCATCACCTCAACATAGTGTAGATATATCGTGTGGATGTTCCCCATGGAACACAGGATTCAGAACAGAGACAAGTAGCAGATGGCATTTTGTAGATCGAGGGGAGAGCAGTGAAAGCACCCACTTTTGCAGTATAACTATTAAGAGCAGATATTAAATGGAACATTGAGCAAGCCCATGAGCAGGTAGTAAGAATAACAATTTTGCTTGAAGGAAGTGAGCTCTGGATCATTCCTGTAGAGCCACAAACAGTATGTGGCTTTCGGCAGAAGGGATGCAGAAATTGGATAAACAGGAGACAAGAGAAATAGGGCCTGGACTGAACCTTAATAGTGATGATTCTCTTTATCATCCTTGACTAAAGATTTTCACCAAAGGCATTGAGGAAAATACTGGAAATTAATATTAGAATATCTCTATATGCCATTTATTATTTGTATTCAGTATATAATAATCATACTTATTAGTGAACTATATAGTAAAATAAGTGAAATAAGTGTCTTTTTAAACAAATAATTGTACAAGTATTTAATTGCATTTGGGATGGGGTATGTGAAGGAGAAATACAAGGTTTTAAGAGAACACGCATTGGGGGAAACTGATCTAGGTGGAGTATTTATTAATGGTGGATGAGTCATGGAAAACTTCCCTTTGGAAGTCATCCAGAAGTCCATATTTGAAGGCTGCACGTGTGTTTTTAAGAGATGGAGTGATTGTAGACATAGAGAACTAGGGGAAAACCAAAGAGGATTAGACTGGATAGTTTCCAATAACATATGTTAATAGCTTCTGAGGTTTGACCTGCACATAATAGGTCTCATTAACTCAGCAGACAAAAGCATGGACAGGTATGATAGAAGGTATGTGATAAATATTCTTTGACTCCAACAGACTAGGATGCTTTGGGGCCACCAGTGGGGCCAACCTGAGTAGGGGCATGTTCCTCCTGATGTCAGCCACAGGAAGCAACTCAGAAAGCAGAGTGTTTCATGATCCTTAGGATTTATTCATTTTCCTCTGCCACATGTCCATATAATGGGATGCCCTGAGCAATGAAGTAAATAAATATCATTTTTATTGTACAATGCAGATCCATTCCCTCTAAATTAATCCCTTCATTGTCACAAAGTTCTTCAGTTAAAGTGTGCTCCTCCTATTGCTGTGGGTGACTGGACTGGGAAGACACTACCTGAAAATAGTTATCTCTACCTGGGGCCCAGAAGAACAGACCCTGGAAATCAGTCCTTGTCCAGAATGCTTCCTTTGCCATACTCATTTCAGTCTGGGGTATTAGACCATATCTACCTTTTTTGGATATCATGAAGTCTATATAAGAGAGTTTGAGGGAAAAAAGTGAATGTGATTAAAAAGAATGTCTTCAGCACTTTATTCAAGTGACTGTGCTCAATCCCTTAGTAAGTCTGACTAATCCTTGTTTATGAGAGTATGCTGGAGGAGAATTTAAGCATTTCCTATTCCCAACTAAGATCAATGTGTTCACAGGAGACATCCCTCTCACCCAGCTCCAGAAATGGAAACCAATCAAGTAACAAATATTTATTCGTCCCTTTTCATGGGTCCAACACTGAACTAAGCATGAGGTGTACAAAATGGAGACCGGCTGTACTCCTGAACTTTCAATAATTGTTCTAATTACATAAAAACACAAAAGAAAGAATTGTCTCAGGGACGCCTGGGTGGCTCAGTCGGTTAAGCGTCTGCCTTTAGCTCAGGTAATGATCCGAGGGTCCTGGGATCGAGTACCCCATCAGGCTCCTTGTTCAGACAGAACCTCCCCTCCCCTTTGTCACTACTCACATTGGATTGTGATATGTCATGATATGAACTAGAAAGAATCCTGGTGAGCTGATTGCCCAAAGCTATATTACAATCAACTTAAAGCATATAGGTATATTTCTCACAATGGAGCTTAGTGATTTTCTAGAAAAAAAGCTTTTCTTTGGAAATAATCTCAAAAGAGGAAGGTTTTAGGGCAATGTGATGGTTAATTTTATGGGTCAACTTGTCTAAGCTATAGTCCCCAGTTACTTAATTAAACTCTAACCTAGCTGTTGCTGTGAAGACACTTGTAAATGTGGTTAACAACTACAATCAGTTGACTTCAAGCAAAGGGCATGAACTTTGATAGTGTGGATGGGCCTCACGTCAGTCAGTTGAAGGCCCTCAGAGCAAAAGCTGAGGTTTCCAAAAGAAGAAGAAATTCTGCCTCTAGCCTAAGGCATCAACTCCTTCCTGAATTTCCAACCTGCCAACCTCCATGATTGCAGGAGTCAGTTCCTTACAATAGATCTCTTTACACACACAAAGACACATACACACACACATGCACAATTGGTTCTGTTTTCATGGAGAATCCTGGCTGATACAGGTAGGCAATCATTTTTGTATTCTTTTATTTATGCCTCAGGAGTGGTAACATGAGGAATTTTCTAATAATATATGTTAAATGGATCAATGAGTAACCAACTGGAGATTCAACTACTATGAAAGTTAATATTGAGGCTTTGAAGTAAGAAATGTAATTTCAGCCTTATGATGATACAATATTGAAATTCTCTAGAAATAAATGGGAACACTCATACATTCATGCTTTTTTTTTGTCTTAAATAAAATAAACTAGTTTTTTTTCCCCCCACATAAACTTGAAGTAATGTTGCTCTCTAGGGCTCTAATAGTTTCCAATTTCTCAGCAAGTAAGGATACAGGTTTTCTCTTAATTTCTGTATTGAGTATATTTCACATATAAAAATTTTTGGTGCCCTCTGGTGGACAGAGTTCAAAAAATAAGAAGCATATAAATATATAATAGTCCCCCCTTATCCAGGGTTTTACTTTGTATAGTTTCAGGTGCCAGTGCTCTACCTCTGTTGGGAAGCAGATGATTCATTCTCCTCCTGACAAAACATCAGAAAGTCAATAGTAGCCCAACACTACGTCACAATGCCTGGGTCACTCACCTCCCTTCATCTCATCACATAGGCATTTTATTATCTTACCTCATCATAAGAAGGGTGGATACAGTCCAGTAAGATATTTTGAGAGAGACCACATTCACATAACAATATATTACAGTATATTGTTATAGTTGTTCTATCGTATTATTATTGTGGTTAGTCTTTTACTGTGCCTAATTTGTAAATTAAACTTTATCGTGGGTATGTATGTATAGGAAAAAACAGAGTATGTATAGGCTTCAGGGCTATTCGTGGTTTCAGGTATACCCCTGGGGTTTTGGAATGCTTCCCCCATGGAAGCATGTGTATAGAGCAGTCTACTATTTGAGTATGCTCTCAAATTTCCTTTCTAAATTTGGAAATCTTAATGCATTTTTTCACAGAAGAAGGGAGATTAGCACCTCAGATTTGTTTACAAATCCCTATTATAATACATGAAGTACTTAAAATATGGCATCAAAAGTAATAGAGCCTAACAAAAAGTGAGACAATGATTCCACAAGAAGAAGTGTTGAAAGCTATCACTTGGGAATCCATTACCATCTCCCTTGCTGTGGCCTTGACTACTGAGGAAGGCTGGAATTGCCTGGATCCCTCCTTGAGGTGCTTCCTTGGGCAGGGACATGTATGTTTTGGTGGAGAAGGGCTGGGGGGGTGGGCAGGACATACCTGAAGGTTTTTAGGAAAAGCGCTTGGTGGGGGGCGGGTCATGGAAAGAAGTGAGGCAGAGCTCAGCTTTGAGTAGGGTAAGAAGACAAGTTTGAGAGAAATAGGTAATCTTGGGAATAAGGTACATAATGGGATTGGAGGAACAAGAGTGACTTCAAAGACAGGTAGAGGGCAATAAAGAGCAATGGTAAGGGCTGTGGTGCATTGAAGCTGGGTTGTAGCCACTGGAAATAGCTGATGGTTAAGTTTTTAAGAATTCTTGGGGTGCCTGGGTGGCTCAGTTGGTTAAGTGTCTGCCTTTGACTCAGGTCATGATCCCAGGGTCCTGGGATTGAGTCCCACAGCAGGCTCCTTGCTCAGTGCCTTCTCCCTCTGCCTGCCACCCCTCCTGCTTGTGAGCGTGTTCTCTCTTTGACAAATAAATAAAATCTTAAAAAAAAAAGTTTTCAAGAATTCTTATGAGCCAGTTGTTGAGCCCAGACATTATTAAAAATGGAACCATATAAACTTACAATTAAGTAATTTTAAAAACCAATATACACTCAAAACTCATTGCTTCCTAATTATTTTGCTACATTTTACTATTATTTAGTAAAATCACCTATTGTGGTGATTTGTGTGTTTTGTATATGTATGGTGAAAACACTATATAATGATGGCCTGCTGTGCATCTCCTACCAACTCTTCATTCAATGATACCAGTAGCTTGTAGTTGGTCATGTTGGGGATATTTTTGTCAAGGAAATTGGAAAATACTACAAATCAAAGCCCCCGGATGGTTGTGAAACATTGGCCCCCACACCACTGGATAAGAGGTCTCTTTAGGAACAAAAGAAGGAGCTTTCCTATTTTATTATTTAATTTAATTCAACTTATCCCACCATCTATGCTGGATTGTTGCTCAGGTTCATTTATTCATTCAACAACATTATTTTATTGAAGTATAATTGACATACAACATTGTATTAGTTTCAGATGTACAACATAATGATTTGACATTTGTATAAATTGCAAAGTGATCACCACAATAAGTCTAGTGGCCATCTGTCATAATACAAAGTTACAATTATTTTTTTTCTTATGATGATAACTTTTAAGATTTACTTATTTAGCAACTTTCAGATTTTCAATACAATGCTACCAACTATAGTTATCATGCTATATTACATCCCCACAATTTACTTGTTTTACAACTGGAAGTTTGTACCTTTTGATACCCTTGTCTCATTTTACTCACCCCCCAACCCCCTCTCCTCTTGCAGTTACCAATCTGTTCTCTGTATCTATGAATTTTGTTTTGTTTTATTTGTTCATTTGTTTTCTAGATTCTACACGTAAGTAAAATCATACAACATTTGTCTTTCTCTAACTTCTTGCACTTAGCATTAATACCCTCAGGGTCCATGACCCATTCATGTTGCATATGGTAAGATTTAATTCTTTTTAATGGAAGAGTGTATATATATATATATATATATATAGAGAGAGAGAGAGAGAGAGAGAGAGAGAGAGAGTATATATATATGTGTATATATATATATTTCATTGTGTATGCATGTGTATGTGTGTATGTGTGTCTTTATCCACTCATCCATTGATGGACATTTAGGTTGTTTCCATATCTTGGTTGTTGCAAATAATTCTGCAATGAACATAGGGATGCCTATATCTTTTCAAATTAGTGTTTTTATTTTTTTCAGATAAATACTTAGAAGTGGAATTGCTGGATCATATGGTACTTCTAGTTTTAATTTTTTGAGCAACATCCACACTGTTTTCTATAATGTCTGCACCAGTTACATTCCCACCAACAGTGCATAAGGGTTCCCTTTCCTTCCCATCCTTGCCAACACTTGTTATTTCCAATCAACAGTAATTTTTGATTCTCTCTTTGCTGGGAGACCATTTTCCATGGGTCATCGTGCTTTTGCATGTCCTACAAGAGAGGCACTGACTGCCATTTGTCCCAGAATATCCTTTCAGGGATGTTCCTGTAGCGAATGGCTGTGGAAGATAGAGATCATGTCTCCCTCTGGAGCAAAGGGCCAGCATGCCTACTGCCGTTGTAAAATTTTTGGATTCCTTTAAACTAAGGATCTCTCTCATACCAAACCCACTGTGTGTGCAGGTGTCACCTGGTCCTTTTGGTGTCACCCTGTAGGACTTGGGGTTCAGGGAACTGGTGCAAAAATGCCAATATTCTGGCTTCTGCTCTTGCTGTAAGTAATAAATTGTCCTTCATCTCTAACCCAGAGTCTCATGTTTTCTAACCGGCATCATTGAAACTGTGGCAGGCTGCCTTCCTGGCTCGCAAGTAGGGTAAAAGATCTGACCCTTCCCCTTCCTTGACAGACTGTGTGTCAGGCACTGGGACAAAGATCCTGCCCCTGTAGAACTCAAAATATTTTGGGGGATTACAAACAAAAAGCATTAGCACTAAGCAATTATATTGAGAGAAGGATTGAGAAAGAATTGAACAGTGCTGTGATAGAGTAGTGAACCAGTCAGGACGGAATCTACTTCACACAGGTTGTTGGGGAAGTTCTCTCTAATGGGTGGTCAAATAAGAAGGGGCTTAGGACTGAGGGGTGAAGAGGGGGATTATGTAAAATAGTCCAGGATGTAGTGACCTAATGAGGTAGTATTTGTTGACTGATTAATGAAGAGGATTTTTAAATTGGGAGGGGTTACTTTTCTGATTACCAAAGTCAATAACTGGGAAGGGGGGGCGTCATCTGTCATAGTAATGGCAGGGGACTCCTGCCCTTTTCCTACGTTGGAATCACGTGAAATTCCAAATCTTGTGTAAAGATTTGGGATTTGAGGACATCCCTGGAAATAATACTTGGAAAGTGGACGGGAGGAGCATTAATTCAGTGGTGGAAGGGAGCAAGGAAGGCAGAGAAGGCTGTAGTGAGTGAGGGAATGGAATGAGTGCACTCTACCTGCCCCCTGCGGTGTTCCTATGTGAGAGTTTATGAGTCAGGGACAAACTGCCTGGAGTTTAACATTTTCCTCCTCACCATGATTTTGGAAAATTAGGTAGCAAAATCCATGGAGTATAGATACAGTAACTGTTGAGAATTAGAGTGAAGATAGCCCGTGTCAAGGACTGAGGAGAAGATTTTTGAGACCCAGTTCCTGACACTTAACTGGTTGCTTGGTGACCTCTCTACTGTCCTTATTATAAGATGTGGAGCTTTTAACTAGAGTTTGCTTTCATAGCTTCACGGAAGACCTGAGACTCGAGAGCAAAGGCAGAGAAGTAGAATATAAAAGTTCCCTTATGACTTCCACAAATGTGGGTTTGAGTATTTCTGTGGATTTTAGAAATATGAGTTAGAAGTTCCACTTAAAGCAATTTAAGAATAATATTTTATACCCAGTTATTTTTATTGATATAAGTGGGTATTGCATAATATGTATTCTAGATGGAATCTGTAAATTGATTATAATTGCCTGTTTCTTTTAGCACCAGCCATTAGACAACCTAAAGGTATGTACAAAGTGTCTCTCCCTGGATAATAATTTTTTTGCTGGCTTCCAGAGAGTTTCCAAGTAAAATGCCAGCAAAATAAATCTTGAAAACATCCAAATGGCTTGACTGTAAAATTTTGTTTAAATGAATATATTGCTATAATAATGTACCCTTACATTTACCAAGCACTCAACATATATTATCATAGTCCCATAATAATCCCCCCAAATACTTATTTGTTATTATTCTCTCTCTCTCTCCCCGCCCCCCAGCCCACCCCTTAACACAGAGGAAGGAACAGGCTCAGAGTTGCTTCAGGTCACATAGTTACTAAGTAGCTGAGTCAGGAATTTGATTTTGAACATCAAGCCTTTTGAACATCAAGGAGTACTCTCTGATCTAAGGCCTTAAGAAGTTTTTGCACATTGTCCTTTTGTTCCTTCCCTTTTAGTTTATGGGAATATCCTTGCTCCATGCCCTGAATCTCGGGGTCACTACCTGTTCTTGCTGGTCCAACCTTCCTCTGTTCACAGGTCTGAATTAAGTTCCGAGCCCCAGTCCTTGTCCTGTGGAAAAGCAGGATTGTTGCCTGTCTTGAGTAAAGTGGTGGTGCTTTCTCCTACCCTAAAGTTTTGGAATATTCATCCAGAGAGTGCCCTTTTGCTTGAGATTGGGCCGTCATGGGCTATCATGAACACTGATCCCAGCACAGTTTAACTTAACATCCTATGGGTGAGAAGGATAAAACATATCCATTCCTTATTTAGAAAAGAAAGTCAGGGCTAAATATGTATGTTTATTAGGGAAGAAACTCAAAGATACTGTTTCTAATACAACCATCGTCAGGAATATTTAAAACTATCAACTATCTGGGGAACCTAGAAAAAGGTTGTATTTAGGACTGAAAATATGAAGTATGAGAAGAAAAATTCTTGACACAGTCAGTTGGCAAAATCACTTAGGTAGAGGGGAGTTTTTGAAAATAACAAAATAACATAAGAAGTACATGAAACTATAGATGTACAGTTACTAATCGGGGGAACTCAATGTAACTACCGCCTAGATCAAGAAATAGAGCATTGCCATCTTCTAGAAGCCTCTTCCTGAACACAAAGCTCTCCTTTGCCCCTCTGTAAAGATGATTTTTAGGATAAATTCTTTTTTTTCCTTAAGTTTTGATACCTAAGTTTATTTATACTATACATATATGTATGTAGTTTGTGTATATATATGCAGTTTATATGTGGTATGTATGTAGTTTATGTAATTATGGTTTAAAAAAATATATATGGGGGTGTGTATAAGTATATATAAATATCTTAACCAATGTTCTCATTAGAGAATATATCAGCAAGATTTATGAACTTCTCAAGATTAGGCAACCTTACTCATCTTTACATATCTGCTACCTAGCACAGACCCAGCAACTTAAGGAGGATGTAATAGCTTGCAATAAATTTGTGTTGAGCAAATAAATTATAAATTGTTAATTAAGAGATCATTATTTCCATCTATCTTTTAGAGATGATTTTGATTCTGTGCTGGAATAATATATATATTGAGATATAAACTGATTTTTTTTTTTCCTTTAGTATCTCCTAAACCGTTTCCTCCATTTGAAGAGTTATACCTTCTGTCTTCATTGCCTTAGGGAATGGAAACACAGATAAATCAGATTTCAGAAGAGGTAAATAAATCCTTGGCTAATCTATTTCTATTTCTAGTAGTCAGTAATAAACACTGGATTTGGAAGATTAGATAAAGTGTTGTTTTTTCTGCTCCTGAGTCTCCATCCAGAGAAGGAAGAAGATAAGAAGGCAAATAAGAGACTAGGTGTGAGCAAACAATGAATCATGGAACACTTCATCTAAAACTAATGATGTAATGTATGGGGATTAACATAAGAATAAAAAAAAAAAAGAAAAAAAAAGAGACTAGGTGTGAGGCTGTCACTGAAAACGAGAGGCCGACACTTGCCTGTTTGCCTTCCTTGGCAGCAACCCTAGGAGGATTACTGACACCTCACAAAGGCTCGGAGGCTCTCAAATGGAGGGGGCTGTGCCCTAGTGTGCTGGACCTGCCTTGTCCCAGCTTGCGAGAGCCAGTTGTGAAATTTGTAGGAGTTTTGCAAGCTTGTTGGTGACACACTGGTAACTTGAAATCAGCCAGGGTAAGAGGTTTACTCTCTGGAAATTGGCAAATGCTACAAACCAGTCCCCCACTGTACCCTGCAGAGCCGGTTGTTAAACATTTACCAGCACACCACTGGATCTGTGCCTCCCTTCCCAGGTGGCACCTGGGAAAGTAGACGGACTGCTGAAGACCAGCCGTATTCTGAAATTTCACATCAAGTGTAAAATTTATGGTGCGATACATCCAGGAAGATGGTGTCAGTCAACCTCCCGGGGCTCCTGCCTATCTCTCTGTGCCACAGGGAGGTGTAGAACAATTTCCCATGCATCCAAGAGTGAGACAGAAGTACGAAAGTCTCTCAGACAAGGCTAATAATTGAACTGAGGCCCCAGAGTGGATGGGAGAGCAGATGACTGTTTTCTGAGCTCCTTGGAAAAGGCCTGGCAATGATTGAGCAAGGGCCAAGTTTGAAGGGTCTTGAAGTTGAGGCCAAAGAATGACGTGCCAGTAACCTGAGTGATGAATCACCCGGAACTGGGGTAAGCAAGGTGCATCTCAAAAATGCTTATGTTGACAGATGACAACCCCACATCTCCAGCCACTCTCTTTACCCGGATATCTTGGCACAACTCTGTAAGCCCCTGGAACTTAAACTTGATCCCAGGGAAAAAGGAGGATAAGGGTTGGAATTAGGGTGAAACTTGTGAGCACCCACCTCGGGTACAGAATTTAATGGGGTGCCAAAAAATTAGAAGGGGGAGGAAAGCATCTTGCTAAAGGGCAAATAAAGGGAAGGTGAATATAAATGTTAAGTGAGAATGGGTTTTGCAGTGGATTTAATGAAGTATGTCCATATGTCTATTTGTAAATACACATTTGTAGTAGAAGTCACCCATATGATTCACCAGCAAAGCCCAAAGCGAGCAAAGAATTAATCTCTTTGTTTTCTTTCATTCGTGGATGTGCTTATGTATTTTTATCGCCAGGTGGACCAATTGATTCTCCAGTTGGCTTCTTTGTGACATACAATGTCTTCTTATATAAGAAATATGGCACTTTATAGATTTTTGAAATCCCTGCTCCCTTTCTCCCCACCTTCATATTTGCCTTCACTCTTGCCCTTTCCTCTGTTTAGGCAGCTCTGCCATTCTGTGCCCATTGCTTGGATAGGAATGTGAAGGGTGGAATCAAACTGCTTTCCATTCTGTTTTTTTTTTTTTTTTTCTTTCTTCTTCAGAATGCTAACGGATAGAAGAATAGAACCTCTCCAGACAGATAGCAAAATTTCAGATGAATTTGTGGACTCTGTGGATAAAGGTATCTATGCCTTGCTCCTTTAGGATGCCATTTGTTTCTGTTTCCTGGTTGGATCCTCCTGACTTATACACTATGCTGCCTGTCTTTGATCTCTATAAGCCTAGAATTTAGTTTAATCATTCGTGGGTGGTATACATACATATGACCACTCAGAATACTTAGTAGCACTGTTCTCCTAAAGTTTCATATTTGAGGCAGTGACTGCATGACATGTCTGGAGATGTGGCACCTCGGACAGTCATACAGATGACCTGTACTCCCGCATGGTACGGACATAAAATAACTCTTAATTCTCAGGAATCTCTCAGAAGTAGCAGAGATTGTATTGGTCCTGAGAGGAACATACAGAGAGAGAATGAGATTTATTATGAAGAATGAGATTACAAGATTATGGAGGATTGTGGAAGATGATGGTGAGTCCAAATTCTACAGTGAGGTCTGGCAGGCTGGAGACCCGGTGGTACAGATGAAGTCTGAAGCCAGTCTGCTGGAGGATTCCCTCTTGCTCAGGCCTTGCTGGCCTTTTTGTTCTATTCATGCCTTCAGCTGACTGGATGAGGCCCACCCACTTTATGGAGGGCAAACTGTTTCTCTCAGAGTTCACCCATTTAAATATTAATGTCATCCAAAAAATACCTTCCAAGTTGATACACTAAATTAACCATCATAGAGAGTGTTTGGCAGAAATGATGTATGCCTCTTACAAGCTGGGCCTCTCAACCTCCCATGCACAATCCTTGATGCCTGCTTTCTTTGGCAGAGGGAGGCCCAAGGGAGGCAGAGGATCTAGGATAGGATTCTAAGCCCTGTTGGATGAAGGAGCCACCAGATGGAAGGAAGCTGGGTCCCCGAAAAACTAGATGAAACAGAGCCTTCATTCCACCTCTGTCTCTCATTGAAGTGTGACAATATTAACTCAGGGTTAAGACAATCTAGGGGTAGGAATTATAAAAAGAATAGCCTGGAGCCCAAGACACTAGGAGGTCTGGGGGAATGAGGGTATTAGTTGGGAGACTTGAACAACCATACTGAAGGGAGGGGGCACTGGGGACCCAGATGGGGTGGAAGAAGGAAGAAAACACTGAAGGTAACCCTCCAGGTGCTCTGTTCATCCTTCTGTAGAGGGCAGCTTCAGTGAAATGCACCTGATGCGACCCCTAATGGTTACTTGCAGCCATAATTCAGCGTGTATCTGGAGCAGTGACTGCAGCAGAAAATCTGAAGGTTGATTCCGAGTTCCTTCACTTTACAATTTTAGAACTTTTGAACTGTGCAGGCTGAGAGCTCTTAGTACATATTAATGTTAGATCGTTCAGGTGGAGAAGGAATGAGGATGAATGCATCTAGACCAGTTTCCTGAGACTGACATTTATGCTGTGTATAGATTTGGTCACACACTTGAAGAATCAGAGAGGATCATAGGGCAGACAGAAGAGAATTACATGATTCATCGGTTTCTCAACTGACTTTTGGCATAATTCAGAAAGAGTGCAGAGAAGGTTCTGAAGAAATCTCGTTGAATAAATAAACTTGAAACTACTGAATATGTGATTTCCTTCTCTATTGTTGTGAATTGGGAAAAAGATTTAAATTGTAGAAACAGCAATATTTCCAGCAAAATATCCACAAATTTAAAATTCAACTGCAAATAGAAGAATACGTTTATTTATAATCGATTTGAAGGATTCCTCTTTTTGGGTTGTTTTGTTCAGTGCATTTTATACTGGGAATCCAGGACGGTAAGTAGGTAACACACTTTCTGAATACTTTGTAAGTAAATGACTATTCCATGTTAGTTGTCTATAAAGGACAAACAGAAGACCCAGTAACTTGTATTGGTTAATTTAGAAGTTTAATATTGTAGAGATTATAAGTTATTTGAGATGTGTAGATATCTGTGTTCTGAAGAAGAGAATTTGTATTGCAATCATTATTATTTTGTGACTTGATCTAATCAGTTTCAATAAACATAATCTAGTGAGAGCATCAAAAAGTGTCCAATTAGTAGATGTAATGATTCTTGACTCTCTCAAGAGGGCAGCAAAACCGCACGGCTCAGTTCTCAGAGATCCGGATGAAAATCCTAAAAAGCAGTTCACAGACATTCCTTGACCCTATCATTCATATTAGTCCAACTAATTAAACATAACATTATGCTGAAATTTGTATTGGCATTTTATGGAAGTTTAACCTTTCCTTTGTGAAACGAAAGAAAATCTTTTTTTGTCCTTCTGGTTTAGAGAGAAGAACTATACTTGCCTGGGGTCTCCAAATGCATTGTTTAAACAAGGCTAAGTGCTGTTTTTGTAGGATACTGTGGATAATGAAGTAAGAGCTTCTTTCCCCTCAGTTACTTGATTTCTGATCAGATGATGGTTGTGCTTGACTATTGGGGTCATTTTGGAAATTGCCTTTCCATTCATGATCTGTACCAGGTAGAAAGACCTTCAAAAATACATATAACCTAGAATGAGGAAAACTTGAAAATTGGCCCTAAGATGAATAGGGAAATGGGAGAGAGTTGAACACATCTCTGCCACCTCCATAGAGGGGGATTTGGTCATTTCCTAGACCAGATGACAGATGAAGTTTGTTCTTAGCACTTACCATATCTCCTTTCAGTACCTTCTCTGTTCCTGGTTCTCCAGGTGCCATTCTTGCACCTTGGAGGTGGTTGAGTGATCCTGGAAGGTGTTACCTAATAATGATTCAAAATATTTCTTCTCTCTGGTGTATTTACATTTGATAAGGATTTGTGAAGATTGGAATGTTTTCAAGGTATAAAGAAATGAATCATAGAATGCTAGCATTCTGGTCCTTAGCAGTTTATCCTTTGTATACAATAGGCTTTCAATAAATAGTTATTAAGTGAATGAATGAAGACCTAGAAAGATAAATGAAAGATATAGCTGCTCTTCTGTCTGTCCAAAGTACAGAATAGAAATTCTATTTCTTTTTGTGAGGCTAAATTTGATGGGAGGAAAATTTAGTTTATTGTAATTGGAAGAAGCACAGGTAGATTCAGGCAGAATATTTGATGAGTCTTCATTACATTATACTGAATAGGTTGAGTAGGGGTCAAAGCAGGTTTAATAGCATGGTTGTCACCATGAACAAACTTAAAGTCTAAATTCAAAAGATTGTTCTCATCTTCCAACTCTTAAGGTTTAGTAAGAATTAAATTTTGTGAGAATTAAATTTCGTATTTATCAAGGACTTATTTTTTTGCAAATCCCTGTGCTACTTTGTATTGAAATTTACCACACAGAATAAAAAGAATAAACTATACCCCCATCTTCAAGGAATTTATAATCTCCCTGGAGTCCCAAGACAAGCAAACATGAAAACATTGGTAACCATAAAAGGTATAGATCATTAATGCAAATGAGTGAGTGGCAATGCTCCTGGATTAAAAGGGTTCTGAAGAAGAGGAGGTCAATATAAGTTCGAGACCCTGGGGAAGGCTCACAAAAAAGGGGTCTCAAGCTGACTCCAACTACAGTGCAGGCAGGCTTCCGATACAGCAAGGAGGGGAGGGTGTGCTGGAGAGAGCACTTTGTTAAGGATGTAAAAGTGATGAGCATGGTAAATTCAGAAAACAAACTAGAGCAGAACTGCAAATTGGAAAATAGTGAGGGCTAAAGTTGGGAAGGAATCTCGGGCCCATGGTATAAAGGTTTTGGGGGTTCAAGCTGTAGAAAAAGATGAACCACCTAATATTCTTGTGTAGGTGAATAATGAAAAGACAGTCATATTTCCAGAAAGTTAACCTTTCTTCACTTCCATTGCTGGAGAAACCATCAAGACCCTGTGAAATAGCAGGAAGAGGAGGAAGGTTTAGGGATTGGTAGGGGACAGTAGGACCTGTTTAGTTCTGAACTGTGAATATTAGTTATTAAGCTGATTAGGTTTTCAAGTTTATATGATGACATATTTTAAGAAAGTACACTTAGAAATAATGAATCTGTGTTTCAGTATCCACACTAAGATAGTATTATTAGTGGTAGGTGCCAACCTGAACCCCATGAATGTATCATAGTCACCAGAAACCTACTTAAAATAAGAGATAAGATCTAATGATGGTACGATTTTATTTTTCACTAGGAAGCTGTTTCTAACATCAAATACTGGTAAATGAATGGTTTGTTGGAAGGAAATATACCTTAATAGAAAGCCAACACTTTTAGTCAAGAACATTTTTTTGTTGTTGTTCTAAATGGAAATTTACTACAGAAGCAGTATTTCTTCCCTTGAAATGAGCATGTATTGCAGAAATAGAGGACAATTTTATGCATCAAACTCATGTCTTTGCCAGATTGCTACTGTGCATGTTCATGATATGAATATTATCACTGATAACTCATCAGTTTTAAACTGGATTTCACTTGAAGCTGCAAATTTACCATTCTCATGACATTTGAAAAGTGATTTTCTCATAGAAAAGTAAAAATAGGGGCACCTGGGTGGCTCAGTTGTTAAGCATCTGCCTTCGGGTCAGGTCATGGTCCCAGGGTCCTGGGATCAAGCCCAGCATCGGGCTCCCTGCTCAGCGGGAAGCCTGCTTCTCCCTCTCCCTCTCCCCCTGCTTGTGTTCCCTCTCTTGTTGTGTCTCTATCTCTGTCAAATAAATAAATAAAATCTTTTTTAATTTTTTATTTATTTTTTATTTTTTTATTCTTATGTTAATCCCCATACATCATTAGTTTTAGATGTAGTGTTCCATGATTCATTGTGCATAACACCCAGTGCTCCATGCAGAATATGCCCTCCTCAATACCCGTCAGCAGGCTAACCCATCCTCCCACCCCCCTCCCCTCTAGAACCCTCAGTTTGTTTTTCAGAGTCCATCGTCTCTCATGGTTCGTCTACCCCTCCGATTTCCCCCCCTTCATTCTTCCCCTCCTGCTACCTTCTATTTCTTCTTCTTTTTTTTTTTCTTAACATATATTGCATTATTTGTTTCAGAGGTACAGATCTGAGATTCAACAGTCTTACACAATTCACAGCGCTTACCATAGCACATACCCTCCCCAATGTCTCTCACCCAGCCACCCCATCCCTCCCACCACACCCCCCACTCCAGCAACCCTCAGTTTGTTTCCTGCAATTAAGAATTCCTCATATCAGTGAGATCATATGATACATGTCTTTCTCTGTTTGACTTATTTCGCTCAACATAATACCCTCCAGTTCCATCCATGTTGTTGCAAATGGCAAGATCTCATTCCTTTCGATGGCTGCATAATATTCCATTGTATATATATGTACCACATCTTCTTTATCCATTCATCTATCAATGGACATCTTGGCTCTTTCCACAGTTTGGCTATTGTGGACATTGCTGCTATAAACATCGGGGTGCACGTACCCTTTCGGATCCCTACTTTTGTATCTTTGGGGTAAATACCCAGTAGTGCAATTGCTGGATCATAGGGTAGCTCTCTTTTCAACTTTTTGAGGAACGTCCATACTGTTTTCCAGAGTGGCTGCACCAGCTTGCATTCCCACCAACAGTGGAGGAGGGTTCCCCTTTCTCCGCATCCCCGCCAACATCTGTCGTTTCCTGACTTGTTAATTTTAGCCCTTCTGACTGGTGTGAGGTGGTATCTCATTGAGGTTTTGATTTGTATTTCCCTGATGCCGAGCAATATTGAGCACTTTTTCGTGTGTCTGTTGGCCATTTGGATGTCTTCTTTGCAGAAATGTCTGTTCCTGTCTTCTGCCCATTTCTTGATTGGATTCTTTGTTCTTTGGGTGTTGAGTTTGTGGAGTTCTTTATAGATTTTGGATACTAGCCCTTTATCTGGTATGTCATTTGCAAATATCTTCTCCCATTCTGTCGGTTGTCTTTTGGTTTTGTTGACTGTTTCCTTTGCCGTGCAAAAGCTTTTTATCTTGGTGAAGTCCCAATAGTTCATTTTTGCCCTTGCTTCCCTTGCCTTTGGCGATGTTTCTAGGAAGAAGTTGCTTCAGCTGAGGTCGAAGAGGTTGCTGCCTGTGTTCTCCTTTAGGATTTTGATGGACTCCTGTCTCACATTGAGGTCTTTCATCCATTTGGAGTCTATTTTGTGTGTGTGGTGTAAGGAAATGGTCCAGTTTCATTCTTCTGCATGTGGCTATCCAATTTTCCCAACACCATTTGTTGAAGAGACTATCTTTTTTCCATTAGACATTCTTTCCTGCTTTGTCAAAGATGAGTTGACCATAGAGTTGAGGGTCCATTTCTGGGCTCTCTATTCTGTTCCATTGATCTATGTGTCTGTTTTTGTGCCAGTACCATACTGTCTTGATGATGACAGCTTTGTAATAGAGCTGGAAGTCCAGAATTGTGATGCCGCCAGCTTTACTTTTCTTTTTCAACATTCCTCTGGCTATGCGGGGTCTTTTCTGGTTCCACACAAATTTTAGGATTATTTGTTCCATTTCTTTGAAAAAAGTGGATGGTATTTTGATGGGGATTGCATTGAATGTGTCGATTGCTCTAGGTAACATTGACATCTTCACAATATTTGTTCTTCCAGTCCATGAGCATGGAACGTTTTTCCATTTCTTTGTGTCTTCCTCAATTTCTTTCATGAGTATTTTATAATTTTCTGAGTACAGATCCTTTGTCTCTTTGGTTAGATTTATTCCTAGGTATCTTATGGTTTTGGGTGCAATTGTAAATGGGATCGACTCCTTAATTTCTCTTTCTTCTGTCTTGTTGTTGGTGTATAGGAATGCCACTGGTTTCTGTGCATTGATTTTATATCCTGCCACTTTACTGAATTCCTGTATGAGTTCTAGCAGTTTTGGGGTGGAGTCTTTGGGGTTTTCCACATAAAGTATCCTATCATCTGCAAAGAGTGAGAGTTTGACTTCTTCTTTGCCAATTTGGATGCCTTTGATTTCTTTTTGTTGTCTGATTGCTGTGGCTAGGACTTCCAATACTATGTTGAATAGCAGTGGTGATAGTGGACATCCCTGCTGCATTCCTGACCTTAGGGGGAAAGCTCTCAGTTTTTCCCCATTGAGAATGATATTCGCTGTAGGTTTTTCATAGATGGCTTTTATGATATTGAGGTATGTACTCTCTATGCCTATACTCTGAAGAGTTTTGATCAAGAAAGGATGCTGTACTTTGTCAAAAGCTTTTTCTGCATCTATTGAGAGGATCATATGATTCTTGTTCTTTCTTTTGTTAATGTATTGTATCACATTGATTGATTTGCGGATGTTGAACCAACCTTGCAGCCCAGGGATAAATCCCACTTGGTCATGGTGAATAATCCTTTTAATGTACTGTTGGATCCTATTGGCTAGTATTTTGGTGAGAATTTTTGCATCCATGTTCATCAGGGATATTGGTCTGTAATTCTCCTTTTTGATGGGGTCTTTGTCTGGTTTTGGGATCAAGGTAATGCTGGCCTCATAAAATGAGTTTGGAAGTTTTCCTTCCATTTCTTTTTTTTGGAACAGTTTCAGAAGAATAGGTATTAATTCTTCTTGAAATGTTTGGTAGAATTCCCCTGGGAAGCCATCTGGCCCTGGCTTTTGTTTTTTGGGAGATTTTTGATGACTGCTTCAATTTCCTTAGTGGTTATAGGGCTGTTCAGGTTTTCTATTTCTTCCTGGTTCAGTTTTGGTAGTTGATACATCTCTAGGAATGCATCCATTTCTTCCAGGTTATCTAATTTGCTGGCATAGAGTTGCTCATAATATGTTCTTATAATTGTTTGTATTTCTTTGATGTTGGTTGTGATCTCTCCTCTTTCATTCATGATTTTGTTGATTTGGGTCCTTTCTCTTCTCTTTTTGATAAGTCTGGCCAGGGGTTTATCAATCTTGTTAATTCTTTCAAAGAACCAGCTCCTAGTTTCGTTGATCTGTTCTACTGTTCTTTTAGTTTCTATTTCATTGCTTTCTGCTCTGATCTTTATTATTTCTCTTCTCCTGCTGGGTTTAGGCTTTATTTGCTGTTCTTTCTCCAGCTCCTTTAGGTGTAGGGTTAGGTTGTGTACTTGAGACCTTTCTTGTTTCTTGAGAAAGGCCTGTATTGCTATATACTTTCTTCTTAGGACTGCCTTTGCTGCATCCCAAAGATTTTGAACAGTTGTGTTTTCATTTTCATTGGTTTCCATGTATTTTTTTAATTCTTCTTTAATTTCCTGGTTAACCCATTCATTCTTCAGTAGAATGCTCTTTAGCCTCCATGTATTTGAGTTCTTTCCGACTTTCCTCTTGTGATTGAGTTCTAGTTTCAAAGCATTGTGGTCTGAAAATAGGCAGGGAATGATCCCAATCTTTTGGTACCGGTTGAGACCTGATTTATGACCTAGGATGTGATCTATTCTGGAGAATGTTCCATGGGGACTAGAGAAGAATGTGTATTCCATTGCTTTGGGGTGGAATTTCTGAATATGTCTGTGAAGTCCATTTGGTCCAGTGTGTCATTTAAAGTCTTAATTTCCTTGTTGATCTTTTGCTTAGACGATCTGTCCATTTCAGTGAGGGGGGTGTTAAAGTCCCCCACTATTATTGTATTGTTGTCGATGTGTTTCTTTGCTTTTGTTATTAATTGCCTTATATAATTGGCTGTTCCCATGTTAGGGGCATAGATATTTACAATTGTTAGATCTTCTTGTTAGATAGACCCTTTAAGTAGGATATAATGTCCTTCCTCATCTCTTATTACAGTCTTTGGTTTAAAATCTAATTTGTCTGATATAAGGATTGCCACCCCAGCTTTCTTTTGGTGTCCATTAGCATGGTAAATGGTTTTCCACCCCCTCACTTTCAATCTGGAGGTGTCTTTGGTTCTGAAATGAGTCTCTTGCAGACAGCATATCGATGGGTCTTGTTTTTTAATCCAGTCTGATAGCCTGTGTCTTTTGATTGGGGCATTTAGCCCATTTACATTCAGGGTAACTATTGAAAGATAGGAATTTAGTGCCATTGTATTGCCTGTAAGGTGACTGTTACCGTATATTGTCTGTGTTCCTTTCTGGTCTATGTTGCTTTTAGGTTCTCTCTTTGCTTAGAGGACCCCTTTCAAGATTTCCTGTAGGGCTGGTTTTGTGTTTGCAAATTCCTTTAGTTTTTGTTTGTCCTGGAAGCTTTTTATCTCTCCTTCAATTTTCAATGACAGCCTAGCTGGATATAGTATTCTTGGCTGCATATTTTTCTCATTTAGTGCTCTGAATATATCCTGCCAGTCCTTTCTGGCCTGCCAGGTCTCTGTGGATAGGTCTGTTGCCAATCTAATGTTTCTACCATTGTAGGTTACATATCCCTTCTCCCGAGATGCTTTCAGGATTTTCTCTTTGTCTATGAGACTGGTAAGTTTTACTATTAGATGTCAGGGTGTTGACCTATTTTTATTGATTTTGAGAGGGGTTCTCTGTGCTTCCTGGATTTTGATGCCTGTTTCCATCCCCAAATTAGGGAAGTTCTCTGCTATAATTTGCTCCATTATACCTTCTGCCCCTCTCTCTCTTTCTTCTTCTTCTGGGATCCCAATTATTCTAATATTGTTTCGTTTTATGGTATCGCTTATCTCTTGAATTCTGCCCTCGTGATCCAGTAGTTGTTTATCTCTCTTTTTCTCAGCTTCTTTATTTTCCATCATTTGGTCTTCTATATTACTGATTCTCTCTTCTGCCTCATTTATCCTAGCAGTTAGCACCCCCATTTTTGATTGCACCTCATTAATAGCCTTTTTGATTTCTACTTAGTTAGATTTTAGTTCTTTTACTTCTCCCGAAAGGGTTTCTCTAATAACTTCCATATTTTTTCCAAGCCCAGCTAGTATCTTTAAAGTGATGATTCTGAACTCTAGATCTGACATCGTACTAATGTCCATATTGAGTAGGTCCCTGGCAGTCGGTATTACCTCTTGTTCTTTTTGTTGAGGTGATTTTTTCCATCTTGTCATTTTGTGCAGAGGAGAATAGATTAATGAGAGAACAAAATGCTAGCAGAGTAACAACGTCCCCAGAAAATATACTCTAAACAAATCAGAAAAGACCTGAAGCAGTGGAAAAAGAAATGGAAAGAGAAAAAAAAGAAAAAGAAAAAAAAGAAAAAGAAAAAGATAAAGATAAAAACAAACAAAAACAAACAAAACAGAACAACAAAAAAAACCAGAATGTGATCAAATATGATCAGGCTGGTATATAGATCAGTGCCACACACTAGATTTGGGGTGTATTTTGGTCTTTTAGAAGAAAGTGCCTCCCAAAATTTTAAAGAAAGAAAAACTTATATATGTACAAAAATAAGGGTTGATATGATGAAGGGATGGAATATGACTAAAGATGGAAATTATAAAAAATTTTATAAAAGGAATTGATAAGAAGTTGTTTGAAAAAAGAAAGAAGAGGATTTAAAAAAAGAAAAAAAAAAGGGAGAGAATGTGATCAGGCAGGGGAGTAGAAAAAACCATATACTAGAGATTTAGGGTAATATTTTAATCTGTTAGAAGAAACTATCTCAAAATTTTAAAGAGAGAACAACATATATATATGCCAAAAATATGGGTAACTACTATGAAGGGATAGAATATGACTCTAAAAATGAAGAATAAAAATGTTTTTTTAAAAAAAGGGATTGATAAGATGTTGGTTGAAAAAGGGAAAAAGAAAAATTCAAAAAGAAAAAAAAAAGAAAAAGAAAAAAGACAGTTAAAAAAAATTAACTTTGAAAGACTAAAGAATCAGGGGGAAAAAGCCGTGAATTCTCTGTGCAGTAGTCCCCTAGCGCTGGAGTTCTGCCGTTCTCATTGATCGGTAACCTTGGTCTTGGCTGGCTGTTCTCGCTGATCTTCTGGGGAGGGGCCTGTTGCCGTGGTTTCCAGATGTCTCTGCCGGAGGCGGAATTGCCCCGCCCTTGCCCCCTCCTGGCTACGTAATCTGCTGGGGTTTGCTCTCCGGGGCTTTTGTTCCCTGCGAGCTTTCCGTACAGCTTTGGAGGTGGAGAGTGAACATGGCGGCCCCCCAATCTCCGCTCCGGAGGAGCCAAGAACCCCGGGCCCCGCTCCTCAGTGAGCCCCCAGAGAAAAGCCGTCAGTCACTCCCGTCTCCCAGGTCTCCAGCTGCACTCCGTGCTCACCCGGCCTGTGACCGCGCGTTTCCATCTCTGGCACCCGACCCAGGGTGGAGTCTCCAAACCCAGCAGATCCCTGCGGTGCACTCCCGTGCCGCTCCTCCTGGGGGAGGAAGGTGAGTCTCCCCGGATCTGCTGCTTGTTGGGTCCCTGCTGGAGGAGCAGTGGCCCGACTGTGCCGCGGATCCCGGTTTATGGCCACCCCGAGCTGAGAGCCCGCGCCTGGGCTCCGCCTCTGCAGCCGGCTTCCCTGCTCCGTTAACTGGGAGCTCTGCTGCGCTCAGGCACCCCCGGTCTTTCTGTGACCCCGAGGGTCCTGAGACCACACTGTCCCGGAGGGTTCCACCCCCCGCTTAGCCACCAGAGTGACGTCCCTCAGCGGAGCAGACTTTTAAAAGTTCCGATTTTGTGCTCCGTGGTTCTATCACTTGCCAGAAGCGGCCAATGGAGGCTCCTCCCCCGCCGTCTATCCTTCCAAATATCGCTTCGGATTCACTTCTCCGCACGTCCTACCTTCCAGAAAGTGGTCGCTTTTCTGATGAGAGAGTTGTTGCTCTTCTCTTCTTCGATCTCCTGTTGAGTTTGTAGGTGTTCAGAATGGTTTGATCCCTCTCCAGCTGAATTCCTGAGAGGAGACGAAATCCAGGTCTCCTACTCCTCCGCCATCTTGCTCCGCCCCCCTAAATAAATAAAATCTTAAAAAAAATAGAAAAGTAAAAATAAGTAAAATAAAATAGAATACACGAATGAAAACATACCACAAGATGCTGGGAAAAATAATAAAAAAAGCTATTTGAAAAAACTTCTTAAAGCTCTGGAGTTAGAAATATTTCACCGCCTAATGGAATTTAGTGAATAGGAATGGGAGCTATTTCATTTATATCCAGTTCATTCACTCATTCCTCTCTCTCTCTCTCTCTCTCTCTCTTTCTTCCTTGCTCCACCTTTCACCCTGCCCTTGTTCTCTAAATTTTCTAGATTTTTAGTAGAGATTATTTACTTAAGTCTTTTAAACTTGGGCTTATTTTCAACCATGATCTTTTCTTCCTTTCTCACTTTATATTCAAGCCACCTCAAGAACTTGATTTTTTTTTTCTTACAGTGTCTTAAAGTATGTCACTTTTTGCTTTTCTAATTGTAAAGCAAGAATATCATATTATTTGGTCCCCTTTAATTTGTATTGTTATAACATTTTCTTCAGAAGTATCCTCACATTATCTCTACGTTCTGTAATGTTGAATGGCAAAATTTGTACCTCTTTCCTTTTTGCTTTCTCTTATCACCCCAAATATTCCATTTCCCATTTATATTATCATCAAAAGAAGGGTCTATGCATGTTTTCTTTTGTTTTGTTTTTTAAAACAAATTCAAAATTGTATATTTAAAATAATTTTGTAATTTAAGTACTTCAGGTGTTATTCCTATTTTTAAAATTTGGAAGCTGAGAGATGAGAGGTTATGCCAACCCACAAATGTTTATTGAACATCTTGACTGGGTCTTGGGCAGCCCTCAGTGATAAGGGGAACAAAAGAAATAGTGTTTGGAATATTTTAGGAATATTTCCTGAGATCAGGTTTGCATGTACCACTAGAGAATATGAATTTCCTCATATACTTTATTCTTGATGGCCATGAGAGTAGAGAATAACAAAGTTCTACTGAGATTTTAAACCTCCTACTAATAGGCGCAGCAGTACCTAATCTTTATTTAGGGCTTATTACTTTTCATGAATTTATTCATTTAGTTATTAAAACAACCATATGATATAATCATATTAATGTTATAATTAAATAAGGTTATGTAGGGAAAAAAAAAGTTTAAGTAATTTGCTAATAGGCACCCACTTTGTAAGTGGTGAAGCCATGAATTTGAACCCAGGTAGTCTGTCTCTAGAATGACACTCTTTACCACATTTACCTTTCATTACTTTGTATTTCCTCTATATTGCCCACCCAGCTCACTCTGGTTAGGGGCATGAGTGTCTCATGTTGTGCCTTAGAGAAATTATAAAATTCCTTATGTCAGAGCTACTCAGATTTGTTTGGAAATAGGCAAACATCAAGAATTTAAATGACAATATTGAATTATTCTTGATTACAAAATATATACAAGTATGGGATGCAAAGCCCACAGAAATTAGGAAGGGGTGTGACTGAGAATGTACACGGAGGAGTAATCTTTGGAGAGGGGAAGGGAAACATCTCCCATTAAAATTTTGGGAAGGAAGGATAGACATAGAGATATAGATGGATTAAGATGTGCACAGGGGTTGATAAAAGACAAGAGTTTGACGGTCCCAGTACCTCAATTTCCCACTGATGTAGGGGAAGTCATCTGTTAAAGCCTAAAGGAGGGAGAGGGAGAGGTGAAAGTGAGTAAAGAAGGAATTTGAAGTAGCCCGGAGAGGAGCAACCTTGTTGTGGTTAGAGGCTTGCTGAACACGGAGGGCCCAGTTAAAGTTAGACTGCATGAATTTGTAATGTGTACAGCCTGACTGGCTCTCGGCCTCTCTCAGTAGTGTTCAGTGACCCGGGGACAGGCAGAAAAAGCTCACAGTGCAGGTGATCCAGATTTGTGGTTTTTATGGATTAAGTTATTTGCCCAAGGTCATACTTCTAGTTCTCTCTGATTGATTCTCAATGTTTTTTCATAAAAATACAATGTCTACCTACAGACACATTTTATATTCCTGTGGTTCTGATAATCTTCATATTGGCTTGAAATTCATCTCTCTGGTCACTGGAGCCTACATTTCTTTTTTACACTTGACTCTTTATAAACTATGATTTTAGTTTTTGGGTAACTTTCCTACTTTCTCACCTTTTCATTTTGACAAATTTTTCAAATATCTTTTATTGGTGGAAAAGTTTTCTGTGGTTCTTTATGAAAGTTTGTCACCTCATTTAATGCATTAGTCCAGGTCATTAGCAATCATTATTAAGTGACTAATACGTGCCAGGTGCTGTGCAAAAGGCCAAGGATACAAAGATAAATGGAAAACTGTAGCTGGGCAGTATAAACAACCAACCTATAACATCAGAAAAAGTATAACTTGAAGCCTCTTAAGCTCTAAAATGTGTATAACTTGTGTTCTAGTGGGTGTTACTCTAATTTGTTATTGAGAAACCCAACTCTCTGAAAAAATCTCTCTTCTCTTCCTCTCCTTCCCCCCACACCCTTCAGTCTGCACATGCGGATTATTGTATTGCTTTCATCAGATTTGGTCAATCACTGCTTTGGTCCTTACTGATGAAAATGATCCTAGTTGTTGACACCATCTTATCCCACTAGTGACTGTAGTCTCTCCACTGGATTTTGCCACATTTTCACAGAAATGCTGCCACATCTGGGGTGCGTGGGTGGCTTAGTCGGTTAAGCGCCCGACTCTTGATTTTGGCTCAGATCATGATCTCAGGGTTGTGAGATTGAGCCCTACATCGAGCCCTGCATTGCCCAGATTCTCTCCCTCTGTTGCTCCCCACCCTTAAAAAAAAAAAAAAAAATGAAAGAAATGAAAAAGAAAAGAAATGCTGCCACGTCTATAGGTCATTCCAGGGTCTTACTGGTGTACTGGAACCTTAGAGTGTTAAAGATGATTGCTGTTTTATTTTGACAAGAAGGCAAAGTTCTGTTTTCTGATTTCAAATTACATTTATTTAGAGGAGAGCCAAAGCAGTGTGTATTATGGCTGTCAACTGATACAGAAATCTGTAACTGCTACTTATATATAGTGCATATGAGTCCTGATTTTGAATAAAATCAGCTGAAACCCACATTTTAAGCTTTGTGAAAGTCTGATCTCTTCCAAAAATACCCAGAGGCATATATGGACACGTGGGCATCTTGGATTCCAAATTATTGTCTCTGCTGGAATTTTGTTTCTATGCTGTCTGATTTTGTTTTTATTTTATTTATTTTATTATTTTTTATTTTTTTTAAAAAAGCTTTTATTTATTTATTTGACAGAGACAGAGAGGGCGAGCACAAGTGGGGATAGCAGGAGAGGGAGAAGCAGGCTTGCCGCGGAGCAGGGAGCCTGATGCAGGGCTCTATCCCAGGACCCTGGAATTATGACCTGAGCCGAAGGCAGATGCTTAACTGACTGAGCCACCCAGGTGCCCCTGATTTTGTTTTAGAAAAGCATTATTTAAATATGATACACTGCTCCTTATTAATACTTACAAAGAAGCTATCCTCACACAATCCTGAAAATTTACTGGTGGGAAATGGGGAGAAATACTTAGAATTTGGAAAAGTAAAAATTGAGCATTATAAATTCTTATTCATAAAAATCTGCCTTTGGGCATTTTTCGCCACCGAAACTTATCTCACTCTTTCTTCTTTCCCTTCTCTGCCTCTCACTTCTCCTATTCCATTTAGAGGGAAATACATTGCTCACATTGTCCCATGAATAAAACCCAGTATTCATTTTGGTTGCCTTGATTTTTCCTTCAGAAGCTCTCTCTTTACCCTATGAGCTTTATCAAATAAGACCTTTTCCCAAATAGTTTTCTCCTGAGATAGAATTCTGGGGTTGGGGCGCCTGGGTGGCTCAGTTGGTTAAGCATCTGCCTTTAGCTCAGGTCCTGATCTCAGGGTCCTGGGATCAAGCCCCCTGGTGGGCTCTCCGCTCAGCGGGGAGTCTGCTTCTCCTTCATCCTCTGTGTGCGCACTCTCTCTCTCTCAAATAAATAAACAAAATCTTAAAAAAAAAAAAAAAATTCTGGGGCCAGGTCTTGTGATCATAAAATATGTGGCCCTATTGTAAGTCTCAAAATTCTATGAATCCAAATGACATTAAAAAAACCCTTCGGTATATAAATTGGTATAACTACTTTGGGATACAGTTTGGGAGGACCAGCTACATGGGTAAGTGACCTAGGCAGCCACAGAAGGCCCTGTACTTAGAAGGGCCCCCACTTGTTCTAATGCTCTATTGTTTGTCTTGAAATTCTTAATAATTTTTGAACAAGGGGCTCTGAATTTTCACATTTCACTGGGCCCAGAAAATTATGTAGGTAGTCCTACAGGTTGTCATTACCCACCAAAGCTGAGCAAACCCAGTGACCTAAGGATTTCACTCCTAGGTAAAAATCCAACTGAAACTCACACCCATTTTCACCAAAAGATATTACAGAAATATTTATCTCAGCAGTATTCATAATAGCCAAAAAATGAAAAAAAATCCCATTCCTATCTGCAACGAATGAGCATATAAATCGAGTTATATTCATACAAAGAAATACTTTATAGCAGAAAAAATTAATGACCTACTGCTACAAATTATAGTGGATTAATCTCATAAACTATTAGGGAAAAGGAGTAGGGCAGTTCAAGATTCCATTTATATAAGGTTTGGCAGCAGACAAAATTATAATGTTAGAAGAAAGTATAGTGGCTGATTTTGGGGAGCAGAGGGTTATAGTAATTGGGAGGGAACATTATGGAGGCTTCTGGGATTCTGCTAATGTTCTGGTTACTTTTGACCCATGTGTAGGTTACATGTGTGTCACTTTGTAAAGCTATACATTTATGTTTTATACACTATTTTATGTGTCTTATATACACACAAAAATAAAATAATAATACCTAACATGATGTTGTTGCCAAGGGAAATTGGAGTTTATCTGTTGTGAGTCAAGTAGAAGCTCTCTTAAATAATCTCTGATTTAAATAACTCATTTTATTAATAGATGCTCTTTCTTCCCATTGTAAAGCACACTGTCAGATTCCCAAGACTCATTGAATGTTTGTATCTAGTAAGCTTCTCTCCTGTGTGCCCTTTTAATAAGCCAATAAACTTCGATTTGAATAAGGTAAGGACGTCTATGGCAATAAAAGTGTATTCGTTCTACTTATCAATTGAGATTTCCTTGAAGGAGAGGAAATTCCACCCCATGGATTACAGTTTCAGTTCGTTTGGAGAGACTTGCTCTATGGATCTGGGGCTTCTCTAGCCAGTCCCTACAATTGCACAAGCCAGTTCCTTGCAATAACTCTGTTAATATATATCTTCTACTGGTTCTGTTTTTCTTACTAAACATTGACTGATACAACAACTGCTAGACTAGAAGAAAATATCTGTGAAACCTATCATTCATTAAGAAGGAGGTTTCAGAATAAAAGATTAAAACAAGCTAAAAAGGAGAAATCACTAGCCTCGTAGAAAAATGGGCAAAGGGTATGTTTCAGTTATCTGTTGCTATATAACAAACCTGAAACCTCACAGTTTCAAGCAGGGGTCTATTATTTGTCATTTTCTGTAGGTTGGTAACCTGGAAGAGCCTTATCCTGGTTTCACCTGGGATTGTTCAAGCTACAATTATCTGAAGGTTTCTGTGTGGCTGGAGGATCCAAGTTGTCCTCACTCAGAGTGTGGCAGTTGGTGCTGGATGTTGGCTGAGACTCCTCAGTTCTCCTCCACCCGATCACCCATCCTCTGGTAAGTTGGACTGGGCTTCTTCATAACACTGAGGTGGTGGGGTTACAGGAAGATGAGAATGGAAGCTGTAAGAACTGGAGTTATCTTTGGGGAGAGGTAGGAAGAGGCTAGGGCTAAGTGTCAGTTAAAGGGAATTTTAATCTTACCTGAAAAGTTTCAGTACTTTAATTTGCAGTCATGATTTACCTGTGTAATTAAAAAATGTATGTTTATATAAATACTGCTAAAGACTGAATGTTTGTGTCCCCCCACCCCCAACCAAATTCATATGTTGAAACCTAATTCCCAGTGTGATGGTATTTGAAAATGGGGCCTTTGGGAGCTGATCAGGTCATGAGTGTGGAGCCCTCATGAATGGAATTAGTGTCTTTATAAAAGAAACCCCCAGAGAGCTCCCTCTCCTCTTCTGCTATGTAAGGACACAGGGAGAAGACAACTGTCTATGAAATAGGAGGTGGGCTCTCACTAGAAACTGAATCTGTCAGCACCTTGATCTTGGACTTCCCAGCTTCCAGAACTAAAATAAATTTTTGTTGTTTATAAGCTACCCAGTCTTTGGTATTCAGTTATAACAGTGTGAATGATCTAGGACAAATATGTACAAGTATACACACAAACACACACACACAGTAAGAGTACAAGGAAGAGAGCTTTCTTTTTTCAGTAATCTTAATTCCTTGCCTATACCGACTGCCATCTCAACTAAAGTTGCAAAAAGGTTACCTTTTGTTATCTAACACTGTGCCAGTAATGGACTTCTCCATTCTCTGTCCAAGCTTCCCACTGGAAGAATAATTACATGAGAAGCTCTCAGGATGATACATGAGGCAGTATTCAGGGCGATTTGGTGTTAGGATCCCAGTTGTGCTTAAACAAAGACAATGCTGTGTTTTTTGGGAATCACTGAGAATAAAAGTCCATGTTACTTGCCCATGAGAGCATTAGCCTCTGAACCTCATTTTCTTGGTTACACTCTGAGATCTGGATGTCAAACCTAACTTATGATTATGGCGTAGTTTGTAGGAAATAGTAGGCTGGTTGAGGCCCGCACAAGTTGGACTATTTCTGTTGCTGTGTGTGTGTTTGTGTGTATACAGTAAGAGTTCTGAGACTCTCTCATTTCAACTAAAAGGGGAAACATTTTTCTTTGTATTTGGCAAATATATAAGCAAAGGGAAGTATGTCTAACTGGAAGAGTTGGTCCAATATTATGATATGTACCCACCCAATTCCTTCATATCTAGGCTAGAAATGGACACAAATTGTATTAGGATAGGATTTGCTGAAAACAAAACCAGGAACAGAGATGCTGATGGGAAATGTGTCATGATAGATCTGATAGACAATAACAAAGAAGAGCTTTTCTTTCCTTCATTGAGAGCACCTTTTGATGAAGTTATTTAACTGTCACCCTGATTTGATATATGATATGATTCTCTGAGGTAATGAAAGTTGTTCCTAGGGAGGTGGAGGGTGAAGGACACATGGTTCAAATGGCCCAGAAGAAAGGTAGCAGCTGCAGCCTGGACTGACCACTGCTTAGGGTCCACAGCCCAATTCAAACTGGGAATTTGAGTAGGGAAGAATTAGAAAGGAAAAAGTAACTTTGCAGGTATCTTTAATAGTCTTGACTCCTGAAGGCTGTGCTGCCAAGTGTCTTTAGCTTGACACAAAACATACACAACATTGTGACATATTTTAACAGCCAGAAGCAGGATGCTTCTCTGGTGCAGAAGCTTGTGAGTATCTGAGAACTTGGGCAGTTACCAGATAAGTGGAGGACAGATTCTTACTTCTCCCTGGGTATCATGAGCAGGTGGCAGAATGCGATGAAAGTGAGCTTGGGAAAAATTGTTATCTTTTTCTCTTAGAAGCCGTAGCAACATCTTGTGTGTAAGGACCTGATATTATTTGATATGAGGTGGAGAGCTCGAGAAGTCAGTAGTTAAAATCAATTTTCAGGGACTTTTCAAAGGAGCCTTCTTTGAGCCAATAATTGAATGGCCCATTTGGGACCATAAATTCTTGATGTGGGAACTGTGGAATTTTCTCTTTAATATGTATGTTTATTTGTCCTGGTGTGGAAATTAGTCTTGAATGGATGTAACCGGTTAATACAGAATAATATGCTCTTAAGGGTTATGTTGTCCCTATAGTTTCCTTTTGAGTTACAAAGATACTTGACCTTTCGAAGTTTAGAAAGAGCAGAAGTTTAGAGATCGATGTTTATATAACCATTATATAGACTCTTGGTACCTATCTTCCCTGCCCCCAACTGCATATTTGCTGAGAAATATGTTTTGTTTTCTTTGCTGCCATCCATCTGGCAGTAACTAGTAGAATGAAAGTGGTAGGCACATAGACAGACTTCTTAGAAATAGAGATTTAATGATTTCTTTATTACTACCTTACTCTAAATGAGGTGAACTCACTGAGAGTTAATATGTTGGCCTCTACTGACCAAAGCTAAATATGAAAAGGGAGTCTTGGATTGTTTTAGAGACTTCTGTTTTTGTCCAATAAGAATGACCCTCTATCTATACCTAAAAAATATTTATTTACAGCTGCTTCATTACAGACTGGAAACTCTTAGGGTTCTCCTTTGCCTGCTCAATTGGGGGGATAACATAGGAATTACCTAATGCTAGGTTGGAAATATGGACTTGGAGCTGTATTACTTTCACCCTGGTGCCCCCTCCCCTCACATGGAAGGTGTTAGTGTGTATTTAGTAAATGCTGTGAAAAGCATTTCTCAGTTTGGGAATGTATTAGTGGGTGTGTATGTAGAAAAATCACTCAGGGGCACCTGGGTGGCTCAGTCAGTTAAGCATCTGCCTTCAGCTCAGGTCATGATCCCAGGGTCCTGGGATCGAGCCCCGCATCGGGCTCCCTGCTTGGCGGGAAGCCTGCTTCTCCTTCTCCCACTCCAGCTGCTTGTGTTCCCTCTCTCACTGTGTCTCTCTCTGTCAAATGAATAAATAAAATCTTTAAAAAAAAATCACTCAGATTAATTAGGTTATTGTTATTTTAAAAACAATGCTTAATGGGATAGATATAACTCTATGAAATTTTAAATTTGGATATGGACTTTGAATTACAAAGTCTGATACAAAACAGTTGATTACTTTTAGCTGCACTCTTCTGATTACAAAACAGTTGATTACTTTTAGCTGCACTCTTCTAATTGGAAACTGACCCTACAGGTTTTATGAATTCTGAATGCAGTGTTAGCGGTGATTGCAACAGTGACATGCTGGAGACACGAAGCTTCTAAAACAACCTAATCTTTGTTTCTTCTTGTGAATAATTTCTGGAGGGAAATGGATTCCCATTTCTCAGTTGTAATTTAGCTAACATTGAGACCCAATTTCTAGAAAGATGCAGAGTAATGCTAGATAGTACCTTAGCCTCAAAGAGTTTCCCAGATTAAATTGTCTGGGTGAGAAGTGTAAAAGCATATATATTCTGGAAGTGTAACTTAATTGTGTCAAATCCTTGGCTTTGAGTTGTAAGTTAAATATTATATGTCTGTTTGGAGAACGAATTTCTAGTTAAAAATTGTAGATAAAAGACATTTCGTCTCCATTTCATTTGCTCAGAAACTGTCAAAGAAACATGGAACACTACATCAAAAACTAATGATATAATGTATGGTGATTAACATAACAATAAAAAATTAAAAGAAAAAAAAAGAAACAAAACCGATATGTGGGAAGGGTTGGAGAAGGGGTGAGGTTCCTCTTCATTTTTGGTGGAAAAGGAAGTTGCTGAATTCCTACACCCCAAACTTTGTCACAAACCTGCCAAATAGTGTGGAACATGGCCTGAAATGAGAGAGATAGTACTTAGTGCCAACCTACCTTCTCTGATTTTTAGCAGGAAACAGTAAAGTGAATGTTACAGTCTAGGAAGGACAACGCCACCATTATTTGATTAAAGTGGTGTGACGCAGAGAGATGGATGGGCAACCAGAGAATACAACAAAGATCCAAAGGAAAGAGGGAAATGTGATGAGAAATAGTTTCTTACATCTGAATTCTAGCTCCTAGTTAAGGGAGAATGCTGGGAGGAAGAGCAAAGTGAGGGTGGGATATTTTCAGGTAACAGCTTAGAGAACCTGTGGATTGAGATATATTGACTTCTTAGCACACACTACAGAGACACATCCCCAGACCAAGGAGAAAATAGACCTGGTGAAAGAATGATTAAGACAATACCCTAATTAAAATTCTGAAGTGCTCAGATATCTGATTAAGCCCTTCTGGCTGTGTTTGTGAAGATGTTTCTGGAAGAAATGAGCATTACCCAGTGGACTGGGTAAAGCAGATTGTCTTCCTCAATATGGTGAGTATCATCCAATCCACCAAGGTCCTGAATAAAATGGTGGAGAAAGTCACAGCTCTTTCCCTCTGCCTAACTTCTCGAGCTGAGACATTGGTCTTCTAAACTTGGACTGGGACTTACGCCATCAGCGCCCCTGGCTCTCAAGGCCTTCGGACTCAGATTGGAACGGCACCACAAGCTTTCCTGGGTGTCTAGCTTGCAGATGCAGATCATGGGACTTCTCAGCCTCCATAGTCATATATGTATATATGATTCTGTTTCTCTGGGGAATCCTAATACATTCTTACTCTGAATAATTGACAGAACTTGTAGACAAAGTATCAGTAAGTAAAGATTTTGGTATCACTAAAAATTATAACTACTTTGACTTAATTGATGTTTATAGAACATTAGACCCAATAAGTATAGAATATATATTCTTTTCATGTGTACCTTGAGTGTTCACCAATATAGACCATTTGCAAGGCCATAAAATAATGCTCTGTAAATTTCAAAGAATTAGAATTATAGCGTATACGTTCTTTATCAAAGAGAAATTTAATTGGAAATCCATAAAATGAGATAACCAGAAAATACCCAAATATTTGTAAATTAAGTAACATTTATTCTAATGATAGCATAGTCAAAAAAGAGGTCAAAAGGGAAATTTGAAAATACTTTTGAACTGAATGATAACGAAAATACAACATATGAACATTTGTGGGAAGTAGCAGATTGTTTGCAAAGGTTGGCTGCAATAATTCCTTCTGTCACTTTATGAATATCCTTTTTGCAATATGACATTGTTCTTCCTCCCATCAAAAGATGGAGTTATTTTCTACCTCTTGAATCTGGGTTAGTCTTATGACTTGCTTTCCTTAATTAATGGAGTATGGCAAAAGTGACGTTGTGAGACTTCTGATGACTGGTTTGGCCTCCATGAGGTTGAGATGGAGGCAGAGATGCAGCAGATGACCAGCACCAACCACCAAACATGTGAATCATATGAGTAAGATCATCTGAGATGCCCAGCTCCTGTCAGTCCAGGCACATAAATGGTATCAGGGAAGACCAGCAGAAAAACCACTGAGCTGAGCTCAGCCCAAATTGCTGGTTTACAGTGTAACACACAAATAGAACTAAATAGTAGAATTGTTTAATATGTAACAGAGATAACTGATACAGAAATTGATACTAGAAGTAGGGTATTGCTGTAACAAGGCCTAAAATATGTAGTGTTGGTTTTGCTACTGGTCAGCAATCAGTGACTGAAAAAATGGCAAAGATGTGAAAAAAGTGAATTTATTGTTGGAAGTTAAAATATTGGAAAAATTTTTTATTGAAATAAATTGGAAAATGGGGGATATGCCTAATAAGTTTATGATTCTAGCTGAAAGGATTGCCAGGCAAGATTTTGAATGTATCAATTGGCTTCTCTTAGCTAGACATAATTAAGTATGGGAAGACAGAGAGGAAATAAAGTGGGGATTATCCATTTTGCAAGCAGAATTTAGAGGAAATAAGGCCCAGAACTTGCCTGAATGGAAAATAAAATCAATCTCCAGTTTGTCCAGATTGGTAAAGCTTCTCAGACTAAGAGTGGCCTCAGGGTAGAAATCAGAGATGTGAATGTTGGATGTTTTGTTAAAATCTCAGAAATATTTAAGACCCGGTAAACCCTCTCAGCTAGACAAAAAGGATTCTAAGACTCGTAGGAGAATCATCTCTCCGCATCCCAACATGTGGTACAAAGGATTCACGGGGGCAGGTAGAGTTGTTCTATATCTTCAATTAGATGATAGTTATGTCTAAATGGCTGAGTATAATCCATGAAATTCATCTAACTGTACGTGGAACATTGGTGCATTTTACTGTATGTATAATATCCCCAAACATGAAAGTACATTGTAGGGATGAAAGCCACATTTAAAAGCAACTAAAAAGGAAAGTACACATGGCTGAAATTGTCATGGTAAACATACAGTCTCAGAGATGGGATAGAACAAGGACATAAAAATGATTATAGGAAATATTCTACTAAGGAATACAAAGGATATAATATGTTAATTAACAATAATTGTTTACATTATAGTTTACATTATATAATGTTAATTTTAATTTATTATACATATAGTTGGTGGACCTCAAAAGGGAAAGAAAGTAAATGGAATAGAAAAAAATATTCAAAGACATAAGAAAATCCCAGTCCTCCTTGTCTGCCAAGGGAACATAGAAGACCTTCTTGTTAATTTTTTCTGCTGAAGATTTGCTTTTTTCTTCATTTAAACTCTTCCCATCTTCTCTATGCCCATTTGACATTGTCTTTCATAAATAAACATGTCACTACAGTGTTGTAAACAAAAGAATGGTTCTCTTATAAGAAAATTTCATCCTATCACCTTGATCAATAGAATCAGAGTTTAAAAATAATTATGATTGGGGCACCTGGGTGGCTCAGTTGGTTAAGCGACTGCCTTCGGCTCAGGTCATGATCCTGGAGTCCCAGGATCGAGTCCCGCATCAGGCTCCCTGCTCGGCAGGGAGTCTGCTTCTCCCTCTGACCCTCCTCCCTCTCATGCTCTCTGTCTCTCATTCTCTCTCTCTCCAAAAAAAAAAAAATTATGATTTCTTTTCTTTCCCTTAAACAATCTCACCTGCCTGAAGTCATGAGATTAAATAATAATATTTCTGGAGATTCATTTCATGATTGTAGATGGCATTCGGTGAATGGTAAATGGCTACTCTTGATCTCTTGTTGTCCATCTCTGAGAAAGTTTCCCTGAGAACAAACCCCGAATGAAGTATTTCTTTGCTAGGGTTTGTGCCATTATTGCCATAAATGTAAGCGCTATATGATTGTTCTACTTCTTTCTCTTCAAATCTTACAACCTGAGCTTAAAGCTCCTCTGTTCTATTACTTTCCTTTCCTCTTAGAAACACTTACCTTTAATCTCCAGGAGAGTGTTAGGCAGATTCAATTAAAACTCTGCACGATGACTCTTCAGACAGTCACCAGGGGAGTGCTAATGCAGAAACCACCAGAGCAGCTTAGCTTAGAGTTGCCAACTAAACCTGAAAATCATATAATGAGTGGATTTACTATTCACGTAAGATTTGGAATAGTTGGAGTTTTGATTTGTGCTTGAAAATGATGTATTTTAGGGAGGAAAAAAAAATCACTTGAGTTTTGGGAACAGGATTTTACAGAAACCCAAAGTGCTGTGAAGCAAGTCAGGGCATTTGGATTCTAGGCTTGTGTGTTCACTTATTGACTCTATGGTTGGTGTCTCTGATACTTCATTTGTGAAATAATTTATGGGACTGTTTTGAGGATTAAACAAGGATACCTCAGAAGAGAGCTGCAGAAATGTGTTAAAGGCAATCCAACTATTTGTGCAACTGAATACCTATGATCCAGAAGAAAAAAGAATTTGAGGAGTTCATATAACTTCCAGGAATCTCATACATACCCTTAGAACTTGTGTGGACTTGAGTAGCAGAGTGGGAAAAGAAGCATCGCTGTCCGCCCAGTTTCTTTATATCAGAAAACTGAGAAGTGGCCTTGATTTTGCTCTCATTCACCAATTCTTTCGTCTAGTCAATCACTATGCCCCTTAAATATTTCTGGAATCCCTTGACATGCTCCATCTTGAGTGCCATATGTAAGCCATTATCGTAGCTCACATCTAGTCTCATTCTACTCCACTTTCCACACTTTCAGAATGATTTCAATAAAATAAATATTGGATGATGTAACTTTTCTACTTAAAATCTTTAATGTCTCCCCCACCCCATCAAGATAAAGTTCAAGCTGCTGCTTCTTCTTTCATACTTCCTGATCTTGTTCTTGCTTCCGTCTTATCTTCTTCTCTTATTCTCCTCCATATTTTGCTCACTCAGGCCTTAGAAAAACACAGAGGGTAGGCTGTTATTAATGAGGTGAAGGAAATTCGTCTGAGAAAGAACCATGAATTATAGAAATGGGAGATGGTTTTATTGGTTACCTTTTTAATAGAAGCCTTGAGCAGAAAGTCAACTTGGATGTCTCATATTCTTTATATAAACCAGAATGTCCTTATCTTCTTTTCAATAACCACAGGGCCCTAAAGGGTCCTAGTTACTGAAAAGAGACCAGGTGCAAGAAACAGAGACAAAAATACATTATAAAATTAATATAAAAAATTTAGTGCAAACGTCAGGCTGCTTAAATCTAATCAAATAAACTTGGTATCAGAGACCTAAATATTATTTATGAAACAAACGCTTTGGGCTAGGGAATTTTTATCTGACTTTACTTTTTAGGTAGCTAAATTCTTATACATATGCCCTAGAACTGGGACTTCTTGAAGTTATCTGATTTAAAAAAATTTTTTTTTTCTCGAAGCAGAGAAATGCCTTCATCAATTAGTACAGGTTGTTATTGATGTTTCCAAGAAATTTCACAACTCTTTTTTGGCAGTGTACTCCAAAGTTTCAGTGTCAAGGCCAAGGGTTTCTTCTTTTTTTTTTTTTTTTTTTTTTTTAAGATTTTATTTATTTATTCATGAGAGACAGAGAGAGAGAGAGAGGCAGAGGGAGAAGCAGGCTCCCAAGGAGCAGGGAGCCCGATGCGGGACTCGATCCCAGGACCCCGGGATCATGACCCGAGCCAAAGGCAGATGCTTAACCATCTGAGCCACCCGGGCGCCCCCAAGAGTTTCTTCTTTATGCTTAACCAATGTTGCCCTCATTCTAATTTTAGCACATTTTCTCTCATTGTTTCCTTGGTCAAGATAAAGAATAATTTGGTTGATTTTTTATTCACTATGACACTTCTATAAGTCTCCCCAAAGGCTTTGCTTTTCCAGATTAAACAGTTGTGGTGTCTTTAATCTTTTCTCCAAATAACAGTTCTGCATTTTTTTCTCATTATATTTTACTCCTTTTGCTCTCTTCTAGCCCCTCTAAAATTTCTTCACATTTATTTTAAACTGCAAAGACTGGACACAGCATTCTACTAGGGTCAGACCACTGCCAAGAAGGGAGAAGTTGCTTCCTGACTTCTGGCAAGGCACACTACTGTTAATACATCCTAGTATTCTACTACTTTTTAAACTTTCCTTTTCCAATAACCTTATCTTCAAAAGCATTTGTTCAGTATTTATGTACAGAGCCAGTTTGCAAAAGAAATTCAGATGCTCATCTGTTCCTGTCATACCATTGGTAGGAATAAGCATTCTGTGTTAGGAAACAGAGGGATTTAAATAGGAAAGATTGTAAAACCAAAATTAAGATTTTTCTCCATGAAAGTTAGAAAGTAAGGGTTTAAGATGCTTTTGGTTTTGCCTAAATTTACTGGAAATGAGTACAAGGAGAGAACAGTATATCAAAGGCAGGATGTTTAGTACTGAGCCTTTGAATATAAGTTGGAAAATTCAGTCCACTCTATGAATGTGGGAAACTTCTCTTTTTTTTAATTTGAGAGATACTTTTAAAAAAAATTTAAATTCAATTAATTAACGTATATTATTTGTTTCAGAGGTAGAGGTCAGTGATTCATGAGTCTTATATAATACCTAATGCTCATTACATCACGTGCCCTCCTTAATGCCTATGACCAGGTTACCCCATCTCCCCACCTCCCACCCCTCCAGCAACCCTCAGTTTGTTTCCTATGATTAAGAGTCTCTTATGGTTTGTCTCCCTCTCCGATTTCGTCTTGTTTTTTTTCCTCTCTTCCCCTATGATCCTCTGTTTTGTTTCTTAAATTCCACATATGAGTAAGATCATATGATATTTGACTTTCTCTAATTGACTTATTTTGCTTTTCATCCACGTTGTGGCAATTGACAAGATTTCATTTTTTTTTTTTTGATGGCTGAGTAGTATCCCATTGTGTGTGTGTGTGTGTATGTATATATATGTCATTTCTTGACTTGTTAATTTTAGCCATTCTGACTGGTGTGAGGTGCTATCTCATTGTGGTTTTGATTTGTATTTCCCTGATGCCGAGTAATGTTGAGCATTTTTTCATGTGTCTGTTGGCCATTTGTATGTCTTTGGAGAAATGTCCCTTCATGTCTTCTGCCCATTTCTTCATTGGATTATTTGTCCTTTGGGTGTTGAGTTTGATAAGTTCTCTATAGATGTTGGATACCAGCCCTTTATCTGATATGTCATTTGCAAATATCTTCTCCCATTCTGTCAGTAATGTTTTGGTTTTGTTGACTGTTTCCTTTGCTGTGCAAAAGCTTTTTATCTTGATGAAGTCCCAATAGTTCATTTTTGTCCTGGCTTCCCTTGCCTTTGGAGTTGTATCTAACAAGAAGTTGCTGTGGCCAAGGTTACAGAGGTTGTTGCCTGTGTTCTCCTCTAAGATTTTGATGGCTTCCTGGCTCACATTTAGGTCATTCATCCATTTTGAGTCTATTCTTGTGTATGGTGTAAGAAAATGGTCCAGTTTCATTCTTCTGCATGTGGCTGTCCAGTTTGCCCAACACCAATTGTTGAAGAGACTGTCTTTTTTCCATTGGATAGTCTTTCCTGCTTTGTCGAAGACTAGTTAACCATAGAGTTGAGGGTCAATTGCTGGGTTCTCTGTTCTGTTCTATTGATCTATATGTCTGTTTTTGTGCCAGAACCATACTGTACTGATGATTACAGCTTTGTAATAGAGCTTGAAGTCCGGAATTGTGATGCCACCAGCTTGGTTTTCTTTGTCAACATTGCTTTGGCTATTCAGGGTCTTTTCTGGTTCTGTACAAATTTAAGGATTATTTGTTCCAGCTCTTTGATGAAAGTTGATAGGGACTGCATTGACTGTATAGATTGCTCTAGGTAGCATAGACATTTTCACAATATTTGTTCTTCCAATCCATGAGCATGAAATGTTTTTCCATTTCATTGTGTCTTCCTCAATTTGTTTCATGAATGTTCTATAATTTTCTGAGTACAGATCCTTTGCTTCTTTGGTTAGGCTTATTCCTAGGTATCCTATGGTTTTTAGTGTAATTATAAATGGGATCAGTTCCTTAATTTCTTTCTTCTGTCTCATTGTTAGTGTATAGAAAGGCAATTGACTTCTGTGCATTCTTTTTGACAAGTCTGACTAGGGGTTTATCAATCTTATTCATTCTTTGAAAGAACCAGCTCCTAGTTTCATTGATCTGTTCTACTGTTCTTTTGGTTTCTATTTAGGCGTATATTTGAGACCTTTCTTGTTTCTTGAGAAAGGCCTGTATTGCAATATACTTCCCTCTTAGGACCACCTTTGCTGCATCCCAAAGGTTTTGAACAGTTGTGTTTTCATTTTCATTTACTTCCACGAATTTTTTAAATTCTTCTTTAATTTCCTGGTTGACCCATTCATTCTTTAGTAGGATGCTCTTTAGCCTCCATGTATTTGAGTTCCTTCCAAATTTCCTCTTGTGATTGAGCTCCAGTTTCAAAGCATTGTGGTCTAAAAATAGACAGGGAATAATCCCAATCTTTTGGTACCAGTTGAGACCTGATTTGTGACCCAGGATGTGATTTCTTCTGGAGAATGTTCCATGAGCACAGGAGAAAAAATGTGTATTCTGTTACTTTAGGATGGAATGGTCTGACTGTATCTGTGAAGTCCATCTGGTCCAGTGTGTCATTCAATGCCCTTGTTTCCTTGTTGATCTTCTGCTTAGATGATCTGTCCATTGCAGTGAGGGGGGTGTTAAAGTCCCCTACTATTACTGTGTTATTATCAACGTGTTTCTTTAGTTTTGTTGTTAATTGGTGTATATGATTGGCTGCTCCCAAGTTAGGAGCATAAATATTTACAATTGTTAGATCTTCTTGTTGGATAGACCCTTTAAGTATGATATAGTGTCCCTCCTCATCTCTTATTACAGTCTTTGGTTTAAAATCTCATTTGTCTGGTATGAGGATTGCTACCCCAGCTTTCTTTTGATGTCCATTAGCATGGTAAATTGTTGTCCACCCCCTCACTTTCAATCTGGAAGTGTCTTTGGGTCTAAAATGAGTCTCTTGCAGACAGCATATTGAGGGTCTTGCTTTTTAATCCAATCTGATACCCTGTGTCCTTTGATTGGAGCCTTTAGCCCATTTTCATTCAGATTAACTATTGAAAGATATGAATTTAGTGCTTTTGTATTACCTGTAAAGTCACTGTTTCTGTATATTGTCTCTGTTCCTTTCTGGCCTGTGTTACTTTTGGGCTCTCTCTTTGCTTAAAGGAGGTCTTTTAATATTTCTTACAGGGCTGGTTTAGTGATCACAGATTCTTTTAGTTTCTGTTTGTCCTGGAATCTCTGTATCTGTCCTATTCTGAATGACAGTCTTGCTGGATAAAGTATTCTTGGCTGCATATTTTTCTCATTTAGCACTCTGAATATATCATGCCAGTCCTTTCTGGCCTGCCAGGCCTCTGTGGATAGGTCTGCTGCCAGCCTTATTCTAATATTGTTTCACTTCATGGTATCACTGATCTCTTGAATCCTCCCTTCATGATCTAGTAGTTGTTTATATCTCTTTTCCTCAGTTTCTTTATTCTCCATAATTTTGTCTTCTATATAATAAAATCTTAAAACAAAACAAACAAAAAAACCCCATGATTTCTATATACTATGTTCCCCTAGTGCTGGAGTTTTGCAGTTCTCTATGATTGGTAAACTTGGTCTTAGCTGGATGTTCTTGCTGACCTTCTAGGGGAGGGGCCTGTTTTGCTGATTCTCAAGTATATTTGCCCTGCCCTTGCCAGGGAGACAGGCTAAGTCATCTGCTCTGAATTGCTCTGTGTGGCTTTTGTTCCCTGAAGGCTTTCCTCACAGCTTTAGAGGATGAGAATGAAAATGGCGGGCTTCCCAATCTTTAGCCCTGGAGCCGAAAGCTCGTTGCCCCACTCCTCAGTGAGCCCTCAGGGAAAAGCAGTCAATCACTCCTGTCTCCTTGGTCTCCATCCACTCTCTCTGCTCACCCAGTCTGTGACTGAGCATTTCTGTCTCAGGCATGCGACCTGGTTTCTGGTCTCCAAACCCTGCAAACTCCTGCTCCGCGTACCTGCATAGCTCCTCCTGGGGGAGGTAGGGGTCTCTCCCATTCTGCTGATTGCTGGGCCCCTCCTTGGAGAGCAGTTGCCCCACCATGCTGTGGTTCGCAGTTTATGGCAACCCTGAGCTGAGAGCTGGCTCCTGGGCTCACTGTTCGTAGCCGGCTTCCCCGCTCGGATACGTGGGAGCTCTGCTGCCCTCAGGCACTCCCACATCTTCCTGTGACCCCAAGGATCCTGAGACCACACTGTCCCACCTAGGATTCCACCCTGCTTCACTACCTGAGCACCTTTCAGGCAAGGATGTCCCTCACCAGAGCAGACTTCCAAAAGTTCTGATTTTGTGTTCTGCTGCTATATCACTTTCTGGTAGCTGGTTTATGGAGTCTCCCTCCCACTGTGGCTTATCTTCCCATATATCACCTTGGATTCACTTCTCCACACCTCCTACCTTGCAGAAAGTGGTCACTTTTCTATTTGTAGATTTGCAGGTATTCTTTCCTTAGATCTCTGGTTGAGTTCACAGGTGTTCAGAATGATTTGATAGCTCTCTAGTTGAATTCCTGGGACCAGACGGAACTAAGGTCTCCTACTCCTCTGCCATCTTGGACTATCTCCCCTGAATGTGGGGGAACTTCACATGGGTCTTTCAGTGCTAAACCTGAAGGCCCCTTCTTGACCCTGAGTGATTCAGTGTGTTTCTTCTGTTTTTCTGCAAGATTGAGGCTTTTAGCTTGATTTCCTTGTCTTCTCTAGATGATACTACTCTGTTCCATGAATGATTTTCCTCTCGTTGAGTGTCTTCAACTTGTCTTTTCTTTCTTGCCCATGAAGCAGAAACACTTCTACATAAAGGATGTAATCACCTGTATCTCCTGAAAGGAGATAAAGAAATAGGAAGATTAAAAAAAAAAAAAAAAAGAAAGGGGAAGGTACATAGTTTACTAAAATTAGCTCTTAAAATAAGAACTATTGCTAAAAAATTTTTCTGTCCTCAGATTTTAGTCCTGGGTATCAGGTATCCCAAGCCTTCTGAATCTTACTAATTGTACCCTGAGAAGTAACCAAGGCTAGATTATGCAACTAAAATAGAACAACAGTGAATCCTTGGCTCAAGTGGAAAAATGTGTGTGTTTTTGGGACATCCCAGTCAACTTTAGCCAGTTTGCTAAGTTTTTGGTCTTATCATTTCCTCAGCATCTTTTAATGTCTCTATGGATGTTTGGTAATGTGGGGACACAGTTTAAAGAGATCCCTTTTCTAAATTAGTGAGCATTTGGAATTCAGAAAAGGTTTTCAAAGAATTCGATAGTCTTTATTTTTGATTAAAATAATGGATTTTGATTATGAGTATTAACCTGAGGAAATTCTCGTTTATCAAATAAATATGAGGTAAATAAATAAGGAAAATGTACAAAAAGTGATTGATCACAGCACTTATTAGAAGAAAAAAAATTTATTATTGTAAAGAATACAAGTTTAACTCACTGATAGGAATTAGCTCATTTTCCTCTTTTACTTTCCAAAAGTTAACAGACCATGCTCTGAGTCAATTGACATTTGTATTTGTAATTTAGAGAAAGTAGGTCTTATCAAGAAAGAGACAGAAAATTATTTTCTTACATTTCCATACTTGGGACAGCTTGGATGTTGTTTTAAAATGGTGGTTTACATTAAAAGACAGTAATTCAGTATTATAACAAATATTTTCAGTAAAATATTTAGAATTCAGGAAACTAAAATGGAATTACTGCCCTTTAAAAAATAGTAGTGGTTGTGCTATAAAGTATCATCAGAAACTGCCGTGGTATCAATACTCATGTCACAATTGGTGAACAGTGAGGAGATGATGATGGGGAGCTGGGGGTTATGGGGCGAACTGTTGACAGAGAAGTCCGTTCTGTGTTGGATGAAGTAGTAGGGTGTAGTGTGCAGTGTGAACTCTTTAAAACGCTCCTGTCAAATGCAGGTAATTCTTCACCTTACTTTACTCTTTTGTGGCTCAAGCATACAAATTCTTCATGCTAATGCTGGCTTGTTGCTCAGCCAGAGAAGTCTTAGAGTCTTAGAATTAGAAGATTAGACTCCTGGACGTGGAGGAGACATTAGAAAGCAGGTAATCCAGAGTCCTTTCATATATAAGGGCAGTCAAGGTTTAAAAAAAAAAAAAAAAAAGGAAAATTGCTTTTCTGGAGTCCCACCACTAAGTATATCCACAGAGAAAGGCATGGGATTCTGGTTTGTTGAGTCAAGGGCTTGCTTTACTCAACCAACAGACTGTAGAATTTCACTCTTATTTACTTAGTGACAAAATGGGAGCACAGAGGACAAATAAAGAGTTTTAATTGATATTGACAAAGTATTTCCATTAATACCCTATTTTCAGTACTAGCTTCACCTCTAAAAGCCTTTTTTAAATAACATTATGCCATCCTGATTATTCCTTTGAGCTTGATTCTACCAGCATTTATATAAAATTTTCTTTTTCTTTTCTCAGTGCCATATTATTTCTTAGATGTTAGCAATTATTACCAGTTGTTTTAGATATACACAATTTATTATTAGTTGTTTTTATACACAATTTATTTCCCTGAATGGAGTTTAGGGTCACAAGGTTGTGGCTTTCCACCTGTTTTAGTTCTCCCATAGTTGAAACAATGTCAGATTCTGAAACAATGCAAAAGATACTCTGTATGTATATATCTACACACAAATAAATGGAAAGCGTGTGCTACCACTTACCATTCTGAGATTAAAAAGCTAACGACTTCAAGTTTAAATTACCTGTGTGATCAGTTTTGCTTATTAGTTATCTTAGGGCTCATAACCAGTCAGTACATACTGATATGACCGTGTTGGTAAAATATCAGTGTACTTTTATACTGTTGGTAAAAAGCTCCTACATCCCCTCCAGCTCTGGGCCCCAGCCCTTCCCCTCAGGGAACCCCTAGACTTCTCCATGATACAGCAAACAAAGGATTAATGCCTGCCAACAGGGTCATCTCAAGACTGCACAGCCTTACTACTGGTAGATCTAAGCTTATCAGATTCAGAATATTTGGGGCAAGTTGACAAAACTCTGTCTCTTATAGCTGGCATGAATTTTTCTGTGTAAAAGCTGAGCCTAATCATTGAATAGATATTCCAGTTCCTCAGCCAATGTGATTTGTCAAGTTCTTCACGTTAAGGTTTTGTTGGATGACAGATTAAATGGCTCCTCAAACGCCAATATGGCCAGTGTGCAACACTGCTTTCAAGGCTTGGTTGACTGCTTTGGCCAAATTCAGTTTTCAAATCCCAGGAATATTTTCCAGTCCCCATCTTAACTTTTCTGAGATATTTGATACAATTGACTGCTCCCTGTTTTGAAACTTTTTTTTTCCCTTGGCATCTTAGAAGCCACTATATTTTTGTCCCCTTCCTCACCAACTGTTACTTCTGTCTCCTTCATCAGATTCTCTTATTCTGTTATCTCCTAAAACTTGGTGTTGTCCAGAGTCTGCCCTTTGTCTTTCCCTTTTCTTATGGGATAATGGGCTCTTCCCACTTTCCATGACTTGAACCCAACTGACACGCTGATGATTCCTTAACCTGTCTCTCCTCTGGGCTTCTCTTTTTCAGTATTCCTCCTACATGCCCCACTCAGTCTCCCACACACGCATGTTTTTCTCTCCACACCTCCCACATTCAATTTAGTTTCAAAAAAATAATTATTATTTATATCTTTTATGTTTATACTCTTTTCTGTTGGGTTTACTTCTCGGTGGGATTAGTTCAGACCTTCGTCTTTCTTTTACGTCTACTTCCTGTATTATTTCAGTAACTTTTAAGCTAAACTGTAATACATTTGCTATTATGGCTCTCTCCTTAATAAGACCATGGGCTTCTGGGGTGCAAAGATTATGCCTTTGTTGTTCTGTATTCCTGGAGCCCACTGATGGGTGCTACATATAGGTGCTCCATAAATGCTTGTTGAGTGAACAGTCTGCTGCCTCTGAATGCTCACCTTCTTTGGGGGAAATTCTTTTGCCTCTTTCCCTTTGCATAAGACTTCAGTGTTCTTTTACCACTTCTACCACTTCTTTATGTCTGAGAATTGAACTCATTATCTTTGAAGTGCCGATTGCCTGTATTGTATCAGTTCAGCTAGAGCTACCTAAAAGCAAGTTTGGCCCACAGTGAGCATCTTGTTGTAAATGACCAGCTTTGAACGGTTCTCCTGGGAATCTAATCTTTCACTGTGAGTAGGGACATCTTGTACTGTTGCTTTCCAGGAAGCCGCCAGATGGCTCATAGAAAAGCATCCTTATTTAAAATCCTTTCAGAGGTGTACAGGGAAAATGTTCCCTTCAGCTCATGAGAAAACTGCTTTCAGACCAAATATGTGAATAAATTAAAACCTGACTTCTCATCCAGCACAATGAAATAGAACTGATTATATTCTCAATTCTTCACCTTGGAGAAAGTTCAATTTGTGAGGAAAAAAAAATAAGTTACTTATTTGGAAATAAATAGGAAAATGAAAATGGGCAAGTATTCAAACGAGATCAGTAAATGAAGCAGCAACTAGGGAAAGGCTATCATTTAACTTACCTGTCCCCAGGTGATCCTTATGCTTGCTTCTGAGCAGAGAGAAGCCTGATGTTCTGACTCATCACAGTTCCTAAACTGTGATTTTTTTTTTTTTTTTAATCCTTAGGAGCCATTTCCAGTGAGCAGGCTACTAACACATCTCTTTTTTTTTTTTTTTTTTAAGATTTTATTATTTATTTGACAGAGAGAGACACAGCGAGAGAGGGAACACAAGCAGGGGGAGTGGGAGAGGGAGAAGCAGGCTTCCCGCAGAGCAGGGAGCCCGATGCGGGGCTCGATCCCAGGACCCTGGGATCATGACCTGAGCCGAAGGCAGACGCTTAACGACTGAGCCACCCAGGCGCCCCTCTTTTTTTTTTTTTAAACATTTTATTTATTTATTCGTAAGAGACAGAGATGGAGAGAGGCAGAGGGAGAAGCGGGCTCCCAAGGAGCAGGGAGCCCGATGCGGGACTCGATCCCAGGACCCTGGGATCATGACCTGAGCCGAAGGCAGACGCTTAACCATCTGAGCCACCCAGGCGCCCAACTACTAACACATCTCTTAAAACCTTTATAACATGTCTTAGAGGTGGGATTATATTGCTAACATAGTTTTTGTTAAAGAAAGATTAACAGATGGTAATGCAGCAAATACGAACAAGCTTTGGATGATAAATGCTCAATATATGAGATCTCATAAAAAGAATGGACAACAGTGAATGGACATATTTGGAGAGGAAGAAAGGGACCAGTGTTTGCCTCCCCTAAGGTTTTCATTGTTTCTTTTTCAGTCTTTAATGTGACCACATCAAAAGAGCTTTAGATGTTAGAAAGAATTGGAAACAAGACAAATTCAATTCCATGAACTCACATTTCTAGGAATTTTCTTGGTCCTGGGTAGAAAAAAACACACCAGTAAATTTTCAGGATCTTTCAAATGTGGGACCAGATTACCCCTGAGGTCAGTGGGTGCATGTCCAGGGACCTATTTTCAGGGGCATGGGAAAGCATAAATAACTTGCATTTTTCTCTATTTGATTCTAAAAAAAATGTGGACTCAAGAATATTTATCCTCTTTTAAAGGTGTAACCTAAACTTGTTTTGCACTTTGGAGCACATAAATAACTAAATAACTTATTTTTTTCTCCTCACAAATTGAACTTGTGTTCTCCAAGGTGAAGAATTGAGAATATAATCAGTTCTATTTCATTGTGCTGGATGAGAAGTCAGGTTTTAATTTATTCACATATTTGGTCTGAAAGCAGTTTTCTCATGAGCTGAGGGTAGATTTGGGCAGTGACTCTGAAGCACGGATTCTCTAGAGTTTCTTCCAGAGGTCTGATGCAGATGGGCAAGCTGACCCTGAGGACGTGTCTGTGCTGTCTGGGATGGGGTGGCTCACTGGCCATGTGTGAATAATTATGCATAATGTCAATACCTGGGCATGGGGAGCTATTTTACTGCCAGATGTGACTGTTAGAAGGAAACTTTCAGAAAAACTGGAGAGAAGCCCAGCTGATAAAGTAGTATTTTTTCCCTGAAATACAAAAAGCTGTGAGAAAAATACATTACATTATCACAAATATAGTGAATAGCTATTAAATCTGGTGAGAATTTTTAATGGAACATTTCCTTCATGGAAAGGTAGTCAACTGGGGCGCGTGAGTGGCTCAGTTGTTAAGCGTCTGGTCATGATCCCAGGCTCCTGGGATCAGGTCATGGGCTCAGGTCATGATCCCAGGGTCCTGGGATCGAGACCCGCATCGGGCTCCCTGCTCGGCGGGAAGCCTGCTTCTCCCTCTGCCACTCCCCCTGCTTATGTTCCGTCTCTCGCTGTGTCTCTCTCTGTCAAATAAATAAATAAAATCTTAAAAAAAAAAAAAGAAAAGGTAGTCAACTAATTCTTCTCCCCAAAAAGGTTCCCTTAATTCATTCTTTTAATCAAATTGGATGTGCTGGGGATTCCATTTTAGGCATCTGTGGCTTGTTACTATAGAGATTGTATCCCAAAATTGAGTTAGTTAAAAGTCCTTCTAATTTGCTGATCTATTTGTCAAACAGGGTTTATAGGTATTTATGTGGAAAATGTCAGATTGGGAAAATTCCAGAGGATGGCACCATGATAGTCATCATCTTTCTAACCAGAGAAAGATCTCTTTCTCCCTTTTTCTTTTTCTTTTTCTTTTTTTTATCTGTCTTTGGCTTCAGCATCTTTTTAAAGCTTCTCCCTATTATACAACCTAAGACATGGCACCATGCTGCTTTGTCTCTCTTATGTCCCTACTATCATGTCACCCATGGGTGACCTTTTCCATTAATGCTCGGAGAAAAGCATGAAAAAAATAAAGAGGATTTGGTTAAAATGAAATCACTTTATATTTAATCTGTTAATGGCTTTTATTCTTCCATCAATAGAAACAACTTGCCAAAAAATCACAAACATACGTAGTTATGGGAAAACGTATTCAGAGTGCATAATCACACCCTGTCATTCGCCTTTGACTGTCAAAGTATTTAATCAAGAGACTTGTTAAATCATAGATTACGCAAATTAACATAACATTCATGTTTTGAAATTCCTTCAAGAGAGAAAAGCTACTTTTGAAGCCGAAATAAATAAAAATTGTCTTTTGTGTAAATCAAATCCATTTCATTTAGAGAATGATAGATACATGTGCTTCATATTTTACATGTGAATGACCTGCAAAAAGACATAAAACTTATCTAAGCAGAGTAAAAGGAAATTAAAAGTGCAGAAAGACTATCTGTAGAATGAATACATATAATACTCAGATACAAGCACGTACATACTTAAAATGTACACATGGAAATGCCTGAACCAAAAAGAATTCATTGCAGTTTAAAAAATAAATTATCCAACAATTTACTTTAGCAGAGTTCAGTGGAAGTGACCTGGTAACTTACTATAAAAGGGAATGATTTTTTTTTTTCCATAGTGAGTAGGTACACTTATTTGTGGGTAGTGCTGTCTTTTATGTAAGAATTGGTTCCAATCTGTTTCATTGTTTGTTTTAAAAAGGTTTGTTTTGAATTGTTTCCAACAGGTTGAGGATTATTTTCCAAAGAATTCCTGGTTTAACTATCAGTGAATGTCTATAAACATTGCCAAAATTTCACTTCACTTTGTGGCCTAACAGCCAATATTGACTGTCAGTCTGGATAGCTTAGGTAAGTTTTGGTTTGCTTGATCTCTTTCTGGCTTGCTTGTTTTATATTGATCAATTTGACCAGATACCTGCTAATTGTCATTTTTTTGAAATATGTGTCATGTTGGCATAGATGTATTAGGTCAGCAACTGCTGCTTTCTCCTTGTCCTGTTCAGTACTTTCCTTCGTTCATGTGGACAAATGAAATAGAAGCCAAGAACATCTGGAAACAATCAGTAAACAATCTTTGAAAATTTCTGCTTCATTTAGACTCATATTTCAGAAAAGTATATTGATAGAATAATTAAATTTACATTTTAATTTCGTCTGGAAAGTTTATTCACTTGACATCTCAAAAATCATTAACTTCCCAACTTACATTGTCATTGTCCTAACTGAGCAGCAATAATTCTTAGCACCCCTTCCTCCTCAAAACATATACAAGCAATCTCCAGTCATAAGAATTTTCTTCCTAAAACATAGAATGTGGGATCCTGTCACTCTCCACTTCATAAACCTTCAGTTTTTCACTGGTGTGCTGAAACATTTCAAGCTCACTGGTTTCAAATTTGACATTCATCATGTGCTGGAATCCATCTGGTCTCCCCTCTATCTCACCTCTTGACACATTATGTAGTCTAGCCACTTCTTTCTACTTAAGCTGAATGTGCTTTTTGTTTGCTTCCTTTCTTCCTCCTCCTCGTCCTCCTCTTTCCTCTTCCTCCTTTCCCAGTTTGCCCTTCCTTCTACTTCATCTCATTATTATTATTATTACATATGATTTTAATTTCTATTGATAGATTATTCAGTTTTCAGATGCCACCTCTGTCACTGTCTCCCCCAATGCAAATTGCTATTTCCTTTGGGCTTCTCTCACACATTTTCATACCGTTATAATGTAGTTGTTTTAATTTTTAACTTATAGATGATTGCATATCAGTTTCTTCTGCTAGATTTTGAGTTTCTTGAGCACAGGACCCACATCTTATTCACCATTGTGCCTCATGATGCCTAGCATAATGGGATTGTGAAAGGAACTTAACATCAAAAAGGAACAAGACAAAAATTAGTAAAGGAAAAAAAAATTGAGGAATGCATGAAAGACCTAGGGTCCCTTGTTACAAAAGAGAGAGAGTGTATGAGCATGGGTGGGAGGGTCAGAGGGAGATGGGGAGAGAGCCCAAGCAGACTCCAAGCTGAGTGTGGAGCCTGATGTGGGGATCCATCTCATGACCCTGAGATCCCGACCTGAGCTGAACCCAAGAGTTGGATACTTAACCTACTGCACCACCCAGGTGCCCTAGGCAATATACTTTAGTCTTGGGCTCATGCCTCTAGTCTTGAATTAAATTTAGAGGGGCGCTGGAGAAAATGTTTAGTCCTGGAACTGATTACAGAAATACAGTTCCAAATTAGGTCCACCAGTAGATAGTACCAAGAAGAGGTGGGAGTTGACAAGAGTACACAAGAACTGGGCTATCAGGAGCAGGAAAAATTGTTTACCTCTAGTTTTTCTTAGAGTTTACAAAGTCTTTTTGATTGACTTATTCATATGGAAAGTGGGTGAGTCCTCACTTGTCCAGCTCTTATTTCTCAGATCACTTCAAACAAAGGCAGAATACTTAAAGTATTGATTATGATCAAGAGGTACAGGACTGGATGTCAGCCTCTGAATTGGGTACTATGCTTATTGGTTGTTTTCTCTGTTGTACACAACTACAAGGTTGTCTCACAGGCTTCCGCATCATCTTATTTAGAGTCAGGGTAATTTACTTTGTTGAGAGGAGAAAAGGGCCCCAAGTGGGGCGATTCCTTAGGTAGTTGGCTCCTTAGTAACTCCCTGGAATGACTCCTGCCTGGGCTTCTATTGCTGCTGATTTCCATGTGCTCCACTTCCATTTTTGATGATACAAAAAGTCCCGAAGAACACTTCACCCTCAATAGTGATAAGATTTATTCTTCTCTGAGCTTCTTTATGTGGTCAGCAAATAACTAGTTTATTTTGATCATGAAAATTTTATTTCTCCAACTATTGAGGCATTTATGCCAAAGAATTGAACTAGGACACTATTAGTATGGTGTACTTGTTAATGAAACAAGTGAATCTTTTTTTCAGTGCCTATAAATGTATGGTCCAAAGGAGAATCATGTCTTTTTGCTCTTCCACACTTAAAAAAAAAATTCTTTGTATTCCTGGCACACCCTATAATGGCCTCTCCTTTGTAAGGATTTTTAATTCTAGTTTATTTTTTTGTCCCAAGTTTCTCATCACAGCTTCTTACAAGGAGCCTGGGTTTTCTTATGCAAATGGAGACTCTAGGACTTACCTCAAGCTCTTAAGATTTGCTGAACAGAATGAGACTAGTAGGTTCCACTGTGTTCTTCAAAATACCTGCTACCCATTAACAATGTTTCTGCTACTCGTGAAAGTACCTCTCCTTTCAACAGGAGATATATGGTTGGGATTTGGAGGAGGGAGGACAAAGAAGTGCCAAGATAATGGCACGCCCCATTCTGTAGCCTGTCTCCTTGCATGATTTAGAGTCACCTCTTCTGTATTCCTTGTTATTATCTGGATTTCCACAGACATTTGCCAGGTTACCCTTCTGCTTCTTAGACCAGTCATGTTGGCTCTTTGTCTCAGTGATTATATTTGGATCTCACCTGTGTCTTACCTGTTGCAATTTCTGTTGTCAGCCAGCTTATGCTGAATCCTAACCAACTTCCAAATCTCTCTTATTCTAGAGGATGGCTCATGTTGGGAGTCAGTTCTTCCTCCTCATAGTCTAGTTTTCTTTCAAGTAACTCTTAAGCCTTGTTTAAAAATTAAAGATATGATACAGAACACTTTATCAGTACCTCTTGTTGAGTCTCATTTATATGATATTTCTCATTTTTATTCCTAACATTGAAGTAAACTTAATGAAGGAAGATCTATGCTTTGTCAGCCTTTGAATTCTCCTTCCCCTCTCCCTAGCTTCTATCCTAAACATTCATTTGTGATTTAAGTTAAATGATAAAAAAATTGTTCACTCCATTGTACAAATTATAGTTATAGAGCACTTTATGGTAATATAGGAATTAAATGGCAAACACTCATTTGATATCTTAAATTTAGGAATTCATATTTTTCATCATAAGGAGAGAATAGAGTGGATATATGGAAGGACAAAAAGTAAGAGAAAATTTTGAGGTAAAGAGGAGAAGGGATATGCTAAGATTACATTATGAATACCATTCAAAATACCGGCTTTATGTATAAAAATGTTACATGAAACAAATTTGTAAGCATCTAACAGAACTAGTGACTCTTCAGTCTAAATACTGAATTAAGGTAAGTGCTTACCCAGTGGTATTATTTATACTTATCTAGAAGCTTAAGATCTTACTACTAGGTATCTTTTAAGGATTCTGGTCCAAGAAATAATAGACTTCTTACTAAATTGTTTTGTTAGGTTAATATCTATCAGAAAATATGTCCTGAACAAAGCAATGCTTAGGAATTAGCAACACTCTTCTCTTTATTTCTACCCTCTTCTTCTTTCTCTTTTCTTCTTGTGAACCTCTGGCCGTGAGAAGATCAAGTTAAGGGATGGATTGGGGAAATATATGCAGGGTAGATTCAGATAAAATCCAGATTTAATGAATATAATGAGAAATTGCAATGGCCTAACTTCCTTTGCCCTACAGTGAGATTCTATCAGGAATGAATGCTTTATTTCTTTTCATTTCTCATTCTGATGGCCTTATTCTTTCCTAACAATCTCATACCATTTTGAATCCTCCTAAATTTTTTGAAAAATAAGTAAGGTTTTGTAAAACAAAAACAATAGCAACAAACAAATGTGAAGAACTGAAATTACATTTATAATAAATAATCTGATTAGGAGGGAATCAAGTGGGTTGCATGCTTCTCTGGTCAATAGAATTTTTAATATACATATAATTTATTGAAATAAAAATATAAAAAAACACACACTTTTTTTTTTAAGTTGGCTCTATGCCCAACATGGGGCTTGAACTCACGACCTCAAAATCAAGAGTTCTATGTTTTACCTACTGAGCCAGTCAGGAGCCCCTTGAAATAAAAATATCAGTATCTTCTACTTGGGCCATCCACTGGAAAAGGAAATAAATAAATTTTTAAAAGTACTTTTTGATAAAATTGTCTTTATGAAATTGGTTTTAAAATCTTGAAATTGGGATTATTTTCTACCATACGGTAGACTTTAAAGATTATTTTGGTAAAAGATACACCAAAAGAGACAATTCCTTGCAAAGCAAAACATGTTTAATCACTAACAAAAGACTCATTAATGATAATGATCATTAATGATAATGATAATGATAAATCAATAAATGTAGAAGAAGAATTATATCAGGAGAATAGCGATTGCCAAATATCAAACGATTTTATAGAGGAGATATGTTACTGCTGAGGCAGTCAGAATATCCTTTAAAGATATATAGAGGATCTATTCTATTAATTGTTTAAGATAGCTATTTGAAGTTACATTTAGAAAGACCAGTGACATTATCTTCATGTTAGTTTAATATGTAATATATATTAATAGATTGTAGATATATTATTATTCTCAAAAATTTATACTCAACTCTTTTTTAAAAAGAAGAGCAATAAGGTTATCAAAATAGAAGTATAACCTAAAAGAAAATTTAGAATAAATACATATACCCCAAATCTAGGTTCCTCACTGCACTTAGGAAAAAAAATCTAACTGCTTTAAAATGACTTGCAAAGCCTTGCAATGGCTAACTCCTGCCTGATTTCCTACCATCATATCATGTTATTTTTTTTCCTTCACACACCACATTTTTGGCACCCTGTCCACTTTTCAGTTCCCCAAACCCTCCCCATTTTCCTGACCTCAAGGTCTTAAATCCAATGTGCCTTATGTGATATTCTTCCAGGAATGCTCCTCCTTCCTTTTTTATTGGGAAACTCCATATCCTCCAAGGGCTAGTGTCATCTTAAGTGTTTCTTTTTTTTGCAACAAGGCCTTCTCTGTCCATGCTCACATTGTCCCCTTGCTCCAATATCCAAGAATCTGTGATTCTTATGATAAATTGTGGTCAGTCATTAATAAGTACAAGAAGACACAAGGGCCCTCAAAATATATAGTCCTTATTTATAGTCCAAATAATGAGCTCAACAAATATTTTGACTATTTATTAAATTTCAGTACAGATTTTAAAATAATTTTGATTCATGAATGATTCTCAAACTTAATGTAATGAGATGTATTTTCATAGAGACCATGTTACATTTTATCATATAAAGTTTCTGTGAGAGATGGACTTTTGTTAACTTGACAAAACTATAAAACAGATGGATTAAAAGATAAAATTTTTTGGTGGTTCTTTTTCAAGTTTCTATGCTTTTGGTTAGATGTCTGGAAAAGGGGCAGGTAGATGATTATTTTTATTTCAATCATAATAATGTATGCTTCCAGGAATTTCAGAGCTAAATTTAAGGCCAACCATAATATCAGTACTCACCATTCATTCAACAAGTATTTAGTGAGCCTCTTTCATGTGCCAATGAGAAGCTGGCCAAATCTCTGAAAATCAGTTCACTCATTAATCAATTCATCTACCCAATTTACTAAGTTCAGTCAAATCACCAAGTTCAATAATTATTGATAATTGTTTCCTAGCAGCTTTTTATCTATGGAATTATCAGTGAACTCTCTACACTATAATTTTCTACATTAGAATTGGGCAAACTATCTATATTTGTTCAGCTTTACTGCTATGCCTTGTCCTTTATTACATCTTTTCTCTTTATACCCTATTTTTAAAATGTATTTTTTTATTAATATCATCTTAGATTTTATGTTCATCATTCACACTTTAAGAAAGCCAGTATAAACTTGATATAGTAAGAACACCCTCTTCTTTCATTTGAGTCATTGGTAAGCATATTAGTGGTTGTTTGACATCAGGCCTGACTTCTATGGAATGGTTCTCGGAAATGCTTTCCAGGAAGATTTAAATCATTGTTATCAGCTCTGTCATATAAGCCTTTATTGCTTTGTGCAGCCACCTACAGATAGAGTAGTGAAAACAGTGTTCTTGAATTTGGGATTACAACCTCCCAGAAAGCTTTAAAGGAGACTGTTGAAGAGGAGATTGAGGTAGATTAAGCATTTTCTATGTATTTTGCAATTATTAAAGCTTTCATTCATCCCTCACCCTTGTCAGGGAGCTAGCGTTTTCTTCAGTGAGTAGATAAGGAAACGAAAGTTTGAGGATATTAAAGAATTTGCTCACCTTTCCCCCTGTAGTTCTTTACACTTTGCCATTTTGCATGTGCCAGAAATAGCAAGAAATGTTCAAAAATAGTACTCCGATTGTTCAATGCAGAAATAAATTGCTTTGAGATTTTATTTTAAAACATGGTTGGCTGATTTTATTTATTTTATTTTTTTTTAAATTTTATTTTTATGTTATGTTAGTCACCATACAGTACATTATTAGTTTTTAATGTAGTGTTCCATGATTCATTGTTTGTGTACACCACCCAGTGCTCCATGCAATATGTGCCCTCCTTAATACCCATCACTGGGCTAACCCATCCCTCCACCTCCCTCCCCTCTAAAACCGTGTTTGTTTCTTGGAGTCCGTAGTCTCTCATGGTTTGTCTTCCCCTCCGATTTCCCCTCCTTCATTTTTCCCTTCCTTCTCCTAATGTCCTCCATGCTATTCCTCATGTTCCACAAATAAGTGAAACCATATGATAATTGACTTTCTCTGCTTGACTTATTTCACTTAGCATAATCTCCTCCATTCCCATCCATGTCGATGCCAAAGTTGGGTATTCATCCTTTCTGATGGCTGAGTAATATTCCATTGTATATATGGATCACATCTTCTTTATCCATTCATCTGTTGAAGGGCATCTCGGCTCTTTCCACAGTTTAGCTATTGCGGACATTGCTGCTATGAACATTGGGGTGCATATGGCCCTTCTTTTCACTACATCTGTGTCTTTGGGGTAAATACCCAGTAGTGCAATTGCTGGGTCATAGGGTAGCTCTATTTTTAATTTTTTGAGGTACCTCCACACTGTATTCCAAAGTGACTGTACCAACTTGCATTCCCACCAACAGTGTAAGAGGGTTCCCCTTTCTCCACAACCTCTCCAACATTTGTTGTTTCTTCCCTTATCAATTTTTGCCATTCTAACTGGTGTAAGGTGGTACCTCAATGTGGTTTTGATTTGAATTTCTCTGATGGCTAATGATGAACATTTTTTCATGTGTCAGTCACTTGTATGTCTTCTTTTGAGAAGTGTCTGTTCATGTCTTCTGCCCATTTTTTGACTTGATTATTTGTTTTTTTGGGTGTTGAGTTTGAAAAGTTCTTTATAGATCTTGGATATCAGCCCTTTGTCTGTAGTGTCTTTGCAAATATCTTCTCCCATTCTGTGGGTTGCCTCTTTGTTTTATTGACTGTTTCCTTTGCTGTGCAGAGCTTTTTATCTCGATGAAGTCCCAAAAGTTCATTTTTGCTTTTGTTTCACTTGCCTTTGAAGATGTATCTTGAAAGAAGTTGCTTGTGGCCAATGTCAAAGATGTTACTGCCTATGTTCTCCTCTAGGATTTTGATAGATTCCTGTCTCACCTTGAGGTCTTTCATCCATTTTGAATTTATCTTTGTGTATGGTGTTAGAGAATGCTTGAGTTTCATTCTTCTGTATATAGCTGTCCAATTTTCCCAGCAGCATTTATTGAAGGGACTGTCTTTTTTCCATTGCATGTTTTTTCCTGCTTTGTCAAAGATTATTTGATCATTGAGTTGAGGGTCCATATTTGGGTTCTCTATTCTGTTCCATTGGTCTATGTGTCTGTTTTTGTGCCAGTGTCTTGGTGATCACTGCTTTGTAATATAGCTTGGAATCAGGCAATGTGATGCCCCCAGCTTTGTCTTTCTTTTCAACATTTCCTTGGCGATTTGGAGTCTTTTCTGATTCCATACAAATTTTAGGATTGTTTGTTCCAGCACTTTGAAAAATGTCATTGGAATTTTGATTGGGATAGTGTTGAAGGTATAGATTGCTCTGGGCAACATAGACATTTTAACAATGTTTACTTTTCCAATCCATGAGCATGGAATGTTTTTCCATCTTTTTGTGTCTTCTTCAATTTCTTTCATGAGTGTTGTGTAGTTCCTAGAATACAAATCCTTTACCTCTTTGGTTAGGTTTATTCCAAGGTATCTTATACTTTTTGGTGCTATTGTAAATGGAATCATTTCTCTAATTTCTTTCTGCCGTTACATTGTTAGTGTATAAGAAAGCAACTGATATCTGTGCATTGATTTTGTATCCTGCCGCATTACTGAACTGCTGTATGAGTTCTAGTAATTTGGGGGTGCAGTCTTTGGGTTTTCCACATAAAGTATCATGTCATCTACAAAGAGAGAGAGTTTGACTTCTTCTTTGCCAGTTTGAATACATTTTATTTCTTTTTGCTGTCTGATTGCTGTTGCTAGGACTTCTAGTACTATGTTGAACAATAGTGGTGAGAGTGGGCATCCTTTTCGCATTCCTGATCTTAAGGGAAAGGCTCTCAGCTTTTCCCCATTGAGGATGATATTTGCTGTGGGTTTTTCATAGATGGATTTTATGAACTTGAGGAATATACCCTCTATCCCTACACTCTGAAGAGTTTTAATCAGAAAAGGATGCTGTATTTTGTCAAATGCTTTTTCTGCATCAATTAAGAGGACCATATGGTTCTTCTCTCTCCTCTAATTAATGTGTTCTATCACATTGATTGATTTGTGAATGTTGAACCACCCTTGCATCCCAAGGATAAATCCCACTTGGTTGTGGTGGATGATCCTTTTAATGAACTGTTAGATCCTTTTAGCTAGGATTTTGTTAAGAATTTTGGAATCCATATTCATCAGGGATATCAGTCTGAAATTCTCCTTTTTGATGGGGTCTTTGCCTAGTTTGAGGATCAAGGTAATGCTGGCCTCATAGAATGAATCTGGAAGCTTTCCTTCTGTTTCTGTTTTTTGAAACAGCTTCAGGAGAATAGGTATTATTTCTTCTTTGGATGTTTGATAGAATTCCTCAGGGAATCCATCAGGCCTTGGACTCTTGTTTTTTGGGAGGTTTTTGATCACTGCTTCAATCTTGTTACTGGTTATTGGCCTATTCAGGTTGTTAATTTCTTCCTGTTTCAGTCTTGGTGGTTTATAGATTTCCAGGAAGGCATCCATTTCTTCCAGGTTGCTTAATTTATTGGCATATAGTTGTTGATAATAATTTCTAATAATTGTTTCTATTTCCTTGGTGTTAGTCGTGATCTCTCCCCTTTCATTCATAATTTTATTAATTTGGGTCATTTCTCTTTTCTTTTGGATAAATCTGGCCAGTGGTTTATCGATCTTACTAATTCTTTCAGTGAACCAGCTTCTAGCTTTGTTGATCTGATCTACTGTATTTCTGGTTTCTAATTCATTGATCTCTGCTTTAATCTTAATTATTTCTCTTCTAATGCGTGGCTTAGGCATCATTTGTTGCTTTTTCTCCAGTGCTTTAAGGTGTAAATTTAGTTGGTGAATTCAGGATTTTACTATTTTTTGAGTGAGGCTTGGATGGCTATGTATTTCCCCCTTAGGACTGCCTTTGCAGTATCCCATAGGTTTTGGACTGATGTGTTTTCATTCTCATTGGTTTCCATGAATTGTTTAAGTTCTTCTTTGATTTCCTGGTTGACCCAAACATTCTTAAGCAGAGTGGTCTTTAGCTTTCAAGTGTTTGAATTTCTTCCAAAGTTTTTCTTGTGATTGAGTTCCAGTTTTAAAGCATTATAGTCTGAGAATATGCAGGGAATAATCTCAATCTTTTGGTATCGGTTGAGACCTGATTTGTGACCCAGTATGTGGTCTATTCTGGAGAAAGTTCCATGTGTCCTTGAGAAGAATGAGTATTCTGTTGTTTTAGGGTGGAATGTTCTGTATATACCTATGAGGTCCATCTGGTCCAATGTATCATTCAAAGCTCTTGTTTCTTTGTTGCTTTTCTCCTTAGATGATCTGTCAATTGCTGAGAGTGGAGTATTGAGGTCTCCTACAATTAATGTATTATTATCAATATGACTCTCTATTTTGGTTAACAGTTGGCTTATGTAGTTGGGTGCTCCCATGTTGGTGGCATACATATTTACAATTGTTCGATCTTCTTGTTGGATAGACCCTTTAAGAATGATATAGTGTCCTTCCGTGTCTCTAACTACAGTCTTAAACTTAAAATCTAGTTTGTCTCATATGAGAATTGCTACCCCAGCTTTCTTTTGAGGTCCGTTGGCATGGAAGATGGATCTCCATCCCTTCACTTTCAGTCTGGATGTATCTTTAGGTTCAAAATGAGTCTCTTGTAGACAGCATATGGATGGGTCCTGTCTTTTTATCCAATCTGCAACCCTGTGCCATTTTATGGGAGCATTTAGGCCATTCATATTGAGAATGATTATTGAAAGATACTAATTTATTGTCAACATGTTGCCTGTTTCTATAGATTATCTCTGTAAATTTCTGTTCTATATCACTACTGGGGTCTTTCTCCTTTTATGAAACCCCCCTTAATATTTCTTGCAGGGCTGGCTTAGTGGTCACATATTCTTTCAGTTTCTGCTGGTCCTGGAAGCTCTTTATCTCTCCATCCATTCTAAATGAAAGCCTTGCCGGATAAAGTATTCTTGGCTGCATGTTCTTCTCATTTAGTATCCTGAATATGTCTTGCCAGGCCTTTCTGGCTTGCCAGGTCTCTGTGGATAGGTCTGACGTTATTCTGATGTTCCTCCCTCTGTACATAAGGAATCTCTTCCCTCTCTCTAACTGCCCTTAAGATGGTTTCCTTGGTTCTAAGGTTTGTGCATTTTACTACTAAATGCCGGGGCATTGGTCTGTTCTCTTTGATCTTGGGAGGGGTCCTCTCTACCTCTAGGACATGAATGTTTGTTTCATTCCCCAGATTAGGGAAGTTCTCAGCTATGATTTGCTCAAATATATCTTCTAGTCCTCTCTCTCTCTCTCTCTCTCCACCCCCAAAAGGGATCCCAATAATTCTGACATTGGAACTTTTCATTGTGTCACTTACTTCTCTAATTCTGTTTTCATGGATTTTAAGCTGTTTCTCCCATGCCTCCTCTTTTTCTTTCTTTTCTATCAGTTTGTCTTCTAGATCACTAATTCGTTCTTCTCTCCTGTTTACCCTAGCTGTTAGAGTATCTAGATTAGTTTGGATCTCATTGATAGCATTTTTAAGTTCTGCCAGTTCAGCTCTCATTTCTGCCCTTAGGGACTCTATGTTGCCATTAATCGATTTCTCCATTCTAGCTATCGTCTTCATAACTGTTACCCTGAAGTCTATTTCTGACATCTTGCTTATATCCATATGTATTTGTAAATCTGTGGCAGTCTCTGAGTCTTTCCTATTTTGAGGGTTCCTCCTCTTAGTCATTCTGTTGAGGGGTGGTTGAGGGAATGTACAGAGTCGAAATTATTGACCACAACCCAAGCAAGATGCACCTGTTTTATAGGGACCTTAGGGTTGTAGGCCTCTTGTTCTCCCAGCCTGTCTTCTGGGGGAGGGGCCTGCCACACTGTTACTCAACCCCTGTTTGGGCAGAGTTGCCCTGCCTCCTGTGAGGGGGGGAATAGGTTCAGTGAAAACTGGTTATTTGGCGCTTTTGTTCTCTGGCAGCTTTCCATGTCTCATCTGAGAGTCCAAGCAGAAGAGAACATTTCCAACCCTCTGCCTCAGAACAGAGAGATCACAGTCTGTCCTTCAGTGAGCTCTCCAGGCCACACTGTCTCCATTTCTGTCTGTACTGCTAAAACTGCAGCATCCTGGGTTGTGTGCCCCATGGCAGCACTCCCAGCCCTCGCTTCCAGGTCCAGGCACGTCTCTGCCCTTTGTTCTTCTAAAACCACCAGCTGCCCCCAGTTCACATGCGCACCCCCGCAGCTCCAGGTTTCAACTGGGGGTCTGCCCTAAAGTCCTTTCCCTGCTGCTACCAGTCTGTGAGTCTGTGCCTGGTCCCCAGCATGGGAGGCTTTTGTGCTCCAGTGGTGCAGGATCCCGAAGACTCCCTCCCCCTTCTGTTTATCTTCCAATATTTGCCCGCGGATTCACGGCTTCCCATTCACACCTCGAAACCAACCATGGGTGATATTCTGTTTGTAGAGATCCAGATATATCTTCTTACATCTCAGTCTGATTTCGTGAGTGTTCAGAGTGGTCTGGTAGATATCCAGCTCAATTCAGGGGACCAGTTGGAATAGAGTCCCCTACTCTTCCACCATTTTTGCCCCTCCCTGATTTTATTTTCTTAAGAAGGTAAATTTCTTAAGAAGGTAAAAGGTATTGGGGAGAAAAATTTTTTCTTCACCATTTAAGATTCTTCTGGCTGGTCAAAGAATTAAATTGACATAGGACAGAGTAACAGGAGAAAAACGAAAGTTTAATAACATGTATACCTCCTGTATACATGGGAGAAGACCCGGGAAAACTGAGTAACTCCCTGAAATGGAAAAAGCCATCACCTTAAATACTGTCTCCAGCTAACAAAAGAAAATGTTGGGGCAGAGGGAGAGCCCAGTTGTGGGAGGTTACCTGAAAAAGCATAGCAAACAAGGGGAAGTTGTTATGCAGAATTTAAGTCATTGGCTTCTCCACTGATCTCAGCTCCTAGAGATTGAATCATTCCCTTCTTTTTGGTATCGCCAGGGAGACACCTTACAAATGGCAATTTCCCTTGTAAATGTAAATGTTTCTTACAAAAGGGTAATTTCTACTCAGTTTTCAGGGCTTCCCTTGTGTCTGCAGTCTCTTAAAGATAACCAACTTAAAATAATCGATGTACCATAGAGGCATATCTTGGGGTGGCAAAGTTAGCTCCTCTACAAAAGTAAGAGGTGAAAGGAAAACAGGTTTTTGGGTTAGGGATGTATTTGTTTTCTATTGTTGGCATAGCAAATTACTACCAACTTAGTAGTTTAAAACAACCCCATGTATTATCTCACAGTTCTGAAGGTCAGAAGTTCTGGTTGGTTCAGCTAGGTTCTCTGCTTTGGGTCTAACAAGGCCAAAATAAAAATATCAGCCCTTGAGAAATGATAATTATGTGATGCAACAGAGTATTAGCTAAAGCTACAATGGCAATCATATTGCAGTATAAAGGTGTCAAATCAATATGTTGTACACAAATTTGCACAATGTTATATGTCAGTTGTATCTTAATAATGGAAAAAAGATGCCAACTTCAGGATTCCTAGATGGAGGCTTTGGGAAGGATCCACTTGCAGGCTCATTCATGTTGTTGGCAGAATTCAATTCCTGTGGTGATAGGACTGAGATTCCTGTTTTCTTGGTTGCTGTCAGCTGAGTGCTGCCCTTAGATGCAAAAGAACCTTCTCTTCTCTTCTCTCCTCTCCTCTCCTCTCCTCTCCTCTCCTCTCCTCTCCCCTCCCTTCTCCTCCCCTCCCTTCCCTTCTCCTCTCCTCCCCTCCCCTCTCTTCTCCTCTCTTCTCCTCTCCTCCCCTCTCTTCTCCTCCCCCTCCCTCTCCCTCCCCTCCCCTCTTCTCTCTTCTCCTCTCCTCTCCTCTTGTCTCTTTTTCTTACACATGGGCTCCTGCATCTCAGAGCCAGCAAGTGTGTTGAATCCTTCTCACGCTTTGATTTCCTTCACCTTCTTCATCTTCTTCTGGTTGGAGAAAGTTCTCTGCTTTGAAGGGTTCATGAGATTAGATTGGGCCTGCCCAGATAATCCCCGATTATCTTCCTTATTTACAGTCTGTAACCTTAATTAAATCTGCAGTCCTTTTTGCCATGTAACATAACCTACTCATAGGTTCCAAGAATCAAGCCATGGAAATTTGGGGGGGGGGGGGCCATTCTGTCTACCACAAACAAAAGAAGAGTAGAAGAGGGAGAAACTTTTCTCAATTTAGAAGTATATTTGAGGGAATTCTTGGAACTTTTTTGTTAAATTAAATCTACTCTACACATAGAATTTCCTGTTTGATGATTGTTTTTCTGCTTATTTGTGGGTAAATAAATATACAGAAATATAGTTAACGGTCTCTTTATCTTCCATTTTTGGTGTAGGCTGATTTTACTTTGATTTCTTCTAATTTATAACTTTGCAAATATAATTAAGTATAAGTTTTGCAAAATATTTTTGCTTGTCCATTTGGAATACATTTTCCCTGATTACTACATATTTTTGGTTTATTGTAGCTTCATTTGGATTACTGCAGTGATTAACATTATGGCTGAGCACAGAGGATTGAAAATTCTAAGTATCACTTCTAAAGATCTGAAAATTGAAGGAGCAGACTATTGGCAGTAATGAGTTACAAATGGCAACTTGTATTTTGTTTGGAAAATCACTTCTTTCCTTGAGGAATTATGTTTTGTATTGGTTTTCATAGTGTTTGGTCTTTGGAGAGGTACTTGTGATTTTAGGGAACACTGTAACTCTATCTTCAAGTTAAAGGTAATTTAGGCCTTTGATAGCATGTTTTCTAAGCTCTTTAAATTTGAAATAACTTTACCCGTATGCCAAAGAATCCAAGTAGTTCAGGGTTAAATCCAAGTAGTGTCATTGTAATGTCAGGCATGCCTCAACTTTACTCCTCCAAAAAATGTTTTATTCCATGGTTTCTTTTCCTACTTCAATAGAAAAATATTGACATAAATTAAAAGTGAGCACTGACTTGCTCTTTTGGGAACTGCCCTCTCCTTTTTTCCTGTACTGACATTAAAATCATCCATTTCATTTTGCCTGGAGACAAAATCTGTTATATCAGTTTTCCATCTACATTTTGCCTGAGAAAAAATGTAGAAGACAGCTGTTTTAATGTTGAAATGGATCCAATTTCTACTAAGTATGTCCTCAGAGCTTTTGGGGGTTTATTTTTAACTCTGACAGAATTAATTTAGAATAAGACATAAATGACCATTACTGTCCCTGTCTAATTTTCTGAAGAATGTGTGGTCACCTATGCTTTTGATTATGCAGTAGAAATCTGCACTTTCAAGTAAGCATAGAAAGTATTATTGCAGGGCACAATAATGTATCTGCTCAACTCCTGCTGAAGTCATTTGAGTTTGCTAACATTTTCATTTGATTAAGAATTTAGAAGAAGTTAGTCATTTAAATCAGCACACCTATGTTATGTAGAAAGCCTATACTCTTAAGACATCATTATCGTTTTTGTATTAGGTTGTGGTTGGTGGTGAAGAGGGAAGGGATGTTGTATTGAATTCCATGGAGAGATTGCAGACCTGTGAGATTAGGTTCCATTTTGGGGCTTCAGGGGCACCTGGACATTCTTTTTATGACCTGATCAGATAAGAGCTAAGAGTCCTTAAACACTTCTGAGGAGCCCAATTCCCTCTCACCATATTCACCCTATGTAGATTATACCCCCATTGCACTATACATGGGACCATGTGTGCACATACCTGTATTGATAATGAAGGTTGGGACAAACCATGTTCTCTATGTTCCATTTTTCACTTTGAAAAGGATGAGAGAAGAGCCCTGGCCCCAAAGTAAGCTAGATCTGAGTTTGAATCATGGCTTCCTCCTTTGTTAATACCTTTGTGACCTTCAGTGGTTTCATTTTCCATGTAAAATGAAGGCAATAATATTGAGAACTGGAGATCATTTATGTAAAGCACCCTGCACATTTTTAGGCTTATTGTAGGCAGTTAATAAATAGTAGTGATTATTATTGTTATTATTACAAAAACCCTCCTGTCACTATGTTTAATTAATATATTCCATCTATGAGAAACATATATGAATAGAAACAAAGTAGTTCTTTATTATTGTTTTAAAAAATATGTTTAGAGCCCCACGCTGCAGGTGGTTTCATGAACACAGTAGGCTCTGAGCATGTAGGTGCTGCCAGAAGGAACTTTCAGAGCTCAGCTCTATCGTTGTAGTTTATTAATCTGCTACCATGGAAACAGGTATTTAATCCTTAAAAACAAGAAAATGGCTTTCAACAAAGCACTGTTTCAAATAATTTGATGATGGTGGGCAGTATTTCTTTCTTCAAAAAAATATGATTTTTAAGTGACTAACCTCATTTTTGGCAATCTGATTTGAGTTTCCATGGAAACAGAAATGACAGCTGAGACCCCCCAAGCTCTTGTAACTAGTGGGGCTCAGGTTAAGTCTTGCAAATATCAGTTGTCCCAAGGCACCTAGAAGAGCCAATAGAAAAGGGAACAGAAAGGAACAATAAATCAAACATTTACAAAATAATATATACACAATGCTCTGAGTTTGAGAAAAGCATGTGTGATGGGTATGTAGAGAGAGACTCATGGGTGTAATTCAGGGTGAGAGGTATATAGTTCTACTTCATTCTAAACCCCCTTTTCTGAGTGGCTAAACAACTTATTTATTTGTAATGTATTTTTGTTACACTGAGTATAGGAATATTGGGGAAGGAAAAAAAAGTGGAGAATAAAAATATCACACAATGGTCCTGTTATTTACTAGCATGAGAACTAACTGTGAAAGGAGAATTAAATAAAAATTTATAAAAGTCAAGTTATGAAGACAAATGTGTTCATCTCAAATGGGCCCAAGTACTTTTTGGGGGGCTTATTTTTAGTCTTTGTAGAGATTTTTCTAATTCTTAATATTTAATAATGACATTATATACCTCTCAGGCTGATTGATATAAAGGCGATTTTCATTGTCTTAAAAGACTTTAGTATTTCCGCATCACATCAGAGGGAGAAACAAGTCAGGATTTCCCATCCTGTGTTCCTGATACATACTCTAAAACACACCACTCCTCCCCCCCCACCCCAGCTCGAGTTTATATTGAAAGTAATGTGAGTGTCACTGGCAAGAAGAGTTGCATCTCTGAATTGCTTTGTGAGTGGAGAGGATTATCCAGTTTAGGTCACTTCTGACCACCAGATCCTGTACTAAAAATCTCATTTGAGTTCTATAGGAATCTAAAGGGGTTTATCTAATTATCTAAATAAATATCTAAATATATAAGTATCTAATATCTAAAGGGATTTCCATCAAAGAAGATTTCTAAAGAAAGCAAAAGGTTTAGTTGAGAAGGACTGAGTTTGCTTTATTGCATGCACAATATACAGTTTTTCAACATTTGAGTATACACAGATACACAAGTAGAATGTGATATATGAAGAGGTATCCCACTAAGGAATTATTTTATTTTAGGAAAATTTTGTTAATTATTTTTCTGATTATAAAAATGCTGTGATATGCTCTTTTTGAATCTTTTAAAACAAAACTAAAGAATTAAAAAGAAAAGTCATTCACAGGCTCAACATTCAGTTTGTGTGTAAAGTGTACATATATAACATATCATCTTATATACCTTTATATAAATTTTGACTTAAATGTAACTGTAGCATCCTTTCACATATGTACTCTCATGTATATACTTATAGGAATTTGTAACATAAAATACATATTCTTTCTAACTTCCTTTATTTTTTAATGGGTATTTTTATTTTAAAAAATGTTAAATGTAATATTATTTTATTATTTTTAAAAATTGTGGTTAGAACAATTAACACGAGATCTAGTCTCTTAACAAATTTTTAAGTATACAATATGGTATTGTACTACAAGCACAATGTTGTATAGCAGATCTCTGGAGCTTATTCATCTTGCATAAGTGAAACCTTATGCCCATTGATTAGCAGCTCCCATTTCCTCTTTCTTCAGCCCCAGAAAACTACTATTCCACTCTATGATTCTATGAGTTTGATAGTGTAAGATACTTCATATGAAATTTATTTCACTAAGTATAATGTTTATAAGGTTTATCCATACTGTTGTATATTGCAAGATTTCCTTTTTTAATAAGAGTGAATAATATTCTGTTGCATGTATGTACCACATTTTCTTTATCCATTCATCCATCAGTGGACATTTAGGTTGTTTCCATATCTTGGCTATTGTGAATAGTGCTGCAATGAACATGGGAGTGCTAATATCTGTTTGAGATCATGATTTCAGTTCTTTTCTATAAATACTCAGAAGTGGGATTGCTGGATCATATGGTAGTTCTATGTTCAATTTTTTGAGGAAACTCCATACTGTTTTCCATAGTGGCTGCATTGTTTTGCATTTCCCCTGACAGCATTCCAATTTCTCTACATCCTCACAACACTTGCTGTCTTTGTTTTTTTTGATAATAATAATCCTAACAAGTGTGAAGCAATATCTCATTGTGGTTTTGATTTGCATTTCTCTGATGTTTAGTGATGTTGAGCATCCTTTCACATACATATTGGCCATAAGTATATTTTTTTTGGGGGGGGATGTCTATTTAGTTCCTTTGCTCACGTTTTAATTGGATTATATGTTTCTTTGCCTTTGAGTTATAGTTCATATACTTTGGATATTAACCTCTTATCAGATATGAGGTTTACAAATATTTTCTCCCATTGCATAGATTGTTTTTTCATTTTGCTGATTATTTCCTTTGCTCTGCAAAACCTTTTTAGTTTGATGTAATCCCACTTGTTTATTTTTGCTTTTGTTGCCTATACTTTTCAATGTTATATCCAAGAAGTCATTCCCAAGACCAATGTCATGAAGTTTTCCCCCTATGTTTTATTCTAGGAATTTTTCAGTTTCAGGTCTTATTTTTAAAATCCATTTGGAGGGGTGCCTGGGTGGCTCAGTTAAGTGTCTGCCTTCAGCTCAGGTCATGATCCCAGGGTTCTGGGATCAAGCCCCACATCGGGCTCCCTGCTTGGTGGAGAGCCTGCTTCTCCCTCTCCCTCTGCCACTCCCCCTGTTTGTGCTTGCTTTCTCTCTCTGTCAAATAAATAAAATCTAAAAAAAAAAAATAATAATAAAATCCATTTGGAGTTGATTTTTGTGTATGGTGTGAAATAAGGATCCAATTTCATTCTTTTGCATGTGGGTATCTATTTCTCCAACGCCATTTGTTGGAGGCTATTCTTTTCCTATTGTGTATTCTTGGCACCCTCATTGAAGATCAGTTCACCGTATGCATAAGTTTATTTCTGGGCTCTTGATTCTCTTCCATTGAATATATATCTGTCTTTATGTCAATACCATACTATTTTAATTTTTGTAGCTTTGTAATGGATTTTGAAATCAGGTGATGCTTACAGCTTTTTTTCCCCCACAAGACTGATTTGGCATCTTTCCTAGTGGTACCACATGAATTTTAGAATTACTTTTTTCTGTGTCTGTAAAAAAATGCCGTTTAACCTGCTTTGTTTTTAACTTCAAATATGTCATAAATCTTTCCATGGCTAAAACTATAAACTCAGTATTAACTTTTGTAGTGGCTTCATAATATTCCAGTGTATAGATATACTATATGTCATTTAAAAAACCATTTTTTTAGGGCATTCACATCATTTTTCTTTTACATTGTGTTCAGATGTCTTAATAAATATCCTCATACATACATGTTGTGAATTTTTTTTTGTTTTTATTTGGGATATATTTCTAAAAATGATATTTTCTAGCTAGGGGGTATGTACATATTTAAAGTTGTAGGTAATAATGGCAAATTTTCCTCCAGAATTATCCTAGCAGTTTATATCATTTCTGCAGTTCTTGAGATAGTTCACATCCCCTCATCTTCACCTGAACTTCATCTTGTCATTAGTTTTTCATCTTGGTTAATTGGGTAGACAAGACATAATATCTTAGTTGTTGCCTGATTTGTATTTCCTTTACTACTGATCAAACTTATTTCATGTTAAATGCCAATTTGTTTTTCATATTTTATGAATTGTTCATTTATTTTATTTGCCACATTTTTTACTGGCCCTTTTTTTTAAACTATACTTTACAAGAACTCTCTATATAGGAATGATGTTAGCCTTTTATAAAAAAAAATTAAAATATTTTCCAGATTATGTATCTTTTGCATACAAAGTTTTTTTTTTTTTTTGCTTTGCTACCTTGACTCATTTGTGTGTGTTTAAGATATCATTGACAAATAAAATTGTAATATTTTTAACATGTATAATGTGATTTGATATATATATATATCTTATGAGATGATTCCCACAATCAAGTTAATTAACACATTACTTACTTCACATAGTTAGCTTTTCTCTGTGTGTATGTGAGATTGCTTGAGATTTATTCCCTTAGCAAATTTTAAGTATGAAATATAGTATTATTTTTTAATTTTTTATTGAAGTATAATTGACATACAATATCCTATTTGTTTCAGTTGTATATCATAGTGAGTCAGTATTTTAATTTTTTTAATTTTTTTAATTTTTTATTTTTTGTGAGTCAGTAATTTTACACATTTTTAAATGATCCCCATGATAAGTCCAGTTACCCTTATCATACAAAGCTATTACAATATTATTGACTATATTCCCTAGGCTGTACATTATATCCCCATGACTTATTTATTTTATAACTGGAAGTTTGTACCCTTTGACTAACCTCTCCCCATTTCCCCCACCCCCCAGCCCCTGACTACCACCATCGTACTCTGTTTCTTTGACTTCAGCCTTTTTATTTTATTTATTTATTTCACATTTAAGTGATACAATACAGTATTTATTTTTCTCTGTCTGGCTTATTTCACTTAGCATAATGCCCTCCAGGTTAGTCCATGTTGTCATAAATGGCAAGATTTCTTTTGTATGACTGAATGATATTCTGTTGTACATATTTACTACATTTTCTTTATCCATTCATGCATCTATAGACACTTAGGGTGTTTTCATACCTTGGCTGTTGTATATAATGCTGCAGTGAACACGGGAGTACACATATCTCTTTGAGATCGTGATTTCATTTCTTTGGGTATATACCCAGAAGTGAGATTGTTGGATCACATGGTAATTCTATTTTTAGTTTTTTGAGAAGCCTCTATGCTGTTTTCCACAGAGGCTGTACCACTTTACATTACTGCCAACAGTGTATGAAAGTTCCCTTTTCTCCACACCCTCACCAACATTTGTTATTTCTTGTCTTTTTGATAATAGATGTCCTTACAGGTGTGAAGTGAGATCTCATTGTGGCTTTGGTTGCATTTCCCTGATGATGAATGATGTTGAGCATCTTTTCATATACCTATTGGCCATTTGTATGTCTTCTTTTTAATATTTTAATATATTTTTGTTTTTGCTATTCAGTTGTAGGAGTTCCTTATATATATTTTGAATATTAACCCCTTTTTGGATATAGAGTTTACAGATATTTTCTCCCATTCCATAGGTTGCCTTGATTTTCATTGATGGTTTTCTTGGCTGTGCAGAAACTTTTTAGTTTGTTGTGGTCTCACTTGTTTATTTTTTGCTTTTATCATGTAAAGTTTTTCTAATTTAGAAAATTTAATTTTTGTGTAGTCACATCAGTCTTTTGCTTTAAGGGTTTTGCCTTTTTAATTATGTATATAGAAAGACTATCCTCATCTTAAATTTATATCAAAAGACCCTTAGATTTTCTTCTAGTTTATAGTTTTTTCCCATTATTTTAAATTTGTTTATAATTTATTTTGATATAAAGTTGGAGGTATGAATATAACTATTTCTTTTTTAGGAAATCTAATTTGTTTACTTTTACATCAATTTTTCACTAATTTGTAATACTTTTATTATCACTTCCTAGATGCTTAGATCCTTATATATATTGAGTCTGTCCATTCTATTAAGAAGTTATCTAGTGTGGTAGAAATACTGCACTATTTATTATAATTTTATAATCTTTATATCTTATAGGAAAAGTTTCTTCTTATTAGTCTTTGTTCTCACAAATTTTGAAATGAAATTGAGTCTTATGAGCTAGTTCCAAAGCAGAACTCTCATTCAGATTTTGATTGGAATTGTATTAAGTTTATAGATTAATTTGGAGAAACCTGATGCCAGAAACATGGCATCACTACATTTTTCAATTCATCTTTTATGTCCATCAATAAAATGTGTATTTTTGTTTCCTTGAAACCAGCATTTTACTCTATTGTCCCTTTAGCAGTCTTCCTTCATTGTATCAAGAGTAGGACTTTATGGACAGTTGCTATCACAACATTAAGTTACCGGCTCCTCAACTCCACCACTTACGTCACTCTGGGATTGCTATTTACCTGTTCAGTTTCACCAGCTGGTAGCAAATCTGGCAATGTCTGCATTAACTGGAAGTTTGCCTAGAGTCACACGGTCATGGGAGAATGGTATTTCTACAGTGAGAGAGGAAAAATTCCAGTTGTTTTTCCTTCTTCTTTTCTTGGTCTAGTTTTCAATTAGTTCCTGAGATAAATTGTTCTGGCTCACATACTGCAATTTTATGGTGACTACAGGGTGTGAATTGAGCAAAGAGGAAGGTTTCTATGACCACTTGTTTTCCAGGGGAGGCTGCATTCTACCATTGTAGGTTCATTCTTTTGGCTTAAGGCTCTTGAAAATAACTCTTGGAGGAATAACTCTTTATACTATTATAACCTAGTAACACTTTAATTAGCAGATTATTTCCATCTGGATTGCTATATGAGAGAAAGATCTTGCCATGATGAGACACTAGATATGTAAATTTTAGTAGTGGGGTGTTGTCAAAACTAGGTGACTGGAAGTGTGGACCATTGTAGAGGGCTGTGGGTGGTAAGGGGACATTGCAAAATTACAAAGTTGGAGGAAGAGGTATGGTCTCTTGAAGAGAGAGAGAGGATATTAATGAGAAGTTAGGAGAGCTCAGTAAATGAAACTTCTTTTTATGTCTATAGCTTGTCCTGCCTGATTGTATAGAAAAATTGCATGAGGAATAGAGGAATAAAGGGGGTGGAGGTTATAGCTGCTTTTACAGTAAAATCCATTAAGTTTCCTTCCCACTAGCGCAATCTCAGCCGACAGAAGGCAGGGTTATTATTGCTAAAAAGTGAGCCAGCAGCTGGGCTCCTACTACGAATAGAATTCTACTGTCATCAATACAATCCTTTTTAGTGACACATTGAAATAAACATCCAGGCCAGAGTTACTTCTTTAAAATATCTCTTTTTCCCAGCTGTAATCATTAGAATAATCATTCAATACTGCATTTTCTAATAAGATATTGCCACTTTATTCTACCTTGTCATCTGGGTGGCGTCATTACTGATGCGACCAAAAAAAAAAAAAAAGGTGATTTCCAAGTAGCTACATTTCATGTGCAGCACACACAGCTGCCACTTGAAGCTCAACTCACAATCAATTTGATAAGTCAATCAATTTTCATTTTGTCTTCATCTCCTAGGTAACCAGAGCATCCATCTAGACCCTTGCCAAGAGAGAACATTTAAAAAGTAATATGTATTCATAATCGGTTTTCTTCTAAATACTGACTTAATAGGAAAGCAAAGAGCTACCCATGCAGTGTTTTAAATCACAGTAACACAAATTTTCTTTGATTCTGGAGAGAGAGCTTGAGGAGGAACATACTATGGAATATAATATCGTTATATTTCAGCCTCTTACGATATATCAGGAACAAAAACTGCACCACCTGCTATGTCTATTATGTGTTTAATGTGAATAACAAGCATCTCACTGCTGGTTATTAAAACAAATCGTAAGCCATCTGACATTATACTTATAACCCATCCCATGCTTCATGACTCTGAGAAAGACACAACTTGGAGCAGGGGGAGTTGCTTTGGGACAAACCTTTTGATGTGAATACAAAGCATCTGGCCCCAAAGGAAGTCATTTATCTCCCTCCAAATCCCTGGAAAAAAAAAAAAGCATTATGTAAAATATAATTATAAAACAGTATTATTGGCACAATGTAGTGGACAAAAATTTTTAGCAGTCGCAAAAAGCATTAAATTTTGCTTTCCTTGAATCCTCGTGCTTTGTGAAGTCATGAGAAAAATGGAACATTTGATGTCTTTAGGAATAACATACATCTAGGAAGTCATGGGTCTTGCTAACTTTGTTGATACAGTGCAACATTCAGATTTCACTGACTGCACAGGCTTCAAGTTCAGCTGAGCCTACCCCATCTACCTGGACACAGCAAGTTGGTTTATTGGCTGTTGTTTCCTACAGGAAGTGTTAACCCATATCTTGCAAAGGTTAACACTAAATATACACTAAAGAATGTACATGTAAATATACATTAGAGAGGAATAATGTTTGCTGGAATTGAGAAAAGGAAGAATATGAAAATAAAATAGTATGAATGAATGCAGGATTATTATTGCTAAAAAGCGAGCCAGCAGCTGGGCTCCTACTACGAATAGAATTCTACTGTCATCAATGCAATTCTTTTTAGTATTTGGAAAGTATTTAAGGTCCTGTAAGGTTTTAAGGTTCTATATCCAAAAACAAGATGGAGGCAAGATTGGACACAGCATGCTCTTATGGGAAGACCACATACCTAAAAAATCTGTCTTGACTCTTTTAAGGTCCTTCAGTAAGAACCTGAAAAGTCACTCATTTCTCTGGGCCTCTCTGGATAAAATGAAGGGTGTTGATGAAGGGAATATTGAGTTTCCTCCAAATCTAAAATTCTGTGTTTTTATCTAATAGACTATAAGCACTTTAGGAGTTCCTGTACACACACACGTGCACACAGACTATATTTTTTTATTTATTAATTTTTTTTTTTAAGAGAGAGAACATGTGCACATGAACAGGGGAGGGCAGAGGGAGAGGAAGAACCTTAAGCAGACTCCAGACCCAGCACAGAGCCCCTCATGGGGCTCCACGCAGGGCTTGATTTCACTCACAACCCAGATCTCACATGACCTGAGTCAAAATAAAGAGTTGACACTTAACTGACTGTGCCACTCAGGTGCCCATAGACTGTATTTATTTAAAATGCCCTAAAACTCTGAGGAACATATAACCAGATGTTTAATCAGATTTTAAATAATTTAATCAGATATTTATTTATTTAATAAATTTATTTGATAAATATGATAAAGACATAAAATTCAATTTAATAAATAAATTATTTGGTAATATAAGTCTTAAGATTTCTGTTAGAGGTTCAAATGATATTTGGGTGTATAGATAGTCTTTTTTATGTCAAAAAACCAAGATATAGTAACAAAACAAAAACAAGCAATGGCATGTGTTTGGATATGAATCTGCTTGAGTTCATTTTATTTTTTTATTTTTATTTTTTTAAAGATTTTATTTATTTGACAGAGAGAGAGATAGCGAGAGCAGGAACACAAGCAGGGGGAGTGGGAGAGGGAGAAGCAGGCTTCCCACAGAGCAGGGAGCCCGATGCAGGGCTCAATCCCAGGACCCTGGGATCATGACCTGAGCCGAAGGCAGACGCCTAGCGACTGAGCCACCCAAGTGCCCCTCGTTTTATTTCATATCAACCTGAAATGAAAGAGCCAAACGTCAGAGTCTCGGACCTTTTCAGATCACAGATGAGCCCACAATGTGTCAATTAATGCAAGTCTCCTGAGGTTATTAAAACCTGAGTAAATACATTTCATTTTTCAAAAGCAAATAGGTACTGTGGACTAAACAGTGAGTATTTTATACACTCATTAGCTGAAGGTTCCATTCCTGAGGGATTAAACAAGAATTTGGTGGTAAACAGTTAAACATTTCTGGAAGCTTCTTTATTCTTCTTGGTAAACATGACAAGACAGGCTCTCTGCTAACCATAGCACAGAGTGCAGATTCAAATTTAATAAGACCTTTGTCTTCTACAGTGATCTTTGAGGCTCCCCTGTGTTCCTTGCTGAGAAGAATAACAATCAATACATAGGACTTTGAGAAGTCCTATGTTATCAAGATTCAGGCCTTCTAAATCTCACAAAATGCCATTGTTCTAGGTCATATAAATATAAAATATAAAGTATCATGTTACTTAATATAAAAATATATAAAACAACAAAAATATATTTTCCTTTCCTCTCCTCTCTTGATCTCTGTCTTTGTCTCTCTGATTTCCATGCTTAGCTGTAATGCTTGGGAAAAGGCACAGTGAGAATCACTGTAATTTGCATGTCTTGAGAGCTGAAGAAATTTTCCTATCTACTGCTATATAGATCTTTTTTTAGATAGAAAATGAGAGGGTTGTGTTTTTTAGATAGAAAATGAGAGGGTTGTGTTCAGCTAACATACTGGTATATAAGAATATTTAGTTACATCTTTATACACTACATTTTATATATTTTATACACTATGTTTATATACTTTATATACTAACATTTCCACTACAGTTTCAAATAGTTTAGATGATTTTCAGTGCTGAATTTAAGCATGTTAGATTCTGGAAATATGAATTGAATACGAAGTTGCTAATTAATCCTAAAACTTAAATTTTTATTTGTGTTCTTGAAGGAATCCTGTTCTTGAATGATACTAAGTAACAATCCCAACTCCCATGCAGCTGCGTAGGTTCTTGGCTTGGCTGTCACCACCAACTTAATTATTTCTAACTGTTCCTACATCTTTGGGTCACTCCTTCAATGTTCAGGGTCTTGCTGGAGAACATGTGACCAGCCACGCCTGGGTTTCATGCCTGTGGCCTAATTGCAGAAATGCTGAGAGAGTGAATGAATCTCTTCCAGTTCTGAAGCGAGATGTGGGGCCCTGGATTTCGCTTCCTTTTGCAGACCTCCAAGTGGGGTGAAGGTATCCAGTACATTTGGTGTTCAAGATCTTTTGTACTCTGGCCAGGCCCACCTCTTCAACATGATTACCTGATTACCTCACCCATGTATCTAGGGCTTCTGCTGAACTGAATGACTTATTATTCCTTGTATATATTTTGTGACATCTAATTTGGTTACTCTTCCTCATAATTTTATTCTCTCTGCAGAGGCCTTTTTTTTTTTTTTTTTAAACCTATGATCATGTGCTACTGTCTTTGAATGTCTAATTCAGATGCCATCAGCTGTATTAAGATTTTACTCTTCTCCAGGCCAGAAAAAAAAAAAAATCTTTTTGGAAAGATCAAACACCAGTTGTTGGTAAATTGAATTGTAGAATGTAAAATATAGTCTAAAGGATAGGAAAAAATGAGTAAGGATACTCTAGCAAGAGAGAAAAAACTAAACAATAATGTTTCTCCTTCAGGAATCTTATTCCGTTTTAGCTTGTGCTAAGGTTATCAGTGTCCATGCTTTATCCTTGTTTATGGACTTAATGCAACTTGAGGGCAGGAATCATGTCTGATTATCTTGGGATCCTCTGCAGGACCCAGTAGAGTGATTTAGCAAGAAGCAGCTGCTCAGTCTGGAAAAGGAGGTAGTGACATAAAGCAAGACAGGAAATGCACCGTGCTAGGTAGCCTGGTATAAGTCAGTAAGAGACACAGTAGGGACATAAGTGGGGACACAGTGGGAAATCAGGTGGACTCCTGGGGACAGGAAAAGCATCTCTGGGGGTTTTGAACTGGGAATTGAAGGATGAGTGTATTTTTGCCAAGTGGACAAGTCAGTGTTTAGATTTTATCTTTAATATGAGGAAGAACTTTTTTTTTTTTTTTAAGAGTTTATTTATTTGACAGAGAGAGACACAGCGAGAGAGGGAGCATAAACAGGGGGAGTGGGAGAGGGAGAAGCAGGCCTCCCGCGGAGCAGGGAGCCTGATGCGGGGCTCTATCCCAGGACCCTGGGATCATGACCCGAGCCGAAGGCAGATGCTTAACGACTGAGCCACCCAGAGGAGCCCAATATGAGGAAGAACTTTTTAATAGTAAACACTCTCCAACAAAGACTAAAAAGCCTCATGATATCATGGACCTGGAGGTGTTTTATCAGAGGCCAGGTGACTACTTTTGCAAAAATTTATTCACCCCTTGGATGAGATCTCTGAGGACCTGAAAAATCTGAATTTTTATGATTCCTACCATAAAATCCTAGAGAAATTTAAAGTTTAAAAAAATAATTTGAGTAGAGAATTTTTACTAGCTAAATATATATAACAAAAAAACCAACTTAAAACCTTTTTTTTTGACTTGTAGGAAAACATGCTTTTTATTCTGAGAGAAAAACATGAAGAATTATTTTTGTAATCAGAACACTGGACAAATGAGTCTACCATCATGAATAATAAAGCAACTTCAGTTTTGTTTCCCACTTTTTCTTTAAATCCATCCTGTGGGACTAGTTTTTCTGCTTCCTCTGGAGAAAATCTCAGGTTGATTTAGTCTTACAAATAATCTCATTTTAGTCATTGGTATGTCTAGGTATGTGCAGTCGTCAAGTAATTTTGTTTTTAAAGTCAAAGCTTCTCCCCTTCCACAGGAGGTCTGTTGAAGTCCAGAACCTTCATGAAGGGAGTTGGGCATGGCCAGCTTCTTCTCATTCTCCCACCATAGTTTCTACCTCTCCTCCCTTTTCTTGCTATGTTTCTGGTTCCATCAGGATCATGCAGAGGATGGGAGAAAGACTAATTGATTAGTTTTGCCATCAGCATTCTTTGGGCTTGACAGATGGCAAATGGCGGGTTGTAGGTTCTTTGTAGAACTCCCCTCAGCCAGAGATCTCTCGCCTGCATTTTCTTGACATGGATGGTCAATCTCCAACTGGCCACATTGAGAGATATAGACCAACCTCTGCAAATGGACCTTTTGAATCTTTTTTTATCATGCTCAGGTTGAGGAGAGAAACACTCCCTGTTCTCCTCTGTAGCAGGGGAGGCAGAAACAGCCACTCTAACAGTATTTTTTGCAAGAAATTTTCTTCCAAATATCCAGTTTCATAGACACTTAATGTAAGTGCTAAAATAAAAGTTGCAAAATTGGGTTTTGATGGTCTCCTTTTCAAATATTGGTAGATTTCAGTGAGGTCGCAACTGAGTTTATAGCAACTCAGTTTGAAATGTGATAATCATGAATATTTTTGACTTATGGCCTCAGTCATAACTGATATAGAATCCTATTTTAATATCCTTTTGTCTTAGGATCTTCCTAGACAAACCGCAAATGTGAAATTCACTAGATATTTGCTAAATGTATAGAAGAATATCATAGGCTTCTTTCTTGGTCTTCAGGAAATATGTACCATGATAAAGCTCTAATAGGGTTATAGTCTTTTTTTTTTTAAGATTTTATTTATTTATTTGACACAGAGAAAGAGAGACAGCGAAAGAGGGAACACAAGCAGGGGGAGTGAGAGAGGGAGAAGCAGGCTTCCTACTGAGCAGGGAGCCCGATGCGGGGCTCGATCCCAGGACCCCAGGATCATGACCCAAGCCAAAGGCAGATGCCCAACGACTGAGTCACCCAGGCGCCCCAGGGTTATAGTCTTAAAATACTTTGGGGTAGGGAGTACTCTTCTGCTTGTCTTTCCTGGCTTCCTGAATTCCTATATGAACTCTGGTGATGTATGTTTCTTAACTGGGCCAGAATCTAATTAGCTACTTATTGTGGCTCCCATTTGTGTCTCTTGTTCCAGGAATTCACTTTTTTTTAATCTGTATTTTTGCCACGGTATCATTCGAATAAAAGAAACACATTAGCTCTTCCTCTCTTGTGAACCTTAAAAGACTCCTTGGGGAATGACAAAAGGTTTACCTGATTTTCTATAAAGAATTTCTCCTCATTCTCTGGAAAAAGGGCTTCCTTAGCTTCCGCACACCAATAATAAATTATTAAAGAGGTCTCACGGGCAAGAAGGGGAAATGTGGTTCTGCTGACAGCACTGTGACAAACACTCATATTAATTATAAAAAATAACAAGGGTGAAAGTTTAAAATCCAAACTTTACTCTCAAAACAGCTTTTTTTCCTGAGATAGGTTTCAGCTTTCAACATTGAACTTCCTGAAAAATAGACTGCAACCTGATCCTAAAGATGAGTTTAGCATACTCTAATTTTTGTTTTGGCTTTTAAAGAGAAAAAAACCCAAATGAGCTAATAATCATAATACTCATAGTAATAAAAATTAAAAAGTAATAATACAGTGTGTGATAGAATCAGAGCCCAGGATTAGGCCAGGTAGGGGGTGAGAAGCTATTTACAAGCATTGGGCATGGGCCACCATCTAACATGGAAGGAAGTTGTAAAAGCACAGGGCTTGTGGCCAGAGAAGATGGAACACATGCAGGGTAAGGTAGGGCAGAGTAAAAAACAAAACAAGACAAAATCCAAACTCAGACCATAGCTGAGTTGAAAACCAGAGGTCATTTTCAGTTAATAGAGGCAAGAGTATGTGAGAACAAGAGCCAACCGATTCAGGGAATTTTGATAACAATTTGATAACATGGCAGGCTTCAGTTTTATTGGCCTTGCTCCTTACATGGGGAACTTTCCTGGGGGCATGTTTAAAGAGCCCATGAGGCTCTTGGCAAGTGGCCCACAAGGATGTCTTTCTTTTTGTTATAAATACAGTAATGACATGCCTCATTTACCAGTTAAAGCCATAATAGCTTATTCAGATCCATCTTGCTAAGGATTACTTAGGGACTGTGCAATAGATATTTGTTTCTGCTGCCAGCAAATACATTTAGTCCTCCCGTTACAGTATATTACATTGTGATATGTTGGTTCTGCATGGGTTGTTAAAAAGGCCCAGGTAGGAGAGAGAAAATTCATGCCCTGCAATTGGCCTCATCCTCCCACTGATTATTTCCCCACAATCCTAACATCATAATCCATTTCTTTGCAAAAGAAAAGCAAAGGCACATTTGATAATTATAAAATATGTCACTTTGATTGAAAATATCTGGATATAGTTTCTTATCCATGAGTGTAACGTATCAGTTTATGGTTCTACCCAGTTGTTTTCTAGACGTGTCAAATGATATGAATTAAATGATTAAAACTTAATGCTGACTCCAGATATTTACTCCTTTTAAAAAGATTATTTTTCCATGCTACTACTAAAACTAGTACAGAAATGACTCTTAACAGGTAAAATCCTTGTCTTAAGGTTGTCGAGAAGAGCTCGGTTCTAATTTCCTTCAGTTTTCTTTATTTTAACTTTGTTACAATTTTTTCTCCAAGTTTTTATTTAAATTCCAGCTAGTTAACATACAGTGCAATATTAGTTTCAGAAGTAGAATTCAGTGATTTGTCACTTCCATACCTCACCCAGTGCTCATCACAACAGGTGTGCCCCTTAATGCCCATCACCTGTGTCACTCGTCCCCTCCCCCTGCCTCCCCTCCGGTAACTATCAGTTTGCTCTCTGTAGTTAAGAGTTTGTTTCTTGGTTTGCCTCTTTTCTCTCCCTATGTTCATTTGTTTTGTTTCTTAAATAATTTTATTACAGTTTTCATGTTTCACATTCACTTCTTTAATTTTTGATATTTAGTCCTTTTTGTAAGTCCTTTCCTCGAATGCCAGCTTTGAATAGATTGCAGTAGGATAGGGCGCCTGGGTGGCTCAGTTGGTTAAGCGACTGCCTTCGGCTCAGGTCATGATCCTGGAGTCCCGGGATCGAGTCCCGCATCGGGCTACCTGCTCAGCGGGGAGTCTGCTTCTCCCTCTGACCCTCCCCCCTCTCATGTGCTCTCTCTCTCCTCTCATCCTCTCTCTCAAATAAATAAATAAAATCTTTAAAAAAAAAAAAAAAGATTGCAGTAGGATAGCTGCTCCAAGTCATATGAAGGATATGAAGCTATGACCCCGAAACAGAAGATCTACAAGTGGCCTAGAACTAGGCTCTCTATGAACTTGTCGTGGGTACTTTAGTCTCTGGCCCTGGCTCCAACACGCAGCCCCCAGAGGGCCCCATAGCCTCCTGGAGTGAAAGGCAGATCCTCTCTTCCAATCTAAGCTGTTTACAGGGACCATGGAAATATGTGCTGATGGACAAAGAGGCCTCCTGGGGACCAAAGACACCAATGTCTTTAGGATCAATACACTAGGAGTTTGGGCTGCGACAACAAAGTGCCATAGACTGGGTGGCTTGTAAATGACACAGATCTTTTTCTCACACTTCTGAAGGCCGGAGGTCCAAGATCAGGGCGCCTCGGTTGGATTCTGGGAAGGTTCTCTTCCAAGTTGCAGAACTGTCTCCGCATTGTATCCTCCTATGACAGAGAGAGGGTGAGAGAGCTTTCTGGGGTCCTTTTTATAGGTGCACTAATCCCATTCATGGGGGCTTAGCTCTCGTGTCCTAATATATCACTTCCTAATACACCCTCAGCTCCTAAAACCATCATCACATTGGGGGTTAGGGGCTCAACCTGTAAATTCTGGGGGGACACATTCAGTACATTGCACTCTCTTGGGGACAGGCAGAATGCTGTTAAAATCAAGAATCCTGGACGTTCACCATCACTAGCTTCATCTAGCTTTTGAGGCATTTCTCTCTTTTACCTTAATGTTGACAGGAGAACTGCTCTTCTGTACATGCCAGATTTCCCTCAACTGGCAGATAACTCGCAACAGTGAACCTCTTAGTGAAGATCCTTTTCACTTCAATTAAGCACTTTTGACACTAACTGTCAGATCATGCAGACTTCAGAAAAGTAGTATATTAGTGATCTAAAGCATAATACTAAAAATGAAAGCCAACATTGATTGATTGCTTTCTGTGTGATAAGCAGACTGTTAGGCACCTTACATGTGTTATTTCACTTTATAATACATGTCCATTTAATAATTTGCATTCACTTAGTAGTATATTGAAGAGATGGTTGTCAGTTATTCTGTATATAACTCAAAATGCAGATGCAAAATTTCTTTAATCCTGCCTTATGGAGGAGTAATACACAACTTACCAGCAAGGAGAAATGTTTTATTTGTTTGCATTTTTCCTAGAGAAAAGATGACTTAATAAAGTAAATAAAAATTTTAATAGCTGAACCTAAGCGAAGCATTACTGGCCTGAGAAAAGGCAAGTTAGCAAAAGTTCTTATATTTTCATATAGTTTTGGCAGTTATTTTGAAGAGAAGTATTGGACCATATGTATTTTTAATTATTGTGTTTAATGGATAGTATAATAGACAACACTCTTGTAATCAGAAATAATATGTTAACTGGTTTTTAAAAGAAGCAAGCTTTTAGCGTCCACCTTATGAGTGATGTCAAAGGTCTAAATCAATATGTATTGCTTTACTGTACTTCTACTACATTAAATCTTCTTCCAGGATTTTGAAACACCACCACCACCACCAACACATCAGTTACAGCAGAAATACGCGGGAAGATAAAAATAGAACAATGTCAGTGTTATGCTTTTTGAGGTACCTGTGTTGTATACCCATGGCTTTTAGGAAATAAAGCATACAATTTATGCTGAATTAAATGAAAATGAGGTCAAATGAGGATAGTTAAATTTTGACAGCTTATTTATTCATTTGTTTGTTTCTGAATCAACTCACTCACACGTATAGAAGCAGTCAGTTCCCTGCCCTCTACTGTATTTTTTTCCTTTCTGCCAAACAAATGACACAAACTCTCACTATTTTATACGTGTGAGGTCTTAGGTTTATTACTCAATTTTTATGTCCTATATATATATATTTTTTTTAGATTTTATTTATTTGCGAGACAGAGAATGAGAGACAGAGAGCATGAGAGGGAGGAGGGTCAGAGGGAGAAGCAGACTCCCTGCTGAGCAGGGAGCCTGATGTGGGACTCAATCCCAGGACTCCAGGATCATGACCTGAGCCGAAGGCAGTCGCTTAACCGACTGAGCCACCCAGGCGCCCCATGTCCTATATTTTTAATATGTGAAATAGGAATCATATTTTCTTTGCTGCATTGTTAAAAGATTAAATGAGATAATGAATTGTCAAAGATACGTGAGAGGTCCTCATCATAGTCGCTATTATTATTTTTATCTGTGTGATGACATATTGCAATGATGTGCTAAAACTAGCAAGAGTCACTTGTGGTATGTAAGTGGGTGCCAGACACTATGCTGAATTTAGCTTTACTTCAGCCCATTTGAGTAGGCCATATTATTCCCATTTTACAGATCGAGAAAGCAAATGATTTGTCCAGTAGTTGACAAATGGCAGAATATGGATACAAAGCTACCTGTATTCATTAACAAGTGCCTTCCGTGAAGAAAAGGACTCGCCTGTGATAGAAATGTAGTGGCCAGTTAGGAGCCTGGACGCTGGGGCCATGTAACCTGGGTTCTAACACAGCCATTTCTTTATAGTATGACTTGGGCAAGTAGCATAGTCACTCTCCCTGACTCAGTTTCTTTATTTGTAAAATAGAAATAATAATAATAATAATAATAATAATAATTACCTAACTCCTAGGGTTATGATTATTAAAGAAGGTAATGTTTGTGAGGCACTTTAAAATTGTGCCTAACATAGAGTAAGTGCCAGAAAATGTTTGCTTGTAAAAATTCAGAGGCTCCAGGGGTGCCTGGGTGGCTCAGTCCTTAAGCGTCTGCTCAGGTCGTGATCCCTGGGTTCTGGGATCCAGTCAGGCTCCCTGCTCTCCCTGTGTGTGCGCTTGTGCCTCTCTCTCTCTGTCAAATAAATAAATAAAATCTTAAAAAAAAAGAGAGGCTCCAAATTACTCTGTACTGGTAAGTATTTAAAGGGCAATTGGAAATAGCCTCATTTAGGAATTTCTCATAGATCTAAAAAGGTTTGGGTTAAAGTTACCTGGAAGCAATCCTAGATTCAGGAGAGAGCAAAGGACCAGACACTCCTCTAGCTCATAAGCATCTTTGTGTAAATTATATCTCATCTTTCTGAGGCACCTTGAAGAGCTTGGCTATCACTGGCCCCAGTTTGAGGGGCTGGGCTCTTTTTGGGGCTGAAAGGATCCATGTCCATTCTGGAAACAGGGAACTCCTCTCTCCACCCAAGCCCTTGTTCCAGATAGGAGCTAGTAAGGGTCTTCTCACTTACATATGTTACTGCTCCATCTATTGCTTTTTAATATCTCTCCTCCCACTCAGAAGCACTGAGGGGCAAACAAACTGAAAGGAGGGAATTCAGGGGGTGCCTAGGTGGCTCAGTCGGTTAAGCCTCTGCCTTTGGCTCAGGTCATGATCCCGGGATCCTGGGATGGAGCCCTGGATCAGGCTCCCTGCTCAGTGGGGAGCCTGCTTCTCCCTCTGCCACTCCCCCTGCTTGTGCTGGGGGTGGGGTGGGGGGCGCATGCTCTCTCTCTCTCTCAATAAATAAAATCTTTTTTTTTTTTTAAATGGAGGGGGGCGCTTGGGTGGCTCAGTCAGTTAAGCGTCTGCCTTTGGCTCAGGTCATGATTCCGTGGGATCGGGTCCCTCGTTGAGCTCCTTGCTCAGTAGATAACCTGCTTTTCCTTTCGCTTGCCACTCCCCACTGCGTGTGTGCAGTATCTCTCTGTCTCTCTCTCTGACAAATAAATAAATAAAACCTTTAAAAAAATAAAAATTAGAAAATTAAAAAGAGGAGGGAATCCAGTTGTATCTATACTGATATTTAGTTTCAGTACAGGCATTCAGTACTAAATAAATAATAATTCTTGTGCAAAACATTCTTTCCATTCTGATCTTAGATTCAGAGCTAGTGGTATTTCGGGCTAAGTGATAAGATTACCCTGAGACCAGGAAATTGGTGGCAGAATTATAATGTTGCCCCTGGCCCACTCTGCCATCCTTTTGCAATCAGGCAGCCTTCTGGAAGCACTTAAGCAGCTTAGTGCCTTCAGTCTGACACTTCCGAAATGGCCATCAGCTAACAGTTCTTGGCTTGATATTCCAGATGCAACCCTGAGCTTCTCAAAGAATGACAGAACTTTTTTTTTTTTTTCCTAATTTGGGGTACGTTTGCATCATTAAGCACAAATATTTTGTGTTGACGAATTGGAATTGAAAAAATATTCAAGAGATGTCTATAAAAATGTGCGCGGAAATTTTCAAAGAAATACTTGTTGAGTTGAATTGGAAGAAAGTATGATATAGTTGTCGAAAGGGTCAAGTCAAGCAAACATGGTCAGGCTTCGTAGAACCCAGAGTGTGCTAATCTCAGTCGGACTGAGGGTTCATTATAGCCTGTTTGGAAACCATTTTCTAAGAGCTGACAATTCAAATATATGCATCTGTTATGGAAAATGTGCATATTTTCCAATGAAATTTTTCTGCATTTGTCTAATGTGTATTTACTGTATACTTAACTATTAGCCAGATACAGAACAAGAAACTTGAGATATAAGGTCCCCAACCAAGCTGATGATCTGGTATTTGCACTGACTTTCATAAATGCTTTGGGTTCAAATCTGCAGTTATTACATCTTCAGGTTTTGATTAAGTGCATGCATTATGATCGATGTTTCAGAAATATTTATGTGAAGAAAAATAGGCATTTATTGATTGCATACACTAAGTTACCTAAGGCATTCTATACTTCCTAAGAGAACCCAGGGAACTCCTTAAGTTGAACTATTCGTTCTCTTCAGATCAAGATGCAGCAAATAAATCATTTGGTCATAATGGCAGAGAAACTTCCTGGAAGGTTGTATAGAAAAGATACGATGGCATCAAACACAAAACTTAACTAGAGTTTTTTTTTTTTTTTTAAAGATTTTATTTATTTATTTGAGAGAGAGAATGAGATAGAGAGAGCATGAGAGGGAGGAGGGTCAGAGGGAGAAGCAGACTCCCTGCCGAGCAGGGAGCCCGATGCGGGACTCGATCCCGGGACTCCAGGATCATGACCTGAGCCGAAGGCAGTCGCTTAACCAACTGAGCCACCCAGGCGCCCTTAACTAGAGTTTTTAAATCTGCAGAGTTTCTGTATTTTCCACATATGAATTGTGTCATTAAATGTACTTTGGATCAATATTGGTTTGGGCAGAATCCTAATATGGAATTTGGAACAGTTGAAATTGATCAGTGAAAGAATAGTGGGATACTTTCCTGAATTTTAAAGGTCAAAACTGTGCACAGATCTTTTATTGCACTGTGTAGTTTTAAGTAAGTGTACTTGTTATGAAGAAAATGAAGAAAACAGTCATACAGAGTTATTGTTCCGGTGAGAGATGCTTTTCTTGAGGTATTATAACATGTTAAGTTGGGAAGAATTTACTATGTAAGTTTTATAATTTCCTCTGTGTAAATTGTTCCAATTTTTATGATAGGAATGACTGAATCATATTTTGTTAGTCTGTTGGCATATTGGTTCCAGATAAATGGCTCAAAATTGGCCTGGTTTTGTTGCTCTTTGAAAAGGTTCATTAAAATAGATGAAATATCCCAGAAATATACTCTGGTTACTGATGTTTTTGAAATAAACAAACCCACTTTAAAACAATATTTGGTTTCAGACATATTCACTTTAAGACAATATTGGGTTTCAGACAGCATAGAATTCTGTGATGAGTAAAAGAGAAAAATAACAGCGGACTATTTGGTACATTGATTTTCTTATTTTTGCTGTACTGAAGGATTGCCCTCTCATATTTTTTCCATCATAGACAATCGAGTCCAAACTCTGTTCATGATTCTCTTCATGAATACAATTCCATTCAGTAGAATAGTTAGGTCCAATGGTCGTTCATTTGTTCATGTATTTTTAAGCTAGATAGCTAAAAATTAGGAGTTGTACTATATATATAATGATTTTTCCTCTAGTCTCCTTTGTTTTGAAGTTGTATTCAATAGATACTTAATTTTTTAAAGAAGCTAAAATTAAAATAAAACAAAGAAATAAACTTTTTTTCCTTAAAAGTACAAACCTAGGAATTGAGAAATGAATGCTATATGACTAGTGAGCACAATTAGTTGGACCATAAAATGTAAATAACACAAATCACATTTTATTTGAAAAATGCTATGTATAGGGGTGCCTGAATGGCTCAGGCCATTAGGCGTCTGACTTCAGCTCAGGTCATAATCTCGGGGTCCTGGGATCAAGCCTGGCCTCAGACCCTGTGCTCAGTGGGGAGTCTGCTTCTCCCTCTCCCTCTGTCCCTCCCCCCATTTGTGCTCTCTCTCTCTCTCTCAAATAGATAAATAAGCTCTTTAATAAAAATGCTATGTATAATTCAGTTATGTAATAAAACATAAAATGAGAATGTGAAAAATAGTCTGTAGCTTAAAGACTCCAAATTTACTCCTAACGGCCTTATAACTTCACTGACATTCACAATACATTGGAATTGTTGGCTGGCTTACTTTTCAAAAGAACACCGTTTGAGTCACATTCCGCTAGACTGAAGGAATCAACACAGGGCAAGTCCAGCCAGACACACGGACATGATCTACACTGTTTTGGAATCACTGCCATGTTCAAATTCTCATATGGCAATCTTGGGCTGTCTACAGTTAGAATCATTAAAAAGAAAAGTGGTTCAACTCAGGGAAGTCTTTTGGTGGGTCAAATATTCCCACCAGTAACTGGAGAAGTTTCATCTGGTGAAGATCTATAGCCGGAACTGTTGACAAATTATCACTGCAACTTATTTGCTTCTTCATCTGTGTCCTGTATATAAACTCTTCATGATAATCCCACTGATCCCTTCTCAAAATCCCAGCCCTGTATATCTTCTTTTTAAAATCTGTTTTTATTTAATCAGGAGTCCATTTTTGCACAAATACAGTTTGCTTGTGCTGTCTCTTTCTCTTACAGGTAAGATTTTTCAATAATGTGAATCATTCGTGAGTTATAACTCAAAAAAAAAAAAAAAAAAAAAGCATTCAAGGGGTGCCTGGGTGGCTCAGTCATTAACTGTCTGCCTTTGGCTCAGGTCATGATCCCAGAGTCCTGGGATTGAGCCCTGCATCGGGCTTCCTGCTCCGCGGGAAGCCTGCTTCTCCCTCTCCCACTCCTCCTGCTTCTGTTCTCTCTCTTGCTGTGTCTCTCTCTCTGTAAAATAAATAAATAAAATCTTAAAAAAAAAAAAAAAAAGCATTCAAATCCCAGCTATTGAGGGAGATAGAAACACTTAAAAGTAAACTTGCTTTTAAAGGGAAGCCTGGAATTGGTGAGATTTTCAAATGATTCCATTAAACTTTTTAGCACCAGCATTATGAAGGATCCATCAATTTTGACAACTCTGTTTATTTAAGCAAGGTGAAAGGAAAGACATTAATGATTTTGTCTAGCTTTCAGGAATCAAGAATCTTTTTGACAGTATAAATATGAACAAGGACCACTTTCTAATGTTCTTAGAGGATATACTAACTGCTGAATATTCATCCATATTTATCAACCAAAGGGTTTTTTGAGGTCAGTAAAATTTTGAGTATGGCAAAATATTTAGGGACTCCCCAGATTTATTATGTATATTGTATATAATGCTAGCAATTTCCATTTTTAGTCTGTACTGGGACAAGTGGGTGGTAGTAAGGATAAGTAGATGCAGAGAAATATGATATTATATATCTTTGTCCAGGTATTTAATGATTGTATTAAATATTAATGAGGTGGCAAATACCAGAATTTTTGGTAGATAGATAACTTGGTTGAGAAAAAAACAATGTGAAATAACACTTCTACTTTTTTCCATTATTTCTTTTAGGAATAAGTGTGTGTAAATGGTTGTAATCAGTGCTACAGTCTCAGTAGACAGCAAGGCAACAAAAGAAAGGATAAATGGGTATTTTATTTTATTTTTTAAAGATTTATTTATTTGAGAGAGAAAGAGTGAACAAGCATGGGGGTGGGGGTGTGGAAGCGCAGAGGGAGAGGGAGAGAGAGACTTCATGCTGAATGCAGAGCCCACCACAGGGCTCGATCTCATGACCCTGAGATCACAACCTGAGCAAAAACCAAGAGTCAGATGCTCAACTGCTACAGCACCCAAGTGCCCCATAAACGGGTATTTTAAGGCAAAATCTGGAGCTTAGGTTTTGAAGATTCAGGTGATGGAAAGCAGTATTTTTTTCCTTTGGCATTTAGGGTGAAGAATATAAAAATATAACTTGGCATAGCTATTATTTTTTCTTACTGAAAATTTCCCTCTCCCACTAATAAAGAGGAAAATTTGTCCCAAATAGTTAAAAGTTTGGTACATCTCTTGCTGAAAGGCAATGTTTTTGTTTTTAAAGGATCCTGCTGTTTTCATTCTCTCAAGCTGAAGTTTAGTCCTTAGCTCTACAGTTTATCTATGAATAAATCATCTAGAATGTGTCAGAAAGTTTTAAAGCTCAGGTAATAGGAAGATGCTATTTTTCTTTCTCTTAAACTGCTGATGATAGCGAAAGACAATGACATTTTGATGAAGCAGGTTTGCCAAGGGAGATTTTATGGAGATCATTGACGCGATGTATTGTAGAGTATTCTATTCTGCATGATTGTTCTACAGAGCTTCTCCAATCATTCCTGTTTGATTTTCAGAGGAGACTGCAAATGGACTTAGTTCACTAAACCAGTACTGAATGCCTCCTATGTGTTGGACATCATTCTATATGTATCTAATTAAGTTGAAGGCAAGTGATGTTCTTTAATCTGACAGCTCTCTCTTTGAAGTTTATCCATGTTGCATGTCTTCTGTTTTGACACGATGAAGACTTACTGGATACTGACAGGACCAAGAAGGAATGGAAGCTGGACATTTGGACACTGACAGTGTGAATGTTTGGGCATTCAGCCAGTAGCGTTACCATCTTCCCAGACACCAAAACTAAATGACATCGTGACTTCTGCTCCTTTGCTCTCATCTGTCATCGCAGACATTTTCCTTTTAATAAATACATCATTCCCTTCTATCTTTTAATTTCTACTGACAATCTACTTGTCAGGCCCTTCTTTCACTTTAGATTACTGCAATAATCCCTGACTTTCTCACTGTCTAAATGATATTCTAGGTTAATCTTTCTAATGCATTCCTGTGAGTCTGTCCCTTGTCTGCTGAAAAATTCTGAAGAATACCTCTTCAAGTAATCTTAAAGCACTCCATATCACCTTTATTAATGCACGCAGGAGTATAGAATAACTCTGTTGGCATCTTCTAATTGAGCAGGTAATTATATGTTTGAGAAAATTGAGGCCTAACAAGCTTAACTGGTTGGTCCAAGTTTAGTAGCTATTAGGAAGAAGTGCTGCAAAAAGACCCGAGATTTCTTAAATTTTAGGTCTATGTACTGCCTCTTGTCACATAATGTCATGTATTAAATTTATCTTTTTCTCCTAAAGGTCAATCACTATGGAAAAACAACCAGAAGAGATAGAAAAGAATATTAGTGAACTGGTTCACCATGCTACAGGATTTGCAAATGAAAATTGTCCACTTGAGTAATGGTTCAACTTTAATTATGTCTAAAAATGTGGCCATATTGGTATTGTTGTTGTTTAATAAATGGATGAATGAATGAATGAGTGAGTGAATGAAAGATAGTATGTTGCATATGACATTCAGGATATAATTTCAGTGTAAAAGCTTGTTAGGAGTTCTAGAAAGAGAAAGTCAGGGACTATACACCAGGAACTACTACTGTGGAAATTTAGTTTTGAAACTCTTTATGTTACTTGCTTGATTTTTCCAGAGACTTGCCTCAAAGGTAATCTGATCAGTAACATACCCTATATTGGCAGCCTTCCTTCCCTTCTCATTCCTTCTACCATGTGTCTTGTGATCACTTCTCGAATAAACTACTTTGACTCAAATCCTTCTTTTAGTGTCTGCTCCGGAGGAACCCAAACTAAGATAATTTTCTAGGGTAAAACTTTAGCTCTAGTTGTCTGTGTTGGTCATTCGAAAGCAGTTCTAGTGTGGTCATCCCCTATGAATTTCTCTACTTACTGTGTTGCCAATTTAGTCTGCTTATCTACTGTCACTGCTTCAACTGCCCTTCCTACAGTCTCAGGACTTCAAAGTTCCAGTTTAGAGCCTTGCCAAAATTAGGGATGATTTCTGCCTACTTTGGTGGAATTTTTAAGATACTAAGTTATGGAGAGAGGTTGAAGGAGTGTTCTTCTGTTTTATCCATCCTAAACTACTAAGTGATACGTATTAGGGATACTAATCTTCTGCTTCTTTATGGTAAAACTGGTGAGACAACTTACTGGAACTGAATCTCCATTTCATTGGCTTTTGGGGATGGATACAAAGGGATTTGCCCAGCTGGTTGGTTACTACCTCAAAGAAGGGAGATACTCTTATTTTTTATATTACTTCTCCTATGGCAACAATGCTGAGCATTTGCCGTGGTAACTGGTAACATTCAGTAATAATGATAACAGATTACTGAGATCTGATTAAATGTGTAGCTTTTTCTATTTTCTGACAGCAACAATAAACTGGGAGGAGGCATAGTTTGTGAACTTTGAAAGCATTATGTGAATGTGAGTTTTATATCTTGAAATGTGTATAATTTCTGGGAGGCTTTCTTAATGAAAATGCATAACCTTTGGTCATCTTATATGTTCCCCATGTGAAGAGAAAAGAAAAAAATGCAAGTGGTGGAATTTTGGCCTTTTATTTCACAAATGGGAATTTGACCAACAACCTCCCCAGTCTTCAATCTCTCATGCCTCTCTTCATCATTCTGCCTGTGTTTCCCTTAAAACATCTCACATTCCAACTCTCCAAGAGAGAAAATGAGAAGAGCTCAGTGAGTCAACATCCAGCTCAGGATAATCCTATTGAACAGACCTCTCAACCCAGGTCACCTTGTGGACTATTTAGATTACCATCCTCAAATCAGGCACAGATCCTGGTTCAAAAAAGTGTGGTCAAGGTGGCTAATTTGGGGTTAGGAGCTCATATTTTATCCAGTTCTCAGTGGTTGGGGAGCAGAGTCATGTGGAATATAGCAAGGAGACCCAAGTGTAGGAAACGTTTATAGTTGGTTTAAAGGGGATTGTAGCTATGGCAAATACTCAGAAGGGTCAGTGTATGGGTTAGATACCCTGCTTGGCCAGTCTGTTGCACCCTTTTAGTTTCCTTCAGGCCTTGCTTATAACCTGCCTGTCCAGTGTTAATTCTATCACTTGTTAGTTGTGTGACCTAGGAGGCTACTTAACCATTTTAACTATCAATTCCCTTATGTAGACAATGGAGTTAAAAATGATTCATTGTAGAGCTGTGTAAGGAAGAAATGATATGATCTTTGTACAAGTTCCTAGAACCATATTTGTCACATAGTAGGCAGTCAAAAATGCTGCTTATTATTATTGGAAGCAGTGTATTCTTAGCCTATGCTCAAATCAGACTGAAATGCAGGCATCCATGGAAGTTAATTGAAAGTAATATTGTATGCTATAAAAACAGGGAGTGCCAAATTAATATCACAAAAAATAAAAAATCTGGCTTCAATTTTTATCTTTGTTTCTTGATAGTTGCCCTGATACATTAATCAGTTTTGCTATAGTAAAAAAACAATACCTGAATCCTACCAGCTTATAAACAAGTTACATATATGGAGCAGCTGTGGCTCTGCTCCATATGTCTTTTCATATGGGGCCACAGATTGAGGGAGGAGCCCCTGTGGGGGACTTACCTGTTCTTAAAGCAGGAGAAAAGAGCAATAGAGCTGAGGGAGCTCATGAAGCTGTGAAGACACAGTGACAAGGCAGTTGTCTGCAGGCCAGGAGAGGGATGTCACCAGGAACCAAATCTGCCGGTCCCTTGATCTTCAACTTGCTATGTCTGTTGTTCAGGCCACCATCTGTGGTTTTTTGTTATAGTGGCTTGAACTGAGATGGTGGCCTGAACTGACTAATACAGGAGTTTCTGTCAAGGTCACTGTATTCTTCTCAGGGGGCTGCTGTAATAACCAATAGTTTGGTGGTCTAAACTGCAGACATTTATTCTCTCACTGTCACAGAGGCTAGAAGTCTGGAATTACGGTATTGGCAGGGCTATCATTGGATTTAGGGCAGCCCTGGATAATCCAAGATGATTTCGTCTTGATTCTTGATTACATCTGCAAAAGAGGACCTTTAAACAAATAAAGTAACATCTGCAAGCTCCAGGGACTTGATATGGATATCTTATTAGGGGTGGGGAGTGTCATTTTTTGGCCTTCCACAGTTCCCCTTAAAGAATACTTCTTTATTTGGACACCTTGAAGTTAATCAAATGGAAAGTTTTTGGGAGAAAAATGGGCATCAGAGAGTCTAATTTTTCCATTTGCAAGCCACAAATTTCTAGTTAATTTTGAATAGCCAGAGTAGTTGGCTCTTTTAAGAACAAACCCCCTCCCCCTCCTACCATTTTGCTCTTATTGCTTTATTCTTTTTGCCTAGAAATGCTTTTCTAAATTCAGTTGAGTTCAGTTAATTTGTACCAAGAAACTCTTAGGTATTGTGTACTGTTCTAAGCTCTCTGATAAGCATGATCTTGTTTGGTGTTGCCAGCAACAAAGGCTCTTCTTAGAGATTAATTACTCATCTTCCCATTGAACCTAATCTCTTTATTTCAAGTCCAGTGCCTTCTCCACTCTTCCGTAGAGATAAGCTTGGGAAGGCAGGCTTGGGGAAGGAAGGAAGAAGGCCCATGTTAAGGTGCTAATGGCGTTTGCCTAAATGCCTAAGTGAAGTTTTAACAGCAGTTATCTGCCCCCAGTTCAGAGCAAGAATGGGCTGGGGCTAGCCTGGGAGAGGCTAGGAACACTTAAAGGAGAGATAACCTACCCACTCCACTAGTATTCTTGGGTTTGGCCTATGTCAGGATATAGGTGAGCCTGGTTGCTTAGCTGCAACAACTGGCTGGGACCAGCTGAGGATAAGGGGGTGGGAACTGGCTCACTACAGAGAGATTCCCCAGCTGGAGCGGCTCTCAGGGGGAGGTGGTGTGGAGGCTAAGCTGCTGTGAACAACTGGGTGGCCAGTTAGTGGTGATATGTGCCAGATTGAGAGGGATGTTATTTACGGGAGCCAGTTCCAGCTGGTAGTCATACAAGATGGAAGCCACCCTGCCTAGATGGTAGGAGGCAGGGGTGGGAAAAGCGTGGGTCTAGGACAGCGCTGAGCTTGGGTGACAAAAAGATGCTAGTGTATGGAGCCATGAACCCAGTCAGGACTGAAGAGCAACCAAGTGTCAAAATGTGTGGAGTTCTTGGCTGTGCATCTGGTTCCACTCTTGTCCCTAAAGAGGCAGCTGTCCCAGGCAGGTACAGTATCTGACACTTTTGACCTTGTCGTTTGGATCATCTTTGGCAGAAATGCTCTAGCGGGTTGTCTCCCCTCCACTAATTATATTAGTAGAGGAGTATAAGGATCTAGGGTTTGAAGCAGGTATTACCTTTACCCCTTATATGACCTTAATATTTGTGATCCACAAAATGTAAATATTTTTACATTCCATTTCTCTTTTTCACAGAGACTGTGAGGATCAATAAACCAGTATACAAATGGCTTTCCTGGAAAGAATTGCTGTGTAATATAAACATGCCTTGGAAAGGAGTTGAAAAGGCACAGAATATTTGCTGTTGAAAGCATGAAAAACTAGTGATTAGCTATGGTAAAAGAGAAGGCGGGAAACAGTTTTTTTTCCCCCCTCTGTGAGAATAACTGGCTGCCCTATAATCTTTACTATGTATTTGTTCATTGTGCTAAAATTGTTGCCCAGGGAGTCTGATATGAATATTTTTGCTGCATTTCCACCTAAAACCATCTCCTTATTCCCCTCCCCCCCACCCCTGAATTAACTTAGTAGCCAATGGAGAGATTCAAAACCTAAATGCTTAGAATGTATTTTGGAAAACCTTCTCACCATGCCAGTAAAGACATGGCCTCATTTGTTTGTCTAGGCACAACTGGTATCCTTTTCTTTCTTTGAGTCTGAATTTTATATTCTGATAGATAGAACTGTAGTCATAATTAACGAGAGAGAAAAAGTAAGGCCAGGCACAACTCCTGTCTTGATGAATTCTCTAAGACTTAGATGTTCAGAGAAATAAAGTTTCTTAACTGGTTTATTCAGAACTATACCAATAAGAAAACATAAAAATTGAGTATAATGAAATTTCTGCTTGATTTGTGAACGGATTCAAAGATATCCTGGGGCGAGGGGTGGGGCTAATGCTCCTTTGTTTCCATGCCTAAGTGAAAAGAGGCAATTCTGACAATGGCATGTCTATGGGTGGCTCTTTTCTGGAATTGGCAGGCTGCATCTCTGCATGGTGGGGGAGAAGGGGAGTGAGTGGTGGCCAAAATCACTGAATCACTCCTTACCTCATTCTCTGATGATATCATGAAGCATTTTGCCAATCTTTGGAAGTCCTATTTTATTGGAAATCATGCTCCTGGAAAACTCCAAGCAGAGCTGTAATGTCATGAGACTTTATTTGGCTAACCCATAGAGGATGATGGAGCTGTATACTTTCTTTAGAGCCATACCTTTTGGACTGCCCATCACTCACTGACCCCAAGAATTCTACATTATTAAATAGAATACTTACAAGGCTGAAACATACGCATTTGTATTACTTAACTAATGTCTGGTCTAACCTCAGAACAGTGAATGTATCTTGTGACTTACGCTTGCTTGACTAAGTCTGCAAAGCAAGGTAATACTTTTCAGAGCTAAAAAGTCTCTACTCATAAGAAAATGTTTCCTTGTAGTTTTAGAGTTGTAGGAAAAAACTTTGCTGAGTTTTTAAAGTAGCTGTTTCGTCTATAATTTCTGCTATATCAAGTTCAAAAGTACTGAGTTTTAGACTCAAAGCACAATAAAAAATATAAGATTTAAAACTAGACATTTATGTGTCTTTTAAAAAAATGTTATCAAACAATATGTTAAAAATATCAGGCAACCTGGTTCAGTACTGGTTGCTTGGCTAGCTTACCCTTGACATATTAAACACATTAGAAAATTTTAATGCTGTAAAACATATCCATAAATGATCATATTTTGCTATATGGCTATTAATAAGGGAAGAATTATAGAAGAAAAATAATTGGTAGAGTCTTGTAAAAACATTCCTTTCTCCTCATCAAGAACCCTTCTGGCTGTGGTCTTTTTTTTTTTATTTTTATAAAAATTGGTGAGTATTCACACTTTATAATGATTTTCTCAGAGATAGAAATGAATGTCACCCTACTTCACAGTTCCCTTTTATTGATCTATTTTTTTATAGCATGTGAACTTTCTAAAATATATAATTTACTTCTTTATGTTTCTTTGCTTGTTTGTTTGTTGGCATATTAGTTTGCTAGGGCTGCCATAACAAAATACCACAGACTGGGTGTCTCAAAAGAAATTTATTTTCTCACAGTTCCGGAGGCCAGAAATCTGAGATCAGATGTTGATAGGGTTCATTCCATTCTGAGGCCTCTCTCCATATTTGTAGATGGTGGTCTTCTCCGTTGTCTACACATAGTCCTCTCTCTGTGTGTGCTTGTCTGCGTCTAAATATCCTCTTCTTATAAGGAGATCAGTCACATTGGTTAGGACTCACCCTGAAGACCTCATTTTAACTTAATTGCCTTTTTAAATACCTTATCTCTGAATATGGTTACATTCTGAGGTACTGGAGATTAGAACTTCAACATACGAATTTTGAGGGACCCAATTCAGCCCACAACAATTGGTTTATTTCCAGTCACTATGATATAGGTTCTGTGAAGTTAGGGATTTGGGGGTTTTTGTTCACTTATGTATCCTAAGCACCTATTGTCAGTGCCTGGAACCTAATAGGAGCCAAATTAATATTTAGTGAAAGACTAAATGAGTGAATCTGCAATGAATGAAACAAGTTAGTGGAGAGACAAATACCTAACCCTCAGAGTTCTCCACATATAACAGATGCCACATTTGCCATTAAAGATCATTTGTACTTTGGTAAAATTTGAATAGTCTTAGTTATGCTTATTCTGGCATATGGGCATATCAGTAGCATTTGTGGATAAAGTCTGTAATTAGAAATAAGTACCAAATAAAGTGCATTAATAATTTCAAAGTGAAATAATAAAATGTACATCAACTGTGGAGGAGAAACAGGGAAGAGTAGGGGTGCTTTCAAGCCAATAAAACTTTAAGGACAAAGATTTGTAATTAAAACTGAAGTGAGTTTAATCTTTCTTGCTAATCACTCCTGCACTGTTAGCCTGTTTTCATCAAACTAATTGATGGCAGATGGAACAGATGCACGGTGAGATTACGGCTCCACTTTATGGCAGGGTTATAACAAATGTGACTTTCCCTCTACTGTATGCATTAACATTCATAAAATGCACTCCTTTGCTTTTTTCACACACCAAAATTGTTTCTTCCTTTGTGTGAGACTGATTGAAAGGAATCAAAGGATGTTTCATATAAATGGAATCCATTTGATCCTTTAAATAAGCGTTTATTGAGTGCTGACCATTTGCGAGGTGTTGTGGAAGACAATTTGCTAACTTCAAGGAGTCTGCAAGAAATTTTATCATCAAAAGGTTAAACACAATCATTACTTTTTTGGGCAGATTTCAGAATTACAGTTTTTGAAGTGCATGAGGTTTAAAATCATGTCTCACAAAATTTGCCATTTTTTTTTTCCTGTTTCAATGAAGGAAACTCAAGAACAAAGCAAGTAATATCTTTAAAAATTCCTTTCCAGAAATAACATAGCTTTTCATCAGTTTTCTTATAGCAATTATTAAACTGGCTTTAATAAATTAAATTGGCACAAACCTAAATAATTCTAATTATAGATTTGGGAATCATTGAAAGAAAGCAGAGTACAAGTTATTATTGTTAGTGATTTTAATATTGCTTAGTAAGTTACACAGAAGAATCACATGTGAACTTCCTTAAAGTTTGGTAAACTTAGGTAATGAGAATTTTCATCCTGAAATGAGCAGTAGGAAGCAAAGACCTAGGTAAAGTGTGATGCCTTTTAACATTAATCACTTGTTCTTTCTTTGCTTGATTTTCATTTCTGTACCTTTCTGTGACCCCCCCAAAGTCATTTCAGTTCCTCTATTCCATATCAATTTAAAAAAAAAAAAAAGGAAGATATCCGGTCTTAACTTAAATGTCATCTGTGTGTAGGGAATTTTTTGGACACTTCGAGTAAATTTGCTACCTCTCCTGTTATTCTTCATAATGGCACCTTATGTTGTTTTCAGTTGCTAATTCTTGGATAATCTGGTGTACACTAATATATAACTAATATAGTACTTTGCAGAAAATCCCTTTCTGTTTAAATACCCACGGTAGGTTTCTATTACTTACAACCAAGAATACAGAAATTGTTACTAGGATGAAAACAGGTAGAATCTTATACAGTAGGGGCTGAAGGCAGTAAACATCTTAAGACTCTGGAAAAGGAGTATGGAAATTCATTGTATGCAGTAGTGAAACAGTTACTTAAATTTTTAGCTGTGGTCAATTATAATAAAATACCTTTTGAAGTCACAACTTTGGGGAATCTAATGTCTGTTGCCTTAAATGAATATGAGAGGTATGAAGAAGTCCAGAATTATGAGGTGAGGTGACTTCTTTCAACAGTACTGAACAGATCAGAGAAGGAGAATGACAGGTTTAAGTGCCTAGATTCTTAGCTCAAGGAATGGATGTTATATGACCTTGCCAAGATCTGCTAATTTTTTGCAGCCATAGGGCTGAGTTAGTCAAGAACCAAATAGTTACTAAATTAACATATCAGTTGGATTTCTGGTCCACCATATCTCTTACATGAAAGTCTGGAAACTGAGTATTAGGATGGCAATATCTAGGAGGTTTTGAAGCACTTGGAAAGCTTAAAGTGCCAATTGTTGTATACATTTCATGCCAACTAGTGCAAACCTCTTCTCCCCTTTCTGAAAAAGTTGTTCTCTTTTGGCTTGAAGATGCCATAAGTCCTTAACCTATGGGAGATTCCTTACTAAGACAACTTCCCTCATTTCTACTCTGAGAATGGTTTTAATTGTTTGCTTGGTCAGCTGATTGAAGCCTATACTAAATGGTGGCCCATATTTGATGAAAGAAAGGTGCCATAAATTCCTTGGGAATAATGGAGAAGTTCAAAGACATCAGGGGACTGAAATGATGGAGTGAATTTATTTAATATAACCTAGTGGTACTCAAGATATACTTTATTTGCCAAGACCTTGAAAAATAAATTTGTGAGAGTAATGTCAATACCTTGGAAAGGGGCTTTAGAGGTTCTCTGTAGGTTGGGCACACTGTGAGATGCTGGAGGTGAAACTATTTCCTTGATTGCCGTAGGAATGGTTGGATCCTGGGGAAGTAGAGGTGAGCGAGCAGCCCTTTACTGCCACAGACAAAATGGGCAACAGAGTTAGTGTAGTATCAGAATGGCTTACCTGCCTCCTGTATAAGGTGGGGGGGGGCGGTTTAAAATAATTGGCAGTCCACTAATACCCGGCTTGATTTGAGCTGAGTCCTGATGAATTACATTAATAGATAATGTACAGCCCTGTCCCTGATTATCAGCTGAATCAATCTGACAACCCAGTATCTATGAATGAAGAGAGTTTAAACTACCTATGAGGAAAACCAAACACACACTGTGAATCTTCCTTCTAGGATTCTCTGAATTGTCCTGTTTTTACTTGTCATCACAGCTGTGCCATTTTTATGATTAGGTGACACCGTCTGTGAGTAGACACTAATTTCTGGAGATTCCCAGTGCTACTGTAAACTACCAACCAGAATAGGGGCTTATGGAGAGTCAGCTGATGCATAGTGTCTTGACCCAAGCAATACTGCCTCACTGAAGAAAAGCAGAGATTAGTGCCACAATCAAATATTTGAAAGATGTGGGCCGTTGATTCCTACCCCGTCCTCATTTTTCTTTCCAATATGGCTGGCGCTGAAGACAGATGAGTTCTAGAAGATGACAGGTGGTTACTTCAATTACAGCTGCTGCCTCAAATGTGATTTTCTTGCTGGAGCCCATCAACATGCCCTAACACCTGGTATGCAATTATTTATCTGAAAAATGATTTTTTCTTCTTCTTTTTTATTCCACTGAGCAGAAGATACGAGGACTTTAAAAAGGTATTATTGCAACTCCAAAATTTGACCCAAGATTCCATCAGCATGTGGTTTCACTATATTGATTACATTGTACTGATAGGAACTAGAAAGCATGTATCTTAAATGTGGTGATATGACATGTTCATGTCATTCACTCATTCATTTATTCAGAAGTGGCTCTTGAGTGCTTATTTTGTGTCATTCACCTTTCTAGGTGCTAAAAATATAGCAGTGAAAAAAAGAACCAGTTCCTCATGAGTTAACATCATAGAGGGGAGAGACTGATATTAAACACATAAGCATGTAAGTACATCACATAACAAATCCTGATGAATACTATGCAGAAAAATAAAATACAGTTGAGGAAAATAGGGGAAGTCAGAGGATGGGACATTGTAACTTAGTATGGGGGTTAGGTTGAACTATACCAATAGAGACTTGATGGAAGAGAGGGAGCACAACGTGAAAATATTTGGGAGAAGAAGTTTCCAAACATAGGGAAGAAGAAATGCAAAGACTGTAAGTCAGTATAGCAGAGGCACAGTGAGTGAGGTGGGGGTAGGGACAGAGGCAGCAGATCATAAAGGTCACTGTAGTCCATCCTTGAGTGAATTGAGAAATGGATGGATGATTTTGTGCAGAAGTGTGTGATGTAATCTAAATTATATTTTTAAAAGATCATTGAGGTTAACGTGTAATTAATACACTAGGTAGAAAAGAGGATATAGTTAGAAGACTAACATTGAGGTGATTAAAAAGAGACCTGATGGTGTCTTGAAACAGGTTGGTAGTAGTGGGAGAGAGTGAGAACTAATTACACTCTGGATGTGTTTTTAAAGTAGAGCTAGATAATTTTGTTAATGGATTGAATTTCTGGTATAAGAGAAAGAGAAGAATCAAAGTTTTCGATCTGAAGTTAGCCACAGCAGAAAATGGCTACCACTCTTTGCGCTAGAGGAACCACAAAATAAGTTAGAATGTCAAGAGTTAAAAATTGGAGCCATCACGGATATAGAGCCAAGATGGGATATCCCAATGGATTGGGGGGGGCGATGCAGCTGGAGAAGAGGCAAAGGAGAAGCACTTGCAGCTTGAGATCCCATAGGAAACAGAGTGAGGTGGTAGAGATAATCTGGCTTTTATTTTACTCCTGCCCTCCAAGCTTCTGCCAGTGCTTTCCACTGGCTGAAATGGTCTGGAAGTCAGAATGTAAGGAAACCGGGGAAGGCAGGGAATGAATCTCAGAGAGAGCAGACTGGGGAACAAGAGACCACAAGGCAGTTGGATGTGTGAATTTGAAATCCTAACCTCTAACATGATAGGTTTAGAAGATGGGGCCTCAGGGAGGTGCTTAGGTGATGAGGGTAGACACCCTCATGGATAAGATTAGTGCTCTTATAAAAGAGACCCCACAGGGCTCCTTACTTAGCCCCTTCAGCCCTGTGAGGACAGAGCAAAAAATCAGCAATCTGCAATCTGGTTGAGGGCTTTCACCAGAACCCCACCATGCTGGCACCCTGATCTTGGACTTCCCAGCCTTCATACTGTTAGAAATAAATGTCTATTGTTTATCAACCACCAAGTCTATGGCAGTTTGTTATAGCAGTCCAAATGGACTAAGACCATATGTAAACTGAATTTTTAAATTAAAAGTTGTTTTTAAAGCCATGGAACTCAATTAGATAACTTAGGGAGTGAGTGAAGAAAATGAAGAGAAGAGCTCTGAGAATAGAAATCTGGGCCCTCCAATATGAAGAGAATGCTCTATGTGGAGGAACCAGCAAAGGACTCTGAGAAGGAGTACACAAGGAGCTGGGGGAAGATCTGTAAGAGTCATGTCCTGGAAGCTATGTGTAGAATGTGTTTAAGGAAGATGGTGGCCATCGATGTCAAATGCTGCTCACAGGACAAACGAAATGAGACCTGAGAATTGAGTCAGTGGTTTTAACAATATACCTGTCACTGGTGATCTTAATAACAGAGCCAGGACTAGGGTAAGGCAAGTGAGGTACTTGCATTGGTGCCAAAAATCTCAGTATTTTAATGCAATTAAATGATATCTTAATGTGATGTTAAAAAAATACAAATTAATGCAAAAAAAAATCCAAAATCAACACAATATCAACAGTTTAAATATGGACAGAATTGGTAACAGTACTGTGCTAAGTCATATCAGAGTCTGAGGCAAAAGGAAACATCAATATTGAGCCCCCCCCTTTTTTTTGAGCCTGTCTTTATTTAAACATTTGATAAGTTCATTGTGACTTTTTGCATTAATTTAGATTTTTAAAATACCCGTGTGAAAATTATTTATCTTGATTAATTAATTTTTGCTGTCCCTTAAATTTTATATCCAATGTAAGGACCTCACTCACCTGAGCCTAGCCCTGTCCCTGCTTAATCAGAACCATTTCATTTGAGAGACAAGGGTGAACGTCTAACTGGAGACTGGGGAGGGAAGCTTTGGTGGGCTGAGGAGAGAGAAGAGTGAATGCATCACTCCTTCAGCCTGGGTCCAAGAATTGAAGAGCCACAGGGCAGATGTGCAGCCTGGAGCCAACCCATAGTGGACTTGCAACTTAATGTAACTTGGTGGAGAAATAATTGTTCCATAAGGTTCTGACGCTGGGAGTATTTACCGCAGCAGAGATGATAAATAAATGTTCTCAACCTTTAGTAATCAAAGTTTGAGATATCTCAGTAAGTGAAGAATCTTGATTAGCAGAGGTACTATTTTAAGGCAAAGGAATATATAGTGCCTAGTGGAGGAAAGAAATCATAAACCCCGGTTACAACCACATCTCTCACCAGTTTCAGAACTGAAGACTGAAGTCTGTGCCTATAGTTTCTTCTTCACTGTGTTGTGAATATTTTTAGTCAGTTGAATTAGTTTTCCATTTTTTTTTTTTTGGTTATGTTCTTTTCCTATTCTGTTTTTTTAAATTTTATTTAATTATGTTATATTAGTCACCATACATTACATCATTAGTTTTTGATGTAGTGTTCCATGATTCACTGTTTGCATATAACACCCAGTGCTCCATGCAATACGTGCTCTCCTTAATACCCATCACTGGGCTAACACATCCCCCCACCTCCCTCCCCTCTAAAACCCTCAGTTTGTTTCTTGGAGTCCGGAGTCTTTCATGGTTTGTCTCCCCCTCTGATTCCCCCCCTTCATTTTTCCCTTCCTTCTCCTAATGTCCTCCATACTATTCCTTATGTTCCACAAATAAGTGAAACCATATGATAATTGACTTTCTCTGCTTGACTTATTTCACTTAGCATAATCTCCTCCAGGTCCATCCATGTTGTTGCAAATAGTGGGTATTCATCCTTTCCTATGGCCAAGTAATATTCCATTGTATATATGAACCACATCTTCTTTATCCATTTGTCTGTTGAAGGGCATCTCAGCTCTTTCCACAGTTTGGCTATTGTGGACATTGCTGCTATGAACATTGGGGTGCAGATGGCCCTTCTTTTCACTACATCTGTGTTTGGGGTAAATACCCAGTAGTGCAATTGTTGGGTCATAGGGTAGCTCTATTTTTAATTTTTTGAGGAACTGTGGAGGTTCCTATTCTAATTAAAAAAAAAAACTTTATTTATTAGAGAAAGCATGTGAACACGCACGTGAGCAGGGGAGGGGCAGAGGGAGAGAATCTCAAGCAGACTCCCCACTAGTGGGGAGCCCCACACGGGGCTCAGTCCCAGGACCCTGATATCATGACCTGAGCCAAAAATCAAGAGTGGGTGCTTTACTGACTAAGCCACCCAGATGCCCCATTTCCTATTCTAATTTATAGGAAGTTAACCTGTAGTTACCTGTAGTGAAATTTACAGTTTAGCTCACTGGTTGTAAAACATCCAGTTAAAATAGTAAAAAAACATAGGGAGGGTAATTATAATCAAGATGAAGTAAGTTGAGTCTTTAGGAGGAGGGGAACCCTTTTGTGACTTGTCAGGAAAAGTTGTATTGTGTCATTAAAATTTTTGTTTTGGAATGATAAATATGAAAAGGAGTTTATAAATGGATCCTGGGTAATGAAAGTTGTGAACTCTAAAACCTTTGAAAGGCATGAGACAATGGTTAGGAGGCACTAGCTGCTTACTTTATGGAGAACTGAATGGGACACAGAATCCTCTTAACTGATCCCTAGAAGCTAGTGATGTGGCTTGGGTCCTAGGCTCATCCAAGTGGCTTCTCTGTTTTGGCTTTGAAATCTTTAGGGAGGGACATAGACTCATAGTTAAAGAGTTTTAAGGCTTCGGTGTTGAATATCCAACTCTGGTGGTTACTGTGGCATCAGATGACTTCTCATAAAACTGTACCCATGGTGAGACTTGGATGCATTCTTCCCTTGTTCTGAGTCTCATATTCCAGTTTTCTCTCAATTGTGTTAGTGACTGATGTACTTTTCAATTGGGTATTTGTTCATTTGCTATCCAAACTGGTTTCTTTTGTTTGTAGTCAAGAATGAAGACTGGCACACCCATACACCCAGATTCTGAAGAATAGGTAATAAATAATTTCAGCAAAGATTCATAAACTTAAAGCCAAAAGTAAAACAAGTCTAAAACAAGATATAAAGATGTTATAGAATGACTTCAGAAGTCAGTTTGTAAACCCTATTAAGACCACTCCCACTTATGGGGATCTAGTCTACAGAAATAAAATCACAGTAGTTAAGGGCATGTATATTTCAGGATTTTTTTTGACAGGACTGTTAATAACAAAACTGGAAAAAAATCAAACTACTCAAATAAGTGAACAGTTAAATTATGGTATACTCATTCTAGGAAGTAATATACAGCCACTGAAAATAGTAAATTAGGTTGATGTAAATTGTCTTTTAGGAAATATTTTTTTTAGAGATTAGAGAACTATATGTAAAATGATCCAATTTTTGTAACTATGTCAGTGTTCAAGGTAGAAGCAGAAAAAAAACCCCAAACAACCAACCTGGAATCCTATTTTAGGGAATTGGCTTTTAATAATCACCCACCAAAAGAAATAAATATTAGATTGATCCAGTACACATAGCTCATGCAAACACAATCATACTCTTACTATATGCAAAGTAGGTTGATTTCTTTATTCTTCCTATTCTATCCTATTTTATTTTTAAAAATTCTGATTATGACCAACTAATTGACTTCATGGTCTGCTGACTGGTTAATATTCATGATTTGAAAAACACCATTTTTCACATGTGTACCTCATCTTGTCTACCTGTTACTCTCTGCCATCACTTTCTTGTTTTCTTCAGGTGATATCAAGAATTGATTCCTCCTGTAGCATCCTGTGATAAGAGAATTTCACAACTTTAACTTAAAAATCAATGAGAAGATTCATTTTTGGTAAGATGCCGCTAGATAGCAGCCTTATAACCTCTGACTACCATGACCAAATCCCTGTGACTTGGAGCATTATTAAAACTAAAAACTAAAACACAGTTGTTCACTCCCAGCAGGGAAATATGGGAGTGCTAATCCATTTTTATTTTGCAGTTATTAAAGTTTTCTAACATAACTCTCCATTATAAACAACTGGTGAGACAGAGCCATCAGGAATATATTTACATGAGGGACCTTGAGAATATCCTAGGGAAGAACTCAAGATAAAAGAAGAGAATTAAGACCCATACATACAAAGTTAGTTCAGAGACCTCTCATTTAAAATAGCGTATAATGGGGTGCCTGGGTGGCTCAATTGTTAAGCCACCAATTCTTTTCTTTTATTTAATTATGTTATGTTAGTCACCATACATTACATCATTAGTTTTTGATGTAGTGTTCCGTGATTCATTGTTTATGTATGACATCCAGTGCTCCATGCAATACATGCCCTCCTTAATACCCATCACTGGTAGGCCACCAATTCTTGATCTCAACTCAGGTCTTGATCTCAGGGTCATGAGTTCAAGCCCCGTGTTGGGCTCCATGCTTGGTGTGGAACCTACTTAAAGCAACCAAACAAACATAAAATAGTGTATAGCTTAAGGTCTATTTGTATATTATCTCCTGTATTCTCACAAAATTGTCTATAAAGCACAGAAACAAAGAAGAAAACTCGTAACACCTTAAAATAAGTTTGAGAGTCAACCTAGTTTCAGAATCAGAGAGAAATTTCCACTAACTATAAGGTCTATGAAATTGAATTAAGAACCCCTATTTTGACTCATCCAATGACTCAGCAAGCCTGCCCATTGTTTTATTTCTGTGATTGGCTTTCTTCTGGGAATGCTTCCTTCTGGGAATGCACACATTTTAAACCTGTCACTAGGAAAGTACAGTACAGTTAGGCTGAGGATATTCTATCCTTAAGAGATTATTCCTGTAATTTATAATGATGATAATGTTAGGATAGCATAAAATGCTTTTTTAGACTTTATTTCTTAGATATGTCAAGAACACTTTGCCAGCTTGACACTTTGAAAGATCGATGTTAGAACACATAGGAAGCTCTCCTTTTTGTGCCACAGGTGACCTAAAATGAGTGGTGATTATGTCATCGGTGTAAATCATCTTGGGTATAAAAGAAGTGGTGGGTATGGTACAAGTTAAGACCCATCGTGGTCACCACCACTCTTCATGTATCAGGGTTTGCTTGGGAAGACTTCCACAATGTCACACAGTTTACTGTGACTTTACTAGAGGATGCCTACCAATCAAGGACCAGTAAGTAGGGTAGAGGCATGTGGTACCTGTGTTCTCTTTATCCCCGGGAGGTAACACCAGCGCCTAGGTGAACTAATAGAAACAATAGATATGTGTTAACATGGAGGGTCTCCATTTTCCTGTCACTCTGCCTTCTTTTAGGGCAATTTTGAGAGCATCACTCTTGCTGAGCATGCAGACACACTGCTGGGTCACCAGGAAGTCTGGATTTAGAAGCCCGCTGAAACCTTACAGCTTAATAGCTCGGTACTTTGGGGACTCCAGAGGAAGTTGAAGTCCTGTCTCGAGGGGGAAGAAAGCCACTGGTAACATGGGAATTGAAATTTAGGTATAGTTTCTTTGGCTAGAGAAGGGGAGGATGATGATATCAGCTGGCTCACTGTTCAGGCAATTCAGGGAGACCTAGTTGCTGTATTTCAGATGAAAGAAACAGTCATCTCAAGACAAACTTCTTTTTGCCCAACCCCTATATTGAGATGGAGAGGGGAAAACCTTAAGTTTGGACTTTGCAATATTACAAAAAGTGAGATCTCACTAGCAGAGGGCTGAAAAAAAAATTGCTTTTCTTTAAATTACCCTATATATTTGTCCACATGTTTACTGTTTTCTGTGTTTTTTATTTTCATATGTAGACCCATTTTTTTTCATTTAGTATCATTTTCCTTCCTCCTGAAGGACTTTGTTTTAGAAGGTACTTTTCCTTGTTACAGAATTCTAGATTGACAGAGTTCTTCTTTTTATGTTTTAAAGATGTTGTTCCACTTGCATTGCTTTTGGTGAGAAATCTACCATCATTCTTATCTTTGTTTCTCTGTATATAATGCATTTTTTTTCCTTCTGGATGCTTTTAAGATTTTAAATTAGTCCATGTTCTCCGGAGGAAGAATCTGCTATTAATTTCATTCAGTTTAATTTTTTTTAATCTCAAACATTGAATTTTTTTATCTCAGAAATTCAATTTGGTCTTCTAAAAAAATCTTTCATATCTACTTAAAATGCTGACTCTTACCTCTACCTTCTTGAGTATATGAAATATAGTTATGTGCATGCTCTAATGTCCTTATCTACTAATTCTCTGACATTTCTGATCTGTTTTTATTGATTGACTTCTTTCTCCTCATTATGGATCAAGGATGAGTGTTTCTTATGTTACAATACTCAAACCCAGTTTAACAGAATCTCTTTCTATGTTTGATGACCACTTCAAGTAACTAGCAAAATACCTGCCAATAGTCACTAACTTCCTTATGCTATTGGAACACTACTTGGAAAATTGCCAAACACGCACTTCAGAGTAGAGCTGCATAGAACAACTTAATGGCCACTGAATATTTTCTGGCTAGTTTTCTGTATCTTTAAAGTGAATGTAAAATGACCTAATGATACAAGATTTGGGTGATTTTTGATATTAGGGATGTCTGACAAATAATCTAGTGGCAAACATCAATTATAAATGGCCTCTTCTTGATATGTAGAACTTTTGAATATTTTGTTAGTGATGGTTAGAAATCAGTATCTAAAGGGGCGCCGGGGTGGCTCAGTCAGGTAAGTGTCTGCCTTTGGCACAGGTCATGATCTCAGGGTCCCGGGATCGAGCCCCACATCGGGCTCTCCGCTCAGCGGCGAGTCTGCTTCTCCCTCTGCCTCTGTGAGCCCTCTCCCTCTGTGATCGCTTTCACTCTCTCAAATAAATAAATAAAATCTTTAAAAAACATTTTAAAAAGAAATCAGTATCTAAAATATAACCTTAGCTATGTAAGCAAAATCTACTCTGATAAAGGGATCGTAAAGAAATAACCTAGACAAGTCTATGGGAAACCCAAAATGACTTTCTTTTTATGAACTCATGGTCCAAACTGAAATATTTTATCCCATTTTGGGAATAATGCTATTTGCTATAGTGATAATCCTGATTTGGGAGACTTGTAATAGTCAGGATTTATGCTGCCCTAATGTCAAGGGTGTACTAAATAATTCCTTTGTGTTAACACCCTGCAAATAAACCTGAGAGATTTACAACTACTATTTATTAAATCTTAGAGTAGATTTGTTTATTAAGATTGCTATCTTCCTTAGGTCTTAAGAAGAAATTTTAATTTTGTATCAGAATAGAATAGGGTTGTAATAGTTTGGAGTGAGGTTGGGGGTAAAGAGTAAATGTCTCAAGGTCAGAGAGTCTTATAAAAATGACAGAGGTGCCATGCAGATCTCTGAATCTAGACACCATGTGTAGATTCTGCTCCCTGCCCCTTCCTACCTCTCAGGAGTCTTAGAATTTAATCTAAGATTTTAAGGTTTAATCTTAATTTTGTAATCTTTTTTATTAAAGCCAAAAATACTAATTAAAATGGATTGTTATCTGTGCTTATTAGCCCTTAGAATCTTGAACCTGGCCTTATTTGGGATCTCCGTTGTGTCTTTTCTCATATGCTTGGTCTAAATCCGGAAATATTAACTAACTTTTCATTCTGCATTCATGGAACTCTAGAACTCTGAATTTGATTTTGCCCATGTGGCTTCTGGTTCTAATTTTTGGCTCCTTAGAGAACCTGACTATACGTGACTCACTATCTCTTATTACTTACTAGAAAACTCCAACTCAGCCTCATCTGTCTTACCCTGACAGCACCAAAACTCAACTTTAGCACCATATCAATATTTCTTATTAATTAAAAAGTTGAAAGAACAATTCAAGCTGTTGTGGATTACCCTTTGAGATTTATGGTTTGTTGTTTTTCTAGTTAGCTCTAATGAAAGGAATTTGACATTTATATAGTTATCACCTTCCATTTAATATTTGTTGAGACTTAAATTAATCTTGATTGGTTCTGAATGATCCTCAGAATATGGGCCAAGTTCATGGGCTTGTGTTTTACAAATGGGTCATGTCACACAAATAAGGTTATGACTTTACTCAAAAAATTCTTTAACAAGAAACATGTTATTTAATCATTCAAATGACTTGTAAGAATAAATTCTAATCATCTATTTGTTAAAGGATTTATTAACTTTCGCTCATGAAATAATGTATTCAAAAACAGCTTATTAAGGAGAGTGGCCATACTAGTATTAACAGAAGCCTCAGAATTCTTTATGTGTGACTGTTCTTCCTGCATGTGAACGGTCCTTTCCTGCACCCACATCCCCTATCCTTTCACACTTTGTTATCTTTATAAAGAGGAAGGAGACAACATACAAAATTAATTTAAGTAAAAGTCTGCATTACAACTGAAAGCCATTAACTGGCAGCCGTTTACCAAAGCACAGGGAAAAATCAATTTTAATTAGTATTTTTGGCTTTAATGAGAAGTGATTACAAAATTGGCATTTTAGCTAATACTGTTGAGATTTATGGTGAGGTGATACTAATTAATTTTCTGTTGAATTGCTATGGGCCTTGAATATCTGCAATAAAATGATGTATTTGCTGATTCCAGGACTGCATCAGCATTTCGGAGTTTTGTAACAAAAGGCTTCTTAATGGTTTACAGATATATTTCACACTATTGCTCCTAAGCTACAGAGTATTATTATTTTTCCCATAAAAAGGCTGTTATAGGCAATCAAATTTCATACGATTTTTTAAATTGGGGACATTTTATTTTAATGTATCTTGAACATTAGCCAAAAAGCCCTTTATTTCAAATATAGCTTTCTTTTGTCTAGTTACAAGTGGTAAAAAGAAGATATGATATACTTTATTTAGAGAATATTTCATGAGTTATTTCTCTTTATTTCCTCACTTTTCCTCCTCTCTTGATTATATGGATAGTAAATTGGCTACTGAACCTAGTTACATATTTCCAGATTAATTTGAAAGCAGGAAATAAAAAAAAAGAAACAACTAAGCTTCATAATCCACTCTTCTCATATGATTCGAATTTCAAATGCTTTAATTTCAGCTTGCTTTAATTGTGGTTATTTCTTCCTTTTCTTAAAAATGAAAAACAATGCTTATTGAAGGCTTTAAAAATTACAATTGACTCTTGAACAGTGTGGGTGTGAGGGTCACTGACCCCCATGTAGTCAAAAATCTGCATATAACTTCAGACTCCCCAAAAGTTAGCTACTAATAGCCAACTGTTAACCAGAAGACTTACTGATTAATATAAACAGTCGATTAACCCATATTTGTATGCTATATGTGTTACATACTGTATTCTTACAATAAAGTAAGCTAGAGAAAAAAATGTTATTATGAAAATCATAAGAGAAGATTCATTTATAGTACTCTACTATATTTATCAAAAAAATCCACATATATGTGGATCTGTGCAGTTCAAACCTATGTTGTTCAAGGGCCAACTGTATAAAACTTTCCCCTGCATGCTGAAAATCTGTATCCTTGCATTGATTTTGTTTGACCTTGATTAGAAAGTCATTTTATTCATTTGGTGTTGTTGGCTGTCATAGGTAGATACAGGAGGCATAATCCAGACTTGATTACAAGGATGGCCTATGGAGACAGAGGGGTGGTCTTGGAATCCTGGCTCCACCAGTGATTGGCTTTGTGCCCTTAGGTAAGTAACCTAGGCCTCAGTTTTCTCACCTGTACAATAAAAAATAACTGTATCCACGTCACAATGTATTTTGGATATTAAAAATATATAAATACCTTAATGTCAAGCACTCAATAAATACTATTGACTTGTTATCTTAGAAATGAAATCCTGTTTGTATAAGCATTATCTTATTACTTTCTGGAATATGTATAAACTTGGATTATAATATTTTACTTAGACTCCATGTGCAAATCATGCAAGTATATTTTTATAATGATAAGAACTTAAGTATAATATAAGATTAAATCATTAATCAAAAAAACCCAAATGATAGAAAATACAAACTTAGGAACAATAGATTCTTAGAATGTTAGATTCCATAGAATAGACTCAAATAACTGAGTCATCTAATCCAGTCTTATTTCTTTTAAAAATGAGTAAGCTAAGGCTCAGAGAAGTTAAGTCATTTATTAATGATTCACAACTGATTGTAAGAGGAAGAGCTAGTCAAGTCTATCCTAGTGGCAAATTTTATGACTCTTTTTTTTTTTTTAAAGATTTTATTTATTTATTTGAGACAGAGAGAATGAGATACAGAGAGCATGAGAGGGAGGAGGGTCAGAGGGAGAAGCAGACTCCCTGCCGAGCAGGGAGCCTGATGCGGGACTCGATCCCGGAACTCCAGAATCATGACCTGAGCTGAAGGCAGTCGCTTAACCAACTGAGCCACCCAGGCGCCCCAAATTTTATGACTCTTATGCATGTGTTTTTGTGTGTCAAAGGGAGGCAATATCAAATCTATCTACTATAGATTAGCAATAACTATATAAAAGAAAGCTACCTTTTATGATGCAGATTTGGGATGACATAACATGGGAAATTGAACGTTAAAAAAGAAAACTCTTGGGCAAAATTTGGAGAGGTGGAACAATATAGCTTTTTCTCATTCTTGCCTGAAACATCAGACAAGCTATCATTGAAGCCAACGTACAGTGTCCTACAGACTTTTGGGAAAAGTATACATTCAAAATCCCATCTAAAATTTTAAAAAAATTCCACAAACATCCTTCAGAAAAGCCACTGGGGTATATTTTCTACCTTAAAGATTTTAGTTTTTATTTTTTTAACAAGAAAAATACTTTGTTTTCCAAAAAGTTTTTAGAACATGGCACAGATTTCAATACATATTTACCAATCAGATCTCATATGAATAGCCCCCTTCTACCCGCCTTCCTCCAGAAATACTCTTCACCTCATTTGATTGATGTGGCCTCATATTTGGGACCCACAAGATGTGCAGGAGGCATCCACAAGCCTAGGTGCTCCGCTGATAAGAACACATGCTTTTCTGTTTGTTTGTTTTTCAGGTACTAGAGGATCAGAATTTTAAATCAGGAAGGGGTATTCCGAATTATTTATGCTAAAATCCTCATTTTGCAGATGAGGAATTCAAAGCATTGGAGGAATTATAAAACTTGCCATTGTTACTCAGCCAGTATGAAGCAGATCTGGGAACTACAATTCTGGCAGTCTAAATCATAGTTGAATAATTTTTTTCTGTATTCCATATATCCAGTAGCTTACAAATCAGTTAAACATTTGGTTTAAAATGTGCTTCATAGCACACTTACATTCCACGTAATATATTTTAAGAGAAAGATTCTCTTGGGTACAAGGTGAAATAATGGAGGTACAGATCTTGGGTGGTTGCTGGGATGTAAATACACAGCACTGTTGAATTTTTGACATATTCTTCAACTTTGGTCATTTTGTAGTCTTCATCTTTATTGGTCCAGAAAACTTGATTTTGGCGATGTTTTTAGAGATGATTAGGTTCTGGCTATTTTCTTTGTTAACTAACTTCACCATAATCTTATGGAAACACCAAAATGAGAATATTAAATTACAGTGAGAAATTTAACTTTTGAATGAATGAATTACTCTTTGCTACTCGAAGAAAAGTCTATATGGGATGACAAGTTATCATTGTAAGATTGCACGTAGGTGTAGAGAAGGGGAGATTGGTTGTATCCTCTCGATGATTTAGGTCACTGAGATGATTGCCAGATGAATTTATTTCCATGCCCAGAATTCAAGAATACTCACTGCAGGACTGACTTCAAGGGCATGTGACCTGTACAGTCGCACAGGGCTCACATTCAGAAGGGACACTTTCTTGGTTTAATGCTCTGCTGTTGTGGTAGTGAATTCTTAATAATGTTGTCTTTGAACTTGTGTTTTGTAAGTGGAATCTGATGGGACAATGGAACATGTCTGTGAACAGAGGAGATACATGCAATGTGTATCCCTGCTGTGTTCTGTCACTTCATTCTCATGCTACATTCAAGATGCTCCATGAGCACAGCATCCAGTGGACCCCAGGTGTGTGGCAGTTCAGAGAGACTCAGTGCTCGTTACTTGTACTGAGCAAGCAGGGTGTTGACAGCCCAAGAGGCCATGCTTTCCATAACCAGAACTTTCTTAGAATGCAGAAAGAAGGCAGTGGTATTTTAAGAAACACAAATGACCAAGTAACTCTCTTCTTTCTTACTCATGTTACTTCCCTGTATTAGCCAACCACTTACGCTCAAAATGAGGACAGAGAAGGAAAAAGAAAATTAGAGCAACCTATAATGTTTTTTCTTTTCAGTGCTTTCCTACTTATTGGTAAGCCAAAGATGAAAAATATTGGTAAAATTGCATGTATTAAAAAGTGAAATAAAAACAGTTGAATCAGTTTTGTGCTGTGTTTCCACTTTCCTGGTAAGAATGAAATACATGGGGCACCTGGGTGGCTCAGTCGGTTAAGCGTCTGACTCGATTTTGTCTTGGGTCATGATCTCAGGGTCGTGAGATCGAGCCCCACGTCTGGCTCTGCACTCAGCATGGAGTCTGCTTGGGATTCTCTCTCTTCTTCTGCCCCTCCTCCCTGATCTGTCTCTCTCAAAATAAAATTTTAAAAAAAGAATGAAATACACAATAAATAGTAAAATAAAATAAATCATGACAATCGAGAGAGACTGCAGAAGAAAGGAAAAGCTTTATTTTTTAGTACCTTTAGTGATACATTTTCCCGCTTTTTTTTTTTTTTTAAGATTTTATTTTATTTATTTGACAGAGAGAGAGATAGCGAGAGCAGGAACACAAGCAGGGGGAGTGGGAGAGGGAGAAGCAGGCCTCCTGCCGAGCAGGGAGCCCGATGCGGGACTCGAATCCCAGGACCCTGGGATCATGACCTGAGCCGAAGGCAGACGCTTAACGACTGAGCCACCCAGGTGCCCGTTTTCCTGCTCTTTTAACAAGAGGCCCCGCATTTTCATTTTGCTCTGAGCCCCACAAGTTGGGTACCCAGTCCTGACTCATTGTGATCCTTAAGAGAACAATCTATATTATTCTGGAAATACACTGTTTTCCTGTTTTAGGGCTTCTGATTTTCTGGATTTTAAGCAGATTATCTTCTTTCTATTGAATGGGGGGAGGGGGACTTTTTCCCTTTAGAGAGATCGCAGTATAACTGACTAGATAAGCTTTTATTGTATCAATAATAACTCAGTCATGTGTTTTTAAGATTGTGTCCTGGTCCTCTTAATTAGATTTTGAATTGATTTTGAGTTACCCAAGTCTGTTCTTCAGATGGCTAATTTTATCCCACTTCACAAAGTTGTTGTGAGGCCTGTATTTATATATTCAATAAATATTCACTGAGCAGCTGTTAGATGCTGGACACTGTGCTAGGTGCCAAAGATTCAGCAGTGAGTAAGAGAGGTTCCTATACCTTCATGTAGAATACATTTGAATGCAGGAGATAGACAGTGACAAGGAAGTAAAAAGGACAAACCTCTCAGGTTTAGATGAATGCTGTGATGAGAATAAACGGGGAGATGAGGAAAAAAGTAATGAGAGGAGACCCTTTTGGTAGGATGTCCAGGAAAGGACTGTATAAGGCCAGTGTATAATTTCTGAGATGAGACCAGAAGGATGGGTCAAAATTCTGAGAGGAGAATGCTCTAAGCAAAGCAAACAAGAATTACAAAGGCCTAAAGATGAAAAACTCTTGGTATAGTGGGTTGAATGTCCATACCCCAGAACCTATGAATATGATCTTATTTGGAAAAAAGAGTCTTTGCAGATGTAAGTAAGTTAAAGATTTTGAGATGAGATTGTCCTAGATTAACAAGGTAGGCCCTAAATCCAGTGAAAAGTGTCCCAATTATAGATGGAAGAGGAGAAGACAAAGCCACAGAGGAGAAGGCCATGATAAGGCTGAGACAGAGATTGGAGTTAAGCTGCCATAAGCCAAGGAATACCTAGAGCCATCAGAAGCTGGGAAAGGGCAAGGAAGGATTCTTTCCTAGAGTCTTTGGACAAAGAATGGCCCTGCCAACAACTTAATTTTGAGTTCCTGGCCTCCAAAACTGTGAGAGAATAAACTGCTGTTGTGGTAAGCCACCCAGTTTGTGGTGACTTGTTATGGCAGCCTCAGGGAACTAATACACTGATATACATTTTTTGAAGAACAGAAAGGAGGCCACAAAGTAAGCAAGGTGGAGAAAACTGAGAGATTAGAGAAGCAGGCAGAAGCCAAATTCTGAGGGATTGGGTAACCCATGCGAGGGAGCTGGAATTTTAGTCTAAGGGTCATGGGAAGCCATTGATAGATGGGTATTAATCTAGAGTATCATTTGGTCTACATTTAAGCAGCAGTGCAAAGAATGGACTGTCAGGTAGAGAGAGTGAAATAGGAAGACTATGGTAATTGACCAACTGCGAGGTGACAGTGGCCCAGACTAGTCTGGTTGTCCCAGAGATGGAATGAGGGAAACAAATTGAGATATATTTTGAGATAGGAACGACAAGACTTGGTAATGGATTGGATGAGAGAAATCAAAGATGACTTCTGAGATTTTATTTCAGACAAATGGCTAATGAATGCTAAAGTTGTTTACCAAAATGACAATCACCGGTAGAAGACAAGGTACTCACTGTTGAGGGTGGAAATCAGGAGTTCCCTTAGAACACAGTAGAGGTTTAAAAATGCAAATGAAAATGTTATTTAGGTAACATTAGCTGAGATAATGTATGCTAAAAGCCTGACTAATTGCACCTATGTATTGCTCAAGAAAATGAATGTGTCCTCTAACATTTAACGATGACTTAATTTTCTTAGTTTAGTTTTCAGAAGATAACCATTTTATCTCTTGGGGACATCACTCTGCAATTCTATTATAGCAGTAATTATTTCTTGCCTTCTTTTATTATTAAAGGAGACTAATGTTCTTTAAGGACAAGAGTCCAAGAGCTGAGCTAATTTTCATGTCTCCATACTTAATATTTCTCTACCAATTTACAGGTCAGAGAGTACAACTGTTAGGTTTAGGGCTAACTTGCCTCACAATATAGCAAGGGATTCTCCCCAAATAAGCAATTCCCTGAACTTGGTGATTTGTTTGAGGGCTCAATCTACCAACTTGAATAAATGCAAGAATCAACTTTTTGCCCAAACTCTACTTTAATCTTGGCTCGAGAAACCTGAAAATCTGAGCTGATAGATGCTCCTTCTAACCCTTCTCCATTTAATCAATAATGACTCTGGCAGAAAGAGAAAGTATATATATATATATATATATATATATATATATATTTTTTTTTTTTTTTTTTTCCCCCCAACACAGGTAATTGAATATCAGCTAATCAGATTAACTGCACTACCTTGATGCTGTAGTGATTGGTGATATATAGGAGGCCTGGCAGTGGTAAGTGTGTGAGAGAGATTATTTAATGTAAAGTGAAGGATAAAGGGTCTAGAGGCCACAGCTTTGAATATGGTGTCCCCTTCCCCTCTCAAAGTTTGAGTATTATTTTAATATTAAAAATGCAATATTTTCAACTATTAAAATAGGCTCAACTCTTTTCTATGGCTCCTAAATTTATATACTCATATAATTACTTTATATTTCTTGAATTATTCCCAGCTGGACAGGACATAGCACCATTGTTTCTTTCTGACCAGAGGAGGGAACAACCCCTGGCCCTTCCCATATTCACCATTGCAATGAGTATGAAACCAATATTACCGGTAAAGGTCAGAGTGCCACATACAGTGATCCTTCTGGTCTCATTTTGGCTGGAATCAGGCTAACCATTTCGTGTACCAAGAGTATGGGTAATTGATCTCCTTGCAGGGGAAACAGACAAGTAATAGAAAGAAACTTGGAGAAAAGTTGTGAACTTAGGCATCATGCCACCCAGTCTGACCTAAAGCAATTTGGTGGAAGGTGAATATGACAAAAATTTATGAGGCTACACAATTTGAGTAGTGAAGACAAGAGGGCATTTAAAAGAGAGATGTGACAGGGGTTCCATAACTAAGCTCTGATCTTAGGAAGAGGGCCGTCAACTCCTTCATTATATTGCTTGTGCTGTATCTCCACAGTCTGTGAGAAAACATCACACTTTTTCTTCTCATTCATTTATGACTTGTTGAACACTTAGTATGTTCTATGGTCATGAGGCATGTGTGGGTTAGTTGGGGAAGCTGTTCTTGGAGAAAGGACTTTGACCTTGGTAACAGGGGTCCAGTCAGGTGAATGAATCCAAACTTAAAATCTCTGTCCTCCTGAGAAAAAGAGGAGGAATTGACTTGCTTCTCTCAATAATAACAGTTTTAACATTTCCCTGAAATCCCAAATAGAAGAAGTGGAGGTTCTGAAGGAACTTAGAAATATTTCTTGACATCTATTCAGCTCTGAAATTTTTTGTGAAAATAATATGGGAGTTCTGTAATTTTTAAAATATTTTTTTCCTTTGTAAAAGATAATTCCTGATGAGGCAGTTTGGGTGGGATAAGAGAGAGAAAGAACGAGATGGTCAGAGGAACTAGGTAGGAGGATCTATGAATTTTCATGACCACATCTTGTTTCATGTATTGTTTTCATAGCTGTGAATTTAGAAAAACCCTGTACTTGAGAGTGGCAGACAGCTCAAGTTAAAAAAAAAAAAAAAAAAAAAAGCACCAAAGGGAAAAAGAGAAACAAAAATTTTGAAACCCATTAAGCCCTATGGGAAAAAAAAAAAAAAATTGGCAGGAGTTCTATATATGCATATTAAATCTGTGACAAAATCTGCTTGTAATCTTTGAACTTCAAAGTGAATGGCATGCCAAGTGATGAAATAATGCTTTCAAATGAGGAGTAATTTTAAGCATCAGAACTTCCCAAACATATCGATAATGCTGTGAGACTGAAAAACCTTTTTCTGGATCCATTTTGTATTTACAGTAGTTATAGTAGTTACCAAATGTAACACCTATATTTGATATCTGTCTTTAAAATAGTGAGGCTGGGGGACAGAAATGCAACCCACTCTCCACAGCCAGTTTTAGACCTATAAAAGCAGACTGGCTACAGATTTGTTGTAATGTTCAGAACTTCAAAAGTTTGAAAAAAATTTGGTTTATAATGATTTTCAGATGAGACGAAAGAACACTCGATTATTATTGAGTCATCTTAAATTTGAAAATTGAGATAAGCACAATTACAGAAATATATAAAATTACTATTTCCTGTTTGGAAGGAATTTTTATGACCTACATTGTTCTTGTGTCATCTATGCGATATAAACAGCATAGTCTATAGACCAGCTTTGGTAAGGGATGGTAGTGATACATTTGAGTAATCAGCAATTGAATGGCTGAGGCAGACCTAAATGCATTATAGAAGCATATTAGTCAAAGTTGTCATTTATGCAGATATAAATAAGTAAGTTTGACAAATCCTTTTGGAAAATTTTAGATGTTTGCCAAATCACAGTGGAAAATTTTAGAATTTATCTGTTAACCAGATTGACTAGATAATGAACAAATCTGGAACTTACACAGCGCTGTTTTACAACTATGAATTCAAGATCAAACATGACTCAAATACATGACAAAACTATCTAGGAATATAGTGTGATTTGTGTTTCTAATTACATTTAATTTTTATTTTTATTTTAAAAATTTTTATTGAAGTATAATTAACATACAGTGTTATATCAGTTTCAGTTGTACAATAATAACGATTCAGCAATTCTAAATTTCTCAGTGCTCATTATGATAGGTATACTCTTAATCTCCATCACCTATTTCACTCTGGTAACCACCAGTTTGTTTTCTATATTTTAAGTCTATTTTTTTGTCTCTTTTTTTTTCTTTGTTCATTTGTTTTGTTTCTTAAATTCCACATACAGGTGAAATCTTAATTCCAATTAGTATTAGTTTGCTGGGGCTGCTATAACAAAATATTACTGACTGGATGGTTTAAACAACAGAATTTTATTTTCTTATAGTTCTGGAGGCTGGAAGTCCAAGGTCAAGGTGTTGGAAGGTTTGGTTTATCCTGAGACCTCCTTCTGTGGCTTGCACATAGCTGCCTTCTTATGCCCTCACGTGGGCTTTTCTCTGTGTGCATGTATCCCTGATGTCTTTAGCGTTCCAAATTTCCTTCTCATCTAAGAACGCCAGTCAGGTTGGATTAGGACCCACCTGAATGGCCTCGTTTTTGCTTAATCACGTCCATAAAGACCTGATCTCCAAATATGGTTACATTCTGAGATACTAGGAATTGGGACTTCAACATATGAGTTTTGGGGAGATACAATTTAACCCATAACACCAGTGGGGCTCATACATCTGCCAATATTTGCCAAGCTAGGCATAGGTGATACACTAGAGGTGTGGTCCCTGCCTTCAGGGAGCTAATAGGTTAATGGAGTTCTCATCAATTAAGAGTTAAGCCAACAAGTAACTGCATGTATGGGGACAATGATAAGTGCTCTGAAGGCAATGAAAAGAGCAGGTGATGAAGATCAACAGGGTTGGGGGGGTAGGAAATGATGTGAAATCTGATTAGATGGGGTCCTTAGAGAAAGCATGTCCATCAAGGAGCTTTTTTTTTTTAGGTGTGAGAAGCTGTGTTTGAAAAACCAAAAAGGGGTCAGGGTATTTCAAGCACAGTTAATAAAGGATTGTAAAATGAGATTGTTTGCAGGGCCACTGGGTGTTTGGATTTGTGGGGCCTTGTAGGCCTTGGGAAGGAGTTAGGGTTTTATTTGAATTGCAGTATGAAGCCCTGGAACATGTTTAAGACAAGTTTTTCTTTTAAAAATCTTACCCTGACTGCTGAGGTGTGGACTGGAAGGGATGGAGTGGGCACAGGGAGCTCAATTAAAGGCAGTGGTTCAGGGCAATGGTGATGGTGGATTGGATGAAGGTAGTAGCAGTGCAGATGAGATTCAAAATACATTTTAAGGGTAGGAATGTCAAGAGTTCCAGATGAGTTGTATGTGCTGAATAAGGAGAGAGTAGAACCAAGAATGACTCAGGTTTGGACAGCTGAGTAGATGTTGGTGCCGTTTGCTCTGAAGGAATAGACTGGGGGAAGATTTACAATGGGGAAGGGGGCTGGGAGGGGGTGTTGAGATCCAAGAGTTTATATTTGCTCATGTTGAGTTTGAAGTGCCCATTAGAGAGTCATAGAGCTCTTCACTTAGCAACATGCTATGAAAGCAACAGCAACAACAAAAGTATTTGAAGTTAGGATAAAAATATACTCATTTATTAATGATCACTAGTGACCCATAATTAAAATAGTGTCTGTGAACTATTGGGACTTCATCAAGATGAAAAGTTTTGCACAGCAAAGGAAACAGTCAACAAAACTAAAAGGCAACCTATGGAATGGGAGAAGATATTTGTAAATGTCTTATCAGATAAAGGGCTAGTATCCAAAATCTATAAAGAACTTAACTTGCTTTTAAATTATGGTGTGACTAAAGGGTTAGGTACAGCTTTGTCTTTTCCTCCTACACAGTGGAATAGATATTGGATAATTGTACATGGCATGGATACCTGACTCAGTCAAAGGGCCTCATCTTCATGTTTCTAACTAATTTGATGATGTTGTTATTAAAGATGTCTTCGAGGGGCAATGTCCAATTATTTGAAAACAAAAGATGTCATGTTATATTTTAGAAGTGTGATGGAAGAGTATTTTAGAACTTTAATGAAAGTACCAAGCAAGATGCTTTTAGCATGACTTTGCAAATTGTACATCTGGCAGAGATTCTAAGAAATGTTTGGCCCCTCTGGCTTAGCGACTTTAGTGACTTAGTAGACTCCCCATAACAGTTTCTTAAATATATAATGCTCTAGGCAGAAAGACAGGATGATAAAAAGTTTGCTGTTGGTGAAGGAAATAAATAGTTTCGCTTACCCCCACATTATTGTGGCCTTAAAAAGAACCTTGTGTTTCAATAAGTTAAGAAAGGCCTTTTTCTTTTTTTTAAATGTCTCTTAATTAATGAAATAGTATAATGAATAACAGTAGTCAAGAAAATAAACTAGAATCTCATATGCATAAAACTGTCAAAACGTGTATGACAGGACATCTTCTATAGATAGACATAATAAAGAGTTGAATATGATTTTAAAGGCAGGAAAAGAAATATTTTAGCTATTTTGTCATTATCAGCTTCCCCGGAAGTTTATTTGGCAGGAAGGATTCTATTTTCAGTGTTTAAATTGCTCCTAGGAAGAAAGTGATGTTTAGTAGGAGAAGTTCATTACCAAATAGATCAGAAGTCTTGGTATTTGTGCTAAAAGGTTAATCTTCATTTACTTACATAATGATGGTGATAATCAGTAGAGCATGCATTTGAGTTGTTTTTTCTAATAGTAGTGACCAATTTTATAGGGTGTTGTAAAAAATAGATATAATTTTATTTTTAAAAATAATTTCTTCATTTTACAGATATGGAAACTAAGCTCCAAATTGGTGAAATGTGCCTAGCCCACAACTGGTTAGTGGAGGGACAGGGGCCAGAACCCAAGGATTCTGATTTTTTAAGGCTAGTGTCTTTCAATTCAACAATGTTGCATTTTGTAGCCTGGTTTCTTCCTTTGGTAAATAAAAAAATACTTGGGCAGTTTCTTTGTTTTTTTAATTTGTTTGTTTAAAGAGAGAGAGACAGAGAGCATGAGTGGGGGAGGACCAGAGGGAGAGGGAGAAGGAGAATCCCAAGTAGGCTCCCCACCCAGCAGGACACAGAGATGGGGGGGTGGCCTCTACCTCAACCCTGAGATCATGACTTGAGCCAAAATCAGGGGGCAGAGGCTTAACCAACTGAGCCACCCAGCATCCCTGGACAGCTCCTTTTTAAAAAGAACTAAGTTTGTACTTTGTGAGAAATACTAACTGAATGAGAACTCACTTAGTTTTTGTTAGGGATTTTTACTGTAGATATAAGAAGATTTGCTAAGGGAGGGTGGATAGGTTTACAACAGTGTGTGTCTCTATGTGCTTCCACTCAAACATACTGGCATCTTTGGACCAGCAGTGATTCATCTTTCCTACATAACACAGCTCTAATTGTCCCTCAGATCAGACCGTTTTGCCACCACTGTCCAGAATGAGGGAAACATCCTCTGGGCAATATTTTGAGAGATGCTCCCTGAACCATATGAATTAAATTTGTCACTTTATTTATTTTTTTTTAAAGATTTTATTTATTTATTTGAGAGAGAGAATGAGAGAGAGAGAACACATGAGAGGGGATAGGATCAGAGGACGAAGCAGACCCCCCGCCGAGCAGGGAGCCCGATGCGGGACTCGATCCCGGGACCCCAGGATCATGACCTGAGCCGAAGGCAGTCGCTTAACCAACTGAGCCACCCAGGCGCCCTAAATTTGTCACTTTAGATTTCGTTAACCTGATTTCCAACCTGATTGTGTTAGTTGACAAGTTTAAGCTAAGGGAATAGAAGTTTTAGACCCCCACAAATATATTTATTTTTCTTTAATCCACATCTAAATAGATTTTCAAACATTGAAGAAATAGAAAAATACTGCAGAATATATTAAATTTCTCTTTAGGTATACTGCATACATCTCAGTAAGTTTAACATTCATATCCATGGTTAATATAGCAGTTTTCAAGCCCAAGCTTTTTACGGATTATATATCTGATATAGAAACTACACAGTATATCAGTGGTGAATGCAGGAGGAGACCCATTCTGAAAGAGTTCAGTGCTAGCCGCATCAAAACAATTCTGCCAGAAAGTTTGGAAAAGCCTGTGAAGACTATTACAAACAGCTAAATATAGTGGAAGAGAAAAGATGTAATATATAATATTAAATTTGGCAAATAAGAAAGGGGAAATATTTTTTCCTCTTGCCAAGGAACCATAGGATCTTTACATCATTTATATTGGCTTTGCTAACCGGAAGTATTATTTACTGAAATGCTGATGTTGCAATTCTGCATTGACCTTAGAAGAGATTTTGTTGCCTAGAGAATTGCCAATGCCAGAAGTAGCCAAGACAGTTTCATTTGGTTTCCATTAAAATACTGACCTGGTTTGACACTGATTGATTTGTGGTGACTGGAAGGACCAAAATTTTACAGTGACTTCACTGAAAATGAGATTATTATTTTAGAACTGAACTTCCATTTGGTCATTGACTATATCAAGACTTTTAAGAAGTTTTACAAAGGCAAGTCAATGCAGAATATTTTTGGAGAAAGATAGGAAATCTAGTTGTCTCATATTTATTCTGGACAAATTTTCTTCTGCTTCATTTGACAGAAGTGACACATATGAAGAGTAGGTAAGAAATTGTGCAGGAGGTAATAGATTGCTTTGTAGAGTTATTGTAATTCTGAGGACCAAAAATCACAAAGAAGAAAGCAGCCCCATACCAACCTATACCAGGATAATTATACTCATAGCTACACATTTCATCACAGATCTATCTATCTCATCTCTCTCATCTCTTTCTCTACCTCTCTATAGCTATATATCACACTTCATATCACACATCATATCACACATATACATAAAATATATATGATATATTATGTTTGTGTATATATTTACACAATTATATATATATATAATTTATGGCTGCATGTTATTTATCTACAGCAAATCATGCATACATATCTTATGCATAACCATGATATATATAATAGCACACATGATATATTTATCTGTGATGAAAATGTGTGTGTGTATACATATATATATATATGTATATACACAAACATAGAGAGAGGAAAAAGTGATCAGAGAAGTGAAAAACCAAACTAGACCAACTGGTGGTATGACAGAGAACTTGTTCTAATAGAAGATCAGATTCAAGACCAAATGAAAATTAGATAACCTGGAAGAGATGGATGCATTCCTAGAGATGTATCAACTACCAAAACTGAACCAGGATGAAATAGAAAACCTGAACAGACCTATAACCACTAAGGAAATTGAAGCAGTCATCAAAAATCTCCCAACAAACAAAAGCCCAGGGCCAGATGGCTTCCCATGGGAATTCTACCAAACATTTCAAGAAGAATTAATACCTATTCTTCTGAAACTGTTCCAAAAAATAGAAACGGAAGGGAAACTTCCAAACTCATTTTATGAGGCCAGCATTACCTTGATCCCAAAACCAGACAAAGACCCCATCAAAAAGGAGAATTACGGACCAATATCCCTGATGAACATGGATGCAAAAATTCTCACCAAAATACTAGCCAATAGGATCCAACAGTACATTAAAAGGATTATTCACCATGACCAAGTGGGATTTATCCCTGGGCTGCAAGGTTGGTTCAACATCCGCAAATCAATCAGTGTGATACAATACATTAACAAAAGAAAGAACAAGAATCATATGATCCTCTCAATAGATGCAGAAAAAGCTTTTGACAAAGTACAGCATCCTTTCTTGATCAAAACTCTTCAGAGTATAGGCATAGAGGGTGCATACCTCAATATCATAAAAACCATCTATGAAAAACCTACAGTGAATATTATTCTCAATGGGGAAAAACTGAGAGCTTTCCCCCTAAGATCAGGAACGTGGCAGGGATGTCCACTATCACCACTGCTATTCAACATAGTATTGGAAGTCCTAGCCACAGCAATCAGACAACAAAAAGAAATCAAAGGCATCCAAATTGGCAAAGAAGAAGTCAAACTCTCACTCTTTGCAGATGATATGATACTTTATGTGGAAAACCCCAAAGACTCCACCCCAAAACTGCTAGAACTCATACAGGAATTCAGTAAAGTGGCAGGATATAAAATCAATGCACAGAAGTCAGTGGCATTCCTATACACCAACAACAAGACAGAAGAAAGAGAAATTAAGGAGTCGATCCCATTTACAATTGCACCCAAAATCATAAGATACCTAGGAATAAATCTAACCAAAGAGACAAAGGATCTGTACTCAGAAAACTATAAAATACTCATGAAAGAAATTGAGGAAAACACAAAGAAATGGAAAAACGTTCCATGCTCATGGATTGGAAGAACAAATATTGTGAAGATGTCAATGCTACCTAGAGCAATCTACACATTCAATGCAATCCCCATCAAAATACCATCCACTTTTTTCAAAGAAATGCAACAAATAATCCTAAAATTTGTATGGAACCAGAAAAGACCCCGCATAGCCAGAGGAATGTTGAAAAAGAAAAGCAAAGCCGGCGGCATCACAATTCCGGACTTCCAGCTCTATTACAAAGCTGTCATCATCAAGACAGCATGGTACTGGCACAATAACAGACACATAGATCAATGGAACAGAATAGAGAGCCCAGAAATGGACCCTCAACTCTATGGTCAACTAATCTGGAGACCAGATCACCTGTCATCAGATCACCCAATCCACAGACCAAGGCATGGCGATTGAATTCACCTCACAGAAGGACTCTAGTGCTGGCTGAATCATCATGGGTATGAATATAGATTAACCCAAAGCAGAAAGGAATGCCAATCTGAAGACCTGAGTACTGCTGAATCACAGAACATACAGGAGCAAATCTTACTCTGTGAGCCCAGAAGCAAGCAGAACAATGGATTAATTACCATTGTTGACTATACTATTTATTGATGGAGAACCTCTGAAACAGAGTCAAATTGTTTGGCTGCTCTGGGCTAGAGTTTCATACTAAGGAAAATTCATAGTGATTTTGATGATAATTCCTTTGATAGATTCATCAAACACATATAAGTCTTAACGTTAGAGTTCAAGCACATGTAAGTCTTCAGAGAGAGAAAACATCTCAATGTTATACTCCATAGGGAAGTAACAAAGGTGCATTTTGGTTTAGATGTAGAGGCTAAGTGAATAATAAAAGATGACAGAAAAGAAATGGATGAAATATTTCTCAATGGGATATTGGTTGTCAGCATCAATACAATAGACTTTATAATTAGTTTCTCAAAGACAAGCTCTCAAAATAGCAAAATTATGTTAAAGCTGTCAAATATGGATCTTGAAATTATAGTGTGATCTTTAGCTTAAACAGTTGCAGTTGTGGAAGTTAATGGGATAAAAACAGGGGGCACCAACAAAAACTTTCCACAGTTTAGTATTGGGGGCAATAATGATGATGGTGATGGAAATGAATGCAAAGGTCAGCATTAATGAAGATATAAACACCTAAAAGATGTAGATTTTTTTCTGTGAATCAACTTTTTATATGAGAAAATGGTGATATAATGGAAAAAGCACAGATTTTGAGTCAGAAAGAACATGGATTCAATTTCTGTATTCTCAACCACCGGCTATACTGTCTTGAGCAACGTTTCACTGTTTTTTTGTTGTTCTCTGTTGTCTTTTTTCCCCCCATTTTAATTCTACCCTAGTTTCAAGTATACAATATAGTGATTCAACAATTCTGTACATACTCGGTGCTCATCATAGTAAGTGTACTCTTAATCCCCTTCACCTATTTCACCCAGTCCCCCACCCACTTTCCCTCTGATAACCACCAATTTGTTCTCTATAGTTAAGAGTCTGTTTTTTGGTTTGTCTCTTTTTTTTTTTTTCATTTTGTTTCTTAAATTCCACGTATGAGTGAGATCATATGGTATTTGTCTTTCTCTGACATTTCACTTAGCCTTATAGTCTCTAGATCCATCCATATTGTTGCAAATGGTGAAATTTCATTCTTTTTTATGGCTGAATAATATTCCATTCCACATCTTTATCCATTCATCTGTCGATGGCCACTTGGGCTGCTTCCATAATTTGGCTATTGTAAATAATGCTGCAATAAACATAAGGGTGTATATATATATTTTTTTTCAAATTAGTGTTTTTGTATTCTTTGGGTAAATACCCTATAGTGAAATTACTGGATCATATGGTAATTCTATTTTAATTTTTTGAGGAACCTCCATACTGTTTTCCATAGTGGCTGCACCAATTTGCGTTCTTACCAGTGGTACATGAGGATTCCTTTTTCTCTACATCCTCACCAATACTTGGTTTTTTGTGTTTTCAATTTTAGTCATTCTAACAGGTGTGAGGTAATATCTCATCGTGGTTTTGATTTTCATTTCCTTGATGATTAGTGATGTTGAGCATCTTTTCACTTGTAAAAGATGTAGATTTTTGAATGTGATACCGAACTATGCTATGTTGAAACTTGACACAACCCAGGGTGAAGGTGATTTTAGTTTATTCATTCTCAGTATTTATGCAAGCCATATACCTGAAACAATGAAAATGATGAAAATCCTGTATTTAGCAGAAAATGATGATCAAAATAAGTCATTGAATATAGACTCATGGGAAAATGTGGCCATGTGTTGTTTCTGATTGACAGAATCCCTGGATTCAGTCCTTATAGAAGACAAGGTTTCTATCAACAAATCAAGTTTGTACTGAAGCAATAGGAGGAAAGAAAAGAAGAAGAATGTAAAAAAATAAAGAATCAACAAATCATAAAAATGATAGTGTGAATTTTGTGACAACAACTTACCAAATAGCACAAGTTTACACTTTTGAAAGTAATAAGCTGTAGCCAAGACCCTGCTCTGAGTTTGGGGGTTGGTATATTAATTTTGATGCAGAAAACATATACTCTAAGAGAAAAATCCTATTCAGATCAATAAAAAGAGAGAGAGAAAGAAAAAAAAAAAGAGCTCCTACAGAAAACCATCATTTCTTCTGATTTTGAAAAAGACAATTCTATCTTACAATGTAGGGAATTATAATTACAGTTTCAGAAAAACTCAAAAAAGAGTGACAAAAACAGAGGATACGGCTAGTTTGATGAACGTTCCAAAAATGATGACTTGAACTGAAGCATCACTTCAAAGAACTGAACAAGGAATTAGCGTGGATCCAAAAAAGTTTACAAGAGAGAACACAGAGATGGTTTCCAGATTAGACCTTTGCTGACAATCCAGCTGTGTTTATCATTTATGAATCCCTGAGGAAAAAAATAACAGACTGATGGAGAAGAACTGCTGGTTGGCTCAGAGTTCAGAGAGAAGAACACAGAGAAAATGGCTGAAAGTGCTGGAAAGATGTGTTGGTGGAAGAATGGACTTTGTGATTCAGATTCAGTGAGCATACTGCCACATGTCACTGACTTCCTTTCATTTATATACTGAAGATATATTGAAGACAAACAGCATGACATTAATTAATTTGAAGTGAACTGTTCCTATTTGTATACAGATTTTTCTCTGGGAAAAAGAATTGATTTAAGAGGGAATCAATCATGTGCCCTTGGGTAAAAGTAGGTGTGTTTGCAAGAAACCCATCCAGACTCATAATATTTGGGAAAAAAGAAAAGTAACCACAACTATTTTCAAATAAATTACATTTTTATGAAGATTTTAGTTTTTAGATGGTTGAATAATAGTGAATTAAAATATATTTGGGAGATTTGCAATTTGTAAACATTCAAAGAATTTTTATTTATATGATCAAATAATTATAAAGAATGTCATTTAAACACGTTGAAGAAGTAAGCATCTCTGGAGATCCTGCCATCTGTGACAATATAGATGAACCTGGAGGATATTATGGTAAGTGAAATAAGCCAGCCATAGAAGGACAAATATTACATCATCCCACATCTATAAAAAGTCTAGAATAGTCAAACTCATGGAAGCAGAGAGTAGAATAGTAGTTGCCAGGGCCTGGGGGGCAGTAAGAAGGTATTGGTCAAAGGGTGCAAAGTGTTAGTTATGCAAGATGAATGTCTTAGAAATCAATTGTATAGCATACTGCTTATAGTTAATACATCCTATGCTTAAAATTTTGCTAAGAGGTAGGTCTTATGTTAAGTGTTCGTAGCACAAAAAGAATAAATAAAATGAAGAAGTCGAGAGGAAACGTGGAAGTGATATGTTTATGGCATTGATTGTGATGGTTTCATGGGGGTATAGTTATCTCTAAACTCATCAATTGTATACATTAAATATGAACAGACTTTTGTATGTCAGTCATACCTCAATAAAATGCCTAGTTTTAAAAAAATACCTCAGTGTATTTCCATTGCTCTTAAGATAAAGACCAAAATTTGAACATGGCCTCTAGGCCCAAACATAGCCTGACATTTATCCTCCTTCTCTACATTTCATTTTTTTATTCACAGTTTTCATTCCTACTTGTATTCTCCATCCACTCTATTCCTCAGTGTGATTGGCTGCTCATCACTAAAGGTGATTCCCTCTTTCTAGATGACCCCTCCCCCTTATACCCAAGATCTCCTTTGCCTCCTACTTCTACTCTTCCTTGCCATTGTAGGTAAATCTTCACTTCTAAGAATCCTTCATTGGCTTCCTGCCCTTGGCCAGAGGTTCCTCTAAGTGCCTTTCTTTGTTCGTACTTATCACAATTATAACTTATTTTAAATTGTGCTATATTTAAATAGCCCCCATCTCTCCCATGAACGCTCTAAGAAGGCTGGGACTTTGTCTAGGACTTTTGTACTTAGTAATTTATTCTCATATAATGACTGACACAAACTAGGTATTTGATAGTTTTTGATAAAATTAATACAAACGAATATAAATTAAGCATGTGTAATGAATTTTGGTAGTTGCTTACAGTTAACTAAATTAAGTGAAAGCAGAATAAATAAGAATATTGCTATTAACACAAATGGACTCATGTCTTCAAATGATTTGCATATGTGGTTATAGCAATTATCCTATCATTGTGTTGTCTGAATGAAGGTCATTTGTAAATCAAATACAGCTTTTGCTTCTGAAATTGGTGGTTGCCACTACCAATTAAAGGATAGCATTTTATGTGTAGGCTCCATGGAAAGGATTGATGCCTGTACCGGCTAATAATATCACGGTTATCTAGCTGTAGTTTGGTCTTTGAATACAAGGGCACATAAATATACTCATGTACTCACACTCTCTCATAAATTCTCTTTGTAGCCAACTTTCTTTCTTTCTTTTGTTCGTCCTTCCTTCCATCCTTCCTTCCTTCCTTCCTTCCTTCCTTCCTTCCTTCCTTCCTTCCTTCCTTCCTTCCTTCCTTCCTTCCTTCCTTTCTTTCGGAGATAGAAGTTTATTGAGTACACTGTGAAGGAGTGGACAGCAAAGGAGAGACTGCTAATCATGCCTACTTTCTCATTCAACCTATAATCAGCAGTTTTGCACTGGAATAAGCATTATAAGGCACTGTAAGCCTCATTTTTTTTTAAAGATTTTATTTATTTATTTGAGAGAGAGAGAGAGAGAAACAGCATGAGAGGGGAGAGGGTCAGAGGGAGAAGCAGGCTCCCCGCTGAGCCGGGAGCCCGATGAGGGACTCGATCCCAGGACTCCGGGACCATGACCTGAGCCGAAGGCAGTCGCTTAACCAACTGAGCCACCCAGGCGCCCCTGTAAGCTTCATTTTAACATAGACTGTCTCTTTCATCTTTGTATCTCCAGGCCCTAATAGAGTGGGTGGTTCATAATATGCACCAAAAAATATTGTATGATAAATGTGTGCATTTAATGGATAAATGAATGCATAAAACATGTGGACCTCTATAATTAATATATAATGCACATAGTTCATTCAAGGTTATTTGAGAATCGAGAATGCCATATGTACTTGGATACTTGAAATTTTGTCAGTAGTGTTGGTTCTTTCCTGATAAGATGATGAGTAGAGTGCTGTTTAATAAGCGAAACATTTTGGGCGCCTGGGTGGCTCAGTCGTTAGGCAACTGCCTTCGGCTTGGGTCATGGTCCCGGAGTCCTGGGATCGAGTCCCACATCGGGCTCCCTGCTCGGCGGGAAGCCTGCTTCTCCCTCTCCCACTCCCCCTGCTTGTGTTCCTGCTCTCGCTGTCTCTGTCAAATAAATAAATAAAATCTTTAAAAAAAAAAGAAAAAAAAATAAGTGAAACATTTTAACCAAAGCATTGCATGCCTGGAGACTGCAATCAAGCTGCTGATGAAGCTGAGTAACAAAGGCAGACCGACATTAGATTAAAATTTTTAAGAAGCTTAGGGGGAAAATCTCAATGTTTTAGCAAAGCAAGTGATCATTTGTCATTCAAGGCACTCATTAAATGCAGTACTGGCGACAAATCTAATAGAATATGAGAGACTATGGCACTTGTATTTTCCTTGGCAGCAAATGCTCAAGTGAAGTTTTGGTTAATTGTTTGAGGGTATTAAAGAAATGCATTAAAAGAAAACCAACTGAAGAGAAATGCTGTGAAGGAGTATTTGAGAAGGAGGGAAGCCCACAGTTGATAATGATGCATTGCTGTTAAACATAAGCAACCTAATCCAATTTAGCTGCTTCATCAGAAAATTTGAAAGGCAAGTATTTGTTACGTTTCAGTGACCACCCACCCAATATATAAATCTACAGTCAGTTTTGTTGGTGAGGTTATGAAGGGTTTTGTACTGATTGCTGACTCTAAAGCTGGGTTAGAGTTAAATTTACTTGGAAACTTGGAATTTCTTTTTTCATGCCCTCCATTCATGATTTATGCTAGATTATATTTTCTGTGAAATATAAGGTAATATATCTCATTTTGGGTTATTAAAAAGCTAGGAAATTATGTACTTGATTTCTAATCTTATTTCATAAATATGCAACATTTCTCTTCCTGTAAACTAAGGTTTTCAGGCCAGAAATTGCTCAATTTTAAGAGAGATGCTCGTAATTTTCTTTCTTTTAATTATATAGTTTTGTATCTGATTTTTTAAACCACAATAAGGGAATCTGTCACTATTATTTAACTCTCATTTGAATATTTTATTTCAGTATTGTGCCTTCTTATATGATGCTGCAGGTTTGAATGACCCTCTCTAGGGGCTGGTACCTGGTGAGAGAATCCACTCCACTTTCTCCATGAATAAAAGATCTCGTAACATCTTTATGAAATGGACCCTGGAGTGGGGATAGAGAAAATCATGTAGGTAGAAGAAGAAATAAGTCTCTGCCATTACAGAAACAGAAATAAGCTTAGTTTCTTGCTATTACATTTTCTGGGAAGTATAACTTTAAGGGGCTGTTACGGGCTGAATTATGTCCCCTCCAAATTCATATGTTGAAGGCCTAACCTCCAGTACCTCAGAATGTGACCTTTAGAGATACGGTCTTTAAAGAGGTAATTAAAATGGGGCCATTAGGATGGACTCTAATCCAGTCTGACTGGTGTCCTTAAAAGAGAGGAAATTTGGACACACAGATATCAGGGGCTTACGTGCATAGAGGGACACCCATTAAGAGGGTTTGTTTGCAAGCCAAAAAGAGGCCTCCAAGAAACCAAATCTGCTGACACCTTGATCTTGGACTTCTGGTCTCCAGAACTGTAAGAAATAAATTTCTGTTGTTTAAGTCACCGAGCCTGTGACATTTTATTATGGCAACACTAGAAAACAAGCACAGGAAAATTAAAGATACACAGTGAGCCATGTTTCATGCCTTGTACTCACCTCACATGTTGATATCACTCTCAAGTTCTTTTAGTTCTTTCATTGAAGGATAGAATAACCTGCTCATACAAATCTATTTTTTAAATAGTTTAACTGATTCACAGAACTACATGGCTGAGTATTCAGCTAATAGCCTACCTTAAAGTTTCTAGTTCTCAAAATATTAAGTGAATCAGCAAAAAATATAAGAAAGACATGATGTTGATTGAAAAGCAACTTTAAAGACCTCGGATTAGTTAGGAACTCCACTTATGGCTGCAGTGTAATTTCTGTCAGAATGTGCTTAGTGATGAGGATTAAATAGTTTGTCATTTGCAAATATAGTGAGAAATATTTTTCAGGACAGGACTGGAGGTTGCATGGATGAAGCCTCTCCCACCCCACCCCTCCTATTTTAAAAGAGTTGATATTATCGAGTGTGAGGGCTTCAGACTTCAGGTGGGTTTGGAGGAGAAAAGCCCTAACAAAATTGAGTTGAAAGAGTGTTAGAATCTATGCTGAAGGTAGGAATTTCAATAATGTGGAATTTTGATAGTTGTAACTTAATTAAGTGAATAAGTAAATTTCAAACTATAAAGTTTGATCCCAATTTTGAATATGCCTAGAAAAAATTCTGTAGGTATTTTCTTAAGAGAGAAGGAAATGTTTATTTAATGTAAAAAATCAGAAAGGAATAAAAATCCATGTATAGGGTAGAAAAATCTTTACTGACTGTCTAAACAATTATAGGAATGTAACCTTGAAAATGGCATCCCATCTGCAACGTGTCAAGAGTCACAGCCTGCCACCCCCCACTCCCCCGCTGAGGGTGGAGAACTTCTTACATCAAATACACCCATAAAAGTTTAGGTTTTACATTCCTTCATCTTTTAATTTCAAACTGTGTTATATTGGAGTTCATTATAATGGCATTTGAAAAAATATTAATATCTCCATGTATTTCAATGTCTCATTTATTATTAAAGTTCATATGTTGATATTCAAAGGCTAAGCCTTTGAAAGACTTATCAGCATATAACCTCTTCAATAACAATAACAACGTTAGCTAAGGAATTACTTTGGGGACAGGAACTATTATAAACCATCTCAGTGTAGCCTTGTGACACTTCTCCCACTCACTGTGCTTTAGTTTCTGTAGATAATGAAGTAGGCATTATTTTTTTTTTATTTTTTTATTTTTTTAAAGATTTTATTTATTTATTTGACAGAGAGAGAGATAGCGAGAGCAGGGACACAAGCAGGGGGAGTGGGAGAGGGAGAAGCAGGCTTCCCGCCGAGCAGGGAGCCCGATGTGGGACTCGATCCCAGGACCCTGGGATCATGACCTGAGCTGAAGGCAGACGCTTAACGACTGAGCCACCCAGGTGCCCATGAAGTAGGCATTATTAATACCACAACATTGGAACACTTTTTGAAATAGATAAAACATTACTGACTTTGATTTGGAATACAAGGTTAGGACTATTGTAAAGGATTTTAAAGTAAAATTAAGGCAAAAATTTGAGAGCAATGCCAAGCAACCAGTTTAAAAAATGACATCCATAAGGTGAATAAAAAATTCAGGAGCAGGTGAAATTGGTTGCATTTTGAATTGGTTTCAGAATGTAGTTTTACCTTAATAAATGCATCAATTGCAGTCTTCTTGAATGATTATCTTTAATCACCATCCATCTTTTGCATTGGTAATATATGGCATGGCATGAAGCCTTTTTGTACTTCCAATGATTATATTAAGTTGATTTAAACTTTCAGTAAGATTTTATCATTTTTTTTCTCCTTTAAATTTTCTCCTTAAACCAGAAAAAAACTTTTCCCATTTGCCTTATCTTTTTTTTAAATTTTATTTTATTATGTTAATCACCATACATCATTAGTTTTTGATGTAGTGTTCCATGATTCATTGTTTGCATATAACACCCAATGCTCCATTCAGTATGTGCCCTCTTTAATACCCATCACCAGGCTAACCCATCCCCCCACCCCCCTCCCCTCTAGAACCCTCAGTTTGTTTCTCAGAGTCCATAGTCTCTCATGGTTCATCTCACCCTCTAATTTTCGCCCCCCTTCATTTTCCCCTTCCTGCTATCTTTTATTTAACATATAATAATACATTATTATATGTTAAAAATATATATATATACGCTTAACGACTGAGCCACCCAGGCGCCCATGAAGTAGGCATTATTAATACCACAACATTGGAACACTTTTTGAAATAGATAAAACATTACTGACTTTGATTTGGAATACAAGGTTAGGACTATTGTAAAGGATTTTAAAGTAAAATTAAGGCAAAAATTTGAGAGCAATGCCAAGCAACCAGTTTAAAAAATGACATCCATAAGGTGAATAAAAATACATTATTATATGTTAAAAATACAAATAATACATTTGTTTCAGAGGTACAGATCTGAGATTCAACAGTCTTACACAATTCATAGCACTCACCATAGCACATACCCTCCCCAATGTCTATCACCCAGGCACCCCATCCCTCCCACCCCCCACCACTCCAGCAATCCTCAGTTTGTTTCCTGAGATTAAGAATTCCTCATATAAGTGAGATCATATGATACATGTCTTTCTCTGATTGACTTATTTTGTTCAGCATAATACCCTCCAGTTCCATCCATGTCGTTGCAAATGGCAAGATTCCATTCCTTTTGATGGCTGCATAATATTCCATTGTATATATGTACCACATCTTCTTTATCCATTCATCTGTCGATGGACATCTAGGCTCTTTCCATAGTTTGGCTATTGAGGGCACTGCATTGCTGCTATAAACATTGGGATGCATGTGCCCCTTTGGATCCCTACATTTGTATCTTTGGGGCAAATACCCAGTAGTGCAATTGCTGGGTCATAGAGTAACTCTATTTTCAGCTTTTTGAGGAACCTCCATACTGTTTTCCAGAGTGGCTGCACCAGCTTGCATTCCCACCAACAGTGTAGGAGGCTTCCCCTTTCTCCACATCCCCGCCAACATCTGTCATTTCCTGACTTGTTAATTTTAGCCATTCTGACTGGTGTGAGGTGGTATCTCATTGAGGTTTTGATTTGGATTGCCCTGATGCCGAGCGATGTTGAGCACTTTTTCATGTGTCTGTTGGCTATTTGGATGTCTTCTTTGGAAAAATGTCTGTTCATGTCTTCTGCCCATTTCTTGATTGGATTCTTTGTTCTTTGGGTGTTGAGTTGGATAAGTTCTTCATAGATTTTGGATACTAGCCCTTTATCTGATATGTCATTTGCAAATATCTTCTCCCATTCTGTTGGTTGTCTTTTGGTTTTGTTGAGTGTTTCCTTTGCTGTGCAAAAGCTTTTTATCTTGATGAAGTCCCAATAGTTCATTTTTGTCTTTGCTTCCCTTGCCTTTGGTGATGTTACTAGGGAGAAGTTGGTGCAGCTGAGGTCGAAGAGGTTGCTGCCTGTGTTCTCCTTTAGGATTTTGATGGACTCCTGTCTCACATTTAGTTCTTTCAACCATTTTGAGTCTATTTTTGTGTGTGGTATAAGGAAATGGTCCAGTTTCATTGTTCTGCATGTGACTGTCCAATTTTCCCAACACTATTTATTGAAGAGACTGTCTTTTTTCCATTGGACATTCTTTCCTGCTTTGTCAAAGATTAGTTGACCATAGAGTTGAGGGTCCATTTCTGGGCTCTCTATTCTGTTGCATTGATCTATGTGTCTGTTTTTGTGCCAGTACCATATTGTCTTGATACAATACAGTAATAAAAGAAAGAACAAGAACCATATGATCCTCTCAATAGATGCAGAAAAAGCATTTGACAAAGTACAGCATCCATTTTGATCAAAACTCTTCAGAGTATAGGGATAGAGGGTACGTACCTCAATGTCATAAAAGCCATCTATGAAAAACCCACAGCGAATATCATTCTCAATGGGGGAAAAACAGAGCTTTCCCCCTAAGGTCAGGAATGTGGCAGGGATGTCCACTATCACCATTGCTATTCAACATAGTACTAGAAGTCCTAGCCACAGCAATCAGACAACAAAAAGAAATCAAAGGCATCCGAATCGGCAAAGAAGAAGTCAAACTCTCACTCTTTGCACATGATATGATACTTTATGTGGAAAACCCAAAAGACTCCACCCCAAAACTGCTAGAACTCATACAGGAATTCAGTAAAGTGGCAGGATATAAAATCAATGCACAGAAATCAGTGGAATTCTCATATACCAACAACAAGACAGAAGAAAGAGAAATTAAGGAGTAGATCCCATTTACAATTGCACCCAAAACCGTAAGATAATTAGGAATAAATCTAACCAAACAGGCAAAGAATCTGTACTCAGAAAACTATAAAATACTCATGAAAGAAATTGAGGAAGACACAAAGAAATGGAAAAACGCTCCATGCTCATGGATTGGAAGAACAAATATTGTGAAAATGTCAATGCTACCTAGAGCAGTCTACACATTTAATGCAATCCCTATCAAAATACCATCCACTTTTTTCAAAGAAATGGGACAAATAATCCTAAAATTTGTATGGAACCAGAAAAGACCCCGCATAGCCAGAGGAATGTTGAAAAAGAAAAGCAAAGCTGGTGGCATCACAATTCCAGATTCAAGCTCTATTACAAAGCTGCAATCATCAAGTAAGCTTTGTTTTTAAAGAGTAAGGAGTTAAAAAATAAATTTTATGATATTTATCTTGGAATAGAAGCTCATTTTATTTTCTTGTGACATAATTTTGATTTTATATCACTTAGAGGTAGAATTAAACTGATGTTGAGATGGAAGGTTGAAAAAATACTTTGATTATTTCCATGCTTAAGACAAATGAATTTAACTGATTACTGCTTAATGAATTGCTAAGCTATTGACCATCAAAATGGCTGATGGAATTGATTATACAGAAAATAGCCACTCTTTTCCAAATGATTGAGTGATGAGAAAGCTCTCATTTGCCAGTCAGCCTTTATGGAATGGTCCCTGGAAAGAAATCTTAACTGGCTGTGTGCACAGCTATTAGAACAATGAGAAATAATTGCTACATAACTTCTGGCTTAGACGCAAGTCACTTCCCACATGAGCAAAGCTTAATAACACAGAATTTAAGCAATGATATTTCAGTGTCAGAATGCTCTTTAAATTAAGAATTCCTAAGTTAGACTGCTATGATTTGCTGGTGTTTGCTGTTCTGAAGAACATTATGTAGCCTTTATGTAAGTTTCTTTTTAATGTAAAGTAGGAATGTGTATGAGATAATAGTATGTGTATTAAACATTGCTATATCTTCTTTAGTAGATGAGATGGAAATAGATAAATGTATTGTGCTTTCCCGTTTTTTATTTTTATTTCTTTAAATTTTCACTTGACTAATTGATTTAAGCACATGAGGAAGAAAAGGAGAAGATACCTAACTTGCAGTCAGATACACTTTCTAAAATACTATTAAAAATTTCCCCTGAAATGTCTTTCTTCCCCATTCTATTATTAGAGTTTTCTGTGTGTATTGCCTAAAGAAAGAAAAGAATGCAGAGAAAAATTAATCTATTCACTGGCCAAGGCAAGAATATGGAAATCTTCATGATGATTTAGAGAAAGAATTTCTTTTTTTTTTTTTTTAAAGATTTTGTTTATTTATTTGACAGAGAGAGAGACAGCGAGAGCAGGAACACAAGCAGGGGGATTGGGAGAGGGAGAAGCAGGCTTCCCGCCGAGCAGGGAGCCCGATGTGGGACTCGATCCCAGGACCCTGGGATCATGACCTGAGCCGAAGGCAGACGCTTAACGACTGAGCCACCCAGGCGCCCGAGAAAGAATTTCTATTCAAAGTCTAGATGGGGGCACCTGGGTGGTTCAGTCGGTTAGCCTCTGACTCTTGATTTCGGCCCAGGTCATGATCTCAGGGTTGGAGATCGAGCCCCATGTCAGGCTCTGCGCTAAGCATGGAATCTGCTTAAGATTCAGTCTCTCTCTCTACCCCTCCCTCTACCCCCACCTTGTGTGTGTGTGTGTGTGTGCGTGTGCTTGCACACTCTCTCTCAAAATAAATAAATAAAATATTTTAAAAAATACTGTTGCTATTTAGGAGGGAGGAAAGGAGGAGACAGACTTGAGGAGCCTTACAGAAAAAATGGAGAGTTGATGCATTTACAGGGACCAGGGACTGAGGACTAGATGTGATGGAAGATGTCTGTGCAGAGGCCACAATGGTTGACCAAGAGATGACTAGTAATGGAATGTTTCCAAACCAGCACCTCGAACTTAGGTGTAACCCCAAAGAAAATGGGCAGTAAAAGGACTGAATTTGAAAAATTAAGAAAAAAATTTTGAAAAATTAAGAAGTCGTTCTTGCATATTTGAGTTTGTGAACTGATATTCAGAGCTGCTTTCAATTCAAAATGCCACTATAGACTGAATGTTTGTGTCCTCCCAGGAGGTTGTGTCCTCCCAGGAGGTTGAAACTTAATCCTCCATGTGATGGGACTTGGAAGTGGAGCTTTTGGCAGGTTGATTAGGTCATGAGCATAGAGCCCTCATGCAGGGTAGCCTGCCTTTCTAATTGAGACACTAAAGACCTCCCTTTTCTCTCTCACCGTGTGAGGACATAGGAGAAAGCTGTTTGTGAACTAGGAAGCCAGCTCTCACCAGATACTGAATCTAATGGCACCCTGATCTTGGACTTCCCAGTCTCCAGAACTGTGAGTAAGAACTTTCTATTGTTTATAAGCTACCCAGTCTGTGCAATTTTGTTTTAGCAGCCCACCCAGACTAAGATAGCTGCCATCTGCATGGAGAAGGCAGGAAATTTAGTCTTTAGTTGTAATCACACAGGTCCCAGCCACAGGGCTGGGAAAATGTTCTCCAAACTAAGCTCACCTTTTCCGGCTTGATACCACTTCCAAGAAAATGGGCTATGAGTTATAGTGCCAAGCTCTGATATCCTGCAATATTCATGTGTATGGTTTTAGACAAAAAAAAATTCTAGTACTACAATTCTAGGAAAAGAATACATTTAGAAGGATTATTCCCAAACATCAAAATAAATTCCAAAAAATCTTTGTTTATCGTAAGATCCACTAGGACCGTAACTGAAACTATAAAGTCAGACACACTTGAGTTGGTCTGTCATAGTCAACATTTATCACCTGTGGGAACTTAGGCAAGATACTTAACTTCTCTGAGCCTCAGTTTTATTATTTTTAAAATGAAGATTATTATTTGTAGGTAAGAACAAATAGGAAAATGGTACACGGTATTTAATCAAAGGCAGTTATTTTTATAATGATGATGGTGATGATTGTTATTGACCAAACTGTCCCATATTAGTCACTCTCATCCTCTGCCTCCTGATAAGCCCTCTCCTATTTTGTGTCCATATATACATGATCCCTGGGTCTGTGTTCATGACCATCATCTATGGTCATCTTTTCTCTTCTGCCCCACCCCCACTAGGGATGCACTTGGCCAAAAGTTATGTAAAAGAGCCTGAAAAAAAGAGGAGAAATTTAAGAGTGATTGCAGTATAGTGTGTAATTAGGAGCATAGACTCTGGAGTCAGACTAGTGTGGTTTCTTATCTTGCCTCTGCCATTTGCCTTCCTCTCTGGATAAGTGGCTCAGTCTCTCTGAGCCTGGGCTCCCTCATTTGTACAATGGTGAGGTAATGAGTGATAATTTACCTTATAGAGGAGTTATGACTATTAAATCACTTAATGCATGTATAGCTTCTGGAATATGAAATCTATGAAATATTAAGTACTCAACAGATACCATTGCTATTTTTACAAACACTTCAAAGTTGAATAATAATCTTTCTGTTCCCATAGCTAGAATTTATTTCTGCTTATGTTTTTACCAGTTAATATTCACTATGAGTTTCTCAAAGATGAGAATGTTTTATTCATATAACAAAAATCACCACGCTTTTCCACTCTTCTTCACCATATAATACTTTCCCAGGGCTGTTTTGCTGTATTTATTATGTGCTCTCTATGTGTCAGTAACTTGTGGATATTGTGTCATTTTATTCTCAAAGAGCCTTGTAATATAGGTAATATTTTCCACAACTCAAGAAATGGTGGCTCAGAAATGTTACATAACTTGCTTAAGATCACATAGCTAACATGGATCATATCTGGATTTGCACTCAGAAAAGTCAGAGCCTGTTCATAACCACTCTGCTTATGTGGCTTCTGCTTGCTCCTGAGCATGACGAATGACTGTTCAATTGACAGTGAGCTAAAAGAGCAGCTTTATAATCCAAATCAGACTTCCTCATCTGACCTTCCTAGGTCACTCTAATTTCTGGCCAATCGTTTTTCAATGGGCAGTAAGAAATTTATTCTCTTTTTACTCACATTCTGTATTATATAACTATAATTATATGTATTTGTATGTATATATATGGCCACATATAAACTATATATGTATATATATAAATATATGTATGTATTTTTAACAAAAGCATTTGTATCTACTCACTTCTGTATTCTCTTCTGTGTCATGGGGGTTTTATCACACAGACTACCTCATCTTCCTTTGGGGTATGGAGAGGGCCCAGGTGACAGAGTACCTCATTGGTGCTAACCAGAAAATTCCTGACTGATTGGTTAAGACTGTGTTTCTGGAGGAGGTTAAAACTGCAGTTAGGTTAGGTATTAAGTCCTGGTTTAGTGACTTGGCCTAGTATAAGTGACTCCATCTTGGGCCTGCAGTTTTCTTTTTACTATTTTCCTGACTACACCTTGACTGACACTTTACATAAACAATTTCTCCTTAGTCTCTCTAATGTAAATAGATATATCTGTCCAACTAATTTTCCTAAACCAATTCTTTCATCAGACCAATAGTTTAAGATAAAGTCTGACAAAATCTGACCCAATTTTCACTTCTGAATTTATAACCTTCCAGGCCTCAGTGAGGTCCCTGTCCTCAGTTGCTAAGTGGGTTTATCTACAGTCAGCAAATGGGTGTTGTACCTGTTCAACTCATCTCACTCAAATTTGTCTCCTCCCGATGGGTACTCTTTCTTCCCCCAACTATCCATGGCTACCTTTGGCTCAAGATTCAGCTAAAACTCCCTTTTTCTTATCAAGCTTTCCTTGGTCTGCCCTGACTCGGAGTGATCTTATTTACCTTTGAACTTTTACCATCTCTATCACTCTTTTTTTAGATTTTCTGTTGATTGTTTATTGTTATTTTTCATGTGCATGATTTAAAATTAAATTTAATTGAAAGTGTCCTGATGGGGAAAGATATAATCATGCATCTTGTATTCTCCACGCCCTGGTACAAAGTCTTGTTTCTTAAGCTTCATGTCCTCAAGGTATGCAAGAATCCTTCTACAGCATTTCAGTGATGGAAACCCAATCATATGGTTGAACTGATGGAGCTGTTAGGAAGTTTTTTCTTATGGTGTACATAAATACCACTACCTACAACTTTAAGATCTTCTTCCTCTAGCTACCCTGAATGGGCCTAAAAGTCTCCTTTGTGTTATGCTTTCTAAAATTTTAATATTTTTAAGGCTCTGCATGATCTCTGTTAAACTTTTTCATTATGTTCTCCAAAAGAAAACTTTATATAGTGACCAATTATACATGTAAACACTAACACATAAACGTGAAATAGAAGCTGCAGAAAAAATTTACCTTTACTATGTGTATTATTTTGTCTTTATTCAAAGTATTCAATTTGTTATAAAAATGTAGGTATTGCCTTGATAAATTGAATTCACAAGCAACTAATGTTGCAAAATACTGATCTAGGACCACATTTCTATTCTAATCTTATCCTACACAATAGTTAGTTCTCCATGCTCTTACTGTTTCAGAAAAATTGGACTTTTCTCTGTTTTATGAATGGGCTGATATACTTCCTGTATCAGAGACTTTATACATAGTCTCTTAGATATTGTCATATCTTAACTACTTTTACTTAGATAACTCTAGATCTGGTTTTCCTTCTTCATTTTATAGACAAGAAAATTGAGCACAGAGATTAATTGAATAATTCCATGTATACACTAAACAAATATGTATTAGAATTTGATTATATCTGTAATGTGAAGCTAGGTCCTCAGGTAATATGAAAATAGCATCCCTCCCACCCCAACTCCTCCCAGTTATCCTCTTGGCTTCTTTGAAATAAGACCTATCCATCCTGACTTTTCCTTTAAACATGGATATTTCTTGGGTTGCCTGGATGGTGCAGTTGGTTAAGTGTCTGACTCTTGGTTTTGGCTTGTGATTTCAGGGTCATGAGATCGAGCCCTGTGCCATGCTCAGTGCAGAGTCTGTTTGAGATTCTCTCTCCTTCTCCCTCTACACGTCCCTGTGTTCTCTCTCTCTCTAAAATAAATAAATAAATCTTTTTAAAAAACCAAAAACATGGACACTTCTTCCCTGAACTCCAATGCTCACTATTCCCTGTACACTGCTCTACTTTTAATTTTGTCCACAGCATTTAATTGTGTTCTGATATTCTAAATTTATTCACGTATTGTGTTCACTTTTTATTTCTGTATTCTCCTGCAAGAATGTGATCTCCATGAGAGCAGGACTATGTGCTTTCACTGAGATATCTCAGACTCTTAGAACAGAGCTTGGAACAGAGTAGGCACCCAGTTAGTGATTATTGAATGAATGAATGCAAATAGCCACTTTGTCAAAAATCATAGCTAGTTAGTAGAAGCTTAGGATTAAAGCCAGATCTGCTGACTCTTATTTCAAATTTCTTTCCTTTGAAGCCCCTGACACATTATTTCTCAAGCAAAACTACATTCCTGTGCTTTTTCTGTAAAAGTTTTATTCAAATGACATTTTGGGTATTGAATAAATATAGATTTCTCCCTTAATCCATATGATACTCAAGATGAAACAAGATATAAGAAAATAATAAGCTCTTAGAGGTGATTTAAATACCTTTATTACTGCAATGAAGCACAATTGATCTCTCCTTATAGGTAAATACCCTAATTTTCTATGTTATTTTACCTCAAGGGTTTGCTCAGTTTTCCTTAGAACTCTGATTCATTTACTCTACTATAACCTGTTCCTTGCTATAGGCACAAGGAGAGGCTAATTGTTGCACTGCATCTTCCTTAAATTTTAATGTGACCATCTGCTGCTGAACTGTGCATTCATTTCTATAGGTACTCTACTTCTCCTACAAAGTTCAAAGTTAGTGGTTCTGAGGTTAATTGGCAAATCACTGACAGAATCCTCTTACACAAAATATCTACTCTTTTGCTAACATGAAGTATCTTCCTAAGATACTTTCATTTACTTCTCCAGAATATTATTAATCTTACAAACATGATATATAAATATGTAGTATTAAATCCCTATGCAATATAATCCCCAAACCAAAATGTCACTTCATAAAGCTCTTCCTGTCATCCCATCAGTGGCACTAGAATATTTTATGAATTATCCAGACTTTTCCTTGGTCCCCAGATGTAGTCATATGCCAAGTTTGATGGAGTCATAATTTATAACAAATTTGTTTTTACGTTTTTGTTCTATCCATGATGTACTGTTCTACATTAACTTTAATTTTTTCTAGCTTGGGCTAGTTATAGCCTTCCAAAGTGTCCCAGAATCTCAAACCTATCTCATTTTCACTCCATCTTTTATCCTGCCTCAAGATTAGACACCCTAAAGCACTGTTCTGATCATATGACTCTTGGGGTCTGTATTGTCTATTCATTAACATAAACTATAGCAATGATTCTCAAACCTTTCTACAATTATACCCCCAGCTGCTAAAGACAGTGAAGAAAAATTCTCAGGAGGGGCGCCTGGGTGGCTCATTTGGTTAAGCGACTGCCTTCCGCTAAGGTCATGATCCTGGAGTCCCAGGATTGAGTCCTGCATTGGGCTCCCTGCTCAGCAGGGAGTCGGCTTCTCCCTCTGACCCTCCTCCCTCTCATTCTTTCTCTCTATCATTCTCTCTCTCTCTCAATAAATAAATAAAAATCTTTAAAATAAAAAAAATTCTCAGGAGAATGTAGTGGCTGGCTCCACACCTAAAATGTCTCTGGTACTTCATATTTTACAGTCAAATTTATTTAAAATATGATTTTATTTCAATAATGTTTTTAGTTCTTATCATTAAATTCCTTACTTTGATGCTCCAGGAATATATTCCAGGGAATAAAGAACCATCTGGCAAATTGCTGCATATCCCTGTGGTTTCTCACAAAGTCCAGCCTTCCACAACATGGCCCTAACTTACCTTACCACCTTGCCTCTCCCCATCACCTTCTATATTCCATATTCCAGCTGGTGGATGATTTGATGTTCTCTCTTCAATTCTTTTGTTTGTCTGTTCTTACTGTGAGCAATTCCTTCTCCGTAGTTATCCTCTCTCTTCCATTTCCTTTTATCATTTAAAAATATGTAGATATCATTAGTTTCATCAGATTCATAATATTCTTTGTTCCATTTATAATCTTTAAAACCTTGATAGAAGTTCAGTTTCTCTTCTTTTCATATTTTTGAGAGTATTTTTCTCACAGTGATATTGCCTTAAATTATGCTAATCATGGAATACTTTGTATTATAAGCTTCTCTCCAATCGATCGTGTGTGTCACAGCATCTGAAATATCACCATTAGAATTCCGTATGTATTTTATGTTATAATTAAACACATGAGTATGTTTTATTTAATAACTTGCCTTATATGGTTGCTATAAAACTACAATTTATTCTAGGATATTAAATAATTTTTAATTTCTACTTCAAGGCTATAGATTGAACCTATGTGGAATGTATCCTTTCTTCCTGAGATTCCACTAAAGTGATAATAAAGCTATAAGAAGCTTTTAAGCTTATAACAATGAAAAGGATAGGAGTAAGGCTATCAGGATATTTCAACACATTTATTGCAAATAGAAAACAGATGGATGAATTTATCTTGATGAACCAGAGTCATGGAATCTTCCAATGTAAATATTTATGAAAAGTTCCATAGTGGAAGAGGGTTGCAGATAACAAGATTGCAAGACAAATGAATGGCAAGAATGAAAAATGAATTCTAAGTCAGTGGCATTAGTTGGCTTTCTTTGGAGTCATAATGAAAATACTTAACTACTGATATAAAGTACATATGACTAATCAGAATAGACACTCAAATATTACATACTAATCTCATCAGAGTATACTAATTTTAACTCCTGTACACCTATAAATGTAACATTTTACTTCACCTACAATTGAGCACAGAATGGCTAGAAGCATGTTGTTTAACCCTGGTTAAAAAAAAAAGAAAGGCAAAAAAGAAAAAAAGGCAAAACAAAACCAAAAAAATGAGAAACTTTTCTGTAGAAAAGGAAAAGCTGAGTGATAATAACTAGGGCAGATAATATGACTTTTGTCTCCCTGGGAGACATTGGTTGTGTGTCTGTGGTCAAATTTAAGAATCATCCCTAGGGGAAATAGAGATATTTCAGGCAATAGAAGATAACTTAAAAAAAAAGAGAGTCTAGTTATGAACTTCAAAACAATTGAAAGGATATTACATCCCTAAAATAAGAATAGTGCATAAATAGCCTCAGAAAAGGCTTTAAAATAAAGTGGAGGAAGTCTACCACAAGGAGAGTTTAAAAAGGGGGCAAGAAAACATGAGAGGGAAGATAAAAGAGAGTATTAATTCCAGAGTTTTAAGAGGCAGAGAAAACCAAGACAGGTTATCGTATGTTAAAGATAATATATGCAATATTAAAATATAATTCTTAAGACTATAAAGGATGGAAGTTTCTACTTCTTAAAGGCCTAATGCCAAACATGATGGAAAAATAAAAAGAACTAATTCTGGACCTATTCTGAAGTTTCAAAAAAGAACAAAGAGATAATTCTAAATCTTTCCAAAAGTCACCCAATAATCAAAATTAGTTAGAATCAGTTGGAACCAGAATTCTTACCAGTAAGGCTGGTTGCTGGAAGACAAAGAAGCAATCATTTCCAAGCTCAAATGGGAAAATATTTTCTTTTTTCTTTTCTTTTTTTTTTTTTTAAAGATTTTATTTATTTATTTGACAGAGAGAGACACAGCGAGAGAGGGAACACAAGCAGGGGGAGTGGGAGAGGGAGAAGCAGGCCTCCTGCGGAGCAGGGAGCCCGATGTGGGGCTCGATCCCAGGACCCTGAGATCATGACCTGAGCTGAAGGCAGACGCTTAACGACTGAGCCACCCAGGTGCCCCGGGAAAATATTTTCAACTCAAAACATCTGTACTCATCAAACTATTAAACAAATATATAGATATTTTATTTGACTCAGAAAACTTACTTCTCACTGTTTCCTTGATAGTTCCTTGGGGGATGTGCTTAAAGGAAGGGAGTAAACTATGAAAGGATACATGTAATCCAGGACTTCAGTCTAGATCCAACTCTGAAGAGCAATGACATGAACTCCCTAGATCATTTCAGTGAAGCAGAACTAGAGAAAGTTACTTGATTGGGAAAGGAGAATGGAGGGTTTCGGAAGATATCCACAGAAAAACATGCATTGCAGTTTCAGTAGCATGCTAGACTGTGGATAAACCTAAGGACAAGACAAAAGCAGAGAAAGAAAGAAGAAATAAAGACAGAGATGCCTGAAAAAGTAAAAAAAAAAAAAAATTGGTTGTATGAGAGGACAATTTATAGCACTCTAAACTTAAGTGAAAATATTTATGTAGTCTGAATAATGTAAATGCTGTTTTCTCATACATAACACATTGAATCAACCTATAGAAAAAATGGTGGATGAACACATTTCAACCTGAAAACTTTAAAAAGTAAAGGTTCAGATAACAGAAGTTGAAGGTGGAAGGCAAACAGAAGTGAGGGAATAGATGAGAGTGATAATACCTCCTTAAGTATAGAGCTAGGATAGACTATGTGTGGTTAGTGGAGTAAATAAAAGAGAAACATACATATAATAAAGGAACTAAAGGTAGAAATATAATTGTACAAGGAGATTGGTATAGGGAATAGACAGAAGGGTGGGTAGTAAGTGTTAAGATTTGGATAGGGGCTAAAATGTTTACGTGGGTAGTAGGAATTCCATATATAATGCTTTAATCTTGTACATGTATTTCTTTGATAAGCACAAAAAAGTAAAATGGAAAAAAACTGAAAAGAGTCAACCAGGACTTTACTAAGACTTGCCTAAGCTTGCTGAATATGTGTATATACAAATAATCTGTAATAGTATCTGCTGTACTTTAGAGGCTCTTTTTGTCTTGGGGATTCTATCTTATATAGAGATAGTGATCTTAAGATTTTTACTCCAATTTTATACTCAGGCAAGTTAATGAATGTTTTAAGACTTCACTCAGCAGTAAATTGAGGGTATTATACCAGAGATGGTTATGTATTTTTTTTTAAAGATTTTATTTATTCATTTGACAGAGAGAGACACAGCGAGAGAGGGAACACAAGCAGGGGGAGTGGGAGAGGGAAAAGCAGGCCTCCCGCCGAGCAGGGAGCCCGAAGCGGGGCTCGATCCCAGGACCCTGGGATCATGACCTGAGCCGAAGGCAGACGCTTAACAACTGAGCCACCCAGGGGCCCCAATGGTTATGTATTTTTTTGTGTATGTTTTAAACAATACAATTTTTATTCTGACTTTAAAAATGTTCTATTTTCCTAAATTAGAAAACCTACAGTGTTTTAATTCTGTACCCCCCATCTGTTGTGTTGTTTTTGTTTTTTGTTTTCTATTTTCTTATTCCTATCCTTCAGTCAAGTTTTAGGATTTTTTTCAGGACTAAATATCTAGGGATTTCCTTTTAATACCCAAAGAGCTAGAAGATCGATATTTGAATATTTTTGAAGCAGTCGAAAAAGATGTCTGACCTGTATTTGAAATACATCATTATAACAATAAAAAATATGAGAATACTGAGAAACAGAAAGATAGGAGGTAAAACCAGTAGCTACATTTTCAACATCATCATCTATTTCCACTTACCAAATTTTTTTGCTGATGTCTGTACTTATGACTATATAAGAAAATTTCTCATCCAGAGTAGAGAGCATTAATGAAATTACTGTGTAGCACTCTTTGAAAAATGAGAGAAATCCACATTTGGTTTCCATAATGAAATTTATATTTGCTTGGTCATGGTCCAAATTGGTTTTGAAAAGTATATATTTAATTGAGGCAGATGGAGTGGTCCAAAATGTAATAAAGATAAAAACAAGAAGAAAAATTTAAAGAGAAAATTTCAAATTAAAGATGAGTAACTGTTGATTACTCAAGTCCAAGAATTAATACTGATGAATGTTATATAATTCAGCAGATCTCTCCAGGATAAAGAGATATTTGAATGTAAGCTTGACATTAATAAAAGATAGCTGTTTTGTAACTTGCATTTTATATTTCATCTCCTTAGTGTACCTTAAGGTAGAATTTCACTTCAATCAAATGGAATTTACCATTCTAGGAAAAATATTCTTTTTTTATTTTTTAGAGATTTATTTGTTTATTTTAGAGAGAGTGCACGTGAGCGGGGAAGGGGGCGGAGGGAGAGGGAGAGAGAAAGAATCCTCAAGCAGACTTCCCACTGAGTGCTGAACCCCATGCAAGGCTGGATCCCAGGACCCCAAGATCATGACCTGAGCCCCTGAGTCAAAACCAAGAGTTGGCTGCTTAACTGACTGAACCACCTAGGTGCCCCTAGGAAGATTATCCTTTACAACTTCTGGGTTTTCATCCTTATCAATTGCTCAAGTAATGTCCAACACTTCATTTTACCATTTCAGGATTCTGCCTTAGGTTCCTTTACCTAAATATAGTCTAGATTTGCTCTTCACTGTAAGTTAGTGCAGAGTACTACACACCGACTTCAAAAGTTTTGGCTGGATTTTAACTGTACAAGTTGACTGAGTGAGTATATTTGTTAGTTACATCAGTATCATGAGGCAGGATTTGACAGGGCAGTAGGCAATATCCCCCCATCTATATGAAAAAAACATGTAACCAAAAGCATATTTTTATTATGGTTTCTTTAGAATTTATTCCCTTATTCAATTTTGAAAAGGTTTTAAGGCAATTAATGATATTTTAAGAAGGGCTTTTTTTTTTTTTTAAAAAAACCTCACTGAAAAGACTACAAAGTTTAGTGTGAAGCTCTAAAGAAATACCTATTACTTTTAAAACTGTCTAATTCATTTTTTGATTTTATAGTTTTTAGGCAAGTGGAGCCAGTCATAAAAATGAACCTGAGAGATCAGTTAGGGTCTAAAAGAATGATCAGGAAGAGGAGTGTAATGTTTTAATTGGCAAGGCTGGAACTTAGTGTTAATATTAATGCCCACTGCCATCAGCTACATCACTGAAACATTTGAGGAGGCTAATGAACATTTTGTTGAACTACTCTCTGGAATTCTCTCCTGAGTAGCAAGATAGCACTTTGTAATGTAGGGAGGGATGACTTTTGCAAATGGGATACCATAAAACTTAAAGTAAGAATTGGAACTGAAAGTAAAATATTAATTTATTTGGCATAAATTTCTGCTTTTTCATGCTGAAGTTTTATTTTGGCATGAAGATAGCAATAACACTAAGCCCTCCACTGGAATCCAAACTGAAGATAGATTATTTTGTCTTTAAAAATTTCATTAGAGAAGACTACATATGGAATAGATGAAAAAATATTTTAATTTAATGGTAAGATTGTCCCTTTTGGAATCATAGAACCTAGATTGGAGGCAGTTTCATTTGTTTGTAGCCTTTTCTTTTAGAAAATAGAAATCATGAGATTTATTTAAATGGATGGTTGTAAGAAAGAAATCACGAGAAACTGTGAAATATTTTCAAACAATACGTTTTTTGCAAAACCCAGATATTAAGATAATAAAGAGATTGCAATTTTTTCCATTTAAAAAAATAAATAGTTTCAAAGTATAAATATCCTACTTTCTCCCCAGAGACACTATGAAATAAGGGGAAGATTATGGGCCTTAATGTTAAAACTATCTGAGTTTAACTCTTGATTTGAACACAAGTTAGGGAAAGGAACCAATTGATTTATTTAATGTATTTTCTGGTTATCTATAGCTGTGTAAAAAAAAAAAAAAAAAACCCGGAAACTGAGTGGCTTAAAAAAAAATCACCATTTTATTATATGTCATGATTTTGTGGGTCAGGAATTCAAGTGGATGCAGCTGGTGGTTCCTCACCCACCTATGGCATTAGCTGTCTCAGTGGGATTCTGGTGGCGGTTGGGCTGCTCTGAGGGCCAAGATAGTTTTTTGTCCATGTCTGGAACCAATATTGAAGATGCCTGGAAGGGTGGGGCTGTGGAACAGGATGCTAATGATTGACGTATCCAGCATGTCAGTCTTAGGGGACTTGAACTCCTTACATAGAAGCTGGCTTTTCCCAGAGTAGCATCCCAAAGGACCCAGGGCAGAGCTGCAAAACTTCATCTGATCTAGCCTTAGGTCCCTTCTTTTACATTCTTTTCATCACGGGAGACACAATGTGTAGCCAAAATTCAAGAAGAAGGGGATTAGACTCCACCTTTTAATCTATCATACCTCTGAGCCTCAGCTCTCCTTTTGTAAAACCTACCCCCAAAGAATTGTGAAGATTCAATGAGACAGTCTTCAAAGTGCCTCTCATAGAACCTTACCAAAGAAAATCTCCTCCTTTCTTCTTCATGCCTCTGGAGATCATATTTCCCAGTATCACTAGGATAACGGGGAAACACCAAAATAAGCACAACTACCCCTGAGCATTCAGAATCATAGTCAAATGAGTTCATGTACTTTAATTGTAGAAAATGCCTGAGACTCAAACCATGTAGGATATTTAATTTACTGTAGGCCAATTTTTAGGGTTACTTGTTTTTCCAACCTATAGCAGATTAGGAAGAAAAAAATTAGAAGAGAATGGGACTCCTAAAAAGAGATACAATTGAAGAAACTGGAAGCCGAGGGGAAGAAAAAGTATAAAGCACAGGACTCTAGACCTCTAGCATTGGAGGACTTTTTAATGGAATAATGGAAGGCTATCAGGATCTCAATAACTATTATTTTATATCCTAAGTTACCAATTGCTGTTCCTGATGATGCCAGTAACACAGTTTTTAAAATTTTTTTTAAAAAAATTTTATTTATTTATTTCAGATAGAGAGAGGGCAAGAGAGAGTGAGTGAGCCAGGGGGAGGAGCAGAGGGAGAGGGACAAGCAGACTCCTTGCTGAGCACAGAGCCTGATGTGGGGCTCAATCTCAGGACCCTGAGATCATGACCTGACCTGAAACCAAGAATCAGATGCTTAACTGACTGAGCCACCCAGGCGTCCCTCCAGTAACACAGTTTAAATTTTGTTTTATGTCACCTGTAAGTATAAGAGAACGTATAATCTATTTTAGAAAGATTTCTAACCGTGATGGTTAAATGTGTATGTCATGTAAAGAATAAGTTTCAAGATTTCCTACTTATGGAGTTTTTTTTCCCCTAATGGTACTATGTAATTGATATGTTTCAGTGTGATGCTATGACATGACATGGGAAATATCTATAATTTTTTGGCTACCTAGCAGCTGAACGCTGTTTTGATGTTTTTGGAGTTACTTACCTTGAATCTCGGTGAGTTTCTAATAAGTTAGAAAGGGCAGATATTCCCTCTCCTTAGCAATGAGGGCTAAGCCCATGACATAGGCTTAACTAGTCTGCTCCATGAGAGGAACCATGATCTAGTAATGTAAAGAGCCAGGGCTTTGGAATATACATTCTGGAGCCCGGTGGTCACCGCATGCTAGCATGCAGGAGCCACGGAGAGACTGGGATAGCAGAAGTGTGCAGCTCTCACAGCCAGCCACAGTAGAGCAAGCTGTGGTGGACCTGCCAGATTCGTTTGGTTGCAGGATTTTACTCTAATCCTGGCTCATCCTTGCCTTATTATGTGTGCCTTTTTCCAAGCCGTGTTCTCTTAGTGGTACCTGCGATTCTGTGACTTACTTGACTATCATTTCACTATTTGCTTAGATCAGAGTTGGGTTCTATCGCTTAAATTAAGAATCCTGGTCATTATGGAACTTACTGTTAAGAATGCTTGCAGGCCACAGACATGCAAGGAAGTGGTGGCAGTGGTTTGTGATTCTGGCTCTGCATTAGAATCCCCTAGAAAGTTTGGAAAATACCAGTGCCTCATGCCAACCCAAATCAATCACACTGCATGTCCAGGGGCAGAATCCAGGTATTAATGCTTTAAAAAAATATTTAGATGATTCTAATGTGAGAATTAATATAGAGAAAGAAATTCAATGATTTATGGAGATGGGGATATTAAAGCAGATTAATTATATGCAACCTGTCCACCCAATTCCCAATTATGTCCCCAAAGGAGCCCAGAATATATTTCTTTCACCCAGGCTTTGGGTGGCTATAGGCATTTTTGAAAATCACTTTTGTAGCTGTTATAAGCCAGAAATAGTGGAAACATTGCTATTGAGGTGTGTTCTCTGACTTCAATGAAGATAACAGGATTTCAGGTAGCAGTTGCTAACTAGCCATATCTAACTTCTAGAATCAAAGGAAGGCACAGTTATTGTAAGAGTCTGTGAGGCCTGCCTGATGATCACAGTGACTGGTCCAGGTGGGATCTTTGGTATCGCCAAATTAATCGTAGGTTCCTAGGTCTAAAATGGATGAGAAGCCTACAAAATTCTTACTTGATTTGTATAACTGGAAAATTTCCAAGTCTGATGAATGGCAGTCTGACTTGATTTCTTTTTTTACAGACATGGATCTATGTCCAATTTCCAGACCTAAGTTAGTTCACAAAACCAGAGTCCTTGAATAAAATATAGTACCCTTGAGGATAAAACCTCTAACATAGCTAGTACTAACAAAGACTGTAATTCCTAGCCTTCCTCAAGTGTCCTTGTTCAGTTACCAAGTAGCTCAAGGTCCTTGATTAGCTCAGGACAAAGGGCAATGCAGAGATTTTTAAAAGGTTTTTGTTGTTGTTATTGCTTGTATGTTAATTTTAATTATGGGGGACCCAAAATACCCTGGGAGTCAGAACACAAATCGAGTCTTGGTTCATCCAGCATCTGCTAGGCCCTGTGGGACCTTGACACCACCCTGTGGTTATTTTCTCTTTACTGAAGTGTATAGAAGTAAGTAAAGGGTATGCTTAGTAATGGGCAGAATCCACTCTTTTATTTCCTGCCCTAAAAAACAAGAGCTATTATGATAAAAAGGACTAAATGGAAACCTCTGGAGCTTCCTCTCTCTCTAATAAATAATGTATCTAAGGGAAATACAAACATCAGTACCATTTTCAGTATTGAAATAGACAAGAATAATATGTTCATATTTCCTTTTAATCTGCCAGTTTGCCTATTGCTTAAATATATTGAATATGAACTTTGAGAATGAAAGTGAATTGCTCCTTAATGATGGTTGCTTCTATAGCAGCTGCAGTTTCCAGATGTGGTCTCTTAATGGGAGCAAATAAATAGAGCACCTAGGTCCTGGTAGGAAGCTCCCAGTCTGGCTAAGCTTTTTTCTCTATCCAAAAAGCAGAGAATATTACATGTGTCTACTTTCACCTTGAAAAGACACATGCTAACCCTTTATCAGACATGTCATTTACAAATATCTTCTCCCATTCCAAAGGTTGCTTTTTAATTTTGTTGATTGTTTCCTTCACTGTGCAGAAGCTTTTAATTTTGATGAAGTCTCAATAGTTAATTTTTGTTTTTGTTTCCCTTGCCTTAGGTGATATATCTAGTAAAAAGTTATCATGGCCAATGGCAAAGAGGTTACTGCCTGTGTTCTCCTCTAGGATTTTAATGGTTTCATGACTCCCATTTAGGTCTTTAATCCATTTTTGGATTTATTTTTGTACTTATAAAACTCAACACCCAAAAAGCAAATAATCCAATTAAAAATGGGCAGAAGACATGAACAGACATTTTTCCAAAGAAGACATCCAGATGGCCAACAGACACATGAAGAGATGTTAAACATCACTCATCATCAGGGAAATGCAAATCAAAACCACAATGAGATCACCTCACACCCGTCAGAATGGCTAAAATCAGCAGCACAAGAAACACCAGGTATTGGTGAGGGTTTGGGGAAAGGGGAATGATCTTACACTGCTGGTGGGAATACAAACTGGTGCAGCCACTGTGGAAAACAGTATGGAGGTTCCTCAAAAGTTAAAAATACAGCTACCCTATGATCAAGCAATTACACTACTAGATATTTACCCAAAGAATACAAATATATAATAAAAAGGGATACATGCTCCCCAATGTTTATAGCAGTATTCTCTACAATAGCCAAACTATGGAAACAACCCAAGTGTCCATCGACCGATGAATGTATAAAGAAGGTGCAGTGTTTATATATACATATATATATAATGTACATATTATATATATAATAAATATATAATATATAATGTAATATAATAATATATATAATGGAATATTACTCAGCCATAAAAGAGAATGAAATCTTACCATTTGCAAAAATGTGGTTGGAGCTAGAGAGTATTATGCTAACAAAATAAGTCCATCACAGAAAGATAAATACCATATAATTTCACTCATATGTGGAATTTAAGAAATAAAACAAACAGGCATGGGGGAAAAAAAGAAAAGCAAACCAAGAAACAGACTCTTAATTCTAGAGAGCAAACTGATGGATACCAGGGGGGAGGTGGAGGAGGAGATGGGTTAAATAGATGATGGAGATTAAGGAGCGCACTTGTGATGAGCACTGGATGTTGTATGGAAGTGTTGAATCACTATATTGTACACGCAAAACTAGTATTATACTGTATTAACTAACTGGAATTTAAATAAAACCTTAAAAAATAATAAAAAAAAAGACACATGCATGGCAGAGAGTAAAGGTGAATCTCACAAAAATAAAGGGACTCATCAACTTGATGTTAACAGTACAAGGTGATAGCAGGCCCTGAAAGATGAACTTCAAGTGGCTTGAATGTGTCTATTTTGCCACAATGCCATCCTTTCCTCATTTTATATAGTTAGCCTCATAAAGAGTTCCTAGGAAAAGTGGGCCTAGCCTGACTGGAAGTGTACTGTTACAGTGTGAGAACTGACTTCAGGGTTTGCTTTAAGGGAAAATGACAAAGAAAATTTTCCCACTGGGAAGAACCTGGAGCAATACTCCCCGTTGTCCATATGGCCTGGACAGAGAAATGGCTGGAGCTGAGCAGTGACATTGCTCCCTGTGCCTGGTTAAATAGTTTGCGGTGAAGTTAAGAAAATTAAAGGAAGAGTGAAAAAAGAAGTAAAAAGTATAATGAATATGTGTTTGGATGTAAGACTATCTGATTCCACATGAAAATTCATCAGAAGGTCCCTAGTAGGGAAAACTATTAGAAACATATAGAAAATATGGGCGCCTGGGTGGCTCAGTTGGTTAAGCGACTGCCTTCGGCTCAGGTCATGATCCAGGAGTCTCTGCTCGGCAGGGAGTCTGCTTCTCCCTCTGACCCTCCTCCCTCTCATGCTCTCTGTCTCTCATTCTCTCTCTCTCAAATAAAATAAATAAAATCTTTAAAAAAAAAAAAAGAAACATATAGAAAATATGACCCTCAAGTAGAAATATAATCACAGATTGATTATATTAGACACTTCTATGTAGAAAAATTACCATGCACTGGGATCTCCTTGCCCTGCTTTTCATGGGCTTGACAATTCATGAACTTACTCGTTTCCGTTTACATCATCATGAAGTTTGCATACAATCTTGCTTCTGACCAAGGAACTCACTTCACTGGGCAGTTGCCCATCAGACTCACTGATTTCATCATATACTCTTTGATCTGCTAACTGTTGGTCTTTCAGAATGGTGGCATGGTTAAATAATTATTATGTCTGTTAAGAGGTCATCATTCTGTGTTCAGGGTATTGTCCTCTAGGATGCATTGGTACTCTCAACCAAAAATTAATATAGGGTGATGTATCTCTCATGAATTGAGGAACTAGTTGATGGAACTGGCACGCTCTCAGTGACATCTGATTATGGCTGGAAATATTTCCTTTCCTGTCCCTAAAACACTGTGCTCTACTAGTGTAGAGGTGTCTATACTCAAGGGAGAAATGTTGCTATCAAAGGACCCAGAAAGTTCTTTGTTGAATTCTACCTAGCTATTTTGGCCTCTTCAAGGAGCTGAGTTATCAATCAATCAAAAAGGAAGGCTATAATGCTAGTTCTAATGATTGGTCTTGACAGTCAATGGTAATAACATAAGTCATATACATTAAAGGATGGAAACTGTATGAGTAGAACTCATGTAATACTTTGGCTTCCCCTAATAATACCTTGTCAAATAGCATAAGTTAATGCTATTCTAACAAGGCCCTTTATAAATAAGCATTTCCTCACTCCACTGGGAAAACTCTAGTCAGCTAGCTGATGAAAAAAATTATGAGAAAGAAGGAAGGGGCAGTCATTAAAACAGAGCACCTTTATGAGTAGCTATAGAGACACAATTGTAGTTTTTTCCCACATTTTCTTCTTTGCCATATCATTGTGTGCATGTTGTGTGTGTGTACATGTATATGTGTGTTTCCTCTTAGTTCCTTTTACTTTCTCTCTCTTTTATATCAGCTTGGTGGTAGTTAAATTTAGTTTAGTACACATATCACAGAATATTGAAATAGGTTCTTAGCAGACCTCTATTTGTAAGACATTCAGGATCTTCAGCAGAATATTGATTAAAATCAAGATCATCACTCCCTAAATAAGTGCTATAGATGTTCAGCATACAGGTGATAGTTACAGCATTAATTATGTAGCAACATTTTTTAAACCTTAAAAATTTGAAGAAAATTATATGGGGATATTGTTCAATCAAAGGGATGAATTATAGTAATTATTTAAGTTTTTTCCCCTTGCAAATCATCTTAACTCCCCTTCTTATATTTGGGAATGGCCCACCTCATGAGGTGGAGCACCACCCCTCTCTTTACGGAGTTTGAAAATCAGATACTTAGTGGCCTAGCCTTTTTTTTTTTTTTTTTAAGATTTTATTTATTCATTTGACAGAGAGAGACAGTGAGAGAGGGAATACAAGCAGGGGGAGTAGTGGGACAGGGAGAAGCAGGCTTCCTGCCGAGCAGGGAGCCTGATGTGGGCTCGATCCCAGAACCCTGGGATCATGACCTGAGCCGAAGGCAGACGCTTAATGATTGAGGCACCCAGGCGCCATCTTTCTTTCAGCTAGAATGGAAGCACGTAACACAGGCTTGGCCTATTACATGCATCCATCTACATGGATGATTAATGAGTCAGGCAAGCAAAAGGAATGGAGATGCCACTTTGGTAGTGAGGAGCTGTGGCAGCAGTAACAAGATCAAGTTTCAAGGAGCATCTCTGACAGCGGTGACAGCGGTCCAGGAATGGCATCAAGTATCCAAGGCTGGCATTAGGTTTTTCGGGGACTGACTTCCTGGCATGACTTGAGCTATGATCCTGACTGCTGGTTCACTCTTTCATTCCTCTCTTTTTCCGTGTCCATTTCTCCCCCTCCCCCTGAGCTTTCTAGAAATTCAGGAAATCTTTGTAGATGTTCAGGGCGGCAGCATATGCTTTAAATAATTTTTTAAAAAATGGTTAAGTCTGCAAGAGCTTTTTTTTCTGTTGTATTCAACAAAAACTGAGAAGGAATGAAAGGAGACAGACCCAAGAAAGGTCTGTATCTCGCTTAGATTCAGGCTAGGACAATGGCCGTGGTAGGTGGACATTCAATTATAATGTGCTAGAATTACAGTTATAGACCAGCATTGAGCTTTTGCTCACCTACACTTTCCATATGTGAGAGACATAGCAAGCGAGTGAATTGGTACAACTGTGCATAACTGAGTTCCTAGAGAGTTTTTGTAGTAACTCATTAAATTAAATTTCCGTTTGTAGAAGGAGACTTTCACGTTTCAGACTATAGATCTTTTTGTGCTAAAATCTGAACACCTAGAGATTGAGGCAGGCAAGCTGATACAAATTCATGTTTCTGCTTTAATTTATCAGTTTCAACTAGCTTTATGCATTCATTGAGAAGTCACACATACTAATTATATACATGGGCCACCAATCCCAAAGATGTGGTTGTTGGCTAGGTCTGTGGAGACATGTCCTCTGCTAGTATTCAATGGTACTGACTTTCCTTATGGAAGAGCTAGCTTCCCTGTTTTGTTCATGTCACCTGGGCTTAGTCCAGCTATGGTACCAGTTGTCTCACCCATTACAAAACAGGTTGATTATCATTTCCTTAAACCTAGTAGTCTGGTTTAGACACTTAATCATAAAGGGGCATGGTATTTTTCTTCCATCTTTGCTTTCATGAAATATGTAATTATTTGTAATATACCTTCAGTTCACTGGAAGGTGATTCTTCACCAGTTACTTATTTATACTACAATTTAAATTATTTAATTAAATTAATTTCAAGCAACTCAATCTACATTCATGTCTATAAAGAAATTTTACCTTTGTTCCCAAGATATTTTAGATTAGCCTATTCTTTATTTTATAGATTCCTTGGCTGCAACCAAAAGCAGTGATCTGTTCAATACCGTAGGGGAACTCTAGGTTCACTCTGGGAGTGAAACTCACTTACTAAAACTCTATACTCTTAGTCCTTCTGAATCCTGGAGGAAGTGAAAGACAACGCATAGTCAGATATTCCTTCACTCAAAACATATTTATTGAGTGTTTCTATAATTCAAGCAAGCACTATTTTAGGTAAAGAGAACATGAAAATGAAGTCTTTGCCCTTAACAGACTGGTGAGGACATGGGCACATATTAAACTAATGATAATACATTGGAATAACTGCTATTAGGGGTATGTGTAACGGATCATGGAAGCCCTGAGGGTTTGTAAATACCTAATATGCAGAGTCAGTTAAGGGCTTCATAAAGAAGTGATGTCCGACCTTGGTCTTGAAGGTACAGTAGGAGTTCAGTAAAGAGAACTGGAAAGGAATCCCAGTTGTTCCAATCATTCCAGGCGAGACCAACATAGAGCAGCCAGTCCCAGGTGATAGCCAGCCTGTCAGGCATAGGAGTGAAAACATCAAATTCCAGCTGACGACAAATATTTGAGAGAAGCCCACCGAGACCAGCAGAAGACCTGCTAGTCCAGTTTGCCTCTCATGGCTTCATAAGTTAAATAAATGTTGTTTTAAGACACTGAGTTTTGGGGTGGCTCGTTATGCAACAATGGATAACTGATACAATCATATATGCATTCTAGAAAGATTAATGGAAGAGTCATAGAGGGTGAATTACAGGGATGAGGGTGAATCAGGTAGAGCATTTTGGAAACAATTGGAAGAGCTCAGGAAAGCCCAGTTGCTATTACTCAGGAGCCTTTATGCCAGAAGCCTGGAACTCAGAGCCTTCTCTTGGGGTCTTGTGCAAATAAGCAGGATCCTGTCCAACCTCTCCTGAGTACAGCATATCCTCTAGCTTCAAAGGCTGCTGATTTTCTTAATATGAATGAGAGTCAAGTGTGAAATAATTATATTGCTAGTGGACTCACCTGGGCTAACATCCTCTTAGCAGAACTGCATCCAGGCCATGGCAGCCTCATTCTGCAACTCTGGGGAATCTCCTTTCTTCTTTCCACACCCGCCTTTATTTGAATTCCCCAAGGTCTTACTCATTTGGGAAACTTGTTGACAGCTAAACTCACTGAGTCTTTCTTATATGTCACTCTTTTTTATTGTGCAAAATTTTAACCCCTGATTCATCTTCTCCCACAGTGCTAATTCCCTTCTGCCTTCTCCCATGATGCAACCTCCCATTCTGTCCAGCCTTTTCTACTGTACCCCCTGTGAAGACAAATCCTCTGTTTCTTCACTGAATGTTTCGCCTATTGTTCCAAGCTTAAGTCTGATTTTACTTTGAGAATATTCTTCTCACAAGTCTCTCAAAGAAGGCTTTTCATCTTCTATACCCCATGTATCTTAGAATTGGGAAATGAAACAGTGCCTTTCCTACCACTCCACTCTAACTATTCTTGAAAGGTAATCAATGACCTGCTAGTTGATTGAATCCAGTGGATATTTTCGGTGGCGTTGGGCCTTCTTGATCACTGTCTTTGAAATACTCTTTTCCTTTGTAGTCCTTAACATTCCTCCTACCTCTCTAACCTTTCCCCTTGAGAATATTTTGTTTGTTCATCTTCTTCTGTCTATCCCTTAAATTTTTGTGCTATTTACTAGTACATGCAAAGTCCTCTTCTGATTTACATAATTTACAAAACTTCCTTGAGTGATCTAATTTTTTCATGGCTCCAACTACCAAGTGTATGTCAATGCCTTAAATGAAGCATAGTTTTCTCCTGAGATTTGATTCATATGGTAACTTCATGTGGATATTCCAAAGTTAAAGTCAACATATTCTTTAAACTATTTCTGTTTCTGTGTTTTTCTCTCTCTCCCCCATCCTTCCGCCACCCCCCCCCATTTCATTTAGTAGTACCAGAATCCAACACAGTTGCCTAAACCAAAACCTGGCTCCCACATCTCTACCTCTACCCAATCACCACGTCCTACTGAGTCTGTCTTCTAAATATCTCTATGATCTGTCCAGTTATCTCTATTTGCATTGTCACCATTCTAGTGCATATCAGTACCATCTCATTTCTAGATTAATTCAAGATTGGGCTCTCCCCCTTTTTTTTTTCCTGTTGGGATTGAAAGATAGAGGAATGCATCTGATAGATTAAGAGATCCCTAATCAAGCCCAGCTTTTCAGGAAAGGGAAGTTGAAGGGAGGAGTCTGAGATGGACATTGGGCCCTGGGTCATTTTGGGGGAGAGCTGATCTAGGGCACCATCCAGATGCCACAACCCAGCTGAAGTGGGTGCTTCTTGGAAAGAAGGATGTGGTTGAATTAAAATATATCTTTTACTAGAAAGCTTCAGAGCTTGGGTCTCAGTTAGTTTTACTGTGGGACACCCCTGATGCATATCAGTGAGAGAAGGCTCGTCTTCCTCTGTGTGATAGGGAATCACTGTGGCTGGGCTGGATGAGCCAGGACGCCAACAGAAGGTGGAACACTGAGGGAAGCCAGGGAAGGTGGCTCGTTTGGGCTCATGTTTTTGTAGATAGCCAGAGCTTAATCAAGAAGCAACACTGACACTGATTTCCTAAAGGTGTCATCTAGCAAGGCACTAGGAGCCCAAAAGAGTAGAAACCTGGTCAGGCTCTAGCAGTGCTCCACCATCAACAGCAGAACAATTGTGTAGAAGATGGTGCTATCTGGTGCTAGCTTCAGAAGCTGTCATGACAGAAGCTTTGAGGCAGAGCTTCCCAAACTCTGGCAAGTGGTTACTGATGGGTTGTTGAGCCCATCAGCCCTTGGGATGGGTGGGTGGATGGGCAGATCGGCAGAGACATGGGCAGCTAGAGTTCCCAGGCTCGTCCGTTCGATCATTTGTCCTAACATTTCTAACAGTATTATTTTCCTCAGTGCTATGATAAGATAAATATTGGAAACTTATATGATTTAAGGAACCCCTAACCATCTGCTAGACTAAGTGATAGCTCCATTCCCTCTATATTGCATATTGACTATACCTGATGCAAATCAAAGGCTCACAGCTCAGAAGCTCCTCTTGCCACATTGGTTGTTAGCTTAATATACACAATACAGTCAGCTCTCTCTGTTTCCAGTCCTGTTTAAGCCAGTTATATTTTACTCATTCATAAAAAAATGAATGGATGAAGTCCCTTCTTCCCCCTTGAGACAGATTGTTGAATAAGACTTATGAATTTTGTATTTCCACGCAGCTTATTTTATCAGTGAGGGAGCAAAACAATAAACACATGAGTTACTGTGGGGCGCCTAGGTGACTCAGTCGGTTGGACATCCGACTCTCGATTTTAGCTCAGGTCATGATCTCAAGGTCCTGGGATGAAACCCGCATCAGGCTCCATACTCAGTGGGGAGTTTGCTTGAGGATTGTCTCTCTCCCTCACTTGCGGCCCCTCCCCACTGCTCTCACACTCTCTCTTTTTCTCTCAAATAAATAAATAAATCTTTTTTAAAAACCACATGAGTTACTGTAATTATAACTTTAATTAGATATCCAGTACAATAATGAAATATGAATTTTTAAAGGAAGGGAGTTGCTATTATGAAATTAAATTTGGAAAACGTGATGAAGGTGATTGTTTAAAATTGCTGTTGAATTAGTTTTAAAGCAAGAAACCTTAACAAAATTAAGGAGAAATTATAATTCTAATTCTACATTTGGCTTGCTTCACAGGAGTCTTTTTTTCACTTCACTTTAGAGAAACTGAAACCTGAAATCATATACTATGTGTGTGATGGTGATTTTTACAGAAAAGACAGCAGGGGTCTTATTAACAAGACCGTGAGTCCACATTTAAGAAACTGTGGGGTTAGTATGTACTTACACGTTTTCAATTAAAATGCAATGTTTGTAGCACAAATATATTATTTTAATGATTGCCAGTCTTAATTAAATTTTTAATTAATTAAACTATATGAATTGCTTTGGATAAGAGGGCTTCTATCCTAATTCATTCAATAAATATTTATTGATCATCAAGTTCTTCATTGCTCTATTGAAGATATTTTGGGAGGTGCAAAAATAAGACAAGAATCCCATCCTTAATGGACTGGTAGTTTGAATGAGATAAATACAAACAGCTCAAAGGTAGAGGGTAATAAGACAGACAATGCCCTTCAATTACTGGTCCCTCCTCAAAAATGCTAATTAGCATCCTCAAATATTTCTTAAAAATATTATTTTCAAGACTTTATGTTAAAAGTTATGAACTTTTGTATATTGTCTGAATCAGGCTTATCAACCATTATTCTAAATCACTCTTCCAGTAAAAGTACAAAGCAATAGCCAATACTGGAATATTTCTAGATGTTAATAAATACAACGTAAGTGGGTCTTATATTTCATGTAATTAACCTGACGCGATGTCTACATGGGACTGATGGTTCTTTTCTAAGTAATTAACTAAGGAAGGAATGCAGCAGGCTTCTAATGCCACTCGATAGCAGAACCACACACTCTGAATTCCCCCAGCACTTGTCTCTGCTGCTGCTCTGTCATTAATTGAGAGCTCCCTTTCATAGCTTTTCTGTCTGGAAACAACAGTTAACTATACTTTGGATGAACCTTGAGGACATTATGCTAAATGAAATAAGCCAGTCATGGGACAAATACTGTATGATTCCACTTACATGAGATATCTAAAACAGTCAAATTCATAGAATAAAAGTGGAATGGTGGTTTGCCAGAGGCTGGCGAAGGGGGAAATGGGGAGTTACTAATCAATGAGTATAAAGTATCAGTTTTGCAAAAGAACTGAATAAGCTCTAGAGATCTGCTATAGGTGGTCCTATGGACAACAGTAATGTATTATACGCTTAAAAATTTAGGAAGATAGATCTCATGTTAACTGTTCTTAACAGAGTAAAATGAAATGAAAAACTTAGTTGTATATTCAGCATCTAGCAAAATAGAAACTCATTATTACTACTGAACTTTTTTAAAACAGTTTCAGAATACTTTCACATACATCTCACTTCAAATTTGTGCTTCCCACTCACCTTCTAGCTCTTTCTCTAAGTGAGATGAGAGAGTCAGTTTATCTTGTTTCACTAACCACAATTACCAAATCAGGTCAATTTTAACTCCTAAGTCTCTCTCTCTCTCTCCTATGTTTTGTATGTTTTTATTTTATTTTTTTTTAATTCCTTGAGTATTTTAAAAAACAGCCTTATTGGAGTGTAATTGATATATGATAAACAGCATCTGTTTAATGTGTACAATTTGATACATTTTGATATAGGCATTCACCCACAGTACCATCACCAATCTGAAGATAATGAACTCTCCATCATTCCCAGTTTCCTTGTGTTCTTTGTAATCCCTTCCTTCCATCCCTGCCCTGCTCCAAACCCAGTGAACAGCTGATCTGTTTTCTGTTTCAGATCCCAAGGCCAGGCTCAGAGGTGGTAGGTAAGGAGCCATGGATGGTTAGAAGTAACCCCTGCTTGCTTACCCGATGAGATTATGGAACTGGTTGGGGGTTGATTCAGAAGTCAGCTTCCTATTTCTTGTCTAAACTGTACAGATTGCTCATAGTGTAGTGTTCAAAGTGCTAGCCGTGGATGTGACCAAGAAAGGGGTTGTTCATAAAATGACCCAGGCATGTACCCTAAGAAAGAGGGTAATGTTGGCTTAAGAGCTGTATGAAGGGTTAGTGGGGGAGGATTTCTGAATGTGTAGGTCAAGTGAGAGGAGCATAAAGTCTAAGATTTGGGACACAACATAGAGTTGGTTTAAATTAAGAAATTGCCCTATGAAAATGCCACAAATCAGTGTAGGGGGTTTATGGAGAGCTACTAGTAACAGTGGAGGAAAGTGAACATAAAGTAGTGATGGAAGTAAATAGACATATATGTAGCTTGTAAAATTATATTTGAGAGTTAGAAGGTACCTCAAAAATCATCTAGTCAATGTTCTTATTTTAGTCATGAAAGTGAGATACTCAGGATCACCCATCTCACTTGTGGCAGACCTGGAGCTAGGAGCCAAACCTCCTGATTCTGAATTTGTAGGAATTTTTTTCTCAAGGAATTAATATTGTGCTAGATAATGGCTAAACATATCAGACGGTGCTAAAATTAACTGCTGTGATTGACAGTGAGATCCAGAAGTTTGAAAGTCCTGAGATCGTGGTTGCAGGTCCTTTTTTTGTAGTGACTAAGTGAAAAATACTCTCTGCTGGCTCTTGAATAGTCCTAAAATCACTGGGGCAAGGGAACAATCTGTATTTGTAGACTTTTGAGAATAAGAATTGTTTTACATTGTGCTGATGGTGTTATTAAGAGTATAAATTATGTAGCTACATCCAATATGAGGTTATTTTCTATCTCCTGTCAGACAGAATTTCCCTGTATATGGGGCAGAAAGTGGAGTAATAATATTAATCTCGGCTGCATTTATTTGAATCCTTTGGGCATCTGTCCATCCTCTACATACTTTCATTTCCAATCACACTCATAGATCTGTGAGGTGAAACCATAGAGAGAACTAATTCTATTTTCTTAACCTCTCCCACTTCATAGATTTGTTCCTTTCCTTGGAGTAGATCAAACTGACTCATAGAAAACATTTACTAGAAACCAGAATGAACCTGTTATTGTTTAGGCCTACTTGTTTAAAAAATGTTTGTGTGTCTGATTGTATATGATTCTATTTATATCTATGTATATACCTGTTCATTTAAATATTTTTCTACTCTGTCCATAGCTAAGTACATTTCTTATTTACTTTGGTCTGATCAATATGCGAAAGGACCTCTGTGAATATCCTGATAATATAATGGCCCTTTCTTCTTATCTATTTAGTCCTATGATATGTAGGAAAACTAAAATTCTGTGTTCCTGTTGCATGTGCTTTTCCACATGTAATCACACTCCCATGTGACTATCACCAAAGAAACACCAAGTGAAAATCTTAATTTCTTTCAAGTCCAAGGAAGATGACATGATAAACAGCCAAGTTGTCTTTCAGTTACCTCTAATTATAAGGCAAGAATTATATTTATAAAACATTAGAACTTTTCCGAGTTTCCCACATTTTCCTTATTCATTGGCTATCCTGTTTTTGTTTTTGGTGATTCTTCCTTCCCTCAAACTCACAACTTCCCCCGGTCCTTACTCAGGAACTTTCTCTTCTGGCTACACACTTTCTCTGGGAGATCTCATCCATTTCCATGGTTTTAAATACCATCTTTAAAAGATGACGCCAGTCCCTACTGTACCTAGAATTCTAGACTGATATAGCCAACGGGTTACTTGACATTTCCACTTAATATCAAATAGGCGTCTCAAACTTAACATGGCCCAAAGTCTTACTTTCCTGTTCCCCCAAACCTGCACCTCACTCATCTTCCTCATTTAAGTAAACACCATAGTGTATATCTCTCCCAAATTAAGCCACAAATCAACTATTTTTTTATTCCAGTTTTCCTCATAATCACAGATCCAATCCTTTAGACACAATGTCCTTATTGGTGTTCTTGCTTCGACACCAGCAGCCCTATAATCTTTTCCACTTGTTGACCCAGAGTGATCATATCACAGTTGTTTTTAACTCCCTCATCACTGCTGATCATAATTAGAATAAAATCCACTCCTTACCCTGCTTTATCAGGCATATCTAGACCCTGCCTGTCTTTACTCGTTTGACAAATTCCATGCTGTTTTCCCTCTTGCATACCATACTTCAAACTTACTAACCTTATTATTTTTACCAGTTTCTGCCTTAGAGCCATCATACGGGAACTCTCTTCTTCCTGATATTTATGCTCTCTTCTTGACATTCAGAACTAAGCTTAAATGCCAGTTTTTAGAGTGGTCTTCCTGACCACCCAAACTAAAGTAATACACTCTTGAACATTATCATCTAATTTTTTTAAATTCCAGTGTAGTTAACATACACTGTTAAATTAGTTTCAGGTATACAATATAGTGATTCAACAATTCTATACATTACTCAGTGCTCCTCATGACAAGTGCATTCTTAATCCCCTTCGCCTGTTTCACCCATACCCCCACCCAGCTCCCCTCATGTAGGTAGCCATCAGTTCTCTATAATTGAGTCTGGTTTTTGTTTTGTTTCATTTATCTCTTTTTTTGTTTTGTTTCTTAAATTCCACGTATGAGTGAAATCATATGGTATTTGTCTTTCTCTGACTTACTTCATTTAGCTTAATACTCTATAGCTCCATCCATGTCAATATAAATGGCAAGGTTTCATTTTTTTGATGGTTGATTTTTCCTTTTATATATATATAATATACATATATTATATATAATATATATGCCACATCTTCTTAATCCATTCATGAATCAGTGGCCACTTGGGCTACTTCCATAATTTGGCTATTGTAGATAATGCTGCAACAAGGCAGGGATGTTTGTATCTTTTCACTTTAGTGTTTTTATCATCTAATTTTAATAATTACATAGTGCTGGTTACTAGTTAATATTTCTTCTCAACTGTGCAATTCTTTAAACTGTAAATTTCATGAATGCAGATTTTTATTATCAGTGCCAGGCACTTAGTAAACCCTCTACTTTTCTATCTATATTAAAGAAATAAATGGTTATGTTAACTCACATGAATTATAGCCCTTAAAGAAAAATTATCGTCTTAAATTTTCTAAGAATAATTACTTTGTTTCAATCTACACTCATGAAGAATTTCATTTTGTGATGCATACAATAACTATGGAGTTCTAAATGCCTAAACTATTTCAACTGAAATGATCCCTGTTTTACAATTTTTTATTGATTGTTTTATAAAAAACTCCAAACAGAATAATATATGTAAGATGAGATGCTGAGATGCATTCAAAACTACCAATGGACATACATTTAAAAAAATCTTTTAATATCTTTTATTATACACTTTCCTACAGCCACTGGACAAGGTCCATATACTGCATTAAATTCTTGTAAAATATAGGTTTTCTCCTGAAGGAGGATAATTAATTTGAGCAGCGTAAACAGAAAGCATATTGTTGTGCCATTTTTGGAAGAAATCCTCTGTGAGCTCAGTGGCTAATTAAAAGTCTGTGCCAACGTTTAGCAACTCAGTAACTATCAAAAAACCCAATAACATATTTCTGCTCTCTCTCTCTTTTTTTTTTTTTTTGTATTTTAACAAGTTCTCTCAATGCCAGAGAAATCCACTATACAATGTGGATGTAGAAGTAACTGTTGCAAATAGTCTTACCTAAGAATGAAGGTAGTTTACCAAAGAGGTGATACAGATAGATTAGAAATAAAACACTATTAAAGTGAATAGCTGGATGTTTATGAAATGCATTCATCAAATAAATGCACATTTTCTGTCATCTCTAACAGTGATATTTCCATTAGAGTCTTATTCATGCACCGCATTTAAGGTATCTGTCAATTTAAAGTGGCTTCATTAATCACTGCATATTTAATCATTTGATATAAAGCAACATTTTCTCTCCCATAGTTATATGTTTACTTAATCATCAATTTATATATGTACAAGTTTACACAATTTGGTTTGGATGGCTATTTTGGCTTTTGTATGAGATAATTGAGATAAGCAATTGGCTTTTCATGTTGGAGATTTAGGGCTTGACATTTGTGACATCTTCCAGAGTAACACGGTAAGAGCCAAAGGCTTTCATGTGCAAGACTGCTTTGGGGGTTTGTCACAGGCAGGGTGGACTTGCACAAAATGGTGAATTAGAGATCTCCATTACGAGCTGTTTGAAGTGTTCTTTTTTGTTCAGACACCCACCCTCACTGGACATGGTGGTATAAAGCTGAAACTTAAAGCTCAATATTCTGTACTGCCTTGACATTTGATGAAATCAGGAGGGCTCCTTCAGCCTAACCGCAAGTGCCCACCTACTCTGCTCCTGCTGGATAAGTTCCCCAAACCGTACACGTTTCTTTAGTAAGGGGACCAGGTAAAGTTCCTGTTTATCCCTGAGCAGTAGGTTTCGGTTCCCCGATGACCCGTGGAATTATTCAAACAAGCTAGTCACATTCTCCCACCAGAAAGGGGGCAGGGCACTTCATTCTCTTGCTACTACAAAGTCCGCAGCCCCTAGTTGTTCACTCTGTTCCCAAGTACAATCCTGTGTGACCCTCCATGGCATGCAGTGCCCTCCTCCCTCCGAGCTGTAAGTGTATGTGACTAATAAACTGCTCTCATCTTATCTGTCCGGTGTCAGATGTCCTGTGTTTGCCCATCCCCATTGCCCTAAGGCAGAAATTCTTCCCCCATAAAGAGGGTGAACAGGAGGTGATCAGAACAGGTGATGCTCCCTTGCTCCCCACCCCATGTACTCTCTGGCCTTTCTCCAATATGCTGTGACCCAGCATCCTTGGATGCCTTGCTATGTCACTGCTAACCTTGTACTGGAAATAACCCCCCTCTTGTATCTATCCCCTAAGGGTCAAACAAGGCATGCAGCTGATTTTTTAAAATATTAAGATTTAAAAAAATTTTATAGTAGACACACAATGTTACATTAGTTTCAGATGTGCAACGTAGTGATTGGACAACTCTATATGCTATGTTTGCACAAGTGTAGCTACCGTCTGTCACCATACAATGCTATTACAGTACCATTGACAGTATTCGCTATGCTAAACCTTTCATCTCCAAGAATATTAAGAATCTTAATGCTGAGAATCAAGAGGGCTGTCAGTGGAAAGCTGATGCGCCTGAGAGCATACATAGGAAGAAATGGCCTGCTTTGCATCTACCCACACCCTTTGAGGATGTTTTGGACATTTGCTGATCAAACTGGTAAAGAGAGGCAGAAAAGAGAAAGTAAATGATATCCTGAATAAATGACAATGGCTAAGCTTTGCCAAGCGCTTCCACGTACCATGAGCTAAGACTTCTGCATGCCTGTTTTCATTTAATTCTTTTTTAAAATTTTATTATGTTATATTAGTGACCATACAATACATCATTAGTTTTTGATGTAGTGATCCTACAATAGGTTTATGAAGTAGTACAGTTGTCAAAGATTAAAAACAAACAAACAAACATATAAAACTCTAAGGCCTAGAGAGTTAAATAAGTTGGCCAGAAGTAGAAAGTGGTAGAGGTAAGGTTAGAGCCTATCTGTCTGAATCCACATCTTGGATCTTGAAAAACACCCTGCCCTGCAATGAATATTAACGTATATGCATGCATGGTAAGTCACACAAATCACACAGCAATTTTCAGCTCCCCATTTACACATGATGCAGTCTTTTTTTTTTTTTTAAAGATTTTATTTATTTATTCATGAGAGACAGAGAGAGAGAGAGAGGCAGAGGGAGAAGCAGGCTCCCAAGGAGCAGGGAGCCCGATGTGGGACTCGATCCCAGGACCCTGGGATCATGACCTGAGCCGAAGGCAGACGCTTAACCATCTGAGCCACCCAGGCGCCCACACATGATGCAGTCTTGAACCAAGTGCCTCATCTCTTATTTCCTCTTTAGTGATAAAAACCAGTGAACAAAAAGCACCTTAGGGAGCTTTATAAGGACTTACTGACATAATTGAAGTTAAAGCATGTGGGATGTTATAGTTGTTAAATTTGTATTTATTCCTAACCTCCTTTTTCTTCACTTAATCACACATCCAGTGAATATACTCTGAGTGCCTAATATGTGTTAGCTATTTGTTCTGGATATTTGGAATACGTCAGCCAAAAAAAGCAAAGGACCCTGCCCTCATCCACTTCATACTCTATGTTCTAGATAAATTCCAAATGAATCAGAGTCAAATATAAAATATAAAACCATGCAATGACTAGAGTTGAGTACTTTGTCATCTAAACATGGGGACGTCTTTTCTTACATGATTTAGTATACAGAAGCATTAAGGAAAAATACTGATGCATCTGATGATTTTTTAGAAATGTTTTTTATGCTTGGAAAAGATCACCAAATATAAATACAAATACAAATAGCAGAATTGAAAAAGAAATCAAAACTTATATAAAGAACTTTTTCAAAAAGAAAGAGACTAGTAGCTTCATTAAAAAACAAATTAGAAAAAAATATAAGTATAATGCTAAGCGAAATAGTCTGAGAAAGACAAATACCCTATGATCTCACTCATGTGTGGAATTTAAGAAACAAAACAAATGATCAAAGGAAAAGAGAGAAAGACAAAGACAAACCAAGAAACAGACTCTGAAACAGAGCAAACTGATGGTTACCAAGGCGAGGTGGGTGGGGAGATGGGTGAAATAGATGATGGGGATTAAAGGGTACACTTATGATGAAAAAAAGTTGACAAAAAAATGAATTAGAGATTAGAACAGATAGTTCATAGAATAAAAATGCAAATAGTTTTCAACCTAATAAAAACATATTCAACTTTTTTGAAAATAAGAGAATTGGAAATTAAAACTAAGATACCATTTGTCAATGATTAGTTTAGCAAATTCCAAATGTTTGACAATATACTCTGTTGGTGTGGCAGTGGGGAAAAAGATACTCTTGTATATTTACAGTGGGAATACATTGGCAATATTTAGCAAAACTACATATATGTTGTTGGAGAATATCATCAAAAAGATGTGATGGCTGATTGGCCCTTGGGTTGAACCTGGGCACTCAAAGCCTCCTCACTCCATCCCCTGTCCTTGGAATGTGGGTTCTGCTTGCCTTTCCCACTCCCAGACATTGCTCCAAGGACAAAACCTTGAGATAGTGATGTGTTGAGAGCACCTGCATGATCCAGTTAGGGCTTCTTTATAAACTTTTAAGATTTGGTGGTCGGATACAGGGATCCATCTATCTTGCTGCCGCCCAAGAGAAGCCTCGTATGTAAGTCCTTTGCTTATTAAAACTGCCACCCAGCAACCTGGAGTGGCCTGCCTTTTTCTTTGGTCTCTTCCTGCTCTCCATGTATGGGGGCCAGTTGCAGATTACATTTGGGAAGTTCCTGAGAGGGTTGCAAACCAATCTGTGTTTACCCTTTGACCTTGCAATCCTATTTCTAGGAATCTATCCCAATAATATGCTGATATTTTGTTGGTTTTATTGAAGCCTAGAGTTTTCATCATGGGAGAAAGTAAATATAGATCAAGGTCAATAAAGTCAAGCAAAATTTTATCATTTGGGGGTGCCCTAGCTGGCTCAGTCAGAAGGGGATGTGACTCTTGATCTCAAGGTTGTAAGTTTGAGCCCCATGTTGGGTGTAGAGATTACTAAAAACAATAAATAAATTAAAAACCCTTGTAGTTCTAAATTTGAAGTATGAACTTAATGTATTGAACTTATGTGTTTATAAGTATTTTTTATTTTAATTTTTATGTCCCAGCTCTAAACATGGAGAAAGTGTAGAAAGAATAAAAGACAAATTTCTTTCATGAGTGTTCTGTAGTTCCTAGAGTATAGATCCTTTACCTCTTTGGTTAGGTTTATTCCGAGGTATCTTATGGTTTTTGGTGCTATTGTAAATGGAATCATTTCTCTAATTTCTCTTTCTACAGTTGCACTGTTAGTGTATAAGAAAGCAACTGATTTCTGTGCATTGATTTTGTATCCTGCCACATTACTGAATTGCTGGATGAGTTCTAGTAATTTGGGGGTGGAGTCTTTTGGGTTTTCCACATAAAGTATCATGTCATCTGCAAAGAGAGAGAATTTGACTTTTTCTTTGCTAGTTTGAATACATTTTTTTTTTAAAGATTTTTATTTATTTGACAGAGACAGACACAGCGAGAGAGGGAACACAAGCAGAGGGAGAGGGAGAAGCAGGCCTCACGCGAAGCAGGGAGCCCGATGTGGGGCTCGATCCCAGGACCCTGTGATCATGACCTGAGCCGAAGGCAGACGCTTAACGACTGAGCCACCCAGGCGCCCCATATTTTATTTCTTTTTGTTGTCTGATTGCCGTTGCTAGGACTTCTAGTACTATGTTGAACAATAGTGGTGAGAGTGGGCATCCTTGACGTGTTCCTGATCTTAAGGGAAAGGCTCTCAGCTTTTCCCCGTTGAGGATGATATTTGCTGTGGGTTTTTCATAGATGCATTTTATGAACTTGAGGAATGTTCCCTCTATCCCTATACTCTGAAGAGTTTTAATCAGGAAAGGATGCTGTATTTTGTCAAATGCTTTTTCTGCGTCAATTGAGAAGACCATATGGTTCTTCTCTCTCCTCTTATTAATGTGTTCTATCATATTGATTGATTTGCGAATGTTGAACCACCCTTGCATCCCAGGGATAAATCCCACTTGGTCGTGGTGGATGATCTTTTTAATGTGTTGTTGGATCCTATTAGCTAGGATTTTGTTGAGGATTTTGGAAGCCATATTCATCAGGGATATCAGTCTGAAATTCTTCTTTTTGATGGCATCTTTGCCTGGTTTGGGGATTAAGGTAATGCTGGCCTCATAGAATGAGTCTGGAAGCTTTCCTTCTGTTTCTATTTTTTGAAACAGCTTCAGGAGAATAGATATTATTTCTTCTTTGAATGTTTGGTAGAATTCCCCAGGGAATCCATCAGGCCCTGGACTCTTGTTTTTTGGGAGGTTTTTGATCACTGCTTCAATCTCCTTACTGGTTATTGGCCTATTCAGGTTGTCAATTTCTTCCTGTTTCAGTCTTGGGAGTTTATAGGTTTCCAGGAAGGCATCCATTTCATCCAGATTGCTCAGTTTATTGGCATACAGTAATTGATAATAATTTCTAATAATTGTTTCTATTTCCTTGGTGTTAGTGTGATCTCTCCCCTTTCATTCATAATTTTAATAATTTGGGTCCCTTTCTCTTTTCTTTTGGCTAAGTCTGTCCAGTGGTTTATTGATCTTATTAATTCTTTCAAAGAACCAGCTTCTAGTTTCATTGATCTGACCTATTGTGTTTCTGGTTTCTAATTCATTGATCTCTGCTCTAATCTTAATTGGAAAACAGTGTGGAGGTGCCTCAAAAAATTAAAAATAGAGCTACCCTATGACCCAGCAATTGCACTCCTGGGTATTTACTCCAAACACACAGATGTAGTGAAAGAAGGGCCATATGCACCCCAATGTTCATAGCAGCAATATCTGTAATAGCCAAACTGTGGAAAGAGCTGAAATGCCCTTCAACAGATGAATGGATAAAGAAGATGTGGTCAATATATACAGTGGAATATTACTCAGCCATCAGAAAGGATAAATACCCAACTTTTTATTTTATTTTATTATGTTACATTAATCACCGTACATTACATCATTAGTTTTTGATGTAGTGTTTCATGATTCATTGTTTGCATATAACACCCAGTGCTCCATTCAATACATGCCCTCTTTAATACCGACCACCAGGCTAACCCATCCCCCCACTTCCCTCCCCTCTAGACCCCTCAGTTTGTTTCTCAGAGTCCATAGTCTCTCATGGTTCGTCTCCCCCTCCGATTCCCCCCCCTTCATTTTTCCCTTCCTACTATCTTCTTTTTTTTTTTTTTTTAACATATAATGTATTATTTATTTCAGAGGTACAGGTCTGTGATTCAATAATCTTACACAATTCATAGCACTCACCATAGCACATACCCTCCCCAATGTCTATCAACCAGCCACCACATCCCTCCCACCCCCCACCACTCCAGCAACCCTCAGTTTGTTTCCTGAGATTAAGAATTCCTCATATCAGTGAGATCATATGATACATGTCTTTCTCTGATTGACTTATTTCGCTCAGCATAATACCCTCCAGTTCATCCACATCACTGCAAATGGCAAGATTTCATTCCTTTTGATGGCTGCATAATATTCCATTGTATGAATACCCAACTTTTACATCAACATGGATGGGACTGGAGGAGATTATGCTAAATGAAATAAGTCAAGCAGAGAAAGTCAATTATCATATGGTTTCACTTATTTGTGGAACATAAGGAATAGCATGGAGGACATTAGGAAAAGGAAGGGAAAAATGAAGGGGGGGAATCAGAGGGAGAGATGAATCATGAGAGACTGTGGACTGTGAGAAACAAACTGAGGGTTTTAGAGGGGAGGGGGTTGGGGGAATGTGTTAGCACAGTGATGGGTATTAAGGAGGGCATGTACTGCGTGGAACACTGGGTGTTATACAAAAACAATGAATCATGGATCACTACATCAAAAACTAATGATGTATTGTATGGTGACTAACATAACATAATAAAATTAAGTTAATATAAAATAAAATAAAATAAAAAAGTGATGGGGATTAAGATGCACACTGTGATGAGCACCAAGTGATGTATGGAATTGTTGAATCACTATATTGTACACCTGAAACTAAATATAACACTATATGTTAACTAACTGGAATGAAATCAAAAACTTAAAAACAGAAAGAAGAAAAAAAGAATAAAAGACCAAAGAGCAATAGCAATGAGCATTTCTAGCATCATATAGTGGTCCACTAATATTCTCAAAAAGTAACCAGGAAGAAGCACTTCTAGAATTTTGGAATGAGAACCTCCTAAAAATTCTTTCCTCCATAAAAACAATGGCATATATTTTTCAGAATCTGGAAATTAACCAAAGACTTGTAGTGATCCAAGGAACATTTATTCCAGAAAAATGGCTGAATACTGGTATGAACAATGCACTTTGTAGTGTTTTAATTAATTAATTAAAAAATTTTATTGAGATGCAATTGACATATAACATTGGGTAAGTTTATATTATAGTTGAGTGGTTAATGCACCATTCTAGTGTAGAGTTATAGTTTTTTTTTTTTTTTAAGATTTTATTTATTTATTTTAGAGAGAGAGACTGTGCAAGCAAGGAGGTGGGGCATAGGGGGAGAGAGAGGGAGAGAGCCTTAAGCAGACTCCACACTGAGCACAAAGCCCTACCCGGGGCTCAATCTCATGATCCTGAGATCTTGACCTGAGCCAAAACCACGAGTCAGCTGCTTAACTGACTGAGCCACCCAGATGGCCCTAGAGTTACAGTTTTCTAAGTCTGACTGTATATTTTTCACCTTTATGCATGTATTGTATACTTTTCTATGTTTTCATGTTGCTGACTAGCATCTTTTCATTTTGGCTTTAAGAATGCCTTTCAGCTTTTGCTTGCCTGAGAAAGCCTTGATTTCTCCTTCAGAACTTTCCTGGATAAAGTATTCTTGGCTAGCAAATTTTATGTTTTTTTTTTAAAAGACTTTATTTATTTATTTGACAGAGAGACAGAGACAGCGAGAGAGGGAACACAAGCAGGGGGAGTGGGAGAGGGAGAAGTAGGCAGGGAGCCTGATGTGGGGCTCGATCCCAGGACCCTGAGATCATGAGCTGAGCCAAAGGCAGACGCTTAATGACTGAGCCACCAGGTGCCCTGCAATTTTTATCTTTTAACACTTTGAATGTATCATTCCATTCTTTCCTGGACTGTAAAGTTTTTGCTGAGAAATCCACTGATAGCCCAGTGGGGGCTCATTTGTAGATTATATTCTTTTTAATCCCTGACTGCCTACGGGAAAGGTTGCCTCCACCAGACAATTAGCCCTTTTCAGTACTTTCTTGAAGGAGAGATTGCAGCAAAAAAGCTTCTCTTATTGCCTCCTCTGTGACCAAACTCATAATTTTCTTTTTCTTTTCTTTTTTTTTTTTCCCCAGTGGTATGAAGTTTCCCTTTGGGAAGGCTGGAGTTTTGTAAGTTCTCTGTCATGCATGAGTTCCTGCCCAGATTAGCTGTTTTTTTGGCTCTGCTGGTTTCATATCTCATATGGAGGTTTGTCTGTCTCTTACCAGCTGCATTGGTGAATGAGACTCCTCCCAGGTCCCTTGGAGTAAGGTCCTGGGATGCAAAAGACCTACCTTTTGTTCATGTATAGATGTCTACCTCATTGATTCAAAAGAGGGGGGGTTAAAACATGTTGCCAATGTCTATCAAGAAATTAGACATAATGGCTCATTCATGGAAAGTAAAGAAATTAACATAAATTATCTTTGAGGAAACCCAGACATTGGATTTACTAGACATAGACTTTAAAGCAACTGTCTTAAGTATACTCAAAGAGCTGAAGGAAATCATAGACAATAAACTAAAGAAAACCAGCATAACTATGTCTCAGTATTGAGAGACTATGAAGAATGAGATAGAAATTATAAAAAGGAGAAACCAAATGGAAATTCTTTAGCTGAAAATTACAATAGTCAATATGAAAAATTTACTAGAGACTTTCTATAACAGATTTGGACAGAATAATCAATGAAATTGAAATAAGTCAACCATGATTACCCACTTTGAGCAGCAGAAATAAGAAAGCATAAAGAAAAACAAAGAGAGCCTGAGACTTGTAGGACACCATCAAGTGTACCACCATATGCGGGATGGGAGTCCTGAAGGAAAGGAGTGAGAAATAAGGGTCAAAAAGAGGAATTGAAGAAATAATGGCGGAAAATCACCCGGATTTCATAAGGGATGAATCTACACATCAAGAATCTCAACAAAATCCATGTAGAATAAATGTAAAGACATCCACATCTTGACACATTATAATCAAGCTGTCCAAAGACAAGAATGGAATCTTGAAAGCAAAGAAGGGAAGTGACTCATCACATATAAGAAGTCTCCAATAAAATTAACAGATTTCTTACCAGAAATCATAGAGGCTAAAAGTCAGTAAGACGAAATATTTAAAGAGCTGAAAGGAAAAAAAAAAACCCTGTCAACTAAGAATTTTATATGTGGCAAAATTATTCTTTAAAATCAAAAGACATTCCGAGATAAAACTGAGGGAATCATTGCTAGCAGATCTGTCTTATAAGAAGTGCTAAAAGAAGTCCTTCAAACTGAAATGAAAGGACACTATAACTGGAATCCATTAGAGAAAGAACAGTCATAATGGTAACTACATAGGTAAATATAAAAGCCACTATTATTATATTTTTGGTTTGTAATGTGTCCCCCTTCTCCATATATGATTTAAAAGCAAGCAGGAGAATCTTTCTCAGGGAGGGTCCAGTCCCTCTTTTTAAATCTTAATCATCTGATTAACTCAGGACCAACTGTGATAATCTTGCTTTTGAGTAAATTAAATTAATAAATTAAATTAATAAATTAAATCAAATCAAATCAAATTAAATTCACCCTTGTCATATAATATACTGTTATCAAAAGAGTGATATTCCATCATATTCAAGGGTCCTGCACATACTCAAGGGGAGAGACTCATACAAGGGCAAGGGTTATTGGGGGTCATCTCAGAATTCTGTTTACCAAAATCATATTTGAGGATGCTAGCTGTTTCTTTGTCCATTTTTAGATCTGATAAGAAAAGGGAAGAATTAAACATTATCCTACCTTTCTAAATAAACTATTTCAAATATTTGATGAGGGAAAGCTTCTCTTTATGGAAGTATTCCATCAAATAAAAGAGGACGGAATGATAGAAGAAAATATATTATTTGGTAACCTCTAAAGAATTAATTGATCTAGGAACTGATCATCAAGCACTGTTAGCATACAAAAAGAGAGACAATGGACATCATATGCTTCCTGAAGTAAGAACAAAATGCCATACATGAACTGGTCTTGCCAAAGAAACTGAACTTGAATTTGATCAAGCCTCTAGGTCTCACCACCAGTATGTGGGAAATAGAGACAGCAAAGGATCCTGACATATGCCATCATAGGGAATGTTAGCAAAAGCTGTTCTGTAAAGAACTCAGAGAACTCAGCAGATATATTGGAAGTTAAAAAATAAATTGGAAGTTAAAAATAAATAAAAGATGGAATGGAAACTTATAAGAGATGTAAGAGACAAATCAAGCAGTTACAATGCATTAACAAAGAAAATCTCTCTGAGCTTTGAGCATATGCATAAGGACTTACCTTCTGCATGATCCAGAGTCTGGAAGATGGAAGAGGTTGTAAGTAACTATGATGGTAGGACCAAGACTTCTTGGAAAATTGGTCAGAATTAGCAGAACAACAGCCTGATAGTGAATTTTGTGACTCTCCCCACAGTGGGTCACTCACCTGTGCTATCTGTACTCAGTAAAGGGCATGAGGGTCAGCAACTTGCCTCTGCCCAGCACCATCCTGAGCCAACAAGTCAAGGACTTCATTTTACAAAGACTAATTGCAGGGCACCTGAGTGGCTTAGTTGGTTAAGCATCTGAGTCTTGATTTCTGCTCAGCTCATGATCTCAGGGTCATGGGATCCAGCCAGGCATCAAGCCGGGCATTGGGCTGTGCTTGGAGTCTGCTTAAGACTCTCTCTCTCCTTTTGCCCATTCCCCCACATTTGCTCTCTCTCTCTAAAATAATAATCTTCAAAAAAATAAAAGTAAAAAAAAATTAAAAGACCAGTTGCTTTTCCTTATGATACTGTGAGTCTTTTGCTTTGCCGCCACTCCATACTTGGCCTTCTTGTTCTGGGTGATAATCTTCTAAGGGGCCATTTTATATTCCTGCCTATGAGTCAGTCCTCAATACTACAACTAGTTGTCTCTGATTGTTTTTGCCACTTAATCTGAAGACTGTCCCACAAAACCTAACTCCTTTGTGTTGGATCAAGTTTCCCCTGCTTTGCCTAGTAGTAAGCATAGCTTAATACTGTGTTTCAGATTCTTATATTTCATTTTTTAGTGGTGATATATATTTGGATCTTGATTCAAACACATATTTGTAAAAAAATCAGTGACACAGTAAGTGAATTTGGAACACTGATTTAAATAGTTGATTAGTATTAAGGTATTACTATTAATTTTTTTAGGTGTGAGAGCATTGTTGCAATTACATATTTTACAAAGAGTATCTTATAGAAATATATGCTAAGATATATACAGATGAAATAATATGTAGTCTGAAATTTACTTCAACATAATATAGGGTATATGTAGAATATGTAGGTGTGAATATAAAAAGATACCATGACTTGATAATTATTGAAGTCAGGTAATAAACACAAGGAGTATATTACACTCTCTGTTTATTTTGGTGTGTGCTTAAAATTTCATATAATAAAAAAGTTGTTCAAGGAGATTCCTCCCTGTGTTGTCATATTCTAGTGGGATTTAGCCAATAAACAATTAACATACTAACTATAATAGTATATTTACAATTTTAAGGGGGATAAGTGCTATTGTAAAAGGACATAGGGAATGCAGTATTTAATAAAATCAATAATATGTGCACTTTGCATGTCAAAATTTACTTCCATATGTCATTTCATATATATGTGCTTATGTGTATATGTTATATACATATTCATAAAACTTTTTTTAAAGTTTTTTTTTTTTTGAGAGAGAGAGAGAGCATGAAATGGGGAGGGGCAGATGGAGAGGGAGAGAGAGAATCTCAAGCAGACTCTGTGTTGAGCGTGGAACTGAACATGGGGCTTGATCCCACAACCCTGGGATCATGATCTGAGCCAAAATCAAGAGTTGGACGCTTAACCAACAGAGCCAGCCAGGTGCCCCCCTAAAACTTGTTTGTAAAATTACTCTAATGTTGGCAATGCTATGGAATTCATTGTAGATTTATGAAACTATATAATCCTTTTCCAGACTCCTAAATTTGAAGTGGGATATATTCTTTATCTAAATAATTTAGACCCCATTTAGTAGTTTTATGCTGTTTACTTCTTCCATATGGTGCTAAATTTGGCCACATGAAATATATGTACTATTTGAAATATATTTAATAAAGAAACCTGTTTTATATCTTACTAGATTTTCTTCACTGTCAGTTGCTATATATTCCGTAAGAATAATTTCTATAAAAAGGAGAGTTTCCTTAATGGTAAAAGGAAAAAAAAGATGGGTTTATTTTAATAAAATTCTACCATATAAAACGTATTAAGAAAAATATTTTTTATCTTAACGAGATTAGATTTCTTATTAGCACTCACCAAAAACCTGACAAAGGACAGATTTTATTTTTTAGCCATGCATCATTACTCTGTGGAATTGCTTTTGGTTTATTGCACTGTTGTTCCAATACCAAATTGACATTTTCTATGACAAGCCTTATTAATTTGCAGGAATTATTCCTTCTGGCAGCATATATTCAGAATGCATTGTATTAGAAGGGGGTTGGGGTCACAGTGGAGAAAAATGGAAGTGAATTGAATAATGTTTTAAAAAGGAAAATGCTATGTGACAGTAACCAGAGGAAATTCCATGAATTTGAATAATAGATGATGAAGGTTCTTGAGGGCTTGAGACTTAGAAGGGACCCTAAAAGGTCGTATGGCATTGCCTTACCTTCAACAAAGCCTCAAATAAAGCAGCTTAGGCAGAAGTAGAAATCCATTAAAAGTCCTCTGTGGAAGGACATTCATCAAACTCTCCCTATGGGTCACTTATGTTTGGGGAAATCAGATTTGGATAAGTTTCTGATAATACAGAAATGCTGTGATGTTCCTGGAATGTGGTTGATGAATGCCTGGCAGTTGTAAAGCAAAAAATGTATATACTTCATGTTGTGTAATAAATGCAACTCTAGTATTCTCTTGTGCGTTCTCTCTCTCTCTTCCTCCTTCCCTCTCTCTCCCTTCCTCTCTCTCTCTCTGTCTGTCTCTCTCTCTCTGTGTCTCTCTCTGAATATGTGTGTGCAATATTAATAGAGCCGGTATCTGTATGACAGAGATCTTTTTAACCAAACACTTTGAAGGACTTTCTTGGTCTGCCATGTCCGTACTCCTGTTTATTTTGTTAATAATCTTAGTCAACTTAAGCTGCCATAATAAAATACCATAGACTGAATGGCTTACACAACATAAATAAATTTATTTCCTCACAGTTCTGGAGGCTGAAGTCTGAGATCAATGTGCCAGCATGGTCAAGTTTGGGTGGGGACTCTCTTCCTGGATTACACACACCACCTACAGGGCAGAACAATCTCTCTGGTGTTTCTTATGAGAGCACCAATCTCATCAGACCAGGGCCCTACCTTCCTTGTCTAACTACCTCCCAAAAGCCTCATTTCTAAACATCAACACACTCGGGGCTAGGGCTTCAATTTATGAATTTTGAGGGGACACAGACATTCAGTCCATAACAATATCTTAAATTAGTAAAGTAGAAACATTTGTTTCATAGATAGGCAGTACCACAAGTTATTAGAAGCATTCCAATATAAATCTACTCATATAACTTTGGAATACATTACAATTTATAACCCTTTTATTTAATGTAATAATAGAATATTGAAAGTGCTAATATATTGACTTTGGATAAACAGTTGAATTTTCACACGGAGAAAATTTACCTTTAGTAACAATTTCTCCAGTCACTTCCATCCTATAATTAAAATAGTCAATGTTTGGTCTTCCCATTATCTTTGTTTCAAAAATTATCTTAGATACTGTTTCTTTAATAATGACAGAAGTCCTAGCACTACAGGTCCTGCATCAATACTGGATTTGCCTCCTAGCAGTCTCTCATTATCTTTTATATAGATGACAGCAAGAGCCTTGCAGTTGGTCTCTCTGTCTCGAATCTGGTCCACCTCTAACTTATCACCAACACAGCCACTCAATCTCCTTCCTTCTTCCCTTCCCTCCTCTCTCTTTTCCTTTATTTTCTCCTTCTTTCTTTAATTCTTCCATCATTTAAAAAAAAGAATAACCTTTTCTTTTTCTTAAAAGTTACATGTGGTATAATTTTATTCTTCTTCTTAGTTGTTTTCCTTACTGCCCCTGAAAATAGATTATACAACCTTATCTCATTGACCTTTACTAGTGGTCATTTGTTTGGCCAATGAAATATAAAAGAAAGGCATGTATGCCAGGCACATGCAGGAAATGTGAAGTCCATTTTGTGGTTTGGTGATTGCTCTTTTTTTTCCTTACCATGAGAAACCTTTATTATAGCTAGCTGATAAGCTGCTAGTTTTTCAGCTTATATTCTGGAATGTAGAACAGAACCATAGTGAACCCAGCATAACTGAGTTAGAAATAAAGATTTATCATTGTTGTTTACTGATAATTTGGGATTCTTTGTAACTGCATCATCACCCAGAGAAAGCTAATACATGCCTAAGTAATCCAGAAATTTGTTTTGTTTGTGTAAGAGACAGACAATATAAAAACTGAAACAAAATTGAAAGCCCTCTGCATGCACTCACTTCTGGACCTCTCTTCTATAGGTATCCACTGCCAAGTGCTTGATGGTCTTTATTTCTGATCTCATTTCCATGCCTGTGTGTACACAGAGATACATAAATATGTAAGTCGAATAGTCCAATTCTCTGTTTTATTTAGGATGCTTTTGCTGTATGTACCAGAAAACATCTTCTGAGAACTTACATAAAAATAGAGTCTGTATGGATTAAAGAACCAAACATTAAAAATTATGAAATAATTAGAAGAAAATGCATGTACACACAGATTTATAATTCACCATGTATCTCTTTCATTTCTGCATCTCTTTTATCAGCTTTCTTCTGGACAACCTGGACAACAACTCTGCAACCAAATGGCCACAAAGTTCTCAGAAAGTTAGTACAAGGGCTGAAAACAAAGACAGACACATGCTAGACTTAGTAGGTCTCTGAATTATGAAAGTGAAAACATTTTCAGACCAAGGCCAATAGTTCCTTGTACATTTCCTTCCTCCTCTGTCCGTTTAGATCCATCGTGCTGGGGCTTTTATCTTCTCCCTCAATGTACTTCACCTCTCTCACAAAAGGAGGAGCTTCCACCTTAAGTCTTACAAACCTGGATGACATTTCAAATTTCAGCCAAATGCTAATGAATCTCTCCTCTGATCAAGCTATAGAGGGTCTAGGACTGTGTCAGTCCTTTTGGGTGGCTGTAACAAAAGTATTTTAGACTGGGTGGCTTATAAATAACAGAAATTTGTTTCTCAAAGTTCTGGGGACTGGGAAGTCCAAGATCAAAACACTAACAGCTTTGCTGTCTGGTGAGGTCCTGCTTCCTGGTTCATAGATGGTTAACTTTTTGCTGTGTCCCTACGTGGTAAAAGGGGGCAGGGGAGGCCTGAAGGGTCTCTTATAGCAGCACTAATCCCCATCATGAGGCTCTACCCTCATGACCTAGTCATCTCCTAAAACCGTTACTTCCTAAAACTATCACTGGGGCTGGGGGCTAAGATTTCCGTACATGAATTGGAGAGACACAAAAATTCAGTCTATCACAAATGGAAAATGGCATTAATTACAGTTTTATCTGCCACCAGAGAGAGTTAGTCTTCATATGTTTAGTTACAATGTAAACTTACCACATCAAGATGAACATTCATACGGAAAAAAAAAAGTTAAGAAAAATGTATTTTCTCTTATTAGCCTGGCTTTGATCTTGCTTTTTTTTTTTGAACAATAGATTTTACCATTATTGTGAATAATAAGAATTTTGCTTTGTCTTGACCTACCCAAGCCATGCTTGCTTTATAAAGAGAAACCGTACTTACTGTAAGTAAATAGCTCTCTCCTGATTTTTTCTATTGAGGTGTGATGGTGCCAGTCCCTATTAAAGTCTTTTATCCTTACACAAGAGGAACATTGCATTTCATCCTGTGACACTTAGGTTCTCATTTAATCAAGTTTATAATTTGTCCTTTGCCAATCTTGTTAATTTAATTTTCTAGCATTTTTACACATGCCCTCTTAGCTCCTGCTGTTTAAACTCCCCACAAACTCCTTACTATAAATAAGCTCTTGATATATTTTATTTTCATGAAGCTTAACTCAAATAAAATCTTAGATGAAATTCAACAATACAGAACAGACAAAAACAGAGTTGCTTCTGTGGAAGCAAGAAATGATCCTCGGACTCTATCCAGATATCTTCTTCCATCCCTAATTCATCTGCTGTCGTGTTCTGACTGAATTCTGTCCATTTGTCTCTCTTGCATCTGGACAATTCCTTCTCTTGCATCAGGTTTCTCATTCTTGGAAGTCTTATCTAACCTGCCGCATTCTCTGGCGTCACAACAGTCCACTCTATTTCTATCATAGTGCAACATGCAGCTCTGTTAGAGTGGGTTATCTCTCACTCAGACAGGATCAGATACCGTTTGAGAACGGGTATGACTCATGCATTTTTGTCTGCCTTGTGCCTAGTATAGTACCTAAGACATAGTAGGCATGCAGTAAGCATTTGCTGAAAGAATTAATAAATGAATAAGAATTTCTAAAACATCATCTCTGCATTAAAGCATGTCTCCTTTGTGTTTTAGCTTTACTCACACAAATACAATCAACCTTTGATCCTTCAACATCATGAAAGAAGAAGAATGAAATACCCAATATTATAATACTTTGGTTTGGAATTAGGATTCATCTTTATTCTTTTTTTTTTAAGAGAGAAAGAGAGAGAGCGCAGAGGGGGAGGGACAGAGGGAGGATGAGAGAGAGAATCTTAAGCAGGCTCCACCCTCAGCACAGAGCCCAACACGGCTCGATCTCATGACCCTGAGATCATGATCTGAATTGAACTCAAGAGTTGGATGCTTATCTGACTGAGCGACCCAGGCACCCCTCACCTCTATTCTTAACAAATAATTTTCTTTGATTTTGGGGGCATTTGCAGTGTTTTTAACATAGTTGAACTCCATTACAGAGTTAACTCAGAAGGAACTTGTACAATGTCTAGGTTAACTGTGTAAACACTTTCTATGTACCGCACAGCCTGGGGATGGGGATCACTTCTTAGGTGAATGCTAATCCCCACTCTAAGGAAAACCACCTCTGAATGTTTGACCTGAACCTTGACACTTTCCCCAGAGAAATAATGATTTGTTACAAGTTACATTTTCACTTTGTAGCTTATCCTGTGTTTGTGTGCAAGTGTGTGTGTTTGTGTGTATATGCATGCTGGGGCAGAAAGGGTGTGAAGTGTAAGCTGTGTGGAGTACACTGTTTACAGAGAAGCAGATACCCCCCTTTTTTTTTTAGAAATTCAATTTTTTATTTTTACTTTACAAAGCTATTGTGAGGGTTGAATAAACTGGATGATATGAAAGCAAATAATGCATATTCTTTAACAATTTTTAACAGAAGATTGATTAGAGAGAGGAAAACCAAAAATTTAGATTTAGGCTGTGGGACATCTTTAAGGGCAGCAGTAAGTTCATCCTTGATGTGTCTTTCAGTGCATGTGAATATTGGTCTCCTCTGTGGCACAATTTTGCATGTTTGCCATTACTTCTAGAAGCCCACTGAAGAGCTGCCAGACCACTCTAGTTTGCAGAACCTTGGGCAGCTTCTTTACTTCATGACACAGCAGGGGGTTGAGGTTATGACAACCTTAAAAAATGTAGATTTCTCCTTAATCTGCATTGTGGAGTCCTTAATAGCCTCTTCCCAGTTCTTCCTTAACCTGTAGCATATTGTTGTCCATATACACCTTACTAAAAAGTGATGTCATCAGAAAAATAAAGATATGTTTTGTCATCGGGGTATTCATACAGTGATCTTAATTTTGTAGACCTAGCATCTTGGGTTTTGCAGCATTCAAATGTTACCTCTTTTTAAAAATCTCTGGCTGATTTCAGGAACTCCAGATAACTTTGTGCCAAAGATGTCACTGATTTCTTCCACACCATCTCAATGGGAAAAATTGCTGAGGTTAAGGCTTCTATTCTAACTATATCCTAATTTCAAAAAGGAAACTCTGAGATCTAGAAGCAGATACCCTTAATAAGGAGGTTGCATATATACACATATGTATATGTTCATTTATGTATATATATATTGCATATATATGTATAATACAAATGTATAAGTAGTTCTTGTTATGAGGCACTGCTATTAACTGAATTGTGTCCCCCTCAATCTAGATATGGAAGCCCTAGCCTCCAGTGTGATGGTATGTAGGGGTGGGGGTTTTTAGAGGTGATTAAATGTAGATGAAGTCAGGATGGTAGAGCCCTCATGATGGGATTAGTGTCTCTCTAAAAGGAGACACCAGAGAGTTTACTTCCTTATTTTCTTTCTGCCATGTGAAGACACAGCAGGAAGAGGCTTTACAAGCCAGGAGGAAAGCCTTCACCAGAACTAGACCATGCTGGGTGACCTGGCCTCCAACTTCCCAGCCTCAGAACTATGAGAAATAAATGTCTGTTGTTTAAGCCTCCAACTCTGTGGTATTTTGTTATAGCAGCCAGAATTAAGACAGGCACATTGTGTAATCTGTCTCAGTGTGATAGTTCAATTAGATGTGCTTAATCTGAACTCCGAATGCCACTTACTATGAGACGCAGAAAAAAAAGATTATTTTCTGTTCATCTTATTTCACATTTGCATCACACTGAATTATCAGTTTTGTTTTGGTTTTTTTTTTAAGATTTTATTTATTTATTTGTCAGAGAGAAGAGTACAAACAGGGGGAACAGCAGTGGGAGAAGCAGGCTCCCCACTGAGCAGGGAACCCAGTGCAAGACTCCATCCCAGGACCCCGGAATCATGACCTGAGCCAAAGGCAGATGCTTAGCCAACTGAGCCACCCAGGCGTCCTTAAATTATCAGTTTTTATAAAACGGCATTGGCTTGTGCTTGACATATCTAGTGCTAGAGGTGAACAATAGGTGTTTTGAGTATCCTGAGTAGTTCTAAATTTTCCTCCAGTATCCACTAAAAATGGCTTAAGTCCTCTACCCATGTAGAGTATAAAACCAGCACTCCCTTCATTATTTCTTAGGGTTTTCAAGGAATTTGTGTTGTCTACGCACCTGTAATTCTGAATTTCTTCTCCCACAGTATTTTTGTTTATCTCTCCATCATTGCTATGGGATCGCTGTTTTCTCTCCACCCAACTTTTTCTTCGTTGTTTCCCTTGGCCAAAGAAGCCAGCTCAAACTATCATTATGAGCATTTTTAAATTGCAAGTCAGGATGATAGAGCATTACATCACAGCCAACCACTTCAGGTTTGAATATGTTAAATGTCTTCTGTTTTCTCATGTCTCCCTACTGAGAGCATTTCAACAGGTGACTTTAATAATTCACCCCAACTGTCAAGATTTTTCTGCCTAACTTCTCTTAAGTTACTTCTCCTAACCACCAAATTCTTTATTCTGCAGAATAGTTTTACTTTCAACTTTCATCCTATATCAGGCTCTTGTAAATCTAAAATGGTCTGTGAATGACATCCCTAAATAAAGTGGTCATCCACCTCTGAAATAAATGCCACATTTGCTTGAAAGCTGTAATGTATTTCATTAAATCAATGATAGTGTTAGTGTATAGGGGTGTGTGTGTGTGTGTGTGTGTGTGCATGCGGCGCACACGCACTTTCCTTTCTTATGTACCTGGAAGTGGTGGCTTTTTAGGAGAAATGGTTCGTTCAGGTAGCCATTTCTTTACCATCATGCTGACTTGTGTGTATGCACACCTAGCTCTTTTATACACTCATGTATAAAGATACATGGGGCATATTTTATGTTTATCCACAGAAAGAATATTTTCTTGCTGAGTAAAACTATAAAAACTCAATTTGTCTCTGAGAATTTAGGTAGAAAAACTCCAAGAGAAAATAATTTTGTCTGAGTAATTACACACGAATTAAAAGATGTACTGTCAGGTTCAATTTTGCCTTTTCTACGAAAAGGCATTTTGTTACACAACTTCATCATTAAAGTAGATTATTTTCCCATAAATACAGCAATTTGTATTCGGAATCATCTTTGGCCTTTTATACAATCGTTTCAAATTATAACCAATTCAAAGAAGTGTCCCTTACTCTATTTTCCACTGAAAGGTGCCTGTTTATTCAATTTATTTCATGTGTCTATATATTTGGAATTTGATCACATAGAAATCCAAGTTAGGGAAATGTTTTAATGCCTCTTTAACTTAAAATATGGAACCTTAAAGAGCTTTAATTAAACTTCAATTAATATAATGCCTAGCTTTTTATTTTTATAGTAATTACATTATTTTCTTGAAATAAAATTGGATCATCATGATAGAATTACTGCCCCTCCCCTTTTGGTTTTAATAACCATCAGTTAAATATGACGGGTTTTTCTGTTATATTTATAGTCGTATTGATGGAAATTCACTTTATTTACAGAATTATATTGATTTTGCAAGTTCCTAAAAGGCCCTTGGAAAGACCAGTAATGGACTGGATGGCTATGTTGCCTTGCAGATCAATCGTGAGGATTTCATGGATTGTAGAGTGAGGACTAATGTACGGAGGTCAGCATTTTTGTTCCTGCTGCCCTTTTCCGGAACTGCAGCCAGAGAGTTATTAGTACTAGTTGCCTACTTTCTGGAATGGCAAGCAAAGGAGAGCACGATACAGCAGAGTTTCTTGGCAAGGAGCTGCGTTTTCTTAACTGCTTTAATTCTGGTGGTTGCATTAGGTGCAGTTCATCTCTGATGAAATGCTCTCTGCCAAGACCTAGGAATATATCAAACAGGAGCTGATGCCTCATTACTTTGAGCAGGGCTCCCGTTCACGGATACAGGCATGGATGGACTTAAGTGCAGTTGCAGTAGAAATGAAGAAGCTTAAAATAGTTGCGGTGGAATTTTACTTTATTTCCTTTAATGTTATGTCATCGAAGATAACGCAACAACCAGGCTGGTTGTGTGTGTGTGTGTGTGTGTGTGCGTGTGTGCGCATGCGCGCAAGCCTGTGAATAAAATTTGTGTATCTGTGTATATGTGTTTATATCCAAATAAAAACTGAATCTATTTATAGTCATATGACTCTTATCTGTAGATAAACATGGTTGAATTTGATGTTCAGTAGTATAGGTAGGAATTTCTACATTCTCTGGAAACTGCAAGCATCATAAGACTGTGACTTAGGGATAGGACATAAAGAGCGTCAGCAACGGAGGAGGACTGACCTTGTAGAGTCAAGGGCCATTGGAGAACCTATAGGAGGGGGAAATTGACTCTATGGCCAAAAACAAACAAGCAAACAAACAAGAAAAACAGAAAAAGAACAGAAAAGAAAAAAAAAAAAGAAAACAAATGGCAACTATCAGTGAAAGTGATATAGTTCCCCTGCTTCGGGGTGATGTTATAAGGCTTTGTGGTATAAAATTTATTATTGGAGGACGCCTGGGTGGCTCAGTTGTTAAGCATCTGCCTTAGGCTCAGGTCATGATCTCAGGGTCCTGGGATCGAGCCCTGCACTGGGCCCCCTGCTCGGGGTGTGGGGGGGGAAGCCTGCTTCTCCCTCTCCCACTCCCCCTGCTTATGTTCCCTCTCTCGCTGTGTCTCTTTCTTTCAAATAAATAAAATCTTTAAGAAAAAATTTATTATTGGAATTTGAGACATGAAAATTTACAGCCCAAGTAATCTGAGAATAGAGCCTGAGCCAATGGAAAGGCCAAGTAACAGTTAATGGCTCATCCCAGGCAGAGCTGACCATGACCTGGCTGCATATGAGATTCACTGCATTGGAATCCTGGAAAAATTGGGAAGCTAAATTCTGGTACCCTGAGGTTTTGTAGGTCTATTTTTTTTTTTTTTACAGATTTTATTTATTTATTTATTTGAGCGAGGGAGAATGAGAGACAGAGAGCACGAGAGGGAAGAGGGTCAGAGGGAGAAGCAGACCCCTTGCCCAGCAGGGAGCCCGATGCGGGACTCGATCCCGGGACGCCAGGATCATGACCTGAGCCGAAGGCAGTCGCTTAACCAACTGAGCCACCCAGGCGCCCCTGTAGGCCTATTTAGAAAACTAAATAAAAGATCAATGATTGCAGATAACGGCAATGAGTTTTGTAGCTAAAAACATCTAAGAAGTGTCAATGTTATTGACACATCTGTATTCCAGGCTATATGGTTAATGTTTATTGTATGTGCTGTGTATTATTTTGACTGTAATTATTAACTAATTTTTTATTTTTATTTTTTTACCATTTTATTTATTTATTTATTTATTTATTTATTTATTTATTTATTTATTTATTTATGTGAGAGAGAGAATGAGATAGAGAGAGAGCACGAGAAGGGGGAGGGTCAGAGAGAGAAGCAGACTCCCCGCTGAGCAGGGAGCCTGATGCGGGACTCGATCCCGGGACGCCAGGATCATGACCTGAGCCGAAGGCAGTGGCTTAACCAACTGAGCCACCCAGGCGCCCTACCATTTTATTTTTTAAAAAGACTTTATTTATTTGTCAGAGGGGGAGAGAGAGAACGCACAAGGAGAGGTAGAGACAGGCAGAGGGAGAAGCAGGCTCCCCGCTGAGCAAGGAGCCTGATTCCAGGACCCCGGGATCATGACCTGAGCTGAAGGTAGATGCTTAACCAACTGAGCCACCCAGGCGCCCCTATTAACTAATTTTTTAAAGAATACTATACCTGAATGTCCAGAATTGATAGGGAAAAAAACAGTGGGAATGGGCTTGAGAAACTGTACCAGTATTTAATGACTCTAAATACTTGGGAAAACTGAGGAACTATCACATGGATTATGGTGCTAAAAAAGGCTCTGTTATCCAGTTGAATTATTTGTCCCAATCTCTTTCCTCTTCCTTATCTCATTGCACTGTTCCATCTTCTGTTTAAATTCACAGAAACAAAACTGTAGTAAATGTCTCTCTTTTCTCTGACATCCCAGATTAATTTAATAAAAAAGGTTAGATTTCTGGGAAAAGAACATCTTTTTTGGAGTCCATTTTCCTAGAACACTTTCTTAGTATCTGAGGGCAAATAGGGAGATTGGGAAGAAACTGAAGACTTTGAACATGGATAATTAGCTTCTTCACTTTTGGACAGTTTGATTAACCTTTTTAAACCTCAATCACTTTTTTACAAAATGGGGCAGGGTAGGGGGGTAAACTTGATAATCCTTAAAGTTTAAAAGGCCTGTAATATGCACAGAGGGGACGGTAGTAAACTTAGGACTACTACCCTGTCTATAAGCTTAGAATTTTATATATGTCAAATATATAACCCTTCTAACGTACCACTGTTTTACTGTTTGACTTTGCCAATAGTTTGCCAATATTTCTTTTTCCTTATAGCTCATAAAATTATATGAAGAGCCCTTGTGGACCCATTCTGTTGAGGTAGAGGGGAACATATGAAGCATGAAAGCTGAATATTATTATCTTGAGGCTCTTTCCACATGGTTCACTGCTTGTTCCAGGATCTGAAAATTTCCAGGTGTAGGAAAAGCTGGAAAAATAGAGTCAGCCAGTGGGAGCAGGAGGGACTTTACTTGGATAGCACAAATAATCTACATTCCTGCTGTCCTTTAATAATGTGGGAAGTTGGTAACAGTGGTGGCAGGGATATATGTACCTGTATATAATTATATATGACATATAATTATACATATGTATATGTGCATATGTTTATATAATTATATGCTACAATAAGAATTGTATAATTATACACATAATATGTATAATTATACAAATTATATATAGTGTATATATATTATACAAATAAATTACATGAATTTATTAAGTTAAGCTTCTTTAAAGAATATGGGGCATATGGGATATATGTACAAAATGACTAAAATAATCTAGAAAATGATAGTAATTGTTAGAATTATATTGATAAATAAATCTATAGTTTCTACATATAGAGTTGAATCTTAGTTGATGAGAGAGTGGACAGTTGATGGGGAAGAGGGATGAGAGAATTCAAGAATGGAGCATGTAACTAAGACGTCTGAGATGGATCATAAAGGAAAAGTAAATTTGAACTATTTTCCTTTGCATGTTTCAAGTTTAATGGTACTTTTAGAGTGCCTACATTTTAATAAAATATCCCTTTCGTATTATTGCTATATTGTGGCACTTTTCTCACATTTAAAAAATGTGAATTTGACATAAAGACTTATGTATTTGCTACTTCATGTTAGATGTCTATACTGAGTATGACACAAGCTATGTAGATACTGTCAACAAATAGAATTATTTTCCATAGGGGTCATTGAATTAGCTCAACTTGGAGTTCAAGCTTTTTCAGACAATGACAAAAGATTGAGGTAGAAAAATGCATCAAGCATAAAATGGAGAACACCAAAGTAAGGAAAAATAATGGAGATAAGCCCAGAAAGATGGGTTTGGAGCAATCCTGGGGACCCCTGAGCTTCAGTGGTAAGTAAAGTTTAAAGTTACTGAAATTTTCTCTATGGGAAGGTTGCTACTACTAATTTAGTAGACATGTATAAAATCAAATCAAATATAGAGATACTGAAAATAGGGAGTATAATTAGGAAGACATTTCCATAGCCCCATCAAATATGTGAAAAAAATTAAAAAATAATAAAACTGACACTACACACTGGGGTGAAATGGATAGCATGGACAAAAGACATTCTGAGTGTACTTGTCTCAGTGTCTGAGAAGTAGTGACAACTTTAGAAATGGGAAACATGGGAGATGATTGGATTTGATGGGCTTTAAAGGAAAATGATGAATTTACGTTGGAGATTGGCCGTTGGAGGTAGAGGATGCTATACGTGGACAAGTTCCCTCCAGATATTTTTAAATGCTGAGAGAAGTTAGTGTGTGAAATAGAGATCACTTCTATGAATGTAGTGACTGGAGGAGATCCTCCTTGAGAAATAGTAGAAAGCAAAAGGAAAATGGTAATACGACATTAGAGGAAACTCATTTATAGATCAGCAAGAGAAATATAAGCCAGGGAAACAAACTGAGGGTGAGAATGCAGAAGCACTTCAAGATACTACGTTGACTCTGACTAGTCTGCATGGAGCCTTTGATAGCAGTTGCCCAGGTATAATAGATCTACTGTGAATTGACCTGGACTTTATTTCAGACTTGAATTCCTCAACCTTATATGTCGCTCACATCACATAATGGGGTATGAGTAATGAGGGTTATAAGAAGGTGCCTCCAAAGAACTTGGAGATAATAGAAACAGGTTTGCTTTTGAGAGCAGAACAAAACAAAACAAAAATCAAAACCTATTGAAAATAGAAATCATATTCTTTAGACCTATTTAGGAAAGTGTAGTTAAAGGGTAAATGGATTGGCTTGTACAGAGAAGGTCCTCTTAGAGAGGCAAATTTTGGACTTTCAGCTATAGCATTATCCAGGAAGAGAGATGCAGCATTCAGGGTCTCAGCTCTTTCATGAGCAAAGTGTGTTCTTTGTTGTGGGCTGATCTCTTACTTTAGACCTCATCATGGCTAGAGTAAATTACTCCCCATGTCAGTCCTTGGGCTTTGCTTTAATTATGTGCCATCAATTAACATACTGATCCAGTTATTGGCTATAGATATTGGAGGAAATGTGCATATTAGAAGTGATATCTTCAACTATGAATTAGTAAGTTAGTATTCTTTTTTTTAAAAGATTTATTTATTTTAAAAATAAGTGTGTGTGCACCACACACATATACACCAGCAGTGGGGAAGAGGCAGAAGGAGAGGGAAAGAGATTCCTCAAGAGACTCCCTGCTGAGCACAGAGCCTGACTTGGGGCTTGATCCCAGGCCCCAAGATCCCAGGCCTGAGATCATGACCTGAGCTGAAATCAAGAGTGGTTGCTCAACCAACTGAGCTACCCAGGCTGATAAGTTAGTATTCTTAACTATACATCTGTTTTGTGAGAATTTAGTTAGAATCATTTTATCACTTATTTCTGGATACAGTATAAGTCCCAGTTTCTGGCCTTGAGAGATTAAAACCAGACTCCAGATCATGGTAAATCCATGCAGGTATGTCACCCCGTGAGGTCACTTTCTGTCCACTTCCACTTAGGATCTTCCTTCACAACTTCCTACCATCCATTTTCTATTCCAAGAATTTCCAAATCTGGAGTTCCCCGGGGTTCATATGGTCTTTTATTATGAGATGTGTATGCAGATCTGCTAGGAGAATCATCAGGTGTTATATGATTTTCTGACAAATATATGCAGACGATAGTTGGCTGAATGCCTAGGTTAAGTATATGATTAACACAGTTGGCTGATTGACTGGGATCTACTTTGCATTTGATGTTTGCAGAATACTTAAGTGCTTTTCACCTTTCTATGTTAGGGTTGTTCAAATATAGAAATTCCTGGATTTTAGATACCCAGTATAATATATTTCAGAACAGGAGAAACAAAACTGAGCTATAGTTAAGATTCCACTAAAACCAGAGGAGTCAGCAATTCTGACAGCCTGATTAATTTACCCATCTTCCCATTCCATATTTGTGTTCTCTTTCAGTGGGTACTACTGATTGACTTCTAGCAAACCCTAGGGAAAAACACTTTACAAATGAATTGATAGTTACATAAATGCAATATTTGTCAAGGCACTAAGTGCTAGGAGCACATTCTCCAGGTTAAGCACCCCTAAGTTACTCCATACATATTGAACAATCAAAGGGGAGGAATACTGTTGCCATGTATATATTCAGCAGAAATGTTTATGTCAATTGATCCTTTTTACTTCTCTCCAACATCCAGTATTTCTCCAGTATCTGTTTGTCTAACATCTCCAACATCATAATAGAAAATTCTCATGATTTTAATTTTTGTGGCTATAGTATTTTTTATGTAGAGAGATGAATTCCCTTATCTATTTCTGTTGATGGGTACTATTGCAAGTGAATTGTTGTTTTAAAATGTTTATGACTAAGTGCATGGATTCTGAAGTGAGATGGTTGGAGTTTGAATTCTTGTTTTGCCAAATATTAGCTGTGTGACTCTGGGCAAGTTGCTTAAACTCAATGTACCTCTATGTCTTTATCTATAAGATGGGAATAATAATAGTTCCAACTCCCTAGTGTTGTTTTGAGATAAATGATTTCAAATATGTAGATCATTTATATGATGTCTGGAACATAAAAAATGCTATATAATGGTTGGCTATTATTATAATTCAATGTGTACTTATTTGATTATTCAGCCAACTTACGGAGGTGTTTCTGAATAACATCCTAATTTATGGACAATTACTTCCTGCTTATGGATATTAATTAGGTCAGTCTTTTACAAAATTACATATTCAACATTTATTCACTATGGTTGAATATTTCCTTTCTCCTCTCTTTTTATATTGGGGCATTATAATTCCATTAACTTTTTAAACAAAAACTAAATGATTATATTGAGGCAATAACATAACTAAGATCACCAGGACTTGCAGCGCTGGTCTAGTAATTAATAGCTACCCAGACTTATCCGGAAGATATTTGCTTGTAGTTAGTTGGAATACTTGTGTGTGGTCAATAACATTCTCTGAGGGAAGAATAGCGCCTGAATCTAGGTATATCAGCTTCTCTACACAGACTGTTTGATTTTAAATTTTTGTGATCATTTGTAGTAAAGGAAATCACACCAGAGTCACTTGATATCTGAGAAGATAGCTCTTTATATTTGAGAATTATTGCATTGCATCGTACCACTTACAGAAATGTTCTCTGTTAACGTCTTAGCTGAAGGAACTGCAATGCCATGTAGAATATCGTATTAATATAAAGCAATAGAGGAATTTAATTTTACCATTAGGAGAATTAGTGCAGCTTTTCCCAGTTATCACTCTTCATTTTACATATGCAACTAACCTTAAGGCCACGTTTACATGGAAGTTGGTTCGCTTTGAACCTGTGTCTGCGTCACTTGCAATGATTTCTAGTCCACATCACATACAGCAATTTCAGTAAGTGCCTACCTTAAAGTGATTTACATTCACACAGAGACCACAGGGATCCCACTTAAACATTCCATCACACAACAAGCTTTCATTAAGTATTTCTCCGGAAAGCACATTTTAGATACCTGCATCAGGTCCTATTATGTAAAATGTTTAATTTTCTTCTTACCTCTTCCTTCTCTGGAGATTAGGAAGGAAATGTCACCTTTTCTCCAGTGTATGAAGATGTTTTTGTCTTTTTATGGTATTATTGAATTCAGGGGGCAGGGGGGCAGGGCAAGCAAGTTTAGGAAGAATACTGAGAAATTCTGTAACCGAAAAGATAAAAAGCCTTAAAGAAAGCAGGTTATATTCTGAATCACATTAACTAAGTAAAGGTTGAAAACACTTTTGTTGTGTTTTTTTTTTTCCCCAAGATTTTATTTATTTATTTGAGATAGAGAGAGGGAGAGAGAGATAGAGAGTACTCAAGTGGGGGGCGCAGAAGAGAAGGAGAAGCAGGCTCTCCACTGAGCAGGGAGTCCAGTGACCTGAGCTGAAGGCAGATGCTTCACCCAATGAGGCACCCAGGCACCCCGAAAATGCTTTTGTTTTTAAATGAAAAAGTATAACTTTGAAGCTTTGAAAATAAATCATTTGCATGTCAGTTATAAATGATATGACACATCATTAATGACTTTACTTAAGTTATTGTTTACAGTAACAAAACCTTAGAGTAGTGATCTTTATCTTGTTAAAACTCTGCTTTTGTCTACTACAAATACATTTTGTAGACTAAGGGAAATTTTTTAATTCAGTAAAGTAGAACACTTGTATAATACTGTTACTTAAAAGCAGAGGACGGGATGCCTGGGTGGCTCAGTCAGTTAAGCGTCTGCCTTCAGCTCAGGTCATGATCCTGGGGTCCTGGGATCAAGTCCCATGTGGGGCTCCTTGCTCAGCGGGGAGCCTGCTTCTCCCTCTGCCTGTCGCTCCCCCTGCTTGTGCTCTCTCTCTGACAAATAAAGAAAATCTTTAAAAATAAAAATAAAAAAAAGCAGAGGACAGTATGATGTTGAGTTCATTTTAAACCTGTATATGGAAAGCTTGAGTGACAGACATCCAAAAGGTGTTTTTTCTTAAAGCTTGGTTCTGTAGTGCAGAATAGAGAGGAACTGCTAGCAAGAGGCAATAAACTATTCCATTCAGAGTTGATGTGTTCAAGGAAGAAAGCCTGGGGTTTCACCAAGTTTTATGAAATATATCTTTGTGTTTTTAAGACTTCATAAAGAATCTCAGAAGCTCCCAGTTTGGAGCCTGAGAGTCTGGTGCAAGTGTGTTTATCAATCAGAGAGACCAGACAATGGCTAATTTTCCTTTCACTTTGTGATGATTCCATGGATTGAGAAAGATTTTTCCATGCATGCACACGCAGATACACACACATGCACTAACTCTCGTGTGCCTCTAACCCAGTACTCAGAGTTGTGTCTGAATGAGTCAAAGTGCCCATGCATGTGGGGAAAGAATCCTGTCCCCATTAGTACGAGTTTTAAAATGGGAATGAAGTTCCATTAGTGCATTGTACCTACACATCGTTTGCTTACGTCTCTGATCTCTTTTGTACCAAGAAAGCCTTTTTCTTCTTATCCTCTTCTCTCAAATACTGTAAAGAAGAATGTTTTGGAATCCACTTGTTTTATTGGCTCCATCAAAATGATTTGCAGCTTGTTGGCTTTTCTAGCATCCTGACTAATATATTATTTAGATCAGACCTGAAATGTCTACCTTCTTCCTCTCAGATTGCTAGTGTTTGAGGATCTTGGAAGAGGGAGAAAAATGACTCATCATTTTTTCCAATCCTTTTCTGATCCTTTTGGCTTCACCTTCTTGGCCTTATGTACTGTCCTTGGCAAAGAGAAAGGGGCTTCATGTTCTGACCATTGGAAAGAGTTGTAATATGTTTTAAATATGGACTATCCTCTGGGGCTATCTTGCTAGACAGGTTTTAATGTTTGTTTGAGTTCTTACTCCTGTATTTGAGCTTAAAAATCACTTGGAAGAGTAACTTTATTAGAGTAACATTTTGGTTTGGTTACAGGGGCACAGAGAACAGGCATGATCTACTCGGCAGAGTCAATAAGCTATTCTTGGGAAGGCTCATGGTCATTTTGGAAGTAACTAGAATCTTCCACACCTTTCTCCTTTCCAAATATTAGTTGTCTGTCCTCATGCCTGTTCTTGCTCTTCCTTATTCCAAATTCATTCTAATTATCTGTTAAATAATTAACAACTGGCTAAATCTGTTAAATAAAAAGAAGATTCTAAAGTAGTAAATCTTCCTATGGGTGGCTTGTAGACATAATCTCAGTTATTTTCTTCTCATAATTATAGTAAGGAGTTCTAGAACTTTTGGTCTTTGCCGTGTAAATTATGGAAGACACTACTGATTGTTTTATCTCAGGGGGTGGCAGCCTTTTTCTGCAAAAGGCCAGGGAGTAGATACTATAGTTTTGTAGAACATACAGTCTCTGTCACATCTACTCAACCCTGCTGTTGTAGCATGAAGGAGCCTTAGATGATGTGTAAATAACTGAGTGTGGCTAATGCCTGTCCTATCTGATGGCTCCTCTCTTCATTCTTTCTTTCCGAAATCCAGGTTTTTTTTTCTTTTTCTTCAGTATGAAGTTGGTGAGCACATGCTCAGGAAAGTAGGCTCCTCTCTCAGCTTCAAATAATGTATCATGATTGATTTAAAACAGTAGGAATACCCTTTGGCCAGAGATTGGTCTAGGGGTAGGTGTATATCCCACCAAAAGGGAAATCTATTGGGGGACTTCTGCTAATCATTTTGTAGGAGAAGGCCACATAAGAAAAGCAGGTTCTGTAGTGATCCAAAGGGGCACATGCACCCCAATGTTTATAGCAGCAATGTCCACAATAGCCAAACTATGGAAAGAGCCCAGATGTCAATCGACAGATGAATGGATAAAGAAGATGTGGTATATATATATACAATGGAATATTATGCAGCCATCAAAAATTGAAATCTTGCCATTTGCAACAACGTGGATGGGACTAGAGGGTATTATGCTAAGCGAAATAAGTCAATCAGAGAAAGACATGTATCATATGATCTCACTGGATATGTGGAATTTGAGAAACAAAGCAGAGGAGCATAGGGGAAGAGAGGAAAAAATGAAACGAGACGAAACCAGAGAGGGTGATAAAACATAAGAGACTCTTAATCTCAGGAAACAAACTGAGGGTTGCTTGAGGGGAGGGGGGTGGGAGGGATGGGGTGGCTGGGTGATGGACATCGGGTAGGGTATGTGATGGAGCACTGGGTATTAGGTAAGACTGATGAATCACAGACCTGTACCCCTGAAACAAATAATATATTATATGTTAATTAATTGAATTTAAATTTTAAAAAAATTAAAAAAAGAAAAGAAAAGCAGATTCTTTAGCTACATTATGAAGATGTAATTATATCACATTTATTATCAATGATGAGGATAGTGATGATTTGTGCTAACTTCAAGTAACTCATCATTTTGTCCCCAAATCTGTGACACACATCGGTACCACCTTTTTTGATAGATTTTTTCAATATTTAAGAATGAATACTGTTAATTTGCTTCATAAGCAACCAAATTCACAGCAAAGATAAACTTTGTCTCCAGAAACCTAATTAAAAATTGCATGAAAAGCATAAGTACCTTAAAAAGCTATCTTTTTAAAAAATGTCATTGCAAAATAACTAAATACTTCTTTTGAGATCCCTTAGGGAATGTAGCAGTGCCACTTAATGTAATTTTTATATATGTAGAAGAATATTTTGTAATATTTAAGAGAAATGATAGAATAAAATTTAATTAAAAAGTTGGGGATTTTTGCAGAGAATTTATAGGTTTTACAGAGGTTTCTTGGACTTATGCACATGCATACGATGTTCTTTAATTGGGAAATGGATACAGTACATCTCATATTGAGTAATTTATGAGGTGTGAGGCCATATAAACCAGCTTCCAGATATTCATATTTATGTAAATTTCCTTCTCCGATGATTCCTTCTTTGTCCAAGAAGTATTACTTACATTTACAATGTACACATGTCATTTTATCTTGAAACTCCATACGGGTTGAGCAGTTTAGTTGCTGACAGAAGAAAACTTTCTACAAACCCTAAAGTATCTTTGTTTTTATACTTATTATCAATGTTGAAATGGAAATTTATTTCACATGGACCCCAGGTTTAAATCTTACTTCAAAATCTTGGCTGTCAAAGGGAAAAAGGTCAGATGGAGCCCCCTTACCCACTTGTTAACCATTGGATAAAGTCACCAATTAATTTTAAAAGCAGGCTCTTTTGCTTGGAATGAGTAGTTTTGCTCTTAAATAACTGGCTTTCCTGCTTTCTAATTAGAGGATTTATTTGTTCCTTGCTGAACATTCTGTTTGAATTTGTTTCCCTGTCCTGTTTCATTTCTTACTGATTTGTAAAAGTAAAACATAACCATGAGAGTCAGATTTTGGATTTGGCTTTAATGACATTTGAAGAGAAAAACAAGAAAAGGAAAGCTTCTTTTCAGATGAATTGTTCTTTTGCCTTCTTTTATTGTTATTCCATCTGACAATGTAATTGGCGGTCATGGTCAGTCTCAGGAAAAAGGGTCTCACACTGAATGGACCGTCTTCATACATATACTCCTGATACCTAAGTGCTGAAGGAAGAAGACTGGGCTTGGGATGTATGCACAGTTGCTCTTGTGCACTGTATCTATTAAACATTTACAGGAAATTTAAAGTTTGTTTTTTTAAAAGAAGGAATCTCATGCGCCTGTCTACACAAAGATTCTCCTTTTGCTTATGAACAACACATAAGGTCCAGTCTTTCAACTATTCGGAGCCGTTTTAATGCTACAAAGTCTAAATAGGCAAGGGGACTCTAAACTTCTATGTGGCGATTTACATCTCCATGAGAACATCAACTCAGTTACACATATTCAAAAAATTCAAGGTTCCTTGAATAAAACTGCACCATTTTGTAAAACTTAATACCACGAAGGGTCCTAAGTGACTCTCCAATAAGTTAGGCTGTCCTGTGATAGTGAGCTGGGATGACTGGCTAACTGGGATGAGACAATATGTATGTAATTGTGTGTGTCTCTCTGTGTGTGTATAAGTGTGTATGTATAACTTATTGGTATCATAGTGTAGTAAATACTTTTTATGGAGTTTGATAAAATAGATTGTAAGATGGTTTGGAATATATGAATAATCCATTCAACAGGTAGTAGCTGTGTAAAACATGGAAGCATGGAACCCAACCTGGCTTTTAGTCACAACGCTAGACCTTAAGTGGTTTTGCCTCTGAAGGCTGTTTACTCTTCATATCATCATCTATAATAAGATAGCCTTGGACTGTATGAGCAAATCCATATTAGTTTTACGCTGTTGCATAACAGATCACCACCATAAACTTCATGGCTTAAAACACACCTATCTATTATCACACAGGACTGAGTTCTAGAGTGTGAGCCCTGCTCAACTGAGTCCTCTCCTCACGGTCTCACTAGACTGAAATCAGTGTGTAGGCCAGGGCGAGGTTTTCATTTGGAGGTCAGGGTCCTTTCCCAAGCTCATCAAGATGGTTGGCAGAATTCTCTTCCTTGCAGTTGTAGAACAGAAGCAATTAAACAGAATTTAATTGCTGGCTACAGGACAGGGAAGGGTTGCTGTCAGTTCCTAGAGGTCTCCTTCAGATGCTAGCCACACTGCCTTCCCAAAACATGCCAGCTTATTTCTTCAAAGCCAGCAGGAAAACCCCACTCCACTTGCTATGATTGCTCTTCCATGATGTAACATAGTTGAGAGCATCTATCCCATCATATTCATAGGTTTCACCAACATTCCAGAGGAGAGTGTGTACACCAGGGGGTGGGGATCTTCGGGACCATCTTAGAATTCAGCCTCACACATGAACAGACTCATATTCAAGTTGCTACAATAATCATGAGACTCCTAATAAGTCTTCTGACAGAAAGTTAAGAGGGGAGAATGGCCATCACCCTCAGCAAGGATGATAAGCCCTGATTTGGGGCTATATGCGTGGTCTTGACATCATTGGTGATTTCTGTATTTATTTTGTTAAGTGTCCCCTCAGTTCCAGCCAACTGAGCCACCCAGGCGCCCCGAGAAACCTGGTCATTTAAATATAAGGCCACTGAGTGTAGCTAAACCGTGTTCCTCATGGAACACTAGAGTCAGGAAGTTAGTTATTAAGCAGTCTTCTGGAGTCGGATCTCCTCAGGTTATGGGCAGTAGGAAGGCAGCCGTGGAGACAGTGATCCGGACTAGAATTGTTCTTTCAAACTGAGCCTTTAGGCTTTAGTATTTCAGTCTTGGGAGGAGGCTACAGATTCAATTCTAGGCCTTCTGAGCTTAGCTCAAATTGCTAAATAATGTCAGACTCAGGACACATACTAAAGAGCTTTAGAGTCTCAGGGTCATCAGGCCACTAAAAGGAAATCCTGGAACTAAGTAATTTAAAGGCATTATGAACATGGAGTATTTTTACAGAGGCCAAGTGCTACTATTGATGAACTGTCTGTAGTGTTAGATACTCAGAGAGTGACTGGAAGATTCTCTGCTGAAATATAGCCTAACATATTTCTTTTGACTTTGGACTCTGGGAGGGAAACCAGAGTGACTCACTTTACCTAGAGATCTGATGAAAACTTTGTGGGGGTAAAAAGACAATCTGAAAGGCAACTTACTCTCAATTTATCTTTGAGAGAAAAAAAAATAGCTGTAATTAAAAATAAGCATTGACTTCCAAATTCAGGCTTTAAAATGTTTATCACTTATTAAAAATAATTTCAATAAAAATAAAAATCACCACCCACACATAACTGATCAAAATTTGTAGAGGCTTGATTTTAAAGTTTACTTTCTGGGTCAATGTAGAATCAGTGAAGTTTAATATCACCTGTGGATTTGTTGTTGTTCTTGTTAAATTTAATGTGAACATCATATTAAAATGTTTGCTTATGGTTGACCCATTTGTTCTAGTCACTATTGCTGTGAAACAAACCAGCCCAAACTTGGTAACCTGGTATAAAACAAGCTTTTATTGTGATCATGGCTTCTGTGGGTCAGGAATCTCTAAAGGGCATAGTGGGGAGGACCTGTCTTAATCTACAAGGTTGGGGCCTCAGCTGGAAGACTCAACAGCTGGGAGGGAGGGTGTAAGTTGATGGTGAGGACTGCTCATCTGATGGCTTGTTCAGTCACCTGTTGCTCTTGGGCAGGCAGGACCCAAAGTCTAGGTGTGCCTATCCTTGGCCTCTCCGAGTGGCTTGAATTCCTCCAGTCATGACAGCTTACATGTAAGTTCAAGGTTCCAAGTGTAATTATTCCAGTGAACAAGGCAGCAGCTGCCTTAGAAACCACGTGGTGCCAGTCCCTTTACCACCACCACGGCTGTTGGTTACAAGAGAGTCACACACCTGCTCCCCTTCAAGGGGAGTGGGGATAGGCACCATCGCTCAGTTGGAGGAGTACCAAGGTCATATTGTAGAAGCAAGGGTATGTGGGCTGGAAGATCTGTTGTTGCTATTTTTGAAAGTGCAGTCTGTCACAATGTTTACAGTATGCATATTTATTATTCAATCGAGAGTATCTTTGTAGCCACAATCTGTCTTGCTTACCTGCCATTATGCATTTGGGAACTATTCAGAAAAATCTTTATTTGTGGTCATAAAATAAATGAAATTACATATTCTAATAGTTGTGATGAGAAGAACAAATGTTAAATTGAAAAATGCAATGATATTTTTATTATTCAGTTTACTAGTAACATTATAGATATATTTCATTAAAAATTCTGTTTGTACATATCGCCATGAAAACTTTATTTCTCTTTATTCAGGCAGGTTGTGTCATCCAAACAGCAGATGGCCTGCCCATAATGCCTTTGGGCAGATGTTCTCATTTGGGCCATAATATGTGAATAAAAATGTCATATTGCAAGCTATCTCATCATCTGCAGTAATTACTGGATAAAGTCCAGTGTTTATACAGGTTCTTTTCTGTGTGCTGTATTGACTAGGGGTAGTACTGGAAGCTTGGTGTATAGTAACTCTATTTTGCTAAGTTTCAGAATGGATTATTTTGCACTATTCAATTTAATATTTACCACATCATCATAAATCTATATACTTTTCTGTTTATAGAATTTAGGCATCAGTTTAATAACATTATTTCATTAATTCTGACATTCTGGTTTTACCATTTTGAAAAATTATATTGCCAAAATAAAGGCATATAATTCTTGAATCATGGTGATAGATTAGAGAACTGAAAATAAGTCTATTCCAGAAAAGAAGTGGAAAAAGAAAAAGAAAAGCCAATGATCAATTGAGCGATCAGTAGAAACATTAAGATGGTTTTACCATGTGTTTTATTGGAGGATTCACTTCAATCACATCAGACTCCAAGAGTTTTTTTCATTTTGTTTTGGTATTTGGAGTTGTTGTTTTTTTTTTTTTTTTGAAAACTATGGTGTTTGTCATTAGGGGAACTTCTGGAGATACTAGAAAGAAGTAAGCCGTTTTGAGTGGTGGGAATGAAAATGGAAGACAATTACTCCATTTCCTGAAAGAGGAAAACATGCAGAGACTGATGTACAATAGGTTTTGTATAGATCATTTTCTTTCTTTCAGTCTTGAATACTATACAATCACTTATACTTTCTTTATCCAACATCAGCATCTGTCTGAAACTTTAAAAGGGGCAACAGAAGGTGCCGCACATAAAAAGTCCTTATTGGTTTTGCTTTGCTAGATAGAAGACAGAAGTACAGCTTCTTCAAAAGACTGAATTAGAAGACACACTAATGTTACATTGCACCTGTGTCTCCATTTGCATCTTCTATTCACTTCACCTACATGCTCAGGCAATATTGCTGAGAAAAATGACATTTACAGAAAAGCAAGCATCAGAATATGTATTTACTCTTGAATTTTATTAGTGTGTTCTGCCTCTAGACACACGGAATATAGCATATATCACAAGTAGGTTCATTTTTTTTGCAAACCTTTTGACAGTGTGCTCTGGCTTTTGTTTTCTGTGCTGTTTCTTAAATGTGACTCCATTAACCAGAGAGTTTATATATTTTAGCTCAGAGCGCTGGTTCTCGATGGCAGGCAATTTGGAGCCTTCAGTGGACATTTGGCAATATCTGGAGATATTTTTGTTGTCTCAACTGGGGGATGGGCATCCACTGTGGAGGAGTTATGAAGGCTTCTATTCTACTCTCATATATGCCAGTTAATTTCTTGGCCAAACATTTATTTTTGAACATGCTCTATGAGTATTCCTCCCCTGTAGCAGGGTTTCTCAACGATGGCAATATTGACATTTTGTGCAGGATCATTTTTTTGGGGGGGGGGGACAGCTTTCCTGTCTTTTGTAGGATTAGCATGTAAGGTTGGCAATTATGGTGATTTAATATGTTTCCCCCCCACCAGCATTTAAAGTTGTCTGCTGTTTGGAGATTTTTTTTTTTTCTTCAAAAAAAGGCCTCATCAGATATTGAAAACCTTAGATTTTTAGGGTAACTTCAAATATTATTGGAGTGAATTTTCCATGCCAGTGACTTGTTTCTTAACCCCGTCTTGATTGTTTAAAAAAAAAAGAAAAAAAAATATACATTGTTTTATGTCAGCTATAGCTCAATAAAGCAGGAAAAAAATTTAGAAAATGTTTTAAAAATAAAACGACAGTTCTTTGGAGTTTCCTATATATGGGCATTGTTTTTAGTATCGTGGTCGGCGGAATAATACGACCACCACTCCCCCTGCCCCCGCTCCCCGAACTCCGCGTCCTAATTCTCAGAACCTGTGAATCTGTTGCTTTAAATGGTAAAGGGGTTTTGCACATGTGATTGAAATTAAGGACCTTGAGCTGGGGTTATTCAGGTGGGCCCACTCTAATCACGTGAGTTCTTAAAAGTGGAGCATGTTTTCCCAGTTGTAGTCAGAGGGTCAGATGGAGGGTGATGTGAGAGGAATTCAATTTGTTGAGGCTGGTTTTGAAGATGGAGGAAGAAGGCGGTGAGCCAAGGAATACACACAGCTTCTAGAAGCTGGAAAAGGTAAGAAAGTGGATTCTTCCCTAGAGTCTCCAGATAGGTACACAGCCCTGATAATACCGTGCTTTCAGACCTTTTTATCGAGAGAACTGCAAGATAAAAAAATCTGTGTTTGTTTAAGCTATTCAAAAAAGGTTTGAAAATATTAGATATGACGAAGTAAGATTTTTTGTTCTTTTTAGTTTTACTACAAGACTTTTTTTTTTCCCCCAGAGCTTTAAAATGCTAATGTGAATTGTGTTTCTCCTAGAGAGTGAATGTGAAAGCCAGTGTTTCTCAAATTTGTTTGACCGGGACATTTTTTTTTTTTTTTTAAATGTGTTTTGGGCAGTTATAGCTAGGAACCAAAATTCTGTTAGGCTCTCTACTTACTGAACAGGTACTGGATTTTTTTTTTTTTTTCAAATGTGATATGAGCTCATTTGGTAAATTACTTAAACCTAATGAACTCAGGAGGATGGATATATGGTTTGGACCATACATAGTCTATCAACTAACTTAAATCGTGACACTGAGGTTTTTGTTTTTGTTTTTCTTGTTTGAAGGCTAGCAAATTTTTTGAAGTATCATTTGTATTACGATGATAAACCATATTTTCTGTTTCTGTAAGGGGTTCTCTGCATGCACAGCGTTTCTGTGATAAAAGAGCTGTCTCTTAGAAGCCTCAAAATTCAGCATGAATAGTGATCAATCAGCCAGGGCTAAGCTCATGCTATCGTTTTACTGATCTGGGTGTGATTAATGCTTAAGGAAGAGGAACAACCCCATTTCAATTCCCTTTACAACTTTATTCTTAGCAGCACAGTGGATTAAATGCTTGCAAAAGGAGTTGTTTCTATTGTACATCTTAAAAGAATTAAATTTTAATTACCAAGTGCATTAAACCTATATATTAATTAAGTGGTTTGGGGTGCAGTGCGCCTCGGGCGTCAGCACTTTTCCTGATGGCTCATTTTGCTGACTGCAGTCTGAAGGGAAGCTTGTCCCAGACAGAGGCAACAGGTCCAGTGCTGCCAAACGGCACTATGTCCAAACAAAAGGGCTTGCACCCCAATTAAGTTAAAAGTCTCTGAGCTGCTCTTGCATTCCAGATGGCAAGTCGATTCGGATTTACGGAGGGATTTAATTAAGATACTTTGATTGCAAGCGTGAAGCCAGGAATGTAATCTCAAGCACACACACACACAAAATGCAGTGGGGCTTAAAAATCGCTACCATATAAGTAGGATCTAGACTACAGTCATCAAAAGCCCGGGATCTGATACCCAGTAACACTTCTCATTCTGTATCTTTTGCTATTTAGACAACTTAGAAGCCTCTTTTCTTGTGGCCAGTGTAGTGAACAAAATTTCAATTATTTTGTTCTGGGTGGTTAAAAGGAAAGGCTTTGGTATTAGACACATCTGGTTGCAAATGCTAGACTTGGCAATATTAACTTTATGATTTAACTTCTCCCCAGGCCTCCGTTTCCTCAACTGTTGGAGGAGAGTAACATCTGCATTGTAAGATTGTGGGGATTGAATAAAAAACATTCTAATGATTCTAAGTATCTCTCATTAGTCCTGGTCTTTCTACAGCTCCAAACGTGTCCCTCCAACTGCTTAATTGCCACCTCTACTCACATTCAGAATAGGCATTTTGAGCTTACATTGGCTAAAGCAAAACAGTTGGTTACCGCAAGCACAGAAATCTGTCTCCCAGTTCTCCCCCTTCCCAGCTGTGGTTCTACCATCCATCTAGCAGCTCAAGCCAAAGAACCAGGAGTGAATCATTGTTTATCTTGTCCCATCGCCTCCCACAGGCGATTCTGTTAACTCTGCCTCTGATCTGTATCTTGAATATGCCCACTTATTTCCATTGCCATGACTAGTCTGGTGTTTCTCAGGCTTGCTGCTGACAACATTTTGGGCCGGGTAGTTCCTTACTGTAGTACGTTGTCCTGTGCATTGTAAGATGTTTAGCCATATCCCTGGCTTTTACCCACTAGATGCCATAGTGCTCCCCCAGTTGTAAACCCAAAATGTCTCTAGACATTGACAAATGTCCTCTGGAGTGAGAAAGTCAATCTCTGTTGAGAACGGCGGCACTTGTACAAGTTGGTATTACCTCTTGACACATAAAATTAACTATCACAACCACCCCTTGAAGTAGTCTGTTTGATTTTTTTCATCTATTTATTTAATATTGTAATTCATCATTTCAAATAAAGATAATTTTGCCACCTTTCAATCTTTATCTTCATTTTATCCTGGTAGTTACTGTGTTTAAAAAAAAAAAAAACCTCAAAATTTAATGACTTAAAAGAGCAATAACATTTATTTTGCTTACAAATCTGCAATTGGGCAGTAGTTGGCAAAGACAGCTCATCTCTGCTCTACTCATGGCAACAGAAGTGGCTAGAAGTTCAGACAATGAGCTTTTTTTGCAACATGGTGGCTGGCTTCCAAGAATGAATGTTGCAAGAGGAGAAAACTAGGTGAAAGCCAAATTGCGTCTTAAGACCTAACCTTAGAATTCTTATACTGTCACTTCTGTAGTATCTTATTCATCAAGAGAGTCACAGAAATCTACCAAGTTTCAAGGACAGAAAAAATAATCTCTACCTCTTGATAAAGGAAGAATGACAAAGTCCTAGTAGAGTGTGTGGGGATTAAAGTTACTACTGTGGCGCTTTTTTGTTTGTTTTTTGGTCTGTGTGGAGGGAGATTACTACCTGCCACGCTATTTCAAGATGAATATTAAGTTGGGAGCTAAGTTGAATGTTTTTGTTCTTTAATGAGAATGTGTGTTGGTTTTATATTCTGTATTACACGTTATCACAAATTTAGGGCTTAAAAACAACAAAAACTCATTTTATGTTTCTGTAGATGAGAAACCTTGGCTCAGTTTAGCTGGATTCTTTGCTCAGTTTCACAAGGCTGAAATTATTAGCCAGGCTGCATCTTTTCTAGAACCTGAATTGCTCTTTTAAGCTCACATGATTGTTGGTAGAAATCAGTTCTTGGTGGGAACAGAAATCTTAAGGTCTGTCATAGAATTCTACCCACCACAGAATGTTTATAATATTTCTCCATGAAACATAATGATTCTGGTTTTGAGATGTGTGTATGTCTGCATAATGGAAATCTAGATCTATTTCTATTGAATAATAGATATTTCACTTGAATGGTGGCTAAATTGTATTAATAGATTTTCAATTATTATTGTGCTGGTATTCCTGAAATTGATGTAGTTTTGAATGTAGGTGAGGTCCAGAGCCGATGGCCAAGAAAGAATTCTTGAGATGTCTTTGGTGCAAAAAGGTGATTTTATTAAAGCACAGGGACAGGACCTGTGGGCAGAAAGAGCCTCACTGGGGTTGTGAGGAGCAACTGATTATATACTTGGAGTTGCGGGGAGGTATGGCAAAAGGCAGGTTTTCAAAGGAACTTTCCTATGCTAAAGAGGACCTACAAGATACTGGAGGCCTTGCCATTGTCAAGTTAAGGTCGTTTTTCCCTCTAGTAAAGCACAAACATTAAGATGTTGGGAGCTTCCTGGAGGAATGTTACACTCCGCCTGCCTCAAGTATTGGTCAATGGGCTGCAGGTTATGAGGACATTTAATTTTATCTACATTTCCTTCTGAAAGTTAGGTTATTGATGATAATGCTCTTTTCTTGTAAATCACTAATACATTTGTAAACCGAGGGAGACTCCTGTCTTGCAGAACTGTGATCTCTATAAATTAACCATGTGTTTTTCTTCCCCTTAGCTTTAGGGCGGCAAGGAGTGCCTGAGGAATGTCACACATATCCCACTGGGGCAGGGGGACACGTGGGTGCAGTAGTTGGGATGGTTTGTGGGGTGTCAGCTTGTGCTTTGTCCCTCACCAAAGTGAACTTGCTTGGTGTTACTGAATCCTATTTACATTTTTTCCACATTTTTTTTTAGCAGTTTTTTTGCATCATTATTTGCTGATAAGCTTGATCCTATGGAATCCTTTTATTGTGCTATTGGTGTTGGGATCAATTTTATGCTGGTACTGTAAAGAATTTCCCATCTTATGTTCTGAGTGGTTTAAATAGCAATGGAGTTTTCTCATCCATGAAGATTTGCTAATGTGTACCTATGCAAATATTTAAGCCTAGTAATTTTTAAAATTTTTGTGTTTGTGTGGTGGTGGTGAGGAGTTGGGATAGATTTTTTTTTTTCCTTCAATTTCTTTGGGAAAACAACTTGCTTAGTTTTTCTATTTTGGGGTCCCTTTGGTCATATTTTTAAAAATATTTTATCAGGGGGCGCCTGGGTGGCTCAGTTGGTTAAGCGACTGCCTTCGGCTCAGGTCATGATCCTGGAGTCCCTGGATCGAGTCCCGCATCGGGATCTCTGCTCGGCAGGGAGTCTGCTTCTCCCTCTGACCCTCCCCCCTCTCATGTGCTCTCTCTCTCTCTCTCTCTCTCATTCTCTCTGTCTCAAATAAATAAATAAAATCTTTAAAAAAATATTTTACCAGGTTTTCGAATGCAGCTGTATACAGGTGGGAAAAGATCAATATTAGAATTAACTTTTTTTTTTTTGGTAATTACTTCAGTATTCTTGTTTCTAATTCCATGTTTTTATGGTTTTTTGGCAGGGGGGTGTTGAAGATTTTTTTGGGAGGTATGTTAAGATTTTTGAAGAATCAGGCCTTTAATTTCTGCATTTTAAAATTCACTACTTTTTCTTTTTATCTCTTTATTCTTTTTATACTTGTTGTTTAAATTGTTCTTAAACTAGCCTATGAGGTAAGTAGATTATTGGAACCATTTTGCCATTGAAAAACATTGAGGCCCAGGTAAACTGACAGACTGACTAGTCTGTAGTCATAGTTAGTAGGTGGCAATGGTAGCATTTGAATTCAAACATTCTGGCTCAAGAACTTGAGTTGCCAACATTAGTAATTATCTGTCTTTTAGCCATTCTAGTGTGTGGGTGTGAAATGTTATCTTGTAGTTCTGATTTGCATTTCCCTAATGATGATGATATTAAACATCTTTTCATGTGCTTACTGGCTGTTTGTATACCTTCTTTGGAGAAATGTCTATTCAAATTATTTGCCCATTTTAAAGTTTGGTTGTCTTTTGTTGAATTGTAAGAGTTCTTTATGTATTCTGGATACCAATTCTTAAAATTTTTATTTAAATTCAACTAATTAATGTATAGTATATTATTAGTTTCAGAGATAGAGTTCAGTTAATCATCAGTTGCATATAACACCTAGTGCTCATTACATTGCATGCTCTCCTTAATGCTCATCACCCAGTTACCTCATCCCTCACCCACTGCCCCTCCAGCAACCCTCAGTTTATTTCCTATAGTTAAGAGTCTCTTGTAGTTTGTCTCCCTCTCTGATTTTGTCTTCTTTTATTTTTCCTTCCTTCCCCTATAAGCCTCGTTTTGTTTAATTTCCATATATGAGTGGAACTGATGTAGGAAAGATGTTATTAGGGTTCGAAGCTGATGGCCAAGAAAGAATTCTTAAGACGTCTTTGGTGCAAAAACGTGGTTTTATTAAAGCACGGGGACATAATCTGTGGGCAGAAGGAGCTGCAATGGGGTCATGAGGAGTGGCCCATTATATACTTTCAAGTTGGGAGGGGGTTAGGGATAGGGTAAATCACTTAGGAATTGTGGAAGCTAGGTTTCCAGGGCCTTGAGGGGGCTAGCTGTTGTTTGGAAAAGGTCATTTATTGCTGTCTAATAAAACCTTAGTCATGAGACCCTTCAGATGTATATGGGTGGGCCATATGCTTGGGGGATGATTACCAACACGTATCTTGGGGGAGTTTAGAGATAAAGGAAGTTTCCAAAGGAATTTTTATATGTTAAAGTAAATTTACAGGATCCTGGTTGGGGAGGCGGTGGGGAGCTCAGGCTAGGATTGCCTTTTGCCCTTAGCAAAGTATTAACATTGAGGCAGGTGAGCCCCTAGAGGAATGTCATTCTGCCTGTTTCAAGGACTTGTCAGTGGTCTCTAGGTAGTAAGGAAATTTAGTAATTTTCTTCTGCCTTTGTTTCCCACATCAAAACCATATGATAATTGTCTTTCTCTGATTGACTTATTTTGCTTAACATAATACCCTCTAGTTCTATCCACGTTGTTTCAAATGGTAAGATTTCTTTCTTTCTTTCTTTCACCCTTTCACCCTTTCACCCTTTCACCCTTTCACCCTTTCACCCTTTCACCCTTTCACCCTTTCACCCTTTCACCCTTTCACCCTTCCTTTTTTGATGGCTGAGTAATATTCTGTTGTATATATGAGTAAGGGACAGGCAGGGCTAGGTAGGGAGAGATAGGTAGGGGGCTACAGGATCAGGCTCATAAAAATTCCGAAAATGCATGGCGAAAGGAAACCAGAGATAAGGAAACAAATCAGACCACCTGTCCTAGGTGTCAGAGGTGTGCTCTTATTATAAGAGCTACTTGTGACCAACAAAAAATTACCTGACCCTAAAAAGGAAGTAAGCTATTATCACTAATCCTTGCTCAATGGTGCTATCAATAGAGATATTAAAAGGATTTAAATTCCCTGGTTAACTCAAAGCCCCCAGTGGCAACCCTGTTGGGACCCCTCTCACTACTGAGCTTTTTCTGATCCTTGCTTAATAAACTTCTGTAGCTTTACTCACTCTCCGCCACCCACGAGATTCAGTCTTCGACTCCATGAGACAAGAAACTCACTCTTCCAGTTCATATATATACCACATCTTCTTTATTCATTCATCTGTCGATGGACATCTGGGCTCTTTCCATAGTTTGGCTATTGTGGACATTGCTGTTATAAACACTGGGGTGCAGGTGCCCCTTCAGATCACTGCATTTGTATCTTTGGGGTAAATACCTAGTAGTGCAATTGCTGGATTGTAGGGTAGCTCTTTCAGTGCATTTTTAACTTTTTGAGGAACCTCCATACCGTTTCCCAGAGTGGCTGTACCAGCTTGCATTCCCACCAACAGTGTAAGAAGGTTCTACTTTCTCCACATCCTCACCAACATTTGTTGTTTCCTGACTTGTTAATTTTAGCCATTCTGACTGATGTGAGGTGGTATCTCATTGTGGTTTTGATTTGTATTTCCCTGATGCCAAGTGATGCTGAGCATTTTTTCATGTGTCTGTTGGCCGTTTGTAGGTTGTCTTTGGAGAAATATCTGTTCATGTCTTCTGCCCATTTCTTGGCTGGATTATTTGTTTTTTGGTTGTTGAGTTTGATAAGTTCTGTATAGATCTTTGATACCAGCCCTTTATCAGATAAGACACTTGCAAATATCTTCTCCCATTCTGTCAGTGGTCTTTTGGTTTTGTCAACTGTTTCCTTTGCTGTGCAACAGCTTGTTATCTTGATGGAGTCCCAATAGTTCATTTTTGCTTTTGTTCCCCTTGCCTTTGGAGATGTATCTAGCAAGAAGTTGCTGATACCAGTTTCTTATCAGATACAGGAATTGCAAATATTTCCTTGATCCTCTGGATTATCTTTTTAATTTCTTAATGATGTCCTTTGAATCAGTACATTTTGTATTTGTTTTTAAATATTGATGAAATCCAATTTATCTGTGTTTTTGCTTTTGCCATTTGTATTTGTTATGTCTAAAACATTAATTCAAGATCACAAATTTACTCAAGTACTTTAAAGAATTCTATAGTTTTAGCTCTTACATTTAGCAATATGGCCCTTTTTGAGTTAACTTTTTGTATGGTATAAAATTGGGATTCAACTTCTTTGTTTATGGATATCCATGTGTCTAAGTCTTGTTGAAAAGACCCCTCTTTCCCCATTGTGTTAAGGTTGATTTCATATGATGGATCAACCTTGCATTCTTGGGAAAAATCCCAGTTGGTCATATTTTACAGTTTTTATATGTTGCTGGATTCACTTTTCTAGTGTTTTATTGAGAATTTGTGTCTCTATTCATGAGGGATATTAAACTATAGTTTTAATATGTTTTTGTCTGGTGTTGGAATTCTGGGTAAGACTGGTCTGATGGAGTGACTTAGGATTCTCTCTCCAATTTTTTTTGCAAGAGTTTGTGAAACATTTGTTACCTCTTTAAATGTTGGACAGGATTCACCAGTAAAGCCATAAGAGCCTTGTGTTTTCTTTGTCAGTGTTTTGATTACTAATTTAATCTCTTGTTGTAGGTAGATTCAGATGTTTTCTTTGCTCAGTTTTGGTTCTTTGTGTCTTTCTAGAAATTTATCCATTTCCAGTTATGTACTTTGTTCATATGACTGTGAATAATATTCCTTTAATCTTTATTTCTGTAAGGCAGATGGAAATATCCTCTTCTTTCCTGTTTTAGTAGTTTGAGTCTTCTCACTTTCTTGATTAGTTTAGCTAAAGTTTTGCCACTTTCTTAATCTTTTATATTGATCTATATATCCTTATGTTAGGACCACACTGTCTTGATTACTCTAGTTTTATAGTAACTTTTGAAGTTAGTAAGCATGAGTCCTTGGAACCATGTGATTCCAAGGACAACTTCTGGTTTGTTGATTGTCTCTCTTTTTCTTTCCTTTATTTCTTCTCTATTCTTTATTTTCGTACTGTTGCTTACTTTTGGTTTTATTGATTATCTCTTTTTCAAAATCTGTAGAACTTCTATTTGGTTCACTTTTTAGAATTTCTACTTATTGATATTCTCTATTTCATGGGCCATCATTCTCTACTTGTTCCATAGATATGATTTCCTTTAGTTCTTTTGACATATTTATAATAGCTATAGCCACCTGGGTGGCTTAGTCAGTTGTGCGCCTGACTCTTGATTTTGGCTGGGCTCATGGTCTCTGGATTGTGGGATCAAGCCCATTGTCAGGCTCCATGCATAGAGCCTGCTTGGGATTCTCTGTCTCCCTCTGTCCCTCGCTTGTACTCTCTCACTCTCTCTCTCGCTCTCTCTCAAAAGAATAATAATAAAAGCGGTTTTAAAATTTTTTTAGTAACTCAAATGTCTGAGCTTCTTCAGGATGATTTCTACTGATTTTTCTCCCCAGTGCCCCACCAATGGATAGCCATACAACCTATTTCTTTGCATGTTTTGAATTTGTTTGTTTGTTTGTTTGGAAATAGGACATTTTAAATGTGACATCTCTGAAAATCAGACCCCTCTCCTCATGATCTCTCCATTGTTTCTTGGTTTTGCTGGTGATTGTTGCTGCTGGTCTGTATTCTTTGGCATGTGCAGCCATTTATTTCTCTGCTCAGTTAGCTTAGTGGTCAGCCAATATTGGACAGTTTTTCTTAAATGCCTTGAAATGGTAAGTCACCTCCCCACACACCTTTTTCTAAGGTGGTACTCTGTGTGAGTATTAAGCCACACTTTCAATTGCTCCAGCAGTTCACAACTCTACTTTAGCTTTCACTTCCTACTTGGGCAGGATTCTTTAGATTAGCTATAGATGAGAGATTAGGGCTTCTCAGGCCTTTACTTGGTAGACCACATTTTCATGACCTTCTAGGTTCCCAGGAATGTTAGTTTTTCAAATTCCCTATAGTCTTCTCATCCCATCACTTTTCCTTTAAAATTATTCCCCATTTCCTTTATTTTATTTTTTAAAGATTTTTATTTATTTGACAGACACAGAGAGGGAACACAAGCAGGGGGAGTGGGAGAGGGAGAAGCAGGCTTCCTGCTGAGTAGGGAGCCCAATGTGGGGCTCAATCCCAGGACCCTGGGATCATGACCTGAGCCGAAGTCAGACTCTTAATGACTGAACCACCCAGGTGCCCCTCCCCCAGTTCCTTTTAAGATCCCCCCCCTCCTTGTGTGCTTTTGTATTGTTATTTCTGCCTTGTGCCAGTGTGTTAGACAATTGAAACTGTTCTTGCTGTTTTGACAAAAAACCTAAGGCAAAGACTGTTTGCACTGAGTGAGCTCTTAATCAGGTCAAATTAAGACAAGTCCTATGAGTAGGTTTTTAGGAAGTAACCAGATAGATCAAATAACACTAGTTCTCTGGGAGAGTGGGGCTTTTGGTTCAAAACTGGTGCTAAACCTGTTTGGTCCCATCCAGTGGTTGCTACACTGTTTATAGCTATCTTGGTTGTAAGGCTGTTGATTTTCAAGGCTACTGAAAAGCTGGGTGGAAGGTGATGGGATGGGATAGGATAATGCAAGTTAAAACAAAACAAGGCCAGCTATTCTTACCAAGATTTAGCTGTTTTACTGAATTAAACACTTCTCAGTCTGGCGATTGGGGTCTTTGGCTTTTTCCAGAGTTCTGAAAGTTAATTTTGAGAATTTGTTAGTGTTCTTATTGCTTTTATGGAGGAGCGGATTTTTGGATGTTCTTACTCCCCCATTACAGAAGTCCCACCTAGAAGATGGGGCTGAAGTATACTAACTTTCTATGTGATTAACAACCACAACTTTCATGGCTCAAAAGATACCTATTTATCATGTCACTGTTTTATAGGTCTAAGGTCTGAGCACTGCTCAATGGGGTCCTCTGCTCGGTCTCACAAGGCTGAAATCCAGACATCTTTGGCCAGCTTCTCATTTAGAGCTTGTGGTCCTCTCCCAAGCTCATTTAGACTATCTACACAATTCAGTTCCTTGTAATTCTAGGATGGAGGTTCTGAGCTCTTAGGGCCACCCCTCTCCACAGGCAGTTCACAACATGGCAGTTTGCTGCTTTGACACCAGCAAGAGAGTAGATCCCTGATTACTTTGGCTCTGACCTATGGACCCACTGTTAAAGAGCTTACGTGCTTGTGCAGTCCCATCCAGGATAATTTCCCTTTTAATAACTTAAATTGATTAAAGGCCTTAATTACATCTACCGAATCCCTTCATCTTTGCCATATAAAATACCATAGGGGGCGCCTGAGTGGCTCAGTCGGTTAAGCGTCTGCCTTCAGCTCAGGTCATGATCCCGGGGTCCTGGGATCGAGTCCCACATCGGGCTCCTTGCTCCGCGGGAAGCCTGCTTCTCCCTCTCCCACTCCCCCTGCTTGTGTTCCCTCTCTGACTGTGTCTCTCTCTGTCAAAAAAAATAAAATCTTTAAAAAAATAAAAAAAATAAAAAATACCATAATATAATCGCAGGAGTGAATCCTATCACCTTTGCCATATTCTACTTTTTAGAGGCAAGTTACAGGTTTTGTCCACACTCACAGGGAGGTATTATTCAAGGATGATCCTAAAAATCTGTTACCACATAGGGTGAATCCTAAAAAAGTTCTCATTCTACTAATTGGTTTGGTCATTTTTAGTTCATAATTTTACCTTTATAATGTAACAATGACTTCAAGCATTATTATAAAGTGGCAGTGGACTGAGGGGATTCCAACGGCCAACAGTCAAAATCTAAGGCCCAGTGTGACAAGGGCAAGTTCTTGTACTGTCCTTACAAGGCTTGCTTATGCTGGAGACTTGCTATAACTTACAAATATGTGCTGCCACTCTTATTCTACCCTCAACACCCTAGTGTATACTCCTCATTCTATGCTGTCTATACTGGTATTCTCCCAGTGGATTTGCTTTGCTTTGTAAGAGAAGATGGGAAAATGAGTGGGCAGTTTTCTCAGCTGTATTATGTGGGGAATAATACTGAGTTTCACAACAGGATGGTGTCCTTTTTAGACCTAAGTAAAGGCTTTCATTTAAATTTATATAACTAAATTGATGTTGAAAGGTACATGTTTGGCTCCACTTTGACTTCTTTATAAGATACTTATAACATTGCCATATATCCCTGATTAAAAATTTAAAAGAAGGGGTGCCTGGGTGGCTCAGTCATTAAGTGACTGCCTTCAGCTCAGGTCATGATCTCAGGGTCCTGGGATCGAGCCCCGTGTCGGGCTCCCTGCTCGGTGGGAGGCCTGCTTCTCCCTCTCCCACTCCCCCTGCTTGTGTTCTCTCTCTCGCTGTCTCTCTCTCTCTGTCAAATAAATAAATAAAATCTTAAAAGAAATTTAAAAGGAAACAAACAGTAGCTTATAAAATTGAATGCACAAATAACTTTACATAGAAAGATTGAAATAACCGTCAGTAGTGTTCTTAGGCATTTTTTTTTTTTAACCAGACTGTATATACCAAGCCTTTCAAAATAGTGATGCTTAGTTTTTCATTCACATTATCAGGGAATCCTTTCTTTAAAAAAAAGTCAACACTAGATATGGAGATTATATTTGAAAATCATATAAGTAACACACAAAGGAATTATTTCTTGCAATTAAGTTTTTTTTTTCTTTTAATACTAGGTAAAGTGCTATTCCAAGAATTGGATTCAATATCTACTAGTTTTCCTTGAATCTTATTGCTAAAGTTCTAATTAAGTTAAATTTTTATGGCATCAATAATTCTAAAATTCCTTAAGGACCACACTGGGTTATGAAACAGTTGCTCTTAGCCATTAACTTTCATATTTAAGACCAAGTTTATAAGCTTTTCTTTGTCATTTTTTTTGAAGATACAATTTTTGCTGACAGGGCTTTTGGAGGTAACTAATGGATGCATATGATTCCAGAAAAAAAAAATGTTGAAAATGATGAAATGGCTTTTTCTAATTAGAGAGGATTGGACCAAACAGATTCCACTTAAGTCAATGAGGGAATAAATACGCCTGTATCTAACCTGGCAGAGCTTGTTGGTCAGGCCTGGACAGGGATATGATCATACCTTGTTTTATGCCACAGATGTTGTCCTGAGGGCTTACCTGAACGTTACATTTTTTTTCCTCCCCAAATCAAACTACACTTAAAATACCAAGAGAAATGCCTAGATATGGAGACATTTTGGCACAATTTTGCTTTAGCATGCAGACTCTGGAGCCAGGTGGTGCTCAAATCCTGGATTTTCCCACTTTTAACTGTGTTACTTTGGGCAAGACCTGAATTTGCCTGTCAGTGTATTTGTAAAATGCACATCCTACTGCTACACCATAAGTTTGCAGAGTGGACTAAGTGGTAATATCTGTAAAGCACTTAAACCAAAGGAATACTGTATGAAATAACTACCATCTTTCATTAAAGCAATTACTTTAGAATGTAACTTTTTTTAAAAGATTTTATTTATTTATTCATAAGAGACAGAGAGAGAGAGAGAGAGAGCGAGGCAGAGGGAGAAGCAGGCTCCCCGCTGAGCAGGGAGCCTGATGCGGGACTCGATCCCAGGATCCTGGGATCATGACCTGAGCCGAAGGCAGATGCTTAACCATCTGAGCCACCCAAGTGCCCTAACTTTTTTGTTTTTATACACTGAGGTTTTCTAAATTTATAATACAGATGTAGTTTAAAAGTAGCTGGAAGGGAATTCTCATTTACAGTGAGTGATAACTCACATAATCATTCAATGCTTTATTTTCTTTTGCATCTAGTTATTCATTTAGCAGATGTTTTCAGAGATACGTTATGTACCAGGTACTATGCAAGGTGCTGGGTCTATATTACTGAACAGGAAAGATATGGTCCTTGCCCTCATGGAATTTATAATCAGATAAAGGAGACAGAAGGAAAAGCATCTGATAAATGAAATATTTAAAACTTGTAACAAATTCTGTGAAATAGAATACTAAGAGAATATCAGAAGCTACTTGGTTTTAGGGAGAAATCAGAAATGGCCTCTTTGAGGAGGTCACATTCAAACTAACCTTGAATTTTAAAGAAACAGTGACTGGCAGAGCATTCTAGACATGTGAAAGATTTATTAAGGCATGGAAGACCTTAGCTAATTAAAAAAAAAAAAAGGCTAAAGAAGATATTGTAGTGGTAGTGGGGGGAACACACTTTTTGGTGGTGGAGAAGGAAATCAAAAGTACAGTTTTGGACATGTTAATTTTGTGAAATTTAAGACCTCCATACAGAGATGTCTAGTAGGTAGCTGAATACATACATTTGGAACTTGAAGAGTCTGAGCATAGAGAGAATTGGGAAATAACAGTATGTGGGTTATATTTAAGCCCATACGAATGAATGAGATCACCTAGGGAGAGACAGTAGGTAAGAAGAGGATCAAGGACTGAAACAGGAGGAACAGAAACCTTTAGAGATAAGTCAGAAGAGGAAGAGCTGGGAAAGAATATAAAGAGAAGCTAGTGAAATGAAGAAAACCTGGAGGGTGTGAGGTCAGCTACTTTGGCCCATTCTTAGGGGTAATGCTAAGACCATTGTACGGTCTATCAGTTCTACCTTCTCACAAAATCAAATACTAGAGCTCGTTAAAAGAGGTTAGTGGAATTTCATGGTCATTGTATTTGTCTGTAGATGCTAGTAACTATTGAAGTCTTGAACTATCAACAGGAGATTAAAAAAAATATGAACATATGAACTTTCATTTTCATTTACCCTTATACATGTAAGGAACTGTTTACCCTTCATGCATGTCCAAGATGTGTAAGATAGAATGGACCATTGAGTCCTTTGTGCTGGTAAATATAGTTCTATCAGAGTAACTTGTTTTTGTTTGTGTTTTTTTGAGGCTTCTTTATCTGATGCCATCTATGGTCCTTGAGATCAAGCAAAATTATTCTATTTATTTAATATTATGTTAATCACAATACATTACATCATTAGTTTTTGATGTAGTGTTCCATGATTCATTGTTTGTGTATAACACCCGGTGCTCCATGCAGCACGTGCCCTCTTTAATATCCATCACCAGGCTAACCCATCCACCCACCTCCCTCCCCTCTAGAACCTTCAGTTTGTTTCTCAGAATCCATAGTCTCTCATGGTTCGTCTCCCCCTCCGATTTCCCCCCCTTCATTTTTCCCTTCCTGTTATCTTTTTTTTTTTTTTTTAACATATAATGTATTATTTGTTTCAGGGGTACAGGTCTGTGATTCATCAGTCTTACACAATTCATTGCGGGTGGCTGGGTGATAGACATTGGGAGAGGGTATGTGCTATGGTGAGCACTGTAAAAATTCTTTCTAAAGATTAGTAAGTATTGCAGAAAAGTGTGCTTGAAACAAATGTGTGTGTGTTTTTAAAAATATTTTATTTATTTATTTGACAGAGAGAGACAGCGAGAGAGGGAACACAAGCAGGGGGCGTGGGAGAGGGAGAAGCAGGCTTCCCGCCGAGCAGGGAGCCAGATGCGGGGCCTGATCCCAGGACCCCGGGATCATGACCTGAGCTGAAGGCAGAGGCTTAACGACTAAGCCACCCAGGTGTGTTTTTAAAGCAAGGCTAAATAGATTAAATTTCATTGGCAATTGGGAGGCCAGAGGGCTTACTGAAACAGAGGAACATTATCTTAAGAGTTGTGATGTGGGAAAACTACTCTTGGGACAGGACGAAGTGGGGAAAGGAGAAGGGAGATTAGAGGCATGCAAAAGGAGGGAAATAGATGCAGCTTTTGTTGCAGAAAGAAAATAAAAACATCTTTAGTTATAGGTTGTGAGGGGGCAAGGGATTAGAAGGAATCCATTATTTCCAGAGTCTTGAGCTAGGAGATAGGTAATAACCCACAAACACAGTAGGGAAATAGGTTCCAGGAGTGGAGTTAGAAGTTCTAAGTCAGGTAAGATTGTGTTCATTGGAGGTGCTCACAACTATTAACATTGGGGCATTGAGTTCCCAGCAGGAAGCCAGACTTGATCCTTAACCCCCTAACATCTGTGAATAAGCCATGGAGTGGCATCCACCAAGTGTATGTTGAATCACAACCTCTTATTTTCGGTTTATTCCTTTGAGCTTCTTTCACAATGAACAGACTGTAGAATTTTGCCATTCCTTATGGGATCTATTATGATTTCAGCTTCATCTGCCTAATTTGTTACCAGAACAATCCTTTTTTTCCCCCAATAATTTCATTTTCATTTGTCACATGTATTAGCTTTTATATAGTCTCTTGGCATTTGGCATCCTGAACCCTCCATAGGACATCAGTTGAACATTGGTATCCCACACTGGACTGCAAACCCCAAAGTGGAGACGTTGTTTCCTTTGTCTCCACTGAGCCTAATAAAATGTTTGGGCCACAGTACCAAGCTTCTATTCTAATTAATGGGGAAAAATGAAATTTTGCTCAATAAATATGAAAGTATTTGATACTAAAATGTGCTCATGGTAATATTACTAGGTTCCTATGACAAAAGGGTATTGTCTGTAGTTTAAGGAAGGGCTTTTGTTCAAGCTCAGAAGAAAGAGTTGGAATTGGAAAAAGATTCACTACCTGCTTACCAGAGAGAACAAAAGATTTAGATGTTAATAACATACAATATTATTAAAATTAGATTAAGAATTTAAATGACAAGTACAACACAATTTCAGATATATCAAGAGTCCAAAGTAAGATAATAATGGTGCAAATATTAGCAAGAGAAGAAATTCCTTCAATTTTCATTGTGTGCTTAAGTGCCATGTTAAGGGATTTACATAAATTATTGTCAGTCCTAACAACTCTGCTAGGCAGGCATTATTAAACCTATTTTTCAGTTGAATAAACTGAGGTTGTAAAAAATTATATAAATTGTTAAAATTCTGAAGCAGCAAAAATGTTGAAGAGCTGAGATTTAAATCTATGTCCTTCTTACTCCTCAGTCTAGTTCTTTCTACCATGCAGATATTTATCATTTGGTGCTTTTATTTTTACTTTAAAAAGGGAATTATCATTTTTTTACTCAAAACTGAAATGCTTAGATACCTCATGGACACCTCATAATGCCAGAAAATGCAATATTCATAAAAAATGATGCCAGGATAGTCAATAAGTTGATTCTCTAGATTTAAGTACCAAAATTCTACTGATTTTAAACTTATATAAAATTATATCAATTATCTATCTTACAACATTCATTAGTTTAAAAATTGTGTTTATTCAACTGGTTTAGAGTGCTCCATCAACAGTAAATTATTTATAATACACTTTCAGGAATAAACTTTGAGTTTATTCAGTAGGTTTAGAATGTCACTTTATAAACAAATTTGATAATCTTTGAAAAAGCTACTGACTTGGTCCAAATGAAAATATTTATTTTTCAACAAGAGCACTGTAGTTTTGTTTTCTAATACTTAGGTTCCTTATCCAATTCCCAGAATACATATGAACTTTGAGAAATTGGCTAGGGATAAATCTTAGCCATTAAGCTTATGGCTGGTAGTAATTAACTTAGAGATCTTCTAGCTAATTGTTTACTCCAAAGCTACATTTTGTATAATATAGTTCAAATTACACTCTGTGATATGTTTCATAATTATGTATACTGGATACAAGTTATTTGCACAAGGCTATTGGATAATTTATATTTTGTAGGATCCCTTTAAGATTATCTGTGTGTTTTAACAAGAGGAGGTGGTGATGGTAAATACAGATACTGTGTTATGCTTTGCAATATTTTGCTTTATCTTTTTCTATCTTTTCCCCCTTTCATGTCCAAAAATAACTTGCATGAGCTTTAATTTCAGATTATCACCAATTCATATCACACTCATAAAACTATAGTTTCATAAAGGCATGTTTGAAAAGTATTGTGGTTATCTTAATTTTGTTACTGTTGAGTTTCATCTTTAAGATACAAAGTATATTAAGGGTGCCTGGGTGGCTCAGTCAGTTGAACATCCAACTCTTGGTTTCAGCTCAGGTCATGATCTCAGAGCCCTGGTATCCAGCCAGGCATTGGGTTCCACACTCAGTGAGGAGTCTGAGATTCTCTCCCTTTGCTCCTCCCTGCGCTCAGACTCTCTCTCTCTCTCTCTCAAATAAATAAGTCTTTAAACAAAGATCAAAGTGTATTAGTTTACTGAGGAATTATACCATTTGGGGGGCAATAAAGTAATGTCTTCTGAAAGCTGCTCATTTCTTACCTATTTTCCCAAATCCTGTCTTCTGTGGATAAGAATTGGATATTGTTAAAAAGAAAGTTGATCACCACCAAACACACAGATCCATCCTTAGAAACTGCTTGTAAGTAACTGAAACCTCAATAAACTCAAGGTCTCAAGCTGAAACTCTCCATTTGTGGAGTTCTGAGGTGATGCAAGAACACCTGGCTGCTTGGCAAAAAGCCAGGTTTCTGCTTTGCCCTTTATTTGTTCTACTTGCCCTTTCACCCATTTCTGGCCCATTTCTACCTCTAATTCTAACTCTTGGATTCTGTCTCATTCATTGATTCCTGTCTTTGGTTTTCAGACTACAACCTTGAGATTATTGCTGCCATTATACTCCCTATACCCATTCTGAATTGATTTAGTTTTGCCAGTTGGTTAATGGCTTCAGGTTTGTAAGGACCAAGCCAGGCTGGTTTTGTGACTCTTACTTCAGAATTTCTCAGCAGCCTCCCCGGACTCCTAGAAACTTCTCTTTGCTCCCTTATACTTACCAGTCTAAAGTTGGGGCAATTTCCCCCTTAAGTTTAACCTAAGAATAGATTTTTGGGATTAATAAATTGAGGGGCTTTCCTTTTACCTTGATTCTCCTGTTCTTCTTACTGTGGGAGGAATTGATTAGATGTGATAATAGCATTTCTTTTCCCTCCACTTTCCTTTTCTAGTTCACAAAGGACTTATGAGATTCCTAAAAGCAAACTCTTTCAGAAAATATTTAGATATGGGTGCCTGGGTGGCTCAGTCGGTTAAGTGTCTTAGCAGAGAGTCTGCTTCTCCCTCTGTTCATTCCGCACCCTCCGCTTGTGCTTGTTCTCTCTCTCCCTTGCAAAAATCTTTATTTATTTATTTATTTTTTTTTTTAAGATTTTATTTGTCAGAAAGAGAGAGATCACAAGCAGGGGGAGTGGCAGGCACAGCAGGTAGAGGGAGAAGCAGGTTCCCCGCCAAGCAAGGAGCCTGATGTGGGACTCGATCCCAGGACCCTGGGATCATGACCTGAGCTGAAGGCAGACGCTTAATGACTGAGCCACCCAGGCGTCCCAAAAATAAAATCTTTTTAAAAAATTTAGGTATACATTTTGCAAACGAATCAAAATGTCTAAAAATTCCATTTATTTTTAGGAATGTCTGTCTCAACACTGAAATTTGTTTTCTTAGATATTATAGACCTTCTTATACATGGATTTTATGTTTAATGATTTTTATTAACTGAAACTAATCTTAAGCATTTGGGGTCACTTTACAATAGTGGTCAAGAGTATGAGCTGTTAACTAGATTATCTGGTATCTTGGTTCTGCTACTTCCCTCAGCTCCATAGTCCATATCTATAAAAAGAGGATAGTAATAGTACTTAGTTTATAGTATTGTTTGGGGATTAAGTGGGATGATACATGTAAAGCAACAATTCCTAGGTTATAGTTAGCATTTTGATGAATGTTAACTTCTATTGTTATTGGCAACATTTTTAAAAATTTATTGAAATTCCAGTTAACATACAATGCAATATTAGTTTCAGGTGTACAATATAGTGATTCGACACTTCCATACATCACCCAGTGCTCATCACAGCAAGTGCACTCCTTAATCCCCATCACCTATTTCAACCATCCCCCCACCCACCGCCCCTTTGGTAACCATCATAACCATTTGTTCTCTACAGTTAAGAATCTTTCTTGGTTTGCCCCCCTCTCTTTTCTTATTCCCTTTGCTCATTTATTTTGTTTCCTAAATTCCACATATGAGTGAAATCTTTTTCTCTGACTTAATTTGCTTAGCATAATACTCCCTAGCACCATCCATGTCATTGCAAATGGCAAGATTTCATTCTCTTTTATGGCTGAGTTAAATTCCCTTGTATATATTTCTTCATCCATCCATCAGTTGATGGATACTTGGGCTGCTTCCATAGTTTGGCTATTGAAAATAATGCTGCTATACAAACATAGGGGTACATGTAATCCTTTGAATTAGTGTTTTTGTATTCTTTGGGTAACTACCCAGTAGTGTGATGTAAGATAGTTCTATTATTGATTTTTGATGAACTTCCATACTGTTTTCCACAGTGGCTGCACAATTTGCATTCCCACCAACAGTGCAAAAGGGTTTGTTTTTTTCTCCACTTCCTTGACAACTCCTGTTGTTTCTTGTGTTGTTGATTTTAGCCATTCTGGCAGGTGTCAGGTGATATCTCATTGTAGTTTTGATTTGTATTTCCCTGCTGAGTGATGTTGAGCATCTTTTCATGTGTCTATTGGTCATCCATATATCTTTTTCGCAGAAGTGTCTGTTCATGTCTTCTGCCCATTTTTTAATTGGATTATTTCGTTATTGAGTTGTATCGGTTCTTTATATATTTTGGATACTAACCCTTTATTGGTTATGTCATTTGCAAAATATCTTCTCCCATTCAGTAGGTTGCCTTTTAGTTTTGTTGATTATTTCCTTTGCTCTGCAGAAACTTTTTATTTTTTTTAATTTTATTTTTTTTAAGATTTTATTTATTTATTTGAGAGAGAGAGAATGAGAGAGAGAGAACACCTGAGAGGGGATAGGGTCAGAGGACGAAGCAGACTCCCTGCCGAGCAGGAAGCCCGATGCGGGACTCGATCCAGGGACTCCAGGATCATGACCTGAGCCGAAGGCAGTTGCTTAACCAACTGAGCCACCCAGGCGCCCGAAACTTTTTATTTTGATGTAGTCTCAGTAGTTCATTTTTGCTTTTATTTCCCTTGCCTCAGAAGACCTATCTAGAAAGAAGTTGCTAGAGCCAATATCTGAGAGATTACTGCCTATGCTCTCTTCTAGGATTTTTATGGTTTCAGGTCTCACATTTAGGTCTTTAATCCATTTCAAGTTTATTTTTGTGCATAGTAAATGAAAATGGTCCAGTTTCATTCTTTTGCATGTGACTGTCCAGTTTTCCCAACACCATTTGTTGAGACTGTCCTTTTCCCATTGGATATTCATTCCTCCTTTGTCAAAGATTGACCATATAATCGTGGCTTTACTTTGGAGTTTTCTGTTTTATACCAGTACCATACTGTTTTAATTACTACTGCTTTGTAGTATAACTTGAAATCTGGAATTGTGATACCTTCAGTTTTGTTTTTCTTTTTCAAGATTGCTTTGTCTATCTGAGGTCTTTTGTGGTTCCATACAAATTTTAGGATTGTTCTAGTTCTGTGAAAAATGCTGTTGGTATTTTGATAGGGATTGCATTAAATCTGTAGATTACTTTGGATATTATAGACTTTTTAACATTTTTGTTTCACAGTGTTAGATAGAAATAACCGCATTCACTTCTGACAGTGCATTAACACACAATTATTTGCTTACATGATATTATCTTGGAACAACTCTTACTCATGTTGTTGAGACCTCACCAGATCCCAGTGGTTACCCAGTTGGTGCTAGAGGAAGTTATTGTAGATGTACAACTAGGCTTCATTATTATCATTGTGAAGGGGTGCTATTGATAAGGAACTGCTTTGCCCAAATCAAAATTAGTTTTTAAGTGAACACACATCATTACTATATAGAACTAAGAAAACAATTCAATGTTCTCTCAAATTATCTCGAGGGGACTGAAAATCAAAAGAAATGGCATTGTTACATGATGAATTCACCTAAAATACTGGGGAAGATTCTTAAGATATGATCAAGTAAGGTGTCCTAAAACCAGTTACACATATCCATCAAGCTACTGCAAGGTGGACTGCATCTCATTTGCGTTTGGCCTATGGAATCAGCTAGAATTGAGTTTATCTGTTCTGCAGTTTACTAGATTTATAAATTGGGGCAGTTAATCAAAGCTAGTTGAGCTCCTACTTCATATGTAAGATGGATTAATAGCACTTACCTCTTAGGATTAATAGGAATATTAATGAAAACAGAATGTTTAGCAGAATGCCTCGTACAAAGTAAATGTTGAATAAGTCATAATTGGGGCACCTGGGTGGCTCAGTTAGTTAAGCGGCTGCCTTCGGCTCAGGTCATGATCCCAGGGTCCTGGGATCGAGCTCCATGTCAGGCTCCCGATAGGGAGCCTGCTTCTCACTCTCCCTCTGCCTGCCTCTCTACCTACTTGTGTTCTCTATCTCTCTGTCAAATAAATAAATAAAATCTTTAAAAAAATAAGTCATAATTAATAGCAATACACTTATTAATAGTATCACTACTAGTCAGTATTATTAATATTTAGAATAGCCCTTAGATACTGTAATTCTGAGGTCACAAAACCTCTATCATATATAGTCTATAGTACAGAAAAGATAAAATTATGTGCTATTGATTAAATACAAAAGCCAGTCTCCGAAGGCTTTTGAAAAGAGCCATTAAAACTTTTCATCTTTTTAAGTACATTTAAAGTATTGGAGTAGATAAATTTTGGGGTCCCTTTAAGATTTATTTATTTGAGAGAGAGCGTGAGTGGGGAATGGGGGCAGGGGAGAGAATATCCAAGCAAACTGCTGAGTACAGAGCCCACCTTGGGGCTCAATCTTATAAGCTATGAGATCAAGACTTGAGCTGAATCCAAGACTTGGATGCTTAACTGACTGAGCCACCCAGGTGCTCCTGGGGTCGCTTTTTCAAAGAATGCACTCTACCTTTCCCCACATCTGTCTGTAAGATTTTTTTTGGGGGGTGTGTGCCTAAGATAGGTATTCATATTATATCTATGTTGTCCTAGTACCTTATGGTAATAGGAAATTGGACATTGGACCAGGGGTTGGCCCAACCTGTGCCAAATCATGCCCCTTCCCAGGAATTTAAAATTGGATCCAAGGGATTCCAGCTGTAATTTGTGATAAGTTGTACCAAATAGGAATTGTGGCATAACCATCTCTGCCATGTTGTCGAAGTGCAGAAAGAAAATAATAAAAAGATACATAAAAGACTGGGATGGTAGATGGGAGGGAGATTTAGATTTTAGTCCTTCTTGAGAAGCCAACTCTGATAACTGATTCATGGGACATTTCTAATTTTTCTTCATTTCCTCCCTGTTTTTTTCCCCCATAAGCTAGCTTGAGTTTCTATTACTTGTAGTCAAAAAGCACTAATGATTCAAGCTTCTTAGAGCTACCAAAAGAAGGAAGCAGTGCTTTTTCCCTTCTTCCCTGGATTTGCTGATAGTAATATTTATATAACTGAGATGTCATAATTCTGTGCACCCTAATGGAACAAAGAGAAATCCTTCAGTCAGGGTATATCTCTGACAGCTTATTCCTGATGGGGGAAAGTGGTTACAGAATAAGCAAGGGACCCTGTATTCAACATTAGAAATTTAAAATAATTTGGATATTGTGATTGTCATCTGAATGTGAACTTTCTTTTGCAATGGAGTCCTAGCTTTTGAAAGTCTGTTACTTTTTTACTCACAGAAACACATTTCCCATGTGTTAAAAAAAAAAAAAAACTCATTAAAAGCATAATAGTAAAGGTTTACTTTTCCAAAGCTATTTTTTTCTCTTTGGATTCATGAGATTTAGGTATGTGAATTATTCACATTTGGAATTCACATTTCCTAATGTACTCTATATTGTTCTACACGATTTTCTAATTTTTTATTGTCAAATTATCACAAAAGGAAATCTCAACTTTGATTTCAAGAAAAAAAAGGGTTAGTTTTTTAAAAAGCAACTGGAAAAGAGACTTCTCCAGACATAACTAATCTTAGTGATTGAAAGTTCTTTAGATAAATGTATATCTGGTAACATTGAAATCTGGATGATTTGCCTCTTATTTTTGAAACAGAATATATGTAAAAACTGTTAGTATACTAAGTGAAATTCAGACTAAGAAATTTAACTGGGAAAAATCAGTGCTTGTTAGAATGTTTGTTAGAAGTGCATTTTTGAAGAACAAAATGAAGATATTAGGAATAAATACATTTATCACTTTTATAAAGTCTCAAGCAAGCATTGGTTTTTTTTTTTTTTTAAAGATTTTTATTTATTTATTTGACAGAGACACAGCGAGAGAGGGAACACAAGCAGGGGGAGTGGGAGAGGGAGAAGCAGGCTTCCCTCAGAGCAGGGAGCCTGATGCGGGGCTCGATCCCAGGACTCTGGGATCATGACCTGAGCCGAAGGCAGACGCTTAACGACTGAGCCACCCAGGCGCCCCGCAAGCATCGGTTTTTAAAAAATGTGTGTTTTGATGTATATGTATATGTGCATTTTAATGAATTTTTTCCTTAATACCAAGTGTATAAGCTAATAAAACTATTTAAGTTGAACTGACTCTGACTTCAAGTTTGTACATACCCCATATCAAATACTATGGGAAGGGAGAAACATTTGTAAAGTTATTTTTCTCTTAATTTTTATTTAAATTCCAATTAACACACAGTGTCATATTAGTTTCAGGTGTACAATTTAGTGACTCAACACTTCCATACAACACCCGGTGCTCACTACAAGTTCACTCCCCAGTCCCTGTTACCTATTTAACCCATCACCCACCCCTCTCCCCTCTGATAGTCATCAGTTTATTCTCTATATTTAAGAGTCTTTTTAGTTTGTCTTTTTCTTCTTGTTTTGTTTCTTAAATTCCACATGAATGAAATCATATGGCTTGTCTTTCTCTGATGTATTTCACTTAGCCTTGTATTTTCTAGATCTATCCCTGTTATTGCAAATGGCAAGATTTCATTCTTTTTTATGGCTGAGTAATATTCCAGTGTGTGTGTGTATCACATCTTCTTTATCCATTCATCAGCCAATGGACATTTGGGCTCTTTCCACAATTTGGCTATTGTAGATAATGCTGCTATAAACATCAGGTGCATGTATCCCTTCAAATTAGGTATTTACCCAAAGAATACAAAAATACTAGTAGTGTAATTGCTGGATCATAGGGTAGTTCTATTTTTAACTTTTTGAGGAACCTCCCTACTGTTTTCAGGAGTGGCTGCACCAGTTTGCATTCCCACCAACAAGGCAAGGGATTTCCTTTTTCTATGCATTCTCACCAACATTGTTGTTTGTTGTGTTAATTTTAGACATTCTGACAGATGAGGTGATATCTCATTGTGGTTTTGATTTGTATTTCCCTGATGATGAATGATGAGACACATTTTCATGTGAAAATGTCTATTCATATTTTCTACCCATTTTTAAATGGAATTATTTTTTGGGTGAGTTTGATAAGTTCTTCATATATTTTGTATACTAGCCCTTTATCTGATATGTCATTTGCAAATATCTTCTCCCATTCAGTAGGTTGCCTTTTAGTTTTGTTGATTGTTTCCTTCGCTGTGCAGAAGCTTTTTATTTTAATGAAGTCTCTGAGTTTGAAGGACTCTGATTTTTTCATTATAATGTAGGTTGGCTCACCCCATCCCCTTCTGAGCCAACCGGGGACAAGGGCTTTTACTAAGATTTTTAGAGCCCAGTGGCTAGTATCCAGACTTCCTAGGTGTACCTTTCAAGTCCTTGCTGTCTAGAGAGCTGTGGACAAATCTTTATTACTTATGAAAACTTTCAAACCTCCCTGTGTCTCCCCCCCCCCCCCCCCCGACTTGCAAATAAATACAGGAGCCCTCTTTGGTTCAGTTACTTTTCCCTTTTTCCAGCAACTGCCAACATTTGCTTCTCTCTTTTCTCAAGGAATCTCCAACCTCCAAATATTCTTGGATGATAGATTGTATCAATCAGGCTCATTCAGCTGCAAGATATAGGAACCAAACTCATTTAAGCACCTAAAAGGAGTTTATTGGCTTCAAGAAATGGGAACTCCCTAGGCACCACTGACTTCAGATGCGGCTGGCCTGGAGGTTGAAACAGTATCCTTGTTTCTCTGTTCCTTGCTCTGATCTTCTTGTTGGTTTTTTAAGCTTTTATCTCTACTGGTAGATCACCTCTAGAAAGACTTGACTGCTAATAACTGATAATTATTCTTTTCTTTTTTTTTTTTTAAGATTTTATTTATTTGACAGAGAGAGACATAGCGAGAGAGGGAACACAAGCAGGGGGAGTGGGAGAGGGAGATGCAGACTCCCCGCTGAGCAGGGAGCCTGATGCGGGGCTCGATCCCAGAACCCTGGGATCATGACCTGAGCCGAAGGCAGACACCCAACGACTGAGCCACCCAGGCGCCCCCAACTGACAATTATTCTTATTCGATTTTTGTAAAAGTGTCAGAATGTTGAGTATAGGCTCATCCCTGAAATAATCATTGTGGCCAGGGAAAATCATATTTGAATTGTTCAGGCCAGGAGACAGGGAGTATGATAAATTCCATCTGAATTATGGAAATGAGAAGGAATGTGACTCCTTAGAGAGTAACAATGGTGGGAGGTTGGTGGGGGGGAGCATGTTCACTATAGGACTCTCTTTAGTAGGGCCCTGAAACATAAGGAATCTATTTTTCTTTGCCTTGACAAGGACCTTAAGCTCAGAACACACACATTTGCCTACTTACTTAGGCTATAGAAGGGCAAAATGCCTCTCATTCTTACTGCAGTAGTAAAATCAAAATACATATTTATATCTCAATTGGTTATCCTATTATATTTTTAAGTGGATTGCATACTTAGTGTCTCCATACAAAACATTAAAAGCATTCTATTTGTTAGCATTTTGCTTAGTCATATTAAATACAATATATTCAGGTTAGATTAGACCTCAATCTCCCTGGGATTCAGGAAACCCCCTTCTAACCGATGGCTTTTTCCCTAGTCACTCTTCCAAATACTTTCAATGATTGCTGCGAGATAAGTCCTCAGAATGTCTAGTTTTTGATTGTTTATAAAGTAAAATTCATACATTTATTTTCCAGAAGACATGAAAGGCTCTAAGCCTACAGGGGTGTGACACAATGCTTTTGCTGAGCTTTCAATATGCTGAAAACAACAGATTAATGATCAGACAACTGATAGTGAAAGTAGCAAGTACTGTATTCAAGGCATAAAATGCAAAGTTTCATTTCCATTTCTTTTCATTCTGTCCCTTCAGCCTGGACCACACTTCCACGTTATGCCTGCCTCTGATGATCCTACTTCCTTTAATACCCAGCTCAGATGCTCTCCCCTCCTTCAAAGTCTTCCACTTTACTTTTTTTGGATTTGATCTTTCTCTTGGATGACACTATAGCATTTGATGTTGAAGAGGCATTTGTCATGTTGTGTGAGAATTGTGTGATTATAGTTTATCACTTCCTCTCTTCCTCGCCCACCCATTCAGATCTCCTTCAGGGATCCTTCTCCTAGCTTACAATCTTGTCCTAATTTTCATTGAGGAAATAGAAGTTGACGGCAGTTCTCTTTTATTCTCAGCACAATAATAACTATCTCTACTCTCTACCTTTTCTTCTATTACCTGATGTGAAGTTATTTCTGCTGTTTTAAATCTCATTCCTTCATGATTTATTAAATGCTCTGATCATGCATTCTTCTCTGCTGTCTTTACACCATTGGTTTCTTACCTATTTTGCCTAATTTCCACCAGCCTATAAACATTCCTTACTGTCCTATATCTTTGACACCTCTTTGACTTGAAATCTCATTTTCTCTAATATAAAACTCAAATCAGGAAGTGACCTCATCACGAACAGATTTTGCTTCTGTTAAGATTGCCTATCCTTCTAAATCCTACACACCCCTCTCCTCTTTCTTGACAGTTAGCAGCATTAGTTAAAATTGACCACTCTCTCCTTTTTGGAACATACTTTTCTTTTGGATTTTATGAAAATACCCTAAATTGTCTTTCTCAGTGGCCACCCCATCTAAGTCTACTTTGATGTTTTTCTTGCTCTCATTTCATCCTTAAAATACCATAGTATCATGGGCTTAATTCTTGGACTCCTTTTCCCCATATTTCATTCATCCTCATGTTCATAAATATATACAGTTCTGACTTACACTGCAACTCCAGGCTTTAGGTCATTTTTAAGTTGGGTTACTAGAATTTTTCTTTTCTTTTTAGTTATTGAATTCTAAGAGTTCCCACGTGAAATAAGTTAGTCACAAAAGAACAAATACTGCATGATTCTACTTACAGGAGATTTCTAAAATAGTTAAATTCACAGAATCAGGGAGTAGAATTATGGTTGCAAAGGGCTGGAGGGAGAGGGAAATGGGGGAGGTGCTGATCAGTAGTCATAATGTCTCAATTGTGCAAGATGAGTAAATTCTAGAGATGTGCTGTATAATATTGCCCTTATAGTTAACAATATTGTATTGTACACTTACAAATTTGTGAAGAGGGTTAAAAAAAAAAGAAACTGAAAATCACGTTGTAAATGAAAATCCTGTTTCCATTGTAACTTAGGTGTGAGAGGAAGGCAAAAATTGAGAAAAGGTAAGTGTCAAGTGTCAGGTCTTATTGAAACCATCTGGGAGAACTGATGACATTGAACCTATCCCTGCCTTTCAGCACAAGTATATGAAAGGGGGGGGGGATCATTTCTCTGACTCATCTGCTTAGCTTGGAAACTTGACTTTGAGAGAAGAGGAGGAACTGCAATTTGATCATACATTCAGTATGAGATTTGCTGGTCTGCCCCTAGACAAGTTCTGTTTTTCTCTGAGGAGTATCCAACCATTCACAGAATAGCAAGGGACATTTTGCTACAGTTTCCAACTTGTTACATGTGTAAGCAAGAGTTTTCATGTAAGTATCATGAACAAGGAAGGAAATAATCTCATTTCAGTTGGCAAAAAATGTGTGTACTTATCTGAAGTTTGCTACATAAATACTCATTTTGGGTCAAAAACATCCCATAAATTTTACATTAAAAAGGTAAATTTTTATCTTTGTTTTTGGTGTAAAACCTACTTCTCATGGTTTTATAGCATAACTTTAAAAACATCAGGAAACCAGTAATTTTTCTAGTCCTATATTTGAATGTGAATGTATCCCTTATCAAATTGTTTTCAAAGTCTTATATGAAAAGAGGCATTACGTTATATTTTTGTTTGTATTACTTGAGCTTATGGTTTCAGTAGCTTTTTGCTACTTTCAAAAACTATTTTTTTACGTGGTAAGATTTTATATATGTAAATAAAATTATTTAAAATCCATATGCTACCTTTATCTACTGACCCTGTTTCCATTTAAGATATTATGTTGTCCTTACAAGTTTTAAAAATTTTTTTAAGGATTTATTTGAGAGAGAGAGAGCATGAGCAGGGGTGAGGGGCAGAGGGAGAGGGACAAGCAGACTCCCTGTTGAAGCCCAATGTGGGGCTCGATCTCAAGACCCTGAGATCATGACTTGAGCCGAAGGCAGATGCTTAACTGACTGAGCCACCCAGGTGCCCCCATGACTTTTAAAAATTTATGAAAAGATTAATTTTAAGAATCATAAAATATACTCAACTATTTGATTTTTTTTTTGAGTTTTCAAAAAAATTTTTAGAGAAAGAGCATGAGTCGGGGGAGAGGCTGAGAGAGAGTGAGAAAGAGAATCTCTAGGAGACTCCCCACTGAGCAAGGAGCCCGATTTGGGACTTGATCTCAAGACCCTGAGATCAGGACCTGAGCCTAAATCAAGGGTTGGACACTTAACTGACTGAGCCACCCAGGCGCCCCTCAACTCTTGTTTTAATGAAGGTTAACTTTAAAGTAATTTTAATCTAAAATTGGAGAAAACACTACTCCTGTACCAAATGCTATAGCTCCTTAACATTTTGTATAGTAGATATTTGTAGTAGGACTTTTAGGCCTACTTGGATAAAGAGTAAAAAAAAAAAAAAAAAAAAAAAAAGTATGAGCTAAAGAAAAACTGAAGAAAAATCCAAATACCGATTTGCATTCTGATATCCTTGGGGAGGGAAAATCACATAAAAAGTTAAGTTGACCAAACCCAACACATTCAATTATTATTAGATTAGCTCTTCCACTTACTGATTATGTTAATACATGAGATATTGAATAATAGTATTTATGTGAGGGTTCCCTGAGATATGAACTTTTTTTTTTTTTTTTTCAGGGTTGCTCCAGGAATAAGAATCTTGAGGAAGGCTGATCTAGACAGAGCAGGAAACCTGCTCAACACATTTTGTAGTAATCAGTACCTGGCAAATTTTTTTTTTTTTTTAAAGATTTTATTTATTTGACAGAGAGAGATAGCGAGAGCAGGAACACAAGCAGGGGGAGTGGGAGAGGGAGAAGCAGGCTTCCTGCCGAGCAGGGAGCCCGATGTGGGACTCGATCTCGGGACCCCGGGATCATGACCTGAGCCAAAGGCAGACGCTTAATGACTGAGCCACCCAGGTGCCCAGTACCTGGCAAATTTGGTAAGACCCTTCTTTATCTTCCAGCTAGTGAATTTGTGGTCAAAATTTACAATGGTCCTAAACTTCCTCAGTTTTATGGGAGAAGAATTTGATGTTCATACCTACTGATGCAGCTTTCTAGAGTGAGGAAGAAAAGCTTTTTCTTAGATTTCCCTCTTTTGGTAAATGGTACCATCATCCATCCACACCATTTCCAAGTGGAAATCTTTTCTTCAGCCTCCCACTGCTATTCAGCAGAGCAGATCCAATCCAGCTGATCTCAAAGGATATCCTGAATCCACATGTACTTCTCTCCATCTCTGCTGGTACCACCTTGTGTAAACCACAACTTTTTTCCCATGATTATCCAAATAACCACTGAGCTACTGTCTGCTTTCACTGTTGCCCTCTGCCTGTCCATTCTTCTCACTAAAGAAACCAGAAATTATCAAAATCCCAAATCCGATTATACTTCTGTCCTCTCTAATCTCTTCCCAAAATTAAGATTATTCAATGGTTTCCTATCATATTTAAAATAAAATAGATTTCTTATCCCCAAGTCCTGTATGATCCATGTCCTCCGCCCATCTATGACTTTATTCTCTATGGTTTCAACCTTAGTCTCCTTTTTTTTTTTTTAAGATTTTTCTTTTTTTCTTTCTTTTCTTTTTCTTTTCTTTCTTTCTAGTGAGAGAGTGTGTGTACCCATGCACGTGTGAGCAGAGGGAGGGGCAGAGGGAGAGGAAGAGAGAGAATCCCAGGTAGACTCCGAGCTGAGTGAGGAGCTAGATGGGGCTTGATCCTACAACACAGGATCATGACTGGAGCCAAAACCAAGAGTCAGATGCTCAACCAACTGAACCACCCAGACGCCCCTAACCTTGGCCTCCTTTATGTTCCCTGAAAAAGTTCATCCTAAACTTAACATCTTTGCACTGCCTGTTTCATTTTCCTGGAAATATTTCCCTCCTGATCTTCTCATAGCTAGCTGCTTCTTGTCTCTCAGAGGCTTTCCCTGAACCCCAATTTAAAGTAGTCACCAAGCCATTTTTTATTATATCTATTTCAATTCTCTGCATGGCACTGATATTCATGATTTATTATTTCATACGTTATTATATCTAACATATAATTATGTAATGTTATAGGATTCTGATTTACATATGAATTATTTACTTTTGGTTTCTTTCCAAGAGAAGGAAAACTTAATGAAAATAGGGATATTATCAATTATCTGTTCACCACTATATCAACAACCAATAGTAGGGCCTAGCACAGAAAAATATTTAAAGAATAAATAAACTTTTTTTATTAATGACCACATGAAAGCAGATGGACAGTGACTGACAGATTCTCTCTCCTCCAAGTAGATTCTGAGGTCAGAAGCACGTGTGATCCTTTTGAGCATGATAAATGTTGTGTGACCTGTACAAGTTATATGTATATCATTGTCACCTATTTTCTCATGTGTGATATGAATATGAGGGTGTTGGATCAGAATGATATTCAAGGCCCTTTTCAGCTCGGCAAATATACATCTTTTTTTTTTTAAGATCTTATTTGAGAGACAGGGAGAGAGAGAGAGAGAGAGAGAGAGAGCATGAGTGGGGTGAGGGGCAGAGGGAGAAGCAGACTCCCTGCTGAGCTGGGAGCCCGATGTGGGGCTCTATCCTAGGACTCTGGGATCAATACCTGAGCCAAAGGCAGACGCTTAAGTAACTGAGCCACCCAGGCACCCCTCTGCAAATATACATCTTATAATGAAATGGTGAACTCTATTTTAGGATGCCAGTAGCTTTAATTACTAAATATCTACATCAATCTCAACTTTAAACTTGGTGATAAAAAAATTGTAGCAACAAGAATATCATGCCTGTTACTAATATTAATCCTTGGTGTCAGATTTTTTAAATCAGCTCAAATTACATTCTCTTATATGGTTTCTTACATCTATATCTCAGTCAGCTATTGCTGTAAAATTTTCAACATGAAACTTTTATTAAGATGAAGTAAAAAGGATAATGACATTTTTAAGTCTTAGGACTTAATGTGATATGGAAGACTTAATATGATATGCAAGACTTTTCAGAAAGGTATTTTATATCTTCAACTGGAAATGTTTATTTCTATTTCTACAGCATTGCTATATTACAATGAACTGAGTGGTGACTGTTGGGTATAATTGACAGGAACACATTTTTGGGAGGGGAGAAGCATTCACAAAATCAATATGAATCCATTTGGGAAAGTGGAGTTGTTTAGAGAAATATAAATATTGTCACTCAGTTTTTGTCCATTTACTGAAAGCAGTTTGAAACGAATTGAAAAAGTAATATTCCTCTACATATCTGCACATTAAATATTTTACCACATTAAAACAATGTCTATTATCACAAGTATTTTCTTCCTATTCAGTATTTTCCTCATTCCCTGGTGGCTAACTACATCAGGGTTAGCAAAGATTCCTTAAAGGGAATTCATAAAATTGTCTAGAATCTTAGATATTATTTTAATGTGTTAAATATATTATTAACTATTCCTTTATATCAAAATAGATATTAAATTTTATATCAATCAGAATATCTTTGGATTTTTTGTACTTTAATATCAGCCATTACTTTTCCTTGGAATAATAAACAATAATTCTTTGTAACAGCTGATTTATGAAGCTAGTCAACAAAGCAAAAAAATCTCTCACCACATTAGCAGAAAGCCAAATCAAATGTCAGTTTTTCTTCAAGACTAATACTGATCATTGTATGCTAAGAAACACTTTCATTATTTCTTTCAAAGATTTGTGTCCTTGTTGTTTTCTTTATATTAAGGACCCAGTTTGCTTTTGCCACTTTAATTATCACCAACATTCATGTAGCTAAAACCTATGCCTATAATCAAAAGCTCAATTCCATATTTTCAGATTTCTATCAAAATGTTCCCTTGGGAATTCCAGTACTGTTTCAATCTCAATACATTCCTAAACTGAAATAATCATTCTCAATCCCCAGGTCAGTTTCCATTGTTAGTGTTACTGATTGAGATATTATTTGTTCTCCTAGTCTTCATGAATATTTTTAGGAAATATAGGTTGAACACTTACTCTGTCTTAAGACCTGTACCAAACACTGGGAGTAACAGACAAGATCCCTGTAGTGATGATGATCATAGCTTAGGAGGCTTCGCACCAACGTTAGTCCATTATAGTTCAGAGTGGTAGTAGGCAAAGAAGGCTAAGCGCCAGATGTTATGGAACACATGAGAAGGAACACCTGGCCTGGTGTTTAGATGTTAGAGAAGGCTTTGTGAAGAAAGTGTATCTAAGTGGAGCTGTAAAGGATTAGTAGGAGTAGGCAGATGAAGGAAAAAGTGGAGGTGTAGAAGTGATATTTCAGCTTGTATAATCTTGTGCAAAAGTTTAGATGCAGAACACCTGAAAATGTAGGAAATTAACATTTAGTAAGGCTGAACAGAATGAGAGGACATGTGGTGGGAGGTATATCTGGAAAGGTTTTTGAGGAATTGGGATTTTATTTACTATTGAATAATTTTAAGGGGCTTGGCCTGAGTAGATTTATATTTTAGAAATGTTCTCAATGAATTGTGAATAGCATATTTAAGATCAGCAGGAAATGAGGCAGTTAGGCTACTTACAAGGCTGTAGTGTAGAGGAAGATGATGACAATCTTCCCAAGATTAGGAATAGAGAGGATTGAGTGGATTTAGTTGCTGTTATGGATCTGATGTCAACACAATTTGGTGATCTAATACATATGAGTTTCAATGAGGTATGAATAAAATTCACTCTTACTGGGTATCATGGTGGACAATTGCACATTCTGTGAGCTAGAGAGTGCATGGAGACTTTTTAGAAAACATTGACTTGTCGGACATACTGAACATTTAAGTGGAGATGTTCATCAAGAGTAGAATATGTAGGTTGATATCCAGAAGTGCTAATGGCTACAGGTTCCAGATTTGGGGTTATCAGAATATGTAAGGTAGTTAAGGACCTACCTCACTTGGGGGAAGTAGCCAGGAAGGATGCATAAAATGAGAAGAAAAATGGCTTAATGAGAATACTGAACTTAGCGAATGAGCAGAAGGAGATTTAAGAGCAACTGATTAAAAGTGTCCGGAAAGGTAGGAGGAAAACCATAAAGTATAGTAGCATTATGGAGACCAGAGAAAGTGAGTGCTTCAGAAATTCTCAAGAAAGCTCATTTTTCTTCACTAAAATTCCTTTGTGTATGGTATAACATATGATCCACTTTCCCCAATACTTAATTTCAATTTTTATTTTAACAGTTCTTGGCATATGTATTTCTCTATATTTTTAATATTTAAATCATTTCATAAACTTGTTAATTTCCTTTAAAACTTAGACACAAGATAATTTTTTTAGAAGATTTTATTTTACAGAGAGTGTGAGTGGGGGAGGAGCAGAAGGGGAGGAAGAGGGAGGGAGAAATAATCCCAAGCAGACTCCATGCTGAGCGCCGAGCCCAATGCAGGGCTAGATCTCCCCACCCTAAGATCATGACCTGAGCCAAAACCAAGAGTTGGACGCTTAACTGACTGAGCCACCCAGGTGCCCCAAAACACAACATGATCTTGATATTACAGTATATATGTTTGGTAAATGTCATTTTTCTAATGATTAGATGAAGATAATACTTTTTTTCTAAATAGGTTTTCCTATCAGGGATTTTTTTTTTAAAGATTTATTTATTTGAGAGAGCGAGAATGAGAGAATGAGAGAGAGAGAGAGCACATGAGAGGGGGGAGGGTTAGAGGGAGAAGCAGGCTCCTCGCCAAGCAGGGACCCCGATGCGGGACTCGATCCAGGGACTCCAGGATCATGACCTGAGCTGAAGGCAGTCGCTAAACCAGCTGAGCCACCCAGGCGCCCCCTATCAGGGATTTAATTATAAAATTCTATCATTGTTAAAGTCTGCAACTTGCTTGCATCTCCTACTAATAATTCAATTTTACCAATAATTCAATTTTACCAATAATCAAAGATTTTTTTGTCTAAATCGTATAATCTGTTCTAAAGCCTTTCTATTAGAAACTGAAAGGAAGTGAGAATTTATGAATGCAAATCAATTAGGCATACGTATAGGTGCTTGTGTGTGAATATATACGTGTATATATACACATATATATATATACACATATATACACACAGATACAATATTACCTTTCTTAAAATAAGAAACTAGTCTCTTATGTAAATATGTATGTATAAGTATATATAGCATATGCATATATTTTAATATTGTATGATTTGGGAAGTACTTCCTAAAAGGCACAGCATCTTATAATTATCAATCAGCAATCTGTTTCTGAAAATCCAGTGTTTTGGATAAAAGTGCTAATAGCTTACTCCTAGTTCCCATTATTTTAAATGGGCAAACCTAAAATATATTTCAACCCAAAAATCCAAACGAATTTCCTAGAACGTAACTTTAAAAAGATGATATGGTCATATATGTGTGCAGATGTGAAATGCTTAGAGCACCATTTCCTGCTCATCAGGTAATATTTTAAAAATTGCTTTGTGTGTATTAACATGTACACAGTTTGTATATGAAGTGACAAACATTTATAATTAAGTAAATTAAGTATAAAGTAAACTTATTTTTTTTTTTAAAGATTTTATTTATTTGACAGTGAGAGAGGGAACACAAGCAGCGGGAGTGGGAGAGGGAGAAGCAGGCTTCCCGCGGAGCAGGGAGCCCGATGCGGGGCTCGATCCCAGGACCCTGGGATCATGACCCGAGCTGAAGGCAGACGCTTAACGACTGAGCCACCCAGGCACCCCTAAAGTAAACTTATTTTTAAAAGAAGACAAAAATATGTGATAAAACATTTGGGAGGTTTCATGCAATGGATGTCTACCAAGTGAAGTTGAAAGTTGTAGCTTGAATGAAGTTAAGCAAGTTAGGAAGGGGGCTGAGGATGTCATTGTCATTTTTGTAGTAGAAGAACATGATAATGTGGATGAGTGGGGATAGAAAGGGACTTGACCAAGCAAACTATCAAAAGCGGAAGAACTGATAGAAATTATCTGCTTTATAAAGCACTTTAAAGTAGGTGGTCAGTGATTGAAAATGAAAACATTGCAAGATGGATTCTCTCCTTTTCTGGTTATTATGTTTCATAAAACAAGAGGCTGTTTTTTTAGGAGTAGCTCTTCATCATGTCACTGTCATTTCCAAGGATTTCTACCTCGCATCCATTAGGCATTGATGCCTCCTTCAGCTCCAGTGATATTTCAAACATACTTGCCCTATGTTGATACTTGGAATTCTTTAAAAAATGTCTCTATATAATTCTGATGTCATCTTAATTGTATCTGGATTGTAATTGAAGAGTTTTCCCACACATCACTTTGTTGAGTTTGGGGAGCATAGTTATAAACTTCTATATTAACATCAGCTGATCAACATTGTATTAGGAAAAAAAATGTACATCCTATGAAATTTGGATATTAAAATCTAAAAGACAATCGTCAGGAAAACATTATTGAGGGGGATGATTTGTGAAGTGTGCATTATTGCTGTACCACTTTATGGTGTTGGTCAGTATTAGTCCTACATTTTGTGGGAATAAATTTATAACTACAATTAAAACTGTCACTAGATATGTTCCAAGATGTTAGACTGAGCACAGTGTTCCTTAGGGTCTTTGAGGGTACCAAACAATTTGCGTCTTTTTCTACCTCACTAGGATCTTAAAAATTAATAAACACAACAAAGAGGAAAATGTAAAGCAGAAAAATAAACTTTATTGCTACTAAAGTCTAAGATACAGTATGTAGCTTAATGTGAGAGCCAAATGGACATGGCAAATAAAACTTAGAATTCTACAGAGGCACCTGTTCAATTATGGCAAAACAGGACCAGAAGAAGGTTCCTACCATGAAAGCCAAATCCTGTTATCCTAAGATTAGAGGAGAAATCCTCCAGCCTACAGGTAAGGCAGTTCCTAAGAGAAAAAGGGAGAATATAATTCTAATTTCTAGTTTACCAATTAGAAAAGTCACTGCATCTCCTTGTGGTCAGAGTGAGTAAAGGGTATGGCGAGAGACCAGGGATATTACACTCTCTGATCAACTTCTATGTGGGAGGAAACAGTCATTTTCTTTTAATAGTTCCTGAAGTTTTATTCTGTTAAACTTTCCAAAAAGACAGCATTGTTTTTCTCCAAATGCCCTTCTCTCGGAGGAGATTGTATGCAAAGGTGGTTATTATCCAGAGATGGTAGATCTGCAGGGCCAGAATTGTCCATCCTGTGTGGATTTACCCCTCAGTAGAGGGGGTCAGCTGAATCTCCATCTCCATCTCCTGCCTTCATGAGGCCATTCCCTTGATTCCAGCCATGGCTCCTTTGGGTATCTTTCTGGGAAAGATATGAAATGGGTCAGAATTGGACAGTAATGAGATTCCCTCCATTGTCTCATGCCACTAACACTGAACATTCATCCTTTTGTTTGTCAGCTAAAACTTCAGTTGCATCAAATGTTCTTTATTGAAATGAAATTATAGCATAAAGAAGCTTCAAGAAAAATGTTTCTCATCCAGTAATGCTAGCAATACAGAAATATAACAAATTTGAATATAAATCTACTCATTAATTTAATGGACAAAATTAATATCCAGTTAATTCCCTTTGCAAGTTAAAAGTCCAGTGGCCAAAGGTTGAAATCCAAAATTGAATTCTCTTTTATGAGTGAAAAGTCCAGAGTCTTCTCCGGTGTCTTTCTCTGTTAAGTCTCAACTAGAGATGTTGCCGATAGAGAGCTGGGTTTCTCCAACAGTCTCTGTGGTAGCTGTGTCTGCCTGGAATCGGTTTGGTCACTTAGCGTCTCCCACATTCACAAAAAAACAACTTTGATATACTTCTTAAAGAGACCAGAGATAATAAGACCTAAGATTATCACAGCACTTACTTTAATAACATTAGGTTTAGAAAACAAATTACCATCTTTTAAAAAAAATTTATTTAAATCCAGTTAACATCCAGTGTAGTATTAGTTTCAGGTGTACAGTATAGAGATTCACCACTTCCATACAACACCCGTTGCTCATCACAGCAACGGTACTCCTTACTCCCCAGCGCCTGTTTAACCCTTCCCTACCCGACCTCCCCTCTGGTAACCATACGAATTACCATCTTCTTGAGCAGTTACCTCAGGCCCAGTTTATGTTTTCAGAACACACTGTCTTTTGCAACGATCCTAATAGGGACTCCTTGGTATCTGAGGATGCCTTCTTAGTGTTATTTTAGCCAGGATGCAAATTGCTGTCAACTCTCCATAATCCACAGCTTGAAAATAAACAGGAACTTTAGTGTGAGAGGTGGATTTTGGCACAATGGATCTACCTATCTGGATGATAGCCTGCCTGTGCATACCATCTCCTCTGAGAACATTTGGAAACAGTGCGGTCATCTTGCAAAGTTTAAAATGTGCAGTGTTGGAAACCCCTATCACAGGTCTTATTTGTGGTTTCTTTATTTTCCATTAAGCATATATATTTTTTAAAGATTTTATTTATTTATTGGACAGAGAGACACAGCGAGAGAGGGAACACAAGCAGGGGGAGTGGGAGAGGGAGAAGCAGGCTTCCTCTGGAGCAGGGAGCCTGATGTGGGCTGGATCCCAGGACCCTGGGATCATGACCCTAGCTGAAGGCAGACGCTTAATGGCTGAGCCACCCCTATTTTTAAAAAGCTTTTAACTTAAAATTCTGCTTAAACCCTTGTTTCTGGCACTCCAGTACTGAACTGAATATAGGTTGTATCTAATAAAACTTTGATCATGTCTCATGAGCAGACATTTTTAGTCCTGTGACACACTGGTTCTTTCTACTACCTGTTTCCGAGGAGTCACGTAAGGCTGGCAAAGCTACATCCTTAGGAAGCTTACTTTCTCATATCTCCTGAAACTATTTAGAGACAAAGTGACACCTGGTGATGGAATGATCTTTGAGCCTGTGGACAAGCAAAAGGAATCCAAATTTAGCTCCCCCAAAGTTCATTCCTGGGCCCTTAAGATAGATGGTTCAAGACAAGATCAGGGAGTAACGGGGCGTAGGCAAAGGACCATCACATGGCGGGGAGGAGGGGGGGGAGCAGAAAGCAAATATAAGATCTGAAAAGGAAGCTTTGTCTCACAGTTATTCACATGAGCATATAATTTGCAAATGCAACCAAATAAATATTTCATGGTGGTTTAAACTTACCTAAGCACTTTGGGTCACCATTAAGGAGAGAGACCTACAGTTGAGTTGACGATCACAGGGCATTTAGTTAATGAAAAGCCATTGTTATTAGTAGACTTTATTATGTATTTGAAAATAGCAAGCTGAAAGTTATCTACAGGTCAGCAAATAACACAGACAATTGAAAGCACATAGGTTCCTTTAGCATCTCCAGTTCTACTTAAATAGATTTTTGAGTTAGATGCTATGCAGTACATTATGCAAAGATCTGCCATATTCCCTAGGTAGATGTAATATTTTTTAGAGGCTTTGCATTCTATTAATCTTAGGGTAATGGGAACCCAGTAAGATATGCTTCATTTCACAGAAGATCATGTAAATGTTGCAACAAGGTTAAAATAGTACAAATAGTTGATTAAATAGCCTATTCCCTGCTTTATATCTCAAAGGCTAACATAATTTATAAACCTTTATTGCTATAAAATGTTTAAAAACAGCATTGTAGTTATTTAAAAGAAAATAAAATTTCAAATGAAACCATAATAGATTTAGTCCATATGATTTGATATTGTTTGGCAGAATATATCCTCATATAAAACTAAATCTCCAAACTCCCAAAGAGTAGGGTTTCTCAATGTTTAGCACTTTGAAAATTTGGGTGTTGTTTGTGGTAGCATTATAGAAGGGTGAAAAAAATATTCTTGAGAGAAAACGAATTGTATTGGGATGCTTAGGTGGCTCAGTCGGTTGAGCATTTGCCATCGGCTCAGGTCATGATCCCAGGACCCTGGGATTGAGCCCCACATCAGGCTCCCTGCTCAATGGGGAGTCTGCTTCTCCCTCTGCCTGCAGTTCCCCCTGCTTGTGCTCTCTCTCTCTGACAAAATCTTAAAAAAAAAAAAAGGAAAACTAATTATATTTATTTCCTGTGTGAATCAAAGATGTGCTTTCAATATTAATGTCATGTATTACTACACAAATATGGAGAGCTTCAAAAAAAACTGCAGTAATAATGTCATCAAAAAGGAAAAGGTATGTTCTATGCAATTGGACAGCTCTGCCATCAAAAGAGAGGAAATAAAAGATTGAGCACATGTTAGAGTACGGATGCTGTCACTTAACATATACAATTGTTCTTGGAGATAAAATATGATAAAACTAATGGAATGGCATTTTTTAAAAAAATTTCAGCTTCTTGTCTAATATCATTTTAAAGATATTGAGAGAGATCTCACAGGCCAAGGAATTAAATTAAGTAATTTCCTGTAGGATAGAAAACTTAAAATGTTAATAAGTTTATATTCAGAGATTTAGTTCTCAAATAACAGATTTGATTTATTTGCTGCCTTTTAGATATCATTGTAACAGAGCTCCAGAAAATATGGAAAAGAGGAAAATGGAATGATAGCTCATAAATCAGGCATCTTGGGTCAAGAGGGTAATCCCAGATGACTCTCGAGGGCTGCGTTGTTTCAGTCAAACTTGATTTAGGATAAGAAGAAGCACAACTTTATTAATAGACTTTAATTTTTAGAACAATTTTAGATATGCTTCCGGTTTTTGGCAATTATTAATAAAGCTGCTAGAATCATTCATGTGGAGATTTTTGTGTGGAGGTGGAGGTAAATCCTTAACTCCTTTGGATAAATATGTAGGATTGGAATTGCTGGATCTTATGGTACGACTCTATTTTCTTTTCTAAGAAACTGTCAAACTGTCTTGCAAAGCCTCTGTATCATTTTGCATTTCCGCAAGAATGAATGAGCATTCCTGTTGTTCTGTACCCTTGCTAGTATTTGACATTGCCAGCATTTTGGATTTTAACCTTTAGAGATTTTGGCTTCGTGTTGATTCTCAGAATACTTAAAAAAAAAATCTTCCCCATTTGCATAGTCATAATACCATTAAAACAATAAAAAATCCATTGACTCAAATAACAACAAAAGTGGTAGATATAATTATATTTAAAGAATTACACTGACAAAATGTATAAAAGTAAGAATAAAGAATATAAATGAATTCAGTAATCTCTCAAATCGAACTTTGAAGTAAGCTGTTTACCTCAAGGTCATAACCTTAGCACAATATATTTCCAGTTGTTCTTTTTGTTTCTTTCACAAGTAATGCACTTAGATACTTTTTCTTCTCCTTATCCTATTAGAAATATAATTTCAGAAAGAATAAAATGAACATAAAAGTAATTATAAACAAAGATAACTAGTTTCCCTCTTTATATTCCCATCCATCTCATTTCTCACTTATTTTGGATATTTGATACATTTAGCAAAATCTTCACATTTCTTAGGATAGGGATTGAATCAGTTCAATTTTTTATTCTAATTAGAGTAGTCCATTGAATTATGTATCTCCCTCCAATACCGTATGTTCAAATCCTCTCAATAACTGAATGTGATCTCATTCGAAAATAGTGTAGGGCGCCTGGGTGGCTCAGTTGGTTAAGCGACTGCCTTCGCCTCAGGTCATGATCCTGAAGTCTCAGGATTGAATCCCTGCTCAGCAGGGAGTCTGCTTCTCCCTCTGACCCTCCCCCTTCTCATGCTCTCTCTCTCTCTCATTCTCTCTCTCAAATAAATAAATAAAATCTTAAAAAAAGAAAGAAAATAGTGTAGATTTGTACGTTTGTACAAAATTTGTAGATTTAATTAGTTAAGAATTTAATTCTTATAAGATGAGGAGAAGTGACACAGGGAAGGGGAGAAGGCCTTGTGAAGCCAGAGGTAGAGCTTGGAGTGATGAAGCTAGGAGTCACCAGAAGCTAGGAAAAAGCACAAAAGCGTTCTTTAGAGCCTTCAGAGGGCACGTGGCCCTGTCAGCTCTTTGATTTCAGACCTTTAGTTTCTAGAACAGTAAGAGAATAAATTTCTATTGTTTTAAGTTCCCAAGTATGTAGTAATTTGTTATAGTAGCACTAGAAACAGATACAGAGCATTTTTAATACCTGAATAATATCTGGTTTAATATTTCACTCCCTAATAACACAATGATTTAAAGAACCAGGCTATCAGTTCAACGAAGCTGTTTAGATCTTAAAATAAGGTCACTGATCTTTCTGTTATTGATAATCATTCCTTATTTCACTACTGTAAGCATGTTATTGCCTAAACATTACAAACTTGGATTTAATAAATAGGAAAACACTGAAATGTTCATACAAATTTTAATAAACTCTTTAATAAATTTTAAATTTTAATAAAGTCTTTGGGAAAGGTAATAAAAATGTAGCCATATTGCATTTGAACCCAGCTCCCAGAAGGGTAATTTGCTTATTAATTTGGTGCTAATTTGATAAGAGAAAAGTTTCTTATTTGAAGGCCCGAAGGTATACTGATTTAGTCAACTTCCTTGACTAAGGAAATGAACAGCCAAACATTTCACTGATACTTTTTGAAAAGTATTTTCTTTCCTTGACATATTAAATGGGGACAGGAACCATTTCCAATTTGACAGTGAACAACTGAAAATGACTTAATTCATATGTATTCTAAACCTCCATCCTTTAAATACAGAGAATCATTTGAATTTTAGAGATCATGCCCATTCCCAAATTTTTCACTTAAGGGTGGGTTTTTTTTTTTTATTATTATTACTTTCTTGAATTATATGTTGTGACTCTTATATACTAGAGGAAGGCAGAAGCACATTTTGATGAAGTTTACATTTTGTAAACAATTTTTATTAAAGGTCATAAAGCTTGACAACTTTTGTTAAAGTTATATTTTTATTCTAATTTCTGAGAAAATGGAAGGTTAGCTAGATTCTGAAATTATTTAATACATTTTAAGTTGATTCACTGATAATGTAGATGAAAAATAAAAAATGTGCAACCACAAAATTGGTCCTTAATTAAATGTTTTATGTTTCTTAGTAGTTTTATTGAAATCTAACTTTTAACTCAATGATGCTGATAGAAAAGATACTTGGTTTTCAACAAAGCAAGATCAGAGTTTCATCTTCATCTCAGTCCTTTAAAGTATAACATCCTGTACAATTTAACATAGGTGGTAAATATTCTGCATGTGTCTACATCTTCCAAAGCCAGGTTATCATTCAATGTCAGTGATTAACTTGAATAATTTAAAAGGAAAGTTCATCTTGAAAAATCATTGTTAGAGAATGGCATCTGATATGAATCAAAAATAATAATTTAAATGGTAAACATTAATCCAGTTATTAAATGAAACTCTTAGTTTTAAATTCAGTGGGTTTTAGATTTGTAACTGAAATTAATTTTAAAGCTACCAAAATTATTCATTTATATTATTTAGTGATCGTTTGATTCGGAAGAACTCTGTTTTGATTAAATCTGAAAGGATCCTGGTTCAGATGTAATTTTTGTGATCATGAGGGAAAGCTGAGATGGAAGCGAATTCTTTGAGAGCCATTTGAATATCTAGCGGCTTTTGACACATGAGGGAAAAGTCAGCTGAGAGAGCTGAATTATCTTTCTTTTCAATCAAATTTTGGATGAAGTTCTGCAGTAGTCTTAAGTGATTGCCAAAAAATGCACAAGTAAAAGCGTATGCACACATAAAAAGTAAGCATACCGTTTGCTTAAAATTTCAAACACTCTTCCAAGTTGCATTTAAATTGCCCTGAAAAACATCATTATGGATTTATAATTTCAAATTTTGTTTCTAGCTACACGTTCTATTTCCTTGTTGTAAGTGAAATATAAAGGATTTTCAATTATACTAATTAGAGGTCTTTAATTTGGCTCCTTAAAACGTTGCCATTCCCAAGTTTTTCATTTTGGGGTCTTTTTAAATCACTTTCTCTCATCTACCACATATTTTGGAAAGTTTTGATCACCAACTCAATAGTATTTTAGAAAATAACATATAATAATATATTAATCAAAAGCATGTATTACTTTGCTCTGCTCAGCCACTAAGCATTTCAGCCACTAAGTTGATAATGTTAGTTAAAAGGAAGGCCATCTAGTGTCTTAGACAATCTGGGTAGCTTGATCTATAGCAGAGGTAAGTACAGGTATGACTGTGACTGATACTTGTGAAATATTAATTGTGTACTCCATTCTTCATAGAGGCTCTCATGGAAAAATAGTATTTTTAAGACACGTGATACAAATCTTGGATTCTGTTTGCATGTCAAAAAACCTGACATCATGATGTTATTTAACATCTCATTTTTACTCAAAATCTGCGATGGTATTTGAGAAATGGACTCAGCAAACATATTGTAATTAAAAATAATTAATTAAAGTCTACAATTACATATTTTTAATACTCTTAAAAGTGATAGCTGAGGGAGAAGTCAGTGACTGAAAAAAAATCTTAAAAATATATCCGCTCACTGAAAAAAAAGAAACTCTGCATCTTTTTTTGTGTTTTGTAAGAAATTAATTTTTAAAACGTTAGAATAAAAATCTCAAGGCATCTCTGCAGTTTACCAATTAAGATTCTGTATACTTCAAAAATATGTTATAACTATTGAAATGGAAAAGAGATTCATAAAATCTGGCATCTTACCAGAAATTATTAAGACTTCAGTATGGATGCTTGACTGGAAATCATACCATGGTCCTATAAGATTATTTTAAAATGAGTACGGTTAGGTAGGTAAATAAATGGTGGTAGGTAAATAAATAGGTAAATAAATGATGGTAATATTCAAACTTTCACAAACATATTGCAACTACATTAAGTGCCAGATTCACCATTATGACAGTTAGTTCATTTTTAATAGAAAACAGGGCATTTTTCCCATTACAGTTTTTTATTTCCATCTGAGACACTGTACCTGGAAAAATACTCAACACCCCTGAGTGAATTTCAAAACATGTAACACTGGAGTTTGAACTGCTTTATATAATAACACAGATAACATTTCCTTTTAATAAAATATATAGAACTATTATTTTCCTTCCCCTCCTTCACTTATGAGTGCAAACAAAGCAATTCCTGGTAACTATTTTTCTGTAGACACAAGGAGACTAACTTCTAGAAAGAAAACAACCTGGTCACCCCTGTTTATATTTTCACAAAAGACCGCTGGGTAAGATCTCTGTTGAGAAAATCACATTGCTTTGTTCCAGTGAGATTTAATTTTCTAGAAAGGGTTTAGTTTACTTAGTAGGTGTCACTTGGATTTTTTCTTTTTTAAATAAACTTCCATAAGAATAATTTCTCCAGGCTACAGATGATAGGATCAAATAGTAGATGTAGGGTTTATTACTATTGTATAATGCTGAACTTTCCAGAAGCTTAATACGCATATGGAGAATGGAACAGAATAAAGGACAAGGAACAAGTTTACTGTCCTCTCTAAGAGTTGTCAAGCTCCAAACCCCAGTTTTACTGAGCTATAACATTTTGTTAATTTGAGGTATACACACATGATTTAATATATGTATATATAGCAAAATGGTTACCACAATAAGTTTAGTTAATATTACCGTAATAAGTTTGTTAAAATGGGGTGTCACATATATGCAAATTTTTTTTCTTGTGATGAGAACTTTAAGATCTAGTCTTTTAGCAATTTGCAAATCTATAATACAGTATCATTCAATTCTCCCATGTATTTCAGGTAGATAGAGTAGTTACATCTGTTTTGGGAATGGCAAAGTGTATGTCCCAGGATAGATCTTTTAAGTTACTGAAAATTAAAGTTTTCATTAATAAAATGTTTATATGCACACCTTTACAGGGAATACTTTCTAAAATGTAATTCAGAATTTTCTGTTTGAACCTATATTTTGAACATTACACAATGTTTTTCTTCTTTGAGAAATTCAGACTCATGCTTGGGATGTTGTAGGGTCTTACCCTCAGGTATCATTAAACAACAATAATTTCTCTTTTCTCTGCCTTTACAAACATGGCTTTTCTAGACAATACCTTTCACCTCAACTTCATCATGGGCACCTCTGCACCTGTTATACCCATTTGTGTCCCTCTGTTTCTGGTAGTCTTCCCTAATATCTGGGTTCGTGTAGAGTTTAGATGTTGATGACTCCCAAATTTATATCTGTAGTTCCAATTTTCTTTAGAACTCTACAATTTTTACAATCAATGATAACAGAGCATTATCTAAGAAACATCTCAAATCAAACAAATTTCAAGATTTAGCTCCTAATTTTCCCTTCCCAAAGCACAGTTTTCCAGTTGCCGCCATTTTAGTAAAACACACTCCGCTCATTCGGTTGTTCTGGTTAAAAATCTTGACTTCTTTTCCTTACATCTATCGTAGATCTATCCAGTCCATATGGTGCCTTAGTTGTTCTTTTAAAAACTGTGTCTAGAAATTAATCACTTCTCCCCACCGCCACAGGTGCCACCTTGGTTCAAGCTACCATCATGTCTTACCTGGGCTACTGTAGAGTCTCTTAATCCTGAGCTCCTAAACTGGATCTCTTTGCTTTTGCTCTCGACCCCTTGCAATCTCAGGTCAACAACGTAGTCAGTGATAGAGACCTATCACAGGTCATGTTACTTCATGTTTTCCCATATTACTCAGAGTAAAAGTCTTTGAAATAGCCTTCAAAGTCTACACTATTTGGCTCCTATTGTGTCTCTGATCTGCTTCCTACTCTGCTCCTGTTGCATTCTGTTCCAACTACACAGTTTTCTTGCTTTGCCTAAAAACAACTAGGCATGCTTCTGCTTCAGAGACTTGAGTCTGCCACCCGTTTTTTGTTTTTTGTTTTTTTCCCCCCCTTTAAATAGGCTCAATGCCCAGCCCAGCGTGGGGCTTAAACTCACCACCATGAGTCAAGACCTGAGCCAAGATGGAATCAGACGCTTGACAGACTGAGCCACCGAGGTGCGCCTCCCACCCTTTTTCTTGCCCTTGCCTTATAGATTCTTCCTCCTCATATTCCTATGGCTTGCTCCTTTGCATCCTAAGCACACACAAATGCGTGTGCGCACTTTCTAGTCCTATTCTTGCTTTATTTTGTTCCATAGTCCTTGACATTTACTAACATATGATGTATTTTAATTATGTAGTTTGTTCATTTTCTGCATCCCCCTCCCTACTCTAAGCTTTGGAAGACAGATTTTGGTCTGCCTTGTTCAGACCTATATCTCAGTACCTAGAACACTGAACAGCATGTACATGATACTCAGTAACGATTGAATGGATTACTTAACCTAGAGGAGAGTAAGTCAAATTAAAAGCAATCAATGGCCAAACAATGAGTCCAAAGGGAAAAAGTTAGCATTAGAGGTTAAACAAGTTGGGGGGAGGTTTGGTGGCATGGCAGATGGTCTTGGTGCATTGTGAGTTACATTCTGGAAATTCATGCTTGAAACCTGCAAGTTTCAAGATGAATAAATATTGATAATAGTTACTGCTTTATAGTGGCTAGTTCTGTTGGCTCTCTCTTTGGCATTTAATTTTCTTTTTTTGTGGGGGAATCACATCTGTCTGCTTAAGTTGATTTTTGCTCTGGGGTTCAGTAATTTTTGCTTCTACATCAGGTGATTTTTGCTGTATATAGCTCAGTAATTAATCATGAGAGATAAAAGCATCAACTGCAAGGTTTTTAGATCTGGTTATTAAATATCTTCTCTTTATTTAGAACTTTGGTGTTTTTTTGGCCTTCATCAATAAAAGCTTGACTGTGACATGTGTCTCATAGCTGTAGAGTGACCTTTGGTTGAATTCTCACTTTGTACTTCTGACTTAGAACATTTGAGAAGGAAACTTATCTACACTTTTGAAAGATTGCCAAAATTTATTTCTTAACTTCTAGAAATGTCCTGTCCAATATTGTATCCACTAACTAGATGTATCTTTATATTTCAATTTAACTTTTTTAAAAACTAAATAAAAGTTAAAATTCAGTGGCACTCACCACATATCACATGTATAATAATCACATAAGGTTAGTTGTCCCTACATTAGAAAGCAGTGATCTAGAATATTTCAATGTCCACAACATTTTATTGCACATGCTGCTCTAGACTTGTTTTTGCTGGCTGAATTTTTCCATCCTAAGTTTATTCATGTGAAATTATTTGTTCCATGATGAATATTTGAGAGCTTTTCTGTCAAGTGGACCACTGGCATTTAAAGAATGTAGAATTCATGTACAAAAATAAATCATAATATTATTTAGTAAGTGTTACATTAGAGGCATATATAGAGGGCTCTTTGGACATAAAGCAGTAATTAATTTTGCTTCAGATATGGGTTGGTTGTACAACACATGGTTTGAGTCTCTCTCTTTGCTAGTACTCTGTCAGAAAAGAAACAGTTGAACACGGGGTCTAGTAAGCTTATATTTATTGTTGAAAAAGCCAATCAATATCAGTCTGAACATTAACTAATAGCATGGCTTTGCCACTGCCCAAACAGTATCGCAGTTAATAGCAATTTTAACGTCTGAAACCACCATAATTGCCCTCAGAAATCAATAGATCAATAAGAGACTCTTTTTGGTTTTAGATACAGGTATTGAACCATACGTCACATTTTGAAAAGGTTACTTTTAATATGACAGCCCAAATTTAAAATTAGTTTCAAAACTAAACAGAAACAAGAGAATTCTTATTTTTAAAGTCTGTAAATTTAGATTTAAAGCAATACAAACATCCGTTTACACTTTTGTTATATACTATTTAAATTTAATGAGCCTTGGGGCGCCTGGGTGGCTCAGTCATTAAGTGTCTGCCTTTGGCTCAGGTCGGGGTCCTGGGATCAAGCCCCACATCGGGCTCCCTGCTCGGTGGGAAGCCTGCTTCTCCCTCTCCCACTCCCCCTGCTTGTGTTCCCTCTCTCGCTGTCTCTCTCTCTGTCAAATAAATAAAATCTTAAAAAAAAAAATTAATGAGCCTTTGCATGTTTTCACTGGAAATGCAAGTGTATAAAACTAAAAAAATAATAAAGCCACAGCTAAACAAGTGATCTAAATAAATTTAAAACTTAAGTAAACTATAGTTAAAATAATAAATTGTCAAAGTGTACCAAGATATTTTGAACTTTAGTTAAGAAATTTGATCATGAAACCAATTTATAGTAGGCTTTCTTTAAATATTCTCTTGAAATGGAAATAGTTTTTTATTTAACCCTTTTATTCTTTATGCATAAGTTATGTATTGAAGATTCTCCTGTGATGAAACCACATTTTAAAATATTTGTCTCTGAAGGGAAATTGCTAATGATCCTGCAGTGAAAATGTGTAAACCCCATGTTTATTTTAGTTAGACATACAAACTAAGATGGAAGCAGAAAGCCGAAGACCATCATGTTATTTGGAAGAAGTGGTAGCATTATCATTTAAGGAGCAATCACTTCCATTGATTGCATTCAGCATTCAGGAAACACTAACAGGGATGCAGTGGTTTGTTTGTTTTCTAAGTTGTTAGGTGATGTCAAGCAAATGATCTGAATCCAATCTCTAATACATGAAAAATTCTTCTTTTGGCCTGTGTTACTGGAATTGTAATGTCCTTATTGAAGGTACATCTTTTGGGACACTCTTATAATTTAGCTAGCCTCGCTGCTTTAGATTGCTATTTGGACATTTTCAGGCTTTGAGATCTGTAAGGCTTGAAAAGTACAGACTACTTATTGTTTACTAGATGGTTATTAGCATGATCGAAATGCCTATAATATCAAAGGAAGCAGAAAACAATCTTTTCTGATCTAGTATCCAAACAAAATTTCTCAAAGGGACTGATCATTTTGTCTTATTTAGTATATACCAACAAAACAACAGAATGCTATTATTTCCTAATTCTCCTTTTAGTCTGTGTTGGGACACGAAGAACGTTTTTCCGCTATTGCAGCCAACGTGGTTTGACTATCTTAGCATGATACTAGTCATTTGGTGGGCTGAACTTAGAGGAAATTAGTAAGAAGATAAAAGAAACAAAAATGATGGGGTAGGTTTGGATGTGAAGGGAGCCCAGCAGAGATGAGGTATAAATTTGAAGAGGGGTGGGATAAGCAAGATCAGATGCTAAGGACCCTGGGACATCTGATCTAATATGGATATCCATCTTAAGAGCCATCTGGCACAGATCATGGAGATTTCATCTGGGATTTTTTTTTTTTTAATTTTATTTATTTGAGAGAGAGTGAACAGGAGGGAGAAGGAGAGAGAATCTGAAGCAGATTCCACGTTGAATGCAGAGCCCTATGCGGGGCTCCATCCCATGACTATGAGATCATGTGCTGAGCCAAAACCACGAGTTGGATGCTTAACCCACTGAGCCACCCAAGTGCTTCTCATCTGGGATCTTTGTAAAATGAAGGCACTGGAACAAGAACTGAGCCCAGCTAGTGGGAAATGGGTCAGGTCAAAATGAAGGTATTCATTTTGGCAAGGTTTAGGCAGGGCAGTATTCCCACCCCTGTAAACGGTGCACTGGACTGAGAAAGTTGGGAGGATAGAGAGACCCACCATAACTGAATCAGCTAGTTATTCCTTCTCCACTGGGAAGGTTTTAAGCTAGAAATTATCAACTGTATGGGGAGCTGTGGCAAGTCTCTCCTCAAAAATGTCAGAGTCTACCATTACTGAAAAATTTTTTTCTATCTATGGCATCTAATAAATTTGTGATGCCAACTTTTTCATCACTTATTTTCTCTGCATATCCAATTTCCTAAAACTTTCACTGGTTTGAATTATGACTTGTATTATTACATTAGTCCAGCATTCTCCCTTCTTTGTCTCTGAAAGTCGTATTTATCCATTAAGGGAATATTAAAAATCATCTCACTTGTAAAGGTCTTTATGAGGTGTGTTCATCATAATGAATCATACCTTCCTCTGTACTTCCTGTTACCTTACCTCTAAGTAGTACTTACTTCGTACTGTGTTTCAGTTTGTTTCCACATTTTTCCAATTAGATTGTATGCCTAATGAATAGGAATAGTGTATTATCTATCTCCCTAGGTCCTAGCAGAGTGGTTTGCATATAGTAAACATCTACAAATGTCTATTCAATCAAATTACATATTTGCACAAATTCTGATGAATTTGACCTAATGAATCACCTATTATTCTTTGGTAGGTTACTTAGCCTGTCGTGCTTAGTTTTCTCATTTATAAATGGTGGGGGAGGGGGGAAATCTACTCTCACTGAATTTGTAGATTAATTTTATAGTTAAGGAATCCCTATAAGAAAGAAACAGGAAAGACAGTCATTGACTCAATACATATCTATGAAACATCTAAAGTTTGCCATGCACTCTTCTAGGCATCATTAGTTGCTAGAGGACTTTCTGCAGGGCCAGTGCAGTGCAGACAGCATTTGAACTTTGTCCAGTATCACACCTGAGACATGTAATATCTCTGATTTACAGTATAGACCAACCTCACTGTTTTGTTTGACAGATACTTTTAAAAATAGTTTGGAAATAGCAAAAATGTAAAATTACCAACATATGTACCATAAAAGGTAAAAAGTAGAATTCCAAAGACTAAAGGTGGCAAATTAAAATTATATTAAATAGGGGTACCTGGGTGGCTCAGTTGGTTTAAGCGTCTGACTCTTGGTTTCAGCTCAGGTCCTGATGTCAGAGTTGTGAGATCGAGCCCTGCATTGGGCTCAGTGCTGGGCATGGAGCATGCTTAAGAGTCTCTATCTGTCTCTCCTTCTGCACCGCCCCCCCCCCAATTTATCTTTCTCTCTCTCTCTCTCTCAAAAAACTAAAATAAAATTATATTAAATAGGAAAATATAAGCAAAGATAGTCATGATTAAACAACCACAATAAGCCTAAGAAAAATTAAACATAATTTTGACAAAGAAGGTGCTATTCAGTCATTCCATAATAATCTTGCTCAGTTTAGGTAGGGCTAACCCTCCTACCTACCAAACCCCACCTTAGGAGATGGGGCAATTGGTCTTCACCAGCTTTATTGCAGTAATAATCGGGATTACAAGCACTTGTTGCATTTGGAGAGAAATGTCTAAGAATGAGGCTGAGCAGAGAGGTATATAGAGTGGCATGGTCTTGATACCTTTTGAACCCCTTCATCCAGCCATGCTCTGAGTTAGTTCAGTTCCTTGATTTGCCAGTTATGTTGGGCTTCTCCAGTCTCTTTTGCCTTAAGCTAGTTTGAGTCGATATATATGTGTATGTGTGTATATAATGCATAAATATATATGTATATTTTATTTACAGCTGAAAGAATCCAGGTTAATATGTTCTTTTTAGTGCAATATTTAGGATATTCAGTTTAGCCCCAAGTCACTTGCGATTCAGAGGCCAATTTAATTATTGAATTTGCCATTTGGTTTGGGTTTCTTCCTACAGTATTTGGTTGGTTCTAGAATCTTGGAGCCCTTACTATTTTTTTTTTTAAGATTTTATTTATTTGAGAGAGAGAAGGAGAACAAGTAGGGGAGGGACAGGATCAGAAGGAGAGGGAGAAACAGACTCACTGTTGAGCAGGGAGCTGGATGCGGGGCTCGATCCCAGGACTCTGGGATCATGACCTGAGCTGAAGGCAGATGCTTAATGACAGCCACCCAGGTGCTCCTTGGAGCTCTTATTGTCAAACACTTGTTCATCAGGAGTCCTTTGGATCAACACTGAAACAGAGAACAATAAGTACGCTGTGGACTATCTGAAAGAGAAAAATCCTAAAGAAGCATACATCTAAAAAATTCACTATATCTACTCTACATGTATATACCCTCAAACATCTCTTGGAGTCTCAACTAAATTGGTCTCTGCACTGGGGGGGTCAGAGTAGTATTTTCATCTGGGGAAATTATTATTAAACTCCATTTAAGTAATTAACAAAGATATTTTTAATATTATTCAGCTTTGCAAATGGAGTTAAATAATGAGTTCTGAATGCAACCATGTAAGATAAAACTTCTGAGGACACAATACAAGGACATAAGGAGACTATTGTCATTAAAATTCTATATTCGTGATTTGGAACTATTATAATATTTCATTTGAAGAGGAATTAAATAGAAAAAATATTAAAAAGCAAAAAAAAAAAAAAGCCAGTGACTAGAAGGTATATAAACCACATAAGTCGGAGAAAATGATCAGAAATTACAGAATATTAATCAGTAATAACATGGAAATTTAGAACCAAAGCTGTTAGTTAGAAGAGCTCAATCAGTATATTTTCTGGACTGTTCTATTTCCAACACCTATAAAGTTCTGTCACTGCCACCAGGAGAAAATCATAGGAAATATTTTTTTCTTGCATTACAAAATTAAATTCATTCAAATTAAAATAAATGGTTTTTTTTTTAGAATGTTTTTTGAAAAAATTAAAACGTGGTGTTTGTTTCATTTTGTTTTGTTTTAGAACAGAGGGTTATATCCACACTGGGAGATGACAGCATTCCCCACCAGAAATACAACTTGTAAAAGGGCTTGGAGGTTTTCCAGGAAAATGGCCAGTGACATTTGAGACTCACAGTTGAACAACCAGAATGCCAAGATCAATACTCCAGAACAAGGAAAGGTAACAAGAATGTTGATAACTTCAGAAACGTAAGCTACATGCGGTGAGCGGATATGATTCACCAGATACCCATGTGTGGCACTATAGTTCTCAGCTTCCTTTGCAGTTAGGACTTCAGCAGTTGAAGTTCAGCCTAGTTCAGCCTAGCTCCTAGGCTGAAGCAGTTCTCAGTAGGTGTGCTTCTTCCCTTTCCCTATCAGTTTTCCATGGTGACCGCCAATGCCAGATGACATAACTAGACAATAAAGTCTACCCACATTAGATTTTATGATCATAAAATAAACTTATTGTCTAAAGCCATTAAATATACATATTAATATATTTGTTATTAATATAATAATATAAGAAGGCAAGGAACTCTTTTCTCGGATGGAAGAGAATATATCTCTGAGCCTTGTTTTTTTTTTTTTTTAAAGATTTTATTTATTTATTTGACGGGGAGAGACACAGCGAGAGAGGGAACACAAACAAGGGGAGTGGGAGAGGGAGAAGCTGTGGGGCTCGATCCCAGGACCCTGGGATCATGACCTGAGCTGAAGGCAGACACTTAACGACTGAGCTACCCAAGCACCCCAATCTCTGAGCCTTGTTGGAATAATACCTCACTGGTATTATTAAGGTCCTGGAACTAAGAGAAGCCTATCATTACCAAGAGGCCAGTGTTAGAGATTGACTGAGAGAATATTCATTGCTTGAGGAAAATGGCCTCAAATTTGGAGATTTTCTAAACTATCTGCAATACTGTGTTAGAGGGGAGCACAGTAGAGGAGCTGAGGAAGAACCCAACACTAGCATGCTAAATCTCCTCAGACTTTGAATAATGACAGAACTCTAGTTCCATGAGCAATGGTGTCTGAAGTCCTACTATAACCTGCTGCCTAATTGACTGGGGTCTCTCATAAGCTCCATTACTTCTTGCCAAGCTGATTCATAGACTCCTTCAGAGACTCATTCTGAGCCACTGTGGTGCTAGACATAGACTGACTGGCTTTGAACCCTGCCTCTGACACTTCCAAGCTGGATGACCCACCCTAAATTATTTTGATCACACTAGCTCCTCTCTACCTTACTTTGCCCATCTTTAAAATGGGGATAATAATATTTACCTCACAGAGTTGTTACGAAGATTCAGTAAGATATTCATGTAAAGTGTGTAGAATAGTTTATAGTTCCCATCACACCAAAGCACTCAGTAATGATTTTCTTTCAGTATTGTTATTACTACTGCTTGGATGACCAAAAGGTGCTGAAAGCTGGTATGTAGTAGCACCCTCCATTTTGGATCTAATCTTTGAGATTTAAATTCTAGACACATTCATATGGAGTTTATTATATCCTCTTGGGATTGGGAACTTAGGCTTTTGTGCCTTCTTAAACATGAAACACTCTTTAAACCTGCATGTTCTGTGATTTCAGACATGAACTATTTTTACAGCATTTGGTATGAAAGCTGGGAAGGTAGGAGGGTATGGACAGTGATGTAGTGGAGTTAATATTTTCAGAAGTTTAATAATATTTCTTCAACTTCATTTTTTTTAGAGGGGGGAAGGTGCAGAGGGAGAGAGAGAATTTTTTTTTTTTTAAGATTTTATTTATCAGAGAGAGAGATCATGAGCGGGGTATGGCGGGGAGAAGCAGACTCCCCACTGAGCAGGGAGCCTGATGCAGGACTCGATCCCAGGACCCTTGGGATTGTGACCTGAGCCGAAGGCAGACGCTTAACCGACTGAACCACCCAGGTGCCCTGGGAGAGAGAGAACCTGAAGCAAACTCCACATGCAGTGCAGAGCCCGACTTGGGTCTCGATATGACGGTGAGATCATGACCTGAGCTGAAACCAAGATTCAGGTACTTAGCCAGCTAAGCCCCGCAGGCACCCTTTTCTTCAACTTCCCATAGGAGGTATTTGTTCTTGTTTCCACTCAGGGTAATAAGTCTGTACGCTCTGTTCATGAGCAGTGGTTTCAAGGATGCTGGTAGATATGCCATTTCTTCATTAGAATGCTGGTTATTTAGGTGTGTTCACTTTGTGAAAATACATAGATTGGACATTTATGATGTGTGCACTTCTTAAGTTCTACCTTTAAAAAGTCTTGATTAGAGGGCGCCTGTGTGGCTCAGCTGGTTAAGCGACTGCCTTCGGTTCAGGTCATGATCCTGGAGTCCCTGGATCGAGTCCCGCATCAGGCTCCCTGCTCGGCAGGGAGCCTGCTTCTCCCTCTGACCCTCCCCCCTCCCATGTGCTCTCTCTCTCTCATTCTCTCTCTCTCAAATAAATAAATAAAATCTTAAAAAAAAAAAGTCTTGATTAGAAGTGCAGTCTAGTGTTCTTTGCCTTCTGCTAGATTGGAAAATTTTTACACACATGCTCATTTTATGATTTGTGGTATTGCATAAAACAGCTATTTCTGTAATAACACTAAACATGCAATTATTAAGAAGTGATATATTTCACTTGAGTCAAATACATATGTTTGTTAAAAATGTATTATTTTTTAAAAAATAGCGTTTCTGTTTACTTCTGAGTGTGTATCTAATGTGTTTGATCTTGTATCGAAGGATAATTGCTTATTACTTATAGATGTTACCTTATAGACTCAGAGTTGCCCACCAATGGAAAAAAACCTGACGATTCATTATGCAACTTGATTATGTATTATGATTCTCTTTAATATTTAAACTACACTTAGAACCATACATTCTTATTAATATAAATCATATTTTAGCAATTTAAAAGACAAATTTACTATGTAGTTGAGTGAATGCAAAATTGTCAAAATACATTGTGAATTTTAAAAATAGGCAACATAAAAAACACTGTGTATATCATTTTATATCTGAGTAAAAAACAGTGAGGAAGAAGAGAGACTATATATTTATTTTTCTTATATATGCTTAAATTACAACTAAAAGAACACAAGCGACTAATAAAAGTGACTTTTTTTGGTAAGATAAGTGGGAACCAGGAAAATTTGTAACAAAATTGAAACAAGCAGACAGTTCATGGTAAATATCTTTATGATTTTAAGTTAATGAAAAATATAGATTACCTACTCAAAATTAAATAAATGATATACAAGCATACAATAACTTTCCTAAGATAGTAATTCCTTAAGTTTTAGGGCATTTATCCTCAAGACCCATATAAAACATACAGACACCCGCAGGCAATACACTCCGTCTGGAGGGATGATACTCTTAGCAAGGGAATTTAGCACATTCCGTAGAAGAGGCAGGAAGAGAGGGGAGGTAGGAAGAGTCTTGCGATGTGGGAGAGGAGCCAAAGGTAAACTTTGCTGCCTTGTAAGGTAGGTCTTTTTAGTGACTATGAGGGCTGCCAACTTTAGGGTAAAACTGAAGGACATCATTTTCACAAAGATTCTTCCCCTCATACTTGGAAAGATGAATTGCTTGTTATTCCCAGAGTTCCATAAGATGAATTCATTATTTTAAGATGAAATGAGTTGAGATTGAAAGAATATGTTCTGCATTTTATATACTAAATAGATGATACTTTTCCTGTCTCTTAGCAATACTCATTGAAGTGTTGCTATAATATCTTTTTTTAATATAAATTGCTTTTTTTATTACAGTCATCTGGAATGTCTCATGTTTCCTGTCATTTATAATAAAACACATACATGGATTCATATATTTAAAGTAGTTGTTTAAAGTTTATTTTAAAGCAGTAAAACTTTTTTTGCTGGAGGGGGAGGGAGAGAGAGTAGGGGAAAGAAAAAGAAATTATGGTTACTGCCTCCGAGAAAAAGTTCAAACCTTTTATACCTAAAGCCTTTTAAAAATTCTTAGGTTAGTCAGTTTTGCTTACCTGCATCTTCCTGCCAAACAGATTTCAAGAAAAATAATTGATTTAAATAATATAAAATTTTCTTTTTTTATGTGTGTTTTTTGGTTTGTTTTTAACTTATTTTATTTAAATTCAATTAGTTAACGTATAATGTATCATTAATTTCAGATGTAGAGTTCAGTTTTTCATCCGTTGCATATAACACCCAGTGCTCATTATATCATGTGCCCTCCTTAATGCCTGTCACCCAGTTACCCCACCCCCCACCCACCTCTCCTCCAGCAACCCTCAGTTTGTTCCTTATGGTTTGTCTCCCTCTCTGATTTCATCTTATTTTATTTTTCCCTCCTTTCTCCTATGATCTTCTGTTTTGTTTCTTAAATTCCTCATATGAGTGAAACCATATGATAACTGTCTTTCTCTGATTGACTTATTTCCCTTAGCATAATGCCCTCCAGTTCCATCCATGCCATTATAAATGGTAATATTTCATCCATTTTGATGGTTGAATAATATTCCATTTTATATACACACACCACATCTTTTTTTTTTTTTTTTAAAGATTTTATTTATTTATTTGAGACAGAGAGAATGAGAGAGAGAGTGCACATGAGAGGGGGGAGGGTCAGAGGGAGAAGCAGGCTCCCTGCCGAGCAGGGAGCCCAATGCGGGACTCGATCCCGGGACTCCAGGATCATGACCTGAGCCGAAGGCAGTCGCTTAACCAACTGAGCCACCCAGGCGCCCCCACATCTTTTTTTTAAATTTTTTTCTTGTCCCTTTATTTTATTTTTTTATTAACATATATTATTTGTTTCAGGGGTACAGGTTTGTGATTCATCAGTCTTACACAATTCACAGGGCTCACCATAGCATATGCCCTCCCCAATGTCCATCACCCAGCCACCCCATCCCTCCCACCCACCTCCACTCCAGTAACCCTCAGTTTGTTTCCTGAGATTAAGAGTCTCTTATGGTTTGTCTCCTTCTCTGGTTTCGTCTTGTTTCATTTTTTTCCCTCCCTTCCTCTATGATCCTCTGTCTTGTTTCTCAAATTCCTCATATCATTGAGATCATATGATAATTGTCTTTCTCTGATTGACTTATTTCACTTAGCATAATACCCTCTAGGTCCATCCACGTCATCGCAAATGGCAAGATTTCATTTTTTGATGGCTGCATAATATTCCATCGTATATATATACCACATCTTCTTTATCCATTCATCTGTTGATGGACATCTAGGCTCTTCCCATAGTTTGGCTATCGTGGACATTGCTTTTATAAATATCTGGGTGCACGTACTCCTTCGGATCCCTACATTTGTATCTTTGGGGTAAATACCCAGTAGTGCAATTGCTGGATAGTAGGGTAGCTCTATTTTCAACTTTTTGAGGAATGTCCATACTGTTTTCCAGAGTGGCTGCACCAGCTTGCATTCCCACCAACAGTGTAGGAGGATTCCCCTTTCTCTGCATCCTCGCCAACCTCTGTTGTTTCCTGACTTGTTAATTTTTGCCCTTCTGACTGGTGTGAGGTGGTATCTCATTGAGGTTTTGATATGTATTTCCCTGATGCCAAGTGATGGGAGCACTTTTTGATGTGTCTGTTGGCCATTTGTATGTTTTTGTTGCAAAAATGTCTGTTCATGTCTTCTGCCCATTTCTTGACTGGATTATTTGTTCTTTGGGTGTTGAGTTTGATAAGTTCTTTATAGATCTTGGATACTAGCCCTTTATCTAATAAGACATTTGCAGATATCTTCTCCCATTCTGTCGGTTGTCTTTCTGGTTTTGTCGACTGTTTCCTTTGCTGTGCAAAAGCTTTTTATCTTGGGGCGCCTGGGTGGCTCAGTTGGTTAAGCGACTGCCTTCGGCTCAGGTCATGATCCTGGAGTTCCGGGATGGAGTCCCGCATCGGGCTCCCTGCTCGGCAGGGAGTCTGCTTCTCCCTCTGACCCTCCTCCCTCTCATGCTCTCTGTCTCTCATTCTCTCTGTCTCAAATAAATAAATAAAATCTTTAAAAAAAAAAAAAAAAGAAAAAAAAAAGCTTTTTATCTTGATGAAGTCCCAATAGCTCATTTTTGCTTTTGTTTCCCTTGACTTTGGAGACATGTCTAGCAAGAAGTTTCTATAGCTAGGGTCACAGAGCCTGTGTTCTCCTCTAGGATTTTGATGGATTTCTGTCTCACATTTAGGTCTTTCATCAGTTTTGAGTTATCTTTGATGTGGCTGTCCAGTTTTCCCAACACCATTTGTTGAAGAGACTGTCTTTTTTCCATTGAATATTCTTTCTTGCTTTGTCAAAGATTAGTTGACCATAGAGTTGAGGGTCCATTTCTGGGTTCTCTGTTCTGTTCCACTGATCTCCACTGATCTTTGTGTCTGTTTTTGTGCCAGTACCATGCTGTCTTGATGATTACAGCCTTGTAAGAGAGCTTGAAGTCTGGCATTGTGATGCCACCAGTTTGGTTTTCTTTTTCAACATTCCTCTGGCTATTCGGGGTCTTTTCTGGTTCCATACAAATTTTAGGATTATTTGTTAAGCTCTGTGAAAAGTGCCAATGGTATTTTGATAGGGATTGCTCTGGGTAGCGTAGACCTAAATATAAAATTTTCTAATTGTGATAAGTGTCAAAATCATTTTGCTATGAGATCAAGATTCTTCAAATGAAAATTGTCAAGATTTTCTTGCCTGATATTTACATTTAAAAATATTGTTTAAAATTGTACAAGGGCACCTGGGTGGCACAGTTTGTTAAGTGTCCAACTCTTGACTTTGATTTTAGCTCAGGTTGTGATCTCAGGGTCTCAGGGTCGTGAGATTGTGCCCTGCATTGGGCTCCACACTCAGCTGTGGAGTCTTCTTGAGATTCTCTCTCCCTCTGCCCCTCCCACTTGTGCTCACTCACTCTCTCTTTCTCTCTAAAATAAATAAGTCTTTAAAAAAATAAAATTGTATAGCATATTTGTTGTAACATTTTGTCCTGTCAATGTGTAATACTTACACGAAACGGGAAAACAATATTTTAACTAGCATATAAAATCACTACTTATTGCAAAGTCAATTTGATTTGGATTGAGAAAATCTAGTTTCAAGTCTAGAATCTTCCAGTTACCAGCTATGTGATGGGGTATGAAGGCAGGACATGCTTCTTTCCATGTCTTAAGTGTCTCATGGTTAAATGCAGATGGTAGTATATGATACATTGGGTGGCAAATAGAATCAAATACAAAATTGTATAAAAATATTTTCTAAATTTTGGTGACCTATAAAATATTATTCATTCACTTATAGATTTTTCAAAAGATTTTATTTATTTATTTGAGAGAGGAAGAGAGAAAGAGAGAATGAGAGGGGGAAGGGTCAGAGGGAGAAGCAGACTCCCCGTTGAGCAGGGAGACTGATGTGGGCTCTATCCTCTGACTCCTGGAGCTGAAGGCAGACTCTTAATCAACTGAGCCGCCCAGGTGCCCCCTCACTTATAGATTAATTGGAAAATTTGTAAGTGTCCACAATGCATCACTGTGTAGAGATAGATCTACAAAGCAAAAGATAGTAACAACACCTAAATGAAAATATTGCTTTGTGATAAAAGCAGATATTTTTCCCAAGTTCTAACTTTCTAGAACTTTTCTGTTGAAGTCATTATTATGAATATTGCTTATCAGAATGAGAAGTTGGCTGTGGTTGGATTGCACTATTTTTTCAGTTTTGTATCTTTTCATTTGATAGAAACAAACATAGCCATTCTGTATGGTAGTGCCATTTGTTCATGATTTTTAAAAACTATTGCTATTAATCCAACTTCCTCCCAGGCTTATTACACCTCACATCAACATTTCACATTAATAAGTTAATTTGATGGCTTGTTGCTCCCAGTAGTTTAATTTCTCAAACTTTTGGGGTCACATCCATAGTGTGTGGATGGTGCAACATAAGACAGCATTGTGATAGTTTCAAATTTGTGGAGGTATACTCGTTAGGGTGTGTCAGCTTATCAAAAACTTCCCCATGTAAATTTCTTTCCATGCCATGTTTTTTTCTTAGGGCACATCTATAGTGACAAAATGGTGGATGAATAAGCCAACAGATGGTTTTATCTCAATGACTGCATCATGGGATGCATCATTAGTTTCATGTCTGTGCTACACTAGGAATGCTGGCTTTACTGGAGGCATCTGGCTGGCAGTTCCTTGGGGGGTTATCACACACACATAACCCAAGCTTCCCAGCTGTGTTTTCAGTTCCCTGGTGTTTAGTCTGGCATGAAAAGGTGTTCATGAGCCAAGCTAATCCTCTTGTCAATTCTGTGAGCAGCTAGAAGAGAACTCTTAAATCCTAAACCGCTAATATCTATCCTGACTTCCTTCTTTCATTTAAATTGGTTGATTTGTCAGTTTTTTTTTCCTTTAGCTCTGATCAATGAGATCAGGATTATTGCAAAACAGATACTTCATTTCAACTAAAAACATTGATATAATGAAATAAACATATGTGGCAATTAAACAGTGAGGCCACCACTAGATACAATTACAAAGGTTGTATTGTTTTGTGTTTAGCTCACCAAATAAAAGTAATGGCTAATGAAGTTTTTAGCAGTACCTTTCTAATTTATCATACGAAAACCAACCCTCTCAGATTAAATGTCTATAAAATATATTTAGTAAAAGAAAAAGGTTGACCTCATAAGCTCAACAGTTTATTTATGAATCTCCTGAAGCTTCTTCAATGTCCTAGAAAAGTATGGTTAAAAAACAGACAGCAACAAAAAAGTATGTCTTTATAATATGATGGAGGAGAACTGTAATTAAATAATATAAATTACACATATAAAATATATAAAAATGGAGAAGGGAGAATGCAAGCAGGTGAAATACCACTCTTGCTTTCTGAGGATTATAGATTGCTGGTTTGACTCACATTGTTATGGAATTTTATATTAGATTTTTGTTGATAATACTTCAATGGCTTACATTAGAAAGCATTTTTTCCCTACTCACAGGTCTACAAGATAGCTGAGTCATCTCTTCTCCAGGCTCTGGGTGCATTTAGATGTGTTCATTATAGGGGCATCTGTGTGGCACAGTCGGTTGGGCGTCCAACTCTTGGTTTGGGCTCAGGTCATGATCTCAGGGTTATGATCTCAGGGTCATGAGACAGAGCCCCACATTGTGCTCCATGCTTAGCATGGAGTCTGCGTGGGATTCTCTCTCCCTCTCTCTCTGCCCCTCCTGCTCATGCTTTCTCTCTCTCTCAAGTAAATAAATCTTTAAAAAATAAAAAAATAAATGTGTTCATTAAGCTGTCATTCTGAGATGCAATGAATAATGAGGGCATGTTCTTCTCATGGCGGAAAGGTATAGATAAGAGGCCAAACCAAAACACAGAAGTGTGTTTAAAACCTCTGTCTCAATAGCTTGTATGTCATATCCCATCATATTTCTGTGGCCAAGGGAAACCACATGATGAATCCAAACATCAATACCGTGAAAACATATTCTCCAATGGTGGGGTGGGGAGAAGAAACATTTGTGGTGTAATTATACAATCTACACATAATTTGTAATTTGGATAACAAATATTAACTTTCACCCACAGAATATATCCACCACAATCCCATGAAGATTCCTTCCTCCCCTCAAAGTTTTATGCTTTTATGGCATCAGATTTAAAGTTCAAAATCTTGAGATAATCTCTACATCATATCTGCCCCTCCCCACAACCAACTTTCAGTGGTGGAATTGGAGTAGAAATAATCTCCAAAAATGTGTAGTTTCTTGGCCACCCACATCTGGTTCCAAAGCCAATGACATAAATTTAACGTTTTTTCTTCCGGCTTCCTCCTGGTATCAATTTCTGCATTACTTTGCTTTTGCAGTATTGGTGCAGTATAACAAGAGATCGAGCATGACAGTAATTTACAACAACACACAATTCCCACAAATAGTCCTATAGCTTAGCTGTGGGGGCTCTGGTCCAGACTGTTGATGAAGGTTGAATTGGTGCCGCGTGTCTGTTATCTTGTGACCCAAGCCAAAGGAGTATTGCCAACCAGAAGAGCTCTTTCTTTGTGGAGAGAGCAAAAGTGAGGCCAAAACAAAGAACTCATGAGCATTTTAAGTTTTTTCTTAGGATGTGGCTTATGTCCCATTCTCTCCCATTCTGTTTGTCAAGGTAAGTCACATGACCAAAATCAAAATCCATGAAATGGGGAATTTTACTCTTCCCAAAGAAGGTGCAAAGGGAGAGTAAATATTTGTGAAAGTAATACAGTCTACCTCAAATTGTTAAGTGGGTCATAGCCAAATAAAATATAGTTGTGGGCTTCAGCGTGAATAAGTTTTGGAACTTACCCAAGAGGAAACTATTACCTTTAAAATAATCCTCCTTTGTTTCCTTGAATAAGTTTCTCAATGCCATTCAGGATCCTCAGAGTTCTGCTTGCACACAAAATTTGCTTTGCTAGAACATTCCTTGTAGAGAAAAGAGTTGGGAAGAAGTAGAACAATGTAAATCGTTGAAATTGTAGACCACAGGTAGTTATTCTTTTATGACCTTGAAAAGATTATTTTCAATGAGGCAATCATGAATTTTAGGATTATGAAATTAGCATTATTAGTTCCTTGGGAGACTGTGACCTTTTAAATAGCTTTATGTTTCTGTGATTACTAGAAAAGGGAAAGGAAGCAAAACTAAATAAAATCTCAAGTGTTTAGGCTTATGATTTAATTGAATCCATATAATATGGCTTTATAATTTATTATGAAATATTAAAAGACAAAGTAGGGGAAATACTCAAGTGCAAAGAAATTGACAAAGTTTGTCTAGTATCATTTCATAAATAGAAAGCTTGATTAAAGAGAATCGTCTGGAGTTTAAAGATGGGTTAATATGCCTCTTAATAGCATTATACATTAAAATACTGTTCAAGAAGGTAAAATATATGAATCATTGAATAAACAGGGTTATAATTTTGGCATAGTTTTTGTCATTATTGACCAAACTTATTTTTATGAAAATAACTTTCTCAAAAGAAGATAAATACAAACTGCTAGAAATACAAATGCTTTTTTATTTTATGATTTTTTCTTTCAGGTTCCCTTAGAAGAGCTGCATTTATTCCTGCACAGGTGTTTCAACCTTTATAATGAGTTTGATTCAATTCAACAAACATCTATATAGTCTCACCCATGGGCAAGACACCATGGAAATATGAAGACAAAAATGCCCCTTTTACTGGGGATATTAATATTCACCGGGGAGAATATGCCTGTTGTAGTTTGTCTTTGAAGAAACAACTTCACCCAGCTTTTAACATTTAAAAAGTGCTAATCAGTGTGACCATAAAGTAGCAGTGCTTCTAATAAAAATTCTGACAATCTAACTTCAGCCGCTTTCCCTGCCTGCCTAATAAATTTCTCAGTATTTTTGGTTCCAACATCCTGAGATGACAGTGCATGGAGAGTTCGCTGCTTATTTTATAACCTATTCAGCAGAAATTATTTCTATGGCTGCCAGCCACTGGGTGTGGACTAACTCTGTGACTTGGCACAGTAGTGTTTCCTTCCATTTGACTTAATTTAAGCATCTTTTCCAGCTGTACCTTCCAGTGAATGCCCTCACCTTTCTGCAAAGGGTGCTAGAAAGAGCATGGAACTGACCGTTTGAATAGCCATGTTGTAGCCCCAGGTGCATGACCACGTTGCTCTACTTTACTGTTTAATTTGTTACCATCTATTGATTTGATCTATATCTTCTCAAGGTCTCTCTCAACGTTATTTCTCCTCTGCGTTTTGCTTCCCTTCCTCAGTGTCTTCTGCACAGTACCCCAGTCCTCCAGCTTCAGAATGCAGGAAGCCTGGCTGCACACTTGGCACATTTTGTGGGCTTTGGTTTCCTTCTCTATTAAAAAGAAATAATGATACTCATCTTGGTTAGTAGGAAAAGTAAGCTAAAGCCATTACAGTGCTTAAGATACTGCTCTGCACAGAGCAGGGACTTGCCCTGTCTGACCCCCAAGGGTTACAGTTCCCCGTTCCTTTCCATCTCTAGGCCATTTACTTGTTTGCTCCTGGGGTCTTTATGAAAGAACCTGGCTAGGGGTGATGAGGGTTGGAGAGACGTGAGACCCACCGGGCTCTACATGGGCTTTTGGTTGGAAAGTGCCACAGCTGAACAATGGGTGATAGAAGGAAAGCTGGGGTTTTATACAAGAAAATGGTGGGGAAGTCTAGCCACACTGGAATGGCTAAAATAATTCTGCCTTAGTTTTGCCGAGACACTCCAGGGCTGGTCTACCTGGGTATTTAGCTCTCTGAGATAAGTACTACTTAGGTTAATTTTAGCAAATTTCTGATGGTCACATACTGTCTTCACAGGTTTTGCCCCATTTGTTTACCATCAGTCTTATTATTTTTTCACTTTAAAATGACCTAAATTTTCACTATTTTGTTCAGTCTTATTCAAGCAGTAGTATCTGTAAAGTTTTGTTTTTGATGTGGTAATTATGTTTAACCTTTTGATCCCCCCCTTCACTGCTCCCTCCCCCCATCTCTGGCAACCACCAATCTGTTCTTTGTATGTAAGAGCATTTTCTTCCTACCTTTTTTTTTTTTTAGATTCTACATATAATTGAGATCATATGGTATTTGTCCTTCTCTGACTTATTTCACTTGGTATTATGCTCTTGATGTCTATTTATGTTGCAGCATGGCAAGATTTCATTCTTATTATGGCTGAATATTCCATTATATATATATATATTTATATATATGTACATATACATACACACATATGCACACAATTTCTTCATCCATTCACCCATCAATGGACACTTAGGTTGTTTGCATATCTTGGCTGTTGTAAATAATGCTGCAGTGAACATGGGGATGCAGATATATTTTCAAGCTAATGTTTTCATTTTCTTCGGATGAACACCCAGAAGTAGAATTCCTGGATTATATGGTAGTTCTGTTTTTAATATTTTGATGAACTTCCATACTGTTTTCCATAGTGGCTGCACTAATTTACATTCCCACCAACAGTGTACAAGGGTTCCTATGTTAATTTCTTACTACACATTCAAGTAAATATATAACGATTAAAATCTATATTTCACTTAAATCCTCTCAATGACCTTTGGGAAACATTGGCTTAGTTTTGCATAGAGTTGGCCAATGGGTGGGGGTGATGGTTGAAGAACTAGGTATGAGAAGTAGGAGAAAAAAAATATGCTTTCTTAGGAAATACTAGTTAGTGGAGGCTCTAGTCCTTCTACTTGTATAGCACAGGAGAGCAAATTCTTGAGAAGTGGCTTGATGTTGTGTTTAAGAGCACAGATTTGAGAGCTTGACTTCAAATCACAGCTGTCCTCTTCTAGTCATGTGTGACCATGGGCAAGTTACTTAGCATCCTTGTGCCTTAGTTTCCTTACCTTTAAGAATGGGGATAAAAAGAGTGTCATAAGACTTTTGTGAGAATAAAAGGAGTTATATATATAAACCTTTCAGAAGTTAGCGGCACGTGGTAACTATAAACTGATATTATTGTACTAAGAAAGAGAAGAGCAAATCAGTCTCAGAATTTCCAATAACATCTAGTAGGAAGACCTGAGTTTACCTTTTAACAACCCAACTAACATTTTACCCAAGCACTAAACCAAATGTCTTGGATCATTTCTTTTTTTCATTAAGATAATTTGGCGTTAATTCATAATAGTTAGGCTGCTTCTGGTAAGACTTTATGTATTCCCTTTTCTGCTCTTCTAATGTGCCAGTGTAAAGATTTCATATTCAAAATTGTATTATTTATTACTTATATTATGACTTAAAACGATAAATCTATCAAGGTTTAAAAGTTCAAGTCAATAAAATGCTGTCTATATTCCAACCACAACTTTTAAATATTCCAACCACAACTTTTAAAAAACATATTATGCCAAATGCATGATATTTTAATTCTTTGGTGATATATTGAAGAATGATATTCCAAATTATATTATTCATACAATGAATCAGTAGAGCTTAATTTTTTAAAATGCTGGAATCAAGAAAGAAATTTATTATGCTCAAAGCTCTTGGTTAATTATGCACTTTAATATAAGGGCAGGATAGCAAATCACACCTTAGTTTTTTTAACTTTAAAGACAATGAATAGGGCGCCTGGGTGGCTCAGTTGGTTAAGCGACTGCCTTCGGCTCAGGTCATGATCCCGGAGTCCCTGGATTGAGTCCCTCATCGGGCTCCCTGCTTGGTGGGGAGTCTGCTTCTCCCTCTGACCCTCCCCCCTCTCATGTGCTCTCTCTCTCATTCTCTCTCTCTCAAATAAATAAATAAAATCTTTAAAAAAAAAATAAAGACAATGAATAAGCCACTTTGTGTGAAAACTGATGTGTGTCCTCATTCAAATGCTCTACTTTTTCTTTGTGGATGCTGTCAGAGTTGTGAGGGGAGAGTAGATGTTGGCCAGATGAATGCAGACTATTCTCCACAGTTGGTTACCTGCTTAGGTACACCTGTTCCCGGAAGGATATCGGGTGACTTCCATAGGTGTGTAGGGAAAAAAAAAAAAAAGGAGTGTAGAATATTTTCTTTTCCTTGCCTGGTCATGAAACCTCAAGACAGCATAGCTGCTGGTTAAACAGGGAAGAAACATCTGCTTCTGGTGTTGCTTCCTGACCTTTTACCGCCTTTGCGCAGCTATCCTTATGTGCACATTGTGAGTATATGCTAAAGTCTCCTTTGAAGGCAACTCAGGAAGTAACTGGTTTTTGTAACATTTATGCAATAACATTTATGCAACATTATGCAACATTGATGCAATATGCAATTAGAGATGATAATACAATTAAAAGAAAAGGCAGGGAACAATACACTCCTTCATCCTTAATTTCCAAAATTGTTCCCATATTTGTTATATGGACATAAAATGAATTATCAACGTGTCACTGGAAGGCGGGAAGGGTCTAGAACATGACTTCTGCTCTGAAGGCTTTTTTTTTTTTTTTTAAATGAAACCCATAACATTGATGTTGGGTTAAAAAAAAGATGTACCAGACATAGTTCTGTTTATGAATGAACTTAGCTTCCACCTGAGGAGGTAAAATACATACATGAAAACAGCGAAGTAATTTGGGAAAACTGATAGTATGAAACATTTTACAAGGTAGATTTTATTCAAGAGTTAAATGAGTAAGTTTTATCCATTTGGGAAAGGAAAAAGTGTGGTTCAGATTTTTTGGGGTCTCTTTTAGGAAAGGTGAGCCAATGTTTATGACATATAGTGAAAGAGGCATTGAAGGGTGGGGAAAATTGTAGAAGTGTGTAGCGAGGTGAAAGCATAGAGACCTTCAGTCACCTGGTTGGTTGGTTGTGCTGGCTGATTCATGAAAGCAGGAAGTGGAAATGAAGCTAGAAAGATAAAGAAGAGCAATTTTGGAGGGTCTTGAATGCTCAACAAATTCAAACTTTATTCTATGGTCAGAATGTAATCGAAAGCTTTTGAGTAGAAGAATATATTAAAAAAAAAAAACCTGTTTTGTTTTTTCTGAATAGAAGTTTTGATGGTGGCATGCACAAATTTTTCTTCTAATTTTTGTATTATATGTTCTACAAGTGTATTTATGTCAACAGTGGAAGCAAATTAAGAAAATAATAAACATGAGAAAGCTATATTTTAGGCAAAACAGTGTGGTGATGGTATATGGGATAATTGCATATACTGATGCTGGGGAAGGTAAAACCTAAATCCCAGTCAACTCTTTGGGTTAACCACAGGCACGTCTGCATATTCCTGTTATTGCCTATGAGCCTTAAGAGTTGTTTTATGTTATAAAAGGGTTAAGAAGAAGTAGTCATCAGAAATAATAGGATCACATAATTTTTTAAAAAATAGAAAAATCTGTCATACATGCAACCAACTGACTGTATTCCACTTATAGTAAATTAGGTGTTCTAAACAGGTTTTCTACCAAAACTTATTGAAAATAGCATTTTGTTGCTATGACAACTGAGAATAGCAATTGGAAACTAGAACATTAAAGGTGAGACAGAAAAGACAGACAAATAGTTCATATTTAGCTATATGGTATTCCTTTTGAGTTTTTATAAATCCAAGGAAGAATTTGAAATTCTTGAATATTCAAAAATGAATAGTTTTTCTCCTTAAAATCATATAGATTTAGAATGTCCAGTTATATTTGCATTATATGTTGGTTATTAAATAAAATGAGTCAAGTCTCCTTCATTTCTCCTGAATCGCAAAAGCCTTCATCTATTTGAGCTATGATTGATTACTTTTGGGTAGATCCTGAACGTTTTGACCCTTAGCTAGAACATATATCTATTTATTGATTGAAATTCTGATTTTCAAAGTGTACTTTATGAATCCTAAGGGTTCCACAAAATATCTCTAGAGTTTCTTTGGAAAGAAATATGATCATTATGGCCACTTGATTTGGGTGTTTTCTATTTCTTTTAGGTATCACCTCAACACCACACTAAAAATGGCCAGTTGTGGAGCTCAGGAAAGGAGCAGGTAGCTTCATAATTCAGAAAGTTTGCAGCAATTTGATAAAAAAAATTACTAGTTTGTTTTAAAAGATTCATTTATTTGAGAGAGAGAGAGCACACGAGCAAGGGGAGGGGCAGAGGGAGAAGAGTGAATCCTCAAGGAGACTCCACGCTGAGCGCGGGGCCCACCGAGGGCTCAATCCCAGGACCCTGAGATCATGACCTGAGCTGAAATCAGGAGTTGGCTTCTTAACCGATGGAGCGACCCAGGCACTTATTCTGTAATTACTATTTGTACGCTTTTGAAAAATCTTAATTGATATCAACATTTATTGAATTCCTAATACTAGGTCCTGGGATACCATATCATGGTAACATGATATCTGCCCTAAAGGAAATTAATGTGTGCACATAAAGAGACATAAAGTACCTAACTAACTACTGGAGGAGAAGTATAATGTAATATTTTGAAAAATCAGGGCAAGAAAATATTTTTTTAGCTTCATAAAAAAGTAAAGCGTGAAAAAAATTTTTTTTCTGGCTACTAAAAAATAGATCTTATATAGGAGGTGACAGTCAACCACATGGAAAATATCAAGGTGTAGATGGACACTGTTTTGGGCAAATTAAAACTTTGCCAGGCACATCAGGACATGTGTTCACTGTACTCAGGGAAGATGTTACTGAAAGGAGTATATAGCCATGTGGAAGTAGAAAAACAAAATTTAGAATCTCTATCATTATCATCTAGGAATGTACATCTGAATTTTGGACTTGTGCATGCCCTCTCATAAAAAATACAGCTATAATGAGGATGAGTCCACATTTCTGCAGAGTAGGAAGATACATTTAAACTAAGATTCTTGAATAAGAATCTTAGCGACATGGATTACACTTGAAAATCTCCCGCCTTGCAAGTCTTTAGTGTTAGTAAAGGCAAGGGAGGTTTGGAGGGTTGGAAGCCTTCTCTGCCACAGGAGTAAGCAAGTTTGGAGGAGAGGAGGCTGTTCTTCTGTCCTTCTGTGCTGGATGAAGTTATCCAAGGTCCATCCCCACCCACCACCCTCATTCATGTAAGCAGGAAAAGAAGAGGGAGAAATTCCAAAACCTGGCTTCAGGTGAAAGTAAAAAACTTATAATTCAGAGATACATTCATTCTTTTATTTATTTGGTAAATATTTATCAGGTACCTACCGGTGGGGAATAAAACCAGCCCAAAACTCATGATCTAGTGGGAAAAGACAAACATTGAACAAGTAAACAACTATGCCCCCAGTTGTAACAATAAGTGTGAGATGTGCTCACTAAATGTTTGTTGAATGAATAACAGATGCAGTCGTAAATATAAACTGGGAGTGGGATAAGAAGGGGAAGATTTGGATTATGTGGTTAGGGAAAGTCATTCTGCAGATCTAGGCAGAGGCAGAAGGATAGTGCTGTCTCTTCCATTCTGATCATCCACACTGAACTATTAACTTGAGTTGGGGAAAACAACGTAGAGTCTGGTAGAAGATTCCATGGTCCTAGTGGCCCTCAACGTTAGAATAAGCCATGTGGAGGAATATGTTTAGGGAGAGGTTGATGTCTATGGGGGTGGGAGGGGAGATTGATTAAGGGATTAAGATATTGAGGGTCCCATTTTATTTCCAGGATTTTTTTCAAAGTCATTAGAATTACATGCTAATGAGCCGCATTGGAGATGAAACCGAATTCGCAATGATTCTCCCAGTCTTGTTTGAAGAAATTATTATCTTTTTGTAACTGTTGTATTTGACTTCATAAATATTTAAAAATCTAATCCAGTCTTCATTTTTCTGTTTCAGATTAAATGACTCCTACCTGTTAGAGAAGATAGGAAGTACTTAGCTAATACATTCATGATTTCTTGTCTCTCTGATCTTGAAAGCTCTTGAAAACTAAGGTTGCCTTATGAATCTTCGTGCCCATTCTCTAGAGAGCAATTGTATTGCATCAATTTTTTATGGAGCATGGTTAATTTATTTATTGTTGGTATAAGGTATTTGGCAATAGAAATGTACTTACTTTTATTCTTATTTTTTCCCCTTTCTGTTCAGGTTTATTTTAAAGGAGTTTCTTTGGAATGCAGAATATGTAGCCTTTATTACAGGTAAACGATCACTTTTATATGTAAAAAATTTAAGTCTAGAGAAGAAAGAGACTTCTATGGATGCTGATATCTATGAGTTATCTGACAGTATGTTCCTTGCTATTCCCCAAATTTCCATTTTGCTGTGCTGCAGTGTATACATACATTTGGCACGCAAGCCATTTACCCTGAGAAACAGTGTATGAATAAATAGCAAAGTGACAGATGTGCCTCCAGAAGGATATTTAAATTGATTTTTGTCCTAATACCTTTGTTTTCTTTTCCCCCAATTCCCTCTAACCTGATGTGTCATTCCACACACCCCAGTTTATTGCTATTATGGTTGCTTTGAGACCATTGTTTTTTAGTCACTTGATATTTTTGGAGAAATGCTGAATATTTGTGAATATCATAAGGACATATTTTATATTTTCTAGGTCTTTAGTGATTCCTTTTTCTGACAACCTTTACTTTTTAACAAAATAGAACACTTTTATAGAAAAAAATCTTGGTTCATCAAATATTCATTCATGGTTTTATGGACTCTTAGTTGGATTGTCTTTCACTCAACACCCATTTTTATTTTGCTTTGTTTGAATTTTCCATTTATGTGGCATTTGTGATATGTTGATCTGTTACTCAGAGGACCAAAGCAGATTTTCCAGGACTCTTAGTTTCTGATTTATTTGGAAATCAAATAAGAAAGTGTACCCATTCATTATAAATTGACCATAGTTTTTTTTTTTAAGATTTTATTTATTTTTATTTGAGAGAGAGAGAGAGAGCATGCTAGTGGGGGAAGGGGCAGAGGGAGAGGGAGAGAGAATCTCAACAGACTCCCGGCGGAGCATGGAACCTGACACTGGGCTCCATCCCAGGACTCTGAGATCATGACCTGAGCTGAAATCAAGAGTCCGACGCTCAACCAGCTAAGCCACCCAGACGCCCCTATACTCTTTTTTATAGAAAGAAAGAAAGAAAGAAAGGAAGGAAGGAAGGAAGGAAGGAAGGAAGGAAGGAAGGAAGGAAAGAAAGAAAGAAAAGGAAAGAAGGAAGAAAAGGAGGGAAGAAAGGAAGGAGGGAGGAGGAAGACAAAAAAGGGAAGAAAATTGTTAGTCTTTCTTAATTTTAAAGAAATAGAACTTTATATAAAGCTGAAAAGGACTTTAGAAATAATATAGCTTAGTGATTTCCAGCTTCTCTGAGTATGAAGCCCTAATTTTAACATACATATTTTTCTAGGACCCCACATAACAACTGTTCTTCCAACAAATATTAATAAATCTGTGGACAAAAGTTTTAGGAATTTAGTGACATTTAAAAATCCAATTTTCATCCATATACATTTGAAAAATTAGTGCATTTATGCAGATAAGACTTACTTTGGCTGGAGATAATTTAGTACACATGAAGATTAAGATTTGAAAAATTTGTGAAATAACAGCATTTCTGGAGCAGAATGCCATCCAGTCAGGAAGCATGAACTTCTCCAACTCATTCTTTTTATATTTTAAAAGTGAAAACTAAAAAAAATGAAGAAACTTGCCCAAAATTATATTAACTGAAAATTTAGATTTATGATTCTGCTAGCTAAGCAGTTTTTCCATATCACAATACTCAATGGGTAGTTTGTCAACTAAGTACCTAGATAATTCAGGCCTGACACTTGAAGTAAGGATGACCTTAGCTTATCCTTTTTTTGGGTTTAATTATCTCACCTTTGTTTAGTTGTGTTAATGTATATTAAGGCCAGATTCAGTAATTAAGTCAAGATCAAGAAGTATTTTTTTTTTTAAGATTTTATTTATTTGACAGAGAGAGACACAGCGAGAGAGGGAACACAAGCAAGGGGAGTGGGAGAGGGAAAAGGAGGCTTCCCGAGGAGCGGGGAACCAGATACGGGGCTCGATCCCAGGACCCTGGGATCATGACCTGAGCCGAAGGCAGATGCTTAACGACTGAGCCACCCAGGCACCCCAAGATCAAGAAGTATTGGTTCATGCTAGATTGATAGCAGTGGTACCCAGCTGCATTGCTTTAAATTAATACAGAAGCACTAAAAGGAAATTTTAACTTACGGAGTTGATATTTAGTTAGACATTCACATAAATTCATATGATTTTTCAAATCCGATAAGATATACTTCCATTAATTGAATTTTACAGATATTTTTAACTCCTCATCTGAATGGTCAGAGCATGTAACAGACTTGGTGGTTCCTAAATTTAACTTGGAGTGATAGGAAAGCATGTTTTTGTAGCGTTTCCAATTCTTTATTACATTTTTAACAGCATTATGAACATTGACACTTTCTTAGATAACCCTGTCAAGGCTAAAGACTTCTATTGGAATTATAAAGAAAAGTCGAACTGGCTCTTTACTGAGGTGGGTCATGCATTCTACAGTGCAGACATATTTTGAAAAGAAAAAATAAATCACGGGGGGGAATTTGTCCAACTGCTCATTCTTGCATTTGAGCCAGTTACATATGTGCACAGATGTCAAGGTGTCATTTCTGAAGAATAGGGAGGATAAGCTTTGGATTCAATGCTCTCTTCCTGGAAATGACAACTAACTGTTAATTTAGAAAAAATAAACTGTTTTTGCTTACTGCTAAAATGGTTATATTGTAAGAGTCTTATTATTTCACTTCCAAATATTTGTTTTATGACAGCCTGGCAATATTGTTGATAGTGTGCAAGAGACTTATTAACCATCATTAAATAAAGTGTAATAGAATGAATAAATTAGTTAATATTGGATTTCAATAATATTTCAAATATATTAATTATAATAATTTTAAACATTGTAACAAATCTCCTTTGTAGACCATTGCAATGGACTGAATGTTTGTGTCCCTCCTCAATTCATATGTTGAAATCCTAGCCCCCAATGTGTGATGGTATTGGGAGGTGGGGTCTTTGGGAGGCAATTAGGTCACGAGGGTGGAGCCCTCATGAATGGGACCATGCCCCCAGAGAGCTCTGTATTTCCCTTTTCATCATGTAAGTATCTAACCAGAAGTTGGCAGTTTGCAACCCAGAAGAGGGCCCTCCCTGGAATCCTCCCATGCTGGTACCCCGATCTCTGATTTCCAGCCTCAAGAACTGTTAAGAAATAAAGTGCTGTTGTTGGTAAGTCACCTGGTCTATGATACTTTATTATAGGAGCCTGCACTAAGACAACCCTATTTGTCACTTTTTGCTCGGGAACTCATATGCATGAACCCTGCTGTGCCTGAGGCTAAAGCCACTGTATAGAGCTGACCCAGTGAGAAGCCGCTGAATGCACATCGGTGCCTGGAATTCAGACTGTCTGTCCTTGAGGCTTATTAATGGACATAAGAAACAGGTGCTTACGGGGGACTGCAGACATTTGCAAGGAAATAGAGACAGTGAAGGAGTAAGTTGTATATTTGGGACAGACAGATTCCATAGTGCACTATTAAGGGGCCTGATGTCACTTTTCAAAACTTTGGATTCCAAATATTGTGGCTTAATTGATGTTTCAGAGCCTCTGGAGACTCAGTGGTTGAATCATGCCTGAGATTTCTTTGGGACCACTCTTACTGAGATTACCTTTCTATTTTAGGTAGAGAAGAGCTACATTTTAGCTCGTTGAGTCAGTGTTGAGCTTTTTAGCTTAATCAGTTTGAAGTTCTTATTTGATTTTTTTTTTTTTATTGGGCAGAGAATCTTAACTTGCAACAGCTCTCTCTCCTGATTGCCAGTCATGTGGTCTTATCCCACCTTGTTTTTGGGGAATCTGGAGGCCAAACTCTATACATGTGCAAACATTCCTCATATAACCCTCAGTTCTCTTGGTTGCCCTTGAGGGAACTCTTATCTCCTGATTGATTTGAAAGCAGTTCTTAAATCTCTGGAACGGAAATATGTTTTCTATAAGAGAGTCACTTGTCTTTTATGATACCTTATACATGCTTGCAGGGAAAAACAAAGTCATTTCTTAAAAAAATTAATGCGCTCCCCTTTGCCAATAGTGGCTTTAAGGATTGGCTGGCTTTTTAGGTATCTGAGCCATCTGGGATATTGGGGTGTACTAATAAGCCGGAAATTACACCCCGTGCTTAGATTGTAACCCACTGGTGTTCCTTCCCAAAGATGGAACTTTTCATGACCGCTATGGGCAGAGGATGGCACCGAAAGAGAAAGGAACTCCCATTAAGAATCCGGATTCTGCAGGCATTTGGAGCACTCAGGTGATCAGCCATTGAGGATCATCATCCTCAACCTGGACAAAGGCTAGAGAATTCCTACAGAAATATGTGATTCCTCATTCCTCTATGCTAACCATGACACTGCATGCTGGCTTCCACTATAACATTTATTTTATTTTTTTAAAGATTTTATTTATTTATTTGAGAGAGAGAGAATGAGAGACAGAGAGCATGAGAGGGAGGAGGGTCAGAGGGAGAAGCAGACCCCCCGCCGAGCAGGGAGCCCGATGCGGGACTTGATCCCGGGACTCCAGGATCATGACCTGAGCCGAAGGCAGTCACTTAACCAACTGAGCCACCCAGGCGCCCCTCCACTATAACATTTATACGTGTAGTCACTATTACATGTCTTTCTCACACTGGACTGTGAACCCCTGGAGCAACGCTCTGACCACAGCCACACCCAGTGACTTGGACATGGTTTTTAGGGCTGAGCTATAGATACCTTCATTGCTTTGAGGATTTATATTTTCCCCTTCCATTCAAAAGCCGAACAGTGACTGTTTCTTTAGGACACATAGCTAGTGGTGAATCTCACAGGTACAGACCCTCTATGAGATTAACTGCCCCTGGCCCTGCAATAAATTAGTAATTTAATGGTAATAGAAGGAAAAATAAAGTGGTAGACATCATTATAGTTATTGTGGAATTCTACTTCCCTAAGTAGGCTGGACTTCATAATCCTTCAGGTCTTTCTAAGTGCTAGAATTCTTATTCTGCAAGACTTGTTCTTCCTGTAGCAGGATTTACCTTCTTTTTTTCCCAAGAAAACAGTCCAATAAATGTTCAGAGTATACTTGTGGCTTGTAAAAACCAAAGACAGGGAGGTGTTATAGGAAAATGTACCGCTCATTAAAATCAAAGGATTTTATTTAACAAATCCTGGTGCATTTAAAGCATCACAATGGGAAAACACCAATTCTATTGAAACTCATTATAAGTATGTCCTCAGGGTTCCTATCAGGGACCAGGTGAAACTCTTACGAACTTCTTTCCAATACTCCAGATTAAACTCTAACACCTTTGGAGGGACTGATACAATAAAAACCAAGTCAAGTTATGGAAAATTGTCTTTGTAGGTTTTAGGATGCTTTATTTCTAATAGAAACTATAGATCACACATAGATGATTGCAAAGACATACATACAATTACAGCCAGGAAATTCCCAAGTATTCAGAATATTTGTATTGATGGTTTTCTCCGGAGCTGCATCCTGAGATTGAAATCCGTTGGGAAAACCGTGCTTCAGATATTCTCTTCAATTTGCTCCTGTGGCAATTTAGTCAAACAACCTGCTTGGAAGTAATCTATTTGCAGAACCTAGGTGGGGAAAAACCTGCCACATCATATAATTCACTGAGCAGATTTTGGCTCCCACTTCGCCAATCCATCTTGAATAGTGGCTAGTGCCCTGCATCTAGCAATACATATGATCAAGCAATTTAGCACAAGAAGAGAAAGGCCCCACAACTTGGCATCCCCGTGGACATTAATCTTTGAGAAAACCAAATGGATCTAACTTTTGCCAGAGTTTAATAGCAAAGCTGTCACATTTTACACAAGTGAGTATCGGGTCTGTTAGCGAAAGGAGAAGGGGCCCGGAGAAGCGGAGGGGAGGAGGTGGGGCTGCTGACTGCACTCTCTTCGGAGCGGCTCCAGTTTTCAGGGGAGGGGCCGGGATGCTCCGCGTAGCGGGAGAGATGAAGTGGTTAAAAATTATCGCCAGCGAGGGGCCGGAACCTCGGGATGGGGGTGCGGTATATAAGAGCGCGCCTCCAGCGCAGAGCTGCCGTTGTTGCTGCCACCGCCGTGAGAGCCGGGGCCAGGCACACGCGCTCAGCCCCTCGCTAGCCAGAGGCCCGGGAGAGGAGCAAAGGGGTCGGGTGGGGTCCAACCCGGGGCTCCTGCTTCACCCCGCGGGCAGGCACGGGGCCCTCTAACTTCTGTTTCCTCTCCTTCAGCGCGCACCAGCCCGGCACACCCGCGCGCTGCAAGGGCGCGCCCGGCTCCAGGCCCGGCCAGAGACGATGAGTGCAGGGGGCCGGCCAGCTGGGCTCGGGCGGGAGTAGGGTCCTGCGGGGAGGCGGCGAGGCGGCGAGGCCGGGAGGCTCAGAGGTTAGAGCTCCGGCTGCGCGGCGGGCAGAGGTCTTCTTTTCTCCACGCACACCTGCTGCTGTGGCCGCGCCGCGATGAGCCGCGTGGTCTCACTGCTGCTGGGCGCCGCGCTGCTCTGTGGCCACGGAGTTTTCTGCCGCCGGGTGGTCAGCGGTGAGTCAGGGGGCTGCCCGCCGAGCGGAGGAGCCAGGAGAGGGCACCGCGGGTGCGCGGACGAGGGCGGTGCGGGGCCGCCTGTTCTGGGGTCAAGGCTCTCCCGGAGGTGGGAAACCTGTGCGGGGTAGGGGGCCGGGAGGAGCCGGGGGCATGGCGGGGAAGGGGAATAGATGGCGGTTTGCTTTCTTCCCCGCCCCCCAAAAACAAGCGCAGAGAAAAGTTTAAATTTTTTGGAAGTGCCTGGTTCAGTAGCTGCGAAGCGAGCTCTGTTACAGCGTTTTCCAAGAGTAATTTTCACTTTCTTTGTAAGAGTTGGCCACAGGGCAGGGCTTGGCATCTGCAAAAGGGGTGGGGTACCATGGAGTGGGCAGAGGAAACCCAAAGCCATAAGAACCGCAGAAATGCCACCCCCTGTTGGCCTGGCTTGACTTCAGTCCCCGCACTGTGTTCACTTGGATGGTTTCCGAGGCCAGACCTGCAGGCTGTGGGTCGCTCACAGTCTCCTGGGCATGTATGCAGCCTTTGTTCTCAGGGAGTGCTGACAAAAGAAGAGGGGACTTACTGGTCATTGTGTGTAGACACCTTTCCTTTGCACACCTTATTCCAAGTTGGGGACTTTTCAGAAAAGGAAGACCGGTCGAGTTGGCCTGGGGTGTACATGGTAATGAAAACAGGTTCATGCACACAGTAGGTGCCCAATTAGGTGGGTCGAGTCAGTGCAAGGGAAATGGATCAGAATTGGCAAGCTTCCAAGCATTCGCTCTGATTTTTCTTTTTCTTCGACTTTCACTGTTCTATTGTTGAGCAATTTATATCGCATTGACCCTCCTTACTTTTTGGGACGTCTCTTAAAAAAAACAACAACAACAGGAAGATTCTCAAAAACTTAGGATGAATGAATAGTGCCTTACATGCAAATTGAGCATAACTATCCCTATTGTAATTTCTTGCAATGCTAATTAAAGTGTTGCAATAAATATTTGTTGAGTGTATGTGGGAATGTGTTTTAAGTGTGGGCTTTTTTTTTTAAATGTAAAAAGCACAAAATCCTTTTCACATTCTGTTCATCTGTATAACAGGTGTCACTAAAGGTAGGGGTAGATGACAGATGACATCAACTTAATCGGTAGTGAAGCCAGACCTTTAGAAACTGGCATATTAAGCTTAATTGTTGCTGATCTCCCCCTCAGCAATATGTGATCTTCTACATCTTAAGAATATAATTCTTCAGTGTCTAGTTATCAATCACTCACTGCTGACTTTTTTGGCCCTCTGGAGATACTGGAATTAAATACACTGTGAACGGTTATTTGGACATGCATGTTGCTTACATTTGGGAGGCAGGGAGAGAAAATCAGGCTCTTTATATTGATAAAATGAAAACTTTACAGTACCAAGTAAGGATGTTACAGAAGCCATACATTAGATCTCTTCCCCCCTAATTTAGCTTTGAAGAAAAAGTTCACTATATAGATTTGAATGTGTAAATTGCATATTTGACTGTCTTTGTGTCTATGAGAATTACTCTTACAAATGAATGAGCAGTAGAGATCAGGCTTTTAGCATATGGTGTGTTTTAAACACACAGAAACATTTCATTGCCTTAAATAGTATCCTTTTGGTATATTCTTGTTTGTATGCCATAAACTTTGCAAGGGAGAAGAAAAAATATATAAAGTAAAAACAGAACTTAAAATATTGTTGATGAAAAGTTTATTTTGTGTTCTGTTATTGCATAAATTGTTGCAAACCTTTTGTTGTGTTTTCCTGTGAAGTATTTATAGGCATCTTGTAAGTGACATCTGGAAAATTTCTAATTAATTGAACATGATCTATTTGATTTAGCATAAATGATGATGTTTACTTGATATCAAAACAATTACTTAGTTATGTTTTTTATGAATAATTTAATTCCCTTTGGCCATAAAAATTCACATTAAAATTGGACCATTATAAGTTTGTGACTTTATCCTTTGAAGACAATTTAAAAAAATATATTTTAGCCACAATAGTATGAGTACAGACAGTCTAAAACATGACATGTTGGAAGTAGTAGGTCTAATGTCTGCCTGATCCAGTGTTAAGTTCTGAGTGGTGCATCAACTTTTACCTGCCACTGGGGACCAAAATTCTACTCGAGTGTCTGTCAAATGAAACAAGCTCTTTGGGGCTGTTATTAGGAACATACTTACAACATATGGAATGCATTTTCTGTTTTTGTTAAATATCAATACAACTATTTGTAATTTCTATGTAGTGTACCAGAATAATTACTTTCCCCAGAAAATAGACAGGAACTCACAAAATAATCCTTTATAGAAATTTTCTTCATTTTAGTACTTTAAAATATTCAATAAGATACTTTCCAATACTTTTAAATACCTCACTGTTTTAAAAGCTGATAGCATTATTTATAAATGAAATAAAAATATTTTAACAAGAAATAAACTTTCAAACTTCATCATCATAATCTGCCCCATAAGAGTGAATAGCATCTAGCAGTAATAGGAAAGTATTTTTATAGGTTAGTGGTCATGCTTATTTTGATGCATGAATATGTAATAAAATATATAACCATGAGAGTAATTTAATGAATTAGAGTATTTAATGAAAGAGTACTTAATGAATTTATGAGTCAAAGTTGGAAGTACTTTTAGGATTTTAGATTTGTACCGATTTGTTGCTGAACACAGATATGTAGAGAATATTTGTGGGGAGTACAATCATTTAATTCTGTGACTTGACTGGTATATATGAAAAAGAAGTGTTCAGGGGCGCCTGGGTGGCTCAGTTGGTTAGGCCTCCAACTTGGTTTCAGCTCAGGTTTCTCAGGGTCATGGGATCAAACCCCACACCAGACTGCATGCTGGGCGTGGAGCCTGCTTGAGATTCTCTCCCTCTGCTCTCCCCGCCCCCCATTCCCTCTCTTAAATAAATAAATAAATCATAAAAAAAAGAGTGTTCAAAATTCAGGTTTCTAAGGTCTGAAGAGCATGTGGGTATTTTCAAACGTTTGAAGTGTTTTGAAGTAACGTGAGTGTGTTATGCTTTTTAGTTTTGCTTTTTCTTTTTAGTCTACACAGCAGTGATTCACAACCTGTTACGCAGCAAAAGGGCATTAAGTGTATTTCATGGTCCCTCCAAATTTCTGCAGAAATCTTTAATATGTATTAATTTGAACTCATTCAAATTGGCCTGCATTTTATTTAGGAGACTGGGAGATTTAGACACATCTCTTTTGTTTGTGCAGATGCCACAAAATTATGCAAATCCATGTGTGGTGACCAGTAGCCTATAGGTTATTGTAATAGCAAGGGAGATAGAAAAAAATCTGCTGAGCATATCCCATCCTGTGGTACTGTTCCATGACATCATCAAAAGCATAAAGTGATGACAGTGCGATTTTCAAAGATGCAATTACCTTAAGTATCTCTTGGGCAGGAAAGGAACAAATTAATCTTATTACTAGTCATTTAATAAATTACACATCTATCATAGCCATTACTCCTTAACTGCTATTTTTCATCATTTTATAGTTTTGTTTTTAGAACTCTTTTTCCTGAGGCTGGCAATATCTATTACATTAATGTTAAAAAAAGAGGTGGTATTGTGTTAAGGAGTCCAGAGTGGAAATCCAGCTGATGTTCTCACTAACAATTTTTACTTTTTATAACAGATTTCTGTGCTGGGCACTTGGCGTACAGGTGGATCGTTGTACACAATTGGCAGGCGAGATTGTTTCTTTCACTCTTGTAACATTACTGGTAATATAACAGGCCTGACAACTTGACTCCAGTTGCACTCCTGGTAATTGGGAAAAATTCATTTGGGCTTTGCTTTATTTAGAAAATGAAAGGGCTAGATGAAAAAATACTTAAGGCTATATATGGTTTGAGAATCTGAGATAGATGTTGCAATATTAATCCTGTGTCTAAATGTTCAGTAATAGAAAATCCACAATCTGCTTAGAAAAACAAACTCTCAATACACAAGCCCTTGCACATATCAGCGGCGTTAATCAACAACAGATCAATGCTAATACTTATAAGCTAGAAAACATGAATAATGTATATATTCTTCAATCTCTTTATTTCATGAAATATTTCGCTTTACAAAAATTTTACATTTGTCTATGGAGGCAGCATAGACATCTGGGTAAAGGCATGGACTGTGGGGCCAGAGAGACTGCCTGCTTCTAAACCCTGATTTATGAGCTGTGTGAAACTGGCAAACTATCTAACTTTTTAAAATAGGATGGGAGCTACATGATGTGACCTACAGCACAGGGCTGTTGGAGGGTGAAGGGGTTTGAACAGATTTGTGCAGACTGGGTCATGCACAGAGAGTTGGTGCCAAGAAGCTGAGAGGGAGCTCAGTGTATAGGCCCTGTGCCTGGAACTGAGACCACCTAGAGGAAACACAACTTTTTCTAGCTGAATAGCCTATATCACCAGGAGAGAACATCTTTTTCCAATTTACCCAAAGGTGTGGATTGTGTTAGCAGTGAGAATCTCCATGCTAAACTATTCATAGATGTCTGGCTATTATTCTTATCAGTACTTCTTTAAAACTCCTTTTTAGGTGAGAAAGCTCTTTTTTTAGCTGAGAAAACCAGGAAAGTTTAAGTAATGTTCCCAAGCATACCCACAGTTCATTATAGCTCTGGGATTCAAAGCCAGTTCTTTTTGATTGAATGCTTTAACTTTTGAGTCACACAGTCACTTGGTTTACCATTTGTTATTTAGATCCCAATTTTAAATATGCAAATTAAAAAAAAATGAGTTCCATTCCCTTCTCAAAGCTTGTGGTATTTCCCAGTGGGGAGAGGTAGGACTCCCAGCTGCCCCCACCATCCACAAAATGACCCAGGACTACAGTTTTGAGTTTGTTTATCAATGCAAGAAAATAGATTCCAGCACGCTCATACTAGTGCATTATGCATTTAATTGCACTATAAAATCTCTGCTACAAAAATGAAAGTTTATTATAACAAAATTTTTTTTTTATTAAAAATCATTCTTAAGAAGTTGGTGGACTACTGAACACTGTAAGGAGAACACTGATTGAAAACATTTCTTTTTAGTTCAAAAGTGTTGGCATTGCTATCAGAGATCCTGTCATAGCATATAATGTTGGATCAGCCTATTTAGCAATGTGATTTGGGAGAGAGTAAGAAAGAATTATGAGAAACAAATTATTTTGTGGGATTCCGGTAAAATGTCCAAAGTTCAGTCAGTCAGGTTTGGGGAAGACTTATCATGTAGATTCTCTTTTGTACAACTTTTTTTTTTATTTTTATAACTAAAAGTAGATCATGATTGAACCATAGAAATTCATAAAATATTTTCTGTGCTTTTATTTGAAAATTGTGATATAAATTCAATATTCAATATTGATAATATATGATTATAGTGTAAGGTATAAGGAAAATCTTATTACTTTACTAACAGAGGACTCAACTGTCAGAAAGTTAATAAATATAAGCAAAATAAAACTGAATCATAGATCCTTTCTATTCAGGAAGAAAAAAGTAAACTGCCATAACTTTGTGAGTTTGGCCCCACTTTTATATCAATGCCAAAAGTATTTACTGCCAATATTTAGCTCTAAAGGACTAAATTTTCATGACTAAGACAAAAGACAAAACCATCTATTCATGGGAATAGTAGAATGGCAGAATCTTAGCAGTGACAGTGATAGGAATGTTTATTTTAGTAGGCAGTACTGAGAATTATCTCTAAATAAAAGTGCATGTGTACATATGTAGTTCTGTATACATCTGTGTATAAATTTAATAGGTGTAGAATCCGAGGTGGAAGTCCTAGGTGACATTTAATAAATTGTTAGTACCAAGGTTGCTTTAGTGTAATAAACACTGTTACATGGTTATCTGAATATTCATCTAAATATTTTATGGTTGGTAGAAGAGTAGATGAAGTAGATGTAGTAGTGGAAGATTCGAATTCCTATTGTTCAAAATAGTCAATGGAAGATTTTATCTGAATGAAACATTTAAAGATCAGAGAAAAAGAAATTCCCCATGTGATCTCACAGAATGAGAAGAGAGGTAATCATAATGGTTCTCTAGGAAGATTAGCCTTTACAGAAGTGGGAAAAGTGGCTTCCAGATCTGTATTAATGGAACTTTTCTGGGAATTAGGGCAACATTTGTTTCCCAGCTGTTGGAGTTCCCCTGCCATTTCGGCCCAATGCGATCAGCTGAAATGGTGGTGAGCGTTCAGTAGCTCCTTTTGCTTGATTTTGCTACGGCTTGGACCACGTTTGCAGAATAAGGCGGTAGCTGGTAGTGAAACAGAAGTGGATGTCAAGAAATCCACAGCGTCAGCTTTAACTGATTATATATGAATGGTAATAAAAACTGGGCCACGTATCTCTAATTTTCGGAAAACAGCCTTGCTAGATCTGAACCGCTAGTGACTTTTCAGTCAAAATCTGAGGACACAGCTGATATTCAGCAAATATCATTGGAGTGAATATCTACCTGTTCTGGTGGTATTTGGCCACTATTCTGATTCTCTGACAGTCTCTCTGCTTTGCAGACGCCCCGGTCTCTACCCCCTCACCCATGACCCTGGACCACTCCATCATCACAGCCAAGAGGGAATGCCTGTCACAGTGCCACGGGCAGCTAGCTAGTATCTAGGACTCACCCACTATTAGTAATTACTTTAAATAGAATCCCTGCCTTAGGTTTTTCTCTTATTAGTATTATTTCTCTGTAGACTCACATAGCGGTGTTAGGAATGTCCACATTACACTAAAGTTCTCTTAAGTATTTCATTCAAAATGCTATCTTAATTTTATAAATGAGCTAATTCCTGTCATCAATTCGGTATCCTCACCATAAAGAAATCTGTGTTGTGTTTATTTTTTAACTCATCAAAGAGAATGAGCAGAGACTTCGCATCTAAGTCATATGTAGGCACCCTGTGAATGAGTGCTGGCCTCGGTACATAAATAATTTTTACTCATTCAAGTTTCTGGCTAATTTTTAAAAGAATTTGGCTCCCTTTTGACATCTTGCAAAACAATCTTGTTGGACAAGTTTAATATTTCAGAAGTGCTGGAGTCAAATCCAAGTCTGAGAGTTCTTGGAGTGAAAAATTGAGCAAGTGGAAGACTCAAGGGAATGCAGTTGAGATATATTTTGAGACTTAGAAATATGTAAAGGCTGTAGAAGAAGAAAATGGAAATAGCTTGCTTTAAAAATGCAGGCACAGAACTCACTGGGCTTAATGGCATTTTTAGAATATTATCAGGAACAACCATTTTAAACAATGAAGTCATCACAAAATCTAATAATAAATTAGGAGAAATTAAAATAAATAATTGTATTAGAATCAGCCACTGGGACTTCCATGATTATCTCTCAAGGATGATTTATTTCAGACTGATTTGTCCTCTTGAAATCTCTTTAATTCCATTTTCCTGTGGTCATTCATACTAACGTTTTATTTTTCATTAACAATTAGTTGGGGCAGTCCGTTAATTTGTTCATATTATTCAGTGTTTTGCTCCTGGGTCCAGATCACAGTTAATGAGACAGAGGACAACTGGCTGGCTTGCTTGCATGGCTGCAACTATTTCATTAGATGGCTGTTCTCAGCTTGAGCCATGATATTGAATGCCTATCACTCAAACACTGTGGTGAGGTTAATGGCCTCCTGATTTTGGCGCCCTCCTGACTCTGAGTGTCATCATAGGTCATTAATTGCTGATTCTGGGGGAGAATGGATGTGATACTGATGTTGACTCAGTGTGATGTACTGTAATTAAGAGTACAAAGCTTGAATGCTGTATTTTTTAGCCAGTGTTTAAGTACAATAACACTCCCCTTCCTCCACTACTGACAAATTTTCTCCATCAGCTACAAAATTAAATACCTGCTGAAAAAACCTTCAGTCCCAATAAGAATAATGTTCATGCAGACAAATCTTAAGAAAGCAGTAGAGCTCTGCCTTAATTTCTTAGCATGAAGTAATTTGACTTAATTTTACATGAAATACTTGGTAGTCTGTTTTCTGAGGCCAAATCTAAACTGAAATCGGAAAAAGGCGAAGAAAGTAATAGAGGCTGTGGGCAGCAGGTTGGGAATAAGAAACAGTGACAAAGAGGGATGCATGGCAGTTTTTAAAGTTGACAGCAGAGATCAGAAGTGAACCAAAGAAACTAATGAAAAACAAAACAAAACTGGATGGTGTTCTGGAGCTTGTCTCTATGATTTGGCATACTTGTCTGGTGGTATAAGGGGGCGGAAGTAAATCAAGAGTCAGATGCTCACCTGACTGAACCACACAGGTGCTCCTAATTTAGGGAAAGTTGAAAAGAAATGCAGTGTTACCACTTTCAGACTCATAAAAGAAATAATTTCAACTAGTTTATAGGGCATTTTTTAGGTTAAATTTGAAGAAGTCATTTTATTTAATATGGCTTCATTTAATACATAAATGGAGACTCTAAAGCTGAAAAATTATTTGTTCTCATATATGTCACCTAATTTGTTTTTAGCTAATGATTTAACTGTCTTTGAAAGACAAGTTTGGCCAAATTTCAGTTTACCCTGATCTCTATCCAAGTTATCAGAGATTAACAACAATTAGCAATTGATGAGATTTTAATAGCTCCTTTCATTATCTTATGTGTTTGTTTGTTTCACATTTAAAATGCATTTCTTTTTTGTTTATTTGCTTAAGTATTTGATTCTCTAAGTTCAGGGGTGCCTGGGTGGCTCAGTCGGTTGAACATCCAACTCTTGTTTCTGTTGGGGTTGTGATCTCAGGGTTGTGAGATCCAGCATGACCCCCACACATAGGTTTTGGAGTCTGCTTGAGATTCTTTCCCCTCCCCCTCTACCCCCCCTTCCCTCCTGCCCCCCCCCCCCCCCGCCATTCATGTGCACTCACTTTCTCCCATTCTCTCTCTCTCTCTCAAATAGATAAAATCTTAAGTTCAAATTTGGGAAATTTTATTTGGAGTTTATTTATTTATTTGTCAGAGAGAGAGAGCACAAGCAGGGGGAGTGGCAGGCAGAGGGAGAAGCAGACTCCCCATTGGGCAAGGAGCTTGATGTGGGACTTGATCCCAGGACCCTGGGATCATGACCTGAGCCGAAGGCAGACGCTTAACCAACTGAGCCTTTACCTAGGCATCCCTTATTTGGAGTTTATAACTCATTTGAGATGTCTGTGTAAAAACAGAGAAGTCATTGGCTGAACAACTGGAGCTCACACACAGCATGTCCTATAAAACCAGAAAATATTCAGAGAATTGGCAATGAGAATTTTTTCAAAGATTACTCTAGAGTACTCTAGAAATCTATCCTGTCACTTCTAATGCCGTATTTTATTAACAAGTTATTACTAGAATTACCTTCATTCTGGCCTTTATTAACTTCCAATTTTAATGTATTTGCTTCCATGTATATGCAATAAAAGAGAATATCTACACCTTAAATTTGCCACCTTATATCTTTTTCATGATACCCTCTATGCATTGCTTTTTTTTACTTTACTTGTTTTTAAAAATTAAATTATTTTATGAATTATTTTTCTTTCATAATTTTGACCTTTTAGCTCTCTTTGCTCTATATACCTGAAATTTCTCTAGCTACTTTCATTTGCTGTGGTAATTAGTTTGTATCTAAGCCAGAAGAATCATGAGTTCCCTTAACAAAAATTTTCTTGAAGTACGGTGTTTCAAAGTTTGTATTACAAGTTTACTAGGGAATCAATTTGCTTTTATAAATTGAAAGTAATAATTTAAAAAATAAGCCTTAGAAAATGATTCAATGGAAGAATCAGTCTTGGGAGAGTATATCCTGTATTGATTGGTTCTTTAATCTTTTTTTTTTTAAGATTTTTATTTATTTATTTGACAGAGAGAGACACAGCTAGAGAGGGAACACAAGCAGGGGTAGTGGGAGAGGGAGAAGCAGGCTCCCCGCTGAGCAGGGAGCCCGATGTGGGGCTCGATCCCAGGACCCTGGGATCATGACCTGAGCCGAAGGCAGACGCTGAACGACTGAGCCACCCAGGCGCCCTGGTTCTTTAATCTTAATTCATAGTAGCGTTATGAATATGGTTCAGATAATCAATGCATAGCATCTTTTTTTCAGGCCAAAAGGTGTGTTTCGCTGACCTCAAGCATCCCTGCTACAAAATGGCCTACTTCCATGAACTGTCCAGCCGAGTGAGCTTCCAGGAGGCACGCCTGGCTTGTGAGAGCGAGGGGGGAGCCCTTCTCAGCCTGGAGAATGAAGCAGAACAGAAGCTAATAGAAAGTATGTTGCAAAACCTGACAAAACCAGGAACGGGGATTTCTGATGGTGATTTCTGGATAGGGCTTTGGCGAAACGGAGAGGGGCAAACATCTGGTGCTTGCCCAGATCTCTACCAGTGGTCTGATGGAAGCGGTTCCCAGTACCGGTGAGTAGGGATCCTGCAGACTTGGATGTTCTCTGGGGTGCTCAAAACGGAGAAGGGAGATTTCTGTTCACCTGTAGAGGATGTCAGAATAGAAGAGGCCAAGTGGGTGATGGGGAATAAGGAGGGCACTTGTTGTCATGAGCACTGGGTGTTATATGGTAGGGATGAATCACTAAATTCTACTCCTGAAACTGGTTTTACACTCTATGTTCACTAGCTGGAATTTAAATAAAACCTTGAAACAAAAAGCAAAACAAAAAGAATAGAATGGGTGAAATCACTTGGAGGTGTTCCTGTTGCTCTGTTTACAGAAACTGGTATACCGATGAACCTTCCTGCGGAAGTGAAAAGTGTGTTGTGATGTACCATCAACCAACAGCCAACCCAGGCCTTGGGGGTCCCTACCTTTACCAGTGGAACGATGACAGGTGCAACATGAAGCACAATTACATCTGCAAGTACGAACCAGGTAGGAAATACCATAAATAGGTATAGCAGATTTTGTGCATATTTGCTAATAGTTTTGATCTTCACTATTTCTATTTAGGCTTCGCTGCCTATGGCTCTTTGTTTTTCTCTGTGTTTCTCTGCCGTGAAACCTGGACTTTATTTGCAGCTTGTCATAGTGCTCGGTGTCTTGAAATATACTTTATGTTATAGAGCAAACTGCCCAATCAGTTAAGCGGAAGGGGGTAACTAGAACCCATCTGGAGACGTGTCTTTAAGAGAAAATAACATGTCTAACGTTAAGGTCAAATTGTGTTTTTGTAAACAGATTTTTACAAAGAATAAATATCTATTTTAAAATATTTTAAATATTTAGTGTAACGTGTGTGAAGTAGGTATAAGTCACCAAAGCACCTAGAGATTTACACATGTGAGCGACAGATCGTTGGATGATTATCCGATGCATTTAAGGGAACAAAGCGACTTCCTCCTGGAACATTAGCTTCTCATTTGTAGGCATTGCTGCTTCACATGTGCTCCTCAGTGGAAGTCAGACTGATGCTAGCTCACTGAGCCACAGTGGAAAAAAAGTAGGGGCATTTGCCATGGTCTTCCTTTTTTGTCATTCTTTGGAATCTGCCCCCTTAGATAGCTTTTGTTTGAAATCTCCAATTTCTTGCCATGTGCAACGTGGGAAGATTGCATTGACCTGAGCTACACTGGTGGGGTTTCCTGTGGACATAGTAAATTTGAATCACTTTGAAGAGGACAGTTCCACTAAATTAATATTTGACCAAAAGTAGAGACTAATCAAAATTATGTAAACTAATTTTTTTAATCACCTAATAAAGTCAAACTGGACACTTAGGCTTTGAGAGTTTTTTTTGATGTTTGTCTCCTCCTCAGTGTTGGGAAATGTCATTTTAAGTCTTCTGAGGGGCTATCTACTTGACCTCATAATGTGTTCATGGAAGGCAATTATAATCAAGTACTGCTATTTCCATTATTCTCTTGAAATTACATGATTCCTTTCTCATAAGACCTTAAAGCACAAGGGATTATTTGGATTAGATTTACCCTTCTCTTATATTTATCCTGCTCTTCAGTATATTAGCCAGCTTTCTGTATCCCCGGTGAGTTTATTCTTTAAAGCCCTAAATCCATCATCACCCTCTTAGAAGCCTTTGCAAAGCCAAATCTGTTAGGCACTTATGTTCTTTGTCTTTATTTTTTTTCTTGGAAAAATATAAAGTTGAAATCCTCTGATATTTTCAATCGGTGATACTATGTACTTGAAACTATTGAATGAAAGTATGTTATAGAGTATTCTTAATATTTCTTTCTCCTTTCTTTGTGCTTTTAGGTAAACTCTTTGGCCCTTCATACATTTGTTTATTTTATTTTTATTTTGAATTCCTACTTACCAAATTATTCAGGACACTGTCAAGCGCAGAATCTTCTTTACTTATTTTGTGTAGGTAATCTGGGTTCATATTATTCATGGAAGAGCATTTAAGATAAAGAATTATTTTTTCTTTATCTTCTATATTTTGCCTAAATCTTCAAATAATCTATACGTTGTGAATAAGATTCCTTTATGTATTTTTTGTTTTTGATGCACATGTACAGTTTTATAGTTATAAATATATAGCTACATTTATGATCTTATTAATGTAGTTAGAATTTTTAGTCTTTATTTTAATTTAAATATTTATTTTATTTTTTCTTTACTCTGATATTCTAAATATTCTAAATATTTATTTCTTTATTTTAATTTAAATATTTATTTTCTATCTGTTAACCTTCCTTGAGCTTAGTGTTTTATTTATGGAGGATGCTGGTTTGATTATATTTCTTGCTTATTTAGTCAGTGCTCTTTTAGTCGAGAATTAGTTTTTGGTGGTGAGGGGGTTGGAGGAGTAAGCAATGGGATTTATTAAAATTTGTGAATTAGAACAATTATTTTGAACTTTATTCTCCAACTACCAGAAGTGCTGTGTGGTTTGAACTTAGTCTCCTCTTTCTGCCCCCTACATACCTTCTAATAATATGACTAATGATATCTCAAGTGGTAAACAATTAACATAGTTATGAAGAAACTGAATAACTCACTAATTGGTTTTCTCACTCTCTTCTCCATTTTTGGTTATTGCCCCGTGAGTCACTTATCTATTCTTTGTGTCTATCAGTGTTATCCTAAGATATTTTTATGGGGATACTTCTGAATCTCATTTTTGTATGTATTAAAATTGCATTATGCGCTCTTGTTCTTAGACATTAAAAATAGTGTATATGGGTTAAGTTTCTAAAATGTTGTTAATCAGGGGCGCCTGGGTGGCTCAGTTGGTTAAGCGACTGCCTTCGGCTCAGGTCATGATCCTGGAGTCCCTGGATCGAGTCCTGCATCGGGCTCCCTGCTCGGCAGGGAGTCTGCTTCTCCCTCTGACCCTCCCCCCTCTCATGTGCTCCCTCTCATTCTCTCTCTCAAATAAATAAATAAATAAATCTTTAAAAAAAGTTGTTAATCAGAAATTACATCAATTTAAAGATTATTAAGATTATTGTTTTAAAACAACCAATTCTATGTTGATAAATTACATAATATCTGTCATATTTGTGCAGCAACCAGCATAGAGTGCCTAAGTTCTGTAGAAAAATGAGTGTAGGGTAGGACTGTATCTAAAACCAACAGGAGGCTATTGAAGTGTTAGGGTGAAATATGTTTAGAAGAATAATAAATATTATTACAGGATAGCCTATGATAGCGCTCCAGTAAAGAAAGACTATGTGGCCATATTAGAGCAGCCAACATAGTATTAAAAATGATTTAACATGCTAAACTAATGTAAAATCTGCATGTGTTTTCTTCTCTTCCATCAATTGACAAACATAAACAGAGAATTATATTTTTGAAAAAAATGAAGACAAGTTACAAGTTTTTTTCTTTTTTTTTTTTTTTTAAAGATTTTTATTTATATATTTGACAGAGAGAGAGATAGCGAGAGCAGGAACACAAGCAGGGGGAGTGGGAGAGCGAGAAGCAGGCTTCCTGCCGAGCAGGGAGCCCAATGTGGGACTCGATCCCAGGACCCTGGGATCATGACCTGAGCCGAAGGCAGACGCTTAACGACTGAGCCACCCAGGCGCCCTACAAGTTTTTTTCTTATTGATTCAATTTACTTTCAGTGAACTATTAATTTACCAAATAGTGCCCTAGGGGAAAAAATAGGCAGCACAGCAATACCAGATCATGGTAAGAAATTTTGACATTTTTAAATTGTATAACCATTGAAGAGATCTTGTCTCATAAAACCAAGGAAAGAAAGGACTTGCAAGCCTTAATTTTTTATTATTTTTTTTTAAAGAAATAGACACTACTGGAAAGCACATTTAAGTATGGCATTGTTTTTCTAGGACAGAAACGGGCTTTAGAACATTGTTACTTGAATCATCCATTCCAAATGCAATCCATGTGTAGTCATCTGATGATTATTACTGCAAGGAGAAACCTAAATATTATACTGATATTAATGAAGAAGTCTTCTATGCTTGTCTTTGAATTGCACTGAGTATCTCACATTGTGATACTCCTAATTCCTGCTTCTCTTTGCCTTGCTTTCTACCTGTTTGGTCCTTATTGCTGGTACCAAGCTGTCATCAGTATAGACACACCACTGATGACTAAATGCAGTTTTGGGGTTGCAAGGGTTCACCAAGGAGATCCGAGTTGTAAAGTTTCACCAAGTGAAAAAAAACAAAAATAAAAAATAGATTCACCAAGTGGATGCTTTATTCAAAGATAATTAAATGATGACTTCACAGTTGAACAATTTCATGTAAATATAAATTCAAGATACAATTTTTATCTGTAAATTATTCAGAAATCAAAACTCTGGTGTTCACATTGTTTTATTATAAAGTTTTATTTTCATCTACATTTCTATTTCTCTTTTTTGTCATTATATATGATGCCTGTACCTATTATTTACAGAGATTAACCCAACTTCTCCTGTAGAAAAGACTTATTTTACAAATCAACCAGGAGACACCCATCAAAATGTGGTTGTTACTGAAGCAGGTAATGAATTCACATTTTTAACCCCTCTATCAAGAGCAGAATCTGTAATTTTAAACTCTGCTTCATGCTGGCCCTAACTTTTCATGTTGCTCGATGATATGGTGCACTGAATTTGGCCTATGGAAATTTACTTTTGAACTAATAATGCTAAGCTAGTTTTTGAACAGAAGAATCTACTTTGTTTCCTTCCTAATTTTTCACTTCAAGTAGACATATCTAGTAATAAACTAAGTAATCCACCTGAAAACCTGGATTCCCTAGAACCTTCCGCATAACACATAGGCATTAGGATGTAAATTGGCACATTCAGTGGCTTACCAACAGTGGTGTGCTGGTAAATGTTTAAGGAGTGGCTGATGTGGGAGTGGGTATAAAAGAAAAAGCCTGATTTGTATCTTTCAACCCAGCTGTCCCTAGCACAGCACCCTCTGCCAAAGAAAACAATGGAATCCCAGTGCAAATTGCACATTCCCTGATTGGAATTGTAAATCCCAATCAGAAGCTGCTGTTAGCATTAGTTGGGTGCTCTTTTGGCATGGTCCTGTGACCACCAGGCAGAAATCTTGATTTATCCTAGTTACTTTGTGAAGATTGAGCCAAAGACCCAAAGTCTCAGGGTCTTTCTGTAGGTGATCCAAAATCCATGGAAGAGTAGGAAATACTTTCTCTTCTTCTTGACTATTATATATAAGGGATCATGATGGTATTTGGAAAAGGAATGAAAATATTTCCTTGAATCCTTAAAATCCTTGAAGTCATGTATTGGGGGCTCAAAATTAGGTGAAAGCATAGCAAGTTACCCCCCAAATACCCCATCACTAGACCTCAGTTAATATATCTTTTGTTAACAAAGGACAGGATGTACAGTTAAGTGGATAGTTTGATCTAAGTCTGGTCCACTTTGACTAGAATTGTCTAGATTGGTAATGCTGACAGCTTCTGATTTCCTAGAGAAATGCATAGTTTTCAATTTGCTTTTCTTATATGGACATGATATTAAACCTTAGTGCTTTTTACTTTTCAGGTGCCTGATTTTAAAACCAGTCAGAACATCTAAATCTAATTAAAAATGCTAGTAAATAATTACATGAGGAATATTTTCCCTCTTATGACCTTGAAAAAATGTTTAATAAGGTGATTTTAATCTGTATGGGGCTTAAGTGCGGCAGTTTTTTATTTTACCAAGAATACCTAACGTTATCAAGTGTGATGGAACAGGATTAAAAAATGATTCATTTTAGAATTAAGATCAAGTCTTTATGGTTCTGGAATCTTGCATCTCTGGGTTATGACTGTATCATTAGTTAATATTTACTAATATTTAATATTTTGATTTAATCCCAGAGAGTCTTGCATATCACCATGGAATTGACCTTATTGGCTAGGATAATTATATAACCAATAAATCAACAATTATTTTAATAATCAGTGCTTGTTTCTCAAAGTAATAACTGAGAAGGATTAATGAAGTGAGATAGCTAAGATTATTAATATGTCATGAAAACTAGCCCCTATCTAAATTGCAGATTTAATAATAGTTTTAGAAATATGGACATTGAATCGGAGCATGGCAACCAGTGAAGTAAGTTTTTGTTTTTAATTTTTATCAAACAAATATATTATTTCATTAGATTATTCAATATTTGGGGAAGAAACTTTCTCAGAATTCATTTATTTATAATAATTCTATTTGACTTTAAAGTTTTGGAAAATGTTTATATAATTTTAGTGTTAGAATTCTACCTCAGCCATCTTTTTATACTAAGACTGTTTTGCTTTTTTAGGCATAATTCCCAATCTAATTTATGTTGTTATACCAACAATCCCACTGCTTTTATTGATACTGGTTGCTTTTGGAACCTGCTGTTTCCAGATGCTGCATAAAAGGTAAGTAATTCAGGTATGTAGAGACAACTTGAAAAGTTTTATATAGGTTTTCCAGAACTCGTTTAAAAATTATACAATTATATTTTTAATTTGCCTTAAGAAAGTTCTGATTTTCATATCTGTCCATACAAATCCACTATATACAATCTAATAAGATAGGCCTTGATTATAGGATTCATGAATTATCTCATGTAATATTCACAAATCATACGAAGTAGGTACTCTTTTGTCTATATTTTTCAGTTGAGAAGATGGTGGCCTAGACGGGTTACCCATTTTGCCTTGGGTCTCATAGCTAGAGTGTGTGGTGGATCTGAAATTTGAATCCTTGTAAGCTGACTCATACGCAACTCTACCTTACTATCTCTTACTACGTATAAGCATTAATGCTAAACCTTCCAATCCTGACCCCAAGTTGTTTGCAAGACTTGATTCTTGGGTACACTCTGTAATACCTTTTCAAAATTTTAAGCCATAGGTGGTTGTTTATTTCCAAAGGATCTCGGAGTATAGGAAATAAAGTACAATGGTAAAAATAGGTCACTTTTAGTAGGCAGCTTCCTTCAAAATGATATATCTTAATAGCAAGATTCTTGGGGGTATTCTTTTATATCTATTTAACCATATCCTTGAGTTAAAGGTGAAATTTTTTCATGTGTGTCAATTTATCAATTAAAAAATTAATATATGAAATACAAATATGTATTAAAAGAAAAAGGAAAAGATGTTGGATTTAAATGAGAGCATATTTGCTAGAATAAACCAGCCATCTTTGTCAGTATTTTATTTTATTTTATTTATTTTATTTTATTTTATTTTATTTTATTTTATTTATTTTTTGGTCCCGAACAAGGACCTTTCTTAGTATTTTAAACAAAAACTGAGTGACTTCATCAGGGAAGGACCTGCAAATGAAGTCATATGTCTCTTTTGATTTGAGTTCATCTTCATCTGTTTCTGAAATAAACCATAAAGATCCACTAAGTAAAAAAAGCCCCAGGGGAAAAAAAAACCTTTAAATATATGTAAACTCTAAGTGATTCACATAAATTATTTAAAGGACACGAAGTGGTTGTTTAAATAAGACATTTTGAATAATGATAAGTAAAGCCTGGTGAATTAATACTACATTTTGTGTCCTTTGGGTTTTCCAATATCTCTGGGAAACACAGTTAAAAGTTATTTGTAATATTTTGTACAGAAAAAAGATGATAGTAAATATCTCATTTCTTCCCTTAATTCCTGAGACTATAGATGGAAAGATGATTAGTCATTTTGAAAACCAGAGAAGTAGAGAGAGGATGTGATATAAATCTCCCCTTAATCCAGCAAACTGTTAAGGAAGAGCTGTAAATAACAAATCGTCTTGAAAAAGCAATTTAAAAAATATTATGCAGACATTGTCATTTCTAAAATAAAAATTGCTAAAGTTCCAGTAACTGAGGTTTCTCTAAAGTTTGTTTTTCTTCTTCCAAATAGTGTAGTATTGTGGAGATTCTATTCATATGAAAGTCTTCCAGGTTTTTATACCTTTGAAGATCTGAGGAGTTTTCACTTGTTTGAAAATCTCAGAGTGAGAAAATAAACCAAAACTGAGTACCCCCAGATGCCGGAATTAGCTGTAGTGCTTAATTCATTCGTTCTTAGATCATCCCCTTTTCCTTTCTTCCAGGAAAGCAAGGAGAAACTTCACCAAAGACTCAACTCCATTATCATCTGAGTGCCTTGCAGAAAGTTTAAATTCCAATCTGGTACACATAATGATTTATATCATTCCATGTCATGTTCAAAATAATAACTTGTTTCCTTAACTGGTAGTAACTCTTAAATGAAATACTAATGCTACACAAAAATTTAAGTTACATTAATAACTTAACCACCTTTTATCTACCATTTGAAAAAATTTCTTGTTAAACTTTACTTGATTTATTTTTCATTCATGTTAGATGACTTCGTAGATAAAGATGTGTTGGTCTTACTTTTTTGGAAGCAAATCTCCAAAACATATAATTTAGGCATAACATTTTATTAGTAAGAAATCCACAGTTAAATTGAAGTCAGTTAAGTAATATTATAGAATTGTATTGCTCGGGCTTGTTCGGAAGAGTTCTTTTCTGTCTTGGAAGGAGTTCTGCCACTTCTGGTAAACTGAGAGTAGATGGAATGGGCTACCTGTGGGGTGTGGGGCAGATCCCCGTGAGGGGACTGTCTGTCGGAGGCAGGAAGTGCAGGACCCAGGGTCCAGGAACTAGAAGTGGTTAAGTGATCCAGGTGAGGGTTCATTCTCAGGAAATGAGACCCAGGAATCTAGATCTTGATGAGTAGCCTGGTAGAGGACGATTTGTGGAGATAAACTCAGGAAGAGGCATTTACGCAGGAGCCTGAGAAGTGGCCATTTTATGGAAAGAGTGAGAAGACAGCCAGCCCTATACGGGGGGCTGGAAGTGTGGGCTTGGATTCTGTATCTGGTAAGAGGGAAGTTCAGTCTCAGATCTCAAGGAACTAAGTCATCAAGGCCTGAATCTACCTTGAACTACATTGGTTGCAGAGACTGAAGGAAAACCAAACTTTCAGGGATCAGGAAAATCGAGGGGAGGAGGATTAGGAAGGTCCTTACACTTAAGACAAAAGCACCATTTTGATGATTTAGCAACAAATACAGCATATGTGAATGGAAGAATATCCAAAAAGCAAAATTTCAAAAATCACTGATCAAATAAAATGAAGATTTATGGGTGATTATAATGAAACTTTTTGGTATTATGTCAAACACATTTGCGTGTGTGTGTTTGAATGTGTCTGAATTTTAAACTAAGAAGGGTCAAACAGAGATCAATTAAATTTTTTCATCATTTCACATGACCTGTTTACCATCTTCACATACTGGAATAATCTAGAATTTTTTGTAGATATGCTGGTGAGAGAAGAAAGACCCTTTTATAATAGGGGTCTGAAATATCTCCATTTGGACCAAAACATGCCTATTTCAATAAAAAGTCTCAGACGTTGAACTTACGTCTTCTTATGTTTTTCAGTAAAGGAAGAACAAAAACTAGCCCAACCCAGTCCACACTGTGGATTTCAAAAAGCACCAGAAAAGAAAGTGGCATGGAGGTATAATAATTCACTGCCTTGGCTCCAGAACAGAAAATAAGATTTTCTAATCCTGGATCTGCATCAGGAATGGCATCAGAACATTAGCTTGGAATGGCTTGAAATCTCAAAGGATCTGCAAGATGAACTGTAAGCTCCCCCTTGAGGCAAATATTAAAATAATTTTTATATGTCTATTATTTCATTTACAAAATACGCTGTGCTAATAATGGAGTGAGACATGCTTATTTCGCTAAAGGATGCACCCAAACTTCAAGTAAATGGAATGGACCATGCTGATAAAATTGCTGTCAACACATCAGAGAAGTGTATGTGTTGGAAGCAGTTATTTTTGTTTCTGTCACTTTTCATAAGTTATAATCTAGTTAATGTAATGTAAATTGTACTAAAATTTACAGTGTGCAAAAGTATTTTACCTTTACATAAGTGTTTGATAAAAATGGGCTGTTCTAGTATTTATTTCTATGGTGTTTCATTTTTCAATACATGTTGTTTTGATTAAAGAAATGTATCACTGTTTTCAACTGAATCCACACACATGTTGGTCTATTACCATAGAAGAAGTTTCTTTTATAGAAATGGTTCATCTTCTTTCAGTTTCTCTGCTCTGGGGTCAGACAATGTTTAGGAAATCTCTTCAGAAATAAGAAGCTTTTTCATTAACCGTGGTGTAAATTTACTCCAATATTTTACTTAGAGGCAAGAATTGTCTAATTTCAATTGTGCAAGACATGTGCCTTACAGTTATTTTTAGTTTAAAATTCAACAGATTTTGTAATAATAACTTTGTTAATAGCTGTATCAACAATATTACACTCAGTCTAGAACAAAACAAAAGCGGCATACACAATATAAATCATATGTCTTCACATGTTGCCTATATAACCACAAGTAGCTCTCTGAGGATTCTGGAATCAATTTAGTCCCTCCCTTGCCCACAAAACAAAGATGGTTGTTTGGGGGCGGGGATTAACACCGGAAGCAGATGGCTGCAGAGGAGGCCTAAGGTTCTCCCCTAGCTCTGTTCAGCCACTATCAGCAGGTAAAGTGGTCTCATGGTTGGGACCAGGTGCATGGTCACCATCAGTGTGGAGGTAGGCACAGCATAAGGATATTTCACCAAGGAGAGAAACCGTGTATTACTGTGAACATGGGTTGGAGGGCATCAGTGATCATGTGTTCGTGTTGAGGATTTGCCTGAGAGAGTGAACTGCGGCTCCTCTTGTCTTATCTTCTCTAGTTTCTTCAACGCTTGTGGCTCCTTCTCAAGAGACTTGTAACTATCTGGTCTTCAAATGTCCCTGTGTTCCTTTTAACTAAATAAAAAGTTCTTGTTTCTGAAGAATGACCATGGGTATTGTCTAAATCTTTTAAGTGAACGAAATATAGATATGTTTGCAGCAGTACCTGAAGAGGAAGACAGATGACTGTTGAGGTAGGGTATGAATGGAAGTTGGGGTTATGGAGCATTTTAAACCTCATCTTTTCCCTGGTAAACCATTTAAGTTGGAAAAGAAAGAGCTTTCATTAAGGCAATTCACAACCGAAGTTGGTTGGCAAAACTTAGAGACAAATAGAAATGAGCGGGCATTGGCACCCTTTCAGTGGCTTAGAGACTGAGGGAAAGAACAGACAGCTGCATTCTAAGCTCCAATCTGGCCACATTTAGCACTCCCTTTCTCTGCTGGGATCTACCTCTTCCCTCCAAGCTCCCACCGTGCGTTCCTTCCTTCGGTCAGGACTTGAGGGAAGGGAGACAGTGCTTTCCCCATCGTCTGTGCCCCCACGACTACCACAACAGCTGCATGGTGGGAGAGGCAAGGCGATGGGGGAGGGCTGTGGTTTTGCCTGTTGTCTTGATCCACGCCCATTCAGTCAACTTCCCTCTTATTAGACAGTGACGGTGAGACTGTCCTTAGGGTTTCTTAAACTTTTAGCTGACCTCTGAAAAATGAGAAGGAGTACATGGTACCTGGTGTATCTGTTGTGTTTGTATTTTCAGAACATAGTTCTAATAATATGTGTATTGAAATGCAGGTGAATTGTGGAACAATATCCAGGTAGTAAAATCAAACAAATCAACTCTACCCCTGTTTCTCCATCCTTTCTAACTGCTTCTAAGATCAAGTCATTGGAAAGGTCTTAAAAGGAGTAGTGTGTTCGGGGATTCCTGATTTTTGTCCTGAGAATAAATACCACAGTTGTTCACCAAATTTGTAGTGCCCAATTATCTGGCCACAGTTTTCTTATATGACATTGTTTTCCCTTTTTCTGTTCCCCAGAGAGAGAGACTTTTGGTACAGCAACACATGATTATCTATTATCCTCAATCTCTGAACTTCCCTGAACCCCTACCTACACAGTGACCCCAATGCCTCTTCAATACATCAATCATAATTATTCCTTTCAAATGTAGCCCAAATCGTGTTTCTTCCATAGAGCCAGTCTACACTCCTTTAAACCTACTCTTTCTTTTGTTACTTTGGACCGTATAGACCCAAGCAATTGTGTGTGTGTGTGTGTGTGTGTGTGTGTGTGAATTTTTTCTTCCCAAATAAATCAATAGATTTTGTGTGGTAAGCTAAATTGAAGTTTGCACTTACTCTGGAAATGATCCAAAAGATTAAAGCAGTGAAGCAAATTCATTTATTCCACATTTTTGGGCTTCTAATGGGTGATTCAGTTGTGTCTAAGTAAGTTTTGCACATGTTAAAAACATTCACTGTAAAACACATAGATCAGAAAAAAAAAACCCATTTGTAATAGTTGTATTTTTTGGATATGTCTGATTACTTTTTGGAAACTTAAAAAATATTAGCTTGAAATAAATGGATGTTAATCCAGGTAAAAAATGATGCAATAACAGAATGACAATATCAGTTAATTTACTTTTTATTTTGATACAAGGGTGATACATAGACTTGTGCTTGTTTGCTGTTTAATTAACTTGAGAGAACTGTACAATCAATTTAGTCCACGTCTGTGATATGAGCTTAAAATACATATTTTTTATAACTGGGGAAAATATTAAGGATATGTTCAAGATGAACTGGAAATGCATTTAGATAGAAAAGTGGGAAGAATATTGAGATTCTGGAACTAGATAATTTATAGCAGTTTGCTTCAAATAACAACATACTCTGCAAAGCAGTTTATTTCACTTCTCTTCCTAATCTTGTCAAAGTTTAAGTATATAGTATATGCTTTACAATAGCATTCCTTTGAATAAGAGAATTTGATAAAAATGATTAAAAACAAAGGAAATGATGATCTCTGTGAAAGATTAGCTCTTCACAATGAAATCAAAGTATATTATTTTAAAGTTACTTTGTATGATAAAGATTATTTTTTGTGTGCACCCTCACACCTCAGCATGCAGTGACTTAGGTAAGAATAAAGTCTTTTAGAAGCCATTTTGACAAAAGTCTCAATTTAAATGCTCCTTAGAGTGAAATGGGGAAACAGCATGACTTTCATGTTGGTTTAGGAGACACTCTACTGTAGAAAACTTTGTATCCATTCTGTGAACCTCAGGACCCGGGTATACACCCCTGGACGATTAGGCCGTGCACACTGGTATCCAAATGATGTCACACCAGCCAGGAACCACCTGTTGTTTTCTTGGCACATTAATGGTCCTCCTGAATCCCCCTGAAGAGGAAATTGCAAAAGAAGATTGTAGATGTGTTGTCAATTGGCATAAACATCTAAGGTTATTTTTAGCAAATCAATCCAAAACTAAAGATCAAAAATATGATTTAATTGCAAGTCATCTGTATATCTCTTCACCAACACTCTCCGTCAAGAATGAGAACCTTTGGCTGCTCAGAAAGGACACAGAGAAACTATGACAACTAAAACATAATTTGATATAATTCTTCATGATGTACTTATATAGCAAAGTTTCCTTACTTTCATTATGGCATTTTAATAGGTACTAAGAAATTCTCTAAGGTACAACTAGAAGCATCCCAACCAAAATGTATATTAAAAGCTGATCATTTTATTAAGAGAAGTATGATATGGTTTCACTCATGTGTGGAATTTAAGAAACAAAACAGATGAACATATGGGGGAAAAAAAGAGAGAGAGGCAAACCATAAAACAGACTCTTAACTACAGAGAAGAAACTGAGGGTTGCTGGAGGGGAGGTGGGTGGGGGGCTTAGATGGGTGTTGGGGATTAAGGAGGGCACTTGTGATGAGCACTGGGCACTGATGAATTAATAGATTCTACTCCTGAAACTAATATTACACTATATCTTAACTAACTGGAATTTAAATATAAAACTTGAAACAAAAAAACAAAACAAAAAGAGGAGTGTTCTAAGAATTGGGAGAGGCTTTGCAGAAAAGACACCTTTTCCACAATGCGTGTTTAGAGAAACTAAAAACTCACACATAAAGTTGATTTTAGTTCTTTGGGCAGTGTTAACTTTTTGTCAGTAAACAATCATTTGAAAAAATCTTAACATTTCAATGGCAATAGGCATGGCAATGATATAATTTATGATAAGCACACATATTTTCATGGGAGATTTTAACTGATGAAGAATTTAATTTTTGAAAATATTAATTATAACAGATTGTGCTAGATTTAATTCCTATGTTTCATTTACACATGAGTATTTGTGTGTAATGCAAAGAACATAATACAAACACATCATACCATTACTTAATGATGGCATTGACAAATATTTTTCTTACATTAATTGTGCAAAATTTTTAATCTTTTTTTATATTTATGAAGGAATTTAAAGCCTTGTGTACTTTGGTTGCAATCACTGGTACAATAGAATATTTCAACCAAGTTTGTGTTAAAAAATATCCTGACGGACTTTTTGCCTGATTCTTTATTATCTTTGGGACCATGTTTAAGGAGAAAAAATGTGATGTATATAAAAGCACTTTTCTTGCTTGGGTACAGAGGAACATAAATTGTACTGGCAACCATAGGTTACCTCTTTTCTAGATGTAACAAATATGTTTGAAGGCAGGGACTGTGATTTTTATTTCTGTATCCTAAACCCTTAGTTTATAATTTGGGTCCAGAAATATTTATGGAACAGTTAAAGATAAATACAGACTCAAAGTTAGAGATTATTAAAAATAAACCTCAACTGTTTGGGTATTTTGAAAAGGAGTCATTTGGTTTTCTTCATATTTTCTAAAATAATTCAATTTTTAAAAAAGACAACAGAATCTAGACATTGATTCCATGAACAAGGATTTTAAATTGCCCAACATGCGCTGGGTCAGTTGCCGGTATTCAAACGATCCACTGGCAGGCTCGATGCTCAACAGTTGGGTTGTCTGTGTGGTTGAGAGACCTATTCTGTCTGGGACTGTCACTTCTCTCATCTAACTATACCATTTTAGTTCAATTATGTAACTTTTTGCCTTAATTTGCTGATTTGTTCAGGGAAGCTATTTCCTTCTTCCACTATCTCAGAGATATGTATGGACTTCAAAAATATGAGTGAATGTCCAGACCATAAAGTATTAACCTAAAATTTATGTTGCCATACCAGTGGTTTTATCATGCTAAAACACACATTGCTGGGCCCCAGGGTTAGAGTTGCTGACTCAGCAGGTCTGTGCTGGGGCCTGAGAATTTGCACCTTGAACAGGCTCTCAAGTGCTGCTGATCTGCTGGACTGGAGGCCATGCTTGGAACACCACTGGGATAGAATAAGGCTCTGCAAAGTTAGCAAAATGAGTTTGCTGTTTGTGTCATCTACTTCAATCTATACAGAGGGGACTTCTACAGCCACTGTGGGGCCTTAAAATCCAGACAACCACCCCACTCACTCAAGCCTTTGGTAAGCCAGAAGATACTTAAGAATGTATGAATTCTTTGCCATTATAGGGGCCAATTCTTTGCCATTATAGGGGGGAAAATAATGCTTCAAAGAGCTCATTCAAGTGATGTATCAATTGTAGCATATTCATAATTTTAAAGGTATTCTTATTTAATCAGTTAATCCTCTTGTATAACACAGCGTTAAAGTTGAACAAAGAAGATCATGTGACCCTCTAGACTATCGATTACTCGATCATGGTACCATATTACACAAGATATTGGCCTGTGTGTGGACGTTCCTACTTGTGAATGAATAACATACTTAGACTTTCTAGAAATCAGAGCCAAACATAAGATTTCAGAGATCTGGCACAAGTGACTGGCTTAATGTAACTCTCATATCAGTAGCATCCATGATCATATTTTCTACTTAGTGCATGAGGCTCCTGCCACACAACCCCCATTAACTGTAATTGAAGTTGTACAGCTGATTTCCCACCTGAACAATAATTCTATAAATCTCCCTCTAAGTGGCAATATATCTTACCTTTAGCACGCTTTTCATTTTAAGAGGAACATATAAGATCCAGAGATAAATTTTAAACAAGAAGAAAGCCATCCTATTTGTCTTGAATTTGCAAGTGTTCAACAAAGCAGAATAAATGAAAAACTAAGCTGAAAAGTTAACATGATTTGAGACACTGACTTAACTCGAGGATACATACAAAGATTCATCTGCTTAAGTGTCTGTTAAAAAAAGTCTTGTATCAAGTCGAATTATGGTGACTTAGGTGTTAATATATATAACAAGTTGTTTACACTTTAACAAAGTGAAAGATTTCCCCATGATAGAAATTGCTGCATCCCCATTTGTAAATTATTCATTTGCTCAGTATTGCTATCAGGTTTAATCTAATCCAGTGGATGTTAATGATCAACATCTTATTCATTTTCAAGTACAGAAAACATGCTAGAAAATTTTTTTCCAAAGTCTCATAGTGAAAATTGTTAATATTTTGAGTGCTTACTGCCTTCTATGTGTTACCTGATTTTTAAATCTCTCAATAAAACTTAAGTGACTTGCCCAAAGTCTCACCCGTAAGTATTTAGGCAAGGGCGAAATAAATAGTCTGAGCCCAGAATCTCTGCTTTCATGGATACTCTATGCTGCACCTAAAAATGAATAATAATTCTAAAACCTGGCAGAATTTACTTCTTATTTGTTGAGTGTATGTGGATTTCATGGCACTAATAGATGGCTACCTTACTTCTAAGTGATAAGATGTTCTTGTCTTCAGTGGGTAATTTGTGGGTAGGAGTTTCTCTGGTGGTCATGCAAGTCAAGAGCTATTGATATTTCCAATATATTGCAGTGTTGACATTCAGTGAGATCATGTTATTACATCTCTAAAATGAAATGTAAACGATAAGATGAAAATTCTAGTGTATAGGTTCCAGGTCCAGAGTTATGCCAGGCTGTTGAGTAAGTTCTAGTTTTTAACCTTCCTACAAGTGGTTAGCTGCAGACTGGTTCTAACCAGCGTATCCAGGTTGCTTTTATGCAGAAAATTATGTCTTGTCACTGGACCCCTGGCTCATACTCAAAACCAAGGTTGAAAATTGGAAGCCAGTAGGTGAAATTGGCCTTCCGACTTGCTTTTTATGTGTTTGTTTGAAGTTTGTATAGGGTTTTAAAGAATTAGAACTAGATTTAGCTAAGGTTTGTACTCTCAGGTCAACAGTGGGTCAGCACTACATAATTTACCTGACTCTCTCACACACTCATATTTTGTGCCTCAGCTCTAAAGACATCTGATTTTAATATTTGTTCTTAAAAATGAGTTTTATTTTATTTTTTTTTTAGATTTTATTTATTTATTTGACAGGGAGAGATAGCAAGAGAGGGAACACAAGCAGGGGGAGTGGGAGAGGGAGAAACAGGCTTCCCACTGAGCAGAGAGCCTGATGCGGGGCTCTATCCCAAAACCCTGGGATCATGACCTGAGCCGAAGGCAGTCGCTTAACGACTGAGCCACCCAGGCGCCCCCAAAATGAGTTTTATTTCTAACGCTCACACCCACCCTAGGAATATTACGCAAGTAGGCCACAAATAAAAAAGAGTCACAGTTTGGTAAAAGAAGAAATGAAGTTAAAACCCTGATGATTTCTTTACTCCCGAATTGTGGCGAAGCAATAAAATCATTATAGAGCAATGCTTTCTGGAGATGTAGGGCGAACAGTTTTACATACTTACCTGACAAGAATCTATTCCTCCTTCTTCATAGCCTGCACAGACCATATTTTCTGTAATGTTATACTCTGGCATCTGTTGTTGGCATTTCTCATTTGATAGAAGAGGAACATTGGCTTCTTGCAGTATGTTTGCAGTAGGACCTGTTCAAAATGGTAATGCGGCCAGCCAGTCAGAAGGCATCAACATGCATCACTGAATGAGCCACCATCAGTCTTATTTATTTCAATAGTTCACTCTCATTATCGAGTACTGTGTGTATATATAATGAGACTAAATGCTAAACCTTAGTATTTTTAAAGCACATAATAAAACCCATCTGTGGATTTTGCCAAATGGATGACAGTAAAGCACTTCTTTAGTTCCCAAGGGCTAACAGGAATGGTGGATTGGACTAGACAGACCTTAGGCATTTGCAGTAATTTTAAATGGTTACAGTATTACTCATGGGAAAAAAAAAAAAAAAGCCCACCAACACAAAGAGTTTCATTTATGGAAATGAGCAACGACTCCAAAATCCAGGAGGCTTTTCATTTGGCACCTGAAGAGGTGCTCCCTGATAATGGCATTCAGCAACTTTGTGAGAATCTGTGAATGAGCAGGTGCACACTGAACAGAAGACAAAGCTCAGCTGAACTATGCCCTGGTCTAAGGGCAATCAGCTTGTCATCCACACGCAGGTGAAGAGAAAGGAGCCGTGTACTTCCACGCTTTTTACAAAATGACTCATCTACTGGAAGCATGATTCTCTGTTTACTCAAATACTAATCCCAAGAAGAATGTGAAGCAAGCAGGTGTCTCAGAAAAGGCACCTGATAAGCACTTTCTAATAATTAGCAATTCTATTTAGTTCCTCAAGAGAAGCAGAAAGTTGATAACTTAGTGCATATGACAGTGTTACTGCAACAATGTATGTGACATCATTTCCACCTAAGTTTAATCCACACACTAAACAGGAAACGTGTGTTTGTGTGTGTGCATGCGTGTAGTTATGTACATGGACATGTGTGTATGTATATAATTCAGGTGCAAACCAATGTATGTATGTATGACTCAGTGCTGTGTTGGTCAATGTTTAACGCTGGTTTTCAAGAAAAAAAAAATCCCCAATATGTATCATTTGCCTGATGTAAACACTCCAACCAGGGCCAATTTCAAGGTACCAGCATAACAGTGAACAGGATTTGGGGGATGTGCACAAAAGGCGATTTCCAGCTGGAGTCAGATGACTTTGAAAGTTTGACACTGGCCTTTAAGAAGTGAAGATGGAGGAGGGAATTCAGCATCTCACTGTTATTCATTCTATAAAGATTGAGGATGGGCTGGTAGACTTTAGTTTTTAGTATAAACTATGATAAAATCAAAGCCTATTTTGCTGCTCATCCAGGAATAAAAAAGACTGGATGGGTATATGATAAAACTCTTTGGTAAAGAAAAATTTGAGCAGTGTTCTTATATTTATTTGTCCACATGAATTGCCATAAGGATAATTGAGAATACACACATAAAAACGTACATAAAAATGTCAGTAGAGTTATTTTAAGTTTACTAATTGCCGTAATCTAACCGACTAGTATCACTTTATTTCTTCCTAGTAAACAATATGTTCATGGTTTTCTTAGCTAATTAGGATAATATACTCAAAAGGGGAGGGGGAACTGAGTTTTACACAGTTAAGTAGCTGGAAATCATAAGACAAAGTTCATTAAAATTCATTAAAATTTCCATCACCCAGGAAGTATTTAAACATGATCTGACCATTTATTCCTAAATGAAATTGATCTCAGATACAGATTTTCCTTGGCTCCATACCACTCTTAGAGACCCTTGTTAAGTCAATTAAATGCATATCTTTAGTAACAATAAGTAAATGTGAGCCAAGTTTACTCAGCTCTTAGAAGAAATACCCATTTCCTATGGAATAAAGAGTCTTAAATTTTGTTAGGGGATAATTTGTTTTTGAAGAGTCTACATTGTGGCCATAAATGTCTTTTTGTTTGAAGTCTGATAGAGAAAATATCTATCTAGGAATCATTTTTACTCTTTAGATTTCAAATTTAATAAATCATGGCATCTTGCAAGTGGAGGAAATAAAAGAAGAGACAGACTTTGACTTCAATACACTTTATGGACAGCAGACATGAGGCATTTCAGCGACATAATGCAATTGCCGTGGAGAACCTCTGTTGAAATCATCAGGCAAAGATTTGACTTAGAACGTCATCCTTTCTTTTACGAGGAAGAAGGGCATTTTAATTGCGAATGCTTTCCTTCTGGTAGCTGCACCTCTCCACAAGATTCTGTGGCTTTTCATCCTATACAATTAGGATTTTTAAATATCTTGGCCATGATCTGTTGCGACTCCAGAGGCTGGGTTCTCCCACCAGACTATCTAGTTCCTTTCCTTTTTGCTTAACTTTTAATGGGTAGTCAAAATTCTGCTCTAGAGGGAATAACTCCTATTAGGAATTCTGAAGCCAACGTGCCTTGTAGTTACATTTAGAGAGAATGAAGTACTGGAATTTTGTAAAAAATTATGTTCGGTTAGTTTTAATATGCATCTTTTCTGTGTTTGGAAAACATCCTATTAAATAATGCCAACGAATCAGTTTATAGTCTTTAGTGTAAGATTTGTGCCACATCTGAGTAGGCTGACTCAGCATGTTGATGTTTTTAATTTATTTTTTAAAGATTTTCTTTATTTATTTGACAGAGAGAGAGCCAGAGCAGGAACACAAGTAGGGGGAGTGGGAGAGGGAGAAGCAGACTCCCGCCGAGCAGGGAGCCCGATGCGGGGCTCGATCCCAGGACCCTGGGATCATGACCGGAGCCCAAGACAGACGTTTAACAACTGAGCCACCCAGGGACCCCACAGCATGTTCATGTTAAAAGGGATTCCCTTCTCATTTTTTAGGGAATGGGAGTGTGAGGCCTTTTTGTGATAAATAACACAGTTTCATTGATTTGGAAAATGTAACAGGTAATAATTTGGCTTTTGACCAGACTTTATCTAGGTGCTTTACAAAAGTAAATTTTGTAACCTTTGTAGTATTCATTTAAATAGACGGATCTTTTCTCTTTATCAGAGTATTTATAATACTGAGATGAGGTACTAAGTTTGGGGGATGCTTGGACTCTCCTCAAATAAGGATTATAGTTTTATAATGTGCTCTATACAATCTGGAATTTTTAAAAAACCATACAAATATACAGTATATGAATATAATAAGCCAGACAGTGCTTTTAAGAGCTGTTGCAAAATGTGTTGAAAATATTCACAAGATAGTGCAATGGCATCCTTCATACAGGTAGGCATTTTCTTTTTGTTGAGTCTGAGGATTTACCTTGATGTATAATCCTCCCCCAGCCAGCAATGGAACAAATTCTTCCTGGAGGAAAAGCTTGATTTTCTTCTGGTAAACAAATCGGTTGTATATAATCTGGAAAAACGAAACACAAACAAACATACATTTCTAACAAGTTTTAAAAATCAATTATTTTCAACATTTTATCTAAAAAATTCGTATTTTTGATTTATGCTGCTTGAACATTTTTTAGACACCAGTCTTAGGGGAAAGAAGCATCTCAGGGTAGCATTCTTTGACAATGGACTAGGTATCACTGGTGGTCTTTGGGAGCCTTTTCTACATTGTCTCCTAATTGCTCTTTAAGAATGTAAACAATGTCTTAGTTCTAGAGTTGATCATTTATATTTGATTTTAAGTAATCATGCTACTTACAGTGTCAGCTCTGTGAAAATCTCAGGATGGCTGTTCTTTAGGACCAATTAAGAGACACTTGGACAAATGTTCTGAGGCTTAAGCACCTTGATGAAGATAATTGAATATGTTTCGCTCTATCCCCCAATTCCATTTAAATTATAATGATTTCTAGAACAAATTATCCAACTCTTATGGACTATTAATTCATTGGTACTGATAATATTTCAAATCTAATTTTGAATTGATTTGGCCAGATAAGATGACAAAAACGGATTTCTCTTACCTGTGTAATTCACTTTAAAGTCAAGATGCATCATGGTGATGTCACTGTCCTTTGTCCGTTTATTGTAATGTGGGTTTATGACAATTTGATCTATCAACCGAGTTACTATTTGAGGAGAAGTCAGATTCGATGTCATATGCAGGCCTAGAATTGCTTTCCACTTAGATGGCTCTAAATTTCTCCTGAAGATTATGAAAAAGATGTATAAGAAACCCTCCATCCACCATAGTTACTTTCTAAAGATGCTGCTCATATAGTAGGTATTTCAGAACTATGTGCGCCCATCCTAAAATATTCTTGAATTTCTCTGAATGATTCTTCTTTAAAAATATTTCCTTTAATTTTTTATTCTTCTGGTCAGATCATAGAAAGAGCCTTAATTAGTGCTCATTTCTATCACTTCTCTTAGATCATCTCTTGATCTTTAGTTCTAGATTGTGGTTTGTAACTTTGGTTTCACATTAGAATCACCTGGAGTTCTTTTAAATAACACTGTTACCTGCTCCCCCTTCTATATCTCTGATTTAATGAGTCTGGAATGGGGAGAAGGGACTTCAAAAATATATATTATTTTTAAATTAAATCTCCCAAGTTTATCCTACCATATGGCCAAGTTAGAGAACCACTGCCTTAGATCCCATTCCACTGTGGGGATGGCACCTTGGTCCAGGGTTTCTGCAGGCAACCCCAGCTAGCAGGAAGGAGGTTCAGGAGCATTCTTTTGTTTAGGGGGTCACTGAATTTACACAAAGTTAAGAGAAGCAATAAAACCTATTACGATGTTTACAATCTAACATACAAACTCGAGTAATTTTCATACCCAGTAAACTCGAATAATTTTCCATACATAATGTTGGCCCTTGATAATGAATTGGTAAAGGATAACATTTGCGTTATAGGCAGATTAAATGACAGTTTGAGGGTGCAGGGACTTCTAACTGTGCTTTTGGCCAGCAACATCTTCACAACAAGAAACTACTAGTGAACCCATGGAATTAAGCCAATTAAGCCATATTCACAATGCAGTCAAAATTCAATAACTGCTATTTTAGAAGAGCTAGCGATTTAATTCTTAATAGTTACAAATGCCCCGTTTAATGTGGTCTTTCAACTGTTAGAATCCAAGTCTCCTACAAATATACAAAGGGCATGAAGTTATTTCAAGTCCATTTGTTTATCTTTTTACCTATCCATTACTTTGTTGAAATTAAACAAAGGATCGTGTTTGATCAAGTCGCCAGCATCAGTAAAGCCAACGAATGCCCAAACATCCAGGAGACATCCACCGATAACCACGCTGCATTAAAATCGGACGAAACTTACTGACATGCTTTATAGAATAACACCCATCTATGGAGAACCTATTTTGTGCCAAGGGCAGTGCTATGTACTTTGCATCAACTCTTTTCATTTTGCCACCGTGCTATGGATTTTACACTGAGAACAAACGGGGCGCTGAGGGTTTAAATGGTGGGGCAGAGACTTGAACTGGGACTGTCTGACTTCAGAGGCTGTATTTGCACCAGCACACAGGGGTGCTTCCAGGGGCTCTGGGCAGTGTTCTGTGGGCAGGGTCGCGGACATGAGGGCAGGGTTGGGAGGAGAGACATGCTCTGTTACTGGATTATCTGGGCTCAGGAAGGGGAGGATGTCTCTGCTCCTAGTGGTTGATGGAAGCTCTTCCAATGCCCAGATGTTGGGCCAGGAGGGTATTATGGTGCTGTGAAGGCTCTGTTTGCTTGTCAGGAGGCCTTTTCACTTTCCCCTTTCCAGGTCAGAGGAATCAGTACTTCAGCCAAGCTGGACACACTGATAATTTCAGACATTCTGACTGCATCCACTCCCACTGTGCCCTGGGACTCCCCTGCCCACACTGGCCTACTCCAAGAGAGGCGATAGAATGAAATCTCTTTCCTGGTGTCCCACCTCTGAATTTCTTTCCATATCACACATTTAAGTATGTTTCCTAAAGCTCAGCTGGTCACGGTTGTCACTTGACTAGCTAGCATACCTGTATGGCTGACAGGTAACAGGGAGTTACTCTTTTCTTTAAATTGTATTTTTTTTTTAAAGATTTTATTTATTTGACAGAGAGAGAGAGAGAGACAGTGAGAGAGGGAACACAAGCAGGGGGAGTGGGAGAGGGAGAAGCAGGCTTCCCGCTGAGCAGGGAGCCTGATGCGAGGCTCGATCCCAGGACCCTGGGATCATGACCCGAGCTGAAGGCAGACGCTTAATGACTGAGCCACCCAGGCGCCCCTAAATTGTATTTTTTATTAAACATTTAATATATAGTAACTCAATATTTACAAAAAATTAATTTTACAATTACCACACCATGTTTCTTACTTTGCATTTAATTATATTTATTTATACACATTATATTTTGCATTATAATTATATTTTATTAACCAAGGCATTATGTTAATATTCATATTATAAATAATATTAATTACATTAATGGTATAAAATTTGCTCAAAAGGAGTATGAGCCCATTATAGAGGTTCTATTTTGAAGTTAATAGAGTGCATGTATTTTAAAAAATGATAGGATTGTATTCTTAAATGCTTTCTACATATTTTGTCTTTAGGAAAACTTACATGAAGATTCAGCAAGATATCTGCAGTTATTTGCTATAGATTTAACTCAATGACAAAATAATGCAGTTCAGGGGCGCCTGGGTGGCTCAGTTGGTTGTCTATCTGACTCTTGGTTTCAGCTCAGGTCTTGATCTCAGGGTCCTGAGATGGAGCCCCAGCGGGGCTCTGCGTTCAGTGGGGAGTCTGCTTGAGATTCTTTCTCTCTCTCCTTCTCTCTCTCTGCCCCTTCTCCTGCTCACACACACTCTCTCTAAATAAATAAAATCTTTAAAAAAATTGCAATTAAGAAAAAATAATGCAGTTTAGTAGCTAACCTCCCAAATTCTTATGTCTTTTGTAAGTACTGTACTCCTTCTGAGAACAATAAATATTAGTTACTGCTATGAGAGAGCTTGTAGGCAGCACGAAGTTTAGCAATCACCATTTCATCTTGTTATTTTAAGGTTTGGAGTAGAAAACCAATCCATGAACCATGGACTGTGAAAATTAAACATACATGCTTCAAGCTACTGGTCTAATTAAATACAAGTTACAGCAATATTAATCTGACACATTCTTAATGAGTTCCAAAGTTGTTATAGTGCTACATGGGAAATAGCCTTTTTTTCATGTTTTTCTTTCTCCTGCATCTGTAAGCCGTACATTAGGAAGGAGATATTCCTCCAACATGTATCAACTGCATTTCTCTCTCAAGTCCTGCTCCACATAACTTTTCGTGTCTGTGTGCTTAGCTTCCCCACCACAAGCCCACATTAGCACAAGCACCACTCGAATGACTACATGCTACTGCAATCTTAGTGTCTTCTCTCAGAAGAAAGACTTGATAATACAGAAGTTCTGGCCCGTGGTACTCAGTTTTACGAATCACCTGAAGAATTTGCTAAAAATTCGGATTCCTAATTGCCACCTCCAGAGATTCTAATTTGGAAGGTTGTGGAGTGGGACCCAAGAATCTGCACTTCGTAATTACTGTTGGGATATTGAGTAATACAGAATCCTCCCTGGCTTTTCCATTCATCAAAAGCCAAGGGACAGGAGAAGAAAGCCTTCAGAAAAATCAGTGCAGATGAGGAGGGGATACTTACTATGTTTAAAAAATATATTTGTCTCAAAACATCTACACTCTAGTGAAATAAGGAAAAGCTATAGGGCAGAAGACAGATGGGGATGGCAACAGGAGATAGCCCCACTGGATAGGCAAGCCCCAATCCAGCACAGGCTGAAGATGGCAGAAGTAGGCTACCTTGAGGTAGGGGAGGTTGGCTGAATTTCTGCTGCATTTCACCTGTGCCTGCCCTGTTAAATGTTTTTCTTAGTAGCAAGAGAAAGAAAGGCATAAGTTGGGAGGCAACAGAAAGACATGTATTCCTGACTTCTATCACCTCAAAAACTAGCACAATTCTTGGTGCACAGTAGGTGCTCCTTAGATGTTGCACCAGCAGGGAGGAACTAGTGCTATACCGCTCTAGGTTGCTATGTGTTCATGTGTAAAGAAAGTCCCGACTCAGAGTATGAGGATGTTCATTTGTAAATGGGATTTTCATGGTGGTAAAAAGTGAATAGGGTAAGAAAGTTATGATGAGCTCCACACTATGCTGAAAGGAAGAAAAATCAGTGGGAACCCATAACTCTACATTGAAAATTTTTTCTGTTCTACCATTAACAAAGATGGTACTTTATAGTCAAGTCTGTTCACTGCCAACCCCAAAGTTTACCCCCAGCACAGTGTGTTAGGTCTCTCTTATTATTCTCCACTGAATGGAAAAAGATTCCTATGAGGATAACCAGTTCCATTTTTTAAGGCATGTAAAAATTAGAATGCCCCTGAAATATGGTATTGTTAAAGAGTAAGAAATTTTTCAAGAATAGAGCCCAAATGTCCATTGACTAATGGATAGATAAAGATGTGAGCCACACACACACACACACACACACACACACACACACACACACACACTGGAATATTACTCACCCATAAAAAAGAATGAAATCTTGCCATTTGCAATGACATGGATGGATCTAGAGGGGATAATGCTAAGTGAAATAAGTCAGTCAGAGAAAGACAAATACCATATGAGTTCACTCATATGTGGAATTTAAGAAACAAAACAGATGAATATGGGTGGGGGGAAAAAGAGAGGCAAACCAGGAAACAGAGTCAACTATAGAGCACAAACTGAGGGTTGCTGGAGAGAAGGTGGGCAGGGGGAATGGATTAATGGGTGATGGGGATGAAGGAGGGCACTTGTTTTGATGGACACTGGCTGTTTGTTGTATGTAAGTGATGAATACTAAATTCTACACCTGAAACTAATATTACACTCTATGTTAACTGACTAGAATTTAGATGAAAACTTGAAAGAAAAAGGAAAGTTTTCCAGACAATTAGGGGTAATTTTAGAAGAACAAAGGAGCTAGATTAAATGGGATAATAGTGGCCAGTTTTAACAATTTAAGTATCATATAATAATCATAATAATTATTCTAGTTAATAAAATCAATTGTTAATGAAGGGCCATGAGTCCATAATGAAACTCAAAAGAGAAAAATTAAGGTGTATAAAAGGTGGTTCTATTGTAAAAGAAAAAGGATGAATAGTGAGGATATGTTTAACTGTTATTCTTTTTTATTAATAACGACAAGAGTTTCACACATAAGGGTATTTTTAGTTCAACTACTAAGTAGACACCTGTTTTCAAACTAGAGGTATGCCTTTATTTGTTTTAAGTGGTAGAAAAAGAAGTACAGGGAACAAGGAGTAAGCGAAGTAATCCTCAGCATCATTTGATCTGGTGGGTTATGTCTACAAACTTCAGGAATAATTTTTGAATGTCTTTCTTCACTTGACTTCCAGGACTCTCCAGGTACTTGTGATTTTCCTTTCATTCATTCTCTGCTTTTCCTGTCTTTTCCCCCAGCTCTTTTGTTCCTCTCAAAATCCAAATACTAGAATACTCCTGAGTTCTGCTTTTTGCTTTCTTCTCTTCTCCATTTACACTACCCCCCTAGATGATCCTACCCAATGCCATGACTTCAAATACCAACAATATGTGCAAAATTTCCAAATTTGTATTTCAATAATTGACTTCTCCTCTGAACTCACATGCCATATGCCAACTGGCCAGTACCATTTGGATTTTATCAGGAAGTCCTAAGTTCAACATAAAAAACTCAGAACTCTTATTCTCTTTGCAATCCTGTTTCTTCTCATTATCCTCATTTCAGTAAATGATATCAACACACACAACACACACCCTGTTTGCTCAAGCCCTAACCCTTGACTCTGCCTTTGCCCTTTCTCTTCATCTGTCTGTAACTCTATCCACCTGAACTTACTCATGAATGAGATCCAGCCATTTGTCTAGTTTCCTCAGCCACAATCCTAGGGCCACCATTGTTTCTTTCTAACTGGTCTCCCTGGTTTCACTATTGCTCCTCCCAGCAGATTCCTCTCCAGATGATGTCTCTCTTTGCCTTCTAGATGGCCTCTCATCTCATTTATCATGGCCTCCTTAGTCCTCACCAGGGCCTAGGATCTGGTCCTGCCTACATCTCCAGTCTTATTCTTTCCTATCTGCCAACCCTTCCTGGCCAGCAGCAAGAGCAGGCTTCTTGAGGTTTCTAGAACAGGCTCCTACCCCAGAACATTTGAGTTGATGTTACCTCCCAGAAACTTGTGTTAAGTTTCTCCCTCATCTCTTTAGATCTTCCTTCAATTTTCATATGTTGTGAAGCTTTCTCTAAATATTGTATCCAAATAAAGCCCCCTGCTCCCATCATTTGCTTTCTGCTTATGCCACTTTTATCTTCCTTTATTGCACTTATCACTCCCTAAAATAAAATATTTATTTGAAAGTTCTTCTAGGGCAAGGACTTTGTTTGTCTGTAGAGTACCATCTTCCCCAAAACTTAGAACAATACTTATTCTAATCTATTCTAGTCCAATAATGTGACTCAAGATGATGAACTAGTTCTCAAAGTAGAGATAATTTGGGCAAGGAATTTGTTGCTCTGTAGAGTACCATCTTCCGCAAAACTTAGAACAATACTTGTTCTAATCTATTCTAGTCCAATAATGTGATTCAAGATGATGAACTAGTTCTCAAAGTAGAGATAACTTCAGAGATCTGGCACTGAGCTTCTAGGAAATACTGGAACTTCTGGGTGGAATTACAACTATAATGAGATACTTTCTAATAAGAAATATGTTATTAAAGTGCTTTGCCAGAGGCAGGGGTGGTGTGTGTGTGTGTGTGTGTGTGTGTAATTGGTAAAGGGAGTAAAAACTAAAATAAAACTAAAAAAAAAAAAACAACAAAACCCGAACAAAAAACAAGTGACAAAAAAAGAAAAATACATTATTAAAAATAGTGCTAAAAGAATAGCATCAAGAAATAGGCTACATAAGATGGGCCAAGGGAGTCTTTACAAATACATAATTTTAAAGAAGAGACATCAGATTGGAAATTGATAAAACCTATGAGAAAGGCATCAGTCTAAAAAGTCCTAGTGATACAAGAAGAGAATTTTAACTATCAAAAAGATGACTAGCAGCTCAAACTTGAAATACCTTAAAAAAGTACCCAAGACCTACCCTATAACCAAAAACCAGTAAGTCACTAACCTAATCTTGAAATCTCTACTGGCCTAAGAAAATGCACTTCTTTTTCATTTGCAAAAATTACTATTATCTTGAAAAGGTATTATAGTATTTCTGCAACCTGAAGGAGATAATATATTGAACCTCCTAAAGCCATCATCAAATAGGCAGATAGAGAAATGAATTAAACCTATGATGTTTATATATTAGGGTAAGTTTAAGTAGAAATGAAATAATTTTCTAGGTACTATGTTTGTATATGTTCTGTGTTCTAGTCCTATTTAAGGTGTTTGAGGCATTCCAAAGAATCCAAATTTTAAGTTGTAATAGAAGTATCAATTAAGTTATGTTATTTTATGGCCAATACTTAACTATTTAAAAAGTTTGCTTCAAAGCTTTATTAGCTACATCAGTTTAATTAATTTAATGCTAAAGTGTAAATAGTAGGGACACCTAGGTGGCTCAGTTGTTAAGCATCTGGCTTCGGCTCAGGTCATGATCCCAGGGTCCTGGGATCGAGCCCCGCATCGGGCTCCCTGCTCCGCGGGAGGCCTGCCTTTCCCTCTCCCACTCTCCTTGCTTGTGTTCCCTCATTGTGTCTCTCTCTGTCAAATAAATAAATAAAATCTTTAAAAAAGAGTGTAAATAGTAGTATGTATTTCTTGCCACACCCACAAGCACCTCATATATGAAATAATCTATTTCAGGAATATTAACACCTGTTTCAATGAATTATTTCAATAAGGAATGAGATACATGTATTTGGTCTTCTCTAAAGAGCTAAATTAAAGAATAGAAGACTGACCTCTCTATGGATAATTTCATCATCAGTGTATGTCTATATAATAGATGTGATCCAGGTGGTAAATCTATATATACTTGCCCACCCAAGAGGCTGAATAGTGGTTGTTTCTGGAAGCAGGGATGGTGACTGGGAAGGAGGGATAAGAGAATTTTGCATGTGATGGAAATGTTTCATGTCCTGATAGGAGTGTGGGTTACACAGGTGCATGCATTTTCAAAACCCATCAAATCGTGCACTTAAGATTATGCATTTGTTTTATGTCAGTGGGAAAAAACAAAAAACTAATACTAAACTCTATATGGTGAGTTTGCTTTACCGTGGTAGGGTTACCAATTCTCAGACTGCTTGTTTTGTAGATCCATACATATTTTGTGGATTGTAGGAACAGGTTTCTCATTATTGGAGATAAGTGTTGCAAATAGGGAAGGAGAAAAGACTAGAACGTACCCTGTGGCAATCTATTTTAATTGGAGTTGTCATTTTGAGTTCATATTTGTAGGGATGGAGCTATACCTATTGAGAGGGTCTAGGAGTAGGACATATCAGCAACAGCAAGGAACACACAAGATCATGTTTTTTATGTAGAAGAAACTAACATTAGCTAAATGGAGTTGGGGTCTCCTATAAAAAGCTTGATTTGAGGACTAGGGTGGACAAAGCAGAAGATGAACCTGGAACATCTTATTTTGCAGAAAGTAAAGAAGTTCTCAAAGAATGGAGATATATCAAGACCAACAAGGGGGCAAGCTTAAAGGGTTTCACCAAATAGGAGGACTTTCTATAAAATAATTTGCTGTATTTAAAAATATCAAAGACAAGAAAGACAGAAAGAGAAAGCCTATTCCAGATTAAAGAGGATGAAAGAGGTGTAGTAACTAAATACAGTGCATTATCCTGAATTGGTTCTTGGGCAACACACATACAAACAAACCAAAGAGGTTATAAAGGGCATACTTAAGACAATTGATGAAAATGAATACATATTATAGATTAGATAATTGTATTGCATTAATGTTAAATACCCACGATTTCCTGTGATGATGTAGGAAAACATCCTTGTTCTTAGTAAAAATACAGGGTAAAGGGCACAATGTCTAATCCCACTATCAGGTGATTCAGAAAACAAATATTTTTCCAGATTGGAGAGAATGAAAGAATCATAAGGTTTTCATAGCATAAAATGCAAACCCTTGGTGAAACTCAGTGAAGGTATACAAGAGTTCTCTGTACTATTATTTGCAATTTGTGTGCATGTTCGAAATTGTAGCAATATAAAAAGTTTAGAAAATAAATATGCTGAACGTCTCCTGGGCAAGAATTAAACTCTTCTTTCACGGACCTTTCCTGCACAGGAACAGCAGTACAATAAAAATTTTATTGTACGTTTATGTGATTCCCAGTATGCAAAAGTACTGCATCATTTTACTTTTGTCCTGATAATCGCTCTAGGAGGTAGATCTCCTTATGAACACCCTGTGGGGGAGGATATTGAAACAGAGACACCAAGTCACATGAGGTCAATAGCATAAGCAGGTTCAAAATTCTATCCTCTGGTTTTAAGTCAACCTTGCCTTTAAGCCACATAAAGTTGGTCCATACTGTCCAAATCTCTCTTTTAATGTTCAAAAAGAAGACAAATCAGTGACAGAGAAAAAAGAACAGGCAGAGGGAAATTTAATGACATCCATATGGCTGAGGGATGGGAACAGGAGTGTGGACAGTAGAAAGAGTTGTCCGATTAAACCATTTAGCCACCTGCAGGTTAAAACACCCGAACCAGATATACATTTCTTGGGAAAGAAGAAATAATACCACTGAGTGGCTAAGGAGAGCAAAATGCAAGGTTGGTGGGGATGAGTTTGAATTCATCACAATTCTATTCTATTACAGCTTACACTTGTGTTTGCTTGTGTTCAGATTGAAACTGTGTGAAAACACATTTTATGTCTTATATGACTGAACACGTGCATATTAGGCGAAACTGGTTTTCTAGTTCCTTTGGATATTTGTGGCTCAAAAAGATAGGATATTGGTAGCAATGACCTACAATAAGTACATCTGTAAGGTAGATAAATGAAAGATGTCACTAATAATACTGCAAGCCTGGCTGACATTTAGAAAGCACATGTTCTGCAAGAACATCAAATGGACTAATTTACCAAATCCAAGGTTAATACAGGAGTTCACTAACTTACTAAGACCTACCTTTGTGCAATAGAAAACAATGAATCTGTAGCTAAAGGTACTTTACTTGGAAATTGGGGTTTAGGTTACCCACCTGTGGCATACCAAAGCATAGAGCATAGGTGGAAGTTAAAGTCATGTTTAGCAGGGGATGGGAAAATTGACTGCAATAGACACTGTTGTGGTGTGGCTGAAAACAGATTCAAGTGTAATTATCAAGAGGCAGAAAAGTCACCAAGGGGCAGTTTATGTATGAGAGAGGCTGTAGTTTACTCATCCAGATAGAGGGTATGATGCATGGAATCAGAGAGCTCTGGGTGTAGATGGGAAGTACCTTGGGTAGTCCTTGTGGAGTCCAGGTGATTAGTCAAGCTGGGACCTGGCTATGGGTCCTCATTTCGGATTCTTCGGGTTCTGACTTCAGGTCTGCCCTCACTCTGGCCCGATGGGATCAACCCTTTAATGCTCATTCCCTCTGCCCCTCACCCCCATCTCCCAAACAACTATCATAACCTTTTGCATCTAATAATTTGTATCCATCCATCCAAGAACTTGCAATGTCTGTGTTGATAGGGAGTTAATTTTTTGATCTGATAAACTGCAGATATGTCTTCCATTCCTGAGCACACATAGTTCTTTCCTCAGAGATTCTGGATGCTGGCCACAGAGAGGCTCATTCTAATCCTCACAGCCCAGGTCATTCTCTGGAGGCTTCTTAGGACAAGAAACTGCCCTAGGTCAGGGTTTATGAATCTTCTATGAGGAAGCTACCTTTTTTCCTGGCCTAATTCAGAAGTGTTAGAATGGGATTGCCTAGAAAGGTGACTTCTCTCATGCAAAAGTAGAAAATCAACATGTTCTTGGGCCCAAGAATATTTATTTTCTCCTCCTTTTCTCCCTGTCCCCCGCCCGCTCTATTTTCCCCTGTGGCACTGCTTTGGGCATGTCTGCTTCTAGAGGGAGAAGATAGATCCTAGAATTCAACATATATTATGTAATGAAAAAAGAGTCGGATATGGTTTGATATTACTTCTAAGATTTAGGTATGGGTAGCAACAAAAGAGATCTGACTTGAGAAGGACACATTTTTATCCCAAGTCCTTACACATGAACTTTTAGAGCACAGTTTATTTGTAACTTGAGGGCTATTTATTTATTTTTTTTTTTTAAAGATTTTATTTATTTAGTTGACAGAGAGAGAGAGAGAGAGAGCACAAGCAGGGGAGCAGCAAAGAGAGAGGGAGAAGCAGGCTCCCTACTGAGCAGGGAGCCCGACATGGGGCTTGATCCCAGGACCCTGGGATCATGATCTGAGCCGAAGGCAGACGCTTAACCCATTGAGCCACCCAGGCACACTTGAGGGCTATTTAAACATGCTCTTTTTTGATACGGACAATTTCTTTCTTTCTTTCTTTCTTTTTTTTTTTAAAGATTTTATTTATTTGACAGAGCACAAGCAGAGGGAGAGAGAGGGAGAAGCAGGCTCCCTGCTGAGCAAGGAGCCCGATGTGGGACTTGATCCCAGGAGTCTGGGATCATGACCCGGGCCGAAGGCAGCCGCCCAACCGACTGAGCCATCCAGGCGTCCCTTGATATGGACAATTTCTGACATGAAATATTGGCCTAACTGGATGATAACCAGTGCAACTTATACATTAAATATGAATTTTACACCTTTAAAAATGCTTACCTTGTGTAGGCAAGAATTTCAATTTTTTTGTGTATGTAGGAAATATAACACTTGATGCAAGTATCTAATGAGGAATGATTTCTCATTTAACCTTCTCAATTTTTAGATATGATTTTAGTGGGAAAATGATTGGTACTCTATAATGTCATACAAAGCAGGAACATTTCCCCGATGGGATGATTTTGTGAGGTGGCACGAAATGGGACAGACAGTGTCTGCTGTCGTCCTGTCACTTGAGAGGGGACACTGTGACGTCACACTCACCCATACACACAGTGTGCCGCAGACACCAGCCAGTCATTGCTGACGAGAGAAGCACCGCAGAGCAGTTGGCCGTTATAATAAAGAGCAACCACCCAGGGCCAGGCCCCTTCTTTGGCATTATTTCCTCCGACAATCTTCGGGCTGACTTCTTGGGCCACCAGTTTGTTTCCACATGCTGTTAAAGTAATTGAAGAAAGAGCATCTATTTTATTTTGGTGGATTTCTTCTGATCATGAAAACTGAGTGGATCACTACAGAGTAACTTCAGGTGCTATGCCCACTCTCTTCAGAATTTTAAAGGGAAGGTTTGAAGGAAAGAAAACATAACAAAATGTTGACTTACACTTATGGTTACACTGTAACAGAATCAGTGAATCTTGGAAACACTGTTTACTGTAATAGAAGAACAATGATATTTCAGAAATTGTGCACCTGACATCTTAAAACAGGACATAGTGTATTTTAACATATTTTTTTTTAGTAGAATTAACCTTCAAATGTAAGTATCATATATGAAACGTGGGGAGGCTGACAGGCACAGCAGGAAAATCCTCCTGAGGTTAAACTTCAGTTGAACTGAATTTGAGCCCTTAACTCTACCACTTACATTTCATGGGATTTTGAATAAGTTGCTCCGTGTCCCTGAGATTCAGTTTTGTCATCCACAAAATGTGGGCAGTAGTACTTACTTTACTGGAATTTTGTGAGAAGTAAAAGAAACGTTTGCACTGGAGTTATTATTGTGCCATATACACAATGAACATTCAGTAAATGATAGTTATATTTAGCTTGCTTGAACCAACCTTGGATTTAATCATTGTATAATACAGAATATGTCTCAGTATGGCTAATCAGACAACTATTCAGTGCCCTGCACTGTGCGTGAGGCTGCGTACTCCACTCAGAAAATTCAACGATTAATCACAGGCCCTGTTTTCAAGGGAAATAAATATGTAAACAAGAAAATATAAAGTGTAGGCATACATAATTTAAAAACTCACTACCTGTTTAAATATTTGGATACCAACTTTTTTTCAAAGCTGAGAATTCTATTTTAAACACATATTTAAACAAAGGAAAACAGTTTAAAAATGTGTTATACTTCTTGACCACTAGAGATCAGTATAATACAAGGAATTAAAGTACTTGCCCACACTCTCCTGATGTGGCCACAGTGGATACTGGTCATGGTGAAACAAACACATACACACACGTAATTGTAATGATTTCTATTTATAAATTTAACTGCATCTGTTGTGCATATTATTTAGGTGTTTGAAATTTTAGGGAAAAACAAAACAAAAAACACAAAGCAAGACGCCAAATCCATATGAGATCAAGTACAATCAAAGCAAGTCAGTGTTTCTGGAACATACATGATAAATTTATTTGAAATCATATGCATTCATATTGCCCAACTGACATATCCTTTAGCATAGAAGGTAATTTCAATTGAAATATAAGAAAATATACTTACGTTTTATTAATAAGCAATGTGCATGCATGTGTATCCACCTAAATATGGGTGTATCAATATATATATATTCATAATTCCCTAAAGAAGAAGCCTCAATAAACTCCCCTTCTGTTTATACTCACAGTTGGGAGAGAAGTAGTTTCTAGGATGCTTTCCAGCATACTTTCAAGTTCATCCAAACTCTTTCTATATCTATAGTACTCATCAGTGAAAATCCATATTCAAAACGGCTCAGCATTCTTAGATATTAAATGATGCCTAATATTCTGTGGTACGTACGAAACTGATGAAATTGTTTTTAGCAAGCACAGAAAAGTTTAATAAGCTTTTAAAATAAAAGTAACTATTAAATTAACCAGAAAATGGAACTGAACTTTGCCTTTTCCATTCTCCATGCATTTCAGTTAGTCAAACTTTTCATGCACAAACACACATGCATTGTCTCAGTGTAGAGGAATAAATTGCTTAGTCTCTGGTCAGAATGAGCAGTGAAACCACACTCGGTCCATGTATATTTAGAGAGATTGGAGGGAAATAGAATTACGGTCCTGGAATCAGAGTTAACTTAGCCCTCTGGACATGAAGAAAGACAATGCCACAGATGATCCTGTGTCTTTCTCTCAGCCCCGTGGGGCACTATTGTGATATAAATGGATGGGTCTATATCAATTGTATTGACAAAACGAACTAATTTCTCTCCCAATATATGCCCAACAACATGGCCTTTTTTTGTTGTTGAAAAGGCTATGCTTTGGGGCGCCTGGGTGGCTCAGTTGGTTAAGCGACTGCCTTCGGCTCAGGTCATGATCCCAGGGTCCTGGGATCGAGTCCCACATCGGGCTCCCGGCTCAGCGGGGAGCCTGCTTCTCCCTCTGACCCTCTCCTCTCTCATGCTGTTTCTCTCTCGCTCGCTCTCTAATAAATAAATAAATAAAATCTTAAAAAAAAAAAAAAAAAAAAGAAAAGAAAAGGCTATGCTTTTTCTTTCTTTCTCCTTTCCAGAACTGCTATTTAGAGTGAGCTGTTGCCTTGGGGAATTTAGAAGATTGCATGGTAGAGTGGAAAAGCAGAGGGATGTGGGGTTGCCCAGGCTTTGGAGACTTGTCCCAGTCACTTATGAACACCATGCTTCTGTTCCCTCGGCCTTAGAGTAGGGCAAGACTCCCTAAGTCATAGACCTCTTTGGAGTAACATAAGCATACAGACAATAGGGACATCCGTGATACTGGCATTTTGTTGGTAAGCATGGAATAACCGACTTCCGCTCTGAAACACGCTCATAACTGAGATGAATTTTAAAAAATATTCTTCCTTTGTTCTTTTTCTTATTCTTAAATGTCTACAAGATACAAATAAAAGAAACTTTCAGAGTGCAAACTGCTCAAGATCTATAATGCTAATGTAAATTTAGACATGCTTATAGAAGGAAATCTAGAAATCGGCTCTCTCACTTGAAAATGCTTTGCTTCACCCTCTATGAGACTAATGGTATCGGTCAAGGCCCAGCAAACATTCATATGAAACATTCAATTGCAAAGTCCTTCGCACTAAAAATACTCCTTTATCAATTTGTCTTACTGGTTGAGCTCACAGATATGATAACTTTTCATGAATAGTTGAATAATTACATAATTTCATTTTTCACCATTAAGTATGTTATTCAAGAAACTGCAAGCGAATGCACCAGCAATGACATCTTAAATCTTTGTCAGTAGTTACGGCTTCTTCTTGAAGTTACTGTCTTCCCCCCCACAGCTGCCCCTTAATGGAACTGTAAAATTCAAAAGCCCATTTCAACAAAAAATATCATTAATGCCCAAATAGGAGAAATGACATAATGTAAGCTAAAACAGATCTTTGAATACAGGAAGAATGTTTCTTTTTAAACATTAGTAAACGCTATAAAAATTAACCTAATTTTAAAGCGCAAAAGAGAATATGTAGGCACAACCAGAAGTCTGGTCTTCTTTACTTAATGTTCATGTTCTCTTTGCTAAATACTGTGACTTTCCCTCCTCTTTCTTCTCTTCTGTTGACAGCTAATTTGAGTCGCCCTCTATAGTCAGATCAACAGTGGACTTACTTATCCCAACTCTCACAGTTCTTTTCTTTGGGGGTTTACTTGTTTATGAATCTGAAGGTAAGGATAGAAAGGACATAGAAGTAAAATTTACTGAATTTCTATCAGTATGCTGCATAATTATTTATGCAATATTTCATTTGACTGTCTTACCATATACATAAGGGTTAGGCAATGTTATTGGATAGGATCAATTAGGTACTATTTGAGATTACCTGAATAATAATAAAAAATAAATAACTTTCAAGGTTATATGGCTAGTATGTGGTGGCATTAAAACCTGGCAAGTTTCAAAATCCATCATCTTTCCAGCCCATGTACAATTAGTCCAAGAACAGATTTTGGGACTCACCTGGGTGTTAGTATTAAGCTGCCATTAGGTGCTGTGTTTAATTTTACAAATAGTCCACTTCCAGGAGAGAAGATTGCCATTGATGAGTTTCCACTCCTAGGGAAAGACACATAGAGACAAAACAAAAACACAAACAAAGACCCTAGACCTAAATTTCTAGTTATTTAATGCTGTGGACATTGAAATAAATTATGGGATTCCATACAAAACGACTAACATTTTAATATAAAACTTCAAAAGTTTTGCTATCTAAAAGATGGTACAAATCAGAATTGTCCATAATGACATAAAATATAAATTTAATTTTTGTGTAATGTCTCTGGTTGTTTGCATGCTCATATATTACTTAACAAAGTTAAAATCAGTGCATATATTACTTGGGTATCTGATTTTTTCATTTGACTCTTCTATGTTATTTAATAATTTCCATAATGATCAATTTTAATGACAACATCACAGAATTGCTGCACCCTAATTTATTAAACCTTTTTCCTGTCCAGTGTAATCCGTCTTTTAAAAAATGCATGTAGCCTAAGAACAACCTAGAAAAAGAATATCTTCAATGTTTGCTTTTCCAAATGTTTCTTTGTTCTTGATATTTCATTCAATTCAAAGTCTAACAAGCCCTAAGGTAAAGCCAGAAGCTATGTGATTACTCTAAAAAGACAATGTGTAGCCTGGACCTTCAAGTGTCCACTCATGGGCCAGGGTGGGATAGAGAAACAGACACTCTCCATGTGACAAAAGACATTAAGTTACTAATCTTTCTTACCCCTGAAAGCATGTTACACCCATGCCCTCAACTGTGAACCGTAATTAAAGATTTCTCTCCGTTATCCTGACTCTCTTCCCTAGGCTTAGCTGGAAGCTTTTAGGGTCGCAGTTCCTAATCTTGTTTCCTGCCTTGCATTTATTCCAGATTTTAATCCTTGTATAAAACCTTGCTTTTAGGTTGGAAACATCCTGACTGCTGCAAACTTCTGGTTAACAGAGAGATGATACAGTTTCTATCTTTTGGAATAACACGAAGGATCCACCCATTGCCTCTTCAAAAGAAGATCCAGTGTCTTCCCCAGGCTGTAGCCAACACTGACCCTTTTCTATCTGTGTATAGGGAACTTCCAAGGAACACTTATAGCTGTTATGATCAATAAGAAGAAAAGAAGTAGGTTGAGAGTATTTCCTGTCTCTTTCGGATGGGACAATATCTTAAAAAAACTGAAAGTGTTTGTCTGGTAACTTTCATCCACTGAACAGAGAACTGGAACAATGGAGCTTATATGTAATGTCCCAGAATTCAGCATCTTGCACTTTAATTTTATAAACAGATAAAAGTATCTAGCACACAAATCAATGACTATTCATGTAATAACACCTGAAATGAATGAATTTGCCAAAGGGAGAATGAGTGCTGTTACTGTTATTTTTAAAGATTAAGGCATTCCTTCCAAGTAAGCAGAAGCTTAAATAAGATGATCTTATTTAAATATTTATCTAAAATATATTTGTTATAGTTAAGAAAACAAAATAGGCATAAAGACCTCAAAAAGCAGCGGAGGGTAAAGAAGCCAGGAATGCTCTGGGTCAGGGCAACTCTCTGGGGCCCCCTCCATCCCCCCCAGGAGCTTTATATTACTGCTCAGTAGACTTTGCTTTGCTGCCTACCACCACTCTTGGTCTGGTCTACCTCTCCATTCTTGGAAGTGGTGTGACCAAGAACGGCGGGCACTAAAGGCAGAAAATTCCTGCAACAACATTCTCAGTACCATTATTCTGCTGAATTCCTACATGTGTTGAACATTCTTCAAGGTAGTTTTCTATGTTCCTGACTCTCCATGACCAAGGATTTCCAAAGTATGTTCTCCAGGCAAGGAGCAGGAACCTCTGGAGAATGTATTAGAAACGCAACTTGCCTAGCCCCTCTCCAGACCCACGGCAGCCAGCCGAAAACTCTGGGGGCGGGGTCCAGCCATCTGTCTGCTAACATAGCCTCCGGGTGATTTTGATGCTTGCGAGTCAGGGAACCCCTGTCAAAGCCAAATATAGTATCTATTTTTTACTCGTTCAGGGGTCTGCTTTTTGGCTTCCAAAATGACTTCTAGTTACTTGATAGGCAATTTGTTTTAAGGCACTGATAAAGTTAATTCAAATATTAAAAAATATATTTATATATCACAGAGATGTGGATTTAACACTTTTCCATTATCTCTACCTGTTTTTTATTCTATCCCTTGACTCTCTCTCTTTTTTTGTTAGATTTTATTTATTTGAGAGAGAGAGAGAGCATTTGCCGCACAGGTGGGGGGAGGGGCAGAGGGTGAGGGAGAAGCAGACTCCCCACTGAGCAGGGTGCCTGATGCAGGGCTCAATTCCAGAACCTGGGGATCATGACCTGAGCTGAAGGCAGAGGCTTAACTGACTGAGCCACCCAGATTCCCCTCTTTTATTTTTTTTTAAAGTAAGCTCTACACCTAACTCATGACCCAGAGATCAAGAGTTGCATGCTCTCTTGACTGAGCCAGCCAGGCACTCCGACTAGCTCTTTTAATACAGATCCTGAGAAGATGCAGTACTATCTTTGGAAATTCAAAACAAAATTTGGACAAAATTAAATTGAAAAAATATTGAAATGTTATTTATAAATATGTTTTTTAAATCTAGAATCTATTTATTTACACACTTACCACTGGCATACTATGATGGGATTGGCAGGAAAATTTTTAACTTAAGCCTATTCTAGGAGGAAAAAAAAAAGACTAGAGGCAAAGCTTTAAGAATAAAGAATATTTAGTAAATGCTAATACTTCTTCCCTTGGATTCTCAAATGCTGTTCCATAGTGATGTTCTAACTACCTGGCAGAGGAAAAAAATAAAGATTACACATGCACATGGAAAAAAAGGACATGAAGTCTGTATTCTGAGATGGTCTTCTTTACATTTCCTCATGTAAGTCTCAAACTCACATGAGGAAACAGACTGCAGTTAATACTACAGATACATTGTTTTGAATATAGAATATAGAAGAGAGTAACTGAAAGGTTATTTTGGAAAAAAATTATAAAGTATTCACGTAATTAATTTTGTGTTGTACATACTGACATCAGTAGCCCGAATGATGTCTAGAGGCCATCAGGTCATACAAACATTTCCAGGGGTCAGTGCTGGATGCTAGAATTTGGAATTTAATCAACTGTTTCTTATTTTAAGAAATGACGGAGACAATAAAATATATTTAAGATGTTCTTGGCAACATGAAAGGTTAGCAACCTTTTATTATCACACTTTATTTTTGAAAAACAAAATCTCAGAACAACTGAAAAAATGAATTGTTGAAAGAGAATAAGCTAAATTAAGTTCTGCAGTTAAAGCGTGCCAATGGGTCACTCCCTGCCTCAGTTTCCTTTTCTTGCAACAAAACTTGTTTTTAATTTTTAGAGAGGCACTCTGTCAAGATTATGGCTGAGAGTTTGCATTTTTTAAATCCTGAAAATTTTAGCTCTGCAGATTTAGGTAACTCTACTACACATTCGCACAGCTGTTTGGAATCTGTAGAAATTCGGTATCACGTAGAAACGTGCCCGTATAACGTTGCCTTGTTGACATGCTGTTGCCTCCTGACTACCTATTTCTAAACCTTTATTACCATTTGTATAGGTTATGCATCCTGAAAGGGCTCCCCGTGCGTCAGGAAAACCTTATTCTGTGTGAGAAAAGAAGCCTATAAATGCAACCCACCATCATTATTTTTAAGGTCATATATGGAGTATGAAAATACACTCAGAGATGGATTCTAGGGAGCAAAAGAAGGATATCCTGGAGGGTCTTGTATGGTATTAAATCTTTTGCGTTTCCTCTCAGGCCTGCTTGGGTTTCCTCTTTTGTCTTGCTCCTCACACTGTATTTGCCGTGATAAGAATTCCTCCCTGAAGCAGGAGTTTAGGTAGGGACGTTTTAAGCTGTTGGACACACTAAAGCTAAACAGAATAATAACAAATGTTGCAAATACGGCAGCTAGGCCCTGGCGCTCATTTCACACCCCAAAAGGCTTAAGTCATGAATGGAGCCAGGTGGGATTAGTCTGAAAAGGGTTTTAGAGAAGGATGGACCTTCTTTTTCAGGTTAGGGGAGAAGGAGGGGATTGATTTGGTAGGGCAAAAGGTGGGGAGAGCGTTCGAATAGGCAGGGGGATGGTGAATGAAAGGGGTTTGAGGCAAAGGATGGTAGCATCCTACTCAGTCGGGGCATGCAGGCTGTTCGGGGAACTGGACACCTTTCAGCTACAATTGCTTATTCCTTTACCACATTTATCACAACACACCTAGCAGTCCCCTAACACTACCATAGCTTACTTAGCAAATAGGTAAGCTGAATTATTTTTAGATATTCTGACCTCAACTCCTAAGATTTTGTGATACACAGAAGGGAAAAAAATGCCAACAGACAAAAATTATCTTCACTTAATCAATTTCCTCCTTTGTGCAAGTGACTGTATTAAGAACAAGAGAGAAATGAGAGGTCAGTCTGGTAGCTGTTCTGTATTATCCCGCAGATGTAATGATATTAGGAAGGAGACCAGTCCCTGGCATTTCCTACCTCAAATGTGGCTGAGAGAAATAATACTTAGGGGAGATTGTCAGAGACAGGATCCTTATGGTGAACATCTTGGAGAACGTGGTCTTAATCCCTTGTACTATATCCTCGACTCATTTGCAACTTTATTTTCTTAGCTGCTATTGGAGTTTATTTATTTTTGGGTAAGAGGCATATGACATACACCTCTGTGTTTACTATGAGGTTTTCTCAGTGCACATATTTCTTTTTTCCAAGTTTTTATTTAAATTCCAGTTAGTTAACATACAGGGTAATATTAGTTTCAGGTGTAGAGTTTAGTGATTCATCTCTTACATACAACAGCCAATGCTCATCACAAGTGCCTTCCTTAATCTCCATCCCTCATTTAACCCAATTCCCCCTACCCATCTCCTTCCCAGCAACCCTCAGTTTGTTCGCTATAGTTAAGAGCCTGTTTCTTGGTTTGCTTCTCTTTACCCCTGCCCGTGTTCATTTGTTTTGTTTTTTAAATTCCACAGATGAGTGAAATCATATGGTATTTGTCTTTCTCTGACTTATTTTGCTTAGCATAATACTCTCTAGCTCCATCCGTGTCATTGAAAATGGCAAGATTTCATTTTTTATGGCTGGGTAATGTTCCATTGCATATATATGCTACCTCTTCTTTATCCATTCATCAGTTGACGGACATTTGGGCTCTTTCCATAATTTGGCTATTGTCGATAATGCTGCTATAAACACTGGGATGCATCAATGCACATATTTTTTCAATGCATTACTACCTTATAAGGACATGCATGGAAAATTTCCTTTAGAATTTAGTGTCAGTGGGGCACCTGGATGGCTCAGTTGGTTAAGCGTCTGCCTTTGGCTCAGGTTATGATCCCAGGGTCCTGGGATGGAGCCCTGCATCAGGCTCCCTGCTCAGCGGGGAGTCTGCTTCTCCCTCTCACTCTGCCCTCCCCCCACTCATGCACTCTCTCTCTCTCAAATAAATAAATAAAATCTTAAAAAAAAGAATTTAATGTCAGGAGAAATCTGTCTTCCCTATAAAACTGGTAGCATTTATCCTAGTTCATAATTAAAGTGATGTAATTTTTAATGTTTTCCTTTTTGTACAGGTTTCCAGGGATCTCAGATACAAATATTAGTAATTGTGCTGACCCTGTATGTTTTATAGATTTGCCTTTTTATTTATTGGTAGATGATTCAGAGTTGTGCCAAACATAAGAGATATTTTCTTAACCCTTTATATGTATGACTATAGTCTCAGCAATTTCCTTGCCACATAAATCTCTCTGGGGTTACAAAATACCCATTAGAGTAGAAGTCAAAATAAGAATTAAAGACAATGAGAATTCTCCCTGAATTGTATCAATATAAATATGACATCTCATATAAAAGAGTCCCTTAATTCTCAATAAATTGTTTTCAAATACTTAGTGGGAGAAATCAGGAATGAGTTTTTCAGAGAAAGCGATAATACCAAGCTGTGGTTGGTGAAAACCAAGGAACAAAATTTTTTCCCCCCTTTTAATGATGTCATTCTTACTGAGGTTTCTTTAAACTCTCTACTTTTGTTTTGATCTACTGGGCAAGAAAAGTCTTTTTATAGAGAAGTTAAAATAGACTGGTGTCAGAAAGACAAACTAAGGAGTCCCATGGATTGTCAGAGATGGTCCTCAAGCTGGTTGCAGTTAAAAAAAAAAAAAGTTTGATGTTCTGTTTCATTTCACTTTATTTTGTTTTTGATACCAGATGAAATCAAATTGCCAGACTTTAGAGATGTTTTGTACAAGTTCTCTGTTTTCTACTGAAACACATACACAAAATTTCATGGGTTCCTTTGAGACGACAAGATTACCCCACCAAAATCACCTGGGGCTCTGCAAAGACTCAAGATCTCTAGGGCCCACACTAGCCAAGGTCTGGGGTCTGTGAAGCTACTTGTTGTCTGTGATAATAAGTAAGGTGTTTGTAATTAGATAAGAAATAATTGCATATTAACTTTTACTAACCTTCCACTGAAATTTAGTCTTCCTCTCTTATACAAATGTGGGTGACTAACCACAACACTGATAGCAACACTTATAATTTTGTCATCAAAACAAATATTGCAATTGGTGCATACATCTAAAAATATCATTTATGCTCATTTTTGTCTTATAGTAATCATTAGAACCACCAACATATCTTATCCAATACCTAAATAAATACATATTACTGTATCATATTTACAATGTTTTCCTAGTTATTTTTTTATTTTTATAAAGAAAAAAAATTTTTTAGAGAGAGAGAGAGTGCCTACCAGCGGGGAGACAGAGAGAGAGAGAGAGAAAGAGAGAGAGAATCTCAAGCAGGCTCCACACCCAGCACAGAGCCCCTGTGGGGAGTCCCTTGCTGGGCTTGATCTCAGGACCCTCAGCTGAAATCAAGAGTCTGATGCTTAACCAATTGGGCCATCGGGTGCCCCTTGATAGTTATTTTTTAAGGAAGTTAATTTCCTTTGTAATTATGTGTATTTTATTTTTTACATTTAAATATACAAATCTAAGGAGAGGTTGGTAAGTTTCAGCAGACTGCCAAAGGGGTCCATGACATGCAAAAGATGGTTAAGAAAGCCTGCCCTAGATTGCGGTTCTCAAACTTTAGCATCAGAATCACCTGAAGGGCTCGTTCAAACACAGTTTGCCAACCTTACTCTAGACTTGCCCATGAGTAGGTCTCAGGGGAGCTCCAGAATTTGCATTTCTGTACATGCATTCCAGGCTTGCAGATGCTGCTAGTTTGGTCCTAAAAATCAAACATCAAAAACCATTGACCACACTGAATCCAAATGTCTGGGTAAAAGACCAGGTGATTCTAACTATAACCAGGTTTGGGGGCTGCTGATCCAACTCTTGGATTACAAGTCTGTGGTACACTTGCTTTCACTCCCTTGCCCATAGCAGACGGAATTTCCTAACCACTGTGCTTTTCATAATCTGGTAAGTAATAAACTTACTAAATATGAATCTAAGAAAGTTATAAAATTACTATGCTTTGCTGTAATTATTTTCTCTTTACTTATTTTTGGTTAATTCATTTCTAATTTTAAAATAGGAAAATATCAGAGTTATAGTTTGTATATCAGGTAAATGATGAACTTTTTTGCTTGGTCAATTAAACCAAGTAAAATAAAAATTTTCCACCATCTTGCCCACAAGCTGCCCCTGCCCCATCTCACCCTAGGAAAGTAGCCAAGAATACGATAAAAATTTCCTTTGGTGCTAAACTTTCAAATTAAAAATTAAAAATAACAGAAAATAGTATTTAATTATTTCTTTGTGAAGTTAGCAAATACAAAAATAAATCATTTAAAGTAGAAGTTAGTAATTAAATTTTTTCTGCTGATTCCTGTATCTTATCTTTGCTGTTATTTTGTGTTAAGGCTTTTCCCACATAGTTGAAAATCTGGGGACAATGACAGGAAGTATGGACAAGAACAGGAATACTTTTTGTCTACCAATTTTTAAAACTACTATGAAACACAAGTTCTATTTTCAGTTTTCCAGGACCCAGTGTTAAACTGTGGATACAAATTTGTGCTGGTGCCTATAGAGGATATTAAATCATTGATGCTCTGTTTATTTGGAAGGCTTATAAAAACAACATTTTACCCTCCACTCCCCAGCAACTTCAAAACACCTCTAAAATGGAAGAACTTGAAGTAATTCCATTTCTTATTTTGGATTTGAGAATGAGAGGCTCAACCTGAGGCTTCTGACATTTGAACTGAAGGTATCTTGCACAGGACTATTATAGAATTAAAAATTTTTTTTTTAGATTTTATTTATTTATTTGACAGAGAGAGACCCAGTGAGAGAGGGAACACAAGCAGGGAGAGTGGGAGAGGGAGAAGCAGGCTTCTGGCGGAGCAGGGAGCCTAATTCGGGGCTCGATCCCAGGAACCCGGGATCATGACCTGAGCCGAAGGCAGATGCTTAACGACTGAGCCACCCAGGCGCCCCCCCCCCCTTTTTTAAAGATTTTTATTTATTTGACAGAGAGAGAGACAGCGAGAGAGGGAACACAAGCAGGGAGAGTGGGAGAGGGAGAAGCAGGCTCCCTGTGAAGCAGGGAGCCTGATATGGGGCTCGATCCCAGGATCATGACCTGAGCCAAAGGCAGACGCTTAATGACTGAGCCACTCAGGCGCCCCCCCCTTTTTTTTTTAAAGATTTTTATTTATTTATTTGACAGAGAGAGAGACAGCGAGAGAGGGAACACAAGCAGGGAGAGTGGGAGAGGGAGAAGCAGGCTCCCTGTGGAGCAGGGAGCCCGATATGGGGCTCGATCCCAGGATCATGACCTGAGCCGAAGGCAGACGCTTAACGACTGAGCCACCCAGGTGCCCCTAGAATTTAAAAATTAACAGCAGCTCCTCATAAGTAGCCTTATAGGGGTATGTATAACCAACTCTATTTTTAAGACATTAGTATTTCCTAAATTCTGTGAAGCTATAGAGACCTGATGACTTCTAGTTTTTAATGGCTTAGCAAGGCAAATCAACCACACAGTTCATTTATTGGGTTAGTAACGAGGTAGTGTGCTTTCCTAGGAAATGTCTTAAAAATCACTACCCTAAGTTTCTTTAACATTTATCCTTGCATTGGTGTAAAATATTTCCTTTCATACTTTGATCAGAGACATGAAAGTGTTATTTAAAGTACTTTTTTACTTATGCATGCTATAAATGGCAGGGAATGAAAATGTTTCATTTAAAAGAGGGAAGGCTGATGAAATCTGCCTCACATGATTTACTAGAATCTTTGGGGAATTGCATTTTGTACCCTATCTGCATAAATAATCTTGAGAGACTACAGTGCCTTTTTAATAAATTGACTCCTAAATTACTTTCCACTGTACCAAACACATCATTTTAAACTCACTAAGTTTTCTTTCAGTTACCATGCGCCAGTCTAGACACATTCTCATTAAAGCTATAACTTTCTTTCAATTACTAGAGCACTATGGAGACTATTTAATAAGTGCAGGCCCAAAGATTAAAGTCTTTGCAGAGATTACCTGACTCATTTCTGAAGAATGCAAGTGCCTGACCTTCATCAAAAATATTGTATCTAAGGCGGTGGGATGTACTATTTGCTTGATACACACTAAAAAATCTAGTTCTTTGTCCCTGTCTCCTGATGGAAGGACTGTGATTCATAGGAAATGAGGTCAGTGAACTAGAGAGTAAAATCTGGCTGGGGGAACATGTAAATGGATAGTACCCAGTTGTGTGGGGTTGCCTGTCATCCACTCAGCTCAACCTGTTTTCTAGAACGCCTTCCCTGACATGCCCAAAGTGAGCGGTTCTCTTCTAGCACATTGTATTTATCACGTTACATCGTCATTATATTTTTATGTGTCTGTCCCCACCATATTTAAAGCAAAAACCATGTTTTACTCATCCATGGAACAGACACGATATCTTTGCTAATGCTTAAATTTCTGATCCAGGAGTAATCCAAAATAATACATTTATATTAGCAACTGTTAAAAAGTAATAGATATATGTTTCCTTTGTAATACATTCTCTCATGCAATTGTAGGAATCCCCAACATCTTTCATTCAAAGTTTAAAAACTTGTATCAATGAAGATATTGATATTTTGTTCTTTGTAAATGATTCATTTTGACCCCATATATCGTTCAGGAAACTATTTAGTTAAGATTCACAACCAGAATGAAAAACCTCCTGTGTCTATAACCATATAATGATGCTTGGATAGATGGTGAATTGGAACACAAGTTCCATCATCCAGGGCATTTGGATTCATCACTTGTGGAAACAAGGTCAAGTTACCAATCTCTTTAGCTTACTCTTTACTAAATTCGTGAGTCTATAAAACAATTCCTAAGAATTACCAAATTCGGTAGTGAAAGCAAATGACTTCCTAGGGCCTCACCTGTATGGACTTACTATTGAACTAAAATCAACATTAAAGTAGGAATCTGGAAACATTGCCACTTAACCAGTGCTTTACTTGAAGTGAGAATAAATAAACAACTGTCAGTTTCAATGTTTTGTTGACCCTTCATCAAAAAACATTATTCCCTCTACAGCTTACCTTCCTCCAAGCCTCTTTATGTCTCAAAGTTTCCCATGTTGAAAGAATTTTTGTTAGAATACAAGCTATAATGTATTATAAAAACAATAATATATATATATATATATATATATATATATATATATATATAAAGTGCAGGAAGTCTCTGATTAATAATCCTCAGTTAGGATTATTTATATAATGGATGATAAAACTCACATCCTCCTTTTGCTCTTTATAGGAATTTGTTTTCCTGATGAGGTTGACATCGCTCGAATGAGACTTAAAGCTGGGGAGTTCACATTCTGAATGAACAGCATTTTAGGAAGTAATGGAAGTTGAAAACTCTCAATTCAAATTGCAAGAAATTATGGGGCATTTCTGACACTCTGAATGGGACCTCAACACATTTTCCAATGGTGAAATACCTATATGCGGTGGTTAGGTACTAGATTGGCATTAATATACAATGTAACTCTCCCAGTCTACTAGAAATTAAATGGCCATTATAGATTACATCAAGACCTAATCACTGCATTGATGTTATTTCTAGTGGAAAATATGTCTTTGGTTAAAAAAATAAACATTTTGAAATAAATTCTGAAAATCTGGGTATAGCATGAAGACTATATGATTATTAATCAGCTAAAAAGAAGGGCCCCTTATAAAGAAAGCAATCAATTACCTTTGATTTTGATGAAATAGGAACAGTTGAGATAATTGCCAAATGCTGAGGTTATGTGTGGATGTTGACTTTTTCACTTTATATAAAATTTTTAGAATGAATTAGAAAATCAATCCCCATCAGGACAGAAGGAAAATGATAATGATTTATAGTTGAACAACTTTGGGCATTTAGATAGCTAGATATTTCTATTTTATATGCACATATATTTATATGTAATGAATAATTTATTTCTTTAGCAAATGTTTATTTAATACCTATATTTTGAGACAATGATAAGTCTGAATGTTAGCAATGCAGTAATGGATAAAATAGGCATAGTTCCTATATTTACAGACTTTATGGTTTAATATGACAAGACAAACTAGTAAATAATATAGTGCTATCCATGGTAAAATAACCATCCATGATCTAATATGGTTAAATCTCCCAAATCATGAATACCACAGGGTCAGAATGCTGAATTAGAGTTGACTATATAACTTAAAAGAAGTAGATTATTACTACTCTTCCCTTCTATTTTAAACTTCATTACTTTTGAGATTGATGGGAAGGTAAAAAATGAAGATGGTGAACTTGTATATTTGATGTAATATATTATGACAGACTGGAACTATAATAAATTTTAGGTGCATCATTAATGTGGAATTATCACTTTCATTATGCTTCTTCAAAAAAATCTTGAAATTTTGCATACCCTTTCTCACAGTAATTATACTGCTACAGATTTTCCAAAGGAATTATTGTGGAAATGTTGCAAAGATACAGCAAAAGCATGTTCTCTAAGGACCCTTGTGATTAGTTATATATATATTGTGATATAGCATAACAAAGAATATTTCATTTTCTTTGATAATTTATAGAAAATATTTAATGACATGAGAAATGCTCACGTGTAAGTAGACTATAAAACAGCATAATATGATATTTTGTATGATTTTATAATACAGTATTTCTATATACTTAGTTTATATCATATTTATAAGAAGGTTATTAACAGTGGTTGTTTTTGAGAATGGTGTTAATCAAGATTTTTATTTTCTTCCTTTTGCTCATGTGTATTTTCTAAATTCATAACTTCCATAAATATTAAATGTCTTAATAAACTCAGTTTGATACCAATAAAATAGTTTGAGAATCTCTTAAAACAGAGCTGAGTAGAATTACTTACCCTAGTCCCAGCAGCTGACAGACATAATTTGAAATCTGGGTGGTCCAGTTGTCAGCACAAGCTATACACCATATGCTCAGGATTCTGAACTGCACCAAACCATTGTTGTTCATTGTGCCGTTGAAAAGACGCACTAAAGAGATTCGATCACACACAGGGTCATTTTGACCTAAGTTGTTAAAAGTAAATAATGGGCTCTAAACTACATGTGTTGGGGTGCCTGGGTGGCTCAGATGGTTAAGCATCCGACTCTTGATTTCAACGCAGGTCATGATCTCAGGCTCCTGAGATTGAACCCCACCAGGCTCTGTGCTGGGGTGGAGCCTGCTTAAGATTCTTTCTCTCCCCTTCACTGTGCCCCTCCCCCTTCCATGTTCTCTCTCTCTCTCTCTCTCACTCTCTCAAAAAAAATAGTAAAGTACATGTGTAATGTTCTTAACATTTAGAGTTTAGAGATTGATCGTAATTTTTCTTGAGTATGAGAAGGCCTAAGTTGGAAAAATACAAATTTGGTAGACTTAACATTACTCTTTTGTATATCTATAAAAATGGAAAAGGCAGAGATATGGAAGTTTATTGCATATCAGTACAGCATATAAACAGAAAATAAAGTTATTTGTGAGGAGCATGTCTTACAAACTTAATCTCTAAAAGAAGGAAAATTCAAGTTCAGAAACAACTTTAAGCACTTTTTCCCCCCTACTTCCTTCTCTAGAAACTATTTTCTTTGGCCTTGTTCTTTTGCTGTTTGGTTTCCATCTTCTTCCCTGCCATTTTACAAGCATGTTGGATACAGTATAAACGCTGTGAGTGGCCAGGTAGGGACTGGGCCAAGCTAAGTGAGTTTATCAAACAGGTGAAACATCAGCAATGATAGTTTCACCACAAACACCATACTGTAATTCTGTAAGTTAATGTTATTGTTTACATTTTTTTCCCTATTCTGAGCAAAGTAAGAGCGCTGACTTTAGAATTAGACAGACTTAAGTTGAAAAGGCAACTCTAGCCCTTACCAGGTGTGGGATCTTTGGCAGCCATTTAACTTCGCCAAGCCTCAGGTTTCTCATGGCTAAAAAGAGCTAATTCTTATTATGATAAGATTATTTTACAGTGCTCAGTTATAGCACATACTAAGTAGCATTTAATATTTGCTTAGAAATAAAAGCAAGACATAGAAAAAGTAGCCATTGCTCATTATGTTATAGAGATCTGGAAGTGGGCTAGGCTGAAGACTCAACAAAGCAGGAGTAGGTATTGAAGAACCAAGAATACAAAAGGGCAAGTCTGACATAGTTCTAAGTAAACATGAGGGTGTCTCCATATGCAGACAATGGGCAGAGCATCATAGTCATTAAGGGCGGTGCTAGAGGGCCTGGTGCAGGCCATTGTCTCTCTCTGGTATTTTATGGTTTCTATGTGAATATGGGTTGTCCTAGACTTAAAGTTACTAAATTTACATTTAAAGAGACAAATAAAACAGGGGTCTGCATGTTGACTTTGCTCCTAACCAGAATGGCGTTGGAAGTGTTGAAATCACTGGGGGATGATCATACCCAAAAGCACCAAAACACGACCTGATAAACACATTCCTAATCTTTCTTTTACATTTGTAGAATTCAAATGTAGAGGCTAACGTGACAAAAGGGTTTTCCTAAAAATAGAACATACCACAATGTGCTTCATCTGAGCCATCCTTACAGTGTAGAAGACCATCACAGAGATTCACCAGTGGGACACACTCTCCATTCTTACACTGAAAATGGTCTTCTTTGCAGGGCTCTATGAAGAGAGAATATTATGTATAGGGTGAAGAGGTGACAAATAGATGATCCTGTAGTATCCATCCCATTTCTGCCTCTTTACACATGAGCCTTTTACCCCAGTGCATGGTTGAGCTAGATTTAATATCAAGTAAGACTATACACACTTAGTTGCTCAGGATACCTCTGCAATAGTCATGTCAAAGCCAGAGATGTGGCTTGAGAAAGGCGTGGATAAACCCTTAGGCATCTTCTTTGCAGCAGAGCACAGAGCAGTTCTAAGAGATGGCCAAGAGGTTTGGGATACACCCCTCCCTCACAAACTCTGTTAGTTTCTTCAATAAACTCCACCACTCCACATGAACATACAAGCAACAACCATTGGAATGTTACACAAGCATAAAAAGATCTATTGATTTCACCACCCAATGATACATCAAAACTTATACCATAGAGAAATGTGGAAGTTGTCTTTTGGCAGGACCAAAGTTGGACCAGGCTGTAAACAGTGAGATCATGTAAAGCATGGGTCAGGTAGGAAAAGTAGTTACAAAGAAACGGAAACTCTGCATTAGCAGTAATTTGTTAGGAGCTTAAAGATGGAGCTCCAAACAAGTAAATCAGGGTTAGAGTCAAGGGAATGTGATTGGCATATGAAGAAACAGAAGGAAAGTGAAGAGACTGAACAAGGAAGGAACTGAGTGGTTCTGGAGGTAGTTGGTGGTCTCTAGAATTTGAGTCATGCAAAAATGGGCCTACTGGAAATATTCATTGTTTGAGGAAAGTGGATACTGCTGTTTCCTGGAACAGTTTGATCTTATAGGGTTTTATGCAGGGACAGAGGGGTTTGTTCCCTCAACATGTTTGTTTATTTATTTATTTTTTATTTCTAACTGTAGCTTGGGAGGGATCGCTACATGGCAGTATTAGGATCTGGGCTGAGGGCCACACGGGATTTGGCTTCCCTGAGAAGGGAGATAGTGGTTGGGTACGTAGAGACTTGATGTTTCTTCCCCTACATGATGCATGAATGATCATAATGGGGAAACAAAAGCCCTTGATAAAAATAAGGAAGAGGGAAACCTATATTTTGAAAGCTATTTTGGATATCACTCATGAACTATTATATTGTTTTCAAGGAGACACAATTCATGTTAAAGTCTTTTCAAAACTGAACTGTACTACAAACAATGAATCATGGAACACTTCATCTAAAACTAATGATGTAATGTATGGGGATTAACATAAGAATAAAAAAAAAACTGAACTGTACTAATCTCCATATGGACTTTCTCAATTTCTCATGAGCAAATGTAATGGCACTTGCAAGGAATCATTCCTGTTGCTTTAAATCTAGGTTGTAGCCCCAAATCCGAGAGTACTGATCAATACTCTTACACTCTAAAAAGAGGTGCTAAATGTAGCCATACTACACTTACTAAAAAAAATATCAAAATCGGTCTAGCAACAATCAGTACTCATCACCTATTTCCAGATATATATATATAAAGAGGATAAGAGTTTTTTTCTAAAGAAAGACTGTGTAATGACCTTGAGGAAGAGTGTTTTCAAGTGAGAAAGGGGAAGACGGTGCCATCCAGCACAGCAAGTGAAGGAAGCTGCAAGACAACAATTCATATCGAGTTGCCTTAAAGGAGGAGGGTCATCAACCACGCCCCGCCTGAATTTTTTTTTTACACCAAAGAATCTCAAGGGCTGGTGCTTCCATGGGATTAATGCAGGAGCTTTCAGATTTTTTTTCAACTCGTGTGTGTGTCCGTGTGTGTGTGTGGGTATGTGTATGTGTGTGTAAATAAATTAAACATGCTTATTCTGTTTTATTCTTTTTTTTTTTAAAGATTTTATTTATTTATTTGACAGAGAGTTACACAGCAAGAGAGGGAACACAAGCAGGGGGAGTGGGAGAGGGAGAAGCAGGCTTTCCACTGAGCAGGGAGCCTGATGCGGGGCTCAGTCCCAGGACCCTGGGATCGTGACCTGAGCTGAAGGCAGATGCTTAACGACTGAGCCACCCAGGAGCCTCATATTCTGTTCTGAATTTTGTTCTATTTTATTTTATTCCATTCCATAATAAGAAATGCTAGTCAAACCAAATAAATTGATTTCATGATCAGCTTTTTGAAAATATCAGACTAAACTGAAGTATAGTGAATAACTTCACAGGAAGTGGTGACTTTAGTTTCTTAGTTTATGGGCAGATAGCTGTACAAATAAAGATTTATGTTCACTTCCTGTGTAATGAATTCAAAGTTGGAAGTTAGGCTGGAACTTCCCTTGATGGTAGTTAGGGGCCGGGAGAGAGGATGGCAGTGGAAACAACCTGCATTTTCTCCATGTGGGAAAAGTGCATGACTTTCCTTTGACCAATGGGCACTGGATAATTGAGTGACAGCTGACTCCAACACAAAGTGGAGAGATAGAAGCTGGGGTGAGGGGTGGATTAGGAGCTGAGTAGGGCTATAGGAGATTGTCTAGGAAAAGTACCACTCATGCCAACAGTGCAGTAGTCGTGGGATGGGGGCGGGAGAAGAATGCTCCGAATAACCCACAGTTCTGTTCTACAAAAGAGCTAGCACTTGGCCAGGAGCCACTATTAGCCAAAAGAAAAATACAGTGGTGATAGAATTCTCCTGTTTGCCTCTCCTCGGACACTACAGCTATAGGAAGATGGAAGGAAAAGAAAGTGGAAAATGAGTCAAAGGCAGTATTTCTACTCTCCTCTACCTTAAGTTGTCAGGCTAAGTTTTGTACCCAGAACTGGGAGATAAAAGAAACTTTGAACTAGACGATATTAAAGTTTTGATGAGGTATTTGACAGTACATCTTAATAGTTAGAAGTGAGTCTTAATTACCCAGTTAAGAAAATTTAATACCTAACAAAATTGGGAGAGTGAAGAGATCTGCCCAAAATATCCAGGGGCCAAAGAGAGATTTGAAATAAAGTAGGTGGAGAAAAAGAAAGCTTTTTCTGTTTACACTCTTGTTTAGTCCATTCTTTAAACTGAATATACAGTTTACTAACTGAAATATCCATACGCCTTGTTTCTTCATCTTTACATGCCTGGCATAAAGTGGGAAATCAGTAGTATCTGTTAAACATTAAGTGAATTAATTTATGTTAAATGAACAATATGCCTCAAAGATCAGTATGAACCCTAGTAACAGAGTTGACATAATATAAAGCAACCTTCAAAAAGTATGATTTCAAAGAAATACATTTTTTAAATTGGACAATTGGCTAATGGTGACTCTACTGATTTACAAAACAGAAATTGATTCTACGAATTATGAAGATAAAATATGCTTGTTTGTATTTGAATGTGGCTAAAACATAAGCTCTGGAATCTTATGACCTTAGTTTGAGCTGCAATTTAGTCATTTTCTTTATGTTTATTTTCAACTTTGAGCAAATAAATTACTCTTTCTGAGCCTTAGTTTCTTTGACTGTCCAATGGGAATAAATACTATTATGTCTTAGGTGTATTCTGAGAGCCAGGTAAAAAAAAAGAAATGTATTTGGTACACCAACATGAATATATTGAATGCTAATGAATAATATCTTTTTTTAAAGAAACACATTTTTTTTAAATGTGTTTGTCAGAGTGAGAGAGAGAAACAGTGCACAAGCAGGGGAAGTGGCAGACAGAGGGAGAAATAGGCTCCCCGCCGAGCAAGGAGCCCGATACAGGATTCGATCCCAGGACTCTGGGATCATGACCTGAGCTGAAGGCAGACGCTTAACCGACTGAGCCACCCAGGCATCCCATGAACAATATTCTTAACAGCAAAAAGAGTAACACTTAGAAAGCATTCCTTTAACTGATATTTTAAGTTAACATTCTTACTTCCATGTTTCAGTTGTGCTATGTTCCCCTCAGATAACCATCTAAACAACAAGAAAGCATGCTTAATCTTTTCCTCTGGGTCTCTTAAAACAATAACTGGAGCTGTTTGTACTTTATTTTTAACTTTGGAATATTCTATGCTTTGCAACCCAAATCTAAGTCACATTAATAAAAAAATATTTTAAGGAAGACGTGGTTGGTCTGGTTGTTTCTACAAATCTTTACCCCAATGAGAGAAGTAGGTTACATATATCAACTATAATATTGTTAGGGATGTTCTTGTAAATGTAATTATCAATTTGTTTCACAAACACATAGTTTTTAACCAGATTAGTGAGATGATAAATGGGTGAAGACAATTTCATATTCTACAGGTAAGCATTAATATTTTAACTGACTTTATATTTTATCTCTCCACTATTAATTTTCCTTTAAAAAGCAAGAAAGCTTAAAACTAGGTATGCATGTGTTTGTATTTGTATATTCTATTTTAAATCTATACTTTGATATATATTATATTTATTTAAAAAGTTGACAGCCTAATTACATATCCATGATTAAATATCTTAATAGAGAATATTAGTCACCATGAATTATTTTTAAATTATCTCATTACTTTGTTTTCCTAGCTTGTTAAAATCATTATGTAAAAATGAGTTCTCAATGCCAAGAATTTAATCATAGATAAGTTAGTTGATAATTTTACTCTTTTACTAGTGTCATCAGGCTATATTTATTTAGTAAAGCACATACTTGCTGAATGGAAATTTAAATTTTTGAATGAAAGTATGAGTGAATACATATATAAAGATCTGAAGATTGTAATTTATTTTTGTGCTGTGGCCTGAAGCTGTTGAGGTCATACCCTACGAATCTAGAAAAGCAAATAACTTGCTTCTGTAAAATAGATGCATTCAATGAAAAAATGCTGAAGGGGGCAAAATGATCTCTTGTTCCTGACCTGAATAGAAATGATAAATTCTGAAGAAAGTGTGAATAAACTCATCCAAAATTTTCCTTACATGCATGAACTGGATTCTGATTCTTTGCAACATAGAGCAGCAGTTCAGCTTCATTAAGAAGTCTTTAACCCAAAAGTGTAGCTCTCTGTGGCCTCTGAAATCTTACTTCTGATCATTTTATGCTCATAGTGAGAGAGGGAAGAAGAAATATTGCTAAGAATTGAATTTTCCCATCTTCTTTTTATGAAGTCTCCAGTAGCCCTGCCTCATTTAGTCAACATATGCTTGGCTTTAAATGGCACTGAATTGATCTCTAAGGCACATGCCACACAATCTGGGGAGGGCTCTAAACCCCTAAATATAATCAGCTGCCACTTCCACAGTTGCCTGATAAGCACAATTGAATTCCAAATTAAGACTCTGAGTATCAGAAAAGAGCAATGAGGGGACATTTATGGGAGACAGATCTTAATAAATCTATATTTCATATGCTCTAGTTTAATTTACAAGGAAATGCTAAAAATAGGATAAGGAAAGGAGGTACAAAAATATGCTATACAATTGTTTTATATTTCAGTTGAATGCATTGGGAGGTGCCCTTAAAATATCACAGAAGATAAATGAAGTACATAAATGCTGAAAATTTGTGATATCCCTTTTATACTTCTTTCTAAAATGATCCTCGAAGCAGGATACCATATAAACAGATAAGTGTGCTCAATCTCTCTTTCCATTACCAGCTTGATTATCTTCCACTGCCAATTCCCTGTTTCTATAATTGCTTTTCAGTCTTTTGGTGTAAAAATCCTGCTGGGAGAAGATTGTGCTGATGATGACTCATTCACTCAATTTTCTACTCCACAGCAGCATCTGTCCCGTGTCCAGGAGGGTTGGGAAACCACATTCCCAGAGTATTCACCACATAATGATGGTCATGGAAGCCTCCATTCTAGGTTCAATCAGGAATTCTCTCTAAACGATTTATTTCTTTAATAACAAAATCATAGTAATTGCAATCTAGCAAATGGGTAAACAAATATGAACAACCCCTACACCAAAAACTTGGGATCTATTTCATGTTAGAAGTAATAGATTGTTCTCTTAGGCTTTTACCTTGAATAGAATTGCTTTTTCAAAATCCTTGGTGTTGTATTTATCTCATAAAAATCTACTAAAAACCAGAAACTGTAATATTTTTGTTGGAAGAGATTTATTGTTGTATTCCTTTTTGTGATCTATTCTTTCCACCTCTTTCCTTTGTTCTCATTTAAGTTTTTTTAAAAAGACCTACATTTCTCTAAAATTTTGTGTCAAAATGGTTTCTTTTTTGCAGATGGTAGGATGACCAATAATTATTCCAATTGTATGGATTTATGAAAAAAAATCCATTTGCCTAGTTAGAGTTAGTTTTTTATCTCATTAGTTCAGTTGGTTTTATAATTCATTTTCATTTCTTTACGAATATACTTTTTTCTTATTTTTATTTATTTATGTATTTATGTATGTATGTATGTATGTATGTATGTATGTATGTATTTTCTTTCCATTTTTAAGAGTTCGGCTTTTTTAGATTCCACCTACGTGATATTATGTAGTATTTGTCTTCCTCTGACTTATTTCCCTTAGCCTAATGGCCTCAAGATTTATCCATGTTGTCACAAATGACAGGATTTCCTTCTTTCTCATCGATGAATAGTATTCCATTGACTATAATATACCACATCACCTTTATCCATTTATCTGTAGATTGTCATTGAAGTTGTTTCTATATCTTGGCTATCGTAAATAACACTGCAATGAACATGGAAGTACAGATATCTCTTCGAGATTCTGATTTCATTTCTTCTGGATTCACACCCAGAAGTGGGATTGCTGGATTATATGGTAGTTCTAATTTTAAATTTTGTGAAACCTTCATAATGTTTTCCATAGTGGCTGTACCAGTTTGCCTTCTGATCAATAGTATACAAGGGTTCCCTTTACCCCACATCCTCACCAACACTTGTTATTTATTACTTGTCTTTTCAACAATAGCCATTTTAACAGGCATGAGTTGATATCTCATTGTGTTTTGGATTTGCATTGCCCTGATGATGAGTGATGTCGAGCATCTTTTCATGTACTTTTTGGTCATTTCTATATCTTTTTTGGAAAAAAACTATTCAGTTCTTCTCCTTTTTTAAAAAATTCAGATTGTTTTTTAATTTTTTAATTTTAATTCCTGTATAGTTAACATAGATTGTTATATTAGTTTCAGATGTACAATATAATGATTTAAAAAAATATATAATACTTTTTTCAAAAGCCCTTTTCATGACATCATTCTTGGAAAAAATTTGGGAAGTCCTCTTTTCCAGCAGGTAGGTATTAGGTATTTTCTTACACTACTTTAAGATACTTTGAAGAATTAATTCTTTTGTATTCAAATAATAGATGACAGATGCCATATAGATGATATTGGTGCCCATACATTTAATTCTCCACAAAATCTTAGAAATATCACTATGTTGTCTTTAAGTATTCATCATGAAATCAGTAATATATAAAGCTGATCTGATTTTTTAAAGATTTATTTATTTATTTGAGAGAGAGAGGAGGGGGAGGGAGAGAGAGAATCTCCAGCAGATTCCCTGCTAAGTGTGGAGCCCAACACCGGGCTGGATCCCATCATCCTGAGATCATGACCTGATCAGAAACAAGAGTCAGATGTTTAACCTACTGAGTGACCCAGGTGCCCCAAAGCTGATCTGATTTTTAACACATTTGTAAAATTATATTTATTCTGTTTAGGAATTCGTCAAAAAATTTTCCTCTTAAAATTTAAAAATTTAAATAAGAAATTTTATAACACTGATTATTGCTTATTAATTTTTTATAGACAGCAGTAAGACATTGTGATTTTTAGGCATTTAATCAGATCCAGAAAATATATATAATCTTCCCCCCTTTATACCTTTCACTGTTAGTTTTGACTGGTTCTTTTCATTTGGGAATGCTTATTATTTTCAAATTGTGGCTTGGTGTTTTTTTTCCTTCATGCCCATTGCAGATTCTCACATTTTTCCATCTCTTTATCTATTGTTTTTGCATTCTTGATCATGCTTTTGTGCAGCAATTTTTGTAGAAATGTGGATATTTTGGTGCCAGAGTGTTTGACTAGGTATGCTATCAACCAAAAAACTGTGCCTTTTATGCCATTAACAAAGACCTCTAATCAAATCAGAAAGAATAATTTGGTTGTGGTAGAGTTTCAGCAGGAGATTCCTCTGCCTAAAAATGGCCACGGTTTTCCAAATATCTTCAGGGGCAACTGATTTGTAATATCATTTTTGGGGGGCAGGTGTTCAGCAAGGTATTAGAAGCTAAAGTTAAATATTAATTTTTAATAAAAAATTAAAAGTCATAATATTAGGTATAAAAATAATGGGGAAGCCATTTTGTGTCTTCTATTATCAACTAAAATTCTTTATTATATCACTTACTTTCTATGTAACTGTAAGAACCAATTAGGTTTTATCAACAATACACAACCAAAGTCTTTTTTATCTTAGAAGAACTAAATATTATATATCAGATTTTTCTCATCCATGTCCATTATTGATCTACATTTTAAAGGTATCATCAGAAAATGAAATGATTAACTTAAGTTAAATCAAATGTTGAATGAAATTAAAATTAAAATAATAGGTACACCACAAAGAGAAAAAACTGGAATAAAATATTGGCAGACAAATATGGATATCATAGTATAATCAGTAGCAACAAAATTTTCAAGAAACAGAATCAGTAGCTTGATTCAAAAATGATAGTCTCTTTCCATAATTTGGCTATTGTTGATAAGGCTTCTATAAACATCAGGCACAAATGTCCATTGACTGATGAATGGATAAAGAAGTTGTGGTATTTGTGTATATATATGTGTGTGTGTGTGTGTGTGTGTAACAGAATATTACTCAGCCATACAAAAGAATGAAATCTTGCCATTTGCAATGATGTGCATGGAGCTAGAGAATATTATGCGAAGTGAAATAAGTGAGTCAGACAAAAACAAATACCATGTGATTTCACTCATATGCAGAATTTAAGAAACAAAACAGATGAACATATGGGAGGGGGAGAAAAGGGGAGAGAGGGAAGCAAACCATAGAGACTCTTAGGGATAGAGACCAAACTGAGGGGTGATGGAGGGAGATGAGTGGGAGATGGGCTAGATGGGTGATGGGAATTAAGGGCGGCATTTGTGATGAGCACTGGGTGTTATATGTAAGGGATGAATCAATGAATTGTACACCTGAAACTAATATTACACTGTATGTTAACTGGAATTTAAATGAAAACTTGAAACTGAAAACAAACAAAAGCAAAACAAAATGATAGTCTTAAAATTGTCTTGATTAATATTTCTCAAAGCAGTGATATCTTCTTTCCTAAGTTAGTTCCTAACTATATATACAGTAAATATGTATATTATATATTCATACAAATATATATTTATAAACACATACTTACATAAATATATAACATCTGCTACTTTCATGTCACTATATTTTTTTACTCCTTTGAAAAATAATTATAAATATGATTTTAAAATAAATAGTTTTAATTTATAAAGTAAAAATAATTTTAAATCATGCCATTTTCTATATTTTCTCCTTTTTTATGTACTGTATTTTAAGATAAAATCTAATTTTCAGTAGATCTCGAAGACTTTATTCCTATTTTTTATACTATATATTGATCATAGTTCTTAATATTTTTTTTGCTTCTTTCACTAATTGAATATTTTGATTGATACATGTCACTATTGCTTAGAAGTCACAAGTAGCTGTTTCTAAAACTAATCACGAAATCCAGAAGGGCAGGTTAGCTGATTGGGCTACCATTTAATTCTACCTAAGTAGGTTGCATAAGACTTGTTGTGGTTTATTTTCATGGCCAGAGGCTAGACAAGATACAGATCAACTTTGCAGTAAAGCGGAAGGAAAGCATACAACTTTGAGAGATAGAGTCAAAAGTATAGGCTAGTTGTGAGTGGAGGAACAGATATTTGTACAGCTGGATCTGAGATGAGATAACAGGCCAGATGAAGATCAATGCTTTGACCCTACCACTTTCCTAGATGTTCTAGTCGAGGACAAACTGACCACAGTCTTCTAGGGAAAGGAAAGACAGATAAAGGAAGTGACATGTGTTCTGTCTTCCTGACATATTTGTACCAAGAGAGAACCAAGGGAGGGGCAGTAGTATAAGAAAAATCATTGTCCAAGTGATCACAAATTCTCTGTAGATTGTCAAATGCAAAGAGTTCTATCATATCCTCTATCTACGTGTATAGAGATACAGATATATCCGTGATGAGCAGGCAGGCAGTTTTTTTCCTGCTGATTATGTTATGGTATAATAAAAAATATAGGGTAAGAAGGTTGTTCATGCCAGGAGTACCAGCATCAAATTCCTTCACCCTTCATGGCAGCAGTTCTATACTGGGTGTCTTTAAGAAATTAATGATGTTAATTTTTTAATTGGATGTTGTTGGAATCCAAACAGCTCACTTTCCTGACTCCCTGCTGTTCTCTGAAAATGCTTTTGGCAAATGGAACTTGACATATCGTCCTCCTTCTTCATAGCACCAAGTAACCCGCTTTTTAACATTTAAAATGGCCCTCTTAAGTGAACAAAATTGACAACTTTACACCCCATAGAAGAGCAAGTAAACCTGCTGAAAATGATATGGATTCCTGCTTTGAACTGACTTAGGCCAGTGGTTATACAGATGTAAAGGAGGGAAGAAAATCTCTGATAAGATGACAAAGAATGAGAATATTCGAATGCAGTCACTGAAGTTGTAATAGGCTTTGAAATACTATATGCTTTTATCGTTCTGCTCCAAAAGTTACAATGCAACGGGTAATCCCAAGTGCACATACCCGGAATCCCCAAGTAGTAGCCAGTAGTGAAGTTTGCTTTAAATCCCCCTTTTGCCAACAGCTTGTCAGTGATGAAAAGCACAGTCATTCTACTGGTGGTTGAGAACACGTCCTTCACTGGGCCAGGCCCCGTGTACACAGCTGTCCCAAATGAAAACAAGATAATCACTGAAATGGTTCTTTGAATCTAGAGGAAAATATATACCTGTTCTTTCAGTTCCATCCTCTAAAGGGATGCAACATGCAGCATGGCTGCTCTGGAAGTGACCACACTTGCATAATTGTGTACTTCCTTTTAGATTTTGGACACGGCTTCTTCTAGGAAAGCTAACTTCTCTATTGATCTTTTCCAGTATGGTTTGAGGTTTCTGTGGCTCTGTAAGTTAATGATGAATTCCTCATAATGGCTTAGCACCACTACTCTTCAAAGCTCATGTTATTCCCAGAAAAAAAATGATTATATGACTGCTTTTAGATACCTTATAAAACAATGGAGATTATAGCTCCCCTTAGTAAATTTTTGTCCAAATTTATTTGATATTTTTTGTGAGTTGAATCATTAACCTAAGCTGAAGCATTGGATTAATTAGAGATAGATAATATAAACCTAAGTGGTGGTTTTCAAAATGTTTTCCACTAAGTCCTGGGCTTTGGGGGTTTCATAAATAATGAAATATTCTCTACTACACAATAAAGGCTTAGGCTAATTAGAAAATATGTTCTTACACACACACACACACACACATACATTTAGAGAGGGAGCGGGGGAGGGGTAGAGGGAGAGACTCTTAAGCAGGCTCCACGTCCAATGCAGAGCCCAGTGCAGGGCTCGATCTCACAACCTTGAGATCATGACCTGAGCTCAAATCAAGAGTTGGATGCTTAACTGACTGAGCCGCCTAGGCACCCATCATATTATTAGATATTTTATATATTAGAATCCCTGAAAGTGATTATGTTTCTTATTCTTCAGATACTTATATAGAACTTCTTGCCTACAATTTCAAAACTATGATTCTGAGATCCTCTGGAATTCGTATTTACTTTTCAATGATTGATGTAAATATTAAGAGGTGAAATGATGAAAATGAATTCTTCTTAGATCATGAGAACACTGAAATTTTCATTAGGACAATATAAACTAAAAATGGGAAAACAACTCAAAATGTGTTCATGACTATGTATATAAAAATCAAATTTGAATTTCCTCAGTTCTTATTAGCACTAGCCTCCCAGCCCCACTGAGATTTTCATTGTTGATATCTTCTGTGGGTGGTTCTCAAAATCCTCTTCTAGGAAGCCTGAACTTCAGAACTTTGCGGGATTTTGCTGAAGAAACTTGTGTAAGCAGTGATGGATTCTATCACTGGGAACCCTCTCCCCCACCCTGTCCCTGTACTGCTATAGAAAGCTCCCTCTGGTCTTCCACCATTGGTTGCCACGTTCATGAGATTGCATCCTGATTGCATAGCTACCTGGCCAGATTTTGCAGGAAATGATTAATATGAGTCCAAAGCACAGTGTGATAAAACAGTTTTACTTGTGAAGTGTGTTGTTTCATGCACTTCAGTTGACCCTATAAGCATTTTCATAATTTAATGTATTATTTATCAAGAGACACTGTCTTAAAAACTGGTAGTAGTTAAATAGGATATTAGCTATTACATTAGATTGATAGATTTTTATTATGTTACCATATATTTTATGACCTACATACAAGAATTTCCTCTAGAATAGTACACTTTTCCCCCCATGTTTATTTTTAAAAAACTATTAATCAGTAAAAGATAGGGAAAAATCAACTTTTGTCAATATTTGAATCATTCTCAGATACTTATATAGAAGCAGCTGGTGCTAGAGACACAGACAATCAGAGTAATAATGAAATGTAAATAAAAAATCATAAAAAATTTTTGCATAAAAACACAATTTGTTCCTTTAGTTTGAAGTGAAACAAAACTGGATTTAATAGCTATTTTTGGAAATATGATGTTCACATAATGCATATTAAATTGAATAATATATGTCTTTTAGCTCTTAGTCTCCAAGGTGTAATGCTTACTGTAGTAAATTAATATAGCTGGTAGAAACTATTCACGTGGGGCGCCTGGGTGGCTCAGTTGGTTAAGCGACTGCCTTTGGCTCAGGTCATGATCCTGGAGTCCCAGGATCGAGTCCCGCATCGGGCTCCCTGCTCAGCAGGGAGTCTGCTTCTCCCTCTGACCCTCCCCCCTCTCATGCTCTCTCTCTCTATCTCATTCTCTCTCTCAAATAAATAAATAAAATCTTTAAAAAAAAAGGAACTATTCACGCAAAAATATTAATTCTGGTTTGCCAAGAATGCTCAAGAAGGGGCGCCTGGGTGGCCCAGTTGTTAAGCGTCTGCCTTTGGCTCAGGTCATGATCCCAGGATCCTGGGATCGAGTCCCACATTGGACTCCCTGCTTGGCGGGAAGCCTGCTTCTCCTTCCCCGACTCCCCCTGCTTGTGTTTCCTCTCTCGCTGTGTCTCTCTCTGTCAAATAAATAAATAAAATCTTAAAAAAAAAAAAAAAAGAATGCTCAAGAAGAATATTACTCTGTTATTGCAAATACTCTCATTTTGGAAGCTCCACATAAAATTTGACATGTTATTCTGTTGTTGTAATTTCATTTTGCTAGTTGTAAAAGAGTGATTACAGTTATTGGGAAATGCTCTCTCCATCAATCCAATGTCTTGAGCCATACAACTTTCACAGTATTTAAATTGCAGACTTACCTAAGAGCAAAGAATCGTCTCCTCTACCATCTCTGATTTCCACTACATCTGCAATATTTTCTAAGTCGAATTCTTGGAAATGAAGTTGTATATTCTTTCCCTCTTGTGCATTTAAATTCCAAACACCTTAAAAGTAATACACGACAACGCAGTTTAGAACACGCTTCTTTTGATTTCCCTCAAAAGCTTCGCTCTCTTGAGAATTTCAAATTTCTCTGAATTTTCGTATGAACTCTCACGTCCGCCCATGGCATCCTGGCTTTTCCCTTACTGTTGCAATAGCTTGGGCATTTGTAAAGCCTGACAACTTATCTACATCTCATCTAGACTGTGTTTTGTTTGTTTCTTTTCTCATTTCAGTGCCTAAAAAATAAAGGGCCCAATAAATATTTACTTAATAAATCAATAAATTTAATAAATTTCTTTAAATTGTTCTTTTAATATCCCACCGACTTCCAGAATGTTTAGATCATTACGTTGTACAAATGATATGTTTAAAAGATGTCTTCAATGTGAAATAGAGATGGTAATCTCTGGTTCCCTATACAAGTCAAATGAGATTCATGGCTGTTTATTTTTTTGGATCAGATAAGTCCCTGGAATTGTGGTTCTATTCTCCTATGAAAGTGTTACTTCCTTATCTCTGGGTCATTTGAAGAAAGAAAAGTTGACATTTTCTAACAACACATTTTTCACTGTCATTAGGGCATTTCTTTCACTGGTAGATTTCCCCACTTAGATTGGTGTTGCTATCTTAGGTGCAGCCATGGGAGGAACAAGTCTGTTTCCCAGACCTACTGAAGTGGAATATTTGTAGGCTGGGCTGGGGAATTGGCATTTTTAACACAATTTCTAGGCTGTACTGTTCCTCCAGTTAGGAATATTGACCAAGAGATAGGCTCTGTGCAGTTTTATCAAACTATTCTCTCAGACTTAAGATTTTTTAGTAAATCCTCATTATTTCATCTTTTTAGAAAAGATTTATTTGTTTGTTTTAGAGAGAGAAAGAAAGAGAGAGTGTGCAAGCGGGGGGAGGGGTAGAGAGAATATGAGAGAGAATCCTCAAGCAGACTCCCCACTGAGTGCGGAGCCTGACACGAGGCTCAACCTCATGACCCTGTGATCATGACCTGAGTCAAAATCAGGAGTCGGACACTTAACTGACTGAGCCACACAGGCGCCCCTATTTTGTCTTTTATACTGAGATTCTAACTACATTACTCTAGCTGCAGGATTTATTAACACTAATCTCTATTTACAAAGGGTGTGGATGTCACAATTAACCCTTTACTTTTTATACTTTCCGCTGACTTTATGGAATTGCAAACTTGTTATCTATAATATAGACATTGTACGTACAATCAAGAAGAGTCATTAAGGGAGCAGTACCTGGAGTAAAGTACTTTCACACTCTGGTTTTGTTCAATTTTTAAATTTGAGAATTATAATAATAGCACCTGCTTCAAAGAATTATTTAAGAATTGAACTGAAATAATATAATAAGCACTAACACAGTGTCTAGCATGAAATAAATGCTAAATAAGTTAGTAATTATTACAGTTGCTGTTGTTATATTATGCAATCTCCTAGACAGTAGGTGTACTCAGGTTTGGCAGATTTATAATCCACTTTGCTGTGTCAAAGGGGGGAATCTAGCCTTGACATATACATCTGTTTTTCATGGCCTGGGGAGAAAATGACTCACAGAAAGCCTGATTAGGGTAGCTGTTTGGAAAATTCATGGAAGTGAATGTTGTATTTGGCTCCCATAGTTCAAAAGGTCCTCCACAGTCCGCTGAAAAGGAGAAAAGGAAAACAATGAAAAATCATTAGAAACACAATGCTTATTTCAGAGAGATAATACGAGAGATAACATTATATGCCAGCAAATTCCCAATTATATTTCTTGGAATACTGGTTTTGACAGAATTTATAGTTTGCGTAAAAGAAAACCTTGCAACTTAAGTAAGGGAAAACTGCCGGTTAACAGGTCTCTTTACTTCTTTTTTGAGAAGAACTTCTCAAAACCTTAAATACTGTTAAGTTCTTTGAATCTCCAAGAAGGTGTAATCGTATGCAGCATTTCCCAAAATTATTTGGGCAAGAATAAATTTGCTGAGCATCTTTTATACATAGGCTTTATGAAATAAGGTACCAAGTCCCTGCTACAGAAATAATGAATCTTGATAATGGAAAAAATCTTATATTTGACATTCTCTTATGAGAAGGGTGAGTAAATCACTCATTCTGCTTTCTTATGTTTTTCTCTTTTTGTTTTTCTACTCCCCCCCCTTTTTTTTCAGTAGAGAGGGAGCTCCATCATCTTGTATACTGAGATGTCTTACTGTTAAGAAAAGGAGACAAACTGAAACTCCTCTTGCTAAATAATTGCTCAAGACTGGTCTGTTATTTAACATTGTCCAGGAGTCAGGTTGGGAAAAAGTTTATTAGACAAAATTCTAGTTAAAACTAAGATGATTTAAGTTGGCAGGTTAACTTCATGAAATCCTTTTTTTTTTAAATTTTTTTTTTTTGACAGAGAGAGCAGGAACACAAGCAGGGGGAGTGGGAGAGGGAGAAGCAGACTTCCTGCGGAGCAGGGAGCCCGATGCGGGGCTCGATCCCAGGACTCTGGGATCATGACCTGAGCCGAAGGCAGACGTTTAATGACTGAGCCACCCAGGCGCCCCAACTTCATGAAATCTTTAACCTATTGTATATTTATCTTCCTGCTTACTTGAAAAAATTCTAAAGTTATATAAAAACTCATCAACTACTTAAAGGATCCTAATTCTATTCTTATTTATATTGACATGTTATGTTTAAAATCAAAAGAATAAAAGTAACCTAATTGTAAGAACATAGGGAGCTGAGATAAGTATATATTTTTCTATTTAAAGGCAGATAATGCTGAAATTGTTTACTCCAAGTAAGACAGAAATCAGATTATAAGAGAGAGAATTAAATGTCTCTACACCTACAACAATGCCTTCAGTCATACCCTCTTCTTGGGTCCCTCTTTACATGGCTTCTGCCTCACTTATGTAGATCTTTTCAATTCACGTGCTTTTTCCAAATTTGTCCGTAATAAGCATTTTAAATTTGGGCTTCATCATGTATATAATTGGACAGAGAGAGGCATTTGTTGTGGTTCAACGGTAGGGCTGCCGTCCCGTCTCGTCCCGTAAGGTGGTAGAGCCTGGTCTCTCTCTCACGGTCTCCGGGGCAGGCTGGTCCAGACCCAGATGAACTTAGCAAGAATAAAAAAAATCTCTCGTCTCATCTGGGGAGAGGACATGGTGTATAAAAGGTAGATGTTTTGGAGCTGGTGGATTAAAGTCGTCACTCTGAGTTCACTATTTGTCTTTTTGAGAGTTGGTTTTCTCATATAGGAAAGAGATATATGTTAGAGATTTTCAGGGTTGTTATAAAAAAATTAGACATAATTATGAAAAGTGCCTACACATTCCCTGGCATATTCAGTACTGATTTTCAATACACACTTGTGGATTTGGTAATTACTTTTATTATTTCAATTTTAAATGGACAATATGAGCATTGGAGGCATTCAGTTACTTGCTAATGCCGTGCACATCCATTTAGTGTCAAAGTCAAGACTTCAATTGAGTTCGTCTCAAGTTTCTCCCTCAATATGTCTTCCTATTAGGTTAATTAAACTCTGCATCATTTCCACCGTCTGGTGTAAGCCCTAGACAGGGTTTAGACTGTGTCTCAGTAAGTGCCACTTGATGGTATGTGACATACTCTTGTTAGGTATAGACAAAGAGAAGGAGAGCAGAAGGGAACAAAATGGAAAGTACTAACAAGTAAGGTCAATGATGGATAGATTTAGAAGGCAGCAGGCCCTATACATAGGGTGCTAAAGAAGGTATTTTAACCAAAGAAACAGTGATAAGGGGGACGAAGGGCAGGTTCTCCACTGGAAAGGGTGAAGGTAAGGCCAGAGAACTGTATGATCTTATCTCTGAGGTCAATACTCTCCTTGATTACATGACTAATTGCCTGGGAAAGATTTCTGAAGAAGTATCTACTACAATCCCTCAACTCCCAACTCCCACTTACACACAATTCATTTAATTTTAGTAACTCTTAGTGTCATGAATTTCTCCCTTCAAATCTCTGGGAAATTAACCGGGAAGTATAAAAACTCTGCAGGGGCAAAACGAACATTGCACATTGCAGATTGGAGAAAACCAGTTCTTCTATTTCACTAGTTTAGATGTGGCCAGTGTGGCCAGTGGATTTGTTTTCGTTTTGTTGTTGATTTTTAAGCCATTATTCTTATTTTCTCTTCAAGGAATAGGAAAATCTCAAAACTGTCTTCTCCTAATAAATAGCTGACATTTTGGAGAATGTACTGAATTTTCACATAATTGAACACAACAGTACGTTATATTATATGTAGATGAGTAGGTAGGACTTTAATAAATACACACCTAGGACAAAAATGTTGTCAAATGTAATTGTTAAGCCTGTCAAGACAGTTCACTTAGCATTTCTCCACTAAATAGGAGTCTTAGAAAATTCATTCTTCTGAAATACTTAAGAATTACTTTTTTGAAATGAATCTCAGATATAATTTCATGTCAAATAACTGACCAGTAAGATATCTCTGATCCTTGGCCTGATAAGATATATCAGTTACGCTCTGTATATAAACGGTGGTAATGAATTGGAAAAAGCACTTTCAGCCATTCTAAATATGAAGACACAAATTATTTTAATGGTGGTGTTGCTTTAGTAGAGATATAGCATATGCTTCTTAATAGAGGGGCCAAAGTACATAAAATGTACTTCTGAGTACCACAGTCATACTGTATCATTAGATAAACGCTCTCCACCCAGAGAATGAGAGTTAAGTAGTCTGTCTGGTCCTGGGAACTCTATTCACTTAGAGTAGTGAAACTTTTTCATTTTTCTTTTTCTTGAAGCTGTTCTCTCAAAGATTTGTATTCTGATTAATTCCTTACTATGCCAGCAGGGATTTTCACTACATACAATATGTAAATAGCACGCAGTATTTTGCAAAGTGGTTGTCAAGGATAGATATTTTCTCTGAGGCATGTCATTTTTAATCCATGCTTAAGCCTCTGATGTTCATGAGATATGTGTCAATGTGAGGTGAAAAAGAGAAGAGCCCAGCTCCCACTTACAATAAGAGGGTTCAAATGAAAGGTATTTGTGGCAAAACAATAGGTGTACCTTGAGAAATAGTATCTTTCATTGATGCTTGAATATTGTTAAAATCAGCATTATTTTTCATCATCATACTAATAGATAAGTCCTACCCTATTACAGATAACATTTTAAAAATTCAAGTTGTAGTATAAAATGGAATATCCCATGAAAATTTTGTGTTCAGTTTATCAAAATTTATGTTCCATTCACAGGTTCTAGTGACCAGCCATGATACTAATATTTACCTTAAATTTATGACAATGATGTTCAAATTTTCATTCCTTATACTCTACATTTTATTTGTAATGAATAGCAATCTAGCCAGCAAACAGGCTATTAGTTTTAAAGCAAAAAGATAAAAACAAAAAGGAATAGACAAAAACATACTGACAAAAGAGCATATGATTGCACTTAAAATGGAATTTTCTAGGGATTTAAATATCAAGTCACACTAATGATACATAAAGCAAGCAGCTCTGAAAGAATATAGCCATCATATAAGACAAGTAAATAGGTACTAATTCATTTCTATACGAAGAACTAAAGTTAGATTATTTAGCTCAAAATATAATGTCCTGTCTGTGAAATTTTCCAAATTAACATAGATTTTGTCTTTGGAAATGGAAAATGGACTAAATAATGGCCAAATAGAGAAAAATTGTGGAAATAAAGAGTGACTTAAAATATCTAGAACTATAGTTTGTATTTTTTTTTTCTTACATATTTTTAACAGCCGCAGAAATAAGTTAGGGGCCTGAAGTATGGATTCCTTTTTATATATACCTATTCTATTTAGTAGGTATCTTGTCATCAATCACCCAAATTGTGTTGCAAATTAACATAATATTTGTGTAAATGGAATGTTTACTTTTTAAAAGTGTTCTCCATACAATCCCCACATTTAAATTATTTGTGTTAATGCCATAAGGCAACAACTGTAGAGCTAATGCAGCAGTAAGTGATTGAAGTCACAGAATGGAAGAATCCCTATAGTTATGAAAACTGAAATTAACATTTCCCCAAACTAGGCACAATGTGAATCCCTAGGAACAAGGGAGGAATTTTGTTAGTCAGCTACTGGTCTGGGATTATTTTCTTATTTAAATGCTCTGTAAGAGCCAAAGAAAGGCTATTAGCCAGTCAGCCATGGTTTCCTTTTATTTCTGCTTAAACAAATCAGTGATCTGGAACCAGAAAAGCTCTGCTCAAATAAGAATTTCACTGAACCAATTGCAAATGGCATTAGAATGAAATTGTTCAGAACGTGTTTGATGGTAATTAACATTTTCTGCTGTGCTAAATATTGCCCTGAAGTGAGCCATTTGGAAACTGGAACAAATATGCTTTGGGCAAATTCTAAAGTTTATACTTTAAAATCAGATAGGTTATTCTACCGTTATAATTTCCCTATTGTTAAAATATGTAGAGATATCATGCTTCCTTGACATTGAAGTGTTATTTTTTTCCCCCTTTTTGACTAGAATAGCTATGAGGACTGTATAGGTTATATAGTTCAAATTTTAATATGGGAAATTATATTAAAGTTTTATTTGTATGTATGATATTATCTACAGAAGTTATTTCACATCTTCTATTTCAGATAATGGTGAGATTGTTATTTTAAAAATATCAAGCCTATGAAACTGTTACTTCTACTAGAAAATCTTGCTTCTTGACCACTTATTGATGAATAGAGGAACACACTGGCAGAAAGGATTATGAAAATTGTTTTACATGATTGAAATGTCAAAATAGCAAGATGTTTCTAGTATTTGGTATCCATAGGAATTATTTATCAAACCAGTAATGACTTTAGTAATTAGACTATTTCTTAATGGTTTTTTTGCATGAGAATGTTTTATATGATCGACAGGTACGGTATGGGGCACCCACACAAAATGAAGTGAAGCAATTATTTTTAAACAATGCCAGATGGCCCAAATTATTGCATTCATGTGGGTTTTGCTCCATCCCATCCCTTCCTTCATTTCCAAAATTTAGTTCTGGTAACAAAATTTTGTTTGACAAAAATGTTTTTATCACCAAAACAAAATTACAGCCAACATAAAAAGAGAGAGAGACTTAGTTCATATCTACTAATATTTTTTGATTATCTATTTCTGTGATGTTAGGAAGCACCAGACACTGGTGAAGCAAAGGTGAATGAGAACCAGAGTTTGGTGTCATGACACTCACTTTTTGCCTCAATTTTGTGGCCAATATATGTGAGAAGGCATGCTACTTTTCTGCTTTTGTTTCAATTTTATGAGTGTCCTACTGTCTCTTAATGTTTCCTTAAAGCTTTCTCCAGTTCATACTTTCTTCTCAAAAGTCTATCACTTACTTTTCTCATTTACTACTTTTAGGGGCACATAATTATGTATTGCCTTAAGTATTTCTTTACATGGATTATATTTATTTATTTTTTCCATGCATTGGTTATTGCTACATATTATATTTCTTGTGCAGTGCTTTGTACGTAGTAGCTATTTATAAAATTTGAATGAATGTTTGAAATATTGAGGAATTTATGTATAACCCATACAAACATCTAACCATGTTAATACAAAAGACGTTACGTGGTGCTCGCTTCGGCAGCACATATACAAAAGACGTTACGTGTAAACTAGCCTTTTGGTAGAATGTAAGTGCACATTCAATATGGTGGCATGGAACCAGTATGGCAATGTAATTACTATCCTCATCTTAATGGCAGCTCACTTGTTATCCATTCTCAAACACCAGTCATTTATCTTTAGAGCTTTTGAATTGTTAAAAACCCAAATCTGAAAAGTCTGCTTTCTTTTTTTTTTTTAACTTAAAGATTGACAGCAGGAAAATTTATAGTTTTAGAAGTAAAGTCAAATTTAGGTATGTTCTCCACGTTGATTTGCTGATGTGATTATGGGAAGAGTTTTAAGTGCACTTGGAAGGAAATGAAAAATGGAAAAAGTGCTGTGTTTGGGGGCTCAGATCCATGGCAGAACAAAAACATCCATGAAGTATGACATAAGCAAAGCTGTAGAACAAGATCAGTTTCCAACTGCCATAATCCAAAGATAAAAGGGATTTTTTTTTACATCAAAACTATAGTGCAGTGAAGACATTCCAGTAGGGGCAAAATATATGTTTGATATAATTTATCATTATATGTTTTTTTTCCTGTCAAATCCCATAGTTGGAAAATGGTATGAAGTTATTGTCTTCTTTGACATTTTAAGATGGGTAGGAATGCCCCCTTTTCCTCTGAAATGTCAGTTTCCAATTTCACTTAAGAGCACAGGTAGATTTAGACTCCATTTTGTTCTTTTGTGTTAAAAGACTCCAAAGGACATGGGAAATCCTGGACACTGCTCAGCTGCAACACGTTAGTGGCTCCATGAAGGGAGCACATTGCAGGGCCTTACAAAGGCACCATTTCTGGATAAAAAAAAAAATTTGTGATCTTGGTCTGTATAGTCAAAAATCCAGGCCCAGTAATTATTATTAAATTATTCTGAAAATAGGCTGGGTGCATCTCAAGTTTAACCAAACTCCTCTTTGATCTTAACATCATTCTTTAAGAAAACCATGAGAATCTTAAGGCTTCTTCCCAAAAATCTGTCCGCCTGCTACACGGCCAATGCAGCATTAGTTTGTATTCTAGTGAAAACAAAATGGAAGTCAGCACCTTTGTTATTTAAAAAAATAAAAATATACTAAAATTATTATAAATATGATGCATAACAAAGTACTGAGTGATTTCCTTGTGAGTGTATATATAACGTAATATTTTGCTAGCTTCCATTTTATTTATATTTTGGAGTCTTCAATTTTTAGTGAAAAAATAACATTAGGCTGAGATAATTTAAAAAGCCAAAAGAACATCTACTTGAAAATATTAATGCTTTAATTGGTAAAATACATGTTATAGTTACTTACTAGGAAGTTCTGGTGGAGGAGTTGGGACCAAAGTTGGTTCTGGATAAAGACTCACATTGCAAATCCCATATGTTAGGCTAATGTCGTCCAATGCTACATCACTCAGGATCTGGTTTTTAAAAGCATTAAAAGCAACCTGCAATTCAGAGAGAGATATGAAATCATTCTACTCTAATCTTCCCTGATTTGATTCTTCTTGTGGCCCAATATTTGCTGGGGCATCAGTGTTACCAACTCCAAATATAAAAGGGCAAATTCCTATACAGTGAAATATTGATAGATCCTGCTTTTTATACTCCTTCTGCTGAGCCCACCTCCCTACTTATGTGTTCATACTAATCTAAATTTTCACTAGTGTCTTCCTTCTGAGTTAGGCAATATTGCCACACTTTCTCTATGTCTCTGTCTCTGTCTCTCTCATGATTTGTCATACTCTATTGTACTCTGTCATGCATCCACATTTTCTGGCAAGGGACAGCAATCTTCTCACAGATTCCTTCCCTCAACAATTTTAGAAATCCAGGTAGCTGTCTGCCTTCTTATAACATAAGGGCCCTAAAGAGAAGTTACACCTACTAGATAATTTAAATGGGAAAAGAAAGGGACAAGAGAAAATATGAGTATAATATGATAATTCAAGGCCAGCTAGTACTGGTCATAGTTCACCCAGGAAGATGGTGTGGGATACTGTGTGAGGGTAATACCTAGAGGACACAGACCCAGACTTGGAAGAAAGTTTCAGTGGTCAGATGAAACCTATTAGGTTCTTAAGGACAGTGGGTATTTTAGCTGGACTTTCCTGGATCCTCTCTTGTGTAGGAAAGACATAAACAGAATACCCGTGATACATTAATTGCTCTGCTAGGCACATTGTATACATTATCTCATTTAATTTTTTCAATGCTATTGTAGAGTCATCCATTCACTCATTTGTTCATTCTTTTCACCTTCTTCACGCTAGGCACAATTCCAAATAAGGGTTATTTTCTCCCTTTCATTTACATGCAAGCTGAATTTCAAAGAAACTGAAGTGACTTAAGATTTCATGACAAAGTGGCAAAGCCAAGGTGCAAATATTTGTAGAACTCCATGCTCTCATTCTGCCTGATAAGCTAACCTTGAAAAAGTGGATCCAGTTATATTGCTTAAAAAAAAAATGCTCAGTGAGTTGACCCAGATTGGCCACTGCAATATAGTAGTCCCCCATTATCTGAGGTTTCACTTTCTGCGATTTCAGATCCTCACTGTCAGCTGGGTTCTGAATCAGACGATTCTTCTTCAGGTATTGTCAGAACGTCAGTAGTAGCCTAAGGCCATGTCACAGTGCCTATAACATTCACCTCACTTCATCTCATCACGTGGGAATTTTGTCATTTCACATCATCATAAGAAGGGTGAGTACAATACAATGAGTTATTTTGAGAGAGAGACCAGATTCACATAACTTCTGTTACAGTATATTATTATAATTGTTCTATTTTATTATTATTCTTGTCAATCTCTTACTGAGCCTAAGTAGTAAATTAAATGTTACCATAGGTATGTATGTATGTATAGAAAAAAAAAACCCATGGTATATATAGGGTTCAGTAGTATCTATGGTATCCATGGGGGTCTTGGAACATATACCCTATGGACAAGGGGGACTACTGTACTTATTTCTCTGCTCTGCCATTTCTTTGTTCCCCTGATATTCCATTTTCCTTTATCCTTCCCTGAATTATCAGAAAACAAAGCTGGAGAAGAAAACTTCACAGAAAAAAAAAAAAAGACTCAGAAGAAAAAAAAGAAAGAAAAAGGGAAGGAAGGAAAGAAAGATGGAAAGAATGTAGATGAAGGTGCTTGTTTTCTGCCTCCTTCCACAAAGTCATGGGGGAAAACTAAAGCCTTCCCTATGACTATGTCTGTCCAAATGTATACCTTCTGAAAGTTACACTCTCTTGTCTGAAATGAACTGATTAAAACACTGTTAATTTGGTCGAACTATTAGCCTGTGTTATCCTGTATTTTAATTGCAAACACCCTTAGGAAGAGAACACATTAAGCTGTTATCTGAAAAATTAATTCACCTTAATGTGAAATAAATGATCAGAGACATCCCAATGATACAGCTCATGGAATTTGTTTCTAAATACATAGATTAAGTCAAAGTGGGGCAGGGAGGATGGATACCGATGGGTGTGGATGTTCTAATGGGAAAAGACAGTTCCTTAGAAAAGTGCAGGGTTGATGTAGGTGGTGTTTGTGAAAAGCTGGAAGTCCTAGGTGAGCAGGGGACATAGGAAGACATGATTGGCATGTGCTAGAAAGTTGCTGAAGAAAGCTGTAATATCCCACAAAGTTTCTTTGGATCTTATGGATCATTATAAGTAGTACTTTCATGTAGTAAATTTTTCCTCAATAAGTGGTTTTATTTTTTTAAGGATTTTATTTATGTATTTGAGAGAAGAAGATAGCAAGAGAGAGCACAAGAGGGGTGGAGGGGTACAGGGAGGGGGAGAAGCAGGCTCCCTGCTGAACAGGGAGCCTGATGTGGGCCTTGATCCCAGGACCCTGGGATCACAACCCCAGCTGAAGGCAGATGCTCAATGACTGAGGCACCCAGGTGCCCCTCAATAAGTGTATTGTTTTTTTAAATTTAATTTTATTATGTTATGTTAATCACCATACATTACATCATTAGTTTTTGATGTAGTGTTCCATGATTCACTGTTTTCATATAACACCCAGTGCTCCATGCAGAATGTGCCCTCTTTAATACCCATCACCAGGCTAACCCATCCTCCCATCCCCCTCCCCTCTAGAACCCTCAATTTGTTTCTCAGAGTCCATAGTCTCTCATGGTTCGTCTCCCCCTCCGATCTCCACCCCCTTCATTTTTTCCTTCCTACTATCTTCTTCTTCTTCTTTTTTTTTTTTTTAACATATAATGTATTATTTGTTTCAGAGATACAGGTCTGTGATTCAAGAGTCTTACACAATTCACAGCATGAGCGCCGTGAATTGAATAAGTGGTTTTTAAATAAGTTAGTGAATAAATGAAAATAAGGGCACTCAGAGGTGTTTTTTTTTTTTTTGGTTGTTGTTGTTTGTTTTTTTTTGAGAGAGAGAGAGACAATGCAAGAGAGAGAGAGAGCACACATGGGGGTGGGGGTGAGAAGGGGCAAGGGGAGAGGGAGAATCTTAAGCAGACTCCACACCCAGTGTGTTGCCCAAGATGGGGCTTGATCTCCTGACCCCGAGATCACAACCTGAGCTGAAATCAAAAGTTGGATGCTTAACCAACTGAGCCACCCAGGTCCCCCAAATTCAGAGATTTTTTAAAAAAGGGATTAAGAAAGTAAAGAAAATGACTTGGCTATATTCAGAAAATAATTTTTTTTATCATATTATCTTAAACTATAATTGTATCACCATTTTTAGAACACAAACACAGGATTATAAGTTACAAGGTATTTTGCCAACCTTAAATTCCACTGTTTCATTTAATGTTACTTGTCCATAATTCCAATTTTCTCCATAATTTCCTTTCTTTTGGAAAACTGTCTTCTCCATATTTTGGTCACTGCTGATATTAATGCTTAATTTATAGACATTTTCACCATACATATAATACCTAGTTTGGAAACAAGCACAAATGATTGGATTTCTACAATATTAGAATAAATGCAATCTAGGGTTCTTCTAAATCCTTTACTTTCTCCGGAATATTTCCTTTTTCCTTGAGTGAGGGAGTTGCTAGGAAAGGGGTGGGGGAGTCTTCCAGCATTTTGTTACTTTATCAATTGGAAAAATAATAGCAAATCCATTAAAACTTGGGATGTCTTCGTGAAATCGTGAGCCTGGCAATGTGACAAAGGCAATGGTACTCATTAAATAAGGAGGTATTTAACATGTGTCTATGACATACCAGAAGCTGAGGCAGACTGGTTCTAAAGTGGGGTCTAAAGGGAGGCTTAAGAGTCCTACTCTTTCTCGTCTCCCTCCTGGTCCAGTCGGGGTGGAAATGTAAAATCCTGTAAAAACAACAAAAGAAGTATTTACTTCACTTAACCGTCAGCCATTTCATTATGTGAGGTATAGCATGTTATAAGTAGAAAGGAACAACTTTAAGGTGAAAATATAAGGAGGAGAAAAGGAAGGTAGATGTGAACCCAGAAGGCACTGTCTCTGCCATAATAAATTATTATTTAGGAAAATCACTTCTCAACTCTGGACCTCCCGATTTATAAAACAAGAGCCTTGAACTGGAGCATTGCTAAGGGTATATCAAACTCTGACTTTTTATGAGTCCACATGATTATTTTATCATATTATTGTAGCCAGATACCACTTTAATTCCCATTTACTAGATGTTTTTATCAATTCACTTCTTCAGAGACAATGATCACACAAGAGTATTTAGATATGCTGGTGGACTAACTCATGATATATGCAAGTATTTAAGCACAGATTTGAAGGTAATTTTAAGAGTTTCAAAGATCAGTTTTTTATTCCATTGACTATACTGCATTTCTCTATATAAGAAGTTACCTGATTTTATAATGGTTTCATCTTCCATATTCCTTTGAATGATAGCTAATCAGATCACAAAAGAACAGGAAGCATGCTAATCTACATGAAGCTTTCTATAATAGCTCAAGCCACTGCATAAAGTGCTTTCTGGTCCAGAATTCATTATTCCAACCAATGATTTGAGTCATTTGAAGTGTGGGAAGAATTGCTAGAGTGAGATAATCTTGAACATTTTCTTAGAGAAATTTAATTTTTTAATTCTTAGCTTGCTGCTTATATATTATGACAGAAAGCAGGAATCATATAACAAAATGTTATGAAGCAAAGGAAATATTGGTTAAATCTGATTTATAATTTCTAAATCCGATTTCTAATAAGTGTAGTTTTTTATGAAATGTTGAAATTTAGTGTTTATTTGAAATCAAGCATCTTCTCTCTTGTGCTTTCTAACAGAAATTTTTATAGGCAATGCTGTATAAAACTCAAACTTGGGGTGCCTGGGTGGCTCAGTCATTAAGCGTCTGCCTTTGGCTCGGGTCATGATCCCAGGGTCCTGGGATCGAGTCCTGCATCAGGCTCCCTGCTCAGTGGGGAGCCTGCTTTTCCCTCTCCCTCTGCCACTCCCCTCTGCTTGTGCTCTCTCTCACTGTCTCTCTCTCTCATCAAATGGATAAATAAAATCTTTAAAAAAAAAACAAAAAAAAACTAAAACTCATTCATTTACAACATGCAGAGTAAGGATAAGATATGAAGAAAAATACTAGTAAAACTGCCAATAGATATATCAGTTTATATTTAGATTGGTAAGGCAAAAAAAAAAACAAAAACAAAAAACCTCAGAATGAATATTTTATCAAGGTGAAATCATGGTCAAATATACTAATAAATATACATACACTAGATTTAAGTTATAAAATGTAAAATGGAAATGAATGCATGTTTAACATTTTATATTAACACATTACTTATACTTTATATAATGCTATGGCATTTCATGAGTACTTATTTTTAGCTCTATAGTTAGTGCTCAGTTACTCAACCTAACAAAAAATGTAGCATAGATACAGAGGGGATGATCCAAAATCTACCCTTTAAATGCTGAATTCCAAATCCCTTTTGAGTTGACATTAATTTTAGTTGATTAGAATGTAGTTGGGGAGGAAATAATTAAAATTCCATTGAATGCCATGAATAAATAATGAAATGGCTAACCTGTTCAGAAATATTTCTAGTTAGCAGCATTATACAACATAAAAACTATTTATGTTTGCCCATGTTCAGTTAGTTATATTTAGAAATAGTTTTAATCTAATGTTTACTCATTAAGCAGTAATATTATATATGGGATTTTATGATGCTATGAGTTTTGTATCATTGTTCAGATAAAATGTAATTATGTGGACCATAGTACTTTATGAATTTTCCATAAATAAATTTTTAAAAGCACAATATATTAAATATCACATAGCATTGCACATTTTGGAATAAAAAATAAAATACATTAATAGTAATATAATAAAATAAAAATTAATAAAATAATAAATAATACGTTAACAATTTCTGTGATATCAGTTAAATTCCTTACTTAACAAATTAGAAGATGGAGGAAATTCTTCATAAAATTATGAATTTTAAAAATAGAGTATTGCTTACATAAAAATTTACTTAGTCTACCTAATTGTCCTTAAATTTCATCTATAGCATTTGCCTGTGGGGGCCACTTGACCTCTATTTAATGTCTGTCAGATATAGCAGGAATCATTGTGTTTAAGGCAGCCCATTCCATTTCAACACAATTAGAAACTCTTTTTTTTTAAGAGTAAGTTATTATGTGCTTATTTTTTTTCTAATATTGCTCCTGGGCTCATTAAGGATAAATGAATTTATGTTAACTCTACAAATATTTAAAGGCTACTATTTTGCCTTTTGTAAGACTTCTCAAGATAATCCATCCTTTTTGCCTTCAATAATTTAATATGGCACAATTTCAATTGCTTCTCCATTTGATAAGCTCTCAATTAGCTGTACAACGAGTTGGTTCCACTCAGAGTATGGAAACCAGAAGTTCACACAATATTTCTGTTGGAGTATCTTACCAGGTGGATATCCTAAAACTTGGGACTGTGATTTAAGTTATAGCATTGACACTATTTATTTCCAAGTGTATGTCATTCATAGTTCTCCAACTCTGTATGAAAATTCTTCATCTCCAACATTCTTGCTCAGTAATGCCTCTTTCTGCACAATCTAACTGATCCCTTATTCAACACCTTTTACCATCTCCTTATTTCCTGCTAAACAAACATAAATTTACTCTGAAGTTTGAGGCTTCTGTACTATGTATGACTTCAATGTCATTTTCTAGCCATAGCTCTTATAATTCATCTATTTATATGCAACACTTCTACAATATTAGATTATTTTAATTTGCTCAACACCCAGAAATTTTATGACTCTACTTCTCTTTACAATTGTACATGTCAAAATCCTACTAATTTTTTGAAGTCATTAAATCAAATTGCCATCTCCTTTAGAAAGCTCCTCTTGGTGCTCCCAGTTACATGGGACCACTCCTTGTGAATTCTGGGTTGCATGTGTACTTCCCTGATGTTACTCAGTCTGTTCTATTACGTATTATATTCATGTTCACATGTGACTTTTAAAACAGACTTTGGGAAAAGAGTGACACTTAGTTCATTTTTGAATTCTCAATATGGATTAGCTGAATGTTGCTTAATTTATTCTTGTTACATCAATTTGACTTGCCTTTTTATTTGAAATTTATTAAAGTAATACACAAAAGGAATGGTTAAACAGATATTTTTTATAACCACATGGGAATTTCTATGGTCAAATGATAATTTCTTTTAAAGTCCTACAAATTTCTTGAAATGTCTTTGAGAACTCTTGGAATTAACCTCAGAGTCAGCCTAAAACTCAGAAGATTGATTTTATTTTGTTAATTTAAGCATACAGTGAACCTCTTTCTTGAGCCTTAGGTTTTTCTTACAACTTCTTTCTATCCCTTTTTCTTTTTATTTCTCCATGAAACAAACCTAACCTTTCACATCCAACACTTCAGTTAAGGAGAAAAAGTGTTGGACATGTGCTGAAGTGATACAGAGACAGCAGCAACTGGAGAGGCAGTAAAACTTTGTGGAAAGTTGGAGATTCCTCTCACAAAGAAAATAGGTTGATATAAACCATTTTGTGGGTAGTGAGTGCCTACGTAAAATTAACTGAACCCAGCAGATAAATATTGCAAGTGTTAGATTACAGAATGTTTCAAGTCCATCTATATTAGAAAGTAGTATCATTTCCTAAAATTCAACATCACAGGAAAGATAAGGGAATAAAGACAATATTACTTTGAAAACACAAAAATCATACTTATTTTAGAAAAAAAAAGATCTATGCTAAATGAAATGCAACTATCTAAAAGACTTAATATACTTTTGAAAATTGAGCAATGTAACTACTTTTCTCCCAGCCTACCACTTAAAAGAGCACCACAGCCAATTTGTGTCTGTTGAATGCTTTTGCATCATGAAAAGAAAATAGTTATAATACCTAACATTTATATAACACTTGTTGTGTGCCAGGCATTTTCTTTTTCTCTCTTTCTTTCTCTTTCTTTCTTTCTTTCTTTCTTTCTTTCTTTCTTTCTTTCTTTCTTTCTTTCTTTCTTTCTTTCTTTCTTTCTTTCTTTCTTTTTTTTCTTTCGTAAGCATAGTAACCAATTTAATGTTCAAAACATGCCTCTAAAGTCAGGTCCTATTATCATCAACCCACTTCCCGGATGAGGGACCTAAGGTGGAGAGAGAGAAGAGATAACTTGCAGTGCTGGTTTAAATCTAGCTGACTTCAGAGTCTCATTTTAATGGTCTTTGCTACTACACTGTGCTAACCCCTAAGCCTTAGAAACACTTATGATTTCATTGAGAAAGGCCAACAAAGAAATATTTTCTTTGGGCTGTCTAGCCCTCTTGTGACCCTTCCATTTCTGAAGTTTTCACATGTTACTGACCTCATTTTCTCTGAATGTTCTGAACAAACGAGCCAGTTCTGAGCACCCCAAGATGCTGCCCTGTATCATTGCAATCATCTCCACCGACTCCCTTTGCTTCTAGAAGGTACAGAGAAACTCTGAGCCTTGACAGTGCAGATTTAGGAGCCCGTTGCTCTACCAGGAGAGAGTTCTTTAGAAGGAGCCAAAAAGCTAAGGGGCTTAGATGTTCTTCCCTAAAGCAATGTTAATTCAAAGTTTATTCTGTTTCATTTAGACTTTTCTGTCATTTAAAGTGAAGGCAAAGAACAAAAAACCCCATTTAAAGTGAAGGCAAAGAACAAAAAACCCCTGCATGGATAAGAGGAACAGCAGGAGAGATTTAATTCTCTTCGATTTCAGAGGTAGGATGTTCTGACACATAAAAAAGCAGGTTGGAAGAAAAATGCCCCTGGGTGTGTGTGTGTGGTGGGGGGGGGAATGTCTGGTAGATTATGAAATCACTGGTATGAGAGTTGGAGAGAACCTATTAAATCCTATCATCCGTTCTCATTACACCACTGCCTCTGGTGGGCTCTGAACTGCTCTGACTTGTCTCATTTTAAATAACTCCAGCTACAGGACTTTCTCCTGAGACTCCATTTCCGACCCAACTATTTAAAACCTCCACCTGACATTCAACCTGTTTCACTTTGGTCATTTTCATCCTATTTCCCTAGTTATTTAATCTGCTGGCAAGCTGAAACCATTTTTTCTCCTGTAACGTACTTATATTCTTCAGATATCAGTGGAATTATTTTATCTCTTATTATGATGACATAAAAGTAGAAAAAATATCATTTGAACGTCAAAGATTTCAACTATATAAAAGGTATCTGTCATAGTCAATAGATATAAACGCTTTCTGTACTTTCCTCTAACTACTCTTGTCCAAGTGTGGTAAAGACTTTTTTTTTTATTACAATAAAGACAAAAATATGGTCAAATTATTTGACTGTTTTAGGCCAGGCTTCTTCAGAGAGCTGGGGTGATTATCACTTTGGGGTTAGTCTTTAGCTGTGCAGATTACTAATTTACCCATAGAGGATCAGGCTCTGGGAAGTCACTTGTTCAAAGAAGATTAACTACGTATGGTAGTATGCATGTCATTATTTTCAATACTGAACATGTATGGTGTAATGGGATTGGCCATTTACACAGAACACATTTTTGTTCATAGCTCTACACTGCTAACTAATTAAGCAGAATCCTGTTGTCTTTCCTTTCAGATTATTTCCAGAATCTGACCTCAGTGCATCTGCTCCCACTGATTTGAAAGTCCTGTGGCCTCTTCTCTGGGTGGGGTGATAACTCTCCACTGGTCTCCCTGACAACGTTCCTGCCTTTCCATAAACTATTCTAGCAGCCAGTGTGAATCCTATCACTTCTATGCTCAAGAACCTCCAATAGCTCTTCATTTCACCAAGGAAAAAGCCAAAGCCATAGAAGAGCCATTATTATCTGCACTCTACCGGCCCTGTTTATTCCATGTCAGCCATATTGGCCTCTTGGCTTTTCTTCAAACGGGTCAGGCATGCTCCCTTTAAAGTCTTTGTTCTGCATGTTCCCTCTGTGTAGAATAATCTATGTGGCTGATTCCTTCAATTCTGTAAAGTTTTGATTTAAATGTCACCTTTCAATGGGACCTCATCCGATCATCCTGTTTTAATCTGGAACAGCACCTCAGCAGACTTGCCTTCACCATTGTCCTTACCTAGCTCTATATATTTTCTCAGAGCACTCATTCACTTTTAGCATATCCACAAATTGTAATTACTTGTCATACACATTGCTTAGTTTCTAGTTTTAAGTTTCTTTTTTTCCCCCCTAGAATATATGTTCCATGATTGCAGAAAATCTGGTTTATTTTTGTTCAAAGATAATATTTTGAGTCCCTTGAATAGGTATTGGGGCTCAAAAAACAAACAAACTTCTTGAATAAAGGAGTAGAAGAATTAATCAACTGAGGCTTTTATTGATGACTGTGGAAATAGATTAAAAATAGATCACAAGTAGTCACTTTTTATTAAGCAATGTTTTGATCAAGTTGAAGTAGTGTGATGAACCAAATTTTGTTATTCCAGGTAGACCACTGTCTAAAGGAACAGGATTAGTCAGATACATTTTTGCCCTGGAAAAGTGAATTCTTTGATGTCCTCTTACCAGATGTCATTCACAACTGACATTAAATCAGCTATTTACTTTTCAGGTTATAAAAATGAGAGTATTGATCTCTGTAACAAAAGTGGCCATTGATAATAAATTACAATGCACATGTGCTCAGGTTATTTTTATGTTACAAACAATTTCACGCAGTCAATAATTCACTCAATCAGGAATTGCTTATTGAGTCAAAGTTGTAGATACTCATTCATTAAATTTAAAAATAATTTTACATGTTAATTAGATTCAGATACTGAGACTGCACTAGGAATTCAAAGATGAAGCTTCTTGTTTCTGAAAAGAAGTAACTAAGAAAATATAATACCATGTGGCAGGAAAAATAAAAGAAGTGTTTATAATGTTTAATGGAAAGGAAAATTTCAACTCAGAACTTCTAGACAGATTTTATGGAAGTGGTGATATGAGATCTGTGTTCTCAATGCCTAGAGCCATGTCTGGTTAAAGGAAGATTGCAATGCATTTTTTTGAATTGAACCATATTTTCACCAGTAACCTTTTGACAAGTCATATTGTAGGATGGATTTTGCCTAAGAAAATTATCTAAATGCAGAAATTTCTATTCTGTCCTTTTTGTCATTTTCCTTACTTTACAAGATCCACATTACTTCTAGATTTGGAAACTCCCTGTTCAGTGATTAATTTGGTATTATAAATACATGCTTCCAGGATTTTCATGGGTGGTCTTCCCACTATGATTTCCTTATCTCCTGATAATTCCCCATGATTTCTGTTCTTTTCCATCAACTATTATTGTTTCCAATGTTATTTTCTTACCTGAAATCTAATTCTAATATTCACACAAAAAGTTATTTACAAATTACAATCCTTCCCTCAGGACCATGCCTTAGAATCAGCTCATCCACAGTCCTTTTGGTATGGACGGATGGCTGTGTCTCCACAATTTATATGTTGAAACTCTAATCCCATATGATGATGTTTGGAGGTAGGGTGTTTGGGAGATAATTAGTGACCTTATGAGAAGATATAAGAGAGAGTGCTGACTCTCTGTCTCTCTCCCTCTGTTGTGTGAGGATACAGTGAGAAGACATGGGTCCATGATGAGCTCTCACCAGAATCTGACCATGCTGGCACCCTGACCACAGACTTCCAGTCCCCAAAACTATGAGAAATAAATTATTGTTTAAACGAAGCAGCCTGTGGTATTCCGTCATAGTGGCTTAAACAGACTAAGTCAGCTCCTCAGAAGAAGAAAATCTATCTCTAGATCTTTATTCCAAGATAGCATAATCTTGTATATTGAGAATTCTAAGATAGTCTTTAAAAACTATTGGCATTAATAAACAAGTTCAGCAAAGTTTCAGGGTTCAAGACCAATATACCAAAATCAATTGTATTTCTCTACACCAACAATAAATAATTGGAAAATGAAATTAAGGCAAAGTAGACCATAGTTCAGAAAAGCTAATTGCCTCCTACAAGTCCAATTAATAAATAATAAGTGGCAAATCTAGGATGACAACCCAAGTCTTCTCATCTGTAATGGCCCCTGTGAACTTTTTAATGTTTCATGAATATATAAGGTAAAAAAATATGTTTTTTTAAATACAAACTCTTACTTGCCTATTTGATTAGCATTTTCATTTAAAAGTACTTATTAGCCATGATTATTTTTAAAAAGAAAATCTGAAAAAACTGTTTTGAATTAAACAACAGACAACACATACCATTTTCCTTTTGATTTTTGAATTAAATGTGAATTATACCTGAATCATTGCCGAAAGTATGGTCAAAATTTGGGCCGGTAAAAGGAGGAAAGGTGTTTCCCTGAATCCTTTCCCATTCATTATCATCATTTAGATCCTGGACCCAGAAACAAAAGCCATCTTCAAAATTACAGTTAATTTTCTCATAATCTGTGAATTAAAAAAAAGAAAACACTTCAAATTTATTCCACACTGTGACTAATTGTAATCAATTGCATGAAAATAATCTAGTCTTATACTGTCTTATACACTTATTTTTTTACTTTAATTTTATTTAAATTCAATTAATTAACATATAGTGTATTATTAGTTTCAGAGGTAGAATTTAGTGATTTATCAGTTGCATATAACACCCATTGCTCATTCCATTAAGTGTCTTCCTTAATGCCCATTCACACAGTTACCCCATCCCCCCACTCATCTCCCCTCCGGCAACCCTCAGTTTGTTTTCTACGGTTAGAAGTCTCTTCTGATTTGTCTCCCTCTCTGATTTCATCTTGTTTTATTTTTCTCTCCCTTCCCCTATGCTCCTTTATACACTTATAACTGTCAGGCACACAATCTTTTTTTATTCATCATAATTTTGTTTCATTCCATTTAGTTAAAAAAAAAAACCCAGCTTTTTGTTGTCAACTGTCTTAAATTAACATTCTTCCTATATCCAAGTAGGGCTTTAGCAAAGACAAGCTTCTTATTCTTATTGTTCTTTAAGTTTTACATCTTACCTCTCTTTGTTTACCCACATAAACTTTGTCTCCTATTTTTCTCTCCTCTTTTTACTAAATTTAATACTTGGGTCAAAATTAGGTTGATATGGAATATTCTCAGAATTAGTTTTATGCATATACATATATATGAAACTTTGTAATTTTTGTCAAATTGGTTATTTGATTCTTTTGAAGAATATGAACTATTTTCTAATTTCCCAATTTCTCCAAGTATCAAGTAGAGAGAGCTATACATAAGAGATACTCATAAAGAACTTTCATAATGAGACAAATTATGACCTTGTTCTAAAATTTTAGGTTCTGCTACTTTTAAAGTTCCATTACAATATTGAAGCATCTGAAGATTCAAAGCCTAAAGAATAAACAGTACTTACTATTAAGCTCTGTGCTGTTAAATGCAGTGTATGTTGCATTAAATCCAATATAATCATTTTCATCAGATTCTATAAGAAAGGTGGCAGTAACTTGGTTGGAAAAGATCCTAATTGTGCCAGGATTGGTTTCCCAGAGAGAAGCTACAAAAAAAAAAAAAAAAAAAAAAAAAAAAGAATGACTATTATATGTATATATCTATCTGTTTATTCATCTATTGATTGATCCATCCTCTGTCCATCCATCAATTTGTTTTATCAACTGATCTATCAATCTATCTTATACCATTCAGTTAACTAAAAGCATTAGTTATGACTGATTTTTATAATTGAAATGCCTCTCCTCCTAAGCATTAGAAAACCTCAAATTATTATGCATATTTGTGGTTTGAAAAAGCTCTATTTTTATTTTTAATTATTAGCCACACAACACTATATAGACATATAAAAAGAAAATATGTATTCCTTTATTGAGGCAGTTCCTCTAAGAAACACACAAGCTAAGCAGTTATAAAACTAAAAATTTGGCTCTATCAGGTATTTCTCATGCCATACTAATAATGGTTAAAACTTGGGCTGCAATAATAGAAGCAAGAGTATTTCTTTGCCTGTCTACCCTTATAACTGTAGGACTTCAAAAGAATACTAGGTGAGTGAAAGATTTTTTCCTACGGAACTTTATATTGATTTTATAATTTTTTCTGTCCTGACTCTAAGCCAAATTAGGGATATCTTCCCAGATTTTTTATTCTCAAGGGTTTAAATACACTCTCATAGATTTTGTTTATTTGGATATTTAATTTCTTTATTGATTTTTTATGATAGTTATTTGTGCTTTATTCATATCACTATGCCTGGTGATGCTAAGATTTACTTATGAATTACTGAAAATCTAAGCACATGAAAATAAGTGAGAATAGCATTTAGGCAAATCATGGTATTCAAGGAGTAAAAGAATATGAGGGTAACTTACACCTATCACTTTTGGTAGTTAGCCTCTGTGAATTTTGCTTTCATCATCTATAGAAGTAAAAATTATAAAACACTTACATAATATGGTTTTGGGGAACTTTTATTGAGCTAACTTAAAGTGCTTAGAATACTATTTTGCACATTGCAAGTCATTAGTGTATGCTAAAATTTATTATTAATATCACATTAGCCCTTGGAGAAATTTATATGACTTGGCTTATTTGTTTATTAATGTAAATATTTATGTTGATTATAATTTTAAGGAACTGGATTTATCAACCACAGAAATAAGCAGATTATCAAATGGCTGGCCCATTTATTTTAGCCAAATGTGACTTACTTGATTTCATCTGTTTTATGTATATTCACTATTATATTTGTACTAGGGGCTTTTCTAACACAATGAGTAATTGCATTGTGTTTGAAGTCAGAGAGTCTTTTTTTTTTTAAGATTTTATTTATTTATTTGAGAGAGGGAATATGAGAGAGAGAGAGCATAAGCGGTGGGGGAGAGGGAGAGGGAGATGCAGACTCCCCACTGAGCAAAGAGACCGATGTGGGACTCGATCCCAGGATCCTGGGATCATGACCTGAGCCAAAGGCAGTCACTCAACCGACTGAGCCTCCCAGGTGCCCCGAAGTCAGAGAATCTTAAGTCTGATTTCTGCCTCCAACACTAACTAGCTCTATGGACTTGTAGTCATTTAACCTCTTAGGCCTCATTTCCTTCTCCTGTAATGCATACTTTGCAGGTTTATTGAAAATATAGAATAAGAATATCCACACACAACACCCAGTATAGTGAATGTTACATTAATAGCACCCAATACAAAGTATACATCATATGCTTAACTATTTCTCAAACTGTTTAATCAAAAACACTTATTAGATAGGATTCACTTTTCATTATCACAAGTGCAATTTGAAAGCCAAAATAGTTGAAATAAATGCAGCTTGAAAAATAGGTGTCACTTGTAACCTCATGTCAGCTCTACACTTGACTCTCCCTCCAAAGTGTGAGGAAAACTAGTTATTCCCTGGACTCCATTTTTATATCCTCTTCTTCATCCTTATTTTATTTCCTCTTGGAATTTCACTCTTAATTTGTTGGCTATCATGAATAGGTAGGTCTATGCATTTTGAGACCAGACAGAATAAAGCGGAGTGAACCCATGTATATTAATTCATTCCCCGCTTTCTTTTCAGCTTCTAAGGGTGTCTACATACGTACGGACAGATGGTTATATAAGAGCAATACCACCTACAGCTACCATTTACTGATCTTACATCCTGGGCTAGTCATTGTTTCACCCACTTTACTCGAAATAGCCCTGCGAGAGACTGAGAAGTCAAGTGCATATTGAAAATAGGAAGATATTCTGTGAGTTGCAATGCTAGAGAGAATGAGAACAATGGTTTTCAGGATTTGTCTGAATTTTGCTTTATGGGGAGTAACAGTTAAAGAAAGCATAGTAACCAAAGACATAATTATATTTCTTTGGAAAATTCCACATGATTTTAAAAACCTAAAGTAGAGAAGGATCATGTGAAATCATAACCATTTTATTACTAAGAAGATTGATCACATAGGGCACTAAATTGTTAATTTTTATAATGAGAACCAGTTTTGCTTTTTCCTGTCATTAATATAAAGTTCAAGTCCACATTCAGCTTAAAATCAAAGTGAAAACACATTACTTCAGAGTTTACCACATATTTTCATTTTGATAATGGATTATTTATTTGTTTTAACTTACCTCTTAACATCTTGCTTGTACCCACACCTTCATAAATATTTAATACATCTGTATAATATGTATTAAAATAATCGAAGCTCAGTTTAATGGAGAGTCCTTGATTTACACTAAATTAAAGCAAAAAATAGATTACTACCCTCTTAATAGGTTGTTACAACTCTTTATGCATTCTAAAATTTGAATGTATTTTCTAATTATGATTTAAAAAAAGACATGACATACGATTGACACTCAGTGAATTTTTGAGTATATGATACAGAACTGTTAACTATAAGCACAATGTTACACAGCAGATCTCTAGAACTTTTTCAACTTGCATGACTGAAACACTCTTCCCATGCAACAGTAACTCTCCATTTCACCCTCTCCTTGTCCCTGGAAACCACCATTCTACTCTCTGTCTCTATGAGTTTGAATACTTTAGATGCTTCATATAAACGGAATCCTGCGGTGTCTGTCCTTCTGTGAAAAGCTTATTTCACTTAGCATGATGTCCTCAAAGTTCACCCATGTTGTTGCATATGACAGGATTTCCTTCTTTTAACGGCTGAATAATATTCCATTGTATTTATGTACCACATTTTCTTTATCCATTCATTGGTCAATGGACATTTAGGTTGTTTCCACCTCTTGGCTATTGTGAATAATGCTGTGATGGGAGTGAATATGGGAGTGTGAATATCTCGTAGAGATTCTGATTTCAACTCTTTTGGATAAATACACAGAAACGGGGATTGCTGGATTATATAGTAGTTCCATTTAAAAATTTTGAGGAATCCCTATAGTCCATATTCCACTATTCCATAGTGACCACACCATTTTACATTCCATTAGTGGTATACAGGGTTCCATTTTCTCCATTTCTCCACATCCTCACCAATAGTGATCATTTTCTGTTTTTTCATAATGGCCATTGAGACTTCAATTTGCCTGTCCTTGATGATTATTGATGCTGAGCAACTTTGCAAGTGCCTGTTCACCATTTGTATGCCTTGTTTGGAAAAATATCTACTTGAGATTTTTGCCCATTTTTTAACTGGGTTCTTTGTTCTTTTGCTATGCAGTTGTAAGAGTTGCTTATGTATTTTGGATATTAACCCTTTATCAGGTATAGGGCTTGCAAATATTTTCTTCCATTTCATGGGTTGCCTTTTCACTCTACTGATTGTTTCCTTTTCAGTATAGAAGGTTTTTTAAGGTGATGTAATGCCACTTGTCTACTTTTGCTTTAGCTGCCTGTGCTTTTAGTGTTGTTGAAGACCAATGTTATGAAGATTTCTCCCTATTTTTTTTTCTTTCTGTAGGTGCAGTATGATTGTGTGGTACCTGTTTGATGTGGGTGTGGTGGATTTGTGGTGTGTGTTAATTGTGTGTGTGTTGTTTATGTGTGGGGTGAATATGGTGTTTGTGTTATGTGAGTGGTGTGTGTGTGTGTGTGTGTGTGTGTGTGTGTCTTTGGAAGGGACTGTTTCTTAATTTCTTTTTTTGGATTGTTCATTGTTAGTGTATGGAAACACAACTGATTTTTTACAAGGATTTTTGTATTCTGTAACTTTGTTGAATTTTTTTATTAGTTGTGTGTTTGTGTGTGTGTATGTGTGTGTATTTTGATGATTTTCTACATATAAGATCTTGTCATCTATGGACATATGATGGTAGCCATTTATACAGATCCTGCCTCTGTTAGGTCAGTTCAAGGATGGGCGAGTGAGCCTGCTGGTGAGACCTCTAGGGACTCCAGCATCAAAGCTTAAGGAGACAGAGGAAGAAGAAATGAAGCAAACTTCAGGGGTGATTTCTGTTTTTTAAATTGAAGTTTTGGTGTCTTTAGGCAGGAATATAGTGAGTTTTTCTTCACGTTATATTTTTAAGCTATGAAACCAAAAGATACAAGAGAAGCTCCTTAGGAACTTTTGTTTTCAGGATTCTTTTACTTTTTTAAAATATGAAGTTGAAGGTAGAAGAGAGAAACCGGTGCATATTATTTTCTATTTCTTCTGATTCAGAAAAGCCAACTTATCTGCAATAAAAATGTGGTCTTTTATAAATGTTAAGACTAATTAGAAAATACAGTATCCGTTTTTTATAATATTAGACATGGTATTCTTATGATTTTTTGAAGGGAATGAATATTTTTCTAAATATAATTTATGCATTTTGCATTTTTATATCAATAGTAATCTCTTTTAGAGTCCACTTTTTTGATATATGAATATGGCGCTAAGCCCTTTACATTCACTACTACATTTAATGGTGAATTTGGCTGCTGAATTTAGAGATCTTGAACTCTATGACTGTAGAAATTTTGGGTCAAAGAGATTTAGTGATTTGCCTGAGATCACACATTTTGAATCTGTAGAGAGCAGATTTGAACTCATACAGACTGTCTCCAGTGCTCAGATTCTTAATATTTGACACTCTGCTAAATGTAGTTTTAATATAATTCCAAGGATGGGCTGGTCTAGCCCAAAATATAGTTTAATTGCATTTTAGGCATTTCTCTACTATTTAAATGGTCTTCAAATCTTGTAGGAAACATCATTGTCTTTACCCCCACTTTGATCACCATTAGGAGAAACAAACTATCAAGGACAATGCATCATTATTATAGTAATCAGTTTTGAGAAGAAAACATACTTAGGTTGTTTATATGATTAATTAAATCATAATTTCATCTTGAAGTACAATGTTTAGGGTAATATTTTGGATTCTTTGGGTTTTCAAAATCATTGTTGCACTAATGGATTTCTTCTTTTTCTTTTTTTTAAGATTTTATTTATTTGAGTGTGCATGAGGGAGCAGGAGCACGGGTGGAGGCAGAGGGGGAGTGAGAAGAAGACTCGCCACTGAGCGGGGAGTCTGATGCGGGGCTCAATCCCAGGACCCCAGGATCATGACCTGAGCTGAAGGCAGATGCTTAACCAACTGAGCCACCCAGGTGCCCCTAATGGTGGATTTCTTAAAAATATTTTTTAAATTAAGGATTAAAGAAGGAAGTAAAAAGAATAAAACCATACAAACCCTTAATTAACATAGTGTGATTATTATATAAATGATATTACTATTATGGCAGTCTGTTTTGTTCTGCTTATAAACGTTCCTGTAAATTTGACCGAGCTTTTTTAAGCAGTGGATTTAACAATTAAATTGTTTTATTTGGTATTAATAAAATTCCAAAGATTGTCATGAAGAAGTAATTTAGGATTCATGATCTTTCCATTTTCAGAGGAAGTAATTTAAGATTTTTCTAAAGCTTTCTGCTGACATTTTAAGTAAGGAATAGAATATTTTTCATTTTGCTTATGAACAATGCTAAGAACCATTTATAAATGCTTCTTTTAAAATTTGATGTGATTATATTGGAAACAATATCCCCCAAATTGGTTAATTCTTCACTTGACAAGTGAGCTGCCATTTTTAATACAAAAATCTTGTCTTAGGCACACACGTGACCTGTTGTCTAGAGCATGAAAACAACTTACACATGGTTGAGCTCCAAAACAGAAATTATTTAAAGAGAATGGGACATTCTTCTTTCTCTGAATAATGCCAAGTAAATGTGTTTGTAACAATCTTCCCTTCATATCCCATCTCGTCTCCGGGATATTTCTATGCAAGTAAACCGCACTGTGCATCTTTATGGGACCATTTCTATCATATGGTTGGAAAGAACTTTTTTGGCACTGACTTGTAACCTTCTTTAATCAGCTATTATGTTGATCCCCCTGGTTTTCCAGTGAGTCATCACAATGATTAGAACTATTATGCAGTAAGTTGGATTGGGAAACCATAATCCCATCCAGCTGTTAAGAGAAATGAACTAGGGGCGCCTGGGTGGCTCAGTTGGTTAAGCGACTGCCTTCGGCTCAGGTCATGATCCTGGAGTCCCGGGATCGAGTCCCGCATCGGGCTCCCTGCTCAGCAGGGAGTCTGCTTCTCCCTCTGACCCTCCCCCCTCTCATGCTCTCTCTATCTCATTCTCTCTCTCAAATAAATAAATAAAAAATCTTTAAAAAAAAAAGAAATGAACTAATTAGAATGTCATTTATCAAAGTGTAGTCCATAGAACACTTATTCTGCATGCTTTGTGGAGGAAAACAATCAGTGGCTTAAGATGATTTTTTTCGTTTTTTGAGATTTATATTGCTTGTTAACTTATTTGAAAGTGTGAGAAGTCCTGGACTTAAAAAAAAAAAAGTTGTAATGAGTTTATTTCAGTGTTACTTTTATTTATTTGGGTATGAATTATTTTCCTTTGAAATATTGGGAAAGAACATTGGGTACTACTCCTGTGTGAAAAATGCTTAGATAAACATTAAGGTGGATCAGCCTTCAGCTTGATTATTTGGATCATCACAATGATTGAATTAGTGGATTGAATTAAGAGCTGAATTGAATTAAGATTGAAATACATAGTAACTGATCCCAGTGTTATTCAAGATCTAGCAAACAGGATGTGTATAGTGGGTGTCCCCTCTCTTAATCTGCCATGACTGAATCACATCAGAGGAGATTTTCCTACAGATGCTGACATTATGAGAAAGGAACTCTTCTGTGGCCAGGATGCAAGTGATGGGAATATTATATATTGCAATATACTGATATAAATGCTTGCTGTTCACCTTGGCAGCACTTAATCTGTGCCAATCATAGGGGGAAAAAAAGAACTGCTGCAGAGATCAATGATGGCCCTATTTATTAGACAGTATTATCCACAGCACAGAACACCTTTGTAAAGGTGAAGAATGAGAGAGAAGCTTCTTGGACAAGTTATCAGTTGGGAAGACTTTGCTTCATAGCTAGTGAAAATGATTGTTCAAAAATAGACTACTGAAGGTGGTAGGACGTACTGTATCTGAGAAAGACTTAATGACTTAAAAACAGGGAATAGAAGATGATATATTACCGTATAATCCACTGGCAAACAACACTCGATTTAGAAGGCTTTGGGTAATGAGCAGCCTGAAAGGACCCGGAAGATCCAGTCAACAAAAACCTTCCATCACAAGCTGTAGCTGTGAAAAAAGATGGGAATTCATGTTAGACAAAAACCAATCCTGGAAAATTTTTCTCATATGAAATGGGATTCAAATTGGCTAATGAACACTTCACAGAACATTCATGACTGAATCTGTATGAGGCCATTTTACAAAACTGAAATGATCAAATGCGAGTAGATCAGATCTCATGTTTAAAATCTAGTGTCTATTTTCAAATACGTGTACATAACCCACCATAGATTCCTTTAGAAAAGCATTCTATTTCTAAATACTCATACCTAAGCTGCATTTTTAGTATTTTTTCATATTTTTAAGGAAATAAATGTATTTGAGTTATAAACTTCTAACTTAGACAAATAGCTACTAATTTTTTGGCCTTATTTTCCCCATTAAATTGGAGTCAGGGTAAATTTCAAATATGTGCCTTACATGCTATGTCCTTCTGAAGATGATCAGAATATGGCCAGGAAAATGATATGTGTGCTGCTGGTGGTCTGTGGGGAATTTTTTTTTTTTTTAAAGATTTTATTTATTTATTTGACAGAGAGAGACACAGCGAGAGAGGGAACACAAACAGGGGGAGTGGGAGAGGGAGAAGCAGGCTCCCCGCAGAGCAGGGAGCCCGATGCGGGACTCGATCCCAGGACCCTGGGATCATGACCTGAGCTGAAGGCAGTCGCTTAACCAACTGAGCCACCCAGACGCCCCCTGTGGTGAATTCTATCCACCCAATCTATTCCACCATCTTGTAAACTTCTTGCTTCTTTGGATGAATTTGCTAGCTCAGTATTTTCATTCAATATTCCTGAACATGTCTTTTACTTTTCATGATTCCTCATTTTCCTCTTTTAATTCTTGTAGCAAGTTTACTTCATATAGTTCTCTTTGATGTCATGTATAATCAGTTGTCTTTAACTTATATCTGAATAATTTCCAACTAGTTAAGAATCATACTGAGGGCATGAACCAGGATCCATGCCTCACCACGTTTTGTGTCCCCTTTACAGTTACTATGCATATTATGTGTCAAAAAAATAAAACCCATTTTATTTTCACAATCTTTAATTTTTCTTAGATTATTTTCTATATACTTAGTTACTTGATTCTGTTGACACCATATTCTAAAATAACTACTCCTAGACTGTGTCCTTTTCCTCTGGGCAGGTTGTTAATTCCTTATAGGCCAGAAGCATTGATGGAGGGTAGGGAGATTAAAGAAATTTGTTAAAATTAAATTGCTGCTCTTGGAATCTGAGAGCTAAAATAAGCTAATCCTAAATGGATGGATGGAAAATCCCATGTAACAGTATACAATATTTCTGTCAAGTTATAAAATACATGCTATTATATGACATCTAATGTTTTTTTTTTTAATGTTTTATTTATTTATTCATGAGAGTCAGAGAGAGAGAGAGAGAGAGGCAGAAGCAGAGGGAGAAGCAGGCTCCCCACCCAGCAGGGAGCCCGATGCGGGACTCGATCCCAGGACCCTGGGATCATGACCTGAGCCGAAGGCAGACGCTTAACCATCTGAGCCACCCAGGCGCCCGACATCTAATGTTTTATAAGGACAAAAGAAAAAACTGAAAAAGTGAACAGCATATAGAAATTTTCATAAAACTCTCTTGTTTTTGGTTGGCTTTTTGCTAGTTTTGGTATTTTTTAAAAAGGATAAGAATTGACTTTGTGATTGTAAGACTGTAAGATTGTAAATTGTAAGACTTAAAGTCTATTTAAAAATAATGGCCTAGGAATTCACTACGTTGGATTATGACTTGATGCCTGATTCCCAGCAGAAGACAAAAAACAAAACAACCAATAAACAACAACAAAAACTGAGAACAGAAAAGATAATCCAAGATAAAAGGACTAAGCACTGAAAAATCCATCACAGATTTGGGAGAGGAAGTGGAGAGTATCAGGGCTTGTTGAGAGAACTGAATCTCTTTATGTGTAATACTTCCCCAAACAGATGAGGACAGTTGAGGAGAATTTGTATGATTTGAAGATAAACAGTAAAATATGTGATTTTTTTAATGCAGAATTAAGTAATATCCTAGTTGTAAAAGGAAATCTTTTTTTACCCTCAACTCTCTGCCCACCACAGACCATGCCCCAAGTAAATGGGACAATCAATCCCTTAGCTTCAATGACTGTAAAAGTAAAAATAGTGTCTGCTTATACTTTAGGTGGTATATGGAGCCTTTTAATCTGTTTGTGAAAAAAAAAAAACAAAACAAAACAAAAAAACACAGAAACAAAAAACATGGACTTCAAGATCACAGGCAGTGCAAGAAAGTCTCCTACTCTTGTAAATAGTTTGTATTTAATGAAGTAGAGCAATCAATCCTGCCAGTTATGTCTTAATATTAACTGCTAGCTTTGATGGTGTGTTTACTATGTGCCAGCTACTCTTCTGAAGTTATTATGGATGTATTAATATAATTGTCACAACAATCTTATAAAGTTATAGGTGGGGAAAGTGAGGCACAGAGGGGTTAAGTAACTAGCCAACGTTCTCCTAGCTTATTAGTGACAATTCAAACCAGACAGTCTTACTGCTGAGCATACAAGGCTATCCTGACCGATACCTCAATATATAGAGCTATCATGATGTTATCATCTATTCTATGAACTGAAAAGTGGGGGAGGGAGGAAGGCATGTGTGTGCAGAATTATAAATAAAAGAAGAAACAGGCAATTTTAAATAATTCCATCATTTTCATTGTTCTTAAAATTAGAATAGCTCACACTTGCAATAACATTCTACAACAACTAGGAGGAAGCAAAACTGATAGAGTAAAAAGGGCACAAAACAGGACTGGTTTAAGAATTTATAAAACCAATTTGTAAATCACGTAACATTTCAGTGATTCCTCCCTTCTTCACACCCATTCACTACATCTTTTGGGGGAAGTTTCAACAGGTCTGTGTTGTACAACAAGATTCATAGTTTTCCAAAAACCTGAGTTGTGTCCCTGGTGGCAGGATTGTTGTAGGTTTGTTATACCCTTTTTCAGACCCTTCAGGACATGTCATTAGACTGCACTTTTAAAAATGGAGCCATGTGTACTGATCCTGGCCATTAAACTATTGTGGAAGTAATTGTGTTTATTTCCAGTGGTGATTTCTAAAAAGACCTTCTGTGACATTCTTCCCTTGTCTGTCAGTGGGTTGCAGCGCATCCAGGGGAGGACTGGGGACAGAGGAGACAGAGGGGACAGTGAAGGAACTGGCATCCTGAATACCTAGACAGAATGCATCCCCTTGCCCTCTTCCTTGGACCATGACATGATCAACAAACTGTTATTGTCTTAAATTGCTAAGATTGTTTATCATAGTATTTAGCCGATCCTAAAAAATAGGATCAATTTTTCCAGTTTATCAAGTTGCTGAGTTTTAGTGGGAATGGATAATCTGCACATCAAGTTCTGCTCTAAAGGGCCACTGGGGAATTCTTGCATGTGAGGATAAAAGTATTCTTAAGAAGAATATTCCTGAAGGCATTTAAAATAAAATTACAACAGTATTGAACTACTTATAATAGCGAAATTCAGAATGCCAAAATATTATTATTTCAAGATATAGGCTTGTTCTAGGGGCTTTCTCATACATTCTTTCATTTAATTTCAGGATATTTCTGGAGAACTGAATTTTATGCAAGACAATGAAGAGGGATAGCCTTTCAGAAGGACAGATCTAACCCAGCCATGGATAACTAGGATTACTGGGTGTTCAGGATTATAACTTTTTAGACTGCATAGTGCTTTACAGTGCAACATGAGAAAAAAATCCTGAAGGGGAGATAAACGAGCCTGTCAAATAATATCAGGTACTGAGCTCTCTGAAATGTTGCCTGTAATGGGAGGGGATTCCTAAAAGTTACGCTTTTAGAACCTACTGAGAGCTCCCTCTGCTGGCTGAATATTTACTAGTTGCGTGTTTGTTCAGGTACTTAAAATCTCCAGGATATATAAAACAAACATGATCTATGCCCATCCACCGAGGTCTATCGTGCACGTATATAGAGGCATGCAAATGATCTATGGAGACAGTTGACAACTTCCAAATAGGTCTGAACATTGGTCTAAAGGCTGTGAGTCAGCAGCTTTCCTTCTCACAGGTCAGCTAAAAAGTGAACTTTCCTGCTGATGCCATTCTAATCAGAAGAGAAAAACAATTTAAAGAAGCCTTGGTTCAGCTACAGTCAGCTATAAGTTGTGTAAAACCTAAATAACTAAAGACTAAAAAAGGGAGCTATGTGAGGAAGTCAACATTAGTGTGACTCTATTAATAACACTAGAATTAGAGCTCACAGCTGGAGAAGAGAGAGAGAGAAAACGCGCTCATGCACAAGGGTAGATTTCATACAGAAAAAATAATCTTATATTAATTTTTTTGTGAATGTAGATTAATGGACACAAGCTTTCATGTAGAAATGACATTACTAAAAGTTCAAGTTGGTGCTACGGCGAAGTGCACCGGGCTTTTGGGCTCACCATCTCTAATGATGAATGATGAATAAAACAGCTTACAGGCCAGAATCCTAGCTGGATAAAGACAGATTAATTGATTGATTTGTCCACATTTATTCCACAAAAGCTTTACATTTATTTTCCAAGATAAATACAATGCTAATTTTAGAATACAAATAATGAAGAGAACCAAGAAAAATGAAAAATGAGGATCTAGAGACTTAAGAAAGTTAGTGACATGGATGGTTAGTTGAGACTAAGATTCAATGAACACAAACCTCCATGATATTAAAAACTAAAAATGCAGTTTGATTGTGTCTTTAAAGCAAATTTAAAGAATCAATTCAGTTCTAATACTGAGAGGCTCATGCCATCAATCCATACTGACTCAGAAAAAGAATTCATATAACTTATGTTAGGACAAACTGTCACACTTAACATGATACTTCTATGGTTATTTTTGGAAATGCACTGCTATTTGCTTTACCATGAACATTATTAACTCCATGACAGTAAAGACATTTTCTGATTATTCACCTCATCTTACATATTCCTCCCCACTTAAGTTTATCGATCATCGTTAAATAGGCATAGAGCTATGTGTCTAACTTTGGCATCCATTGTTCTTTTTGAAATATTAAGCAACATCACCCTTATTACCTCATGATGGCACACTTGTATCATATTCTCCCTGAAAAGGTTTTGGAAACTGCCTGAAAACCATAGCAAAAAAGAATGTTGCTTTCTTCTTCTTTGAGTAACTTAGTTATATAAAATAGATTAAAAAATATTCTGTAGCCTGCACTTTCTTCCAATATGCTCTGAGTGCACTTCAAAATATGTAGTTAAACTTTGAAGGTTTGAATTTTATCAAAGAACATTTGAATTGAGATTGCTTAGTAGAAGCCTCTTTCGTCAAGTTGTCTTTTTTTTACGTTGGTCCTGGAAAACAGGCCAACTGCCTGTCTTTTAAAGTAGGTACCAAGGGGTTAGGTAACTTTTCAAGCTTTGGTTGTTAGTGGAGCATTCATCTTCAATTAATATCAGGCAAGAAGAGCAAAGTGTAACAAATAATAGGAGAGCAAAGTGTAGCAAATTGTAACTACAACCTTTATACATTTCAGGAACTAATTGTGCTCATAGTCAATTTTGATCATGATCATAAACCACATCAAAAAATTATTCAATTCATGCTTTCTGCTTAATTCTTTAAGAACAAATTATAAGTTTAGAATTATTCAAATAGTTCTTCATCTTGCTTATCAATCTATATTTACAGTTATGTGATAATCTTTCATATATATGTTACCCAACTATAAAGTGAAGTAAGTCAAAGAGTAAATATGTTTAAATCACTTAGAGTCATGCTTGGCATAGAGCAAGTACTACTTAAGTGTGAAATAATAATAATAACAATAATTGATAAAAATAATAATGTTAACGCTTAAACAGATGCCAAAATTTACAAATAAAGCATGGATATTTTATTCCTGAGACAAGATCTTATTCATAACTGGTTTCTATTACTCACAGAACTACAACTCCAGCACAAAATTTGTCTATTTGTTGTTTCTATGTCAAAAGGCAAACAAAAGCAACAATCAAAATTAAGTGGTGGCAATTACTGAGTGAGGGGTCATTGAAATGGCAAAAAAAAAAAAGATTGATATTATGGTATAATGGTGAAAAACATGAAAGAGCTTTCAAATTCATAATAGTTTGGAGTAGTTTAATAAAGGATGAAAAACAATGACATTCTCTTCCCTCACTTATGACTGACATTAATCACAGCCTTCTTTTCAGGGGCATCAAATAGAATTCCACTAAATTAATGTTTAATATTGCATAATATAGTTCAGGAAAATATTAATATAATTATTTATTAGGTTCTGTATTAAATTATAATCGTGGGTATTGGGATATCTCATTCTCCAGTAGTTTCTGGTATCTCAGAAGGGTGTGTTTGTAAACAGTGAGGGAGGATGAAAAGGCAGTGGCGAGAGAAAATGTGGGGGGCATTACTTACCACAAGTATTATTGTCTTCATCAGAACCATCTGGACAGTTTAATTCTCCATCACAAAATAAATCAATTGCTACACACTTCAGAGCATCAGCACAAGAACTTGAACCAGGCGGGCATTCTATTGAGACATTTCCTTTAGAAAAAAAATTGATTTTATAAGTTTCTTACAGTGTAAATTTAATTTCCAACCATATGTACACTGTTTGGATATTTATTATGTATTTTTTGTCATTTAGGTCTTTACTCACAAGCATATATTTCAATTTCCAATGTAAATGTTTATTTCATTTAATTAGTCATTTGTAAAAGTTTAGAATTTTAAATTTTGAAAAGAAGATATATATTTCTTCATCGATGTTAAATATGAATGTTTACTTTGTTGATTTAAACCTTGATAAATCAATACTACAGTTTAGACATTTAGCTCCTAATGTTTACACTTCCTAGAACTGTTTATATGTGTTTTTGGGGAAATATATTGGAATGTTTTTCGCATCATCTGCAGTATCTAGTAACCACTTCATTTACTTATAAACTTATTATTTGAAAATATGGGGGCTGAAGTCAAGGTTTGCATTCTGCAGAGCAAAATTTGTCAGCAAAAGCCATTTTATAACAGAATAAAAACTTAAAATTCCCAGTGCCTGGCTACATTGAGAGTGGAGAAACCCAGTTGCTATTTCCATTCAATATTTCTTTGCTTCTTAGGTCAGAGATTCTTAGTAGGAAAGATGCAGACATTCCCCTGGAGAATTCTATGCCACACTCTGACCAGAATCTGATCAACTTGCTCTTCTCAACCTGTCTTGTCCTTCACCTGATCTTCTTCTACATGCCTACATTATAGAGATGCACCAAGAAACACATTTTACTTCTAGAAATTAACTTGGAAAATTTAAGTGTGAGTCTTAAAAATGGCATATTCTGCACTGCACTGCCATCTGCTGGGTTTTAAAAATACATTTGATTTTGAAATTTCTCCTTATGCTCCATGAAATTAATTGGGAAAATAAAAGTGCTTGTGTCAGTTAATCTACTAAGGTAATATCTAATTAGGAACGTTTATGGACAGGGTTGCTGGGCATATAGTCAACGAAATTAGATTTTTATAACTGGCTCTCATTAAAATGGATATAAACCATTGGGAAATACATGGATCACCTAATGTCTAAAATAGGACACGATAAAGATCCGAGTCATTCTTAAAGGACAGACCACTCCCATTTAAGATAATAAAAAAAGAGTGATAAAACTGGTATTCAATAAACCCAAAAGCATATTACAGCTGTTGATATATATGAGATACTTATCAAGAGTCCTTAATCATTGAATCCCTAATCCATTAAAGGCATAGTTGAAAGTATTCCATAAATGGTTGCTAAATAAATAACAAAAAGCATTATTCTAGAAAATCTATATCTAATTTAACAGCAGTTAATAGAATTCTAAGTACTCACCATTTAAAAGAAGAGATCTGGGGATATAGCTAGGAAGATGTATAATTTTGTCTGTCCTAACGCTTCTCATGGGAGCTGCGCTTCATGATGCTTCACCTGTTGTTGCCTACTGAACTCTACTGATTGAACCTCAAAAACCACACTAGCAAGTGGTACCCATTGGGATCTTTTGATTTCATTAATAATCATTCATTCACTCCACAAGTAGTTATTGTCTATTTATTTGTGTCAAACATTTTTAAGGAATGGAGATAAAAGGATGAGTAAGACAGAGCCTCTATTCTCATGAAGCTTGGAGTTTAGTGAAAGACTGGTTCATTAACTATTTTTTTTAAAGAAGTATAAAAAAGTTTTATGGGAACACCAAGAATTAGGCAATGAGTCTTCTTTTGAGGCAGAAATTGAAAACATCTTCATACAAACTAGGTTTTGAAGGATGCTTAGAAATGTACTAGGAAGAGACATGTATGCAATGCATACATGGTGATGTGACAAGACCACATCCACATACAGAAAACAGATGAGTATAACTAATCTGGATGGTAGGGATGTTTGTGAAGGCCATGGCAGGAAGGGAGTTTGGTGTCAAGTGTAGGAGACTTTTTTTTTTATTTTTGTAAAACATGAGAAATATTTTTTTCTGTAGGCGATGGCATTGAAAGTTTTTATCTATATGTGTGGTATGATCAGTCCATGTTTTGTTAAGGCAACTCTGGGACCAAGTGGAGAATCATGTAGAATAAGGAGACAAGCTAAGAAGCTGTTTTTATGGTCAGGGTGGAAGTGGATAAGGATTGGAACTCTGACTAGCTCTTATTAGTGGATAAGAGTTGGAACTTCACACTAGTAGAGGAGGTGGGGCATGGACTCAGTGGCTATTTTACAAGTAGAATAGATGAGTTTTAGTGACTAGATGTGCCCCTGACCAAAGGGGGTGGAAAGGGGGAGGCTAAGAATGATACCTACACTTCTGGAGTGGCCAGTTGTATTATTGATGGTATTTAATCATGATGGTAATGTAAGAGGCACCCCTGGTGGGATTAGAAAATGACTCTAATTTAAAGTATTTTGATTTAAAGGTGGAAATATGAGGTACTCAAGTTTGGGTTGTACTCTATTTTTCCAGACTCTGTTTCCTGAACAGTTTTCAGCTGCCTTAGTCCATGAAGAAAGAGAAGTTCTTCATACTGAAACCAATATGGAAAATATAATTGTTACATTAGCACAGTACATCTGGGGATTTTATCAGATTGCATTTTTACCTTGTCTTCTGTCTTGCTTTCATCTCCTTACATACACATATATGATGATAATTTCCAACAAAACCATTCATTGAAACACTACCTGTTATAGAAATTAGCCAGATGCAGGTTTTTAAAAGTGACCTTCCACTCTTAAAACTAAAGTTCTTCAACTTGTGTATTATTTTCTGTGTCATTTCATTCCTTAATTCTTGCTCTGGTATTTCTCCTTCTCTAAGAAGTCTGTACTGTACTTCTCAATAGGGAATTTCTAGGAAAGGAGTTAAGTAATTGTATTTAAAAAAAAATGTGCACAGAAAGCGTAATAATTGGTTTTGTTTATCAGAAGCTGAACAAGTTGCCTGAATATTAATTATGTTATCTTGAGTGGGGAAAAAAGGTATGCATGTATTTTTATATCTGTGTGGTGGTTTATCTTTTTTTTTTTTTTTAAAGATTTTATCTATTTGTTTGACAGAGAGAGACACAGGGAGAGAGGGAACACAGCAGGGGGAGTGGGAGATGGAGAAGCAGGCCTCCCGCTGAGCAGGGAGTCTGACGCGGGGCTCAATCCCAGGACCCTGGGATCATGACCTGAGCTGAAGGCAGATGCTTAACGACTGAGCCACCCAGGCGCCCCTGTGTGGTAGTTTATCTTCAGGATATAAATTCTTTGGCATTTTGTGAAAACCTACCAGGAAGTTACTATTATTTGGGATTCTGCAAATGGAAGGTTTTAATTATCCATTTATATTTGTACCATAAAGGATTCAGTATAAACTCAATGTGATTGCTCCAGAATGATCCAAAGTCACAGTTTTCGGTGATTTGTGGTGAGGAAGCTCCTATGCTTACTTTGTGCAGGCCCTGTGCTAGGCATTGGAGAGGATAAAAAGACAGAAATCCATTTTTTTTTTCCTTTCCAAACAAGTCACAAAGAGCATTACCTACAAGATAATAATTTGCAAATCATGTTTTGGAAATCTTACATTTTTATTTTTCCTCTTATTCAAATGGAAATAAAAATGCTTCGTGGACAAAGCTGTTTGAGACACATTAAGCCCCAAATCCTTATAGCATATTAGCAGTGAAAGTGGGGTCTCAATCCACTTATGCCTGCCTTTAGAGACTAAGTTTAGGTCTCTACTCTATATTGGAAAAATAAGTATCGCCTTACAGAAATTCTTATCAACTTTGATATAGCTAATTTCATCTTTTTTTAGTTGGCTGGTCAATCCAAATGAAATTACAGTGGAAAGATATTTGAACAGTTCTGTCATGTGCATAGGGATGTTTTAAAGTAGAGGAGTGTGCTTAGCAATATACATGCTTTTCTCTCAAATGCAGAAAAAGAAAAATAAAGTTACAGTATATGTGGTGTTGGATAAAGTCCCTGTGTCTTAGTCCTTGGGCAATTCAACTGAAGAGTATAATTCTACCATAGCTTCTCTTGACCCAATTTCATGTTCTTTACTAAATCAGCCGATTCTTTTTCTTCAATCCCCAAGCCTCTCCATATAGTATTGGAACAAGATTGCATTTTGTATGAAATTGAGAAAGCCCACAATAGTGAAACTTTTGTTTTTCTGCAATCACTGCCGACATAGGAAGCCACAAAAGACTGGAACAAGCTATATTCTAGAAATCCTTCAAGCATTTGAACAATTGCCCAAAACAGCCCCTCTTGGCACTCTGTAGCAGCCAAGAAATCAATCAGTGTAATTCAACCCCGGTCTCCATCTCCCTCCTCGAGTGTTCCAAATGGGTTAATAAAACTTTACAGTAATTGGCAACAAAGGCAGTTGAACAATAGAACCTAATCCTCATGGACTTTGTACCCGCTATCATAGAAAAATTCTCTTTGGCAGAATTTATAATAGTACTAATGCCTGGTATATGATGCATGCATTTGTTGATTTTTCTCAAACTCTGTCTTCCAGGCATATAAAGATGAGAATAAACTTAACATCCCTGAGAGGCATATTCATAATAAATTACTGCTTGGAAACTGCGGTTTTCACGTTTAATTGCCTTGTTCCCCTCTATAAATCTATAGTATCTCGCTGTAGGAAAGGGAAAAATGGGAAGGATGCCTGGGACTCGTGGATCCAGTAAAAGAGGAAATATGAGATGTTTCCACTTCCTTACCTTATTATAATTCTTTGAGGATTGATTAAGGTAACTCAAGGCAGTCTCCAATAAAAAGAAAGCTTCAAAAATGGAGTGTTTTTGGTCAAACAAATGATCAGATTTAAATGAGCATCACCAAGTACAATTATCTTGTTTTAACCTTAGTTCCATTTTTGAAATATTTCTAAAAAAGGCATCCGACTGCCTTTTTTTTTTTCTAAGTCAGAAGGGAGAAGGAAGAAGGAATCTAACTTTGTGTTAGTGATGAATTGAGAGAGTACAGTGGTCTCTCTATTATCTCTCTTTTAATTCTCATGATCGCTCTCTAAGATATGTAATTTAATCCAAAGTTAAAACAGACGAGGTAGCTTGCCAACACCACATATAGAGTAATCGGTGGAATTAGTTAATGATGGATTTGCCAATGCTTTTTCAATGATAGAGAATTGTATGTTGTTTTTTGGTCTTCAACTGACATATCAAATGCCTAAAGTGTGAAAGATAGGGCTAACTGTGTACTGATCCCATTCCTGTAGCTTACATGTAGGAAAGAAGATTTTTGTTTCATTTCCCATGAGAGCAAAGTATGGGTGAACTACCACTCTCATGCTCTTTGCCCCCCATTCACCATCTCCTTTGGCCAGAGGAAACTGGCATAAAGTTCAGCCACTTCTTACATTTTTAACAAGTTTGTCCTCAGGATAGTAAGGGAGAAACACTGACTTTTTAAGTCTAAGACTTTCTTGCTTTCACACTGATTTTTTTTCCCCTCTAAATCATTCCACATATTTTTCTTAGGACATTTTATACACTTAAGATGTCTTCAGTACTGTGGTTTGTATGAATCACTCGATGAATCAATAGACACATAGAAAACAGGCACTAATTTGGATATTTGTTGCTGACTTTCAAAGTTTGAGAATGATATTTCTCAAAATATGTTAAAATTACTTTTTCGGCTTATTTTTAGACTGGAGGAACTAGCCATTATCAATCCGAAAAGCACTTTTTTTGAAAGTATGTTCAAAGGTGGTTTTAAATGCTGTAAGTAATTTTTCCACATTGGAGAGGAGACTGTGTGATCAAGAACAGTTTTATTTTTCAGTATGCTGGATTGCTGTATGGGTTAACACCTGAACACAACTCCAGGTAGGCTTTATTGGTTCATAAAGGATTTTGATTAATGATTTACTTATCCCTTTGGTTTCAAACATCACGCCAACCATTTTATTCAAGAATTATTAAGTCTTACAGAGAAAGGCATTTATAGTTTTACAAATGTTCTTTCCTTGTATGCATATTACATTTGATATGGATTCTAATAACATAAAAATGGCAGCATTAATTTAGGAGCTGAAGATCTATACAATATTACCTTTATGGAGTTTATCTGAAAAGATGAGGGACACACCCAGGCCATTCAACATGAAGATTAAGTTAGGACCAGAAAAGGCAATTTAGTTGACAAGCAGATAGACAAAAGCACAGTAGACAATTAGTAGGAATCCAGAGAAATTGACACATCAAAGTTATGTTTTGGGACTTAGCACAGAGTAGCCACTTAATGAAAACTTGTTGAATGAATGAATTCAAGCCTATTTCGGTGCTGGTTTGCCTACTTATATCGTGAGAGAGCAAGCATTTCTACCTTGTATGCCAACCGAATAATCAAAGAAAAAAAAACCCGGGGCGCCTGGGTGGCTCAGTTGGTTAAGCGACTGCCTTCGGCTCAGGTCATGATCCTGGAGTCCCGGGATCGAGTCCCGCATCGGGCTCCCTGCTCGGCAGGGAGTCTGCTTCTCCCTCTGACCCTCCTCCCTCTCATGCTCTCTGTCTCTCATTCTCTCTGTCTCAAATAAATAAATAAAATCTTAAAGAAAAAAAAAAGAAAAAAAACCCTTCACATCTGATGAAACCTACATCCCTTCTGGCAAACATTTTGATCCTATTGGTGGCACTCTTAGCAAAAGATAATAACCAGGGTTCCAACAGAGAAATGGAGTGAGGTCAACCAATCCAGGCATTAGCCTTAAATACATTGCTCACTTTTGGTGAAATCTTAGGCTTAAGCTGCAAACTTTTATGCTCCAATTTTCTTATCCTAAAAATAGGAGTAATCTTAACTGCTGTGTTAGCAGAGAATTTTTAAGAGCCTAAAATAAAACATAAGTGAAAACTTTTAAAAAGGTATAAATAAAATTATTAATACTGACCCGGAGTTGACAGAGGACTGCTGGTTGTTAGCTTGCCTGTAAAAATAAATGGCATTAAGATAATTTCTACCTTTTTAAACTGATTATCAGAACTTTATTGTATATTTTCTCTGTTTAATATTTAACTGAGAGTTTTTAAAGTTACTGTAAATTATGATTATCTATTAGCTTAAGGATATGTCATTTTTATCTGGATCTAAAAATAAATCTTTTATGTTTTCACTGATTTTTAGAATTGTAGAGCAGAGGTTTTTAGATTTTAAGTCATCTTTTGTTTTTTAAACAGAGAAGATGATGTTATTCAATGATCAACAACTAAACATGAGGATTCATTAATTTCTTAATGGTTGTGGACTTAAATGTTCTAGGTTAATCTGATGTTATTTGAAACAGAAGCTTGGAATATGCTTAGACCATGGGCTTTGGAGTCCAAAGGAATTCCTTTTAATTCCTAAGTTTGACACTTAATAGCTGTGTGACTCTGGGCACACTGCTTACTACTTATTTCTTTTTAAGTGGAAAAAATATTACATCTCTACAGGATCATTCTGAAAATTAAATGAGGCAATGCTGGTAAAATGTAGTACCTGGCCCAAGTAGATACTTTAAAAAAATGTAGATCTTTCCAATATTATAAAAATGCTCGTGATAATAGATAGTACCAAAAGTAATATCTTTATACTTTTAGAAATTATTTATGTATACATTTGATATTTGGAATGACTTTGAAATATTCAGAAAAATTTTATCATTTGCCATTTATGGAAAGCAGATTTTCAGAGGAGTAAAGAGATGTGCCCAGTGTTTCTGGAAGTTGGCAGAGCCAGGATTGATGTTTAGGGCTCCTGACTTCAATTTAAATTATTTTTCTACAACATAATAATTTTACACTTTGAGATAGGTTAGGTTAATTTTAGAATTTTTGATAATTTCTCAAAACAAACTCTTTTGATAGTGGTGTGATCTTGGTGAGACAAAGTGAAGTTCTAAATTTTATAGCCTGGTGATGGGTATTAAAGAGGGCACGTACTGCATGGAGCACTGGGTGTTATACACAAACAATGAATCATGGAACACTACATCAAAAACTAATGATGTAATGTAGGGTGATTAACATAACATAATAAAAAAACAAAAAAAATAAGTTTTATGAGCAGTAATAACCAATTGTAGTTAGAAAGATGGGATAACGAAATGCTGGAATAAAGCAAAGTTCACATTAAGTTTTGGATTCTCCTTTCTCAAGAAGGCAATATGTTCTACAAGTCATCATTTGATTATCCTTTAAATTTTTTTTTTTTATTCCTAGTGACCTTACAAATGTTATGGATTCATCTCGAAGGCTTAAGGATTAGAGCCACATTTTAGGATGTTACACACCCACACATATACTCACACACACCATTCATGTATACGAATGTATATAGAGTTTAAAATATGAAAGGAACGTTGAAATTGGAAATGTATGTCCTTGGCATGTATAACTTAGGCATTATAAAATCTGCAAGATTATGAACTACATTGCTCTTAACCAAATGTAAACTTCTTACATGTTAATATGAAGAATAAATGTCTCAGGGCTATGAAAAAAAATCCTTTTCTAATGTCATGGAGTTTGATGATCACGGAGTTATATTTTTAAAAATGCCGTAAGTACTGACCTGAAGTTGTTGCAGGACTTACAGTAGAGAAATTCTCCAAAGGTGCTGGAATAAAGTAAAGTTAATTTGAAGTTTGGGATTATAATATAAAAATATTGCAAAATAGTGAGTGCAGTTTTAATATCATTCAAAGGGCATCTGATCTTTTAGAGTTCCCATTTATCCTAACTCATGCTGGATGTTTCTATCATTATTTGATTGCAATACATTTGATGAATTTCCAGAATCTCTATGTTCTCTTTATAAAATTTATCTATGCAAAAAGTTTGCTTATTTGCTCATTTAAGAAAGATACCTATTCATCATAGTAATTATATTTAAGACATCTAATATAACATTGCACACCAGATCATGTTAAACTTAGAACCAATGGTTTTGCCCTGAAATATATGGAAGATGTCAAAATAATCTTGCACATAATAATAGCTACTGAAAATCAAGTCCTGTTTATTTATTTATTTATTTATTATTTTTTAAGATTTTTTTTTATTTATTCACTTGAGACACACAGAGAGAGAGAGAGAGAGAGAGAGAGTATGAGCAGGGAGAGAGGCAGAGGGAGAGGGAGAAGCAGGCTCCCTGCTGAGCCAGGAGCCTGATGTGGGGCTCGATCCCAGGACCCTGGGATCATGACCTGAGCTGAAGGCAGATGCTTAACCATCTGAGCCACCCAGACGCCCCTCAAGTCCTGTTTAAATAAGAATTGCTTTTCCTATAAAAGGTAAAAATTAACTGTTTTCCTCACCCTTTAAAATATTTAATAGTTTAAAAAATATAATGACAACTATGTAGGTATAAAGGAAACCAAAGCATAACCTTATGAAAAACCCTCATCTAGTCAATTTGTTTTTATTCAAAACTGTATTTATGAAAAGTATGTGAAGAGTTATAGTGTCTTCTACTAACTAGGTTGTTTGCTTCAGTATTTCTTAATTTCTGCATTGTCTTATTCCTACAGGATCTATAGCAGCTTCATAAATAATATATGGTAGATTATTGATAAAAAAGAATAAAATAAGGTTTATAAGATTTTTTTCATAAAGATTTTAATATTTTATTTTTTATTATATTTGATTTGGCTGTGAGCTATATAAAAATCCATGGTATTCATGAAAATTTCATACAATTTTAAATGTAATAAATTAAAAAATTCACATGAAACAAGTAAATATTAAACTTCAATATCTAAAATAAAGCTTGGTATCATGTTTATGAATATGTCTTAACATAGTTCAAGGAATTAAATGTAACCCCAACGTGTGGAGCATATTCCTGAGTTGGTGTTGTGATATGGTTTACTGCATCCATGATAATTATTCTAAGTTAACTCAAGGATATGCTTTTATTGAATAAATAAATATTTTTTAAGGCCACCCCCAAATAGCCCAACCGTAGGGAGTCATAAAAATAAGTTTCAGCATACCTGTTAATTCATTTGCCATTAAAGACCTCTAGAAACTGATGCATATCCAACTAAAGATAGTAAGAAACCAAGTTTCTGGAAGAAAATGACTATGGAGAAAGTACCGATCAAGGCTGTTCAGAGATAAAACCATTGTAAACAAACGAGTGCAATGGATAAGGGCACAGACATTAGGGTTAGACCATATGGGTCAGAATCTTCCATCGAACTCTAAATAACTGTGTGATTTAAGGCTATTTATCAACATTATCTGTGCTTTGGTCTTCTCATCTCTAAAATTGGAGGGGGGAGCAGTAAATACACCATGTAATAAGATTAACATAAGGATTAAATGTGTAGATAAGTAAAGCACCTATTCTAATTTAGAGTAGTAGTTTTTGGCTCATCTGAATCAGACAAAGATCCCAAACATTCTCTACTCCAGCAGTTGTGCCGGAGGGAACAAAGCCATCACTAGAGGAGGCTCTTAAGAGCATCAGTTGTCTTCTCACTAAATAGGTGCAACAAGAGACTCAATGAAAGAGAACACTGTGCTTGATGAACCAATACTGTAAGGAAAAGCAACGAGAGGTCTGCAACTTCAGATCTACTATCACTAAATCAAAAACAAAACAAAAAATTTCAGCATGTTTTTATACATTTGATTTAGAGACAAACCTATACTGACTGATCTCATTCTGTAGTAGTTATAATAATAATAATAATAATAATAATAATAATAATAATAATAATAATAATTAAAGCCAAAACTGCTTAAACTGGTGTTAGGCTATTTAAAGTTTGCCTTTATTCCACTTGATGTGGATATTTATATATTGATTCACTTTCTGAAGTCCAGCAATTTCTAAATTCCAAAACATACTTGGCTCCAAGGTTTACAGATAAGGAATGATGGGCCTGGCAAATCAGTAGTATTGTTCTCAACCAAAATGAAGACATAATGTAAATATTTGTTGAATTGAATTGAATGGGGGATAACTAGAATGGAATATTTAGAACAACCTAAATATTGATAGACTATTATTATTGATGCCTTATCTCTCTTTCCCTTTGATTGATTCTTATTTTAAAATTGCTTATTTTAACATATATTGCATTATTTGTTTCAGAGGTACATGTTAAGAAAAAAAAAAAAAAGAAGATAGTAGGAGGGGAAGAATGAAGGGGGGGAAATCGGAGGGGGAGATGAACCATGAGAGATTATGGACTCCGGAAAACAAACTGAGGGTTCTAGAGGGGAGGGGGGTGGGAGGATGGGTTAGCCTGGTGATGGGTATTAAAGAGGGCACATTCTGCATGGAGCACTGGGTGTTATGCACAAACAATGAATCGTGGAACACTACATCAAAAACTAATGATGTAATGTATGGGGATTAACATAACAATAAAACATAACAAATAGAAAAAAATTGCTTATTTTAAAAATGAAGTTTTATTTTTTATTGATAAGTATCTGGGATGAATCAAACTCATTGACCTCTCTATTTTTCCCTCTCCTTCTTTTAAGTTCCTAATTAGAAAGTGGGCTTGACATTTGACTTTGTAATTTAATAATGTCTATGACTCTCTCAGAAAGTAATGAGTGTCCCTTACTGTTGGAGGGTTCCTGCAAAGTCAGGGTGTGCTTGACAAACACCAAGAATGTGATGAGACCCACAAACATTTATGTATGCCAATATTTTCAGAACCTTTTTTGATACTTTACAAACTTTTCCTGACTGATATATTCCTTCAAATATGGTTTCTTCGTATTTCGCATTTCTCATGTAAATGTGCTACCTCAGGCAATAAGACATGTTCTTAAAGTCAAGGCGATCCCACTGCTTCCCTGGTATATAGCTAGAATTTTAATTTCATAGCTTAATGATTCAAAGAAATCAAATAATGTTCACAGATACCTGTGATATCAATGCTGTTCAAATCAATATGGAGAGTGACCAGTTGGCTGGATTTATTTGCTTCAATGCCTTGAATCAGTTCTTCTTTTACATTTTCATCTGACACCCACTGGGCAAAGAAAAGGTCAAATACAACTAAAATGCTGCCATTTCTGCAACGCAAAAGATGATATAAGAGGAAAAAGTCAGACTTCATCAAATGATTTGTGCTTAATTCATGTAACATGTCTTTGAAATTCTCTATAGTTATCACTTTATTACACCTATGTAGTAAAACTTGGTAGGTTATGTCAAATATTATCTTTATTTTACAGGTGGAAGAAAAGGAAATTGAAAGACTAAATGTTTCTCTAAGAACACAGACATATCCAGAATTGGAATCTTGAGTTTTCTGCATTAGGACCCTAATCCTCAGGCCATGCTATTCCGCAGGGTTCCCTGTGTCAAATTAAACACAGTCACATGGTATCATGATGTTTACTCATAATTTACTGTTTAAAGGAAAGAAAAATGTGTATTTGTAATTTTTCACAGATTATTTTTAAGTAGGGAGAAGTCTAAGAGAGTTTCACTGATTCAGAGAAGTTTTCTATATAGTTTATAAAGGTCTGATAGTAAGCTTATAGCAATGAATCTATATCTACTTTTTCTTCTTTATTCTTAATATAAAATATCAAAATATGCCTTGATTTCAAGGGATAGAAAGAAGACAGAGACACTTGGGATTTGGGGGCTATTCAGTCAGTTTCATGGTCAAGAGTTGGGATTATTTTGCCTACATTATTCCTGACCATAACATTAGAATTCAGTAATATGGCCCAAATCAAATTCCTTTTTATTTGCCCCCTGTTTTGAAACATACATTTAAAAAATTTTCTTCATTGGTGATTTGTTTACAGTTTAAAGAAACATAAAAAATGAACAATTTTTTCTGGCCCAAGAGGGATACTTGAAAGACTTTTGCTCTCCTGCCTACACTTCTGCTTGGCTTACGGTATTCTTTTAGGGTACAACCACTTGGGAAACAAACTTTAACCCTGATCTTCATTGTGTGCCCTTCAGAAAGCTGGGGGGTACTCAGAGCATACTTGGATCCTAAAGAGGAAGACTAGGGAGAATCAAATTGTGTCTTGTATGTTTGCTGGTTTTGAAATTTGGGCAGTTACACTCATATCCTTGTGGTATCTATCTCGTATCTCTGTTAGTTAATGAGATTCTCCAAGGACTTCATCAATTCTAAAAGCGCTCTTTATTTGTTTGTTCATACCCTATCTTGGTAGAGCTTAGAATATTTTTTTTCCCCTCCGGGACTATATATAGGATCAAAACATTCCTTGAAGATCATAGTAAATCAGCATCTCCTCTAGGTACAATAAGCCTCCTTAAAGTCTGTGTCACTATACAGGTTCATAGTTTAGCAGAAGTGATTCCTTTCTACATAGCTGGTTTTTCATTTTTGAAATGAACCGGCTTACTCTGATAAAACAATTTCACATTTCCCTTCTATTAAATAGATTAGTGTAAAAAGTTAGAATGTTTAACTTTGCTTAAATCATAGTAACCAAATCTTATAAACGAGAAGGTTCCTTAGTAGCTGTTTAGTTCAGGGTTCCCCAAACTTAACCATACATGGAACCACTTGCTGTCTTTAATAATGATACATGTTGTCACACATTATTTTTTTTTTTATCTACTCTTCCATCTTCATTAATTTTTCCATGCTGGATGATCCCTAATTTTATTTGAGAATAACTCTCCATTTTCTCAGGGATGTCTTCTCCAACCATTCCTTATGTCAATGACAGTTTTATTCATGGGCATATGACTGAGACTTGATGAATGGAATCTGAAGGGACACTGATGAGAAACTTCAGGAAAGTTTGTCCATATCTAACTGAGAAAGGCTCATAGTAGACTATTCTTCTTTTTTGTTGAACATTATTATATTTACATATGATTGCCAGATCTGCCACTTCCACCTTGGGACCATGAGACGAGCTATGGTTGACAAGCTAAAGATGGCATAGTGAAAGAAGGAAAGCACCTAAATTCCTGATTATGTGATTGTCATTGTACCATTGAATTAATCTCTGCTGAAACCTCTTGCTTTCTTGTGATGTCAGGTGATAAGCATTTGTCGGTTGTGGTATTTTTAGTCATGTGTTCTGTTAATTGCAGTTTTAAAAATCCTGAGTGGCATACAACTCCCAAGCTTTATTCCATATTTATTTAAAGAGAAGTTCCAGGAAAGGGAGATTACTCTATTTTTTTTGCACCATATGATATTGGCCAACATTGTTATTTTAGCAATAAGGAGATTGAGGCTCAGACTAATGTAGGTAACTTTGCCCAGAGTTATACAGCTTATTGCTATCAGAGATAGGAATGAAATCCAGAGCCTCTGTTTTCCAGATGCATTTTTACATAGTTCCCATTCCCATAGCCTCAACCGACACTATCAACACCATGGGAACTATTTGTTAAGAGGAAAGACAATACAACACATTTACTTAGATGCAGGTCCAGGTTTTTATCTTGCAGTGGTACCAGATTTTTATATACAAAATAGATAGAGAAAATAGCAAGTTGGGTTTTGGGGGAGGAAGGAATAGATATTTTTTCCCTCCATAATTTTGAAAGATAGAATCTCCTCTTTTCTTTTCCTCTCTTTCTCCCTCTGCCTCTCTCCTTTCTCCTCTCTGACACTCTTCCCCCTCTCCTACTTCCCTCTCATCCCATCCCTCCCCTCTTCTCCTCTTCCCTCTTCTTTTAATTATGTCTCCTTAACGGCCCTTTGCCCCCAAATAGTTAAATCCGCAGTATTAATTATGGACAAAATTAAATACATTTCTCTGTATTCATATCTACATTTTAACCTTATCCTTGGTTGCACAGTAGATAGTTTTAATTCTGATAAAACATCAGTTCTTTCTTTTTCTTTTTTAAAAGATTTATTTATTTGAGAGAGAGTGTGTGTGTGTGCAAGCAGCAGTAGGGGCAGAGGGAGAGGGAGAGAAATCCTCAAGAGATTCCCCACTGAGCGCAGAGCCCTACAGAGGCTCCATCCCAGACCCTGAGATCATGACCTGAGCTAAAATAGAGTTGGCCACTTAACTGACTGAGCCACCCAGGTGCCCCTCAGTTATTTCTTTATGTAATTTTTGACTAAACACTTGTCTTTATTTTCTTTAGTTAGGGGGTGAAGAGGTAAGGCATTTTTGGTAGAGAAAGTACAAGTCTGGAATTTTCCTTCGCTGAATTGAAAGTAACTGGACTAGTGCATTCTCAGGCATAAGACATTTTGTATAAAAGATGTATCTTCTTAGTTGTAAATTATACATTGCTTTTAATTATTTATACTTTGGAAAGACAAGATTTCATATTCTATATCCACACAGTTTTATTTGTTTATTTATTTTTACAAATAACTTCTTTTTTTGTTATTTTAATTTTTAAAAAATATTTTAATTTTTTCAGTTAATTTATTTTAATTTCAGTTAGTTAACATATATCACATACAGTTTTATTTTTTAAAATTTCTTTTCTCATTCACTGTAAGTGTTGAGATAAGAGACATATGTGTAGAAATCAGGAAAACCATAATAAACATTTATGTTTCACCTAATGAGAAAGCTAAAGTTATTTGATTAGTTAGATACTGATCTTGATCACTGCTGTGAGATTGATTTTATTTATTAAGGTAAATGGGAATTCTTCCCTTAGGAAAACAACCACCACCACCTAACAATGGCTATTTTCATTTCAAAGCACTTATTTCAGTGGAATATCTGTTTTTTTTTTTTAAAGCAGATAAATTCTATCATTGCACAGAGTTTGTGGGTAATAAATCAAAACGTTTCTTATCTCTTATTTTCTTAATGATACTGATAACCTCCAGGGTTGCTGAGTAAACAAAAGTCTTTCCTTTCCTAACTTTGTGACTCATCTGTGCTCAAAGGGCAAAATAAGCTGCCTATTGCTGCAAAGGGTAAACAGCACTTTATTAAAAGAATCAACTGCTAAATGCTCTCTGAGTCAAAGCACTTTCCACAAAGCAGCATAACATAGTGTTCCCAGAGGAGAGCAAACTTGCAGGTGGCCACACACACACACACACACACACACATGCACACACATGCATACACACACGCACACAATTTAACACATGATCTGGGGGCTGATATTAAGTAATATTTTTAAAAGGAAGAAAGGATACCTTGATGACTCAGTTTAGTTTTCTGACTGCTCTCATTTGACCATATACCCATGAATATAGTGTGAGGTGAATTGAAATCAATTAACCAAAAGGAAAATAGGTATTTTAAAGGATTTTTAGATGTATTTTTCACAGTTGGTGTGGTAGTTAGTTGAGAACTCAGTTATTTCTGTTGTCTGATTTTATCAATTGGAGTTTAAAATAATCTGTAAAGCTAATTAGGAGTCTGCCACTTTATTCTGATTATGTCATTTTATGAATGATTATTTAAAGTAAACCTAAATGTTTGCTTGTTGCTTTCTTTCCTGCTTCTGAGTTTCTTTTCCTACTTTTCTCTTCTCAGTTTCCCAGAGAGCTGAGACCTATAATTTATCTTACAGACATTTTCATGAAATTCCTTTGCATTGTATCTTTCAAAAACTCACTTCTGATTTAAAAGTAGTCCAGCTACAACTGGTTATGAGTATCTCTACACTGATAAAGTGTATTATTTGTAAATCATTATAAAATATATATCAAGGTTTAGCTACTACATTGGTCTTTTAGGTAGCTATAAAGGAGGAGAAAGATATAATTCCTCAGCTCGAATAATTTACAGTTTCCAATATAGTGATTTTTACCATCTAGAGAAATAAAAGAGCACTTATTAAATATCAAAAAAAAAAATGCTGGGGTTTTGATAACCCACCAAGACAATATATAAAAGTCTATATTCAGCAATTTTTCCCAATCTAGTGAAAATAAAATTATCCAGCATGTTGTGAACATGTGGATATGAAGAGTTCCATTAGCAAAACTATCCTAATAAACTCTGCAATAGACTCTGCTTTGTATGGATTTCACTGGGCAGAACCTGATATAAGGAGAGGCAAGTCCCTGGGATACCTCTTCTTAAGAAATGCTAAAACCTTTGAAAAATCTGAATTAATGCTTTATTTTTTATTTTAAAGATTTATTTATTTATTGGACAGAGAGAGACACAGCAAGAGAGGGAACACAAGCAGGGGGAGTGGGAGAGGGAGAAGCAGGCTTCCTGCTGAGCAGAGAGCTCGATGTGGGGCTCCATCCCAGGGCCCTGAGATCATAACCTGAGCCAAAGGCAGACCCTTAATGACTGAGCCAGCCAGGCACCCTTGAATTAATGCTTTAATGCAGATCTCCACACTCAATCCTCTACAAAACTGAAAAAGGGTAACTGGATCCACACACTCCAAAATAGACATATTGCTTAAAGTGGCAAAAAAAGTCTTGTATGCATGTTTTTATCCTCACAGAATATTGAATAAATATATTAAAAATAGGCTTTTGAGAAAGACAAAAAAAACAAAAAACAAACAAAAACAAGCAAGTATACAAACAAAAACCTTTCCTAAGAGTCCACATGTCTCCTTCCAGTCCTGATATTGAGCCAATGAAAGAGATTTTCAGAGATTATAAGCCCTGGCAAACAAGAGTAGAAGTCTCTGTACGGTAGACAGGAATGAGGACAGTAGGTGAGTATAGGGCTGTCTGGCCATGGGGACCAAGATGTCATGAATATGCAGTGAGATAAAGAATGATAAATATAAGTAGATAAATAGATCAGAAAGAAGAAAAATAAAAGAAAGAAAGAGAATGAGAGAGAGGGAGATTCATCATCTTTTTGTTGTTGTTTTCATTGTGACTTCCACTGATAGGATTAGTTTTGTGCCAACAAGAAATGGCAAGGCCCTGAGTTTCCTTCTCCTCGTGAAATAATCCTCATTTGACCTCGTCACTGTTTTTCTAAACATGATCTCTGCCTTTGACTTGACCTTCCTTCCCCAATTTGGCCACTAAGAACTAAGGATTCTTTTACTAATGTCGGTATTCTTGTCAAGAACAGGTACCCAGTATCTTTGTTGCCAGGCTGTCTGACTCAGCTGTTTGTGATCTGAGGTAGGAGATCAGTCTTTCTGGGTAGTTAGACTCATTGCATTTCTCCAATGACCTAGAGTCCCTTATGGCTTCCATTTGTAAAAGGTTAAATGTCAGACTCCCAGGCTTACATTCCACACCCTCCTGATGTCTCAACATCTTGGTGGGCACTCATTGCTAGAAAATATCATTAATATGTTTCTCCCTTACTACACATTGTATCCATCTTTACAATCCATCCTTACAAGCCATTAAAAACCAGTCCAGGTCACCTGTAGGGATGCTTACCTGACACTCTAGCCCCAGTTAGGTTTGTCCCTGACCTGCTCACCTCAGCATCTTGTACCTGCATATAAGGTAGCAATCATCATACGATAATATAATCATCAGTTTGTCTCTCTTGTTAGACTATGAGCTCCCTGGGAGCAAAGAATATGTCTTTGATATCTGTATTTCCAGAAACCTAGTTAATGTCTGTCTCAGTGTATGTGTTCTTTATATAAAGTCCTAGAAAATAAACAATCCTTATCCTTGACAAATCTTGTTGATATATTGAGTACTATGTTAAGTGCTACATGTTTTCTTTAACTCATTCTACAGATATAACAATCAGTATACTCTTACTAGGGCGTTAACTTTCTGTTAGAATAGAATTTTAATTAAAAAAATCTAAACTGATTCAACTGAAGCATAGGAGTGTTACCTATTCAAGAGTCCCTCGGGTTGGAAAAGCAGGTGGTGGAAGGTTTTGTGAAAGATGCAAGACACAGTCCGAGAGGCATGAGACAAGACTACCTAATGAGAGGAGAAAAGGGATGCCATTTCTGGTTCAGAAAGAAGAATTGATGTAGCATTTAAGATAGAGATGCATTTATTCTCTAAAAAAATAAGACCTACAACCAGGATCAGTGGGTCAGGGCCAAAGAAATAGACATGGTTGAAAATAAGAAATAATTTTCCAGCAACTGAAGTTAGAAACAAATAAAACACATCAGTAACAATGATGCTCACAGCAATGTTGAAAATGGATTCCTAATTTTTATCAGATATCCTTGTATGAGGGAATCCATTTTAAGCTGTATGAATCTCTTTCTTTTGTTGGATGACAATGAATTTCCTACCGAGGCTGTGGGCATTCCAGCCTCAGGCAGGCAAGCAAGGGCTAGATGACATCATTTAAAATATTTCCTCTCCTGCATTCTTATGACACAAACTGTATATACAACTTGCCATGGACGTCTAGTAACATTAGTACATGATTGATGATGTATGTGTATTAAATGACAAATTGATAAAAGTAAAATTCATGAATATTCACATTTTATAGGTAGTGACTTAGCACTGTCATCTTCTGCTTTCTGGGGACAACACTGAACACATGTCCTCTTTCCAGTGACTTACGGTGTAAATTGAATGTAATGACTGAACGTCTTCCACATGTTCAGAGCAAATCAAACACTCTATCTGCATCTGCATACATTCAACCTCAGCCCCCTCCATATGTCTCTGTAAGATTTTACTTAGGAGAGAGAAACATTTAACATAAGATAAATTACCCAGAGTAATTATTTGCTACTAGTATGAAAGTTTATGCTGTGCCACTTTCCTTTTTCTCTCCTTAAAAAAAATGTTGAAAATTTTAAATCTTCCCTTTTCTCCTAACCATAGGACTCTATAATAGCAAATATTAGTAAATATTAGCAAAAAAATCACTATTTTGTGATTCTGTGTTCTTTCTATCAATAGAAAAATTTTGAGCTATACTCACTCAAATTGTAAAATTCTTGAGTTTTTATATTCATTTTTCAGGTTACTTGATTGAAAGATCTCATCCATCTAAAAAAATTAAAGTTTTAAAAAAGCATATTATATTTAAGACAAACTTTTGTTGAACACTTTAAACAAACTGATCTTTCTGTTCTGCTTTGAATTGGGTTAGACAATTTCCTTCTCTGTGGTGATGGGTCTCATACGTTTAAGCATCCTGGGCATATTACATTTATTTACTAATTTTCTCAAAGTAAGAAAATGGGATCTACGTATCTTCTGGCAAGTAGTTAGTGAAACTATGTTTTAAAATTTTAAATCAGCTGAAAAAAGACATTCTCCTACCATTTGCTGAAGGTCAAAAGCAAGAATTTTGAAATCCACTGAGAGTTTGTCTTGCAAATTAGGATTATATGTTGCTCCAGATGTTATTTTCAATGTCCCTCTGGTTTTGTGACTTTCTCCAAACGCTGCATCTAAATGAATTAATAAAAAATAAAACACTAGGAATGTGAGTTATGAAGAAGAGAGAATATGCACATTCCAGTTGATACTCAGAAGTAATGTTCTGGCTCCATGTGTTGGTGTGGTAGTTCCTGCTTTTACTTTGCAGACATCATGTTCCATCATTAGGTGCATTTTGTGTGTGTGTGTGGGCCATGTGGTTGTTTTACAGGATTCAAAATAATCTTCTTTATCCTACTATTTTTTTCCTTTTCTTTGAAATCTAATCCACAGTCTAAGCTTCCAAGTGTTGTTGTTGTTGTTGTTTTTTACTACTGAAATTCCTGTTGAAAGATAAGGGATAAACTTTCACCAATTTTGGGAACTGATTCGAGGATTCATGGTGAGAAATGGCCCATTAAAAGTTTTTAAAAGTTCTGTAGCTGCTTTCACATACTTCTTGAACACCTAGCATCCAGGGACACTGTTGGTTTTCTACACATGCATTGCTGTGAAGGTTTCAGCGTGTGTGTTACTTTGAAACATAGACTTGAAACTACTTCTTTTATTCTAATAATGATAAAGTTGGCATGTATGACCTTTTGCCTTTAGATGGTGACTGTTGTTATTGGAGAAGTTATTGAGAATGCTACAGAAAGTATATTATCTCAATATAAGAAAATCTAAGGGAAAAGGTAACAAATTGAATATAAACTTGGGTAATAAAATGTGCCATCCAGTCTCGCAAAATTCCTTTCTCAGAATATCTTTTTTGATATATATTTAAATTTAAATGAGACTCTTCAACTGAGACACAATGATGAAATCATTTGTAAATGTGTTAATAATACATAATTCCCATGCTATGGTATGAGAAGATGTTATTTCTCCTTTTCCCAGATGGGGAAATTGGAGCTAAGATTCATTATGAGCCAAGGTGATAAAGTTAATAAGTGACAGATTTGGAATTTGGACATAGGTTTGACACAGTTTAGAACCCAGGATCTGTCATAGATTGATGCCAAACTTCCCAGTCCAGAAGGAACATTAGAAATAATATTTTAAGCAATAAACTGGCATTCAGTCTAAACAGCTATCATTGCAGAATTGATGAATATTATCATTTATGCCATTTTATTTGTTTTTAAATACTCAAAATTACATTTAGATTTAAATGTGAAAGACAAGGAAAGACTGAAGAACTGTCCTGCGTTGGAAGAGACTGAGGGAACAGGATAACTAAATCCTGTGTAGGAATCTGCTTTGGGTCCTGAACAGGTAAAGGGCATTAGTAGGAAAACTGGTAAAATGTGAATACAGTGTGTGGTTTGGTTAATAATATTGTACCAATGTTAGTTTCTCATTTGTGACAACTGTACTATGGATATACAAGACACTGACATTAGGGGAAGCTGGGAGAAGGTTATATAGGAACTCTACAATTTTTGCAAGTCTAAAATGATTTTCAATAAAAAATAAAATGGTGTATGAAAGGTAGCACGTCTTATGTCTTCTGGTATTCTATCAGAGATTTAACTCAACTCTCTTTTTATATTTAGTTGTTCACTATCAAATCATATTAACACTTATAAATACTTACTTTAATTTTACTTATAAAATAGCTTTTGTACCTTCACTGAGCATCAAAGATTCCAATGGACTCTCAAACGATTACATACCCTTCAGGTTATTTACAGAATTTAAGTAAGTCTAAAGCAGCCACTTTTCTACAAATCTAAGCAAACCTCTCTATAAAATACCCCGAATCTTCTTTCTCTTGAAAACACATCCCTTGTAGATAACTATAGTATTTAAATGAGATTGTATTGGAATTATTTTATAAAACTATAAAGTACTGATACAAATTTAAAAAGTTACTTAAGGGCCACCTGGGTGGCTCAGTCATTAAGCATCTGCTTTTGGCTCAGGTCATGATCCCGGGGTCCTGGGATCAAGCTGGCATCCGGCTCCCTGCTCAGCGGGGAGCCTGCTTCTCCCTCTCCCACTCCCTCTGCTTGTGTTCCCTCTCTCGCTGTGTCTCTCTCTGTCAAATAAATAAACAAAATCTTAAAAAAAAAGTTACTTAAATTTGTCTCTGATTCCTCACCTCTAAAATGAGGGTAACTATGTGGCACCTGAGTGGCAGAGTTGGTTAAGCGTCCGACTCTTGGTTTCAGCTCAGGTCATGATCTCATGGTTGTGAGATCAAGCCCGGAGTCGGGCTTCTGGCTCTTCCAGGAGCAGAGTCTCCTTGGGATTCTCTCCCTCCCTCTTCCTTTGCCCATCCTGCTTGTGCTCTCTTTATCCCCCCTCTTTCTGTCTCTCTCTTTCTCTCTGAAATAAATAAATAAATCTTTAAAAATAAATAAATAAATAATAAATAAATAAATATATAAATAAATAAAACAAGAGTAACTGTAACAACTAATTCATAGGTTTGTTGTAACAAGAGAATACATTTGAAGATCTTTGAAAAGCTGCTGGTATAGATAATTTAGCTCTAAATAATAGTTACTTTTCCCCATTTCTATTTATTACAGGTTGCTATTCAGGCAGCTTGAGATCTTTTAAGTCTACAATTACATCCAAGGTCCCTTATATTGTTACAATTAAAATTGTTGGACTAATAAGAAAATGAAAATATTATTCTCCAGAAATAAGCAATATATTTCCTTTAACCTTGCTATTTGTTGACTTGACCAGTCAACAATGTTTTAATATGTTTATGATTTAAACTGTATCAGAAGGAATCCACAGGCTATGAAAGCTACCTTGTTATACGTTCAAACTAAAAACTTACTTAACACTTTATTTTAAAAACTTAGTCTCATGCTTGAATTCTGAATTAAATTCTATATTATACACGAGCTAATTTTCCAATATTCTATGAAGTGAACTACAGAAAGCACCTGAATGCAACATAGATATCTTGTCACGAAAGCATAGCAATGAATAAAATGTATTGGTGGGAGAACTGAGATTAGAGTGGGCATGTTCATCTGGGAGATGCTTCAGTAGCCAAAGCCATGGGACTTACCTCTTTCTGATTCCTTGATTGCCAGCCAGGACACTGCAAATAATCCAGCACAGACAGCCACCAATAAGACAAAGAGAGCTGCAAACAGGACTTCATAGGTGCTGAGAGAATGGTGCCTTAAAGGTTTACTTCTTTTTGACACCATTTTTGGCTTTTGAAAGTATGATAATCTAAGAATTGTAAAAGAATGTAGACCCCTCAACCAACTAGAAATCAAATCCTCTCAAGTTGTCAAGGATTTGTAAAGCAACCACATAAGTCTACCCTAGTGTTACTAGTCAGCGTAAATGAGTTTAGCAACATTATGTCTCTATATGTTAAATAGCTTAAAAAGGGTGGTTAATCTTTAAGAAGATATTAATGAGTAAAGATATGCCCGGAGTTATAAATGTTAATCACCTGAACCATTTGTTGAGGTGAATGAAATTAAATGCATGTTGTAAACAAAAATGACTATCATTTCAGGAACTATTAAGAAAAATGTGAAATTCATGGCAAATAAATTAGTCATTAGGCACATGTACTTGATATTTGTAGAGAGTTTCTAACAGATCAACCTTCTACCTTCTGACTCAGGTCATTATTAAGGCATTTGTCCTGTTCTATGTAGGTGTAGACATTATAAAAATAACTTTTATGTACAGGTATATATTAAGCCCAACATATATATTAATAGGTGTCTCTCTCTCTCTCCCGCACCCTCCTTCTCCTTCCCTTCCTCCATCCCTCTTCCTTTGTGTGTGTGTGTGTATATGTTTATGTGTATACACATATACATATTTCCTATTGAGATAATCACAGATTTTGTAATCTTCGTTATATCACCCATGTGAAGTCATGCAATGTAAGGTAGTATTGATTTAACTTAAAGGAAAGTCTACTACAACAAGGCATCACATGCCTACTTTTTATAGCCTTGTATGGTTACCAGTGAATGGAGTAGCTGCTGAGAGAGGAAAAAAAAAACTGTTTCTATTTTAAGGAAGTATTCTGGGTGGGGAAGACATTGCTCACTTGTCCTGAACTTTATCTTTTTAAAACATGCTAATTGTAACAAGAGAACAGGTTAGAGAACAGGTCAACTGTAGACCTATACTTTATGGGAAAATCAAGACTGTTTTCTGATAGTTAAAGAACAGTTTATCATTGGAACTTCCATGTTTTGAATAAGCAATGAATCTAGAATTGAAAATTAATAAATAAAACCAAACCTATTCTGAAGTAAACCAGTTTGCCTCTTGTTATGGTAAGTGAAACTGGCCAGAGATAAGGAAGTCCTTGATCAGAGGACTTCAATGCACTGAAATTGTGGCATATTATAACTGGCTGCAATAAGCATTAATCACTTCCACTTTTCTTACTTCTTCTTTACTCTTGAAAGAAGAGAATTGTATGTTCTACTCTGAAATCCTTGCTGATAAAAAGTAGGATATAAATAATTAAGTGCATGTCATGGAATACATTTATATTTTTTATTTAACTGAATTAATACCAATTATATTGTTATACACCCTTTAAAATCTGCATGGAGTGAGAGATACTACTGATGGAGTTGGAACAGGTTCATTTTACTTATATTCTAGGAGATTATTCTAATAATAGGCCAGACCCTTCACTAAAGTTGGAGCCTGAAGAGTGATCTGTGAATTTGGGGAGCCAAAAAGTTGGAAGTAAAATTGTTGTTTTCTGCATTACAGCTGATGGAGATGCAATTGCTTTTCAGAAAATCAAGTAGAACTTTGTTATATTTCTTTGGACTTTATTATATAAGGGGAGGGAGAAGTGAACACAATGAGTTCACATGCTCTGCTCCAAGCACAGGGTAAAAATATATTAAATATAAGATTGAAAACCAAAAATTATATACTTAGGTTCAGAACTGAAATCAGCATTCATATTATACATTTTCCTCAAATTATATGCTTTCAGTAATTATACTTAAAATAAGTAGGAGAATAGCTTTCTTTTTTTTTTTTTAAAGATTTGATTTATTTATTTTAGAGACAGAGCACAAGAGGGGGGAGCGGGAGAGGGAGAAGCAGACTCCCTGCTGAGCAGGAAGCCCAATGCGGGACTCGATCCTGGGACTCCAGGATCATGACCTGAGCCGAAGGCAGTTGCTTAACCAACTGAGCCACCCAAGCGCCCCGAGAATAGCTTTCTTTAAAAGAGGCAATAATTTCTGAAGGATAGACTAAAATAAGACAAACAGGTCAATATGAAAAAGAATAAATCAAATGTCTTAAAATTAAAAAAAAATTACTAAAATAAAATGGAATTTGCCTGATATGGTAAAATGGAATTACCAGATAATAAAACTCATTACAGAGTTATAATAATAAAGAGTGTGTGATATGGGTCCAGAAGTAGAAAAATATCTCAGTGGAATAGAATAAAGAGCCCACAAACAACTTGATTCAGATATGGAAACTTCATGGATCAAAAAAAGATAGTGTTGCTAATTATATGTGAGGAAAGGATGGTTGTCTAATAAGTGATGTTGGGTTGGCTGGTTATCCCTCTCAGGATAATAAAATTAGATCCTTACCTCACGCCATAAACAAAAATAAATTCCAGGTGAATTGAATATACATAAAAAAAAGCATAGAAAATTTTGAAGAAAATGTAGAAAGATGTCTTTCTGATGATAGAGAACTGAAGGAGTTTAAAAAACAAACAAACCAGGAAGGAGAATACTAATAAACTGAGCCAAAAACAACACTGACTTTTTAAAAAAGATTTTATTTATTTACTTGAGAGAGAGAACGAGCAGGGGGAGGGGGAGGGACAAGCCAGACTCCCCACTGAACGAGGAGCCAGAACCCCCCGGGGTAGGGGGGGAGCTCAATGCTAGGACCCTGAGATCATGACCTGAGTGGAAGTCAGACGCTTAACTGAGTAAGCCACCCAGGCACCCCAACAACACTGACTTTCTTTTCAAAACAAAGGATATCAAAAACAAAGTAAAAATCATACTAGTAGAGGTTTTATTTTCTTCTTCTTCTTCTTCTTCTTCTTCTTCTTCTTCTTCTTCTTCTTTTTTTTTTATTGTGTATGTTTTATTGTGGCTACAACAGAACAGAATTGAGGCAAAGATTTTATATGAATTTCTCAAATTTATTTGGGGGACCACCTAAGGAAAGTCCATGAGAGGAGGTGGGAAGTGAAAAGGGGGGGGGGGAATAAAGCCAATAAAAGCTTTTATGTATAATCAAGTCATTTACTACCATGCGATCAGGAACATAATCCTGCTGGGGATTGTGTGAGACAGTAAGGAAAATTCCCTGAGTTATCCCAGCTAAGGGGTAGTAACTTCTAAGCAGGAAGGGAGGAGGATAGTATTGGAATGGAATACCAACCTAGGAGGCTTCAACTGTATTTGTATTGTGCTAATTGTCTTAAAATTTTTGAAATAAATTAATAAACCATTAATGACAGAGCTAGATGATTAGGACGTATGAGTTAATACTATTCTGCATTTTGCCATTTTATAGAAAAGGGAAGCATGTGATTGAACTTCCTGTGATATTTTCTTCTTTATTAAATGTTCATTAAATTTTTGAAACTTTATGCATAAAATTTCCTACTTCAGAAATGTAGAAGTTACAGAAAAGCTCCCCCCCCCCTTAATGTAAGTCTTTGAATATCTATGGGAGAGTAAAACATTTATTTTAAATGTACACTTAAAATATTTAACCATAAAAGCTAAGATGATCTAGATGACGTATAGGTATAATATGTTTGGGATGGCAAATAGGAGAATATATAACTCTGGATAAGTATGCATCACTAATACTCTTAATGAAGCTTTCAGTGAGGAAATAACAATTGTGGCCATTTTACTGATGGAATGATACTTTCTGGTTTGGTGAAGAATGAAGTAGGAAGAGAGTTGAAGATAGTGAGAGATAGAAGAGGTAGAGCCAACACTGAAGTTTTGGGGGCTCCTATTAGAGTGTTGTTATAAATATCTGCCTGGAATGAATGAAAGGATAAAAATAGCACAGCTAAAAAAAATAAGCTCTTGTTAATGTTATAGAAGCAAAAGAACCAGAGGGTTAAGGGTTAAGTTTCATGGTGCATATCATAATCTATGTATTTGCTCAACAAATATGTGATTTTTAAAAAAGATTTATTTATTTGAGAGAGAGAGCTGGAGTGGGAGGGGCAGAGGGAAAGGGAGAAAGAAAATCTCAAGCAGACTCCGTGCGGAGTGTGGAGCCCCACCCAGGACTCAATCCCAGGAACCAGAGATCATGACCTGAGCCTCAACCAAGTTAAGCGCTTAACTGACTGTGCCACCCAGATGCCCCAACAAATATATGATTTTATTCTCTGACTGTCCAAGGGAGCAGTAGTAATTGCAGAGGGTTCTAAAGATTAAAGCCATAAGCATTTACAGAAAATTTCTTTCACTATTCAGCACGATGTGAGAAACTCTAGCAGCTTCCACTCTTAAATAATTTCCTGTGACTGGGTTGTTATCAAACAAATTTCTTGAATAAGGTTAAACTAAAAAAAAATATAAAACAAAAAAATCTACATTGTTCAGCAAGAATACTTTTGGAGTTTCTACAGATGGTTTTCTCTCTCTGAAAATATGCCCACGTGCCCAGTGTAATAAGTCAATTAACACTTAGCTCACTTACAGTGATTCATGGTTCAAAGGTGACAGAGCATTAAGAAATTCACATTTGCTTATCTCCAAGACTGGTATATTTCTTTTCTTTGACTTCCCATATAATTTTAACATATTATTCTAATATCTAGTTGGTAAGCCTCTTCATATTTTAGGCATTGCCAGAGGACAGTGATCTTTCTTTGTATGAAGTCTGAGGGCTATTTGGTAAACATCTTGGGTTAAAAAAAAGGATGGGGGGAGTAGGTCTCTAAATATTATTAAATATCTTTTCAATGAGGATCCTTAGGTTCTGTAATCCCAGAGATTTGCTTACTGGATATTGTTTTCTATTGTTTTGACACTTGAAGAAAAATTGGTCTCTGTATAAAAATTTGGTGCCATCTTGTGTTTCCCTCAGAAGTTTGTAGCTATTCATCTGCTATCCTCTGGCCTGACGATTGAACTAGTCCTCTTTTATGACTGTTCCATTAATCTTTTGCTTGCATGCATATCAGCATCAGCCAGCCGTTCACTTATTTTTGTTTTCGAATTACTTTTAGAAGGACTGGCTGATGGATTCTATATTCCCTGAGTTCGTTTGTATGTGAGAAACCTTCCTCTTTCATACTTGAAAAAGAAAAGTGTCCTTTCCTAGGAATTGTATGTGTGGGCAAATGACAAGTCTATTTTTGTCTTGGATTTCTGAAGGTATTTTTCTAATACTGTTTTTCTGACACAGAACATAATTGTGGAAATGTCTAAAGCTAACCCCGTATCTTACTTCTGTATTTTATATCTGCCTGAATACTTAGAGAATTATTTTTTCATATTTGACGTTCAATTGAGAATAAGTTGGCATTGATTATTCTGAATGGCATTTTCTTGGAATGTGGTGTACCTTTTCCAGTTTTCCCTTCACCTAAAAATTAACATTCCTTTATTAAAGTTTTGAATTTTTTTTTTTTTTGCTTCAATTTACCCGATGTCTTACTGGGGTTGGAGTCCAATTTTCTTTGCATTGAATTCTCTTGTCATTCCTTTAATGCTAATTCTTTAATTCTAATTCTAATTAGGACCTTTGTCCTAATTGTTACAGTACCTATAACTCCCTTATACATTTTAATTATATGCTATGTTCACCTCTGTGTTTTCTGTTCTCTGCTGCTAATTTATTGTTTACTTGTGGAATGCTGTTGATACAGATTGCTATTGGTTTTCTTAATTATAATCTTTTTCTTTTAATCTAATTCTGTTTTATTATCGTATTATTTAGTTCTTATTGTCTTGATCTCATTTTCTTATTAACTTATTCTATAATAAATCGTACAATAGAAACTTCCCTTTGGTTGAATTTGCTTCCAGGTTTAGTTTTTATTTTACATACTATTCTTTCTCTTTCTCCCTTTCTTCTTTCCGAGGTATATTTACATGGCTGCCGTGCCACTTCTTTTTATCTGGTTCACGCTTCCTTTAGACAATCCTGCTTAAGCTCTTTCCCATGGTTTCCCCATAGAGTGGGTGAATTCTTCTTGCATTTGCATGAGCTAGAGTTTGAGATATGCATACTATATGCTTTTTCTTGTTTTACACCCTGAGGGCTTAGGGGAGGTTGCTGAGGGAGGAGAGCAGCTGTATATACGACATTCCTTTCTCTCCTGAAATTTTTTTGAACGCTCTGCATCAAGGTCCCTATGTAGTCATGTGGGGTTTATTCTATGTGTGAATGTGTGTGGGATGCCTCTGTTCTGCACACTATTCCCCACAAGGAGGTGAGTAGCTTTGAGAAATTGTAAGCCCTTTGAGAAATTATAAGCCATATAAGCCCTTACGGTTTCCTCTCATCCCCACTGAGATCTGCTAGTAATCACTGGCTACTAGGAGTCGCCATTCCTGAGATATTTTCTCTTCCCTTTTCTCAAGCTGTCTACTCATCCAGTTTGACTTGCTTTTCTACAAACTGCAAAGTATTAATAAAAATTAGAACCTTTCTGAGTTTTTTTTTTTTTTCAGTAGTACTCATGGGGAGGAGAGGGTTTGTAGGTGAATGATAGGAAAAAAGAGCCATATTGAGCCTCTTAATATTCTTGTTATTGGACAAAGTATATACTATGTACTTGTTTTTTTTTTTGCTTTTTTTTCCCCTTTGGCTGCTAGTTTGTTTTTGACTCACTCATACCTAGTTTAGAACTCATTTAATTAGATTTTAGAGAAGGACGTTTTAAGCTTCAGCTGTAATTCAGACTTGATGCAAAAGTCCATCTCATGTAATTTTTTAAAATTGAAGTAGAGTTGACACACAATGTGATATTAGTTTCAGGTTTACAACATAGTGATTCCACACATTCGATGTAATTTCTGACTTAAAGACCACATCAGGGCGCCTGGGTGGCTCAGATGGTTAAGCATTTGCCTTCGGCTCAGGTCATGATCTCAGGGTCCTGGGATCGAGTCCCGCATCAGGTTCCCTGCTCAGTGCAGAGCCTGCTTCTCCCTCTCCCTCTGCCACTCCCTCTGCTTGTGCTCTTCTGTCTATTCTCTCTGTCAAATAAATAAATAAAATCTTTGAAAAAAAAAAAAAGACCACATCAATTTTATCTCAGGTAACACTATGCCTAAAACATTCATTTAGATGTCATATCAAAGCTTCCTGGCTCTGAAGGGTCTGAATAGACAATATAACTTAGTTCATATATGTACAATATTTTCAGCTGAATACTATTTTATGGAAGGATACATGAAAACTGAACATAAGCAGATTAAAAATCTGTTTAGTTAATAGTAATCTCTCTCATCAATTAACAGTCTTATCAAATAGGAGTTGGAGTCCTCTACTACTTTCAGCTTGATAGTAAAGAAAGCTCTTATAGACTTCACACACTGGAATATTCTGTTTAAAATTGCAAAACTGAGGGGTGCCTGGGTGGCTCAGTCAGTTAAGCTTCTGCCTTCAGCTCAGATCATGATCCCTGCATCCTGGGATAGAGCCCTGCATCGGGCTCCCTGCTCAGCAGGAAGCCTGTTTCTCCCTCTCCCACTCCCCCTGCTTGTGTTCCCTCTCTCGCTGTGTCTCTCTGTCAAATAAATAAAATCTTAAAAAAAAAATTGCAAAATTGCACTCGTTGAATTGGAAAAAAATATGTGTTTGCCATTCAAAGGAGTGGTGTGAAGTTGTGGAAAAAGGTAGACATGTAGACAGTAGACCCACCTTTACATATGGGTATTGGCCCTTATTATGCAACCGTGGACATTTATTAAAACTCTTGCGGAACTTCAGTTTTCCCATGTGGAGCATGAAGTTGCTGATCTTAAAATCACTTTCATTTCTAAAATTTCATGACTTTATGATTTTTATGATACCTTCCAACGCGTATGATTTATGTCTCTTCACATTAAAGACGCCTTTCTTTCCCAGATTTCTTTTAGAGATTCACCTGAAAATCAGCTATGTGAGACAATGTCCTTTAGAACATTTTCCTAAGATCTTTTCCTTCATATCTCCCACTGACCTTCCATTCTCATTGAAGCTTCTTTTTATCCTTCCCTCCTCTGACTATAGTGAGACCATATTTACTTCCCTTTTGCTGATGCAAATTCTGCTTCCCAGATCTTCACTCTTTGTCCCTGCTCCACGGGCAGCATCTTACCTTGTCATATGAAAGTCACTCTCACCAAGCCTATCTCCCTAATCTACTTTTGTCTGTAAAGTGGATTATGAAACTTTTGAATAAAAGGTATTATACCAGAACATGCTGAACGGCATAGCACTTAACTGTTCCAAAGGAGAGGACACTATTCATGGCAGTATTCAAAAATAGACCTGTATTTCAGGAAAGAAAAATGAACTAGGCTGGGAGAGATTGGTTTTTCCTAGTAGGGGTTACCACACTTTTTATAGCATCTTAGTTGGTTAGTAGGGAGCTTTGAAAAAATATCAGCATGCTCTTCCCTATCAGCTGCTAGTTTAGGTCATTTTCAAAGAAACCCCCTATACATCCAGATTCCTAACCAATTCACAGCCCCACGATTTTATATTGTTGTGCCAGCCACAGCTGTAGCTGAGGCAGGATTAATCTTCTCACCATGTTACTTTTTAACTTTAATCATCTTAGTGCCTGGAGGTCAAAAGACTTTTTGATATTGAAAGAGAGTCAGCCTCAAATTTTCTCAGTGCTTTTGAACCTAATTGCCCTGCTATCATCACCAAAGTGTTATATCAGGCTTTACTTTTTTTATAGAATAAGTTTTCCACATCAGCTTGCTCAGTTTTCACTGCCTTGTCATTAAAATAGTTGCAGAAGCTCATCTTCTTTTCCTTCCTAACTGAAAGGATAAAGATAAGATCCAATTAGGACATCATCGAGTTCAGGAAACTGAAGTTTCCTGGCCTGATTTGGGCCTCAAAGTTCTCAAGTAAAATTTTGCATTTCATTATTATGACTCTGCCTTTTTAGCTATCACCCAAATAAATTGCCGAGGTAATATATATATATTTTTTTACTAAGTAGATACATAGCTTCTTTATATGAATACTACTTGCTTCTCCTTTATTATCAAGACTGTCAGTTTCTAGGTGAAAGTAGCCAGGTATATAGGGAGATTTTGCTAAAGTAATGCACTGTATCTACAATTATGTGTTTGATGAATGTTTCTTGCTGTTGCTGCTGAGAGTTAGGACTATTAACATTAAAAATAAAATAGCTCATGGTAACCGGGAATATAGCTTTATTGTTAAGTTATTAGTTAAGGATGATAAAGTCAATGGCAGAGGATGAGTTTGGTGAAGTTGGTTAGACACAAGGAATTAAACAGGACAAATATATGGTAAATTAGATTTTTCACGTTAGATTCTTGGAGAGATTGTGTAAAACTAAGAGGATTTTATATAAACACAATCCTTCCCTGTTTTCATTCTCCCCTTCTCTTTTAGTGATGAGACTCACTAAGTTTTATCTTGGGCCACCAGCAACTGTCCCCGGTTTTCACTCTTCTTTCAATTCATGTGATTAAGATCAGGAGGACGGGCTATGGGAGAAAGTGGTATGTGTGACTTCTGGATCCTCTCCTTGAGGAATCTTGCTGGAATTTTCTTTTTTCCTCCTGAAGGCTATAAAATGGGGGTAAGCAGCAGTCTTGGAAGCTCTTTCATGTAAATGGCACAGCCAAACCACAAGTCCTGACTCTTCGTATCTGGGCTATTATGTCAGAGGAAAACAAACATCTGTTGTATTTAATCAACTTATTACTTTCTTACTTCGCTTTTACAGCAAACTCTAACTCTGGGTTTTGATGAGGAATTCAAATAGAATCCATGATGCACTTTAAAAAAATTTGAAATAATTTCTTTAGAAAGTACTTACTAATTTGAGTGTAGACATTCTTTCATCATAGTAGTTTACTGACATTTTTCTTTTCCATGAGTAAGGATTCTAGTGTAGGAATGTATTAGTTGCTATTGCTTTTGGCTTTAAAATATCTGAACAGACACTTGTCCAAAGAAGACACACAAATGGCTAACAGACACATACAAAAATGTTCAACATCACTAGACATCAGGGAAATACAAGTCACAACCATAATGAGATACTACCTTACACCAGTTAGAATGGGAAAAATTAACAAGACAGGAAACAACAAGTGTTGGTGAGGATGTGGAGAAAGGGGAACCCTCTTACACTGTTGGTGGGAATGCAAGCTGGTAGAGCCACTCTGGAAAACAGTGTGGAGGTGCCTCAGAAAATTAAAAATAGAGCTACCCTATGGCCCAGCAATTGCACTACTGGGTATTTACCCCAAAGACACAGATGTAGTGAAAAGAAGGGCCATATGCACCTCAATGTTCATAGCAGCAATGTCCACAATAGTCAAACGTGGAAAGAGCCGAGATGCCCTTCAACAGATGAATGGATAAACAAGATGTGGTCCATATATACAATGGAATATTGCTCAGCCATCAGAAAGGATGAATACCCACCATTTGCATCAACATGGATGGAACTGGAGGGGATTATGCTAAGTGAAATAAGTCAAGTGGAGAAAGTCAATTATCATATGGTTTCACTCGTATGTGGAACATAAGGAATAGTGCTGAGGACCACAGGGGAAGGAAGGGGAAATTGAATGGGAAGAAATCAGAGAGGGAGACAAACCGTAAGAGACTCTGGACTCTGAGAACCAAACTGAGGGTTACAGAAGGGTGGGGGGTGGGGGGATGGGGTAACTAGGTGATGGGTATTAAGGAGGGCACGTGTTGTGATGAGCAGAGGGTGTCATATGCAACTAATGAATCGTTGAACACTACATTAAAAACTAATGATGTACTATATGCTGCCTAGTTGAACATAAAATTAAAAAAATTTTTTTAAATAAAAAATTAAATAAATAAGCAAAAAAAATAAAAGTCTTTTAAGTGCTAAAATTGTTCTTAGTTTACAGATGGAATTTTAAGACATCTTAAAAATAAACAAAAACAAAAAAATATCTAGAGCTTTTGATTTTCTTTATCTCTTGCTATTGAACATGATAAGCTTATTCATTCAAGAATATACACATTTCATATTGTAGGAATGCTGACAATACTGACTCTATCTCTGGCTCTCCATCTTGTTCACATTGGCTTGATGACCTCTCTTGGGGCTATGTGTTCTGAGTCCTCAGTGATTAATATATATACTTAGAAATGCCCACCAAGGCTGGGATAGGGGGAGGTTTGCTTTGGTCTCTCATGAATCTGTTAGAGAGAACAGTCTTTCCCCTTCCTGACGCACAGGTTGTGCCATAAGATCTAATTAAAGGTTAGCTGTCAATTAAGTATATGCAAACCCTTCGAGGTGCATGTGAATCCCTGATCTCACTACAATGCCCTTCTGCATGTCCCCCCACTCTATAAAATCTGTAGACTGAGGTCGAGACTTTGTGGAGAATAACTAGGCAGCTGCTTGGATCCTCGCCTGCCTGATCCTCTCCTCTCAGTAAGTTAACCTGAATAAAACTGTGTAACCTGTATGGAGTCACCTGCTTTGGTCTCAAAGTGCCTTCTGAGTTTGGGGGATACTCTACTGTGCCCCACACCACCTTCTAATATATATTCTGTGAACACCTTAGATGTACTTACTTATTGTGAACATGTTTTCTGTAATCATTATGTTGTTTTAATGACGTTTAAAGAAGTTCATTCTGAAGACAAAACCTACTCTTACAAGGTTGATTTGAAAGAAACCATGCCAATCAACTCTCTGAAGATAACGGCAAAATGTTCATATCAGTTTACATTTTGATTAATTATAAAATGAATGTTTATGTGTGAGGTAGCAATTTTAACTTAGAGTGAATACAGAGCAAACTGTAATCAAAAAGAAGTCACGTCGATTGTAATATTTCAGCCAAATTTTATATAAACACCTAAAAGAGCAATTTCAAGATTTTGGACATGTAAGCCTAACCACCATTTATTTAACACTTTGGTTTTAAATTTTTTACCCTTTTTCACCAAAAATAGGCTGTTAAAAATTCAACCCAAGAGTGTCCACTTGAAAGTAGGAAGGCAACAATAAACCATTCTGCATTTTGCATAATCTTGCTATTGTCTCCCTTATATAAAAAAGTTCTGCCAGAGGAAAAAAGCAAGTTCAATGAAAGCCAAACTGAGATCTCTGGAGATAAAGCATAAACAGAGATATTATAGAGAGATCCCAAAACATAGTTATATAATTTAAATGTGCAATTAAAGCATGCAATTAAAGTAGCTAATGTGTTTCAATAGGAGATTACCAAAAAAAGATATTTTTTGAAACATTTTAAGATTATTACTACATAAGCTAGTATCTATGCTGAACAAGGTTTGGTATGTTCACAATTCAATTACATTCAAGCTCAATAACCCTGCAATAAAAATAGAGCCTAAACCCTTCAGACGTCTGTATCCTTTAGATGTTTCTTATCCAGAAAATAAAATGAACTCTTCAGTGAAATGATCCAAATAGATTGTCAGGAACTAATCTTGCTCAATGTGAATTGATCCAAATTAGGGAAATAATTAAGAGAATGCTGTTATCATAAGCAGCTCTATGTGTCAGAACTTCAGCCTATGTGCATATAAACACATACATGTACACATACTCACAGGTACAGCAACACACATAAGCATATACACACCGGCCTCCACATACACATATGCACGTACATACGCATATTCAGAATTACATACACATTCACACAAAAACAAATACACATATATTTACATACACACACACACATAACTGGAATATAATTGCCAAAAAAGCTATATTCATTTCACATGGAATTTGTTAGAAAAATTTAAGGAACCTAGCTGTCCTTAGCAGAGTTATTGCAAGAAGCTGAGCTTGTCTAGTAATTTCAGTAAAATAGCCACTTTGCATCCTGGTCTCCTTCTTCAGCGCTGGAAGGTAACTAAATGTGTTATTCATTTGTTCTCCTGGTCATGACCAATTAACACGAGAGAAACGATACCTTCTCTCCACCTCTCCAAAACATACCCTCCCCTCTGGTTTCATTTCGTCCATTAATTTACACCTGATACTAGCTGGCAGACCATATCCAAAAGAGAGGACCCAAGGGATCCCCTGCTTCTGTGGATTACATATAAGGGAGGTAAGGACCTTATTCTGAAAAGTGTTCTGTGGTCTTTTCTATATCTCTTATCATTTTTATCTGCTGTAGCTCTGGGGACCTGAAATGAGAATGTCATTCTATAGCCAGTGCGATGAAATCCTAATGATTTTACAGTCACATATATAGTGGTGACAGTGGTCACATCTTTGTGAGAGTGGATTTATCCACCTGTATCCATCTGCTGGCTGGGTTATAATTTAATTTGAGTCAACCTTCCTGTACTTGGGGGTTCCTACATATGTCTTGTTGACACAGAGAACATGGCACCTCTCCAATCATCTGTCATCCCTACTCTCTTGCCCACTCATCTTTTTGATGTGATCTATGTATCATTTTGCTCCATAATCTATCAACTATAAAATGGTGTAGCTACTACTTATAGCTGTTTTCTTAGGTCACAGGAGAGAGAATATTCTCATTTAAGTACTTCAAAATAACCTTGACCAATCTCTGCTAGAAAACACTGTTGCAATTGGAACCACCAGGGAAGAAGATGGACTGAAAATGGACTGTTTACTGAGCCTATGTTGCAAGTGCTAGATCTATGCAAAAACACCAAAGTTCCTACCATTTGTACTTGGAAAAGATTGTATCATTTAAAAATAGTATTTATACTACCCTGGTAGAAAAGTATCCTTCTCGGCTCCATCGTCATCAATGCTGTCCCTGACCCTTGATGTGTTCCTCCCTGCAGGTGGAAGATATATTCCGATATGTTACATGATTTTCTTGATTAATGAAATGTGAGTAAAAGTAACTTATTTTTCTTCCCTTTACAATGGGAACAGTAATCTCCCAGATAGGGCTGTTCTGCCAACCCGGATCACAAAATGAAGATAAGGTGAAGCAAATCACAGCTGACCAACAGTGGGTATGTCACATGGGTAAGAAATAGATGTTTGTTGTTGTGTGCCACTGAGACTTGAGAGTCATTTTCTAATGTAGCATAACGTAGCCTATCCTGACTGATATCGTAACATTGAAGGTATGTAAATGCAAATGGAGGGCTGTTCTTTTCTAAACACCAGAAGTCAAAAATCTAATGTTCTCTTCTTGCTTTTGCTAACTTTACCTTAAATAACTTATTGAATTCTTCAAGTGTTAGCTTCTGCATGTATACAATGAATGGTTTGGACAAGACAATGTGAGCCAGTTTTACATTGCTGAGTCTATGATTAGAATAGCACTAAACAGCATTTCTAAAGTCATTATTTGTCTAATTTCAGGCTACTTTAACAGAATACCAGAGAGTGGGTGGTTTATAAACAACAGAAATTTATTTCTCATAGTTCTGGAGTCTGAAGTCTGAGATCAGGGTGTCAGCAAGATCTGGTAATGGTTAGGGCTCTCTTTCAGGTTGCAGACCATCATTTTCTCATCGTATCTTCACATGGCTGACAAGTAAAAAGAGTTCTCTGCAGTCTCTCTCTCTCTTTTTTTTAATTAATTTATTTTAGAGAGAGAGCGAGAGAGCGAGAGCATGCATGAGCAGGAGAGAGAATCTCAAGCAGGCTCTGCTGGGCTCGATCTCAGGACCCTGAGATCACGACCTGAGCCAAAACCAAGAGTCAGATGCTTAACTGACTGCACCACCCAGGCACCCCTCTGTGGTCTCTTTTTTAAGAGCACTAATCCCATTCCTGAGGACTTCACCTAATCAATGATCTAATCATCTCCCAAAGGCCCTGCCTCCAAGTACTATCACATTGGGAATTAGGATTTCAACATATGAATTTTGGAGGGACACAAACATTCAGTCTTTAACACCATTATCCAGCTTTACTGGGATCTCTTTCTTTTATTTCTTTCTTAGGTAGCTGGTAGATACTTTGCGTTTGGATAGAAATTCAATTGAATTTGCTATTTCTATGTGGTTAAAAAAAGATCTTCAATATTTGGAAGGTATAATAAAAAATTACAGGTTTTGGTGAGGGTCAAATTAATCATTAGCAGTAAGTACCTTGAACATGGTAAAACCTATATATTACCTAAAAAAAATTTGCAATTTGATTTAATGATAATTTTTATTCTTAATGACATCATACTGTATCAAGACGTGTAACATATAACAAGCACATTTGATTTTGCTAGTGTATGAAATAAGCTTTTGATCTTTGACTTCCTAAGTACAAAGAGCATGGCCAGGCTTGGGCAGTGAAGAGAATACTGCCAGTGGACTTCACCATGTAGATATTGCTTAGTCACATTAGAGATATCACTGCAGTGAGTCCTAGCAATATATAACCAAAGCATTTTCTGGTGCATGTACTTCCTCCCTCTCACCCCCAAGAAGTATCTAGAAAGAATTTGAAGAGCTTCTGTAGTCAGCACTCAACGTTGGGTCTCTGAACATCTTCTGGAAGCTTGTTAGAAATGCCGAATCACTCCCAGAATTATTGACCCAGAGTCTTCATCTTAAGAAGATCTAGGTGACTTATATGCACATTAAAGTAATGAAAGCACGGAATTATCAAAGAGTCAGCTTGGGAAGAAACTCAGAAATTCTTTTTTGTAACTGTTATTTTAAATAACTGACTCAGGACCACTACCTGGCTAAAAACTACACCACTAATATGGAGAAAGTCTACATATTAAGAAATGCTAATATTGACGATATTAACAGTAATATTAATACTAATAAATACTAGTCTTGGGAAACAGCACTAATATAGGATTAATGTGACCTACAATGATATAAACATGCAGTATATTAAACATTTCAAATGGGTACTCAGTCTTTGCATAGAGGAATCTGGAATTTGATGTTTCAAGACCTTGGTCACAGTTTTCAGTGCTCCATCCTGATGGTAAAGGGAAGACAATTTACATAGAGGTTGTAAGAGTCTTACTTCTTTAGTTCACACCTTGGCCTCTTGTTACTAACTGTAAAACTGTGGATAGCTGTTATGTCATTTCTCTGAACTTCAATGTCCTCATCAATATCATGGGAAGAGGGGTGCCTGGGTGACTCAGTTGGTTAAGTGTCTGCCTCTGGCTCAGGTCATGATTCCACAATTCCTGGGTCGAGCCCCACGTCAGGTTCCCTGTGGCAGGGGTCTGTTCCCCGCCCCCCCCCCCCCGCCATGCTCATGCACTCTCTCACTCTCTCTCTCAAATAAATAAAATCTTTAAAAAAAATATCATGGGGATAATAATTACCTGTTAGGCAGAAGCCTCAAAAAGTTCTCCTTTAAGACTAGATATTCTTATCCTTGGTCAGATAACAATTTTCTCTTTCTTAGGATTCACTGATACAATTATACCTAGTGTTCTTAATTTAAACATGCCAAAGATCAGTAAGTTTTTTTGTAAGATAACTACACAATTTCATTAAAGAAAAATAGACAACATATGCAATTTTCATGCCTTTGTTTGGGGACTGTACTTTCAGTCTATTGGATGCACTTCTCCTTAATCTATGTATAGAATGGTTTGCTCCTTTGCTTAAGGTCTGAGTAGGATTTTTCTGACATAACATTTTGCCAGGGAATATAATGGATTAAGTCCCGTGGAGACCGTAAGTAGATTTCATCACCTGCTTTAAGTATAACCTTTATTGCCCTCAGAAAAATTATTGTTGACACATCCCTTCAGTTATGTCCACTGAAAATTACAATGCCAACTTTGGGCAAAAGAATTTTCAGACTATTGGTGTTTCTGCCTTCAGGCAAAGGGCTGAAAGCCATGTATTATCCTTAATAGAGAATAAAGGGAAGATGATACCCTTGACATCTTGATGTTTTGTCATAAGTGCTTGTGATTTTTAAAAATTGCAGTATGCTCAACTCAGAGAAGCAGCATGTAATTTGGGAGCAGATCCCAAAACATAGCTTCATAAGATTATTTGAAAAATAGGGTAACATGAGGTAAAACATATAAAGATAATTACTTGCATATAAGGGTCACTTCCTATGCTATGTGTAACTCTAGGAACTTTACATGTATTATTTAACTTTAACAGTAATCCTCTGGGCTAAGTGCTAATATTGTTTCCATTTTAGAGATATGGAAATTGAGGCACAGAACATTTAAGTAACTAGCTTAAGGTCTCAGAGCTAATAAGCACCAGTTTCAGGAAATAGATTCAATAGTCTGGATCTAAACCCTAAATTCAATTGTTTCAAGACCTTGGTCAGAGTTTTCAGTGTTCCATCCTGATGGTAAAGGATGTCATCAGGTAAAGCTAAGTGTCAACTAAGCTAAACTTTATTTTCCAAATGCCTTTTTCTGTATAGTTCTCGGCTAGGCTGGTCACAAGAAAAATATGTGCGTCTTTTTTTTTTTTTAATTTTAATTTTTTAGAGAGAAAGCAAGAGCGAGAGAGAGCTTGCATGCATGAGGTAAGGGAGGGAGAGGGGAAGGGCAGAGGGAGAAGGAGAGAGAATTTTAAGCAAGCTCCATGCTCAGCATGGAGTCCCAGACAGGGCTCAATCTCACAACCCTGAGATCATGACCTGGGCCTAAATCAAGAGTCAGGCGCTTAACCGACTGAGCCACCCACATGCCCCAAATCTGTGAGATTTAGAAGATAGAGGTGAAATAGTAGCAAGCAAGCTAAGAGATTGGTGCCAGGCCTCCAGGTCTCACTGTAGCTCTCAGGATTTGCAAATCTGCTAGCTCATCTCGCCGGCATGGGGCCACAGCGAGCACAGAGCTCCTTCAGGTCCTTTAAGTGGTGGGCCGGGCTCATATGCCGTGCCAAGGGGAAGAGCCCCTGCTCCCCCTGCTCCAAGACAGGTCCCGTAAGGCTACATGAAAGTTGAGAAACACTAAGAAGGTAGTGAATGACAGGTGTGGGTTTCAGATTATCCTCCTGCATTCAGGTTTGCCTTACATGTTCTTATTTGGTTTTATTTCTTTCATTTTAGGTTCAGATTTTATTCACAATAATTCCTTCCCTGCTGATCTACAGCCAGTCCACTCCCAAATGCAGAGGTAACAGTGTTCTATAGAACTCACCAGCTCTTGTCCAGGATTCCCTGTTAGTGACCTTTCTCTGATTTTCCAACCCTATCTTTTCTGATTGTTCCTGATCTTTCCTTCTATGGGTTCTCTCATAATTATGGAGGGCCTAATCCCTAATATATATTCCTTATTCCATAATGCTCAGTGGTTCTTCCCTGATAGAACCCTCACTGATACATATCTTTATGAAACAAAGATACTGATTCTCTATAAAAGAATGTCTTCCTTGATATTGACAGATTAGAGCTCAATATGTTCAGCATTATGCCAAGGACATTATGATCACTTAGCCATGTTGGGTATCCTCCTCACCTTCATCGTCATCCTCTTCCCTCTTGAAAACTTCATTGAAGTATCATCATACAGTAAAACAAAAAGGAGAGGTTCAAGTATGCTTTAGAAATAGTTTCAGCCTGGCATCAGTAGTTTGCCTACATATCTTAGTGGAAAGACAATGCCTTTGCAAGTTCTCAAATGGAAAGCCACTATATTTTCTACCTCTAAAGCAAATATTTTAAAAGTTCTTCCCCAAGGCACTTGGCTTGCTCAGTCGATAGACCATGTGACTCCTGAACTTGGGGTTGTGAGTTCAAACCCCATGTTTGGTGTAGAGGTTACTTAAAAATAAAATCTTTAGAAAATAAAAGTTCTTTCCCAATAGGTTTCTAGTATTATCTGAGGCCTGTATTTATTCTTTTTTTTTTTTTAAAAAAAGATTTTATTTATTTATTTGACAGAGAGAGAGAGAGAGTACAAGCAGGGGGAAGTGGTAGGCAGAGGGAGAAGCAGGCTCCCTGCTGAACAAGAAGCCCGATGTGGGGCTCGATCCCAAGACCCTGGGATCATGACCTGAGCCGAAGGCAGACACTTAACCAACTGAGCCACCCAGGCACTATGTATTATATTTATTCTTTAGGCTCCTATTTACCTCAGCAATAATTTCCAAACATCATAACCTCTGCTAAGTTGAGAGAAGAATCTATTTTTCCTGCTCTTTCATATTCCCCTTCACGTCCCTTCAAATCCGAGACATCTTGCTTAAACGCTGATGCTCAAACTTCTCCTGATTGGTTCATAAACTCTAAGCCCAGCCAAATGTTGTGGAGAAATTCCTTTATGCAGCACTCTTGTTTTGACATTTCAGTGAGTCTATTTACATGTAGTAATTTCCCAGTGCCAGTTAAAGTCAGAAAAAGTGATTCACTGTGGCATTCTTGTGAAATATGACAGATGGGCTCATTAGTCTTTTGATTCATAAAAACCACAATGCTTTTTTTGCTTAAAATAAGAAGCAAAAAATAAGCAAGTCCCTGATAGGTTTAATTCAGAGTCAGAGCTAAGTAATGCCAACTCTGCAGAATCGTGTAAAGAGAGGACAAAAGGATCAGGGAGGGAAAAGAGGACCATACAAACAAGTGCATTATGCTTTGTGAAAAGTTATGAGCTATGAGCTGATCCAACAGCTAGATAAAGGAAGTAAAAGCACGATGGACTACTAAATTACATACCATTTATGTGTTCTTGATAAAAAGGCAGCAGTAGAAACAATGGAGAAATTAAACAAATGAGCCTTAATAGAATGTAAAAAAATATAAGATGCCGGAGATTTTAAGGGAAAAGAAATCCCTATCAGTGATGACTGATACTCTACAGAATAGTATCTGTTCACAAAGTAGCCAAAATTAAAGGAAGATGTCTTTGGAATGTCAATACTAAATCTTTTTAAGGAAACTCTAGTAGACTAGCTGCATGCCAGCAGAAAAGTATTCTTATTGAAATTTTCATTCATACTGATTGGCCATCCACGTTTTGTTGCAATCAGCACATCTTCCTGGTAGAAGGACTCCACAGTCAAATCTGAATTTAAAATTATAGATAGTAGGTTTTCAAATCTTATGTGCTATCTTGCCTTTGAGTACGTAAAGTAAGACTGCATAGATTGCAGTATTTCTTATACCCCTAAAAATAATTCAAGTTAAAGAATCAAGAGGTTAGTAAAAAAAGGAAGTCCCACAATATAAATTTCATTGAGCAAAACTAAACTAAACTAAAACATTTCTAATGCTGAAGAAGCAACCATTCTTTGGTTTCTCATGGGTTGTGTCTGTTTCTATCATTGTTTTTCATGATATGTGAATCATAAATTATTTCTTAATCTTTAAAATTACCTACGTAATTACATAGATAAATAATTTAAAACTTTTTTTTTAAAGATTTTATTTATTTATTTGACAGAGAGAGACACAGCAAGAGAGGGAACACAAGCAGGGGGAATGGGAGAGGGAGAAGCAGGCTTCCCGCGGAGCAGGGAGCCCAATGCGGGGCTCAATCCAGGACCCTGAGATCATGACCTGAGCCGAAGGCAGACGCTTAACGACTGAGCCACCCAGGCACCCCAATAATTTAAAGCTTTTAAATATACATGCAGCTAAGGAGTTCTCAAAGTTTCAAATGTTGTGACAATATTACCTTCAAGGAAAATGTTTTGCCTTATTTCACATTTAGGAAAAAATGTTTAAAAATGCCTTGGAAGTATATTCGTACACATTTCTTTTGGATATTCTGATGATTCAGAGGCATCAGTATTGCGAGCTTCAAACAGGCTTGGTATCAAAAGCCCTTAATAACCTGAATGAAACATAACAAGAATACATTATTTGGTGAAAAAAGAGAAAGAAAAAGACATTAACATTTATTTTTGGCTCTTAGCAGGGTCTATGTTATGGATACAACAAATGTTAACACAATATCTCTTTTTATTCATATATTTATCTCCTCTCTAAAAATCTGCATGAAACTTTTTTATTCTGCATACCCTTTTCTGTAACAATGTCTTTGTTTTCCTTTCCTGCCTCAAAAACACACAGTTACTTTATATTACAAACTCTGAGTTAGCAGCTACACATAGACATGTATATATGTATATATAAATGTACATAGATTTGTGACAAGCACTATTAAGTAGTTTATACTTTATGGATATTACTTCATTTAATACTCATATGTATTCTGTGACCTAGGAATGAATGTTATGGAGGAGGATGCCAAGGAATAGAGAAGTTAACTTGTTCATTGTCACTTAGCAAGTGGGTGGCAGGTTTAAAATTCAAGCTCAAGAAGAGGACCTGGCTACAGGGTGGTGCTCTCACACACAATGTGGTGATGTGTAGAGTAAGAGGCTCTCTGAGGAGCCTCGAGAAGGAGTTGAATTCAATGACTTCCATTTTATGATTAGAAAATTTGTATTTCTTGGTTTTATTAAAATCTCCTTTCTGATAATTTGGCAAGCTCAATAGCATTTGCTCCATTATTAGGTTCTGTTGACTCAGCTTATGTTATTTTCTAGCTTACCGAAGATTTCTGTCATTATAAAATTGGATGATGTCACTGATCACAATTTGAAAAATAAAGAGGTAGACAGATGTGTTGCCAAATGGATTACCAATTATTAGCATAATGATAACATATTTCAGTTCCTCCTAGCCTACTCACATGTCATAATGATTTCTTTTACCACAGGTATTAAAAGGAAAAAAATTAAATCGAACATTATGAAACAAAAAATTTAAAAAAAAAAGAAAAGAAAGAAATTATCCTCACCCCATTCCCACCCTCCACCATCCCTGGCTTAGAGTGATTAATCCCTTTTGGAGTGTGTTTGTGATAAAGCATAGTGTTATTGGAGACCATTTCATTGTAACGTACTTTCGCTGGCTGGTTAGTTAGTTCTTAGGGAGGAAGTGATTGGCTCGAAGTATCAATTGAACAGGTGAGTTGTGCACGGCAGCAGCCCTGGGAGAATGGATTCCACTCTCTGCCCATTGCTCGCTCATTTGTATCTGTCTGTGGCTGACAGTGTTAGTTACATAGCCAAAATTCCATCCCCCTTCTTTGCTAACAGAACCCCAATTTTGATCAGGGTGTCAAAGTGCGCAGCCCTTGACAAAGAATCATAGTTAGTCTAACCCTCCAAGCAAGTCATGACATACCTATTTTCTACTTTCCCCACTTCACTTGTTACTATATTTCAGAGAATAAAGTCAATACACTAAAGATGAGGAAAGAAAATCCTTACTTATTTACAGAGCTGTTCTGATGCAGGCAGACCCTCCTTTTGGACTATGCTAAATGAATAAAAACTATTGGTTTTAGTTACAGCTGGTAGAGGACTATAGTTGCAGCCAAAATCATTTATTGCTAGTTCACCATCGGAAGCAGATCTGCTCAGGAATTCTCCATTTGTCCAAAGGCTGTCCCGAGGATAGGATGTTTTCACTCATTGGCTTGTTTCCTTCAGAGACTCTGTCATAGATGCGGGGTTCTAACTGCCCTTGATTTAACAGCTTTGTCTTAGATAGGAGCAGATTTTGGCAACATTCAAGACAAAAGCACTTCACAGCACATTTGCTTTTCTTTTCTTATGGTTCTTTTGTGACATCCTTTCCTCCCAGATCCTTAAAATTCAAAGAAGTTTCACTAAGGGGTGCCTGGCTGGCTCAGTTGGTAGACCAGGCAGCTCTTGATCTTAGAGTCATGAGTTCAAGCCCCACATTGGGCACAGAGCTTACTTTTAAAAAAAATTTCACTGAAATGTGTTAGGGATTTATATTTTATTATGAAGTTTGTCTAATGTGGTTGCTCAAATCTTTCTTCAAGTCAGGAACATGTTTTCTATTATGTCTTTAATTATTCCTTTTTCTTCCATGTAATTCTTTTTAGAATTCCCAATTTGCATATAGGGAAATTCCTGGATTCCATGCCTCTTAAATTTCAATGTATTATCATATGTACAATACTTAATAACTATTAATACATAAGCATATATAAGTGTATATACATATACATATATACACACACAAATATAGCATTTTACTCTGAATTCTTAATGTCTTCAGTTGGTGTACTATGTCCTTGATTTGTATTTCTTCAGTATTCAATAAACTTTGAATTTTCCAATTCGGTACTCATGTTATCCATCTGACAGCAATTTTTAAATTGTCTCAAAGTTTTCTCTTTCATTTAATCCAGCTCAAAATAATAATGAACTCTTTCTGTGGAAATATAAATTTCATTGAGCAAAACTAAACTAAACTAAAACATTTCTAATGCTGAAGAAGCAACCGTTCTTCGGTTTCTCAGACATTTAATCTGTGACATTCTCTCTGGTCAAATGCCTCTTGCAACACCGAAAAGGAACGTTTACAGGATCAAAATAAACTGTGGAGAAAACTGCAGAATATACTCTGAGCCAATTCAGTGTCTGTACCGTGTTATCAAAATTCCTATTGAGAAATTTACAAGCAATGAGTAACTGGTAGTTGATGAGGTGCAGCTCTACTAGACAACAGTACCAGAAAGCCCAAGGAAGCTCTGTAGCTAGCCAGGTACAAAGATTGGAGGGGTTCCAGAGCAGACAACCTCTCTCTGCTGCTATGGTGCCCAGTCAGTCAGGCTTTTCTCTTCTTAGCATACTCATGTCCCAGATGCAGAGTGATTTAGAGATGTGTCATTCTGTGCCTGGGAATCACATGGCCTCCCCTAGCTGTCACGGTACATGTTGTGTGGCCTGCCTTGTATCCTTTCTTAAAGGTCAGTCGACTTGGTACCAGGTGACATTTCTTGTGTCTCATGAGTCTTGTCAATATGAATCCAAGACCACTGTCACTAGTCAAGCAGAGTGGGCATTTCATTTTTTAAATCTATTTAAGATATTTTCTCTTTTATCTCATACAAGAGATTAGTATTTGTGGGAAATTTGTATTGATTCTTCAGCTCTAACAATCTCCTGTTTTCCTTTTGAATAACTGGCATCTCCTTCTTAAAGTCCTACTTTAATGAACCACATTTCTAGTTTTGGTAAGTTGAGATTACTTGGATGGCACTTATCCCTTCACCTAGTTTTGTTCCTAAAATCAAGTATAACTTACTATCACTAAACACTTTGAGATCTCTCACATTCATTAAGAATTTTAAAGAGAATTTTTTTTTGAAATCATTTATTGACCTAGATATGGTTTTAGTTCACCAGAGCATGCATCCAAGTAATTAAAACTATGTCTGTGTGTAGGTATGTATTCCCAGCACATGTATCTCCCATTATGTTTATTATCAGGGATTAATGTGTCTTAGCACCTGTCAACTTCCTACAGCATTAGTATCAGTCACTGTAAAAGCTGCAGTTCTTAATAAATTAAAAAAAAAGAAGCAAAGAAATTTTGGGTCACAAGTAAAGCCACTTGTTAGGTGTATATTCATGTTAATGAATAATATATGCCTCAATTAGTGACTATTTTTTCTATTTGCTTGACAGGTTATTATTATTCTAAAATTGATAGTTGTTGAAATAGTTTCTTTCAGAGAAGGTGTGGGTCTCTGTTCAAAACATTTAGTTCCAGATAAAACAGAAAAGGAAATTCTTTTTTTTTTTTTTCCTTTTGGGTAATTCTATGTTCTTTGATCATGGGTCTAGTTAAAACTAGGGTAGCAGGAAAGATATTGGCAAAGACATAGAAGGAAGATTCAGTTTTAAGTGGAGAGACTCATCCTTCATCTCTGCTCTGGTAGTTCAATCATATCTGGGCATTTTTCAGCTTGTCCAACTGGTGTGTCTTTTTTTTTAAAGATTTTATTTATTTATTTGACACAGAGTGAGAGAGCATAAGCAGGGGGAGTGGCAGGCAGGTAGAGGGAGAGGCAGGCTCTCCGCTGAGCAAGGAGCCCGATGCGGGACTCGATCCCAGGATCCTAGGATCATGACCTGAGCCGAAGGCAGCCGCTTAACCGACTGAGCCACGCAGGCGCCCCCTGGTGTGTCTTTGTTAGGAGCCATCTTGAGCAGTATCTTTACCACGTATGCCGTACATAGCAAATGAAAGGTGGCCGCCGTCGTCACCAATCCTGCTCTGTGTGCTGGTGAGATACCATAAATCACTGGACTGTCAAAATCAGCCCCATACGCATTTGCAATCTTACCTAGTTTCAAGGTTTCCTAATAATTTCAAGGACACAGGTAATGAGGAGGCACAGGCAAAGCAGGGAGAGGTCCTGGACCACCAATGTAGCTCCATTTTAGTCTCATAAGTTATGTTTTTTTTTTTTTTTAAGATTTTTTATTTATTTATTCATGAGAGACAGAGAGAGAGAGACACACACACAGAGAGAGAGGCAGAGGGAGAAGCAGACTCCCAAAGAGCAGAGAGCCTGATGCAGGACCCGATCCCAGGACCCTGGGATCATGACCTAAGCTGAAGGCAGACACTTAACCATCTGAGCCACCCAGGTGCCCGTAAGTTATGTCTTATGTCTCATAAGTTTATGTGACATTTTCTAGGCACCTGTGCTTCATATATCCATAGATAGATGGTTTTGTTTACCATATAGTCCAACAACAGACCGATCCATCTAAAAGTAATCCATAGGGTGGGACTCTTCAGATGCAAGACCACTGGTTGATTTATTATTAACATGTTTACAAGAAAATTGTTCAGGTGACTTCCTTTCTTTGCTGAGGAGACTCCCAGTAAACAAGAGACAAAGAATTGTAAACCTGCAGCACCAGTTTATAGAGTAGAAATTTGTGCTCCAATGGGGCTGCAAACGCCCCAAGAGTTGACCTAGACTAGGATCTTATTGCTTTATGACACATGTTTTATGTTATGATAGCACTCCTGTGAACTGACTTCTCAGAGAAATTTCTTCTCTGCACATGCTGAATTTCAGTCAGCTTGACCTATCCTTCATATAGTCTCATACTGACAATATCATGTAAACATTTTTTTTGATGGTTCTCTCCCTTGCCTATGTCTTTTTCAAGTGAAGTTTTCAGAATTTTTCTCCTGTTTCTTTTCTTTTCTTTTTTTCCTTTCCTTTCCTTTCCTTTTTTCTTTTCTTTCCTTTTCTCTTCTCATCTTTTCTGTTTTCTTTTTTTGTCTTTTCAAAGACAATATTCAAGGAAAGCAGTTAAACATATAGACTCAGACCACCATCCTGAATGGCAACTAAATTTTTGTTTTTAATTATTTCATATGTCTTTTCTTCTTTTCCTTAATAAGAGATTTTTCCAAAATATACCTAAGTGTTTACCTTATGAAGTAACCTAAGCCATTCTTGGATAACTTGAAAATTTATTTAAAAATTAATTCCTCATATATAGAAAATATTTCTTACTGTGCTTTCCACAGATTTTTATAAGTTCTTCCTCTTTAGGAAACATAGAATTTATCTACACAATTAATAATGTGTACTGGATGCCTACAATGTTTTCAGAGTACATTTTCTGAATATTTCATCAACATGCTTTCTAGTTATCCCTTGGCATATCCTCAAGATTGGACACAAAGGTAATTTACATTTCCACTATTTAAACTGTGTTAATAACTCTGCTTTGAGGAAAATACATTAAAAATGTGGAATATGATTCAAAGAATTTCAATAAAGTGTTCTTATAAGATTCATCTTCTTCCACTTATCTGAAAACTTTAATTCTGAATAATCTGCAGTTCCCTGGATACATTTTTCTTTTTCATGACCTTACTCCTTAGTATAAAATATTCTTAGTCTAGAATTATCTTCTCCTTACTCCTCTTTCCACCTGGGGCCATCTGATTTATTCTCTAAGGTATATCCTAAGAGTTTTCTCCTCAGATAAGACTTCTCTGAACTCTTTCATGAGTTAAAAACACTACATCTTCAGCAATCTTCTGATCTAAGTATCTAATATTTAGTGACCTCATAAAAATGATAGAGGCTTAGTTCTGTGTCATATTATGGGTTGAATTGTGTCACCCACAAAACACATGACATCCCTCAGAATATGACCTGGTTTGGAAATAGGGTCCTAGCAGATATAATTAGTGAAGTTAAGATGAGATTATACCAGAATAGGGTGGTCCTCTAATCCAATGTGACTAGTCCTTCTAAGAAAGATGGCCATATGAAGTCACCAAGACACAAGAAAGTGATGTGAAGACAGAGAAAAAGACTGGAGGTATTCTGCCATAGGTCAGGGCACACCTGTGGCTCCCAGAAGCTAGAAGAGGCAAGGAAGGATCCTCCCTAGAGGCTTCTGAGAGAGCACAGCCTGGCTGATACTTTGATTTTGGACTTCTGGCCTCCACAACAGGGTGAGAAGAAATTTCTGTTGTTTTAAGCCACCTGGACTGTGGTACTTCGTTATGGCATGAGATCTTAGGTGTTGTGGGAAATACCCAAATTCTCTTTGATGGTTGTATACTCATCAATCATCAAATAATTGTTTCCTCTCAGAAAAAAGTTGGGAGGAATTATTTATGACTGTTAACTATTTTTATCAAGTAAGTCACACAAAGATTTCTGTGTATCTTTCTCATAAAGATGAAGTTCTTATTATGGCAAGAAGTTGAACATGGGTCAAACTTAAAATAACCTGGTGAAAAATCTCAGTTCAGAAAAGGTACACATTTATTCTTTTTTTTTTTGGAAATAAGCATTCTTTTTTTTTTTTTAAGATTTTATTTATTTATTTGAGAGAGAGAGACTGAGAGAGAGAGAGAGCATGAGAGGGGGGAGGGTCGGGAGGGTCAGAGGGAGAAGCAGACTCACTGACGAGCAGGGAGCCCGATGCGGGACTCGATCCAGGGACTCCAGGATCATGACCTGAGCCGAAGGCAGTCGCTTAACCAACTGAGCCACCCAGGCACCCCACATTTATTCTTTTAATGTTAATATTAAATAACAGCAAGTGTCCTACCTACCAGAGTGCCTTCAGGGGACAAAAGAGTCATCGCTGGACCTCACCACCAGGCTCAGAGTATTTGTCCTGTGAAGTGTTAAATCAGTTCAATGCCCCAAAGTGTGGGGCAGATGGGCCTCGGTCACCCTGACCAATGAAACAAGAAGAGGTTTTGGCAACAGTGGAATAAAACCAGCTGGAAGTGATGCACATGAGGGACACTCTTGTGTGGAAAATAAAGTAGCAGGAGGAATTCTTTGATTCATGTTCTGAAATTTTTGCCCCATGGCTTATCTTAAAAATAACAAAGTTTGGGCCTATCAAAAAAAAAAAAAAAAGGGCTAGTCACTTCAGCTTTTGGTAAGGGCCAAATAGATTCAGATGTACTTTTGGTCATCGGTGTTAACGTTACACATAAAGTTACCTTTATTCATAAAGCCTTATGATTAATGATTTGTTCCAAAGTTTTGCAGAGATTTTGTTATTAACTTTTCTCTCATTTTGGATACTTGCAAAACACCAGCCCATCATCTTACTCTACTTTCCCCGGATAAAATCCAAAAATTACAATTATTAAAGGAAAGTTCCTAATTTCTCCCCAGACTGTCCCTTGTCCCAGCAAATGGTAAAATAAAGGACATATACAAAAGTGGTTAAGGAACAACCATAACTGTTGCTTCACGTTTGTATGGTGCTTTATACCTTCTCAAGGACCTTCCTATCACTGCATAGTATAAATTACGTCAACACTATAAACTACACCTGGTTCTGAGTCATGGTAGCGACAGTAACAGAAACAAGGACTATCTAAGGGCAAATCACACTGTGATTATATGCAAAATATGTGCTCGTGCATATATGCGTTTATTTATTTGTTGGGGAAATGTGGGTGGTGAAGTATAGAAAACTGACACACTGGGAGCCCTGGCCTAGAAAATAAGTCGAAAACAGAAAATGTCTGTGTCAGGCATGGCTGCACATCAACTTGCTTCTTTTTGGAACCATGATTTAGTGGACGTTGAAATTTCACTACGAAGAGAACACTCAAGTAGATTTAATTAATGACTTCAAATAATCTTCGCAAAAGAATGCTTTAATGCAGAATGTTGTAGAACATTCATTCGTTCTTTCTTAAAGTCATGAAGCCCCTTAATCCATACAGTTTTCTTTGAAATCTTTTAATTAATCTGTGCTCTGCATTCTTTCTTATAAATCTTCTTTCTTACGGTTAAACAACGTTGAAAACAATCTGCTCTAAAAGTCAATTCTCTCTTTATATCCAATTCCAGATAAAATCTCTCATATGATCCTCAGGAATTACTGCTGGCCATTGGAGGTTTACACATATTCATCTCTGCATTTGCTTTTACAAATTCACCCATGGCAAATGGCCTTTTTTGTCATAATGCTTTGCATTTAAATAGTTCATTACATTAAGAAATTTCAATTAATTCTGCTCATACCTCCATGTTAAATAAAGCGATCGTTTCTGTGATCGTATTATTGATGGAGAAACTGTAGTTCAGAGAGTTTAAAAGATGTACCCAGTGATAGCCAGCGAGGGAATTTCAGTTGATGATAACAAGCCAGGATAATCTACTGTTCCGCAGTGTTCATTCTGTTCTTGAAGCAGGCTTTTCTCAAGATGTATAATGAAGTTCGGGAAGAATCTCAGATAAAAACTGTGGAGGACTTTTTTATTTTAATATAAAACATTTAAGTGTTAGAGTCATCAGAGTATAAAGTATATAGCTGAGGACTTCCACACCTACCACATTTTCCCAATTCAAATCGTACTCACTATCTTTTCTTAGAGAAATAGGGTTTTGAAAGGAGGGGAGTTATTTCTAGACACTAGAACTTATAAAAGCCTTATGAGCAAAGTAGCAACAATCAATAATAGGAAGGCAGGTAAAGGAGGGGTATATATTAAACTAAATTTATGCATGGACAAGAACAGACTAGTTAGACTTAAAGGCAGAAAATTCTAGCATGAGCAGAGACGATATCTTAAAATCTACTATTTAGGTGTAGAATATTCTGAGTAGACAGCAGTGTAACAAACCACTTCAGAGAGGTTTATCCAAAGGTAGAAATCACTTGATAACTGAGAGCAGAGCTCTGAGATACTGACTTAAAGAACATAGAATATTTTCAGGTGGGATGGTTGTGAAGGCGGCAAGGACTGTTGTCAAGTCCTGTAGTTAAGGAACGCCAGGTGTCACTGGATTCCTCGGTAAAGTGCTCAGGGAAAGTTACAGACAAATTTTACCTATATGGAACTCTACTTAGAGAAACTGCAGTGATAATCTTTCCACGGGGGTCAAAGCAAAGAGTGTATATAAACTGAAAAGAGAAAGCATTGAGACCATGAGTGCTGGGACCTCCGTTTCCATGTCAATTTCATAGATCTGGGATTATATGTATCTATCCGTCTCGGAATCTTGGACATATTTTTTTTTTAGATTTGATTTTTTTTTAAGTTTGAAATTAAGTATTAAAAGCACCTCAATTTTTTAGACAATTAGACAGTATTCATGCATTTTGAGTAATTGTGTGTTTTAAATATCAAATAATGCTTTGTTAAATTACTTGTCATGACCTATTCATATGAATGTTAGTTACACATTCATTGTAATATCTTACATTCTTTAAAGATCTGATTAGAAAGGAAATCAGTGCAATATAGTAATTGCTAATAATATAGCTTTTTTCCTGCTTAAAAGATAATTATTTCAATGTTGCAAAAATGATCAATGAGCTGCTGAAAAGCAATTGTTAGGATGAATTGTTTGAACAAGTGAACATTCAAGAAATTCTTGCAAAAAAGTAGAATTATAAAAATTGTCAACTTTAGGGCACATCAATTTTATTCAGTCCCCTCTTCTGGCAAGCATAATTCTTCCTTAGTTTAATACAATCTCCTACTCATTTTAACCTCCTTTCCCTGCATTCTTACTCCACTATAATTGTGTTTTCTGTTATTAAAATTCCTGTGCAATGATACAGCTTAAATTTTAATATCAATGAACTGTTCTTTCTTAGTTATCTTGAGTATTATTTTGATTTCATTTTTAAAAAGCGCATATTCTCGCAGCTTCTCTGCTCTTTCCATCAAATATGGCTCTTTCCTAAGAATGATACTTATCCTACTTTGCTCCTCATTAGCTCTTGGCGTGGATGCACTTGATGTATCTGCTAGCAGATTATCTACCATAAGTAATAAAATATTCTGGCACCACATGACTATTTATGTGAATCAAACAAATGCTTTCTGTGCTTTTTTCTTCTTACATACATTTTTCATTCACTCATGCAAACTTTTACTCCAAATGGGAATTAAGCTATAAAACAGTTATTTATATTTTTAAATAAATTATTCAAAGTAATCAATGCTAGGTTTTCTTTAAGGACATACAACTTCTCTATGTATCCTTGGGAGAGGAAACTCACTTCCATCACACAAGGCCAAAGCACCACCACCTTGAAAATCACATTTCTTATTAGGGTGAGTTTGAGACAGCTTATGTAGTTCTCTTAGTTATTCAGCTAGTTGAGCAAGAGTTCAAAATATTGGTATTTATTCTTCTATTCAGGTTGTCAATAGTAATTCCTCCCAGGCTAAACTCAAACTATTTATTGCAATGTTTATCATGACTATTTCATTCTGTTGTTCACATAGTGTTCTGAGTGAATAAAATAGTGCAAATATAGAATCTATTTTAGCCATGTTTCTCATTTATAAATTCTATTTAGCCTGAAAAGCATTAACTTGGGAGATGATGGATAATTTGGCACCACAAGGAATTATGAAAAAAAAATTATTGAACATGTTGGAGAAACAGGTGGCTCTATGTACATTGATAAGAACTAAATTCAAATATGCTGGCCTTGTAGATTCCTCCCGTAATCCCCAAAGGCTATCCATAGACATTTTTTTTGTGTATATTTTCAAATTACAGATAAATTGGCAAGCTAACCCAATTAAATAAGGGTAAAGAAACAAGAAATGAGGAAACAGAACGGGAGAACAGACGAAAATAAAAAAACTGAGCTAGGTGGAAAAATTAATACAGGACAGAATACAAGGCAATGGCTGCCATCTTTCTCAAAAACAGTTCAGAGGCTTCTGTTGGAAATGAGGGAAGATTCTCAACTTGTCCTCTGAGTCCCCTTTTCCTCCTGGGCTAATTTCCCCTTAATGTTACTTGTCACTCTTTTTTTTTTTTTTTAAGATTTTTTATTTATTTATCTGAGAGAGAGAATGGGAGACAGAGAGCATGAGAGGGGGAGGATCAGAGGGAGAAGCAGACTCCCTGCCGAGCAGGGAGCCCGATGCGGGACTCGATCCCGGGACTCCAGGATCATGACCTGAGCCGAAGGCAGTCGCTTAACCAACTGAGCCACCCAGGCGCCCCGTTACTTGTCACTCTTAACCATCAAATCTGCTCTTCAAGAATATATTCCACAACTTAAAGCTAAAAACATTTACATAACAGTTAATAGCCACTAAAGGATAGCAGGTTGACATAAAATTTCAAAAGAGAATTATCTGGTTTAAAGAAATTACTATAGACTGAATGTTTGGGTCCGCCCAAAATTCATGCACTGAAACCTATTCCCCAATGTGGTAGTATTTGGAGGTGTGGTCTTTGGGATGAGATTAGGTCATGAGGGTGAAGCCTTCCCCAGTGGGATGGGAAAGAACCGCAGAGAGCCTCCCCACCCCTTCTGCAATGTGAGGACACAGGGAGAAGACAGCAATCTGTGAACCAGGAATGAGCTCTCACCAGACACTGAATCTGCAGGTCCCTTGATCTTTGATGTCCCAACCTCCAGAGTTGTGAAAAATAAATTGTTTTTTTAAAGATTTTATTTATTTGAGAGAGAGCAAGAGCACACAAACAGGGGGAACAGCAGGCAGAGGGAGAAGCAGACTTCCTGCTAAGCAAGGAGCCTAGTGCGGGGACCCCGGGATCATGACCTGAGCTGAAGGCAGATGCTTAACTGACTGAGTCACCTGGGGGCCCCAAATTTTTGTTGTTTATAAGCCACCCACACTATGGTGTTTGCTATAGCAGTCCAAACAGTGTAAGACACTTATTTCAAGCTTATAGTCCAATGAAAGCAAGCTTAGAGTTCTGGTCTGCCTAGGGAGGGCAAAGACCATCGTTAATCAATACCATCTGGACACAACAAGAATCATCTTTGATGTTCAAGCCCATTGTCCATAGAAACAGTTTGTCCATGGTTGGCTTTCCAAATTTGAGTTTCCTCATCATCACACAATGTCTAACACACAATTGACGCAATCACTTTTAGGGAAAGCTACAGATAATCCTAGTTATATGGCCTTCTCTAATGATCACTTCAATGCAACATAATAAACCAAACATAAAAAAGACATAAATATCTAATGTGGGAAAGGAAGTAATTCTTTTGTTGCACAGGGCTTGAGATGCCACCCAGGGTCGTGTTAAATTTTAATATTGGGGTTTTCAGTCGTATATGTAAATGCAACCTTGGGAATTATTGGAGAAATTAAAAAGAAAATGAGGAATACAATTGTTCAAGAAAATTGGCAGTGAAAATTACAGTATTTTCATCTTTAAAAATGAGAAAATTTCTATTTCCTTCTCTATATTTAAATTTAAAAACACCAAGTATGGTGTTTTTGATAGAGGCCCACAGGGAATTTTTATTTTGTTTTTCAAAGCTGTTAACTACGTACTTAAAAATTCCAAACTCAAATCTTTGTTTCATAAATCCTGGAACTGTGTAAAGGTGGTTTCCATTGTGGTGGAACAGGTGGAGCAAAATGAGAGAGGAAAGAAACCAAGAAGTTTGGTTTGATTTAACGTATATGCATGGAGTGTCTACTATGGCAACTATTTTTGCTTTTATTTATTACTAATTTATGGAAAAATGGTTTGTTGACTCACTAATTTATTCTTTTATAATTTATTTCATTTGACATATTTACTGAGCTTGCCTACATGTCTCAAACACAGACATGATCTTATTTTAGAAGCATATGGTATTTTTCAAATTTCATGTGTTTGAGAATCATCTGGGTATTTTGTTAGAGTTTTTTTAAACAATGTAGATTTCCAGACCCATCACTAGGGATTCTGATTTAGTTGGCCCTGGATGATCAAAGAACGTGCTTTTTGATACAATGCCCTAACATGGTCCATAGGCATCTGGTTCTCTGAGCATACTTTGAGAATACTGGCCTATGCATCAGAAAAATGGATTATGGCACTGTCTAATTGGTTTTAGAGATCAATACACTTTACTATAGGAAGGCCAATAAGAATCCTGAGTCTGGAGCCAGATTTCCTTATTGCATAGCCCAGTTTACTTAACACTCACAAGTTCTGGGAACTTGGGCAAGGTAAGTAAACTTTCTGCTGCATTCCCACCATCTTCAAAGTAGCGTTATTAATAGTACCTTACTCATAGAGCTGTTTGATGATCAAATGAGGCAATGGTGGAACACCCTAGGAAGATACATCCTGCATTTTGAGGAATCGGTATTTGTTTTTTTCCTTTTTTTAACTGAATTTGGAAAAAAAAATCAAAATTCTAAGCATAGAATATGATCAAACTTAAGTTATTAGTATATGACTTATAATGGTAACAGTTATTACATGATACATTATATAATTTTAAATATCATGTTATACTGTGATCCCATTCTAGTATTCAGAAGCCCAGAACCCATTATATTTGCATTTGTTTCACGTTTATTTATATATGTCAAAAATACTGCTTTGATAGGGGTTCAGTAAGCCCCCCAAAATTAACTACCACATATTAACATAAATAAAATATTTCTATCAATGATTTGAAAGTTGCCTGATATTTTAAGATCTATTGCAGAGGCAAGGGGGTGGACAAGGGGAGTGGGAGATACAGGCTTCCAGTTATGGAATGAATAAGTCATGGGGATAAAAGGTACAGCACAGAGAATATAGTCAGTGATATTTTTACAGAGTTGTATGGTGACAGATGGTAGCTATATTTGTGGTGATCATAGCATAATGTATAGACAAGTTGAATCACTACGTTGTACACCTGAAACTAATGTAATGTGTTGCAACTATATTCAAATGAAAGAGTAAAAAAAAAAAAGAGATACATTCCAGCATGTCTTATTCTTTTTCTGAAATAAAACTGGCTCTCAAAACATATCTGATAATTATTCTGTTTATATTGATGAGCTATATGAACCCAGTTGGTAAATGAGGGACAGATGTTCTACTAATAAAACTATATAAACTTTTCTGATCTAAGGATCACCCCCAAGAAGAACTGTTGCTCTTTTTCTTCCTTCACTTGGGAAAAGGAAGGGAGCAGGGTAATATTTATCAAATGAATTATGACCTCATTCCAGGAGCTTTAGAAAACACAGTTTTATAGAAAACATAGAATTTCTATATATAAAATACAAAATGTAACAGGTCACAAAACAACCTTTTATGCATATTCAGTCTTATTTAAGCATTTAGTGATATCATGAGATGGGCATTGCTAATCCATTTCAGAGTTGGGACCACTGGCACCCATCTTCTGACTTTGGGACCATGACAAGTTCCACCAACATTCTCTGTTTCTCTTGTGTAAATAAGAATTAACATTCTTAAGTTTAATTTCTGACATTACCACTTACTGACTGTGTGACTTTGGTCAAATTATTGAACTCCTATGTACCTCAGTTCCCTCCTATATAAGATGGAGGTACTCAGTGAACCTCCTTCCATAGGTGTTTGTGACTGTAATTGAGTTAATTTGTGGAAAATGTTTAGAAGAGTCTTCGGCACATAATTAGCACTTAATACCTACTAGTTCTTATCATTGTCATTTCTTTATTGAAACCAAATTTTCAAAACTGTATCTTAGCAATGAGAAATTTTCATCTCTTCAGCATAATCCATGAGTGACTCTCGGATCATTTCACACAAGCTCTAGAAGCAAATGTCTTCCCTCTGAGGTAACCCAGGAAATTTACCAATCTTCCCCTCAAAAATTAACCCAAATAAACACAGAATGAAAGAATAATCCTTTAATTAGAAAAGACAAGAGAGAGGTGCCTGGGAGCCTAAATCTTTTAGGTGGCCGACTCTTGCTCCCAGCTCGGGTCTTGGTCTCAGGGTCATGAGTCCAAGCCCCATGTTGGACTCCACGCTGGGCCTGGAAACTACTTAAAAAAAGAAAAAAAGACAAGAGAAAAAAATGTGTCATTTATAAGAGTCAGCCCATTTTTTTCCCTTAAAACATTTACTCTTCAGGTATCCATCACTTGCATTTCATGTACCTATTTCATTTTCAACTTGTGGAAGCAATTGATTGAATGAAGCTCCAAAGGAATAAACAGTCACAGAATGTAGCTTATTTAATACACATTTTTGCATTCTTTTGTATACAATGCACAAGTTAATAAAAATAATCTTAACTTCCTATTTTTGTTGCTTGTATGAATTATTATTTCAAATTAAATGGAATGCACATTTAACTTAATGGAAGGATCTACTTTCTTCTGATACTTTTTGTCATAATTTGAAAGGATCAATGACTATTCTCTGTGATTCAGTTTCACATAGCTTTTTCCTATGAGCCCTTAAAACTTAGAATCTCAATGCATTTTTCCTCTGCTTAAGAATTTTAAATCTTCTTACTTCATTCTGTGATTATGCCATCCCTTGACAATGGTTTCACTAAAAGATTTTCAAAAGCTGAGTTCTGGGAGTAGAGACAGGTTTCAACTTTGAATGCTATTTTCTGATCAATTGGAGTTCCTTAATCCTCTTCTTCTTTTACTCGACTGTGTTCTGGTAAATAGCTGTCAGCAAGGGAAGAAGTTCAATACCTTTGGGCCATGACCCACTTAAATGCTCCTTCTGCTGGGGAAAAAAATCCACAGTAGCCTTAAATGTCAGTATTTTCCTGGTATGCCCTGTTGTGAGCCTCCAGGCTTGGATTGCCATGTGTATGTATACTTTCCAGCCTTCTCAAATAAAATACTGGAAGTTATTACATCTGTCAGGTGAAGCAGAGGTAAATATGAGCCTGGAATATAAAGATTCAGTCCATGTATATATTATAAACAATAACAAAGCCAGGGAGACATTCTAGTATTTGAACCTGGATAATACATTCTATAGTTATGTGTGATATTCACTACAAATTGGCTGATTATTTTTATCCCGCTCATTTCAAGATAATCCAGGGTTAATCATCACTGTCACAACAGTACAATGCTATGTTCTTTCAAATTTATGCAAAAAATTGACCTACTTTTTTTTTTTTTAACATTGAACGCTTTTTCTCTTTGGATATAATGATCTTGTTAGGAATTTTATAATAAAATTCTTCAGTTTCCTGGGAATTTGGACCTAAGTAAAAAGGCATTTCTTAATAAAAGGTCCACCATGAACATGAAGGGTAAAATGAAATAATGTGCCAAATACTACTATCAGTTTACCAGTTGTTAAGGAGTTATTTTGACTGCCAGCAGTTCACAAAAAAACTACTGGATTAAATGTCCATTTTTATTTGTCTGCCACATCTTTTTAATAAGATGACAAGTCATGATATTCTGCAAACTGCAAATGTATACATTTTTAAAATGTAAAGATCCTTAAAATGAAAATCACCATTCTTTTCGGGGTGGGGGTGGGGGGTAGAATAAGTCTTGGCTTCCCCGATACGCAGCATCGAGGTCTTCAAGCTAACTTGGGATGGTATTACAGAAGAGTCTGGCATGCTTACCTGAGCCCCGATTTGTCTGTCTTTCAACAATTTTGTGCAATTACAGAAACATATTTAAAGCAGAAATATTGTGCTTCTTCGGGCACTTAACATTTTTTTACTTGTTATTAAATTGACTTTTGCTTTCCTTTCACTGTTTTTTTTTTTTTTTAAAGATTTTATTTATTTATTTGAGACAGAGAGAATGAGAGAGAGAGAGAGTACATGAGAGGGGGGAGGGTCAGAGGGAGAGGCAGGCTCCCTGCCGAGCAGGGACCCTGATGTGGGACTCGATCCAGGGACTCCAGGATCATGACCTGAGCCGAAGGCAGTCACTTAACCAACTGAGCCACCCAGGCGCCCATCCTTTCACTGTTTTCTTTATCTCCCTGGTGGAAGAGGTTCAGTTTTTGTATGACAGTTCAAGATGAAAACAGAATAGCAGGCTATAAGTGTTGGCCCAGGTAAGTTTAGAGCCAATAATTACTGTGAATCCAATGTCAAGGTTCATACCTATGGCATGCACAAGGAAATCATTGTCTTAGTTGTGATTTTATTCTCTTTGCGATTTTTGCTTCCACCTGAAGCAGCTCAATTAAAAAAAAAAAAAGATATGTTATAATTTTACTGGAGACCAAAAGCTACCCCTGAATTTTCTGGAAGCCAGTGCAAGATCAAGTGACTACCTCCTACTTTGTGGCTCTTGGAGAGAGAGCAGCATTATCTCAGCAGAAGATGAGTTAATATTAATGTGATGACACCTTCAAGTACATAGAAGTTGAATGGGTTAGTGAGATTCTTAAGCATTAACACAGGTATCAGGATTCTTTGGATCTATAATTTCTTAGGCATGCTTTTATGAAATTAGCACACATAGGTAAAAGAGTAAAAGTAACTTAAGTTATTCTCCACTTACAATCCCAAGTATAAACACACACACATACACACACACACACAGGTAAAAGAGTAGAAGTAACTTAAGTTATTCTCCACTTACAACACCAAGTATAAACACACACACACAGAAACAGAAAGCACATACAATGCAACATTAAGATTCAGTAGAATATTTTGATTTTGAATGCTGCATTATTAAGTAGAAGTATAAAGAAAGGCGAACTTACTGACAAAATTTTCAACACAGAGCTGATACCATTCGCCAGTAGCAAGTATTTTCATACTTTAGTCCTCTGAAATCTAGAGAACCTAGAGATATGAGTATTGGAAACTTAATATTCGAGTATTTAAAGTGTTTTATCCTCCAATGGAGACAGTATCTTATAAAGATTTAATTTACAAAGTTCCAAAGAGGATACTCATACTTGTGATATAAATTCTAATTTGAAATTGAGGCATTCTGTAGATCCTTTTCTAGGAAAAACTGGGTAGATGTTGAATGCATCATTTTTTAATCCTTTGTTAATGTGATACTTTTATACTCTGATAGGCTCTTTCCTTCCATCAGAATTCCAAGTAATTAAATTCTTCAAATAAAATACAGTTATAAGAAACTGTTTCTTTTGCCCCCAAAACCATTTTAATATGAAAATACATAGCTTTTCTTAGGAGCATGTGAAATTAATTTTAATATCTTGCTAATGCTTCAATTGTCAATTGGGTCATATAATTGTTAGATGGGTTCTTGATATTTTCTCATCAATATTGGAGTTACATGAAAAATATATCTTCAGTCAGGAAATATCTGGGCTGGTGAAGTCATGACCTTCACTTGCCAGGAATATCAGAACTTCAGTTTCTAAATCCCTATTAAGCTCTCAAACCTTGGAATTATTCATTTGTCAAAATTCACTTCTGAACATTTGCTCTTTGCAAGGGAAATGTCTGTTCATCCGCTAGTCCTGTGCTCTGAGAGAGACCTCCTTACATTCCTTAGCTAGAGACTCTGGCTTTATGTCAGATATCAAATGAAAATCAGCAAGTTGTGAGGACAAAGAAAGTACAGTTATTTAACTCTATAAAACATTTTAGAGGAGAAAGGATAACAAATAATTGTTACTCATTTTAAAATTAAGAGGATGAAATCACATCCAAAAAGGGAATAAAAGTAAAATGTCTTTCCTTGCAGAGTATTGAATAACAATCTAGATAAAATTCTATTTGGTTTCCTCAGAAGAATTAAGTTCTGGCTACTTGTAGATTATTAAAATGAATAAACCAATCCTTTTGCAAATTATTTAACGTAAAATGAATTCCTTGAGTAAAATTGAATGAATATAATTAACATGGGAAGTAAATCCTTTAATTAGAAAAGTCAAATAATTATTTTTCTTCAAAGAAATGAAATTACTGAAATTACTTTTTGAACAGATAATACAGAATTATTTAATAGATAATTTTAAGGAACCCACAAGGAGGGAATTTAACGAGTCAGTAAAATATTTACAGGGTATTCAGGGATTAACTTTCTCCTCCAGGAGTTTTCTTAGAACTCCAGCATTTATTTCCAAATCCTAAAATAAAATGATTGTTCAACATCACAGTTTCATTGAACAACTACTTAGGCAAATTTATTTTTATCTTAGAAATTGTTAGTCAGATAGATTCCTAAATTAACAATTAAAATGATGTTATTTAGAATTCACTCTAATTACACACATGCATACATAAAGTCCACTTATTTTGCCAGTTGCTTTTCTCAACTGGGAGAACATTTAAACTGAACTTCTTCCCGTTTTAGGAGGAAGTTAGTACTGGAGCCGAGGGGAGCTATTTTGTTCCCTAAATTCCCATGTGATACTCAAACCGCTAACTTAACATAATCTTTTTAAAGATAGCATGGGGAAACAGTACAAATATTTAGCAAGATTCTTACTACAGAGCTTTCACTATAGAAATATTAATTATAGCTGGATATTGTTCCTGAATTTAAATCATAAATGAATAATTTAATACATAAGTAGTGTTGCTGCTGCTTATAAGAGTAATCAAAGTTCATACTTGGAATAAACATTATCCTTGTTACATACACTTCAAAATTAGCAGAGACTTTTCCAGCGATTTATTTTTTTTCTCTTTATAAAAGAAGTAATTATCTCAAAAGATAGGTAGCATTGTTCAATGCAGGATAGATACTATTCCACACAATAAGATGTATCAGCAGACTGAATCAGGCAGTCAATATCAAAATTTAAATTTTCCCTATTGTGGCCCATCACACTTAGGCAACATGGTGTGGTTAAGAAAGTGGTTTCTGAAATCAGACTTTTTTTTTTTAAAGATTTTATTTATTTATTTGAGAGAGAGAATGACAGAGAGAGAGCATGAGAGGGGGGAGGGTCAGAGGGAGAAGCAGACTCCCTGCTGAGCAGGGAGCCCGATGCGGGACTTGATCCTGGGACTCCAGGATCATGACCTGAGCCGAAGGCAGTCGCTCAACCAACTGAGCCACCCAGGCGCCCCTACATCATTAGTTTTTGATGTAGTGTTCCATGATTCATTGTTTGCGTATAACACCCAGTGCTCTATTCAGTATGTGCCCTCTTTAATACCCATCAAAGATTTTATTTATTTGACAGAGAGAGAATGAGAGAGAGCAAGCACATGAGAGTGGGGAGGGTCAGAGGGAGAAGCAGGCTCCTTGCTGAGCAGGGAGCCCGATGCGGGACTCGATCCCGGGACTCCAGGATCATGACCTGAGCCAAAGGCAGTCGCCCAACCAACTGAGCCACCCAGGCGCCCTGAAATCAGACTTTCACTTGAATTTGTTCTGTGTCTTTTCCTGTGTGACCTTCAGTAAAGCACTTGACCCATCTAAACCTCTGTTCCCTCACTGTGAAATACAGACAGTGACTATTTCAGAGGTTTGTTCAAAGAACTGAGAAAATTACATGTAACTTGCTGAGCACAGTTTACCAAGTGCCTCAGTCTGTGTGGATTGTTATAATAATGTTTTGTACAGGGGCACACAGGAAGAAAGAAAGTGAGGTTGTAGCCGGCATCAGCCTTAGAATATCTGAGCGTTTTCTGTTTAATTAGGCTAGAAAGAATTATTAGAGACACATATGTTTCTCCCTTACCCCAACTCACTTGGGAGAAATAAAGTTCTGCCCCAGAGCATACACACGTTAAGTAACTTCTTGCTCCTCTACTTAATTTGGAATGGGTGCTGGTATGTGGTTGTCATTAAGAACCCCAGGTGGTATAGTTTTGTACAGGAGATTGCTTAACTTCCTCCTTGGGATTATCTTGCCCTTGGAGGTTTACGAATGCAAAACAATGTTTCACATTGTTTTGTTTGTGAAAGTAACAATCTTATAATAGTCATTAATAATGCAAATGAGTGTGAAATCCTGAAGTATAAAACTTAGTTTTAGCAGTGAATATAAAACAGTCGGACTAATAAGAAATAGGCTCTCAATTCTAAAAAGAAGATCTTGATTATATACAAACAATAAGATTAAGCCTTCTATTCTGGGGGTGATAGATCATTAAGGAGCAGGTGACAATTTCTAATGCTAGTAGGTGAAAACCACTAAAAGGTGACAGAATCTTTATCAAAGAGTAGGGTCATAATTGATATATCCTATTCTTTTGTTTAACATTTTGTGGCCTGAGCACTTGGATAAACTTTGAATAACCAGATTGTTTGGGGGCCCAGAAATTATTAAGCTTGATCAGAGAAGTGACCAACATCCCCTTACATTGTTTAATACCCTTTATTAAGAGGGCTTTTATCCACACTAGGAGAGGATCCTGTGTTGTGACTGAGGCCAGGAGTTTAATGAAAGTGTAGCTGGTGCAGCTACCTCTTTTCTTCGTCCATTAATCAGAAACAGAGAAGCCTATTTCTTAATAGCTTTGTATTAAGGTAGTTCCATTAGAATGACAGAATAAGGTGAACTGACAGTAAACTGTTTCCCACTCTTGTCATTTAGCTAACTCAGACACCATTTGGAAATGGCTATTGGAATCTTGTGCATGAGGGAAAAAAAGAAAAAGGAATTGGGTGCTCATTCTCTGGCAAATCAGAGAGTGGGCTGGTAAGAAGTGACAAAGTCTACTTTTGGCATCCATGTCCAGGGTGGGAAGGTTTAGTCTCTTGACTTAATGATATTGAATGCACACCGTGCCAGAACGGTGTTAGAAATTTGAAATTTCAAGATACAAATCCCAAGTGGTTCTTAAAAGGATTACGTTGAGTAATGGTTGCGGATATTTTTTAATAAAAGTCAGAGGATGGCTCAGATGAGTTGAGGCTGTTTTTACAAAGTAGTTGGGCAAAATATCTCCTTGCAGGCATTTCTGACATGGGGCAGCAGCTAACATGTTACTCAAAAGCTGTGCATTTCATGGCCAAACGAGGGATTAAGGGTGAGTTGTGAATGGTGTTTCTATAATACCTTTAGAAGAAACCCAATTTTACCAGACCCATGACTTCTTCCTCCAAATAAAATTCATAGTTGAGGAACAAATGCAGGTGCCAAAAATACCGTGAGCAGTATTTCTCTTGATCATGTGAGCTTTCTTAAGTGGCAAACATATAAAGATTGTACCATTTAAAATTTCATGAAATCAAATCAATAATTTTTCTTTTATGTTAAATCTTTGTCTTCTTTCTTTGTCTAACCCAGATATTGAAAATGTCTTCCTTTGTTTTCTTTTATACCTTTATAGTTTACCATATAGGTCAGTGATATGTCTTTGATCATGTTTTCATTATGTATGTATGGTGTGAGGGATACAGTGTGTATAAAGTCAGGTTCACCTTTTTTTCTATATGGATATCCACTTACTCCAGTATGATTTGTTAAAATGAATTTTTCTCTAATGAGTTTGGTGCATTTTAAAAAATCGATTGATCTTTATAAATGTGCATCTATTTCTGGATTTTTAATCAGTTCCAGTTATCCATATGTCTATTCTTAAGCCAATATCTCATCTTTTGATTGCTATAGCTTTAAAGTAAATACATAAAGTAAATACTACAAATGTATTGTTCTTTTTTGAATATTTTTGGTCTTTTTAATTTCCATGTAAAATTTATGGTAAACTTACCAATTTCTATTAAAAAATCATGCTGGAATTTTGATGAGGATTGTTTTGAATATATCAGTCACAGGAGCATTAACATCTTAAAAATAAAAATAACATCTTAAAAATCCGATCTATAAAGATGGTACATCTCTCCATTTATTTAAGATGTTATATATTAGCTCAGATATTTTATAATCTTCAGCATAGAGGTCTTACACATAATTAAATTAATTTCTAAGAATTTTGTTTGATGCTATTTATATGTGGATTCTTAAAAGTTCTGTAATTTACTGATAGCATATAGGAATACTATTGATTTTTGTATTTTGGTATTTTATTATGTGACTCCTACAAACTTTACTTTATTACTGTTGTAGTTTCCAGATAGATTCCTTCTTTTAAATGTAGACAATCATATTGTCTGGGATAGAGATTATTTTACTACTTTCTGATATTTATGGCTTATATATTTTTTCTTGCCTTGTTGCATTGGATGGAACCTCCAATACAGTGTTGAAAAGAAGTCGTCAGAGAAGATATCCTTGCTTTGTTCTCAATCATAACGAGAATGAGTTCAATACTCACCATTAAGTATGGTATTAACAGTGGGTTTTTCATATATATTATTTATCAAATTGAATTAGCTAAACATTTTTATCATAAACAGTTGAATTTTGTTTCTTTTTTTCCTTCATCTATTGAGAGGAGTATGTGGTTTTCCTTTTTTATTCTTTTTGGATGGTAAACTTAACAGTGCTTTGAATAGGCCTCAATAATAGCACTTAAAAGATTTTAATTAAATTAGTCAACTATTTATTTACACTGTGTATTAATCAGTGTTCTCTAGAAAAATAGAACCAATAGGATATGTGTGTGTGTGTCTATAAAGAGATTTATTTTAAGAAATTTGCTCACACAATTAGGAAGGCTGGCTGGTCCAAAATCTGCAGGGTGGTCCATTGGGCTGGAAACCCAAGAGAGGGTGGAGCTGCAGTTCATGTCTGAAGGCTACTCACTGCAGAATTCTTTCTTGCTCAAGAGAGGTCTACTCAGGCCTCCAACTGGTTGAATGAGGACCATCCGTGTTATGGAGAGCAATCTGCTTTACTCAAAATCTACTGACTTAAATTTTAATCACATCCAAAAACATCCTCCAAGCAACTTTCAAAATAACGTTTAACCACATATCTGGGCACTGTGACCCACACTTACTGCTATTTTCTTCACTGGATTACGTGCTCATGAAGAATATTAATATACTGTATGCATCTTGTATTAATTACAATAGCTAGAATTTAAGAAAAAATATCTCCATCTGTTCCCTTTTCTCAGGAAGAAAAAGAAATCATTTCAATTTTTAAATCTAAGCAATTTTTGTTCTTAGAAATAATACATATTTCCTGTTTTAAGCAAAATTTTATGAAATAGGTTATGAAATAAAATTTGTCTCATAGCTTTTAGTTTCTTTTTTCACAATCATGTTTTATTCAGACATCTCTCCCTCCTTTTAACGAATTACTATGTAATTTTGGTCATAACTTAATGTGGATTTATTTTCAATGCTATTTTAAAGTTACCAATTACCTTTGGATACTGAGATTGCCTGGAATTCACTTCATGTCTTATAAAATAGGCATAGACTTCCTTTCTGGGAAGAGGAGTTTCTTTCTCCTTATTAAAATTATTTATAAAAATTTCATAAATCTCCTAGGCAAAACAGTCTTGATGAACATATATTAAATTTTTAAAAGTTTTTTTTTCACTTAATGTGAGTCATTATATCTTGTTCTCTTTTTGTTGATAATTCTGATACAAATTTAATTTTTTCTTTCTAATGCAATTGTGTACATTCAAGTGATGGGGAAAGAGTCTCAGCTAAGATCATTGCACATAACTGATAGCCCAAAGAAAATACATTTCCAACCTGCAAAGAGACAAAGTTGGCACTCAAGGTCACAGAATGCTGCAGTTAACTGGCCTTTTGAGAAAGGAAATCTTGAAACAAGATTAAAAATTACATTAAAGTATTATTTATGATTATGTATAATAGCAATATAAAACATGGTGTGATAAGTTATAATAAATTATAATAGTTTGTTTCTACAAACCTTTGCCATATGTTAGAGAGTGTGATATAGTCTTATAATTTCTGCTTGGAATTGCTGTTCTCATCTGAGGGGGCTGTTTTGTACATAGAAGAGAATCCATTTAGTGTTAGACACAAGAAAGTTGCTATTGCATTCGGAAATGGCCATATATGAGGAAAGAACACCATAGTTTTTGAACATCATCTCACACATTATCAAAATAAAATAAAATAAAATTTTTGAAACACTTAGGCAGCATCTATTAAAAAATCCCCTAAGATATTGAGAATTTGCACTTGGTCCAAGGAAAATAAAAATGAGAAATGCAAGCAAGAAAAGTTGATGTGTAGAAATGGCTTTCCATTAAAAAAAAAGTACTTGCCTAAATATCACGGTTTTTAGAACATTGAGAAAGTCTGAGAGGAAGAAAAACAAGGCCCTACTTACCTATCATGAAGCTATAATGTGAGGAGAAACATGAATCTGTTTAATAATAAATCATGATGAATCCAATATTGAGATACAAATACCACAAAGAGTAGTTCACCTTTAATTATTTTAATGAAAACTATTTAATATATCAAGTTTTTTGCAAAGGCTGTTTTACTTGGACAATGTTTTAAAAGAGAGATGAGAGGAGGAGAAACAGCTGAATGCTTGGGCCTGAAAAATACAGGTTTATCATGAAGGAGATGTTGTGTGTTTATCCATCCATTTGTCAGAGGACACATAGGTTGCTTCTATATCTTGACTACTATAAATAATGTTGTAACAAACATGGGTGTGCAGATGTCTCTTTATCATACTGATTTCATTTCCTTTGGGTATATATCCAGAGTGCAATTTCTGGATCTTGAGTAGTTCTATTTTTAATTCTAATTTTAATTATTTTTAACTTTAATTCTATTTTAAATTTTTAAGGAACCTCCATACTGTTTTCCATAAAACAGCTGTACCAGTTTACATTCCCACTAACAGTATATAAAGATTTTCTTTCCTTCACACCCTAACCAATACTTACTATCTTTTGTCTTCCTGGTACTAGCCATCGTAAGAGGAGTAAGGTGATATTTTGTTGTGGTTTTAATTTTCATTAGTGGTGTTAAGCACCTTTTCAAATACCTGTTGGCTATTTTGTGGTGTGTATGCACACACATGCTGTACACACACAGGAATATTATTCAACCATAAAGATGGAAATCCTGCCACTTGTGAAAACATAAATGAAACTGGAGGACATATGTTACTGAAGTAAGCAAGACACAGAAAGACAACTGTTGTATGATCTCACATGTGTAATGTAAAAGTGTCAAACTCATAAAATGAGAGAATAGAATTGTGGTTGCCAGGGCCTTAGGGTGGAGGAAATGTGGAGATGTTGGTCAAAGGCTACAAACTTTCAGTTTTAAGGTAAGTCCTGGGGGTTTAGAGTATAATATGATGATTATAGTTAATAATACTGTGTAGTATTCTTGAAATTTGCTAAGAGAGTAGATCTTAAGTATGGTCACCACAAAAAGAGTTAACTTTATGAAATAATGAATATGTTAATGAACTTGATTTTGGTAATCATTTTATAAGTATCTGTATTATACATATATATGTATATTATACACCTTTGGAAAAAACAAAAAACAAAAAACAAAACCATCATGTTGCACAACCTAAATATATACCACTTTTATCTGTCAATCATACCTCAATAAAGGTGGAAAAAAAATAAACAGTTGCTCTATTTTCATTATGGGGACATGCCAGCCAATTCAGATTGATATATAATCGATATGTAATTTCTGGTTCATGAAAGAGATATTGCTCCTATTCTTTCGTTGGCTGCAATGTCTCTTATGGGCTCAACCTTCCAAAACCTCTCAGGAAACTTTAATTTTTGGTGCATACACAGAGAAGAACGAACCAGGAAAACAGCTAGTCCTTCTAACTAAAAGGTAATCAATGAAGTTTTGCCTTTTAAAAAATCTACTTCATCAGTTATTTCCAAGAGTTTTTCCACTATATACATTTATAAGTGTTATAGTTGACTTACAAATTGAGAAACGAGGCACTGCTTGAAAAATATATGAGTTCTTCAAAAGAGGGTAATTGTTTCCTTTACCCACACTCAATAACAGTAAGTGAGTGACTGTACTTTGTATGTGTACTTAGTTCCTTGTCTTTTAATTTTCTCTTCAGAAGACCTCCAGGTGGTGCCGTATGTGATTCTGCCTTTCACGGGGCAAGCTGTGCCCTGTTAGGTTTCAATAAATGTGTTCTGGTAATAGCTTGCAGTTTGGAAAAGCAAAACAAAATATTGAGTATTCAGGCATGGTATTAAATTATTCCTTCCTCTGAATGAAAGAGAAATCATTCTGATGTTAATAAAATTTGCATGTATATAAAGTAGGAAATCACATGCTTTAACCTAAATGCCCAAGGAAAGAGCCATTGCAGCTGGCTGTCGAAAGCTTGGCTCTTGTGTCCACCTGGCTAATAAACACAACCCTTTACTATAGCTGCGCTTCCAGCAGTTTTTCTTTATTTTTTGACTATAGTTTGGAGAAGGAGGAGGGTTTGGCTGAACACAGAATTCCTTTGGATGTAAATGAATGTGTGTAGTAAAAGAAGGAGGTCACTTTCTCCCTGAATGTGTGAATGCCTAAATTTAGGCTTCAGATTTTTGAAGGTTATGGTTTATATACTCTCTTATCTAAATTTAATTCTACAATTTGATACCTTAAATTCTGGGATTTCTCTGGAATTCAGTTGGTCATTTTTGGTCTTGAGGAGCATTTTTATCATAAAAGAAGACTTATTTGGGTAAACAATGTTTACTACTTGTTAGGATATAAAAATATTAAATTTTATATTTAAACTTTAAAAAAAATTTGTGAAGATTTTAAAGTCTGTGTAGTGAATCACTGTATAATTCCACCTGGATCTCCCTACATAAATTCATTATAATCTTTATATATAGTACAAGAGCTATGTATTGTAACAGATTTTAGTGGAAATTTAAGGTTATTAAAGATCAAAGTTAATTTCGAGAGTCTCCTATAAACCTCTGTCTATAACCCCGTGGAAAAGACAACATAAGTATGTAGTAAAATTTCAAGTAATTAGTCTTATTTCTATTAGTCTTTAGAATAACTCAGGCTCATCACTGTATACTCTGCAACTGCAATATAGTCCTGTATCTTTATTAAAGCTAAAGATGACTTTATTTTTCCATATTACAAATAAGTAAAATGATTCTGAATTTTGTCAATCGCCATGAAGGTTAAAATAGAAATAAGATCATTGTTGGCGTTTAGTAAATTTGGTAAATTGTCCTAAATACATATATATGTATATGTATTAAAGACTTTATTTATTTGAGAGAGAGTGAGAGAGAGAGCACAAGCAGGGGGATCAGGAGACAGAGGGAGAAGCAGGCTCCCTGCTGAGCAGGGAGCCTGACGTGGGACTCAATGCCAGGACTCTGGGATCATGACCTGAGCCACAGGCAGACCGACTGAGCCACCCAGGCACCCTGTCCTAAATATATTTCACTTTCTTATTTGCTTGGATCCACAATAAAGAAAGAGTAACTGGGTGTTTTAGTAAATGTTCTGGTGAACAAATCTTCTAGGGCTATAGTTCTACTTTCTGGAGCAAGTGAGGATTACTTGGGGAATATCTTTTGTCTCATCTTAAAGAAAGTGATACTAAAGCATCCATATCAGGCAATATCCATTTCTCCCATTTCCCTCCAACTTTTCTTTGGGACTCCATGTCATCCTTAGCTACTTCTTCCTCACATACAATTCCAGATACGGGTACTTGGTCTCATATATTCCATACCAATATACAAAATGAAAAATAGGATACTATTTATGAGTTTCCCTGTTCTTGTAAAATTTTTAAAAATACCGTAGAAAGTGGCTGAGAATTACAAATTTTAATATTTCTCTGTGATGTTCCTAGGCCTAAACTATACCTATATCTCAACTGACCCATATGTCTCTGTGATACATACTCTGGAAGGTGATCAATGTGAATAAAACAAACAGCACAAGAATAAGTTAATATTTTGAAATTTATTTATAATGCCAATTTATATTGACAAAGTTTGCTTATAAATTCCACACATATCTCACTAGAGCTGCACAGTTTATTTTCCTGTGGTTTTTTTTAAATGCAGTTATCAATAGTAATAAAGTTCATTGTATGTTGACATTGCAAAGAGAGAATTCTAAGGAAATATGAAAGAATGGGAGACTCAGAGGGTAAATAATTTTATCTTGAATATTCAACGTTGTGGGAAGCCAAGACAAAGAGGCTCAAAATACAGTATCAAAAACTTAAATATCTAAATAATGCTTTTCCACTAATAGACTTTTTTAGCCCTAAGTCCCACAGGATACTTTTTTAGGAAATCAATCTTTACACCTTTATTTTTATTTATTTTAACTTTTTAATGGAAGTTAGTTGACACTCAATGTTACAGTAGTTTCAGGTGTACAACATGGCGATTCAATAAGTCTGTATGTTATGCTGTGTTCACCATAAGTGTAGCTACCATCTGTCACCATATGATGCTATTAGATCTTTGTGTATTCCAAAGATGAGTCCAGAAGTAAAGATGTCACAAGGTCTGTAAAAATTAGGATCATTGTTTTCAGGACATTTGAAATCTCTTTTACCCATGGATGATTGATATATGAAAGAAGGCACCTGAACACCATATTATACAGTGGAACAAACTGCAGAGTGAACTAGCAGAGATGGAAGTCAATTTTTCTTGCTATCAAGGGAAAAAACATTGGGTTTCAGTAGTCTAAAGTTCAATAGAATTGCATCAAGGTTTAAGTTGTTTCCTAAAGAAAATTAGGCTGGTTTTGATACAAACTACAACAACAAACCATGTAATGTTCTCTTTGTGTGTTTGTAATCTCATGTGTATGAATCAGTTTTTTTTCCCCTATCTATGGTATTTGCTTTTTTTTTTTTAAGATTTATTTATTTATTTGAGAGAGAGAGAGAGTGAGTGAGAGAGTTTGGGGGGAGGGGCAGAGGGAGAGGAGAAAATCCAAAGCAGACTCCACTCTGAGATCATGACCTGAGCCAAAACCAAGAGTTGGATGCTTAACCGACTGCACCACCTAGGTGTCCCTATAGTATTTTTTTTGTTATTGAATTAGATAAATTGCTCCCCTATTTAGTTACCACTCTCTTGGTTATTTTAGCTGTTGTGTTTTTTTTCAACACTTCGTAAAAACCAAATGAAAGTAAATGGGCTAAATCTCTAATTACTTTTCTCTGTATTTCCTACAGTGACTGCAGTTTTCTCAGACATTAGGTTTTGAAGGAAAAACAACATAATGTGGTGTTTTTCATCGTTCTTAAGGGCCAAGTAATGTTTGCTCAGCTAGCAAGCATGTAGTGTAGAAATAAGCACACATCAATGAATAAGCATATGGGATAGATACAGTGTCTTAAACATGTTCTACAATAATGCATACATTTGAAACTTAATGGTGATCTTTATTGAGATAATTGCAAGCAGGCCTAGTCGCTCCAATGGCAAAATCACTCGGAGTGTGAAAAGTTTGCATGTCCATGTGCTAGGGATATCAGTGCAAGTTGTCTGCTCCAGTAGGTCTTTGCTGTCTCTCTGTGCAAGACAGCAGCCAAGAAAGGTTTTCCAAATTGGCCACATGGGAAAAAGAACAGACAGGATAATTAAGTATACCCAGTAACATGAGGAGGATCAATAAGTCAGCACAATCGCTGTGGTTGGCCTGATGGGGTAAGAGCAAAGTGCAAGATAATCTGGGCCTTGTCCTATTGTGCAGTGGGCTGAAGCAAACTGATCAAATGGGAAGTGAAATAAAAATTCTAGGAAAAGACAGAATAATCCATCTATTTTGAAGATGAAATTGCTTCAGTCAAAAGTTGCCTTGGAAGTGGACATCACTCAATAGAGAAATGACAAAATTAAAATGGAAAGTTTAGATTATCAAAATGTTGATAAATAATTGTTGCATAAGTAATACCCCTTCATGAGTGGTTACCTGTAATTTTATTTTCATATTGTTAAAAAATATCTTTTCTCAATTGAAAGAGAGGCTGGATGTAGAAATAATGAGTGTCATACTTTGTATATCACATCCTAACAGAAACTAATCTGAAATTAAATAGATGAGTAATATTCCAGAGATGAATTTATTCCCTTTAATATGTGGGACTTGACTCAGGTAGTCAATTATTTGAGTGGTATTTTTTTTTTAAAGATTTTATTTATTTACTTGAGAGAGGGAGAGAGAGAGAGGAGATGCAGGGAGAGGGTCAGAGGGAGAGAGAGAAGCAGACTCCCCACTGAGCAGGGAGCCCGACTTGGAGCTTGATCCTAGGACCCCATGATCATGGTCTGAGCTGAAGGCAGATGTTTAACCGACTGAGCCACCCAGGCACTCCTTGAGTGGTATTTCTAATACAGTCATTGAGTGTAATTTCTACTATAGAACAAAGGGTAATGGGAAACATTTAAAGCCAAAGAGTGATACCTAGGTAATCATTTAATTGGCGAGGTTTGCATTAACTTCAGGATTTCAAGTAACATACCTCAAGGTAATTTCATAAAGAACCACAGTAAATCAAGTGTTGGATGCGTCTAAATGAATGGCACAAACATGAAGAAAGTGAGAAATGAGTCCAATAATAAAGCAGTTCATGACAGTAAGTAGGAATTAGGAAGAGGAAATATGTCCAGAGATGCAGTAGAAACCATCCCCCAAATTTCAAGTACAGTAGGGCCACAGGAAAAGAAAAAGAAATCACATAAATGTTAAAATCAATAAATGGGAATGTGTGAGGTTGGGGCAGTAAGAAAAAAACTGCACCATAATTACTTTAGAGTCTGCTGAAAATGTGAATTCTAAGTAGTCATTTCAATAAGGTACAATAAAAGCATTTAAGATGGATAAGACTCCTTTACAAAGCACGTGATAACAGTGCTAAGTACTCTGAAATGGATGCTGTTTGTATCCAAATAATACTCTATTGCAATCGCTTTTAAGGGTTAGAAAGGGAGTCTGTTCAAGCTGTAGTCCTAACCCAATTTTTGAAGTCCCAAGGGAGAGAGGTAATAAATGAGTTAAATGTAATAATAAAGCACTTTTATACAAAGCTGAGTTTCTGGCACAGCATAAAAATCAGAAGCTCTTTTTGCAGGGGTGGATTTACCAAAGCCTATTTCTCTGTGCCTTCAAGTAACTGTATAAAAGACGAGAGATATATAGACAGGGGAGGGAAGAAAGCATGGTTTGTTTTAAAATTCAGCTCAGGTTGGTTAGTAGGATGCTATTTTATAAAATGTGCATTTTGTGATTATGACCCTTAAATTTGTCCCTGCATTTATTGATAAAATCTGCAGACTGTATCCATAACCATGGCCAGTCAGTTCTATTGATATAATCAGAAAAAGCGTGCTAGACAGATCAAAACAAGACTTCACAGTTGCACAAAGGAGCAAGTAACAGGCTCAGCTCTGCCCTTTCTTATAATAGTTCCGTATTCTTTTCACTGCCTTTCTGTTTATTATATTTGTGATAAATGATTCTGTGTATGTGTGTGTTTCTCTGTGTGTGTGTGTATTTTAATCCCCCTCCAGTTATCTGTTCTTTACATAAACATTTTGAATAAATCAATCTTTATCTAGGGACGATTGTTAGAGCAGCTAAAGGGAACAGGACATGACAACTACTCTCTCTAACAAAGAAAATAAAATTGGTTGTACAACTGATCATATTACCCATTCACATCCTAAGAATATCCATTTCTGATCTTTCCCATCTTAGAACTTTCATATTATAATTTATTACTGAGTAAGGCAATTTTAAAATAAAATATGGCAATGTCCTTGTTAATACTTTCTTTTTGTTAATGAACAGGAAATTTGATTTTATTTACTTTTTAAAATTTTTTATTTTTTGAGATATAATTGACATTCAACGTTATATTAATTTGAGGTGTACAACATGATGATTTAATATTTGTATATATTGCAAAATTATTACCACAATAAATCTAGCTAACATCTGTTACCATACATACTTAAATTTTCTTGTGATGAGAACTTTAAAAGTTGTTCTCTTCAAATATGCAACTTTCAAATATGTAATACAGTACCATTAACTAGAGTTGCCATGCTATACATTACATCCCATGACTTGTTTATTTTATAACTGGAAGTTTGTACCTTTTGACTCCCTTCATCAGTTTTGCCAGGTCCCAACCCCCCATTCCCTGTTTCCGGCAACCACCAATCTCTTCTCTATTTTGGTTTTTTTAGATTCCACATATAAGTGAAATCATATGGTATTTCTCTTTCCCTGTCTGACTTATTTCATTTAGCATAATGCTCTCAAGTTTCATCCATGTTATCACAAATGGCAAGACTTCATTCTTTTTTATGGCTGAATAATATTCTATTGCAAATATATATCACATCTCCTTTACCTTTTGATCTATCTATCAATGGACACTTGTATCCATATCTTAGTTGTTGTAAATAAGGCTGCAATGAACATTCTGTGCATAAATTTTTTGAGTTAGTGTTTTTGTTTTTTTCAGATAAATATTCAGAAATGGAATTGCTGGATCATATGGTAATTCTATTTTTTTTTAAAGATTTTATTTATTTGACAGAGAGAGAGAGCAAGAACAAGCAGAGGGAACAGCAGAGGGAAGGGAGAAGCAGTCTCTCTGCTGAGCAGAGATATAGCATATGGTATGTGAGCTCGATCCCAGGACCCTGAGATCATGACCCGAGCCAAAGATAGATGCTTAACCAACTGAGCCACCCAGGTGCCCCTCTATTTTTTTTTTTTTTGAGGAACCTCCATAATGTTTTCCATAGTAGCTGCACCAATTTTTATTCCCTTGAACAGTGTACAAGGATTCTCTTTTCTTCACATCCTTGCCAACACTGTTTATTTCTTGTCTTTTTGATAATAGCCATTCTAACAGATGTGAGTTGATATCTCATTGTGGTTTTGATTTGCATTTCCCTGATGATTAGATATACTGAGCATCTTTTTTGTATCTGTTGGCCATCTGTATGTCTGTCTTAGAAAAGCGTCTATTCAGATCCTCTGCCCGTTTTTCAATTGGACTATTTTTGTTTTGTTTTTGGTTTTTGCTATTAAGTTGTATGATTTCTTTATATATTTTGAGTATTAACCCCTCATCAAATATGTGATTTACCAAATACTTTCTCCCATTCAATAGGTTGTGAAAGTTGATTTTATTGATATAATTTACCATCTACTTTCTTTTGCCTATTTCAGCTAGGTTGCTATCAAAGATTTGTGCTATGTTGGTCAGAGTATCATTGCTATGTTATTGAGTTTATTGATACACATAGATGGTATTAAACAGGTAGATTGTATTAAAGAGAGGTCATAATCCAATGACCATTAAGTTATCAGTGTGGTTAGGGACTTTTTATTTTCAAAGAAGCAGTTCTTAAGTTCACTGTATCCCTTTGTATAATATGAAATGTATAATACAAAATGTCATATATGTCCATATAGAGAGAGACCATTATAAATATCCATATATCCATAGGTCATAATGTGTCATCTATCTATCTATCTATCTATCTATCTATCTATCTATCTATCCATCCATCCATCATCTATCATCTATTATCATTTATCCCTATATCCACATATCTACAGAGATACATGGATAGATAGGTAGACAGAGACATAAAGAAAGAACATAAATTTTTGCTATGTCTATGTATGGATATAGCATATGGTATGTGAACTGGTTATCATGATTATTCAAGGAACTTTTACAAAGAAGCTAGGAATAAAAGCCAAACTCTGGAAAGGTCAGAAATGAGAGAAATTCCAGAGGTACAAAAACAAGTTTTCATGGATTCTTCAGAGTATCAACAAAAGATGTAAATAGGTTTTAGTGCTCTTAGGATCCATGATGCTCCATTCCAATTTTCTACTTCATGGAAGAAGGGGTTAGATTAGCCTAATCTTACTCAGGCTATACAAATGTATTTTAATCTTCTGTGGTAGGGGAACAAAGGTTATGGAGCCCAGACTTAGGCACAAGAGTTCACTTTCAGAGAACTCGAATCATGATGAATTTAACAGCCTCTCCAGAGATACTTCACCTGAGTAGGATGAGACCACTCAGTTACCTGGTCTAGGAAGATGTGAGACAGTGAAATAGAGTGTCTTCATATAGTATTCCCTCTCCATCTGACCCTTATAGTTGTAACATTATTTCTAAGAGAGCAGAAACCTAAATGCATTGTTTTGCTTTGTTTTCAACAAGAGGCTGTAAATTATTAGGTACTCCTGTAACAATCCAATAGAAAGAATAGTTGATTTTTAAATTTTATTTGAGTCATATATAAATGCCAATTCCAAATTAGTATTTCTCTTGCTAATAACTTCCAAAATTGAAGTAAAGGTTGAGCTAAAAAAATTTTATTTTTGGATTATTTGATGTTGTAAGACAGAAATAACTAAACCCAGGAAGTTAGAATCAATATTTTCTTACACTTAAAGTATAATTTTCCTTCCAATCATTTCAAAATAAGGGGGACAAATGGGATTTCAATACCAAAAAAAAAAAAACCCACAAAACCCACAGTATTTTCTTTTGTTCATTTTGAATAATTAATGTTAATAAGTTAAACAATAATAGGCTGAAAACTGCTAAGTTTATCAGTTACTACTAGCAAGTGCTATAATTTTAGAGACAAAGCCCATACTACAAACAAGGGAGCAATTACTTTGACTTAAAGTTTGCAATAGTTTGAACTTTTGGCTTTTTTTTTTTTTTACAAGATCATTTTTGGACTTTGTATAGATTTTTATTTTCCCATGTAAAATTATGATCCTTGTCTACATCTATTAAACATAAGATTTAATTTTATTGACAGAAAGGTAGAAATGCTACATTAATTGCTAAGGGTTTGGTGATGCAGAATATGGTAAGTTAAGTATTAATGAGAATTGTATTTTACTGTGTTCCACAGAAGCCAAAGAAGTGTTTGATATAATAGGTGCGAGTCTGAGATATAGGAACATTCACACAGCATTAAGAAATTATAGATGAAAAAAGAAATTATATGCCATAAAGCTATTTTATCTGAACCATATTTCTTAGTATTCTTCTCTATTAAATAGCTGACTTAGGGCCTTGGAACATCTTGAGAAATGATGTCCTTCTAAGTGAGATTTATAAATATTCCTTGACAAGAAAAGATACATTTACTCCATAATTTTAGTATGCATTATTTTATGACTTCAAACTGCAAACCCAGATTTTTCCTCCTAATTAAACTATTTTTAGATATGTTGTAGAAAAATGTATTTCAAATATTTGTGGGAGAGAAATATTTTTGAAAAGGGGAAATGAACTATAATCTAAAAAAAAAACAAGTGATTTTTTTCAATCTGCATGTTCAGCTAATAGGAGAAATTACATGAAAGCCTTTTTAATACTTAAAAGCCCAAACTGCGTGATACTGAATCTGAACTACTGCTATCATTTATCATTTAATCAGCAGATATTTATTGAACATCTATTATGTTCAAGAAACTGTACTCTGTGCTATGGCTTTACAGGACCTAAAATTGCTGCGCTAAAATAATTTACAGCCAGAAGAATCCTTTTCATATCAGTTACAGTAGCCCATTTGTAACCATTTCAAGCAGAACACGTAGCTAAAAGTAACAGAGTGCCTGACTAATGGTTGGATAATAACAGCATTGATTTGTTTGTCATATCAAGAACTCTGAAAGAAGTCAGTCCTGGGGCTGATCAGGGCATTGGAATGAGTACCTTGGTAGTTCTCTTGGCTTTTTTTCTTGATTCTCATATGGCTGTGCTAACTTCAAGCACCACATTCTCTCATTGCAGTGTAGAAAAAGAAAGAAAAAGACTAGAAAAAGGTGACTCTATTGCCCTAAGTCTTTCTTAAAACAGTGAAAAAAAAAATGTTTCTGGAAAGCCCCTACTTGAATCACAGAGAGTAATGAGGATCAAAGGTTATATGCTTAGACCAGTTGTTCTCAAAAAGTCATCTCTGGGAACTTGTTAGAAATCCAAATTCTCAGGTTCCAAATCAATCCTATTCAGATAGAAACTTGGGGTGCCTGGGTGGCTCAGCTGTTAAGCGTCTGCCTTTGGCTGGGGTCGTGATCTCAGGGTCCTGGGATCGAGCCTCGCATCAGGCTCTCTGCTCTGTGGGAAGCCTGCTTCTCCCTCTCCTGCTCCGGCTCTTGCTGTGTCTCTGTCTGTCAAATAAATAAATAAAATCTTAAAAAAAAGAAAGAAAGAAAGAAAAGAAACTTGGGCAGTGGAGCCTGGCAGATAATTAACAAGCTCTTCAGTTCATTTGGATGCACTCTAATGTTTAGAATTACTGACTTAGACCAATCATGTTTCACTCCCAAAGGCTGGGTATGAATTAGAGTGGGATTTCTCATCATACATCTCAGAATTCTCCCTGAATCCTAGGCTGTTCTACACTTTTCTCTGTGATTTGATTTAATAATTAGAAGTCAAACAGGCCATCAAATCTATACAAAGTGCATAAAAATGATAGAGTCCATTATTATAGATACCATTTATCCTTTAGTGTTTTGGTTGCAAGTAATAAACATGATAATTTGTCTTAAACTGGCATGAGTGGAAAAGGAGAAGAAACATGACTCATGTAATTCAGGTCATGTAGGGTCTGATTGAGAAGCACAAGTTGCTGGTCTTTCTGGATCTATTCTTTTCCATGCTGACTTTAATCACGGCATTTGGTTTCTAGAAGCTCCAGGACTACGTTTAATAAAGTGCATATCTGGGGGTGCCTGGCTGGCTCAGTCAGGGGAGCATGTGACTCTTGATCTCAGGGTTGTAATTTGAGACCCACTTTGGATGTAGAGATTACTTAAAAATACAATCTTTGAAAAAATGTGCACATCTGGAGAAAATACACACTTTTTTTTTCTCTAAGAGTATGATTAGAGGTCACTGTCCTTCCTGACTTAATCACCCTTACCATGCTAGTGTTTTAGGCTGGTTATAGCTCAGGTCTAAGTTACCTGGCCATTCTTAGATTTAGGAATGGATTTGGACTCCAGTCCCATTCTTACAAATAGGGGAGATGTGGTTACTGCCCAAAGTCAGGAGGGGTTTTCTTTCCAAGACAGCAGTGAATGGATTTGAGTGGCAAAAATAAATATATATATCCATTCAAATCTGTAAAGTCATCCATGAGGAATGGAATTCATAAGGGTAAAATCTAATCCTATACTTAGATCCATAAATATAGCTGTATCCGTAGATATTGAAATCTCTTAAATATGATTGTTGAAAGGCTAATTATTTTTTTCCAGAGAAAATTCAATATACATTAACTATGTGATGCAGTAGCTAGAAAAGCTAATGCGGCCTTTGAAGATATTAAAATAAAAAAGCATAACATCATTGAGTTATTTCTAACACCTAACTTTCAAATCAATTGTTTTTATCTTTCCATCCACATTGCCCCAACCCAATTTTATGATCTCTCATTTGGGTTAGGCTATACTTCCTCTGCATGAAGTTTAATCTTTCTCTATTCTATCCTCCAGACTATCAATTATTTTTACAGCAGTCTTTTTATTTTGGAATAGTTTTATATTTACAGAAAAATGACTATGGTAATACAGAGAATTCTCCATTATTATCATCTTACATGACCATGGTACATTTGTCATAACAAGAAATCAACATTGGGGGGCGCCTGGGTGGCTCAGTTGTCAAACCTCTGTCTCTGGCTCAGGTCATGATCCCAGGGTCCTGGGATCCAGCCCCGCATCGGGCTCCCTGCTCGGTGGGAAGCCTGCTTCTCCCTCCCACTCCCCCTGCTTGTGTTCCCTCTCTCGCTGTGTCTCTCTGTCAAATAAATAAATAAAATCTTAAAAAAATAAAAAAGAAATCAACATTGGTACATTACTTTATCTAAACTCCAGACTTTCCTTGGGTCTCATCACTTTTTCCACGAATGTCTTCTTTCTGTTTCAGAACCTACTCCAGGATACCACACTGTGTACAGCTCTCAGGTCTCTCCAATCTCCTCTGGTCTGTGAGAATTTTTCAGTCTTTCCTTGATTTTTCCTTTCAATACTTCCTTATTTGAGAGTATGGATATCTATATATCTCTATCTCTACATCTATTTACCTACATCTGTATCTATATTTATACTTTTATCTCTCTCTCTCTCTCTATATATATATATGTATAATCACCTTCAATTTTATGCTCTGATTTGTCTCTGTAAAATGCTTTCATATATCGATGGCCCCTAAATCTGAAGTTTTTATATGATTTATATGGATTCATATACATACATTCATACACAAAAACACAGATACTGATTTTTATTGTCAGATAAGAGTCTTTCAAATACTGGAAGACTTCTGTTTTGGGCTGAATTGTGTCCCACCCAAAAGTTATATATTGAAGTCCTAACCCCTATTATCTCAGAATGTGACTGTATTTGAAAATAAGGTTTTAGAGAGATGATTAAGTTAAAATGAGGTCTTAACTAATCCAATATGACTGATGTCCTCACAAGAGAAAAATTTAACATAGAGAAGAAAATAGACATAATGTGCACAATGATGACCATGTGAAGACACAGGGAGTGAACCACTGGCAAGCCAAGGAGAAAGGCCTCAGAAAGAACCAAATCTTGACACATTGATCTCTGATTTGTAGTCTCCAGACCAGTTTGTGATACTTTGTTATGGTAGCCCTAGAAAACTAATATAGTTTCACTGAGTTTTTCCAGAGTTATCTCACATTAACTTTTTCCAATTCTTTCAATTATCTGTCATAATATACTAGTTCCCCCTTATCTGAGGGGGGAATATTCCATGACCCCCAGTGGATGCCTGAAACTGTGGGTAGTACTAAATCCTATATACACTATTTTTTTTCCTATACATACATACCTATAGTTTAATTTATGAATTAGATACAATAAGAGATTAACAACAATAACTAATAGTAAAATAGAACAATTGTAACAATACTTGTGATAAAAGTTATGTGAATGTGGTTTCTCTCTCTCTCTCTCTCAAAATGTCTTAAATGTGCTACTCACCCTTCTTCTGATGGTGATGATATGAGATGATAAAATACCTCCATGATGAGATGAATGAGGTGAATGACATAGGCCTTGTGATGTAGTATTAGGTTACTATTGACCTTCTGATGATACTTCAGAAGGAAGACCATCTGCTTCGAGACCACGGTTGACCATGTTTAACTGCAAGAACTGAAACCCCAGAAAGCAAGACTGCCCACAAGGGGGCTGTTGTAGGACAGTGGCCAACCATCCCAGGCTGTAGGGGACGATGCTGTTTTTAGCACTGGAATTCCCACATCCTGGGAAATCTCTCAGTGCAGTTCATCTGTGGATGTTTACATATATTGGGATTCCCTTTTGAGTGGTGCTCTAGGTTGATAATAGCCCTCTTATAATACAGTTCCTAGAGCTTTTGTAGACTTTCCATAACCTAACCAGGCCAGGCTATGTGAGATTATGTAAGATTATGTCATATGAACTGTACATGTACAAAAAATTTGAAGGCATAGGTAGCATATTCTTAACTTAAACTAGGATTGAATTTTACTAAAACTAAGTATAGTGTATAAGTAAAGATGAAATGACTGGGTGCCATCGACAGGTGGACTTTCGGTGATTTGCCAGTGTGATGATGCAGGTCCATCTATAAATTCTCATTTTACGACCAGCCATATTTACTTGTCAGGAAAAATGACTAGCTTGGATCTGAGAGGGCAATTGGTAGCTATCTGGTCTAGAAAATTTATGTGAATCAAATGGTATTTAAATTCATAACTCTGCTTCATTAATATTAACCTCAAAGCGAGTGAACAAGATAAAGGATATTAACTCTTGCCTCATTTTCATGGGCTCTTGTTAAATTACTAAGGGTCAGTGGAGTTTACTTAGCCAGTTATTATTCTTAAAATGATGCTATTAAGAAGATGGCATAATGCGAGAACAAAAGGAAATGTAACTTGTTCTGATTAACATTAGGAGTCACAAATCATCCCATTGATAGAACTCAATCAAGTCTGAATATTATCTGGAATCAAACTTGAAGCCAGAGATCTATAACAGGAGGAGGCATAAAGTAGTGATTGAGATTGAGTAGTGAATTCTGGGGTCAGATTACCAGGATTTAATTATTGTCTCTATCATTTGGTAATTGGGGTCTTTGGAAAGTTACTTAACCTTTTGGATATTTTGTTTCCTTATTTATAAAGTAGTATTGCTAATTAATAGTCCTCCCTCATTTGATCACTGGTCAGCTGACTTAAGTCTGTTTTCTTGACTGTTCTGAGCTTCCTTTAAATACTGGATTTGATGGCATCAATTAATTGTGGGGATAAAATAAAATAATGTACATAAAGTCTCTGACCAATTCTATTATAATTATTCACTAGGTTATATAGATATTATGTATAATCTATTTTTTCTAACAAATCAAAGAGTAAATATATGATAGGTTATGCTACACGTAATTTTCACTTGTACAATAATCTATGTTGCTCCCCGATGTTTTCTTTTGCTGACACATGCTTGATGTCAGGGGCAGGGGGCATTGCCTGATAAACTTTGTACAGAAATTATCAACCTGTCAAAAACAAAAACTAAAGAAGATAGATTAGAAAATAAATACTCCTTGTTTTTGAGGTAAAACAAAAAGGCATGTCTTAACATTTTTCCAACCCCCTATATAGTTCTCCTGGTGAAGTTCTGCCCTTGCTATCTTTTAATTATTTTTTACTCTTTCCTCCTATTTTAACTTAAAACAGATTTTCCTACATTTTTTGTAGAAGTAACAGGCAGTCAAAACAATACAAACATTATTTAATCAAGGGTCTATTTCAAGGCTCTATAACCACAAGGCAGATTTGGATTCTGTAGGAATTAATCTTAATTTATCTAATCAAATATTGTAAGGGAGAGAGAGAGAAAAAAAAAAAGAAAACACAAAAGCAACCTCTAAGAAAATAGTTGTTTCATGAATTAGGTTAAACACATTGTTCTCAGATATAATTCAATAGTAATAATTTTTGTCATATTTATACAATGATTTTTTTGTTTGCTTTGGAAATTATATGTTGATAGAATTTTATCTATGACAATTATGATTTCAGTTATGTTATATATATTTATACGTCTAGTTATTCCAATTATTTTTAACTAAAATGACATTATTCCACTTTATTTTACTACCAACTTTTTATTTATATTAATGAATTTGAATCATAACATAAGAAAATAGTAAATTGAGTTTAACTAACAGCTATCCAGTTTGAACATTGATTTGATGACATCCCTATGAATTACGCTGCAGAAAGTATATTTGTAAATCAATGTTTTTACACTTCTAAGAATAGTGTATCTCTTTTGGAGGGTGTATAGGAGAAAGGATATAATTTCAATTCTGAAAGAAATATTTTGTTTGGTTTGCTTTTTCTATAAAGTTTTTTATTTTAATTCCAATATGGTTAACATACAGTGTTATATTAGTTTCCGGTGTACAATATAATGATTCAACAATTCTATACATCATTACTCAGTGCTCATCATGATAAGTGTACTCTTAATTCCCTTCACCTACTTCACCCATCTCCCCACCCATCTCTTCTCTGGTAACTATCATATTGTTTTCTATAGTTGAATCTATTTCTTGGTTTGTCTCTCTCCTTTTTTCCCTTTGCTTATTTGTTTTCTTTCTTAAATTTCACATATGAGTGAAATAATATGGTATTAGTCTTTCTCTGACTGACTTATTTTGCTTAGCATTACACTCTCTAGCTCCATCCATGTTGTTGCAAATGGCAAGATTTCATTCTTTTTTATGGCTGAGTAATATTCCATTATAGACACACACACACACACACACATATTTCACCTCTTCTTTATTCATTCTTCAGTAAGTGGACAATTAGGCTGCTTCCATAATTTGGCAATTGTAAGTAATGCTGCTATAGACACTGGGGGGGCATGTATCCTTTTGAATTAGTGTTTTTGTACTTTTTGGATGAATACTCAGCAGTGAGATTATGTAGAGGGAGAGGGAAAGAGAAAATCCTAAGCAGACTCCCCGCTAAGCACAGAGCTGGACCTGGGACTCCATCTCAGGACCCATGAGATCATGACCTGAGCTAAAATCAAGAGCCGGATGCCTAACTGACTGAGTCACCTAGGTGTCCTAGAAGTTTTTAATTTTGATGTAGTCCCAATAGTTTATTTTTGCTTTTGTTTTCCTTGACTCAGGAGACATATCTAGAAAAATGTTGCTATGGTCAGAGTCAAAGAAATTACTACCTGGGCTCTCTTCTAGGATTTTTATGGTTTCAGGTCTCACATTTAGGTCCTTAATTCATTTGAAGTTTATTTTTGTGTATTGTGTAAGAAGTGATCCAGTTTCATTCTTTTGCATGTAGTTGTCCAGTTTTCCCAACACCATTTGTTGAAAAGACTGTCATTTTCCCATTGCATGTTCTTACCTCCTTTGTGAAAGTTTAATTGACCATATAATTGTTCATCTTTTCAAAGAACTAACTGATGGTTTCATTGATCTGTTCTATTTTTTTTTTTTTTTTAGTTTCTATATCATTTATTTCTGCTCTAATCTTTACTATTTCTTTTCTTCTGCTGGTTTTGGGTTTTATTTGTTCTTGCTTTTTCTAGTCTCGTTAGGTGTAAGGTTATGTTGTTTATTTGAGATTTTTCTTGCTTCTTGAGTTAGGCCTGTATTGCTATAAATTTCCCTCTTAGAACCCCTTTTGCTACATCCCAAAGATTTTGAACCATTGTTTTCATTTGTTTCCATGTGATTTTTGATTTCTTCTTTGATTTCTTGGTTGACAATTTATTATTTAGTAGCTTGGTATTTGACTTCCTCGTATTTCTGCTCTTTTCAGATTTTTTTTTAAATGGTTGATTTCTAGTTTCATAGCATTGTGGTCTGAAAGATAATGGTATGATTTCATTCCTGTTGAACTGGGTTGTTTTGTGGCCTAATATGTGATCTATTCTGGAGAATGTTCCATGTGCACTTGAAAAGAATGTGTATTCTGCTGTTTTAGGAGGCAATGTTCTGAATATATCTGTTAGATCCATCTGGTCCAGTGTGTCATTCAAAGCCACTGTTTCCTTGTTGATTTTCTGTTTGGTTGATCTGTCTGTTGATGTCAGTGGGGTGTTAAAGTCCCAGTGTTACTGTTGATTAGTTTCTTTATGTTTGTTATTAACTGTTTTATGTATTTGAGTGCTCTTATGTTGGGTGCATAAATATTTACAATTGTTATATCTTCTTGTTGGATTGTACCCTTTATTATTACATAGTATCCTTCTTTGTCTCTTGTTACAATCTGTTTTAAAATCTATTTTTTTCCCTTCTATATATTGTTACCCTGGCTTTCTTTTGACACCCATTTGTATGATAAGTATTTCTCTATCCCCTCACTTTAAATCTGCAGGTGTCTTTGAGTCTGAAATAACTCTCTTGTAGATGAGTTTTCATTTTTTATCCATTCCATCACCCTATGTCTTTTCATTGGAACACTTAGTCCACTTACATTCAAAGTAATTATTGATAGATATGTATTTACTTGTTTTGTGGTTGTTTTTGTTGTTTTTCTCTGATCCTTTCTTCTCTTGCTCTCTTTCATGGTTTGGGGACTTTCTTCAGTGATATACTAGGATTCCTTTCTCTTTGCCATTAGGTTTGTGTATAACATCTTCTGCATATAGCAGTCTTTATGAAGTTGATGGTTGCTTAAGTTTGAACTCATTATTTACTCTGAGGAAAATATTCTGAGTGGAAAAAATTTTTTAAAATCTAGAATGAAGACTGCTTAAATCTTCCATGCCTCAATGTATTTTTCATTTCTCCACCATCCCCATGAAGTCCAAAATAAATAAAGTAAGTAAGTAGGTAAGTAAGTTAAGTAAGTAAGTAAGTAAGTATTTCCATACCCATTTTAATATCAAAAGATTTTGGAATCTACCTTGCATTTTATAAGTTAGATTCATTTTCTTTCAAGGATGAACACTTACCCTTTATTTCAGTTTGACATTTTAAGATACAATATTTTTCTAGGAAATCATTCTTTCTTAAATTCAACTTAAATGTATTCTTTCTCTTTTCTAATTTATTTTATCTTAATGCTCTTTAATCTACTAATAAATACCCATTTCCTTACCAAAAGTCACTCAAATAAGATTTTTTAAAACCCCTTTGCCTGCTTTTTCTATACTTTTGGATTATTTTTGGATTATCTCTAAATTTGGATTATCTCTATCTCTTGGGCCCAAAATAGCAAAGTTTATTCTTTCCAAGCATCTTTGATTAGTACTATTAGCATCTATATTACTTAGATATACTTAAATCAGAGAAATTCTTCATTTTACCTCATTAGAATTATTTAAGATTTCCACATTCCCTGCTAAATTTATCAATATTCTCTTATAACATTTAATTTCTTTTGCAATTCTTTTTTAAAAATTTGTATGTATGTATGTATTTTAGAGAGGGGGAGGGAGAAGGGGGGAAGCAGAGGAAGAGGGAGAGAGAGATTCTTAAGCAGGCTCCATGCCCAACATGGAGCCCAAGCTAGGGCTCAATCTCACAACCCTGAGATCATGACCTAAGCTGAAATCAAGAGTCAGACACTTAACTGACTGAACCACCCAGGAGCCCCCTTTTCCTTGCAATTCTTAAAAAGAATTATATATATATATATATATATATATATAAATCTGTGTATAATATATATATATAATATATATATATACACACAGAATATATATATATATATAAATCTGTGTATAATATATATATAATATATATATATACACACAGAAAAAAATATATATATTTTTACATCCTTTAATTTTAATCAAAGCACACTAGAGTTCAGAAAAAATGTGATTTTTCAAGCAGGGAAAGCGCATAGATAGTCTTTATTTGTCATTGCTATTTATTACTTTTTCAAACAGTTAGCAGTTCATTTCTCTGTACCTGGGGCTATTTCTCAACTAAAATAGATTGTACTCTGATGTTTAGCAACTGCTTGTGATTCAGCCCTTTGGTTCTAACATTGGAGTTTTTGGTGTTAACATTTGCTACATCATGATATTTTTAAGACCCAGGGCAAGTCTTTAAAGGTGTTTTATACAATTTTTTCCCTTTTCGTTGTATTTTCATAGCACACCATTTTTTGTTGGCAATTTCATCAAAATTAGAAAATTGCAAGTACAAACCTTCTTTAAAGATTTGTGTGTTTGTTTCATATGTGGGTTATTCATATATGTATACATAAGTAAAAGAGTAGAAGAAGACCTGGATATTATATCAGTCTTTTTCCTTAAAGTAATTGTGTGATCTTTGACCACCTACCTCAGTTTTCTAAATCTTGGTTTTTTAAATCTTTAAAAAAATTCATATAAAAAAGCATAAATGATCATGAATATGTTCACGAATTTTCACAAGGTGACCACACTTATGTAACCAGAATCCAATAGAGAAAATGTTATCACATCTCAGAAGCCCCCCTTGTGTCCACATTTAGTAAATGACCTTCAAGGATAAACGATATTCTGACATCTAATCCCAAAGGCTAATCTTGTTAACTAACCCTTGACTCTGAACTTTATATTATTTCAGTCATAGTATATACAATTTTTTAACTTCTCTCACTTTTTCTCTTTTTTCTCAAAGTTATTTTTGTAATATTCATCCGAACTGTTGCATATAGTTATAGTTTGTACTTTCTCATTCTATGTAGTATTTCATTGTGTGATGCTATGCAGTGAATTTGTCTGTTTTTAGAAGGGATTTGCTACCAGGTCAACTAAATCTTTGCCTATAATAAAGATAAATTGTCAAATCAGATACAATATAATTTTTAAAATCTCACCCAGCACCAAATTACTAATAATTCAGGGGATATAGGCAGTAGTGAAAGACATGACAAGTCTTTGAGAGGGTCCAAGATTGTCAAATCTAGCCCAAATGCCCTTCATCTCTTGCATTTGAAAATGTTCTGGTTTGGATTTAATATAAGAGTGTAAACAATGCCTTTACAATACATCTGTTGCATCTGTTCTCTAATTGCAAGGGAATTTGATCAGACTCTTTCTTAAATGTCTCCACTAAAAAGTGACAATAGGTTACAAACCTGCTTCCAACCTTAACTCTCTCCTTGTCACTCAGAAAGATGCTATTTTTTTATTTACTCATTTGTTCGCTTATTCATATGCTTTATATATTTAGATATTCAAATCGTATGGTATATTTTTATATATCATATGTTGTATGGATCAAGCCATAATGTTTTCTATTTATATTTTTAATTGAACCAGCACCATTTATTGAAACAAATTACCCCTTCCCATTATACTACAGGCATTTTAACATAAATAAGGTGATCATGTATGTGTTGGTCTATTTCTATATTCTATATTCTGCTTCCATTATTCATTTTGTACTGTAATTATCTAGTGCCATCACCATGTAGTTGTACTGACTGCAGGTTTATGAAATATTTGCAAGTGCACATTTTTATTTTTTTAATTCTTCAATATTGTTTTACCTATGTTCATCCTTTTGCATTAATTATAAATTTTAGATAAGATTGTCATTTTGCTCACAAATAAAAGATTTTTAATTGGGGTTGCCTATTTCTCCTTATTTCAATCCTTATGTATTTTTTCTTTCTTTATTATACTGGCTAGAACCTTCACTACAATATAAAGTAAGAGGGATAATAGTGAGTATTCTTTTCTTCACTCTTTTTTTTTTAAAAGATTTATTTATTTATTTTAAGGAGAGAGAAAGAGAGAATGAGTGAGAGCAGGGGTAGGGGCGAAGGGTGAGGGAGACAATCTCAAGCAGACTCTTGCTGAGCCGAAGCCTGAGCCCCACACAAGGCTCACGGCTTGATCTCCTGACCCTGAGATCATGACTAAGCTGAAACCAAGAGTTGGACGCTCAACCAACTGAGCCACACAGACGTCACTCTTTTTTTATTCTTGATGTCAATGGGAAAAGCTTTTAATATTTGATATCACATGTGATATTAGTTAGTTATAGGTCTTTCGTAGGTTCCACTTATCAGGTTAAAGAAATTTCATATTATTCTTACTTTGCTAAGCAATTTTGTTTGTTTTTAATCATGAATGGGGATAGAATTTTGTTAAATGATTTTCAGCTCCTATTAAAATATACATGTTATTCTATTAATATGGTAAATAATAATGATTTATGAATGTTAACTTGCCTTGTAATTCCTGGAACAAACCATATATTATCATCTTTTGTGTATACTCTTGTGCTATATTTGATATTTTGTTTAGGATTAATGTTTATGAGATAAATCTGTAGTAAATGTAGTAATTTTATGAGATAAATCTGTAGGAGGAATAATATATTTAACATGATAAAAAGGACCATTCCATGGTATTTTGTATAAATTATTAAAAAATGATTAAAGAAGACATTTTATTAATTTATTTTTTTAAGATTTTATTTATTTATTTTTTGAGAGAAAGAGAGGGAACGAGTGGAGAAAGGGGCCGAGGGAGAAGCAGATTCCCCACTGAGCAGGGACCCTGACTTGGGGTTTGGTCTCAGGACCCTGAGATCTTCACTTGAGCCGAAGGCAGATGCTTAACCAACTGGACAATTATTTTTAATACAGTTCTTTTTATCCCCCCAAATTTTTATTTAAATTCCTGTTAGCTAACACACACTGTAATATTAGTTTCAGGTGTAGAATTTAGTGATTCATCACTTACATATAACACCCAGTGCTCATCACAAGTGGCCTTCTTAGTACCTATCACCCATTTAATCCTCCCAAAAAATGAATAATGAAAACCATTTAGATGATACAAATAAACTTTATTTAGTACTTCATGAAGCAGTCTCCATTCAGAGAACTGCAAAATGGGGCAAAGGACAGGAAGCTTTTATAAGATTAAGAATAAAGAACACAGAAGAGACAATAAAAAACATCTGATTGGCTGGGGCCATGTAATCAATCTTGTTTGGGGTGAGAAGGAATAAGGACAGGTATGGTGCCTAGAATTGGCTTGGTGTTTGGGGATTGGCTGACTGGATAGACTGCATTTTTGGTCAAGCAGAGCATTTACAGGAACACTAAAGTTATATAAATTTTATTTTGCTGGTTTGGCACCCTGGGCAAGAGCAGCTCCATCTTGGGCCTCGTAACTTACTTCAATAGCACCTAATAGCATAGCTTCAAAATATATGAAGCAACAATTGAGACCCGAAAAAGAAGTAATAAAAAATCCAATATCATATGTGGAGATGTTTACTCACCTTTCTTAATAACAGGACAAGTAGACAGAAAGTAAGTAGACACAGAAAAATTAAAGATTAATCAAACTGACCTGATTGGTACATATGACAGTATACTAAAAAATTGCAGAATACATGCTATTTTCAAATGCATGTGGGGTATTTACCAAAATTGATGACATCCTATGGCCATAAAACAAATCTAAACAAATCTTATTTAATTATTTATTTTTAAAGTAAGCTCTATGCCCAACATGGGGCTTGAACTCATCACTCTGAGATCAAGAGTCACATGCTCTATAAAATTAACAACTCAGGAAACAACAGATGTTGGTGAGGACTCGGAGGAAAGGGAACCCTCTTGCACTGTTGGTGGGAATACAAACTGGTGCAACCACTCTGGAAAACAGTATGAAGTTCCCTCAAAAATTTAAAAATAGAACTATTCTACAACCCAGCAATTGCATTATGAGCTATTTATCAAAAGGATACAAAAATGCTGATTCGAAGGGGCACATGCACCCTGATGTTTATAGAAGTACTAGCAACAGTAGCCAAATTATGGAAAGAGCCCTAATGTCCATTGACTGATAGATGGATAAAGGAGTTGTGGTATATATATATATTGGAATATTACTCGGCCATCAAAAAGAATGATATCTTTCCATTTGCAACAACATGGAAGGAACTAGACAATATGATGCTAAGCAAAATAACTCAGTCAAGGACAGACAAATGCCATATAATTTCACTCATAGTGGAATTTAAGAAACAAAACAGATGAACATAGGGGAAGGGAAGGAAAAATAAAATAAGATAAAAACAAAGAGGGAGACAAACCATAAGAGATTCTAATTACAGAGAACAAACTGAGGGTTGCTGGTGGGGAAGTGGGTGGAGGATGGGCTAATTAGGTGATGGGCATTAAGGAAGACACCTGTGATGAGCACTGGGTGTTATATGTAAATGATGAATCACTAAATTCTACTCCTGAAACCAATACTACACTATATGTTAACTAACTTGAATTTAAACAAGTAAACAAACAAACAAAGTAAATAACTACCTTACAAAAAAAGTCACATGGTCTACAGCCAGGTGCCCCTAAATGAATTTTAAATAATAAGGATTGCCTAATGGATGCTCTTCCAGTTTTTCTGCTCTGACCAGAACAGAGCTTGCAAATCATTACTCTTATCCTCACAAAAAGAAAAAAAAAAACAAAAGAAGTTGAACATGTCTCCTGACGTCCTTCTTCCATGATTCATAGATACATATCTCAGTTTTGAGCCCTGAGTTTTTGTTGCTACAAATTGTCTGCCTTTTGTACAATTATACCCGAATGGTTGGTTTTGTATAGCAAAATACTGAAGAGCACTTTGATTTGGTGTCATCTACATTCATCTTTTTCAATCCTCTCAGTGCTTCTTTTTTTTTTTTTAAGATTTTATTTTATTTATTTTGAGAGAGAGTGAACAAGAGGAAGAACAAGAGAAGAAGCAGAGGGAGAGGGAGAAGCATACTCCTTGCTGAGCAGGGAGCCCAACATGGGGCTTGATCCCCGGACTCCAGGATCATGACCTGAGCAGAAGACAGATGCTCAACCGACTGAGCCACCCAGGCAGCCCCCTCTCAAAGGGATTGCTACCTGGTGAATTTTCTTTCTATTTTCCCAATGGCAATTTTATTTTATTTATTATTATTATCATTATTATTTTTAAAGACTTTATTTATTTATTGGTGGGGGACACAGAAGGAGAGTGAGAGGGAGAAGCAGGCTTCTCGCTGAGCAGAGAGCCCAATGTGGGGTTCGATCCCGGGACTCTGCGATCATGACCTGAGCCAAAGGCAGATGCTTAACCAACTGAGCCACCCAGGCACCCCTCCCAATGGCAATTTTAATTCCTCACAGTGTCTTTAATGTTTATCATCCGTGATTTTTTTTTAAGATTTTATGTATTTATTTGTCAGAGAGAGAGCACAATCAGGTGGAGTGGCTGGCAGAGGGAGAAGCAGGCTCCCCTCTGAGCAAGGGACCCCGGGATCATGACCTGAGCTGAAGGCAGACGCTTAACTGACTGAGCCACACAGGCATCCCTCATCTCACTTTTAGCTGATATTCTTGCCCAGTGACTTCACTTGGAATAAAATAATATTAGGTTACAAAAACCTATCAGTTTTGTTTATATTAAAATATGAAGATCCCCATCTGTAGCCAAAACTACTCCTATATTAATTCTTCCATCGTTAACGGTAAAATTGTCTTTCCACTTATGTGCCTGAGAGTATTTTCGTCTCCCTACTTCCTTAGCAGACTTTTTGCACCAATTATCCATTCCTTTATTATTTATTCAGCATATATATTTATTCAATCCTTACTGTGTATTCAGACTACACTAGATGTTTTGGATACATTCATGAACGAAATAGACAAAAGAATGTGCTATCTGGATACATTACAATGGGAGGGAGAAGACAAAAAAAACAATAAATAACTAGAGTTAATAAAATAGTAGAAGCTACAAGGTTAGAAAAACAAAAGAATAGATCAATGTAAAGGAAATCAGGGGTACTCAGGGAAGATGAGCTGGTTACAGTATTAAATAGAGTGCTATAATTGGCTCCAATTTCCCCTTAGTACTGTGGTAGGGTATTTCAGTTTCTTCATTAATGAAATGAGGTAGTTGTGTGATATCCAGGCTTTCTTCCGCCTTTAAAATTCTGTGAGTCTCCATAAGTCATAAGGGATTACCAAAATAAAAAAACATAGAAAAGTATTATTTTTTATTTCTAGGACAATTACTTAAATCTTAGCAACACCATAATGTTTTTCACTCGTGGCATTTCTTATTTCACGAATAATTTCTGGTAGCAGGAAAAAACATTTAGCAAGATATTCCTAAGAGGAAAATTAACCTTCTAAGACTAAAACTCAGGGGAGTCACAATTAAGGGCTTGGAATAATCAGTTTAGTTCTCCAGTGTTGTACACCTGTCCTTCTTGCTCCTTAAATCTCAGTCTGAAAGTTTAACCTTATATGCATTTATTATTCCAGAAATCATTATTATACTCTCTGTATAGCAAATGTTAGGTAACAAATCATTCATCTTGTAAAGTAGAAGCACCTTTTACTTTTCTCCTCTCCCCATACCTCAGCCTCTTAATTTCAATGACTCATGAGCTGAGTCTGTTTTCATTTTGTTTATTTTATGTATTATTTTTGCCCGCTTGCATCAGTGCTGATGTGCTGTAGAACTGTGACTACAACTTCTACCGTAATTGATGGGAACAAATTCTTCTGGGATGCATTAATACAGCTGCAGGCAGTGAGGAAAGCAGTGAATGGAAAGTAAATGGGTTCGGGAGCTCTAGAGACATCGATGTTGCTGGAAGGGAGGGAGGCAGCCACTAATAACTACAACTGAACAGTGGGAAGAGAGCCTGCACTAGGTTTGTTTCACTAATCATTATATATCATGTGCACTTGGCGGTTATGATCAAATGTTGCTTTCCCAAACCAATTAGCCTTCCGTGTGGTGCTAAGTAGTGCAAATGTAGCTGCTCGCTGTAATGATCACTACACCTTTGATTTTAAGCACCCATGCTATGGATATAGATTTTCTCTGAGGTTTTGAAAACAAAATATATATATATTTTTTCTTGAATAGTTTTTCCAAAGACCAAGATTCCATTTAGTTTGAAATTGTAAGACTGATGTTTTGTATTTTTTTATTTAGACACCCTAAACTTGGAATTATTTAAACTAAAATATTTAATTTTGCTGATTAAAAGCTACTCTAGAGAGAATGAGTTACTCGCCCAAGGTCCAAAAACTGCTTACTGGCAGCACTTGGAGGAAAACAAATTAAAAGGTTCAGCATGGTTAGATTTACCAGCAGTTTGGTAAAATTTATCAAGTGTTTATGGTGTGTTAGGCATTGAGCTAAAGGGAAGGAATACAAAGACACACTTAATTAACACTTAGGGATATACAAACAGAAATTATTTCAAGGTGTGTATTATTTTCTGATGACTTAAAGAAAGTGGGAGCAAAAAGGAGGGAATTGTTAATTTTGATTAGTGTTGGAAGACAGAGACAGTATCTAAAGCCAGTAGCAGGCCTTATTGAGAGGAAAGTGGGAGACCAGCTACAGAGTCTTTGTAGGGTCTGGTGGAATGACATAGAAGTCACCGACCCTGATATTATGCCATGAGTTTCACAAATATTTAAAGCTGCAATGTTCCTACCTGGAATTTGCATTGGCCTCACAATATAGTGAGGAGAAGCAAGATATATGTAGCTTTTATATGAAATCTTTAGATATTAAGCACATCTTCTTTTCATACCTCCAGAAGTAAGTATGTTCTATGCTCTTGTCATTGCAAAGTTCAATTTACTAAGTAACAAAAAAGGAAAGATATACCGCTTCATTCATGGCTTTTCTATCCTTGACTTTTCAATGAATTAATGACTTTCATGGCTGTCCATTTATTCTTGGTTTAGATATCACCAGTCCCCCATAGATGGTCGTACAGAAAGGCCCTTGTAATTTCAAATCTTTCGTAGTAATTCCTTAAACAGAGATGTTTCTTTGTAAATAAAGCATCAGGCATGAAGTTGACTCACATGTCCAGCTGGAAAAAATTTAATGACTCTGCCACCATCTGGCATCTTCCTGGAGAGCCACAAGTCACACTAAGCTTAAAAAAAAATCACTGCGCCACAGTGCCTGATGTGGATCGCAGCCTCCCGCGGAAATACTCAAGGAGTATTCAATATTTGCGTTGATTTTCAGCAGGCATTTTGATGAATATGAATGCTATAGAAATATCTGAATCTGTGTATGAATCAAATATAAACCAAATATTAACTGCCTCCCAAGAGGAAATGCTTTGATTTCTTTTTACTTTTTTCTTTCTGCCTGGTCTTTTCTTGAGGCATCAGACATCAAACTGGCTTAGTGCTGATATCTCATTCTCCTGGGGAGGAAAGGAAAGTTCAGGGAACACACACAAATACAATAAAAATAAAAATATCTTAAAGACGTTACTTTTTGAAAGGACCACTATAAAGTTTACTATCTTCAAAAGAAGTCTTAAAACTGATAAAGGAAGGTTTTATTTGCAGGACTTATGATTATGCATAGTCCGGTAGTCATGAAGCAATACTAAACATTCCTCCCGTACTGAGGAATGTCTAGTCTTCTCAAAATCATTGTGGTGTAAATGATTGTGTCTGATTAAAATGTTAAAGAATCATCATATCTCAAGTAAAGTAAACATCTCGGAAGTTAGAGAAGAGCATTCTTTAGTCCCTATAAAGGGGGAAAAAAGGAAAATAAATCGGGCATATTAACATAGAGAAAGAGGAAAGAAAAATAAAACACGAAGGCTATATACAGTTGTTAGTTTCTTGTGGACATTGTAGAACCAGAATTTTTATGAACTGCTAATTGGTGCGCAATGGGTTCATTAAGTGCTATGATCAAGTTTTAAAAGAATCTGTCTTCACAACATGATATTTGAAAACCTGATAGGACTCCTTTAGACTATAAGTCCTTAGGGAGAAATGATTCCTTTTGAAAGAATAATAACATGAAAACTACCTAGGGATACATTTCTCTAGTCATAACTGACCAACTACAGTTTTAAGAGATCAATTCTTGGCTTTTTTGCTTATAACTGTTCCTTTAGACAATGTCATGTTTTATAGAAAGAGAATAACTAGGAGTGTTCTCTTCATAAAAACAGAATAATTGTGAGTGTTTGATTTTTTTCCCAACTGAGAAAAAAAAAAATAAAAGTAACAGAGTTAATGTGAAAGAGTTAAGGTGCGGTGTGGAATCTGAGTAGGAAAACCCATGCCTAGAGTAAAAGGATTTATGAATAGAGATTTGGAGTTCTCATCTGTAAAATAAATGATCATATTAAATTAACTTCTAAATTTAATTCTTGTAATTTTATGTTTCATAGTATTGATTCTTAAAAACCATTCCTGTTTTAAAATTTTTTTGATAAAACAATGTCTTGGACTTAGAGGTATAAAAAATATTCTGTGAGTCAACAGGATGCTCTTTTTAAATAACTATGGTTTCTTATATACTTGTTAAAATGTGCTAAATGCATATTCTATTTATTAAAATTATCTTAGCATTTTTACGTGCTCCAAGTGCTTTATTTTAGGAAAGGCAAGTTATGTATGGACATTGTATTTATCTCTATTTATATAATAATTATATGGGATCATATGCTTTCTAGCAATGATACTTTTCCTTTATTATTTTTCACAAGAGGGATGTTAAACTGAATAGAAGACATCAGGCATGAAGATAGTAAATTCCTTTTGCGATTTGTTCTTCTGTCTGTAGTAGGTTGAGTGGTGCTCCTCCAAAATTTTTTCTATTTTTCTATTTTTCAATATTTCTACCTGGAGCATGTACATGTGAACTTCCTTAGAGAACAGATCTTTGCAGATATAGTTAAGGTGAAGATATTTAATGGGAATATGTTGGATTAGTTAGGGTAGACCCTCAATCCAGTAACAGGCATGCTTAGAAGAAAGGGTAGGGAACACATAAAGGAGAAGGTCATGTAAAAATGGAGCAGAGTTTGGGGTGGCCCGGCGAGGAAATTCTGGAGCCAGGAGAAGCTGGAAGAGGCAAGGAAGGATTCTCTCTTAGAGCCCCCCGAGGGAGTAAGGCTCTGGTGACATCTTGATTTCAGATTTCTGGTTACCAGATCTGCCCTAGGAAACTGATACACTATCATTGCCATTAATTAAAAACAACAACAACAACAACAACAACAACAACAACAACAACAACAACAATAACCCAGGACTAATCCATGGAGGAGTGAATGAGAAACTGTGTGGCACACTCTAACTGGGTGTTCAAGACAATGTAACAAAGTGACTATTTACAAAGTTGTGATCCGGATGCAGGGAAGCCACAGGTGGTAGATGGATGAGGGTACTTGTGTTAGTTTGTGGGCACTACCATAAGAAAATACTACAGATTGGGTGGCTTAAGCAACAGAAATTTATTTCCTCACAGTTCTGGAGGCTCGAAGTCCAAGATCAAGGTGCCTGCAAGGTTTGTTTCTCCGGAGGCCTCTCTCCTTGTCTTCCAAATGGCCATTTTCTGCCTGTGTTTCCCAAGGCCTTTCTTTTATGCCCCTGCATCCTTGGCGTCCCTCTTATCTGTCCTAATCTCTTCTTTTTATGAGGCCACCAGTCAGATTGGATTAGGGTCCACCCTAACAGCCTCATTTTAGTTTAATCACCTCTTCAGAATCCTTCTTTCCACATACAGTCCCATTCTAAGATACCGGGGGTTAAGGCTTTAACATATAAATTTTGGGGGGACACAATTCAGTTTGTAACAGTGCTCTTAGCAAGGCTGGCCTGAAGAGATGAGGAAAAGAAGCAGTTTATGAACCCAGAGACAGAGAAGGCTGTTTGGAGAGGGATACCTGTCAGCAGTTGTGAGTACTGGTAGAGAGGTACATCAAAGCCTCAGAGGAAGGAGGGTTGGGGCGTGAAATTTTCCTTCCCTTTAATCATTTCTTGGAAGCCACAGGAAGGCAAGAAAGCCTACTTCCATACATGTCAGGCTGCTAGGTTGGAGAGGGTAGAGAGAGGATCTAAGGAGGCGAGTGGAAGATACCCAGTGCAATGGAAACCGGAAAATTATCTCATGGAAGTTGCTTGTAGCCACTTTTGCAGGTTGAACGCATTAGCAAAATAGGTTCGGAATAATAAAATATTTCTTAACAACTCTTTTTATATACTTGAGGAATTAATAAAAACATGAGTGTATAATATAGTCTCACAATTATAGGCATGCTCAGGAAGCTTTAAAAATCTCACTTCTTATGGAATTATTTTTCACATTGTCAATTGAAGTATACGTGTACATGTGTTTATAAGCACTATGTGTTTTAACACATCATGCAAGATGGCAGGTATTGTAAAATTTAAATGCTGAATTCTTAGTAGGGTTCTACTTCTTGTGTTCAAACTGTATTTGAATACATTTTAAACTTTCTATAGTTGTCTTATTTGAGAAGTGGAAAGATTATTGATATGCAAGAACCTAATGAAACTATTTTGGGATATTATTTTAATAAAATAATTGCTGGAGAAATACTTTTTGTAGCATATTTATTAGTATATCTTCATCACCCAGCACTAACAGATATTTGATAAATATTTAACTGAATTAAACTACAAACAAACATCTGCTCATTTTCCTAGGTATATTATTAGCTCCTGAAAGAGAATTATTATCTGATAAACTTCGTGTATTCTGGGCAACTTAGTATTGGGGCATAAATATTTGGACTTACTGTTAGGCTGGTCCTTTTCCTCATGGGCCTCTTAGTCATTTTATATTTAAAATTTTCACATTTAAAATAGATGAAAAAATATTTTTACAAACTGCCTCAGTCTCACATGTATGTTGACAAGAAAACAAAACTGGTTTGGGTGGAAAGTTGTGAGAAATGTTCTAGACATTGGATTTCTACATTAAAAACAATGAAAGCCTTGAAAAATAATTAAATTAATGGTTGCATATGTTTTGATGGATTTCCGAAAGATAGACAACTTGAAAAAAATATACATAATTATACTTTGTGGCAAACTTCACTGGAAAACATTTAAGAAAAATTAGAGTTGAAAAAGTAGTCGAATTTATTTAAGGAAATAAGAACGTAGGCAGCTTCCGAAAAGACAGGAGCCACTAGAGGGCACTGCTGCTCTATTCCAAACCAACTTGTAGCCATAATAAGTACTGAACATTTAAAACCTAGGAATTCAACGTGGCAAATTTCGACTGTGATACGAAATGCTCTAAAAGAAGAAAAATAAATTTGTTACAGTTAATATTATTTATCAGACAATTTAAAAACTATGAACACTTAAATTGACACTTCCATCAAACTAATTTTACTAGTCTTTGAGATGTACATTTAGGAAAAAAAAATAGACTTAAAGAAAAAGGTATTTATGGCACTCCACGGTAGCTTTGCTTAGATAAATCCTGTTACATATGCACTGTAAAGATTTCTACTCCTCATAATGTAAAATAATGGCAATAATAACTTAGCTGCATAGACTAGTTTTTCTCTGAAGTGCTATGCTATATTTATAGATACACTGTATTTATTCATTACACAGGAGGTATTTATGTTTACATCCCAAAGTAAGAAGGTAAAGATCGGTGATCCAATCACCAGTTTAAAAGGAAAGACTTGAGGGGCAGAATGTCATTGCTTGTTTAAGTCACAGAGGAGTTAAGGAGGGAATATGCGTGTGTGTATATACACACATGGGGGTAAAAATGGGGATAAAGAAATACTTTTTCCATAAAATTGAAGAAAAGAAATATGCAAAATTAAGTAATGGGTTATATACACATATATAACATACAAATTCTAGAGAGAGGAAATGAAAGTTAATTATTACACTTCATTAATAAGTATTATGACCTTCAATAAAATCAATAAAAAATACCACGCTTACTACGAACTAAAAAACAAATGACTAATAGAGAAATATAAGACACATTCTCCGAAGTAGAATAATTGAAACCCAGTCAAACAGATATGCTGGGTATGTCAAAATAGCATGCACTGCACAGTTTCATGTGAGAAATATGCAGAGTGTGCTGTATATACAGAATTTATGAGATCATCGTGGGTTGCAGGAAACAAAAGTACTCTACGGAGGGGGTGGAATCTGAACTTGGTCTTGAAATCTGAGAAAAATCCAGATAGGTGGTGAGGATGTTACAGCAAGGGAAAACACTCAGAGATCTGGGTGGTCCAGACATGTACAGATGCCAGTTAATATAAAGATCTGTCTGTTTTGGTGAGTAAAGGGTCAGAAGGAGTAATTGAAGGACTCTAGAGAGATAGATTGGGATACACTGTGTGTGATTTTAAATTCCAGGCTTAGATGATTTGATTTGATCCAAAGTATTTAAATCAGATGTGTGGTATGATCAAAACAGTATTCAGAAAGACCAATCTGTTTGCAAGATAGATTCATATGAGGAGAAACTTTAGAGATAGAAGGCCTTTGAAGAATGTATTTCATAGAACCCACTGGAGATGGTATAAGCATTAATTAGGACAGTGGCAATGGACACAGAAAAGAAGAAAGGACTAAAATAGAAGTCGTTTGGAAATAGGAAACAGTATGGATTTTGGTTGATTAAATGTGGCACTCAGAAGGCAGAGAAGATGAGAAATGGTCATGAGAATTTAAACCCAGAGGACGTGAAACAAAAGGAAGAAGAAGTAGATTTTTTACCAAGGAGAGAAGAGAAAAATCTGTTCAGTTTTAGATATGGTAAAATGTCTTTCATTGATTAAATATAATGATTCTCCTCAGAGATGCAGGACAGAGCGGCAGAAAGAAGCTCGATTATCAGTATAGATGTAATAGTTATATTTAAATGCAAACTTAGCCAGAAGGAAGAGATACATTTCTGAGGAAAGAGAAATGAGGAAATAGGGAGTTAAAGGCTGAAACTGTGTTAATCCACACTTAATAGGGAAATAATAGTCACCATTGAAAAATTCAACATTATTATCATAAATGGGCATAGGAGAGATCAATTTATCAGAGCCAGAGAATGAGGAACTCCCTCACATAAAACTCTAAAAATAGGTCAAGAGGGATGGGGAGAATATCATGGAGTTAAGTATTTAGGAACAGGTCATTGCTGTATTGAAAAGTGTCATTTCATCAAACTGATAGAGATAGAAGAAAGATGTTGATGAGTTTAGAATGGAGAGGAGGGGAATAGAAGTTGGAGTAAATCACTGAGAATACAGGAAGTGAAATGAAATCAAATAGGAAATTAGGATCAAAGCATTAACTACTGGGTTTCGATATTGAGTTATAATATTAGGAAACATATATTACTTAGGAAATAATTGTGTTATAATATTTAGGAAAGAATGTTGTCTGCTTACAGCCAAACAGGAGAAAGAGAGAAGGAAGAGAAAAGAAAGATCCAAAATAAAGAGAGCATAATTGAAGGACAGAGTGTCAGGGGAGTAGGGAAGAGGGGTCTGGGAAGAGGGCTGAAGCAAGAGCCTTGGAAAGCTGTGATAATACACCTTCTGATGAGCCTGAAGAGAGACGCTAGACTAGGGGTTTAGATGGGGATATTCTCAGCTATCTCAAATCTATTTTGAAATTATATATGGGACAAGTCAATCAATAAAACCCAGGATGTCTTCAGTCATCTCTGTGTCGTGGGAGATGAGATGACACTAAACAAAAGTGGGGGTGGGGGGGACAGAAGGAACCACCCACCTCACAGTTTAAGACTGCTATTGATGTGCCTATTTAGATCAAATAACAAATGGAGAGCGAACTGAGCCTTCTGGTAATCCTGAACACAGTTTCAGTACCAGAGCATGTTGACCAATATTCCAAACCTACCCGTTTTCATCATTTTAGCCTTATGGGCTTCTATTTTAAAAAAGACGTTTCCATCTTTAAAAGCCAGACATTAAAAGTCTGAAATACTCGGTAATTCACGAAAAACAAAGCTACAAAACTGCTGGTTGTATTTGATCACGCCCCAGGAAAGAACTGCTGGGGAGATTTTCTGCCTGTCAAATTTTCTTTCCTTGTGCTGATCTGGATGCAGACCCTGTGACCCTGCTCTGCTCTTTGCTTCCTTTGAATTTTCTTGATTCCTGACTACCTGCTCAGCCTTTCACTCATCCAGCATCTTTTCTGGGAACTCCTTACCTGTGTACTTTTGATCCCCAAACTGCCTGTCTAGCTGATTGACTACCATGCTCTGACCTCCTGTACCTAAATTGTTGTTGATCAAATATTGCTTCCTTTCGTGCTAAATTGCCTCCATCAACTTGGTGTAAGATATGTTGATGTGTATAGACTGCCCGCCTGAACTTCTGTACCCTATATTCATCTCCAAGCCCTGCTTGGCCTTTCCTAATCCTGATTCATCATCCTCCTTCAGAAAAACATGTTTCCCCAAGTCCTAGCAGAACAGCAATTAAAGATGGTGGCAAGGTTTTTTAATCCTGGATATGGGAGCAATTATGATGGCATTAAATGGGTAGGAACAGTGACAGAGGTAATGAGCTTGGTTGTGGATTTACTTTATTTAAGATTATAATAGATGTATTACATTATCCGATTTACATTGGATGCTCACAAGATTTAGGGTATATTTGTTACTATTTCACCATCAGAGAGAAAACTCAGCACCTGATCTCATTGTAATGTATTTTTTTTTTTTTAAGATTATTTATTTATTTATTTGACAGCGAGAGAGAGACATAGCGAGAGCAGGAACACAAGCAGGGGGAGTGGAAGAGGGAGAAGCAGGCTTCCCGTGGAGCAGGGAGCCCGATATGGGGCTCGATCCCAGGACCCTGGGATCATGACCTGAGCCGGAGGCAGACGCTTAACGACTGAGCCACCCGGGAGCCCCTAATTGTAATATATTAACTATTATCCAGTTCTATATATACTGGAGTTCCATTTTATATTTTTTAAGGTTCCAGTTGTAGACTGTTATAATGGATTTCTTCTAGGAGTTAAAGCTATGTAACTCTCTTAAGACAGAATTAGAATTAAAAAACTTAATTATATCCACTATACACATGTATATCTTAGCAATATGAGTTCAATAGTGGGGAAAGAACTGCCGATGTTTCTTTTTCTGAGAGATTTATTATGGGATGATATTTGGGCAATGGAAATTGTTCTTATTATTTGTGTCTGAATTCTCCATGAAGTTTTTTGTAAACCTTTCCAATGCCACACCATTCACAGGGCATGAAAATATATAACATACATCTGAAGAATGTAGCAGGCTTCTCAAGGTTTGTGGTGACCTGCTGAGGGGTTCATCTGTCCTAAGTTCCACTAACTGTCCTGAAATCTTAAGATGACATAATGCCTGCTAAATTTTAACAAATTACCACATTGGATAGGAAGTTCTGTTTGGGAATCATCATCCACTCAGTCAAGCTGAAAACATGGGGATTATCTTTCAACCCTCCTCCTCACTGACTTCCATACTTCAACAAAACACTGGAAGCATTCTGAATCTCTTCCTTCCTTTCCACACCTTTATCTCTTGTCCTAGTGCAGGTCACATCGTATTTTCCTAAAACTCTTGCCATACTTTCCTAAATTGATCTTCCTGATTTTAGAACTTGTTTCCTTTTGACATTGGTCACATTAACCCTCTGCATTGAATACCCTTTTAACAGCTATTATCAGAACTATAGATTCCAATTTATGAAACTCATCTCAAGGGTCACCTCAAGATGACTTTCCTGATACTCCAGATCTCCATAGTAACTTAGTGCTGCAAACAGGCTGTGTACTTATTTTCTGTGGCTGTAAAACCCCTTACACATTTTTGCCTCTGCATGTGGGACAAAGTGTTGTAATTGTGCTTCTGGATCTATTTCCTCCATTAAAGTCAGAGATCATTGAGGACAAAGAACATCCATTATTGTTTCTGCAGAACTCAGTTTAATGCTTGATATAAAGTGGGCACTCAGTAAATGCTTGTTAAAGAAACAAATTAGTGTATACATCTGCTTTTATGCTTCAGTTTCCATGGGCAAGAGTTTTTATTTTTATGTTACATTTGACAAATAATGTGGCAAAATAAGTAACAAATGTGTGGCAGGTGCATAACAAATATTTGTTCAATAACTACATGAATATACTGTAACTATTTCCTCCTTCATGGTCTTACGTGAGGAGAGCTCATATCATATATATCTCTTCCCAATAATTTGATTGTACCTTGTGACAATATTTTAGATTTTATTGTAAAAAATTGTGGTGGAAAGTTTAGCCAAATTTTATTGTAGAAACTTTGGGGAATCCTAAACATTTCCAAGACAGAAAAAGGTCATTTAAGATGAAATGGAATTAGAATGAAAACTATGTAGGACATCAATTGTCTCCTCAAATACTAAATGATTAATATACTGTAATAGAAGATATATATCATATAATATGATTACATTGGAAACTGCTCTTTGGGTGAGGAGATATCTATGAAGAGCTTGGTATATGGTGGGAAGGAGATTGATTTTCTTTGGACCTCGTACCACCATTTGCTACTCTGGGAATTTAGGACTAAAAATAATTGAGGTGGTGGACAGGCAGGATTATTTCAACTCAATTTAACATTTGACACATATTCTTTGCTTGTTGCTATAACTGCACTTTTGAGTTGTTTTGTAATGCTTCATGTGCCTGCTACCTTGCTAAAACTGTGAAAACCTGCTCTCCAATTTTATTGTGTCTTATTCATATTTATATATCAAGCACATAGCACAGTTTATAAGTCAGAGGAGGAGCTCACCATATATTTTTAAATGCTTGAACGAATACATTTTTTGATCAACAATGTATAAGTCACTAGTAAATACTACCAGGCATGCAAGTGTGAGTAAGAAGCATTTCCTTTATTCAGCAAGATGGGGAGGAAATGAAAAGGGAATGGGTGGGATGGGTATTACACAAAGAAAAACTCGACAGATGTTATGGGGAAGAATACATATATAGCACAATGGCCATATTTACAGCTTGATTTAGATCTCCAGTTCATATTGACAGACAAAGCCCAAAATTAATGCAGACTAGGCTTCTGTCAGGAGACAATGGTGCTCCAGACCCTAGATTTTTGGATTCATCAAGTTCCAAAAATATTTTGGTATATTAGATCTATAAGGTGAATCTAATACAGTAACATTTAAGAATGATAAATAGAGGGGCACATGGCTAGGTCAGTCAGAAGAACATGTGACTCTTGATCACGGGGTTGTGAGTTCAAGCCCCATGTTGGGTGTAGAGACTGCATAAATAAATAAATAAATAAATAAATAAATAAATAAATAAATAAATAAACTTTAAAAAAAAGAGTGGTAAATAGAAAGTCCTATGTAACCAAGTGCAAAATCAAAGAATGGGTAAAAAAAAAAAAAAAACCTTAGATGTTTTCAAAACTCTAAGGCCAATACAAATCAACAGTGAATTTGTTTCTAAAATTTATAAATATCAGACTTCACTGAAGGCATGGTATCTATAAAACAGATCATTCCCTTTCTACTCTGTACGTTTTGGAATTTACCACATGCATTAACATTGTGTTGATTCATTGTTTGCTTAATTTATATCTTGCCTAATTTCCAAAATGATTTGAGACAACTACCTACAAAGTCAGTGTAAAAACTAATATACATATATGAAACAGCAGGGGTAGTTTACTTTTAAAAAAATTCCCTAGGCACATTTTCCTTGGAGTATGGTATAATTGACCAATTCAACTGTCCTAGCATTTCTCAGAAAAATAGTTACATGGAAAGAATATTCTTATGGTAGAACTATCTGCCTGGAAATTTACTTAATGGCAAACATCTAGTCAGTAATTAATATGGCAGTTAAAATTTCCCACGGCACCAAGATACACATCTGTGCATATATTTAACCATACCCTCCTCCTTTTGGCAGGGCAATCAGAGAGACCCTCCAGTGGTCTTCTCCAGAGAGACTTGACTAAGGAACATTTTCTTTTCTTTTCTTTTCTTTTTTTTAAAGATTTTATTTATTTATTTGAGAGAGAGACAGAGAGAGTGAGCGAGAGCATGAACAGGGGTGGGAGGAGTGGCTGAGGGAGAGGGAGAAGCAGATTTCCCGCTGAGCAGGGAGCCTGACCCATGGGGCTTGATCCCAGGACCCTGAGATCATGACCTGAGCCGAAGGCAAACGCTTAACCAACTGAGCCACCCATGTGCCCACTGAGGAACATTTTCTGATTCATTTATAACACACATTAGAAATATATTATTTGTTTACTTACTTTCCTCTTGGGAAGCTGGGTCAATAGGCAGGTGGATTTCTTCCAAGATTATACACTGTTGGATTGGAATGTAACTATACAGAATGAAAGGGTCTAGATAAAAAGGGAAAAGTTGCCCCAAGGGGGGGCGGTACAGAAAAAAATTTCTGATTAGAAAAGTAATCATCTTTGACAAAGAAATAGAGGAAAGAGTAGTATACACACAAAATATGATATCTGTTGATAACTGTCTCTTGAATAATGTATGCCAAATATCTATACAATAGTTCTCATGAAGGTCAAATCCACCCCCGTCCCCTGATTTCTCCAAAATTACTTCTGTGTGTATCCTTTATTTTATCCATTTAGAAGAAAGAGCAAAGAATTCTCATATGGGCTACCTTAGGGTGATTGTTAACTTTATGTGCCAACTTGACTGTGTCACAGGGTGCCCAGATTAAACATTATTTCTGGGTGTATATGTGAAGGTGTTTCCAGACGAGATTAGTATTTGAATCGGTGGACTCAGTAAAGTAGATTGTCCTCCCCATTGTAGGTGAGTGTTATGCAGTCCATTGAGGGCCTGAATAGAACAAAAAGGTAGAGGAGGGAAGAATTTGCCTCTTTTACTTTCTGCCTGCCTTTGGGCTGGGATTTATACCAGTGGGCTTCCCTTATTTTCAGGCATTGGAATTTGGACTAAACTACATTGCTGGCTTTCCTGGGTCTCCAGCTTGCAGACAACAGACTGTGGGACTTCTCAGCCTTCATAAGCATGGAAGCCAATTCCCCATAATAAATCTCTCCTGATGTTTATCTATATACTATGGCTTCTGTTTCTCTGGAGAATCCTGACTGATACACTCAGAACTTCACTTCAGGCCATGAGCTTAAATTCTTTTAGAAACCATCAGTGATTCTGAAGTTCTCAGTTGGATACCTTGTCTTTCAAGGAGAACCTGTAATTTCTTCTCTCAGTGTTACAGTGGCATTTGGAAAAAAATAAAGTTTGGAAGGGGAAAAAGTAAGGATGGACTCTCTGGAACATTTCTTTTCTCTCTCCACAGATGGCTTTTTTCTTTACCATCTCTAAGATCACTTTTGTTATTTTTTTAAGGGATTCTCATTCCATTCACCTTTCAATCTGTCTTTCAGAGACATTCCTATGTCTGCTTCTACTGCCATCAGCTACAGTCTCTAGCTATGCTGTCATAGGGATTACTCTCTGTTATTTTGGAAAAAAAAAAAAAACCCATACTTTTCTTACTATAATTTTACTGTAACAGATTTCAGAGCCTGAACCTTTTGTATGCAGGTGCCTAAGCGTGTCCACATACACAACACACTCACACAGATACACACATAACACCCCGATTATTTCCCACGCACCCTTTCTGATCGTCTATCATATTGATATACTCTGCTGCCTCCTTCAAGGTTTCCTGAGGAAGTGACTTGCTTCTGGAAGCCTAAATGATCTAAATCTCACCATCATTTTCTCCTAATTGAATAGCATAAGCCCTCATGAACTAGATTATGTATTGCTCTGTAGGACACAGTAAGTCCAGTTAGACAAGGGGTACCAGAAGGATAAGTGAGGGTACACTTCGAGTGACCCCAATTGTTTCACCTTCTGTAAATTTCTTCAACAGCCTTACTTTTATCAATTCCTTCTTGTACAAAGCTTCCTCTATTAGAGTATCTTTAGTAAGAATTCCATTGCCCTTTCCTTAATCATTTTCAAGTGTACCTCCAAATGGAATATAACAGTTACGCAAAATAGGAAACCAGAAGCATACTACCATTCACCTAATCGACTCCAATCTCAGCAGAATGTATCTGATTGTCCCTCAGAATCAGGCTTTCTTAGCATAACTTCCTGTGACTCTGTTTCACAGTAACGGCCCTGGCCTGCGACCCAATGAACCGAGGACACCAGCCATTAGTAGTCTCGTTGCAATGGCCAATTAATGAGTATGACCATAACAAAAATTGTCTTTAACCAGTGATCTCAAACATGTGTTTTTGTGTCTCCAGGAGCTTCTGCTAAAATTCTTCATTGTCAATCACAGGTTAGGAGCAAGGGAACACAGTCCTCCGGAAAGGGAACTCACACGACGTGAAATCCAATTAGGAGCAAACGCAGCTGACAAAAAGGATGAGTCACAGGCACATGCAGAGAGCATGGCAGGGAGAAGCTGCTACTGGAAAAGTTAGGAAGGAAACACTTAGCTGACATTGCAGTACCAGCAAATGTACATGGACTTTTCCCCTGAACTCTCCGTCCTTTATTGTAGCTATCAAATTAGCAAGCGTGTTAGTGAGAGTGCCATGCTCCCGGGAAGGGGCAATCATTTCTTCTCCTCTCACTCATGTTCCTGGATGACAGTTCCCTACGGGGACAGCAGAAGTGAATTTAGGCTTGCCCTGATGGAGGCGAGTCCGCTCACTAGCTGCTGCCATCACAGCCCCTTACTGTCAGCTCACAGATGGAGGCAAGGGCCCTTTGAAGGCGATCCTCAGGCAGCTTCGCGAGGAGCAGGATAAGTGGGGAGCCTGTAAAGTGTCGTTTCCCTGGAAACCAAGTGCAACCAATACCCTGTTGTCATCAGGTCGGGATGTGTATAGTTCACACATAAATGCCGGGTTTGTGGAGAAATTTGCACAGTGGATGCCTGTGTTAGAGATACACTAAAGCGAGAGGTCTTTAGGACTGTCGGTCAGCTTCTTTATGGAGTCATGGACCCCTTTGAAAGGTAGCATGTCAAAGGTTTGAAATAAATGACTCCTATACAATGTATGTGTGATATAGCGTTCCTCGGTGAAATGCAGTATTCCCTTATGCAATTTAGAAAGAGATATCAATTTTAATCGAATTAGATCTTCTTTTCATTTAGAGGCTTATCTTGTTCATTTAAATCCCCAGGTTCTTATTTGTGGGAACATTGGTAGTGGAGTTTTATCTTATTTCTCAAGTAACAATATTATCCCAATTTTATTCATACTCATGTGATTCAAAATACAACTGAATAAGGAGGTATTAATTTCCACAGTGCCTTTTATTTAAACCTGTGAAGAAAAAAAATATATGTACTAGGTTTTAAGAGATGTCTGCCTTTAAATTATGTGTGATTTAACCTTTTGGCTGTATTAACCTGAGACCATAATGAATAAAAAAAATTGTAAAGAGTTAATAGTTTATAATTCTGGATTCCAGCTATCTCATCAGAAAATACATTCAATCAAATTAAAATACCGGAAGAGGAATTCCTCAGAAAAGTTCAAAGGATGATTGTTAAGTAGAAAACTTCATAAAAAAATCAAATGAACTCATGGTCATATAGATTAGAGATGCTTTTTAACAATAGCAATTGAGATGAATCTCTAAGTGCCTCCCCATTATAAACCCCAAGCTAGAAACTGGCCTAACATGGCAGCTTAGCTCTCAATTGCTAAATATGTTTTTAACTAATAATTCAGTGTTGCTAAGTTTGCATTTTGGTATTTATGGAAAATATCAGAGACACCGTAGACAAGCAGTCTTTATACTATACAGTTATTATTGATTTTTTTCATATTTTCTACTTGAACCTTCATTCATTTGGAGTGACATTCATTATTAAAAATGTCCTAAAACTATCAGGTGCAGATAGGTATTATCCTGATGCTAGAGAATTGGAGGTTACCACCGAACATCACTCATTTATCTGTGTTCCCGTGGTGAGTTATTACTAGAGCCAAGTCTTCGGATTTTCCTTCTTACCGTTTAATCACGAGTTTATGATAGGCTACAATTCAACTCTACCTAATTAGTCTGTATAATCATAATGGTTGATTAGTTAATACAGACACATGTACTTACTTAACTGCAATTTGATCTACTTAGGCTTGAAATATGGTTTTGCACTGTCTAGACTGTCAGAAGAAGGAAACTCTCCCTTTTTTATCTCTTGCATATTAAATCTCCCCTTGACTCTGACATTACTGGATCATGGCAGTGTCTGGTCTATGGTTTCTGCATGCAAGTAAACTCAAGTCTCCATTTTTTAGCTGTTAATCATATAATTCTAAACGTATTACAAATATGCTGAAGTTCAATGTTTTTTACTCCACTGTGTGTTACTAATGGGATTTCACCAAAGAGCATGACCTCTAATCATATTAATATTTAATCAAGCAATAAACATGCTTTGCTCTGAAGCTCAAAGCCAACAGAATTCTCTCTGGTGATGATTTTTCTATTAAGCTCACAAGGACTTCTTTTGCTTTTATCCCATTATTGTAAAATTTGGGTAAATGTCTGTGTGTTCAATTCCGAGTAAGTGCCCTGAAGGGCTTGTTCTTAATTCTTCTACCTAAATAAGTGAAGTATCCCAAATTAAACTTTAATCTATTTTCCCAAAGCTTTGTTTCTTTAGGAATAACCTCAGAAAACACTTACCTATTAGATAAAGGGTTTTGGAATAAGAGGACAAAAGAAAGTTACTCATTTTAAAAATTTAAGTGCTTGCATTATAAAATATGGAGAAATTAAAAAAAAAATGAGTGTGCCAAGGCAAGCAATGATGATTTATATAATACTGGGAAACTTAACTCAAAGTGAAAAGGATGTGCTTTGATTATACTTAGGTATTTATCTTACAGAGAAAGGTGGGACAAGGACAAGGTTACACAATCACCATCCTGTGTCCTGAGGACACAGAAAGACATTTACCATATCACCCCCACTCCAGCAGCAGTCATGATGGGGTGCTTCTGGCTGAGTTTTGGTCAATAGTTTGTGGGCAGACGTAATGTAAGCCAAGTCCAGTCCTTGTTCTTAAAAATCATCCTGCAATATCCTCCAGGCTTCTCTTCCCCGTCTGCAGGAAACTTGAGAGCTCCCTGCTCCAGATGACGTAGCTGCGAGAGGCAGAAGCCTGGGCCCCAACCGCTTATGAATGTGCTGTCTTCTATTAAAAATACTTCCGGGGCACAACTCACCTTCTCAAATTTCTTAAAATCAATTTATAGATTGATTCCGGAAGTCATTATGAAATGAACTAAAACACATAATTCTTAAGTTACCTTCTCTGAAGATGATCTAAAAGGTATACTGGCCATGGCAGACCTCAGTTTCTCTCACTGGTCAGCCTTCTTATTTTTGTCTGTAACCCTGTCCTTCCTACAATTAAGAAAATGAATTTATGGCCAACTAAATATTCTTCAATATCAAGGAAATGTGTGTGTGTGTGTGTGTGTACTTCACCAAAGTGGGCGTATATTTCTCATCTTTTCCAAGCCTCTGTGTGGCATTTGCGGCTTTACTTGTGAAAGTCCCAGTCCCAGTCAAGGACTCAGGCAGCAACTGAGGGATACGGGAGCCTCAGCTTGGCTGGTCTTCAGGGTTGGTCAGATCCGGGACGATGCTGGAAAGAGTAGAGCTATACTGGGTTGCCTAAAGTTGAACATGGCATTGACATGCGGTGGTGTTGCTAGCAAGATTTCCTTTTCTTTTTTTTTTTTTTTTAAGATTTTATTTATTTATTTGAGACAGAGAGAATGAGAGAGAGAGAGAGCACATGAGAGGGGGGAGGGTCAGAGGGAGAAGCAGGCTCCCCGCCGAGCAGGGAGCCCGATGCGGGACTCGATCCAGGGACTCCAGGATCATGACCTGAGCCGAAAGCAGTCGCTTAACCAACTGAGCCACCCAGGCGCCCAAGATTTCCTTTTCTTAAATATTTAGAGGAAGTTGTTTGTTATTGTTCCGATTCTGCTCTTATAATGACAACAGATTCTCAGTGGCTATTTTGAGAGAGCCATTTTGATCAAAACATTGGGTTCTTTTTGTTTGGTTTGCTTTAATGTTTCTCTCAGCTCACAGGATCTAAGATGGACTCTAAGGAACTGACAGAGCAATAACTATTTGTTCAAAAGAAATTCCCCTCCAATGTGGATGTTGTTTATCCCTTCTATTTATTCTGGCAATGTATGATGATTTTTTTCTATCCATACCAAATTATTAATTTACAAAATGAGTGAATATGAGTATACTTGGATCTTTGCTCTCTCTTAGTTAAATCCTATCCCGCAATGTCCCCTTGAAAGAGTTGGGAGGTCTCTCTATTTTATGAGGAATCTAAGCAGGGGGCTTGGTATAAATGGTCTAGAAAAGTATAAATGCTGCAGTAGATTTATTAAGTACTAGTTCCAAACAAATGCCATGCAGTACAAGAGTAATTGCCAACATTTGCGCTCCTAACTCAATTTCCTACAGAAAGAAGAGCTGAAAAAAAAAAAACTATTAAAAATCCATTACCTATTGTTTAAGAAGCAAAATAGCATTTTTCAGAAGCTCCTTATCAAGCAATTGGATGCAGCAGGATGATATACAGTGGGAGTGAGGGTTAGGCTGGCATTGACATTTGCTTCCTAACTTAAATGATTAAACCTTCACTAAATTAGATCAAGGAATTTAATTTCTCCTCAAGCCTTTATGAATTTTCTCTAATACAGAAATGATCCAAGACAGAACACTCAAGAAAATTAAACAGAGACAACAATAAAAAAAAAAAAAGTCTGTATTGCACCCTGTGGAGGGCAGTCATGGACCATCAAAAACACAGAGTTTCTTGGGCAAATTTTTCAATACAATTTTCAGGCAAATTCAGATTTGTTTGCTGTATATTCACAATGTATTCATGAAGCAAGACTTGAATGGGAGAGCCAAGCCTAAAATGGAAGGAGGCACTCTTTATTAAAGTCTTGTAAGTGCTTTTATAAACTTGGAATCTAGTCACGGTGTTAGTTCCTAGGTAAGTTCAGTATATATAACAATTTTTAGTCTACATCTGACATGGGCAGAACTAAATACACAAGGAGGAAAATCAATAGTAGAACTGCTGCGTGTTAATGTTAAGTCATATGGCATATGACAGAGACCCGAGGGGCTTAGGGAAGGCGGTATCTTTCAGAGCAGCCGAAGACAATCTGTCTCTGGAGTAAGCAAGGTCAGAAAGCTGTCAGGCACTTCCCTCTAAGGCCAGGGCAGAAAGAGCATGTCCTGTCCACGAAAGGAGAGTGAGTGGGGCTCACAGGTCGCCATGATCACTGGCAGCCCAGAACCTGCACCTTTTTATCATCTAAATAGTAGAGATGCCAAGGGTAGGTTCTAGGGAGGTTTTAGATCTCCCCTCAGAGGAAAAATAAGTCTCTACTAGCCTTAAATTCAAACACTCATTTTGCTATCTGAACGTTGTTTCAAGCTCTTTAAACAGATGCACAATCTAAATTTAAAAATCCAAGTGCACATTTGCTACAACAATTTGAGGACACTCAACACATCGAGTGCTCTCAGCCTGCACCCCGTTTCCAAACAAACTGCCCACATTTTAATCCCTTCTTGAGGCAACCTCTGCACCTTAGCCATAATGTGATCAGCAAAAGAAAGACCTTTCTTTCTTCGGAAAAGACAAGAAACAAAAGACAGAGCTGACCAAGGGTCTTGTCTCTTTCGGCCAGGACTCCAAAGACAAAATAAATACATCACTGTAGAATGGAATATAAGCACCTACACACATACATGCACATGTACCCATTTAAGGAGAATTTTATCTGTGCGAATTAAGAGGGAGTTGGTCTATCTCAGTGGAGAGAGGGTCATGGAGGAAGCAAAGCAGCATTTGTAAAAGCATTTTTAATATTATATGGAAAATCAGTGAAAATGGTATGTTCACTCACCAGATCGATAAAATAAAGAAAAAGAATATGGAGAAGCATCCAATGTCTAGAGTATCGGTACAAAAGCTTGAAGACTTCAGGAGTCAATAGGTTCTCTTCAGTTAGCCTCACTCACAGATGCCACTGTAATTTGCTGAGTGCTGTAACTTAATAAAATATTAAAAAAAGTTGTTTTTGTCATTTCTTTTTCACATTCTCCAGCTTCTAAAAATTAACCAACAATTTGATGTATTTAAAAACTTGTTAAAGGAAAACGTATTTAGGGATTCTATCACACCAGCAGAATCTAAAGCTAACTACTGTGACAAATGGAATGGCTTAAAGTGGAATAAATAGCCACTCTTTTGTAGTTATTTGTTATATCTGAGTGATATATTTTAATTTCCCAAACACAGATAGTATATAATCTATATATGTAGAAAGAACATGCAAATCAATGACATAATAGTCTTTATTTATTTCATAAAAAACATCACAGTAATGGGAATTGAAAAATGGATGGTAAAGCCTCATCATTCTCAGGAATGACACCAAATAATTTGATAATTAAGACTTTAAGGTCAATGGTAAATAATTGTTCAAGTCTTGATTTCCATAATACTTTTGGCGAGACGATTAAAGTGAAGTGCGCTAAATTTCTTGGTTGCAAAAATTGAGTCGTTTTGGAAAAATGGCCAAATAAGGTTTCGTTATGAATTTTTTTTAACTCTATGAGACTATAAATTGGGATAAAATGTTAAGCTGTTGTCTTCTGTTATTAGTGTCTCAGTCCAAACGAAAGTAGGAAGGTAATACCCAAAGCCATCTTTATCCTAAAAGATGTGTTGTTGCACCTTTGTCTATGTTATAAAAATGCCCGAAACATTTGTCAGAGTTGTCAGACTCTACTTATTGGGATGCTGCAATCTGAATTGAAGTAGGAAAATGAAATAAAAAATGAATGGCTATATCATTTTGCTTCTTTACAGTTCCAAACATGAGCTCAATACAGACAGAGACAAAGAATTCTCCAGAGCATCAGAACCCTGTAAATCATGACATATATCTTGTGCCGGCCACTGATAAACTGCACCTAGCTCCCCTGATGAAAGTAACAGATATGCCTTCCAAAGCACCAAGACTGATGAAATCAGACAGAAGAGCCATTTCTCCTAATTCCAAACCTTACACTGGAGAGGGAGATGCATCCAGCTCTGTGGTTATTTCCTTGCTTTCCTCCAAGTGAAGGTGTGTGCAAAGCATACATTTTCGAACAACCCCAGAGACTCATCATCATTTTATACTTCCAACAATTTTTTAGAGAAAGCTATTTGGCAGTATCCTGTGTGAATTTGAGTATTTATTTCAGGAACTTTTATTTTGATTTCACTGAGTCCTGTTTGCACTTTAGTTGAGGGATGTTTTTACCTGAAGCTTAATTAAATCCATCATCCCTGGGGACTGATTTGTGTCAGTGCTCCTTCCCAGGAGTTCCCAGATCAACAAGCATCCTCAGTTAATGTTAGCTGCCAAAGGGTTTTCTCACAACAGAAAAATTCAAAATATTCAATATGTCATCTTCGGCATGCTACCAAATTTTCTCCTATGATGTTGTCTTTGCCATTTTTTTAATAATAAAGGCTTCCTATCGATTCTGGCCAGATATTAATTGGAAAATCTTCTGTTTTTAAATATGGCTTAGCTATCTTTAAATTTAATTTAGTGATTTGGTCGTTATCTTAGACATTATATAATTAATTTTAACAATATTAGCACATTTAAAAGGCTTTTGAATGTTCTTATAATAATGTAAAGTTGAATGGATAACTGTTCAATGCAAAAATTCGAAATTCTGTGCTTAAAATTAGGGAGAAAAAGGAAGACAAAATATAATACATATTTATTTGCCCCAAGGAAGTATAATCTGTTATTAGCCACAAAATTGGCATTACAAGCTTATTTCCACATTTTAGTATAGCTAAAGTTTTATGTGTATTTTACTTAGATTGGTTAAATACTATATAACTTGTTTCTTTAAAAATACATTTCCAATTGTTATATATATATATATTAAAATATATTAAGTTGATCTATGTTTGTTACGATCTGTGTTTATTCTCTTTTCTTTCTCTCTCTCCCTCCCTCCCACCCCCTTCTTCCCTCCTTCCCTCTCACCACCCCCTCTTCCCTGTTTTCAGTACAGCTTGATCTAAAGGCTGGACTCCATTATGCTGGGAATTTTGCAACAGTTATTCCAGATTTCATGTCTGTGTAGCATATTGTTCCATAGATTTTTCTTCCCCAGAAGCTTCCAGTACTAGTCTTATTCAGACTTACTGGCTGACTTAGATCCCATGCTTGTCCATATCTGTGGCTCTGATGATGAAATTCAGCTAGTTATCCTAGACTTCAGCCACATCAGCTGCAAGTCCCACTCCTTGAACCAACGGGTCATCAGTTCATTAAAAATTTATGGGTTCAGTAGAGAAGGTGTGGATACCTAAGTGAAAATTAGGATAGTTCCCAGGTGAAAAAGGAACAAATTTCTGGGGAAAAACCCCAAACCCATTAAAATAGTCTAATGGTCACACCTCAATCTTTTCTTTCTCTTTTTCTATCTCTGTCTGTCTCTGTCTATCTCTGTGTGTGCATGCATGCGTTGCTAGAAACTCTCTTTTAGTGAAAACCAAAAAGGCTATAGAAGATGACATGGTAGCCTGTCTGTCCTAATCTCTCAATTGCTTAACCATTTTCATCATCAGTGCTCTTTTTTGTCACAAACTTTTTTTAAAAAAGATTTATTTATTTGAGAGATAGAGATAGAGCTAGAGAGAGAGCGAGCATGCGTGCACAGGGGACAGGGAGAGGCAAAGGAAAAAGGAGAGAGAGAATCCCAAGCAGACTCCACAGCTGAGCACAGAGCCAGATGCGGGGCTTGATCCCATGACGCTGAGATCACGACCCTGAGATCAAGACCCTGAGATCACGACCTGAGCCAAAATCAAGAGTCAGACACTCTGGGCGCCTGGGTAGCTCAGTCGTTAAGCGTCTGCCTTCTGCTCAGGTCATGATTCCAGAATCCTGGGATCGAGCCCCGCGTCGGGCTCCCTGTTTGGCAGGAAGCCTGCTTCTCTCACTCGGCTCCCCTGCTTATGTTCCCTCTCTCGCTGTGTCTCTCTGTCAAATAAATGAATAAAATCTTAAAAAAAAAAAAAAAAGAGTCAGACACTTAGCTGACTGAGCCACCCAGGTGCTCATTTTGTAACAAACTTTTTATATGGTAACAGTTTTAGATTAGAGACAAGTTGTGAAGATAGTATAGAGAATCCATATACCTCACACCCAGTTTCCCCAATTGTTTATATGTTAACATCACTATGGTACTTTTGTTACAATTAATTAATCATTATGGACACATTGTCATTAATTAAAACCCATATTTTATTCAGAATTCTTTAGTTCTAACCTGACGTTCCTCTTATTCTCTAGAATCTTATTCAATATACCACATTTATATTTAGACTTCATTTCTCCTTAAGTTCTTCTTGGCTATGACAGTTTCTGAGACTTTCCTTGTTTTGGATGACAGCTCGACCTTGACAGCTTTGAGGATTCAGGTATTTTTAGAATCTCCCTCAACTGGAATTTGTCTTATTTTTCCCTCTTGATTAGAGTGGGGTTATGAGTTTTGGGGGGAAGATCAGAGAAGGAAAATGTCACTTTCATCACATTATATCAAGGATACGAACTGTCAACATGACATCATATTGACATGATGTTAATGTTGATCGCTTGGCTGAGATAGTGTTTGGCAGATTTCTTCACTGCAAAGTTATTCCTCTTTCTTCTTTTTCATGCTACACTCTTTGGAAGGAAGTCACTATGTGCAACCCACACTTCACCGTGGGAAGTTACGTTCATCTTCTTGATGGCAGAGTATCTACATAAATTATATAAAATTCTGCACAGCTTTGCATATTTTCTCCCAATTATTTACTTATTCATTCATTCATATTAGTATAGACTCATCAATATTTATTTTTTACCTTGGATTATATTCCAATACTACTTTTTAAATTTTGTTGCTCAAATTGTTCTACCTTTGGCCAGTGGAATCTGTTCCAGTTGCCTTCTGTTTCATTTTGAAATATCCCCTCCCCAGCTGTTTTCTTTTTTAATTTCTATCCTACCTGAAGTGCTAATTATTACTCTAGAGTGGTGGCTCTTAAAGGTGGTCCCCTGATCAAGAGCATCACTGACATCTGAGAACTTGTTAGAAAGATGGGCCCACTCCAGACCTACTGACTCAGAACTCTTGGAGTAGTAGCTAGCAATCAGTCTTTTAATAAGCCTAAGCTGGTGATTCTGGTGCTTGGGAAGATTTCAAAACCAGTGCCCTAAGACATCATGAGAAGATAGGAGGAAGAAAGTAATTACTCCATTCTACTCCATTCTACTGAAGAAGAAAACAAGTAAATGATTCAGCACATACATTATATTCTATATGAAATATGCTGATTTCTAGTTGGAAGCCATTCTTTTAAAGATCTAGATTCTTCTCTTTAAATGACTGTTTCTTTCAGTTTTAATTTAATTATCAAGTAGCTTTTGTAGAAGAGGTATTTCAAACCCAACTGTCTACTCTAAATTCTCTCAACTTCATATCATTTACATATATTTTATCATAGGATTTAATTTCATTTTCATATAATGACTTATAAGGACAAAATTAGTAAAATGTCTCTAAAACCTCTATGAAGAAACTAAGTACACAGGTTCTCTAAGAGTGAATATTAAACTAGTGTTCTTGCTAACCCCAAATTTCATATTGGCTCCGTGTGTGTGTGTGTGTGTGTGTGTAATTGGTCTCTCACCAAAGCCAATTAATACCGCAAGAAAAATACTGAGTTGTACTTGGAATGAGTGTTGAAAAAAAATGCCAACTTTTAGTAAAAGCTGTCCATTCTGATTCAGATTAAACCCACATTCTTACTATATTAGATTACTTTTTCTGATATTTGTCTCAATTGTTTGTAATATTTTATTTGGAATCAATAATTATTTTGAGTTTAAAAGTTTTTGTTATTGGTGTCTTCATAAGCTCCTTTTCGATTTTAAAATATTAATATGTACACATGACAGAAATAATTTCAATTGATATTTACTTAAAATTGAAAAATCTTTGTGTTATTCCCCGTCTGAGAAGAGCTTCAAATATATATCACCTGCCCTATCTGCAAAGGCCATTGTTAACTTTCCACAGAACCTGGTTTTATAAGGGCTTTGCATTTCTACAAAGAGAACAATTAGTCGTCTTAGGTTAAGTCTTTTCTGTTATCAATATATTATTTAACTAGTTTTTTATCCACACATTTTTAAACAAATACAATGATAATACATACTTCAAGAATGTATCTTTGAGTTGAGCTTCATTCTACAGAACCTGAAAGCCTATGTCTTAATGAAAAGGATGCTAACATTGATTAGGTCTGTTTCTCATTGAATCACAGTGCTCAACTTCACAGTGTTCCATACAAAAAATAGCTGTCCCTGCCAAGGACTTCAGTGCTCCCACTTTCAGGCTGGGTGATGTCTGACTGCCAAAGTAATACATCAGTCATTACACAAGATGACTCACACCATGGGCATCTTGGCAGGAATATACAGTCTGCTAACAATAGCATTTCTCTGGAAAGCTTTAATCATAATGCGTTCCTATTTTCATTCTAACCAAAAGATCCTAATCATAGGAAGATTGTCAACTTTTTCCACAACCGTACAATACATCTGGGCGGCTTTTAACTCTAACTAGAGGGTAAATTTATTCTTCAATAATGTTCTTATGATTTTTGCCTAAACACCTAAAATTATTGCCAAATTATAACTCTTGTTATGGTGTGCTTATAGTGGATTTTTTTTTGTGTATGTGTGTGATTCAAAATATGTTGATTCCATTATTAGGTTAATAACTTTAATTAAAAAAAAAAACCCACAAAAATAAATGAAAAGAAAGGTCTCACATGAATGGTAAACCTGTTGCTCAGAAATCAAAAGATTTAAAAAATTAAAATTTTTGTCTATTAGACATCTTTCTTTTCTGGATAACAAAATTTTACAATCATGGTAAGACTAAAAGCAAAGCATGGCATGTAACATTTTTCTATATTTCAAAGAAGGATATATATTTGATCTGATCTTTTTGTTTCTTTCTGGTGTGACTCACTTTTAAGTGCACAATGGTAGTTATTTTAAAATTAATTGAGTATCATAAAAATGCATAACCTTATACTGAGTATAATAGATATATTATGTGCCATGTTTCAAACACTATCATTTTAAAGATATTTATAACATTTAAATGATCTCTGTAGTAGTTTTAAGTAATTTTTAGTGTAAAAATGAGACTGAAAGATTTTAGAATATCAATCATTCATCAAAGGACATGTAATGGTTCAGTTCAGCTAGCATAAAATTGACATGATAGTCAATCATGAGCTCAAATTATTAAGGAAATGTTAATGCCTGTTAATGTTAATATGACCCAAATAATGGCGTTTTTTTTTTCCTGAGGAATTACTGCCTTATCTGTTGAATAATATTTCAAAGAAGTGAAGTATGTTCTGTCCTTTTGAATGCACATACATACACGCAAACACATATAACTTTGATAGAAAAATATGAGCTCAGTGTGTCAAATTGTTTAATATGTATTAAATTACTTAGAATAATCATTGTTAGAAGACACATAACATGTTGAAATCTCAACTCATTAAACTCTGTCAACAAAGAAGATCATACAAAGGATATTGAGTTTGTAGAATATCTATATTTCCCACATATCTGTTGTGACACAAACTTACTGATTGTTTTCTCAGGTTTTATTTTGGTTCCAACGTAGTCGACAGTTCCAGAAATATCCTTGGGTATGATCAACCTGATTTAATATTATTAGCAGGCTTAAAGGTGGTGTGTAAATCTTGGGGGGAAATAGTTTTGGGGCCTAGAATATGCTGTTTCCAAAGTTTTGATGACCTAACAGATTTTAGGTCAACTTCTCATGTGACATTTCTTCTACTATCACTTTACAAAGTATTTTTCTTAATTTTTATTCTATTCAGTATTTAAAGAGTGTTTATGTTCTTCTCTAGGAGAGAAGGTCAACAATAATAGTTGTTAGATCTTGTATTCATATTTAGAATTATATGTGATTGACATAATAACCTGGCTCTTTGAGTGAATAACCAAGATCAAATATTTATTTAAAATATTCCTAGGTTAAAATTATGTGTAGTCAGACACCCTGCAAAAGAAGTTCAGCAATCATGACAGCTTACAAATTTGTGTTTTGAAAAGCTTCAAGAAGTCTTACATCTGCATGATTCTTCATCAGTATCATTCTCCCATTTTTCTTTTTTTCCGGTCCAAGTATGAACTGACTTAACTGTAAAATCAGTGTCCTATTTTGACACTATAGGATCACTGTGTTTCTGTAGCTGTAGATGTATTCCGAATGGTAGGTGCAACACAGGCATTTCTGAAGGAATACCAAGTCATGGGAGAAAAGGTAGGTGGAACGTTATTAGTACATATTCACACCACATATGAAATAAAATATGCAGAAAGCATCCTAGATTGTCACATGCCAATGCTATGAAATCCCCTCTTCCAAAGTTCTCTCTGGATATCTAAGAGAGAATAAGGGTCAAGTTATTCTGATGGTAGGTGGTGCCTTGAGTGTGATACAGTTTAGCTAGGAAATAGAGATTATTAGAACTTAGGTCTGTACTAGTGCAAGTATATTCTTCCTTATGTTTACTGCATTTATTAAATCATTTCTAGTTTAATAAGCTATAAAAATTCCAATAAGAAATGTTTGGGGAACACATTGATCCATTCTTCTGCTGCCATCAAATGATATTTATATAAGTAAGGATGATGCCTTCAAGTGATCACCATAATTATATTTACATATTTACACCATTTTAATATGTACCAGCTGCATTCATCTATCCATGGGGAAAGATATAAAAATTATGAAGTTGTCCTTCCTGGAAAAAAAATTAAAAATATATTCCATAGAATTAATGCATTATGACTAAATGCAAAGAATTGGTAGGTAGATCAGGTATTGCATTACTGAAGGAGTAAGCTGGGTCTGTTTTAGAAAAGAAACTTTGCTGGGTGTTGGTTAACAGGGACAGAAATAACCTAATTCAAATGGCACATTCTGCCTCCAAAAATGTATCAAAACCAATTTATGACTGTCTACCTTCTTTGTTATTATTCTAATGTAAGTCTTCATCACCTCTTGCTTGGACTACAATAATCTATCTGGGTCCTTCACTTTTACTTGTCCCTTTATAATTTTTCTTCAGTGACCTTTTAAAAATATAAACAAGACCAAGTTATTGTCTTGCTTAAAGTCTTCCATCTCCGCAGACTAAAACCCAACCGTCAGTGCTCTGCATGAATGATCTAGTCCACTTGCTCCAGTCTTTCTTTCCTCCAGGAAACTGAGCATTTTTGCCACAGGGTCTTTTTTGTGTTTTTATTTATTTGTTTGTTTGCTTTTCATTCTGATTGATTATTATTATTATTAATTACTATTATTTTGCTCTAGATCTTTGTTAAGCTGGCCCTGTCTATTCATTTAGATTTCAGTTCAAATGCCGCCACCTCATTCTGTACTAGAACCATATTTTAGTTTTTTGATAGCATTTATCGCTACATGGTATTTTCTTTTTTATTAGTTTATTTTATTTCACACTAGAAATATTCATTATGAGAGAGGAAATTTTGTCTATATTTTCACTTCTTATCCCCCAATCCCTGGATTGATACATAATATGTCACAGTCTTTCTACCTATTAAATATCTGCAAGAATAAATGGAGGAAGTCCTCAGTTTATCATCAGAAGTGATCAGTTTTTTTGAGTAACTTAAAAGATGTCAAGGCACAACTAATTTATACATTTGATCCTTATGTTTTGAAATCCAATGAAATAATCAAGCTCTTGGTTGCTCTTTGAACTCTACACTAACGCAAACTGAAGTTTTGGTGGGTAGTGTGGATTCTACTGGCTCATATTTAACCTATTGTTTATTCTTTTCTAATTTGCCTGGGGCTCTGCGATTGTTTACTCTTGAAAAGCAGCTAGTACTTCTCAAGCTGGACACAAGCCAATACTGATGATGCACTTAGGAGGGCATTAACAAATCTCCTTTATACCTGATGTCAAATATATATATGTATATAATATAAAATATTCATATATATGTTATATTCATATATAATAGAATAATATTTCCTTTAAAGTTTTTTTTTTTATATTGTTACTTTTCTTTTCAAATACGTTTTCCTTTCCAAATCACCTTTCACCTAGACCCTTTTTATAGCCATAAGGCAAAGTCCTCAGAATATCTCAGCAACTGGTAGTAATTATTTATTAAAATCATTCTCTTCCTATTTCTCAATTTGTTCTAAATCACAATTGTCTTTATACCAGGTTACCGTTCTAGCTTAGTCCATTCAGGCTGCTATAACACGATGCCACAAACTTGGTAGTTGGTAAACCACAGAACTTTATTTCCCACCGTTCTGGAAACTGGAAGTCTAAGACAAGTTGCCAGCATGGTTGGGTGGGGGCCTTCTTCTGCACTGCAGCACTCTCACTGTGTCCTTATATGTTGGAGGGAGCAAGATGAAATATTCTCTGGAGCTCCTTTTATGAGGGCACTAATCCTACTCATCAGGGCTCCAACATCATGACCTAATCACCTCTCAAAGGCTACCTTCTATTACCATCCTCTTGGGTATTAGATTTTCAACACATGAATTTGGGGAGGACACATTCAAACCATTGCACCTTCCTATTTCTTATTTCTCAGTCTGTTCTAAATTGCATTCTTCTTTGTACCAGTTTACTGTTCAATAATATTTACGCTTTCCCTTGCTTATAAAACCAATTTTATATACCTCAGAATGGCATTCAAAATCTCTTCACTTAACTGGTCTTCTGTACCAAACTAAATATCACTATTTTTTAAATGTGTTTGCTCCTGTTAACCCCTGAACACATCATGATTATGATTCTTATAAAACACTTCTAACAATTGGCCTTCTCTCTTTGAAAATGTAAAATCCTGATTATTATACATTTAATTGAAAAACTTAAATTATAGGGGTGCTTGGATGGCCTAGTTGGTTAAGTGACTGACTCTTGATTTCAGCTCAGATCATGATCTCAGGGTTGTGAGATCGAGCCCCACGTTGGGCTCCACACTGGGCATGGAGCCAGCTGAGATTCTCTCTCTCCCTCTGCCCCTACCCCCTCTTAAAAAACAAACAAACCAACCAAAACAAACAAAACTTAAATTGTTTTACAATGCCTTATCTAACTTTTTATATATTTTCTTCCTCAACTAGGTTATAAGGTATTATAGTCAAGCAAGCATTGTGACTTGTAGCTGTTTTGCATATTTTATGTACCTAGCATGGTGCTTAATAACAACTCTAGCTACTTGACACATTTGCTTAAGAGGGTGAATAAATGAGGCGCCTGGGTGGCTCAGTTGGTTAAGCGACTGCCTTCGGCTCAGGTCATGATCCTGGAGTCCCGGGATCAAGTCCTGCATCAGGCTACCTGCTCAGCAGGGAGTCCGCTTCTCCCTCTCCCGCTCCCCGCTCTTGTGCTCTTTCTCTCTCTCACTCTCTCTCAAATAAATAAATAAAATCTTTAAAAAAAAAAAGAGGGTGAATAAATGTAATTCACTACCATGTAAACTGGCTAATTACCAAACTACCTTTTTCCTTGTAAACGACACACAGCTCTACTACATTTCCCAACTGTCCTTACAGTGAGATGTAGCCATGTAACTGAACTTGAACCTCTGGAGAGATGGCTGGAAGTACTATATGCCATCTCATACTAAGGCCCTTCTATGCATGAACTTTCTATGCATGATCTTCCAACTTCTTTTCTTCCTTGTAACCTTGATATCAATGATAATGGAGAAATTTTGGTGGTCACACATTGAAGATGAAGAAAAATACAGAAGCAGCCCGGCTCCCTTCCCCCTGCAAACAAAACAAAACAAACAAAAATCTTAGGGAAAACACACCAGTTAATAAGGAACTAGGATTCTGGACTTATTGTGAGGAAATAAAAAAGAAACAAAAAGTTTTATCATATTTGAGCCTATACATATAATATCTATTTAGCATCTGTTTTATACATATAATTTGTACATATTTATTTATATTTAAGATACATATTTACTTTGTTACAAGGGATAACATTATCTTAATTGATACAGTACATTGCTAATCAGTTTATACCTGATTATAAAATAATCTAAGTGTTATGATGGAATGATTGAAGACGTTTAGCAAAGAGGAGGTACTTCTGAATCTGAATACATAGATTTTTATTTGACTCTTGCATTTCTCCTTTCCAAAGTCTGTGATTAATATTTAGTGTATGTACAACTTTACATCTAAAATTATTTGCATTTAATACATGATAAAAATAATGGTATCATTTAAATGTGCAAATTCCTTTCTAAATGGTAAAAAGCATGTATCATTATGCAAACTTTAGAAAATTAATGATTTTTGCTTACTTAAAGAAATATGTTAAGCTACTTTCTCTAAAATATAGTGAGTGCCCTCTATAATTTCTCCTATTTAAAATCAATTCTCTTAAAATCCAACTAAAATGTAAACACTCCTGGAAAAGCTTTTTATCTTATACCTAGAAATCTTATTCTGCCCTGTGCTTCCAAAGTCTTTCTAGGCTTCTATAGTAGCCTTTTATTCACACTGCCTTATGTGACACATATTTGTGCACATGCATTTTTATCCAGAGAATAGCAATCATGGAATCACCATTGTGTTCTGTTGCGTACCACAGATAATTCTATTAATCATTGTATTGGTTTTTTGAATTGACTCCTTAAACTCCTTAACCAAAGGTTAGGTTTGTTTGTTTGTTTGTTTGCTTGTTTTAACTGTACTCTTTGCTAAAGAAAGAGTTATAATTTTCAAGTGAATCTACCCTTAAAATTTCACTTAACCACTTAACCAGAACAAAAACAATATGAGTTTATTTTTTCTTAGAAATGAAATATTTCTCATGTTGCTTCTTGAGATCTCAGTAGAATAAGCTTCAGTAAAGTAAGTGGTTACATATATATTTAAAAATACAATATATTTTTTTTAAAGATTTTATTTATTTATTTGAGAGAGAGAGAGAGATAGCGAGAGAGAGAGCATGGGCAGGGAGGAGAAGGAGAAGCAGGCTCCTGTAAGCAGGTAAGCCAACATGGGGCTTGATCTTAGGACCCTGAGATCATGACCTGAGCCAAAGGCAGATGCTTAATCAACTGAGCCACCCAGGTGCCCCTAAAAATACAATATTCTTATAATCTAACTAATGATCTCAAAATTCTATGAACTGCGATTAAGCATGGTAGACTATAAACATCATAGAAAATGCATGTTTCTACTCAATTTTATAATAGGAAAAAGAAAACCTAGCTTCATTATATAAGTCAAAGTATTATGTTACTTTTGGAAGACATGCATGACTAATGAAGGATGCTTTAAGGTTATTATATGTTTTGTTAGAAAGAAATGGACATTTATTTTATTTTAAAAGCAACCCATTTTTGGGGCGCCTGGGTGGCTCAGTTGGTTAAGCGACTGCCTTTGGCTCAGGTCATGATCCTGGAGTCCCTGGATCGAGTCCCGCATTGGGCTCCCTGCTCGGCAGGGAGTCTGCTTCTCCCTCTGACCCTCCCCGTCTCATGTGCTCTCTTTCTCATAGATAAAATCTTAAAAAAATAAATAAATAAAAATAAAAGCAACCCATTTTTAGGGCAGTAAGAGATCAGAAGCTTCTTCCAGAAAAGCTACAATTGTATTATTAAGACTTTCTACTAAAGAATTAAATACATTCAGAAAGACTGAAAAATAAAAAATGTACAGCCTGATAAATTTTTATTATTTTATTTTATTTTTTACCTTATTTAGTAAATTAAGTTTTTTATTTTAATTCCAGTATAGTTAACATATAGCGTTACATTAGTTTCCGGTGTACAATATAGTGATTCAACAAATCTATACATCATTACTCAGTGCTCATCATGGTAAGTGTGCTCTTAATCCCCTTCCCCTATTTCACCCATCCCCCCACCCATGTACCCTCAGATTTGGTTTATTTTAGCTTGATAAAGTTTTTAAAAAGTGAACTCAGTCTTGTAATCACTATTCAGGCCACAAAATTTCTTACCAACATACCAAACCTCATTACCATTTGCTCCCCACCCTCCTCTTAAAAAGGTAGCTAGCCACTCTCTTGAATTTTATCACTACAGATTAGTATTGTTTCTTTTAAACTTTATACATACAGACTAAAAAATACATATTATTTCTATTTTGTTTGTTTAATACTACATTTTCTTTGTGTTATTTGCCTATATTTTGCATACAGCTGTAATTGTTCATTGCAATCACTAGATAATCTGCTGATGAATATTTAGTTTGTTTTCAGTTTGAGGCCAGTATGAATAATGTGTATTGAATATATTTTGCTTGCTCTGTAATTATATGAAAGAATTTGTATTGAGTACAATTTTTAGTCCTAGAGTATGTTCAGTTTTGTTAGATACTGCCTCAATAGTTTGCAACAAATTTACTAGCGGTGTTTGAAAGTTAATATTTGTTCCGCATTATTGCCAACACACTACATAGCTATATTATTTATCTATCATCTATCTATCATCTATCTATATCTATATCTATCTATCATCTATTTATCTATCATCAATCATCTATTTATTCTTACATAAAATAAAATATTTACAAATATTTATACATATGCTTTATATGTGTATATATATAATATTTTATTTCTTCTTTTGTGTATATGATTGTATCCAGTTGTGTTTTTTTTTTTTTTTCACTGAAAAGTTTTTATTGGCCTTTTGGATAGAAACGGGAATTTATTTGCCAGGAAGGATGATCCCATCATACTTCTGCTGGAACCAGCGCATGGCCTCCTCTTTGCTGATTCTGTGTTTGGCCCCAATGCAGCCTGTCCTGCGCTTCTCGTCTGCAATGCTGAAACCTGGCCTACCCAGCACCACGTAGAAGTCCAGGCTGTAGATACCAATGCTAGGGTCATATTTGATCCCCAAATCGATGTGCTCCTGGATCCCAAAGCCAAAGTTTCCAGTATCAGAGAAGTTATTTTTTCTTAACTCATACTCTCGCACCTTTAGACCTGCTCTTCCTGTTCTCCACCATGGCGCAGGATCAAGGTGAGAAGGAGAACCCCATGCGGGAACTTCGCATCCGCAAGCTCTGCCTCAACATCTGTGTGGGGGAGAGTGGAGACAGACTGACCCGGGCAGCCAAGGTGCTGGAGCAGCTCACAGGCCAGACACCCGTGTTCTCCAAAGCTAGATACATGGTTAGATCCTTGGGTATCAGGAGAAATGAAAAGACTGCTGTCCACTGCACAGTCAGTGGGGCCAAGGCAGAAGAAATCCAGTTGTGTTTTTAATTCACATGCCCCAGATCACTAATGTGGCTGCCTGTTTCTTCATGTGTTTATGCAAAGACTTTTGATGATCATGGACAACCATACAGTTCTCACTGGGATACTATTCCTTCTGCTTGAAGAACTGTTTAGTATTTACTTTAGTATAAGCCTGCTGCTGATCACTTATTTCAGTTTTCATTTGTGAGATATAACTATATGATCTTTATTTTTACAAGACATATAACTCCAGGGTGTCAATTATTTTCATTTTAGCACTTTGAAGATCTTTTTCAATAGTTATTGGGCTTCTTTTTTCTTTCCTTCTCCCTTTCTCTTTTTTCTTTCTCCCTTTCTTTTCTTTCTTTCTTTCTTTCTTTCTTTCTTTCTTTCTTTCTTTCTTTCTTTCTTTCTTTCTTTCTTTCTTTCTTTCTTTCTTCTTTCTTTTTCCTTTCTCTCTCTTTCCTTCCTTCCTTCCTTCCCTCTTTCCTTCCTTCCCTCCTTCCCTCTTTCCTTCCTTCCCTCCTTCCCTCTTTCCTTCCCTCCCTCCCCCCCTCCCTCCCTCCCTCCTTCCTTCCTTCCTTCCTTCCTTCCTTCCTTCCTTCCTTCCTTCCTTCCTTCCTTCCTCCCTCCCTTCCTTCCTCCCTCCCTTCCTTCCTTCCTTCTTTCCTTCCCTTTCTCTAAGAACTTAGCTGTCAATCTGACTGTAGCTTACATTTTTTAATTTTTAGGTAATATGCATATTTGCTCTGGATGCTTTCAGTAGGTTTACTCTGTCTTTCAATTTTAGCAGTAATATATATGTTATGCCCAGTTGAGGTTTTATTCATATTTATTTTCTTTGAAATTTAATTGCTCATTAAAACTGTGGCTTAATGTCTTTTATCAGTTTTTTTTTAAAGATTTTGTTTATTTGTGAGAGAGAGAGAGCGAGCGAGCGAGCATGAGTGGAGGGAGGGGCAGAAGGAGAGGGAGAAGCAGACTCCCTACTGAACAGGGAGCCTTACGTGGAGCTCAATCTCAGGACCAGGAGATCATGACCTGAGCCAAAAGCAGACACTTAAATGACTGAGCCACCCAGGCTCCCCTTTTATCAGTTTTGAGAAAATTTTTTGTCATTTTTTTCTCCCACATTGCTTCTGCCCCATCTCTTTCTTTTCTTTTTTGGGAGTGCAATTACTACTATGATAGACTGCTTCATTATTTTCCATGTAGCTCACATACTTTTTTTTTTTTTCCTATTTATACCCTTTATCTTGAGGCTTTTATTCCCTCTCTTTTCAATTCTTTTAAACTTTGTCAAATCTTTTAAAATCATCCATGAGCTTTTAAAATTCACTTATTTTATTTTTCAATGAAGAACTTCCATTAGATTTTTTTTAAAGATTCCCTTTCTCTGTCAAAATCCACCATATTCAAGTTACTTTCTTGCATATACATGTAACAGTTATTTTAATGTCTATAAAAATACCTTCAGTATATGCATCTCCTAGAGATCTGTTTACATTCCTGGTTTTCTTTTTTCTACTGCTTTTGGACCATTCTTATGCTTACTCTATTCATTTTTAATTGAATAAGAGATGTTTTGGATAAAAAACTATAAATCTATTTTAATACCTTGTATGATATGATCTATCCATGAAGATTGTTTTGTTTTAGACTGCCAATTAGATTGAGGTAATATCCCCATCTGGATTTTGCTTCTTGTGTTTACTAATCTATACTCTGTCCAACTTACTCCTAGGGTTTATGCACAGTTGAAAGTGTGTGTATGACTTGTCAGGGTCCTTCATCTTTTGGTAGATCCTCAGCTGCAGCTTTTATCTGTCCAGGACTATAAGTTTTCCAATATTTCTGTTCAGCTTCTCATCCTATCATTAGAGCTTTGGGATTGCCAAATGCCCTCATGTGGAGAACTAACAAGAACATGGGTCTGATATCCATGGGATTCTCTTCTCTCTGGGAGCTTGTGTCTCCCCGCTCAAGCTCATGTAGCCTTGGTAACTCTCCAGTGATTGCACCCAGATTTAAAAAATTATGTTTTTCTTTTTATTTTTTGTCCAGCTTTTGTAGAGGTGGGGGTTTTTGAAGCAGAAGGCCTACACATTCTCTAATTCTTTGTACAATGCTCTATAAATCCTTTATAAATAATTAAAACATTTTCTTTCTCTGATTAATTTTTTGTCTACTTTTCCGTAGTAGCTAGATGATTATACAATATTTTACTCCATGTGGTTTGACATTTTTAGAAAGTAGTTTCAGAGGTATGTGCCTTTTAACCTCAAGAATATCCAAAGTATGAAGGAAAAATATATATTTTTTAATTTTTAGATTTCTGTCTTCCATTACTTCTTTGCATATTCCCTTGAGAGTATCATTTAAATAATTATACACGTAGCAAATTGTTTTGAGAACAAAATCTGTTTAATACCATATAAAAAAATCTCTGGCCAGAAATTACTCATGTAGGAAAAAAAAGAAAAACAACGAACCTCAATAGACATTAGCTAATTATAGCCTTTGTGCCAGGCATTATTAAAATTTTGAAATTACACTGGTGAAAAATATATGTTTCTTGTTCTCATGGACCTCACTGTCTAGCAGATATAAGCACATGTAAACAAATATATAATACAGTATTACAAAATGCCATAAGAGAGGCTTTTGGAAAGCATTTCACAATAAAGAGACAATCATATGTCATACAGAGTGCTTACACCAAATAATTTTCATTGAATTTTGATTCTGCTAGTCAAAGAGAACTCCTGGCATCCATAGAAAGAAATGAGGCCAGAGGGGTAAGTCAGCTGAGATCAGATGATCAAAAAGTCTTATATGACAAACAAGGCAATATTTTCCTCTATGTGGCTTTAAATATCATTTATGCATTTATAGCAACCAAATATATACCCTACACCTTGATTTCTATTGATTCCTAATAAGTATGTCAAATGGAGCAAGTCAATACTATTTCATGAGACATTTGTTTTGGTGGGATATCAGACATTTGTTTTTTTCTTAAAATCCACATATGAGTGAAATTATATGGTATTTGTGTTTCTCTGACTGACTTATTTCACTAAACATTATACTCTCTACTCCATCCATGTTGTTGCATATGGAACGATTTCATTCTTTTTATGGCTGAGTAACATTCCATTGTGTGTGTGTGTGTGTGTATTTTTAATCTATTTATCTATCCATGGACACTTGGGCTGCTTCCATAATTTGGTTATTGTAATAATGTTGCAATAAATCTAGGGGTGCTTATATCTTTTTGAATTAGTGTTTTCATATTCTTTGGGTCAATATCTAGATGGAATTAGTGGATCATATGGTAATTCTGTTTTTAAATTTTTGAGGAAAGTTTTTACTGCTTTCCATGGTGACTGTACCAGTTTTCATTCACACTAATGGTGCACAAGGGTTCTTTTTGCTCAACATCCTCACCAACACTGTTGTTTCTTGTTTTTTATTTTAGCCATTCTGATAGGTATGAAGTGATCTCTCACTGTGGTTTTGATTTGCATTTCTCTGATGGCAAATGACATTGAGCATCTTTTCCTGTGTCCATTGGCCTTTTGTATGTCTTCTTTGGGGAAATGTCTGTTCATGTCATCTGCCCATTCTAAAAGTTGATTACCTGTTTTTTTTTTTTGGTGTTGATTGTACAAGTTCTTTATGTATTTTGGATACTAACCCTTTATCAGCTATGTCATTTGCAAATACCTTCTCCCATGCAGTAGGTTGTCTTTTTGTTTTGCTGATTATTTCCTTTGCTGTGCAGAAGCTTTTTATTTTGGTGTAGTCCTAACAATTCATTTTCACTTTTGTTTCCCTTGCCTCAGTAGACATACCTAGGAAAAACGTTGCTATGGTCGGAGTCAGAGAAATTACTGCCTATGCTCTCTTCTAAAATTTTTATGGTTTCAGATCTCATGTTTAGGTCTTCAATCCATTTTGAGTTTATTTTTGTGTATGATGTAAGAACTATAAGAACTACATTCTTTTGCATGTAGTTGTCCAGTTTTCCTAACACCATTTATTGAAGAGACTTTTTCCCATTACATAGTCTTGCCTACTTTGTTGAAGATTAATTAACTATATAATTGTGGATTTATTTCTGGGCTCTCTATTCTGTTCCATTGATCTATGTGTCCATTTTTTGTGTCAGTACCACACTGTTTTGATTACTACAGCTTTGTGGTATATTTTGAAATCTATGATTGTGATACCACCAATTCTTCTTTTTTAAGGTTGCTTTGGCTGTTTGTGGTCTTTTGTGGTTCCATACAAATTTTGGGATTGTTTTAGTTCTGTGAAAAATGCTATTGGTATTTTGATAGGGATTGCATGAAATGTGTAGATTGCTTTGGGTAATATAGATACTGTAACAATATTTGTTCTTCCAATCCATGATCATGGAATGTTTTTCCATTTGTTTGTTTTGTCTTCAATTTCTCTCAACAGTGTTTCATAGTTTTCAGAGTACAGGTCTTTCACTTCCTTGGTTAGATTTATTTCAAAGTATTTTATTATTTTTGTTGCAACTGTAAATGGGATTGTTTTGTTTATAAATGTTTTTCTTTTTTCTTTTTCTTTCTTCAAGATTTATTTATTAGAGAGAGAGAGAGAGAGGGTGCGTGCATGAGTGGGGGGAGGGGGTAGAGGAAGATGTGAAAAGGAGAATCCTCAGGCAGATTCCCTGCTGAGCAAAGGAGCCCAAGAGTCCATCACAGGGCTCAATCCAATGTTCCTGAGATTAAGACCTGAGCCAAAATCAAGAGCCAGGCGTTAAACCAACTGAGCCACCCAGGAGCCTGGGATTTTCTTAATTTCTCTTTGTGTTGCTTCATTATTAGTGTATAGAAATGCAATGGATTTCTGTATATTAATTTTATATCCTGTGTTCTTACTGAATTCATTTATCAGTTCTAGTAATTTTTTGGTGGAGTCTTTCTGGTTTTTTATATATAGTACTATGTCATCAGCAAATAGTGAAAGTTTTACTTCTCCCTTACCAATTTGGATGCCTTTCATTTCTTTTTCTTATCTGATTGCTGTGGCTAGGACTTCTAGTACTATGTTGAAGAAAAGCAGGGAGAGTGGACATCCTTGTCTTATTCCTGATCTTAGGGGAAAAACTCTCAGTTGAGTATGATTATAGCTGTGGGTTTATCATATATGGCCATTATTGTGCTGAGGTATAGTCCCTCTAAATCTATTTTGTTGAGAGGTTTTTTTTTTTTTTTTTTTTAAATCACGAATGCATGTTGTACTTTGTCAAATGCTTTTCTTGCATCTATTGAAAGGATCATATGGTTTTTATCCTTTCTCTTGTTGATGTGAGGTATCATGTTGATTGATTTGTGAATATTGAACAGCTCTTGCATCCCTGGAATAAATCCCAATTAATTGTGAATGATTTTTTTTAAATGTATTGTATTCAGTTTACTAGTATTTTGTTGAGGATTTTTATATCTATGTTCATCAGAGATATTTGCCTGTAGTTCTCTTTTTCTGTAATGTCTTTATCTGGTTTTGGTACAAGGATAATGCTGACCTCATAACATGAATTTGGAAACTTTCCTCCCTCTTCTATTTCTTGGAATAGTTTGAGAAGAATAGGTAATAACTTTTCTTTAAATGTTTTGTAGAATTCACCTGTGAAGTCATCTGGTCCAAGACTTTTGTTTATTGGGAGTTTTTTGATTACTTATTCAATTTCATTCCTGGTAATCAGTCTGTTCAAATTTTCTATTTCTTCCTGAATGTGTCTTTAAGACTGAAATGAGTCTTGTCAACAGCATATAAATGAGTCTTAATTTTTTATCCTTTCCATCAGTCTGTCTTTTGACTGGAGTATTTAATCCATTTACATCAAAGTAATTTTTGATAGGTATGTACTTATGCCATTTTATTACTTGTTTTAGGGATGTTTTTGTAGTTCTTCTCTGTTCCCTTCTTCTCTTGCTCCCTTCTCGCATGGTTTGCTATCTCTCTTTAATGATATACTTTGGATGACTTTCTCTTTTTTCTTTGTATATCTATTACTGGTTTTAGAGGTTACCATTAGGCTTATATATAACATGTTATGTAAATATCAGTCTATATTAAGTTGATTGTTGCTTAAGTTTGAATCCTTTCTAAATGCACTAAATTGTTATTCCTTTCTCCACCACGTTTTAGGTATACAGTGTCATTTTTTTCATCCTTTTATTTTGTGAATCCCTTGACAGATTTTTATAGATATACTTGATTTTACTATTTTGTGCTTCCTACTTTTCTTACCCCTGCTTATGGTATTTCTTTTCCACTCAGAGTCCCCTTTAACATTTCTTGTAAGGCAAAACAAAAAAACAAAACACAACAAAATAAAAAACATAAACATTTCTTGTAAGGCTGGAATAATGGTGATGCATTCTTTTAACTTTTGTTTGTCTAAGAAACTCTTTATATCTCTTTATATTCTGAATGACAGTCTTGCTGGATAGACTATTTTTGGCTGCAGGGTTTTTTTTTTTTTTTCTTCCCTTTTAGCACTTTGGATATATCATCTGTCCCCTTCTGGCCAGCAAAGTTTCTACTGAAAAATCAGTTGATAACTTTATGGAGTTTCCTTTTCTCTCATTTTTTTTTCTCTTACTGCTTTTGGAGTTCTCTTTTTATCACTTCTTTTTGCCATTTTAATTACTCTTTGTTTTGGTGTAGAACTCATTGTGTTGATTTTCTTGGAGGCTCTCTTTGCCTCCTGGATCTGGATAACTCTTTCTTTCCTTAGATTTGGGAAGTTTTCAGCTATTATTTCTTCAAGTAAATTTTCTTTCAGTCCAGTCATCTGCAATGGCTCTCTCTACCTGTTTTGGGGAGGGTTTGGCACTTGTACTGTTAGTGGGTCAGTCTGAGACCACTTTGGGCTTGAGTTGAAGTAGACCAGTCCTTTACCAGAGATGCTGTATCACCAAACTTCAGGGTGCTCTCCCTGTGTTGTACCCTGAGAAGCTTTCATTGGTGGGAGGGGCCCGCTGCCAGACCCGATGTTTGCCCCTGGCCCACTGTTGGAGTTGTAGTCAGACTGGTGTGTGCTTTTGTCCTCTTCTCTCCAGGGCAAGAGTCACTTTGGAGTGGTGCTGGCCCCTGTCAGGGCTGCTTGCACACTGCCAGGCTTGTGACATTGCTTTGGATAGGTTTGAGGCAAGAGTTTATTGGGAGAAGGAGGCAAGTCTACAGGTGAATACCAGTATGCCATGCCGTGTGTGGTCCCAGCAAGATCTACAACCACCAGGAAAACTTCCCAAGCTTGGATGGAGGGGCATGTTCACAAAGGAGTATGGGGTAGGGGGAAATAATTTTAGCAAGCTAGTGTTGTGCTGTACTGATTCCCACAGGTGTCTGTGCGTTTAGGCTGGGAAGCAGATGAGGGAAATGGTGATTACCAGCTCTTTCGTTCTTGGAGAAGTCTCCCAAAGATCCCTGCCCCTCCAACACATGCCTTGAGATTAATAAACAAATCTCTTTCCCATATATCTTGGCATTTTTTTTTTTAGAAATCTTTTTTTATAGATTTTATTTATTTATTTGAGAGAGAGAGAGAGCATGAGACAGAGGAGGGTCAGAGGGAGAAGCAGAATCCCCACTGAGCCAGAAGCCTGATGCAGGACTTGATCCTGGGACTCCAGAATCATGACCTGAGCCAAAGGCAGTCGCTTACCCAACTGAGCCACCCAGGCACCCTCCTAGGCATTTTCAAACTGCTGCTCTGTGCTGTATCTCAGCATGGCTGTTTGTTGTGCTATCTCTTTAAGGGCAGAGACTCAGTTTCCTATTGCCCTAACAGCTCTCCTGGAGCCAGGCCTCCTGATTTTTAAAGTTCCAGGTGTTAGCCCCACTGATTGTAAAAACTCATGAAGCCAGTCCCTTCTGGCCCTCAAAGCAAAATGTTAGGGTTCATCTTCCCAGTGCAGGCCCCCATGCCTGGAATGCCCCATGTGCTGTCCTCCCCTTTTCCCTCTCCACACCCATGGCCTCCCTCCCTCACATGAATAGTCCTGTGGGTCCATTTGGCTCCCTACTGTGTTTCTGTCCTTCCTACCCTCTTAGATGTGGCCTCTTCTTTACATTTAGTTGTGGAGGGTGTGTTCTGCCAGTCTTCAGGTCATTTTCTGGTTTATTTACACTGACATGGGTGTTATCTAGTTGTATCTGTGGGGCAAGGTAAGCCCAGGATCCTCCTACTCTGCCATCTTCCCTGGAAGTCCTTCCAGAATTTTTATCCAGCGTCATATCTCTCTAATTATAAATTATCAATAATGTTTTCTCTGGATATTATCATCCAGAATTTAATTGGTAAAGTTACAGTTAGTGCAAGAAAGAAAGTATATTTCTAGGTATAATTTTACCTATTTAGGGAAATTTAAAAGGGTTTGGTAATAGACTAACATTACTCTTCTTGGTCCAGACCTACCAAAGTTACAAAAATATTGAAAGAATTAATATAAACACATAGAGATGTATTTTAGCTGAATCAGAGATAATGCCTTAACTCTTACCTATTCTGAAACCATATCCTCTACCTTCTTAAAGATTCTGTGTGTGCTTGGAAGCCATAGTCTTCAGTAATTATCAAGCAATGTTTGACATCACATAAACACTTATTTTGTCAATCACCCATTTGAATGGGGTCCAGAAACCTCATAGGAAGGAATTTGGACTTTGTTTATAGAAGTTTCAGATATCCATAGATATGTCTGATGGACTGGAGAAGTTCTAATTGAATCAACTCTGCAGAAAGGAAAGCAGGAACACTGAAATATAAATTGTTTCAGGGGGAGACAGGAGACTGATGCAGTGATCCATAGAGACTAAGGGACGAATAGTTTCAAGAGCAGTGTGAGTCCACACAAAATTGTTTTGTTACCTTGCCACTACCCCCATCAAAACCCACAGACTGATAAGGTCTGGGAGAACCTATACTTCCATTTAGAGTAGAAGTATTTTTTTTTCCATGTGTTTTCTAATGTTTTCAAGCGCATAGAGATACCCAGTTTTTTTTTTCCTTAGAGAGAATTGGTTACTTCGGGGTGATCAATGCATTGAATTCTGTTGATTAACAAACATGCATCCTCATTACTGGAGACTACACTAATCTACTAAAAAACAATGTGGTTTAAATGATTACCATACTCTTTTGAATGCAGTAAACAAGCTGCTTCATATATATAGAAGTCAATAGCAGATAGAATATGCATTGTAAATGAAAAGTATTTTATCCTTGCTTTAGCATACAGCTGAACTTAGGGTTCCTAGAATTTTGTTTAGAGGCATTTATAGAGCTCCTAAACCCCCAGTCAGTTGGCTGAACCATCCCTCACCCCCAATCAGATATAGGTTATAGAAAGTCCTGAGCTTTCTTGAATTAGGGGGACAGCAATTTTTCTTTTTCTTTTTTCTTTTTTTGTTAATTACTGACTTCCTTCTATTCCAGTATTTTTGCTGGGTTGGGAAATTTATAATTTCTACTGCTCTTCTTTTTGTTTTCAGCACATTTGTTTTTTAAATTCTTTCATCTCCTGGCATTTTGGCTCAAAACCAAAGAAAAATAGTAAAAAAAAAAAAGCTTTTTAATTGTCTACAAATTTGGATAGCCAATTTTTTACTGCCCGTATATTGAGAAGAATCTTCCCATTTACCTGTAGCACAATAAAGATTTCTACATTATGCTAAAACATTACATACTGCCAATAGCTCAATTATATATACTTTTATAGTTCATTACCCAAACCATCTCTCTCCCTGAGAAATTCAGAGATTTAGTTATGCTTCATTGATTCACAGTAGATATGCCAGTCTGTGTGGAGTTTTTTAAAAAAGAAAAAAATTATAGAATTAAAAACAACTGCACTCATTTATATACATAGTATACTGGTGTTCTTGTCTGCTACTTTACTGTACCAGGGGTTCTGTTAGCGCATTGAATGCTGTTGCATTTGTTTAAAGAAAATTCTAAAACCAAGTTCAGGATCTGATTTCCATATCAAGCAGTTAGCCATCCTCTAAGCCAGTCTTATTCAAATCTGCAGGTAGTTCAGCAGAGTATAGGTGCAAACGCATAGAGGAGTTTCTTGCACTGTAGAATTAACATTATTTTGAACTATATGCCCTTGTTCCTGAGAAGAGCAGGTGGATGTATCAGAATCTAGGGGTTATTACTAGAGGATACTATCACATTACCCCAGTGATTAAGGTTTCTCTAGAGTCTTTAATGCACATGAAGACAAGCATTATTATTAATGTTACTATGTTTATCATGATAAGAATTCTACTCATTTGCAACCTGAAACAGTGATTTACCATTCTTTATCTTCTTTAATATTTTACACAGCTGTGTCTGTTATGACTCCATCTGAAGCATATAAGTACATTTCAAAAAAGTTTAGATCACACATAATCCATGACGTTTGATTATGATCCACCAATGGACACCTGGGACACACAATATCCACCCATAAACTAGTTGTAGAAACTATTAATTATTTTCTGCATAATGGCAAGTTCCAATTGGTTGGATAAAAAGTTTATTAGTGATTATCACCCAAAACTGGTACTGAAGTTGTTTTTGTTACAATTTCAGCAGCACATATGAACACACCTTAATGGAGGTATCAGTCATACAGTAGGAAACATGTGCAAAAGCTATTAACAAAAACTATTTCAAAAAATTGTCAAAATCCCAGTAACTTTTGATATAACTTTCTAATAGGCTCTTTGTTTTTTCTCTATTCAAAATAATACCAAGTGAACAATCCATCTAATATTGAATTTTTTTTTTTTCAAATCAAGCAAGGCAGTTACGTAGAATTCTGGTAACCATGTCTAAGTTATGTTAAAATCTTCAGTTCAATGAATTAGTTGCAGTGTTACAGTTGATTCAATTTTCTGACAGAATCATAATAAAGATATGGGTTTTTTCTCCATTTTATTTAAGAAAATTAAACAATTCAGTGAAAAAACTCATTACAGAGGTTAATGGCATTCAAGTTTCTACTCTTTACTTTGTGGATCTAAATAGTAGATTATATTCTCCATTTTACCATGCTAAAAAATTGTGCTTTTCCGATCCTTTGAATGTTTACTTATTTAAATTACTGCTAATTTCTTGAGTTTCTTGAAAAATTACAAATAATTTTATGGGTACTATTATGGTCTTTAATTTACAAATCTATTAAAAGTAAACTGATATAATAAAATATCATGGGGATGTAAAATATCATTACGCATAAAAAGGAAACAAAAACTAAACTAAACTAAAAATAAAATGAACAAAAAAAAAAACTGGTTTCTATTGAAGGAAGTGAGTACTTTCTGCAATTTGGGGTCTAGATAATCAAGAAAGCTCACTAATGAGTTATCAGGAGATTAGAGGAACAAGCTAAACTAGGAATTCTTTTAGAACTGTCAGCACTAAATTAGTTCTATTAGGATCACAATAAAAGATACAGAGAGTGATGAGTAGTAAGCTAATTGCCTTTCTCAATATGAGATGGCTCAAGTCTCATTGGAAACAATTAGAATTAGGAATCTTCATTTAGAAACCTTAGGGAAAAAATATGTGTGCATATATATACATACATATGTACATATAAGTGTATATGTATATATAAGTATATTATACATATGGTTTTTCTTTTATAGGAAATTGAAACAAAGTAGTAAATATCATTGTAAGGTGTTTTAAATTCATAAATATTTTAAATTCATAAAACCTTTTATTTTTAGTAAGGGAGTATCTTCAGGAGAGAATTTATCTGCTTTTCTTCCACCATCTACTTCGCAAAGTTCACCTTAGCAAGGTTTGTTAATCCTAGGAAACATCTTCATTATCTAGGCCTTAAGCTTAAAAGTACAACTGAGAATGATTCACAATAGTCACATAATTTTCCACTGACTGATTGCTTTCTGCTCTCAAAGAATAATCATTTGTAATCTTATGATATGGTGAGTAAGCACCATCTTTTTTTTTTAATATTTTATTTATTTATTTGACAGAGAGAGAGATCACAAGTAGGCAGACAGGCAGGCAGAGGGAGAGGGAGAAGCAGGCTCCCTGCTGAGCACAGAGCCCAATGTGGGGCTTGATCCCAGGACCCTGGGATCATGACCTGAGCCAAAGGCAGATGCTTAACCATCTGAGCCACCCAGGCATCCCGAGTAAGCACCATCTTAAGGCTGATTTTTTCATATTAACCTTTCTGTTACTCTACAATTTGTTTATAACAAAAACAAATCAGTCAACACTTCTGTAATTTTCATTACTGGTGCAGCTTTTCTCTTTAATTCAAAAACAAAATCTTTGGTTGATGTGTTCATTAAATTCTGACTTTTTTTGGGTCTCCATACAGTATAAAAAGCAGCATATGTTATTCTTTTTAAAGAGAATTGGAGTCAGAGACAGATTGGAACCAGAGTTCCATCATCCTTAATATGCTCTTGAGAACTGATTAGAGTCATCAGCGGAGTCAAATTTTGTGCGTGCATGCATATGTGTCTGTGTGTGTGGTGTGGCTACTCTGAAAACCAGATGGATATATTGTGAATACTTTACTACTTAAGAAAAAAGAGAAATGGAATGTGATCTCTCTGCTCGAAGGCAGAGAGTTGGAAATGGTCTCTTTGGCTCTGACTTTTGGAAGAGATGTGGAAAGCCACCAGGGAAAGCTGCCAGAGAACAAAAGCCCCCAAAACCGGTTTTCACTGAGCCCATCCACTGTCACAGGGGCAACTCTGCCCAAACAGGGTTGCCTGAGCAACAGTGTGGCAGGCCCCTCCCTGAGAAGACAGGCTGGGGAAACAAGAGGCCAGAAACCCTAAAGTCCCTAGAAAATAGATGCATCTTGCTTGGGTTGTGGTCAATAATTTGGACTGTATACATTCCCTCAACCATGCCTCAACAAAGTGACTAGGAGAAGGAACCCCCAAAATAGGAAAGACTCAGAGACTATGATTTATGCCACAGATTTACAAATGGAGTCAGATATAACCAAGATGTTGGAGATGGAATTCAGGCTAGCAATTGTGAAGACAATAGCTAGAATGGAGAAATCAATTAATGGCAACATAGAGTCTCTAAGGGCAGAAATGAAAGCTGAATTGGCAGAACTTAAAAATGCTATTGATGAGATCTAATCTAATCTAGATAATCTAACAGCTAGGGTAAACGAGGCAGAAGAATGAATTAGTGACCTAGAAGACCAATTAATAGATAAAAAGGGAAAAGAGGAGGCCAGGGACAAACAACTCAGAATCCATGAAAATAGAATCAGAGAAATAAGTGACACCATGAAACGTTCCAATGTCAGAATTATTGGAATCCCTGAGGGCGTGGGGAGAGAGAGAGAGGACTAGAAGATATATTTGAGCAATTTGTAGCTGAGAATTTCCCTAATCTGGGGAATGAAACAAACATTCACGTCCTAGAGGCAGAGAGGACCCCTCCTAAGATAATGGAAAACAGGCCAACACTCCAGCATGTAATAGTAAAACTCGCAAATCTTAGAACCAAGGAAACCATCTTAAGGGCAGTTAGGGGGAAGAGAGTCCTTACGTACAGAGGGAGGCACATCAGAATAATGTCAGACCTATCCACAGAGACCTGGCAAACCAGAAAGGGCTGGCAAGACATATTCAGGGTACTAAATGAGAAGAACAATGCAGCCAAGAATACTTTATCCAGGAAGGCTGTCATTTAGAATGGATGGAGAGATGCAGAGCTTCCAAGACCGGCAGAACCTGAAAGAATAAAATATTAAGGGAGGTTCTATAAAAGGAGAAAGACCCCAAGAGTGATATAGAAAAGAAATTTACAGGGACAATCTATAAAAACAAGGTCTTCACAGGCAACATGATGACAATTAATTCATATCTTTCAGTAATCACTCTCAACGTGAACGGCCTAAATACTCCCATAAAATGGCACAGGGTTGCAGATTGGATAAAAAGACAGAATCCATCCATATGCTGTCTATAAGAGACACATTTTGAACTTAAGATACATCCAGACCGAAAGTGAAGGGATGGAGATCCAACTTCCATGCCAACAGACCTCAAAAGAAAGCTGGGGTAGCAATTCTTATATCAGACAAATTAGATTTTAAACTAAAGATTGTAGTTAGAGACACAGAAGGACACTATATCATTCTTAAAGGGTCTATCCAACAAGAAGATCTAACAATTATAAATATCTATGCCCCCAACATGGGAGCAGCCATCTACATAAGCCAACTGTTAACCAAAATAAAGAGTCATATTGATAACAATATGTTAATTGTAGGAGACCTCAATACTCCATTCTCAGCAATGGACAGATCATCTAAGCAGAAAATCAACAAGGAAACAAGAGCTTAGAATGACACAGTGGATCAGATGGACCTCATAGATACATACAGAACATTCCACCCTAAAACTACAGAATACTCATTCTTCTCAAGGACATATGGAACTTTCTCCAGAATAGACCACATACTGGGTCACAAATCAGGTCTCAACTGATACCAAAAGATTGAAATTATTCCCTGCATATTCTCAGACCATAATGCTTTAAAACTGGAACTCAATCACAGGAAAAAATTTGGCAGAAATTCAAACACTTGGAAGCTAAAGACCACTCTGCTCAAGAATTTTTGGGTCAACCAGGAAATCAAAGAAGAACTTTAACAATTCATGGAAAACAATGTGAATGAAAACACATCCGTCCAAAACCTATGGGATACTGCAAAGGCAGTCCTAAGGGAGAAATACATAGCCATCCAAGCTGCACTCAAAAAAATAGAAAAATCCCGAATTCACCAACTAACTCTACACCTTAAAGAACTAGAGAAAAAGCAAAAAACGATGCCTAAGCCACACATTAGAAGAGAAATAATTAAGATTAGAGCAGAGGAGGGGGCGGAGCAAGATGGCGGAGGAGTAGAAGACCTGGATTTCATCTGGTCTCAGGATTTCAGCTGGATAGGGATCAAACCATTCTGAACACCTACAAGCTCAACAGGAAATTGAAGAAAAGAATAGCAACAACTCTCTGAACAGATAAGTGACCACTTTCTGGAAGGTACGACGTGCAGAGAAGTGAATCCAAGGCAATATTCGGGAGGATAGACAGCGGAGGAGGGGGCCTCAGTCAGCTGCTGCCGGCAAGTGATAGAGCAGCAGAGCACAAAATCAGAACTTTTAGAAGTCTCCTCCGCTGAGGGACGTCACTCCAGTGGCTAAGTGGGGGGTGGAACCCTCATGGGACAGTGTGGTCTCAGGACCCTTGGGGTCACAGAAAGACCAGGGGTGCCTGAGCATGGCAGAGCTCCCAGATGTCGGAGCAGGGAAGCTGGCTGCAGAGACGGAGCCAAGGCGTGGGCTTTCAGCTTGGGGTTGCCATAAACCATGATCCGCGGCACAGTCGGGCCACTACTCTTCCAGCAGGGACCCAACAAGTGCCAGATCCAGGGAGACTCCCCTTCCTCCCCCAGGAGGAGCGGCATGGGAGCGCACCGCATGGATCTGCTGGGTTTGGAGACTCCACACCCAGTCGAGTGCCAGAGATAGAAATGTTGGGTCACGGGCCGGGTGAGCACAGAGTGCGGCCGGAGACCGGGGAGACGAGAGTGACTGACTGATTTTCTCTGGGAGTGCACTGAGGAGTGGGGCCCTGAATTCTCGGCTCCTCCGGGGCAGAGATTGGGAGGCCGCCATTTTCACTCTCGTCCTCCAAAGCTGTACGGAAAGCTTGCAGGGAACAAAAGCTCCCAAGAGCAAACCCAAGCAGATTAGTTAGCCCAGCCCCTGGCAAGGGCGGGGCAATTCCGCCTCCTGCAAAGACATTTGGGAACCATGGCAATAGGCCCCTCCTCCAGAAGATCAGCAAGTACAGCCAGCCAAGACCAAGTTTACCGATCAATGAAAACGGTAGAACTCCAGCACTAGGGGAATACTGCACATAGGATCCATGGCTTTTTTACCATGATTCTTTAGTCTTTCAAAGTTAATTCTTTTTAACTTTTTTTTTTTTAATTTTTCTTTTTCCCTTTTTCAACCAACATCTTATCAATCCTTTTTTTAAAAAACATTTTTATTTTTCATTTTTAGAGTCATATTCTATCCCTTCAGAGTAGTTACGCTTATTTCTGGCATATATATATAAGTTGTTCTCTCTTTAAAATTTTGATGTACAGTTTCTTCTAACAGATCAAAATATACCCTAAATCTCTAGTGTATGGCTTTGTTCTAGTCTCCTGCCTGATCACATTCTCTCCCTGTTTTTCTTTTTTTTTTTTAAATCCTCTTCTTTCTTTTTTTCAAACAACTTCTTATCAGTTCTTTATATAAAATCTTTTATAGTTTTCATCTTTATAGTCATATTCCATCCCTTCATCATATCACCCCTTATTTTTATACATATATAAGTTTTTCTTTCTTTAAAACTTTGGGAGGCACTTTCTTCTAACAGACCAAAATATACCCAAAATCTAGTGTGTGGCACTGATTTATGCACCAGCCTGATCATATTTGATCATATTCTGTTTTTTTTTGGTTCTGTTTTTGTTTGTTTTTATTTTTTTCTTTTTTTTTTCTTTTTCTTTTTTCTTTCTTTCCCTTTCTTTTCCCCCAGCTTCAGGTCTTTTCTGATTTGTTTAGAATATATTTTCTGGGGTCGTTGTCACTCTGTTAGCATTTTGTTCTCTCATTCATCTATTCTCCTCTGGACAAAATGACAAGAAGGAAAGAATCACCTCAACAAAAAGAACAAGAGGTAGTACCGACTGCCAGGGACCTACTCAATACGGACATTAGTACGACGTCGGATCTAGAGTTCAGAATCATGACTTTAAAGATACTAGCTGGGCTTGAAAAAAGCATGGAAGTTATTAGAGAAACCCTTTCTGGAGAAATAAAGGAACTAAAATCTAACCAAGTCGAAATTAAAAAGGCTATTAATGAGGTGCAGTCAAAAATGGGGGCACTAACTGCTAGGATAAATGAGGCAGAAGAGAGAATCAATGATATAGAAGACCAAATGATGGAAAATAAAGAAGCTGAGAAAAAGAGAGATAAACAAATACTGGATCACGAGGGCAGAATTCGAGAGATAAGCGATACCATAAGATGAAACAACATTAGAATAATTGGGATCCCAGAAGAAGAAGAAGAAAGAGAGAGAGGGGCAGAAGGTATATTGGAGCAAATTATAGCAGAGAACTTCTCTAATATGGGGAAGGAAACAGGCATCAAAATCCAGGAGGCACAGAGAATCCCTCTCAAAATCAATAAAAATAGGTCAACACCCCGACATCTAATAGTAAAACTTATGAATCTCAGAGACAAAGAGAAAATCCTGAAAGCAGCTCAGGAGAAGAGATATGTAACCTACAATGGTAGAAACATTAGATTGGCAACAGACCTATCCACAGAGACCTGGCAGGCCATATTCAGAGCACTAAATGAGAAAAATATGCAGCCAAGAATACTATATCCAGCTAAGCTGTCATTGAAATTAGAAGGAGAGATAAAAAGCTTCCAGGACAAACAAAAACTAAAGGAATTTGCAAACATGAAACCAGCCCTACAAGAAATATTGAAAGGGGTCCTCTAAGCAAAGATAGAGCCTAAAAATAACATAGACCAGAAAGGAACAGAGACAATATACAGTAACAGTCATCTTATAGGCAATACAATGGCACTAAATTCATATCTTTCAATAGTTACCCTGAATGTAAATGGGCTAAATGCCCCAATCAAAAGACACAGGGTATCACATTGGATTAAAAATCAAGACCCATCGATATGCTGTCTGCAAGAGACTCATTTTAGACCCAAAGACACCCCCAGATTGAAAGTGAGGGGGTGGGGGGGCCTGGGTGTCTCAGTCATTAAGCGTCTGCCTTCGGCTCAGGTCATGATCTCAGGGTCCTGGGATCGAGCCCCACATTGGGCTCCCTGCTCAGCGGGAAACCTGCTTCTCCCTCTCCCACTCCCCCGCTTGTGTTCCCTCTCTCACTGTGTCTCTCTCTGTCAAATAAATAAATAAATAAATAAATAAATAAATAAATAAAAAATAAATTTAAAAAAAGAAAGTGAGGGGATGGAAAACCATTTACCATGCTAATGGACACCAAAAGAAAGCTGGCGTGGCAATCCTTATATCAGACCAATTAGATTTTAAACCAAAGACTGTAATAAGAAATGAGGAAGGACACTACATCATACTTAAAGTGTCTATCCAACAAGAAGATCTAACAATTGTAAATATCTATGCCCCTAACATGGGAGCAGCCAACTGATAAGGCAATTAATAACAAAAGCAAAGAAACACATTGACAACAATACAATAATAGTGGGGGACTTTAACACCCCCTCACTGAAATGGACAAATCTAAGCAAAAGATCAATAAGGAAATAAAGACTTTAGATGACACACTGGACCAAATGGACTTCACAGACATATTCAAAACATTTCATCCCAAAGCAATGGAATACACATTCTTCTCTAGTGCCCATGGAACATTCTCTAGAATAGATCACATCCTAGGTCACAAATCAGGTCTCAACCAGTACCAAAAGATTGGGATCATTCCCTGCCTATTTTCAGACCACCATGCTTTGAAACTAGAACTCAATCACAAGAGGAAAGTCAGAAAGAACTCAAATACATGGAGGCTAAAGAGTATCCTACTAAAGAATGAATGGGTCAACCAGGAAATTAAAGAAGAATTAAAAAAATTCATGGAAACCAATGAAAATGAAAGCACAACTGTTCAAAATCTTTGGGATGCAGCAAAGGCAGTCTTAAGAGGAAAACATATAGCAATACAAGCCTTTCTCAAGAAACAAGAAAGGTCTCAAATACACAACCTAACCCTACACCTAAAGGAGCTGGAGAAAGAACAGCAAATAAAGCCTAAACCCAGCAGGAGAAGAGAAATAATAAAGATCAGAGCAGAAATCAATGAAATAGACACCAAAAGAACTGTAGAACAGATCAATGAAACTAGGAACTGGTTCTTTGAAAGAATTAACAAGATAGATAAACCCCTGGCCAGACTTATCAAAAAGAAAAGAGAAAGGACCCAAATCAACAAAATCATGAATGAAAGAGGAGAGATCACAACCAACACCAAAGAAATAAAAACAATTATAAGAACATATTATGAGCAACTATGTGCCAGCAAATTAGATAACCTGGAAGAAATGGATGCATACCTAGAGATGTATCAACTACCAAAACTGAACCAGGAAGAAATAGAAAACCTGAACAGACCTATAACCACTAAGGAAATTGAAGCAGTCATCAAAAATCTCCCAAAAAACAAAAGCCCAGGGCCAGATGGCTTCCCAGGGGAATTCTACCAAACATTTAAAGAAGAATTAATACCTATTCTTCTGAAACTGTTCCAAAAAATAGAAATGGAAGGAAAACTTCCAAACTCATTTTATTAGGCCACCATCACCTTGATCCCAAAACCAGACAAAAACCCCATCAAAAAGGAGAATTACAGACCAATATCCTTGATGAACACAGATGCAAAAATTCTCACCAAAATACCAGCCAATAGGATCCAACAGTATATTAAAAGGATTATTCACCACGACCAAGTGGGATTTATCCCTGGGCTGCAAGGTTGGTTCAACATCTGCAAATCAATCAACGTGATACAATACATTAACAAAAGAAAGAACAAGAATCATATGATCCTCTCAATAGATGCAGAAAAAGTATTTGACAAAGTACAGCATCCTTTCTTGATCAAAACTCTTCAGAGTATAGAGATAGAGGGTACTTACCTCAATATCATAAAAGCCATCTATGAAAAACCAACAGTGAATATCATTCTCAATGGGGAAAAACTGAGAGCTTTCCCCCTAAGGTCAGGAACATGGCAGGGATGTCCACTATCACCACTGCTATTCAACATAGTATTGGAAGTCCTAGCCACAGCAATCAGACAACAAAAAGAAATCAAAGGCGTCCAAATCGGCAAAGAAGAAGTCAAACTCTCACTCTTTGCAGAGGATATGATACTTTATGTGGAAAACACAAAAGACTCCACCCCAAAACTGCTAGAACTCACACAGGAATTCAGTAAAGTGGCAGGATATAAAATCAATGCACAGAAATCAGTGGCATTCCTATACACCAACAAGACAGAAGAAAGAGAAATTAAGGAGTCGATCCCATTTACAATTGCACCCAAAACCATACGATACCTAGGAATAAATCTAACCAAAGAGGCAAAGGATCTGTACTCAGAAAACTATAAAATACTCATGAAAGAAATTGAGGAAGACACAAAGAAATAGAAAAACATTCCATGCTCATGAATTGGGAGAACAAATATTGTGAAGATGTCAATGCTACCTAGAGCAATCTACACATTCAATGCAATCCCCATCAAAACACCATCCACTTTTTTCAAAGAAATGGAACAAATAATCCTAAAATTTGTATGGAACCAGGAAAGACCCCAAATAGCCAGAGGAATGTTGAAAAAGAAAAGCAAAGCTGGTGGCTTTATAGATCCAAAATCTATAAAAAAGTTCTAACTCAACACCCAAAAAACAAATAACCATGTCAAAAAATGGTCAGAAGACATGAACAGACACTTCTCAAAAGAGGACATACAAATGGCTAACAGACACATGAAAAAATGTTCATCATCATTAGCCAGGGAAATTCAAATCAAACCACATTGAGATACCACCTTACACCAGTTAGAATGGTAAAAATTGACAAGGCAAGAAACAAAAAATGTTGGAGAGGTTGTGGAGAAAGAGGAACCCTCTTACACTGTTGGTGCGAATGCAAGTTGGTGCAGCCACCTTGGAAAACAGTGTGGAGGGGCCTCAGAAAATTAAAAATAGAGCTATCGTATGGCCCAGCCATTGCACTACTGGGTATTTACCCCAAAGACACAGATGTAGTGAAAAGAAGGGCCACAGGCACCCCAATGTTCATAGCAGCAATGTCTGCAATAGCCAAACTGTGGAAAGAGCCGAGATGCCCTTCAATAGATGAATGGATAAAGAAGATGTGGTCCATATATACAATGGAATATTATCAGCCATCAGAAAGGATGAATAACCAACTTTTACATCAACATGGATGGGACTGGAGGAGATTATGCTAAGTGAAATAAGTCAAGCAGAGAAAGTCAAATATATGGTTTCACTTATTTGTGGAACATAAGGAATAGCATGGAGGATATTAGGAGAAGTAAGAGAAAAATGAAGGGGTGGAAATCAGAGGGAGAGATGAACCATGAGAGTCTATGGACTCTGAGAAACAAACTGAGGGTTTTAGAGGGGAGGGGAGTGGAGGGATGGGTTAGCCCAGTGATGGGTAGTAAGGAGGGCACGTACTGCATAGAGCACTGAGTGTTACACGAAAACAATGAATCATGGATCACTACATCAAAAACTAATGATGTATGGTGACTAACATAACAAAATAAAACTTAAAAAAAAGAAAAAAGAGAAATGATATGCAATGGGTCCAGCAACGAATAGATCTTGAACCCATCTTGTTTTAGATAACAATTGAGTAAATGTGAACAAATATTGATCACCATTCTAGAAAGGATTGTTTTTTTTTAATTTTCTTTTTAGCTCCTTATCCTTGCCATAAGAAATTTGACATATTAATATTGCTTTACCACAAAGATGTGCAGGTTTATTGCCTGGAAATTATGCATGCAGTTTCAATTCATTTTATAAAACACCTGTGTATGTGTGATATACAAGGAATTTACCGTTAGCCCTAAGCCACCCAATGTAAACCACATGAAATTATTATTTTCCCTCACTGCATAACATACCATTAATTTTATTAATGAGCTAAATTTTCAAATAACACAAAGTCCTTGAATAATGACAAAGTTCAAGTCCTCCATGAACAGGGTATTTAAAAATATTTTTCAAAGGTCAAACTAATTTAAAACACAAGGTTATTCCCCTTCAGTCATTTTTTTTTTTTAAAGATTCTATTTATTTATTTGACAGAGAGAGACAAAGCGAGAGAAGGAACACAAGCAGGGGGAGTGGGACAGGGAGAAGTAGGCTTCCCGCCGAGCAGGGACCCCTATGCGGGGCTCCATCCCAGGACGCTGGGATGGAGCCCGATGCGGGGCTCGATCCCAGGACGCTGGGATCATAACCGGAGCCGAAGGCAGACGCTTAACGACTGAGCCACCCAGCTACCCCTCCCCTTCAGTCATTTTGATCCACAAGTATTTACACCACTGTTTGAGTGCAGAGTACACTCTAATAAAAAGATAGAAAACAAACAGTGATTGTCAATGCCATAGGTCAATACAGAAAAGACTTTAAAAGTTCTATTAATAAAGTTAACAATGCATGATTTGAGTAAATGCTGACAGTCAGTACTTTATCAACTATTCTTGGTACTTACTACTTTTGTATGACAAGTTTCATGGCTGTGATAATTTGAATTGTCACCATCAAATAACATTGCTGAGAGTCCAGTACGATGTAGTATCATGTCTACTATTGTCTCTCAAATAGGATGACATGATTCCTGCCTTCTAAATATATCAGGACTGGATGAAGAATGTTGAAAATAAATACTACAATATCCTAGTAGCACTTCAAGGTCATTGAAAAGTTTTATCATACTAATTAAAAATATTTGGTCAACTGGAATACATAAAGCAAATTATGCATGATAATTCACTTTGTCACAGGTTTATCATAAAATTCCCTTTAAAAATAAGGTTTGTTATAGTACCCCAAAGGTCAGTGGATTTATAGAAGTACAATCAAAACACACCTTTTTAGTAACAGTTTTACTACTTAAAGTTTCAAGCAATATGCGTATTCTTACAAAGTCATATCCATATGGAATTTCACTATTTTGAAGTTCTGGATGGAACTGGTCATGGAAGAATGTAGGAAGGAAAGCAACATTTTCTAAACCATTTCTTTAAAGAGATACTTCATTGAGAGTTTATTTTCTACCCAAACTTTTCCTTTAATCAACTTTTCACTTCCAGTCCTTACTTTTTAAAGCACTTTGATATAATCACATAATTTGATGTAAAAGGGAAAAAATGTCCTCTTAAAATTGCTACCACTTGTTTCCAACACCAGCCAACTGGGTTACATTTTCAGTGCTTAAAAAATGTGATGAATAGGAAATTGAGTCATTTAAGCCTATACATCACCTAGGAAATGTATAGAAAAGAATCTTAAAGCTTAGAGATTTTTTGTGTGTGTGATAATAAGCTCAAGATTTCATCAGACTTTTACAACAGCTAATAGGGTGAAGGATGGCATAGCTTCACAATACAAGAGATAATGTTCCATTCCCATAGGTAGTTATATAATACCAATCATGGTAGCACTTAGACTTTAACAAAAGACCAAAGGAGTTCTTTCTGAGAGTTACTTAAAATATAGACCAGGACAATAAAGAGACTGAGTATTACTGTGTATTGTTCAGAGAAAAGGACAGAGGTCAGTGGCAGGTGGCAAAGCAATAGGTATATCTGAGTCAGTCTGGCTACTAGGCTACATTGACACCACATTTGTACTTAGAGATTGCAGCATGGTCTCAGCTTCTGCTCAGTCAATCCCAATAAAATTTAAAGATTTCTGTGGCCAAAGAACCTGAGGGATTTATTCTGGTAGTTATTTGCCACAACGCATATTTATGATGAGAGATATTAATTCACTGCATTTGCAAAATTAACTAGGGCTCTTCACAAAGAACATCTGAAACTTCTATAGTTCTATAAACTATTGAATTTTGACACATTCATAAGATTTGGTTGAATCCTTTAGCTCACAGGGGATGACCACGGAATCCATACCAATATCTCAGTGTATTGGACTTAATTGACTTAATGTCTTATGCAGTTCTTGCTAAAAGTAAAGAAGAAAAGTCTAAAAACAGTGAGAATAAACTGGAATGATTTTGAGAAAAATGTTAACTGTTAGCTTCCTTTGTATTAGGATTCATCAGAGAAATAGAATAGGAGATAGATATAGATGTAGATGTAGAAATACATATATAGATATAATCAAGAGATTAATTATAAGGAATTTGTTCAGGTGATTATGGAGGCCAACAAGTCCCAAGATCTGCAGTCAGCAAGCTGAAGACCCAGGAGAGAATATAGTGTATTCCTAGCCCAAAGGTTTCTAGCTCAAGATCCAGGAAGAGCTAATGTTTCAGTCTGAGTCCAAAGGCAGGAAAAAAAAAATGTCTCTGTTGAAAGCAGTCAGACAAGAGGAAATCCCATTCCTCTCTGGAGGGTAAGTCTTTTTTGTTTTATTCAGGTCTTTGTAAGACTAGCTAATGCCCACTCACATGAGGAGGGTATTTGCTTTACTCAGTCTACTAACTGAAATGTTAACCTTATCTAAAAACACCTTCACAGACATAACCTAGAATAATGTTTGACCAAATGTCTGGGCATCCCATGGCCCAATCAAATTGATACAAAATTAACCATCGTAAGCACCCATATGCATCTTTCTAAACCATACTCAATCTCCAAAGAAAGACAATAACAAAATCATGATTCTGCCTGACATGATGCAGAGATCCTGCATACAATAAAAAATGAACTAACTCCTTCCCCAGGAGAAAAGGTAAAGTACTTGGATGATGTTTACTCTTATTGATATCCCATCACTTGATGTAAAATTGACAGTACTTAAGTACTATGAGATAAAGTCAATACATCTTATATTATGTAATAAGAAAATGAGAGAAAGAAAACAAACATTTTCTACACACACACACACACACACACACAAGCAAACATATCCACAACAAAATAAGGAGGAAATACTCATAACATTTATGGTCTTTATTTATGGAACTGTGGTGGTTTTTTACCTGGTGGGGTGAACCAAACTTCCTGAATTCTGGATGAGTCAGAACAATTAATAGTACTGTCTGGGTTGGACTGTTGTAGTTTTCCATTGATTGTAATCACAAGACAGTGGTAATACTATGAGATATTCTAAGGGATTTCCTATATTCCAGACATACTCTTCTTTACTTCCACTGTGGGTTAGTCATCCAATTATTCGTTCATAGCCAGACTTAATCGGCCCAGTTGGAAAATGAGGTAAGACCAGTGAATTTCATGAACATGGGCTCATTGATATACTTCTGCTGTGAAGTGAGTTGCTTAATCAGAAGCAATGCTGTGTGGAATATCAGGATGGTGGATAAAGCATTTTGAAAGTCCACAGATGGTAGTTCTGGAAGAAGCATTGCTTGCTGGGAAGGTAAATCTGTATCCAGAGTGAGTGTCTATTCCAGTAAGAACAAAACATCACCTCTTCCTAGACAGAAGTTTTCAGATGTAATCAACCTGCCACCAGGTATCTGGTTGACCACCCGAGCAAATGGTGCATATTAGGGACTCAGTGTTGGTCTCTGCTGCTAGCAGATTGGGCACCCAGTGATGGCCAAAGCCATGCTGGCCTTGGTGAGTGGAAGTCCACATTGCTGAGCACATGCATAATCTCCATCCCTCCACCATGGTCACTTTGTTCATGAGCCCATTTGATAATGACAAGGATGGCTGGGGAAAAGTGCTGACTGGTATCCACAGAATGGATCATACTATATATTTGATTATAAAATGCTCCCTTTGGTAATCATTCACATGGGACACACATATTTTCATGTTTTTTTTCCCCATTCAGAGAGGTCTATCCATGTACTTCCCTACATTTAAATTTTTCAATTGCGTTATTTCCAAGTCCCTGAGCATGTAGTCCAACCATTGGCCACAGCCCATGAATCAGTATGCAATCGCATGTTGGGCTATTTCTAGTTCCAAGAAAAGTGAACAACTAGGTGCACTACTCAAAGTTCTGCCCATTGGGAGGATTTTCCTGTTTACTACTGTCCTTCATGAATGTCTCAGACAGGTTGTAGCTGCAGCTGTCCACTCTAAGGTGGGCCCTGCATATCATGCAGAACCATCTGCAAACCAGGCCTGATTTTTCTCATCCTCTGTCAACTAATCTTAGGGAATTCCCTTGTGGCCAAAGGTGCAGACTGAGAGAGAGAAGGCAATTGTAACAGGATTGGGACATATGGGCCACTTCTTCATGTAATTTACTTGTGTCTTCAGGGCTAACTTGAATCTGATCATGTGTATACCAGTTCTATTTAATGGTATAGTACTGCTGTGCATGTCTAACTTTATGATGTGGTGGGTCAGATTACACCCAGTTCATGATAGGCAACTCAGTTATGTGGTAACTTAGTGGCCTATGGTTAAATATTTAGTCTCCACTAATGCTTAATAGCAGGACAAGAGCTGTTTCTTAAAAAGATAGCAATTACCCACAGAGGATGGCAGAGCTTTGCTTCAAAATTTTAAGACCCTATGCTATGATCCACCTATGGGGACTTGCCAAAGGCTCCACACAGAATCCTTATCTGCCACTGAGAATTCAACATCATTGGTTCTGCTGGATCATATGGCCCAAACAGCAGAGCAGCTTGCAGAGTAGCCTGGACCTGTTGCAGAAGCTTTTCTTGTTTTGAACCTCACTCAAAATTTGCAACTCAGTAAATAGGCCAGAGTAACACACCCAAATGAAGAATATGTTGCCTCCCAAATCAAAAGAGGTCCACTAGGTATTGTGCCTCTTTTTTGGTTATAGGAAGGTCCAGATACAATAACTTTCCCTTAGCTTAGGAGGGATATCTTGACACGTCTCACTCCACTGGACTTCTAGAAACTTCACTAGGGTGGAAGGCCTCTGGACCTTTGTCATGTTTTTCCCCATACACTTACTGGCAAATGTTTTGCCAACAATTCTAGAATATTTGCTACTTTTTGCTCACAAAGCCCAATCAGCATAATGTTATCAATATAATGGACCAGTGTGATATCTTGTGAAAGGGAAAAGTGATCAAGGCCCCTGCAAACTAAGTTATGACATAGAGCTGGAGGATTAATATACACACTCCCTTGAGGTAGGACAGTGAGGATGTGTTACTGGCCTTTCCAGCTAAAAACAAACTGCTTATTATGGTCCTTATTGATAAGTATGGAAAGACAAAAAAAAAAGAAACATTTGCATGCCAATAGCTGTATACCAGCAACCAGGGAATATACTAATTTGCTTAAACATTGAAACTATATCTGGTACAGTAGTTGCAATTGGATCACAGCTTGGTTAAATTTACAATAATCTATTGTAATTTTCTAATATCCACCTGTCTTCTGCACAGGTCAGATAAGCAAGTTGAATGAGGATGTGATGGTAATCATCACCCTTGCCTCCTCAAGTCCTTCATGATGGCACCTATCTCTATAATCCTTACCGGAGAGCTTTTGGTTTACTGGTTTCCTAAATAGACAGTTCTAGTGGTTTCCACTTGGCCTTTCCTACCTTAATAGCCCTCAGTTCCTTTGTTCAGGGAACAAAGCCAGCCACTGAGTATACCTAATCCAATTATACATTTCAGAAGTGGGAAGATAGTCACAGGATGGGTTAGGAGACAACCTTGTAAACCTGAGCCAAAACACCATTGGTCATTGGACCTCTATAAGCCCTACTCTGATATGCAGACTATAGTGATGTTTTGGGTGTTCTGGTATTAGTGTCAGTTCAGACCAGTATCCTTCAAAGTCTGTTTATTTCCTTTTTGCAGTGCACAGTTAACCTAGCAAAAGATCATAGGTCCCTTTGGGGAAGGCTGGGAGAAAAATGAATAATATGTTTTGGGCAGTGTCCTAGGGTCCTTTCTCAAGGGAACCCAGCCTTCTCTTCACTTAAGGGTTTCTGGGTCTGTAAACTGGCTCAAAAATCTGCTTTTATGTTTCAGGTTAGACTTTCATTCAATTGCCCTAGAACTAGGGAGAATCAGCATTGTCTTTCATGGCAACTGTCTCAAGGAAGGCCATTACAGTTTCCTCAGGGAATGTAGAGTTAATACTGTCAGACAATATGGAGAAGTACCTTCACTGGGGGTATGGAGGCTGCTCCCACTGAGAGTGGGAGGACTCTTCCATTGGCAAAATTTAGAGAATTCAGAGGCTTGATGTCCTTAGCCTTATCAGAATCTTCCCACAAGTCTTCTTTCGAACTTGCAGGATCCCATTCTTTACCAAGCATTGCCCTTACTTTAACAGCAGATACTCTGTGAGGTTGAAAATTCAATTTGCATTTTAATCATCCATGGGCAGGATGAGATTCTGGGTTAGGTTTTCAAGAATTTAGTTCTGTTGCTATCGGTGATATATACTACATACAAAAAGGACCTAAAATGGATTACAAACATAAATGTCAAAACTTAATAAAAATTATCTTAAAAGGAAGTAAGCTGTAAGATGCAAGGAAAAAGTTTTTTTCACATGGAATGGAATAACAAGAGATAGTTATCTCCTCAACAAGTAAGTCGGGAATTGTGAGAAACAATGATTTTTTCCATAGATGGGGCCTACAAATAACCACAGTCAATGAGGGAAGGAAGATGTGGGGGTGAGCAGGAACGCTGATGGGACAAGCAGGTGAAGTCCTAGGCAATGATGGACATTGCCCTACACTGTTCTAAAAGGGATGAATGTTTAACCAAACTTGGATAATATTTCTTCTGTTTTTATTTTCACATGAATATGTAGGGTTTCTTTTAAAAGTTTTAGAGTTGGTGATTTGGTCCAATCTTGACATTTATTAAAACTAATCTATCAATTCAGTAATCTGACTTTCATTTTTAATAAGAGTATTTATTAAGAGATAGAGCATAGTAGTAATAATGATGGAACATTTTTGTTGAAGATGTCAAAGTTTTAGGTGGTGTGGTGTTCTGATCATCAAGTTAATTATTTGAAAAATTCCAGTATTTGATATTCATTCTTTAAGTTTTCAAATTTGCCCAAAGGATATAGATTGGGAGTATGTGACATAGTGAAATGTTATAAATAATGAATATGCCCTGTATGAATGAATGAATATTTCAGATCCTTCCCAACTGACAGTATTAGCAGAAGAATGCAGATGAAGCATAGCATTAGGAGATTTAGAAGTGCTAGAGAAGTGCTGATAGGGAGGCTGGGAGATTTCATGGTCCCAACTACCAACACTAGGAAAAAAAACTTAGATGCATGCCTTTGGGAGCTGAAATATGAGTTATACATTATTTAGCATCCTTACATTTATTTTCAGGAATAATCTCACCTGCATTATGGTTCTTTAGGAATAGCCACTATGACTATTCAGAACATATTAAAAATCTCAAAATAGGAATGATGGAAACACACATACAACAGAAATCCCAGAGATAGAAGTTATGGGGATCGAGGTTATGGAGATCTCCACTCCTGAAAGCATCCAAGACTTCTATTTTTCTACCCTGTCATCATCAGTGCCCACATCCATTAAATCAAGTCATGCTCCAAGATGGCTACTTGAATATCAGATCCTCACTTCAATTCAACAGTTTGGGGAAAATGGCCAAAATGGTACATTTTCAACTGAGTAGGTTTTTTTTTTTTTTTTTTTTAAGATTTTATTTGTTTATTTGACAGAGAGAGACACAGCAAGAGAGGGAACACAAGCAGGGGGAGTGGGCGAGGGAGAGGCAGGCTTCCCACGGAGCAGGGAGCCCAACGCAGGGCTCGATCCCAGAACCCTGGGATCATGACCTGAGCCGAAGACAAATGCTTGACGCCTGAGCCACCCAGGCGCCCCCTGAGTAGGCTTTTTTTAGGAGTCCTTTAAAAAAATAAAATAAAAAAAGCTATATAACTCTTCTGCTTACTTTGCTTTAATCAGAATCTATGTTACATGGCCATAACAAAATTCAAGTGTGGCTAGGTGATACTGTCTTTTTCCTTGGCTTCCTTGATAAATTTGGTATGCCTTTTTAAAAAAGATTTTATTTATTTATTTGAGAGAGAGAGAGTGTGAGAGAGAGATCATGAGCAGGGGGGAGGGGTAGAGGAAGAAGCAGACTCCCCGCTGAGCAGGAAGCCTGAATCAAGACTCCATCCCCAGGACCCTGGGATCATGACCTGAGCCCAAGGCAGAAGCTCAACCAACTGAGCCACCCAGGTGCCTTTGGAATGCCTTTTTATGGGAAAGGTGGAGGATGGATGTTGGGTAGGCAACTAGCAAACTCTTAAGAAGTCTCTGTGACTATTTTATTACACTAAATTCTCATAGTATTTCTCTATTTGTACTATACTCTAAATGCCAAATTATCAGTTAAGAATACTTATTCTTAAATTTATAAATGTATACATATGACAAAGTAGGCAATCACAATCATAATGCCAAAGACAATCTGTGTTTGTTTTTCCACATGTGTGCTCTGATAGTACTTTTAAAATATTTGCCTTAATGTCATAATCAAATAATATTGTATGTGTTTATATAATTATAACCACCTAGACATTATTCACTGAAGGTCACAAACTATATTTCATGCATCTATATCAGACAGCTACTGCTATATTACAAAGAGTTACAAAATCTCAGTGGAATAAAGAAGTGTTTTTTAAAATACTTATATATTTATGTATGTATGTATATATTATTTATTTATTTCATTTGAGAGAGAGAGAGAGCATGAGCAGTGGGGAAGGTCAGAGGGAGAAGCAGACTCTCCACTGAGCCAGGAGCCCCAGGCAGGGCTCGATCCCAGGACCCCAGGATCATGACCTGAGCTGAAGGCAGATGCTTAACTGACTGAGCCACCCAGGCATCCCTTGATGTACAATCTTGTTTGTATCTCCTAAGCATAGCTTCACTTCCTTTCTTAAAAATAATCAATGAACTTTAATACATACCAGGTTTCCACTACTTTATTATTAAGAAAGTATTCATGTTTTCTCATCTGAATCCATCTCATTATAGGCTACACAATTGGATCACCGTTTTGTCAATATCTTCTCTTGTGTTAGAATTAACTATAAATACAAATGAAAACTAAAGAATTTGGCATAAGTCAAGATTCATTAAAGCAACCTCATAGGGTTATTGTGAGGAGTAAATGTATATACAGGTAAAGCATTAAAAATAAATGCCTAGCTATAACAATCACTCAATTTATATTATCAACAAGTGTTTATTGAGTGTACGTTGCTTACAAGACAGCATTCACAGAAATTATAGCAATAAACACGGTGTTCATAGAGAATGTTCATGGAAGTTATAAAACATTAATACTGAATAAAAAAATCAATATTTTACTTAAAACAAGTTAATAGTGGGACTCTGCTTTCCCACTTACAAGCTATGTGACTTGGATAAATTACTCAGCTGCTGTGATTGTCAGATATATTATTTTTTACATTATACCTATGGGATTTAAAATATGTACACCTGGGGGCAGCTGGGTGGCTCAGTCCGTTAGGATGGGACTCGTGATTTCAGCTCAGGTCAGGATCACAGGGTCCTGGGCTTGAGACCCACAATGGGCTCTGGACTGAGGAGAGTCTGCTTGAGACTCTCTCTCTGTCTCTCTCTGCCCCTATAAATAAGTAAGTAAGTAAGTAAGTAAGTAAGTAAATAAATAATTAAATAAATAAGATCTTTAAAAATAAATAAATAAAATGAGATGTGCATCTGCAAGTACTTAGTAATGTATCTGGCATTTATTAGCCACAAAATGAATACTATCCTTTTTCTTCTCTTTTTCCCTCTCTGTATAAGAGTCCAGTCAGGAGACCAAAATCATACCAGTTACTTTACCGGACAGAATTTTATACAAACAGTTGTTAACCACATACAAATTTGTCAACTAGGTGACAAAAAAGTCCAAACAAGAGCTACCAGGTATTACAGAGGCAGCAAATGCCGGCAGCGGCTACCATCCTAAGCCTAGAGGAACAAAAAGGAAGATGTTGGAATTACTGAGATGAAACAGACTTCTGAGGGGTGGGTCTTGGTGTAGCTGTCCCGCTGGTGCTCGATGAGGCACGATAAGGTGGGGGTTCTGCAAATGTTGGAAAAACTGTAAACTGGATTCAGCTGAGGCTACAGGCAGGCGCTGTGGCTGAAAGCGGTAAGACTCATTGCCAGGGTGAAATTCACATGAACCACCCAGTGAAAAGAAAGTCCTCTCCCCACTTCCACCCCCACCCCCGCCCCGTCTCCCCTACTCCTCACAAACCGGAAGGAGCCTGCCCTTCTTCTTCCGCCAAACTCGCAATTTCCCAGTGCTACAGCCTCCTGGCGGAAGTGGGGCTTGTCAGGGTCCCTTGCTAGCATCCCAAAGCAGAGGCCGATGGTGAGAGGGGGTTGAGCTGAGGGAGAACAGCTTAGTAGACGGCCTACTTGTGGTCTCCTTCCTTTTCCCTTCTTTTTACTTACCACCTTCTTTCCTCCATTTCTTCCTTCTTTTTTCCTTTTTTTAATCATTTTTTCTTCTTTCTATTCTCCCTCCCTTCTTCCATTCCTGGATGTCAATCTTGTAGACTTGAAAAATCATGTTAAGAAGTAAGTAGGCTATTTTCTTTTATGTAAAAAAAAAAAAGATATAGAAAATTATATATGAGTTCAGGGAATCTATATGATTATTTAGAAAGAAAGTATGGTTCCAATCACTTTACATTATTTTATTCATTTTATCAAAGTCTACAATGACAGGACTCAAAAAATGGCAGACCTGTGATTTCAGCCCAGGTTTTTCAGATCCAATTTTCATGTTTATCTTTTTCCTCTATCTCACAGATCCCAGTTTATTTGGATAATTAGAAATAAATAATTCAGTCACTGCCATTTGGATGAGGCAGCCCTCAAAGGAATGTGAAATTTTGATAGATTGAGAATGGGTAGAAGTTTATAAACACTACACATTTTCTAAGCAAATTTGGGATAAGGCAAGAAGTGCTCCCATAAATACTATGCAATAAAGTTAATAAATTAAAAAATTATAAAATGATTCCAATATTAGTGAAAAGAATTCCTTGGGAAATGAATGTTTCTTTCAATTTTCTTGTAATATAAACACTAAGAATTTTTAAGAGGAAACATGAAAAGATATCATCTGTTATATCCCAGAATATAGTTTGGAAGTTAATTAACTGTACTTGGCAATAAAAAAAAAATCAAGATAGCTTTCTTAGAAAGTTGAGTTGTTCATTAATTGGTGTGTTGATGCCAATTTCAAAAACCCATCTTATTATTTAGTATGGAAGGATTAATAACAACTAATGTATTCCCTGGTAAAGAGATAATATGCATTTAGAATTATAAACTGCATATTGCAATTACCAGAGATGAAAAAACAATTACTCTACTTTTTTATAATTATAATTGAAAGCTTCAGAAAAACATATATATTAGGACAAGTTTACTCTGCATATCACTAAATCACCTAAATACATGAACAGAAATAGCAAAAATGATTAAAATAGTGCTTTCTGATGATAAAAAACTTACAGCTATATTTAAAACTATACAAACATCCTCAAATGAGAGTTAAAATATCAAAAAATTCATATTTCTATATTTGTTTGTTGTCATGGAACCATAAACTTCAGCTGGACTACTTTTTGTTATTAGGGATTAGAAGGAGTCCAGAAAACTATAGGTCCAAAGTAGAAGACACAAGTAAACATGACAAAGTGGAGAGAGAGGGAGAAAGAGATAGATCAAGATGGAGACATGTGGGAGAGAGGGAGAGAGAGAGAGAGGAACATCACCTTGATTATGGTAGATATCGGTGGGATGGGGTAGCAGGGAAAGTGATAATCATGAAAATTTAACCCCTTAGTCTAATATGTACATGTTAAATACAAATGCCAATTCTACCTTTTCTTGTTTTTTTTTTTTTTTTTTTTTTTAAGATTTTATTTATTTATTCATGACAGACAGAGAGAGAGAGAGAGAGGCAGAGGGAGAAGCAGGCTCCCCGCAGAGCAGGGAGCCCGATGCGGGACTCGATCCCGGGACCCTGGGATCATGACCTGAGCCAAAGGCAGACGCTTAACCATCTGAGCCACCCAGGCGCCCCCTACCTTTTCTTGTTAAGAGTTTCTAATAAATAACCAATTTGAACAATTAGAATTTTTCTCTTTATTTACCTGGCTCAATATCTAATAGAGATTTTGGTCAATTTATTAATAAAGAGAAATAGTCTTCCATTGCCTCAGATTGTATTAGGATTGCAGGTAATTACCATTGCAAAGTAAGGCTCTAGTGGGCTACCAAGGGATCAATTCTGATGTTCTCTTTCTTTCTACATAGGCAACATATCTGTATGTACATAAGAATTTCAAATATTTTACATTTTTACAAATATTAAATTGTTATTCAGTGATCATAGAACACTGCATTGAGCAATTGAAACTGATTTTAGCCAGTGTGTGAGACAAGAAAGGAGGGTGGTAATGAAGAGTCAAGTGGAATCCATTGAAAACTGTTTTACCTCCTGGCAACAAATCATTGACCCCAAAATCAAGTGCTGAAGAAAAATTTCCCCTTAATCGTTGACTCTGGGAATAAACAAAAACAGTTTTCACTAAATTTTCAACATGAGAATCCATGCCTCACAAGGAAACCTGTAACCAGTTATAGCATGTCGGGGCTCACTGACAGAGTAGGGAGTCTGGGTCACCAATGCTGAACCATAGAACTACAGAAATCTCCTCTCTATTTTCATATGGCTTCATAGTGCTTCTTCTCTCTGCCATTGATCCACAGAGTTCTGGTCACTGGATGTCCCACCCTGGTTTACAATTCTCCTCAATATGCCTAATTACCATATTATGATAAATGCTATAGTCATCATTTATAATAATATCAAATACTTAATCTGCTAGAAGAAGAAACATAAGCTATGTACACCAAAGTATACTCTTAATATTCCAGCTATTAATCTATAGCAGCCAATGCCTGCCTTTATTTCCTGGCCACACTGGAGGATATCTTCAGCTTTGGGGACAGTTACCATACATACTCACAGCTTCCAACCTCATGAAAATGTCTTTCTACCTGAGGGTTTTCTCTGGTTGTAGGAGCATGATCAGCTTGTGTCCCAGACAGAGTGGAAATGCCAAAAAGCTGATGCCTTAAAGTAGGGACTTAGTAGATTACACATTAGTTTTTGGTTCTTCAGAGTGACAGTTCTGGGATGTGTTCTACACAATCTCTCAGAAGATCTTTATTGAGGTTGAGCCCCAACAGTAATGCTTCATTTACTGGCTTTCCTTCTATGGCTATGTCATATCCCCATTCTTTTGATGGACTTCCTGTGTTCCCCTCCCAAATAAACTATCTCAAAGACTTAAAGGAGGTAAGACACTTGTCCTCATCAGATCCCCATTTAATTCACCAGTATTATGTTTTTGGTGGGAGAGAGTTTGTAAGAAAGATCTATTTGAAGAAATATTACAAAATATAAAAACTACATAAAATCTTAGTTTCTACTCATATAGTGGATCTATTTTGGGGGAAACCATGTTAGGAGATCTGGTATCAAAATTGTCCCTAGAAAGTAAGCTCTGAGAATAAGTTTCTGAAAATGTCTACAACCCATTTATTCATTGACCACAACTCATTTATCCATTATCTTGGAAAGATGCCCATTTTTGAATGGGGCAGGGAGCAGGAGAGGGAACTCCAGATGATACAGAAAAATTACCTTGCCTTTCTTTCCATATGATCAGATACCTGCTATAGCTATAAATTCTCTGTGGAATGTCTGGAAAACCACAACAGGAAAGTTTGCTCTAAGGCTCTTGAGGAAAGTCATGACTTGTGCAGCAGAAACTTTTCAAAAGTAGTTTCTGACATACTGCTGGGCTCTGGAAGAGACTAATGCCCGAGAAGGTCCAGAGGGCATAATTAAGTCACATAAACAAGATATCCAAATGCACATGACATCTAAATCTCTTGTATCATGATCTCTAGCCTCCCTATGTACAGCTGCTACAGCAGGAAAAACTCAGGGCTCATTTATTTCTTAGGTCATCTCAATGGGTAGTTGTGAGCTGAAGATTTACTGCTGGTTAGGGCTATCTCTGAGATAAGAAGTGAAGAGAAATCCTCCAAGTAGTTAGAGATTTGAACAGTTCCCTTATTATGAGAAAAGATATACATGGGCTTGTGGGTAGTTGTCAATACTTGGCTGGAAGTTTAGGTGTCTGGAAGGAGAATGAAGGAGGTGCTCATTGAGATTGGTCAAAAAGTATGTAGATACTTGTGATTCATGTCAATGTCTAGTGGTGGGAAAACTGAAAACCAGGTAGACATAATGGCTCATCCCAGTGTTTTCACCATGGGGCATTAATGGATTAGTTATGATGGCAGGGATGGAGGTTATTACCAAGGCTGATTTATCTACTTCTGGTACTGAGTACCTGACCTCTCAACAGCTGAAGACATTTCTGATACTTCAATATGTTACCATCCCTTAAGGAGAATACATAGTTATGTTATGTATAGATGATTACATCACAACTATTCTGCCATGAAAGGGTTAGTAATTCATCCTTACTGAAATCGATAATGGTGTATATTGCCTTTCTTCACCCCACATTCTGCTCACCTTCTGCAGGATCACAGATTTTCTGGTTTTCCCACACAAGGCTCTTTAATACACAGGCTTAGAGTAAGGGATTCACTTGAAGGCAAAGGATGCAACAATAAGCTCATGACCAGAGAGTTCACCGGTCATACTACATTATCACACAGAAGCTGCCAGACTAATAGAAGGTTGGAATAACCATTTACAGGCAGAACTTGAAGACGACACTGTGGAGTTTATGTGCTATCCTTCATAATGCAGTATGTGCATTTAATCAATAGTCATTACATTGTTCTATATCTCCAATACCTAAAATACAAGTTTCTGGGAACCAAACAATAGAAGAAGGAGCAGTCCATCTCAGCATCACTCCCAATGAATCACTTTAGTGTGTTCCATTCCACAACTGGAGGCACATTTTGATTTGAGGCCCTGGTCCCTGGGAGAATATAATGCATCTATCAGAAAACACAGTAAAATTTCCATTTAACATATAACTGTACCTGGCTGCTCCCAGGTCACTGTGTTCTTCTCATGTTGATCAACTGGAGTTTTAGGTAAGAGGTTTAGATAACAGCTACTATCATGCCTGTAATTATTGGCATTGATTATTATGGGGAGTTAGCAGTGATATTACATAATGGGGATACAAAAAAGTATGTCTGTAACACAAGGCATTTCCTTGGGTATCTGATAATGTCTCCCTGCCCAGGGATAACAGTGAAGAGGAAATTATAGCAACTAGGACCTGACAAGGGCATGGTAACTGAGAACCCAGTCCTTCCTATTGTATCCTGTATCAAAGATCTATCACACCCCACTAGGCAAGCAATCTAGACCAACAGAAGGGCTGAGAAAATATGAAGAGACTCCAAAAGGGGAGGTAGAAGTAAAAGATAATGAATATCAGTTATGCTCTTAATGTTAACTGTATCAGTTTAAACTGTGGTTTGACTAACCCTTCTGTGGCAGATTTTATTTTCTTAGGGATTATGACCAATCAGTGAAGAATTAATGGAGGGCAGAGTGGATATAATGTTGGTCATGAGGTGTAAATATTGCAATGTGTAGACTGTAGGTGATGTGTTCAGTGTTTCACTCAATTTCCTTTAGTCCACCCCAGAGGGTAACTGCTGCTTTGGTGGAGTCTCCCTGTATGTCAATGGCTTTCTACATGTTGCACCTGTATCTCTCTGTTTGATGGCTTTCTCTGGCTACAGGAGCAAGATCAATTTGCCTGTAGGGCAGTTTGGAAGTGCCAAGGGCCTAATGATTGCAGTAGCAACCATCAACGAATGAAAAGAAATGTTAGTTAATAACTGACTCACCTTACTTATCCCACAAGAGCACAATTCTGAGATGTTTGCAACAGTTTCTCATTGGCACTGAATCCTAGTTACTAGCAATGGTTATGTATCCTTTATTGGTTATCCTCCCTTATGCATCCCACTTTCCTATTCTCTCACCATGCTTCTTGAGTACCTTCCAAATAAACTCTTAACACAAAATCACTTTTCTAGGAACTACTTATTAAGAAACAAAAAATTAAGACACCATCATCATACAACTAACCATGGGACTATTTTGCTAACTTATAGAAATATATTTGGTTGAATATACATTACATTTACATTTTCTACAATTAAAATAATATACCCATAATTTACAGACACCTGTGCTTAATGAAGAAAGAAAAACAATCATGTATTTCTGTGGAGTGATTATCAGAGCCAGATTCATGAAAGAGGTCAAGTCATTAAAGTCATGATTAGACAAGAACAAGAACGTTAATAAAGAAAATGAACATTTTAAATGAACTAGAAATGGCAACTTACAAGAAAATTCTCCCTTTAAGGGCATTGATGGGACTTTGAGGTCACATAGCCAACTCTACATCAAGCGGATGAGTTCTTTGAGTCATATTTTCAATAGATTTGTTACATTTACATTGTGTATTGAGATAGCTCTCAGGAGTGAAGGTGATAGTATGCTACAGATAGAAAACAAAATTGTTCCCCAGGGAGATCAAGGCCACAAATGAAATTCTTTGGCTTTAGCTCCTGCTATGTCTGCTTTTATTATATGACCCTTGCCCACAGGCTCACCTCTGCCCACAGCTCAGGATCAAACATGCTTTTAGTCTGGATAAATTTAGAAAACTTTAACTCAGTTGCACAGAGTGGTCAGTACAAAGGCACACTTGCTGCAAGTATTTTGTCCCAGAATAGCTTCATTCTGCCTCATTGCTGTGATCCACGCCTGGCCAGTGCCCTAAGGCTGCTCCCCCTAATCGTGAATGACTCCTAAGATAAAACCCGGTGCTCTCCTCTCAGCTCTTGTTCTTACATATGACTGCAATATCTCTTTCTTTTATTTTTAAAGATTTTATTTATTTATTTGAGAGAGAGAGAGTGTAGGAGCATGACAGGGGAGGGGCAGAGGGATAGGGAGAAGTAGACTCCCCACGGAGCAGAGGGCCTGAAGCAGGGCTTGATCCCAGGACCCCCAGATCATGACTGAACTGAAGGCAGAGGCTTAACTGACTGAGCCACCCAGGTGCTCCTTCTTTTTTTTTTTTTTTTATATTTATTTATTTATTTATTTTAGAGAGAGAGAAAGGGGTGGAGGGGCAGAGAAGGAGAAGAGAGTCTTCTTTTTTTTTTTTTTAAGATTTTTATTTATTTATTTGACAGAGAGAGAGATAGCGAGAGCAGGAACACAAGCAGGGGGAGTGGGAGAGGGAGAAGCAGGCTTCCTGCCGAGCAGGGAGCCCGATGTGGGACTCGATCCCAGGACCCCGGGATCATGACCTGAGCCAAAGGCCGACACTTAACGACTGAGCCACCCAGGTGCCCGAAGAGAGTCTTCTTTTTTAATTATTATGTTCAGTTAGCCAACATATAGAAGAGAGTTTTAAGTGGATTGCTTGCTGAGCATGGAGCCCCACACAGGGCTTGATCTCATGACTCTGAGATCATGACCTGAGCTAAAATCAAGAGTCGGTTGCTTAACCACCTGTGCCACCCAGGTGCCCCAACCATGGTATCTTCTTTTTTCAAGCTTGTTTCTTCCTATCTTGATCCAAATCTAGTCCTTTTATTTTTCATTCAATGATTATTCTTCTTTCAAAATTTTGTTTCATTTATTATCCCATCTTATTTCAGAAATATGGGAAATCATGAACAGTACTAAATCCATACACATATTAGTAACCTTTTAAATATGGACAAAAGAGGGCGCGTGGGTGGCTCAGTCGTTAAGCGTCTGCCTTCAGCTCAGGTCATGATCCCAGGGTCCTGGGATCGAGTCCTGCATTGGGCTCCCTGCTCAGTGGGGAGCCTCCTTCTCCCTCTCTCACTGTCTCTCTCCCTCTGTTGAAAAATAAATAAAAAGTCTTTAAAAAAAAAATAAATAAATATGGACAAAAGAAAAAGAAGCACATATAAAGAAGCAAGCATGTAGTGCAGGAAAACCAAAGATAAGGATACTTACTGCAATCAAACCCATGATATAGATCTGAGCATACAGCTAGTCTTAGACTCTATTTTCCATTTCTGTAATTTCACCCACCCTAGCTGTCTCACAGAGCTGCTATGCAGATGTCTTGTAAATACAGGGCCCTGCATTTGCATTTTGACTGGGCCCACAATTTATGTAGTATTTCCTGGTCTCATGTACCATGCTATAGACAATCCCTCTTAGTTATGGCCTTGACAAAACCCCCTCTAGGGCCATTTTCTGACAGGGAAAGGGATATTAACCAATATACATTGAATACTTGGAATTGGTTAGGTTCTGTGCTAAACACTTGCTGTTTACAATCTCATTTCATTCTCACAACCACCCCATTGTGCAATTCCTCCTATCATCCCCATTTTACTGGGTGATGAAACCGAAGCATAGAGAGTCTAGAAATATTCACCACAGCCTCATAAGCCAGGCAGTTTCACATCTAAGAATCAAACCCAGAATATATGATTTGGGAAGCCATAAAGTTCTGCCCCATGTCAGAAATGGTCTGGACCAATACAAAAACAGAAAAGGAGTCTCAGGTTGCAGTTTGAAATGAAGCTGTGGACTGTACTTTATAAGGACTAGTATGACTATGACTAATGGATTTAACTGTGGACTTTGGGTGGGTCATAGGCATATTTAGGAAAGGACAAAAGGAATATTTAACTGGCCTAGCAGTGTTAAAGAAATCAATAAGGTTTATCTGTGCATCTAGTTCGGGAGAGCAGGGTACAATTTAGGAACCAAGAAGCACATCAAAAAAAAAAAAAAAAGAAGAAGCCCATCAAATCCACTGATGGTCCTGCCAAGGCGAGGCCTTGGGCTCCCTCTTCTGCCTGCTTAGACCTCTGACACTGGGGACTGAGCCATTTCCTGGCTTTATTCCCCCCTGCACAGCCTGGGGCAGGAGAAGCAGCTGGTCCCAACATAGGCAAGAGTGGCTTCTCATCACATGAGGGTTGGCTGAAGCCTGATTCTTTTAGGTCCTGCTCTTTGCACTGACCCCTTTATGGTCCTTGCTCTGTAATCAATGAGAAAGCCATTTAAAAGCTTTTTTTAAGGGCTGTCTAATGAATAATAGTCAACCAGTTGTCAAGATTTGCTTGTTAATTGATCATGATGACTGAGAACACCCAAGGAGAGGCTGACTTAGCGAGCCATACTCTTGTAGGGCAAATCTTTGTCCAGCAGGACCTGAGACATCCTTGTATGCTGAGGGACTTGTATGCTGCCCTCACCTGAATCTTCAGGCTTTGTTGGATGACTCCCACATCCTTCTGCCCACCCCACAACACATACTGATGTATCTCCTTCCTCAGATTGGGTCCTGGCTGGTAGTATTTACACATCCTAGTCTTTTAGAATCAGAGGTTTTTTATGTGGGAGGCTTGGAACCTGAAGGGAACACCGGAGACTTTGTCTCAGATGAGCAAAGGTCTCATATGACCAGGACAGTCATACCAGGAGGCTATATCTGGTAAGTAAACAGTCTGCATCCCAGACTGTCAGCTTAAGCCAACCCTCTGTACCTCATTCCCTCTTGGAAGGACACTTAGGGCTTTATTTCTACCTGAACAGATTCCTAACATTCTCTTCTGAGGAGATCTTTTTCTCCTTTTGCCACTATGTTCCAGGGTATCAGAGCAGTAGAGATTATCTCACCAGTTCTTACTGAATCCTTCAAATCTATACTTTGCAACCACCTTATTACATGTAAATGTCCTTGGCAATCTATACTGTGATAAACGCATCATTTATTTTCATGGAAGATCCCTAGTACAAACATAGAAGTCAAATAAAATCCTAGAGGTTAAGTAGGATGCAAGTCCTGTGGGGTCTCTCCATGATGCAGCCTGTGGCCGTGGAAGCTTCATGTTCCCCCCCAGCAGAGGAGTCTGGGGCTGTGTGTGCAAATGGCTGAGTTTCTCTAGCTCAGGCCATAATTAAAGTATGAATCCAGTTCAGAGCAAATTTTTAATTCACGGATGTGTATACTAACCTCAGGGAAACAAGATGTTATTTCTGATATTGCTGCAGAAATGTGTTTATAAAAAGTTTCTTCTTTTCTTCCTGGTTCAACACAAGTAAAAACTCAAAAAAAGAGAGAAGATTTAATTTTTGACTAGTGTTCTCAACTATGTAGAAGGGAAACTAACCCTAAGATATAAGGTAAAATTCTCAAAAGAAAGTTTCATCAAAGTTTAAGTTTGAATGGAATGAAAAACTCAGTCACAAAAAGAGTGAGAAGAAGCCAGCCTATGAAAAGAAGAGCAGCTTTGAAAGAGGAGATGGCTCATGAGAAGGCACAGAGAAGAGGAAGAATGGTACATTTGATGAAGAAACCACCTCAAAAAATATGGGGAATTTCTTTAAATGGGGCCAACTCAGCTGAAGGATGATTTGGATCATTTTAATCTGCTATATGATTTGGGAAGCCATAAAGCCAGATCATTTTAATCTTCCCACCCACAAATAGCCAAGAAACTATTTTAGACATTGACTTCAGGTTGCATTTCAGCTGAGAAGATAGTGCCAAGTTATATGGATACCAGAAAACACAGAGTAATGGTTTAAGGAATCAGGAAGCTGTGAAAAGTCTGTAAGGGGTAAAGAAGTTCAGAATAGAAATGAGGACTGAGGAAAAATTTAAATTGTGAGCAGAAACCCAACAGAACAAGTAGGGGATACCTGTTGAGATTTAGTGATTTTTAAATGATTAGCTCTAGGAGTCAAGCTCTTAGCAGAGTTGGACTCAGCCTGCACTTACTGTATTACTAATAAAGTCCTGGTTTAGTTCTGGTCCCAGTGGACCCAACAGTTCCCAGAAGTCTGATTAAAGTTGGAAGCAGTTGCAGCCTCAGGTGATAATGTGACCTCTTGAAATTGGACCTGGGACGTGGGTTCTGATGTTACTATTCTAAGGGTACCAACGTTCTCTAGCACCTGGACCAGAAAACTTATTCAAATATGCTTTTGCTTTTTGTATGTATAATACAACTACCGAGGTATGTTTAACTCTGCAATGTCTCTTGGCCTCCTTCTATTACTTTTTATTCTGATTACCACCATTCCCATTAAAGGGAATTTATGTAATTATCATTTATGGTCTATTGACTTCAAAATACTGTAAGGAAAAAGTACAATAAAACTGCTATTCCAATAAAATCATAAAAAAGGGAGATGAATAGATAGGAACTTTAGTTATTTCTATGATATAAGCCCTATTTACATTACTGATTTTCCCCCTAAAACAACCTTTCATACATAAACTATTTTTTCTCTTCTTGATTTTTCCTGTTCATTTTCATTTTTGTGCCTTTGTCCATGCATTTACTTAATCAGAGCATTCTATTTGTGATAGGCACACATTGTACTCATGCCTGTTATTCAACAGGCATTTTAAGCATCATATACATAGCTCAAGTAAAAAAAGAAGGCTCCATGAAGACTTTCTTAGTACTTCCATCCATATATAATCTTTCTTTCCTTTGATTCTCCACAACATTTTCTATGTCTGTTAACATGCTAAAGACATGATGAATTAATGATACATTTTATTCATTTGTGTTAGGTGCTATGATGCACCACTTAGAGCCCCCTGCACAGGTAAGTAACATTCTTTCAGCTGCTGGGAGGGGACTGCAGACAGCCCTCAAATGTCATCCAACTTTGAGGATTGTTTTATTAGAAGAGCCAAACCTCGCCCAAGAGCACACCCCATTCCCTGCAGCCTGCATCAATGATTGATTTAAATGTTGAAATGAACACCGAGCCCCATTTCTCCAAAAGAGGACAACTCTGAAGTGTTGTATGAATTTAAGAGTTCCTTGTGGATCTGCTGCTAAACATTTCTTTGAGATAACATCACTGAAAACTCCTTCCCCTGCCTACTCCTGCTTCTTTCCCTTTTCTTCCATAGGTATTTTTTAAATTTCCCCAATAAATCCTCTGTGTGTTATCTTTGTTTCTAATTTGTTCCTTGGGGGAATCCAAACTGGGTTATCATTCATTTAGTGAAACATATATCTCCTTATATCGATGAGGCAAATATTCACTGCTTTATGTACAAGGCATAGTTCTAAGTGTGGTTGGAAACAATGAAGAAATAGAAATTGTCTCTGCTCTCAAAATTCTAGGATGAGAAATGAGTGAAACATGTGTGTAAAGGCACACGGTGATTAAGACATATACAGATAAATAACATGAAGATTCTAGCACAGAAATCACAGTTTAGTATTTTTATCTTACCTAAGGGATTTTCAGCTCCTTTTTGCCAGAAGTGTATTTTCCTAGACTTTTTGCTATTCTGCTATATCCAGTGACTTGAACAAAACTGATACTCAGGATGCAGTTGTTAAATTGATCTCATGTTGGATTGTTCTGAAAAAAATTAAAAACCTACAAAAAGTATTGAACAGAGGCTCCCTTACACAATGACTTAGAGTAATTATGAATTAATTTGATTGCTGGGGAGTCATTTTATTCATGGGTTTATTTATTACTGAAAGTAAGAATTACAGCTAAATAAGTCTGAGTCAGAAATGTCAGTGCTAAAACCTAAAAAAAAGTTCTGAGGTTCACGTTGACGAGAACAACATTCATAATTTCAAAGACTCTCAGCTTCCTAGACAGGTAGGTATTGCCCTCCATTTACAATCTTACAAAGCTATTATATTCTGTATTTTTCCAATTCTAATTTGGTTTATCTCTAACATAACCTCTCTGCAAGGCTAATGCACAAGACCATTATTTATCTATTTTTTCATAGCAAGTTGTTTAAGAAATTTTGAGATGGTTATATGGGTCACTAAGTGCTTAGTCTAAAGGAAAGAGAGTTATGTGTCAATGTCCTGCAGTATTTTCTTATTTAACCTAAAAAATCTTGTTTATAAGAAGCAAATAACAGTGTGTTTCAATAATCTATATAGGAAAATTAAGAATAAAACTTAATTGTTAAATGTATTACTACATAGTTTTTATTTTTTAGTTTCGTTAGATAAATATAAGATAGCCAAAGTAATTCTACTAACATTAATTTATAAAGACCTCTATTTCACTAAACATTGACATTTACTAAATATATTATTTTCACATTTAATACTATTAATCAGTGTGACAAAGAATATAGAAATGTTTATTTCAGGAAAGTTAGTGTATATATTTAAACCAAACCAGACAAAAAAGAAACTAATAGTAATTATTCTGGATTTTCAGGAACTCTATTCAGTGGTGAAATCATAAGGAAGAAAATATGCAATTAAATTAAGTTTTGAATCCCCTAATATGAAAGCATGATGATCTGAAGTGCACATCCAGATCTACAATTTCATGAACATTTTAATTTATTCCCACACTTACCACCCACAAATGACTGAGGATGGGTCTATGTGAGGTTTCATTTCTATTTCCTGCTGTCTGTTCAATTACTTTTTCAATTCCTTAATTAAAAAGGAACAGTTGATTAATGACTCACGAGCAATTTATTTTTCAGAACTGTCAAAACACATCATTACAAAAAGATGTTTTTATAAGTTTAGATACTAATGACTACATTTCTCCCTCGTTCTGATAGACTTGGCATCTACTCTGTAAAAAAACAGGCTTTTTTGTCTTATAAAATTCACCAAGACCATCTGAAATGAAGAGACCATTCCAAAAGCTTAGTGTTTCAAAAATATAGATGATAATTACATGCACATTGTATTATGTATCTACTTAACTTTTTGCTAAAAGGGAATCTTGGCTCCACTGAGAATACTACTTCCCTTTGAGCTCTCTCAAATGGTGGTGTTTTTCTCCCATGTTCTTAATACCACTGGTCTTGAGGAGGAAGAAAAATTTCTTCTTGCTCCTTATTGCACATCCAAGTCTTTCTCCCTTCTTCCTGCTTTGATCCTCAGGTCATCTGACTATAGGAGCCAATATACCTCCTTGTTCTGGTTATCTTCCCCTTTCCTAGTCACCCCCCTTCCCCTCTACCCAAAACACACCTATGGCTTTCTTGAAGACTTTTGTACCTGAGTCATGCCATCTCCTCAACTCTACTACCTTTGCAATTCCTAGCTTACCTGTCATGACAGTGATCCTTCAAGTCACTTGAACTCTCAGTGTCTTGACTTGTTTCCCTCCAATGATCTCGATATCTAATCTACATCAGTTTATCCCCAGTTCCTACACTGGCCTAAGCATTGCTTTCAGCAACAACTACAGTTCTTTCCAAACGCCAGGATCAATTTATGCATTCACTCTCTGAACACCATCTCCAATGTTTCTGTTTTTTTGTAATACCCGAGCTTTCAGACCTCATTAGTACCTGTGACTCAATGATCCTATTACATTTTCATTGAGACTCCTTCTTTTCACACAGGTTAAACCACACAGTTCATCTCTATACGCTGTAGCTGAATCATTTAACTTTCCTTCTATTCCTTCTTCTATTTTATATTGGACAAAAATCCAAAACTTCAGTTACTTTTATATAGATGAACAAGACTTCCTGGTCTTGCTTTACCTTTGTGACTATTTATATCAAGTGGACCATAGAGGCTCCAGTCTGTGGTACTGCATTTCCCTGGTCCAGTCATTCTCCTGGTCTCCCAGACAACTACTTTATTGCCTTGCACATTCTCAAACTTCGAACCCTCTCCAAATTTTCACATCTGATGTTTTTGCTCCCTTTTATATTAAGAAAAGTAAAATACATAGAAGATTGCTTCCAAAGCTTCCACCATTACATCTACCCAGTGAATTGTATTGTGCAATATACTGTTCCCACTTTGTTTCTCCAGATGAAACATCTTGGTTCCTATATAAGGTCAACACTTACCTCCATTTGGGACTGATTCTATTCTTTGTCATTTTCTCAAGGATGGAATCTTGGAAATATTTTGTTTCTCTCTCTCCCCCTAATGATTTCTATTCTCAGGAAAGTATACCGCATTATTCTATTTACATTACTGACATTACTAGCTGCCTGACATTAACTCCACTTCCCAAGAAGAAAGTAACAAACTGATGTACATTATTTTCATTGGTCCAATCAGTTCTCCTATCATGTTAGTCCATAGGATAATCTTAAGCTTGGACTTGTGAATGATATTTTGCTCTTTCCTTTTTAGGTGTTTTGGACATGTTTAAATTGATCAGATAGTGCATAGTATGAGGCACTAAAGCCAAATTAGATGAGGTTCGAATATTAACCAAAAAGCCTGGAATAGAGGCCAAGATATTAACACTAGAAATATCAAAAGGATACAACTGTTCCTTGTCTCTTCCATAGAAGCATGCCAGATTTTGTGTGTGCAGGTAGGCTGTATCTGTACTTTCTCCCACCTAGAATCCTTTTTTAACGTACAGAATGTATTTTAGGTACAAAATGAATGTTTTGATGACTACTCCTCCCACCCCCCAAGTCCTTTACAGTCAGTTCATGTGTTTTAGGTTGTGTTGAGCACAAAGGCAATCATAAGAAGGCATATAATTTAGACCAGACCAAGCAAACTTAGTTTCATAATTTTAGCTGGTGACATCAGAAAAGAGGAACACTTTTACATTAGATATATCAAGCTAGTGGAATACAATATAGAGCTTCCGGTGGCTACTTTTGCTACTGTATGGGAAGAGATACCTGCTTTTTGAATTGATAAATCTAAAAGGTAGTGACACACATATTGCTGAGGATATTATTTGACCATCTGGGTGTCACTCTTTCAAAACCATTCTTCCATGAGTTTCCATTTGTTTGTGCCAAATAGATTTCATGTTTGAGTTAGGTTTCCATCACTTACAGAAGAAAGAGTCATGATGTCCTGTTTAATATAGGTATAAAGATAAAATAAACAGGAAAGGACGCTATCTAAACAGGTTAAAGTGATTTAAGAGTGACTCCTTGGCATTATTTCTGTATATTAGAGCTGGTCAAGAGTTGGTGAGATTCTATATGGTCTGTGGTAGTATACTAGATAGCTAGATTTTGATATATGACAATATTTGGGTATTAATTCTTGGAAGAAGAAAGTGTATATGTGGACACCAAATAGTAGACTTCACCATATATCCATCTGAGTTCTTAATCTCTTTTCCTAACATTTTTAGAGAATCTAATATTCTCTAAATTCAGAGAATTTAATATTTAATATTCTCTAATATTCAGAGAATTCTTCATCCCTTCACTTAAATTGTTGTTGCAGTACCTGATAATCATACAAGTTATTGGTTATTGGTTTAGGGAAGAGAAACTAAATAAGTTTGAGCTAACCATTATCCTTTCTGAAAAGTATCCCTGTAGTCAATGGTTGATAGTTCAGTGATTGGTCCCCAGAATTAGTTGAATGAAGATCCCTTCCTGGGAATTTAAAACTTGGAATTAGTGAGAGGAAATTATTATCACTTTTTTGATAACTGCACTGAAATATATACCTCTTATGTGCTTTGTACTGCCCTATTCCAGCATATAGACAAGCGGACAGGTTAGAAGAATGGAGGAAATATGCAGAAAGAAGCCAAATAGAGTGAAGTGACCTCCTATTTCCCTACAAGACCTAGGTCTCCAATTTTATTCTTGGACTCCTGAATAGGAGTTCATAAAACATTCCACCATCTTTTAAATAAATTTATTTATTTATTTTGCTTAAATTTTAGTTAGATCTTCATTATTTAAACCAAAAATAGGGCTATCTGTGAGACAATTTGCTGTGTGTCAGTGAAGAGGATGATATACTTAGTGGATAGATACAGAGAGTGGCTAAAACTTTATATCAAATTTCAAAAAGGCATTTGATAATTTTTTTTGGTAATGCCTTTATGTTCAAGAGGAAAACTATGGGGTACTGTAAGTCAGAGAAGTGTGTTTATAATATATCTGTGATGATGAGAAAACAGTGCCTATTAATGATGATTTTGAACACTTTTAAGTCTTGATGTCACAGAATTCCACCCTCACCTTTCTTCCTGTCAGCATTTTTAAAATTAATAATAGAATGAGGAGATTAATGGCATGGCTATTAAAATTGAACATAACACTAATATGGGAGGAATAAAAAGTATAGGTTGGCAGGATTAGAGTTTTTGAAAAATAATAGTGTACTAAAAATTACATTAAAATTCAACAGTTGTGCCCCCCAAAACAATCCCAAGAGACAAGTAAAAGGTAGGAATAGATACATCTGAAAGGCAGAATATGTATATTAAAAAAGTATTAGTAATTTGGAATGTAACTAAGTTCACCAATATGATAAATCCATTTGAAATGCTAAGGCAGTAAGTAAGAAATGTTGTCTGTGACATAAGACTTAAAAATATTCAAAGTCATCATTAATAGGCATTGTTTTCTCATCATCACAGATATAAACTAAGGCAGTAAGCAGTATTAATAAAAGTATTATGCCTAGAACTATGGCATAATTAGAATATAAATGGAAAAGTTTAAACAGAAGGTTAACAGAGTACAGCCCATCCAGAGAAAAATAATCTGATTCATGAATTTATAGGAAATATCGCATGTTTATGACCAACACTTGAAATAGTGACTGGTTATTGTGAAGAATTAAGGTGAGAAGGGAGTGGAAAATATGCACTGCATGGTTATATTCCAATACAGAAGCATAACTGTGTGGAGAAAATGGTATTTATTATTGTATTTATTAAATTATAATTGTGTTTAAATACAAATAAAACCTTTGGGTAGCACTTAGAAAGATTAAAATTCAACTCATATAACAAAGATATATCTGGGAGTTGGATGTTCTGAAAGTGAAATATGAGGTGGGAAAAGTTGTGAATTCTCTATTTTTCTGTTTAAGCAGAGATAGTAAGAATACAAAAAAAAAAAAACTAAATGGGGAAGGGGGGGTCCTGAATTGTGTGTAAAATTCATTAGGTGATTACTAAATTTTCTTTCAATTCCAAATACTATGACAACTATCAATTTCACTGTACTGATTATACATAGCTTTTAATATGTAGCTTTGTGTTGTCTGTAAGAAATGTCACTTGACATTAATTCAATTTTTGAGACGTTAAATTGGAAGATAGAGGATGATAATCAGAGCCTAAATTTGAGTCAAACTACAAATATGATCACAATGAATCTTTGTCAATGGAGACCATTTCATTCTAAAAACATACAATTATATATCTGGTCTTTTTTTTTTTTTAAAGATTTTATTTATGTATTTGACAGAGAGAAAGCAAGAGAGGGAACACAAGCAGGGGGAGTGGGAGAGGGAGAAGCAGGCTCCCCACTGAGCAGGGAGCCCGATGCGGGACTCAATCCTAGGACCCTGGGATCATGACTTGAGCCGAAGGCAGACGCTTAACAACTGAGCCACCCAGGCACCCCTATATCTGGTCTTTTTATCTACGTATGCCCTTGAGCCCTACTATGAAGATTGTAAAAACATTTTTTAAAAACAATCTAAAAACACAAAGAGAAGGGGAAGAACAAATCAGTAAAATAATATAATACAGGTTTGAAAGATGGGAACATTTAACAGAGGGAGTATATAAAATCTAAGAATCTGAGGAGGGGATACACATGGGACTCACCCAATGCACCTCCAAATCTCTGAAAGTCTTTGGCTTGAAACACTATGGCAGCTAGTTTATTAGTTAGAGTTCAACAGAGAAACAGAATCAATAGGATGTGTGTATATATACAGAAAGAATTTATTATAAAGAGTTGGCTCACATGATTACGGGGGCTGGCTAGTCCAAAATCTGCAGTGAGTGCCAGCAGAAGGAGACCCAGAAGAGCCTTTGGTGTGAATGAAGTTCAAAGGCAGTCTGCTGGAGAATTCTCTCTTGCTGGGGGTGGCTCTTTTGTTTTGTTTTTGGTTTTGTTTTTGTTCTGTTCAGGCCTTTCACTGATTGGGTGAGGCCCGCCAACATCATGGAAAGTAATCTGCTTTACTCAAAGTTCACTGACTTAAAGTTGCTCTCACCCTAAATGGCCCCACATCAAGTTGTCACATAAAATTAACTATCATCATCAGTAAGGTAGGATGGTCCCAAGATGGAAGAGAGGGAAAATAAATTACTAAAAATTTATACAAAAACCAGTTGCATACCCATGCCTAGCCATCTCTTCCTCATAGCTGGATGATAATTTTTTCACCTGACCTGAAGAATTTTGCTGTTGTTAATTACATAACTAATTAACTAGTTAAATCAGTTCATTTAAAAAATGAGTCTGCCAGCCTCTGTAAAGGAGATAGAGGAATGCAAAGATGAGTTTTGCTGCTGTGGAATGGACACTAGGGAATAAATTTCTAGTGTATATACTGAACTATTGAAGTTTTTTCTGCCTTCCCGGCAAAGGAAGATGATATATACCATTTTGGTCACCGACACTTGAGAAAAGCCCTTGAGATGAGAAACCAGCACAAGCATGGAGGGAAAATAATGATACAACAGACAAAAAAGAGGAAACATAATTATGGCACAGTATACTACTTGCTTATAAACAATATTCACATAGACATAATGTTATCTATATTAATTTCGCTACTGATTATGTTATAGTTATAAAAGGACAACAGAGGATGGGATACAAAAATGGATTGAAGGTAATTTAAGTTTTAGCTTTTTTCACATCTTTCCCTTAACACATACAAATACTTTCTTTTCCCCATATTCCCAATGTAAACATACTATACAGTTTGGCTGGTGCTTATTGTTTACATTATAACTATCTAAACATTTTTATTCCTAAGTCACTCAAGTACTTTCATTCTTATATGTTGCTTTTATTTTCCCAGAGTTATTAATTGTGTGTGTTTGGTTAAATTTTAACTTTCTTATCACCAAAACTTCTTCAAACTTTCTAATGGGATGCTAAAACTATTAACTATTTTCTTCTATTTGCTCAGTGTCCTTAAATGGTTTAATGGGACTTTTCTGAAGTTAACTGAAATGAACTCGTGTTCTTTTTGCCATATTTAATTGGTGATCTAAACATAGCATGTAGAAATAGATTGCACAAAAGAATCAGTTAAAATATTTCCAAGTAATTTTTTCTACAGATGGGAGCTGGGGTTATGTGGAGCATAATATTGTTGTTCATTTTACAGAAGCCCTTTAGTAGAATTTGACATATTTTTTCAAATTATATAAATATGTGTATTTGATAGAAGCATAAAATGGTTGAGAAAACTAATATTTCATTTAAAAATTCTATTTTTTTAAATTTGTGTATTATCTTTTTGTTGTAATTTTCAGAAACATGGTTGGAAAATAAAATGCTATTTCTTTTTAACAATATCCTGAATGTATAAAAGTCACTCTCTAACATTGATTTTTGAGTAATCAACCACAAAGTATATCAGTATGAGTAGTAAGCTGGTTCTAGCAAAGGAAAGGTTTAAGCTTGTCAATTTCACCTCCCCATTATAATATGTAAAATTTAGCACTGAAGATTTTAATGGAATGAAGTGGTTTTACAAGTTATTGGGAAGTGTCTATCCTGAAAGAAAAACAGAAGATGGGACCTCAGAATAAGTGTCCCTTAGAGCACCTGAACAGATATTTATATATTTCTACATATGTTACATTCTTGAGGTCTAATCTGAATGTTCCAGTGAATATGGTAACTAACTAGACTTTGTTTCTGCATTTGAAAACTGACTACTCAGTAGAGATTCAGTATATTTCAACAGATTAGCTCCCCCCCCCCAGTTTTATTGATATATAATGGACATAGTGCTCTGTAGAAGTTAAGGTGTATGATGACTTGACTTACATATATTGTGAAATGATTACCACAATAAACTTAGTTAACATCCATCATCCTGATGAGGTCTGTCTCGGTGTCCATGGTGCAGGAAGGTGCTTCAGCCTCACCCCCATGTTCTTGGATTTTCTAGTAATGTCCTGTCCATGAATAGTTATTAAGTATTCTTCTTGTGAGGGGGAGTGAGGTGAGGAATGACTTATATTGTCATCTTAGTGATGTCACTCTGCTCAAGATTAGCTTTTGTATTTTTCTCAAATACTAAAATATGACTTGTAAAAAATTAAATGATTAATTTTACTTTTAAAAGCTCAGTTGGTATGAAATGCCCCAGAGATCACTAAGCAGACACAATCCCATCTGAAGACATTCAAATATACTGGAGGCCATGAGAAGCCTCATCTGCTCATAAGATGGTATGTTTCCAACAGCTTTTTTAATTAGCAAACTAATCAATTAGGCAACTAACCAACCAACCAAGAAGGAACCAACCAGATAATCAGCAAATATGTACAGGCATACCTTGTTTTACTGTGCTTCATTTTATTGTACTCAGCCGATACTGCCTTTTTTTTTTTTTTTTTTTTTACAAATCGGAGGTTTGTGGCAACTGTGCATGGAACAAGTCTGTAAGAGTCATTTTTCCAACAGTAGTTGCTCACTTCATGTCTCTGTGTCATATTTTAGTAAATCTCACAATATTTTAAACTTTTTTATTCTTATATTTGTTAGGGTGATTGGTAATCAGTGATTACAACTCACTAAAAGCTCAGATAATGGTTAGCATCATTTAAGAATGAAGTATTTTTAAATAAGGCATGTACATCGTTTTTTAAGACATGATGCTGTTGTACACTTAATAGACTACAATATAGTGTAAACATAACTTTGTTTTTTAGAGGTGGGGGAGGGGCAGAGAGAGAGGGAGAGAGAATCCTAAGAGAATCCTCCATGTCTAGTGCAGAGCCCATCTCGGGGTTTGATCTCACAATCTTGAGATCATCCTGAGCTGAAATCAAGAGTCAGTCGCTTAACTAACTGATCCACCCAGGCACCCCATCAACATAACTTCTATATGCACTCGGAAACCAAAAAATTTATTTGACTTGCTTTATTATGATATTCACTTTATTGCAATGCTCTGAAACCTAACTTGCAATATCTCCAAGGTTTGCTTCTATGAGTTCTTTTCACTATGTTTTTTGGAAATAATTTCAATCTAGGGAATAATTTTATTCTTTGAAAATTCCTATCCTAGGGAAATGAGCTCTCAGTTTGGTCCAGATATTGTCTTTTGGGGCAATTGTAATGTGACTTGGTCAATATCAGCCAGGCTGGCATCTCCTTTACTCTTCCTATCATTCTTCTCTTCCTCTTTCTTTTTTATTTCCTGGTTCTTTCAGAACATTCCAACACTTTCCATCTCTAATGTTTAGTAGGCATAGCAGAAACAGTAGGATTTATATTTTCTTCTCAATAAGGAGGGAAAAGAAATTCCTAACTAAAACCCAGGTCAGATAGGAGGCCCAAACAATCTGGTCAAGTCTTCAGCAGTTTGAAGAGACCCCGTCTTCAGCAGTTTGAAGAGACCCCAACAGGTACTCCGCCTTTCTTTCTGTTAGTAGGATGGTGCAGTTTGGAGAAAGAATGTACATTCATTCGCCCAGTGAGAATATAGCATATATTTAAGGTGGCAATTGCTCTAACATGCATAGCAACCTGACAGCATGACTTCCAATAAATGAATTGCATCTAATTTTACATCAGTGAAATATAGATCAGACTATTTCCACTGAATGATAAATGAATTTATTTTTATATTTGAAAGAGTGTGGAGGAGGGATTTTCTGGAAATTTTTTGGTTAATTTTTAAAAAGGTTAATTTATAGTTATTTTCAAAATTATGAACAGGTTTTAGAAAAATGTAGTTTCAGACTAAAAAGAACTATTCTCATTAAAATCTTTAGAAACAGGACTCTTGACTGGCTTAGTTGGTACAGCATGTGACTCTTGAGCTCAGGGTTGTTAGTTCAAAGCCCATGTTCAGCATAGAAATTATTTTAAAAAATGAGAAAATAAAAAATAATATTTAAAAAATTTTGAGAAGCATATCATACCAACTTGAAATTTAAAATGAATTATTTAAGATATTTGTATAGCCTCACAGACCCTATCCTTATGCCTACTTGCTGTAGATTCTCATGACTTGAGTAGAAAAAAGCCCTGTATTTTTAACTCAACTTAGTTTATTTCAAGCTTAGGTTTTAAAAACCTGTGGGTCTTCAGGTTGCAAGCAATTTTATATGTAATACTTGCAATCATTAAACAGAACATTACATTTTAGAATTTGCCTTATTTAAAAAAAAAAATCTACACTAGGGACGCCTGGGTGGCTCAGTCGATTGAGTGGCTAACTCTTGGTTTCAGCTCAGGTTGTGATCTTATGGGTCACAGGATCACATCCCACATAGATCTCCCTCCTGCTGGGAGGGAGTCTGCTTGAGATTCTCTCCCTCTGCACCTCCTCAACTCATTGATTTTTCTTTTTAAGATTTTATTTATTTATTTGAGAGAGAGAGGGAGAACATAAAGGGGAGGGGGGCAGAGGGAGAGAGAGAAGTGGACTCCCCGCTGAGCAGGGATCCCAATGCTGGGCTTGATCCCAGGACTTTTATAACCTGATTATAACCTGAGCCGAAGGCAGATGCTTAACCCACTGGGCCACCCAGGTGCCCTAGATTGACTTTTGTATTAGTGTTATCCCAAAAGAAGAATATAATTATATATGCTTTCTCCCATGTCTAAGGTTGGTCTAGTTGTTTTATGTGCAAATTCATTTCTTAAGATTTATTCTATGTTCATGGATATATTTAAAACTATTTTGCTTGAAAATGAGAGTTTCAAGACATAAATACATTTTTGATCATCATGTTTGACTTCCATTTTGAAGAGGATAATTACTAATGAAACACTCCAAATGGTCAGGTTTTGGAAGGGACAACTTTAGTTATTCAGCTAAAGTAAATGTTCTTAGAAAAGGCAATGAAAGATAAAAATATTTTTTAAATGACTTAAAAAACTTTAAAACAGATTATGAGTTTTTGAAGTATTTTGTTTAAATTCAATTAGTCAAGGTACTCTAGTACTATAGTTTTTGATATAATGTTCAATGATTCATTAGTTTTTAAATATTTAGTTTTAAAAGTTCTAGTTATCTAAAAATATGTAAAAATTGAAAATTCAGTTATTTTTAAGTGATTATTTATTTTAACTACTCAGAGTTATCAGAGAATTCTAATAAAGAATTTCAAAACTTGGAATATTATTTTTTAGCATGATTGAATCTTTTGTTCGTTTATCGATTTGGTAGCTATCATTTTAAGGTTTGGATAGTGAAAAAGATGGTAACAGTGGTTTACTGCTCGTGCTATCTAAAGTTTTAGGTTCCAATTACACCTCTAAAAAGGGGTAATTAGTACTTTCTATGTTTTTGCCATTAAGGGAAAGAAAGCTGTTCCATTTAACCACCGAGTAGATACTATTCTAGATTAAAATCCTGGTATCAGTAACTTATTCTTCCTTTCAAATTCCAAGTTGAGAGTTCTAAAAAAGTGAGAAATGTCACCTTCTTAAATATGATGGTCTATTAATTATGTCACTGCAGTGAAGTTTATTGGTGCAATTAGTTGACAGGAATATCATTCTTTATAAAATTGTGTGTAGTGGAGACAAGGTTAATATTAATTTAATATGCATTAATGATATGATTGAATGCATTCAGAGATGAGAGAGCTGTGATCTTAGTAAAATGGCACATTTTGATTTGTTTAAAAGTTTGAAAATAAGAACATGTCCAAACCATGTATTTCTTCACAAATCCAGTACTGTTGGCAAGTTGAAAACATGCAATTATAATTATTTTTCATTTAGATGTGCATTCTTTTGACAGCAACTTCTCAGTCATATCAAATACAATGATTTGATAGGAGAAAATAAATTCATTTCTCTATGTCTACACATGTGGCTACAATATAAAAATAATAAGCATTTATTTTTAATCAAAACAAGAAATAAGCATTCTAGCTTACAAAATAGTTTTCAAGTATGTGAAGAAAATGAAGAGAATATTAGCTTAATTTATAATTTATCTTTGATGTCTTATAAGCAATGTAGTTAATTCACAGTGGATTTTGGATGTTTCTGCATAACCTTTCCCATTTTAGAGATGTGAAGATGGAGAATCCTAAGCAAGATATATAAATTGAAATGATTGACATGTCACAGAGACTAACAATGGCATTAGCATTTGTTTGTAGATTAATTATATTAATAGTTATAATTAGGATAATTTGAGCTTTTGAATTAATATAATGGGAGTTTTCTTGTAATGTTTTAGTCCACGCTTTAATTCTGCCAACTGTGAAATGGAAGAAAATGTCAATACTAAGAACAAAGCAGAATTTGCATAGGAATGGAAACAGCTACATCATGACAAACAGATCTTGATTTAGCTCCTGAGCTGAATAATGTCATGAGTTTTGTACTTAGAAATTTATTTTTTAAATCCATATATACCATGAAAGATTGATGAAGACAGCTGCATTTTTAATTCAAATAGGATCAGCTGTTTGGCAGAGGAGGCGGAGCAAAGAAAAATTGCTACAAAGATTTAAGTGAAGTGAGAAAATCAAAGACAAAGTGAAGCATAATGAAATCATCAAGCAAAATACACATTAAATGTAACTTCATTCATTTCAGAAAGAAAGTTTGTCTAATTTGCTTTTCATTGTGCCTAGTATAGTTTATACCAAAAAAACCAACATGTTTCCTTAAATAAACATCCCTCAGTGAGGACAGAAGAAAATTAAAGGTTAAAGAAAAAATTCCATGACTCCTTAAGGTTAAAGAAAAAATTTCAATGACTATTTAAGAAAACTTTAATTGTGTTGGTCAACATTATTATCATCACAATATATTTTATTTTTTAAATTTTATTTATTTATTTTTTAAAGATTTTATTTATTTATTTGAGACAGAGAGAATGAGAGAGAGAGAGCACATGAGAGGGGGGAGGGTCAGAGGCAGAGGCAGGCTCCCTGCCGAGCAGGGAGCCCGATGCGGGACTCGATCCAGGGACTCCAGGATCATGACCTGAGCCGAAGGCAGTCGCTTAACCAACTGAGCCATCCAGGCGCCCATCATCACAATATATTTTAGACTATGAGCTTTTATTTCACCTTTTATGACAAAATCTCCACTGGTATGCTTATTCCTAACAGGTTTCCCTCAGTCTCATTCCCTGTTGGGTGTATTTTACCTTAATCAGACAGAACTGAACACCTCAAAAGATCAGGTACCAACACTAATGATTTTCAGATGCCCTCTATTTGGACATTGGCTGATTTTTTGCCTACTGTCTTCTGATAAATGCCTCCCATTCCACCTTTCCTCACCCACCAACATTCCAATTGGATTCTTTATTGAATCTGCTCATTGCTAACTCTCTTGTCTGAAAGTTCAAGTATTGCTGAGAGCTGCCTGCCAAATTGTCTTCTTTAGTCACTTCTTTTTGGTTTATGGATTGACTTTCCTGTCCTCCTGGAGGGTGCTCACTCTAGTCTCAGAAGCTTGCCCCCCTTAGTTATTTAAAGAAACTCAATTCTATCAGTGGTATTCATCCAACACTTACTGGTCTTCTTTTTAGACAGTTATTGATGTTAGTTATAGAGTGATAAACAGAATAAATAAACTTAGTATTTGCCTGGACCTTATTGTTTAATGAGCTGTATGAATTATATACACATAAATAAATACATATGTAATTGAGATTTTAATGTGATTAAAAGAAACAATCAGGTTTGGTGTTAGAGACTACCAGGATCTGATTAAATAAGACAGTCCCTGAAATTTAGCAAGTTACTGAAGTATTAGCTATACTTATATTATTGCTATTATTATAATAATTACTAGTGGAATAACAAAGGGCATTTTCTTGAGATAAAACTAATAATTGATCTCTATTAAGTGCTTAAAATATACCATATACTGTTGAAAGTGCTTTATATATATTAACTTATTTATTCCTTAAGATATATTTTTGAGGTAGGTGATATTATTTGTCCCACTTTACAGGTGAAGAAAATGGAATATAGAGATAAAGTAAACTGTCCAACGTCATGCTGATAACGAAAGGTTGAGTTTGGTATTATTATTATTATTTTATTTTATTTAGGATTTTATTTATTTATTTATTTATTTATTTATTTATTTATTTATTTATTTACTTGAGAGAGAGAGCATGAGCGGGATGGGCAGAGGGAGAGGGAGAAAGAATCTCAAGCAGACTCCACCCTGAGCCCAGAGCCAGACGTGGGTTTCAATCTCATGACCCTGGGATCATGACCTAAGCCAAAACTGAGCTGGACGCTCCTTTCCTGCTTGTTTTGCTTCGCTTTGCTTTGTTTAATCATGCTGAATATTATGCAGAAAATGAGTTAGAATGCAGCAGCAAGAAAGGAAGTGAGAATACCAACTTAAATCATTTAAGAACATTAAGTATTCTGAATTTTAAGCAAATAGGCTAATACTTTCAATAACTAGGTAAATGTGATAGCTGGTTAATGCAAAGATTAATATATGAAACTTCTGAATCCTTTTCTTAAAAATGAAGAATCAATAAAAGCATAGAAAGGTAAAGAGTTATAAATAGAAAGATTAAGGAAAACAATACTATAAAATATATTTTTATAAATTTTCTTTCTTATTGGTAAGATATGCTTATATTAAAATAAATGTTTTAAATATTAAGGTAATAAAGGCATAATTAATAGCATGAGGTTTATAATCAATTATTCCAGATTTATTTGACAGATGTAAATACAATCACAAAATTAGTGGAGGAAAGAAATGGAGCACTGTCACATATTGAACTTTGGGAAAGTATCTTATACTATCTCTAAAACTTTTTCTTGCATAATTAATTTTTTTAAAATGATAAAAATGTAGTCTGAATAGCTGTAGAGAAAGACAAATGACCAAGCATCTATCTGAGAAATGTTATTTTTGGTAGTCTAAGATCTGATATTATTTGACATCTAAACTAACCTAATAGTAAAAAAAAAAAAAAAAAAAAGGAATAAACCAATCCAAGTTGGAATATTCTAGGCACTGAATATGAAGACTTGAAGAGTTCAAATCCCGTATTTAAGGGGTTAAATATTATACTTACGAGTAGGATTGGTCTCTCTGAGGGAAGATGAAGGTTGAAATTAATTTAAGAAAACTACTTTTCCAAAAACAACAATAAACACTTGCAAAAGAGATATTAATGAGTAACACAATCCCACTGTGTATGAAAATGGATTGAAATATTTCAAACAGTAAAAAATTAGAAGCAGTCAGATTGCTATGAACAATATACATACACATGTCTGGTTACTATGGTATTAGACTGATATTAGCAAAGAGTGCATTCTAAAGAAAACCAGTTCACTCCTTTGAAATATGCTATTTTGAGGAATCTCATGACAGTTCAGTTCAAGATACAGTACAGTTCAAGATAACTCCCCTTTTTTAACATCAATGCTTGACATTCTCATGGAAAATTAATGTTATCTTCAGCATTGGAAGTTAAAGGCAGATCTCTATGTTTTGATAATCAATCTAGGAGAAGGTAGGACTGAGAACTCTTAATGAAATCTAAAATCTCTAACCAGGATGGAGTTAAATATAGTGCAAATAAAATGCCACAACACAGACATGGGTCCAAAAAAGATCCTCAGGGTAGGTTAAAATTTTTCTCATAAAACATTGCTCCAACACAGAGAAATATGGTAGAAAATTCCAAAAATATTATGTTATTCCTTAGAGCATAACTTCACATATATTAGCCAAACTAGAATTAAGGCAGATGTAATCACTTACAAACTACAATGATTTCCTTTGGAGACCTTTCCCATCTTGTTAAGAGTAAAACTTTGTTATCTGAATTGTGATGTATACATACTTGTATTTATTTTCCTTATGGAGAGTGAGGGTAAGGGGTAGTGAATCTCGCTTCTCTAGAAGCATAATTTAAATATCTATATCTATATATATCTGATTTAAGATTCTTATAGAATATGTCAATATGCTGCTCATTCCTTCCTTATTTCTTATTTTTTTATTCAAATATAATGGAAACATATATTATGTAAGTTTAAGATGTACAATCTATTGATTTGACACATTTGCAATATGATTACTTTCACACAGTCATTAATCTTTCATTGAAGAAACAAAGCCTTTACATAAACTCTTTAACTATTGCCTTAGGGCAGATGCTCTCTACTCCACCTCCCCAAATCTTGTGTTTCCAGAGTCTATTATTTATAACTCTTCTACAACGATTGTGATTTTTTTATGTGATATTTTAAATAATATTTAAAATGAAAGTTAATAATTTAGGAAATCGTTCTTAAGCTAGGTTGAAAATTATTTTATGTACTTCATGTAAGTGGCACTGAAAGATCAATTTCCTGAAAGGAAGGAGATAAAGAACTTCTGTAGAACTTAAGTGACATTCAACATTTCCCAATTTGTCACTCAATCACAAATGGGCCAACCATCTTCTTGGCTGGATTGTGACAGACTCATCCTCTACTTCCTCAGGGTTTTAGAATGTGAAAGTTACAGTACTTGTTTCTTCCAAAGAAGGCAAACATACATATTTAAAGATTTGTCTCATTTATTTTAGACATTGTTTAAAGATAGCTACAATCAGTATTAAAATGAGTAATTTTTGTAACTTTCAGTACTGAAACTTTCTCACTCTACCACTTCACTTATGTATATAACACATGAAAATATGGTTTAAAATGTCATTGTAGAATCTAGGTATAAAACTATACACATAATTGAATATCTTTGTAAACTCAGTGGGTACTTTTTCAGCTGGAAGAGACACCGTGAAATAAACTTTGCTTTACTAAAAAAGGATAGCAAAAATACCATCTACTGATGCTAATTAATTGTCTTAAGTTTACTGAAGTAGGCAAGTGCATCAAATACAATGTCAATATACTTAGTCTTTGGGGACAGTGGTAGGTTCAAAATCTCTGCGGACAGTTCTTCCTTCAGATGTGTTAATGGTCATGATGTTACCGCTAGTATGGTTTAGCCATACATTTGAGAAATATTAAAGGCTGGCAGAATGGCCAGGGAACAGACTTACAATGAATAAAGAGCTGGAGAAAGTTAACTGAAAATATGCTGACAGAATGAGTATAAATTAGTGTAGAGAAGTAAAACGTGGAAGGAGACTAACTATATTACATGACCCCTGACAATAGAGTCTGAGTAAATAGGTTTACATTTCACTGGGGAAGGTTATTGTAAATAAAAAGGACTAATCAGAAATGTGGTTATATAAGAAGCAGGAGGAAAATAATTTAATCGAATGGGTGATTTCATAATGAGAATTTCTGACTCATAAAATAATTACCTAGTGTAAGTGGTGAAATATGGTAAGAGATATTTGAAATAAAATTAGAAAATTAGTAGCAAGCATACAAGAATACAATTGAACATTGTGTTATGTGTCTTTTTTTACTAACATTTCAGTAGTAATTGGTTCAGTTTAGCTTTTTAGCACATTTGGAAAAAATTGTTCCCTAAGGTTTACCAACATGTACATAAAGTCCTTCTGTTCATTAATATAAACAAATATATATGCATAATTTGACAAATTAAATTTTATTCCTGCTTTTTGGTGAGCATTATAAAATGAGGAGTTGCTGCTAATTGATGAGCAATTTCTTTTCTTATAAGGCCGTCAGCAAACATAAGCCTGATATTGCAATTGACAGTCTCACCAAATCCCATATTTCCTCTGCCCTTAGAAGAACAATTCCAGAGCAGGTGCTACATTATGATCATCAGAAAGCCATTTTGTTTAACATGAATAATGTCATTCAGAGGGTTAGCCATCTGTTTGCTGAGTGTTTGTCAGACCTACACCCACAGCAGCATAAAAACGATGCATGTGGGCCATAATCATGGATCTTCCAAAAAGCTTTTGTCTCATATAAAAATGAAATGAAATTATTTTAAGAACTGGTTATGTTAGAAATACTGACACAGAAATATTATGTTTTTTGTTGCTTTATGGATCCCAGATATGTAAATCAAATATTGAGTTTGGGTTTCTGCATGTAATTTATGAGCTTAAAAAGGAGACACTGAGCAAATTATAGATCAGATTATAGTTCAAATTATAGTTCACTGAAATAGTTTGCTGTGTGTGTATTTCTTAGACTCTAGATCCTATCTTAAATTTTTTCAGAACATTTATATTGATTTTATTTTGTAGTGTTTATCAGGAATCAGTTAAGAATTTCCTTTCCAAAAATTGTAAGCAAAAATTAATCATTCAATATTTTTCAAAAAATAATCTGTAGGGAATTTTAACAAGGACCTGAATAAAATGAACATTTCATTAATGTTTCTTACCATATGATTATAACCATAGAATTATCTCCAGTTATTGTAAGATTCCACAATTTTATCAATAGAACATTGTGATGGTCCCTCCAGGATTAATGCTCTTAACTTCTGAGAAATAATAAGCACAAAATAATATTTGGGAAAAGAAATATTTGTGAAATTTAGTAAGCACATCATTAAAAATTTTAAATATATATTAAAAAACAGAGCATAACTTTTTAGATTATTTACTTTAGCCACAACGATTAAGGAGTTTTGAAAACAATGTGCCTCCTCCTAGCACAAGATTGCCATTGTGTTTAGGAAATGAGTGGTAACAATGCTCAATCTATATTGTAGGAATTCAAACTTATCAAGTAAAAAATTATTTGGTAATGTAATTTTGAATATTTTTGAAAATGTAGAAAATGTCTTGAGCGATTTGATTCCATGAGATGAGTGGATTTTTTAAAAGGTATGAGAAAATATATGACAGTTTCAAAGAAATTTACTTGTATTTATTATGTCTAAATCATCAATATTTATTGATATAAAGCATCTGTTCAAATTAAGTAACTGTTGGACTGATAAGAATAAAAGTATATGGATTTCATGACACTAAGATCTACTGGACCATAATTTCAATACATAAAAACCAAAATTATTTAAAATCACTTTATATTTATGGATCTGGATTTAGTAAGAGAATAACTTCAGGCTGTTCAAGTACTTCCCGAGGACATTTGGGATGCTGTTATGATGGTCATTACTGAAAAGGAGCTAGTGTTTATGGGCATTAGCTCTACCCGAGGTATGGGGAATACAGAAATGCATCAAGGAAAATGAACATAGAAAAGACAAGGTTTTGCTTTTGAGGCTTTTAAACAACAACAGTCAAGGGAAAGAAATTCATTTCACAGACACTTCAAAATATGCTCATGCGTAGTGTGACTGTGGGTTTGCGCATGAGTCAATCCACTATCCCTTGCCTGGGGAATCCAATTCCACTTTGGTTGGTAGGAACGAAGGCTTAAAGATAAAGGTAGAAAGTCATGCCTCCCACATGATGATGTGCACATAAGGTTAAGTCCTGTTGATGGCTTTCATTCTATACCAAGCACTGAGTGAGAAGATGGAATCAGGAGGAAGAGCGAAAGTAGGTCTGTACTAGAAATTTGAAGGCCAGAGGCAACATGATGAGGACTTGTATATATTTACTGGCATGGAAGAAAAACAAACAAAATTTGTTTTGATTTTTTTGGAAAGTGATTAATGAGATGGTGGGAGCTCAGGAGGTTATGCGAGTCTAAGATGAAGATCTTGCCAAATTCAGTGACTACTTCACTTAGGAGTTTAATGCTGATGAAAAGAATCACTGATTTTACTTTCTTTAAATAAACTATTTTTTAGAGTGGCTTGCCATTGATTTTTACTTATTTTATTTTGTTTTAAAAATATTTAATTTATTTATTTGAGAGAGAGAGAAAGAGAGCCAGCAGGAGCAGGAGGAAGGGCAGAAGGAGAGGGAGAAGCAGACTCCCCGGGATTGGGGACCCCAACCTGGGGCTTGATCCAGGACCCTGAGATCATGACCTGAGCCAAGGCAGACTCTTAACCAACTGATCCATCCAAGTGTCCCACCACTGATTTCTAAAATTATAGAATATATGAAAAAAATCAATGATTAGAAAATGAAAATTAGACAAATATTAGCTCAAGTGCCACTTTTTGAGTAATGGCTTCCCTGGTTTCCCTATATAAAGTCATTCCTTCAATGTGCTTGTACAGATCTTTATTGCAATCTTAGTCACACTGATTAACATTCATTTAGTTTTCTAAAAATTTGACTTCTTGGGGCACCTGGGTGGCTCATTTGGTTAAGCGTCCAACTCTTGGTTTTGGCTCAGGTCGTGATCTCAGGGTACTGGGATGGAGCCCCATGTTGGGCTCCATGCTAAATGGGGAGTCTGCTTATCCCTCTGCCTCTCCCTCCACTTGTGCTTTCTCTCTCTCAAATAAATAAATAAATAAAAATCTTAAAAAAAATAAAGATTTGACTTCTCTTGCTTACTAGGTCATCCACTCTCTGAAGTCAGAGACATATTTAGTTCTTCTGAATATTTCCAGTACCTAAGCACAAAATTTGGTGCATAATATGCACAATAATATTTATTGAATGTATGGGTAATAAATAAGGCTATTCTAAAATAGACGTATTGATATTATGAATTATAAAGGGGAGGTTAGCCACACAGTATTATAAGTTAGCTTTTAGCTCTAAGAGCCTAAGGTTTTGACAGTGGGAATAAAGAAATTCTGTAGCTATACAATGCTGGACATGCCATAGTTTCAATCAATTTTTAGGAAGTAACTTTTCTTTGATGGTAAAAGTGTCTGATCTGGAAGTTTCATGCAAATAGAATAATTAACTGGTAATAATAACTAACTGTGAGAAAATTTATATACAAAGAACAAGCAAATATTTTTTGATTATTAAGCTCATAATTAAAAATTGGCAAATCAGTACTCCATTTTTAGAAAATCATGTATTATTTAGACATATGTCATAAAATATTTTTATATGAATTTCAACTTTAATTTTTAAATATAAGTCATTATTTTGCCCTTTTTACATATTTTAAATATGTATATATACTTGTTTGTATATGTAATACAAATACTTATTTGTATATATACTTATTTGTGTATATATACAATTATATACACAATACTTATTTGTATATGCACTTATAAATATGTATAAATATGATATTAAGCAGTCCATATCCCTCTACTTTAATTGAATGAAAATGACTAGTACTTATTTCTCCACTTAAAAAGAATCCAATTGAAAAGGTAAAGCAATTTTACTGCATAAAATATGTAGGTTATTACAATTTAGTTGTTTATGAAATGAATAAAATTCTTCATAGTAAAATATATATGCATATATATGTGTGTGTATATACATACACATAAATATATTTAATAATATAAAAATAATTTACTATAAAACTCTTATTTTAACATTTATCAGTGGTACAGCAACCTCACTGCAGTGTGAGGAACTCCTCTCCAAGTCAGGTTAAGATGTCATTAAGAACTACATGACTGTGGTTCAGACATCTTTTGGTATAATCAAAGGATTTTTTGCACAGACAGGAAAGTTATGAGGCAAAGGCTACTAGAGGGCTCTCCTAGAAGAGGTGTAGAACTGAGATAGTTGATGTCAAGTGTACAGCTGTTTTATAAAAGACAAGTCTCCCAGGCTCAAGAGTTGAAAAAGGCACCCACAGTACAAGATTTGGAAGAAGAGCAAGAAGCCCATGTATTAGTGGTGTAGATGGGGGTAAGATTTATCATGACAGACAGGAAATGAGGCTTAGAGGTTGCTGGCACTAAATCAAGGGGCAACTGAAGCCCAAGTGTCTTCCTTATGGTCTCACAATCAGTACTAACAAGTTTTGCTTAGTCCTGTTTTTGTTTCATAATTGCATTTATAGTTGGAGTGGTTGGACTATTTGAAGTTATTCCTTTAATTGCATCACTCAGAACAGGGTTTAAATGTATTATTAAAATAAATTGTAAAATGACAATTAAGCTTTTAATGAATGAAATAGGTAGAGCTAAATGGAAAGTGGAATAATGTGATTCCCAAGTTAAAAATATATCAAGTAGCCAAGAGAGTTTAGTATTGTATCATGCAAATACCAGAGTTTATTTGCTATTAAGAGTTATTTGGTATAGTTTCATAAAAGCTCAGAGATATCTATAATTAGTGTTTAATCTAAAATTTCTGCTGGAAAATTATTTTAAAATATAAAGGTTTGTGTACCTCAGACATTCTCCTTTCTATTCATAGTGCTAGCCAAAGCAAGAATCCTGCATCAGAATATTTTTGTAATGGAAAGAAAAGAGAAGTTTTAATTGGACTACAGAATCAAGACAAAGCTTTATAAAAATATGTAGTGTTCATCATCTTACTCTTATTTAAATCTTACTAAAATAACATTTAAAATAGGGTATATACACAATAATAAAGAGAATGAGATAATTTAAATTTTAAGACTTTCTGGAAGGTGCAAAGTGGATAACAAGTCTGAACTCAATGGATCAGAGAAACTGGTAGTACTGGAGATGGGTTCCCTTTTCTTTTTCTTTCTTTCTTTCCTTTTTTTTTTTTTTTTTAGCATTTATTTACTTATTTGAGAGAGGGTGGTAGGGGCAGAGGGAAAGGGAGAAAAAGAATGTCAAGCAGACTGTGTGCTGGGCACAGAGCCCGATGCAGGACTCGATCCCACAACCTTGAGATCATGACCTGAGCCAGGAGTCAGACACTTAACCGACTGAACCTCCCAGGTGCCACTGGAAACAGATTTCTGATATAACAACAGCAGTAATAACAACAGCAACAATGAAAGTGTGCCATTGGTTTGGGGGTTAGATAGAGCATAGTGAGGAGCTAATTAGATATAGCAAGTACATAATCCAATATAAATCATTTGATAAAAAAAATTGTGATGACTTAGAAGGTAGTAACATACTGGCCAAACTTCAGGCCAAGAAATTATAAAACAGAATGTTAGGAGAGTGCTTCGTTTTTATTGGCTAGATCTGGCAAGAAGGTGCATAAAAGAGATGAGCTCACAAAGATAAATTGGCCAGCTTGCAAGCAGAAATAACAGAAAAATATTAAGAACTTTCAGGGCTCTGAGATTATATACTACTTCAAGCACACTAGGTATTTCCTGGGTGGATATTGGTAGAAGACATGAGACTTCTGGGTCAGAGACAAAGTTGCAGAAATAGTAGTAGCCAGACTGTCAGCATTTTGTGGCAATGTCTTGAGCACTAATTCTCTTGATATGATGGGAAGAGAGCCAGATGATCCTTGCACATGCAATGTGCATTATAGGAGAGGAACTCTTAGCTTGGAAAACACAAATATTTTATGATAGTAAACATACACGTCTTTTGATCTTGAGGACACTTTACCTCCACTATCCTTAATAGTAAGCATGTCTAAACTTTATTCTGGAAGGAGGGCATTATATCTCCTAGGGCAGTTAGCCATATAAGCATCCTTGAGAAAATAAGGGGGGGATAAAGGGAAATCAGTGTTTTATTTATGAGACATGCAAAAAGGAATAGACCCACAGAAAAGGATCCAGAAATTCAGAGGCTTATAGGGCAATTTCTTATCAACTGTAAACATTGAAATATAAAATTGAGAAAATATTTGAGTTGCAAAGGCCAGATACAACTCAGCCTTTTGTCAAAGACCAAACTAATGATCTGGGTGGCAGGGTCTTTCATGCAGTGACTGAAAAATTCTTTCAGTTGTATGAAATGACTCACTGAAAAGAAAATAAACACATGGCTCTTGAAGAGTAAATGAGTACGCTCAACGTACCCACAAAAAAGTCTAAAAATCCAAAGCCAATTGTGGATGTGTCTCCTGGCACATGGGACTGAGCAGTATCAAATGTATAAGAAGCTAAGTTTTTAGAAAGTTGTACTGTACCAGTGGGACTAAAAGACTATGATTATTCAACCCATGAAATGATCCTTGGATTTCTGACTTTCTATAGGTTCGAGGAAGGCTATGAAAATTGCTCAGTCACCAAGAAGGACATACTCTCCAATGTCCTCTTCAAGTGTAGCCAGGTAGGATAATGGAGAGAGAACACTCTCTCTTAGGGTGAAACCACACCCACCAACGAACTATGAACTAGGGAACTTCTCCCAGGGAGGGGGATAGAGTCTATCCATGGAAATTTTCATCTTTCCCATCATGGTTTTAGAACTGCCATGGTGCAGTGAATGTGCTATTCCTTCTATTTTTGCGTGTGTTTATCTTTATTATTCTCATCTCATTGTCTTTATTCTCTCCCTCTTCTATCATAATATCTAGGGTGTGAGGGGAGCAAATAATTTGTATGGCTTTTTTTATGTTGTTGTTTTCTAGGTCTCTAGAGCAAGAAAACCCACTGACATGGATTTGCATCTGATGCTATAACTAAATTCCACTTTGTGCTGTCTTCCCTGGAGAATGTATGGAATAATTGCATACATCTAAGAGTGCATGGAATATTTTTGACAAAAAGTGTTGACTGTAGAAGACTCTATTATTGTTTGCAAATACCTGCTCCCCCTTCCTGGAAGAGGATTAAACTTCTTTGGCCCCACTGACATCAGACTTGGCCTGGTGATTTATGAATGGTGAGCAGGAGCAAAGCATGTCATCTCTGTACAAAAGCTTTATGAGCAAGAGCATCATTTGACATTATTTCTTTTCTTCTCTCATGATGAGGGTCCAGTTCCAAGTAGAGGCTTCTCTGTCAGACTGGTTCCAGGAGGAAACAACTTGTGAGATAGAGCTACTCTGGAGTCACAGTGAACATATAACTTTCACAAGAAAGAAACCTTTGTTGATTTAAGTCTGAGATTTGGGAGAGATTACAAGAGTACAACATAACAGCAGAATAACCTATCCTATTGTAGTAGCTTTGTATTGTGCCAATTTAGCCATGTTAGAACTATATTAGTGCACTCTTCTCTGCATGCTTCTCGATTAGAACCCACCACCAGAGAAATGTGCATGAGATTTAGAAGAGAGAAATAAAGCAGCAGCCTGCATGCACTGGTGGTCAGCCTAGGGCACCGAGCACCTTTGCAGCTGAAACACATCGCTGCTGATCTGCTGACTCACCTTGCTGGAGTCCCTTAGCAGCTGGGCCGGGGGTTCCTCTAGCTCCCACCAGACCTTTAGTCTTCTCAAAGTCTTAGGCCATGTGTGTGCAGCTTCATGGCAAAGCGTATCATTTTCTGCAAGTTCCCTACATCAAGAGCTCTCAGGCGGTGCTAGATGAGTTAAAAATCAACTTTGTCTTTTTTATTTTTTATTTATTTTTTTAAAGATCTTATTTATTTGACAGAGAGACACAGCGAGAGAGGGAACATAAGCAGGGGGAGTGGGAGACGGGGAGACGGGGAGAAGCAGGCTTCCCGCTGAGCAGGGAGCCCAATACGGGGCTCGATCCCAGGATCCTGGGATCATGACCTGAGCGAAAGGCAGACACTTAACGACTGAGCCACCCAGGTGCCCCACCAGACTTCCATTCTTAAATTTCTCAAAACTTTCTCTTCAGTTTCTTTTCATTCTTTTATCTCCTTGTTTTCTCCTTCCTCTGACATCCCCACGTGGTTGCTATACACACTTTCAAATCCCACTCCCCCTGCTTGTGTTCCCTCTCTCGCTGTGTCTCTCTGTCAAATAAATAAATAAAATCTTTAAAAAAAAATCAACTTTGTCCTTGTGAATTCCAATTTGAGCTCATGGGTTCCAGTTTTCCTTACCTTTCCCCTACTATACACCTAGTGTTCCCAGCCTTAGGTTCATCACTAGAATTTCATAGACTTCATCAGTTCCTGCAATTGTTAAATTCTAATCCCTGCAATGAATCCATTATTCTATACCACTCATAGTGGATCTGTTTTGGATTGAACCCTAACTGATAAACTTAGCCCTCTCCAATAATAACTACCATATGGTTTTGCAAAAGGCTTTACATTTATTATTTCTAATCTTTCCAATAATTCTTCAGAGGACGCACTACTATTTGTAATTCCGAAAAGAAAATAACTACTGAATCATAGGGCTGGCATTTAAACCCATGTTTTTGGCCATGTTCTTTAAACTGGACTAGGCTTTCTCATTGCAAAAAACTTTAGTCATTAATATTGGCAATACTTTGCTGATTTACAGCATTTCCCTCTAGAAATCATTTTGTACACCTTTACTGCCAATTCACAATTATTTTTTTGAAGTATGGAACACAGAAGTGAACTTGTATGGCAAAACTGTGCACCCATTTTAGAGGCCAAATAATGACAGAGGAAAATATGACCTACAGAATATTACTTTGCATGCTGCAGTAATTTACACACAGTAATGAAGGCTCTAATATCAGCAGGAGAGAGGAAAATGACAACGAACATTAACACTGAACTCCTGCATTCTCTCTCAATGGAGCATGAAATAAGGCATGTCATCATGTCAGCATATGCTGGGAAGGATTTGCTTAGGTTCTCATCCTTTCCGTATGGTGAATCTGCTTCACGGTGAGTCAGAATCTTCCACATTATGACTTACACCTCCTCTTTCCTTTCCCTATTTGATCCCCTGCCTTTACAGATCTAGTGTGATACTAAATTGCTACCTTGTCAGGAATATGTACAAACCTTTTAAGTTTCTCATTGTGACCGTGAAGTTTTGTGAAAGGCAGATTATTATAGTGCCACAAAAATATTTTGTAAGAGGGAAAAGACATTAAGCCATGGTAAAAATGCACCTTCATCAGCACCGCCCTTCTTCTCTACCCACACCATATAAATAATGGTATTATTATGTTAATATATATCCTAAATTTAACCTCAGAGTATAGCAACACTATTAACTGCTAATAATGACAATTTCAAAAATACCTAGGTTCAGATACTTAACCTTTTTAAGCCTTACATATACAACTCATTTTTAAAATAAGGGAATGAGTTTGGATAATCCCAGAGCTAATTTATTTTTCTAGCCTTTGTCTCATTCCTTCCATAATTATTTAGCTCCTAAAAGCTCCACTTCTATATTTAATAATGGAGAAAATATCATTATATTTTGATTCTGTTTTAAGATTTCACAAATACTATCCTAAACAAGTTAGCATAAATTCTAAAAAAACTCACTGTGGAAAACAAGTTCTATTAAAAAAACAATTATTATCATAGGGCCACAAGGTTTGAAGTTAACACAATTAAGAATTCCAATTTATTCTTTCTACATTAACCTGACTAAATTGTTATTTTTATTCTATAGCTCTTTAAAGAGCATTTTTACTAGGTAGTTTACAATTCAGAGTATATGGAAATTCCAGCCAAGTTGGAAAATAGTTCAAATATATGTAGATCAAGAAAAGATGAAGAAGAGTCTAAACAGGGTCTTCGAGTCTGGAATACATATTCAGGAGACAGTGAAGAGAGGTTTCCTCACATACAGTAGTCTTCAGTAACTAAAATTGTGCATCATTAAACATCGAAACCACATGATATTCCTAAGGTATCCTGATGGGGAGAAAAGTATTATATGATCATGTAAAACTTTAAGAAATTTTCTTATTGCATGTCTATCTCATGGTTTACAACGTTCTTTAATAGAAGTTTTAAGAGTGTCTGTTCTAGAGGAGGGGTGTTAGCCATCAGACTTGAAGGAAGAGAGGGCTAAAGATAGAGAGATGGAGTCAGTGGTGTTGGCTCTCCTACATATGACTTGTAACTATTTTTCTTCCCAGTCTTTGGCTTGTGTTTCTACTCTTCTTTTGAAAAGCATAAGTTTTGGGGGAAAGATGGCGGAGGAGTAGGGGACCCTATTTCAACTGGTCCCCGGAATTGAGCTGGATATCTACCAGACCACTCTGAGCACCCACGAAACCAGCCTGAGATGTAAGAAGATCTGGATCTCTACAAACAGAATATTGCAGGCAGTTGGTTTTGAGGTACGAAACGGAGAGCCATGATTCTGCGGGCAGATATCGGAGGATAAACGGCAGCGGGAGGGAGCTTGGACGTGGGGATCCTACACTGACGGTGAGTGACAGCCTCGCGCGCTGCAGATAGGCACAGACTCGCAGACCGGTAGCATCAGGAAAGGACTTTAGGGCAGCCCCTGGGGTGGAAAACCAGACCGGCAGGGTCACACGCACGCGAACCGCAGCCACCCGGACAGAAACCCGGAGCAACGGTCGCGCGCACGCGAACTGCAGCCTCCGAGACGGAAACCGGTACGACGGGTCCCGCTGGTGAACTGCAATCTCCCGGGTGGAAACCCTGAGCAGCGGAGTCCCGCGTGCGGGCATGCGTGACCTGGGAGCAGCTGGCGGTTTTAGAAGCACAAAGGGCAGAGAAGTGCCCCGACCTGGAGGCAGGACTGGGAGCACTGCGGAGGGGCGCACAACCTAGGACGCTGCAGTTTATAGCAGCACGGACAGAAACGGAGACGGTGTGGCCTGGAGAGCTCACTGAAGAACAGACTGCGGTCTCTCTGCTCTGAGGCAGAGGGTTGGAAACCGTCTCTTCTGCTCTGACTCATGGAAGAGATGTGGAAAGCCACCGGGGAAAGGCGCCACACAACAAAAGCCCCAAAGACTGATTCCCACTGAGCCCATCCCCTGCCACAGGGGCGCAGGGCAACTCCGCCCAAACACAGTTGCCTGAGTAACAGCTTGGCAGGCCCCTCCCGCAGAAGACAGGCTGGGAAAACAAGAGGCCAGCAACCCTAAGGTCCCAAGAAAACAGGTGCATCTTGCTTGGGTTCTGGTCAATAATTTGGACTCTATACATTCCCTCAAACACCCATCAACAGAATGACTAGGAGGAGGAGCCCCCACAACGGAAAAGACTCAGATTATGACTTATGCTGCAGATTTACAAATGGATGCAGATATAACCAAGATGTCAGAGATGGAATTCAGGCTAGCAATTGTGAAGACAATGGCTAGAATGGAGAAATCAATTAATGGCAACATAGAGTCTCTAAGGACAGAAATAAAAGGGGAATTGGCAGAACTTAAAAATGCTATCAATGAGATCCAATCCAATCTAGATAATCTAACAGCTAGGGTAACTGAGACAGAAGAGAGAATAAGCGATCTGGAAGACAGTATAATAGATAAAAAGGGAAAAGAGGAGGCCAGGAACAAACAACTCAGAATCCATGAAAATAGAATCAGAGAAATAAGTGACACCATGAAACGTTCCAATGTCAGAATCATTGGAATCCCGGAGGGAGTGGAGAGAGAGAGAGGGCTAGAAGATGTATTTGAGCAAATCGTAGCTGAGAACTTCCCTAATTTGGAGAATGAAACAAACATTCGAGTCCTAGAGGCAGAGAAGACCCCTCCTAAGATCAAGGAAAACAGGCCAACACACTGGCATGTAATAGTAAAACTTGCAAATCTTAGAACCAAGGAAACCATCTTAAGGGCAGTTAGGGGGAAGAGATTCCTTATGTACAGAGGGAGGAACATCAGAATAACGTCAGACCTATCCATAGAGACCTGGCAAGCCAGAAAGGCCTGGCAAGACATATTCAGGGTACTAAATGAGAAGAACATGCAGCCAAGAATACTTTATCCAGCAAGGCTTTCATTTAGAATGGATGGAGAGATGCAGAGCTTCCACGACCGGCAGAAGTTGAAAGAATATGTGACCACTAAGCTGGCCCTGCAAGAAATGTTAAGGGGGTTCTATAAAAGGAGAAAGACCCCAAGAGTGATCTACAACAGAAATTTACAGGGACAATCTATGAAAACAAGGTCTTCACAGGCAACAGGATGACAATTAATTCATATCTTTCAATAATCACTCTCAACGTGAACGGCCTAAACACTCCCATAAAATGGCACAGGGTTGCAGATTGGATAAAAAGACAGGACCCATCCATATGCTGTCTACAAGAGACTCATTTTGAACCTAAAGATACATCCAGACTGAAAGTGAAGGGATGGAGATCCAACTTCCATGCCAACAGACCTCAAAAGAAAGCTGGGGTAGCAATTCTTATATCAGACAAATTAGATTTTAAACTAAAGATTGTAGTTAGAGACACAGAAGGACACTATATCATTCCTAAAGGGTCTATCCAACAAGAAGATCTAACAATTGTAAATATCTATGCCCCCAACATGGGAGCAGCCATCTACATAAGCCAACTGTTAACCAAAATAAAGAGTCATATTGATAACAATATGTTAATTGTAGGAGACCTCAATACTCCACTCTCAGCAATGGACAGATCATCTAAGCAGAAAATCAACAAGGAAACAAGAGCTTTGAATGATACATTGGACCAGATGGACCTCATAGATATTTACGGAACATTCCACCCTAAAACAACAGAATACTCATTCTTCTCGAGCGCACATGGAACTTTCTCCAGAATAGACCATATACTGGGTCACAAATCAGGTCTCAACCGATACCAAAGGATTGAGATTATTCCCTGCATATTCTCAGACCACGATGCCCTAAAACTGGAACTCAATCACAAGAAAAAAATTGGCAGAAATTCAAACACTTGGAAGCTAAAGACCACTCTGCTCAAGAATGTTTGGGTCAACCAAGAAATCAAAGAAGAACTTAAACAATTCATGGAAATCAATGAGAATGAAAACACATTGGTCCAAAACTTATGGGATACTGCAAAGGCGGTCCTAAGGGGGAAATACATAGCCATCCAAGTCTCACTCAAAAAAATAGAAAAATCCCGAATTCACCAACTAACTCTACACCTTAAAGAACTAGGGAAAAAGCAACAAACGATGCCTAAGCTATGCATTAGAAGAGAAATAATTAAAATTAGAGCAGAAATCAATGAATTAGAAACCAGAAACACAGTAGATCAGAGCAATGAAACTAGAAGTTGGTTCTTTGAAAGAATTAATAAGATCGATAAACCACTGGCCAGACTTATCTGAAAGAAGAAAGGACCCAAATTAATAAAATTATGAATGAAAGGGGAGAGATCACTACCAACACCAAGGAAATAGAAACAATTATTAGAAATTATTATCAACAACTATATGCCAATAAACTGAGCAATCTGGATGAAATGGATGCCTTCCTGGAAACCTATAAACTCCCAAGACTGAAACAGGAAGAAACCGACAACCTGAATAGGCCAATAACCAGTAACAAGATTGAAGCAGTGATCAAAAACCTCCCAAAAAACAAGAGTCCAGGGCCTCGTGGATTCCCTGGGGAATTCTACCAAACATTCAAAGAAGAAATAATATCTATTGTACTGAAGCTGTTTCAAAAAATAGAAACAGAAGGAAAACTTCCAAACTCATTCTATGAGGCCAGCATTACCCTAATCCCCAAACCAGGCAAAGACCCCATCAAAAAGGAGAATTTCAGACCAATATCCCTGATTAATATGGATTCCAAAATCCTCAACAAAATCCTAGCTAGTAGGATCCAACAATACATTAAAAGGATTATCCACCACGACCAAGTGGGATTTATCCCTGGGATGCAAGGGTGGTTCAACATTTGCAAATCAATCAATGTGATAGAACACATTAATAAGAGGAGGGAGAAGAACCATATGGTCCTCTCAATTGATGCAGAAAAAGCATTTGACAAAATACAACATCCTTTCCTGATTAAAACTCTCCAGAGTATAGGGATAGAGGGAACATTCCTCAAGCTCATAAAATCCATCTATGAAAAACCCACAGCGAATATCATCCTCAATGGGGAAAAGCTGAGAGCCTTTCCCTTAAGATCAGGAACACGTCAAGGGTGCCCACTCTCACCACTGTTGTTCAACATAGTACTAGAAGTCCTAGCAACAGCAATCAGACAACAAAAAGAAATAAAAGGTATTCAAATTGGCAAAGAAGAAGTCAAACTCTCTCTTTTCACAGACGACATGATACTTTATGTGGAAAACCCAAAAGACTCCACCCCCAAATTACTAGAACTCATACAGCAATTCAGTAATGTGGCAGGATACAAAATCAATGCACAGAAATCAGTTGCTTTCTTATACACTAACAACGCAACTGTAGAAAGAGAAATTAGAGAAACGATTCCATTTACAATAGCACCAAAAACCATAAGATACCTTGGAATAAACCTAACCAAAGAGGTAAAGGATCTATACTCTAGGAACTACAAAACATTCATGAAAGAAATTGAAGAAGACACAAAAAGATGGAAAAATATTCCATGCTCATGGATCGGAAGAATAAACATTGTTAAAATGTCTATGCTACCCAGAGCAATCTATACCTTCAATGCCATCCCGATCAAAATTCCAATGACATTTTTCAAAGTGCTGGAACAAACAATCCTAAAATTTGTATGGAATCAGAAAAGACCCTGAATCGCCAAGGAGATGTTGAAAAAGAAAAACAAAGCTGGGGGCATCACGTTGCCCGATTTCAAGCTATATTACAAAACAGTGATCACCAAGACAGCATGGTACTGGCACAAAAACAGACATACAGACCAATGGAACAGAATAGAGAACCCAGATATGGACCCTCAACTCGATGGTCAAATAATCTTTGACAAAGCAGGAAAAAACATGCAATGGGAAAAAGACAGTCTCTTCAATAAATGGTGCTGGGAAAATTGGACAGCCACATGCAGAAGAATGAAACTCGACCATTCTCTAACACCATTCACAAAGATAAACTCAAAGTGGATGAAAGACCTCAATGTGAGACAGAAATCCATCAAAATCCTAGAGGAGAACATAGGCTGTAACCTCTTTGACATCGGCCACAGCAACTTCTTTCAAGATACATCTCCAAAAGCTAGTGAAACAAAAGCAAAAATGAACTTTTGGGATTTCATCAAGATAAAGAGCTTCTGCACAGCAAAGGAAACAGTCAACAAAACAAAGAGGCAACCCACAGAATGGGAGAAGATATTTGCAAATGACACTACAGATAAAGGGCTGGTATCCAAAATCTATAAAGAACTTCTCAAACTCAACACCCAAAAAACAAATAAGTCAAAGAGTGGGCAGAAGATATGAACAGACACTTCTCTGAAGAAGACATACAAATGGCTAACAGACACATGAAAAAATGTTCATCATCATTAGCCATCAGGGAAATTCAAATCAAAACCACATTTACACCAGTTAGAATGGCAAAAATGGACAGGGAAAGAAATAACAAATGTTGGAGAGGTTGTGGAGAAAGGGGAACCCTCTTACACTGTTGGTGGGAATGCAAGTTAGTATAGCCACTTTGGAAAACAGTGTGGAGGTGTCTCAAAATTAAAAATAGAGCTACCCTATGACCCAGCAATTGCACTACTGGGTATTTACCCCAAAGACACAGATGTAGTGAAAAGAAGGGCCATATGCACCCCAATGTTCATAGCAGCAATGTCCGCAATAGCCAAACTGTGGAAAGAGCCGAGATGCCCTTCAACAGATGAATGGATAAAGAAGATGTGGTCCATATATACAATGGAATATTAGTCAGCCATCAGAAAAGATGAATACCCAACTTTTACATCAACATGGATGGGACTGGAGGAGATTATGCTAAGTGCAATAAGTCAAGCAGAGAAAGTCAATTATCATATGGTTTCACTTATTTGTGGAACATAAGGAATAACACAGAGGACATTAAGAGAAGGAAGGGAAAAATGAGGGGGGGAATTGGAGGGAGAGATGAACCATGAGAGACTATGGACCTGAGAAACAAACAGGGTTTTAGAGGGGAGGAGGGAGGGGGGATTGGTTAGCCCAGTGATGGGTGTTAAGGAAGGCACGTACTGCATGGAGCACTGGGTGTTATACGAAAACAATGGATCGTGGATCACTACATCAAAAACTAATGATGTATTGTATGGTGACTAACATAACATAATAAAATTAAAAAAAAAAGAGTGTTCTAAAAAAAAGTGTCTGTTCTAAAGAAATTTACATGATTTCTTCAACTAATGCAGTTTGCATTTGAAACCAAATTATACTGTTGACTCAATGAAATTCCACTTCTTGCCAAAAAAGAAAGTGCTTGGTGTCAGTAGATTCATTTTTAGGTGAAAAACTATCCATATAATAAGCCAAATAAGTAAAACAATGAGTCATTTGAATTGTATTTCTGTGACATTCTTATGTTAAGAACTGTATTTTGATTTCTTTGAAAATCTGCATTTTCTTTTTATCCTTTTCTTTTATTGAGTATTATCGACATACAATGTTACTTAGTTTCAGATACAATATAGTGATTCAACAACTCTACAAGTTATGCTATGTTTACCACAAGTATAGCTATTATCACCATGCAATGTTATTACAATACCATTGACTCTATTCTATATGTTGTACCTTTTATTCTTATAACTTATTCATTCCTAACTGAAGGCAGCCTATTTCTCCCACTCCCCTTCACCAGTTTAGTCCATCCGCCCACCCCCCATTCCCTATGGCAAGCATCAGTTTGTTCTCTGTATTTATGGGTCTGATCCTGCTTTTTCTTTGTCTGCTTATTCATATGTTTTGTTTTTTTATATTCCACATATAAGTGAAATAATGTGGTATTTGTTTTTCTCTATCTGACTTATTTCATAGAATAATATCCTTTAGGTCCATCCATGCTGTTGAAAATGGCAAGATCTCATCCTTCTCGATGGCTGTGTATTTTTATCTTGAGTCAGAAATAAAGTCAAATGCCTTAAATCGTTCTCCAATTTAAGAAAGGCTATTTGAGAGATATTCTCAAAAAACAAAATATATATTACATTTAAGGAGTATAATTCCACAGGTAATGGAAGTATCAAATCTTCACTAACATTGAAAACCAATGATAATTTTTTTAAACTTCTCTAAGTACCTGCCCCTTCCCCCCAAAAACACCCCTATAAATATTTAATTTCAGGCCCAATTTCCATGTATAAGATGGCAGCAGATGAGATGGACATTGATTTAGGATATGCTTTAAAGATGACATTTGGTATTTTAAAGAATTAACCAAGTGTGATAAACCCATTCTTTCCTTTTTTTTAAAAAAAATTTCTGAAAAGTACATTGCTAGATTTTGATGACCCATTTTCTTGCCTTTCAATCATATTGTAAAACAAAGTACAAAAGAATCAGAAGAGGCTGTTTTTCTTGATTCTGCTTTTTAAATTTTATTATATTTTGTGAATTCTTTGAGTACCCTTAAGTAAATATAACGCACTAGAAGTTTAATAAATCTTTCTTTGTTGGGATTATATTGATATTAGCCTCAAACCTTCTGAAACAGAGCTATTTAGCCAATTATGAATCCATGATTACTTGGTCCAAAAATTATTGAAGCATGATATATATTTCCTGGAGGAAATATGACCTTTTATAATACTTTTTCCACAGTTGAGTATCCAATGCTTAGGAAATACATGTTTCTAGAAAATTATCTAAATGTGTATATATTCTCGATCATTCTTCTGCCTAGTTGGTTAGGGTTCAAAATGCACTATTCTAGATTTGCTTTAGGTTTATCGTTCTTTGTGACTAAAATAGAAAATAATTTCCATTCATATTATGTTTGGTATTCAGAATTGGTCAAAATCTTTGACACATTTAAAAAAGTTTGACACATTGAGTAAAAAAGAGGGAGACTAAATTGTGTATCTCGAAGTATCCAAATCTCAGATACTTCCTTACTAAATTTTGTTTTCACCATAAGAGTTATCATTCAATAGCTATTGTGAATTTCCTAACCAGATTGTGGCTATACAGTATGAAATGATAGGGACCAGATGCTGTCCCAACAGCAGGTCTTGAATGAGAGAAATCAGTTCCACTTCTGCAGTCTTTGTTTTTCAATCATGGCATATTCACATCACAGCTGGGAATCAAAGGCAGCTACTCCTTTCAGGTAACCCTCTTGCCCTTTATGCTTTCAAGAGAAAGACATATTGACCAGAAACCAAGGTGCTCACAGGCATTTGACCTTTAAAAGAGAATGAATCCTTATAAGAACCAGATAAAAAAGTCATATGATCTATTTTTTTTCTTTCAAGTAAGCAGCTGGGTTCAGAGAAATGCATTTTATATGTCAAGCAGTATTTGGGACCCACTTGGACTTCAGAAGTAGATTATAATATTTTGATATATTGAAGGATTTTGGACAATTAAATAAAATGTAACATAACTTAGATCGCCCCTTTTTTTTTTAAAGAAAAAATCTTACTAGATTTGGGTTAGCTGTAAATTTGTAAGGCAATCTTTTTCTCTGATTTTCAACTTAAGGATAGGAAGACATGATTTCAGTTGCAAAGTTAGGAAAATGTGCTTATGCATGATACCTCCAAATACATGAAAACTCAATGAATGACAGTAACTTGGTCCATGTTTCTTTTTTCTAATTTTTAAAACTTGATAAAACATTACTTAAAGATTTAAATATATTTTTTTCAAGATTCCAAGTTGTATTCATGATATCTTCTTTAATTGAAAAATTGTTCACTTTTTATATAAAAATATAATTACCTAATTATCACTGAATATGGCATATAAAATGTACTTCTTAGCTAAATATCAATGTCTATTATTACAGTGCAATCTGTGGAACATATAACCATGTCTATCTACTGTTATGCATATGGAAACACAATGTTTCAGAACATCAGTTAAAGTGTGGCTGAATAAATCGGAGTAATGCAAGTCAAAACTACATACTCCTATATGTGCTTATGTATGTGTGTATGTGCAGAAAAAAAAAAAAAAACAACAGTGTAATATATTAAATTTGAAGTCCCTGAGTGGCTCAGTCCATTAAGCAACCAACTCTTGATTTAGGCTCAGGTCAAGACCTCAGGGTCCTGGGATCAAGCCCTGCATGTGGCTCCTTGCTCAGTGGGGAGTCTGAGGATTCTTTCTCCCTCTCTCTCTGCTCCTCCCCCTGCTGGTGCTCTTTCTCTCTCAAATAAATAATTAAATCTTAAAAAAAAAGAATTAAACTTAGGGGCTCCTAGGTGGCTCAGTTGGTTAAGCATCTACCTTCAGCCTGGGCCCTGATCTCAGTGTCCTGGGATTGAGCCCCATTTTGGGCTCTCTACTCATAGGGGAGTCTGCTTCTCACTCTCCCTCTGTGATCTCTCTCACTTTTGCTCTCTCTCAGATAAATAAATAAAAATCTTAAAAAAACAAGAATTAAATTTAATTACTAAAAGTTGCAAATATTTATATACATAAAATTTGGTAGGGCTTTACCAGATAAGAGGATTTTGTTTGACTTTTTATTACAGAATAATGAGTTCAACAGTAGTGCTCAATATTCTAATTCATGGAAGAAATTTTTTTTTAAATGAATTTTAAAGATTCTGTAGTATCACAGTAGATCTTTTTTTAAAAATGAAAATCACAAGTATAATCAGTGGGGCTGCTGTATATGATTAGGTATATTTGTTTTGTAGACTCAAATTTATTCTGAAATATTTGAATATATTCTTTCCATCTCAGGACATAAAGCTGTTTCATTCTTTTTAATAGCTACATATATTATGCAAAGAGATTATTGTAAATCTTCCATTCGCTTGTAGTGAATGTATAGATATTTCTGTGTCCTTTTTTTTTCCAGATTATTACTATCTCCAAATACCAGTAAATTTCACTGAACTAACAGTTTTCCCTTAAACATTTTTGGTTTTTCCAAGAATGTTTTCTTGGAAAGAACAGTATCACTACAATGGGACACTAGTCCTCTCCCTGCCCCTGCAAACTTGTACAAAATTGACTACCAAAGATATGGGAGTAAGAAAAATATGATTATCTAACAACAGGCTTTACCACCTTTTTTTTTTTCAGTTTTCCCAAATAAACTTATAACACCATTCCTTCATGCTACTCATGACATTCCACAACCCAGTCCTCCTGCAGTGTTTTCCATTTTGCTATGAGAATTTACATGTCCACTCAAATACTTATGGAAGGAATTGAGGAGACATTCTTGAATCTACATCTTTCTCACAAACCATACTCAATAAATGATGGAGTCCTGTATATTCTCACCCCAAGATAGATTTTCTTTTCTCTCTTTTGACTACACTCACCCTAGCATACCATCATGTCTTACTTAAAATACAATTATAATTTGTTTTACTTCTTCCAGGCTAGTTTCTACCCCTCCATTGAGTTCAGCTTAGCATAACAAAATCAACAGTTCCAAAGAAGGAACTTGGATCTTTTTTATCTGTCTTCTCCATCTTAGTAAACAATAGCATCTTCATTAATTGTGGAAATGTGGAAATTATATATTGAATCCTAATTATCATTCACAACCAAATATAATCCATCTGGAAATATTTTAATATTTAATACTTAAATATTAATATTTAATATTTTAATCCTATACCAAGTATTTAGCTATTATTTTATTGGAAACTTCTCTTGCCTCTGTCTTGCTTTACTATAAATGGCCTCTCATGCTCCATCTAAGTCTTTCCTCCGCAATAGCTAGCAAAATATTTTTATCAATGTGATCTTAATCCTGTCACATTTTGCTAATACTTTTTGTACTTTTCCATTGATTTTTGAATACATCCAAATCCCGAAGTGGATCTACCACATTCTGAATAACAGGATCCTATATATCATTCCCATTTACTCCCAGTACCACAGCCATTTCAGACTGTCTTTTTTTTTATCCCCCTAAAATGCTTCTTAGTCTCATTTACCTTTTTTTAAAAATTCTATTTTATTATGTTATGTTAATCACCGTACATTACATCATTAGTTTTTGATGTAGTGTTCCATGATTCATTGTTTGCATATAACACCCAGTGCTCCATTCAATACATGCCCTCTTTAATACCCCTCACCAGGCTAACTCATCCCCCCACCCCCTCCCCTCTAGAATCCTCAGTTTGTTTCTGAGTCCATAGTCTCTCATGGTTCATCTCCCCCTCCGATTTCTCCCCCTTCATTTTTCCCTTCCTATTATCTTTTTTTTTTTTAACCTATAATGTATTATTTGTTTCAGGGGTACGGGTCTGTGATTTAACAGTTTTACACAATTCACAGCACTCACCATAGCACATACCCTCCCCAATGTCTATCACCCAGCCACCCCATCTTCCACCCCCCCACCACTCCAGCAAGCCTCAGTTTGTTTCATGAGTTTGAGAATTCCTCATATCAGTGAGATCATATGATACATGTCTTTCTCTGATTGACTTATTTCACTTAGCATAATACCCTCTAGTTCCATTGATGTTGTTGCAAATGGCAAGATTTTGGGGTTTTTTTTGATGGCTGCATAATATTCCATTGTATATATATACCACATCTTCTTTATCCATTCATCTGTCGATGGACATCTTGGCTCTTTCCACAGTTTGGCTATTGTGGACATTGCTGCTATAAACTTCGGGGTGCATGTACCCCTTCAGATCCCTACATTTGTATCTTTGGGGTCAATACCCAGTAGTGCAATTGTTAGGTAATATGGTAGCTCTATTTTTAACTTTCTGAGGAACGTCCATACTGTTTTCCAGAATGGCTGCACCAGCTTGCATTCCCACCAACAGTGTAGGAAGGTTCCCCTTTCTCTGCATCCCCACCAACATCTGTCATTTCCTGACTTGTTAATTTTAGCCATTCTGACTGGTGTGAGGTGGTATCTCATTGAGGTTTTGGTTTGGATTGCCCTGATGCTGAGTGATGTTGAGCACTTTTTCATGTGTCTGTTGGCCATTTGGATGTCTTCTTTGGAAAAATGTCTGTTCATGTCTTCTGCCCATTTCTTGATTAGATCATTTGTTCTTTGGGTGTTGAGTTTGATAAGTTCTTTATAGATTTGGGATACTAACCCTTTATCTGATATGTCATTTGCAAATATCTTCCCCCATTCTGTCAATTGTCTTTTGGTTTTTTGACTGTTTCCTTTGTTGTGCAGAAGATTTTATCTCGATGAAGTCCCAATAGTTCATTTTTGCCCTTGCTTCCCTTGCCTTTGGCAATGTTTCTAGGAAGAAGTTGCTGTGGCTGAGGTCAAAGAGGTTGCTGGCTGTGTTCTCCTCAAGGATTTTGATGGAGACCTGTCTCCCATTTAGGTTTTTCAACCATTTTGAGTCTATTTTTCTGTGTGGTGTAAGGAAATGGTCCAGTTTCATTTTTCTGCATGTGGCTGTCCAATTTTCCCAACACTATTTGTTGAAAAGACTGTCTTTTTTCCATTGGACATTCTTTCCTGCTTTGTCAAAGATTAGTTGACCTGGCAGGCCAGAAAGGACTGGCATGATATATTCAGAGCACTAAATGAGAAAAATATGCAGCCAAGAATACTATATCCAGCTAGGCTGTCACTGAAAATAGAAGGAGAGATAAAAAGCTTCCAGGACAAACAAAAACTAAAGGAATTTGCAAACACAAAACCAGCCCTACAAGAAATATTGAAAGGGGTCCTCTAAGCAAAGAGAGAGACTAAAAGTAACATAGACCAGAAAGGAACAGAGATAATATGCAATAACAGTCCTCTCCAGGCAAGACAATGGCACTAAATTGATATCTTTCAATAGTTACCCTGAATGTAAATGGGCTAAATGTCCCAATCAAAAGACACAGGGTATCACATTGGATAAAAAAAACAAGACCCATCGATATGCTGTCTGCAAGAGACTCACTTTAGACCCAAAGACACCTCCAGATTGAAAGTGAGGGCGTGGAAAACCATTTACCATGCTAATGGAAAGCTGGGGTGGCAATCCTTATATCAGACAAATTAGATTTTAAGCCAAAGACTATAATAAGAGATGATAAAGGACACTATATCATACTTAAAGGGTCTACCTTTTGGTTTTTTAACATCATCTTTTAAAATTTATTTATTTATTTATTTAGCCTGAAATTCTCTTAAAACATTTTATTTGGCCAATATATAGAAGGTCTTTGGTACAATGATTTTTACCTTTTGGTTACTACCTCGGATATTTGTGGAATGCTGATGTTCCAGTGTTATTTTATTCAGTTTCAGTAGAGTTCAGCAAAACATGATAAATTGAGCATGAGAGGAAACAAAATTCTACAGATACTTAGAATTGAGTTTCATCTCTCTGATGAAACTATGGAGTCACCATTAGAAAGACTGTAGTTTCCCAGTGTACCAGCTTCTCTAACAACATCCATTTAAAAGAATGAAGATTTTTAGAAGTTTATTTTAGAAAAGCATTAGAAAGCCAATGATTATTAAAAATGAGCTTATAAAAGCATCTCTGACTAAAGAATAGTCAATTGAGAGAATAGAAGAGAATTAATAAAAGAAAACCCAAAAACCAAAAAACTGTGCTTATCGAGATTATAAAATATTGAATTTTGGGAAAGGAGAAGTTAAAGTCGCTGGGCTATTATCCATTTCTTTCCTAACTGCTGGAGCTTGGAGATCACTCTGAGAAGGCAGGTGACCCAGTCTAATATCTGTGCAATTATTTAATTGAGAGGTAATCTTAGGAAACACTACCAGAGAGAAGCAACTGAGAAAGGGAAGGAAAGGCTGACAATACCTGGTGCATTTTTAAGCAAGTTACCACTGTAGGCAACTGAGATGAATTCCACTGAGAAAAGTTGGGGGGTAGTATACAGCATAGAAATCAGAGTTTTCTTACCTAAAAGACAAATAATCTTGGTATTTATTCATTAGCACTCACTAGTCTTGTCTGAGAGCTGCTCCAGGAGAGTGTTAATTGCCTAATATTGTCAGCTTGTCCTACACACAGGTATGGATGGCAGGTCTTTTGACCAGAAGCATACTTCATACAAAGAGTTTATAGTAAGGCTGGGATGCTCTGAAATTTTCAGTGTGGAAGGGTATGGGTGTGGAACAGAAGCATCTTCTATATAAACTCTTCTTAGGAGTCTAGAATTTAAAGCATGTATAATGATGTAGTGTAGGATTTATATGGGTTATGCTTGTTTTCTTTTGACCAAACTAACACATGAGAGCAGAGAATGCATTTATATTTGTGTGAAAAATTGACCAAAAAAAAGAAGAAGAAGAAGAAGAAGAAGAATGTTGCAGGCCCAAAACATTCTGTGTATGAGATAGTCTGGGAGCTAGCTAAGTTGATTTGTTGATAGAAATTTTAAATCTCTTGATTATATTTAACTGTATTACACTATGCTAGCTTAGGTCATCATATTTCCACCTTCCTGAATTTATTTCATCTGCTATAAAAACTCCCTCAGTGGCCTTAAACAAGAGGAATTACTCAGACTGTAATCAGCCCTAATTTCCAAATATAATGCTTGGCTACTTGTTGGCCTAGAATGAATTTGTCCAAAATAAATATTGCTGTAAACATTATAAGCCCAGTTTTTAGTAGTATTGCCAAATGGTTTACAACTGTGACAGTACCAGTACATACTACTCCCAACACTATATGCAAATTTCTAACTCTACTTCATCATCAAAATACGACATCTTAATTCTTATGTTTTAGATATTCTGTAGATAAGTTACAACTTCTTACTTTGGATTGAATTAATACTTCTCTGGTTATTGAGTAATTTGGACATCCTTTTATATGACTGGGGTGTTTGTATTTACCTTTTTATAAATTGCCTACCTAAGTTTTTTGTACATTTTTTTTAATTGAGTTGTCTGCCAAATTTCTTATTGATTGACAATACTTTATATAGATTTATTTGAATGCGTTGCAGAGGGCCATTTCCATTGTCTAGATTGCATTTTCAATCACTTCAGTATGTCATTTTATGATTAGAAGTTCTTATTTCTTTAATACACTTTAGTTGATTTTAGTGTTTATTTTATGGACAGTACATTAGTATCCTCTTTAATTAATCTTTCCCCATGACAATGGCATGAAGTTTTTGTCTTATAAGCCTGCGTAGAAACTTTGATGTTTTATCTTCATATTAGATCTATTATTTGTCTGGAGCTGAGTTTTTAAATGGCGTGAGGTAAGGAGGAGTCTCCAGGACTTTTTTCTCCCTAACTCTGCTGTATCACAGTCATCCTATGGCCCCTTGATGGCTTGTACCATTTCTTTCACTAATCTCAGGTTCTCTTCTTTCTAGGTTTGAATTTAAGTAGGTAGTCTCAAACATCATCCCAAGAAATAATTCATGGGAAATAGATTGAATGAACTATTGCCTGGGTAAAACATGTGGCTTTATAAAATGTATACATTTGTTATTCAAGATCAAACGACTTTTCTTCCCAAACATTAAAGATATTGTTGTATGTCTTCTAGAAACTAACCTAAATTTTGAAAGTACAGCACCATTGTAAATTTTGTCCCTGTCTGTTGGACAATTTTTTGTTTCTCTTCCTGAAGTATACAGAATTTTTTTCATTACTAATATCCTGATATTTTACTATTATCGGCTTTTATTTTTTCTGATATTTTATAACATTTATTATTAATGATCAACATGACCAATTTGATATAAGATTATTTCATATATAACCACATTGTTAAAAATGAGATTGACAAAAGTAGCAAGGATATTTAAAACTTAATGATAAATGAATCAAAGGAACATAAAGATCTTATAATAATATTATTAATCATTTGGAGAAATGGATAGAAACTCATATTTGCTAAGTTTTGATTAATATATGCTAATATATTTATAATATGTAGCAAAGATTTCACAATAGGTTTTATATAGACAATTTCTATTACTCATCATTTTAGCAACAGATTAAGACAGATTTTTAGATTCAGGAGCAAATCCTTTAGATTTCTTAATAACATTTTATTCCTAAACTGTTGTGAGATTAATATTCATTAATACACAAATCGAGAAGTATTCATGGAGGACCTGTTGTGGTAGATACTGGATTAAATTAGAGTATCCACTCAAACCTCTTTTACAAAGCCTGAGATATGGTGGTATTTAAATATAAGATGTCCTCATCTCCTTTCTTTGAAATATCTTGAAACAGTTCATCAACATTCTCATTCATGTCATCACACTCTCTGAAATGAAGACAAATATTGCATCATCTCTCCTCCTTTGTAGCCCTAATTGATAAATTACATAATTTAAATGATCTATGTAACATCAGGTTATTAGAAAGGGTTCATATCACCAAACACTTAAGCCTGTCCTTCTTCTTGCCAGAAGCATATAATTTATCACTGTCACTTTGGGATAACTTGAGAGACATTGAAATGTCATCTCATCTGCAGATATCTATTTTTTTTAATCATCCATTTCATTGGGTTAAATGATTTATCAAATATTTTGTTCATTCAAGAATGTTTATTGACATTTACCATATACTAAGCACTGTGCTAGAAATTTGAGACACAAGTAAAACAAAACAATCTCTGCTCTCATTCCCTCATGAAGCACAGATTCAAATGAGATGACAGACATTAATCAAACAATTGTAATAATCATACATTGTACCAACATATAACAGATGAGATTACACTAAGTGACATAAAGAGGAGTGCCATAAAATACTAGATTATGGAGTATCATATCCATATGATTTTAGTGTTATTAAAAGTGTATTAAAGAAATAAGAACTTCTAATCATAGGAGTGCCATAAATCAGATGGAGCTGATTATTGTACAGAGGTCTTGGACATACAACCCTGGCACCCCAAGTTGCAGATATAACCTGGGATATATTAGGGAAAATTTGTAAACAGAGAAGTAGTAGGGTGCATATAGTCCCCTGAACTCTCATTATTCTATTGCCTAGACCAAGCATAAATGCTTTATGCATTCTGGGCAAGGGTTTAGTAGAGAGAAACTATCCTGGATCCACAGCTGAGATCACTCTAAGTATGAGAACAAACCTCATCCCCACAACATTGTTACTTAGGATAGCCCAGAACACAAGACACAGGTCAAAAGATCCCTAAGCCAAGAAATAGCATCCCAAGGTCCAATATCTGCATCCCAACAACAGGCACTACATACCTGGACACATCGTTGATGTAAGGCACATTGACATCAACCAATGGTATTATTTTCTCCCTATAGACTTCTTAGGTCAACTGAGCCAGCTCTTGGCAAAGTTACCAGAAAGAGGGAGATAAATGAGTCTTCAGGACCATCTGATATTATCTCCACTGATCTATTCAGGAAGTTCTTCTCTTAAGAATTGAACTGAATCTGGATAGAAAGAATTACATAAGCAATAGGTTGGAGGTGATAAAGTAGGTATTGGGAAGATGAGCATTTAGTCAAAGAGAAATGCATATGCAAAGAGTAAGGTGGAAGACAGCATGACACCTCAAGGATCTGCAAGAGGGGGGAAGGGTTGGAGTGCACACAGATAGGAATAGTGAAATGCATTAAGAATAGTGTGGTACATGAAGCTAGAGAGTTGGTAAGCGTGAAATTATGCGGGATTTGGAAACTGTACTAATAATCAGTTGGTCATAATGAACAGTAATGGCAGAGAGTATACTATGTGAGTAGAATGCAGGGTTGGAAGAGTACAACATCATTAGATTTCAAAAAGAACCCACAGTGGATATCCAGGGACTAGTAATATTTCCTGTAATCCAGAGGAAATTATGGTGGCTCAGACTGGTGGCAGTAGTGCATGGATTTGAGAAATATTTAGAAAGAACATTTTAAAAATACAAGTTACCTATAATGTCACTTTCTTGTTCAAGTTATCAGTAGGTAATAGTTGTTCTTATAAAAATAATTAAAAGAGGGATCCCTGGGTGGCTCAGTCAGTTAAGCGTCTGCCTTCAGCTCAGCTCATGATCCCAGGGTCCTGGGATCGAGCCCTGCATCAGGCTCCCTGCTCAGTGGGGAGCCTGCTTCTCCTTCTGCCTGCCACTCCCCCTGCTTGTACACCTGAGCTCTCTCTCTCTCTGACAAATAAATAAATAAAATCCTTAAAAAAAAATAATTAAAAGAGTTAAAGCTACCAAATTGGATTCAAATCTAGAGAAAAGGCATTGTTCTTTAGTTTTACTCATGTAACTCGTTTGGAATCTGTGCATATACTACTGAATAGAAATGGATGAATATGTAGGTTACCATGAACCAGTACTAGAGGGTTCTTGCTGGTAAATAGGATTCATAATGGTTTCATCTCTCCAGGTGTGAAGAGTTAATCTTTGGCACATAATTAAATCTTCATACTTACAGGTAAAGACAAGCCTATCGTACCAGTAGGTGGATATAATATTTAGTATGTCCAAACCAGGACATTTTTGAGAATGCAGGTGGAAGCATGATTAATGAGTACTTAAAAATATCAGTTATATATCAGCACTGACCCAAGAAATAGGGACATATGGCCATCTTAAGTAGCAAATGTTGCTATTATTCCTAATAGCTAAACAATTGTGCATGACAACTACTGAAATGTTATATTTAAACATAAAAAGGTCTCTGCCCAGTTAATCAATGCTCCTCCATCTTAAATGCACTAGAAATGTTATTATAATAATTTCTTTTCTCATTCAGAATAGTAAATGAATAGGCTAATTTTCTACTCACATGGGTCTAGAATTTAAGCAATAATCAGCTCTGTGGAAATACTTAATTAGAATACTCTAAAATGACTTAATAACAGACTTTCAGATTTAGTGTATAAATAGCAATTTGAAAACAGAAATTATTAGAAATGATTAAAACTCCTAAAAGATTGTAGTTTTAGAGTTAGAGCTCTGATAATATGACATATTATATATAGATGAGGATAATGTGATAAAATAGTTAAATTAAATTACTATAGAAATTAGAAAAAACATATGAGTCAATGTATTGCAATGCCTCATTAATTTGCAAGTGTCCTAAATCAATTGGAGATTACTAACCTAAAACAAAGCTACTTTCCTTAGAAGTCATTTTTAGATTTACCTTGTTTCAGTAAGTGTTTTTAAAAATGACATTATATTTCTCTATCAATGAGATTCTAAAAGAAATACAGGTTATAAAATGAGATAAGACATAAGAATCCAAAAAAATTAAAACTGTTCCTTAAACTTGAGACCTCATTCAAAGTCAATAAGTTTATTTGGAAAAAATAAAAGAATCATATTTATCTACCCCTATGTTATATAGTCTTGTTAATTCTCAGCTTCAAATCTAGATTACAAAAGAAAATAGAGTAGCTGTTCACCACAAACCAATATATAGATCAAATAGTATCTCGTGAGATGATAAACAAGTAGGCATATTCTAAATTGATTGGCAGACATATTGCATTATGTGCATTATGTGCGGTTTATCCCAACAATAAACCGCACATAATTAGGTCTATTGAATGATTTTTGTAAGATAATAGACATTTTCTTAGGCTTATAAAATGTCCCTTCACAGATTAAACAAAGGGACAGTGAAGAACAGTGTCACTTCAGTAATATCTTAGATATGTAATAGACCAAGTAATATTTTTTTCAAATGGGAAAAACCATATTGTGCAGTGTTTTGAATAGTGTGCCCCAAAATTCATGTCCACCTGGAATCTCAGAATGTGACCCTCTTTGGAAATAAGATCTTTGCAGATGTAATTAGTTAAGATGAGTTCATACTGAATTACAATGGGCCTTATATCCAACAACTGGTTGGATTTTTATAAGAAGACCATGTGAAGCCACACACATAGAGAACAAAATGGGAAGATGGAAATAGAGATTGGAATGATGCATCTATAAACCAAGTAATGCAAAAGATTGCCTACAACCACCAAAAGCTGGGTGAGAGGTTTTAAATTAATTAAACAAGGAGGCCATTAGAGGTAGCTCTTATGCCATAGTAGCCTAGGTAAGAAAACCAAAACTGAAGCCTATAAATGCCTCAAGGTTAAAAAATCAAAACCTAAGGGCAACCAGTCACAAACAGCTAACTGTGCTTTCCCAAATGAGGCAACCACTTAAGCTACAGACAATCAAATAACTTCCTTAGTTTACTTCTGCATCTTCTTTATAAAAGTCTTGCCCCTAGTTTCTATTGTAGGAGCGCTCTGAACCACTTCCAGTTTGGCACTGCCCAAACTCAAATTGATTTTTGTTCAAATAAACTCTCAAAAATTTAATACACTTCAGTTTCTGTTTTAACAGAGGCATGGGGCAATTTCTGTCTCAGAGGCTTGAGAAGGAAATATCATTTCAGACTTCCGTCTTCCGGAACTGTGAGAGAATAAATTCTGTTGTCTTAAACCACCAAGTCTGTGGTAATTAGTTACCACGGCCTGAGGAAACTAACACATATTGTTTATGCACAGTCAGGAAGCAGTTATTTATTCCAGCCTCTATACTTAGGGTATAGGATTTGAGTGAATTCCAATGGATTTGGACAAGATTTAATGAACCCCAAGCAAAGAAAAAAGGAATAAGACATGGTTCTTGTCCTTAAGATAATTATAAGCTATTTAGAAGATAATAAGCCATTTAGAAGATAAATAAATAAATAAATAAATAAATAATAAATAAATAAATTCTTAGTACTCCAGATATCGTTCCTACAAAGACTTACTTTCTTACTATAAAAGTATAAAAAAGGCGCCTGGGTGGCTCAGTTGGTTAAGCAACTGCCTTCGGCTCAGGTCATGGTCCTGGAGTCTCAGGATCGAGTCCCGCATCAGGCTCCCTGCTCGGCAGGGAGTCTGCTTCTCCCTTGACCCTTCCCACTCTCATGTACTCTCTCTCATTCTCACTCTCTCAAATGAATAAATAAATCTTTAAAAAAAAAAAAGTATAAAAAAATTACTCCAGGGAAGGGAATAAATATATTCTAGGTCTTCTTTATAAATCCCTTCACTCCTCTCCTGAAAACTTATACTAGTACTACCAATAACATTACACACTTCCTATCAGTGCTTTTGTAACTTTTTCACCTTTGCCAATATCAACACTAATTTCATTTGTTTAGGAAAAAAAAATCACATTTTATTTATTTTGGCTTATTTAGTTCTGAGTTATTTAGCGGCTAATTAGGCTTTTGTGTTTTTTCTATAATTAGTGGCATAACCTATTTATGTTATTTTTTATTGTATTTTTGGTGTTTTATTTATTAGAGGAATACATTTTAAATAAGGATATATGATGCAATTTATGTTAATGATTGTGGCAATATTTTACCAAATTTTAATTTAGTTTGTGGCTCTTGACACACCCACTCAACATCTCCTTTTGGAAAACAATTTGACTTTGCAAATTTAACAAATTTAACAATAGCTAAACTATTGTTTCCCTTCAAAACTAAACTGCCCATTTTTAATTAATAGAAATTGTATCTTTTTAGGTGTTTAGGTAAAAAAATCTTGGGTGGTAAAATAAAAATTGTGGCACAGAGCTCCTAAAATCCTTGGAATTTCCTGAAATATAGGAGTGCCTTTTGTTATTCATAAGGAATGCCTTTCAATCAGGGCTGGTTAACAGTAAAAATAACTAGGTGATTAGAGGGTTAGAATTTTAGCTCTACCCACAATCTCCCAGGAAGAGAAAGGGGCTGAAGATTGAATTCAATCACCAAGGCCAATGATTTAACCAATCATATCTACTTAATTAAATCTCCATAGGAAAACAAAGCTTTGAGAGCTTCCAGGTTGATGAATACAATAAAGTTCTGGGATGGTGGCAGGAAAGATTAATACAACCCTTCCCCCTGCCTTGCTCTATCACTTTCAGTTGGTCGTTCCTGAATTGTATCCTTTATAATGTATTAATATCATTAGTAAGGGTTTTCCTGGGGTTTGTGCACATTTGACTAAATTATCAAGTGTGGCAAAGGGGTTGTGGGAACCCCTGATTTATAGTCAGTTGGTCAGATATAAGGATTGGTCTTGGGACTTATGACTGGCATGTGTAGTGTGGTCAGTCTTGTTGAACTGGGCCCTTAACTTGTGGGATTTGCACTAATTGCTGAATATACAGTTGATGTCAGAGAATTGGTGTTAGAAAAAACAGCACATATTTGGTGTCAGAAAGAACTTGAGATCTTGGTATCATCCTCAACTTCTATTGTCTTAGTGTGTCTTAGTTGTAACAAAAATACTATAGACTGGGTTCCTCAAGCAATGAACATTTACTTATCACAGTTTTGGAGATTGGGAAAAGTCTAAGAGCAAGGTGCCTGCAATTTGGTGTTTGGTGAGAACCCACTTCCTGGTTCATAGATGGTGAACTTCTCACTACATCTTCAAATGGCAGACAGGGCAAGGGAGCTGTCCAGGGACTCTTTTATAAGGGCACTAATAAGGGAATTCCACCCTTATAACCTAATCACCTCCCAGAAGCCCATATCTTAATATCATTACACTGAAGGTTAGGATGTCATCATATGAATTTTAGGGCGTGCAAATATAATGTCTATAGTACCTGTACTTCTCTTAAAATCTACATCCAATTTGACAGAAAATTCTTTGGCCTCCACACCTAAAAATTACCCCAAATCTAATCACTTATATACGTCTTGCTCTCTATTTTCTTCAACGGATTAACCACCACAATCTTAAATTTATCTTGTCTGATAGCTCCTACATGTAAGTCATCTGTGGGTCTGTTTCTAAGGTACACTTTGTCTCTTTGTCTTTTTTCCCCATATGTCTGGAAAAAACCATTTTATGGCTAACACTGTGCATGGCAATTATGGAAGACATGGATGATGTCATCTCCTGAAAGAGAAAGTTCATCTTAGTCTGAGTAGATTGATACAATGTGGCATATCCCTTTGTTTTGAACTGAGCCAGAGCTGATTCAAGCCTGGGTTATTGTTTTGGTAATGCTCTTTCCACCTAATTTGTACCAGATTTTAGGACATGGTCCTCCAACTTTCCTAACTGAGATCCTAGAAGATCTGAACTCAAATATTGCTTCCGCAAGACCATGAGACTCCTTATATATTCATTCCCCCCTTTATCAGATTCCTGCTTTGCTTTCCTTTGCAGTTCAAAAATTTGACCAATGCATTGAAGGAAAGGTCAGCACAGTGTGAGGCTCCAATTTTTATGTGTTCCTTCTCATTGAAATTTGTATTAATTGCTAGACTTTCTATAACAAAATACCACAGACTGGGTGGCTTAAACAACAGAAATGTATTCCCTCACAGTTTGGAGGCTAGATTGAGCTGTCCATATAATTGGTTTGTTCTGAAGCCTCACTTGGCCTGTAGGTGGCTGTCTTCATCCAGTGTCTTCACGTGGTCTTCTCTGTGTCTGTATCCTCATCTCCTTTTCTTATAAGGACACTGGTCATATTGGCTTAGAGCCCACCTATAAACCTTATTTTACCTTAAAAACCTCTTTAACAGTCTTATTTCCTAACTAAAGTTGAGGAGTTCAATATCTTAATTTGGGGGTGGGCACAGTTCAGCTCATGAGTATCTTAACCCTTTCCCTCTAACTCCTGGCTGCCTCCACAGCTCTGAATTCTAATTTTTTTCCCCAAAGTCTAATGAAACTCCTAATTTTCTGATGGATTCTCTGCCACTTAGCAGTATCTCTGTGTTTAGTCCCACTAGATTTTCAGCTTCTATCCTGTCTCTGGGAAGAATGGGCAAATCTTGTGAGAAAAAAAGTATGAGCAGAAAATATGGTTATTTCACCATAGTGGCCCTTCAAATCCTGTTTGGCTCATTATTTCCCCAATGTGCACTCATTGCATTCACACACATACACACACACAAACACACACCACACACACACACACTAACACACACTACACCCCTAATATATAAAATCTGATTTTTCTGTCTCTTTTTCTTTTTTTGCTGGGAATGTTGATATGCATTGAGTTGCTTCATATATTCAGAAACAATAAAAGTTATACATACGTAATTAAGGATCCATATTAAGCACATTCAAATGAATAATTATGAGAAGAGGGAGAGAGAATGTTAGATATAGGTATGTGATTCACTTGGTTGTTGTACCAAGGACATGATGTAAAGCAATAATGATAGTATACAACTAAAAAATGCTGACACTATAACTATAAAAAAAATGATTACGTACGTAATATAAAGATCTAAAAGAATACAGGGATGCATGAGGAAAAAAGCGACCAACACATGAAATCTTACATCTGTTAATATTTGGGGGGTATAAATAAATTTATTTTTGTTTCATATTAAACATGCTATTTTTAACTCCATTTTCCATTTTAAATCTTGAACACTTTTGAATGTCAATATTCATAGAGCCTTCTTATCTTTATTGAAGCTCTTTAGTGAATACACAGCACTTTTTAAAAACCAATCTCCTCTTCCAGAATACAGTAGTCAGAGTGGCTCGTTTTAGCACTTATACTAACGGAAAGATGCACGTGCATACACAAAGCTGGCTTTTGTTCTTTATCCTCATCATGAATATAAACCTAGGCCTTTGCCTTGATATATGGGATTCTATAATAAAGGAACCAATCAAATGGCCATCATCAGAGAGAGGAAATGTTTTATTTAACAAAGACAAAATGTTCCAGTGGAAGGAGTTTGCCATTTATTTTTCTTTTCCGTCAGCTTGTGATCAGGCAATGCTGGCAAGCTAAATGATCTGAGTCTCTAGGCCATGGAGGCAAATCCAAACTGTGTGAACTGAGTCAAAATAAATAAATGAGAAGACATCAAAAAAAGAAAGAAACATGAAAATAGAGAATCTTTTGTTTGGGAAAAAGCATTAAATATGGTCTTTCTCCACTCTGTCTGTTCTGAGCTCAAATGTCTCCCATTCTATGTAAGCTCTGGGAATTGTTAGGTTTATGACTCTTCCTTGGTTATTTTCCCAGCTTTGTGGAGTTTCCCTGCATCTGCAGACCAATAACTAACTATAGGCAGAATGCTGGAATAATACTGAGGTCTCATTACTGCTTTCCCTTCTCCCAGGAATCCCACTCCTGTGCTGCTGGTGCCCAATAACAGAGACCAGTTGTTTTATATTATTTGCAGTTTTCTTATTTATAATGAGAGGTTATGTCCAATCTTTGTTATACCATCGTGGCCATTAATGAAAATCCATAATGACATTTTTATTCATTTAGAATTTATTTTGGTGCAAAAAATAAATAGAATTTATTTTGGTGGAAGATGAAGATGAACTTATAGATGAATTTTGGATTATTGACAACTATCATCTATCTAACTTGGTGCCTCCTTTGTTCTTTAAAGTTTATTTTTGGGGTGCCTGGGTGGCTCAGTTGGCTTAGTGTCTACCTTTGGCTCAGGTCAGGATCCCAGGGTCTTGGGATTGAGCCCACGTAAGGCTCCCTGCTCAGCGTGGAGTCTGCTTCTCCCTCTCCCTCTGTGATTTCTCTCTCTCTCAAGTAAATAAATAAAATTTATTTTTGTTTCTTTATTTTAGTTCCTTATATTATGCACATCTATTCTTAAATAAATGTCTGGATATTTCATATTTTATGGATATTTTAGTCTTTTTGATTAATGATGATGCTTACTCAATATCTTCTCAAGAAAAATCTTTATTTTTCCCAACTAATAATTTGTCATATAAGAAATTGTTGTTACTGGGGCACCTGGGGGGCTCAATCATCAAGCATCTGCCTTCGGCTCAGGTCACGATCCCAGGGTCCTGGGATCGAGCCTCGCATCGGGCTTCCTGCTCAGCAGGAGGCCTGTTTCTCCCTCTCCCACTCCCCCAGCTTGTGTTCCCTCTCTCACTGTGTCTCTCTCTGTCAAATTAATTAATTAATTAAAAAAAAAGAAATTGTTAGGGCCACCTGGGTGGCTCAGATTACAACTTATTGGTGGTTGTAAAGGATGTCTAAGAATAACTGTCACAAAAGGTATGAAACCAATATAGTTTTGTTTTTTTCCTTTTCTTTTCTTCTCTTGCTTCTCTGTTTTTTTCTTTTTCTTTTTCATTTTCTAGAAAGAAAAATGGTATCACTTACATATGGAATCTGAAAAAAAAAATTTAAAAACGGTCAAACTCATAAAAATAGTAGAAAAATGGTTGCCAGGGGCTGGGGAGTGGGAAAAATAGGGAAGGGTTGGTAAAAGGGTATAAACTTTCAGCTATAAGAATAAGGTCTGAGGATCTAATATAAGACATGGTGACTATAGTTGATAACACCATATTGTGTAATTGAAATTTGCTGAGAGTAGAATTTATTTTTTTTTCTTTTTTTTTTTTCTTTAAGATTTTATTTATTTGCGAGAGAGACAATGAGAGACAGAGAGCATGAGAGGGAGGAGGGTCAGAGGGAGAAGCAGACTCCCTGCCGAGCAGGGAGCCCGATGCGGGACCCGATCCCGGGACTCCAGGATCATGACCCGAGCCGAAGGCAGTCGCCCAACCAACTGAGCCACCCAGGCGCCCCTGGGAGTAGAATTTAAATGTTCTCTCCAAAGTAAGTGGATAGATAGATAGATAGATGATAGATGGATATATAAAAAGTGAGGTGATGGATGAGTTAATCAACTAGGTGGTGAGGATCCTTTCACAATGTATATGTACATTAAATCACTGTGATACACATTTTATGTACCTTACAATTTTATATGTCAATTATACTTCAATAAAGCTGAAATTAAAAAAAGAAACTAAATATGTAACAAATTTTAAAAATAAAAATAAAGTTATTCCTTTTTTGAGGATTTTATTTATTTATTAGAGAGAGAGAGCGAGCGAGAACACAGACCAGTAAGTCAGGGGAGAGACAGAGGGAGAGGGAGAGGGAGAGAATCTCAAGCAGACACCCTGCTGAGCAGGGAGCCTGAAGTGGGGCTCAATCTCACATCCCTGAAATCATGACTTGAGCTAAAATCAAGAGTCATATGCTTAGCTGAGTGAGTCACCCAGGTGTCCCAAGTTATTCTTTACAATTGTCATTATGCTTCAGTGGTAAGAGAAGAGTCATCATCTATTCCAAGTATAAATAATGAAAACCTTTTTGTTGATTAACTGCAAATTGGTGTTGGTGAGATCTAACAAAATATCAAACCCTTTCATTTGTGACCCAGTAAGTTAAGGGAAAGTTTTGCAACTCTTAGGGAGTGATTTAATTGTCTTTGAGGAATTGTTTATAATTCATTTAGCATTTAAAAATCTTTTTAAGTAGATTTTATTTTTTAGAGCTCTTTGGATTTACAAAAGAATTGAGACAATAAATACATAGAGCTCCCATAGTCTACTCTCCCAGTTTCCCTTATTATTAATATTTTATATGACCTCTATTACAATTAATGAACCAATATGAATACATTATTATTAACTAAATTTCATTGTTTATTGAGATTTCTTTCATTGTTACATGATATCTTTCTCTGTTCCAGAATCCAATCCAGTCCACATTTATTTGTCATACCTCCTTAGGCTCCTCTAGACTGATATTTTCTCAGAATTTTCTTGTTTTTGATGACTGATAGTTTTGAGAAGTATTGGCTAAGTGTTTTATAGGATGTCTCTCTATTTGAATTTTTGTTCAATATTTTTCTCATGGTTAGAATTGGCTTATAGATTTTTGGAAGGTAGACCACAGGACTAAAGTGCTTTTTTTTTTTTTTAAAGATTTTATTTATTTATTTGAGAGAGAGAGAATGAGAGAGAGAGCACATGAGAGGGGGGAGGGTCAGAGGGAGAAGCAGACTCCCTGCTGAGCAGGGAGCCCGATGCGGGACTCGATCCCAGGACTCCAGGATCATGACCTGAGCCGAAGGCAGTCGCTTAACCAACTGAGCCACCCAGGCACCCCTAAAGTGCTATTTTTATCACATCAAAGGAAGGGTACTTTCTATCAACAAGACTTGTCCTTGTTGATATTGACCTTGATTACCCAACCTAGATAGCATTTGACAGATTTCTCCACTGTAAAGTTACTCTTTCTCTCATGTACTTTTTATACTGTATGCAGCCCACAATTAAAGAGTGTTATGTTCCTCCCTCTTGAAGGTGGAGTATCTACATAATTTATTTAGAATTCTTCTGCAGAGGAGATGTTTCTTCTTCTTCACTTATTTATTTATGAAATCACTGATTTATATCAGCATGGAATCATTGATATTTATTTTATGCTTTGGGTTATAACCTAATACTACTTTATTAATTTTGTTGTTCAAAGGAGGTGGTCATTGGGAGCTTTTTCAGTGGAAAAATGTGATTTAGTGTCCCTGTAATTTACTGCTCCCTCATGAATGAAAGTATTTCCATTTTTTTGAGCCCTTCTTACTTTCTGACACTATAAGATGTTCCAAGCTTATCTTGTAGCAATTCTAGAATCTACCATTTCTCCCAGGAGCCATGATGTATTGGTCAGTGGTATTAGAGACCAAGATCTGGTTGTGAGGTGGGATCACTGGTACTGGATTTTCATTGCTTCTAGGACTTCTGAGTTGACAAAATGAGGAAATATATGTGCATATACTAACCAGTACATATACATCTATATACATATCTATGATTATTACTATATGTAACCATCTATATTTAAATTAAAATAAATATGATTTTGTACTGATGCCTCCAACTGTAGTCCATTACCATGTGGATCATTCTAGTCTCTTCCTTTTTCTTGTTTGTAAATTCCCACTCCACTAGTAAGAAATCTGGCTTCCACTGCATGCCATGCCATTCATTTATTTAATTGTTCAATTCCATAGTATACTATGTACATACACACACACACACACACACACATACTGGTTTCCCATGGGGAAAAAATTATCAATTAGAAGAAAGTTCTTATGTACACGTTCTTTAGTTTACAGACTCTTACTACTTAGGTCAACCACTAGTCCTCTCAACCCCTTAATTGAGGTTGTTCCATATATTTGTAATACAGATATTTTTCACAATTAGTATTCCTTCTTGAATGCTTCTTGAAACCCCCAATATTTTTTAAGATTTTATTTATTTATTTGAAAAGAAGTGAGAGGGAGGGAGCATGAGTGCACTAGAGGGGTAGAGGGAGAGAATCTTCAAGCAGACTCCCCACTGAGCATGGACCCAGACACGGGGCTCAATCTCACAACCCATGAGATCATGATCTGAGCTGAAACCAAGAGTCAGACATTCAACTGACTGAGCCACCCAGGTGCCCCCAAAATATTTTTCTAAGTTGCATACATTAAGGTTAACTCTGCGTGCTATAAAGTTCTATGGGTTTTGGAAAATGCAAAATGTCATGCATTCATGATTACAGATTTCATACAGAATAATTTTACAACCCTAAAAATAAATACCCTGTGCTTCACCTATCCTGACTTCCCCCACTGCCAAACCCAGGCAATTACTGTACTACCTTTACTGTTTTGCATTTTTCAGGATATCATATAACTGGAATCATATAGTATGCAGTCTTTTCAGACTGGTTTCTTTTACTTAGAAATATGCATTTAAGGTTTATTCATATTTTTTTGCAACTTGATAGCTTTTTTAGCTTTATTGCTGAATAATATTTCACTGTATGGATGTACCACAGTTTGTATATCCATCCACTTATTAAAGAGCATCTTGGTTACTTCTGGGTTTTGGTGATTATGAATAAAGCTGCTATAAACATTTGTGTGCAAATTTTTATGTGGACGGAAGTTTTGAACTCAGATGGGTAGATACTTAGAGCACAACTATTGGTCATATAGTAAGTCTTCATTTAGTTTAGTAAGAAACTGTCAAACACCCTTCCAAAGTGGCTCTGCCATTTTGCATTCCCAACAGCAATAAATGAGAGTTCCTGTTGCTCAATATTCTGGCCAGTAGTTCTTGGGTGTTATATTTTGTTTCTTTTTTCTATGTATTTCAGTTTGGGAAGGTTCTATTGGCATAATCTTCAAGATCACCAACTTTTTTCAGCTATTTTCATTTTACTAATGTGCCTGTTGGAGCATTATTTATTTTTACTACAGTGATTTTGATTTCAAGTGTTTCAAATATTTTGATAACTTTCTTAGAATTTCCATCTTTTTGCTTATGTCACTCATCTGGTATTTCATGTTATTTATCTTTTCCGTTAGAGTTCTTAGTAAATTAATCATAGTTACTTTAAGATTTTTTTTTTTTTTATTTGACAGAGAGAGAGAGAAAGTACAAGCGGGGGGGGGGGGGCAGGCAGAGGCAGAGGCAGAGGGAGAAGCAGGCTCCCCGCTCAGCAGGGAGCCTGATGTACGGCTCGATCCCAGGACCCTGAGATCATGACCCGAGCTGAAGGCAGATGCTTAACCATCTGAGCCACCCAGGCGCCCCTAATCATAGTTACTTGAAATCCCCCATGATAATTCTTATATTTGTTAGTTACTTGATTCTGCTTCTTGCTTTGTTTCTTCAGACTGTTTACCTGACTTTTACCATAATTATGATGTTTTGTTGAAACCCAGGCATGATATATCAATAAATTAGAACTGAGGTAAGTAGGCTTTTAGTGTGAAGTTGTATGTTAATCCTGATAGATATCAGGCTGTGTTTAGTATTTGTTACAGCCATATCCATGGGTGCCAGAGACTGCAAATTCCCCTGCTATTCTTGTTTTCCTTTCTCTTGTTGTCTTCGTGGTTCCCTAAGAATTTCTTCTTTATTTTTTATTTTATTTTATTATTTTTTTAAGATTTTATTTATTTATTTGAGACAGAGAGAATGAGATACAGAAAGCATGAGAGGGAGGAGGGTCAGAGGGAGAAGCAGACTCCCTGCCGAGCAGGGAGCCCGATGCGGGACTCGATCCAGGGACTCCAGGATCATGACCTGAGCCGAAGGCAGTCGCTTAACCAACTGAGCCACCCAGGCGCCCAAGAATTTCTTCTTTAATAAAAATTGAGCCGTGCAGCTCTTTCATCTGTAATCCACTATTATTTTACTGGTGCTTTATTGCTGTGGTAGTAAAGGTGGGGGAAAGGAAATATTCTATAACAAAAAAAATATTCTATGGCAAAAATCTCAGTCTTTTAAGTGATTTTGTCTTTCTGCTCATGTCCCTAACAATACTTATTACCTTTTCATTTTTCTTATCCCCTATCCCTATTTAGGTGAGCAGGAAAGCTAGAGGGGACTAGAATTACATAATTGTTTTTCTGCCTATGTGAGATAAATCTCAGTAAATTATTTTTCAGTGGAGAGTAGGCTTTTGTTATGCAGAATACATCAGTATATTTCAAAATAATTACTTTTCTCTTTGCCCCAACCCTTGCCAGAGGCATGAGCTGAGTTTTCTTGACTCTTCACCATGAGAACTTGGTGGTATTCCTGGTGGTTTTAAACCCTCAAAAGTGTGGAGGTCCTTCTAAGACTGCAGCCCCCACTGGTTTATTGCTCTCAAGCTAGTCCACACTCAGCCTCCAGGAATTCATCAATAACTGATTGAGTAGCTCTACCAGTTTATAGGTCGATCAGTGTCTGCTCCAGGTAAACTAATCTCAGGATCATTTCTCCATGTTCACCTGTCTCTCCAGAATCAGAGCATTACAATTCTCAGATGAGTACAAGAAAGGTCATTGCTTTTCAATTTGTTCAGCATTTTTTTTTTTTTTTTTTGTACAGATGGTTACAACAGCTCCCAAACTTTTTTCAGGTTGAAGCTCAAACCAGAAGTCCTGATCATTTCTTACATGTACAGAATTTTGGTCTTGGAGCAAAAAGCCATCAGAACTTCACAGCAGTTTATATGGAGTATAACAGAGGAACTTCCTAACTACATATTTACAATCTCCTAAATGCAGAGGTCATGAAACCTAATTTTCTTCAGTTTCTATATGAAGAACTACATTTTTCCTCTAAGGCAGTAATATATTTTCTCACAAATTTTGCAAATTTACTCCATACACACACACATGTAAAAGAAGCATAAAGACTAAATGGCCTTGGATAGAGAACAGCTTTTATACAAATGTCTACCAGATGTATGAAGCATTCCAGACATTCAATATGCACAAGAATTGCATTTCTGCCTAGGGGTCTTCAGGTTTATTTTGTGGCAAGCAACCTTAAATATGTAGCCCAATGATAGCTTTCGTTTTCATTATCTGGCATTCTCAATTTAAATGGCAACATCAACAGTTCATCTGTACTCTACCTCTTTTCCACCTCATTATTGATTTGTAGTAAAAAAATTTTTCATTTTACCACATTTGCATTTTGCCACATTTGCAGTTTACCACATTTGCATTTTGATATTGACTGATACTACACCAGCCTTTTATCTTGAGATGAAATAGGACTTTTTTTTTTTTTCCTTTTTCACTTATGGACAACCACTTTCAATTACTAACATGAGGGTAACCAAGAGGGCTTCTCCCTCAAAGGATGCTAATTTTTCTTTTTACTACTGTATCACTTGTGCTAGTTAGTGATCATGTTTAATTTCTTATTCAATGAATTACACTATAAACCTAGATAACTCTGCTCTAATGCAAAATTAAAACAAACAAACAATCAGGCTATTTCATACTGAAATACTGATTAAGGATTATTTTGAAACTTGGAAATCCAACCACCTTATATCTGCATTTCCACATGGCAAAAATTGGCTTGACTGGACTAAATGTTACTATCGTAAATTACCAAGTTTATTATTTCCTTGTGTGTGTGTGTGTGTCTGCATATACTCAACTTACTGAAAATTAAGGAAGTGGGCTCCTTCATTAAATACAATGCATTTAGTTGAGAAAATATAAATAAACCAAAATAAATAATTTTGGTATACACTAAGGCAATTTTTAGTCTTAATTACAAAAATAAATGATGATTGTGATTTGGAGAGTAAAGTATTGTTTAGAGAAGATTTCTGGACTATATCATACAAACTAGATTTACAAATTCTTTTATCCTCGGCTCAGGCATTTTTCTTTTAAAGAAACATATTATGTTGACATATGTTTATCTAGTTTAAAAATTAGGTTATTTTACTTCCATATCTCTCAAATTGGCAAAGTCATTCCATGAATGGAGCTAACCAAGAAAAATGTGCTCTTTCTCAAGTATAATTCTATCCTGACTCGTACTCGATTCTTAAATGTCTAGTATTATCTCCATATTGCTATTTTATGAGGATTTAAACACATGAACTCTTCACTGAGGGTTGGTATCATGAACTCATAACAGATAATCACTGGCAGAGAATAACTATCACACTGAAAGGCTGTCGAACTTGTATTGGCTTACCTGAGAATTGAAGTTGAGTCTCAGATTCTCATGAATGATTTTCAAATATAATTAATTGATATTTTTTTTGTTTCTTTTAGTTACTGTTGTGAATATCAGAATACTTCAGCACTTAATGGCTTAACAATAACATTTATTTCAAAATCTATTCCAAGTTCAAAAATTCAAAGAAAGTACAGTGCAGATGCTTGTCTCTGCTCCATAGGGGTAGAGCTATAGTTGAGAAGTCTTCCAGCCTGGGTGAGATCCACTGCTTGGAGCTGGAATGATCCAAAGGAATATCCGCTCACATGTCTAATGGTTACTGCTGGCTTTTATCCTAGGTCTCAGCTGGACTGTCAGTGTAAACACCAGCATATGGGCTCTCCATATGACCTGGGCTTCCTCAGCATGGTGGCCTTAGGGCCACTAGACTTCCTACATGACAACCCAGGGCTTCAGTGATAGTGTTCCAGTGAACAATACAGTAGCTACATTACTTTTATGACCCAGACCCAGAAGTAATTGAGGACCACTTCTTGCCACTCATTCTCTGTGTTACAAGCAGGTCACAAACACGGACAGTTTAAGAGGAGTGGAAAGAGCAATATCTATTAATGGGGTTATAGCCATATACTATGGGAAATATTGTTATGATCTTTAGACAATATGATCTCCTGGCTACTCATTGCTTAAAGAAAAACTAAATTATAAATGATATCATCTCCATGTATATATACATTTATATGTATATATATATATATATGAAATCCCTATAATCCTTTATCTGCTTTGTTACATAGATGAGATTTTAATGTGTGAAAAATTTTTATAGTTTGGTTATTTCATATATTTTATATGCTTGTCTATATAATCCTGTTGCTGTTAGTTATTCTAAAATCTGATGGCACTTATTTGCCTGAGGATATTGGACTGCAGGATTTCTGGGTGACAGTAATTGATCTGCTAATACAGTACAACAGTCAAACACGAGAGGACTTGTAGGAAAGTGTCGAGATTTAGAAACATGATGTTTGAGGTGACAATTGATATTGGTTATCAGAAATGATGTACATATTTACCTTATTCCCCTGAGCATACACTTAACAGTGTAAACCTTTAAAAGCACCTACTTAAGGGGCGCCTGGGTGGCTCAATGGTTAAGCGTCTGCCTTTGGCTCAGGTCATGATCCCAGGGTCCTGGGATCGAGTCCCACATCGGGCTCCTGACTCAGCGGGGAGTCTGCTTCTTCCTCTCCCTCATGCTCTCTCTCTCTGTATCTCTGTGTCTCAAATGAATAAATAAAATCTTTTTTTTTTTTTTAAAAAAGCACCTACTTAAGAGTTATGCCAATGAATTCAAAGACTATGAATAAGGGGATACTGTATGTTATTAATCACTATGAAATCTATTTCACAACTGCTTGTATCTGTTATCAAATATGTGTTTACTGTTATATCAAAATCCATATTAATCTCGAGTTCCAACAAGCAATTCTGATTATAAATATTATTATAAATCTATTCACATGGGAAAATGTAAGTTTTCAAAATTAAGTAATAAGCAAGAGTCCATGGGTTGATTAAAATTTGCCTTCCATATTTAACATAACCATTTACATAATCCTTGAAGATACTGGAATACAAATTAGGCATTGCATATGCTATACACTCCATATTATGCTAGGGGATGGCATAGAGTGGTAAAACAAGTAAACATATTTTCCTGCTATTTGCTTTGTGAAGTTGGGTCTTATTTAGCCTTTGTAGGTTTTCAGCTACCATTGAATTGATTATTGCATCCTAAGCTGTTATGCTTTCTGCCTCGGAAACATCTGTCTCTCTTAAACTAAGTAAGCATCGGTCTTTTTGACCTCATAACTACACTTTCCTCTCATGGTTTTCATATTTTTATTCTTCTTTGTATTTTTAAAAGATTTTTTATTTATTCATTTGAAAGAGAGAGAGAGAGACAGAGAGAGCACAAGCAGGGGGAGAGGCAGAGAGAGAAGCAGACTCCCCACTGAGCTGGGAGCCCAATGTGGGGCTCCATGGGGGGCTCCATCCCAGGACCTAGAAATCATAACCTGAGCCTAAGGCAGATGCTTAACCATTGGAGCCACCCAGGTGCCCCTCTTCCTTATGTTTTGAAAATGAATCTTATAATGGGCTTTAGCACAACCATGTTGACTTTATTTAATAATCATGTGTTCAGAACACTGTAAACATAAGCGCTATGCAAAATTTAGTAAAGTGAAAATAGCCAAGTTAGTCCCAAGTAGGTCAGAAATACAATATTATTAGCATCCCTGAATTTTATCCTTCTTCCTTTTCAATCATCACACCCACCCCATCATACACAACCACTAACATCAAAGGATAGTTTTACTTCTTCTTGCAATTAACGTTAACTGGGCTGATATGGTATGTACTTTTTCATATCTGCCTTCTTTGATCAATGTTTTATGATGTAAGATTCATTCATGTTGTTAGTGTTCATTTTCATTGTTTTGGTTCACTAATATGCCAAATGCATAAAACTGACTCACATACAAATACACATAATCCACTCCACTCTTGATGGAGATGTTTAGACAGGGACACAGAGGGAGAGAGAGATGAGAGAGATGAGAGAGAGATAGAGAGGAGAGAGAGAGAGAGGAGAGAATTTTGTTGGGTTATGTGGAATGCAAAGGTTCAATTTTAATATGTAATAGACATTCCAAAAGTTTCTAAAGTGGTCCTAAAATATGTATGCCCAATAACAGTATATACAGTTTTTTGCTGTTTTGCCTTCTTGCTAAAATTTAATATTGTCAATTATTTTATTTCAGCAATTTTGGTGAGCATATAGGGATATTTCACTCTGGTTTTTTAGCTTATAGTTCCATGATTATTAAAAATATTGAGAAAAATTTTATGTCTGTTTATTGTCCATTTGGATACTAGGTTATATACAATTTCTTTTGTATAAGGCTTTTGTCTGCTTTTCTATTGGGTTGTATTTTGTTATGATTTTAAAGGAAAGTGTAGGTATTCTGTGTATAGTCATTTTTGATTATCTGTGCTACAAAGGTATTCTCTTGAATTTTTAGTTTTGTCTTCACTGACTTGTGGATATAATTGTTTACAATTGGTCTCTTTTATTTTATTTATTTTATTTTATGTATTTATTTTTTTTAAAGATTTTATTTATTTATTTGACACAGAGAGAGACAGCAAGAGAGGGAACACAAGCAGGGGGAATGGGAAAGGGAGAAGCAGGCTCCCCACTGAGCAGGGAGCCCGATGCGGGGCTCGATCCCAGGACCCTAAGATTATGACCTGAACCGAAGGCAGTTGCTTAACCAACTGAGCCACCCAGGTGCCCCAACTGTTCTCTATTTTAATGCAGTCAACTGTACCACTAGTTTTTTATTAATAAACCTCCCTTCCCTACCAGAAGTCTATAAAAATATGCTCCTATATTATGGTCTAAACATTTTACTGGCTTTAAGTTCTATAAAATATCTGAAATAAAATTTTGCCTTTCATGTGAGCAAGGGGTCAAGATAAAACTTTTCCCATTTGAATAACTGATGGATCCAATATAATGTACTGACAACCTTTTCTCTTCTTTGCACTTTCATTTTTGTAATAAGTCAAATGGCCTTTCGTAAGTCTGTTTTGGGAGACCTTCTTCTGATCTGTTATTCCATTTTTCATCATTGCAGAAATACTGTACAGTTGTAACTAATTTAGCCCTATTATAAGCCTTGATGTTCAATAGTGTAATTCCTCCAACTTTGTTAATCTTCTTCAGGATTCCTTTGATTATTCTTGGCAGTTTTCATTTCCATATAAATTTAGAACTAGCCTGTCAATTACAACAACCAAAGACTGCTGGGATTTTGATTGGAATTGAATTGAATTATAGATTTATTTTAGAATAACTGACTCTACAGGATAGAATCTTCCAGTACATTAATGTAATCTACCATCTCAACTACTATTTTACAGTTTTTGTTTGTGCGTACGTATGTGTAGCGTTAACACACAAATTTTGTTAAATTCATTTCTAAGAATTGAAAGACTTTAAATGGTACATTTGTAAAATTTTATTTTCTATTTTTTATAAATACAGACTTGCATTTGATATTTATATATTAACCTGATAACAAGTGACATTGCTAGATAATCATAAATTCTCATAGTTTATTATTCTAAACTGTCTGCATAGGCAATAATGCCATCTACAAATATTGACAGAATTTATCCTGCTTTAAAACTCTTGTTTTGTTTTGTTTTGTTTGTGATGCTGTTGTCTTATTTCCTTCTGTTATATCTGATACTATATTGAATAAAAAATGGTGAGAACACAAATACTTTCCTAAGAATTCAATAATTACTTTTACATAGTTTGTTGAAATTTATTTGATGATACACATAACTGGCATAAGGAAATTTCTATTCCTAGTTTTTAAGTAAATTAATATCTTGGACTATCATTTTGGTAATGTAGTAAGTATATAATCATTTTAGTTTTATTTCCTCATACATTTTGTCCATATAGATATCTTCTTCTGTGAAATGTCTACTAAATTTTTTTCATTTTTTTCATTTCATTCTGCTAAATAAATTTCATTTCATTTCATTTAAAATTAAATGAACTACATGTTTCTTACTGATTTGTTGCACTACATTATACAATCTGGATAAGTCTGTTGTTGGATACATGAATTATACATCCCTTCTCCATTCTTGACATTCCTTTTTACCATTATAGTTACATATGCTGATGAATAGCAATTCTTTCCTTTTTTTTTTTTTTTTTCTTTTGAGAGAGAGAGAGAGTGTGTGCGCATGCACAGGGGGAGGGGAAGAAAGAGAGGGAGAGAGAAAATATCAAGCAGGTTCCATGCCCAGCAGATTCCATGTGGCCTTGATCCCACAACCTTGAGGTCAAGACCTGAGCCAAAATTAAGAGTCAGAAGCTTAAGGGACTGAGTCAACCAGACACCCCTAATTAGCAATTCTAAATTGAATGTATTTGAGTTCATCAAAGTTTCCTCTGTAGTCAGTGGTGTTTTGTTTTTTCTTGCTTACTAAATCTTTCCCATCCCAAGTCTGAAGATAAACTCTTATTTTGTAGTCTAAGGTCTTTATTGCTTGCCTTTTTGAGTTGGACAAAATTATCAATCTGGAAATAATTTCTAAATACATTGTGACATAGTGTGCAAGATGCCTTTTTCCTCATATGTATATTTTATTTTTAAAATGTATATTTTATTGAACTGACCATTACTTTAAAAAAATTATTCACAACACTGTTGGGTCACATATGTCAGGTAAATGTTTATTTCTAGGTTTATCCATCCTTGTGAATATACAAATTTGTATTATGTAGTATACATTTATCGTAAGTCTTGATTATTGGCAGTGTAAGTCCTCCAGCTTTTAATAGTTCATTGAACTTAATAGTTAAAGAAATATTCATATTTTTGATTACTTTTCGTGTCAATTAAAAATACTGGCATAAAATTGTCTGTGGTATCTTATGTTTTTTAATATCTACACACTCTGAAATTATTTCTGGTATTGGTAATTTGTGCTACTTTTTTCTTGATGAGTGTTGCAAATTGTTCACCAATTTTTTGACTTTTATTTGATGAGCATTTGTGGTTCATCTCATATCTTATTGACCTTATCTCTATTTCTAGATAAAACTATAATAAATCTTCAGTTTTCAACTCACTTTATGTTGTGTCTACCTTGAGCACACACATCAGACTTTTCTTATTCTTGCAGTAGATTCTAAGATGCTTACATAGAAAATTGAGGTAGGGGACTATTGACAAATTCAAATACTGGGGATGTACTGTCCTTAAGGAACTCTGGAATATAATAGAATGGTAATCTGTAAATACTTATTTTCAGTCTTCTTGTTAACAATTTAAAGAATAGTTGATAAGTATAAACATAATTGAGTCTTATTTGAACACAGTGGTAATCAACTTAATAATACATCGTTGATATTGTTTTTCCTACTTTCCTCTTTCAATGTCTCTGGAATGTCCCCCATTCCTGCTCCCAAATAAACTACTTCACACAAGTTATTTTTCTAAGATCTATTTGCAGTGAAATCATCAACTTTTAGACTTTAAAACTTATTCTACTATATTTTTAAAATCTTAATTTCTGCTCTTTTCTATACTAGAAACTTCCTTTTATTTCCTTTCTATTAAATTGGCTGTTTTAATTTTATTTTTGAGATTTATGCTTTGATCACTAATCATCAGCTTTCCTTCTTTCTAATGTATAGATTTAAAACTACAAATTTCCTAGCAAACACCAAAGTACATCCTACAAGTTGTATTTTTTATTATTTTTTATCATATAAGTAAAAAAAATATAGTTTTCATTAAGATACTATTGTTGATCAACAGAAATTTAGAAATATGTTATTGAACTTCCAAACAATTGGGGACTTCCTAGTTATTATTTGCTTATTTATTTTAGCTTAAATCTACTGTAGCCAGATATTATATGTTGCATTATTTGAGTCATATGAAATATATCTTTACTCTATTATCCTTTCCTCCCCAATTTTTTGTGTAATATTTGAAATTAGGTAAGTCTGCATTCTATTGCTATTGCTTGCATAGTTATATGAACATGCATTAGTAAAATTCTGTTAGGCATGATGTTTGAAGTCTTCTACTTTCTTACCGAATTTGTCTGTTTTTTTTCCTTCTTTTTAAAATTTATTTATTTATTTTAGAGAGAGAGAAAGAGGGGGAGAGAGAGAGTGTGAGCGAGGGAGGGGCAGAGGGAGAGGGAAAAAATCCTCTCGCAGACTCCGCACTGAGCATGGAACCTGATGCAGGGCTCAGTCCCAAGACCCTGAGATCATGACCTGAACCAAAACCAAGAGTCGAACATTTAACTGACTAAGCCACCCAGATGCCCTGATTTTTCTTTCAATTACAGAATCTTTTCATAATGCATGATAGACTATAGATTTGTATATTTCTCCTAATTCTGTCAAATTTGATTATCTATTTTGATAACTTTATTGAGGTATAGTTTATACATGATTAACTGCATATATTTAAAGTGTGAATTTGAGTTACTATTGACAAATGTATATGCCCATGAATCCATTACCACAATCAAGACAATGAACATATTCACTATTCTCTAAAGAGTCCTAGTGCCTGTCTATAATCCATTTCTCTCCTGCCATTTTGTCAGTACCCATATTATTCCCAAACACTGATCTGCTCTGTCAAATAGATTTGTTTGAATTTTCTATAATTTTGTGTAAATGGAATCATACAATGAGTACTCTTTTTTCTGACTTCTTTGCCTCAGTATGATTATTTTGAGCTTCATCCATATTGACATATGTATCAATAGATAATTCCTTTGTATTATTGAGTAGTATTCCACTGTATGAATATTCTACAATTATGTGAGCTGCTTGAAGTTTCAGATTATTAAAAACAAATCCTTTATAAATATTTCTGTAGAAGTCTTTGTCTTGATACATGCTTTCATTTCTTTTTGAGTAAATTCCAAAGAGTTAAGTGGCTAGATCATATTATAGACATATGTTTGACTTTTTAAGAAATTGTCAACTGTTTTACAAAGTGGCTGTCCCATTTTATGCTCCCACCAGTAGTTTGTGAGAGTTTTAGTACCTCCATATCCTCATCTCATAGTGAGTATACAGTAAATATTAGCTTATGCTTGCTAAGAATAGAAAGTTGCTATTCTTCAAATTTATTCATTCTATTTCTAATCTGGTTTATGGAATTCTCTTTGTCTTAAATATCTGCCCTTGCTTTGTCTGTCCAGTAATTCCTACTTTCATGATTAGTCCCTGACTTATCCCAAAATATATTTCACCTTTTTCTTTGTACAATGACTCTTTGTTCTACATTTTCTCAAGTCCCTACGCCATAGAGTCATTCTTAGTGCTCATATTTCAGTCTCTCTTATTAGATTAGGTGTTTATTGAAGGAAAAATCATGTATTATTTATCCCTTTCACCCGCTTTAGAGCTTGACACATATTAAGAGCTCAATATATCTTGGATTGTTAAATAAAATAGTAAACAGAATTTTATAATTCTATGTCTTGCTGATTATCTGTAAAAGCTTGTAAATGAACATTTCTTACTAAATGTAGACACATGGAATTGCATTGATTACTTCAAAGACTTGAACCATTCAGAGTGCAATTAACAAATAAAACGAGATATCAAGATACTTCTGAGAACATGATTTGATTTAAAATTTAATCATCACTCACTCATGACTGCCACTGGAGTTTAACTTATTAGATACCATCTGCTGCCTAAACATCTAGGGAATATTTTTAAGGAATATCTTTCTAGAGGAAATGATAATCTTGTGCCAACTTGTTTATCACTTATCTGTTTGCTGGCATTTAAACCTTGTAACAACAAAAATTATAGTTGAGTGAATAAGGCAATAAATGAAAGACAAATATGATGAGAACACAATGAAAATATAAATGACTTTTTCCCCCCAGATTCATTTCTTCTTGTATTATAATACAAGAATACAATACAATATGAGACTAGGTTACATGGCAATAGAATAGTGATTCAGAAGGCAAGCTTCATTCAGACAAGTGCCAATTTGAGTGTGGGCTATACCTTTAAATACCATTGCAGCCTTCGACTATCAGGAGACCATTATAACCTAAACTTTTTCATAACTAGTAAATAATAATAACAATCTTATAAATTATGGTAGTAAGTGTATATATATTTATATGCTTGGTTATTTTATTTGTGGTCCACAGAATTTCGGTAAGATGGCTGTTTAGGGCTGAAGGAGTCCAGGATATGCCACCTCAAAATACTCAGGTGTAAGGATTCTTACGAGCGGAAAGCAGTGGCGAATCAACAGATACAGGAACAGTTCTCTGTCCTTTTCTTTTCTGCCTAAGTGTAGGATATAAACTTCTCTTTGTGGAGATGTCCCTCTTTACATTAACAAAGAGAGGGCAGTGACTCATCATCAGACAGAGAGTTGGAAGCAAGATGAGCCTGTGTAAATAAAGCTTACTAAAATAACCTTTATCTTCCATTAGCTTCCCCTATATATGCTGTAATCACTTTACCATAGTTTATGGTCCCTTGAAGCCCAAACTCTTTTCCCTTTTTTGAATTTCACATTTCTATGAACTCTAGTGCATGTGAATATTAACAAAAATTGTATATCTTTTCTCCTCTTTATCTGTCTTTTGTTTAATTCACACACCCCCAGACACTGAGCTTAAGAATGTAGAGGAAAAGTTTTTCCTTCCCAACAAGACCTCTAGATGCTAGACATTTTTGCTTTAAAAATGGGTATCTCAACTAAGAATAAGATGCTTTTTTTTTTTAAAGATTTTATTTATTTATTTGAGAGAGAGAATGAGATAGAGAGCATGAGAGGGGGGAGGGTCAGAGAGAGAAGCAGGCTCCCTGCTGAGCAGGGAGCCCGACGTGGGACTCGATCCCAGGACTCCAGAATCATGACCTGAGCCGAAGGCAGTCACTTAACCAACTGAGCCACCCAGGCGCCCAAGAATAAGATGCTTTTTAAAAATTGTCCAGAAAATAAAAGTTAAAGGCAAAAAAAAAGAGTTTAAAAAATGAATTCTTTAAGAGTTACCTAGGTCTCAAATGTTTCTCATTACTAGGAGCTCTTCATCTTTGCATTCTTTATGAATCTTCAGAGTTTTGATATACAGCAGGCACACTGTGGTCAATAGATGTATTATATTTGCAATGCCCCTGTGCTCTTTTTTAACTATTAATTATTTATTTTTTGAAGTAGTCTTATTGGTTTCCTAAGGCTGCCATAACAGATCACCGCACACGTGATAGTTTAAAATAACAGAAACTTATTCTCTCATAATTCTGCACAGCCACTAGAGGGTATAAGGAGGATTTCTTTCCTTGCCTCTTCTAGCTTCCAGTTCCTTGGCTTGTGGCTGCAAAACTCTAATAATCTCTACCTCCTTCACATGGCTGCCTCCTGTTTGTGAGTCTTTCTCTAAATGTCTCTTTTAAAGACATCCCAGTAATGGATTACTTAACTTGATATCAAGTACTTTTCCTACAGTTGATGCTGTGAACATCTTAATTTTTCAAACATTTTTTTGTCTTGTGTCCTATATTCCATCTTGATCATCTCTGACAATAGGCATTAAATCTGTGTATGTATTCTAACAAATATATACAATGTGTCAAGCAATCAGCTAAATATTTCACAAACAATTTCATTAACTTTTTATAAGAAATCAGAGAGATAGCCATTTCAAGATGTCAGGACTTATAACACTGAGATATTTAGAGAGATTTTGTGACAAATTCAAGGTCTCATAGTAAGAGACAGAACTGAAATACGGAACCCATCTTTGTTTACAATGTTTTCTTAGTCACTTGCTATATTCCTGTATTCCTGCTTTAAGCTTCATTTTGTATGATCTTGAAAGAAGGGCTGGTCAGGGTTTTTCCACATTTATGTTGCATCTGTATACCATGTACTAGTTTTTCTCTTGTACTAGATCAGAAGCTGCTGTTTCTTTACTGTATTTTCTGTATACTGTTCTGTGCTTTATTTGTATCTGCATCTTGCTATGAGACAAATTTCTTACCTACTTAGGAAATTTGGGCTTTCCTTTTTACATGTTGGGTCTCCCATCCTGCCAGGGACCCAGAAAATTCTAGGTTGAGGCCTGTTTCCTAGGCATTATTTATCACCAACCTATGACTGAATTCTCTGCTTCTTTCTTCTACTCCTTGAAGATTTTTAGAATTTGCAGACTTCTTGCATTCTAGGGAAAGCTTCACATCTTAATTCCAAAGCAGTGATATCTGAACACTTTTACTAATTTATCATATCTGAAAAACAACTATTAGCTAATGTTTCTATATGTGACTGGGTGTGCATGGGGATGCATTGCTTTGCTATGAACATTATAAACCATGCACAAACATAGAAATTATAAAGTTAAAATTAACAAAAAATAAATATGTAGAGATTTTCCACTATTTTTTTTTCCATTTGCTGTAGTGGATGGACTAAATACAAACACTGTAATTTTTGCTTTGAAGTCCGGTATGAAAATGAGCACAGTCCTTTACTGCGTGGGCACAGGTGGCTTTGGTCTCTTTGACCACCTAGTCTCATGGTAGTACTGGCCTCAGCCTGACTGTACTATCTCCTATCACTTGAACATCAGTCTCTTTTGTCTCTATTCTTCCACAGAAGGGGTTTTACTTCTGTGTCTGTCCTGTAATACTGGGAGCATTAAACAATTTTCAGAGCTCTCCTACTGCAATATTTTCCACTTCCCACACTCACAAGAAACAAAGTCTTCCTTTGAGTTCCTTTGGTTTCTGAATAATTTTTTTCAAAATTATGGAACAAGAATTAAAACTAGTGTTTAACATGAATGCTCAGAAGTTCATATATATGCAAACAATGAATCATGGAACACTACATCAAAAACTAATGATGTAATGTATGGTGACTAACATAACATAATAATAATAATAATAATAATAATAATAATAATAATAATAATAAAGAAGTTCATTATCACAGAGATACTGGCAGAAAGAAGTTTTTTAAATCATATTAAAATTATGTAAATTTTCTAGTTTCCTTGACATGTAACCCCATAGCTGGTGCCTCCCCATGGGGAATTCATGGGGACTTGTGCTGAATATAAGCTTCTGTTTTAAACTATCCCTATGAGAAGTCTCACTTGAATCTCTACTTCAGATGAAAGCATTTTCAACTTGTTCTCTGACATTGATTTTGTGGAAATTATGACCCTCTGTAAATTGTTTGGAGCCAATCTTAATACTGAATCAAGTAAGCACAATTAAAGGTAGAGAAAAGTCAGTTTTCAGTAGTTATTGATTTAACCAAGTCCTGTCACCCATATTAAATGTAGAGATCTTTGGATCTTTTTGTGTTAACATTTGTAATGACACAGTGGACCTGGGGTGATTATCTCAAGAATTTTGATGGTAGTATTTTTGGAACCTATGAAAATAATTTTTCAGGAGGTAGAATGGTGCCATTTTGTAAGCCATTCCTGTATCATACACTTACTCATCTTTCAATAGGGTCATTTAAAAATTGTATGGAAAAAATCTTTAAAACAAATTTATTGTTAATTTTTATGTGATAAAATTTTATGCATTTTAAAATATGTTACCTTAAAAATCTCTGTACTTACTTACTGTTGCTTCACAGTAGCCATGGGCCCAACTGCAGAAATAATTTCTTCTTGAAACTCCTCTATCCCTTGGTTTCTTTAAACCTCTTAACAATATGATGTGGATATTTTAGTGACCTCCATTGAGAACACATAACACATTTGTCAATTATAAACAGAATATTTTTAAAAAGAAGTATTACTCAGCCATCAGAAAGGATGAATACCCAACTTTTACATCAACACGGATGGGACTGGAAGAGATTATGCTAAGTGAAATAAGTCAAGCAGAGAAAGTCAATTATCATATGGTTTCACTTATTTGTGGAACATAAGGAACAGCATGGAGGAAATTAGGAGAAGTAAGAGAAAAATGAAGGGGGGGGAATCGGAGGGAGAGATGAACCATGAGAGACTATGGACTCTGAGAAACAAACAGGGTTTTAGAGGGGAGGGGGATGGAGGGATGGGGTAGCCTGGTGATGGGTATTAAGGAAGGCACATACTGCTTGGAGCACTGGATGTTATATGAAAACAATGGATCGTGGATCACCACATCAAAAACTAATGATGTATTGAATGGTGACTAACATAACATAATAAAATAAAATTAAAAAAAAGAAAAAAGAAGAAAAAAAAAGAAGTTTACATAGTTTGAAGTCATAGTTTGAGATCTGGGTTTTAGTCCTAGTTCTGACATTTACTAGCTGCCAAAGAAAAAAGCTATTGCTTTTCTTCTCAGTGTCTCTATTTCCTCTTTAGCAAAATAATTTTTTTAGACTGTTTAATGGCCATCAGGCTCCTTTACTTCTGTTCATCAATGTTGAGGTAAGACAGTCCTAGGTGTTACACACTTCTTTAGAGATATATACATCTATTATTACAGATGATTTAAAAAGTGAGCAACTGCACATATCTAGCAAGAAGGTTTTATAAAATAGATAAAACCCATCAAACTGTCTTTCTATATTTTATGCTACATGAATTGATCTGTCCATACAATTATTCATAAAAATATGATTTATTTTTAAAGAATCAGCTACAGACTTGAACATATTTTTTTCCTACTTCTTGAATTTAAGATCACTGTATCATATACTCTGGTTTGTATGTTTTGGCATCACTGAATAAACATCATTTATGCTTATGTCTTGAGTAGTTTATATCAACATTTTTATATGCCAAGTTTCTTGACATTATTTCTAACATTTCATAATTCAGTGGCAGTATAGTCAGAGGCAGAGCTCAGATTTACATTAAACACAACATGATATTTTCCATGACTGCTTTGTTTTTTCTTTATTTATAACAGATTTAAGTATTTTTATAAAGTTATGTTTTTCCAGACATAAATAAGATTCAAGAACTATAGAATACACATTAACATCACTGGTTACAAAGTTAACTTTACCAAATACATATATTTGACTTCACAAGTCTGATGTCCTTGCAAAGTCTCTATCATCTATCTATCTATTCATCTAGCTAGCTAGCTATCTACCTATCCATCTTCTATTACCTTCTAGTGAAAGAACTTGAGGCAACTCCTTTTATATAGAGAGCTTTAATTAATCAGAATATCTTAAAAGAGGTTTTATAACATTTAATTACTTTAGTCTCTACTATTATTTAAGTTTTAATGGGAAACAAATATTTAATAATACATCCTTTAAAAGTTATGGTTTTATTGTATTTAATACTGAGAATTAAAGTTCTCATCTTCTCATTGTCTCTAGACAGACCAAATGTATTTCCACTTTTTCTTGTTTGAAATGGGTCTACTAAATCTAGGATTGCTTTATGTGCAATGAGCAGTAATATGTCTCAAGATACAACAAAACAAACTTTTTCTGGAGTGCAGTTAAGCCAAAGATATTTTATGTTTTATGACAACTAAATATTTCATTAAGAGTTAAACTCATAAATTCCTTCTCACTGAGGAATGTGGAATACTGTTGATATTTAAAGTCAGGAAGCCTATTTTTAAACATACATAACAATTTTTGTAAAAGACACTTATGGATATACAGTATAAGACAAGTACCAGGACATTAAACCTGGTACCATAATACCAATACCCATGAAAAAATTAGAACAGGTAGAAAACTAAAATATCAGTATTGATTTTTATGTTTAATAGCATTTCAAAGAAAAGCTCAGACAATGTTGGAACATTTGGAAAAATATCTCTCATGTAGAGGAAACAGTTGTGATTTTAAGGCTGGGCAGTTTTTGAATAGAAGTGGGGAATGGATGTTACATCAGGTTATAGCTGGAAACTCTTGAAAAGACAAGGAGGGGATGACTCGCATGCAATGAGACATGAATGGAGGGTTGAACTCTGGTGAGACAATATTTCGGATGACATAACTAAAAACAGCTGTCTTTCCCCTGTGGTTGTGGTCCCTCTGCCTCTGCCCCTGTGAAAATCTGTCTTCTTTAATCTCACAACGAATAGCTCAATTCTACTGGAGACAATTATAACATCATGGATATATTTTTCATTACATATATGAAGATTATGACTTTCCCTGTGCCTTTATCATTGCTGGGTCATCCTCATGTTTTTGGAAAGTTCCCTATGCTACTAACCTCAGCAACTATTTTACAAGTTCTGTGTTATTAAAGCTCACATTTTTAATTTTGTCTCCTTACATTTACCAGATTATTCTGCTTTCCTTTTTATAGGAAATGAACTCTATCAGGAAGAAATTCTTTCAAATTCCTCCCATCTCTTGCCCATTTATTTGTACCAGCACTTCGGTGTGCCTCTTTCCTGCCAGTCTCAATCTCTTCTAAAATGCAATCCACTTACCTGGCATGGGATCATGTTTTCTGTCCTCTCCTTGGGAATTTAACTCAATATCATGTACTTTCAATCTACCTATTGGCATTTTCCCTCAACATGCAAGTACACACATTAAAACATATCCCATAATCATTGGCATTCCATAAGGCTTGGACTTAGATCTTTCCTTATTCTGCATACTCTGAGAAAATTTACTTCGTCTTAGACTGTCACTTACTGGAGATGTTTCACCAAATCTCTCTCATTATCCCCCAACCTTGTTTGGGCTTCTAACACCTTAAAGTATATTAGCTTAAAATATAATCTAACGGTTGCAAAGTTCTTCCAATTTGTAATCCTTTCTTTATTCTCTATCTCAGAGAATAAAACCAACATCTCTCGTGTTTCAAAAAATAAGCTGCCTTAATTTTCTTCCACATGTCTGATTTTAAGGTTCCACATTAATATTTCAAAATGTTTTACTGCTAGTATGCCCCATAACTATCTGTTCTTCACATTCTGATTTCCATTTTCTTGCATTAGATCCTCATATTTTCTCAACTGAATTGTTTCACTTCTTTCTTATAGATTTCCCTGCCATCAAGCACACTTGAGCTCAACTTCACGTGTTCTATTCCTGTCACACTCATATTTCAAACCTTACAATATGATTAGAGCATTAATATGGTATCCACCTGCTTATTCCCATAACTTCCCTTAGCATGCAGAATAAAAATATAAAATCCTATATATGATTTGCAGTCCCATTATGAACTATGTGCTGGTGATTCTCCTTTCCTCCTGTCCTTTCTTCATGGTTTATGTTACACTATTTCTCATCCCTGACGATGCCATGATTTCTTATAGCCCTGTGCAGGATGTCTGCATTTGTTGGTTTGCCAAAAAGACTCTTATTCATCTCCTGCTTTGTCTTCAAGCCTGTACTCTCTGTGGAGCCCACTCTGATCTCTCCAGCTATATCTCAGTGCACGTACATCAATGTTGAATTCTATGTTTACTGAAGATATGCATTGCATTTAGCTTTTATGTTAATTTCTCATTTGCTTTACACATGTCTATTTCTTTTTTTTTTTTAATAAAGATTTTATTTATTTATGTGACAGAGAGAGACACAGCGAGAGAGGGAACACAAGCAGGGGGAGAAGCGGACTTCCCGCCGAGCAGGGAGCCCGATGCGGGGCTCGATCCCAGGACCCTGGGATCATGACCTGAGCTGAAGGCAGACACTTAACGATTGAGCCACCCAGGCGCCCCCACATGTCTATTTCTTATCAGATAAGAGCTCTTGAAAGTAGGATATAAAGTGTATTTTTCCCTGTGTTCTGACAAGAAAGATTTTAGTATCATAATTCAGCTTTTAATTTGGTAAAAACAAAACAAAACAAAAAGTTTAAGTGACAAATGTGAGATCCTAGGCTCCACCCACCCTCATCTTCATAACTTATTTCAGTGCTTACTAAGTCAGCCATTATGTAGAAAATTTAATGAAAATCATCTCTTTAATTCATGAACCATCCTTTCAGGATAGATAGTGATATTATTCTCGCTTTATAGATGATGAAGTTGAATCTAGAGATCTACAGAGGTTGCCTACAGACAACAAAAACTGTGGTCTGAATAGTCGACCATATTCTTTGAGTCCGAGATTAATTAACATTTTAAGTGCAGAGGACACTCAAGTTTGTTACTGACTAAATCTTTATAAACAACAAAACTGTTTGTTTCTCAACTTGAATCTCTAAAGCCTACCATAAGGGTTCAAGATGCAAGGAATATGGAATTTGGGCAGCATATGTGAGAGACATAAGGATTTCACTGCATAATATAATAGTCATTACATAGGCTGTGCTCTTAATCTGTGATAACAGAAGAAGCATGACATTTGTATTATTGGAGGTGATTATTTACTTCTAATTGCTGTAGGTTAGATTCCACATAAAAGATTGCTTTCAGTAATGGTATAAAAAGTTTAAAGACATCTAGACTAATTGGGTTATGTTCAGAGAAAGAGTAGGCTTGATGAGAAGGAAATTAGTGCCAAATTTGCAATAAATATGAACAACCCTGGAATATTTAGCCAGAGTGGAGAGAGAGCTGCTTTCCAAATATTTCAACAACTCTCCTGTGGAAGAAGACATGAATTTGATTTGTTTTTTATGGCTTATAGTTTAGAAGTAGGCCCAGTGGTTGAGGAAAAGAAGGGTGTCTTGAGATGAAATGATCCCCTAAAGATTCACTGACTTCAGCATAGCTGGAAGTGATCAGGCATATCCTAAATGGACATGTAGTGGGTCGATATAGAGTTTTGTTATTATAGGCATGGTTGGATTAGGTGAAATTTAAGAACCACTCCAATCTTATTTTTCTTTAATTTTGAAATTATATAGCTATTGACTTACAAAATTTTAAAATTTCTTAAACTTAATGCCTATGCTGTATTAATAAATGATTTATGTACTTTAGAACAAGATTTGAGTTTACTGTTTTTAAAAAGCGAAGTGTGGTTTTCTTTCAATGTAGAGACTTTGATAAGGACAATGAATTGCCATGACATGCAACATCACATCCAAATTTTAATGTCAAAACTTGATCTATTGCAAAACCAAGTGACTTGTTATTCAGAGAAATGGAAAATATATTTTTAAATGTCCCCATGGATTTATCCCTGGGCTGCAAGGCTGGTTCAACATCACAAATCAATCAATGTGATACAATACATTAATAAAAGAAAGAACAAGAAACATATGATCCTCTCAGTAGATGCAGAAAAAGCATATGACAAAGTACAGCATGTTTTCTTGATCAAAACTCTTCAAAGTATAGGGTTAGAGGGTACATACCTCAATATCATAAAAGCCATCTATGAAAAACCCACAGCCAATATCATTCTCAATGGGGAAAAACTGAGAGCTTTCCCCCTAAGGTCAGGAACATGGCAGGGATGTCCACTATCACCACTGCTATTCAACATAGTATTAGAAGTCCTAATCTCAGCAATGAGACAACAAAAAGAAATAAAAGGCATCCAAATCAGTAAAAAAGAAGTCAAACTCTCACTCTTTACAGATGATATGATACTTTATATGGAAAACCAAAAAGACTCCACCCCAAAACTGCTAGAACCCATACAGGAATTCAGTAAAGTGACAGGATATAAAATCAATGCACAGAAATCAGTGGCATTCCTATACACCAACAACAAAACAGAAGAAAGAGAAATTAAGGAGTCAATCCCATTTACAATTGCACCCAAAACCATAAGATACCTAGGAATAAATCTAACCAAAGAGGCAAAGAATCTGTACTCAGAAAACTATAAAATACTCAAGAAAGAAATTGAGGAAGACACAAAGAAATGGAAAAACGTTCCATGCTCATGGATTGGAAGAACAAATATTGTGAAGATGTCAACAAACGGTGTTGGGAAAATTGGACAGCCACATGCAGAAGAATGGAACTGGACAATTTCCTCACACCACACACAAAAATAGACTCAAAATGGTTGAAAGACTTAAATCTGAGACAGGAGTCCATCAAAATCTTCAAGGAGAACACAGGCAGCAACCTCTTTGACCTCAGCCACAGCGGCTTCTTCCTAGAAACATCACCAAAGGCAAAGGAAGCAAGGGCAAAAATGAACTATTGGACTTCATCAAGATAAAAAGCTTTTGCACAGCAAACGAAACAGTCAACAAAACCAAAAGACAACTGACAGAATGGGAGAAGATATTTGCAAATGACATATCGGATAAAGGGTTAGTATCCAAAATCTATACAGAACTCATCAAATTCAACACCTAAAGAACAAATGATCCAGTCAAGAAATGGGCAGAAGACATGAACAGACATTTTTGCAAAGAAGACATCCAAATGGCCAACAGACACATGAAAAAGTGCTCAACATCGCTTGGCATCAGGGAAATCCAAATCAAACCTCAATGAGATAACCACCATGCACCAGTCAGAATGGCTAAAATTAATAAGTCAGGAGACGACAAATGTTGGTGGGGATGCAGAAAAAGGGGAACCCTCCTGCACTGTTGGTGGGAATGCAAGCTGGTGTAGCCACTCTGGAAAACAGAATGGAGGTTCCTCAAAAAGTTGAAAATAGAGCTACCCTATGACCCAGCAATTGCACTACTGGGTATTTACCCCAAAGATACAAATGTAGCGATCTGAAGGGGTACGTGCACCTTGATGTTTATAGCAGCAATGTCCACAATAACCAAACTATGGAAAGAGCCAAGATGTCCATTGACAGATGAATGGATAAAGAAGATGTGGTACATATATGCAATGGAATATTATGCAGCCATCAAAAGGAATTAAATCTTGCCATTTGCAATGATGTGGTTGGAACTGGAGGGTATTATGCTGAGCGAAATAAGTCAATCAGAGAAAGACATGTATCATATGGTCTCACCGATATGAGGAATTCTTAATCTCAGGAAACAAACTGAGGGTTGCTGGAGTGGTGGGGGGAGGGACAGATGGGGCGGCTGGGTGATAGAAATTGGGGAGGGTATGTGCTATGGTGAGTGCTGTGAATTTGTAAAACTGTTGAATCACAGACCTGTACCTCTGAAACAAATAATACATTACATGTTAAAAAAAAAGAAGATAGTAGGAAGGGAGAAATGAAGGGGGGGGAATTGGTGGGGGAGATGAACCATGAGAGACTATGGACTCTGAGAAACAAACTGAGGGTTCTAGAGGGGAGGGCGATGGGGGATGGGTTAGCCTGGTGATGGGTATTAAAGAGGGCATGTACTGAATGGAGCACTGGGTGTTATACGCAAACAATGAATCATGGAACACTACATCAAAAACTAATGATGTAATGTATGGTGATTAACATAACATAACAAAATAAAACAAAAACAAAAACAAAAACAAAAAAATGTCCCCATGAATCTGTTTCCCAGATTGCAGTTTACATCAGCCTTCAAACATTTAAAATGATGGAAAGTAAACATCATAAAATGGTCTAAAATTATACTGAATCTATAAGAAGTATCCTTCATGGTGTAATATGTAATAGATACCCTTTCATAGTACTATCATTTTTGTGCTAAGGTTAAACATTAAATATACTTTTTGGTGAAATTTTACTATTAATAAATAATTTTCTTGGGGAAGGACATTTAAAACTGAAAAGAAAATGACAAAATAATTTTCAAATCAGAAGATAGATTGAAAAAAATGTAAGGGAGCTATAAGATTAAATGAAAGTAGCCATATAACATGAAAGAAAGCTGCCTCCAAACAGTTTATTTTTAGTTTTACCCAGATAAAGATTTTAATTAGAACTAATTTCACTAAAAGTTGAAACTATTAAAATTATTTTGAACACTTGCATAGCACCATTATTAGTAAAGTACAGAATTCTATATGTTGTCTGATTCAGCCTGATAGAATTTCAAATTAAAAAAAAGCTTAGGGGCGCCTGGGTGGCTCAGTCGTTAAGCGTCTGCCTTCGGCTCAGGTTCTGATCCCAGGACCCTGGGATCGAGCCCCACATCCGGCTCCCTGCTCTGCGGGGAAGCTTGCTTCTTCCTCTCCTACTCCCCCTGCTTGTGTTCCCTCTCTCGCTATGTCTCTGTCAAATAAATAAATAAAATATTAAAAAAAAAAAAAAGCTTATACTATAAATAAAAAGAGAGGATTTTGTGCTTCATAATAATAATATGTGAGAAGTAGAAAACATTTCCATATTAATCAAGAAAATTATTTAATTGATACTTAGGAGAGTAAAGTTTAAAAATATTAATACATATTAGACTATTATTCAAATCAACTCAGTGGCAATTTCAAAGTAAATGTCACTTTGTCCTGAGAACTTAATTTTATTTTTATTTTATTTTTTAAAGATTTTATTTATTTATTTATTTGAGAGAGAGTGAGAGCGAGAGCGAGAGCAAGAGAGAGAGAGAGAGAGAGACAGAGCACGACCAGGGGGAAGGGCAGAGGGAGAAGCAGGCTCCCTGCTGAGCAGGGAGCCCAATGCACAGCTCAATCCCAGGACCCTGGGATCATGACCAGAGCAGAAGGCAGACACTTAACTGACTGAGCCACACACACACCCCTTAATTTTACTTTTAAAAATGTAAATATGGGTTGATAAATGTTCATCTCCACTATCTTGGTAGGAGATTTGGCTTCCCTTGAGAAATACTCATTCTTTACTTAGTGATGAATCCCCATGGGCCTCTGACTTTCAAGGCATGTACCCTTACATACTTCCTTCCAGTGATTCTATTTCAGAGATAGTAGTATATTTCTGGATGGCAGAACCAAGTTATTCATTTCTTTTAGAATGTAGCAATAAGCAAATTGCAACACCATTAACCAGATGGATGATCATCTAATACAGAGCATAAACCAAAGGAACAGCTTGAGTATTGGTAGCTAGCTCTTCAACAGGGGATACTAATACCACATGGACAGCCAATTTCTCCACCGGCAGGAAAGCCATTGTGGCTGCAGGATTCTTCTCAAGACTCTGTACTGGTAATCTCTATTATTTCATTGGAGTTAATCCAAAAGATGAAATCCATTACCTGTCAAAGCTCTAAGAGTTGAGAGTTCAATACTGGCTAAAAAAATAGATAACAATACTGGTAACTAAATAAGCAAAGAGTTCTTAAGAGATAGCACTGTAAACTTTTATATTTTCATATTAGTTATCATATTTCTCAACTTGAATAGGTATACATTAAGACACATATACTGGAGAAGAGAAGTTGAAAAGTTTTTACTTTTTAGTGGTAGTGATTTGCAACTTGTAAAAGCTTAGTGATGACCACGAGGAAGAGCTCACTTAGAGCTCAGTAGGTGGACTAAGAGGAGTTATGTAGAGTTCCCATAAAATTCCAGCATTACTTCATAATAGATTTATAAGAAAAGTATAGACAGGGAAGAAAACATATACAAGGCAGTAGAAATTCTTCAAAATAGTTGATATTTGATGTAAATAAAATGCTCAATTAGAAAAACAATTTTTTATATCCTGAGGTTAGGTCCACTTGAGAAAATAGTTGTAAAATAAACAATATGTTTTTTTCTCTCAAAAATTCTGTTGAGTCCAATAGAACTTATTAAAAACTGGAAGTAAACTTTTCCCATATATTTGTGAAAGTATAGTTGTAGTAAAATTGGAAGAAGGTTCTACTTATGTATATTTTCTAAACTTCAAAGGGACTCAAAATATGCTTTTGTATCTTTTTTCTTTGCTTCCTAAGAGCACTGAAATTTAAATATATGTGGTCATTATTTTACATCAATATTTCTGTAAATTTGTAACTGAGAGCCTGGCATTTTTAGTGATAATGTTTGTCAACACAACTTGGTAAAATTTAAACCCTGAAAATATAATGATTCAGAAAAATTTCCTTGTTCTTAGAATAAAGTTATTGAGCTATCCATTATTTTACATTATACACATGTACTTAAAATTGGTTATATAAAATAAATTATGCAAGTGTGTGTTTTTTAATCTGAAATTAAGAGTCTATTCAAATTTTGCTCTTATTAGAATGTTAGAAAAAACATATTTTCTAAAATGATATAGTTTGTTCTCTACAAAATTCAAAAATCAAAATATTTATTTTATGTCCAGTATATGGAAATGGCCAATTCCAAATGTCTCTTTGGCATAATCAATTTAATTCATTAGATAGAAATGCTAAACTACAAAATTCTATGGGGTCCCATAGACCCTATAAAGGTGCCCTTCACTCACCACTAAAATATAACTGCCTTTGAAATAAAACAGCTATAATATACTTTGCTGCTATCACCATGCACTAGAGATTTTAGCCAAGGAAATGAGAGCCATTTTTAAGTATTTCTACCTGCAGTCTACTGACAATTTTAAAATTCTGTATAACATCATGAAGCAGTCAATGGATATTCAAGATATCACACACACAAAGCTCATGTGCCTATAGCAAAAATGTGTTTTTCCTACTGGAGAGCAAACACTTTTACAGTCAATATTTCATTCAAGATCATATGGAAGCATCCTGCTTACTGAGACATCTAGGTATCATTCATTACCAGCTTTCTTTATTGGCTTGGTGAAATGCAATTGACATACAAATAAATTGCACATGTTTAAAATGTCAATTTGAATATATTCTACATATTTTTACTCCTGTGAAACCACCTGCAATCTCAAGAAAATGAATATATAATGCCCACCACCTGTGGAAGTTTCCTTGTGCCACTAAGTAATCCCTCATTCCTATTTCCATTCCACCCCACCCTTGACCTCAGGCAATCACTGATCAGCTTTCTGTCACTATGGATTAGTTTTAGTTTCCTGTAATTTTATATAAATGGAATAAAACAGTATGTATTCTTCTTTTTGTCTGGCTTCTTTCACTCGGCATAATTATTTGAGATACATTCATGCTGTAGTGTGTTATAATAATTCATTTTTTGCACGAATATATCACAATATATTTATCCATTTACCTGTTGATAGAAACTTTAGTTATGTCTGTTTTGGGCTATTATAAGTAATAGTGCTATGAACATCCATATACAAGGCTTTGTACAGCATATGCTTCTATTTCTGTTGGGTAAATGCTGAGGAGTGGAATGACTGCTTTACATGGCAGATATATCTTTAACTTTTAAAGAACCTGCCAAAATGCTTTCTAAAATGGTTGTGCCATTTTACATTTCCATGATCAGTGTGAGAAAGTTACAGTTCTTCCACATCTGCATCGACACTTGGTAGGATCAGCTATTTTAATTTTAAACATTCTAACAGGTGCATATTCATATCTCCTCGGGGTAAAATTAGCATTTCCCTTAAAAAATGTTGTTTCATATATTTTGTCCATTTTTTGTTTGTCATTCAGGAAGGATGGTAAAGTTGGTCCAGTTTCCTCTATCTTGGCCAGAAATGGAAGTCCCCACTAGCAGAGAATTTTACAGGTTAAAAACAAAAGAAAGGAAGAAAAAAGAAAGTGCAAGCCAAACAATCAATATGAGATGATAATATTAAACATTAGGTGATGCTACTCTTGAACTAAAAAAAAAATTACAAAAAATGAGAAACAAACTCTATAAATAATCAGCTCTATAAATTAATTTTGTTTTCCATGATAGATATTATTCTATGTATGGATTGATTTGGAATCAAACTTTGGAATATGGGGATTGTATGATATACATACACTTTGTTCAACTTTGATTATATTTTCTTCTCTATCATATCAATGATATTCTTCTTTGGTCCACTCCAGTTACAATGTGATCAGATTTTGTGCTGGGAGGCACTGAAAATTAAACCTGAGTTTCAAGACAGCAGACACGGTTCTGGTCACTGATATCTCTCTATTACTTAACATGCTGCCTGATACAGAATATATCAGGGTTCTCCAGAGAAATAGAACCAATATACAGATCTATCAAAAGAGATTTATTATGATGTATTGGCCCACATGATTATGGAGGCTGAGAAGTCCCACAATAGATCTGCAAGTATAGCTCAGGAAAGTCAGTAGTATAGTCCAGTCCAAACCGGAAGGCCTGGGACAGGGGAGCCAATGGTGTAAGTCTCAGTCTGAATCCAAAAGCCTGAGAATCAGGAACACCAATATCCAAGGGCACAAGGAGATGGATGACCCAGATCAAGCAGAGAGATTAAATTTGCCTTTCTTCCACCTTTCTGTTCTTTAACCCTCAAAGGATTGGATGAGGCTACCCATATTGTGGAGGACAATCCACTTTACTCAGTCTACCAATTTGAATGTTATTATCTCACAGAAACATTTTCACAGACATGCCGAGAAATAATGTTTGACCAACTATGTGGGATCCCATAACCCAGTCAAGTTGACACATGAAGTTGACTATCAGACACCACAAATAGTACATGAAGGATTAAGATAGTGAAATCATATGTTAAGTAGATATTCTAATAGTAGTTTTAAAATAACTTAATTCAGTGTCACTGATGTTTATTATAATTAGCAATATTTAAAAAAAAATTCCAAGACATGTAATTTTCTTGGGCAGGTCTACTAGTCTACATAGCTCCAGCCCGACAGCGACTGTGGTGCCCAGGGCCCCTGAACGAACGGAGGACCAGGCTGGGAGGCGGCAGTGCGGCCACACCCTGAGTAAGGCAAAAGAATGAAAGAAGTAGATAATCTCGAAAGTATAAAAGAAGAATGGGTTTGTGAAACAGGGTCTGACAACCAACCTCTTAGTGACGATCGACAAAGAAATTGTGAATATTTTGTTGACAGCCTTTTTGAGGAAGCTGAGAAGGTTGGTGCCAAATGCATGTCTCCCACTGAACAGAAGAAACAGGTCGATGTAAGTATAAAATTATGGAAAAATGGATTCACAGGCAATGATGATTTCAGAAGTTACTCTGATGGTGCAAGTCAGCAGTTTCTGAACTCCATCAAAAAAGGGGAATTACCTTTGGAATTACAGGGAATTTTTGATAAAGAGGAGGTGGATGTTAAAGTTGAAGACAAAAATAATGAAGTGTGTATGTCAACGAAGCCTGTGTTCCAGCCCTTCCCAGGACAGGGTCGCAGGCTGGGAAGTGCCACACCAAAAATTGTTTCTAAGGCAAAGAGGATCGAAGTTGAGAATAAAAATAATTTGTCTTTTGTTTAAACAATCTGGAACCCATCACTAATGTACAGATCTGGTTAGCCAATGGAAAAAGTATTGTCCAGAAATTTAACATTTCTCATAGAGAGAGACACAGTGAGAGAGGGAACACAAGCAGGGAGAGTGGAGGAGGGACCGCTGAGCGGGGAGCCTGATGCGGGGCTCAATCCCAGGACCCTGGGACCATGACCTGAGCCAAAGGCAGACGCTTGGGCACTGAGCCACCCCGGCGCCCCAAGAAGCATATATTTAAATGGTGCCTTCGAATGTTCTTCTGTGACCCAAATTCCTTTTAAATGGGAGGAAGTCAAGCTAAACAGGTGGGGAATGGAAGAGGGGATTTGTTATTCCAATCTAAGGTTGTTCCTTTTTAGGGAAATAAAATATTTTAATCTCTAAAAAAAAAACAACAACTTCTTTTGAAATTAAACAGCCGATGTTCCATTTTAAATAGTCCCATAAATTTTTAACAGGGAGTATTTTGTACCAGCATTTTAATACAGGACGAAACAAACATAAGACAAAGCATAACCCATTAAAAGTAGTAGCCACATAAAATTAATCATGTCTAATCATACTCTGAAAGAGAAAAGGGAATAATATTCTAATTTGCAATTATTTTCAAATATTAAATTTGGTGATTTTTAGCAGCAAGGATTAGGGTAGTTTCTTTCTGGAGTAGTTGTTTTTTTTAATGGATTTCTTAACCACTTGGTGTAAAGTATGTTGTAAATGGAGCATGATATTTTTTGGAAGTCCATCAAGGTATTCAATCTTTTTTATTTAAGCATGTTTTATTTTTGTAAAACGTATATTAAACATGGTATTTCAACAAAAAAGGCAATAATCTCATTGATGATTGTGATCATCAGAGTAAATTCTGGAAAATATTCTAACAAGTAAAATATTAAAGATTAGTGAGGTCAATACTATCTGACAATGGAATCTCTATTTCACGCACATGCTGAAATTGTTTTCTGTTTTACATAGAGAGTACAAATCTTTTTCTTAAATTCTTTATTATACGTATTCAACAATGCCAATCAGTTTATAGAATGGAATGGAGACCAAAAAGGGAAATAATGGGAAGAATTCACTAAATTTCCTGAATTCATGAAGCGAACAAAACATAGGTACAAGTCACTGGGGAAATATTTCTATTTGTGTGCAAGTGTGAGGAGTGGGGAAGCCAAAACCTTGAGGAAAAAAAAAAACAAACTCTTTCTGTTTCCTACAGTTGAAAACTTAAAACATCATGGGGTACGTATTCAAGTCCTATTAGGGACCTGTTTTCAATTAGTTCCATTAGTGCATTAGGGAAATTTGAGGAGAACACATAGGGTTTGCAGTCATAAACCAGTGGTAATTTTGGATACTGAGAGAGACACGTCTGTGAGCCTTTATAAATATGAATAGAAGCCATCCCTGAAGTTATATGTAAAAGCGTGGTTTGCATATAAAATAAATAGCATCACTTAACTGACATCTTCCAAGAGTTGTCAAGTCTGCAAGACCTGATGATCTCTATCAGTGAAGATTGTCTTTGAAGAGAGTTTTGATTAATAAATTAATACTGAAATAAGAAGACTAAATAAAAGAAAACAACATCTTGGAACAGACAGAAATGAGGCAAAGTCAGTGTAGGACTCACAGTTCATAAAATTATGAACCAGACTCATGTAATTAGATTGGATCCATCCAGAATCCAGGACAATCTCCCACATCTTAAGGTCTATACCCTAAATCACACCTGTAAATTCCCTTAGCCATATTTTGCAAAAGTCTCTCACTGCTCTGCAGGATAAAATGGGGAAATGATTAGCTTGCTTTGAGTGGATAATGATTGTATTTTTTTTTTTTTCTGCTCTAGAAAGAATAATGATTTTCCCTTCAAGATGTATGGGTCCTAACCTCTGAAACCTGTTACTATGTTACCTTATAAGGCATAAGGGAATTTACAGGTGTGATTTAAGGTATAGACCTTGAGATGGGGAGATTATCTTGGATTATCTGGATGGATCCGATCTAATTACATGAGTCCTTAAAAAGGGAGGACCTTTCCCAACTATGGTAAGAAGGAGATGTGACTATGAAGTAATGGTCAGAGAAATACCATTTTGCTGGCTTTGAAGATGGAGAAAGGAGCCCATGACTGAGGGCATGCAGGCAGCCTCTAGAGGCTGGAAAAGGTAAGGAAATGGCTTCCCTACCAGAACCTTCAGAAAGAAACACAGGTCTGTTAACAACTTGATTTTAGCTCAGTGAGACCCAGGTTATATTTCTGACCTAAGCAAAGGTAAGATAATAAATTCATTGTTGTAAGCCACCAAATTTGTAATAATCTATTATGGCAGTAACAGTATACTAATACAGTTCTTTATAGAGTTATGTAAACTAATGGTATAATAAACTACCTTGAATCATTATTATGTATGAATTCAGACTTTCTCAACTAAAACTGACATTGTCTTTTTAAATATAGGAGCGTAATAAGTATTAGAGAATAATCAAAGCTACATATCTGTGCTATTTAGGTCCTAACAGACCACTAACTCTCAAGGGTAAAAGTTTGTATGTCACACAATCTGTTTTCTATGGCAGCTAAACAAATCACCACAAATGCATGGAGTAAAACAAAATCCACTTATTATCTATAATTTTTATGGGCAAAAGTCCAGGAATAGCATGGCTTCACTGGGTCTATGCTTAGAATCTTAAACAAGGGGGAAATCAGGGTGGCCACAGGGCCAGTTTTCGTGGGGTTCCTGGGGCGAGTTTCTTGCTGGCTGTCCCTCTGAGCTTCTAGAAACCACCCACACTGTGTGGAACTTGCAACCTTCTCCCATCTCTGAAGAGTCGGTACTGATGATCAGGTTCCTCTCGTGCTTTGAATGACTCCTGTATCGTCCATTTTCTCATGTCTGCCTTTCTGTCTCCTTTTTGCACTTTTAAAGGCCCATATGGTTACAATGGGCAAACCCAGATAATCTAGGGTACTGTCACCAACGTCTGTGACCTTCTTTCCGTCTGCAGAGTTCCTTTACTACATAACATGACATATTCTCAGGTTCCAGGGATTAGGGCGTGGGCATCTTTGCAGGGATGGGAGGGGAGACTATTCTGCTTACCACACACGGTTTATGAAATGGATTTTAAATCACCTTACTTTTGTTTAGGCATCCATAAGCACGGAAGCAGAAGTCAGCAGCCAATTCCGTTATACTAACAGCTTGCTGTACTGATGAACAAAGAAGAAAATAATGTCGCATTAACAATCAGATCACCCGGAAACTGAGGTAATAGTGCATGTGTATCAGCACAGCTCTGCTATTTATAGTGTCTTTTCAGCCTGTTAGTATTCGGAGAATCAGAGATCCAAACTTTGCTTTGTTGACTCTTTTATCAGTACTATCTAAAAGCTTCATATACTACTCAATGACACTTATAGGGCTATGTACAAGGTTATAGGATATAATCTTACTTGTTGCTGCTCTGTTCTGTAGAATGTTAGAAGTAGAAACAGAAAGATAGATAATCAGGGCGCCTGGGTGGCTCAGTCATTAAGCGTCTGCCTTCGGCTTAGGTCATGGTCCCAGGGTCCTGGGATCAAGTCCCACATCGGGCTCCCTGCTCAGGGGGAAGCCTGCTCCTCCCTCTCCCACTCCCTCTGCTTGTGAGAGAGGGAACTCTCTCACTGTGTCTCTCTCTATCAAATAAATAAATAAAATCTTTAAAAAAAGAAAAAAAGAAAAACAGATAATCAATAACACTTGGTGGATATTTGAGGGATAATGACATGCAATTTTTTTTTTTAATGTCAAGGATTACTTAACATTTGAAAAGGAAAATCTCTGATAACAATAGATTTGGAAAAGTAGTTGTCACTGTTCATTAAAGGAGTACTTTATTTTTTTTTTAAGATTTTATTTATTTATTTGAGAGAGAGGAGCAGAGAGAGGGAGAGAGCATGAGCAGGGTGGAGGGGCAGAGGGAGAGGAAGAAGCAGACTCCCCGCTGAGCAGGGAGCCCTATGCAGGGCTAGATCACAGGACCCTGGGATCATGACCTAAGCCAAAGGCAGATGCTTAACCGACTGAGCCATCCCATCCAGGTGCCCCTAAGGAAATTCTTTATTAAATGCACAGATTTAAAGTAAAGTCTGTTTAAAGTAAAGTTTGAAATAGCTTAACATTGAAGCTGTCTTGTTTATAATAATAAGGACAGAAAAATACAGTGATGCCTGTTTAGAAAAGCAACCCAATTAAAAAATATTTTTACCTAATACTCTGGCTGTTTTCTGTCTTTGGCTTCTATAATTATAGAAAGTTTCATTTTGAATATTGGTGATTTTTTAAATTATTCTGATAATACAACAATGAACAGTTTGTCTTTTCCAAGAAGCCAAATTTCTAAAATGCAGGGGACACAAGTTGGTACATATGTGTGATGTTTATCTGTTCATTTTGTACAAAATGGGGTTCTGGGTCATATTAAATTTCAAATCATCATCCTCTTGCCTACATCTCAGAATGACCTTGCCGTGCTCCCAAAGCAGTCTGCACCCATTGCAATCACTCAAAGTGAGCATTTGCATCTCTGCTCCCATTTAATTTTAGTGTTCAGTGCTGGTCTGACATCCTTACACCAGTACAGTTTTGAATAGGCAAAGTGTTGTGTTGGTTGATGACATATCTAGGGTTACTATGCATTACAAAATAATTGGCATAGATTCTGAATTGCTATTTTTTGGCTCAAAGATGCAGAGACATATGCATTTAGAGAATATATATTCGAGACTGAAACTGTAATAACTCATTAAGACCGTGTTCACCATGTTTAACCCTGAATAGTTGTGGCAGATGGTAAGGCACTTCTATAAAAATGCATCATTTTGTTTGTGCTTCCAGAGGAAAATGGTGAGATTGAGACTGGATTCCCAGAAACTGTTTTTTGTTTTTTTTTTTCAGGGTGACAGATACATTTTTAAAACTTTTATAATGGAAGATATGTGGACATTGAAATTAGGGCATCAACTTGCATCTTTGATTTTGAGAGATCAGATGTTTCAGAAATTAAGTGAAATAAGAAAAAAGTCAAAGGCTATACTTCTCACTGATCAATCTGTAAAAATAAGTAAAAGTGGTCTCTCTATTCACTGAAAGTGTTATCAGGCTCTTTTCCAGGATGTATCAGTTAGATCTTGTTCTGAATGCTCTCCTTGTAAAGACGGTGCTCCATAATATATGGGCAGTTTGGGGGATATTCAGTCATTATTTCTTAAATGAAAATCGGACGGGCCAGCTCTTGTGTGTAGTAACTTCTAGCAATACAGATTGAACAAGGTGGCCGAGGAAGTTGTAAAAGGACACTGATAATCGTAACAAGGGGATTGTATCTATGGAAAACAGGGTTCCTTCAGAATAAGGAAGAGTTTGCTTATTCACAAGGCTGATATTGGATATGTGGTCTCAGAGGTTTCCAATGTTCACTTGAATTTTCAAGAAAACTATTTAGCATGAAAAAATAAAGCTAGAGGAGACTGTTCACAATTTGGGCTCATCCCCTATTTAGCCACAAAATCATTTAGTTAATCATTATCAGGCAATGACTTGCTGGTATGTCAAAGAACTCTCAAATCATATTATTAATATCTTTTTCCTATTATTTAAGATTTGCCAACCTCCTCCAAGGGAATTATTTCATTTTATAATGTTCTAAAAAGGGATTTCAATCTTTGATCTGTGGGTCAAGCCATATCTCTGTGAGGATAGAAATTAGGTAATCTGAGGTGCTACTTGAAATATTTTGATATATAGGGTGCTTGGGTGGCTCAGTCGATTAAGTGTCTGCCTTCGGTTCAGGTCATGATCTTGGGCTCCTGGGATTGAGGCCCGCATCAGGCTCCCTGCTCATTGTGGAATCTACTTCTCCCTCTCACTCTCCCTCTATGCTCTCTCTCTCTCAAGTAAATAAAATCTTAAAAATATATTTTGGTATCATTTTCCCTTAGTTGTTACCTGGACCAACCATGCTAGAAATGTTGAAGTTTTCCCATAGGGCAAATGTGACAGTTTGACCCCACAGAAGTAAGATTTGGATCTATTATGCTCTGATCTTATTTGTCAACTGTGGCACCCTTCACATTTGATTGTTTTCTCTAGTCATGGGATAGAATTTCCCATTCATAGATCAATCAATATTGTAAACTATTGCAAGCTTTTCCATTCAGTAAACCAGAAGTAAGTATGGTTGGCATGACTGGACATAGCAGAAATGAAATCCTGGAATCTATTTTAAATGACAGGAGTCTATGATTAGTTGCCAAGCTTTGACTAAGATCCTAGAAGTGGCACCAGGAATGGACATTGCTTTTGATAATACATATTTCCCTCTACAGTAACAGAAATCACTTAGAATAATGCAGGAAAAGTGTTCCAGAAAATTGAAAGCATTGTAGATAACCAGATAACTCATGCTCATAGGCATGAGCAGAGAAGTGATCACAGAACATTTTTTTTCTTGGGGCTCCTGGGTGGCTCAGTCGTTAAGCGTCTGCCTTTGGCTCAGGTCATGGTCCCAGGGTCCTGGAATCGAGCCCCGCATCGGGCTCCCTGCTCAGCGGGAGTCTGCTTCCCCCTCTCCCACTCCCCCTGCTTGTGTTTCCTCTCTTGCTGTCTCTCTGTCAGATAAATAAATAAAATCTTTAAAAAAAAAAGAACATTTTTTTTTCTTAAATCTACAGAAAGTTCTGCTTACTGCTCAGTTCATCTTTTGAGAGAGCAGCTTCTTGCACTTTTGTTTAAGGGCATCTCAAAAGCATAAAGCATCCTCTAATACCTTCGTAACTTTTGTGTCTAAACATACATAACCATGCTTTTTTTGAAAAAATGATTTACCTTACTTACTATAGAGCATTTCTTTGCCATTTTATTTAAAACAATGCAAAGTTCTTTCAACTGCAACTGCTAGTTTTATTCAATGTTTTTACTCCCAGGTGTATTGTATTCCAAATGGGTTTTTCCTCTTGTTGATAAATGTCTTGGCTTTTAGTTTGACTGTGGAAATAGTGGAGAAGGTAGTCAATCAAAATGTACTTCTGTGCATTCAAACGAACCTTTTGGAAAAATGAATAAGATCAAAATCTTTAAAAGGCCCTAGTATGTTCACTGACTGCCAAAGCGATTAATCTTTTTACCCTTATGTTGGCAACCATAAAGTGCATGCAATTAAAGTCTATAATGACATATTTCTATGGCATGTACTGTGAAGCTGTCCAAGAGATGATAGGATAGAAAAAATCGACTATGTGCACAATGATCTGCAAATAAGATTTCCTAATAAATGTGTTCAGCACCATACAATTTGGACACATTCAATGGTTTTGTCAAATATTTGCTTGTAATAACTGTCTTTCTGCCCCAGGACTGTGTTAACTTCTGGAATAATGAAAGGCAATACTTCTTTCTCATCATCTTACTGATTTTTAGTTTGAGTGAATAAACATCTGAAGCAGAATTTTAAATGTGGAGATGGGTGACGATTAAGATACTATCAGTAAGTGACAATATTTTTGCTGTTTTGTACAAAAGGGAAAGGTTATTCCATAACATTTAAGTGATAAATTATTGGAAACTTATGCACGAAAATATTCTTACTTGGATCATTTACAGATCTTTCTATCTATCTATTCTATTTTGTACCTTTTGCAAAAACTGCTGACTGTTCCCTAGTATCTATTCTACCTTTAGAGAGTAATAGAACACCCTTGTACGTGGCTGCCCTGAAGAGACAGCACTTCCCGGTCTCCTTGGTGTTTGACTGTGACCCTGCAATTAATTTCTGGCCAATGGGACATAAACAAATGTGCAAGCCATTTCTATGAAGGGGTAACCTTCTTTTTTCCTATCTTCCTTCTTGAAAGCTGGAATGCTAGCATAATGATTAGCATCAGAGAAGTCACTCTGGACCCCAAGATGGGAGCTAAAGATTGAGGACGGCTGAGCAACAACACACACTGGGTCAATGACGCTTGTGGAGCTGCACTATGAGCTCCAGACCACCACGTCTCTGAGAAAGTGAAGCAATGTTCTAACGTGGAAGACATCATTTTCTGGAGCTAATTCAGTAAGAAACACCTTGAAAAACCATCTCATGATAAAGAGGCAGTTGGCATTACTTTCAAAGTGCCATCCTGTACTTAGCAAGTACCTTTTTTGACAGAGAACATACATATTGAAAATATTAAATTAATGGTATGGAGTGAATTTACCACACTAACGCTTGAAAACTGTGTTTCAACTCACTTTATTTTAACTAACATAATTATCTAGGATTTAGAGGAGGATAAAATATAAGGATATAGAAAAATTGCTTCTTTTGCACTGAGAATAAACTTTTCATAAGTCAGACAAAAAATGTGATCACTGTCAGCCTTGGAAGTATGGCTTTATAATTCCACTTTTTTTTTTTTTAAAGATTTTATTTATTTGAGAGAGAGAGAATGAGAGAGAGCACATGAGAGGGAGGAGGGTCAGAGGGAGAAGCGGACTCCCTGCCGAGCAGGGAGCCTGATGCAGGACTCGATCCAGGGACTCCAGGATCATGACCTGAGCCGAAGGCAGTCGCTTAACCAACTGAGCCACCCAGGCGCCCTCCAGATTGCACTTTAACACAAAAGATAGGATGTAGGAGAGTGTATACAGCACTAATAATGGAATAGAAAGGTAGGCATCTTAGAGAACGAGCAGAAGGTGGAAGTGTCCCAAGCATTAGTGATATTGTCAGTAGAAATGGTTCTTCCAGGAACACGACACAAGAGTAATTCAATGCCCTGGGATATTTTCTCCTTTTGTAGCTTCATTTTATATTGGAATATTTTGCCTTGTATTTATTTTGTATTTTCAATTTCCATTTTGAAACAACTCTTGATGCACAGAAAAGAACACATACAGAGTAGAAATGGTACAAAGAATTCCCCGATACACTTCATGCTGCTTCTCCAAATGTTAGCAATGTTCATAACCACAGTGTAATGATTGAAACAGGGATATGAACACTGATGTAAGAATATTCTCCACTCTATTGACCTTATTCAAAGGCACCACTCGTCCTAATAAAGACCTTCCCAGGGTCGCACATTGCATTCCGTCATCATTTATTCTTAGTTTCCTTCAGTCTAGAACAGTTCCTTGTCTTTTGTTTTTATGATACTGAAACCTTTGAAGAATATTGGCCCAGTATTTAATACAATATCCCTCCATGTCTGGTATTTGTTCATAATTAAATTCAAGTTATATATTTTTGACAAGAGTACTACAGAAGTGATTCTGTGTCTTCCTTGGCATTTTATATCAGGAGGCACATGATATTGATACATTCTATTACTGATGATATTAATTTTGATCATTTGGTTAAGGTCACGTATACTGGAAACTTATGTTGTAATTTTCATTCCAAGATGTATTTAAGTGGGTGCATCTCTATATTTTTTCCCCCATAAATCATTTAAAATAAGATGGCTGACTCCTGCAAGTCAAGGTAAATTAACAGAGATAGGATTTTCCTGTCAAACTTAACAAACAACTGGACCAAATATATGAAATATTATTTTTTATAAGTGGGCAATAGACAGTGCAACACTATAGCTACTAAGAGAATGGAAACAATTGAGGGGAGACTTATGATTGCACCAGCTCAATTCCTGGAAAAATTTTCAGGTTACTTCAGAAACAATGGAAAAGACAATTGGCCAGCATTTCTTAAACAGTGTAATCAAGAAATAAATATTTACTGTTAGACACTGAAATTTGGGGACTTGTTTTTTAAGCTGCAAAGGTGACTAGCACATCAGGATATGTTTGCAGATAGGGATATCTTTTTAGCAATCTATAAATAGATTTTCATTTCTCATTTTAAAACCCCAAAGCACCGTTTTTGTCTGGAAAAGTGGACACTGAGAAGGATAATAACAGAACACAAAGAATCATGAAAAGTGTGTAACAAGCAACTGTATGCTTAGGGATGGCATGGTTGTCATTCCTCCTAGAAGGTTATTCCTGAATGATTTAATAACTAAGTTACAATGCGATCTATTGGAAATCTTGAGATCAACAGATTCTATGGTTCAGAAAATAATTCTGTCTAAACTTTTCCACATACTTTTCCTGCTGTTTCCTTCACCACTTTCAACTGGGCCATAAGATCTCCCACGATAACCATACTGTAGATTTTAAAACATGGCAGAGATGTGGTAAAGTCTAACAAAACAACACACACACACACACACACACACACACACACTACTGCTTTATCAGCAATTGTCACTAATTAGCAGTGGGATTTGGTGTATTTTTCAACTCTATAATCTGTCAGTTTCTTTTAAAATACAGGTGCATTCAACAAGTGAATTTTAATACCTCACTTTACTTTTACATAAAATTTATTTTTCTTTTTATGAACTGGTTTTGATGGATAAATTGCAGTATTAAAGAGAGGAGTTGACACATTAAAAGGAAATATTGCACAATTCATTACAGAAGTAAATTTCTAGTCTTCTTTGTGTCAACTCAAATATAACTGTCAGAAGTCATCTTCTCAGCCTACATTGTCTTTAAGGACGTTAGGAAAACTCAGATCATGATAAGTAACACTTTACTTACCACTGAAAAACGATTTCTAAATAGTGCAATCAATGCACAGTTGTAAAGACACACAAAATCGTAGCCAAAAGGGTTAAAAAATGAACTGTAAGCAATTCAAAATAAAGCATTTTAATTACTGGAGATAGCATAAAGCATCTTAGGGAAAATTCTAGGATTTTGTTTATTTCATTACATTTTAGAAATAATAAAACCACTGATACATTACAATTTCTTGTCTGCCCATTCTTTTAAAGACATAAGGCCGGTAATTTCCAGAGATAGTAATAATGAGTATACCCCTAGAGACCTTAAAACTAAAAATATCTAAACTAACCTTCCTTCCTCCCAATATTTAGGAAGAATGTAGGCTTTTATCCATTCTTCATTGAGGTTATAGAATGAAAACTTCTCTGCAATTAAATAAAACCCAAAAACATTTCTGGGGATATGTATTGAAAGGTATCTGAGTGACAGTGGTTCAAGGGAACTTGTCAGACATATTTAAATCAGATAAATTCAACTTGAAGGGAGAGGCAGGGGATTCAATGGGAGTTTCAACGTGTACATCCTCTCCAGCCAAGTTGAATTTAATCCCCTCTACTGATTTTTTAATTAGCTTCTGTTGGCATTTTCTAGATATTTGTTATTCTACTCTATTAAACCACTTGCAATAGCATCTCATTGTAGTATATGGATCTTCTGTGCTATCTTTTCAACTTAATTTATTGCTCTTTTTTTTTCTTTCTCTAATTTACATTTAAATATCTTTCAAAATTTAGCTAAAGTATCACCGTTTTCAGGAATTCCTTCCAGAACAATTAATTTAATTTAAAATTGCTCTTTCATACTCTGATAGTAACCTGTACTTACATAAGTGTTGATCAATATACTGTTTGTGGATCTTCTTTATCAAGGTTTAACTTATTCATGGGGAGCCTGGGTGGCTCAGTCATTAAGTGTCTTCCTTCGGCTCAGGTCATAATCCCAGGGTCCTGGGATTGGCCCTGCATCGGCCTCCCTGCTCAGCGGGAAGCCTGATTCTCCCTCTCCCACTCCCCCAGCTTGTGTTCCCTCTCTCGCTGTTTCTCTCTCTGTCAAATAAAAAATAAAATCTTTTTAAAAAAAGGTTTAATTTACTCAGACTAAGAATTCCTAGATCCTCCAATTGTTATTTTCAGGAAAAAAAAGTAAAGTTTTATGTTCTAAGATATTTACATAATTGAATATTACAGTAATAAAGCAAATCTTAACTAAGAGAATGACATTATGTTTCTAAGTAAGATGGAGTTACAGAAGTGGATTTATACTCCTGCCCTGAATCAATTATAAAATATATGATAAAGCAGTTTTCAAGACACCGGATATCAGTAAACTTAGCATAGTGATTTCAAGAGACAGGAAACTAATCTGTGGAACCTGATGATTATGGCGTTCCTAGTTGATGGATTTTCCAGAATATTGTGAAGAAGGATAAGAGAACTTGGAAGATATCCTGAATTGTTTTGGACACAGAGCTGGGGCACAAGGGAGACCATCTTGGGATCTTGGGTAGTGTTCATAGACCTGAGTGCTTGAGAGGAGAATTCAGCAGAGACAGAGGAAGAGAGAGAGAAAGAGAAAGAGAAAGGGGGAGAGATAGAAAGAAAAGGGGGTGGAAGAGAGAAAAGGAGAGAGAGAAAACACTGGAGATCTGTAGGGAGTCGCCTGTACACCTATATTATTCAGGAGAGTAATGATCATGATGTGCATGTGAGCAAGCTCCTCAAGGCTGGGAAGAAGGAGGGAGGGAAACACCTGAACAGGTTACAGAGAATAGTACCCAGGGCTCCTGCAGAATAGGGAAGAGTATCTGTCTCTATCACGCACACTGAAAACTGCATAATTCGTGGATCTTTGGTAGATTATTCAGTTCATTAGTGAAAAAAACTGGTGACAATGGAATAAAGTCTGAGATTTAGTTAACATTATTACATCAACATTAATTTCCTCATTTTGATAAATGTACCATGGTTATATAAGATGTTAATATTAGGGAAAGTTGAGGGAAAGGTATAAGGAAACTCTTTGTTCTTTAGTTGTTTTGAAATTGTTTCATAAATTTAAAATTATTTCCAAATAAATATAAGGAAACAAACAGGCAAGCCCAAATGAAAATGAGCTTTTAAGAGAGACTTAACAGTTCCATCAAAAAATATGATATCCAAATGGCTAATAAATATGTAAATGTACTCAATTTTATTAGTAATTACAGAAATGCAATTTTAATACCAGTACATCTCCACTGGAATAGCTAAAATAAAAATGAATAATAAAAATAGTAATGCAAATAAAGAAAAATAGACAATATCAAGTAGGAGCCAGGATGTGGAAACTGGAACTCTTATTCACAGTTTTGGGGAACGTAAATTGTCACAATTGCTTTGGAAAATTGCCTGTAATTATCTACCAAATTTGAACATAAGCTCTCACTATATAGTATTATGTAAAGTGCTAGGTGTACACAAAACATAAATAAATATGTAGCATAGACGTTCTTTACAAGAATATTCATACGTGTGTTCAAGAAAGTACCTGCATATGAGAATGTTGTTTGCATTCATACCCAAATAAAACACAGTGCTGTATTCAACTTTGATGAGGTTCAAACAGGCAAAACAATTCCATGATGTTAAGTCAGGAGAGTGGCTACTATGAGCAGGAGGGTAAGAAGTAAAGTGGAAGGGATTAGAAAGGGGGCTTGTAGGGGTTAGTAATGCTCTGATTTTTTAATTATGTGACAGTTACATGGATGTGCCAGCTTCATGATCTGTTAACAAACCATATATTTTTTATGTATCTCCTTCTTTCTATGTATGCCATAATGAATAATCTTAAATAAACTTAATAAAAAACAAGTTTCTAAATTATTTAATCTTACCTTCAGTTCTTTCTTTTTTGGTTTGTTTTTCAGCTCCTAAGAGTACCAATGCACTGCTTCAAAAAGAATGAATATCTTTGAATAATTATAGGAAATCATTTCTAAAATTTACTGAGCTGAAAGACTGTATTTGGCTTTATATAGATATCTCCTCTCATTCCCTCCTATAGCTTAAAAATATACCAATATCTATCTGCTTTAAATACATTGCCTATCAGACTGTATCCACAAAAACTAATTGTAAACGAGAGCCTGATAAAAGTGGAAACAGAATGCCTCCTTCCCAGATTCATTAAAATGGTACTTCATACACAAACCTAATTCTTAATTTCCATGAGACCATATTTCTGACTTGTTATTGACAAAGCAGTCAGGGCGAACCTTTTTATGTCTGCAGAAAAAATAACATGTCGTGTAGGCAAATGATACTTCTATTTTATTTTCCTTCAAATTCTTCAGGAAAGCATCGTGTCATTAATTTGTCAGATTTATCAAAGACTATCTCCTGGGAGATTAAAAAAAAGCTGTCATTAGAAATTTTTACTCTATTCTGCTGGTAACTGTGATTAGAATTTCATTTTTACACAGCCAGTGTTGGATCCAGGTTTTGTGAGGACTGAAGCTTACATAATTTTCCAGGGACCTTGTCAAAAAAGAAAAAATATCTCATTTTTGCAGATTTTAAGAAACAAGTTGATGTGAACACATTGCTAGAGCCCCTTCTGGGGAACTGGTATAATTTAAAGGAAACTGTTTCATAGTAAATATGCTTTTTTTCTCAGCCTAGAGCCTTGAGATGATCAGGTGTCAAAGGGAGGACAGTTACAGGAGAGAAACAAGCCCTGTAAATAAATGAAATGATATATGTGTAGAAAAATAATAATGCAAGTGTGATTACAATTGGCAGGTTGCAGCCTCATTGTCATTGAAGTGATAATAAGGAGTGATGTGATTTGACACTCTGCCTAGGACAATGGAGAACGGCCAACATTCAAATTCGTGGAAATTCTCATGCAGTTCATCTTCCCGTATTGAACAAATCAAAAGAAATGTAGATTTTTTTTATTATTAAAGTTTCCATTTTTTAAATTAGCAACAAATTCAAATTACTTTTCCAAGAAAATATTTCCTTTTGAATGTAGAACATTGGACTTTAATCACGTCTAACACACATGAAACTAACTAGAACTCGCCAAACATGACCCTATGACTAGTCCCAGCCAAGGGTTGAGGCTAAAGTGGTGAGTTGGCCCTGAAGATTTTACTTTTTGTAATAATTTAAGTGAGAAGATAGCCAAAATTTTTTTAAAAAAAATGTCGGGGACTTCTTGAGATCTGGAATAACTTAAATTTAGGGAATTGTGATGAGATGGAGAAATTCAGTGCATTGCCATGAAAATTAAAGTATGTACTGTTGTTTGGTCTAAGCTCTCTTCCCCTTTGTTAATTTTTTTTTTTTAATCCAGAGATACTGAGTTTGAATCCTGTTGTCTCAGTACTAACCAAGAATGCACGGAGAGACTAAAAATCCTAGTGCCATGCCCTGAGTAAGATGCGTCAAACTCAATCAGCACGCGGACTTTAAATGGATAGGTACAACATTAAGAAAATGGAACAGCAACAGTATTTACAACATACTTCACAGGTGACGTTTATTCAGGGGTAAAAAATAGAGTAAGTGTAGGCAGATGGATTCCAAAGAAATCAAAAGCTTGTTTAAATGCAAATGTTTCCAAGAAGGAAAAGCATTCAGAGAAGAAATGATATATAAATAAATTTCCTCTCAGCAGAATGTTTTATTCCTTAGGTTTACAAAAGGCAACCTCAGGTGTCTAATGGAGATACACTGAAGAACTAAAAGTGGATTCCTTTGCAAAAGGAGTTTTAGTTCTTCGAAAAGCCTGCCATCTGAGACACTTTATCTACTGAATTGAACCTGCACCCAAATTACAATCTTATGTCTCTGCATTTTGTGTACCAATCTTGACTTCAAGATGAGTTGGCACTTCAAGGCATAAAAGTGTAATTTAGTCTCTTTTAATCCCCACTTAACTTCTGTGATAACAAGCAACTGCTTAGTGAGGTAATTAATGGGAAATTATGCTTTTCTATTGGCAACTTGGGATGTACTTTCTAGGACCAAAGCACTAAGTGTTGAATCATAATTTGATATCAATTATTTTCTATCTCAGCTATTTGGTCAGGCACTGATATTAATCAGTAACCTGAAAGGCAGGAAAGGGAATACCTCTTGCTTATCAAGATTGTTTTTTTTTTTTTTGGTGGGGGTGGGGAGGGAATAAGTGAAATGTATCCTTCTTATAAAGATATATGTTCAATGTAAATTTCTTATTTTTTGCATACGGTCTTATTGTGTGTGATAAGCATTTGTTAGATCCTCTAATCTCATAGATTCTCATGCAGGGAAAAATTGCTTAAGGAAAAAAATGATGAAATCTTCATACCTCACTCACACTTTTCTGCAGTGGATAAAATGAATATTTAGCAAAGTGAGCTAGCAGTTTGCAAATGTGCAATTAAAATCCTGGCTCTTCTCTAATTATGTAACACTTAAGTTAAATGGTCTTAATAGACATATAATGATAGCTTTATAAACCTACAGTTATTTATAATCAAATGTAATTTCTATTTCAGTTTTAAAGCACCCATTAAATGTCTATTATGATTTTTAAGTAATTTGGCAGACATTTAATGAATACTTTACAAACCTAAATAGTAATTATTTCAAGAGACAACTGTTAACATATAGGAGTAATAGAGCTACTCATTCGAATAAACAGTTTAAAACTAATTAGTGAAGTATATATGCAATACCCAATGGATTTACTAAAGAAGAAAAATGACAATTTTAATGCAATTTTTCTCTTAAAATAGAAACCATGTTTTCTAATTTTTTTCTCTGTCCTGTGACATAACCTGTCACATTATGAAAATGTAACACTGGAAAGCCACGTCTTCTTATAATTCTGTGTATACTCTAGAAAAAATGATTTCTATGCCAGGCAGAGTAAAAATGTATTTTATACATTAATTCACTGTTAAAATTTAGGGATGTTGCTAGGAAACTAAAAACTAATATAGACAGTTTTTCACTGCAAGTTGTAGGTAAGGAGGCAATTTCCAATTTTTCAGAATATTCCTGTTAATTTTAACAGAAGGCCACTATTTCTCACTATATTTAACAACTATAAGTTGGCCACATTTTTTCACAACTAAGATGCATTAGATTCTTTGAAATGACAGAATAAAACTATTTTATAGTACTTATTGAAATCTCCTCATAAAAGAAATCAGTATTTTTGGCCAGTGAATCTTCATTCATAAGCTTATAGGAAGATTTTAAGGCCTATTTCATGGGTGATGCCCTTTAATTTATACAAATTGAAATTGCTTTATTATTTCTATGATATATTGACATTTCAATATTTCAAATTTCAAACTCTGAATGATATAATTACACAAATACAGATAATTATTTGAAGGTGAGATGCAAGTTTTAGTGTTAATGCCCCTTAATAAGTAATATATTTTATTTTTTATTTTTTTAACTTTTTTTTTTATTATGTTATGTTAATCACCATACATTACATCACTAGTATTTGATGTAGTGTTCCATGATTCATTGTTTGCGTATAACACCCAGGGCTCCATGCAGTACGTGCCCTCTTTAATACCCATCACCAGGCTAACCCATCCCCCCACAGCCCCTCCCCCTCTAGAACCCTCAGTTTGTTTCTCAGAGTCCATAGTCTCTCATGGTTCATCTCCCCCTCCGATTTCCCTCCCTTCATGTTATTATGATTATAGTATTACAAGTTAATTTCATAATCCAATTATTTTTATATACATGCTGTCTCAGCATTGAGGTCATTTGTGACATTTCCTGTCCTAATCCTCCTTACCTTATACGACAAGAAAAAATAATGCAAGCATTTCTCCCTCTGTACTGGCACTCATGCCATAAAATGAAACATTTAATTATTAGAAACTGCTACAATATGAAATAACACACACACATATATATGCATACACTTATCTATGAATACATATAATATGTAAGTGTATATATATTTATATATGAATATATCATCCATATAAGAATATATCCATCACACAAGGGAATATATAACTATAAATATATATATTAGCATAGTTCTATTACAAATTCAGGAAAATCTATAAAATTTATCCTGAATTATATGTAAAATAATGGTTAAACAGCTTATAATTTGTGTTAATCCTTATATGAAGAATATTATATGAAGTAGTACAGAGTGGCATTTAGACAGAGCTAAACATTAAACTACTATTTTATACTTCTTTATTCATGACAATGTTACAGATTAATAGACATCACATTTGTGATAAGCCCAGTAGTTAGGCAGATTGTCTCAGCAGAGAGGTCTGCACCTGGATATATATCGATCTGCCAGACATTTGGCATATAGGGCATGATTAAACCCATATAATTATGTGAGATCAAATAGAAGTTGTATAGCTAGACAAAAGAATATCAAAGACTGAGTTCTGTGGTATCCAACACTAAAAGTTCAGGAAGTCAAGATAAACAAGCATAGAAGTCTAAAGAGATGCCAGAGGAGTATAAAGGACATCAGACAGAAATAGAAAACTGGAAGCCAAATGAAGCCACTCTTCCAAGACACAGGGGTTACGTTATATGCTATCGATACATAAATAGTAATAATGTGTTGATATGTTTCATATGCTATTGTGTTATAAAAGCACAATAAATGTGCTTATGTGCTATTGATAGGTCAAGTTAAGGATTGCGTATTAATCATTAGCTTCAACAGTGGGAAATTAATCTGTAGCTTGACAAAAGGAGTGCAGAGGGGTGAACATAAATGATTGATGAAGGAGGCTCAGTAGATAAAGGGAGATTAAGAAACTTTGACATAAACTGCTCTTCCAAAGTATGTTCTTATAAGAGGAAGTTAAAAAAAAATGGGGCAGTAGCTGAAGGTAGAATTGGAATTGAAAGAATTTTCTTAAGAATATAGATACAATGATATATTTACATGATGATGGTAAAAATCCACTAGAGTGGGAAAATTTAAAAGTATATTAGAGAAAGAAGTAAAATATTAGAGTTAAAATTTTGCATAGGTAAAGGAGAAGGGATACTGTGCATAGATGGAAGTGAAAATTTTAGCTAGGAGTTTCATAGTTTATCCATATGAACCAGAGAGCAAGAAGAGAATTTAGACATAATTGCTGAGTTGGATTGATATAGTGGAAATCCTGTAGAAGTTCTCTTGTGATCAATTCAATTTTCTCAGTGAAATTGGAAGCAAGATCAATAGCTGAGAATGAAGATGATTGAGATGGCTCTGGATATTTTTAGGAAAATGAGGAAGTATGGAATAGCTTTCTAGTAAAGTGGGTTGAAAAATGAACTGAGAAGTGTAGATTGATTTCTGAGTAAACAATAATGCCCAACTGCTCTGAAGTTAGCAGTCACATATTTAGGTTGAGAGCAATCAGCACAATGCATGTTTTTTTCCAGTAACATTCAGCTGCACAGGCACATGCAAGAAAGTAGACAGGGAATTCAACAGTAAGATGGGTTACTTACCAAATTTATAAGATAATGCAAAAAAACTTGTGCGTGTATGTGTAGGTATGTTTGGGTTGTTCTACATGCTCTGTAATATTTATGTTGTCAAATGTTAATGTATTTTATAATAAGATGTTCTGGAGGAAGAAATTATGGTAGTTACACTTGGAATTTTCTAATTTCTCCAATACAACATATAGAAGAACATATTTGTTTACTAGGACTGTCATAACAAACTACCACAATTTGGGTGGCTTAAACAATAGAAATTTGTCTCATAGTTCTGGAGGCTAGAAGTTGAGCAGCAAGGTATCAGCACATTAGTTGGTTCCTTCTGAGGACTGTGAGGAAGGATCTGTTCCAGGCCTCTCTCTTGGGCTATCTTTATCCTGTGTCTCTTCACATGACATTATTCTTGTGTGTGTCTGCCTTCAAATATCCCCTATTTCTAAGGACACCAGTCTTACTTGATTAAGGCCCACCCAATGACCTCATTTTAACTTGATTACCTTTGTAAAGAATCCATATCCAAATAAGGTCACATTACCACTTACTATGGGTTAGGACTTCGATACTGGAAAGTAAGAGGGAAAATGATATCGTGTTCCTCGGTTGTTTGTATTTCTTAGAAAGTCATTGCTTTCTTTTTGCCTTCAAGGAAAGTTCTGGTTTGAATGGAAAGCATGGCCTCTCAGAATGATCAACCCTTGCTCACTCATTCATAGATCTAATTTGTGTAGCTTGTACTTGCTTGAATCTGGTGAACTGTCATGCATTATGGATCTACTGGGATTCTGTGCTCACGGGACATTGCAAACACTATATGTGAATGGAAAAGCAAGGAAGAGCAGACGGGTAATCATACACATCTCCTCCGCTCACTGTCATGCTCCAGTGACCCAACAGAACTTCACTTACAAATCACAGATAACAAAGATCAAATTATTAAGAATTTCAAAGCAGTGACAGAAGAGCATTAGACCAAAAATAGGGCCCTTCTGAGCATGGAATCCTGTGTGATTGGGTCACAAGGGCAGGAAGTTGGCCCAAGATGAAAGAATTATTTCCCCTTAGGTTCTGGAACAAAGCAGAGACATCTATTCCTACAGCGGCGATTCAATATTGTGTGGAAGTTCTAGCCAGTACAATATGAAAAGAAAATAAGTTTATTCAGGTTACAACCCATTCCATTAATAATATTCTCAAAAACATGAACAGTTAAGAATAAATTGAGCAAAATATATGCTAAACTTGTTCACTGAAATCTTCACCACTTGGCTGAGAGAAAGGCCTAAATGAATTAAGACATATAGCATGCTCCGATTGGTAGACTCATGTTATTATGATATTAACTCTTCCCAAATTAATCTATAGATTCAGCGCAATCAAAATCCTAGCAGGTTTCTTTATAGAAATTATTAAGCTAACTCTGAATTTTATATAGAAATTCAAAAAACCTATTATATCCAAAGTGATTAGAAAGAAGAGCAAAGGTGTGCCTGGGTGGTTCAGTCATTAAGCATCTGCCTTAGTCTCAGGGCATGATCCCAGGGTCCTGGGATCGAGCCCCACATTGGGCTCCCTGCTCTGCAGGAAGCCTGTTTCTCCCTCTCCTGCTCCTCCTGCCTGTGTTCCCTCTCTCACTCTGTCTCTCTCTGTCAAATAAATAAATAGAATCTTAAAAAAAAAAAAGAAAGAAAGAAAGAAGAGCAAAGCCAGAGGAGTAACATCTTTTTTATTTCAAGGTCCATATATAGTCTTTTTTGACATCAGTCATTAAAGCAGTATGGCATAGATGGACATACACATTTGTGGATAAGTGGACATACAGACAATGGAAAAGAAAAGGAAATCCAGAAATAGGTCCTGACTTACATGCTTAATTTGTGTGTTTTTTTTTTCCCCAGTGATATCATGGTCATTCAATAAGGAAATAATGTTTTCAACAATTTGTCCTGGAAGAAATGTGAACAAATTTGGGGATGGAAGAAAAAGGGTGCTTACCTTACAGCATACATACACATGCACCCACAGAGACACGCAAGAATCAATGGAAAATGAGGACGGTAAAATGATCAACTATGGCCTACAGAACAGCTATAGCATTGGGGGCTATATTTCTTGCCACTGATTCTTCCCTCGTAGGTATTTTCTGCCTGGAAATTGTAACTAGCTGCAATTTGAAGAATAGAGAAACTTTATGGTGAGTCTCCCTTAAATGGGAAACTTAGCACATTGTGCTCCACTTACATTCTGTGGGATCCCTCTCCCATATGTTTGCATGAGGCCTCCATATAGGTTGCCACTCCCAGGAGTCAGCACCTGCAACTGTATCAGGTAATTATGCACAGGTGGCCAGAACTAGATATGTCTGCATCAGCAGAGAACAACAATTGGTTCAGAGGTTTTGTCCTGTGAATAGCTCTTACACAATGACAATGTGCACAGAGGCACAAATACTCCAAGCTCTAATCAGCCTTCTCATCAGGAAAAATGCTGAGGTTTTGACCACACTTCCTACAGATCATCTTTGAAGGACTGAGCTAAAGCCATTCTTTGCTGGCTTTTTCAAATATCTGCTCTTTTGGGGCACTTCTCATTTCCTGTCTCATTTCCCCATATATCTGTGAATTTTTCCTGAAACCATGTAATAATAAATCACACTTATCTCTGAATAAAACCCCACCAATCCTGATTCATGTAGGACAGTCAGATTTTATGCCTATGATCCTGGTATAACTACTATATCTTTATATTTTCCTGTTTCACTCTTAAAACTGCTCCAGTTTGTATGGTAACTTATATATGGTCACCATTTTATAATGGAAACTTGTCACAGCCACAACCACATTCCACTCAGAAGAAAGAGTATAGAAAAATCAATAAGAGGGGCGCCTGGGTGGCTCAGTTGGTTAGGCGACTGCCTTCGGCTCAGGTCATGATCCTGGAGTCCCGGGATCGAGTCCCGCATCGGGCTCCCTGCTCAGAGGGGAGTCTACTTCTCCCTCTGATCCTCTTCCCTCTCATGCTCTCTGTCTCTCATTCTCTCTCTCAAATAAATAAATAAATAAATCTTTAAAAAAAAAAAGAAAAATCAATAAGATACTCTAGGACAGAAAGTGTGAAGCAAGGCAGGTTGACCTTGATGTTTAAAAGCAAAATTTTTGAACACACAAGGAAACCTAGTAAATATTCCTTGCAAGAGCCTTCTTGGGAACATTAAGAAGGGATGAACTCCACATAGAATGGGTAGTTGTCAATCAAACAGATAAATAAAAGGAAGAATAGAGTTGATAGATTGGACCATGAATTGTATATTCTCTGACAATGTGGAACTCATCCATCTAACACAAAATGGGAACAGATGGATTTGGTACATAGCTAGAAAGTAAAATTAGTTTGCAGATGGTCTCATTACAATTCCTAGGTGTCAAAGAGTATTATTTAAGGGTAGCAAATCAAATAGTGAAAAATGAAACATATATGCAAAAACAAAGAAATTAAAGTGATTAATATTGATTAAATGTGGGTGATTGTATAATTATACGGGAGGGGAAAGAAAAGGATACAACTTCATTTTAGTTGGATTTAAAATAGGGAGTCAAAAAAGAAAGAGCATATTTCATTAATATAGAGTCATTAAAATAACTTCTAGAGCAAAATTACAAACTTCCCTAAACATTAGAAACACAGTAAAAGAAGACAGGAAACAGATCCATATTGAATGCTTTATATATTATGACCCTTAATTTCATGCATCAACTTGACTAGCTGCGTCTTTGGTCAAACACTACTCTAGATGTTACTACATAATGAGATTAACTCTGATAATCAGCAAACTTTAAGTAAAACAGGTTACCCTCCATAATGTGAGTTGGCCTTTCAATTCAATCTGTTGAAGGCCTTAAGAGCAAAGATTGGAGTTTCCTGAAGAAGGAATTCTGCCTCAGACTGAAAGAAACCCTGAGTTCCACCTTGCTAACTTGCCCCACAGATTTCAGAACTACCAGCCCCAACAGTCATATAAGCCAATTCCTTGAAATAAATAATTCTCTTTCAGTCTGTCTCATATTCTCTCTGTCTGCCTCTCTGAATTTACATCTCCCACAAATCCATATGTTGAAATGCCAACCCTCAATTTGATGATATGTGAAGGTGGAGCCTTTAGGAGGTAATTAGGTTTAAATGAGGTCATAAAGGTAGGGCCCTCATGATGGGATTAGTGTTATAAGAGGAAGAGAGAACAGAGCAGTTCTCTCTCTCTCTCTCTCTCTCTCTCTCTCTTTCTCTTTCTCACACACCCCCTCCCTCCCTCTGTCTCCCTCTCTCTCCTTCTCTCCACCACATAAGGATACAGCTAGAAGCTTGCTGTCTGCAAGGCAGGGAGAGGGCTCTTACCAGTACCCAAATCTGCTGTCATCTTGATCTCGGACTTCCCAGCCTCCATAACCATGATAAACAAATTATTGTTTAAGCCACTCAGTCGTTTTTGTTTTTGTTTCGTTTTTATAGTAGTCCAAGCAAAGACATGTGTTTTCATTTTTACTGGTGATACTATATTGTGGTTAGCAGATTTTCTTATTATATAGTGAAGAATTTGGGCACTTAACTTTAATGTTAGCAAGGAAAGAGAACTATGGGGATAAATATGCTCTACTCTACCATCACTTTTCGGTGGGACACTTCAAAACAGAGCATATAGAAATAAGTCCTGTGGAAATTAAAGCAACCTGAAACGTTGAGATCTAGAAAAGAGAAACAAAGAGCCCATGAGGATCCAGCCAGTAACTGGGAAACAGTTTAATAAGCAGTCTAGATTTTCAAACAATAAGAACAGATAAAAACACCCGTGTGTTGAGGAAACCAGAAAGTTTTCCACTGAGATACCAAGTTATTGAATATAGTATTTACAACATTTTCTTCTAGAGTTTATGTGTATACATGCCAATGTTTTTATTCAGCTTCCGTGTTTCTCAAAAGAATTATCTTAGTTCTCCCAACAAGTGTTTATCTTTAATTGACCTTGTTCTTTGTTCGTCTGAAGCTGACCACGCCCACTAATAAGAAATTCCATGAAAGTTCATGCTTCTCTTCACCTATAGTTCATCACTTGCAACTAGTGAAGAAAATATAAGACTTTTATTCTCCACTTTTCTTAGCTGATCTGGATTAATAACTAGAAAATGAGCATTCTGCTCCCCTTCACACATGATATGCATTTAATGGGAAAATTAGATCAACATCCCTCATATTCTCCTCTGTCATTGTGACTGCATTTGGTAGAAGTAAATGTGCCATTATTAAACCATATTTTAGTAGATAAATGCAGTTTTTTATTTACACACTAGTTACGGAGCTATGAAACATATCCACTGTCAAGGAAATGCTAATGAACATGACAGTTATTCCTGATTCTTTGTTCACTCAGATGCATGCCATCATTAACTGCCATTTTAAATATTTCCTTTATAATGATTGTTGATTGTAGTCTTTCTAGAAAAGTTATGTTTTATTGGATTTATTTTGTACTTTACCTTCCACATGTATTGTTAATATTATTCACTTTGAAAATATTTATGTATTAAGATATATGTATATAAAAATAATAAATCTTTCATTGTGTATCTACTCCATTTAAATAAATAAAACATAAACAATATGGTTGAAGCTCCTTGACTACTTATTCCCAAATTAAGAATTTCCATATTTCATTTCATGCATTTCATTATACTTTTAATATATTTGTTGCTTACTGATATACTATGATTTGATATTTTATATGCTGTGTTAATGTCATCATACTGTGTGAATTCCTTGGCAACTTTATTTCCCTCAAAACTGTGATTATAATATTCATAGTTAGAGCCCTAGTTCATTCTTTTATACATCTGTTTTATATTGTATCTGTTTCATAGTGTACATGTGACAATGCCATAATTTATGTGGACATTTTTCAGTTCATGGAATTTTAAGTTATTTCCAGTGTTTGGCTATCACAAACAATGCTGGTTTAGACATTATGATATCTGTATGCTAGTGTTCTAAAATTGGCATTTCTCTAAGATTATTTGGCATTGCTGAGTCTTTAGGGCTGGAATATCTTTTACTTCGTCAGATTTTGTGACATTGTTCTTCAGAGTATTCAGACCAATTTTCACTCTACCACCAGTTATACAAAGAATTCTATTATGCGAAATACTTGACATTTCATTAGTTTTTGTAATAATTTAATTTTGTTTTAAAATAGTTCTTATTGATGATAGTATGTTTAGAGTTAAATGCAGAAAACTTGATAGTTCAAGTGCATATGTACACATATGTATTTGGGTATGATTGCATCTATGTGTGTTTAAATACCACCCAGAGTGGGCACCTGGGTGGCTCGGTCGTTAAGCCTTGGGCTCAGGTCATGATCCTGGGGTCCTGGGATCGAGCCCCGCATTGGGCTCTCTGCTCAGCAGGAAGCCTGCTTCTCCCTCTCCCACTCCCCCTGCTTGGGTTCCCTCTCTTGCTGTCTCTCTCTCTCTGTCAATTAAATAAATAAATAAAATCTTTAAAAAAAAATAAAACATAAATACCACCCAGATTAAGATATTGCACACTTCCAACATTACAGAAAAATTTGCTCATTCTCCCAACCCTGAGCCTTTAATAACAATTCCAAGCTGAAGCAACCATTATTCAGACTTGTACCATTGATATAATGCTGCCAATTTTTAATTTCTTAGAAATGAAATCATATAGCTGGGATAATAATCTATGTTATTGGATGTAGAAGTAGTTTATTTGTAATGCTATGTAGTTGTGTTATATCCCCATCAGATGAAAATTCTAAACATATTTAATTCAGTATGTTGCTGATGGATATTTACATTATTTTCACTTATGGATATTATAAATAATGCTGCTATGAACATTTTTGCACATGTTTTGGTACAAATGGAAATATTTACTCATTTCTCTTCTGTTTATCTAGAAACGCTAGTTTGTGGGTTAGAATTATTCTTATGCTTTAGCTTTAGGGTTTGAGCAGATATCCTATTGCAGATTTGAGGATAGCTTGTTCTATATTCATATTTTTAAAAGACTTTATTTTTTTAGAGCAGTTTTAGGTTTATAACAAAATTGAGAGGAAAGTATAGAGGTTTTCCATATGATCTCTGCCTTACACATGCATAGCTTCCCCCATTATTAACATCACTAACCAGAATAGTGCATTCTATACCAAGGCTGAACATATAGTGACATATTATAATCACCAAAAGTCTCCACAGTTTTTTTTTTTTTTTTAAGATTTTATTTATTTATTTTGAGAGAGAGAATGAGAGAGAGAGCATGAGAGGGGGGAGGGTCAGAGAGAGAGGCAGACTCCCTGCTTAGCAGGGAGCCCGACGTGGGACTCGATCCCGGGACTCCAGGATCATGACCTGAGCCGAAGGCAGTCGCTTAACCAACTGAGCCACCCAGGCGCCCTTATTTATTTATTTATTTTTTTAAAAAGTCTCCACAGTTTATCTTAGGGTTCACTCCTGGTGTTTGCATCCTATTGCAGTGCATTAAAGTATAATAACATATATATACATATATATAACATTATCATATAGGGCATTTTACTGGCCTAAAAATCCTCTATGCTCTGCCCATTCATGTCTCCCCACCAATAACCTGGTGACCACTGATGTTTTTACTGTCTTTACAGTTTTGCCTACTCCAGAAAGTCGTATAGTTGGAATCACACTGTATGAAGCCTTTGCAGATTGGCTGCTTTCACTCACATGCATGTAAGTTTCCTTAATGTCCTTTCAGGACTTGAGAGCTTATTTCTTTTTAGCACTGAATAATGGTCTATTGTCTGGATATACCTTAATTCATTTATCCATTCATATACCGAAGGACATCCTGGTTGCTTCCAAGTTTTAGCAATTAAGAATAAAGCTGCGATAAACATCTGTGTGAAGGTTCTTATGCAAACATGTTTTCAACCCCTGTGGGTAAATACCAAGGAAGATTACAAGATTGTATAGTGAGAGTATGTTCAATATTATAAGGAACCACCAAACTGTCTTCTAAAGTGGCTGTCCATTCTGCATTCCTGGCAGCAACGAATGAGTTTTTATTGCTCTACATCCTTGCTTACATTTGGTGTTGTCGGAGTTCCAGATTTTGACTATTAATATTTTAGTGTAAAATTTTCTTTTGTATTTTACTTCTTTTAAATTTTTAATTTTTTTCAAGTAAGCTCTATGCCCAACATGGGGTTTGAACTCAGGACCTTAAGATCAAGAGTCACATGCTCCAGGGTGCCTGGGTGGCTCAGATTGTTGAGCGTCTGCTTTCGGCTCAGGTCATGATCCCAGGGTCCTGGGATCGAGGCCCACATGGGGCTTCTGGCTCAGCAAGGAGTCTGCTTCTCCCTCTCACTCTGCCTCTCCCACTGCTCATGCTCTCTCTCTCTCTATCTCTGTGTCTCAAATGAATACATAAAATCTTAAAAAAAAAAGTCACATGCTCCACTGACTAAGCCAGCCAACTGCCCCGTCAGTGTAAAATTTTCATATTATTTCATGTTATTTCTTTATGTATACATAAAAATTTTAACATGAAAAGAAATGTACTGTACAAACTTTTAAAACATTTTTTAGAATTAATATTCACTAATACCTTCTCATTCTATTAATGATTTGATAATACGGGCCGGATCCCAAGACCCTGGGATCATGACCTGAGCCCAGGGCAGATGCTTAACGACTGAGCCACCCAGGCGCCCCTGCTTTTTACTTTTTAAGTGAAGTGCTACAATATTATATTTAAGTAGACCTTAATAAGTTAAAGATACATAAGGTATGTGGTGATTCCAAGTGGAACTTTTATTTTTTATTTATTTTTTAAAGATTTTATTTATTTATTTGACAGAGAGAGAGAGCACGAGCAGGGGGAGCAGTAGAAGGAGAGGGAGAGGGAGAAGCAGGCTCCCCGCCGAGAGGAGGTATGACTTTCCAGCTATTTTTATGAGACATATTATCTCTGGTCCCCAAACCATATAGAAACATTTGAAAAAAGAAAAAACAACAACAAAAATCAATGGAATCCAACAGTATATAGAAATAATAATACATATGATTTGGTATGGATACTTGTAGGAGTAAAAGGTTAATATTACGAGAATAAAGGAAGATAATAAACAGTCACATTGATACAGACAATAAAAACATTTGACAAACTTGAATAGTTATGATAAAAACTGAGAAGACTAGGAAAATAAGAGCATCTATGAAAAACTTACAGATAATATTATAGTTAATGAAACATCAAATGCTATTCCCCAAGATTGGGAACAAGAAAAAGATGTAAGTTTTTCATAAATGCAAGATCCAGAGAAACAAAGTAAACATTATTTTTTAAAAATCATCTACATTTCTAGGGGTGTCTGGGTGGTTCAGTCAGTTAAGCACCTGACTCTTGGTTTTGGTTCAAGTCATGATCTCATGGGTCCTAGGATCCAGCCCTGTGTGGGCTCCTTGCTCAATGGGGAGTCTGCTTGAAGATTCTCTCCCTCTGCCCCTCCCCTACACACACGCATGCATGCTCTCTCTCTCTCTCTCTCTCTCAAATAAATAAATCTAAACAAAGTCATGGGTATTTATAGACATTGGAATGCATAAATGAAAAGTGAAATTAAGAAAGCTTCAAAAATGGGATACCTAAAATAATTTTAATAAAAAGATTTGACAAATTTCTGTGCTGGAAATTATAATTATTATAAAGTATTCTGGGAGAAATAAAAGAAATATATGCATATAATAATAATATTTTTTATATATTCTATCATCTGTCTAGGAGAGAGGGATGATAGATATATAAATGGAAAATAAAAGCACACAAGAGGGTCTGGAAATAGATCCTAACTTACATGTTCAAATTATTCTAACAAATTCAATGCAATGAGGAGTGGAAAGTCTTTAATAGTTGCTACTAAAACAATTGAATATATATGTATTAATTCCATAAATAGATATATATGTATCTTTATCTATCTAACATGTATCTAGTAATGATTTAGACTACTACATTATATAATAAACAAAACAAAAGAAATCCTAGAATTAAATGAAAAATTTAAATCTACAAGGCTTCTTAATAAATTTAGCAAGACATCTTCAATATCTTGATGTTATAAAGTTTTCCTAGAGAGTATACAGAAAGCAATAATCATAAAAGGACAATTGCCAAACTATGTTTTCCCCTACCTCAGATTTCTATTCATTAAGAAAATGAATTGGCAAGCCACGGACTAGGAGAAAACATTCACAAAATAAATATCTGAAAAAACGGACTTATATATAGAATCCATAAAGAATTTTAAAACTCAATAATAAAATTATAAAGAATCCAGTAAAGTGTGGGTAAAATAATTAAACACTTTCCAAAGAAGATGATTAAATTGCAAACAATAACAAAACCAAAACAGATGAAAGAATTCATAGCATCATTAGTTATCACCGAAGTGCAAATTAAAAGGAGATACCACTACACACTTACTAGAAGGGCTAAAATTTAAGTCTAACAGTATCCACTGTTGGCAATCATATGGAACAATCAAACTCACACATTGTTTGTGGAAATATTAAATAGTACAGCCCTTTTGAAAAAATGTTTTGCAATTTCTTTAAAAGTGAGACATAAACCTACCTTATGACCCAGGAATTTCCCCCCCCAAAATTAAATCATGTATCCACAAATGATTGTATGTTAATGATGCTTTTATTCATTATAGGCAAAACTGGAAACAATTCAAATGTCTATCAGCAGGAGAATTGTTAAACAAATTATGATATATTTATACAATTGAAAACAAATTAAAAAAAGAAACTATTGCAACATAAGCAGTATGGATTAATGGCATATTGTGTTGAATGAAAGAAATCAGAAAAAAGAAAGAGTGCATTCTGATTGTATGATCACATTTGGATAAGATTCTAAAACCAGGGTTGGGTATAGACTAGAGGGTGCCATGAGGGAAACTTCTGGGATGATGAAATTTATACCTTAATCTAGGTAATGTTTACATTAATGGATACTTTTGCCAAGGGTCATCAAATTTTACAATTAAGATCTGTGCATTTTTCTGTATGTAAATTTTAATTCAATAAAAACTAAGCAAACAAAAATTTGTTAGAAAGGAAATGAGATATTGAGGATATAGAGTTATGAATCTGTGGAGTTGGGTTCCAGAGCCGGGACCTCTATTCTATAAATTCAGTCATTTCCTCCTAATTTACAAAACTGAGAATTAGGCCAATAATGTCCTTATTATAGAACCTTAGGAAGAGTCAAGAATTTGTAAAAGGACGGGAAATACGGAATTGATCTTGAAAAAATGTACTTGGAATTAATGAAACTTTGCATGCTGGGGAACATTACCCACGGGTATAAGTGGAAATGAAGCTCATTATTTTTGCATATTAAAATGAATGCCTTTGCTTCAATTGTATCTCACTTTTGTCTATACCCATCCTATTTTTATTTTTATTTTATTTTTTAAAAAGATTTTATTTATTTATTTATCAGAGAGAGAGTGAGAGCGCACACAAGCAGGGGGACCGGCAGTCAGAGGGAGAGGGAGAGGGAGAAGCAGGCTTCCCAAGGAGCAGGGAGTCCGATGCTGGGCCCCATGAGGGACTCCAAGCCAGGCCCCACGCTGGGCTCCATGCTTGGCCCCATGCCGGGCCCCATGCCGGGTTTGATCCCGGGACCCTGGGATCATGAACAGAGCTGAAGGCAGATGCTTAACCGACTGAGCCACCCAGGCGCCCCTATATCCATCCTATTTTTAAATGACTTTAGTAGTAATTGGAGGAAAGATATACACTTTACCAGTTTTCTTTAATTTGAGACTTCATATGGCCAGAAAGACTCTACTTGAATTCTTTACAATTAATATGGTAATAGAGGAAAAGTACCTTCCTGGGTATCTTATTTTCCTTTTATATCTCAGTATCCTAAATGTTTATCTGAGAAGTATTTATCGGGGTGCCTGGGTGGCTCAGTCGTTAAGCATCTGCCTTCAGTTTGGGTCATAATGATCGAGCCCCGCATCAGGCTCCCTGCTCAGCGGGAAGCCTGCTCCCTCTCCCACTCCCCCTGCTTGCGTTCCTGCTCTCGCTCTCTCTCTGTCAAATAAATAAATAAAATCTTGAAATGTATTTATCATTCCAAGTTTAAAAACTATATTATGAACTCCTTGTGGAACAAATTTTAAAATAATATCTAAGGAATGAATATATAATTCATGACATTTTATTCTAAAATTAAAATTCAGTTATAATTAAACAACAAAGTTTCATTTTTTTTTTTAACCTAATGGTGTGTGAAAGGTAAAAACACAGAGAAAGAAATGTGTTCAGGACTCTGAAAATGATTTTGCATCAGGAGCAAACTGTTGTTTATCTTCTTCCAGACATTTATGTGTAGTCAATAAATCATTTAATCTACTTTCAATTATTTTGCACAATAATGCCTAACTAACGTGGGGATAAGGTTAAGCCTTCTATTGATAAGTTGTAAGTCTGCTCGTTAAACTTAATCCATTGTACTGTAAATGTCACTCCCCCAAGCTCTTCTCCTAATCAATAGCCTCTACTATCTTTCCCTGTCAGATGAGGTAAAGTCCACCTATGTAAGTATTGATTCAATTCCTACTATAAGATGATAACATGCAGTTTGAGCATTTTGTAGTCTCTTTTAACCCAGACAGACGACTACATCTTATAATTATTATTATTATTTTTTTAAAGATTTTATTTATTTATTTATTTGAGAGAGAGAGAGAAACAGCATGAGAGGGGATAGGGTCAGAGGGAGAAGCAGGCTCCCTGCTGAGCCGGGAGCCCGATGTGGGACTCGATCCCAGGACTCCAGGATCATGACCTGAGCCGAAGGCAGTCGCTCAACCAACTGAGCCACCCAGGCGCCCTTATAATTATTTTTTAATTAAAGATTTACAAGTTTTAAAAATATGATGGATTCTTTTTGGCCATTTTAACATATTAACACTTTTTAAGAAGGGTACTGTGTGTGTGTGTGTATGAGAGAGAGAGATTCCTTTCAAAACATTTTCATTTTATTCAAAAGATATTTATATTATCAATATACTGCCAATTAGGATAGCATAGTATAGCTTTCATATATTTAAGAATATAAGTATTGTGAATTTGACTTTTGGCACATGGAAAGGATCAGACTTAATATAAAAATTTCAATATTAGCTGTAATATTCAATATATAAAAGGACCTCTAGGTCCCCCGCTTTTCACATTACGAAGTAGTCTGAGAAATTTGTTTGTCTACCAAGAAGGGTATAATTTCCAAAGCCCGCTTCAGAAATGGCCAATGAGAGAAATGGAAATATATACCAGGGATGGAACCAAGAGCACAGGGATCAATGGACCGGGGATCACTCTCAGAAAAGAGAACATAGGCTTAGTAAAGAATCATCCTCACCCTTAGAATGGGGCAGAGAGTTTCTTACTCTTAGCACTATTGATATTCTGGGATTGCTAACTTTTTGTTGAGGGCAACAGTTCTATTCACAATAGGATTTTTATCAGCATCCCTGTCCTCTACACACTATATATCAGTAACACACACCCCTGATTTTTGACAACTAAGAATATCTCTAGTCACTGTCGTAAGTCCTCTGAGAGCAAATCAATCCCCAGCTAAGAACCACTCGAATAGGGGAGATGAATGAGGGATATTTTTCCAGAAAGCTTTTTCACAGTGCTTTTTTTTTTATTCTTATGTTAATCCCCATACATTACATCATTAGTTTTAGATGAAGTGTTCCATGATTCATTGTTTGTGCATAACACCCAGTGCTCCATGCAGAATGTGCCCTCCTCAATACCCACCACCAGGCTAACCCATCCTCCCACCCCCCTCCCCTCCAGAACCCTGTTTGTTTTTCAGAGTCCATCATCTCTCATGGTTTGTCTACCCCTCCGATTTCCCCCACTTCATTCTTCCCCTCCCGCTACCTTCTTCTTCTTTTTTTTTTCTTAACATATATTGCATTATTTGTTTCAGAGGTACAGATCTGAGATTCAACAGTCTTGCACAATTCACAGCGCTTACCAGAGCACATACCATCCCCAGTGTCTATCACCCAGTCACCCCATCCCTCCCACCCCACCCCCCACTCCAGCAACCCTCAGTTTGTCTCCTGCAATTAAGAATTCCTCATATCAGTGAGATCATATGATACATGTCTTTCTCTGTTTGACTTATTTCACTCAACATAATACCCTCCAGTTCCATCCACGTCGTTGCAAATGGCAAGATCTCATTCCTTTTGATGGCTGCATAATATTCCATTGTATATATATACCACTTCTTCTTTATCCAGTCATCTGTTGATGGACATCTTGGCTCTTTCCACAGTTTGGCTATTGTGGACATTGCTGCTATAAACATCGGGGTGCATGTACCCCTTCAGATCTCTACATTTGTAACTTTGGGGTAAATACCCAGTAGTGCAATTGCTGGGTTGTATGGTAGCTCTATTTTAAACTTTTTGAGGAACCTCCATACTGTTTCCCAGAGTGGCTGCACCAGCTTGCATTCCCACCAACAGTGTAGGAGGGTTCCCCTTTCTAGAAAGCTTTTAATAGTACTATGGACCAGTGATTACTATGCTTTCCATTCTTCCTCTTTTTAAATAGGATTACTTATTGCACTTCTGGTTTTTTTGCTTCACTGTATGTTGGGAATAAAAGGACCACATAACTTGTGGTCTACATGATCTACAAACCTACCTCAGAGAAAGGAGTCAGCCCATGCTGTTGATTCCAATTTAGATTAAGTTCAAAAGCAAAATTATTTTATGGAGCTACAAATCTGAACAGTGGTTGCCTATGGCTGGTGGAATTGTTTCACTGGATTTTATCTCAACTAATTTTCTTAATTATAATAATAAAACATTATATATGAGATTTCCAGCTTATAGAACTTTGGGAAAAAGAAAACAAATTGATTAGTAAAACATGAAGACAGTAGGAGACAAAATAATAATGAAAAATAATAGCAAATTAAAAGAAAGCAAAATGACATGATAGAAATAATTCCAGATATACCTATAATTCTGATAGATGTAAATATGTTACATGTAAAGATTAAAACAAGAGAAACTCTAATATTATATAAAGATACAATCCAGCTCTTCTTTCTTTTCCTTTTATTTTCCTGATCAATTCAGTTCTGTAGCATTTAGTTGTAACAGAGTATGGGAGGTGTCTTTAAGGAAAGGCATCCGTCCTACATGGAATGTTGGAGAAGCATAGACAGGAGGGATTCCATAGGAAGAACTTGTCTGATAATGGGCTTTCAGAGACTGAGTGGTATGGAAAGGGCATCAAATGATGACTGACATCAGTCATGGGCTGTCACAGACAAAACAAGATGAAAAGGGAAAGTGAGGGAAAGCTCTTTGTGGGCTATCAAAATCCTGCAGGGTAAAGAAGACATTAAATTCAGATGGTAGCCTAGTATTCAAATTGAGAGCCTAAGCAGGGTGAGGATGGGAGATACTGGAGAGCCTAAACAGAGTGTCTGAGCCCAGGCAGAGAGTACAGGGATATCCATGGATGGAAGCCCCCAAGCAGGTTTTCAAAATCTGAGCAGAATGAGGGATGCAGCTTAGCATGGATATTAGAGTCTAACCAGGAAGCAGCCTAACGGACATCACCTTCATCAGTATCACATTGAATATTATTGTAAATGGGGAAAACAACAACAACAACAACAACAGTATGTAATATAGTAGAAAACAAAGAGAAAAATACAGCATCACTATATTTCTGCTGATGATACATAACCTGAATCTAGCTATGTGAAAACATGAGATAACTCAAATTAAAGCATATTCTTCAACATATCTAGCTGTAAACTTCAAAGGGTCAAGGCTATGAAAGTTAAATTAAGGCTGAATATTGTTCCACACTGTTCAAGGCATGATTTACAACTGGATCCTTTTGCCCATAAAAGACATTATTGGGACAATTGTCAAAACTTGAACGGGTTTCCAGAATCAGATAGTGGTAATGTATCTGTATCAATTTCCTAGTTTTGATAGTTGTAATTATGGTTCCGTAGGAGAATATAGCATTGTAGTATTCACAAGTAATGGAACATCAGAATAGAATAGAATTAAATAAGCAAAAGGTCAAAGAGAGTTAAGACCTCAGGAAAAGTTTTCAGTATAAATGAGAAAAAAAGAAATTCAATCTATTGTAATAGGAGTATTTGCATTCTGTTTAGAAAAGACCTTTCCTTAAAAAATTGTGGTGCATAATTAACTAAATATGTAGCAAAAAATAAATAAATCTGAGCCACTAAATTGCATCATAATCACAAATAAATTCCCTATGCTTTATAATTCCAGTACTACCCGGGCATCATCAATTCAGGCCTCAAAACATGGGCAACTCATAGATGGAGGTGCTTTCTCATTCTTGCAGGCATCTTTTCTCCTGACTTCACCACTTTGGAGGATTTATAACAAATATGCTTGCTGTTTTCCTAAACTTATCTGAAGAGGCTTTTCTTACTCCCTAGTAACTCCTTGCTATTTGGGGTAGCTTTGTTCTATTAGTCCAAGTACTAGAGAATAAGCTCTTCCCTACAGACTTAAATCTACATACTCTGGGTTTTAATCATAAACTTGTACATGTGTCTGTACCTCCCTTATGATTCCTTAGACTTCAGTCCTTCTTGATTTTTATCATTTTGAATTAATTCTTTGTTTCTTGCATTGAGGTGCTCCCTTTGTTATTTACAAATTTAACTTTGTATTAAAAACTATGCACGTGTGTGTGTGTATGTGTGTGTTTATGTGCCTGAAGCAGGTGGGAGATCCTGTAACAGCTCAATCCATATTAGTAAGAAATCAGTTATGTATTAAACAGTTTCCTGTATTGTTTCTGTAATTTCTATTTATTTGAAAGAGGAAAGAGGGTTTGCAGTGTGTTCTAAGTCTGTCAATTTCAAAGCATCCTATTAATTTTTGGTTGTTTATTTGGATTATGTAGAGGTGGCAATTGCCAACTGTGTAAGAAAAAAATGATTTAAAAAGCTGAAAATGGAGAACATTTTATTGACTGATTATTTCTGAGAATTGGGGAAATATTACCCTGAAGTTATTTTAGTGAAGTAGCAACTCACATTGGCTCACAGGATACCTGTATTTTCTGGAAACAGTGGTTGAGAATTGCAGCACAACAATTTATGCTTTATAGACTATATATATATATATTTTATAAAATAGTAACTATATATATAGTTATTATTATTTCTTTTGCTCTTTACAATGATCTGTTGATTAAGTATTATTTCTGCAAATTCCCACTATAAGAGAATGTGGCACAAAGGGAAATGGCTTATCTCAAATTGTTCTCCCAATGAACAGTAAAGAAATCATTCAGAGCTGAGAGAAAGAGGCCATGATCTTTCTACGCAACTGCATGGCTTCCATGCATAAACCATAGTCAGGCTTCCTTCCTTCCTCCTTCTTTTCTTTGTCATTCCTTTTTTTTTTTTTTTTCTTAATTTGGGTAACTCTCCTTTTAAGGAAGTTAAATGACTTTCTAATACAAACAGGAGAGGCATTTAGTAGTTTACTAAGCTGACTGTAAATTAAAAGCAAGTCATACTGCCCTGAGACTTAACTAGTTATTAATGAGTACAAAGTAGGTCCATTCAATAAAGTATTGAAGAAGCAACCACATTTTCATTCTTCTTTAATCAATATATAACACAAAAATATTATCTGCCAGTAAGAATGGCCTTAGTCTATTTGTTTTCTGTTTAATAACCATCCTTTAAGCACTGTATGAGGCAAAAGCTACATCTTTCTTCTTAATTTCTATTCTTTACGATAGACATGTTTTAATTTTTAAGAGAGAGAAAATGCCTGTACAGATGAAAACTAATCACTACACATCATTTTCAAGGGAGAAAAGAGTAGTAAATGCTTAAAAGACTAAACAGGGTTCTTTTATTCCTTTCTGAATAAATATCTCTGATTATTCTTTCTGTGGTTGGCTAACTATATACAACATGATTACGTCTAATGCTCTATTGATGTATTGCAGGCTTAGGCAGAGTTAATGGTATACTTAGCTTGGGCCTGCTTTTCTTTCTTTTCTCATTTTCCAAACTGCATTGTGGCGTAGCCCTTAGTCAATACAGCAGCTCCCTCCTGAGCAAGCATTAAATTGAACAGATGAATGGCAGCATTTTAAAGTAGATCTGATAACCCAAACAGGCTTGTGGGTTTTAAAGGGGCCAGATCAGATAAAAAGAACTACTAGACCCTTGAGAGCTGACATATTCCTTCTAAAAAAGAAAGGATCTTGAGAAATCAATTGGGTCATGGAGAATATTCTCCAAAAGATCAAATAGGGCAAACGAATGTTTCTGTCTCTAAAGAAACATATAATATTTAGTGGAAATATGCTTTCAAATAGTCAAACAGATTCATCATATTGTAATTTTATATAAAAGGAGTGGGGCCTAATACTTCTAAAAATGACTTTAAAATCTCTTATATTTTGTCAGCAATCTTAGACCTTAATTCTAAAAAAAAGCATCTTGAAATATTTTCCATCATAGTAGGTGCCCAAAGAAAAAATACACTCCTCAAAAAGTGAGTTCATAAATCATTTACTTTCTCAGTACTAGGAGAATGGAGTAGAATTTCCTGAAGGCTATAGGAGAGGTATGTGTGTGTATGTATGTTTTAGAGTGTGTGTGTGTGTGTGAGCAAGAGAACAGAGAATTTCAACAGAGTATTGTATATTTGAAGTTCAACATAATATTAACAGTCATCAGTTTTCAAAAGGAAGTTAAAAAAAAGCCTTCTCTTTAATGATATTGATTTTTTAAATCTAACATTTTGTGTGAAAACTATTCCAAATTAGAACCGTAATTGTCATTATCTAAATAAACTGTCAATCAATGGACTGCATCTGTTTATTAAACCATTTCTGTGATTCTTTTTATGATTACAAATCTATGTTAATTTTATGAACTAATTAAATGGAATAAGACTTTAAAAAATTGAAAGAAGGAAGGAAGGAAGGAAAGAAGGAAGGAAGGAGGAAGGAAGGACAGTGTTTAGTTCATTCTGAAGCTAAAGAAAACCCCACAATTTCCAGGAAATAAACCTAAATAGAGTTGATGTTAACTTAGAACCAGTATGTTGGGTGAGAACAATCATGTACCAAGCCGGAGGTATATAAAAATTGTTACATTAGCGTCATGAGACATGGCCTAATTTGGTACAACTCTGTGTATTTTTTAAATGGCTAAGGGCAAACAAATGCTGTATGACTTTAAACCAATTAAATAGGAAAGTAGAAATGAGTAATTACTCAAGGGAAATGAGTAATTAACAACTGAGCACATATGCTGATTGTTTTGAGTGTAAGTTAATAAAAGTATATGCTCCTAGAGGGCAAGAACTATTTTAAAATTATTTTTATCCCCCAGAACATTAAGATCAGTGGAGTGTGGGGAGTTAATAGATGGCCAATAAACATGATTTAAATGAATGAATGGATATTTTTTTAAAAAGAATAACATGAAAACTACAGTAATGATAGAGAAAATGTACTTTCACTTTTTAAAGTATTCATGACTATTCTTTTTTCTCCCATGCACTTACTAATAATATATGACGAAATTGTTAGCTCTACTATAGTTTCTTTCTCCAGCCAGTCCTCTTAATACTTTCTACCTCTTTTCTTTCCTTGCTTTCTTCATTCTCCTATCTCTGGCATCTCTGTCCCATTTCCTAACACAGAGCTCCCCAAACCCTTGGAATTTCCCAAGTGACAAGAAAGATAAAGGTGTCTTTTGTTAATTCTTGAGGTCTTTTTCAACCACTCTTGAATTTCTATTAATGAGGTGACTGTTGTAAAGTCTCCAAGGATGAGGGGGCTTTTTGCCAGAGGAACCACCCCTGTGATTACAAGGTTAGAACCTTCAGCCTCATCCATACCCTCTGACCTCCAGACAGGGGAAATGAATTGCAGATTGACTTAATCAGTAGTGTCCAGTAAATTAACCAAACATGCCTATATAATGAAGCCTCCCTAAAAATCCCTGGGTGTTCAGAGACCCTTCAGGTTGGCCAATCCTTGGAGGTCCTGGGATAGTGGTTTGCCTGGAGAGGGCTTGGGAGCTTTGAGCCTTTCCCCATATGCCTTACCTTATGTATCTCTTCCATCCAGCTCTTCCTGAGTTGTATCTTTTTATAATAACTGGTCATCCAGTGTATAAACTGTTTTCCTGAGTACTGTGAGAAACTCTAGCAAATTAATTGAACCCAACGAAGAGGTCCTGGGGACCTCTAATTTACATCTGATTATCAGAGGCACAGGTAAAAACCTAGGCAATTGCAATCACAAGATTGACATCTGAAGTGTGTTTGTGTCTGTGTGTGTTGGGGGGCGGGTAGCCTTGTGGGGCTTTATACTTAATCCATGGAATCTAATGGTAACTCCACATAGATAGTATCAGAACTGAATTGAATCGTAGGATACCCAGCTAGAGTCAAAGAATCGCTTGGTGCGAGAAAAAAACAAAAAACAGACATCACACAAAGTATCAGAAGTAAGATATTCTGTGAGTAGAATGAGAGTAAAGAAGAAAAACAGGAGTTTTCCTTTTCACATCTTTTAGTAAAAGTCTATCTATTCTACTCAAATTTCTTTAACCATCCAGTACGATATACCATACCACCCCCGTTCCCCAAAATAAAATCTCAGGAATTTAATATAAAGAGAATTTAATTTAAAGAGAACCCTATTTAATAAAGAGAATTCCAATTACTAGCTTTGAGGTAGCTTATTTGGTCAATTAATTAGGGTGCTGGATGGTAGAGAATTTTGTCAGTCAGCTATGTACACACAGTAAATACTGTTTCTTAGGCAAAGGTAACTTTTTTATATAGTTGTAAAATTCCATTATATTCCATTGCCAAAGAAACATTAAGAACTTTGTATAGCTGTGTAAAAAGCCACTAATTTTTTAAAGAATAAACATTTTAAAGTCAGCAAAAAAAAAAAAAATAGCTTATAGAATGTTGCCATTGATGGGCAAATTATTTGGGATTGATTTTTCATCTAGATAGACCACTCATATTTGCCATTGTAGCTTCTGGACTGAATTATTATCTCTTTAATATGTTGCATGTTGCTTTAAATTTCTGGAGTCTACTTTCTTAGTTTAAGAGGCCTAGATTTACATCACAGCCATGAGTAAGAGGTGTTAATTCTTGCTTCCTTTGCAGGCAGTTAGGGTACTCCATCCTCCCCCAACCAGGTAGGGACCTGATAACTGCTTATTTTACTTGTTATAAATTAGTTAGTATCATTATTTTGTTCAATAGTGAAAGATCATAATTTGTCTTCCATAAAAAGATAAGCACAGCATATAGGAAATACTGATTGAAATGTTCCCTGGTAAGTAGGTAAGAAGCAAAGGTTACAATATATTGTTATGTTCAAATATTTTGTTTGGGATTTCCTATACTTAAAAGACAACAAATTGAATGGCTAGAAACAAAAGGCTGTGGATAATGTTAGTAGAATAAATATGATGCTAGTTAACAATGTTATTACTTTTTCATTTCTTTTTTATGAAGATTATTCCAAAATATAGCATAAGAACCAAAATATATGATTGTTATTTATTTTAATGATTATCATAATAAGGAAACTAATAGATAAGGAAAGGACCAAAGAAAAATATTGAAAATATTGGGTACATCAAAATATTACTCTGGTTGTATTGCTCTCACTTGTTCTTCTAGGCTTGACAGAGAACATTCAATAATCAGAATTATTCATCTATCATTTTGACATTGCCCTTTGGAGAGTAATTAACAGTACTAATTTATGTAATTTATTTAGCTCATCAGGAAGTTTCAGAACTCACATATGCTGTTGAATATCTGTGTATTTAAACTTTACATCTATGGATGCATTTTATTTACATTTTAGGCAATGTGATATGACTGGCATAATATTTTAAGAAGTTATTTTTTCAAAATGGAAATGAGTTTCTTCCCCAATTATATTTTTTTGAAAAAGCTTAAGAAAGGATTTTCAGATTTTAAGTGAAATGAGCATTTTTTTTCTTTCTGTTATAGCGTGTGTAAGGCTATCTTTGCAAGGAATGGAACCAGAAAATTTAATAAGAAATGATGCACTGAAAAAAATCTTTAGAAAGCCAGAATAGTGTTATCCAATAGAAATATGATGTGAGCTACATATATAATTTTTTTAAGTTTGCAATTTAGGTTGTCAGAACCATTTGAAATTTCAAGAATTTGTTTTTCCTTGAATTCCTATTTCATTTATTATTCTGCTTCTTAGAAATAATTTTGCTACTTTTTTGAATAACATTGCTTTCCTTAGAAAATTAAATTAATTTAGTAAATCTGGTCTTAACCATTATATGTTTCTTACCCTTTTGAAATTTTGTTTATACTCTTTTATCCTACCATTCCCTTTAATGCTCCCACCTCTGAAATTGTGCCTTTTCTTTTATGGGACTTTACAACTTCACATGACAAAATTTCAAATAGCCAAAGTAGGTATTTTTGTATTCTTTGGGTAGATAACTAGTAGTGCAATGGCTAGATTGTAGGGTAGTTCTATTTTTAATTTTTGAGGAACCTCCATACTGTTTTCCACAGTGTCTGCACCAGTTTGCATTCCCACCAACAGTGTAAGAGGGTTCCCATTTCTCCACTTCCTCACCAACACCTGTTGTTTCTTACGTTTTTGATTTTAGCCATTCTGACAGATGTTAGGTGATATCTCATTGTGGTTTTGATTTGCATTTTCCTGATGATAAGTGATGCTGAGCATCTTTTCATGTATCTATTGGCCATTGATGTGTCTTCTTTGAAGAAATATCTGTTCTTGTCTTCTCATTTTTAATTGGCTTAGTTGGTTTTCTTTTTGTGTGTGTTGAATTGTATAAGTTCTTTATATATTTTGGATACTAATCCTTTATTGGATACATCACTTGTAAGTATGGTCGCTCATTCAGTAGGTTATCTTTTAGTTTTGTTGGTTGTTTCCTTTGCTGTGCAGAAGATTTTTATTTTGAAGTAGCCCTGATAGTTTATTTTTGCTTTTATTCCTTGCCACAGGAGACATACCTAGAAAGAGGTTGCGATGGCCGATGTCAAAGAAGTTGTGTTTGACATCTAGGATTCTCTTCTAGGATTTTTATGGTTTCAGGTCTCACATTTAGATCTGTAATTCATTTTGAATTTATTTTTGTGTGTGGTATAAGAAAGTGGCCCAGTTTTATTCTTTTGCATGTTGCTGGGTTGGACTTTAGATTAATCAGTCATTTCCCTGTCATTTCTACCTTAGGGAATTATTTAATTTGCCTGGTCTTCATAGAATAATAGAATAATAACCTCACTTACATGATTGCTTTCAATTAAATACACACATTTTTTTTTTTTTTTTTTTTTTTTTGCCCCATGTCTCAGACGAGGTACTGGATTGCTCCAGTGTTCATAGATCTGGGGATATTATTGCTCCAGTGTTCATAGATCTGGGGATATTTATTCATCAGGCTCACCTGTACCCCAAGGTTATTCCTTGACAGTATCCCACCAAAGCTTCATGAAGTGGTTACATTAGCAGGAAGTACGGTGAGCTCTAAGTTTATAGAATGCTCAGCATACGTTTGCACATTCACAGACACTGAGTTATATCAGTCTTAAAAGGGTCCATGCTGGGATGCCTGGGTGGCTCAGTCGGTTAAGTGTCCACCTTTGGCTCAGGCCATGATCCCGGGGTCTTGGGATTGAGCCCAGTGTCGGGGTCCCTGCTCCATGGGGAGCCTGCTTCACCCTCTCCCTCTGCCCCTCCTCCTGCTTGTGCTCTCTCTCTGTCAAATAAATAAATAAAATCTTAAAAAAAAAAAAAGTCTCCATGCTGTGAGATTTTGGATTTCCATTTTTAAGAATCTGTCCTTTGGAATCCTGATGCTCCCCCATGAAAAGGGTGTACACAGAATACATATAAAGTCCATGCATGATGTGATAAAGCAGGTCTAAATCTAAAATACACACCAAATATCATGGAATTATTAGGGAAGAAATGTACTTTACACATTATGTAAAGTACATTTAATAATACATGACACCTGCTTATGGTATAGTACATAGCAGCTGCATGTTTTTAATCTCATTAATTACAAAGACAGTTTGTGAGTTCTATTATTAAACCCAAATCTTTCTTTGGTAAATAAGATTTGAAGAATAGATATAAGAGAAAACTTGTCTGCTGATAAATACACCCACAATTCTGATGGTTCAGATAAAGTAATTATCAACTTGACTCAATCAAACAAATTTATTCTCATATAATATGAATATCTTTTTCTTCTTTAAATAGTTACTAAGACATACTTTGCTTTCTATTTGGGATGTTTTCTTTTTCAAGTACCCAAATTTGAGAAAAAAAGTATAAAGTGATTTTTACTAGAAATAATTTAAAAGACTATTTGCATTTATTTCAGCATCAGTATGGTATAGAAATAAATTTAAACTTTTAATAATGCATATGAAAAATATAGTAATATATATATATCATATTTCAATCTAGTTCTCTATTTTAGCCTGATGATATGCTAGTTGGCATGAAAATGAACATTTTCATAACTTTTTATTTAGAAGAGTAAAGGTCAAATTATATTGGTAATGGGCTAATATTCACATATATTTAATAATGTGAAGAAAGAGAGCTAGCATGTATGCTCTACATTAAATTACAGCTCTTTTTAATTCAAAAAGTTTTTTGGTTTCAGTGAATATGTACATTTACCCTTGTAAACACATTTTAAATCTCCTATTTTTAACTAGTTACTGCTTATAAATATATTCAAAGAGTTGAAGTCTTCATAATTACAGAACTAAAATCTTTATGCCAGTGGTTTTCTTTAAATTAGAGTAAGGTGTAGTCATGTAGGTGGAAAGGGTACATGGAGCCAAAAGTGTCTGAAGGTGGCCCAAACATGTTCAACTCTTTCATTTAATATATAAATGAGAAAAGTAACCTTGAACTAATTAGGAGTATAGAGTCTCTCTGAATCCGTCCTTGGTAAGATACCCTGAATCAAATAACTTGCTCAACAAACTGAAAGGGCTACAGTGTCCCCTGCTCTTTGTAGTAAAGTCTCTTTTTTATTATTTATTTTATTTTGTTTTGTTTTTTAGAGATTGAGAGATTTGGAGGTAGAGGGAGAGGGAGAGAGAGTATCCTAAGCCAGTTCTATGTCCAGTGTGGAACCCAATGAAGGGCTTGATTCCATGACCTTGAGATCATAACCTGAGCTGAAATCAAGAGTCAGCTACTTAACTGAGTGAGCCACCCAGGGGCTCCATAAAGCCTCTTTTTAATTATAATAAAGGAATGTATATATTTCAATTGTGTCTGTGGCCACTAGACCATTAAGCATATCGCTATTCTGTTTTGACAACACATACTTATTTGGTATTAAATACACATTTTCTTTTAATTCTGGATTTAGAATATCAAGGTTTTCTCAGTGCCTCTATTTTTTTTTAAGGGAATTATAATAGTACTTACTTTGTAGGGCTGGTGCAAATAGTAAATGAGCAAATAGAGGCCCAGTAAGTGGAATTGTGATGAGCACATTGTAAGGGCTCTGGTTGCTTTTATTATTATCAGTATTGCTGTGATTATTATCCCATTTACAAAAATGACCTAGAAAATAATTATTAGAAAGGAAACACTAAGTAAAGGTAAATGCAAACTGCATAAAATGGCTTTATAATACTAAGAGTTTCAAACTTGTATCGTTTGAATAGATTAAGACAATGAAATTATAAATATCTATTTTCCATTTTTTTGTCTCAATTAATGATGACTTATTTCTATGGAAAATTATAATTAAAAAATCAACAAGATTTGTGACTGTTGATATGCAAATGTCTTTATTTAAAACAATAGCTCACTTTAATGTGCTAAATTACATCCCCATATTCTTACTTGGAAAACATAATTCTGAGTCCTTCGAATACATACTGATAGAAATATGTTATTTTCACTTATTGCCAATAAACAATCTTGTTTTCTATCCTAAAATTAAGAAAAAAAATACAATAGAGTGTTTCTCATCCAGTAGCTCCTATTAGGATAAAAAGCTTTATCAGAATCACTTGAAATCCATTAAAAAGCACTCTGTTTTCTGTAACTCATGTTCAAAGTCAAATGATAGAGGTGCCAACCAAATGGAGACAAAAAATTTGGCTTTTTTTCTGGATAAACATTCTGCTTACAAACATATCACCTCTTACCTAGATACGTATCTAGACAGTCCCTGGCAGAGTTGGATAATCACAGGCTTACTGCAAAACCTTATAGATTTAATGGTATCAGGAAGAAAGTCCATGCTTGCTCTAGGAAGTTCACCAAAAAATGGAGAGAGAAGGGCTGATCTGCCCAGGTTCAGTTCCTTCCCTCCATCAGATAAGTCACATCTTGTCCCCTGGGGAAGAATGACAGAGAACAGCAAAAGGGCAGAAATATGGCTTTTTAAAGGATTCTGGGAAGAAAACATGAAGCAGAGGAAAACCACACAATCCAATAAAAAAATATATCCAATGAGGGCACCTGGGTGTCTCAGCCAGTTAAGCATCCAACTCAATCTCAGCTCAGGTCTTGATCTCAGGATCATGAATTCAAGCCCTGTGTTGGGCTCCACGCTAGGTGTGTATCTTACTTAAAAACAAACAAATATATGTATAAATAATTAATACAATCAAATAATTTTATTAAAAGAGGTACTATCTTTATTTAGGTTTTTTGATTTATGTTTGGTGAAATTTCTAGTAATTTATGGTTTCCTTAAAAAGGTATTTCAAGTCACACTGTTAAAAAATTAGCACTGATAATCACTAATTTTCACTCTGAAACACAATCTTGCCTTAAATTTTCAGAACATTATTTTTTATAAAGTGTATCACTTCATATCTAGCCACAACTCTCAAACATGTAGACTCAGGAAAGCAAGATTTAAAAATCAATAATTCCTTTGAACCTTTATAAGATTTTTTTTTTTTTTTTTTTTTTGCAATGCCAGGAAATAAGACAAGACATACTGGCTTTCACTTTCAGTAATCAGAAAATACATTCCCTGCTTTTAGGCAGTATATGTCAACTGGAGATACTAAATGTTATCACTAAGATAAACTTGGAAATATAGGATTTCATAAGAAGTTCACTGGATTTACATTCAGAGATGGATTGAAAACCAGGTTCTAACATTTATTAACTGAATGATTATGGACACATATTTCAAATTTCTTGAAACTTTGTTCTGTTTTCTGGAAAATAAGCATAGTTACATTTGCCAAATAGTTTGGCTTTTGAAGAAATAAGATAAAATGTAACTGAAATTTCTGGGCGCCTGGGTGGCTCAGATGGTTAAGCATCTGCCTTCGGCTCAGGTCATGATCCCGGGGTCCTGGGATCAGTCCCGCATCGGGCTCCCTGCTAGGCGGGGAGCCTGCTTCTCCCTCTGCCTCTGCCTCTCTCTCTCTCTGACTCTCATGAATAAATAAAACATAAAAAAAAAATGTAACTGAAATTTCTTTGAAAAGTGGCATACTCTCTAAAGCATATCAGTTATGTTTGGATCCTAAAAATAAATTAGAAAAAATACATCGACTTTTATATTTATGACTACAATCTTGAGGTCGAGAAGGCCAGGGGGGTTGATATCAATGGATAAATAAAAAATAATAAAAAATAAAAACCTAATGAATAATTACAATCATCTCTAAAAATTCAACATTGCATCAACTAAAATACATGGATTTAGATATACATATTCATTCCCCCTTGAAATGTATATATTTTATATTCCACCTAAAATATTAAGGTGATTATAATTTTTAATTATTTGCATTAATAAGAAAATCCAGAAAGTAGCTTAATGTAAGGTAAAGTACAGGGATGTCTGGGTGGCTCAGTTGGTTAAGCGCCTGACTTTTGATTTCTGCTCAGGTCATGATCTCAAGGTCCTGGGATAGAGCCCCACCTCAGGCTCCACACTCAACAGGGAGTCTGCTTGAGATTCCTTTTCTCTCTCTCTCTCTCGCCCTCCGCCCCTCCCCCCCACTCTCTCACTCTCTCAAATAAATAAGTAAATAATATAAAGTATAAGCATTAATATTTTTCTCTATATTATCAAGGATTTAGAAGTTAAAAGGAAGAAATACACATTTTACAATAAGGATAAAACTAAGCCCATTTAAGAATAAATGTTTGAAAAAGTACACATTCTTAATATGAAAGTTGAAAACTTTTACTAAAGAGCATGATAGAAGTTCAGAACAACAGAAAGATGTACTGTGACATTGGGCAGGCAGAGGTAATGTTTTGAAGTGACTATTCTGAATATTAGTAGGGAGTGCCATCAGCAAAATGGCAGGATAGGCGTTTCCAGCTCTCATCTCTTCACAGAGACCCTGATTTTGACAATCACCCATAGATGAAAGTACTTTTCTGAGAACCCATGAGTTCAGTGGAGAGTCCCAAAAGCATGTTGAAGGAAAAAACCAAACGAACAAGGACACTTTGAAGAGGATAAGATGATCAGTTTTACTTTATTCTTGTCACTTCTCCCCTAACGCTGCACAGCTCAGTTCTGGGACAGACTCCGTTGGCCTGTGACTTCTCCCACAGAGTAAAGTAAGAGTGCTCAGATGAATGGATACAGATTTGGTACATATACATGAAATATTATTCATTTTTAAGAAATAAGGAAATCCTGCTATTTGGGACAACATGGATGAAACTAATGGTCATTATGGTAAATGAAGTAAACCAGATACAGATAAATACTGCATGATCTCACTTATATGTGGAACCTAAAAAAGTTGAACTCATAAAATCAGAATAGAGTGATGGTTGCCAGGGGTTGGGGATTGGGAGAAATGTGGAGATATTGGTCAAAAGGTACAAAGATTCAGTTACACGGAATGAATAATGTGAATGGGTTCAAACTTTTGAAAAGCATTTAGAAAAAATATTAAAATTAGAAAAGCATATATAAACTTTTACCTATCCATTATATTGTATGACTTGATCCTTTGAAAATAAATTCACTTTTATTTGAGACTCTATGTGTAGGGATATGTATTGCTACATTTTCCATAATAACCAAAAAGAAAAAAAAAATACAAATACAGTGTATATCCAAATATAAAATATCAAGGAAAGGCCTAATACATTGTTTCATCTACATCATGGAGTAATATGCAAATGTCCAAATGATCATCAGTGCGTTTTGTTTTCTTCTTCCGACCTTAAAATTTTTGTTTTTTTCCCTGCTTTTTTATCTTAAAAAAATATAAACCAACTTTAACTTTCCCAGCTCCACTTCTTAACATCCTTTGCCAGAATCCTGCTTCATTATTGTTATCATTTGTTGCTTTTTATTCTCAAAAATGCTTTCCCACTGTTGCTGATCATAAGCCTTCTCCAAACTTATGTTTCTTTCATCCAAAAAAAAGTCAAAACAACAAAATAAAGCAATAAAACTTCCCTCTAACATTTTGTTACATCAAACTGAGCTTCTCCCTCTCTCCATTACCTTTCAGCCATGCTGGCTCTCTTCAATTTATTACCCATTTATTAATTTCCAGAGATCGGTCCCAACTTTGCTAAAAGTCATCTCTCATATATCCATAGAGTTCTCCATGGTACCAAATCCAGTGACTCTGCCAATTCTCATGATCTTTGACCACTATCCATATGACATGACTGATCATATAAACCTTCTGGAAATGAGGGCATATGGACCAGGGCCTTGATAGTGGGGATAGAGAAGAGTAAACACAGTTTAGAAATATTTAAGTGCTAAGCCATGATTGATTGATTGCTTGGATGAAGGAACTTGATGCCTGCCTGAATATCAAATATTAAGGAGAAGAGTTATGTATATCTGCTCTTATGGCAGCAACAGAATTACACCTTATAAGAGAGGAATAATATTTATAGGGAAATGATGAAGCACTTGCAAAGCCAGCTTTGGGATAATTATAGCATGTTTTATCTGTAGGATATGAGTCTAAAGATCATTGCAAAATATGATAACATCTATGAAATGTCTAATAGAGTGAGGTGAAAATTGCCAGGGATGGTCTCTGGGAATACCAAAGTTTTAGAAATACATAGATGAAAAGAAACCAATGGGAAGAGGGGAGATGAATGGAGAAGTTGAACTATTTTTTATTTCCTTCTCCCTAGCCACTTCTCACCCAAATCTGCACCACCTTATACCCGGTATCAAAATCTGAGGACCAATTTCTGTCCTTGCTCTCTGGCCTCCCTTTGGCTTTGTCCAAAGGAGATTACGTAGAGGGAGAAGAATGGGGTCCAGAAGTTGGTTTCTGTGGCATCCTTCTTGACTTGTCACAGTGTGTTGTTGGTTGTTATTAACCTCACTCTCTCCAGCTGATAGTAGTCAATGGTGGGAACCTGGGGACAAGTGAGGTTCCTTAGCATTTCCTGCTGTTTTGCTTTTCCTTTTTAACGGACACTTTATTAAATTATTCTCAGTTGTACCATTGGAATGTGCCATGTATTTTTGCCAAGACCCAGATTGGTGCAGGGATATGGGAAGAACAAAGTCCATGGTATCATGAGAGGCAAGAAAGGATTTTCAAAAAGGTTTGTGTGATGTGTATGACTGTGGGTAGGGAGTGGTGGAGGGAATGCCCCAGAGTGATCCATCAAGATTTGGAAAATATGGTAAAAATCATAAGAATGCAGGATGAAATTTTATGCTGGTTAGGGACAAAAATAAACATATATTGGCAAAAAAGGGAAAAAAGTGTCCATTTTCTATTTAATTTAGTTCAACAACCATTAATAAACTCTTATTTTTATTCCAGGAAACAGAGGACATCATCTGAAGTATACTTGGGGGAGAAATTATAGAAAGAAGAGACTAGGGTATCACAGTATGTTAGTACCATACTTTACTTGAGCTTGGCTGTGTCTGTGCTTAATCATGTTTGAGAAAAATAGAAGCATTGGACAGAGAATTTTTATTGGTATATTATTCTGACCAAACATACTTTTGTTTAGCTTATGAAACCTTCACTTTCATTAAAGCCATACAAATACTTTAGCATCAACAGACTATCCGCAGACATAGTAGGTAAGAAACTGTTTGGCGACTTTTAAATCCTGCCCTTGATGTGCTCACTGACTCATAAACTGAGGTTGCAAATATCCAAAGTGAAATGGACTTTGCATGGTTATTAGAAACAATACTAATAACTCCTGGAAAGCTAAGACAGGAAAATATACCTAAGAACATGGCAAATTTCCAGTGGATGATGAGTGTAGAGAAAAGTTAAATAAGCCGAGAATAATAAGCCTGACATTCTCAGGAATTTAGAAGCTAGAGTAATTAGCCAGTCAGAGAAAGAGTCAGTTGCTGCCATCTCTCCACAAGTGCCCACCATTTTTCAAGGGTTTGGTACGTCTGGGGATTCTGATAGCTGAGCCCTGTATCCAATTTAGAAAGAGCATCCCTAATGTTAGCTGAAGGCAGTGGAGTAGAAATTTATCACTAAGGAATGGAATACGTGCCTTTTGGCCGAAAGCTGCTTAGAGGAATGCAATTTGTGCAGTATAAAAGTGCATGGAAATCCTAGTTGTATTTTTCTTTAAAATTGTGAAAAACTTTTTTTTTGCCTTTAGGGACAGAAACCCTAAGCCATTCTTAGAAAAATAGGAACCATTGTAAAGAAGAACACACATTTCACAGAAACATTCACAAAATTGCTCACTGTTCTGTTTTTTATTTTATAGGCCACACCACCTGGAATTTTGTAACTCCACAAAACTTCAGGATCCCTGTATTTCCACCCAAGTTTCCATGGGCAGCATGTTCTTTCTTATTAAAGTTCAAATCCAGGAGTATCTGCTGAGCAGAAGCTATTCTGCTTGGGAAACAAGCAGAATCAAGGACTGTAAGTAGATACTGTGTTAATCAAAATGCATTTAACATGATTTTGAAGAGACCTCTGCACCACTCAGTATTTTGGGTTTGAATTAGAACACATGGCCCACAGGGCGCCAGGGTGGCTCAGTCGTTAGGCGGCTGCCTTCGGCTCAGGTCATGATCCTAGGGTTCTGGGATCGAGCCCCGCATTGGGCCCATGAATGAAAGGAGCAAGAATGGAGAGAGAACAATGTCTGGCATTTAAAGTCCGTGCAAATAGCAGAGTGTTTTCTTTCTAAATAAAATGAATTAAACTTCAAATTAGCAAAATAGTTTGAAACATACAATTTCACTGTACTAAAACGAAAATTTTATCCCTTGATTAACAAATATCGTTGGTGGCTACTTTTCTATACTCTTGAGAGAAGAAAGAAGTATATAGGAAATGGTTAAATAGGTAAAGGGGTAATGGTGAAACTCCTGGTAAAATGCTCTATGTTTTAGAGGAGCAGGGAGCCTTCTAGATGCCCCTAAAGTTACAGATGTGCACAGCAAACTTTTCTTCTTTTTTTTGGAGGGGTTGAGCATGCCATTGTGGTCCACTCCTCTGAAGGGAAAGATATGGGAAGGACATTTCTGTCTTCTGTTCACAAGTCACTCACTTTCCACTCATTCCTTCTTAGAGAACTTTTCCTCTTATCTGGGAGACAGGACTGAACATGGACTGCATGCCCATTGCAAATTGTCCTTTGCAGAGAGCTTGGCTCAGGGCTCAACCACTAATGCAAAGTAGGGGTCTTTCAGGGGACTTTCCTGTTACTCAGAAAATGAGTAAAATTTGGGGAGAGGATCCCAGCAGGTCATTTTGAAGTCCAACAGTCCTCAAGACATGTTTTACATTATTTCATTTGTAATGGATCTGATATTTAATCTCTACCCATCTGATTCCCAAATTTTATCTGTCAATTTGTTTAGAAGTTGTCACAGGTTTTAGGGTCTGAACAATTATCACTCCTAAAATTCAAACACTTCCCACTTAGTGTCAATCATGTTTTTTTTTTTTTTTTCCCCGATAATTTCTAAAAAGGATTCATGCCACTTGCCTGGGGGGCCCCTTGGTGGCTCAGTTCGTTAAGCATCTGCCTTCAGGTGATGATCAGGTCCTGGGATTGAAACCCCCATGGGGCTTCCTGCACAGTGGGGAGTCTGCTTATCCCTCTGCCCCTCCTCAGTTGCTCCCACTCTCCTCTCTCTCTCAAATACATAAAACTTTAAAAAAATTCATGCCACTTGCCTAATTTAATCAATAACTATTAAGAATAGAAATGCCAATTTCATAAAATTCCATCACTAGAAATCAAGATATTTCATAGAGTTGATCACTTCATTTATTTCATTTTCCTCATGTTGGATAGTCCTTTCTTGATTATGGAGAGTGTTCCCATGCAAATAAAAGCTCAATAAGTTTTGCTGATTTATTTTAACAAGTGCAGGGTATTTTTCCTTGGCCAGCAAAGCTATTTATTTAGATAAAATATTGACACAAGGAGAAAGTCAACACTTAATAATTCAAGCACTTCCATTGTTAATGTGCATAAGAAAATACAAAATGTAAATGACTAAACTATAAAATGATTTTGTCTTTCCCTGATCAGGAAAAACTACTGCATATAAACAAATGTGTAAACCGAGTAAGCATATAGCCTATTGCCATTTTATATTTCTGCTTTTTTATATTAAGTCAAAATCTGATTCACATAGGAATTGTATAATACTGTGTTAGGAAAACAATAATGTATCAACAGTTACAAAAGAGAATCTGATAGTGCCCAAAGAATGCCCTTCTGTGTGTATAATTTTTTTTTTAAAGATTTTATTTATTTATTTGAGACAGAGAGAATGAGAGAGACAGAGAGCACATGAGAGGGGGGAGGGTCAGAGGGAGAAGCAGACTCCCCGCCGAGCAGGGAGCCTGATGCGGGACTCGATCCCGGGACTCCAGGATCATGACCTGAGCCGAAGGCAGTCGCTTAACCAACTGAGCCACCCGGGTGCCCTGTGTGTATAATTTTTTAAGTTGAAAAGCTCTTTGAAAAATGACATTTGTGGGGCATCTGGGTGGCTCAGTCAGTTGAGTTTCTGCCTTCCGCTCAGGTCATGATCTCAGGGTCCTGGGATCGAGTCCCACATCGGGCTCGTTGCTCAGTGGGGAGCCTGCTTCTCCCTCTCCTCCCTGCTTATTCTCTCTGTCACTATCTCTGTCTCTCTCTCTCTCAAATAAACAAATAAAATCTTTAAAAAAAAAAAAGAAAAATGACATTTGCTATTCATTGTAGATTCCATGAGAGAGTTTAGGTTTGCTAAAATCATTTCAATTAAAAACAATAACAGTTATGTTGTCATAACCTCATTTATTTAACACACCACACACATATACACGTTAGGAAAGATTAGGTCCTTTTTTCTAATCCTAAACCAATAATATATTTGTCTTTTTCCTTTTTTTTTTTTAAAGATTTATTTGTTTATTTGGGAGAGAGAGAGAGGGAGGGAGGGAGAGAATCTCAAGCAGACTCCCCACTGAGTGTGGAGCTGGAGGCGGGGCTCTATCTCAGGACCCTGAACCAAAATCAAGAGTCAGGCACTTGACCAACTGAGCCACCCAGGCACCCCTGTATTCTCTTTCAAACAATACATATTGCCACACACTTAAAATCTGCAAATAATCTTGCCCTAACCTGGTTCCTGCACAATGTACAAATACTCTGTTTTTTTACAAGAAGACACATTTCACTTTGTGACACAAAAGGGAACAATATTTTTTTTTAAGTATCATGGACTGCAACCAGAGATCCAGTCATAGGAATAATGGGAGATCCATGGGCTTTTGCCCACTGAAAGCATTCATGAGTCAATTTGAGGAGAATTTCACTAATACATATAATTGAGTAGCAGAATAAATTTTTTTTACATTTCAATGTCTCTTATTCTTTAAGGAAATTAAAAACTTGCATCTAAAATTTTTAGGAGCCCTAACACAAAATGGCCCTCACATACTTATAAACTATGGTTTCATACAACCATTGGGAAACAGTCTCTACCTCTATATCTCTCCTCTGTCTTTCTCTAAGCTTGTCTATCCATCCACTCTTCCTTCCTGAACATGATTTCTCATGTTGAGATCTTAACTCATCTCTTGCCATTTTTCTACTTCACTCTTTCTTCACAATTCATGTTACAGTAACAAAGACCACATTACAGTAACAGAAACTCTTAATTTGAGTCCATCTACACAGACATGTTTGCCTTTTTTACTTGTCTTTCCTCAATTCCTAATTTACACTTTAGATTTCACTTTAAATGATAATGTCTTTGAGAAGCCATCTCTTAGAGTTTCCCATTCTGTAGGTAGAAATTTGACAGTTAAAATACAAGATGAAGGGGCGCCTGGGTGGCTCAGTTGTTAAGCATCTGTCTTCGGCTCAGGTCATGATCTCAGGATCCTGGGACTGAGCCCCACATCGGGCTCCTTGCTCTGCTGGGAGCCTGCTTCTCCCTCACCCTCTGCTTGCCTCTCTGCCTACTTGTGCTCTCCCTCTCTCTCTCTTTGTCAAATAAATAAATAAAATCTTTAAAAAAATAAAATACAAGATGCAGAATTAAATTTCCATTTTAGATAAAGAAGGAATAGTTTTTTAATATAAATATATTCCAAATGCTGCTCAGGTATATCCTTTGTGGATAAATATCTAGGGGGAGGGTGAGGAAGAGAAAAAGAACCCTATGATGAATGTGAGCTTGTGAGCAGAATAGGGGCTAAGGAGGATTATTTAATTGGTTTAATGTGAAGTAATTTTTAAAATACAGTACAATGGCATCTCTAACTAAAACTTTGGTCTACAAAGTGGCTTTGTTTTCCTTTACCTTAAAAAAACAGGCGCTTAAGCACTTATTTTGAGAAAAATCCACCCATTCCCCTCCCTTCTGTGAAATCTGTTTTGAATTATATTTGTAAATAATCTAACCCAGTTATACTGTATTCTGTTACAAAAGACTAGGTTCGTACAGGTTGACTAGTAACTGAAGAATGGAGGATTTTAAAAGTAATTACTATTAAGCAGCTAGAGTGAAATTTCACTCCTGCTATGTATACAGAATGAGGACAGAATCATTTAATCAGAATAAGGAGATACACACTCAGAGGTTGATAAAGCGTTAACATTATCTGAGGAAAAATGATATTTCATTCAAACTGGCCCGTGTAACTGAAAATCACAGGACATAAAAAACATTTTCTTTTTTTTTTTAATTTAACCATGGTGTTTGCCATTCACCAATGTAAGAGCACATGATTCCCTATTGGTTTTATTAAGTCCAGACCAAGTAAAACCTAATATTAGCTACAGCTTGTTTTCCATAAAAAATATTTTAAATATTTTCTTAAAAACGCTAAGTATAGGGGTGCCTGGGTGGCTCAGTCCTTAAGCGCCTGCCTTCGGCTCAGGTCACGATCCCAGCGTTCTGGGATGGAGCCCCGCATCGGGCTCCCCGCTCGGCGGGAAGCCTGCCTCTCCCCCCTCCGCTCCCCCTGCCTGTGCTCCTCTCTCACTGTGTCTCTCTCTGTCAAATAAATAAATAAAATCTTTAAAAAAATAATAATAAAAAAATAAAAACGCTAAGTATAGTGATGAATCAGATCACAAAAGTGTTCATTCTTCATGATATTTTTAGGGGTTTTTTTTATTATTATTATTTGAGAGAGAGAGAGAGACAGCAGGAGCAGGTAGAAGGGAAGGGACAGAGGGAGAGGGAGAAGCAGGCTCCCTGCTGAGCAGAGAGCCCAACGCGGGGCTCGATCTCAGGACCCTGAGATCATGACCTGAGTGGAAGACAGATGCTTAACCGACTGAGCCACCCATATGTCCCTTCATGATATTTTTATAAGGCATATATACATTTTACATATACATATATATCACACACACAAGAGAAAAATGTTGAAATAATGATATTAAATAATCGGGCACATATACAACAAAATATCATCAGCTGTTTAGGTGGTTATCTCTGGTTGGGAACACAGAACATAGATAACTTAATTTTCTTCCTTGCTGAGTAGGATTTACTAAATATCCTTTAACAAACATATCTTCATTAGGTAAAAAGAAAAACACTTTTTAAAATAGTTATACTTTTAAAGATCTTTTACCTTTTATTCCTTCGTAGTTTTCCATAGGCTCAAGTAAATATAGGCTCTATTGAGCTGTATATTGCTTAGAAAAATCTAAAATGCAAGACCAGCTGGATGATGAAACAACATTCAAGGCAATAATTTGTTTCTTAATAAGCTACATACAAGTCACCTTTTGAGTGAAGAATTGGTCAAATGTACTTTCTTCAAGTGAATATGTTTAACATTTTCCCCAGGGTCCTTCTCTATAGTTATTGATGATTTCAGCCATTCATTGGCATATGCACACATGCTGAACTAAAATATACCTGGCGACATATCTCTCACTTTTAAAAAGGAGTAGATTTGTTGAAGAAAACACTGCCCTACAGCCTGTGTGCTGAGAAATTAATCTTTATGAACACATAGAAATCCCCACTGTGCAAACGAGTACTCAGGGCATAAACAATAGAAAATAACCTGAACTTCATCATCACCACTCAAATATTTCCCCGTGTTTATCTATTGAAAATTACATAGCATGTCTAATAGAGCACTTTCTAACTCTATAAAATACTATGCAGTTTTAAGTGAAGTCACTTTTACTGAGATGAACTACCACGTGGCAAAGCAAGAACATAAAAATCCATCCAAAAGTCTTTATGAAATAAATCTATTAGAAAATGTATTATCAAAAAGTGTGTTACTAAGGGATAAGCCAGGCATACAAAAAGTTTAAAATATAACCAAAATTATTATTGTGTAGTCCTATTAAATTGTAAAATACTCAACAAACACAATATTCATATACACAAGTATTTTTAATAACTCTTACATGTACTCACATTTTAATACTCTCACATGCTATAGTGTGATAATGAACAGAACTTCCTCAAGTACACTTGTTTCTTCCAAACCAATTGTTTAAGTTAAAATGGATGCAAAATAAATGATTGATATAAAAACCTTGAAGTCCATGGGTGCCTGCGTGGCTGAGTCAGTTAAGTGGCTGACTCTTGATTTTGGCTCCACTCACGATCTCAGGGTCATGGGTTCGAGCCCGAGTTGGGCTCCATGCTCAGCATGGAGTCTGCTTGAGATTCTGCCTCTCTTTCTCCCTCTGCCTCTGCTTGTGCTCACTCTCTCGCTCTCAAAATAAATAAATAAAATCTTAAAAAAAATTAAAACCAAACCAAACAAACAAAAAAAGCATTGAAGTCCACTTTTATTAACCATTACAAATTGTCTTTGTTCTCACCAAAGTTTCCTAAGTATTGAGGACTGGAAAAACTTTGTTAGAATTCTGGCCCCTGGATAAGAATCCTCTAACTTCACTTGTATACAATCCAAGGTAGGACGAAATTCCCTTTTCTTTTGAAGACACTAATTTTATGAAATTCCCTTTTCTTTTGAAGACACTCATTTTGAATGAAAGTACTATATACCTCGTCACCATTTGCTTGTCTGCTCATTTCAATCACTCAGGCCCCATCACTCCATTGAGACTCCTTCTTCCAAGATGGTGGATTAATTCCACGTTTGAAAAGTTTATGGAACTATCAGTACCATGCTTAATTGCTGGAAACATCTAAAACTGCCTCCCCTTTGATATATTCTAAACTTTTTAAATTACCATGAAAACAGTTTGGCCTTTTTTATTCCTCCTTTCAGGCTGCTTTTGCTTCTCCTTCAGTGCTAGTCTCCAGGCTCGGTGTCATCCTCTTTTCTTTCCACTCTACACACTCTTCCTGGGTGATCATATCCATTTTGATGGCTTCACTATTCATAGTTGATGAGGTCCATACTTATTTGTCTACTTTGAATCATTCTCCTCTCCATTTCTGGATATTTATATTCTGGATATTTCTATGAAGAGGTTCCATTAGGCACCTCATACTCCACATATTAAAAATGGGCTGTCACCTCTCTTCATTCACAATCTGACTCAGCCTGTGACTCATCAACCAAGATGCACAAACAAGCATTCTGGGTGTAATCTCTGACTCTTCATTTCTCATACTAGAAACAATCAATTTACCAAGTCCTCTCAAGTTAATTTTCTGAGTTTTTACACTTTTACAGCCTACTGCCAACATCTTACTCCAGGCCAACATAATTTCTTACCTGGAATAAGGATAATGAATCCTCCTTCAATTTACCCTACAAAGAGCAGTGAAATGCTTAGCTAATCAGGGTATTCCATTCCTCAAACTGTTAGAAAAGCTTCTCATTGCCCTTTAAAAATGTCTACTTAGTATTATTTATAAGCTCTCTATGACTTGGTCCATGCTAATCTCCAAATGTGTCCTCATATAACATAACTTGCAACAAAATCAATATAGTTTTTTTAAATCTAAAGTGGGAAATTTATTCCAGTTCTTTGATATAATTTAAGTACCACTCATCTTAGGGAAGTTGCCAGAAACATATAGATCTAGCTATATTATTATTATTATTATTATTATTATTATTATTATTATTATTATTCCTGTGATCAGTTGTAAACCATGTAAAATTCTTTGGGCCCCAAAACTTTGAGTTTTAATTGGCTATTTCTGCTCACCATTTTTAAAATCTTTGCTATCCCTCTTTCTTAGTATGTCCTCTTTTTGCAAAGTGTTTTTAAGATTTTCTTTCTCAGTATAAGCAGGAACCTTATGGGAACTATTTCCCATTTAACTACATCCATGAAAGATAAAATTTCACTGACACTGCCAGTAGGATGATTCATTTCCACATTTGAAGAAAAGATTGATCGATGAATCTTGTTTTCTTAATAAATCAGTTCCTATTCATTGTTTCTATTCTTTTTTTTTTTTAAAGATTTTATTTATTTGACAGAGAGAGACACAGCGAGAGAGGGAACACAAGCAGGGGGAGTGGGAGAGGGAGACGCAGGCTCCCCGCTGAGCAGGGAGCCCGATGCGGGGCTCGATCCCAGAACCCTGGGATCATGACCTGAGCCGAAGGCAGACGCTTAATGACTGAGCCACCCAGGCGCCCCTGTTTCTATTCTTGATCGTCAGTGTAAATATATACAATATAACTATGTTTTCATTATTTTTACATTTTGCTTGAATTACTTACCTTTCTGAATTGTTTGGAACCTTAAAAATGTAACACTTATGTACCTAGTTTTACTTTGCCCCACTGTGTTAATTACAATCCCTTTCACACATATACAACATGGAGAATAAATAGGGAACTTTAGAAAAAAAATTACTATACATCACTTCCTAGTTTTAGATATAAAATATTAATGATACCTTTGAAACCTCTCCATGATCACATCCCAAGCTTAATCCCCAGATCTAACCATAGTTCCAAATATTCTATTTAATATTATCTTTTCCTATAGTTTTGCAAACAGATTATTTGTTTTTACATATTATATAAATAAGATTATCCTTTGTGAATCCTTATACAACTTGCTTTTTATTGTTCAGTACTATGTTGTAAAAGTCACCTATGTTTATGTATGTGGCCATAGTTCAATCACTGTACAGTATCCAGCTGTATGAATAATAAAATTTATTCTACTCTCAAGTGAAAATTCAGTTATTTAACAGATTTTTACATTTACAATTCTACTGTGCTAAATCTTACTATGACCCTTAATGAACATTGATTTTACATACCTAGGGAAGAAATTACTGTATGAGGAAATATGCACATTTTCCATGTTACATAAAATACTGAATTGTTTGCCATATTACTTGCACAACGATCTCTTCCATAAGGAGAATATAGTCTCTAGCGACTCCAGATCATCATCCACCCTTGTTATTATTCAACTCCTACATAGTTGTTGTTTTTTTTTTATTTTATTTATTTATTTTTGAGAGAGAGAATGAGATAGAGAGAGCATGAGAGGGGGGAGGGTCAGAGGGAGAAGCAGACTCCCCGCTGAGCAGGAAGCCCGATGCGGGACTCGATCCTGGGACTCCAGGATCATGACCTGAGCTGAAGGCAGTCGCTTACCAACTGAGCCACCCAGGCGCCCAGTTGTTGTTTTTTTTAAAGATTTTATTTATTTATTTGACCAAGAGGGAGAGAGTGAGAGCAAGCACAAGCAGGGGGAGCAGCAGGTAGAGGGAGAAGGAGAAGCAGGCTCCCTACTGAGCTGGGAGCCAGATGTGGGGCTCAATCCCAGGACCTTGAGCTGAAGGCAGATGCTTAACCGACTGAGCCACCCAGGCACCCCACAACTCCTACATTATCAATCTGCTAAAGGCCGAATTGTGAATAATTATGATTTTAATTTTTATTTTCCTGATAACTAATGAATATGAGCATCTTCACACAAATCTTCATGATTTATATGAAGAAATTACTTGTAAAATGTTTGTCGGTATCTTTTACCTACTTTCCTATTTATGGTTAAAAAGTATGTTTTGGCTACTAAAGATTTGTGGGTTAGCAATGTTCAAACTATCCTTCCCAGTTTGTAGCATTTTATTTTCTTTATTATATCTTTTCATTAACAGAAGTTTTAATTTGCATGTAACCCAAAACTTTATTGACCTGAGCCAAAGGCAGATGCTTAACGACTGAGCCATCCAGGCTCCCTGTCTTTTTTGTTTTTGATGATATTAACAGTTCCAAGGATGTTTTTCAATTTGGATTTTCTAATGTTTTTCTCATTATTAGTCTGGAGTTATGGGTTTTGGAGAAGAATAACACAGAGATGAAGTGCCTTCTCATTTCATCATATCGGTGAGAATATACCAACATTAGTTACCACTGATGATGTTAACCTTGGTCACCTGGTGAAAATATTTTTGGTCAGGTGTCTCATCTGTAAAGTTAATTTTCACCTTCTTCCACACTTACTTATTTAAAAGCAATCACGAAGTTCAGCTTATACTCAAGGAAAGATGAGCTAAACCGCACATACTGGAGTGGGGAGTACTTACATAAAATATTTGAAATATTCTGTAAGGAAGATTTGTCTCTTACCCCCTCAGCTATTCATTCATTTGTTCATCCATCCATCCATCCATCTATTTATATCAGAATTCATTTATTCAAGTATATCAGACTTGATTATGTGTATTTTATATTTTGGGTTGTAATGCAGTGCCATGCTATTTATTTTGCTGCTCAACCTCTTTCAGCTTTGACCATTAGAAGCTCTTTAGGTGTGGTTTCTATGTCCACTGAACATGTCTCCATCATTTGTCATCATTCACTGACTAATGTGTTCAACCTCAGTGTGCACGTATAACAGTTTCAGGATTCTTACTCAGATTCCCAAGTGAAACAAATTAATAAACTTAGAACAGTTATACACAGTTCCTTGTGGTTTTAGATAAAGTTTCTACTCAAAACCTAATTTCCCAGTTACTGAGGTCAGTACTTTTTTTTTTTCTAGACCCCCTTCATTGAGGATATCTCATATATTTGCAACATATATTTTTATTACCTTATATTTCTATTTAAATTCTTTAGATTCTTTTGTCATAGTCTGCATTCCTTTCTGTGGTCCCCATTTTTTTTAAATGTGTGTATTCACCTAATGCTTTTAATGACTTATTTAATCTCTATGTAATTTGAAGTCACAAAAATTCCTCTTTATTCTTTTCTGAGAGTTTACAATGTTTACTTCTTTTAAAAGATTTTTTATTTTTAATCTCCACACCCAGTGTGGGGCTTGAATCCACTAGCCCTAGTCAAAGTTGCATGGTCCACCGACTAAGGTACCCCTACAATATTTATTTTATTTTACATTACTTTATTTTGTTTCTGTATTTATTTATTCACCTTTATTTCCCTATCCTGATTAAGACCTGAAGTACATATTAAGTCAAAGTGGTGATGGGCATTCTGCCTTAATTTTTTTATAATCTTACTGGTAATGCTACCCACATAACATCAGTAACTATTTAATTGATAGCAATGTTCTGAAGACATTCTTTGCTCTCAGATTAAGGCGCTTGAAATTGTTGCCTACTCAAAATTAATTAGCTTCTGGAACACACAGCAAGTGTGAATTTAACTGAGTTCTATATGGACCTAGGGGGTTGTCATAAATTCTAGTTCTTCTTTCCATCCATAACAATAGTCCAAATAGACAAGTTTCTTTCCATCTCCTTTTGTATGGAGGCTTTATTTTACCCTGAAGTTGTAGCACTCTGGAGTCTTAGCTTGATGCAAAGGCCTGAGGCTTTGTCTCCTGTATACCCTGCTTCTCTCCCCTAGGCCACTGAAACAGTCATTTATCACGGGGTAATGTCCACACCCTCAGGGCAGCCTTCAGCTCCAGTGCCTGGCTACATCTCTGAAGTCCTTCCCTTCTCTCATTCTGGCCTGATAATTTTCCTTTCATTTTATCAGGTCAGCATGCATTTAACACTTCTTTTTAAAAATATTTTATCCAGTATTTTAAAATTTTCTGTGTTGTAATTATTTTACAGGGTCAGTAATTTGCTATGTTCTGTTTTGAAATATAATTTCCCTCATTTTTTTTTATACCTTCCATGATCCTTCTCTCTTAAAAGACAATTTAACCAATCATCCTGTTTTGTTTTGTTTTTTAGAATTTTAAAATTTATTATTTATCATATTGTGTCAGGTATCTTTCTCTTTTTGTTTTCTTTTGATTTACATATAATGTATTATTTGTTTCAGGGGTACAGGTCTGTGATTCATTGGTCTTACACAATACCCAGTGCTCACCATAACACATACCCTCCCCAGTGTCCATCACCCAGCCACCCCGTCCCTCCCACCCCCCTCCCCTCCAGCAATCCTCAGTTTGTTTCTTGAGATTAAGAGTCTCTTATGGTTTGTCTCCTCTCTGGTTTTGTCTTGTTTCATTTTTTTCCTCTCTTCCTCTATGATCCTCTGCCTTGTTTCTTAAATTCTGCATATCAGTGAGATCATATAATTGTCTTTCTCTGATTGACTTATTTTGCTTAGCATAATACCCTCTAGTCCCATCCATGTTGTTGCAAATGGCAAGATTTCATTTTTGATGACTGTGTAGTATTCCATTACACACACACACACACACACACCCCACATCTTCTTTATCCATTCATCTATTGATGGACATCTGGGCTCTTTCCATAGTTTGGCTATCATGGACATTGTTTTACAAATATTGAGGTGCAGGTGCCCCTTTGGATCACTACATTTGTATCTTGCGGTAAATACCCAGTAGTGCAGTTGCTGGGTCATAGGGTAGTTCTATTTTCAACTTTTTGAGGAACCTCCATACTGTTTTCCAGAGTAGCTGCACCAGCTTGCATTCCCACCAACAGTGTAGGAGGGCTCCCCTTTCTCCACATACTCACCAACATCTGTCGTTTCCTGACTTGTTATTTTAGCTGTTCTGATGGTGTGAGGTGGTATCTCACTGAGGTTTTATTTGGATTTCCCTGATGCTGAGTGATGTTGAACACTTTTTCATGTGTCTGCTGGCCATTTGTATGTCTTTGCAGAAATGTCTGTTCATGTCTTCTGCCCATTTCTTGATTGGATTATTTGTTCTTTGGGTGTTGAGTTTGATAAGTTCTTTATAGATTTTGGATACTAGCCCTTTATCTGATATGTCATTTGCAAATATCTTCTCCCATTCTGTAGGTTGTCTTTTGCTTTTGTTGACTGTTTCCTTCACTGTGCAAAAGTTTTTATCTTGATGAAGTCCCAATACTTTATGTTTGCTTTTGTTTCCCTTGCCTTTGGAGACCTATCTAGCAAGAAGTTGCTGCAGCCAAGGTCGAAGAGGTTGCTGTCTGTGTCTGTGTTCTCTTTAAGGATTTTGATGGATTCCTGCCTCACATTTAAGTTTTTCATCCATTTTGAGTCTATTTTTGTGTTTGGTGTAAGGAAATGGTCCAGTTTCATTCTTCTGCATGTGGCTGTCCAATTTTCCCAACACCATTTGTTGAAGAGACTGTCTTTTTTCCATTGGACATTCTTTCCTGCTTTGTCAAAGATGAGTTGACCATAGAGTTGAGGGTCCATTTCTGGGTTTTCTATTCCATTCCATTGATCTATGTGTCTGTTTTTGTGCCAGTACCATACTGTCTTGATGATTACAGCTTTGTAATAGAGCCCAATCATCTTGTTTTGTTTTGTTTTTTAAAGTGGGGAGAGGGGCAAAGGGGGAGGGAGAGAATCTCAAGCAGGCTCCACCCCCAGCATGGAGCCCGACACAGGGCTCCATCTCAGGACCATGAGATCATGACCTGCGCCAAAATTAAGAGTTGGAGTTAACTGACTGAGCCACTCAGGCGACCTTAACCAATCATTTCCAATATATATATTAATACATTAATTTGTTCATATTTGAGGTTTTCCATTAATTATTCTAAATAAGGTGAAGGAGGGGAAACAACTGAAGAAGAGCAGAGAAAATGAAATATTAGCTGTGATAGAAATGGAAGAATAAGAAAGGATTTGAAAATGAAGGTGAAGATGCAAAATATTACAGTGAAAGACATGGTATTCTTAGTATTAGCAATCTTACTTCCTAGTTTGAATATAGTTTATAATTTTCAGACTGACAAAATATCATCACATTTTTCACACTGCTGAGGAGATGGAACATCTGGTATTATTATAAAATATATAAGTCTAGTTCTTTGGGTTTTATTTATTTATTTAAATTTTTTTTAACCACAAAATGTGTAGGATTATGGGTCTTAGAAAAGTAAGCCAAGACGAGTTATTAAAATAATTAAATATGATATGCAAACTTAAATGAAATCATATGCAGATAATTTTTTTTATTCTGAGACTGCTAAATTTCAGCTTTCTGAAATTTTATAACTCCCAGAAAATCATATCTTATTATGAACATCATTATGTTGAAACTGATACAAATTTAGCAGCTAAATGGGCAGATTTTTAAAAAAAATGCTAATCAGCCTTACTAACTCACTAATTACCCATTTCTTCATGTAGAAGAAATAAGAAACTACTGAAGGTTTTGCATATCAAATTTGAAGTCTTATAATAGCAGGAGGGAAATAATGAACAAATACATTCATAGATAGTTTAAGATAAAAATTCCTCAAGTATCATGTTTTAAAAGATGTCAGAACATTGAAGGTAAGGTTCTTTTGTTAAGATAACAAAATTGGCTTGGTTATATTAAATATGAGATGACAATCTACAAAGAACAAATGATAATAAGTCCACTTTGCTCATTCATGTTCCTGAAACATGTGCATATATGGAGTGTGTGTGTGTGTGTGTCTGTGTGTGTGTGTGTGTCCCCTCACATTTTGAAATATTTTAATTTTCTTTACTTCCAATGCAAAAATTCACTACTTGTTTCCATCAAACCATTCTGCTTTAAAAAATAATAATAATAATTCCTGCCCCTGCTTCCCCTACCTCTTCCCACTGCTCTGAAGTAAAATCTTTCTCTTGAAGTAAAATCTTTCTGTGACACTTGGTAAAAGAGGTAAGGGTTGGCAAGGCCAAGTCTATCCACATTTCCGTGGTAACTGGGCATGAGGGTGTGGACCAATGACCTAGACTGCTAACTCTGATGGCTCAGACTTTGCTACTAGACTGAATGAGTCCAAATCAAATGGATTGTTAGTGCTGTTAAATTAATTAAACAAGGAGGCTATTAAACAGAAATGACCCTAAAGCCTTTGTAGACTACATAAGCAAGCCAAAACCTAAGCCAGAGTCAATTCCTGTAAATGTACTTCTGTCTGAGAAAATGAAATGTAAGAACAACCAATCAAAAACAGCCCAGTAGGCTTTCCCAGATAAGGCAGCTACTTAAACGATAGCCAATCTAATAGTTTTCTTGCTTTGCTTCCTAATCTGCCCTATAAAAGCCTTCCCCCTAGCTCCTGTGGGCAGAATACTCCCAACAATTTTTGGTTTAGGTTGCCCATTGAAATCTATACTTGCACAAATGAACTTGAACATTTTAATGTACCTTGCTGTATCTTTTAACAGAACTTGTCAGCTACATAAATTCCAAGGCAGCCATGTAGTTGGGGGTGGGGCATGAGAACAAGGGGTAGTGTCTCCAAGAGCATGTTCACATTGTTTTCTGTCTAGCCTTCAAACTCCCCATGATTACTGACCATTTTCTCTCCAGTGTCCCTTCAGTTCTTTTGCTCTTTTTAGCCTATGACAACCAATATGATTTTTCTAGTTTTTACAGTCAGAAACCCTGGCTAATATACCATTATTCTTCTTAGATTCTTCCATCGGTTATCTTCCCTTCTGGGCCCTAATTAACACTGTAAATTCTTTTTATATCAGTATTCAATCCTTTATCCTTTACACTCATTGAACCAGTTAGTTACTAGATATATCTATCAAATGCTTAAAAACAAGCCCTTAACATAAATGCCCTCTTAAAACCTATGACTCTTGTGTTTTTACTTATAATTAATAATGATGTCATTCATTCATTTATCACAGACAGAAATATTTGAGTTTTTCCTAACTATTTCTTATTTCAAACCATTTGCTCTAAACCAATTACAAAATTCAGCCTAATTAAGTTCCTAAACATTTCTAGATTCATCTTTCTCATCTTATCAGCACTATCTTAATTTTTATCCCCCAATATTTTATCTGGTATTTTAAATTTTCTTCTGCCAAATGTCCTTGCTTTCAGTTTTAACTCCTCTCTCAAAATAAATTTATTCCATAATATATATTTCTAAATACATTCTGGCCTAAATAGGACTTCATTGCCTAAAACCTTTGAAATAATCTCTGTGGCTTAGAGTACCTCAAGCCAGAGCCTCTGATTGTGATTTATAATGCTTTCCATGGCTCCCCTCAATCTGGCTTTAACCATGACCACTTCCTGTCATGGACCTAATGATCTGGAAGCCTTCTGTATATACCACCCCTTTGTTCACGCTATTGTTTTTATTAACCACATATTTACTTTCATAGATAAGTTCCATTTCTTTTTAATGAGTTAAAGGTGCTATTTCCTCTTCTATGAATTACCTTTGTACTCTGTGCATATCTTTTAACACATATATATATTTAATATATATTTGTCATTCTCTATTTTAATATATTTATATATATTTAATATATATGTATACATTTAATATTTTAATATATGTATATATATATTTAATAATATTTAAATATATATATATATATATTTGTCATTCTTTATTTTAATTGTCATTTACATCCTATCAACCCCGAGCAGACTGTGAGGTTCTGGAGAGTTGGCATGCCTGAATGAGTTAATGAATACTGGCAGATAGAAAAGGTATCAATTGGTGTTGATGTCAGTGGGAGATAAAAAAAAAGAGGAAAGGATTGTAGTGGTCAGTAGTAAAATCAAGTAGGATGATAAAAGGATGGCATAGATAAATGAGTTTAGAGTCAAAGGTGAGCTATTGTAGGGGCCTGGCAATGGGATCAGGAAAACCAGATCAGATCTTTTCATTTTTTGAATGTGAGTCAATAATAATACCTGCTTCACACTACCATGCTTATGATCCATTAACAAGATTAAGAACCATTTCTACATTCTAAAATTGAAAAAAAATTAAAAGAATCTGTTCCATGTGATAGACACAGTTTTAACTGGTCTTGTATGTTTACAAATGCCAAGTATGGAGCCTGATAGATAACATTTTTCAAAAGAGAACCGAAAGAGCAGTTAGTTTAAAAGTGCACCATTTACTCATTTATTTCACAGATTGTTGTTATGAGGTGACTATAATGCAATTATTTACTTGGCTCAGACCTCATGGTTGAGATAGAGAGTTAAATAAACAATTACAAAACAACCTGGTGGGTGATAAGATAGAGAAGGTAGAGTCCTGTATATGCAAAGCGGAGTGACATTGAACCAGAACTTAGTTTCACATCTTCCTTGGGTTTGGGCACTATTGTAAAATCTTGACATAAAAGATGACATTGAAATTAAAACTGGAAGAATAAGTAAAAGAGATGTGACATTGACGAGAGAATGCAATTTATATAGCTTACTATGCCAGGCATTGTTGTAAATGGTCTGCTATATTAACTCAATCAATCCTTACAGTGACCTTAGACTACTATTATCTCCATTTTAAATATCAAAAAACTCAGGCACAGAGATTTTCAAAATATGCCTAGAGGCACACATTTATTAAGTGGCAGAGTCAGCATTTGAACCAAGACAGTGTGATTCCAAAGCCCATGGACCTATGACTACATCATGTTGCTTCTCTTGTCAAGATTAAAGAAAGGATTAATATCACAATGAGGAAATGAATATACTACCATGAAATTAAAAAAAAAAGAATCTATACACAAATGGCCAATAATCATGAGAATCTTCAACTCACCAATGAAACAAATATAAGCAAATTAAGACAAGAAATTAATTTTATTCTATCAGACACAACTTTAAAAAGATTATACTGTCAATGGTATTGAGGGTATGGAGGAGTGGATGACCCATATGCTGAGACTGTTTTTACAGGTACATCATTTTTTTTAAAAAAATCTTTTAATATGTAACAAATTTTGAACACAATCTACTAAAATTCCCAGTATGTTATCCTATTTCCTAAGGGAAATATAAGCAAATTCTACACTATTTCCATATCTGCCTTACAGATACCCCTCACCAAATACTTCCCAAACATTTTCCTTCCTATTTAAATCTGCTTCTCCCTCACCATACCCTTTATTATTTAGTGATACCAGTTTCACCTCATTTCCTCCTCTCTAAAACTGTGAGGTACGCATAGTCAGTAACAAAGTTTGATTGCTTCACCTTCAAAACATGCTTCAAACACATCTTTTTCTGTCTAACTTCATGGCCCCAATGCTCCTATATGCCTCTAGAATTTCTTTAATGCACAGTCAAGAATCTTCTTAATCAGGCTTCCTTCTTCCTCTCTTGCCTTCCACACAGAGAAATCATTTGCAGCTGCAATCGTATCATGACACTACTCAGTTTAACCTCTTAATTTGGCTTCCCATTGTCCTATAGAGATGAGGTATGCATTGTAGACTTTATACCCGAATTATTTATTTGCCTCTGCAGACTTCTTCAAACTCATACTGTGACCTTCTTCCCCTCCATGGGTACACTGTGCTCCCCTCCTGACCACTGCTATTCTTTATCCCCACCATTTTCTCTTTCTTCTGAGAGCTCTTGCAGTTGTTGCTTCCTGGGCTTTCAACTCAGGTGTCATTTCTCCATGGAAGACTTCCCAAATGACCCTTTTGTCTGCTTATAGTACCTCTTTCGGCACTTATGATAACTTTAAATAAATGTTTTTGTATTGGACTTTTAAAAATTTCTTCTCAGTCTTTCCCAATAGGTTATAATCCCCAAATGAAAAATCAGAGCCACTGAACCTCAGCAGTCCTCAGGGCAAGAACTGTATTCAACTAACCACTCAAAGTCAGAGCTAGATAAATATTTGGCCATGAGGCCCCATTACTTCCTACAGGGACCAAATCACATAAGCTTCCATTTCCTATGCCCCAATACATCATATCACTTGTGGAAAGGAAAGGGGAAAGTATAAGACATAGTAAATATGGAGCATTTATCAGAAAGAACTTAAGTCATCTGTATTAGTCTGCTAGGGCTGTCACAACAGAATACCACAGACTGGGTGGCTCAAACAACAGAAATTTATTTCCCACAGTTCTGGAAGCTGGAAGTCCAATATCAAGGTACCAGCAGGGTTGGTTTTTGGTGAGGACTATCTTTGGTTTGCAAATGGCCACTTCCTTCTGTGTTGCTATGTCCTTACATGGCTTTTCTTCTGTGAGCACATAATCCTGGTAAAGCTTCACCCGTTTATAAAAATACCAGTCATATTAGATTAAGGCCCCACCCTATGCCACATTTGAACTTAATTACCTCCTTAAAGTCCTCATCTCCAAATGCAGTCACATTAGAAGTTAGAGCTTCAACCTATTAATTTTGGGGAAATACAGCTTGTCTAGAATGGTCATAAAAAGGAGATGATTTGAACCAGAAGAGCCTATGATATCATTACTTAGTCATAGTCATAAGAAATATTAGATCAGTTATAGAAAACAAAACCATCTCATTTTGAAATATCTGAATAAAAAGAGATTCTAAAATTTCAACCTTGCAAAAGTTACTTCATTTGTAAATGGATCTACAAGTGCATAAAGATACATGTATGTAGATTTTTATTAACAGCATCATGTGTAAAAAATTAAAGATTCAAAACTGTCTAAGTACTCATTTATAGGACTTTGTTTAAATGAATATTGCACATTCATGCATTGCTGGAATTTTTGATATGCAATCAGCGAAATTATGGGCAGTGACTATGGGTATTGAAATGGAGATATATCACTGCCTCTGATATTTTACTTAAGGATATATTTCATCTAGGTTAAAAAAGATGTCTATTTGTCTATATTAATATGTCAATTTATAACAATATATAAATTACAAAATATGGAATGATGTATAGCAGTCTTAACAAAGGGTTACAATTGTTGTCTCTTGGGACATTACTGTAATAAACTTAGTCATAACCTTGGGAAGCAGCAGAGGGTCGTGGTCAGGGATAAAGATTGGGGAGTTCAATAGCCTGGCTCATCAGTCACAACTGAGAACTCCCTGGCAGATTATTAATCTTAGGTTTTATAAGTTTCCATTTTCTTATCTATAAATGGGTCTAATAATCATACCTATGTCAGAGAATCATTGTAGAATTAAACGTTAATATGTATATACAACACTTAGCAATGTGCAGGACACTGTATGCTCTTAATAAATGTTATGTACTGTAACCTTTTACTATTTGATGCTTTTCCAATAATTTTATTTCAAATTTATAAGGAGCATGTAGTGCTTTTTAATCACTCAAATCAATACATATACACTCATTTTGAAAAAGAAATGCATAAAAGCTTCAGACAATCTCAATTTTTGTCTCTCCTTGACTTTCCTAACATTGAGAAAGGATGCTGGTGAAGGGGTTATCTCCTCCACAAGTAGCCACGTGTTCAGACAATTATTTTATCCCTTTGTTATTCATCTTTAAGTTTGTCCACTAACTGCTATAAATGTAACAGATTCAAACAAAAATTCTTTGTATATGCAAACTGCCTTCATCAGCTCCTAGAGACCAAGGAGGAGACAGGGAAATGATTGCTTCTATGACCTAAGGAGAAACAGTATGTTGAGCCTATTATGCCCCTGAGAGATTAATATCCTGCTGTCTTAAAGGGGAATTGAAATATGCAAGGAAATGCCCATAAATTGAAGATCAATTTGGTATAACAACAGATTCGTGAATTCTTATCTAAGATAACTGAATTAAGAGACCTATTTCATAATAATCCTCAATGAACAGAAGTTAATGGAAAAGAATGCCAAAATCCATAAGGTGTTCTGTGTACAAAACCCACACATTCTGATTTCTTTGTTATGCATTCCTTCGTTTAGATTTGAGTTTGAGGACTTCTAAGTGTTATCAACTTTGCCATTTCAATATCATTATATATGAACCTGGAAAATATGCTCTAAATATTACATAGTAGTTTGCGAGTTTGTAAAAACAGAACAAATAGAATGGACCTGGCATTCGTGATCTAGAGTTTTGATTTCAAGTTCTATAAATTCATGGGAAATTTGTAACTGCAATTGGATCACTGACCCTTTGAACCCATCTCAGTGACCAGCGCTGTAATGTGAGTTTCCCTACCTACTTCAGCAGAAGCTGCTCAGAGGCAAATTACTTTGGTGCCAGACTGAATCCACCTCAATAGCTGCACAGGGATGGCATTTCATTCGGGTGCAGAAGCCTTGCAAGTTTCGCTCTTTGACCTTCTGGATGACATCTTCTGCCAGATAGTCATTATTTTCTACCTCCAGCTCACTAGGTTTCCTTAGCAGCGTAGTCATTAGATCTCCACAGGCACCGTAAATGACCAGATATAGATGTTTCCGTTTTCAGAAATTGGAAAGGAGGAGATGGGAAAAAAAAAAAAAAAAAAAAAAAAAAAAAAGGCTCCAAACTTGCTTTTATTCACAACTGCACTTTTCCCTTGCTGACTCTGAAGCCTACTGCTGTTGATTTCCCTGCAATCCTGTATTTCCCGGTGTTATTTCAAACTACACCTGTCTCTAGAATGCAGGTATAAATCAGCCTTGTTGTGGGATTATCCCAGGGACTACTGCATGATGTTTCTGTCCTACAATTCTGTAAACAGCCCTTAAACAAAGGTTAAAATTCAGTTAAATAAGGCATGTAAGGAATAAAGCAGAACCAGTCCTGGTTGTAACTCCTCTGAGCAGGTTAACAATGTTTCCAGAGGGAGAGATCAGTGTGGAGCAGGTATTGATATAATGGCGAGTAACCCATTTCTCTTAATCCCTTGATGCTATTCACTGCTGTTTTCTTACTCCTTCTCTGCTCTCCCCACACTTCTCACCTCCTCCATTAATACCTTCTTCTCTGTCTCCCTCCCTGCCTCATTTTCTCATTCTCTATTTCTGTCTCTCTTTCCCTGCAAAACTTTTTCACAAATCAGGAATGGGTTCCAAGAATGCTGAAAGCATCCTAGTCTTTGCCACCATGGAAATTGTTTCATTCTTTCAATAGCAACATGCTAGAAAAGGTAAATTATTCCATAAATGTATTTTTCCCCCACTTCCATTACTTTCACCATCACATTTCATTGAGAACAATTGTCTCTTATTTGCAAGAGAATTTACTATGTGCTAGAGAAATAAAGAAATACAGGACTTGGTCTCTGCCCTAGCGGCATTGAGAGTTTTGCTCTGGGTATGGAATAAAATCTAAAAATTATCATCGAGAATATGGTGGCATAAAGTAAGAGCATAATAAATGGTACAAAAGAATTGATCAAGGCTACATTTTCATTGTAATATCAATCTTTTTTTTTTCTTTTGGTAATATCACTCTGCCCTCATACCTCCCCATCCCTCTCCTCTCCAATCCACTTCTCTGGCAACATTAGTCTCCTTTCTGTCACTGCATTAGTTTGCATTTTCTAGAATTATGCATAAATAGAATTATATGGTTCATACTTTTTAAATGTAACTTACTTCAATCAACACAATTGTTCTATGTTTTCTTTCTTTTTCTTGCTGAGTAGTACTCCATTTTATAGATCCACCACCTTTGTTGTTTATTTTTTTTATTTTATTTTTTTTAAAGATTTTATTTATTTATTTGAGAGAGAGAGAATGAGAGACAGAGAGCACAAGAGGGAAGAGGGCAGAGGGAGAAGCAGACCCCCACTGAGCAGGGAGCCCGATGCGGGACTCGATCCCGGGACTCCAGGATCACGACCTGAGCCGAAGGCAGTCGCTTAACCAACTGAGCCACCCAGGCGCCCACCTTTGTTGTTTATTCATCTCTTGTACACTTTAGTTGTTTCTGTTTTTTAACTCTTATAAATGAAATTTTAATGAGCATTCATTTACAAGTGCTTGTATGGATACGTGCTTTCTTTCTTTTATTTTTTTTTTTGGTAAATATCTAAGGGTGGAATGACTGGGTCATATGGTAGTTTTATGTTTAATTTCTTAAAAAATAATGACAACAGCAGGGCATCTGGGTGGCTCAGTAACTTGAACATCTAACTCTTGCTTTCAGCCCAGGTCATGATCTTGGGGTTCTGGGATCCAGCCCCACATCGGGCTCCACACTTGAAGATTCTTTCTCCCCCTCTCCCTCTGCCCCTACCCTGCCGCCGCTCACTCTCTCTCTAAAAATCAATCAATCTTAAAAAAATGACAACAACCAAAAACTCAAAAACTTTCCTACTTTCCAAATACCATTTTACATTCCTGCCAGCACTTTTTTCAAAAATTAATAGGCAGATATATTAACTGGTTCTATTTCTGGGACACTATTCTGGTCATTAGTCTATTTGACATCTTTAGGTTTTATAGTATGGTATTTATAGTATGCTTTGACATCATGTAGTGTAAGTTTTTTAACTTTGTATTTCCATATGATTTTGGAATTGGCTTGATGAGATCTACAAGAAGTCTGCTAATTTTTCCATTGGGATTTTGTTGAATTTATGGATTTTTAAAAATTTTCATTTCAGAAAATGTGCTAATTTAAAATTCACTCTTGATTAATATTTTCAGTGGATATAAAATTGTAGACTTAAACTCATTCCACTTTGTAACATAAATCAATGATAATTTTCTTCTAATATCTTACTTTCAGATAAAGATGATGATGCCAGATTACTGTGTATTTATAACCTTTATTTATAACCTGTATAATTATTATTTCCATTATCATTTATTAGCATATCTGTGTTCTTGTTTCAAATTTTCACAGTAACATATCTAGGTGTTACATCATTTTTCCCATGCTGATATTCTGTGGGAAATTTTAATCTGAAAATTAATATCTTCTTCAGATATCAGGAACAGTTTAGTCACTTATATCTTTATTAATTATGTTCCATTCTTTTTCTAAGTTTTCTTAAAGAGAAATTCATGTTGGATTTCCTGGATTAATCTTCATTTCTCTTAAAATTTCACTTGCTTATCACCTCTTTCACTATTTGCTCTACATTCTGGAAGATTTCCTTGAGTCCTACTGTTGCCTTAATTGAGCTTCTGTCCCTAGCCTGTATATTTTTATTTCTAATTAAGTTCTCTCCTATCTCTAAATTTACTATTTCTCTGATTTCTTTGTTTCTTTATTCAGGTCCTACTTTATATGCTGTTGATTTTTCTTAGATATCGATGGTCTTTGTGTATTCAATCATATTTATAGATGGAGTTATAGATTTTTAGAATAGGCAGTTATTGCAGGTTTTCTAGCCTTTGCCATTAGTTTCTGTTCTCCTCCATGGATTGGAAGAAAGATTCCCCTTTTGATGGAGGAGGGTTGAGTGAGAACTAGTTGTATTCAGACATACCATATCACTCCATTTTAGTGAGTAAGTGTCAGGGGCAGCTCAGGGTGGTGCCTCTCTCCACCTGGACAAATGTCAGAATTAGGGAGATTTCACTCTGGTCTTCCAGGTTCTATGACACAGCTTCAGTTGCACTCAATTTCCATGTCTACATTTTCTTTAGTGAACTGTTCTTTCCTTTTATTCTGGGATAAAGGAAAAAGTGCTCAGTGTTTGTCAAGATACCTCAACTGATCAGCTCTGCTGGTCTGCATTTGCTGTCCCGAGAACTTGCCTTATTTACTATGTCTCTTCACCTGCTAAGACCAAATGTAAAGTTTTGCTAGCGCTTCATTAGAAAGAATACCTATTTCCTCTATTATGTTAGATATTAACACTGATTGGTTTCACCACCTTTGATAGAAACAATTTTGCCAAGGATGGAAGATGTGACACCTTGGGACTGACATTGCACCCCTTGCATAGAGTATGGGAAGTCTATACTCTTCTATAGTCTATAGCGATATAGATTATAGATTGCTAAAGCACCTGAGACAGCTACATTCATTTTCCCAGTGGGCAGGGAGGCTTTTGGTAGGCAACGATGCATAAGTACTGCTTTGGATATTGCCATAAACGGTGAGATCCTTAAAGGGAATTTGAGCAGAAAAAAAAAAAAAAAAAAAATTGGTGGATTTTATTTGAGTGCTGACTAAAAATACTAGCTCATAGGATGCACATGATTTTTTTTTAACATTTCTATTTATTTATTTGACAGAAAGAGACACAGCTAGAGAGGGAACACAAGCAGGGGGAGTGGGAGAGGGAGAGCAGGCTTCCCGCTGAGCAGGGAGCTCGATGCGGGGCTCGATCCCAGGACCCTGGGATCATGACCTGAGCTGAAGGCAGACGCTTAATGACTGAGCCACCCAGGCGCCCTCAGATGATATAGTCTTAACTGGTATCATCCAATTCATATTCACTTTGCCCTAGGTAAGCACTTCTGTTGGTCATGGTAGCTTATTTATTGGACAACCCAAAGCTTCTTTCCAGAAGTGTCTGATCAATTAGCAATTCCTTTTGTTTTAAGTACTTGATGCAATTTCCCTTCAAAACATATAAAAACAAATGAGAGTACAAAGAAGTGTCCCACAAAATCCTCCTCTTACCCCATTTGGGGTCAGAATTAATCTGCCCAGCCAGTGTAGTAACCCTCTTCCTTGTTCTTGTTTCCTGTTCAGTTCAAAATGGTCATGTCTTCAAGGACTCTCCCCACTGAGCATGGAGCCCGATGTGGGGCTTGATCCCAGGACCCTGGGATCATGACCCGAGCCGAAGGCAGACACTAAATGACTGAGCCACCCAGACGTCCCGATGCACATGATTTAGATGTTGGTATTTCAGAGAAATATTAGGATTATATTTTAAGATGTTAGAAACTTCTAAAATACAGGTAATAATGAAGTCAGAAGAATACTGGTCTATGATTACTAGTTCCAACACAGTTTTGTCCCAGTTCTGTGAAACATCAGAAAAATATAATAGACAAATTGTGATGGCTTTGACACCCATTGTTTCTTCTTCTCTACAATAACTTCTAATCTGAATAAATGGGTCTCCAATGCTCTGCCTCTGGGGAAACCTCCCTAATACACGAAGAAATGAGTCCCTTAATCCATAATCCGAGCCAGGCTAATGAGTATACCACATCATGACAGATTATTCCAAAGGCAAGCAACTGGCCAAATTTCCCCAATCAGTTTTTACTTAAAATTTTTCACACTATTACTCTGGAAGAAAGACAATTTCTTCATGTTGGTGAAAGTTGTCAGTCAAAAAAAAAAAAAGCAGTGGAGTGTTTATTGGTTACATTTCCTACTGTTTAGAGAAAACCATTTTAAAGTAAAAAAAAAAAAAAAAATTAAGCCAGCAACCATATTGAAAGAAAAAGAAATCAGTATAGAGTCCTGGTTGCATTATAGACCCCAGTCCAGTGGTTTTTAAGCCTAAATTCATCTTTGTCTTTCTATTTTGTTGTTTACATTTTTTATTAGGTTCTCTGAGAAAATACTATTTATTTTTTTCCTATGTTAATTTAAGTTGGGTTTCTGTCAGTTGATGTCCAAGAATCTTAAGCAATTTGTGAAAGTTGAATGTCCATTTATACTCATAATGACTCTACATTTCATTTCTCAGATTAAAGTTGATAAGTATTGCCATAGAAGCTCAAGTTCACTTTGAATTAAAGACAAATGTATGTAACTGTGCCAGGAACATAATTTAAATCTGATACTCTCTCAATTATTAAATACTATGTAATTCTGAGATTCTGAATTTGGCTTACTTCTTGGTAATTTTTATAATATCATAAAGACTTTTTATATATACATATAAATATATATATACATATTTGTTTTTAAAGAGAAAATTTACCATATTCTTAATTTGATAGACCTTGATTCTCACATAGAATATGATGTGCTTTGTTGTTTTGTTTTGTTTTTTACACTAGCATTCATTTAGGAAGTTGATGAGAAGACTCAAACTATACAGATTAACTAAATATTTTATCACTGTATTAGTGTCTTAATGTGTATATATGATTTTAATGACTTCAAATTTTATCTATAAAATACAGGTAGGAAAAATAGAATTTCAGAGAAATATTATATGAGCGTGTATGTATCTGTATAAACATACTAAATCATTGTGTTTTAATAGTTTAATTACTCTAAATTGTGATCATAATCTGTAATAATGTTACATGATCAACTAAATCACATTACATAGAAATTAGAAGCATGCATATTGAATTCCTTACTATATTAGATTTTAATTATTATTCTTAAGATACAATATTTAAGATGAGAATTTTATTGGGCAATGATGTGAATGCTAATGGTATTCTATGATGTGAATATTAAAGCAGTTTATTTTAATTTATTGATCTTTCAGATTTTTAACCACCTACTTCCTCCCACTTCTTTTCACTTTAAACATCAATCAAAGTGATTAGATTGATGAGAATACAGAGAAAATATCTATATTCTTTTTCCAAAACATTGGAGTTGTATACCATGCATTAGGCAAAGCAACTTTTTCCTTTTTTTTTTTTTTTATGTCTTGACCCAATGGGATAAAAATTTTATTTTCAGCCAAGGTATGGAATCCAAGCCAAATATTAACAGATATTTACAAAGGGTACATACATTTCAGCACAAGATTCTTTTTGTTATTATTATTTATTATCAAAGCAGAACATTTCAGGATGTGGGACATATTTCATATGGGAAACCACCTAATGCTTGCTTCGAAACTCTAGGAATACACCAGTGTTTGTATTAACAGCACCTCACCCTTCCAAAAATAAATGCAGTCAGGCCTCCATATACTTCTAAACATATTGAACTTTTACTTTTCACCTGAACACAAGACATTTCCCAGGTGTTTGTGATCTTTCTGTATTAAAAATAGGCATAAAGTTTAAATCCATCAATCTTCCACATCTCTGACTTCATATCTTGTTAATCTGAAGTGAATTCATTTTAATTTTACCTTTCTTTCCATCTAACACCATTAGTAATTTCACGTGGGAATCAACTCTAATATGCTCACATCACATCAAGAAAGATAATGGCCCTGCCAAGAAGATACACATTTTTTTTAGATGTAATTCTTCAGTGCTTGTAAAAGCAAAGAGAGGCTAGAATAAAATTTCTGATTTTCATAGGTTTAAGTAACCCTCTCATATTGTTAAGAAAAATGGTTCTATCAGTCAGGGAAGCATCATATTTAAATTGCTTATTTGGGCATTATTATATCATTTGGTATTATTATATTAAATTTTGTATCAATTTTTTCTGTATCAGTGGTTTTCCTCCAAGTGATGGGATCACATGATTCATTTTTGAGAAAATGTTCTTCCAAATAGTCAAATTTGAATTATCATTGTTAGTCATTCTTTGTACTAAAAGATGTTTTATTAAAAAAAAAAAAAGTGATGTGTTGGAGGTCCCCAAGATTACCCCAAGGTAGTCATGACTTATAAGACTCAGTGATTCATAAGACCCAGCATATAGTCATATGTATGGCTGAGATTTATTACAGCAAAAGAATACAAAGCAAAGCCTCAAGGGGTGAAATCTGGAGGAAACCATGTACAAGTTTCCAAGAGTTTCTCCAGAGGCGTCACACAGGATGCACTTAAATCCTCCAGCAAGGAGTTGTGACATGTGTGAAATGTTGCCTACCAGGACAGCTCATTAAAAACTCAAGGCTCAAGTTTTTTATTGGGAGCTGGTCATCTAGGCACCGTCTGCCTAGGAAGTACCAAAATTCCAGACTCCCAGAATGAAAGCAGGTGTTCAGCCTAAACCACATTGTTTATACAGAGTGTTAATGAATGGTGGGAACACTGCCTAAATCCAAGTTTCCAAATGTCACCATTAAAATACAAGGGCCAATATTGTAAGTAGGACTTTCTATGGATAAGAAGTCTTGGGCCTACTATGTTATCTCTTTTCTGCATATTGTGACTTTGTTAAATAGTTGAGGTATTAGATGGTTAAGCTAAGGTTCAACAAAAGACCACAAGGGAAAGTGAAATAGGTTTATTACTCACAGATTCTGGAAGAGTCACATGGCATGCCTTGTAGAGGTCCACATGGAGAAGCCAAGGCAGGGTACAAGCAGAGAGCTGGGGCAACTTTATTAGGGTCTGAGGGTGAGTGCTTTCAGGTTCCAAGGCTAAGGCCAGACTGGTCATTTCAAATTTTGGAATTTTTGGAAAATTTTCCAGGGGTCTTACCTAAGTGCACACGGGGAGAAGGCGATGAGAGGCAAGGAAGAGTGCTTATCGCAGGAGCCATTGGAGGAGTCATATGAGGAACTTACATTTACTTGGACTTGAGGACCAAGTCCTTGTGTTCCTGGTGGGACTAGTGTCAAAGGTCAAAGCCTCTGTAGGCCACTAGATTATATAAAATAGATGTGTAGATGTGTGTGCAGTAATATTCTGGAGTAGTTTAGCTAAACCCTCAACCTTGCACAAGCAGCTAGCTTAGTTCACAACTAAAAGTAACATACAAGTGCTTTTTCTCAAGACAAATATATGTTGGTTATGTACCACATGTGCTTTATGCATACATTCATTTCATGACATGTAATATCAAAAGGCATGTACCCAAAGGTTGAGATTAAATAAAATTAATGAAGTGTTTCTGTTTCTTCAAGTAACTTCTTAAGTGGAAGGGTGGGGTTTTCTTTTCTTTTCCTTTTTTTCTTTCTTCCTAAGCATTTGTAGAGGTGAAGAATACAGTGACATGTAATTCGGTGCCACTGCCTTGATTCATGATGAGACATCAGCAGTTTTAATCATCATTGCTTTTTTACCCTCACTGCAAATTTCAACACAGTGAGAAAGGCAAATAACATTTGGGAATTGTTTTGACCTTGTAGATGTCCTAAAGGGTGTTAGAGATATGTATGGGTCCACGGTCCACAATTTCGGAACTATTGTTCTACACTATAACTGCAGTTATCTTTGTTATAAACTAATCTGATGTTTTTCAATCCACTGCTTACAAGAATTATGACTTTATGCTCTATAGCTTAATATCCAGGCATTTCACTGCATCCTTTAGAGATCTGAATTTAACTGGCTTTTCCAGGCTTAGATTATCACCTTTTTCTGCAAAAACACACCTACTAACCATGCCCTGAATGTGGTAGTATCTCCTTTTAGAATGGCATCCACTCTTTATAGAGTCATATTTCTTATCTATTTATTCATCAGTCTCTATCTAGGTTCAACACAAAAGGAATCTCTTTGAAATAAAAAACAGTTGAAAAAAGACTATTCTATTCACAGAATTTTGTTTGTATTTCTATGCTTCTCTATTACCAGCAGACAGCTGGGTACTCCTTAAATTTCTCAAGGTTTCTTCAAATTTAAGATGCCTCCAATCACAACCATTGTTTATATTTTCCAGGTCTAACCTCTCCTGGTGTTCCCAAACTCACTAATACCACCAGCATGCAAACAGTTATGTAAACCAGACATCGGAAGTCTACTTCACACCACATTCTCCCCCAAGACTATACTCAATTCTTCACAAACCCCTCACTGTTTGGCCTTCTTCACATCTCTTTCATTTGCCTACTGTCCTCCTTCCACCACCATTTGTCCTGTACACTGTCACCAACATTCCCATCCTTGTTCTCTCCTTAAAGCTCCTCTTCAAAAGATGATCAGGGAGATCTTTTCAAAGGGACCAATGTAGTAACATGATCAAGTCCATCCTTTACACATACATCCTTGCTTAAACCTGTTTAGTAGTTTACCATTGATCCTTACTATAAATATAAAAGTCCTTAGCATACCTACAAAAGCTCCCATGCTCTGGGCACTATTTCAATAATTTGATTTTGTGACCGAGCTATATCTTAATCTCTGTAGCCCTCTTCACCTGCACACATTTTACATTTGCTCCTCAATTAGGTCATGCTTCTTCCTACCATAAAGCCTGAACACATGTCGTGTAGAAACCATTGCTAACTATACTCCCAATATCTCTTTGCACCTTGCTAAAAATATTCTTCATCTTGCTCTCTAGTTAAAAATAATTAATTCAAAAATTTTGATTGCAAGCTCTCAGAGAACAATGCAATTTCTCTTCTCCCCTGCTCTTATCACTTTTTTTTTAAAGATTTTATTTATTTATTTGACAGAGAGAGAGAGAGGGACCACAAGCAGGGGGAACAGCAGAGGGAGAGGGAGAAGCAGGCTTCCCGCAGAGCAAGGAGCCTGATGCGGGGCTCGATCCCAGCACCCTGGGATCATGACCTGAGCCAAAGGCAGATGCCCAACTGACTGAGCCACCCAGGCGCCCCTCCCCTGCTCTTATCACTTTTAAGAGCACTTCTCAAACATAGAATATTTTTTAGTTTACTTGTATGATTGGTTGATTATTATCTACCTTCCCTACTGAATCTTTTTATCCATGAGTTCAACAGCCATGTCTAGTTTCTCTTATAGTTTTTTTCACCAGGTCCTATGATAGTGTCTGATTCATATAAGTGCTCAAAAGTGTTTACTTAAAAACTTACCAAAAAAATTATCTCCCAAATTGTTCAAAATTATAATACAATGCATACTTCTTTCTAATTTCCTTGAGGTAAAAAATATTTCATCTTGGTATCCTCAGTTGCCAGGAAAGAATCAATGAATGAATATTGAATAATCATGTAGAGAAAAGGATAAAATTAATATTATAAGAACCAACTGCAAAGAATAGTTGAGTATAATAACTATGGTACTTAAAATATTACCTACACTATTTAAAAAATTTGGTAGCCCAATCACATATCATTTTATAAAGTGTATTTAGTCTATAAAAACAGTCCATTCTACAAGACACTACAGAGTACCTCAGTCAAACCTTTTGTATAACACTCATAATCTACCTGATCTCTTTAAGATTCAGATTACAAATCAACAAATTAAAAGTTCTTAAAAGTTGTAGTAAATTAACCTTTGTATGACCTTTAAGGAAATCTTACTTCATTAGGCCACATAATTTTCCCTCAAATAACACTTTTTAGTATCCTTTAGAATGTTTATCACTCAAAACAAATTTGAGAAAAGCTGGAACTAACAATATAGTCCAGAATGGCAAATTTCTAATAATTATTGTTTGTTAAGAATGCAAAATAAATTGAGCAATATTTAGAAGTATGTTCAAAAGGAGGAAGTCACTGGATCAAAAACAAAACAAAACAACAAAACAATATCAATAATAACAGCTAAAGAAGTTGGAGATCTGAGTAAAATATTCAAAAAGACTGTCAGAAAAGTGTCAACAAACAGAAAAAAAAATTACAGCTACATGAAAAATTGGAAGAATGCTTCAAGCAGTAAAGGAGTTAAATGTGAAATTTTTAATAAAAAATGTAAATTTTTCACATAAATAAGATTGAGATAAATTAGTTGACATTTTATTTTAAAGCTATGTAGCACAAAATTAAATTATATTAAAAGAATAAAATACAATTAGCAATATTTTTTATAAATATGAATAATTTATATCACTTACCAAAGCTGGTAAAAATCATAATAGGCAAACTAATTCATTTGAAAAGGAAAATTAAGTATTTTTTCTCTATTTGAGAAGAACGCCTGTCTAGAGTTATACTCCTTCAGTCATTTTCTTTTTCTTCTTCTTCTTCTTCTTTTTTTTAAGATTTTATTTATTTATTTGAGAGAGAGAGTGAGAAATAGCATGAGAGGGGAGAGGGTCAGAGGGAGAAGCAGACTCCCCGCTGAGCAGGGAGCCCAATGTGGGACTCGATCCCAGGACTCCGGGATCATGACCTGAGCCCAAGGCAGTCGCTTAACCAACTGAGCTACCCAGGAGCCCATCCTTCAGTCATATTCTTCATCAAATATTGATTTTTGATTATTTAGTTCTCAGGGAATTAAAGAATCAATGGTGACATCAAAATATAAGTGATATTGTAGTTCATAATTTTAAGTCATCATCGAGATGTTTGTGAATGGTAAATGGTGTAGCTGTATAAGGAATTCAATTCCATTGATCTAATAATTTGACAACAGAGATTACTTTGTGCTCAAGAAACATTAATAAAGTGTCTTCTTTTTGGTACAGAGAATCTAAGAAAATCCTGTACATCAAAATAAATTTAAATCATACTTCAACATGTACATATTAGGAGTGGTGTACAAAATTAAATTTCTTAAAATGTATTAAATATTACATAACATGAAATTATACCATATTTCATATATATCACAAATATACTGATTTCTTGTCCCACTGGGTGATGAATCATGTATATATATAATTATATATATGATATATGTAATATGTATATAACCATATATAATTTATGATTTATTTGTATATATGTATATATACAAACATACATATACATATGCATATATATACATATAAAGTTTCCTAAGAGTCCTCTATTATATATGTTTCTTCCACTAAGCCCATTGCTGTCCTCTATGGTGAGTATGGTTCATTCATTATGGAAAGTTCTTCAAAGTGAAGAGCACTTGTTTCTGTGGTTTCCCTGAACATTAGAAATGTTCATAGGGGAGGGCATTTGGATGGTTGTCCCTGATCTAACTTTCATTATTGAGTTTTGAATCAGGGAGTTCCCCTCTGGAGGATTATGTGTCATTTAACAGATCATTGCTGCTACAGTCACAGACTCAGCAAGTAGAGTCATTATACATCCTCCTGGAGTAATACACCTTCTCCATTAAGGCTTAGCTTCTGCCCTGGAGACTGGAGAACTAGTAACTCTGCCTCAAGATAGGGCAATTAACCTCAAATTGCTTTTCAGGACTAGGTTAAGTTACTCCTCCTTAAGAACCTTTTCCTTATTTGTTCAGAAGTTGGTAAGGCATGATAGTTGTCCCCTAATATATTTTCATAAAGCACAAGATAGGTGATCAAGTCATTAACTCAGGGCCACATGCTGGTCAATGCCTTTCATCCCCTGCTAATTCAAGGTGAAACCAAATTTTATATACCTGCTTTCATTCCCTCAACATGTCTGAATTGGAAGGTCAGAAATTAGGTTATTGATTTTGCTAAATAGGGCCACCAAAGAATGATAATTAAAAATATATAGAGACGCACACACATGCTAGCAGGTATTTCATTTGTAAAGGAGGGCAGTTGGGTCAATGATTTTTTTTTAACACAATTGACATCTACTGCTTGAATATATGTGTTAAATTTATTAGTATATTGACCCTATTAATCAGATGATGCCATTTTTTTTTTTTTTTGATTCAAATGTTGTTGCTGACTTGGGGAAGGTTGACAATTTCCTATATAGGAAATGGTCACTACTGATAATTTTTAAATTGGAAACAGTGGATGTGACTAATTCACAGAAGAAGATCTTTTCTATTTTGCTCTAGTAGTGATATGTATATGTACAATCTAATTCTAATGATGTAGTCAAAAGTCTAATTAATTAATGAGGAATAAAGATATTGAATAACAATTTTATAGACAGCATGATTCTTAGCTTCATCATTGTGGGTTTCTCTTATGTACCTATAATCATATATTTAAAAGCTTTATATGTATATTTTTAAAGATTTTATTTATTTATTTTAGAGATAGAGAGAGCATGTGTGCAAGTTGGGGGAGCAGCAGAGGGAGAGGGACAAGCAGACTCTGTGCTGAGCACAGAACCTGACATGGGGCTCAATCTCACAAACCTGAGATCATAACCTGAGACAAAATTGAGGTGGACACTTAACCGACTGAGCCACCCAAGCATCCCTAAAAGCTTTATATTTTTAAAAAAATTTTAGAAAATGATAGATGATTGAATGCAGAAGTGAAAAGTAATTATTTTTTTAGCAATAACTAAGTATTATTCATCAAACATATACTTTATGTCTCTCTTTTTCCCATCCAATTCCACTATTATTTTAGTTTGGTCATTAATATTATCACTATTATTATGTGGCTTCTTTAATGTGTTCTCATCTGTTTCCTGTCATCCAGTTTACTCTAGATATGTACCAAATTAATTTCCTTAATATTGTAACCTTTATCAAATATTTTCACCATGCAATACATACATACATACATACACACACACACATATATACATTCATACAGTGGCTTTTCATTCTTTATCAAGTTCAACTTCCTCATACTGTTCCTGAAAGTCTGATATTCACCTTTCCTTATGATACTATACATCCTATGTGATAAAAACACACCTTATATGATAAACAAGCAGAGTTTAAATCACTCCTCTATCTTTCCTGTTCTGTTAGACAAGCCCTTATTTTAATTTATTAACTTGGCCTGGAATGCCTTTTCCTGATTCAGTGTAATTTCTAACCTTTTGAAAAACTCCCAAGGATGATTCTTCCTTCCTGAGACATCCATGGAATCTTTACTATTTCTGTAATGTCACTTGTCATATTCTACTTTGTATTCTAATTAATATTTTATATATTTAAAAAAATCTATTTGATCACCATGTAGAAAGATTTTTATTATTTTTTTAATCCAAGACACAACCTTTCATAATAAATAAGAAGTACTAATTAAATGTCCCCTGAATGAATGAAGAAACTTTATTTTATTTTTTAAAGTTTTAGGTTGCCTGGGTGGCTCAGTCATTAAGCGTCTGACTTCGGCTCAGGTCATGATCTCAGGGTCCTGGGATCAAGCCCCACGTCAGGCTCCCTGCTCAGCGGGGAGTCTGCTTGTCCCTCTCCCTCTGCCTAAATAATTTTATTTATTTATTTGAGAGAGAGAGAGCATGAGCAAGAGAGCACAAGCAGAGGGAGCAGCAGAGGGAGAGGGAGAGGGACAAGCAGACTCCCCGCTGAGCAGGGAGCCTGACGTGGGGCTTGATCCCAGGACCCTGAGATCATGACCTGAGCCGAAGTCAGACGCTTAATGACTGAGCCACCCAGGAGCCCCTAAAGTAAATTATTTTAATTAAACATACACTATATTATTTTATTTTGTGAGAAAGTGGGACTTTTTTTTAGGATTTTATTTTTTTTAAGTGATCTCTACACCCAGTGTGGGTCTGGAACTCACAACCCTGAGAACAAAAGTCTCACTCTCCATCAACTGAACCAGCCAGGTGCCCCTGAAAGTGTGGTCTTTTTACAAAGAGAATGTCTGAATAGTTCTTTTACTTTTGGTTTTAGTGAGATAATATTTTATCTAAAATGGCATATCCAGAGTCCATTTTTTCCAACAGTCACCCTAAAAGCATCTTCTAACACTGATATATTTACACCTCTTTCTGGTTCAGAATTAGTACCACTCTGACAGACAAGGCTTTTGAAAACCAAAACTTATGCATTTGAATGAGGAGCTGGAGAAAGAGACAGAGTCTTCAAGGAATGTTTCTTTGTCCAGTGAAATTTAAATCAAATTTATTTATTTATTTTCTTGTGATTTAGGAGGCAGAGTTGTCTCCTATGAAAAGAATACATAAACCATTTTTAATGTTTTTATTCAACTGTTGGAGTAAAACATGCATATCTGTTATGAACAGCAAGAAGGTAATAAGATTTTTTTTCTTAAAGATTTTATTCATTTATTTGAGAGAGAGAAAGTGAGAGAGAGAGAGCACAAGAGGGGGGAGGGTCAGAGGGAGAAGCAGACTCTCCGCTGAGCAGGGAGCCAGAAGTGGGGCTTGATCCCACGACTCCAAGATCATGACCTGAGCCGAAGGCAGCCGCTTAACTGACTGAGCCACCCAGGCGCCCCGGTAATAAGATTTTACAGCTGGTAGCTTTCATACTTTATAGAGACCTCAAAAATGGCAAAATTTTCTATTAAAGACATTTGATATTTATTACAGAAGTCCATGTAAAACTGTGATGTCACAGATTTCAAAAAACTTGCTGGAAGTTATAAACAAAATAAAATTGTGATTTTGTTTATTATACCAGTAATTTACAAAGCATGCTAAGTGAAATTGTCACTTTGATAGTTTCAACCTGGAATTTCTCAAATCTACTTAAGAATGCAATGAGTCCTCAAACTATATTTTTCTTCAAGAACAATGAAGCAGACCTCTGGGTCGATTTTGTCAGATAAAAATTCAGTATCAGCCTTCCTAGAGGCTGAATTGCCACATGCTGCCAAATTAAGTAAGAAACTGACTTCAAGAGTGCTGGATATGTTGCAAACACAAATATGCCTGTAGGCAGGTTTTCTTCAGTGGCTGTCTCCCTTCTTCACTATGTTTCTATCTTTTGCATCACATGGAAACTTCCGTTCCTCTCAGAAGTGGATTAAAACTTATCTCTTCGAATAATGGAATGAGATCACTTAAGAAGTCTGCATCATTCTTAATGAGAAGTGAGGGAGAAGCATTTGTCGGCGCTGATCTGAGAGCAGTCTCTAGTCATTTATTAACATTTTCTTTCTGTGAAAGCACTACTGAAAACTGAGTGATAAGTGATTTCTGAAGCCTGGAAATTCAGACAGTAGACCTGGAAAACATGTTGACGACTATTCCCAAAAATATAAGTTGAAAAAAAAAATCAAATTGCTAAAGACCCATCAGACAAATATCACGTTCCCCAACACACTGCTTCCCTCTATTTTCTAAGACATCTTCCCACCATGGGACATAAATATAACTGGAATAAATCAGTAAACATTCTAACTCTGCTGCATCAAGTCTGCAGGAATTCACCTCAATTTAGACGGAGTACATACAATTCATGGGGTCCCCGTTACAAGAAACAAAATAAAAGAGGTAGTCAAGTCTCCCTAGGGTTGTCAATTGTTACTAGATTTTGATTCTGTACATATATAAGCATAGCAGAAGCACTTTGTTGCCAGCTTGAAAATGACTTTCTGTGGTGCGAACTTCATTTACATTTGGATAGTTGTGTAACATCTAGCAATTTTTGACTTTTCCAATTTGTGCAACTGTATTTCTTTGAACACAAGCTACCTTTCCTCGCCACTTTTAATGTGAATGATGTATTCAGCTTCAAGATACCTGATTATACTTAAACTACATTTATTAAATATACTGAACAACAATTTCACCAATAAGCTGGAAACCAAAAAAAACAAATCAAAGCTGTTACTGATAGTTCAGGAGTCATGAAGTTCCCTACTATCTTTATAGCCATGAATATATAATTTCTACTGATTACAATTTTCTTTGAGAAGAAAATATCCCAAAGAAACAAAGGCGCTAAGTATACAAAGTAGGGAAAGAACACTGAAACCAGATTGGTTGGGTTTGAATCCTGGTAGCGGTTGTGTGCTCTTGGGAGTGTTTCTGGAATTTCACCATGCCTTTGGTGCCTCTTGCCAAGTGGAGACAATAATAGTACTAATCTAGTAGGGAATATGGAGGATTAAATATGTTAATAAATATAAGGAGTTTAGAATAATGAGTAACACACAATATGTGTTAGCAATTTTATTTTATTTTTTTAATATTTATTTATTTATTTTAGAGAGAGAGAGAACATGAATGGGAGGGACAGAGAGAGAAGGAGAGAGAATCTCAAGCAGACTCCAATGTGGGGCTTGATCTCCCGACACCGAGATCATGACCTGAGCTGAAACCAGGAGTCAAATGCTTAACTGACTGTGCCCCTGTGTTAGCAATTTTAATTTTTATTACTGTGAATGCAGTCTTAGAATATTTGGCTCTATATTTATTGATAGCACATTAGTCTAGAAGCAGGGATGAAACATGATAATGACTTTAGTGATAGTCTTCTGTGAGTCCTAAAACCCATTGCACCCATTGACTGTAATGTTTGAAGACTTCTGTGTCCCAATTCTCCTAGTCCCTCAAATTGTATATTCACTGAGTGAAGTCTTATATGGGACTATTTCTTAAACTAAGTAAGGACAAGGGGGTGGGGGAGGATATGTTTAAATTTCTTGTTAAGTGAGCCAGAAACTTGAAATCATCCTTCACTTTACTTTTCTCTCATTCCTATATCTTAATTGTCACTAGATTCCATTGATTTTGCCTTTGAAATTTATTTTAAAATATGTGTAATTATTCCATCTTTTTTGAAAAGCACATTATTTCTTGTTGGAGACACATTTTCTCCATTTCTTTTTAAAATTTTCTCCATCTTTTTTTTGTCTCCCAGAATACCAATCCATTAACCATATTTCAGACAGAGTGGTCTCTTTGGCATAATAATTCAATCATTCTACTTTCTTACATAAACTTATCCAGGGGTTCCATATTCCTTTCAAAATAAATTTTAAAGCCTGTGAAGTTTCATATAAAAACTTTCATGTTTTGGACCTTTCTATTTTATCATACTTATCATCTGCCATTTTCAAAAAATGTTCCCCCTCCTTCTGTTCTGCCCCATTTCTGGACACTTTTTCTTTTATCTTCTTGCCTTTGTATCATATATACTCTAAGTGGTAATGATTTCCATAATCCTCACCTGTGGACACCATTACACTTGTACTTCAAGGCTCATATCTTTGTTTCCACCCTCCAGCCCAGAATGAGTTAGAACTTTAATCTGAATTTCAAATCAGTATATTAGCTCTCATTCTATTAGCTGTTATTTTGTGAATGAGAGAAATTATTTTTCAAGTAATCCATGATAATTTTGAGGGCAAAGGCTGAGTTTCATACTTGTGTATCTAAAATCTAACATGGATCATTGCACTAGGAGGTGATCACTACATAATAGTTGATCAAGGGCCATATTCAATTTTACATTAAAAATATGTGAGATCAATCCTGAACATATGAGTTATAGACAGCTGGCTCATTCCTGGATCAGATACTCAGCATCCAGTAAGATTAATTTCTCTACAGTCTTAACGTGCTACATTTGTATACCTTATAACATTTTTCCTTTGATCAATCTTCTAACTTAATGTTTTAGAACTTGAATTCTCTCATTGGATCTGCTGCTGAGTTCTTCACTAATCTTTACCAACTTTGTTTTCCCTCTGGGTTATATTTATTCTTCAGCTTTTAGGTTATAACTATGACCTGTATGTACTTTACAGGTCTATCTACGTGGCATTTATAAGAACCTTATATCCCAAGTTTCTAAGCATGAAAGTCATTGTTAAAACTCATTTTTTTTTGGATGTATTGAAAATATTGTGCAGCAGGGATGAAAACATGGGGAAAATCAACATAATCACTAGAAATACATAGTTTTCCATAGGAAATGAGAAGGACTCTTTCTTAGTTATGATGCATTTCTTAGAATGAGAATGACTTGAAATTTTCTTAATTTCTCTAAAATTATTTCCTGATTATAATTATTTCCTCTGTTCAATTTGTATTCTGACAATTGAATATTTTTGTTGATATTAAATCACAAAATAATTTTCTTCAGGAAGATATGATAACACATTTAACATGTGCTATAGTCTATTATTCCTTGATGATTAAGAGAATAAAGCTTAGAAATACAAATTGCAATCTAAATCCCCCCCCCATTGTCACTTGTCTTAAAGTAATGGCAACTGCTGGACCTCAGTTAAATCACAGATGACTTAGTCTTAAAGCTAATTTTTTTAAAGCTCTGAACTAAGTATTTTGAGTTTTATAATCATCACACTGAACTCAAATCATCAAATATATGTATCTTTAAATAGAATGTGTTAAATGCCCATGGAACCTTAGCAGAAACAGTTCTTTACTCTTGAACCAGGAATTGATTTTTCCCTAGCAACAAATGGAACTTGAAACTTGAAATATTTGAGTTCAATTTCAAACTCCAAATCTATATTTGAAAAGGTGCTAAATTTGCCAAATTGTGTTCAACCTGGAGTTCATTTAATAACAACAAAATGAACACCAAGGGACAGAACATCCAAATTAAGATATACAACATTATTTATAACTTGCAAGCCCCTCTATCCTGATATGAGTCCTTTTTTCTAATAATATATCTTCCCTTTCCACCAAGGTTAAACATCATTTTTATTTTCCAGTTAATCCTTCTGTTTTTATTTTCAGAATTTTTTACTTATATATCTTTCATAAAGTACACATTATTAGTTATTGCCTGGCTTTAAACTTTATATAAATTGAATCAAATGTATATATTCTCCTGTGATTTATACCTTCCTACTTGTTGCTCTGTATAATCATATTTCATTAATTTTCAATTCTGAAAATTATTCTGTATCCATATACCACGATTACTTTTTTATTCAAGTTTTGATGGATTTGGGATGTTTCTAGTTTCTTACTCATACTACATTCTATTGCATGTCCAATAATGTGCACATGCATAGATTTATCTAAACTAAATAGTCATTAGTGGAATTGCTCCACTTCACCAGAAGTTACCAAACTATTATGTAAAGCACATTGCCTAATTTACTCCTTACTCTGCGGCATAGGAATGCTATCCTTGTTGCATATACTTGCAAACATTTGATATTATAGACCTCTTAAATGTGTTAATTGCATGGTTATGAAATTATATGTCAAATTTTAATTTTGATTTCCCTGCTTTCTAATGATATTTATTTGACCAGCCATCCATTTTTTTGACTATTCTGAAGTTCTTGCTCTAAAGTTTTAATACTTCTATTTTTTTTAAAGCTGAGTTGTAACAATGGACAAAGAAGAACACTACATAATGATTAAGGAACCAATCCATCAAGAAGATATATCAATTTTAACATATAAAGAGAGCCAACGAAAGGCTGCTGGAGGAAACTCCCACTATTTATTTTAGAATGTCTTCCAGGCATGGCTAACTTCTCTCGACTTCCATATACTTCCTAAGTGACAGTAGGCTTGGATAGACACTGGCCAACTTTCAAAGTAGCTTTTTGAAGATGCACAATCTGTTTAGAACAGTCCATTCACCTGCTCATTTTCAGGATCCAAATCAATATCATAAACACAGGTCCTGGTGGGAATCCAGTCATTGTGTTCATCATTCCACCAGAGGGTACAAAGAACCAATCCAGACACTGGCATGGATGTGTCAAATGGGCAAGATGAAGCCAGTATGCATGCTTTTTTGCTCTGGATTATCAGAAAAAGACAAGTATTCTCTTTCAAAATAAATTGTAAGATTTGATTTGCTGATGTTTTTTGCAGGGCTGTGGCATCAGTGCTGATGATAATGTATGGACTATATTTTATTTTATTTTATTTTATTTATTTATTTTTTTAAAGATTTAATTTAATTTATTTATTTGACAGAGGGAGAGAGAGAGCGAGAGCAGTAACACAAGCAGGAGGAGTGGGAGAGGGAGAAGCAGGCTTCCCCGCTGAGCAGGGAGCCTGATTCGGGGCTCAATCCCAGGACCCTGGGATCATGACCTGAGCCGAAGGCAGACGCTTAACAACTGAGCCACCCAGGCGCCCCGGACTATATTTTAAATCTAATTCTATATGCTTGAGGTAAATAGTTGGAAAGGGAAATTTAAAATTACCATTTATAACAGTATTAAAAACATGAGATACTTAGGATTTTTTTTCAAAATATGTGCAAGACACTGTCACTGAAAACTGCAAAGTACTGCTGAGAGAAATTAAAGAAGATATAAATAAATTGAGAGATTGACTCTGCCCATTGGTTGGGAAATTAAATATGGTTAAGAAGTCAATTCTTATTAATATGCTCTCTAAATTCAACAAGAGTCAGTCAGTCCCAGGAAAATATTTAAAGAAATGTAAAAAAATCTTCCAATTCACACAGAAATGTAAAACATTTAGATTAATCTCAATTATTTTGGAAAAAGAAATCACATTTGGGGGTGCCTGGGTGGCTCAGTTGGTTAAGCATCTGATTCTTGATTTCAGCTCAGGTCATGATCTCACGGTTGTGAGATGAAGCCCTTGCCACATGGGGCTCTGCCCTGGGCATGGAGCCTGCTTAAGTTAAGATTTTCTTTCTCCCTCTCCGTTTTCCCCTCCCCTGCCCACACAAGCTCTCTCTCTCTAAAACACACACACACACACACACACACACATTTTGAAGACATGTATTACACAATTCCAAGATTTATTCTGAAGATATATTCATCAAGAAGTATGCTACTGGGGGTGTCTATGTGGCTCAGTCAGTTGAGTCTGCCTTCAGCTCAGGTCATGATCCCAGAGTTCTGGGATCAAGCCCCAAGTCTGGCTCCCTGCTCAGCAGGGAGTCCGCTTCTCCCTCTCCCTCTGCCCCTCCCCCTGCTCCTTCTCTCTCTCACTCACTGTCTCTCTCCAAATAAATAAATAATATCTTAAAAAAATAAAAATAAATAAAAAAAGAAAAAAAAAAGAATTGTGCTATTGGCAGAAGGATAGACACATTAATGAGAATTAGTGGAAAAAAGTCCACACTAGGACAGATATATATAATTTTCCTTTAAATGTATCAGATGAATTTATCAGGAAAAGAGAAATCCTTTTAACAAGCTGTGGTATAACTACTTGTTCATGTTTGTTTTTTTTTAATCAAACCTTACCTTACTTTCTATATAAAATTAACTTGTAAACTATTATTAGCCTATATATAAAAGCTAAAACTATAAAAGTGGTAGGAAAAAAGTCCTAGGATAATATCTTTGTGATCTGAGATAGTTAATGACTTTGAAAATAGGAGGAAAAAAATAAGATTCATAAAATTTAAAAGTAAAGATGAATTGGGCTGTAATTAAATTAAAGCTTTTCGGGGCACCTGGGTGTCTCAGTTGTTAAGCGTCTGCCTTCGGCTCAGGTCATGATCCCAGGGTCCTGGGATCGAGCCCCGCATCGGGCTTCCTGCTCGGGGGGAAGCCTGCTTCTCCCTCTCCCATTCCCCCTGCTTGTATTCCCTCTCTCACTGTGTCTCTCTCTGTCAAATAAGTAAATAAAATCTTTAAAAAAAAAAATTAAAGCTTTTCTTCAAATGATTGCATTAGGAACACACAAAACAGTAGGTACATATTGGCGGAAGATATTTACAATAGAAATATCTGACAAAAAATTTGTATCCATAATATATAGTGAACCCCACCAACCCCAATAATAAGAAAACAAAGATAAAAACATGCAAAATAATTGAATAAAAACTGTATAAAAGAAGATATACAAATAAGCAATAAGAACTGGAAAATTTTTCTCATCATCTTAATTATTAGGGAAATGTAAATGAAAAGCCAAAACAAAATATAAATACTGACAACACCAAGTATTTGCAAGAAGGTGAAGCAATTGAAGTCTCATACATTGCTGGTGGAAATGTAAATGATATAATTACTTTGGAAAATAGTGTGGTGATTTCTTGTAATATTAAACACATGACTACCGTAAGACCCAGCAATTCCATTTCTTGGTATTTACCCAAGAGAAATGAAAACATTTGACTTCACAAAGACACAACATGAATGTTTCTGGCAGTTTTACTAATAATATCCAAAAGCCTGGATAAAATTTCAAATGTATTTCCATGAGACACATTGATGTTTATCCATATAATGAAACACTACTGGGAAATAAAGAGGGATACATAATTGACATCAATAACATGGATGAAAGTAAAAAACATGCTGAAAGAAAGCACCCAGACCAAAAAGGACATATTTTATAATACCATTGGTATGAAATTCTAGGAAAGTGAATCTTCCCAATAGTGGCAAAGGAAGACTAGTGGTTGTCTAGGGCCATATTTGAGGGGGGGGGGTGTGAGTGCAAAGTGGCACATATAACTTTTTGAATGAAGGAAATATTCTATATCATTTGTGATGATGTTAACGTGACTGAATACATCTGCCAAAACCAACTGAACAGAGCAATTAAAATGGGAGTATTTTATTTTATGTAAATTTTACTTGAAGTAAAGTTATTTTTAAAAATAAAACATAATTATATAATATTCTGTCTGATGAGTGATTGTTGCTCATGGTATCTTGTTTCCATCTGTGCGTGTGTGTGTGTGCACGTGCACTCTTTGCTTTAAGTTGCTCATTTTCCTGGGAGCTTTTTCTATGAGAATACTTTGGGTATAAAGATAACTATGAGCTATTTAGAAAAGATTATTTCTTGCTCCTTCAGGCATTATTTATTGGAGATAACCTTAGACTAAATTTTCAGCTTGAGACTTTCAGACTGCCTAGAGAGTGAGATTTTAGATTGTAAATCTGTAAGAATTTTATTAGTCATTTTTTAAATAATGATGTATTTGAAATGTCTTATAAACTCAGTGGCTTATGAACAATAATAATTTATCTCTTCCTTATAATCTTAAAATTCTGGAGTGCTCAGCAACAGGTGATAAGTCAGGTTCAGATGTCTGAACATGTCTTCTTTATCTTATGCCTAGCCTGAAGGGGCATTGACACTGGACCATGTGGTTATGGTGAAGATAATGAGCTTCACAGTTGCTACACCTCTTCTCATTTTCCATTGGTCAAATAGAGTCACATGACAATGCCAAAGTCAATGGTAATCCCAAAGTCCGCTGTACATAGAATGGGATAGGAGAATGAATGTTTAATGAACAGTAGTGTAATAAATTACAGAGGTAATGTGTATCATAAGCAATTTTCAGGAATGTGATTTTCCATCTGTTCAGCATCAAGGTACAAGATAAGCAATTTTCCTAGGAGTACACAGGACATGGGGTGACGGAACAAGGTTTATGTCTGCTACTCATCTTTTAAGTGAAGCTGTAGTTTTCTGGGATGCTTGTTTTATGATGGGTCTCTCATTTAAGGCTTCACCTTGCCATGGATCAGTAAATAACCTTAAAATGAATGTAAGCTTCAGCTTATCTTCCTTCTCTAGATCATTGCCTTCACTTACTTTTTTGACCTATATACTATTACTTTGTTTTTTTCTTGTTTGTTGTTCTCGCTCATCATTGCATATAATAGAATTTTAAAACACTTTGAGCAGCATTTTAAGCATTCTTTAAAGTTTAGAATTGGTTAGGATACTAAGTCTGTCCATTGGCTGAAATAGATACATAAATTATTTACTAAAAATTTTTATTTGTTATAAACCACATAAAATTTGAATATATACCTTATATTACTTTACCTATTTTCCCCTTGCTCTATCTCAGTTTGCTTTTTCTCTCATACCTTCATTTCTTCTTCAGTTATAACATGCATTTTTTCTGGGGGCTATATCAAATGAAAGAGTTTTTTGAGTTTAGTTCCAAAGGTATCTATAGGTGATAGCAAATTATACCTTAATATTCCTGCCACAATGGTATCACTATAATAGTAAAGTTCTGAGAGAATTTTTCTCTGTGAGGAATGATAGGGGAACATTTATTACAGCTTTATAACAACTAAAATAGATAATCACTTACACTAGAAGTAGATGGGGGTAAATTGTAACTTTGAGTTTAACTAAAATGCAGAAATCTATGAGTTTGACTTTTCTTCCCCCACATATAAGTATTTATCTTTCTTTGTTTCATTTATTTCACTTATCATAATGCCCTGCAGGTTCATCTGTGTTGTTAATATCAGGATTTCCTTCTTTCTCATGGCTGTATAATATTCTTGATCCATTTATTCATTGATGGACGCAAGTTATTTCCATACCTTGGATATTATGCATAATGTTATACTGAATGTGGAAGTACAGATATCTCCTTAAGACAATGATTTGTTTCCTTTGAATACATACCCAGAGGTAGAATTGCTAGATCATATCGTAGTTCTATTTTTAATTTATGAGAAACTTCCATACTCTTTTTCATAGTGTCCGAACCAGTTTACATCTCCAAGAATAGTGTGCAGGGTTCCCTTTTCTCCATATCCTCACCTGCATTTGTTATTTCTTGTCCCTTTGATAATAGCCTTCTTAATAAGTGTGAGGTGATATCTCCTCTTGGTTTTGATTTACATTTTCCTGATGATTAGTGATGTGGGAGAAACAGGGAATATTGGTAAAAAGGTATAAACTTCCAGTTACATGAAAAATAAGGTTTGAGTAATGTGTCACATGGTGACTATAGTTGATAACACTCTATTGTATAATTAAAATTTCCTAAGAATAGAACTTAAATAGTCTCACCAAAAAAAAGAGGGGGATAAATATATCATGTATATTATATGATAAATATACATACATGGGAAAAATCCTTTCACAATTTATACATATATCAAATTACCATGTTGTACACTTTAAATATATTACAATTTAGTATGTCAATTATACCTCAGTAAAGCTGAAAAAATATAGAAATCTGCTTTGTGTAAGTAATTGCTGCTACACTCAAGCACTACTAATCATTCTGCCCACTTTCAAGTTATATCATCACATCAGATGCTCCAATATGTCTTTTCTGTGATCAGTTAGTATATCAAAAGGGAATGATATTCAAAAGGGAAACATTTGAAGAACAAGAAGATAGTTAATTGTCTGAAGCCCTTTTGTGTGATAGATATATTCACAGATCAATTAGGAACATTCTCAGAAGCAATCATTTCTCAAATCTAACCCAATGAAATAAATGGAAAGGTTCCCATTGCCTGTGGTAATCTACTTCTCTGAAGAAATGAACTCTGAACTCCAATAGTTTCTTTGTTATAGTCTCTTCCCCCCAAAGATTTCTTGCAGTATCTTAAAAAGAATTATACTTCATGGTTCAATTAAAGAATAGTCCAATATACTCTTTTGGATCAGCTCCAGTTCCTCATGATATTTTTAAGCCACTCTCCTGAAGTATTATTGACATAAAAAAAAAAACTGCACATACTTATGATACACAATCTGATGATTTTGGAGATAAGTAAACAGCAGATCCTTGAACAATATGGATTTGAACTGTGCAGGCACACTTATAAGTGGATTTTTTTGATACAATACAGTACTGTAAATGTATTTTTTCTTCCTTATGATTTTCTTAATAATATTTTCCTTCCTCTAGGTTACTTTATTATAAGAATACAGAAAGCATACAAAATATGTGTTAACTATTTATGTTATCAATAAGGCTTCCTTCCTATTAACCATAGGCTATTAGTCCTTAAGTGTTTGGGAAGTCGAAAGTTATGTGTACATTTTTGACTATAAGAGTGGCCGGAACCCAAACCCCAGCATTAATCAAGGGTCAACAGCACATCCATGAAACCATCAACACAATCTGTGCCATAACATATCCATCACCTACAAATTTTCCTCCTGCCCTCTTTAATTATTACTATTGTTACTATTATAAGATCTTCACTCACAGCAATTTTTTAAGAATAACAATACAGTATTATTAATTATAGTCACTATTTTGAATAGTAGATCTCTAGGACTCATTCATCTTGCATAATTGAAACTTTGTACCCTTTTACTGATACTTCCCCATTTCCACCTCCCCATACCTCCTGGTAACACCACTCTAATTTCTACTCCTATGAGTTCAACTAGTATATGTTCCTTATATAGTGGATTCATGTAGCATTTGTCTTTCTGTATCTGGCTTGTTTCACTAAGCACAGTGTCCTCCAGGTTCATCCATGTTGTCACAAATGGTAAGATTTCTTTTTTATGACTGAATATTATTTTATTGTATATATGTATATATATATATATATATATATATATATATATATATATATATATATCACATTTTCCTTATCCCTTCATTCTCTGATGCACATTTATTATTTTTACTATTGCTTCCAAATCTTGACAATTGTGAATAGTGCTGCAATGAACATGGGAGTGCAGGTATCTCTTCAAGATCCTGATTTCAGTTCTTTATTACCATACAATGTTATATTAGTTTCAGGTTTACAATGTAGTTCTTCTGCATATATAACAAGAGGTGGGTTTCCTGGGTCATATGGTAGTCACTTAAAAAAATTTTTTTGAGAAGACTTTATATTGTTTTCCATAGTGAATGCACAAATTTATATTCCCAAAAACAGTATACAGGATTCACTTTTCTCCACACCTCAACAATATTTGTTATCTTTTAAATTTTTTTATTATTGATATTAGTTGAAATACAATGTTATATTAGTTTCAGGTGCACAGCATAGTGATTTGACAATTCTATACATTATGCTATGCTCACTATGATAAGTGTAGTTACCATCTGCCACCATACCAGGTTATTACAATGTTATTGACTGTATTCCCTATGCTGTACTTTTCATCTACATGACTTATTTATTTTATAAGTGGAAGTCTGTACCTCTTAATCACCTTCACCTATTTTGCCCATCCCCTAGACCCCTCCCCTCTGGCAGCTACCAATTTTTCTCTCTGTTTATATGAGTCTTCTCTGTTTGTTCATTTGTTTTGTCTTTAGATTTCACATGTAAGTGAAATCATATGGTTGTTTGTCTTGCTCTGCCTGACTTATTTCACTTAACATGATACTTTCTAGGTCCATCCATGTTGTGGCAAGTGGCAAGATCTCATTCTTCTTTATGCGTACTAATATTACACACACACACACACACACACAGAGTATTCTTTTATCCATTCTTTATCCATTCATTTATCAGACACTTAACTTGCTTCCATATCTTGGCTATTGCAAATGATGCTGCAATGAACATAGGTGTGCATATATCTTTTCAAATTAGTGTTTTCTTTCTTTCTTTTTTTTTTTTTAGGTAAATATCCTGTAGTGGGACTACTTGATCCAAAATATATAAAGAACTTTATATGACTCTAGAACAACAAAAGATAAGCAATCTTATTAAAAAATGAACAGAGGACTTGAATAGACAATTTTCCGAAGAAATACAGATGGCCAGTAGACACATGACACATGAAAAGATACTTAACATCACTAATCATCAGGGAAATGCAAATCAAAACCATGATGAGATAGCACCTCACACCAGTCAGAAAGACTAGTGTCAAAAAGATAAGAAATAATGTGTTGGAATGAATGTGGAGAAAAGGGAACCCTGTGTACTCTTGGTAGGAATGTAAATTGGTGCAACTATTGTGGAAAACAGTTTTGAGGATCCTTCTTTTCTAAATTATTGATTGATTGATTAATTACCATCTTAAATTATTCATTCATTCATTTCCTTATTAATAGCCATCTTAGTGGGTGTCAGGAAATTCTTTCCATTTATTTGTGTTTGCCAATTACTTTTAACTGTGTTTTATAGTTTTTAATGTACAAATCTTTTACCTTCTGTGTTAAGTTTGTTCCTAAATAGTTTATTTGTTTGGATGCTATGGTAAATATGATTATTTTCTTAATTTAATAGTTCTTTGTGGGTGTATAGAAACTCAACTGATTTTTATGTGTTGATTCAAATCCTGCAACTTTAATTGAATTTATTAATTATAACAGGGGTTTTTTTGGTAGTCCTTAGGGTTTTCTACATATACTATCACATCAGCCACAAAGATAGTTCTACTTCCTTTCCAAAATGGATGCCTTTTATTTCTTTTTCTTGCCTAATTGGTCTGGATAAGATAACTAGTATTATTTAATGAAAAGGTGGAATGTGGGTGTCTTTGCCTTGTTTCAGATCTTAAAGGAAAAGCTTTCAACTTTTCATCACTGAGTGTAATCTTAACTATGGGCTTGTCATATACAGACTTTATTATGTTGAGATAAGTTCCTTTACACCTAATTTGTTGACAATTTTTATCATGAATGGGTGTTAAATTTTGTGAAATGCTTTTTTTGTATCTATTGAGATGATCATGTGACCTTTATCCTTTATTTTGTTAATGTGATGTATCACATTAATTGCTTTACAGTTGTTGAACTATCCCAGTTGGTTATGGTGTATGATCTTTTTAATGTGTTGTGGGATTTGGTTTGTTAATATTTTGTTTAAGATTGTTACACCCATGTTCATGTGGATATTGGCCTATAGTTTTCTTTTATTATGACAGTGTATGTTTTTGGTATCAGGGTGATGCTGGCCTCACAAAATGATTTTGGAAGTGTTCCCTCCTCATCTGTTTTTAGGAATAGTTTAAGAAGGATTGATATTAATTCTCCTTTCATTTTTTTTTTAAATTTATTTACTTGACAGAGAGAGAGAGATAGTGAGAGCAGGAACACAAGCAAGGTGGGGGGGAGAGGGAGAAGCAGGCTTCCTGCCGAGCAGGGAGCCCGATGTGGAACTCGATCCCAGGACCCTGGGATCATGACCTGAGCCGAAGGCAGACACTTAACGACTGAGCCACCCAGGCACCCTTAATTCTTCTTTCAATGTTTGATAAAATTCATCTATGAAGTCATCATGGTCCTGAATTTTTCTTTGTTAGGAGGTTTTAGATTACATATTTAACCACCCTACCTGTTATTTTTCTGTTCAGGTTTTATATTTCTTCTTTGTCTTGGTAGTTTGTATGTTCTTAGTAATTTATCCATTTCTTTTAGGTTGTCCAACTTGTTGGCACATAATTTTTCATATTAATCTCTTATGTCTTTTTTATTTGTCTGCTATCAGTTGTAATGTCTCCTCTTTCATTTCCAATTTCATTAACTGAGTTTTCTCTCCGGATTTTTGGGTAGTCTAGCTAAAATTTTCCAATTTTGTTTATCTTTTCAAAAAACCAACTCTTAGTGCATTGATTTTTTTTTTCTATTGTTCTGTTCTCTATGTCATTTATTTCTGCTCTGATCTTTACTATTTTCTTCCTTCTGCTAACTTTGGGTTAAGGTTGTTCTAAAATAGTTCTTTGAGTATAAAGTGAGGTTATTTGAGATCTTTTTTCTCTTTTTAATGTAAGTATTTATTGCTATAAACTTCTCTCTTAGTCCTGATTTTGCTGTAACTTATTAGCTTTGGTATATGTTGTGTATTGTTTTTGTTTGTTTCAAAATATTTTCTAACATTTCTTTTGATTTCTTCTTTGATCCAATGATTGTTTAAGAGTGTTATTTAATTTCCATGTATTTGTGAGGCTTCCTGTTTTTCTTTTGTTATTGATATCTAGTTTTATTCCATTTTGTTTAGAAAAGTATTTGGAATGATTTTAATCTTCCTAAATTTATTATGTATTACTTTGTGACCCAGAATGTGATTCATCCTGTAGATTGCTCTGTGTGTACTTGAGAAAAATGTGTATTTTGCTGCTATTAGTTGGAATGTTTTGTATATGTCTGTTAGGTCCTTTTGGTCCATAGCATCACTAGAGTCTGCTTTTTCATTACTGATTTTCTTCTGTCTGGATCATCTATCCAATTTTGAAAGTTGGATATTGAAATCTATTATTGTACTGCTATTTCTCTCTTCTGATTTGTCAATGTTTGCTTTATATATTTAGGTGCTTTGGTGCTGAGTACATATATATTCATAATTGTTATATCTTCCTGTTGAATTAACCATTTTATTATTATGTAAACACCTTAACTGTTTGTTGTGACAGTTTTTGACTTAACATCTGTTTTGTCTGATATAAATATAACTACTTGTGTTCTCTTTTGATTACCATTTGCACGGAAATTTTTACATTAGACCAGGGGCCACAGGTGGGCCTGGTGCAGTGGTTCCCAGGATAGCAAGCCTGGTGACTTGGTCAATGGGTGGGGCTTCTCTCTCTTTTCTTCAGAGGAAAATTCATGATACATGGGAATCTCTCTCAGTACTGCTGTGCCTGGTTGGAAGATGGATCATGCAGATAAAGTGAGACTTTTATTTCTACTTTTTATAATGCATTTTTTCTTGTTTCTGTGTTCCACTGGGTTATAACCTCTCTCCTGAATTCAGAACTGACATAAAGGCATTCTTGTTCTTTATTAAAATGAAGTCAGTGTTTCTTTTGGAGGAAGAATATAAGGACATACTATTCTGCCATATTCTGATGTCACTCTGTCTTCTTGATATATATTTTTTAAATTAATTTATTTTTTTGTCTCAGAGAGAGAGAGAGAGCACAAGTGGGGGGGGCGCTGTGGCAGGCAGAGAGAGAAACAGGCTCCCTGCTGAGCAGGAGACCAATGTGGGGCTCAATACCAGGACCCTAGGATCATGACCTGAGCCAAAGGCAGATGCTTAACCAACTGAGTCACCCAAGTGTCCCTCCTCTTGATATTTTTAAATGTAGGTTTGGTTCTTCTTCTTTTTTTTTTTTTTTTTCCAAATTGTTGAGTTAGATTTTTATCAGTATTAACAAGTTACTGAAGAACAAACTGGTCATGATCTGCTACACCCTGGTCCTCAGACCCAAATTTACAATTATGTGTTAATCATCTTCACAACCTTCCCTCTACACATCCTCAACTGTGTCCAGCTGTTTTCCTACAAAGCTTGTTTTTTTTTTTTTAATACAATTCACTCTGTTGGCTAATATCTCCATTTTTTTCAGTCATCTGGTCTTGAAATATCAGAGAAATTGTGAACCCTTCTCTCATACAGCTCAGAAATCTAACACCAAACTCTTTTTATTTTATGTTGAAAGAGACTCTCATAAGTGATCACTTATTTTCACCTCCTTCCACTACCTTTGTTTATAAATATGCTACATTTTTGTCAAATAACATATTATTATTTTATTCTTATTCAATTTTTCACAAACTTAAAAATCCCCAATGTAACCAGTTTCTCTCTATTATTACCACCTTAAACTAAATACATTTTATCTTGCTTGATTTACTTTCATACTCTAGCAGTTATTTCTACTTCTAGTCCCACTACCCACTCTTGTCCTTCTAAATTATCCACCTAAAAAATGAAGCAATATTTTGAAAATAAATAAAATCATTCTAGTTCCTTGCTCATAACTCTCAAAAGCTTCCTATCCCAGACAGAATGAACCCAGTGGTTCTCCCATAGCTACAAAGCCCTACGTGACCTCTGGCTCCCTCACCAACCTCATTGCCTTCCGCACATCTCTGAAGGCAGATTTCTGTGCCCATACTGAGCTCATTGATCTTCTTGGCACTCACAATCCCACTCTGTTCTCAGAGTAATGGCTTTGCTGTGCCAGTGCCAAAAAGAATCTCATTCCAGAGTCATGACTGGTCCCTGATTTCATTTATGCATCTGCTCAAATGTATTTCCTTCAGAGGGCTCTTCTCTACCCAATGTAACCATCATGCATCCCCATTTACTCTCTGATCTTTCAACCTACTTTCATTTGTTTTTCTTCATAGAACATATATACCTGTTACTTCTTTTTTTAATATCAAATACTATATTATGTCATTTTATTTTTTAATTTGTAATGTATTATATTATGCTATTTATATAATTTGTTTTACTCTTTCCATTGAAATATGATTTCCAAGTTGTTAAGACTTTTGTACTATTGTTTGGATTTTATATAAACAATATTGAATAAATAATTGAAAAAATACATATATTTCTCTAAACTCTTCTGAACCCTTTTAGAACAATTTCCTAAAACATAATAAGGTCAAATAACTTTGCTGCTTAAGAACCTTTGGCCATTACTTATTTCCAAAAGTTGATAGTCAGAATGGCATTGGTTTTTTACCACCTATTACCAGCCAATCCTTTCAAGCACATTCTTGCATATGACACCAAAATATAAATTTTAGCCACTCAATACCTAGCATTCTTCACATCTTTTGCTAACTAATGCTATTTCTCCTATATACAACAACTGTCCTTTAAACTACGGTTGTTGAATTCTTACACATTACTAAGTGCTATTCAAGTGCTATTTCTCAAATGAGACTTCTTTATCCCGTAATCATAATTGAGTTATACTCTTTAGCATCGCTACTACATTTTGCTTTTATTTTACTATATTGTGTGTATAGTATCTTCCTTATATTCTAGTCACTTGTGAAAATGGAAACCTAGTAAGATTCTTGGGGAAAGGATCTACATTTTATATATCCCATGGTGTCCCCAACATGGCATAAAGAGCACAGGATAACATTGAATAAATGCTTACAAACTAAAATAGAATTGAACAGAAAGGAATGGAAAGGGACAAAATAGAACAGAATTCTCTGAGAAATCAAGCCTGCAAAGATCTTCTCTTTCCCTGAATTGCTATTGTGCTTTTTATCTGATTTTGATGAGCTGCCACAACTGTCTTTTTCTCTAGCCAAATTGTAAACTCCAAATAAACAGCTTTACCCTTTCATCTATATGTTTAACACAGTATGTAACACTGAATAGATATCTAATAGTTAGTAATTTTATTTTATTTTTTTAAAGATTTATTTATTTATTTGAGAGAGAGAGAGAAAGAGAGAGTGGAGGGGAGAGGCAGAAAGAGAGAATCTTCAAGCAGACTGCTTGCTGAGTGCATAGTCCAATGTGGGGCTTGATCCCAGGCTCCCTCCCATGACCCATGATATCTGACCTAAGCTGAAACCAAGAGTCTGACGCTTAACTGACTGAGCCACCCAGGCACCCCAACGGTTAATAATTTTAAAAGGAATATAATCTTATATTGCAGAATCTTAGATATAAAAATTAAAGAAAAAATCTTGTTCAAACTTTGAATTTGACAGATAAGTGGTTGAGTACAAACAAAAGATGTTTCTTTCCCCATATCATGCAGTATTTGATGACAGTAATCATGACAGCTAGACTTAATTTGAAGCTATTGCTTTAAAAAGGGTAAAGATATAATTCATTATAAATTAAACATTTCAATTTTCTTTGGAGTTCTTTATATGCTAATAAACATTATTTAATGGGAAATATTTTTACAATCTTTATTACTCACTAAATTTCCAAATTACGAAAAAAGGAAGTAAAATGAAAATTGTAGACAAAATTAAAAAATTCTAAATGTCCAAAGTAGAAGATACTCTCAATTTATCTTAATTATTTGACTCCAAAAAATGTAATGTTTCAGGGATTGAGAGAAGAATTGGGGTTCAGTTTTCCTAGTGTTCAGATTGTCTAATATACAATGTAATATTCACAAGGGCATGAGCAATTACATGCACGAAGTCATTTTGAAAAATGAAGTTATAAGAACCAATGGAGAAATAAAACAGGAAAACCAATTATAAGCTTAATATCAGTAAAGTTCTCCCTCAGAATAAAGTATTTAAACAGAAACCTAAATGATGTGTGTATGGACAGGGGATAGGATAAGTTATAGGCACAGAAAGCTGAAGTCAAGTGGAATCGGCTTAAAGTGCAATTGAGGTGAAGGCTACGGAGGAGAATAAAAGATAGCAGAGAGCAGATCACAAAAGGATTTGTGTATTGCCAAATAAAATAAAAATATTGAAAGTGCATATATATATGTATGTATATATATATCTTCTTTGTGTATTTAAATTTTTTTATTTTTTAACAGTATGTTCTGTGATTAGACCTTAAAATTTGTGATCATTTATTTGTTGATAATAGATTACTAGATATATTGGTCTCATTCTGTGATTGATTTGGTGGGCTGACTCCTTCAGGGAGCAATGTTTTTGGTGAGCCTCCTTGGGCAGCTAAAATGAAATACCTGCTCTGTAGGTATGGCTCCTAATAGATAAATATATAATCTGAATATAGATGTGTTAGATGGTTAAGCATAATTTCCAATGATGCAGCTGGTGGTATGAACAGGATAAATAAATAGGAGATATAATATTATAAGACCAAGATTTTTAGAAGGAGGAAGCACTTTTCTAGAATGACAGGGTCAGGAGTAACTTTTGAGATTATATGACTGTCATTGAAGATTTTAAGAAGCATGTAGGGAGAGTCCCAAAAGTTAGATTTTCAGGAAGGACATAATATAAGCATTTAAAAACAGATAAATAGGGGCACCTGGGTGGCTCAGTTGGTTAAGCGGCTGCCTTGGGCTCAGGTCATGATCCTGGGGTCCTGGGATTGAGCCCTGCATCAGGCTCCCTGCTCAACCGGAAGCCTGCTTCTCCCTCTCCCACTCCCCCTACTTGTGTTCCCCCTCACGCTGTCTCTCTCTCTCTCTCTCTCTCTCTCTCTCTCTCGGTCAATTAAATAAATAAATAAAATCTTTAAAAAAAAGATCTTAAAAAAACCCAGATAAATAGTAATTCAAACCAAATGTCCCTTTAAGTCCCCCAGTCTCAATCATTCTGCTTTACTTGTCGATATAGCAAAGGTTTTAACTTTGAAATACCAACTCTACCTATTTCAATGTCTCTATGTTCAGAGCACAACTTCAGTAAATTTATTTTATCCAATTTCAATGTGCTTAAAATTAAATATTTGAGCAACTGAGAAAAGAAAGAATAAAAGAGAACAACTTGAATAATGATAGTTGAGCATTTTTGATATAGGGTATTAAGTGGCATCTGGAAGAGAAAATAAATTGTTGAAGTTTATAACATGCATTTCTGGCTTGTGGGAATATAATATATATTAATATTTAATTTGCCTCTGTTTCTAGAATACATTTTTTGTGTCAAAATGTTGCTTTTAAAATTATAACAATTATTTTTCTAAAGTGCAAAATTGCCCACCAAGTAAGATACATTCATTTACAAAGCCAACTTCTAATGGGAAATTGGTAAATAAAGGTTTCTTTGAGCAACCTAGTGTATTAAGTAGAAATAATATGTTTATAGTTAGAGACTCTCATGTGCTCTTTAATGGAACAAATGCAGACAAATTATCATAATAGTGTTTCACTTCCTTCAGGGCTCAGTAATTTGAGAAAAGATAAATGGGTTTAGTAGTTTGGAAGGGGCTGAGAGAATAATGGGGAAAAGAGGATTGAAAGGTCAAAAGCAACTATTTAAAAAGGAAGGATTATTGCAATTAAATACAGGAAAGAGTAAATAGACACATTATATCTTCAACAAAAACATAACTTAGTTAAATGTCAAATACGTGAACATTTAGATTTTCAAGGCATGTATGTATTTGAGTGATGCACATTAATAGAAAAAGCAAAAGTCCTGCGTCAATTGAGATCATATACTTTGGAAAAAGAAGAGAGGATAGGAAGAGCAGAATCACAAGGTAGAGAAAAGACGTATGTCATAACCCAGTGAAGGCTAAACTTAGCATAGTCATGGCTAAACTGTTTACAGATTGCTTTGGAACTTCTGACCTGATGTAGAGATCTTTCAAGAAATGAATTTCTTGGTTTCATGTTCTATTTTATGTGCTTTCAGCTTAACACATGTTCAAAGAAATAGCTGACAAGCAAAAATTTGAGGAAAAAATAGTTACTTTGGATGAAGCTGGTAATAATTATCTCGAATACCAATAAATTAAGACTGATTGATAATTGACATTGCAGATTAGAGAAAAACCAAACCTTTATGTATCACAAAGGGGCTACCCACAAATGCCAGTTGGGTTGCCCCCACAAAATTTCAGCCATATCATCATAAACTTCCATAATACTTGGAATAAAGAGAAGATACAGAGTCTCAAAGAGAGGAAATCATGAGTTATATGCAAGTTTTGAAACAAAATTGGCATGACATCACACTCCTCAACAGCAGCTGAGTGGTAAATGGTGTATTGCCTTCTAACATTCTGAGAGAACATAATTTTCAACCTGGATTTCATACACAGTCAAAATATAATACAACTGAGGAAGGGAGGATAGAGACATTTTCAAGCCTTACATGTCAGATAATTTACCTACAATGCAGCCAAACTCAGAGAGACATTGCAGGGTGTGTTTTACCAAAAGAGAAACTAAATTTAAAAAGAAGATATCATAAGATATAGGACTTTCCACTGAGGAGAGGAGCAGTAGGAGTGTGCAGAACACCAGGATGGCCACTCCCAAGAAAGCAATGACTCCTGGAACTTGGGGATTGAGCGTTCGGGACAGTGGGTTGGAGAGAACTGATCTCTGGAAAATTTTATGGAGCAACTCTTGGAGTGTGAAGACTTGTTCATGAGAACAAAGACATCAAGAAGCAAGCCGATGAAAAAAATGACTCTATTGGCTCAGTCAGTTAAGTGTCTGCCTTCAGCTCAGATCATGATCCCAGGGTCCTGGATTCGAGCCCCGCATCGGGCTCCCTGCTCCACGGGAAGCCTGCTTCTCCCTCTCCCTCTGTTCCTCCCCCTTGCTCGTGCTCTCTCTCTCTCTCTCTCAAATAAATAAATAAATAATCTTAAAAAAAAGAAAAAAAAAAGTGAGTCTACTATTAACACCAGGGACAAAAATTGTATAACGAAGTAAAACAATGACTCCACCAAAGCAACGACCAATTTATCATAGTTATAAAAATGATTTCTTGTATTGCAGAAGCAAATCTCGATATACAACTATTTCATTCCATTTTATTTATTTATTCTATTTTTATTTATCTATAACAATTTCTGTAATTGTGCATGTTGGGAGAGGTCCTTTCCTTGCCTTCAGAGCTAAAAGTTGGGCAATCCCAAGATGACTCTTCTGGTAATGAAAAAGAAAAGAAAAAAAGAATTCCTATACTTCTAAAATTTTCTTTCCATCTCAATCCACTTGATTTCTTAACTCCCACTTGCAGATTTTAGACTACTCTAACAAGTTCTGGCACTACAACTTTTGTATTTCTTCATTATTTTCTGTCAGCTAAATGCAGAATTTTGATTGATATTATGCCAGTTTCTCAATAAATATTTCCAATTTCCTGCTATTTATATCCTGCTAAAATATAAACACTGATTATTAATTAAGCAAGAATTATGGTTGGGATATTACTATTGTAAAGAGAAGTTCTACTCCATACTTGGCTTTCTTTTTCATACAAAATTTTAGGCAACCATGATGTGTCTATGTCAATTCTACTCTTGCCATCCTCTATGAATAGCATACTTTAACCCCCAAATTGTCTCATTTTTCTACCCTGCAGAATTGTTTCCCCTCCTTCTACTTCATTTCTTTTTGGATACATACACATGCTAATACCCCCCAAAATAAAACAAAAACAAAAGATAATATTCCTCAAACTCACATACTTTTCCAGATATTTCATTTCTCAACTTCTCTTCATTGCAAAACTTTTTAAGAATCTGTGGTCTCCTTCCCTCTTCTTATTCTCTTCTCTCACTCTAAACCCACTAGAATGAGGCCTTTGCCCTCACCATTCACCAGAAGAGCTATCTTTCATAGTGTCTGGCTAATTCTTTGCATCTCACTTGATCTATCAGTAACATTTGACATAGTTGATGGCTCTCTTTTCCTTCTCTTCATTCTGTAATATTACTATTACTTAGTCTTCTAATACAACAGCCATCCTTTTCATTTACTTTGTTGGATTATCATCATTTAACATAACTCAGTTTTTTAAAAGTGTCCCAGAGATTAATTCTGAGCCCTTGCTCTTGTTACCTCATTCCCTAGGGGGTCATATTGAGACCCTTAACTTTAGGAATTTATCCATTTCTTCCAGGTTGTCCAATTTATTGACATATGTTTTTCATAATATTCTCTTAAAATTGTTTGTATTTCTGTGGTGTTTGTATTTCTCCTCTGTCATTTGTGATTTTATTTGGGTCCTTTCTCTTTTCTTTTTGATAAGTTTGGTTAGGGGTTTATCAATGATAAATGATAAATGGTTCTCCATCTTCTCACTTTCAATCTGCCAGTGTCTTTAGGTCTAAAATGAGTCTCTTGCAGGCAATTACAGATGTGTCTTGTCTTTTTGGACACCTTGTGTCTTTTGATTGGAGCATTTAGTCCATTTACATTCAGAGTCATTACTGATAGGTATGTATTTAGTGCCATTTTATTACCTGTTTAGTCTTTTCTGGAGATTTTCTCTGTTCCTTTCTTGTCTTTTTCACTTTTGGTCTTTCCTTTCCACTCGGTCCCCTTTAATATTTCTCACAGGGCTGGTTTAGCAGTCACAAACTCCTTTAGTTTTTGTTTGTCTGGGAAACTCTTTATCTCTCCTTCTATTCTGAATGACTGCCTTGCCAGATAGCGTATTCTTGGCTACATATTTCTCTCACTCAGCACATTGAATATATTATGACACTCCCTTCTGGCTTGCCCAGTATCTGTTAAGAGACTTGCAGCTAGCCTTACAGATCTTCCCTTATAAGTTAGGGACTTCTTTTGTCTTGCTGTTTGTGGGGTTTCCTCTTAATCACTATATTTTATAAATTTAATTACAATTCATCCCAGGTCCTGTTTTTGTTGATTTTGATGGGAGTTCTCTGTGTCTCTGGATCTGGATATCTGTTTCCTTTCCCAGATTAGGGAAGCTTTCAGCTATGATTTCCTAAAGTAAATTTTCTGTCTTCTTCTTCCTCTTCTTCTTCTTCTTCTTCTTCTTCTTCTTCTTCTTCTTCTTCTTCTTCTTCTTCTTCTTCTTCCTCTTCTTCTTCTTCTTCTTCTTCTTCTCCGACTCCTATAAAATGAATGTTAGTATGTTTGATGGAGTCACTGTGCTTCCTAAGTCTATTCTTGTGTTCCATAATTCTTCTTTCTCTCTTGTTCAGGTTCATTAATTTCTGCTATTTTGTCTTCTATATCATTTATTTGTTCCTCTGCTGCTTCTATCCAGTGTTCATTGCATCAAGCCTGTTTTGAATCTCAATTATGGCATTTTTCATTTCTGACTGATTGTTTTTGTAACTCTTTATCTCTGTGTTAAGGGCCTCTCTGAAGCCTTCCATTCTTTTCTCAGGTTCAGCGAGTATCCTTGATTGTTGCTTTAAATTCTCCATCAGGCATATTACTTCTATCTGTTATCCTTGGCTGTGATCTTATCTTGTTTCATTTGAGATGATTCCTCCATCTTGGCATATTGTCTAAGTCTCTGCCTTCATCTCTGTGTTAGAAAAACCCATTATGTCTTCTGCTCCTGAGAATGATGGCTTTATGAAGACCTCATATAGTGTCCAGGGCCTGGTGCTTCAGTAAGTGTCTCTGGTATGTGCTGTTATGCTTTGACTGTTCTATACTTCAGGCAATCTGCAGAGGTTCTCCTTGCCTGCAGTGGGTAGTGTTTGGTCCTTGGTCAGAATGTGGTGAGTTTTAACTAGGTGTGCTCTGGTCTGCTTGTTAAATGAAACCTAATACTACTTCCACTACACACACACACACACACACATATATTATTGTGGTTGATATTTTTTATTTTTAAGATGGGAGAAATAATAGCTTATTTTTGTGCTTATGGGAATAATCCAGTAGAGAGTAAAACTCACTGATGTAGGACAGAAGGAGAAGAGCTGCTAGAGAAGAGTCTTTAAACAAGTAAGAAGTGATAAATTAGTAAATAAATGGAGAGATTCAATTTATGTAGGAACAAGGAAATTTCATATTCTACAGCAGCAAATGAGAAAAGGAATATGTGATACAATATGTGATTTCAATTTTCTAATAACGTAGGAAGCAAGGTCATCTGGTGTAAGAATGGTGGAGGAGGTGTCAGGGTGGTTGGGACAGGGAATATACCAGCATGTTTTTCTGGCAGTACTGAGAGCCCTACCAAGTCCTATGTGATCTGATCCCTAATATTATGATCTGGTTGCTAATATTATGCTCTACAACTTGCCCTTTTATAGTACTGGCATGGCTCTCTTAGTCTCTTAATCAATTCTATAAAATACCAAGCACATTCCTGTCTTAAAGGTTTCAATTTTCACTCCTTTTCCTGGAACTGTTTCTCTTGAGATCCACATAGATCTTTCCTCATCTTATCGGACCTCTGCTCAAATATAAGTTTATGAAAGAGGTATTTCCTAACCAACCACCTCATTACTCTCTAATTCCTTATTTCACTTTATTTTTCTTGTTAGCACATATCATTACTTGACATATTGATTTGCTTATTTATGCCTGCATTTTCCTAATAGAATTGTATTTCCATGATACTATTCCCAGGTCCCAGAAAAGTGAGTAGCAGTTGGTGTTAATAACTAACTCTTTCAAATGACTGCCTGAATGAATGATTACTGGGGGAAGAGGAGAGAGAATTTAGCAGAGCTAAATTTCCATATACCATAATAGGAAGTGCATAATGGAAAATGTATTGCTTATTCAAGAGACATGGGTATGAACATAGTATTTAAATAATTGGAGCTAAATTATAGTAGAATAGATAAAATTATCAAAAGTGCTTGCTTTTAGGACAGCACTGACATGAGAGAGGATGCAAAGTATTTATTTTTGTTATACTCATTTAACATGGTTAATTTTTTTAAACTTAATAACTTAATAACACTGATAAACACCAAAAGCAAATTATTGTAAAAGGCCAGTTTGAGTAAAATGATGTATTTTACTGTCATTTCTGTTATCTAAAACTGTGATTGGGTTTCTCTGCTGTCACCACAAATGAAATAATTTGAAAAAGCTGAAAGCCTCCCAAATCAATACATCCAATGGCAATCACTTTTTGTAGCAACCTGCAATTAGGCATAGAAAATATCCATTTTAATCCACCTAAAAAACCTGACTTTAATACATTCAATGCACTTTCAAATATGACTAAGTTCAAGTCCATTCATCTCTAGCCAGGAGATGTGATAGTAGAGTATCTGAACACAAAGAGGCTGTATTGAAATGTATGTTTTACATCTGTGCGGTGTCATGCAAGTTAACTCATATCTCCATGTCCTAGTTTCTTCATTGTTAAAATGAGAATGCCTATACTTTAGAACTATGTTAGTGAAGAAATTAGCAAATATACAATGTATACAATAGTACCAATACATTGTTATGATAAGTGGTAACATCATCATAATTATTAATATTACTATGCATATTATTTTAAGTGATCTCCAGATGGCTACATGGGCTTGCCTCTTTTTACATATAAATAGTAAGACAATTGTGGAAATAGATGCAGCAACACTACAGAGCCAGCACAAAGATTAAAGTTTAATCAAGAGCTCATCTTAAGTGCCGGGCAATCTTGATTTACATTTTTGGTGAAATTTTGGGAGTTCCCCACTATACAACATGAAAGGATAATCTGTGGATTTTAGTGAAAATGAAAAGTGCATGTTACAATTCTCTGTAAGGTGAGTTTAAAATGCTAAGTTTGAGATGGAGAGTTGGAAGTGTTAAGCAATAGTTCACTGTCATGGTTTAAGGTGGCTCGTGTATTACTCCCTGTACATCAACACATTTTGCCTCTAGTGCCCAACAGTGTGCTATGTAGTCCTAACTTTTTAGAATTGTTTGTTTCATCCCTATGAATTATTTCTGTGTGCATTTGTGAGTGTGAATGTGTCTGTGAACGTGTGTATATGTGTGTGTGTGCGTGCACATGTGTTTGGGGCCAGATGTGTATAAGAATTCTTTCAAATCATTTGAAACTCCATGCCTTTTGATGGACTCTTAACCATACATCAGAAACTTTTCCTCTAAGTAAAATATTATGCTGTAAAAGTACTTGGCTTCAGGTGGCTCACAACCAAGATGAGGGTCCCAGGATGTCAAAGGTAGAAGAGGCCTGGAGAACTTTCAGGTCTTCCTAGAATAGTTTTCATGGTACACGGAGGAGAATGCAGTCTGAAGATGGGACAGAACCAGGGCCAGATCTCTGGACTCCTGTTGAACTATTTCAACTGCATGATACAGCTTCAAACCATCCAAAAGCACAAATATAACTCATGTTCACTGATGGGTTGGATGTTATTTCCAAGATTTTATTATGAATTTTTCTGCCCTGTCTGGACTGCAGTACTCTTAAATATACATATATTTTGAGAAAGACGCTATTTTTGACCCACTCCTTCATAAAGAAGTGGAGAAAATGACACTATTTATAGGAAGATAAAGAAAGTAGACATTTTACGAAGGCATATGTTTTAAATTAGATGAGGACATAAATCTGCTGCTGAAATTACCTGCAACTATACAGACAATACTATAGCTCGAGACAGTACTACACAAATCAGGGAGAAAATTATTCGCCTATAAATCTTAATCTCCCACAATTTTATTTTCTTTCAACTATTTGCTATGTGGCACTCCTGAATTTTAGGTGCTGGGTCTATTACTTGGAAATAGGCTTGCCCTAATAAAACTGACATTTCTAAAGAGCTGTTTTCATAGAATCATGCTCTTGCTTCTAAGATCCCTAATTCAACACCATTGACATAGCCTCGATTCTTCGCAGAGAACAATACTGGGAACAAAGGGAGAAATAAAAATAAAAGGAGAGAGCAGATGAGAGCAGGGAAAAACTCTTAAAGCTGTTTTATTCCTCATAATTCAAAAAGTTATAACAATCACTTACATTAAAACTCAACTTCTCCATTTTCACACTACCTTTGTACTACCAGAGACAAGTAAAACCAGGCAGACTTTTAAATTATTTTTGGGTAAGCTCTCCTCTTTAACAAAAAATTAATAACTTTTTTTAAACTCTAAATTTTATCTCAAATAATGTATTGATTTTAAGTTATATACACTCAGTTTTCATGGAAATAGTGAAAACCCAGCAGGTTTTTAAGTGAACATTTCCAGTCTAAGAGCAGAACGTGAAAGAATAATGACTAATCTGAAAGCAGAATGAGGTATCTTATTCAACTTTTACGAAATTCGCACTAGCCAAAGTCTTCTATTCTGTTCAATTATGTCATTTCAGTTTTTTCCTGTGGAAGGCAGCGTTTCAGCCAAGCTGCAATGAGTGGAAGTGAAACAGTTCATCTTTGCAAAAGGCTGTTTGCATGTCATGGTATCTCAAGCTTTTAGGTATCCTATGCATTATACTTCAAGTATCCCAGCCAAATGTGTTCTTAAAATAATTCCGTATATTAGTTTTTGACACTAGCTCTCCAGCTCTATCTCTTTGTCTCAGGAAAGACAAATTTGCTTGTTCTAATTAATTACAGATGCCACAGACGGAATTTTACTCTCATTGTTATATGAGAAATATGAATTCGCTGTTTAGAAAAAAAGTAAATCACAAGCAAAATATGGCAAATCAGGCTTTGTAAATAAAACATTTCAAAAACTAGTTTACATGATGTGGATAAATGACAAAACCAAGGTTTTATTTCAGATAAAGTTGTATGTCACGGGTTAAGCACAAATAGTTTCTTCGGGACAGGATTTATCATTGCCTTTAAACCTTTAAAACACAAACATACTCCGTGATTTATTGCACAGTACATTCAAAACATGTTTGACCATAGAATTCATACTTCTTAGAGCGTCTTGCCAGAAAAAGGTTTCAAGGGACAACATCCTAAAAGACTGTGTGAATAAAACCAGTAATAACACACTTTATAAATTTTAATACCTGAAGATGTTATCTTTCCCTTTCTGTTCTGTCAAATACAAGCAAATCTTTTAGGGACTATAGGTAATTTAAAATATACTAACTTTATCTGAGCACAAATAAATGATACTGTAAGGTAACAATTAGAGCTTTCTTTGTTTGCTATTTTGTTTGTGTATTTTATTAGTGATATACTGAACTGATAGTAATATTCACCTGCTAACTATCCATTTGCTTATAAATCTAAGATAGCTTAAAAATACTCATCAAAATACTTCCAGTTACTGTTTTGATTAAAATTTTATTGTTGCAGCTTACTTCTCTTTTACCTTTTTATTTGATGAAATGTTGCATTTATCTTTAGTTATTACTGGAGATACTGAATCAGTTTGAAAAATTCAAATTTATCATCTCCATTATATTGTTAACTTTTTTAAAAAAGGAAGACTATTTAATAATTTTTATTTCACAAAGATTTCTCTATAAATATTTCCATGCCACAAGAAAACAATTATATCCAAAAGATTAAACTAATGGAGAATTTTTACAAAGTATGTATTAAAATATGAGAAAATGTTTGAAGTTATATATATTATTTATTCTCTTGCTTATTATTTTCCAAGCCATAATGAAATGACAGTAGATAGATCCCTTGCAAAAAAACAAAACAAAAAAAACCCCCTGCAAAAACAAACAAAAAATCCCACAAATAATAATGAGTTCAGCAAATCAGGCTACACACATATACTAAAACACACAGAAATTTTAAGAAAAAAATAGCTAAGTTAAAATTTAAACAACTTACGTGAAATCAATTCTATTTATACATTTATATCCAGTATAGTGTAGGTCTATTTTATCATCATTTGTTGTTGATTTCAACATTGACATTGAATACAAATGTTCTTTAAAAAAAATCTCTATCTTGAAATATCCCTATCACAAGAATCTTTAGACCACCTAATTTCACAAAGGAAGTCTAATGTTTTGTTGAGGAGAGATTGTATTGTCAATGTATGTAAGTTCCATCTTTAATTTTTAAGTATTTTAGTATACAGTAAAACACAGTATTTCATTAGGCTTGGGAAAACAATTTTTGTGGGTAATTTATAATAACTTTACTATTTTTGATTTGCAGCTTACATGAATATTCAGGTAACCAACGAATTCATCCAAATTGGGGATTTTAAAATGTCATTGGTTTATTTGCTTGTCTGTTCATTCGTTTGTGTTCTTTTAGAGGGGCAGAAAGGATGTTTTTAAAACTACCAGTATTTTTCTAAATATTTTTCAAATAATTAAAGAAAAAAATGTGAAAGTCATCTTAGCCCTAGTACTGATATTATTTTGAAATTATGTGAGCACTCACGGAGTTCTGATCTCCAGAGCTTAAAAATATCCCCATTGTGTCAAATATTATTGAGGTTACAAACAGATGCATTATTTTTATGTTATTAAATCAATAAAAACTGAAGTTAGAGAAATTGGAAGACTTTTGAGATTAAAGGAAACAAGATATTGCTGTGTGCACCTGCTTCGTGTGAATTGCTCTTCCATCATATTGGCCCTCCTTAAGTTCCAGAATAAGAGAGCTAAATCATTTTAATCTACATTTTCTTTTGTTTTTATCCTTGTTTTGTTCCATTTTATTTTGTTTTTATTACAATGTAAAAAGTTTACCCTGTTCTGCAGTCTTTGGACTGGCTCAAATGTTTCCCTCTGTCTTGTGGTGATATATCATACAAGCCTTAACCACAAAAGCAGAAACCAGGATAAGCACTTAATACGGAGGAATTTCAATACAGGAAGCTGATTATATAGGTGATGTAAGAGCTAAGAAAACAAGAAAGGTTGGCAAGGCAAATCAGAGATTAACAGGAGAGGAATCTACTCTCACTTTAGAGTTGAGCAACAAAGAGATGAGGTCTTATAACTTGAGCTGGAGACCCCAGCTTTCCTTGCAGCATCTGGATATACAGGGTGTGTGTTCCTAGGAAGCGGGTGGAGATCTAAATTCTCCCAAAGGCAGAGTGGTAGTGGGAGAAAGAACCTGGCTTCCTTTTTCTTCTTCCCATTAGTGAAAGCTGGCTTAAAGCCAGTTGACAAGGGAGCTGGGGAAGTTCAGTGGCTGCAGTTGGCTCCTCTGGAATATAGTAGCGCAGGGATACGGAATGTCTCTGAGGCCAAAAGGACAGCACACTCTATCTGATTTGCTACTCAGCACCTGTAATAGTTAATTTTATGTGTCAACTTGAGTGAATTATGTGATGCCCAGCTATCTGGTTAGACATAGTTTTTAGATATGTCTGTGAGGGTGTTTCCAGAAGAGATTAGCGTTTGAACTGGAAGACTGAGTGAAGCAGATTGTCATCCTCAATGTGGATGGGCATCATCTAGTTCACTGAGAGTCTGAATAGAAAAAGACAGAGGAAGGTTGAATTTGTTCTGTGCCCTACTGCAGGGCATCCATCTCCTCCTGCTCTCAGTGCTCCTGGTTCTTAGGCTTCGGACTCAGACTGGAATCCACACCGTTGGCTCTCTGGCTCTGATGCTTTCAGCGTGCGCCACCAGCTCTTCTGCATATGGCAGATCGAGACCCCTTAGCTTCTATAGTCACATGAGCTAATTCTTTATAATGATAATGATAATAGTAATATAGATGTGCTATATTATATATATTATATATAATAGGTATGTGTCTATCTATCATCTATCACTCTATTATCTATCATCTATCTATCTATCTATCTATCTATCTATCTATCTATCTATCTATCATCTATCTATCTATCTATCATCTGTCATCTATCTTATTGGTTCTGTTTCTCTGGAGAACCCTGACTAATCCAGCACCCATCATCACTTTTGTTTCTTTATTTAGCTCTCATATAAAAATTGCATTATAGTCCTCCATCCCCCCAACATGGGGCTATTAGAAATTATACACAAAGATACTCACATCCTTTCTTCAATAACCAGAGATACAAAATCCATCCGTTTTCATATCCAGGTCTAAGGCATTATGCAGACCTCTGTGTTGGGTTACAGATGTGGCTCCTTGTGGTTTGGTGACATTTACACTAACTTCTTATGTAATGCACAACCTCAATCAAAATAGTTATGGAAAAGGAAAAGGAAAATAGGTAAATATGTGATGAATATCAATTAGTAAATGAATACATAAGCAAATCATATCTAAGAAGCCTCTCGGAATATCTGAAGGACTCCAGACGTAGCTTTCCCTCCCTGCTTTATGTGCTATATTTGTGTCAAATGGAGAGAATCTCCCAGAGAACTCTTCACAGATGAAAATCCAAGGTCCTGCCACATATCTCCTACCTGAACACACAAGTATGTGTGCGTGTGTGCACGCACACACACACAAACACACAAATGGAGATTTGGGAGGGCCTAGAAATTGATGCAGATGATTCATGAATTTTAAAGTGGGAAATGCCTTTTACCAAAAGCCCTAGTTTTGAGTTAAATATATTCCTTTGTCTCCCAAGAACACTAGAAACCATCTTGTTCCAATTTTGTTCTGTGAAGACCATCTGCTTGACATTCCCTGACTGCTTTCAATCCTTACGTTATAAATTATCTTACCTGGAAATACACTTGAATTGAGTATTCATAGGCAGGTAATTTCTTGTGGGAGCTCCTGGGAATTACATTGGAGTGAAGGCAAAGAAAGCAGGGTGGAACAAAGGAGAAAGTGGGTTGTGTTGCAGACTCAGCAGACTTCAGCCAGTGTCCCAAACGCACTGAAGCTCAAGATGTCTACTGGAGGTAGTCCCACATTGTAGTGAGGGAGTGGGGCCTTCAACTAGTCATTAGATGTTGACTGCCTTCGGAAATGCAATCTGGCCTTTGGCCAGACAAAGCTTTTCAGAGTAGGGCAATTTCCAGAGATGACTGACAGTTGAAAGGTGTCAGCTGCCAACATCAGCAGCTGAATAGTCTTTATATCCTGAGACAGATGGGGGCAGTTCATGAGAGCAACAGTTAAATCTTATTCATATTCAAATTTTGTATTTTCTTCAAATCTTTTTCATTCCCCAATGACTCTAGTTCTCCATAGCCACTTCCTTTTCTGTGCATAATTTATGGTCTATATGCACCCATCTGGTATCCATCAGTGACTTCCTCATTTTGTGATTTAAACATACATATAGATATATGTGTGGAGAATTAAGTATTCAGCAATATACTTATGTCAGTTCTCCACACATAAAACACTTGGCCCTTTAGGAAAAAGAACAGCAATATGTAGTTATTTGAATATGCACGCAGTTCAGATTAAATTAATGTTTAGTAGAGATTATTGCACTTATTATATATGAAGAAAAGTAATATTCAGTAGCCAGATGTATTTTTAGTTTGGTAAATATTAAATATTGCTTTAAAATGCATACATGATGAAACAAAACATCAGAATATTGATAATTGCTGAAACTTTGTGATGATATATGGGGTATATTTTTACTATATTTGTATATATTTACTATATATTTTAATAAAAATATTTTATATTTTTACATTTGTTTTACTTTGTGTATGTTCCAAAAATAATCTTTAACATTTTTAAATTTATATCAGAAATAAAATATATGCAAAATGACATTGGTGTATTAGGGTTGTCCAGAAAGAAATGAACCAGTAGGATACATACACCTACACCCACAGCCACACACACACACACACACACACACATACTTATCAGGAATTAGCTCATGTAATTATTGAGGGTAAATCCCACATCTGCCATCGGCAAGTTGGAAACCCAGGGAAGCTGGTGGTATAATTTGGTCTCTCCTCTCCTTCGTCTGTCTTTTGTTCTAGTCATGCCTTCAATGGATTGGATGATCGCCACCCATATTGGAGAGGGCAATTTACTGAGTCCACTGATTCAAACCTTAGTTAATTTCATTCCAAAACACCCCCATAGACACACACATATTTATCTGGTCATTCCATGGCCAGTCAAGTTAACACATAAGATTAATCATCACAGATCATTATTTTTCTTTGGTATACTAAAATAAAATGATGATAGCAGATGATAATTCAATTCACTCTGAAATATGTTTTCAATGTATGAGTGAGGAAAGAACACAATTAAATTCTAAGAAAAGTAAGATGCTGAAGTGTTTACATTCATGCATTAATAAACAATTAAAAAATCCTAAAGTGGATTTATGAACAAGGAAACATGTTATGCATCATGAAAATTTTAAAAAGTTCCTATTTAATAGCTATAAAAGAAGATTCTGTCAAATCAAATTACAAGAATCCCATCTAATCCACTAAGAGATCAGTATTTGAAAATATACATATGCATTTATATTCACATAACCAAATTTAAATTAGTTCACTCCTTCTAGCCCCACATTTTAACTTATTCGTTCATAGTTATTATACATTAACAGTATTAACTTTGCAAGTAAAATTCCTCAATCTTTTCTATTTTACTTTCCACTTACAAGGTGGTACTCACAGAAACACAATACACTAGGGTGACTGTTAGAGGGATACTGAATATGAAATAGTTGCTATGAATAAAGACATTGCAACATAAAATTTTATGTTTATTAAATGTCACCTGATTTTAATCTGTCCTTCCTATTCTTATACAACTCACCTATCTGGATATAGCTTTACTGGTTCTTTTTAAATTGATTACTACTTTTTGTGTTTGTAAAGGGTTATTACAGGTTGCCTAACCCACAAAACTGGACTAGAAGGCTAATGACAGATTTACTTTGCAAAATGTCACACCAGTTGATGCCATGAGACTGGCCATGGTCCAGTGGTAATTCATTTATAAATGTAATAGTGCTCTAATCAATTCTTATCTAAGAATATCTGAAAATGACATTTGTCCTTAAAACTTGTGAACACTGTTGCTGAGTAGAAAAACCGGCACGGAATGAAAAGAGAATTTGGTTAGCCAACACTCTAATCACTAGAGTTAGAACAAAGAAAAAAAAAAAAAAGAATATATATACATATTTATATATATATATATATATATATATATCCCTGTATAGTGCTTTCCACTGGATTTCTTGTCTTGAAGATAGGGTTAGTTCTTTTCATAGAGTCTTATTCTTAGCAAGATCTTTGCATTTCATATGAAGAAATAATAGATTATATAATACTGTCATGAGCTAAGGTGAGCAGTAGGGGAAACTAAGGAGAGCCCGCCTATAATAATGACAGTAATTCCATTGATAGGAATTTATTTGTGGTAGACTTCTCTGCCTCTGCAAGGAATTATGATAACCCCCTTCAATTGCCTTAGACATGAAGGGCAGATAGCTGAATTCATGGTAACTTGCCAATCAGAATGATGGCATCGTTCATGGCTCACAGTCCAATCTCTCTCTTTGCTAGTCAGTATTTCCTTAGGCTAGACACTTTTTTTTTTTTTAAGCTGGAATGGGTAAAATGCTAGTGCTGATGCTGCCCAGAGAGAGCTAATATCTTTTTACATAAAATGTTGAAGGTTCTGTTCACCAGAAATTCTTACGTGAGAATGAAGAACGATACGTCCTGAAGAAATTCATGTGCCAAGTGATCTGAAGCACCTGCCCTACCTAAAACTGTTCTAGAATACCCTGGGTAGGTGGCAGGTGGCCCATGGAGAGGCAACTGCAAGTGTGATGGAATTTTGAGATTCTCATGGTGGCCTCAGTGTGAACTTAGGGGAGAAGAAACAATGTCTAGGGAGAATTTCTGTGAAAAACTTTCTGTGATATGCAAAGTGAAATTCCTACTCCTACACTCTTAAGCATCCTTACATTAAAGATCAGCATTATTCTTTTTGCTTATTCGTGATTCTGTGTTGATGCAATGGTCTATAACTGCCATACCCAGAATTAATAAGATTGCATTTCAAAAGATGACTGACTCTAGCGAGCAAAAGATACTACTCTGTTCTAAACTGTAACAACATAAAAATGTCATGAAAGAGTTTTCTAAGGACAAAATGATTCTACAATACTGTTTATGCATTATGAACACATGTATTCATGTATTCCTGAGTCTTATCCCTAGGAATCATTAATGGGATATGTAGTGTTTGAGTTTTTAGTTAGATGCAACCAGAATCACTTCTGTGTCACTCAGAAAGGAAAAGATATATTAAAATAACACTGAGTAAATCACCTGGCAGCCAGGCAGGCCAGAGAACCAGACATGGGAAACTAGAGTTAGAACAAGGAATTCACTAGAGTTAGAACTAGTTGGGAATAATAAGCAAAAGAGCATTCAGAACTGATAGATGCAAGATAACCTGCTGCTAACACTCAATGTTAGATACTCCTGCTCATGTCCCCGACAGAGCTTGTGCTGGTTCTGCAGGAAATCCAGCTTGCTATAGGGCCGCTGGTGCTAATGAGAAATCTTTATTTTTCCAGTTTCTTTCCATCACTGAGTGCCGTTTTAAAATCTAGACAGGTGTATCTGATTAGTGAAGCCTAGGTCCAAGGAAGCCTGGTGAAGCAAATATCTGCTATTTTTATGTCTATAATGGTAAGTTGACTGAGTCTCCACCCCCAAAGTCTCACTGGTTAGATATTAACCAAACAAAAGATGGGGTAATCAAATACTTCAATGACAAAAAAATAATAATAAATGTGCTAGTGTCCACTTAATTAATTGACTATGAAATACAACGTAAATCTTTTCTACATGTACACATATGCAACTCTGATTAACAAGAACTATTCTTAGAGGTAGAATAACTAAAATTCTCATCAGTTGCTGCATCTATTTCTTCAGGGATTATCCCACATTCCAGAATATTGCATGACCTCAATTGTCATTATGACATTCCCTGGCTAATGGGGTGAATAAAAAAGTTAATCTCAACCAAGATACCTATATAAAATAGTGGACAAAAAGCATGGGAAAAAGAGGAAATTGAATTATATAAATGTATACACAATACATGGTTCACGATACAACATATAAAAATACATGAAGAAGGTGAAGATCTTGTTTCTGAACCTAGTTACAAGACAGGCTATAATATTAATTTTTATTTCTATCCTTTACTGCTAGGATGACTATATATGCTGGTTTTCTCAACACAATCATCATTTACACTTGTCACCCTGACATCCTTATGACACAATATTTATTCCAGGTTTTAAAAATAGTACTGTTATTAAATGTCGTGCTACCTAAGCTCATATAGGTTATTGAGGTCCCATTGTGTTTCTGATCTCTGTTATGGTTTTGTCTAGTGCTGTGCAAGACACTTTGCTAACAGAGTGTTAAATCTGAAAGACATCCGGTAATAACTTCCTAGATGCAAAGTAACTAACACCTCTGCTTCAAGGAGAGCAGGAAGGGCATAATTGATAAATTATACTCAGAGAAAACAGGGAAGGATAGCTTTTTGGAACCTAAGTGGTTGTGGAAGATTTGATATTGCTGCCCTTGTCAAATCACTCAGTGCCTCAGCCTGCTACCATGGCTTGGTCACAAACCACCAACCAGCCAATTAGCAGGGTCAACAGAAAATATGGGGAATCTTTCAAATTCATGTGAAATATCAACAGAGAAGAGTGGGTAGGCATTTTTTGCCATACAATTTGTAGAAAGTAGTATGAATGACATTGCTACAGTGGTTTTATCATTTCTTATAGTGTGTAAATCTACAACTACTTATTTTACTGTAATAAATACATTTTTATTTTGCAATAACATATCAGTATCAATAAACTGAAAGATGCATATTTAATAAAACATTAAGAACTAATTTTCTATTTCCCAAGGCCACCAGGGATAAACATACCTTGAATACAATATTCACTAATGGGCTGCCATCATTAAGCACATGAAAATAAGAAGACACAGAATTTGCAGAAAAAGTAGTATCTACTTGAAAAATTGTAGTGAATGATAAAAAAAAAAAAGATCTGTGAACTCACCAGCACCTAATATAGTGTCTGTCATGCAGTATACATTTAACAATTCTTTCAAAAACATAAATTTTTAGTACAAGTAGCTAGAAAAATGACCAAATAAAGACTAAATTTAAAAAGTGAAATTTTCACAATTAAATATAGAAATCTATTATGAAATTAAATAACAGACTCCAAGATTTTTCTGTAGAAGATCATATAGACTAGATTTGGGTAAATTTGGAAAGGAAGGTAGCAAGGAAAGAAGAAAGGAAGGAAAAGAAAGAAAGAGAGGAAGGAAGGAGTCATGATGCAGTGTTGTAAATGAGAGAGGGGATATGACTACAGATTAGGATATTTTTAAAAATATCCTAAAAAATTATGTTTTAATAAATTTGACAATATATTTCAATATATTTGAAAAAATGTATTCTAATATATTTACAAGCCTAGAAAAATATTTCTAGAGGAAGGGAAAATTATCAAAAATAAATTTATTTATATTTGCTTATATATTTGATAATTAAATAAATTTAATTTAAGATTCTATTGACAATGTGAATGGGCCAATGAACAAAGAATGGGAAAAAAGTGGGGGGAGATAAAGAAAGGGAAGAAAAGTATTCTTATGTTCAGAGAAACGTTTTGATACATATAGTTGCTGAAGGCACATTTATATATTACATTGTAAGCATGAGTTTCATCTACATCAAATGAAGTATATCATCATTTCACTATGTCAAGTGAATGATTTCACTCATTTTTGATTCAAAGTTTTCTTTTTTTTTTTTTTTTAAGATTTCATTTATTTATTTGACAGAGAGAGACACAGCGAGAGAGGGAACACAAGCAGGGGGAGTGGGAGAGGGAGAAGCAGGCTTCCTGCAGAGCAGGGAGCCCGACGTGGGACTCGATCCCAGGACCCTGGGATCATGACCTGAGCCGAAGGCAGTCGCTTAACCAACTGAGCCACCCAGGCACCCTGATTCAAAGTTTTCTTAAGCATGATATAAATGTTATATAAAAGTTATAAATGTTAATAAATATTGGTTATTGAGTTGACCTCATTAAGTGAAAAGGACGTATTTACAAATTTTTAAATACCAGGCTTTCCAGCAGTAGCATCAGGTATTTCAAATCAATTTTGTTAATTACCTTAAAGAAGCTAATTCATGGAATTGAAGAGAAGATTTAGAAAATTTATAAAGCAAGTAAGTATTAAAAATAGAATTGTCTTTGAATTTATAATAGAAATGCAAAATTTAGCATTTGTAATGGTGAGATCATCTACACTGAATTAAGAAACAAATGAAATAGAAATTTATTTTCAATTGATGGTGATATAGACATAACAGTCATTCAGATATGTGTGTATGTACATACATGCAAACATACATGATGAAAGTAAATGAACTACAACACTTTTGTAATGAAGTTAATAATACATACTAAAAAAATCATTAATAAAAGCCTTCAGCATAGCAGTACACAGTCTTAGGTATATCTGATAATATGAAAGATTGCAGTACATACATATTAACCTAAAGGTCCTAAAATATTATCGAACTTTTTTGCAGATAAATTCTCCCATTTTTTATCATTACTTTCAAAATATCATTTGGAAATCTGTAATTGAATTAGAAAATCAAATGGAACAGAACAAACAGCTTTTGAAATTTTTAATAAATACCAATGATTGAAAACAAATATTGTAAACAGGAAGGTATTGAAAAATGTCCCTTTAAACAAGCATGGGAAGATCTGAATAAATTATACAATGAGAGCTCAAATAGCATAAAGGGTTTACTTTGAAATTCTGTAATTAGCTTTGTAATGTATCTTCTTATGAAAGTACTTTTTTGAAAAGCTCTTATTCTTAATAGGGCAAATTTATATTCTGTAATAGATTGGAATAAAATTGAGAAAGCCTATAAGCTTGCAGCATCTAAATTAGGGAGTGCTTTCATATTTGCTAAGAAAGTTCCTTTGAAGAAAGAAAAAATGATAGTACCTGTGAAAAATATTTTGGATGATGTGTGTGTGTGTATGTGTGTGTATAAATGTATATATACATATACACACACAATTTAAGCGGAAAAAAGAAAGTAGAATTGAAAATACTCTCCTACTTAGTAGAATTTGCCCTGCACTTGCCATAACTTGCTGCCTGTAGAGTAAGCATATTCTTGGTTAAAAACAGGATAGTATAAAGAGAAATTTAAAGAAGTTTCCAATTTATCAACTGTGATGCAACTTTGAAGAATATCACTGGCTACTTTATTAAATCATTAAAAATATTAAAATTTTGAGAGAACACATAAAAATAACACTAACAACATATTATGAAAAATATATTGTTAAGAAATATATTAAAATATGGAATAGATACCTTAAGGAGGTACCAAAATGATATTTTTAATGTCTGGATACTCTATATAGAGAAATTATTAGTGTTGCTTTAACGCAAGTGTGTATATGTTGGTTGGTGTTTATGTTGCTTTTAGAGAGAATTTTATATTCAAGAATATTTTGAACGGTATTCTGTAGGGCCACTCATAACTTTTTTTAATTAACAAAGAAGTATTTCAGAAATCATGTAATTTGAATTATTTTAGGCACCTTTTTACACTCTTCAAAAGTGTTCTCATTTGGATATTAAATTGCCTCACTTTCCTTTCCATACCCCAGTTCATGTTCCCATCATCTTCATGGAGCTCCTCCTTTGGAGGGTGGTTTTATCTCAGTGGTGGAGCAGGCAGTCATTCCTGGGAACAGAAATGAAAGAGAATTTTGATGAGTATTCACATAAGTCACATATAATCTTACATTCTAGCATATCTTTGAAAAATAAGTCCCTCAAACTCCACTTGTGAAGTCACTAAAGATTGTTAAAGTGAAGGAGGGAGGGCCACCCTAAACAGAGGGGATGGGCCACTTCCACTGGCAGGGGAGGCTCACTGCAGATGGTCTGGTAAAAGTTCTCTGAATCTTTCAGCTATTTCTGGACACACACATTCCATTTCTCCCTCTGCTCTGATTCAATGGCTTCGATTTTACATGAAACTCAAAGCTAAGAATTCAACTGCTGTTGAAATTTGACATTAGAGAACAGTGTTTTGTTTTCAGCCCATCTAAGCCTTACACCTGCAGAATGAACATCATATGAGCCCACTCAGAATGTTCCTGTTTTCATCCTAGAAGTTCAGCACAAACTCAAAATTCATGTGTAATATTAGAGCAAATATCCCACCCCAGGGTACTTGAGTTTCTCATTCTCTTTGTCCTTATCTGGGTTCCCTAAAAAACAGATCCTGAAGCAAATATTTTGTGCTTAAGTTTTACTGAGGAGCGCAATCCCAGGACAGGAGTGAGGCAGAAAAGTAAGGAGAGAAAATATGGCTACGAGTGTTACTTGCCCACTGAAGATTTATAGAAAGCATAACTACTTGCTCTGAGTGGGACGAGGCTTGGTAGAGGCATCTGAACTTCTGCATCTCAGAACAATCCATCTGAGAGAAATAAAGAAGAATTTATCATCTGGTTACTTCCAGCCTCGCATGGAGTGGTATTGCCCTACGCCGAGTCTGTGTCACATTTTCTGGCCTCTCCAGAATCCCCGAGATTCCGTAACAGCGGGCACATAGGCACCTAGGCTCTTTGCCAGTCAGTGCCATCTGCAGGGATCTGCAAAGCGTAGCCATGGTGACAGTAGAAATAATAACCCAGCTCAACCATCAGAGATATGATGCAAGCCTTTGATAAGGTTGCTTTGTTCAGAGAGCAAGGCGAAGAAGCAGATGTGTGATGAAAACTGAGTCTGATATACTTTTCATAGGTCTTGATGGCAGTGGCGACTTAGTCTCTCAAAGGCGTGTTCTCGCTGGGCACTGTATTTCAGGGAACTATAGGTGATATTTGATAAAGTGTATTACCATTGCACTCTCTCACTTGCCAAAGTCCTGATTCTAAAAAATTACATGGGATTTTTTTTCTTTTTTTTTAAATCAAGCAAACCGGATAACCATCCCAGTCTTCCTTCAAATTCCTCAAGTCATTGCTGCTGACAATCACTCTGGTAGGAAAATAAGTTGAGAAATTTTATAGAGTGCTCAGAGATAAACTCACTCATACAGGGAAAACTGATCTTCAGAGAGTGTGCCAATATTACACATAGGGGAAATGATAAATATTTTCAACAAATGGTGCTGGCAAAATTGTATATCCACATGCAAAGGAATAAAATCAAACTCTTTGGCTTATACCATGCACAAAAATCAACTCAAAATGAATTCATGACCTTCACATAAGATTTGAAACAATAAAACTCCATGAAGGAACCACAAGAAAAAAAATCCTAGACATCAGTCTTGCCATGATTTATTTGATGTTACATCAAAAGCACAGACAACAAAACCAAAAATAAACAAGTGGGACTACATCAGACTAAAAAGTTTCTGCACAAAAAAGGAAACAATCAACAGACTGAAGGCAATCTACGGAATGTGAGAAAATACTTGTGAATTCTCTATATGATAAGGGATTATCATCCAAAATATATAAGGAACTCTCACAGCTCAATAGCAAAAAAAAAAAAAAAAAAAAAACACCGAAACCCCCAAATAACCCAATTAAAAATGGGCAAAGGACTTAAATAAGCACTTCTGCAGACAAGACATATAAATGGCCAAAGTGTAGGAAAAAAAGTTCAACATCACTAATCACCAGGAAAATGCAAATCAAAACCACAATAAAATATTACCTCACACTTGTTAAGATTTTTTGTTTGTTTGTTTTGTTTTGTTTTGTTTTTATCAGAAGGACAAAAGATATGTGTTGGCAAGAATGGAGAGGAAGGCAAAAATAGTTTAGCCACTATGGAAAAAAGGATGAAGATGATTCAAAAATTAAAAATGGAAATATCACATGAACTCACAATCCTACTTCTATGTATATATCCAAAAGAACTGAAATCAGGTTCTCAAGATTATCTGTACTTCATGTTCGCTGCAGCATTATTCACATTAGCCAAGACATGGAAACAACTTAAATGTCTACTGAGAAAGAAATGGATAAAAAAGAAAAAAAATGTGGCATACATATAATGGAATATTATTCAGCCTTAAACAAAGAAGGAAATCCTGTCACTCATGCAACATGACTGAACCTAGAAGATATTATGCTAAATAAATAAGCCAGTCACAGAAAAACAAATACTGCTTGATTCCACTTATATGAAATATTACAATATTAAAACTCATAGAAGCAGAGAGTAGAATGGTAGCTGCCAGGGTAAATTGTTGCTCAGTGGGTTTAAAGTTTCAATTATGCAAGATAACTAAGTTCTGGATATCTGCTCTGCAACATAGTCTCTACAGTTAATAATTGTGCACCTTAAAATATGCTGAGGATAGACCTCATATTTTTACCACAATAAAAATCTCAAAAAACACAAAAGAACACTTGAAAATTTTTGGAGGTGATGGATATGTTTAGTACCTTAATTATGGCAATAATATCATGGGTGTAGGCATATGTCCAAACTCATCACTATGTGTTTGTCAAATGTGTTTGATTTTTCTATATCAATTACATTGCAATAAAGTTAAAAAAGAATATTTAATGATAAAATATTTTTAAGTAAAATTCCCATTTAGAAAATGTCTATTTGTAAAGAATCAGATAATCTTGAGAGAATGTTATCTTAATTTGTCCTAAGTAGCTATCACTAATAATAATTTTAGAAAACTTACAACATAGACATTTCAGATTTAGATTTTGTTGCAAGGGCTTATTATAATTTCTATTTATCTATTTTTATTAAGTACATACCAGAATACAAAGTAAACATATGGTCAAATGAAAGGATACTATTAAGGTAATGTATTATATTGTCTAATTCAAATACTATGAAGCTAGTACTTTTGAGCTCTGTTTAAAATGAGCCATTAGATTTGAAAGTAAATGACAATCCTTCCTTATTAATCTTCCTTTTCACTGCAGTTTTTGTACTTTGTATTTACTGCCTATTCATTTTCTTTGATGAGAAATGCAAACTACAGCAATGTGTCTAATGTGTTGACTAAAAATAACCCTCAACTATATTTTAGACAGCTCTAAAGGCTAGACTGTATTATCTTTTGAAAGATCAGAACAAAGACCCTTTCAGTTCATGAAGAATAGATGAAAAATTGCTCTAATTAGTTTATTTTAATCTGTAGAAAGAAATATAAGTTGTCTACACATTATAAATGGCTAATTTTTAGTGATTAGTTTTTATTTCTAGGCATTGTACCCAACCACCTGGCTTGCTACTGGTCAAATTTACTCTTTTGATCTTTTTCTTCAATTAGCTCATGAGAAAAAATAATGATTGTGATTTAAATGTAAATGACTGAGATCATAGCATGTCATAAAATCTGCTTCTCTTACTTATCTTTATGAGAACTATCCCTCCAGTCACTCTTTACAAAATCTTAAATTCTTTCCAATTACTCACTCCCCACATCCGAATGTTCACTATTTTAATTTTATTTAAAGTAGCTCTTACCTTTGGCATCTCTTCATTTGAAGCTCTGCCCTTTTAATTCAGTCCCCTGTTGCCTTTTCTGTAGGTTGCAGCAATGCATTTTAACTGGTCTCAAGACTACTTTCTGGCTCCTGTCTTGCACTATTGCTACTAAAATAATTTTTCAAAAATGTAAATCTTAACATCCTCCTCTTAGCAAAAGCCAGACAAAGACTCACAAGATAGAGTACACATCCTGGGGTGCCTGGATGGCTCAGTCAGTTGACTGCTGGACTCCTGATTTCAGCTCAGATCTTGATCTCAGGGTCATGAGTTCAAACCCCATGCTGGACTCCATGCCAGGCATGGAGCCTATTTAAAAAGATAGAGTATACATCCTTATATTAACACTCTTTATGGGGTACCTACATTTTCCCTAACCTTATTTCCAGCCTTAACTCATGTACAACATCCTCTTTAATCATACCACACTGAAGATCTATAGGTAAGTACCAACATCTCCTTGAAGATGGAGTCCATACACATGTTGGTCAGTTAGCTATCCTGAGAGTTTATAGTCAGTATTTGGTCCGGTATCTAAAATTAAAAGATTCTGAAACAAATTTTTTAGATTTCCCTCCTTGAACAATAGACTTGATCATTTTAACTTAATTTGTTCAAGGGTTGATGATTACTTGTGAAACTTGATGAGTTAATAGTTTCATCATACAGGTTCCCGGGTGGCTCAGTCAGTTAAGCATCTGCCTTTGGCTCAGGTCACAATCCCAGTAGGATCGAGTCCCACATCGGGTTCCCTGTTCAGTGAGGAGTCTGCTTCTCCCTCTCCCTTTGCCCCTCCCCCCTGATTGTGTGCTCTCTTGCTCTCTCTCTCTCAAATAAATAAATAAAATCATTTAAAAAAATAGTTTCATAATAAAACTATCAAAAGGCACTCAAATATGTAACTTGGGTTTCTTTTTTTTTTTTTTTTTTAAAGATTTTATTTATTTATTCATGAGAGACAGAGAAAGAGACAGAGGCAGAGGGAGAAGCAGGCTCCCCGCAGAGCAGGGAGCCCGATGCGGGACTCGATCCCAGGACCCTGGGATCATGACCTGAGCCGAAGGCAGATGCTTAACTGACTGAGCCACCCAGGCGTCCCATAACTTGGGTTTCTTAATATAATACTCATCTTCTAATATACAAGATAACCTTACTTATCACCTACAAAGATGTTACCGTTTATTCAAATTGTAATCTGTGTCCCTTGTTCTTATTTAATTATAGGTCTAGACAATTAAATGATGTTTTCATGGAACCCTCTGACTCTACAAAGTAGTTAGGGAAATCAATAAAAACTGCCCACATGAACCTGGTGATGGAAATAGCTCCTATCTTCCTTCTCCTTAATGGTCTAGAAGTTGGCCTGTGAAGAAGGCCAGGAAGAATTATATTAGTACGCATCATGTCACAAACTAATACATTTTACAACCTTGACTTCCTCTATCCCTTTTCACTCCTGGTATTTTCTCAGTTGTGTTGGTGTTAAAATGGACTTATAACAAACCAAGAAGACATGAGACTAAATCAACTTCTACTGATGAGAAAAATTTCAACTAAAGACATTCCTTTATCTCATCATAGAAGGAGGTACAAAATACATATGAAGAAGAATACTTTATTTGAACATTGCATCTCATCATTATTTGTTCTATATTTTAATCTGCTAAAAAGAAGCTTCTAAATTATTCTGGTTAAAGAATTTCTGATACCAATATTCCAGTATCGTTTGACACAAATATAACACTTGTCCTTGGTATTGATAAATGGCAAGAGTGTATTTTCTTGTTGCTTTTTAAATAGTATTTCATGAGTAACTGATTTTCCACACAAAATAGAGTTTCATATAATCAAAAAGTTTCCATATTCAGACTTTTTGAGAATGCATATTGATGTTATTATTATATACCATTACATAACTAGATAACCATGTGGTAATTAAGCACTCTTTTCAGAAGTCTCAAGGAGTCATTGAATAATGAGAGACTTGGCACACTTATATCTTAATATTTTGATGTCCAGATTTCAAAATTGCTAAGTTTGTAATAGATTTTGTATATCCTTGAATAGTGTTTTGATCCATTTCTGCTTTGATGCAAAAAGCTCATGCTTTTTTGACAGGCCCCACAAACTATTCTTATATTATGACTATTTATTTTTTTTTAAATGTATTCAGAGAAACTTAACACTGAGCTATGTGTATTTTATTAAGCAATTATGTTATTTACTTAACCAATATTTGGTGTAAATTTACATAATTGGGCTTAAACGACATACTTTTCAGGGTATAGCATGATGAAAACAGCGCTAATGATAAAGAAGTTCACATATTGATTAAGCTACAAAGCTGGTCCGAAGCTACACAGAAGCATTTACTTCCTCTTTCACACTATTGTTATTACAATCCCTAACATATTTAATCTTTGCTGTTTTCTTGGGAGGCTTTTGTTTTTTGTTTTTCTGGGTTATTTTAGCTTGTGGGTTATTCTTTTTAGCTTCAATGTACAGAATATCTAGTCACTATTCTTACACTTACTAATTCAAATTTAAATTTTTTTAAAATAAAATTACATTGCATAAACTAAGTACTCTTGAAGTAAAGAAAATGATGGTGGAACATTTCTAATAGGAAATAAATAATTTATGGTCAGTAGCCAGTACTTCTACTTTTGTTATAAATCATTATATCTATTATGCATGCATTTGTTTTCTGATTTCATTTAAAGCAGTGACATCTAGGTGATCATCAATAGTACCTGAATAAAATCACAGTTCAACAAAAGGACTGATATGAAATTGCATGCAATACATATTGAAGGCGTATATTCTCTAAATATAATGAGACTGACTTTTAAATAATAAATTTTTTGAAAGTTGTGGTAGAAATGTACACTGTGAATGTTGGCCAGAAAAGTCTAAGATCGATTCTATGAGTATACTGCTGTCATAAAAAATGTTAAATGATAATAATAATTCAAAATCTCAGTGGAATGCAAGTATTTACATAGTTCATTAGTCTGCAGAATGTTCAGCGGTGGATTGACCTAAATTGAGCTTTTCTGAATGTGGGTCTGTTCCAGGTGTCTCCCATCTTTTCCTTGGGACCGCAGGTTAACCCAGGCCTATTCTTTTTAGTATGATGACAAAGGAACAAAAGTGCACGTGTAAAACCCAAACATGTTTCAAGAAATTATGTCTGTAAAAACCCCATTGGCGAAAATAAATCAAATACCTAAGCCCAGCTTGAAAGGGCAAGAATATCCCACCCAAACTGATGGCAAAGCAAGTTACTTGGCCAAGCCTCCAAATGAAAGAGATATGACACACCCTCCTTCATGGAAGTAAAGAAGAATGGTGAGTATTTCTGAAACAAGAATCTCATTTACCACAATCACTATTTTAGTAAACTGCATGTTATAGTCTATAATTGGTTGTAACATAATGGAGGTAGTTTTATAATTTGTACACATGCCTACTGAGATTATTTTCTGAAAAATTTTCTGTGATCTAAGGTTTCACAAAGGTTTTGTTTAAATAAAAGGGATTGTAAAATTAATCCCCAAATACATGTTCAGCAGTATTTGGGTAGAAGGGCTTTAATATTTTTTCCTTAGCAAGAGAACCTGATACTGGAACCATGCAGTTTTGCAGCTACTTCTAGGTGGATATATCAAGAAGGAGGAATTGGCAAAATACCATTTTGAGTTAGTTATTGATGTGTTTCTCTTTTTGCTTCCCTGTGTAACAAAGAGTCTTCGGTGATTCTCATTCAGCAGAATAAGGGGATTTCTTGGCTAGTTGTATGCAATATTATTTTCTTGATCTATGGCATGCACTATAGACAGTCCAGAAACATATGCACTATATTATAAAAATGTTTGCATGATTCATAACATCAATGACAAAGATAAAGACTGACTCTTGATTCCCTATATTCATAAGGTAAAATACTTAATAACACCCTATCTGTAATTATTTTGTACATAAATGATAGATGCAGGCTACTCAAAAGGAGAGTTTTTACCAAGTTTTGCATCAGGAACTAGCCCAAAGATGATTATCTTCTTTTCCATCTTCCTAAAAGTGAGGTAGGGGGAGACAATGAGAAAAATTCCTTCTCTTTTGTATTGTACCCAAGTAAGTTGTTTATCTAGAAGGAATTTCTTTGCTCTGTGGATGTAAGATATAATAGTGTGTGTGAGGAACCAATGACTACAATATCTAGTGACAGCAACAGAAGCCATGCCCCACAACTTTGATTCATAGACATAGGGTGTAGATACTCATCCTTCTAACTTCAATTGGCATAGATAACTTGGAAGATCATTTCAGTTTCAGAGGTTCCTGTAAATTCAATGGAGTCCTCCTTTGTGAATGTATCACAGCTCAAATTTTTTCTGCTCAATCTCATTTCTGTCTCTTCCGTAACTGATGTTGATCCCGAGAGCAATTCCTAATGCACCTCTTACATATTGACCTCCACTTTAGAATCTGCTTCCCAGAATATCCCAAGGACTGATGGGAGTTGAATCAAATAAACATTAATGAACCAGTTCACCGAAGGGATTGCAGCCTTCTCAAAGAAAAGTATCATAAATGAGGGTCATAGAAATATTTTAAGCAGGAAAGAGAAATGATCAGATTTCATTGTAAGAAACTGTTCTAGTAATATCCTGTAAAATGGATCTGAAATGGCATGGTATCAACAGGTAAGAATATGAGGTTATTTTAGTCATCCAGACAAGAAATAATAGTATTAATAGCTGATAGCTAACACATATATGAAACTATTCTAAGTACTTTACAGATAAATATTATTAATATTCACAAAAATGCTATGAGGTAAGTAATACATATATCTCTATTACTTCATATTATAAATGAGAATATTGAATCAGAATGGTTAAATAAATTGTCTAAGGTCATGTGACTAGTAAGTGGTAGAGCCAGAATTTGAACCAATGGTACAGTTTAAGAGTGTTTCCTTTTCCCCACTACAGTCTTGATGTGCAGCTAATGATAGCTTGACAGTAGAGACAGCAAAAGAGCTACATGAAGAAGATAACATAATAATAAATCAATACAAATTTGTAATGTGATTGTCATATTTGGACGTCTGAGTTTGATGTACTTATGAGTACAAGTGGAATTCGTTTGTAGCTGGCTGAAGGCAGTCTATAAGAAATCTGAGAAGACACCAAAGAGCCGGAAAACCATCAGTCTATTAGTGATAGCCAAAGCCGTGACTAGTGACATTATGGTCTATGGAGACTGTGTAGAAGGAAAGAGAAGTGATAAGGTCAAGAATAGAACCCAACAGAATGTCCACACTTAAAGATTCTTTCCACCAAAAAAAAAAATACAGATACAAACAAGAATATCTATAGATTGTAGTAGCAATATAAAGAGCTAAGATATGTATGAGTCTTTTACATACATAGACGATAATCAGACTTAAGTTATTCAAATTCTCCAGCTTTTATCTTGGAGCATCAAATGAGTTTATCAAGTAATAGAAAGAAATTTGTGAATACTTATTTTAATTAATGGCTGCTAAAAACCTCCAAAGTTTCAGGGAAACTTCCTGGACAGTTAATGAACTTCCAAATGTCTTCAATTTCATGGCTTGGTAACTTTTAAAGATACCAATAAATTTGGATAAGTGAAAATATTAGAATGATTAATTATGTGATTTAGATGTCGGATGAAATATCTGCCCTTTCTCTTACTAACTCAAATTAGTTCCATAAGAATTATAAATTTAAAATAATTTTGAAGTAAAAGCACTGAAGAATTGTTTTATTATAGTAAATAAAAAACAAATTGTTAACTAATAACAAGGAATTTTATTTAAAACAAAATGACTTTATATTCTTATTAAGACTAATATGGAATTATATAAATGAAATGTTTTTTTCCCATGAATTTTGTCTTAAAAAATGACCTTTATTTTGCTATTAATTTTTTTTCCAAATGTTTATAAGTCTATGTGTGACTCTGTACCTAAGTGTTTCAAAGAAAAATGTCTCCATCTTCTTTCCTCCATTTTATACCTGAAAAAAAAACAATACTTCATAAAAGTAATTAAGAACTAAAATTAAAATTTTCTCTAAGTTCCATTTACTTTTGATGTACTGTTAAAATAATGACTTTTTCCTCCTCGCTGCTTTGACAGCCATTATTATTAATATAAATGATGAATATTACACAAACATAATTGAATTATCCCAATTTATCACTTCTGTTTGTCATAAAAATTACTTTTCATATATATTTGAACCTATAAGATGCTAGGTCATTTTTTTTTTAATTCTCTATTTTATTTATCTGAGAAAAAAAATACCCAATGACCTAAGTTGATAAAAAATTATAACTACGCCCTGATATGTTATCACTTTTATTTCTGTGGAGAAATAAGTTTATTTTATTTTATTTATTTTATTGTTTTTGAAAAAGAGAGAGATAAAAAAAAGAGTGAGGGGAGTAGAGAGAAAGAGAGAGAAGGAGAGAATGTTAAGAAGGATTCATGCCCAGCAGGAAGCCCAACATGGGGCTCGATCTCAGGACCCTGAGATCATGACCTGAGCCAAAATCAAGAGTCAGTTGCTTAACCAACCGAGTCACCCAGGAACCTTATCTGTGAAGAAATAAGTTTAAAAGGACATGGATTTTACATATTAGATACATGATTTAGAATCATTGATACTTTGTACAGAGGTAATGATATGTCTTAAAATCAAATATTTTCAAATAAAGTTGTATGAAATGCACTGTTAAATAAACCCATAATTGTCCTTTCATCATTTTAAAGGTATCTTAAGAAGTACATAAATGAAAAATATCCTTATTATAAAAAATTTGGCATTTCCCTGTAAAAATAGAAAGCTTTCATCTTAGTTTCATATCCTGAGGGAACTTGAAATGCTTGAATGCTGAAAAATATGACTGATAATCAAATAAGTTTCTTTATAAAAAAAATCATAAATATACTAACATATTGCTAATCGGAACTTGAAAGTTTTAAAATGTTCAGGTTTGTTTCCACTTAAAATATATGGAAGTAACCACTTATTTCTAGCCATTCAAAATCATTGATACCTGGCTTATAAATGTGGAATATTTGAATATAGACTGTCATCTTACACCATCATCTTTTTCTTTCTTTTAGAGACTTTTTCAATCTAGAAATGTAGTTCGTCTTAGGTTCTTTTCTATTTCTTCCACAGTTTTATCTAAGTGACAATTATTTTATGTAATTATATTATACTTTATAATTTATTATATATGTGTTTACATTTGATAACAATTGAAGATAGTGCCATTTTAGTAGTATATTAAACCATTCACGCTTTCCAAAAGATATTTTGATATGACATTATAGAAGTCAAATCTGCCTCACTGTCTTTATCATAATTATCATCAAACATTAAAAATGATTGCACTCATACCAAAGATGTTTTATTATATCATGAAACTTGAATTATAAACTGAGGTTGTGCTTCAATGAAGATGGAATAGAAATATTTTTCCCTGTACCTCCCACTAAGAACAACTGAAAATCCTGGATGTTATATATAAAATGAATATAAAAGACTCTGAAAGATAGACCATATAACAGCTAGAAATATCAGGCCCCCGGGAATGACACAGAAGTGAGATTTCTAGGTTTTCCTTTTGGCAAGTATATCCTGTAGTTGGTGCTAGAGAAACTGGTAACACAGCAGGGCCAAGGAAAGCAGCCAAAAAAAAAAAACAAAAAAACCCCCACACCAACCAAAAATTGTCTTGTCAGAGGACCAAGAAAGGGTCAGCCTAGAGGTCAAAACACTTTTATACAATGATCACTCTACTCTTGCAACAAGAGTAATGCATGTGTATGTGGGGGGAAGGGCAAGAAGAGCCCCCATTTCCAATGCACTAGCAAATGCCTAGCTGGGAATCTGACCTTTCACCCTCAGGCTGAAAGAAGGCACCCTCAACTACCCTGTTGGGCTGGTGACAGAGAAGGTCACTTAGGAAGCCAAGACTTATCCTTTTCGGGTGGTAATGAGCCATCTAACTTGGGCAGTGTCAATAAAGGCCAGGCTGGAAGCCTGGTCTCCCACACCCACCTGCAGTAAGAGGGGAGGTATAACCTTCCCCCTGCAGACTGGTATCAGAAGAATCCAGCTGAAATATAATATTTAAATGAGAGCCAGAATCTCATAATATAATACTCAAAATGCCCAGGTTTCATTAAAAAAATCATTTATCATACCAAGAACCAGGAGTTTCTCAACTCAAATGAGAAAAGGCAACACAGATATGATAGAGGTGTTAGAATCACCTGAAAATGGCTTAAAGCAGTAATCAAAAAGGTGATTCAAATAAAGAACAATTATGAACATGATTGAAACAAACATACATGAAAACATACAACCTCAACAAAGAAACAGAAGAAATAGTAAAAGAGCCAAAATATGTGAGGCAAAAAGCTTACACAACTGAAAGGGAAAAAAATAGACACTTCCACAATTATAGCTGGTGAAGTTAATACTCCTTTCTCAACAATTGAGAGGATGAGACAAAAAAATCAGGAAGGATATAGAAGAACTTAACAGTAGCATCAATAAATAGGATAAAATCAACATTTATCAAATATGTTAACCTCAAAAAAGCAGAGTAGATATTATTTAAGTACCTATGGACATATACCAGGATAGACCACATCCTGAGCAATAAATCCATTCTCAACCAATTTAAGAGAATTGAAATCATCAAATATGTTTTCTGATAACAATGGAGTCAAACTAGAAACCAATAACAGAAAGATAAAGGAAAATCTTCAAACACTTGGGAACTGAACAATACTTTGTCAACTAATCCACAAGTCAGAAAGGAATGCCTCAAGAGAAATAAAAAATACACTGAACTGAGTAAAAATGAAAATACAGCATAAGAAATGTGTGGGACCCAGCTAAAGTAGTACTCAGATGGAAACTGATAGCACATTTATTTAATTAATTAATTTATTTATGTATTCATATTTAAATTTTACTTAGTTAACATACAGTGCAATATTGGTTCCTGAAGTGGAATTTATCACTTACATACAACACCTGGTGCTCATCACAATCAGTGCCCTCCTTAATACCTTTCACCCATCTATCCCATCCTCCCACCCACCTCCTTCCATCAATTGCAATCCCACCCACCTCCCCCCATGATTACAAATGGCAAGATTTCATTCTTTTTGATGGCTGAGTAATATTCCATTATATATATGCATATATATTTATATTTATATTTATATTTATTCATATATACCACTTCTTTATCCATTCATCTGTTGATGGACATTTGCGTTCTCTCCATTTGGCTATTGTTGATAACACTGCTTTAACATCAGGGTGCATGTATCCCTTCGAATCTGTAAATGTTTAGATTAGAAATTTTAGCTATTGGGGTACATGGGTGGCTCAGTCAGTTAAGCATCCAACTCTTGATTTCGGCTCAGGTCATGATATCTGGGTCATGAGATCATACCCTACGTTGGGCTCCATGTTGGGTGTGGAGCCTGCTTAAGTTTCTGTCTCTGCCCCTCTCCTCTCTCCCCCACCACCAAAAAAAAAAAATTCAGCTGTTTTCATCAAGATGCTGTGCAGAATGTCTACTCAGTATCCTGAAACCAGTTTTAACCATTAATTTTTCCACAAGTTGACTTTGGTATTATACTTTTCCTTTCCCACAATATTAAATTACTTTTGTTTTCTATATTTCCATTATTATTAACTTGCAAATTTCTTATTTGGTTAATTGAAACTTTTAAGAACTCACCTTCTACCTATTCAAATACAAATCATTAATTGTGGATGGATGTTCAATATAGTACAAAGGCAACCCTGTGGTGAACAGGAATCTCTATAGACTAACCTAATGCAGGATGGCTAGATCATGTGTATCTTGTCTTAACTGTGTTGATAGCCTCCATTGATCCATGACATTGTTTGTGTTCCACGTGGTTACACACGAAAGATACACCCAGCTGGGAGGCCTACCCTGATTAATGTCCTTCACACAAAGTGCAGATGGCATGACACTTACTGCCTTTATTAATTTATTAGAGCTGCCATATGGGAGAAATGGCTTTCCTTTTAACTGGAATCACTTGGGGATTGAAAGGACAACCCATTGACATGGGGACCACATCAAGTTACCCAAACTAGCTGAAGATGAAAGAAATCAATGAATTGCTTGGACAGAAGCAGTGTGCACTGGCATTTTTCCACAACTCCTACTCTGAAAAACAGATGGAATGCAGTATGTCAGGGGAAGTAACATTGTAAGTGTGCTCTCTATCAGGGAATAGTTTACTAGAGTTTTCATCCAGTAAAAGTATTCTAGACTGAGTTTACAAGACTATTCAGTTGACCATTAAGATGGCATTAAAGTTATGTATAATAAAAATGTGGTGAAATGATAATGGGATGAAGTGTTAATGATTGTGTACAGTTTTAAATCCACATATTTATCAGTATTTTGTAGTGTTACATGTGTGCTAATGGGATACATATATAATCTGTACAATTGCTTAGAAAGCAAATTAGGAATTCCATATTTCATTCATAGGAATAGTTAACTTTATAGTTGGATCTACCCTAAAACCTGTGTTTTTCAAGGTGAAGTTTAATACATTATACAAAGAAGATGCTCAGTAAACGTGTGTTGAATGAAATGATCTAATAAATTTCAATTTAGATGACAAATTTTCATTCCCATCATTTAGTGAGCTCTCATAATTCACTAAAAAGTCTAGGGATCCTTTTTAATGGACTCTACAAGGTATCATCTGACTACTGCTCCAATGAGTTAAAAGCTTAATTTGAATGTTAGTATTCATAGCAAAAACTTCTTTTCACTGTTTTTATTTTATAATGAGTTTGAACATCAGAAAATCTAGGCCATTTTATGAATAAGGTATTAGGTCATGAAGATATATTTTCTTATTTGCTAGTGAGCACTTTAGTTGCAAAAATACATACTAAAATTTTCATATTTAAAATTGCATTATCTAGCCTTCTATACCATTACTAAAAATAAAAATATGTTGTTTTGGAATATTTTTTTAAAGAAGATAAATATAAAAAAAAACTAAAGAAAGACGATGAATCTATCAGGGCATCTGCAAATCAAACAAACCATATTTCCCTGAATACCTGAACATATGGAGACTAGACACCTCGTGCATTAAATTTTAAATGAACTGACCTTATTAGATCCTTGACAGCAGGGAAAAGGAAAGTATCAACAAGAATGGAAATATATCAGTGTACCAGATTTATTGCATTAATATCAACTTTAAAAATGTAGTATCTGTAAGATGGACAAAGGAAAATATATACATTGACATAAAAGGTGGTTCATATTCTTCTTGTTATCTACCATTGACCTCTGCCCTCTTTCCTCTTACTACACATTCTAAAACTATTGTCATGAAGTTATTCGGGAGATGTCTGTTGAACAGTCCGTCTGTGTCAGGCATTATGCTAGGCACTGGGGATAGTATGATGAAGAAAAAAGACAAAGATGTTGTCCTAATGGCACTTGATAGCAAGTGGGACTGCCAACAAATACAAAATTAAAATTGGGGGTAATTAGCACAGTGATAGACAACATGCAGGATATTATGGGAATAAAAGAAAGACATTTCACCTCTACCACATTGGGAAAAGTATATTTAAGCTAAGACTTGAAAGATGCATAATCTCATGAAGAAAAAAAATGAGTACTCAAAGTAGAAGAAAAAATGAATAAAAGCCTGAAGGTGAGACAGAGCTGTGGATACTTCTAGAACTGGAAGTAGATCAGTGTGGCAGGAAAACCTTCAAGGTGAGATTAATGAGTTAAGGAAGAAATAAACAGCTAACAGATGATGATAAAAGTCTATAGGGTTTTGTTGACAACTCATTAAGTAAAAATTGTAAACTGGCCCTTAGTGCCAAGCATGTACAACAGGGGGCACAAAAGCTCCCACTTTTCAGTAAATACAAAGTCCCAGATATTGTATGTGTTCTATCAGAATTCATCAGATGCACTCAGCGCGCCCTCTGACAAATACTAAAGACAAAACAATTTTATGAGTAAATGTGAAAAATAATGTATTCACAAGTTAGAGAACCAGAAATTTTTACCATCAGCTTAGTCTGGAACTACTAGTTAGTTCTAGGACTGCTTAATTTAGAACTGACCTTGGCAAAGATCTGAGTTTCCTTCAACTGACCCTATCTCTAACATTGAGAAACAGCTAATTTAAGGCATAAAGCCATCATGTCAGAAAGTCTGGTGGATGTCTTCTGCTTTTTCAAGGGACACTAGATGAGACTCTGTATTATTCTTTAATAATTTCCCTCATGAATTAACATGAAGGCAAAGGTTGGCTGATCTGAAGCTCACTTCATTGCATCAGCTTTTGTCTGCATCACAAGTTTTTCTTACAAATGTATTGTGAAGATGGAATTAGAAGGCAATAATGTATTTTTTAAATTTCCAATAATAAACTAGTCTCTATTAGATGGTGATGTCAATCAGGAAGTTATTCAGCAGTCCTGACAAGAGGTGATGCAAGAAGATAGTGACTATGAGGATTGAGATGGACATATTTAATGGACAAAACTGATTGGATATAGTGTCCAAATAGATATGAGGATAAGAAAGAAGAGAGTTCATGTTGAGATACTAGCTCCAGAAAATGGTGAGTTAGGGAACATGAGGAAAAGATGAATGGATTATGCAGGAAGGTTATTTTATTTGTTCAATTTAGTACAGTTTGTTTTTAGGTATCCATAGAACATACAGATGGAGATGTCCAGTGGACAACGGAGCAGTTGACTATATAGGATTGAGATGGAGGAGAGAAAGTTGGAAACCCAACTGTACATTTTTTTTCTAAAGTTTTAAGCCATATTTAGGCAAAAAGTGATAAAGCCATGGATGCAAAATTCATGTTCAAGGGAGGATTATATTTGTAAATATATAAGAGCCATAAATATATTTAAACATAGATGGGAAGAAAACAGTGTAAAGGGAGCAATTAAATATTCCTGAAAAGAAATTGAATAGCACAAGGTCCTTGAGAAGGCTTTCAACAAGCAGACAGAATTTCTCTCATTGTTACAAGAATAAGGAGGAATTATCAAGTGGGCATGTAGTAGATCTAGTCTTGGATCCAGCATAAGGGAGATGAAGGCATTTTTCATCTAATAGCACTTTTTTTTTTTTTTTCCTGTGACTAGGAAAGTATTTTGGTGGGAGGGATAGCTTGGAAATATTGCTGAAGAGAAAGAATACCACACAAATTAAGAGACAAGTTTGTTGGGTAAATCTGAGGGCCCAGATTTGAGTTTCCATTAAGATATTTTTTAGATTTTCTCCAGCAAAAGGCCATAGCCTGTAAGTTTTTATAATAAAGACAATGTGTAGAATTCACAGTTTTGATTTAATCTCTGAATCTTTTAGGCTTTCCCCCCTGTGAAGTACTATAGTGAACTCTATCTTAAAGTAATAGCTAACAATCCTCTATGAAGCTGACCCTAACATAATTCTGGTAAAATCTAATTTTTAGGATAATTTCCAAATCACATATGTGATGGTTAATTTTATGTGTCAACTTGGTTGAGCTATGGTGCCCAGATATGTGGTCAAACATTATTCTAGATGTTTCTGTGAGGCATTTTTAATGATTGACATTTAAATTGGTGAACTTTGAGTAAAACAGATTGCTTTCCATAAGGTTGGGAGGGGGGGGAGTCTATCAAATCAGTTGAAGGCCTGAAGAGAACAAAAAACAGACCTGCTCCAGCATGAAGGAATTCTGCCAGAATACAGTCTTCTGACTGGAGCTGCAAAAATGGCTCTTCCCTGGGTCTCCAGTCTGTCAGTCTAACCCCGGCAGTTTCCACAATATGTGAGACAATTCTTTAAAATAAATCTCTCTCTCTTACACATTCTCACACATTATATTAGTTCAGTTTCTCTGAAAAACCCTGCCTAATACAATGTATTTAAAATTTGCTTAACAGTTGTCCATTTCTTCATTACTTAGCTTATTTCATTTCAATAGTAATTGAGAAACTTGTTTAATTTTGCTAAATTTTCTGTGTAAGAATGTAAATTTTAATTTGGTGATATTTTATTAAATTATTAAAATAAATACTAATTTTCTTCTGCTCTCATTAAAGAAAAGTTGTGCATCAACCACATTAGGCTTTTTTAAAATGTTATTTTTATCCCCAAAGAAAAATCTTTCCAGTTTTCTATTTTCTTTTACTCTAAATTATTTTAAAGTGATCAGTTTCATAATTTTTTTCAAATTATATTTAATAAACTATTGCTCCTACTTTAAAAGACCAAACAGATCAACAGTTTTTATTTTGTAGCATTTTTGAAAGAATTACTATGATACTTACTATGATATATTACTATGTAAAGAGGTCATATACAAAAAAAGTTCAAAGATAGAAACCAGTATCCTAAAACTTGACCATTTAATAGACGTGTATAAAAAGAAGCATATCTTGACATACGTTGTGTTTCAATTATTTCCTGAAATTAATCTTTTCCTAGTGACAACCAACAATTAATAATGACACAAAGACCAATGTGCTGTTGATAAGCAAAATAATTTATAAGAATGCATTTTCTATTTTGTCTACTTAGCATTGTTTTGAAAATTGTCAATCTTATAGAAATATGAAAAATTTTTAGAAAAATAATTTCTTCCATTGACACAAAATTCATCATAATTAATTTTTGAAATATATATAACTAGTAGGATGTCTGCTTTTCATGCTTCTGCATTTAACTTTGATAACATTGCATTTTTAATATATACTGTGATTTCACTATAGGATATACCACTTTTTTAAAATAAGCTGCATAATTATGACATATTAAAATATATAGTATTCATATATTAGCTGTCTTCTAGTTAAAATTGTTTGCAAATCACTTTTTAAAAATTCAACTCTCTTTCCATCAGGTATCTTCCCAAAAGTTATAGCTATTTTTCTATGGCCTTTTACATCCCATCATTTATTATGTAATAAGTTTCTAATTTTATTTAGAATCTACTCATTACTTTATGGTTCATGACAGTGAAGACAGAAATATTACTCTACTTGCCTTTTGGCCTGGTTTAAAACAATTAGAAAATTGCCTTTATTCAAAGTTGTCACAACCTCATGTTAATTTAGTGGTAAATGTCATTGTTTAAAATAAAAACATTTTGCCCTGCATCGGGCTCCCTGCTCAGCAGGAAGCCTGCTTCTCCCTCTCCCACTCCCTCTGCTTGTGTTCCCTCTCTTGCTGTGTCTCTGTCAAATAAATAAATAAAATATTTTAAAAAAAGTAATTAGGGGCACCTGGGTGGCTCAGTCATTAAGCATCTGCCTTCGGCTCAGGTCATGATCCCAGGGTCCTGGGATCGAGACCCCCATCAGGCTCCCTGCTCCGTGGGAAGCCTGCTTCTCCCTCTCCCACTCCCCCTGCTTGTGTTGCTGTTCTCGCCATCTCTCTCTTTGTCAAATAAATAAATAAAATCTTAAAAAGTAAATAAATAAAATAAAATAAAATAAAAACATTTTTACAAGACATGCCAGGAATCTTTTTCTAGTTTTCCTCAAGAAGCAGATAATAATTTGTTTGCAACAGTTTTGCCACAAATTGGATATTTACTTAATTTCCATCCAAACCTGCAGCATTATATAAAGATACATACTTTTTATTTATTTTTTTAATTTATTTTTTTTTAAAGATTTTATTTATTTATTTGAGAGAGAGAATGAGAGACAGCACAAGAGGGAAGAGGGTCAGAGGGAGAAGCAGACCCCTCGCTGAGCAGGGAGCCCGATGCGGGACTCCATCCTGGGACTCCAGGATCATGACCTGAGCCAAAGGCAGTCGCTTAACCAACTGAGCCACCCAGGTCCCCAAGATACATACTTTTTAAAAAAGATTTATTTATTTGACAGAGAGAGTGCATGAGTGCAAGTGGGGGGAGGGGCAGAGGGAGAGAATCTTCAAGCAAACTCCCTGTTGAGCGAGGAGCCCACTGTGGGGCTGGATCTCAGGACCCATGAAATCGTGACCTGAAATGAAAACCAAAAGTCTCACGCTTAGGGGACTGAACCACCCAGGCCCCAACATACATTCTTTCCAAACATTGTGATAATACTACCCTACTCTGGCTCAGTTCGTTTCTCCTCCTCTTCTGCCTTCTTCACTAGGACAATTTTAGCTTTCCTGTTCCCTGAGCTTTAAAAGAAAGATGAAATTTTAAATTAAGAATTAGAGAAATTGGGGCACCTGGGTGTCTTTGGCACGTAGCTCAATCACTTGCATCTAAAAGAAGCCACACAACTATTTTTTGGATAAATTTAATTATGGTTTCACAGAGAAGATGTGCATGAACAACTAAGCTTTCCTTCACAGAGGGAATCAATTACATTCCATATATGTTAAAGAAATTGGTTATTATATCAGAGAGTAAAAATATGAAGCACTAAAATCCATTTCAAATAAACATTGAATGCTTTTATGTATAAAAAAACTAATATTTTCTTTGAAGGAAATTAAAATGATTTTTAAGACATTTTCTTCACTTTGAGTTACTTAAAAATTAGAATATTCTTATCCAAACCACAATTTAAACAGCGCTAAAAATAATTATAAACACAGGTGAAGGGATTGGGGAAGTTTATTAGTGTACTCTTCATTCCAATCAAAAATATGTTTCCATAATTTATTTTACCTATTCCCTCATTTTGTAAATAGGCTTAAATATGTCAATAGAGGAAATTAAAATTTATATCACATTAATAGCACTTTTGCAGAGTCTTTGTATAAGCAGGTCAGAAGAGGCCCCTGGATAAGGAAAATGAAAGGATTGAAAATGCTCTAAATAGGTTTGCTTATAAAAGAACAAACATTAAGGTAGCGGGAGGGGAAGAATGAAGCGGGGGAAATCGGAGGGGTAGACGAACCATGAGAGACGATGGACTCTGAAAAACAAACTGAGGGTTCTAGAGGGGAGGGGAGTGGGAGGATGGGTTAGCCTGGTGGTGGGTATTGAGGAGGGCACGTTCTGCATGGAGCACTGGGTGTTATGCACAGACAATGAATCATGGAACACTTCATCTAAAACTAATGATGTAATGTATGGGGATTAACATAAGAAAAAAAAAGAAGAACAAACATTAAATAAATAAAAAGGAGACAATAGCTATGAAGGACATAGTTGGAACAATTTGAAGTACATTATTTGTTTGGGAGAAAAGAATGGTCTTCGATTTCTTTTTTTAAATCTACCTGAAGAGACTTGGACAAGAAAAAAGAAAAAAAAAAACCCTTAATACCTGCAAAATGGTTGAAAATTTCAGTAGTACTATTTTTGGCATTCCAGAAATTCTTCCTACTTTTTACTTTACAGTAATTTATTTCACTCTCTAATTAATCTTTCCTGATAGCATGTGGCATGCTAATTCTTATTTTCCATCTTAAAAAAATTTTTTTGACCCTATGTTCCTCACTATGTATCCTTTATTTGCTGTCCTTTGCAGCAAAACTTTTGTGGTCAATGCGCATTGTCTCCAGTTTCCTACTCTCTTTGAACCCCTGCAACTTGGCTGTCACCTCCAGGAATCCAAAGGAATCTCTTCACCTTACTAAATTACATCATCACTACTCAGGCCTGCAGGAACATACACTCATCAGCACTCTCTGCATCCCTCTTGAATGCATTTCCTTCACTTGGCTAGCAGGACTTCATACCCTCTGTCAGCTTTCCTGCTGCTTACTGGTACTCCTAATAAGTGTTTTTACTGGTTCCTCCCCTTCTTCTATGAAGGTAAAAAAATATACTCACGACACTTGTTAAGGATGACAAAGCAGACTTTATTCAGGTGGACTATCATAATAGGCAGGGGCACCACTGCAATGGGATCTTGCCGTGGCAAAGAGATTGCACTCAATTCCAAATACAATGTGGAGAAGTGGCAATTTATAGCCACAGACCAGGGTGCGGGTCACCGAATGGAAAATTACTAAGAGGAATCATCAGGGTTAAGAGGGGATTCTGGCTAAACCAATCTAATGGGATTTTTGCTGAAGGCAGACCAGGGTGATCAAACACCCAGGGGCTGGAGGAGAATGAGGAAGCCCGTTAGATATTGAGAGTGATAGATATCAAGGGATTCTAACTAAACTGATTTGGCAGGATTCTCGCTAAAGTTGGACAATGTGAAGAGGAACTTAAAAGGTTAAAGTCAAGGATTAGTGAAAAAGTTCAGGGGAGACTGAGTAGAGTTTGGTGAAAGAATCTTTGCATGTCTAACTTGTAAACATTCGAATAGTTAAGACTAGGGCTAGAGTTAAGGATGAGGCTAGGGTTAGGACCTAGACTTTGATTTTCTGCTATGAAACCCCATGCACTTGAGGCCCTGCCCATGCCACGACTGTGCAATCTCCGCCAACAATTCTCAGGTTCATATATCCAGTCTCTCTATATGCCACCCTATTGAAGTAGGAAAGATGTGTGGCTGGGGTCCGGAGCCGATGGCCAAGAAAGAATTCTTGAGATGTCTTTGGTGCAAAAAGGTGATTTTGTTAAAGCACCGGGACAGGACCCACCGGCAGAAAGAGCTGCGGCACTGGGCACTGGGGTGGTGAGGAGTAACTGATTATATACATGGTTGTTGGGGGAGGTAAGGACAAAAGGAGGTGTCCAAAAGGACTTTCATATGCTAAAGAAGATTCAGCATACTGGAGGACTTGCTATTGTCAAGCTAAGGTTGTTTTTCCACTCTAGTAAGGCATTACCATTAAGATAGTTGGGAGTTTCCTGGAGGGATGTTATACTCTGCCTTTCTCAAGTATTTGTCAATGGGCTGGCTGCAGGTTATAAGGAGATTTAATTAAATTTACATTTCCTTCTGCCTGTCCACATCACTACCGAGGGGAGGATGATGCTAGGGCTCCAGGAAATGGAGTAGACGGGTCTCTGTAAATTAAGCTATTGTTAAGAATGCTTTTTCTTTGTATTTCACTAAGACATTGGTAAACTGATGGAGATTCAGGTCCTGGAGGACTGTGATCTCTATCAGTTAACCATTTGTTTTTCCTTCCCTTAGCTTTAGGGCAGCCAGGGGTGCCCAAGGAATGTGACAGATATCCCACCTGGGAGTGGGGGTGGAGGTTGCGGGGTGTCAGCTTGTGCTTTGTCCTCAGCTTGCCTTCTGATCCCTCATCACTAGTTAGCAAGAGCAAAACTAAACCCATGATCTTTTCCCTTTCCCCAAACCTGCTTTAACATCAGCAATTTCTTGGCTCAGGGCAAATCCTCACCTTTGGCCCTTATTTTTCTCTTCTCACAATCTCCAAGAATTACTTTGGTTCTTCTTCAGAACCTATCCAAAACCTGACTAATTTTCACTCCATTCAGGTGGTCATCTCATACCTGAATGACTGCAATAGCCGCAAAGAAGGCTTCCTGCCTTTTTCCTTCACCTCTTCCAGTCTATTCTCAACAAAGAAGCAAAGCAAGCCTTTAGAAAAGGAGATAAATAAGATAAAGTTATTTATGACCATAGTGGCAAGAGGAAAATCCCACAAAACAGAATCGTTAGCTCACCCAGAACCCATGATTTTGAGAAGTATAACTCTTAAGCCCAACACATTATATGCCATAAATATTTCTTGAACTCAAAGATGAATTAAATGGAACTTTTTAGTAAGATACTGAGAACATTAGCATCATCCTACATTTTTGAAAAAATTAGAAACATCATAGGATCTAGAACATTATTGGTAACACCAATGGAGATAAACAATTAAAATCAAACTACCTCTTTTCAAAATGTCTATTACTGTTATTATTTTAATTGATCACTGTAAAATATTGACCTGATGGGGCTAAAGACATGTATTTGAGCAGTCAGTCATTAGGTTTGAAGCTGTATGGTATCTTGCCTTTCCTTGACAAAGTTACAGTTTATAAAACTAACAGTTTTTCTCTCTGACCCATCCATGGAAAAAATAAATCAGTTATTATGCTAAATATCAGCACATAAACTTCAACAGATGATCTACATATCAGATCCTATGACAGCAATATTTTGTGCTAAAAATAAGCCCAGATATAAAAATGTATTTATATCTTTATTACAGATGAGACTCTGATTTGACCTTAACAGTCAAAAATAGAAATAGATTAAAAAGCGAGATGATTCAGTGTCTTGTGGCCACATTTTTGTGATCTTTCCCAGCGCATCCTTCAGTCACATATACGTTGATGAGAGAAGTGGTGTGTTTTAGAGCAAGAGTGCCCCACACTTGAGCCAGAAGACCTGGGACTGTGTGCCAGTTTTTTAGCTCTAGGAGGAAGAAAATAAGATAACTGTGACATCACTTTTCTCATCTGTACATGGAAAACAAACAAATAAAAAAAATTGTTCTATATAACTAATAGGACTGTAAGGAATAATTTAACATTTTGGGGGGGAAATTGCAATTATAATAGTTCAGTATATAAGTGAATATTGGGTCTTAGTTCTTCAACTGTATATATACCTACGTATATATTATGTACATGTATGATACATGTATTCCAGTTTTCTTTATAAAACAACTCATATGTCTAAAATGCAGCTTCCTTTGATTCTTTGCAATAAAAAAGAAAAGAAAAGATGGAAAATAGAAGAAGAAAAAAAGTATTTAAAAAATAAAATATTTCGGGGCGCCTGGGTGGCTCAGTTGGTTAAGCGGTTGCCTTCGGCTCAGGTCATGATCCCAGGGTCCTGGGATTGAGCCCCGCATCGGGCTCCCTGCTCAGCAGAGAGCCTGCTTCTCCCTTTCCCTCTGCCTGCCACTCTGCCTACTTGTGCTCTCTCTCTGTCAAATAAATAAATAAAAAATATCTTAAAAAAATAATAAAAATAAAATAAAATATTTCTAAGTGTTTCTTGATGTACTCCATTATGTATTGAGTAATTTTGTCACAGAAAAAGAACATCAGAAAATTAGCTGCAATGAAAAGCACCGTAAAATAATGTTAATTGTAATTTCAAGACATCTTCTGTCTTTTTTATTTCTGATGCATCTGCATTTAATCCTCCAATATATGCATGGAAATAAAATTAGTCAAATGGACAAACTAATTTTAATAAGCATGCATTGGCATGGTCAAATATAACATTTAGTCATCTCCCCTTATAGTGAATATTCTAAAAAGAAACTTGGGACTTAAATATTAAAATAGTCATGCAAGTTATTTTTAATTTTTAGTAAAGAGGCAGATCTGACACACTGGAAAATAACCATGCTTAACCTAGGGAACAATAGTATAGTCCCTCACAAAGAATTATGAAACCTCACATAAACATTATTTTTGGAAAATAAGAAAAGATTATACTTTACATGTAATAATTTTCAGCTTTTTTCCTCATTTCAGATGTAGCACTTAATATTTATTTATTTATTTTTTTAAATTTTATTTATTTATTTGAGAGAGAGAATGAGAGAGAGAGAGCACATGAGAGGGGGGAGGGTCAGAGGGAGAAGCAGACTCCCTGCTGAGCAGGGAGCCCGATGTGGGACTCGATCCTGGGGCTCCAGGATCATGACCTGAGCCGAAGGCAGTCGCTTTAACCAACTGAGCCACCCAGGCACCCAATATTTAAAGATATGTAAACAGTTTCAAGCAAAGTCCTTATAATAAATATGAAGAAAAATACCATACACAGGAAGTAATTTAAAACTATTGGGGGGCGCCTGGGTGGCTCAGTTGGTTGAGTGTCCAACTCTTGATTTTGGCTCGGGTCATCTCAGGGTCCTGGGATCGAGCCCCTCATCAGTCTCCGTGCTTAGCAGGATGTCTGCTTGAGGATTCTCTCCCTCTCCCCCTGCTTCTCCCCCCAGCTCGTGCTCTCTCTCTCTCTCTCTCACTCTAAAATAAATAAAGTAAATCCTTAAAAAAAAAGTTAAAACTATTGGAATCTTTGGAGAACTGTAAAAATGTAACATTCATTTAATAATAATGATTTCCAAATGGCAAGTGCTTTTTAAAATTTGGGGAAGTGATGGCTGAACGGTGCTATCTAGTATTATGCCAAAAAGCTAGAATTAGCCAAGAAGACAAAATAATTAAAAAAATAACGAAAAGCAGTAAAGATAACCAAAGGCATGGAAATGCTTATGTGTCAGGAGGCTTAATATACAATGAAGAGCCCAAATTTGCCTAAAAGAATTAATATATGGCAGTCCTAAGAGATAGATATGGGGGTACAGCCTGTAGATAACTTGAAGAGGGCCTAGAAAAAAATCTTTAAATCAGAAAAGTAAATACAATGTTATCAAATTATTCTTGAAGAGAAAAATATGTATTTTTCTAGGTCTGAGCCTGAGGCTTTTACTTTCTTACACAAATTAAAACTGTGGTCCACTGAACAGACCCAGTCTTGCCGTTTACAAAGGAAAGTGAATGATATAACCTAAATCGTACTTTTTCTGACAATGTCAAATTAACATATTACCTGTCCTGGGACTTTTAAGGACCAATTAAGCTGTTTCTTTCCAGCATGCAACCAAGCTCTAAGCCAAAGACTAGTATTTTCTCAGTAGGTCAAATGCAGAAGCTCCTAAATACGAGTTCTTCCACAACCCCCACTGGCTCTTAATGCTGCATCTTGATGGCAAATTAGTTCCAGTAGCATAATTATTTTAGCTCTTGTCCCTCTCACTGACATCAAACCTCTTACTAAAAGTCTTGAAACTATAGGATTTTATGTAGTTATTCCTATTTACTGGATTAATATTGGTGTAATTTGGAAACCATAGCCCATTAACCTAATACTGGAAGCCACAGTGTTGTCATAGTATATGCACACCTATTTGAGTTACCACAATTAGGACAACTTTTATAAGTATTTTAAAAATTCATTGTGGCTTTATGGTCTAAATTTTCTAGTTATGCTTACTATGTAAATATCGGGATTTGTTGCTTTAAAACTGTGGTTCTCCAATGTTCATGTATATCAGCATTATCTAGTGGACTTGTTAAATGCAGATGGCTGGACCTCATCCACAGTTTTTGATTTAGTAGGTTTGCGGTAGAATCCAAAAATTTGCATCACTAGAAAGTTCTCAGGCAAAACTCATGCTGATGGTCTGGAAAATACACTTGGAGAAACACCACTTTAAAATCATTTGACTTTATGTTAGTGGTATGATGTGAAGACAGACATTTGGTACCTTGGAGACTCAGTTTCCACTTCTTTAGGCAGTTAAAGTAATAATTACTTCAAGACAGTGTTGTGAGAATTCTGATACAATATGTAAATGATTCAGCAAAGATTCTGACACATAACTGATAATTAGTAAACATTAACTGCCACTTTTCCCTTTTCTAAAGTTCACCATTACATAATGGCCAGCTAAAACTTATAATAGCAGAAGAAAAATATTTTTAAAATCATCATTTAGGTATTCTCTTCGGAGGAATGGAAAGAGAGAAGTCCTAAGCCAGTGTTGAGGCAGAGACTGGCCCCTCTGCTGGAAGGCTGAAGGTCTTCTTTTCCTCCAGCCACAGTGCTAATTGTAAGTTGTAGATGTTGCCCATTTATGAGAATCAGCTATACTAATGCTTTCTTCATGAGCTGTGAATACATTAAGTTTCCAAGCAATCTGTTCATTTATTCATTCAATAATGTGTGTGTGTGTCTCTGTGTGGGCTGGCATCAGCTACATAGAAATTGTTCCAGGAAATATAATGATAAATAAGACTAGAGGGCATCTCTTTTTTTGTTAAGTACACAGTGCAGTGCAGGTGGAAGACTCATAAGTAGCTAAACAAAGTGAAGTGAAGTGATGGACTATGGTTGGGTAAAGGGAGTAAAGGGACCTTTTTCAAATAGAGTGGTCAAGAACAATCCCTCTGGAAAGATGTCTTGGAATTCAGAACTGAGATGAGAGAATGAGCATTGTTGAAATCCAGAATGAGAACATTCTGAATAAAGATAGAACATGTTTAGGGGCCCTGAGGTTAAAACAAACTTGATGTGTTTGACAAAACTGTTATGATGTCTATGACAGAGAGGCAAGTGTAGAACTCGGTGAGCAATATGGAAAATGGGGCTCCTTATGAATTACTGTTTCAAATATCTCCATGGGAAACTCTGTTATTATATCATCTAGGAAAGTTCAGGATGGCAACGGTTAAAAAACAAACAAAACAGGGGCGCCTGGGTGGCTCAGTTGGTTGAGCATCAGACTTTGGATTTCTGCTCAGGTCATGATCTCAGGGTCGTGAGACAGAGCCCTGCATGGAGCTGCATGCTGGGTGTGGAGCCTGCTAAGGATTCTCTCTCCCTTACCCTCCGCGCCCCACCCTCCCATGCTCCATGCATGCAGGCACACACTCTCTCTTTAGGAAAACAGACAAAACAAAACAGAACAAAAAAGCTCAGTATCTCCAATTGATACAGTTTATTTCTTGTTCATGTTACACATCCATTGTAGGTAAGCATGGAGGATTACTCATTGCTATTACTTTGGAACCCAGGCTGACAAGGCTCTATCTCAACACTAGTTTCCACAATCACAGAGGCTGGGGATAAAAGAAAATGAGAATCCATACACTGACCAATAAAATTGGATCATTTGTGTTGAGCAAGTGTCCTTTATGGTCTATTGTAAAGGCCATGCACTTCTGCCCATTGCATCCTGGTGTCAGAGTCCAAAGAAAATGCAACATAGTCAAACACTGGATGGAACAATGATTTACCCACATAAAGAAGACAAAGAGCAAGACCAACCTTCAGTAGGAGATGTGGGGCCCCTATGGTCATTGGGTCCCTCTCAGCAGTTGATGCAAGGGAATGGGTCTGCACATATTCCTTTCATACTGCAGCAGAAAGACCCCATGCCTTCCCCACAAGGGAGGGATATAGTAGTGGGGCTGGCCAGGTACCATACGACACACACATTTAAGCAGAACAACAGAGTATACATTGTGTCTGAAACTGGAAGTGATATTCTGAGATGAGACAAAAAGTCCAGTAGGCTGTTCAGAGTCTTTATCCCTTGGTAGGCAATGTGCTCCAGGCCCAGAGCCCATTTTAATATGACCAAGTTGGGGTCCAAAGACTGCATGCATGAAATTTTCTTTCCCAACAATTCCAAATCACAATTCATTACATGTCCCACAGAGCAGGTATGTCCAGTCTTCCTTCATGAGAGGACACTGCAAGAACAGACACAATGTAGATGGATAGTGATAGCCTTAAAGTTATGTGTTTAGAAGTTGAAAAGTCATTACAACTTGTCATATGTTAACTTATCGGGGTATTAATGTAATTTACAGATGGGAAAGATGTAAGGAAACTCAAAGCAAAGATGTAAAAAACAATTGTGAATTTCATCCACCAGGAAAGGAAATATGATATTGCGAACTGTAATTTACATCAATAGATCAATATAAGAAAGTTTTCAACAATGTGACTTATATTTCATCTTTGCCAGCAACTTATTTGTTTATATAAAATTAGGTATAATTGATAAAGCATCATTCAATTTCCTCATAAATGCAGCTTTCTGGCCAAGTCCTATTTACATCAACAACTCTGGGATTGCTTTATGTTTAAGATATATAAATATTTTTTGGCAAATATTGGTTTTGCCTATCGAAAGCTCAGGGATATTATTTTGAAAGATAATATGTTCTTCCTTTCTAGTTTGTCATAAAATTTCATTAAGCTACTTTTATTGTTGTTTCTTTTTGCTTCCCCATAATCCCCTCCAGTTTTGATAAGCGTTATCTATAAATGTGCTTGAGAGAGCAGATGGTGCTTCATGAGAGATAGGCTTGATTTGTTAATCATGAAGAAAGAGATGGATTTAGATATTTCATTTTCTTTTTTGATGCATTTCTATTTTAATAGAAAGAAATGATTTCATAAAGCTGCATTTGGGTTGTATTTGTAAAAACACACCTGTTACAATTAGCCACATGCATAATTTCCCTGTTTTGCAATATTCAGAAAGGTTCTACATGCTATTAATTCCATTTAAAATTTAAAGAAAAAGGAAGAAAACACTATTCTTGTATCGCTTAGAAATGAATAGAAGGTAGATACATAAAGCATATGATTGTCTCTGTTCAAAAAGGAAAAAAAAAACAGTTTCAGTACATAAAACTAGTTATCAAATCTTGTTACTTCTTTAATATGTTTCTTTTATTTGCATCAGACTTATCAGTATAAATAAAATATAGGCTGCATAGTTAAATGTGACTGGGAATTGTGATAACAGAGGTTAGCATATTGCCTTATATTCAAAGAGGTATAGCTTTAAGGCACAGGTATGTCCCGGCACAAGTAAACATGCTAGTCTTACTGTGTTTGTGTGTGTGTGTGTGTGTGTATACACACTCACTATATGGTCACATAAATTAGGATATGTATAAACATATATATGCATATATATCAGTATATAAATATATATTTCCTTAAAGTGAGAGAAAAAATACCTACCATTTTGTTCTAGAATACTGGATAACCTATATGTGAAAATTTCATTATTTTAGAGAACTGAAATTTGTTGCTGAAAGTATAAGAAATGATGAATGTCAAAAAAAGGTAATGAAATAACAAAGAAAACATGAAAAGGTTTTGCTTTGATTTCCCAGAGAATACAGTGAGGGAGCTGAGGACATGCAGATGCCCACACCCTTAAATGATACAAGTAAAAATGTTCATTCTTATCAAATGTAAAAAAACAAAGGCATGTAAAAGTTATTTAATTTATACTTACAGTTAATATTAACATTAACTATGTTAAATATATTTAATATCATATAGCTTGAAGTAGTTCTATGAGCCTATGTAAATCTAATAATCATCGAAGGAGTGAGCACAATGATATATAAGTTAAATGTAATTAGATTGTCTTGTTTGGTTTATAATGGCTTTTCTTAATGAACTAGAAGAAAGTGACTTAAGCATTATTTTTGATATTTGTTGCAAATAAGCAAAGATCCACTTTTGTATCCACTGTATCAATCTTTATAAAAAATGGTAAGGTAATAATCAGAGCAAAGTATACATCTCAACATAATTTATTTCAATTTGATTCAGCTCAACCAATGTTTATTTTACTAGTGCTAATTATTATGATGATAACAAATAAGAATAAGAAGCAATCCTACTTTCATAGAATATACAAATTAATAGGAATAAAACACACCAACAAATGAAAAGACCAAAGCAAACAAACAAACAAAAAATCTTGAACTATAATTTGGGGGAAAAATTAAAAATTTTATGTGTTACGATTTTGCTATCATCATATTACTACTTGATTCAGCTTAAAATTTTTTTAAAGATTTTATTTATATATTTATTTGTCAGAGAGAGAGGGGGTGAGAGAGCACAAGCAGGGGAGTGGCAGGCAGAGGGAGAAGCAGTCTCTCTACTGAGCAAGGAGCCCAATGTGGGACTCTATTCCAGGACTCTGGGATCATGACCTGAGCTAAAGGTAGATGCTAAACTGACTGAGCCACCCAGGCATTCCTGATTCAGCTTAAAATTGTTCACAATCTTCAGCCTCTAAATATTGATAGCCGGTTATAACATTCAACAAAAGTGTTAGGTCAGCCTTCCTGTTTCAGCTACAGCAAATAAGAACTTAGAAGTCATCACTCCTGTCCTCACAACAAGAAGAAAGGTGAACAAACTAAAACTCAATGCTCTTTGTTAGATCTATCAGAAAATTGAGGTCACAGGGCATAATGCCACCTTGAAATCTGGAGACAGGCAAACACAGAACTCATAGTCAAGATGAGCTTACTGGGAACAGATACCACTGGAGACAGTAACTGATAGAAACACTGTATTCATGATAACTTTGACAAATTGCTGAAGGCTGAGTGTGGACCTGGTTGACTGTGAGAAATTCCTGGGTGTGCAGTCTTGGGGATGGTACTGCACTTTTGTGGGTATCACCTCCAGGAGCTTTACCAGGTTCTCAGGGTAAACATCAGAGATGGGCATGATGAGGGGAAAAGCTGATATTTTGAATACTGCCCCCGGATAGAGTACCTTTCATGAAATATTACCAGAACAATCACCATAACAAAGAACTGTATTCTACACTTTAATAAATACCCCAAAATCTATGGTTAGGCATATCATAATCAAATCCCAGAAAACCAAAAACAAAGGGAAATGTAGAAATGAGCCAAGAAGCTGGGGGATGAGGCAAGATAAAACCTTATTTATAGAGGAAAAATAAAAATGTACCAGATTTCTTATCAGAATCCATACAAACAAAAATGAAATAGTGAAGTGAAATACTTAAAGTGTTGAAAGTAAAAACCTACCAATCTAGACTTCTGTATCTAGCAAAATTGCTCCTCAAAAGGGAAGAAGAAAAAGGAACTTTCTCAGACAAACAAAAATTGAGAGAACTTGTTACCTGCCTTACAATAAATATTGCTCTGGAGTTCTTACAAAAGAAGAAAAATGATATAGATCAGAAACTCAGGATTTACATAAAGAAGGAAAGAGTATCAGAAAAGGAATAAATGAAGGTAAAATAAAATCTTATTTTCCTCATTCTCAAGTTATATGATAGGTAACTGTTAGTTCAAAATAATATAGAAATAATGTGTGTTCCTATGGATAAGCGAAATAAACCACAGCAATATTATAAAGGACTGGAGGGAGGTATTGGGAATAATCTGTTGTAAGTTATCTGCACTAGCCATGGAGTGGCAGTGTTATTTGAAAGTGGACTTAGGTTAGTTTAAAAGTATATGACAAACTCTAGGTCAATCGCCAAATTTAAATGAAAAAAAAGTAAACTTAATATGCTAAGAGATGAGAGAAAATGGAATCTATCAAATGTTCATCAAAACTAGAGAAGGCAGAAAAAGGAAGAGAAAAAGGAAACAAAGAAGTGTGATAAATAAAAAAATAGTTAAAAATATGGCAGATATTAATTCAATTACATTAATAATCACTTTAAATGTAAATGATCTAAATATACCAATTAAGAAACTGAGATTGTCAGGTGGATCTAAAAAAAAAAAAAAAGACCTAATATACATTGGCTATAAGAAACCCACTGTCAATATAAAACACAAAGAGATTAAAAATGAACAAATGGAGAAAAATGTACCATGGTAACACTCCTCAAAAGAAACCTGGAGAAATTACGTTAATTTTAGACAAAGCTGACCTGAGAATGAGGAAAATTATCAGGAAGAAAACAAGCATAACAGAATGATAAAGGGGTTGATTCTCCATGAAGACATTTTAATCCATAACTGGTATGCATTTAACAAGAGAACATCAAAATATGTGAGGCAAAATGTGATTATCACTTCAAGAAGCAATAAACAAACCCACTATTATAGTTGAACATTTCAAACACCTCTATCAGTAATTGATAGATCAAGTCGCAGAAAATTAGGAAGGATACAGTTAAACTGAATAGCAACACCAATCAAAGGAATCTAATTGACATTTATAAAATACTTCATCTAATAACTGCAAGATACACATTCTTCTCGAGTTCACATGAAACATTTGCAAAGACAGAATAGAGCCATAAAACATAGCTTAATAAATTTAATGAAATAGAAATAATATAAGGTATGTTCTCAGACTATAACAGAATTAAAATAGAAAGATAGCTGGAAAATTCCAAAATATTTGGAGATTAAATACACACTTCAAAATAACACCTAAGTCAAAGGAGAAGTCCCAAAAGAAATTTTAAAAATTATTTGAACTAAATGAAAATGAAAATACAGTTTGTTCAAATTTATGAAATGTTGTGAAAGCCTTGCTTAGAAGGAAACCTAGAGCATTGAATGTATGTATTAGAAAAGAAGAAAGATCTGCATACGATGATGTAAGCTTCCTTCTCAGAAAATGAGAGGAAAAGAGCAATGCAAGCCCAAAAGCTAACAGAAGAAAAGAATTATTAATAATTGGAGCAGAAATCAATAAAATTATAAACACAAAATCAATAGAGGAAATCAATGAACCCAAAAGCTGGCCCTTCATGTGATGTTGGCAATTTATATTGCTTTTCTGAATCTCAGTTTCTCTGTCTGTGAATTGGGACTAATACTGTCTACATTTAGGTGGTATGGAACAGAAGATCAAATGCAAAAGCATGTGGCACTTACTAGGGGCAAATTAGATGTTTGGTATAATGATTTTTAAGACAGTTCTACACTAGAAACTGATATCAATAATAGATATGAATGAAGATAAATTCCTACAGAACTCAATTCAATGATACATTAAAAAGAGAGAGGTTCAAAGATATCTATTGCATTTCTATTAAGTACTTATATTATTGTAAAACATCGTATGATTTTAGGTTTGATGTCTGAACATTGAAAAAGCTTAACTCCAATAATAGATTTATAATCTGTCTCTTTTTTGAAACCCTAACAAAGTTTGAATTTTTAAAAACATTCATTAGGTAGGTTTATCTTCTATAGCTACTTTCTGAAATAATCTCACAGAGAAAGCACTCTGATTTTGTACATAAAAATAGGAAAGTTCCAAGGTGACAGCTGTGCATGTTGATGTCTTTATATTAAGCTTACCAGAAAAAGGACTTTTGATGATACAATTTTTTTTAACAGAAATAGATGAAGATTCCATGTTTTTTAAGTTTTTCTTTATAGTAAGCTGTCTCCAGAGATTCAGTGTTTTAGAAAAGTAAAAAGCCTGCTGATAATGTGACCGATATGGAACGCTCAGATCCAGAGGGTGAGCAGAAGTGTTTAATGTCCCAGCTTTGCACTCAGAGGACAGAGAGCCAGACAGATCCAATTATGGAATTTATAATTCAATAACTAGCTTCCCCTTCCTAACCCAATAATCTCATCAGCTCTGACTCTACTTTAACACGCACAAATATTTTTTCTTTTACCATACGTTGTTATAAATGAAACAAATGGCAGTGTTAAACATAAGATACTGGATTACAAAGTATACTCAGACTAATTTAAAATTAAATATTTAAGGTCAATGAATTTCCCTTTAAGTGAGGATAATATTCACCATTATAATGACTTTATTCACAATAATTTCAAAGAACTTTATAGGGAGTAGTGCATTACTACTAGAACAGCTAACGGGAAACGAGTCCTACTATTCAGGCAGATGAACCAACCTCTGTGGGCTTTGAGTTCAGGATTACTGGGGAAAGCATCTTGACTCTCAAATCTTTTGTCCCAAGTGCCGTGAGATCAATGCAACTTTTTAGCAGGAGTGAAAGCGTGTCATAAAAAAATACCCTTGGAAGATGAGAAATGTTGAAATACTTTTCAAACTAAAATATAATTAATATTCAACATTCTTCCCATAGAGAAGGAAATACTAAGAACAATAAGAAAGGAGAGACGTACATATCACTAAGGACAGATAAAAAGAAACAAAAGGGTACAGAAAGCCAAGTTGGGAAGTTTGGAAAACAAACTTCTCTTTTTATATGTTATGTTGTTATGCTATGTTTTCATCATAATCAACCTTGAGTGTTACTTTTTTTCTATTCAGAGACATGGTTTATTCATTTTTTTTTCTGGAAAATTACCAGTGAAATTGTGACCAATAGGACATTTTTCAATGTGATTCTTTTTAAGATAAGGGGAAGAAATGGAGTCACAGTAAAAAGAAAGTTACGAAGGCCATACAAACTAAAGAATGTAGCTGAGAAATATACTTGTTGGATCAAGGACATAAGAGATTTGATAAAGGCATTGGAGAGTTGTTTTTGCAAAGCTAACCAAGCAGGTAAACTTCTGGAACCTATATGAGCAAACTTTTTGTTTACATAGTTAAGCAGCCTTGGGGTGATGTGGATAGTGGTCGTACATTTTCACCTATTTAAAAATATAACACAGTATAACTCTTAATGTAACACTAGATTGGGGGCTGATTCTCTTATACTTTAGTTCAGACTCCACTTAGGACTCTGTGACTACTAATAAAAGTGCCTATTTCACCTAGGGCAATAATGTCTACCTCTACAAATGTAATAGGGATTTTATAAAAACAAATGTATAAACACATTTACCTCTTTAAAAAGTGGCTTATTAAATTCAAGATATCATTCTTTTCTGTATTTTTAGGCATAGTTCCTTTTGTTTAATTCCATTTTGGTTGACTCTTTCCAGGTGAGGCTGATTAAGCATTCTTCTTCCTTAAATAATGAGATCTTAAAACTCTGAAATTACTCAAAATTTCCAGAATGACTTAAAAAATAGTTAAACTTCCTTCAACTTGGAAATATCACTTGTTTGGTAAAGGATTTTTGTTTCTGGTGCTATTGTTTAGACTTGAACGTTGTCTGGAACTAGCAGACATATTTTCTAGGAAATAGGAAGTCGGTAACTGATTTACTGGTATTAGAATCATAGAAAGGATAATATAGCCGCTTTGCCCAAGGTATATATTTGTTATTTATGAGTCACTGGCACTCTTAGAAAACAAACAGCTGCATCAGTATTTTCCTGGATATTAAAGTCACTTTTATTGATGCTTCTGAACTTGATGTATCATCTCAAAGGGACACTGCAAACAAAGCCCTTGTAAATATACAATTTATTACCAAGGAATCTATTTAATGAAAATGTCTGCTGCATGTAAGGAAAGCTACAATTGCCTGTTTGGAAAATATTCAAATTCTATTTCCAATTGTGTGTTAGTGTGGGCTTTCCTTGGATTTTGCTCTTTATCTTTCTCTTTTAAAAGTCAGTCAGATGATTATTGATCCTTCTTCTGCAAAGAGACAGCTGTAAATGTGAACAAAAAGTATATATTTGGAATATTATAAATGTGTTATAGAAATGTACCCCCAACACATGCACACTCTGTAAAATAAGGCTTATTTATCTTGTAAGTTAAGTGAAATAACTAAAATACCATATTTAGGTTACTGATTCATAATTAGGAGTTACTTTGATCCTTAGTCTACCAGGAAAAGTTTAGCAGGCAAAGTGAAAGAGAAGAAACTTATACCATTATTAATCACTCAAAAACTCTTTCTCCTACAATGTGGACAGTTTAAACTATTATTGGTTCTTACCTCAAAGTGGGAGAAAACACTCAAGAGAGTTTAATTCATCATAAATATTCTCCTGTTTTGTTATAACAGAGTCAACATGTATCTCTTAAAAATAAAATGCCTTATTAAATCCAATGTTCTATTTCAAACTAGGGAATAAAACTGTCCTCAAAAAACAGATAGTTGTGGGTTTTTTGTTTTTTGTGTTTTTTCTGAGATGGTCCAGATTGTAAATGACTAAAATGCTATAAATTTTTTTCAAAAGAAAATTAACATAGTACACTAATTTCATTAAAGAGGAAAAAAAGCAATGCACTTATATTAATGTAAGATAGTATTGCATTCCCGTGTAAACATGACTCTGTGAGTCAGCATTGTCCCCTTTCTTTCCTGGAGAACAACCAAAAACAACAACAGAAATATAAGAAAACAAACAAACAAAAAACATGGTCAACATTGTTTTTAGAGGAATTGAGAGATCTATAATCTGTACACTCCAAAATGTATATAAGTTTCTTCAGAGTTGAGTTTGTGTACAAGCTGTGTGGGAGGAAGAGGATAGGCCAAGCAGTAGAACATCTCAGAGATCTCCAACAAAAATTCATTGTCCTGCAGATGAGCATCTTATCTTGATGTGGAAAAACAAATCACTTGCTCCTTCCTCTGCTCCAGTTGCATGGATAAAGGAGCATGGATAACACAGCAATATAAAGAATCCTCTATATGGTCCCTGAGACAGCAGAAACAAGGAAGTCCACGTAGTCACTTTCCCAGTCCACTCCCAGGGAACTTCTTTAACCCAGGAAACTCCAACTTGTGATTAGTAATACAAAAGAACTAGAAACCTTTGACACAAAGCTATTTTAATACAGAAGATGAAAAGGGGATCAAAATTACTAAGGTGATGAAGACTAACAGAAAACATAGAAATATTGACAAATAGAAAATAAAATCGTGATGAAATATTTTGCACTGGCTTAAATAAAATCAACAGAATTATTATATTAACGTAAAAGTCAAGGGAGAGAGAAAGAATAAAGGAATGAAATATTTAAGCTACCAGTTATTAATCAGGAAAGAAGACGAAATCAAACAGCACACATAATTTCTCTAGAAATTACAATATACATACTTAGATTTCAATTTATTTAGAGTGAATGTTACTTTACTGAAAGTAAAATGTAGACCTTTACAATGATTTAAGTCCATTTATCACCTACCCCATTCTTTATGCTTTATACTTCAGGATTACATCTATATAGGTTAAAACATCCCATAAAACATTAATATAGGTTTTGTTTTAAATATGACCTACAGTTTAAAATGTACTTAGAGGAATATATTTACCTGAACGTTTGCTATTTTGATGTTCTTCATTATTCCCTGAAGATCAGTGTCTCATATAGCACTCTGCTATATTCCTCCGAAGAATTTTCTGTTTGTTTCTTCATTTTAGCAGGCACTTAGCTTGGCTGGACTTAGATGCAAACTAAATTTCTTCTGCAGAAACTCAAATCACAATATAGTTCTTTAATTTTTTAGCTGGTTTGAGCTGAGTATGCCCCATGCGTGGTTCAGTGATCAGACGTATATCTGGACAGAGTTTATATGGAGATTTGGAAGCTTCTCAACTCAAAATATCTCCTTTCTGTGAATACTGTTGTCATTTTACAGCTGTTGTGCTTGTTTCAAACTCTGTCATCTAGGTCTGAAGTCTGGAAAAAGTGCAGGTTTTCTATCAGGATTTTAGCCTCCATGCACAGAACTAACTATGGCTTTCTTTCAGGTGAACAGTTGTAAAAACAAGAAACTTTTCTATGGTTAGTTCCTTTTCCCAAGTATTGACTGCTCTCCAAATTCTGCTGACATTTGTTCATGATATCCAGCATCTGCAGATGGTTTTCAGAAATTATCTAGATTTTCTAGCTATTATCTGAAGGAAGGTCAATTCTCAGTAAGAAATCACTCAAATCTATGGTAAGTAAAAATGTCAAGATAAACAGGTATAAATATGGAGAAACTTAGGAAACTGTATTGTCATGGATATTTTTAAAGAAAATACTAGAGGACAACATATGCTTGAAAAAACTATCACAAAATGATTCTTATGAATATTGAGAATATTTTGCTGCAAAGTATATCTATCCATACATAAAGTTGAATGTAAATATTACATGCCTTGACTTTGTAGAGGTGATGCATTTTAAAAAAGTTGGGTAAGGTAGGAGGAGAAAGGGAGGAGGAGGTAGATGTGTTTGCTGAATGTCCAGTCCCTAAAAGCATAACTTCTAAAACTAGCAAGTAGAGTAGTAGAAATATAAGCATATTAACAGTACAAAGGTAAACACTCAAAACCCAATATTAACCACTAAAATTGTCAGTGAAGAGAGGAGAGATGTAGAAGAGGAAACGTGTTCCTTTTATCACTGTTTATAATGACTGATGCATATAATAAAAATAAACAGTAAACTGAGAAGATACACTAATGACACATATATAAATAATACAACTAATTAGGTATCTATCTATCCATCTATTTATCATCTATCATGTGTCTATCTATCATGTATCTATCTATCTATCTATCTATCTATCTATCTATCTATCTATCTATCTATCTAATCTATTATCATCTATCATCTATCTTAGACAGCTATATGGTACATTCTTCTATATTAGGCCATAAAGATATTATGAATAATTTACAAAAAAGGAAAAGCCACACATAAAATATTTTGTCTCCACAGCGCATGGCATTAGAAACTTTTAACAAAATACAAATTCAAAATAACTCTTACTTAGGAAATTTCAAAATGCTTTCTAAGCAATTCTTGGGTCAGAGAGGAAATAAGAATTGAGATTTTAGATTTTTGGAACAAATTCAAATAAACACATTATTTCCAGCATGGAGCTTAAGCTGTACTCAGAGAAAATGTATAAAATGTAATACTTCCTCTAATAATTAAAAATGAAACATAAAATCAGCCTCCTGAAAAAGTTAGAAAAAATACCACCAAAATAATCCAAAAAATAAGCAGAAGATAAAACAATGAAATACACAAACCAAGGTTCTGGGGATGGGGGGGAACAGCAAAAAACATTTAGGGTTAAAAGTAAGAAAAACTGGGAAAATTTTGCAACTTCTACCACAAAGAACTAATCTCTATTATATATGGAAAATGGTTAGAAAAATACCAACTTTCTAATAAATATGAGTAAAAGTAAAAATGACAGGTCACAAAAGGGAAATAAATGTCTTTTAAATCTATGAACAAATACCAAATTCTCTCTTAATAAAATAAAGAAAATTTAAAATTCTCAAAGATAGTATTTTCATCCATTATACTAGCTTTACTTACAAAAGGAAACTCTTGAAAGTTTGGGTATTTTTAGTAGGTGAAATGATTTAAGGGACAACAGATTGTAGTTAATAGAGGCATTGATGCTAGATTTCCTGAAATGAGAGTTATAGTCACATAAAGGGGAAAAAAAAAAGCTAGTGTTCCACACAAGTTTCAAAATTTTGCCGGACATTCACATATTAAAAAGAGTTGCTTATAATTATCTGAGTTTAATAATCTCTATCAGGTTTTGTATTTGCACTAAATACTTAAAGGAGGGGATTTATATTACACTGAACATCTTAGTAATATAACTACCTTATGAATCAATAGAAATGTCTAATTCATTTTTACAACTTTATCAAGAGTGGTCCACAATTTTGCAATATCATATCAGTCATGCCATCTTCATGGAAGGTGTCTGAGTTACCAACATATCTCTGCCAAATTACTAATTCTACTTAGTACCCACATCTGAGTACTTAATTATGACTTCCTTTGTAGGCCCTTTTGTATATTCACATATGGAAACACATTTTCTTAAAAATTTATTTAATTTTCCCCTTATATTAGAGCAATGCATTTATTTAATTTTGAAATTATGTAGATAGAGAGGTACAGAGTGATTTCACTCCAGCATAGTACAGGAGAGCATTACAATTTCTTTTCTAATAAAAAAGAAGCATTGGGCCTGATAGGACTGAGAATGACAGATATATCCAATTGACAAAAAAAAAAAGTAAATGTTTAATAATACATTTACTTTGCAAGGCTCTGGGGAGAGAAGCACTTTAATATATTGCTCGTGGGTGTGCAGATTGGTAAAATTCTTAGGACTGAAAATATAGAGTGATATTTGGAAATATCTGTGACATTTGCTAATGGAAATACCATTTCTTATCTGAGGACTCACTTGAAAGATGTAATAGCATGCATGAAATGACATTGGTACAAGATTAACCACTGTAGCATCATTTATTTTAACAAAAGATTAGAAACAATTATGTAATCAATTTTGGGGTGCTGGTGATATAAATTAATTCACGTTCATACAATAAAAATGCTGTGCACCTGTCAAGTACAATGGGGAAGTTGTTTCTGTTCTGATATAGAGAGGTCTCCAAAATAAGCAGAATAGTACGTAGAGTGTATGTTCTGTTGTGTAAAGAAGGAGAGAAAATTATAATATATGCTTGTATTTTATTGCATACGCCTTAAAAGAAATCTCTGGAAGAAAACATAAATCCTAAAAAAAAAAAAAAACAAAAAACCAGTGCTTGCCTGTGTGTGTTATAGTCGTAATACTGTCGAATTTAGGAAAATAAGCTCTTGAACATAGGAACTAAAGGTTGACTTTCTACTGTGTTTTTGTTTTAATGATTTAACCAGTTGGATACATAAATAGTAAAATTCAATTAAAATAAGCTAAAATATAATTAAGATCTCTGCCTAAACATTATTTTTTTGAAACTTTTGACCTTCCTGGACCTTCTCACAGGAAAACTCACATACAGCTATTAATAAGAGGAAAACCCATTAGTACAGGAGTAAAAGATTGTGAGTTAAAAAGCTGAACATTTACTGATTTCCATTGCTAAATTCATGCTGTGGGGTGTTGTGTACTTAATCCCTGCCATGTTGTTAAAGTGCCAAAAATAGCCACACAAAAATAGTGAAATAATATGGCAAGACATTTACTGGCCGGAAAGAGAAATCACGTAAAAGTTGTCTATTTGTGTTCTTTAAACAAAAACCATGAACACAGAAAAGAAACAAATCTAAACTTTCTCAGTAGGATGAGATTTGAGGAAGCTGCCTGAGTTAGTCTTTTCCTTTCCTGCTACTATCTGGACAGTAACCCAAAATAGCCATTCTGTACCTCAATAAAGTTTTGTGTTTTGTTTGTTTGTTTGTTTCTTTGCCTGCTTTCAGCAAACTCAGAGAAAATTTTAATAGAGAGTCTTTATCCTAGTTTTAGCTACCTGCTTATGATGATTTTCCTATATGTTGTATCCCACCTTGAATAATCAACATTTTGGCAGAAATATTACTTAGGAAAAATGGGGACACACAAGTTACTTTTGACCATTATTTTTCATATAGAATCAGCACTAAAACTTTGAGATAAAAAGGACTTGAAGAATCAGTTGGTTCTGAAAAAATAATGGGTATGTAGGAGATGATTTTGAAGTAGTGGTTACTTTGGAAACACTCTGCTTTTACTTAGATTATGTATTTGGGATGGCTAAGAAGCAGATAAAATTCATGGTGTTCACACAGCAGGCTAGTTGCTTAATGAAGGTCTTTGGATCATTAACTACAATACCATTGAAAATGAAGGTAATATATGAAATCTGGCAATTACCAAACATCCATTTAAAGTAGTAAATTTTGGGGCACCTGGGTGGCTCAGTTGGTTAAGCGTTTGCCTTTGGCTCAAGTCATGATTCCAGAGCCCTGCATCGCATCTCCCTCTGCCTCTCACCCTGCTCTTGCTCTCTCACTCTCTCTATCTCTCTCAAAGCAATAAGTAAAATCTTAAAAAAAATTAATAAAAAAATATAGTGAATTTTATGTGTTTCTCTGTATAATTTTAATTCCCTACTCTCCATATATTTAGAAGTAATAACCAGGGTGAAAAATAACTTTTGTTTTTAATTTAAAAAAATATTTTAAATTAATTTTTGTTGAATAAGAGGATACATGAATTCCATCAACAAAAACGCAATGAATAATAGAAAATGAAGATAATGAAATAAATTAGATTTGACTTGTCATTTGTTTTGACAGATTCAAATTTCCTCTGTTCCCTTCTTTAAAAGAAAGCTTTATTAGATTAACATGATTAATTTGTTTAGAAAAATATGACATAGTCTTAAACTAGAAGATTATCATTTTTTCACGAATTATTTTTTTTTTAGTAATTGAACTCTAAAGACACATACTACCAATGTTTCAGAGAAATAAAAAGGGATTGATAATTTGTTTTGTTATTAATGTATTGTTTAAAATTATAGTCATGGTATTGTTGTCATAGTATTGTTTAAAATCATTGGCATGCATGTATATTATTTGCTTAATCTTGAAGATAAAATTTTTCACATTAAGCAAATAAGGGAAGTTGCAAACTGATTGTACGATCTGCCCATGTACTCTGAATCCAAAGTCATTGTCATTCTCTTACACTGAGTAACTATGGAACATATTGACCTATTATGTATGTGACACCACCAAGTTTCTCTTATTATTTTATCATATTATATCTTATTTTCTTTTAAGAGGTTTTAGCACAACTGGAAGGGCCTCCCAAATATGTTTATCAATGATTGCTTTTAAAATAACAACTTTAATAGAGCTGTCATACTTTTAATGGTTTGTCAAGTCAATCAATTACAATCTGTCTAAAAGTATTCTGCTTGTCTTATCTCAATTATTAACTATATGCCCATTGAATAGGTGAAATGAATAATTTCATAGACTTAATGAATAGGACCGGACACAGCATTCTATTTTAGTCTCAAATATGCTCATTTAAATTACTCTTATGCAAGTTTCCCAACTATTCAATTTAGAATATGCAATCATATTTATTTCACTAGCATCAAGAAGATAGCAAATGACTCTTCTGAAATAGAATATCCGAAGAACTTATTGGTAAAGTGAAGCAGAGAGTCAAACTATTGCCAAAGTCCAAACAATCAAAAGGTAGCCAACTCATTCTCTTGCTATTAGTTTTCCAGTGTTTCTCTAAAGCATTAGAATTATATTTATTTTGGGTTCAATCTAATAGAAAACATAATTAAGAAGAAAGTTATAATTGTCTAACTTAAAGGTAAATCATTAAGTTATTTTTGTAACATAATTAAACATTCAAACGAATAAAGCACTATTTAACAACTTTAATCACATCATCATTTATCTTCTAGATAGCTCTACATAAGGTTTTAGGTTTTGTAAAATGTCTATATATGTAAAATAAATTAGACATATAATTAATGTGACTAAAAATGGTAATAATAATAATGAAGTGTGCACACAAATATCCACTAGATAGCTTAAGAAGTAGTATATTCCTTGTACTTCAGAAACTCTTACAGAACACTTTCCAAGCATATCTACTTCCCTCATTCCAAGAATTATACTCTGTTCAAATTGTGAATTTTTTTGTGTATGTTTCTGACTAATTCTTGACATTTAAATACAATCCCACTGTGTGCATTCTTTTTGTGATTCGGTCCTATTGCTCAACATTGGTTTTATGATATTCCTCTAATTTCATGTCTGTAGCTATGGTTTATTCATTTTCTTCCTGCCTTTCATATTCCAGCTACTCTTGACACACATGTAAAGAATTTTTGGTTGTTTATTTTTGCTCTTTTTCTTTTTTTAGTTCTTTGGGCTATAAGGAAATCTCCTTTGGATTGTATATGCAGGAGTTTTTCTAGGAGCAGAGTTACTGGGTTGCAAATATTTAAATTTATTAGGTAAATTGCACCAGAATATATGCCTCCTCAGATATACCAGTGCTAGAATCAGACAACCCCAGTCATCACCTCATCTCCAAAAATCTCTTTTGTGCCCAACGTGGTCGCAGTTGCATTAGCTTCAAGTTTTAGGTCTAACCCGACCAGATCACAAAAGCTCTGAGAGGCCTCATAACACTCCAAAATGCCTCAGATTTGGTACAGAGTTGATGAATTTTGACCAAGGAATGACAGGAGACTGGAATAAAATAAACTATTTCTCACCTTTTGACCCTTCCAACAGACTGTCTGTTCTTCAGCCCAGTGGTTTCACAAAAAACCTCTCCAGAGAAAATTCACAGGACCAACCAAGCCACTGTGTTTCCTGGGAGTTTGTAGCACTGCTCGACATTTGAACTAGGATGCTGGGTGTGCCAGACTCCCTCTAAAGTAAGTGTCCTGGGGTGCCTGGGTGGCTCAGTCGTTAAGCTCAGGTCATGATCTCAGGGTCCTGGGATCGAGCCCCGCATCGGGCTCCCTGCTCCGCAGGAAACCTGCTTCACCCTCTCCCACTCTCCCTGCTTGTGTTCCCTCTCTCGCTGTGTCTCTCTCTGTCAAATAAATACAATCTTAAAAAAAAAAAAAGTAAGTGTCCCACATTCACACTAACCAGCCGTGTGACAGACTTAGGTTTACATTAGCTCATTAACACTTTCCACGATCTGATTTCTAGTTCTGCCAATATCAAGAGTGTAAAATGGCATTTAATTTTAATGTTAGGTTGTATTTTTCTGAGTATTCATGGTGTCCAAGGTTTATAAATCACCCCTGTCTCCGGTGTGGGGTGCCAGTTCATAATGCTTGCCTCTTTTCTTCTGTGGTGGTTTGTCTTTTTCTTATTTGCCTTAATTGTACAAGTACTTTATATCTATATAATATAGATACTAATGCATCAATTTTGTGATTAACATTGCATAGGCTGGCTTATGATTTGCATTTTACTCTCTTTTTAGTTGGTATTTAAACATAAATTTGTAGTTTTAACGTTAATAGATTTTTCAATATATTTCTTTATGTTCTGTATACTTGTCTTTTTTTAAAGAAATCTATTGCTATTCTAAAATTGTGAAGATAGTATCCTCCATTTTTCCCTAAAGTTTTATAGTTTTCTCGTCATAAGTTCACTCTTCACAAGTGTTGAATCCACCTGGAGTTGGTTTTTGCCTGTGGTTGGATGTAGGAATACAAGATGAGCATCTTTTATTTTAAAGTCTGTATCCTATTCACTGACCCTCAGTATCTGGCTTTGATATAAGTCAAGTTTAGATTTCTTTTTTTTTATTTTTTAAAGATTTTATTATTTATTTATTTATTTGACAGAGAGAGACACAGCAAGAGAAGGAACACAAGCAGGGAGAGTGAGAGAGGGAGAAGCAGGCTTCCCACGGAGCAGGGAGCCTGATGGGGGGCTCGATCCCAGGATCCTGGGATCATGACCCAAACCTAAGGCAGACACTTAAGGACTGAGCCCCCAGGCGCCCCTAGATTGTGTTTCTTGATTCTCTATTCCACGCCAACAGTGTAATGTTCTATTCTTGTACCCAAGTCCATTGTCTCATTTAAAAATGCCATATAATGAGGAATGATATTTAGTAAGGCAAGTCCCACCACTTTGTTTCCTTCCTCCATTTTACTCCCTAGAGATTCAGAAGCTATCCTGAAACCATAAACAGTCAAAGAGAGTCCGACCCTAACATGACTGAATGCTAACAGAATACCAGCATCTGCCTATCTCTACATGTCTTAGTGCATGAGAAAAATAATTCTTTTTCAAGTCAGTGATATTTGACATTCTGTTCTGTGCCACCAAATATATTCCTAATGCTCAAACCATTCTGTGAGAATAATTTCTAGATTCTAAGACTTTTCTTTCACTCAGAGCTGATGCTCAGCCATTACGGGTATTCTAAGAGTTGCTTACACCCAGTGGTCCTGAAAACTTTTCAGAGCCTACGCCTTGTGGTTTGTTGAATTTTTTCATTGCCACTCAGCTTTTCACTCTTCCAGTTTCCTACAGGATCATCAAAGATCCTCTTGTTATTCAAAGCTCTCTCTAAGTGCCCTGGCCACAACAAGCCACTCCTAAGAGAATTCCAGGGGAAAAAAAAAAAAAATCTATGGAGGGCAGTTTTGCCAGTTAATTTTGAGAAATGTCACTAAAGATTTAATGACAGTTTAAGTGAAAAATCACAGATTTGGGCGCCTGGGTGGCTCAGTTGGTTAAGCGACTGCCTTTGGCTCAGGTCATGATCCTGGAGTCACTGGATCGAGTCCCACATTGGGCTCCCTGCTCGGCAGGGAGTCTGCTTCTCCCTCTGACCCTCCCCCCTCTCATGTGCTCTCTCTCATTCTCTCTCTCTCAAATAAATAAATAAAATCTTTTAAAAAAATAAAAAAAGAAAAAAAAGAAAAAAAAGAAAAATCACAGATTTAAGATTTGACAGATAAATAAACAGACTATATCCCTTTTAAGTGTGAGCAAAACAAAAGCAAAGACAAAACACCTCACACTTGTAAAAGATGGATAATGATATTTAGTACATACCAAAATGTGTCAGGCACAACGATGACTGGTTATTATCTTGTTTAAATAATCTGTATAGTCCACTGGGAGGCAGGGATGTAATTTTTATAAATGAGAAGTTATCTCTGGCCAAATATATTTCGGTCTCAGTTGTTCTTATTCTTTTAGTGGTCCAGTTAATACTGCTCCATTCTATGAAAATGAATTTCACAGATTGTTTGGTTCATCACAAATGCTGAATGGCCATTTTCTTGTATTCAGGAAAGTATCACTTTATGGAAACCTTCTGGCTACTATTATTGCACTCTAACTCCAGAAAGATGGCAACCACTGAATTACCTAACTCACTGGTTCTGAACCCCAGCTGCCTATTAGAAAAAGCACTAGGGAACCTTTATTTTATTTTTTTTAACATTTTATTTATTTATTTTTGCAAGAGAGAGAGAGGGCATGCACAAGCAGGAACGGGGTTGGGGTTGCAGAGAGAGATGCGGGGCTCCTTCCCTGGAGTCTGAGATCATGACCTGAGCCGAAGGCAGATGCTTAACAGACTGAGCCACCCAGGCGCCTGACTTGGGAAACTTTAAAACGTACTAATGATTGGACACCATTCCTGGAAATTCCCATTTAATTTGTCTCAGAGCAGGTTCATGGATTACCTTTTTTTGTTTGTTTCTGTATTTCTTCTGTTATGTTTTGTTTTTAAGTTTCCTATGGAGCCTAATGTGCCATTGGTGCTGAGAAATCCCAGTCTGATTTTCTATTGCTGGGACCAGTGGCTGACCTCTATCGAGTCAGTCTTAACTTGCGGACTGTCAGAGAGGCCATCTCTTTCTTAATGTTCCCAAGCCTTTCATCAGGCAATTTCGGTCTGATACACTTTTTATACCTACTCATTAAAATAGTACATGCCCCTATATAGGCACTAATCTGAAATGTTGAGCTCAAAAGCAGGTTATTAAAAATGCAGAGTTACCAGCTATTCCTTCTTTAGAATACAAAAAAGGCACGGACCAGCTCGACCAGTGCCTTGATTTTTAAGTACTGTATTGCCATTAGAAGAAAGTGAACACTCCTGTTCTTCCAGTTAATCCTCTAATAATTACCATCAGGAAACCCCTGGAATGTTCACAGGCATGCTCTCCTGTGCATGGTTTACATTGACGTTTTCTCATCTAACCTGGTTTCTTTTGTATTCCAATTCCATCATCATTCCGTATTTCCTAAGAAATTCTTTAAAATGGCTGACTTGCTAATGACTCCTTTTCCAGAACTTAACATTGTGGTATATCTATTCCCTTTCAAATCCTTACTATCATTTTAAAGGCAAGATTGTGGGAAAACAGTGACATTGCAGAAAAAAAGAAACAGTAAGGCATGGAAGCCAATCTCATGTGAGGATTAAAACTCTGGTGTAGTAAATGATGACTTTAAGTTGTCTGGCTTTGTAAAATAAGAAAATAAAAGTACTACAGATCTAAACAAAGCAGTGGGAAATAGCATGCATTTAGAAAGGAAAAGAATAAATTCAGAGAATATATTTCTTACTGAAATAGAGGAATTCATGTATTTATTTGAAGGGTTCTCTCTCTTTTCCTCTTTTCCTTTCTTTTAAAGATTATTTATTTATTTATTTATTTATTTATTTATTTATTTGAGACAGAGAGAATGAGAGAGAGAGAGCACATGAGAGGAGGGAGGGTCAGAGGCAGAAGCAGGCTCCCCGCCGAGCAGGGAGCCCGATGCGGGACTCGATCCAGGGACCCCAGGATCATGACCTGAGCCGAAGGCAGTCGCTTAACCAACTGAGCCACCCAGGCGCCCTCCTCTTTTCCTTTCTCTTTCTCTCACTCTCTCTCTCTCTCTCCCATCTCATAGAGTAGATAAGAATGAAAGAAATAGGGCACCTGGGTGGCTCAGACGGTCAAGCACCTGGCTTCGGCTCAGGTCAGGATCCTGGAGTCCCAGGATCGAGTCCCGCATCGGGCTCCCTGCTCAGCAGGGAGTCTGCTTCTACCTCTTCCTTCTCCCCCCTTCTCGTTCTCTCTCTCTCAAATATAGGAATAAAAATCTTAAAAATCTTAAAAAAAAGAATGAAAGAAATAATAAAATGTTACTTATACATTGAGGAAAATATTATGAGGGCTAATGAGCTATTTAATGACAGATTATCCCAATCTTTTCTCAATAAACTAGAAAATGACCTCAGCTGAATGAGGGTGAAGATTTTGGCACAAAAAGAAATGAGAGTTTAAAAGGGACAATGAGACACTAATCAAAATATTGATGACCCACAACAAAAATCAAGTTTAAATTAGGGATCATGAATATGTAACAAATCAAGTCTTTATGTCTGTTCTTATTTTTCTAACATGTTTTATTCTTCTGGAAAGGAGAGGAGAGATAATGTGGATAGGGAGACATGAGTTAGTTCATTAATTCAGTCAACATTTTCTTTCATTTAAAAGTTAAATAGTACTTCCAGTGCGCTAGGCACTGAGTAAACCAAGGTAAATAAGAAGCATTCTCTGCCATTGATGAATTTATAGGATATCACGCAACTGGTATTTGAAGTAAAGAGGGTGATGGTATATTTTGTCAAATATTTTAAAATAATTTTCTTATCCAGGATCATATTGTTGGTTGATTTGCAAAGATGATCTATTTTTTTTTTTCCAAAATGTGAACCAGACTGCAATGAAATCTTTTGGAATTTTCAATAGTTAATGGTAATGTTATATCATTGCCATTTTCACAAATAAGGAGAAAAAAATTGGTGCTCAAGAAACCTGCATTGATTAGCATGTCCATAATTTCTATCCAATCAGCATATGCCAAAGTCTATACATATCTCTAACAATTACATTTTTTATAAAAACATATTTCAGTGGAAATATATATAACACAATGGATAAAAAGAGTCTCCAAAATATCAATCCCTAGATTATAGCAAGTTGAAATATATATGAATTACTGTAGTTCAATGTTTTCGCTATTTTCATCCGATCGACAACTATTTTTCAGAAGGAAATATTTTTTAATGAGAAGTAAATGTAATTAAAATGAATATGTAGATTTTAAAGCTCTTGTCTGATATGCTTTCTTAAGATCTTTCTCTCTTCCTCACTCTCTCCTTTGTCTGTGGGGTGTGTGTGTGTGTGTGTGTGTGTGTGTAATGATACCAGTTTCTTCGAGTTTGAAAGCACAAATATTTTTATAGTTTGGGTTTTCCTTAGTTACTGCTTATCAGCTCAATCTCCTAACAACAGTGAAAATATAGGCAAAAGAATAATTTAAAACATAAAACTTGATAAATCACCAGTAAAACACACTGACTTACTATAATTTGCAACTATATTCCTAATGAAGTGTGGTTTGGGAAAATACTCTCACCGCAAAATTCATTCAACATACCATATTAATGAAATTAGTGAGAAAATATGAGGACCTGTGTTAAGACACTGAAGAGCCCTGTATCAAAATGCATATTTTATCTGTGCACATGTGTGGGGTGAAGGGGTGGGTTTCATTCAACATTGTTGTAATACAACTTTTTCAATGTCTCAGAGCAAAGAGCAGATATTTGAGTAATTTGAAGTCAGAACAGGCGACTTTTGAAGGGAATGAGATATTCTGAAATCTTTAATCATGGAAGCTACCTGAGAGACTAAGAATCCAATTGTGAAACTGAAATTAACATGAAACATTACCTAGAAAATAGGTAATAGTAAGAAGGAGACAATACTAAACACTGCCTAGTCTATTTCATGATTTGCTTAGAACTCACACTCAATAAAACAAATGAAAGGTATTTCCCTAAGTATGATTTGCACATTGAAACATTCTAAAAGAATAAATGTTAGCATTTGCAAGCTATTTGCAAGAGGGAATTAGAATTTCAAATTATATCTTTCTTATACTTCAAATATGCATAATAAAAGTTAGTTGCACACAGTTCTCATTTAGAGCTCTATTCTTCCTCTTCTCTCATTTTTTTTAATCAACTGTATCTCTCTATTTTCCCCATGACCTGAGAACAATCTTTAAGTTTATTTTCTTCATCACACATTCCCTACTTACGTGTTACGAAATTTAATTATGTTGTCTTTATGGTTTCCTGACAATCTGTCCTAATCACATCTACCTCTATTTTTGTATCTGTCTGCAGAATTATCTTGTTTTTTTCCTCAGGGTGTCTATGTTTTCTTTACTTAAACCAAGAGAAAAAAAATGGAGACATTCTGAAATCTTCTTTTTAATATTCATACTATATTCTTCTTTTATGTTCCATTTTTTTTTACATATTACATTTGTTTACTGATTTGTTTTGTTCTATTGGATGAAAGATGATGAAGGTCTATCAGCTTGCAGATTGGGTTTGTAGACTGTCTTTTGCTCCTCAGCCTCACTTATGGGCTTCGTGGTTGTCAGTATGTTTTCCTATACAGCTTTATAATCAGCTCAATTACTCCATCCAACTGCTGCCCATAATAGCCGAACTAAAAACCAGTCTTTTCTCACATCTGTATGATTCCCTATTGTGGATAAAATGTTACTTCTCTAATCTTTCAAAGGCATGGGTCTACTCAATTTACATATAATAAAGGAAATACTTAGAATTTTAGCCTGCAACATCTGTATTTAGATATACCATGATACCGTAGTTTGTTATCCCCCCCCAATAATGTGGTTATTTTATATCTCCCTTAGAAAAGATTCCATTCTGAAAATATTTCCAAAACAAAGGAATCTGTTGTGAAGATAAATTATACAAACTTGAAATTCCCAATGAATAACTGGCAGATTATTCTGCCTATAAAGGACCGTTTAAAGGATTGTTCTGCCTATAAAACTAAAGGATTTAGTTCTGCCTATAAACTAAAGGATTGTTCTGCCTATAAAACTAAGAAGGCATATTCCAGCCTCTACCAGTATGCCCACTGCATCCATATGTTTGTCTGTTCCCAACCCCCCCCTTGGTTTTAGTGGAGCCACTTTGCTTCAGGGATCTATCTTTTAAGAAAGTTTTACCCAGTTGTGCTACTTTAATATGAGAAAGGAGCTTAATATCATTGTCTTGCCTTCCAAATAGTGAGAGAGATAAAGAAAAAAAAAAGTTTTTAGTAAATGTATGACTTTCAAACTTGGAACACATCAGTTGAGTCCTAAATAGTACTCAGTTTTATATGATTATTTAAAGAAAGTTTTGTTATAAAATTTTAACTATCCATTATACTAAAAAAGAAACCTTATTTCCAGTTTCTCAGATGTATATTTAAAAAAAAAAGAAGTAAAAAAGGTATTTATGTCATGGCAAGTTAATTAAATGTGATTTTGCAAAGGAAAAAAAAACAACATATTATTAAATCTGGAATATGGCAAAATATTTAGTAGGTTCTGTTAGTTTGCTGGGACTGCCATAATAAAGTAACACAGAAAAGGTGACTTACACAACAGAAATTGTCATTTATTTTCTTGGAGTGCTGGAGAACTATTTCTGGAGGCTAGAAGTCAGGGATCAAGGTGTCAACAGGTCTTCTTCTAACACCTCTTTCCTTGGCTTATAGATGGTCATTTTCATGTTCATGGTGTTCTCCCCCAATGCATATATGTCTATGTTCTAACTTTCTTTTCTTATAAGAACACCAGTCATGTTGTGTTAAAACCCACCCTAATGACTTCATTTTAACTTTATTTTCTGTTTACAAACCCTAGGTCTAAATCCAGTCACATCCTGAGGTACTGGGTGTTAGGAATTCAATGTATGAATTCAACCCACAGCAGATGTTACCAAAAAAAGTTATACATTATGAGGAAGAGTATACATTCAGCCTCCTCTGGTATCATTATTCCTATCACATCCTTATTTTTACTGGTTACCTGACAAATTTGCTTTTTCTTTTAGACTTACAACCCTGCCCTCTTGATACTTGAATTTTCATTCACACCTCTTTAACACTGAGGAAACAGCATTTCAGTGTATCTTGATACCAAATCTCCCCAAATGAAACATTTCTGTATCAAGGTCTTTATTAGATATAGATTTAAATTTACTTTATAACAGTATTTGACCCTTGAACAACATGAGGGTTGGGGGCACTGACCCCCATGCAGTCAAAAACCCCAAGTAACTTTTGACTTTCCAAAAACTTAACTACTAATAGCCTACTAATGACCAGCAGCCTTACCAATAACATAACAGTCAATTAACACATATTTTGTACGTCATATGTATTCTATATTGTATTGGTATAATAAAGTAAGCTAGAGAAACAACATTTTATTAAGGAATCATAAGGAAGAGAAAATGCATTTACAGTACTGTACTATATTTATAAAAAAAAAAAAAAAAGAATCTGCCTATAGGTGGACCTGTGTAGTTCAAAGGGTCAACTGTAGTCCTCTCTTATCTTTGATTTCACTTTCAATGGTTTGACTTACCCATGTTCAACTGCAATGTGGAAGCAGATTATCTTATTTCTGACATAAGATCAGAAGGTCAATAGTAGCCTAATGCTATGTCCCAATTCCTATGTCATTCATCTCATTTTGTCTCATCATGTAGACATTTTATCACCTCATACTGTCATAAGAGGAAGGGTGAGTATAGTATAATGAGATATTTTGAAAGAGAGAAAGATCACATTCACATAAGTTTCACTACAGTATATTGTTACAGTTGTTCTATTTTATTATTAGTTATTGTTGTTGATCTCTTACTGCACCTAATTTATAAGTTAAACTTTATTATATGTATATGTGTATAGAAAAAAAAACAGTATATATGAGGCTTAGGATTATATATGGTTCCACCCATCCACTGGGGGTCTTGGAACATATATCCCTAGTGAATAAAGGGGGACTACTGTAGTTTCTCATTGCTTCTGTAATACAGTATCACCAAATTAGTAGTTTAAAACAGCACACTTTTATTATCTTAAAGTTCACCAGAAGTCCAAAATGGGTCTTGGTGGGTTAAAATCAAGGTGTTGGCAGGGCTTTGTTCTTCTATGGAGACTCCAGGGGATAATCCATTTTCTTGTTTTTTTTTTTTTTTTTTTTTGTTTTGGCTGTGGGGGGCTGCCTACCTACATTCTTTGGTTTGAGACTTCTTCCACCTCCAAAGCCAGCCATGGCCATTCAAGTCTTCCCCATATAGCATTACTCTGACATGAAGTCTTCCACCACCCTCTTTCACATTTAAGGACCCTGTGATTACATTGAGCCCTAGTTAATTGAGGATCATTTCTTTAGTTTATTGTCAGCTGATGAGCAAACTTAATTCCATCTGCTACCTAATTCCCCTTTCTGGTATTAGGACATGAACATCTTTGAGGGAGCAAGAATCATTATTCTCACTACCATACTCGCTAACTGAAATATTGAAAATGAGTTTTCTGTGTTGAGACTTAGAGCCGCCCACTACCCCAATTTCTCAAAACAACGTTATTGCTTTAGAGATTTAAGGTGAAACGTTAATGACACAAGCTTCATGAAAATCCATTCTCAAAATTAGATCATACTAAAAAGTTTCTCTCATCAAAATGATGAATGGTATTTTAAAAATAATTCCCAAAAGACCTCTGTTTGTGTTTGGATTCCCACCACAAAGCAGACACTGAAGCGAGACTTGAGTTTAGGCAATTTATTTGGTAGATGATCCTAGAAAGTGCAAGTGAGGCAATTGGGATTGTGATATGTGAAAGAGGGGAAAATTAATAAAAGAATCCATTGACTGATAGCAATGTTAACCGCAACTTGGGCTCAATCTCACTGTGAATTTTTTTTAAAAAACTGTGTCACACTCATGAGAACTTTTCCTTAAGATGCTGGAGAGGCTGGGTATTTTCTACTGACTCCCGTCTCTTATTGTTTAATGGTTAGCCCCAGGATAATGAAGAGAAGCTCAATCCTAGATTGACTGGAATATGGCAGCTTGTGGTGCTGTGGACCTGGAGGAAGCCCTCAAGTGGAAGAATGAATTGATATATAGGTGCTAAAGCTAGGAAGCCGTTAGCATGTAGGAAATTGCAGAAGTTACAGGTAAATTCTGAAGTTGTATGGACAGATATGGGTGAGAGAGGGTGTGCATGGACTGATTGTTTATGTCCCCCCAAATTAAATATTCAAGCCCTAATCCCCAAAGTGATGATATTCGGACATGGGACCTTTGTAAGGTAATTAAGTCAGGAGGGTGAGGCCCTCATGGATGAGATTAGTGTGGTTATAAGAAAAGAGATCTCTCCCTCTCTGTGTTATGTGAGGATATAGTAAGATGTCCCTGTCTGCAAACTAGGAAGAAACTAGGAAGATGGTGGTTTCATCAAGAACCCAACCATACTGATCTGGTTTTGCCTTCTCCGCCTATAATGAATTTGCCAGGGCTTTCTGAGTGACTGAAATTCTAAAAAAAAAAAAAAAAAAAACTTTACCTTGCACCAAAGGACCCATTTATGGCTAAGGATTTTGACAATGGGTAAATGAGCAAGGGATCCATTGGTTATATTCTATCTATCATCCAGAAGTTACTAACCTGATAGAATGTGGAATGACTTTTCAGCTAGATGGTCAGCCTGAAGAATCAAGGGGGTGGGGACAAAGGGGATTAAGGAGCATAATGGGAAGTGACTACTAATGAATGCAAGGTTTATTTGGGGGGATGATGAAAATATCCAAACATTAGATTATGGTGAGGGCTACACAATTCCACAAATATATTAAGCATGGGATCAGTGTAGACAAATGCTGGATGATCTCCTTTGAATGAATAATTCCTTCTCCTTCATACACACTCCATGGACCATGATCTTAGCCATAAATGGGACCTTTGGTCCAAGGTAAAGTTTTTTTAGAATCTCAGTCACTCAGAAAGCCCTGGCAGAGGCCTTATGGGCAGAGGAAGCAAAACCAGATCCAATCTATATATGAATCTCAAAAAGATGAATAACTTCCTCTTATTAAGATGGGAGGGAATTAATGCTTTCTCCATTACTATTACTGTATGCAAAGTTTATGATTCTATGTACTCAACTAGACATGAAGCGGAAAAACTCTTCAAGGCATGGTACCGTGTTGAATGTTCAGTGACAGCCTCTGGTACTAACAAGCATTCAGCAATATTAGTAATTACATTGGCCTTGATGAGAGGAAACACATGCTAATATGTTCATTCATAGTTTCCAACCCATTCACCACCAGCTCACTGTAGGAGCATGGTATGACTGTAGACAAATAGCTGGCTGATCTCCTTTGAATGAATAATTCCTTCCATTTAGTTTTTCAGTGTCTCCATTGCAGAAGACATCCTGTGGAAGGCAATGAGATGTTATACCAAGATCCACTTGCTTTGGATCCACTCCCCTAGCTATTCTCATTGCACTTTCCTAGATATTATTGTTTCTAATCTTCCAAACATACTGCTTTTAGGTGCCTGGCTATGCATCCAAATCATTGCCTGTACTGTCATTATCTCTGAAAAGCAACTAGAAAAACAAGTTGGGCCTCGGTTGTAAAGATACTTATGTGTTTTTAATTCCTTAATCATTTATGAGTAATGAGTAATTTTCTTTTTTAATGCAGGTAAGAAGTTGGAAACATTTCCTTTCTCCCTGTTAACTCTCAGAGAAATATTTATTGGGGTGGTTTAACCCCAAAGCCTCACACTGGAAACCTACTAATACAAAGTATAATTAATTTATATGATATATATTATACAAAAAATATAAGCCATAATTTTTTTTAATGTAGCAAAATAATCATATATGCCAAATATAAGAAACTCCCATGGTGGCAAAAATATCAAATATAATCAATCTAAGGCAAAAGTAATATTCCCATAAAATTAAGACAGTTGTTTAAACATATTGTGTAATCCCATTTAGATGAAGTGTCTAGTATGGGCAAAACTGCAGAGGCACAAAGTAGATTAAGAGTTTCCTGGACAAGGGGGTGGGAACAAAGGGGATTGAGGAACATAATGGGAAGCACTAATAATGAATGCAAGGTTATTTTAGGGGATGATGAAAATATTCAAACATTAGATTATGGTGATGGCTACACAACTCCACAAATATATTAAGAACCATTGAATTTTGCACTTTAAATTGATGAACTTTTTGTATGTAAAGTATATCACAATAAGTTTATTGAAAAACGAAAAGTAAAGTAACCAAGAATGTGTAACCATAATATGAGATGCTCAGATATAAGATGACTTTCTCTTTATGGGGAGATAGTAAAGACATGACTTACATTAGGATAAATATGGTTTTATTTGTTCCTGCTTCTAATGCTGATAGAGCATTTGACCCAGGATGATATTTGACTAAAAGGTTTAAGCATATTCTATCAGGATGATGGGGTAGGTTGATTATTTTAGAAGATTAAACATTCACTTCTTGCTTTTGTTAGAAATAATGAGTCACAAGTTTTACAAATATGATTTGTCCATATTTTCATAATTAATTCCATATAAACATCAGTTTTCTGGTTCCTTTAGCTGAAAAACAAAAATTCAAATCAAACTATCTTGGACAGGAATACCAAACTAATCACAAAATTAAAGAAAAAGAAAATAATGAATTTTCTGCCTAACTTTCTTAATCTTAAAAATCTTAAAAAATCTTAAAAAATATGTGTGACAATCTTAAATATGTGTGAAAAAATATGTGTGAAATCTTAAAAAAATAGTGTATTCATTTCTGGGAGGTCCAACAATACCGTCTGTGCCAAATGGGCAGCTCATCAGCTATATACAGCCCATACTGATTCTCTAAAAACCTACACATTGCCTGTACTTAATTAACGGCATCCAGTGTGAGATAATATTAAATTCCTTCAAGAGGTGTTCTCATGTCTCTGCTCTTTATCAAAATAAAAGTAAATTTACTGTCTTTATCTCTTACATCATGGTATCTGATTCTATACAAAACATATCCTATTTCATCATCTGCTGGTAAATCCTTTTTCACAAAACATCTTACTCTATTCTCCTAACCTCCTAGTTTTTTGTTTGTTTTACTTTGTTCTGCATGTGTTTCTTTTTATTTTATTTTATTATTTTATGTTAATCACCATACATTACATCATTAGGTTTTGATGTAGTGTTCCATGATTCAATGTTTGCATATAACACCCAGTGCTCCATTCAATACGTGCCCTCTTTAATACCCATCACCAGGCTAACCCATGGGGGAAATGAACCATTGCATGTGTTTTTCTGTCTAGCCAATAGTAGGTTCTCCCTTTCTGGAGCTTTTCTAGTTCAGGCTTATTGTCATGATTGACAGCTTCCAGCTTAATCCCCTTTAGTCAGGCTTCAGTTCTTACCTCCCTACTGAGATCACTCTTAGAAAAGTCACAGAATGCCTCGATATTGCCAAATCCATTGGTCACTATAAATTTATTTTTCACAGAAATTATCTCATGGAAAATAAGGGTCAAAATATCAACTCTCATAAATGACACTTTCTGATAACCCGTGTGTTGTCAATTACTATCACCTGGCAATGGCTGCAGCACCAATTTCAGCCAGAACAGCAAATTCTTAGAGATTTTTGTGTAAATAATAGATTTTCTGAGTCAAGATGGATCTTTGATCAATATTTCTTGATCCATAGTTTTTTTATTGGTTGATATTTTCTAGTTTACACCAAGAAACTTAACATATAGGAGATGCATTTACTATTGATTCGGTGTTAGAAATAATTTCAAGAAAGAAGGCCAAACTTCTAGTTAAGAAGACATGCATGTGTAAATGCATCATATAAAGGACATAAAAAAAATACCATTTGGATGCTGAGGAAGATGTATTACCTTCTGATAAATTTTGGAGAAATATGGGAACACTTCATAAAAGATGTAGTTTTCTGATTTCTTCACCTGAAGAAACATTCCAGGTGGAAGAGTTTGCATGAACAAAAATACAAAGGCAAAAACACCCAGAGAGTGAATACAATTTATAACGAAAGTGTAAGTTTCCTCTGTAGTGGTGTTAGGATTTGAGATAGAAAATATATTTGTGTTCTGTTTGTAGGGTATTTTAAACCCCGTTATTGAAAACAAGTCTTGAAGACTTGTCTACTTCTCATCTTTGTCACTCCTTGTCAAATGGTGTAATTCCATGAGTAAAAACACGTCTATACTTGTAAAAAAAAATTGAGAGTATGTATAGAGTTTGCAGCCAATATAAAACCAATAGGGCTACATATTAAATTAGTAGCATGGAATTGTTAAACATTTTACTGGCTTCAACACATTTTAATGTCTAAGTTGTAAATCTCATGTACAGCGTAGTGTTTATGGATACTCCTGGCCCTGCGTGGAAGCCAGCGTGTGGTCAGCTCAAAGCCACCAGGTGCTTCAACCTTGGTTCAGTCTGCCTGCAGCCCAATAAGGATCCAGATCATTTCTGCCTGATGCATAACTCCTCAAACAGGTAATCCTGCCTTAAGGACCCTTCTTCAATCTGGCTGTCTTTTTTAGGGCTGTGCCACAATCTGAAGCTTTCTACCCAATCCTCCTTCCTTTCTTTTTTCTCTCACAGGAGGCGGCTGGCTTCCCCCACCTGTGTGCGAACTCTCCTTCACATGTACTCGCTCTCATAAATCTCATACCTGTCTAATTCCATCTTGGTGACACTTCACAGAAGAACCAAACTGGCATCCCGCACCACTTGTCTTCCTTTCCAACTACCCTCAACCACTGTCGTTTTTCCAGTCATCCCATGCAACTTAATGCCTCTGTGCCTTGTTAGATGTTTTGTGTTTTTCTGTTTGTTTGTGTTATGTCTGGGATTTCATTTCACAAGTTTTTGGTTTTAGCCAATGACAGAATATTTATCTTGATTATGACTTTTGTGATGTAATCCCACAAAATATTCTCATCATCTTTTCATCAAAATATGTGAACCTCAAAAAGGTAAGCATAAAAATCTGTTTTCTTTAATGGTACACACTCAGATGCAAAAATATTTAAAGGCACATCACTTCAGTCTTGAACCTTTTTATCTGAATTACTGTACTTGACATTTCTGAAGGGTTGCTGCTAGAAACAACTAGCATGATAAACGGCAGGGACTGAAAACATGTATGTGAGTGTGTGTTTCTTTTCCTTCTAAAAATTTTTTTTTTCCCAAGCAGGGATGTGGAGGTGGGAGACAGTTGAGAGCAGGGAAGTCAGAAAGATGAAGGCATAATGCCAAAGTGAAAGGCTGACCTGAGGGGGCTCTTGTTAGAAAGGTCTGTGAGCAAACAAGGTGCAGCAAGAGGATTCATCAGTGAAGTATTCATGAGGGAATGAGAAGGACAGAAGGAAGAAATAATTATAAGGAAATCCATTTTAGTTTCGTTATTTTCTAGAGATCTAACACTAATTTAAGAAACTTGATTTGGTCAAGGTTGTCCATTCAACAAAGGGTATTGTCTCTACCAAACCCTCATGTTCTTCCAAATGTCCTGAGAAATTCCTGCAGGGACTCTAGAAAGAGTTTTCTGAGAAAAGAGAAAAGAAGGACAGTGTTGCAACCTTAATACCTGGATTTTTAAAAACTCCAGTATATGAGACTGTGTGTGTATAATTTCTACTCCATCAGGAACTCACTACACAGGGCACATGGAAACTAGGTCAGGTTGTTTTAGTAATTTTGAAGAGAAGACTGGAATATTAGAAATCAATGATAGAGAAAAGCCTTATTAAAATTGCCATGAGTGTACAACATGCTGCTGTATTATTTTGCAGAAAAATATTTGGCTTTATATTGTTTTTAAAATAAATTCATATATTATCATTAAAATATTTGTCCACCTCTACACACACTTTTAAGAAATACACCTGCAGACTTATATTTCTCATATATTTTAGATCGTTTCAAGTTGGCAATTGCCATGGGATTCTTGGAAAATCAAAGTTTAATACTCAACACCATTGATATGACCTTGTGTTCCTGATGAATGGAAGCATTAAGACTCTACCCAACAGGGTTGCATTTCCCACCTGCATTTTGACCAGTTTCCTTAATGACCTTGCCAGCTGATATAAATTGCTTTTTGGAGGGAGCCCAGAGGAGTGCTAGAAAGCTTAAAGATTTTGCTTCATGTTACAGTAGATGGCTTTTAATAGTGAAGAAAAAAAGTGGCAACTTCTGACATATAAAAATGCCTCTTCTGATTTTGACAGTAGATAACAAGCACTCCTCTTTTATAGTAACAGGGTGGAGGCTTATTTAAACAGACATACTAAATAAAATAGACAAATTCAAATTATATGCTGTTCTTTCTTGTACTCATATTGTGACCTCTATTTGGCTGTTGTCATTGTGATTTCTCAGACTCATCCAATATATAGTCTGTTATTTTCAACATAACCTCACTTCTGTATTTCATTCTTTGTCAAGAAGTAGCTCAGCCTCATAGTTAAGCATGTACAATATCATTTCTTTAAATCATATGAATAAGGTCCATGGAAAACCATAAAGATCACTGTTGTCTCTTAGATTTGTAAAGACAAACAGTTTTGCACTATTCCAGAGAAATTCTGTAATTTTGTCGAATAATCTCTTACCTTGAATTGAAAATACATGATCAATTAAGCAATAAACAAAAAAGGTAAGCATCCCTAACATGAACAAAAAGCAGTTTGGCATTAAAAACTATATTTTATACTAATACTGCATTATTTTATATTTATCATATCTAATACAGCTAAAGTCCTCCAGGTCTGTTCAACGTATGAATAACTGAATGAATAAATAAATATGCACACTGTAAGTACCGAATAATTTTTAAGATGATTTGATTTAAATGTCTACACACAGATGTTATAATGTATATATCCTACATGGCTTTGGAAATTATTCAGGCTTTTCAAATGCTATTTGCTCAACAGATTTACATTGTCTCTTCTGCATTACCCGTATATCAGCACTTTCTGTCATGTTATTTATTTTTAAATATTTTTCTGTATTTTAAAATATTTTTGTATTTTTCTGCAGTCTGGGAAAATAACCACTGTCTTCACATGTAAATATATTCACAATTCCTTCCCCATCTCACCAATACATTATCCCTAAAACAAAATAACATGTGAAAATCAGAGTGTATTACATTTCTATGAGTACTTGAAATTTTTATTTAAAATAAACTAGACAGCAAACAAAAAGGTGCCGAAACTATGCTAATGTTTCAAAATACAGCAATCAAATGTGTGAAGATTCATTTGGGAAACATCAAGTGTAATTTAAATGAAGTTTAACAAAATGGTTGAGACAACAAATTGCTTTCTGTCGTAGTTCAGGGAAATTTACCTTTTACTAGCCTGGCATAATGTCACCTAGCAAAATACATCCCTTGGTATTTCCCAGATCACTTCTTTTCCTTGTAGATTCTACCAGGATATTCTACATTCAAACAAGCATAGAAAACAGAATTATGTCGAAGGATAAAAACAAACCTCTTTGACGATCACTACGGAGCATCAGTTGAGGCATCAATATAATGCTATGGTCACTCAAACCCCAACTAATCAATACATTCATTTCACTTGCTGGACCTAAACAGATTGAGACTTTCACAGTAAAAATCCAATTTTACCTATCAATCATCGTGGCATAGGCTGTGACCAAAATTATGGCTCCAGCAGCCACTTTCAGTGTAGCTCAAACATTCATTTGCTGATTCATGAATAGGTAGGCAATATCATAAAACTGTCTGTTCCATGTGGTTAATATTTTTGCTTCCTATAAACATTAATTCACACTTCTTTAGAAAGTTTTGCCGACAGAAAAAATAATTAATGAAAATACTGACTGTATCATAACTTTTTCCATCACCTTTTGTTAGAACATACACATGGGTTGACATTTGTTTCCTTTCCACATAAACCTGCAAAGGGTATCAAAAAACCTGCAGAAGAGATGTTTAAAATGACAGTGAGGAGGGCGCCTGGGTGGCTCAGTTGGTTAAGCGACTGCCTTCGGCTCAGGTCATGATCCTGGAGTCCCGGGATCGAGTCCCACATCGGGCTCCCTGCTCGGCGGGGAGTCTGCTTCTCCCTCTGGCCCTCCCCCCTCTCATGCTCTCTCTATCTCATTCTCTCTCTCAAATAAATAAATAAAATCTTTAAAAAAATGACAGTGAGGATGGATTAATTAGCTGGAGCATCATCTTAATAGGAAATTCATACCCCATCACTTGGAACTCATGTACAACCCTTGTTATAAAATGATGTAATAAGTCAAAGTGCCTTGGATGCCTAAAAAATGGCAGAATCCTCCTCTACAACTCCGACCTTCTCCAAAATTATATTTCCATCATGTGTGATGATTATAACAAGTATTGCTTTGTTTCTGGCTTCTTGGTATTCAGGATTGGCAGCTGAACATTTACAGAGACATTGTTGTATGTCAGAAACAACTAAAATTTTAAGTCAGTTACAAATCTATAAAAAATTATGCTTCAGTGACTGTTGGACATCATTTATCCTATTTTTACAAATACTAAGATTCAGAGAAATGGGAGCTCAGGAATGGGGACCCCTAAAAGATGGGATAAATTAATATCTCAAGTTCAGAATGGGTGACCAGGAGTTAGCATTAAATGCTCCCACTTTTCTCTCCTTCACATCAGGATTCAACATTCTTTTCTGAGGCCAACTTGTTTTCAGCCAACCCTACCTCAAAAGGGGTTGCAAATTGAGAAAGGAGCTAGATTTTAAAACACATGTGCTTCTTTAATCATGAAAAATGGAGAAGAAAATTGCTAATAAAGAGAAAATTTAATGGGGAAATAATACACTCCTAAATAAAAGGTGTATAGGACAAAATAGATATTATCTTTTATTTTTTATTTATATATTTTATCTATATTTTATATTTATATTTTATACTATTTTTCATTTTTATATAAAAATTTTTCAATATTTCCTTTCATTTTTATGAAAATAATTTATTCATCTATATAAGGCATGCACAGCTAATTCTAACTCAAATATGTATATATTTCTATACATATACCCTTAAAATACATTCATAAGAAACAATTTATTAAGTTTCTAATATTTCCAGGCAATGTGTCAGGTGTGATGACATGAGGTGTATAAAACCAGTCCAGGACCTAGCTTAAGTAGAGGAGACACATATTCATCTAATACTTATAAGGTGTAACATCAAGCCATAAGTATTATAACAGGAAGCAACACAGTACCAAGAGTATATGGTACTCACAAGCAAAAGAGTGTATAATAGAGTTGTTTTCCTGAAGAAAGCTATTTGAAATGAGATCTAGAGGATGAGTAGTAATTAGACAACTGGAGGTTTATGACAAAGTTGAAAAATTGACAAGAATATTATAAGCAAGAGTAGCACAGTGTGGGAATATTGAAGTAGGATGGAGTAAGGCACTGTAGAATGTGAACAAAGTTCAGTGTGTCCAGAGTAGAAAGGGAGAGTGGAGACTGTAGAAGAGAGTGCCAGCATGTCACCAAAACATGCTTATTCTTCTCCCTGAACACAGCATGACTATACTTTCCATCCTGCATTACAGTAGAGTGTGACCTTATGACTGAGCTTTAGCAAATGGAAAGTGAATGGAAGTTAAGTGTGCCAACCCCAGGTCTGGTCTAAAAAATCTCCCTCTGATGTTTCTCCAGGCTGGTTGCTTTCCCACCAACTGATTGGACCACTGTGCTGACCTTGGGAGTCATATGTTAAGATGGGCAAAGCCTCCATCAGTTTCACTTCCTAAATGTCTGCATGGAGTGGTGGTTCTCAAGTCATTAGTGTACGTCAGAATCACCCAAAGAGCTTGCTCAATCACAGATCACTAACATTTCTTGTACATTAGGCCTGCGTGGCATCTGAAAATTTGCATTTATAACCATGGTCCCAGGTGACAATGATGCTGCTGGTCTGGGAACCACAGTTTGAGTCCATTGGCATATGGCAGGGTACCACCTCTCATAAAAAAATGAGTATTAGTATGTGTGAAGGAGATCATTGCTATTTCTCTTGTTTTGTTTTTTTTTTTTTCTATTGTATACTTTTGGCTTATTTGTTAAAATAGATAATGTGGCCTGAATCAATGTAGAGATACATGTAATACATATAAGGTAAATATTACTCCTCTTTGGAAAGATGCCTATTTTCTAAGCTCTACCATTGGTTTATGCAGGCAGCATATAACTCAGTGCTGGTTTATAAGAGGGAAGAGGGAGTTTTTTGTAGAAGGATTAGAACTTTATTGTTTTAACTCCACATCTATGTAGCAGGTGCTGTGGAGATGGTCAGTTTCTGCCTTGCCTGTAGGTAATGCCCAGAACTGCTGTGGCTACCGTGTAATGATAGGAAGAGACAGAACGAGGGCGAAGCCACTCCAGTAAGTGTGACAAACTTGCTCCCAAGAATGGGAGTCTCCCCGAGAATAAAGGAGTGGAGACAAGACATTAAAAGTCAACCCAATTGAAGGATAGTGGACTATGCTGGATGACATTCCTTCAGTGGCTCTTATCCTAGGGCGGTCAGCTAAAAATTTCATGCAGTAGTATGTACATGGTATGTTAAAGTTTTTTGTATTAATAAAATTGAATAGAACAAAGGAGTTCTATTCTGAAATAATGTACCATTTAGCTAGCATATTTAGGTGAGTATGCAAGTTTTTCTTCCATGAGTAGTTAACTATATTTTTTTCAGAGCTTTGAGAACCAGACAGTTAATCTTTCCAACTCCATCTACCTAAGAATAATTCATATTGTTGATATTTCATCAATTAATTTATTTAGAAATATTTATCTGAATGCGTGAAACTTTGATACTGCTGCCATTTAACACATGAAATGCTATTACTGCTAGCTCACGTCATTCATTAGATAGAAAGTTTCGGGCAAAAAAAAAACAAAAACAAACAAGTCATTCTTAATAAGTTAGATGATTGTAAGATTTGCATTATTAATAATGAATTTAAATGAAAAACGTTGACTAGAGTTTTAAGAGATTATTCATCAGTAAACTCAGTTTTCCCGGGGAGAGATAATTTATAAATGCATAGTTGATCCAGAGTACCAAAGTATACGGATAAAGCTTGAAGGCATTACTGAGATAAAAAAATAAATAAATAAAAATAATAAAAGAGTAAAAAAAAAGATAAACTCAGGATAATTATATTTGACCAATGGTAACAAATTTAAAATTATAGATTGCTCAATATATTGAGTAATTATTAATCTCATGGCATCCCAATTCCCTTTCTTCTTACACTAGATGAAGATTCCTTCCTCTTACCAAAACCCAACTGGTCCATTTGTTCTCTGGATCCCATTCCTTCCATCTTTGTACAGAACTTGTGCAATTTTTCTCTTTCTACTGTTTTCAGCCTCACTCTTCCACCTGATTTTATCCCATAATTATTTCAACAAGGTCTACTGTTTTCCATCTAAAAAGAAAAAAATAAAGCATCGACAACAAATGCCTCATCCAGTCATTCTCTTTCTCATGCTCCTTCCTCTCTCCTCTTGTTTACTGATGAGAAATTCAGTAAATGTGTTCCCACTTTTTAATTTATTATACACAATACAGCCAGAGTGGTTTTGTTAAAAACTCTAATTGTTAATGTGGATTTGCGGCTTAACATAGTTCAGTGCTTTCTCTTTGCTCTTAAGAGAAATATACCAAACTCTAAATGTCATTTCCTTATATTATCTGACTCTTGTATTTCTCTTCAGACTCAGTTTGTGCTTCTTTCTCATGTGTCATTTGAGATCCATCTAATGCTGGGTTTCTTTCCTTTTCTCAAATGAATTTTCTATTTCCTGCCTCAATCACTTTATCTTGCCACATTTTATTCTTGAAATGTTCTTCCTATTTCTGGTTAGCACTGCTAATATTTTTGCTAATAATCTCTCCTTCCCTTCCACCCCATTTTTAAGAGTAAAGTCATGGCCTCTATAGCCCAGTAGCAACTTGCACTTCCTCTTGATAACACTTGCCTTCATTCATTTGATATCTGTGTTCCTTATTAGACTGTAATCTCCATGAGAACAGGCATAGTGTTTATTTTTTCTTTAGCATCTTATGTGTTTCCCACATAGTTAGTGTTAAATACATATATGTAAAATGAATAAATGAATGCCTCCAAGTTAGAGTAGAAGTGAAATTAGTTCCCTTTTTATTTTTATTTTCTTCTTTTTTTGTATTTTAAGTACGTAAAATAAACAATTACTGATTACCATTTGTAACTATGTACATGATTCTAACCTAGTTAATGGATTAAGTATCCAACTGAAAATATTCTTGTTCATGAACCATGCCCAGCTTTTTGTTAGTTGGATTTATATATGTAACGTATACATAATGTTTTTTAAAATATCCTGACACAATTTTATTTAACTGTATGTCTCTTCCAACTGGAACAAAGTTTTTCCATAAAGTTTTTCAAAAGTAAATTATTTTCACAAGAGAGACATAAATATAGATAGATGTGGGGGGAAGAGAAGGAGGGAGAGAGAGAAAGAGACAAGATAGAATGTGAAGTAGTTTTTAGAAAGGCAGCTGAATTCTAGCATTATCTCTAGGTAAACATCATTGGTAATTCACTTAACTTTGCTGTGCTTTGATTTCTGCTCCCATAAAATGAGATAGTCACAGCATGATTAATGAACTGGTAAAACAATGTTTGTGGAATTTCTTTGTAAATTTAAAAATATTATTCAAAATTATCCTATTGTTATTTATTTAGTGAAACTTGCAAAATTGTTTTACATCTTTATCTTACAATAAACTCAAGTGTGGTATGTAAACATACAGATTATTTTTTGTAATTTAAGACCATTAGTACAGTGTTCTAATCTTTTGAGTGTGACATATTTGATTTTGGGCATTTCTTTTATTTTTGTAGTGTTAGACTCTTACCTTCACCCACTAAATCCTTACACAGCTTCATATATTTTTTCTTTAGACCACGCATCTAATTGCCATTTTTATTCTCTGTTTTATAATAGCTGTCATTGGATAATGGAAGAATCAATCAAACTTTTTTTTCTTCATGTCCCTGCAGCAACAGAACTTTATTATTTTTACTCCAGTGACACCGAGAAGCTTGAATCAATATTGACAAAACATCAGGTCTTTTTGAAAAACCCTGCTATGATACCACTCAGAGTTTAACCATTTCACATCTTTTAAAGCCAGAAAACCCAAAATTTATTTTCCTCACAAACACATACATCTTAATCCCTTGGAAAATCATTCTGTTGCATTTGAAATGCAGTCACCATAATTGACTTCCAAGGCACAGAACTTGGATTCATCTCCATATCTGAGAATAGAATCAAGCCCTAAACAAAGAGAACTTTATAATCAGGTTTAGAAGATTAATGTTTCTTTAGAAGGGGAAGCAGATCTTGAAAGCAATCTGATTTTGTTCCTGCTATTGATAGAAAAGTTGAGTTTCTAGCTGAACTAGTAGAAAAGCTTACTTGCAGATAAATGGATACTTTAAACCTGGAAATAATTTACACTTAAACCTTGTTCATCATTGATATTGATCACTAGAAAACTCTCCAAACCACAAGCATATCAAAACCTCTTCCTGTTGAAATACTTCTAATATTATTCTTGATGCTTTAATTTTTTTAAGTAGTAAGAAAGATATTATCATAGCCTTTGTCTTGCATAGGTCACACAGTTTCTCATACAGTCTCATACAGAGTCTTCTAGTAAGTTGTCTCCAAATCTTTCATCTGATCCTTGAAGTTGCCTTTTTTTTTTTTTTTGGCCCTCACTTGCCCTTTATCCCTGAGAAAATTTATCTGAATCTCCAACTTTGCTATTAAGCAGTAATTCTCAGACATGATGCATCATTGAATGGTTGATCTCATTCTTAGTTATGAGCTTAAAACTTGATGAAAATTGATTGAGAAAAAAATTGTATTGCAGTAAAATAGAAAAATGGACTATGGAGAGTGGCCACATAAAGCTATTTGTTTTATAAAATCCCATTTTCATGATTCCTTTTTGGTCCTCAAAGCAACATAAACTTGTGCTAAATACAGAACCTGTAATATTTGCATCTTCCTCTTTTCACAATTATGGATATTAAGTCAAATTTATTTATTTAGTTTTGTGTAAACAGATGATGGATATGCAACTATATCTCAGCTTTCCCAACCATTGTCTTGAAGTTCTTTTTGGTAAGGTGTATGCCTATTCCTTCCCTCAATACAAACATGGAGGTTCTCATCCTCCATTCTTTTTTGAGTTTTAATTTTCTTTCTGTGCCAATTCATTTTGTTGAACTTCTCTCTCTACTTGTTTACTCTTCTTTGAAATCAGTGGCTTTGGGGTGTCTGGTGGGTCAGTTGGTTAAGCATCTGACTCTTGATTTCAGCTCAGGTCATGGGATGGAGCCCCTTTTTCAGGCTCCACACTGAGTGTTGAGCTTGCTTAAGATTCTCTCTCCTTCTCCTTCTGTTGCTCCCCAGCCCCCTCGCACAAGCACACTCTCTCTCGCTCAAAGAAGGAAGGAAGGAAGGAAGGAAGGAAGGAAGGAAGGAAGGAAGGAAAAGGAAGGAAGAAAGAAATCAGTAGTTTTAATATCTGAGATAGCTGGCTTATGTGCAACTCTTAGCATTTTGAAATTTCAATAATATTTAGTGATTTCCAACCAAACAAAGGGAAAGAGAGAAAGAGGGAGGCAAACCAAGAACCAGACCCTTAACTATAGAGAACAAACTGATGGTTACCAGAGGGGAGATGGGTGGGGGAATGGGCAAAATAGGTGATAGGGATTAAGGAGGACACTTGTGATTGAGCACCGGGTGTTGTATGGAAGTGTTGAATCACTATATTGTAAACCTGAAACTAATATGCTGTATGTTAACTAACTGGGATTTGAATAAAAACCTAAAAAATACCCTCAAACTTTAAATATTTAAGTTAACATTACCATCAGGATCAAAAATAAGTTTGCAAAAGATGGTGGTAATGGTAAACAGTGATAGAAAATTCCCGTCTATTCTTTTTAAATATGCAGGAGTATACATATAGTGGAACCAAGTACTCAGTAAAACAAGTTTCAGTGTCTTTTGAATTTAGGGTTAAATTGTTTCTTGATTTTATATATTACTTATAAAGGTAGACTGATTAATCACAGAGACAACTTAAAAAAATAGTAATAGCTGTTCTTATAGGAAATACATATATATATACACACATGTGTGCATGCATGCATTTCCTATCTGTATTTTTCTATTCATGCACCATACTATTTCTATATACATAAATATATGTATATATGCATGAGCATATATATATTGACAGAGGTATATGATTATTATATCTATACCTATTTATCTGTATAGAAGTAAATTGCACATCCTTTCAAATTGAACTCACAGTAGTATCTTTACACTTATACTATTATTTAAATTTTCTTTTTAAATAACTGCACTGAAAGCAAACACATGTATGTTTTTCTCATATGGCATACATAAACTCCTAGCCTTCTGATTGTTTTGGTCTAAGTATGGAGTATTTACACAGAAGGGAGTTTGTGCAAATAAAATGGAAAAGGAGTTAAATTTCTTACTCCAAAAGAAAAGAGTCAATCAAACATGATACAAAATACTAAATTTATGTAGCCTCCATGCTCCATCTAGCAGAATTGAACTTTCCAAAGGGGACAAATACAGATTGATGTTTTATAAATTACTACAGGGCATAAACTATGCTTTCACTGTTCAACAAGCCTAACCTATTAGTAGAAAATGTCCATGAAAAATTGGCATTTTTAAGCAAATTTACATTGCTGCATCACTGTTTTGAATCTTGTCACAGACAGAGTTGATGATTTAAAATCATGATTGATTTGTGAATACTGTAGAAATGAGGCAGAAAGTACTGGATTTTGTAGTCAAGGAGTCCATTTAAGACGACCAATAATCACATTGAGAATTAGACTGGATGAAATTGAAGTGTAAAAGAATCCATGGCATCAGTAATTATGTTGAAAATGAAATGAATATCTTAAAGGATTTCCTTTCATTTATAATTCCTCCTCTGGATATTATATTTTCTTCATGTTCATCATCAGAACTGGCTAATATTATTGTATTGGCATCTGTTTTCAAGTGAAAAAAATAAATTAAAAAAAACCCTTGAAGTGAATTGTTTTCAAACTTTGTGGAAGTGATCTCTTTTTAGTATCTATACAATTCTATATAACCCAATTTTTGTCACTTTTCCATCTTTCTTTGCAATAGGTGGTCAGATGAAAGTTGGCAAATTCATTCATTTTATCAGGCTAGAGACTTAAAAAGTCCTTGCTGAAAGGTTATTTTGTTCCATTGGTTAAACACACACACAGAGACACACACACAAATGCATACACACATATAAGTGTTTCTATTAATTCTACATTCTGGGTGGTTTTATTAAAAAAAAAACAAAAACTATTTGAAACTTGTGCCCAGTAGCACCTATAGAATCAAATAATTTATTCATTAGAGACTTAATTTATTTATTAGAGAGTGTACATAAATATTAAAATTTGCTTTGAAAGCTTACTACATATGATTCAAATTATAATATTTTATTTCAGTTTATTATAATTCTGAGAAAATACAATTTAAGTGTAATTTTTAAATTATAAATTTTATAATTTATCATGTAAAAGCATTAATAATTTAAAATATATTTAAAAGGTTGGTTATATATTATTTTCCAATTCAAATACTTACATAGCCATATCTAAATTTTCATCCAGTGTTTTCCAAAACATTTATTTAGTGATGGAAACTAAATATATTTGAATCATTCTTAAATTGTTTTACCTATGACCAGTGGATTAATCTTTCTAAAGTAATGTTTTCAAAATGCCATTTCCCATTTCAACAATCTGCAATCGCTCTTAGTTTCCTATAAGATAAAGTCCAAAATAAAATTATCTTAAAATGGATTTACCTTTGTGGATGTGCTTTGAACATTTATCCCTGAATTGCTTTTTTTTTTTAAGATAGAAGGGAATCACCTGGAAGGTATTAATAAATTATTTCACTAGTGTACTGAAAAGTCCAATATTGAAGAAATATGAGCAGACGCATCATAAAAAGGGAATAATAATATTCCAAAAGTATGGGTATAAAAGCAGTATTCTTTGATATATTTGAATATATATTTTCATGTCCAGTAAATTTGCAGATCCAAACTATTAAATAAATAGCATCCATCCCTTCAAGAGACTACCAACAATAAAAGAGTCACTGTAACTTGAGTCTCAAAGATGGCTTTATTTTGCAAACTACAGTGCAACTATTTTAAGAGATAGGTATTTCTCAGACAGAAAAGAGAGATCCAAGTTCGTTGAGTGACTTTTCCATCTCAGAAGCATAGACTGGAAAACTTGGCAGAGGAAAAAGAGAATCAGGGTGCCATATAAAAAGAATTCCATCTGGACAGAAAGGCAGTGGGACAATCTACTTTTTACTGCCCAATAGATAGAAGAAAGAAGAGAGAAAGCAAAATATTTGAAAGAGGGAAAAGAGGGCAGTGTCCTTGTTTTGTTTTGTTTTGTTTTTCCTCTCTGTTTTCTACTTCTCCTTCATAGCAGTGTGGAAGAAATATCTAGATGTATTTTAAGGAAGCTGAAGACATCAGAGTTGATAGCTTTCTTTCCTGAGAATAATCTGGAGGTCTGTAAGCTTCAAAATGAAGTTTTACATCCTTACATTCAGCTGGGGCAATACCTAATACATGGTGATAGTGAAACATCGCCCAAGGAAGGTGTCTAGTTGAATGAGTCTGTGCAAGAATTCATAGCTCCTGAGACATTGAATGATGTACAAGTGACTCAGAGTGCATGAATGCTCAAGTTTGGGGAAGGATAATATATGAGCTGAGAGGGTCCATGAACAGCAAACTCAGCAGCCAAAATACTTCACATTTACCATCAGAGTTGAAAAGATTTCCAACATTATGATGAAAGGTCTAGTTAAGACTAGTTCCCCCTTCATAGGTACCAGTTCAGTGAAAAAATTAGACAAAAAATTGTAGATCTTTGGACCCTCTGGCCAGCTGCCCAGATATATCCAGTTACTATTCGGAAGATAATTAGGGCTCAAAGAGAGGGGTAATGTGAAAGTGGGAGCAATAAGCAAAGACAAGTCACATGGAAGAAACCAAGATGTAATTAATGGAAAAGTTCAGTTTTCCATCTTTATCTTAGTAAGTAGGATGGTCTTCCAGGAGAAAAACTAAGTACATTCCAGAAAATAAAGAAATTGCGTTTTCTCTGCTTATTTAAGTTGTGTTAACTTTGTTATTTGTTATATAGCATATTAGTTTCCTAAGGTTGATATAGCTAATTACTGCTAAATTTTAGTGGTTTAAAACGATACAAATTTATATCTGATATTTATGTATGCCAGAGGTTTCACTGGGGTAAAATCAAGGGCATAGTAGGGATTCATTCTTTCTGGAACTTCTACAGGTGAATCTGTTTCCTTACCTTTTCCAGCTTCAGAGTCTGCCTGCATCCCTTTGGCTCATGACTCCTCCCCCCATCCTCAAAGCCAGCAACATAATGTCTTCAAATCTTTTTCTCTCTGACACTCCTGCATCCTTCTTGTAAGGACTTTTTGGATCACATTGAGCTCACTGTAATAATCTTCCCATCTCAAGATCTTTGATTTAATTATCTCTGCAAAATCCTTTTGCCACATAAATGATCATATTCACAGGTTTGGGTGATTAAGATGTGGACATCTTGGGGGTGGCATTATTCTGCCTACCATACATATGACATATAGTTCAAAAGACAAATCTAAACATTTGTCCTAGCCAACAGGGATCATTACTCTAACACCAAGAAAACTGTTGAGATCTGTTGGAGAAACTTAAAAGAAAAACATATCACACATGCCTGGTGTTAGATAATTTACAATGTATTCAATTCAAGACTACCTAAAAATATTAAATTGCTAAGTTCTGCACTTAAGTGTATGATTGTGGCTATTTTCTTTGGAGCCTCTGTTAATTCCCCCAAAATATAAATTTAGGGCTCATCTTCCTCTTTGATATGTGTCTCAGATAAATAGTATAAAGACCTGGTCAGAGACAGTTAGTTTTCTGTTAATAATCACACTCTTCATCTTTCATGAGTGACAAAACAGATTTTGGTAGGTGTGGCTACATTGTTAAGTTCTGAATGTAATAGATGTAAAGTAGTCCATAGACTGCCCATGGAGTACTCCATAAAAAAAGAAATTCACTTCCTCCTTGCTAAACTGCTAAAATTGTGTGCTATGATAGAGGATTTCAGAGGCACTACCTTAAATCACAAAGCATTACTGAAGAACATAGAGCAATGAGAAAAAGTACCCGGAGCAACTTTACCTCCATACCTTGTTATGAAAAAGAAGTCAATGTTAGCTTTTCAACCATTGTTAGTTTGAATATACATGTTGTATCCAATTGAATCTAAACCTAGCTGATACAGGCTTCATTATAAATCAAACATCCAGTACCAATCAGTGAAAAACTTAGTCCACCAAAGTAATGTTTCTGCTTCAGGTGAACAGTCAGACTTTAAGACTGTAACTTCATGGGTGGTTGCTAAGATTATGGAAAAGTAGGTACAGTTGAGAGGACAAAAATCAAGAAATGGGTTTCTCTATATAATATTCTGATAAAAGCATTTGTGTTGCAATAGCTGTGTGTTTTTCTTATACTCCATAACCTATTAGCTAGTCTGTAAGAACTGTAATCTTAACATAATTGTTTTTCTTTTCTGATTTTACATACCTAACTTTATTGAATTTTTTTTCATATGTCCTTGAATGTAATGGGAGCGAGAGAAATGATTTTGAGTGCCAGTAAACAGAGAAAAAAGAATCAGGTATTAGGAAAACAAAACAAAACAAAACAAGAATAACAACAATGATGAATAAGTTCTGTGTTTATTGAGGCCTAAACACAGCTTCCATTGTAGTATTTAGCTCAGAATCAAAGACCTCAAGAGAATAAGAGCACGGCACACCTAACCCACTGGGGATCCCAGCTCTACCAGAGATGTCCACCCCCTCAGTATGGAAGGAAGAGAGCTGCTGTAACAGAAAGAATTATGTGGTCCAGGATGAAGAAACGTCTCACTGGTAACTGGAGTTGTTTGATGAATGCTCAGAGTAGAGCTCAATTGTCTGCACTATTGAATCCACAGACCAATATGCATTTCTTATATTGATAGTATCATCCTATACATGTATTTCTACTGTGAGAGTCTGAATGTTAAATTTTTGTGGTTCCTTAAAATGAAAGGAAATTAAATATTCTTTCTGAGTTTTGAGCGTTATAGTTTTGATTATCTACTCAGGCACAGCAATGGGCAATTTATTATAAGAATTATTCAGATTATTCACAGGTGGGGCTTACATTACCCATTCATAATTCTCTTCTTAAATAATCTGAAAGATTTTTCTACTGGACCAATCTCATTATGATCTCAATGTACCACAGCTCTACTCACGCACCATGCTCTTGCAGCTAATCTCCCAGAACGCCCTGCCCATTCCTCTTTGTACGGTCTAACTTATGTTCACAACTCAAGGAGTCTGGCAAATACTGTGTGGCTAACTTTGGTTGAGAATATTCTAAAGTCTCTGGGACTCTATTAAAATAATCTCACAGAGTTTATCAAGAATTTTTTTTTTTATTTTACACACATACATGTACACATACACACGTGCACACATACTGTTCTAAAGTCGGAATAGAAGCAGAAACTTCTACAGTTCTATGGCATTTTTTAAAGGAAAAAAACATGGCATAACCTTCTAGCCACATTGCATATGACATATGATTTACAAATATGCCTTCCCATTCTAGGGACTGTGCTTTCACTTTCTTAATGGTTTTCTTTTGTAGCACAAAGTTTTAAATTCTATTATAGTTCTATTCATTTATTTGTCATCTGAGGCTTCTGGTGTTGTATCTAAGGAAGTACTCTTTGATTCTCTTTAAGAGTTTTATCATTTTTCGTTCTTATGTCTATGGTCAATTTTGAGTTAATTTGTCCTTGTTTTTATCTTAGCCTGGCTCCTTAGGTTTCATCTCCGTGTCAGCTACTTACTGTCACTTACTATTTAAAGGTTGTGCTTTCTCCCCCCTATAGTAAGATTTGAACCCTTTATTGTTGGTTGTGGACGTGGCTTGGATGTTGCTATCATTATGTAGAGAGGTGACTCTTTTGCTTTATACACCTAAGGCTTAGATGTTCCTTCTCTGGTCACTCCTGAGAGGTGCAGCCTTGGGCAGGCACAGTCCTCCAGGCTCCCATGGATAGGGGTGGTTTTATTTTTAAGCTCTTGGAGTCACCTCTAGCTCTGGGTGGCTCGTTGTTCAGTCAGGGTTTGGACAGAAGCCATGTGTAAGCCTCCTGTGCCAGTGAGCCTTCTGCCTTGGGTTGATGGGTCAGGGTGCAGCCTATGAGGAATGCTTGAAATTCTGCCTCATATCCCACTCTAATTACCCCTGAGTGGGTACAACTTAAAACATGTGTACAGCCAACCCAGTCCCCAGGGTTGGCTCAGATCCCAGAACAGCTCTTCTCAGCATTTTTTTTTTTTTTTTTAACATTTCTCTGTTAAGCTTCTGGCGGCCCTGCTGCTTTGCTCCTATCAGCTTCCTTTTAATTGCTTTCCACCAAGATCTTCACTATTTTGGACAATTCCCTCAGGCATAAAGTTCTCCATTTTCTGTTTCAAATAGTCCCCTCAAGCACAGCCGAGGAAAGTGGGATGCTTAAGTCCTGTCTCTTGCTCCGGTCAAAACTTCTGTGCCCCTACACAGCAGCTGCGAGTGGGGACCCGCCTTTCCCAAGTGAGGCTGCTATTACTGGGCAGTGTGTGTGTAGAAAGGATGAGGGAAGCCCCTGGTCTTTTCAGCTTTCCTCCCTTGACAAGGAGTCGGTACACTTTGAATAAGATGGGGGGAGGTGACCAGAGCCCCACTATACTTCACCTGCCACACCTGGGTTAGAGCTTCAGCTCCAAGAATGGGGGCTAAATGGGGAAAGAGAATACTGGTTCTATCTACCACACCTGCCCAGAATACAGGTTTCCCCCACCATCCCAAAGTAGAGGGTTCCTATGAAAACTTTCATAAACCGAAATGTTTTTTTTAATTTATTTAGAAAATTTTTGAGTACTCCCAGATCCCCAAAATAACCTCTCTTAGGTTTTTCTGATACCATAAGACCATTTGCTAATGGAGGCCTAAAATAAATTGAGATAAAGCACAGATGCTCACAGACTAGTTCAAAGCTATGGCAGCTTGATGCTGAGATGCTGAGTGTAGTTCTTGGGTAAGGGGCTTGGGGGCGCCACTCTCGCTGATGTTATAACGGCTCTCTATAAAACAAACACTGAGCGCTATTTTCACTATAGGGCTTTTTTCTTTTTTTAAGATTTACTTACTGGGCGCCTGGGTGGCTCAGTCGTTAAGCGTCTGCCTTCAGCTCAGGTCATGATCTCAGGGTCCTGGGATCGAGCCCCGCATCGGGCTCCCTGCTCCGCTGGAGGCCTGCTTCTCCCTCTCCCATTCCCCCTGCTTGTGTTCCCTCTCTCGCTGTTTCGCTCTCTGTCAAATAAATAAAATCTTAAAAAATAAAAGATTTATTTATTTATTTGAGAGAGAGAACATGAGCAGGAGGGGCAGAGGGAGAGGGAGAGAGACTCTGAAGCAGACTCCACACTGAGCACCGAGCCCAAAGTGGGGTTCCATCTCACAACCCTGAGATCACCACTCTGAGATCACCACCTGAGCCAAAACCAAGAGTCGATGTTTAACCGACTGTGCCACCCAGGTGCTCTGCCTTTTTTTTTTTTTTTAAGTCAAAATCTTTCTCAGATTTCTTCCAGTTAGCAAAAACAGGTACTAATGTAGGTCTTTCATAAAAGCAGTGACATAATGTAGACTTTCAAAATGCAGAGGATACATAACTCAAATGTCAGATTACCTGCTGTTCTTACTGAGCCTTAGTAGGTTTTCTTGACTGAATGTTTCTCCATTTGCTATATGCCCTTTGGACAATTTCCAAAGACTTTAAATGATTGGCAGTTTTTTTTAATTTATTTATAATTTTCATCATTTCAATAGTTATTTTACTGGGAAAAGCATCATTGTGTCCCTTACTTCACCATTCTGGAAGTCCTGCCCATACTGTAGTTTTAATATCTTTAAAAGTCCTGATTGTTACAAAATATAATAAAATTTTGCCTTGGATTTGTGTCTGTTGAGATCAATTTGTGAAAATATGAATAAAATAATAGATCTTAATACTAAAGGCTCTTGTATTTTCTTAAATTAAATTAAACTTATGTGCTGCATTAGTTTATAATTAAATGCTAAGTAGTTCACTTGTATGGCTTAGTTTCACTCACTAATGCACTTGCTCAGTGGCAATTACCTAGGACTCCAGAAACAAATTTCCATGTGTATGTAGGATGACAATTTGATCCCAAGTCCAGAAATTGCTTTATAAATAAAAGATTGCAGGTGTTAATTTAAAAGCAATGCTACATAATTAATTTCCTTGATAATAGAACTTGCTCTATTATGATCATAGCAATATTCAGTAAGGCAAAATCATCTCCTCTGTTATCTATTTAAATATATTATCTTTTATAGAATTTCTTTTCCTTAAATTTTTGTACATATCTTATGCTTAGACAACTTTATTGGATACACATCACTTCTATTTATATGGGTTTTAGTAACAGTAAAGCAGCTTAGGCAAAACAAACCAAAAACCTCCAACTATACTATCATCTTCCTTTTTACTGAATATGGTCTTTTCTTAAACCTAAGAAATTTAATTTTGTTTCAAAATTCGTAGAGAATGGACTCCAATCTCTCTCTAAAATAAAATCATTATCTGAGGAGGTCAGGAGAGGTGAATGTAAGTGAGATTTATTTAGGCAAGTCTAGAAGTAGATATAAAAAGCAGGACTTGTAGAAAGAGTTCGAGAACACATTTCCTAGATTTTTGTTAGGCAATTTTTACCTTCCATCTTCATATCAGAAGCAGAGATACTTACAAATTTGTTATCACATAGAATTTTGCTGATGCAGATACAGAGATATAAATATGTACACACACATATATATGCACATAAACTACACACTGAAAGGGTTTCTCTGAGTAATGTAAATTGACACATAATTAATATTTATCTTTATTGAAAATCACCAAGTCAAACTTGCTTCTCACATTTTTTATGCATCTTTCATCTATATTCACTTAGAAAATAGTGTTGCAAAAGCAAATCAAAACTATGTCTGGAAATTCAAATCAAGGAAGCACAAATTTGTTTATATATGTAGTTGACCCTTGGACAACTTAATTGGGGCTAGGGGTCCTGACCCCACACACAGTTGAAAATCCATATATAGCTTTGACTCCTCAAAAACTTAACTAGGAATAGCCTACTGTTGACTGGAAGCCTGGCTGATAACATAAATTGTGGATTAACATGTATTTTGTATGCCCTATGTATTATATACTGTAGTATTACAATAAAGTAAGCTAGAGAAAAGAGAAATGCTATGAAGAAAATCGTAAGGAAAATAAAATACACTTTCAATACTGTACTGTATTTATTGAAAAAATCTGCATATAAGTGGTCTCACGCATTTCAGAGGTCATGGTGTTCAAAAGTCAACTGCACTCTTGTAGCTTGTAGGAAAGTTTTTGTGAGGACCCACTAGAAAGTTTTATCTTAGTAGTTTTCAGTGTTGGGTGCATGTATGTGTATGTGTATGCATCTTTATCTATATCTGCAAAATTTTTCTATAGTGGCTTCAGCCTATACAAAATGTCATGGAGGATTTACATAATGTATCATTCTGGTAGCTTGAATGTGATTCACCTCAGACCATTATTTATTTTCAGGTTTTCTGTCAGTTAAATTTGCCAAATAACATCCCCCAAGCTTAATGGCTTCTAACAACAATCATTCATTTAGCTCATGATTCTGCAGACTGGTAATTTGAGTTGGGTTCAGTTAGGTGGTCCTTTTGGTACCTGTGCCTGTGGTCAGCTATTGGACTGTTGGCTGGAGCCAGATGGTTTATGAAAGCCTTGCTGGGGATGCTGTTGACTGGAGCCCATCTTCATATATTGCTTGTTGCTCCACAGGCTACCATGCATTTATTCACCTGTCTACAGGATTACAAGTATATTAAGAAAACAGGCACTAGGATGCAAGGCACTTATTTAATGGCAGTTACCTAGGACTCTAGAAACTCCTCAAGTCTCTACTTGTACTACATTTCCTATTTTCCATTGTCCAAGGTAAGGCCAATGGTGATACCAAAAGTCACTGAGAAGTCACCTCTTGATATCAGAAGCTGGGAGTCACCATGTAAGGGGAATGAGAAGGAAGGGAACTTTGTGGCCATGTTGGCAACCTACCTCCTTCCTTACTTGGTGAATATACTTCATCTGAATAATGTAGCAACCGAGTTCTTAGTGTATTGTTCAAAATAACAGGAACCATAACCTAATTGTATTGTTCTAAGTCGTATTTTAAAACTAAATTCAGGGACGCCTGGGTGGCTCAGTCAGTTAAGCGTCTGCCTTGGGCTCAGGTCATGATCCCAGGGTCCTGGGATCGAGTCCCGCATCGGGCTCCTTGCTCAGCGAGGAGCCTGCTTCTCCCTCTGCCGGCCACTCCCGCTGCTTGTGCTCTCTCTCTCTCTTTCTAATAAATAAATAAAATCTTAAAAAAAAAAAACCTAAATTCATCTCTGTAAAGGTTAATTTTTACATATGGCCTTGGTTGTTGGTTTCTCCATTCTTTTGAAATTAAGACATCGAAAATTGACAAGTTGAACCTTGTTGTGAATTACTAGCAAATAATTTGTACTGATAATGTATATGTAATAATTTGTACATATGTGTGTATGACTTACAGCAAAGTCAATATTAACCCAATAATAATGTTATTTTCACTTATTTGTTGTTGGCAATGCTTTCTGGCATAAGCTAGAATAAGGCAGGACCTGACCACAGGGAAACCCATCTTTCAAGATGATGACAAAAACAAAATAGAGAAAAACTGCTTTGATTTTTATGTTATGTGAACTTAAGTCTTAGGGAAACATAACATTGAATAATGTATTATGATGTTACTCACAATGAAAAATGACACAGCAGCTGAGTTTGTCAACAAATTTCTCACCATATATTACCCCACTGATATTGGGAGACCTGGATTTGTTGTTGCAAGGAGCAGGTGTCTAGAATTATAGCATTATTCAAAACATCAGCGGAAGGATAAGGAGAGAGCACAGGGTGATATTTAAAAAAAGAAATCTCAGGCGCCTGGGTGGCTCAGTTGGTTAAGCGACTGCCTTCGGCTCAGGTCATGATCCTGGAGCCCCTGGATCAAGTCCCACATCGGGCTCCCTGCTCGGCAGGGAGCCTGCTTCTCCCTCTGACCCTCCCCCCTCTCATGTGCTCTCTGTCTCTCTCATTCTCTCTGTCTCAAATAAATAAATAAAATCTTTAAAAAAAAATAAAAAATAAAAAAAAATAAAAATAAAAAAAGAAATCTCATAAGCAGCCAACAGATGATACTTGTTTTCTTTTCATTTTCCAAATTTCCACTGTGACTGGAATAGTTTAGTCGTGGTTGAGAAAGGCCATTCAACAATGGTGTCATCAAAGACAACATAAGATCCTTTTAAAAATTTTCATCTGTGACAGTGCTTTTCCTCCAGAAATATTTCCACAAGTCCTTATCCCATTGCTTCTGGGATCACATTGTTTCACTCCTAAAAGTGCTATAAAAAAGAGGACTGGAAATTACAAAATTTCTATTTTTATTTATCTGCAGTCTATGCATTCTAAACACCTAATTCTTATTTAAGTCCAATATTCCTGTTGTCAAAATATATATTAGAAAAAGCCATAATACACACTTTCAGAGAATACTGTATTTAATCATCTCTTCTTCAAAAAAAATTTTAACTCAGTTTCTCATACACAACAATCTCAACCAGAATTTATTGTTACTGTTCTCGCCACTGTTATTGAAGCATTTTGTTCTCTTATTCCTCTTTTCTTTATCAATGGATACAAACACTCTTTTTTTTTTTTTTTAAGATTTATTTATTTATTTGAGAGAGTGAGAAAGTACATGAGAGGGGGGAGGGTTAGAGGGAGAAGCAGGCTCCTCGCCGAACAGGGAGCCCGATGCAGGACTCGATCCAGGAACTCCAGGATCATGACCTGAGCCGAAGGCAGTCGCTCAACCAACTGAGCCACCCAGGCGCCCAATATAAACAGTCTTCTATTTTAATTTCTGACAAACATAAAATAAAGCCCCCCCAAAATATGTTTTATAAATAACATTTGTGTCTGCATAAAATAAATATCAGACATAGACTGTATTCTTAAATGATTAGATTTGGGAACAAACCCTTCACCAATAAAGGAACTGCAAGGGGCAGTATGCATGGTGGGTAAGGGTATTTTTTTCAGGAGATAGATTAAATACATTTGATTTGTATTCGTAAAATGTTAATTTAGAAATGCTCTTAACCTGTTTTGAGATGTCAAATGAACAAATGAACAAATAATATAAAAAGACAATTTTGAGAATTAAGAGTTAAGTGAAAAGAACTTATAAAAGCATCTTTATCCATAGTTAACTATTCAATAAAATTCAGTATATATATGTGTGTGTGTATGTGTGTGTATGCGTGTGTGTGTGTATATGCACACACGTAAGTCCACTGACATACTATAAAATTTGGTAATGTGAAATATCAGTAATACAGTTTATGTTAGTATACACTATAGAAAACCCATATATATTTCTTGTAGAAAGAGTCCTTTTAAAGGTTCATATATGTTAACATAAACTCAACATTTTGGCTCCAAATTGCTTCAAGACATATTTTCCATTTACGATATTCTAACTAAAAATCCCATAAATCGAAATCAGTTTTGCTCTCAATAAGTTGTGGGATGCACACTCAAATAGAATTAAGATGTATAAGTTATATTCATTTCAGAAAAGCAGACACTGCTCTAGTTATTTCCAGGAGAATGAATTTATTAGAGGGACTTAATTACATACAACCAGCGGAAAAGCTGTCCAAGTGGTAAAGACACCTCTGCTGGCTCTCCGGAAACCAGGAGGAAAGCCGCTCTGATGAGCCCTGCGGACCGGCTGCATGTGGACAGAATGCGTGACTCTCAGGACAATAGATAAGCTGCTGGCAAATCGCAGACTTCCGGTGCTGGTGCCCTGGCTCCTTCTCAAAGCTTAGGCAAGTCAACTGTACACCTGTCCCTCATTAGCTTCAGAACAAGTTTCTCTATATTTCTACCACTACTTTAAGGAATTTGGGCAAGATTTCTCTAAATTCCTGCCCCATAACTCTAAGAATCAGTGACTTGCAAAATTTTCAACCTTCTTGCCAAGACAGATCCAAATTTACAGAAATAGCATGAGTTACAAAGAGTGCCTCAGCATGCCTTTTATATTGTGGCAGGGGCATTTTCTGAAAATCTTCTATTTAAACTCAAGAGAACAGCCACTGTTTTTCCCTAACAACTGTCAGCAACTGCTCCTAGTTCACTGAGGTAACTGTGTTTGTATTCTGACATGTGGTATCTATTCACATTTTGTAAGACCTGTTACTGTCAGAGCCAAAAATCCAACAGAAAATGTGACATCCTGGTGCCACCATGCCAAAAAGCCACGAGAAATTGTGATCAACGGGGATAGTTCCAATTATTGAAAAACATATCCAAGTTTTACTGCTTCATTAGGATTTTTGTGACTTTTTTTTTTTTTTTACTGAATTTAATCTTTTACTATTTAGCCAAAATTGTTTAACGGTGAAAAAAAGATACAAGATTACTTGCTCGAATACAAAAAGGACTGATAGTTTTGAAATCTTTTACTGAAAAAGCTACAGTACATGGAAGATACTTGGTTTAGCTACTTCCAAGGGAACACCAGACAGCAAATGAAATGGAAGCTATAAAAATGCATAAGAAGCCAAGTAATTCACAAATGATTAATGATAATGGTGGTCTAGATAAGACCTTTGGTGATAAATACACAACTGGGTTTAGAAAATACAACAAAGAGTGATTAGATTAAACTGAGTTATAAACAATGAACATGTAAAAAAGATACCAAAAATAACAGCTTTTGGTATTATGCTTGTATTGCTGAAAGCATAAATTGTGCATAAATGGAGGAACTTATATGATTTAAGTACTTTTGAAGCTGAAAACTCATCTAGTTATTTTATGAGATAAAGACATTCATTGTAAATCATTCCTACATTTGTATGAGGGCAAAATAAATTGCCTTGATAAAATCAAACTGATTTAAAGTACACTTCTTTAATAGCACTGGATGAATTTAAAGTGTTCTATATCGTGAATCAAGGCTAAACCAAATTTCTCTCTCACAAAGAAACACACAGGTACACATACATATACTCACAAATTTCAATGTGAGCTCAAAATATCTCTAATTCTTTGTAAAAGACTTTATAGATGATAATGTACATAATCTACTATATATAATATAATATGTTTCTGTGTTGTAATGAGAAAGACAAATATAATTTTATAAAACATTTACTTGTTACGTATGGAATGATTTGAGGGCATGATTTTTAAACCACCCCTATCAAAACATGAGGATGATTCTTCCTTAAAGACAAACTTGTACCCTGAGTTCCATAAATAATGGGTTTTTTGTTGTTGCTGTTGTTTTTACTTCCGGCAATTATAACTTGATTCCAATTTTTAGTTTTACATTATAACAACATGTTTTTTACAATAACAAGAAAAAGAACAGGTCTGTTGAAATTTTGATAAAGATCCAAATTTTATACCTATATTTTGATGAAAATTAAAATATTAAAAATTGTTTTATAATTTAACAGACTTTGTAGTTTCTAAAGAGAGGACCACCTCTTGTTTGAACTCTCAACACTTCTGCAAGATATACCGAGCAATAATTATTATAGTACAGAAATAAAGCTCAGAGAAGCAACTAATTTGCCAAAAGCCAGAGAGGTAGCAAATGCTATAACCAGCAAACAAATCTGAAGGCTCGAGTCTAGGAAAAATAGTCTTTCTCCTATTTTCAGGATCCTTGAAAATTTCAAGTTAAAATGAGATTAATTAGACTTAGTATTCTGTTTGTATACCAAGAAGGATAAGTGATATTTTTAAAATAGCACATTTTTTTTCTATTATCCAAATATTTCAATGACTATGCACAATCCCAAGAGTGGAATTTATTTTATGTTATTATAATGTGCATTTTCTAGTCATTCTTCTGTAATCCTATTCCTTAGTTAAGGTTAGGACTTTGAGTTGCTGGTCAAAATTTCAGGTATTTTTTGCTTTTACAATGCTTCATTGATGTACATAGCATATTTCTCAAAACTCAAATGAGTAGATTTCTCTGTAATTGCTCTTCCTCTGAGGGCCTACTTGCCCTCCTGGCCATCCTCTGCCCTTCCTCTGCTCCACTAGGTGTCTCAAGAGCCTCACCCTTGGAAGTTTTCTTTCCTGGTGTTCTATGTCACATTGCTGTTCACTGTAATCTGCCAATGGCAAGCACTGGCCAGGGATTGGCAAGCAGGAGAACCAGAGGGGTGAGTCTATTTCTTTCCTTCCCACTCTGTCCCAGGAAGCATTTCTTTCTTCCTTCCTTCCTTCCTTCCTTCTTTCCTTCCTTCCTCCCTCCCTCCCTTCTTCCTTTCCTTTCCTTTCCTTTCCTTTCCTTTCCTTTCCTTTCCTTTCCTTTCCTTTCCTTTCCTTTCCTTTCCTTTCCTTTCCTTTCCTTTCCTTTCCTTTCCTTTCCTTTCTTTCCTTTCTTTTTCTTTTCCTTTTTAAAGATTTTATTTTATTTGTCAGAGAGAGAGAACGAGCATGAGCAGGGGGAGACATGGCAGAGGGAGAAGCAGGCTCCCCGCTGAGCAAGGAGTCTGATGAGGGCCTCAATCCCAGGACCCCAGGACCATGACCCGAGCTGAAGGCAAATGCCCAACCGACTGAGCCACCCAGGCGCCACTTAGGAGGCATTTCTGGCAGAGGCTACGAGCCAGAAGAATTCACCTAATTCTAGTTCTGTTGGATAATCTGGCCCCTGGCCCCTAGTGTCCCCATACCCTCTATCTGCCCTTGCAGCTCATAGGGGTGGAAGCTTCCCACAGTTGCTAATTTTCTGGGTTGTATTACCTCCCCTTGTGTGACATCTCAGCATTTTCTTTATGGTTCAACCAAGGCCTTGCATCATATTTCCCACACTTTTCATTTGGATGTTCTGGGGTTTTTTTGTTTTTTTGTTTTTTCCTGTTCTGACTACCTGAAATGTTTTCTGATATATTTGTCACTAACTAAATGAATATTAACTGAGTAGTCAAGTTAATAGAATAGAGTGCTTGTTTGAATATGTGGTATTCAACAGAATAATGGGAAAAAATTAGGGGCATACTTTTATGATACAAAGAAACAATTCACTGACAAAACTATGTAATTCTTATTTTGATGGACATAATTTCAAGTATAGAAATAAAGGATAAGTTGTACTTCAACATAGCACTATTTCAGGGTGCCCCGGTGGCTCAGTTGGTTGAACTTCAGACTCTTGATTTTGGCTCAGGTCATGATCTTCGGGTGGTGGGATAGGCCTGCTTTAGGCTCCCCACTCAGCGTGGAGGCTGCTTGTCCCTCTCCCTCCCCCTTTGCCTCTCTGTTTCTCAGATACGTAAATGAATAAAATCTTTAAAAAATAAATAAATAAGTAAAATAGCACTCTAGCCATTTCACTTTTGACAAATGCACATTTTACTATGGTCTTCAAATCTACATCTTCACATATACTTGCTTGTTGCAGTTCTGTAAAGGAAATAAATATCATGATCTAAATCATTAAGGATCAAAAAACTTATTCAATGGTAGTTCTATGTAATAATTTAATTAATGAAGGTGTTCAACAGTGTTTTATATAGCTCTGTTTTGGCAGAGTCTGGTAAGCTAGGAAATGCACACATTTGTGAGCATAGAAAAAGGTCTGCATTCTCTCAGGCTGAATATGTATTACAGAACACGGTTCACTAGGGAAACACTGCTTTCTAGTTCTGCTATGTTTGGAAGGATGCATCTCTTCATTTATATCCAATAGGGAAATAAGAGCTCACTCTTCTACACAATGAGGTAATGAACAGTATAAATAGTTCATATAACTTCTAGTTATGCATCATCTACCCAATAACCATCCACATAATATATGAAAAAGTGATGTTACAGTTTTTGAAATAAATGTTTATATGGAGGCAATTATTTTCTGCTTTCATGTATTACATGAGGTTTTAATGCCTTCATATCTCAAATTTGCTTATTTTAATATTCAGTAATTATACCCTACTTTGATTGCAGCTTACACAAATTTTCTTTCTGAATCTCTATTATTCCTCATTGTCTATACCATGTCTTTATTTAGTTGCTGTTTATTTTAATATTGTTTTCTATTCTTATTTAAAATCATTATATCATTTTAAGCCTTTTTGTATTTTACATTAATTTTCTAACATTGGAAACAATACTCATCATGTTATGCCCTAAACAAGCTTGCGTTTGGACTCTTGTTTTTAAGTAATGATAAAGTAATTCTACCAAGAATATTGGTTAAAAACTTAAATTTCTCTTCGATTCTCCTTACTTTGTTCCTAAGAGTAGTCAGTTATAAGCATGCTCTCCTCTGAAAATTCTCTTGCACTCATCTTTTCCTCTCCATTTGCTTTGCCACCATCCAGGACTCTTAGCTTTTTACTTTCCTCTACTATAAAGTTGTAACTGTGTGTTGATATCCTGGGATGGTCCTTTTTCATGACAATAAAAACAAGTTAATGCCAGCCGTGTCTCCTAATTGCTTACACTGGTTGTCATTGACCATTCTTCCTTTTGAAGTAACCTTTCTGAAAAACCACAGGATTCCATTCCAACTGCCCCTGACATTCAACCTCAGACACTCAGGATCTCATGTGTCTTGGAGGATGAGGTTTAACCTCATCAAATTGGCCTTCATTGTTTTCCATTAACTGGCCTTTGCTGACATTATAGTTTTAATTGTTACTTTTTTTTTTTCTTTCCTAGGAAACATTCACTTCAGTTAAACTGGTTCCATTCATGCTTCCTTGAATATGACAAATGCATCTTCACTTCAACTGTTTGCTCGCATAATTTCCTCTGAACAGAGGAAAAAGAGAAGTAGGGGGAGGGGGAGAAACAAAAAGTAGAAAGAGAAAGAAAGGAAGGGGGCAAAAGTAGAAAGCGTTTTAATATTTATGAACACTTTCTATTTATCAGGCACTCAGATTTGGATTAAGATATGGATGAGCTGGGCATTTTCATAGGGAAAGAATCTACACTGTAGATGTTTTCTATAATATCACTGGATGCTAAATTTATCAGTGAACCTGTAACTTGTTGGAGAAAACTTTATTTTCTCAGAACCTTTCTCAGGAAGTATGCAGTACATAGGTGGAAGGAATAATTTTATGAGCTCTCAGATCAGAGATGGAAGGTGAGATCCCAAGCGCTATAATCAAGTAACAACAGAGGCACACTAAACTATATTAATAGGAGAGAAAGAATGGTAACCTCAGATCTTTTTTTGAGGTGGGTAGGTATGAAAGCTGAACTCAGCACTGAATTAGCTCAAAGATGCCAGCAGTGATCTTTCTTTTACCGTCTCTCTTCTCTACAACCTTCTCCTTCCTTTCTAAATATTGAGCAAATATTTAAAGAACATTAATTCTCGGGGGCATAAATTATTAGCAAAGCAGACCCATGGATCTTAGTATGCCCTTATAGCTATTATAGTAAATGTGTAAGATACATTATTCTATGTAATATATATAAAAACCTTAGGAATTCATTATTAGTATTCTAGTTTGCACATGAATGTACATGAGCTTTAAAAACAGTGAAAGCATATTTCCAGGATCGGTAAGTTCAGTGCTGTAAGACAAACCAAGCTTTGTCCCATCCTTAGATTTTATGTTTACTGAATAAATATTTAACACTTACTATTACTTATCAATTAAGTGCAACACATATGTGAAACATAATATAAAATATTGCTCATCTCTTTACAAGTGCAATTTTTTTTAAGTAGCAAACTATTATTTCTGGATTTGGCTATGGTTCCTCCTTTACCACTCCTGCCTTCTTCCTATCTACATGATCCCATATAATAAACAGTTGGATAATTTTCATTATCTATGCATTAAAGTACATTTGCTTTAAACATCAGTAGAATAATATGTTTCTCCCAGATAAAATCATAGATCACTCATTTATTTTTGTTTTTTGTTTGTTTGTTTGTTTTTTTGGTAACGGGAGATGGACAAAAAATTGCTTAGAACTACCAAATCATGATAATGTATATATACTGTGATAACTCAAGTAAGTGCTGGAATTTCGCCTTTTAAAAAAGATCCCTTGGGCGCCTGGGTGGCTCAGTCTGTTAAGCATCTGCCTTCGGCTCAGGTCATGATCCCAGGGTCCTGGGATTGAGCCCCGCATCGGGCTCCCTGCTCAGCGGGGAACCTGCTTCTCCCTCTGCCTGCAGCTCCCCCTGCTTGTGTTCTCCCTCTCTCTCTCTCTAAAATAAATAAATAAAATCTTAAAAAAAAAAAAAAGATCCCTGGAAAGGTTATAAACTCAGCAAATCTCACTCACATTTCAGAAATAAAATAAATAATTGGCAACTTATGTCAAGTACCCAAGTTTCTCCTTTAAAGGAAATTACTTGATTACAGAGCCACTTCTAATCAGGCTTACAGGACAGATGCAGTAAAGGAATAAATGCCCTCTTGGTGGAATGAGGAAGTTATTGCATTTCTTCATTACTAGACCAGAGCTACCAAAGCAAAGGCAGTAAGAGAATGAAATTGATTATGGACCATGTTCCCCATGTGGAATTAGGGATTAGATAGCTGTGTGTTTTATTTTGCCACAATAATTAAAACCACTCTACTCATATTTTCATTATGTTTCAGACTTAAGTTTTGTCTTTTCTTTTTCCCTTTCAAAATGTAGGTCTTCCTAGGTATATTGTAGAAAAAAAATTCTATCTTGAATCTAAATTGTTAACATCCTAAGATTTAGACATCAGTGGGAAAATGGTGATATAGAGACTAATACATGTGGGTAGAGGAGGCTTCTGGGATTGTTGTAAAAAAAAGTAGAGTTAGCCAAGTTTATCCTGGTTCAGAAAAATGCCTGGCTTTCAGAAATCAAACATCTGTGGATTTTTCCTGATGTCTATTCTTAAGGAGGGAGTACTTTGAGTAAAACATTACAGATTTAAGACATTAGCAGTTCTAGTAGTAGATAATGATTAATTCTAAGTTTGACACATTTTTATAATGGGGAAACACATAGGTTATATTTCTTTCTTAAATTCAGCTTTTATATGGATATCACATAACATGATAAAATATATGCCATTAATCCTAAACTATCGGGCGCCTGGGTGGCTCAGTTGGTTAAGCGACTGTCTTCGGCTCAGGTCATGATCCTGGAGTCCCGGGATCGAGTCCCACATCAGGCTCCCTGCTCAGCAGGGAGTCTGCTTCTCCCTCTGACCCTCCTCCCTCTCATGCTCTCTCTCATTCTCTCTCTCGCAAATAAATAAAATCTTAAAAAAAAAAAAACCAAAAACCTAAACTATCTATAGTTGTAGTGAAATCTATTAACTGCCTCTAAAACAATGAATAATTAGGCAAAAGGGAGGGAATTTAATTCCTCCAACAGGAAGATACTTTCTCTAATGAATACCATTTTAATGCTTTGATACAGAAATTCTGTTTGAACCAGATTTTCAGTGACAAAAGAAGCCCAAATGATAACTTTTCCAGCTACATTGTTCATTCTCTAGTCTGTACTGACTCCTACTTCTTGTCTACAGAGGCCCGATTCCTTCTGGAACATCATGATTCTCACCGAGACAAGCTCTTGGGGAGGGCCAACTGAAATTATTTCATGTTACATCAGTCGTTCCAAGAGTCTGCCTGTCTATCTATCTATCTATCTATCTATCTATCTATCTATCTATCTATCTATCATCTATCATCTATTTATCTATCATCTATCATCTATCATCTCCATTTATCTATCGCACATTCAGTAAAAAACAAAGCAAAACAAATTTGGATAAGACAGAGTTTTTCAAGAAATTTAGCTTATCTGGTTTTGCTCCCTCTTGCAATACAATCTTAATTTTCATCCAAACATTTATCTACCAGTCTATCTATTGATCTATCCATCTATTGACCTCCATCTATCTAACATCTTATTGAAGAACTAATGATAATTTTAAAAAATTTTTGCCACCATCAACATTGAGCACAATTTGGATTTGTCTGTTACTGCTCTATCACTGCTCTTCTGAGTCTCTTTTTTTTGGGGGGGGGGGAGTGGGGCCAGAATGGTACAATGGCTCATGAAGAAGATCATCATTTATCTATCTTGTATTTGCATACTCTACTCTCTCAAAAAATTTCTTTTAAATAGTGAATTATGATCTCTAGGTTTTATAGAAGCTTCCTCCTTCCAATTGCTTAGAAAATGTTTGTTTCCTTTAGTTAACATTGGAATGCTTCCTTTTTTTTTTTCTTTTTACCTGAATGCCCTTTGTCATATATCACTTAAAGATCAGTGTAGTACTTGGCCCTCTTCATATTATGGCAATGAAATCAGGGAGGAAAATGACATAACTAATATTCAGCCACTTTGGATACTGAGTCACCTAACCAAAAGACATACAATCTGTTGTTCAGATTTAATATATATATATATATATATATATATATATATATATATATATATATAGCAACCTCTCACCTAAAATTCATAAAATGAAATTCTTATTTAATAAATTAATCACTATTGTCTATTGTTATATAGGGTAGAGTACCATCATATGTCTACTACCTTCTACATCAAGAGTTTCTGTTAGGCCATAGAAATCAGCAGATATCACTCTCCCAAAGGAGTCTAAAATCCATTTGGCACATTCTAAAATAGGGTAAGAATTTTATCACATAAATAGATATCTAAAACCTGAATGCATTGAACTTGATTTGGTGGTGAAATATGTCATAATTCTGCTAGTGCCAGGGTTTCTGATATTGTGCCATTACATCCACAGGCAAGTAAAGTGTTTTAGAGCTTCATGAAATATAATCTTATACTTTTTCCCATGTTGCTCCTCCTTTTAGGTGAGTAGGAATGTATTTTAATTATTCTTACCAAACCCTAGAAACACCATGCAAGATTCACTGGCAATCTCCTGGGTCCCTTTGGCACCATTAAGGAAGTTGTCATGAAACTTCAGAAGTATAAGAGAAGCATTCCCATTTATAAGGAAAATTCCCCGTAAAAGCTTGCTTTGGTGTGTGAAGAGGTTTTGGCAGGGTAAACATGTGGCCAAATTAAAGAGAGAATATTGAAGATCACTTATACTAAAACAGAACTATTAATTTGCCATGAGAGTCATGTAAGAAACTGATTATCCTAGTGGCTGTTTTTGTACTAAACAAACTACAAGAAATGTAGGTCCAAAAGGAACATATCCTTGACTAGCCTGAAAAAGATGGTCAGACCATGCCTTATGGTGTCACGGTAGTAAATAAAAGGTGTTATCACTAATTCAAAGATGCTACCGGGGCTCAAAACTTGTATTGCACTCCTTTTGGATCTTGTCTTCAGAATATGTTTATAGACTTTACAGGAAATGCCATATTAATCATTATGCGTTTTCTTTCTTTCTTTCTTTCTTTCTTTCTTTCTTTCTTTCTTTCTTTCTTTCTTTCTTTCTTTCTTCTTTCTTTCTTTCTTTCTTTCTTTCTTTCTTTCTTTCTTTCTTCTTTCTTTCTTTCTTTCTTTCTTTCTTTCTTTCTTTCTTTCTTTCTTCTTTCTTTCTTCTTTCTTTCTTTCGCTTCTTTCTTTCTTTTTTTTTTTGGAAACAAGAAATGGGATTTTATGTCATGGTTATCCACATTAATTCCACACCTGGGCATTAATGAGTTTAAGCTATTTCCATGAGTCAAGTTCTCTCATTAAAGACAAAGATGTATGACAATCAAAAGACATCTTTTTAATGACTTATGTAGTATTTAAAGACATCAAACTGCAGGGGCAGAGGAAATTATATTGAGTTTCTATTATGTGCCACAAATTGTAAAGAATCTTATAAATTTTTATTATATTTAATTGTATCACTACCTGTAAGACAGGCAATATCTTTTTTAAAAGATTTTTTATTTATTTATTTTAGAGAGAGAGAGCATGTGAGTGGGGGAGGAGCAGAGGAAGAGAAGAATCCTGAAGCAGACTCCCCCTTGAGCACAGAGCCCAACCCAGGGCTAGATCCCAGGACCCTGAGATCATGACCTGAGCAAAAATCAAAAGCTGGCTTCTTAATTGACTGAGCCACCCAAGTGCCCACTAAGACAGGCAATATCTTAGTAAGTAAGGTAAACTCAGTAACTAAACTCAGAAACTAAGTAACTAAACTCAGAGTCACAAAGAAAAAAAAAGTGGATAGTGTTGAGTTAGCAGCTCAGGAATACTTGGACATAAAAATCATATTCCTTCAACTGAATCAATTTTAAAATTCCAAAATTGTTGTAAGGAGTTTTAAAAAGTTTGGGGGCATTATTGAAATAAATACGTAGTTTGAAAGACAGTACAGCGACTTATAAAAAATGATGAAATATATATGTTAAAAGTCATATTATTTTCTATTGCTCATTTTTCACTTGATAAACTCCAAAGTAGAAAAAATGGATGCTAATCTCTATGGAAGAAATTAGAAGAGTAAATAAAGATCTGTTTTTTAAAGGTTACTTGTGATAGATGGATTCAGAACTCAAGAAAACATAGATGAAAAAATATAAATAAATTGTTAAAAAATAGAACCCTGTGGTCTTTCAAATGGACAGTACACAAACATCAGGAATGTTTATCCCAATAGGATAGATGTGTTTCAAAAAGAAAAATTTTAGCATACTTGATAACATCATCAAATTATAGGAAAAAAAGTCTTATGATATTAATAATAGAGTGAAGTCATTTAATAAAATATAGCAATATAGCAGTCCTCCTAGTAAAAACACTAAGTAAGATAGAAATAAAGCTACTTAAATATAATAAATGTAATTTTCCCAAATCTGCAGTTCATATTATCTTAAACTTTAGAAATATTTAAGGAAGGAGAGATGGATGCCTGGAATTAATATTTATTATGCAATATTAATGTGAGTTTTTTATAAATAGAATAAGAAAAATGAAATAATGGACATACTTAGCATTGAATGGTGAAATAAACCATGTTTTAGTTGCTATAGCACAACTGTAAATCTAGAAAATTTAAGAAACTATCAAATTATAGCTATATCAACAAGATAATATAATAAAAACCAGTATAAGGTGAATTATAGTGCAAAAATCAATAGCTCTGTTCTAATTTAACAATAGGAACATAAAAAGTGGTAAAAATTATCTCTGACAACTGAACAAAAATCTATAATTTGTACAAATTAATTTAAAAATCACTTCTTCTTTTTTTTTTTTTTTTTTTTTACTAAGAGACTCCTACAGTCTTAGTGAGAGAAACAGTAACTGAACAAATAGAACTGAATGGGGTTCACTTTCATTTTATTTGAAAGAGCAAATACTGTTTGCTACTTTGTTTGAAAAATGGATTCAGATTATAATAAGCTTGTGAGTTTGATAGGGGAAGTTGAAGGAATACCATTTATGAATAAGGTTTACATCTTTGACCATGAGTGAGGTTGGCCAGAGCTCTTCCTTTCCTAAAGTGTCTTATAATATTCTCTATAATCTTGACTCAGTGTAGGTTACTACAGTTAGGTTATATCAACTTTTTACTGTCATATATTTGAACATAATATTTTTTTACTTATTTTATAAATTTTGTTGTCCTGTAATTATGTCTGTTTTCAGTCCTAATATTACTGCTAACTTTTTTTCTCTGTTCTTATCTGTTCTATAATCGTTTCCTTCAGGTCTTTGTGTTGTTCTTTATTTTCTATTTATCTATTTTTGTGTGTGCATGGAGGGAGAGGGTGGTAGGCAAACCAGTATTTGGTATTATTTCAAATCTTCTGTTTCCATTTCAATTATTTCTATTCTTAGCTATATTATTTCATTCCTTCTGTTGTCCTTCAGCATATTTTGATGTCCTAATTTTAAAGTTATGTGTTTTGCTTATTAGTATTAGACTTTATTTAATTTAAATCTAAATATTTATGAAAAAATGTTTCATAAATTTTGATGTGCAGCATTATGGATATATTTATATTTAGCAACTAGCAAATATGTTTAGCAACATATTCAGAAACATATTAAGAGTTAAATGGATAGCTGTATGAACAAGACCCAGGAAATACAATAAAAAAGGATTCAGATAAGCTTGTGAGTTTGATAGGGGAAATTGAAGGACTACCATTTATGAATTAGGTAATATAAGCATGGATTCCATTGCATTATTCTAAAACTGTTGACATTAAATCAATATATAAAAGCTAATGCTGACTGACAGTTATATAGAAAAAAAGTCTTAATTATTCTGCTATGCAACCAAACATCTAGATGAATATCCTAAAAGAACTCAAAATAAACATTTTCAGTTGTCAAAATGTAATCAAAACATAAATAAATTAATTCCTTAGTTTCAGAATGAAAATTAACATGAAAACCACCCTGGAGATCAGATAAAATCAGTTTTTCTGATAACATATCCAAGCACATTTTCAATGTGCTACTTACCAGCCTAGGCTAAAAATATCAGAAGTTAATGAAAATTAATCCAAAAACATGTCGACCAAATAGCAAGTTTCACATCAGGATTGGATCATCAAGCATTTGTTTCTTTAAGAAGCAAGATGCAGTAACATGTAATTCAGATCTGAGTTCCTTCTTAAATGACTCTATAACTGAAACACTTTGTCATTCCACAATCCATTATTTTTCAATATTAAATATTTGTTTTTTAATCAAACAATAAGTTTTGATGGATATATTGCTTATATTTTAAAAATATTTATTTAAAAATTCTGTGTTATCTGGCAGATTATTAACTCTTTTCTGACATTTATCATTGTTTGCTAACACTGCTCAGGTGAAAAAATTTAATTTGAGCAATGGGGCTCTTTTAAAAATTTGGTCTTCATGTACACTTTTGTTGATAGTACTCTAATTAGTATTAGGAAACATATTTCAAAGTTTAAAGGTATCCACATGGTGTTTACCTGATGCCTTATTTGATGTACGAAACAAATGTTTCTTAGAATATTATATAGGGGGCTAGAATATTTTTCAGATTACATCTTGAAGGATTAATGATCACAAATTAAAAACGGTAGAGTGAAAGTTGTGTGTGTGTGTGTTAGGGTGTACATTAAGATAGAGAATAAAAATGAGAGGTTACATTTAAGGGCAGATTATGAGGAGTTGTTCAATAGGCAATGGCTAGATCATAGGTACTAGGGAAGAAGTTGAGGTGAACAAATAAATTTCGGAATTGTCAATTCAAAGGGATGGGATAGAATAATGTATATTATTGATGAACTTACATATAGAAAACTAGAGAGCGTATCTATCACTTACCTATTGCTATATAACAAATTACCAGAAACCAGCAGCTTATAACAATATGCATTTATTATCTCACAGTTTTTGTGTGAAAGGAGTACAATATGATTTATATGAATATTCACCTTCAGGATTTCTTAAAAGTTTGCAATCAAGGTGTTGGTTCGGCCCGTGGTTTTCCCTCAAATCTCTACTGAGGAGAGATTCTCTTCCAAGCTGATGCACTTGCTGGAATTTGGTGTTTTGTTGGTTGTTGAACTGAGGACCTCTGTTTTTACTGGTTGTTGGCTGGAGGCTGCCCTTAGTTCCTTAACACCTTGAACCTCATTTGGCAATTCACAATCCAGCATTACATTTCATTAAAGCCACAGAGGGACAGAGCAAACAGTGAGTGTTCAGGAAACACGGAAGTTAAAATTCTTCATAACACAAACATGAAAGTGATGCCCCCAACCCTTTGCTATAGTTTATAGGTTAGAAATAAGTCACAAGTCCCATGAATAGTCAAGGGGAGAATATTACCCTAGAGTGGAACTATTTGGAGATAGAAATCACTGGAGGCCATTTGAAAGCCAATGTATTTCACCCTAGCTAGTTCAAACAGAACTGATTTAAGTCAATTAGATGTTGTGATACACACAATTATTATAATCCCAGAAGGAACAGGCTCCAATTAAGCTTTCAGAATTCCCAGAACAAACACACAAACAAAAGCCCATCTAGTCCACCATGGGATCTCCTGCATCTGCCATGACCAGGAAGCTGCAACCACAGCGGTGGGCACCCAGATCCTTGTTAGGATTCACAGCAGCAAAAAGAATGCCTGCACCCTAACACTCAATAAGATCTGGTCAATGTAACTTGCTTTAAAGGTGCACACTAACAAACACGAATATCATCAGCACCTTCATTCCAGTGGAAAAAGCAAATGAAACACAGCCTCCATTACTAATCTATGCTCATTTTCACTTTTCAAATCTCAAGCACAAATATGTGCTTGGCAGGAGTAATGTTACATGAGTTTTGAGAAACTCTGGAAAATATTATATGTAGCCTTCTAAATAAATTTACATTAGAACATACTATAGGAGTTTTGGAGAGAGTTGAATAAGGTAATCTTCATTGCCATAGTCCTCCCCAGCCATTGGCCACCCAGAGCCCCAACCACACAATTTCTTTTCTAGTTAAACTTCCAACCTATAATAAAACAATAGCTATATTCTTCTACCTCACTATATTTCCTATATTCAATGTAATTATACTTCCTACACTAAAGGAGTGCTCTTCTCCTTCTCTAAATGGGAGAATTAGTCATTGAAACCATTTTGAGTAATGTTTATCTCTCCTCTACCTCAGTTTAACTAATACCCTGCAACTAAAGAATGGAATATTAAGTCATATATTATACTACCAAGGTGTCTCATGTAAAATTGCAGAGGAAAATTGTTACTATGTGTTCTAAAGTTAGCCAACTAGATAGATAACACAATATGGAATGAAAAGAATAGAGGTAAATTCTATCTATAGCAATTTGATAGCTCTAATTTATTCAATGTGTCATGAAATCTGATGTATTTGGTAGTTGTAATACTTTTATTTTTTTTATTTCATGATTTCCTGTCCTCTGTCAACTCTTTAGCCTGTTAGTATCCTTTTACTGATGATAAACCCAAAATATATTTGAAAAATTAGAATATTTTCAGGTCCTACTTGCATGAGATTCATGTAATCATCTATTATATTTTCCTTGATCATGCTGGCATTATGAAGCACCTCAGAAAATCAGGGTTTCAGAAATATGTCTCCATGACAATATAGCACAATACCAATTCTATTTTTCATTGACAATCAGAGGAGCCTACAACATGTCTCCATTAGTAAATTGCATTTTCCATGACCCAGAGACTGCTATTAAATATAGGAATAGTCATAACAGCTGAGCAACAATCCATACGTATAAAATGTATGCCTGCTGTCATAATTCTCACTACCCACAAGGCTAAGAACTGATGCAAGATCTCTGTCACAGCTTTCACAGGTAAACCAAATCTCAGAAAGAAGTGGAATCATAGAAAGAAGCAAAATCATAGTCTCTACTCACACATATATGTATACTTGGTATAATTTTAAGGAAACCAAGTAATAAAAGAGACTTCAAAATGTAATCCTTAGCCCTTCATCCACTAAGCATGGAGTAGACACACTATAGAGGGTTGGAATAAAGTTGAACAAGTCTTGAGGGTTAAGAGAAGAAACAAAGTCTTATTTTGTGAGTATAAAAAACAAAATTCCCAAAGTAGTTCAAATGATAAGATTCTAACTAGAAAATATGGAAAGCATAATGTAGCAGAGACTTCTAATTTTCTGCCAGTATCCGTTGACCCTTCTTCATCTTATTATAACTGTGAGTTTTAGATGGTTCCATGGCCACCATCGTAGACACTATATTTTCCAGCTTTCATTCAAGAAAAATGTGGCAATGTTACTACCTTTTGGTCAATGGTAGCAAAATAGATCACGCTCTTGCAAGGAGGCCTTCCTCCATTCTCTTCACCTTCCCACAGGATGAAACATGAATATATGGGTAGTCATCCAGACTTGGCAATTTGGATGAAATCTCCAGCTAGAGAGAGGGGCAATAAACAAGAAGAAATCTAAGTTTATGGACAACCTAATTGAGCAGAGCTATTTGTTTATCCTGGAACATCTGACTGCCTCTGGATTTGCCTGAGGGAGAGAAACAAAAAGCCACTATTTTCTTTGTTATTGTTATTGTTTTGGGTTTGTTTGTTTGGTCGGTTGTTTGACTGGTTTGGTTTTACATTACAGAAGCTTAACCTATATACTAAATGAAGTAAGAGGTATCCCGTAAATCATTTGGGAGAAGAGTTTCCAGAAGGAAAGGTAATCTCTAGTGTCAGATTCTACAAAATGTCTATTAAGACAATTATCATAATATATCCATTAAGTTTAGTTCTCAGCAAATGATAACTGATTGTTATAAAATAAGTTTGGACATGAGTGTTGTAGGAAAAATTTAGACACGTAGCAAGTTGAACGGTGAATTAGAAGTGTGAATTCCAGACTGCAGGTTGACCACACTATTCTTGCAGGTCATTTTCAAAGATAGAAGAACTAGATTTTGACAGGTATATTTTTTCCTTTGTTTCCAAATGACTCAAATGCTTTTAGTTTTAATTGTATTGTCTGTTATAGCACCATATTTTTTAAAGATTTATTTATTTATTTGAGAGAGTGAGTGTGCGCAACTGAGCACAAGTTGGGGGGAGGGGCAGAGGGAAAGACTCTCAAGCAGACCCCCTGCTTAGTGCGGAGCCCATGGCGGGGGAAGGGGGTTTAATCTTACAGCCCCAGGATCATGAACTGAGCTGAAATCAAGAGTCAGTTGCTCAACTGAGTGAGCCACCCAGGCACCCCAAAATAGCAACATATTTCTTATGCATATACAACCTGTTATTTCTGCATTTACATAAGTTCGTTTTTAAAATATGAGAATAAGAAGGTATCTAAGCTTTCACCATTTTAACTTGATTCATTCAAGCAAATGATCATGCTCTCATAAACACCAGGTTTGGATTCCAACAGATGGAGATTTGTATCCTGTCACTTAATAGCACTTATGAAGCTTTGGTGAAGATACTGCTGTTCCTACAAGTATAAAGTGCCAATAGCAATAGTGAAATCATTTTATAGTTGTATTAAATAATTACACATATATAGCAATTAGCATTCTCTTTCTCTCTATATATAAGATATATATAATATATAACATGTATATTAACAAAAGTAGTTGGTCTTTGATAATCTCTTAAACTGTTATAATAACAATTATGATTGTAGTTACAACCTTCATAATCATCATAATAGTTAATAATGCACATGCCTAAAAATGTTCTAAATTAGAATTTAGATGAAACTGTAAATAGGTTACTAGGCTTCATATTACTAAATATTTCACTATTTGTGCGGTAATAGATACAAAAAACAGGAGATTTCTCCCATTATTATTCAAACTTAGATAACAACGCACAAGACAGACACATACATATTCATGATATAATTTTGTCTAAATCTAGTTCTTATTTTTTGTTCATCATTAGTATAGTTCTAAGAACTCTTCATCTGCATCAATGTGAATTTACAGTTCTATAATTAAAGATATGTTTCTAGACTTATGGAATTCTAAATTGTTCACAGTCCATTGCATATAAATGAATTGCAAAAATTCTTTTTCTCAGGTGTAGGGACACAATTTTATTTGTTGTGTTTGTTTATTGTAGTTTCCATTTATTAGCTGTCATTTGGCTGTTTTAGGTTCTGTCTATGGATTATTTTATTTCATTTTCATGACAACCCTATTAAAATACACATTTTTTTGGATTAGAAAGCTTAAAATACTGAGGTTATCCTAGGATTTTAATAAGAGTTCAGACTGTTGGAATCTTGAACTTGTCTTCATGTCTTTTATGTTTTATTGTCTCCCTGTATAAGGTGTTTTGATTAATGCAGAAATGGAAAAGCCATGCACTCTAGAACCATTTACATTAAACCCATGACTCTTAGAGTGAGCAGAATGAGAGAAGAATAAAAATTTCAACTCTCATCACTTCTTTTAAAGAGAATTGTCAAGTGTACTCATTTAAGCCCCCATGGTTGACCATTACAATTTGTTATTTATTTTCTTCCTTCTCCCCAAAATTAATCTTCTATATAAGTAACTTCTTCTATTTATGCTATTTCTATTGCTGAAAAAATGTATTAAATGACTTTCTGTCGTTCTTGTCAAAGGAACTGCTAGAAGTCTGTGCTGAAGGGGTTGGGGTATGAGGGTGGGAGGGTAAAAATATTCCTGGCAGTAAAAGAAATATGTTTGCTTTGCAATAAGTTATTTTTTATTCTATTTTGATATCACTTTGTTCTATAACCCACTCTTATCTTTTTCCTGCCAAGAACATATCGATGCCAAATTATTATTATAAGCTGAACCACATCCTCATTTAACTTCTTTGAAAAAAAATCATGCTAATATATGCAAAATGAAAGGCTTAAATATATTCGCATCACAAATTTTTTAGAATTCTAACATTCATGAGTAAGGGATATTAATGTCATTGGACAAAATAATTAGGGTATAAATTTATTATAGCCAGTATTACAGTCCATAATTCCAAAAGTATACTGGCTTTGCCATAATGATGTAATGATTAATTTAAGTAGAGTTAGCAAGTGCTATGCACTGACCAAAACTAAATGTTTACAAAGAAAACCTGCATTTCTCTCTTGTTCCTAATTTGTAGATTTACAGTAATTCTCTGGATTAGCTAAAATCATACTTACATATGCAAAAGTTTCCTTGGTTCTAATTATTGTAATAAACTGTATTATACATTTCTGGATAATATATTCACAATCATTCATGGAAGCAATTTACACAGACAAAGAACAATAATTAAGGAAACAAATAAATATCACTTGTAGAAGGAACATATATATTTGAATCTGTAGGGTTATATAGTGTAAAATTTGTACAGTGAAAATTATATATGTGGGTGTGTTTGGTTATGTGTATTTTATTAAATATAATGTTAAAATTATTGCCAAAAAACCCTCTCAAACTGGTTAGCATTTGAAAGATATGAGATAAAGCAATGGAAATATTACTGAAATACTGTACATTAAAACAAATGACATCTCCAGAGTAAAAACCTGTAATGCCTCTGCTGGTTGGCCTTGCTGCAACCTCTGTCTTTCTTTCTGCATGCAGATGAAGCTCCAACTGGTCTGGAACCATAGTCTCTATCCCTGCTCTGCAGAGATCTGTGGGTCCTCAGGAGCTTTAGAAGGGGCCACTTGGGAAAGAGACATTTCAAGGAAGTGAGATTCCGAGTTTTCTATTTTTGTATTTAAGCTATTGTGGAACTGGAGTCAACTCGAACAAAGGATTAGCAGACTATGCTTTTTAAAAGTGATCTTGCTCCTAGGGAAAAATTGTTCAGAAAGCTAAAGTTGAGGTTTTAATGTCATAGTAAATTAATTGGTATATATTAATTATTATGTACCTACAGGTGTCAGATGATAAATACAACTACACTATTTTATAAATATGAAATAATTTCATAAAATTAATAAAATCCAGGATTTGACCTGAGAGTTAAATTCAGTTTCTTTAATATTATTATATGTCATTATAAATATAAATGGCTTTTTATTAAAAAATTATAATTTCTTGGGGCATCTGGGTGGCTAAATCAGTTAAGTGTCTGCCTTCGGCTCAGGTCATGATCCCGGGGACATGGGATCCAGCCCCACATCTGGCTCCCTGCTCTGTGGGGAGTCTGCTTCTCTCTCTCCCTCTCCTGCTCTCAATCTCTCTCTGTCTTCTATTTATGCTATTTCTATTGCTGAAAAAATATATTAAACTTGTGCTCTCTCTCTGTGTCTCACTTTTAGAATCTGACTCTTCTGGATTCCAACTCAGAGTTTTCCCTCTCTGTCAAATATGTGCTCTCTCTCTCTCTGTCAAATGAATAAATAAAATCTTTTAAAAAAATTCTAATTTCTTTTCCATAGGAATGAGCAAAACACTAGAGCTGTGTAGAGCAAAAGAACTTTCTTTTCATTCTCTTGAGATTTTCTTCTTTTTATGTATGTTATCTTAACTAATCTTTGTTTAGGTCAATAAGTACTATATGTCCAATTCATTTCTCCTTTTCCTAGGTACATAATTAGATTATATTTTTCAGCCCCCCCCTTGCAGGTAAGTGTGGCTGATCTTATTACTAAGTTCTAGTTAAGTAAATGCAAGTAAAAGGCGTGCATACTCTTTATAGTCTTTTTTCATAAAATTTTTTTCATATGGTTCTTTTTTTGCCTCTGTAATTCTGTTTTCTATAGTTGACCTACAATCTGATTCTTATTACTCTGATTTTATTAGGTTAATGCATTTAAAAATGATGAATTTGCAAGTTGGATGGTAAAGATGGTGAAGACACAGATGATCCTTGGATCACCATTTGGAGAACTGCCCACCAATCAGGAACATCCATTTTTAAATTCAATGTCTAAATGGGCATATAACCACTGAGATTTGGGGGTCTATCTCATAGGTAGCTAGTGTGTTTTAACCCTTAAGTTAGTAATAAGTTCATTGCATCTAAATGACAAGAAAATAAGGAACACATCCAACTGGTGATTGAGTGCAAACTGATAGTAGATGCTGAACAGATGGAGACCCATATTATACAGCAGTAAAAGTCACATTCTTATCGAGCTTGTGGTTTGGGGGCAAGTGGGTGAAGAGAATTAACATGCATATTGGCATTTATTTGTTGCAATAGGGAAGATATGAAAAAAAAAAAAAAAGAGACGTCTGGGATGTCACTGACTAGTTTGAAAAGGAAAGTGAAAAGAATAGAGAATTCAGAAACAATCTTATGGGTACAGTCAACTATTTCCACACCTCAAAAGTAAGAGATAAAAAAACAGTGACTCTTGGGGCACCTGGGTGGCGCAATTGGTTAAGCATCCAACTCAGTTTTGGCTCAGGTCGAGAGCTCAGGGTCATGAGATGGAGCCTTGTGTGGGTCTCCGTGCTCAACACAGAGTCTACTTGAGATTCTCTCTCCCTTTCCCTCTGCTCCTTCTGCTCGTGCTCTCTCTCTCTCTCTCTCAAATAAATAAATAAATCTTAAAAACAAAGAAGCAAATAAACGGTGATTCTTAGGAACAAAAAAAAGGTTTCCTTAAAATTTCTCAGGAAAAATATTCGCTAGCCATGCTCCAAGTGTAAAATTTAGAAGATACCCTTCCCACCTTGATCTTATGGTTTCAGATGACCACAAGAAATCCTCACTTTAGTTCATAGAGAATGTGTAGAGGAGGAATAATAATATATTTCATGTGTGAGGATATCAATACCAAAATACAGATTCACTCATATTTTATTATTTTTTAATCAGAATGCATCTAATAATCATTACAAGTTATATGACAATGGCGGTTGATGTCTGCACATGCACATACAAAGTTGAAGGATGGGTTCTGTGGCTTGAATCTCCAGGAGGACTCTTAAGACATACTATGTCACCAATACTTTTGATGGAATGAAGTCTAATACTGTATGAAAAAACAGAGATGGAAAACTCTGAGTTGGAATCCAGAAGAGTCAGATTCTAAAAGTGAGTATTAGGAATAATTTATCTTATTTATTTCATGCATATATTCCCTTTCATTATGCTCTTTCAAGAAATATTTTAAAAATTATAAGTGATAAGAAAGTATTGTCAAGCATTTTTCCCTTAGTGGTACATAAAATAATGGTGTCTTAAAAACAGATGGCATTTTAGATTCCGCAGAATGTGATAAATATTAGAAAGAACTTTGGGTACATTTATTGGCACATGGAATGAAATAGAAAAAAACAGATCAGAAATACACTAAATTTTTAAGGAATAATATTCCCATCAAAACAATTAACCCAACAATGAATATTTTACTCTTTGAGGCTTAAAACATCTCTTGTTCTTTCCAAATTTGCCAAAGCATAAAATAGGATGTAAAAGGTACATTAGCCTAATATAATTCGTCTCTGCAACACTAAACTCAGATGTAAACAAGATTACTGGCCAAAGAGGAATTGCTCAGGGGAATCAGAATATAAGGGACCAGAAAGCATTTTCCAAAGAGAACTAATTAGGGTGAATCACAGGACTTTTTCCCATTTGCAGGGTTGAGAAATCTTTTCACATTGACTTATCAGAATTTCACTGCTTTTAAAGTCAGAGATTACTATATGCCTCCCTCTCTTTCATTTCTTGAACCTAGTTATCATGTTCTTGAATTAACTTTGTGTATTTGTTGAGAGAAGAGAAAATTTGACTTTTGAATTCATAGAACAATAGCCCATTAATATAACATCTTACTAGAGAGAACTGTCCAACACCTAGAGTAAGGGACTTCCAATTTGATAGAATTTGTGGTTATCTGTGATGGAGAAATGTTGAATTGTTCTTTGCATGGAAGGAAGGTTGACATAGATGATTGTAAAGTGGGAGATGTGACAGAGGTTTCTTTGTGTTCATGAAATATCTGCTTGGTCAAAAAAAAAAAAAAATCTGCTTGGTCATACAGCTACCCTTGCCTTTCAGCTCCTTTACAGTTTTTTGTGGCCATGTGACTGAGTTTTCAACAGTAGGATATGTGCAGACAGGTATATGCCAACTCCAGGTATCGATCATAAGAATTTCCATGAAACATTCCCCATGTTCCTTCTTCTACATGATGAATGCAGAAAAGCATGACAAATTTGGAAGCTATAGAGATTGGCAGAAACATAAGACCACTGGAGTCAAGTTCCTTAAATCATAGGTGAGAGGAAAGTTACACATCAATCAGAAACTCTCATTTTCTGTAAATGAGAAATAGATCTTAATATGTGAAGCCAATAACATTTGAGATTTATCTCTTCAAGAAATATTTAACCTTAGGTAATATAACCTTCTTTATAATACTCCAGAATATCTATACTTTTGAAGCAGAGACAATATCCCTGATGGTGAACAAACGAACATCCCTTTTGTCTATGATCAGACAACAAACAATCTAATTAGGAAATGTACAAAAAATTTGAACAGATGCTTCATTAAAAAGACATATGAATGGCAAGTAAACATGAAAAGATGCTCAATATTACTAACCATTAGTAAATTCAAACTAAAACCATGATGTAATATCATTACATGCATGTTAGAATGACAAAAATTAAAAAAATATATATATATATATTGTAGCATGAAACACTGGTAAGGACGTAGAAAAACTATGTATCTCCTACATTGCTGGTCAAAATGTAAAATGGTACAACCATTCAGAAAATCAGTCTCATACTTTCTTAAAATAATTAACTTACACTTCCCCAGCAATTGCAGTCCTGAACATTAATCTTAGAGAAATGAAAACTTACGTTCACACAAAACTTCTACACAAATGCTCATAGCATCTTTATTTTCTACTTTTTAATTTTAATTCCAGTGTAACTAACATACAGTGTTATATTCATTTCAGCTGTATAATAAAGTGATTTAACAATTCCATATATTATTATATGATCAGTGCTCATCATGGTTAAGTGTACTCTTAATCTCCTTCACCTATTTCACCCATCCCACCACCTACATTTTCTCTGGTAGCCATCAGTTTCTTCTCTATAATGAAGTGTCTGTTTTTCAGTTTGTCTCTCTTTTTTTTCTTTTGTTCATTTTTTTTTCTTAAATTCCACATATGAGTGAAATCATATGGTATTTATCTTTTTCTGTCTTGAGATGGTGTAGGCTTGTAGGCCCCTTGCAGGCCAGGGTCATTTGAGGACTGCAGTGAGGTTAAGGTCGGCCAGGCAGGCCTAGGCCAGGAGGAGAAAATGTTCTCTTCCCCTTATCTCATGTTGCAAGTCCTAAATGCCTGGATCAGCAGGAAGTGGCTCTTGCCTAGCTTAAAGTGTATCTTTCTAAACAGAAGTGTTCTTTCTAAAGACAAAGAACATGTTGTTTCCAAAGGAAGGATGGCTAAGAGAATTCTTTATTCTGCAAGCATAAACAGGATGTATTTTGTTCTTATTGCATTTCGTGTATCTTACTTCACGGATGTTGGGTTGATACTTTAAGTACACATTGTTATGTTTATCTGATCACTGCAAGTATATAGCTATGTGAGAAATAAACGGCAGTATGCAGTTGCAAGTGCTGCCTTTGCTCTGCATCCCCTGTGTCCTGGTGATTTCGTAGACCCTTACCCAGGGACCCCAACGCACTAGACGTTGACAATTGGCGGCCGAACAGGGACCCTGAAGGACGTACAGGAAGGGTGAGTAACTTAATTAAGTACAGGGTGATGGGACAAGAAACTTCTACTCCTTATGTTCGAATGCTGAAGCATTCACTTGCTGTCTATGGTATCACTGTCGCTTCTAATGATATTGAGCTGTGTTTGAAGGTGGTTCGAGAATGGAATCCTTGGTTTCCAGAGGAGGGAACTTTAGATTTGGATAATTGGCGGCGAGTTCGACATAATGTCGAGAAGGCAATGAGACAGGGAGAAAAAATTCCCGTGCGGTTTTGGTCTATTTGGTCGATTATTTTTACAGTGCTTAAAGCGATGGAGGACGACCGCACGGTCGAAGACTTCCATAAGGAGATGGCTCCTTCAATACAAGACCTCCCTTTAGATACGGATGAGAAAAGGGCGGTAGAGAAAGATACCTTTAAGCTTACACCATCCCATGAGCCTAGCGAGTGTGGTAATGAAGAACCAAAACCGAAAGTAAAGTCGGATCCCGAGGTGGAGCGTGTGTGGAAGGTTTTTCAGCAGGTTATGGCTATGACAGAAGAGTCTAAGAAACCCTCTAGGAAGCCCTCTGCTCCGCCTTTGCCGTCTGTACCAGCTCTTTCTTCTAAAAATCCTTTCCTTTCTGCTGCTTTAGCTGAGCTTGATGCGCTAGAGGATAGCGATGATGAGGCTGGCGCAGCTAATTCTGTCTTTGCTTTTCCTGTTATTAGGCCTCCCCCGGTCCAGGGAATGGCACAAGCACCATATTATGAAGGGATAGGTATAGAAGATATTGGTCGCTTGAAAATGGCAGTGTCTTTATATGGACCTCAAACACATTATGTTAAGGAGCTAGTTAATAGTCTAGCTCGACATTATAACAATTTTTCTCCTGAGGACTGGAGGGTCCTCTGTTGGGCTCTTTTAAAGGAGCCTGAGTATCTGCAGTGGCAGATGTGGTTTTCTGAACTTTGTATGTATGTACATGTGGTAATAGATACATATTCCCAATTCATTTGGGCCACAGCACAAAGTGGCGAAACTGCACAACACGTTATCTCCCATCTTCTAGAAACCTTTGCTGTGATGGGTTTACCCTCTATTATTAAAACAGATAATGGACCTGCATATAGCAGTAAAAAATTTCAAACTTTCTGTAAACAATATGGTATAATGCACAAAACAGGCATTGAGTATAATCCTCAAGGGCAAGCTATTGTAGAACGTGCACATAATACCTTAAAGTTACAAATTAAAAAATTAAAAAGGAGGAAAAAGGATCATATCTTAGCATTCACTCAATCAAATGCACGTTCCATTTTGCAACAAGCTCTGTTCACATTAAATTTCTTGAATCTTCCGCAGGGAGATATCCTCTCCCGTGCAGAGAAACAGTTCATAGAGGGAGAGGTCGCTCCCCCTCCATTAAATGAACATATATGGTTTAGGCCAACCGCAGATGCAGAATGGCAACCGGGGCTATTGCTTTGCAGAGGGAAGGGTTATGCTTATGTCTCCACAGAGGATGGACGGACCTGTTCCTGGCTCCCTACGCGATGGATCCGGTCGAGGGCCAATTCGAACGGCACCGTATCCCACCAGACGACGGATGGGGAATCCAGACCAAGATGAACTTCCGTTACAGGCCATGGCACATCTGAATTTGGGAGGACGACGTCACCATCGGCAGATATTTGCTACTGCTTTGCCGACTTGGGGGCAAATTAAAAAGCTTAGTGGGGAAGGGCAAAAAATCCTGCAGCGAACAGGGAAGGCTTGTACGCCTGAAAATTTATTTTTGGCTATGTGTGCCTTGCTTACTGTATCAGATGCCGCTGCGTTGGCCAATTTACTTCTTAAGCAACTTAAGGGACTAGATCCAAAAGGTATTATTCAGAGTTTGGGGCATACTGCTGGAGGAATGGGATTTGTACTACTGGTTGTTATCTTATGCTTTATGCTGTTGCATTTTTGCTATCTAAAACCCTCCCAGAATTCTATGGCCATCCTTTGGAGGGCACTTTTATTAAAACAAAAGAAAAAAGAAGGAATTGAGATGGTGTAGGCTTGTAGGCCCCTTGCAGGCCAGGGTCATTTGAGGACTGCAGTGAGGTTAAGGTCGGCCAGGCACGCCTGGGCCAGGAGGAGAAAATGTTCTCTTCCCCTTACCTCATGTTGCAAGGCCTAAATGCCTGGATCAGCAGGAAGTGGCTCTTGCCTCGCTTAAAGTGTATCTTTCTAAACAGAAGTGTCCTTTCTAAAGACAAAGAACATGTTGTCTCCAAAGGAAGGATGGCTAAGAGAATTCTTTATTCTGCAAGCATAAACAGGATGTATTTTGTTCTTATTGCATTTCGTGTATCTTACTTCACGGATGTTGGGTTGATACTTTAAGTACACATTGTTATGTTTATCTGATCACTGCAAGTATATAGCTATGTGAGAAATAAATGGCAGTATGCAGTTGCAAGTGCTGCCTTTGCTCTGCATCCCCTGTGTCCTGGTGATTTCGTAGACCCTTACCCAGGGACCCCAACGCACTAGACGTTGACACTGTCTGACATTTCACTTAGCATTATACCTTAGATCCATTCAGTTCTTCCAAATAAGAAGATTTCATTCCTTTTTATGGGTGAATAGTAGTCCATTCTATGTATATAGATGACATCTTCTTTATCCATTCGTCTACTGATGGACACTTGGGTTACTTCCATAACTTGGCTATCGTAAAAAATGCTACAATAGACATAAGGGTGCATGTATCCCTTTGAATTAGTATTTTTGTATTCTTTGGGTAAATAACCAGTAGTGCAATTACTGGATCATAGGGTTGTTCTTTTTTTAAATTTTTTGAGGAACGTCCATACTGTTTTCTACAATGGCTGCACCAGTTTGCATTCCCACCAACAGTGCAAGAGGGTTCTTATTTTTCCACATCCTCACCAACAACACCTGCTGTTTCTTGTATTTTTGATTTTAGTCATTCTGACAGGTGTGAGGTGATATCTCATTATGGTTTTGATTTGCATTTTCCTGATGATAAGTGATACTGAGCATCTTTTCGTGGGTCCGTTGGCCATTGGTATGTCTTTTTTGAAGAAATGTCTTTCTTGTCTTCTGACCATTTCTTAATTGGATTATTTATCTTTTTGGTGTTGAGCTGCATAAGTTTTTTATATATTTTGGATACTAGTCATTTATCATATATGTCCTTTGCAAATATCTTCTCCTATTTAGTAGGTTATCTTTTAGTTTTATTGGTTGTTTCCTTTGCTGTGCAGAAACTTTTTATTTTGATGTAGTCCCAATAGTTTATTTTTGCTTTTCTTTCCCTTGCCTTAGGAGACATAGGTAGAAAAATCTTGTTATGGCCAATATTAGAGAAATTACTGCCTTTGTGTTTAGAGAGAACATACCTTAACATAATAAAGACCTTATATGAAAAACCTTCAGCTAGCATCATAGTCAATGGTGAAAATTGAGACCGTTTCCTCTAAGGTTAAGAACAAGACAAGAATGTTCATTCTCATCATTTTTATTAAATAGTACTGCAAGTCCTAGCCACAGGAATCAGATAAGAGAAAGGAATAAAAAACATCTAAATTGGTAGGGAAGAAGTAAAACTTTCAAAACTTACAAAATCAATGTACAGAAGTTCATTACATTTATATACATTAATAATGAAGCAGCAGAAAGAGAAATTAAGGAAAACAATCCTATTTGTAATTTCACCAAAAATAATAAAATACCTAGGGATAAACTTAACCAAAGAGGTGAAAGACCTATACTCTGAAAACTATAAAACGTTGATGAAAGAAATTGAAGATGATACAAAGAAATGGAAAAACATTCCCTGCTCATGGATTGGAGGAACAAATATTATTAAAATGTCTATACTACCCAAAGCAATCTACACATTTAATGCAATCCCCATCAAAATACCCACCAACATTTTTCACAGAGCTAGAACAAACAATCCTAAAATTTGTATGGAACTACAAAAGACCTCGGAATAGCCAAAGCAAACTTGAAAAAGAAAAGCCAAGCCAAAGCAATCACAATTCCAGACTTTGAGTTATATTACAAAGCTGTAGTAATCAAAACAGTATGGTACTGGCACAAAAACAGACACATAGACCAATAGAATAGAATAGAAAGTCCATAAATAAACCCACAATTACATGGTCAATTAATCCTCAACAAAGGAGGCAGTAATATGCAATGGGAAAATGTCTCTTCAACAAATGGTGTTGGAAAACTGGACCCCTTTCTTACACCATACATAAAAATAAATTCAACATAACAGCTTTATTTGTAATAGCCCAAACTGAAAAGAACTAAATGTTCAACAGCAAATGAATTAAACATTTTCTGGTACATCATACCACTGAATATTACTTACCAATAAAAAGGAACATTTATGCACACAACTTGAGTAGACTTCAAGGGCATTATTCTTAGAAAAAAATACATTATCAAATAATTATGTACTGTATGATTCCATTATAACAATCTCAAAAGCACACAATTACAGAGATGGAGAACAGATCAGTAGTTAGTAGTTGTCAGAGTTTAAAAGATAGTGAAGAGGGTGTAGTTAGTAAGAGATAGCATGGAAGAACTTCACTGTGGTAAATTCTTTGTCTCGAATATTGAGATAATTATAAAATCTATACATGTGATAAAAAGTCACAAAATTATACATAAAGTACACCATGCACACACACAAAAGTGAGTACATGCAAAACCTAGTGAAATTTGACTAGGTCCTGTAGCCTAGTAAATTTTATTGTACCAATTACAATTTCCTGATTTTGATATGGACTATAGTTTTGCAAAATATCACCATTGGGAGAAGCCAGATGAGGGATAGGATCCTTCCATAAGAAAGGATAAGACCTTTTGATTTTATCTTTACAAATTATTATGTATCTTTAGTTCAAAATCTAAGTTAAAAATTTTATCAGCCTATATGTGTTACATGATTCCTTTTTAATTATAGATTATAGTCTGTTGCTTCATTTTGAGGTCCTTAAGCTCACTTCCTTTAAAATCAACTTGACATTATTCTGTTCTTTGCATTTGGTGTCCTGAATTGCCTTACTATTGTTTGAATTTTTGCCTTTTTTGGTTTTCTTTCTAAATGCTACTGTTCTAATGTAGATTTTTTAAAATCATTTACACATTTTCTCTCTCTCTCTGCTTATCTAACTCTACCATTCTGTTTTGTTGTTGCTTTCACTCACACTTGAGTGTCCCAGAGGAGAACCAACTTATTTGCAACCTAACTCTCCTTCTCAGATTGTAATACTGCAGCAGGGTCAAAGTGCTCTTTAGGACATTTTCTGCTTCTTTTCCACTGAAGTAGATACCTAAGATATAAAATCACAATCCTGGACAGGGATCAGAGAAATCTATGGCTTCTTATAAGAAGAGAATACAATCTCAAATCCAGTTTTATTGAAGTGTGCCTGGACCTGTGCCCTGTTAAATTCAGGTTATCTGTCGACCCCAGTGTTCTCTAGGATATCCACTTGTGGAGCAGGCTCATGACTTCAGCCTCTGTTTACCATTGTGATTATATTCCATTTCAAGGCCCAAAAGATCTTTATCTTTTCCCTGAAGGCAACTATGACTTTTTTTATAGTTATCTTTTCAGAGGAGAAATATTTAAAATGCAAATTTACATTACCATCTTGACTGCAATGGGTTTTGCTTTTCTGCCTGTATGCTTGAATAATTCTTTCTGTATCTTTGAAATTTTACATATTAAACGCTCAGTAATGATCCATCTCAGCCTTGCTGTTTCATTTTTCATGGACTGTGGTTTGCTTTCATTTTGCAGATTTTCTACTTTCATTCCAAGGAAATGGTCTGTGTTGTATCTTCAAATGGTTTTCTTTTTCATTTGTTATGTTTTGTACTTGACAAACACTGGTCATCTTCTGTTAGTTAGTCTATGTATCCACCATCTATAATAATCATCTTTGTGACTGTTTAATAGCTTTATAAGGCTTTTCCCCCCTGTATTTACTGATAATCTCAACCAATTTCTCTGTTTTAGCAGTGCAGTTCTAATTGAATATAAACCCTGAAATTTGAGGTGCTAACACACCATTTTTTATTCATGTGAGGCTGGTTTGGGCTCTACTTGACCTGATGATGTCAGAACCTAGGATATGTGCTTCTATTATTTAACACCACACTGTCTGCATATGGCTTCCAAAATCATCACTGCGTGGGCATCCATATCACTTCTAGTCACAATAGACTGGCAAAAACTAATCACATGGTCTCTACGCACCTTCCAGGGTGGCTGAGAAATGAAAGAGTAGAATACAGAATAATTGGGGAATGTGTCATTCATTTGGAACAGAGAAGACTAATATGAGTCTAAGCCACTTTGTTTTTGGTGAAATGGCAAGTGTTCTCCCAAAAATGTGTGCTATGCTAACTTAAAGGAACTTGCATTGGGTAAGTTGTGGCAATTTAATGAATTAAAATAAATTAGGTTTTAATGAGTCAATGTTAAACAATGGAGTCTGACAGAAGAGCCTGGTAACCATTATGACAGCAAAAATAAAAAGGTAATAAAATCTGCTGGAAACATAGTTCTTATGCATGCATAAATATCTACTATCTATGAAGATACTATATACTTATAAAAATTATTAATGGGATAACAATCTTGTAATTTTTTTGATATCTATGTTAAAAAAACAAATGTTTTGTCAAAATAGGGAAAGAGCAAGATTAACAAAGTTCCACCTGTCTATCTAGGAATTACAACGTAAAGTGTTACTGATCATAAGAGAATAGGTAAAAGCATAAAAGTGTGTTTTTATTGGTAAATAAAGAAATTTAGGAAAATATATGTTAAGGTCAGGAAAGTGTCCATTAGTATTGACAATTAATTAGTTTGGGGGAGGGGAATGTAACTAGTCTAGTTATGTTTTAAATCTGTTACATCTATACAATAGAAGATGAGAAAATAAAAATATATTTAGGAAACACAGTGCAACAAGGAAGAGATTAAATAGGGCTGAGCATGATAATTAGTTGAATAAAAAAATCTTAAGTTTATAATGTTGAATTTCACAGAAAGATAACAAGGATACTACTCTGATTTCAAAATAAAGTGATGCCACTACACACCTATTAGAATGGCCCAAATCCAGAACACTGAAAACAGCAAATGCTGGTGAGGATGTAGAGCAACAGGACTCTCATTCATTGCTGGTGGGAATGCAGAGTGGTACAGTCCCTTTGGAAGACAGATTGGAAGTTTCTTATAATACTAATCATATCCATGTAATATAATCCAGTAATCATGCTTTTTGGTATTTACCCAAAGAAGTTGAAAACTTATGTTCACATAAAAACTTGCACATGAATGTTTATAGCAGCTCTATTCATAATTGCCAAAACTTGGAAGCAGCCATGATGTCCTTCAGTAGGCAAGTAGATAAAAACAAAAACAAAAACAAAAACAAAAAACTGTGGCACATCTAGACAATGGAATGTTATTCAACACAAAAGAAGAGCTATCAAACCATGAAAAGAGATGGAGGAAGCTTAAATGCATATTCCTAAGCAAAGGAAGCCAATCTGAAAAGGCTATATCCTATTATGATTCCAACTATATGACATCCTGGAAAAGGCAAAACTATGGAGAAAGTAAAAAGATCAATGGTGTCCACTATCACCACTGCTATTCAACATAGTACCAGAAGTCCTAGCCTCAGCAATCAGAAAACAAAAAGAAATAAAAGGCATCCAAATCAGCAAAGAAGAAGTCAAACTCTCACTCTTTGCAGATGACATGATACTCTATGTGGAAAACCCAAAAAACTCCACCCCAAAACTGCTAGAACTCATACAGGAATTCAGCAACATGGCAACATATAAAATCAATGCACAGAAATCAGTTGCATTTCTATACACCAACAACAAGACAGAAGAAAGAGAAATTATGGAGCCGATCCCATTTACAATTGCACCCAAAATCACAAGATAGCTAGGAATAAATCTAAGCCAAGAGGCAAAGAATCTGTATGCATAAAACTATGGAATACTCATGAAAGAAATTAAGGAAGACACAAAGAAATGGAAAGATGTTCCTTGCTCATGGATTGAAGGAACAAATATTGTTAAAATGTTTATGCTACCTAGAGCCATCTACAAATTCAATGCAATTCCTATCAAAATACTATCCACTTTTTTCACAGAAATGGAACAAATAATCCTAAAATTTGTATGGAAACAGAAAAGACCCCGAATAGCCAGAGGAATGTTGAAAAAGAAAAGCAAAGTGAGTGGCATCACAATTGTAGACTTCAAGCTCTATTGCAAAGCTGTCATCATCAAGACAGTATGGTACTGGCACAAAAACAGACACATAGATCAATGGAACAGAATTGAGAGCCCAGAAATGGACCCTCAACTCTATGGTTAACTAATCTTCGACAAAGCAGAAAAGAATATCCAATGGAAAAAAGACAGTTTCTTCAACAAATGGTGTTGGGAAAACTGGACAGCGACATGCAGAAGAATGAAACTGGACCACTTTCTTACACCATACACAAAAATAGACTAAAAATGGTTGAAAGACCTAAATGGGAGACAGGAATCCATCAAAATCCTTGAGGAGACCACAGGCAGCAACCTCTTCGACCTCAGCTGCAACAATTTCTTCCTAGACACATCACCAAAGGCAAGGGAAGCACGGGCAAAAATGAACTGTTGGGACTTCATCAAGATAAAAAGCTTTTGCACAGCAAAGGAAACAGTCAACAAAACCAAAGGACAATCGACAGAATGGGAGAAGATATTTGCAAATGACATATCAAATAAAGGGCTGGTATCCAAAATCTATAAAGAACTTATCAAACTCAACACCCAAGGAACAAATAATCCAATCAAGAAATGGGCAGAAGTCATGAACAGACATTTTTGCAAAGAAGACATCCAAATGGCCAAAAGACACATGAAAAAGTGCTCAACATTTTATGGCATCAGGGAAATACAAATCAAAACCACAATGAGATACCACCTCACTCCAGTCAGAATGGCTAAAACTAACAAGTCAGGAAATGACAGATGTTGGCAAAGATGTAGAGAAAGGGGAATCCTCCTACACTGTGGGTGAGAATGCAAGCTGGTTCAGCCACGCTGGAAACCAGTATGGAGGTTCCTTAAAAAGTTGAAAATAGAGCTACCCTATGACCCAGCAATTGCATTACTGGGTATTTACCCCAAAGATACAAAGGTAGTAATCTGAAGGGGTACCTGCACCCCAATGTTTATAGCAGCAATGTCCACAATAGCCAAAATATAGAAAGAGCCCAGATGTCCATTGACAGATGAATGGATAAAGAAGATGTGGTATATATATATATATATATATATATATATATATATATATATATATATATATATATAATGTGGTGTATATATATATATATATATATATATATATAATGGAATATTATGCAGCCATCAAAAGGAATGAAATCTTGCCATTTGCAATGACGTGGATGGAACTGGAGGGTATTATGCTAAGCAAAACAAGTCAATCAGAGAAAGACAATTATCATATGATCTCACTGATACGAGGAATTTGAGAAACAAGGCAGAGGATCATAGGGGAAGAGAGGAAAAAAAGAAACAAGATGAAACCAGAGAGGGAGACAAACCATAAGGAATTCTTAATCTCAGGAAACAAACTGAGGGTTGCTGGAGTGGAGGGGGTGGAAGGGAAGGGGTGGCTGGGTGATGGACATTGGGGAGGGTATATACTATGGTGAGCACTGTGAATTGTGTAAGACTGATAAATCACAGACCTGATCCCCTAAAACAAATAATAACATTATATGTTAATAATAAAAACAAATAAATAAAAATTTAAAAAAAGATCAGTGGTTGTCAGGGAGATGAGGGTTGGGGAAGAGATGAATAGGGAGAGCACTGAGGATTTTTAGAGCAGTGCAAATATTCTTTGTGATACATGTGATTATAAACTTGTCAAAACCCAAAGAATGTAGAACACCAAGAGTGAGCCCTAATGTAAACTATGTACTCTGGGTGATGATGTGTCAATGTAGCTTCATCGATTGTACTAAATGTACCACTTTGGTGGGGGATGTTGACAATGGGAAAGGTTATGCTTATGCGGGACCAGAAGGTATATGAGATATCTCTGTACCTTCTATTCAGTTTTGCTGTGAACATAACTAAAACTGCTGTAAAAAAAAAAAAAAAAAAAAAATCTGTGAAAGAGAGAGAGGGAAAGAAAGAGAGAAAGAAAAAAAAAGAAGGAAAGAAAGAAAGAAAGAAAAGATGAAGGAAGGAAGGAAGGAAGGAAGGAAGGAAGGAAGGAAGGAAGGAAGGGAGGGAGGGAGGGAGGGAGGGAGGGAGGGAGGGAAGGAGAGATGGAGGGAGGAAGGGAGGGAGGAAGGAAAAAAGAAGGGAGGAAGGGACGAAGGGAGGAAGGAAGACTATGTGACATAGTTGAGATCATGTGGAATGAAAATACTGCCTCAAAGTGTCGAGAGTCAGCTACCGTATCTGCCTCAGAGGAGCCAATATGGGAATCTTAGAAAACACAATCGTTTAGACTTGGATGTCCCAGCATCTCTCTGTACTAACTTCCAGGCCCCAAGCTGTTGTTCTTTTTGCAGCACCCACATCCACTAGGTCAATTTGCATTTAGACTGACTTTCTATATTTGTTTTTTTCTTTGGCTAGGTTCCAGATGTGTGAACCTTCAGTCTCATTATATCTCTCTGGTTTCTCTTCTGCTATTAACTAAAAATAATTTTGTTCTTCACAAGAATTGTGTCCATCTATTGGCTCTCAGCTATTGCTACTTTGGGTCTCAGCTATTGCTACTTTGGGTCTCAGTCTACTCTTTGGCCTGAACTTGACCTTTGCAGGAGTTGACCTATTGGGGGTAAAATAAAGAATTACCCCCCCCCAAAATAAAACTACTGTTTGGAAAATGCATCTTGAACAAAATTTAATTAAAAATTAAATTAAATCTCATTAAATTTAAGTTATATTTAATAAAAATAATAAAATTTATGAAAATTAAATTATTTTTGAAAATATTAGTTTGTGTTTATTGATTTTTTAGTTAAATGCATGCTATTCTTGTGACTAGACTCATACGGGGTCTATCATCTGGAACTGTAGTCCATGATCTTAACCATTTTCCTCTGCTTCTTCTTTAAATATGCTATACTTTACATATGCTATATATTTATTCTATGTATTCATTATGACCAAATATGAAGAAAAAATGCTTAGGCTCACAAAAAACTAAGACTAATTATTTTTTTAAATTTTTATTTATTTATTTTTTATTTGAGAGAGATAGAGAACAAGCAGGGGGAGAAGCAGACTCCCTGCCTAGCAGGGAGCCCAACGCAGGGCTCGATCCCAGGACCCTGAGATCATGACCTGAGCTGAAGGGAGATGCTTAACTGACTGAGCCACCTAGGCTCCCCTAAGACTAATTATTTTGAGTTGCACCAATAAAAATATAGTACCAGGAAGAAAAACTATAATCTAAGAGCATGCTGGTTAAATTCTTCCTGGAATCTTGTCTTTATTTCTAGCCCTCATATATTTATAAGAAATGTGTTAAAAGGTGGGTAACCAGGATTGAGAAGCCTTATTTGTCTTTACTGATTCCTCTGCCTGGGATATTTTTTACTCACAGGTAACCCCATGTCTGCTTCTTCCCACCCTTCACTTCTCATCTTAGATGTTCTATCCTGAGCTAAAACACTTCCTAATCTCAAGCAGCCCTCTCCCTGCTCTGGCCCCATTATTCTCTATACAGATTACTGGTTATATGTACCAAAGAACTTAGTGACATTTTCAGTCACAATATTTATCTATATTTTGTACCGAAATAGCTTAAAAGGTAACTTCATTAATTAGAAAGAAGAATGCATTTAACCACAAAATTTCTGAGACTTAGGACACATAGAACCATGGGCAAGGTACCTCATTTCTGAATCTCAAGCTACCACTTGAGAGGTTTGGGACCTTCAGCAAGTCATTTGACATCTGAACCTCAATTTCACATCTATAAAATGGTAATGACACCATTCACATCTCACAAGTTTGTGATTGCTAAAGAGATAGCATTTTAGAAATGCATTATTAATATATCAATATAATTATCACAATATTATTAGGTTTTCAGTCTGAAAAAGTGTTTACACAAGTAATTAGTGGAATAATAAAGAAGACTGGAGAGCTAACCTAGATCTCTATTGAGATCTGGTCCTCACAGATGTAGAATTCTTTAATTTATGCACAAGTTATACACTAATATGCTATGTCTCCAGGTAGATAGATGTTATTTTATCAGGTTATACAAAATGATTAAAAATGACCAGTGCAGCCCATTGTATCTGGAGTGCTTTGCCTATTCTAAATTCAGGATGCTTTGGTGACAGTTCACTGTCCATCTAGGTTTGTGCTGTAAAGGAAGAAAGACACCAGTCCACGCCTCTAACTCAAGAAATATATTCTGTAAGGCCTGAGCTAAAGAAACTCCCACACTAATCTGCCATAACTATTTTGAATCTCCCTATGTGCTTCTTCTGGGAATAATAATTTTAATTACTGTGTTTTCCTAAACAAAAAGCACTGTTCTTAATTTCCAAAATATCTGTAGATAAAAATACATAGAAAGATTGTTTTACATTTCTTACTTAAAAATTAAGGGCTAACACCATATTAAGTTCTAATAATTTCTTAGAATTGTGGTGGCTGTATTAGCTTGTACCTTTTCACGGAAAAATCGTTCTTGAACATTATCTATTTTTACACAGAGAAATGTCATCTAACCTCATTTTGGTTCTAACTACATATGCCTGTAAACATCACGATGCATCATTTCTGCTTTCCAGAAGCTTTCAATATTTTAGAGTGGCAAGAATTATTTCTTTATAATCTAAATACAAAAGCTTAAATGTGGATGAAATTTTCACCCATAAGCTAGAACACAGTCGTTGTGTATAGAGGTGTAAATATGGAAAATAAAGGCGAATGTAGTGCAACGTTTTTTCTTTGGTGTATTATCAAACTGTTAAATAAACATGAAGTTCCAAGGTACCCAGAATAGAATAGAATAGAATAGAATACATGTTTGACTTTTCTGATGGTTGGATGTATCATAAGTTCTCAGTGAAACATTTGGTAAAGACTTGAAATGGATTTTAAACCTATTAAAGAAGCTAAATACAAGCTAAGTATTATAAAAAGCCTTTTTGCAATTTCCTGCAAGTTTACATATTTTTAAAAAGTTGAGTTCCATATTTTTAAGTGTATCACACTTCTATATACAAAAAAATAAGCTAATTGAATATATATAATACATAGACACACATACACACACATATACATCTATATGTGTGCGTATATGTAAAACAACATAATGGAGTAAGAGAAGAAAAGTATAGTGTGCTCCTAGCTAATCAATATATACACATTGTGCCTTTAATAAGAGGGTTTATGTATAAATCCTTGCCCTTTGAAGATCTCAGAACACACATTATAAAACATAAATTATCACAAATAGGTAATGTGTGAAAAATGCAGCTTTCCCCAAAGAACCCACACTCTAAGAAATGTATGTTCTCAATTTTTTCATCTCCTGTTTTACACAGATGGAGACTAAGCCCCAGAATCATTCCGAAACATCATTTCATGTTTTTTATATAATCACTACTTTGGAGAATTCAACTTTGGACAGTAAAATTTTCACTTGTAATGTTTATCGACTGTCAAATGTTCTTAAAAAATATTCCAAATGCAAACTGATTTCCTTAGAAATCAGTCTTAACCTTTCAAAATTAAATCCCTAGTGTAACATATATATAGAATATATAATATGTGTATATAAAAATGTATATTTATTTATATAATACATATAATAATATATCTATATTACATTACCTAATAATATAATGTATATATATTACATTAATATACTGTGCGTATATACATAAAATGTGTAATATATATATTAGATATTATATATATAAATGTAACTAAAATTTTATCTCTGAACTCCTAATTATAGCTCATTCTTCTACTACCTATTCCTTTAAAAGAGGACTTGGTTTCAAGTTTCCCAAATGCTTTTTTCCTAATAGCAACACTAATCAACATGTTCAATATTTTTCAATCACAACCAAAATATTAATGTTATAGCTACCTTTACTAATAGGACTCGTAATCTTGCAAGATCCTCACTTGATTTACAGAAGATACTTCAACTTTCATTAAATCTTCCTTTTAATGATCTTGAATCCTACCTTTTTTGTAAGAATATCAGAATTCCTAAATAAAGCTAGGTAGAGATGTCTGAAGAGGTCAAGCCATTATTTCATCAGTTAGAGGAAGAGAATTTTTTTTTCTTTGTTTGAATGTACTGCCTTTTGCGGCAGTGATTAATTTGCTCTTTTGGATTCTTTGGCCAGAATGTCAATGTCTGGTGTAGTTTTATTCATGGTAAAGTCTTCAGTTTTTATTTATATTGAAAACAGATAAGAAAGTATGCAAATTTTTAAAATTTACATTTCATGAAAGATTCCTAAATCTTTTATTTTCTTCTTTTTTTTTTTTAATTTCCCCATCAGCTAGTTTATCCATCAGGATCCATAAGCCAGAATACCATTGCTATATTTATTGGAAAGGATATATTTAATTATGTGCCAGGTAGAGGGTTCTAGATCAATTAAAACATAAAACAAGACTTTCACATTTGGTGATATATTCTCTACAGGACTAATAATCATGAACAAATTTTTCATGGAAAATATATATCTTTCACTGAAAGATTCTTTCGTTCAAAGTTACTTCTTTAGATAGAATATGCCTATCAAAATAACGAGCTTATAATACAACTCCCCATTTTAGTAAGTTATAACATAGGTAACAGTTAACAAATAAGTATTTCATTTTTCCAGTGCGTGTGTGTTAGAAAGGGGTTTTGAGACTCTGTCTCATCCTATCCACCTACTTGCTCCTCGAACTTGACAGATTATCTTGAGTTCCACCACAGACCACAATTAAAAAAAAACAATTATTAGTAAAGGTAAATATCTTTTCCCATAGAAAACTAAGTGCCATTTTAATTATATTATTTTTTAAAGATTTTATTTATTTGACAGAGAGAGAGCAAGCATGAGGGGGGAGGGTCAAAGGGAGAGGGAGAAGCCAACTCCCCACTGAGCAGGGAGCCCCATGCAGGGCTCATTCTAGGACCCGAAGATCATGACCTGCCCTGAAGGCAGATACTTAACCTACTGAGCCACCCAGGCACTCCTAACTATATTTTTAAAACAAAACTTAAAAAGCAACTGCCTAGCTGCTAGTAGTATGTCTGAACTCTTTTACTCTGATTTTTCCAAAACACGTATTTTCTAAAATACTATAGGATTTATTTATTTATAAGAGTTTTATTTATTGTTTGTTTACCTCTCTATAATGTAAGATTTATGAAGAATTTTGTGAATGAATGAATGAATGAATGAGCTGGTTTCTCACTTAGTCCCTGGATCACCTTGTAATTTCAAATATGATTTCCTTTACAATTTCACTTCATTTTAAACAAGTAAATCAAAGTAACCTGGTAACATGTGAATGAACTTCTTGGTGGAAATTTAGAATGAGCAGAAAAATTCTAAATTTAAGTTAACCAAGGAAAAATTTATAAGGAAAGAACTATATTGGGATGAATTATTCAAAAAATTTTAAGTAATGACAGAATATTTATTAAGGAATTAAAATACATATAATAATTTTTATTACAAATTAAAATACAGATACTAACTTAGCGTTTTAGGAACCTTTTGGAATTAATTTTCACAAATTCCTAGAATTCTATACAATACTCTTTATAGATCATTTGGCAATGTACAGCGAGTGCCTACTCTGTACTCTTAACCCTCTATGTACAGTAATTTTCCAAAAGTGTCATAGTAATATTACTATTAGAAAATCATCATTGACTAAACATGAAATATTCCAAACAGAATGTTTTTATACATTTGTTTCAGAAAAGCCAAATTTCATAATTTTGAAAAGTTATGGAAGGCAACAATTTTTCTAGGTGGGTTTCTATAATCTGATTAAACTCCTATCCCAACACATAATTTCATAGGTATGTTTTTCTTATTTAATTCTGTTCCTTACCCTGACTGGACCAAAGGTAGAATTAAAGCCTAGTATCAAAGCCCATCATGGAATCAAACATTCTGCTCTACTCTGAGGCAGTATCTCCCCACTTTAAGGAAGATGAGATGGTATATATTAGAAGTAGGGATGTTCCTCTCTTCCCTGTTAGGTCTTACTAACTGACAATGTGTCTGTGTTTGTGTACCATATTAGAGTTATAAAGCAGTTTATCTAGTCCAATTTGCCCTCACTTTATGTTTGAGGAAAACAGTATCTAAATGATTAAGTGATTTACTGAAACTATAGCTAATTAGTAAAACAACATCAGAAACCGTTCTTGTTGACTCATGGCTCAGTGAGGCTTCATTATAAAATCCTAGATTCTCGGGCACCTGGGTGGCTCAGTCGGTGAAGCATCTGCCTTTGGCTCCAGTCGTGATCCTGGAGTCCCGGGATCAAGCCCTGTGTTGGGCTCCCTGCTCAGCAGGGAGTTTGCTTCTCCCTCTCCTTCTGCCCCTCCACCCGCTTGTGTTCTGTCTCTCTCTTTCTCTCTCAAATAAATAAATAAAATCTTTAAAAAAAATCTTAGATTCTAAAGATTCTCTAAAATTGCATAAAATTAAGCTCTTCTCTGTTGCTATATGCATTTAGTTTACAGACCTATTCTTTTTTCTTTTCCTTACCTAAGATAATTTTATGTGTTTCATCATCAGAATCTCTTATGACATTTGGAATTTATTATGAACTTAATAAAATCTAGTGAATAGTATCGAATATTCAGAAGAATAGTTTCCCCACAAATTAAATAGTGCTTCTAATACTACATTAATCAATAAAATTATTTATAAATAAAAGAACCTCACTCTCATGAGAATATGTGAAATAGTCACACATACATTAAGGAATATTATATTAAATTTCTCAAATGATGTGATTTTGTCATATAAGTCCTTAATTAAGAACTTGAAATGGTAAAGATGAATATGTTGATTGTTAACAGAAAAATGTTCACGAATGATGTTCACCTCAGATTTATTATCTTAGGTGGTACTAGAAATGATCATAATTCAAAATACTTAATGATCTTTAGAGCAAAGGCACCAACCAGGGTGGGCAGACACTTGGTACCATACTGCTAATAGGCTGAAGAGTTGAAGTTGTCTGGTAGAATTTTCAATCTAAAACAGCATGTGAAGTGGACTAAGGTAGCGAGGTCCAAAGTGCAAAGGTGACTTGAATTTGCTACAGTGGACTTCAAGAAGTTGTCTCTGGGCGAAAGGAGAGAGTAAGGAATAGATAGGATCTTTGGGAGGCATTACATTGGTAGAATGGTTTCATGCTCTAGCATAATGGGTATGGAGAAGAGGAAGGTGAAAAGATGCTCTTTGGTGGGAGGTGGGCTCTCATGCTTGGAGGAAGCAAGCAGGGTCAAAAGAGAGACTGAAAAGGGGGAAAGAATATGAGATTGTTTTGTGATTATGACAATCCAGGGTCAGATCTAAGATATATGGGGATTCATAAAACCAGAGATGTGCCTCTGATTTACCACATGTATTTCAGATTCAAAATGATTATTAATCATCAAAACAAACAAACAAAATCCCTCAAAAGTCACAAGGTAGTAATAGCATTCGTAGATTAATACAATGCAATATAATATTGCTTGTGAATTAAACTAATTAAAATAATATATGGCAAAGTAAGTTATTTAGTTTTAAATTAAAGTAATAATGTTTAATTTATAAAAGCAGAATTCCAAGATCTTGATGTTTTAAAAAAAGTAATCTGAGAAACCCTTCTATAAACATACAAATCAAATTTCTGAAACATTTATGTGGGGACATGGATATTACATTTATCAATTCCATTCAGTTCCTTGAGTCTTTAGAACAACCATCAGGGTGACATCCATTTGCGAAGATAAAGTGGAGATTGTTAAGGTAAAAAAAATTCTTTGCAGATCTAAATTCAAACACATGTTAAAATGTAATTAGTTAAAAATATTGCTGGATACATTAGATAATACTTTATATGTTATACCTATATACAGTTTTATAAAACAAATGATTCATAGGTATTCATCTATAACTATTTGAAATCTTTCTATGAAAACATTTTGTATTTGACATTTCCACTCAGATGTCATTACAGAGAACTACTGTAATCATATTAAAGATATAATAAAAAATATTTAAGATCAGTTAATATTATTGCCACAACTTTCTGGGAAATAAAAGTAAAATCACACATTTAGCAAAATTTGATAGAGTAAACATAGTCTACATATTCACATAAAGTACTTCTATATTAAAAATTCAAGGTTACTGCTAGAACAAATATTTACATCATTTTTTTCTCTCCAGTAACCTTATTTGAATTGTGCATTGGCTCTTTTTTTTATTTTCCCCTTTCTTCCCTGTCTCATGAATGATGTTATTTTGAAATAAAGACACTGTGTTTAAAATAGAAGTTAATTAAAAATGAAAACAAGAAATACACATTTTAATAAAACCTCTTATATCACACTTCTGAATGTATGTAGGTGTTAATAATTTCCGCTTCTTTTCCAGTTTGACTTCTCTTCAACTAGGACTAACTAGGTGATTAGGAAGCAATTTCAGGTAGAGAAAACAATTAATTGCCTTCTGTAGTGCTTTTATATTTTAAAAACAAGAACCACTAATTATCTTGCTAAAGGGAAAAATTGATTATGCCTTTACTTATAAAATATTGAGTCTCTCATCATTTACAAAATAATTAAGTTGCACATAGGCTCTGCTAAAAGTTTTTTCTTTGTATATATAATTATTGTAAGCACCCATGTTTTTCTTAAGCTTTTAAGAAAACAATTCTTCCTCAAAACTGTTCAAATAACTTTATTTTTAATTGCCAAGTAAGACTTGTTTACATATCCTCTTCATTCTTAAGGTTTTGTTTGTTTTGTAATGGCAGAGGATTTTTTAAAATAATGAAAATTAATGAAGAAAAGTAAAAATCTGTAAATGATAATCCAGGTATGGTGGCATGTTGACAGATGAATACATTTTTAAATTCTATTTAATGGAAGAGAACAGTAGTACCCATGATTTATTAGAACTTGTAAAGAAAAGTCACTTGTATTTGGCTTTAGATTGCAGTATGATTTCTATCCACTTCTGCCTTTCCACTTGTTTTCCTATGTTAAATGGGAGAAGGGTTTCAATTTCCTGATCGTATACAACCTGGTCGCTGTGTGGTCGAGGCCAGAGGAGTGGTGGGGGGGCAGAGTGTAGTCAGCCTGGGTTTCATAATAATCAAAATGAATGGCTAATGTAACGGAGAAATAAATAAATAGAAATGGTTTCATTTGAACTAAAACCAAATATGAAAATCTTGATTTACCAGAAAGTCATTTAGAAAGTAATATTTTCTTTTTCTTATTACATATAGTTTTATCACTGTAGTTTTATAATATCTCTCCCCTTCCATTATGTCAGATGAATTTGTATTAAAAAAACAAATGTAGATATTTTAAACACCCAAAATGTGCTCTCCTCTACTAACATAATTAGAATTGTTTTATTTATTTTATTTTTTTTTATAATTCGGGGCTTGAACTCACAACCCTGAGATTAGACCTGAGCTGAGATCAAGAATTGGACACTTAATCAACTGAGCCACCCTATTTTATTTTTCATATATAAATGTTATTAGTCAAACTTTGTAAGCATATTGGTATAATAAAACCAAAAATATCCACAATAATGTTGGATGAAGGGTTTTAATAAAGCTTGTTTAATTTATGCTTATTAAAGTTTAAAAATCACTGTAATGAAATGAAACAACAACAAAACCAATTTTGTCATTTGCAGAGGAAAACTGTGAAACTTTTGGTGTAATTATTTTCAGTGATGTGTGTATGTGTTGTGGTATTTTATTTCTTTTTATTTGCTCTTAATCAGTGTGGTGGACAGAATTGTAAGATTTCCCCAAAGATTACCACCCTGTGGTGTACACTGACTATATAATCCCTAGAACTTGTGAATATTATGGGCTAATAACACCAAGTGATTAAGTTATGTCATATGGCACAGTGACTTTAAGAAAGAGAAATTATCCTGGGTGAACATGACCTGTCATGTGACCCTTCAAAAGGAACTCTTCCTGAAGAAAAGACTTAAAGCACCAGAGAGATTCTACATTTAGGAGATACTCTGTTGTTAGCTTTGAAGAGGGAGGGGCCGCAAGACAAGGAATGTAGGCAGTCTCTAGGAGCAGGTAACAGCTTCCTGGTGCTGGCCCACAAGTGAATGGATATTTCAATGCTATAACTGCAAGAAACTGAACTTGGCCAACAAGGTGAATGAGCTTGCAAGAGAATGAATATCCAAAAAAAAAAAAAAAAAAAAAAATGAAGCCCAACCTCACTTGATTTCAGCCTTGTAAGACCTCAGCAGGGTCTTATAACCCAACTGTGCTCTGCCCCAGACTTCTGACTTACAGAGCTGTAAGCTAATAAATCCATGCTGTTTAAGCACTAAGTTTGTTGGAATTTGTTACACAGTGATAGAAAACTAATGTGATTAGGAATTTCATGCCCACCTTAGATTTTATTATTTTATTACATGGAAGAAAGGAAGAAAATCATAAAGACAAAAGCATAAATTAATGAAATAAAAAACATACACACAAGAGAGAGAACCATCAAAGACAACAGATTCGTAAAATTGCTAAATTCACAAATTGATGGGAATGACGACTGCATAGTGTTGCATCTTGAAATTTGGGGCTTTCCAAATTGCTGACCAATTTGCTTTTGCCAACTCCCTAACAAATATTTCTTATAGCTCAGTCCTCAACCTATCTTTGCCCATGTGTGGGTTCATTATTATTTGTTGTTTTAATTTTCAATTTTCAATTACTAAGGAGTTAAGACTTATTCCAAATTTATAAATTGACTTTGTTGAAATGCATATTCATAATGTTAGATAATTTTATACAGAGATACATTGTTGTTTTTGCTAGAGATATTTAAATAGTAGGAGGGTCAGCCCTTTGTCTGACATACCTAGTTAATCTGACATTTCAATTTTCTTCTTAGGATTATATATGACTTATATATATTTTTTTCAATATTTTGAAATTCAAAATTCAAAATTTTCAATATTCTTCTTAGGATTATATATGACTTACAGATTTTTTTACTTACAATATTTATTTAAGATTTATTCAATTTCGTATTTACAGAAAATAATATTTCGAACAAATATTTTTCAAAAAAGAAATTTTCAAAAATTTCAAAAAATGTGCATTTCAGATGTTGTGTTAGGCAATAAACTTGAGATTTCTAGATGCAATATTACGTAATGATCAGTCTCATAAGGTATTTAGCAATTTTAATAATATTTTCAGAGAAAGTCCTCTTGGCTTTAATTATCTTCCCTATGTTTGTTTCTATTTTATCAATTTCTCTTTTTATCTCTATTTTTTCCCTCCATTTTTTTGGAGATTATTTTGCTGATACTTTCCTAATTTTCTAAAAAGATACTTCATTCCTACATTTTCTAAAAAAAATACTTCACTCCTAAGTACTTTATTTCCAATATATGTAAGTATAGCTCTTAATTTACTTACAATTTCTGATTTAGTTGGTTCTTATATATTAAATTATAATATTGGTGTTACATTCAATTAAAATATTTTCTAATTCGGGGCGCCTGGGTGGCTCAGTCGGTTAAGCGACTGCCTTCGGCTCAGGTCATGATCCTGGAGTCCCTGGATCGAGTCCCTGGATAGAGTCCCGCATCGGGCTCCCTGCTTGGCAGGGAGTCTGCTTCTCCCTCTGGCCCTCCTCCCTCTCATGTGCTCTCTCTCTCTCATTCTCTCTGTCTCAAATAAATAAATAAAATCTTTAAAAAAAAAAATATTTTCTAATTCTATTGCAATTTACTTTTTCACTTGTGGGGTAGCTAGTTTCTTCACTCCCAGCATACAGGAAATTTCTAATTAACTTTATGTGCTTTTTTTTTTTTAAGATTTATTTATTTGAGGGGCAGAGGGAAGAGGGCAAGAGAGAATCTCCAGCAGACTTCCCACTGAGCAAGGAGCCTGATGCAGGGCTCAATCCTATGACCCTGAGATGATGACCTGAGCTGAAATCAAGAGTCAGACACTTAACTGACTGAGCTACCCAAATGCTCCTACCTTTATGTGCTTAATATCAACTTAATAGCATCCTGATAAGAATTTATTCTGTATAATTTTATTTTTGAGATTTAGACTGCTTCTACAGTTTAGTACATTGCACATTTGTATAAATGTGTCATGCACACTTTAAAAAGATTCATGTTTTTCACTTTCTAGTTATAGAGTTTTAAAAAGTTGTCGCCTTTTTGCATATGCTAAATATCAAGTAGCTCTAGGGCTCCAGGTCAGCATGTCCAAAAGGCTGTTGGATACAAATATCTGTAGCTTAAGCAGTTATCCTCTAGATAGGAACTTATTCAAGAGAATAATATGCTTGGGAATAAAATTAGATGTTCTATATAAGAACTGCCTGTCACCATATTGAAGAAATAGGCATTCAAAATAGAGTCCATAGATGGGCTAATTAGATATTAGGGATGGCACTTGTGATGAGTACTGGGTGTTATATGTAGTAATGAATCACTGAATTCTACTCCTGGAACCAATATTACACTATATGTTAACAACTAGAATTTAAATAAAAACATGAAACAACAACAAAAAAATGCAACCCCTCCCAAAAAAGCCTCTGTATGTGTGTGTGTGTGTGTGTAACCTCCAGCTTTGGTTTTCTTTCTCAGGATTGCTTTGGCTACTCGGGGGTCTTTTATGGTTCCATATAAATTTTAGGATTGTTTGTTCTAGCTCTGTGAAAAATGCTGGTGGTAGTTTGATAAGGATTGCATTAGATGTGTAGATTGCTTTGGGTAGGATAGACATTTTAACAATGTTTGTTCTTCCAACCCATGAGCATGGAATGTTTTCCCAATTTTTTGTGTCCTTTTTAATATCTTTCATAAATGTTCCATGGTTTTCAGAGTACAGATCATTTGCCTTTTTAGTTAGGTTTATTCTTAGGTAGCTTATGGTTTTTGGTACAATTGTAAATGGGATTGATTCCTTGATTTCTTTTTCTGTTGCTTCATTATTGATATATAGAATCATTTTATTTTTGATACAATTTATTATCTATATTACTGAACTTTCCTATTAGTTATATTTTGTGTTGAATTCCAATAAGTATTTTTTTTTCTCTAACTATATAGCACCGCATTTGAAAAATACTATTTCATGGTCTAAACTTTTTTATATCACAGTATCATAAGATCTATAACAAATATTTTGATTGTATGGCTGGATGTAGAATGAAGACTCCAGCATTTTTATTTTTTCCTAAGTACAAGTCTGCTGTTTGGAGCTGAATCTTCTTTACCTGGAATTAATTTTAAGTTTTATCATATGCTTATCTAGCATTTTAAAAAGATAATCATGTTGCTAAAACCCCTGGTAGAGGGCACCTGGGTGGCTCAGTTGGTTAAGCGTCTGCCTTCGGCTCTGGTCATGATCGGGGGTCCTGCTTCTCCCTCTCCCTCTGCCTCTTTCTCTCTCTCTGTCTCTCATGAATAAATAAATAAAATCTTAAAAAAAAAAAGCCTGATAAATGTCACTAATCTGTTTTCTAGGACTAACTTTTTCAATTATTGAAATTAGATTAGCAATTATTGAAATTAGATTAGTGAGCTTCTTATATAAAATTTTAAACACTGCCATTCAGCTGAGTTAGTCCGAAGTAAAGAACTGTTATTTTGATCTTGTGCCTGTAATGTAATGCCTTACGTCAGAAATGGACATCTTGTATTTTAAAGCCTCATAGAGAATTCATGTCACCATTTTTAGGTGACTTAAATGTGATTGTGCTTTTTATTTTTTAAAGATTTTATTTATTTTTTTGACAGAGAGAGACATAGCGAGAGCAGGAACACAAGCAGGGGGAGTGGGAGAGGGAGAAGCAGGCTCCCCGCAGAGCAGGGAGCCCGATGCGGGCCTCGATCCCAGGACTCCGGGATCATGACCTGAGCCGAAGGCAGACGCTTAACGACTGAGCCACCCAGGCGCCCTGATTGTGGCTTTTTAAAAGAAAGGGTACATAAAGTAAGAATAAGAACTATGAAAACTCTTACATATCTACTTACAAGCTACACTAAAGAAATCTTTTGCAATGGATACTTTGCTATTAGGTTAAAATTATAAGATCATGAACACTTTTAGAATTTTACTTTATAAAAATATATTCACTTGTATTTTAATCAAGTATTACTTAAATGATTAGAGCAGAACATATTTGCTGAATAAATTCATATTTTTATAAGCATTAACCATTTTATATTGGAGCAATTTTAGATGACATTCTAAGTGCCTTTGTGAAAATAAAAGGAACAGATTTGTGTAGTCATTTTAAACTATTATTATATTTTAGAGTTGGCCTGTCATGAAGCTTTTAAAATGGCTCTAATTAATGTTTTCTCTTATTCTTTTAAATTTCTATTGTAACTTAAACAGTTATGTCGTACAAGTTCCTCTGAGCTTCTTTATAGAAAAATAGCTTGGTAGGCACTTGTTCAAGTAAACAGTCATTTTAAACAGTGGCTTTTCAACAGGTTTTTTTTTTTTTTTTGGAAATTACTTTTAAAACTTTGGGAACATGGAATACCAATAGTGTGGATAAGGTTACAAGACCCAGTATATTGGAAAGGCTGTCAGATTCTTTGCAAAGTTCCAAACTACAAAAATAATTTATTGGCTGACATGCCTTTACAAGCAGAATGTCTTTTTTTATATTTTTTATTGTGAAAAACAAAGGTAAAACAAAATTTACTTAACAGAAACTCTGATTTTCTCAGCATATATAAAAGCCTATAAGTTTTGTTGCTTGTGAATATCTACAAATGAATTCTCTCCCTTAAAATCATGTATGTAATTGAAAAAGAAGAAGCAAATAAACATTTAGTCAAATCCTAATTATATTTTTCTCTTTATAATTAAGCTATTTAGGATGCTCCAGCTGATGTTTTAATTAAGTGATAAATATCATTTATAAATAATTTTTATATCCATCCATATTTACTGAAACATCTGGTATCTTATTTTCTGGCCATACTAAAATTCAGTAATACTGTTGGAATTCAACTCCAAAAAAATATTGTACCATTTTATAACTACCTTTAAAATGAAATGTCATAGTAGATCCCATGCCAAACAATTCACTTAATCCCACAGCATATTATTTTCTAAAAAAAGAAAAGAAAGAAAGAAGGAAAGAAAGAAAGAAAGAAGAAAGAAAGAAAGAAGAAAGAAAGAAGAAAGAAAGAAAGAAAGAAAGAAAGAAAGAAAGAAAGAAAGAAAGAAAGAAAGAAGAAAGAAAGAAAGAAAGAAAGAAAGAAGAAAGAAAGAAAGAAAGAAAGAAAGAAAGAAAGAAAGAAAGAGAGAAAGAAAGGAAGAAAGAAAGAAAGAAAGAAAGAAAGAAAGAAAGAAAGAAAGAAAGAAGAAAGAGAGAGAGAGAGAAAGAAAGAAAGAAAGAGAGAAAGAAAGAAAGAAAGAAAGAAAGAAAGAAAGAAAGAAAGAAAGAAAGAAAGAAAGAAAGAAAGAAAGAAAGAAAGAAAGAAAAAGAAAGAAAAAAAAAAACCTGCCCTGGTGTGCCTGGTGGGTCAGTCAGTTAAGCATCTGACTCTTGATTTCCGCACAGGTCTTGGTCTTCAGGGTCATGAGTTGAAGCCCTACATTGGGCTCCACAATGGGCATGGAGCCTACTTTACAAAAACAAAAACAAAAAAACCCCACCCTAATAATACATATTTACTTTATAGTATGAGTGGTAAATTAAGTAATGTTTGTAAAGTATAGTAATTTACAAATTTTAGGATGTCAGTAGATAGAACTGAATTCCCTCCACCACAGGAAGAGTGGCTTTCTGTGAATTACTGAAGAAAAGTATATTCTCTGCATGAGTAGGTAAAATGACAGAAATCATGATGACTTCAATTAAGGCTTCATATAGCTTATTAGCTTATTTGATGAAAAAGAAGGATGAATTTGTATTTATAAAATATATATATATGAACATTTAAAAGGTAATTGAAGTCTTCACTTCCAGTTTCTGGTCATGTAAGGATCTTGGAAGTCATTGTTCCCACCTAACAACAAATAAAAAGCTGATCAAACTGAAAAATCAACAACTGTTCTTGGATCCATCAAAGAAATGAAGTCACAGGACAAAGTGCTGCCTTTAAAATTGTAGAGACAGACAGACACATAGAAACAGACTCTTAACTATAGAGTACAAACTGCTAGCTACCAGAGGGGAGGTGGTTGGGAGGGGGGATGGGGAAAATAGGTAATGGGGATTAAGGAGAGCACTTGTGATGAGCACCAAGTGATATAAAGGAAATGTGGAATCACTAATTCTACTCCTGAAACTAAATATTACACTGATGTTAACTAATTGGAATTTAAATGAAAACTTAAACCCCTTAATTCCACAGAGACCCAAGAACAGACATCTCCCTGGGAACCAGTGCTGTGGTAGGAAAATTTGAAATGTAATTGATAAATTGCTGGAGGCTCAGCATGGACCAGTCTGAGAGTTAAAAACAAACAAACAAACCAAAACCAAAAACAAAAACAAAAAGACTCTGGGGGAAAGAAACCATTATGGAGGACCCTAACACTTTTATTTTTTACCTCTAAGAGCTTGACCAAATTTTCACAGCAATATCAGAGAAAAATCTGGTAGGGGAGGGGAAAAGTAACTATTTTGAAATACTGTAGAACATTCTCTTCTTCTTAACAAAAGCTATTCCCGAGAGAAACTATGTTACTAGAGCCTAAACTGGTAGGTAATTTTTTAGAGCCTAAATGACAGATGTTTTTCATCATTAAGTATATTAGCTGTATGCTTTTTTGTGGTTGTGGTGGGTTTTGTTTTTCTTTTTGTTTTTTGTGGATATTGTCTATTTTGTTGAGAAAGTTCCTTTCTATTCTAAATTTGCTGACGGTTTTTTGTTTTTTGTTTTTACCATAATGGGTGGTGGATTTTGTCAAATGCTTTTTCTACTTTATTGATATGGTGATATGATTTTTGCTTTTACCCTGTTGATGGAATTGGTTACCTGAATTCATTCTTAAATGTTGGACTGACCTGGAATAAATCCCACCTGGTCTTAGTGTGTAATTCACAGAGCCTGGGCCTCTAAACTCTGAGCTTCACTACTGTTTCACAGGTCTTTCTCCCCCTCTCCCTCACATAATGTACTGTATGCTGGGCCTCCCGTTCACCTCTGTTACTCTTGGATGTGGCAGTCTTCTTCCATATGTTAGTTAGTACTGAGGAACTTGAGCCTTCAGAGTGATAAATCTACATGATAGAGATAATCCCAGGGAGTACATGCTAGGGATTGGTGAGAAGGTTTGGAGTAGTGTTTAGATTTGTCTGAAGTATCAGATTGAAATACTGTAAAAGTATCAGAAGTCTTCAAGAGTCAATAAAAAGTCTTTGTGATTTAAATTTTTAAACTATAAATAGACTATATGTAGTCTCAGATATTTTTATTTTCCATGGGTTTCTTGTTATTCAATTGAGAATATAATAACGTGGAAGTTTTCTTAAGATTACGTGTTAAGTTTATAACTTTTTGACAATCTCCAAAGGAATATATTTTCTCCCCCCGCCCCTTCTCCCCTTTTCCTTCTCTACTCCTTGGGAAAGAACAGTAGCAAAGTGTACTTGGGTCACAAATTAGTGGAGTCCTAAGTGTCACAAAAATTGCTTACATTGTTTCTCACACATCACTTGAGTAAAGACTTTGTATATTGAATTTATATTAAATTTTTCCCCAGGAATAAATATAGACAAAATTTTTGTTTTAAAAAGTATTCTCAGAACTACTGTGGGAAATATAGGGAAAGAAGAAAGGGTTAGTTCAGTTTAGGAAAACACGAGGACAAGATTATATCTTCCATGCAGCATCTGTTAAGTAGGCAATTCAGTACTCCTGAATGTGCTGGCTGGCTGGTGGTCAAACACTATGCATTGTACAATATATTGGATCAACTATGACATCATACATTTTCACTTAAATTTATTAAATGTATGATATCTGTTGCTCACACTGATTCTCTTTGTTAAAAAAAAAACAGTGAAGTAGAGTCAAAAAATAGATATTTGGGAGATCTGAAGCACAAGCATAAAAATTTGGGGATTTGCAGAGAACGTTAGGAGTATTTTACTTTCCTAGGTCAAGGAACTGGGACACTTAATTATTTTATGGATAGGAAATCCCTGATATGCAGGGGTTGTGTGAATCCATTGCACTGTAAAATCAATGTTCTATTTAGTTTCTTTCTCAATCTCTTATACTTTAGAAATGTGAAAATTAGTCTTGTAGAATGGGTTATTTCTAAAACTAAAAAACTGAAAATCAGAGCATAAAAAAAAAAAAAAAGAAAAGAAAGAAAGAAAGAACATATAGGCATTATGAGTTCTCCAGAGAAAATGAACCAAAAAAAGCTTTTTAATAGGAACGGGCTTACATGATTATAGAGGCCAAGAAATCCCATTATCTTCTCATCTCAAGCTGGAGACCCAGGAAAGGCAGTGCTGTAATTCAGTCTGAGTCCAAAGTACTGAAAACCGTGGGGCGCCTGGGTGGCTCAGGTGGTTAAGCATCTGCCTTCGGCTTGGGTCATGATCCCAAGGTCCTGGGATCAAGCCCTGCATCGGGTTTCTTGCTCAGCAAGGAGCCTGCTTCTCTCTCTCCCTCTGCCTGCCGCTCTGCCTACTTGTGCTCTCTCTCTCTCTCTCTCTGTGTCAAATAAATAAATCTTAAAAACAAACAAACAAACAAACAAACAAAAAAACTAAAAAACAAAGTACTGAGAACCAGAGAAGGGAATGTCCAAAGATCTAGCAACCAGTAGTGCCAATATCTGAGGGCTCAAGATAGCTGTTCCAGCTCAGGCAGAGAGCAAATTCATTCTTCCTCCCCTTTTGGTTCTATTCAGGTCCTCAATGAACTGGATGATGCCCAGCTGCATTGGTGAAGGCAATCTTTACTGTGTCTACTGATTCAAATGCTGATCTCTTCCAGAAACATTTTCACAAACACATCCCGAAATAAAGTTTACAGCTATCTGGGCACACCTTAGCCTAGCTTGATATGTAAAAGTAACCATCGCAGGCACGTTTAAGAAAAGGCTGCTTTAGGAAATCCACTATAAATAGCCTTTCAGTTTACCCCTGTACATCACTGTGGGATTTAGAAAACAACACAGAGTACTCAGTTAAATTTGAATTTCAGGTAATATACAAAGAATTTTTAGCATAAATATGTCTTGTGCATTATTTGAGACATACTTTTACCAAAAATGTCTTGTTGTTTGGCTGAAATTCAAATTTAACTGGATGTCCTGTATTTTATCTGGCAATCCTACCTTCTCTGATAGGTTTTTTTTTTTTTTTAAGATTTTATTTATTTGACAGAGAGAGACACAGCGAGAGAGGGAACACAAGCAGGGGGAGTGGGAGAGGGAGAAGCAGGTTTCCCGCTGAGCAGGGAGCCCTATGCGGGGCTCGATCCCAGGACCCTGGGATCAGGACCTGAGCTGAAGGCAGATGCTTAACAACTGAGCCACCCAGGCGCCCCTCTCTGATAGTTTTTATATGTATTATTGCTAGCACATTTCATCTATTCTCCCCCTCATCCGTCTATTGGAAAAAGTGTTCTTTCTGTTTTTCAATAACAATTCAAGATCTGGAAAGGAAATAGAGCTTGGAGAGAAATCACTGACAAAAGCATTATTTAGTAGGGCTTTTAAAGGAAGCAGCTATTAGAGAGAAAAATGTCTCTCCTGTACTTAAGAATTTACTTAAAAACACCCCAATTCTTCTGATTTTCCAAGATTCAACTCATATTGCTGTAAAACAACTTGAGTTTTTGTTTTTTAGTGTAAATAAATGAGAAATTAAAAAAAACAAGTATGTCTGCAAAATGTAATCATTGAGTGTTTAATTTTTAACAATATCATTTGGAAAAATAAAATGAAAAACCTTCATTATTCCTCTGTTAGCAGTGTTGTTTCTAAAAGTATATATTATCCACCAGAAAATATTGAGTTGCTTGATTTAGGGATTAAATTTGACTTTGGATCTATCGCAAAGATTATATAATCATATTAAAGTCATTTAAATTGTTAGTTGGTTTTCATAAGTGTTATAACGTTGCTAGTTATTCATCTCTTCCTTAGGTTCTAACCAGTTAAGAATGTCTCTGCTGGAGACACAGGTATTAAGTTTATAAATCACCTATGTGCTTTTATCCCCAGTGAAATGTCTCTGCTAAACAGAATCAGAAGATGTTGTACAGGCCTAAGGTCAAATGAAGTTTTCATTTTCCTCTCTGTTGAACTGAAGGCAGCTGTGCTTACAGTTGACTTAGCACCCTGCAGCAGCTGAGAAGTTAGCCTCTCCATGGACTCTGGAGGGCAGTTCTGAATAATCCGAGAAAGGCGAGCAGTTTTAAATTCCCTCTAAGGGTGAGGGTGCCAGCAGAATTCCATTTTGGATGAATAATCAGAGGCCATGTTGACACATACAGATGCTTTGTCTTTTTAGGAGCTCAACAAATATAATTTCTCTGCAAGGTGTGACACCCATTCTAATCTTCTGAATCTTGGGCTGTGTGATGCCTAAACCAATAGCCTGAGGACATAGCTGTTGAAATGAGGTTGCAAAGAAACAGCTAAATCCTTTTCATAATGTGTTGAAATTACTGGAAGAATTCTAATTACACTGGTGCGTGGAGTCAATGAAAGCTTAAGGGGCTGGAATAGTTTAGGACAAGGACTTCTTGCCCAGTTCTTTGTTCTTTCCCTGTAACTGACCACTCTGATGGGATCAAGCTGTGGACAAATAGTTCTATTTTGTATTTTCTGTGCTTGGTTCACTAATTGTTATAATAAGGCTGAGGTCAGAGGTTTAATTAAAACATCAGCTGGGGGCGCCTGGGTGGCTCAGTCGTTACGCGTCTGCCTTCAGCTCAGGTCACGATCCCAGAGTCCTGGGATCGAGCCCCGTATTGGGCTCCCTGCTCAGCGGGAAGCCTGCTTCTCCCTCTCCCACTCCCCCTGCTTGTGTTCCCTCTCTCGCTGTGTCTCTCTCTGTCAGATAAATAAATAAAATCTTAAAAAAAAAAAAAATCAGCTGAAATCTAATGCTAGGTAATCATTTGTAGATATAAATTTGAGGGAACATTTTAGTTGCATCTCTTTCACTTCCTTCCTTTCTTTTTTTTCACACTTCCTTTTTCAGTGCTAGTGCAGCTTTCCTATCTTCTAGTTGTGGGATGATAAATCCTATATTTCTTGGCTTCCTCATATTTTGATTAATTATCAGACTCATCAGTTGTAAGTCAGTTGTATTTTCACATGTTGCTACATTTGAAAGTACGCTGGGTCTTACAGTCAGGAGTATTGATTGTATTGATTTTAATAGGAAGTGTTATTTTTTTTCTTGTTGGTCATAAATTAATGTGGCATAATGCAATTGATAGCCTCCTAGAAATAAAGAAAAATGGTAGTTTATATGAGGCAGCCTTCATTAGCCATTAATATGTTTTTTGCTGGTCTTATGGGCATCCTCGTTCTTACAAAGTCTTCTCTAATTTTGTGAATCCCTCAATTCTAATCATAACTTCTGATGCATTTTGTGTGTTTATATAGATTTCTCTATTTTTACCTGCATATTAATGTGTATTTGGAGATAAAAGTGTTGAGTAGTTTTAATTGTTCTTCTAATTTTACCCAGTTAAATAAAGTGATGTTTAGTCCATGTCCCTTCCCATTTATTAACATATCTTGGGAAAAAAAAATCCGAGGATTCTACTGATCATCTCTACTTCTGAGGAGTCAGAGAAAGAGCCTGGAAATGTGTTTAGGTGGAATGTATTTTTGAGCAAAGACATGTTAAAATAGTTGTTCGTACATTTCTTGCCACCTTTAATTATTTCTCACACTCTGAAAATAAGTGAATTAGTTGTTCTAAACTTTTAAAGATTGTCTAAGTGTTGGTATACATGATAGGAAACTATTGAGATAAATTCAGATATTTTGTCAAAATTTCACTCTGCCTTTGGAAATCTTCCTAGAACATAGCAACCAAATTAAAAGAAGTTCTAACAAAAATGTTATTATTGACGTGTAAATAAAACTAACACTTTTAAACAAATTTCACAAATCTATAGGAACCAAAATAATTTCTTCTAAGATCCAAAGGAAGATTCCAGATTCTTTTCCATAAAGGCTTGCTTTTAGGGTATTTATAGAATGCATGTTTACACACTAGATATATAGTTGAGGAGATTGTTGTTGTTATTTTTCATTAATTGGCTCTACAACACTTGACTTTTCTTGATTGTGTATAAATTATTACTGTCAAAAATTAAAGTAAATTAAATTTGAAAATCAATTATGACATGGCTAACCAAAAAGTACATTTTGTGCTGCTTATTTGATCTGAAGGTAAACTAAGTATAGGAAGAGAGTGAATGAAAGCAGAGACTTTATGGAAACTATCTCACTTTTCTTTCCTAAAGATGAAATTTTGGAACTCATCAGATGTATTGAGTGCAATTGTGAGAATATCATAGAAATTGGATGACAGAAATAATGGGTGAAATAAACTGTTCTTTCAAATTCATGAACTGAGGCATTAAACCTTTTTATTTACTAAAACTTGAAAATAATTATGAATTTTGCTGTTTTGTACAAGATGTTATCTCCAAGTTCACATCCTACAGTTTATGTATGAATAGACAAAAATTTATCTATATAATCATAGGTAAAATGGAATTAATATACCATCAATGACTATGGCCTTGGAAGATGATGCATTATCTAAGTCCTTATCATTGGTAACTAATGCAAAATCTAAGAAAAGATATATATATATCAAAAGATGTGAAACATATTTTCTAATTAGAATATATTTTAACTGTTTTTCCCCAAGGTGAATACTGTCTTCAGAGGAAAAAAAGAGTGTTTTTAGCAGAATTGGAATAATTTAAATTACATCTAAAAAGTAGTTAGCCATGATGGGGGGCAGGGGAAAGCCCTGCATGCTAGCTATTAGCATCTCAGTATGTCGCCCATTATGCTAACATGTACACCATTCAGCAACCTAAATAAAGGAGAAAATTGCTTTCTATAAATTGGACACCATAGACACACACTGAGCGTGTAATTAATACAAAGATGGAAGAATGTATTCATTAGGCATTTTGGTATTATAATAATACGGGTTATTCTTGATCATAGCGATATTAATGGAAAACTAAGTTTACTGTAACTTTTTATACAAAAATGAAATACTAGCATTTAGAATTAATGAGGACACCACCGTTTTGAAATTGTTATGTATTTAAAAATATAAACTATAAAATATAAATATAATATAAAATATAAAAATATAAATAACTTTTAAAGGATTCCTTTACCCTATCAAATCACTACTGAACTCAAGACAATTACAACAATATAGTCTTTTTCATAAATGTAAGTCATCCTTCTTCATTTTTATATTTCATTCTTACAGGTTTTTTTGTGGCCATGTTAACTTGACATAGCTACTTTGCCCTCATCTAGCTGCTATCTTCAAAAGGTGTCAACATATTTGCTTCAATAACAGAATAGAAAAATCACATATCATTGTGTCCACCTGTCTGTGGATGGACATGGTATGGATATACACTCATCTCTCTCCCAGTTATCCATATTAAAACCTGGTATTGCTTGTGGCAGACATTACTACTCTTTATCTATTTTTCATGGCAGACAAAGGATATGTTTGTGCTCACATTCCATTGGTCAAAGTAAATTACCTGGCCAGACCTCACTTTAAAGCAGGTGCTCTTGGGGCACCTGGGTGGCTCAGTAGGTTATGCATCTGCTTTCGGCTCAGGTCATGATTCCAGGATCCTGGGATCGAGCCCCATATCCAGGTCCCTGTTCAGCAGAGAATCTGCTTCTCCCTCTCCCCCCACCACTCATTTTCTCTCTCTCTTTCTCTTTCACTCACTCTCGGGTCATTGACATATCATTCCTTCCATCCCTGCCTTAAAAAGTCAGTGTTTGATTTCCCATGTCCCCTAATTTTAGCCCAGTGCATTTACATAAAATCTTAAAATAGTTGTGTTATTACTCCTCCCCTTCCCCCCACACAGTGGCATTTGATTGACATTGCATTGAATCAACACTAGTTTGGAGAAAACTGACAACTATACACAACCTGTACCTCCAATCCCACCCAGTACCTGCCATATTCTTCCATCTCTTTAGGTATTTTACAATATATCTCAATAATGATTTATACACTTCTGTATAGAATTCTTGTACATATTTTAGTTAACTTATTTCTCTGTATGTATTTTTGTAGCTATGGAACTCTTTTTAAAATAGCATCTTCTACATTTCTGTTGCTAATATATAGAAGGAGGATGATTATTGTTGATTGACCTTGTATTGAACAATCTTGTTAATGTACTTGTTAATTCTAACTGTATGACTGCAGACTAGATTTCCTTGACATATAATCATGAGTTCTTCAAATAGTTACTTTTAAATCTCTTTACATAATTATTCCTTGCTTTCTCTTGGCTTGAAAAGAACGGGAAATGGTACTTCTATAATACAGGACTACATCTTAAACAAGAGATAGTACAAGTGGTGAGAAGAGCTTTGGTCTGGAACTTATGATTCAGCTATAGCTCAGGGCAGCTGGATAATATTGGGAAAGTCATTTTAGCTTTATAATTCTTACTTTCTCGATCCCCAAAATGGTGTTAGTTAAGGAGATTTCTTAGTCTTTCTTAATTATAACCTTCTATTATTTTAATCTATGACTTATTCTCATAGGATTTTAAATTTTACTTCTATAAAAAGGTCTCAATAATAAAATAAATCTAACTTGGAAAGGGCTGTACATTCTGAAGTCATTAGGGAAAAAAAAAGCTAAAAAGAGCACATTAACCTAAATCATCCTGAAAGATTTATTTCCAGGCTTGTCAAACCTACCCACATAGGTCATGCAAAATATTTTCATATTGAAATGTTTCAACGGATAATATTTTTTTTTGCTATTGGTAACATTAATCTCCCTTATGAACATTTTTTACACATGTATATATAATAATGTTTTGAATCCATGGAGACAGGCTTTGGAGTCAAGTGCCATTTCCTTGAAATATTGAAACCTAAATGGACAGCACTTACTGAAAATAAGACTGACATCACCACCCTCTTCCACACACCGTATGTCACCGAATAGCCTCCACTCTCTGCCAAGATGTAATTCAAATCAGTGACCTAGAAATAAAAGACTGCATATCCCATTACCAATCAATCCCCTGAGCCATTCAGTCTCCACTCAGTAATATTTTAATAAATCATTTCCGTTTATATTGATGAGCTGTTAATGCAAATTCTAAGTAAAAGGACAGTTGACTTTTATTAGCAAAGACATGAATGTATAATATGTTACACCAAAAATGCCATACTTTCTGCTTGGTATGATACAATATAACTCATTCACCAGAGGAGAAGATGAAATACTAGTAATTTTACAGAACTTCATGAATTCGTGTTTTTACTTCTCATTTAATACTTTATTTTGTTCCTAAACAACTGGTTATGGCAGATAAAATGTATAAAATTTGGGTTTTATTTTACTTTATGTTATTTCATTTATAATTAATTACCAAGAGGTAGTTCTAATGATAGGAAGAGTTTAACAACTTCTCATTACTATTTTAAATGTCAGTTGATTGAACTTTGTTTGGTTGAAGTTCACACCTCTGGTTGTTTAGTTCTATACACATGCATCGATTCTATCTGCTCCTGTCCCTTTACTGCTTTCCTTATACTGATGGTATCATTTATATTATTAGAACAATAGTAACACTAATCAACAACCAGTGTTTTAGAGGGTTTGAGATTATAAATTGTTGTCACATCATTATCTCTTTAAGTCTCTTCTAAACCCTCTAACTCATATATATAGTGACTCAGTCACTCACTATTTTATTCACTGCAGTAAATACTGGGAATACAAAATCTAAGACAAAAAGCCCAATGCCCAGTGAGTAAGTGAGCAAGGGTTATTCCTTTCTGAAAGTTATATTATTGTTCTCATTTCATTAATTCTATTGAGTCAAAAACTAATCATCCTCTTTACATGTGAAGAAAAGAAAATACAAGTTCCAGAAATCTGCTCTACCTGAGTTAAACTTCATGATACTTAAGGGGAAGATGAAGAGACTATGGTAAATACGACCCAGCAATTGCACTACTGGGTATTTACCCCAAAGATACAAATGTAGTGATCTGAAGGGGTACATGCACCCCGATGTTTATATCAGCAATGTCCACAATAGTCAAACTATGGAAAGAGCCAAGATCTCCATCGACAGATGAATGGATAAAGAAGATGTGGTATATATATATATATATAAAATGGAATATTAGGCAGCTATCAAAAGGAATGAAATTTTGCCATTTGCAACGACATGGATGGAACTGGAGGGTATTATGCTGAGTGAAATAAGTCAATCAGAGAAAGACATGTATCATATGATCTCACTGTTACGAGGAATTCTTAATCTCAGGAAACAAACTGAGGGTTGCTGGAGTGGTGGGGTGTGGGAGGGATGGAGTGGCTGGGTGATAGACATTGGGGAGGGTATGGGCTATGGTGAGCACTGTGAATTGTGTAAGACTGTTGAATCACATACCTGTACCTCTGAAACAAATAATAGATCATATGTTAAAAAAAAAAAAAGAAGGAGATAGTAGGAAGGGAAAAATGAAGGGGGGAAATCGGAGGGGGAGATGAACCATGAGAGACTATGGACTCTGAGAAACAAACTGAGGGTTCTAGAGGGGAGGGGGGGGGGGATGGGTTAGCCTGGTGATGGGTATTAAAGAGGGCACGTATTGAATGGAGCACTGGGTATTACACGCAAACAATGAATCATGGAACACTACATCAAAAACTAATGATGTAATGTATGGTGATTAACATAACATAAGAAAAAAAAAGAGACTATGGTAAGTTTTCTTGAATTGGATCCCATGTAATTTAGAGTTTAGTGCAATATTATGGGGTTCTAATCAAAAAGTTTTCTTGATGAAAAAAGTTTTATAAATGTTCCACATTACATTTTCCTATAAGACTTTCACAATATGCCTTAAAACTTCTCCAAAATATGGCAATAAATAATTTGATTGTATTGTTATTTCTAAACTTTTTCAAACACAATATCATCTTCTTTATGGAAAACTGACAGTGATGTAATGTGGGTACTGATCTTTTATAGAGTAATAGAAGCATTGAGCTAGACATACTGGAAATAATTTCTAGAACTCTTCTCACCAATGTGATTTAGAGATATTAGATGTTTCAATGACTACATTAAAAATAGAACATTAACACCTGTAAACTATTTTATTTCATTGCACTTGTTGAAAATGCAACTAATCAAGCCATAGTTCAGACTTAGCGGTTAAAATTTTGCATGTTAACAAGCTTCTCATGTGATACAAATCAGTGGTTCTCAAATATGATCCCTAGACTCATCACATCAACATTACCCAGAAACTTGTTAGACATGCAGATTTGTACGCCTTATCACAGACATACTGAGTTATAAATCTAGAGTTGGGACCCAGTGATCTATGCTTTAAAAAGCCCTTCTAGATGATTCTGATGCAAGCTAAAGCTTGAGAACTACTGTTCAACAATAGCTTTACATTAAGTCATCTGGAGGTTTCTTTGTCTTTGTGGAATGTCCAGATCCTATGCTTAAGCCAAATAAATAAGCACGTGGCTAAGAGAATGGAAAAGGTGCTTGTCACAAGTATGCTTTACAACCTTCCAAGGTGATAGTCATTTGTTGCCAAGATTGACAATCACTGATCTTCATGATAACTTTATCTGCTGTGAAGATGGAAATGCTTGTAGAAATAAGACTCATCTTAAGGACCAGAGCAATGAGGTCATGGCAGACATATCCATCATATTAGCAGAGTAACTCACACTCCACTGAATAAATGGAATTAGCTGTACGCTTTTGCCATAGCAAATGGGCCTTTGGGGTTAAGTCCCACTAGTATATTAGGAGGGCCAGAAGGAGGGCTGTCACACCACTGTGCTTAGAGTACCTTCCAATCAGGCAGCACATTCTTCCGCTCCCCACCCCCCCACCCTCTTTGCTTTCCTAAGCCTCACAGCCAGCACTGGCCTACTTTTAACATTATGAAACCTAAATACCAAAAACTGTTTCTTAAGGTGTCTGAAACTCATCCTTTCCATGGCCTCCTGTCTCCAAGTCCTCTGTGAAAACAGTGGTGATACCACTCTGTATATTCATACACAAAACTCAAGAATATTTTAGTTCCTAAAAAGACAAACATACATAAAATAGAGGAAAATATCTTCATAAAACTTTCTTGAAAATAAGAAAGTTACCAGTTTTGTTTATGTGGAGGGGGCAGCTAACAGTGAAATTATATAGTGTGACAACACAAAAATCTTAGAAATACATTTGAGAAATGTTTGTTTTCCAATATTGATTTGTGGCCTCCAGCACACCATGATTTTGACTTGGCCTCACCTCTTTACAGACAAGCCCAACAGTGCTGGTTCTTCTCCTCTCTTTTCCTTCCTTTATCTTCCCTTTATCCTGTCTTGAGACAGCTAACTTTGTCTCCATACTTGCATTGAGAATAAAGTACTCTTCCTGAAAGGGAGTAACCAAGTACACCATGGTGATCAGAAGATAGAAGTGACCACTCTGGCATGAACTACTCTTCTTAGAAAGTAATTATATTGGGACATCTGGGTGGCTCAGTTGGTTAGGTGTCCAACTCTTGATTTCGGCTCAGGTCATGATCTTAGCTCAGGTCATGATCTCAGGTCGTGAGATCAAGCCCCACATCAAACCACACCTTGAGCCCCAAGTCAGGTTCTGAGCTGGGCATGGAGCCTACTTAAAATTCTCTCTCTCCCTCTCCCTACACCCTTCCCCCCCACTTTTTCTTTCTTCCTCTCTCTCTCTTTCACAAAAAAAGTCATTATATTTACATAAGGTGATGTAGATTGGTATTAAACAGTTCCATTATACAATTGTGCAGCCGTTCTGCACTGTTGGATGTTTTCTGTTTTTTTTTTTAAACTTCTAAAAAATTATTATTAATAATTTCAGGAAAACAGGCCAGTTTTAGTTTTGTGGGACCTTACTTAGTACTTCCATCTTCTGCTTTGTTAACATCTAGTTGTACGTGAGACACTTGTGCAAGTGAATGGACTTCACACCTTAGCTTTTGGTTAAATCTCACAGTCACTCCTTTTTTTTTTTTTTAAGATTTTTTTATTTATTTGAGAGAAAGAGACAGAGCGGCAGGCAGAGGGAGAAGCAGGCTCCTCGCTAAACAAGGAGCGTGATGTTGGACTCGATCCCAGGACCCTGGGATTATGACCTGAGCTGAAGGCAGATGCTTAACCAACTGAGCTGCCCAGGTGTCCCCGACAGTCACTCCTTTGATAACACTTTTGCTACACAAAGTAACGAAACCTCCATTTCAAGGACAGCATGCAGATGTCTACTGATAAAAAAAAAAAAAATTGCACTGAAAATCTGACTCAGGGACTGCCGACTACATAATGTTTCCAGTGTTGGTAGGAAAATTACTTTGTGCTGCTGCCTCTGGCCAGTCCATGTGGTGGCCAGAAAAATACAGAGAAGCAGAGAGCCATGTGGCCACTAGTCTGGGGGTCAGTGGAAAACAATGGAAAATTAGAGATGGGGTATATTTCAAAAAATACAGTCAGAAAACAGGCTGAGCAGACCAGCCATAGAGTGTGGATCGTCTGAATGCTGTTGCTATGGTAGGGTGGTCATTGGTATAAATCTATATTGAACCTATTTCATTGATCATTAGTAGTTTTTTTTGTTGTTGTTAAAATTGTTTCTTGACTTTCAGTACATAAGATCAACATGCAGACAAAAACAGAAGAATATTTCTTTTTTTAATATATATTTTATTTATTTATTTGACAGAGACACAGCGAGAGAGGGAACACAAGCAGGGGGAGTGGGAGAGGGAGAAGCAGGCTTCCCGCTGAACAGGGAGCCCGATGCGGGGCTGGATCCCAGGACCCTGGGGTCATGACCCGAGCTGAAGCCAGACGCTTAACGCCTGAGCCACCCAGGTGCCCCAGAAGAATATTTCAATTACAGAAATGAAAGTAAACATTTTCAAGATGGACTTTTTTTAGAGTATATGGGAAATGGAAGTACTCTAGAGAGAAGTTGGTTGCTTCCAGTCTTGTGGCACTGTGAGTAAGGCTGCTAGAAATACTTCTGTGTAGACTTTTGTGTATGTGTGGATATAAGCATTCAAATTAACTGGGCAAACACTTAAGACCATAGTATGATAAGACTATGTTTAGCCTTGTAAAAACTGCCAAACTGTCTTCTAAACTGTACCATTGTGACAAAAGATGGTTATGGTACTACAAATATATGACACAGTCTCATAGAAGAGGGCGAGGGACAATGTACTGACTTGGACAACTTTGGGAATGAGTGGAGTCTGTAAAACTAAAGGCAAAATGAGCTGCACATAGCACTAAACTCTAGTGGGTAATGTTGTTTTCCACAGGGAGACAGGTTAACAATTAGGAAAAGATATCCTTCTTAACTAATATATTCGAGAAGAAAAAAATGAATTTGGATTTGGTATGATACACACATAATTCATCATTGCATCCAAAGAAATTGTGATTGATATTCTACCAATTGAAATACTGTTTGACAAAAGTTTAAAAGGTTATATGTGTGTGTTATATATGTGTGTGTGCTCTTTAAAATATATATATAAACACAGTAAATCATCTTTCTTCTTATTTTTTTGAAGAATTTATTTGTTTGAGAGAGAGCAAGAGAGAGAGTGCAGGGAGGGACAGAGGGAGAAGCAAACTCCCTGCTGAGCAGGGAGTCCAATCTGGGGCCCAGGACCCTGGGATCATGACCTGAGCTGAAGACAGATGCTTAACCAACTGACCACCCAGCTGCTCCTCTTTCTTCTAATTAAACTGGTAATACATGGAAAAATAAGTTCTCCATCGTGATACTCCTGTCTGGGATGATAAACAGTAAGATAGCCCATTTCATTTATTTATTTTTAAAGATTTTATTTATTTATCAGAGAGAGAGAGCTCACAAGCAGGGGAGAGGGGTAGAGGGAGAAGCAGACTCCTTGCTGAGCAGGGAGCCCAACGCAGGACTCAATCCCAGGACTCTGGGATCATGACCTGAGCTGAAGGCAGACACTTAATGGACTAAGCCACCCAGGCACCCAGGATAACCCATTTTAGATAGCAAAGTGTTATTATGAATGTTGGTTTTATTATATTATATTATATTATATTATATATATATATATATATATATATATATATATATATATATATATATATATATATATTAGTATTGATTGCTGGGATTGGAGCTTGTTTATATTCAACTTTTTCTCCCAGTGGATTAAACTCCAAATATTTAAGCATGCCAGATGTCAGGTTTAGACAATAAACTAAACGTTACTCATGATTTGTTTGGTCTTAAATCCTGCCATTTTGACTAAAATAAATTAATTGCTATCCATAAACTTGATCTTTGACTGACTGACCATGCCACACTCTTCAATTATGAAGCACAGCTCCCATCAACTCCTGCATCCCCAATCCCGTCTTTATCTCAAGTCACTTTGGCAGAGTCTACCTCCAAGTTAGGGAAATTGTCTCTTTGAGATTAAGCATCACATAGACATGGTAACATGACTAAAGATGACAGATAGGAAGGGGTATGTGCTAACAGTGATGTGCAAATAGCAGGTTATCAATAATGCTCACAGAATGAGTGAAGGGCTTAATCGGTAGTAGGAACTGGATATTGAGAAAATATTATCCTAAATAATAGGAATGCCAATGTGTTTCAAAACATACAATATCTTTCAACAGCAAATGTTTTCCATGTAGACACATTTTGACTTTGATCTACATAAAATCACTCTAGAGCACTTTATGTGGGTTTCTAATACAACATTTTTTATCTTTTCTTATGGTTATTTACTTGGCTTAATTTCTTATCACTTTCTGGGTTAACAAAAGCATAAAATATAGCATTTCTGGTGATCTTCGAATGCTCACTTCTTTTTTACGCTTCATATTTAACGAGGCTCTTAACATACACGATAAAATGCTCATATTTCAAGTATTTCTAATGGAATTATCATAAGTAGCCTATTTTCCCTCTTGAGGATTATAACACTATTTGATTTAATTAAACTGATCAAATTAAAGGAAATGGTGGTGTAACCCCTTGAGTAATGTATATTCCAGTTATGGAAACTGCCATTGCTGTGTGATACTGCTTGCATATTACATTTGGAATATTTTCAGATCTCACTTTGTAATAGAATATTCAATTATGCCAAATAAAATAAATGCTGGCAGTTTGAGAAGTTTTAGTTAACTTAAAAATGTATTTCCTTAACACTAAACAATTTCTAATCATTGTTTTATTGCCCTGAGTTATGATTGCATTATATAGATAAATACTTAAATGAATAGATGCATTCAAAAAGTTGAGAAAAATTGTAAAATGTGGAAGGTGATGTATTGACTTCAATTCCAAATACACTATGAAGGCACATCTCTGCTTAAGAGCTGAAAAATCATTAAATGTAATAGGACAGAATGTGAAGATCTTGCTCTATGAGGTATTAAGTAATGATAAAATAATTGATATACTTCAAAAATATTAAACATGTCAGGACTTTGCAACTCCCACTTTATTCTCTCTCCCCAATTCTTAGAAATCTAAATACAGTCCTATGCAGATCTTGTTATCCTGCTTAATATTTATTCTCATTCTTTTCTCGAAGATCACCAGAAATGCTGTATTTTATGCTTTTGTTAACCCAGAAAGTGATAAGAAATTAAGCCAAGTAAATAACCATAAGAAAAGATAAAAAATGTTATATTAGAAACCCACATAAAGTGCGGTAGAGTGATTTTATGTAGATCAAAATCAAAATGTGTCTACATGGAAGACATCTGCTATTGAAAGATATTGTATGTTTTGAAACACATTGACATTCCTATTATTTAGGATAATATTTTCTCAATATCCAGTTCCATATTTTAGAAAACTCACATGACCTGTCCAGCTGGACAATAATTCTGTCCTCTGTAATAAGTATCTAAATCAGAAGCAGCATCAAGTTTTTCCATAAATGTAAGCCATTTATAGTACACTGGATCTCCATATTATGTAGTATTCTGTCGATATTGTAAATACTATTGAGTATATAAATTAAAAGCAGTATAAATATAATTTCTAATATTTTCATAACTTACGGAGAAATTGTATTAGACTGCAGATATAAAGACTGGATTCTGGGTGCCTGGGTGGCTCAGTCGTTAAGTGTCTGCTTTCGGCTCAGGTCATGATCCCAGGGTCCCACTTCGGGCCCTCTGCTCAGTGGGAAGTCTGCTTCTCCCTCTCCCACTCCCCCTGCTTGTGTTCCTGCTTTCACTATCTGTCAAATAAATAAATAAAATCTTAAAAAAAAATAAAGACTGGTTCTGTAGCTTAACCTCAACCACTAGCTGACTGTATGATGTGGGAAAACTCATGAAACTTCCCACACCCAGTTGTTTTCATTATTGAAGGATAGGGGAGAAAGACAGGGAGAATGCATGGAGAAACTGTGAGAATTGTGACCACCAAGCATCCTAGAAAATGGCAGGGGAAGAAATAACTAATATTAAACTAAATGTCTACATTTTGACATAGTAATATAATGAATATCTATATTGTTGAAGCAACGGTTATAAAGTTTTTAGATTATTTACAAAATGTTTATATTCATTTCCTACTATGTTCTCATAGATATGTATGATATAACCAAAGTAGAAATTTATTGTCTTCATTTCAGAAAGAAGGCTATGTCAGTTTAGGAAATTTTAAGTGTCACGCTAGAGATGGGAAACCAGATTTCCATACTACAAAGATGGCTTGAACTGCTCTTTCCCATCATCTCATTAATTCACTATAATTGAGGATCTGTCTGGTTTATCCATTAAATCAGAGGGAGGTCTTGCTCTGTTTGCATGGCTGAAGCACTTAACCCTGCCTATTATGCAGGTCCCAGGTGATTCTTTTTACACTCTAGTGTGACGAATATGTAAGACACCCTACCTAATAGCAGAGGTAGGAAAAGTTTTCTGAGGCAGTCAGTACCTGTCACTGTAGCACCTCCCAAATTGGATCAATGTTTGAAGTGATGGGCCACATGTTAGACTAGAAAGAAAAGAAATTGATATAAGAAGTAGTAAATAGATCAAAAGTTAAGGGAGAGATAGAAGGCTTGGAAATCCCCGTAAGATTGTAAGGCAGCTATAGTGAATATAGCAAAAAGAGAAAACTGGAAGGATGTGATTGCTCGCAAAAAAAAAAAAATGGGTTATTGATCTTTAACTTTCAGAAATAATCACTATATGATTCTGGGCACACCCATTCTATAGAGCATAGTGATCACTTTGCCCCGTGCTATGAGAAAAATTACAGTTGATGTCTTCTTTCTTTTCTTTTGGTTTTGTTTTCGTGTGTGTGTGTGTGTGTGTGTATGTGTTGACTGCAGGTGGTGCATTCTAAGTTATTCGTAAAACTATATGAAAGGAGCATTTACATAGAATTGGTAAATGAGTTTTGGGGTGATTAGATTTATGAGAAACTAAAATTGGTAACTGGCAACACCATCCATTATGCAGTTAGTTAGTCAAGATTAAAATCCCCACCTTCTTTTAATCAATTCCCAAGTCTTCTGAGTTCTAATTTCTACACATTTTTAAATCTGTTTACTTCCTGATATGTCATTTGCAAGTATCTTCTCCCATTCTGTCGGTTGTCTTTTGGTTTTGTTGACTGTTTCCTTTGCTGTGCAAAAACTTTTTATCTTGATGAAGTCCCAATAGTTAATTTTGCCCTTGCTTCCCTTGCCTTTGGCGATGTTTCTAGGAAGAAGTTGCTGTGGCTGAGGTCCGAGAGGTTGCTGCTGTGTTCTCCTTTAGGATTATGATGGAGTCCTGTCTCACATTGAGGTCTTTCAACCATTTTGAGTCTATTTTTGTGTGTGGTGTAAGGAAATGGTCCAGTTTCATTCTTCTGCATGTGGCTGTCCAATTTTCCCAACACCATTTGTTGAAGAGACTGTCTTTTTTCCATTGGACATTCTTTCCTGCTTTGTCGAAGATTAGTTGACCATAGAGTTGAGGGTCCATTTCTGGGCTCTCTATTCCATTCCATTGATCCATCTGTCTGTTTTTGTGCCAGTACCATACTGTCTTGATGATGACAGCTTTGTAATAGAGCTTGAAGTCTGGAATTGTGATGCCACCAGCTTTGCTTTTCTTTTTCAACATTCCTCTGGCTATTTGGGGTCTTTTCTGGTTCCATACAATTTCAGGATTATTTGTTCCATTTCTTTGAAAAAAGTGGATGGTATTGCATTGAATGTGTAGATTGCTCTAGGTAGCATAAGCATTTTCACAGTATTTGTCCTTCCAACCCATGAGCATGGAATGTTTTTCCATTTCTTTGTGTCTTCCTCAATTTCTTTCATGAGTATTTTATAGTTTTCTGAGTACAGATTCTTTGCCTCTTTGGTTAGATTTATTCCTAGGTATCTTACGGTTTTGGGTGCAATTGTAAATGGGATTGACTCCTTAATTTTTCTTCTGTCTTGTTATTGGTGTATAGGAATGCCACTGATTTCTGTGCATTGATTTTATATCCTGCCACTTTACTGAATTCCTGTATGAGTTCTAGCAGTTTTGGGGTGGAGTCTTTTGGGTTTTCCACATAAAGTATCCTATCATCTGCAAACAGTGAGAGTTTGACTTCTTTACCGATTTGGATGCCTTTTATTTCTTTTTCTTGTCTGATTGCTGTGGCTAGGACTTCTAATACTATGTTGAATAGCAGTGGTGATAGTGGACATCCCTGCTGTGTTCCTGACATTAGACGGGAAGCTCTCAGTTTTTCCCCATTGAGAATGATATTCGCTGTAGGTTTTTCATAGATGGCTTTTATGATATTGAGGTATGTACCATCTATACTTATACTCTGAAGAGTTTTGATCAAGAAAGGAGGTTGTACTTTGTCAATACTTTTTCTTCATCTGCATGGAGCACTGGGTGTTATACACAAACACTGAATCATGGAACACTACATCAAAAACTAATGATGTAATGTATGGTGATTAACATAACAATAATAAAAAAATAAAAAAATAAATTTAAAAAATTTGTTTACTTCCCTCCATTCCAGAGCAAATGACTATCATCTCCCACTTAGACAAATCCCTATAATCTGATCTCTCTTTTCCAATCTTGTCTTCCTCCATTCACTCATTCCATATGCAGCAAGTGCTTTTGTCACAAAGAGAGAGAGAGAGCGAGAAGACAAATTTGACATGACACCTTACTGTTTTAAAGCCATTCTTATTTATTGGTAATAACACAATAATAGGGGACTTTAACACCCCACTTACATCAGTGGACAGATCATATAAGCAGAAAATCAATAAGGAAACCATGGCTTTGAATGACCAGATAGACTTAACAGACACATTCAGAACATTCTATCCTAAAATAACAGAATACACATTCTTTTCAATTACACATGGACTGTTTTCCAGAATAGATCATATTTTAGACCACAAAGCAATCCTCAACACATTTAAAAAGATCAAAATCATACCATGCATCTTTTCTGACCAGAACATTATGAAATTAGAAGTAAACCAGAAGAAAAAGTGTGGAGAGACTTCAAATACATAGAGGTTAAATAACATGCTACTAACGAGTGAATGGGCCAACCAGGAAATAAAAATAAAGAAATAAAAAAGTATATAAAAAAATGAAAACATAATGGTTCAAAACCTTTGGGATGCAGCAAAAGCTATTCTAAAAGGGAAGTTTATAGAAATACAAACCTGCCTCAAGAAACAAGAAAAATCTCAAATGAACAATCTAACCTTACACCTAAAGGAGTTAGAAAAAGAACAACAAATAAAACTCAAAACCAGAGGAAGGAAGGAAATAATAAAGATTAGAGCAGAAATAAATGATACAGAAACTAAAACAAAAAAACAAAAAAACAAAAAACAATAGAATAGAATAAATCAATGAAACCAGGAGCTGGTTCTTTGAAAAAATCAATAAAATCAATAAACCTCTAGCCAGACTTATCAAGAAAAAAAGACAAAAGACTCAAATAAATAAAATCACAGATGAGAGAGTAGAAATAACAACCAACACCACAGCAATACAAACAATTATAACAGAATGTTATGAAAAACTATATGCCAACAAATTGGAAAACCTGGAAGAAATGGATAAATTCATAGAAAAATACAAACTTCCAAAACTGAAATAGAAAACTTGAACAGATTGATAACCAGCAAATAAATTGAATTAGTAATCAAAAAACTCCCAACAAAAAAAAGTCCAGGGCCAGATGGCTCAGAGGTGAATTCTACTAAAGATTCAAATAAGGGATAATACTTACTCTTCTCTAACTATTCAAAAAAATAGAAAAGTAAGGAAAACTTGCAAATTCATTCTATGAGACCAGCATTACCCTGATACCAAAACCTTATAGATAAAGACTCCATTAAAAAAGAGAACTATAAGCCAATATCCTTGATGAACATGGATGCAAAAATTCTCAACAAAATACTAGCAAACTGAATCCAATAATACATTAAAAAATCATTCACCAAAATCAAGTGGGATTTATTCCTGGGTTACAACAGTGGTTCAATATTCACGAATCAATCAACATGATACATCACATCAATAAGAGAAAGGGTAGGAACCATATGATCATTTCAATAGATGCAGAAAAAGCATTGGACAAAGTACCATATCCATTTATGATAAAAACCCCCAGCAAAGTAGGTTGAGAGAGAACAGACCTCAACATAATAAAGGCTGTTTATGAAAAATTGACAGCTAACATCAACCTTAAAGTGGAAAACTAAGAACTTCCCCTCTAAGATCAGGAACAAGATGAGGATGTCTGTCTACTCTCATCACTTTTATTCAACATAGTACTAGAAGTCCTAGACACAGCAATCAGACAACAAAAAGAAATAAAAGGCATCCAAATTGGTAGGGAAGTAAAACTTTCACTATTTGCAGATGACATGATACTCTATATAGAAAACCCAAAAGACTCCACCAAAAAATCGCTAGAACTGATACACAAATTCAGGAAATTCACAGGATACAAAATCAGCATACAGAAATCTGTTGCATTTCTATACACTAATAATGAAACAGCAGAAAGAAAAACTACAGAATCAATTCCATTTACAATTGCACCAAAAATAATAAGACACCTAGGAATAAATCTAACTAAGGAGGTGAGGGATATGTTCTCTGAAAACTATAAAATATTGCTGAAAGAAATTGAAGATGACACAAAGAAATGGAAAGACATTCCATGCTCATGGATGAGAAGAACAAATATTGTTAAAATATCAATGCTACTGAAAACAACCTACATATTTAATGCCATTCCTATCAAAATACTAACAGCATTTTTTACAGTACTAGAACAAACAATCCTAAAATATGTATGGAACCACAAAAGACTCTGGATAGCCAAAGCAACCTTGAAAAAGAAAAGCAAAGCTGGAGACATCACAGTTCCAGACTTTGAGTTATATCACAAAGTATAAAAATAGATACATAAATCAATAGAACAAAATAAGAACCCCAGAAATAAACCCATAATTACATGGGCAATTAATCTCCAGCAAAGCAGGAAGGAATATTCAATGGGAAAAAGACAGTCTCCTCAACAAATGGTGCTGGGAAAACAGGAAAGCTACATGCAAAAGAATGAAACTGGACCAATTTCTTACACCATACACAAAAATAAATTCAAAATGAATTAAAGACTTACATGTGAAACCATAAAGCCATAGAACAGAGCACAGGCAATAATTTCTCTGGCATTGGCCATAGGAACATTTTTCTAGATAGGTCCCCTGAGGCAAGGGAAACAAAAGCAAGAAAAAACCATTGGGACTACATCAAAAGAAAAAGCTTCTGCACAACAAAGGAAGCAACCAACAAAACTAAAAGGCAATCTACAGAATTGGAGAAGATATTTGCAAATGACATCAAATAAATGTTAGTATCCAAAACCTATAGAGAGCATATGAAACACAACACCCAAAAAACAAAAAATACAATTAAAAAATAGGTAGAAGACCTGAACAGATGTTTTTCCAAAGACGTCCAGATGGTTAATAGGCATGTGAAAAGATGCTTAACATCACTCATCATCAGAGAAATACAAATTAAAACTGCAATGAGATACCACCTCACACCAGTCCAAATGGCTAAAATCAACACAAGAAACAGATTTTGGCAAGGATGCGAAGAAAGGGGAAACCTCTTGCACTGTTGGTGGGAATGCAAACTGGTGCAGCCACTTTGGAAAATAGTATGGAAGTTCCTCAAAAAGTAAAAATAGAGCTACCCTATGATCAAGTAATCGCAATATTGGGTATTCACCCAAAGAATACAAAAACTAATTAAAAAGGATACCTGCACCCCAGTGTTTATAGCAGCATTATTTACAATAGCCAAGATATGGAAGCAGCCTGTGTCCATCAACTGATTAATGGATAAAGAAGATGTGGTGTATAGTGGTACATACATACACACATGCAAAATGGGATATTATTCAGCCATTTAAAAAGAATGAAATCTCATCATTTGCAATGACATGGATGGGGCTAGAGAGTATAATACTCAGTGAACTAAGAGAAAAACAAATACCATATGATTTCACTCATATGTGGAATTCAAGAAACAAAACAAATGAGCAAAGGGGAAAAAGAGAGAGAGAGACAGAAACTAAGAAACAGGATCTTACCTACAGAGAACAAACTGATGGTTACCAGAGGAGAAGAAGGTAGAGAAATGGGTGACATAGGTGATGGGGATTAAGGAGCGCACTTGTAAGGAGCACTGCGTGTTGTATAGAAGTGTTGAATCACTATGTAACACTGTGTGTTAACTAACAGAACTAAAATAAAAATTTAAAAATAGTTATCCTTATTTATCCATTGCCCTTAGCATAAAAGCACACATTCATCCTCATAGATATCTAAGTCTCTCTATACCCAACTTGCTTTACCATCTCCTTCCTAACTACTGTCCTCTCACATTCTCCACTACACTAAATCTTTTAGTTTCTTGAATATGCAATACTTTCATTTACCCACTGATGTGTTTGCATGCTGTTTCCTATGCATGGATTTTTTTGATGTTACACTCCCTGTCAACCTTATACTACCTAACCATCTTCAGAGAAATTGTCCCTAGATGCTGGACTAACTTGATTAAATTGGTATATTCTCCTTCTGGGCACTGTATATTCCTTCATAGCTCCCATCAGACATTTTGGTGTTGAAGTAGTATTTAATATCAGACTTCTGCTTAAAGTACTCTAAGGTCTGGGAGGGTTGCCTATATACTGTGCTTAAACAGTGCTAAAATATTTTTTTTTTCCTAATTGTAGATATTTCAGAGTGTGTTGATGATACCATCCATATGGATATTAGATTGTATCAGAAATGCAACTGTAAGATTCTAAGTCACAATAATAATGTCATAATAATTGAAATGTCAGGCAATCATTATAGCAAACCTGTGAAATAGATACAAATAAATATTCACATATCTGGGATAAGGAAACTGAAGCAAAAAGAACTTTAAAAACTTGCGTATGATTACAAAACTAGTCTTTAGCAGTAAGGGTTCAAACCCAAACAGTCTGTGATATACTATGCTGTGTATAAATGTCCTTGAGTAATGCTGAGAATGAAAAAAAAATTAAGTAGTTGCTAGAAAGAGTGGCAGATCTGGAATAATAAGATAGTATGAGACTCTAAAGGGAAGAAGGTTTGTACTGGGTTGGAAAAGCCTCACCCTGGGAGCAGGGAGATGCTACCCAAGTCAGAGATAAAGTCACTGTAGGAAATGTTATGTGGAAAAGTCTTAGAGAATAGGCATGCTTTATTAAAGCAAGAATAAGGAAGCAATATTGTCAGAAGTGTTAAGAATTTTAAAGAAAAGCTTTTAGGTTATATTAAAGACATGTTTGTTCTAGGATCCAAACTAGTAAAAAAAGTCCATGGAATATCCAGTCAAGGGTCAGCTTGAAGAGAGTTAATGAACCTCCAAAAGAATACATCATAAGAGATCAATAAAAACAAATTCATTAAATGAGAATGTCTTAATACCAAAGTGATAGCTTTATTTAAATATAGTTGGTATATATTTAAGACAACTATGTTATTCCCTAGGCAAATCCCAATAGACAAATTCTTGAAAAATCAACTGCTATATACACTTACTTTTAATGCCTTAGGATTCTTACATATTTTAAGATTTTTACATATTTTACATATTTTACAATATCAGATATTCTTACTGCTTCTAGTTAAGTTACTCCATGGATATATCTGCAGTTTTCTTATACTAGTTTTTTCTTCATAGCTTTATAATACATTTGAAATATGTTATGGGTTATTTCTCCTCTGCCTACTATTACTTTTTAATACATGTTCTTATTTTTGTGTTTTAGATTTTTTAGAAGGGTTGAATAATTTTTACATTCTAATAAAATTATATTAAATTATTATTAGAATTATACGAAATCTAAATGAATATAGATAAATGTACTATCTTGGGAAAATCAGACATTATATATTGGTCACATTTCAACTCATGTTTCTTCATTTACTCATTTTCTTTTATATTACTATGTAACCATATTATGGCTACGGGTTTGGTCATTTCTTATTAAGAGGAATAAAAGTTAATAAAACAAAAGAATAAAAACTATTAAAGCAATTCATAAACTGACTTTTATGAATATATATTTATCTTGGTTATTAAAGATATATAGCAAACATTTTTATATACATTTCTATACAACCACTTTACAAAACTCATTAATTCTAATAGGTCCCCATTTTCTTGTTAGGAAATATATACAATTATGATTACAGGCACACTTCCTTTTATTGTGTTTTGCTTTATTGTACTTCACAAATATTGTGCTTTTTTACGAATGGAAGGTTTGTGTCAACCTTGTGCTGAGCAAGTGTCTTGGTTCCATTTTTCTAACAGGAGCTGTTTACTTCATGTCTTTGTGTCACATTTTTGGTAATTCTCACATTTTAAACTTTTTCATTAATATTGTATTTGTTATGTGATCTGTGATTGGTCATGATGATTTGCTGGAAACTCAGGTGATGTCAGCATGTTTTAGCAATACAATATTTTTTAACTAAGATATGTACTTTTTTTCAGACCAAATTCTATCTTGCACTTAATGGGCTACAGTATAGAATAAATATAACTTTTGTATGCCCTGAAAAACAAAAAAAAAATTGACTCACTTTATTGCAATATTTGTTTTATTGAAGTGGTATGGAACCAAAACTACATCTCCAAAAATACACTTGCATTTCTTCTTCAGTTGAATAAGTTTTTTAAAATTATTTAAATAAAATGTTGATAGCATTCATCTTTGACTTAATTCTGATTTTCATTGGCATGTCTCGTGTGTTTCACCATTAAAGAGAATGTTTTCATTCTTCTAAAATAGGTATTTGGTCTCATAAATAATACATTTAGCATATGACATTTTGTCATCTATTGAAGTAATCATGTATGGTTATTTTTTTATTATATATTGAGGTAAAAGAAGTATATTAATACACATATACAAAGAAGAGTTCAAAGTGTATTAAAGACTTGAATATAAGACCTAAAACCATCAAGCTCCCAGCAGAAAACATAGGCAGGAAGTTCTTGACATCGGTCTTTTTTTTTTTTTTTTTTTTTTTTTAAAGATTTTGTTTATTTATTTGACAGAGAGAGATACACAGCGAGAGAGAGAACACAAGCAGGGGGAGTGGGAGAGGGAGAAGCAGGCTCCCCGCAGAGCAGGGAGCCCGATGCGGGGCTCGATCCCAGGACTCTGGGATCATGACCTGAGCCGAAGGCAGACGCTTAACGACTGAGCCACCCAGGCGCCACCTTGACATCGGTCTTAGCAATATTTTTTTTGGACCACTTTTCTCTGGCAAGAGCAAAAAAGTTAAAATAAACTAATGGGATTCCACCAAACTAAAAAGCTTTTGTTCGGTGAAAGAAAAACCATCAACAAAATGAAAAGGCAACATACTGCATAAGAGAGGGTATTTACAAATCATATATCCAATAAGGGGATAATATCCAAAATATATAATGAACTTACACAACTTAGTATCAGAAAAATAAACAATGTGATTGAAACCTGGGGAGGAGACTTGAATATACAATTTTCCAAAGAAGACATACAGATGGCCAACAGGCACATGAAAAGATGCTCAACATCACTAATCAGCAGGGACATGCAAATAAAACCATAGTGAGATATCACCTTACACCTTACACCTGGCTATTATCAAAAAGGCAAAAAAATAGCAAGTGTTGGCAAGGATATAGAAAGAAAAGGAACCGTTGAACACTGTTGGTAGAAATGTAAATTGGTGCAGTCCCTATAAAAAACAGTATGGAATTCACTCCAATAATTAAAAATAGAATTACCAGATGATCAGCAAATCCACTTTTGAATATTTATCTGAAGTAAATGAAAATACCAATTTGAAGAGATATATGCACCCCTATGTTTATTGCAACATTATTTACAATAGCCAAGATGTGGAAGCAACCTAAGTGCCCACCAATAAATGAATGGATAAAGATGTTGTATATATACAATAGAAGGTTATTCACCAATAAAAAAAAATGAAATCTTGCTAATGGTAACAACATGGATAGACCTAGAGGGTATCATGCTAAGTGAAATCAGTCAGACAGAGAAAGACAAATACTGTATGACTTCACTTACATGTGAAATCTAAAAAAAACAAAACAAACAAAAACAAAACAAAACAGACACAGACTTATAAATACAGGAGACAAACTCTTGGCTAGCAGAGTAGGGAGTTGTTGAGGGGTGAGCAAAATAGGTGAAGGGGACTTAGAGGTACAAACTTACTTATAAGTAAGTTATGCAGATATAATGTACAGCAAAGGGGATACAGTCAATAATACTGTAATAACTTTATATGGTGACAGATGGCAACTAGACTTATTGTGGAGATCATCCCATAATGTATAAAAAAGTTGAATTGCAGTAATGTACACCTGAAACTAAAAGGATATTGTATGTCAATTATACTTCAATAGAAAGTATATTAATAGATATCTTGATATCTTTTGCATCATCTTGATGTATTATTCTTTTAATGTACTGCTTTTTTCAAACACATTGTTAATTTCTTGCATATTTAAATAATATTTTTTTTGTCTTTTTTATTATCTTTGACAGGTTTCATATCAGAATTTCATTGCTGTCATAAATATATTGTTTTAAGCTCCAGAAGGTTAAAATTCTAATGGATATTTTTTCACTAAACTACTGAAACAACTGCAATATAAAATTCTTTGGGCTCAAGGAAACTAATACTTATTAATAATTTAATATATGTAAGAACAACAATAGGTCTTTAACATGTTTATTTCATTTGCTTTCACCTTTGATATAAGAAGAAACTGAGCTTCAGAGACGCTGCATAATCTCCACAGGATCCATACACCAGTAAACCATGCAGCTGAGATCCATGCTGATGTTTATATGTCTTCATGAGCAATGTTCTTTAAATCATAGCATGTCATTTTTCCATCCCAGAACATTAGGAAAAAAGAGAAAAAATAAATAGGAGCCCCTTATAAACATAGGAATCCTGAAGGGAAATAAAGTCTTGGTCTTCTAAACATTGATGTTTACTTCTAAAGTTCTTGAGGTGAATATAGTTTTATACCCAGTGACAAAACATGTTATATGTCTTCTCATCTAGATTTTGCTCTTTTTATGCTCATTTTTTCAAACGTTTCAAGATGCTTAAATGAAAGCGAAAGTTCTCCAAAATGTCTTAAAGGACAATGTAATTAATGAAGTCTTTAATGAGTTAAGTTTTTAGAACAATGCATTCTGTGACACCATATTGAAACACCCAATTAAGAGATAATTAGGATAAATTATGGTGAGAAAGGAGATAACCTCACATCTCCAAGTACAGACCATCATGCTTCACATAAAACTTTCAAGGTGACTCTTTCAGCATCTTTAGAATAAAGATAAGAATCATTTTCATATTAGCAAATTCAATTTTAATTATACCATTTTAAACTTTATGTATCAGAAACATTTTGCAAGGTTATTTATTAATAAGTTTATCCCAAAATAGAAGAGATCTGTCACTTGTTTTCACTGTCTTTTTGAAGTACTCATAGCTTATTCACTAATTCATTCATTCATCCATTTTTACTTTCAGTTATTCATTCACAGAATATTGAGGGTCAGATGTGCACTATGACAGGATCAAGACTTCTGTGGACAATATATATTTGAGTTTTATCTCTAATTAAAAAATATTTTAAAGTTTTCCTCACATTTTCAAGACTTCAGTGGTAAGAGTCTACTGTAGAAACAAATTACCTACATATAACTGCCTTGAGAGACATAAATTATTTGAAATAGTGTTAGATATAAGTTTCAAAATTCCTAATTGCCTGAACTTCTAAATAAAACCTCAATGTGCATTTCACTTGCTGAAGTTATTACAAGAAAATTTCCAAATCACTAAAAACAAGGACAGAAATTAATCTTTAGATGGCAGATGATATTAGTATCTACAAATTTATGACACATATTTATTTATAAATAATTCATCAGACAAATCAAAGGAAAAATAATATGCATGAGTAAATCTATATACACATATGTAGTTGTGTGTGTTTATATGCATGCATGTGCACATAAGTGTGTTTTTCTGAGTGTATGTGTTTGTATTCAATATGTAATAATGGAACCAGACTACTGAGATTCCAATATTGGCTCTTCCTCTTATTATCCTTGTGATTTTGTACATGTGCTCCTACTCTTTGGACTCATTTCTTTAATTTTAAAATAGGAAATAATACTGATTCTTACCTGAAAGATTTGTTGTAAGGATTAAATGAATAAATATATAAAAATAATTAGCAAAAATGTCTAGTATGCAATGAGCACTTAATAAACTTTGGTTATTATGTTGTGTGTATTTCACTATGGTCAGACACATGACCATGCCCAAGGGTGGCAGGGACATAAGAAGGGATACTTTTCTTATATCTGAAATTCTGAAAATTGTATTTAAGATATTAAAAGAAAAAGATCCCAAGAGAATATCACACAGGGATGGCCTTAGTGGGCTTATTTCCCCACTTGCATTTTATGTCAGGATGGATTTGTGGGACTTTATCTAGGTTGACAGTTGGGTGATTCAACATCAAGTCAACCTTGATTTTAGTATGGACTATTGCCTGATCCTTGAAAGCAGATTTCTATCTTCTTTTTCTTTTCCAGAAACACAATCCACTTCCTTACAACCTGCTTATCAACCTCATCTTTAAAAGAATGGACTCTCCCTTGTGCTCCTTAAGCCAAGCAATCAGACTTCAATCATCCCATGAACAGGCACTTAATGACCTTATTATACACAATTCCTGCCCATCTGAGGTTTCTGAATAAATCCTGCTATGACTTGCTCCTCCTCCCCCACTTTCAAGTTCTTTTCTATTGGTTGAAAAACCTTTCTTGTTTCTGAATTTTTAAAAACCACCTGTAGGTTGCAATAATTCTCAATCAATTCTTCAATGAAATTCTAAGGGTGGAAACTTCTCTTTGTCTTCTAATAGCTAAATTTATCTTCTTTCATTGCTATGAAATTTCAACTCTGAGGTTGAGAAGCAGAAAATAATTAACTCTGTGATGTGTTTTACTCTATGGAATGAAAAAAAAAATTGCCTAGTCTGGTAAATCACTGTTCTTAGTCAAAAGAATTTATTATAGCTAAGAAAGTAAAAATAAGTATCAGCTTTCTGACATTTGCCCTGCTTGTCCTCCCTTCTGGAATGATGTTGGTATCTACAATTTCTTTTTCTTCCAGGTATCTTCATGGCTAACAACTTCACTTATTTAAAATTATAACCTGAAACCCTATTCTTTAGTGCTCCCAATTCCATTAATTCTCCCTACTTTCCCTCATTGTACATTTTACTCTCTAACACATGAAATCATCATGTATCATGATTAGTGTACCTAAAGCACTAAGATGTAAGTTGCACAAAGTAAGAGATCTTTATTTCTTTTGTCTCTGATGTGTTCCACATGAGTAGCACAGGGCATGAGACATAACCTTCAATTAATATTTTTGAAGAAAGGAAGGAAAGGTGGTCAATCCACTTTTAGTATCATCAGAAACTAGTAGAAGGAGGTTATAGTTTGGAATATTGGCAAGAGAATAACTGAAATGATAAGCCATGAGATGTACTTCATAAGGAGGAAACAAAGACAAAAGGTATATATCCTTCATTTATCTCAACAAATATATTGGCAATGTAGAGTTCAACAATAAAAGAGTTGACCTCACAGAGTTAAACTTTAGGTATGAAGGAAACAGTATATAAACAGGTCAGAAGTATAGGTTATTATCAGAGAATGGAAGTTACTTTTGTAACTTCCAATTTCAAATGATGGTAATATCTAGGGTTTGACTCTGGAATGGGAAATGCAGCTGAAACAAAGTTGAAGCATTGGAGTGAGGAAAATGCCAGTGGAATAAAAAGTCAAGAAAGTAGGTGATGACTGTGTAGGCTGAATATTTGGGCATTTAAGCAATAAGCACTGTTTTTAAAGGAAATAGGTAACACAAACAATAAGATCCGTTAGATTAAATAAATAGAAAAAAAAAAGATAGGCCTTATGCAAAGTCTGGGAGATTAATATGAAAAAATATGCAAAACATGTTTGAAAAGAGCAGTTTAAAAAAAAAAACAGAAAATAGAAATGAAAGCTTATACAACTTTCACATTCTGAAAGAAATTACAAATCACTGAGGTTTATGAAACAAGACATCAATAATAAGTTATTAGAACAAAATAGTGAGAAATAAAGAGAGCTTGTAGAGACCACAGAAACACATTTAGAAAAAATATGCCATACTAAACCAGAACGAGCAAAATTATCAGGAGAGAAAGGTAGTCAGAGACATGAAGAAGATAAATAACTTTTATAATACTTTTATGACGTAGCCATTAAACTGCACTGAGCAGAGGAAGAAACCACGGCCCAAACAAGAAGAGCAATATGCCCTAGACTGAACAACAAATAGCCACAGAGCCTTCCTTCTTACCAGGCTAAGTATCCTTTTTTAAATCTACTTAAGTGGCCATAAGCTTTACTGTTAAAGAACATGGTTTGATGTTCAGACTCCAGCATTCACTGGTGACTTTCATGAGAATCACAGTGGATGATTTAAAACATGTAAAGCAAGGGTGCCTGGGTGGCTCAGTCGGTTAAGCATCTGACTACTGATTTCGGCTCAGGTTGTGATCTCAGGGTCATGGGATCAAGCCCCACGTGGGGCTCCACGCTCAGCACAGTTTGCTTAAGTTTCTCTCTCTTCCTCTCCCTCTGCCCCTCCACCCACTCCCTCACACTCTCTCTGTCTCTCTCTCTCTTTCTAAAATAAATAAATAAATTGTAATAAATAAACAAATAAATAAATAAAATATGTAAAGTAATCAAAGAGTACCTCACCTAGTAGTGATAAATCATAGCTGATACTATGATAATTACCATTGCCATTATCTTTACCACTCTTATTATTAGTGAGTTTCTGTGCAAATTATTTCACTTCTTTGAAACCCAGTTTCATCATCAGTAAAATGAGAAATCATATTCATACTTGCAAATGAGGAGGGAATAAGGTCCACCTCTAAAAATCATTGTAAAGATTAGATGGGAATGTTTTGAAAAAGTACTTGACTTGGGATGTTAAAATCGTTCAGTAAAATCTTTTGAATCCTGTGCAGCTGAATGTATGTTTTCCTCCAGAAAAATATTTCTGGATCCTTCACCAGCATAGTTTCCACATTTCTGTTATCCTTGTAAAATACAACTCCAAGATTTGAATACAATATTTCAGAGTCTGCCTGACATTGCTATTGCTCACACTTAACTGTATGCTTTTCCCAGTGTAGTTTCACACCACATTTAGCAGCTACATTGCACCACGGTTTCATACTGAATTAGTGCTCAATTAGAACTACCAAGTCTTTTTCTTTCTTTCTCATGAACTTTTTAAATCTCTACTTTACCTGACATTTGCTTAGGCTATTACAAAGAAAATCTTACAGAAGCTTGTACTGTGATAAAATGGACAAATTATCTTTACCACAGGAAGTTAATTGATTATACGTGAAGTCAGTACTTATGTTTGACCAGAATTAACACCTACTTATGACGTAGACTATCTTTGGCCATTCTCATCCTTAGTGGTCATTATTAATCACTCCATCCACAAAGCTAATTCATCTCGGGGCGCCTGGGTGGCTCAGTTGTTAAGCGTCTGCCTTCAGCTCAGGTCATGATCCCAGGGTCCTGGGATCGAGCCCCGCATCAGGCTCCCTGCTCGGTGGGAAGCCTGCTTCTCCTCTCCCACTCGCCCCTGCTTGTGTTCCCTCTCTCGCTGTGTCTCTCTCTGTCAAATAAATAAATATATATATGTATTTTTTTAAAAAGCTAATTCATCTCTTACTGTTAGATGTTAAGGTCATGTGGCACCTATCTGATCCTTTTTTCTGGAGATACCTTACAACTCACTATAAGTAATACCTTATACTAAATAGTGAACTTGAAGACAACTTTTAAAAACGTACATCTAAAAGCACCTTATGAATAAAAAGAATGCATTTTCTTAAAACAGTTTAAAATAAACATTTAGGGTATGATTAAATTAATATTTACAAAATGGAAATATATACTATGGAAACATTATGGTTGGTACTGTTGTAGCTGTATTTAGACTTCCAGGTGTTAATATAAGTTCCAAAATTCACTAGTTTCCCTGTACTTCAATTTACTGATTTGTGATACCAGGATAATATTAGTACCTCCTGCTTAGAATTCTTGTCATGAGTAAATAATACAAAGCACCCAAAGTTTTTATAAGAGTGCTTAGTATGCACTAAATGTTAGTTACCATTACTAAAACATGTATAATTATTATTTCGTATTTAAAGTATTATACATCCATTATGTTTTGTATTGCTTTCAAATATTCATTTGCGTTCTTTTCTTCATAATATATCACTATAACTTAAGATTGAAGAAGTTTCAGTAATATTTCCACTGGCAATTTTTTAAAATAAGTCCTTTCGAATGCTCTGTAAAGTTACTGAAACTAGCATTGCATACTCTAAGGAATATTTGTAATTTCTAGGTCAGAAAAAAAATTAAGAAAGGGCTTAGTGCCCATCGTTATTCTTATATAACCTTTCCATCTTTCAACAACTTTGATCTGTCATGCATCAATTTGTTTTGAAGGAAGAGGAAAAGGTTCTGCATTTTACAAGGAGAACATATCATCACTTATATTTAATTTACAAAGTGAAGCTTTAAATACTTTTAAATGGAACCAGGATGCAATCTGACTGAAAACGCATCTTCTGACATTTCACTTTCTTCAAAAGGACATTCATCACGATGATGGGTGGCTTGCTTAAAATGATAATTAATTTGGATTTCAATTGGAGAAAATATATGCTAACTTCACTAAAAGTACCAGGTATATGTTCTCTAGTCCTCTTCCCCAGTTCCTTTATACTTTACCAAGCACATGAAATTTTCTGACCAGAAACTTAGCACTGCATAGACAAAAAGCTCTCATCAACTATGAAATAAGGTGGTGGTGGTTTGGGGTTCACCTCCACAGTCTTCCTGTCCATGTTACCTAAATATACACAGGACAGATAATAAAATGAATTTAGATTTCCATCATTTTGTGAGAAATTTTCAAAGCTGCCTTGTTATTCTCAACTTTGAAATCTTTTCTCATATTTAAAGTAATAAGAGAATGAGGATTTTCCCCAAGGATAGCAGCGCAAATTTGAATAATCATTGCTGTCCCCAGTATAGGTTCAATAAACATGATTAGAAAGAAAGATAGTTGGGTGCCTGGGTGGCTCAGTTGGTTAAGCGACTGCCTTCAGCTCAGGTCATGATCCCGGAGTCCCTGGATCGAGTCCCTGGATTGAGTCCCACATCGGGCTCCTGCTCGGCAGGGAGTCTGCTTCTCCCTCTGACCCTCCCCCCTCTCATGTGCTCTCTCTCATTCTCTCTCACACAAATAAATAAATAAAATCTTTAAAAAAAAAAAAGATAGTTGAACAGACGAGATCATCTATATGAATATACTTGAATTTGTAGTCATGCTAATAGAATCTTATTTCTTTGGTGACAATCTTGCAAGCCTTTGCCCTTTCTTTTTTCTTCCTTCCTTCCTTCCTTTCTTTTTTTCTTGCCTCTCTTTCATTCTTTTTAAATAGGCAGGGTCTACTGCCTTTTTCCTACTAGTGCTTTGGTTTTGCTAGAAAGTTACTAGGGGAATAAGTGTAATTCTATAATCTTTAGCATGTATATAATTAGTAATGTGTATTTAGCTGACATCTGGGGTCTACTTACACACAGTTACTCTAGCCGCTGAATATAAGATATTGTCACAATTTGCCCATGGCATTATGCTAAACCCCAGAGATGTAGCACATATACTACATGGCAAGTGTAATGGCTGCTATCGGTCCTCTGTCCCACTCTCCATCTCCTCGCTGCAGTGAGAATTGGCTTATACTAACTCACAGCTTCTCCCTTTTAAGGAAAATTGCCCTTGGCCAAATGGAAGCTGCTTGCCCAGAAAACTATAGTCCTCTCCACTCCATCCCCAACTTTTCTGTAGACTTGCTTTGTACAGAGATACAAGAGACTGGCTCCTGTCCCAGGTAGGAATATATCTGAGGTACTGTTGGGCTCCTGAGATGACATTGTTGCTCTTGTACTTTACTTGTCTAAACCTGGTGTCACTCATAGCCCTTCTGCTGAGGGCACTCCATTGGTAATACACTTGAACAAAAGTCCTTTTCTCAGGTTCTGCTCTAGTAAATCCAACTTGAGATAGGAAGGGTCAAGACTGTTCCTCCATTCTGATTATTGAAATATACCCAGCTTAGGCTCACTATCATTTTGCTCTTTCTACATCTTATTTTTATTTACAGAAGTCCAATCACTTATTCACATTGAATGTTTTGAAATTACCTAATATTCTAAGAGGGTAATTTTTTTTTTTTAAGATTTTATTCATTTATTTGAGACAGAGAGAATGAGAGACAGAGAGCATGAGAGGGAGGAGGGTCAGAGGGAGAAGCAGACTCCCTGCCGAGCAGGGAGCCCGATGCGGGACTCGATCCCGGGACTCCAGGATCATGACCTGAGCCAAAGGCAGTCGCTTAACCAACTGAGCCACCCAGGCGCCCCTCTAAGAGGGTAATTTTAAAACTTCTTTTATATACATATTTCATTTCCTTTGTCTCTGACCACAATCAACACACTCTAAAATGAACAAAACATCATTTAATAATAGGTGAAATTCACTTTTGAAGGACAAATACAAATAACTTACATGTAAATAGAAAGAAATTTTTTTCTAAAAACTTAGGATTCTTTTTTTTTTTCCCTTAAGGATAGAACATGGAGACTAAAATAATCAAGAGAGCAGGGACTTATCATGATAGATATTGTCTACAATGAAGGCAGTAGGTTTACAACAAATTCCCACTAGTGGCATTTTCCTACTCCAAGTTCCACACAAGAACTCTTGGATCCTGGAATTAAACTTGCTTATTGGAAACTCACTATTGGCATGATTCCCAGAATGGGCCTGGAGTAGATCTGAAGTATGGCTGATGGGGAGAGAAACAATCTTAAGCATGAAGAAGGGACCCAGTAATTTTAGTCTGGCTTTATGGTTCTTTAGTTACATATAGGTCATGGCTCCATATTATACAACTCCAGGATGTATCATTTATAAAGAAGGCAACATGGAGTTTAGTGGAGCTATTATAGATCCTAGCCAGGACTTTTCAGGTCACAGTGGTTTGCAAGAGACAGAGACTAGGAGGTTTGGGCCATAACTTGTGTGCACTGTAAATTAAAATAATTTATACAGTTCTAGTAAACAAATAATTTTTTTAATTGAAAGAACATGTTTTTACCAAAAAAAGCAATTTAACACTATTTGCTTTTTTACAATCATGTGGATACAAAAATAAGTAAAGGAAATTTGTCAGCTAAAAAACAAACAAACAAAAAAACATAGGATAAATGAAATGAAAACCTGATTTCAGCCTAAATTTGTAAGATCTTGAGCAGGTCAAGTTTTATTTCTAATGATTAATTTTCTCATTATAAAATGAAGGACTTATAGTTAAATATATAGGCAGAACACATGAACTTATCTACAATGCCTCCCTAATCTCCATTAAAATATCACTAAAAAAATGAACCCCACCAAATTCTCCAACAAAAATAAGATTCCACAAGGACAAAGAGAATAGGAAAAGATAGTAGTCTACAAGGAATGTCATTAAAACTTTGGTAGCTGGAACACATGAATAAGCAGCAACTAAGCAGACCAGAAAAAGTTGTAAATAAAGCCTGAGAGGTAAGGGTATTGGAGTCAAAAAGAAAGCAAGTTGGAAAAGCTCAGGAAATGAGGGTACTAGACATCCTGTTGGCTACAAATACAGTTAAATGTCCTGGTTTCTTCCTCAGCTCTGAGCCCATTCCTATCCCAAGCCTATAGCCTATAGAGATTGCAACTGGCTTTCTCTAGTATTGAGGCATAAATAAATAAATAAATAAATAAATAAATAAATAAATAAATATCCCTGGGGGCAGAGAATAGGTACTATAACTAAAATCTAAGAGAATACATACAAGTACATGTAGTAAATGTTAAGGCCTTTATAATCTCCTGCAATTGTTGTAGAGTACTTGGAGTCCATATTTATACCACCTGGGCAGGAGATTGAATGATTCCTGTGTAGAAATTGACCAACACAAGAGAAAAGATTTAGAGATACTTATATTGCCTTCCTACCCCATCTACTGCCGTGGGACCACTAGGTTTTCCACTGATCCAGTTAAATGGAGTTCAGCAGTAGATAAGCCTGAACATGAGGACAAAGTTTTTAATTAGATTTTCAGTGCTTTGCTGCTGAAAACATCTGAAAATAATGATATCAAAAAGAGGGCAGTCATCGAATCTGTGAAAAAAAAGAGCCTGCATCCTTGAAGAAACCAGTAGACAAAAAAGAAAGAATATTTGTGGGGGAGAAAGAGACTACAATTATTTGGAAATGGGAGAAAAATGTGATGGCAATTTAATATTCAAGAGAATTCCAGGAAACTAATCTAGTAAGTATGAACACTCACGTAAGAAGCAAAATAAGGGAAATGACTATATTATCCGTCTTGAAATTTCAACATCCAAATAATAGGAGTTACAAGAAAAATAAAAGAGAGGGCTTGAAACGAAGGAACATAAGTAGAAATTAATAACAAAATTGGACACAAATAGCCACCAAATTGAGGAACTGAGCTGAATAAAAGGAAGACAGAATTAGGAAAGAAAGCTGAATTGAATGGGAATTCTCAAGAATATTAGAAAATTCCCAGGATGACCAGGTGCAGCTGGGTTAGAGAACAACCAGCCCACATTGAAGCAGGATGACAAAGGACTTCTGGAAACGTAATTCCAAACAGAAATACAAATGAAGCTGATGGAATATGTGATGTGTTTGACTTTCCTCAATTTTCTAGTAGAATATGAAGATAAATGAATTATGAAGAATATGATGACAAGTATGAAGGAAATTAAGCATTAAGTACATGAAACGGGGCACCTGGGTGGCTCAGATGGTTAAGCGTCTGCCTTGGGCTCAGGTCATGATCCCAGGGTCCTGGGATCGAGCCCACATCGGGCTCCCTGCTCAGCTGGGAGCCTGCTTCTCCCCCTCCCTCTGCTTCTCCCCCTGCTCATGTTCTCTCTCTCTCTATGTATCTCTGTGTCTCGAATGAATAAATAAAAAAATCTTAAAAAAAAAAAGTACATGAAAAAGACTATTCTTTATTCCAGGGAAATCAACAGCAAAAAAAAAAAAAAAAAGACAGTAAGTGTAATCATAGCGCAGTACATAGTTCAGCTATACTTACTTTGAGTTTATAACAATATAAACACAATGTTAATTTAACAAACAAACAAATGAAAACTATATTGGGATGATGACATGAAAAAGTGTTACACCTAACCATGCATAAGAGTGGGCAGGGAGCGGGCGCCTGGGTGGCTCAGTTGGTTGGGCGACTGCCTTCGGCTCAGGTCATGATCCTGGAGTCCCGGGATCGAGTCCCGCATCGGGCTCCCTGCTCGGCGGGGAGTCTGCTTCTCCCTCTGCCCCTCCCCCCTCTCATGCTCTATCTATCTCATTCTCTCTCTCAAGTAAATAAATCTTAAAAGGAAAAAAAAAAAAAAAAGAGTGGGCAGGGAGATGAGTGAGAAATGTAAGAGAACAGAATGTTCTTTTTCCAAAGAGATAAGTCAATACATAATGTCTAAAACTGAAATATTAAGATATATGAATGTTACTTAAATATGTGTAGATAAATCACAGAAGAAAGACTTACAATATTCTAAGTTGTTGTCTCTTAGGAGGGATATTAGAAGAAGAGGCTTGGTCTAGGGACTGGAGATGTCATCCCGACTTAATTGTGCAACTTGAATTTTTAAAGTACAGATATTTCTTTGAAAAAATAATAATAACATTAAAATATGAATGTCCTTTACAATGTCAAAAACTTAACTTTTAAAATATAACTTATACATAAAGAAGACTCGGAAAAATATTGTGGTTTCTGCCTAGATCTTAGCCACTCACTGTGAGTTGTCCTAATTTGCATTCTCACCCTCAGGAAGGAGTAGTTTAACTGCATTTGTATATGTGCTATCAAGTGAAATTCAAATTTCTTGTCTTATAACCAAAGATAGGAGTTCAAATGCAGGTTTGTTAAGTCTAGTGTTAGAAAATAAGCAGAATACAAGTATAGAAACCTTCAATAATACTGCTTAAAAAATAGACACAGTTCTTAGGTGGCAGTGACTAGAAAATATATATGGGGCATTCCTAAAAAAAGTCTTCCTTCTGAGGAGAGCAAAAATAATATTTCTTTATAAAGCAAAGCAATGAATTTTAGAATGTTGGTCAGGACCAAGATGCTATTTCAGTGAGTACATAAGTAGAAAAGCTAGTCAGTTTGCTGAAGGGCAAAATACATAGATGAAGTTAAGGTTCATGAAGGATTTCTTGGGTTTGGTCAGGCTCCTGGACTGAGTTAGGAATTTGCATTATCTGTGATAGAGCAGATGTCTTTCACAATGAGATAATGTCAGTGAGCAATGGTCAAACATTACAAAAGTAAAATGACAGTTGCAAGATTGAGGATTCTTATCTGTAGGCTCAGAGATCTTTAGGGAGATGACATCCAGTATTTTAGATTGCTCTCAAGAAAAGCTACCCTAATAGTGCGTGAAGTGAGATTTAAAATTTGTTATCTTTAGAGCATAGGATCCTTCTACTGGTCCTCCTGTCTCAGCAGAAATCTCAAGAGGTTCAGTGTAACTTGAAACAAGGTAATGAGCCTACTCCCCCTTCCAAGAGTTGTGTTACCATTTGGCAAGTAGATCATGACATGCATTTTGCTTGGGGTCTGCCTTGGCAGTTGACATCCTCCTAAGAGCTGGAAGGCTGACCAAAGGGAATCTGATATAAATGAAGGTCATATTTCAGAATATTATAATTATAAACTAGAAACAAAGGGGAAATTCCAGTTGAAGACTACAGAAAACGCTACAGTCAGCTGATAACCATTTACAAATCCTACATTTAAACAAAATTTAAAAAGGTCGATCTTTGGATGTAAGATTTCAGAGGATTGAAATAACAATTGTTTAAGTGCATTATTTAATTTGTCTTTAAAAATATATTATTAATACATTTTAGACAAAAGCAAAAATATATGAGACTAGGGTTTTTTCTCTTCCATCTATGTATGACATGAAATGAATGCATTGATTTTGTATAAATACATGGAGATGCACCAAAGATTTATATAATTTTCTATAGGTACATTATACCTCAATAAAATGTTTTTATTTAAAGGTAAAAGAAATATTGTAAGAGATGAGTTTTTAATAAGACAAATTTGCATTGCACACCTATATTTTGGCTGGAGAAGGGCAAGTCACCTAATTAATTATATTCTACCAGCCAGCCTCCAGTGGGGACGAGGTAATTTGCCCAGGAGGAAATTGCAGTGCTGTCAAAAAGAACATCATTATGTGGCATCAATGACAAACAAACAAACAAACAAAAGAGCAAATAATCACTATATGGAAAAAAGCCACTTATATTCAGTGTTCACCACTGAAAATGCCACTCATGTTCTTCTTGAAAATGTATTACAATTAAAGAAAGAGTTAATTGAAACTAATAACTCTAAAGAGAACATAAGGCATTCTGAAACCATTCAGAGTAGTTAAATATTTGTTAGGTATGTATGACTAATAATATCTGAGAAAAAATCATTTTAGATGGTCATTAGAGATAGAATGCAGATAAAGGAAATGGAAGACGGTACCAAAGCCCAAATAGTCCATAGGTAAGGGTAATAGACATCATGGAATTCCTGATTTAACAAGCAGAACAATAAAGGTGAAAAAATGTTTGCTGAAATACTAATATATTCAAACAAACGTTTTTTAAAGATTCCTTAAAATTTTCCAGAAAAAAGCAAAATGTTGAGACATGGCTAATAGAGGGGAGAGGGAGAAAAGAGAATTATTCTAGCTCTCCAAATCAAACAAATAGGAATTCCAGAAAGAACAAGCAAAAAAAGAGAGGAAAATAAACAATTTTTTTTCAAATTTGAGAACAAAAAGAAGTCATAAGTTTTCAACCACAATGCCCCAATGTGTCCCAAATAGTAGCTGGGTTTGCTGCTCAGAACATCAGCCTTTTGAGATGACTTTCTTAAAATTTCAGTCTACTTCTAGTGCCTGGAAATTGCTGGGCCCTGAGCAGGATGATTCAGCCAGGACTAGGACCCAGATCCATTTGCCTTAGACCCCAAGGAAGATAGTCTCTGACCCCTTTCCCAAGCCCACTTACACATAGGTGATAGACTCAAGCAGCTCTGAGACTTATGTCAGAGTGACCAGTGTAGTCAATAAGGTACTTCTGTGGGCTCACATGACATTGGATCACTGGGATGGCACTATCCTGGTGATTTGGAGTGACTCTCATGCAAGTCAGAAACAAAAGGATATTCAGGATTCTGGACTACTGGTGGTCCACTACTGATTCTTGGACTTGAGCCACACGTGTGAGCTGTGGTTCAGCTCTGTTCCATCTGTATTCCAGCCACATTACTTCCTCTGGTCTATAGCACCAGAAAGTTGCAGGGATAGTTGCAGGCATCCTTTATCCTGTGCCTTCCCTAATCTGCCACTGGAACCCAGGGGAGTCACCCCAACCCCTGCAGCAGGTGTCTTGTCAGTATCAGACTTCCCTCCAGTGAGGGCTGGCTTTATCTATTCTGAAGTCTTTGAGACCCCGTAACACTCAGCAACAATTGATGTCCTCTCTTTCCTTTTGTCCATGCGATAGTGTAGTGACCGCGTGATCTACTGGGTAAATATTAAGCCATGCTGGACAAGGGATGGACAGTCATTGTGAAAATGGGACTGCTTTACTGGATCTGCCAATGGGCCCCTTGCTTTTCCTTTCCAGAGGTGGCTCAGCATTGATGGATTGCACTCTAGGAATGTAATGATCACAAGCTGAGTTCAAGATGACATGGCTAGAAAGTGTGCTGTTAAGATTTATGTTGTAAAAATCTATACTGTAAATTTAACATAACAATCTTTCTGTCTTTCCTTCCCTCCCACTCTCCCTCTTTTCATCCCTTTCCATCTTTATTACATTTTACAACAATAAATAAAAGCTTCCTGGGGCGCCTGGGTGGCTCAGTTGGTTAAGCGACTGCCTTCAGCTCAGGTCATGATCCTGGAGTCCCTGGATCGAGTCCCTCATCGGGCTCCCTGCTCAGCAGGGAGTCTGCTTCTCCCTCTGACCCTCCCCCCTCTCATGTGCTCTCTCTCATTCTCTCTCTCGCAAATAAATAAATAAAAAATCTTTAAAAAAATAAATAAAAGCTTCTAGGCATGAGATAACTGTGTAAAATTAATTAACTTTATTAATAAAACTAAACTTACATTTAAAAAAATGAAAGCTTTAAGTGGTGAGAACTTAATGTAGAAAATTGGAAAAGATGAAGTTGGAGAGGTGCATAACAATTTGGATACAGGTGGGTCAGCTAGGGATAGGACATTTTTTTGTAGATTAGATTCCTCCCCTCCCCAACTCTAAGATGCAGAAATCTCCTATCGAATGAAATTATATATACACACACATATATAAGATGGAAAAGTATTACTTGCTCAAAGGCGAAGGGGAAATATTGCATAGTTTCTGGGAGATTTCTCAGGTATTTCAAGGTATTAAAGATGACAAAAAAGCTTGCTATGAAAAAGGAAAATGTTTAACTATGTTCATATTAATATATTTATGCTTATTTGAACAAATAATATTTCTCCTTTTTACCAAACTCTGAACAACAGTTTTGGAAATATTATGTAAATAATGGGAACAAGTGAAATAAACCATTTGCTACATGTAAGACATTTACTGTAGATAGATTACCCTGGAGGTAGTCTAGATAAGAGGCCAGCATGATGGATAATAGGCGACTATTGCAATAATCTAGGGCAGAGAGAATGAGTTTTCAATCTCTGACATTGGTCATAGGAATGGAAAAAGGAAGAATGGGTTTGAGTAAGGTGTAATTCAGTGGTGCACTGGACGTGAGGTGTGAAGAAGAGTGGGATTTTGGATAAGTCTAAAGTTTCTAGACTGGCTGATTATTCTTGTCATCAAGATAAGGAACAGGAATACTCCTGATTCTCTTTTGCCCACGACACAGCTGCTTGTACCAACTCTCAGACTTAGATGAAATTTGAAATGAGTTGTAGATTCGGTCCAGCCAGAACTGGTGGCATTCCAGCTAACAGAAGAAACTAATACGAGTTTGTTCTTTGTAGGTTTAAGGATGGAGCAGGTGGAATGAGAAAGAATGCTTTTTAAAGTCATATTAATTAGTCTCTTTCATATGCAAGTATTACTATGAAAAATTTAATATAAAATAAAAAGAAAATAAAATGAGGATACGACTTTCTATTTTATTCCACTTTTAATTCGTTTACCATTATTCTAACCAAAATGCATATTAATTTGTAAGCAGTAAATAAAGAATGCATTAACTAGAAGTTTTTTTATGCTTGGGAATTATTCTAAACATGGCCAGATTCACATAAAAAACTATAGCCAAATAAATTTTGTAGTACTCACCCTAGGATAGGTTTGAACATGTGTGACCACGTAGGGAAAAAAATACTAGATGAGAACAAGTGAACTTGCTATTTTTTGTCTGGGAAGATGTGTTGGATCCACAGAGAAATATTTATGCGGGAAAAAAATACTTTCAAATTTGTTGACGAATTCTTCAGCTTCCAAGAGTCTGTGCCATTGATGTTCCACATTTCAAAGATTAAATACCAAATGTTTAATGTATGAAAAATTTAACAGCTATAAATTATTTTACATTAACATCTATTCCAAAAGGCAGTACTAGATTATCCTAGGTGTAGGGAGGTCCCTTCTGTCTGTTTCTGGTAATAAGGCTTTAATAACAGAGCTTTGGGGATTTTTTATATTGGTGTTCAGAGATCTGGAAATTCTGACGTGTCAATTCAATTCTTTGTAAAAGTGCATCTTTCCAGAAATATGCCTTGTCACAGACACTGTATACACCCATGTGCAAGCCTACACATAGACACACACTGATTAGTTACAATAAACAGAAACTACTCCCTTGAAGGCAAAGGTTTTCACGTCATCTCTTAAAACAGCAGTTTTCAGATCAACTTTGGGGTTAGATGACAATCCAGAGTCTTTATTTTTCATACAACTGACTAACAAAAGGGTTTCAAGTTGATTTAATCTGTAACTGATAGTAATTCAGAGACTCCTGGGATAAAACAAACAGAATTGAATGCAAAAGGAAAACAGTGTAGATTATTAGTTTAGAAGTTAAAAAAAAAAAAAAAATCAGGATACATTCCTCTGCACTAAAAAAAAAAAAGAAAGAAATGAAAATCAGTTACTTCAATGTCTAATCATGAGGAAAAGATATTGCTAGTTTCCTTAGCAACTATGTCCTGAGTATTCTTCATTCATTTCTTTTCTACCAGAATCTGCCTCATTATGGTGAAAAGAAATTCAGTGTCACATCAATGAAAACTCTAATATTTATAGATCCAAATACATTTTTCTGTCTAGGGTGACTAAGTAAAGATGCTGAAATCCAGCAGAGGCTTGAACAAGAAAACTTAATTTAAATGTGAGAAGAACTGAAGTTTCTCTTGAATTTTACTTATGTATGCAGCATCCATTATTCGAGCATCCGAGAGAGATGTTTTTTTCATCTACTTTGACAGGCTCAGCTCTTTGGAGAGTTTATTTTATCTCCTCTAGTCAGAAGTTGATTTCAGCGTCACTTCTGGCACAAACTTAAAAGTCAAAATACAAAAGAACTAGCGTATTTATTCTTGCCTGGCAAAGATAAGATTTATTCTGTATGGTGTAAAAACACTGACAAACAATCTGCTTGATACTGAACCTTCAAAATACTTGCATAGTATATTTTCTAGTGGGAAAAATATGTGTTAACATAATTGACTATAAGTTGTGTTTCCTGTGATTACTTATAAAAATATAAATTTCAGTTACAGCTCTTTTATATAATTTGGCAACACTGCCATTTTGGTTGCTCCATTGATAGATGTCTTGATCACAAGTTGTGAAGAAGTTATTTTATTTTGAAATCACAGTTTTAATTTCCCCAGCTTTGTCATGTACCGAATCGTATAGTTCAAGTGTGTCATCTTAATACACTTACTTGTGCCTTTCTCACACATGTGAGAATGTGTCTCATATTCTGCATTTATTCCATGTCACTGCATTTATTCCATCCTCTATATTTTCATAGGACCCTCTGCATTTTTCTGCATAATTAACACTTTCTTTTTCTGTATTAATTGATCTAATGTCTTTCATCTTCAGAAGACTCTAGGTTTCATGCAGGGCACACAACTCTTTCATTTTATGCTATATCCCAGTACCCCACATAGGGTCTAACACACAGGAGGGCTCAGTCAATATATAATGAATGGAGGAATGAAAAATGAGCCAACAAAAATTTTACTTTTTATTATCGTTCATTTTTCAACCAAATTCCACTGATTATATTGAAATTATTGTCTTTGTATTCAGACTATATAAGCATTGCAACTTGTATAAAGGCATGAGGAAATGTGTATATATAGCTATATATATTTATTTCCATTGAGTTCATGGCTTGTTATTGTTTAAAGATACAACACAATATGGAACATATCACAGAGCTTGCTGATTGGAAGAAAAAAAAATAAACTTATCTTAGAATTGACATTTTCAGGAAAGGAGAAATAAAAGAAACAAAAGTAAGAGAGGAAAAAAAGTCAAAAGTATCCAGTATATTTTCTTCCTATTTCCTCCCATGAAGGCTAGGAATTTTTTTTTTTTTTAAGATTTTTATTTATTTATTTATTTAACAGAGATAGAGCACAGGTAGGCAGAGCGACAGGCAGAGGGAGAGGGAGAAGCAGGCTCTCGGCTAAGCAGGGAGCTCAATGTAGGGTTCATTCCCAGGACCCTGGGATCATGACCTGAGCCAAAGCAAACGCTCAACGACTGAGCCACCCACGCAACCCAAAGGCTAGGAATTTTAAGTAGATTTAATAATAAAGTTTGGAGTCAAGCAATTAGATGAATAAGTATATGGTTCATCTGGTATGTGGAGACTTTATTCATTCATTATAAAGCACCAAATGTGTGACTGGCATTTTCCTAGTTACTCTGTTTATAGCAGCAAACAAACAAAAAAACTCTTTATTTTCAAGATTATATTCTAGTACAATTACAGACTACATATTTTTTTAAATATATAAAGAAAATACAGAAGAATGAGACCAATAGAGAGTAACTGAGATTAGAGATTATTTTATAAAAAGTCATCAGAAAACATCACTGATAAAATGTCATTTCAGCAGAGAACTCAAGAGACAAAGAACTGAACAGGCAGATATCTAAGGAAAGATTTCCAGATATAGGGAATAACAAGTAAAATTCTAACTCATTTTCCTTTTCTTGGGGATCACAGGCCTATACTACCTGCTCTCCAATGTCTGAAAACTTAAAAACTATTGTTTTATATATTTGTTCTGGTGCTTTTGTTTGTTTTTCAGTAGATTGAGTTTAAGTTTAGACCCTATTACTCCATTGTGCTTAAAAGCAGAAATTTACCATTTATTTTTAATTTTTCCCAGAATACTTTCTTTAGTGCCCTTCACGCGGATGTACTAACTGAAGACAGACCAACTTCTCCAGAGAAGATTTTCTGAATATCAAGTGAATAAGTATTTTCTGAACAGAGTTTGGGAAAGAGCTAAGTAGGATCAGAATCCTTCAAACGGGAATTAAAAATAGGTAGTTCTAATTTAGTCTGAAGAATGTCTATGAGCCTAACAAATTCAATCAACAAATAGTGACTATATGATTTGTGCCAAAAGTACTAAACTAAAGAGTATGAACAAATTACAGGTGAAATACTTTCTGGTTTCATGAAATATATATATATACACACACACACACACTCATATATAAACATGTGTACATGTACAAATGTACATATATAATATAGATTTATAGATACATAAATCTATAGATACATAAATCTATAGATACAAATCATAGATATATAAGAATTGGTTTTATATATTACAAAATATTTCTAAGATTGTAAAAGTTTCAGCCACTCTTTTGAAGATGAATTTGTCTTGTATTTAGAAGCAAGGACTAAGAAAAGAATAAAAAAATGTGGGGGTTGGAGGGAAGGGATTATAAGTGGAAAAGGATGTATTACCAGATCCTTGAGTCAACAGTTCTTTTCTCTGCCTCAGTAGATGTGATCTGAATGGGAAAACAGTTTTCATTTCCTAGTTATTTTCACCATCTAGCTACTGGTATAAATCATTTAACAATTTAGTTGTGTACATGCTGAGCATGACCTATAAGCTGATATGCTTGAATCATATTTGTGAACAGTATTCCATGCACTTTGGTTTGTTTCAAATGATATTTCAAAAGTCCAATACACACATTAAAAATAAACTCATACTCATTGGGAAAGTGTGCATCTATTTGGTGACATCATTAAAAAATCACTGTAAGAACATAAGAATAAAAAAAAAATCACTGTAAGAATAAAACATATTTTATAGTATGTATTATTTTTAATTATAAATAATTATGGTAATCAAAGCAGAAAAGTTATTGAAAATTTGAAATATTTTCCTTAGAATTCATAGTCTTTATTTAAAAAAATAATTGAGACAATGTGAAATATTAAAGGCATTCATTTTACCATTATTTATTGGGAGCCTACACATCTATAGACTTCTCCATGCCAGGACACAAATACGAAGAAGAGAATGATTCTCTGCTCAATGAACACAGTTTGAAGTGCCCGAGATATATATAAATACTACCAAAAAGAATGAAATGAGCAGGATCAGGATAAAGTACAGAGACAGGGCAAATAACATATCTACAGTTAGTGGAGTAAATATCAACTAAATATAAATAGGCACATACAAATTTTTCAGGAAGAGATGGGAGGAGAATGGATACAAGGAAATGTAGTCCATAGGAAACCCTCCAAGCAAGGCACAGCATGTCAAGGGGTTACTAAAATTGGTTATTTATGGTTGAAACAAAGAAGGAGTTTATAAGATAGTACTAGATAAAAAGGCAGGAAAGACCACATCATAAAGAGCGTTGCCAATTTCTCAAATGTAGAAAAAGGTGTTCAAAGCTTTTTGGTAGTCACAAAACATGGCCAAGAGCTTTGTGCCAAGGTCTTCAAATTCTAACCAAATACTTTTAATGGATTGACAATAAGGGATTTTAAGTAATGGAGGATATTGATTACATAAATTTTTAAAATATTGTCACTAGCTCCAGTATGAGAGCTACGTCTAGGATGAAGAGAGTGGGGAACTGGGAACTGATAGCCCAGGCTAGAAAGAACAATTAGAAAGAAGGTTGATGTGGTAATCCCAGCAGGAAATCATAAAGTCTTAATTAAAGCAATGGCATTTGGAAGGGAAAAGTGGCAGGATTTCAGAAATATTGAAAGGTAAAATGCAAATTGGGTTGCTACAATAAAATAAATGAAAGGAAATGAACCAGGGCAGACAAAAGCCATGTGATTTGGCATGTTATAAAATTGATTACCAAATTTCAAGGTTTGCCTAAGGTCAGGTCCAATTTGAATGTATTTTTTTCCTAAAACATTTTTCTCATTTCTTCATCTAGCAAAATCTGATTCATGACATAGGTTTTAGATATTATATCTAATATAGATATTATATCTAATTTGAAGCTTTTCTTGTATACAATAGCCTATATTAGGTATCCTTGTATGCATGTCTCTGTTATTTTTTTCTGAAAATTTAGCATAATAATTATTCCTTTCCAATTTTTTTTCTCCTCCTCACTGGAATATAAGATTCATAAGTGATAGAGTTTCATCTATATCATTTCACCTAGATGCCCTTGCTGCTAACAGCAATTTGAGCATTAATGCTGTTGTAAATATTTGTAAAAGAAATAATTTTTAAAAAAAGAAATGAACAAACATGGATATTATAAGTGTGTAAATATTACGTACTATGCTTTTTAAATTTAAGAAGCAAAATTTACATTTTCTGTGACTTAAATCTCAAGAATAAATTCCTACAATATATACTTCTGGGCAACACTAAAGACATTTTGGACTTCTATGCTCATGATATATGTGATTTCTTTAATCGTGTCTCCCCTGTGAGTTATATTACTTGCTCTATAGAGTGTGGGGGCAGCCATTTTGCTTCTCAGAGCAGTGCAAGTGTTAGTTTTGATATGTGGCTTAGTCCTTAGCTATCTTTAAGATCATTTTTCTTCACATATGCAGTTATAACCTTTGAGAATTTCTAAAGCGTTTCTAATCTAATATATCCTGATTTAGAGAGCTGAGAGCTGAATGAAAAGTATTCAAGGAGAAAGATGCTTACCATAATATGATTCTTAGCTCAAAAATTCATTCATCCATAGCTTTAAAAAGACCCAAGACAACCGACCTTCAGGTCAGGGGAGCAAGTCACATATTATAGAGAAGGACAATCTGAGCCTATAAATAATTTCCTGCAGTTTATCATTTCTCTTTAAAGAAATAAGAGCTTTAAAGTGTAGTAACTGTGGACCCAAAGGAAACATTTTTTTGGATCATTTTACTATAATAGTTTTTAAAAGGCCCAGAGAGTAATGGAAAGTAGATAGCACTCCCCCTCTTGCTTTGGCCCCTATCTGTCTTTTGAATTGAGAGTTAAGCAAACCTAGCCACTTTTTTTTGTAACAAATGATTAGAAATCTGAGGAGCTTTCATTGGCATAAGATGTGGTGGGTTTCTTTCTCTGTCACTCTAACCCTACAAAATAATTTATTTTTTTGATCAATTTTAACTATGTTGATAAGACAAAATAAGCAGAATCACAGTTGTTTTTCTTTGGAGTAGTGACTAAAATACCTAGATATTCAGCTATTTAAAAGTGTTTGGATTAAAAAACAAAACCATGTGTGCATAATGTTTACATTTGAAAAACATGGGCTCTAATCCTGATTTTATTCCTTCCTTGCTGTGAAACTTGAAAAAATAAAATCAGTCTCTGAACATTACATTTTTCCAGGTACAATTGATAGGGAAAAATCTGTGTTCTAAGATGGCCGACTGAACCAGCAAGGGAGTACCAGTCCCGGCCCCGGGGGCTCTCTGGGGTTCTTCTCCCTGCTCCGTTTCCCTCCAGCGCCAAAAGTGCCAAGTATGCAGAAGTAGAAGTGTATAAATTAGGCCCTCTGTCTGTGCTCGGGGCTCAGACCTTTGGAGATCATTCTCCTCGGAGCCTGTTGGTGTTAAATAAACCTCCTATCCTCCAAGATCTCTGAGTGCCGCTTGGTTCTTCAGTCCAGGTTCCGTAACAAAATGAGAATGGTTTATTTGATGACTCCAAGTCGGTTTACTCTCTCCAGTACTTAGTTACAAGAAACAAGATCTGATCTAGTTTAACATAAGAAGAAACATTGAAAGATATTATGTAGTATAGCTTATCTCCAGGAAGAAATGACATTCGACCTCAACCGTGCCCATCCAGGAATACTCCATTGCAACCCCAAAACATTTTTGCTGCAGCTACTGAGAGCAACACTCAGGCGTGGAATCAAACGGCACCAGTTCTGCCTCTGCCACTACTGACTTGAAAGACAGGTCTCGGGCCCCACCCTTGTTGGAAGGAACCCCAGTCTTACTTCTGACTCAAAATCCCACCCACCAGCTTGATACAAGGAGCCAGGCAACATGCTTATGATCTAGCAACAAGAGAAGCCTAGGAAGTATTTTCTGGCATCTGTTTCAGAAGGCACGGATGCAGGTCACTCTTTCCACAAATGTAGAATGGATACTTGAAAGTTTTTGGTGATTACAAAACACAAAGTGAAGCTTCACTGGACCCCTTCAGTCCTTAAATGAGGGATATCCAAATGGGAAAAGAAACTTTTATATGTAATTAATTAAATATTTTACTTTACATAGAGCTGAATTTCCATCTTGGAAATGCAGTTTTGACTAACCACATTATCGATAACAAAAGGGTATTGAGATTTCTTTTTACACAAGGCCCTTGGTTAGGAATCAGAGTTTACAAAGAGGTCCTCATGCTTCTCCACACATTTTGCTAACTGAAGACTTGACAGTAACAACACAATCAATTGAAAAGAAAAACAACTAGTCAACAAGGTATTTTATCACATGATTCACCCAGACAATTTGAGCAATAAAAAAGGATAGCTAGTTATCTACTGAATGATAAATATAGAAATTTTAATTATTTTTAAGTCTAGGAGTCAAAACATTTGGTAAACATCTCCTGAAGGTCAAAATGTGAAATTTCTCTAGACTTTGAAAAAAAATGTGTCTAATTTGATTTTACTTTTAACCATTTTTGTATTTGTTAGGTAATCTATAAATATTAAATGTTGTATCTATGACACATCCCTCCTATTAGTACAGTAAGTAAATGAGTAAATGTATAATTATGAAATTATTCTGAAAGTCTAGTTAGGAAAATTAGATTTTTTTTTCCTTTCTGTGGAGTACTATTTGCAATCATTCTGAAACTACAAAGTGAGTTTTAATCAGGATTCCCTTTGCATATCGTCTGAGTTGTGTTGCTCAGTTGATTATCAATTTCAGTCCTTGTGGGTGACCAGCTGTTCTCTTGTTGTACATCCTGCAGGGTGGATCTGAGCATGCAATTTCTTTGAGGCTAACATGAATTTCATGCTAGGACTAGTTCAAAGGTATATGCATTCCTTTTGCTTCTCTCTGCACCACTCTACTCTTATGCCTATTCATTTTTGATTTTAGAAATATTCCTGGCACAAAAATGAAGCTCATAATGAGTGGAAATGCCTCTTTGTTAATATTTATCAGTTAATATTACAGATTGGTTGAATCTGTTTGCAAATTTATTTTTAAATCATTCGTATATTTATATTGTGGATAGTATTGACAAGTATTACAGGAATTCTTTTCCCTTAGTGCCCGTGGTTCTTGGTCACACCACTTCAAAGACAAAGAGTGGTGGGTAACAAAACAAAGTTTATTGAGCAATAGTACAAAGCTCCTGAAGAGGGAGGGGATCCAAGAGGGTTGTCACCAGAGTTTCTAAGTCTAGGGGGTTTTTTGGGCTTGTTGGAGAGCTGTTTTAATCTGATTAACCCTCCATGAGCCTGTCAGCCAATCAGGTGGTCATCAACCTATCATGTGGGAAAGGGTTGAGGGCTCCTTCCAGGGTGGTGTAAAATCCTTTTAAGGGTGGTTTCCCCTTAGGGCGAGGGCCCCTTGTCCCTGCCTGCTTTTCTTCCAACTATCCTTCATTACAAGGAAGAAAACAATGAGAAGATATTTGAAGAAAAAGTTTGAGGATGATGGGATAGATCTTTAACAAAAAAACAAACAACAACAGATCTATCTATCTATCTATCATCTATCTATCTATCATCTATCTATCTATCTATCTATCTATCATCTATCTATATCATCTATCTATATATAGATAGATAGATATAACTTTTCTGAATGTTGAAATTTAGAAGCTAATATCTACTATTTCATGCCAGTCAATATTATGAGTGTTTCATATATATTATCTTAATCATTTCATTATTATTTCTTAAGAATATTGTTATTATTCCCATATTATAGTATAGAAACAGGTAGGGGAGTGAGTTAACTTGTCCCAAATGAAAAAGATTCTAAGTCAAGTGGACTTTCCAGGGGAATCAGACATTTTGTTTTGTTTTCTTTTTCCCATAGAGACTACTTAGACAACTACTAGGATGAATTTCCCCCCTCACTTAACTCAAAAGTCTTGTTTCTATATCTGTAGTAAGAGTTAACACCATCTTGAGGACATTAGAAAAGATTTAATAAATGTTTGCTGTTTATGAATGTTTTAGTTCCTCTGATTAGGAGACCACATAAATATATGGAAGTTATTAACAGCAAAATATTGATATAAGCATTATAATATCATCAGAGTCACTCACAAGGAACAAAATAATAATGAGACTTCCTGAGTATTTATCCGGAGGTCTAGTGATTCCTTATGTTTATTTATTATGTTTACATTTGTTTTCTCATTATATGATTTAAAATGCAACAATAGCGCTGTTGTAATGTCCCTGTCCAGCCATGCTGCTAGAAACTCTCCCTGCACATCCCATCTCTTTTACTTGCCAAGCAGTAAGCAGGTCATGCAATGCATGGAGGCACCTGGCCTGCAAAATGATTATCATTTACTTCCTGGGTGACCAATTCAAGTACAGTAATTAGAAAAGTAACAAGGTCAAAAGGAAATCCATTTATTGTGGACTTATTTGCACTTAGTAAAATGATTCAAACAATATATATCCTTTGGAATGCATGCATAAACTTAGTCATGCTAAATTGCTTATTTTGTAAGTTATATTTGCAAATGAACATGTATTAAGAAAATAATGAGTGTCCTTAAATCTATGAAATGAGAGACTATATAAGAGAATAACTTCCTATTACCAAATGTTTTTCTAGTTGACTAGCTCAATTTTAAATTAAAACTTCCATAATTTTATAGATCCAGAAAGTATTATGTTATTTTATCCATAGGATATATAGAGAGGATAGTTAGAGTATGTTTGTAGAGTAATTATAGAACCACTCATCAGTCTTCCAGTGTTTGTCATTGTAAGCCCCTCATGAGTCTGTTTTGTAAACAGAATAATTGAAATACCTTAGGACTAGCTAGAATCCTAAAACAAAGGAAAGATTATTTTAGGAAAACAGAAATTGGGACCATAAACAACATAGAAGTTAAGGACAAAATGCATTTTATAAGATTCTTAGGCTTGATTTAAGTTTAAACTAAATTAAGTTTAAAATGTAATACAAAGTTGTGGTGTAGGTGACAAAAGAATGTGGTGTTACAAATAACTTTAATTTTAGACACGATAGTGAATATATTCTGTGTCATTAGCTTTAGTTTTATAACATTTTTAAAATTTGCCTCAATATGAGTGGTATACAAAAATGTGTTTTTTATCAAAAAATTATTTGAACATGAAATAATTTTACAATAAATCTTTAATGTGTATATTGAAAAACAACAAAAGTTGCATATCATGTGTAATGGCTAATTTTGTGTGTCAACCTGGCTAGACTGTAGTAATCAGTCACTTATTTAAACAACCACTAATCTAGGTGCTGCTGTGAAAGTTTTTTATAGGTGTGATGTGAGATAAAGGGAAGTATATATTGGTCTCTGCCCCCCAGTTCCTGGCACAGGGCTCTTGAACCTCTTATAATTTCCTAAGTGATAAGAGAAATAGGAACATCTTTTATTCTAATATTTGGTCTTTGACCCGGGTTTTGACCCCTGCAGGCCTCCTAAAAGCCTTGTCATTTCCTAGGTGATAGGAGTGTCTTTGTTCTGATGAGGCACATAGTTGGGTTCCAGGATGGCTCCTGATTGAGGGCTGGTCCCTGGAAAGACCAAGACATGATTAGAAACGTGGTATTTTTAGCCCCACCCCTATTGTCTTGAGAAGGGAGAAGGGCTAGAAATAGAGGTAATGATCAATTACCCCGACATGATAAAGCCTCCATAAAAATCCAAAAAATGTTTTCCAGGTTGGAAAACACATCCACATATCAGAAGGGTGATATACCACAACTCTACAGGGACAGAAGCTCCTGAGCTTGGAACTGTCCCAGACATTGCCCTATGTATCGCTTCATGGGGCTGTTCAGCTGTATACTTTATTATAAACTGGTAACTTTTAATAAACTGGTAAATATAAGTGTATCCCTAAATTCTGTGAGCTGCTCTAGCAAATAACTTGAAACTGAGGGATGGCTCTTGAGAACCTCAGATATATAGCCAGTTGGTCAGAAGCACAGGGGATGAACTGGACTTGAGATTGGCATCTAAAATGGGGTGGGAGCAGCCTTGTGGGTCTAATTCCTTAATCTGAGGCTGACACTATCACCAGGTAGAGACTGTCAAAATAGAATTAAATTGTAGGACACCCAGCTGGTGTTGCAGAGAATAGCTGAGTGAAGGAAACCCCATGCACATCTGGTGTCAAGTGTTGTGAGTGTAACTGTAGTATAAGAATAAGGGAGAAACACAGGAGGAAGACTGTGTTTTTCCCAAAACATATGGTTAGCATCTACAATCACTTGATTTTAAGTAAGAGAGGTTACCTTCCATAATGTGGGTAGGCTTCCTCAAATCAGTTGAAGGCTTTAAGAATAAGAAGTGTGGTTTCCCATTAATTCCTGCCTGAGTTTCCAGGCTGCTGGTCTGCCCAACAGATTTCAGACTTGCCAGTCCCCACAATTTTTGAGCCAATTCCTTAAAATAAATTTCTTTATATATATCCATATATATATATATATATATCCAAATCTATATATCTATATCTTACTAGTTCTGTTTCTCTGGAAGACACTGACTGGTACAGATCTGAGTGCCAAAAATTGGGGTGCTCCTATAACAAATATCTAGATTGAATAAGTGATTTTGGAATGGGTTAATGAGTAAAGGCTGGGAGAGTTCTGAAATGCATGATAAAAAAGCCTATGTTGCCTTAAAGAGACTATTGGTAGAAATATAGGCATTAAAGGTCATCCTATTGCGAGCTCAGAAAAAAAAGTGGGGGAGTTGCAGAACAAGCATCCAGTCTTTAAGAATACATATATTATCATGGACAGACTGTTGGTAGAAGTATAAATGTTAAAGGTGCTTCTGGTGATGTCCCACATAGAAATGAGAAGCATATTGATAGACATTGAAGGAAAGTAACTCTTTTTAATAAATAGCAAAAAAAAAAAAAAAAGGCTAAATTGTGTTTTGGTATTGGGTGGAAAGTAGAACTTAAGAGCAATGAGTTTGGATTTTTAGCTGAGATTTGTAAGCAAAGTATGGAAGATGTGACTTGGTCTCTCCTTGCTGCTTATAGTAAAATGCAAACAGAAAGGGTTACATTAAGGAAGAAACTGTTAAAAAGGAACTGGAACTCAATGATTTGGAAAATTCTCAGCCTATCCAAATTGCAAAAGATGTGAAAGTTTGTGCTTCAGGGAATACCTAGAGGGTGGCTTGACAAACTTCTGCTGGGGAGATTAGGTGTGTGACTCATGGATCCAATCAACCATCTCAGTAGAAGCTAGGAATCTAGATGGGGTTGTCCAGGAGGGATCTTAGAGAATGCTTGTGTCTAATGAAGTGAATCCTCATGACACAGACAGATAACCCACAAGTGTTTTCAAGATGTTATATCAAAACAACAGAACAAAACAAAAAACAACCAGTTTGGACTGAAAGGAACAGAGATGGAATAAAATGAAAGAAGGCTGTTGAAATTCTGGAGTTCTGCAGGCAGGAAATGGGATGACAGAGCTACTGGACTATGAACATGTGTTAACCTTCCAGAAAAATGACTGTAGACTTAGAATCAATGCTCGAATAGGTTAAGATTTGGAGGAAAGTTGGGGTAGGCTAAATCCACTTTGCATGTGGGACAGATGTGAATTTGGGGTAGAAGGAAAATTGTTCTGGGTTAATTAATGTCTCCATATATCTAATAAGGTTTCCCAAAATTCACATCCACCCAGAACCCTAGAATGTCACCTTTTTTGAAAATAGAGTCCTTACAGTTTTAATTACTTAAGATAAGGTTTTGTTGTTGCTGTTGTTGTTGTTGTTGTTGTTGTTGTTGTTGTTTTGAGAGAGGCAGGGGAGGGGCAGGGGGAGAGGAAGGAGAGAATCCAAACAGACTCCCCACTGAGCACAGAGCTGGACACCACGGGGCTTGATCTTACGACCCTGAGATCATAACCTAAGACAAAATCAAGAGTCCAATGCTCAACCGACTGAGCCACCCATGTGCCCCAAGATAAGTTTATATTGGTTTAGACTAGGCCCTAAATCCAATTGACCACTGACCTTCTATGGAGAAGGAACTTTGGAAACACACACACACACACAGGGAAGAAGGCCACGTGAAAATGAAGGCAGAGACTGGAGTGATCTATGAGCTACAGAATGCCGAGGATTGCTGGAACCCCCCGGAAGCTTGAAGAGAGGCATGGACAGAATCACCCTCTGAGGCCCAGAGAACCATCACTACAGATACTTTGATTCAGACTTCTGGTCTCCTGACCTGTGAGAGAGGAAATTTCTGTTGTTTTAAGTCACTTAGTTTGAGGTATTTTGTTATGGCAGCACTAGGAAGCTAATAGATCATGTAATAAAATTTAGTTTAATTTGAGGCCATGATCAATAAATTTATTATTTGATGCTTTCTCAGGTAAAAGAAAGTAAAAATAAATTTTATACTTTCTAAGTCATGTACCTCAGGAAGAATAGAATGCATAAAAAAATAATATTCTTAGTATTTGTACATGCAGTGAAGAAATATATTTAAATAATAAAATACCCATAAAGGCCATGCCAATTTATTGCATTTTGATGAAATATCTGTTTACTTCAAATAGAAATAATTCAACATGATGTCTTTAAATATTATTTGCCTCTAAACTGCTTTTTACTTATAATCAATCTTTTAATATGTTTTTCTTTTATTAAGTCTATAAAATTTGTTTGTATAAATAAAGCTTAAAGCTTAGCAGCTTGCCAGAGGCACAGATGTCAAATGGTATACTTTTTAAATGAATTATTATGAAGAATTTTAGCTACATTTTTTTTGAAAAATAAACTAATTGTGAATTAGAGCAGCTATTACACAAGTATTAAAAAAATATTACTGGTATCAGAATGTAATATATTCAATAGGAAATAAGGTAATAGTAATCAGGGAGCTAAAGGAGCATTGAGGCTCTATTTTCTATTCAAATGAATTAAACTTATTAAAATATGATTCATAATATATTGCATTTGTCTCTGGGTAAGAAAAAGGGCACATTTCATTATCAAACTTTCTTTTTATCTTTTCCGATTACCCTGCAGCATTAAGAAAACACATTTTCCCACTTTTAATTAAAGTCACACATGATCAGCTTTAACTGGTAAGCACAAATAAACTTTATAACTTTTATGTTTAGTGCATCTACACATATCCAAAGCCTCTAAAATATTTTGTTGCTTATAACAGACTATTAAAATAAATTAGAACAATATATAGGGTGATTTTGTTCCTAAATATAGATGTAAGTACTGAATTCAAGTTGCCATAATTTCACCCAATATAATAAATTAATATTTTTAATTTTTGATGTATCATTTTCTAAATAGAAGGGTCTTACTTTGACTTTAAACTTTAATTTTATGTTGTATAACTTTTATTTTTTTCCCTAGGATGCAGAGTTTAACTTCATATTCACTGTTGAGAAAATGTTAACTTATTAATCACACACTATATATTGGGCATTCTGTTACATCCAGATAAATTAATACAAATCATCCTTCAATAAATGAATGTAAAAAATAAGTCATGTCTATGGGCGCCTGGGTGGCTCAGTTGGTTAAGCGACTGCCTTCAGCTCAGGTCATGATCCTGGAGTCCCGGGATTGAGTCCCGCATCGGGCTCCCTGCTCAGCAGGGAGTCTGCTTCTCCCTCTGACCCTCCCCCCTCTCATGCTCTCTCTATCTCATTCTCTCTCTCAAATAAATAAATAAATAAAATCTTAAAAAAAAATAAGTCATGTCTATGTTCCATTATAAATGAGATAAATAAAAGCATGACAGAAGTCTCAGAAGTTGAGAAGAGTTAAAATGTACCAAGTGGGTTAGAGATGTTTATATAGGAGGAGACGTTTCAATTAATATATTTGAGGTCAAAAGCATGGAGCTCAGGTGGTGAATACTGCCATAATCTAAACAAGATATGACAATGGCCTGGACCAGATGAAAACTGGTTTGATTATGGGGGCTAAACAAACAGGAAAAACTGATGGAACACATATGAAGTTGAGTGAAAGAGAATCAAGGATGGCTCTTTTTTTCTTCTTGTCTGTAAAGTATATTGTCTTTTACTGAAATTGGGAAGGCTTTGGTGGGATGTGTTTGGAGGGAATCAAATTCCTTTTGTACATATTAGGCTTGGAATACTTATTAGGCATCTAAGTTGAGAGAGAGAATGGACAGATTTATGAGTCAGAGTACAAAGGAGATTTAAATTTTGGAGGCATCAGCTTTTAAATAGTATTTAAAACCATGAGATTCGATTGAGTGAGATCTCAAGAGAGTGAGTCTAGATCAGGATTTCTCAACTTTAGCAATATTGGTATGGCTAGCTGGATAATTCTTTGTTTTGCAAGGGTGTCCTGTTTATCATGGGATTTTAGCAGCATCCCTGGCCTCTACCCACAATATTTTAGTAACAACCCCTAATTGTGGCGATCCAAAATGTTATCAGATATTGCCAATGTCCTATCAAAGCACAATTGTCTCCCATTGAGAATCACTGCTTTAGTTAAAAACAAAACAAAACAAAACAAAAACAATACTCCAGGACTAACTTTTAGGATCCTACAATGTTGATGAGTTAAGGACACCTGGAGAAACCAGCAAAGTATCTGCAAAGAAGCCGGAGAGGAAAAAGAATAATCAATTAGGAACAGTCCTCTGAAAGGCAAGTGAAGAATCTGCCACAAGAAGAAAAGAGATGGAAACTGTGTCAAAAGCTGTAGTTTGGTTAAGCAATGGCTGGGATAAGACTTGCCAATTGTTTTAGTGACATCCAGATGACTCGAAATCTTATCAAGAACACTTTTGGTAGAGTAGTGTGGGAATCTGGATATTTACACTATGCCAGATTACATCCCACAGATTACATGAAGATCATAGAATCAAAAGTTCAAACTGCAACAGAGATATCAGACTTAACCACTCAAACCCATCAGTTAATCTTGGCATCACTGAAAGTGAAGCTAAAGGATAGCACGTTCCCATGAGTTGCTGTTATCAGTAATGTAGTATATAATATTCTAGCTACAAAGTTGAACCCAAATTTAATCAAGGCTCTACATATAACTGACAGCTTACAGAAATAATAGAACTAAAAAAATAAGTTAAATAACAGCATAATAAAACAATAAGGGGAATTTAAAAAATGGGGCATTCTACAAAACATTTGATATCAGCCATAATTCTATGACCTGCATATAAAGGGTAAAAGGACACTCAAGAACAAAATAAGCTTAAGAGTCATAAACATGCAATTTATAGGCCTTGTTTGGATCCTGACTTTTTAACAAACCAAGCATGAAAAAAAAAAAAAATGAAACAATTGGAAAGATTTCAGTATAGAGTGAATATAGGGTGATAGAAAGAGCTATTTTTTTAAAGCTATATCTGTTGTTAGGATTAACCACGGACTGACTGTGGTACAAAATGTGAAGGATTTAGTCTGACATAAGAAGCCTGTGTCCATTTTGGGATGTTTGACTACTGACAACTTCTAGGCCTCCCTGCTCCCTCTTCACTTTGGGTCTTACTTCTGGGGATGCTGATAAGGAAGCCCAACTACTCCCTCTTTGGTGCTGGTGGGAAAGTCAAAACATGCAAGGCCTGAGTACCAGTGGAAACCCTACCCCAGGCCCATACCCCTGATCACAATAAAAATCCCAAACTAGTCTCTTGCCCTTCTTCCCTCAAGCCAGCTTTTCAGACCAGCTCAGAACATGTGTGTTCTCTCCAAAATCCCTTATGATGTGATTAATAAATTTTAATACACTTTTTGTAAAGATTTAATTTATTTATTTGAGAGAGACATAGCATAAGTGGGGGAAGGGACAGAAGGGGAGGGAGAGGGACAAGCAGACTGCACTGAGCGTGGAGCCCAACACAGGGCTCTATCCCAAGACCCTGAGATCATGACCTGAGCCAAAACCAAGAGTCAGATGCCTAACCAACTGAACTATCCAGGTGCCCAAACTTTTCATATGCTTTTGATGTGTGTGTATGTGTGTGTGTGTGTGTGCTGTCATCAGTCTTGATATCTGAACTAAATTTTGAGTTGGAGGAGGCAGGTCCATCCTGCCTCCCAGAGTGTCCACAACAGGATGCAGTGCTATGGCATCTAGAATGTACTGTAATATACTATGAAGAAAAAAAGGAAAGAAAGAAGGAAGGGAGGAAAATAGTAAGAAAAAAAAGTAGGTAATAAAAAGAGATGGACAAACTGTGTTGCTATTATGCTCAAATTTCATGATTTAAGTAGTATCAGAGTGATGGTGAAGGGGGTACCATCTACTTCTCTTCTTGAGTTCAACAGACTTCACAACTATGGTACTATTTACCTGTTCTTTGGGTACAAATATCTGTTCTCATTACATCTATTGGGCATGTCCAAGCATATACGGTCCTGGTCCTGTTATTTTGTGTGCTGAAGTTAGAATGCTCTAAGCTCTAATAAACCACAAATTTATTCCAATTCCCTGTCCTTTAGGCACAGTCTTGTCTTAACCTCTTTCCTAAGGAATGGCTGCATAAGCAGGTTCTACTCTCTCTACCTATGAAGCCACACAAGGTTACCCTCTCTAAATCAGGTTTCCCAAGTTACAGAGAAAAAAAACTCTGCAAGATCTTCCCTTCCCAGAATTCCAATCAAGGGAGTTGGAATAATCCCACTTGACAGCAGAATATTCATATCTACCCCATGGTCTCTGTGTCATCACCAGAGCAATGGAGGGTTAAGAGTCACTCACCACTCTCTCAGTTCCTTATTTCCTTTCTCAGTAGGCTTCTTCCCAAGTCTGGAAAGGGTTGTAGAGGCTTTTCCCAGCCTGCTAGGAAGTTGCCTCTTATTCTACTCTTTAGGGTAGAACTTTGTGTTCTGAGTTTACCAAACTTTAATTCTTGCCTCCACCAACCCCAGTGAAGTTTTGTGAATAAGAACTTTGACTTTCACAAATATTCCTGTCAAAGACTATTTTAAAAGACTTAACTAGACATCACCGACTTTATTTTCTGCCAAGGCACCCTCCTTTACCTCTTTTCCAAGACTACAAAGGATGCCTCGATCTATATGGTCCCAGATTGTAAGACAGCAAGAATTGCCACAAATTAAAAATCTTATTTCAATCTTATTTCAAAATCTATTTTTTCACATATACTTCCAGGCAATCACATTCTCTAACTATATTAAAAATTCTAAATATTCAACAATCTTGACATTATTCATGTAAATAAGTCTGTAAATTAACTACAAATGTGAGTAGCAAAAAGATCCTTCAATTCTTTGCTCATCCACATATTAATTCGTTTACTTTATGTAAGAAAAAATTATGTAGAACCCACTATTTAGATATCATTTAAAAATTTTAAAGCTACAAAATTAAATAAAATACATCTTTTTCCTTCAAGGAACTCATAGAGAACAAATGGTTTAATGCATAGATAATTATGAAAAATGAAGAAATAGGTATGTCTTATACATAGGGTTTTGTGGGAACATTGACTATCTGTAAGTAATCTAACCAAGAAGAGTTAAGTGGATCTTGACATCCAATTTAAAGGAAGTTGGCCAGCTGGAAGGAGAATAGGCAGTCTGGGTAAAGGGTTACTATAATTAGTAGTGGGTAAAACCATAGAAGGGTAAAAGTAAGAAACCATGCACAGAATGATGAGGCATAAACTGAGACTTAAGGAACTCCAGCAATTAGAAGATTAGAATAGTAATCTTGCAGGAGATTAAGAGTGTCAGAGAATTTGAACGCAGAATGTGTGGGCTCAGTATATATTTAAAAAAATTAAAAAGAGCATTTCAAGCCATGTTCTCTTATTCTTCAGGTCACCAATTAAACACAAATTTCTCTAGGTGTATCACTGACTCCCACAGTAAATTACATCCTTCTCTAATACTATATTTAAAAATTACCACAATTACAGTTTTTTCTTCCTAGGAAATGAATCTTCCTTTTTTAAAAAAGATTTATTTATTTATTTGAGAGAGAGACAGAGAGCGCATGCATGTGAGTGGGGGAAGGGGTAGAGGGGGAGGGAGAGGGAGAGAATCTCAAGCAGACACCCCTCCCCCCCGCGAGCACAGAGCCCCATGTGTGGCTCGATCTCACAACCCTGAGATCATGATCTGAGCTGAAATCAAGAGTCAGACACTTAACTGACTGAGCCACCCAGGCACCCAGAAAATAAATTTTCTGAGGGCAGCAAATAAGGTTTATCTTTACTGGCAGGCATAGTAATTTTTACTAAGATATTGCCTTCAGATATATTTGTTCAGCTAAAGAGAGACAGAGAATGAAATGAACAGACTCAAGAGCATAAAAAAAAGCCTCGGATCATAGTTGAAAATGTAATGTAGCTTTACAGTGGGTGGCCTTTAACAACATTTTTAGTGAAGTGATGGGGGTTGGTTCTAGAATGGAGGATTTAGAGCATTAAGGGGAAGTGAAGACTTGAGATCAAGAAATGTAGATATAGATTATGAACAGCTGCATGGAAATAATAAGAGTCAGAACAGTAGTGGGAGGAAGTTTGGGGTAAAGGGAAGATTTAATTTTGTTTTGTTTTGTTTTGCTTTCTCCTTAAGGATAAAGACTTAAACATACTTCAATGTAGACATAAAGGAGTGAGGCCAAATGGGTGTATTGAAGATACAAATTACCCTTAAACATGAAGTAAACTTTTTCTTCTGAGGCTAAAGGAAAGAAAATATGTATTCAAGTGATAGTAAAGGCTTTTTCTTGTGAGAGATTATCATCTAAGAGCTTCGATTTTCTCTATAAGGCATGAGGCAAGGTAATGATTAAAGTATTTTGGAGAATGGTAAATATTTGGAATATAGTCTTGATGGGAATAAGAGGTTGAGGCATTTAAAAGATAAATCAAAAGAAGTCTTTGTGGTTCTAAAATTCTGGCTGTAGTTGGACCACATATTTGTTTTTTTACAAGTCTGTATAACTGTATATTTTCATCTAATAGTGATTAATCTCCCAGGGCTAGTAGGAGAGAAAATTAGCGCTAGTGTTGCTTCTGAGAAGTCTAGATAAGCCCAATAGATCGTAGGAGAGGGGAAAGGGCAGAGGGTGCTGTAATAATATGAGCAACTTGCCTAGCAGTGCAAGTATTCCATGAGTTTTGAGAATAGTTTTGTGATAGACCTAAACTGGTTGTTTAACTGTCCTTAAATTATCATAGCCATTCAGAGAGATGACAGAAAAATGTTTCTGATTACCTGAGGGATGTCCTGGAATGAAGTCTATTAACTGGATTTGAGAAGACAAAGGGGCTTACAGCCAGATTGCCTGAAACTCACAAGAGCATGTGCACAGAACGGAGATCCAGAAGAAGAAATGACGATGGAGGGAACATCAAAATCCACTCCTTGCTGTGTGGATCATTTTTGATGGCAGTATTTCCACAGTGGAGGACCACAGGAGAATGAGCTCTCAGGGGAGAACAAAGTTTCCACCAAAACAAACAATTGGCAGAGCACTGTGGGAAAGGTGGAGAGTGACTAGGCAAGTTTATTTATAATGGTGCAAGGGTACCTAAGAGCAGAGGGAAAGGGTTGGAGGCAAATCACTACTGGGATCCTCCAAGGTATTCAGTGCCACAAGAAGATGAGAAAATGAGAGTAAAAATTAGTTGAGGATAGAAGGGATATCTCCTCAAAGACTAAAAGAATGCGGGCATGTTTAAATGTGACTAGATTCAAATATAATTCTGGCAGAAGCTATTGTGGGGACAGAGTTGATCTCAAATAATATTTGGCCTGCTGAATGGTACAAATGGGTGACAATAACCGTATTCTTAACCAGAGATGTTCTATTCTAATGGGAGAAACTTAATAAAAGAATAGACAGACCCCTTTTTAGTGCAAGGGGTACTTCAAGTTATTCAAAAGAGTAAAGAGAGTATTGCTTTAAGTGAATGATCCTGTTTAAACTTGAGAGAAGAGGTAGAACTCTGTCTGAAGATTGGGGTTAGGGACCTGTTTTAATTAAGAGCCAAACCTAAGAATGCTGCTTATCTGAGGAAGTGAATATCATTTACCATACATCATAAATAAGGAAATAAAGATTAAGTTGTGAAAGATAATATTGTTTTTAAATAATAACACTTCAACATTGTATAATGCAATTCCTATCAGTTTTAGTGTATAATTTTGCAGTGTGTACTAGCCAAGGTTCTCCAGAAAAAACAGGGCAAATAGGAGATAGAGAGATAGATAAATAGATAGATAGATGATAGATAGATAGATAGATAGATAGATAGATAGATAGATAGATAGACGATAGATAATCTAAAGAGATTTATTTTAATTGTGTGAATTTACAATTCACACAATTATAGAGGCAGGAAAGTCCAAAATCTGCAGGGTGGGCCAGCAGGCTAGAGATCAGGGAGAAGTCCATGCTATTGTTCAAATCTGAGGGTTTTCTGCTGCAGAATTCCTGATTGCTTAGGGGAGATCAGTCTCATGTTCTATTCAGGCCTTCAACTGACTTGCTTGAGGCATACCACATTATAGAGGGCCATTTGCTTTACTCAAATTCCAACAATTTAAATGTTAATCTAATCTCTAAACACTCTCACAGAAACATTCACAGAAATGTTTGACCACATATCTGGGCACTGTGGCCCAACCAATTTGACACATAAAATTAACCATTCGCCTTAGTCTACAATCATTGATCATCCCTGAATTTTGTAGTTTATGTATACATCAGAAACATGCCATCTTTTAAAAATTTATATGGCACTAATTATATAGATAACTAAATTTTTTCTTTTAAAACTATACTCTGAAGAGAAAGAAGACTAAAAATTTATAGGACCAATTAAGGAACAGGTAGTAGAAGTATTACCCTTACAAGGTTTAGAGATAATGAGACCCATCTGGTTTAAGAAAAAAAAAAAAAGTGAAAGATAAAATATCCAGTAAATTAGCAGAACTGAGACTTGAAGGTCAGCCTTTGCTTATAAGTCTAAGACATTTACCACATCACCACAGTTGTGCCACAGAGAGAATTTTAAGCATAGCTGCGGTCAACTTGAAGAGTCAGAATATTGAGTCCCTTTAAACAGGCAAAACATAGTTCTTCAGTGGAGAGCCAGCATGTGGTAGGAAATGATTAACTTATAGCTGTTTTAAAGGTACCCCCAGGTATTCATGTCAGCAATGTGCTATTTACCAGCCACCAATCTAGAGGTGATCTTAATATGGAAATCCTTAATTTGAAAATAAGGATGATTTCATATTACATTCCAAAGAACATAATTGTCTTTTAAATTGCCCTTCTTTTCTCAGAAGATTTGATCTCTGAAGCCTGAAATCTTTAATATTTTCAATTAAATTCAAGCCTTCAAGGTTTGGTTGAAACTAAGAAAATGATTTGTGAAAACTCTTTTTAAACTCCCTCTGAAATAAGCTTCAAGCTAGTAAAGTTCTAATTCTTAACATTTAGACCAGTTATAAAAGAGAATTTCTTTAATGGTGAACTTCTTTCATAATGTTCAAGCTGTGCAAAAAAAAAAAAAAGAATTTTTTTTCAAATTAATCTTTAAGATTTTATTTCAATATCTGAGATTCTAAAAAAAGTAAATGGCTCGTTGGTTGCATGCATTGTTTAAGAAGTGGAGACAGTACAAAACAATAAAGAGAATCTTGTTGCCTTTTATTATTTGACATTTGACGATTGAATATACCACAGTTATGAAAGACACTTTGTACTTTTAGTATTGTCCAAATTTTGTCGAGCATTTTGAAATATTTCCACTTCAAACATGTGAAAAAGCATTACTCCATTGCATTTTTAGTTTACTCATTTTCCAAGTGATAACATAGTTTTCTCCCCTTTCAGATATGAAGTGCTATTATGAGATAGGTTTTTCAAGATGCTTAAAATATAAGAATATCATGTAATCATATTCATTACTTCTGTTATTTCCCTGTGGTAACAAGAAATTGGACACTAATATTGATCATGGAATCCCACATTATGTTGCCACCAGTCTGTTTGCTATAATACATAAATCCCTCCCCCTTTTTTTTTTCCCTCTCCAACCCTTTATATCCTGTATTAGAGGGATGACTTGCTGGCTCAGTTGGTGGAGCATGAACTCTTGATCTCGGGGTTGTGAGTTCGAGCCTCATGCTGGGTATAGACATTACTTAAAAAAAAAAGAAAAATCTTAAAAAAAAAAAAGAAAATCCTACCATTTCATTTTTACAAAATTTTTATGGAATTGCTGAATGCTACTGAAAAATGACATTCCTGAAGATATTTCTTTTTTTTTTTATTCCTAGTTTACTGGCTTCTTTAATTATCATAGAACTGATAGATATTTAATCAAGAAGATTACAGATTAGAGTATAATTACCTAGGTATAAATTTATGAATTAAATGTAACAGATATCAAAGAAGAATGCACAGAAAGATTATTTTGTCACCATACTTGGACATCTTGCTAGCATTTGCACCTATCCTTCCTAGTGAAGTATTGGGTTTTTATAGGCTTTCTATAATCTTGAATCTACACAACATTTTGAATGAAGAAAGATATAAAAATATCATGAGACCCAATGGATTCATCTTACAATTAAGTCTAAAAGTGATTTATTCTCTTATATAACTCTATAAAACCAAAGTGATGTGGTAACAATTTAAGTAAAGATGACATACAAGCTTTATTTTTTTGGTACAAGGCAGAAAAAATAGTGCACAAAAATTTATGTTAAATAGAAATAGTCAGGGCGCCTGGGTGGCTCAGTTGGTTAAGCAACTGCCTTCGGCTCAGTTCATGATCCTGGAGTCCCTGGATCGAGTCGCGCATCGGGCTCCCTGCTGGGCAGGGAGTCTGCTTCTCTCTCTGACCCTCCCCCCTCTCATGTGCGCTCACTCTCTCTCTCTCTCATTCTCTCTGTCTCAAATAAATAAATAAAATCTTAAAAAAAAAATAGAAATAGTCAAAGGGGCGCCTGGGTGGCTCAGATGGTTAAGCGTCTGCCTTCGGCTCAGGTCATGATCCCAGGGTCCTGGGATCGAGTCCCACATCGGTCTTCCCGCTCCTTGGGAGCCTGCTTCTCCCTCTGTTTCGCTCTGTCTCTCATGAATAAATAAATAAAATCTTTAAAAAAAAATAGAAATAGTCAATTATTTGTATGTCAACTGAAATAGCTGTAAGAATATTAAGTATGAATTTTCAGATTTATCTTAATGTGTAGACTAGGGTATTATGTATTATGAATAATTATGCTGACACAGTTCATTCTTTTATTATTCTAAAAATTTCTTATATTTATCTCCAATAGAAATTTCATAAAGAATTAGATTTAATCTTTTGAAAATAAATGAGCAAATGTGATTGCCTAGATTCTAAGCTCCAGAAACCATCTGCCTATTTGAAAATAAAAATCCTTATGATTATTTACTATAAAATAAAAAGAGTAGCTGTGCAAGATAAGTGTCAACATATTCTAAAGTAACTAGTATCACTAGAATTTTGTTAAATGATCCTTTCTGATAACACTTCTTTTTGTGACTTCGTATTTCATTCCTTTATTTTTTGACTATTGTTTCCTGATGCCAGTTTGTATCATGCTAGCAGAACTTAACTCAGAAAGTCAAAGACTGAAAATTACTGCTCTTATTTAAATTATCAAAGAGAGATGACCTTGTAATTCTTCCGACTAGTTTATAGAAAATCAACCTGATATTGGAGGTATGCTGTTTCTAAATAAGGTGTTTAATATTCAGATATTTCCAGTGACTGGAATAAATCACCTATTTCATATCTTAATCTAGTACTAAATGGATGGCCATGCATATTGTGCTTAATTATAGATCTATTAGAGGACCAATGATTTAACATGTTAGTTAAATATTCTGGTCATGTTAACACTGATTTAAAGAAAGCTTCTACCTCATATTTTTGCCCATTCTGTATATCATGACTTTGAATTGGTGAGGTTTTTTTTTTAGTACTCTGAGATTAGCTCAAATTTAAAAACTGGTGAGATTTAAAGTTATAGTAACTCCAGAACATTTTCAAAGTGAGAAAAATCTTGTGATGTGAACTTCTAAGTTTTAACATGTATACTATCTCATATAATTAAAATTATGTATAAATTAACATACATGTATCTTTATTATGCATAATTTATGATCTCTTCAAAATCGACTGGCACAGCTTACCACAATCACACATACACTAGTACCACATTGTTAAGGATAAAGAAGAACTTTAAAATTTATTTCTCAACAGGAGAATTAATTGTGACAAGACTGGGAAATGAAAATACACATTCAAAATTGAGTATTTCACCTACCTGTAAGCATTCTAACAAATCAGAAAAGAAGAAAAGAAAAAAGAAAAAAAGAGAGTAAAAATGGAAGATAATTAGAAAAGAAGGAATGGAGTAAGAAAAGAAAGAAAAAATACAATGGGCTTTATTGTATTCATTTTTAGTTTAAAAACCTATAAAAACTTCAAAGGGAAATCTTTGGCACTAGTATTTTAGGATTCATTGATCCATGTCTTTGTATATATAATCACATTTTCTTATTTTCATTCTATTCTTAGATGTATCCTATTTTCCCAGGAGAGTTGTTTATCTCTATTGTTTCAGTTTAATTATAAATAGCTCCTCTCAAAATAGCAAAAGAACAATAAATTATATGGTCATCCTAAACAAACAGAGGACCAAATAGCTAAGGGTAATGTCTCCAGCATATTTCTTTGAGAAATATATAGATATTCTTTAACTGATGACTACAGAAAAAGCAATAAAAATTTTAAGAACAAAAAGAAAGGTCACCATGTGAAAGTATTTTTAAGTTAATTTAAAATATTTCGGTTTAATTTTACCCTGATTTAGATCTTTTTGATCTCTTATCTGGATTAACAGCATTTATTTAATACTACCCCCAATTCATCTATTACATCCAGTAATACAGATATGATTGCATCAATTTTCTTCTTATTAAAAAGAAAAGAGGAAAGATAGAGGGAAAGAGGAAGAGAGAGAAATACTGAAGCAAACCATTTAAATTGATACATAACTTCCAAATTTTAAAGGTGGAAAGTGTAAGTCTTTCACAAATTCCCTCACCCATCTCATACTCCAGCATACTGTCCACCCTGACCACCATGTACTACTCCTGATTCTCTAAATGTGTTGTGTAATATCTCAACTCCATGTTTTTGGACAGATGGATACTACCAACTAACTAGAGTGTACTTCTCCTATGCCACTCTCAACATCAACTTTTTTATCTATCTTGTATATTTTTCCCTCTTCAAGTAATATCTCAAATGTTAGCTCCCCCAAATACAAATGGATATTTATCTTGCCAAATAGCCTGCATGGCTTAATATGAGCTGCACTGGAAACAGCCCATGTCCTCCCTGGAGTGGGGGATAGAAAACGGGAGAGAACAGGATTTGAAATCCTGTTTATTGAATTAGAAAAACCTTTAATGGATAAAGGGTACTAAAGTAGGGATTTTTTTTTTTAAAGATTTTATTTATTTATTTGAGAGAGAGAATGAGAGAGAGCACATGAGAGGGGGGAGGGTCAGAGGGAGAAGCAGACTCCCTGCTGAGCAGGGAGCCCGATGTGGGACTCGATCCCGGGACTCCAGGGTCATGACCTGAGCCAAAGGCAGTCGCTTAACCAACTGAGCCACCCAGGCACCCCTGAAGTAGGGATCTTAATGCTTTGAGATATTTTAGGGGAAATGACCACACAAAAATAATTTTATTTATGTATTTATTTATTTTTAAAGATTTTATTTATTTATTTGACAGAGAGAGCTACAGCGAGAGAGGGAACACAAGCAGGGGGAGTGGGAGAGGGAGAAGCAGGCTTCCCGCCAAGCAGAGAGCCCAATGAGGGGCTCGATCCCAGGACCCCGGGATCATGACCCGAGCTGAAGGCAGACGCTTAATGACTGAGCCACCCAGGCGCCCCACAAAAATAATTTTAAAGTAAAAAAAAAAAAAAATAACCAACATGTAATGAGTCATTTTCTCCTTTATACATTAACTTTCAAAGAAACACTCATCAATTGTGATTCATTACAAAACTGAAGATTGCTTAAAGAAATTTATTAATAGAAAGTATGTAATTAATAAGTCAATAAAATGATATGATGAAAATATATTTCATAAATAAAACTGGGAAGAATATAATAGTTTTTTAACTTCTTTTTTTTAAATTTTTTAAGATTTTATTTATTTATTTGACAAAGAGAGATCTAGAGAGCGAGACAGCAAGCACAAGCAAGGGGAATAGCAGGCAGGGGAGAAACGGGCTCCTGACTGCGGGGGGCCCTGGGATCATGACCGGAGCCAAAGGCACCCCAAGAATATAATAGTTTTTAAAAGTAAAACTATTAAGACTATTAAAATAGTTTTAAAAAGTAAAATGAGGGGTGTCTGGCTGGCTCAGTCAGTAGAGCATGTGACTCTTGATCTCAAGGTCATGAGTTCAAGCTCCATGTTAGTCATGAAGCCTACTTTTAAAAAAAATAGCTAAACTGTAAAATGAATATAAGATTTTGGTGTTGTTTTTCTTAAAAAAAATTAATAAATGAAATTCAAAGTAGAAGCTAAGTATGATCACATTAGAAACATTTAAGTATATTTAAGAAGAAAAATAGAAAGTTAAAAATACTCAGCTGACATAAAACAAAAATTTAAATGTTATTTGTGTCAATCAAGATAGCACCAGTCCTACTTAAAAAAAAGTGTGACTGATAAGGTAATGTACACCTCTCAGGATCTGCCATTATCTTCTTCCCTGTCCACTAGACCAAAAACTGGAGTTAATTTACAACATAACAGTTAAAAGTTTAGTGTGTTAAGAAAATAGAAATTGATGTCCTATTCATGAAAAGTCCAAAATAGCTCCTCTTGACCTGAGAAGAGCCCTACTACAAGAAGTATTTAAAAAACCCAAACTGTATCTATCTTGTACTTCATTATCTTCAGTGCAGGAAGAAAGAACATGGGAAAGTAATGTGTGACTTTTTATTATTAGTCATTTCTAGAAGTAGCATACATCAGTTAGGGGCATTTTCCAGAACTCACTCACATAGCCAATCCACCTATAGGTGCATCTGGAAAATCTAGTTTAACTGAAATGTCAGAAGAAAAAAAAAAAAGTTGAAGAATAACTAACTCATCTTTTCCACATTATACAATTTAATATGTAATAAAATTGAATTATAACTTAAAAATAAAAGATAATTTAAAAATAATTTTAAAAACATTTATTTATATGTTTTTAGACAAATAAATTCATCTGTAAGAAGTCCTGTAGATTTAGGCTTTAAAACAAAGGTTTTATGCTGCTAAGCTTTAAACCATCTCTTTTATTTTTCACAGTAATTCAGTGAGAGGGCTTGGGCTACAGATTACCAGCGAAGAAAGGATAACTCTCCTGCAAATAGAAAAACTTACGTTTCAACAACTATAGCAGCAATCTGTGATCAAACTGATCGTCTAGGTGACAGTGTGGCACCACAAGAATTGAACAGTTTGGTGCCATGATGTAATGGATGTACTGGATACACATATCCTTTCAAGACTAAACAACTGATTTCTCTGATGGCATATATATGGCTGATAATCCTCAGCTAGCAGCCCTCCGTGAAAATGCCCTCGGCCCAAAAGAGCTACCTTGGCTCTTTCCTTGCTCCTTTACCAAGAGGTAGCCTGTGTTCAAAGATAGGTTGACGCAAGATATAAAGGTTCAAACTCATTGCCTCATCTTGGAACATCTCTGAAGGGCCATTTCAGTTTGACTGACACCTTTCTGATGTTGTATCACATTCCAAATGATCCCTTAGCCTAATATTACTTCTTTTTCTTATTCCACGGGTAAGCACTCCTGGTGCTAATCTTCTTAGGGTCTGCTTTCTGGTAAACCCTTGTGCCACTTGGTACAAGAAGTAGGAGAAAAAAGTAGCATATAAATTGGAATTTTCCAGCTAATTACTTATTGGCCAGATAACAATAGGAAGCCCACCACTGGTAGTAGTGCATTTATTTAAATTTTCACAGGTGAAGGTCTTGTATGGTATACATGCATTAAATTATCATGCATTTGTTATATATATGTAAGGAGTAATAATTATAAGGATAATGGAATTGAGTAGCCATTGCAGGGCAATTGATGTTTTGGAAAAAGATAGTGAAAGCCTGAGAATGACTGATTATCATCTGAAGACTAGGTGAGAAAACTAGGAGGCTTTTTTGGCAGTATATAAAGAGAGTCCTGCTTCATACAGAGGACAAATAAAGCTGAGGAAGAGATTCAGGACTTAATAATAACAGTAGAGCTAGAGAGAAGGTTGATCTCTCACTATAGGGTATCTGCTATTCCAAGATTAGTGCCCTAGTTATACATCTGAAAATCTTAACATTCCAGATTCTCCTGTACCTGCAGAAATAGCAGAATTCTCTCTGTTCGAGGCTAGAACTCTTCCCTACTTAAAAAAAAAAAAAAAAAAAAAAAAAAGTGTGACTGACAAGGTAATGTACACTTCTCAGGATCTGCCATTATCTTCTTCCTTGTCCACTAGACCAAAAACTGGAGTTAATTTACAACATAACTTGTCAAGGTAAGCTGCACTTTCTAAGGAAGACAAGGTACCATGAAGGAGCTGCAGAACCTAGCTAACATATTCTGGTAGGAAATAGTCATGTATATATGTGATGGGATATTAATATCTAGATCAAGAGGGGTTAGAATATGAAGTTAAGTAAGAGAGATTCGTATATATGGGAGCATTCTCCTAGGATTCAGGGGTTAACCCTCTGGTATGTAGCCAGGATATAGTACTTACAAGTGGCTAGCCTGGCTTTTAGAACTTTGGAAAGAGTGAGGACCCAGCATAAGAACTGGCAAAATTGGGCGCCTGGGTGGCTCAGTCGTTGAGCGTCTGCCTTCAGCTCGGGTCTTGATCCCAGGGTCCTGGGATCAAGCCCCACATCGGGCTCCCTGCTCTACATGAAGCCTGCTTCTCCCTCTCCCACTCCCCCTGCTTGTGTTCCCTCTCTTGCTGTCTCTCTCTCTCTCTGTTGAAAAATAAATAAAATCTTAAAAAAAAAAAAAAAAAGAATTGGCAAAATTTCCACAGCAAATGATGGTAGAAGTCAAAAGGTTTAGAGAAATGGGCATGTAAATATACAATGTAGGGCCAGAAAGCCCAGCAAAAGATTATGCTCCCTTAGAGATTCTAAATTTACCAAAACAATAAGGAATGTGCTTAAAGCAGCAACATAAACATCCCCGAGAAACTCAGCATTGGCTCGTCTCTGTAGACCAGCGCTGACTTTAGAAAATGCTGTTGTAAATCTAAACTCACAGATTGTAACGGGACAATGATAGGGTTCCAAAATTGTAGAGGCCTGCTGGCAGTACCTCACTGTTTAAAGCAAGGCAGTAACAATTATTATAATGTGAGTCAAGGTCAGAGTGACAGCCAGAGAGCCTAACCCACAGACAGCTTTGGGAATCTTAGAAGAGCAAAGCATCCTTAAAGGCAAGATGGATGGGCAGCCACCACAGGTATTGTTTACTCTCTACAAACAAAAGATATTGAGGGTGGATAATCAGGAATATGAGAAGAGCCAGTCTAATATTCATAATTATTTTATCAATTTTCAGATCTGAGCCAGTTTTCCAATCTAGAGCCCACCGAGAGAGGAGAGGTTAGGTCTCCAGAAGGAAGGAGCGAGCAACACCATGGCAAGTATACAAAGTAATAACTCCCCAGTCCTTCCCTCAGGGAATCTACAGCCATTTATTTAGCCAATTTCATAGTGAGGAAAAAAAAATGCCTTCAAGTTTGGGGACTGTTGACCATAGGATCCAAGCTAACATTTATAACATGAATGAAAAGCATTAACATGGATCCTTTATTAGAATGGTTGCATATATTGGGCGCCTGGGTGGCTCAGTTGGTTAAGCGACTGCCTTCGGCTCAGGTCATGATCCTGGAGTCCCTGGATCGAGTCCGCATCGGGCTCCCTGCTCAGCAAGGAGCCTGCTTCTCCCTCTGGCCCTCTCCCCTTTCATGTACTCTCTCTCTCTCATTCTCGCTCTCTCAAATAAATAAATAAATCTTAAAAAAAAAAAAAAAAAAAGAATGGTTGCATATGAGAGCCAAGTAATAAATGGAGTCCTTGCCTAGGTCCGCGTTACCATGGATATACTTGTTTGAAGGATTCACCTTCAAACATTTTTTGTTGTTGTTGTTGCTAAATATATCACTATACTAGGTATACTTAGGGATTTGTATAATCCACAACCCCTGGTGCCTTAGTCAGTGACATAAGACTCTTATACTAGAGAATGTCAAATGGAAATCTCTGAAACCCCTCCACTCACTGTCTGAGAGAGTAAATCATACATAGCACAACATCCTAAGGGTATGACAGATCAGAGCTACCCTTAAAGAATATGAGAGTGGTGGTCAATTTCTTACCCTTATTTATTTATTTATTTATTCATTCATTCATTTATTTAATGAAATAAATATTTATTTAATGAAATTGTTCAATTTCTTATCCTTATTTATAAGCCAACTTCATTGGCTCATTGGAATGTATCATTGAGGATGACTGTAGACTTTCACAAACTCAACCAAGTAAAAAACTCCATTGCAGTTGCGTGTCTGCTATGGTCTCAGATACATGGTAAATGGCCGCTTGTCCAACAAATGCATTCTTTATACTCATATCAGAAAGGCAATCAGAATTCACTGTTCCTGAGGGTGAATGCATACACTATTCCAGGGAGTGAGGGATAAACCCTATGAAGCCTCAGGGACTGCAATATCAGTGAAGTTTTCAATGGGCTAACGAGCTAGACCATGCTAACACATGCCCTGTGAAGCTACATTTCTCGACTGGGAGAAAGGGAGGTTTTTGTTTCTTGGAAGACATTTGGCAATATCTGGAAACATTTTTAGTTGTTACAAGTGGGGAAGTATAATACTAGCATCTAGTAGGTAGAATCCAGGGATGCTTCTAAGAATCTACGAATGTATGGGGCAGACCTCTAAAACAAAAACTTATCTTGCCTGAAGTCAATAATGTCAAAGTTCAGAAGCTCTGCTCTAAAGTAAGAGACAATTTTTATTCCATTTCACACTTCCCACCACTAAGAAATTTGACTTTTGGAAGACCTCATGTTTTCCTAACTCAGAATAATTCTAAAAGGCTACCTTTACTTCAGAACTTCCTGTGTGATTGGCTACACCTTTGTTGACCCTATGTGGCAACCAAGCCTCTCTGTCCACCCACCCTACCTGCCTTCTCCTCTTCAACAGGACTTGATTGCAAGATTAAACTCTAATAAAATTTCTGCTAATTAATCTCCATCTCAGAGCCTCCTTCCAATGAGATCTAACCAGCAAGAATACGTAGACTGAAGATCAATTTGTTGCTTGTCTACTTAGTAGCTGAATGATTCTATATCATTTAGCTTCTCTGAGCCTTGAGTTTGTCATGAATAAAATGAAAATAATAATGGTTTTATCACAATATTGTTAATGAGATAATATATTATGCAACAGTAAGCTACTAAATAATTGTGTTAGATTTGTATCATCTTTTAACTGAAGTCTTTTGATTGAGAAACATGAGAAAAAACCTTGAATATTTCAAAGTGATAAGGATTTGGTGAGTTTACAATAATAATACATATAGTAAATTTAGATTTAAAAAACACTGTAATTCTTATGAAAAGTCACAATTTTGTTTGTTTCCTTTAAATTAATAAACCAGTCAATCAAATTCTTTATAAAGCTCTTTGAATTTCTTTAGCAATTCCTTGTTTTCAACTTTCTGTTTCTATGATGACAAGTGCCCATTTAGTTATTCAATCACAGAACAATGCTTTATTATGTTTTTCAACCACAAAATAAGTCCTTTTTAAAATAGATATTTATGGGCGCCTGGGTGGCTCAGTTGGTTAAGCGACTGCCTTTGGCTCAGGTCATGATCCTGGAGTCCCGGGATCGAGTCCCGCATCGGGCTCCCTGCTCAGCAGGGAGTCCGCTTCTCCCTCTGACCCTCCTCCCTCTCGTGCTCTCTCTCATTCTCTCTCTCACAAATAAAATAAATAAATAAATAAATAAATAAATAAATAAAATAAAATAGATATTTACAAAGAGTAATTCAAGTAATAAATTCTCAACTCTAATATGTCAACCGCAGAAGTTACTAGACAGTTTCTAAAGGTTTTGAAATAAACCTGAAACATAAAATTATATTGATATCAAAGCTTATCTAAATCAAATGATCAGACATTTAGGAACTTAATATTTTGCCATTTGTAAGAAGAGTAGATTTCCCAAACATTGCTGTTTACCTTATTTTATTTAACATATGAATGAAAAAATATACAATTAAATTTAATTAAAATAAATGAATGAGGGCGCCTGGGTGGCTCAGTTGTTAAGTGTCTGCCTTCCGCTCAGGTCATGATCCCAGGGTCCTGGGATCGAGCCCTGCATCGGGCTCCCTGCTCAGCAGGAAGCCTGCTTCTCCCTCTCCCACTCCCCCGCTTGTGTTCCCTCTTTCACTATGTCTCTCTCTGTCAAATAAATAAACAAAATCTTTAAATAAATAAATAAATAAATAAATAAATAAATAAATAAATAAATGATACTCGAAACCAATTATATGAAATTATTAAAATACATGAAAAATATAAATAAATCTTATTAAGAATAATTAGTAAATTCAAAAATTGAAAATAATGTAATAATAAAGATCACCATAACTTTTATTTCATGCAGTATTATTACATAACATTTCAGATAAAGATATTAATTGCATGTATTATTATATGTATTATTGATAATATCATAGCCCTTGTATAAATAAATAAAATGAAAACAAAACTTTAATTTGTCCAAAGTTTTTCATCAAAATGATTCATTTTAGTAGAATAAATAAATTTGATAGATTTTTAAAGATGTAATGAAAGCATTAATTGCTAACAGTCAGTAGTTGAAAAGTCTAGTCATGAAATACAACAATTTAAGAGCTGTGTTTTAAATTTTGTTAATTATTAATCCTTCAAGGTTTTTATTTTGTTTTGTTTTGCTTTAGTTTTAAGCACACTAATTACATTGGCATATATACCTCTTCACCAAAACAGTTGGATAATACAATTCTCTGGGCAGGGAGGAGATAAGGGCAGAAATGTCAGTAATGTTGACTGAGGAGAAAACAGAACTGTGGTCCAATAATGTTGTGCTCTTTTATACTCTGTCCTTTAAAGAGGAAAAGAACCTAATTATTGAATAATGACATCGGTTGAGAATTCCATTAAAAGTAAGGAGAAAATGAGGTAAGCACTTACTGAGTGGCAAATATTACTTACCAGACACTTATTCTTTTCTCATTTCATACGAACAGGCACCAATAATAATCACATAGGTGTTATTTCCATTTTGGACACGATGAAATTGAGGTTGAGTGAGCTAAGTCAATGTCACCAGATCGACTTTTTTTAGAATTGGGATTCAACAGTCTTAATTAATTCAACAGCCATGCTTTCTCCATTAAACCAAGATTTTTCCATGTTAGTTCTTTCGATTTTTTTTATAAAAATAATAATTTCAAAAGCCAGCTATGGCTGAGTACACTCATAAGGGGAAAAGGTGGAATAACACAATACAGTATAACACTGCTCCACTACCTGGGGCAAAACAGGAGCCACTTAGAAGGTAACTACATTAATATTACTGTTCTGTTGTGACTTTGACCATTAGCTGGAGCTTGTGCCTTAAATAATTCATAACAGAAGAGGGCCCAGGACACTGTGCTTGGTTAGAGGTCGCTAAATTTTGCTGTTGTACACTTGACGAGCTACTAAAACCTGGTGTTTTCTTCAGCACACCCTCAGGGTGAGACAAATTTGCTGACTGACTGGCATTTCTTCCTTCTCTGAGTTTTCAAGACACTTAGACCTTAAATATCTCACCTTCCCTTTCTGTGCCTCTTCTTACAGCAATCTGTTTCTATGCCATCTTTCACACTGGAATTAAAGCTCTCTGAAGATAGGCAGATATTGAGGTTTCTTCTCTTTCGTATCTCTCACAAAATCTAGCAGTGCCTTGAACCAAATGAGAACCTAACACATTGTTGAGAGCCAGATTAATTGAAATTACATATTTTGTTTGCTCTTAACCACAAATCGTCACAATAACATATAACACCATTTATTCTGTGCAGATGATACATTAGAAAATAACAATGCATAATAATGCAAGGCCTGTTATTCAAGGCTTTGTTGATATAATCTTGATGATGCTAATAAAATGTTGCATTATTATGAAGACAGCTTCTCTTTTCAGGAAAAATAACGCTTTGCCACTTAGCTTATTAAATGTAATTTGAGCTGTCCTCCACATGCACTCACAATCGGTATCGGCTTTTAACATTAAGCTGTATAACAGAAAAATCATAAAAATAAAGCTCAGACATTTTATTCAAAATATTTTTATCAGATTATGACTCCTGGAGAAGATTTTATTTCTTAAAGAATATCTTATTTTTTTTTCTAAATGCATTTATTTTTTGGAAATATGGAAGGAAATAAATGTGTCAATTTCTTATTCAAGTTTTGCCTAAATTTTCAAGTAATTGTGACCTTTTTTTTGCCTTCATATTATTTAAATTTAAGTGAAAGAAATGTAAAACAGTAGAATGGAATGAATATCAGCCTTTAAATTAGAAGATGTGTTTTAGTTTATTTTCTTCTACTCTGACAATGTATTTAGTTAAATATATATACATAGAGGGCAACTTATACCACTTGCCATACTTAACACATTTCATACAGACTGTGAAAGAAAAAAAAAATGTTATGTGAACAAGAAAGTGATTTACATTCTGCAAAAAATTTTACATACCAAGTATTTGATTATTGATATCAGATTTTTGGTTATTATGCCTTGGGAAACTAAGCAGAATTTTGTAGTCATCACTGAATATTATATTAATGCTTTACAAAGTGTGCTTAAATTTCTAAGTATATGTTAGTTTTGGGCTATTTGAAAAATCAAGAATTTGATTTGGAAAAAAATAGATGAACGGTATTTGTTTAGCTTAAGGTGATTATCCTTTCATTTATGGTTTTCCCTACTGCTTTGCAAACAAAAAAGTATTTGTCCTTTACCTCTTTGTAGGAACATGGCCTAGTTAACTATGAAGATCAGAAAACTGGGAGCAACCTGTTCCTTTTAAAATTTGATATTTTAGGGTGCCTGGGTGGCTCAGTTGGTTAAGCGACTGCCTTCGGCTCAGGTCATGATCCTGGAGTCCTGGGATCGAGTCCCACATCAGGCTCCCTGCTCAGCAGGGAGTCTGCTTCTCCCTCTGACCCTCCTCCCTCTCATGCTCTCTGTCTCTCATTCTCTCTCTCGCAAATAAATAAAATCTTAAAAAAAAAAAAAATTTAAATAAAATTTGATATTTTATAATAGAGTTTGAGACTTATGAGTAATTTTGCTTTGAATTTTCCCTTGGAATTGGAAATATTATCCCTGAGTAATTTCATATTTGTAAGATTATTCGTTCTGTGAAATTAAATCATCACTGATATGTGTACTTGTGCATTATTTTATTTTATTTTTTATTTATTTATTTGTGTGAGAGAGAATGAGAGAGAGCACATGAGAGGGGGGAGGGTCAGAGGGAGAAGCAGACTCCCTGCCAAGCAGGGAGCCCGATGTGGGACTCCATCCAGGAACTCCGGGATCATGACCTGAGCCGAAGGCAGTCGCTTAACCAACTGAGCCACCTAGGCGCCCTTGTGCATTATTTTTTACTAAGAAGTTTGGAAAGATATTAGCAATGCAAAGCAGTACCTAGTTCTGTCCTTGAGAACAAAAGATATTCATCTTTCTAAACAACAAATGAAATAAATAAGAGTATTGATTAGCCAGAGACTGAGAATTCTTTTGAAGTTGGTCCTACAGAGTACCACTGGGTCAAGACCCCAAAACTCAATAAAATGGTTATTATTATTATTTTTTTTTTAATCTGGCCATGACAAGCATCTTCTAAAATTGCTACTTACTTTTGAGATAATTTCAACATTAAATCATTTTCAAGACATCCAGCTTCAACATAACTTAGTTTCTTCTTACAGAAATAGATGTAGGAAGAAGACACAATACTAATTTAAAGATTAGCATCTGAACAGAATAAGATATTATACTTCAAAGGGTATCTGGCTGTTTGTCAATAGAGAACCAAAAAGGAGATCACAGAGATAATGCTTTAGAAAACCCATTTCTAGAGCTCGGAAGGGGAAAAAAAAAAATGTTTGGTTTATGTATAACTCAAAAACATTTTGAACAAAAACATCTTACTACTTTCAGTGCCAGACTCAAGTAGACAGTAATGTCCTTTTGCTGTATTGTAGAACTTCCAGAATGGCAGAGAAAAGGCATCCAAAAATCACTCTTCCATAAAAGCAATGAGAACACTGGCAAAACTTAAAACTCACCCTTTTCAGAGCACTTGAAATAAACCAAAAACTTTCCTGCTTATCAAGAAAAATGTCTAAATCTCTGTAAGAATAGTGACTTTGGGGCATTTTAACTTGCTCTATTTAAATATTTTTCTCCTTGGGGAGCCTGGGTGGCTCAGTCAGTTGAGTATTGACTCTTGGTTTCAGCTCAGGTCATGATCTCGTGGGTCTTGGGATCGAGCCCCACATTGGGCTCTGTGCTCGGTGGGGAATCTGCTTAAAGATTCTCTCCCTCTGCCCCTCCCTCTGCTTGCATGCTCCCTTTCTCTTTCTCTTTCTCAAATAGATAAATAAAATCTTAAATATTTTTCTCCTCAATGTCTTTGTGCCTTGAAAACCTATCTACACAACACTATCATGAAAACCAGCAAAATAGTAGCCACTGGAGAGGACAAAATGAGCATGGAACTCCCCCAAAAGTCCCTATTTCCAGAGAATTGTCACTACATGACCTATCTGGCATACATTGCCATAACCCTGAAATGTTCCATTCTCAAAGCTTGTCTTTATTTGACCTAACTTTAAGCTTGTTCAGTACAAACAAACTTATGCTTGTGGCATTTGTCAAAAGAAAAAAAAAATCTGTTGCAATTGTTTAACATCATAGCTGCCTGAGGCAGTGATATCATTTGGGGCAATACAAAATCTAACTAAAAATACTCAGAAAGAAATCAGAGCAGTAAGATGAAAATAAGGGGCTTATAAGTCAGGATATATTCCTGGTGACCTAGAAAGTCATGTACATGGATAGTATTTGAGTATGCCCAGAAAAGTTCTAATAAGACCTTAATTTCTCACCTCACCTCATTTTTTACCTATTGCTCAGGCCAATATTAAGACTCTGAACAAGTAGAAATTTCAGTCTAAGACTTTGTTGTGAACCTCCAGAGGATTAAACACATGCCCCAGAGCTCCTTAGTAAAGTGTGGGAGACTTATTGATTCAGAACTGTTAAGGAAATCTTTAGCTAAGCTAAGAAAATAGAGACTTTAACGTTTGCACATAACAAAAAACACTGACTTTACAGAATTTTCTAGAAAAGTCACTAAAGAAACCACCAGCAAGAGCAACAACAACAAACAGTAGAAATAAATACTGGCTGGCGGAGGGAGATGGCAGATTTGTATATAAGAGTCACCACATTATATTATTTAAGTCTAATTTTCAACAAAGAATTATGACACCGAAGTACCAGGAAGGTATGGGTTCATCAATACAAAAGTTAAAAAAAAAAAAAAAAAAGAGGTCAATAAATACTATCCCGAAGGAAGCCCAGACATTGGACTTATTAGACTCCAACTTTAAATCTGTTATTAGAAATATGTTCAAAACCTAAAGAATATCTTGTCAAAATTGTAACAAAAATATCACCAAATACAGAATATCAATAAAGAGATAAAAATCATCTTTTCAAAAAAGAACCAGAGCCAGATAAAAATTCTGGAGTTGAGAAAATGCAATAACTGAAATGAAAAATTTTAAATAGACACTCAGCAGCAGATTTGTGTTGTCAGAAAAAGAGTCAGGAAAGTTGAATATAAGTCAATTGAGATTATACAGTCTGAGGAACAAAAAAGAAAATGAACATGAACCTCACAGACTTGTGGAACAATATCAAGGATACCAACATATGCATAATACTCCCAGAAGAAGACAGAGAGAAAGGAGCAGAAAGAATATTTGAAGAAATAGTGAAAAAATACACTCCAAATCTGATGAAAAATTAATCCATTCATCTCACAATTCAACAAACTGAAAGTTAGATAAACTCAAAGAGATCCATAACTAGACACATCATAGTCAAACTATTAAAAGCCAAGATAGAGAAATTTAAAAACAACAAGAGATAAATACTCATCACAAAAAAAGGATCATCAAGAAGATTAACAATGGACTTGTAATCAGAAACTATGAAAACAAGAGGCGAGGGGAATGACATAGTCAATGCTAAAAGAAAAAGAGTGTCAAGAATTCTATATCCAGCAAAACAAATTTTTCAAAAATGAAGAAGAAATGAAGATATTCCCCAGACTATCAAAAACTAAGATAATATGTCACTAGAAGACTTGCATTATAAGAAACACTGAAGAAAATCCTTCAGGTTAAAAAGAAATGACACTACATAGTAATTCAAATACACATACACGCACAAAGATCATCAGAAAGGGACATTACATACATAAACATAAAATCTTTTTGTAACTCTTTTCTTCCCTGACCTGGTTGGGAAAAAAAACAAAACAAAACAAAACAAAAACCTGCATGAAACAATAATTGTAGAACTGTGTTGATGGACTTATAAGATATAAAGATATAATTTTTATGATTTTAATAGAACAAAAGGATGGGGAATAAAATTATATTGGAGCAAAATTTTTGTGTAATGTTGAAATTAAGATGGTATTAATCCAAACCAGATTGTTTAAATCAAGATGTCAATTGCAAAAAAAAAAAAGGAGGGAAAGAAAGGATAAAGCCATTGTTATTCTGATACCCAAACAAGACAAAGAAATCACATGAAGAGAGAGTTACAGAAAATATCCTTTATGAAGTCAGATGCAAATATTTTCCATAAAATATTAACAAGACAAAATTGGCATCATATAAAAAGATTATACATCATGACCAAATGGGATTTATCTCAGGGATGCAAGATGAATTTAACATCTGAAAGTCAATGTACTACAGCACAAGATAAAATTAATGACAAACATATGATGATTTCAATAGAGGCATAAAACATTTTTGAAAAAAATCCCAACAAAATAGGAAGAGAATGGAACTCCCTAAACCTAATAAGGGTATCTATTAAAAAATTCACAACTAATAACATTCTTATACTGAAAGACTAAATGTTTTCCTCAAGTTGAGGACCAAGACAAGCACAACTGCTCGCATTGCTCCTATTCAACATTGTACTAGAGGTGCTATCCTGGACAATTAGATAAGAAAGAGAAATAAAAAGCATTCAAAGTAGAAAAGAAGAGATAAAACTATCTCTATTGGCAGAAGACTTGATGGTGTATATACAAAATTGTAAAAAATCCACAAAAACTACCAGGATAAGTAATGAAGGATTTCAGCAAGGTTTCAGTATAAAAATGTCCATATACACAAATCAATTGCATTTTTGCAAAACAATAAAAATGCCAAATAAAATTAAAGAAACAATTTTATTATAACATTATAAAGAATATATATTTAGAGAAAATTTATTAAAAGAAGTATAAGAGTCTACATTGAAAAATTTACAACATTGTTGACACAGAACACCTAGATAAAAGGAAAGGCATCCTATATTAATGATTTGGAATACTTATTATTCTTAGGATGGCAATACTACTGAAAATGATCCATAGATTCAATCTTTGCCAAAATTCTTGCTGCCTTCAGGCAGACATTGACAAGCTGATTCTAGATTTTGTGTGGAAATGCAAGAGACCCAGAATAGACAAAATACTCTTGAGAAAAAAACAAGCTGGAAGACCACATATTCTCTATTTCAAATATTACTACAAAGTCACATTTATCAAGATATTGTCATAGTTACATAACCTTAGATATATACATCAAGATCAATGGAACATAATCGAGAATCTAGAAATAAACCCTTACACTATGGTCAATTGATTTTGACAAGAATGCGAAGACAATTCAACAGCCTAGTATTTTCCATCATTGGTGTTTAGACATCTTGATACCTATATTCAGAACAACGAAGTTGGGATCTTATATCACATCATAGAGAATTATTAACTCAAAATGGAAATAAACTTAAGTATAATATTATAAGTAACTTAGAAATAAGCATAGGAGTAAATTTTATGATCTTGAGTTAGGAAATAGTTTTTATAGATACGACACCAAAGCACAAATGACAAAAGAAACAAAAAGTTGAATTGGAATTCATAAAAATTTAAACCCTTTATGCTTCAAAAGACATAATTAAGAAAGTGAAAACACAAACCGCAGAATGAGAGAAAATATTCGCAAATCATGTATTTGTTAAGGGATTTATTTCTGAATACACTGAAGACATTTATGACTCAACCCAGTTAAAAAAAAAAAAAAAGGCATTTTCTTTCCACACTTAGCATAACAATTACACTTCTCCCAAACAAACAGTGGTTGCCCTAGAGTTTACAATTTACATTTTTAACTAACCTTAAGTTCATCCTCAAATAACACTATGCTGCTTCATGTAGAGTGTAGGTAGCTAATAATAAAGCATTACCAATTCTTCCTTGCTGCCCCTTGTGTTATTGTTGTAATTAACTCACCTATCCAAATACATTGCTACTATTAGAACATTAAAACATGTGATCTTTTAGATCAATTAAGACTAAAGAAATATAAGGGGAGCCTGGGTGGCTCAGTTAGTTAAGCATCTGCCTTTGGCTCAGGTCAAGATCTCCAGGTCCTGGGATCCAGCCCTGCATCCAGCTCCACATTGGGCTCTCCGCTCATCGGTGAGTCTCCTTCTCCCTCTCCCTCTGTGATCTCCCTGCTTTACTCTCTCTCAAATAAATAAGTAAAATCTTAAAAAAAAAAAAAAGAATAAAGAAATATAAGATTTTTATTTTACATTTATTTATTCCTTCCCCAGTGCTCTTTCTTTATGAAGATCCAATTATCTCACTATAAAATTTTCCTTCCATTCGAGGAACTTATTTCAACATCTCTCACACAGCAGATCTGCTGCCCAGAGAATTCCCTCAGTTTTCATTTGTGACATTATTTCTCCTTCACTTTTGAAGGATAATTTTATTCGATATAGAATTTTACATTTCATTCCGCTTGCTTCTTGCTTGCATGGCTTCTGTTGAGAAGTCTGGTCTAATTTTTACCCTTGTTATGCTATAGATAAGACTTTCTCACTCTGGTTTTTCTCAAGATTTCTTCTGTGTTTCATTTATTGCAGTTTAAATATGATATACCTACATATAATTTTCTTGATATTTATATTCATTGTTGTTATCTGAGCTTCCTAGATCCATGGTTCAGTGTCTGTCATTAAAAAAAAATATATTTTTTTTTTTGAAAGTTCTTGACCATTATTATTTCAAATGTTTCTATTTCAGTCTTTCTTTTTTCTCCTTCTGGTATCTCAAATAAGTATATATTACACCTTTAAAAAAATCTCCATCAGTTTTTGGATAGTACTTTTTTTTTCTTTTATTTTCACCATGGGAACTTTCTATTGACCTATCTTCAAGCTCACTGATTCTTCCCTTGACCATATCCTGTCTACTGATGAGACTATTAAGGGTATTTTTTTATTTCTGCTACAGTTTATTTTGATTTTTATTGTTTGCTTTTGATTCTCCTTAGAGTTTTCATGTCTCTGATTGCATTACCCATCTGCTCTTGCATGTTGTCTACTTTTTCTTTTGTGCTTTTTACATATTAATAATAGTTATTTTAAATTCCCTGATTTTAGTTCTTCAGATTTCATATTTCTCTAGTGATCTCATTTTTGTTTCCCCTTTTGATTTGGGGCTCCCCTAAATTCTGTTCTTAGGGAGCCTGTGCCTTGCAGCTATTTAAGCTGTAATCTACTGGAACCCTGATGATGTAGGGATAAATCATGGCACAGAGGAAGGACTATATAATATTATGATTGCATCTCATTCTTTTAATGGGTCTATTTCCCTGTGCTGTGACTTTCACAAGAGTTTCTTAGCTTTTCTTCTTCCTTTAGATGAGACAGAGTCTAGAGGGCTTTAGAGTGGGGTAAATGCCCTTGTCCATGATGGGATAAACTCTTCTTCAGTGTTTCCCCTGTAAAGTAGGACTTTGATATGGAGAAGGCTCTGGGTGTATGTATTTCAGAACTATTTGTCTTTCCTTCCCCTGCCAGAACCACTAGGAGATCTTTCTTAGATGTTTACTGGGTGATTAGAAAGAAAGCCCATAAAAGTATGCATCCCCCCAAGACTGCAACACCCCCCCCACATGGTTTATTATTCTCAAAGAAGTCCACAGTCAGCTTCCAGCAATTTGTTAATATTACTATGTAAGTATTCCTACCATTTTATGGTTCCTGCTTCTCCTGGTAAGCAGACATCAGCTCTGATTCTCTGTATGTGCTTGTGGCTCTAGATTTTGAGGTAGCATTTTGCTTTGTAATGTTGGTTCTCTGACAAGTGCAAGAAACATCATTGATTTTCGTTTGTACAACCATTTCTTATTATAGGAGTGATGACTTCTAAGCTCTTTAGATACTGGAACTGAAATTGTAAGTCCATTAATACTCATTGATAAAGCATTAGCTTTATTCTTAAAATTTGTGCCTCTATGCGCTTAATTTTTGTCTCTTATGTGGCATTTCCTCTTTCTGCTATTAACTTTTTGGTGATTTGACAAAAGCTCTTCAAATATAATTCATGTCTGTATCCATTTGTTGGTATTTGCAACATCTTTTCATTAAATTCTCATGTTACTCCTCCCCTCTTGCCAAGTGAGAACCTGCTCAGCTTACACTTGTTAGGAGGCTTCCAGTTACTTCCACATCCAACCGTCTATGTTTCTTCTCTTCTTCACCCATTGCCCAGGTGCTCTTCTGCTATTTCCTTCACCCTACATTTACCAGTCCCAGTTAGTGGGGCTCAATAGGGTCTCAGATGATGCTATCATATCTGGCATATAGTACAAGTTAATGTTTAACAGTAATAAAATGAAAAAAAAATCAGTAGCTATTCATCAATTTATTAAAATAATATAACTTTGTTAAAACAGGAGTATTTTTCAAAAATTTTGGAAAATCAAGATGACTGGAAAGTACATTTATACTTAAAAATATGTCATTAAAAGTCTATTTTTTTTTCTGATGCCACAATGTTACATGTTCATATTGTGACTTTAAACTACAAAACTGAATAAAGTACAAGAAACATCTTACTCAATTCTCTCAATGTTTAGTTCACTCATTTTAGAGATAGGAAAGTGAGCCCCAAAGAAGTAAAGTGAGTAGCACAGATTGTACAATCTACCAATTTACATATCAGTGCTCTTTCATTATATCACCCTGTCTCTGATACCTTGGAATAATTTGCTAGTTGTAGACAGATAAATGGAGGCTATGGATTGCTACAATTTCAGTCAAGGCAGACTCAACCAATAATGTTATCAGCAATATCCCCCACAGACATATTTATTACAACCATTCCCTGTTTTGTTCTACATCAGCAGGTCCATCTGGCAGTAAAGGATTGACCAGGTGTTCTGGGGAAAAGTTGGCACACAACTGCCTTGAATATTGTGATACTAGCAGAAGGGAGAGATTTAGAAAATGAAAGGAAATTAAATTATTCTTGGTATATATGAGCTTACAAGACATTTTTAGGTGGTAACAATTATGGAACATCTTTTGCTTTATTTGTAGATGTTTTTTGGCTTGGTTTAAAAAATCAGAATGAAGTATAAATATTCAAGAGGAATAGAGTGTCGTATCCATTAGTGCAGTGAGTAAACAAAAGCTTAGGTAAGCAACTTTGAAAATCTATAGTTAAATGTAAAAAGAAAATAAAGTATGGCATATCTCATTAAAACTATTATTCTAAAAAGTAATAATAATAAAACCTGTTTCTTGATTAGTCTTGATTGGGTGGTACCTGACTCAGGTTTTTTCAATCAGATGATCAGACTATGGTTTACAAAGGACCTTTGCCTTACTAAATTGAATTTTGTGGCTGGAATCAGTTAATCCTTTCCCCAAAGTGAAGAATTTCCTGTGTATTTAGCTTATCAAAGACAATGAATGTATTAAGAGAGCAGATCTTACTCTAATACTGCAGAGCTCTGATTGAATAACAAATGTAGTGCTTGTCCACTGAGGCTTCAAACAGCCCCTAAGAAGCTTTCACCAGACAAAAGATGTGTTTTGTGTGGAGCACTGGTACACATTAATGAGAAATTCCTATCACTGGTACCACACTATGCGATGCCCTTGACTTTCATTATGTAAAGATTAATACCATGGCAAAAGTGCTTTTATCAGTCTAGAATGTTCATATGCTATATCATAAAATATACAACCATACAACATTTCTATGGTCTTTTAAGTCAGGAAAAAATGATTAATGTTCTATGATTTAACTTTTATTTAAGATTTTATTTATTTTTGAAAGATTTTATTTATTTGACAGAGAGAGCGAAAGAGCACAAGCAAGGGGAACAGTAGAGGGAGGGGGAGAGCAGGCTCCCTGACAAGCAGGGAGCCCGATGCGGGGCTCGATCCCAGAACTCTGGGATCATGACCGGAGCCGAAGGCAGATGCTCAGCCATCTGAGCCACCCAGGTGCCCCTATTTATATTTTATTTAATCTTTTTACCATAACCTTTACATTTTATTTAAAGTGTTTCAATTGAAAGTATTATTTAGGGCGCCTGGGTGGCTCAGTTGGTCAAGCGACTGCCTTCAGCTCAGGTCATGGTCCTGGAGTCCTGGGATCGAGTCCCATATCGGGCTCAAGGCTCAGCGGGGAGCCTGCCTCTCCCTCTGACCCTCTCTCCTCTCATGTTGTTTCTCTCTCTCTCTCAAATAAATAAATAAATAAAATCTTTAAAAAAAAAAGTGTTATTTAGTGATTTTAGAAAAACAGAAAAAGCAAAATTTAAAATCAAAATTGATGGCTACACTATTTAGAAATAACATTTAATATATAGCTTTTTTATATATTAATATATGCATGTGTTCTTTCACATTTTTATAAATATGCATTTTTTCACAGTATTGTTTTCTGACTTTTCTCCAACAAATTTTTTACCATATATTCCCTTTCAACTTTACTGTTTGTGTAAATATTTTATATAGTCATTATTTTAAAAATATATAGATGAAATTAAAATGGCACCCAAATTACATATCTATATAGATATGTAATAATATGTAATATATAGAGAGATGTATAGATATGTAATACATAGAGATATGTAATAGATATGTAATATATGTAGATATGTATATCTATAAATAGATATATGTGTATAGATATGTAAATATAGATATGTATAGATATAAAACAAAATATGTATAGATATGTAATTTTATATATATATAAATTCAAATGTAAAAGAATTTAATGACTCTGGAAGAAAAAGATCAGGAGCTTGCCATTACTGTATTTTTTTTAAGTAGGGTTCACGCTTGGCAAGGAGCCCAACATGGGAGTTGAACTCAAAACCCTGAGATCAAGACCTGAGCTGAAATCAAGATCACCAATAAATTACTGAGATCATCCTTGTTATCATGTTATGTTATCTTTTATGTTGTTTAATTTAATTACCAATGATATATCTCTAGAAGTACTCATTTTCTATTTCCTGGGTCTTTTATACTATAGAATCAGCCAGTTTGCTTTAATTCTTTTATGACTATTGAGATGAGTCTCATTCTTGGATCGTACTTAATTTTCTTTCAGGACTTGGCAATGGCTGCTTTACTTGTCCTCTGGTGAAGAGTGTTTCTGTGGGAAATCTAAGGTAAGTCTGATTTTACTCTTACAGGTAATTTTTTCTTACTACTCATGGAATGAGAAATTACCTTTGAAATTCAGTGGTATTGGTGTATTCACCATGAATCTCAATTTTTATTTTTTGGTGTCATCTTTTCTTGGTATATAGTATATCTTAATAGGTTTTTTATTTCTTTGTATTATTCTATCTAATTATTCTGTGAATTTATTTCCTGTATAATTTAAGATTTTTTTTCTAATGTATCTCTTGTGCCTATTATTTGTATTGTTTACTTCAGGGACACCAATTATCCTATGTTGCATCATCTGTGTCTTTACATAAATAATTTTCTTTGCATTGATTTAATATCTTTTGACTTTTCTTCTATGTTCACTATGACTTTTGAAGCCTTGTTCCCATAACAGCAATTTAGTTTTCAACTGTATTTGTTCTGCTTCCTTCAGTTTGTGATTTATTTAATAGATCCAATATTGTTCTGCATTTCAGTTTATTTACTTACTTCTGCCACTTACCTCTACATAATACCCTATCTTTTAGGTATCTGTTTTGTGCTTTCATTTTATTAATGTAATTGAATTGATAATTTTCAATAACTCAATGCTTCTAAGGAAGTTTTTTATCCCTTTGTTTGCTGTTTGTTTTCTAACTGTTACTGCTCTTTTATGTGATACCTTTACTTATATTTTGTGATACTCTTATTTTCTCATAATCATGGATAGAATAGATGGCCTTCTATAGGTTTTTTTTTTTTTTTTTCTTAACCACAGGGCAAGTGGATTCTCTTTGACACACTTTCTAACCTAATTGATATTTCCAATAGCTCAAGGACCTGTGGTTAAGAAAGGATAAAAGCTTGGCAAACATTGCTGGAGACTCTTCTGGCATCTGTGGGATCCCATGAGGCATCCTGGTTTTAGGGCCCCTCCATTTTGCCAGGTATCTGTCTTACCCTACCCACAGGAGCTTTCACTCATTCTCCCTTCTCAGCCCACTGACAGATTATGGATTTAAATGACCAATGTACAAATTTGGAACTCTGAAAAAATGGGTAAAGATCTTTTGGAAATTGACATTACAGTGTAACATATGATAACTACAAAAAAAAAGACTGAAGAATTAAAGTGTATTAAAAATAAAAGACATATGTTTATCAAAGACACTTTAATAAGTGAAAATTAGCAGAAGTCTCATAATAACTGAGATTAATATAAATTTTATAAAGACTTTATAGAATTCAATGAGAAAAAGGTTAACAACATTAATAGGCTATTCAGTAGTAAACCTGGATATATTCTTCACAGAATAGTCAACACATATAAAGAGATATCAAAACTCAGTGATCCCAAGGGAACTGAAAATCAAGACTACAATAAGAATTTTTTATACCCATTCAACTGAGAAATAAGATGCCTGAAAATTCCAAATGTTGCAGCTGATACAGATCAGTGGATTCTCTCACACAATAGAGTACAAAATAGAACAATCACTTTGGAAAAAAAATAGGACATTATTCTGTAGAGCTGGTGATTCATATACTCTATAAGACCAGAGATACAGTGCAATGTCCATATTTTGACAATTGTAGGTGCTCAGTCAGGGAACACATATCCCAGCCTTCACTGTAATTAGGTACAACCATGTACATCATTGGAATAAGAACAAAAGTGAGTGTATTGATTTGCTGGAGCTGTCATTACAAAATATCACAGACTGACTGGGTGGCTTAAGCAACAGAAATTTATAACTCACAGTTTTGGAGGTTAGAAGTCCTAGATCAAGGGGTTGGCATGATTAGTTTTTCTTGAGGACTCTCCCGGCTTATAGATGGTCACTTTCTTGCTTTGTCCTTGCATGATCTTTTTTCTCTGCATGTGCATCCCTTCTGCCTCTCTCTCTTCCAATAAGAACACCAATCATATTAGATTAGGGCCCTACCCTGATGACCCCATTTTAATTTAATCACCCCTGTAAAGACCTTATCTCCAAATACAGTTACATTCTGAGAACCTGGGTTTGAGGACTTCAACATATGAATTTTGGGAGTACACAATTCATTCCATAACTATTAAGTACACCATTTCTCGGCCAAGAATTCTAAGACAGAAGCATGCAGCCTCCACATTCTTGTTATGCTTCTGATAACCATATGCTTACAACCATGTGGTGCAAGATAAAAGAAACTGGATGGAGATTAGCTACCTGCCTTGGACTACTAAATAAGCAAGAAATACAGGTTTAATGTATTTGAAACATTTATGTATTTTGGCCCATTTGTTGAGTGAGATTAATACACAATCATTAATAAAATCCAAGCCCCACTGATATCACTCCTACACAAAAGCAAATTTTGCACTTAGTAACAACAGATATAAAGAAGGTTTATAGAGATATTACACATATGAGGAAAATCTGTTAACAGTCTAAATACTCATTAACTTGAGAATGGATGAATAAATTGTAATTATTAAAACAATGGACAGCAACAATTGGACAGCACTAAAAATGAATATACCAAGGCTACATACTTCAATAATGGTAACCTTCAGAAATATAAAGTTGGGTGAAAAATTCACAGAAGACTGCATGCAGTTTCTACTCTTTTTGTAAGCATAAAACAAGCAAAACAAGATATATTTTAAGTATGTACATATATATATGATATAACTATAAAGAATTATAAACAAAATATCGGTATCATAATCTCCTCTTTAGAGGAAGGAACAGGGACTGTTCAAGAAATTATGCAGTAGGCTTTTGTAACATTCTGTTTTATTCGATTTTGTGTTGGATTCTATTGGTTTTATAATGTTTCTTATGTTACATATGAGATATATATATCCAATATTGTATCTAATTTTACATATTAAGAATTTTCACCTGAATAACTTTAAACATGACATAATTTTAAACATGCAAAGATAATTAATTTTGTAGTAATAAATTATGGTTTACACAGTTATATTTGTTAAACTAATAAAAATTCAAAAAATCAGGTTGTCATTAGGGCCACTCAGTAATATAACATATCATGCTGATTGTCATTTTGACCAAAACAAAGACCCTTACCAAAAATAGCATTTGACATCATCTTTATACATGACAAGAGACTTAAAAGCTAGGATGAGATTCAGAAGTATTAAGTTCCTTAAATTGTTTTAGATCACAAGAATAGCGTTTGATGATTTCAATACCTTACGATTTCATAGACTGACTGTCTTTGTAAAGGATATCAGTTAACCAGCAGATAAACTTAAAGTTCTTATACTTGTGATTTAATGATTTTATGGGTAATGTTTATTGACTAATGGTTTACATATGTTAAATATTTGTCACGCTTAGAGTTCTAATAATTAAATAATCAGTTGTGTATGTTGATTTAAATGAAAAAAAAGCAATAGTGACTAAATGGTTTATCCAGTTGACACGGGCATATATCTACTGGAGTCAGGTAAAAGTACCAAAGTATCCAATGATATTTCATGTGCATCAAATAAGAAATACATATCCAAAAGATTAATTCAAATCCTGTGTTGAAAGGATCCTGTGATAATTGGGATTTAATTACTAAGAGCATTATAATAGTTTTTATCTTGAAAGACTTTTCTCCACAGTAGTGATATACACTTTGCTAGTTCCGTTATATGAAATCTTAAACACATGAATTTTTTAGTTAAAGTTAGTCAACATGTAGGAACTGGATATAATTCATGATTTCTCAATTATTTGTGAGGAAGCATGGAGGATAGTTCAGAAAATAAATATTTATAGAAAAGATTTGGTTTAGGAATGCTAGATATTCGAACACCATTTCCATTATCCTTTTAAGAAATGTGGCCATAGGGGTGCCTAGGTGGCTCAGGTCATGATCCCAGGGTCCTGGGATCAAGTCCCGCATCAGGGTCCCTGCTAAGCGGGAAGCCTGCTTCTCCCTCTCCCACTCCCCTTGCTTGTGTTCCCTCTCTCGCTGTCTCTGTCAAATAAATAAATAAAATCTTAAAAAAAGAGAAGAAAAGAAAAGAAATGTGGCCATATTTCAAGCTTATAGTTATATCCAAATTTAGAACATTTGGGGGCATATATACTAAGGAATTGAGGGAGCAGTTAATTATTTCTTAAAAATTATGTATGCATATACATTACATACTACATATACTTGCATATGTCTGTGGCCTCTAAAAAGTACTCTCCAATACTGATATTTCTTGAACTTTCTGTTCAATATTTTTTATCAATTTTTATTTTTTCTGCTCTTCTTTAGACTTATTTTTACCTTATGCTCTTCATTCTCTTTCTCTAAAATGTTAAAAGGAAAAATAAGAGAGGAACAGCACTGTAGAGGCCATATCTGTTATTTTGTTTTTTACAGAAGGCATTGTATCTTAATAGAAAGAGTGAAGATTTATGATAAAACGGGTATTCACTTATGGAACTGGCTATGTTTTATATATATTTGAACTCCAATTTCTTCATCTGTAAAGTAGGGTCAATAATGTTAAATTAGAGTTATTATAAGAGTAGAAAGAATATATGTAAATCCCCACTACATATTAAGCATTCAATCACTGGTAGCTATTACCAATGATAATACTTGGGCTGGTATCACTGAGGGCAGAAATAGAAATATTTGATGTAGCAGTACAATTCAGAAATCTACATGGATGATATTCAGCCTTTAGAGGCTTTTGTAATTCTGTAGAATTTATCAGAAGCAGGGGTTTGAAGATTAGAATCACTTCAAAAAGTAAGAAGAATACCAAAGTCTCCTTCTAGTGAAGTCTTTCACTGAAATGACTTGACCGTGAAGCAAGAAGATAGACTGACGGGCATCTAGGTGGCTCAGTCGGTTAAGTTTCTGACTCTTGGTTTCAGCTCAAGTCACGATCTTAGGGTCGTGAGATCAAGCCCCACTTCAGGCTCCACAATCAGCAAGGAGTCTGCTTAAGATTCTCTCTCCCTCCCCCTCTGTCCCTCCTGCCCCACATGCTGTCCCTCTAAATAAATAAATAAATAACATTAAAAAAAAAAAAGACTGATCTTGTCTGCATGATCAAGTGTAAATCTCAGGGGTTTCTCGGGCACCTAAAGCCTACCATGGTTTGCCATGTCGGGCAGTAGTAAAGTTGGTTGAAGCAACCACAATCAACACTCTGTTTTCAGAAATCTTTTAAGAACTGAGTCAGCTTTCAGAAATCCATTTATTCAAGTTCAGTAAGAAGAGAGGACAAAGTTTAAAAAGAGGACAGGTCTGACATAATAACGCCAAGTCATAACTAAGTCTTTCTTTCAATGAGGATTTCTTAATACAAATTTCTGAATCTGTACCTACCTGAAACTTGAATTCGTTTTTACACTGTCAAAAACAATGTGTACTAAATTTAGTATTATTCCAGACAAGGACAAGTCATTCTAAAAGCATAACTTATTTATAGTGTAATGTTCTAACACTATATCTCCTGATATAGAAGGAGATAGGAGGAGTTAGACATGTTGCACACAGATATATAATCGCTGTTCACATGCTTTTATGTGTATCTGTTGGAGAGTGAGGCCTGTCTCCAAATAGAAATTAGTATATTATTTCCATAATTCTTTTAAAAAATAAAGCTAAACTATAGAATTTTAGAGGATACAAATTGTGAAAGCATTTTCAAATTATAGAAATATAAAATACATATTCAATTCATATAAATTTGAGTCTCAAAACTTAGGTTTACCATGTAAACAGAAAAATCACTAATAGAAACAACACACAAAATAAATAAAAATCTAGAAAATAATGTATAGTAATAAGTGAATAAACTTGGAAAGTAGAACAGTGACTTATTTAAACTATTCTGAGTGACAGTTTTTTTTTTCTTATTTTAACACTAATGCATGAACATTGAATAGAGAGAAACACAAAATTTGAAAGATGAAAAGAAATAGAGAACCATACACTCAACAAATGGAATTATATATTACATGCTGGCTTTTTCTTTTCTACTGTTAGTTTTACTTCTTTGTTTATTATTTTTTAAAATAGTTGCAAAATATTCAAAATGCAAGAAAGTTTCAAGAAAAATATTACCATGGCCCACATGGTTGAAGCTGAAGAAATAAAACAACGCATGAATGATTGAAGCCCCTTGTGTTCCTCTCCAAAATAATTTTCATTCTTTCTCCCACTAGACAGAATTTGGTATTCATTGTTTCCATGTATTGCTTTGTACTTTTAATGCAGAGTATTATGTGATTATGCTGTGAGCATTCCTTTGTCATTTATTTATTTATTTATTTATTATATTTAACATTATGTTTGAGATTGATCCACGTTGATACGTGTCATTCTAGGTCATTCATTTCTACTGTTATATCACATTCTATTAGGTGAATATGCTACAATTTTTCCATGCTCCTGTTAATTTTCAATCCTTTTAAAAGTTATTTATTTAAAATCTTATTAGATATTCTTTAGAAAGAGCATAGGAATGATTAACATTTAATAATATGGATATACCATAATATGCCTAAAAATTCTCTGATTGTTAGATATTCAGGGTAGGGTACTCTCTCCAGTTCTCCTCAGAATTTAGAATACTGTTAGTACATAACAGGTGCTGCATCTTTAACAACAATTTTTAATAGAATGACTTTCCATTTACTTGTTCATTGTTATAATTAATGATTCAAATAGATGAATGAATTTTCATCTGACTTCCTGATAATTTTTTATGCTATATCACAGAAATTATTGTAGAAAAAAGGAATTATACAATTAGATCATTTTCTTTCCTATTCTTATACATTAGAGGTAGGATTTGGGGTACAGATGCAGCCCTGCTACAGCATAAAACTTTGGAAAGGAGAAGTTAGCTGCTGACCACTGGGTTACCTTGTCCTTCTGGAAGATGAGGGGTAAGCAACCTTTGGTTCAAATGTGTTGCCCTACTGCTTTGGAAATATGGCATGAGATCACATTTCAGGATGAAAAAGTTGAAAGCTCTTTGTTACTCTTTCAATGTGCTCAAATCTTTTTGTTGTAGCAGGGAAAAATACCAAATTATGTTGACTTTCTAAAAATAAATTAAATAATGTTAGAAATCTAATTTATAAGAACACTTTTTCCCTCATGGGGCTTAATAAGTTATTTTCACTTAGGGTTGGGGGATGGGTTGTTGCAAATAAATAATTTTATTTGTCCCAAATTGATTCTATGGGGGGAAAAATGTCACTTTTAAAAGAAATGCTAAAAGCCATTATTGTCCAGCTCAGCCCAACATGTTAGGAAAAGAAAGATTCACGGAAAAATTCCAAGCAGAGATTACCAATGTGAATTGGTTTGGAGCAACCTCCATCTTCTCCTGTTTCCCATTTTATTTTCTATAATAAATGAGAGGTGGTGGGTGTAGCAGCTGTCTTGTCAAGGTTAGAGAACTCTAATGAACACCATTCTTGCTATTGTTTATTGTCAGTGTTCTACTAACCATTTTTACTTACTTTTATCCCAGCACTTACTACATTCTATCTTAGAACCCCATGACCTCATTGGATTTCTCCTCCAATGTCTTTTGGACTTGGTCATCACAATTCCATTTGGCATGTGGACTTGAAGTGGACATCAATGATTCTCCCCTCCTTGTGTTTGCACCCTGTAAAATCTTCTCTCATTGAATGTGACTTGGTTCTAGCAAATAGGATATGGCAAATACTTTTTTTTTTTTTCAGATATAATTAAGGTCTCAAATAAGTTGAATTTGAATTAATCAAGAGATTATCTAGGTGGGCCTGGTTTAATGAGGGGAAAGATCTTAAAAGAGAAAATGGGCTATCTCTGAGGTGAGAGTCTCTTTGTGTTGCTGCTTTTGAAGAAGTAAGCTTCTGTTGTGAGAGATCATGTGGAGAGAGTCGTGTGACAGGGAACTGTGGGTGATCTTTGTGAGATGAGAAAGGCCCCTGGCCAACAGCCAGCAAGAAAAGAGGGACCTCATGCCAGCCACAAGGAGATGAGTTCTGCTAACAATGTGAGGGTCCTTGCAAGTAGATTCTTCTCCAGTTCAGCCTCTGATGAGACCACAGAGAACATGTGTTTCAACCTGGAGAGAGGCTGAAACAGAAAACCTGTGATTCTGTGCCTAAACCTCTACCTTTCAAAAGGTGTGGGAAAAGAAAAGGTATGCTAGGTTAAGCTGCTGAATTGGTGGTAATTTGCTATGCAGTATAGAAAACTAATATACTATGACTTCTCTTTCTGCAATATTTATCTCCATGAGTCAAGTCACATTTTGAATTAACAGATACTTTGTGAACTTTTATTTTGTACCAGGTCCTATGAAGAATTTATCTCACAATCACATGTCAGTAAATGACAGAGACCAGGTGGGAGTTCAGGCCTTTTTATTCCTGACTCAGTGATCATTCCCCTACAATACGGAGCTATGGATATACCAGTTAAAAAGCCAAGTGTGTAATTGTTTTAAATTTTTAAGTTATATTGGATTAGAATTATCATCCTTTCATATGTGCCTATATATGTGCCAAATTTGTTATGCTGATTTTTATGAAGTGCTACCCTGGGTATAGGAGATTAAGTAAACCATTCTTTTCATGAATTGCCATCAATGTTTATAGAATATATACATTCAATTTTTGATTTGCTTGAAGGTCAAAAAAGAAGTGAGAATCATATGGTAAATATAACTTCTTTTGTAAAAAGACCGTTAATGATTCCATTTACAAAAAATACTAATATCTATGAGCTCTGATTCATAACACTTCTGGATATCATCATTTAAAATTCCCTATAAATTTTTGTGAGTTTGTGAGATTTGATTATTTCAAGTTTTGATAGAAGCTTCGATAATTGACTTTTTAGTCAAAATTATCTGAACATTTATAGCCAGAAAATAATTTGAACTATATTAATGGAGCTGCAATAAAAATAATTGAAAATTTTATGGACAATAAAAGCATACACAAAAAGTCAAAGTTAGATTTTGTTTTAACATAATAGCTTCTTTAGAAATCTATAATGTTGTAATAAAATACTATAAAATGAATGATTTGGATTCAATTTACTATTTGATAAAATCTAATGATCATGTGGTGTTGAATTTAAAAGTACATTATAGATTTCTTTTAATCTCATTGAGAACTACATTTTAGACTGCAATAAACTAAAGGTCAGATTCAGAGAACAATTACATCTTACTAGTGGTAGCAGCAAAAATATTAACCTGAATTCATCACAGCTTTAAAAGTTTTTATTAATATCAATGATGGTCCTGGAGAAACAATGATACCGATCACATTACTTATTTCACCAATTTAGAGGAGGAAAGCTTTTCCTCTCTTTCCTTCTAGTTTCTTTGGTTGATCTAATAATTTAATTGACACAAGACAAATTAACAGGAGGAAAAAAAAAACACATTTTAATTTTATATGTATGGGAGCTCATTGAAATATGAGACTCAAACAAGTGACCAAAGAAGGCAGCTCTTGTACTTTTTAGACAAAGAAACAATAAATTTGTGAAGAATTAAGAAAACAAAGAAGTTTGGGCTTGGTAGTAAGTTAGTGAGAAAATAATAGGGCTTGTTTATATAGTCTTCTTGGCCCTGAATTCCCTGTCTCTGGTGATAAGAATGTCTCTTTTTATCTCCTGGTACAGAGAGGGTAGCTTTCACATGGGAGATTTATTTCCTGCTTTCAGGGGTACAAAGGAAGTTCAGACTGTCCTTCCTACACTGGGTGTTTCTTAAATAACTTGAATTCAAAATAATCCATATGCCAAAGTGGCATGTTTTGGGGGGAGCCTGCCCTGAACCACATCACCATATATCATGTTTTGGAATAAATGAGATTATTCCCAGCATAAAAGTATCTTTATTTGGCTTATTTGGCCACAGATAATAAAATCTCTTTCACTAATTAATAAATTGGGATACAGGGGTGCCTGGGTGGCTCAGTCGGTTAAGCATCTGCCTTCAGCTCAGGTCATGACCCCAGGGTCCTGAGATCGAGTCCGGCATCAGGCTCCCTGCTAAGGAAGCCTTAGTCCCCCTGATTGTGCTCTCTCTCTCTCTCTTTCAAATAAATAAATAAAATCTTTAAATAAATAAATTGGGATACAGATTCTGTTATTAATAATATTGGAAGCTGAAATATTTTATCAATGGATAAATCTTTTATAATGACTTACTTCTGCAACACAAAACAATGCATCTCTTACATTCTGATCTCTCCATCATGCAGTTTGTACTGTAATTTAATTTCCGCATTGCTAGCTATTCAATCCCTTATGATTGACTCAATCATAAGAAGAGAGTCAACTGGGAAAATAATGGTATTTTGACCAGGATGTCGAGGTTGTCCTAATAGAGAGAGGGCAAGCAAAGTTGAAGTCAAGTTGTCAATCACTAAATTTCTTTAGAATGCCTTGTTGTTCCATCAACTTGTAAAATAGAGTAAATTTGGTTGAAGCAACTTTTGTTTCTCTTGACAGCATGTAATTTTTCTCAGTTGATGCTTTCAGGATAAAAAGTTCATATTGTTTTAGAAAAAAACCATTAGGAGCACCTGGGTGGCTCAGTCATTAAGCGTCTGCCTTCGGCTCAGGTCATGATCCCAGGGTCCTGGGATCGAGCCCCGCGTTGGGTTCCCTGCTCAGCGGGAAGCCTGCTTCTCCCTCTCCCACTCCCCCTGCTTGTGTTCCTTATCTCTCTGTCTCTGTTAAATAAATAAAATCTTTAAAAAAAAATACCGTTAATCTTAAATCCTGAAAAATTGTTTTGAAGTAGAGATAAAAATTTGGTGACACTCTACCAGTAATAAAAGTGGGCAAAACCAGTGAGTTTATATAAGAAAGATAATTTGCCCACATAATAGACAATTTTAATGTTTCCAGTTACTTGCTATTTTTGCCCCATACTGTAAGTTTTTGGAAATCAGAACTATAGTTATTCTCCTTTGTCTTTTCAGCAGTTTAGACAATATTGGAGTTAAATATTTTTATATTACATATATATGTGTATATATATATGATTAGAATTGAATCAGGTCTTTTTTTTTAAGATTTATTTATTTATTTGAGAGAGAGCGAGCGCATGAGCGGGGGCAGGGGCAGAGGGAGAGGGAGAAGTAGACTCCCCGCTGAGCAGGGAGCCCAATGTGATGCTGGGCTCTATCCCAGGACCCTGGGATCATGACCTGAGATGCAAGTAGAGGCTTAACCAACTGAGCCACCCAGGCACGCTTGAATCAGGTTCTTAATCAATTCCTGAAATGAGCCAAGTTTCCATCAGGATTACGAGGTAAACAAATCTGTGTAGTCTTTGCAAGATTAAAAATAGCAGGTCTTATGTTGGGGGCTTAGATCATCTGCTTCATAGTACTTAACTGCTCTTTATGCTCATGGCCTCAAGCTATTTGGAAGAAGGGTATTTTTTGTTTGTTCTTGGTTTTTTTGTTTGTCTTTTTCTTTCTTTAAAGATTTTCTTTATTTATTTGAGAGAGAGAGCAAGCATGGCAGGGTGGGGTGGGGGTGTAGAGGCAGAGAGGGAGGGAGAGGGAGAAAGAATATCCAGCAGACTCTGGGCTGAGCCTGGAGCCCCACATACGCTTGATCTCATGACCCTGAGATCATGACCAGAGCCCAAACCAAGAGTTGGATCCCCAACTGACAGAGCTACCCAGGTGCCCTAGAAGGGTGTTTTCTTAAATGTAGTAAGTCTTCTGTGGAACATCACAACCTTCATTCAGTCTAAAGTTTTATTTTTCTGAATTCTAAAATTTTCCAGCTCCTAAACAATTAATTAACTATTGCATATTTCCCCAGCTAACGAGATCTGCACTGCCAACTCAGTACTAGCATGTTTCCTAGGTTCTGGTGAATTTCCGTTGGAAATGGCTGAGGCATATAAATGCCGGGTTTGAATCAGATGATTTGGTTTGGTAGATTCATATTCATTAACTCTTCAATTAACTGCCACTGTGATGGGCAAAACTATGATCTATGCCAGTCTCCACCATTTCCAAAACGGTATGACAAAACCCTACTTATCCTACAAGAGTTGTATAAAAACTAAAATGAGGCACAGATCATAGCATTACAAGAAATTTAAAATGTAACAATATGTAATTTATTAATATTGTGTTATTATGTTGATTAATACACATAAAAGCAATTAAGAATCAGTTATAAAGCTAACAATTAGGTGATTATAATGTTAGCCTAAATCAATTAAGAACTCCATTTAAAATACATTTGCAGATTATTACATATTTTACTTAACCTTGAAAGTCATGGTTAGAGATGATTCCCCAAAATTAGAAAAGAAAATGATCTACAGGCATTATAATGCTCTCTAATATTTGCTGGAAAAATGCTGCTGAGCCTTGATGGCTCAGTTATGTTATCCTTGCCCTGGATTGCAAGGATATATTTAGTAATATATATAAAATGTTTGATTCTGTTTTATATACAGAGGTATTGATTGGAACACAAAAGCAGGTATGTGAAAATTATGTTAATATTTCTTAATATTGGAGATATTGATTACAATGCCTTATTGCTGTATGATTTTACTCCATTGAACATGACTGGATTGTGAGATAGAGTAAGTTGTCAAAGTGAATTGAGTATAGATCAGGATAATTGTTATGATAAGGCAAAATCTTACTTTTAAAATAATTCAAAAGATGAATCTTTTGGTGGCAAACAATGATAGAAATGTATTTAGTGTTTACATTGTTTCAAGGGGTGATGTTTAGAACCCTTGTTGAGAGACCCAGTCCTCCAAGGTCCCTGAGCATCGCTGAGTGTGTCACAGGGCAAGGTTTATCTCCTTCCTGATACTGAGCAGTTTCTATAGTCAGTCAGAAAGGCAACAAAGTAGTTCAAAGTGACTACAGTATGAATAGTAATTGCTCCTTTCTGGGCCTGTTTGTGGTTTGCTACAGTATTTGCTGCTTGATCGAAAGGTGCTGAGCCCTTGGCCCTGCATTCCTCAGTCTGCATGCACTGCGCGCATCGCATCCGTCCGGGCCTGTGCATCTCCCTGGGAATCAGGGGCTGGAGAGTAAGTCCAACTATGCTGAGCCTCCTGATGTTGGCTGAGCTTTGAGTAATCAACCATCGGGCTATGATCCATTAAGTCTCATTGTCCGTTTTTTTTGAGTAACCAGGCCATAGAGCCAACCTTGTGTGTCTAATTATTTGTTTGGTAGTATTGTGCTTGACCATCATCTGTGAGGTTGGGGTTCTTCCTAAGCAATACTTCTGAATTTTTCTCTTTTCTGTGTAAACGTTCTGTTTTATCTTTTAGTTAGTTTGATTTTAATAACTCTTTAATTATTCTTATCTTATATCACATATATTTCACTTCAAAATTACTTTTATAAAAATATTTACAGCAAACAGTGGAAAAGTTTGCATGTGAGCCCTATTAACACTGATTTTAACACTCAGAATAATATTGACAGAGAAGCCACAATTGCCTTGAAGTAAAATATATATATATAATATATATATATAGTAAAACATATGGCTCAATAAATCAAAGAGTGAAATGTGGAAATCTGGTTTAGCCACTAACTAGTTTTCTGATTCTGTAACCCTTTGCAATCCAAATTGTGTTTTTTTGTTTTGTTTTGTTTTGTTCTCAGTTTCCTCAATAGGTGTATACAGCTAACTGGAACATATGCGAGGGTTACTAAGTTTGGGTCAGCTGCTGTATTGTGCTCTGCCCTGTAGGTGGCTGAATGAGTAGGTCTCAATGCACTTCAAAGTTTTATAGTCCCAGACACCTCTAAGAAATGCCAATTCAGTAATTTTAGAACTCTATAAATATCATAACTGTTTTATAAACTACTGCATGTGATGTGTTTACGTTCTGTATTGACATTGATCAAACCCTCATCATGTGCCAGGCACTGTGCAAGGTGCTTGGGATCCAGTCATCATCAATATCAATATATGCTGCTTCCTCTCATGAAGCTTCCAATTCTAATGGAAAGAGACAATTATTAGCCATATTGTAACCAAACTAATGTGAGTTTACTCCTTGGTGAGTCACGGATAGAAACTATACCTGATGGAGTTGTCCCACAAAAGAACTTTATTTGCAGCAAATAAGGATATTACAGGGAATAACTTCCAAACTCATGATTCCCAGAGCAAGGGTGAATGTTTTTTTTTTTTTTTTTAATTTATTTAGGATTAGGATGAATATTTAGATTAGGGGAGATTGTCATTGTATATAAAGGCGGCATAAGGTGATACATGCACCTTAAGGAAACATGCCTATTCATATATCATATTCTATATAAATGAGGCTTGTGCTCATCCTTGCGTGGAGATTTTGCCGTTACAATGAGGTAAAGGTAACTGTTGGTCACTCGTGTCACTCCATGGTCCATCTGGACAGGTGTGAGCTGGAAGTTAAATTCAAACTGGTCTGGGTGGTCTGGGCCAGTTGGAACTCTTTGTCCCAGCAGTTTTTATTACATGAGGGGTAGTCTCAGTTTCCATCACGGGATGCTATGCCTCTTGGGTCTTTCGCTTGAGGTAGGAGATAAGCGGGAAAGAAGAGCTTAAGGAAAAATGTGGGACAAAGGTTGGATACGAGCAGGTGAAGAGTGAAGGCCAGGTTGTGGGGTCTAACTGATGACACTCTCACAAAGACAAGTGCCGTATGAAGTAAGAGAGGTACAGACTATTAGAGCAACATATAATGAAGACATCATATATTTCAATTTTTAATTTATTACATGTGTTCCTTGTACATATAGAATATTTTTCTCTTGGGCTCACCTCCTCATGTTTTCACTAGAGTTTTACAATATAATGGTTTGCTACAAGCAGTTTATATTTAGTGGTGTTTTTTTCTTTTAAAGATTACTCTTGCGATTTTGCTTTTCTCTAATAGTATCATTAGAGCTTTTTTTTTTTTTTTAAGATTTTATTTATTTATTTGACAGAGAGAGACACAGCGAGAGAGGGAACACAAGCAGGGAGAGTGGGAGAGGGAGAAGCAGGTCCCACACGGAGCAGGGAGCCCACTGCAGGGCTTGATCCCAGGACCCCGGGATCATGACCCGAGCCGAAGGCAGACGCTTAATGACTGAGCCACCCAGGTGCCCCCCGTCAAAGCATTTTTAAAAAATGGTGATGTTATCACTGGGAGGCGATTGTCCATGGGTTTCTTGTGTTTGTGAGTGTCTTGTAAGCAGAGGCACAACTGCTTTTGTTCTTATTTATCTTTTCAAGGAAGTCTGTACAGCAAACAGCCCTGGATGATAAAGACAGTATGCCTCCCCTTCGACCCTAGAAGCAGGAGGAGGTTTGTTTGGAGCTTTGGGGGATAAAGTACGTCTTCTCTGAAGCAAGAGACAGGACTGTCTACTGCTCAATATTAAAAATTCCTTAAGCTCTTCATGCTGCTCTGTCAAGCCCTTGGGGTTTCTTATACATGTTCAAGAACCTGTTGGGAACTGGACTTAGTAGAGAAGTCTACAGAGCTCCTATCCAAACTCCAGCCAGAGTAACTTTGAATTTCTTCACATACCGCATTTTGAGAAACACCAGAAAGAACACTTCAAATAAAAGAAGTTAGCAAATCACTACCTTAACGACTCAAAAACTCACTTTCTTTTTTTTTAATTTTTTAAAAAATTTTATTATGTTATGTTAATCACCATACATCATTAGTTTTTGATGTAGTGTTCCATGATTCATTGTTTGCGTCTAAGACCCAGTGAAGTGAAACTACCCACTGCTAGTCTGAGGACATTGGTAACCTCCTCTATATGTATTTCTTAAATGTGGAAACTATTCACATAAACTTTTTACCAAGCAGATAACAGGATTATTTCTCTTTAAAAGGCATCTACATTGTGGAAGGGAAGAAATTGTATCCATATATGTTAATTCTATACCTTTATTAGTATTCAAGATGTGACAGTAAAATGCCACTGAATGACAAACATTTTGGCAGAGAGCCAATTTTCAAAAAATATCATTCTATTGAGATTAATCTAAGAGCAGAAGAAAAATGAAATGCATCATTGTCTCACCCATGCTGTTAAGGTTGATCTGTTTTTTGAGAGTTTATCAGCATTTACTTAGTCTTGTCAAAGGCAGTCATGATTAAAATCCAATAATGTATGATTTATAATGTTCATAGCAATTGCTTTTGGTTGTCTTACAGTTATCCTTAGTCCAGATTCATTACAAATATATTTTTCTAATATTCTGTAATTTTATTTAGAATGTAAAAATCCTATACCAGCATTAACTTCTAAAGCTTGATATTTTATTAGGTTTATAATGCTCATTTTGGAATGTTTAGCAGCTATTTCTTTTCCCATCATAATTATTCAACTCTGATTTTCACCTACATGCCAAAAATAGAGGATTACTCTGAGACCTTAATCAACCATAAATGAAAGAAGAGTTCATTTTTCATTACTCACTAGAACCATGGATCTTACTGTATATTAATCATTTTTTCAATCATCAAGTTCTTTTAAAGTTTAATAAATTCAAAATAATATTAAAAACTTTGGCAAAGTATGAAATTTGTCCCAAACCATTAATAATTTTACTAACTTTGACCATTATAAGCAATATATATATACATATATATATATGTATATATATATATATATATATATTAAACTGAAACATGTTAAAGTGATTTAATGGCTAAAAGGTCAGCATGTGGGGCATCTGGGTGGCTCAGTCAGTTAAGCGTCTGCCTTTGGCTCAGGTCATGATCCCAGTGGGGATCATCAGTGGGGAGCCTGCTTCACCCTCTCCCTCTCCCCCTGCTTGTGCTGTCTCTCTCTGTCAAATAAATAAATAAAACCTTTAAAAAAATAAAAAAAAGGTCAGCATGTGAAACATGGTCACATAAGAGATAAAGTAACTGATAGATGAAATCACAGTTATGCTGATAGCCACTAATCACTATACATAATCACCTACTATTCACAAGAAGGTTCTGAGATGTTCTTTTTTTAGGCAGTATTCTGTGTAAATCTAAATAGATTTAAAATATTTATTGTAACCTTTTAACCTCTGGATTCTTCTTGAACACTTTAAACACTTCTGTTGCTCCTAATGACAATTATACCCACCTCTTCTTTTTAAAATTATGGAAACCTACAGTGATTTGCCTCACTCCATCCAATTACTTAAGAATAGAGTCAGGAATAGAATCCAAACTTTTACATTTATTCCAGTATTTGGGGGTACTTCTCCACCTATATAGTAGTCACGTTAACATAGCAAGTTATTGTCATCCAACCAGCACTGTAACTAAGTTTTCGATAGGCCATCTCCATCTGTGTTAATTCAGCTGCTTCTAGAAATGGAAGTAAATGGAAGACCAATGAGTGTCATGATAGTGAGCCAATTCTCTTGCTTCTTCAGATGTAAATGATTTCCTTATTCAGAAACAGGGTTGTGCGAATACCATGATGTTGAGTGAAGTATTCAGTAAGTCCAATTGAGGGTGGTGCTGAATGAATTTGGGGCAGGCAAAAACATCTGTAACTGAAGCACCATTTTAATGAGGGTGAGTTATTGTCTCTACCCTTCTCCCTTAGGTATTGGAAGGGATTGAATATAATTCAACTACCATCAGGTATCAGGCTCATCCTCTTAGGACATGATATCCTATTAGGAATTTGGCATTGGTCTTTGCATTTGGAAACTGGTCACTCAGCTAGATAGGCCCTTCTTTAGGGAAATCCTTATCGGCTTCATGCATAACATTCATCACTCTGAATTTTCACGGGACTTACCCCTCACCATTTGGCACATACCACTTACAAATATTTCTAGAGGTTATTTGCTATATCTTGACCACCATATCCAAATTCTACAATATTATCAGGATGGTAAGGTGGTACTATGTTCAGAGGGATGGTGAAACAATCAAGGTTCCTGTGTACTACGTAATGACATAAGAGAACTGACATACTCCTAAAAGCAAAGATGTGTTGCCTTTCATGCCATGTGAAAGCAAATTCTTTGGAGGTCCTTCCTAACTGATACACAAATGCAAGCATTTGCAGTAGTAATAGAATTATACCAGCTACCAACCTTCATGTTATTTGTGCCAATACATAGATCACACCTAAAATAACAGCTGCTTTTGGAGGTAATTCCTAATTATGTTTCCAATAATTCACTTTCATTCTCTAGCACTGACATTTCTTCACAAAGTGGCATTTTAAATGGAGATGAGGTAGGAATCTTGTATTTTTTAAGCCTTTGATGGTGGCATAATTCTTTGGGATTGCATCACAGGTGATGTGCTCCCCCCTCCCGCTTTCTGCATATAATGGGATCAGAGATCTCCACTTTTCCTTTGTAACATACCAGCCTTTACCCCATGGGCCAGGTAACCAATGTGGGGATTCTGTCAGCTATGGAGTACAGATCTTTCAACTATGCCTTTGGAATTTGGAGAGATAATTACAGAGTATTTTTGAAGATTTACCAAGCCCACTAAGAGATGGATTCAGGCCAATGTTTTATTTCTCAGCTGACCTTCATAAGCACTCCAAATAGAGGAGTGCAGTGGCCTTTTGGATGATCAAAAATTCATGTCAGTTCAGAGCTGTGCATTGAGTAATACTTAAAAGGCCTGGATATTTCTCTTTGTCCAAAGCAAGTTACCCTGAAAATGTTCACAAGTCCCTTTTGGGAAAACTGGAAAGACTAATTCCATTGCATATTTGCATTTTTGTTACTAGGATCCACTCTTAAGGGAACCTGATTTCTGCTTTATTCCAGGAGCTCTAGAGTCTGTATATTGGTAATATACAATCTGGGAATTAGGTTAGAGGTCCTTGATTCTCCAGCTTGATGGTTCACCTCAGCTGTCTTCACATAGATTTGTATGTATTTATTTTCTCTATCCTATATATTAGATTTGTATGTATTTATTTATTTTCTCTATCCTATATATTAAGGAAAAAATCACTAGATTTCCCTTTGTTTTAGTGAGGGTTCAATCGGAGGAGCAGCATATGCAAGTATGGGAGTTCACTAAATATGCTTTTCAAAGGCTTTTCTGCTTCTAATGCTAGAGGCTGAAGTCTACGGGCAGGGAGAGAGCATAACAAGAAGGCTAGAACCACAGGAGAACAGAATGAAAATCATGCCTTTTCTTGTTGCTTCTGACCTTGGTGATGAGGGTATTCTACAGAAACCAGAGCCCTTTGTCATAGTGTTGAACATACATACCATGCATATAGCTCAGGAGTCAGAGAAAATGAAGGAGAACCCAGGACAAAGAGAAAGCAATTAAAGTGCCCCTCTTGGGAATATGATTAATTTGGATGAGTGAATAACCCATGAAGAATCCCCTGTAGATAGCTTTTCTCTCTAAGCACTATCATTTTCCCCTGCATGATGTACCAATTAAGTTCCAATATCTCAACTTCATTTAATATAAGCCAACACTGAACCCAGATTTCAGTTATCCACCAAGTAACTTGTGAGAGACACTTATTGTTGCTCAAGCTACCAGCCATATAAATAATTTGACCTCATCTAATGTTAGTATTTTTTCTTTCTAATATAACACATAAATAATTCTTTTAATTCTTTTTTAAGTGAACTCTCAGGTTTTGTTTGGCATAAATTGAAAAAAAAAAACCACAAATGATTTGCCAGATTTTTGGGGGGGTATATATATTTTTAATTTTATTTTATTTTATTATGTATGTAAATCACCATATATTACATCATTAGTTTTTGATATAGTGTTCCATGATTCATTGTTTGCATATAACACCCAGTGCTCCATTCAATACGTGCCCTCTTTAATACCCATCACCAGGCTAACCCATCCTCCCACCCCCCCTCCCCTCTAGAACCCTCAGTTTGTTTCTCAGAGTCCATAGTCTCTCATGGTTTGTGTCCCCCTCCGATTTCCCCCCTTCATTTTTCCCTTCCTACTATCCTCTTTTTTTTTTTAACACATAATGTACTATTTGTTTCAGAGGTACAGGTATGTGATTCAACAGTCTTACACAATTCACAGTGCTCACCATAGCACATACCCTCCCAATGTCTATCACCCAGCCGCCCCATGCCTCCCAGACCCCACCACTCCAGCAACCCTCAGTTTGTTTCCTGAGATTAAGAATTCCTCCTATCAGTGAGATCATATGATACATATCTTTCTCTGATTGACTTATTTCGCTCAGCATAATACCTTCCAGTTCCATCCACATCATTGCAAATGGCAAGATTTCATTCCTTTTGATGGCTGCATAATATTCCATTGTATATAGACACCACATCTTCTTTAACCATTCATCTGTCGATGGAGATCTTAGCTCTTTCCATAGTTTGGCTATTGTGGACATTGCTGCTATAAACATTGGGTGCACGTACCCCTTCGGATCCCTACATTTGTATCTTTGGGGGAAATAACCAGTAGTGCAATTGCTGGGTCATAGGGCAGCTCTATTTTCAACTTTTTGAGGAACCTCCATACTGTTTTCCAGAGTGGCTGCACCAGCTTGAATTCCCACCAACAGTGTAGGAGGGTTCCCCTTTCTCCACATCCCTGCCAACATCTGTCATTTCCTGACTTGTTAATTTTAACCATGCTGACTGGAGTGAGATGGTATCTCATTGAGGTTTTGATTTGGATTTCCCTGATGCCATAAAACGTTGAGCACTTTTTCATGTGTCTGTTGGCCATTTGGATGTCTTCTTTGCAAAAATATCTGTTCATGTCTTCTGCCCATTTCCAGATTGGATTATTTGTTCTTTGGGTGTTGAGTTTGATAAATTCTTTATAGATTTTGGATACTAGCCCTTTATTTGGTATGTAATTTGCAAATATCTTCTCCCATTCTGTCAGTTGTCTTTTAGTTTTGTTGGCTGTTTCCTTTGCTGTGCAAAAGTTTTTATCTTGATGAAGTCCCAACAGTTCATTTTTGTCCTTGCTTCCCTTGCCTTTGGTGATGTGTCTAGGAAGAAGTTGCTGCAGCTAGGTTGAAGAAGGTGCTGCCTGTATTCTCCTTTAGGATTTTGATGGACTCCTGTCTCATATTTAGGTCTTTCAACCATTTTGAGTCTATTTTTGTGTGTGGTGTAAGGAAATGGTCCAGTTTCATTCTTCTGCATGTTGCTGTCCAATTTTCCCAACATCATTTGTTGAAGAGAATGTCTTTTTTTCCATTGGACATTCTTTCCTGCTTTGTCAAAGATCAGTTGACCATAGAGTGAGGGTCCATTTCTGGGCTCTCTATTCTGTTCCATTGATCTATGTGTCTGTTTTTGTGCCAGTACCATACTGTCTTTATGATGACAGCTTTGTAATAGAGCTTGAAGTCTGGAATTGTGATGCCATCAGCTTTGCTTTTCTTTTTCAACATTCCTCTGTCTATTTGGGGTCTTTTCTGGTTCCATACAAATTTTAGGATTATTTGTTCCAGCTCTGTGAAAAAAGTTGATGGTATTTTGATAGGGATTGCATCAAATGTGTAGATTGCTTTAGGTAACGTTGACATCTTCACAATATTTGTTTTTCCAATCCATGAGCATGGAACATTTTTCCATTTCTTTGTGTCTTCCTCAATTTCTTTCATGAGTATTTTCTAGTTTTCTGAGTACAGATCCTTTGCCTCTTTGGTTAGATTTATTCCTAGGTATCTTATGGTTTGGGGTGCAATTGTAAATGGAATCGACTCCTTAATTTCTTTTTTCTGTCTTGTTGTTGGTGTTTAGGGATGCCACTGATTTCTGTGCATTCATTTTGTATCCTATCACTTTACTGAATTCCTGTATGAGTTCTAGCAGTTTTGGGGTGGAGTCTTTTGGGTTTTCCACATAAAGTATCATATCATCTGCAAAGAGTGAGAGTTTGACTTCTTCTTTACCGATGTGGATGCCTTTTATTTCTTTTTGTTGTCTCATTGCTGAGGCTAGGACTTCTAATACTATGTTGAATAGCAGTGGTGATAGTGGACATCCCTGCTGTGTTCCTGACCTTAGAGGGGAAGCTCTTAGTTTTTCCCCATTGAGAATGATATTTGCTGTGGGTTTTTCAGAGATGGCTTTTATGATATTGAGGTATGTACCCTCTATCCCTATACTCTGAAGAGTTTTGATCAAGAAAGGATGCTGTACTTGGTCAAATGCTTTTTCTACATCTATTGAGAGGATCATATGGTTCTTGTTCTTTCTTTTATTAATATATTGTATCACTTTGGTTGACTTGCGGATGTTGAACTAACCTTGAAGCCCAAGAATAAATCCCACTTGGTCGTGGTGAATAATCCTTTTAATATACTGTTGGATCCTATTGGCTAGTATTTTGGTGAGAATTTTTGCATCCATGTTCATAAGGGATAATGGTCTGTAATTCTCCTTTTTGATGGGGTTTTTGTCTGGTTTTGGGATCAAGGTAATGCTGTCCTCATAAAACGAGTTTGGAAGTTTTCCTTCCATTTCTATTTTTGCAACAGTTTCAGAAGAATAGGTATTAATTTTCTTTAAATGTTTGGGTAGAATTCCTCTGGGAAGCCATCTGGCCCTGGGTTTTTGTTTGTTGGGAGATTTTTGTTGACTGCTTCAATTTCCTTACTGGTTATAGGTCTGTTCAGGTTTTCTATTTCTTCCTGGTTCAGTTTTGGTAGTTTATACATCTCTAAGAGTGCATCCATTTCTTCCAGATTATCCAATTTGCTGGCATATAGTTGCTCATAATATGTTCTTTAATTGTTTGTGTTTCTTTCATGTTGGTTGTGATCTCTCCTCTTTCATTCATGATTTTATTTATTTGGGTCCATTCTCTTTTCTTTTTGATAAGTCTGGTCAGGGGTTTATCAATCTTATTAATTCTTTCAAAGAACCAGCTCCTAGTTTCGTTGATCTGTTCTACTGTTCTTTTGGTGTCTATTTCATTGATATCTGCTCTGATCTTTATTAGTTCTCTTCTCCTACTGGGTTTAGGCTTTATTTGCTGTTCTTTCTCCAGCTCCTTTAGGTGTAGGGTTAGGTTGTGTACTTGAGACCTTTCTTGTTTCTTGAGAAAGGCTTGTATTGCTATATACTTTCCTCTTAGGACCTCCTTTGCTACAACCCAAAGATTTTGAACAGTTGTGTTTTCATTTTCATTGGTTTCCATGAATTTTTTTAATTCTTCTTTAATTTCCTGGTTGACCCATTCATTCTTTAGTAGGATGCTCTTTAGCCTCCATGTATTTGAGTTCTTTCTGACTTTCCTCTTGTGATTGAGTTCTAGTTTCAAAACATTGTGTTCCGAAAATATGCAGGGAATGTTCCCAATCTTTTGGTACCGGTTGACATCTGATTTGTGACCTAAGATGTGATCTATTCTGGAGAATGTCCCATGGGCACTAGAGAAGAATGTGTATTCTGTTGCTTTGGGATGAATATTCTGAATATATCTGTGAAGTCCATTTGGTCCAGTGTGTCATTTAAATTCTTTATTTCCTTGTTGATCTTTTGCATAGATGATCTGTCTATTTCAGTGAGGGGGGTGTTAAAATCTCCTAATATTATTGTATTGTTGTCAATGTGTTTCTTTGCTTTTGTTATTAATTGCCTTATATAATTGTCTGCCCCCATGTTAGGGGCATAGATATTTACAACTGTTAGATCTTCTTGTTGGATAGACCCTTTAAATAGGATATAGTGTCCTTCCTTATCTCTTATTATAGTCTTTGGTTTAAAATCTAATTTGTGTGATATAGGGATTGCCACCCCAGCTTTCTTTTGGTGTCCATTTTCATGGTAAATTGTTCTCCACCTCCTCATTTTCAATCTGGAGGTGTCTCTGGGTTTAAAATGAGTCTCTTGCAGACAGCATATTGATGCGTCTTGTTTTTTTATCCAATCTGATAGCCTGTGTCTTTTGATTGGGGCATTTAGCCCATTTACATTCAGGGTAACTATTGAAAGATATGAATTTAGTGCCATTGTATTGCCTGTAAGGTGACTGTTACCGTATATTGTCTGTGTTCCTTTCGGGTTATGTTACTTTTAGGCTGTCTCTTTGCTTAGAGGACCCCTTTCAATATTTCTTGAAGGGCTGGTTTCATGTTTGCAAATTCCTTTAGTTTTTGTTTGTCCTGGAAGCTTTTTATCTCTCCTTCTATTTTCAATGACAGCCTAGCTGGATATAGTATTCTTGGCTGCATATTTTTCTCATTTAGTGCTCTGAATATATCATGCCAGTCCTTTCTGGCCTGCCAGGTCTCTGTGGATAGGTCTGCTGCCATTGTAGGTTACAGACCTCTTGTTCTAAGCTGCTTTCAGGATTTTCTCTTTGTCTCTGAGACTTGTGAGTTTTACTATTGGATGTCAGGGTGTTGACCTGTTTTTATTGATTTTGAGGGGAGTTCTCTGTGCCTCCTGGATTTTGATGCCTGTTTCCTTCCCCAAATTAGGCAAGTTCTCTGCTATAATTTGCTCCAATATACCTTCTGCCCCTCTCTTTCTTCTCTTCTGGGATCCCAATTATTCTAATATTGTTTCATCTTATGGTATCACTTATCTCTTGAATTCTGCCCTCGTGATCCAGTAGTTGTTTATCTCTCTTTTTCTCAGCTTCTTTATTCTCCATCATTTGGCCTTCTATATCATGAATTCTCTCTTCTGCCTCATTTATCCGAGCAGTTAGAGCCTCCATTTTTGATTGCACCTCATTAATAGCCTTTTTGATTTTGACTTTGTTAGATTTTAGTTCTTTTATTTCTTCAGAAAGGGTTTCTCTAATATCTTTCATGCTTTTTTCAAGCACAGCTACTATCTTTATAATCGTCATTCTGAACTTTAATTCTGACATCTTACTAATGTCTGTATTGATTAGGTCCCTGGCAATTGGTACTGTCTCTTGTTCTTTTTTGTGAGGTGATTTTTTTCTGTCTTGTTATTTTGTCCAGAGGAGAATGGATGAGTGAGAGAACAAAATGCAAACAGGGTAACAATGACCCCAGAAAAATATACGCTAAACAAATCAGAAGAGACTTGAAACCAGGGGAAAAGAAAGGGAAAGAAAGAAAAAAGAAAAAAGAAGGAAAAGAAAATGATTAAAAAAAAAGAATATGATCAAATATGATCAGGCTGGTGAATAGATCAGTACCACACACTAGATTTTGGGCATATTTTGGTCTGTTAGAAGAAACTGCCTCCCAAAGTTTTAAAGAAAGAAAAGCTTATATATGTACAAAAATAAGGGTAAATACAGTGAAGGGTTGGAATACGACTGTAAAGATGAAAATTATAAAAAAAATTATAAAAGGAATTGATAAGATAAGAAGTTGGTTAAAACAAAAAAGAAGAGAAAAAAGAAAAAGAAAAAAAAAGAAAAAAATTAACTTTGAAAGACTAAAGAATCAGGGGGAATTAAGCCATGAATTCTATGTGCTCTATTCCCCTAGTGCTGGTGTTCTGCCATTCTCATTGATCGGTAAACTTGGTCTTGGCAGGCTGTTCTTGCTGATCTTCTGGGGCAAGGGCCTGTTGCCATGGTTCTCAAATGTTTTTGCCAGAGGTGGAATTGCCCCATCCTTGCTGGGGTCAGGCTAAGTAATCTGCTCAGGTTTGCTCTCGGAAGCTTTTGTTCCCTGCAAGCTTTCCATACAGCTTTGGAAGATGAGAGTGAAAATGGCAGCCTCCCAATCTCTGCTAGTGAGCCCCCAGAGAAAAGCAGTCAATCACTCCCATCTCCCCAGTCTCGGGTCGCACTCCGTGCTCACCCAGCCTGTGACCGAGCATTTCTATCTCTGGCACATGACCCCATGTGGAGTCTCCAAACCCAGCAGATCCCTGCAGTGGCTCCATGCCACTCCTCCCCAGGGAGGAAGGGAGTCTCCCCAGCTCTTCTGCTTGTTGGGTCCCGGCTAGAAGAGCAGTGGCCCGACTGTGCCTCGGATCACTGTTTATGGCAACCCTGAGCTGAGAGGCCACTCCTCAGCTCTGTCTCTGAAGTCGGCTTCCCTGCTCTGATACCTGGGAGCTCTGCCGTACTTAGGCACCCCTGGTCTTTCTGTGACCCCAAGGGTCTTGAGACCACACTGTCCCAGCAAGTGTTACACCCCCTGCTTAGCCACTGGAGTGATGCCCCTCAGCAGAGCCAACTTCTAAAATTTCCGATTTTGTGCTCTGGTGCTCTATCACTTGCCAGTAGCGGCTGACAGAGGCTCCCTCCCCCACCGTCTTCCCAAATATCTCCTCGGATTCACTTCTCTGCACATCCTACCTTCCAGAAAGTGTTTGGTTTTCTGTTCAGAGTGCTGCTATTTTTTTCTTTGATCTCCTGTTGAGTTCATAGGTGTTCAGAATGGTTTGATCCCTATCTAGCTGAATTCCTGGGACCAGATGAAATTTAGGTCTCCTACTCCTCCGCCATCTTGCTCCTCCCCCTGATTTGCCAGATTTTTGTCAATCTCCTCTCAGGTCATAATTCATCTTAATTATTCTGAGGGTATGCTGGCCATTTAATTCTAGGTCAGGAAGACATGAGAGATGGTAACTTGTGGATCTTAAATATATTCATCATCCCTTTGAAAGGTATCTGCCTCAAGTGAGGTTATTAAAGGGCTTGAAGCCTAGGAACACTATGAATCTCAGTTGGAACAGGTATTTTTGTTTGTTTGTTTTTGTTTTTTCTTAAAAGAGGTAGTTTGGAGGTAGTTTACCAAAATTAAAGAGGATTGGAGGTGGTGGTATAAGTAATAAATCTATCATAACTCATATAAATTCTGCCATTCCAATTTTTAGGATTCTACATTTTCCTAATCATCATTCTCACTGTCAAAGTTCTGGATTTCATTTGCATTGTAATCTTTTACTTACAAAATCAAAATTTGTTCTGCTTTTTCTTTATATCAGCCCCATGGCTGCAGGAGATTTAAAAATATTCTTTTAGGCCTCTTGTAGGAGCTCATAGAATCATTCTTTTCATTTATGTAAAAAATACATTCTCTTGTCTTTATTCTCCCATGCATGCCTTTGTGCTCTCATGCTCTTTCTTCCACATCAGTTTCCAAAATGATTCTTATGGATTTCAAGGTGTGGTGTGTTAATTCATTGTTGGAGAAAATGTGAAAGAAAAGTTATCAGAGAGGTGATAATATTAGAAAATACAACAGGGTAGGGATAGGGATGCCATATTTTAATATTTTTCAACTACATTCAATAATTTATATATTAAGTATATTGATTATCTGGGGTTTTTTGGCATAATTATAATTCCAAGTTGACTCCCAAGATTTCCATTCTTTGGTTTGCAGGTACCTGTGTAATTCCCTCATCTTCATTAAGAACCTGTGACTTTGATGGAATATCACTCTCACAGTTTGCTATGTTAGATGACAAAGGAGATTTTACAGATGTAAATATAATTAAGGTTACTAATCAGTTGACCTTGAGTGAATCAAAAGGGAGATTATATGGATAGGCCTGACTTACATGAGCTTTTTAAATCTGGGTCTCGAAGTCAGAGTGATAGCAAGACATTTCAAAGCTTTAAAGGAGCAACCACCATATTGTAGAGAGGGCAGGAAATAGCAGGCAGCTTCTCAATGCTAAGAATGACCCCTGACCAATAGCCAGCAAGAAAATTAGAACCTCAGTTCTATGATCCAAAGAAATTGAGTTTTAATTACTTATAAGAATGAGCTTGGAAGAGGACTTTGGGCTCCAGATGAGATAACAGCCCCAACCAGCACCTTGATTTCAGAACAGGAGCAAAGAACTCAGCCAGATAATGCCAGGCCCCTGACCAAAGAAACTGTGAGATAATAAATTTGGGTTGTTTTAAGCCACTTAGTTGCAGTTATTTGGTACATAGCAATAGAGAAATGAATGCAATTAGTTAAGCTATAAACTAGAATATGGCGAAGAAAATTACCCACAGATACTGCTCATGCACTTGTTTAAAATAGTTATTGTTTTAGTTTATTCTACAATTGAATAATTGTACTACTATGATTTCAGAAAATTCACATGGTCAACATGTTTTGGTCAAATAATATTGTTTAAAGCATATGGCAGAGTCACTAACACCAGGGCAACTATTACTTAGGATACTAAGTAGTTTTATCACTAAAATGACTTTAGACAAAGTTAAAAGATGTGAAAAGTTCTCTTATGCCTATCATCAGTTTGAAAATGGAAGAGTCCCTTTCTGCCAGTTTTCCTCTAATTATTTCTTAACTTATTTGAACCTCTGTTCTCCTCTCTTTTTTCTTATTGCCCCATCTCCAAAATTTATACTGTATCCTCTGAAAACATAATTTCATACCAAAAAACCATTCAGTATCTCATTTAACACAGAGAGATAGCACCTTCATGATTAGGTTTTGTTAGTTTACAATAACCAAATCCTGGATCTTTCCTTAATTCCTTTCTCTCTATCCCCCATAACTCCCTATTCAGGCTATCTTTCTGTCTAAAACCTTTCTCTGCACTTTACCCATCCAAAATCCTTCTCCCTGTTTGTTTTTTTTTAGGCCATTCTCTCCTGGCTCTTGTAGAAAATAGCTTCATTGATCACTCCTTTTCTTTTGTGTGTGTGGTGTTTTTTGTTTGTTTTTTCTTATTTTAACTGGCTCCCTTCCCTCGATGTCTACATACCTGAATCTTTTCCATTCATTCATCCCAGCTAACCTGGGACCCTACCTTTATAGTTCCCTGGATATACTCTCCCGTTTCTCTCCTGCCCTTCCAAAGTTCATAGAGCAGCAAATGACACATATTATGTTCACCATATCACACTTGTTAAATTCCTAGATGCACTGAAGTTTGACTTCTCTCACTAGTTCACAAAACTATCCTGCTAAGATCAAGATGAATTTTCTAATGAATAATGACACTTCTTTAATGAGCCAAGATTTGCTGTAGGACTAAAAATTCCGTGAAAACAATAATATTCACTCAGCTATAAATAATAGACAATACCCCAGGCTTTTGAGACTTTATCTCAACAAATACTTCTGTAAGTAGCATACCAAAGTTGGCGGGTGAAGTGAGTTGGAAAAAAACTGGCTTTCACTTGGAAGTGACAAATGTCTCTATTATTTTTTTTCCTTTTTTTAAATTTAAATTCAATTGATTAACATATAAGGTATTATTAGTTTAAGAGGTAGAGGTAAGTGATTCATCAGTATTATATAATACCCAGTGCTCATTACATCATGTGCCCTCCTTAATGTCCATCACCCAGTTACCCCAACCCTCCTCCCTCCTCCCCTCCAGCAATCCTCAGTTTGTTTCCTATGATTAAGAGTCTCTTATGGTTTGTCTCCCTTTATGATTTCATCTTGTTTTATTTTTCCCTCTCTTCCCTTATGATCCTCTGTTTTGTTTTTTAAATTCCACATATGAGTGAGATCATATGATAATTGTCTTTCTTTAATTGATTTATTTTGCTTAACATAATACCCTCTAGTTCCATCTGTGTTGTAGCAAATGACAAGATTTCATTTTTGATGGCCGAGTAGTATTCCAGTGTGTGTGTGTGTGTGTGTGTGTGTGTGTGTGTGTGTGTATCACATCTTCTTTATCCATTCATCTGTCATTGGACATATGGGCTCTTTCCATAGTTTGGCTATTGTGGACATTGCTGCTATAAACGTTAGGGTGCAGGAGCCCCTTCAGATCACTACATTTGTATCTTTGGGGTAAATACCTAGTAGTGCAATTGCTGGGTCATAGTATAGCTCTATTTTCAACTTTTTGAGGAACCTCAATACTGTTTTCCAGACTGGCTGCACCAGCTTGCATTCCCACCAACAGTGTAGGAGGGTTCACCTTTCTCCACATCCTTGCCAACGTCTGTCATTTCTTGACTTGATAATTTTAGCCATTCGGACTAGTGTGAGGTGGTATCTCATTGTGTGTTTTTTTTTTTTTTTTAAGATTTTTATTTATTTATTTGACAGAGAGAGAGATAGTGAGAGCAGGAACACAAGCAGGGGGAGTGGGAGAGGGAGAAGCAGGCTTCCTGCCGAGCAGGGAGCCCGATGTGGGACTCGATCCCAGGACCCTGGGATCATGACGCTTAACGACTGAGCTACCCAGAGGCCCTCTCATTGTGGTTTTGATTTGTATTTCCCTGATGCCAAGTGATGTTGAGCATTTTTTTCATGTGTCTATTGGCCATTTGGATGTCTTCTTCGGAAAAGTGTCTGTTCATGTCTTCTGACCATTTCTTGATTGGAATATTTGTTCTTCGGGTGTTGAGTTTGATAAGTTCTTTACAGATTTTGGATACTAGCCCTTTATCTGATATGTCATTTGCAAATATCTTCTCCCATTCTGTTGTTTGTCTTTTGGTTTTGTCTACTGTTTCCTTTGCTGTGCAAAAGTTTTTATCTTGATGAAGTCCCAATAATTCATTTTTGCCTTTGTTTCCCTTCCTTGTGGTGTTGTGTCTAAGAAGAAGTTGCTGTGGCCAAGGTCAAAGAGGTTGCTGCCTATGTTATTCTCCAGGATTTTAATGGATTCCTGACTCACATTTAGGTCTTTCATCCATTTTGAGTCTATTTTTGTGTGCAGTGTAAGGAAATGGTCCAGTTTCATTCTTCTGCATGTGGCTGTCCAATTTTCCCAACACCATTTATTGAAGAGACTGTCTTTTTTCCATTAGACATTCTTTCTTGCTTTGTCAAAGATTAGTTGACCATAGAGTTGAGGGTCTATTTTTGGGCTCTCTATTCCATTCCATTGATCTATCTGTCTGTTTTTGTGCCAGTACTATACTTTCTTGATGATTATAGCTTTGTAATAGAGCTTGAAGTCTGGAATTGTGATGTCACCAGCTTTGGTTTTCTTTTTCAACATTCCTTTGGATATTCAGGGTCTTTTCTGGTACCATACAAATTTTAGGATATTTGTTCCAGCTCTGTGAAAAAAGTGGATGGTATTTTGATAAGGATTGCATTGAATGTGTAGATTGATCTAGGTAGCATAAACATTTTAACAATATTTGTTCTTTGAGCATGGAACATTTTTCCATTTCTTGATGTCTTCCTCAATTTCTTTCATGAGTGTTGTATAGTTTTCTCAGTACATATCCTTTGCCTCTTTTGTTAGGTTTATTCCTAGGTATCTTATGGTTTTTGGTGCAATTATAAATGGGATTGATTCCTTAATTTTTCTTTCTTTAATCTCATTGTTAGTGTGTAGAAATGCAACTGCGTTCTGTGCATTGATTTTATATCCTGCCACTTTGCTGAATTCCTGTATGAGTTCTAGCAATTTTGGCCTGGAGTTTTTCAGGTTTTCCACATAAAGTATCATGTCATCTGTGAAGAGTGAGAGTTTGACTTCTTTGTTGCCAATTCGGATGCCTTTTATTTCTTTTTGTTGTCTAATTGCTGAGGCTAGGACTTCTAGTACTATGTAAACAGCAGTGGTGAAAGTGGACATTCCTGCCATGTTCCTGACCTTAGGGGAAAAGCTCTCAGTTTTTCTCCATTGAGAATGATATTTGCTGTGGGCTTTTCGTCTATGGCTTTTATGATATTGAGGTGTGTTCTCTCTGTCTCTACACTGTGTAGGTTTTATTTTTTTATTTTTTTTATTTTTTTAAAAGATTTTATTTATTTGACAGAGAGAGATACAGCGAGAGAGGGAACACAAGCAGCGGGAGTGGGAGAGGGAGAAGCAGGCTTCCCGCGGAGCAGGGAGCCTGATGGGGGGCTCAATCCCAGGACCCTGGGACCATGACCTGAGCTGAAGGCAGACGCTTAACGACTGAGCCACCCAGGCGCCCCCACTGTGTAGGTTTTAGTCAAGAAACAATGCTGTACTTTTTCAAATGCTTTTTCTGCATCTATTGAGAGGATCATATGGTTTTGTACTTCCTTTTATTAATGTACTGTATCACATTGATTGATTTGTGGTTGTTGATCCAACCTTGCAGCCCAGGAATAAATCCCACTTGGTCATAGCGAATAATCCTTAATGTACTGTTTGATCCTATTGGTTAGTATCTTGGTGAGAATTTTTGCAACCATGTTCATCTGGGATATTGATCTGTAATTCTCCTTTTTGGTGGGGTCTTTGGTTTGGGGATCACGTGTTTCTATTATTCATATTTCACTGATCAAACCAAGTTTGTTGACTATGCTTGGCTCATTGGGAACAAGGAGTACAATCATCTGTGTGCTCAGCAGAAGAGGGAATTGGGTATTAATAATATCATAAACAAGTTCCAACATTATTAGATATCTCTATATATTCTTAAAAACTATTTTCTTCATGATAATAATTTTCTTTGTCCACCCTTTAGGCTTGCTTGCCACCATTATTCCTAGCATGGATCTCTACCACTTCACTCTGTATACTTTCCCTCAGAAATTTTCTCCATTCTCATGGGTCCACATAAATGTATGTATGATTGTATGATTCAAAGCCTGTATTTCCAACCCTGCTATCTCTTTCCAGCCTTACATGTGATTACCCACCTCTCAGCTGGGAATCAACTGGGAATGTTCACCACATGCTCAAATTGACCAGCACATAAAATCAAGTTACCTAAAACTTGACTTCATTCTTATTTAAATGACATAATTTCAATATTATGATTTCTTTCTTAAGCAAATACAATAACCTCCCAAATCTTTGTTGTTTCCAGTCTTATCCTCCTTGGGTCCATTTACACCATATCTGAGAGAATGAACGATCTTGGAAAAAAAAAAAAGTGACCATGTTGCTATCATGAAAAAAAATTCTGTATATATTTCATAGTTCCTTACTATGCGTAGGTTGGTTCATTCTCCAACTTCCTAAGAAATTTATTCTTGACTTGGCACCTCCTACTCCATCCAGATTCTTTCTTTTTCAATGGATGAGCTAATTCTTCATTACTGGGGAGTTTGGAAGTAAACTAATACCAGAGAGGAGAAGCAACTTTTCCTTATATCTCAGTAGAGTGTTGACAATTTGTTTTTAACTCCCAGATCCCCCAAAAAGGAGCCCCATTTGCCTCTGAGACCTTGGGGATTCTGGATGTGGAAGATATTCAAACGTTAAAATCTAAGTTTCAACTCATTGGCAGAGTAAAATTGCAACTTATCTGACAGGCCTCAGGAGGCAGAGAGAAAGATAAGATGGAAAATTTGAAACACATGGTGAGAGAAAAAGAACTGCTGGAAGAGACAGATGGACACCTGATTTGTTTTAAGCATTTAGGAAGACACAGTCAGAAATTGGATTAAATGAGAAGAAATTGAGACTGAAATTAGTGCTGTTACAAGTTCAGGAATATTAGCAGGGAAAGAATAGGCATCTCAAAGGGAGGAAAAGGGACAGATGGAGGATCAGGAATAACAAAACAATTGATTGAAGAAAATTCTCTGAGTTGAATGAAGAACTGTGTCTTCATATTGAGAGAGCTCACTGAGTTCCAGGCTTTACTGATGAGAAACAACACCTATCTTGATAAAATGCATGATCTCAAATGATAAAGCCATAACTTTACAATTCTCCATATGTAAAGATAAGTTACCAGCAAAGGAAAATAAACCTGACTGACATCTTTGTGTTATCAGCATTAAACACAGAATACCACTTATAAATTACAGAAAGGAAAGGATTTCAGCCCAGAAATTCTAAATTTACTCAAGGTACTATTTGCATCTCACATGCAGAAAGGTGTTTGAATACAGACAAGAATTCGAGTGTATTCTTCAAGTATCATGCCTAAGAAAAATATTTGAAAATGAAAAGACTGCCATCAAACAGAAAAAGTAACCAAAATTGAGTCCTCAAAATGTACAAGTGAAGATAGAATAATAGAATAATACTATGTATGAACCTTGATATAAATAAATGATAGATGGAGGCACATATATATCATGTGTCTGCATAAATAAATATGTATAATAGATATTATATATTTTGTTTACATTTACTTATATTTTACTTTTAAATTATATATATTATAATTATATGTAAATAAATATAAATTTATCTCTTAATGGATAAATGTATACTTTCTGGTATTGAGTAATAACTTAGACTCCTGAAAGGATAGTTCTAATAAGAACTACATTATCTCAGCCAAAATCTAAGTTAAGCATGAAGCATGAGAGAAGAGAAGTTCAAGTTTTTCCATAGGTATCATTGTGTGAAAGGGCAAAAGAAGAGCTTCAAAGTACAGACTTGGCTTATGATGGTTTGACTTCTGATTTCAATTTTTCAATGGTGTGAAAATGATATACATTCAGTAGAAGCCATACTTTGAATTTTGATTTTAGACCTTTTCCTAGGTTACTGATAAGTGGCATGATCCTCTCCTGTAACACGGGGCAGTCACAGTACTCTGCAGCCCCCAGTCAGCCATGTGATCACATGGGTCATCAACCAATACACTGGCAACCATTCTGTACTCAAACAACCATTCTGTTTTTCACTTTCAGTGTAGTATTCAATAAATTTCACAAGACACTCTTTAGTATGTACTTTATTATAAAATAAATACATTATTATAAAATAGGTTTTGTGTTAGATGATTTTGCCCAACTGTATGCTAATGTAAATGTTCTGAGTATTTTTAAGGTAGACTGGGCTAGACTGGGGAGGTTAGATGTATTAAATGCATTTTTGATTTATGATATATTCAAATCACAGTGGGTTTATTGAGATATAACCCCATCATAAATTGGGTTAGACCTGCATTGTAAATGTGTAAAGGAGTAAGAGAATTAGAGCATGAGCTGGTACATTGCCTCTCAATGAGAGAAACAACTGTTACCTTTTAACAAATAAAGGTAAAATGAACAGATAAAGAAAGAGGAATGGTAAACATTAATTAAGTGGGAAAGAAATACAGTAAAAAAAATTGAAATTAACACAAGTTGGAAATGGAATGTTTAGGAACTGAGAAAGGACAGATAAAGGAAGCTCCAATCTAAAATAAGAAATAACTTGAAGAAAATCAAGTACATCAATACCTAAACTAAAAATGAAAGAACTGAATTAACGGGTTGATAATCTTTATTTATGATGGTTTCAGCATCCTCTTTAATAAATAAATACATTTCAGTTAAAAGAAAAATAATTCCATATTAAAGCAGGTAGGACATATAATGATTCCAGTAAGGTATTTCAGGTATTGAATGAAAAGAAACAGATACATGCCATAAAATATGTGTATCTACAAGAAGCAGATGAGCAAACAAGTTAAGAGTTATGGACATGCTGTAGCTTATTTGAATAAATTACAACAATACAGTGATAATATCACCTGACTTTAGGATGACAAAATCAGAGACCAGTACGACTGTATGGTAATGGGGTGTGTAAACACTGATCTTAAAAGTTGTCTTCAAAAGAAAAAAAAATAATCCAGCAATCATGGGAATGGTAGAGTTACTAAAAAAATACGTTGGGGCACTTCACACAGTTCATCAGCATGGCATTGTTTACAGTGATCTGAAACCTGTCAACTTTCAGGTAATTGATGGAATGCTAAAGTGAACTGATTTTTTTTTTTTTTTGTATTGCAAAACATATGCAACCAATCAGATACAAGTATCATTAAAGATTCTAAAGCTGGCACAGTTAATTAGAGGCTACCAGAAGCAATAGAAGATATATCTTCCTCAAGAAAAAATGGAATCAAAATCAAAAATAAGCCCCCCAAAATAATGTTAGGCTTTTAGGATGCATTCTCTCTTAATAACTTATGGGAAAATGCATATAAATATAATATAATTTATAACATAAGTACAAATAACATTTGTAATATAAATATTTATGATATAAATGTATTAGCATACAATCAAATTTCTAACCCATATGCCACAATTTGTTCTTATCATACTCAAATTTCTTGATATGTTAGACGATTTTCTTTAAGAGATTTTGAAGTGTGATTTAATAAGGGACTCCAGAGTTTACCCATTTCTAAGCTCCTTGTGTAGTGTACATTCAATTTCAAATTCACCAGTCTAATGAGATAGAAAAGGGAACTACTAAAGAAATATAATATATTCCAGATCAACTTGTTGGTCCCAGTTCTCCTAATTCCATTTTGAAAGCTTAGAAATTTATGTTAGTATAGTAGTGGTAAAAGTCATGATTTGCCTTCATCATCCAAGCCTTTTGAAAAAAATATCTATGAACATGGTGTGTAATCACTCAAAGTCACTCATAGTCTATCAAAAAACACTATGAAATTATTGGACTGTTATACTCTTGATTCTCTTCAAAGGTCTACTCTTGAAGTCACTGTGAAATGTGACTTTTAATAGGTAATCTCCATTAAAAAAACTCTAAAAACAGCAAACAATATATTTAACATATATTAAATTCTAGAATTGTTTTTCACTGCTTTATACTTTGCTGTGAATCTAATGCATTTAATTTGATTTCACATTGGAATAAACATTGGAAAATTAAAAAACTGGGGAAAATTATGTAAATTAGGTTTTACAGCATAAAATGAAACTAAAATTTCAAAGAAAAATGTGAAAAAGAGGGAAAAAAAGGGGGAGGAAGGAAGGAAGGAAGCAATAGACCCATCAGAAGACAAAGACTGTCATACTGGATTAAGACTCAACACCTAGATATGTTATATTAAGAAAAAAAAACCCTCAAAACAAAGTGATTTTTTAAAAGTTGGAAGGAAAGGAATCAGCAAAGAAGTGAGAAGCATATTTAGGGGCTCCTGGGTGACTCAGTCAGTTAAGCATCCAACTCTTGGTTTTGGCTCCGGTCATGATGTCAGGGTTGTGGGATCAAGCCCCGCATCAAGCTCTGTGCTCAGTGAGGAGTCCGCTTGAGATTTTCTCTCTCCAGCTCCCTCTGCTCCTCCCCCGGCTCACACACACACACACTCTCTCTCTAAAATAAATAAATAAAATTTTAAAACAAAAACAAAAACAAAAACGAGGAATGTAAAAAAGAAGTCATGTGGGGTAGAAATACTGACAAGGTAACATTTAAGATTATAAACCGATAAAAATGATAGAGACATTATATATTAATAAAATGCAGTAGACGTAGATTTTGTATTTATAAATCTATTTTTATTAATCACAATAGCATGCAGATGCATTGAAAACAACTAGTAGAATTAAAGAAAGAGCTCAAAATAACTTTTGATAATTAGATCATATAAGAAAAAATGACAAATATCTATTGAATAATGCAATCAATAAACTTGATCTAGAGGCGCCTGGGTGGCTCAGTCGTTAGGTGTCTGCCTTCGGTCCAGTCGTGATCCCAGGGTCCTGGGATTGAGTCCCGGGTCGGGCTTCATGTTGGGTGGGAAGCTTGCTTCTCTCTCTCTCCCACTCCCCCTGCTTGTGTTCCTCTCTCACTGTGTCTCTCTCTGTCAAATAAATAAATAAAATCTTTTAAAAAAATAAATAAATAAACTTGATCTAATAGTTCTATAAAGAACCTTAAGTTTTTCAATTGCAAGGATATAGATACTGTTTCTTTTGTCCAAATAATTTTACACCCCTCAATTATCATTCTTTCAAACAAAGCAGCATTTCTAAAACAGATTTTTTAAAAAGTGTTCATAAGAGTTTATATTAGGGGAAGAAAGTTTTTATGCTTAAATTAGTTTCAAGAAAGTTCATACATATTTTGTATCCCCTCTTGGAAATGTTATATATGTGTACATACACATATTTATATATGTACTTTATATGATTTAATAGATTCAATTTATGTGTGTATGAAAGTATGTTCTTTCTTTTTATCCTTTGATTATGATGGTGAAGGCATCCAATTTCTTATCTCAGTCTATTTAGTCTCTTTCCTTATGTCTATCCTCTTTCTCAGAATCTTCAATTTCTATCTTTTACTACAACTCACCGGCCTTAAGATCTAAGAGCTAATAACTGAATGTGAATCAGTAGAAATCTGTCATCCATTCCAGAAAACCAATTATGGTTCAGCAGTGTGAATTTGTTGTACTGTAGATAGAAAATTTATATAATTTTACTATTTAAATGTAGTATGTCCTAGATTTCAGGTTATTTTTAAGAAAGTAGATCATTTTAAACAATGGATGAATCCAACATTATATTCAACATTCTCCTTTTTCACTTAACTATATTAAATGATAAGAATTTGCAAATATGTTGAGAAGTACCCCTTATTTAATACTTACTGGTATTTTTCTTCACTGTTTTCATTATTGCTCTATGACAGTTGTGATTTTCCTGACAGGTGTATGGGGAAGGTGATAAGTATTGCCAAAGAGCCAGTGAATTTATGTTCAAATTGTGTTTTGCTTAATAATGCTACTGAAAGGCAGTCCAAAGGACAGGTGTAGAAATCATGCCACAAAAAAATAAGGGCTAAATTCTAAAAATAAAAGCAAAAAATATTGATGGAGTATATAAATAAGAAAAATTCTTTTTATTTTTAACTGACTTCAGTCCATAATAAAACGATAGATAATACCAAGTGCTTAGTATTCGCCAACCAAGGTTAATAAGAGTTTTACATACATTATTGCCTTTGAGACTGTCAACAGTCCTTCAGGGTACTTACTATCATTATCATCATTCACAGGTAAAGGAACTGAGTTTAGGGCAAGAGATCACATTGGTGACGTCTTTTTTTTTTTTTTTAAGATTTTATTTATTTATTTGAGAGAGAGAGAATGAGAGAAAGCACATGAGAGGGGGGAGGGTCAGAGGGAGAAGCAGACTCCCCGCCGAGCAGGGAGCCCGATGTGGGACTCGATCCAGGGACTCCAGGATCATGACCTGAGCCGAAGGCAGTCGCTTAACCAACTGAGCCACCCAGGCGCCCAACATTGATGACGTCTTAAGGGCAGATGGGTCTGAGATCAGGGATTTATTTTTTCCTGAATGAATGTTCAGGCTGTCTTTAACTGCTATTCCCTCTCTGTGGGCCTCTGAGACTGGACCAGCTGAAGAGATTCCTCTAGAATTTCAGCTCCAGAAATAACTTTGTTGCTTTTCAGCAGTTGATTTTTTTTTTTTTTTTTACTTTACGGACATTCTGAACCACATAATTCATGGTATTTTCCAGTTTATATCAGGGGCCGGAGGATGTAGAGAAAAACCGGTGGCCAATTTATAGCAAGAGTATTGAAATTCTCATCTTGCTACTTCCTTTTTTTATTATTTGTTTTAGTTTTTCTGAAGCTCCTATGTCTTTGTTTGCATATAACCTATTTGCAAAGTCTATATCCATTTGAAATTTTCCTACTTTCTGGAATTAGCTGGTATACAATTAAAAAACATACAAATGAACCACTGCTCTATGGGACCCTTCTCCCCATTAATCATTATTAAAGACTTCTATCACATCCTGCCAGGTGCTTCACCTTTCTTACAAAAGGATTCTAAAAAATTGTTAATTTTTTATTTTTTTTTATTGGGCCTTTCTTTATTACAATTACTCCCATGGTAGTGAATGCTGAAGGTGTCCTTCTTTCCTGTAGTTCTTGCATTCTTTAGAAATTGATAAATAGCATTTAAATCATTTACCTGCTTCAATGTCAGAAGCATAAAGAAGGCTGCATTACAGTTTTCTACACCCTTCATGGGCTTATGGGAACACATGATTGATACTTAGCCTTGCAAGTTTCCTTTGAAAAGATTTTAGCATCATGACCCTCTTTAGATTATGATACTGACCAGCTCAATGGTGAGTACCAAGACCAAACAATGTGAAGAGCTATGATTTAAATGTTGAGCTACAGGGCTTTTTCCCACAATAGTCCACCTCTAATAGGAAGCTATTCATATTCTGAACACTACCATTTGATGACACAAGAAATGGCTTGATAAAAATCACCCAGTGATTCAGAGAATTTTGAAAACAAACCTAAAGAACTCATCAAAACTTTGAAATTCACAAAACAGTAATTTGTGATTATTTTTGCCATTGCTCCTACATTACATAGAAACTCTGCAAGTTGTAGAGAGCTAGCCAGAATGCAATCTTCTGAAATGTGTTCAATTTTTTTTTTTAAACAAGATTTCAGAATAGTGAATAATGTTATATTTCCAGTGTTTACTGAAACCTTACTCAAATTTGTAGGAGTGACATCTGAGTCAAACACTCACATAGGCTATTTTTTTTACTCACTAGGAAAAAAGTCTTAAAAATACATCAGTGAAATCCAGTATCACTATTATCATCATTTTTAAGAAAAGGTGTGACATCTAATTGTAACGAATATGCTAAAAATGTATTTAGTATCTTCTCTTTGTGGACTGAGAAAAAAATACAATTTAGCATTTATTGAACTCGGTTTCTCAAATGGTTATATATAAAACCCCATTTTTCTATAATATCTTGATTGTCCTAAGTAATAAAAATTTCAACATAACTTTTACTGCCAAGAGGCTTTTCCCTAGAAATTAATGTTCTACATATTTTGGTAAGAGGGGAAATATCAATAACTCTATATAGTATTCATTATATTTATGTCAGTAAACAACATTTGATATGCTTTACTGCTTCTTTGCAAGTTTGGCTTCCAACTCTTTCACCTTGACCCTAGGTAATCATTATATAATTAAGGTAAAGCTGACATTCCTCCAGGTCTATATTTATTCTCAAATAAAAGATGGTTTATAAAAAGATGGTTTATAAGCCAAAATTAATTTATTCTTTCAATAAATGTTTACTTAGTGTCTGCTAAATTCTTTGTAAAACAAATGAATAAATGAATGACTAAGTGGATGTGAGAATGAATAAATAATAAATAGTTAAATACAAGGAGCTTCCCTTGCCAGTGAGTAATATAAACAAGTTTATAGATAATTATCTTAGTGTTTTTTGGCTGCTATATGATGGCTATCTTCTTTCTGTGCCCTCATGTGGTGAAAGGGACAAGGGAGCTCTCTGAGTCCTTTTATAAGGGCACTAATCCCAGTCCTGAGGGCTCGACCTAATCAATTCCCGAAGGCCTCACTTCCTTTACGCCATCACACTGAGGTTTAGGTTTCAATATATGGATTTTAGGGACACAGATTTTTAATGTAGAGCAATAGTACCTTTCTATCACTTAAAAATATTTTCAAGAACTTATTAAACATATCTTTTGACATCCAAAATGGATATTTTATTAACATTTTTCCTCACAAAAAAACAATAGGGAGATTTCTTAGGATAGCCATCATTAGTCATACCTCTTAATCAGAGGTCCCAGGATGGGCTCTACATGTATGTACATGTGTGTTCACAGAGGCATGGCATGAGTCACAGAGCTGTGCATCATCCACACGAATATGCATGTGTCCATTTTTTCTGGGGAGAGAGTTCCAGTTTAATTGGAACAGGGTTTTTGTGCACCTATTGTCTTGGCAAATTATTATTAACATTCCCTTTCACTTCCTTAGGAGTCCTGATTTGGAAGATAAATTATAGTATCACCCTACAAAGGAGAAACAAAGCATAAGACCGTTTATAAAGTGCCCCAGAATTCCTAGCAATCTCTGACGTGACCAGTTGAAATATCATTATATTACTGCTAAGAATGACAAAATACCGTCAATTAAATTCAAAGACCTCATCAATTTTAATATGAAACCCAATTTTTAGGGATATTCAATAATGGAAAAAATAATTGATTCTTAGAATCAATTACATATAATTTAGTTTAGAATGAATATATTTTTGAGATGGTTGAAAATTTATCTTTTAATAGAAGCATATATCAAAGGTCCTCCTTAATAACTATTAAGGGCCTTGCCCCACAGCTGAAGTTCTAGATTGCAATACCAAAAAATATTTCCAAATATACAGTTTGTAAGCTTGTAAATAACCACCCCCCCCCTTATTTTCAATACCTTGAGTCATTACACATTTTCTTTTTTTCTCTAAATCACTGTTTTTTTGTTTTGTTTTGCTTTGTTTTGGATTCAAGAAATCTAAAGACTTTCACAGTGGGATTTCTTTGAATAATTAAAGAGAAATTGGGCCATTCCTGGACAGAGTGCTGTGCCCTCTGAATGCAGCATTTCATTCTGTCCCTCCTTCACTTGTCAGGAGGTCAAAGGATGGCTCTTCAGTGCACTAAGTGCAGTCAAATGGCCTTACAAGTAAACACCCTTTACAAGTGGAACCTCGAGGGAGACCATAACTTTTCTACGTTGAACTTCCCTGACGGGACAAGAAATACTGTGCCCAAGAGCTGGAGCCAGCAACGCTGAACATTCACCGCCAGACCTCCACTCCGTTTCCCAGAAATAATCAGATGCTGTCAGTACCTTCCCTTTCTCAGGTCTCATTTGTTCTGAACTGTAAGAACACAGTAAAATGGATATTTTATAAACAGGCATGTTTATCATTGTACAGTGATAAGAAAGAGATAGCTAGTAACATTAGGAAGTAGTTGCACTCTGAATAACAGTACCCAAAATGATACTTCAGCTGATCTAAAAGACGACCTAAGCTGAAATAAAAGAAATTAGAAACAGTGAGACTGTTTTTTTTTCCCTTTACACAGTATTTAAAATTTTAAAGGCATGAAATAATCTTAAAATTTATTAATTCTAATAATGGATTTTTAAATAAAAATACTGATTTTAGGGGTGCTTGGGTGGCTCAGTCGGTTAAGCATCTGAATTTGGCTCAGGTCATGATCCCAGCGTCCTAGTATTGAGCCCTGCTCCCTGCGCAGCAAGGAGTCTGCTTCTCCCTCTGCCTCTGCTGCTCCCCCTGCTTATGCTTTCTCTCTCTCTATCCCTCTCAAATAAATAAATAACATCTTTAAAAAGATACTAATTTTAATTATTAAATTTTAATTCTTTAAAATTATTATTAATTTATGCAGTCACTCTTCTTTTAAACTTTATTTTGTCAAAGCATAATTTTCAAAATTTAAAAACATGATCCTCAAATAGATATAGACTGAGGGGCACCTGGGTGGCTCAGTCATTAAGTGTCAGCCTTCGGCTCAGGTCATGATTCCAGGGTCCTGGGATCGAGCCCCACATCAGGCTCCCCGCTCGTCGGGAAGCCTGCTTCTCCCTCTCCCACTCCCCCTGCTTGTGTTCCCTCTCTCGCTGTGTCTCTCTCTGTCAAATAAATAAATAAAATCTTAAAAAATATATATAGAGAATAAATACGTGTCAAATGTCAATATGTGATTATATTTAACTCATTAACTAATGAGATGTCAGTAAGATGGAAAGGCTGATTTCAAGAACGTTTGAGGAATCAGTGTTTGCATTGTGTATTAGAAAAGGCATTTAAGTAGAATATTAGAATAAGATTACTAGGTTAGCTATCACACTGGTTCATATCCTAAAGGACATTAAAACCATAATCTTTGGTGATATCTTTTCTGTTGGACAGATCTTTACAAGAAAGCCTATAACTTTCTAGAATCTAGGCACAGTTAATTAGCATGTAAAGACAGAACAAAGATGCATTTTTCTAGAAAATCAAATAATCCTTGGGTGGGCCTGTTAACAGGGCAGTGAGACACCAAAAGGACATAGAGATCTTTTTGCTTCATTTTCTAGCTTTAGGACATATTTTTCTTAATAGGTCCTTCTATTGGCAGGTGGATCATCTGAATGCCACTAAAAAAATCTACTTTGTCTTAATGATGAAAGTTGTCAAGACATTTGAAAATGATATGTAAAACGAAAGGAGTTTACTTAATAAAGGCCAGGAAGTTACTGTATCCACAAAGATACAAAAAAAAAAAAAAAAGCTATAGATGACATCTGACAATTATTTTGAAATTTCTAAAACACTGTTTTATATATTTCAGGTGATACAATTGAAATCTCAAGAGAAAAAAGAAAACACACTTAAGTCATTATAAGAATATCTTGCACAAATCTTGCATATGTCCCAATACAGTGGAAGAAGGGAAAAATAACTTCATGGATTCAGACTGACTGGTGAGGTTAATGGGTTATGAAATGTGTAAGAACTTGTAAGATCAAGAAAATATACTTTGATAAGCTGAAAACTTGCTTTTCATATATTATATTGCCCTGGGAGTAGTTCTATCCTTATTAACAAATTAGTTTTCCTTATGATATGTGTTTTACACTTATAAAATTTCACAAAAATATGTGCAGGCAATAAAAAACATTGTAATGGGCTTCCTTCTGTACCTCCAGAAGTTAATACTCTAATTAATATGCTTTTTTGGCAAATTACAATGACAATGACTTTGTAATAATGCTATCATACTTATTTACATAGATGAGAGGTGCTTTCTAAGTTTAAAGTGATACATAAGCATAACTTATTATTAATTGATTAAAATTATTTCCCCACATAAAAATATATTTATAATAAAATATGTTTTCAAGCTTTATTTTTAAACATTATCATAAGCCCTGGTAACTTCCAAAATATTATTTTCTTTTGAAAATCTGACCATAGTGCCTTTATTCAAGTGTGTGTGTGCATCTAGCAGTTGATCATTCTAGAACAAGAAACAGAAAATAAGACTGAAAAAATGTGGCATTAATGAATAAAGTGATTGAATATAACTCATTTTCCACTATTTCACTTTCTTTTTACTTTTGCTTCCATATACTTTCAAATGGTGGACAAAAGAAACAAGCAATTGACTTAAGGCAGTTCACAAAGAGGGATGTATTAGTGTGAACCCCTGAGTTTATTTTCCTCAAGCTGGGTTAGAAGGATCAAAAAAATGTTACATTTAAGTCATCAACATACACTGACCTGTATTTTCTCTATATTTTAGCTATGTTTACGAATTAATTGAATTTGCTAGGTCACTTGAATTAACCGAAGTTGCTAGGATATGGTTTAAAAACATTAGTAATAATTTGCTTAATTGGTCAAAATTCATTTCAGGTTAGAAAATCAAAGTCGCTTTGATTTTAATGAATTATTGTTGCTTAAGAGTCAAGATTTTTGAAGTATGAAACTACTTGCTAGAGAGAAATCTATCTCTTCTTCCCAGTCCTATCCTTGATTTCTTTAAACATAAGGAAGTTATCAAACATTTTGTATAACTGTTTCTTTTTTATGTAAGGATTACATGTAATAATAATATTTCATGTTGAGATATTATTTGAGCTACTTTCTCAATAATATAAACAATAAAATAATAACCATAATAATGACAGCAGTAAGAGGCACCTGGCTGACTCAGTCAGTGGAACGTGTGACTCTTGATCCCAGGATTGTAAATTGGAGCCTCATGTTGGGTATAGGGATTACTTAAAAATAAATTCTTTTAAAATAAATAGCAGCAGTAAAAACACATATTCTATGCCCGAGATTAAGCTGGATGTATTGTATAAATTGTTTTATGCCTCACAATAATCTCTCAAAGTAGTATTAGCATCCAAATACTCAGATGAAGGAATAGAACATTAGGGAGATTAAATAATTTACAAAGTACCCAGTTGGTAAATGATTCATCCAAAAACAAAACCTAGCTTTGTCCAACTATAAAGCCTCTGTTTTTTTTAACCTAATCATAAACACAAATTAAAACAAATAATCTGTACTCACAAAGAAAATTACTTTTTCTATCACAACAGTCTATGCTATGTCCAAGTTATTCTGACCTCTTAGACGGCCAATTCAGTCTTTGATAAGTGATAATTCCATATATATTTGTTATAGAGGTGAACTGAATCTCTTGTAATTTTCTAGAGGGAGGAACTTTGCAAAGTATTGCTTAATCAAGTTTTTATTGTTCTAGGATACTGTTCTTTGGCATACTCTTTAACTCATTAATGATAAATGTAAGAATTTGGGATTTGGGTCAGAGTCATCAATGTTTTAGTCATTTACGTAAGTTTGAGTGATCTTTTATTTTTTTCCCTCAAAAAGTAGCTCTAGATGAAAGATTTTCCTAGTTAGAAAGAAAATCTATAAAAATAATAAAAACTAATTTGACTTGTCTTGTTTACCATCCAGTCTTCCCAAATTCTATTTCAGATATGCCAAATAAGAGTATGATCCTTCCCTTTATTCAGAACACCAATGAACATAAATCAAAGACCGCTTTCAGTAAACTGTTATGCAGGGCAGAGAGAGTATTTTCACATTAAAAAAAAAAAAAAAAGGCACAGATATTTCTAGATGGGCTTTTATTTTTCACACATTTCCAATATTAACAACTACTACTAACAAGCTAAGGAGTAAGTTGTTCCAAAGATAGGGAAATTAGCTGAGGGCTTCCTGTCAAAATGTGGCTGAGTTAGTGTTTTGAATTGAGATTTACACTTTAGATGTAAGGTGACCCTGCAGTATATATTCATACTCTAATTACTCCTGCCTCTACCTTGTCAGTTAATATGATTGTTGAACTCGAAGGGGCCTGCTTTAAAATATACATATAATGGAGCCTGGACTGATAGGAGTGAGATTTGTAATATAACTTTGAAAAGTTTAACAGTAAAATGAATGTGACATCTTTCTAAAACAGAAAAGCAAACTAGATGTGAATTCAAAAGAAACAAGGAAGAGAAATATGCAAAGGGAAAATTGATTGAAATTTAAATTGACAGTACTTAGTAGAATGAGTGGCACATATGGGACTTTAATGAATGTTTGAGTAATGAACGAATAAATTCAACGTAATAATTAATAGGACTCATCTATACTCTGAAGGGAAGTTACCCAATGTAGTAAGAGCAATAAGCATGCAATTAGCTAGCTCTGAGTTTCTTCTCCTAGAAGATTCCCTCTCCATTCATCACTTTTTCACTTCTTTTGAAGACATTCTTGATAAAAGCTGTACTATAAACGGAGTGAAGACATACAACTTTCAAACACCAAAGCTCATTTTCTTTATGTTATAAATAAAGTATAGGCTGGCTTGCCATTTGGTTCTTCAGTTGAGTGTGTCAGAGGTGTTCTAAGACTTCAAGAGGTCTTTTGCACTCTGCTTTCTCTTGCTTCTTTGTGATCTACTGAAACCAAGAGCAGGTGACAGCCAGCCAACCTCAAACATGTGAGAGAGCCCAGCACGATCAGTAGAGCCACCTTCCCAGCCCACAAGTAATCACAGATATAATCCTGAGCCAGCCAAGACCCTTGTTGAAGTCTATCCAAATGATCTATAGACTTGTGAACAATAAAGATAGTATTATTTCTCTGATTTGGGTCTCTAGGGAGCAAAACCTGCGCTATGGATTCCTGATCGAGTGATTATTAGGAAAATGTTATTAGGTAAAGAGAATTAGAGGAGGGAATATAAGGTTAGGGAATAAAGGCAAATAGGGGGGCGCCTGGGTGGCTCAGTTGGTTGGGCGACTGCCTTCGGCTCAGGTCATGATCCTGGAGTCCCGGGATCGAGTCCCGCATCGGGCTCCCTGCTCAGCAGGGAGTCTGCTTCTTCCTCTGACCCTCATGATCTCTCTAACTCATTCTTTCTCTCAAATAAATAAATAAAATCTTAAAAAAAAAAAAAGGCAAATAGGAATATCAGATGGAAACTATCTTCACTCTGATCCAAAGCGGAAGCCTAAAGCACAAAAAGCACCACAGAGTTAATCCACATAGAAGAAAGCGGTGGTCATTTCTTGCTCCAGTATAAGTCAATCATTGGTAGAGACCTTTCTCCAAGGGAGACAGGACTGGGAGAGAGTGGTTCCCACTTGGCCAGGGGATGTTCACCATAGAAGGGACAACTGAATGATCAGCCAAAACTACAGCAGCAGGGGATTGAGCACACCCGCCATAGAAGAAAATTGTGTTGGAACACCAGCAGCATCTGCTACATTATTTTAAGCAACTAAGCAGGAATAACTAATACGATAACCATAATGCTTGAATCATCTCCTAGGCACTGATAAAGCTAATACTTACATGTTTAACCATTTCATGCTCACTCAGAGTAATATATTGTTTTCACTATAGGTAACAGGAAGCTAACAGAATTTTTTTTTTTTTTTTCCAGGAGAATCCTGTGACCTAAAAGAAGGTCTCCTTTAGGGACATTTTGATAAACTGTAATGGAAAAATTCAAATAACAGAGAGACCAGTGAGGAGGACATAGTGATATTCTAATTGGAGACTCAGAGAGCTGAACTAATCTGCCTTAAATGGATTGCTAAGGAATAAAGGAAAAAGACATGGTGCCTTAGTCTGTTTAGGCTGCTATAACAAAACACCATATATGGTGTGGTTTAAACAACAGATACTTGGAGATGGACAAGTCCATGATCAAGGTGCCAGCCAATTAGCTTCCTAGTCAGAGTCCTCTTCCTGGGTTGTTGCCTTCTGGCTGCGTCTACTTACATGACAGAGAGTGATACCTCTCTTTCTCTTCTTAGAAAGCTACTAATCCCATTATGAAGGTCCCACCCTCATGACTTCATCTACCCCTAATTGCCCGCCAAAAGCCTCATCTCCAATTGATTTTGTTACATTAAGGATTAAGGCTTCAACCTATGATTTAGGTAGGGTGGGGGAATGTATTCCAGTCCATAGTACATGGCAACCAAGTTGATCTGGAAGGCTAGGAAGAGGAATCTGTCGAAAAGAAATTAAAGCCGACTATCCCTTTATTCTTCCTAGTTGGCAATATAGTAATGAATAGAAAGACTTCAGAAGTGAGAATTGATTTTCAGGGGAAGATTGTGAGGTTACTTGGGGTGCTTGGGTGGCTCAGTTAAGCATCTACCTTTGACTGGGTTCATGATCCCAGGATCCTGGGATCGAGTCCCACAAAAGGCTCCCTGCTCAGTGGGGAGTCTGCTTCTCCCTATACTTCTGCCTGCCTCTCTCTCTCTCTGTCAAATAAATAAATTTAAAAAAAAATCTTTATAAGAAAACAGATTACAAGGATACATTTGGAATTTCTGAACTGAGCTGTTTGTAGGTAATATGCCCAGGTATCAATATCTGGATAACAATATAGTACAAGCATTTGAAACATGATTATAGAGCTTGGATGAGATTATGTTGCTGAAGATTTAGAAATAATTATTAAAGTTTTAAAAATGAATCTTTTCAATTTAAATTTAGGATGATCATTTTGAAAAGATAGGTGCCAAGGATGGAGTTCTAAAAATTCTGAGATGTAAGGATCATGCAGCAACTGTAAAACGAAAAATAACACATTTCATTATGATAAGTCTTTGATATGTGCTAAAGTCTATGTGAATATTTCAAGTTGATGATCTTTTTAATCCTCACAAAAGCTTGTTGGGTAAGGTCTAATATTTCCACTTTACATAGGAAAAAAACAATTGGAGGGGTTAATTATTTGTCCAGGTTCACAGAGTTATTAATTGGATGAGTCAGGATTTGAACACAAGCCATTTGGCCCCAGAGCCTGTGTTATTGATATAGGAAAAAAATCATCAATATATGTTTCATCATGACAGCTATACATCTACAAAGTTATCACTTATGTCTGTCATTCTCTCATTACAAGATTATATGAGAGTTTATTTAGTCACTGTTTTGGACTTTAACCTTTTCCTATTTTTAGAAAATATAAACACGGTTTGATTAGCATTTTGTTGGCCATTCTTTGGTAAATATATCTTTTTAATTTTCTCACTTATCTATTTCTTAAAATATATTCTAGAGGATAGAGCTGCAGGTACAAAAGCTTACAAACTTCTAAAAGGCCTTTACTATGTAATATTAAGTTATACTAAAGAAAGATTGTATACATTTTTTAGTTTTTTTATACAAAATCAGTAATTTCATGGAAGTAATTTCATTAGCATAATGGTACAGAACTTGTATTGAAACAGTTTTAGGTACAAACGTCAGTTCGAGTGAAAATGCTGAGGCTGGCTTCATATATTAAAGATGTTGGTAATCAGAATAAGAATAGCAAATATTACTATAATGTCAGGCATAATTCAAGGTGCTTTTTTTTATTGTTTTTTTTTTTTTTTCACCTAATCTTCAAACCCTGTAATGGAGATACTGTTATTTTCATCATTTTACAGATGAGGTTACTGAAAAACAGAGAAGCTAAGTAATCAGTCCACAATCACACATCTAGAAAACGTCAGAGCCAGGGTTCAGACCCCAAAATTCTTTTCTGCAGGGCTCACACACTTAACCTCTATCATTAAATACTTTGGGAGAGAAAGATGACAGGGAAAATTCAGAAAGCTGTTGGGGACTCAGATAGTCAAGAAAATGTGTTGGCGGGCGCCTGGGTGGCTCAGTTGGTTGGGCAGCTGCCTTCGGCTCAGGTCATGATCCTGGAGTCCCGGGATCGAGTCCCGCATCGGGCTCCCTGCTCGGCGGGGAGCCTGCTTCTCCCTCTGACCCTCCCCCACTCATGCTCTCTCTCATTCTCTCTCTCAATAAATAAAATCTTAAAAAATTAAAAAAAAAAAAAAGAAAATGTGTTGGCTAAGATGGGCATAAAAAAGAGTAGAGATTAAACATGTAGACAATAAAAGAACAAAGTTCTGGAGATGGTCCCTGAATGCACAAAGAACTAGGAGATCAAAAGGATAATGAGATAATTAGCTTTAGAGAAAATACCTGAGGAGGGAGGATGATAGTTTTAGAAATAGAATGAGGAGGGTTGAGGGATTTATATGAATTCATAAATAACTATTATCAATGATATTTCACCTTTTTATAACCTGGTAAATAGGCAATTGAATGTTTTCTTCATAAACTATCTTTGTAATAAATCATTCATTAACCAGGGTGCTTTCACTTTCAATACTGGTCAGGATCACTAAGTTAGTTGAACTAATGCAAAATTAATGAAATATGTACAATTTAAGCAGTGCATTAGATAGATATTGATTATCAAGGCATTCATTTATGAGTTTAAATTAAATAGCTCCACAAACAGTACAACCTCTAAGTACTCATACACTTAACCTTAAGACTAATAAAATAAATCAGAAGTTATCAAGTTAAAGTATTTTATTTCTCTGAGCATAAATGGACTAACAAAAAATTGCATAAAGGTTGTTTTTTAACTACTAAAAGAGAGTAAGACTCACTGGTAAGAGATATGTGAAAGTGTATATTTAGTATTATACACTAAAATGTAAAAGTCTAATCCTCTTTTATAAATTAATTTCTAGATACAGGCTATTCTGTTTCAAATTATTTTCTTCTTTCCAAACTACTGTCTTTATAACACTTAGAATTTAAAAGATTAAGACACTTAGAATTTAAAAGATTAAAAAACAAAACCAAAAATATGATTATCAGGCTCATTCTATTTAACTAATGTATTTGTTCATTTCTACTTTATTTAAAAAGCACATTTTTTTCTTTTTTTTGTAATCTACAAAAGACAGCATGTATCTTTGATTTCTAAAAATTGTATTAAATATTGACATAAGCTTTCGTGCTTGCTGTAAACATGACTTGATTTGTATGCATTAACTGTGTACCATTAAAGGGTATCAAAGGCAAGTTAGTTGTGGACCATTGTGTCTATCTTTTCAATTACAAATATTCCTGGGCATACCTTTTCACATTACCATCTTTTAAGAAAATTTGAATTACTTTAGTTAGGCCATGTGTAGTTACAAGTTTTTTTTATTGCAATTTACCTCCTAAAAGAATAATAATATGATACTGTAAGCTATAAAATATAATGTATGTGGGGTATGTGTGTAATGATTTTTAAGTGGCATATTTGACTGTGGAATTTACTTGTGCCAGCTAAGAAATATTCAAGTTCTGCATTTTAGTTGCAAGTTTTGCCTGTATGAGCTTAAAAACAAACAAACAAACAAAAATTGCCACGACCATATTGGAGACAACCATTTTCTACTTGAAGTAAGATCCCAGGGGAGTTCTTGACATGAAATAATAATATCTAAGTAAGCCTCCTGTTACTGAGAGACAGGGATGATGCTTTATTGACTTCTACCAGTTTAAACTGATCTTCTCATTCATCTTAAGTGAACTGAAAGTAAATCTTCATTTTAAAATAATGACAGATTTCGTTTTTTTTTTTTTTTTTATAACATGGGTAGATTCATTCTCATCTTTTTTTTTTTTTAAGATTTTTATTTATTTATTTGACAGAGAGAGACACAGGGAGAGAGGGAACACAAGCAGGGGGAGTGGGAGCGGGAGAAGCAGACTCCCCACTGGGCAGGGAGCCCGATGCGGGGCTCGATCCCAGGACCCTGGGATCATGACCTGAGCCAAAGGCAGACGCTTAACGACTGAGCCACCCAGGCATCCCAGTAATGCCAGATTTCAAAGAAATTAATTGCCCCAACTTGATATACTGTCTCTAAATATATATTTTATTTTCATTTTGGTATTGTTTCACTCCATGAAGTTCTGCAGTGTTCTTCACTGAAGCTCTTTTATGGCCAAAACTTCATATGCAGTAGGATTCTTTGTCCTGCTCTCATTTTCTTCCAACTCATGGATCACCAACCTTGCTGAAAAATCCCTATTATTTAAGCTGATGTTACATGTCTATATCACTTTTTAATTTTTATGTACTTCACTTCCATTTTCAGGTCAAGTTCCCACATTACCAAGAATTTCAGAAGCTGTTCTATTATCACCTTGTCTATTATCCACCAAATATAAACTTTAGAGATTCACATGGCTGTTCTCTTTCTCAGCATCTCACTCCAAAGATTTTATTTAACATGTATTTACTGAGTGTTTAGTTTCAGCTTGTTGCTATGTTAAATATAAAAAGAGAAGAGTTGAATCAAGTGAAATTTGTTTGTTTGTTTTTTTTAATTAAGAACATAGATGAAGAAATGAATGAAACAAAGTGTTACGTATCATAAAGCAGACACAATTCCAAACTAGAGGACAAAAAGGAGAGAGTGGTTAAGTGTACAATGCCTCTTGGAAAATGCCTATTAACAAGATAGTTTAGACCAATTACTTTTAATGTGATTGTTGACATGTTTGAGTTTAAATTGATCACTTTGACATTTTTCTTCTCTTTGTCCCAACTGTTCTTTGTTTCTTTTCCCTTTTTTCTGCCTCCTTTTGGATTAATTGAATATTTTATATGATTCCATTTTATGTGCTTCATTGGCTTTTTAAGTATAACATCTTGCTTTGGTGCTTACGGTAAACATCTTAATCTATCTATAATATATATACATATATATGTATGTACACATATATACATATATGTACTTATATATACATATATCATTTTACATGTTTAAGTTTAAATTGATCACATATATATATATTATCTATATATATTATAATTATATATATTATATATAGGTGAGGTTATAGGTTATATATCACTTCATCTATAACATAAAAACCTGAGAACAGTATACTTCTATTTCTCTCTTCCTAGCACTGATACTATTGCTTGTTTGCAATTTCTTTCTTTCTAACCATTTTATAAAACTCATAGTTTGTTTCTGTTGTTTTTGCTTTAAATTTGCAATTATCTTTCAGGACAATTTAAGTAGTGAAAAAAGCTATTTTATATTTACTCACATGCTTATGATATTTGCATGCTCTTCCTTCCTTTCTATAGCTTCAGATTTCTAACTGGAATCATTTTCTTTCTGCCTTTAACATCTTTTCACATATTGTGGTCATACATTCACTGTTTTATTGTATGTCTCAAAAAGACATTATTTTGCTTTCAATATTGAAAATGTTTTCATTGGGTATGCAATCCAGAGATGACTATTCTTTTATCTAATTACTTAAAAGGTATTACCCAACAATTTTCTGGCCTGTATTATTCTAGTGAGAAACCTATTATTTTGACCTCTATTCCTCACAAGTAATATATCTCTTCCTTCTCTGTTTGTTTCTCTATTTATCATGGTTCTTAGCAATTTGCTTACAATGTGGTTTATCTCATGTTTCTTGAGTTTTAGATTCATTGAACTTTTTATATATGTGAATGTATAATTTCCATTGAATTTAGAAATTTGGACATTAATTATTTTTATTTTATTTTATTTTTTTTGCTCCCTCCTCTTCTATCTTTCAGGGATTCCAATTATTTGTGGATTAGGCCACTTAAAGTTCTCTACAGTTTGGGGCGCCTGGGTGGTTCAGTCATTAAGCGTCTGCCTTTGGCTCAGGTCATGATCCCAGGGTCCTGGGATTGAGCCCTGCATCGGGCTCCCTGCTCCGTGGGAAGCCTGCTTCTCCCTCTCCCACTCCCCCTGCTTGTATTCCCCCTCTTGCTGTCTCTCTCTCTGTCAAATAAATAAATAAAATCTTTTTTTTTTTTTTATTTGAGAGAGAATGGGAGAGAGAGCACGAGAGGGGGGAGGGTCAGAAGGAGAAGCAGACTCCCTACTGAGCAGGGAGCCCGATGCGGGACTCGATCCTGGGACTCCAGGATCATGATCTGAGCCGAAGGCAGTCGCTTAACCAACTGAGCCACCCAGGCGCCCCAATAAATAAAATCTTAAAAAAATAAAATAAAATAAAGTTCCCTACAGTTCACCATTGCTATATACAGTTTCTGAGGACTTTTTCTTTTTTACTTCTGATAATTCGTGTTAATATTTTTTCAAGTTCTTTATTCTTTTATTATGCAATGTCTAATCTGTTGTTAATCTCATCTAATCTAAGGTTTTCATTACAGATATTGTAATTTTTTATCTCTGAAATTTTTGTTTATCTTTTATGTCCCTATATGTCTACTTAATATGCACAATCTATCATGTTCTTGAATATATAGCATATAGTTATAATAATTCTTATAAGATTCTTGCCAATATTTTTAACATAAGTAACATTTTTTTTTTAAGCAGGGGGAAGGGCAGAGGGAGAGAGAGAATCTTAAGCAGGCTCCACGCCCAGAGCCGAGCCTGATTTCACAACCCTAAGATCATGACCTGAGCCGAAATCAAAAGTCAGATGCTTAACCAACTGAGCCACTCAGGCACCCTTAACATCAGTAACATTTCTGAGTTTGTTTCCACTAACTGATTTTCTCCTCATTGTGGCTCATATTTTCCGGTCTCTTGCATGGCTGGCAACTTTTGATTGATGCCAAATACCGATTTTTATTTTGTGGAGTGATGGATATTTTTTATTTTGAAACTAGTCAATTCAATGATTTTTTTTTAAGTCCCAGAAAATAAATTAGTATAGTGTGCTTTAGAAGCTAAACACATGGCTTCAATTATGTTTTGAAACAAAGCACTTTTGTTTTAAAATTGTCCAGTTCTTTATTAAATGACTCAGGTTTTAATACTGTTAAAATACTAAGGAACATTATTAATGTGGTTATGATCTTCCTGTGTATTGCAATCTCTAAATTCTGCTAGGTGATGGGACTTTGGGCTTCCTAGGAAGTGATCCTAGTTTAATATTCTGAATTGCTGCATATTAACCCCCAGCTAATGTAGCCTCATTTTTTCTTGTTCTTAACAGACATATGGATGAATTTCCCATTTTCAGGAAACCTTCCTCACTCCAGACAGTGGTTGAGAGGTTGTAACTTAAGCCTGTTAAAATAATGGCTGCTTTCAGAAGATGTCATCAGCAGCTTTCCATCTCTGGAAGAACTTGGTTAATCCAGGAGATAGCTCCTCAAAATGGAAGTGTGTTGTGATATCTCTTGCTTTGTGCAGTGTGTCTGTGCAGATAAGTTTCTGTATATTTTTTCTACCAAAATTAATATATTTTAATAATGTATATACTTTATGTAGATTATCATCTTTTTTGACACACTTTTCACAATTAATAATGTCACATTTGTAAAATTTGTAGAGAAATTAAAAGATATAATTTTTAGTACTAATAGTTTAAATGTAACAGTCAAAAGGAACAGTCTTCTTCCAGAATTTGTGAAATTTCACAATTCCAGAAATTTTGAAAGAGATAATTTCATAGAGAAGAAATCTATAAGAGTGCCTCAGAAGAGCAAATAATTTACACACCTCAGATTTGGAGGAATTTGAGATAAGTATGGTGCAAATAAGTCTCGATAGAAGAAAAGCAATAAGGGGGGAGCCCACAGTTAATTTTACTTTAAGTAGAGCAGATGCTAGCAGAAATATAGCAATAACCACTATTTTGATGAGCTACAACCTGCATATGAGGTTACATGGTTGAGCAGGGGAAAAAAGTTCATAGCTTAATGACTTCCCTCAATGCTGAGGAAGAAAATATAGAAGCAATGATGGTTAGAAATCTAATGATAATGCTACGAAGAGCTAACACTTACATGGACTAATGATATCCCAGAAACTGTTCAAAATCCCTTATGCATATAATCCCATTTGATCCTCAAATAACTATGGAACAGATGTTATTTTTACTGTTATTAGAGTCAGACTCAATCAACAGTTTGATTACAGTGGATCTTATCAGAAAATGGGCCCTGCTTCGTGGGAATCTACATGAGTTAGCCAGATAGTTCAGTTACCAACTGTAATGTTTCCACAGTTGATGACCCCAAAGAGGAGTGACTTTTAATCTAGTAGTCTGTAGTTCTCCACATGACAAACCAAATATCTAGGACATTGGCAAAAGAATAAGAGTCAGAGTTCTGCCTTCAGAACAGAACAAACTCACCCAATTTTGATTCTACGGAGCCGAAACTGAGGTTAAACAGCTCTAGCATCTCATAGACATCTGAACCATCAGTCAACCAGACCCAGGCAGTTAGGGGAAGTTTTGTCAATCATGAATTGTAGTGAGTGAGTAGCTTTGCTTTAAGAGGTAGAGTGAGACATAAAGTCCCTATAAAACCAAGAGATAGGGCGCCTGGGTGGCTCAGTTGGTTAAGCGACTGCCTTCGGCTCAGGTCATGATCCTGGAGTCCCGGGATCGAGTCCCGCATCGGGCTCCCTGCTCGGCGGGGAGTCTGCTTCTCCCTCTGACCCTCCTCCCTCTCATGCTCTCTGTCTCCCATTCTCTCTCTCTCAAATAAATAAAATCTTTAAAAATAAATAAATAAAAAAACCAAGAGATAGCCGCCAGTTTTTTCATATAAAACCAAGATTCAGCTGGGGCCAGGCAGCTGGATTTTTAAATATGCCATATCTATCTTAGGGCCTTTCATATTCTATTCAGTTAATTATTGAGTCCCTATAGACCCATGTTAAGGTTAGGTCTCCTTTTGGTGGCAGGGGTCTGATGAGACAGCAATTTTTCCTTGAGTGCTAGATGAATAATCATGAATTTACCCATATAGTCCCCCAAAACCTTGGTACTTATCAAGTGTTCAGTTTTATCAGCTACCCCTGATGACAGAGGTGTGATGACATTACTGTTTGGACAGTTGCTATTGCTTTTGACTTGCCAACCAACAAGACATCATCTGTATGAGGAAAGCATTGGGCATCAAATGATAAAGACTCTCATGATGAATCCTGATCCATTCAAGGCTGATAAATGACAGGAAATTTGTCTCACTGGTCTTTCTCTGTCTGAAGTTCTTCCTTGATCAGGTTGATAGCCTGGCACTTGTGGGATGAAGTTCAAGCAACCCATCAATTCCTACTGTACATGCAGACATAGAAGCAATAAAAATGGTGCAGTGAATTGGTACAAAAGCCTCACATTAAGGTCATATTAGCTTCCTCTTCCTACTGTGAACCATGACAAATCCCATCAGTAGAACCCAGTGTCCGCCTTCTCACAAAAGTCTGGGTAAGATGGAGATTTGGCCATTTGCATTTAATAGAGCCAAAGTTTGAATCCCTCTTTCTCCCAAAGTATTTCACAAAATACTCTTCTAGAATATTCAGCTTTTTTTCTTACAGCAGCCGAGAGGGGGAACAAGAAATCAGGGGGCATGGAGAGGAAGTATGTCCCTTTTACTTTCCATTTCAAGTGGACAGATGACTCAATCACACTTCCACAGTTTACAGATTACCAGAACTCCGTGTACCAGTGTTGGGACTCCTTGGCTTATCTAACTTCTGCCCCTAGGGGTAAACATCAAGCAAAAGACCCATTTGAGTAACTTCTTTCTTTTTTTTTTTTTTAAAGATTTTATTTATTTATTTGACAGAGAAAGAGAGAGAGCACAAGCAGGGGGAGTGGCAGGCAGAGGCAGAGGGAGAAGCAGGCTCCCCGCAGAGCAGGGGGAGCCCAGTGTGGGACTCGATCCCAGGACCCTGGGATCATGACCTGAGCTGAAGGCAGTTGCTTAACCAACTGAGCCACCCAGGTGCCCTTGGGTGACTTATTTCAAGCTTACTTCCCACCCTTCACCATCATTAAAAGTTAGGACATTGTGGGTGGAGGGTACCTGGTTGGCTCTGTTGGTTAAGCATCTGACTCTTGGTTTTAGCTCAGGTCATGATCTCAGGGTCCTGGGATCAAGCCCTGTGTTGGGCTCTGTGCTCAGCTCAGAGTCTACTTGTCCTTCTCCCTCTATGCCTACCCCCGCTCATGCTTTCTTTCTCTCTCTCAAATAAATAAATAAAATCTAAAAAAAAAAAAAAAAAAGTTAAGAAAATGAGGAATGGCCTTAACCACCCCCACTGATTCCTGCCCACAACTTGAGAGCATTAGAGACCTGGGGATTGATCTTATATCCCTCATTCAGGCCACATAGCACCCTTTTACTTTCCTCTTAGAAAACCATGTCTCTGTCAGCATCATATCATCCAATCATCTCCAAAATTGTCAAGAAGGGTCTGAGATTTATCCTACTTGTAAACTAACAAGTTAGGCTATCATAATTTTATAGATACTGGCAGAAGACATGGGACTCCTCAGTCAGCAACAAAGAACATTATAAATCATAGGATAGCGGCTGTATTAGCTTCAGGTTTGCTTTAGCTCCTCTTGCCCCACAAATCCCATGGGGAAGGTGCAGAGGTGGGCACAGGTAGATGCAGCACTCAGTGGGTTTGTGTCATAGCTAAAGGCTCCTGAGCTTAGGAAACCCCTAGTTTTATAAAGGCGACTTCAAGCAAACCTACCAAACTTTGACCCTGTGGCAGCTGTCTTTATCATCTTGGTTAGGAAATAATTCTGCCCTCTACCCCCACTATCTTACAAAGATTTTTACTTTACAAACCAAATCTTTCTCTTCCAAGGCTTTGCTTTACAAATATCCTTGAAAAGATAATCTTGAACAAACCTGTCCTATGCAGAAACACCACTTCAAATGGAGAAGCCATACTTTTTTCTATGCTGAAGCTTTAAGAGATAATTATTGGTTTGCACCAAATATTTTGATAGCAATAATAACACTATAAAATTATTGCTTTTAGAAAATAAGGAAATAATTTTTGGTATATGCATACAATGTAGTCTTTGCAAAGATCTGTATTTAATTTTATGCATTTGCTTAGATATTTGTGTTTCTCTTGTTCCAAGGCAGCCTGTGTGTTAGCACAACTAAAAAATAGAAATGAATGACACCAGAGGACTTAATGAGTATCTGATTATGACAAATTATAGGTAAATTTTAATGGAGATATAAAACATCAGTGTGAAAGTAAAAGAAATATCTGATTTTTTCATGACCATCACAATATTATGGGAATAAAAGAAAGAAAAGGGAAATGAAAAAGGAATACTGAAGACTTACTGACAGGGTATTGAATGGTAAAATACAACATTGAAAATGTGAATTGGCTTCTCCTTCATTGTGAAAACTGGATTCACTGGGGCCATAGCTCTCAGGGCTGCAAGCACTGAGGAAAACCCCACTGCCTCTGATGCCTGAGATGTAACAAAGGTCTTTTAACTTTTGACAACTCCAGTGCTTGCTTTACTAAAAAATTTCAAAGGAAATAGGACATAGGAAACAAAAGTATACTTCAACTTTGTAGTTGACAAGCACCTGAATGGGAAAATATGTCTGTACTCTGCCTATGATTGCCTGATAGACTTCACAGCAAACTCACCCCTTCCCCCATTAGTCCCCAGCACCAATCAACACCATCAGCACAGTTCATCTGGGCGCCAAAAACATGTCCTCAAACGGAGGCTATATCTCCCCTTCCTTTTCCCACTAAATAATGAGCCTGACTTTGTTTTTGTACTCTCTCTTTTCCTATATCCTAACAGAATAAGAAAGATGGAAGTGCTGGAAACAAGAGAGACCAGTAACTTTTCTTTTCCTGGAGTGGGAGCTTGGGCTTTTGCTTGTGGATTTTACTGACATATTTCTGAATGTAGATGTTAACTCTTGCATCTGATCTTTTTGAAACCCTATTTCAAACACTATTTAATTTTAATGAAACTTTATTTGAATATAATTTAAGTGAATTCTAAATGTGACTTAAACCTGAAAATGCCTAGGAAAAATAAAAATATAGTCATTTATACAGTTGTTCTAGAAAAGTAATAGAGATACCTGGTATAAGGAATAAAATATCAGTCATTAAATAGTTATATACATTTATTTGGCATTCCTATACACCAACAACAAGACAGAAAAGAGAAATTAAGGAGTCGATCCCATTTACAATTGCTTCCAAAACCATAAGATACCTAGGAATAAATCTAACCAAAGAGGCAAAGAATCTGTACTCAGAAAACTAGAAAATACTCATGAAAGAAATTGAAGAAGACACAAAGAAATGGAAAAATGTTCCATGCTCATGGATTGGGAGAACAAATATTGTGAAGATGTCAATGTTACCTAGAGCAATTTACACATTTAATGCAATCCCTGTCAAAATACCATCCACTTTTTTCACAGAGCTGGAACAAATAATCCTAAAATTTGTATGAAACCAGAAAAGACCCTATATAGCCAGAAGAATGTTGAAAAAGAAAAGCAAAGCTGGTGGCATCACAATTCTGGAATTCAGCTCTATTACAAAGCTGTAATTATCAAGACAGTATTGTACTGGCACAAAAATAGACACAAAGATCAATGGAACAGAATAGAGAGCCCAGAAATGGACCCTCAACTCTATGGTCAACTAATCTTTGACAAAGCAGGAACAAACGTCCAATGGAAAAAAGACAATCTCTTTAACAAAGGGTGCTGGGAAAATTGGACAGCCACATGCAGAAGAATGAAACCGGACCATTTCCTTATACCACACACAAAAATAGACTCAAAATGGATGAAAGACCTAAATGGGAGACAGGAATCCATCAAAGTCCTTGAGAAGAACACAGGCAGCAACTTCTTCCTAGACACATTGCCAAAGGCAAGGGAAGCAAGGGCAAAAATGAACTATTGGGACTTCATCAAGATTAAAAAGCTTTTGCATAGCAAAGGAAACAGTCAGCAAAACCAAAAGACAATCGACAGAATGGGAGAAGATGTTTGCAAATGGCATATCAGATAAAGGGCTAGTATCTAAAATCTATAAAGAACTTATCAAACTCAACACCCAAAAGACAAATAATCCAATCAAGAAATGGTCAGAAGACATGAACAGACATTTCTGCAAAGAAGACATCCAAATGGCCAACCTGAAAAAGTGCTCAACATCGCTCGGCATCAGGGAAATACAAATCAAAACCACAATGAGATACCACCTCACACCAGTCAGAAGGGCTAAAATTAACAAGTCAGGAAACAACAGATGTTGGTGAGGATTGGGAAAAAGGGGAACCCTTCTACACTGTTGGTGGGAATGCAAGCTCATGCAGCTACTCTGAAAAACAGTATGGAGGTTCCTCAAAAAGTTGAAAATAGAGCTACCCTATGACCCAGCAATTGCACTACTGGGTATTTGCCCCAAAGATACAAATGTAGGGATCCGAAGGGGTACGTGCACCCCGATGTTTATAGCAGCAATGTCCACAATAGCTAAACTATGGAAAGAGCCTAGATGTCCATCAACAGATGAATGGATAAAGAAGATGTGGTATATATATATACAATGGAATATTATGCAGCCATGAAAAAAAAAAGAAATCTTGCCATTTGCAATGATGTGGATGAAACTAGAGGGTATTATGCTAAATGAAATAAGTCAATCAGAGAAAGATAATTTTATATGATCTCACTGTTATGAAGAATTTTAGCAACAAGACAGAGGATCATAATCATAGGGGGAGGGAGGGAGAAATGAAACAAGATGAAACCAGAGAGGGAGACAAACCATAGGAGACTCTTAATCTCAGGAAGCAACCTGAGGGTTGATGGAGTGGTGGGGGGTGGGAGGGATGGGGTGTCTGGTCAATGTACATTGGGGAGGGTATGTACTATGGTGAGTGCTGTGAATTGTGTAAGACCAAAGAATCACAGACATGTACCCCTGAAACAAATAATACATTATATGTTAATTTTAAAAATTAAACAAAAACAAAGTTGCTTGAAGCCTTTCACTTCCCTTTTGTTATAACTTCCGTTTCTCTCAACCTCATTTTTTCCAAAAGGCCCAGATGAATGCAGCATTAAGCACAGTTAAGGAAACAAAATATAAATGAAGTACAAATATTTTAATTTATCTAAATTGCCTATAGTGTTACTTCATTCATTTTTTCTGTGAAAACTCCAGCAATACTCTGGAGTATTGAAGTAGCATACTCTGATTAACTAATTTAATTTTTAGTTTATAAATTGAATGTAGACTTAATCTTCCCAATCATCTTTATAATCAGTAGGAATTTTTTAAAAAGGGTGATTTGGTAAATAGATGGAGAAGACAGTATTTATTCAACAAATAGTTATCATATACTATGTGCCAAATATTTGCTCAACACAGGTTGTGTTGGTGGACAAGATGATTGTATTATCCTCTTAGAAATTTTGTAATCAAGAAAAATGGAACACTGAACAGGGGCTATAAATAGCTTGAGATAATATCATAGTAGAGTAAATAAGGGGTGTTATGTGTGTAAATAAATTAGTCTGATAGGAATGTGAAAAGTTTCCAAAATATTTCTCTAAAACTGTATAATGTGAAGGAGTTTACCTTTTAAGAAAATTTTCTGAAAACAGATTTATTTCCCTATCTGGGAGATAGTAACAATCACAGAGCATTTCTTCTCTTTCTTTTTTAGTTTAAATTCCAGTTAGTTAACATACAGTGTAATATTAGTTTCAGATGCAGAATTTAGTGATTCAACAGTTCTATACAACACCCAGTGCTCATCACAAGTACACTCCTTAATCCCCATCTCCTATTTAACCCATTCCCCCACCACCTCCCCTCTGGGGACCATCAGTTTGTTCTCTATAATTAAGAGTCTGTTTCTTGGTTTTCCTCTTTTTTACCCCTATGTTCATTTGTTTTGTTTCTTAAATTCCACATATGAGTGAAATCATATGGTATTTGTCTTTCTCTGACTTAGTTCACTTTGCATAATACTCTGGAGCTCTATCCACGTCATTGCAAATGGCAAGATTTCATCCTTTTTGATTGTTCAGTAATATTCCATTACGTATATATATCACCTCTTCTTTATCCATTCATCAGTTGATGGACGTTTGGGCTCTTTCCATAATTTGGCTATTGCAGATAATGCTGCTCTAAACATCAGGATGCATGTATCCCTTTGAATTAGTATTTTTGTATTCTTTGGATAAATACCTACTAGTACAATTGCTGGATCATAGTGTAGCTCTATTTTCAACTTTTTGAGGAACCTCCATACTGTTTTCCAGAGTGCCTGCACCAGCTTGCATTCCGGCCAACAGTGTAGGAGGGTTCCCCTTTCTCCACATCCTTGCCAACACATGTTGTTTCTTGTGCTGTTAATTTTAGCTATTCTGACAGGTGTTAAGTGATATCTCATTTTGGTTTTGATTTGTAGTTCCCTGATGGTAAGTGATGTTGAGCATCTTTTCATGTGTCTGTTGGCCATCTGTATAAATGACAGAGCACTTTTTTTTTATTTAAAGATTTTTATTTCTTTATCTGACAGAGAGGGAGAGAGAGAACACAAGCAGGGGGATTGGCAGACTCCCCGCTGAGCAGGGAGCCCAATGTGGGGCTCGATCCCATGACCCTGGGATCATGATCTGAGCCGAAGGCAGACGCTTAAGCAGCTGAGCCACCCAGGCACCCCATGACAACATTTTTAAACCTTCTACTGCTTAGAGATTTTTTTTCTGTTATGTGAGTAAATGGTTATATAAAAGCTACAAATCATCTTATTTTATTCGATAGCCACCATAATTGATTTTAGAAGTGTTTGTTAATAAGCAAAGGAAAGTTTGAGTAAATCTGGAAGCGTGGACCAATGTGTTCTTTTAAGAAAATAAATTTTGAAAAGTTAAAAAGTGATATAAAAGTGAGAGAAGGCAATAACAGACTTACAAGTGTCCATTTAGAAACTAGAAAGAAGTCAGTTTCCTGGTAATTCAATTAGCCCAGTTGAAAGAAACAAAGTTAATTTCTTAAGTGAGGGGGTCCAATAAGAAGCAAGCAGATTGTCACCTTGGAACTTAAAGACTCAGGATGGGAGGCAACAGGGAGTGCTGAAGACAAGTGCAGTAGGTGGGGCCACAGGCATTAAATCAGAAGTGACTGAAAATATGAGTAAGGAAGAGTTAGATTCTTCCCTTCACCCATTTTGCCTTACTTATACATTTCCTGCACTGGGAGAGGACTGGAGTGATGACTCATTTCTGAGAGAATGAATCCTAGGAGCTGTGAAATTGTGGAAAACAGACCCAGTGGAGGGCACAGGTTAGGCACTATTCATGCTTATGAATGAATGTCTGTATATTAAATGGTAAAACATATTCCATCTCAGTTAAGCTCCCATGAGGCAGCATTTAGGTTTATAAACCCAAAGGAAGAGTTTAGAGTACTGGCATTTGCAGAAAATGATTGACCCAAGACGAGAGATCTGTACAGATAGGCATCTTAGACTCTCCATCAATAGACTTGATTATCTACCCAATACCATATAGTGGAGCTCTCAAGTATTAAAGTAGCATCCATCTTTCCAATCAGTTTTTAGTGACTTGTTCTTAGACATCAGCAGAGAACTAAAATCTATTTATATGCATTTCAGAAAAAAAACTCTATCATAAAAGGCAGCAACTAAAATAAATAAAATGGGGGAAAAATCAGAAGAGAAAGCGAAAATGCTTCAAGACAAAGAAAAGGTAAAAGCTCTACTATGTTGAAATAAAAAGTGCATTATGTTGTTGAAACAAAAGTGGAAGGCTGTAAATAGAATAATCTTCATAAATCAAAGAGCACTAGAAAAAAAAAGCACTAAAAATACTAAAACACAATGGCTTTATTTAATTTTAATGATTAAAAGACTTTGGAGGTTCGAGTGGGCCCCCTTGAGATTCTGAACCAATTGAAAAATTGATAGAAGAGAGCAACACAAATAGAAAAAAAACTATTACCTTTACTACTGATAATGCTAATCTTGAAGAATGTGACATATGGGTGGGCAAGTCGAGTTTGTAAAGCTAGCGTCAGACTGAGACAGAATTATTCACCTCATCACTGGTATCACTGGAAAAGGTAGACTTCAGAAGGTAGGTTTTATCTAAAACCCTTTTTGCTACAAAGAAACGAAACATAACAAAATCTACACTCCTGTAGGGAAACTGACAAGAGGAAGAGGGGGGAAGTCCTGGAGAGTTGGGCTCAGTTTATTCTTCCAAATCAGATAAAATGACCCATGCTGCCTTAGACAAAAGATTGTAGTGGGACATTAGTGCCCAGGAACAAGATGCTAGTAGGATGTCTACATGAAAGCAAACCTGCAAACTGGTGCTTTATGTATCTAACAGGCCCCTCAGGTGGACTGTGTATTTTTGGCAGCAGATGGCTCTGACATTCAACAGAGGGTGCCTCCATTACATCAATATCAAGCCCAAAGTTTATTCCATGTCACATTTCCCACTACAAATTAGGTCCAGGCATACGGACCAACATGTCAATTCAGAAGTTATGCAAAAAGATCAAATGACAACATAAAGACATGGCAAGAAGAAACTGCTATCAACATAGAGGTGCCACACATTTGAACATAAGCCTCCTCTCCTTATAAATCTCTATGGAAACATTATGAAGTCCAAAGATTTAATGCCCTGGCAAGTGATCATCCAAAGGTAAATAGAAAAATAAAACAACCCCAAGGTATTAAACATCCAAATGTAATTCTTGCCTTACTAATTTGGAAGAATGATGAAATTAAAAGCCCAGATTAGCCCCCCTCCCCAGTCCCTGCTCAGTCCCATCTGGAGTGTGCTCATGGGCGCTTGTTCCTTCAGCAGCTGTGTGTCGTCCACAAATGTGGGAACCGTTCCTTTGAGGCTACAGGATTTAAATTGTCTCATGTTGTTCATTTTTTGGAATCCAAATAGTGAATCAGAGGGAATAAATGATCACAGCATTAGCCCTACTTACACACACCAAATGGAGAAAACAAACCAGGAGCTGGGAGTGAAAGCAGTCATTTTCTGCACCGCCACCACCTCCTCCCTCACCCCTGGCCAAAAAACAAAACAAAACAAAACAAAAAACATAACAGCAACAACAACAAAACCCAACTATTTCCAAAATCAGTACTTCCTGTTATTGTAAAAGACCAAAGCAGAGATTCAATTGTATTCGAGCAACAGCAGTTTATGAAGAAATTGCCGGTGTTTTGCTTGCCATAAGGCCAGTCTATGCCAGATGACCTACTTAACTGAAACTCAGTTTCTCATCAAGAAGTCAATTTGGGGGGCATCTGGGTGGCTCAGTCAGTTAAGCGTCTGCCTTCGGGTCAGGTCATGATCTCGGGGTCCTGGGATGGAGCCCTGCATCAGGCTCCCTGCTCAGTGGGGAGTCTGCTTCTCCCTCTCCCTCTACGGGTCCCCCCGCTTGTGCTCTCTCATTCTCTCTTTCTCACTCTCTCTGTCAAATAAATAAATGAAATCTTTAAAAAAAAAAAAAGAAGTGAGTTTTTTCATGAATGTAATTCCTATCGGTGAGGATGGGGTGGGGGCAAGTGGCATATCCTTTCATACTGCATCATCTCTCAAAGTGGTATTTGCAACATTTCCGCTTTCAGCAAAATTTCAAAATGTATACTATATAGGCAGCTCCAAGAAGAGATATTCCTGTAGGAGCTTTTGTTCTCCATCCAGCATGCTCAGAATCTCTTAATTTCCTTTCCCCTTCGGGCTTATATTTATGGCCACCTCATTTCTGTGTTGATGCTGGGTTCTGCCTAGTGACAGAGCTTCCCTTTTCTATTTTGATCTAGAGCTTCCAGTTCTGGACACAGTGATGGTTTTTTGCTAGAAAGTTGATTAGCATCTTTAAAAACCACTCCTAAAGAAAGGTTTCTCCTTTCTGACCTTTCTTTCAGCTGCAGAATTAACTGTAGAAACTTCTTGGATGAAAGCTGCCACTGATGATTCAAAACCTAACAACCTCAGGAGAACCAGTCACTTTGCTGTGTGCTCCTCAAGATCACATCTTTATTTGGCTTCTGGATAAAATACATATTCTGAGGAAAATATCTTCTAATTTTTACATTTAAATTTTCAGGCACGATATTTAAATTCTGAAAAATGGTTCTTAAATTGGAATTCCTTGTTTTCCATATATTCCCATTTCTTATAGTTCCATATCATTTTTTTTCTAATGTATTTCTGTATTGCTCTTGAGCTGCTCAAACAAATGCTCATTTGCTCATTTTGCTCATTCAAAATTCACTGTTCAAACAAATCCTCTCCACCACTACCTTCCTGAGTTGGATAATTCAATCCCAAAGCTATGCTCCAATGAATATCAATAAAAGATGGTAATTACTATATTTCTTCTTTTATGATACCCCTTGAAAATGCCTCCTATTTGCCTTAGACTAAAAATTCCATGGCTTAGGGGGCACCTGGATAGTGCAGTCGGTTAAGTGTCTGATTCTTGGTTTTGGTTCAGGTCATGATCGCAGGGTGGTGAGATCAAGCCCTGTGCGCTCAGTGGGGAGTCTTCTTGAGATTCTCTTTCTCTCCATCTCCCTCTGCCCCTCCCCTTAGTGTTCTCTCTCTCTATCTTTCTCAAGTAAATAAATACATCTCTAAAACAAAAATCCATTGGTGTGGGAAACAGAACGCCACAACGACCACTGGTGCATGTTTGCTCAGACTCCGAGATCTCTGAGAAAACTCGAGATTGCAGGGTTAAAAAGAACCTGAAAGGATCAGAGTGAAATGCCCTCGGGACGTGTGTGGTCAGTTCTAAAGTACGCAGCAGAAGATGTTTTGTAGATAGGAAGCCAGCTGTAAATAGCACACTGGGCACTCCCCTCTTTGTTCCTTTATTCTGTTTTAAAGATTCTTACGTGCTTGACTAATCCTGGGTACGTGAAGCAATGTGCCTTACTACGCCCCTGCTGTACATCATTATAGATCTATATCGTTGTAGAAGGTATATAAGAGTATGGAATATAAACCTCGGCACCTCGGACTGATTGTTCGGGGTCCCCTGTGCCTCGCTCTACTGTCGTTTCTTTTTCTCAGTTCCTTCACCGTCCCAGGTCCCCGACTCTCTGAGGTCGACACATTGGGGCGCCTGGGTGGCTCAGATGGTTAAGTGTCTGCCTTTGGCTCAGATCATGATCCCAGGGTCCTGGGATCGAGCCCTGCATCAGGCTACCTGCTCCGCAGGAAGCCTGCTTCTCCCTCTCGCACTCCCCTTGCTTGTGTTCCCTCTCTCGCTGTGTCTCTCTGTCAAATAAATAAATAAAATCTTTAAAAAAAATAAATAAAAAAATTTAAAAAATCCATTGCTTAGAAATTCCAAAAAATTCTGAAGCTTAGACTCTAAATCCCCCAAATTTCTCAAGCATCTATCCCTCAAGACACAGCCTCTTCCTGTGTATACTCATCCATAAGAGTTGAATAACTTTTAAACTTGCCATTAACTAAATGTTTTCCAGTTTTGGAACATGTAATGAATTCAAAGTTTCCCAACATTTTATTCTTTGAGGAAGGGAAATCACCCTAAGATAAAGTCTGAGATAGTTGACCATAACAAGGACTTTTAGTCTTTTGTAAGAGACTTTGGTGATAAATTAAGATGGGGACATCAAAAAAAAAAGGAAATCGGAAATAAAGGAATTGCTAACTTTAGGGAATTTCAGACTTGTTCAAGAAAGTAAACAGCTATACTTTGCTTCATAATTTAGCCATACAAAATTATAGCCTATGAAAATTTACTTTTTTTTTTTTTAAAGATTTTATTTATTTATTTGAGAGAGAGAATGAGATGAGAGCATGAGAGGGGGGAGGGTCAGAGAGAGAAGCAGACTCCCTGCCGAGCAGGGAGCCCGACATGGGACTCGATCCCGGGACTCCAGGATCATGACCTGAGCCGAAGGCAGTCGCCTAACCAACTGAGCCACCCAGGGGCCCGAAAATTCACTTTTTTTCTCTACTTTACTTCAATCATTCTTACCCTTGATCAACATGATTCTTTCTGAGATCTATCTTATCTGAAATCTGAAATGCAAGTCTCTTGCAACTCCAGTCCCTTGACCTCTACACTTTCTCTCAATTAATTAGTCCTCTCATATCTTTTCATTTTTTTTCCTCTCTTCATAATTGCCCTGGAATCCATAATTTAACCACTTCTTAAAAATCCTTATGTGAGAGGTGCCTTGGTTGTTCAGTTGGTTAAGTGTCTGCCTTTGGCTCAAGTCATGATCTCAGGGTCCTGGGATTGAGCCCTGTGTGGGACTCCCTGCTCAGCGGGAAGTCTGCTTTTCCCTCTCCCTCTCTCTCTGCTTGTGCTCTCTCTCACATAAAAAAAAACCCACACTTGTGCTCTCTCTCACATAAATAAATAAAATCAAAATAAAAAACTCATTATGTGAATAGCAATTTTTATATATTGTCATTGTCCCACATTATCTTAAAACAATAGCAACCACAAAGAATGCTAGCTGCCCAGTATTTCTATTCCTACCCTTGGCTTCTGGGTAGTGCTGGAAAATAAAACAAAACAAAACAAAATCATACATCTGTGCAGAAAGGTGACAATAAAATCCATGTTCTATGACCATGTATGTCAAGGTTGCCCAGTATTACTATGAATTTCCAGTAATTTTCTTATCCATTTGCCACTATAACTATTTCAAACCTTTAATATTCTGTCAACCATCCACTTCCAAGCTGCCAAGTACAACTCAGTCATTCATCACAATCTTTCCATCTACAGGCTGTATTAACTTCCATATTTAGCCATTTATGTATTGTCTCAGGAAAAAACAGCCATTTTCTTTTCTTTCATCTACTTATTGCCAAAATTGTTAACTCACCTGCTGGTTTTCTACAATCTCTCCCTTGCTTTCCCTGACAAAATAAAGTGTCCCTGAAACTTTCAAAGATTAACTCCTTTATTTGTGATTGGGATCCCTTCATATCTTGCCTTCTATATATTTCATTCCTGCACTTATCTCTCTATTTTACAATATTGATTTCTCCCCCTCCACTGGCTGGCTTTCCTAAGACCACAAACTTGATCTATTAGCTCCCATATTAAAACAAGCCCTCTTTAGCCCCATCCTCTTGTGATGTTTTAGCTTTTCCATTTCTCTGCTCTACTACATTGTCCATTTCTATGCTACCTGTTATAGAAACACCATAAAATGGACATTTACAGTCTCTGCCTTTTCTTCTTCACCTCCTTCTCTTTGAACTCATTCCAAATCTATTACTCTAACCAGGGCTGGCTGAATAATTTTCAAGTCCATGTATAAAATGAAAATTCCAGGGACACCTGGGTGGCTCATTTGTTAAGCATCTGCCTTTGGCTTAGGTCATGATCCCAAGGTCCTGGGATACAGTCCTACATCAGGCTCCTTGCTCAGCGGGGAGCCTGCTTCTCCCTCTGCCTGCTTGTGCTTGCTCTCTCGCGCTCTCTCTTTCTGAAAAATAAATAAAATCTTAAAAAAAGAAAAAAAAAGAAAATTCCACTAAAGCTACGGAAGTATTAAGTTTTTCCTTAAATAATATACAATTATTTATAAAGCAAATAGGAGTAACAGTGATACATGAGTGCCAACATATACTTACCATACCTGAGTTGTTGGTTATGTATAATTGAAAATTATAATAATTTTGGTGTTAGACTTTTGTATAGTATAATAATATTTTATTAATATGATATCTTGACTGATCATAAGATTTTTCTAGCTCGCTATTCTGCAAATTCATTTATCATATCATCAAAATTTATACAGTTAGCATTTTATTTCCAAATGATATAATTCAGAGTGACATCAGTTATTCTTGGCAAATGGAAGATTGAACACAATATTTGATAATTTTTGTCTTGAGAAAGATCTTCCTGCTGATGCAATTGTTACTAGAGATATGTAGAAGTATTTTACAGGTGGTGACAACATTCAAATAAATTCTGATAAATTATTTTGAAATATACATTTTAGTACATCTAAAGCTGATGATTCTCTAAGAACAATTCTTCTAAAAATAACTAATTCTTCATACATACCAGTTTCACGTCAGTCTGAATTTAATTTTAGATGTAAATTTACACAATGGCATTTTAATGTTTCCTCTGACATTTCCTCTAACCTCTGCAGGTTGTGCAAGAAACCATAAATGACTTCCTGACTTGAGTATAATGCAAAACGCTGGCTAATGTATTTTATCACCGTATTTTCAATCACAAAGAAAAATTAATTTTACAACTTTCTTCTTTTTAGATATTTGTTCAGCCAGAGCATCTTGTGAAAAGAGTGTTCTTTTCTATTAAACTTGATTATCTTTTTTTTTTTTTTTTTTTTAAGATTTTATTTATTTATTTGAGAGAGAGAATGAGATAGAGAGCATGAGAGGGGGGAGGGTCAGAGAGAGAAGCAGACTCCCTGCTGAGTAGGGAGCCTGACGTGGGACTCGATCCCGGGACTCCAGGATCATGACCTGAGCCGAAGGCAGTTGCTTAACCAACTGAGCCACCCAGGCGCCCAAACTTGATTATCTTTAAACTTAATTTCTATCTCTATCTCTTGCAATGTTGCAACAGTTTTCAAAACCAAAGTTTCTAAATTTGTTGAAGAAATCTAGTGACTACTGATATAATTTTTGGCATTGTCCCATGAATATTTTTATGTTGTAAGGATTTCCTGACAGTATTTACTGTTTGAACACAGCAGTCTCTGTTTTCCTACTCACGCTGGAGTTCATATTTGTGAAGACACTGCATAGATGGGTTCAGAAAACAGAGGGTCCCAGCACTGCCCACCTGTAGCTGTCTTCTCTCCAGCAGCCCCTGCTACCCATCTGGGTACCAGTGTTGTCCCAGAAGCCATAGAGAGAGCTCTGGGTACCTGAAGGCTGCGCAGAGGCATTTGCCTGCACACCAGGCTTCTGGGCCAATTGCTCTGGACTCCTGTAGCCTCCTGGTCTATCAGCCTGAGACACTCTCATCATATCTCAGCTGCTCACAGACATTTTCCAATTTCTCATACTTCATATTATAGACCCAATTGTGTTCCCCCCAAATTCCTATGTTGAAATCCCACCCCTCAGTACTTTAGATGTAACCGTATCATGATAGAGGCTTTAAAGACGTAATTAAGGTAAAATGAGGTCAAATGGGTGGGCCTTAATCCAATCTGACTGGTGTCCTTATAAGAAAAGGAAACCCGGATACACAAGTGAATTCCAGAAGCTTACATGCACAGAGAGACCATATGAGGACACAGCAAGGTGATGGCCATCTGCAAGTCAAGGAGAGAGGAATCAGGAGAAACTAAACCTGCCGACATCTTGTTTTGGACTCCCAGTCTCCAGAACTATGAGAAATAAATTTCTGTTGTAAACAATGTTTTGATATGTGGTATTTGTTTGCCCTAGCAAACTAATATATGTCACTTCCAAAAGACATGTTCAAAGATAAAATTATGAAGAATTTTAAGACTTGGATAGCACAACAATAAACCAAGTGAGTACTAGACTAAGCTGTCCATGAATGGAGCCTCGTGAGACAGCCCAGGTTGCATGACCATGAAGTCAGTTCTGATTCCCCCAAAGCTATTTTTAGCAAATGGTAATATCACTGCTATGCCCCAACCCCAATGGACATATTTATTCCTTATTTTAAATATTGGTGTTCTGAGGGTGGATTCCTTGGCTCTATCACCTAATTTTACATCTTCCTGCAAGTTTTAAACCAGTCTTCTTGTTTTGATTACCATTATTAAAGCTATCTCTTCAAACTGGTATGCATAATAGACCTCCTAATTATATCTCAACACACTTTGCCCTCAGATCTCGAAAATGAACTTATTATTTAAAACATTGGCATTTGCCTCTGCACAAAATAACTAAATTCTAAATATATTTATTACTACATATTGAACAGATTATTTATTTTTATTCTGCCTTCTTGGCAGTCGATGGAGCAAAACTGTTTCTCTTCCCATGAGATAGGTTTTCTTTCCTTTGGAGACTGCTATCATGATTTCCATCAGCCTTCTTTCGTCCTAGCTAAGTAACCTCACCTGATAGGATGAAAATAGTATTTGGGAAGGATTCCAAGGACAGTGGTGAAGTTTGGGGGTAGGTAAGACTAGAGGTAGAGGACAACAAGGACTGACCTCTATGGTAATCCCAGCTTAAAGAGATGGGCTGAGACGAGGCTGTCAACATGGAAAGAAAAAGTCTGAGAGACATTTCCCCCAGGAAATTGCTTTACATGCTTTATTCCATTCAAGCCTCCCAACAACTCTATACGTAAATTGCTAATAATACCCCATTTTAAAGAACATGTAACTATACAACAGAGATATTCGAAACTAGTCCAGGGTCACACAGCTAATAAAAACTCAAAATCTGGATCCAGAATTAATATATGTTCAATATCCAAGGTCTTTGTCACTGTATCTTCCGTTTTCCATAAATAATGAAAAGGGGACATGGTACGCACAACTGCTCAAGCCACTCCTGCTTCATTCTTCCACATTAAACCAGACTCCAAGTCCTACTTTCTAACTTCTGTATGTCTTACACCCAACTCATCACCATTTCCACTTCTACTGCCTATTGCACCTCATCTTTTCTTGTCTCAATTACTGCAAAAAACCAATAACTTGTCCTCTTCAGTTACAAGACCATTCCTAGATTTATATTAATAAAAAACAAATGCATTATCAGATCCAAGTAAACCAAACTTTCAGCACAGTATCAAGGCAGGTTGTGATCCAGTTTCTGCTGACCTGTCCAGCTCATCCTTAGCATCACTTCCCCACACTTCAACCTGGTTTTATGCTTCTTTGACACCTTTGTGTCTCTGTCTCTGCAGAAGCGGCTTCTTTTCTCAATGGTCCCCATTCCTGCCACATCTCTCCATGTCTGGCTAGCTTATGTTACCCTCAAAACAATCTTCCTTAATTCTCCTCCTTCCCTGGTCTGAGTTGGTGTCTGCGCTTTATCATGTATAACATTTAGAGGGTATCAGGATGCTAATAGAAATCTCTCTCTCTTTCGCTCTCTCGGTTTAGTTGTTTCTGACACTTTTAGGGAAGGGACTTTTTGTTTGGTTGGTTACTTAGCTTTAAAAATAAGATATCCAAATGATGATGTCACCAGCTTTGGAACCAAAATGTGTGTGTTTAAATCTTAACTATGACACTTAATACCTATGTATCGACACTGCACAAGTCATTTTAATGTGTCTGTACCTCAGTCCTGATAGATACCATAGGGAAACACATTTCACAGGGTTATCATGAGGAGGTCCATAATGGACCCATAAAGGACTATAATGGATCTTGAAAAATCTAAGCTCCCAATAAATGTTACCTTTATTTATATATATCTCCAGTGCACAGCATAGTGCATATAGTGTACAGAAGGAGCTAGATACTCTATAAACGCTTGTTGATTAAATGAACATGTGAAAACACTTAAAGAAAATGACCTGTTTATCTTATCCCTTTAGGTAAAGCAACATAAAATGGGTTGTTGGCATAGTTAGACTGCTGGCAAAATACTCAAGAGTTGAACAGATATACCAGAGCAATTAAGATTATTCATTTGGCTCTGGGCAATAGAAACCAAAATGTGGAGATACTGGTGCTCAATGATGGGAAAATATCATTAACAAGCAAAAGAAACTATCTGCCCCCTGGGGAGATGTCAGTGGAACAAAACATTTTGGAGTGAGTTCTTGATTACAATATTTTTCCCCCTCTCTCCTAGATTATTTTCTTGTCATGTCTTTGCAAAATTAGAAGCCTCAAGTAACCTCAAATAGCCTTAAGTTTTTTAAGGTCATATAATAAATATTACATTCAAATTTAATTTTCATTATTTAAAAAAACATACGGTTTACTACTTCGGCATCAGTGTATACTTATTGTAATTATACTAGTATCAGATAGGAGGATTGATATCAGCTATCTACCACCTCAATAGTAATAATAATAGTAATAATAATGACTCCAAGTTTAGTGTTGTAAAAGAATGGCTAACAGAAGGCAATTTATGTTTCTTAGCTAGGACATCTTGTCCCTACTCAGGTTGTCTTCAAACCCTCTCAAGTAAGCAAAACTGAGCTTGTTCTCCGGATAACAGGGCACTTTTCTAAGAACTGAGTAGTAGTGTGAAAGGCCTTCTTTTTTAAAAAAAAATATATATATATATATATTTATTTGAGAGAAAGAGAAAGAGAGCCTGCAAGCGTGGGGGAGGGGGGGCAGAGGGAGAGGGAGACGATCTTAAGCAGACTCTGTGCTAAGTTTGGAGCCTGACCTGGGGCTCAATCCCATGATCCTGGGATCAGGACATGAGCCAAATCAAGAGTCAGAGGCTTAACCAACTGAGCCACCCAGACACCCCGCACAAGGCTTTCTGACATCCAGACATGGGAATTGGCACATCACCACTTCCATTGACTTCTATCAGTTAAAGCAAGTGACAATGCTGGTGCAGAGTTAAGAAGTGGGAAAAATTCCACCTTTTACTAGAAGTGCTTCAAAGTCATATTCAAGAGCCATCAGAGTGATGAAAAGCTGGGGACATTTTTGCAATCAATCTACCTTGTCAGACAATATTAGCCTAGAATGTAACAGTGGAAGATTCAGCTTGCAAATCTGCTTATCTTTTGGGAGCTGAGCAAGACAAGTTGAATGCCTTATGATATTTCAATTATTCAAGATTTCAATGACTTGGATATTTTCTGTATCCTCGTGTTTAAAAAATACATGATGTCTACGGTTCTTTAAGTTAGAAGGAAGTTTTTTGGGGGGGATACAATTTCAAATTCAATTTAAATTTATATGTTTTAACAGACAGTAAGAAATGTGAGCATAAAAATGAAATGTTATAGTACATGCATTTGCATCTATCCTAGACTGATTAGCATTACTTTGTTACTAAACTATTAATTTTGTTTCTACATACCTGCTTTCTAAGATGAAATGAAATGTTTTTATGTACATTAAAATACTATGTTTTAATCTGCACTCAATTTGATCACTAGGTAGAAATTTGTTTAAAAATCATGATTCACTTTTTTAGAATCAGTCTACGGATAGTGCTTCCACATCGTAGACGACATTTCTTATACCCTCCCATGTAAACATTTTTGTTTAGCCTTTGCTTGTCTACGTACAAAAGTTAATTATTTAAACTTTAGAAAGTTATGTCATGGACTTAACATCTCCTTAAAATAGCATTCCTGTAATCAGTGAGCAGAACTTCTTTACACCAATCTGTAAAGGCTCTGCAATGATGTATTTGGAAATACATGTTATTAAGAAAATATGATACTGTCTATATATACAGTCAAGGTTGGAGTTCCTCAGCTTAGAAACTTTTCATTTAATCATTAACAAGATCTAGTTTTCTATGATCCGATTTATTAAGGAATACATGAAATACATGAAGAAATCCACTAAGTCTTTTCCTTAAGTCAGTAGGTAACAAGTGGCTGCCATTTTGACATTAGCTAAGATGTTACATGTGTTTTCCCCTGGGAAGAGAGCTGGCAAACTCATCCATGCTAAATTGCTGTTGTGTGGAAAAGCCAGGCACAGAAAGAAAACTAGAAAATTGGTTAAAGAGAGGCAACAAAACAGAATTCAGTTTTAATTAGCAACACTATATTAGCCTCTACTTCCCTGGGCATCCTCCAATATGACAGTGGTCCGATAAGCCCGTCTGGACACTTTACCCATTTCCAGCACTGGACTATGTAAGAAAAATATTCAAAGTGGGACGCCTTTAAGTAAGGATATGCCATCAATCGGTTTTAAAAACTGCACAATACGCAACTAACGAATCATTGAACACTACATCAAAAACTAATGATATACCATATGTTGAATTTAAATTAAAAAAAAATTAAAAACTGCCCTATACTGCATTTTCTTTTAAAATCATGAGAATATTTACCCAGAAAACATGTTTTAATAATTTCTAGTTCTAATACACATGTCCCATGACACACAAAGTAGGTTCTCAGTAAATATTTGTTAAATGAATGAATATATATATGAGAAGCAAATCCCCTGTATGAAAATGTATTCATCTTCCTAACAAAAGCACGTAAAGAAAAATATTAAACAGTAGTATTTGAACTCTCTGAGGTTTTTTTTTTTTTTTTTCCCTTATCCATATTCTCCCCAGGTAGAAATAATCACTCTCTCTTTTCTAAAGAGATCTCAATGTACTCAGTTCATATCATCCTGCTAGTAATATTTCTTATTTGTTTACAAGTCTGTCTTCACCTTTTGGGTCATAAATTCCTTGAGGACAGGAATCTTTTTGGCTTCTTCGGTATCTTCTACACCTGCCGGGTGCAGATTGAATGTTTAATAAACCTGAGTGGATGGGAAATGAGATTTTTCTACTGATGTTGCCTAAAGTCTTACTCATCTATTCAAACCTGGAAGAAGTCACTGATTTTGGAAATCTTTGATACCTGAGATTTGAATTGGTAGGTTTCAGACATCTACACTTTAGAATCCTCTTTGACTTATTTTGGCAAAATTACATCTTATCCAAGTGTGTGTCCCATATATTTTAAGCCAGTTGTCAGTTGCTTAGAGGCCTGGTCCCCAAAGTAAGACACAGGCACTGTTCACTTAATTATTTTACTACTAGTCACTGATCAAAAATACCAGAGGATAACACAGCTGATGAACATAGGTTTTATGCAGCCTTGAGACTTGCAAAGTTTTATAGTCCCTCTGACCACCCACCACTGAATAAGAAAAGCATTTTATAATCTGACACAGTAAAACATTCATCAGCCAGGATATAATTTGAAAATCGCTTTCTTTCTGATTCAAGGCTTTCCTATTGGGATTCTTCATTTTCAGATGCCATCATCTATTTTCCTTTCCCACTAAAGTTTTGACTTTTGTAAAATCCTCTGTTGTTGTTTCTTCTAAGACTATAGTCTAGGACTATAGTCTTCCAGAGTAGAATCCAAGGGTATGACATTTATAAGAGTTTGTGTCTGCTTCTCAAGGGTAAATTTCCCAGAATACTGCACTGTACTTTGCACTGTGTTGCCTAAGAGGTTAGATGTTTGCAGAGCAAATGAAAGGTTCAAATGCATCATGCCTTACAGATCTTCATCCTTAGTACCCAAACCTATTTCAATTGAAATGGAAACCTGCTCTGGAGTTCCTGAAAATGGAAGCAAAACAGAGCCATACATGGGACCTCTGGGTCTGAGGTCCATTATTATACTTCCTTGTTATAAAACTTTTCATTACTTCTATTTTTATATTAGAATTGTTTTGAGTCAATCATCTTTATATTAATATATTGTTTGAGATAATCAAATACAAAGCCAGGAAAGAATTAAAGTTATGATAAATGAAGGAAAATATTAACTGAATTACTCAAAATTTCAGGAAGATCATTTTTTTTTAATTGTTACATAGATGAAGAACACAAATAAAACAACAAAGACATACACACACACAAGTCTATAAAAAGTTCTCTTCCTTGGTAAAAAAAAAAAAAGCAAACTATTGTTTTACTGTCAGAAGAGAAATAGGGAAAGGCATTTTGTGTACATTGAAAAAAAAAAAAAAGTTTACCAAGAATCACTGAACATGTTTTCTATTGAACTTATAAAACTTTCTTCCTGGCTGCTGGTTAATATTAAATTGGATAAAATCTTTAAGAGTTCTCTGTGGATTCATTATTGGACAAAAAGGAGCAAATGCATACAGTTTTCAAATGTTCATACCAAGTTGCTTTATGAATGGTGTAATATAATTTTAAGCCTCTTTCGCAAGAACAGTGTTCTCAGCAGATGTTTTATTTGAAGTACAATGAATCAGTGTGAAGTTACTTGAGAAGTAGTCATTATCTAATAACCACTTGTCAAAAACTCAGATTGAAATTTTCTTTGTACAGAAATGAAAAATATAGCAATGTTTACGGTCTAGATTTTAATTTTATTTTTAAAATTTTTTTTTTAAGATTTTATTTATTTATTTGACAGAGAGAGAAAGTTAGTGAGAGCAGGAACACAAGCAGGGGGAGTGGGAGAGGGAGAAGCAGGCTTCCCGCGGAGCAGGGAGCCCGATGCGGGGCTCGATCCCAGGACCCTGGGATCATGACCCGAGTCGAAGGCAGACGCTTAATGACTGAGCCACCCAGGAGCCCCTACTGTCTAGTTTTTAAACCTTAAGAAAATTACTGCCTGGATGATAATAAAATATCCTGTAATTAAGAATAAATTACTTGAAGAACCTATGTAAGTTATGGGAAAGGGGAAAAAAGTTAAGTTATTTTAAATATTTGACATAATTCCATTTTAAGTCTAATTATTAAAGAAGATTCTAATGGGAACACTAAAAGCGAAAAGCATACACATTTATTCTTTTTAAGAAACAAAATATACTTTCCTAAGTGCCATCAAAAAAAGTGATAACAGAAGGACTGGTTACTTTAAAAATGTTATTGAAGGTGGGGCGCCTGGGTGGCTCACTTAAGTGACCGACTCTTGATTTCAGCTCAGGTCATGATCTCAGTGTCATGAGATTGAGCCCCACACTGGGCTCTGTGCTGGGTATAGAGCCTGCTTGGGATTCTCTCTCTCCCTTTCCCTCTGATAACACAATTAAATATGAGGCCTTGAATCAGGGCAAATTGAGTTTTCTGAGTTTGGAAACTCTTAACACTTTCACTTATACATTTAAAGCCTAAGAAAATTAAAATATACTGTCATGAGAATAAAGGACTTGAATAGATAGATAGTCATAGTTATATCTTCAAATATAACTTAATAGTCAGCATGATAAATGATAAAAAATATTTCAGGTACTTATTCTCATTGTACAATGAGGCCAAGAGAGGCTAGATATGCATCAATCCCATTTCTTCTGCTTAGTGTTACAGGACAGTGTCTCAGGTAAGGTCGAAGCCTACAGTTCCCAGCCTTCCTTGAAGTGAAGTTGGAGACTTATTAGTTCCAGCCATTTGGATGTACCTAAATTCTCCCTAGAGATCATGGGCTTTCACCTTCTGCCTCCTCTTTGTGCTTAAAGGAAGGATCAGAGCCCGGCACAGCTACCCAGTTAAAGAAGGAGGTATCCCTGAGCCACCGCTTGGCAGGGACCTCTCCCAGAGAGATGTCTGAAATGATCTGACTGTCTACTGATCAGGGCATGGCAAGCTGTTTATGCTTCTGAGATTTTTATATTATTTGCTTAAGCAGCAGGCATGTGTTACCCTAACAGACAAGCATTATCCCCACTATTCAGCAATAGCGATTACATTTTATGTGCCCTAGCACTCATGAAATTAGATTACAAAAATTCTGGTATGGTCTCTAGATCTTTTCTATTCCACAGTAACCATCAGACTATTTTCGTATTTCTCTTTTCCAATGTTAATTTGATTTTTCCTGAGAGTGTGTGTTAGGAAATGATTGATTCTGTGGTCATAGTTAGAGAATCAGTTTTTAATCACAATTTCATTGTCAAGGTGAAAGAGAAGGGCTTTCTTTTTTCTCCCTTTTATCCAAATTATTAAAAACCATCCATATCATAATCTTCTGGAAGTAACAGAGTCAGGAGAACATACCCTGAGAGTACATCCATTTCAGTGTCATATTTCTATCATTTTAAGTTATGACTGAAAAGTCATTAGAAAATTCATATTGTGCTTCCAACTGATAATTATGTGAACTTAATAAAGACTTCATTAGGCAATTCTGTTTCAAGGAGTATTGCAGGTTTTGGGATACATATTCCTCAGTAGACCTAACTGTGTAAGTAGTTTTTAAATACAAACATTTAAGTCCAAGTCAATTACAACATATCCAATAGCAATAATTGAATGCATTTACAATGATTAATCAGGGGAGGCATTATCTATATAAATGACTTGGTTCTGGGAAATCTTTGTAAATAGTGTGATATTGTTTGAAGCATCAAGAGTATTGCACTTAAAAATAAAGAAAAGAATAAACATGTCTTTGATTATTTCTGCTTCAAAAAAGATCTGGTTATATTCTTAATGTTTCTGTCCTAGCATAAATCAAAGTTACTATTCCCTGGCGATATGATATATGTATATACAGAGACACAAACACACAAACATACATATGTACATAAATATATGTATACACACAAATATACGTATAAACGCAAATATATATTTTACATACACACACACTTTGCAGATATAAGCTAGGTATGATTACATGTTCTACAAATGAGAAAACAGAAACTCAAGAAGACAAAGATCTCACACAAAAGTCTACCAGAACAAGTTTTCAATCCAAGATGTCTGAGTCCTGAGCTCTTCATCACTATGTTAATGTTTTATTTACCCTAGGATATAATACTATATTTCCATCAGGAAACCCAAATCCTATTAGCTGTTCCACTAACTATATGACATCAAACAACATATATATTTTCTTTCTGGCTCAATTTTCTCAAAGAAAGCATTTCAATACTTATACAAAGGAAGTGTTATCAATCAAATACATTTGTCTATTTAAATAATGCATCCTTTTATTTTCAAGGTGAAACATTTGGATCTCAACAGAGAAAATAGGCTGAAGCAAAGGTTTTATCTATGTATAAAATTACATATGTATATATATATTATATATCAGATACATATTTTGGCATGTTATATAATGCATAGTAATGTATACATATTATATACATATAGGTATGTGTATGTATACTTATACTGTGTGTGTATATACATACTTTTTTTTTTTTTTTTTTGGTAATAGACATGGAGTTGTACCTAGTTGGTCTCTCTTTAGCACCCTGGTCCTACACTGGGGCTTAAGGGGCCCAATGAACACTAATACCAAATATTTATATAATGCTATCCATGTGCTAGATTCTGTCCTATGTGCTGAATGCATGGGTAGATAGATAGATAGACATTTATTCCAAACAAAATTCTATAAAGGACAATTATCACATTTTAAAAATAAAAAAAATCAAAATTATGTGATTTGCTTTGGGTCACGTACCCAATAAGAGGTAGAGTTAGCATAGAAACCGGAAATGGGGATGCCTGGGTGTCTCAGTCGGTTAAGCATCTGCCTTCGATTCAAGTAATGATCCCAGGGTCCTGGAATTGAGTCCCGCATCCGGCTCCTTGATCAGCGAGGAGCCTGCTTCTCCCTCTGTCTGCTGCTCCCCCTGCTTGTGCTCTTTCTCTCTTTCTCTCTCTTTCTCTGACAAATAAATTAATAAATTAACAAACAAACAAAAAAGAAACTGGGAAATACAGCTTCAGAGTCCACTCTCTTAGCTATTATGCTATATTGGATCTTAAGGTAATTTTATTTTTTCTTAGCATGAATTTGCAATCAGCTGAGAATTAAAGGAATAGCAATAGAAATCAAATGATTATGTTTATTATTGAAAGCATTATTAGTGGAGAAACTGACTTCAGTACATGGTGAAAATGGGCTCTTATATTATGCTGGTTTGAACCTCATACTAGACATCTTACTTTCTTTGCCACAGAAGCACCAGATCACCCTAACCCTCTCCATATGGGGAATGCCATGTCAATCTTACAGCATGGAGAAGCAGTGTAGGGGCATTCTTTTTTTTTAAAGATTTTATTTATTTATTTGACAGAGACACAGCGAGAGAGGGAACACAAGCAGGGACAATGGGAGAGGGAGAAGCAGGCTTCCCGCGGAGCAGGGAGCCCAATGCAGGGCTCAATCCCAGGATCCTGGGATTGTGACCTGAGCAGAAGGCAGAGGCTTAACGACTGAGCCACCCAGGTGCCCCAGTGTAGGGGCATTCTTACTAAGGACAACTTGGAACCCAAAGATAAAAAGAGAAGGGAAGGGCTGAGGTATTCATGCTTAGTTTGTGCCCCAAATATGTCAAATGGAGGGAGACATATCAGGATTGCAGTTCTAATAGAGAACACATCACATAGAAAGTAGAGAACAGAGGACAGAAAAGACTGATGCTCCCCGAATTCCTTTATGAAACACAAGGAATTAGAGAAATAAAGGTTGGAAATTACTGACCAAGAGGATAATAAAATCGCCACTATTTTTCATTATATATAAATATAAATATATAATGTGTGTGTAGATAGATGATAGATTTTTTTTTTTTTTTTTTTTTTTTTTTAATTTGAGACCAGTTGAGACTTACAGAGCATTGCAAAACTAGTGAAGAGAATTCTGGAGATTCTACAACCAGTTTACCTTAATGTTCAAATCTTAAATAACCATAGCTCAACTGTTCCAGCTGAGGAATTAGCACTGTTACAATGTTATATTATTAACCAGACTACAGACTGCATCTGTGCTCCCTATTTTTTTCCACTAAAATTCTTTTACTGTTCCAAGATCCAATTCAGGATCCCACTTAGTATTTAATCATCATAGCATCTTAGTTTCCTCCAATCTGTTACAGTTCCTCAGTCTTTCCTTGCTTTCCATAATCTTGACATTGGGTACTTGGGTAATAGACAATAGGGTATAACAGATATGCCCTACAAATACCATGTACCAGGGGGATTACACTAGATAGTACATTCAGTACAACTGGTATAGAATGAATAGTGTTTGGCATAATGCTCAAATAATGGCTAATACCAGTAATATTACTTAAAAGATAAATACAAACTAAATTTGCTAAAATCTTATATGCTTTTCTTCAACCTTTTTTTGTCTCAACTATAAAGCATTTCATCATGGATGTTTGTTTTTTTTGAAATCATCCTGATGCCTTCTTGTCTTTCCATGCTCTTTACTTCCCAACTTTCTCATTATTTCTGAAGGCATGTCTTCTGGATATCATTAGACACAGCATACATTTTCCTGAATTCTTAAATTCCTATTCTTTGGTTACTTATTTTCAAAGGTGTTATTTTTTCACTATGTAACTGTAAAAGCAATGAACAACAATAAATAAGATTTGTAGGAGAATATTGTTGGAAACGAAAATTAATCTTAAAAGGCTAACACATCAACAAACATTAAAGAAAATGAGCAAAGATTCTTATAAATTAAGTTTATCTTAAATTATTTGTATGGAATATTAAATGTTAGATGACAAAAATCATTGACTAAAATATTTTATAGAGAACTATAGCTTAAAGCTTTATAGACAGACTGTTTTTCTTGTCAAAGAAAAGGTAACAGAAAAATATGCTTAGGGGCACCTAGGTGGCTCAGTTGGTTAAGAGTGTGCATTTGGCTCAGGTCATGATCTCAGGGTCCTGGGATAGATCCCCACATCCTGCTCAATGAGGTGTTTGCTTCTCCCTCTCCCTCTGCCTGCCACTCCCCTTGCTTGTACTCTCTGTCAAATAAATAAATAAAATATTTTTAAAAATTAAAAAAAAGAAAAGTATGCTTAAATATGTAATGTCCCACATTTCCTTCATGAAAATCTACTTAAAGATTTAAGTAAATGAGAGAGAGGTGATTCAAAACCAAGAATTCAAAGATTAAATAGTTTGTGAGCTCTGCAATCCATTTACTAGATGGAATTATGATGGAATGATTTGTGGAAAAATTTAAAATTTAATACCGATTCACGTCAAAATATTGTTGAAAGTATTTATTTGGGGTAACAAAATTGTTATGATTGCATAGTAGATCTATAACCAAGATTTAATTACAATATCTAGAAAAATATAAGATCAGAGACAGAGAAAAAATAAGAAGACCTATTTTCTACTAAACAAGAAGTCAAAATATTTATTTGTTTATGCAGCATGTCTTTGTTAACTTTAATATAACTGGTAGATAATTTAAATTAATAAAATTGATAAGGAAAATAAAGTAATAAGAGTTTTTATAAATTGAATATATTGGAAGTATGGAAATGACAGAGAAAAATGAAAATATATAATAAGCTTAATTATTCAATAAATCAATTATACATAGTTACAAATATTAGTATATATGTATGGTATATATACTCATGTCACTATAATTAACTTATTTAAAATGTTTATTTTACACTAACTTATGTAATATGTGTATAATGTGTGTGTTTGTGTGTGTGTGTGTACATGTGTGTCATAGTATATTTGCTTAGGTGGTTGTGGCAGTCTAAGCACTTTGGTATGAGTAGGAGTAAAAGCAGCCCTCGAGTTATATCTTTCCCCATCCTCCCTCTCTCTTCCCTATGCCAAAATTTACAGAAAGAGAAAGACAGGGACAGGGGCAAGGGAGAGAGAAGCACAGTTTTCATCAGTATTCAAGAATCAAAGCAATTTTTCTTGAAATAGACACAAAATCAGGGATAATGCCCGCTCAGAATTATATATCAATATATTTGTTCCGATATTATAAAAGATTCCCACCCTAAATAAATATTGAATTAGAGTACACATAATTTACCTAATCTCAAAGTCCAGTTGCCCTGGTCTATGGTAATAGTCCCAGGAAATGGAGCAAGAAAAATTGGCCAGCCTCTGCTAAAAGATGGAAAAAGGGACCAAAGTAAGATTCTCGAACCCCAGTGCCATAGTTTACATAGTTTACATTGTGCTGCTCCTCATGGTGGTTTTTGACCAGCGTGTCTTGCTTGAGAAGAGCATAAAAGCCATATCCTTTGCCAGCCACATCCATTTTGAGGAAGATAGCAACATCATGAGATTCTTCTAACTTGGGATGAGAGATAGATCAAAATGAAAGCAAGTACATGCTTATTTATTCTTACTTCCCCACCTTCCCTCAGCTTAATTAATGAGCTTTATTCTTTTTACTTCTTGTTCAGCATGTAGCATTAAAAGGCATTTATTTTATATGGACTGACCTCACAGTTTGGCAAGAAGTACTTTGTAATACATACGTTACTCTACCAACAAAACTACCTTGTTATAGTATAAAAATGTGAAATCACATAAGGAGTGGTTTTTTTTAATTCTTATGTTATTATATTTATGAAGAAATAAAACTTAAAATTTTACAAAGACTGACAAGAACTCATTTTTTGTCTGTCCATTAGAGATATACCAGACACAGCAAAAGTAAATAATATAATAATAATTAATAAAGATGACAATACATGCAGACAAAACATATATGTTTTAAACATGAAACATACTGTCTTCAAGCACTACTGAAAAATTCACACACACACACACACACACTATCACACAAACACAAAATAACACACCAGCAGTAAATTAAGTTATAAAATAATCTCAGAAATAAAGTCATAAAACAAAATCAGAAATAACCAAATGTAAAAATTTTGATATTCATCTATTAAAAAGATGCTAGTGACTTAAAGTAGATATTTTTTATATCAACATTAACAATTCAATATTATCTTAGTGTATCTGTATTGAGAACTATCACAAATTGCACTCCTTACATATTTACATGCACACGTAAACATATACATATATATTTTTATGTATTTCTAAATCTATAAATTCAGAACTGGTTAATAATACTATACATCAGAAAGTTAAGAGTTTTCTTTTCTCAGTCCCTCTAAGTAACTCATTACAATTTGATCAAACTCTCCGGAAACAACAATGTTTATTATCTATGCCTTTAAGGACTGTATTTCTACAACCTATAAGAATCCTTTCAACCACATTGACAAATGTGAGTAGATTTTCCTATATATTTTCTCCTACTCAAAACTTCTTTATAGTTCAAAACCAAGAGAAATTTTTTTTTACATTAATAAAAACAATAAAAAACAAGGACTAGTTATAATGATTGAATACAATCACGATGTGTTCAGTATCTCTATGTGGGAACACAAAAAATGTGTTTCATCAAGAAAAAAATGTTCAAATGTATGTGACTTTTATTTTTTAAAGTTCTAGCATTTTTTTATTTCTAATAGTGTTAAACTCAAAGGCAGAGAAAAGAACTAGAGAAACAGGTAATTTTTTCTATTTTACTAGATTGTTCTCCAAATTAAAACAAAAAGCAAAGCATGCTTATTGTAATCAAAATATAGATAGATAACAAGTGAATATCTTATTACACAATTCCACTCTGATTATATAATCATTGATAGAAAATCAATGTGTAGCCTATCAATTCTTTTTTATGTTTACAGAAACTTATAAACATAGGGTTTTCTTTAGTGATTTTTGTTGTGTACACAACGATGTTGATGTTTCTTTTCTTTTTTTTTTTAATTTTATTTATTTATTCATGAGAGACAGAGAGAGAGAGAGGCAGAGGGAGAAGCAGGCTCCCAAGGAGCAGGGAGCCCGATGCGGGACTCGATCCCAGGACCCTGAGATCATGACCTGAGCCAAAGGCAGATGCTTAACCATCTGAGCCACCCAGGCGCCCTTGATGTTTATTTTCAAACCAATTTATCTTATATAATTGAACTGCAATTTTAATTTTTCACTGCACATAGATATAATTCATAATAGCACAGTATAAACATACCATAATTAATTAACTTGACTACTATGGATGGACATTAAGGTTGTTTCTATCACTTTGTTATAGCAAATACTCCAGTAGTAAACATTCCTATATCCTTATTACTGATTTTTATTTCTGTGGGTTAGTTCTCTAGGTAAAATTTTCAAGACAAAGGAAAATATCCTAATGAAATAGGATATTTCATTAGGATATGAACATATGGAAAAAAAGAAAAAAAACCTAGAGAAATAGTGTTAAGAAATGAAGTTGAAAGGGTTGGCAGGTCCAAATCTTACAGGACTTTGTATTTAATGTAGGGAATTTGCTTTAGTCTATGTACATCAGAAATCTCAAGGGGTTTTAGGCAATGAGGAGACATGAATGAATATCTTTTTTAAATATCACTATGGTGAATGAAAATTTAAAAAGACTAATAATGCTTTCATCTTTATGGGGGAAGATTTTCTCTATCGAATTGAAAACTTGTTTTATTGTTTGTTGTTTTGTTGTGTGTGTTTGTGTGTGTTTGTGTGTGTGTGTGTGTGTGTTTGTATGTTTCCCTGCACTGATTGCAGCATATCTCTTGCATCAACAGTAATATTTTATTCCTTATATTTATTTATCTGACTTGTTCTACTTGATAGATTTTGAGGTTCTGGAGTCACTGAAACTTTGCATAGAGTAGCATGTGGTGTGGGGTAAATATCTGAATACTGGTGAATGTGGAACTAAGGACACCTAGAAAATAATCAAACAGAACAGTGATATCAAAGAAAGGGATATTTGAACTTCAGTATTAACTAGGTGAGATTTGGTAGAAAGAAAGACCGTCCTTTCCAAGAAACTGGAAATTTTATGACCAGAGGACACAGACCTGGGAAAATGGGGAATGAGGTTTCTAGACTTAGAGAAGACCCTAGTACAACAAATTTAAGGAGGCAACAAGCATGGCACAGAAGGGATAAGCACATTTGTAATACCCACCGACATTGCCGGATGATATAACAAAAGCAGAATTATTTATCTTTCTCCCCAAATCTCTTCTCTCAATCCCAGTAAACAGCACCACAATATACTAAAGTGTTCAAACTGAAATTATAGGATTTATCCTTTCTTCTTTTCATTCTTTCAGGTCCCATACAAATAAATAGGTAATGTTAACTCATTCATTTTTCCATGACCCTATGTTGACCAAAGTAGCACAAACTATGTTTTATTGGGTAAAAACTAAAGAGAATTATTAGGTCACTTGGTAAATTTGTTTAACTACTTTAGAAACTTCCAACTTTTTCCCAAAGGTCTGTATCACTTTCCATGTCTTCTCTCAGAGTATGAGCATTCCCATTTCTCCACATCATTGCTTATACCTGTTATTTTCCTTCTTTTTGATTAAAGCCATTCTAGTAGGTTTGAGGTAATATCTCACTGTGGTTTTATATTCCATTTCCCAAATGACTGATGACTTTGACTTTCTTTTCTTTTTTTCATGTGTAAAAAGAAATTTTATTTAAAAATTTTTTTTTTTCAATTCTAGTTAGTTAACATACAGAGCAATATTAGCTTCAGGAGTAGAATTCAGTGATTCATCACTTAACATATAACACCCAGTGCTCATCACAAGTGCCTTCCTTAATACCATCCCCTATCTAGCCCATCCGCCACCTACCTCCCTCCATCAACTCTCAGTTTATTCACTATCATTAAGTCTCTTACGGTTTGTTTCCCTCTCTCTCTCTTTTTTTTCTTTTTTTTCATATGTTCATCTGTTTTGTTTCTTAAGTTCCGTATATGAGTGAAATCATATGGTATTTGTCTTTCTCTTAGTTCACTTAGCATTATACACTCTAGCTATATTCATGTCATTGTAAATGGCAAGATTTCATTCTTTTTGATGGCTGAGCAATATTCTAGTGTGTGTGTGTGTGTGTGTGTGTGTGTGTGTGTGTGTGTATACCACCTCTTCTCTTCTCCATCCATTCATCAGTCAATGGACATTTGGGCTCTTCCTATAGTTTGGCTATTGTTTATAATGCTGCTATAAACATCAGTGTGCATGTACCCCTTCAAATCTGTATTTTTTTATCCTTTGGGTAATACCTACTAGTGCAGTTGCTGGATCATAAGGTAGTTCTGTTTTTATCTTTTTGAAGAACCTCCATACTGTTCTCCAGAGTGGCTACACCAGTTTGCATTCCCACCAACATTGCAAGAGGGTTCCTCTTTCTAACACATCCTCACCAACATCTGTTGTTTCTTGTGCTGTTAATTTTAGCCATTCTGACTGGTGTGAGGTGGTATCTCATCATGGTTTTGATTTGTATTTCCCCGATGATAAGTGATGCTGAGCATCTTTTCATATGTCTGTTAGCCATCTGGATGCCTTCTTTGGGAAAATGTCTATTCATGTCTTCTGCCCATTTCTTAACTGGGTTATTTGTTTTTGGGGTGTTGAGTTTGATAAGTTCTTTATAGATTTTGGATACCAACCCTTTATCACATATGTTAATTGCATATATCTTGTCCCATTCCACAGACTGCCTTTTAGTTTTGTTGATTGTTTCCTTCACTGTACAGCAGCTTTTTATTTTGATGAAGTCCTAATAGTTCATTTTTGCTTTTGTTTCCTTTGCCTCTGGAGACGTGTCTGCTAAGAGGTTGCTATGGCCGAGGTCGAAGAGGCAGCTGCCTATGTTATCTTCTAGGATTTTTATGGTTTCAGGCCTCACATTAAGGTCTTTCATCCATTTTGAAGCTAGTTTTGTGTATGGTGTAAGAAAGTGGTCCAGTTTCATTCTTCTGCATGTTGCTGTCCAGTTTTCCCAACACCATTTGTGGAAGAGACTGTCTTTTTTTTCCATTGGATATTCTTTCCTGCTTTGTCAAAGATTAGTTGACATATAGTTGTGGATCCATTTCTGGGTTTTCTATTCTGTTCCATTGATCTATGTATCTGTTTTTGTGTCAGTACCACACTGCCTTTATGACTACAGCTTTGTAATATAGTTGAAATCTGAAATCGTGATGCCTCCAGCTTTGTTTTTCTTTTTCAGGATTGCTTTGGCTATTTGGGGTCTTTTGTGGTTGCATACAAATTTTTCATATGCTTATTAGCTATTCTTATAAATTATTTAGAGAAATGCCTACTCAAATATTTCACCCATTTTTTATGGGATATTTGTTTTATTATTGAATTGTAAGAGTTCATTGTTTATATTCTGAATTTTAGCCCTTTCTTAGTTATATAATCTATAAGTATCTTCTCCCACTCTGACTTATCTTTTAATTTTATTATTTATATCTTTTGAAACACAAAGGTTTTAATATTGATGACATCCAATTTATCCAATTGTTGTGGTTATTTTATAGATCCTGTGTTGATACCATATCTAAGAACTCTTTGCCTAACACAATGTCTTAAATATTTTCTTTTGTGTTTTCTTCTAGAAGTTTTATAGTTTAAGCTCTTACATTTAGCTCTACTTCCATTTTGAATATATTTTAACAGTATAATGTAAGGTGAGGGTATAAATGTACTCTTCTGCATGTGGATATTCAGTTGTCCAAGCACTATTTGATAAACAACTGTCCTTTCTCCATTGATTTGTCTTGACGTTTATGTCAAAAATCAATTGATCTTTGGGGTAAATGTTTACCCCAAAGATACAAATGTAGTGATCTGAAGGGGCACTTGCACCCCAATGTTTATAGCAACAATGTCCACAACAGCCAAACTATGGAAAGAGCCCAGATGTCCATCAACAGATGAATGGATAAAGAAATATGGTATATATTTTTATATATGCCACAAAAGAAATGAAATCTTGCCATCAAAAGAAAAGAAATCTTGCCATTTGCGATGACATGGATAGAACTAGAGGAAATTATGCTAAGCAAAGTAAATCAATCAGAAAAAGACAATTATCATATGATCTCACTCATATGTGGAATTTAAGAAACAAAACAGAGGATCATAGGGGAAGGGAGGGAAAAATAAACAAGACGGAATCAGAGAGGGAGACAAACCATAAGAGACTCTTAATCATAAGAAACAAACAGGGTAGCTGGAGGAGAGGAGGGGGGGATGGGGTAACTGGGTAATGGACATTAAGGAGAGCACAGATGTAATGAGCAGTGGGTATTGTATAAGACTGATGAATTGCTGAACTCTACCTCTGAAACTAATAATACATTATCTGTTAATTAATTGAATTTAAATTAAAAAATCAATTGATCATACACATAAGGATTTGTTTCTCAACTATCAATTCTGTTGTAATGATCTGAATTTATAACCTTACCCCAGTAACATATTGTCTTGATATGACAATAGATTCGTAGTGGATTTTGAAATTGAGAAGTAGAAGTTCTATTTTATTTTCTTTTTCAAAATATTATGGTTCATATTAGGTCCTCTGCATTTACATGTAAATATTAAGATAAGATTATTAATTACTACAAAATCTTATACTGGAAATTTGATAGAGATCGAGCTGGATTTTTAGATCAATTTAAGGAAAACCGACAACAGTTCTGAGTCTTCCACACATACGCAGGATATATCTCTCCATTTATTTAGACTTTATTTAATATTTTTTAGCAGTATTTTGTAATTTTCAGTATAAGAGATCTGTACCTTTTGATAAGTATAGTCCTAGGTGGTTTCATTTGTAAGATATTTTGAATGGAATTTTTTCTTACTTTTGAGTTCATTCCTTGTACACAGCAAAACAAAATTCCTTTTTTAAGCTCAGTATATCTTTTTTCATATAAATATTTATATGGAAGGCAGTATGTGGTAGGAAAAAACAGATTTTTTTAAAAAATGTTATTTATTTGAGAAAGAGAGCACAAGGAGGGGGAGGGGCAAAGGGGGAAACAGCAGACTCCTCACTGAGCAAAGAGGTCCAATGCATGCCCTATGTGAGACTCAATCCAAGACCCTGAGATCATGACCTGAGCTGTAGTCAGATGTTTATCTGACAGAGCCACCCAGGCGCCCTGGTGAAAACATTTTCTAATCATACAAATATATTCTGTCGTAATTATCTATGAGATAAAATTAAGTTACAGCATTTGGGCTATTTATAGTATTTCCATTAGAGTATAAGAAAAATCCCTACCCCAAAAAGATTTAGTAATTACTATTTTTTTAAAAGATTTTATTTATTTATTTATTTGACAGAAAGAGAGAGAGATAGTGAGAGATAGTGAGAGCAGGAACACAAGCAGGGGGAGTGGGAGAGGAGTGGATGCTATGTAGGGCTTGATCCCAGGACCCTGGGATCATGACCTGCGCCGTAGGCAGACGCTTAATGACTGAGCCACCCAGGCACCCCTAGTAATTACTATTTGTGACAAACTTCGTAAAGCATCTAGCCTCCTTTCTAATAGGCAGTTAATTAAATGCTTTTAAAATTATTTACTATGTATTTCTGATATGAGGTAAATTCTTAATTATTTTAAATAATTAGAATGAATATTCATATCTTGGGGTATGTATCTCATTCCAATTTTAGATGTGACAAATTCTTTATTTTATAATAAATTGTATAGGTATAAATATAAAATTAATATATTTATGTAATATTAAATTATGTATCTATATGTAAATTGTGTGTATGTATAGGACAGGAGCTGAGAAATTGAGGGTGGATATGAATTCTGTTGAACAACTAGCTCTCTGCTGAACTGGACACAGAGGCAAGGATTTATGCAGGAAAAGGACAAGACAAAGTAAAAATGGCAGTGTTACCACAGATGGTAAAATAGTCTTAGTTTCACTTAACCCCTCAAGAGAAAAGAATCACTTTTGTATGGAATTGCATTCACTTATCAAATATTCCTAAATTCAGTTTTGCCTTTATAAGATTTTGTCTTATTTATGTTTACCTTTATTTTTCTTGTACATTAATGTGAATAAATTAAGTAATTTTTGGATTTCAAATAACTTAATTACTCCTTGGCATAAAGTTAACTCACTATGTAGATTTCTGTGGCTTTCCATCATGTTTTCTTGTTTTAATGCAGAGATTAGCCATAAATAAATCAGTCATGAGGGTTGAAATAAAAGATCAGTGGATTATAACTTCCTAGTATTTTTACCTTAAATTGACCCTTGCACTCTTTTTTTTTTTAAGATTTTATTTATTTGACAGAGAGAGACACAGTGAGAGAGGGAACACAAGCAGGGGCAGAGGGAGAGGGAGAAGCAGGCTTCCCGCAGAGCCTGGAGCCCGATGCAGGGCTCAGGATCATGACCTGAGCGGAAGGCAGACGCTTAATGACTGAGCCACCCAGGCGCCCTTGACCCTTGCACTCCTTAGATTTAACTATCTATTTTAGCTAGACAGAGAATCAAAACAAAATTGACATATCATTTGAAAGCAAATAAGGTGGTATTTCTTAATTTTACATTTGTAGACATTATGGGTAGAAAAAATAATGATTACTATTTTTACTTAAAGGGGAAATATTCCATAGCCTTACTTACGAATATTTTATGCACCTCTGCAATTTTATGTTAGTTAACTTTACTTAGATATAATTAGCTGCTTTGGGTAAAAATTCTCAGTAAAACCATGTATATCATTAATACATTTTTTCAAAAATTTTGTCAGAAATAATTTGTTGAAAAAACAGTAGCCTTCTTGATACAGTTTTGTTCATTCCAGTCTGAGGCATGACATAACATTTTGACCTATTGCTGTTATAATGCCTTTGAGAATCTGTCAGCAAAAGAGAATCAAGCGCTCTTATTCCCAGGAATTGGAGCTTGGTGGAGTTCATGCATCTATACTTACTCTCTTGTGCTAGGGAAGTAATTACAAGTGTTCAAGCCAAATCCATAAATCATAATGTGGCGAGAACTCTGGTTTCCTTTGATGTCCTCCTTAAGTGAATGCAATCTCAATGGCAGTTGATATCCCCTAAACTACTCTTGCAAATGGTTATTACACTTGAACTTTGAAGATTTTAGAAGCAATTTGTATTCTCTGATGGGCTTTTGTCTTTGAGATGCCCTTCCCCTTGTGATGCAAATGGAATGTCAGTGTTGAACCTTTGGTTCAGTCACATTCATGAAAGTTGCAAAAATAATCATATATTGTAAAGCTCCACAACAGTGCGTTTCAAAAATATCTGTGCACACACACACACACCCCACATATGCTTGTGTACAAACATATAGGACACAAATCAGTTTTAGAAATTTTTTTTTCAATCTCTCCTTTTGCTTATTTTGCTGTCCAATACTAACTTTCCTTCTTTCTTGTCCTTTACTGATGGCTACTTAGTCTTCCTAATTCTTTTTCCTTCACATCCCTAAGAGGAAAATTCTGAACAAAGACAGGACAATCAGCAGAACTAAGTTTATGAGAGATAGTATAGTTTTGTTAGTGGCATTATGGTTTATATGAACTATGAAGTAAACAGACTTGTGCTCAAAAACCAGTTTCGGTACTAATTAGATGCGTGGGCTTATCTTTCAAAATCTCAACACATGTTAACTATTATAGCTTGTGTATTAAATGAATTCCTAAATGTCTTTAAGTCCTAGACAACAATATAAAGTTTTATTAATTAGGAGAGGCAAATAACCACATGTCTGAGGTCATTTGCATGTGTCATTTACCACTCCCCTCCCCCAAAATAATCACCTGGTAGGAATAGTTTCATAAGAAAAACAATTATTTCTCTCCTTTTGCAAAAACGTTAATTATGTATTTCTCAATGATAACTGACTTGAACTTTTAAATTATGTTTATAAATCACAAAAATAATCTGCTCTTTTTAAGCACAAATACTCATATTTGAGGTAAAATTGTAGATAGAAATAGATAGAATTCTACAGTGTCTCAATGATTCCCATGGTGTGATGATGAAAAAATATGTTGTGGACCTCACAATACAAATTAAAACGGGATTATAAATTACATTTTTCTTAAATTGTACTTCTTTTCCATAAGCTGGGGGAGTTTGTGCCCAGTCATCAAGGCTAAAGAAAAAGACTTTTATTAATAACTTTTCTGAGGTATTCATATTTTAAATAGAGAGATTAAATTAAGAGATGAAATTGTCTTCAAGACTAAAAGAAGTAAAACAATAATGACAGATTCATAATTATAGAACCCCCTTTTTATTACTAATATTTTATGGGCACCATGCTATTTATATATTGTCTTATTTAAGCAAATAGCCAATAAGCTATCTAGTCATCATATTACAGATTCAAAAAGGACAATCAGTTATGGTAAAAAATTTGCTGGGGATCTTGTAGGAAATAAATCGTGAAACTGGGATGTGAATTCAGGTTTGCTTTATTATCATGTTGTTAGTTGATACTTTATATGGCTCTTAATCCTTAAAATATATTAACTTCTGCTCCTCCAACTGCAATAATACAAAATGGGAGCCCACAATACAAATGCTTAATCTGTTACTAATATAATTAGGAGGTTGTTACATAAGTAAACATTCAAGTAGGGCAAGGCAACCTAGATATTGAAGATAGGAGATGAAGATGGGAAAAAATGAAGACAGTGAAGAGCAAGCAAGTAGGACACTGAGTAAAGATATTAAGGTGCTGGTAAAGTGGGAAGAAGCAAATAGGTTTCAAATTCAATATATATAAATTCATAAACATCACACAATGGACTAACTTGCTATTCTGTCATATTTTATATGGATGAACAAATTCCAAAACTACAAAGACTTTATCAACCTGCAAGTGGATAATATATTAAAATCAAGGGTTTTGTTGTTGTTGTTGTTGTTGTTGTTTTGAGTTTTGAGTTTTGAGTTGGCAGGAAGTAGAAACCCAGCTCCCGAAATTTAGGGTTTTTTTAGGGTTACTTTATTATCATTCCATGTTTACTAAAAAGGAAATAACACTGTAAAAATCAAGGTCATGAAATTAGAGTAAAGAAGTTATGATAAAAATGTTCTTTACATAAGTGAAAAATGTAGATACCAGTTATCATATATTTTAGGACATATTTGTCATGTTATGAAATATGCTGGTAAAGTCTATTAAATTAGAAAAGCAATAAGAATAATTATAAAAATAAAACTGCACAATAAACATTCAAAATTCTTTTACTTGCACAAAAAAATGGTGATTAATTTCACATCAGCAATTTTATTTACTAGGCAATGATTACCTCCATCTTTATAAAAGTTAATTCTTCTCAAAAGCACTTAAGTTCTTCCCAGGGAGTAAATTATCATCAGCAAATTCAAAATATTTTCTAAATTAGAAGTTGTCTAGTAATTTTCAGGTCTTTTTCATTGTTTGTCACTAACAAGTTTTTAAAGGCATTAGAATGGAAAAGGGGGCAAGCAAGTCACATAGCCAAGGGATCTTATCCATCTTCTTTCCACTTTTCTGGCCAGATCATTTTGCTCACAATAATATGAGATCGACTGGTTATATGGAATACATAAAGCACGCTAAAACTCTAGTTCCCTAAAAGAGTTGACTTATTTTACTGTTTTATTTGTTCTACAAATAAAATTGTTAAGCACCTGCAATCTGGCATTTGGCCTAAGAGTTTGTAATTATTTGTGTATTAGAAATACAAATTTTAATTCCCAAGTGGATGTTATTTAAGTATCTTCCATGCTTTAGAAGGATTTTCAAAAATATGTATTTTTAGTGTTTGCTTACTCCAGGCACTTAGGAGAGAAAATTCATTCACAACTTTACATGCATTTTGCCTCAATCAATATTAAAATTAAACCAAATGGGCTGCTGAAGTGAAAGCAGTGGTACTCTACCAGGAACCATGGGTATCTTGAGAAAGGGTTCAAGATTGGATGTACTCTTAGAAGTATAATTAAGGAATACTAACACAAATTAAGGGGAAAAAATGAAAGCCAAGAGATAATTTCTACCCTTAACTTTGCAACTTCCTACTACATTACAGTGAGTAAATGATGTAATTATTCAGAAATTTAGTTTGTATCTTATCAACTGTGGATTATAATATCTATTTAGCTTAATTCATAGCTTACTGTGCCTGATACACAGAATTTCTACTTAGGCTATTTATGGGAAAGGATGAATTTATTTATTAAATATTGTACAACATGCTGGAGAAATAAAAATTAATAAAACCCAAATCCTCCCCTTAAAAGACCACTTAAAGTTCTCCTTAATTAATAAAACACAAGTCCTTCCTTTCAAAGTTCCCTAAATGTTCTGGTAGAGTACCATTGCTTTAATGGGGACAAACAAAAAACAAAAAAAACAAAAAACAGTTAATTTAACATGTGCTCAATTTCTTGTCTAATTTTCCAGCTGCTTTCAAAGCCAATCTTTCACTTTCCAAACTCCAGCCACACTGAACTTTTTCTAGTCCTGTAACCTACTCCCCCTCACCCCTTCTTATTCTCATGCTGCTCCCTCTTTGGGGAAGGATTTCATTTACTATGACATGTACTGTAGCAGCATCAGAATTGGAAGGGATTTAACAAAGACAAAGTAGAAGATGTCAATGATGGAGAGAGGTTGAAAGTACTCCTTAAAGAAAAGAAGGTCTGTGTTTAGAAAGATTAATAGAAGAATACTGTGGAAATTTGAGATGGAGCATAAGAATTAGAGCACTTCACATCTTCTTACTCTTCACATTTAAATCAGTCAAAAGTCGAGAGTCTATTTCCTTAATGTTTCCATATTAGTTCTTTTTATGTTACTCTCAGAGTAGATATCATGGTTCAGATCTTACCATGTACACTTGCCCCACTTAAAGAAAGGGTTGCTCTACACATGTATTTAAACACTTCCCTACTTTTGGTTTCTACAAGATATTCTAGGCTGCTTTGTATACATCCTTCCCCAGTCTTAGAGTCAGCCATCTCTCCATGGAACACTTTCTTTTGTTGCTGTTGCTGAGATTAGAGAATGGTACTAGAGATCAACATTTGGTGTGCTAGGTTATTTATTGCTACTGGGGTGACATTGCTTCTAGGTCCTGTCAGCTGGCATCAATAAATATATATGTGTATATTGGACCATATATACAACTGAAACTGTAACTGTGTTTATATGTGACCATCTGCATCTACATTAATGTAAGCATGAGTTAATAATAATATATCCAATTCTGATTCATTGCTACAAGTCTTTTTCTAGCCTTGTCCCCTTATCTGTCTTATCTGTCACCTCCCTCCCAACTATGAGAAACATTGTTCCCACCACCTATCATGCATTTAACTAACTGTTAAATTCCTCTGTAAATATATAGTGAGTCTCAATCCGTTCAGGCTGCTGTAACAAAATAACATAGACTGGGTAGCTTATAAATAATGGAAATTTATTTCTCACTGTTCTAGAAGCTGAAAAGACCAAGATCAAAGTGCCAGCATTGAAGGTGCTAGGGATCTCTCTGGAGACTCTTTTTAGGGCACTAATCTCATTCATGAGGGTTCTACCCTCATAATCTAATCAATTTCTAAAGGCCCTACCTCCAAGTACCATCTTCTGAGTGGGTTAAAATTTCAACATGAATTTTGAGGGGGTAAAAAATTTCAGAATATAGTAATCTGTATCTGAATTGTTAACCAGTATGTCTATGAAAAACCCCTTTATCAAACTGAATGTAGTACTTGTATATAGATTCTTTAACTTTTAATCTTCCAGATTACCAAAAGTCAGCGAACTCGTGTTTTTTTTTAAGATTTTATTTATTTATTTATTTATTTATTTATTTATTTATTTTTAAAGATTTTATTTATTTATTTGAGAGAGAGAATGAGCTAGAGAGAGAGAGCATGAGACAGGGGAGGGTCAGAGGGAGAAGCAGGCTCCTTGCCGAGCAGGGACCCCGATGCGGGACTCGATCCTGGGACTCCAAGATCATGACCTGAGCTGAAGGCAGTCGCTTAACCAACTGAGCCACCCAGGCGCCCCACGAACTTGTGTTTTTGTTTTTGTTTTTGTTTTTTCATATATTGTGATATAGTTATTTGCACATTCTCCATTTCATTTTGGGATCTTTTGACCTCCTAATTTTTTTTTTTTAATTTTTGTACATTTAGGTTTTCTATCTTTTTTTTTTTAAGTAAGCTCCACAGCCAATATGGGATTTTAACTCATGACGCTGAGATTAATAGTCCCATGCTCTACTAAGCCAGCCAGGAGCCCCTGTACATTCAGGTTTATTCTTTGTGCTGTAAAGGTTTAAGAATTTTAAAAATACATTATTTCATATTTCCACAATTATAGTATTATAAGGAATAGTTTTACCATCCCCAAAAATCCCCTGTGACTTACCTTTCCAACTCTTCCCTTCTTTCCCCAAACCCTTGGGAACCAATGATCTTTTCACTATCTCTATAGTGTTGCCTTTTCCAGAATGTCCTATGATTGTAATCACAAAGTAGCCTTTTCAGATTGGCTTCTTTGACTTAGCAATATGCATTTGAGATTCACCCATGTCTTTTCATGGCTTCATAACTCATTATGCATGTACCAGAGTTTGTTTATCCATTCATCATATGAAAGATAATTTGGTTGCTTCCAGTTTGGGGTAAGTATGAATGAAGTGTTATAATCAGTGTTATACAGGTGTTTTATGAACATAAGTTTTCAATCAGTTGGGTGCACACTTAGGCACCCAATTGCTCGGTTATATTATGAGATTATGTTTAAAAACTTTGTAAGAAACCGCCAAACTGTCTTCTAAGTGGCTGTACCATTTTGCATTCACAACAGCAATAAATGAATATTCCTGTTTCTCTACAGCCTAGCCAGCATTTCCTATTGTTAGTTTTTTTTTTTTTAATTTTAACCATTTTAATAGGTTTGCAATGCTATCTCATTTTTGTTTTAATTTTCAATTCCTTGGAGGCAAATTATGTTGAGCATCATTTTATGTGTTTATTTTCAATTTATATCTTCTTTAGTGAGGTGTCAGTTCAGAAATTTTGCCAATTTTTTAGTTATGCTGTTTTCTTATTATTAAGTTTTAAGAGTTCTTTGTATGTCTTGGATATAAATCCTTTATAAGATCTGTATTTTGCAAGTATTTTTTTCCCATTCTGTGGTTTATTCTTTTTTTTTTTTTTAAGATTTTATTTATTTATTTGACAGAGAGAGAGAGAGACAGTGAGAGAGGGAACACAAGCAGGGGGAGTGGGAGTGGGAAAGGGAGAAGCAGGTTTCCCGCCGAGTAGGGAACCCAATGCAGGGCTCAATCCCAGGACCCTGGGATCATGACCTGAGCTGAAGGCAGACACTTAACCGACTGAGCCACCCAGGTTTATTCTTATTTTAAGAGTGACCCATCCAAGAATGTGGGTCCCTATGAGTTTCTTGCTTTCATGACAACCCACACTCAACCTCCAGCAATTCATCAAAATTATTATTTCAGTGTTTCTACCAGTTTATGGTTGCAAAATCTTCTGCTCTGGGCAACTGGCCTTGTATATCATAAATTTACCTGTGTTCAGCCTGATGTTAATTCTTTTTTTCTCTATAGACCTTAACCTATACATAGGCTTTCATTAACTAAATATTGAATATCTCTTAATGGACCATACTCAAGAGATTCTCATCTCTGCACATTTAGTAATATTAACAAATGTATTTTTACTACCTAAAGATATAATAAGTAGTATTGAATATAAATCAAACTACAAAATATTCATGAGTCCATATGGGTATATATGATCCCCATCTAATTATCAGAAAGTTATCAGACAAATTCGAATTAAGAGGCATTCCATAGCATATCTGACCAGTACTTCCCAAACCGTTAATTTCATTAAAAGCAAAGGAAGTCTGATAAAATGTGACAGCCAAGAGGAGTCTAAGGACACATGATAACTAAATGTAATGTAACATCATAGCTGGATCTTGGAATACTAAAGGGACTTTAGTGGAAAATGTAAAAAAAGAAAATCTTAGTAAAGAATAAACTTTAGATAAAAATGTACTAATTTGGGATTCAGTTATTTGACAAATCCTCCATACTTTTAGTAAGATGTTAATAATTAAGTAAACTGAATCTAATATATATACAGGGAATCTTCTGTACACTATATTTCCCATTTTTCGGCAGATCGAAAACTGTTGTAAAATAGAAAAGTTTATTTTAAAAAAGCAATAACACATAAGTTAAAGCTGAGGGGAAAGGAAAACAAGGACAGGCAATGAGATGGAGCCAAGTCTGTGTCTTGACAGATAACTCATGTCGTACGGTTGAATATACCTGCTACAGTTGGGAAACAATATTTAGTCGATTATGTCTGGGCAATGAGAAATATGTGATCAGTTACAAAATTGAGTGCCCAAAGAAAAACTAAACAGGAAAAAAAAATCCAAAATTCTTCCAAAAAAGAATAAAAATACCCTCTATTAAAAACTTACTGAAGGTAGTCAATTTCTTACAGAGAAAAAATAAAATAATGTAATAAATACTATAATCATCACATCTTTATAATAAATAAACACATTTCTTTGTATTATCATGTGGCTTTTTAAAAATTAGCATTAGCATATTCATTTAACAAATGACTATTAAAAATATTTCTTTCACTTTCCAGCTGGAAATATCTCGATATTATTTTCTGATTATAAATATAAAACATCATATGATACAAAACACTGTAACAAATAAATGTCTGCCTAACACTCAGACCCAGACCACCACCCTATCTGATCCTTAAGAGATAGCAAATTTAAAAAGTATGACTTGCAGAATTTATATCTTATATTTGAAGCAAAAATAACATGTCAGAATGCAATTATTTTGCACGTACTCTTGCATCTTAATTTTTACCTTATATCAAATGAGCTTCCTTCCCTGTCAGCGCATAGGTACTTCTCTCATCTGTTATTCTAATATTTTTTAATCAGTTAATCTTTTAATTGCATGAATATACTATAATTTATTTAAGTAACTTCCTCAAAATAAATATTTAGATTGTTTTCAGTACATCATTAGTTATATTCCATTGGAATAAATATGCATTAACATACATTTTGCACCTTGTGAGCATTTCTGGGGGAAAACAGACCCAACACAATAATTTCTTATTTGAAAAGGAAGTACTTTGTATATGCTGGCAAATTTCCTTCTAAAAACTGCCTGTTACCCCATTCCTGGCACACACTCTATCCTCTCTATTTAATTAATGTTGCTAATCTTTTCCAGTGAAAATGGTGAAAAATGACACATTCATGTGATTATGTAATTTTTCTCAATTAAACTTAAGAATAACCATGTTCCGGGGCACCTGGGTGGCTCAGTTGGTTGAGCGGCTGCCTTCGGCTCGGGTCATGATCCTGGAGTCCCAGGATCAAGCCCGGCGTCGGGCTCCCTGCTCAGTGGGGAGTCTGCTTCTCCCTCTGACCCTCCTCCCTCTCATGCTCTCTGTCTCTCATTCTCTCTCTCTCAAATAAATAAATAAAATCTTAAAAAAAAAACAAAAAACATGTTCCTCTAGAATCTTCGCTAACAATGTATTAAAAGCTTTTCCTTGGATAGAGGCTAGAAATAACTAGTAGATATCAAATCTTTGAAGAGAAAAATATGAAAATATTAGTAACATATTATTATTCTAATTAATTAAAATAACTGGAGAAATAGGCTGTGGTGTTAGTGGCAGAAGTATAACTTTAAAAGTGTTGCATTGCATTACTATAAATTTTTTTGTTTAGGTACAAGCAGATCTGAAGGGCATGAAAGCTTTATGGATTGTAAACACAAATCACAGGTTCTGGCCAAGGGTACAAATAGTAAAATCTGTAACGGGTGATGCATTGATTCTGCCCACTGGGGTGGAAATCAATTCTTTGTAAGTGAACGTGGCTCTGAATTTATATAGGAGACCGAAGCAGGCAATGAGTAGATGGACTCACTGTGCTGCTAAGGTCTGAGGATAATATTATCTGGTTGGCAAGTTTGTGAATATGGTTAAAAAAAAGGGAAAAAAAAAAGGTAACATATTAGTTAATTCATTCAGCCTCTACTTTTTTCTCAAAATAAAGTTTTCAAATTATCTGCAAAACAAGAAAAGAATCTCAGCCAAAGAAACCATATATTAATCTATGGATTAACTGAATGGAACATCCAAATATGTGTAATCTGAAATGTGTAAAGTACTTCCAGAAACTACAAAGTGGCACTAACTTTAAGTCAAGTGGAAAAGTACACCAGAAATGCCAACTAGGGTTTACATATTACCTAATACATTAATAAAAGGCCACAACTAAAAACCAAACCCAAACAAGCAAGTAAACAAACACAACTAAGTTCCTAATTTAGGAGAGGAAGAAAGAAGTAACAGAATTATTTTTATGTCATTTATTTTCATATTCTTCATTTTATAACTGATTCATCTTTGTACTATTTTTGGATATCCAATGTATTTAAAAGAAAAAAACACCCCAAATTTTTAAAGATAAAAATTTATGGTACATATTTACTCCATATTCATATATTATATATTGTAATATAGCTTACATTTATGAATTTAAGATAGAAAAATTTTCCTAAAAATTATCTTAATGCAGATAATATTGCATTATGGCTTTTTAAATAAGGCTATGTTTTTTACTAAATTTGACCAGTCACCTTTATGTTTTATAGACTAAAATATGAGGATTAAATCACTTTGTTATATAATTTAAACCATTCAGCTTGGAACAATCATGTTGCTTCCTTCCCACATTCACATTAATATTTATATTTTTCTTGCTAATCAACCATCTCTCAAATATGATGCATTTCCCAATTTGCTTCTACTAATACTGCCTCATTCATCTCAAATTAGGCTTGTGTGTCTCAGCCCTCCAAGGAAAGGAAAAAGTTCTTAGCAGGGTAGAAAACTAATTATTTGGCTGTGCACCATGTGCCAAAAACGTGCTGTGTGATTGATCCATGTCAACTTGTGTGTAGCTGTTCTAGAGAACTCTTGAGCAATGCTACCTCAACCTGCTTTTTTGCTATAAAACAGCTGGGCTTCAACATTTTTCCTTATTATGTCCTGGTATACCGAAGATTGGACTATTCTCTTCCTAACACTATATAAGTTTCAAACAGGAAAAACTGGACATAAGAGCTATCCTTTAGATTTATAACTTGGACAATGTCGTGCTTTTGGATATCATCAATGTCACTCTTATCAGAAATAAAGGAAGGTCATCATACTAAGAGAGGCAATGTCCAGTCCCACCTAGAGGACACAGTTATTTATAAATGGGCCTTTTTATTTTCCTCTAACATCAAATGAGGAATGTTAGGAGTAGATCCTTTATTTGTTTGATATATGAAAATATTTGAGAAAAGGTATCAGATACATAGAAAAAGGTAGAAACCAATGGCCTTGCTATCTGGTTAGTGCTCTTAAGAATATACAAGGATATGTTTTAATCATGAAGCTTTCACATAAAGCAATATAAAAAGAACTTACTAACTTTGTTCTTGACATGAGATTTTTCATAAAAGAGGATCACATGTAAATAAAAATAAAACAGTATCAGTAAAATGATGAATCCCTCCACCACACCACAAAAAAGCATCTTGTATTTATATGTTTAAAATACATATTTTATAGGTAAAAAATATGTTTTCTTTACAAATTATTCCTTGCTTCTTCTTACCCCCCAACTTTTTTTCTTCATTGTATTTTAACCTTTATTATTGCTTTTCATTAGAACTAAAAGATCTGAATTTTATTTTATTTTTTTTTTTTTAAATATTTTATTTATTTATTTGAGAGAGAGAGAATAAGAGAGAGCACATGACAGGGGGGAGGGTCAGAGGGAGAAGCAGACTCCCTGCCGAGCAGGGAGCCGGATGCGGGACTCGATCCAGGGACTCCGGGATCATGACCTGAGCCGAAGGCAGTCGCTCAACCGACTGAGCCACCCAGGCGCCCAAAAGATTTGAATTTTAAAAGAGGTTTTAAAAAGATATTTCATGTCCAAAATATTATAGCATTTTATTGAATTCCTAATTGCATCTTTTTTAGTATTCAATCTTAATATTATCATAAAATAAAATTAAATGAAGATTGTCTAACTTTATTAACATCAGTATAATTATGAAAAAGATAAAATTTTCAGAGGTCATCTGATTCCTGTTCAAGATCATTTCTTATTTATTGACCTGGAAATGGAAGAGTTTTGGCAGTCCTCTAATTTTTTAAAACCATCTCACTTATCTTATTAGATATTTAGAATGTTTCAAATTAATGAGATGGGTATATTTTCATAAATATTACTATCGAAGATTAACCCTTTCCCAAATAAAACTGCTGTAATTTCTTGAAAATATTAAAATAGTGAAAAGAAAACAAAGCCACTAATTTGGAAAACTTAAAATATGAAGTCATCCATGGATAATTTTATTTATTTTTTTTTTTAATTTTTTTATTATAGATTTTTTTTTTTTTTTTAATTCATGAGAGACAGAGCGAGAGAGAAAGGCAGAGGGAGAAACAGGCTCCCAAGGAGCAGGGAGCCCGATGCGGGACTCGATCCCAGAACCCTGAGATCATGACCTGAGCTGAAGGCAGATGCTTAACCATCTGAGCCACCCAGGCGCCCCCATAGATAATTTTAATACAAAATAAAAATAGTTTAGGGCAACTTGTTTATTTAAACCCATACTTCCATAATCTCTGTATAGTGTTTAATTTGGTTAATTTTGTGCATTTAAAACATGCTATAAAAGATAAAGATGTTACTCTTATACAAATGTAATATTAAAGCCTTTATTCAAGGAGTTTACAATTCTCGTAATTTCAAGTGTACCAACATATTTGCATTTTTAAGTCTGTTTAGAGAATTGCAAAAATCACTTTAAAGAAGTGATGTCCAATAAATTTTTACATGCAGTTGGACTTTTTGCAAATAAAATTTTATGAAAGTACAAAATTAAAACACTACAGAAGAAAATGGAACTGTTCTTTTTTAAGTGGGGAAAGCAATAGTCAGTCTACTCTGGTGGCTCCTAATTTGGAATGCAGGTTTAAAGATCATTTAGATGAAATTACAAATGCAAATATATGTGAAAGTATTTTTCTTAATTGTAAAGCATTACAGAGTGTTTGTTAAAGTATTGTTTAAAGAAATCTATTTCTGAACAGCAACCAAAAAAACTTAGTAAAATTGAAGAATACTCATGTATACTTCCTGGTTTTTTCCCCTATATTCTATTCCAATGCATTCAGAGATTGTATTTTAAGTAGAACTCATGTAAAACTTTGTACCTTACTTAAATATTTGGAGGCCAATTTTAAATGTACTTTTTTAGCCACATAGTACTTTTTCCATGTGATTGTGTTATTAACTATTGTTCTGAAATTGTCAGAAAGGGAAGGTGCTATGGGTAAAAATGTAACTTCTATGACCACAAAATGAATTTTTGTTTTATGACAGTTTTTATTTAATATGACTAAAGTTAATGAAGTATTCATAAAATTACAGGTTTGGGAAAGACCTTGAGAGTGCAATTAGTCTATCTCCTTTCCTGAACACTTTCAGACACTTTGTTATTCTACTTCATTCTCAGAACTCAAGGGAAGACAATTTTATAATTTCTTTCAGTGGTAATGTATTTCAGGTCTTTTAAAGCAATGTGACAATTCTTTTTTTTTTCAGAGGTTTGCTGTTTCGAAGTATGTTTTTCCTCTTAAAAGTGGTTTAAAATAATGTTTATACTTAGTGTGGCATTTTCTCCTTTCCTCTCAGAATTTACCCTTTACTTTCCTGATTTGTGGCTAATTACTCATTCAGAATGTGATTTCTTAAATATGTTTCTCTTTGTGTCTTAATACCAATGATATCATCTCTTGAGTGATTCTCCCACTGCTAAATAGGTAACTTCATGATGTTCCTAATGTCAGACTCTCCTGCAAAACTCTATGATGGCTTCTACTTGGAGTAGGACCTGAATTCTAATTATTTTTTTAAAATTTTTTTAAAGATTCTATTTATTCATTTGACAGAGAGAGACACAGCGAGAGAGGGAACACAAGCAGGGGGCATGCGAGAAGGAGAAGCAGGCTTCCCTCGGAGCAGGGAGCCCTATGTGGGACTCAATCCCAGGACCCTGAGATCATGACCTGAGCCGAAGGCAGATGCTTAACGACTGAGCCACCCAGGCACCCCTAATTATTTTTTTTAAGATTTTATTTATTTATTTGACAGAGACACAGCAAGAGAGGGAACACAAGCAAGGGGGAGTGGGAGAGGGAGAAGCAGCCTTCCCGCGGAGCAGGGAGCCTGATGCGGGCTCAATGCGGGGCTCAATCCCAGGACCCTGTGATCATGACACTTAATGACTGAGCTACCCAGGTGCCCCATGAGTTCTAATTATTACTAAAAGTTTCAAAGCATTTCCAAAAATTGATCTGTTAAGGGTAAATTCACAAGTTAAAATGATAGGATACAAAAGTTGATGCAGAAGAACAGTTACATAAGCCAGACTGCTGAGAGAATCCCGAGTGTTATCTAATGACCTATAGACAGTCTATAATCGTTACTACTAGTAGCTCAAATTCTAATACAGAGCCTGAAGAATGAAGTGTATGTCTATAATTTTTGGTAAAACTGAGTCCAGAGATACAATGACTATACTCAAAAAAGCTACAACAAAAATCGTTCTCTCCTTATGCAAAAGAAACTCTTTCTGACTTCTGTATCATTATTAAAAGTGGAATTTCCAGCATACACTTACTTGATACCTCCAGAACCCTGTTTGATTCCCAAACCACCCTACTCCTATATTTAGCCAATCACTATGTGCTGGCAATGTTTTCATGTCAGGTTTTATGACTTTGAAGACATGTGGGTTATACAAGCTCTTTCTTTAATTTTATTCTCTTGATTGAATCAAAGAATAAGTTGTTGAGAGCATGTTGTTTTGCTGAGTCATTAATTCAACAATAATGTGAGGGTTTTTGAAATTGCTGAAAGATAAGAACAATTGTGTTTCCTGACCAGAGATAAAGAATAAAGTTGGAATCATATGGCTTTTTCCAGAGAGGCTGGTTGATTCAAAAGAACTAAACAGAAGAGGTACTCTTAAAAGAAAGAAGAGCTCTTCAAAGGAAACTTAGCTCCCTGCAAAGCAAGCAAGAAAGGCCAAATCTTTTGTAGAATGATAGAATAGGAAAGAAAGAATTAGGACAAGAAAATACAGAAGTATTACTTAACTGAGTGAAGAGCAATGTACTAACAACACAATATTCCAACATGAGAATTTCTTCAGAGGTCTGTATTAATGCATGAAGCTTGGAATTCTTAGATCACTCAATATATTTTTCTTTTCCCTCTTATAAAAATAAATATAAAACTTGTATACCAGCTAAACAGAGAAAGTGGGAAAGGAGAAAGAAGCTGATGGACTTCATGTCCAAAGAGAAAATGAAAATTATCTAATTTGACTTTAGAAAAATCTTGACTGCATCATATTTAAAAATAATAGATTGAATCATGGGAGGGTCTTATTTGGTAAAATATTTACTGTAATTTATATATATATATATATTTTTTTTTTTTTAAGATTTTTTATTTATTTATCTGAGAGAGAAATAGGAGACACAGAGCATGAGAGGGGGAGGATCAGAGGAAGAAGCAGACTCCCTGCCGAGCAGGGAGCCCGATGCAGAACTCGATCCCGGGACTCCAGGATCATGACCTGAGCCGAAGGCAGTCACCTAACCAACTGAGCCACCCAGGCGCCCTTGTAATTTATATTTTAATAAAATAAATGCTTTTGGCAATTTGAGATGTATAGATTTGCTGATTGCCATTATTAACTCTACTTCTAATTCTATTATCTTTCTCAAATTAATTTGGAGCATGAAAATTATGTTACTGTCCATGCAGTTACCTTTCATTCTGTTCTCCAAACTCTACTTTGGGTACATAAAAGAAAATAATACCAAGGGTCTTGATTTCTTATTGTGTTGCTTTATTAGAAATTCTGGAACTTAATATCGTTATAAATTTTAACAGCTTGCCCTTACAGACATAAGCTGTATTTGTACTGTCATCATTAGAAGGGCAAATGGTCTAAATTTTTTTCATGACTATTCATACCTGAGAAGAAATCCTATATTTTAAAAGGTTATGAAGTAAAGACAAGGACACTCTTCTCAAGCCTTATATTTGTCTTCATTGATAAATTACTATTATGATTTGACTTTCAATTTATACTTGAGAGATGTTAATCCCTCTTTAACGTTTTTACTCTACCCTGCTTAACAGCAATTACATTCCCACAAAGGGACTCGTCCAAACCTGGTAAAATACCACCCAAAATAAGTATTAGTACCTATCTAAATAACTCACTACTATTTATTTGTTTGGGTTTTTCTAAGGAAGGGCAAAATGATAGAAGCACAGACAGATCTTTTCTTCCTTCTTTTGTATTGTTTTCAGGCATGTATCAAAAACCTTTCTATGTACTTCAAGTTCAAAAACTTAACTTATCCAAATCATTATATTCCTGTTAACTACAACATACAGTGGGTAGGTTAGTTTCCCCATCCAGTGAACACTGAGGTCTACTAGCTTTACACAAAGTGGAGAAGGGGCCATGAAGAAATTAAATATAATCCATATTCTCATGGAAATTACAATTTAGCCAAGAATGGAGATATTGCACATATGATTAAGCATTACAGAATGAAGCAAGATATTAAGGAAGGGTATAACCAAGATACTTAGCTAGACTGGGGAATCAAGAAAGTCTTTCCAAATAAGCATGAAAGCTCTGACCTTACATTTAATAGGTTTAAGGGAGATAGTGTATGTGTATGGAGCAGGAGCTGTGGGGGTTGTTGGGCAGATGAATGTGGAAAGGAAGTATGTTCCAGAAGGAAAATAACTGGTGAATGTATGCATCAGGAGAAAAACAGGATATTTGAGGAACTGAAAGAAAGCCACACCTGGAGCATAGGAAACAAGGAAGAAGCAATGAGGTATAAAATTGGAAAGAGAGGAAGACATGGAGTTTCCAGACAACATGTTAAGATTGCACTTCATACAAAGAAAAGAAGACAACCTCTAAGAGTTCTAAACAAGGATGTTTCCTAATTATATTTGAGTTTTAAAGTTCATTCACATTGCATTAAAGAGCAAGTACATGGATTTTTGAGCAAGAGTGGATCTTGTGAGACAGGTGAGCAGTGATGATGGAGACTTCAATACAGGGCTTGGCATTTTGGAGAAGGGGAGCTATGGAGGATTTGTGATACGTAAGTCTAAAATTGTCCTAACTTAGTGAGTGGGGCAGGGAGTTAAAGCTAAGTCCTAACTATCTGGCTTGAGTAATTCAGGAGAGGATGGTGCCCTTTTATGAGGTAGGAAACCATTGAAGAGAAAGTAGTGTGATGTGAAAAATGCTGTTTGCCTAGTTGAGGTCTAAGAGTATCCAAATACATATATTAAATACACAGATATGTATCTGGAGGAAATCAAAAAACAATTTTGAAAAGAGATGTACTTAATAGATAACTTAGAAGGGGAATGTTCAGTGAGAGGGGAGCCTAAAGCAGAACATTCAAAATCCCCACCCCCTGAAGAGTTGGTTCGATGAGAAGAAACTGAAAAATAAGTAAAAAATGAAAGTCACATAGAGATAAATGAAAAATCATCTGTAGAATGCGATGGAAGCAAAGACAGGCAAAGGAAGAAGGAAATCATATCTAATGCTGCCAACTTATCAAGTAAGATGAAAATTATAAAATATACATGAAATTTGGAATATAATAGAAAAAAAATCTTTTTGTTTATGAAATTTGCTATATTACAATAGTTTATTCGAACATTTTTTTCCTAATGCAATATTAAGAGACTGCATTTCTGAGCTTTGCTGGGGATTTTTTTTTTAAGATTTTATTCATTTATTTGAGAGAGAAAGAGAGAGCATAAGCAGGGGGAGCAGCAGAGGGAAAGGGAGAAGCAGACTCCCCTGCTGAGCAGGGAACCTGATGTGGGGCTCCATCCCAGGACCCTGGGATCATGACCTGAGCCAAAGGCAGATGCTTAACCAACTGAGCCACCCAGGTGCCTGCTGGGGATATTTGAAGTAGGGAAAAGTAATTCATTCCCACCATGAGTTAAATTTATTATAGATATTTGGAGCTTTTTTTTTTTTTTTCTTTCAGGGTCAACATTGGGTTTTAATCAGAAATAAATAAATGTAAACTCAGTGTCTCTAGGACTCAGTTCTATTGATGCAGATGGGCGTCACTTTAACAATTACAGAAATACAACGAAATAAATGACAATCATAGATAGCATGGTATGATGACAGATGGTAGCTATGCTTGTAGTGAGTATAGCATAACATATCGACTTTTCAAATCACTGAAACTAATGTAACATGTGTCAACTATATTGCAATAAAAAATCTTTTAAAAAAGATATGTTGAGCTTTAAATCAGAGAACACATTTGACCTTGAATATTCCCAGAAAATCTCAGTATTACAAAATTTTCATCTGAAGAATTTATTTTCATTTCTTTTCCCTTGAAAAACCTGAGTTACATGGACTTGCATATTCAGCCATCCAGCTACACATTACCTTATTTTAAATATGTTGAATATTGGATGTACACTGTAATTATCATTTACTTTCATTCTTGAAAAGTGAGCAAACTATTATGAACCAAGGCTTAAGAACTGGACAACAAAGGGATGAAATTTTGGTTCATTTTTATGAACTTTACTTAACTCACTCTTAGAAAACTCCTAGATATGTTGCAAAGAGTAACAGATAAATCCTAGAAAAGCTTCTCACTGAATGGGAAAATCAGTGTTTAGTAAAGAGTCTAGCTATCAAGATTACCATAATCACATCACCATCATGGTTTTCTCCACATGGATTTTATTAGCTGGTTACAATTGCCTATGATTCTTTTATTTGTTACTGACAGAACTGTACATCCTACTCTCCAGTGTAGACACAAGAAGAAGATAAAATTAAAATCCCTGTTCCTCTCTTCCCATGGTGTTATCACATTTTATTAATAAATTACTTTCTTCATCTAATGAGAATAGTAGGAAATTATCCATACCTTAGTCTTCTGACACCCTGGTTCCTGGAAGTTTGGGGCCAAGTAAAGAATGTAAAACAGGGGTAAATATCTGTAACACATAAGATTTCTTAAGAAAAGAAATGGATAAAAAGCTGTAGAAATTCACCAAAAGTGGTTACATTTAAACTTAGAGATTTGAAGAAACCTAAATGGAAAAGGATCATTCGTTTCATCTAAAAAGATGCTTGGGAATGTGAAAGAATGTGGGGTTGGGAGCTATTTCATTTTGATAAAAGTATGTTTTCAGAGGCATGAAATCTGAAGATAACCCAATTTCATGGAGAACATAATAGCTCAATTTAATTGGAGAACAGGAGGCAAGCAGTGGACTAGTCAAAAATAGACTGGGTCAACTCCCCCAAAATCTTAAACCTCAGGAATTATTTCTAATTTATTCTATGGGCAATGCAGTATACTTATATTTTTATTACATATCTACAATAAAAAAATAAGAAAAATAAATATGGTGCAATACCCATGAGGGTTTTCCGTGTGAACCATAGTCTGGACTCGGGGAGTGTGAGGGAATAGGGAAGGGAGGAGAGCTATGGAAATTGGTATCTCTCGAATCCCTTTGTTCTAACAAGCAGAAGCTACTGTGCCTATCTCAGTGGAGGTCTTTTTATCCTTGCTGGGCATAGGTGTCCAAATATGTCTAAAGTAACATTTATAAAGACAAATCTTTGGAAGAAGTAGTATCAAAAAGGCAGATAAACTGTATAAAACAGTTATCATTTGTAAAGTAAGCTTATAAGTTCGTAAGTTCTTCTAGATTTTTCTTCTCCACTAGAATGTTCCAATGTATCTATCCCATATATCTAGTAGTTGAACAGTTGCTCAAAATACTCTTAAATAAGTATTTAGGGACAATAGAAAGATAAAATGTAGATATGAAGCAAATGGGTATAAACTGGAAAGACAAAAGCAAAATGAGAAAATTCAAACTGGAGGGTGTGAGATGAAAAATGAAGTTATCTGCATTAAATATAAGTGTTTTTTCAGCTGAGCTTATAGAATGTAATCTTTGGCAAGAATAATGAAGGAAACCAGTAAGTAGGACAATAAGCCATCCAATGAACCACGGATATAGACAGCTATATTTTAACTGTTGAATTTCTGTGCGGAATGAACCATATGTCCCGTGGGCATTTCTGGGATTTTAAGTTAAAAACTAATTCACAGCAAATGCATAAACTGGGGACGAGTTTTGAGGCTTAACTGCTGGGCTTGTGGTCAGATGATCTCATCTGTTCAACTCTGCATGCCATCAGTATCAAATCAGAGCACTCTTCATACTTAACAATCAGAATGACAAGTTAGTATATAGCATCTACACCCAAGTGAAACAGATTAGGGCTTGAAGTTGATTGAGCTAGTAGGTCAATAGGCAACTTCTGGATATTTAAGATAGCTTTCACAGAGCTAAATAATGAAAAATAGAGTCAATCTTAAATTAAGGTAAATCTAAGAGTGCTGGTTCTTTGAGCTCTTGTGTATGAAATAAAGTAAATTTAGCTACTCTACCATAAACTTCAAACCTTCCAAGCAATTATATTTAGAGGATTTTACTGGATACTTGAGGATACTCAAAGATGTAAATGTCCATATTTTTACCACGAAAAATATTCATATTTTCTCAGAGGCAAAGAACATATCTCAGTATTTTCAATATTCCATAATGAGATGGTGCTAAAATTATTCAATGGTTTAAGAATCTTAAAATATTTAAATATAAAATCTCCATAAATATCAACAAGATATCTAAATAAACACTTAAGAAAAAGACGGAGCCTATAAATCCTGCCTTCTTTGATTATTTCCCTATTATCTGACTTTGGGGAACTTTAGAAAAATGTGGCATTAGTCTTCTTAGTAGCATTAGTAATGCTACATTAGTAAAAATGCTGCATTAGTATTTCAAAATATTGATGTTTTGAAAATACTGAGAGCTGCATGAATTGGATCCACAGGGACAAAGATCCAAATTTTCATGAGATTTAACAGCTTTTGTAATAACCCACTGAAAGTTTGTCCTCTGGCTGTTCTTCATATGCCTATTTTATTTTTTTATCCTTCTTTTTCTGTTTTTCTTTTTTTTTCAATGTTTATTTGAAGTGACCCCAAGGAAATCTAGTTCACAGAACAAAATTAGTGAAGAATTTGGCTTTTGTATTAAATGACCATTCTATGAACATACACATCCATGAGAGCCAGCCAAATCCCTTGTACTGCTGACAGTGACCTTTCGCTGCCCAATTCAGAGGGCAGGGTCCTGTGGGTTGTACGCTCCTGAGAAGTGATTACTGAAGCAAATTTGGTTACTCAGATAAGAAAAAAGGTGAAATGTACGGTATTTGCGATAGCACAGTGCATCCCCCTGCTCCAAAATTCTTCGATATTAAAAATAAATTAGATTAGAAATAATACATTTGATAGTAGATATCAACTCACAGTAATACCTTAAAATGACGTAATGTTACAGTTCAGTTCATCTTTGGAAGGGCCATAAGGTCTTACATACACACACACACATAGACACACATATACATATACTCCCACATATATACACACACAAAAAATACTCCAAATAAATATAGATCATATAATCAGAAAAAGCAATGTAAGTTTTCAAACTTCCCTAGGGGAAATATCTCCCCAAAATTTTTACAACGTTTTCAGTATATTTCTATACATCCAAATAAATACTTATTTAGTATTCTCTCATAAATCAATTTTTTTTTTACATTACCTAATAGCCTTTAAGCAGCAAATGGAAATTTTAGCTTCTAATGTAAATAATATTGGTACGGCTCTTCTCTCACTCTCTGATTTTTAGAAGTTTTCTTCTATAAAGTCTGAAAATTCCAGATACTCAACTTCTCACTTTTCCTTGCTGTGAGAAATATGTATATAACCTGGTTCCATGGGACCTGAAGATTATCTTGGGGACATACCTCTGAACAGTGTTCCTCTCAGAGATAAGGAAGAGAAGCCATGGGTGAAAAGTCCTCTCTGTTATTGATATGGGAGAATTTGTTGCTGGTTATCGCTTTAGCCAACCAACTACCAAGAAGGGACCAATGGTATCAGAGTGAACTGACCTAGGTCTTGTGTATAATTGAGCTGATGTACCAATACTGAAACCTTGACTTTCACATGTTTTATTAATAAAGTCAGAGACTCTCTTTCTTGGGACTGATAGGAGTCTTTTAAAATTCTCCACTCCCAACATTTTTATAGCCCCATTTAAAATTGAATTCCATATTCAGTGCTTTAATTATCAGGACTTTGTACATATTAACAGCTGTGTCATGCGACTTACCTCCCTTATCCCTTATACACCGTTTTTGTTTTCCTGTTAATGTTTCATGCACTCAACATTTTCACTTATCTCTCTTAGAACAGCAACATTTTCTTTAAACTATTATCCTCTGAATTCTTATCTTCTTGCTTCGCTATTTTAGAATCTGCCCCTCAGAGTACTGACCCAAATATCTGAGGACTTATTATTCCTATTTTTTTCAGGAATCATTTTTTATTACACAATTTATAATAGGAAATTTCAAACATACACAAAGTAAATATAAATACAACATTATGAATAATATAATAATCACTATGTGTTCAGTACTTTTATCAATTTTTTTTCAGGTAGCCTCCTATATATTTTTTATTTTGTTATATTTTTAAAGTTAACCGTAGAAGTTGTAACAATTCACCCATTACTAATGGGGATGTTTTGATTGTACATTACCACCATGTCACTAATAACCCCAAAATATTATGTCATTATAAATATAAAATACCCAGCCAAATTCAAGTTAAAATCTTTTCCACATTTTTGATTGGGTTGTTGGTATTTGTTGTTGTTGAATTTTAAGAGTTCTTTGTATATTTTGGCATCTCCAAACCCAAGGTCATCTAGATTTTCTCTTATTATATTCCAGGAGTTTTAAAGGATTTCATTTTACCTTTAGGTCTATGATCAATTTTAAGTAAATTTTTTTGTGAAAATTGTAAGGTTTGAGTTTAGATTCATATATTTTTTTTGCATGTGTCTGCCCACATCTTCCTGAAATACTTGTTGAAAACACTATTTTTCTTTATTAAATTGCATTTGTTCTTTTACCAAAGATCAGTTGTTTTCATTTGTGTTGGTTTATGTTTGGGTTCTCTATTCTGTTCCATTGAACTATTTGTCTACTCTTTTATCAATACCATACTGTTTTGGTTACTATAGTTTTACAACAAGTCCTGAAGTTGAGTATTGTCGGTCATCCAATTTTGTTTTTTTCCCTCAATATTATTGTGTTGGTTATTCTAGGTCTTTGCCTTTTCATTGCATAACCTTTGTTTTTTCTTTTTTTGTAAATATTTTTATTTCTTTTGTAACATTATTTTAATTCTCCTAGTTCTTACTCATCATCCATGGGATATTGTAAATGACAAGATGTGTCCAAAACTCACAGGTACAGGAATACCTCACTTTATTTCGCTTTCCTTTATTGTGCCTCATGGATATTGTGGGCTTTGTCAACTGAAAGTTTGTGGCAATCCTGCATCAAGCAAATCTTTCGGCACCATTTGTCCAGTAGCATTTGCTCACTTCATGTCTCAGTGTCATGTTTTGGTAATTACCGTAATATTTCAAACTTTTTTGTTATTATTATATTTGTTATGGTGATCAGTGATATCTGATCTTGTAATTGTTTTGAGACACCATGAACCACACCCATATGAGATGCTGAACTTCATAAATGTTGCATGTATTCTGACTGCTCAATAAATGGGCTGTTCCTCCATCTCTCTCCCTCTCCTCAGGCCTCTCTATTTCCTTATACACAACAATATTGAAATTAGGTCAGTAACCTTACAATAGCCTCTAAGGGTTCAAGTGAAAGGAGGAGTCAGTGGATGTGGGAAACTTCACTGTTATCTTATTTTAAGAAGTAGCCACAGCCACCCAGCCTTCAGCAACTGCCACCCTGATCAGTCAACAGCCTTCAACACTGAGGCAAGACCCTCCACCAGCAAAAAGATTATGACTCCCTGAAAGCTCAGATGATGGTTAGCATTTTTCACAATACAGTATTTTTAAATTAGGTTATATACATTTTTTAGATATAATGTTGCTGCACACCCTATAGACTACAATATAGTGTAAACGTGACTTTTATATGCACTGGGAAACCAAAAAAAAATATTTGACCTGCTTTATTATGATATCCACTTAATTGTGATGGTCTGGGGCTGACTCCACAATATCTCCAAGGTATGCCTGTATAATGTGGTCTGTGTAGACTAAAGAAGACTCATTATATCATGCTGTCTATACATTAATTAGTAGAGTGAAAGATGCACTCATTTTTGTATTTTCTGTAAAATCCTTTATACCATTTACTTGTGAACTTGTCTAGAACATACATTTTTTTCTCACATAAGTCAGTGATGGTTATTAAGTAGATATTAAAATTTAGTTACTGTAAACTCTTCTCAGTAAAATTCAGGACACCATCTTCAATATCCATCTCAAAGCTAATCATCTTATTAATGGTAAAACAACAACAACAACAGCAAAACAGTCTTTATGAAGGTGAAATAGGTTTCAACCAGCTGAAGACCACAATCAATTCCAAACTACTCTTCCTCATTTAGCACAAATACTAGGACTGCAGGACTATATGGAAGGAAGGAAGGAAGGAAGGAAGGAAGGAAGGAAGGAAGGAAGGAAGGAAGGAAGGAAGGAAGGAAGGAAGGGAGGGAGGGAGGGAGGGAGGGAGGGAAGAGAGAAAGAAAGAAAGAAAGAAAGAAAGAAAGAAAGAAAGAAAGAAAGAAAGAAAGAAAGAAAGGAAGGAAGGAAGGAAGGAAGGAAGGAAGGAAGGAAGGAAGGAAGGAAGGAAGGAAGGAAGGAAGGAAGAAAGGAAGAAAAAACGAAAAAGAAAGAGGAAGGAAGGCAAGGGGGAGAGGAAGAAGGGAGGGAGAAAAAGAAGAGAAAGAAAAAATGATGATGTTGGATGGTGATGGATACGTTAATCAGCCTCCTTGTAATGAAAATTTCACAATGTATATATCTAAGAGAAGAGCACCATGCCCCTGTCCCTATCTTAGTAAATGGTAGTAAGTGGATCCACAGACCTATTCCCACTTCTTCACATTCTTCCCATTTGTTTTTCGAAGACTCAGAGAAGATGGAGACTTTTCCACTTAGACAATTGTGAAATAGCATACAAGTGATAACTCAGTGATAATTTAATGGTTGCTTTATCACTCTTACAGCTTAAAAGGTAGTATCTGCTTTGCAAAATTAATAGAGCAAGCAACCAATATTATATAAAAATCCATTTAATCCTACACTAAATAAAAGCAGCTAAATAAATATGAATATTGAGTGTTATCTTTTCTTTGAAGCCCTATTATCTGTCACTATGATAGTTGTTATCTTCTGTGACCTCAGCTTTTTGTTCATGCATTTTTTTGTTGCCTGTTTTGCTTGTACCATAAGTTGTCTTCATACATGTCTTTCTTTTTCACTAGACATTTAGTTCCTCTAGGATACAAATATATTACTACCTAGTGCATAAGAGGTAACCAGTACAAAATTATCTGTTTTCAGAGAATGAGTAAATGTGTGTGCTAAAGGGAACATCTCCAGTTCTATTCATTAACATTATCATTTTTCTTCTACTTGTGGTTCATTACACGCATCAATGTGGCCAACTTCTTGATTATATAAGTCCAATTATATTGTGGATAAATGCATTCTGTGTCATAATTTCACATATTTGGACCTCCAAGGGAAGAATTAATTGCATCAATTCTATATCATGTTATAAATAACTAAGGTTCAATGTTATATTTCTAGAAGAGAGTTTTAAGAAAGGAAGTATATACTCATATATGCTTTTGAAATCACTTAATCGAGTGAGAAGGAATCCATATGGGAATTTCGCAAAACTAACATTGGTGAACGATAAGAATAAGAGTATGCACATATACTACAAATATTTGCTGTGGCCTATGATTTTCACTTTCTTAATATCAGCTTTTTATCCCAAAGTAGGCTCAATGTATAAACATATTTTTGTATCTTCTTGAAATTTTCATTTGTCTTTTTTATATAAGGTACAAAAACAGTCTCTGTGGTTTCTGTGCGTGGCTATATTTTCTAATGTTTTGTACTTGTCTGTGACAGGCTCTCAATAGTAAAAGTGTTTACTGTAAAACTGCCAGTACCTAAAAAAAATAAAAATAAATAAAAATAAGATAGAGAAGCAATTCATGTGATTTGGGAGTAGAGACAGAAATGAATTGACACCAAATAGTTCATATGCTGTAACATTAAGGGAGGTTGGGACTTCAATCTAAGCAAATATAGTGCATATCACTGCTCTTGGAAACAGAGAAACAGAATATTATCTAATTCTACTGCTTGCCATATGCCACATTTCCCTTGTTTCTTCAATAGTAAGTTAAATCTAATGAGAAAAGCACAAAGAGGTAAGTGATAAAGGCAAGCTAAAACATTTGGCAACATCTAAGCAACATATTACCAGCTGCACATACATTAGCCTTTGTAAGGATGAAAAGAGATCTTACAGGAAAACATATTCCCATTTTAATAACTGTCTATACAATATCACATGCAAATATTTTGCAAAAAGCAAATTGATCCACGTTGCTTTAGGGGAAACTGCCTTAAGAAAGCAATTCCCTCTTTTGCCTTTACATTACCTTTAGAATCTTAATTGCTACATTTTTATGTGGAGTTTGGCACATCACAGTCTCCTGATTAGCCCTCATTCTATTTTATTCTTCTCTCTGGATACATCAAAATTTACCATTAAAGGGTAGACAACATATAGCTTAAGAATCTTTAGAATGTATGCCTTCATGCAGGTATTTTTACAAGTCGATTTTCTAATCAAATAATAACTACATATACTTTATAGTTTATAAATAAATTCGTGTGGCCATTACACTTCTCCACGCAGACTAAAGGGGGACTTGGATATTACTTCATCATTTATAACATATAATACAAATCCAGGAAAGGGTGATACACTGAAATCATAAAGCAGTCTTTTAGTATAAAAAAGACAGGCATTGGATACCCTTCTCAGCAAACATTTTCAGTTATTGCTATTCCCAATATCAATGGTTTAGAATTTAAACATTTCTCAAAGTAGTCTGCAGAGTTGGATATACTTTCTGTTTCCGGATAATTTTGTTCATCTTTGAGCTTCAAAATTCCATATATATGTACACATACATACCTGCATATATACTCTATAATGTATAATTTAACAATAATATAATTATTCAACTTGAAATAAGAAGAAGCTAATATGTATTAAAATAAATAAAAACATTGGTAGATATGCCTACAGATACTCACTTAAATAACCAAAATATTTTTGGTAACTATTCCAAGTAAGTGATTACATCTGTAAAACATGAATGTAAAATTGTGAACAAAACAGAAGGAATTAACTATAATATTGGATACATGTTTGTTTCACCATGGGGATAAGAATTGTATTCTACACTTGCTGATATTTAGTATACTGCAGCAATTACATAATTGTATAGCCTAAGCTTTATTCATTTGATTCCACCCTCAAATCCATAACTGGTCCGTGATTGGCCCAACCAATCAGAAATTCTGTTGTCTCTATTGCCATGTAATGATTTCAGATGAAATAAGTTTGTTAAACAAGAATGAAGTTCTGAACCTTCAATAATATTTGTGAAAAATCTGCTCTCTCTCCTTTATTTTATTATTATTATTTTTAATATTTCATTTATTTATTTGCAAGAGAGAGAGCATGAGCAGGGGAGAAACAGAGGGAAAGGGAGATAATTTCCAGCAGACTCGGCCAAGAGCAGAGGCTGACTCAGGGCCCAATCCCAGGACCCCGAGATCATGACCTGAGTAGAAACCAAGAGTTGGACACTTAAAAACTGAGCCACCCAGGTCTCCCTCAGCTCTCTCTCCTTCAAAAGTTGTGGTATAATAATATGGAGTGTGGGCCACTGGTAGCTGTATCACTAACTTGAAGGAAACCTGCCTAAGAAATAAAGTGGCCAGAAGACCAAGAGGTAGCCAGAAAGATTGCATATAAATCTTGATACAATGTAACTTATAACCCATACTCCCTCTGCTATCGTAATGTCTTACTTGTATGTATTGGTCCACGTCTGTGCTTGTTAGGATGACTAAATCAGTGACTACCCCAAGACTTTTATTTTTTTTGTTTGGGGAAGACATCTTTTGGTTCTGTTTGATAGTGGGTACATATGTGAGCCCAGGACAGTTACAAAAGTTGTGCTAAAACAAGGGATAAAAGTTGAAGAATGGGGGGCTGAGAGAACCACAGAGAAAAGGCTCTAATTTCTAATTTTGAACTAAATTTAACTAATTTTTTTTTTTTTTTGAGAGAGAGAGAGCACCATGCACTCGCATAAGCCTGGGCAGAGTTAGAGGGAGAGAGAGAGAGAATCTCAAGCAGACTGCCTGCTGAGGCTGAAATGGGACTCAATTTCGTAACCTGAGCTGAAATCAAAGTCAGAGCTTAACCAACTGAGCCATCCAGGCGCCCCAGTCTAGGCAATGTATTTACTTTTTATTTACTTAACCGAACAAATTTCCTTTGTATATATAGTTAGTTTGGGATTTTTTAAAACAATCTTCACAGTCTGTGAGGACTGATTCATGTTATAACATATGCCATGTCTCATAACGTAAAAAAGCATCTATCCTCCAAACAACTCCATTACTGTTACAATTCTCATTTTTTATGTGAGAAAACTTAGACTTTGAGTAGTTAAATGAATTTCCTCAAAGACAAACAATTAATAATTGATAACCATTGGATACAGAATTTAACCCAAACTTTCTCATTTTGATCCTTCATAAGTCCAATTTTTATAAAATGGGCAATGTTATTAAAAAAAAAAAACCCACACAAATCTGCTCCATCCTCATTGTGACACTGAAGTGGTTCTGACCTTTTAGGTCTCAGTAATTTCCTTCACTTATTAATTTGCCTATTTCTTGGCCAATTTTAAGCAGGATTGTTACTTCATAAAATGATTTAATATCAGATCTCCTCCTCATTTCTGCAAAATGTTTTTATTTATATTTTATTTGTCCAGCTATATAAAATTTTCCATTCAAAAATACACTTAGTTGAATTTTAACAAAATGCCATCAATTTGATTTATTATGTATTTATTTTCAACTTTATTGATAATGATTTATTTCTTTATCATATAAACAGATGCTGGGCACATGGGTGTTCACTGCTCTAATCTTCATGTTTTTCATATCTTTTAATATTTCATAATAAATTTTGAAAATGATATTGTAGTAAACAACTTATATAGCAATATATATGTATATCCTAAATATATATATTTGATTATTTCTTTCAAATGATTTGCTAAAAATAGAATTACTAGGTAGAAATGGGAAAATATATTTAAAACTTTTGATATAGATTGCTAATATTACCCTCCAGAAGCCTGAAACAATTTCTATTCTGACTAGAAGCATAAAAGGGCTTGCTTCATCTCACCCTTACCAACGATGCCATTATCATTTTTTTAAATCTTTGCAAAATTAAGTAAAAAATGCTATCTCCCTATTATATTAATTTGAATTGTTTTGATTAGTAATGAGGAAAACATTTTTTTTTTTAAGATTTTATTTATTCACTTGAGACACAGAGATACAGAGAGGGAGAGAGAGAGCATGAGCAGGGAGAGAGGCAGAGGGAGGAGAAGCAGGCTCCCCGCTGAGCCAGGAGCCTGATGTGGGGCTCGATCCTAGGACCCTGGGATCATGACCTGAGCCGAAGTCAGATGCTTAACCATCTGAGCCACCCAGGCACCCCGAGGAAAACATTTTTATCTTTATCGGTCACCCATCTTTCTTTTTCCTTTATTGCTTTGCCAAATTTTTGCCCAGTTTTCTAATGGTTAGGTATCTATTTATTATTACTCCTTATATATTAAGAAATTTTCCACAGCTGATAATCTGCCTTATATTTGTGTTAATGGTGTTTTGATGTTGGGAAGTTTTGCTTTATACATAATGCAACATATGAAAATTTTCTTTTGTGATTTTTTTTTTTTACCTCAATGTTTTAAAAGGCTGTATCTTATGCAAAACAAAATACACACTAGTTTATAATTTTTTTCTAGTTTGTTGCTGTTTTGCATTTTACATTTAACTCTCTAAACTATCTGTGAGTATGGAATCTAAGTATATTTTTAGCAAAATAACTGGATCATAATATTCAAGTCCCCCCTCTCTTTTTTGCTTTTTTAAAATTTTATTTTATTTTATTTTTTCATCATGATAAGTGTATTATTTAATCCCCATCACTTATTTCAGCCATCCCCCCACCTTTCTTACCTCTGGTAACCATCAGTTTGTTCTCTATAGTTAAGAGTCTGTTTCTTGATGTGTCTCTCTCATTTTTTTTCTCTTTTGCTCATTTGTTTTGTTTCTTAAATTCCCCATACGGGTGAGATCATATGGTATTTGTCTTTCTCTGACTGACTTTTTTCACTTAGCATTATACTCTCTGGCTCTACCCATGTTGTTACAAATGAAATGCCATCAATTTTAAAGATTAATTTGGCAAAAATTAGTCTCTTACAAAAATTGCCTCAAGTTCCGGAGTCAGAGCTGGATCAGGAGTTAGAGTCTTAACCAAAGACACTGCCAGAGAGGAGATGGGGTGAATGGGCACTGAGACCTGTGGCCAGGACTCAAAGCACACTGTTCTTGCAATACAGCCAGAGGGATATTGACAAGCGTGACAAGAACAAGTGCATGGACAAAGACAGAAGGTGGCTGCTGCATCAATAAAGCTCTTGGGTTATTATTAGGCTGCCAGTTGTTAAACTATTTTCTTTCAACTCTAAACCCAATGATCTATGTCCTACTTTATGATGGTGGGGATGGGAATCTGCAAACTACATTTCTTATTTGTCAGCTGGCTTCTTATTACATTACACTAATAGAGAACAATAGAGGGAGATTGGAAATCAGGAAGAGTGACAAGGACTTGCTCCTTCTTTGCCTGCTTTTTCTGTCAGTGACCCCCCCAGTAGCACTTTTCATTGGCAGTAGCAGCTTGTTTTCATCTCTAGCTAAATTTGGTCCTTCCAATAACAGCCTCACCACATCCCTTTAGAAATTTGGACAGCACCCAGCTCAGGAGTATGAGCCCCAGGGCTGTGGGACCACTCTCCATGGTGCTGAGGTCTAGCAAAATGCTGGACAAATGTAGATGTGTTTTGCTGATAAGGAAGTTTATTCCTTGACCTCTTCCATCAAGTCTTAATCTTATATTCTAATTGAATATATATGTAAATGTGTATGTACATATCTATCATACTTATGCTAAGTTTGAGTCAGTGTTTTACTTTGTGACCATACCATATTTGATATTTGCACACAATAATCTTGAACCATAAAAGAACTTGTGTTTTCAGAAACTTCCATGGTATAAGGCAGAAACATGACAGGTAACAGATATAGATTTAGTAAGTGATGCCAAAAGAAAGTCCCTTAAATATCATATTCCAAAGCATGAAAAATATAGTTTTTTAAAATAACATAGGTTATCAAGAGAGTGACTAGAGGGGCACCTGGGTGGCTCATATGGTTAAGTGTCTGCCTTCGGCTCAGGTCATGATCTCCAGGTCCTGGGATCGAACCCCATGTTGGGCTCCCTGCTCAGCAGGGAGTCTGCTTCTCCCTCTTCTTCTGCCTCTCCCCACTGCTCCTGCGCTCTCTCTCTCTCTCTCTATGAATCTCTCTGTCTCAAATGAATAAATAAATAAAAAATTCTTAAAAAAAAAAAGAGTTACTAGAATAAGGTTCAACCTATCTGAGTAACATCCATTTACTAACCTTCTATTCTGGAGATCATAACGTTATGTAAACCAGTATGAAGTAAAATGGAATTACATGTATTTTATTAGGTTTTATATAGACTTTCTAATATAATGGGGATGCATGCAATGATTTTATAATTTATAGTCTTTTTTCAACCTAAGGAATAATACAATTAAAATGATAAATACAATGAAGCTTCTCGAGGGGTGAAATCATTTTATGAATTGAATTTATTTGTAGCATTATAGACACATAAGCTAAGCTAATGATAAAGCATTAGGCTGTTGAGAATTAGATGAAAGAATTAAGACAAAGAATTAACACTCAAAGATGCTTTCTACTTAAAATGTCTTGAAAGTAGGATTTGTGTCCTCTTTATACTCTTCACAACAGTCTTATATGTATAAAAGAAAATAATAATGTCTTCTTTTCCATATCATATGTCCCCATTACATTACAAAGGAGATTGGCTTACCATCCAAGATCTTATCCTGACTCATAGAAGAGGAAAAGAAAGTGAGCAAATTATTGAAAAAGTGGAAGAGTGGCTTAAGGTAAAAATAAAATTTTATTCAGGGTAAAGCAAATAATTTGATCCATTGGAGTAAAGTATCAATCATTTCCCCCAGTATATTGGGTACTATATTCAGAACCAGATAAATTTCTGATCAGGTGATGTGCAACCATCAGGTGATGGTTTTACCTTTGATAGTTATTATCTTCAGAAGACACATGGATATGGCAGAGATAAATATGAATTCATATACACAAGCAGGGATCAAACTCCAGAGTTTATTAAACATAATATTTCAGCAACACAATTCTGTCAACAATTACACCCAACAAAGACACGGGTAATTTTGTTGGAGCCATCAAGAATTGAAGAGACTGTAAGATAGAAACACACACACACACACACACAGAGAAATTTCTAACCACAAAAACGGTTCTAACGTCAAAAGCCTTCAAGCAAAACTAGGCAGTGATTTCCTGATTAATGGGCTGTGTAATGAAAAAGATGCTTGAGCATGACCTTTTCAATCTATATAACATGAGTAGTAGTCATTTAGGTGCCCCCACAGAAGTGTTTTCAGGGCAAAATCTCTTGAGAAGAAAACATATCCTCTATGAGAGACCTAGACTATAGTTTCTGCATTTTATAAAAGCTAACATAGTAATTCATGGTAAAAAAAAAAAATAAAATAAAATGAGTACTAAAATTATGCTATGTTATTTGATCTTAAAAATAATATTATCCTTGTTTGATGAAGTTTCATTATGAAAAAGATATACAAAAGGAATCATATTTTTTCAGAATGTTATCTTTTAATTGGAGTTTATTTGCTTTTCTTTTAAGTAGAGACGTAATTAAGTTTTAGCTTTCAGCAGATGTAGAAAGGAGTCTTGACTGACAATGAAAAGTAATCAGAAACACCTAAAACATCTTAAGAGTGACAAGATTTTTTTTTTTTTTAATTAAGCTCTATGTCCAACATGGAGCCCAATGCAGGGCTTGAACTCATGATCTTCAGATCAAGACCTGAGCTGAGATCAAGAGTCAGACACTCAACCAACAGAGCCATCCAGACACCCCAAGAGTGACAAGAATTTTCAACAATAAGATTATTTTCTGAAAAAACTAATAACTGTACTTTGACATGTATAAATAATTTTTAAAATCATTTCTCATCAATTATCTTTGCTGTTCCTAAAGTCATGGCTTTCTCACTGCTCCCCAATGCTACTTCTAGGGTACAGGAAATAGGCTTAGAATAATATTAAAAATTTATATCAGTAGGAATGATTTTTATTACAAAGTTTTTGTTTTCTTGATGATTTTATTTAAAAATCAAGTCTTTGTCATTAGTTGGTTAAAACTTCTACATTTTATAAACAAAAACAATTCCAAGGATGCTAGGAGAGAAAGTGACTTTGAATCTATATAATAAATGAAGTGCCATAGCCTACTTTCTGGAGATGTGTTATGGATTGAAATGTGTCCTCTCAAAATTCATAAGTTGAAGTCCAAACTCCGAGTACCTCTGAATGTGACGTTATTTGAAAATAGGATCATGCTCATGCAATTAGTTAAGAATAGATTGTTAGTGTGGGCCTTCGTCCAATACAACTGGTATCATAAACAAAATGCACACAAGGAGAACACCACATGAACACAAAAGTAGCAATTAGGGTCATGTTTTTACAAGCTAAGAAATGCCAAAAATTGTCTGCAAACCACTAGAAGCTAGGAGAGATCTCTCTCCTACCTTTAGAAGGAGCATGTTCCAGGATGCCTGGGTGGCTCAGTCGGTTGGGTGTCTGCCTTCAGCCCAGGTCATGATCCCGGGGTCCTGGGATGGAGTCCTGCATCGGGCTCCCTGCTCAGTGGTGAGCCCGTTTCTCCCTCTGACCCTCTCCCTGCTTGTGTTCACTCTCTGTTTCTCTCTCTCTCTCTCTCTCTCTCTCTCTCTCTCTGACAAATTAAAAAAAAAAAGATCATGTTCCTACTAACACCTTGATCTGTGAGACAATAAATATTTAAGCCACTTAGTTTGTGGCACTTTTTATAGCAATCCTAGAAAACTAATACAATGTATATTCCTGAGAAGGTGATCTGCCTCCGGCAGATATAGGCAAAGGGGTTCCTCTTTTGATAATACTGATAAACAATTTTCATGCCACTCATCTACAGTACCCTGTGGGACTGAAAACTAAATGTTTTTGTTGATGTTAACTAAACTTAACATAGTAAGACTGAATTCAATATTCCATATCATTACATTTTATTAAGAACAATGTGAAAATAATTGAATATAAAGAGCAAATGCAGAGCATAAATATGAATTGAATTAATAAGATTAAATTAATGAATTCACTTATGGGGAAGAAAACACAGATGTAATGCATAAATGAAGCACAGCACATTAACATTTTGGGCCTAACATTATATTATTAACTAAAGAGGTTGTATTTCTCTTTAATTTTAAATGTGTGATGTTTAGTAGCAATTAAAAAAACAATAAAATAAATAGGAATACTATTTATATTCCAAATCTAGCCAAACACCCCACCCCAAAACCAACTCCTTCCTGGTAAATTGTGTTTAGACCCTGGCATCCAAACAGTTTACTAAAAAGTAAATTGAAGGGTTTTTGTAATTAATTTTAAGTGAATTCAGGCTTTTAAAAGGTCTTTATTAACGTGGCAAAGGAAAGAAAAATTGAAAAGAAAGGGTATAAAAGATAACATAGCAAATATAGGAAAGGTCTTGCTCTTTTTGAATAAAGATCTCAGGCAAAGCACCTTGCAAAACTAAAATAGTGAATAACTTCCTGCACTGTAAGTGTATTACAGTAAGTGGAGAAACCATATTTAATCTGCAGTGGTATGGAAAACCCTGCAAATCACAGTTGGGGATTTTTATTTATGTGTATGTCAGTATTGACAATCAATGCTGCCATCTTTTAACATGATTATGAATACCATATAAGTATTCTATCATTCACTCATCAACCTTAATAGAATGGATTATTAGCCAAATTGGTATTTTCTTGCTTTTTTTTAACGGATTTTTTTTTTTTTTTAGATTTTATGTATTATATTTGAGAGAGAGTAAGCAAGAGAGAGAGAGCACAAGCCAGGGGGGAGAGACAGATGGAGAAGCAGACTTCCTGCTGAGCAGGGAGCCCAATGAGGGACCATGACCTGAGCTGAAGGCAGACACTTAACTGACTGAGCCATCCAGGTGCCCCTATTTTCTTGCTTTTTAAGATAGGAAGAAGACCCATTGACATAATAACAGATATTATACACTCATTGATCTACAGTATACTGATTGCAGAAATGTTAAATGTGAAAAAATGTGCATTGTAGAATTAAGAAGCTACGGCAGTAAAAAAAAAAGTATCTTTTCATTACAGTTTAAATTTCATTATAGATTAAGAGAAATCAAATAGCAAAAACTTGAAAATCATCAAGAATAAGTATTTGGATAACTATTTTCTTTTTCTTGGTCCCCAACACATATACTTGGACTTGTTTTTTTCTCCAACTTCCCACTATGAGGCAACAAATAAACTGTGGGAATTTGAAATAAGCAAGCCAAACTGCATTAAAGAATCAACAGTGAAGTATTCAGAGTTTTAACACTAAACTGTGGAATGGTCCACTTTGCTTCTTTTGAGATGTTGGATCACTTTTATCATTGAAGGTGGGGCATCTGCAACTCCACCTAGTTTCACTCAGACCTCCAATTCTGAGATATTTTCTGTTATAATTAGGGTAGGTATAAGGAATCCAAAGCTAGATTCAAATGCTCAGAAATGAGTTGATATCATTGTTAGTTTCATTCTGATCTTATCAACCTATTCTCACCCCAACATATTTTTATCTGTTCTTTTTGGAAGGAAAGATAAAAATATTTTCCTAAAGTATGTATTTATATTAAATGGCCTCATATTTTCTCAGTCTATATTTTTTAAGAAATACAATTGCATTTACCTAGTTTTATTCAAAAATCAATTAAGAGATATTAAGTAGTTTATAGAATTTTTAGAAGGCGCAAGCCACAGGCCTTGGAGGACTGTCTGCGTGTACTTTCTTTCTCATTGTGGATTCACTATGGACATGAAATATGGTGCTCTGTGTCTAGGGCTCTGCCACTACCAGTCTTGAGGATCTACCTCTCCCCACCTAAGATTAAACTGCAAGCAGCAATGAGTTCTTCAACTTTTTCTCTGCTGAGTTGGAGTTTTTAGTGGGTGCCTCTGAATGAAGCACTTATATTACATGCCTGAAATCTAAATGCAAGGTGGGAGGGGACTCAGTAGGTTACTCTCATCTACCTCAGGAAGTGAGGCCACTAATATGGGGATGATATTCAAATGAAAATAGGCTTCCACAAATAGCCCTGAGCCATGACCTTATACAAGCGTAAAGAGCCATGTCTTCCATCCAAATCAAAACCTCAATGAGATACCACCTCACACCAGTGAGAATGGCTAAAATTAACAAGTCAGGAAATGATAGACGTTGGTGAGGATGTGGAGAAAGGGGAACCCTCCTACACTGTTGGTGGGGATGCAAGCTGGTGCAGCCAGTCTGGAAAACAGTATGGAGGTTCCTCAAAAAGTTGAAAATAGAGCTACCGTATGACCCAGCAATTGCACTACTGGGTATTTGCCCCAAAGATACAAATGTAGTGATCCAAAGGGGTACGTGCACCCCAATGTTTATAGCAGCAATGTCCACAATAGCCAAATTATAGAAAGAGCCAAGATGTCCATCTACAGCAATGGATAAAGAAGATGTGGTCTTTACATACAATGGAATATTATGCAGCCATCAAAAAACCACAAAATCTTGCCATTTGCAACGACATGGATGGAACTAGAGGGTATTATGCTAAGTGAAATAAGTCAATCAGAGAAAGACATGTATCATATGATCTCACTGATATGAGGAATTCTTAATCTCAGGAAACAAACTGAGGGTTGCTGGAGTGCTGGGGGTGGGAGGGATGGGGTGGCTGGGTGAGAGACATTGGGGAGGGTATGTGCTATGGTGAGTGCTGTGAATTGTGAAAGACTGTTGAATCACAGACTTGTATTTCTGAAACAAATAATACATTATATGTTTAAAAAAAAAAGTAGGAAGGGAAAAATGAAGGGGGGGAAATCGGAGGGGGAGACAAACCATGAGAGACTATGGACTCTGAGAAACAAATTGAGGGTTCCAGAGGGGAGGGGTGGTGGGTGGATGGTGATGGGTATTAAAGAGGGCATGTATTGAATGGAGCACTGGGTGTTATACGCAAACAATGAATCATGGAACACTACATCAAAAACTAATGATGTAATGTATGGTGATTAACATAACATAATAAAATTTAAAAAAATTAAAAAAAAGAGCCATGTCGTCCATCCAATGACCAGCGTTTTTAGTTGTTGATTCCAAACTATGCAGATCTCTACTTTCTCAAATATTATGTATGTTTGATCTGCTTTCTGACTCTGCTTCCTTAGATGTGCCTTGTGTCTCAGTCTTTGCCTTCATTGAGAGATCTTACAAAAGACCATGCAATGGTTATATCAACTCTCCCCCAGCTCTGTAGGACTCCTCAAAAACAGTGACTTTAAGGAAAGACTGACATGAAACCATGTAAGGAAAAATCACTCTCCTTAGAGTACCGGGAAAATGATTCAGTGGGTTTTATTTTATAAGACTACAGACCATGTAATCCTATCTTAGAATAGTCTAACTCTAAGAGAAACAACAGAATAAGATTAGATTGATAAAAATGATCATAAACTATATAAAATGATCATAACTCTTTTGGTAAAACACTCTGTAGAATCTAATGAATGGTAGTCTAATGAATAGTTTATAATTTTTAATCTTGTTGGTAATACAGTTTTATCATCTGTATTTCCCCTCCTTTAACAAGTAATACAGATTTAGCATCACTAAACATCCAATATGTTCAAAGGTCTCTTGCAGAAGATTCTTTACAAGTAAGTACATTCTGGAGGTCTCCAAAGCTACTACATGTCATTATATTGCTAACTTCAAATGGTTCCTTAGCAGTTCTACTATAAAATATAAGTTAAAAGAAAAACAATATTATAGCTTTTTAAATATTATTTCTATAATTTTATGATATATTTTAAAAAGTTTTAGTCCTTGTAACTCATAGAAGGCATATGTTTTAAATAGCTATCCAGAAATGATTTATGCTTTCTGTATTTGTTGACCACTTGCCTTTAACTAGATATCCTAAAAATACTTTTATTGATTTTTTAAAGTAATTCATCATGATCTGTTGTTCATAAATTTGATTATACAGGGAGCATTAGTCTCAGCAATTGAAGTTTAACATTTTGATGCTTAAATCTGCACAGTTTGTAACAGGTTGCTTTGAAACCCAAACGTTCAAAAGGTTCATTTTGAATGCATTGCTCCCTGAGGATTGCATGGTTTTGCATAGGGATGGATTTATATAGGATCATGGAGTAACTAAAGCCTTTAAACAACTCCTTATTTTCCTTTACTGACTTCTGGCATTGAAGACACTCAATACATTTAAAAGACTCTTTGGCACTTCAAATAATCTTGTAGCATCTCTCTGTATTCAAGATTTTAGGGAATCCTTTCTAACAAAATATAGCCGACTATATATTTTAGTGACTTTTAATGGATAATCATTGATTAATGTAATGCCTTTCCTGTGATGCTTATCAAGACTATAAAAATGATTTAAATGTGAGGAATTGAGACCAGGGAGTAGTAAAAATATTATAAATATTTAATAATAATAAACATAAATAAAATAAAATAAAATAAAATAAAATAAAATAAAATAAAATAAAATAAAAAATATTATTTTACAATTAAAGCAGCACTGATAAAATCCGTCTTCCAGTTGTTTGCAAGTATCTCAAAAATAGATACAGGTATATATTTGCTTACACTTATACTCTACTCATACTCCCAACACACCTATATGCACACATACCACTCACATTAGTTGAAAACTATGTGTAAAATGAAGTAAACCAGTCATAATTAATCCTGATTAAGTTAATATATCAGATGGAAACAATTGCTGGGTAAGCTTATGACATGCTTTGTAGTTCCTCATACTGTATATAAAACAGGAATATTTGACTGTCCACTGATAATTACTATAGCATGAACCTATATGTATACACATTACCTAATTCTTTTATGCCATCATACCAACCTTCTACTCATTTGGTATGTGTATTATGCTATGTAGAAATAAAAAAAAAACACACACACATTTTGTTTTTCATTGAGCATTTCACAAAGTTATGGTACATATTAGCAATTTTATGAATTTGCTAGACCAAATTCTGTCAATTTAATGCTCATCTATGAATTTTATGTCCATCACTTGTTGTGACCTAAAATATATTTTTGCATAAAACATATTTGACAAATTTCCTCCACTGGAAAACCTGAGAATCCTAGTCATCACAATACTATAGAAAGATTGCTTTATAGGGTACACCCCGTACTAGAAAATATTTAACCAAAAAGAACATTTAATGTCTCAAGTAGATTTTTTAAAAGGTATCTATAAATCAAGAAGTAATAAGGTGAATAAACAAGTGTTTTGTCTTTATAGTAGCAAAGAAATTGTGGTATTGAGAAAAATCACCAATAAAACTATGGGAGTTGTAACAATCTACACTTAATATTAAAAGTACATTTTCACCATTTAACATATTGACGTAGTAAAAAATATTTTTGTATCTCTATTCCTTCCTTAACACAAATAAAATATTGCATATCATTTATAAGTACCTTAAATATAGTACACTTTTAAAAGCAAAAATGATGCCTATATCCTGTTAATGATTAGACTTTTTTAATTTATTTCTGTTCAGATATGATGAAGGGAAATATTTTATTTCTCCTAATATATTGGTCTATTTGCATTCTGTTCTGTGAATCCTATGGCTGAAAGTAGTCATTTTCTTATTCAGTTGTTTCGGGTAATCATTTTTCATAAAAACTCAAAGATATATATTTCACATGAATTAATATTGCTGGCTTAATAATCCTGGTAGTTATGTAAACTCCAGTGATTCGGCCTGCATTAAAACAAGGAAACCGAAAGTTCAGGTGCAAAGGAAGAAGCCGTTGGCTGTCTTACTTGACTGTTGTTTTATTTCTCTGGGCCACTAAATGATTACCGTTCTTACAGCATTCTCTATTTCATTACTCAAGTCCTGTTCTTTAGTCTTCCTATTCCAGTACCTGGATAAGAGAGAATACTATGCTGGAAAAAATAGCACTGCTCTTAGTCTAAATACTCTATTGAACCGTGACTGGTAGAATATTTTGAAGAAGCACAAGCTATAATAAATCATGGCATCTACCAATGACAGTTTCAAATGAACATGTTTATTGGGCCAGACAAGTACATCACTAAGAGTGTTATTTACCTCAGGTGCTGACATATAGTGCCAGATGTTGGATTTAAACCCTGACTCAGTGATTGCAGCTGAAAACTGCATTGGCATTTTAAAAAGCATCTGTTATAAACACTGATCTGAATAAAACACGAAATGCAGGGCTTAATGTAAGCAGTAGCGAATGAGAGTTAAGAGTAATTACCTGGACAAATTGAGGGCTGAGACTCAGAGTACCGATCATGCTTCTGTTAAAGGGAACATGTGAGGGGTCACTTTTCTAAATATTGCACATGAAAGTAAACTGTAAACTGTGTGAACAACTTCTGACATAGCATAAAAAAAGACCAAACTGATTAAATGGATGTGTGCTCATAAGTGGCTAGTTACCATATTGTTATTTTCTTTTTCTTCGGGGATTGGTTCAAGGATGCCCAAGCGACCCAATCAGAGCTAAAGAGATGCAGTGAGATTTGGTTAGGACTTTGAGGGAGTGGTGGTCCTCTTCTTCCAGGTGTGACAATAGAACTGGAGCTAAAGAAAGCAGCTAGTGGAAATGCTATAAGGAACCTACAAGAGCAGCCAACAGGAAAAGAAAATGCAGAGTTAAGAGACAGAGAAACTGAGTCCTTTTGTTATTAATATGATACCTCTTGTGATGTTGAGTCTGAAGTTAATTCTATCCCTGTACTAGTCAGTCATCTTAGGCCACATACTCTGTCTTGTTTTTTCATGTCTGCATTAGGTTTTCCAAACAGTCCCAATTAATACAATCTCTGGGAGAGACTCTGGGAGAAACTTTTACAATGTATCTCCAATCCCTTACTCACACATTCCTCCCCCCGAGGCATGCTAGTGATTGTCCAAGCAGATATTTGGGTAAAGGTCACTGCTGATGCTCAGCAGAATCACATAGGTCTGGCTCCCTCTCTCTCTTTCTATGTTGGGCATTCAGATTTGTAGGAAAGACTGGACATCAGAAAGTAAGAATATAAATCTTGGCTTGATGCACTGGCCCTATGGTTTTCCAGCAGCTGCATCTGCAAGTAAGTGGACAAATCAGTCTACAACGCAGAGAGTCAATGAAAAGCCCAATTTCAGTATTGGACACAAGCTATAGTTTTTTGTACCTCTTTATTTGTAGTTCTTTATCCATTAATCCATTCCAGGTTTCTTATCAATCAGCATTTGTGGTTTAATACTATGACATTATGAAGATGTGTTAAATTAGTAGTGAACATGCAGATATGATGTTGATTTTATGAAGCCCAGTCAATAAATAAAACACATTTTATTTATTGTATCAATGAAGTCTATAATAAATAATAAAATAAATAATTTGAGAGAATGATAAGTGATAAGAAAACTAATCAAGTAGTTTAAAGGAATTTAAAATAACTGAAGGGTCCTTTCGAAAAGTGGTGGTGGAGGGGATCTTTGGGTTAACACTGAATTAAGCCCCATCTGGTCAAAATCAGTAGCCATAAAACAACAACAACAACAACAACAACAAAAATCAGTGATGGGTCAAAGTACTCCGGGCAGGAGAAATAGTGCCCAAATTCTGAGGTTGAAGTAAACTTGGCATGCTGGAAGAAGGGATAGAATGTCACCATGGCTCAAATAGTGGATGAGGGGAGTGATAGATGAGGAGTTTAGAAAAAATGATTGAGCACAAATATGTTTTTTTTCATTGCCCTTCAGTTCCACATGGGCCAAACTTGTCAGCGAATAGCCTGGAGGAGGAAAGGATGAGGGGCATTCTGAACTGAACCTACAATAGGAATATTTCTTATCAATGTATATCAAAAGGAAAGCACTACTTGGCAGTCAGTGGGGGTCCCAAATAATAATATATGCTTGGTTGCATGAGCTTATAAAAATGTTACAGGAAGGGGGATGCTCACATAAGAAAGACCATAGTACCCATGATTCTTATTGATGATGGAAGCAAATGTTTTGTGGTAAGCACTCCATTTATAAAGTTTCTTTTCTGCCCAAGACGGTGTAATATAACACTTTCCAAAGCTATATAGCATTCCAGGGAACAAAGAAGCATAACAGAAAATGTATCCAACACAGGACAGTCAAAATATTGGATGAGAACAGGGCACAGATGTTAAGCAACATTGGACACTTACCTGCTTAAACAGAGAATCTACAAAATCTCAATGGTTTAACTCAATAGAGGTTTAGTTCTTTTTCTCACGAAATCTAAATGGGTGTTCCCGATAGGTAGGAACTTCCCCAAGTGCTTCGCCAAGCAGTAATTCAGGCACCCTGAGCTCTTCTCATTTTTTTTCTACCGCCTTTTAATCTGCGCTTATCCACATCAAGCCAGCCGGGAAAGAACCAGGTTTGTTGGTGGGAAGATTCTCTGTCTCAGACCTCGCAGCCTCACCATTACCTCTGGGCATGTCCCATGTCCATTCGTTACTGAGAGAGGCCGGGAATGATAATGACTTTGCTTCTTGACGGTACTGAATTTAGGGAGAACAAATTGCAGTCCACCACCACGTAGTTTTTTGGTCATCAGGTATCCTTCCTTATAAAAGGTGCAGAACCGAAGAACTGCTGCTAATTCACTCCTCGTAAATTCAAATTGAGCAACTAAGGTCTCCTGAAACTGCAGCCCCAGTCTTGCAGCTACTGAATCCTGCCCCGTGACTAATGCAACCCAAGTGCCTCACACCTGCCAAGAATTTGAACACTGAGATATTCTAGAAATAAAAATGACTATGTCTGATCTTCTCCGATCTAACTTGTAAATTCTTTAGGCTACTCACTCCCTGCAGAACAGTCTTCTCGGACGGCTTTCACATTGCAACGTTTTAATAAAAGCTTAGTGGCTTCTTTCCACTCACAGATCTTATTTTTCTGTCCATTTCCGTCTGTGGCTGCACCGATGCTGGCTATTTGGGAGCCTAAGGCCAAATGCATTTAGAGTTTAAGTTTGTGTACTTTCTGAACACGTACTTCTTTTATTAGTAGTAAGATTCTGATATTGCTTCCAAGTTCTGCATGCCAGTAATATACCTATAATTTTTCTTAGATATCATTGTCAAGTCTGCCTTCTTTCTTAAACCACATCTCATGGTCTCTCATTTTAATGGCTGCTAACTTAAGACTACCTGTGATACTAGCTTTGGGCTAGGCACCCTGTTAATCTGATTTTTGCCGAAGAGCTATGTCTTAATAGTCTTTTCTCTCAAGTTCTCCTTCAGCATTATCTCACTGTTTGGTATTTTAAAACATTCTTTTTTTCTTTCCCCTCAAGACTTTCTTGCTAAAAATCTTGGGATACTTTTCATGCCCTTCTCATTTATTTCAGTAAACCAGACAATTATTTTTTGAACTCATCTCTCCTGCCTAACACCTTCCTAAAATAAATACAACTTAAAAAGCAACCCTATCACTCTTTCCTCAACCACTTCCCTGAAAGCTAAAGGATCCAGTGTTTCCTCTCTGTCTTAATGCTAAGCAATGTTCCGTATTTTAAGAATTTATTGCAACATGGCTACAATCTTGGAACAAATTTTCATATTAAGTGCATAAAAGTTATAGCTAAAAAGGTAAATCATAAAAAAAAAACCCTCAACGGCTTATTCATATACAGTTCAAATAGGAATTCTTTTTTTTTTTTTAAGATTTTATTTATTTGTTCATGAGAGACAGAATGGCAGGCAGAGGCAGAGGGAGAAGCAGACTCCCTACTGAGCAGGGAGCTCGATGCAGGACTCGATCCCAGGACTCTGGGATCATGACCTGAGCCGAAGGCAGACACTTAAACAACTGAGCCACCCAGATGTCCCCAAATGGGAATTCTTCATCCACAGGTTAGGAATCCAGATCCCGCTATTTTGTGTCAGTGCCATCTTAAGCCCCAAGTGTATCCATATCAAATTGGAAATAGGGTAAAGGAGGGGGCAGGTAACCCTGCTAGGTAATCAGGCATGGACATAGGTCTCTATTAAATAATCTGGGAAGCCTGTTTGTATCCATGAGTCCAAAAAGTGCAGATAGGTTTTAGTGGCCATGTGCCAGTGGCTGTACCTTAATTAAATGGGAATCGTAGCCTAAGAAGTTCCTAAAAATAGTCCTAAATGCTCCCCAACAGTGAACCAACATTCCAGAGCAGGCTGTTATTAGAGAAGTACTGCATCTACACAGAATAGATGTACTTGAACTTAAAATACTAGTTATAGAGATCGGGGAGTAGTCTAGAACAATGACTCTTTGCTCCATATTTGGAGAAGTCCAGAAGTCCAGAAGTTCCATGAGATGAATAGGAAGGATATGCTCACGCTGTCGTGCAAAATGTATACTGATGTTTTTTTGGTTACTATCAACTAAGCCTGCATTTGTCTTCTTAAAGTTCCAAGTTAAAGAACGGGCATACCATCATTGCAGAAATCATTATAGTAAAAACATAAAGACTAGTTACATCTTGTCTATTGTTTTCAAGACTCTTTTGCCTGTTTTCCCTTTAAAATACTTGAAAGTGGTTTATTTTTATCTGGGTGAGCAGCACACATTCCAAATATATTTAATGGCATAGAGTATAAGAAAGGCAAATATAGGGCTTTGCACTTGGCAGAGGATTTTGCTCACAAAAGCCCCATGAGTTGCAAAAGCATTAACATTTCCATTTAATATATTTCGAATGTAAAAGTGCAAGAAGGTTCAGGTTCAGGCAGCAAAGCTCTGAAGAAGCTGCAAGTGGTCAAGTGGTCAGGCTTAACAATGGAAGCCAATGTGTTAGAAATATAATGTGATGTATGACATGGGAACTTACCATACAAAAAGGGTTTTAAGTAATGAGGAAAAAAATATTTCAGATAGCACTCAGTATCACATCGTTCTCACATTATATAATCAAGGAAGACTTTTATATTAGCTACATCAGAAATTCAGTAGGACCCACAATGGTATACTGACAAGTCGAACCACTCAAACTCCATGATTATCTGGATGTGTGTAGAGGGAAATGTGAGCGAGATGTTCTTTTTTTTTTTTTTTTTTAAGATTTTTGTTTATTTTTTAACAGCGAGGGAGGGAACACAAGCAGGGAGAATGGGAGAGGGAGAAGCAGGCTTCCCACCAAGCAGGGAGCCCAATGTGGGACTCGATCCCAGGACCCTGGGATCATGACCTGAGCCGAAGGCAGACGCTTAACGACTGAGCCACCCAGGCGCCCAGAGATGTTAGAGTTCTGAAAGGATCATTTATAAGCAGAAGGTTGAGCAACTTAGAGACCCAGAAAGACAAAACTCCTTCTAACTGCAGCTAGAATAGCCTACCTGCAGCCATGAGGTAGGAGAGATATGAAGTATAGAGACAGATCAATTAGAAGCAGCACAAAGGAAAAAGCAGGGGGTAACAGATCAGAAGTAAGACACACATTTTTTTTAAGGCAAAGGATTGATAGAGATAATCAACATTGCATTGTAGGGAATCCTGCTATCACTTCAAGTTTATACATATAATTCATGCTTTGGTTTCTGTCATTTCAGTTAGAGAAAGCTGCCTTTTGATTGCAAAGCAAAAATAATCACTGCACGTATTTTAAACAGAACAGAAATCCCCAATGATGCTTGCTGCTAAAATGTCAGGACCCAAAATAGGACCGGCCAAGTGCAACACCCTTATTTAATGGAGCCTCAATAGGGCTTGCTTCCTTTTGGTGATGGCATATTTTCCACTCTCACCCTCCCTGAATCACAGAGATCACAAAAGCTCACTTCTTTTGCTTCCTTATTAAGAAATAACTACTCTTTCCAACCACTGAGAATATTTTAACATTATTTTTTGAATCAGCAAAGAGACATCAAATATTAATAAGCATATTGCATAAAAAAGTGAACTAATGAGCTACTTTAAGTCAGTATATTTTAAATCTATAAAAACCATTGAGTATTGTAAATGATTATGCCAAGGATCGTGCCCATTAATCAACGCTGGTGTGTAACCTCAAGTAAGAAAGACAAAATTAGAGAACAGGAATATTAAAAATGATTATGTGTCTTTCTTGAAGTAGAAAGCAAGCTCTCATTAGATATTCATGGTCTCCTAGTGTTTATTGACAATATTATTTGTTATTGTTGCAGAAAACTTCAGAAATAAACATGCTCTATTTTCTTTGCAATAGTAAAACCTATCCATTGAGAATGCAATAGATTTTTCATTTTTTCCTCAAGTGGCTCCATCTCAACACAATTTAAGTGTCACGTGAATATAACAGTGATGTGCCTCTCCCTCAAACACAGCTTCTTCCTTATCTCTGTAATCAACTCCTTTACACTTCTTAAGTTTTCACTCTAACATGATTAAGGGTAAAGTGATATTAAGTGCTTCTTGGCAACAATCGTATCACTTTCCCTGACCTTCAAATTACATATAACATTTGTCTTGGACAAAGCTATCTGATTGCTCAATGTTTTGGACAGCAAGATTCATCTGGTATTGTTAATATGATCAGCAGTGAAATAAAAAGTTAACTGATCTTACCCTTTTTATAACCCCAGCAGAAGTTTTAAAACCATATTTGGAGCTTTCAGATAGTTGATGATAGAAAATCTGTGCCCCAGCATAAATGATATGGCCAGTCAAACAAAACATCCCATTGATAAGACTATATCAACTGTAATATTTTTATTGTATTTGGAATACATGTTGTACCAAAAGATAAATAAACTGGAACCACAAGACATAGTGACAAAGGTTTGAAAAGCTCAAGTCAAAATGTGTTACTTATGAAATATAGTCTGAATACTTTCTTTTTTTTTCTTTTTAAAGATTTTATTTATTTATTTGACAGAGAGACACAGCGAGAGAGGGAACGCAAGCAGGGGGAGTGGGAGAGGGAGAAGCAGGCTTCCCACTGAGCAGGGAGCCCGATGTGGGGCTCGATCCCAGGACCCCGGAATCATGACCTGAGCCGAAGGCAGACTCTTAACGACTGAGCCACCCAGGCGCCCCTTGAATACTTTCTATTAACAGCATTTATTCAACAATAATGATATTTTCCAGCCAAGCTATAATTGGCATTGTCCCAAGTACAGATAGATTGGTAAAATGGCCAATGTCCTTTGAAAATCCTTAGAATAAGTTTGCAGTGTCTCTGGGGCAAGGTCACTTAATTTCAGAAAAAAGCAGTCAAGGAGGAAATAGCCTAATTTTACAAAATAAAATAATAAGCTCAATATATGGAGATGCAGATTTAGGGTTATTGTATTTCTTCTAAGACACAGATAATACATTTTTTTAATTAAGAATGTTGTATATGATAATTTTGTTGTTAAATATATCCTAGAGAAGACCAGTATTATTTCTATATGGAGAATATGGGTGATTAAAATGGATCATCCACTCTAAATATTAAATTGCATATACAAATTATGGCAATTATTATTTATTTTACCAAAGCTAACAATCTTAATTACATGAGTTTACAAAATATTCATCTTTGTTTACTAAATTTTAACTTTTTTTTATATGTAAATGACTGCTTGCTTTTCAGATTCATGGTTCTTTATTCTACAGAAGTGATTTTTTTACATATTTTTAAAAAATGAGACTAAAAATGAAAAAAATTTAAACATAATGTAAAAGTAATCTAGAGAAAGTTCAAAGAATAAACTTCCAGTTTTATTTCCTTCAAATAAATTTTTGGTTTTCAAGATTATTTTATGTCACAAACCTATTTCAGAAAGTGTTATTATTTTTAAACAGTAATATTTAAATGTATGCTAACACATTCGTAGGACTTAAAATTATTAGGCATATATGGAAATATGTAAAATAATTAGAAATACTCAAATAAAAACTAACATGTTCTTTAAAAATTATATTTTAATTCTTATGTACAGTTATTTCCTTCTTCAGCTTTTTTTGAGAAGAAATTTCTTAATATTGCTTTTCTGCATAATTTTTGGCAAAACTCTTTTTCTTCTCTGTGATAGCAAACATTGCTATAGGAGTGAAATTTAGCACTAATTAGTTTCACAACTGCAGGCAGAGAAATTTCCTCAAGGAATCAGTTTCCAATAAAGGGAAATAAGTTTTGTACCTGGCAGGATATTCACAGAAATAAAATATTTAATGGCCATCTACTGTAAGACAGTGAACGAACAGTAACTTACTAAAGCATAAAATAACATGTCAAGTAAATATTTCTTTTACCTATATAATATAAAAATTATAAAAGTATAAAAATATATAAATAAAAAATTATATTCCTTCCTGTAGAGTCTTGTCATATCATTTAAAATAATAGATTTTCTTCCCAACAGGTTTGTGAATATTGCCTATTAAATGCAAAAACTGTCAAAAATTAAAGACAACTATCATATGTCAATTAAGTTTTATCAACCCAAAGGTGATTCTGTATTTTCTGTCCAAATATCTCATTAATAATGTTTGGGCCTCTTTTCTAAAATGGATATTTTCTTGCACACACGCAATATATCATAATTACCCCTTGTAAAATGTACTATGCAAAGTTAAAAATTTTTTTCAGGGTTTTATACATAGAGACCTTTGATTTGGACAATAAAAATCCATTAAAAAAATTTCTCATACAATTTCACCACATTTTGGTTCTGTGAAGGTATTTTGGGGGAGATTTTTAATTTTAGCATGAATAAGGTAAAATGGGATAGGAAATATTTTCATGTGCTATCTTTTCCATGTTTTATTTAGTGTTTCCATCCCACAGATGGTTTCACACTTATCCCCTTGGATATCTATGAGCTCATACCTTGATATCTACCACCACCAGAAGTACTTAATTATCAGTATGAACTCTAAACAAATATCTAAACATCATTTGTCTGAAAGCAGTTCTATATAACCTTTTATTTACTAATGTTGTCTAATTAAGAAAGAAAAATATATTTTTGGTAAATATAAATAAGAAATAGTATAGAAAAATACATAACAGTAAACAATTTTTATAAAGATTTTGGATTCAGTTTTATCAAGTAGTTACATAGATAAGACAATGTTGTATATAATATTATATTCATGTTACTTTATCTTATTTTGAATCAAAAATAGCTTCCCTTGGGGCACCTGGGTGGCTCAGTCGTTAAACGTCTGCCTTCAGCTCAGGTCATGATCCCAGGGTCCTGGGATCGAGCCCCACATCGGGCTCCCTGCTCCACGTGAAGCCTGCTTCTCCCTCTCCCACTCCCCCTGCTTGTGTTCCCTCTCTCGCTGTATCTTTCTCTGTCAAATAAATAAATAAAATCTTAAAAAAAAAAATAGCTTCCCTTAGTAATAAAGTTAAATTACTTTCAAACAGTTTATGATACCTATTCAGTAATTTTCACCTATGGTTGAGCATTTTGTTTCATTCAAAATTTTATGCAAAAACTTAATGCTACAATGAATATACTGGTATATTAATCTGTGTTCACATTTCCTCCAGTGTGGTAGGATTGGTTTCTCCAGAGGGTAATGACTAAATTAATTTGTTTAAATAATTTAAAAGATCTTAATATATCTTGCCAAGTCACTTCCTGGAATATTATATCAATTTACTTTCACAGCAATGTGTGAGAATTTATAATATCTTTACTAGAATCGGGTATTTTTATTAAAAATACAAAATGCATGTTAAAATTTTTATTTCTGACACAAGGGTGTTATAGCTAATTTGAAATGACAGTATGTTATATCTACATTATATTATATATCTGTCTATATCAAACCTCATTATTTGTAGATTCCATAGCCACAAATTGTGGATTTGCCTACTTGCTAAAATGTATTTGTAATTCCCAATCAATACACCCTGGTGGTTTTTCTGGTTATTTGTGAAAATTTGATTTTCCCAAATTGCATGTGCCCAGTTGAGGTCTCACAGGGTGACACACTGGCTTCTTCTTTTTTTTTTTTTAATTTTTATTTAAATTCAATTAGCCAACATATAGTAAGCACATCATTAGTTTCGGATGTAGTGTTCAATAACTTATCAGTTGCATATAACACCCAGTGCTCATCACATTACACGCCTTCCTTAATGCCCATCACCCAGTTACCCCTTCCCCTCACCCCCCTCCCCTCCAGTACCCCTCAGTTTGTTTCCTATAGTTAACAGTCTCTGGTGGTTTGTCTCCCTCTCTGATGACTTCCCATTCAGTTTTCCCTCCCTTCCCCTACGATCCTCTGTGCTGTTTCTTATATTCCACGTATGAGTCTTCTTACTTCAGCTTTCACAGTGTAAACAAGTGTCTTTTTCTGCAGTCTGTTTAGTACCACATTTTTCACACTTTGTGTTTTTTGTTGGTGATTTCCCTGTTTAAAATGGCCCCAGCATGGTGTGGTAATGTTGTCCACTGTGCCTAAACGCAACAAGGCTGTGACGTGCCTTACAGAGAAAATGCCTGTGTTAGAGCAGTTTAGTTCAGGCATGAGTTGTGCTGTTGGCCAAGAGTTCAATGTTAATGAATCAGCAACATAAGAAACACAAGGGGCGCCTGGGTGGCTCAGTTGGTTAAGCATCTGCCTTCGGCTCAGGTCATGGCTCGGGGTCTTGGGATCGAGCCACATGTCCGGCTCTCTGCTCAGCAGGGAGTGTGCTTCTCCCTCTCCCTCTGTGTGCTCTTTCTCTCTCAAATAAATAAATAAATTTTAAAAAAGGAAAGAAAAGAAACACACATAAAACAAGGTTACTTTTTGTCTGGTTCATAAAAATATTGTGACCAAAGATCATGGTAGCCCTACTCTGTATTTCCCCTAGAAGCAATAGTTCAATATTTACTAATTCAGGGTTTGTGGGGGACTTTACAGAACATGGAACTATTACAAATAATGAGAATTGACTATGTCTATCTATTCATATATAAACCCAGTTTTCACAAGTAAAGGAGATATTACTCAGGGACTTACAAGGAAGAGAAACCTGAAAACCAGAATGGTGAGCAGATAATGAAGCTTTACCCACCATGGATTTACTAGAAAAAAAGAGTCTGTGTTTTAGCAGCTGTATGATAGGAGGTGAGACCGTGGACTCTATGTGACACATGGATATAAATAAGACTTCTGGATAAAAGCAGAATTCTATTTTACACAGAAAAGAATGGCTAGAATGATTCCATGTTCTAGCAAGTATATAGAGAAATGTGTCTCTTGCAAACTTGTTTTAAAATTATATACTACTACTATTACTATGTCTGTCTTAGACAATTTGGGCTACTATAACAAAAAGACTATAGACAGGGTGTGTTTAATCAACATTGATTCCTGGGGCACCTGGGTTGTTAAGCGTCTGCCTTCAGCTCAGTTCATGATTCCAGGGTCCTGGTATCAAGCCTCGAGTCGGGTTTCCTGCTCAGTGGGAAGCCTGCTTCTCCCTCTCCCACTCCCCCTGCTTGTGTTCCCCCTCTCGCTGTGTCTCTCTGTCAAATAAATAAAATCTTTAAAAAAAAATCAATATTGATTTTTTACTGTTCTTGAGTCTGGGAAGTCTAAGATCAAGGTACTGGCAGATATGGTGTTTGTTGAGAGACCTCTTCCTGCTTTGCTGTGTCCTTATATGACTCCAAAGGCAAGGGAGGTCTTTGGGGTCTCTTTCATAGGGGCACTAATTTCATTCATGAGAGCTCTATGTTTATGACCTAATCACCTCCCAAAGACATCACTTCCAAATACCACCCCTTGGAGATCAAGTGTTAACATAAATTTTAGGGGAGACCAACATTCAATCAATAGCAGGCCTATAACAATTCATTAATTTAGGAATACCATAAATTAGGATTGAAGTTCAAATTCACATTGCCTTTACTGATGGTGTAACTCAAGTTTAGACATTTATGTTACTATGTCCCCAATAAAGTAACTCTCCTGAAGCATCTGGTGGTATAAAGACAAAACCACTTTGGTGAAAGACACCCACAATACAGGCTTCAAAACATTTCCATAAGCAAAGCCACATAAACTCCAATTTTCAACATATTAAAAAGAACTTATAGCAACAATTCACTATGAACAATAATAAACATACTTTGATTTTTAATCTAGTATACTTTCTAACACTAAAAGCCAAAATTTATCAAAGTAAGAATAAAGGATGACTTCTGGAAGGGATAAAATATATACACCAAATTCTAGACAATCTAATTCGTAATGTTGAAACACTAGAAGAATTCCCTTTAAAATAGGAACAAAATGCTTACCTTCAGTGATATACTGTTGGCCTTATTCAAAAGAAATAAAGGTGTGAGGGTTAGAAAGGAGGAAGCAAAATTGTCATTATTCATGGATAATTAAATTCTCTACTTAAATAATTCAATGTAAACTACACATAAAATGTTAAAATCAATGAGTTTATTAATTTTTCTCCATATTAAATCAATACCTAAAAGTCAATTACATTTTCATATACCAGAAGCAATTAGAAAATAAAAATTTTAAAGAGACCATTTGTAATAGCAACCAAAACTACAAGATATCCAATACATCTAACTAAAGTATGTAAAACTACTCAGAAGAGAATTATAATTGTTTATATATGTATATTATAAAGACTATAGCAATTGAAATTAATATGTTCATGGGGAGGAGAAAATACTTAAATTATCCCCAAATTAAGTTTTAATATAAAATTTCACTTAACACTCAATCTGGTGAAACTTGCCAAGTTAATTCTAAAACCTACAGGGGAAAACAAAAGTCTTGTAATGGCCAAGAATATTTTCTGTTCAAAAAGTTGGGTGGGAGAATTTATTTTATTGCAGATCTCGAGTAAGGCTGTTGTAGTTTAAAAAGTATAACATTAGTGCAAAATAAACAGTAGGTCTATTACAACAGAAAACAGCCCAGAGACTTAAGCATAAAAAGTAGATACATGACACAGGCGATATTGCAAAGTAAGTGAGAAAATTATAGACTTTGTGCAGAGACAACTAGTTATTCATTTAGGAAAAGATAAAACAATACGTGCATACACTGTGCACAAAAAGCAATTTCGGTTAGCGTAAAGCTTCCGTTTGTTGACTTGCCATTCCAATTGGAACAGTTTTGAGAATGATAAGGTGTGATCACTAGATAGGACTCCAAAACAAGAGATGTAAGCTATGTCTCACTTGGGCAAATGGGGCCATAAATGCTCACTTAGTCTTGATTGTGAAAACTGTGAACAGCTTATGAATCTAAAAGTAAAACTTGTTGGAAGTCTGTGTGTTTATTTCTTCACTGAATCCCTATGATCTAGATATCATTACAGGCATACTTAAAGATATTGCAGGTTTTGGGCGCCTGGGTGGCTCAGTTGGTTAAGCGACTGCCTTCGGCTCAGGTCATGAACCTGGAGTCCCTGGATCGAGTCCCGCATCGGGCTCCCTGCTCAGCACGGAGTCTGCTTCTCCCTCTGACCCTCCTCCCTCTCATGTGCTCTCTCTCTCTCATTCTCTCTGTCTCAAGTAAATAAATAAAATCTTAAAAAAAAAAAAAAAAAAAGATATTGCAGGTTTGGTTCCAGACAATCACAATCAAGCAAGTATCAAGATAAAGGGAGTCAAATGAATTTCTTTGTTTTCCAGTATATATAAAGTTATATTTATATGGTACTGTAGTCTATTAACTATGCAATAGCTTTATGTCTAAAGAAATGCACATACCTTGATTTAAAAAATACTTTATTGCTAAAAACTGCTAACCATCTTCTGAGCTTTCAGCAAGTATTAATCTTTTTGCTGGTGGAGGGTCTTGCCTCTATGTTGATGACTGTTGACAGCTCAGAGTGGTGCTAAAGTTTGGGGTGACTGTGGCAACTTCTTAAAATAAGACAATGAAGTTTGCTATATCCATTGACTCTTCCTTTCGCAAACTATTTCTCTGTAGCATGCAATGTTGTGTGATATAAGTTTACCCACAGAACTTCTTTCAAAACTAGAGTCAATCCTCTCAAACCCTGCCACTGCTTTATCAGATCAGTTCATGTAATAATTCTAAATCCTTTGTTGTCATTTCAACAATCTTCATAGCATCTTCACCAGGAGTAGATTACTTCTCAAGAAACCATTTTCTTTGCTCATCTATAAAAAGCAACTCTTTATCCATTAAATTTTATCATGAGTTGCAGCAATTCAAATAGAATAATAATGAAAAAGTTTGAAATATCATGAGAATTACCAAAATGTGGTACAGACTCAGAGAGCAAATGTTGTTTGGAAAATGGTGCCAATAGACTTGCACAATATAGAGTTGCCACGCATCTTCAATTTGTAAAAAAACACAATATCTGTGAAGCACAATAAAATGAGGTATGCTTGTATATTATCTTTATATAGTCAAATATCAAGGATGTATTTTTATCTGAGCTATAAAAGGAAGAAAAAACACATAGATCCATAAACATTTTAGAGAAGAATAAAACTGATAGCCCTAAGATTTCTTTGGCCTTGATCTTCCTTACAAATTAGGAGGTAAATGTTTCCACAAAGTATAAAAATGACTACTTCAACAGAATGGAAAAGACAAAGAATAGTCCTATAAAAGAGGTAATCATGAGTAAATTGAGAATGGGAAACAAAATTTTGAGCAAAACCAAAAACTGAGTTTGACCCATTTACATATTTTTAAAGCAATGTCAACAATTATCAGTTGAGATAGTTTTTAAGTAAGCCTGAAAAAAAATTGCTGTAACTTTGTTTTTGTTCATTTTTGGAAATATATTGAAGATAGCTAAAAAAGACATATAGTTTAGCTTTCTATTATGTTTTTATATCTAATCAGAAAACTAGTCGAAAATTAGAAGTAAATCTACCGTTGTTAAATAAAAATGCCCAGTTTCTAGACACATCAATTTCTAGATAAACTATCAGTTTCTACAACTTGTATGTTTGTATATGTGCATGGGGACAAATTCTTAATTTTTGATATGACAAATTGTTATTCTGATATTATTTTAATATTTAGGCTAGATTGGACCTTTCTAATTAAATGAATAAATATTTAGCAGGAGTCTGGTATCTCTAGGTACTTTATGGGCACTTACATAAGGCTGTGAACTAAATAGACAAAAATCCTCACCTTTATCAAATGTTGGATAGAAAATATCTAGTTAGGAAAAACAGATTATCTTCTCGGTGACTGATAGAATAAAGTTTGTGGAAGAATTTCAATCTAAAATAGAACCAGAGGATATAAAATGGAGAATCTCATGCATTTGCCTGCAGGAATGCAAAATTTAAGGTCTAAGGGACCGATTTTCCATAAATGCCCGATTTACAGAAAACTGATAATGCTGGACTTTTCTTTTTAAAGTTATTTGTTTATTTATTTGTTTGTTTTAGAGAGAGAGAGAGTGCGGGAGGAAGAGGGAGAGAGAATCTGAAGCAGACTCTGCACTGAGCACAGAGCCCCATACAGGGCTCGATCTCACAACTGGGAGATCATGACCTGAGCCAAAACCAAGAGTCCAATGCTGAACTGAGTGAGCCACCCAGGCACCCCTAGAGTATTCCTGAATGATGGGAGATTGATCAGGGGTTGTTTCATATCAACCTTGGGAAGTTTTGTCAGAGGCAAAAACGGTCAAGACGACCCAAGGTAGATTGGTCCCACAAAGCGCGCTGAAGTGAGTTTTGTTTGCATGACTAGATTGATTGTGTCTACTCAGGAGATTTTCAAGGTTGGTCTCCATTTGTTTTTTATTTTAACTGACTCTATCTAAACCCTTTTTTCTTCACATTCTCTGCCCATAAATACAACCTACCTCAAGCCCTCAATGGACTCACCAGTAGCTTGTCCTGGATTGCAATTCTTCTGCTATCCCAAGTAAACTTATTATTTGGGGTTTGTCTCAAACGTACCTCTTCACTTAGGCAACTAGTCCAAATTTTTTACATAAAACTAAACTTAACGCTTTATGGAAAGTGTACAAGGTGCCTAAAAAAATGATGTTAACTAAGCTCTGCTTCAGTTCTTTGGAGAGAATAAAATGGTTAGTTTACTTATTGTTTTAATATACCATAAAATTATAAATATGATGTTTCTCCTATCTATACATATATTAACTGATGATATTATAATAAACTAAGGAAGGTAGCTTCTTAAAAGCATGTGATCCAGATGGAGGCAGAATACCAAGAGACTTCTTGAGACCAATTAAAACCACTGGTAAATACTGTGCATATTTTATGCTAACTGTTAGAGAATGTAAATGGAGAACTGATTATCATTTCAACTGAGAACATTACATAATGGCTCCGTTGACTGTATTTACTTTCAGGATGTTCATGTTCAATTTAAGACACGCATTATCTTCACATAAAGTTCTTTGTGGCTTCCATCCTGTCATTGTAATGGACTTTCTCTCACAAATGATTAAATTGCTCAGATTTTTCAGTGAGCATTTAAGGTCACTAGAGTGCACTTGAGAAATATCCTAATTCAAATAGACCAGTGACTCACTTCTAAAAAGGAACAATTAATTCATTTATGGCTATCAACCTGGATCCAATGCACTGATATTTTAAAGCAGACCAAGCTTAATTATTAAAGAGTATATTCCATATTAATCAACAATTCCTTAATATGCCTTTAGAAACCGGTTATAATTAAGCCCAGTTCTGATTAAGATCATGTGTACATTTCCCCTGTCTTATAGTGTAGAATAACTGACTTAGTTATGTATTTAAATCAGAATAAATCAAACATATGAGAAAATAACCTGGAAAAATAATGTTTTGGGTTTTTTTCAAATGGGTTTTGACCTTACAAAGGATGTTGGCGCTTCTGGAATTAGAAAAGGAAACTGAAGAAGCAGATATTATGAAAATATAAATTGTTAACTGTTGATATTTTAAAATTTATGTGAAAAAGAACCACTTTTATCAACTTATTTTAATTATATGTATGCCACATTCTGCATTCTCTTCCCCCGTTATTATACTGAAATCTCTTAAAATTTTATGTAAGGGGCACAGAAAACGCACACAGCTCTTAGGCTAAAGATAGAGATTGACAGCAGAGGAACATTCTTGAGCTCTGTGGTGTCTATTTCAACCCTGTAGAGACAGTACTCCAAGACTAGAAATGTTCCTTCTTCTTTTTTTTTTAAATCTTCTTTTAAAGTTTATTTATTTATTTTAGAGAAAGAAAGAGCACGCATGCAAGCATGGGGAGGAGGATCTTAAGCAGACTCCCCGCTGAGTGTGCAGCCAGGGGGCACAGGGCTCCATCTCACAACCCTGAGATCGTGAGCCGAAACCAAGAATCTGATGCTTTACTGACTGAGCCACACCGGTGCCCACAGAAATGCTCATTCTTCATATGGGACTTTAGGAAAATCCTTCTCAAGTATAAGAAAACAAAACCTGCAGGTGCAAAATGTGTACTGAAAAGACTGCTTTAATAACACTGGCATAAGTAAATGAGATTTAAATGTAAGGAATTAATTTTTTAAATTCACATTTAATTCTGTATTAAACTTCATAGAAATGCATATTTCTGCTAGTTAGTATTTTTATGATTTCTTTAGGATTATGAGGAATATTTTCCCTTTTAAAGAAGGGCAAGATGATTCAGAAATTTTAAGGCAACTATCATGGCTCCTGTAGCTATTCATAGATGCTTTCCAGGGAGTGGGTCAATAAAAATTAAACACCCCCCTGGTTGGAGTGGTATCAAAAAGTTGCCAAGAGCTGTATTCAAGATATGAAAAGATGATACAATAAGAATAAATAGAGGAAGTGAGATGGGAGAAAGGCTAGGAAAAATTGCATCATGGCATTTGTTAGTGAACTTAAGACAAAACACCAGAACATACTCGATATGTCTGATTGTTCCAATGCTGAATGCATATGTATAAGTAATAACAACAGCACAAAACCCAAAGGAAGCACCAGGTATTCTCAGCTGGTTTTTGGAATTATTATTTTTGTTTTAGACTTCCCCTTCTTTTTCCTCCTCCTTTTTCTCCTTTTCCTTTTCCTTCTCCTTCTTCTACCTTCACATTAATCTCACATGTAATTGGTGCTGTTATTTGCTCTTTGAAATTAAGTTTAACCCATGCATTTATAGCTTTCAATTTGGAGATAAAATAAAAAATAGAAAATAGGTGTTCGAATATTATCCGGTCTGTCTGATGCATTCCCAATGTCTAAAATAGTGCCTGGCTCATAGCCACTGCTCAATAAATATTTTCTGAATGAGTGAACTGTTCTGCCTTCTTTTACTCTTGCCCTTCTAAAATCTGCCCATCAGCAAGTTACAAAATTATTTCTGAAACACATCTTAAATCAGAACATACAGTATTTTCTCCATAAAAAATTGTCAAAAATAAGTACTGAAAAATAACCATGTCACTTTTTTATTGAAAAGTCATAAATAGCTTCTCATTGCTTCGTGGCATGCAAGCCCACAAATGCCCTCGAAGGTCTCGCTCTAGTCCACCTGCCCAGCCTCATCACCTTGCTCATTGCTTGAATGATGGAGCCCACATAATCCTTCTGCTTGTCTCAGATCTATCCGTTTGTGTTCTGTCCCCAGGGCTTGCAAGTTTCACGGCTCTCAATGTCCCCTCCCCACGCTCAATGGTCTTCACTCATACATTAGCTCAGCTATTTCCTTGGTGTCACTCAAGCTTTTCTTCTCATCTCTACCTCAGGGAAGATATTACTGGCCATCCTAAGATTGACCTCTTCATAAACACTGTTTCTTATGAATTCGTATTATTTATCTGTTTACCTTTCTTCTCCATAGATGTAAACTTCACATGTGTAGGTAACTTATCACTGAGACCCCGGCCTGGCCTGTAGGTGCTTAATAAGATGTTGTTGATTTGCATAATTAATCCATCTTCATTGTTGTTACAAACGGATACATAGGTCTTCTCAAATCCAGTCTTTTACCTTGCCACCTGAGGATCTTACACATTGCCTTCTCAAGGACCTCACACTTTCTGGTAGCTATTCTTTCTCTCACACCTCATTGTCACCTTAAATCATTGTCTTCATTATATAGACCTGCTCCAGAACTGCACTGTCCAACAAGGCAGACACTAGCCACAGGCAGCTATTTAACATAAATACAATAAAAAATTCAATTCCTCAGTCACACTAACCACATTATGAATATTTAGAAGCCACGTGCAGCTAGGGCCTGCTATATTAAACGGTTCAGTTCTGAAGTGTGTTGTAGCTTATAATATATTTCCATCATTGCAGAAAGTTCTTTTGAGCAGGGCAGGTCTAGAATCTCTCCTGAGTCTACAAAGTTTTACAGCTGACTCCCCAACTCTCCAACATTTTTTACAGAAACGTTTCTCCAAAAAATTGCCTACTCCTCTTTTACAATACCTTAGTTATATCTCCCATTTGATCTTTTAATGACTATAAAAATGAGATACTTAAAAAGATTTAAAAATAGCATATTCTAAAGGAGGCTCATGTACCTACCTTCAGATTTTTGTGCGTTTTTGTATCAGATATGATTCATATCAGAAACACACGGTTATATTATACCCCTTTCTTTGGAGGAAAATCACTATACTTAAATTAGTGTATGTATTGTTCTGATTTATCAGATGTGCCTTACAATAAACACTATGCAAAAGGTGTTTTAAAACGCGTAATTTTTCTATTTCCTGTTCTTTTTCTTTGCTGTTATTTTACTCTTTGACACTTTCTTTTGAAATGATCAAGATTTTGTTACTGTATTTCTCTTTCTTTGCTAATTTGGATGGTAAACATTTATTTCTAATCTATGTAATATGCATTTTATATTTATAAAGCTACTCCTCCATGAGAAAAATAAAAGAACATAATACTTAAACTGTGTTGTTACCCCCTCACATATTTGATATTAGTTTTTAAATATATTAATTAAAGATCATTTTCAAACTGCTTGCAAACTAGGAATTATTTCTTTTGCTTTCTAAGGATATTCTTAGTTAGGTTTTTTCATGTGGGTGGGGACACCTGGGTGGCTCAGTCGGTGAAGCGTCTGCCTTCGGCTCAGGTCATGATTCCAGGGTCCTGGGATCAAGCCCCATGTCGAGCTCCCTGCTCAGCGGGGAGCCTGCTTCTCCCTCTCCTTCTGCCTGCCACTCCCCCTGCTTATGCTCTCTCTCTCTGTCAAATAAATAAATAAAATCTTAAAAAAGGAAAGGATTTATCCATGTGGCTACCAAGGTCTTTGCTCATTGCTGCTCCCTACTTCCCATTTCTTCCTTTAAGATGTACCCTTTTCCTGTAGTTGATTTCGAGGTAGTTCTTTTGCCAATGATACTTAGTGGTACCCTTAGTGGCAAATTCTTGACTGTAATTGGTCTGAACTATTTTTCAGTCTATTGTTGTTAAGATTATTCCCTTTGAATTTACCAACATGGCTTTAACCTTCCCCTTTGTTTGACAAAACTTTCAAGAAGTTTCTTCCAGACTTTAGATTCCTAGCCTCTTTTTTTTCTTACTTATTTAAGAAAACTTGGAACAATAAATTCTTTCTCTCCCTCTTTGAGATGTAAATATTCCCCTAGCCTCTTGCCAGTTTGTTCTTCTTTAAAATATTTTATTGAGATAAAATTGACATATAACATTGTAAAAGTTTAAGACACAAAATGTGTTGAGTCAATTGCAATATAATTACTACTGTAGCATTAGCTAATACCTCTATCATGTCACATAATTATCACTACTTTCTTGTGGTGAGAACATTTCAGATCTAGTGTCTTAGCAACTTTGAAGTTTAGATATAGTTTGTTGACTATAACCATTATGCTGTGCATTAGATCTCCAGAACTTAGTCATCTCCTAGTAGCCTCTTGCTAGTTTGACAACCAAGGAATGTCTTTCTCTAGGATATGGGAACCGGCCTTTTCAAACTTAATCATCCAAAAGATAATGCCCCATCTTCCAGTCCCTCTGAGGGCCTAGGAGCCTAACTTCAATAAACTGTAATTAGCAAACACAGATAGCCTAACCACATTAACTGACTTCACCTCTAAATTCACTACTACCTCACCTCCATGCTTAAAAACTCTCCTGCCTTTTGTTTCAACAGAGTTGAGTTTAATCTCTCTCACATATTGTAATTGTCTGAATCTCTATCAGAACAGTCTTGAATAAAGTCTCCTTTGCCAGTCTAACTTATCCAGTGCAATTTTTCTTTGGCAGAATTTGTTGCACTGCAGTTTCCCATGCTTATATTTGTTCATTTAATTTTATAAAGAGTGTTTTTCCAATATGAGAAGTTATGTTTTTTATTAATTCTGGAAAACTATCAGCAATATTTCTCTCAACTATTGTCCTTGACCCACTCTTTCCATTTTTCTTCTTTTCCTTCCCATTAACACACATTGTCCTTCCCAGACCAACTTTTAGGTAGCTTTACTTATCTTTCAAACACAGTTATGATTTACCATATCATTAATTCAATAACCTTATCACACCTCAAAATAAATTTCATTTGAAATGAATTCACACCTCAATTGTACGTTGCATTGGCTTTCCTTTTTTTATTTCATTCATTCATTCATTCATTCATTCATTCATTTCTTGTTTGTGTCTTTGTGTGTATGTTAGATTTTTTTTTTTTTTCATATCCAAGCTAGATGATATGGCTAAATTCTTACTTAAAACATTGTAGAGTGAAGTCTCCATTTCTTCATCTTCATGGAATTTAACAGCTCTCTTTTTCTTCAGCCACCTTTTAAGATTAGAATGTCTGGCTTCAGTTGATAATATAGGCAAAGGCCCTTTATCTCTTTGCATCCATTTTTTTTTTTTAAAGATTTTATTTATTTGAGAGAGAGAGAATGAGAGAGAGCACATGAGATGGGGGAGGGTCAGAGGGAGAAGCAGACTCCCTGCCGAGCAGAGAGCCCGATGCGGAACTCGATCCAGGGACTCCAGGATCATGACCTGAGCTGAAGGCAGTCACTTAACCAACTGAGCCACCCAGGCGCCCTCTTTGCATCCATTTTTAGTCTCCTTTTCCCACTTCTTGCTTTAGGAAGCATAGTCCAACACAGAAAGTCTTTATCTTCCCACATCCCCATCAATGTGTACTTCTATTCTATGTCTGGAACACAGAGAAATTTATGTTGTTTTAGGGCTGAGGAGGAGCAGAACATGCCACCCCAGAATGTTTCCCTTTGGCAGGTGGATTGTTTTGAGCGAGGACAATCAGGGCTCAGTGGACTTGGAAAGAGCTTTATACCTCCTCTTACTGGCTTTAAAGAATTGAGAAAGAGGGCCTATAACAGAAAGAGAATTATTACTACTAGAGATAACTTTTTATATACCAAAGACTCATCTGCAAGACATGGCATTTGTTTAACAAACATTTGTTCTTCTCTATTTCCTGTGAATTGCCTTCCTCCTCTTTAAAGCTCCAGAGCTCTACCCCCTTTTCCTTAGCTCAAGATGATATATAAACCCCCCTCTCCTGACTGCCAGGGAGATTCATATGTTTATGGGGCTCCTGTATGTAAAAAAATGTTTTTCTCCAGTTAATCTGTCTTATGTCAACTTAATTATTAAACCAGCCAAAGAAACTAGAAAGGAAAAATGGAGAGTTTTCCATCCCTACAGGGCTAATCAACATGTATTTATTTGTTGTTTTCTCTCTTCCTATTTATCTAACAAGAATGCATCAAAATGTGAATTCTCTGTATCATGGTAACAGGAAGTCCATGAATTGAGTTTACAATTTATATTTCTATGTTGGCTGAAGATTTACACTTTCATACTTTCAGTGAGTCTGAACTCTAAATTTACTGCCAACTGCCTTCTTGGTAACTCATCTGAATGTTTAATGGGCATCTTCAAGTTACAAATATCCAAATCAGAACTCCTCCCAGTTTTTTCTATTTCAGTAAATAAAATGGTGTTATATTCCTCCAAACCCACATGACAAAGAATGATCCTAGATTTTCTTTTTCTACATCAATTATATCAAATCAAATACCTAGCCCTGATCTGTCCACCCTTTTCCATCTCATCTGCTACCTTTGAAACTGAGTGACCACTATTTACTTATTCTTTATTCTGTCTCCTTATTTATGTCCTTCATAACACTTACCTCTCTCTAAAAATGTCTTCTCTTGCATTTATTTATGCATTATCACTTGTCTATTAAAATGTAAGTTCCTTAAATTTAGGTCATTGCCCATCTTATACATTGTTTACTTCCTGTGTGCAGAGCTATGCCTGGAGCATTGTACAAACTCAACAAGTCTTGGGTAAATAAATGAAAAATATCCACAAGGATCAGAGAGCTCAATTAGACTTTGAACTCTGGTTTCCTGGTGCCAGAGCCTACTTTTGTTTCTCTGTAATATATAGTATGAAGAAGACTCAACTGTTTTACTTTCAAATTTTATAAATGCTTGGTTTTATATTTGAAGAGAAATCAATTAAATTTTTTCCATTGCTATAAAAGTTTAATTTCTTAATAATCCTGTTTATTCCTTGCAATATATTATGATATTTAACTGTGTAGGTTTGCACCAGATGCCATCTTCAAACAACATGACTTTCAAAGTTAGTTGATCTCAAACTTTGATATAAATAAAAAGTGTTTACGGAGCTAACTAAAATTTTATATGACCTGGCAACTCCTCCAGGTCTTTTGAATTAAATTCTCAATAGGTTCTGATCTACTGAATATTTCTGTTTTTTCACCTGTAAAATGGAAAAATACTTAGCAGCTGGAATTCATTAGAGTATTAAATAAGATGATATATGCAAATCCTTTGTCCAGTGTGTGGTGTATATATGTGCTTGAAACTCTGCTATGATTACAAATTTCTTTAGAAGTTTTCAGTTTATCATATATTACTCATTTGGTGCCTAATATCTAGGAACTGGTGCAAGCAATAAATATTGAACTGTGAATTCAAGGTTAGCTATTAATCAGAATTTTTTTTAAACCCTTTAGGTTATACATGGGTCCCATTTGGATAATAGATTGTATTTCACTTTTGAACTTGACTGATATAAATCCTGAAAGGTGATTGTGAGTTGTTTATGAAGTACAGTGTAAGTCAAAAAATGATTTACAGCATTTTTTAGGTTTATTGATATTTAAATGTGGATGCAAAATGTGTCTTTACTTCATAAATTTTTAAATAGCAGTCACACTGGAAAATGCTGATAAAAATTTACAACTTAAATTCCATCCATCATCTCATTTTCATTCTCCAAATCTTTGATGACAAATGTGTGTGTGTGTGTTATTGTAACTTTTCTCTTTGTACTGAATGAGCAAAGAGCAAGTACACACAATGGCCAGAACTTAGCTTCTAAGTATTATTTTTTACATAAAAGAAACCAAGGCTACTTGGAGAAGTGGCTGATTCTATTCTGGGGCGTGAAGTTCTTGTTGTGCCAAGGAAGAGAGAAATGTTATCTACCAATATGGTCACATCATATGACATAAGAATCAGCTTAAAGAAAGAAAGAAATTTTAACTTTAACAAATTTTTCATTATTCTTAATATTGTAATTCTGGAAAAGCCCCATTTCATCTGTAATCTAATATTTCTATTTTTATAAAGCTGTTTCATAAAATTATTTTTCAAAAACCTTAATAATAACTCAATATTATTTGTGTTTATAATTAATGTATAAAAATGAATTTCACATTCAATAAATCTTACTTTTTTTATAGTCCTATATCTCCATAACATAAAAAAAGAAAAGGAAACTGGGATTAACTTTTAAAATGTACCAAATATTTCAAATAAATATTATAAACTTTATTTGATTCATTTAAAAAAAATATTTATTTATTTGACAGAGAGAGACACAGCAAGAGAGGGAACACAAGCAAGGGGAAGTCAGAGAAGGAGAAGCAGGCTTCCCGCTGAGCAGGGAGCCCAACGTGGGGCTCTATCCCAGGACCCCGGGATCATGACCTGAGCTGAAGGCAAACACTTACCAACGGAGTCCCCAGGTGCCCCAAACTTTATTTTATTCTTAAACATATTTTATGCTGCCACTTTCCTCTTTTCTACAATTTGGTTTAAAAAAAAGTTAATTAAAAAAAAAACAATATATATTTGCTGCAGAAAATTACCAATGTCAAATACATATCTCGATATACATAGCCTTTATGATGACTTTCACCTTTTATGTATCTTCCAAATGCCTGATATAATGAAAAATTAGGGCTTTTCTTATACAGTATTACATAAGTAATGCTAATATTTTTCTATTTTTTAAGATAATGCTGAACATTCAAATCTTTTAGTGTTTTTAATTATTAATAAATTCATATTATTTCCAGAAATTTTTGTCAGCTCTTAGGACAGACATGTGTAATGCTTTATTCAAAAATTTTTATTAGCTTGAGTGTAAATGCAATCTTTATATTCTGGGTCAGCTAAATTCTACAGGTCAGAGATTTATTTAAATGCAAGATAATTGCTCACATCTGAGACTATTCTATGTTGTGATTTAGCGCAAATTTTGGATTAACATTAGAAACTAGAGCTCTCCTCAGAGATCTCTAATTATGGCTACTGCACTTTCAACCTTTAATTCGCAATATTCTAGTAGGTAACTTCTGAAGGTCTTGGTACGTGTAACAAAATTTATTTTGCTAGTGTCAGTGGTCTTGGGAGTTGGATTGGAAAAAAAAAAAGGAAAAAGGAAAAATAAAGAGCTGCCATGAGTTAGGGGATGTTTGGATATTATAAATAAAACCAAGTCTCTTTTTGCCTTCTCCAGGGAACAATAGTAAATAAATTTGTTTCCTCTTAGGTATTAATACAAGAGAAGAGAATCAAGGCCCTTAAGCTCAGTTAAATGACAAGTTAAATGTGAAATATTGTTTAAGAAGATAGAAAAAACTATAGGACATTCATACTTGAAGGAAATAAAAACCACATAAAACAGATTTTGAAGAAAGAAACATTTTATCAAGGTATTCACTGTCTGTGAATAGACTATACTTTTTACTTAATTGTACTCTGCAATTCTTTCTTTAGACAGTTCATGGTATTTTTATTTACATATGAAAGAGAAATGCCTTATATTATTTAAAATACATTCAAGATATGAAAAAAGTCAAGCTTTCATGAACAATTCTTTGCATTTTTATTTAATTTCATTGATAAATTCTTAGGATTACATTTGGTCAAGTTATAAACTAAAGTATGTTTTTCTAAAGAATCACTATTTTATTTTTTAATGAATGCCAGTTAGGAAAGCAATGGATACACACTGATCTCTTTAGGGTTGAATTGCTATTCCACATATTTTATATGTAAACGTTTATGAAATAGTATATAATACCTTAAAATTAAAATTTTGCAAGTAGCTAAGTAGAGATTTTTTTTAATGAAATACAAAGTGTTCTCTTTTACCATATGTTCTAAAATATTAATGACCTGAACCAGAATCTGCATTAAAAGAGAGGTCGTGATTTGTGTTCTCTGCAGTTTCCAAAAATGGAAATAAATAATTTCACTAATTCATGCTAACAGAGACATACAAATTCACTTAATTCCCCTGATACACTTGCTTACTTTCTAAGTGTGCTTTTTATTAGCACCTGAATCATTAAGTAGGTTCAAAGTGCAGGATTTAATTAATGTACGGTCTTTAAAATGACGAACCGTTGAACATCAGTGGTTACATAAACTACCATGTGGAACTTCTAAAGAGGTAAATGTCTTCATTATGTGAAAGAACATTACTTTTTTTTTTTCTTTTTCAGAGAATTGTAACTCGTTTGATAAGGTTAGAGGATAAAAAAGAAAATTAGTAAGAGCAATGAGAGGAAGTGAGGCTGGAAAAAAATTCAACTCTTTTTCAGGGAGCCTTTCTATGCTATGTTATAGAATTTAAGCCAGTTTTTCCTTTTATCATAGGAATTCAATAGTACTTTCGATTTAAGGTTCTTAAAAATAAATTGTGTTTAATACTTAACATTTGTGTGTAAAGACAAAATGCTGGTACATTATGTACATAATTCTAGATTGTTTTTTATTGCTAGTATGCAGAAAATTTACCTGTTCAAGAGATAGAGAGTAATTTCTTAAAAAGTCAAATTAAATTAATAAATAAAAAACTGTAACTTAAGGAAATAAAGCATAAATTCTATTCATAACATTAGCCACCACAAGAAATATAACTGTTACAATGAAAGGAGTAGAAGAGAGAAAAAGGTATATTTTAAGAATTTAATTAGTAAACATCATCCTGAATATACTTTATCTTTTTTTTGGCCTTAGAAGAAACTATTGGAAAATACAGACTTAATGAGTTACTGTCTAAGTTCTTCTACTACTTAATGCTTTCCAGGATAAATTTCTGAAGCTAACTATAAACAAAACCCAAGTCAGGACGTTAAGCTTTATAACCTGCATAGAAAGAATGCTTCTTTAGGAATTTCAGTTAGGAATAGATGTCAAGAGACCAAATTGTAATCAACTCCTTTAAAAGACACAGCATTCAAAGTTTAATGTAAATCAAGACCAAAGTTATCACAGAAGTGCTGTAAAGGGCTGTGTTTTGTTTTGTTTTTTTCCAAAGGTTGTTACTGGTTTCTCATTTCTCACAGCTTTAATGCAGTGCATGTCTTTGTCTCTGCGCTCTGTAGATTCTCATCACACGGAGTTCATCTGTGCGCTTCTGCTTCCTCAAGGCCGGTATCCATTACGTCTGTCTCTGTTCTGCTAATGCTCTGGCCATGGTTCTCTTGGCATTGAACATTGCTGCCACTCTCATTTGGTCTTTTCAACCTGAAACAAACTGAAGCTCAAAAAGAAGTGTAGAGGGCAAATGTTGTGAAAAACTTAGTTTAAGTAGGAATGATTATCTTTCCCATGAAGTTTTTTATTCGTAATCCTTCAATTCTCAACAAACATGAATTAGTTATTTACCGTATACTAGCCACAATCTTGCCTCAGAAAATAAGGATACACCAAAAATAATCTTTATCCTTGACTTCATTTGATATGCACCCTAGTGTGCATTTGTGTGGGAGGGATACAGATAAAATATTAATAATATGAAAAATCATATGATCATTAAGCAGTATGTACTGTGTGAGCCCAAAGAACTACAAGTACTGACAGTGGATATGCACCTGCCTAATACCATTAACTTCATGAGGGAAGAGGTATTTTGTTTGTTTCCTTCACTTTCCTACACCAAGTCCCCCCAAACGACCCAGCATTCAATAAATACCAGTTGAATTAATGAATGAATCACCTTGAAGTTTTTGAACAAAAATCACATTCTCAGTAAACTCAACTTCCTTATTAGATAGCTTTTAAAGAAAGCAAACAGAACTAAGACCACTTATATAATGGTCAGCAATACCTCTCAAACCCTTGCTCTTCTTAATAAAAACATATGTAAAGAAAACACTTGAAAAATGAAAAAAAAGGTACTTTTAATGTAAACTAATTTTGAAACCAATGAACTCCTTATTTAATGGGATTTTTACCCAAGGATTGCCCAGTTTTCATAAGGCTTTTTTTTTTTTTTTTTTTGGCCTCAGCTCTTTCATTTACAACAAACTTCTGAAGCAAATCCTGACAGAATACTATCCAGCTGGTGTTTTTGCTTTGATAAGCATAGTTGGAGTTTCATGTTCAAAAAGTTTGAAGTGGAATGGAATAAATTAATAGCTGATCAGAAAATTCAGATGACCAGTAGCTTCAACTTCTGAGAGGGGAGGGAAGCAAGAGGAGGAGGCCAGACTGCCTTTCTCCTGCATTTTCTATTAGTTGTTCAGCAGGTGAAGTGTGAGCCACACCCACACCTTGGCATCCATAGAGGGAAATAGACTATATGTATTCTGTCTTTGAGAAAGGGAAGACAAGCATACCTGAAACTAACAATTTCAATTTCAACTGAACATGAATCTTAAGGACATCCAATTCTCCCCTTAAGATATCCCTAGACATATATCAAAATACTTCCAACTTCCCAAAGATTTCTACAGGAAAAGCTAGGAGGAAGGGAAGAGGTTGAAAAATTCCCCCACCTCCCAGGTGCCTGATTGTCCAAGCAACTCAGGGGCATCCTGAGTTTGCTTTTCCACATGCTCCTTGTGCTACAGAAACCAACATAGAAAAAACACAAAGAGAAACACACTGAAGAGAGTTCTGGATACTAAAATAAATCAATAAGCAAATTAATTCATTCATTAAATACTAGGAAAGAAGCTATTACATAAGATTAACCAGAATGTTGAGGATGACTATCAAAACTATGAATTAAATAGACATGAACAAAGCCATATATAAGAGAAGACAGAAGGTTGGTTTGTTAGGAAATGGTTAATTTTGCTAGGTTTTATAAAGAATCTGGCTCTTTGTAAAACTTATGCATTTATTTGGGGTTTTGCTTGTTTGATTACTTGTTTAAATTATTAGCATTATCTATGTACTACTTTCTTTGTATAACCAGGTGGAAAAAAAATCCCAGTTCTTAGAGAAAACTATGGATCCTGGATTATTATATTGTTACATATGAATTGAAGCATTTTCTACATGTACACAACTAAAAATAGCCAGCATATTTTTTTCCAATTAGTTGTTTCATTATAATGGCCATACACATGCATTATACAATAAAAATGGGGAAAAAAAAAACCTCTCATATCTCATTTCCCAAAGGAAAAAAGATTAATGTTTTTAAATTTACATACAGCCTATATATAATACATATGTATACCAACTTTCATATGGTTATACTATATTTTGACTTTTTTTTTAAGATTTTATTTATTTATTTGACAGAGGAGAGACAGTGAGAGAGGGAACGCAAGCAGGGGGAGCGGGAGAGGGAGAAGCAGGTTTCCCGCCGAGCAGGGAGCCCAATGCAGGGCTCGATCCCAGGACCCCAGGACCACGACCTGAGCCGAAGGCAGACACCTAACCAACTGAGCCTCCCAAGCGCCCCTATTTTGACTTTTCTTATCCTTAATATTATATTATGAACATTTTCTAAGTCATTAATATTCTTTGAAAATCTGATGTTTCAAAAAAAAAAACCCTGATGTTTCATGCCTGCATTATAACTTACCCAATGAATGTACCATAATTTTTAAAATAATATTTTGGCTCCTAATTCCTAATTAATCAACTTTATATTTAACAATCTGATAGAGACCACAATTTAATACTGATTATACCATTTATATAGGTATCCCCTGGTTTTCAAAAGTTTACATTACACACTTTACTTTTACAAAAGACCTATATTAGTACCACACTTTATTGTGCTTTCCTCTATTGTGTATCACAGATATTGCATTTTTTATAATTGAAGGTATGAGGTAACATGGCATTGAGCAAGTCTATCAGTACCGTTTTTTCCAACAGCAATTATTCACTTCAGCCTCTGTCACATTTTGGTAATTCTTATAATATTTCAAGCTTTTTCATCATTATATCTGTTATGGTGATCTGTGATAAGTGATTTTTTTTTAAATTTTTTATTTGCGAGAGAGAGAATGAGAGACAGAGAGCATGAGAGGGAGGAGGGTCAGAGGGAGAAGCAGACTCCCTGCCGAGCAGGGAACCCGATGCAGGACTCGATCCCGGACTCCAGGATCATGACCTGAGCCGAAGGCAGTCGCCTAACCAACTGAGCCACCCAGGCGCCCCTGTGATAAGTGATTTTTGAAGTTACTCTTCTAATTATTTCTGGGCATCAGGAATTGCACCCATAAGAGACAGGGAGCTTAATCAATAAATGATATGTGTTCTGACTGCCCCATTGATGGGCTGTTCTCCTGTCTCTCTCTCTCTTCCAACTTCTCTATTCCCTGAGACACACAATATTGAAATTAGGTCAATTAACAACCCTACAATGGCCTATAATGATTCAAGTGAAAGAAAGAGTTGCACATCTCTCAGGCTAGAAATGATTAAGCTTGCTGAGGAAGGCATGTCAAAAGTGGAGATAGGCCAAAAGCTAGGTCTCTTGCACCAAACAGCCAAGGAATGAATGCAAAAAAAAAAAAAAAAAAAAGAATAAAAAAGTTTTTGAAGAAAATCAGAATGCTACTCCAGTGAATACATGAATGATAAGACAAACAGCCTTATTGCTGATATACAAAGTTTTACTGGCTTGCATAGAAGATCAATCCAGCATAAAATTCCCTTAATATGAAGCCTAATCCAGAGCAAGACCTTAACTCTCTTCAGGTCCATGAAGACTGAGAGGGAAGGAGGCTGCAGAATGAAAGTTGGAAGCTAGCAGAGGTTGGTTCGTGAGTTTTTTCTTTTCTTTTTTTTTGGGGGGGGATTTATTTATTTGAGAGAGAGTGAGAGAGAGATTGGGGGAAGGAGCAGAGGGAGAGGGAGGAAGAGAATCTCAAGCAGACTCCCTACTGAGCACGGAGCCCAGTGTGAGACTTGATCTCACAACCCTGAGATCACAACCTGAGCCAAAATCAAGAGTTGGATACTTAGCTGAATGAGTGACCCAGGTGTCCCTGGTTCATGCAGTTTAAGCAAAGAAGCCATCTCCATAATATAAAAGTGCAAGATGAAGCAGGAAATGCTGATGTAGAAGCTAGATGCTAGATGCAGAACATCTAGCTAAGATAATTAATGAAGGTGGCTACACAACAGATTTTCAATGTAGATAAAACAGCCTTCTTGTTGGAAAAGATTCCATCTAGGACTTTCATAGCTAGAGAGGAGAAGTCAATGCCTGGCTTCAAAGCTTCAAAAGATAAGCTAACTCTGTTGTTAGAGACTAATGCAGTTGGTGACTTTAAGTTGAAAACACTTAAAGTCACTTACCATTCCAAAAAAAATCCTAGGACTCTTTAGAATTATTTTAAATCTACTCTGCCTGTGCTCTACAAATGGAACAACAAAAACTGGATGACAACACATCTGTTTACAGCATGTTTTACAGACTATTTTAACCACACTGCTGAGACTTACTTCTCAGAAGGAAAGATTCCTTTCAAAATATCACTGTTCTTTAATAATGGACCTGGCCACCCAAGAGCTCTGATGGAAATATATAAGAAGTTTAATGTTGTTTTCATGGCTGCTAACATAATATCCATTCTGTAGCCCATGGATCAAGAAGTGATTTTGATCTTCAAGTCTTATTATTTAAGAAACATCAGGGTGCCTGGGTGGCACAGTTGTTTGTGTGTCTGACTCTCGGTTTTGGCTCAGGTAGGTGATCCCTGGCTCATAGAATCAAGCCCCACATCAAGCTCCACACTCAGCTTGGAGTCTGCTTGAGGTTCTCAAGCAGATGCTAAGTGAATGAACTGCTGCAATCTCATGAGAAAACTAGAACAGATAAAGAGTTGCTTTTTATGGATGAGCAAAGAAAGTGTTCTCTTGAGATGGAATATACTCCCAGTGAAGATGCTGTGAAGATTGTTGAAATGACAACAAAAGATTTAGAATATTATATAAACTTAGTTGATAAAGCAGCTGCAGGGTTTGGGAAGATTGACTCCAAATTTAAAAAAGAAAAAAGTTCTACTGTGGTGAAAATGCTATCAAACAACGTGACATGCTATAGAGAAACCATTCAGGAATGGACGAGTTAATAATGTAGCAAACTTACTTGTTATCCTATTTTAAGAAATTGCCACAGCCACCTCAAACTTTAGGTACCACCACCCTGATCAGTCAGCAGCCCTGAACATCAAGGCAAGACCAGCTCTACCAACAAGAAGATTAAGATTCACTGAAAGCTCAGATAATGGTTAGCATGTTTTAGCAACAAAGTGTTCTTTAATTAAGGTATGCACATTGTTTTCTTAGACATAATGCTATTGCACATGTACTAGACTACAGTATAGCATAAACACAACTTTTATATGCACTAGGAAACCAAAAACTGCATTTGACTCGCTTTATTGCCATAGCTGTTTTATTGCAGTGGTCTGGGACTGAACCCCAACAGCTCTGAGGTATGCCTATCCTTGTTTTCAGTAGCTGAAAGAAATCCAAAGAGGATCTTCACTTTTAAGAAAAATGGCAAAAGGCAAAAATAGCATTTGTTTTGCAGCCAGTTGTCTGAAACAGCACATACCCTGAGCAGTGAGAGAGGACACGCCAAGCTCCTTACCCAAGAACTATACTCAGCATTTCAGCATCAAGCTGCCAAATCTTTCAACCGCGTCTTTGAGCATCTGTGCTTTTTATCTCAGTTTATCTTGTGCTCCATTAGCAAGATGTGTCCTAAGGTATCAGAAAAACCTTAAGAGATTCTCTTAGTGGGGGGTGGGGGTGGATCCAGGAATTCTCAAAATTTTTTCTATATAAATTAACCATAACTGCTTCTTTGTTTCATGTTATTTTGGCTTACAACAGTTTTCATGAGAATGCTATACTTTCAGATAGTGGGGAAAATCTGTATTATATTTTGTGTGCAAAAAAAAAAAAAGGACAAAATGATACTAATTAGAATCATGGCATAAATACACCTCTTTTTTACACTCAAGATGTTGGACAAAGCCAAAAATTATACTCCCAACCACAGTGAAAATCCTAAAAGCAAAAGGAATGGAGTCATTTAAGAAATGGTAAGCACACTGTTGATTTTAAAAAGCTGAAAACAAGTCTGCAAGAGCCAGAAATATAAAAGAAACCCACATGAGAAAATAAGAATTAAACTTTTTTACTCCAAGGAGATAACTGCCTTAGATCTACTAACTGTCTTGGTGCTTGTGATATTTAATTCCCAAAGGACATGATATAAACCCATAGAGACTCTGGATAGAGAAGTTGGAACTGGACTCCCAGCATGATGCCAGGGACTGGGTTAAGGGCTGCATTTTGGAACACAGCAGGCTCAATGATTCCTTTTCCTCTCCATTCAGGTATGATTAAAACAGCAAAGTAACAAGATGAAATCAAGTTCCCTTTCAAATGGCCTTATGAAGCAAAGCTTCTCCACCAGTTTGGACTGCCCAGACTGCGATGTGATAGTGTAATGAATTATTATCTTATCCAGCCACACTGTTTTTAGATTCCTTGTTAGGATAGCCTAGTTTTTATCCTAATACACTTAACATTTAAATGATCATTCTTAACATGAGATTACAACAGTCCACAATATTGGCATACAAATTCAGCATGATCATGTAGAAAAGTTTGGTAATATTTTGTTTAGTTCTTAACAAGCTTCTTATTAAAGCTTATTAAGCTTCTTGTTTTGCTCACATTCTTACTAATTGTAAGTAGCACGTATCTACATCAAGACAAATGAAAAATTGTATTTTAAGTACCTTTCATGGATTTTGCCTGATTGTTTAGTTTTCTTAATTATTTGTGAGAACATTAGTTTTTATAAGCTCCATCAATGTGTTTAATATAACCTAGACATGAAGGGCTAATTGTGGGGGCAGAAACCTCCAGATGAACTTACCAAGAGTCTATATATAGTCAACACATGCAAAAAAGATGCAACCCAAAAATTTTTTTAGTGAAATACAGCTAAGAGATGATTTATTTATTTATTTATTTATTTATTTATTTATTTATTTATTTATTTATTTTTGAGAGAGAGAGCAGGGGGAGGGACAAATGGAGAGGGAGAGAATCTCAAGCAGATTCCCCACTGAGCACAGACTCTGACATGCGGCTCCATCCCAGGACCCTGAGATCATGACCTGAGCCAAAATCAAGAGTCAAATGCTTAACCAACTGAGCCACCCAGGTGTCCCTAGATATTATAAGAGATGATTTAAAGGGAACTGGTGTAAAGGATTTCTGCTATTAATCAGTCAGCAAACCTCGCATTTGGACATCTCCGCTTCAATCACAAAGTTCTTTTGGTTCCTGTCTTGTGAAATCTTTTTATTTTTCTACAGCCTGCACAATCTCTTTCATTTTTCACAACAGTCCAACTTTGGTTCTTCCTTAATACTATTAGGCAGCAAAACAAGAAGCCCAGCAGTTAGCTTAGACTATCACATTCTCTTAGAATGCATTTCAACAACCATTATAATCACTCAAGCCTATCACCTCTGGTTCCCAGTGCCTACACTTAAGCACTTAACCCATTTATTGTATGAAAATGTGAAATTCCATCGTGTTCTTTTCCATGATAGTCTTAAAATATGTCCACTGATCCTCAGCACTTCTTGCTCAAAAAGTGCAACCTAATTCCCCTGCCCTTGATTATGGACTGGACTTAGTGACTCACTTCCATAGAGTGAATATGTCGTAAGTAATGGTGTGTGACATCCAAGTGTAGGTCATAAAGGCTTCTTTCTGTCTTTTCTCTCTTTCTGGAAAAACTCACTCTAGAGGAAGCCAACTGTCATGTTGTAAAGACTCCAACAGCCTTTTGGAGAGGCCTGCATGGGGAGAGACAGATTTTTTACTTTTGGCAGGAGGGAGTGAGCCATCATGGAAGCAAATCCTGTAGCCCTAGCTGAGCTTTCAAATGACTGCAGACCTGGCTGACTTCTTGGCCACAACCCTATGATATACCTTGAGATAGAGAATCCAACTAAGCTGTTCCTGAATTCCTAACCTTTAGTAATTGTTAAATTGTTTGCTATTTAAACCTACAGGTAATAAGGTGACTTGTCATGTTGCAATAAATTACTACTATCTTTAGAGATAATTTTAATACTGATTATTAATATTGGATTAAAGAGATGACAGATACTAAATGTTTAGATTTGTACCAGGAGGTAACTATGATCACTTTTCCCTTTTGGGGATCATTTGGAGGACCATTATTCATTCAAGTTTAGGGAGCTGATTTACACTCAAAGAAATGTAATTTTGTTTTATACTTACAGCTGTAGTTATTTTTTCTAAGGCAAGTCTGTTTCCTATTCAATAAAGTGCAGTATGTCTACCTCCATCAGCCCTTTGGTGTTCCTACCAAAAGCAAATTTCAACAGAGAATAATTTTATTCAACTAGACTTATCATAATGAGGGTAAAATTTTTCATCTTCAGATAAAGAATCAAAAGAAAAGAGAATTCTACTCAACTTTTTAAATGATCTACCTGCAATTTTGCACTACCCCTGATTCTCACTTTTTCTTCAGAATCATTGTGTCATTTAGGTTTATGTCATGTTGAGTGTCTAATCTATAAAATCATTTGTTGCCTCAAAGCTCTTGACACTAAAATAGACGGTAATGCCTTTACATTGGTTGTTTCTGTCTGATTTCTGTCTTTCTTTTAAGATATACTTTTCATTTCTACACTTTTGTTGCAGTTTGACATGCTGTGGAGGATATTACAATTATGCTTCATACTGGTGGATAATTTGCAAAAATTAAGTCTGATGATAACAATATAATTCAACGGAGAGTTGTTAAAAATTTTAATACTATAAAGATATAGTCTCCTAGTCATCTGTCCAAGGACAAAATCGCATAATTATATTAAATCATTCAAACAATTCTGTAAAAAGTGGCATGAAAGGACCAACAGGAAAATGTACTGACAAAAACAGTAAATGCCAACAGGTTAATGTTCCCTTTTATAAATCAGTTTTCAAAACAATACACAGTTTAGTTGTATAAAACTGAAGTTCTAGCTTACTTCAGTAGGCTAGGCTGGAGATAGTTTGACAGCCCCCAAAACATAACCATAAGAAATACAGTCTACATATTTCTTGTATGAAATTAATTTTAGAGTGAATCAGGTAATCAGAGCTCAGTGAGAATACATGTGTACTTATTATAAAACTAAGAAGTAAATAATTTGAAAAAACCCATTCTCCTTTTTTCAAGTTTTTAGTTAAATTCCAGTTAGTTAACATACAGTGTAATATTAGTTTCAGGTATAGAATCTAGTGATTCACCATTTACATACAGTGTCAGGTGTGCATCACAAGTGTACTACTTAATCCCAATCACCTATTTCACCCCACCCCCCATCTCCTTTCTGGTAACCATCAGTTCTCTATAGTTTAAGTCTGTTTCTTGGTTTGCCTCGCTTTCTCTTTTTATTCCCTTTGCTCATTTGTTTTGTTTCTTAAATTCCACATATGAGTGAAATCATATGGTGTTTGTCTTTCTCTGACTTATTTCACCTAGCATAATACTCTTTAGCTCTATACATGTCATTGTAAATGGCAAGATTTCATTCTTTTTTGTGGCTGAGTAATATTCCATTATATATATATCCCACCCCTTTTTATCCATTCAGGTCTGTGGACACTTGGGCTATTTCCATGATTTGGCTATTATAGATAATGCTGCTATAAACATAAGGGTGCATGTATCTTTTTGAATTAGTATTTTTGTATTCTTGGGGTAAATACCTGCTAGTGTAATTGCTGGATAATAGGCAAGGGTGGTTCAATATTTGCAAATCAATCAATGTGATACATCACATTAATAAGAGAAAGGATAAGAACCATATGATCATTTCAATAGATTCAGAGAAAACATTTGACAAAGTACAGCATCCATTCATTATAAAAATCCTCAACAAAGTAGGGACAGAAGGAACACACCTCAACATCATAAAAGCCATATATGAAAAACCCAAAACTAATATCATCCTCGATGGGGAAAAACTGAGGTTTTGCTCTACAGTTAGGAACAATACAAGGATGTCCCCTCTCACCACTGTTATTTAACATAGTACTGGAAGTCCTAGCCACAGCGATCAGACAACAACAACAAAAATAAAATAAAAGGCATCCAAATCCAAAAGGAAGAAGTAAATCTTCCCCTATTTGCAGATGACATGATACTCTGTATAGAAAACCCAAAGACTCTACCAAAAAACTGCTAGAACTGATAAATGAATTCAGTAAAGTCACAGGATACAAAATCAACGTACAGAAATCTATTGCATTTCTATACACCAAAACTGAAGCAGCAGAAAGAGAAATTATGCAATCAATACCACTTGAAATTGCACCAAAAACCATAAGATACCTAGGAATAAACATAACCAAAGAGGTAAAAGATCTGAACTCTGAAAACTATAACACACTTAAGAAAGAAATTGGAGATGACACAAAGAAACAGAAAAACATTCCATGTTTCTGGGCTGGAAGAACAAATATTGTTAAAATGTCTATAGTACCCAGGGAATCTATACATTTAATGCAATCCCTATCAAAATACCAACAGCATTTTTTCACAGAACTAGAACAAACAATACTAAAACTTGTATGAAACCACAAAAGATCCCAAATAGCCAAAGCAACCGTGAAAAAGAAAAGCAGAATTGGAGGCATCACAATTCCAGATTTCAAGTTCTATTACAAAGCTGTAGTCATCAAGACATTATGGTACTGGCGCAAAAACAGACACATAGGTCAATGGAACAGAATAGAAAACCCAGAAATGGGCCCACAACAATATGGTCAATTAATCTTTGACAAAACAAGAAAGAATATCCAATAGGAAAAAGACAGTCTCTTCAACAAATGGTGTTGGGAAAACTGGACAGCAATAGGCAAAAGAATGATACTGACCACGTTCTTATACCATAGACAGAAATAAATTCAAACAAATCTATTCTTTTTTTTTTTTTTAAAGATTTTGTTTATTTATTTGAGACAGAATGAGAGAGAGAGAGAGAGCTCACGAGAGGGGGGAGGGTCAGAGGGAGAAGCAGACTCCCTGCTGAGCAGGGAGCCCGATGCGGGACTCGATCCCGGGACTCCAGGATCATGACCTGAGCCGAAGGCAGTCGCTTAACCAACTGAGCCACCCAGGCGCCCCAAACAAATCTATTCTTAATTGAAAGGTGATCTATGATCTAATACTCTTGTTTCTCTTATTTTCAAACAATATTGTTTTCTATTTACTATTACCAGTATATTAATGATCCAATCATTGTCAATTATTTTCTACCTAAAATTTTAAACCATGCTCCAATATCTTGTCACCTATATTTTCCCCAAGATTGTATTGAAACAGTTCCTATAATTGTTTATCATTGTAGACATGTGTAACTAGAAGATCACTTCCAAAACTTTTTTCAAAAATAAATCCCCATATTAAAGCATGAAGAAATATGAGACATAATCAAAAAGTCCAACATTCAGAAGGAGAGCACAAGAGATCTAGACAGAAATATTTAAATAAATGATGAATAAGGATTATTCAAATACGATATTAAAAATCCAGATACTCAAACATTGATTTTATTCATGGCAATAACAGAATAAAATAGAAAAAATAAGATCTTTCCAACAAATGGAGAAAAAGATTGTGATAAAATTTAATGATGCTTTTTTTATGAAAGAAGTTTTCAGCAAACTAGTAATAGAAGAAAACTCCCTCAGACAGACAAAGAATATTTACAAGAAGCCCACAACTAGCATCATGGTAAATGTTAAAATACTGAACACCATCTCTCCAAAAAGAGGTAGAAGATTAACATACAATGTGAATGTGCAAAAATGTATTGTATTTCTATATATTAGGAAGATGGTATGCAAAGACCAAAAGTAAGCACATTAAAAGCTCCTGAAAATCATTACTAATCAAGAATTACTGTACCCCAACAGAGTAGCTAAAATTAAAAGAAAAAGTGTAACAAGTTCTAGGATGTGAACATAATGTTATCAGGGGAATGTTACAACAATGTAATGCCATTTCACAGCCTTTAACTAAAACTAAATAATCTGATAACATGGAATGATTTTAATGATATGAGAAAATGAACAAATATAAAATAGTCACTTTGGAAAGAAAGTAGGCAATATGCAATACATTTGAAGGTATTTTCACTCTACAATGCTTCTTTCAAGTATAAAGTTGTAGAAAAGATCTTACATGTATCTAGATTTGTAATAAGTAGACTTGGTATAAGGTCTTATGTACTGAGAGTTATCTACTAAAAACTACAAAATCTTTTGGTAATACTTTTGACCATTTGTGTTTGCCAGTTATATAACTGTCCATTTTTTTTTCATTGAAATATTTGTCATATTATTTCATAATATTTTACAGGAGTTCTTTATTAATGTTGTTTGACATATGCTTTGCAAATATCACCTTCCAGTCTGGAATTTATCTTTAATATTCTTTATGGTGTCTTTAGTTTTGCAGGTATTATAAAAAAAATGTATAGTTAACTTTTTCTCTCTTTTATGCTCTGAACTTTTTGAATCTAATTTGGATATACTTTGTATTTTAATATAAAACAAGTTAATGATACAATATTATGTTTATTTATTTTCCCAGTGTCAGTAATCAGTTGTTTCAGAATTTATTGAAAGATCCATTATTTCTCAATAGCTTTGTAAAACCATTTCTGTCCTAATCAAAGTTTTCATACAGACAATAGAACTTCATTCTAAAGATTATTTCCATGAATTATTAAGCCAGTTACTAGTCTGGAGAATATTATCTATTAACTGTCCTAAAAACCTCAGTAGCATTCATATGTAATCAAGTCTATTAGAAAGAAATTAAAGGGTGCCTGGGTGGCTCAGTTGATTAAGTGTCCAACTCGATCTCAGCTGCAGTCTTGATCTCAGGGTCATGAGTTCAGGCCTTACATTGGGCTCATGCTGGATGTGGAGTCTACTTAAAAAAAAAAAAAAAAGAAAGAAAAGAAAAAAAGAAAGAAATGAATGAATTAATAAAACCTAATCAATTGAGCATTCATTAAGTCTCCAATCATCTTGGATATATATATATTTTTCAAGATAATGTTTATGGGACACCTGCATGGTGCAGTTGGTTAAGAGTCTGACTCTCCCATTAGGCTCAGGTTGTGATCTCAGGGTCATGAGATGAAGCCCCACCTTTGGTTTTGTGCCCAGTGTGGAGTCTACTTAAGACTCTCACTCTCTCTCCCTCTGCCCCTACCCACCTTCTAAAAATAAATAAATAAATCTTAAAGAAGAAAAGATAATGTTTATGACTGGTTTGTATTTTTTTCTGTTAAACTTGGAAACCTTCCCCTATAAAGCTAGATACTAAATTTGGCACATTTTCATCATTAAATTTTAATAAATTGGGTATTTGAATGCTTCAAATTAAGTATTTATAACATTTAAATATATTTTTATTTTTTATTTTTTAATTGTAGAGAAAAGTATCAGTTATAATATCCTTTTCTTAATATGTGTTACTGTGTATTTGATATTTATAGGATTTATAAGAAAACCTCAAAGTCATCTAACTTTGACTTTGGAATGATATTGAAAAATAAAAATATTTAAAACATCATAGATATAGCTACAGTAATGTACATGTGTAATTATGTAACTGCTATAATATATTGAATATTAGCAATTTTTGACTATAATTTTTCTCTCTTCATTGAAACTTATATCTAATATATAGTCTTTGCTTTGTATTTTCTATCACGTTTCTATGTCTGTTTTACAATATAATGCCTACTTGTTAACCCCAGATCTATTAGATTGATAGGATTATTTTTCTATAATATAAAAAGATGGTGAATTAAGTTAACTACTTCTAATATTAAATAACGATTTGGGTTTTTCTGTGATAGGCTCTATCTAACAGTAAAATCTTTCATACACTACTAGGTTTGGTTTGTAGTAGTTTAATTAGTTGTTTTTGCATCTATGTTCACAAGTAAGACTGCCTTACAGTTAACTTTTCTCAAACAGTTCTTGTCCATTTTTTAAAGATATGCATCTATACCCTTATTATATCTATATTCATTTATATCTATATATTCTCTATATCTATAATAATATATGGTAAATTCAATGTTAAAACTGTCTGGAATCCTGCTCATTTTTAGCTAGTTTCTTTCTTTTGCTTCAGTTTCTTCAATAGCTGTTAATATATTTCTGTGTAACTTTTCTGTTATTTTTTTCTCTCAAAAGTTGTCAATTTCATTTTGTCTGCAGTTGGCAAACTTTTTCTGTAAGGGGACAGATAGGAATATTTTTGATTTTGTAGATTCCATGGTCTTCATAACAATTACTCAACTCTGCCCTTGTAGCCCCAAAGCAGCACGAAATAACATATAAAAATGGCTGTGTTTTAATACAATATGTTAAGAAAAACAAATGGAAGGTCAGATTTGATGCATGGGCCATTATATGACAAAGTCTGTTCTAGATTTTCAAGTTTACTGTTATCTCTTCCTTATCTTTGTGTCTTTTGCTTTGACATAATCTTGTATATGGATGTGTTCTATAATTTTTGCAGCCAAGTTTGAAAGAGGTTTGTATATTTTTATTCATCTTTTAAAACATTAGCATTTGGCTTAATAATATTTATTTTAATATTTTCAATGTTATGATTGTTTTGGATTTTTTTAAATTTAGATTTAGTTATTAAGACTTTAAGATATTAAAACTCTAATAAGCACATTTAAGGTTAGATATTATTTTACCTCATTATATTTCTCAAATTTTGATATGGAAGATTTTTTAAAAATTTTTTATCACTCAATAATACTTAAAATAGAAAAACTTGTCTCTCTCTTCCCATAAGGACAAAAAGGGGAGATTGGTTTCTTTATTTATGTTAGTGCGATTTTTTTTTCTCCTTTAACTTTTGTGTAATTTGACATTTCAGTGAGGCTTCCTTAATCCTAGGCACGTCACTGTGAGCTGTGGTAAAGATCTGTAGTTTGGCTTTATGCTTATTTAAAAAGGTGATTGAAATGTACTGTCATCTAGGGTCAGGTCTTCTCTAATTAGGCAGGAACATCTGGTCTCCCTCAAGGGTCTATGTTAAGTGGCTTATTATTAATTTTGTATGTTAATGATTTGGAACCCTCTAACTTTATGAAGCCAGCAGGGCTCTTATTTTTGCCAATGACCCACATTACATGAAAAAGTCGCTATAAATTAAACTTTTTTGGTAATAGAATATTGATGTAATACAAATCCAGTTTGACACTGGTTAGCACAGTTTTAAAAATTAATTCAATGATTATTGTTTAAGTCAGAAGAGAATATTTATAATAGGCAATCAAATCAATGAATTATACAATTTCAATCAACAGGGCCAGGATAGTTATTCCAGAGAGAGAAATATGAAATTTTATTTAAGAAATAAGTTAGAAAGAAAATAGATGTTCTACAGCAATAAAGCAGTAGATTTGGAATTTTGCCCCCAATATTTAATATCGGCCATATAACCATATTGATGAGTTTTTCAAAGCCAATGTTTTAAGAATGACTACTAATGGTTCAAAATATACTTTAACCTTTAAAAAAAACTATGGCAAGAAAATTACCAGGCTGAAAAATAAATTGCAGTTTGGAATATTCCTAAATAAACACTGCTTTAAGATTATTTTTTATTTGTGGACAAAATTTGCTTAGAAACTTTCAAGATCACCTTGAGAATATGACATAGGAGTCCATTATTTGTGTAAATATATGTATAGAGAACTGCCTTGTGTTATTAGAACCATGATTATGTTTACTAATCATTATCTCTTTAACACAGCCTCATATGAATCATTCACATACTCAAAATATTAATTTACTTGAATTTGCTTTTCTGAATTTTCTTACCAATTGTTCTAATTAGGTAGAATTTATTACATGCTGAATCTTCAAGTCTCCTTAAGATCAAGACCATAGATATTTCACATCTGTTAAGCTGCATCTGGCAAAGCTTCAATTTTTCAGGTCATCCTTCCTTTCTCCTTTGACTCTTCCCTAATTTGTATACAGCCAATAAATTTTCATGATTCACTGTAATTCAGTGGCAGTTGAGGACAAATTAAATATCTTTTACCTAGCATTCTTTTGTATTCTGAAACTTGAGGTATGGTTGTTTTGTTATTGAAATTTTTCTTTATATAATTTCTCACACTATTTAGCATCTCTGATCCTATAGTAGATGCAGACAATACAGAGTACAGAATGAAAGAAAAGCAATCATGTGTATTCTTCTTATATAAACATGTCATATATTAGAGATGCTGCCAACCTTACTCATTTTCAACCTTAAATCAAACCCAGAAACTGGCATATGTCTTGAATACCTCATTGTCAAAATCTTAGTAGATATTCTAGTGCATTAAGTATATATGGGTGATGAGGGAGCTGAAGGCAAGTTGAGGACAAAGAACAAGTTGACACCTGGAGCGGCCCCTCCAATCCCCCCACCTCATCCCTGCCTTCAGGCACTCCTGCCTGCCCTAAACTAAGGAAGGAAAGGGAAAAACAAGTGTTTAAACTGATAGAGATCACAGTCCTGCAGAACCTGTGTCTCCATAAGTTTACAGATGTCTTAGTGATTTACAAGGAAAAAGCATTCTTATCAATAGCCTAAATTTCAGAAACCCATAGACTCAATTTCCTGGAGCCTTAACATCACCCTCCCCTCCATAGTGATGTGGGAAACAAAGGTTGAAGGAAATGTAAATTTAATTAAATTTCCTTATGACCTGCAGCCCATTAACAAATATTGAGGCAGGCAGAGTATAACATTCCTCCTGGAAACTCCCAACTGTCTTAATGTTAATGCCTTGCTAGAGGGGAAACACCCTTAGCTTGACAATAGCAAGACCTCCAGTATCCTGAATCTTCTTTAGCATATGAAAGTCCTTTTGGACACCTCCCTTTGTCCTTACCTTCCCCAACTCTCAAGTATATAATCAGCCATTCCTCACAACTCCAGGGCAGCGACTCTTTCTCCACTTTCTCCCCATGGGTCCTGCCCCCATGCTTTAATAAAATCACCTTTTTGCACCAAAGACATCTCAAGAATTCTTTCTTGGCAGTGGGCTTCGGCCTCCAACAACACTACTCCCAAAACTACATCATAGGTATCCATCTGGTTTATGATTTTTTTTTCAACACCTAACCATAGCACTCAAATTATTATTTTTTTTCTAAAAATAAGTATGACAAATTCATGATAACTTCACACCAACATTACATATAACTAAATTTTCAGATCTATGCTCCCAAAGATTTGGGGAAAAAATCAGAATTTTCACACTTCTTCTCTCTCTCTTTGGCTAAAATAAGTTAGGTATATAATATATGTATAGAGTTAAACATAATTTTATAGCAAGTTAAAAATAATTAAAATTAGGTTTGGGTGGACTTTCATATGAACTTCTATTTTTAGAAGCATATGTAAGGAATATATTTGCTGCCGGAAGGTTTCCTGAAAAAGGCTGAGGCAAAAACCTATAGGTTAGAGTTTTCCTGGGGAGGGTAGTGCCATTGAAGCTGGAGTGAAGAAAGAGAAAAGAGGCAGCAAAGGCAAGAGAGCAAATACCAGAAGGCAAATACCAGAAGGTGTGTGGCCCAGCTAGCCTTGGATCTCAAAAACACAGCAGATCACTCCATCTTGGGAACTTCTACTGATAATCCAAGTGAAGCTATCACATCCTGGAATCTTTCTGGGTGGGGGGTGGGTGTTGGCTGGGGGATGGCAACAAATTATAAGACATTTACTTACTGATCTTCTCTTTATCCTCCCTCCCTGGTCAAAGAAAATTACATAATCCTTATCATTCCTACAATTTTGACTTGAATTGGACAGGACCTGCCGGGCCAGCTTGGGAGGAAGTTAGAACCTTTGCCAATTCATCTGGCAAGGGTGCAGACACAGTGGTCTCTCCTTGTCAGTCATCAGTATATGGGTATATTTATTATCTACTTCTGAAGTTGTAAGTTATTTTAAATGTATAGGGTTGAAACAACAAATAACTTATAATCTCAGCTTCTGGAGTCAGGCATCTGGAGATAGCTCACTGAGAACCTCTGGTCAGGTCACTCACCAGCTTATAGTCTATCTGTTGGCAGGGGCTACATTTATCTAAACTGCAGGAGGATCTGTTGCCAACCTCACTAACATGGCCATTGGCAGGTCATAGTTCGTTGCTGGCTTTCGGCCAGAAATACAAGTTTCTGGTCACTTGAGATTCTCCATGGAACAACTAACAACATGACAGATAGCTTACTTCAGAGAGACTCCAGCAAAGCCAGAGCCTCTCTTCAACCTAATCTTAGAAATGACTTCCCATCACTTTTGCCATGTTCTGTTCATTAGAAGTGAGTCACTAGGACATGTCCACACTCAAGGGGTGGGGGAATATGCACAGGAACCTGATACCAGGTTGTGGGAATCAGTGTGGCTGTTGTAGAGGTTATTTTATTATGTATTACTATCAATATTAATAATTATTTGTAAGCCATACTTAAAGCAACATTTGAACCTATTAATTTATCTACCTTCATTAAATTCATGAATTGTTTCTCTTTCTATGTTTTCTTCCCTGTGGCTTCAGCAATAAGAGATTCTAATAATAAGGAGAAATAGATTAAGGTCACATTGTGGAGATCCTTAAATTCCTATTAGGAGCCTGTGCACTAATTGTAAAGAATAGAAATGCAGTGACAATTTTGCAATGGAAGAAAATATGAATTATTTTGCATATATCTGGAGGTGATGGCTTGGAATCAGATATGTTGAAAGATCTAATGTTTCATTTGGTAGCTGGTGAAAGTGGCAGTTTTGGCAAAACTTTTCCTCAAGCATGTGTTTTAAAATATTCAAATTTGGGGGCGCCTGGGTGGCTCAGATGGTTAAGTGTCTGCCTTCAGCTCAGGTCATGATCCCAGGGCCCTGGGATCGAGCCCCACATCGGGCTCCCTGCTCAGTGGGGAGTCTGCTTCTCCCCCTCCTTCTGCTTCTCCCCCTGCCCATTCTCTCTCTCTCTCTGTATCCCTGTGTCTTGAATGAATAAAAAAAAAAAAAAAATGTTAAATATTCAAATTTGGGGTTTCTAAGTTTTTATTTTTTAAGTGGATTTGCATCTGATTAACACATCCTTTTCAATATGAAAGACACTGAGAATTTGAATATTTCCAGAATGTGAAAAACTAGACTTAAATTATCTCATTCTTTAGAAGTTTCCTCAAAGGTGAAACTTGTCAGTAATTCTGTTATACTGATTGATTACTTTGTCGTTGGGTACCTAAAATACAGAGAAGCTTACATAAAAATGTGTTTCTGTGTTGGTTGCATGTCAAATTTTTTTATTTGGGTTAAAAGAAAACAATGTCTGTTTCCTCAAATTTCAAGATGTCTTTCTTTTTTCCTGGTTTAGTAAGTTATTTGTGCTTGATCAGTCATTAAAATTTCTATAGTTTGTTGATTTTTGTTTTAAAGATTTTATTTATTTATTTGACAGAGAGAGACACAGCGAGAGAGAGAACACAAGCAGGGGGAGTGGGAGAGGGAGAAGCAAGCTTCCCGCTGAGCAGGGAGCCCGATACGGGGCTCGATACCAGGACCCTGGGACCATGACCTGAGCCGAAGATAGACGCTTAACGACTGAGCCACCCAGGCACCCCTAGTTTGTTAATTTTTGAAGGAAGACAATAAAAAGCACTTTCTTTCCCACTCAAGTGGTGATCAGCTCAGAAATAAATGAAAGTGTGAGGAGATATGCATCAAAATAATCGTCTTTGTTACTGAAAATACTGATATGACAGAACATAGCTTGTATTTATGGTCTTGTATGTTTCCTAATTTCTCTAAAAGTAAGCCATTGTGATTCTCTAGTCATCAGCAGTGTTGGAAACCATAGACTCATACAGCCAAGCTTCCCCATAGCTGAAAGAAATTTAGGATATAGACTTTGTGTAGCTAGGACAGACTTCAACCAAAAAGGAGGAACAGAAATATGCAAGCCCAGTTTCTCCTTTACCCCCAATTCAGCAATTAGCTAAATTACTTCTCCAGTGAGTGGGATGGTTGAAGAGTCATCAGGAATGCTACCAACGGCCAATGGCTAGAATAACACAGGGAGGGAACTATGAGGAAAAATAATACATGCATTTAATAAAGGTAAACGAATGCATTTAAATGATTTGCATTAAGTGAGACTCATAAACAATTATGAACATTGATAAGATATAGAATAAAGTAGCTATTGATTTTGAGGAAACCAGACCACCATCTAAATTAAAAGATCATGAGTGTTTATTAAGGTACACTTTCAGAAAAATCTCACTGAGAGGAACAAATTTATATTATGTTATTCTAAAACATTCTGTACATTTTTCATTTGGCCTCTTTGAACTATTGGCATTTATGTATTATTCAAATGGCAGAACTAAAAAAATTTGTACTGAAGAAGATATTACGGGCCACAAATTGGTATAAAATGGTTCACCAAGTTTGGGTAATTATAACAACTTACTATATAGAAAAAAATATCTAAAGAAAAGTTTCAGATTAATTTCCATTAAATCTAACTATGCACATCAGTCGGTGTGTTACTTTGCTGTGAAATATAAGCCCCGGCAAGCTTGTATTTTCAAAATATTAAATGATTTTAACAATTGTCCTTTTCTTGCATTACTGTAACCACCTGGTGGCACTGTTGATTAAATTTGGAAAGAAATCCAAATTTTGATAAATCCTTTTAAAGAGCATTTTTTGTATTAAAATTGTAAATTATATATGATTCCTGTTACTATTGTGTTATTTGAATATATCAATGCTTGATGGCTGTTGCTGGAAAAATGTATTGAAAATTAACTGCAAAAATTTTAAATGTAAAAAAACCCCTATTGAATATTTATGACAGCAAAACTCAAGGACTTCTAAATGGATATGCCTAATATTAGAAAGTGAATTGAAGACATTTATAAAGATTGTGTACTTATGATTTCTACACTTAATGGGAGAAATCATACCAAATGGCATTTATTCATTTAAAAAAAAGTTAAGACAAAAGTATGTCCCATTTTCTTTGGTAATCATTTTTGTGATTTGATTTCGTGTAATTTGACAATATCATTACTCTCTGAGAGATACCTGCATCTGAAACATAATCTTACATATAATTCATTTATATATAGATTCTTTTGAAGATTTATTCACAACTTGGTTGTATGCCTACTATGAATTTAAAGGTTCATGATGAACTGTAACAGCACTTAATCTTTTATCTCATAAATTTTGGACTTTTGAAAAAAAAGGAAGTTATATGCAGAATGCATTTATAACCATCAATAATTTTCAAACTATTCTTTGTAAAAGCAGAAAGAGACAGGATATCAGTTTATTGAAACATCTTAGAATTCATTTGAGAAGTAAAGAGGAAAAATTATCTGAAAACTATGAGAAAAAAAAAGCTTTTATAAATATGGTTCGAAAATAACTGAGTTCTTAGCCAGAGGCCAGATATGATTGTCTTAATTAATAAAAACTAAAACATACTGGTCATTTCTACCACCAGGTTATCACATATCAATAATTTTCTAACTTCAGAACTAAAATTTCAGATTTCACCCATTTGTTCAAAATCTATTTGATAAGATATTTTCTTATATGTATTCTAACAGAATTGATATGGCCCATTCACATGATTATCACACAGACATTCTAAAAGATTAACATTTGAAATTTAAACTTACATAATCAATGATTTTTGAGAGGATGCAATTCATTAATTTATATGTTATATGTATTAATATGTTTTATAAATATTAATCATTTCAAGTCATACATTTTTAATAATAGTAAAGAAAATATCTTTGCTAAGATGTTGTATGATGAAAAACGATATCAAATATTCTGAGAAGAATTATAGCAAAAGAAAATACCTACTAAAGTTTTTACCTACTTAAAAACACAGAATATTTTCATGTATGTTCATGTTGTGCTATGATAGAGAGCTAAAGTGAGACTAAAATACATAGGCTATATTTGCTTGGGCTTTGGGTCCTAAAGAAATACTGAAGACAATAGAGAAGGAAAAGAAGGTTATATTATGAATATTTGTTCTGTACCAATTTTTATAGGCATGTGCTAAAGGGGTATGAATAAGTCCAAGGAAAAGTGGAATCATGGTTAGAATGTATAAACTCTCCTGCACACACACACACACACACACACTACAAAAGTCAGAAGTAGGAAGATGTATGGTGATTCTGAGCACATTTCTATTCCTTCTATACTTTGGCTACACTGTGAACAGTATGTAATAAGGCACATAGTGCACAAAATCCAGTTGATAAGGAACATGTTCATAAACACATGTTTTTTTTAATTTAAAATAAGGTTACTATTGTAGGTTTACTGGGCACTTTATTCTGTAAGGTTATTCCTTGAATCACAGAACTTTAGATGTTTGTTGACACTCACTGTCCAACTGTGCTTGCCTTTACTGGCTGTTCATTTGGACACATGTCCTGGCCTCCTAGGGAGATAAATCCACACTTTAAGGGAGGTCACTCTTTCATGTTATCTACTTCATAGTAGTTAACTAACTTCAGGAAATGCATTTATAAAATCATGAGTAAATCATAACTATAATAGGATTCGGTCTTAATAAGAGGTAAAGTCTTTCTTTACAGAAAAACCTACAGTTTGGTCAAATGTTGCCTGGTGAACATATAATAAATGCCAAGAGGGGTGCCTGTGTGGCAGTCGGTGAAGCAGCCCACTCTTGGTTTCGGCTCAGGTTTGATCTCAGAGTAATGAGATCGAGCCCCATGCTGGGCTCCATGCTCAGCGCTGAGTCTGCTTCACATTCTCTCTCCCTCTGCCCCTCCTGCTCATGCTCTCTCTCAAATAAATAAATCTTAAAAAGAAAAACAAAGATAGTCCAACAATTTGTATGTGTTATTGCTTTTATTTAGGATAATTTGATGCATTAGCCTCACACCATAAACAGCTTTGCAAAGGTTCTACTCTGTTCTGTTAGAGTTTTGTCACATTAAAAAAAGGGCATATGGATGGTCAATAAAAACATCTTCTGACTCTTGTTTTCCTCAAATTGTACACAGATACCTTTTTCTTCAGTGTACGAATATACAATTACTGAAGTCATTCTTGATGCTGATAGATCCAATTTATTTCTTCCTTCTGATTTAACCTGTTGCTGATCTGATGTAATGCGGTGTGTAACCTCGGGAAATCATATTTAATATTTTGAGATCCCCTTAAGAGTTATGCTCATACTTTTGGCTGCACTGTGCCATACTTTGTGCACAAAATCCATTTGATAAGGATAAAATATCGAGATATGCCATACTTAACTAAAAACATTTTTCACTAATGATTTTATTACAATTGAGATTTGTATTTTGTAGAAATTAACTGTGGGAAGTGCTTGCTGATGAAATCAGTAGATTTATAGTCAAAAGATTATAAACTCACTTAAACGACTGCAACATACCTCTATAATCGTTCCTGCGTCTTGTTCCTCCACATTTCAGATTAATAGGAAAAAAAGCACAGAATTAGCCATGCTGTCCCCTGCTCCCTAAATTTCAATAGACTATTGAATGAACCATAAACCTCTCTACCTCCTACTTTAGTGTTTATACTGCTCTGCTGCATATACAATTCTTTCCACAGTTACTCTTCAGATACTTAACTGTAGTCCGTTTTAACTAGTACTTTTTCTGTGTGTTTAAACCTACTTGTCTATTTCCAAGCTTTTCTTTTTCAATTGTTCTGTGCTGGAATGCTTTATTTTTTCTCTTCTTTCTATTGAAATCAATGATTATAGGAGACAACTGGTTTTGAATCCTATGCAATTTTGGAAAGAAATGCTTTTGACTAGATGTGATGATAATATGATGCTTGTAATGGATAAAATACCTCTGCCAACTTTCTTTTTTACAAAGAAGTCTTAGTTTCCTAAATTATCTGCTATTCAAATTTTCTTGACAAATTTTATAAAAGTAAGCAGTAAAAGAATGCAATCTTACTGAGGAAAAAAAAAATCAAAATCACATAGTCAGGACGAATTGAGCCTTCCACTCATATTTCACAGCCATCTATTCCCTAGTCAGTAAATTTTCCCAACACACTTTTAATTATATTGTGATTTCTCACAATTTAATTTTTACTGCATCTAAGTATATGAATCTTGTTATCTCTTTAAATAGCATTATTTTTCAGTGATCTTATGATAACCTGTCAATAAATATTACCAAATAAGCATGAATAAATGCAAAGCCTCTTTATGTGTGTTTAGTTGAATCTCTCCACAGTTCTTGCATTTGCTCATTTAATTAAAGCCATTATTTCATGCTTACTCTGTTCCCGCCACAGTTTTAGTAGCTGGGGGAATAGTAATCGTGCTTACATTTACAGGGGAGACAAGCATGTGAGTTTTAGAACATATGTTTCTGTACGTATATTTGGAATATTATAAACGTTATCAAACTCAATAATGCTAATATTTTATTCTTTTCGAATTTAAAATATTTTTAGCGTGAGTCCTGGAAATAACGTAACTAACATAGCTATTAAATGTTAATCCCAAGTCAAATTCACTGCATTCAGTACCTGAATCCGTGAAACATTTATTTTTCTAAATACTCTGTCTTTAAATTAATGTTCAGGCAAGGAAATGATGTGGTTTTATGGATATCAACCTCCTCAAGCAATACAGACTCAGGAGATTTCCCCGTTGAAGAGCACTGCAGCTGTGACTTTATTAAATTAAACATAGTCCATGGCAATTAGCCATGGAAGTTTCCTTTGGGCCACTCTTCTGATCACAGAGAAACATGACACGAATGGCTGGAATTCCACCAATGAACCTGCCACTTCCCTGAGAAGTATCTTCAATTCATAGTTCTCAGGGCTGAGTCCTTCCTCAGATGTGTATCACCATTTCTACTTTCTCAGCTTCAGGTGGTCAGAACATCCGTTAACTGAACTTTGTCTTTTTTTTTTTTTTTTTCTCTTTGTTGTCACTTTTACTATTTGTCATGGTTTACTGTGCAATGGCCATTTCCACAAAACTGTAAATGAAAATCTAAGCCCTATGGTATAACTTCTTCAGGAAACATGAACTGTAATACTTGTCAGTAATTATTGTTTGCTCTTTCCTATTTCACACTGGCTGGAAACTTCTTTTCTTTCCTTGTTTTGTATTTTTCAACTTCAGTGAAACACTTAAATTAGACTTTGGTAAAGCCAGTTCATTGGTTTCACAGTTGTTACCAAAAAGACAGAATTTCTCTACCCTGTACTCACATGGAGTTGTTTTTTTCTTCCAGCCACTGTGTGTGTGTACCCGTAGTTTTCTCTCCCTGTTAATTCCTTCAAGATGCACTTCCAAGCCATGAGTATATCCGATGCTCACTATCCATAACTCTATCTTGTTACCTGTTTTTCTTTTGAATATTATTGCATTTATCATCTCAGGGAACCATATCTTATTTATCATAATCATCTGTCTCTCCCTGAACCTAAAGTGAATGAGAACAAATCCTCATCTGTCATGTTCCCCAGGAAAGAGACCCTGGCACAAAATTGATTATACACAAATATTTACTGAACACAGATAGGAAAACATGTTTTAGAGACGCTAAAATAAAGTTACTGAGAGATTCTCTTTTTTTTTCAAATTTTGAATCTTTTAATAAGTACAAGAAATAGTTATGAACAGCTAATACTATAATGCTTCTGTCCTCTCTCTTTTATGTTCTACAATTTATTTATTTATTTATTTGAGAGAGAGAATGAGATAGAGAGCATGAGAGGGGGGAGGGTCAGAGAGAGAGGCAGACTCCCTGCTGAGCAGGGAGCCCGACGTGGGACTCGATCCCGGGACTCCAGGATCATGACCTGAGCCGAAGGCAGTTGCTTAACCAACTGAGCCACCCAGGCGCCCATTATGTTCTACAGTTTTTAAGATCCTTTGTTGTTGTGAGTCAAGAATTTGGGGGGTCATTTGTAAATATTAGAGGAAAGCACTGGTACTCATATATCCTACAACAGAAAGAGTCAATGCTCTTCTCTAGAAAATGTGCCCTCTTTGAATATTTACAAAACAAAGAAATATGTACATAAAGGTTGTGGAAGATTGAAAACATTCACTTTACCAGCCATAAACTTAACTCTGGTAACCAGGAGGTGATAGTTAATGCTCAGAACACCTTCCATCCAATACCAAATAAGTTTTCCTTTTTGATATTGTACACTGCTTTTAAAATTTTTTTGCATTGTTAAAAATAAACAATTTTATAACAGTTTTAGATTAACAGAAAAATTATAGATAGTTCAGACGGCTCTCATATACCCTGCACCCAATCCCCCCAGTCCCCCCATTATTATCTTAAATTAACATGGTACATTTGTTACGACTAATGGACAACATTATTGATACATTTTTATTGACCGAAGTCCATACTTTATTAGGATTTCTTACTTTTTACCACATGTCCTTTGTCTGTTTCAGGATCCCTTCCAGTACATACTTTGCATTTAGTGTTTTATCTCCTTAGGCTCCTCTTAGCTGTGACAGTTTCTCAAACTTCTCTTGTTTTTTTGTTTTGTTTTGTTTTTGTTTTTAAAGACTTTATCTGAGAGAGGGAGTGAGGGAGCTAGAGAAAGAACATGAGAGGGGAGGAGGGGCAGAGGGAGAGGGAGAAATAGACTCCCCGCTGAGCAGGGAGTCCAATGCGGGGCTCCATCCCAGGACTCCAGAATCATGACCTGAGCCGAAGGCAGCCGTGTAATGACTGAGCCACCCAGGCACCACAGACTTCTCTTGTTTTGATGACCTTGACAGTGTTGAGGAGTACTAGTCAGGGATTCTGTAGAACGTCCCTCAAATGGGATTTGCCTGCTCTTTACTCATGATTAAACTTGGATTATGAATTTTGGTAAGAAAGACAAACACAGAGAACCATTTCACATCAGAACAAGGGTGCATATTATCAATATGACATCACTGTTGATGTTATTCTTGGTCACCTGGCCAATATAAGTATGCTAGGTTCAGTAGTGGGGAGATATGCTCCACCTCCTTGAGTATCTACAGCAATTATTTGGAATTCTTCATGAGAGTTTTGTATTCTCCCATGTTTATTTATTTATTTAACCATGTATTTATATCAGTATGGATTTATGAATTTTTAGTTTATAGTTTGGGTTATAAATCAAAATACTGCTTTATGTATTTTGTTGTGCAATTGTTTTAACTTTGGTCAGTGGGAGCTCTTCAGTTGGTTCTTGTGCTCTTTGGACATACTTACTTCATTTTTTTTGTTGTTTTCTTTTGTTTTGTTTTTCAGCACTTCTTGGTCCTAAAAGATACTTCAGGCTTAGATTGTATATTTTCTGTACTAGAATCAGCCATTTCCCAATAAACTTCTTTCTTTTACCGGAGAATGGTACTAGAAACCAAGATAGAGCTGTGCGTGTACTTGTTGTTACTGGACATCATTTCTTATAGACCTTCTCAGTTGCCAAAGGAAATATATCTGTATATACTAAAATATCTATAAACGTCTATATGTTATCATGTACATCTATATTAAGGTTAACATGAATTCATACTGATGTCTCCAACACTAACCCATTACTATATTGGTCATTCTAGCCTCCTTTCTTTGGTTATCTGCAAAGTAGCACCCCAATAGTGAAAAACCCACCTCCTTCCATCTACCATTTATTTACTTAATTGCACAATTCTAGTATGCATGTTTAGTGATATCAGAATTGTTAACCTGTAACTCCATAAAATTAGTAGATATATAGAGAGAGATAACAGCTTGTTAAAATTAATGTTAGCACAGGACATATTTCTCCATTCTTTTTATTTTTAAGCACCTAGGTCTTTTTATTTATTGTGGAACTTTTGCAGGCCACATATAATAGGCTTTTATTTGTTAATCCTCTGAAAATTTCTGTCTCTTAATTGGTATATTTAGACAATTCATATTTTAAATGATTGATATATTTGTATTAATATCTACCTTGATGTAACTACTTTCTATTTGTTCTTTTTTTATTATTAGGACTTTATTATGTTGAACAGTTTAGGGTTCACAGCAAAATTGAGTACAGGGATTTCCCATATACCCTCTGCTGCCACACATTCATTTTCTCTCTATCAACATCCCTCACTAGAGTGATACATTTGTTACAACTGGTGAACCAACATTGGCACATTGTAATCTCCAGAAATCCATAGTTTACATTACAATTAATTTTTGGTGTCATATATTCTGAGTTTGGACAAATGTATAATGGCCTATATCCATCTATCCTTATGGTATTATACAGGGTATTTTCACTGCCCTTAAAATCCTCTGTATTCCACCTGTGCATCCCTTATCCTTCCAACCCCTGGATACCACTGATTTTGTTTATTGTCTTCATAATTTTGTTTCTGCACCCCTCTCATTTCTGTTTTCTCTGGTGTTAACTGAGAACTTTATAATATTCCATTTTATGTCCTCTCAGCATAAGAAAATCCTTCTTATATTTTTTAGAGATTATCTTTGAATTTTCAATTTGACTTAAAAAAATTGAAATTACCTTTAAATGATACCATACCATTTCATGTGCAGTGAAGATATCTAATAACAGAATATTCCCAATTCTTTCCTTTCATCGACTATGGCATAAATACAATTCACTTCACTTTTCCATGTGCTATCATTACCCAAGAAATTACTATTGTATTTATTTATTGAATTGTTATTATTATTTTATGCAAATAGGTATTTTTGGATGAATTAAGAATAAGAAAAAGAAAAGATTTTAATTTATCTTGGTTAATTGTTTTTCCATCATTCTTCATTTCTTCATGTGGCTCAAAGTTTCTGACCTAAATAATTTTCAATCTTGCTATGGACTAAATATGTTTGTTTCCCTTCAAATTCATGTATCATAACCTGGGTAATGGGTAGAGACTAGACGAGTTTTTAGACACATTCCAGAAAAAGCCTGCATTGCTGTGAATGGATCATTTAGGGCAATTCTGGTGAGATCCCAGAAAGAAGAGGAGTGCTGTTGAGACGGTCTCAAACTTTTTAGGAAGTAGCTAAGTAATCCTGAATAGAATGTTGGTATAAATATGTATGGTAAAGGCCATTCTGATGAGGTCTCAGGTGGAAATGAGAAACATTACTATAAACCAGGGGGGAAAAGAAATCCTTGTTAGAAAGTGGCAAAGAATGCGGCAGAATTTTGCTCATATGCTAGTGTTTTGTGGAAGGTAGAACTTGACAGTGACAAAATTGGATACTAGTCTGAGGAAATTTCTAAGCAGAGTGTTATAGTGACCTGGTATCTCTTGACTGCTTATGGTAAAATGTGAGAAGAGAGGAATGATTTAAAGACAGAATTGTTAATCAAAAGGAAACAGACCTTAAAGATTTGGAAAATTCTAAGCCTATCCATATTGTAAAGATGGATAGAGAGAAAGGTTTCTCTTCCAATAGGCACACATTTACATCTGAAGACATAACTTAAGATGTAAATTGATGCTCAGACAGCCCCCATTATAGTAGAGAGGTCATAAACTACAATCTCCAACATAATTAAAGACAGCAAATTTATGAATCAATTAAAAAGGGTGGAAGGAGGTGCTGCTAAGATATACATTCACACTTAAGTGACAGTTACAGAAGTGTGCATATGCTTCTAGTTGAATTAGGCACTTGATTAGGTGATTATTATGTTGATTTAATTTGCTCAATTTGTGTCCTGAAAGACAAGACAGAAATTAAGAGATAAAGAAAAATTCTACAGGACACAGGAAGTCATTTTTAAAAGTCTATCTTGATGTTTCTTATTCAGTTTAAAGAGCCTGCATTTAATATAATGTACTAAATTATCACTACAATTAACCAATAATCAGCTTTCAATCAACAGCAGATGCTGCCTGTCTCTAGTTATTACTTATGCACATATTAAATAATTTAACAAATATTTTATTTCCAGTGCCTTTAACATGGGCAAAGAACAAGGGATCATCTACAGTTAAGTATGATTGATAAATGACTATGAATCTTGTCGTGCAGGTAAGAGTAGAAATAAATAAAAAAAAAAAGTTGAGACATTTCAGGAATGTATTTGTTAAAGCTCCACTGGGCTTATTCCAACCTCTGTTTTAAATAAATAAGAAAAGGAGAAAAAATCGGGAATGAGTTGGTTGGGAATTGTGGAAACCATAAGAAACTGCAGGACAAATTTGTATATGATACAACTCAACCAATATTATCCCACTGGACTTCCGTGATAGGTTCTGCACTGAAGCAGATTCTTCTGCAACAAATTATATTCCAAGGCAGGAAGAAGGTTCATTCTATTTGGTTCCAAACAATCTTCTGTGGGCAGACTGCCAAGAAGTTGCAAAAAATATTTGGTCAATGTTTAGCCTTCAGGAAAGAAAACCTCAGAGGGGTAGACTGGGATCCTAGATAGGACTTCAGTTCTACCAGGCAAGTAGAAGATCGGTCATTCATTAAGGTAGAAGTGTATTCAAGAGGGTTCAAAACTAGACTCAGTTCCACCAGGGGTTGCTGCTTAGAGGGTATAGGCATAAGATCCGGTGAAGAACTTGAGATAATAATAGAGTTATGACATAATCCGGATGTAACCTAATGGTGTGGAAGAAATTACTAGTGTTTTCCCAGTGTGCTTTTTCCAGCATCTAGAATGGCTGACTCTACAGCTACAGCCACATGCAAGAGTTAGAGTAGTGGCAAGCAATGCCTGGGAAACTGCAAACATGCAATTTTTGGAAGTCGAAAGAGAGAATATACATTAGGCAGTACAGAAGGTTCTAACTAAATTAGTGTTTTAATCTATGTAATTCTGTACAATGCTTTTAAATGAATATTTCCCATCTCAACCAGTCTCTAGATAAGTAATTAATAATTATATTATGTCTACTTATTGACAAAATATTGTAACATATATTGTATATTATTTCACCGTGAAAGAGTATTTCTTAAGCCATAAATAGTCATATACCTCAAAACTATGCTTGTAATAGAAATGCAACGATACAAAGAATTAGAACCTTATATATTCAGAAATGCATACTATCTTATACCTGCATTAAATTTTGAGAAACCTGGCAAAATAAAATTTTCACTGGGTACTGATAGAACAACTGGTTTGTATTTCCTCCATTTTGTAGATTTATAAAACAGTATGATATAAAAACAGCAGTTTTTTTTTTTTAATCTACATGAAACATTAGTACACATAATTTTTTAAAACGTTTTATTTAAATTCTAGTTATCAACATACGGTGCAATATTGGTTTCAGGAGTAGAATTCAGTGATTCGTCACTTACATATAACACCCTGTGCTCATCATAACAAGTGCCCTCTTTAATACCCTTAGCCCATCTAGCCCATCCCTCACCCTACCTCCCTCCATCACCCCTCTGTTTGTTCTCTATCCTCAAGAGTCTCTTATGGTTTGCTTCCCTCTCTGTTTTTCCCACCTCCCATATGTTCATCTGTTTTGTTTCTTAAATTCCACATATAAGTGAAGTGATATGGTGCTTGTCTTTCTCTGACTGACTTATTTTACTTAGCATAATACACTCTAGCTCCATCCACATCATTGCAAATGGCAAGATTTCATTCAACTTGATGACTGAGTAATAGTCCATTGTGTATGTATATATATACCACCTCTTGTTTACCCATTCATCAGTCGATGGACATCTGGGCGCTTTCCATAGTTTGGCTATTGTTGATAATGCTGCTATAAACATCTGGGTTCATGTACCCTTTTGAATCTGTATTTTTGTATCCTTTTGTATTCATGTACCCTTTTGAGTCTGTATTTTTGTATCCTTTGGATAAGTACTTAGTAGTGCAATTGCTGGATTGTCAGGTAGTTCTATTTTTAACTTTTTGAGGGACCTCCATACTGTTTTCCAGAGTGGCTGCACCAGTTTGCATTCCCACCAACAGTCAAAATTGCCCTTTCTCTGTATCCTGGCCAACACCTGTTGTTTCTTGTGTTGTTAATTTTAGCCATTCTGAGGTGATATCTCATCATGGTTTCGATTTGTATTTCCCTGTGTACATATAAATTGTATGGTAGTTTATCTCTTGTATATAACCAGGTACTTTCATACTCCAATTGCTTAGGTTTACCGAAAGACTCAGCAGAATCAATGACTAGAGACTAATATAATATTGTTTATGGTAGTGTGATTCATAAGACATTATATACTCATACATTGATGGGTATAAGCATGTTCTTTTAAATACAGAAATGATTTCTACTGCATTTGTTAAAGCCTTAAATCCTACATGACAAAATATGTTTTAATTTCAAGAGTAAAATTAAAATTTTCACTTTAGTTAATACATCCTCCAATGGCTATACAGTTCATGCACCATGTGGAAAACATATTAGCTCCTGACACCAATGATTAAAGTCAGATATTACATTTGATTACATTTAATTATTCAGAATCTCTGTAGCATGTAATAAGATAACTTCCAGTATAATTAGAAACACAGCAACATCTAAAGAAAACTATTTATAGAATCTCAACACCAATTACAATATCCTATAGGCTTTTCTACACTTTGAGGGAGAATTTTTCTAACCATTTACTGATTGTCATTCAGGATAGATGCATTTTGTGTTTCTGTAAAATCAATATGTAAAGGAATCGCCACCCTCCAACAACAACAACAACAACAACAACAAAATTCCTGCCGTGGAATTAATTGTGAATATTTACCATCACTCATAATAATAAGCTTTATAATGCTATTTAGTCTAAACGTAACTCACCTCTCTGGTACATGAACATTATACACAATTCTTAAACAAACCCATACTTGCTAATGTGACATATTATCCTTTGTTTCTTTTAATAACACTCTATCTATTACACCTGACACAATGTGCCCTTTCTGAAAGTGAAACATGAGCATTATGTTAATAATATAATACTCTATAAAATAAACACCAAGGTTGCATTTTTAATATTATAGTATAAACAAACATTTATTTTTATAGGTTGGAAGAAACATATGAGTGCCAGGTTTGTGGTATTGACTCATTATTTTTCTATTCAGGAGCAAGTTTACTTCTAGCAATAAGGTAACTTTTCATTTATTCAATACCTATATCCCTTTATACATGTAATAACACTATGGGTTAGACCAAGATCTTACCTTATGTTTTTAATTCCAAATAATGACTTGAACTCCCTTCTTTTGGCAAGCCTAAACTACCACTTTGATGTTAATTGATTTCCTTAACTCTTCCAAAGGAATGCTTAACAGCAACAGCTACAGTATTTTAAGACTTACTTTTGTGTTAAATCTCATTACATATTCTTGTTTTTTGAAAAGGAAACCAGATTTTACTGACATTAATCCCTTATTTTGGCCAAAAAACTAAAAGATAGCATTTAGGATATAAATAAAGAGAGAGAGAGAGATGAAGGTGTGATTTCAGTATTGAAATCTTTGTCATTCATTGACTATTACATAGTTTTTTTGTAGGGAGAGTCTGTCCGTTTTATGAATATAAACTTGGCATCCTCTCTATCAGAGCCCAGTCAATGGAAGCCAGACTACAACCTTCATCTTCTCAAAACAAGCATGCCATTCATTTTGCTCCCCCTAGTTGCACCCCCCCAACTGTGAGGAAACTTTCTTTTGGAAAACACTTTTGAGGTGTAAAATGTGCTTTACATATATCTCACAGGAACAGGCACTTTACAAATGAGGACTTGGAGACCCACACATGTGAGTTATGTTTTGCAATGTCACATAGCTAGAAACCATTGTATGGGAGCCCAACATTTTGACTTTGAATGAGAAATATCAGCAAGTAAATAATATAGTTTGGCTGGTTTGGAAAATTCATGGGAAAACAAGTTTTGTTAAATCATTAGAGTTTTATTCTTAAAGAAAAAAAAAAAAACCCTGATTTTTCTGAGTGAAAGCAGTGGTAAAAACCCTGCAAACTTCGTAAGATATATAGGGACAGGTTTTTTATGTCCTATTTCTTTAATTATTAGGGAGAAAACTTAATACTCAGGCACTTTTATAGCAATTCTAGGAGCATTGTGACATATGTTCTCATTCTGTTCAATATGAAAATGCACAGACTTCCATTAAACTTGGCTGATGTTGCAAGATGGTGTCAAATGTTTTATTAAATCAGTTAGCCAATTGTACACAGTTCTACTTCTGGAATTTAAGATGCAGTATTACAGATTCACAGTTGCATTACCAACTGTGTGATCTTTGATAGAAAATTAAGGAAACATTAAAGGTTCATTAAAGTTTATCATAACAAAAACTTTCCCATAGAGACTGACACAGCTGGGACACGTTGTCAATCTAGCAGTGAGAATAAAAGGAGGCTACAATGACCTTTTTTTCCTCATTTCCCCCTTCCATTCTTATAAGTTACACATGAGAAATATTAATAAGGTTATTTGGAAATGTTATGGAGATGTGTTTCACCTCTTAAGAACATGAAATGTATATTTTTTAAAAGGTGAATATTCAACTCCCTTCATGGGGGGGGTGATGCGAAGTTTTGTGATTCATGGAGCATTCAGATTATGAATAATAGAGACAAATGAAGGATGTTTCTCTTCTTTTTACAATCATTTTCTCCACAAAAGTAATTCTAACCCTAAAATAATGCTCCTATAGGGGCGCCTGGGTGGCTCAGTTGGTTAAGCGACTGCCTTCAGCTCAGGTCATGATCCCGGGGTCCTGGGATCGAGCCCCACATCGGGCTCCCTGCTCAGTGGAAGCCTGCTTCTCCCTCTCCCACTCCCCCTGCTTGTGTTCCCTCTCTCGCTGTGTCTCTCTCTGTCAAATAAATAAATAAAATCTTAAAAAAAAAAAAATAATGCTCCTATAAATCTATCACTGGGTCAATATGTTTTATTGAAGGTAAGATGGGACAGATTAATGCTCCAAAGATAATCTAATGAGTCTTTAATTACCATTGAGTTTCTTACTACTGTCATCAAATTATACCAGTAATTTAAATATCATCTTTGCTTAGGATAAAATAAACACTATCCATACAAATTAAATAATCCTAATTATAGTCTTATATTTAAATCTTTTAAATATCTATAAGCACAGAAACTTGCATGCCCTCTAGTTGAAAGTCAAATACTACTTTAAGATAGACATAATAAAGTGGGTTTTATTCTCCCTCTCTCCCGTGCAAAAAAAAAAAAAAAAAAAAAGCATACTGCATTAAATGAAATTGAAAATGCCTCCATATTAGGAAATTTAGATTTTTTTTTCACTTGAAACAGTTTAAACCCTCAAACTTTAGCCATTGAAAGTTTATTAACGGCATTGACTTACAAATCTGCACAACACACCCATGCACGTGTGTTTGAACACCTATGTATGGTACTAATCTCCTGAAATGCACCAGGGACAAAAAAAGTTTGTAACAAATAACTGGGAAGTCACTTAACCTTTTGCAGTGCTAACCTTTACTTGTTTATTTAACTTTACTCAGTCCTTTTAATGTTAACCATTAACTATTTAATGTTAACTATTAAATCCAAGTATCAGACTCATTTTAGCCTCAATTCTAATGATTTCAGGGTAGAAGACAAGCTCCCTTTATCACTCTTGTTCTTTCAACCTGCTGATTTTGCTATAGTAGTCCCTCCTTATCCACAGTGTCACTTTCTACAGTTTCAGTCACCCCAGGTCAACAATGACCCGGAAGCAGATAACCCTTTTTCTGACATCTTGCCAGAAGATCAATAGTAGCCCAACACTATGTCACAGTACCTACGTCATTCACCTCACTTCACCTTGTTGTGTAGGTATTTCATCAACTCACATCATAAGAAGGCTATATATAGTATAGTACAGTACAGTAAGATATTTTGAAGGAGAGACCACATTCGCATAAACTTTGACTACAGCGTATCGCTATAATCGTTGCATTTTATGACTAGTTATTGCTGTTAATCTCTAAGTGTGCCTAATTTATAAATTAAACTTTACCATAGGTATTTAGGTATAGGAAAAAATGTACAGGGTTTGCTTCTATCTGCAGTTTCAGGCATCTACTGGGGAGTCTTGGAAGGTATCCCCCATGGATAAGGGCAGACTATTATACCAACATTCAGGACGTGATCCTGCCTTATTTGAATCCATTGACAGGTCTCATTATAACTGCCTCCGATCTATTTCTTGCAAGGGTTCCAGAGTCTGCACTATTGGTGCAGGCAGTTACTCATCCCTCCAAAAGTGAAATGCCACTGAATTTGGTTTGCTAGTTGTCTTTTTCTAAATATGTAAAATTCTCTTCAAGGACAGGTTTATTTGTGTTCTAAAAATGTAAAATTGCACATTGCATCGTCTCTTATGTGAGTTGCAAAACGTTGTTTTCATTTGGGCTTTAATACAAGGTTAGATTCTTTAAAAATTGAATTATTTCAATAATAAAATCATGCAGAACGAATGACATCAAATCTTTCTGTGTAATCATCAGGAAATTGGCTCTAGTCTATATGAAAGTCTGTTTTTATACTAACCTGAGGTATTTGATGGCAGTTTGGAAGAGGTGACTCCTATCTCCATCTCAAATGCCACCAATTTAACTTAATTATTGAGTTTTATTCTACTTTCTTAACTTGACTGTCACCTCCACTGGTGTCAGTGGCGTATTAGTGGGGCAGCAATTACTCTTTGTTTTGCATTGTACTTCTGTTCGTTATCTAGAAGGACTGATAAATAAGCTCCCACAAATGACCCATACATATGAGGGATTTACCCATATGCAGTGATAGAATATTGATTACTGACAATTTGGCAAATACTGTTCTCGAGGTCTTATTCTGACTTTTACTGAATATTATTTAGGCTAAATAAAACTGTTTACCGAATATTATTTAGGCTAAATAAAACTGTTCCTATTACTTGCCTGGATCTGCCAATTTAATGAAATTCCAGTGCTTATATAAAGCTCTAGCCTTTACCTCAAAGAGCCCATCTGTCTTGCTTAGTGTAACTTTGCTTCCCACCAGCAGACTTCTTATTCAAAGTTAAATAGTTTGAGCATAACCTTGAAGTGAATTCTCTTCTTTCCTTGTACTCAGTGACCCTCTTGGAGCTTTTCATAAAGCACAGGACTGTGCAAAGCTGTGGCGTCAGGGTAGCCAAGACTGAAGTGAGAGAAGTCAGAACCACTCTGGGGAATACCGCAAATGCAGTCCCTGCCTCTTGCTTGGAACTTGAGAACCAGCCACAGTCTAAAAAACCCTTTGCTTTCTGGAACATCCATTTACACTGTGAGAAGCACTGCCACGCAGTTAATATCATTCCTCAGAAGCAGACCTTTTCATACAGTTAACTATGTGTAAAATTGTCTTTCTTTTCTTTCTTATTTGACATATATCTCAAATTTATAACCACTCTGCCATGTAATTCCACTAAACAGTCTAGTCTTCCTTTTAGTATTTGATTTATGATTGCTCAAAAAAGAGATATGGCTGGAATATTTTATTGCATATATCTTCTTGATGCATTTTGCTGTTTTCTAATTCTGATGAGCTCTCTAGTTTTAAATTTTTCTTAACATTTGTATATTTCTATATTGTGAAGTAATGTTTCAGGTTTTTTTTTTTTTTTTCTTCCATGCATCTGCTCTCTTAGAATTCATCTATTCTGCCCTGTAGGACATCATTTTTATTATCCATAGGGAGTAAAGTTCTTTTAATAACTATATATTGGAGGGACCAGAACCTTTTACAGAGTCTGAATGATCCTCCCCATGTTTCCCTTCAGTGTGTTGTTTCGAACTCTATTATCATTAAATCGACATTGGGAATCTTACTACACTACAGAGTAAATGATTAACCTCATTATTCCCATGACAGAAGGTCAGTATCAAAATTATTCCTTTCAAATGTTGTCATTTAAATAAGCCATCTATGTCCACGCTAGCCAAGGATAAAAACTGTATCACGTATTAAGAAAGGAGATAGTTAAAAATTATTAACATTAAGAATAGGGTTTAGTTTTAATATTGGTATCAATTTGGTGGAATAACTCAGTGAGATTTCTACGAATATTAGAGAAATGCTATTTTTGTTTATGGCTTGCGTAGACAAGCTTAGAAAAGTAGATAACATCACGCTACAATTAGTGAAGTCACTCACTAGTTTGCTGAGACTTCCCATAAACTCTATGGTGCCATGGAAAAACAGTGGTGTTGGAAAGAGAGACTTGGATTTGAATTCTTTTTTTTTTTTTCTACTTGTCTAAATAGATGGTTTACTTAAACTCTGGATTTCAACATCTCCACATATAAAATATTGGTAAAAATAATGCAGTAATTAGTTTTGCCTTCTTTGGCAAAAAGAAAAGGAAAATTATTATCGTGCATTATCAGACCTGAGATAAGTGTGGTCCCAGAGTTTAATTCTGTGACTCATTTGCTTCACCAGGGACTTGGTTTGCTTTCATTTTGTTGTTGTTGTTGTTGTTGTACCAATTTAAAATTCTAACTGGTTCTTAGTCTAGTCATCTTCATTCACTCAAGATGGTGTAGCAAATCTAGGAGTTGGTCTTTTACTTCATTGCTTTATAAGGTCAAAGAAACTCTTCCCAGAAGCTCTACAGAAAGCTTCTCCTTGATTATTATCTACACAGAATTGCACCACACACATCACGTTTAATCCATTCTCTGATAATTGCACTGAAGCTATAATAGTTAAGCCAAGATCAGTAAGGACTTAAGGGTGGTGGATAGCCAAACAAACCGGGGGTCTGGCAGCATAAAGGAGGCAAGGATAAATGTTAGGCAGAGAATTAGAAAACATAATCTACAAGTATACTAGGTTTGTTGCACAAGGTAATATTAGTAAATATGTACGTCACTCAGCACTGGCTGACATAAAGTAATGCTGCAAAACTTAAACCACTTCATTCTACCCAAATATATTGAGTTTCTATTCTGTTTCAGGAACCTTACAAGCCATTGAGAATATTAATGTTTGAATACACTTGCTGAAATCAAATATCTAATTATGGGAGAGTCAGAAAATACAGTACATATATAAAACATCCAAACATACTCACAAATTAATGTTACAGATGTTCTGATAGAGGAAAGCCCATATTGAAATGAAAACAAATAAAAGAGCATTAGTCAGAGATTTGAATGCAGGAGTGATACTGGACCAAATGCGATGGTGGAATACTTTCTTCTTAAACTATGTCTTGGCATTAGCTAAGGGAGAAACATAGATTGGATTTTCCAGTGAAAAGATACACATATGAGTGTACAAGGAGAGAGATACAAATGTAGAAGTACCAGTTTCTGTCTCCCATTGCATACTTGGGTATCAGAGAAAAACTTCAGTGTCTAGAAAAGAGGTTCTCACTTTTAGAGCGTAGAGTTTAAGCTGCATGATTGATGAGCCACCGGTCTTTTCCCTGTCATTATCTGGGGCTGGTTCTATTAGCGTAATGGCAAATATGCTTGACTTCAGTCCTATTTTGCCAGCTGAATATTTATAGTTGAGGGAACACTGGTCGCCTTCTGGCATGGTCAGGCACCAAGGCCTAAGCCTTGGCTTGTGGATAACATGGTTTGATAGATGAGTGACTTGATTTGTTACCTTCAGTTCTCTAGTGAATTGATTACCTTACAATTTAGATGTAGCGATTTTTCATGGGGCTCTTTAGGAGGCCAACCCAGTCTTGGCAAAGTAGACCCTTACCTCACAAAAGAGTACAACTATGGTGTTTTAATATTCTTCAATCATGCTTTTGATCATGCTTTTTGAAATCCCTTCTCCTGTTCCTTGGACAGGTTTTATAACTTTCTGGGAAATTTCAGTTTTAAAAAATTACAAGAAAGGGGTCCCTGGGTGGCTCAGTTGGTTCAGCGGCTGCCTTCAGTTCAGGTCATGATCCCAGGGTTTTGGGATCAAGCCCCTCACTGGGCTCCTTGCTCAGTGGGAGTCTGTTTCTCCCTCTCCCTCTGCTCCTTCTTCTGCTCATGCTCTCTATCTTCTGCTCACCCTTTCTCTCTCAAATAAATAAAATCTTAGAAAAAAAAGTTACAAGAAAAAAAAAATCAAGCTCATTGAAACAGAGAGCAGATTGGTTGTTTCCTGAGGTGGGGGGTTGGGGGGAGGTGGCAGAAATGAGTAAACTGGTTTTTGTTGTTGTCATTGTTTATTTGTTTGTTTTAAATAAATTGAATTTTTTTTTTTTTAAGTTCCATCAGACTTAATCAGTTTAAAATTTTTCACCCAATTCAATTCTCATCTCCTCTTCCCCTTCAGGGAGGCCTCCAATTTTTGGAAACACACAGGGATGTGATATTAGCTATCTTTTCACCACAATTTCCTCTTCAAGATGCTTTTAACCTTTGGCATATTTGAGATTCATGGGTAAGATTAGGAAAACAGAGTAAAATTCTCACCTAACTAGTGATGAAATTATCCCCTCTTGGCTGTCACTGCTTGCCTGATGAGACCCTCTCTCCATGATATGGCTAAATATTTGACTTTTTATTGTACACATATGTGAGTTTTTTGAAAATCCCTCCATAAAAAACTTCCCCACTTCTTAAGTTCTTAATTACTCTGGCTTCACCTCTTCACATTTTCTCACCTCTTACTTTTGTGATCTAGTAACTACAGAGGCCCTTCTCTTAGCAGCTATCTCTCTTAACAGCTTGTTAATTGCTAACTTCCACAATGGCCAATGTATTTGCATTATTTGGGATTCTTCAGAGAAACGAAATATATATTTAAATATATAGTAAGAAATTGCATTATATGATTATGGAGGCTGCAAAGTCCTAAGGTCTGCACTGGCAAACTGGAGACCCAGGAAAAAGGATGGTATAGTTTCAGCCCAAGTTCAAGGCTGAAGTCAGGAGACCCATGTTCCAGCTTAAAGACAGTTAGGCAAGAGAAGTTTTCTATTACCCAGTCTTTTCATTCTATTCAGGTCTTCACTTGATTACATGAGGGCCACCCACATTAGGGAGGGCAATCTGCTTTACTAAATCTACTGATTCAAATGTTAATCTCATCCAAAAACACACTCACATACACACTCAGAATAATGTTTGATCAAATGCTTGGGCCCCCCTTGACCCAGTCAAGTTGACACATAAAATTAAGCATCACAGCATTCTTTTCTTACGAAATGGTAGTATTCAGGCTGATAATTAGGAGTCTCTCTCTCTCTCTCTCTTTTTTTTTTTTACCTGCCATCTCCTTCAATTTGCCTAATTTTCTGTTCAGATGATCACAAAAAGCGAATCATCAATGCCATTTTATAAACAGAGAACCAAGCTTGTCAATGAGATTCAGTCCCCTCTTTGTATAATCATCCCCACATTTATCGGATTCTTGTGGGGTCTTCTTCATGTGTATTAATGGGAATTCCACAAATTTGTACGACAATGTCTTGGTAGGTCTACTTAGAATAACAGATAAACCTATCTACTGTCCAGGTATGTTTTAAGTTTGGGGACATATAGTAGAATGAGTATTTTTTTCAACATTCTACTCTTACTTAGTAATGGGATCACACATTCACATTCACATCCTTTGCCATGTAACTTCCATTGGCCATATTTTCCTATTCCTAGACTCAAAGTTCAGCTATGCTGCTTGCTTTTGGGATGATTATTCAAGCAGCAAGCTCAGGATTGAAAAAATGTTTGTGCTAGTGCACTTATCCCAGAATATCTGAAATTGTCATGAGAAAAACATGTCTAGTCTAGTTTGATTTTCTCAGGAGAGGAAGAAAAACTCAAGGAACCAAATCATGGGATCCATTTGAGTGTAATCTAGATCAGCTGAATCCTGACTAATCTCCGCTGAGCCCCCAGGCATGTGTGGGAGCACAAAGCTCAGCAGAGCCACCAATCTAAACACAGTTTAGATCAACTGACCCTCAGTTGATCTGAAAATTTGTGAGAATGAATGATTACTGCTTTAAATAGTGACTTTTGGGAGGGTTAGTTTCTTTTGTTTGTTTTATAGTCACAACATTTTCATGACAATAGCAAACTCATACAAGGATTTAGTCCCAGTTATCAGGTATACTCAGTGAGAAAGGGAAAAAAAAGATAAATATATAAATTACTTTTTTTTTAAATTTTCTCACATATGCTTATTTTTGAAGTGGAAAGATAATGACAAAACAGATTGAATATTTCATTTTTTTTAGTCAAACATAGTTTGCCATCAAATAAATTTGCCCTTTTGCTGAATTTGATTTTATTAAAGAATTTCATCAAGCAACTTTTTATATGGGCACACATTTGTATCACCCTACTGCTTAGATTTTTATTCCCTTAGCAAAAAACTCTGTAGTTAGAAATGTCACCTTTGTGTAGATTACTTATCATTCCAGCATTATAATTTTTTTTCAGTTTGTTTTAATTTCATGTAAGTGTTGCCTTTTTTTTTTTCCATTATAACAACTTAGTACTAGATATAATATTGAAAATATTTGGATAGACTTTTCTTTTTCCTCTCTGTAAACACCAATTTAAAAATAAAATAAATAAAATTAATTTATTTTATTGATTTTAAAATCAATAAAATTTTCTAACTGACACTGAAAGACGTATAACGCATATTTAACATCAAGTTAAAACAACAGTATTAAAAACCAACTGCACTTTGAAGAGGGAAACAACATTGCATTCAAAGAAAGGAAAGGTTTTTCTATTTTGTTTTAGCCATTTTGTTGTTCTGCTTGATGGCAAATTATTGTGTAGAAATTGGGATAAACACCACAGAGGAATTTTGGCTTCATAAAATAAATCAACTTCCATTTATGGCTCCTCTTTCATTTTTGTACTTCCTAGGCCTTTTTTACAGAACAAACATGCCTGGGGGTTTTTCTTAAAATCATTTTGAAAGTGGGTTTCTGTTATGACCCATCAGTCTGAAATAGTTTTCTGATAACATGATGGCTAAATTAGTTGTTGTTTTTTTTTTTCATAGGTGGATAGCAGGTTGCACATGTGGAGTTTCTATAAAGGAGGAATTTAAACTATTGAGGACACAGCATAGATTCAAAAGTATGTTTACCATGGAATTATATTTGAAAATAATAAAAGAGGAACAGGTTCAAATGAAATAGAAACCTATTCAACTGGTGGCACATAAATTCTGCCACTGAGATAATAAAAATCTATTTCTTAAAAGGCACAAACTACCAAAACTGAACTGATATTAGATTACCTGTATCTATTTTAAAAATTTAATTTGTTTAGTTAGAAAATTCTCCCAAAAATAAATCTCCAAGGACAGATGATTGCACTAGAGAATCCTATTAAAAGTTTGCAAAAAATTAACACCAAATCTACACAGTCTCTTCAAAAAACAGAAGAGAAAATATTTCCAAACTCATTTTATAAATTCCATATTACCCTGATTTCAAAATTAACCAAGGTCAGTTCAACAAAAGAAAACCTCAAACCAGTATCCCTCAGGGACATAGGTGTGAAAATCCTCAAGAAAATGTATAACAAGGGGTGCCTGGGTGGCTCAGTCAGTTAAGCGGCTGACCTATGATTTTGGCTCAGGTCATGATCTCATGGGTCCTGAGATTGAGCCCCTCATCCAGCTCCGCACTTGAGATTCTCTCCCTCTGTCCCTCCCCCTACCCTTTCTCTCTCTCTCTCTCAAATAAATACATCTTTAAAAAAAGAAAATGTATAACAAATTAAATTCAGCAATATGTGAAACTAATTATACACTGTGACCAAATGGGTTTTATTCTAGACATGAAAGGCTGGTTCAGTATTCTAAAATTAATCAATGTAATTTATCATATTAATAAGCTAAAGTAGAAAAATCACACAAATATATCAGTTGGTAAGGAAAGAGTATGTGCCAAAAGTCAACAACCACTAGTGACAAAATCTTCTCTGAGTAAATTAGAAATAGAAACTTCCTCAATTTGATAAAGGGCATCTAAAAAAAATAGAGCTAACATATTGAATGATTAATAAGTAAATGTTTTCTTCTTAGATCAAGAATAAGGAAAGGAGGGCGCCTGGGTGGCTCAGTTGGTTAAGCAACTGCCTTTGGGTCAGGTCATGATCCTGTAGTCCCAGGATCAAGTCCCGCATCGGGCTTCCTGCTCGGCAGGGAGTCTGCTTCTCCCTCTGACCCTCCTCCCTCTCATGCTCTCTGCCTCTCATTCTCTCTCTCTCAAATAAATAAATAAAATCTTTAAAAAAAAAAAAAAGAATAAGGAAAGGATATCCATTGTAACCTCTCTTACTTTACATTATCCAGGAAGTCTTAGAGCAATTGGGAAAAAAGGAAATAAAAGGGACACAGATTAGAAAGAAAAAAATTAAACCGCCTTTCTTGCAGTTTGTTATGATTGTATACGTAGAAAATTCCAAGAAATGTGCACAAAACTCTAAAAACCTATTCAAAAACTAAGGTAATATCAGTATATATAAATCAGTTGTATTTCTATACACTAGTAATAGGCATATGGAAACCTAAATTAAAACACAAAAGCAGTTACAATTGCTCAAAAGCAATCAGATTAGCAATCAGTTAAATCCTTCTGTATAAATTGTTATATTTATATATAACAGCTTACTAAAAACTATAAAATGCTAATGAAAGAAATAAAAGAAAATCTAAATAACTGTAGTGATGTGATACACCATGTTCATGGCTTAGAAGACAGAGTAAAAATTACAGTCCTCTCTAAGTTGATCTATAAATAAATAATTAAGGGAAACATCAGTATATTATCATATTTAAATAAACAAACACATGGAAAACGTAGTGTTATTTTAGAATTGAGTACAATTGATAGTTTCTTAAAAATCTAAGCGTGACTCTACCATACAACCCAGCAATTGCACTCCTGGAATTTAACTCAGAGAAATGAAAATGTATGTTCACACTAAAACTATATACATGTTCACATGGAGTTATACAGAAGAGCCCCAAACTATTCTTCCCAGATATTCTTTACCAAGTAAGTGGTTAAGTAAACTGGTACATCCATATTCTGTGCTACTACTTGGCAACAAAAGGGAACTATAGGGGCACACAACTTGGATGGAGCTCTAAAGAATTATGCTAAAAAAAAAAAAAAGCAATTCCAAATGTTATATACTTCATTATTTTATTTATGTAACATTTTCTGCCACCACCCTACCCTCCTTGACTGTGAATGTGGCTTTTGTTTCATTTCTTGGGAAAGGTTAGGGGAAGGAACTTTCCCTCTGCAGACCAATCTAGAGAAGGGGTGAGTGTGACCCAGGAGATGAGGCTGGAAGAGCGAGGTGACCATTGCTGGCCCTCTGCTGCAGTCACTCCCCACAAGGTGGCAGCTCTGGCCTCAACGGAGGGAGGTTTCTGCTGGTGTTCCTGAAGAGGATGGAGAACAGTTGCCCTGAGAGCCAAGTCTACACCCGATGCCTTCCCATACTGGTAACTTTCATAGGGTGAGTCTCCTCAATCTGATGGCTGGTCCTTTAAATGTCCATCTTAAACTGTGATTCCTCACTTTCTCACTGGTTTATCTTCTGGGCTTTGGGACAGGTGGCTCTGGCTGGCTTTTATGGAGGGCTTATCACTGGCAGGGCTGATGACCTTGGAAATGGTGCCTCAGGGTCATGGCTGCCCAAGGGCTGCGCCTGTGGCCCTAGCCTACATAATACTCCTGAAGTGGTAAAATTATGCGGGCAGAGTACAGATTAGTAGTTGCCAGAGTTTAGAGACAAAGCAGAGGGAAAGAGTGAATGTAATTAATAAAAAGATAACAGAAGAAAGATCTTTATGGCAATTCAACAGTTCTGTATTGTGGTTGTGATAGTTATACATATTTATTCATGTAATAAAATTGCATAGAAGCACACACAAATGTAATGCACACATACAAATAATAAAACATCTGAATAAATTATGTGGATTATACCAACATCAGTTTCCTGGATTTGATGTTCTATAGTTATTTAAGAGGTTGCAATTGGAAATTGGGTGAAGGGATCTCTGTACCATTTTTGCAACTTTTTCCAAATCTACAATTATTTCAAAATAAGAATGTTTTATTTATTATTATTATTTTTTAAAGATTTTATTTATTTATTTGACAGAGAGAGAGACAGCGAGAGAAGGAACACAAGCAGGGGGAGTGGGAGAGGGAGAAGCAGGCCTCCCACTGAGCAGGGAGTCCGATGCGGGGTCCTGGGATCATGACTTAAGCCGAAGGCAGACGCTTAACGACTGAGCCACCCAGGCACCCCCAAAATAAGGATGTTTTAAAAATTGTTGTAACTTTAGGACATTTAGTTTAGAGCAAGCATTCATGAATATTCAGCATATCCCTGACGGCAATGCTACATTGCTAAGAATAAAATGACTCCTGATCACTGCCATCACAAGATATCACCATACGGAACCTGAGAGAAACTTTAGAGACCATAAGATACTGATCATTTTAACTAACCAGAAGAATAGATGATGCAATTTAAAAAGGATAACATCTAAAGCATTTTTTTTAGCAAAAAGATTAGGCATTTTAAAAATCTAATTTCAACTTCCTAAAAAGATTTACTCAAAACTGTTTCTCATGTATGGATATTTCTATGTACACCTGAGGCTATGTAGTAATATAGTAGGATTAAGGATAGTCTTATGGTAAACACTGTGATTTTTCCCAGATTAGTAAGTGTATTTTAGGATTTACGAGTAAACATTTTGAATGTTTGTAGTCTCAAAAAAAAAAAAAATGTGGAGAGTCTGTGCAAGTACAGTCAATAGAACACCAGTTTTATGTGAGATTTTCTTGTATGTATGTGAGAAAGCTTGCAAAGTAGAAAAAAATAATTTGCCCAAAAGGATTAAATGATCTGATACTTTGAGTTCTCAAAGAATCTAGTAGAATTTATTCTGTAGTCATGGCAAAATGAAAACAGCAAGCTGTTGTAGTTCAAAAAGTATTTTATTGTTGGTAACTAGTTCTGAGGGGACTAGATGAAATGTATGGCTTTGATTTTGACCCAAAAATTTGCTATTTAATTTTTTTCAAGACTGTTCCACAAAACTGTTCCATTAATTTATTGGGTTTCCTCTTGCTATTGTCCTCATCAATTTTTTTTTGTTCGCTTCATATATTTTTATGATATAAAATTTCTTACATTACTTATTACTTAATAAATAAATTATTTAATATTACTAGCAGTCTATTTAAGTGTTCAAGAAAGGGATTTTTAAGGAGGTCAAAAGCAGCAAAAACATGCAAAAACTAAAGGAAATTAAAAACTCCTAAAATGATAAAGGGCTGAAGCAGACCTGGTATTTTTACTCAAACAACCCCAAATGAACTTTACAACAAAAGACAGAAATATTAACTTAATTAGAACTAAAAACTCTAGTCATTATTAAAAAGCAATGGTTGCGGGGCACCTGGGTGGCTCAGATGGTTAAGTGTCTGCCTTCGGCTCAGGTCATGATCTCAGGGTCTTGGGATGGAGCCCTGCGTCAGGCTCCCTACTCAGCGGGAGGCCTGCTTCTCTCTCCCTCTACTACTCCTCCCTGCATGTACTCTCTCACTCTCTCTGTCAAATAAATAAAATCTTTAAAAAAAAAAAAAAAGCAATGGTTGCTGTAATAATAATTGTTGCAGATAAGCCCCTCTAGTAGATGTTAAAATAAATGGACCAAAGCTTAGGGACAAACTTGAGAATATTTTATAGTTTCAAAGTATAGTGTAATGATATTTATGAATTGCAAAAAAGAAAAAAAAACACAAACCATTGAAGAAACACAAAAAGAAGGACATTGGGGGAAAAGACAGAAATTTAAATCTAAGGTCTTACATTTAGTTAATATAGTTAATATCACTACTATGAATGATCATTTTTAAAAATCTGATAATTGCACTGTTGTTATGTTAAATTTAGAGGAGGTGAAATGAAGGGTATAAGTAAACTCTATACTGTTTTTTTTTTTTTCAATTTTTTCTGTAAGTCAAAAATTATTTGAAAATAAAAGGGTTAGTTCCTAATAAATTCACAGGAGTTAGCAATTCCCAACCAAATTAATATATTAAATTTTCATTTCACAAAAATAAAATAGTAAAACAAAGCAATAGTTAGATTTGTGTATGACTAGATGATTATGGTGGAATTTGTTTTTAATCTCACCAAATATCCTCATGAACATTAACAGAGACCCCATAGAGGCAATCTAAAAACAAACAAATAAACAAAAGACTACAGCCATGATAGAACTCAATAAAATGTAAAGAGAAATCATTTTCATATCTCCTGACCCAGAATATGAATATATGGGGTCAAGATATTGACAATAGCAAGACCCTTGTCAAAACGAACAGCAGTATAGTAGAGTGCACAGGGAAGGAGTTAGTCTGATGGTCTTAAACTTAAGCCAGAAACTCCAGAAGTTGCCTAAAGGCACTTACTCGTTACCCCCAAATGCAATCCCTATCAAAATAACACTGGCACTAGTTTTCCAGAATAATAATAGTGGATTACAGCTGAAAGAGATGCAAGACACAGACTCTTCTTTGAGTACCAAAATAGGAGGACAAAAAACAAGGCCACAAAGGATACTAAAATGCCTACTACCTACAGTTATAGCAAATTTCAAACACAAGCCAACTTTAGACAGGTTGACATGTCTCCCTCTAAAGTCCTAGTTACCTCAATTCCAATTGCCCATGACATCATGCCCAGCTTTCAACAAGAAAATTCTAGGAAACAAACAAACAAACCAAAAAAAAAAAACAAAAACATAGTCTAGAGGAACAAAGTAAGCATCAGAATCAGACTCAAGTATGACATAGATTTTGGAATTGTCAGACATGGAATTTAAAATACCTATGGTTGATATGTTAAAGTCTGTAATGAAAAATAGACAGCAAGTGAGAATAGATGGATAATGTAAGCAGAGAGGTTGAAACCTTAAGAAAGAATTGAAAGGAAATGTTAGAAACTAAAAATTCTGAAACAAAATTACAGAATACCTTTCATGGGTTTATCAGGAGGCAGCATGGCCAAGAAAGGAATAAAGGAACTTGAAAATAGGTCAATAAAACTGCCCAAACTGTTGAAATGCAACAACAAAAAGTACAAAAACCAGAAACAGAATATTTAGTATCTCAGGGGCAATTCAAAATTCCTATATGCGTATAGGTTACTAGAAGGAAAAAAAAGAAGAGAAGTAATATTTGAAGTAATAATGGCTGAGAATTTTCCAAAATTAATGAGAGACATCAAATCACAGATCTAAGTAGCTCAGAGAACACCAAGCAAGATCAATAAACCAAAGAATTAGACATAGACATGTCATACGCAAACTGTAGGAAACCAAAGATGGAAAATGTTTTTAAAAATCTAGGGACAGTGTTGGGGGGTGGGGGAGATGGATGGTAGAAGCACATTAACAATAGAAGAACAAAATTTTCTTTCCAAAGTAAAAGAGAAATAAATACACTTTCGGACAAAAACTGCAGACTTCCCTGAAGTAATGTAAATTGAAGATCTTCGGGCAGATTACAAATGGTAGAGTTAAGAAATTGGTATTTATATAGAGAGACAAAACCACTGGAAAAGGAATAAAGGAAAGTAAAATGACCTTTGCGGTTTTCTTATTATTTTTTGATCTATAAGATAACTGTTCATTTCAAGGAATAGTAGTAACAACATAATGGGTGTTGATAAAACATGTGTAAGTAAAATGAATGACATAATGGCATAGAGGATGAGAGGGAAGAATTGAGAATACTCTGTTGTAAGACACCTGCCTACACATGACCTGGTTAGTATTATTTGCAAGTATGCTGCACGCTCTAGAACAATGACTAAAAGTATTTTTTTTTTTAATTTTATTTATTTGAGAGAGAGAGCATGAGTAGGGGGTGGGGAGTGGCAGAGGGAGAGAGAGAAGCGGGCTCCCCACTGAGAAGGGAGCCTGACATGGGGCCTGATTCCAGGATCTTGAGATCATGACCTGAGCCAAAGGCAGACGCCCAACCAACTGAGCCAACCAGGGGCCGCCCACTAAAAGTATTTTTAAGTAAAGTTGATATTCTGAGAGAGGAGAAAAAATGGAATCATATAACACACTTGATTAAAATCAAAGAAGACCTAAAAGAGGGGGCAATAAAAGAGAAAATCAACTTACAAAAAATTTGTTGCAATAAGATAGATTTTAATCCAACTATATCAATGATCACTTAAAATATAAATGGTCTAAATATACCAATTAAAACACATAGACTGACAGAAGTGGACAAAAAATCAAGACCTGATTATATGTTATCTACAGAGAAACCACTTTAAAGACCCAAGTAGATTAAAAATAAAAAGATGGAGAAATAAGAACCATGTTAAGACTATTCTAAAGAAAGCTCTATTTATTTCAGGTAAAGCAGACTTTAAAATAAGAAAAATTATCAGTGATAAAGAGAGAATTTCATTATAATAAAGTAGCCAATTCTCTAAGAATAATACATAATAATCCTAAAAGTATATATATCTAACAACAGAGTGTCAAAATTCATGAGACAAAAACTGATAAAACTGCAAGGGGAAATTGACAAATTATTATTGTCTGAGACTTCAATACCTCTCTCAATAATTGATAAACAGGTAGAAAATCAGTGAGGAAACAGTTGATCTGAACAGCATCATCCGTCAAATTCATCTAATTGACACTGATAGACTACTTCATCCAACAGTGGAATACACATTCTTCTCAACCTCACATTAAACATACACCTAGACCACATTCTCAGCTATAAAACACATCTCAAGAAATTTAAAAGCATGCAAAGTATGTTCTCAGACCAAATGGAATTAAACTAGAAATCAATTACAGAAAGACAGCTGGAAAATCCCCAAATATTTGAAGATTAAAGAACACACTTTTAAATAACAAATTGTTAGAAGAAAATATTTCAAGAGAAATTAAATAATATTTTAAATTTATTGAAAATCAAAACACAGCTCACGAAAATTTGTGGGATGCAGTGAAACAGGGCTGAGAGGAAAATTTACAGTATGTGATGCATATATTAGAAAAGAGATCTGAAATAGAAAATCTAAGCTTCCACTTTGAGAAACTAGGGAAAGAAGAGCAATTTAATACTGAACAAACAGAAGAGGGGTGCCTGGGTGGCTCAGTTGTTAAGCGTCTGCCTTTGGCTCAGGTCATGATCCCGGGGTCCTGGGATGGAGCCCCGTGTTGGGCTCCCCGCTCGGCAGGGAGCCTGCCTCTTCCTCTGCCTGCCACTCCCCCTGCTTGTGCTCACTCTCTCTCTGTCAAATAAATAAATAAAAATCTTAAAAAAAAAAAAAAACAAAAACAGAAGAAAAGAAATAATACAAAGTGAAGCTGAAAATTGGGACACATCTTCTCATCTTCTCTAACCTGGGTCAATACAATGAAGTTTCTCACAATTTTGAAACTGGGGGCTAAGAATGTCAGATACTCCCCTAGGATGCGTGGAGGAAAACTACAGCTCAAAGCATGTGCATGGAGAAGAACATCACCAAATGCTCATATTATTTTTTTTCTTCTTCTTTTTTTTGGAGGGGGGAGCAGAGGGAGAGGGAGAGAATCCTAAGCATGTCCCGCACCCATCATGGAGCCTAACAGGGGGCTCGATCTCATGACCCTGAGATCATGAACTGAGCCAAAATCAAGAATCAGAGAGGCTTAGCCCACTGAGCCACCAAGGTACCCCTATTTTTTTCTTATTTTAAACAAAGTACTTTTATAAATATTTTAATATCCTCATTTGGAAAATAGGAACTTCGATTTGGATGCATATATCTATGCATGTACTATGAGGTACTTTATTGAAAAGACATATGGATCAAGTTTACTTTTGTAAGACTTACTATGAGATAACCATTAGCCAAGTAGTATATTCAGAAAAAAAATTCCACTGGAATTTCAGAGGTCTAGATGGAAGATAATATGCTTTCCATTGGGTGTTCAAAACGTTTTATAGCACTAAATATTTTCAACTTATTTCTTGATGTTGATATTGATTAATATTTATTCTTGTATGTGATCATTTGTCAAATCACACACATCAATATATGAATAAATCGATAAATGAATGCAAACTTGCAGATGTTCGTATGTATCTTTGTTATTTTTCTACTCTGTGATTTTTTAACTTAAAGCATTTTGTACACTGTACATTCTGAAGTTGAAATCTTTTGAATAAAATCTTTAGAACTCTACACCAGTACCATTGTGAAAGGCAAGTACAAACACAATACAGGCTAAGGACAATCTATATCTTGAAATAACACCTTTGACTAAGTGTACAGAGATTTCAGAACCTTATGATAAAAGTCATTAGCATGATACAGATTCTTGATCACTTTTGTTTAAAAAAAGCTTTGAGTATCCCACTTAGTGTTTTGGCCAACTCTTTTGATTAGCTTGGAGTTAATCAGTTCTATCTCCATTCTTTTACCAAGGTAAAATGTGTTTTGAAGTTCCTTTTCTATAAAGGGCATTGGTATCAATGGCAATTCATTTTCTCTTGGGATACTCTTGCAATTTTGCTGTGCTAAATGCTTCCACTAAGCACTTAGTGAAGGCTGAGGTCACCTCTCTTGTTAAAGAAGAAAAATTGCAACGCTTTAACTCAAAGTTTCCCAAAGTGCAGTATAAATTGTAATTAAAGCCTGGAATTATTTTTTTTTTTTTAATGACACAGAAGTTTTACCCTTGTTATCCAATCCTCTTGTTTGGTCAGGTAAATAATAACTTGAAACTATATATATTATGACCCAAAGGACATTCCTTTTATTCCATAATGTCATATGTCTTATAAAACATAGTGATGTGGTAAGAGAAATCATATTTCTTTCTGGTGTTCAGGGACAATGTCATCGATTTCCACGTAAAAATATCTTCTGTAACTAGTGTGAGAGTTTTCAGTAATTCATAGTTTATTACTAAGTAGGAAAGCTAATTCCACTCTTCATAGCTCTGAATAGCAATGTTGCTATCCTAGATGCTTAAAAATGTTCTTTTAAACTTATGAAATCTACATCCTGCTTAGTGTTCCACATGCATGAGTTATATTAAAGCTCATATATCGATTTGATCATATGACAGTTTGTCCTTTTGGAAATGGCCTTTAATTTCTAAAATGAAAATAATAAACCTTTATGTCACAGTAATGATTAAATAAGTTATTGTGAAATAATATTGCTCTGCAGTACATAGCAAGCATTGAGCTGGTTCTAGTTACCTTTCCTTCAGCATCTACACACAACAAGAAATGCGTGGATTAAGACTGCTGTTTTTTTGTCAGGAATGTGATTCTTTTATAAGGATCTTTAGAATTAGAAAATAATTTTAAATAAGAATATCTTCTGAGAGTTAAACTTTTAAATCAATACAATTATGTCGTATTAAATATACATAGGTTTTAAAATAAAACATCTCTCAGGCAACTGGCCTGGATTCTTATCTGTTAAAAGTAGTTAACACATATAAAAAATAAAGGTTCCATGGAGAGGGGGACTCATTCGACCAGAAAATCATGGAAGAGAAACATTGAAGCAAATAAGAGGAAGTTTTAAAAGAGGAATTTGACCTATGGACTGAAGCAACTTTGCCTCATTAGCTGGCCCAAGCTGGCTATTAAGGAGATACATGCATTTGTATAACTTTACCTCTTGACATTAAAAACGGAAACAGTCGAATTCAATTCGTTTGTATCCATATGTAAACAAGGCACTAATTCTTTGGGGAGAGAATCGGTTAGTCATATGCACGCAAATATTTCTGTGCTAGTGAGAATTGCTTCTTATTTTTAAAGGAATTTTTATTTTACAGAGTTTTCTCTTGAAATTTATTAACTTGATATCTTTCTTTATAAAGATAATAATATTTTTGATACTATGAAAAAGTTAGGATTGACGGCAAGAATGCGGGCTTTGGTAAATTTGCCAAAATAATAAGTATTTCAAGTGAGGCTTCTTTGGAGTCATACCGCTATTACGGACAAAGGCAATCAGTATGGTTGAAAAGGCATTCCCCTCCGTGCAATCTTTCTGCTGCCTGGCTGCAGAAGAATGGGCCTCGGACCCGTTCCTGAGCAGGACAAAGGGAGCCCTGACAGCTTATGCTAGGATTATCATTTTGTGCGGGAATATATTTCCCTGTTTGGGGCGCCTGGGTGGCTCAGTCGTTAAGCGTCTGCCTTTGGCTCAGGTCATGATCCCAGGGTCCTGGGATCGAGCCCCACATCGGGCTCCCTGCTCCGCGGGAAGCCTGCTTTTCCCTCTCCCACTCCCCCTGCTTGTGTTCCTGTTCTTGCTATGTCTCTCTCTGTCAAAAAAATAAATAAAATCTTAAAAAAAAAAAAAAAAAAGATATTTCCCTGTTTGAGACTCAGGGAAACTACTCTGTTCTGCTTATAGCCCTCCGGCACACCCCAAGCTTTCTGTATTTCTGATCCCACAGGAGGGGGAGCTCGGGTCCTTCTGCTGCCTCGTGGAGTGGGGAGTGCATGGCTACACCATCTGCGTGGGCTGGGGAGTGGGTCCACTGGCCATGCGACTGATGCATTGCAAGGGCCTGGATCGTGTGCACTCTTTCTCGTCTCTCACGGTCGGTACTTAAACACTGTCCCACTTGAGCCTGATTTACATGTCACCTTCTTAGGGACATTGTATTTGCACTGGTCTCTTCTTTGGCTGGCACATATCTGCTTTTTAACCTTGGCCGCACAGCTTGGCCACCGAATTATGCACCTCTATATACCTGGTCCATCACAAAAATGCTCCTATGATCTCTTTCACACAACTGCAGACATTATGGAAAAACGTCTTCAAAACTAAACAAAAAAGTAAGTTCGTAATACATTATATGCTAATTAAATAATAACGAAATAAAAATAAAGTAAAAATAAATAAAATGTGATCCCATTCTCCAAAAAAAAAGTAAGTTAGTAAAATGGTCAACAGATATTGGTACCTCATTGGCTCTTTTTTTTTTTTTTTTTTAAGATTTTATTTATTTATTTATTTGAGAGAGAGAGAATGAGAGACAGAGAGCATGAGAAGGAGGAAAGTCAGAGGGAGAAGCAGACACCCTGCTGAACAGGGAGCCCGATGCGGGACTCGATCCCGGGACTCCAGGATCATGACCTGAGCCGAAGGCAGTCGCTTAACCAACTGAGCCACCCAGGCGCCCCCTCATTGGCTCTTATATGGTTTGCTGAGTTCCATAATCGAGTATATTAAATATTAAGGCTTGGTGTCCTGGAAAGATGGCCTGGGTTTCACACAAACCTGTGCAATAAAACTCAGACACCTGAAACTTGGTATCTTGAAACCTATCGTGGGATGAGTGATTGGAGGTTACAGGCCAATACCCGCAAAATGTCACTCAAAGCGATTTTTAAAGGATGCTCTTTAGTAAGAAAGAACATTATTTCAACAGGTTAGGCCAAGATTTTTTTATTTTTTTAAAATTTTTTTTATTTTTTAAAGATTTTGTTTATTTATTTGACGGAGACACAGTGAGAGAGGGAACACAAGCAGGGGGAGTGGGAGAGGGAGAAGCAGGCTTCCCGCTGAGCAGGGAGCCCGATGCGGGGCTCGATCCAAGGACCCCGGGATCATGACCCGAGCCGAAGGCAGACGCTAAACGACTGGGCCATTCAGGCGCCACCAGGCTAGACCAAGATTAAACAACAAACACCACTGATGAAAGAAATCGAAATACACGAGCATGAGTCCAAATAAACATTGACTATTTAAACACTACTTTTTTTATTTTTTTCAAAATTCTTATTATTTTTCAAAAGTATTATTATTTTTTTAAGATTTTATCCATTTACTTGAGAGAGAGAGAGAGAGAGAGAGAGAGAGAGAGCAGGACAGAAAGAAAGCACTAACAGGGGTCAGAGGGAGAGCAGGGGGCTCAATCCTAGCACCCTGAGATCATGACCTGAGCTGATGTTTAACTGACTAAGCCACCCAGGCGCCCCTATTTTTCAAAAGTATTATTATGAATAATAATTATTGTCAAACGGGGGGGAGGGATAAAATATAAATAAAATCTAGAAAACACTAACATGAAATTGGTAACATGGTGCTTGCTATTAGATTTTTGGAAGGCATTTTTTAGTCTTTGTTTCTTTTTATTGTTTGAGAAATGTCTACAGACATGTTTTAGTTTTAGACTTTGTCAAATTAGGCATTCAAATTTATTTATTTCTTATTTATTTATTTATTTTAAAGATTTTATTTATTTATTTGACAGAGAGAGACACAGCGAGAGAGGGTACACAAGCAGGGGGAGTGGGAGAAGGAGAAGCAGGCTTCCCGACGAGCGGGGGCCCGATGTGGGGCTCGATCCCAGGACTCCGGGATCGTGACCTGAGCCGAAGGCAGAGGCTTAACGACTGAGTCACCCAGGCGCCCCTAGGCATTCAAATTTAATATTTTAGGTAACCATGAATAAATGAGAGAGTATGTAATTTCCAAACCAGGAAAAAGAAAACAAAACAAAACAAGGCAAACAAAACAAAAACAAACAAAAATCACCTTTAGTCAATCAAAATGAAAGCAGAGAGGTAGGAAATAAGAAAGGAACATAAATGACTTTCTTAGGCCTGGTTCCATAAAAGCAGATCCATAGTCCTGGGTCAGTGATGTATTTAATTTTTTCTTCCAAACCTAAAGAAAGGGCTTTTATATTCCTGCACCTTCAGGCTTTGGTAAAAGGCTATCCTAGAGGAATGTGAATTCTCAGTTTCTCCAAAGCTCTGCCCCAGCAAGCAAAATATGGATCTGTATCCTGAGCAAACCCTTCCAAACCAGGAGCTGTAGAAGCAGGCTGTGGCCAAATTAAGGGCAGACATAATGCTAAAAAGATCTGGCCAAGGTTTCAACATCATCTGCTACAAAGACATATAAGAAAAGTCCAAAATAAGATTGTTTAAATACTTTCAAATATACCACTAATCATAAAAATGTAAATGGGTTTAATTATTCAGTGAAGAACAGAGGTTGCCAGATTGGGTTTAGATCAAAGTCTAATTATAATCTATTTATAAGAGGTACACATAATACTTTAGGATGCAGGAAGATTGAAAGTAACCATTTAAAAAAATGCATACCAATATACAGGGCAAACATGAATCAGTTAGAATCTAATACAGTTATTAGTATCAAATGAAATTTACTTAAATCCTTATGTACTATTGAAGATGAATAGTGCCCCAAGATAATGATAATGTAAAAATATACAACAAAAAATTATTTGTCCTTGTCAATGATGAGAAATATATGGAGCAAATGACAGACTGTATTTAAATTTATGAACCTACCGGGGCGCCTGGGTGGCTCAGTCGTTAAGCGTCTGCCTTCCGCTCAGGTCATGGTCCCATGGTCCTGGGATCGAGCCCGCATCGGGTTCCCTGCTGGGCGGGAAGCCTGCTTCTCCCTCTCCCACTTCCCCTGCTTGTGTTCCCTCTCTCATTGTGTATCTCTGTCAAATAAATAAATAAAATATTTTTTAAAAAAATATACAAACCCACCTCAGTGGCAGATTTTTTTTTTTTTTGGTGATATTTTAAACGTGTAAAATATGCATACTACAATGTACATAAATTTTGAATTTACAGTGCAAAGAATTAAGTGAACACTGCCATACCACATCAGAGTCAAGAAATAGAACATTGCAAATACCCCAGGGGCACTCTCCTCTCCCTCCTAGGATATCCCCTGTCAATTTCACTGCTGTCCTGACATAACACCATCAATTCACATCACTTGCTTTACAGTTTTCTATAAATGGAATCACACATTATATACTCTTATTTGTTTGGCTTATTTTACTTACCAATTTGTAAGATTTGTCCAAGCTGTATATTGTAGAAGTTTTATTGTTCATTCTCATTGTTGTATAGTATTCTATGAATAGAATATTTATCCATTCTGCTATTAATGAACATTCACATGTTTTCAATTTTTGTCTATTATTCCATTATGGATAAAGCTGCCCAAATCATTTCTGTGCACAACTGTTAAGTCTATACCCAGGCATAAAATGGCTAGTTGACAGGATATGGTGTACCTTTAGTGGATATTATCAAACAGTTTTTCTTTTTCTTTTTTTTTTTAAGATTTTATTTATTCATTTGAGAAAGAGCGAGAGAGAGAGAGAGAGAGAGAGAAGCACAAGTGGAGGGGGGCAGAGGGAGAGGGAGAAACAGACTCCCTGTTGAGCAGGGAGCCCGGGGCCAGCTCGATCCCAGGACCCTGGGATCATAACTTGAGCCAAAGGCAGATGCTTAACTGACAGAGCCACCCAGCACCCCAACATTATCAAACAGTTTTTCAATGTAATTTGTGAAAATTAAAACTTCCACTAGCTTTGTATGAATGTTTCCCTTCAAACTCCACACCTTTGCCAACACTTAGCACTGTCAATTTTTTTCATATATAATCTCTCTGGTAGATATATAGTTGTATCTAATGGAGGGTTTTGTTTCTGTTTTTTGCATTTTGTTAGTGATTAATGAGATTGAGACATTTTCATATGTTTATTGATAACCCTCTAGGTAACTGTTCTTTGGGGGCAAATTCCACTCAAGACTTTTTTTCTTATTGATTTTAAGAGTTGTTATATACTCTATATATACTATATACTATATATACTAGATAATTGTATACATTGCAGGTATCTTCTACCACCTTATTGATAGCCTTTCATTCCCTTAAAAAATGTCTGTTGAGCATGCATTCTTTAATGTTATTTTATTTATTACTTTTCTTTATGGTAACTGATATTTGTGTCTCATTTAACTTTTCTTTCATTTCTCTTGGTTTAGGATATTCCAAGTTTTCTTCTAGAAATTTATTATTTTAATTTTTATACTTTAATATTTATTTAATCTGGACACAGTGACTATTTTTTTTCTTTCCTAATTGAGATATTCAGTTACCTCTTTCTCTACCTATTGCAATGCCAATTTTGTTACAAATCAAGTGTCCATGCATGTATGGTTCTATCACTGAACTTTATTCCATTCCATTGGTTTATTAGTCTATACTTGAACCAATATCATTCATTTGTGATCAATACAACTATATACTATTCTTTTTTTTTTAAAGATTTTATTTATTTATTCATGAGAGACAGAGAGAGAGAGAGAGACAGAGGCAGAGGGAGAAGCAGGCTCCCCGCGGAGCAGGGAGCCCGATGTGGGACTCGATCCCAGGACCCTGGGGTCATGACCTGAGCCGAAGGCAGACGCTTAACCGACTGAGCCACCAGGCGTCCCAGCTATATACTATTCTTATCTACGATTGTAAATCGTCTTTGTTCTTCTACTTCAAAATTTTCTTGGATATTATGTCTCTTTTCATTTTTATATCCATACTTGTTTCAGCTAGGATTTTTCTACCCAATAGCAGTTCTGGTTTTGAATGGGATTAAATGAAATCTATAAATCTATTTGGAAAAATATTTTTATGAAATGAAATTGAATATCCCCAACTCATAAGCATTTTATATTGTCTATTATTTAGAACTTCTTTAATTTTTTTGAGTTTTTAAAAGATCTTTCTTAGTAGAAACATTGCACAATTTTGTTAGATTTATACTATTGATTTTTATGCTATTTTAAATAGCGTCATTTTTATATTTTAATTTAATTTTTTTACTGATGTATAAAAATAGGATTGATCTCTTTATCTTATTTTCATTTAATAACCTTATTAAATTCAACTATTTCTAATTTTTTTTTGTAATTAGATATTCACAACTGTGTTGTCTTAAATCTCAGTGGTTTGGGCACAACCTTTCTGATCCTCATATATATTTTTTTCTTGCCTTATTCTACTTAGTAAAATCTAGAATGCAATACTGAGTAAAAGTGGCAAGCACTTTTTTTTTCTTCCAACATTAAGAGTAATACTGTCAATAATTCCTAATTAAACATGATGCTTTTTTGGGATTTTGTGTGGTTCCTCCATACTAGATTAAGGAAATTTCTAATTTCCTTCTATTCCCTGTGTAATGAGGTATTTTTTTAAGTGGATGTTGAATTTTACAAACTATGTTTTATATCTGATATTATCAGAATATTATCTTTAGTTTACTTTTAAATTTTACTTTTATATTATTTTTATCCATTATTCACATCATATAGTGAATCTTATTGATTGAATTTCAATTGCTAAATGAACCTTACATTCTTGAAATAAACCCAACATTAACGTAAATAATTAATGACATTGAGTTTGTTCTGCTAACCTTTTGATCATCATTTTGGACCTATCTTCATAAGAGATACTAGGCTCTAATTTTTTTACATATTGTTACATGTAATATTCTTCTGTATCCTATTTTTCTGGGTTCATGAAAAGAATCAATAGGTTTCCCTGCCTTTATTTCCTCTAATATTTTTTAATATTACTATAATTGTTCCATTCAGTGTTTGAAAGACATTACTTTGTAAGTCTTTTATTTAAAGTTTTATTTACTTAATAGTGCAAATCTATTTGGATTTTACATTTTTTTTAAAGATTTTATTTATTTATTTGAGAGAGAGAATGAGATAGAGAGAGAGTATGAGAGGGGGGAGGGTCAGAGGGAGAAGCAGACTCCCTGCCGAGCAGGGAGCCCGATGCGGGATTCGATCCAGAGACTCCAGGATCATGACCTGAGCCGAAGGCAGTCGCTCAACCAACTGAGCCACCCAGGCGCCCTACATTTCTTTTTATATTAATTTTAGTTTTGTTATTCTAAGAATTTTCATTTTCATTTACACATTCATAAATTTCATATTTCCTCAATTCTTAAAAACTTTTTAGCTTGTTTTTTGGCCCACTATATGAAATATTTGGGGCAATATCCCATGTCGTGAGCAATGTTTAATATGTATCAATTACATCCATTCTGTCAATCATGTTCATATTTCATATATAAAATACTTATTGCATTTTGTTTCTTTGTCTATCAGTGAGAGAAGGGTTTTAAAAATCATCTATCTCCAATTCCCAGTTTGTGTATTTCTTCTTCTTTTTGTCCATTTTACTTCACATATTTGGCTGCTTTTAGATGGATGCAGACTTGAACTCGTGTATCTCCCTGGTGGATTCACTCATTCATTTTAAAGAAATGTCCATCTGTATATCTGGTAATTCTTCTAACCTAAAGTCTATCTGTCCTGTTATTACCGAACTCCCACCTCCCTTGGTTAATGTATTACTTTTCTATGGCTGCTATAACAAATTCATATACTCAGTGCCTTTAAACAACACAAATTTATTCCTCTCATAGTTCTGTAGTTTGGATGATCAAAATCAGTTTCACTGGGTTAAAATCAGGGTTTGATGGAGAGAGTCTAAGGGGACTTCTGCTTTCTTGCCATTTTAAGATTCTTACAGCTCCCTGGATCCCTTGGCTTATGGTCCCTTCTTGGTGTCACTATCACCTCTTGCTTCTGTCATCTCATCTCTTACTGTCTCTCTGATCCTTCTGACTCCTTTATATAAAGACCCCTTTCATTATTTAACCATAAATCCCACCTGAAAAATTCAGGATAATCTTCTCATCTCAAAATCTTTAACTTAATCACATCTGCAAAGTCCTCTTTTGCAATGTAAGGGAACATTTACATGTTCCAGAGATTAGAGCATAGACATTTTGAGGAGGGGCATTATTCAGCCCAAGACAGTGTTTCATGGCACATCTCTTCCCATTCCATGACTTTCAAAATCACTGGGTCCTTATATTTATGGTGTATATCTTAATTGGATTATTCTGTGTAATGTGATATTATTATGATATATACTTTTAATATACAATTTAATTTTTGTGTTCTATTCTACTTGCTCTGTTATTTTTTTCTCATTTGCTTTCTTTGGGATTACTTGTTTTTATTATTCATTTTTCCTTCTATAGCATGTTAGCACATTATTTATAGCTCATTTAGTGATCATCTAGAAATTATGACATGCCCCATTTAGTTGCTAAAGTCTAGTATCAATTAAGACATCTAACATTTATTGAAAAGTACATGATCTTAGAACACTTTAACTCCATTTTGTCCTAAACCTGCATGTTATTTTACGTAGTTTTTATTTCTACTCATATTTTAACCTCCACAAAATCTTATTTTATATAATCTACAACTTTATATCTTCTGCATATCCATGCTATATTTTTATATTCATTGCTCTCTATATTTCCCTGCTTCCATCTGATATCATTTTCCTTTCATCTGTTTTTTTCACTGTAGGCTTTCTACTGACTAATTCCATTTTGGGTTGGAAAATATTTTTAATTTTGCTTCATCTCTGAAAGATTGGTTTTTGCTCATATGGTTTCTGTGTGGGCACTTATTTTCATTCATCAGTTTGATGACATTGTACCACTGTCTTCTGCCTTTAGTTCTATATTTGAGTAATCAATCATCAGTGTCATCATGTCTTTTGAAAATAATATGATTTTATTTTCTGGCTTCCTTATAAAATTTGTTTTCATTAGGTTTAGTATTATGTGCCTTGGGGTAGTTTTTCTTTGTATTTATTCAGTTTGGTTAAAAAAAAAACCAAACTCCTAAAATCAGTTATTTATTATGTCATCAGTGTTTGAATATTCTTAGCCTTTATTTCTTCTGTTATTCATTTCTTGTCAGATTCACTATCTTCTCTTCTTGAACTCCAATTATATGATTTTATGTATACTCCTTAGTATGGTAGTTAAGAACAGAGCCTTATTGAATTTGAACCTGGGCTCTTCACTTACTAGTTCTGAGAGTAGATAATCATTCACCTGTCAGTTTCCTCATTTGTAATTGGAAGATCATTATCCTACTTGTGCTATTTGCTGAGTAAACATTAAATGAGAAATATATGTAAAGCATTTAGGACAAACCTTTTCTTTCTTATTAGCATACTTTCTTTTAGCTTTTGGTATACCAAATAAGCTGAAAGAGTAAAATAAAGGGCTCTAACCAGCATCTCTTCATTTGGTGCCTTCTTATTACCCTTTGTTTTGTGGAACATGTAGTTACATTATCATTGCACTTTATCTGAACTGCAGATGCAATACTCAGTATAAATTAACTTTCTTCTAAGAGGTGAGCTTATAAACTATGATTATACTTTTCAGACTTTACTTATCAGAGCAGCAAGTCAAGGAAGGAAATCAAGGAAATACTGGGAGATTATAGGAAGGGCATCAGAGAATGCATTTTGCAATGGTTCAGTGCATTTTCTCTTTACAAATTTTGCTGATTGGTCTGAAGGGTCCTTAGGCACTTAATGGACAACACCAACCAACCACTACTATCAATGACAAGAGGGTTTAAAAAAAGCTTTTATAGAATAATACTATTATTGAATACTCCTATAAAAACTGATTGCAAAAATAACAAATACTGATAATTAAGAATAATGTTTATTTCTGTGTTCATATTAAACAATTCATTTTGTATTCACATCAAATAATTCATTTTAAAAATGTATGCTTGCTAAATTCAATTAAAAATTAGTATCTCCAATTAAACTAAATGTACAATTATTATCTTTCAAAAACTAGTGTAGTTATTCCCTTAATTCCATGACTGCTATTTTAGTCATCAAGCTATACATGCCTGTGAATCAAAACCAGTGGAGCATTTCTATTTTGGTTTTGCAATGATTGGGGTTTAATGGAAAGGGAAAGATACACAAAGTTATCCATTGATTCCCCACGGTTTTAAAAAACATTTGTTTCTCCCCATTCTATGTTTAAGTATAAAAACATACATAAGAATTTTGACATAAAGTATATTGCTTAGATTGCCTTTGGAAAATAATTTTCTATGTGCTCTCTTTTCTAGTGAACATCAAAAATTTCAAAAAGAAAAAACACGTTTTCAAATATGTCTGCACTGTGGATTTATATATTTAAAACCAAATAAACAAACAGAATACCTCTGGGCACAATCTCCCTAACTAGATTACAATAAGAGCGGAAGAAGCAGTTTTCAGCCAATCTTTTTGCTTTGATTAAAATGTCTTCTTCTCTCAAAAAGAGAACTACAAGCCAATATCTCTGATGAACATAGATGCAAATCCTCAATAAAATATAGCAAACCGAATCCAACAATACATTAAAAAAATCGTTCACCATAATCAAGTGGGATTTATTTCTAGTTTACAAGGGTGGTTCAATATTCACAAACCAATCAGTGTGATAATTGCATCAATAAAAGGCAAGATATGAACCATATGATCATTTCAGTAAGCACAGAGAAAACATTTGAGAAAGTACAATATCCATTCATAATAAAAACCCTCAACAAAGTAAGTTTAGAGTAAACATACCTCAACATAATAAAGACCATACACTGAAAAACCCACAGCTAACATCATCCTTACTAGGAAAAAATAAGGTCAGGAACAAGACAAGGATATCCACTCTCAGCACTTTTATTTAACATAGTACTGGAGGTCTTAGCCACAGCAATCAGACAACAAAAAGAAATAAAATGTATCCAAATCAGCAAGGAAGAAGTAAAACTTTCCCTATTTGTAGATGACATGATACTATATATAAAAAACCCTAAATGCTCCACCAAAAAACTGCTAGAACTGGTAAATGAATTCAGTAAAGTCACAGGATACAACATCAATGTACATGAATCTGTTGCATTTCTATACAACAATAATGAAACAGCAAGCAGAAAGAGAAATTAAGAAAACAATCCCACTTATAATTGCACCAAAAATAATAAGATACCCAGGAATAAACCTAACCAAGGGGGCAAAAGATCTGTACTCTGAAAACTATAAACCACTGATGAAAGAAATTGATGATGACACAAAAAAATGGAAAGACATTCCATGCTCATGGATTGGAGGAACAAATATTGTTAAAGTGTCTATATGAACCAAAGCAATCTACACATTTAATGTAATCCCTATCAATATACCAACAGAATTAGAACAAACAATCCTAAAATTTGTATGGAACCACAAAATAGCCAAAGCAACCTTGAAAAAACAAAGCAAAGCTGGAAGCATCACAATTCTGGACTTTAACTTATATTACAAAGCTGTAGTGATCAAGACAGTAGGACACTGGCACAAACAGACACATAGATCAACAAGACAGAATAGAAAACGCAGAAAAGAACCTACAATTATACGTTCAATTAATCTTTGGCAAAGCAGGAAAGAATACCCAATGGGAAAAAGACAGTTTCTTTAACTAATAGTGCTGGGAAAACCAGACAGCAACATACAAAAGAATGAAAATGGATCACTTTCTTTACTATACAGAAAAATAAATTCAAAATGGATTAAACACCTAAATGTGAGACCATAAAACCATAGAAGAGATCACAGGCAGTAACTTCTCTGATATCAGCCACAGCAACTTTTTTCTAGATCAGTCCCCTGATGTAAGGGAAGCAAAAGCAGAAGTAAACTATTGGGACTACATCAAAATAAAATACTTCTACATAGCAAAGGAAACAATCAATAAAACTAAAAAAGAACCTGTAGTTAGGAGAAGATATTTGCAAATGAGATATTTGATAAAGGGTTAGTATCTAAAATATATAAAGAACTTATAAAACTCAACGTTGAAGAAAACAAATAATCCAATTTAAAAATGGGCAAAGACATGAACAGATATTTCTCCAAAGAAGGCATCCAGATGGCCAAAAGACACATGAAAAGGCACTCATCATTACTTATCATCCTGGAAATGTGAATTAAAACTACAATGAGATATCAACTCACACCTGTCAGAATGGCTAAAATAAAAAATACAAGAAACAACAAGTGTTGGCAAGTATGTGGAGAAAAAGGAACCCTCGTGCTCTGTTGGTAAGAATGAGAAGTGGTGGAGCCACTGTGGAAGAGAGTACGGATGTTCCTCAAAAAGTTAAAAATAGAACAGCCCTATGATCCAGAAATCAACTACTGGGTATTTGCCCAAGGAATACAAACACACTAATTCAAAGGGATACATGCATCCCTATGTTTATAGCAGCATTATGTACAATAGTCAGAATATGGAAACAGCCCAAGTGTCCAACAATTAATGAATGGATAAAGAAGATGTTATATATATATACACACACACATATCATCATTATCTACCTTAAAGAGAACAACTATGTATTGGTAATTTTTTAGTAACAAATCTTTTTCCTAGACAGATAACTGAGTAATGGAATACTTGGTGTTTTCCACTTTTAATTCTCAAACCCTATTTCTTTCGCATCTTCTGCCCACAGTTTTGCACTTTTTTGGTCGCAAGAAAAGAGGAATTTTTGAAGATTAATTAAACTTTTTATTAAGATTCAATATGTTATTGCTTCTTAAGTAGCCATATATGTTTTTGCATTTCTAATAAATAGGCAAAAGAGAGGTATAGAATAAAAGAATTTTGATATTCTGGTTAATAAGATTTATTTTGAATATAATTTTATATGCATGTCTTTTTCAAAATTTGAACATGTGAGAATCACTTTTCATCATTCTTTATTACCTGTAAAATTTATCTGAATGTATAGCTATCTTTAAAGTTTATCCTCTGATCAGCTCAGGTGAACACCTATGAAGAATGTAGAATGACTTAATGTCAAAATTTCAAAATTCACAGTTTGCTTCAAAGTACTGGATTTTGGATTGATTTTGAAACCCCTAAACTAATTTTCATTGGATTTCATTCTGTTGGCTTCATTTCCTTATTTTGATTTTCAAAAGCAATTACAAATGTGAAGTCCTTGAACTTATTTGAATAAAAATCAAGCTCCAGCTTATTGCATATAAAAATCATATATAGAAAGGATAGACATCGCAAAGATATATACTATGTATAATATGTTGCTAGGATATTCGGTGTTATTCAGTGTGTTCATGTTTGAGCTTGAAACTATTAAAATTACGTTCAAATATGTAGAAGACTTATCAGAAGTGTATGAGCATCTTTCTTCTCTCTTACATCATAAATTATTAACATTTTTTTTGACAAATATGGCAGTGACACTGTTATTTCCCTCAGATTTCTTGAGGAACAATTTATCCCAAGCACATTCATGTTCTTAGCTCTTGTATTTTAGGTAGATCTAATTAAGCCAACGTTCCTATGCATTTCAATATATTCCTTTTCTAGGTCAGTAGGAGGCAGTGACTTGAGTAAATTTACCTGCAGTGTAGACTCATCTCTCTTGAAGGGCTTGTCCCAAGGATTCCATGGAGGAGAAAGGAGCTATCAAGTCTATTTGATTTTTATGCCAACTTACAATATCCAGCTTTACTTCAATAGTAATAAAGTTAGTATTTTAGAAAACATAATTCTATTTTATTCATCAATGTTCAGAAACTGCAGGAAAAGTAAAGGTATTCTCTATATAAGGTAGGCTTATCTTTTAAATGTTTTTATTTTAATTCCAGTATAGTTAACATACAGTGTTTTATTAGTTTGAGGTGTACAATATAGCGATTCAACAATTCCATACATCACCCAGTGCTTATTACTACAAGTGCACTCACTAATCCCCAATACCTATTTAACCCATATCTCCACCCACCACCCCTGTGGTAACCATCAATTTCTTCTCTATTGTTAAGAATCTGTTCCTTGGCTTCTCTCTCTTGCTCTCTCTCTCTCTCTTTTTTTTCCATTTGTTCATTTGTTTTGTTTCTTAAATTCTATATATGAGTGAAATCATGTGGTATTTGTTTTTCTCCAACTGACTTATTTCGCTTAGCATTACACTCTCTAGATCCATTCATGTTGTTGGAAATGGCAAGATTTCATTCTTTTTATGACTAATATTCCATTGTGTATGTATATATATATTATATATAATATATACACAGACACACACACACACACCACATTTTCTTTACCCATTCATCTATCAGTGGACACTTGGGCTGCTTCCATAGTTTGGCTACTGTAAATAATGCAGCAACAAACATAAGGGTGCACATATGTTTTTGAATTAGTGTTTTTGTATTCTTTGGGTAAATATCCAGTAGTGGAATTACTGGATCACATGGTATTTCTATTTTTAATTTTTTGAGAAACTTCCAAACTATTTTTCACAGTGGCTGCACCAGTTTGCATTCCCACCAATAGTGCAAGAGAGTTCCTTTTTCTGCACATCCTTGCCAATCCTTGTTGATTCTTGTGTGTTTTATTTTAGTCATTCTGACAAGTGTGAAGTGATATCTCATTGTAGCTTTGATTTGCATTTCCACAATGATGACTGATATTGAGCAACATCTTTCTAGATATATTTCCTAAGGTAAGGGAAACAAAAGTAAAAATAAACTATTGGGACTACATCAAAATAAAAAGCTTCTGCACAGCAAAAGAAACAATCAACAAAACTAAATGGCAACCTATTGAATGGGAAAAGATATCTGCAAATGATATATCTGATAAAGGGTTAGTATCCAAAATATATAAAGAGCTTATACAAATCAAGCCCCCCCCAAAAAAACCCGAAATAATCTAATTTAAAATGGGCAGAAGAAATGAAAAGACATTTCTCCAAAGAAGACATCTAGACGGCCAACATACACACATGAAACGATGCTCAACATCACTCATCATTAGGTAGTCTTAAAATTCTTAATACTACTATTTCATTGTAATTTGGAATCAGCAATTCTTAAATTACTAGTGAGGCTGGGCATTTATTTATATGTTTGATTATTCTGGTCTCTCTTTTTTTGTGTGAAAAAATGGTTACTGTTTTTTTCTAGTTTTTATTTGGATTATTGCCATTTTTTTCTAACCTAAATTTTATTATTTTTAAATTTTTATTAAATAATTGGCTCCTTTATCATTCTAAGAATTGAAAATATTTCCCATGTTGGCATTTGAGTTTATATTTTAGTAAGCATTTTATAATGCTATATAAGTTTAAAATTATGAGTAAAAGTGATAGGAAAATATTTCCTACTCCTGAGGAATAATCTCTTGGATAACATCATACCATTTTCACATTACACTCTATATTTTTAGATTCAAAAATGAATTCATTTAAGTTCATGAACTTGTTAAGCATTTCTTTTTTTTTTTTAAAGATTTTATTTATTTATTTGAGAGAGAGAATGAGATAGAGAGAGAGCATGAGGGGGGAGGGTCAGAGGGAGAAGCAGACTCCCTGCTGAGCAGGGAGCCCAATGTGGGACTCGATCCCGGAACTCCAGGATCATGACCTGAGCCGAAGGCAGTCGTTGTTAAGCATTTCTTAAATTAGAATCTTCTATCCTATCAGTGCTAATTTAGATAGCAGCATATTAGATATATTTTCTCATGAAAATTATTTTGTAACATTTATAGATATCATTAAATTATTGCACTACACTCTATAGAAATGGAATGTGAATATGTTGGCAGTCATCCATGAAGCACTTTAATGTATAATATACTCAACCTTTTTCTTCCATCATTTTTATCATTAAGCTATTTATAATGAGTAACATATAGCCCTATAACTTAATTGTATAAGCTATCATTGAAAAATGTTTAGATGATGTTAATAATTCAGTATGACTCAGAATGTAACAAATACATTTGAGAGAATTTTTAAGGTAACAACTATGTTAGCTCCTTGAAAAATTGTTGAATTTTCTAAGGAACAAAAAATTCTGGTGATTCCTTATCCAAACTATCTGAAATGGCTTTTTTCAAACTCTTGATTAGTATGTCCATTAGCTGGTCTCCATTATACGAAAAAAAGAAAACAAACAAAAAAGGCAATATTTAATCAGTTGTTTAAAATGTCCTAGTTTAGCCACCTTTGAGATATAGTAATTTTTATTCTACTTAACAAATTTTATTACCCAAAAATGCATTGGAAAACCACTATTTAGTTCTGGAAAAATAAACTTGAAAAAAACCTCAAGGAAATAAATTTTCTCTTTTTTTTGGCCTTACTGATAAATAATTGATTTGTAATACTGTAAGTTTAAGGTATATAATATGTTGATTTGATATATATTGCATAATGATTACCACTGTAGTTTTAACTAATAGTTATGTCATCTCACATAATTACCATTTCTTTTCTGTGGTGAGAATATTTAAGATTTAGTCTCTTAGATACTTTCCAGGCTATAATACAGTATTATTAACTGTAAGTATGATGTTATACATTAGATTCCCCCAAACTGCCTCATCTTATAACTGGAAGTTTATACCCTCTGACCAACATCTTCTCATTTCCCCTCACCCACCCCCAGCTCCTGGTAACCAGCATTCTAGTTTCTTGTTTCTATGAGTTCAGCTTTTTAGATTCTACACATAAGTGATATTATACAGTATTTACCTTTCTCTACTTATTACACTTAGCATAATATCCTCAAGGTCCATCCATGCTGTTGAAAATAGCAAGGTAGGCAAGAGATTTTCTAGTATTTTAATCCCCACACCTCGTCCATGTGAGCCCACAAATATTTTGTCAGAATGATGAATGAATGTTTACTTCCCTCAAGTGACTTCTTTGTTATATATCCTTCTATGAAAATTCTTAAGAGAAGAAGATCTCTGTCTTCTGTGTGTGTGTGAGGAAAAACCTTAAAAACTTAGAAGTTTAATCAATTGATTGATTGATAGAAAGATGATAGATATAGATGAGTACAAGAAGCAAACATCTTTGTGGCCTATAAAAAGAAAACCCATGAGGAGTTGAGCATAAAATATTACAGCTCACAGGGTAGAAAATTATTATGCTCCAATTTAATAACCCTAACAAAGGATCTGTGGACTTGTTTCCAACTTGGCAGAGATAATTACTCACCAATGTTCAAATTTGGAAATGAAGTGGCCCATAACTTTAGGTAAAACTAGTAATCACAAAATCCAAGACTGGATGTTGGCCTCTTGTTTGTATAAACCTGGAAATGAAATTTTTGTGTGATTCAGAACCCAGAGCTTAGCTGCTAATGTGAAACTAGGAGCTGTGAACAATAAAAAGTCAACTCATAGAAATGTTTATACCATATTATGGACAAACATCCCTGGAAGTAGATCCTAGAAGACAGTGAACTGTTCCATAAAAATTTAAAAACACACAAGAAAAATAAGCACTTACAGATACACACACACAAATGCATAAAGAGGTCAAACAATGTGGGGGGAGAAAAAATTAGATTATCTTAAAAAACAGAAAATATTCTAATTCCATACGGAACTGTTAATGTGTCAAGAATTGTTGAGACGATTCTCAAAAGGAATAATTGAGGGTTTTGCCTTCCAGATGTCAAGTCATTAAGTATGGGGATAATTTGTTACACAGTAATAGGTAATTTATACACAGATTCTAGTTCTCATTCTAGATTATACTTTTTAATCATGATTCTGGTCCACTAATAGGTCAATGTTCCTGGATGAGTTATTTATTTGGTTTAAATCTTATTTCTCTTTGTAAAATTGTTATATTTAAAGTGAGTTCCAAATGGAAAAATGAAATTTAGTAGCCTAACTATATACTTTCTTGTGGCCAAAAAGAATTTTTTTTTTTTAAGAATTTACTTATTTATTTGAGAGAGAGAGAGAGAGCAAAGCAAGGAGGAGGAGCAGACTGAGAGGGAGAAGCAGACTCCCTATTGATCAGGGAGCCCAATTCTGGGCTCGGTCCAGACCCTGAGTCATAATTTGAGCCTCCCAGGATCCTGAGATCATGACCTGAGCCAAAGGCAGATGCTTAACTAACTGAGCCACCCAGGCGCCTGGGTCAAAAAGAATTTTATGAACATTTTAATGGAATCGAACTTAAATAGTAAATGACATTTTGAAATAACTACATTAAATGTCAATTATTTTATAAAAATTCACATGGTTGTAATTATTTATAAAGAAGCCGTCCAGTCCCATATCAAAAAAGACAATTATTTCCTCAACTGTTTTTCATTTATATAAATCACAATTTCCTAAATAATAAAATGATTTCTTTAACTCATAAAATGGCACACCATCTTGCCAATAGTTATATCAGGGTCTCATTATATTTTGCATATGAAAGAAGTAGATTTATCAGGTTTCATTTCTGTTGATATTCACTACATTAAAAGTGTATTTTAATTTAAATTTGAAAGTAATTTTGAATTAATAAAAAGTAAAGAGAGAGTAATGCAGTATGAAGACATGCATTTATATTGTTTAAATATTTTCACATTGTTTACTAATTCTTGTTTATAAGTTATTTTTAAAGCCACATATGCCATAAATATTTTGTAGCATCTGAAACATTATGTTTTATGTTATAATTCTTATAATTAAATAGTATAGACTATAAAGACACCCCACCATGTAGCATGATTTTTCAGTTGTTCCCATTTTGGTGACTAGGAAGGTGATATGATTTATTAACATATTCCTATTCCGCCTTTGTTGATAGCAATGTGTGAATTTGTGAACTCCAGATTTGATATATCCATGTAATACAAGAATAAAAATAGTTCCTGTGTAAGTTAAACCATCTCCTGGCAGTATTGGTATGGAGATCTTACCAAAGAATTAAACACCCACAGTCTTTGCAGTGATCACCAACCCTCAATAATCTGTAATAAAAACTCGGAATATTGAGGAGGAGACCTATTTATATCTATTTCAAGTTTATATCTGCCTTTAATATATGTCAATAATACAAATTCTTAAAAGTTTATCTTAATATATTTTACTAGTTATCATAATTATTTTTTTTAAATGTAGTCACCTCTAGAGACCAAATCAAACCATTTACCTTAAAAGAGGAACAAAAATACAAATTTCATTTGTTTTTATGGAACAATCTGTAAAGATAAAAATAACTGCAAAAAAAAAAAAAAAACAGAAGGACAAAAGTGCTTGCTTGGATAGTCAACCAGTTAAATAAATGATTTCCTAAATATGACACTAAAATGTTTTATTTTTATTTATGTTTTACTTTTTTAAGATTTTATTTATTTATTAGAGAGAGAGAGGGAGAGAGCATGCAGGGTCGGCGGGGGGGGGGGGGGGGGAGGGCGGGTAGGAGCTGAGGGAGCCAGAATAGCAGACTGTGCTGAGCACAGAGCCTGGCTTGGGGCTGGATCCCAGGACCCCGAGATCATGACCCAGGCTGAAATCAAGAGTTGGAAGCCCAACTGACTGAGACACGATGGCACCCCTAAAATGTTTTATTTTTAATCAATGCAATTCCTTGTGTGAAAGTACATTTTTCATGCTGCAAAAGTACCCATGTTACAGTTTGTATTTCATGGAAATAAATTGCTTGTTCTTATAAATGTATAAAATAGAGGTAGCCTAAAATGGTGTTTGATCTTTTTTCATTAGATAGATAGATGATATAGATGAAGGATGATAAATGATAGATGATAGATGATAGATAGATAGATAGATAGATAGATAGATAGATAGATAGATAGATAGATAATCAGGGTGCCTACATAATTTATCATTAAGTATAAGAGAATATTATTTTAAAAAATCTCAGACTATTTTTATTTTTTAAATTCTAAAATTGTATGAATTAGATGGCAGACGTTGGTGAAAACTGAAGTTGTCTTTGAATAGCCACAGCATTTCAAAGAGTAGAAAAAACTTCTTCCAAAAATATGTGGCCATTCAAACTTTCCCTCTTCATCCCAGTGACAAACTGGGAACATTCATCTGACACTGCTGTCTTTTTGTTCTCCATAATGCTGGTTACAATTTACTTCAGAAAGACGTGAAGGACTTTACTTTGCAGTATCTGCAGTGAAAGAGGATTGTGCCTTTTATCTGTCTTTTTTTTTTTTTTTGCAAGATAAATGGAGCAGGTGTAGAGGAATTAATGAAGCAACTGCCAAATTGCAGGGGTCATTGGTGTGTTTAAAGCTATAAATTAGCTAGGTCTTGTGGGAAATTACCCTCTACCTCTATTGAGATTCTGGCATTTCTAAATTCAAGTTCAAGACAGGAGAAGAAGCAATCTGAAAGTGGAGAAGAAAAGTGTTAGTTAACTTGCATTATTTAGGGTGAAACTAAGTGAAAAACACATACTGGAATATTTCTAAATATTAAATTTACAATGAAATCTAACTATATATATATAGTTAAATTTTATTTATTCTATAGAAGGAAATATAGTGTGTGCTTTATTAAAACCATATTTCTATTGGTAGGAGCAGTTTGAAACTACTAGGAGTACCATATAAACTAGTGTTCATGAAGATACTGATTTGTTGAACTCATATTAAATCCAGTGTTTTTCAGGGGGCTGTTACAAAACTAAGCATTAAAAGGAATTTGAATTAAATATGAAATCACACTTACTTCCTGCCTCAGACTCTGACTTTCTCATTGTTACAGGAAACATCAAATGTAAAGTGCTTTATTTTTAAAATACATTTGCTATAATAGGATAAAAGCTAAAAGGAGAAAATATTTGAAAATTTTTGAAATAGTATTAAAATCTTATTAACATTAATTTGTTTCAAAGTTACAGAGAAGCAAAACAAGAACTCTAATGTAGTTGTGATGCAAGGAAAATAACTTACCTATACAACCGGGAGACATGCAAATTATGCTAATTCTTATTAATATCCTGCTCTTAAAAGAATCTACAATTTTAGTTCAAATATACATAAATCCTTGTAAAGCTCTTTAAATATAATATTCTACAAATCAGGCAAAGACAGAAAAATATGGTTTTGTCTGGAAAATGAAGCAAAAAGTAGTAAAAATTATGTATATATCATGTGTCTCTATTTAGATGTCAGACATGTATAGTTGGGAGTGACTTTTCTTAAAGTTATACTACCCTTGTCCATGAAAGTATGCTCTATTTTTATTATTTATTTACTGTTGTCCACATAACCATTTCTGTCTTCTCCAAAGTATATACTTCAATGTGTTTGATAAACATTTTAGAATATATGTGTATCATTATAAAATATGTAGGATTTTTCATTTTAGTTTATGATGTTGGAAAACATTTTTTTTCATTTTTTTCTTTTTACTCAGCATTGTTATATAGCATTATGTAATTTACCCAGCATTATGTAATGTATATACCATTATTTACTCCAACCATGTTGCACTTCTTATAAATTAATTGTTTATAATTGCTGAAATGCTGCCTGTGTGCATTAATCACATTTCACCTATACTTCCTCCTACTCTTGGATGCACATTGTTTCCAATCATCAGTTGCACATATCTACATAAAAGGACAATCTCCACAAATGTTCCTTATGGACCAGGGCAAGCATTTCTGTTCATTTATGTACAGGATGGATTGCTGGATTCTAGAGTGAATATTTGCCTTAGTTCATTATATTCTTCTGAGGGTGACCTCTAGAATGGCTATATTGTTCTATAGACTTGCAAGCAATATACTAGACAACTGTTTCCTAAAATAGCAATGGATTTATCTGCTCTACAGATTTCCCCACTGATTAATTTCCTGTTCATTAACTATACCTAATTCTCTAATTCTACCTTGAGTATATTGAGGACATCTTTTATATTCCAGAGATTAATCCATTTTAAGATTTAGATGGTGCAAATATCTTCTCATACTGTTATCTTTCTGTTATTCAATAGAGTTGTTTGTTAAACAGACATTTTTAATTTGTATGTATGTAGTCAAATTCATAATTTTGTTTATTATATATTCTTCAGGGATTTGTTTAATACATGAATTCTATCCCGGAGTAAGAATTAAATTCTCTGAATTTTCTTTGATTACACTGGCAGTTTTTTTCTTCACATTTTGATGATTAGTCATTGGAGTTTTTTTTTCTATATAATATAGTGTAAATGTTTAGCTCTAGTTTTCTGTAAATGATAATTTTTCTCCTAAATGATAACTTTTTTTCCAAATGACTTAGTAAAAATTCATCTTTTCGCACTGGTATGTGGTATCACTTTTATCATGGTACAATTTCTTATATGTACATGCATCTAGTACTAAGCTTTCATTACTGGTTCGTTTGTTAATTTCACTGTTAGGACTATATTATTTTTACTATGATTTTGTGATAAGCACTATCCATGAACTTTATACACCCATAAAATCTCTAGGGTAAGTTGTTTGAAGACATCAGGAAAATCCTTCTATTACTATTATAAGGATTACATTTAATCTATTGATCAATGTGGAAGTAAAATATTATAATGTTAAATGATTTCATCATGAAGAAAATATAATTTATCATTTACTCATCATCTTTTATGTATAGCAATGAAGTTTTAAACTTTATCAATCCGGTGCTCACTTTGGCGGCACAACTACTAAAATTGGAACAATACAGAGGTAAGGATGACACTTAAACTTTATAAATCCTATCATCCTTTTATTGTCCTATACCTTCATTCTTTCAACATCCTAATTCCCTACTTAAAAGTTTAGACCCTTTGACATCTAAATTATCTTCTTACTGCTTAAATCCCATATTTTATCATTATAAAGCCTCACATACAACCACAAGTATGTTCCACAAAGCACTATTTTCATAATGTAAACCTGAAAAAGCCCAATTCATGTCCACAGTAGGACAGCCAAATGTGGGTGGATTGAGACCCTCTATGCTCTGCACTCAGCAGGGAGTCTGCTTATGGATTCTCTCTCTCTCTCCCTCTGCCCCTCCCCATGCTCATGTGCGCGCACACGTGCTCTCTCTCTCTCGAATAAATAAATAAATCTTAAAAAAAATTTTTTTAAAGTATAATTTATGTGCAGGCTACTCCCCAATTTAATGAGCTGCTCAGGTTGCTCCCATACTTGCAGATACACACATCCAAGTGCCTTATCAATAATTTCCACTTAGACAAAATGTTTCTACAGTTTCACATGTCCAAAGTAGAAGTCCCGATTTCTTCCCACAAAAACCAGCTCCATCTGCATTTTTCTCAGCGAATCCCATTTTTATTCAGTCAGTAACCTAGGGTGATTAACAAAACTCATTCTTTCTCAATAATTTGTCCCAATTTCTACTGTAGTAGATGAGATCATGTCACTAATTCTAGCCATTAGAATGAGTGCAAAAGTGACATGTACCACAGGAAGTCCTTGGCTGAAAATAAATACCACTTAGAATCTTCTGTGACCCTTTGTGCTCTGGTGGCTGGTGTGGAGAAAATCTCAGACCCTGTGTAAAGAGGCAGAGTCATATAATGGAAGGAGCTGGATCCCCACTTTATTGCTTGGATGAGATTCTCTTGATCAAAAAAATACACAGCATATTGATGGGGCACCTGGGGGGTGCAGTAAGTTAAGCATCCAACTCTTGGTTTTGGCTCAGGTCATGATCTCAGAGTTGTGAGATGGAGCCCTGTGTGGGCTCTGCCCTCAATGTGGAGTCTGCTCAAGACTCTCTCTCCCTCTCTCCCTGCCCTCCCCCCCCACCCCTCCCCCCATAGGCATGCACTCTCTCTCTCTGTCTATAATACATAAAATCTTTAAAAAATACACAGCTGATTGATAATGTGTGCAGGAAATGTACAAGTGCTAAGTCCTTCACATTTCAAGTTTATTTGTTCAGAAAATAAAATGATAATAAGCCTAAATATCTTGAACCATTTGAAGTCTTTATTGCATATTTGTTCATCAACTACGTTCATAATTTGACCATCTTTTCAATATCTCTGTTGCAGTCTTCTACCCTGTTCTAAGTCCCTATTATCTCCTAACAAGATTATTGAATTGGCTGTAGAAATATTTTTTTTTTTATGATTTTATTTATTTATTTGACAGAGAGACACAGTGAGAGAGGGAACACAAGCAGGGGGAGTGTGAGAGGGAGAAGCAGGCTCCCCACTGAGCAGGGAGCCGGACGTGGGACTTGATCCCAAGACCCTGGGATCATGACCTGAGCTGAAGGCAGATGCTTAACCCACTGAGCCACGCAGGCACCCTAGAAATATTTCCCTTGTAGAAACATTTACATCTTTGTCTACTATAATTTTATTTTAAAATGATCCTGCTAAAACTTAAATCAGATAATGCCACACTATGGCTCAAAACCATACAGGGATTCCCTTCTGAGAACAGCCACATAGATTTATATGCACTTTCTCTTCTTCATTACCTCTTTGATCTGCCCTTTTACCTCCTCACCCCTCCCACTCTTCTGTCTACTTTATGGGTCCTCAATATGCCAAGTGAAGTCACATTTTTTACTTTTACTTTAGCTATTCCTTCTGCTTGAAAGGCTTTTAACCCAAGATATATGCAAAGCTTTCTTATTCCTTTCATCCAGGCACTTGTTCAGATTTGTTGGACGAGCATCTATCTCTTTTATTTTTGTGATTTCCATTTCATGACAAATAACCTATTCTTAGTTTTATGCCTTTCTAAACAATTCATATATATGAGGATATTTGAAACTCTTCCAGTATAGTATTTACCTAAGTTATATATCTTGTGTTAGAATTGAATTGCTGGGTCATGAAATAAGAGATGGCTAAAATATGCCAGGTAGTGATAATTTATATTCCCACCAACAATGGATAAATATTACAGGAGGTCAAAATCCAGCAAAACCTAAAGTTGTCCATTTTTTATTTTATTTTTAAAATTTTTCTGATAATTTAATGGATAGGTTTTAATTTTCAGTGCCCTGATCACTAAAACATTTGGATAACTTTTCACACATTTATGGACCACTTGCTACAACCTGTTTTGTCAGATATCTGTTCAAATTTTTAGTCTATTTTCTTCTGTGATTTTCTTTTCTTTTTTTCATTTTTTTGAACATGAACAAAAGTATGACTTACTTTTGTTGTTAGTTCCTTATGCATTGTAAGTTAAAAATATTTCCCTTCAAGTTGAAACTGGTCTTTTAATTTTTTTTCCCTCTCTTGTAGTAATGAATGTTAATGATCCTAAGTACTCAGGTTATTAATTTGTGTATTTTTCAGTTTTTGTGCTCTGATTAAAATTTTTTAGGTCTCGGGCGTCTGGGTGGCTCAGTTGGTTAAGCGACCGCCTTCGGCTCAGGTCATGATCCTGGAGTCCCGGGATCGAGTCCCACGTCGGGCTCCCTGCTCGGCAGGGAGTCTGCCTCTCTCTCTGACCCTCCCCCCCTCACACTCTCTATCTCATTCTCTCTCTCAAATAAATAAATAAAATCTTTAAAAAAATTTTTTTTTAGGTCTCCATTTTGATCTGACAGCTGTATTGAAAATAACAAAAATAATAGTGGAATAAGAATCAAATACCTTGTTAAAAACCACATAGGAGTATTTTCCAGTGCTTCCTTTTTATTTTTGAACAGTCTAATGAAGGGTTTATTACATTTATCGGCATAACATTTATAGTATCTTTTATCTTTAAAATTTTCAGCAACTTTAAATGTGCTAATTTTTCACTCTCAATGCTTAAGAATATTTTTCCAGTGTATCCTCCTTCCCAATGTTTCTCTTAAGAAGTAAATGATAGTGTTATTGTTGCTTATTTGAGAACTATGTATCTTTTACTTTTAGTTATTTTTATGATTTTCAGGAATTTTACTATAATATACCAAAGTGTGGTTTTCTTTGGATTTTTCCTGCAGTAGGTTCACTCACCGTGAATTAGTTGTTTTTCACACGTTTTCCTTAATCACCTCTTTGAATTCCCCTTTGCATTTCTACTTTTCTTTTCTATTATATTTTCCTCTTGTTTTTCATCTTATTTTCATTTATTATTTATTTATTTATGTATTTATTATTTAGTCTGCTAATTATTTTTTGTGTTGAAGCTATTAATTCTGTACCTTTAGCTAATTTCAGACATTGAATTTTTCTATTCTAGCATATGGCTATGATTATTCTAAAGATGTCACATTTCTTGCAAAATTCTCCTTTATATCTATTTTAGTCACAATTTCATATATCTTTTTCATTGTATTAGGCATAGTTTTATCCATTTTTCTCTGCTAAGTCAAAATTCTTGACCATTTTCACATTTGCTGTTTTTGTTAATTTTCTCTAAAGTATCTGTCATATTTTGGTCTATTTGAATGTCTAACAATTTTTATGGTATGCTAAGCTGTATATTTAAAGTTACTGTAGAGAATCCGGATGCTGTTTTCTCTTACCAGGGAAGATTTTCTCACTCCTCTGTTATGCAGATAGAGCAAGGGTATCTTTTCAACCCAAACACGGGCACTGCTGGATGGAAACTGGAGGATATTTGGTATATCTCTGCTTCATTCTTGTCCGTTGAGCATGGGCTCTTGGGCTTTTGATTGAGTCTTTATCAGGTTTTTATGGCCTCACTCCTGAAAGATTACAGAATATTCATTGTTATTCTTAAACATTTCCCCAGTTTGTATTTCCAGTCTCCTACCCCAGCGTAGAACAGATCTCCAGGATATATCTGTAGGCAAAGACTAGCTCCTTGCTTTGTTCCTTGGGCACACTGACAATGCAGGGAATTTTACTTTGCCTTTTAAAAAGACAAACTCAATCTAGGTCTCTGGCCTCTTGAGCATCCCCAGAACTCAAATATCCTGTGGAGGGATCTAGGCATATAGTTGATCATCCTCAAGTTTTAAGATTTTGATTATCAAAAGCTTTACTGTTTTTTCTTTCCTCCAGCATTCTTTGTTTGCCTATGAAGATCCCAACCCTATGCCCAAGCCCTGACTTGGATGAGGTACCCAGCTTAATAAACAAAACAAAAGCAATGCTAGTGAACATCACCTTAACTCAGATAGACTCTCATCTCTCTTGAATGAGGTAATATTTTTAAAATTTAAAAAAAAAAATCTATTAATATGTTGTGAAACCAATAGTAATTCAACTAGAAATAGCAATTAGATAAATGAAAGTTACTATTACATTTTTTTTTCAGTTCAGCTCAAGATTTTGCACTTAATGAATTAATACTAATTTTTTAAAAAAATATGTGTTTTCAGAACTTTCTCATTTTGATATTTGTGGATCAGTGACTATGGGCATGCTAGTATCCCTACTCACTTTCTGATTGGCAAATACAAGGCAAAAGACTTTAATTTCATTCCTCTCTTGTCAATGCGTATACAATATAATATATTTTAATTTTAGTTTAATTTTCTTAAATGTTAAAATGATTATTATTGGGGGCGCCTGGGTGGCTCAGATGGTTAAGCGTCTGCCTTCAGCTCAGGTCATGGTCCCGGAGTCCTGGGATCGAGTCCTGCATCGGGCTCCCTGCTCGGCGGGGAGTCTGCTTCTCCCTCTGCCTCTCTCTCTCTTGCTCTCATGAATAAATAAATAAAATCTTTAAAAAAAAATGATTACTATTGTAAATTTACAAAGTGATTATTTGTTCCCTGGACAACTTGTTTCCTCTATTTCTTCTTCAATCTGACTTTCCATATGAAATAACTTTCCTTGTTTATTTTATTTTATTATTTAATTCACTAATGAATTTATTTGTATTTAGTGAGATTTTGCTGACAGCAAACTCTTACTTTGGTAAAAATGCCTATTTTTCTAATATTATTAAAATATATTTGTATTGAATACAGAATTCTAGCTAGGAATTTATGTGCTTTTTTCACAGAAAATAAAATTCCATTGTTTTCTGGAATTTATTTTTATTTATTTATTTATTATTTTTTTAAGATTTTATTTATTTATTTGACACAGAGAGAGACAGCGAGAGAGGGAATGCAAGCAGGGCGAGTGGAAAAGGGAGAAACAGGCTTCCCGCCTAGCAGGGAGCCCGATGCAGGGCTCGATCCCAGGACCCTGAGATCATGACCTGAGCCGAAGGCAGTCACTGAACCAACTGAGCCACCCAGGCACCCCTGGAATTTATTTTTGATTTTGAGAAGTTACTATAACTTATCTTTAAACATAAACTTTTTTTTTTTTCTCTTTAACACCTTTCTATACTCTTGTACAGTCACTTTAAGGTACCTTTAATTACGTTGCTTGGGATTTATATTCTTGTGTATTTAAATTGAAGTTTTTCATCTGCTCTGAAACATTTTTTCTTAGTGTGTTACCTCCTTCCCATTCTCTCATTCTTCCTTCTCTAAGTCCAAGGAGACATATGTTAGACTTTCTTACTGTCTGTCGTTCCTTATTAGCTCCTACTCCTGTATCTATTGCCTTGTCTCTTAGAAGCAATTTGGGTCATTTTTTTATTTTTACCTTTGAATCTCTAATGACCTCTTTATCAATTCTGATATGAAATTGTTTGAGATTTTTTTTAATATTTGTATTTTATGAGGTAAAATGTACATATAGTAATTGTACAAATCTTAAGTTTACAATTAAATGAGTTGAAGAAAATCTATGCACCATGTATGCACAATCATAATCAAGATGTAGAGCTTTTCTATCACCTGAAAATCCCCTTTATGGTTTGTCAGTCGTTCTTTACACTCCATAAACAAACATAATCTTGGTTTTTGATTGTGAACTAGCTTGATGATTTTAAAATTATGTAATAATTAATTTTAATTTTCTTTATTTTATTAAGTAATTTTAAAATTAATACAAATATGATCAGATGACTTTTGGCTTAATTATTCTGTTGTTATTTTATCTATTATATTTGTAATATAATTCATAATTTTCAAGTTTAGTATTTTGTGCTCCACATTACCTATATCTAAACATTTTAAATCATGACTACTTCTTACTTTTTTTCTGTTTGGTTCATTACTTCTTTTTAATTTATTGTAGGTAGCCAGTATATATGTCTAGTAATATTTCTCAAAAAAGTTGTATTATCATGGAGTTATCAACTGGTAATATGCATCCAAGGGCAGAAGCTAAAATCTAGACTATAGCTTGTTGTTCTTCCCTCCCTACTGAATGTGGGGTATAGATATGGTAGAGCAAGCAATTCTGAGTACAGAGCTTCTGATGTTAGTCTGGGCTTCATATTCTTTCTTTGTTCCCAGGCATTAGAAAGTGTTGTCCTTTAGGGTCTCTACTGGTAACTCTGCCTAAGACCCTTTCCCTTTCCAAAAGTTCTCTCCTTTAAATGTAATACTCTAATCTTTAAGATTTGAAGGAAGAAATACAAGGAAGGCTTAAGTTCTATTAGGCATTACTGAACCTCTTGCACACCCTTTCCCCTGGCATGGCCCAGGTCCCTAGACCTCTGTTTTTATTTCTCCCTTAAACTAGGCTTACGACAGGCAAATATTTTTACCATCTATACTTGCTCCCTGGATCTCAACCTTTCCCTGCGCCAGAGTCCTTCAACCCACCCTACCACTACCCCAGTGCCATTTGTATTAATTAGCCATAAGAAAGTCATAAGAAGGTTTTTAATTATCTTTCAGGTCTTTGTAATTTTGATTTTCCAGGCTTAGGTTAAGGAGGAAAAGCCAGCGGCCCATGTTAGTCTGCCATATTGTCAGAAACTATTTAAATCATATTTATGGAGCAAACTATATGCTATTTACCACAGAAAATGAAAACAATAAGTCAGATATGGCTCTGTAAATGTTTTAATTCTAAATCTCAAAGAATCAATAGAAGCCTGTGATAACTAGTAAATGGGGAAGAAATTTCATTTAGAAACTTCTTTATCCTTTATCATTCTTTAAATGAGTAATGCAAACCAGTTATGAAGACTCAGGTTTTCAATAACTTTGCAAAGAAGGGGAATTACAGCCCAAATGTTCTAAGAATATATAATATCTACTTCAATACTATTTCTGTATTCATTTTATAAATGACTGGGAGTTCTAAAATATATATTAGAGTTTATATTTCTACATGATCCTTTATGTTTACTTCATGTTAACTTTCCATGTAATTTTACATTAATTACATCACTAAATAGTGATTTAACTCTAGTGAATTAGGTGTGACAAAGCACATGATTCGAAATAGTTATTTGAATAAATATAAAAAAATAACTTTTGCCATTATTCTCCAAATGTGAGAAAATTCAGTGAAATAACTACACTACAAAATAATGACTGAGACTTTCTGTTTTTCATGTCCTAAAATAAGTGTTTAAATCTATTTCTTATTAATGTAGTTGTTCTGGAGATTTAAATATTGCCTCTGAATATTCTAAGCCTTACTTATTTGTTTAAGTTTCATAGCAGTATCCATAGATTGTTCCTGGCTTGTATATTTCCAAATTTAAATATAATTTCTCTCTTATTTTTATCTGAAATTGGAAGTATCCAAGCAGCAACACTCTTTATAGAGAATGATCCCTGAGAGAATTTTACTGATTGAGTTTTGTTTTAAACAGATGAGATATACTATGATTTCAGTTCTATATTATTTTCTTGATGAAGAAAATTTCCTTATCCAATGATGCAGAAAATATTTAGTTTCCTCTCAAATTCATAGATTCCTGTTGAGATATAAATGAATTGGATCTATCTTAGAAGATTAATATTCATATTTTTATTTTTTTATAAATGTGCTTTTTCCCTATTAATTTCTTCTTGTTTTTCAGCAGATACCTCCATGAATACTAAGTTGACTAAGTTTGTCTTAATAATATTTATAGCTGCTAATGATAGGTCAGGACGGAGTATCCCTAACAAAATAAACTAATAAAAGAATTCTCCAAGTATATGATTCTGACAAGAGTATTTAAAAAAAAGGAGGTGCTGCTCAATGAGAGGGAAAAAAAAGTATAGGAAACACTGTTACAGCAAAGTAGATTTCTTTCTGTAGAAATCTGCAGTAGATTTGTTAATGGATATGGCACATTTTCAGTTGAAAATGTTGTATTTCAAGTTTTCTAAACTTATTTGCAACACCTCATAAAACTAGCTCTAGTACACACTTTGAGAAATGCTAATATAATGGCAAAGAAAATTTTCAGGAAAATCTGGTCTTCACTGTAATAAATAAGGAAAATATTAAAAGACAATTACACTTATATGTTTGGATGTAAAGAGTAATTATTTTCTGTTATGACAGCAAATAAGAAGCCCTAATTCTAGTATTAGTGTCTCACTCTTTAGGGATAAAATCGTGAGCCACGCTGATAGGTAATTTAGGCCATCAGGAATATAATAACTATAATAAATATATTAGGTTAGATTTTTCTAGTCTTTTTATGTGCATGCATGCTTAAGAACCCTAGAGGAATGCTGTTAAAAGTAAAGATTCCCAAGGTCTATTTCTTTACATTTTGCTTGAGATGGTCTAGATAAGAGTTCAGGCACTTGTATCTTTAAGTTTCTAGGTTATTTGAGTGACCAACAAATTTGAGAACTAATGGTCTATATCAAGAGTAAAAAAAAAACTACAGCTCAAAGGTCAAACCTGGGCCTCAGCCTATTTTAGCTAAGAATGCTTTTCCATTGTTAAGCTATTGTGAAAAAATAAATACATAAAAGAGAAGAGTATGTGACAGAGACTATATGTAGCTGGCAAAGCCTAAAAGATTTATTCTCTGGCCCATTATAAAATGTTTTCTGACCTCTGGTCTAGATATTTTTTATTTTAATAATAGCTTTGCTGAGATATAATTTACATACTATAAATTCACTCTTTTAAAGTATACATGATGGTATTCAGTATACTCACAAAATTGTGCAATCATCACCACTGGCTAATTTTAGAACATTTTCACAACGTCAAAATAAAATCTCTTACTCATTAGTAGTCACTCCCCATTCTTACCTCTGTCTTTCCCCGAGCAATCACTAATCTACTTTCTGACTCTATGGACTGGTCTATTCTGGACATTTCATTTAAATGGAATGATACCATATGTACCCTTGTGTAACTGGCTTCTTTTAGCTTAATGGTTTCAATTTCATTCATGTTGTAGAATGTATCATTATTCCATTTCCTTTTATTATTAAATACTATTCCATGGTATTGGTATGTTATATCTTGCTGATCCATTTTTCAGTTTATGGACATTTGGATTGTTTCCACGTTTTTTGGCAATTTTAATACTCAGCTATAAACATTCTTATACAGCTTTTTGCGTGGACATATGTTATTCTTATTCTTCCTTTTGATCCCTTATAAATCATTTGATACATTTCTACTGTGGATCACTTTCACTTATTTGAAATGTCTTGTTACCGCTTGTGGTTTATAAGTGAGCTTATATTCTTTTTTTTTTTTTTTTTAAGATTTTATTTATTTATTTGACAGAGAAAGACACAGCGAGAGAGGGAACACAAACGGGGAGTGGGAGAGGGAGAAGCAGACTCCCTGCCGAGCAGGGAGCCCGATGCGGGACTCGATCCCGGGACTCCAGGATCATGACCTGAGCCGAAGGCAGTCGCTTAACCAACTGAGCCACCCAGGTACCTAAGTGAGCTTATATTCTATACAAACTTAGTTTGTGTTAGTTTTTCCTAGACTAACTTGAGAGTTTGAGTTTATTAGTGAATACAACCACTTCACAGCACCAAGCTTAATGGCTTGAATTGCAACTTATATATATTAAAAAGAATTTAAGAGCTTTTATTTGCTGTCTAAGGCCATGCCTTATGTTACTTTCTCATAGTTTATTAAGAATTTGTAAAAGGCTTGTTGAAACCCCATTACGTGAAATTATCACTTTTTGAAACAAAACATTGGAAAGATTTCATAAATGTTAGTTGTTTTTTTTTTAAAGATTTTATTTATTTATTTGATAGAGACAGCCAGCAAGAGAGGGAACACAAGCAGGGGGAGAGGGAGAAGCAGGCTTCCTGCTGAGCAGGGAGCCCGATGAGGGGCTCAATCCCAGGACCCTGGGATCATGACCAAGTCCAAGGCAGATGCCTAATGACTAAGCCACCCAGGTACCCCCTCAAAAATGTTAGTTTGACACAATTTCTCTTATACTGGAAAACTCATTCCCATTGTGGTAAAATAATAATTTCAATTTAGGGATTCCATTTCATGTATCATGACAACAGTTTAAATAATGTAATAATTTTCAAAATAACCTAATGAGTTACTAATATACCAATTATAATGAGCAGGGGACACCGTATGCCTAAGGTCACAGAGTGAAAGGGGAAATCTAGTTGTGAACTGAGGCTGTCAGAATCCAAATTCTTAATTCCTACATCAGAAGGTGATGGTGAAAAGATAAAATGTACAAATTTATTTAAACAGAAAGAGCTAATTTATTTTGTACTTTCTGTAGCAAGTGTTTTAAAAGTTGTGTTTTGGGAAGTCTGGGTGGCTCAGGTCATGATTCCTGGGTCCTGGGATCTAGGCTCCCTGCTGAGCTCCCTTCTCCCACTGCCTGCCACTCCCCCTGCTTGTGTTCTCTCTCTCTCCCTCTGAAGAAAAGAAAAAAATAATTTTCTGTTTTTTTTCTTTAATTTTCCAATTTCTAATAAAAAACACTCGTACCTTCACTTAATCACATGCATCAATGTTACGGAAGTGTGATCTTTCCATGATCATCCATATTTAAACTTTGGAATAAACTTAATGCCAGAATATGCCATCACCTGAGATGTACTCCAGATCAAAGCTGTAAGAGAGGAACAGGCTGGAACCTGAGCTCAGGGATAATGCCTTGGGAATTATTATGTAGATTGTCATACATACCAAAGCAGCTACAAAAAGCTTGAGACATGTGAGGAAAAAGGAACCTCTCTGTCATGGTCATCCAGCTAAATACCAGTTGGATAAAATGCAAATCATCAGTGTGTAACAAATGAACAAACAAAAAATCTTCTAAAATTCTAAATAGAACGAAAGAGAGACAAATCAATGGAAGATCATTTTTTAGAAAAGGAAAATTAAAATAAATAGAAGGGAAAAATACCGTTTCTCATGTTTTGTCTTTGAAGTGTCACTAAAACAGATCTCAAAACATATCAACAGAATGAATGTCACTGATGAAAATTTTCAAGTGGTATAAAAGAATAATTCTCACTCCCATTTTTATTCTACAGCATTATTCTTAGCACTCGTTGTTGTGCTATATTCTAGTCCTGTTCCTATGCACAGCCATGGCCATGCTTTCGCTGACTTTTATAAATAGATCCATATACGTGTGTACCTTAATATCTACAGTTCCACTATTGATAGTTAGTTCCTTTCCACTTTTTTATTGCTTAAAAATGGCAATGAATATTTTATCTATATACATGCAGTGACACTGCTTTTCTTAGATTTTTTTTTTTTTTTTAAGATTTTATTTATTTATTTGAGACTGGGAGAGCATGAGCAGAGGTGGAGTGCAGGGAGAGGCAGAGGGAGACATAGAAGCAGACTCCCCACTGAGCAGGGAGTCCAACAGGGAGGGACGGGGCTCAATCTCAGGACCCTGAGATCATGACCTGGGCTGGGCCAAAGACAGACGCTTAACCGACTGAGCCACCAGGCGCCCCGGTTTTTCCTAGATTCTTAAAAGGGAATAACTTAGAATGGGATGTCTGTGTTCTGACTGTCATTAACTCAGTTGCCAAATCTGTGTCTCAGGATGTTTGAGATGTTTGACTACATTTTGCTCTAAAAAATTAGGATGTCTAAATGAAAAGAGAAACATTATGTTACTTTTTAGAAAGATTTCATTTATTTATTTGAGAGAGAGAAAGAGAAAGAGAGAGCATGAGCAGGGGAGGAGGGGCAGAGGGAGAGGGATAAGCCGACTCCCCACTGAGCAAGGAGCCCTATGTGAGGCTTAATCCCAGGACCCTGAGATCATGACCTGAGCAGAAATCAAGAGTCAGAGGTTTAGCCGACTGAGCCACCCAGGTGCCCCGAGAAACACTATTAAAAGTTTTCTAACCTCTGTGATTAATGAAACAGAAGTGACTTCATTTTTCAAAACTGAAATATATACAAGGCATGTATTAATCCAAATGTGAAGTATTCTATGTTCTCTGTGATTATGACATAAGGTGTATGCCTGTTTGCGTGCGTGTGTCTGTGTGCATGTGTATGTGTGCAAAAAGAAAATCACTTTGAAATATTCGGGGCACATGATTTTTTTCTTCAGAGACTTAATATTTCATCTATTCCCAAATACAATATTTGTTCTATTGAAAGTGTTTCCTACAAAATGAAGTATCACTTTGAAGCCAAAAATAAAAACTAATCTGGAATCAGTAGCAATAGAATAATCACTCTGATTGACCAAATACCTTTTTAAAATTAGTGTTAGGAGATAATTGGACACTTAGGTAGTCAGGACCAGGGTCCCCAATAAGAAAACAGGGAGCCGGGACAACTAAAACCGCGCTAGCATCCTGTTGTACAGTTTAGACAAGACCACAAGAGAATCCTATCTAGCAGCCTCTACCGAAGTGACTTTTGCAAAATATCCTGAAGCAAAACAATTAACCGTAAAACATTGGTCACTGTCGCAAGTTGAGGCAGTTAGTCTCCAGATGTCAGCCCAAAAGACCATCAACACGTGAGCAATAACTGGATAGGTAGACGGGTGCATGATCAAAGCCCTGATTCCCACGGCTTAGCAGCCAATCCCCAGGGGGCCTACACTCAGGATACTCAAGATAGTTTTGCAAAAAAAGCGTATAAAACCCCCCAGATTTGAATGCCAAAATGGAAACCCTCTTGGGCCCCTCCCTCTCTGGAATCTTTGTACTATCGCTCAATAAACTTTGCTTTGCTGCCCACCATTCTTCTCTGGTCTACCTTTTCATTCTTTGAAGTAGTGTGACCAAGAACCGTGGGCACTAAGGGAACAAAAATCCTATAACATTAGCATATGGCAAGAATAAATGTCATCCTTTCTGAGAAGAAAATTTCTACCTTCTGTCTTGTCTTTTCTTAGATCAAGTATACATGACAAATAGATATTGATTGGTACTGAGATAAAAATAGCATAATTTTCTATTCTTTTTTTTTTTAAGATTTTTATTTATTTGGGGGAGAGAGAATGAGAGACAGAGAGCATGAGAGGGAGGAGGGGCAGAGGGAGAAGCAGACTCCCCGCCGAGCAGGGAGCCCGATGCGGGACTCGATCCCGGGACTCCAGGATCATGACCTGAGCCGAAGGCAGTCGCTTAACCGACTGAGCCACCCAGGCGCCCCTAATTTTCTATTCTTTTTCTGTGATTAAACTGGAGAAGCTATTGATAATGCCATACTCACCCAGTTATCATTAAGTGATGTCTGCTTGTGTTATTAAATGTTTGGTTTAGTTAAATAACTTCAATGGTTTTCTATTGAAGTTCCTTTCTGTATATTGGTATTAAAATGTAAGAAAATTATTCTACAGAGGTTTATAAAATGAACCTAAAACTTCTTAAATTCAATTGAAGAAATGAAAGGATTAAAGTGTGGTTTATTTAAGTCTCAGCACATTTGAAAATATAATTAACAAATTAATATTTGCATTTTGATACTTTACTTGGCTTTCAAAAAAATAAAACAACACAAAAAAACCACAGTGTTTCCAATATTTTAAACTTAATGTAAAGAGCAGTAATTTGTGAAAGTAAAAACTACTGTCGAATTAATCAGGTGCCTCCCCATGGCCTCCAAAAAACCAAGTCTCACTGATAAGGATTGAGATTGCTCAAGGCAGATACTCATTTGTGAGGTGTGGCCAACCCTCCAGAGATAATGTACAAAAGTGACTCTTTTTCTAGTGATTAGTAGAGATAGGCATATGGTTCCCTGATTCAAGCTAAAGGAAGTCAGGAGAGGCTTCCTCAATAACTAAAAATAAAAGGTACAAGAATCTTTTTGCTTTGCTGTATGAAATTCTATGTTCACACAATGCCTGGAAATACAGAGTCACCGTGTAACAATTAAGTGAAGGACAGGAAAGAGTAAACAAGAAAATGCGGCATTTTCTTTTTCCCACTGGTTGGGCCTAGCTTGTAAGTTTTGCTTTCCTAGCTAAAAATAATTTCATTCATTCTGAGATAGTTGGGGCCTAAGGCTTTCCAAGTAACCACGCTGGCTACAGCTTAATAATCCCAGTATTCTTCCTATAGTCAGACAGTGACAACAGTGTGATGGGTAACTGCTTTCTAAACCTTTTGCTTTATTACATGGAGAGGAAAAAACTTAAGAATGAAAAATGATAGGAGATAATAAGTAGTTTTGAACGTATAATAACTTTATAAATAGAGGAAAAATAGGAATATTTGTAGTAGAAAGAGCTTTCATAAGAACATGTAAATATTTCTGAGACCATGCTCTTTTATTATGAAATACCAAGTGATTCAATTATGAATTTATATGCATCTCTTCTTAAGAGTCTTTAAAAGGAGCTCTAATGCACATGTCATATTAAGGTCTTGAATTGTTTGTACTACATTTGGTTGTTGTACTTCCAGAGTTATTAATAAGAAGTATAATTGACACATTTTTAGCACATACTAAATCAAAAGGTGTCAGTCTGTACTAGATAGTCATTAGCAAGTGTTTCTCAATTTTATTATTACCATAAATGTCAAGTACTGATTGCCTGTCTTCTGACAGAACACTATATAATAGCATTTTCGAGATTTGAAAAATCAAATAAAAAGTTAAATTCAGGGCGCCTGGGTGGCTCAGTTGGTTAAGCGACTGCCTTCGGCTCAGGTCATGATCCCAGAGTCCCGCATCGAGTCCCGCATCGGACTCCCTGCTCGGCAGGGAGTCTGCTTTGTCCTCTGACCCTATCCCCTCTCATGTGTTCTTTCTCTCAAATAAATAAATAAAATCTTAAAAAAAAAAAAGTTAAATTCAGTTTGAAAATTAAAGAATGTCTTGCATAGCATACTAGTCTTAGTATTGATAGGATATTTGTTGCACATTTGATGGATACCTGGCTTTGATTTTTTTTTTTTCTTCAGACAAATCATTTCTCTATAAAGTAGTCAATAAAATTTTGGGAAGTCCTATAACAATCAGAAAAGTTTTCAACCAAGAAAAATAGCTATGGCAATAATAAAATATATTTGTTTTGATGATAAGTATTTGGACTCATAATTATTACAAGTACATTAATAATTAGTATCTTTTAAATATGTGAATAATAATCTGGAAGCATTTTTCAAGATGCATAAGCATGAAAGTGAAAAAATATTTGGCACAGGTAATGATTTTTGTCTCTTGAAATACTGCCTTCAATTGGCTTTCAGTACAGTACGTACATTTTTCTGTTTACTGTGACTTCATTACTCAGCCGTTCCTTCTCAGTCTCTTTTCATGGCTCTTCCTTACATCCCTGACCTCATAATACCCAAGTTCTCCAAGGAATAGTCCACCAATCTCTCCCATTTCTATATATTCTATCTAGTCTCACTCCACTGATAATTTTACCCCATCTAGAAGCTTTAATTACTCTCCACATATGACAATTTCTGAATTTATCTCTATTGTATGACACTCATGTATCTCACTGTCTACTCAATATCTTCATTTCAATACATGGTAGCCAACTCAGCAAGTCCAACTTACTTTTTTCAGAACAGTTACTTCTCTTCTCATGGTTTCCCTCATCTCAGTTAATCACATTTCAATTGTTCTAGTTTGTTAGGCCCCAAATGCTAGAGATAATTATCATTGACTCCTTTGGCCCCCATGTAAAATGCAATGCAATGGTACCAGTCATCTTGTTCATACTATCTGTTATGGACAGAATTGTGTCCCCCAAAATTACTATGTTAGAGTCACAACCCCCAATGTGACTGTAGGACAGGACCTTTAGGGAGGCAGCTAAGGTTACATAAGGTCATAAGCATGGAGTCTTCATCTGATAGGGTTGATGTCTATATAATGAGAGGAAGAGATACCAGAGAATAGCAAAAGATGGAGATTTGCTTCTTTACTGTAAGTTGTGTGTTTTCCCTCCCCCATTAGAATGTACAGTCTATCAGGTTTATTAGTTTTTCTATCACTGCCATAACAAATTACCACAAAATTATCAACTTAAAACTACACTAATTTATTATCTCGGTTTCTGTACATCAGAAGTCCAGGTACAGCACAGCTCAGCTGCGTTTTAGTTCAGAGTCTTACTGGGGTGACATCAAGGTGTTGGTAGGGATGCATTTTTGTTTCTTGTTTTGCTGTTTTTGAGGGCTCTGGTGAAGAATCTGTTTCTATAACACATTCAGGTTGTTGGCAGGTTTCAATTTAATGTGGTTGTCAAACTGAAATTCTTTTTATTGGCTGTCAGCTGAGGGTGATTCTCCACTTGTCGAAGCCACCCACCTACTCTGACTCATTGCCACTTTCATCTTCAATGCCAGAATGGATGGTTGAATTTTCATCATGCTTCTATTCTTTCTGACCTCTCCTGCCTCCTATCTCCCAGTTCCAGCCAGAGAAAATTCTCTGCTTTTGAGAGTTTATGTGATTAGAATGGGCCAATCCCCCAATAATAGAGGATAATCTCCCTTTTCTAAGATCCATAACCTAATTACACCTGCAAAGTCCCTTTTGCCATGCAGTGTAGCATATTAAGAAGTTCCAGGGATTAGTCTCTGGACACATTTTGAGGGCCATTTTTCTGCCTCAGTCAGCTTATGGATTTGAGAGTGTGTGCATGTACCTTTCTTTTGCAGTGCCTGGCTGTGATTCAGTGCAAATTAATATGCATTTTATAAGTTATTGAATAGGCAACTCTTGAAAAATCTTCAGTTTAACATTGAGATATCAATTTCACATATTCTGGTAGTGCTTAAAATAACGTTGCAAATTAAGGAGCTACATTCTTTCTAAGTTACTGCCCAAATATTTTAGATTCACTTTAGTGCTATCATTTGTCTTAGAAGGTCCAAGAATTATCAATAGATTTAGTGGTTGGCATTGTTTCCAAGGAATTTATAATCTACTAAAAGGCATAAGAAAGGTCAGAAATAACTATAAAACAGTAAGTGATATAATATGTCATGTAGGGACTGATGCCTTTTGGATATTATGAGAACATGTGGTCACAATGGTGGGAAGAATTTGGAAAAGTTTTATCAAGAACTGTGACTTGAAGAATTAAAATAATTTCAGTAACATGTGGTGCCTAGAGAAGACTCCCATAAATATAATATGACAAAGATGTAGACGTAAGGAAGTGCATTGCTTGAAGGACAACAAGCAGGATCTGTGATTTTTTTTCTGAAAAATAAATGACATAAATGGAGACAGAAAGAGGTAAGACTGGAAACGATCACATTAACGACATCTATTTATTGAGCATCTATGAAGACCATGCACTTTTCAATGGACAGATAACACAACGGGGAACCAAAACAAAACTCCAATGGATGGACACGAGAATCAACAAATGCAAGAATATATAAGTTATCAGTTAAAGGCAAGTGTTATATAGAAAAATAAAGCCTGACAGGAAAACTTGGGAGTATCAGAGCAGTCGTACTGGTTTGTATAAAGTGATTAGGGAAGGCCTTTCAGACAACAAACCATTTAAAGGCATATCTGAAGCCATGTGAAAGACTGAACCATGCTAGTCTCTGAAGGAATAGCCTTCCAGGGGAAGAGAATGTGAAAGGATCTGAGAGTTAATATGGGTCAGGAGCGGTTTAATTTATTTGGGAAACAGAAAGAAGGCTCATATACCAGGAACAGAAAGATCTTGGGGAGAAGTTAGGCATGAGATGCTCTTCTAAGGACATTTGCAACCTTGTGATGAAGAGCCTTGACTGAAAGAGTGAAGAATTCTGATAAGTTTTATAAACAGGGGGTCACCATTGAGTCACATAGAAATGATTTGGGGCTGTACTTTAAGATGATTCTGGAAACAATAAACAGTGTGAGGTTGAGCTGGAAGAGATCACCAGCAGAAGACATGTTAGGGGGCTATTACAATTTTCTGGTGGGGAAGCACAATATTTATACTTGCAGACCTGGTGAGGCATTGAAGCAGAACAGGACATGAGACAAAGTAAAAGAACAAGGAGATAGAAAGGAGAAACAGGAATTAAGTTTGGTACATGATTTCCAAAATTAAGTAAATAGAAATAAGTTAGGATTGAATCCTCATTAAAAATATGTGAGTTGCAGTTTGGTTATTATACCTGACACCACTTAAGGGATGCCTCAGATTTTTGCCTGTATCCCAGTTCTCCTTGGCTTGATTCACACAGAAGCAGCTGCAGCAACTAACTCACATTAGCACCTGCAAAATCTACCACCTGAAGCTGTTGCCTAACTTCTTGAGCCCCTCCTCCTCAAGACCCCTGTCCTGAGATGGGGATTTCAATCATCTCCTACACTTCATTAAATGAATTAAAAGTAAATTTTAGTCAGTACACTGATTTTATGCCACAAATGATTTGGAAAGTGTATACAAGAAAAAAATAAAAATGAATGAATGAAGAGAGAAAAGTGGAGATGAAGATGGTCTGGCTGAGTTGCATATGTGAATTTTAGTACACTGGAAGCCTAAATAAAAAATGTTAAGAAAAGCAGTAACATTATTGTCATTGCTCATAGAGGAAGAACACTATGTTCCTTTGAGGAAACTAAGCTTTCCTGGAATTATTTCTGATTTTTTTTTTTTTTTCTGTTGTGGGCCTATCCATCAGTGATAATGAATGGCATAATGTACAGTAGCCTTAACCACATTTCCTCAACAAATGTAACTGTGGGTTTTGAAATCTAATCTTTACAGGCCCTTTGAAGAAAGATGAGACTATGACACAACTGTGAAACACAGATAAATTTGGGCATGGGAGTCAAGGAAAGTAAGCAAATAATCTACCATAATGCTGGTAGAATATCCAAAATCAAATTACAAATAACAGGCAAGTTTACAGCTTTCTGATACTCCAGTTTATTCTTCTCTGGTGGAGTGGACCCACTCTTATGGGCCAATATGACCTCTGCTATTGGTAGGTTGGGCATGTAGCTTTTGGTCTATTTGGGGGAGATTTGGGAGGATGCCAGGAACCCCATAAATTCTTGTATAAAATTATTTCTTTTTTTTGGAGGACCAATAGACAACACTATTCAAATACTTCTACTTTCATACTTGTAAATTTGTCCTGACCCAATATTATCAGTATCCTTTTTCAAAGGACCTTTAAAATCCATTCTCACAAATATTTCTTACATCTATAGACATAAACTAGCAAGATTATCAATTTGTCTATTTCTATGCTTACCATTTTCTTGCTTTGTAATCCTTTTCTCTGTGTTTGTTTTTCTTCTTGTTGATATACATCCTTCAGTAATTCTTCTACTGAGTGCTATGAGTGGTACATTTTTTTACTGCTTTTATGTTGGGGTTCATTTTAATATGTCTTTTATCATTGCCAAGTTTTAATGTTTTCTTATTATTAATGTCCGTCAGTGTTCCTATGAAACATTTAGATCTGAATTAAGTTTTTATAATCTTAATTTGAAAATGCATGGTTTCTCTAAACCAACACTTCCAGACCAATTTTAGTTCTTAATAACTAGCAAATAAAATTATAAAAATCTCTGAACCACAAATCCAGTAGGCCACTTACTTTAAGCTCCCACTCAATCTTTTTTTTAAAGGAAGTTAAATTTTTATTTCCAGACAGATATGTTTTCTTCATTTTATTTATTTACTTATTTTAGAGAGAGAGAGAGTGGGGGAGGGGCAGGGGAAGAGGGAGAGAGAGAATCTCAAGCAGACTCCACACCCAGCATAGAGTCTTATGTGGGGGCTCCATCTCACGACCCTGGAATCATGACCCAATGCTTAACTGACTGAGCCACCCGGGACCCCAGTATGTTTTCTTTTTTTCTATCATTGCAATGTATTTGAAAATGGGGGTAAGGTTAAAAGCATAAACCCACAAAACTCATTCTGAGCTGTAAATGTATTGATAATATGCTAATTTTCTTGTGAACTCTCCAACACCATGTTGATAAAAAGAGCTCAATATTTCCTTTTTGCAATGCTTTATTTTATTCAATATCAAAAATAGTATTTTTAAATGACTGGAAAATAAACATAGTTTAAAGTTGAAGATTTCAAATGTAAACATATTAGGGGAATGCTTATTTGGGGGGAAGGATTTCCCACCATGCAATTTCACTCAATATTAATGCCAAGACATTCCTTTCTACACTGCTGGTGCTCTTTTGTGTGTCAAGTACTTAAGCATTTAATTTGGCAAGTGTGAGTATTTGAGTGACTGGGTTATTAAAATGTATATGAACTTATGACAGTTCAAATGGGTTTCATCCAGGTTCTGGGGCACTGACAGACATTATTATGGTAGAAAATTTAAAATCAAATTACTGGAAACTATTGATGGAAGGTTTATACCCCACAGCTAACAGAGGTTTAATGATAGACCATTACTTATATTTTAAGGCACTGTCCATACAAGGTACTTATAGCATTTTAGATGTAGTCTTCTTGTCTCTGGCTCTAACCTCCAGGGTCAAACCTCATCCCCTGCTCTAAGAAGCTCTTCATTTATCTCCCTGGAACCAGGAAGTCTAGCTCATTTTATATTTTAATTTTAACTCTGCTGCTATGACAAAATCTCAATGTTTATTTCCTTCAGCTCTTTCTTTTGATTCCCAGGAATTTCTTTTGCAAGTCAAAATTATAGACAATGATTGTTATTTCCCTCAGTTTCAGCTTGAATGTCTTCCATCATCATTGACTGATTTGCTTTAACTCAAGAGTCCATATGCCAAGCTTCCTATTTTTTGTCCTCAGGCTATGTGGTCTAGAAAAGATGACAGCTTAGTATTTCAAGTTATTATCTATCTTCACAATTATTTTGATTTTATATACACACACACACACACACACATATATGTATATACACACACAACATATCCGTAACATGCATCTTCTATTTGGTATATAAAATACAGGGACAATTAAGAAGTTTTTTTATATACTTCTCATTCTTCCTGTAGAAGATGAAACTTTCATCAGTGACTTAGAGACTAAAATTCTGAAAATAGCATAAGTATGCTTTTTACAAACAATGGAGAAAATTTCAAAAATGAAAGCGAGAGTGCCCTTAACTTATCACACTGCATAGCCAAACTACAACTAAAACATTGCTATAAAACATCTTTTCTTTAAAATTAGATCAAATGCATCAGCATTTCTGCAGATTCAGCAAAGATGCTAGCATTTACTAGACTCAGCTGATAAGCCACATGCAGCTCTTTTACATTTTGGAGGATTTCCAATATCACTACTTACCTAAATGACATTTGAGGTGGTGGCACTTAATGAGGTACATGCAATAGAGTACTTAACTCATGACATCTACCAGGCAGAAAGTATTTTATTAGCTGATCCTGTTCTATGAATATAAATTGATTTTCCTCCATGGTTAAGAAAATTGGCTCTTCAACTATACTTAAAGATAGAGTTAACTGGGTCCATCTAGCAAATGAGAGTAGGTTTCTTTGCATAAATGACGGCATAAATGGGAAAGGGTACTTAAGTCTAGTGATCTTTGTCCCTAGCCATCATGTTTATCGATTGCCCTACATTTAGGTCAGGAAGAAAGGTCTTACTTTACAGTTTGTAGAGACCCTGGAGTTTAATTACTTTGCTATAAAGCATTAGGTAATTCTTTTTTGTTTGATAAATGAATTCCTTAAATGTCAGGGTTTTAATGCTAATAGACTAGGATCTTGAAAAAATATTTTTTTCTTCCAAGTTTCTTATTTCTGAATCACACTGTCTTTGATCTATAAATGTAAATAGTTTTTCGTTACTGCTATAATTACTGATGTTGAGCATACACTGAAGACCTAAGGCTATATCAGTCAAAATGAACATGGTAAAAGAAGTATAAAGTTATTCCCTTTTATCAAAAATCATCCACCAAAGAGGGAGAGTGAGAGAGGAAGAGGTAGAGATAAAGGGAGAGACAGAGACAGAGACAGAAGAAAGGAGAGAGAAAGAAACATTGAACAAGATAATTAAAATTCTGTAATAAAGGCTTAAGAACAATGGGTCTTCACAAAAGAGAAATTTTCATGTTTATTTACAAAGAGGTAATATTAACAGATGAAATTTGACTTAAGTTCAGTGTTTAAGGATGTATAGGACTAAGTTAATTGGAAAGGAAAAAAAAAAGTGTGTCTAGTTTAGTAGAGTATATAAACATCATGACGCATAAAAAAAATTAAGGAACAGAAATGAAAGTAACCTGACTGATGTGAAAGCCACTCTGAGACATGGTACTGCTAGGTTGTACCATTGGTCAAGCATATTACACTTCTTGGAACTTTGAATTTGAAGATGGACATAGAAAATATAAGCTCTACATTTTGTACACAGAACAGTCACATAGGTCTAGAAATTAGGTTATATGAGGGGTGAATAGAAAATGAAGTCATGCTTGTGAAAAGTATTTTTAAGAGTATATTTGCCAGTTGTTTCTATACACTAATTTTTAGTTATAATATTGATGGTTTTACTGTAAAAGGGGAGGTTAAGAAGGAATATACACCTGGTCTGTTAACACGTGAAGGGCTATCACTTTAAGAGAGAGATTAGACTGTTATGAATCATGCTAAAGGGCAAAGCTAAAACCACTGAATAGGAATAACAAGGAACTTGGGGTCTAGTAAAATAATAAATAGTTCCTGTAGAATCAAACATTAGAAGTAGCATAATAATAACAAAATAATATCTTATTTCTGAATATATTTAAACAAAAAGTGAATGATCTTTAGACAATGGGTGCTATAGAAGTAATCCCTGCATTATTTCAGATAGCATCTAGGATTCTTCCTCTAAAAAGTCTACTATTTTATAAGTAGATTTACTAGGTTAAGTGAAGTCATGTTGCAGAAGTTTGGGGGATAAATATTGAGAATTTCATTCTTGATGCTATAGCCACAAGGAAAGAATATAAATTTTGTTAAAAAATACAATGTATGTACAGTGATTAAGGGATTATTATTTTAGTAGTAACATGAAAAATTGCAAAGAAATCAAACTTCTGGAAATTCTTACTAAATTCTTCAGAAAGATGCATTGATTATATAACTGATTGTGAGGTATCTTGCTTTAGGGCTAAGGAGAAAGTAAAAGATAGATCATTAAAAACATCTTGATCTAAGAACAGGTTTGTTCAATAATTCTTTAATCATTCTTAGGTACAAAAGAATCATCAAACAAACTATATGTGATTTTTTTCTTACTTACAAAGACTTTTTTCATGATTGTATTTTGAATAATGTTTCTTCTGGGTAATTCATGTTGTTATTAAAAAAAAAAAACATGGGGAAGGGTAGAGAAAGAATCTATAGAGACAAACAGAAGATATATGGCATATAGTATGTGAACTGTACGTACCTGCACAGAAACAATTGGGAACATTTGAGAGATATTTGAATAGGAGACATTCATCTGCATGTAACAGAAAGTATAAATTAAAATGATTTAAACAATGACAACACCCACTGTCACATATAATAAGAAGTTCTAAGATATTTACATTACTCAGTTTATTATTTAGGCTTCTTGTCAACACCATGCCATCATCAGAAATATTTTTCCTCTTCCTACAGTGTCATATTCAATGTATTGGTTTGATCTTCAGGCTATTTCCCCTTGTGGTTGCAAGATGTCACATCAAGACCTGACAGTATTGGGGGGAAAATAAAAGACTGCATGTTCCTTTTGTGTTTCCAAGACCTAGAAGACCTCTTTTAGAAGACACACTATCCTCTAGAAGACTTCCGTGACATCTCATTGGACAGAAACTGATAATATGCCATCAACCTTTTACCTCCAAGGGAGTAAACCTACCAAGATTGACTTAAATTACAAGGATTTATTCATGAATCACATGTATGTAATGCAGATGCTGGAGCAAATTCAGCTTTATCAGTAAGATAGAAGGAGTGGGTGGCTGCCATATAAAAAAAATATGATGATAATTTATCTCTAACTAATGAGTAAATCACATATTTCTTTGCCTTCAATTGCTGCAGATAAGTTTCTTGCTGAACCAAAACTCTTGGAATAAAAAAATACAAGAATTGTGAAACAGAACAACACTTAAATTTATTACTGCTATAATCAAAGCAATTTGCTTTGGCAAATGAAAACTAAAAATAAACACACTGTAATGTGCTCCACGATCCTGCTCTCTTCTTAAATGTTCGTTAGAGAGAAATTCCATAATTCACTATGTTTCTGCCTACATGAAAAAGTATACACAATGCAATGTGGTCATATTCACACACATACATATGTGCACACACACATGCATATACACTGATTCACAAACAGTTATCCAACAATTGGCCAACTCTCTGACTTGCCTATTTATATTTGACATCCGGCCTATGAATAAAAAGAAACTATAATTGACTGAAGTGCCTATAGTTAAATATGTTAGGTATACCACAGCATGTGCTTACCTCTGCAATTTATACTTCCCTAATTATAGAATATGCAAAAGTAGAGAAAAGATTCCTTGCTTATTAAGGAGTCTGATGTGCTGATCTACTAAGAAAATTATAAATTTATTATGCTTTTATTTTACATGTGTGCCAGTGTGGTCCAAGTGATGGATTTTGAGCACTAGACATGTATCATTATTGTTTTACTTTTAGGATGGTCATACCTATTAAAATATGTAGTTATGTCACTTTCAATGACAAGTTATAGTGCAATTTTATTTAAATAGGATTCCTAACCTGATTACTGTGGTTTTCCTTATTACTGTTTCTCCATTATATATAAATTTCCTTCAATTACAATTTAGTATTTAATGATCTCACAATTTTATTTTATGCCAACCTGTGAAAAGCCTGATTAAGTTTTTGTTCTAGTGTGTATTTTTTTAAGTTCTTAACAATGTGAATTCATCACAATTCCCAACATGTTCATACATTTATATTTTCAGTATTTTTCTATAGATATTTATATTTATAATGACAACTGAGTGTTATGGAGAGTTTTAAAATATGTAATGAGTTATTATAGAAAATTAAATTTTGTTTGCTGGTTGAGTAATTTATGTATTAAAATATTTTTTGTTCAAATTAATTTTTTAAATATGGAGATATCAGATAACCTGGGCTAGGTCCAGATTAGTGAAGCTTGAAGCTTATATACTTTGAGGAGACCTTCTTTAAGGAAAGGATTCAAAATTACAAAACTAAAATTTTGGTATGAAAGCAAATATTATTTAGAATCATAAATGAAAACAATAAATTACTATAATTGACCAAAAATGCTTGCATAAAAATCCCTTCTGATTGCAACCAGCTTTCCTTACCTACCAATATTCTACAACTATAAGCAAAACCTAGTAATGACACAGAACTTTGACCTATGAGACTCTGACACTTAAACTTCTTTTCCTTCTTGGTATGTCCTCCTCTGATGAGAAAGTTTAAAATAATTACAATTTTTAATTTAAAAAGAGAAAAGTAATTCCTCTCCATTTTGGATAAATGGAAATTTACTGTATATTCAAATGGAAATGTATTTCAGCAGATATACTAAGGGAATATACAAGAAGAGAGTAGCTTCAAATTAATTACTTTGTTACTTAAATCCTTCCTCCTTTTTATTTTTCTTGTTTGCACTTGATAGTCTTTATAGTCTTTTTGATTTCTACATATCTATAATTATTATTTTAAAAATAAAGTTAAACACATTCTCTAATTCTTGTGTTAGCATATTTTCATATATTCCAATTAAATATTAAATAAACTTTAAAAAATAATGTATTAAATAATAGGTTAAGATTTTGTTCTCCCATGGTGTTTAACACAAAAGAAAAAAAAGCCTGAAATTGTTACAGCTAAGACCAGGGCAGTGATAGCTATTTCTATTTCCTCAATAGAAAGCTAAAGGAGTAACTTCATTTTTTTCCCATTTTTTCAGGAATTTTAGTGTCATAATATACATGCACATTTTAATTTTGAATGTCACTAGAGTATGTAAAAATTCTAGAATTCATGTCATGCATATGCTTGCACATTATATTAATTCAAGGAGTCAGCTAAAATAGATAATTATGGAGGTGGGGCTCCTGGTTGACCCAGTTAGTTTAGCATCTGTCTTCTGTCCAGGTCATGATCCCGGGGTCCTGGGAAGGAACCCCACATTGGGCTCCCTGCTCAGTGGGGAACCTGCTCTTCCCTCTCCCTCTGTGGCTCCCCCTGCATGTGCTCTCTCTTTCTCTCTCAAATAAATAAGTAAAATATTTAAAAAGAAAAAAAGTAGACAATTATAGGGGCACCTGGCTGGCTCAGTCTGAAGAGCATGTGACTCTTGATCTTGGGGTGGTCCGTTCCAGCCCCACATTGGGTGTAGAGATTACTAAAAATAAATAAGAAAATACACTGCTGAAAAATATTTAAAAAATAGATAATTACATATTAAAAGTGGCATTTCTGACAAATCATTTATGACAACAATTTTTGAGAGTTAAGAATTTATAAGACAGAATTTCACTTTGGTGCAATTATTTTTAGAGAAATTTTTTCTTTAATTTGCTATTGCTTTAAGCCGACTATGACAGTCTAGTATGCCAGCTATGACTGAGCAGTCAAAAAGCACTATGAAAAAATTTAACATTTAATTTTTAAAGCATGATAAAGCATTTTAATTATTATTGTAGAATAATTATAACTGGGTTGACATTTTTATGTGTAGTATACATTATATATATTATGTACATTAACATGTTTTAAAATATACATTAAATATATTTTAAGATTTTATATTAATGTTTTAAAACTATAATATACAATAGAGTTTTAAAGATTTATTTATTTATTTATAGAGAAAGAGAGAGCAAGTGGGGGGGAGGGGCAGAGGGAGAGGGAGAGAGAAAGAGAATCTTCAGCACACATCTAGCTGAGTGGGGAGCCTGACGCAAGGCTTGATCTCATAACCCTGAGATCATGACCCGAGCTGAAATCAAGAGTCAGACACTTAACCGTCTGAGCCACCAAGGCGCTCCTATATAATATGGTTTTAAATAAAAACGGAGAACTACAAAAATATTTAAATATGTAGACCCTGGGAACTCTGCCCCTATTCAGATACCACGTGGGGTTTACCATTCAGTAAGATGTAAGAGAAATGTCAAGATACAATTAATTACATACTCAAGATTGTAGGTTTATGCCACATCCTAGAAAAGCTATTTATTCTAGAATAATAAGAACCTTTTATTTATGAAAATGATTATTCATTTTTTTACCATAGGGGTAATTATTCTTGAAAAATTTTCCTGAAAATATTAAAGAGGTAAAACTGATAAGTTCTTAAATTTTCACCTTATATTAAATTTTTATTTACCAAATAAATCTTGACTGTTTTCTTTTTTTTTTTTTTTCTTTTCTATTTATTTAACAGAGAGAGAGAACACAAGCAGGGGGAACGGCGGGCAGAGGGAGAGGGAGAAGCAGGCTCCCCACTGAGCAAGGAGCCTGATTCAGGGCTCGATCCCAGGACCCTGGGATCATTACTTGAGCCGAAGAAAGTTGCTTAACCAACTGAGCCACCCAGGTGCCCCATTGACTGTGTTTTCATTATGTCCTGTCAAACAGCACATATTTAAAAAGTACATATTCTAGGGGGAAAAAAAGAAACAAAGAATTGAGGAAATTCTACTCTTCACTAAATACAAATAATGTCCTGAGAGAAACATTTTGTCTCCCAAATAAATCAGTTCATGCCAAGCATATTTTTATGTTTAATTTATTTTTAAGTTATTGCTGAGTAATAAAATGGTATAAATAAATTGATATAATATACATGCTATAACTATTAGAAAATAGCTATTATATTTTTGATGTAGGTTGAAAGCCTAAAAAAGAATCTAAATGTAAAGAAAAGAAAAAAATAATGTTTTGCTTTTTTTTTTTTTTTTTTTAAGTTACTGTATGAGTTTGCTAGGTCTGCCATCACAAAGTACCACAAAACAGTGGCTTAGAGAACAGAAATTTACTGTCTCACAGCTCTGGAGCCTAGAGGTCCAAAATCAAGGTCTTGACAGAACTGGTTCTTTCTGAGGACTGGGGGGAAGGATCTGTTCCAAGCTTCTCTTCTTGGCTTGTAGATGATCTTCCCCATGTGTATTCTTTACATAGTCTTCCCTCTGTGATGCATGTCTGTCTGTATCCAGATCTCCCCGTTTTATAAAGACACCAGTCATATTGGATTAGAACCCACCCAAGTGACCTCACTTTAACTTGATTACATCTGTAAGCACCCTATCTGCAAATAAGATCACATTCTGAGGAAATGTGGAGGAGGAATCTAACATATTTTGAGGGTGGGAGAGGGTTCCTCTGCATAAAGAAAATATATATAACAAAATAGTTAAATATTTATACCATGTTTATATGTGTGTACGGTAAAACAAAATTTATTGTAACATTTATTTGGTGCAAATTGGTGCATACACACACTCACACACACACACATACATATACTTAGGTCATTAACTCATACACCTGAGTGTGCAATAATATGATTAATCAAAGACTTGTCAAGAAAACATAGTTCATAGAAAGAATAAGCTAAATCATCTAGTGAAGTGAATACTATTCAGAAGTTCAAAGTATTACTGAAATAGACATTATATCAGGATAAGACAGCCTAATAGATTTCAGTGGAAAGCTTCCAGTTTTAGAAGTTATATTATATTAAAAAATAATCCTGCTAAGTCTAAAATCTATTAGATTTATTACCGTAGGTGATTATAAAAGTTTTACTGCAATGAACCTGGCAACTATATAGACTGAAATTATTAGAAGTATAAAAGAGTATTATATTTGATCTGTTCAATTCATCTACATCATATACCATTTGATTTTAGTAATATTATCTCAAAGATATTTCAGGCAAAGTCATTTTTGAATTAATTCATAATTCTTTGACTCACAAATCATGGAATTAAATAGTCTGCTCTGTTTTTTTAGAGGTAAAAAGAAGCAAATATCTCTATAAGATGGGAAAGCCTAAAGTTATTTTATTTGTAAGCACTATGAAAACAGTATAATTTTTATTGAAATTGTGATATTATGAACTAAATAAAAACATCGTTTCAAAATGTTCATTGATCTATTTACAATAATTATGCAATTTTCATTTCCCCTTAGAGCTCATAATGCTTGAGTTAAAATAGTACCACTTTATAAAATATACAATCCAAAACATTAATGTTATTTATCAAAATAATTGTCAGCCATATAAATATTTTAAGTGTAATTAGGTTTTATATAAATTCAATTATTCCTTGTCTCCATGAATCAGCACCATCTCTTTTGATTCTCTACATTTCTAACCATAAGTGCAGACTTATAAAGTGTAAGAATAATTGATTGTGGACATATTCTCCCCTACTTTGAGCTAGCAGGTCCAAGCCTGAATATAGAATAGAGGCCTATTCCCAGCAGCAGATGGGAACAACCTGGGTACCTTTATCCAAGGTTTTGTTCCTGAGCCTTAACACGTAGCCAAAGCTACAGTCTTCTTTTTAACCCCTAACTCAAGACTCCATTTCCTGCTATGCACTTGTGTAATGCACCTGCCAAAAAATCTCTGGGTTCAAGATAGATATGAGGAAATAATCAGATAAATGCAGGATGTGAGGCATTGAACAGGAAACCTGGCCTGGACCATTCAAAAATTCCAGGTCATGAAAAATACAAAAATGGGTAACTGTTCTATTATTTAGAGAGAAAATAGCAAAACAAACTATTGCCATTCAAGAATCTTATTTGCATCCTTGAGAGAAAATTTATGAATAAGAAATTTTGTGGTAATTTGAAAATAAGGCTTATATAATTGGTAATTTTATTAAATTAGTATTAAATATGTTAATATTAATATGGTTATATAGAAAAATGTTAATTCCTTATGAAATGTATATCAAAATGTTCAGTGATGAAGGGTCAGATGTCTTTAATTTCCTTTAATGGCTGAGGAAAAAAAAGGAAAGATTTTTACACAGGGAGAGATGAAAATGTGATAAAATTATAGCAATTGATTAACCTATGTAAAAGGATTAGTAGAGTTGTACTATTCTTTTGGTTTTTAATGTTTTTTTTTAAGTTTTTAAAAAGATTTTTATTTATTTATTTATTTATTTATTTATTTATTTATTTATTTATTTATGAGAGAGAGTGTGTGAGTGCAAGGGGAAGGGCAGAGGGAGAGGGAGAGGAAGAGGGACAGAATCTCAAGCAGACTCCACACTGAGCACAGAGCCCCATGTGGGGCTTGATCTAACAATCCTGAGATCATGACCTGAGCCGAAACCAAGAGTCGGATGTTTAACAAACTAAGCCACCCAGGCGCCCCTAAGTTTTTATTTAAATTCCAGTTAGTTAACATACAGTGTAAGATTAATTTCAGGTGTGCAATATAGTGATTAGACACTTCCATACAAGACTTGGTGCTCATCACAGCAAGTGCACTCCTTAATCCCCATCATTTATTTAACCCTTCCCCCCCCCACACCTCCTTTCTGGTAACCATTAGTTTGTTCTCTATAGTTAGTAGTCTATTTCTTGGTTTGCCTTGCTCTCTTTTTCCCCCTTGTTCATTTTGTTTTGTTTCTTAAATTCCACATATGAGTGTAATGATATGCTGTCTTTCTCTGACTGACTTATTTCACTTAGTACAATACTCTCTAGCTCCATCTAAGTCTTTGCAAATGGCAAGATTCATTCTTTTATATGGCTGAGTGATATTCATACACGCACACACACACACACATACATACCACATCTTTATCCATTCATCAGTGTATGCATACTTGGGCTGTTTCTCTAATTTGGCTATTGTAGATAATGCTGCTATAACCATCAGGATACAAGTGTCCCTTTGAATTAGTATTTTTGCATTCTTTGGGTAAATAACTAGTAGTGTCATTGCTGGATTGTAGGGTAGTTCTATTATTAACTTTTTAAGGAACCTCCATATTGTGTCCCACAGTGGCTGCACAACTTCCCATTGCCACCAACAGGGCAAGAGAGTTCCCCATTCTCCACTTCCTCACCAACACCTGCTGTTTCTTATATTGTTAATTTTAGCCATTCTGACAGGTGTGAGGTGATACCTCATTATAGTTTTGATTTGTATTTTCCAGATGAGGGATTTTGGAGATCTTTTCATGTGTCTATGGGCCATCTGGATGTCTTCTTTGAAAAAATGTCTATTCATGTCTTCTGCCCATTTCTTAACTGGGTTATTTGTTTTTGGGGTGTTGAGTTTGGTATGTTCTTAATATATTTTGGATACTAATCCTTTCTCAGATATGTCTCTTGCAAATATCTTTTCCCATTCTGTAGGCTGCCTTTTAGTTTTGTTGATTGTTTCCTTCACTGTGCAGAAGGTTTTTATTTTGATGAAGTCCTAATAGTTTGTTTTTGTTTTATGGTTTCAAGTTAGAGTTGTACTATTCTTTAAACTCTCTGTCTTTGTTTTTAATTTTATTTATTTATTTGAAAGAGAGATAGCGAGAGATAGAGCACGAGCAGGGGAGAGAGGGGGGAACAGGCTCTCTGCTGAGCAGGGAGCCCAACGCAGGCCTGGATCCCAGGACTCTGGGATCATGACCTGAGCTGAAGGCAGACGCTTAACCAACTGAGTCACCCAGGTGCCCCTAAACCCTGTCTTTTTAAACATTTGAAAATACAACAACTTCCATAGAGTGCATGTGATAATGGGGACACTCCAGTTTTTGTGAGAGCTGAGATACAGAAAAATATACTTTATATAGTTTATTGGTACTTTTAAGGTATATACGTACATATTCTTTATATGATTTGTAATTTAAAGTCAGATTCACTAATGATACAGTAAAGGATAATAAAAGTTCAATTAATCTGTAACAAGAAATTGTATCTCCTTTTATTTATTTGAAAAACAAGGTTTAATATGTAGTTTTAAGAATAATGTGTTCTTAATAAATACTTAATAGTAATATACTTGCTTTTTGTGTTAATTTTGCTTCTTTCTTTTACTTTATATTTTATTTCTTCTAGTCAGATGAACCTTGAAAATATTTATGAGTTTCAAATATTTACAAATCATAACCAAGCAACACAAGTAATTTGCTCCCATCCAGGCTTGAGAAACTTCTAAATACTATGAACATATTCAAATGAACTATTAAATAAAATCCAGAATGAAATTAGAAAAGACTTAAAAGTTATCTAAATGAAAAATTATTGACTAAATTTGAGTTGAAATGGCACATTTTACTAATGATATAAAGCATTGTGTTATTTTAATTTCTTTATCCATAGTAATTCAAACTAAGTATTGAAAACAAAAATATTCAATTGTATATTTGATTATTTTAAACAGGAAATTGGTGGATGCATGCTAAAAATTTATACCAGTTGTTACACTGCATCAATAAGATATTATACTAAAAGTTATAAAATTAAACATAGGTACTGGAAGTGTAGCAAATTTTTTTTAATTCTTTATTTCTTAATTACATTTTCTCTATGTGTACTCAAATATCATACTGAGTTGGTTGGCAATTTAGCTTTATAATATGCATTTTAAAATGATATCTAGTTTGCACTGAAGTTCCAAGTGGATGAAAAGAAAATGAGAAATAAATGAATGCAATCTTGATAATTCTATTTCAGTTGTTATACAAATAACAGAAGTAAAATTCATCCTAAAATTTGGGTTGGAGACGTCAAATATCATTTGAAAAATAAATTACATAAAGACCGTCTCTCTCTCTCTCTTTCTCTCCCCCATCTCTGTCTCATACACAGACATACACACACACACACACCAGTATCTATGCAATTATGATAGAACATGGAGCATAAAGAAACATAGTTTACATTGTACTGTCAATTTTTGCTACTTCAGTTTGCAACATGTTTATTGAGTACAGTATATCTCTTTCTGACATATTTTCAATATTTTTCTATTGAATTAATAGTTTGATAACTCTCCTATTTAAGAGCATTTATATGCACATTGAGTTCAGTTTTCATTCACGTAACTTAGTATTCTCTAGTCCTTTTAAACGTCAAAAATGGAGTAGAAAGCAAATTTCTTTTGCACTGCAATTCCTTACTACATCCTCCATTTGCCCCAGTTGGGTTTTTGAGTAGTTTCTATTTACCACAGTCTCAAGCCATACATTTGAGAATTCTTGTGATTAGAGTACAATGTGATATAGGATTATTTAAAACACAGCCTGAAAATGTTCTACCTTTTCAAGCTGTCTATTTGAGGTTTGTGTAAATATTGTCAAATGGTTCCAGTTGCTTTGTAGAAGTTGCTGTCTATAGATAGGGGAGATAGAAGAATAATTACATTTACAGAGGCTTTATTAAACTTTATTTCAACTTTTGGTCAAGCAAATCCTCCAAAATCTCCATTAAAGCCTCCGTTCTTTTCCTCAACTATCAGGCAAGGTCACAGAGCAGAATAAATTTTCTGAAAATCCAAGTTATGAGACTTAATGTAGAAAATGAATGATAAAGTAGAAAATCCAGGAATAAGCAAAATGGCAAAGTTAGTACACATTAATTGTCCATCTGATTACAGAATAATTGATTGTTAAACTGTGAGTTCTTGAGAGTGAGATCAAATAAAAGAGATCACCAAGAAATCCAAAGTAAGGGAAATTTGAGAAGGGCCTTATTGAAGAAGTAAGATTTTTATAGATAGAGATGAGCAAATGGTATACTGGGTCAAGAAACAAATGAGCAAAATTCAGAGTAGGAATAAGTATGATGTAAAGAGGGAACAGTAGGATCTCTTCCTGACAGTACTGGAGAGTCTTACTATGTAAAAGTATTAGAAATTAATATGAAAGGTATAATATGAAATAACATGAAATATGTACCTACTTTGTGAATGATGGTGATCAGAAAGGGGCCTTTGCATAAAATTAATTAATTATTTATAACTTTCCTCACTGAACTGAGGTATTTTCAGGAATAAGTTACCTCTATTTGCCTTCATATACCCAGCAAAAGCAGATGTCCAAGGCAAAATAAATAGTAAATAGCATGGAATGAAATAATGAAGGGGTGAATTAAGAAATGAATGTAGAGGCAAATAAATGTTTAAAATAAAATATTTTAGAATATTTATTCTGATAGAAGTAGGATTTTTTTAATAATTTTTTTAATAATTCTGAAAACTGCCTAAATGTGTGAAAAGAAAGCACAAATTAAACTACCCTTGGAAATTAGATATATATGAATCAATGATGTTACAACTTCATAAAGACCATAATATGCACCATTGTCTTTTCTGAACTTTTAAGGTTTAGAGAGTGGATAACAGTTCCAAGTTTATTTGGCTTTCTATTGTGGCCTAGCATTCTGTACTTTATCTTTCTTAAAAGTACCATTTTGAGTAGATTCTTAAAATATTTAAGATAATTATCAACACTTTTTCTGATATTTGAAAATACCATGGTGTATAAAATCATAATGAGACAAAGAGTGTTAAACCTGGACACTTGAATACAATAGCACTGGAAATTATACCATCACTGAACACTTCTTTGTATTTTCTTTGTCCCTAAGGGAAGAAATGAAAACTGCATTCAGATTGCTTTATTTAAATCAAATTAGAATATGATTATAGTTTTGAAACATTGAGTTTGTTGTTAAAGAATCACAGAAAAGTAGTAGGAGAAAATAATAATTAGTTCCTTAATTGCACATAAGATCTTTGTAAAATGAAACAAATGTTACATAAAATTGTATGTGTTCTCTTAAACAAGCAGGCAAAGTGTAAGAAGTCTCCAATGATGAATACATAAAAAAACAATGGATGTTGCAATTTCTATCACTGTATAGGTTTAATTTTTGAGGCTTGTTACACTAACCCATTACAAAATAAGTCAAGCACCATATCTTTTACTGATTCTTTGTGAGAATATACTGATTCTTTGTGAGAATATACAAATTAAATCTGCAATAAAATAAACAATAACTATTCAAATTTATATACATGTATTTAAGAGTGATCTTTAAAGAGATAGCTATAGGTATGAACATTTAGGTACCTTCACACTGCATTTGTGTGCTTTCAATCAGTGTTTATTATAATTTTCATTTTTTCTATCTAAATAAAAGTAATCTAAATCTTTGATAAACAATTGCAGAATTTGATATATATGTGACATTTTAGAATAACTACATATTATATGCAATAATTGTGGAATTGAGGCATCCATGTAGATTTGTGAATACAGGAACACACATACATACGCACATATACATCTGGCCCTGCTTTAGGTCTCTTAAGAGGACCTAAAAGCAACAATAGTCCAAAAGTTTTCAGTGTACCTACTGCCTACATTTTAGCTTCTATATACCAATTTACACAAACAGGAAGGCTCCTTGAGGAATGACCTATTCTAAGCCTGGTATAGGAAAAGTACAAGATGATATTGGAAACATCATTTTGTACCAGACAGTGAGAATGTGCTATAAAAAAGGGGGGGGGGGATATGTTGAAAGGACACAGAAGCTAACACTAGCCAAATTGAGGACGATTTGAGTTTCAAGATAAATAATTGAGGCAACAAATTATAACCCATTGAATAAAATAAAAATCAATGTGTCCATGAAGATATAAAGAACTAAGTGGAAACTTTTGTAAAGAAAAACATATTTATGTAGTTTCAAACTATTCCTATATAAAAATAATTATTTTAGCAAGAAAGAAATAGTGACTTTACAATGAAAAATCCTAGCGGACATTGTTATGATCCAGTGATCTAAACGAACATTATCAGTAATAGAACAATTTGAAATTGTATGCCATCTGATAGAAAGCACTCAGAATTCAACATCACTTCTAGGATATTCATGCGAAGATGCATAACCTGAAACTACCCACAAAGAGGTACTACTTAAGTGATAATACACACACACACACACACACTCACACTCACACACAAAAGATTGAGATATAAAATAACTAAATTGTGTCAAAGTTATGAAAATCAAGATAAGGTTTATGGAACTCATGACTGATTGACTTTGTTATTAGACATTATGTTAAAATTGTCAAACTAGATAGAAATTTGTGGATTATATACTAATAATCTGTTAATGCTTATGTTTTGTCTTTGATGATCATATCATATAAGTGATTATATCATATAGGCAAATGTCTTTTCAAACACAAAATTTATAGTAATCTATTTGAGGCATCAGATCTGCAACTTATTTTCAAATGTTTAGGGGAAATAGTTCTTTTGACTGTAATTCTAAGTTTTTTGTAGTTTGTGTTTATTTAAGAAGCACCACAATTCCACCCTTAAATCACTTGCCAGATTTTGAAGCTCTATGATTTTAGAGTCTTAAGTGTTACCAAGAACCTATGAAAAGACAGAGGTCAACCTCCCCCTTGTCTTTCAGAAAATGATATCCATCAAACAATCAAAAGCAGGGAGGGTCATGTATAAAGAATGGGATCAACCAGAAGTAGACTGAAGTTTACGGACATTTTAAGGTTCTCCCAACCAACATCCAATCGGATTAAGTTAATCAGCTATTCATTCTATCTACTTCACAGAGTAAAAAGAGAACCCTCTCTTGTGCAAGATAAGAACATCTAGATCCTTAACAGTTCTTTTACACACTATGTCCAGAATTGAAATGAGTCAAGAAAATATGACTAATGAGCTAGACCAAAAAAAAAAAAAAATAGACAAAAGAACCATCTATAGAGATGATCTAGTTATTGAAGTGAACAGATAAGGTTATTGAAATAAATATGATTAATTTGCAGACAAAATCAGAAGAAGTGAACAAATAAGTGGAAGAATGAGAGATTTCAGCAGATAATTAGAATCTATATAAGAGAATCAGTAATAAAACAGATCATTTAAAAAACAGATTGGGCCTTGCCAAATAAGGATTTTCAAACTGGAGGACAGATCACTGAAATTTTTCAAGGTGAAAAAAGGAGAAGAATATATTTTAAAAATAAAATTTTAGAGTATAGAAAACATACAAAATCTTGAAAATTTTACAGTGGGTATAATAGATTTCCAGAAGGAGAAAACAGAGAGAATGAGACAGAAGCAGTATTCAAAGAGATAATGACCAACAATGTCCAAAACTAGTAAGATCATCAATCAGCAAAATCAAGACACTCTGTGAAATTCAAGCATGTTAAAATTTCCTGTGTGAAAATTTCTACTTTTATGGTATTTGCATTTTATGTATTTAAAAAGTAAGAAAAGTAAGAGTTTCTTTACACTTTATAAACCAACATAATTAAATTTTACTGAAAATGTACATGACAGTAAAATTTTAAACATTTCAACAAAAGTCAAGTAATCATTCCCAAACTTTTAAATTGTTTATTCAATGTGTTTACACAAATCCTTGGTCTTTTTAAAAAAATCCAACAAAATGCCATTAAATTACATTTAACATACATAATATATTCTCCATGATATCACGGCAAAACATTTTTTTTCATTTTAAAGATTAAACAAATTACTTGAGATTAATTGAATTTTGTAAGAAGAAAGTTTAAGATTCTATATCTTTATACATATTAATGGATTTGAAGCTAAAATGTTTATCACATTTAATATATATCAGTAGCTCTATAATTGGTTTAAATTTTTTAAAAATAAAATAAAATAGGCTTAAATTTATGTTTAATCATATTTTAAATATTCATTTCTTCACTCTTAATAAACATAATGGGTCAAGGAAAAGATGTTAATTACTGAAAGCTAATTAATAAGACACCAATTTGACACCATTTGGCACTTAAATTCTCGGTGGGTTAAACGTAACAATCCAATTTACACCCAGAACACCAATAGTAGACTCCTCAATACTGCTTTATGCTTTAAAATGTATGGAGGTCTTTTTTTTTTTTTTTTTGGAGGTCTTTAATAAACAGAGCTATGAAAGAAACCTGCTTAGGAAAATCCAATATTAAATTTTCTAAACGAGGGTTTCTCATTTGGGGGGATGGACAATATTCATTGCGGGACCATCTGTGCGTTGTAGGATGTTTAGCAGCATCCCTGCCCTCTCCTTTTTGTATCCTAGTCTCACTTGTCCCCAGACCTAAGTTGTGAAAATCAAAAATGTCCCCAGACATAGCCAAATGTCCCTTGAAGGAAAAAAAATCATGCCAGGTTTGAGAACCACTGTTCCAAAATAAGGAATTTTCTAAAAATGAAGGTGTTGATGTACCTTAAAGATCTCCAAATAGGCACATAGTTCTCACAGATTTAGGCCCTTTGATTATTAACCACATGGTTAACACAATTAACTACCAGTTAAGTATTATTAATGAGAGCTAATCTACTGAGAGATACACAATCACATCCAAACTAAGATTCTAATTTCTTTGTTAATTCATAACTGTGGCTAGTGAAATATGTCTCCACTTCATAGGCAATGTTTCACTTTAACGTTGAATAAGATCTTGCAGCATTCATAGAATGAAAGAAGTAATGATTTATAAACAGCTATTCATAAAATGGCATTATAGACTTTTCAACAGAAAAGATATTGCAAAGTTATTGCTATCTTTTTGATTTTTAGATTTTTTTCTGTTTTCTTCAAAATATTATAAATAGGAAATGAATTTCTAGAAGAAATCACTTTTATTTTTAACTAAATTATTTGAATAAAATTTATGTATTACCAATTATGTTTTAAGGTTTTATGCTCAAGACTGGATATGCAGAAATGAATGTCTATATAACATCTATTGGTCTATTTATTGATTACCACACACAAAGAGCATACAGAGTTGTGGGTTTTTTTTTAAATGTATCTCTTGACAAAAAGTAGTTTTTTTGCATGGAAATGAAATTGTAAAATCACTAAATCGTATCTTAAAATGTAGTTGTTTATAAGAAGGGGCACTAGAAAATCTAATAAGATAACAATATACTTCCTTTTGTAAAAATCTGAGAACTCCCAGCACCCCAGCAAGGATAAACAATGGCTTTCATAGAAAGCAAATAAAAGCAAGTTTGAATTCTTATTACTACTGTCATGATATGTTTGTAAAACTTTTATTGAAGTATAATGTGTCTATGGAAAAGCTCGTAATATTTCTTTTTTATTATGTGCAACTATTTATATTGCAATAAAATAATTCATGTGGCTGTCATCTCATGTTTTTAGTTGTTTTATTTGCTAGGAGGTCTCTTCCAATATAAAGTGCACTGCATTTACCTGCGATCTGTCCCTGATTTTGAAAAATTATTATTTTTTATTTTTTTTAAAGATTTTATTTATTTATTTGACAGAGAGACAGCGAGAGAGGGAACACAAGCAGGGGGAGTGAGAGAGGGAGAAGCAGGCTTCCCGCAGAGCCGGGAGCCCGATGTGGGACTCCATCCCAGGACCCTGAGATCACAACCTGAGCCGAAGGCAGACGCTAAGCCACCCAGGCGCCCACACATGTAGTGATTTTAAAGGGAAGACCAACAAGGAAATTTCACAAGAAATCTTAAGTACGAGAATTTATTATTTAAATGACTACAAATTCCTTATGTTTGATCTTCAATCTTAAGGAATATACAAGATTTGTCAACATAAAGAATACATTCTTTTTTAAAAGATTTTATTTATTCATCAGAGAGGGGGGGAGAGAGAGAGAGAATGAGAGAGCACACAAGCATGAGTAGGGGGAGGGGCAGAGGGAGAAGCAGACTCCCTGCTGAGCAAGGAGCCCCACATGGGACTTGATCCCAGGACCTTGGGATCATGACCTGAGCCAAAGGCAGACACTTAACCAACTGAGCCACCCAGGCACCAGAGAATAAATTCTTTTTTAAGGGGAAAAAACTCATATCAACCAAACTTGTCATAAATTGTAAAGAAAATCTATTATGTTAGAATGTCAACACAATTTACACTAAGAATAATCATAATAGTGATTAAAAATTAAGATTCTTATAAATGGGACATGGTCTCTCAAAGGTAAAAAGGAAATATAAAGGAGTCATTATCAGCCAATTAAGTCATTGAAAATGAGAAATCAGTCTCAATGACACACTGGAGTACTCCAAGATTTCAATGTCTCCATCCATCTCTGCATAGGGGTAACTTTGGATTTAGGTTCTGAAGACTCAAATACTCATATCACTAAGTTTCTATCCCCCATAGGGGAATGGTTTTGTGAACATCAACAAATTTGTCTCAGTATTTCTACTTTCTTTATTTCTTTCAGACTGTGCAAACTCTATTTTGAAGGAAATCTTATTTTTCATTTCATATGAACATCACATACAACAAGTTTGAAATGATAAACACTTTAAATTGAATATCTCTTTAAGATAGAATAGAGATAGAATACCTCTATTCTAATCCATTAAGGGTATGAAACAAGGTAACATACTAATTTACTCAGTTATTATTTACTGAATACCTAAGTGGCACACACCATACCAGGTCTTCCAATTATAGAGGTAGATAGAGGTATATAGAGACAAATCCTCTGATTCCATGATGATCACAGTCTAATGACTATATATTTAATCCAGAACCATAACTTCTCAGTAATGTGGAAATCCTGATTTTAAAAGAGGAACAGTAAAGAGAAAACAAATGAGCACAATAATACTAAGAGTTGTCTTGTTAAAATATCCCTACTCCATGATATCTGGACCCTCAATAATACTATTCTGATTAAATCTACCATTTTGCTAAAAGGTGTATCCACCTACAAAGGGGGCATCTCTCTAACGTCTATGACTATTCAACATATTTCAATTACTTTACAGTGTTTTATAGTTTATCATTTCCTTCTTACAACATGCTATCACATTCTATTTATTTCAAATATGTATATAATGAAACTGAGGATGAAGATAGAGTAATTTGGCTAGTGTCATGTAGCTCATTAATTGTGAAGCCAGAAGTGTATCTCAGTGTTACAAGCTGAATTGGGTTCCCCCAAATTCGTGTGTTTAAGTTCTAGCCTCCAGTACTTCAGAATGTGACTGTATTTGGAGACAGGGTTTTTAAAGTGCTAATTAAGTTAAAATGAGGTCATTAGAGTGGGCTCTAATCCAATGACTAGAGTCTTTATCAGAAGAGGAAATTAGGACACAGACACAGACAGAGGTAAAACCTTGTAAAGACAGAGGCAGAAGACAGCCATCTACAAGCCAAAGAGAGTGGCTTCAGAATAAACACACTGTCAACACTCTGAGCTTGGACTTTAAGTCTCCAGAATTGTGAGAAAATAAATTTCTATTGTTTAAGCCACTCAATCTGTGGCACTTGATTATGGCAGCCCCAGCGAACTAGTATACCCAGACTGGACTAGGTGTTCACAAGCTCATAACCTAGGTGCTCATAACGCGCTCCCAAGCAAAACCTACGGACACTCCTAAGGAATTTATAAGGAAATACAGTTAATCTGCCGATTATTAATGAATTATTTTCTATACAGATAAAGTGGATTAATTGTACATATTACAAATAAATATAACTAGATCGTGTGATGGTTAATTTTATGACAGTGCTAAGGGATGCCCAGATAGCTGGTAAAATCTTTTTTCTGAAGTATGTCTGTGAAGATATCTCCAGAAGAGATTAACATTTGAATCTATAGACAGAGTAAAGAAGATCCCGTTCACCAATGCAGGCAGACATCAGCCAATCCATGGAGGGCCTCAATGAAGCTAAATGGCATAGGAAAGATAAATTTGCTCTTTGCTTGAGCTGGGACATTCAGCTTCTCCTGCCTTCAGACATCCCATCTTCTGGTTCTCAGGTCTTCAGACTCAGACAGGGACTTACACCATTTGCCACCCCCCATTCCTCCCTTCTCAGGTCTTAAACTCAACCAAATTACATCACCAGCTTCCCTGATTCTCCTTTCAGATAGCTGATCTTGGGATTCCTTAGCCTCCATAATCATGAGAAACAATTACTATAGTAAGTCTCCTCTTACATGTATCTATATATATTTTGTAGGTTCTATTTCTTTGGAGAACCCTGACTAATGTGGATACCAATTCTCCTATCTTATGTAGAGTTCTTAAGTAAAAGCAGAATGAATAAAATGGCACCAGAAATACAGGACCTATTAGCAGGAGTTCTTATCTGGTGGTGCAATAACATGATTTTGCTATCATCACTATATTTTCTCTATTCTCTAGTTTTTTTTTTTTTAATTGAGAAATATTTATTTTTTATTTTTAATTTTATTTTTTTGAGAGGGCAGGAGTGACAGAAGGAGAGGGAGAGAGAGAGAACTTCTCAACCCCAAGATCATGACCTGAGCTGAAATCAAGAGTTGGGTGCTCAACTGACTGAGCCACCCAGAAGCCCCTATTTCTTTTTTTTAAATGCACATTAAATATTGTATGTAGTATTTACTCCAATAATTATTGCATCTATTATTAAAAATGTACCTGGCGGATGCTGGGTGGAGAAAGTGGGAGTAGAACACACAGACTGATAAAGCATAATCATTATAAATAAATCCAATATGATTTGCTTCACTAAAACTCTAATGGTCACCTTTTTATTATCACTTCTTTTTCTTGTGAAGCACTGATGACAAGTACCCACCTCTATCATGATCAACATTTCCTTTTAGGAGAATTCCAGAATTTCCCTCTTCAAGTCTACTTCCAATTCCATGTGGGTAGAGGTGGGGACACTATTCAAGTCCTACTGCAAAGTTCAGGGGAACAGGAGTCTAACCATTTCACTGGTGCTGTTGACCGTGGTTCTGGATTGTTCAAGGGCTGGTTGGTCCTGCTGCAGTAACACTCTTGACATGTGAACTTGGGAGGCTGAGTTACCTGACAGTGTCCCCTGTTTGCAACCCAGCAATAACATGCTTTTAGTTGACATGCTCCGTTATTTTGGCTTTACTTTGGGTGCATGGGTCAGGAAAAAGCTTCCCAGGACAGACGTATGTCATGCCCCACACAGCCTCTATCCCTGAAGACTTAGGCTCTTATTCTGAGCCCAAATAAAGCCACATTTTTCCATCTCTCCTGGTGACTACTTCTTTGGGGATATTGTACCCTCATGCATTTATCATTACCTCTGGATGAAGTAATGTGGATGAAAAATCCACTGATGTTTCAGGCCTTGTCTTTGCAACCTCAGAACATTTTTAGTATTCACTTTCTCCTTTTCCTGAGGGCAGGAGATGCCTCCTGGCCAAATATGCACGTGAACAAAGAAGGATCAGTCAAGTGTCCCTTCACAGAGCACACACTCCACTCTACATTGGTGGTTATTTTGAGTAACATCAGAGAGACTAGTTTAAGTAAATAGCTTTGCCTGGACAACCAACATAATCTCTACCTTAAAAGAGACAGATAACTGGCTTCAGGTTAACTATTGGGAGTGAGTGTACATTTAAGAGCCAGCACTACACATTCCAACACTTTCCTTTTTTTCTCCTCAATCCTCTTTATTCATTCCTTGTTCTTTTATGCTCCTCCCATTTCTTTGTAATCTTCTTCATCATTAGGACTGCATGATTTATTTTCTTTCCCAACCAGCTTCTCTCTCATAACATAGCAAAATTATATAGCAAAATTGTGATAGATATTTTTATTAGTTACTCAAATGATATAATAAGTACTATTGGTTAAAAAAAAAGGTGGGGAGAAGAAAAGAAAAGTTTAACTTCTATCTAACTGGCTAAAGGAAACTACTTTAAAACTATTACATTTTCTTTGTCCTCTAATCCTACTTCATCTCCCCAGTGTCTCTGTTTGTTTGCATACGCTTGTAGCAGGAAAAATATGCTATATATTCTTTATTGTTTCCCTTCTTTCCCCTTTTCTTTATTACCACAGGTTGTTCATTGACTCAATTGACAAATAGAAATTATGTCTTTTGAACAAAAGGCCAAGGGCCCAGAGGAAGGCATGAGAACAGATATATAGAGTGAATGTCTGGGGGAAAAGGAGAAGAGAGGACGATTTGTGCATCTGAACAGCAGAAGCGATCCACACCTTATATGTAGGCATCTATACAGAGCTCACAGCCAGACTCCCGAGAAGGAAACAGCACTCTCTGGCTTTCACAAGAAACAGAGCCTGAGGTAGAGAGCCTATTTACTATTATTTAGCAGAGTATACTCCCCAGGAAATAGGAATGAAGGGTGAAGGGCGTGAGACAGAGAGGGAGAGGGAGCACATACAAACCTGTGCTTGCAACTACTACATTTTAATCAGTCCATTGCTGGTGAAAGAGAGTAAAGGAAGGTTTTTTTTTTAAAGATTTTATTTATTTATTTGAGAAAGAGAATGAGAGAGAGAGAGAGAGCTTGAGAGGGGGAGGGTCAGAGGGAGAAGCAGACTCCCCGCTGAGCAGGGAGCCTGATGCAGGACTCGATCCCAGGACTCCAGGATCATGACCTGAGCCGAAGGCAGTCGCTTAACCAACTGAGCCACTCAGGCGCCCCGAGAGTGAAGGAAGATTGAGCAGTTAATCTGCTGTCTCTTTCCCGTCTTTGAGCTCCTTGTACCTATGGGGTATAACTCTGTAGGCTCCACAAACACACAGCCCAGGGCTGTGTTTCCCAGCACTTTCGAGCAGCCATTGGGTAAAAGCAGAGCCATCTGGGGGTGTGCCTGTTGGGCTCCTTCTTGGACAGCGGTAATGGCATCCTGAGCTTTCTTTCAGTCTGTGAGTAGAACAGATCAGTAGAGTCGCTCCTTGACTGAAGCCCAGAACTATGGCATACTCTGGTGGGAATCCAAGAAGATCTGAAGTAAGCTTTTTTTACTAGTCTGGTAATAGAAGTGTTGGAGCAAGAAATTAGTTATTACTTGTGTTTCCAGTTTTTGAATTTCCTACCTGCTACAGAAAAGGGTCTTATCTGGGTTTGTGCAAAACAAACCTACAATCAAGGACTGATGATACAGGTGACAATTCGTGCCCATACATATTTATATGCTCATAATTTTGTGGCATAATTGATATGGAAACATGAAATGGACTCTCAGGAATCACTGCTTGGCAACCTCAGAAGACCTTGATGAGACAGAAATTCAAAGTACTACAGAACGTTGTTAAAACTAAACAAAACAGCAACCTGGGGGAATGACAGAAGCAATAAAGAAAAGGTCAGTGACGTTTTTTGCTTGGGGAGGAGTTTGTTTTTTTTAATGAAACATTTTTCTGACTTTCCAGAATACCTAGAAAAGAAACCCTATGTGTAATTATCTTTAAGGATCCTGTTTTAAATTCTAAATTTCTAAAAGAAACAATCACAAAGAAAACAAGTCTCTTCTTACAGTTAAAAAAAATATAACCCGATAAAGAACAATCTCACTTCTTGATCCTTGCTAACATCTAAAGTTGGAGAAAGTTATAGAGATGGAGTTGTGGGGCTTGTCTCTCAAATTAGAGACTAGAGTCAGAGGCCACATCCATGTAAGTAGGACATTTAGAAACTTAGCACAGTATGTCAGCCCTCCAACCATCAACCCTCCATGCCCTCCCCCACGGACTCTGACTCTGGACTGTGTAAACTGCCAGATATGTGGCATGACATTAAGGGGATCCATAGGATGAACTGACGTCAAAATTAATGTCTTAGTGTAGAACACAAGATTTAGAGATAGAAATGAAGTTGAATTGAAGAAAAAAATAACAATTTTGCACAGCTGACTTTATTGACTGACATTTTCTCTCCTTCTCTTTCTCCCTTTCTCTCTCTCTACACTCTCTGTAAGTATATGCAAAGCTAGAATACACTAGAATAGACAACACATCACAAAATATAAACAGTCATACCTCATTTTTAAACTGTATTCAGTAAACATTTACTAGTATTATTGACATAAAAAGTACACATAAGCACTGTATTAAGATATATGTTACATGTTGCACTTTTTTGTACTTCTGTTAATAGTTTTGTTTTATTTTGAAAGGGAGAGCGAGAGGACACGCTTGAGCTTGCCACAAAGAGGGGGAGAGACAGATGAGGAGGGAGAGGGACAAGCAGACACTGAGCTGAGCACTGAGCCCCGAGCCAAATGCAGGGCTAAATCTCAGGACCCTGAGATCATGACCTGAGCGGAAAGCTAGAGTCCTAGGCCTAATCAACTGAGCCATCCAGGAGCCCTTGCACTTCCTTTAATGGGCATCTTGTTCTATAAACTCTGAGCAAATCTCTGATTACTCTCTAAGGAAGCATTTCTAAAAGAACTTTACTTTTAAAAATTTTAAAGACTCTTACGGTCTCGTAAAATTTTCCTCCAGAAAATTCATGCCAATTTACAATCATTCTAGCAGTGTATTAGAGTTCTTTGTTTTCCTGGAACTTTTCACTAGATTTATTATTAAAATGTGTGGTAGGGAAAACAAGATGTGGTATTGTTATTAATTCCTATTAATTCCATTTTTTGATTACTAGTGACAGGAAACATGTCTCAACACACAAACTAGGTGGTTATTTGCATTTCTTCTTTTTGAATACCCGTTCATTCACTGTGAGGATCTTTTTGTTTGTTTTTGTTTTTTATCCTAGTGCATCCCTTTTACTTTCTGATTTTGAAATGTACTTTGTGGCATAAAAGAGGGAATTGATTTGGCCTAGCACTATCATAGTAAACTATGCTGATTGGGAGCACAGAGTTTGTGGTCAGTTCAGAAGGCTATGCTTCCTAATTTACTGCTGATTAGCTTGGTGAGCTTAGATAAGTTACTTATCATCATTAAGCTTTAGTTTCCTCCTCTATAAAAATGGAAAATATATACTGGAAATGGAAATCTATACTTCCTAGTGTTATGTGATTTAAATGACATAATATATCCAAGATAATTAGCATGTACTGGCACATTATGTATGTTGAATAGAGGTTAACAGTTATAATTAGAGGAAAGACAGTTGACACTTCTTCCAAAAGATGAACTTGAATTTCAATCTGAATGCTAGATCTTTAAAAAAAATCTGAATTAATATATTTCTTAAATGGTATTGATGTGTCAAACTAAAATAGGAACAATTTCGTTTTAAAATAACTTATAAAATATATAATAAACAGGTCAGTGAACTCACTCTTTGTCATAAGAAATGAATGGTTTTGATGTTGCAGACCCATCAGATTAGAGAGAAAACTCCCTACTATGACATTACTGAATCTTTCTGAAGCTATATTATTGGGCACATTATTTGATCTCATTGATTTTTTGCTGTTGTTATTTCCTCATGTTTGTAGTCTGTTAACTGAGGAAGTAAATAGACCTTTAAAAATATTCAGGCTTTTAGAATATATGTATAAATATAGATGTGAAAGTCGTATCCATTAGGCTACCCTTAATACAAATGTTCAACAAATAATGAATATGAAAATGTCCTACCTTAAAGCATAGGACATGTGTATTGCCCTAAACAAGATGTCCAGAGATGGTTCTCCTGGTGTTTTAGTGGCTCAACAATGCCCTCAAGGACTCAGGTCTTTCATCCTGTTTCTCTGCCATCCTCAGACTTGCTTCTCATGATTGCAAGAGATCGGCTACAATTCCAAGCTTTGGGTCCACAATAAACAGTAGCCAAAATAGGAAAGAAAGTGAAGGGAATTCAAGAATCCTTTCCTTGTAAGTCTCCTGAGTACCAGGGAGATTACTGTTTCCCCATAATTCCTCCTCTTACCCTTTCCCTTACATTCCCTTGCCAGTACGAGATCACACATCAACCTTTAGACTGATTAAGGAGCATCAATTTATCATACTGAGCTTAAACCTATCATAATCCATACCCTGGGGCCATCACATTGCTGCTTGAACAAGGCTGAGCTCTGAAAGAAAGGAATAAGGGACAGTTGGGTAAGTGTCTCTTGTATCTGCAGCATTTTAATTTAGAAATATGCCTGAGTGATGACACAGAGACTCACTGCCATTGAAGGAAGAATGTATTATATTTGCCAAGAGAAGGGGCATGTCACACCATGCAGGACCACATGGGGAGCACAAGTTTGGGTCAGGAGACATGGAAGGATGGGAAACATGGCCGAGAACGTTGATTGTGCTTTCCATGGGAAAGACAAGACAAGGCAGGGAAATACTGTAGGATTGCTCATTTGAATTATGTTGGTGGGCTTTCAGCCATACTGAGGTCTCTAGCTGTCTGTTACTTGGCCCTGGGTTGCTTTAGGGCAGGAAAAGACCAGTTGGGTATGTGAGAGTTAGAGATAGGACATGGCTGGGGGCATGGACCATGGACATAGGGTTAGTTGGTTTGCATATGAAAGATGTGTTCCCAGGAAGTTGTTAATTAGCTTAAGAATTAGCTTGCCCTGGGAGTAGCAGTCTCTCCTAGGCCATCACCCATCCCTAAGACATCCCTAAGATGTCAAAGCATCATACAGAAAATTAAAAAAAAAAAAATGAGTAAGCAACCAAACTAAAATAATCAATACTTGAAATGAATCATATGTATTTCCTCACTTAATTTGCATATAGCAAAATGTAAAATGATTTATAAAAACCTCATTTTTGTTTCGACGCTCATATAAGTTCAAAGTCCCACAGTTAGTGATTGGTGAGGCTTGGATTTCAATTCATTTTGACTCCTGACTGCAAGTACTTAACTAGGACTTTATTCATTATTTTTCAGAAGTTCAACTTTTAAATCAGACACTTCTAAAATAATAGAGGAAACTGGTTACACAATGAAGTACATCATCTCAATGATAGTTTACCAAAACAAACAAACAGAAAAACCTCTTAGTCTTTTTAGAAAAAATATGAACTGAAAATTTAGTCCTGAAGAAACGTGAAGAAGAAACAATAACATACTTAAGGGAAGATAGTCTGAAGCACTAGAAATTAAATGATTATTTCTTTGCCCCAACCTGGATGTAAAACCAACTTTTACAATACGAAGCATGCTTTAATGCCAAATGATAAATTTTTATTACAGGCAAAAAATAGATATGTTCTCTTATATAAAGCTTTTAAGATTACAGAAAAAATCACTGCCACTGGCTATCAGTCTCTAAGGTTCTCTCCTGCTCCAGGGCAGTATAGGATGTCCTTTGCAGCAATATCATGACCAGATCAAAAAACACAGCAGAAGCCTTAGGTGCTGAGATTATCTGCTTTTGAACCAGAATATGGCGTATTTTTTTTTCTAACAATGAAGCAACTGATCCAGGGCATCTGAGCAGATTTTGCCAGGATTTTCTTTTTCAGACTCCCTGTGGGTAGTAGCTTTGAAACTTTTACCTGGATTCACAAAAGCTGTGTGCTATAATGGAAAGAATATGATCGTTGAAGTCTACTTAAAGTGCATTTAAAGACTTGCTCCATTTCTTGACCCAGAAGCATTTGGACTGTTTTTTCAAAATATCTGAGTCTGTTTCCATAGCTGTAAAGTGCATATGTATGGGGGGGGGGGTAGGAAGAACATTGCTTATGAGAAAATTGGAAGCATTAAAGAGTTAACTTATAAAAACTACCTGGTGCAGAGTAGAGGTGCCTTAAAATATTAGTTTCCTGCTCGAGTTTTTCTTCAATAGGTTAGGTCATCTTCCAAGCCTCCTGTCCTATCCCCTGGTTGATCATTCTCTGAAGTAATAAAATGCTCTCTGATGTTCCCAGGGGCTCTTCCTCACTCTTGTCCTCCTCTCTCCTCCTTGTTTTCCATTTTACTCCCCTTCCAACTTATTTATATGGTTTCAAGTCTTCACTAACCCTTGGAACCTTCTAAAAAATAAACGCAGAGATTGGATCTTCATGATTATTACTTCCTGAAGGTATCCTCTCAGTCTGTCAGGACATTTTAGAAAATTAGGGCTCACCTTACAGGCAGGCTCTACCCACTTGGTCAGTTTCTTCTCCCATGCTTCTTTTCTCTATTCATTCCTGCAGATGTGGCCTCTTGGACCACTGGAATAACAATAATTGACCTCAAGGTATTTATATTCTCTATTGCTAATCTGAAAGTCATCTTGAGAACTTGGTTATCTAAGTTTTTTAATTGTGTATTTAATAATTGCAAGCCAACTCCATTTGACATATTATAAATGTTAATTCTGAAGATAAATATTAAGTTACAACAGATATATTCAACTTACAATAATTTCAGTAATGTGACCCAATGAATATGAATGTAATTAAAAGAGAGAGACCAAGAGAGGTAAGACTTCTTTTTTCCTATAAAGATCCTTATATAGTGCTCATGATTCATTAAAGCATATTTGATGACACTTTTTCAGGTACACTTTTCCACTTTTCTTAGTCTCATACAAGTGAATAATTATGATGGCTGGTACTTTATCCTAAGTGTTCAGAACTTCCAAATAAATCATTATTAAATTGTAATAGGCACAGAGAAAAAGTATACAAATTATAAATGTACAAATAAGTGTATTTTCAAAAACTGAACACACCTGCATAACAAACACAATGATCAAGAAACAAATTTGACAGGGCATCTGATAGTGATTGATCAGATATATGGTGACTCATTATAAGGAATTGGCATTTCCTGATTGTGGGAGCTGGTTAAACAGTCTCTGTAAACTCTTTTTTTTTTTTTAAAGATTTTATTTATTCGACAGAGAGAGACACAGCGAGAGAGGGAACACAAGCAGGGGGAGCAGGAGAGGGAGAAGCAGGCTTCCTGCAGAGGAGGGAGCCCGATGCGGGGCTCGATCCCAGGACCCTGGGATCATGACCTGAGCCGAAGGCAGACGCTTAATGACTGAGCCACCCAGGTGCCCTAGTCTCTGTAAACTCTTGTCTTCACGTCCAATGCTGGAGCTTGAAGTCCATAGCACAGGTATTCAGGAAGGGAAGATGGACATAAAGCGGATGAGAACTAGGGCAGGCTGGAGCCCACAAAGTTGCCTGAGGATCTGTGTCAGTTCTGTCTCTCTAACCTTCATGCTGTGCGTGTCTTGCAGGGGAAGCTGATATCCTTCCTCCCGGAAGCTAGCTCAGGAGTGGGGGAAGCTAAAGATGAATACAGGGGAGGCAAAGAGTTGGGGCACAGCTGCTGCCTCACAGCAATCAGGTGAACCATAAGCAATAATATTTGTAAGATGCAAAAGTGCCTGCCTGAATTTCTAAGAGTGAAAACCAAAATGACTATTGCTTCACTTCTGACTCAAAAGATCTCCTGTGGTCCACCGTATCCAGAAACAGAGAGAGAAGGGAATTCTGAGCAACATGGTTTAGCCTAGTTCAATCAACATTGCACAAAGGCACCAGAACCATTAACCCCCAAAGCATCCTTAGGACACCCTTTTATTCTCTACCTCACCCATAGGTAATCACTGTCCTAACTTCTAATGCCATAAATTAATAGTGCCTATTTGGGATTTTAGACAAATGGAATCGTGCAGTATATACTCCTTTGTATTTAGTTTTTTGTTTTCTTGTTCGTTTGTTTTTTACTCAGTGTATGTTTGATTTTTTTTTTTTTTAAGATTTTATTTATTTATTTGAGACCGAGAGAATGAGAGACAGAGAGCATGAGAGGGAGGAGGGTCAGAGGGAGAAGCAGACTCCCTGCCGAGCAGGGAGCCCGATGTGGGACTCGATCCCGGGACTCCAGGATCATGACCTGAGCCGAAGGCAGTCGCTTAACCAACTGAGCCACCCAGGCGCCCCTCAGTGTATATTTGTTAAATTCATATATATTACTGCTTTTAGTTGCTGATAGTTCTTTCTCATTGCTGTACAGAATTGCCTTGTGTGACTGTGTCACAGCTGATTTGTTCTTTCCACTGTTGGTGGGCATTTGGGTAAGCTTCAGTTTGGGCCTATTTTGAATAATGACTCTATCAACTTTTTTTTAGTGAGCATGTATATGCATTTCTGTCCAGTTAGTACCTAGGAGAGGAAATGCACCATCATATGGTATGCATACACATAACTTTAGTAGATACTGCCAAATAATTCCCCCAAACAGTGTTCAAATTCAAATTAGGGTCCCAGTTGCTCCATATCTTTGCCACGATTTAATGGTACATGTCATCTGACTTTCAGCCAGTGTTGTGGATATGTAATAGTAATATATCCTTGTAGTTTTAATTTCTATTTTCATAATGACTACATTGGATATATTTTTATATTTCATTGCCTATTCTGATATTTTATTTTCTAAAGCATCTGTTCAAACATTTTGCTTTTTTTTTTTTTTTTTAGGGGAGATATCTTGATCTATCTTTCTCTTAACAGGTTTGTAGTTCTTTATATATATTTGAGATATGAGTCATTTATTGAATGTATACGTATTACACAAATCATCTACCACTCTAGGTTGCCTATTTGTTGTCTTAATAAACATGCATGACTTTTTGATTTATATAACAAGAAGCTCTAAGTAGAATATGAGATCAAACACTTACACCATAATTAATAGGAATTATGCCTTAACCAGATATATTAAAGAAAATATTTGTTAATCTAGATAGACACATTTAAATTTACATGTACAAAAAATTAATACAGCTGTATAATTGTAACCTATTTTATAAACAATCATTTATAATATTTTAAAATGTGCCTAATATTATGGTTAGATTTTTTTTTTAAATGCAGAGTGAAAGTAGAGCCTTAAATCTTTTAGAAAAAAGTAGTAACATTTTCAATGAAAATTATTTGGTAACTTCATAAAATAAGAAGTGCTGTTTTGAGTGGAGCATAATTATAAAATAAATAGTGTCACGTGGTATTAAAATAAAAATGACATGTGCAATTAGCCTTTGACAGTATAGATAAAGCTACTCCAGGTTATTGATAGGAGAAACCAAAGTAACATTTAAATCTGCTTCCATTTATCCAAGCTTTTACTTCTTTTCTTACTCATAAATTTTACAATCCTAGTCTCTGTCTTCCCCTATTCCTTCATCATCCTTTCTCCTATTTAGGTAAAAGTATCTCAGGATATCTCCTGGCCTAAAGGAATAGCCATTACTTAAACAAGCTTCATCAGGCACTTAGTGTAAAACTCTATTAGCTTTAACACAGCACATGGCAATTAGCCCAGGGCAGTTTCCTCCAATTCAGTGCCTTTGAATACCTAGTGAGTTAACTTCAGTATTCTAAAAGCGCCAGGCACTTTCCCATTCCACCAATAGAATAAAGCTGACAGCTCATAAAACCCATCTTTTGCTCTTTCCAGTTATTTTTCTATTTAACGATGATCTCCATGATCTAATTACCTTTCCTTTGCATTCTAATCTAGTACTTGAAGATGGGAATAAGGATGTAGATTGTTTCTTATGGCTACTTTCCTATTAGTTGAGTGTTTCAAATGTGTTTTAACCATGAACCTGATGCATGTCCTCAGGGACTTAATTTCTCTTTATTGTGGCTTATTGGTTTAGACTATGAAGATTGTTTTAGAAAAAAACTGTCTTTTTCAAAACAGTAACATTAAAATGTCCTATCTGTATCGAAACCAGTGGGGAAATGTACCCTCTTGGAGAAGACCATATCCATCAAAAAACTCATCTATCAATATTCCCATTTGCATAATTAGGAAAATCCAAAGTGACCTAGATAGCAGATAGAAGAGTATAATTTGATAAATTCAACAAGCTATCCAAGTTACATATAACCTAGTGGAGTTACTGCTGATTAAGTCAACACATGTATTGACAACAGGTTAGGATACAACTTATGTTCATAACTTGGGTACAATTTAGGTACATTATTTGTTCCTTAAAGTATTGTTTGTCCAATGAAACTGTCAATATTCTACTTCTAAATACGGCTCAGTCTTAGAGTGCCAAAAAACCTTAAAAAAAGTAGCACCTTCCAAACCTCAAAGGATATGTGACCCCTCAGCACCTGCCCTGTCCAAACCCCTTGAGCCTACTTAAGTTCCCTGCCTCTTAGAGTTAGTGCATCCACACTCCCATTTGTCATAGTCAAAAGAGCAAAACAATCTTTAAGGAACTGAGTAGGTAAGAGTAATCTGCTTCCCCTCATATCCAGGTATTAGCATTGGAATACCTTTATGCACAGCTACAACCCCATCTGTTCAGCAACATCCATCCTGTGATATTCAAAGGCATTAAATATAGATTATTAATCATAAACAAAATGAAAACTCCAACAACTTGCTACTAGTCAGGTAAGTCACAAAAGGGTGCTGTTTCATAGCTGTTCTCCAGATAATCCAGATATAATCTAGGCAGACCCTAAAATCAAGAATCTAATTTCCCTTCTCCAGACAAAACAGATCAAGTGACCTCTCCAGCATTAGCCATTTGTTGGTAATACATCTGAGACAAATACCTGAGTATTGTTTGTTTGTTTCTTAGATACTCTTGTGGGTAAAGAGTGACTACTTCTTTCCCTGGCATCATGATCCAGTTGTGCTTCTTCTTTCCATTTTCCATCACATTCCCTTTATTTCGCATTCTAATTATTTTAATCTAGATCTTTCTTTCCCTGGTGGAGTACCTGGTTGAGACATATTCAGTGGGCAGTAGCAATGCTCACACTAAGACTTTTTCCTCCACACATTGTCTAGTGTGAAGTCATAATATTTAATAGGTAAAAATTACAAGAATGTTCCCGCCACTTGGTAATGGAGCCACTTCACAATTAGCTTACTTTAGCAATATAAGGTAAAGTTGGATCCACCCCTAAAGTTTTATTTGCAATACATACAGTCAAATGCAGTGGTGTACTTACCATGCCTTACAAAGTGATGCCTCCATAGCTAGCACAAGAAGGTAAAGCTTTTGTTCTGTAACAGCCAGGTAGAAAGAAATTAAAGAAAAAACAAAACACCTGTGAGATAAGAAAGACATGGATATGTGTTTTGTTAACTCTTACCTCATCATTCCCACTTTCCAACTCTAGTCACAGCTCCAGTAAAGTCTCCCCTAAAGTACCCCTCATATGCAACCTGAGACATACTACTTCTTTCAGGCATCCTTTTAAATCCCTTTCCTCTTCTCTTTTAAGTAACAGATGCTTTATTTGCATATTACAGTTTTTAACAGACCACTGTTCCATTGGTGATAGGAATGTGACATGTCCCTATACGACATTTTATGCCCAGTTTTTTTGTTGTTAGTGCCAAAAAAGAACTGTCAACATACAGTATACAACCTATAAATAAAGACATTTTCAGAGAGACAAAACTGAAAGAAGACATCTCTAGTAAACTGATGTAAGAACTGTTTCACAAAGTTCTATAGGCTTTAAAAACAAATCAAATAGAAACCAAGGAGTAAACACCAGAAAAAGTAAATAAGTTAGTAAATATAATTGATTTATATTCTTTATCAGTAGTTTTCAACCACAGATAAGTACAATTTTGTCTTCCTACCCCTAGAGGATATTTAGATATCTGGAAACATTTATTTTTTAATGTCTGTAGGCAGGTGCTCCTGGTACCTAATGAGTAGAGAACAGGGATGATGCTAATCATCCTACAATTTATAGGATAACCCTTTCCTCAACAAAAACTCATCAGTGGTGCTGGAGTTCAGAAACCCTGATCTCTCTCTCTATATAATTAAATCTCCATAAAGACTATTTGTTGTTGAAAGCAAATAAATGTGCATTTTATAGCATTTATAGGACTAAAAATATAAAAATAAGAATACAAAGGGTAGAAAGGCAATAATCAGTGATAGATTATCATAAAATTCTTAAAACAATAGAATTTTTTTGAACATAGATCCAATTATTATAGAAGTATAATGAAATTCCTAAAAGAATTATCATAAAAATAATGCAAAGAAGCTTAACTTAAAAATTCATTAGAAAAGATAGTCATTAAAAGAGATAAGATAGAGGGGCACCTGGGTGGCTCAGTTGGTTAAGTGTCTGACTCTTGGTTTCAGCTTAGATCATGATCTTAGGGTTGTGGGATCAAGCCCCATATCAGGCTCCGTGCTCAGCATGGAGTCTGTTTGAGTTTCTCTCCCTCTGCCCCTCCCCCCACTTGTGTACTCTCCCTCTCTAAAATAAATAAATAAATAAAATCTAAAAAAAAGAAGAGATAAAATAGACTAGTAAACAATATTTGATTCAACTTAAAAAAAAAAAAGAGAGAAGTAATGAAGAAACAAAGAGCAAATGGGCCACAGAGAAACCAAATAAGAAATGAACTTAAATTAAACATATCAATATCAATATCATATCAATAACTACATTGAATGTAAAAGAACAAAAAACCCCAATTTAAGGGCAGATTTGTCCAACTTTGTAAAAAAGTTAGTCTGTAAGTATTATTTACAAAAGGAAGGGAGGAAGGAAGGAAGGAAAGAAGAAAGAAACGAAGGAAGGGAGGAAGGAAGGAAGGGAGGGAGGGACGGAGGGAGGAAGGAAGGAAGGGAGGGAGGAAGGAAGGAGGGAAGAAAGAAAGAAAGAAAAGGGAAGGAAAAGAAAAGTAAGGAAAGGAAAAGAAAAGAATCACAACTGACTCCTAAACACATAAACAGGTTGAAATTAAAAACAGAAAAAAGATTTACATGTAAAAGTTACCAGTAAGAATACTGATTTGGCCATGCCAATATTAGAGAAAATAGATCTCAAGACAAGATAAATTACTAGAATTAAAAACATATCATGATGTAAAAGTTCAACTGATCAAAAAAATACAAAATATTATATGTGTACCCAATAACAAAGCTGTCTAATATATAAAAGAAAATTCTCCCTGCAGTGAATTAAAGTAAATATGAAGTAAATAAAGATATGAAATATTTGAACAACACTATCAACCAACTTTGCTTAATAAACCTATATAGAAGACTGTGCCCAGCAAAAAAAGAATACAAATCCTTGCTAGGTGGGAAAACATTTAGGAAATATGGAATAATAGAGGACTGCAAAAAGAATAAGGCTGTGTTATGAAAATCTAGAGGTCATGAAAGTTTCAACTATTCTCCTGGTAAAGACCTATCTTTCAAATTTATTGGAAGAATGAGGTTAATTTCTTGGAATCACATTAGGAAATTATATCAGAAGAACCTGCCATCAGTCAAGTATCACACAAAGTGAATTGATATAAATTAATTAATTGGATAGGAGAACATGTTTGAGATATTTAGAAAATATTTAGAAATACTGATGTGAATGTGTAATAACATGTTAACAAATTTAAATAACAATTTGACTAGAATTTTATCATGTTTCTTTTTATTAGCTAAACTCTTTGAAAATAAAATCGTTATATATTGCTCTTGAATACCTTGCTAAGTAACAAAGAATTTTTTTTCCTTAGGAACAGGTAAACCTTTGCTGATTGAACACATATTATCAATGTTTATATTAAATTTTTGAATGTATGATTTTATTAGGACCATCATTAAAATAATTGTGATATTGCTAATTTAAGAAGATAGTAGTTTATATATTTGATCAGTTTTGAATGAATGCATAAAGTATTTGAAAAACACAAACATAAAAATTCAAAAAATGTGTCTTTTTAAAAAAGGAATCATCAGGGAATGGGCATCATTTAATTTTATTAATTGCATTACAGACATGAAAAATTAAAGTACAGTTTCTATGGAGTATTAAATTTTCTCCTCTTTGAAATCAGAGATAAATCAAATCTTAAAACTTAATTAGTGGCAATAAGATAAGATAATTTTTTGAGGTCAGTTATTTTTCAATTAAAATGAAGACGTGTGGGGCACCTGGGTGGCTCAGTCGGTTAAGCCGCTGCCTTCAGCTCAGGTCATGATCCCAGGGTCCTGGGATCGAGCCCTGCATCGGGCTCCCTGCTCAGCAGGGAGCCTGCTTCTCCCTCTCCCTCTGCCTGCCTCTCTGCCTACTTGTTCTCTCTCTCTCTCTGTCAAATAAATAAATAAAATCCTAAAAAAATAAAATAAAATGAAGACGTGAAGGAACATTAAAGACAGGGCAAATTTCCTCACTGTACTTTATTGAATATATACCTGTCAATAATAAAATGAGATATTTTATCACAGCACATTGTACTGTGAATAAATCTCTGCATGATTGTTATTTATAATCCTCAAAATTATGACTTATACAAATTTGGCTTATAAACACCTAAAATCAGTAGTAAAACACTCACATTCATGACAAATATTAACATGTGTAAAGTATGTCTATATTTTGTCTATATTTTAAAATATTTATTTATTTATTTGAGAGAGAGAGAAAGAGAGCAAGAGTGGGAGGGGCAGTGGGAGAGGGAGAAAGAATTTGAAGCAGACACTATGTTGAACACAGAGCCTGACCTGGGGCTTGAACTCATGCGCCTGAGATCATAGCCTGAGCTGAAACCAAGAGTTGTGACTGCACCACCTAGGCGCCCCTATATTTTGTTTATTTTATAGCATCCTTCTGAAAGATTTCTTTATCCAGTCATAGAAATAGTATAATAAATCTACGAGAAACTTTAGAAAGTATACAGTCTAATCCTTTGACGTTAATTTTTTGAACAGAGAAAACTGAATTTCTAGAGAAGGTAAGTGTCTTACCCAATGTCAGGAAGCTAAATCAGGGCAGAACAGTCATATGCAAATGTTAAAGTGCTGGGAGTGACAACACCAACAGGGCAAAATCGATTATTCCTGATTTTGCTTGCCCTCACAAGAAGAAAAACTAACAACTAATTACAAATAAGACACTGCTGAGAGATTCCTAGAACATGTGAGTGAGGCTGATATGCGCTCTCCCCCCACCCCCATATCACAAAGACCAAGACAGACTGTATTAGAGGGAGAAGAGAAGCAGCTACATGTTGACTGCATTGCTTCTCCCTCAAGCCAGCACCACACCACAGGGAGAGGTCTCCCCTGAACCTCCAGATCCTCCAGTGGCAAAAGGGAATTCAGGGGGACAACCAGGACCCCTACCATTAAGGTCACTTTGTGGGACTTCCTACTCTGATATTGCACCATGGGGATCACAGGGAAATCTGTAAGACTCAACCACTGGGAATTTGTGATGGAAGAGCAGGAAAAGGTTTGCAATAACCAGCACACAGGTCTTGGCAGACCACATTCGTACCTTCAGTGCCAAAGTAGTAATCCCAACCAGTGGCTTTGCTCATCTAAAAACCAAATTGGGGGTATACTATGAGCAGAGAACTCAGTGGAGTATACATCTGCTTCATTTGCATTCTCAAACAAGGATTCTTGCTGGACTTAGAGCTTAGCTTGCTCACACCCTGAAAAGATGCTACATCACAGTCTGATCCTGACCCACTATGAAGTGTCCTCCATGATCACCCTCAGACCAAAGCCAGTACCAAGCATGGAGGATTCCTATGCTATGTATAGGCAGAGCAATTAATTCATAGCCAAAGCTGAGAGTAGCTCTTGGCACCTCCCAACCAGAAAGCTTGTTAAGAAATTGAGGGTACTCTAGAGTGGTCTTTCCCCTTCCCGCCCAGGCAAGGTTGCCAAGACATAGCTGCACCCACAGTAAAGAGTGTTTTCCAGCCCCATCTGAGGAGAAGGGATGGCAACAACTCCTGGAAGCTGTGTGGCCCAATGGCACTCAAGTTGAGAGAAGGACAAGCAGAGCCAAGAGTTTGCAAAATAAAGCAATGACCTTGTTTGGCTAGGGAACTTGGAATGTGGATCAGCTTAAGACAATAAAGAATTTCACCAGTTTTGAAGCTGCTTTTTCTCCTGCACCCAGGCAGGGAACCTAATTCATAGCCCAACTCATCACTGATTATGGTCTTCAGACTGTCCAATCAGACAACCTAACCAGGACACATAGGAAACTGCATAGCCCATTCAATAGCCCTATGTACAGTGGTACTTGACCAGAGAGCACAGCCTGGGTGTTTCCCCAACTGCAGAGCAAAACTGGTGGCCTCACCTGACCAGGGAATCCAGTGCACACTCATGACTGATTCATGTCCCCAAACAACAAACTGTACTGCCCCTAGGTCCTGTCCTGACGCCCTGCCAGGGCAGTGAAGCCCATTCATAGCCCTATTTACCACTGAATATAATGCTCAGTCCCGATCATGTAGTAACCCTGACCAGATAATCCAGCAATCATGGAGCCCATCTACAGCAGTCCCATCCAAATGTTCTCTGCTCCAGACACACCTCTCCATTCTCATTCTCAGAGCTCAAACAGTTCCTTTGCCCAAAACTAGACCATAATAGTAGCTTGCCCAACGACATTACCAGAAGACACACCCGGAAATTCAAACTGATCTGACTGGAGAAGAATGATCTCTGACAAAACAAACCTATAAGTGCTGGAAGAGGAGCCCAGTTACTCAATTGCTCATATAGCAACATAAGAAATCAAGTATCACAAAAAATCAAGGTAAATATGAGACCACCAAATGAAACTAATAAAACTCCAATAACTGACCCTAAAGAAAAGGAGTTATCTGAACTGTCAAAGAATTCAGAATAACCCTCATAAGGAAGTTTAATGGATTACAAGAAAACATAGGCAATTAAACAAAACCAAGAAAATAATGCATGAGCAAAATGAGCAGTTTGACAAGGAAATAGTAACCATTAAAAAAATAAAAAGAAATCCTAGAGTTAAAAAAAATCCAATAATTAAGGAAGACTTGTCAAAAGTAGACTCGGCCATGCCAAAAAAAAGAATCAGTACCTAGAGGATAGAACACTGGAAATTACCCAGTCAGAGGAGCAAAAGAGAAAATGAATTGGAAAAAAAAAAGGAAAGAGAAACTACAGGAATTATGGGACATAATGAAAAGAAACAATATTCACATTATGGGAATTCCAGAATGAGAAAAGGAAGAGAAAGGGACAGAAAGTATATTCAAAGTACTAATGGTTTAAAACTTCCCAAACCCAGGGCACCTGGGTGTCAGAGTCAGTTAAGTGTCTGACTCTTGATCTCAGCTCAGGTCTTGATCTCAGTGTTGTGAGTTCAAGCCCCATGTGGCACTGGGCATGGAGCCTACTTAAAAAAAACAAAGACTTCCCAAACCTGGGGAGAGAAATGGACAGATTCATGAGGCCCAAAGTATTCCAAACAGATTAAACCCCAATAGGGCTATACTGAGACACATTATAATTAAATTGTCAAAACTCAAAGACAAAAAATTTTAAGAGCAACAAGAGAAAAAGGAGAAATTGCATACAAGGGAACCCCTGTAAGACTAGCAATGGATTTCTCAACAAGAACTTCTCAGGCCAGGAGGAAATAGGATGATATATTCAAAATATTGAAAAAAAATAACTGTTAACCAAGAATTCTATACCTGGCAAAGCTGTCTTTCAGAAACCAAGGAGGAATTAAGACTTTTCTGAACAAACATAGGCTAAGAGAATTCATTACCACCAGTCTTGCCTTACAAGAAATGCTAAGGAGAGTTCTTTGAATGGAAGTAAAAGAATGCTAGTTAATATCATAAAAACATAAAAAGGTAGCATAAATCTCACTGGCAATGATAAATATACAGTCATAGTTAGATTCTCCATTATAATAGTGGTGCATAATTCACCTAATACCTGTAGTTTAAGAGTTAAAAGAACATAGCAAAAATAACCACAACTACAATAATCTGTTATTATATTTATATAAATTTAAATTATAACAGCAATAACCCAAAATGTGAGGGGGTAGGGAGAAGTGGAAATGTAAAGTTTGTGAGTTCTATGGAAGTTAAGTTTTTATCAGTTTAAAACAGTGTATTATAAGGGTAAGATATTTTATGTAAGCTTCATGGTAATCACCAGAAAAGAAAACAATAAGGACGTCAAAGCATGCTGATACCAAAAGATATCAAAACACACAAAAAAAGACAGCAGGAGGACAAACAAGGAACAATGAACCTACAAAACAACCAGAGAACAGTGAACAATATGGCAACAGTAAGACCTTACCTATCAATATAAACAAATTAAATTCTCCAATTAAAAGACTAAGAATTGTTGAAAGGATAAAAAACAAGATCCAACAATATGCTGCTTACAGGAGACTGACTTTAGCCTTAAAGACACATATAGACAGAGTGAAGGGATGGAAAAAGACACTGAAAGCAAATGCTGACCAAAAAATTCAAGTGTAGTTTATGTTAAAAAAATAGATTTTAAAATAACAATGATAAAAAGAAACAGAAGAGATCATTATATAATAATAAAGGGGTTCAACATATCAAGAAGATATAACAATTATAAATATTTATGCACCCATCAGCAGATTACCTAAATATATAAAACAAACCTAACAGAGCTAAAAGGAGAAATAAATAGTAATACAATAATAGTTGAAGACTTTAATACCCCACTCTCAACAATGGATAGATCATCCAGGCAGAGAATCAATAAGGAAACTGGATTTGAACATCACAGACCAAATGGACCTAACAGATATATGTAGAACATTCTATCCAATGTGAGCATAATACATTCTTCTCAAGCACACATGGAACATTTTTCTAGGATAGACCATATGTTAGGCCACAAAACAAGTCATAGCCAAGTCAAGAAGACTGAAACCACACCAAGTATTTTCTCTGACCACGATGACATGAAACTGGAAATCAACAAGAGGAAAACCGGAAAATTCACAAACACATGAAAATTAAATGATACTCTCCTAAACAATGAATGGACCAAAGAAGAAATTAAAGGGGAAATAAAAAATATTATTGAAACAAATGAAAATGAAAACATAATATACCAGAACTTACGGGCAAAAACAATTCTAAAATGAAAGTTCATAGATGTAAACACCAACATTAAGAAGCAAGAAAGATCCCAAATAAACAACCTAATTCTATGCCTTAAGAAACTAGAAAAGGAATAACTGAGCCCAAAGGTAACAGAAGAAAGGAAATAATAAAGATTAGAGCAGAAATAGATGAAATAGAGAATGGAAAAACAATAGAGAAGATTAACAATCTAAGAGTTGGTTTTTTTGAAAAGATAAACAAAATTGACAAACTTATCTAGCCTAACCAGAGTAAAAAGGAAAGGACCCAAAATAATGAAATTAGAAATAAAAAAGGAGACATCACAACTGATAACACAGAAATTTGAAGGATCATAATATAGTTCTATGAACAACTATCTGGCAATAAGCTGGACAGCCTAGAAGAAATGGAAAATTTCTTAACTTAGAACTTATCAAGATTGAATCAGGCAGAAATAGAAGATCCAAATAGGCCAATTACTAATAAAGAAATTGAATCAGAAATAAAACATCTCCCAATAGTAAAATAATGAAACTGGACCGGAATCTTACACCACTCACAAAAATCAACTCAAAATGGATTAAAGATTTAAGTGTAAGATCTGAAACCATGAAACGCCTAGAAGAAAACATAGGAATAAAGCTCCTCAATTGGGTGGGTCTTGGTGATGATTTTTTGGATATGACATCTAAGCCACAAGCAACAAAAAATAAAATAAAATAATAAAATAAAATAAGTGGGACTACATCAAACTAAAAAGCTTCTGCACAGCAACGGAAACCATCAGAAAACTGAAAAGACAACCTACAGAATGTAAAAAAAAAAGATATTTGCAAACCATATATCTGATAAGGGTTTAGTATTCAAAGTATATGAAGAACTCATAAAACGCAATAGAAAAAAAGCAAGTAACCCGTTTAAAAAATGGTAAGGGACCTGAATAGACATTGCTCCAAAGAAGATATATGAAAAGCTAACTGCTACATGAAAAGACGCTCAATCTCACTAGTCATTAGGGAAATGCAAATTAAAACCTCAATGAGATATTACCTCACACTTGTTAAAATGGTCATCATCAAAAAGATGAGAGATAACAAAGGCTGATATGAGTGTGGAAAAAAGGGAACCCTTGTGCACTATTGGTAGGATTGTAAATTGGTATAGCCATTATGGGAAACAGTAGGGAGGATCCTCAAAAATCAGAATAGAACTACTGTATAATATAGCAATTCCACTTTGGGGAATATATCCAAATAAAAAAAAATTCTAACTCAAAAATATATATGCGCCCCCATGTTTATAGCAGCATTATTTACAATAACCAAAACATGGAAACAACCTAAGTGCTCACCAGTGGATGAATGGATAAAGAAGAAAATAGCTATCCCTGTTGTAGGATATATAGAAAAGTTGTTAAGAGAATAAATCCTAAAAATTCTCATCTATGTGAGAAGATAGATGTTAGCTGACCCTATTGTGGTAATCATTCCCCAAAATATGTAAATGAAATGATCATGCTGTATGCCTCAAACTTACAACGTGATGTATGTCAATTATTTCTCAATAAAACTGAAAAAAGAACTACGGAAACAGAAAAAATAATTGTTGAATCAGGAAAAAAAAATGACTAACCTCTTTTCTGTTGTGCAAAGGGCTGTATAAATTTTCTGGGCATGCATGAGTGATTTTCAATCTGGTAACTTTGTCATAAAATTCAACAATATTGTCAGTACCAAGTTGTTACAGATCTCACATAGCATGTTGATCACAATTCATTAATAATTTATTACCATTATGAATTTAAAATACAATGAAACGTTGATAGTCATTATCAGTACTAAACACATGGTATATGCATTTATGCTGGTAAAGTCAGCATCTGAGCTCTACTTATGATAAAATGGGAAACAACAAACAAAGTGAAGGGTTGACATCCTTATGTTGATGAACATATGACATTACAGAGCTGGCGGGATATCTGAATGTTACAGACCTAGAATTCTGCTTCTGAGTGAAGCAGCAGCTGGATAAGAAATAGAGGACAAAGAGAACGATGAATGAAATTGGGGTTTGATGTGGAGTGGAATATGGGGATAAACATTTTAGTGCTTTTGTGGAAGGCTTTATTTCCTTTCAGTTTTTCATTAAAAAAAAAAAAAAAAGAACACCACTTTAGAATGCTATGTACAGTTTTTTGTCCTTTCCACTATATTGCTTTCTTTACTTTTTCCTTTCATTTATTTTCTGTGTGATTCAGTCCCACCTCATGGGACACTGTCCAAGGGGACCATTTACTTATTCTGATAAGGAAGTTTATAAGAAATGGGAAAAAGATATTTCCTTTGCTTTGATCATTTCGCCTGCACAACACAAAGAAAACACAGGAAAATATTATTTATTTTATTCAAAATATATTTTTTCTAAGAAATTGTATGTAATCATTTTGGAATTGTAATTATTTTTGTGGTTATTTTATGATAGCTTGTAAAGTATGTGATAATGCAACAAATACAGAATTAGTGTCAGGTGTTTGAATTTGATTCAGATTTCCATCATTATCTCAGATGGAAATTCAGATAAAGAAAAATGAAAAAAACATGAGGTTCCTAACTATTTGATAGTCTATTATTTAACAATTCCTAACAAATTCTTCTGTGAAAAGAATGTGTTCATTATGCAAAAGGGTACTAACAAAATTTGTTTTATATGTATCCATTTTCCTTGGACTTCAAATGTTATTGTCAAAATTTTAATTAAGAGCACAAAATAGGGCGCCTGGGTGACTCAGTTGGTTAAGCGACTGCCTTCGGCTCAGGTCATGATCCTGGAGTCCCAGGATCGAGTCCCACATCGGGCTTCCTGCTCAGCAGGGAGTCTGCTTCTCCCTCTGATCCTCCCCCATCTCATGCTCTCTCTCTCTGTCTCATTCTCTCTCTCAAATAAATAAATAAAATCTTAAAAAAAAAAAAGCACAAAATAATCTGAAGATTTTATCAAAGTTGATCATTGCTCTGACTTCAGAAAACAGTTTGATTAATCTCTGCATTTTGGGCTACTTGATAGATTATTAGTCCTGTACTCCAACAATTATAATATGACTTTGACCAAAATATGATGAAATATCTTAACAAAACAGAACCGCAGGAAAAGAGCAAGAAACAATAAGTCCATATACATGTGAACTTGTTCAAAAAGTAACCACCATCAGCAGGTCTGTGCTTTGACAATACTAGACAAGCAGTATTTAGAAAGGACATTAAAACAAGGCTAAGTCAGTGGAATGCAACTCATATCTCATTTACATATTAAAATTTTATCAAGTTTGTTTTATCACTTGAACTCTAGATCACTAGAAAATTTTAATTATCTAATAATCTGTGTTTTAAAGGTATTTATTATACTGAAATTTGGCCTTTGTTTCAAAATGCCTCAAAAATTATCAACTAATTTTGGATCATTATCTACATAAAAAATATAGCTGTAGCTTAGATCTATCATTATTATTCAATCTGTTTATCCAGAAGTACTTATAACATTAAAACAAATAAACAAACATCTTTTACATTCCATTCTTAGCAGCTTTCTAAAATTATGGTTATTGTAGTATCTCAAAATTTCATGAATTTTAATTAAGAGCACAGTTCCTGGAATAGCTATAGATAAGAAACAATGTAATTGTCAATAGAAGAAGGTAACACTGCACTAGTTTGAACATATCTACAGATGGATGGCAAACCAAAGGGAAATGGACATCATCAGTAAAATCTCTCCTGATGAAAACTGAAGCATTTCAACAGTGTTGTGGATATATAAATATTATCTCTCAGCACAAATATGTCACCAAAACCTTACCAGAAAGAGGTAGGGAGTTCTGGCCTACTTATTTACCCCAAAATTACCCCATTTTTAATCTTCTCTGAAGAAAAACATTTTATTTTTTTTTAAAGATTTTATTTTTTCATTTATTTAACAGAGAGAGAGGGAGAGAGAGGGAGAGACGCAGGCAGAAGGAGAGGGAGAAGCAGGCTCCCCGCTGAGCAGGGAGCCCGATGCAGGACTGGATCCCAGGACTCTGGGATCATGACCTGAGCCAAAGGCAGATGCTTAACCGACTGAGCTACCTAGGTGCCCAACAAACACATTTTACACGGTGGGATGTTGGAGGTTAAATGGAGAGGAGGTGAAGTGGGTATTTTCTTCCTAGGTTTGTCATTACAACTGTAAATGTAATTTTGTTATTAGTTTTATATATACATATAATTGCTTTATAGATATTGTGTTTTCCTGTACAAAAATATGTCATCAGTTTTTCCAACTTGTTAACCTGGAAAGACATTTGTTTTCATGCCCATCCTCTACTCTTCCTATTATACAAAAGATGGATGACTTATCTGAGTAACAGTTACAGTTGAAAGATTTTCACCTGGCATTATATGGAAATGGCAAATATTTAGAATGACAAATAAGTTTCTAAAATACAGGTCAATTTCATCATGACCAAGAAGACACAAAGAATTTTTGTAAATGAGATTCTTTTTTGGTTTGAACTAATATTATCAATTCTACTGCTAATAGATTTTCTTTAATCCAGTTTGCAAAAAGACCATTTATCATTTCCTACTAGAATAAAGAAGGGCAGGGCAATTTGTTATTAATAAATATACAGCACTTAGGATAGTACATGTTATATTTTACGTGTTCAATAAATATGTGATACAAGAAACATAATTTTTGATATTTTATTTTATTATTTTTCAAAATAAATATTTGGAAATTACATACATATTTCATATAAAAAATAATGCTCTGTTTCTTGGTATGATACAAGCATGCTGCCCTCAAGTTTAATTTGTTTTCAGACATGCTTTCCTGAAGATGTAATGAGATTGAATGGAGTTCCATAGAAGTCATTATTGTGTTTATGACTATTCAACAGACCTTACCTTTTAATAGAAAATAAAAAATAGACTTTAAAAATAAATGAACATATCTGTGTATGTATGTACATATATGTACATTTATAAGTGTTAAAATGTATATGTATGTGTATAAATCAACATATTAAACCTTTTTTCCTCTTAAGATGTTTAAAATTATAAACAAGAATTGAGTTTAAAGGCCAGCATGAAGATCTTTGTTAATGTGAAAAATTTTGTATAGTTTTTAGTTGTAATATTTGTGTCTTGTTTTATTTAGCTGGACATTTATTTAACAAGCACATTCATGCTGAATACCAGTAAGATGATTTGCCTAAAATTCAGATAGCAGCATTTTCAATATGACATGTTTAGTAATATTATGTCTTTGAGATTGAAACCACAGAGTTGAATTTCACTTTATATCCAAATTCCAATCTAACTAGAGTGATAAGCAAGTAACTGTGTCTGGAATTAAAGAGAATATTTACTCAAAATTACCCAACATTATATATATATGTATATCCATATATACACATACATATGTGAGTATGTGCATATGTTTACATTTTAAATCCATCAGAAATTTGATTTCATGTTTTTCACAACTTTCAGATAATATATATCTTAAAAATTGAAAATAACAACATTGACTAATAAGTGTAAATATTAAGAATAAATAAGCTCAACTAGTAACTCCAGAAACAGAAAATAGCAATTGAAAATAAATCCAACATGGTATAAAAAAGAACACACACTTCGGGGCCAAATAGATCTGAGCTGGAGTTCTGATTCTGATATGTGCAAATATGTGATTATGTGTGAGTTATTTAACCTCCTGGAGTCTCAGTTTCCTCAAAAAAATATAGATTATAAAAGCCTATTTTAGAGTTGATGAAAGACTGTAAATCATAAATGATAGGTGATAAATATGGATATTTATATTTATAGCCTTTAGCTAAGAATTCAAAACATAGTAAGTGCTTAGTACATGGCTGTTACACTTATTATTACTAAATTTCTTACTTTTATTCTTTTGTTACTCAGAAATAAGTCATTAACTAGTATCCATTGGGAAACATTTATTAAATATCTACTACATTTGGGCACCAGTTGGTTAAGCAAATGCCTTCGGCTCAGGTCATGATCCCAGAGTCCCAGACGGAGTCCCGTGTCGGGCTCCCTGCTCAGTGGGAATTCTACTTCTACCTCTCACTCTGCCCCCTCATGTGCTCTCTCTCTCACTCTCTCTTCTCTCAAATAAATAAATAAAATCTTAAAAAAAAAAAAAAGAAAATATCCACTGCATTTGCCAGTGGATCAGCTTCTTACCACAGCTATGAAGTCAGTAACTCATGATGCTCAAATTCCAAATGTTCCCACTGGGTGTTGTATGTAAATGATGAATCACTAAATTCTACACCAAAACTGATATTACACTGTATGTTACCTAACAGGAATTTAAATAAAAACTTTAAACTATAAAAAAAAAATTCCAAATGCTCCCAGGTTAGTTTATCTGCAATACTTGACCCATTATATGTTCTATTATTGAGTATTCTAATTGAGAGAATATCTGTAGTAGACTTATAATTTCAATTCTAAATAATTAAAATGCAAATATATTGCATTTATAAATGAACATTATTTAATCTATCTATGAATACTTAGAAGACATTGGTTATGATTATGGATTTCTATTTTTCATTGTGTTATGAAAATGAACATGAGACACTGGTGAGTGTATTTTGATCTAAAAATGCCTCGTGCAAGTTGCAATTTGAATAAGTCAGTGTTATTAACTGTTTAAAGTTTCATTGGCTCTTTCTGTTGGGTGTTTGAGCTTTCCTGATTAATGGGCAAAGATCCAATGATGTCAAATGAGATAACTCAATCACTATAAAATTTGAATTAAAAGGTGAGTTTCATTTTATTTGAATTTTCTTTCAAATTAATTCTTATTTACAATTTTCTTTTCTTTTATAATTTGTTCACGCAGCTTTTGTTGAACCCCAGTCTAATTGTAGTAATTAATCACCAAACTATAATAGGAGAAATTGTACAGTTATGTTCTGGAATGACCGTTTATATGTCAAATTAATTATTTATATATGCATTGTATATGCATATCTTAATAATAACAGAAATTGGAAAATTTTAATTACTGTGTACTGTATTTAGGTTCCAGAGCACCTATGAATTAGGACTGACATTTAAATCTGGAGTCTACCATATGGAATGCTCAATAACTTTTTTTAAGATTTTTTTTTAATTTATGTATTTGAGGGGCACCTGGGTGGCTCAGTCATTAAGCGTCTGCCTTCGGCTCAGGTCATGATCCCAGGGTCCTGGGATTGAGTCCCACATCGGGTTCCTTGCTGGGCGGGAAGCCTGCTTCTCCCTCTCTCACTCCCCCCCTGCTTGTGTTCCCTCTCTCGCTGTGTCTCTGTCAAATAAATAAAATAAAATCTTTAAAAAAAAATCTAATTTGTGTATTTGAGAGAGAGCACAAGCATGAGCAAGAGGAGGGGCAGATGGAGAGGGTGAAGCAGACTCCCTATTGAGCAAGGAGCCTGATGCGGGGTTCAATCCCAGGCCCCTGGGACCATGACCTGAGCCAAAGGCAGACACATAGCCGACTGAGCCACCCAGGCACCCCAGGAATGCTCAATAATTTAAAAATAATGCACTTGCTTTTAGTTCTTCTGTGAAAATTCTATCCTTAGAATAGGTATGTAAACTCAATGACAAGAACTATAATTCTTCCTTTTATGCATTTTCACTAAAAATAGTCAATTGATTCTTATTTACTATTTAACAGAGATATTGTGGTTAGTTGTGTTTTAAGAGGATAAAAGAAAGAAATCCTGAATGGCTATTACAAAAGACTGCTAACAGCATGCATCATACATCGATGAAAAGATTCCAAGTATTTCCTACTCTCCCTAAATCTGTTGCTAACATCTGGGATCATTTTCTTATGTTTTTGTTCTTGTTGTTGTTGTTTATTTGCTTGTTTGTCTGTTTGCTCTTGTTAACAAAGTAGAAGCAGCAATCGCTGGAAAGAGACAGGCAAAGCTAGTGAATACTTGGCATGGACTCCCTATGAAAGAGCAAAAGATCAGACAGTCATGTCGATTGAAAACAATTTAAAGCCAGAAGAAAGGGATTCAAACCATTCTCTGGTACCTGGGAAAAAATGCTTTGTGCAGGAAATTTAACAAATCACCACAGGAAAAAAATAAACAGAAAGAAAATATTCCAAGAAAGAGAGACACAAATTTAGTTGAGTCACTCACCACCTTCAGGCTACAAAAAAATGAATAGAAATCTCAAATGTAACTGAGAGAATCAAATTGCATTAAATATGGTAGAATGAAAGAAAAGGAAAATTAGTTTAATAATAATAGGCTATTTGGTGAAATTTGATGATGCTAAGCATAATAAAGATATTTTTAAAAATTATTTGTTAATTTATTTGAGAGACAGAGAGAGAGAGAGAAAGAGAGAGAGTGCTCCTGTGTGAGAGCACGAGCAGGGGGAAGAGCAGAGGGAAAAGCAAATTCCCTGCCTCCCTGCCGAGTGGGGAGTCAGAAGAGGGGCTAGATCCCAGGACCCTGAGATCATGACCTGAGTGGAAGGCAGATCCTTAACTGACTGAGCCACCCAGGTGCCCCAAAAAGATTTTTAAAATATATAATGAATACGAAATTTTTTATTGTTTGGCATATAAAAAGAATGTAAAGAATCCAGTCTAGATCGGAAAAGGAAGATAATAAGTTTCCTTGCAAATGCTTTAAATTTGGAAACATTTTAAATTCAACAAAATTTCAATTAAATCAGAGTTAAAGATTAGATAATAAACAATGGGTTGACATGAAAGAGACATTAGTGGTTTTAGAAAACAAATGGAGAACTAAAACATTCATTATAGGAAATTAAATAAATGAGATAGAGAGGCTTAAGATAATCTCAATAAATTTAAAGAAAAAATAAGATTGGGAAGAACTCAACAAAAAGAAAAGTATCCTAAGGTTGAATATATGGAATTTCTTGGGATGACAAGAGATCGGCAAGTGCAGCTAAAAGTAACATTCAACATTTGTCTAAAAACGTAAACACATAAATAAATAAGTATAATAATGCAGAAACAAATAAATTGATATAGAACTTTCAACAGCAAGAAAACTACTTCAAATAAGTAGTTTTTAATAATGCAGATAAACAATTTTAAATGAGTTGATGGTTGGTAGAGGCAAAAATAAGCATGGCCTCAGATTTCTTCTTAGCAACTTTCAAAGTGTCAAGACAACAGAAATACACTCACAACATTCTGGGGGAGGAAAAGAGCATAAACCAAGACTATCATATTCAGCTACTGCTTAAATAATTACATTATAACCAAACATCCTTAAGTGCAGAGTAACTCAAAGATGGAAGAGGGGACCATTATTAAGAGAGGTATTAATTTTTTTTAATTTTCTAAGTTTGTATTTCAAAAATTGTACATCCACATATTACTTATCCATTGCTACATAACAAATTAGCCCAGGTGTAACAGCTTATAAATATTACATATATACCTTCTAATAGTTTCAGTGTGTCAAGAAATTAGGTATTGGTCCTCTGTTTTAGGGTTTCTTACAGGCTGAAATCAAGGTATTGGCTAGAGTTGTTGTCATCTCAATCTCTGACTGGGGATAGATCCATTTCCAAACTCACTCACATGGTTTTGACAAGAATTAATCCTTCATGGACTGTTGGACTAAGGTCCTCTGTTCCTCACTGATTGTTGGTTGTAGTTCATCTTCAATTCCTTATCACATGGGCCACTCCAACATGGCAACTTCTTTCATCAGAGTGGTCAAGCATAGAGAGTATAAGAGAGACTGTCAGCAAGAAAGCAAGAGTGTAAGCATGAGAGAAGTCACAGTCTTTTATGACCTAATCTCAGAAGTTATATCCTATCACTTTTGATGTATGCTGTTTGTTTGGAGCAAGTTACTAGGTCCAACCCACATGTAAACTGAAGCTATTACTCAAGTCAGAGAATACCATAAGTTGTGAGTCATTCAGAGATGGCTTAAAAGCAGCCTCTCACAATCGGTTTCAGATGAATCATTCCATTGATAACTATTAGAAATGCTAGTCAAAATATTAAAGCAAAATCCTTTTGAAGGCACTGGAGAAATTTTAAGGCATCAAAGAATTGCGGGACCAAGATTCCAGATAGTTGAGCTCAATATTTGGCACCATTTTTATCCTCAAGTCTTTTTTACTCAAAATGGCAGCTGAGAAAATGAAAAACTAAGCAGAGATTTTAGCAGACTGAAAGAATTGGAGAAGAGATATTGGATTTCAAGTACTGCCTGTGAAGAAGGACCTTGTTACATATCCTAGGTTTTTAGTCTGAATACCACAAACCTACATCATAGGAGTAAGAGAAGGTCACAAATAGAACGGCTCAACGTTATAAAATTATAGGATTTTTAATGGACTACTAATACAGGGGAAAGAAAATTCTACAAGAAAAGTAAAAGCAAACTTGCAAGATAGAAATATAATTGGAAAATCAGGTAAAAACATTCTGATTACAAAACAGGTTACTTTTCCTCAAAGTATTTAACTGCCAATTAGAAGTCTAAACTTATTCTAAAAATTATAAACTGAAATACAGACCAAATTAATTGCCTAAGAAATATAAATACCAAAAATATAATTAGAATGAAATTCTTCACATAAAAAAATTTCTGAATTATAGTAAACTGCAACACTTTCTAGTAAACTGGGAAATGTATATCATTGTAGTTCATTATGACAGAAATTCACTTATATAATATTTCAGATTAAATTCCTATTTAAATAATTTTCTTCCATAAAGCCCTAATCATTGTTTGAATTCTGTTCTGTACATTTATGTAAGTTGTGCTTATATATTCAGATTGTAAATGCTTCAACATGTAGATCTGCGTATATTGCATATGTAAACAAAGTGGAAATATATTATAAAATATGTAATTATGCTACAATATCGCTTGCAAAATACATCTGACATATCCAAATAAGAAGGCTGAGTATATTATTCAGTATGCTATTAAACATTTTCATACAATTCAAAACTATGTGAAAATTACAAAATTAAACCTATAATTATGCCATTCAGGGCCATTCAATATTCATCTTGCCATCTACATTGATGAGCAAGAAGAGGAATATGTTCTGTTCAAATGAAAACCAGCTCCTTAATTTTGGCATCAAAGCTAATTCTCAATGGTGTGTCATAATATTTCTGAATTATCAGTTTATATTTCTTCCATATATAATAGATCATATATATTAAATTTGCACACATAAGGAACAACCAACTGGCAAACATCCATCTATTTTCACAAGAAATACAGTCTTTTCCAATTACCTTCTCCAATGATTTCTTGGATTCTAAAAAAGATGCTTCTCTATTTAACATATTGTCCCTATTGATTCATGTCAACTGAGCAGCAATGAACTCCACACCAGAGCTATTCCCATCTTCCACTGATTACTTCATGCTATGTTTTAAATTGTCAAGTCTGCACCATTTAGCTCCATGATGCTTTTCTCCAAGATTGGATATAAACCACTTCTTCCATCCCTTAATTCCTGAAAACTCAGCCAGCAATAGGTTGATTATAATTTAAAAACAGATGAAGAAGCAAACAGCCAAAAATATTAGGAATGAATTATGAAATATCTTAAGTGAATAAAAAGTAATTATTGTTGGAACGATTGACCATATATAGTTGATATAACTGATATCAGAGCTAAATGCTGAACTCCATATTGTGAAGGATCCATTGTTCCCCACAAAGCAATGTGGTATTACAGGTTACCTACCTTTTATTTTCAAGTACAGGAGAAAAATCCTTCACTCCCTGAACCAAAGACTTGCTGCTTTTCTCTATCTGAAGTCTGAATCATTGATGGTGGGAACATGCATTTTCTCAGATAAAATCAAAATCTACTTTCTCCCTACCCCTGCCACCTCAGAATGAGTCTGATCTGTGTCTCAGACATAATAGTTCCCTAGACTGCAGGGCATCTTCCATAAGCTGGTTATTCATACTTACACAACATTTGCTGAAAACCAGCAATTTAATCCCACACTTCTCCCATGTTCCATTGCAATGTTTCTTCTCACATCGTATGGAGAAAAACACAGGGTTGCATTCCTTTCTGACACTGTATGGATTCCCAATTTACTATGAGCAAGCTCTTCTACAATTCAAATCCTTCCCAAGAAATTTATTTATTTATTTATTTATTTATTTATTTATTTATTTATTTATTTATTTTAAGATTTTATTTATTTGACAGAGAGAGACACAGAGAGAGAGGGAACACAAGCAGGGGGAGTGGGAGAGGGAGAAGCAGGCTTCCCGCCCAGCAGGGAACCAATGTGGGGTTCGATCCCAGGACCCTGGGACCATGACCCGAGCCGAAGGCAGACGCTTAATGACTGAGCCCCCCAGGCACCCCTTTCCCAAGAAATTTAGTGCTCAGCTAGTCTATCTACATTCTCAATTGGGAGGAATTGGCAAAAAAATAAACCTTCTTTTTCTCTAACTCACAAAGGAAGTAGTTTTGATAATATATCCAATTTAAAATAAAAGCAAAAAAAAAAAAACACTTTTGATTAATCTCCTTATTTTTTGACCTATATTAAATCCTCTTGGCCCTAATAGAGACCATAAAAGTTAGGAGAGTGCCTTAGCAGTCCCCTGGAACAGAACTGTTTAGAAACAAGGCTTCCAGTAAGTCAGTATTTTAATTAGCTATGATCCTATTTTGAATAGGGACTCCTGAGGAATTTTAAGGAATAGGTCATCAGTGTAGACTTAATATGTGAATTTTCTTTATACAGTTATACAGTAGATCCTTTCCTATTAAATCAGCCTTTGTATTGTCACAAAGGAGAAAGAATATTCCTTAGGTAAAGATCTGAATGGTGAATAGAGAGATAAGGGAGGTTGGGCATTTTTGGATATTCTCATGATGGGAAATAATTTGACTCTAAGGAAGAAGTTGTGACTGTGGAAAGGGGTTATGTTGAATGTGCCTCCATCAGTCCAAATTTTCAATGTTGTCCTTTAATATTTGGGGGAAAATGCTCCTTGTGAATTCAGGATAAAATGATAAAGTGGGTGCCCCAATTGGGGGATCTTCATTATTCATAATTTTTTTTCTTCAACTTTTTGGCTAATGCAGGATAGCTGTCTTTTCAATATTTTTTTGGTTTACAGTATCTCCAAGTGTCTTTAACAAGAGATTCCCTACTCTGGTGTTCCAAGCCTAGAGTAAGAAGATTCCATTATTTTATGTGTAAAGCCACCAATTTATTTTGTGTCTTGCTTTCCTTTTGTTCTGAGGTTTTTAAAATGTTCAGCCAGGGGTTGGAAATCCAGCAATGGGGCTGTTTTCCATTCCAGTGTTTGCTTGCTTATGAAATCCTCTATTGCAGTATAAAGACCATTCATAAAAAGTGAGGGGAAAGTAGGTCACATCTGCTTAAGGATATACTTTTGACTGCTGTCTACTTGGTCTATCCTTAAAGTCTCCAATGGGCCCACCCTTTGTTTGCTTAGTAAGGGGTCTTCCAACTACACTGGCTGGCTTTCTTTGTGAACAAATTTTTATGGAGATAAGGCCATGCCCATTCATTTGTTTTGTTTGTGTCTCCTTTCTCTCTACAACAACAGAGTTTAGTAGCTGTAACGAGACCATATGATCCACAAAGCCTGAATTATTTACAATCTAGTCCCTTATAGAAAAAGTTTACTGACTACTGAGTTATAGAACTGAATTATAGTCTAATCTAATTTCACAGAAAAAAACTTTAGGGACGGCCATCAAAAAAATTTTGTCTAACATCTACAATTTTTCTAAACTCTTCTGGTTTTCTATTCAATGCAATGTGAGGTCTCTTGACAAATGATCAAGTTATTCTCATTTAATTATTTGCATCCAAGGCCGCCATTGACATACAAACTAAAAGATCTATAACTAGGAGACCTAGTGTTATATTCCTAGAACTAATCTAAATTTCTATCTTATCTGGTCTTTGGAAAGCTTTTCACAAGGGCTATTAGTTGAGACTAAGGTTTATAATACTTTCTGAGGGACTTCTCCTGTTCTGGTGGGGTTTTACTTCAATAGATAATGGAGATTTGGGGTTTTCTGGTCATTCAGGAAGGAATAGAGGCAGGCCAAAATGAAAAGTAGGAGCAAAGAGAAATAAAGGAGGATAAGATGGGGGAATAGAAATAGTAAGATAAAGGCTATAGGTTTTTAACATTTTTAAATTTGTTTTGACAATGAATCTCTTAAGAAATCAATTTTGGAATCTGCATTTTTTTGAAACTTCTTTATGCCAAAGCAAATATAAGGACAATTAGATATTTGGCTCCCTTTTTGTTCTAAAATGATCTTCAAATGGGAAAAATGTGATATCAAAAATTCTTCAAAGTAGTCACTAGGAATGTAAATTACCCTTGGTGAAATCATGATATATAGAATGAAGCATATACAAATGTGGATTATAATGTCAATATGTATACTGAGTACAAGTCTAGCCACAAGGCATGCACATGTAGACTGAATCAAAACTCTGAGAATTTGGCAATAGTTGGCTCCAAGTTTTATTTATGATTTGGGTTCCCAAACTAAGAGCTAGTTGTCTTGAATCCCAAACACAACAATTTGTGAATTTTAGGAGATGGAAATTCTGCAGAAGAGATCTCTCCCAGAATCAGACTCCTAGGAATGAAACAAGACAACATTGAAGAATGTTCTTGTAATTCTGATACAGGATTCAAAGTACAACGCTATAGTGATGCTGATCTGAGGAGACCTCCTGAACACACTGACCCTTGGAGCTGTGCTGAAGATAGATTTCTTACTGCCTCTATCTATCCTGCTTCCTATGAACTTCTTCTGATAGATTCACAATGAAGATGGTGAGGACAAACACAAAAGTAGGGTTGTGAGCAGTGAGGCAGGTTTCCACCAAGAATTAAAAAAAAAAAAAATCAATTTGTTAAGATAATCAAAGAATTCCTTAAAAAAGTATTCCTTATTTCTAAAAGTGAAAGTGAACTTTACTTTGGAGGGGCTCAACAACAACAAAAAAGTTAGAGACCAGAGCCAGTGCAAGATGTACTTCTTTGCTGTGATAGGGGAGATTCCTGAGTGGTAGGTTCAAAAACTTCAGGAGAGTGTGGTGTTTCTGAAGTGGACATCTTAGGCAAAGAGGTTTTCATTAGATCTCCCTGGACATTCAGATTGTTGACTTTTGACTCCCTGAAAAGGCCCTCTTATCGCCATCCCTACAGAAAATAAACAAAAAAAGAAGGCTGTTAGTATTTCTTACTATAGTTAGTAATAGTATTATCAATATAGTATGTGAGACCACTACCTTGACCGATTCTTAGTAGGGTCTTGGAAAAAGAAGGTCAAGATTGGGATATTCATAAAGTTTTCAGGATCTACTTTAAAGTGAGTCTTCCAAAGTAGAGGTCTGATTGGGATTAGGCAAATAAAAAATATACTAGCTTAAAATGGACAGCCACAGTAATATAAGCATTTTGAAGTAGGACAAAGAATGAGCAGTCATTTTTATAAGGTTAGATGGGTACTTCCTCATTTGGAGAAGGGGGCTTTAACCCGCATGAGAGCTAGAGGATAATCTCAAGTTCAGATAAAGAGAGTTTCAGGAAGTTCTTGAACCAAAGAATAGTTATTTGCAACTTTATTTTCTTGGACATGAAAGTGACGTCAAGGCTTACAGTTGAATAGTACTCATGTTAATTTGAATGGTCTTAGTTTGTAATTCTGTTATGCTGTGTGACCAAATAAAGGTCCTCATATATCACTTGGACATACATGGCTTAGGTAAGCAAATACTTAGAAAATGTATCTGAAGGATAGAGACATACTCAGAGAACATGGGTAGTTACAGCTAATGTAGATTTTGGCAACAAACATGGTGGTCAGAAGGAAATTGTTTTTATCTTTATTTTTTGAAATGTGTATGTTAATATTTATAGTTTGATAGTGTAATTAAATATACAATACATATTTTAAATTATATTATTCTGAGATATTATCCCTTTGTATTGTCCTATAGGAAATTGCAATTCAACTATGCATTGAATAAATTTTAATTAAATGATTTAGTGCTTCACAGAACTGATTTTCCCCATAAATTATTTAAAATTAATATCTAAACTTAATTGTCTAAATCTATGTGACTAAGACAAAATTAAGGAAAAATAAAGCATATTGAAAATCCAAAAGCAACACAAATGCTGATGAATGATTAGATTTACTATAAACTTATACAAGAAACAAACTTTAACATTTAAGTATCACGTGGGATGTGAATTTGCTTTTTCTTAACAAATGAGGCAGAATATCTGCACCTTAATTTCTTAATCTCTTTCGTTGACCCAAATGAATTTCAGAGGAATTTTGGGTTTCCTACTATGTTATATTAACTGTATTATATATCTCTCTATATGTTTCTATGTGTAATAAATCTTTGTATTTCTATTTTGATATATGTTTTAATATATGAGTGTTTTGGTATTAATAAAGGTTCCTATGTGTATTAGTTTGCTAGGGCTGCCATAACAAATCACCACAGACTAAACGGCTTAAACAACAAAAATTTATTTGGGGAATTCTAGAGGATGGAATTTCAAGACTAAGGTGCTAAGAGAGGGTTGGTTTCTCGTGAGGCCTCACTCATTGGTGTACAGATGGCCACATTCACTCTGTATCTTCTCCTCTGTGTACATTACTAATCCCTGATGTCTCTCTATGTCCTAATGTCCTCTTCTAAGGACATTAGTCAGATCAGGTTAGGACTCACCCTAATGGCCTTGTTTTAACTAAATAACTCTTTAAGTACTGTATCTTCAAATACACATGTGTTGGTGGTTAGGGCTTCAAGGGGAACACAATTCAGTCCACAATAACATGCAACTTTAAAAAATATACTGATAACACTATAGGTAAAATAAAATTTTATTCTCTATAGCATGATTATAAAATACAGTAAGCACATGAAGAAAAAATAATAATCTATAATCCAATACTTTAATATAGCTACCTTAATTCCAACACTGTAAAATAGCTGTAGATGAATATGACATATTTAATGACTTATACTATTGCTTCTTACTGTTATGTAAATAGTGCCCCCAAGTTAATTTTTAGGTAATTTATGTTTTACTATTACATATGTCACTTCTTACCATATGTCTGTCCATATTTGATATCATTTTTCTATTATCAATTTTCAACTGGCTAATCAACTCTTTAGAAAGATGGTACAATTCATACTCATGTCAGCATTGCAGGCATGCCTATCTTACCATACTGGGGTACTGAAGCTCTTTCAAGGAACAAGAAAGTAAGAATGATACAATTCATATCAAGAATTAAAGAGGGATGGTTTTGTGGAAGGAAACTGATGAAAACTTAAAACAATCATAAGGATGGCAAAACAAGGCATCACGGAGAAATGGATCCTCTTTTAGCATAGAAAACACACTTCCAGTCTCTTCATTGTCTTAGTCCAATGATGTCCTACTGATGGAATTACTTCACTATGCTCTCAGAAGCTCCTCCAAATTACAGTGGTCTTTCAGCCCACATCACCTAACCTCTCTCTCCCCTTTCTAAAAATATCTTTCTTCTACCTCATGTCTTCCTCTCCAGTATTTCCTAAATACTTGTCAGGTACCAGGCATGGTTTTGGTGTCGATCTTTCTATCTTCTTTTAATATAGATCTCAGCCTTGCCTTACTCTGCCATTTATGTGGGTCCCAAATTCAGAGGGAGGATCTAAAGCATTTTCCCAGTTAACAACCAACTACAGTTTCCCTAATGGGGAGAATTTCCATCCCAGTTTAACTTATAATGACAAGATAGCTAAAAAGTGGCTACCCATGCTGTAGGCAACTCCTTCTCTTTTCTTTAAATGAACTGTTGCTAAGTTTACAGGTAAAGTATCATAAGGCATGCTGCCCATTATTGACATAGTGAGGGTAATTCCAAATGTATAGAAAGGTGTAAAGAACCCTATGACAAACTCTCAAGGATCCACTATCCAGAATTCACATATTTAATGACTTTTTTTGTCATATTTACTTTAGATACATGTTATTTAATTTAACAAGAAAACAAAAACAGATAGAGCTCAATCCCTAACATCTTATTCCATTCCCTTCACTTCCTGAATACACTAAATAATGTAAACACAGTAAATACTCATCTGGTAAAAATAAAGGTACAGAAGAATGCCCACTATAGAAACCTACTAGCCAAACACTATTGGAGCAGTCCTGTAGTTGAACTAAATTAGTATCTGCAAAAGGGGGAGAGTCATCTCACCAGACACTGGATCTCCTTGCACCTGATCTTGGACTTCCCAGCCTCCAGAATGGTGAGAGATAAATGTTTGTTGTTAAAACCACCCAGTCCATGGTATTTGATTATAGCAACCTGGACTTACTAAGACAGTATCTGTATATAATATAGCTTTTTTTTTTAAATTTTATTTAAATTCAATTAGCCAACATATAGTATATAATTAATTTTTGTTATAGTGTTCAACGATTCATCAATTGCATATAATACCCAGTGCTCATCACATCACGTGCCCCCTTAATGCCCATCACCCAGTTACCCCATCTCCCCACCCACCTCCCTTACCACAACCCTCATTTTGTTTCCCGGAGTCAAGAGTCTCTCATGGTTTGTCTCCCTCTTTGATTTCTTCCCATTCAGTTTTCCCTCCCTTCCCCTATGGTCCTCTGCACTATTTCTTATATTCCACATATGAGTGAAACCATATAACTGTCTTTCTCTGATTGACTTATTTCACTTAGCATAATACCCTCCAGTTCCACCCATGCTAATGTAAATGGTAAGTATTCATCCTTTCTGATAGCTGAGTAATATTCCATTGTATATATGAACCACATCTTCTTTTTCTTTTTTTTTAAAGATTTTATTTATTTATTTGACAGAGAGAGAGAGAGAGATCGTGAGAGCAGGAACACAAGCAGGGGGAGTGGGAGAGAGAGAAGCAGGCTTCCTGCTGAGCAGGGAGCCTGATGTGGGACTCGATCCCAGGACCCTGGGATCATGACCTGAGCCGAAGGCAGACGCTTAACGACTGAGCCACCCAGGCGCCCTGAACCACATCTTCTTTATCCATTCTTCTGTTGAAGGATATCTCAAAATAATGTTACCTGAAGTTGGACTGGCATGACTAGAATTACAGCAGGAACTGTTAGTTTTTCCCTTTATTTTTTTAAAGATTTATTCATCTATTTTAGAGAGCGAGATTGCAGGAGGGGGAGGGAGGGACAGAGGGAAAGGGAAAGAAGCAAACCCCCCACTGAGTGGGAACTTGATTCCAGGACCCTGAGATCATGACCTGAGCTAAAAGTAAGAGTCCCACACTCAACAAACTGAGCCATCCAGGCGCCCAGAGTTTTTCCTTTTGTTTTTATTTTTCAAAGTCTTTTAGGGAAGGTCATAAAAGAAATGGAATTTTTAGTCTTTCTTGATTTTTTTTTAAGATTTTATTTATTTATTCGAGTGAGAGAGAATGAGAGATAGCACGAGAGGGAAGAGGGTCAGAGGGTCAGAGGGTCAGAGGGAGAAGCAGACTCCCTGCTGAGCAGGGAGCCTGACGTGGGACTCGATCCCAGGACTCCAGGATCATGACCTGAGCCGAAGGCAGTCGCTTAACCAACTGAGCCACCCAGGCGCCCCATAATCTTTCTTGATTTTAAAGTAAAATATAGATTGTTATATTTGTAACTGCACAATTAAATATGATTTCTATTCCAATAAGCCATAATTGTTCTGATTAAATTCTTTGTTCTTTTTGAAAATGTTTTTTCGTAACCAATTTATCCCCAGTAGGAAGAGAAGAATAAGCCAATATGTTTTCTTACTTCATATAAGTAATAGATTTGAGGAACTATATTTGATTTTGCATTCTAGCATAAATATGGTTGCTTGAGCATCTGCATATAAAAGTAAACATTTCCCATAAGGACATCCTAATGTACCACCAATAGTGAATGTCTTGGAAAAAAACTTGATGCCTTATATTCCTTTGCTGAACCACTTCAATTAATAAGTAAATAATCCTACTGCTGTCCTATAGTTAGGTAAAAGTAGTGCCATCTCTTATTTACATGTAATATTTTTGCATTTGTAAAACTACATACACTACAATTGCATAAAATATCCACATTTAAGCATATAGTTACACTTCTAATATTTACATTAACCAGTAGAAATACTTGGAAGGAAACATCTAAGTTTGCATTAATAGTATTACATGGTAGGCTGAATAATGGTCCCTCAAAGATGTTTCATGTTGGGATCTCCAGAAACTGTGAACGTGCTACCTGACATAACAAAAGGAATTTTGCTGGGGCACCTGGGTGGATCAGTTGGCTAAGCATCTGCCTTCGGCTCAGGTCATGATCCCAGGGTCCTGGGATCAAGTTCCAAGTCAGGCTCCCTGCTTCACGGGAGTCTGCTTCTCCCTCTGCCCTTCTCCCCACTCTTTCTCTCAATCTCTCTCTCTCTCTTGCTCTCACTCTCTCTCTCTCTCAAATAAGTAAATAAAATCCTTTAAGGGGTGCCTGGGTGGCTCAGTCATTAAGCGTCTGCCTTCAGCTCAGGTCATGATCCCAGAGTCCTGGGATCGAGCCCCACATTGGGCTCCCTGTTCAGCGGGAAGCCTGCTTCTCCCTCTCCCACTCCCCCTGCTTGTGTTCCTGCTCTCGGTCTCTCTCTCTCTCTCATTCTCTCTGTGAAATAAATAAATAAAATCTTGAATAAAAATCCTTAAAAAAAAAAAAAAGGAATTTTGCTGCTGTAATTACGTTAAGGGTCTTGACATGGGGAGATTATCCTGGATATTTAGGTGGCCAATGTAATCACAAGGGTCCTTATAAAAGAAAGACAGGAGAGTCAGTGTCAGGAATAGACACTGAGGAGAGAAGCAGACAGTGTTGTGATGCCAATTCTGGAAGGAACCATGAACTAAGGAATGTCAGCAGCTTCTAGAAGCTGGAAAAATCATTGAAAGGGATTCACCTCTAGATCCTCAAAAAGGAAAGTAGTTGAACTCTTCATTTTAACCCACTGAGACTGATTTAGACTTGTGACCTCCAAAATTATAAGAAAATAAATTTTGGTTGCTCTAAGCCACTAAATTCATAGTAATCTGTTATATCAACAGTGGGAAATTTTTATTTTATTTTTCACATTCTCTTGAGTACTTGAAATATATTCTTCTCTAACACAAGTGTGAATGTGTACACACAGGAAGAAATGAAATACCAAGAGTCATTGCTGTATTCTTTTCTTTCATTCCATTTTTAATGTCTATTCTCTAACTCTTTGAAATACTTCTTCCAAGAACATGGAGACGAGAATGACACTATTGACACTAACTGGGACAATCTTCCCTTACAAATAACTTATTTATAAATTTTCTACTACATTCCTGAAAGTACAATCTTGCTTTTTTTTTTTTTTTTTCCCCTCACGATTCCTTTGATGAAAGTCATATGTAGATGCAATTACAGAGTCAGGGAGTAAAACAATGCATTTTACTGAAACTTAGAAACTAAGAAGTATAATGACCTAGGTTATAATTATCATTTAAAAGGATTGTATTTTCTGTGAAATAGGAAGATAAAAATTGCAACCAGATACCGGCTTTAAAGCTTAAGTTGAGAAGTTAATAATGCTCTTGTTTTTAAAAACATTTTTTAACTGAAGAAAGAAACAGTAAATTTTATATGTAGTTTAGACAACTTTTTTCAATTAAAAGTTTTCTCCTCCAATTTAGATTGTCCTTCCATATTAGAAAATAACAATTTTCTAATGTTTCTTGATTTAATTAATTTTTGTCTACATAATTCCTAAATAACCTCTAAGTAAACAAATGAAAACTGAAATTGTTCAATGATTACTTGAAATCCTGTAGTGTTTATCTCTTCAATATGTTTTATTTCAAAGTTGTTTTGACTTTTCAAGAAACTTTGCTTTTCTAAATATATCTTTTGTCAAAACTCTCTCATACATGAAAAAACAAGTTGTTTCCTACATAGTTTTTTAGCACATGGGCTACGAAAGGTTTTCCTAGATTTGTGATATTAACTATTACAAAATCTTTTACAGGATTTATTAATGAAAGTGTTCTTTTCTTTTGTCTACAGCAATAATAATAGACAATTTTGAGTTCTTGCAATGTGTTAGGGATTATTTTAAGTGCCTTAAATGCAATAATACATGTAATCCTCACAACAACCCTCTGTGCTGGATGTTATTATTTCCAATTTTTAGAAGAAAAAAAAAAATGAGGAAACAGAGAGGTTAAGTAAATTGATCAGTCACATGACCAGTGAGTAGAAGAACCGAGATTCAAAGCCAAGCAGCCTGGCTCCAAAGCTCCTGTTTTTAATCACCGCACTATGCTGGCACTTACCATGAGAGCCTGTGCTGAGACCTTCCTGATTCTCCCTGTGTCTTACCCTAGGAAACGTGTAGAAATACAACATAGAAGATCTCTGTGTTCTTGAATTAAACAAAGATTAATATAATACCAAACATGATATCCGTAAGAGTTGATAAATTAGAATTCATTAAAATTAAAATCTTCCACTTTTTGAAAGATACTCTTAAGAGACTGAATACACAAGACAAAGATAGTATTTGCAAATTATGTATCTGACAAAGGACTTGTAACAGAATGTATACAAAACTGTCAAAACTCATTAATAAAGCACTTTTTAATGCGATTTAAAAACATGGGCAAATATTTGAACAGTCACTTCACCAAAGAAGAGGTGCAGATAACAAATAAGAACATGAATAATGCTCATCATCACTTATGAAATAAAGTTTAAAACCACAGCGAGACACTACTGTGCATGTATTAGAATCACTAAAATTGGGGTGCCTGGGTGGCTCAGTCGGTTAAGCGACTGCCTTCGGCTCAGGTCATGATCCTGGAGTCCCAGGATCGAGTCCCGCATCGGGCTCCCTGCTCGGCAGGGAGTCTGCTTCTCCCTCTGACCCTCCTCCCTCTCGTGCTCTCTGTCTCTCATTCTCTCTCTCTCAAATAAATGAATAAAAAATCTTTAAAAAAAAAAAAAAAAAAAAGAATCACTAAAATTAAAAAGGCTGACCATGCCAAGTGTTGATGATGATGCCAAGTGAGGAAATAGAATTCTCATAACTGCTAATAAAAAGATACTGGAAAACACTTTGGCAAATTTTTAAAACATTAATTATACATATGATACAGTCATTCAACTTCCAAGTGTTTATTGAAGAGAAATGTCTACATCTCTCAAATCCTGCTTTACAAATGGTCATAATATCTTTGTTTATATTATACAATCCAGTGTATTTGAACAGGTAGCCAGTGCATGGATAAACAGAATGAGCTATTTTTATATAATACAATACTCTGTAGCAATTAAAAGGTATTGACTATTGATACACACACCACAAGAATGCATCTCAAAATAATTGTGTTTAGTGAAAGAAGCCAGACAAAAATAGTTCATACCTACCTTATCATTCTATTTACACAATTTTCTAGAAAATTTAAACTACCTTATAGTGTCAGAAAGCAAAACAATGGCTGCCTAGGAATGGCAGGAAGATGGGAAGGAGGGACTACCAAGGAACATAAAGAAACTTTTGGGTGTGATCAATATGTGTACTATCTTTGTTGTGCTGATGATTTCACAGTTGTATACATATGTCAAAACTTACAAAACTGTACACTTTAAATATGTATGGCACATTATATATCAATTTTACCCCAATAAACTTGTGTTTTAAAAGTTAGAGATAAATGAAGGTGGGATAATCCCCCCAACTTCTCTACCAGACTTAAATGAAAACAAGTCCCACTCCAAATTTTATCATACATTACAACATCTATTATCAAACAGGCAAGAAAGAGTCAATACCTTGTTCTGTAAGCTTAATGTGGGTCCAGTGGTCTGTCCATTTGTCTTCTAACCACCTGTACAGGAAAACTTCATTTAAGAACAACAACAACAACAACAAAATATCTGTGAGGCAGAATTCAGCTTCTTTTATTGTTACCATCAGACAACCAACCAATTTGAATCCATGCATAGACATGGGAATCTTTAGAGATTATGCTCAGTAGACCTTCACTGAGATAAATCTTAAAGGCTTACTAGTTCTTTTCTTCCTTATGCCAAAGAAGAAACTATCCTAAAATAATTATTTGAATCATCTATTTTGTTCAATGCTAATATCAACAAATAAGACTCATTTCTTATATCCATTATGTCAACAAGTCACTATTTTCAGCCATGGAAATTAATAAATTTCATTAAAATATTTAGCAATGTCTCTGGTATTAATAAAAGAGGAAACTGAAGGTCTTTCAGTAGCTACCACTGGTGTCCCTTCATCTTGATTTCAATGTCACTGACATAGACCTGAAGTAGAAACACCAAATTAGGGTCACTTGCTACACAGAGATTAAACCAAACTACTTTCTCAATCATACCACGCTGTCTAAAAGAAGGTGTGTTCAAATAAACTTAAAAAATTTCAGCAGAGGATTTGTTTTTAATTATATAACACATCACCTTACTCCAATACTTCATTCACCAAATATATATTCAGTACCAATCATATGGCCCTGTGCTACCAAGGCTGAGTGAAATTTGGTTGTAGATAAGAGGAATAAAGTAGAAAATACACTCTCTAATTTTCACCAGACTTTGATGTTGAAAAGAATCATCTAGGGTATTTGATAATGTAATTTCCTCACCACCTCCCTCCACCTCCTTTTTCAGTCAGTTTGAGAAAAGCTCTGGGGAATTTTTATTTTTTAATTATTTTTAAGTAGGCTCCTTGCCCAACTTGGGGCTCCAACTCACCACCGCGAGATCAAGCCTTGCACATTCTATCAACCGAGCCAGCCACAGGCCCCTGGAGAATTTTTATTTTTAAGAAGTCTTTTAGGTGATTTTTTATTGTTGGGGAAGTTTGGAAAACACTGCAGAAGTGTTTGATACCACAAGTTCTTCTTCAATAGGAAAACTGTAATAATTATTTCTCATAAGAATAAAACCTCAGGCTGGTGACTCACCCTTAGTATTTTAATTTATTGTCTATTTCTCTGTTTTTTTTTTTTTACATGTACTGAAAATAAGGCATACAAAGATAATCACTTTTAACTCTACATTTCATGTTCATCATTTTCATGCCACATTCTACAGTGATTCTCAAAGTTATAATTTTCTTTAACCACCAGTCTCACTATAACAGGTCTCAAGCGTTTTCTAAGAAAATCATGTTTGGGGAAAGTATTAAGCATTTGGTTCTCTTAACCTCCATTGCACTTTTGTTCTGGGACTTTAGAAAAATAAAAATTACATTTCTCAAGTTCCCTTACGCTTAATGTTCTATACCAAAATTAGGGATCTTTTGGTTTTTCTCATTTTTTCTAATTTTTAATTTTTTTTTAAAGATATCTAAGTTAGAAGTGAAATAAGAGCAACCTTCCTGCTATTATAGCTATCAAGCAATGTGTGGAATGTGAGTGAGTATTTGTATGAATCTAGGGTAGTGAGAGTATTCCAATTCATGAGCATCAAGCGTCAGTAGGTGTAAATGGGATTGACTGAAACAATAGCTTTTCATCTAGGCATCTGAACAACCATGGATTAGCAGATTACATTCTTAGACAATTCTCATTAGGGTTTGTATTTCCTTCACTTGAATCTGGGATGGCTTGTGCCTTTTTCAACCATTCTGGCAAAAGTCATCTCAAAACTTGTGAACCTACCATTTAAGAGGACTGGGAGTTTCTGCTACATTCTTCTTAGAGCGCCAAGTCCCATTTAGAAAGCCCACTCCCTTGCCATACTGTGAGGAGGCACAAGGCTATATGGAGACACAGAAACAGTTATCTGGGCAGTTCCCAATTGTTTCAGCTCCCCAGCCTTTGTTCATACCAGCAGAGACCACAGATACTATGGAGCAGAGATGGGTCCTACTTACTATTGCCTTTTCTATATCCCTGTCTCATGGGATGTGAACTATAATAGTATATATTATTGTTGTAAGCCACAGAGATTTGTGGTGGTTTACCAGAACAGTTGGAACTGATATGATACTGTAACAACAACCTAGTTGTATAACATTGGTTTTGGGACTGGGTGGCGGGCTCACACAGAAAGGTGTTAAGGAAATTGTTACTGGAAGCTTGGAAACACTTTGAGAGGACTTAATGAGAGTTTGAAGAATAATGATGAAAATGTTAGTGGAGGCTGATGAGAAGGCTTTTATCATGGCAAAAGGTTTGGCAAAACCATTGCTGATGATAATATGGAAAATAGCAAGCCTAATGAACTCATGGATTTTCATGAGTATATTTCTTTTGTCTTTCTTTCTCTCTTTCTTTCTTTTCTTTTCTTTTTTTTTTTTTTTTTGGCATGGGTAAATTTCTAAGCAGAATGCAGAAAAGCCAATTGGCTACTCCATGCTTCCTCTGATAAAACATAGGATGATAAATATGAACTAAAAAAGAACTGTTCACTTTTTAAGAAAAATCTGGAAGAAATATTTCTGACTCCAGACTTGTTGGGATCAAAACTAAAACTGTCCTATTCTTTATTTTCTCTACATTAAAAAAACAAAAAAGACTCTTAAAGAAAAAACAGATGGGGGTCCTTAGGACAAATATAAATTGTATGGTACTTCAAAATATCAGTGTAAAACTCCCAAGGGTATAACAGTAAGACACTCTGTTGATAACTTAGAAAGATTTAAGGCAGTGCTTCATTGAAGCTTTCAGTTACACAAAAGGTATCCTGAGGGTTTTATGAGCATTCTTCATGGACCCAGACTTTCTGGGTACAAAAATAAAACTAGTTTTCATCTCAAGTCTTTTTTAGCAGAATGTTCTCAGAATTAGAAAGATCTTCAAGAAAAAGATAAAATATGAAAAGCTGTCCAAAAAAAGTCTCAGGCTAAAAATAAAGCCAAGGGTATGATTGCAAATTCTTAATTAAGACCTCATAGATAATGTGAAAGAGAGAAGAGATCTTTTAAATAGTTTTAGAATGTGTCTCACAGCCATATTTTTAAAACAACAGAGCTTCTAAGAACCAAGGAATGTTGTCCCCCAGCAGCCTCAGCCCAAAATAGAGAAGTATCTGTCTTGGAGATTTGGGAGTATAGCACATTCTAATGCAGTGTAACCAGTAAGTTTCATTAGAAATCTCCAAGGATTTTAAGATAATTGTACAGGTGTAGTCTTCCCCAGTTGAGAATAAGAAACAGTCCAGTGAAAAGACGACTTTGGATCTCTAAAACCTAATGGGCAGGAAGCAAGCTGAGAAAGCTACTCAGCTGTAAACATAGTCCATTTCTTATGGAAAAGGTAGGATGACCCAGAAGGGAACCAGAAGAACACAGATGGCAGAGGTAAGAAAAACAGATGATCATTCTCAGGGAGCAGGACTGATGTCAATCAATCAATGGTGACATGTGCTTTGCTGAAGTACAGAACTTCCATGGTAATTATCATGTGTATCCCCTTTCCTGCACTGTTGAATGAATTGTCCATGGAAATTGTCCTGTGCTGTCTCACTATAGTACATTGGAGGTATGTGTGAGAGTGGAGCAGAAAACTTTTCTAGGTAGTAGTCTTCAGACTGAGAAGAAATGTAATTGAAAAGTTGTACCCATGAAAATGCACCCAAGGATCTTTATCTGTATTTAGTTTAGATAATGACATGCTAGGATTTGAGCATGTGCCAAACGCTGTAAGATGAGATTTTGCATATGAGAAAAAATGTAAATAATTTGTGGTCAGAGGGTAAATTCTGGTGGATAGATGATTGCTGCTATTTATTTAACAGTCCTTCCCTTGGAAGCTGGGGTTTATGCACCATCCCTTTGAATCTCAGCTGTCTTAATGACAGCTTTGACCAATAGTGGATGATGAAGTTATGCTATGCCTCTTCCAAATAGAGATTTTAAAAGAACATTTTCCCACTTTTAGGAGCCTTGAGCTGCCATGAAAGATGTATGATTAACTGGAAGGCTTCATAGTAAGAGGAAACTGAAGGCAGCCACATAAAGCATAAGAGAGGGAGAAATCAAGAGAGAGAGAGAGAGATCCAGTCAGTCTTCAGAGTTTCAGCCTTTGATTGAGTGATCCTACCTGAGACCCCATCATGAGACAGCCTGAAAAGAAGCAAGGCATCCCTGCTGTGCCCATTCTGAATTCTTGACCCATAGCATACTGAGATATAATAATTTGTTTTTCTCTACTGCAGCCGACAGAATGCATGTGTTCCCCAAAAATTCATTTGTTGAAATTCTAACCCTCAAGGTAATAGTATTAGGAGGTGGGGTCTTTGGGAGGTGATTAGATCATGAGGGTGGAGCTCTCATGAATGGAATTAATAGCCTTATAAAGGGGAGCCCTAAGAGCTCTCTTGCCCTCTTTCTGCCAGGTGAGAATATAATCAGAAGATAGCAGTCTGCAATTTAAAATAGAACTCTCACCGGAACCTGACTATACTGATGACCAGATCTGAAACTTTCAGCTTCCATAACAGTGAGAAACAAATTCCCCTTGTTTCTAAGTCACCTGTCTGTGGTGCTTTGTTACAGTTACACAAACTAAAACAGCTACTAAGTTTTGAGGTAGTTGCTATGTATCAATAGATAACTTTGATTCTGAAGCCCACCTCCAGTTTAAGTACTGAAATCCTTTAATTTAATAAATCCCTTAAAATTACAGTATGATTTTAGTTTCCTATGCCACATCCTGACTGGAAACAACCTCTCAAATCTTTTCTCACTGAAAATAAAACCCTTTCTAAGTAACAGTGATTTTAACGTCTATTCAGTAATGAGTGTTATTTATATATTGGCTGAATATCACTAGGAAATCTATGGCATTGACTGAATTGTGTCCCCCTGAAAATTCCACCTTGTATAATAATTACATACATTCGATGTACCATGTGAGAGTAAGACATATATGACACACTTCTGGAAGTGATCTTGAAGGAAATTTCATCATATAAATATGGTTGCATAAACAAAAAGTCATATAAACAAAACTAATACAAAACTAATTATAAATCTCTTGACCAATAGATCTCAGATAAGAAGGACAAGGACAAAAAATATGATATTATTATTATTATCATTATTTCAATATTATTTTAGTTTCAATTACATTCATTTAAGTTTTAAATAAGTTTGAAAAAATATATCTGTGTTTGGGAAAAACAGGTATTTTAATACGAACTAATGAAGTGAACGATGAGGTGAAAATTTCAATTATGGCTGCTGATTCTGAAGAAGGGCATGTCCTTCCCAGTAACTCCCTTATCTGTCTATGCTACAGAATCACTCCTCCAGATAGTACCTGAGAAAATTAAACCCCATTCTGAAAGGGAGTGACTACTAACCGATAGTCTTTAAGATGAACATTCTAATAATCATTCTAAGCCATGGAAATATGATTGTCACAATGATGTGTGTGGGTGGGTGCTGCCGGTCTTTAATATTCGGCGTCTTGAATGGCTAAGCATCCCGCAATTGGCCACGGTCCCACAAAATGCCAGTAGCTTACCTATTTAAAAAATTAAAAAGCAAGGGGCCAGTTTCTTTCTTTCTTTGATTTAGTTTAGAAAGGTCCAGCCAAACAGGAAGTCTGACACTGAAAACAACCCTCAGGCACTTCTTCACTGGTTACATTCAAGTATAAAATAAATTTTTCTTCTAAAGGTGAGGAAGTAAAAAGAGAATGATAAAGCAGATATTATATGATATTCAGGACAAGTAAAGGTTACGAGTAAAACTGCTATCTTTGCTATATTGTCTGGCATCCTCCTGATGGAAACTGGGGAAATAGCAGAGAGCCAATGCGTTAAGGATCATGTAAAGAAAAGAAGGCCTGAGTGCAGTGTTATTCTTTTGTTCTTTTAATTTCGGCAACAGTGCCCTACCTTTTTGTTTTTCTTTTCATTGAAAGCCAGGGCTCTTTCTTCATTCACAAAGTGTAACATCTAGGCAGAAGGGAAAATGTTGCTAATTAATATTAGCACAAGATTTTACCTCTGTGATTTTTTAAAAAATCATGTTTTTATTGAGTCTTTCTGAGCTCTGTACCTCTGCATCAAAGAAAAGACCTGCCTCAAGGCTGACTCCCCATTCCCTCTCTGCTCCTTTATCCTGGGGCCAACTAGAAGAACTGCTTTCAAAAATTGGAAATAGCAGGATAAAAGCAAAGAGAGGTGGTGCTGCCCTGTCAACCACATGACTGCAATCTCCTCCAGCCCTCACTCTTACAAAGTGAAGCTATTAATTGACAGCATGATCTGTTTGACTTATTTCCAATAACTTTATGTTACGTTCTCAGGAGGAGCTGTGAGTTGACCTTCACTGTCTTCCAAAATTATTTGCACCTGGAAGACATTCTTTCTTTCTCTTTTACAATGGTAGTGCATGTTTGCCTCTATTTTTAGAGTTCTATGGTTATGTGAATTATGATCAGGTGAAATAAGAGAATAATATACCTATATTCAACCCCTAATCCTTTCATGAGATAAGAAATAATGCATTTTTATTTATTAAAGATTTTATTTATTTATTTGTCAGAGAGAACTCATGAGCAGGGGGAGGGGCAGAGGGAAGAGCAGGCTCCCCACTGAGCAAAGAGCCTGATGCGGGACTCGATCCCAGGACTCTGGGATCATTGACCTGAGCCGAAGGCAGAGGCTTAACCAACTGAGCCACCAGGTGCCCCAGCAATAATGCTTGTTATATGATCATAAAGTAACAGAGAAATGGTGAGAGATGTATCCATCAAGTTAAGTTTTTTACAAGTTTCTAAATATCTACTAACATATGCTCTCTTTTTCTGTCTTTCTCATATTTTTTCCTTTTTTTTTCTTTCAAATTTATAATTTCCTTATACATTTGTAAATAGGATTTCCCTCAGGATAATTTACTGGAGAGACATGGCCATTGCTTCCTAGATCAACAGAAATGTATGTCTTATTCTAACATGGAACAGAAGAATTTTCTTAATCATTTAAAAACTCAGTCTAAAATAGAACTGAGAACAGACTATGATAAACTACACATATCATATAAACTATATTCCTAGGAAACTTTAGCAATTCTAGGCTCCCTATCTTTATATATTCCAACTGAAAACCAGGGTTTTATTTTTCCTCTTTTTTAAATAAAGTTGTATTCATTAATCGAGAATGTTCTATTGGCCTTTTTTTTTTTTAAGATTTTATTTATTTATTTGACAGAGAGAGAGACAGCGAGAGCAGGAACACAAGCAGGGGGAGTGGCAGAGGGAGAAGCAGGCCTCCCACTGAGCAGGGAGCCCGATGTGGGGCTCGATCCCAGGACCCTGGGATCATGACCTGAGCCGAAGGCAGACGCTTAACGACTGAGCCACCCAGGCGCCCTGTTCTATTGGTCTTTTCTGGTCCAGTCTCCCAGTGTGTCTGTGTTTCCACCCTGAAACTGAAGAAACTTTCAGAGTTTTGCCTGCCACGAATGTTGACAGAGGAAATTAGATTCTCCCTCTGCACCCCTCCCTGTGCTAACCCTGACCTCTCTCTCTCCTGTCAAGTTATACTTGATGACCTAGGAAATGAATAAGTTCTTGTAAATGCAGCCTTTCTTAACCAGGTTCTGGGAGATAATTAAACGCGAATGTCCTAAGGCATACAATGTAAGTGTTATCCTTAAGAGAATTGAGTAAATAGTCACTGAAATAATTTCCATCAAACCTTTAAAAATAAAGTGCTATGTCAACCCCATACCTATTTGGACGCTTCTCCGTCAAGTCTCATCCTTCAAGTTTCAGCCTTTTGAACATGAATCATTTTGCTGATGAAGAGGGTAGATGATGATGACTTTGTCTCTTGACTAATCCAAACTATCAGTTCTTTGCTGTTTTTCACTGGGTCCTGTAAGGCTGGACCTTCCCTGGTTCTGATAGCAGGAAATTCTCTTCTATCGGGTCTTGTTTTACTTTTTTATTCTAAGCTTCACCGTAAAAACTATGAAGGGTATCAAGTCTTATTCTTGACATGTTAATGAAAGTATACAAAAATCTGGAAAAATTTATCTGAAAATTACTTCAAGATCATCTTCTTGCTCTGGCCCCAAATACTCTGTCACAAGATGAGTATTGTTTTTTTGTTTTTTTTTTTTTCTCCTGAGGCAGACAGATATCTCAGGCAAAGTAGAAATAGACATATAGAGAAGGATGAGAGATAAAAGTACATTGACATTTTTTTTCACATCTGAACCCAGTCATTGTCATGTAGAAAATTCCTTTGTCTTTGATCTATTCCTGTGGTACAAATGTTAACATATGACTCCATAAATTTGAATATCCACTGTTCAAAATACTCAACTGAGCTTTGTTGAATCATCTGCCCAAGACATCAAAGCCCTGGTTGTTCTGAGGTCACATATAATCCCTAATGTTCGGGTATGAAGAATTTCTAACAACCATCTTGATTTCTTTACATATAAGGACTACTATTCCTATAGACATTCAAGTATTTTTACTCTATTCTCTGATCCTGGTCATGTAAAACCAGTTTTAACACACTTCAAATCACAGGAACAAGCTTTAACTGTGTCCTTCAGGAGTGATCTAGCAATAGTGTTACTTTATTAGTCACTTCTTAAGCAGAGGAAAAAATTTTTTTTTTTTAAGATTTTATTTATTTATTTGAGAGAAAGAGAATGAGAGACAGAGAGCAGGAGAGGGAGGAGGGTCAGAGGGAGAAGCAGACTCCCTGCTGAGCAGGGAGCCCGATGTGGGACTTGATCCCGGGACTCCAGGATCATGACCTGAGCCGAAGGCAGTCGCTTAATCAACTGAACCACCCAGGCGCCCAAGCAGAGGAAAATTTAACAAGCAGTTTGTTTTCCCTACTAAGAAGCTCAGGCTAGATAAAATATTCAAGAACAACATTCAAATTGTTTAGATTATTGGTTAATTAAAACTAAAAAGAATTTAGTATTTTACCAATGTGACATAGCCATGGCTTCAATTATAGTCAGAACAAAGTTTTTGTAAACTAGCAAATTATAAGTTATTAAAAATATATAGGACAAAAATACAAAGGAAAATCACATGCTGTGTCTTATTGTTCGTTGCCTTCCTACCTGCATCATTCTGTTGTTACTTATTTCTATGCAACTACAGCACTTTAATGACTAACAATGAAAATGTCTTTTTACTTTTCTCCTAATAATATCTGAAACTGAAAAAGGTGAGCTCTTATAGGAAAAATAAATCTTATTTTAGAAACTTCATAAGGATATTTTATGAGCAATCCTTAATTCTCAGGGTTTTCACGTAGAGAATTAGAAAAAGAATTAAGGTAGAAAAGTAGAATAACTTAAACTGAAACTATTAACTCCTTTAATTAGAAATTAATTTTTTGGTCCCTTATGTACACTTATATTTCTAGTGATGTATGATCCTATAATTCTTATTCATGAAAAATATCCCTATTCCAATTAAGATGCAAGCAAATTCTTGAATAGGGAATTAGACATGTGGGTTTGTTGTTATAATCAGTAATTTAAATTCTGCAAATCTGTGTGAGTTTCTCTTTTGCCCAGTTCTGCATGGGAAAAATTTCACTTTAAGACTTGAAATAGGAAATGGGGAAGACTACCATGATTATGTTTTACAGGCTGCTGACTTGTTTCTTTTACTCTTTTGGCATATGTCCAAATACAACATTATAATGAAACAGGTCTGCAATCTTAAGTGCCACCAAAGGTCCTCATTATTGGTGACAATCAGCTGGAATACCATCCGCTAACAGTGATTTATTATTGAGAGGATCTTTAATGGCATGCCACGCTTTATATATAAGGTAAATGCATTGTCCTTTAGGCACTATACCTTTTTAAGATGATTACCTTAAACAGTTGAGTATTCCCTCTTAAATTTTACAGACCAAACACTATATGTACATAAAAGTACACAAATGGTTAGATCCATGAGGCTTTTAACTCACTTTGTAAACTTATGTTTTCTTTAAGATTGTGTGTTACATTGGGACGCCTGGGTGGCTCAGTCGGTTAAGCATCTGCCTTCGGCTCAGGTCATGATCCCAGGGTCCTGGGATCGAGTCCCGCATCGGGCTCCCTGCTCCGCGGGGAGCCTGCTTCTCCCTCTGCCTCTGTCTCTCTCTCTGTCTCTCATGAATAATAAAAAAAAAAGATTGTGTGTTACATGATTAGTAATCTAATTATAGGCAACTTGTGTGTAATAAACATTGTCAAAAAAAATGTAGAGGAAAGGATTGCTTCTGTCAGGGAGCAGGAATTCTTTTTGCCTTCAAGATGCCTCTAGCAGGACTAAAAATCAAATTGAAATGAGACAGATTAACAGGAGAACATCAAATCTAATTGTGTATGTAGAGGAAGTCACACAGACATGGATATTCCAAAGACAGTTAGGCAAAATGGGGTATATCTGTCATTCTGAGCTAAGGAAAAGGGGATAGAGGTCTGGGACTGCAGAGGAAAGGAATGTAATTTACAGGAAGATGAAAAAGAGTAAATTTTTGGTGAACGAATGTTTGCTGGGCCATTCAGAAACAATGGACAAACAGATTTTGGTCAAAGTGGCCTTGCTAGGTTCCTTCTGGTCTACCATACCTAGTTCCTATCATAATGTAGTTATCTGTGGTAATAGCTCTCTTCCTGAAGCAGGTCTTCTATCTAAATTCCTTTTAGTCAGTTAAGGGAAGGTGAAAAGTTTTCTTGAATCTACTGGGTTTTGACAGCTTTTTAACTCACAACAGTCTTCATGCCAAAGTTGTCCATTTTGGGGTGATCTGACTTTGGCACCTACACTTCTTTACTGGAAGTGGTTTAAAAATGTTATCAAAGACTGTGAAGAAGAAGAATTCAGCAAAGTTGAAAGATATAAAATCAATGTGCAGAAATCTGTTACATTTCTATACACTAATAATGAAGAAGCAGAAAGAGAAATCAAGGCATCAATCCCATTTACAATTGCAACAAAAACCATAAGATATCTAGGAATAAACCTAACCAAAGAGATAATAGATTGTACTCTGAAAACCATAGAACACTTCTGAAAGAAATTGAAGATGACACAAAGAAAGGAAAAACATTCCATGCTCATGGATTGGAAGAACAAATATTGCTAAAATGTCTATACTACACAAAGCAATCTACACATTTAATGCAATCCCTATCAAAATAACACCAGCCTTTTTCACTGAGCTACCACAAAACAATCCTAAAATTTGTATGGAACCACAAAAGACTCTGAATAGCCAAAGAAATCTTAAAAAAGAAAACCAAAGCTGGACTTCAAGCTATATTACAAAGTTGTAGTCATAAAGAGTATATGGTACTGGCACAAAAACAGACATAGATAAATGGAACAGAATAGAGAATCCAGAAATAAACCCACAAGTATATGGTCAACTAATCTTCAACAAAGAAGGAAAGAATATCCAATGGAAAAATGACAGTCTCTTTAACTAATGGTGTTGATAAAACTGGACAGCACCATGCAGAAGAATGAAACTAGACCACTTTCTTATACCATACACAAAAATAAATTCAAAATAGATGAAAGACCGAAATGTGAGGAAACCATCAAAATCCTAGAGGAGAAAACAGGCAGCAACCTCTTTGAAATCAGCTATAGCAACTTCTTAAGAGACATGTCACCAGAAGCAAATGAAAGAAAAGCAAAAATGAACTATTGGGACTTCATCAAGATAAAAAGCTTCTGCACAGTGAAGGAAACACCAACAAAACTAAAAGGCAGCCTACAGAATGGGAGAACATATTTGCAAATGACATATCTGAGAAAGGGTTAGTATCCAAAATATATAAAGAACTTACAAAACTCAACACCCAAAAAACAAATAACCCAATCAAGAAATGGGCAGAAGACATGAATAGACATTTTTCCAAAGAAGACATCCAGATGGCTAACAGACACATGAAAAGATGCTCAACATCACTGATCATCAGGAAAATACAAATCAAAACCATGATGAGATACTACCACACACCCATAAGAATGGCTAAAATAAACAACACAGGAAACAACAGATGTTGGGGAGGATGGGGAGAAAGGGGATCCTCTTACCCTGTTGGTGGGAATGCAAACTGGTGCAGCCACTCTGGAAAACAGTATGGAGGTTCCTCAAAAAGTTAAAAATAGAACTACCCTAGGACCCAGAAATTGCACTACTAGGTATTTATCCAAGATAGATAGAAAAATGCTGATTCAAAGGGGTACATGCACCCCAATGTTTATGGCAGCATTATCAACAATAGTCAAATTATGTAAAGAGCCTAAACATCCATTGACTGATGAATGGATAAAGAATGGAATATTACTCAGCCGTCAAAAAGAATGGAATCTTGCCATTTGCAGTGATGTGGATGGAGCTAGAGTGTATTATGCTAAGCGAAATAAGTCAGTCAGAGACAAATACCATATGATTTCACTGATATGTGGAATTTAAGAAACAAAATAGATGAACATGAGGGAAGGTGAAAAAAAAAGAGAGGGAAGCAAACCATAAAAGACTTAACTATAGAGAACAAACCGGGGGTTGCTGGAGGGGAGGTGGGGGGTGGGCTAAAAGGGTGATGGGCATTAAGGACAGCACTTATGATGAACACTGGGTGTTATATGTAAGTGATGAATCACTAAATTCTACTCCTGAAACCAATATTACACTATATGTTAACTAACTAGAATTTAAATAAAAGTTTGAAAAAGAAAAAAAAGACTGTGAAGAAGAGAAAACAAAACAAAACAGAGGAATGTAGTTGTTGATTTGAAAGAATAAGTAGGCAAAAAACATAGGTGTTTGAACCTGAAAACTTTAGTTTAGATTTCCCTCATTTATATACATATTCCTACCCAATGAATTTTATCCCAGTGTGTAAAATGGACAAACCAATGAACACGGGCTATAGAGATGCATGTGTGGAATTATATATATTAATCCATAGCTATAATATATACCAGTACATAGGATATTTCTTATTGTATAGTAGGTAGTATTTGCGTGTGTGTGCATGGATGTGTGTGTGTGTGTATAAATACTTGTATTTAATTAAATACATTTCATCTTCTTATACTGGATGGTTACTGAAATTTATATTACACACTTCTGAGAATTTTCACCAGGCCTAGAAAACTCAGTTACTATCTTTGGATACTGTTTGTTGTCTGCTCATATAAAGTAAAATTCAAGATAAGTTTTACACAGAATTTAACATAGATATATTTGTAAATATCTTCATTTTTTGGAATATTTTCTCTCTTTCTCCATTCTCTTCTCCAGCACAGGTACCCCTGTAGTTGTAGGGCAGGAAACGCATTCTGCTCTTCTTAAGTAGATGTTAAGTCTTAGGATAAACATGGACCACCTTCCAGAAGCACTCATTAATTAGATACTAAATATACACACACATTTATTATGTATATATGTTTTGACAATTTTATATATATGTACATATATGTTATTTTATTGAACATATATAAATTTTCAATTTTCAATGAGAGCATAATATATTGCTTATTTCACACTTTCAGCTGGCCATATTTTTGTAATCCTCCATGACTGTTAAGGTGGTCATTCACTCTAGTACTGAGGTTATTTTGAAGAAAAAGATTAAAAATTATTTTAAAATTTTCTTCACCATAAGATCTCTGATCATCTGACTCAGTTTAATCTTACTCACTACAAATATGTATTATTTTATATTTCCTGACTCCTTGTCCCCACTCACAACTTCTGGGTTTTGTTGTTCTGTTTTGTTTTTTTATGTATCCTCTAAAATCTTCTTGACTAGATAATTAATGTTTGATTAAAACTAAGATGCTATTGGACCATTTCATGTTTTAATACATTTAATGTATTTATCAACAGTATTGCTACTAAAAGTCTTTGTGTTGCACGTAAGATGTTTTCAAACACTCATGCCTCTTCATACCTTGCATATAACTCAAGTAATAAAGTCCTCAATTTATATTCAATTAATGTATAAAAAATACCTTATTTGATTGGAAGATTGTTTTGATTTAAATAGTCACCATGGTTCTATTTTACCTATTTGAAGTAATGATTAAATCAATGTATTTAGCTATATGCTTTTTTTATTATTAACATATAATGTATTATTTGTTTCAGGGGTACAGGTCTGTGATTCATCAGTCTTACACAATACACAGCATTCACCACAACACATACGCTCCCCAAATATTTTTGCTGGTAGAGATATGTATTCTTTTCCCTGTATTTTTATAGAATTGTAATGACCATCTCATGTTATTTAAAACAATTAGTTAGCACAAAAATATCCAGTGAATATTCAAATGTTAAAAGAAATTTCAGTATATATATATATAGCCAAACTTTTGAATACATCAGCTTTATAATTTGGTCAGATTTATGCAAATTTTCCCTTATAACACAGTTGAGGTCAGTGAAGAAAAAAATACTGGAAATATTTCAATAGAGGATATTTAATATACATAATTGGTTATAATCTTCATATATAAACCAGTTACAAAGGGCACTTGGAGATAATTCAGAAATAATAACTACAGATAGTAACTATCAACCCTAAGCCCAGAAAAAACAAAAGAATTTAGGGTTCCCAAAATATAAGAGCTTTTATATTAGAGGCACAGTCCTGAAGCTGGAGATCAGACATCTAAGCAGGGGATATAATCTGTCTCTTGCCTACACTGTTTAGGGGTATAGGAAGCTGGTTTTCAGAGTGCCAAACAATGCTGGAGGTTGGAACCAAAGGTCACACCAGGGTGACATGCCAGTGGAAGGGGTAAAGTGCTGCTGATGGGGTCACAGAAACAACAACACAGAAAAGAAGTCCATCCATCTCCCCTTGTCCTACCTCTACATGTCTACCGAGTGCCCTACACAGAATCTAGCATGAGTCAGGCTGGAAAAGGAATCAGGAAATGTGCTTTGTGGAGTCCTTTTCCCAGTATCACAGACCATGATGTAGAAGGGTAAATTTGGAGCATGGAGACCAACTCGCTGCTGGTTTCCCATTGCAGGAAAAAAAGCAACAAACTAAACAAAAATATAGCCGTAGGGCTCCGGTTTCATCTATCTTAATGTATTTATTACACTAAATATTAAGTCTATTAATGTATTAATGACACCATTAACATTATTTTTACATTTTTCTCTCCCAAAATTATTTCTCTCACCCATTTTATTATGGCGCCTATTTCACCTTTTTATCTTCATTGCTTTTTTTTTTTTTCTTCATTGCTTTTTAATACTGGGACACGTGCACTTTATGTGTATATTACCCGAATTCCCATAAGGTTTCATTGTATATAACAAAAATAAAGTGATGAAAACATTAGTCTAGAAATATTAGCATCTCCACATCCCACATGTTCCCCTAGGAATTAAAGTTACATGCTCAGACTTTTATTCTCTCAAACACTTCAGAGGTTCCTGAGAGGACCTTTTTATGCGCTAACATGTACTGTTCTTAGCCACTCCAAAATCTTTCTTCACTACATGGCTCCGTGGAAAGGAAAAAGTTTTCCTCAGTACTTTTAGGGTCCCTTGCTGGGTCTGAAAATTAAACTGACAAAGACTGATTAATAGGGGAAAAGCATGCAAGTTTATTTGATATAAGTTTTGCATATCACAGAGCCTTCATAAGGAAATGAAGACCCAGTGAAACAGATGTGTTTCTATGCTAGGTTTGACGAAGAGTGGACAGTTGTGGAGAAATATGACAAGCTAAGGAATGCAAAGTTAAGTGGGGTAAACCAGGGAAACTTAGCAAGGGCCTGTTCAGATTCTTTCTGGCATCCCTTTGACTTCAGAGATAAGGATGCATCTCTCACTTGAACGTTTTGTGACCTCCTTCAGGGAAGGAAGGCAGGGACTTTCTGCTGTTTTCTCAAACTCCTTCAGCTTAAAACATCCACTATGCCAGGGTGCCATATTTGGGGGTGGTGTGTCCTGAACCCCATCAGTTTCAAACTCTCAGGTGGTTTTTATAACTCAACGTACATCCCAGCCACAGGCTTTTGATCAAGGTGCCACTGCAGCTGGCAACCTCTTGCCAATGGCAACAAAGAGAACATGCTCCCCTCAGTGTTACAGCCAGTTATGGGTGAGGGGGTGAGCAGGGAAGACCACAGGGTTTGTAGGACTCTGAAGTATAGAATTTAGTGAAATAGCTCCTTCTTTTCTTACAGTTTAACACGTTAGGAGGTGGTTGAGTCAGGACTGGGCACATCCAACAACTGCCTCACTTTTTTTTTTTTTTTTTTAGTTTATCTTTTTAAATTTAAATTCAATTAATTAACATATACTTTATTATTAGTTTCAGAGGTAGAGTTCAGTGATTCATTAGTCTTATATAATACCCAGTGCTTGAGGAGGGCACTTGCTAAGTTTCCCCTGGTTTACTCCGCTTAACTTCACATTCCTTAGCTTGTCATATTCTCAACTGCCTCAATTTTACCAACGGGTCTCCCTCAAACACACAGAGATATTTGGATTGTGATCATGTAGCTGAGTCTGCTTGGTTATATGGACATCTTCCCTATGACTTTCAGGTTAGAGGAATAACCAGGATAAAGCAATTAGCTAATCAGTACTGTAAGGATCAGACAAATTAGAAAGAAAAAATTCCACAGACAAATAGGATCACGTTCTTCAATAAATCAAAGTAACCTGAAGAAAAAAGCCTATTAAGATTGAAAACAAAGAAATTAAAAAGCCTAAGAACCCAGTTGCAAAATATAGTATGGAATTGTAGCCTGGTTTGAACTGACCAGCTACAAAAGATATATGGGAAGTCAGTGGAGGAGGAAAAATATAAGTATAATTCAAATATGGTATCTCATTAAGGAATTATTACTAATGTTATTGGTTATTTTAGCATGGAAAATATTTTTTTAAGAAAATAATATTGAAGCATTACTGGAGAAGACTTGTTTATAATTTACAGTGTTTCACCTGAGAGTATGAAATGTAATATTTAGCTGGCTTAAATGACACCTTTGATATGATGGATTGTCCCTATCATGGGTACACACCATAGGCCTGGAACCCTGCAGGGGCTGGCTAAGATAGAAACATCTGCTTTCTAAATCTGAGGAAAGATAATAGATTTGCTAATTAACTTTATGAAATATTGAGGCTTAGCATTCACATAATGGATGTTAGAAATGTGTTCTCAATGGAGAAAATTGGAAATACTCAAGATATATTGATTGACAGAAATCTTCTGGATGCTTTCCTCACTCTTTCTCAAAAAAAAAAAAAAAAATTGAGTAAATCTTGTATACTCAGCAGAGAGCCCAAGACTTGATTCCTGAAGACACAGTGGCTAACCCAGTGATTCAGGAGATTCTTGTGTAATTATGCAGGCATGAAGTCATACCTCCTACCACGAGAACGCTGCCTTGATGCCTTGAGTGGAACTCTGTTATAAGGAAAGTCAGATCACGTAAGTGGACAGAGATTTGGGACTTCCATAAGCTTAGCAAACATCACGTAGGAACGACTACTACTGCTTGTAAGCATGTGCCAGATTTTGATCTAAAATCTGCTTTTGTTAAAACTTCCTAGTGAGTTTATCGGGGGCCAGCTTAATGATCGGCAGCTACTTTTGTGTATCAGAAAGAACATAAGATGTGCCTGATGTAACTGATCAAATTCACTTTGCTTGTGTCACAACAGGTTTAACCTCATTTAAAATTTAATAGCTATCGTATCTCAGAGCAGTTTTGTATCCTATTATGCACACTGTGTAATCAATTTAAAACATGAATAAACTATTCACTAAATGTGTATCCTTTTTTTTCTTCTTCTCTTTTCAGATTTCTTACTTCTCTGCCTACTTACATTACCTCGATTTTTATATCTCAGTATATAATGAACTGATTTCTGCTCCTATCCCTGCAAGTAACTCAAACCAGTTGTTACTAATGATCTCCTGATTAACGAAGTCAGTAATATGTTTTTAGTACTTGACTGATCTGGCTTTTTAAAAGCACTAATAATTTTTGATACTATAAATACAGTCAACTTCTTAATTTTTTTCTTTTCTTCCCTTAAACTTAAATGCCGTGTTTTCTTCCTTGATCTCTGATTTGATCTCTAACCAGCTAGCGGTTATTTCTCAATATTTTCTAGTTTTTGTCATGATTTTTAATACTTTACACACACCCCATGGCCAATCTCACCCACTCCAAATTACATCAATTACATAATCACAAATGAATTTCAAGCATCTATTGTAAGACAGACTCCTTCTAAACCCAGGCACATGCAGTAAATTAGAAATACCTCCAAGAGGATATCCACAGATGCCTCAACTACAAAATATTTACAACTGAATTTCCCTTTGCCTTAGTCCTTATTTGCATTATCTGTAGCACATCCTATCTTAGATGTTGATATTGACATCTATCTAGTATTTAAAAAATAAAATACATATGGGGATAAAATATAATAGCATTTGGCATCCAGTTGCTTTATACCATTTCTCTTCAGTCATGTGGATAAATACATATTTAAATGGGGAAATGTTTTTTTTTTAACTTACTCAACAACATACAAACTTCTGAAGAAGAACTCAGGAGACACGTCATTTTACAGAGTTTTACCTACACTTCTAATTTTCTATTTTTGAAATTTTAGACGAAATAACCTCAAGCTATAGACATACTCCTAGACTAAGAATAGTTAATGAGTTGGTTATGATGCTGCTCTATTCTGGAATTGTGTGTTCTGAGGCACAAAGCATTTTTTTTCCATATCTAAGGGCAAATCACAATATCCACTTAGTGGAGGCTCTGATACAGAACCCAAAAGCCTTTGGGGACTAAAATAAATTTTCCTTTAGCTGCAGATAATGCTGCTAGCTAAGAACTCTCAGCTCTCAGCATTCTTTGGAAATAGCCTTAGGTTGAAGAGAACCATCAGACCAAGGATCACACCCTTTACATGAGGGCAGCCTGCATCCTCACCCACACTCTGAACAACTCTGAAGAGCTAGCTCAGTTTCTGAGCTTCCTGAAGGATCACTGAGACCTTTGTTAAGACTACATCAGACCTCAGTTTCTCCCTCTCCCAATCTTGCTTCCTTCCTTTCCCCATAGGCATTAATCCCAAAATTACTCTATAATAAACTTTTTGCATGCTAATCTTCATGTAAGATCTACTTCTTCAGGAAACCCTAACAGCAATAATTGGTTCCCTGAGTGGTTCAAAAAAGAAGTCTCTAAGATGGTATTTTGAAGCTGGGAGTTGGATCACCAACTTCTGATCCCTTTCAGCTGGAGAACACAGAAACTGAAAATAATGGAGATATAGATATCAGCTTTTATTCTTAGATTTCTTCTTGGCTCACAAAACTGAAAATATTTACTATCATCTAGTTCTTTACAGAACAAAAGTTTGCTGGTGCCTGTGCTAATCCCAACAAATAGGGTTAAGTCACCGTATAACCCAGTGCTAGACCTGCTTAAGGAGGAAAAAAAAAAAAGACTATACGCATGTACCAAAGGAGTGCAGAACTTAGCCAATATATATTTGCAGGAGCTAAGAGCTGGAAGATGCTGGATCAAAGGAGAATTTGGAAGCCTTCCAAAACCAAAGAGGGCTAATAGTCTTTGTACTTCCTTTGTGTTAGCTTTCTACAACTGCTATAACAACGTATCACAAATTTAGAGAGTTAAAGCAACAAAAATTTAATATCTTACTATAAGTCTTACAGACCCAAAATCAAGGGGTTGACTAGACTACAATACTTTTGGGATGATTAGGGAAGAATATATGTTCTTGCCTTTTCCAGCTTCTAGAGACTGTTCACATTCCTTGGTTCATGACCTTTTGCCTCCATTTTCCAAGCCAGCCGTGTTGCATCTTTCTGACCCTATATCTTCTTCTTTTTTTTTTTAAGTCCAGGCTTTTTTTTTTTTAAGATTTTTTTTTTTTAATTTTTTATTCTTATGTTAATCCCCATACATTACATCATTAGTTTTAGATGAAGTGTTCCATGATTCATTGTTTGTGCCTAACACCCAGTGCTCCATGCAGAATGTGCCCTCCTCAATACCCACCACCAGGCTAACCCATCCTCCCACCCCCCTCCCCTCTAGAACCGTGTTTGTTTTTCAGAGTCCATCGTCTCTCATGGTTCGTCTCCCCCTCCGATTTCCCCCGCTTCATTCTTCCCCTCCCACTACCTTCTTCTTCTTCTTCTTCTTCTTCTTCTTCTTCTTCTTCTTCTTCTTCTTCTTCTTCTTCTTCTTCTTTTTTTTTTTTTCTCAACATATATTGCATTATTTGTTTCAGAGGTACAGATCTGAGGAGATTCAACAGTCTTGCACAATTCACAGTGCTTACCAGAGCTCATACCCTCCCCAGTGTCTATCACCCAGTCACCCCATCCCTCCCACCCCACCCCCCACTCCAACAACCCTCAGTTTGATTCCTGCGATTAAGAATTCCTCATATCAGTGAGATCATATGATACATGTCTTTCTCTTTTTGACTTATTTCACTCAACATAATACCCTCCAGTTCCATCCACGTCATTGCAAATGGCAAGATCTCATTCCTTTTGATGGCTGCATAATATTCCATTGTATATATATACCACATCTTCTTTATCCATTCATCTGTCGATGGACATCTTGGCTCTTTCCATAGTTTGGCTATTGTGGACATCGCTGCTATAAACATCAGGGTTCACGTACCCCTTCAGATCCTTACATTTGTATCTTTGGGGTAAATATCCAGTAGTGCAATTGCTGCGTCGTATGGTAGCTCTATTTTAAACTTTTTGAGGAACCTCCATACTGTTTTCCAGAGTGGCTGCACCAGCTTGCATTCCCACCAACAGTGTAGGAGGGTTCCCCTTTCTCCGCATCCCTGCCAACATCTGCCATTTCCTGACTTGTTAATTTTAGCCATTCTGACTGGTGTTAGGTGGTATCTCATTGAGGTTTTGATTTGGATTTCCCTAATGCTGAGTGATGCTGAGCACCTTTTCATGTGTCTGTTGGCCACTTGGATATCTTCTTTGGAAAAATGTCTGTTCATGTCTTCTGCCCATTTCTTGATTGGATTCTTTGTTCTTTGGGTATTGAGTTTAAGTTCTTCATAGATTTTGGATACTAGCTCTTTGTCCGAAATGTCATTTGCAAATATCTTCTCCCATTCTGTCAGTTGTCTTTTAGTTTTTTGACTGTTTCCTTTGCTGTGCAAAAGCTTTTTATCTTGATGAAGTCCAAATAGTTCATTTTTGCCCTTGCTTCCCTTGCCTTTGGCAATGTTTCTAGGAAGAAATTGCTGCAGCTGAAGTCGAAGAGGTTGCTGCCTGTATTCTCCTTTAGGATTTTGATGGACTCCTGTCTCACATTTAGGTCTTTCAACCATTTGAGTCTATTTTTGTGTGTGGTGTAAGGAAATGGTCCAGTTTCATTCTTCTACATGTGGCTGTCCAATTTTCCCAACACCATTTGTTGAAAAGGCTGTCTTTTTTCCATCGGACATTCTTTCTTGCTCTGTCGAAGATTAGTTGACCTTAGCGTTGAGGGTCAATTTCTGGGCTCTCTATTCTGTTCCATTGATCTATGTGTCTGTCTTTGTACCAGTATCATACAGTCTTGATGGTTACAGCTTTGTAATAGAGCTTGAAGTCGGGAATTGTGATGCCACCAGCTTTGTTTTTCTTTTTCAACATTCCTCTGGCTATTCGGGGTCTTTTCTGGTTCCATACAAATTTTAGGATTATTTGTTCCATTTCTTTGGTGTTGGTTGTGATCGCCCCTCATTCATTCATGATTTTATTTATTTGGGTCCTTTCTCTTTTCTTTTTGATAAATCTGGCCAGGGGTTTATCAATCTTGTTAATTCTTTTAAAGAACCAGCTCCTAGTTTTGTGATCTGTTCTACTGTTCTTTTGTTTTCTATTTCATTGATTTCTGCTCTGATCTTTATTATTTCTCTTCTCCTGCTGGGTTTAGGCTTTATTTGCTGTTCTTTCTCCAACTCCTTTAGGTGTAGGGTTAGGTTGTGTATTTGAGACCTTTCTTCTTTCTTTCTTTCTTTCTTTCTTTATTTCTTTCTTTCTTTCTTTCTTTCTTTTTTTAAGATTTTATTTATTTATTTGACAGAGAGAGAGAGAGATAGCGAGAGCAGGAACACAAGCAGGGGGAGTGGGAGAGGAAGAAGCAAGCTTCCTGCCGAGCAGGGAGCCCGATGTGGGACTCAATCCCAGGACCCTGGGATCATGACCTGAGCCGAAGGCAGACGCTTAATGCCTGAGCCGCCCAGGTGCCCAAGACCTTTCTTATTTCTTGAGAAAGGCTTGTATTGCCATATACTTTCCTCTTAGGACTGCCTTTGCTGCATCCCAAAGATTTTGAACAGTTGTGTTTTCATTTTCGTTTGTTTCCATGAATTTTTTTAATTCTTTAATTTCCTGGTTGACCCATTCATTCTTTAGTAGGATGCTCTTTAGCCTCCATATATTTGAATTCTTTCCAACTTTCTTCTTGTGATTGAGTTCTAGTTTCAAAGCATTTGGTCTGAAGAGATGCAGGGAATGATCCCAGTCTTTTGGTACTGGTTGAGACCTGATTTGTGGCCTAGGATGTGATCTATTCTGGTGAACGTTCCATGGGCACTAGAGAAGAATGTGTATTCTGTTGCTTTGGGTTGGAATGTTCTGAATATATCTGTGAAGTCCATTTGGTCCAGTGTGTCATTTAAAGCCTTTATTTCCCTGTTGATCTTTTGCTTAGATGATCTGTCCTTTTCGGTGAGGGGGTTGTTAAAGTCCCCCACTATTATTGTATTGTTGTCAATGTGTTTCTTTGCTTTTGTTATTAATTGGCTTATATAATTGGCTGCTCCCATGCTAGGGGCATAGATATTTACAACTGTTAGATCTTCTTGTTGGATAGACCTTTTAAGTTTGATATAGTGTCCTTCCTCATCTCTTATTATAGTCTTTGGTTTAAAATCTAATTTGTCTGATATAGGGATTGCCACCCCAGCTTTCTTTTGGTGCCCATTAGCATGGTAAATGGTTTTCCAACCCCTCACTTTCAATCTGGAGGTGTCTTTGGGTCTAAAATGAGTCTCTTGCAGACAGCATATCGATGGGTCTTGTTTTTTTATCCAATCTGATACCCTGTGTCTTTTGATTGGGGCATTTAGCCCATTTACATTCAGAGTACTGAAATGTACTACTGAAAGATATGAATTTAGTGCCTTTGTATTGCCTGGAAGGTGATACCATATATTGTCTGTGTTCCTTTCTGGTCTATGTTACTTTTAGGCTCTCTCTTTGCTTAGAGGTTCCCTTTCAATATTTCTTGTGGGGCTGGTTTTGTGTTTGTAAATTCCTTTAGTTTTTGTTTGTCCTGGAAGCTTTTTATCTCTCCTTCTATTTTCAATGACAGCCTAGCTGGATATAGTATTCTTGGCCGCATATTGTTCTCATTTAGTACTCTGAATATATCATGCCAGTCCTTTCTGGCCTGCCAGGTCTCTGTGGATAGGTCTGTTGCCAATCTAATGTTTCTACCATTGTAGGTTACAGACCTCTTGTCCCAAGCTGCTTTCAGGATTTTCTCTTTGTCTCTGAGACTCGTAAGTTTTACTATTAGATGTCGGGTGTTGACCTATTTTTATTGATTTTGAGGGGGGTTCTCTGTGCCTCCCGGATTTTGATGTCTGTTTCCTTCCCCAAATTAGGCAAGTTCTCTGCTATAATTTGCTCCAATATTCTTCTGCCCCCTCTCTCTTTCTTCTTTTTCTGGGATCCCAATTATTCTAATATTGTTTCATCTTATGGTATCACTTATCTCTTGAATTCTGCCCTCGTGATCCAGTAGTTGTTTATCTCTCTTTTTCTCAGCTTCTTTATTCTCCATCATGTGGCCTTCTATATCATGAATTCTCTCTTCTGCCTCATTTATTCAAGCAGTTAGAGCCTCCATTTTTGATTGCACCTCATTAATAGCCTTTTTGATTTCAACTTGGTCAGATATTAGTTCTTTTTCTTTCTCCAGAAAGGGTTTCTGTAGTATCTTCCATGCTTTTTTCAAGCCCAGCTAGTATCTTTAAAATCGTCATCTGAACTCTAGTTCCAACATCTTACTAATGTCCATATTGATTAGGTCCCTGACAGTAAGTACTGCCTCTTGTTCTTTTTTTTTTTTTTTTTTTTTTTGAGGTGATTTTTATGTCTTGTCATTTTGTCCAGAGGAGAATAGATGAATGAGAGAACAAAATGCTAACAGAGTAACAACGACCCCAGAAAAATATACACTAAACAAATCAGAAGAGACCTTCCAGAAAGTGGTCGCTTTTCTTTTCAGAGAGTTGCTGCTATTCTTTTCTTCAATCTCCTGTTGAGTTTGTAGGTGTTCAGAATGGTTTGATCCCTATCTAGCTGAATTCCTGGGACCAGATGAAATTTAGGTCTCCTACTTCTCCATCATCTTGAATTTTTCTTTTTAAATATTACCAGAGACAGAAATGTAGGCAGTTCTCACTTCCCCATTTCTTGTTTATTTAATTTTCAAAAAGCTTTAAATGCCATCTTGTACATAAATTATTGTGAATATCTCTTGTTATCCCTTAGAATAAATTCTAATAATTATTAAAGTGTTTGAAAATTTTTAAGAATTTGTTTTTGTGTGTTTTTTTTTAATTTAAATTCAATTAGCCCAACATATAGTACATCATTAGTTTTTGATGTAGTGTTCAATGAGTCATCAGTTGTGTATAACACCCAGTGCTCATCACATCATGTGCCCTCCTTAATGCCCATCACCCAGTTACCCCATCCCACCATCCATCTCCACTTCTGCAATCCTCAGTTTGTTTCCCAGAGTCAAGAGTCTCTCATGGTTTGTCATTCTCTCTGATTCCTTCCCATTCAGTTTTCCCTCCGTTTCCCTATGGTCGTCTGCACTATTTCTTATATTCCACATATGAGTGAAACCATATAATTGTCTTTCTCTGAGTGACTTATTTCACATAGCATAATACCCTTGAGTTCTATCCACATTGATGTAATTGGTAGGTATTCATCCTTTCTGATGGCTGAGTAATATTCCATTGTATATATGAACCACCTCTTCTTTATCCATTCATCTGTTGAAGAACATCTCAGCTACTTCCATGTTTGAGTACTGTGGATATTGCTGCTATGAACATTGGGTATATGTGCCCCTTCTTTTCATTACATCTGTATCTTCAGGGTAAATGCCCAGTAGTGCAATTGCTGGGTTTTAGGGTAGCTCTATTTTCAACTTCTTGAGGAACCTCCATATTGTTTCCCAGATTGGCTGCACCAACTTGCATTCCCACTAATATTGTAAGAGGGCTCCCCTTTCTCCACATCCTTACCAACACTTGTTTCCTGTCTTGTTAATTTTAGCCATTCTAACTGGTGTAAGGTGGTATCTCATTGTATTTCCCTGATGACAAGTGATGTGGAGCATTTTTCATGTGTCTGTTGGCCATTTGTATGTCATCTTTGGAGAAGTGTCTGCTTCTGCCCATTTCTTGACTGGATTATTTTGTTTTGGGGTGTTAAGTTTGATAAGTTCTTTATAAATATTGGATACCAGCCCTTTATTTGTTATGTCATTTGTGAATATCTTCTTCCATTCTGTAGGTTGCCTTTTAGTTTTGTTGACTCTTTCCTTTGCTGTGCAGAAGCTTTTTATCTTGATGAAGTCCAATAGTTCATTTTTGCTTTAGCTTCCCTTGCCTTTAGAGATGTGTCTTGCTGCAGCTGATGTCAAAGAGGTTACTACCGGTGTTCTCTTCTGGGATTTTGATGGATTCTTGTCTCACATTTAGGTCTTTCATCCATTTTGAGTTTATCTTTTATGTATGGTGTAAGGGAATAGCCCAGTTTCATTCTTCTGTATGTGGCTTTCCAATTTTCCCAGCACCATTTATTGAAGAGACTGTCCTTTATCCACTGGATATTCTTTCCTGCTTTTTTGAAGATTAGTTGATGATAGAGTTGAGGGTCCATTTCTGGGCTCTCTATTCTGTTCCATTGATCTATTTGTCTGTTTTTGTGCCAGAACCATGCTGTCTTGATGATCACAGCTTTGTAATATAGCTAGAAGTCAGGCATCGTAATGCCCCCAACTTTGGTTTTCTTTTTCAACATTCCCTTGGCTATTCGGGGTCTTTTCTGGTTCTAAACAAATTTTAGGATTGTTTGTTCTAGTTCTGTGAAAAAATGTTAATGGGATTTTGATAAGGATTGCATTGAATGTATAGATTGCTCTGGGCAGCATAGACATTTTAACAATGTTTATTCTTCCAATCCATGAGCATGAAATGTTTTTCTATCTCTTTGTGTCTTCCTCAATTTCTTTCATGGGTGTTCTGTAGTTTCTAGAGTACAGATCCCTTACCTCTTTGGTTAGGTTTATTCCTAGGTATCTAATGGTTTTTGGTGCAATTGTAAATGGAATCAATTCTTTAATTTCTCTTTCTTCAGTCACATTGTTAGTGTATAGAAATGCAAGTGATTTCTGTGTATTTGATTTTGTATCTTGACATGTTGCTGAATTGCTCTATGAGTTCTAGCAATTTTGAGGTGGAGTCTTTTGGGTTTTCCACATAAAGTATCACATCGTCTGTGAAGAGGGAGAGTTTGACTACTTCTTTGCCAATTTGAATATCTTTTAGTTCTTTTTTGTTGTCTGATTGATGAGGCTGGAACTTCTAGTACTATGTTGAACAATAGTGATGAGAGTGGGCATCCCTGTCATGTTCCTGACCTTAAGGGAAAAGCTCTCAATTTTTCTCCATTGAGAATGATATTTGCTGTGGACTTTTCATAGATGGTTTTTATGATACTGAGGTATGTACTCTCTATCCGTACACATTAAAGAGTTTTAATCAAGAAAGGATGCTGTATTTTGTCAAATGCTTTTTCTGCATCGAGAGGATCATATGGTTCTTGTCTTTTCTTTTTTTAATGTGATCTATCACACTGATTGATTTACGAATGTTAAACCACCCTCCCTTGCAGCCCAGGAATAAATCCCCCCTTGTTGTGGTGAATAATTCTTTTAATGTACTTTTGGATCCTATTGGCTATATCTTGGTGAGTATTTTGACATCCATGTTCATCAGGGATATTGGTCTGTAATTCTTCTTCTTGATGGGTTCTTTGTCTGGTTTTGGAGTCAAGGAAAATGCTGGCCTCATAGAATGAATTTGGAAATTTTCTTTCCATTTCCATTTTTTGAAACAGTTTCAGAAGAATAGGTATTATTTCTTCTTTAAATGTTTGGTAGAATTCCCCTGGGAAGCCATCTGGCCCTGGTCTCTCTTTTTTTTAGGAGGTTTTTGATTACTGCTTCAATTTCCTTGCTGGTTATGGATCTGTTCAGATTTTCTATTTTTTCCTGTTTTGGTAGTTTATAAGTTTCCAGGAATGCATCCATTTCTTTCAGATTCCCTCATTTGTTGGCATATAATGTGTTTTTAAAATTGTCTGTATCTCCTTGGTGTTGGTGTGATCTCTCCCCTTTCATTCATGATTTTATTAATTTGGGTCCTTTCTCTTTTCTTTTGGATAAGTCTGGCCAGAGGTTTATGATCTTATTAATTCTTTCAGAGAACCAGCTTCTAGTTTCATTGATTTGTTCTACTGTTCTTCTGGTTTCTATTTCATTGATTTCTGCTCTAATCTTTATTATTTCTCTTCTCCTACTTGGTTTAGGCTTTATTTGCTATTCTTTCCCCAGGTCCTTTAGGTCTAAAGTTAGCTTGTATATATGAGTTTTTTTTCTAATTTTTTTAAAGAGGCCTTGTATTGCAATGTACTTCCCTCTTAGGATCACCTTTGCTGTATCCCAAAGGTGTTGAACAGATGTGTTTTCATTCTCCTTAATTTCCATGATTTTTTAAAATTCTTCTTTAATTTCCTGGTTGACCCATTCATTCTTTTTTTTTTAAAGACTTTATTTATTTATTTGACAGAGAGATACACAGTGAGAGAGGAGCACAGGCAGGGGGAGTGGAGGGGGGAGAGACAGGCTTCCCGCCGAGCGGGGAGCTTGATGCGGGGCTCGATCCCAGAATGCTGGGATCATGACCTGAGCCGAAGGCAGGCGCTTAATGACTGAGCCACCCAGGCGCCCCGACCCATTCATTCTTTAGTAGGATGCTCTTTAACCTCCACGTGTTTGAGTTCCTTCTAAATTTCCTCTTGTGATTGAATTCAAGTTTCAAAGCATTGTGGTCTGAAAATATGCAGGGAATAATCTCAATATTTTGGTATCAGTTGAGACCTGTTTTGTGACCCAGTATGTCATCTATTCTGGAGAAAGTTCCATGTGCACTTGAGAAGAATGAGTATTCTGTAGTTTTAGGATGGAATGTTCTGTATATATATCTGTGAAGTCCATCTGGTCCAGTGTGTCATTCAAAGCCCTTGTCTCTTTGTTGATCTTCTGCTTAGATGATCTGTCCATTTCAGTGAGTGGGGTGTTGAAGTCCCCTACTACTAATGTATTATTATCAATGTGCTTCTTTACTTTGGTTATTAATTGGTTTCTATCATTGCTGCTTCCATGTTGGGGGCATAAATATTTATAATTCTTAGTTATTCTTGCTGGATAGACCCTTTAAGTATGATATAGTGTCCCTCTTCATCTCTTACTACAGTCATTGGTTTAAAATTTAATTTGTCTGACATGAGGATTGCTACCCCAGCTTTCTTTTGAGGTCCATTAGTGTGGTAAATGGTTCTCCACCCCCTCACTTTCAGTCTGGAGGTGTCTTTGGGTCTAAAATGAGTCTCTTGTAGTCAGCATATGGATGGACCTTGCTTTTTTATCAAATCTGATACCCTGTGTCTTTTGATTAGAGCATTTAGCTTATTTACATTCAAAGTAACTATTGAAAGATATGAATTTAGTGCCATTGCATTGCTGTAAAGTCTCTGTTTTTCAAGACTGTCTCTGTTTCTTTCTGGTCTGTGTTACTCTTGGGCTCTTTCTTTGCTCACAGGATCCCCCTTAATATTTCTTGCAGGGCTGACCTGGTGGTCACATATTCTTTCAGTTTCTGTCTGTTCTGGAAGCTCTTTAACTTTTCTTCCATTCTGAATGACAGCCTTGCTGGATAAAGTATTCTTAGCTGCATATTTTTCTCATTTAGTACCCTGAATAAATCATGCCAGCCCATTCTGGCCTGCCAGGTTTCTGTGGATAGATCTCATGTTAGTCTTACGTTCTTCCCTCTGTAGGTAAGGAACCTCTTGTCTTTTTTTTTTTTTTTTTTAATTAATTTTTTAAAGAGCAAGCGAGAAGGAAACAGCATGAGAGGGGAGAGGGTCAGAGGGAGAAGCAGGCTCCCCACTGAGCGGGGAGCCCGATGTGGGACTCGATCCCAGGACCCTGGGATCATGACCTGAGCCGAAGGCAGACGCTTAACCATCTGAGCCACCCAGGCGCCCAGGAACCTCTTGTCTTGAGCTGCTCTCAGGATTCTCTCTGTCTCTAAAAATTTGTAAGCTTCACTATTATATGTTGGGGTGTTGCTCTATTTTTATTGATTTGGGGAAGGTTCCTCTCTGCCTCTTAGACATGAATGCTTGTTTCCTTCCCCAGATTAGGGAAGTTCTCAGCTATGATTTGCTCAAATATGACTTCTGGCCCTCTCTCTCTCTCTCTTTTCACCCTCAGTCACCCCAATAATTCTGACATTGGTTAATTTCAGGGCATCTTTAATTTCTCAAAGCCCTTCTTCATGGGCTGTTAGTTGTCTTTCTCTCTTTTCCTCAGCTTCCTTCCTTTCCATCAGCCTGTCTTCTAGATCACTTACTTTCTCCTCTGCCTCATTCACTTTAGCTGTTAGAGTAACCCATTTAAACTGTATCTCCGTTATAGCATTTTTAAGTTTGGCCTGAATAGATCTCATTTCTGCAATAAGAGATTCTCTCTCGTCTTTTATGCTTTTTTAAGCCCAGTTATTAACTTTATTATTGTTATCCTGAATTCCAGCTCTGACATCTTACTTATATCCATATTGATTAGAACATTACCTCTGGTTCTTTCTTTTGTTTTGAATTCGTCCTTCTAGTCATTTTGCCCAGAGAAGAATGAGTGAGCAAGTGAGCTGAATCAAAAATATCAACCACTACCCAAGCAAAATACACATTAGACAAATCCAAAATGGTCAGAAACAAAACCAAAAAGCAAACAAAAACAAAGCAAAACAGAACAGAAAAGAAAAAGAGAAAAAAAAGGGTGGGGGGGGGAGGAGAGAAATAATCTCACAGGGTGGACAAAGCACAGTGATCCATTTGTTCCTGAGTGAGTTTTGGTCTATGTGTTAGAAGACACAACATTCCAAAATTGCAAAGAAAGCAAAACTTATATATAAAATTGAATAGAGTGAAAAAAAGGCCAAAAATGAAGCATATATCTATAAAATGTGGATGAAAAAATAAAAGTTAAAAAGCAACTTAAAACATAGAGTTTATAAAATAAGAAACTAGTTTGAATGGGAAAAAAGAAGAAAAAGAAATGGAAAATTTTAGACTGAAAGATAAACGAATCATGAGGAAAAACCCTTGAGCTTTATATACTATTTTCCCCTGGCAATGGAGTTTTACAGTCTTGTGGAATCTGTAAGTAGTTTGCACCTGTTCTTCCAGTTTGTCCTCTGGGGAGGTGCCTGCTGTGCTGCTTCTCAGGTGTCTTTGACTGGAGGAGTTGCATCACCCCTTGCCAGGGGCTGGGCTCAGTATAAACTGGCCCTCTGTGTGGCTTTTGTTCCCTGAAGGCTTTCCCTGACTCTTTAGAGGATCAGAATAAAAATGGCTGAAACTTGATCTCTGGCCCCAGAGCCAAAAGGCTGTGGTCCCCCCTCTTCAGCAAACTCTCTGGGACAAACAGTCTTCACCTTCGTGGGTGCCAAACTCCTCAGATTCCAGCGGTGTGGGCCCACAGCAATCTTCCTGGGGAGAGTCTGAGGGACCCATGTCACTACCCTTTGTCTGCCCTAGGGCTGAGAGCCCTTGCGGGCTCCAGCGTATACCTGCTCCGCTGCTCCCAGGGGATGGCTGAATGTCTCCTCACTGTCCTTTCTGGGGCTGCCACCCTGAGAGCTGTTGCTTAATCATGGGTGCACCTGTTTTGCCCCTTCCAGGGGATAGCAGAGTGTCAGCATGTTGCAGTCCTTTTCAGCATGTTCAGGGGGAGAGTGGTCACCTGACCAGTCTTGTTTATGGCAACTGAGCTGAGAGTCCCTTCCTGGGCTTGCTGAGAATAACCAGTTTCCCTGCTCCACTGCTTGGGCACTCTACCAACTCAGGCACCCCTACTTCTTCTGTGACTCCTGCGATCCTGAGACCACACTAACCCCTCTAGCATTTTGCCCTTTGCATCACCTGAGCCCCTTTCAGAGATGTCTCTCCCTGGAACAGATTTCTAAGAGTTCCAATTTTGCCCTCTGGGGCTATATCACTTTCTGGTAGCCAGCTTATGGAGGCTCCCTCCCCACTCTGTTTATTTTCCAGTATCTCCCTGAAGATTTATGCTTCCGTACCCCTACCTTGTAAAAAGCAGTCGCTTTTCTACTTGTAGAGTTCCAGATATATTTTCTTACATATCAGGCTGAATTCATGCATGTACAGAATTGTTTGATAGTTATCCAACTAAATTCAAGGGACCAGATGAAACGAGGTCCCTTACTCTTCCACCATCTTGCCTATTTATCAATTTGTAAGAATTTGATTCAAAATTTTGATTGCTTTTTTAAACTCCTGTAGGAACGTACACTTTTTTTCTTTATTGTATTATAGTCTACATCTTACCATACCCAGCTACACAAAAGGTTTTAATTACTTTTTAAGAACTATATTAATTCCATAGTCAAGATATAATATATCATTATCATTATTGTTTTAATATAGATTTATTGAGAACCAGTGAAGATAACATTATTTTTTTATGTATAACTGTATCAATCTAGGTCTAGTCAGGAAAGAGAAACCACGCAGTAATACGATCAGGAAAATTTTAATGAAGAATTACTAACTGTAACAGGGGATTAGAATAATGAGGGTTTAACTTTACAAAGTAAAAATTCTAAATACAGGCATAGCAGATACAAGAACCATTTCGTCTTGGGCTGAGATAGAGCAGCCAAGGAAGACTCTCCCCCACCCCATCCCACTCCCAACACAGGGCTGATATCCAGACTTTCTTAGATAAGACCTGGTCATGACAAAAAAGTCACCATAGTGCATTAATGATGGAGCTTGCTGGAAATCTATCCTTCAGTGAGCCAAGGAGAGCTTTCCCTGGCAGATATCTCAGTAGAGGCACTCTGCTACAAATCTGCCCTAAGGAGTCCTGAAAAAAGCTGTTGGCTGCTGAGTGCTTCTGGGCACTGTGGACCACAGGCATTAGGTACTAGAAATCTTGCAAGTGCTGCAGGACCTGAGTGCTGGGGACTCCATGTGCACCAGTGGAGTCTGATAAGCAATCACACCAGAACCAGGAAGCAAAATGTTTTGTTTTGTTTTGTTTTTTCCTGCAATGTCATTCCAGTACCCTCTACTGGCAAAGCTTTAATTGAAGATAGCAAAAGAAAAATATAAAAATTGCCCAGACACATTTTCACAGAGCAGGCACAGAGGGTGAATTTAGAGTTGAGAAGAAATAGATTAACAGTACAGTGTCTTTAATGTTTTTATATTGAGAATTGTATATTTGTTTACATTTAAGATGTTTCAACCACAAGGTGAATTTTGTACTGATTTTGAGATACTTTGTCATAATTGTTGAAAATGATTAGAATATCAACTTATCTTTCCATTTGGGTTGCATTCTGATTTACCTCAGATATTAATATTTATGCAAGAAACTTATTCATGTTTTTCTCTGTTATACTATTAAAAACACTTTTTTTAAAGACTTTATTTATTTATTTGAGAGAGAGAGTGAGAGAGAGAAAGAGCACAAGAGGGGGGAGCGGGAGAGGGAGAAGCAGACTCCCTGCTGAGCAGGGAGCCCGATGTGGGACTTGATCCTGGGATTCCAGGATCATGACCTGAGCCGAAGGCAGTCGCTTAACCAACTGAGCCACCCAGGCGCCCTATTAAAAACATTTTAACAGATTGAATGACTTATATATTTCTATTTATTTTTATACTATTGTGTTGTTTTTATACTTAGTATTTTTAATCCCTCTGGAAATTATTTTATCATATCATATTGGAATATTCTACTGTTGGCAGAGGCCATAAGACTAGTTGCATCAGTGTGAGCTGTACTTTGTCCCGCTAACCTTCCTGTTTTAAATTTCCCTCAGGAAGAGAGATACATACAATAGAATCCTTAAAAAGTGATTTGGAGAATCACATGAAGAAATGAAACTAAGGAGAAAAACTGAACTCTGAAAGATACTGTGATGTGTAGTGCAAATCTCCCTATAAAAACAAAGGATTTCCTTCTTCATTCTTGAGCAGCTGAAATGCTGCCCTAGAAAGTCTTCAGCTGTCAGGCCTCTTCAGAAATTGCCTCAGCTTGACACAGCCATCCTGCCCAATGTCATGCTTCTTTTCCAGAGATGACTACGTGCAATGATAATTATGGTTGGGGGTGAGATGGGGTATAACATCAGATCCCTTGCTGTGACCTTATACAACCCTGAAGGGCCATCCCAGCTTCCTAACTCCCCAAAGGGACAGCTGAGCCCATTACTGAGACTGCATCATTTTTCAACTACTACATTTGCCCAATCTTGTTTACCTTCTCTTCCAAAATGTTGATCCTCAGACACTGCCAAAGCACTTCCTGAACACGAATTTCAATCTCAGAGTCTCCTACCTAGAGAATCTGTGTTATTGTATTTTTTAATCTATTAATATTTCATCATATTCTGAACCCTGGGCCCATTTTCACAAATCATAATTTAAAAACAACCATTTGATGAAATCAGCAGTGGTTTGGTAACATTGCAGTCATTGAAGAGCACACTAATACTTTACTCTCTTTTCCCCCCCATTGGTTTGAACTGGTTATATGATTATTCTCCAGGGACTACTAGTTGCAGACATTTTTTGTAACATGACTGCATTTTTTTAAAGGATGATTACATTTACATCATTGTATGAGACTCTCTGCCTAAGTTTCCATGAATTTACTTTTTATTCCTATTTACCAGGATCCAAGATGTAGATCTCATCTCACTCTGAGTTCCATTCCTTTCCCTATTAATTTTAAGATAAGAAATGTCTGTCTCTGTGAGTTGTGTTTTTCTTTACTCAAGTAAATTTGTTTATAGATATATAAGGCTTATATATATAGGGAAAGGCCATTAAATTCACTGGTTATTCAATGTTGATTTAAAAAATAAGCTAAAAATTTTCTAAATCCCAAAGTGATGAATGTTGAAGAACACATTTAATTAGGATGTGGAGGAAATAGATAATCTTACAAATTGCTGGAGAACTACAAATCAGCTGTTTGTATAGACACTGCCATTACAGAGATCATCATATGCTATTAGAGGGCAACTTGACGAACAGTTTCTCTGATATTTTAAAGATAAAACTGAATGCAGTTTGACAATAGCATTTGCAGCAAAGGCATTTTGACAACCACATTTAGGACATGTATAGAGCAAAGAGGTCATTACACCATCACAAAGTACCTTGATGTGGGCATTTTCTGGCTGTCAAGATCAGATAGGCTATTTTAGGATTATCTGCATTTTATTCACTGAAGATATACTGTGTGACTCTATTATGCAACAGGAATGGACATCTGTTAGATATCTGGTCAGGACTCCTTTGGCCAAGGCAGTCTTAGAAGCAATTGACCAGTACTTACCTTCTCAAAATAGCTGTTACCTTCTCCGCTTCTTAATAATAGAGAATATAACCAACATAAATAAGTTAAAAAAAGAATTGTAACTTTATGACTGTTCTATCAATAATTGCTAACACATTTACAGACACATTGGTAAATTTAACCAATATTTCCTAAATGTAAGTCCACTTACAATCTCTATCAGAAAGTGAAAGTGAGAAATATCAGAATCTGTACATACCATACCCCACCAATACAAGAACAAGTTTTGTTCATGAAGCCTTATGATGTTTTTTTTTTTTGCTTGTTTCCTGGCAATTGGTTCTTTGAAATGTGGAGTAGTCCATCACAGAATTTCTGCTATGGCAAACTCATGAATATCATGTTATTTGAGAAAACACAACCGGAAGGGACAATTTTGGGCTAAATATTTCATAGGTAGAAGACTGTGTGATTAGTCAAAGATAAAGTTTATGTTCTACTCACAATTTTCCTTGAACTAGCCAAGTCAACTGGAACAAGGGGTTTTCTTCCTGAGCTCTTTTTGCACCTGGAAAATGAGTTAAAATCAGTGGGTTGTAAGTTATCGTCACACTAATCTTACCAATCTTAACTATCTCTACAAACATCCTTGACACCTTTTAAATTGGTGTTCAACACTATGACCACAGAAAAAGGATGCTGGTATTTTGCTTTTATGTGTGTTAGCCAAGCTAAACAGAAAATGCAGTGATCCATCACAATCCATATATTTTAACATGTTTTTGTTTGTATGTTTTTCTTGTAACATATAGATTTAGAATTCAGTATAAAACCAGTCAATTTACCAGAACTGAACTCTGATTTTTTAAGCTTGCAAAAACATTAAGAAATCAGGGCGCCTGGGTGGCTCAGTTGGTTAAGCGACTGCCTTCGGCTCGGGTCATGATCCCGGGGTGCTGGGATCGAGCCCCACATCGGGCTTCCCGCTCCTTGGGAGCCTGCTTCTCCCTCTGTTTCTCTCTGTCTCTCATGAATAAATAAAATCTTTAAAAAAAAAAAAAACACATTAAGAAATCAGAATCTCAGACTGCTTCAAATGAACAAGCTTCTACTCAACAAAAGAAACTATCAACAAAATGAAATGGCAACCTACAGAATTGGAGAAGATATTTGCAAACCTTATATCTGATAAGAGGTTAATATGAAAACATATAAGAAACTCATACAACTCAATAGAAAAAAAAAATTAAGAAAAGGGGAGGGGCACCTGGGTGGCTCAGGCGTTAAGCGTCTGCCTTCGGCTCAGGTCATGATCCCGGGGTCCTGGGGTCGAGCCCCGCATCGGGCTCCCTGCTCGGCGGGAGGCCTGCTTCTCCCTCTCCCGCTCCCCCTGCTTGTGTTCCCTCTCTCGCTGTGTCTCTCTCTGTTGGATAAATAAATAAAATCTTAAAAAAAAAAAAAAGAAAAGGGGAAAGACCTCAATAGACATTTTTCCAAAGACGACATACATATGGTCAATAGGTACATGAAAAAGTGACAGCATCATTAATCATTAGGGAAACGCAAATCAAAATCGAGATGAGGATTATCTCACATTTGTTAGAATAGCTATTATCAAAAAGACAAGAAATAACAAACCCTGGTGAGGATGTAAAGAAAAGGGGGCCCTTGTACACCATTGGTGGGAATGTAAACTGCTACAGCCACTCTCAAAAACAGTATAGAAGTTCCTCAAGATTTAACAACAGAATTACCTATGATCCAGCAATTCTACTTATGGGTATGTATCTGAAGGAAATGAAGTTACTATCTAAAAGATATTATCTGTACTGTCATGTTCATTGCAGCATTATTCACCATAGCCAAGGTATGGAAAACAAGCTAAGTGTCGATCCATGGATGAATACATAAAGAAAATGTGCTGTATATACATATACACTTGTACATGTATGTATGTGTGTGTATATATATACATATGTATATATATGCATGTATACACACAAAATGGAGTATTATTTAGACCAAAAAGACGGAAATCTTGTCATTTGTGGCAACATGGATATACCTGAAAGGCATTAAGCTAAGTGAAATAAGCCAAGCAGAAGAAGACAAATACTATACGATCTCACTTATATGTGAAATCTAAACAAACCAAACTCATAGAAACAGAGAGTAGAATGGTGGTTGGCAGGGGCTGGGGAGTGGGAGAAATAGGGAAAGGTTGGTAAAAGGCTACAAGCTTTCAGTTATAAAATAAGTAAGGCCTGAGGAAATAATGTATAACATGGTTACTACTGGTGATAATGCTGTATTATATGACTGAAATTTGCTAAGAGAGTAGGAATTAAATGTTCTCATACACAAAAGTAAATATATGAAGTGATGGATGTTTTAATTTGATGGGGAGAATCAATCCTTTCACAATATGTATGTATATCAAATCATCACACTGTGCACTTTAAATACGTTATAATTTTATTTGTCAACTATACTTCAACAAAGTTGAAAAAAAGGAAATCAGAGCCTCAGAAATATAAGATTTGGAAGGTGTCCTGTTCTTGCAAAGACCTCTGGGAACTATTGTAGTTTCTGTTTAAATGTTTAAGTATCAGTTGATACCTTTGCGCATTCACAGCCCCAGTGGACTAAGGCTTGGCACACAGAAATAGCAAAGTTGTAACACAAAAGTTTGCAATAAAAATTTTATATCATTGTACTAGAAAATAATGTTTTGACTTAATAATATTTTGTGCCAGCAATGAGCATCAAAATCTCCCGGATAATTATTTCAAAATAAACATATCTGTGACCTTCTTCCCAAAGATTCTAATTTAGTTTGCTGTTTCTCTAGCAATTATGAGCTACTCCACCTATTGTGATGACAAGCTCATCTAGTACAAAGATACTAGGCTATAAATGGATAATCTTTCCTTCAATGTAAATTATCTGATTATTACCTACACTGAACATTATTCTATTAGCCAATCATTTGAAATTATTAGAACATTTCTGCCTTTGCTTGTTTCCCTCTCCTTCTTATCCTTTTTTTTTTTTTTTTTTTTTAAGATTTTACTTATTCATTTATTTAAGAAAGAGAGAGAGAGCACCCAAGTAGGGTGTGGAGGGGTGGCAGAAAGAGAATCTTAAGCAGGCTCCATGTCCAGTGCAGAGACTGATGGGGGCTCAATCTCATGACCCTGAGATCATGATCTGAGCAGAAAGAGTTGGATGCTTGACCGACCGAGTCACTCAGGAGCCCCTCCTTATCCTTAAACATGCAGCCCCAATATTCTTTTTTTCTGAAGCTTCCCCTTAATCTCTGGGAGGTGGCATCCTTCCTAATTGTGCCCCAAAATACATTACTAACGATTCTATTATAGCACTTAAAACATTATGTGGCAATGATTTGTTTATAGTGTGTCTCACCCACTGGATTATCAGTTCCCAGGGCAGTAATCAAGTTTGTAAGCATATTACTAAGCAGTAGCAATAGAAATTGCTTTATAAAATTGGTTAAAATAAACATTGGTGATGACATCCCAGCTGCAATAGGATCACAGCAATTCAATGTCATGGCACTGTGATTTTGAGATAATACCAGTTTCAATTCTTTGTGTTGGTTTTTGGCAGCAATAGCACTTGAAGGGTGATTTTGAGAAAACTCGGCTAATATTCTTGGCAGATATTTAACCTTATGAAAGGAAATCATTTATCCAGGTCTTTAGTATTTTTATTTCAGTGACATTTAAAATGGAAATGAGTCCCTTTTCTTATCAGATTTTGAAAATATGTTTTGGTTCAAAATCAAACCCATTCAGTGAATTAATCGACTAGCACAAAATCAAAATATAAGGGAATTGAAAAAGCAGACTTTTTTTTTCAATGAGGTTCTTGTATTTGATACATTCTATATTTTATATTGATTGTACCAACAAGTAAAACATAGAAATTTGTATTCAATAAAATCATTATTTCTAGTACATAGTGAACATAGTACATAGTACATTTGACTTTATTTCTCTATGCATAAAAGATAATTTAGATTTCAGTATATATTTGTACTTTTAATCATCTCAGGAAAATTAGTTATTTAAAATATATTTTAATTTTATTTATAGATTTTGGTATTGATTAATAATAGCTTTTAAATCTTATTCCATTTTTGTATTATTATGATACTGAAAAATGTATAAGAAGGTAATGAAAACAAAATGTAAACAGAATTAATCTCTACAGTATCTATAGTTACTTTTTATTTGTTTGTTTAAAAAGCCTTTGGGACACCTGGTTGGCTCAGTCAGTTAGGTATCGGACTTTTGGTTTTGGCTCAGGTCACGATCTGGAGGTCCTAGGATCAAGCCCCACGTAGGGCTCTGCACTCAACATGGAGTCTGCTTGGGATTCTTCCTCACTCTCTCTTTGCTGCTCCCACTCATACTTCTCTGTCTAAAATAATAATAATAAAAAAAAACCCCTATATTCATCTTTGATCAGGGAAAGGACAATCTCAATGTCAATTTGTTACCTAACCATAAATTTCAACTTAACAGGATTCACTGCCCTAAGGACACTGTACCAACAGACTCTGACAACATAACTTAAAATGAAAATGTCCCTTGTTCCCTAAGGTTGCATGCTGAAAGAATAAACTGTCCCTTGCAATAACCAACATTGCTACTTGGCCTAGGTTTAAGGACAAATGGCAAAACCAGGAGCAAAACAAGGCCAAGTACATTGTAACTTGATTGCAAGTAAGTACAAACATCATTGAACAAAGAAAGATCCAGACACCAAATAAAACAAAAAGCAAGTTCATCAGCATAAAAAGTTTTCATTTGTTTGAAGGTGAGGTCAACGACTCTACATATGAGCATGTATGCCAATCCTAGAGGCTAATGTGGAATCACAGAAATAAAACTTAAAAACTTTAAATCTAACAACTATGCTTAATGTAAAAATCAAAGTTTGAATTTACCCAAAAAATTCTCCAAAATCTAGAGCTAAAACTGCTTTTTGATGCACCAGGAAGCTCTGTTGTAATGAGTCAGTCACTTAGATTTCTGTTAACATACATAAAATTTAAAGTACACTTTTCCCCGCTACTCCTTCTTATGTCTAAATATGGATATGCTTAACTACTCAGCTCATGCACTAATGCATTAAAAATGATGAAATCTGCTACCATGACTTTTTCTAAGAACTCACACTGATGCAGGAAGCAAAGGCAAAAAAAAAAAATTAAATTTCCTTACGACTTACAGCCTATTCACAAGTCCTTGAAACAGGCAGAGTGACGTTCCTCTAGGAACTCAGCTGCCTCTATGTTAATACATTGCTAAGGACAAAAGGCAATCTTAGCCTGACCCCCCACCCAGGATCCTGTATGTCTACTCTAACACATAAAAATCCCTTTATCTCTACCCCCCAAGATACATGTTGTCAGTCATCCCCCAAGCATATGACCCACTGATATACACCTGAAGGGTCTCATGACTAAGGTTGTATTAAACAGTAATAAAATACATTTTCCCAACAAAAGTTAGCCCCTCAAGGTCCTGGAAACCTTGCTTCCAAAATTCCTTAGAGACTTATGCTATCCCTAACCGTCTCCCAACTTGAAAGTATACAATGGGCCACTTCTCATGACCCCGGTGCAGCTCTTTTTGCCCACAGGTCCTATCCCCGTGCTTTAGTAAAACCACCTTTTTGCACCAAAGGTGTCTCAAGAATTCTTTCTTGGCCTTTAGCTCTGAACTGCACCACTTCAAACCACATAAACAGTTAACACCCAATATACCTTCCTAAGAATGACCCAATAGAAAACATTTTGTTCAGTTCGGTACGTGCTGTACCATAATACCAACAGAATACAACTAATTTCCTCAGCCACTACTTCAAACACCTGAATTTAACTTTTGCTCAGATTTTAACAACCTCATACCTATCTGCCAAAATCTTTGTTAAAATATAACTATTTTTGATACCCTTAAACTGTAACCCCTACACACAGTTTAATAGTGCCTTTTCCTTGAGTATATTTGGACATTTTTGTCAAGAGAATAATTAAAGTCATGGTATTATGATTAGCCAAAGCTCTTTCTAACAGACCACTGATTAAGTCTGATTTTAGTATATCATAACAAATGGATTTCCGGAGACAGGAACAAAGTACAGTGTTTTCTATTCATGAAAGGAGCTAACAACATGCTTTGTGCTAAGAAGGTGCACTTCAAAATATAATCCAGAAGATTCAAGGTCTGCTAGAAAGCTTACACTAATGACTAATTACACTAATACTATAACAAGGTCTCCAGATACATAGAAAGGAAACCTTAAAGGTGTGGTGAACACCTCAGTTAATAGGGAAGTAAAGCCTTAGAGCACAGAATACATCTGACAAAAAATGGGCAAGGGTGACACTGTAGCTGGCTATTCATAAAGGACCACAGTTTCTCTGTATGGACAAATACTGTCTACAAAATAAACTGTGCCTTAATTATTGCTTATTTAAAATTACATTTTTACAGGGGCACCTGGGTGGCTCAGTCAGTTAAACATCTGCCTTTGGCTCAGGTCATGATCTCAAGGTCCTGGGATCAAGTCCTGCATCAGGCTCCCTGCTGGGAGGGGAGTCTGCTTCTCCCTCTCTCTCTGCCCCTCCCCCCACTTGTGCTCTCTCTTTCTCTCTCTCTCAAATAAATAAATAAAATCTTAAAAAAAAGGAAGTATCTGGGCTCAATCTACCCACAAAAACTTTCTTGGGGGGGCTCTTTCCCTTTTAAAGCTCTGGCCTTTTTGGGGTCCACCAATTTGCCATCCAATTTGTGTTTTTTCCATTCCAAAACCTTATCAACACAAGCAGCATCTTTGAAAAGCACAAATCCAAATCCTCTTGATCTTCAAGTCACTGGATCTGTTTTAATTGTACAATCTACAACTTCCCCAAATTGAGACAAATGTTCAGTCAGATCTTTCTTGATTTTATCTGAACTCAAGCCTCCAATAAACATTAACCTGGCTTAAGCAACTGTCCCACATTTCCCATAACACTGCACTGAGCACTCAGCAAACCAAAGGTACCCACATTGTCAAACAAAAGAAACAAAGCAAAACAGATCATTTTCCCCAACTAATGTTTTTCCTCAAGCGTGTTCTTTGGGATTTTCAGTTTATCTCTCTATCTCTAGAGAACAGCAATGTGAAGCCCCAAAATATATAATTCATACCTCTAGAGAGTAAGATACACTAAGTTGATAAATGTTTAACAATAAACTTGGTAAACAACAACAAACACCCTGATTGTAACATCTGCCCATTGCTTTGGTCTGAATATCAACCCCCGCCCCCCCCACCATGACCACTTTTGAGCTAACAATGTGATGTTACTGAATGCAAAGTTGGGAAGAGACGTGTTGTAGTACACTATTATTTATCTATTATTTATTTCCCCCATATAGATGAAATAGATAAAATAACCTCAAGAGCATATATGATAATAAAATATACTAAAATAATTTGATGTAGTTTTCAGTATTTATTAACCTTTAAAAATAACTTGTGCAAGTTTATATAATTTAACTTTCAGGAACAGCTATATTTAACAACCAACTTATAAGACCAGCTCTCATTAACCGGCGCATGTTGGATCTAGCATACCATTGGTAGTAGATGTCTTTCATACATTTCATTTGCTTGTTGACATTAAATATCTGAAATCACATAGATTATGATTCAGTTGTAGTGACTGAGAGCTTTGAACACAAATGAAAATTGGTTTAAACATTTACTACCTTTCTCTAAATTGACAAAAGGAAAAGCAGTGTCTAAAAAAAAAGCAGTATCTAGAAAATTACACGACCCTTCCTCTACATTGTCCATTTCATTTATGTTATTTTTATGTAAATCTCTTATTGAATTCCTTTTTTTAAAATGTGAAATTGTATGAAATGAAAAGATAATGAAAGCAGCAGGGGATTGCTCTGCTAATTTTAACTAGTAATTTTAGCCTGGATAAAACTTTCCTTGGCAGTTGCCTCTCACCTGTCTTATTTGTGGATGTGGAAATGAAGAGGCCAAAAGTCAGGTGAAACCCATTGCTGAGTTCAAGACAAAAGATACAATGGTAAAAGTACGCAAAGTTTTAAAATCTTGACAGTGGGATGATATTTCTTGATTCATTTGAGATCACATTCTAAGATTCATTCTAAGATTACGCTATAGTTAGGCTGCTTCTTTCTCTAGAAATTTGCTATGAGCCATTATATTCCACCTTTGGCTCATTCTCTTGGCCATCTCTGGTTGAACCAGCAATGGATACCTTTCCAAGTTGTTTCACTGTCCTCTATCTCTCTGAATTTGCAATTAGGACCAATTAGCCAGTTCACAAGGCTGGAATTATAACACATAACCTCAGTAATGATACAAACATATTTGTCATGTAGTCTAGAGAAGCAAAGAAAATTCTAGAAGGGAAAATAAATAAAGATATAAAGAAGTAAACAGGGAAAAAAGAGAAAGGCCAAGAGCTTTACAGTGCTTGGTTTCAGTTTCTTCCTAAATTCCCATGCACTCCTGCTTTAGGCTTCCATGAGGCATATTAAATTGATATTTTAAAAGCATTAAATAACATAAGGTTTAAGAGTATTTGTATATATCTGGCTCTGTTCATGTCAAAATGAACTACAATATCATGGATCTCTGCAGATCCAATTTACTACTCACATATATGCATTTCGGCGTATTTCCCCAATCCAGCTACAAGAATTTTTAAACAAGGAAAGAAACACAATAAACTTTTAAATACATAGATTAGATGTGTTTTGGAGAGGAATAGGAAAGCAACAAGGGAATACCCTGTATATACTCCAGAAAAAAAAAAATTCCCTGCTCTCAAGATTACTCCTTGTGTTTTCCAGTCAGTATTTAACAAGTGAGTCAGTTAATTAACACTTACCAGTTTTGAGCTGACAGGTAATACAGAGGAGTCAGAATGCAGAACATAATCCCTGCCATGTATGCAATCAGTTAAGTCTTGGGAGACAGTCACAAATACATGGAAATAGAGTTTATAATAATAATAAACATAGCTCTTGACTCTGAGTCTCCATGGGTCATGCTATTCTTTTCCATTTGCAGATCCATTATTCTTCTCTAAGGTATCTGGGCATTAAGGCTAATATCCTTGAGGAGATAAAAGCCAAATGCCAAAGCAGATTTGATCACAAGTTATGCAGATGGTGGTGATTTGATTAGGGATTTGTGCACGTTGCTGTCATCTGCGATCTCCACAGGACTTTTTTTCTTTCCTGTTGTGTAGTTTGGCCAGTTGTGTTGAATGATAATTTGAAAAATACAGTTTGTTCAATACTGTAGTGACATACAACTTCTGATTTTTAAAATTCAACCTTCATTTTTCTTGTCTTCTCAACAGAATTATTGGTCACTTTCTCTTTCTTTCTAGTTTCCATCACAGTATAATTCTTATATAATAATTTACAATTATCTAACATGCTGCCATCTGCCATTGTAGAGGAAAATTCTTTAATGCTTATCTGCTGAGAGTTATGAAATTACACTGATGATAATGTATACATCAATCCATTATCTGTAAGTATTCTCAATAAGGGAGAAAGTGAAAATAAAATAACAGGAAGAAAATGATATATTGCACCTTACAGACATGAGATTTCCATAAAGAAATGGGTTAAATCCATTAGAACTTAGCAAGTTAAAAGGCAATATAGAAAATGCTTATTTTGGGGGCGCCTGGGTGGCCCCATTGGTTAAGCGTCTGCTTGTGGCTCAGGTCATGATCCCAGGGTCCTAGGATGGAGCCCTGTCTGAGTTGTCAGGCTTCATGCTCAGCAGGGAGCCTGCCTCTCCCTCTCCTTCCCACTCTTGCTATCTCCATCTCTCTCTCAAATAAATAAAATCTTTTTTTTTTAAGATTTTATTTATTTATTTGACAGAGAGAGACACAGCGAGAGAGGGAACACAAGCAGGGGGAGTGGGAGAGGGAGAAGCAGGCTCCCCGCAGAGCAGGGAGCCCGATGCGGGACTCGATCCCAGGACCCTGGGATCATGACCTGAGCTGAAGGCAGTCGCTTAACCAACTGAGCCACCCAGGCACCCTCAAATAAATAAAATCTTAAAAAAATAATATTAAATAAGCCAAACAAACAAAAAAAGAAAATTCTTACTTTCATACAATTGTTCACTAAATCCTTAACCTGACTTAAAAAGAACTGTATTAGCATATATTTGAGAAAACATATTTATAATTGATTCTATAATCTAGAAAATAATTTGCAGATACTCCAACTTCAATGGAATGGATGAATGATAGCAAAAATTCAAAAAATTTATAATTTTTATTATAATATATGATAAATTAATGTTCCATTTTCTTATATATCCATAGCTACTATTATACTGTATATTAATAATTTCCAAGTAAGAATTTTCATTGTTACAATTAGCATAGCTGACTCCTGCCTTCAGTCTAAGATTATGACATTAACTATACTTTTGGAACATAATCTTGGTCATATGCTTATCTGTGTTTCAAGGTGGTGTCTTTTAAAACTAATGTGGCCTCTTAGTTTCAGGGATAGTGCTCCTTCTATTCCTAAAATATCTTAGCATCCTGCAAAGGTGCTGCTTTCTTTATCTCTATAGAGCACAGGGATGCTTCCTAAGCACCTTCCCCATCCTTGATGTGCTATCCAACTGAACCAAGGTGGACGAACAATTATTTCCTTCAAGATGCCACATTGTTAAGCTCAGTGACTTATATTCTCATTGGTTCTTACAGAATTTCTAGCAGTATTACCTTTGTACAAATTATTTATCACCATTCCTGAAGGTCCAGAGATGGATGTCTCTGTGTCTCCTAGAACCATTCCAACGGGTCATCTGCTTCTGTAATATCATTGCCAGTTTTGAATGTTTTGCCTTTCTTTAGTGAGATGGAATATCTTATGAAATACAGAGTCAAAAAAGGTTGTATTAGCTATATATTGCAGCATAATAATATTGCCATAAATTTAGAAGCTTAAAATAACACCTATTTATTGTCTCAAGCTTTCTGCAGGTCAGCAGTCTTGTCTTTGGTTAGTTGGATACACTGCTTTAGGATCTTAAACAGGAAGTCCAGGTGATGGCCAAGGCCGCAATCTGCAATCTCTTATGAGAGGCCTGACAAGGAAGAAACCTACTTCCAAACACATGTGGTTGTTAACAGGATTCACTTCTTTTTTGGGCTACTAAACTAAGATCCAATTTTTCTTGCTGATTTTTTTTTTTTGAAGATTTTATTTATTTATTTATTTGACACAGAGAGACATAGCGAGAGCAGGAACACAAGCAGGGGGAGTGGGAGAGGGAGAAGCAGGCTTCCCCCGGAGCAGGGAGCCCGATGTGGGACTCGATCCCAGGACCCTGGGATCATGACCTGAGCCGAAGGCAGACGCTTAACGACTGAGCCACCCAGGCGCCCTTTCTTGCTGATTTTTAGCCACCCTCAGCTCCTTGCCTTTTGATATGGACATAGCAGCTTGCTTCTTCCAGGCCAGGAAAGAAGAGTTTCTTCCCAATATGGGTGTCACAGTTTTATGCAACATAATCATGTACATGTAATCTCATATACCCTGTCACCTTTGCTATATTCTATTGGATTGAAGCAGGTCACAGGATGCCACACTCAAGAGGAAGTGGTAGCATAAAGATGTGAATACCAGGCGGCAGGAATCATAGGGTCCACCTTACAATCTGTGTCTCTTAAAGAACTTTATTCCCAAAATGCAAGTTGAAAATCTACTATTTGGCCATATCAACTTCTCCTCAATTTTTCAATCTCTTCTTAGGTTCTTGGCTGTGTTCAGTCTGAGAAGTTCCCATGCATGCCTGAACAAGACGGCATTGCCTGAAAGTTCACACACTGACCTCTGAAACATCTAGCAACATGGGATAATTCTTGTGAGGAGATTATTCTACAAATGTATTTACTTTTATTCTAGTTACTTCTGAGTGGATAGATATCAAAACCTATCTATGGTGACAGAATCAAACTATATTCAGCATATCTTCCTCATCAGATATAACTTCAGTGACTTACACTTTTCAGCTAAAATGCTGCTTTTTATTTTCCATTTGGGGAACAGATGTGAACCATCTGTTTTTAATCAAAAATCCATATTAAATTACACCTTTAATTCTAGTGATAAGTAGGAAAACATCTTAAATGTAATTTGACTTGTGTATATGATTTCTTCATTAGATTTGCCTCCTTTAAAATATGTCAAAACCTCCTTATCTTGAATGCTGATGATGTAATGGAGAGATTAAGATTCCATACACTGTATAAACTATGAAGAGCTACAAGAGCAAATCTGAATTATACAAGCATGTGTTGAAAGGATCATTAAGTAATTTGGTCCATTTAACATTATATGCCCATGTGACTCTTCCATATTTTGATACTTTTATATTTTGAAGCAAGAATAGATAGACAACAACTTTTGAATTTATTATTCATTGATCTTACTTTTGTCTATATATCTCCATCAAAAGTCAGGGGTAAAAACTCAGAAGTCTTTATGTATTTAATCCATGTGATCTTTAAACAAAGATTTAAAAGATTAAAAAAAAGATAAAGGTAATACTTTTGTATGATGTAGGGAGTTTTATATTCTTTCCCATTTTTATGGCAAATTCATGGCCGTGGAGGGAGAATTTACCCAAAATGATTGAAAGCTTTTCTGTCAAAGAGGCAATTTACCCTCTATTATCAGACAGACTAGATTAGTACAGGCCCTTATCACAAAAATGTCTTCATCATTTAAGACATAATGGAGGGAGATTCCTCTCCCCACCTCATTGGATGTAATGTCAACACAGCTCTGCACTAGCACAATTCCAGGAGACACAAGAGAGAAAGGAAAAAAAAAAAAAAAGAGAGAGAGAGGAAGCAGATTAGTGCAGCTAGGATAATCCTCCTTCTGGTAGTGTATGCTTCCCTCTGAGGAAAACACTGTATCTGTATACTCTTGGCTTTTTGGAGATATCCTCAGTGTATATCACAGCCCTGACCTTGGCCCCAGAGACTCATATCTTTCCAAATCACAGCCAAGGATTCTTAGCAGGGCTTTATCCATAATAGAGGCAAACTTAAATTCTATCAATTTTTTTCTTTGGCTTTCATTTTAAAACATCGTGTTAACAAAGTAGTGTATTCCAAAATGTTCAAAGCACTGATTTTAGATGGAAAAAAAAAAAAAAAAAGTAAGTTGAAAGAGGTGATCTTTTTTTTTTTAAAGATTTTTTTTTAAATTTTATTTATTTATTCATGAGAGACAAAGACAGAGAGAGAGAGGCAGAGGGAGAAGCAGGCTCCCAAGGAGCAGGAAGCCCGATGCGGGACTCGATCCCAGGACCCTGAGATCATGACCTGAGCCGAAGGCAGACGCTCAACCATCTGAGCCACCCAGGCGCCCAAAAGAGGTGATCTTTAGGACTGGAGCCGTAAAAGCGGTAAGAGTTTCAGATGTGTAACAGCAAGGCAGAAGCCAGCCCAGTTTGTGCACTAACATCAGGCATCAGGGGAAGCACCAAAAGAATGGTATGTGTGGCCCAACCAAGCAGGCAGACACTGGATTGATTTCTCTTCTAGGCCAGAAAATCAGGAGAGAGAACCTTGTACCATGTAATACCAAAGCCCAAGGATCAGACAGACAGAAAGACCTCACAACATTAGTTATGGCGAGCGGGGGATTAAGAGTCGTGTCAATTATGGAATTGTTGCTCATAATGCGCCAGATGTTGAGGGAAGTTGTCAGACAATGAGCCCACAGGCACAGAGAAACATCAGACTTCCAAATCCTTCCTTACTAACTAGATGAAGGCTACTGAGGCCTTGTCAGATCTGACTTGTGCCCCTATCTGGTAGAGAGGAGGGCTGGGGGCAACTTATGTAGAACTGGGTAACAGACAACTCACTGAAAGATAAGAAATAACGATGCACATGGCAGGAAAAAGATCCCAGAAGATAATACTAAAACACGAAATATAAATACTGTTAGTTGCATGTATATTGAATAGGAACTATGTGACAGGACTCTCCTGCACATTGGAGATGCATCCAAGTCCTGGCTTCTCGTACTAAGTTGGAAGAAGAGACACCATAAATAAAATAACTAAGCCAGTTATGTTTTACGTCAGAAGGGAATGCATTTTAGAAGAAAATTAAAGTCGACAAAGATAATAGCCAGATAATTTGCATTTGTGGGTCTTAAGGATAGGACTGAAATTTTAGATAGAGCTATAGGCTTGGCCTTCTGACAAGGTAACATCTGAGTACCTTGGTAAAAAAGGTGACAGAGTGAGCAAAACAGCCAGCTTTCTGGAAGTATAGGGTAAGAGGCCAAGGGAGCAGCACTTACAAATGTCCTGAGATGAGAACGTGCCTGGAGAGGGAAGAACAAGTCCAGCGGCTCTGTGGTGAGATCCCACCTGGTGGACTCCAGAAGAGGCCAGTGTGGTTGGGGGAAAATGAGCGAGCTGGTGAGTTAGACGGATAAGGTCAGAGATATAAGAGAAAGGGTATAGATCATCATGGCCCTCTTAAGCCATTGTCAGAACTGAGTTTTTTGTCTGAGAAATGAGAAAACATTGAAGTGCTGGAGAAGAAAAGTGAAATGATGTGACTTATGTTTTAACAGTCTCACTCCAGGTTCTATATTGGGTGATTTTTTTTTTTTTTCCCTTTTCAGAGCCTCTCTAAACTTTCTACATTTTTCACATTACAGTATATAATTAAAATTAAACTTCCATTCTTTTTTTTTTTTTTTTCCTTAAGGCTAGTGCCAGGAGCTGGAACAAAAATCTCATCATTTTTGGGGGACTCTGATAGAAAGATGTGGCTATAGTAAGACATTATCATAAAGTAAGTGTAGCACTCCTAAAAGGTTAGGGTCTATGGCAGCAGTCAAGTAAATGTTACCTAAGTTTGGGAAAAAAAAAAAAAAAAAAAAAAAAAATCTATATATATATATATATATATATATATATATATATATATCACCTGTTGGCAGCAGTGTGGTAGTAATAATTCAAATTACAAATAATCTTTTGCAGAGAAGATAAAGAAAGGGATTTGTCCTCCACCTACTGCCTGAAAAAGGAAAATTTTTAGAGATACTCATCACACTCCTACAGTTTGAAAACCAGAGCACCCCTCAAGTAATTGTTCTGGGTTTTTTATTGTTGTTGTTCTGGAAAGCAGATGGAAGTCACAGGCTGTGACCACAGCCCATTGTTCTGAGGCGAGATCCTTTAGGAACTTTTATGTCCCTACCCAGAATGCAGATTATCTATTACAACAAACCAGGAATGCCTGGAATGCTTGCAAATTACCTAGAAGAAGTCTCTCTCCAGCTAAAATTATCCTTGCTTTCTTTTAAGGTTTCCATACTAACAAAAATAAATTCAGCACCGGGGCGCCTGGGTGGCTCAGTTGGTTAAGCGACTGCCTTCGGCTCAGGTCATGATCCTGGAGTCCCGGGATCGAGTCCCGCATCGGGCTCACTGCTCGGCAGGGAGTCTGCTTCTCCCTCGGACCCTCCCCCCCTCATGCTCTCTCTATCTCATTCTCTCTCTCAAATAAATAAATAAAATCTTAAAAAAAATAAAAAAATAAAAAAAAATAAATTCAGCACCGTATTGCCTCATGATAGTTATAGTTGAGTATCTCGGCAAAGTCGTAATTTCTGCCCTACTCAAGTTGTCAGTGTTCTTGTTGAATAGTGAGTTCATATGTGGGTCATAATATAACTAAAAATAAATGAACCAACCACCTGGTAAGTAAAAGAGGGCTCATTTGGAACAATAGTGACATTATGCCATGAACTAAAGATTATAATTAATTCTCTTCTGTGTAACTGAAGAAAACTGGAGAAAAACTCAAGAAAAAATGTGAAAACATTAAAAGTTAGTAAAATCCATTTGACTGGCCTCAGCTATTTGGTGTACTGGCCCTTCTTCCCCATCATGGTTAAAGGAATCTAAAAGAGCCCCCAGCCAGTATTCTCTAATAAAAAAAAAAAAGAAAAGAAAAGAAAACATTTTAATTACAATAAAATTCACTTTGAAAATCAAGTTTATTTTTTATTTTGCAGTTTCATTTATTAAAATGTTTTCAAAGATGGCAGACAGTTCCTGGAAAAATGAAAGCAATCACTTTCCTCAGGATTATATATTCCCTGGATATGTAAATTTATAAAAGTCAATCAGGAATTAGGTAGCAGTGCTTTTCAATAAATAAGAAATTCAAACCTGTCAAAGACATTTATAAATTGTTAATTAAAATTGAGTAAATTTACTAGCATTAATTGACTAAATTAAGTGTGAGCTTTTGAAATAATAACGATTACACTTTTCTACCTCCACTCCAATCCTATATGGGTGTAGTCATAGAGTCTAATCAATTTTCACATGTCACCTTCAGTGGGGATTTCTGAAAAAATTGCATGTCTGTAAAGGTTCTATCTTGGATGATTGAGACTGGAAAATGAGTATCCAGTTTGTGATTTTAAGGGCACTGTCATGAGAGAGTGAAAGTAACATGCTTCCACTGGTTAGCAAGTAGTTCCTCAAGATTTCAGCCGCTGGTGTTACTAAATACTTTCCTGTTCAGAAAACTAAAGCAGTTGAGGCCTTAATTTCAACTGAGAAAGACTCACATACCCTGTGGGTGATGGACAAGACTGCCAGGCCTCCCATCACAGGTTGTGAGAACAGAAGGGGAATCACTGTAAAAGGATTCTGTTTCTTCGAAGTCTGCCCTGCTTTGGTGTGCAGTCAATGTGTTCTGAAGATGCTTTAAGACTTGATTAAAGAATGAATACCTGAAAATGGAGGCCAATGAACATCCAAATCATGTTCTGAGAGAAGTCGGTGATACTTGCCAATTGCCAGTTGCCACTTTCCTTTTCTTTCTTTCTTTCTTTCTTTCTTTCTTTCTTTCTTTCTTTCTTTCTTTCTTTCTTTCTTTCTTTCTTTCTTCCTTCCTTCCTTCCTTCCTTCCTTCCTTCCTTCCTTCCTTCCTTCCTTCCTTCCTTCCTTCCTTCCTTCCTTTCTTTCTTTCTTTCTTTCTTTCTTTCTTTCTTTCTTTCTTTCTTTCTCCTTTCTTCTTTTCAGCTTTATGGAAGCTGAGAAAGATTATAAGGTATTTAAAGTGTACAATGTGATGCTTTGATAAATGCATACTTTGTGGAAAGATTCCTCTCATGGACATAATTAACGTATCCATCACCTCACATATTTACCCCCTCCTTTTTTGTTGTTGTTGAGAACATTTAAGCTCCACTCTTTTAGAAAATTTCATTTACACGATACAGCATTATCAACTAGAGTCACCATGTTATACATTGCATCCTCAGACCTTATTTATTTTGTAACTGAAAGTTGGTACCTTTTCCCAACTTTTCCTTATGTCCCTCCCACCCAGCTCCCTGGCAACCACTTCTATCCATCCCAGCATCACCAGAAAAATGCATAGATTGTAAATGACACTTCCTTCATGAGAAAAGGTGGGAACTTTGGTTAATGGAGTAAGTGCTATTGTTTCTTGTTTACTATAATTTATTAAAAAATAAGAACCTACTTATTTTTATTTATTTTTTTTTGTGGAAACCAGGTCTTAAGTGTCCATGTACATTAAACTCACCTGAGGAGGGGCGCCTGGGTGGCTCAGTTGGTTAAGCGACTGCCTTCGGCTCAGGTCATGATCCTGGAGTCCCGGGATCGAGTCCCGCATCGGGCTCCCTGCTCAGCGAGGAGCCTGCTTCTCCCTCTAACCCTCCGCCTTCTCATGCACTCTCTCTCTCTCATTCTCACTTTCTCAAATAAATAAATAAATAAATCTTTAAAAAAAAAAATAAACTCACCTGAGGAGACTGTGGAAGAGTGGCAGAAACTGTTTCTTTTCAGTCTTATTTCCTTCTCCACTGTCTCTAAAGGAATGGACCATATACCAAAGAGAAGCTTTTCTGTTGATAGGGAACTGAGTTACATCTTCACAATATTCTCTACATGCATGTACCACATCTGTTCTTCTGGATAATCCTCCAAAACCCTTGTGGAAACCACATGAATCTGAGCACACTTTGTCCCGCTGAAATCCCCAGACTGCTTGGAGAGTAATAGAGCATGGTTTTTCCTCTGAATTATGTATGCTACTTACATTTTATCTTGCTAAAATTTTACTGGGAAGAGAGCAACCCCCTTGGGTAGCTTCGCTGGTAGAGAAGGAGAAAAAAGAAATTCTACCAACATACAAAGGACACTGTATCTCATTTAGCACTTAGTTTAAAGAGTTTTATAAATGATTTTCTCTTACTTTTTCATAGTTCATACCTTTCTTCTGTTTCCTTTTACAATGACTAGATATTTCTATGTATCTATGTATCTATCATCTATCTATCTCCAGTGACTTTCTGAGAGAAAAGTTGAGAGAAACAGAGAGAGAAGGAGAGAGAGGAAACAGACTACTTTGAGGCAGGGCAACAAGAGAAGAGAAAGCTTATTTGCTTACTTATCTGTCAACCTCTGGTCTCAGTCTTGATGGAGCCATCAATGCCCCAAGTTTTCTCATCTGAGTATCCTAGAGAATTAGTCTCTTCCCAAACCTCACACTCCCCAGAAATTCTCTTCCTTAGATGCTTGTTATTATTGTTTTGCTATAAGTAAGGAAACACCCTTCTCTTTGCCATGCCCTAAAGAAAATTGTCTCTTTTCATGAGTCAGTGAATGATAATTTTAGTTGCCAAGGGATAGATGCTATTCCAAAGAGTTAAGTAACAGGGTCTTTTTATTTTATATGTAAGATAGTTATCTGATATTAGCCACCCAAATTTCTTAGCCTTCTGCTCTTTAAATAACTTTTCTTGAGTTCTTTTTTTCAGAAATATTAACAGTGAGGAAGCTCTTCCTCCCTCAGTAATTCCACCTCCTAATCTTTGAAGGCACAACCCCAGAGAGGCTCATTCACAGTCAAGCACAGAAAACATTGCCTATTAATGTCTAGCCACAGGCCCAGTGAACAGCTGCACTTCTCTATACCTGACATGATTAACACTGAGGATTTCAACCATAGCATTGTTTATTTTCTTTTTCAGAGCACTGATAATCAGCATCTCTTATTTCTCTAATCAAAACCTTTATAAAAAGCAAGCATGCAAAACTTCTCATAATACGGAACAAGATGTAAAAACTAAAAAAAAATTCTCATGATTTCTTCATTCCCACTGATGTAACATACTTAAATAATTTCTTGAGAATGGCCTAGATGTTGCATATGATGCTACACTAGGGACAGTCATTAAATCCATCGCTTTTCCTGATGAAGGACGGATCCTCACAGGGCAGATGGCAATGTTGTCTTAAGCAGTAAAACAAGGTTTTCCAAAGATCCCTTACTATCCCTTAAACCATACATTTTCATTCAAATTTAAATTTTTATCAGGAAGACCTAACTCAGATATTGAGCAAGGGCAAAGCACAATTACTCTTTTTGCTTATCTTTCTATAATGATCCCATGATCCTTAATTATTTTTCTTCAGCCTTAAGAGGGTCACCTCTATTTCTGCTGATGTCAAGATGGATGGTGCTCTAGACTTTTGAGTTATAACTTATTTTTATGGGATCCCCACATTGATCTGAATGCTTTCTGGGGAGGATTCCTTAGAAGAATGTGAAAACAAGACCTTTCTATTACCTTTCTTACAGTTTTAATCAATTCATATTTTTTATTTGAAGACATTAGAGACTCTTCTTGGTTATTATAAAATATTTCTATTGTAGTTTTTATGCAATGCAAGGAATATTGAAAATTCAATAAAAAGGCATTTGCTTTGTAGAAAGTGTTTGAGTAGGAAAATATAAGAAAATTCAATGATGTTTAAAGATGAAGAAGTAAATCATCTCTTCAACATTTTCTTCTGAGTACCGGGTTTTAAGATGAAGATGGATACTTAAGAAATGTTATCAATAACAAAGAGCAAAAAAACATAGTATTTTTTAAGCATGTATCAGTACTTTATTATTTTTTTCGTGGGAATAATATATCCAAAACATAGTATTTTTTAGATGAAGTAGTATTCAAGGGTCCCAAATATGTCTTTTCTCAGATTGAGTTGGCTCCTAGATTTGCTAGTAAGTCAACTGTAGTCAATGGCTAAAAGGAAGAAGCTAAAACTGAGTGCATGCATGTCTAAAGGGAGACATGCAACTGTAGCATTAACCCTTCAGTAGGTGAATAAAATTATAAATTATAGTCTGAAAGGGAGGGGTTGTCTTTGAACTTAATTTGAGCAATGCTTATATCTAGAGTATCTATTGGGAAAAGGGTCTTCTATTACGATTCATTGTTAAGCAGAGTACTCTGCAAGTCAACAGATTATAGAATCGTGGGTCCCAGTGGTTCAACAAATATGGATCAAGAATACTATCGAAACCAAGCTTGACAAGGAACAGCATCCAGTTTTTTAAAGAGGAGGCTGGAAACAACTAGCCCATCTTTTGAGGGATCTGGCCAACCTTGTGTTTGAGCAGCATGCGCTGCAAGGTTGGAAGAATAGAAGAAATGGAAGCCTAGGCTGAAGGCATACAATAGGGAGGAAAAACATGTCAATACTTGGAGATGTCAGAGGCATGATGACAGTCAAGGCATGGTCATAGGATGTACTATATCTAGAAGTTATTTGGATATTGTTTTATTTATTTATTTATTTTTAATTTTTTTTAGAGAAAGAGAGAGCATGCCTGCATGGGGGGAGGCTCACAGGGAAGGGAGAGAGAGAGAGAGAATCCAGCCTGACCCAGGGCTGTATCCCATGATTTTGAGATCATGACCTGAGTTGAAATTAAGAGTCAGGTGCTTAACTGACTGAGCCACTCAGTAATACCCAGTGCCCCTGGGTATTGTTTTAAATATCCTTTGAAGTCTATATATCCATGAGCATGAAAAAAATGCAAAGTTTTTTTCAGTTAGGAAAAATACCTATATATATTTTAAAAACCAAGAAAATGCAACATCCAACTGTGTGTTCAACCTTCAAGTTGTAAGTTTCAGTTAGAAGAAAGAGAATTAGGGGAGCCTGGGTGGCTCAGTCAATTAAGCATCGGACTCTTGATTTTGGCTCAGGTCATGATCTCAGGGTTGTGAGATGGAGCCTTGTGTCGTGCTCCGTGCTCAGCAGGGAGTCTGCTTAAGATTCTCTCTTTCCCTCTCCCTTTGCCCCTCCCTCTGCTTGCTCTTTCTCTAAAATAAATAAATAAATTAAAAAAAAAAAAAGAAGAAAGAGAATTAGATAATTCAAGCCTTAAGAACAATTATCTTTCAAGGTCTTAAATCTATTCAGAAAAGTCTCAGTAAGACAATCTAGGAGTATGAAAAAACATTCTGAGTGCTGCTCTGGTTTCAGAGCTGGTCAAAATCTCTGCTTGTAATATCTTGTTAAATTGGATGGGAATTGCCTTCCTTGAATGAGTAAGACTCTTTCGACATTGGAATGATTTAGAATTAAGTATGTACATCATTAAACAAATAAAAGTCATTGTATTCATATTTGTGAGTTAAGAAACTGCATATTTGATATTTTATACTCTTGTAATGTTTAAGAGAATTATGCCCACTGAAGTATCAACCATGTAGCTCTAATTTGCAGGTGCAATTAAAGAATTGATTTAAATTTAGGATGTTAATTAAGCTCTTCCTAAACTTATTCAATATTAAGATGATTATAATATTTTGAGAACATAAAGGTCTCCATATTTAGTCATGAGACTTCATTAGTTAAAAAGGAAATCAAACATTTATAATGCAATTTAGAATGATATTAATGATATTACGTCAGCAAATGGATAGAACTTTACTCTGAAACCTCTCAAGGTGAATAAAATTTAATACAGTTAAAAAAGAATTAGGTATCTGTTTTATGAATTAAGTTTAATAAATTAAAATACAATTATTTATATCAAAAAGAAATCTTAATGTCTCCTTTGCTTGCAAATATCATCCCTATACATATTTTAAAAACTCATATCATCAACGGATAGATATACAATTTGGTGCATGTTTCTGTGGTGAAGGTATTCCTGAAAAACAAATCTGTTTCTGGCATTAAGCTAGAGGGCTAGATATTAGTTTTCTGATAGTTTTCTGATAGCTTTTGGTATCAGATAATAGTAGAAATGAATCTAGATAATAGTAGAAATGAATCTGTGGTTACGATAATGTATCAGGATCTGGGAAAGACAAATTTCTATAACCATTCATATCCACACACACATATCCACACACACTCTCTTCATGGAACTTTTCAATCCATGGATTGAATCCATGGATCTTTAGTCAATGAAATGAAAGGGGCATAGCTTCCCACATAGATATTTCTGCTATTATCATTTCTGGTTAGATGAAAGTGAAATACAAACTGGGAAGAATTCCTGTAAGGAAAATGTCTCCAAGTATCTTTAATAGGTAAAACAAATGTCTTAAATAATTGAAATTACCCTGTGATTGTTTAGTGAAAATGGATATTGTTCAGTAGAAATAGTGAATAATGGTTTCCCTTTTATTTTCACCTACAAATCATTCTTTCATCTGAATAATGTAAAGTCTCTGATTTAATGGTATATTTTCTAAAAGAACATTAACATGGAAAAACGAATTCTGAAATCTTTTAAGTCAATGTTATAATTCTGTTTTAAAATGCAGCTTCTGTATATCCTATTTTTGATCTGTTTCTCTTAATTACAAATGTTCTTTTTTTTTTTTTAAAGATTTTATTTATTTGACAGAGAGAGATACAGCGAGAGAGGGAACACAAGCAGGGGGAGTGGAAGAGGGAGAGGCAGGCTTCCCGCAGAGCAGGGAGCCCGATGCGGGGCTCGATCCCAGGACCCTGGGACCATGACCTGAGCCGAAGGTAGACACTTAACGACTGAGCCACCCAGGCGCCCCTACAAATGTTCTTAAGATAATATTTTTAATGTTTCCACACAATCCAAAGAGAAAAATAGGAAAAAAAAAAATGCTTTAATGAAAGTGTTATGTCAGTTTTGAATAAGCCAAGTGTAAATAAAAGTGGCTTAAGTGTGTTGTTCAGACCTTTTGCGGTTATAAAACTAAAAATAGTTTAGCCTAAAATTTCAAATATAAATTAATGTACAGAGCCAAAATAAAATGAAGTGTGGTATTTTCATGTTTTTTTTTTTTTTTTTTTTTTTTTTAGCTGAAGAGTAATTTTTGGACTTTTAGCTATGTATTTGAATTTATAACCCTTTTAAAAATGTCTATTAAATGCTCCTGAGTTGATTTTTCTATTTTTTGCATCAGCCTACTTTCTTTTAGCTTAGTATGCTAATATATTCTTTCTCATTTTTTTTCAAAAATCTTTAAAATATGTTTTATCATACACTGCTAATTTGATAAATAGAATAATTGAAAAATTCATTTATTAGTTATGCAAACTTGTAAGTAACAAGTGGCCAATAATTACTGTCTTGCCCCTAAATTCATTATTCCTGAATTTTTCATTCACACACAAATAGAAGGAGAACAGGAAAGCAACAGGGATTTCTCTTCAGGTTCTTCTATCAAACATAGAAATCAGTGTTCATGGTTCCAAATGGTAACGTAGTCAAATAGTAAGAGCCTAGATGTCATTCAAAATGTCTCTCTTTTTTCCATCTTTTTGAGAATGTTTTCATGTTAAAACGAAATATAACTCAATACAAACAAGGGAAAAAAAAACACACCCGATATACAAATAGAAGCCATAATTATTCATCTACTACATATACGAGTCAGTTGTAAATTCTCACTGTAAAGAAATTACTTTTAAGTGAATATATAAGCTGGTGTTTATTAACATTAGAATCTATATTTTCAGTAGGAATAATACCTTTGAAACTTCAGAAGACTACATAGCCATTATCTCTTTTGACAGCATAACTGTGATATATGAAGGACTAGTATTTTCCCCCTCCTAATGATAAGTAAACAAAGGTGAAAAACCAGAATGTTTTGTCCAAGTGACTAATGAAGTAATTCCACAATTAGAAATTTTCATCATAACTTGTGGCCTCTGTATACTTCATCTAGATAAAATAATATTTACAAGTACCATTTATGGATTATTTTTATCTAGCCTGCCCTGCATCATGTACTTTATATGAACCATCTTACTAAATTTTCACAAAAAGAATTATATAAGGGAATTACTGCTCTCATCCCCATTTTACTGATGAGAAACTGAGTACTGAAGAGCGATATATGTCATCCAAGGTCAATAGCAGTCATTAAGTGCAGTGCCATCACTCAAGCCAGGCATTCCAATGTCAAAACCTATGCACTTATTTAAGCCGCTCTATTTTATAGACTGAATTATGTCCCCACCCAGATACATATGTTGATACCCTAACCTGCAGTGTAACTGTATTTGGAGATATGACCTTTAAGGAGATAATTAATGTTAGGGCGCCTGGGTGGCTCAGATGGTTAAGCGTCTGCCTTCGGCTCAGGTCATGATCCCGGGGTCCTGGGATCGAGTCCCACATGGGGCTCCCGGCTCGGCGGGGAGCCTGCTTCTCCCTCTGACCCTTGCCCCTCTCATGCTGTTTCTCTCTCGCTCTCTAAAAAATAAATAAAATCTTTAAAAAAAAAAAAAGGAGATAATTAATGTTAAATAAAGTCATAAGGGTGAGGACCTAATCCAACAGGATTGGTGTCTGTAAGAAGAGAAAGAAACACAGGAGGGCACGTGCTCGTAGGGTACCTGTGCATGCAACATAGTGAAAAGGCAGGAACCCCAGAAACCAACCCTTTGGCACCTTCATCTTGGACTTGCAGCCTTCAGAACTGTGAAAAAATACATTTCTTCTTCTTTTTTTTTTTTTTTAAATATCCTGTCTGTGGTATTCTGTTAGGGCAGCCTGAGCAGACTCACACAATGGCATCTGGTTCGATGATTTGGTGCCAAGTCTTCCGATTTTGGTCCTCCCTGGGCTATATTTAAGATATATATTCTTATCAGTAAACAGTTGCCTTCACACTCCCGATTCCTTCTCCTCCTCTTTTTCTTTTTTATCTTATTGTAAGCTAAAGGAATACTTGAAGGTTATTGGTGATTTGTGCTGTTGCAATGAGTTGGGAAGAATCTCTTATTTTTTGCTTATTGAACCTGAAAGAATTTATGCTATGAAAGACAAACTTTCGTTTGGTTATCTGTGTCTCTACTCAGATATCGCATATCAAGTGTCTTCCCCACTGTTGGCCATACCTCAAAGGGCAGTAGTAGCCACGGCAGATGTCACCAGAAACAGGCAGCTAGAATGTAATGGCTCAAACCAGAGAGGGCTGGTGGCTATCAGTGTTACTATTAATTGTGTAAATGTTTAATTTGCCCACAACTTCAAATAATATTTATGTTTCGACTCCTCTGCCCAGCCATCCACGTATATATCTGTATGCATCTGCCTTAGCATACGTATGTGTGTTTGTGTGCATGAGCATTCTGGATTTACATTACTATCATTAAATATTTCTCAGGGGGACTGTGCGGGCAGAAACATGAGCTTGATTTCTTTAGACCCTCAAGAGGCCATTCCAAATTTTATATCTCTAAGTGGTCCAATGCACAGTCGTAAGATTAATGTGCTGCAGGTCTCAGGATCCTTCTAGTGAAACTGACTCTCCGGATGCATATTATTTATGGATTTTATGTTACCTTCTTAAATGAGAAAGAGAGAGAAAGGACTTGAGAACTTGTAAACTAAAATCACTAGAGATAATAGCCTCTCACACCGAGAAGGCTGGGATGTCTCTGTTTATTTCATAAATGTTCTCGTGGATTAGACATACTCTTTCTCACTAAATGACTTCATGCTTTCCTTGCATTTCTTCCTTCTTTTTCTTTTTCTGCTCCACCATATTTCATTTTCTTTCTCTGCTTTTTTATCTCCCACACGGAAAATCACTTTGGATTTCATGATTACTTCTCTAAATAAAGTCACTGACACAGGTCACAGGAGGAGGCAGGAACACATTTATTTCACAGTGTGATAGTGATAGTTCAATATTCAGAAGAGAGCAATAATATTGTGTATGGAAGTTTTTTTGATGCATGATCATTATTTGAAAGATTTCTTCCCTAATAGTGTCTTGTTTTAGGGTTTGCAAAATAGTATTAAATGAACTGATGTCTAGAGAGATGTTTGTAAATTTTTAAAAACTCACTATTCATATAGAGCACAATTCAATATAATCAGCAATTAAGAGAAAAAAAAAACGTCCAGAAGGATTGGATAACTGGATATATTTCCTTGGCTTATTCCTGTGTCTATGTTAAAGTGAGACTATATTCTTCAAGTCATATTTAACTACTATAAATGTTCTGTATAAATTATGACTTTACTTTAAGATATGATACAAAAGAAACCTTAATGCTTCTTCCTTTATGGTCAAAGCCATAAAGAACATAAAATTCATTCTGACACTTTATCAGCCACATATTTTTTCATCTATCAAATTAGTTGTATTGAATCTATATGAAATTTCAATGTTTTTATATTTATTTTTTCACATTTTCCTACATCATTTTAAATTCTTAGGACACTTCCTCCGTGTAGGCATCAGATAAATACTGTTTTCAGGAAATACCAGCACTTATAATTTGACTAATTTGCATTTTCTAATGGGCATGGATTGAGGGTAATGGCTAGTGGCAATTGTGATCTATCATACTATGTAAACTACCTCAAGACCAACGATATATGTTCATCCCAGTCCACTTGATAGAGAGGTTCAAAACCTGTTGCTAATTATAAATTAAGGAATGGAAACTTTCCCTTCATATTTGTATTGCCCTTTATGCTGGTGATCATGAATGTCTTTTAATAGGAATGGAAATTTCATTTTATAGCCACATTGAACATATAGTATACAATGCAAAACAATTCATTGATCAGGACAAAGAAATTACTAAGTATTATTTCACACTATGTAGAAGAAAATAATGATTGCATTCTTGAATTTTCCATCTTTGTTACTACTATTATTAGTACAGAATATTTAACCACCTGAGATCCATTAATTGGACAGATACTACACAATATGCTTTACTTTATTGATCCCCATTGTATCAGAGAAAACTATAATATGACATAATTTTAAAATCTTATAAATGTGCAGATCATCTTCACTTTCTTCCAGATAATGCTGGTTATATCAATATCAGTTTAATATTGAGTATTAAAACAGAAGACACAAAATCCCCAGCTGTTGCCTTTTCTGTTAACTATAATTTAGATTTAATTTCTGCATTTCATTTTCATTATCACTACAAAAGGGTTTTATTTGGCTTATTGTTACCATGAGTTTCAGATTAAGTTAACTATGTGTATGAGCTCCAATTTTCACATGATTTTAGTTAAATATATACTATTTTAATAGATGTCACCATATATTCATTTTGGTTAGTTTTTTACTAATGTGGGAAAATAATAATTTTCATTTGTGACATAAAATATAATGTGAGACTAAAATAATTTTATACTTAATATGCAATACATGGGTTTGATTATAGTTTATAGCTATCTTATGGACGTCCTTTGAATACTTGCCACTTATACCTGAAGTTGTCCCAGTGTGTTAGATCAAAAGATTATGGTTGGCATGGGGAGCAGGCATAAATTTGTAAACATACTTATTGCTAATAATAATAGCAGATAGTTTATTGTTGTATAAAATTGGAGGGGTTCACACTCTTTCCCAGTTTAACCTATTGATATGTAAAATTTCAAAAACTTTCTCATCTCACTTCATTTTTAAAGACAAAACATGGCTTTCTCTTACATTCATTAAGAACTCTAATTTGCAGCAGAAAGGGAAAACTCTTTAATGTGAGTATGTCTCAGGTGACTAATGAAAGAATTGTAGTACCATTAATAACCAAATTGCTGGTGAAAAATGGTTTCATTAATTTTTTTCCTTACAGTAGAGACTGATAAAGTAAGGGATAACAGTTGACATGCAAAAGAGAGAATTCTTCATGTCAATAAAGTCAAATTGATCAAGGGGAGAAAAAAAGCATGTGAAAAACCTTAGTATCAAGAAAACTGTTATATGACTGAAGTGATAAAAAATCAATTAACATAAAGTTACTTTTTCCCATTGACATAGTAGAAAAGCTTGATGAGAAAAAGCAAAAATTACGAGAAAAAAAAAACACACGAAAAGTAATGTCTATAGGATTATCTTCATTAGTGGCCTATAAATGTGCTAATCAAGTTGTCTTTCAATGTCAAGCTGTCATTCTACATCCTGTTTTTGGTGCTGAAGCCAGAACTCTGCAATCCCTGTTTCCACTTTGCCTGTAGCCTCCCTATGAGTTTCTGCCAAGAAGAAGCACCAGAGGAAGACTGAAGGACAGAGAATGAAGGAGGGAGTTGCTTCTCCACTTGTCTCTCAGGAATTAACTTAGATGTTGACCTTTTTCTGATATCTTCCATAACCCCCATACATGGTTAAGGTAGCTCCACATCCAATTGCCATGATACCTATTGAATGCTTACTGTAATACCTATCATTGCTATTTAGAGGTACCCATTTACTTGTCTTTCTCTTCTACCATGCAGTAAGCTCTTTGAGGAACTGGACCAACTCTTACTCATTGGAACTTGTACATTAGTATTACTGACACATACTAGGTGCTCAATAAATAAGTATTGCATGAATAAATAAATGAATTTTTTTGAGATGCATTATTTTTTTCAGAATTATGGTTGCTAGACTTTACAAATAAAAATCATAGGTCTCCCAGTTAAATTTGACTTTCAGGAAAATAGTGAATAATTTATTTAGTATAAGTATGTCCCGGGGCGCCTGGGTGGCTCAGTCGTTAAGAGTCTGCCTTCGGCTCAGGTCATGATCCCAGGGTCCTGGGATCGAGCCCCGCATCAGGCTCCCTGCTCTGCGGGAAGCCTGCTTCTCCCTCTCCCGGTCTCCCTGCTTGTGTTCCCTCTCTCGCTATCTCTCTGTCAAATAAATAAATAAAATCTTAAAAAAAAAAAAAGTATGTCCCAAATATTGCATTGCTAAAATAATATACATTGGTGATCTGGAATTCATATTTAACTGGGTGTCCCATATTTTTTGGGCTACTGTAGTTTGAATAAAATATTTCCATTTCAACAATGACTATTGATTGAATAAATTCTGGAGAAAAAATCTTAGGCTACATATAGCATATGCTACCTGAATCATATGCTACATAGAGCGTTTTTCTCTGTAAATGGTTTGAGTATTCAGACATGGTTCTTCTCGGCGCAAGATGTAGATAAAGATCTCTGATGTTGGTCCATTTTATCATACTGATGTGGGAAGCAAAGGCAGAAGAAAAATTATTAAATTAACTTACTACCTACAGCCCATTGACAAGTCCTTGAAACAGGCAGAGTGACCTTCCTCTAGGAACTCAACTGCCTCGATGTTGACACTTTGCTAAGGGCTAAAGGCAATCCTAGCCTGACCACTCCCCCACCCCAGGATACTATAAGTCTACTTTAACATAAAAATTCCTTTAAAAATTTCCTTTATCTCTAAATCCCCAAGATACATGTTGGCAATAACCCCTGAAGCATATGGCCCACCGATATACATCGAAAGGGTCTCATGACTAAGGTTTTATTAGACGGTAATAAATGGCCTTTTACCAACAACAGCTAGGCCCTTCAAGGTCCTGGAAATCTTGCTTCCAAAATTCTTTAAAGACTTACGCTATCCCTAACCTCCCCCCTTCCTCCGCAACTTGAAAGTATATAATGGGCCACTTCACATGACCCCAGTGCAGCTCTTTCTGCCCATGAGTCCTGTCCCCATGTTTTAATAAAACCATCCTTTTGCACCAAAGATGTCTCAAGAATTCTTTCCTGGTTGTTGGCTTCAAACTCTAACATCTTTCCTACATCAATGCAATGAGTTGTTGTTGACTGAATAGACAAAAGTGACTTTTAGATATTTTTTTACGAAAGTATGTACATATTGAAATAGTATGCTTACATACAGATGTATTCATTTACATTTGTGCTAGCTATGAAAATCATGAGACTATTTTATTATGTCATGTGATGGATGGAGCATGCCAATTGCCATAATAGGTAGACTTAATTCCTTAGATTCAAGACTAATACTTTTCTAATAATAACAAAACATACTTCATCTCCCAGCAGAACATTTCTGGATATCTATTGACAGACCTTATACTATGACTACCTAGGCAAATACCAGCCTGAAGGGCATCCTTTGAAAATTATATTGTTCTAGGTGATCAATGTCAGTCCATCCTGGACTAGTCATCAAGCTTCTAATACATTGTGGTCTTGGAATATAAATATCCTAAACACAGTTTCTGACAGCTAATAATTGTTTAATAAATGATGGTTTCCTTTCCCAGTATATGTGAATCCATTTCATGAAAAGATTGTTTCAGAGAAACTTCTGGGCCTTAGAAGGCCAGAATTTAACCTGCAATTAACCTAATATGCAGCATAGCTATGGGGGTTTAATAGAATGCCGAAGCACACATTGTTTTTTCTTAACACAAAAATGCAGCTACCCAAAATCCTCAATATATACTCCAGAAACTTTTGGTACATCGATGTTTTTTATTAAATTTGTTCCAATTAGGAACTTAAATAAAATGCCTGTGTTGTTTACAATTTTAGGACTCATTATTATAACCATCAATGCTCATATATCCTAACTTCAAGTTTTATGGTCTGAGAACCTGAATGAATGGAGCTACCATTGAATGAGATAGATGGGGAAAGGTGGAGATGGAGCAGATTTTGACAGGAGGTGGGGTTAAAAGGAGGTTAATAATTTAGTTCTGAACATTTTAACTTTGACAAGTCCATCAGCCATCCAAAAGTAGATGTTAAATAGGGATGCGGAGAAAGGGGAACCCTCCTACACTGTTGGTAGGAATGCAAGCTGGTGCAGCCACTCTGGAAAACAGTATGGAGGTTCATCAAAAAGTTGAAAATAGAGCTACCATATGACCCAGCAATTGCACTACTGGGTATTTACCCCAAGATACAAATGTAGGGATCCGAAGGAGTACATGCACCCCGATGTTTATAGCAGCAATGTCCACAATAGCTAAACTGTGGAAAGAGCCAAGATGTCCATCGACAGATGAATGCATAAAGAAGATGTGGTATCTATATATAATGGAATATTATGCAGCCATCAAAAAGGAATGAAATCTTGCCATTTGCAACGAAATGGATGGAACTGGATGGTATTATGCTGAGCGAAATAAGTCAATCAGAGAAAGACCTGTATCATATGACCTCACTCATATGAGGAATTCTTAATCTCAGGAAACAAACTGAGGGTTGCCAGAGTGGTGGGGGGTGGGAGGGATGGGGTGGCTGGGTGATAGACATTGGGGAGAGTATGTGCCATGGTGAGAGCTGTAAATTGTGCAAGACTGTTGAATCACAGACCTGTACCTCTGAAACAAATAATACATTTTATGTTAAAAAAAAAAAAAGAAGATGAAGAAGAAAAAGATAGCAGGAAAGAAAAATGAAGGGGGGCGGAAATGGAGGGAGAGATGAACCATGGGAGACTAGAGACTCTGAGAAACAAACTGAGGGTTCTAGAGGGGAGGGGGTGGGGGGATAGGTTAGCCTGGTGATGGGTATAAAGAGGGCATGTACTGCATGGAGCACTGGGTGTTATACGCAAACAATGAATCATGGAACACTACATCAAAAACTAATGATGTAATAAAAAAAAAAACTAATGATGTAATGTATGGTGATTAACATAACATAATAAAATAAATAAATAAATACATAAATAAATAAATAGGCAACCAAAAATGGGTCTAGAATTCATAACAGAAATTGGGACTGGAGTTACATTCGAGAATCATCTCCATGTAGATGTTATTTAAAGTCATACGATTTGAGGAGATCCCCAAAGGAAAGAAGTAGATAAAAAGATGATGGGACCTAGGACTGAGCTTTGAGTCATTCACTCAAACCACCCCCCCACCTTTACTGAGGAATAATTGACAAAATATAATTGCATATATTGAGTGTACAACATGATGATTTAATACACACATACATCGTGAAATGATTACCAAGATCAAGATAATTAACACATCCATCACCTCACATCATGAACACTTTTTTGTCACTGACTCAAATTCAAAAGTAAGGGAGAAAAAAAGGAAGCAGCAAATGTGACTGAGAAACAAAGTGAGATAATTAGAAAGTTTAGTATTCTAGAATCTAACAGACCAGAGTCCAATTATATGAAAAGCACAAGATATACCTAATTTAAGGGGCATACTACACAATACCAACAAAATATGCCTCAAAAATCTCAAGGTCATGAAAAATAAGAAAAGATTTAAAAAACTGTCATAAACTATAGGTGACTAAAGGGACAGTAGAATTAAGTGCAAATGTTCTAGACTGGATCCAACAACAGCTAAAGGATATTAATGGAAAAACTGGTGAAATCTGAATAAATTCTGGGGTTTAGTCTAAAAATCTTCCTAAACATGAATACTTGAATACTAGAATAATATAACAAATTGTTGATATGAACAATATGTCAATTCTTAGATCGTGGTAAGTACACTGGCTTCAACTAATTATAAGAATATTGATGTAGGACATGTCTGTACTACTTGGCAAACATCAAAGGAAGAGTATACCATTTTTTTGACAATGGCTTGGGACAAAGTTCTTTGTTCTAGTTTAAACTTTAATAGTTGGTTGTAGAAATATAAATATATCCCATGGCTCTCACTGTCAAGCCAGACGTGCATTCACTTTCTCTCTTTATTTTTAGTCTTAATTGCCCTAAAGTGATCATAGAAATGATGAAAGTGTAAATATTCTACTGGTTTTCAATTTTACATCTAATTATAACTCAGATTTTTTTATATACATATTGTACCGTAGCCCTATGTGATTAGAAGGTATATCCTGATTACATGCAGAAAAAAATATGAATTGCCTATACCTTCACTTAGCAATGTAACAAACCCTTCCCGATATTTTTAGACATCATAGATATTAAAGGTCACACATGTTACAACTGTATTTTATGTACTTGTATTTACAGAGACACTCTCTCTATATATAAATAAAAACAAAAAGTGCTTTATCTGTATTTGTGTGTTTAAACCTTTTTGCAAAAACTTTTTTCGGTTCAGGATTAGCATAACATGTGAAATGCTCCAGTGCACTTTTTCACTTTATTCTTCTACAGAGATATTTTTTATGATAGGATTCTATTAAATAGTTATAAATCTTTTCCCTTTGCCTTGGGTATGGTTGACTAGTCTTTGCCAATCACATGTCAAGAGCAGGCAGTTTGGTTCAAAGGGGCAGTCAAGAGGCAAGAGATTCAAATATATGTAGGTTCAACTGGCATTTACTAATAACTCCTTTTGAGACCTGAGAAAAGGAAAAAAGGTATTTGCTTTCTTTTTAAAGCACACACACACACACACACACATTTTCCTATGCAAATTGCTGCATCCCCATGTGCTGAATAAAATAAGTTCAGGATACCACTTTCCTCCCTCTACCAAATACAAATCTTGAAGTGCATTTACAGTTGAGAATATGAAAGTAATAGCTGTTTTAAAAGAGATTATACAAGCCTTCTGGAGATTAAGACTTTCTTGTAAAGTAAAAAGGGGTAGAATAAATAAAGGCTGAGAAATTTTGTTTTGTTTTGCTCCCAGAATTCAGAGTTGTAGACCAAATTTAGTTGTGGTAAACCAGCCTTGCATTAGATCATTTTACTCTGTGGGTATGGCATCTTAGATTCCTAACTTCGCTCCATCGTTTGAATAATCATTTTACTTGTTCAGAAAGTTGATTTATTTTTTTTCTACAACGCGCAGACAGCCAGAACGTGGCTCGGTATGCTGTTGTGTCTACCATATTTTCAGCAAGTAGAGGTGTTTCCTTTTGTTGTATATCCATTCACAACTGGTGGCTAGACATTTATGTCAAAAGTATTCTGACCTATAAAGAGAGGATACACAGAAAGTAGTCCTAAGCTTGTTAGCTGTCAAGATAATCTAATTTCTTTGGTAGATTCTTAAGGAAACCTGAGTCTCCAAAATTGGTGTAGAGTTAAAAAAGACAAGTAAAAGGCAGTCTGTGACAAAACAAGGTTTATAACAAAACATAATAGAGTAATTCAGTTAGAACACAGTTAAAAAGAACATAGTCTAATTCCGTGTTACCTCATTTCAAACTGCAGTCTTGCATCTGTTGCTTGTTAGAAAATAAAACAATCTATAGCTAGTCGTTTAGAAAGGTGTGAATCAAATGAATCTGTACTTTAGTGAAGTCCTAGTACCTTGTTAATCACAAATATAAACAGGTACAGTATGTTTTCTTTCATTTTTTATTAAGAAATAACAAATAGGCTTATATTGCAAAAACTCCCCTAAATCTGGAAGAGGAAGATTACATCTGAGTCTTGATATTTAATATGGGTTAAGCTCTAGGAAGAATGTATTAACTTAAGATGTTAAGCTTCTAAAAATTTCAAAACACTTTTTAGGGATTATCAGATCAGAACAATTACTTCATAAGTACAAAAATATAAATAATGTCCAGGCACAAAAATGATCTAAATTATAGGGGTTTTGGCATAAATACATTGAATTATAATATTTAGACTGCTGGTACTTTAAGAACATGGTGAGGATCACTGTGTTATGTTCTAATACCACTTATCTCTTTTATTCACGCTGAGTGTAAAACCAGCTTAGACAACACTCTTCATTAGTGTTAAAGCATAATTGTTAATATAACTGGATGTTTTCTGTATAAAGGAAGGTTAAGATGTTTTCTTGGTTGTGGAATATTTAGATTAACAACAGATTTGTAATTATATTAAATTAGGTGGATAATTTATCCAATGAATTATCTGCATAGATAGCCACAGGAGCTTAAGGAGTAAATTTAGACACAGTTATAATAGTTGCCAGCTGAGATCATTGGATGTAGTGTTAGCTACTAATTTTTGTCATTTTGCTGGCTCTTTATCTGTAACTATGGTATATAAGTTTCGAGTGACCTTGGAAATATATCCATTTAATTATAATGTGTGTTCTTTCAGAATCCTTAAACATGTTCTCAAGTTTGACATGTTTGCAGGCATAGTTTATATTAAAAGTATCACCAATAAATTGGAGAATCATTGTGCATCTCTGCTCATTATTTCCTGCTGTTCAGTGCTTAAAAAATATAGATAGATGATGATGATAGATAGATGATCGATTGATAGATAATAGGTAGAAAGATGGATATGTAGGTAGCTTTAATTCATGCTATACTGTGATCTGATTTGTTAATTTTAAGGCATCATGATATTTTATCAGGTTGCAGGGCTCCCCCTTCCCTTACTAGAGTAACTCCAGCTTAAAGGCAGAAATATTCTAGTGCTCACTGGAAAATATTAATTATCCATAATACTGTTCTAGTAGGGCATTTTGGTAGGCTATTACAGCAAATCTATGGTTCAGTGTTGAGAGAAAATCCAGAAATATGAACAATTCTTTCTACCTCTGAAAAAACATAGTACACTATTTTGATCCTGATTGATTGAACTATTGAATTTGCCTCTTTTTGTAAAATGCCCAAACTTCTCAATCTGTACTTGGCTTAGTTTCTTCACTTATAGGAAGGGATAAAAACTATAAGAAAAAAAGCTACTGCAAAGGCAGAACGAAATTTTCCAAAGTTCTTACTACAGAGTATAGACTCAATGAACAGTAATCTTTATTAAATTTATATTTAGAGCTCCTCCAGCATATAGAAAAGCTCTTTAGATATGAAGCACCCTCCTGCATTCTTACTTGGATCACTTTAAGAAAATCATTTAAATTCTTACAGCTTTAGTTTCTTCATTTGAGGAAGTACAAAGTTTAAACTCTAGGTTAGACTAGAAACAAGAGAATAGTGCCTGTTGTAAATTCTCAGATTTTTGTAGATCAGAAATAAAGTCAGCATTAAGAAATTCCAATGCAACTGTCATTTTCTTTTCATGATCTTAAGGTCTGGTGTTTATTTATTGGACAAGTGCTTTTGTTAAGACTGCCTAAACCTAGATAGAAAAAGAAGTTTTAAAATATTCTTGTGCCTCACAGCCCAAGATGATAAGGTCCACTGTCTTATAATTAAGTTAATAATCGAATCTCATTTCTGATTTATGTCACTGTTGTTAGAAATTTATGTATACTGCATTTCGTATTTCACTAGTTTCCCACTCTAGGATGTTCTTTTTTCTTCTGTGAATAATTTTAAGCAGAAAATTCTGTTAGTGACTTCCCTTGGTTGATAGCATATTCCCAAGTCTCTAATAAAGTATCTTAACTCCTTGTGGATTTATCGATCAAATATTCTCAATTCAATCAGCTCCAAATATATTTAGAGTTTTATTTTTCTTAATTTCCACTCTCCAGTTAATCTAGCACATTGGGTCAGTGAACATATTTCTAAATACCACTAAATTTTGGTACGATGGGAGTATTTTAAAATACAGCATTATATACAAATATGATGATTGACAACTAAATAGAAATAGAGACAAAGACAATATGTATTTCATTTAACAAATGTATTTGGACACACAGAAAACATTAAGAGAAACGTAACCGAATATATATCATACAGATTACAAATATTTATAAATTCTAACATTAAAAATACTTGTTGAAATATGGTAGACACCTCAGTAATTTACTTGTTATGTGGAAAAAAGGCATAACATTCACACATCTATCTAATGTCTATTTAGAAAATGGGACATGGTCTCATTTTCTATGGTACTTCTGGGTTGGTTTCCTATTACATAAATACACATTTAACCCCCCCCCCCTTTTTTTTAATTCATTCGAGACACAGGGATAGAGAGAGAGAGAACGTGAGCAGGGGGAGAAGCAGAGGGAAGGGGAGAAGCAGGTCCCCTGCTGAGCAGGAGCCCGACGCGGGACTAGATCCCAGGACCCCGGGACCACGACCCAAGCCGAAGGCAGCCGCCTAACCATCTGAGCCACCCAGGCGCCCCAAACATTTAACTCATCTTAATCTGCCTTACCTATATTGATATGGCGTTTAATATCTCAGGCAAGAGGGAAGCATTTGTATCTTTTTTTTTTTTGGAAATTAATTTATCATTCTTTTAGGGCCAAAATGTAGTCTCAACACTTCTAATCCTGCTGGTGTACTCAACTAAATATTGTAAAATAGGAAACACGATGCATTATGAAAGGTTAGAAATTGTTTCATAACTGAATTACATGTTCATTCAGTAAGAGTGTTTCAATCCACAGCACATGGTTTTAGGTAGTAAGTATGGGGTAAAAGGAAAAGAAAATCTGCATTGTGTGTGCTTATTCCAGTGTTGAGTATTTTTACAGAGAATGCTCTATTATGGTTTCTGTTCTCTGATTAGGAAGCCTGTCTTTTCAGTTCAAAAGCCCCCTGTGATTTGAGAGTGCAGGAAAAGCGAATACTGGTGAAGTGACTTGCCGGACCATTGAAGTTCAATTTAAGCATGGAAGGCATCTCTGGGGAGAGCGAGGCTGCTCTAGTCTGTGAAGATATCTATATACCCTGAGCTGGTAGGAGGTACCAGGAAGTGATGGCAGAACCACAGGGTATCTTTGATTCACAATAAGATACTGCTTCTTTTAGAATGAAAAGCCACCTGTTGTTTGTCAAAGGTACTACTTACTGATTATTGCTTTACATATTAATGCAAAGAACCCTTGGAAGTAGTCTCCTGTGCAGCTGCTGAAAGTCAGTCTTTCACCTGTCTCCAATAGGGCATACTTTAAAAAAATGCTTTGTACAGACAGTAGAGAATGCTTCTTTCTTTAAAGAAATCAGAGCCATCTGCTGGGGGCAATAAAGAGGGAGGATATAGGCAGTATTGAGTTGCTTATTGCCAAGCACAGAAAAATGCTAATAAGATCCATGCTGAGAAAAGCTCTCACTCATCAGGGTGCATCATTGCAGACATTAAGCTGAGGCTGTGAATTGCTGTTAGCCAAAACTGCAGAAAGGCTAACGAGAATTGTGCCAAGCGGTATCTCCAGTCACCCTGTGAATTGCTCTCTGGGGGCATGAGGTTTGCTATATTGTTTTTGAGATAATTTGCATAGCAAAAATTATCTGATGAACTTGGTAAATCTATCAGTACATGATCAATATATATGTATATATTTCTAAGTTATTTGCTGAGAAATATCAAATGGTTAAAAAATAATTACATGCCTTAATTAATAATCAAATGCATAAATGCAGGCACATTAAATAAACACATCATAATCTAGTGTTTGCTCTGTTAGGTTCTGAATCTCAATGACATGAGATTAATAGAAGACCAAAGAAAATCCGAACAGAGCCATTTACTGGCTTTTCAAAGGAAATTTTATGTTAAGACCATAAAATTCCATTCCCCCCTCATTTTTTGACAGCATGGCAACATATATCATCCATAACTGCGACAATTTACAAACAGGTAAACCCTCAATCTTTTTTATGAGAAATGAAACATAGTAAAATGGAGGGTCCATTCAAAAGTAAGTGGACTGAATGCTGATAATTGTGTGATTCTTCCTATTTTAACACTGCCACTTGGCTTATGCATTTCTGCTCAAGTGTATGTGTAAGAGAATACAAAGTGATCAATGAAAAGTTGGAGGAAATTGAGCACAGAGGATTTCCTGATGTTGCTTAAGAAGCACAGGTTAAGAAGTGCTAATGAGCACAGTTTATTTTAATTGCCAATAACTATTGGGATTATCTGATAAACATGAAAAATGTTTTCCCCTTTCCATATAAAATCCTGATATAAAATATCCCTACTAGTGCAGTTAGGTATAAATTTAGGGTAGTAGAACTTCAGGAAATCTGAATTATATTCCCTGTTCTTTTGCTAATTAGCTTCCCTTGGGACAATGACTTCATTTGCATGTGCCTCACTTTTAAAAAAGAATAAGGGTCTGCACCATTCATTAAAATTTCAGAGCTATGTGTGGATTCTATGCATAGTCAGGGAATTAAGTTTCTCCTTCACCCATTTGATAGTTCAGAAATAGAAGGAGCACTCTAAGATTTTTCAGTGTGTGGGTGTGTGTGCGTGTGTGTAAGACAGAGAGAGAGAGAGATCTGGATAGGTCCTACCTGTGAACATTTCCTGTTAATTAATGTTGGGTTTTTTAGTTCTCAGTTACATTCCTTTCCTCTATGTTTTCCATACTAATTTAAAAGCCTGCTCAGGAGTCAGATAAAGAATGTGACTTTGTTCAGAAATAAATTTTAACTTCTAATACTCCATCTTAAATATTACTAATCTACTCAAAACTGCTGGTCTGCATGCTTACAAAAGAAAAAATTCACAGGGCACATTGTTAAACATGGCAAATGAGACCTTATTCAGGACTACTGCACTAGGACAGAGAGATTGAACTCAACTCCACTGAAATAAAAGGTAGGGTTTTTATAAAAACCTAGGATGACAAAACAAATGAGCAAAGGGAAAAAAAGAGAGAGAGAGCAGCAAAGCAAGAAACAGACTCTTTACTATAAAGAACAAACTAATGGTTACCAGAGGGGAGGTGGGCCTGGAGTGGAGTGGGGGGAATGGGTATTAACAAGGACACTTGCTGTGATGAGCATCAGCTGTTGTATGGAAGTATTGAATCACTATATAGTACACATGAAACTAATATTACATTGTATGTTAACTAACTGGAAATTTAAATAAAAACAAAAAAATAAAATTGTGGTTTCCAACCTGCAAAAAGTAAAAATTAAAATCTGGGATGAGCTAATGGAGAGGTAATAGAAGACTTCATGGGGGAGGATGGTCAATGTGATTAGCCATCTATGTTTGCTAATTTTCACTTATTTAGTGAGGCTCTTACCCTCGCACAAAGGCTGGGAAGCAGGGATCCTATCTTTCTTGATGGTCACATTTCAAGGAATTGCTCCTAGGTCACTGAGAAAAATATTCCTGTGTTGAAGAATATTTGCATCTCAGAGGGACAGAGAAAGAATGTACAACTGCATGTTTTCTAAAGGAAATGCTCTAAGAAAAGGAAGTCAGAGGCCTAAAGTGAGGAAGAAGCCTATCTAAGTTTAATCAAGTTGAGGGGAACATTAAGGCCACCTTGGTCACATCACAGGCAGGAAACTGACTTAAATGGTTATTAAATTCAGGTAACAAAGGAAAAAACTCTCATTCAATCTCCCTCTCTCTCTCTTTCTCTCACACACACACACACACACACACACACACACACACACACACACGGGCTGATCCTGATAAGTGAGGGAGATCAGAAGACAATAGCTACCACATTGGGCATTCTACCAAATGTCCTACCATAAAAACCACTCTTTCTCTTGTGGAGAGATCTACGTGAAGGAATATGGAAAGAAAAGAGATCAGAAATGTTCTTCTGAAAAACTGCTTTAATTTGAAGAATAGGCAAAGTCTCCATACCATTAAAAATACATAAAAACTTGGGCACTACCATTTTATTTTTAGTTTCTAACCACAATCAAAGAACACATGAGATCTATATAAAATAGATGGTTTAGCATCTGTGGTTCTTTTTTTTTTTTTTTTTAAGATTTTATTTATTTATTTGACAGAGAAAGACACAGCGAGAGAGGGAACACAAACGGGGAGTGGGAGAGGGAGAAGCAGACTCCCTGCCAAGCAGGGAGCCCGATGTGGGACTCGATCCCGGGACTCCAGGATCATGACCTGAGCCAAAGGCAGTCGCTTAACCAACTGAACCACCCAGGCGCCCAGCATCTGTGGTTCTTAATCATATTTCTATATCTGTTTCTATTGAATTTTTACCTCATTATGGATAATCCTTTTCTTCTTTGTATACTGGGTGATTATTTTATTGGATGCTGGACTCTTTTGTATACATTTAAATATTTTGGTTATATCTGGGACATAATTAAATTTCTTAGAAATAGTTCAATCAATTTGAAATTTGTCTTTGAAGGTTTTCTTAGATGGCACCACAACAGCTTTGAATTTAAGGCTAATTTGGGCCATTCACTGAGGCAATATTTTTCAGAAGGCTCAACTGGCTACTTGAAGAAGTCCTTCTAGGTGCATGTGGTCTCCAGTGATTTTTACACCTAACCCTCTGTGGTCCATCTTATGGTTCCTTCCATGCAAAGACTCAAGGGACACCTGTACATATCTAAAGATTCTTTTTCTTTGTGCAACACTTTCCTCTCTGGTAGTTTGTCTCCCTGCACTCTGAACTTTGTGTCCTCAACTCACTAAGACCCCTCAACTCCCTTTGAGTTTCCTCTCTTGTGTTGTGGCTGAGAAAGTCTTCACGTAGTGAATTGGGCATATGTGTTCACTTGGTTTATTTCTTTTCTCTCAGAGATCATTGCCTTGAGCTGTCTCTTCTCCAATGGCTGAAAATCACTTTTTTGTGGATTTTGTATTTTGTATTTTAATGTGGAAGGGTTAATCTTGTCCTTTTACTCTGTCATGACTATAAATCTCATCATTAGCATTTCATATAGCATGTGTGAGTGTATATAGAGAGTGGAGTGTGAAAGCAAAGATTAGTAAGAGTGAATCTAATAGAAGCGATAAAGATTTAGTCTATCAGGTAGTTCCCCCATGATTTGATTTGGATTGATGAAATATTTGTCCTGTACAAAATAACATTGACCACACTTTGTTACACAGAACATGTTTTCTGAGAAACTTTAGGTGTTTAGGTGGAGGCGATATTTTCAAATTAACATTGGAAATGATGCCTTCTAAATTTCATTGTTGAGAAGTCATCATAAGCATTTGGGTATTTACCATCTATGTGACCTTGGATAGGTCACTTAATCTGTCTATCTGTTTGCTCATATTTTAAAAAGCAATGGTAATAGTACCTCCTTCATTAAGTTGCTCTAAAGATTAAATGGTTTCACAACTATAGAGATTTTAGAACTTTGCAGGCCACACAGTAAGTGCTATAATAGTGTTAGCAATATTTAGTAATCTGGTAAGTCCTGCAGTAAACTCACATAAACACACATAACTGTTTAGATTTTTGTAACAGTTAAATGTACCTATGTATGAAGAGATTTTCCCCTCAGAACATGTGTTATCAATCATCTTTTAGAACTATCTGTTTTGAGGAGCATTGATACAAAGGAAAAGAAAGACTACAATGCTTGTCTCATTATTCTTTATAAATACTACTTTTCACAGCCACATTTTTGTTAGGTATGGAGAAAGGTTTTGTTCTTAATGAGGTACCTGTAAGAGGTTCTCCGAAAGTCCCTATGAGGCCTGGACAGGGTTCATATATTTAACACCTCACCGTGGAGTATTTTGTAACCTCATATTAAACGGTATCCTAGGAGACAGATTTCTGCTGGTATAGATATTTGATAAAGTGTCACTCTGCAAAAGTTTTCCCCTAAACAAAAGACAAAATTTAAATATCCTCGTGGTTGCCTCAAAGTTGATGCTGTTGCATCAGTTATGTGTTCTGTGATCTCAAGTAAATGTGTGAGTTAGATCCATGCCACATGGATTATGGTTAGAATATTTCTCCTTGATGTGGTGAATTTTGCTGGGCTTTGACTATTAGAAGATGGCAGGGCTTACAGTTTGACTGTATCGAGACACCCACCATCATTTGATAGTCAGGGCACAGAAGGAATATGGCCCAGTAGATTCTTGAATTTTAGTTAGGACAATTCAGCAGAGCTTTTGCTTCATCTGATCAACATGTGGACAGATGATTGAGAAATTTCTAATTACTAAGCTGAGTGAAGACATTCTGCTACAGAGAGGAGTGATATGAAGGCAGAATTTAGGACTTAAATCTGGGCCATTGTGACTGGGAATAATGGTAATTCCCACTAACTTTTCTGCATGAGACTTAGAATCACATGGAATTTTGCATTTCTGTTTCACTCTGTACAATACGGCCACTTGAGGACACCAAGAAAAAAATAGTTTATAATGTAGGTTAATGTTAATAATTACGTTAGAGGTGTGGAATATTCCTTTTCAGTTGGCTGAATTGAGTGAATTTTCTGGTACTTTCTGGTAATTTGAATTATAATAATCAGTCTCTCTCTCTCTCTCTATATATATTTTTAAAGATTTTATTTATTTATTTGACAGAGAGAGACAGTGAGAGAGGGAACACAAGCAGGGGGAGTGGGAGAGGGAGAAGCAGGCCTCCTGCCAAGCAGGGAGCCCGATGTGGGGCTCGATCCCAGGACCCGGGGATCATGACCCGGGCCGAAGGTAGATGCTTAACAACTGAGCCACCCAGGTGCCCCAATAATCAGTCTATATTTAAAGAAAAATCACTGGAAATTTTTTAGTGGTGAGGAAAATGGTGATTTAATCTTTAGTCAGCACCAGCTTCACACATAACCTCTAAACAAATCTGTATATGTTTGCGCTGAGAAACTTAATACTTTCACTTAGATTAGTCTGAGTTCTTAAATTATTCCTTTCTATATTAATTTTAATCATTTTCCTTAGTGATCAAAATGCAATCATTTAATCTTATGTAATTTTTATGCTTATGAGGCCCTTGGGGAAATTTTGTATATGAATTTCAGTCATTTCATTAGAAACATACACTTAAATGTTAGTTGTGAGCTCTTGGCAGTATTTTATCTTTTCTTTTTTAAGGTCTTAAAGAAGCTATGTAGTTCTGCTAGAACACTAAACATGCAATTAAGTTTGTATGTAACTTCTACTCTCTGTACACTATTATTGATATTAATACAATTTCAAAACTGTCTGTGGTAGGCTCCCTAAAGTATTGTTTCCAGGCTTTCTAGAACACCTCTTTGGTTACAGGGATCATCTTGCTTCAGTGGCAGCTAGTTATCTAACGTATAGTAGAGGGCAACTATGGGATGCACTAAACTACTAAGAACGCATAATAACTTACAATATGAAAGAAAGGGAAAAAATAAACAATTATTATTTTTTTTAAAAGATTTTATTTATTTATTCATGAGAGACAGAGAGGGAGAGAGAGAGGCAGAGGGAGAAGCAGGCTCCCAAGGATCAGGGAGCCTGATGTGGGACTAGATCCCTGGACCCTGGGATCATGACCTGAGCTGAAGGCAGACGCTTAACCATCTGAGCCACCCAGGTGCCCCCTAAACAATTATTTTTAATTATATTCAATTGTTAGAATGACAAAAACAAGCAAAAGTTTGCTTTATTTCAGATACTACAAAATGGCCATAACGTCAGGAAATGCAGATATTTATATATATAAATATACATCTTTTATAAGTATTTATATGATTCTTTCATATATGCATATTAAATATACAATGTAAATTCAATATAAATATAAATAGAATCTATACTTATTTATATATTATATTTATATATTATAAAATATGGTTTATTGATATTATAACACAGTACAATATATTATACATTCTGTAATATTAGTAACATGTAACTCAGTGCATGTATTGCATCTGAGCAATACAATGTATGCATTTGTGATGTGTACCCTCAGATAATTTATGTGTCTGATTTTCACTGTATTAACGTGTCTGCCTCATAACTCAGAAGATATAATCAAGGGGTTTCAAGTTGATTACAAAAAATCCTAATATATTTTTAGAATTTAAGGCAATTATTAATTTTAACTTAGTTTTTCATAAAATTTTAAAAAATAATTTGAACGGATTACTAGGCCAACCTCATATATGACATTAAAAGCCTATTTTAAAATATTTTGGTAATTTTCAGCAAAATACTAAGAGTTCTATTTTAGTAACATCATAAACATCAAATTCGTTATTCACTATGAGATAAATAATGTTCTTGACAAAAGGAATTCAGTGTTAAAATACTCTCCTGTCAGAGCAATAAAAAATATTTATAATCTTTTTATGTTATGAATTACCTATGATAGTTATCTTCTAGATAAAACCAAGTTTTTCCAGTGTAATATGTCCTTGTTACTTTTTGGCCATCCAGTATGTGGACCCCTTACTTCTACTTCTGCTAATAGGAATTTGGAAATCTCCCTTTCTCCATATTTGATCTGTAAGTTTTTGGTAGGGATCTTTCTCTCAACTCTAGATCTAAAACAAACAGTTTTTTTGATCACAGTGATTGCTTTATGGATTGTTACTTGATTCAGTCAGAACAAAAGGATTCAGTAAGATACTTGATAAAAACTCTGAGCAAGAGACCCTTATTGTTTTCCATAATACACTGTACATAAAATTCGTAAGGGACGAAATTGAGTAGACTATTTTTATCTGATAACGAAACTACAACAATAGAAGGCAATGCTGAGAAATAGAAACTGACTCATGATATCAAAATTGAGCCCTGAAGCTAGCCATGATTTTTGTCAACCTAGACAGTGAAATTTTTAATTTACTTGAAAAGAACTTTCCTTTTTGTCCAGACCAATTTATATTAGTTTTGTTTGGTAAGCAAAAAGTGGAATCTGGGGATTCCAAAAAGTGGATACCCTGGTTGGATTTACCATCCCTTCACACAAGCCCCTGCTCAGGGAATCATGCCTTGGATTAGCCAATATTGGAAGAAAGATCAATATCCACTGTCAGTTGTGTCCCTAATTATGGGTTGAAAACTAGAGCTTAGACAATTAGTTTCAATAGTTTTTTGAACTGATACTTAAAAAAAGAAAAATTACCACTTCAAATGTGAGTCAGAGAACAAGTCCATACAGAGATTCTAAGTAACAGTAATTATGGAGTGTGAGAATTGAAATCTTTCAACCTGGTAAATATGCCAAGTCCTGCTTTCCTGTGATCTGCCCTGATCATGGTTCTTGTTCTTTAGAGAAATAGATTTCAGCTTTTTCTCTGCATGGCTACATAAACTTCCATTTGTTAAGGTAATTTAAACAGCCTATTTCAGGGGACAAAAATAGCCTAAGGAAAATATTTTACTTTGATGCCATGTGGATTTATAGTTTCCAGACATATTTTATCACTGAAATAATATCTATACCTTTATTTTTTATCATTTTATTGTTCCAACTCTAAGATTATTTGGGCATGTGGTGATAGTCATATAAATGTCAGTCTTTGTCGAAACTCATAAACATATATACTAAAGAGGGTGAATTGTTTTAATGAGTGTAAATTATACCTAAACAAAATATCTATGTCTGTAAAAATTGCACAGACAGCCATAATCATCATGGTCATCATCATCGTCATCTTCCTAATTGCTCTCCAGTTATAGGATGAAGTGTGGATGGAGATAGCAATGATGCAAACATAGCAGAATACTCATAATTGTTGAAGCTGGGTGATGGATACATGGAGGTTCATTATAATGTTGGTTCAATTTGTATATGCTTGAATTTTTCCATAATAAAAGTAAAAAAAAAAACCCTCATAGACACACATACACAAACACACACATACACACATGCACCAAACAAAAATATTTGGACATTGCATGAGAAATTATTAAAACTAGACAAATGCCAATCCCAAGCATTTGCTTAACATCTTCTAGATTATGTGTCTAAGCTGCAGCTAAAATTGTCTAAAATTCACCAATCTCAAGTAATATACCTATGAGGGATGAAGCAAGCCTTTATTTTAAGCAAAGGTATAAAAATATATAAAAAGACAAACTACTTTAACAGGTGTCTAGGGAAAAAGTAGAAACAGAATGGTGAAAGTTCATGAGATGTAGAAGTTAAAATTCTGTTGATTAGGGCCTAATTCTATCACTTGCCAGCTGTGTGAGCTTATGGAAGTAATTTAACCTCTCTGAGGCTGGTTTCTTCAGTAAAATGTCAATGAAAGCACTTGCCTCATTAGACTGAGGAACAATTGGAATAATGCATACACAAGCTATTTGTAAAACTGAAATTGTGGTTATTATTCACTCCTATTTTTTGTCTTAGAAACTTTTTTGAAAAGAAATACATAACCAGCAAGTCACTTATTCTGCAATTTGTAAAGAATTCAAAATGTTGGAAATGTCATCTCCTTTATCTAGTATTTGCTTTTTGATTTTGTAGTTCATAGACAGCAGTAGTCAATTACTACCCTAGTTTCAAAAGCTTTAATAAAGTCATTCTGTATGCTCAGAACAAATAACAACTGGAATTGAGAAATAAATTGTTGAATAAAATATGGCAGAGCACAAAGTATTTCACAAAGGTACATAGACTGCATTCTCCAATACATCAATCTATTTATTTCACTGAGAATTCATAAGAGAATAGTTTCCTTTATAAAACATGCACATACATCATTGATTTTGTAAACTGTATTTCTTAGCAAGGAATAGATTATAGATAGCTTTGGGGAAGATAGCTGTGATGTTGAAAGACAGATGAACTTGGCATTAAAACACTTGGGCCAAGATCTTTAATTTTCTATTTGTTAAGTATTTGACCTGAATATTCACCTACTTCTCAGAGCATTAGGTCCCTGATATTCAGTAATTGTAGTTTCTACTTCAGCACCTGCTACTCCAAAATTTGTGATAAACATTTCATTAACTAATAAATGTATCTCTTCTATATTTTATTGAGTTTAATAAATATTGAATGCATTAATAAAAAAACTCAGTTTTGGTTTTGTCACCTTCTTTAGTAATGACTTTATTTTAATCTGAAAATAATTAAAAATTTTGATAAATTATACCAGGTTTTATCAAAGAGATTGTTTATCACAAAGGATAGGTAAATTGTGGTTAGGTCTCCATCATCTGTGACTGTAAAATTTAAATTTTTTCTCTAGTTTTAAAATAAAAATATCTTTCTTGAGCAAATTTTTGTTGAAAAAAGACTTTAACTTCTATTCAACATACAGCCCATATTTCAACAAACCCCAAGCTATAGTGTTTGTAAAATGAATATGTAAGGAAGTATATATAAATATATATGTATACAGAATAGGTATGTTTCTGCCTTTGCCTGACATTATTGTGTAATTTCTCATATGCAAACAAGTCACTTGCCCTATGTGACATTAAAAGGCACCTGCAGGAAATATAGCCATATTTGTTTTGGTCTTATAATAATCTATTTCTTTCAATGCTATTCCTATTTATCCAATTAAAATGTATAACCTTAATTTTAAGGTAAAATATGTTTTTATGTCAAATTAATATTAGTATCAGAAAGGTACAACCATGTTTACTACAAAATGTATACTCTAAAGCTGCTAACTTGCAGATTAGAAGTGACATGACAGCTACCTATCACTCATTTCATCTCTGTCTGCCCCTCCCAGTTTCATGTTACCCTGTGGATTGAGAAAGCTGACACCATGCTGATCTTACTTATTTCTTCTACACAACAAATCATATTGATAATAAAAATCTCTAACCACAAATCATATTGGCAATAAAAATAGAATTAGGCATGTAATTGTTTTGATAAGTAGCCATAAAAACACAAGATGGCAGTACTAATCTTTATTAGTTCTGGAAATATGACAATACATTTGAAATCTTAATATATTTTTCTTGTTTTTCTTCTCAGTATTTGTAAAGAAACTTTCATCTCCATGCATAAACTTTCATCAGTTTTGTGGAATTAAAAAAAAAATCTAACTGGAGTGTATTGTCTATACTCTTTGTATATCCACTGACAGATACTCATTTAGTAAAATTACTTTGTCTTTAAAATTTTCAGTTTCCTCGGGTGCCTGGGTGGCTCAGTTGGTTAAGCAACTGCCTTCGGCTCAGGTCATGCGAGGAGCCTGCTTCTACCTCTGACCCTCCCCCCTCTCATGTACTCTCTCTCATTCTCGCTCTCTCAAATAGATAAAATCTTTAAAAAAAAAAAAGAAATAAAAAAAAATTTCAGTTTCCTCATGCATATAATGAGTGTGTTTGGTCTAGATAAACTTTAAGTTTCTTCCACTTCTGTATATCTATAACATTTATTACATCAGGAACTGTACATTTCAAATGAATTTTCTGTGCCTAATGATTAAATGTTTTCCAAAATTAGAGATAAGAATATCAGTGGACTTTCTGCTTGTTCAGTGGATGAAGAAAGATCAATGGCGACTGACTACTCATTCTTCAATAGAATTGAAATATTTAGAGTTCCCCTAACTTTTATGTAAAAAGCAAATATACTTATTATTTAACATTTAATGACCATTGCCAGGCAGTTTGTATCAAGGAATACATGATATACCTTTCCATTTCATTAAAAAGTGTCAGGCATGGGATCCGCCAACTTCCCATTTTCCCATCTCCAAATAACTCTTTCTCTCTAATTCTGCAGATTTTAAAGAATTTGAGAACTATTTTCTTTCCCAAAGGTAGTATGATAGCATCTTACCCATTTCTGTTTTGGGGTTTTTTTTTTGTTTGTTTTTTGTTTTGTTATTTGGTTTTTGTTTGTTTGTTTTCCTTTTTCTTCTTACTCTCTTCAGGAAATGTAGGCTCGAGGATTCTGTTTGGGCTTCTGTAACAAAATACCTTAGACTGAGGCAGTTTATAAAGAACAGAAATTTATTTCTTATAGTTCTGGAGATTGGTAGTCTAAGATCAAGGTGCTGGCAGATTTTGTGTCTGGTGGGAAATCATTTCTTGGTTCATAGACAGCTGTCTTTTTACTGTATCCTCAAAGTGAAGAAGCAAAGGATTTTCTTAGGATCTCTTTTATTAGGACTCAAATCTCATTCATGAGGGCTCCACTCTTACCGTATCTCTTCCCATAGTTCCCACCCCCAAATACCATTTTATTGGGGATTAGGATTTAATATACGAATTTTGAAGGGACGTTAACATTCAGTCTCTAACATTTTCCATTCCTAAAATTTTAATCCCAATTTGATCGACCCTCCTATTCTGTAACCCAGCAAATCATTACAGAAAAATTCCCTCATGGCACCAGGGCTACAATGCATGTATCCACGTAGGCCAAGCAGATTAGGCTGAGGTGCAGTCTGACCCAAGTCTTTATGTAACGCCTGTGATCCTCCCAGGAATATGGCAAAATAGGTACCCTTGGGAAGAGTTGTCGCAAGGCTGTTTCCTTTTCACTTCGTTTTGTGGGAAGCTGCTACAAAGTGGTTTCTCATTAATCTGATTCCTGTGAGCCATAAACTTTTTACCTCATCCTTCTTAGGGTAGAGCTGATGGCTATAAAGCTGCTAATTTACAGATTGGAAGTGGCAGGACAGCTACCTACCACTCATTCCAGCTATATCTGCCCCTCCCAGTTTGGTGTTGTGGATTCGGAAAGCTGACACCATGCTGATCTTACTTATTTCCTCTCAATCCATTTGGGCTCATTTTATTCTTACTGGACAAATCTATGGAAATATGATGAGACAGTTTGGAAGCTGCAGTGTTTTCTGCTTTTTAGGGGCAACTTGACTACTTCTAAATATCATATTAAGGAATCCAAACACTTTAAGGACTTCATAAGATTTTATATAATAGAAAAAGCAAAAATTTAGTAACATATACTTTTATTTTCTCTTTAAATCATTCATGATAATAATTCTGTGCTATTTTCCTCTTTGGGGAACACACAGTTCTGAACCACACTAAAACCTTTATTTGATCTTCCTGTACTGCTAGATGACATTCTATTTTCTGTCTTTATTTTACTAGAATGCTTTTGTAACTATAGTAGCCACTGTTTTCATGATCTCCTTACCTACTCCTACCCTTAGACCCTTAAATATAAGTTCTGTACCTACATTTTGATGAAAACAGACTTTTTATAACTTCAGGAGTTCTATCACAAATGAGTTATTCTCAGTATTCATCCTATATAAACTGCAGCATATTTTACTTGGCCCAGATTTTTAAAATCTTCTTATATATATTTAATGATACTCTAATTGCCATAAAGTCCTCCCTTACTTTCCACTAGTTTCTTTTTCTTTTTAAATTTCCTCAGTGTTTTCTAAGATTTAGTTCTTAACCCTTCACTTTCCTTTTCATGCAGTACACTTCAAAGATGTTTAACATACATGCCTATCTTCCAAAATCACTTGCAGAGGAGTATAATATATGTCTTGCTGACACACAGTACATCAAGTATATATAATTATTGTCCAAGGTGGTCTTCATACTTGACAATAAAAAGGGGGGTTTTTGTTTCTGACTAAGATGGAGAAACAGGAACAAAATTTATCCATTTGCCTGAAATAACAACAAAGACAAAATATATAAAACAGATGTCTTCACGATTCCAGATATCAAGCAACTAGACAGTGATATTTGAGAGACGGAAAAAAAGCAAGCAGATAAACTGCCTGACTGTCCCAGATTACAGTCTTGAGAGAGTTTCCAGGCTATAGCATGAGGAGGGTGACTGCAAGTGGAACTCCATAGATTTTGTGAATTGAGAAGATGGAGATCACATTTTGAGGAGAACAGGAAAGTAGACATCAGAAGACAGAGAAATGCAGAGAATTCTACAGAAGGAGCTCTATAGCTATGCAGAGGCTGATCCTCAAGAGTTTACAAGAATACTCACTTATCAGTAAATATCTGTGAAGGAACTACGGGAGGGTAAAAAAGCAACAATCAGAAAGGAGGAAAGAAAATAGTACCTGAGACTCAGCACTGGGAACAATGTCTGTTCCCAACAGAGTGGAAAATCCTCTCAATTTATGGGTATTTGGTAGAGTAGTGTGACATGTCTTGACTTAGGAATAGGGGAAAAATAGTCCTAGACTAACAAATTTTAAATGTAACACCTAAGCATACAAAACTATCTATAGAAACATCAACTGTAGCCAAAGCTCAAGTAGGAATACAAAAATATCTGGCATTCAACAGGCAAAATTCACAATATCTAGCATTGGTAGAAAATCAGCAGACATGAAAAGAAGCAGAAAAATACAACTCATAATTAGGAGGAATTAAACAAGTCTAACTGAGAACTAACAAAGAGGTTAAAATTAGTAGAAAAATCATTAAGATACTTATTATAAACATATCCTGTATGTTCAAAACTTAGGAAGAGACATGAGGAATACAAAAAAAAAAAAAAAAGGAAAAGAAATTGGATCTATAGAGATGAAAACTACAATGTCTGAGATGAAACATGCACAGGATGGGGAAAATGGCATATCCTACACTGAAGAAATAAAGATTTGTGAACTTGAAATCATAGCAATAAATATTATTCAAAATGAAATATATAAGATAAATAAATATTAAAAATGAAAATCATTAATAAGCTTGTGTGAAAATTTCAAGGATCTATATATACATATAATTGGAGTCAGTGAAGGAAAGAGGGCCAAAATAATATTTGATGAAATTGTGACTGAAAACTTTTCATAATTACCTATATTACTATCCATAATAAACTCATAAATCTAAGAAATTGAATGAAAACCATTTAATATCAAAAAAGGGCAAAATATTTGAACAGAAACTTCATCAAAGGCAATATATGGAATGTAAATAGACATATGAAAAAATGCTAAGTATCATTAGTCTTTAAGAAAATGCAAATCAAAATCACAATGAGATAACATCTCAATAGACATCTATTCAATTGGTTAAAATGAAAAGATCTGACCATACCAAGGAGAGATTGTGGAGCAACTGGAATTCTTTCATGCTCCTGGTGAACAAGTAAAATGATATATCCATTTTGGAAAACAGTGTGGTAATTTCTTTAAAAAGTCAAATATGCATGTACTACATGATCCTGGCATTCCACTGCTACATATTTATCCAAGAGAAATGAAAGCATATGTCCATCCATATAAGATTTGTTCATAAACGTTCATGCTCATAGCAGCTTTATTTCTAATGGCCTAAAGCAAAAATAACCCAAATGTACATTATTGCGTGAATGGATAAACACCTTTTGGGTGCATTGGTTCAATATGATACCACGTAGTAATAATAAGAAATAAACTTGATTTAAGCACAAATATGGACGAATCTTAAAATAATTATGTTGAGTGAAAAAAGATTAAAAAAGTACAGATCATATGATTACATTTGTATAACTTCTGGATAATTTTATTTAATGATTCCGGCAGAAATACATCAGTGGTTGCTTGAGGAAGGCATGGGATGGGAATAGGAACAGGAGAGAGAAAATGCAAGGGGCATGAAAAAGCTTATGTGGTTGATGGATATGTTTACTATCTTGAACTGTACTGGTTTGAAATGTCAAAATTTACAAATGATATATTTTATTTTATTTTTTACTTTTTTTAAAGATTTTATTTATTTATATATTTTAAAGATGAGAAGTTTTATGTTAATTATACCTCAGCACAGCTACAAAAAAAAGGGTGGAAAGATCTCCTTTTTGTCCTATGACTGAAGAATTACTTTTAAAATTTCTGGAGGGAAATAGATAAAAATCATAGCACAAAAACTCATTGCCAGTTTTCTTTCAATTGACAATTACAGACATTGACTTCACATAACCCAAAATATTCGCATCAGTTACTGAGCATGTTTTTATTCAACCAAAAGAAGAGGGAGGCAAACTAAGAAACAGACTCTTAACTATAGAGACCAAACTTAATAATTAGGTTACTGGAAGATGTCATATTCTTTACATCGTAATAAGAAAGCATTATAGTTAAAATTGTGAAATAATGTAAATATTTCAAAAATACGGTTTCATTTTCTGCGTCAGTCAGAGAAAGACAAATACCATATGATTTCACTCATATGTGGAATTTAAGAAACAAAACTAAACAAGCAAAGGGAAAGAAAAGAGAGAAAGAGGGAGGCAAACCAAGAAACATCTCTTAATAGAGAACAAACTGATGGTTACCAGAGGGGAGATGGGTGGGGGATGGGTGAAATAGGTGATGGGGATTAGGAGTGCACTTGTGATGAGACCGGGTGTTGTATGGAAGTGTTGAATCACTATATTATACACCTGAAACTAATATTATACTGTATGTTAACTAACTGGAATTTAAATAAAAACTTAAAAAAAATGTATTACAAATGTACCATGTGCCATATCGGAACAGCAAGAAAAAAAAAAAAAAGACACAGTGCAGTAGTCCTCCCTTATCTGCCATTTCACTTCCCACCATCTGTTATCCAAGGTCAATCACACTCCAGGAGTAGATGATCCTCCTGATGTATCCTCAGAAGTCAGTTGTATCCCAACACTATGACATAGTACCTACATGATTCGCCTCACTTCATCTCATCACATAGATATTTTATCTCATCACAAGAAGGGTGAGAACAGTACAATAAGGTATCTTGAGAGAAAGAGAGAGACCATTTGTATAACTATTATTACAGTATATTGTTATAATTGTTATTTTTATAATTAGTTACTGTTATTAATCTCTACTGTGCTTAGTTTATAAATTAAACTTTATCATAGGTAGGTATGCATAGGAAAAAATCATAGTATATCCAGGATTAAGTACTATCTGTGGTTTCAGACATCTACTGGGGGTCTTGAAACATATCCCCCAGGACAAGGAGGGACTGCTGTAACAATTATTCTACGACAGCTCATCACCTCATTGTTTTGCTCACCTCTGGTGAGCCAGGTCTGATTTGCTATTCAAAGTTCGCCCTCCTCCTTCTTCCTTTCTGTTACATACCTACTAATACTCTTCCTTTTCCTGCATCTAGCCATGCCATTTTTACCTTTTATTTTATTCTTTTCCTTGTGATTTACACTTGTGAGTCCAGCTAATTTATTCTTGCTATTACTCTGCTTCTCAGAGTCTAAATTCAGGACCCCCCCTAGGAAGGACAGGGTTAGTTGGTGATGATTTGTGATTTTCCAAATTCCAGGTTGGTCAAGTCAAATTCAAGTTAGGAAAATAAAGAAATCATAAGCTATATTTCACTCTCCTTTCCTTTACCCAAAGCTTCATTCCTAACAATTTGGGTCATTTTAATTTACACTAACTTGTACTTTTAGGGGGCATGTAATAATAGAAAAGAGTTTACACCTATACTCTGTGTGTGTGTGTGTGTGTGTGTGATATACTGTCTTAAACCATCCTCAAAAACTTTGTAAAAACTATTGTTTTTCTCATTTTACATAGAAAGAAACTGAGGCATGGGGGAGATTAAGTAAATTACCCAGCATGAAGAGATCCAGGCAGTCTGGCTTCACAGTGTGTACACATGTGGAAAGTACCAAGAAGAAAAGACCTGATGTTTAATATTTCAGGAATTCAGAAACATGGGAACAGATCTATAAGACAGCCCTTATTTTCTTATGTCCTATACCTAAGGACTCCACTTAAAGAATTATTTTCCAGATCGGCTTGGCATTTCCACTTCCACCATCTAGGAGAAAGAAGAGTGAAAAAGTACTGAGTAACTGAGAGGAAAACAAGCCAATGTTAATTTTTGAAATCATTATTTAATTCCATATGTTAATTCTAAAGACAATTAAATATAACAGGATGAAAAATGTGTGTTTGTGTGCGAATGGCTGGTGATGTATTCTTCAAACACAAAAGCAAAAGAACAGTGATTTTCAGAAAGCCAACATATAAATTTGGTTCCTAGCCAATTTAGGAATAAACAAAAAACACTAATTTGAAAAATCCTTGCCCCTTTCAGAACTGCCCCTTCGCTTTAGGGAGTATTATTATTGAGCAAAATAAGGTAATAAACATCCCTGCCCAGAACCTGGGAGAAATAATTAAAACTCCTGGTTACTGTGAGGTTTTTGGTATCAAGGTTCATAAAGGAAGGTTAAAGTCAATTAAGTGGAGAGTGGAGCTAAATGGCCCTGATTCAGTGGAAACCTTGAAAAAGTATGAAAGTTTTTAAAAAAGACATCATAATTCTCTGACTTGCAGGTATTTTCTCTTTAAGCAGCATGCCAAAGCCCTCTCCTGCCAATGAAAGTAAGCTGTGTCTACTACTTTTTGATGGTATTGCCCATGATAAACCTGAAATGGTATAGGAGTTCATTTCAGATAGAGATCTGGAGCTAACCTATCCAACTTATCTGCTCAGAAAATCTTGTTGTAAATCTTTCAAAAACAAGATGGCTTGTGAGATTTTTAGTAATCCTGGATTGTGTCTGGGGAGAAAATGTGACAGGAGTAGTTGTCTCTACGGCTTCAGTGAAGACCAGGAAATACATGATCCAGGCAAATATAAATCCACATGTGAGTAAGAATTCCATGTCTTCCCGGAGTCCATAGTGGAAGAAGCATTAAAATGTGTATGCTTAGTGAAGGTTAATTTTATTTACCCCAAGGAGTTTCCAATTTTATCAAATTCACTGTGCCCAGTATTAGAATTTAAAAATGACAACAGAAATAATTACTATCCATTATGACTTTTTCTTCACAATCAAAATCTGATCACCAGTCTTATTTTCTGAAGGAGATAAATAAAATGGTAGTGTATATCTTAAAAGTGTCATCTGACCCTTCTAGTTTTCTAGATAAGCTAAACTGATTTAAAAAAAAAAAGGGTGAGGGGTGGTCTCAGAAACTAATGCTGAAGCAAGAAATTTTCAATAAATTGGACTTTAAATTTGCACTATTTTTTTTTTTTCTTTTGCGTAACAGTCACTGGGCATAACAGACTTTTAAAGGAGAGTTAAGGGACATTTAAAAAAATGGGTGTTTGAGAAATACTGAATAATGTAATAGTGGCTATAAAATGTTTAAATTCCTTGGAGATAATATTAAATGATACAAAGACACAGCCTTGCTAACGTAGATGGGCCTCCCGTACCAGAGAAAAGCAAAACCTTCGAAGTGCCATTTTCAGCCCTTAGATTTATTATATAATTGTGAAGAAGTAATCCTCCTCCTGCCACTCTCTTCTTGAGAGATTTCAGGCAAAACACTAAATCTCTCTTGACCTCAATTTAGCCATCTATAAAATGAGTGGGTTGGAGCAGATTATCTCTGTGTCTTGTAACTATAAAATTTTACGTTCTATATTATTTCTCCATTTTTTTCTTTCAGTTCCCCCTACTGACATGAGACCTTAAAAAAATGAATAGTACTTACTATATACCAGGCCACTTAAAATTCTTCGTGAAAGTAGACACAATAAAGCTCTGAGCTATTTTAAAACTCAATTTTATAGATAAGGATGCTGAAGTCCAGTAAGTTTAATATCTTGCCCAGCCTTATGCAGATCATTAAGGATATAACAGCAATTTCGTTACAGGCTGCCTTGAATACAAATCTCATATACTTCCACTGACTATACCATATCCAACTAAGTACACAATGTTCAATATATTTGGTATTTTAAATGTGCTTTTCAACTATTGGTCTTGTGCTTTGTAATTGTGTCCTTTGAGTCAAATATATTTGAGAATTTAAAAAGATTTTGTGTATGTCTATTAAAGAACATGAGGTCGGTTTCAAGAAAAAAAAAATAGAAGACAAAGGAGACTGTGACTCCAATAAATCAAGAAGAAATAACCGAAAATAGCAAGTTAATGCTGACTTAACAGCCCAATCCAATCATTCCCTCCAAAGGTCAGAGGTTTACTTTTGAAAAATGCTAAGTGTCAAGTTCCAAGAAAAATGATGGGGTAAGGCTACAGTGATACAGATTACCTAAGAGCATAAACTTATTAAAGGTTTTGAAGAAAAAGTTCAAAAATTTTGAAATTAGGGATGCCTGTCTGGCTCAGTCTGTACAGCATGCAACTCTTGATCTCAGGGGTGGTGAGTTCAAATCCCATGTTGGGTGTAGAGATTACTTAAAAATTTTTTTTAAAAAAATTGAAATTAAAAAAAATAATTGTACAATAATAATAGTATCTTATTGAAGCATAAGAAAATGGTGCTTTTTGTGCCATTTGACAATACGAGATCAGGTGATGGATTAAATAAATTAAATTGTCACTATCCAATATCATTGGCATCCATGGAGGAAATTTTTTGGTGAGATAAGAAGAGATAGATACCAATGTCATTTTTTTTTTTAAGGAAAGAGGGATTAATTCTAGGGAGTATAAACATTTAGCATTAAATAAGATTTCTTAGAGAATATAAACTATCTCTTGCCTTCCTATACATTTATTTGTCTGTGTGGCATACTTTAAACTCACACATACTTTATTTTGTATATACAAATTTTAATAATCATTATTAGATACTTTTAGAGAATGAGTTTTTGTCCTAAAACTTTAATTTGCATCTAATTTCTATATATTCAATTATTGATTTAATTTAACAATTATTTCCTTGATTAAAAATTACATATGCTCACTGTAGAAGATGTACAATATAAAATAGACTGCAGAGAAGAAGTCCCCACTGTTAATATTTTCTTTCCTTCCACATGTATCAATTACCTCCTGAAATAATGGTGTTATGTAGGAAACCGCCCTGAATCCCAGTGGTTTAAGACAAACAAACAAAAAATTAATTTGGTCATTTTTGTTGAGGTCAGCTGAATGTAGCTGCTATAGACTGAACAGAGACAGACTCGATTATAATAAGCTATAGGTTGGTCTACGTTAGCTGACATGTCTCTCATCCACCTTGGTCTATCAGATTACACAATGCATGTCGTTTTCATCATTGTGGCAGAAGCATAAGATGAGTCAAGGGGAAACACAGGGTTCCTTTAAGAAAATTACACACTATCATTTCCATCCATAATCTTACTTTTAAGGCTAAGCCCTACATCTATTTTTTTCCCACTATACATCTTAGAAAGTTAGTTTAGCAAGAACTTTATTTTATCAAGATTAATGTAGCTAGAATTTCTAAGCAAATAATTTTTTTATTGAATTCAAGGAAAATGTTTTATAGTTCCCATTTATAAATCCTTTGATTGTAAGGTAAACTACTTTAGTTTGCATTTATTTTTTGTTCCTCAGTAGACAAAACTTAATAAATTATTTCAATAGTCTGCCCTTTCATTGAAAAGAGACTGTCATACACATAGTTAAATATGAGAATGAGATATCACCATCTTATAAAATTTAATAATTAAACCATCCTTCTATGGAAGCAAGTATCATAAATGGTTTGGTTTTATTAATAGTAATGTTAACTTTAAATATGTGAAGTCATTTGTGCTTTTCTTCCATGATGCAAGCTATAGCTCTTGAGGGTCTTCAAAATTTATTTATCTCTTAGCTCATATATATCCATCCCCCAGGTTATATAGACTTTGATTAAAATTAATAACTTTGATATGACCAGAAATTCATTTCTGCATATAATTATCAACTAACTTTTTTAAGACAGTAGTTTATATTGTAGGACAAATGAAAATTTGTCTAGATGGAAATTTCTATACACTGAAAATGTGTGTGTGTGTGATTACTCCTTCATTTTCAAATAACTTGGACTCTATATACTATGATCAAATATTTTACTATTTGCTTTACTAATTTTTACCAGTGTTCATCAAATGTTCCCTCCCTTATTCAATTTATTTATTATCCAATTTACAGATATATTATAATTTACTGAAAAATTGTCAACTCCCTAAGTCTGGGAATGAAAATATTAAAATGAAGACACATGTTTACTCAAATGTCTTAGTCCACAGAATCTACTGTAACAAAATATCATAGACTGGCATATAAGCAACATAAATTTACTTTTCACAGGTCTGGAGGTTGGAAGTCCAAGATCAGAATGCCAGCATGGTCAGGTGAGGGCCTTCTTCTGAATCTTAGACTTTTCGGTTATATCCTCACATGGCAAAAGGGGGCTAGGGAGTAGTCTGTGGGGTCTTTTTCCAGGAGCATTAATCTCATTTATGAGGGCTTCACCCTCACGACTTACTTTTTTTTTTTAAATGATTTATTTATTTACTTGATAGAGAGAGTGAAAGAGTGGAGGGAGAGGGAGAGAATCTCAAGCAGACTCCCTGCTGAGTGCAGAGCCGAAAGAGGTGCTGAATCTCATGACCCTGAGATCATGACCCGGACCTAAACCAAAAATCTGATGCTCAAACAGCTGAGCCACCCAGGCGCCCCCCAAAAGCCCTTTCTGATACCATTACATCGGCATTAGGATTTCAACATATGAATCTGGGAGACACAAACTTCCAGACCATAGCAAAAGTGTACTTAAAGTCTATCTTACTGGTGACACTTCACTGCAGCCTTCCACTCAAGGGCAGAAAGCTTGCTCAGATTTATCTCTTGATCCTTTGCCGAACAACTCACAGAAAAATCATTGTTTAGTGGGAGGGAAAAAAATGACCTCTGAGTTATAAGAGAAAAAGTAAAGTAGATCAGGAAAATCTTATGAATTGTGTGTAATCAATAGAAGTAACAGCTTATATCAATCCATTCTTGAGTTAGACAATCTATGTGACTACTGGTGGTTTTGCCTGTGGAAAGCCATATGTATATTAAACCCTGAAGCTTTATCACACTAATGTCATAGATTCCATAATTGCTTTGGTGTAAATTTAGCCTTAATGATGTCTAAGTTTACATTGAAACAACTACCTGAAATTTAATATCAGCTCATGATCTATGTGCTTTCTTGTGGTGCATGAGAGTTTCTGCAATATGTTTTTTATTTTATTATTATTTTTTAATTTTATTTTTTAATTTAAAATTTGTTAGTTAACATATAGTGCAATATTGGTTTCTGGAGTAGAATTCAGTGATTCATCATTTACATACAAGACCCAGTACACATCATAACAAGTGCCCTCCTTCATATGCATCACCCATCTAGCCCATCCCCTACTTTCCTCCCTCCATCAACCCTTAATTTATTCTCTATCATTAAGAGTCACTTATGGTTTGTTTCCCTCCTTTTTTCCTTTTCCCCTTTTCTATATGTTCATCTGTTTTCTTTCTTACATTCCACATATGAGTGAGATCATATGGTATTTGTCTTCCTCTGACTGACTTATTTCATTCAGCATAATACACTTTAGCTCCATCCATGTCATTATAAATGTCAATTTAATTCTTTTTGATGGTTGGATAATATTCCATTATATACACATATATGTATATATACACACCACCCCTTCTTTATCCATTCATCAGTTCATGGACATTTAGGCTCTCTCCATAGTTTGGTTATTGGTGATAATGCTGCTAATAATTACACTTGTGTACATTTCCATATAAGGACCTTACATCACCTTTATCTTCATCACTTAATTTTTTTTAGTTAATGTTCATATTACATGGAATTACATTAGATATTATTCAAACTTAATTCAGTAGTGCATGTGGATCTTTGTTCAAACTAGATCATATGCATATGAGCATAAATGGGTATATATACAAGGAGCAAGTTGCAAAAAATGGCAAGAATAAAGGAATTGCAAAGATATATGTGTGAAGTTACACTGATTATAAATTTTTACCCTATTCAAATAAATATTTTTTATAATGATAAATTAAATTTCTAATATATGATATAATGTTATAGATCCTTTCTTATTTTTTTAAAGATTTTTTATTTATTTGAGAGAGAGAGAGAGAATGAACAGGGGGAGGGGCAAAGGGACAGGGAGAAACAGGCTCCCCACTGAGCAGGGAGCAGGACCTGAGCCTCTACACTTAATCGACTGAGCCACATAGGCACCCCATCCTTTCTTATTTTAAAAGATTGTTATAATTGAGGTCAAGAGACCCTTGAAAATTTGGGTTATAATGAAATTAAAGACAAACTTAAAGACATAACTTTATTTTCCTTGAAGGTAAAATTAAAAGCACTATTTATCCTCTCTGTGGAAAACAAATTTTAATAACACTACCCCAGTTTTCTTCTCTTAAGTGTTCTACTGGACTCCTACATAATTTATTAATTTAACAAATAATTTTATTGAAAGCTTGGTATATGCAAGGAACTGTGTTAGGTTTTGAGTATAGAATCATGAGGACACAAAACATTTCTGCTTTCACAATTGTGATTAATGAAGGAAAGGGTGCTTATAAAAGCTTCAGTTTTACATAATTTTCCCAGGGATTCCTTCCTGGACATTTGGTATTGTTACAGAATTTTTTTAGTTCTAAGGACACTTTTGGAAGGTAAATTATTTTGCTTCCTATTTTGTATTTGTACATAGCCAGGTTTTAATTTAATCAAAGGTTTTAATTTTTTATCCCTTTTTCATGTATTTCTACTCTTATTTGTATTATTTATTTTTTCTACTTCACCTGTCTTTATCCTGTCATTTTTTTCTAAATTAGCACATTAATTTTCAAATAGTCTTATTTTAATGTAATGTAAAATATCTGATTTTCAAATAGTCTTATATTTAATGTATTCATTTAAATTATAATTCTCTGGCTGCCTGGGGAGTAGTTAAGCATTGGACTCTTGATTTCAGCTCAGGTCATGGGTTGAGAGATTGAGCCGCGCATAGGGCTCCATGCTCAGGGCAGAGTCTGTTTGGGATTATCTCTCTTCCTCCCCCTTTGTCCCTCCTCTGGCTCGTGTGTGCACACATACACTCTCTAAGATAAATATAAATAAATAAATAATAATTCTCTTTCATTATAACTCTCATATAATTGCTGAACTTATAAGTATTGATGTTTTATTTTTGTGTTTTCAATTGTGTTTCATATTTTCATATATGTATCTTTTCTTTGATTCATGAATACCTTCTAAAACTATTTCTTTTCAATTTTAATTTCCAGTGAATGGAAAATTTTGATTCACAGTTATGTTCTGTTTTATAATTTTATTGCTTTGTGGTAAGGAATGTGGTGTGTGTTATATCAATTTATTGGTATTTGGAGAGTCCTTTTATTGCTCTGGTATATAGTCAGTTTTTATACTTTTTTCAATGTGTGCTTAAAAACCAATGAATTTTCAAGAACAAAATTTTGGAGAACAGGATTTTACACACATGAGAACACAAACACATACATATGAGCAATTTGTTAATTGCATTGTCAAATCTTCTATATCTTTTTAAATGAAATTCTAGTCATATATGTCAAAACCCTCACTATGACTTTGCTATGACCTTGCACACTGTGCCCTGTTAAACAGAATTTATGACTGCAAATATAATATTTGAAATTTAGTTTGCTCAATAGTCCTATTGTTTCTCTTTGTAACCTTGATCTTTGCCCAAATAACTGTTTTGGTAATTTACTCTCACATAGATTATATCACTAAATCATTACCTGTTCCACAATTCTACCTTTCAAGATTTATAACCCTCCCCCCAGCTATAATTTCACCTATCCATTTTACCTTCATCTTATTAGGGATGTCCCAGTGTAAAACAAAGCTACTCTCTCTTTAATCCTGCTATTCCTGAGCCACCTCTGCTTCTAGAAGTATTTTAGAAGGCAGCCTCAAATACTTTCTACTTTTGCCTGGTTTTTAGGCTATTGATAATGTAGAGAAAAGGCAAACAACCATTAGAAAGTTATTTCATCTTAATCTCTTACTAAGCAATATACATCAATCTCTAAAAAATGATACAATCTAACATTTGATTGGATTTTGAATGCTATTATGATTACCTAATATTCCAAATTATTGATCACAGAAAAGTGGGCCAAACAGGACATTTCTGTTCCAGTTTTTTGCCCATTCCTGAGTTTTAAAATTTTCTATTTATTTATTTATTCATTCATTCATTCATTTATTATTTTTAATTTAAATTTTAGGTAGTTAACATACAGTGCAATATTGGTTTCTGGAGTAGAATTCAGTGATTCATCACTTACATACAATCCCCAGTACTTGTAACAAGTGCCCTGTTTAATATCCATCATCCATCTAGTCCATCCCCCACCCACATCCCTCCATCAACCCTCAGTTTGTTCTCTATCATTAAGAATCATTTATGGCTGTTTCCCTCCCTTCTTTTTTTTTTTTCTTTTCCCCCTTCCCATATGTTCATCTGTTCTTTCATACATTCCACATATGAGTGAGATCATATGGTATTTGTCTTTCTTTGACTTATTTCACTTAACATATTACACTTTAGCTTCATCCATGTGGTTGCAAATGGCAAGATTTAATTATCTTTGATGGCTAAATAATATTCCATGGTGTGTGTGTGTGTGTGTGTGTGTGTGTGTGTGTGTGTATCACATCTTCTTTATCCACTCATCAGTCAATGGACATTTGGGCTCTCTCCATAGTTTGGCTACATTGATAGTGCTGCTATAAACATTGGGATGCATGTATTCCTTCTAATCTGTATTTTTGTAGTCCTTGAGTAAATACCTAGTCGTGCAAATGCTGGATCATAGGGTAGTTCTATTTTTAACTTTTTGAGGAATCTCCATACTGTTCTCCAGTTCTCCAGAGTGGCTGCACCAGTTTGCATTCCTGCTAATGTTGCAAGAGGGTTCCTCTTTCTCCGACTCCTCTCCAACACCTTTTGTTTCTGTCTTAATATTAGCCATTCTGACAGATGTGAGGTGGTATCTCATTGTGGTTTTGATTTGGATTTCCCTGATGATGAGTGATGTTGAGCGTCTTTTCATGTGTCTGTTAGCCATATGGATGTCTTCTTTGGAAAAATGTCTATTCATGTCTTCTGCCCATTTCTTAACTGGGTTATTTGTTTTTTGGGTGTTGAGTTTTATAAGTTCTTTGTAGATTTGGGGTACTAACCCTTTATCAGATATGCCACTTGCAAATTTCCTTTAAGATTCTCTTGTCGGAGGAACAAAATAAGGTTACTGTCATTTTTACTCTAGTTGAATTGGTTCTTTAGCTATATTATATATTTAAATAGGTGTTATAAAAAGTTTTATTTCAACTGAAATATTCAGTGCCAAGATGTGCTTTTACTTTCAATTAAGGAGACAACCTAGTATGTTTCCAATTTGTATTTCATATGTTCTGAATGATGGATGTCTTTTTCTGCTTAATTTAATGTCTTTTAGACAGTGCTTTGCAAAATTTCTTTAAAGAAATAAAAACAATTATCCAAATCTATATGAATAGTTCCTGAGGCTTTTATTTGTCAGTCTGATATTCTCATTTTCACTAATAATTTTGCTTCAAACCACTAAATATTTTCCCCAAAGATACCTTTCATTTTAATATCCTTTTATATGAAAAATTCATATCCATGTTAGTATTGTCATATAAAAAAATTGGCAGGGAAGTAAAATGCTCTAAAATTACCTCATTATTCTTTCAAATCTTCTGTTTACTGTGCCAAAATGGTAAGAGAACTCTTTTCTTAGGTGGTCTCGGAATCAATCACAAATAAATTATTTAATCTCTCCTATTTTCTTCCTTTCTTCTTCCTTATTTACCTTTTCCTTTCTTCTCCCTAAATCAAAACTTTATCAGTGCTCTGCATTGAGGGTCACTTAAAATGGATTCAAAATATATAATGAGATTCTTGAATTCAATTTTCTTTTATTTATTTGTCTTTCATACACCCATTATGAGAAATGATGACTAGTTTTCAGCTGTCAAAATAATATAATTTACAAATTTAAGTTTACTGACAACAATTTTTAATTTGCATTGGCAGTATGATTGGCATTAATATTAATATTTTTAAGACAACAAATGTCAGGAGGATGGATATTTCTTTTTTCTTTTTTTTTTTTTTTTTTTAGAGAAACAGAGCATGAACAGGGAAGGAGCAAAGGGAGAGAGAGAATCTCAAACAGGCTCCATGCTCGGCGCGAAGCTGGATGTGGGGCTCAATTTCACCACCCTGAGATCAAGACCTGATCTGTAATCAAGAGTCAGACACTTGATTGTGACACAAGAGTCACTCAGGCACCCCAGGAGGGTAGATATTTTTTTTTAAAGATTTTATTTATTTATTTGAGACAGAGAGAATGAGAGAGAGAGAGCACATGAGAGGGGGGAGGGTCAGAGGGAGAAGCCCGATGCAGGACTCGATCCAAGGACTCCAGGATCATGACCTGAGCCGAAAGCAGTCGCTTAACCAACTGAGCCACCCAGGCGCCCCGAGGATAGATATTTTTAACCTAAAGGTGACACAGAAAGACACTGAATCTCCATCAGCCATTTCTCAAATTTTAAATTCCTCACTCCCTTTAAAAATACAATCATGTTTCTTAAGGCAAGTAAATAGTAGTCAATTATAATCTTTTAATAAGATTATGCCTAAATTAAATGTAAAAAACATAGCTTCCCACACTTTAAATGACACTAATTTCATACATGTACATATGTCCCTTTGTGTCCTAAACAAGCACATATGATGCCCTCCATTGATCTCCAACTCCTAGTATTAATGCCTTTTGTAATCCCTTCTTGAGTGTGGGCTCAGGCTAGTAGTTGGATGCTGGTCAATATATCACAGCAGAAGTAAAAGGTTACCATTTCCATGATTAGGTTGTATAAGAATGAATTTCTCTTATGGTGCATACTATTCAATACTAGGAATGTATCCTCAAAGATCCTTGCTGGATCATTCCCATGAACATTCTTTCCCTGCTCCTAGTAAGGAATGGTTATATATAATTTAATAGTGAAACTAACAAGAATGAATAGATGCTTACTCATTCTACTATAAAATATACTCCTAATTTGTCAATTACCTCCCAACCTGGGTCTGTTCACAGTCCAAGAGACTATCATAGAGGAAGGTTTTTTTCAATGTAGATACTCAGAATGTTTGGTAGTCTTCCTATAAGAAACTGAAACAATTTTCTAAGTGTGATCTTAGTAAAAGAAAACACTCGGACATGCAGTGATCTTTAGAATAGCAGTTCTTTATTATGATGGATTCTAGGGGCCCTCCCATCGGCTAGTGAGGATGTAAATAATAATTGGTATGTTATTCATATCTGCTTCATGGTGAGCCCAGGGGTACCTAAAACTAAAATAATCCCATGATATTCTCTCCAATCTGGAGAGTATTTGAAATGGATAATCTTGCAACAGGAAAAACCACTCACAGTGGTTCCCAGACATTTGTAGTATGGATTTTATGGTAAAAAAAAAAAAAAACAACAAAAACAAATAAAGCCCATTAAATTCCCTTCCTCTAACAATACAGTCAATAAAAATAATTGCCTTCTTCTAGGGAATTACAGATATTAGCAACTCAATCAAACACTTGAAAGAAGCCCTGGTATGTATTTCTATTTCTTCTCCTTATTTTTCAGTTTGTCAGTTTGACTGGTAAGGAAGATGACAAATTCTAGTCCTCATCTCAGTTGACCTTTCAGCAGTTTTTATCATAGTTAATATTCCTTCATCCTTGAAACACTATTTTCTGATGTCTTCTTGAATCCCGTACTTCTTGGTTTTCCTTCTACTTCTTACATTATTCCTTTTTATCTTTCTCTGTTTCCTCATCATTTATCAATCCTCTGATTTTTGACCAAGCTTTATTCTTCTGCTTGCTTTTTCCTCCATCAGAACTCTATCTTCTGGTGTTTCATCCCACTTGATGGCTTTAGTTGCCACCCACATGTTAATGACTCCCAAATTTGTAACTTCAGGCCACTCCCCTTCTCTAAATTCCAGAAGTGTATATTCAAATTCCTACTACAGACCTTCACTTAGATGTCCAATTTGCAACTCAAAATTCTCATGTCCAACAGTGAACTCCTGATCTTCACTATCCCCACTCCAAACCTGCTTTTGCTTGGTTTTCTTTTCAGTCAAGGATGACAATTTCATCATTCCCTTTACTCATTTACTCATGGAAAAACCTTGGAATTCTTGACCTCATTTCTCCTCTCACATACTATATCCAAAGTGTCAGTAAATATGTTGGTTCTATCTAGATAACTAAAGTATTTCCTGAATTCTGTTGCCTTTCTCTGCTCCACTGCTATCATCCTGATCCTGGTCATTATTATCTTTCATCTGTATTTTCTGAGACTCCTGTTTCTAATCTTTGCCTTCCACTTCAGGGTCTTATTTATTGTCTATGTCCTCACCATGACTCTCCTGTTCACATTCTTCAGTCCTTTGGCCACTGTCTCCACAAGAACCATTCCCACTTCAATATTGCCTGTCTTCCTACTCTACATTTTTCCTTAGCAATGACTACCATCTGTCATACAATGTTTTATTTATTTTCTATATTCTTACACTAGAATGAAAACTACATAAAGTATTATACTTTTGTTATTTAGCTGTTTCAAAACCCACACTTAAAACTGTGGCTAGCATGCAATACAACAATTTTGTTGAACCCATCATTACAACTTAAAATACTTTCGAATTTTAAAAAAATGAATTTACAATGATAAATTTTCCCAAAAAAGAGCAAAAATTGCTGATTTAATTTTAAATCGTCCTTGCTTTCTGAGCAATATGAGTGTTTACAGATGCCCTGTTACAAAATTTTAGTCTGTATCTTGTAAAGAAAAAAATTTATATTAGCTGCATAGCTATTTTTGAAGACTTTATACTGTATGGTTTTCTTTATTTCCTAGTGCTCAACTCTGTTTCTTTTTTCCCTCTTTGATCAACTATTACAATTGTTTTTAAAGCAATGTTGAAAACCTGTGGAGTAGTAAGCATTTTTCTCAAGTTAGAGGTAAGATTTCCTATTTTATCAGTCAGTGCCAGTCCCAGTTGCTATGAGATATATTTCAAAGCTGATATGTAAGCCTATGTATATGCTACCTGAAAACTGCATTTGCCTTTTTTTCAAATGGAATTTTTCTGAGTTTAAAATGAACTAATTTTAAATATCCTGCCTAGATATAATTTCAAAGATGCATACTTATTACCCTCATGTGAAAATGGAAAGCAAAAGCATGCAGACTATACAAAAGTGTTATCTTTTAAACTACTTTTTCATTCTACTTTTACCTTTTTAAGAAATGATTCCCTGTGGTTATATAGAAAAAGTGAATATCCAAACACAATAAGATTCAGTAAGATGCAAAAAAATTATTCTAGGCATTCAACATCTGTCTCTTTGTAGGCTTTCAAAATAATTATGTAGGTATCTCCAGCATTGCTTTTCATTTGGTAGGTTTTCTTCAAATTTGGCTACACTGCACTGAGTTTTTTACCAGATGGCCATTTGTCAGTGACTTAGTATAATGTTGATTTAGAAAAATGTTTGCCAATGCATAGTCAATTCTAGAAATATAAATTTCAGAGTTGCATAACATGTGATAAACTGAAATTTGCATATGGTAAAGAATTAAGAAATAAACAGCAATGCTTAATTTTTTATTATTCTGTTAGGAAAGTTAAATGTTATATAGACATAAATTAGGATAATTCTGTTAACTATGAAACAAAATTGGACCTTGTAATTTAGGGGTCAAGATATAAATTCAAATATCCTATAATCCATGTATCTGTATCTGTATTTATATCTATATAAATTGTATATCTAAATATCTTACAACCTAATTGAATATAATTATGTCTTTTCTGGCACAAATAGACATTTGACTTCAAGCAGATGTATTAATCTAAATTAGCTAGGCTTTACTGTAATAATCTCATGATTTAAATAAGTAAGTTTATTTTTTTGTTCATTCTACATGTCTTGTTATGTATTGTCAGGGAGCCTTCATTAATGTGGCCAGATTTAGCAAATAAAAATAAAAGGTACTCAGATTTAAATTTCAGATGAACAATGAATACCTCTGTAGTATAAATATATCCCATGCAATAAATGTCCCCAAATAGTGTAAGCATAGGATATACTTCTACTAACTTTGTTGTTGTTACCTGAAAATCAAATTTTACTAGGCATTCGGCATTTTATCTGACAACCCTACCCTTGATAGTCACTCAAGGAATCAGGCTAACAGAACAGCCATAATCCCAGACATCGCTGGTTTTACCAGCGGGAAGGGGACCTTGGAGTTTCCACATTAGAGGACAAAATGTCAGATATCTCAATCTCATCACATTTTCTTTTTCTTGTGCCATTACAGACTATCCAGGAGAGTGTTAAATTTTTTTCCCCATCTCCTAATTTACATAAATTAATTCAGCCCCCCGGAAGTCCTCCACAGGTTTACAACCAGTATATAATCATACTTCTTGGGATAGTACATTGAGAAGAATATGCTTCAATATAATTATATATTTTTATTAAAAATGAAAATATATTTTTTCTACCCTAGTAAGTATGGTTAAGAAATATATAAAGCTTTTGGTCAAATCTATGTGATTATATGCCATATTCGTTAAAGGGAATTTTTGAAATGACATAGTTATACCAAATGTGTAAGTAAGTATAAGTATAAATGTATTAAGTTTAAGAACAAGACAAAATAAAATAGGGTGGGTAGACATCTTGGCTAATAAGAAGAAACGTTGCTGGAATAATCCAATTGTGCTTCTTTTTTAAAACTGTTACTGAAAACTATTTACAGTGTCCCTATGTCTATTTTAATTTAGAAAAAGTCTTGCATTAGAAAGATTTAGATGCATCTGTTGTTCTATATTTCTTTAACATTTCTTAAGAAAGATAGCTTGATATTGATTATTTATTGTCAATCTCTTCCATAAGAGAAATATCAAATTATGAATTTATTATAAACAGCTACTTGAACTTAATAACATATATTATCTCTACATTTGAATAGTAGAGCAAATTAGGCTAATTTCAATGATGGATATTTTGATTGAGTTTGGGGGCTATATTAGAGAATTTTTTTTTAATATTCAAATGTGATTAAATCTGAATGTGCTGTTTAGTTTGGGATGTTGAAATACTGGCGTGCATGAAGAATACAAGTGATGTAAATAAACAGAATGGGTTAACCAACATTCCAAGGATAATTTAAAGTATGTTTGTTATTTGCTCTTTCATTGGAAACACATTCCTTAATGTTTTTATTTGTTTGTTGTTGCATGGAAATGGAGAATTTAGCTTATGGCTCAGAGAACTCGCTGTCCCTGAATTTGGAATTTCTATAGGCCTCTTTAGTTTTAAGGGTGCTCTAGTATTATTGAGTATTACTAAGTGGGGTGATAAGGATTTAAGACTTCTCTGCTTTAGGTTCTGAAGATATTTGCTATCTTTGTGAGTAGTAATTTTTGGATTATTAATTTTGTTAAAAAAAAAAAAAGAAGCCATGACTCTGGAACATATGCTTCCTTTTATCTCTTAGTCCATTTGTACCGCTATAACAAAATACCACAGACCGGGTAGCTTATAAACAACAGAAATTTCTCTCTCACAGTTCTGGAGGCTGGAAAATCCAAGATTGAGGCAGCTGCAGATTTGGCAAATGATAAGGGCCTGCTTCCTGATTCATAGACAGTGTCTTTTTGCTGTGTCCTCACATGACAGAAGGGAGACAGAAGTCTCTGAGGCCTCTTTTATAAGGACATTAATCCCATTTATCCACCCTTAGGAACTAATTACCTCTTAAAAGCCCCACCTCCAAACCCATCCTACTGGGGATTAGATTTCAACATGTGAATTCTGGGGAGATTCAAGCATTCAGTTTATAGCAATCTCTTACTGTAAATACAATTTCCCATTATTATTAATAGCAATTATTTATATTTGGGGGCTATATTTGATCTTTAAAACCTTGTTGTTAGTATTAAAGTATCTGTAAGCCTAGTGCAAGTTTTAATATACATATTCTTTGATTCCTTAACATCCTATTATGCTTATCACAAAATAAAACAATTATTTACCAGAAACTATATGACTTGATTGTGTTTTCATTGTAGGTTATAAGCAGGCACCTCTTATTATTATTGTGATTATTGACATTATCAACATTGTGGGAATCAAGGCTATGGAAAATCAAGAGAAAGTTGGTACAGTAGAAGTTCTACCAATAAAAGAACTCTACATCTACATCCACATGTCTTACACAAACCATGAACAGTTGTTAAGATTAAATTGTTAAGGGTACCAATTAAATATACAGAACACAAAATAAGTACTAACTAGTGTTTTACTATCCATTGTCTCTGTCCTAGTATTTTTTTCTGGCAACCATAAAAAGGGTTTGTATCCTACCAGACTTAAGAAAAGAGGGAGGGTAATTTGCACAAACTTGGGAAAGCCATCTAGACTAATTGCACCTGTTTTATGATAACAGAGGATAAAAATATTTAAATAAATATATTTTATCAATTCATTTGAGATACATATTTCAATGGTTAATATTGCAATGAACTGGCAACTGATGACAGCTTAAAACAGTATTCTAGAATGCCATTCTAGCTTACATAATTCTTTCATAGATGTTCAATAACAGCATTCCAAAATGCTCTCCAACAAAAGAAATGGCATTAAAAATTTAAAAACTTTACCACCATGGCACCTGGGTAGCTCAGTTGGTTAAGTGTCTGCCTTCGGCTCAGGTCATGATCCCAGGGTCCTGGGATGGAGCCCTGCATCGGGCTCCCTGCCCAGTGGGAAGCCTGCTTCTCCCTCTCCCACTCTCCCTGCTTGTGTTCCCTCTCTCGCTGTGTCTCTCTTTGTCAAATAAATAAACAAAATCTTAAAAAAAATAAATAAAAACTTTACCACCCATAATCTTTACCACAAATCTGAGAAATACAATTCATAAAAAGATGTGGTCTCTATTTATAGATTAGTAAATCAAAACCAAGAGACAGGCTAGAAGCCTTGTTGAAGAAACAAACATTATTTAATAAGAAATGATCATTAAAATAGTCGTGTTATGTGATTTCCATCCCTGGAACTAAATTTGAATATGTCCTTGTAAAATAACTCCAAGAGTTTTCATATGAACTCTAAAATAGAATTGAAATTATATTTCAGGTAATTATTTAGCAGAGAGTAGTTCACAATAATTTTCTAGGAAAATAAAAGAAAGAATAAATATTGCCTGAATTATACAGATAAGTTAGTTCATTTGATATTTTTATTTTATCACATGAAATGGTTTTTAAACATTTTGTACAAATTAAATATTTTCTCTCTCAGTCTGAGCCTCTTTCCTCTATTTTCTCATTTTTAGAGCATCAGAAAAAATGCTATTCTATAAAGAATCCTTTATATTTAAATACAATGGTCATTTCTCTATTTCTATGAAAATTGCTCTTACCATAATTCCGTATGGGGTTTCTATTTACCTGCTCATTTCCATTCTGTAGCTGCTCCTAGGAACTTCTAAGGCAGATCTGTCATTTCCAGCTATGGTTGGCAGGTTTTAATACAGGAGAATCTGGGGACTACGGCAAAGCAAACAAAGCTTCACGTAGAAACAGTCATTAAATGATAAAAGGCATATGGTTAAGAAGTACAGTCGTTCCCTCCTACCTACCATTTCACTTTCCATGGCTTCAGTTGCCCATGGTCAACCGTGGTCCAGAATTAGGTGATCCTGCTTCTGATATATTATCAGAATGCTACATCACAATGCTTATGTCATTCACCTCACTTCATCTCAACATGTAAGCATTTTGTTATCTCACTTCATCACAAGAAGAAGGATGAGTACAGTACAATAAGATATTTAGAGAGACTACATTTATATAACTTTTATTACAGTATATTATTATAATTATATTTTTTCATTAGTTGTTCATCTCTCACTGTGCTTAATTTATAAATTAAACTTTATCACAGGTATGTATGTCTAGGAAAAAACATGACATACACAGGGTACTGTACTATCCATGGTTTTCAGCATCCACTGGGGTCCTAGAACCTATCCCTCACAGATAAGGGAGAAATACTGCAGTAGAGACATGTTCATGGTATTTAGGCAGGAGAAATGACTTGACGAGGTGAAAGGTATAAAGGAACAAGAAAGGAGAGGCATATTAAGAAATGTTACTTGGGGCGCCTGGGTGGCTCAGTTGGTTAAGCGACTGCCTTCGGCTCAGGTCATGATCCTGGAGTCCCGGGATCGAGTCCCGCGTCGGGCTCCCTGCTCGGCAGGGAGTCTGCTTCTCCCTCTCCCACTCCCCCTGCTTGTGTTCCCTCTCTCGCTGTGTCTCTCTCTGTCAAATAAATAAATAAAATCTTAAAAAAAAAAAAGAAATGTTACTTGGATTAAGTTTTCAACATTTGAAAATTTTTGTCTATTTTTATATTTTGTATAACTAGAAATTTTTAAGTATTATTTGTATTTATAGTTTCTTGAACTATTCTTTGACAATAACACCATTCTGTGATTGAAACAAATTGTCACAGCTTCAGGAGCATGTATAATGCCTTTTATTCCAGGTGATTGCTTGGAGATGCTAAGACCTGAGCCTTTGGGGAGGTTTTGTCATCTCTAGTCACAAACATTAAATCTCTGTTGAGTGTTTAGAACCTTAAATTTTGGCTTACTTGGTGGAAGGCCCAATAACTGAGTTTCCATAAAAAGTGCCTGGAAGATGAAACAAATTGAGGTCAAAGATTTATCTTTTATCTGAGAAATGAAAAGGCATAATTTATTTAAGTGGAAATCACATAACAACTATTTTAATGATCATTTTCTTATTAAATAATGTTTGTTTTTTCAACAAACATATGTTTTTGTACAAAAAAGGCACATAAATATTTATTTACTTATACTGGTTAAATGTTTTCAATAACTACTGTCAATATATGCAAAGCAGTGTGCTAGATACTGGGAGTCTTCTTTTGAGCAAGCATTTGGATTTACTGCCTTTTGGGCTTACATCTCAGTTGGGAAAATTACAATTAGGGTTTCATAAAGGACAATATGAGAGAAGGCCTCAGGTAGCAAGGAATAGGTTCAAATAATAGAAGACTCTGTGACTAAAATACATACAGCAAAGAGAGGAGAATAGACATGGGATGAAAAGTGGTCTTCAAACTTTTTTTGAATACACACCTTATCTTTTAAAACTAAGTATCCACATAAATATTTTGTACAAAAAAGGCACATAAACATTTATTTACTTATACTGGTTATTGTCTAAGTACAAGCACTAGTAGTATATGTTATCAAAATATACTAATGTAATAAAATTTAATACAATGGAATAAAATAAAGGAGACAGTAGGAACTTGTATGTTAAATATGCATAATACTAAATTTAATATATTTCTCAATTTAAAAATATAGAGTTTAATTGTTTTCTTTCAGCCCTAGATGGATTATCTTTGTTCCCTTCTGTTGCATAGAGACCAGAGGGGTAGAGCAAGGAGAAAGATCATGCAGATCTTTCTAATCCAAGTAACAACTGTGACTTTATTCCATTTGCAATAGAAACCCCAGTGAAAGTTTTAAAACACTGAAATGAATAAACTGATTTGCATTTTCAAAGTAAAAATGCTGACTCCTGTGAATGATACATAAAATAAGTTTAAGAAGGGAGACAGGAAAATAAGTTTAGTAGCTCTTGCAGAAAGTTAAAACAAGAAGAAAACTTCAAGGAAGGGATGTTGGCCATAAAAATGGAGAGAAGTAAAAAAAAAAGTCATCAACAGAGAAGGTAAAAGAGTCAGGAATTGATATTATATGTGATGTTCATAACATATGAGGAGAAATAAAATGGATTTGAGAATTGTTGAATATTTGCGCTGTTGGCTAAATTTTTAAACAAGCAGGAAATACCAGGCCAGAATCAATTTCCTAGAATGAGATCGAGTGAGGAGGAGGGAATATTAGTTCTGTTTTACACTTGTTAATTTTGGGATGCCAATTAAATATCCTCATGCAGCTCTCCAACATAGATAGATAAATGGATCTGAGGATGCAAATTTAAATCAACAGGGCTTCTGGACAAAGATGAAAATGCAAATCCAAACCAAAATGAGACCCTACCCCACAGCTGTTGGGATGGCTGATAACAGAAAGACAAGAGACAACAAATGCTGCAAGGAGGGGGATACAAGGGAATCCTTGCACACTGTTAGTAGGATGCAAACTGGTATACATCTTTTTCATTTTACTTACATTTTCTAGAAAAGTGATTGTTTTTGTTTTTTTATTATGTATGTGATTGGATCTGAAAGGTTATGTGGATTTTATATTTGTATGTCTAAGGAGAAAATATAAATGTTAAGGCCCCAAGAGTTTAGAGATGTTGTGCCTTATATCCAACACCAAAGATTTAGAAACTGCAAGAAACATTATAATCTATGTCCATAAACTGTCTGCCTCATGTTGACCTAATGTTCCTCGTGCATTCCCTCTGATAAAGCATGTTAGTAATTCCTCCTTTTAAATTAATATTTTATATTTAATATATGTCTTACAATATAAATTATATATTTATAGTAAAAATAGGAGAATTTGGAATGTAACAACAAATAAGATAGTTACAAAAATTAATCCATGATTTTTCCCAGGACCCAATCCATTAGTTTTTGCATTTACTTAAATAACCACAGAGGAAGCGGTCTCCTAACATTACATCTTAGTAATTGATAGATTGAAGTTTCACTTTCAGTCTCTGAGGTAAACCAATATCCACTTCTCGCCAATATCCAGTTCTCCTTTTTTTCCCTGTGTCTGTGTGTAAGACTGATTTGTCTGGCCAATATAAGCATAAGAGAGCATAAGAGATATGTGACATTTTGGACCCAAGGCAGCAAAGAAGGTTTCATGATTCTTCAGTCTGTTTCCTCAGGTAGAGGCACTGTGTTGAGAATAAAGAGCCATGATATTAAGGCTACCACGCTCACTGAATCACTGCATGCAGGATAGGTGTCCTGGAGAATTTGCATGAGTCAGAAACTAATTTTGTGGTATTAATTCAGGTTAGTTGGAAGATTGATGCTTCTTCTGGGAATGATACCTTTTCTGAATCAATATCCTTCCCATCTTAGTGATATTTCTCTTTAGCCTCTAATACAATTGAATGCATCTGTATTTCTTTTTTTTTTAAAAACGTCTCCTAGCTTTACTCATGAACAATTCACAAATAGAAAATGTATACATATAAAATATACAATCTGATGTTTTGGCATACGTATACATTGTGAAATGATTACCACAATAAAACTATTTAACATATCCATCACCTCACATAGTTTGTGTGTATGTGTGTGTTTGTGGTAAGCACTATATGATCTACTCTGTTAGCACATTTCAAATATACAACTCCGTATTATTAACTATAACCACCATGTTGTACATTAAATCCCCGGAACTTATTCATCTTTTCCCACAACTTCATCCTTTGACCAATATCTCCTCATTTCCCCCTCCTTCCAGTCCTTGGCAACCACCATTTTCCTCTCCACTTCTGTGAGTTTGACTTTTATAGATTCTACTTATAAGTTAGATCATGCAATATTTGTCTTTCTGTGCCTGACTTATTTCACTTAGAGTTCCTTCTTCGTAAAGGCTGAATAATATTTCACTAAATTAAGTTCCATTAACTCACTTCTATTTAATGATAATGAAATTCTGTGGTGCGAGAACACTTAAAGAAGAGAACTCTCTTGCACTTGGGCATGGAAAGAACCGATGAGGCCCAGATGCCATCACTCAAGGGACAACGAACTTGATTCTTCACCAACAGGTGGCATGCCTCATCTCAGCAGTGGAATGCGGTGTGATTACCTGGCCATGACAGAACAGGTTTTACTGGCTGTGGGTTCACCACTGGATAGTGGCAGATTGCAACACTGTAGCAGCCCAGGTGATTGCAACAAGAGCCAGGGCTATGGTGAGAAAGAACAGGAACCAGGGATTTCTCCCTGCAGGGATTCTTTTTCACCTAAAGTTTGTATACTTGGAGAAGAAATTTAACCTCAAGTATACATCATTATGAATATGATATTAGGTATACAAAGAAATGGTTAGGATGAGAAAACATTAAAATATTACAATTTTTTTAGAAAAGTGACAAATACTACCAGCATCACAATCCATGAAAATAAAACTTTTACTAATTAACTTTAGCCTGAGACAGTGCTGTAATATTTTTTCTACTTTTTTGCTGTATATTCTTAGATTACCGGTATTATGTAACAGTTTTTAAATATATTCTATAGAAAGGATAGAAAGATCTTTCACTCATGGTTGACCAAAATATATTTTTAATTTATCACTTGTAAAAGTTAACTTCTTTTTCTTTTAATTTTTAAAATTTTTTTAAATAATCTTTACACCCAATGTGGAGCTCAAATTCATGACCCTGAGATCAAGAGTCACATGCTCTTCTGACTGAACCAGCCAGGCGCCCGTAGGATTATTATTATTTTTTTAATTTAGAAAGAAAACCTCTGTCAAGATAATGTTTTATGGAGTCTCCAAGATGTGTAAGAATTTTCCAAAGACTAGTTTCTTGTGTCATTCTTTCAAACATTTTTTTTTTTTCTCCTCTACTTACTCACATGCTAGGGACAGGTTCTGGAGGGCATGCTCACACTGTTATAACTCCAGCCCTGCACACGTATCAGCACAGTGGGAAAAAGAAGCATTCGTGGAGGATATTATAATGGTATGGATATAGTGGAAGAAAGGAAACATGTATAAAGAGGAGAAATCTAGAGGGAAGTCACTGCAAAATGAGGTACATATATTCCACCAAACTCAACTAAATATATCGTCCCCTCAGCCAGATCCCAGCGATCACTTTGACCAGCACAAACACCACTGAATAGAAGGGAGAGAGAAGGGACATTAGGAGATGAGAGAAGGGAAGGTGGAGAAGAGAAGAAAGATATGATGATTGTAGCAGTCAAGTTCTCCAGGGAAACAGGACCAACAGATTATACACAAACAAACACACAAACACACACACACACACACACGCACGTGGGTAGTATGTAAGAGATTTATTTTAAGTAACTGGATCACATGTTTGTGGGGTTGGCAAGACTGAAATTTGTAGGGCAATCCAGTAGGCTAGAAAGGGTTTAATGCTGTAGTCTTGAGGGAGAATTTCTTCTGGAAACCTTAGTTTTCATTCGCAAGTCCTTCAACTGACTGAGTCCCACCTATATTTTGGGGGGTAATCTCTTAAAGTGAACTGATTATAGATGATAACCACATCTATGAAATAGCTTCACAGTAATACCTGGAATTCTGTTTGATTTAGTAAAGGGGTACTGTAGCCTAGACAAGTGGACACATTAAAGTAATTTATGTGTGTGAAATTCATGAAAGTGAGTAACAACACGAACACATTGCTAGGCCTTCACGATAAATCCATCACTATCTCATAAATTTTTCAGAGCAGAAAATGCAGAACAGTAGTGGTTAACTACAATACCGGAAGGCACTGCATTTTGAGATAAAGTTTCAGAACATAATAGAAATCCCATGTTGTGCTTTTGGGTGGGGACCTGACACTGGAATGGCTTGTTGGGGAAAGAGACATCTGCCTTTGCAGATGATGATTTTGGACTTGACCCTTCATTTTTTAGACATTGAAACTGTATTCACCCTAAGAGCAGTACTTATGCAGGACATAGATCTTAGAAATGACTTGGTAATGGCTTAGTCAAGGAGTCCCTTTATTTGAAAAAGCTTCTGTAAATAACCACTGGAAAAATAACAAAGGACATGGCCATAAGACCCTGAGTCATTGAAAATGACAGGAGTCTGATACCGCATATTATGTTTCATCTTCTATTTGTTCTTCATATGTTAAACTCATTACACAGCTTAACCTTTCAATTAAAAATAAAAGTTCTTTTCTAAAAGAAGTTGAAATTCTGGAAAGATGAATATAACTAGTGGATTAAATGCATCAGTATGATATTGAAGAATCCTTGGGTGTGCAGAGAGGTTCAGTGAGAAAAGGTAGGAAAGAGAAGCAGTAATATAACAGGAGTGAGGAAGAAAATAAATATTTTAGCAAAAACAAAATTTATAGTAGGCAAACTAACTTTAGGGCTGTTGAAAAAGGAATTGATTTTTTAAGGCACAAAATCCTCACAAGGAAGAGAAAAAGTTGTTAAATATCAATTTACATAACAGTTTTGCAATATAGTAAAAAAAGAACTCTGAAGCTTTATTCTGTTACTGTAGCTAGCTTATGCTGTAGAAGAAAGAAAATAAATCAAATGTATTTATTTAATCCTTTTTGTCAGTAATACCCAGGGTGAAGAATTCATTTGTAGCTTTTTCGGTGCTGAGTTGCATCTTAGAACTTCACATATATTAAAGTAAAATATAATGCTTTTTGATCCTAAGACTTCAGGATATAGTTCATTTCTAGTTATGAAAAAAGGATGGTTTCTGCATAATGAAAATGTCACAGAAATTGTCTAACAATCTATCAGTTATCAAAATAAAGATTTTCAATATTTTTTGTTCATAGAATATATCTATTTAGATTTTTAAATTTTTATGTGATTCACGTTTCCTTTCACATTGAGTTACATAAGGTAGATAAGTCCTCATAATTCCAATATATTTTTAGAAACATTTAGGAGATTGTATTACAACAGCAAAAGAAAAACTTTCGTATTTTCCTTTAAGCTGTCATTGGGCTAATTTTTACTTTTTAGTCAGATAATGATCAGCTATAGAATCAAATATATTTTGCCTTTAAACTTTTCTACTCTTGAAAAGGGAGGTAGATAATATAAAATGGAAGAAAACTCAATGAAATGATATAGCATATTAAGAATTGCATCATTTATACTTAATAAAAGTTCCAGAAACCTGGATCATTAATGGAGACTCAAAAAGGATGAGTGAAGAATCCACTAAAATATGGATGAACCTTAAAAACACTAGGCTAAAGGAAAGAAGCCAGACATAAAAGGTTACATATTGCATGGTTCGATTTCTACAGAAAGTCCAGAATAGGAAAATCCATAGAGACAGAAAGATTGTCTCCACTATCCTTGTTGCAAGAGAAGAGAGACATGGAAAGACTAATGCCAGCAAGTACATGCTTTTCATGCAAGTGACACACATATCTACTCATAACTGCACATAATGTCTATTTCATAGCAAGTAACATGGACATGCCTACCACTTGAGGTGAGACAGTACACGTCACCCATATTCTCAGAAGGAGAGCCAGACATCTTGATGAATGGTACTAGGTTCTAAAACAATGTACTTTTAAAAATGTTACATTTTTAACTATGATCATGTGTTAATCAAAGAGTTTATTTTATTTAAAAATACTGTTCTAGGGCGCCTGGGTGGCTCAGTTGGTTAAGCGACTGCCTTCAGCTCAGGTCATGATCCCAGGGTCCTGGGATCGAGTCCCGCATCGGGTTCCCTGCTCTGCAGGGAGCCTGCTTCTCCCTCTCCCACTCCCCCTGCTTGTGTTCCCTCTCTCGCTGTGTCTCTCTCTGTCAAATAAATAAATAAAAATTAAAAAAAAAATACTGTTCTATCAAGAAAGAAAAAAGAACAATGATTACTGATAATCAGTTTATAAAACTTGTTAAGAATAAGAACAATTTTATAAAATCTATCATCTAAGTCTATATTTATCATGATTTTTAGCATGCAGTGAAAAAGCTGGAAAATAAACATAAGTATAATCAAATTGGTTATCTCCAAGTTAAAATAACACTTATTCTATTTATATATTTTTCTAGACTCTTCCCATAAATTTTCTAAAATGCATATTTATGATAAGCAATAAAACACTAAATGTTTTTAATGTGATTAGTGTTTTTGAATTGCACATCAACATTTTGGCTCTTTACTAGCCTAGTATTTTGAGCCCATAAATGATATTTTGTAATCAATATTAATGTTTATAAAGGACAGAATTACCATAGTCTCTTATAATAATATACATAGAATTGTAGTAATAATAAGGTAAAAATTTTTTATGGCCAAATAATAGTGAGGTTCAGTGTGGATACATATGTAACCTATGTTTTAATTATAATGGATATTTGTGTTTCTTCATTTAATTTGAAAAAATGTTATTTTTAGATACAAAGCAGCAAATAATAGACGAAAGAGCAGTAAGTAGGACTGGAAGGGGAAAGGAGCTATGCCAGAACCTAGAAGGAGAGAGTCCTATGGAAGAGATCATCTTGAGAGATGTAGTAATACTTCAGCCCAGAGACAGAGCCAGCCCATCACTGTGTTGGGTCATGGATGGACCCAGGAGAATAAGTACACTGCCATTACCATCCTTCCTTTTCCTATCACTTTTGGGTTCCCATTGGCTGAAACTTTCTGGTAGTAAATGTGCATGGGTGCCTTTTGAAGTTGTCATAGGGATCAGACTTGAAGACTTTAATAAGAGGGTAAGATGGGGAAGTGAGGCAGGAAGGCGAACAGAAGCTACCTGGAAAATATAGAATCACCAACTTATACTCGAAGGAAACAATGCCCTTACTTTGCATGTAAATCATAATTTGCTTCATCGCATGCATTAATTGTGGCAAAGATTGCTTGAACTGCACAGATTTATGTCCCCTTTTCATTGTGCAAAGTTGAGGGAGTTGTCCACCTGCCAGGCACTCCCATTTCCCAGCTTCCAATGAAACGATGATGCAGCTGTACAGCGGGTAGCAGACAGGAGTGCTGTGCACGTCATTGAGGGGCTCAGGGGGTGACTGCACAATCCTCCAAAATTTCTTTTTCTAGTTGAACAACTAAATGCAGGGTACTATGAGGACTTGGGGCATTGCAGAGTCACTAAATGATAAGAACTTCAGTCCCAGAGTCATCATTTAGTGGAGAAATGTCCAGGAGGACCACTTGACGAGAAATATTAGCATTTTACTTATCATGGGAAAGAAAAAAAAAATGCTGTGTTAATGCACTGAGACTTAGGAGTTGTTTGTTTCAGTATCTAATGCCAATTATCCAGTCTAAAAATGCAAGTGGTATTAATCAAAAGAGGAAAAATGAAAATAAAAAAGAAGTCAGAAACAATTCTAAATATAATCATGTTAATGTTCATATATACCATATATAATATTTACATTTATATAATGCATGGTATGTATACTTTATATATAACAAAATGCATAACAAATCTTGTCTTCTGTGCACAGTCTGTTAAAAATCGTTCAACAAGTTTGATTCCTTTCAGAAATTGTATTTTACATTCTAAAATGTACATTTGATTCTATTTTATAGATTAAATTTTTCTATTACAATTTCCGGCTTTTCATCATTTTGACTATCATATATTATATTGATCAAATTAATAATAAGTCCTTGTTTGTACTAATGTCACTATTAGGATTATCATTCTGTTTGTATTCATTACTGGTCACCTTTTACTTGCCTTTTCCATGTCTGGTTATTTTTTTGAAAACCATAGTGCCTTCACAAAGCCAACGAGGGCTTTCCCTTTCCCTTATAGGAAGACAGGGTAAAGATCTGATCTCAAATTAGAGATTGAAATGCTTTGTCTCTATAACCAGTTAGATAGTTTAAATGCGCAGTCTTTGTAAGATTCACTCTACCCCTGGTCCATCTCTGTTCTTGGGGCATGTTCTTAGGACATTTCAATCTTTGGATTGAGACCCTGTCAAATCTCTGTTTCTTCAGCCCAGAAAACCTGGGAGATTTTGACCTGTAGAAATTTTATGTTTAGCTCTCCAGTTCCCTGATTCCTCCTGCCTCTAAGTCATTCAAATATGTTGAAGAGAAAATTGTGTTTTGAGGCAGGCTCCATTTCTCTGGTGAGATCTGTGCTAAGTATGACATAATCATAGGAGTTATTACTTTGTTTACTTGTAAACAAAACCACCAGCTAGCAGATGGAGATTCAGAATTTGTTCTTTGGGGAAAACTGGCTGTATTCGGGTATTTCCTTTTCTTTCTTTTTTTAATGGGTTTGCTTTTTTTTTTTTTTAAGATTTTATTTCTATATTAGAGAGAGAGAGAGCAGAGCAAAAGAGAGCCTGAGTAGGGGGTGCGGAGGAGCTCACCACCAAGCAGAGAACCCAACGTAGGGCTCGATCCCAGGACCCTGGGATCATGACCTGAGCTGAAGGCAGACACTTAATGGACTGAGCCACCTAGGCACACTTGTATTTGGGTATTTTCAAGTTGTCTATTTCTTCCATCAGCCCTGTAAAGTTTCAAGAGAATGACAATTTTACTTACTTTCAGTCGAGTTCCTCAGCATGGGCAAGTCTGACCCAGAGCCAAGCCCCTCCTTGGTCCCAGCTTATAATTAGCAAATGTCACCAAGAAGAAAACAGTTAGTGATAGGATAGTCAGCTCATCTAAGAGTCCTGCCATCTCTGGAATTCCAATTCTATTCTTACTGTTTTCACTGCTCTTAGTGTCTATGAAATTATGATTTTTGCAATGGACTGAGCTTTTCCAATTGTTACAGTGGAACTGTTAAGGTTGTCATGATTTACACAATATGAGTATGAATATATGAATTAAATGCATTATGAAGGTCATGTACATGAATTAAATGTATTAATAGAAGTTACATTACTATAACAGCTTCTGATGTGTCTCATTGCTTCTAATCTTAACATATCCCATGTCAGAGTACATTCTCCCCAAAAAAGAAGGCATGGTCCTTTAAAATATAAATATATTTGTACTGCTTCTCCAACCTTTCTAATGGCTTCTGTGCACATTTAAATAAATCCATAGTCTCTCCTAGGGCTTAAAACATTACATTATATGATTCCAGACCGGCATTCTGACTTTAATTTCTAGAAGTTCCAACAGAAATTTCATATCCTTAAAATAGGTTCCCATCTTTAGGTTTTCCTATTATGACACCTGTCACCCATGATTACAATGCCTCACCCAAACTCTATCCTGTGTACTTAACACACACAGACCATATTTCTTATGTCTGAAAATCCCAAGCTTATTTTCATCTCAATTCTTTATCATTTGTTCATACTTTTCATAGAACTGTTGAATTGGCAAGCTAATTCCTCACCATTTAAGAATACAATCAAATGCCACTTCTCTGAACACCTTACTTAAATTAGTCCTCTCCCATCATGCTCAACTACACTATTTTACTTCCTTTATAACACTCAACCTTATCTGAAATTATCTTTTGTGTTTGTCCATTCTCTGCAGCATACTTCCAAAATGTAAGGAAGGCTATAATAAACTTTCTTGTACCATTTGCCATTTGTCAAATTATTTTGATAATACATATTTGAGGTGGATCAACTTTTTATCAAAGTTAATATTATTATGTCTTTGACTCATTTTGTTATGTGTTTAGGGAACTATTTTTTCCAATTTACATCTATTCTAGGAGAATGTGGAAGTTCAGTAAAGTATTAAATACAAAGAAATTAACAAAACATTATACTGTTCTTTATTTAAATTTCATGATTTTTAGCATTGAGTGATTAAATATTTTTGGATATTTATATAAGTAGAGGAAAGTTAAATTTGAATTTCCCGTGTCTCAACTTTTTATGCCTAAGAAAATTTTTTACATAATACGGAGAACATTTTCCATATGTACACAGATCTATCTTTATATATTACATGACTCAGATTCAAAATACAGTTTATATGAGTGAACCATTCAAATTCAAACCTACACAATGAGGTAATAGTGACTAAAATAAAAATATTTTTGTAGTTTCAAAGTATTTCAGAAAAAATTAATTCAAACATAGAATTATTTTTTAAGGTTTTATTTAAGTTTCAGTTAACATACAGTGTAATATTAGTTTCAGGTGTTCAACATAGTGATTCAGCACTTCCATACAACATTCGGTTCTCATCACAAATGCACTCCTTAATCCTCATACCTATTTAACCCATCCCCCACCTACTTCCCTTCTGGTAACCATTAGTTTGTTCTCTATAGTTAAGAGTTTATTTTTTGGTTTGCTTTCCCCTCTCTTTTATTTTCCCTTTGCTCACTTGTTTTATTTCTTAAATTCCACATATGAGTGAAATCATATGGTATTTGTCTTTCTCTGACTTATTTTATGTAGCAGTACTTTAGCTCCATCTGTGTTTTTGCAAATGGCAAGATTAATTCTTTTTTATGGCTGAGTAATATTCTTTTTTAATGGCTGAGATATCTTCATTATCTATTCATCAGGTGATGGACAGTTGGGGTGCTTCCATATCTTGGCTATTATAGGTGGTAGATAATGCTGTTATAAACATCGGGGTGCATGTATCCTTTTGAATTAGTACTTTTGCATTCTTTGGGCAAACACCTAGTAGTGCAATTGGTGGATCATAGGGTAGCTCTATTTTTAACTTTTTGAGGAACCTCCATACTGTGTTGCACAGTGGCTGCACCAGCTTGCATTCCCACCAACAGTGGAGGAGGGTTTCCCTTTCTCCATATTGTTGCCATCACCTGTTGTTTCTTGTATTATTCATTTTAGTCATTCTGACAGGTGTGAGGTGATATTTCATCATAGTTTTGATATGTATTTTCCTGATGATCGGTGACGTTGAGCATCTTTTTGGTGTCTGTTAGCCATCTGGATATCTTCTTTGGAGAAATTTCTATTCATGTCTTCTGCCCATTTTCTAATTGGATTATTTGTTTTTGGGGTGTTGAGTTTGTAAGTTCTTTATATATCTTGGATGTTAACCCCTTATCAGATATGTCATTTGCAAAGATCTTCTCCCATTCTGTAGGTTGCCTTTTAGTTTTGTTAATTGTTTCCTTTGCTGTACAGGAGTTTTTATTTTGATGAAGTCCCAATAGTTCATTTTTGCTTTTGTTTACCTTGCCTAAGGAGACATATCTAGAAGGAAGTTACTACCACGGATGTCATAGAGGTTACTGGTTATGTTTTGCTCTAGGATTTTTTTTTAACGTATTTTCTTTTTATTATGTTATGTTAATCACCATACATTACATCTTTAGGTTTTTTTAATTGTTATGTTAATCCCCATACATTACATCATTAGTTTTAGATGTAGTGTTCCATGATTCATTGTTTGTGCATAACACCCAGTGCTCCATGCAGTATGTGCCCTCCTCAATACCCATCAACAGGCTCACCCATCCCCCCACCCACCTCCCCTCTAGAGCCCTCAGTTTGTTTCTCAGACATAGTCTCTCATAGTTCGTCCCCACCTCCGATTTCCCCCACTTCATTCTTCCCCTCCTGCTATCTTCTTCTTCTTTTTTTTTTTTTTTAACATATAATGTATTATTTGTTTCAGAGGTACAGGTCTGTGTTTCAACAGTCTTACACAATTCACAGTGCTCACCATAGCACATAGCCTCCCCAATGTCTATCACCCAGCCATCCCATCCCTCCCCTCCCACCCTTCCAGCAACCCTCAATTTGTTTCCTGAGATTAAGAATTCCTCATATCAGTGAGGTCATATGATACATGTTTCTCTCTGATTGACTTATTTTGCTTAGCATAATACCCTCCAGTTCCAGCCACGTCATTGCAAATGGCAAGAATTCATTCCTTTTGATGGTTGCATAATATTCCATTGAATATATATACCACATCTTCTTTATCCATTCATCTGTCAATGGACATCTTGGCTCTTTCCATAGTTTGGCCATTGTGGACATCGCTGCTATAAACATCAGGGTTCACGTACCCCTTCAGATCCTTACATTTGTATCTTTGGGGTAAATATCCAGTAGTGCAATTCCCGGGTCATATGGTAGCTCTATTTTCAACTTTTTGAGAAACCTGCACACTGTTTTCCAGAGTGGCTGCACCAGCTTACATTCCCACCAACAGTGTAGGAGGGTTCCCCTTTCTCCGCATCCTCGCCAACATTGTTGTTTCCTGACTTTTAATTTTAGCCATTCTCACTGGTGTGAGGTTGTATCTCATTGAAGTTTTGATTTGGATTTCCCCGATGCCGAGTGATGTTGAGCACCTTTTCATGTGTCTGTTGGCCACTTGGATGTCTTCTTTGGAAAAATGTCTGTTTATGTCTTCTGCCCATTTCTTTATTGAATCATTTGTTCTTACGGTGTTGAGTTTGATAAGTTCTTCATAGATTTTGGATACTAGCCCTTTGTCCAATATGTCATTTGCAAATATCTTCTCCCATTCTGTCGGTTGTCTTTGGGTTTTGTTGACTGTTTCCTTTGCCGTGCAAAAGCTTTTTATCTTGATGAAGTCCCAATAGTTCATTTTTGCCCTTGCTTCCCTTGCCTTTGGCGATGTGTCTAAGGAGAAGTTGCTGCGGCTGAGGTCGGAGAGGTTGCTGTCTGTGTTCTCCTTTAGGATTTTGACAGACTCCTTTCTCACATTTAGGTCTTTCAACCATTTTGAGTCTATTTTTCTGTGTGGTGTAAGGAAATGGTCCAGTTTCATTCTTCTTCATGTGGATGTCCAATTTTCCCAACACCATTTGTTGAAGAGACTGTCTTTTTTCCATTGGACATTCTTTCCTGCTTTGTCGAAGATTAGTTGACCATAGAGTTGAGGGTCCATTTCTGGGCTCTCTATTCTGTTGCACTGATCTAGGTGTCTGTTTTTGTGCCAGTACCATACTGTCTTTTTTTTTTAAAGATTTTATTTATTTATTTGACAGAGAAAGACACAGCGAGAGAGGGAACACAAACGGGGAGTGGGAGAGAGAGAAGCAGACTCCCCGCCGAGCAGGGAGCCCAATGCGGGACTCGATCCAGGGACTCCAGGATCGTGACCTGAGCTGAAGGCAGTCGCTTAACCAACTGAGCCACCCAGGCGCCCCAGTACCATACTGTCTTGATGATTACAGCTTTGTATTAGAACTTGAGGTCCAGAATTGTGATGCCACCAGCTTTGCTTTTCTTTTTCAACATTCCTCTGGCTATTCAGAGTCTTTTCTGGTCCCATACAAATTTTAGGATTATTTGTTCCATTTCTTTGAAAAAAGGTGATGGTATTTTGATAGGGATTGCATTATATGTGTAGATTGCTCTAGGTAGCATTGACATCTTCACAATATTTGTTCTTCCAAGCCATGAGCATGGAACGTTTTTTCATTTCTTTGTGTCTTCCTCAATTTCTTTCATGAGTATTTTATAGTTTTCTGAGTACAGATTCTTTGCCTCTTTGGTTAAATTTATTCCTAGGTATCTTATGGTTTTGGGTGCAATTGTAAATGGGATCGACTCCCTAATTTCTCTTTCTTCTGTCTTGTTGTTGGTGTATAGGAATGCCACTGATTTCTGTGCATTGATTTTGATCCTGCCACTTTACTGAATTCTTGTATGAGTTCTAGCAGTTTTGGGGTGGAGTCTTTTGGGTTTTCCACATAAAGTATCATATCATCTGCAAACAGTGAGAGTTTGACTTCTTCTTTGCCAATTCATATGCCTTTTATTTCTTTTTGTTGTCTGATTGCTGTGGCTAGGACTTCTAATACTATGTTGAATAGCAGTGGTGATAGTGGACATCCCTGCTGTGTTCCTGACCTCAGGGGGGAAGCTCTCAGTTTTTCCCCATTGAGAATGAAATTTGCTGTGGGTTTTTCATAGATGGCTTTTATGATATTGAGGTGTATACCCTCTATCCCTATACTCTGAAGAGTTTTGATCAAGAAAGGATGCTGTACATTGTCAAATACTTTTTCTGCATCTATTGAGAGCATCATATGGTTCTTGTTCTTTCTTTTATTAATGTATTGTATCACATTGATTGATTTGTGGATGTTGAACCAACCTTGCAGCCCAGGTATAAATCCCACTTGGTCATGGTGAATAATCCTTTTAATGCACTGTTGGATCCTATTGGCTAGTATTTTGGTGAGAATTTTTGCATCCATGTTCATGAAGGATATTGGTCTGTAATTCTCTTTTTTGATGAGGTCTTTTAAAAAAGGGATTGATAAGATGTTGGTTGAAAAAGGGAAAAAGAAAAAGAAAGTTAAAAAATTAACTTTGAAAGACTAAAGACTTATGGGAAAAAAAGCCATAAATTCCAAGTGCAGTATTCCCCTAGCGCTGGAGTTCTGTCATTCTCATTGATGGGTAAACTTGGTCTTGGCTGGCTGTTCTTACTGATCTTCTTGGGGAGGGGCCTGTTGCAGTGGTTCTTAAATGTCTTTGCCGGAGGCGGAATTGCCCCGCCCTTGCCGGCCAGGCTAAGTAATCTGCTCGGTTTTGCTCTTGGGAGCTTTTGTTCCCTGCAAGCTTTCCGTACAGCTTTGGAGGACGAGAATGAAAATGGCAGCCTCCCAATCTCCGCCCCGGAGAAGCCAAGAGCTCAGTGCCTTGCTCCTCAGTGCGCCTCCAGAGAAAAGCAGTCAGTCACTCCCTCTCCCCTGTCTCCGGCCGCACTCCGTGCTCACCCGGCCTGTGACCGAGTGTTTCTATCTCTGGCACCTGACTCCGTGTGGAGTCTCCAAACCCAGCAGATCCCTGCGGTGCGCTCCTGCACTGCTCCTCTGGGGGGAGTGAGGGGAGTCTCCCTGGATCTGCCGCTTGTTGGGTCCCTGCTGGAGGAGCAGGGGCCCGACTGTGTCATGGATCATGGTTTATGGCAACCCCAAGCTGAGAGCCCGCTCCTTGGCTCCGTCTCTGCAGCCAGCTTCCCCGTTCTGATACCTGGGAGCTCTGCCACACTCAGGCACCCCTGGTCTTTCTGTGCCCCGAGCGTCCTGGGACCACACTGTCCCAGCGAGGATACCACCCCCCGCTTAGCCACTGGAGCGATGTCCCTCAGCGGAGCTGACTTCTAAAAGTTCCGATTTTGTGCTCCGCAGCTCTATCACTTGCCAGTAGTGGCTAACGGAGGCCCCCCCTCCCCCTGCCATCTATCTTCCTGAATATCACCTCAGATTCACTCCTCTGCACGTCCTACCTTCCAGAAAGTGGTCACTTTTCTGTTCAGAGGGTTGCTGCTATTCTTTTCTTCAATCTCCTGTTGAGTTTGTAGGTGTTCAGAATGGTTTGATCCCTATCCAGCTGAATTCCTGAGACCAGACAAAATCCAGGTCTCCTACTCCTCCGCCATCTTGCTCCTCCTCTGCTCTAGGATTTTAATGGTTTCCTGTCTCACATTTAGCTCTTCAATCCATTTTGAATTTATTTTTGTGTATGGTGTAAGAAAGTGGTTCAGTTCATTCTTTTGCATTTTGCTGTCCAGTTTTTCCAAACACCATTTGTTGAAGAGACTTTTTTCCATTGGATGTTTTTTCCTGCTTGTAGTAGATTAATTGACCACATATTTACAGGTTCAGTTCTGGGCTTTCTATTCTACTGATCTATATGTCTATATTTGTGTCAGTACCATACTGTCTTGGTCACTACAGCTTTGTAATATAACTTGAAGTCTGGAATTCTGATGCTTCCATCTTTGCTTTTCCTTGTCAAGACTGCTTTGGGCATTTGGAGTTTTTTTGTGGTTCCATACAAATTTTAGGATTGTTTGTTCTAGTTCTTCAGAAATGCTGTTGTTATTTTGATAGGCATTGCATTAAATGTGTAGATTGCTTAGAAATGGATTATTATTTCCTTTCCTAGATTAGATGAATATCAAAAGAGCTGATTTAATTTTAATGCCATCGATTATATTTATTACCAAGTCGTGTTATTCCTTAGTAAGGCCAAAAATTGACATATTCAGTTTTTATCCAAATGTTGATTTATGAGTGGTATTTTTAATATTTTTCCTCACTTTTTTCTTTCTTACTTCACCTCACTGTTATGATTTCTAAAAAACTCTTTAATGAAGCAGAAATTTGTTTGTGTTCTGTCAATAATGAAAGTATCTATTACGAAATAAAAAAAGGACCTGACTTTACTCCTGCCCAACTATCACATCTTCTAAACATGAATTTGATGCAGCTGATGTATCTGCATTAATAATATCTGCTGCTTTCATCATTAAATTCCACCCACTGCTTAATGCCTGGAGCTTCAAAAATATGAGAATTAGCTAAAAGAGTCTTAAATTAAAGAAAAAAAATTGAAGCTTTGAAAACATGTATTACCACCTATAATCTTTCATAGTGGGAAAAGTCACAGCCCACATCCATACATGGAATACATCAAATTCCTTAACAGTTGAGGAAATTTAAATCAAAGGAAATTATTGGTGGAAAGTTAAGTCTATGTTGTGTTGCTGGGTCAAATGAAGACTAAGACAATAAAGTAATGAGTGTAATAAATGTGATGCTTAAGGTCTGAAAAGAGGGCTCATTTCAAAGTAATTATATATTCAACTATACATAACATTAGATAATTTTTAAGTAAGGAATATTTAAACTAAATTTAAACATTAAAAACAGGTAATATAATTGGATATATTATATATATGCAATCTGTATATAAAAATGAGTTTTTTAACCTATTTATCTTCAGTATGTGAAGATTACAGAACAAAGAATACACTAAGAGGGATATAAGTAGGTAATCATAGACATTATATTGTAGGTATATCCTCAGTTTTAAAGCCCCTTTTTTTTTTTTTTTTAAAGATTTTATTTATGTATCTGACAGAGAGAAACACAGCGAGAGAGGGAACACAAGCAGGGGGAGTGGGAGAGGGAGAAGCAGGCCTCCTGCGGAGCAGGGAGCCCGACGCGGGGCTCGATCCCAGGACCCTGTGATCATGACCTGAGCCAAAGGCAGACGCTTAACGACTGGGCCACCCAGGCGCCCCTAAAGCCCCTTTTTACTATACAGTAAATGGTGGGGGGTGGGAGGGATGGGATGGCTGGGTGATAGACATTGGGGAGGGTATGGGCTATGGTGGGTGCTGTGAATTTTGTAAGACTGTTGAATCACAGACCTGTACCTCTGAAACAAATAATACATTATACGTTAAAAGAAAAAAAAGAAGATAGTAGGAAGGGAAAAATGAAGGGGGTGGGAATCAGAGGGGGAGATGAACCATGAGAGACTATGGATTCTGAGAAACAAACTGAGGGTTCTAGAGGGGAGGGGGGTTGGTGGATGGGTTAGCCTGGTGATGGGTATTAAAGAGGGCACATATTGAATGGAGCACTGGGTGTTGTATGCAAACAATGAATCATGGAACACTACATCAAAAACTATTGATGTAATGTATGGTGATTAACATAACATAATAAAATAAAATTTAAAAAAAGAACTGTATCTTCCCCTTCATGCCATTCACTGAAGATATGCTTGTTGATTTTATTTGTCCATTGTGAAAGATATTAAGTGTAGCATTATCCTTGACACCAAAGTCAAGTTATACATAACTTATAGGAATTGATCATAGACATTTCTTCACTTTAATGAAATATAATTGATATATTAATTTCAGGTGTACAACATAACGATTCCATATTTGCATATATTGCAAGATGATCACCATAATAAGTCTAGTTAATATCTATCACCATACATGGTTATAAATGATGAGAACTTTTAAGATCTACTCTCTCTTTTTTTTTTTTTTTCCACTTTATAATACAAGTTCATAAGCATTAGATTAAGAGCCACCTCTAATCAGATGTCAGGGCCTTGGTTTAGGGATTTTCTAAGGGAGATTCTTTTGCTATATACTTGGGTAAATCCTTTGTCCTCATTTACAGATTACTAAGATTCTTTTTGTCTAGTGACATTATTATCTTTAAGAATTCATAGGTCCATTTTGTTGAATTGCACATTTCCTCCCCACCATTCTGCCCAGCAGCATCCTTCATAACACTACTAATGCTCTCATTGTACTGGTTAAGTAGCTCATAGCTCCTCCTCATTAAGAGTTTGAAACATTCTCCAGAATTTGGAAATGTATTTAGTAAATATATAGTAAGCCACAGATTATTTTTCAGATTCCAAAAAAAAAGCTAAAATGTTAAGTTTCTAACTTTAAATTAATACTTCCAAGTATAATTTCCAACATTTATAACTGTAAATTAATTTACATTTTCCAATTATAAATTAAAATTATTAGGTGATAGCTTCATCAGAATGGACCATATATATAATATTTAAAATATATGTATATTTTTAAAAATCTGTTTCATTGTATTAGGACCCAAATTTCAAATGATGTTATTGAATTTTTAAAAATGATTTTTTATGTGAATACTATGCAATTTAAATTGTTGTCTGATACATATAGGCTTTATAGAGTATTAAGACACATATCCTGATTCATCAACCAAAATTTTATTCAGGATCTGAAATCAATGGCAGGCTTAATGCTTTTTAAAATAGATAGCACTGTTTTAATTAAAAATGTCAGCAGTGTAATTACTCCTTAAGCAAAAGGCCACAGAGAGGAAAATTGGACGATACTTAAATTGAGCATATGAGAAAATTAATTTGCGTTAAAAAAGTAGCAATTAGACACTTCCATGGCAGCATGAGAAAGATCACAATTTTGTCTTTTCTCCTTTGCAAAGTAGAATTTTTTGAATTTATTTATTTTAAAGGGAAACTAAACCAACAGAAGTATGGAAAATAACACTAGTTGCAAAACCCAAAAAATGCATGCTATCTTAAAATATTTCTAGGATATTTCATATTGCTTTTAACCCTCTCAGTCTTTTTTTCTTTATTCCCAAAACAGATTACTTAAACTAAAATTTTAAATCTGCTTCCAGTCTAAAATGCTGAAATACTTATATAGTTTTTGTGGTTTCTTAGATAATTGCTAAATATGTACTGCTTGATATCTGAGCAGATTGATCATTTAGCATTTAGTCAGCAAGAAGAAACAGTTGTCTTTCCCCTATATTCTATTACACTTTGTACACAGATTCTTCATTCTCAGTACCCTTTTATAATTTATAAAAAAGGAATCTCAAAATAAATAACTGTCTATATACAATCCTGACAGAGAAAGAAGACATACTGGATTTACTTGATTGAAGTACTTTTTTTTTTGGTTAATCATAATTGTTGCATTATAATTTTATAAATACAAGGAAGGTAAGCCCTATCATTTAGGTACATTCTGTAATGAGTCTTTAGACTTACTAGGATTAATCTCTATCTTGTCTTTCAATGTTTACTGTTTTTCTTTTCCAATAAAGACTGCTGCCATAACTGATAGGTGGATGATACATGGTTATCTAGTACATTTAAAACACTATACCATCTTACTGACCATAGGTCATAGTCATGATCACCATTTCTTACCCTTCACCTGGGCCAGATTTCATACCACAAGGAAGAAAGTAACAATATCTATTTTCTGTATATTTAGTTATCAAGGATTGCTCTCTCTCTCTGAAACCTTATTTCGTTCCATTGCTTCTACAGAAAAGTAAGACTGAAGCCATTATACTCTTATTGTAGAAGAGCAAAGTTTAAATGTCACTAATAATTGAGGTATTGTTTTCTTATTTTCATACTTCAATACATTTAATGGTTTAACATTTCTAAATTTTCTACTCTTTCAAATCAGTCTAGCCTCATCAAAATGTCATTTTTCTTCTAAAAAAACTTTCCATTTTTTCTAAGTATTTATGAGATAACATTATTTTAAAATTCAGTTTTTCTTATAACAGATGTCCCCAGAGGATATTTCTTTTCTTTTCTCAAGTTTTTATTTAAATTGCAGTTAATTAACATATAGTGTAATATTAGTTTCAAATGTAGAATTTAGTGATTCATTATTTACATACAACACCCAGTGCTCATCACAAGTGCCCTCCTTAATCCCCGTCACCCATTTAACCCATCCCACATCCACCTCCCCTTCAGCAACCCTCAGTTTGTTCTCTATAGTTAAGAGTCTGTTTTCTCATTTGCCTCTCTCTTTCTTTTTCACCTATGTTCATCGCTTTTTTTCTTAAATTCCATATATGAGTAAATCATGGTATTTGTCTTTCTCTGACTGACTTATTTCACTTAGCATAATACTCTCTAGCTTCATCCATGTCATTGCAAATGATAAGATTTCATTCTTTTTTATGGTTTAGTAATATTCCATTATATATATAGCACATCTTCTTTATCCATTCCTCAGATATTATTGAACTGTAATGTCTCCTCTTGGAATCAAATGGATCAAAATTTAAGGTGACAAGAGTGATATTATGATAATGTCTTGCTAATATGAGTATTCTTATACTATATTTCCTTTCTATGGCAGCCCTGTTTGTGGATTTTCCAGGTGGCATTCATCCTCATACATCAGTGATTAACTCTTAAAGGAAATGTAAACATAAATTTTCCCCAAAGTTTTCAGTGATGTTTATCATTGAAATACCTTTAAATTTCAATTCTTTAAGTTATTTACTTTTAAAAATATAACTTAATTCCTTTAATTTTTTATTTTTTTCTGGAAGAGAAAGACTGAAGTACTGAAATTTTATATGTTTTTTTCTTGTTTGTCTGTCTTGGATTAGGTCAAATGTGAATGTCTGAAGAATCTCTCAGTGGGGTCAGTAAGGATATGCCTGACATAGAAATATATGCCTGCAACTGATAAAAGTGTTATAAACTGAAATTTAGAATTGAAAATTATAAGCATATATGGGAAAATGAAAATAAAGCACTTGGGAGTGGATATGTAGTGTGGTCATAGGGAACTTGAGGAGATACAATTGATAATGGGACTCACCAGTGAGAGATGATTCAGTGAAGACATTTGAGAAAGAATGGTCAGAAAAAATTGGAGTAAAACCCTGATGCCTTGGAGTCATAAAAAGAAAGAGGACAGCATCACAATGTAGAAAGACATGCCAATGATATAAAATACTTCAGAGAGATTAAATAATAATTAAAATGTATCCATTTGAACAATCAGTAAGTTTATGGGGGTCACATTTATGAGTCATTCAATGGAATGGTAAAAGTGGATGTTTAAATGCAGTAAGTGAAGAAAGCTGAGGAGGCGATGAACTGAATACATAGTTTAGATAACCTCCACTGGCAAACTAAATGTAGACAAGGAAATAGCAGAATACCTATTGGAGGAAGGAGGGGTATACCACTGAGGTTTTTTTTTTTTTTTTCAGCCTCATGGCATTGATATTTTATCTATTTAGGAGGAAGTGTGATCCCTGATAGAGAAAAAGTAGGTGGTAAGAGGGATTGCCTGCAAAAATAATCATGTAAGGGCGCCTGGGTGGCTCAGTTGGTTAAGCGACTGCCTTCGGCTCAGGTCATGATCCTGGAGTCCAGGGATCAAGTCCCACATCGGGCTCCCTGCTCGGCAGGGAGTCTGCTTCTCCCTCTGACCCTCCTCCCTCTCATGCTCTCTGTCTCTCATTTTCTCTCTCACAAATAAATAAAATCTTAAAAAAAAAAAAAAACAACATGTAGATTTTGACACAGTTACCCTCAGTAAAATTATAACCTAAAATTAATTACATAGAACTGATACTTACCAAGAATAAAGTATAAAAGAAGTTATGTACAAGATTCAGGTCTGGATTCTGACCTGACACATTTCCCTGTGTCAGAATACTTGCATACTAAATTTTAAAACTCTAAATAAAATGCAAATGGCACCACTCAGCCGGGCCCAAGCCTTCTCAGTAGCAGTGCCTGTGTCTTGGTGGTGGCCGTAGCCCAAAGTCATACTGGGGTTATACCATTTTTGTATTCCCTTAGGAAGGGGGCAGTGTGTATGACTGACTACAGTATCCACATTTGCACTTGGTGCTGGATGAACAATGGTGACATAAAAGCCTGAGGTTCTTTGACTACAGAAGACCAGATATTTATTCCAACTCAGATAGTCATGTAGGTCTTAAAGAATGGCTGTAGCAGGCTAGACAGATATCAGTGGGGGAAAGGCAGGCAATGAAGACTCAGACTTGAAGCACAAGAAGGATTCACCATACCATTCCTGGCATAAAAACAGAAGCAGCTATGTTATGTGGAAAAGGTAGTCTCTAGAAATTGTAGAGACAGCCAACTTTGTTGCTTATATTTACAATGGTCAATTAGTGACTATTTTAGAAGCTCTTTATGTCCTAGTAAGTGATTTTTTTTCATACTTTCTAAACAAAAAGACTAAATCTTCATGGGAAAATGAAGTGATTATTAAGCTGCCTGGGATCTACAATTACGGTCATTCATGCTTCAAAGAAAGAGAGGATCAGAGGATAGAAACTTTTAATACGTGTCTCACAAGTTAGTTGATCTGGGTTTGGTTTATTTTGAAGCATTTGTGGTCACTGTGTCTTTAATACTAATCTTTGTGGTAGTATCTTGCTCTAGATGTACAGACGTTTATATAACAATATGCTTACTCTGTAATTGGAGCATTTTCAGCATCTCATTTTAAAGGTCTGGGTGTTTTTATTAAATACGTTTTTGTTGGAAAGTCTGTACTGGATATCCCTTGGCTCTTCTGCTTAGCTTTATAGTCTGTGTAAGCACAGAGATTAATTATGTCTAAATAGGGCCCTGGATATATTCAACACTTCCATGGTGATTCTATTATATTAGGTATTCTTTACAATTTCAGTTTTAACTAGTTTAGCTCTTCTTTTAAGAGGTGACAAGATGTGCCTACTGATGGTACTATGAGTGTTTATCTCACCATTTCATGCGAAAACACTAATATTTTTGTGCCTTTAAAGATGTCATTTTTTTCTACCAAGTCAGCCTATGTGTTTTCAAAAAGATGAAAAAGTAATGAATGACAATCTCTCTAATATGTATGCAATTCTTCATAATAATGAAAAAAATTAACTGGTGCAATTGAATAGCAAGCTGGAAAAAATCCCCTAGAGAAATGGAAATCTGATCGCATTATGAGAAAAAAATATTTAAAAGGCTAATCTGTAATTCTGCTACTAAATGAATTTGAATATCAAATGTGACTGAAAAAGCATTTTTCTTGTGTTAAGCAGAATTTTAGGATGTCCCTCATGACCTTACCTCAGGTGTTAGTCCCATGATTATGTCATGTTACATAGAAAAAGATGTTGCAGATGTAGGTAAGATTACTAAGGAGTCGACCATAAAGCAGAAATTATTCAGGTGGTGTTAATCTAATCACATGACCACTTTGAAGCAGAAAGTTTTCTCATTGTTGGCAGATGAAGTTAGAGAGATTTGAAGTACAAGAAGGATTTACCATGCCATTGCTGTCTTGAAAATGGAAGGAACATACAAAAAGAAATGCAGGTGACATTTAGAAACCAAAGCAGATCCTGGCTGACAGCCAGACATGGAACAGGGACTTCAGTCCTAAAATGACAAGAAACTGAATTCAGCCAACAACCCGAGTAAGATTGAAAGAGAATTCTTCCCCAGAGTCTCCAGATAAGAACCCAGCATCCTGAGTCAACATTTGACTTTGGCCTTGGGTATAACTAAGCAGAGACCCAGCTGAGCTTGTCTGTACTTCTCATTAACAAAAACTGTGAGATAATAAAAGGAGTTGTTTCAAGTCATGAAGCTTATTTGTTACTCAGCAATAAAAAAAACTGAAATAGTCCCCAAACAACATTCTCTTAAGATAATCTTCCTATTTCCTAATTTAAAACAAGAACAATTGCCTTTCTTATAGTATAACAGGTCACAAAAATGACCTCAGTGTATGATTGGTTTCTATTTCTATTAGCATTTTATTACTCTAGAGATATTTTAAAGGTTGACTCCCTTACCAAAAATAAATACACTAATGGCAATTTAAGGAATCAACAAATACTTCATTTCCTCATTGGTGAAATAGCCATTGTAGAAGATGGAAATGCACTAGTAAGCTAAACCTCTTCACTGGTGAATTTGCATTTTGTTTGGTATTAAAACTTAAGGCAAAAAAAAAAAAATGAATATCCACCCCTATATATATGATAGACTGCATTATTTCCCCAAGTTATTTCTATTCTGCCCAACCTTGCCATGGCTTTCTTGTTGGTTCATTATACTTTCATACACCTCCTTAACTAAACATGAGACTTTGGCAGATGGAAAGAAAACAGAAGTAACAGTGGGTCAAATTCTGAAATAAAGCTGTAAGAAGCATGCCCAGTTTCCCTTAGTCCTCTTGGAGCTTTTGCTGCCTGCTGTGATGAAGCAGGTCCCAGGTGAATGTGGCAGCTTCAGCCTGGATTCTACCTTCAGCCGTGGTCCAACAATGAAGGCATACAAAGGTGACTTGGACTCACACCAAAGTCTGAAGTTCAGCCTAGCCCAGATGTACCTAGTTGACTGCAGATGAGATAAACTTAATCTCAATCAACATGTGTACTTCTTCTAAGTATGATATAAATGCTTGCATTGTAGCCATCAATATTTTGTGAGTTTTTGTAATACAGCATTATCTGTTTTTGTTTTGGGTGTTTGGTATTTTTAGCTTCCACTTATGAGTAGAATCATATGGTATTTGTCTTTTTCAGTCTGACTTATCTCACTTAGCATAATACCCTCTAGGTCCATCTATGCTCTTGAAAATGGCACAATCTCATCCTTTTAATGGTTGCATAATATTTCATTATATACATATATTAGATATCACGCACCACATTTTATCCTTATCCATTTGTCTATTGATGGACACTAACATACAAAAAGCAGAATAAGACCTGTAAATACAGAGAACAAACTGATGGTCACCAAATGGGAGAGGAGTGGTTGGGCAATTGGTGAAGGAGAGAGGGAGATTTGGGCTTCCAGTTATGGAATGAATAAATCTCAGGAATAAAAAGCACAGCATAAGGACCACAGTCAGTGATACTGTAATGGCAATATAACAGGACAAGATAGATGGTAGCTACACTTGTGGTGAATATATCTTAAGGTGTAATCTTGTCAAATCACTAAGTTGTACACCCGAAACTATATAACATTATGTGCCAACTATACTCAAATAAAAAGAAAATGTAATAAGAAATTTGATGAGTACAGTCTAATACCAGATATAATTTATGAAAAATATAAATGGTTTGGGTATGGAGAGCTATTATCAATTTTCTTATTGTAACAATAGGAATAATACTGCTTTTACTAGAGTTTAACCCTGACCTAACAGGAGAACATTAACGACTGAAGGCTCCATTTTAGTTTCTATTTTGATATTAATCCCCTTCAATTTAGCTTCCTCTCAATGATGTATAATACAAGTATAACCTTAGAGATAATTATTACCTAGTACAGAATGTTTTATAACTCTTTACAACATTATTCATATTTAAAGCATAAATTTATTTTCTTTTATTTGATGTTGATGGTTTAGTCATAATCACTTACCTTAAGGGAAAAGATATCTGTTTTTTCCTCAATATAATCATGGTAAACAATTATGTTATATATTAAATTATCCATAAATACTGAATTACTGAAACAAATACAACAACAAATGAGTAAGTGACATGGTAAATAAATACAGTTCTTGGCCATTAAAAACCGTCCGTGAAGACTGACAGTAACTATAATACATTACTCTTGTAATACATAATGATGATATACAAAATAATTTTATTAATGATAAATATATTTGAATTCAAATGACATGATTTTTCCCCTATTTTGAGTATCTAGCATTACGAAAAGTAGAAAAGAATTTTATGTAATAGAGCTACCGTATACCAGAACAGAGAATTATCTTTAAAAATCAAAGATTATGCTCTGCTTCATTGCCCAAGTAATCAATTTCATAGTGTGACTATTTAGTCAGCTTTACAGATGAAGGTAGTACAGGGGAAAAGTTTAGAAATATATTATTAAGTCTACTTAAGAAAAATACATTTTAGAGTACAGTACTTAAGCTAAAAGTTTTATAATGTCTAATGGGAAACAAAGTGCACTAAAGACTAAGTGGAAAGAATGGATTTTGGCTATAGAGAAAAAAATAGATGAGTGTATTTAAAGAAAACTAAAGTCCAGCCAAATAAGCTATAATTATTTCATATTCTAGTCCTTTTCTGACACTTTTCTGAGATGGTAAAGAAGTCTATGACATGCTTCTCTTAAACATAACAAACAAAAAGATTTTCCTGTAATACTTAGGATACATGGCACTAATTAGAACTATTTTGTAATACTGAGTATATACAAATATGAAGTGTAAACTTTTCACATATCATTGAAAATAAAAAATATACGAACATATGAAAATACATTAGAAGAGTGGAAAATTTTTATAGTACATAAAAATGTAATATACAGTAATGAGATATTTCAGAAAAATATTTTAAATATATCATGTGGTTGATACTACATTTTTAAGATTATATTAAGAAAAACAATGCTTTAATTTATTATTTTTTAAAGATTTATTTATTCATTTGAGAGACAGAGAGCATGAGCAGGAGGAAAGGGCAGAGGGAGAAGCAGACTCCTCACTGAGCAGGGTGACTGACATGGGGGTTCGATCCCAGGACCCAGGATCATGACCTGAGCCAAAAGCAGATGCTTAACTGACTGAGCCATCCAGGTGCCCCAATGTTTTCTTTTAAATAGCATAAATGGTAAATGATTTTGTGAAAAGCCCTCTTTTAACACAATAGTTTTTTTTTTTTTTAAGATTTTATTTATTTATTTGAGACAGAGAGAATGAGAGAGAGCACATGAGAGGGGGGAGGGTCAGAGGGAGAAGCAGACTCCCTGCCGAGCAGGGAGCCTGATGCGGGACTCGATCCAGGGACTCCAGGATCATGACCTGAGCCGAAGGCAGTCGCTCAACCAACTGAGCCACCCAGGCGCCCCACAATAGTTTCTATACATTTGCAAAAAACTGAGAAAGAATAGACATTTACTTATACAATTAAAAAAAATTAATCTTAAAATGTTCACACTGCTAGAGAAAAGTTCCAAAGGAATTAAATATGTGCAAATATTTATATATGTAGACACATATTTATCTATCCAGTTAGAAAATGTTTAAGCATTTTAATCAATATTTTAATTGATCAAAATTAAATCAATAATTCAATTTTTCTTGTTTAGTTATTAAAGTCATAACAAAACATTCTAACATGTAATCAGTTTTCTTTCATCCTTTTGATCCAAAAATCATAGTTCACTCTTTTTTATTCAATAGAATCTGGAGAACTCAAGGAGACAACTTCATAAGCAAACTATGGTTTTTATTACAAGTTCTGCATCAAGTCCTATCTCAGAGAAATTTCTTGGTTCATAAATAAAATATGTTCTAAAAATGTGAAAAATCACAACCTTAACATTTCTCTTATAGGTATGGAGCAATTTTTAACCTCTTCTTTTTTATTATTTCTTTCTTTAATTATGCATTTATTTTTGCTTAATGTGAAATTTTTAAGTTTAGCTTTGTTTCTATTTAACTGCATAGTTAAGATATCTCTATCTATAGGAAACATCTTCTCTATACCTCTCTTTAACTTCAGAGTGCAAAATTTGTCTCTAGCTCCTCTAATCACATTGGACTAGTTATAAACTAATTGAATAAGCAATATATCATGCCATCTAATAAAACCTTCCAAATTTCAGAAAAGATGAGAGTAGCATCTCTCAGACGTCTCATTGTTCATGATCTAACAGAAAGCTTAGTAAAGAATGAATCATGGAACACTACATCAAAAACTGATGATGTAATGTATGGTGATTAACATAACATAATAAAAAAAATTCAGTCAAAAAAAAAAAAGAAAGCTTAGGGTATGAACGAGGAATACAGGTTGGCAGACTTCTCAGCCTTTTTTTTTTTTTTTTTTAGCAAAAATAGACAGCCCTATTTGCCAGGGATTTCAGAAAGTGTCGAAACTGATTTTGTTTCATTTATTCACACATTGTAGAAATCTAGAAATTTAATCTATAATTAATTTTTTTAAAAGATTTTATTTATTTATTTGACAGAGAGAGACGCAGCGAGAGCAGGAACACAAGCAGGGAGAGGGAGAGGGAGAAGCAGGCTTCCCACTGAGCAGGGAGCCCGATGTGGGGCTCAATCCCAGGACCCCGGGATCATGACCTGAGCTGAAGGCAGACGCTTAACGACTGAGCCACCAGGCGCCCCTATAATGAAAAAAAAATTTTTTTTTAAAGATTTTATTTATTTGACAGAGAGAGACACAGCGAGAGAGGGAACACAAGCAGGGGGAGTGGGAGAGGGAGAAGCAGGCTTCCCGCCAAGCAGGGAGCCCGATGCGGGGCTCGATCCCAGGACCCTGGGATCATGACCTGAGCCGAAGGCAGACGCTCAACGACTGAGTCACCCAGGCGCCCCTATAATGAAAATTTTTGATCCAAAGTTGAAGAAGCTTTAATTTTAAGGTAGGCTTAACATTTTAGAAAGGAGTAAGAGTTTGTTAAATATCTCTTTAGCTCACCTAATTAAGCCCACTTTCATCTAACTAGTTACTTGGTAATCTCTGGACAAATATGCTCTAAATCAACAAATTTGCTAAAGTCTTTTTATGTATATTTCAAATTCCAATATGATAAAAAAAATATCTTTTAGAAAATGTCCTGAGATGTTTGTTGTGATGAGACAGACAGACAGAAGCAACTTTAAGTGCCCCGGCAGAATAAGTTAATTTTATTTTGTATAATTAAAAGTAAATCACCTTAGGGGCTTGAACAGTCATATCTAATGCTCCATTGCAGGGCAAGACCTAGCTTTGGATGTCTGCATGTAACTATACACTGCTAGTGCTCCATTTAGAAATCCATTTGTAATTAAGAAATATTTTTTTTGAGAACCATAAGAAAACCAGTATTTCTCTAATATGCAGGCACATTCCAGGAGCTATGTTATTGTTTAAGGTTTTATTGTCAATGTAATATAGTAAAACAATTAAGAACAATATTAAATACTGTAAAGCATTAAGAGAACTGGAGATTATTTTAACATAGAAAAGATTTCATATAGGGTATATAAATTGAATTATAATTCCATAGATAAGAGGGATTTGGAAAAGTGAAGAAGATAAATAACATTCTAGATAACAGCATACTCTAATGTAAATGGAAAAAGTTTGATATGTGAGTAAAATGACATAATAAAAATTTGAAAACCCCAATACCATCAAATCAAAGCAAATACATTATACTGACTGATAGTAAGCTCTAGTGGAAAGTGGTAGATTTGTAACTATATACTTTCCATTTTTCCTTTTTCTAGTAATAAAACCTCTTTCCTGGTGAGAGTTAGTACATTGTCTTTACCTGATACAAGGAAGAATAAGTGAGCCAGATCTAGCCAAATATCCTAGTCGTCTGGACAAAGTGATTTGTTCATAGAAAAGTGAACACAAATATGTCAATCAGACTTCCTCTATGATTTCCGATTCTGAGAAAAAAAGAATTGCTGAGATTTCTGGAGATAGATATAGTCTTGGAAAGATCAGTTTGCCACCTGTCTTGGCCTTATTTGGCACCTTTAATATTTCCATCTAAATTTTTGTTTAAATCCAGACCTCTGCATGAAAAAGGAACTAAAATCAAAGAAAATGAAGCCCAGAGGTAGAGAAAAAGGTGCCAACATCATTTGAGCATTTGAACTTATCCTTACCTGACTTTTCAGTTATATAACACAAAAACATATCCTTCTTACTTTTGTTTCTTTAACATGCAACTAAAATAGGTTTTAAACTTGGAATGGTTATAAATATAGGCAAAAATTTGGTCATGGAGTTGAGAAGGTGTTTAGTGTATTTAATCAGTAATAATGATGTCACTTTTTAAACATTTTCCAGGATAGTAGTGTACATACTGAGTAAATGCCTTCCTTATACTCAGGAAGGTGAGTGTCAAGTGGCCAAGTGTCTTCCTAGAATACAGAAAGTGGTCAATCAATGTTTCTGGAATAAATGAGGAATTGAATGGCCATGCTATAAAAACAAATTAAATACAGCTTAATCCCCTGGTTCAATGAAAGTGTTTTTATGTTCTTTTTCTTCTCTTATTCTCTCTGCTGTGTTCTTAGTTATTTCTATCCTAGTACAGAAGGTTTAGCTACTCTACTAATATATTTGAGTGAAGAAATAATACAAAAAAAAGTCTATATATGACAAGGGAACTATCTTAATGTTTGTGTTGGACAAAAAACAACAGACCTAATAGAATAGAAAGATCATCCATTCTCTAAAATTGTAGCAAGGGGAAAACAACAACAACAACAACAAAAAAAAACACCAGTACTGTTTGGTTGATAGTCTGATATATATCTGAGTGTTTAATTATCAGAACAATGAATAAACTTTTATTTTGTAGAAAATAGAAAGTAACTGCAGGATAATTAATGACATCATAAAATAAACAGAATAATGAACAAAATATTGGCATCATTTTGATGATGCCAGGTTTTAAGATAATCAACCTTGCAGCTTCTGCCAGAGAATGAAGTGTGTGTGTGTGTGTGTGTGTGTGTGTTTGTACACACTCAAATGTTGAAAAAGGTACTTTCTAGGTTTAGGAGAGAGCAACTTGAATATATTTTATTGTTAGCATTTCTCTGCTAGTTTAGTCTAAATTCAAGAGTTATATGTGGTGGGGCACCTGAGTGGCTCAGTCGTTAAGCATCTGCCTTCGGCACAGGTCATGATTACAGGGTCGTGGGATCGAGCCCCGCATCGAGCCCCGCATTGGGCTCCCTGCTCCGCAGGAAGCTTGCTTCTCCCTCTCCCACTCCCTCTGCTTAGGTTCCCTCTCTTGCTGTGTCTCTCTCTGTCAAATAAATAAATAAAATCTTTAAAAAAAATGAGTTATATGTGTTTTTTTCTTCTAATCGCTCTGATGCAATATCAAAGTAAGAGTATAATCAACAAAGCTGATAGATCTGCCTATAAAAGTCTTGAAAAATTTGTAGATTAGAAGTCTGGTCAGGCTTATCTGCAACCTCTGCAAAGGGCCTTACAAGGCCTAAGCAAGGAGTCTACTGGGTTCCTACCTGGAGGGATCTGCTTCCAAGCTCATTCAGATTGTTGGCAGAATTCAGACCTTCTTGCTTGTAGGAGTGAGGTTCTGGTTTCCTTTCTGGTTGTCAACCAGAGACACTCTCAGATTTTATAGGCCTACTGAATTCCTGGTCACATGGCAACCTCCATCTTCCAGCCAGCATTGGTGGATTGAATCCTCTTCGTGCTTCAAATCTCTCTGACTTCTTCTGTCACCAGCCTGAGAAGACTTTCCACTTTGTAAGGATGGGATTAGATTATGCCCACTCAGACAACGTCTCTACCTAAAGTCACCAAATTAGTAAAATTAACTACACCTGCAAAATCCCCTTTTGCCATACAATATAAAATAATCACTGGTATAATGCCAGAGGCAAAGGTTACAAAGCCAACTTTTTTTTTTTTTTTTTTCCAATTATGGTAAGAACACTTAACATGAGATGTACACTCTTAACAAATACTTAAGCCCACAATATAGTATGGTTCACTATATGGCAGTATTGTACAGCAGATCTCTAGAACTTAATCATCTTGTAAAACTGAAATTTTATTCCTGTTGAGCAACAAATTCCCATTTCCCCTGGCAACCATCATTCTACTCCCTGCTTCTTTAGATTTGACTATTTCAGATACCTCATTTAAGTGGATTCATGTAGTATTTGTCCTTCAGTGACTGGTTTATTTCACTTAGCATAAAGTCCTCTAAATTCATTCATTATGTTGCTGCATAATGACAGGCTTTTCTTATTTTTAAAAGCTGAATAATATTCCATTGAATATACGTACCACTTTCTTTATCCATTCATTCATAGGTTGTTTCCATACCTTGGTTACTGTGGATAATGCTACTGTGAACAGGGGCATGCAGATAACTCTTTGAGGTCCTGATTTCATTTTTTTTTGGAATATACCCAGAAATGGGATTGTTGGATTACAAGATGATTCTATTTTTAATTTTTGAGGTGCCTCCATAGTATTTTCTGCAGTGGACGCAGCACTTTACATTCCCACCAACAGTGTACAAAGATTCCAGTTTTTCCATTTCCTCACAAACTCTTGGTGTTTTTTTGTTTTGTTTTGTTTTGTTTTGTTTTGAATAAAATAGCCATCCTAACAAGTGTGAGGTGATGTCTCATTGTGATTTTGAGTTGTATTTTCCTGATGACTAGTGATGTTGAGCACCTCTTCATGTACCTTTTGGATATTACCATGTCTTGTTTTGTTATAATGTCTGTTCAAATTCTTTGTCCATTTTTAAATTGAGTTATTTGTTTCTTTACTCTTTTTTTTTTTAAGATTTATTTTATTTGTTTGAGAGAGACAGAGAAAGAGAGCATGAGTCGGGGGGAAGGAGGGGCAGAGGGAGAAGCAGACTCCCCGTTGAGCAGGGAGCTTGATGCAGGGTTGGATCCCTGGACCCTGGGATCATGACCTGAGCTGAAGGCGGACACTTAACCGACTGAGCCACCCAGGCACCCTGTGTTTCTTTGCTCTTGAGTGTAGGGGTTGCTTATATGTTTTGGAGATTGAACTTTTATCAGATACGTAGTTTGCAAATATTTTCTCCCATTCCCTGGGTTATCTTTAAATCTATTGTTTCCTTTGCTGTACAGGAGATTTTAACTTGATGTAGTCCCACTTACCTGTTTTTGCTCTCATTATCAACGCTTTTGCTGTCATATTCAAGAAATCATTGCCAAGACCAATGTTATGAGGATTTTCCCCATGCTTTCTTCTAAGAGTTTTGTAGTTTCATAAACTGAATTTAAGTCTTTAGTCCATTTTGACTTGATTTTTGTGTAGTCTATGATGAAGCTCCAAGTTCAATCTTTTGCATGTGAATATCGTTTTCCCAAAACTATTTGTTAAAGAGACTATCTTTTCCTCATTATATAGCTTTGGCCCCCTTGTCAAAAATCATTTAATCATATATACATAGGTTTATTTCTGGGCTCTCTGTTTCATTGACTGTATGTCTGTCTTTATGCCAGTACCATACTATTTTGATTACTGTAGCTTTGTAACGTGTTTTTTTTTTTTTTAATATTTATTTATTTATTTATTTGAAAGGTAAAGAATGAGACAGAGAGAGAGCATGAGAGGAGGGAGGGTCAGAGGGAGAAACAGACCCCACTGAACAGGTAGCCTGATGTGGGACTCAATTCCAGGGCTCCAGGATCATGACCTGAGCTGAAGGCAGATGCTTAACCAACTGAGCCACCCAGGCGCCTGCTTTGTAACATGTTTTGAAGTCAGGAAGTATGAGTCTTCAAGCTTTTTTTTTTATGTTTTCTTGTTTTGTTTGTATTTGTTTGTGCTTTTTTAAAGCTATTCTAAGTACTTTGTGATTCCATATGAATTTTAAGGTTGTCTACTCTATTTTTCTATAAATGCCATTGGGATTTTGATAGGCATAGCACTGAACAAGGTCCATCTTAAGATTCTGCCTGATATAAGGACAATGCATTTTCAGACAGGTTCTGATGTTCAAATTGATTTAATAACAGAACTGTTTAATCTTCCTAAAAAAAATCATATTTCTATTTCTTTAGGAGATATTTTTTTTTATCAGTTTTCTGATTCATTCCACAGGTTAAATTGTCTTCATTTTCTTAAAGAATTCCATATATATTAGAAAGATTTCCATTCATTCATTTTCATCTTTTATTAAAAAAAAACTTGCTAGATGATAAGTGACAACTTTAGAAGCATAAAAATATTCTTATGATGATGGTAAAGAAGCTATTAAAGCATAAAACCATCAACAGGCATAATTGCTAGTCCTTTAGGAAATAGCTGAACAAATTAACCTGATGTTATAAAGAATATGTAAAAATCTTATGGTTCACATTCCTTCAAAATTTGTCTATAAAATATGAAGATATTTGTTGTAGTCCTCATTTAACCCTGCATAATTGGTAATTAAAAAAATTATAGTTATTTAGTAGGATTGTAAATAATTATTCTCAGTATAGGGAGGTTCAAATATAGCAAGTTAAACAGACCACAGAATTTTCAAGAAGAAATGCAAATATTAATATTTTGTCTGAAATGACACTTGTCATCAAGTTGATAAAACTATTATTTTTCAACAAAATTAGAATTACCATTAGCTACTCATAAATGTTTACTTTTTACACTTTTTGATCAAAAGGGTTAATTCAAAGATATTTTACTAGAAATAAGATTTTAACGATTATGGAAGATAAGTTCAATAGTGGATATCTATTGTTTGAAGAGATATATGTGAACAATAATTATAATTTTTGAGTAACACCAAATATTTATATAGGTCATTGAGTATTTTTACACACTCAATAGGTTAAATGAGTCATGCAATAAGTAAATTAATCATATTAATCAAAGAATGCAAATTACATTGTGAAACTTAACACTTGCATAGATTACAGCTGCAAGTTCCCAAGTTCAGTCAAATTTGCACTGCTAGTAAAAATTAGAAAGAAGTAGAAAAAAATGCAGTCATAAACATTGAGTAATCCTCAAACACATGTATTTGTAATATACATGAGTCGTATTTGTCAGGAGTTAAGTCTTGTCCTTGATTATTTTTATTCTTTTTTTGTTTGTTTGTTTTTGCACTGTCTCACAAGACTAGTTTAAAGGTATGGATGTGCAAATGATGCCTGTTTCCAAAAAAAATGGTAAAATACCAGATAAAGAAGACCTGAGGTGATATTGAATGTATGTTAAAAATATAAAATATTATTAACCTAGAGGTATTAATTGCACTATATTAATTTTTGGTCACTTATTTTAAGCCTTATTCTAATTGGTGTGTCTTAGTATATGAACGAATGCATATTTATACATGTTTATAAATATACATATGTATTGAAAGATTTGCATACACACATATATATGAGTTAGAGTGAAAGGAAGAATAGCCCTCTGAAAGATTGTAGATAATATTTAAATTCCTAATTGGCAGTTTACAGTGAATACAATTGAATACTATATTCATTTTTTTTTTAAAGATTTTATTTATTCTAGAGAGAGAGAGTGTGAACTGGGGGAGGGGGAGAGGAAGAGGTAGAGGGAGAGAGAGAATCTCAAGCAGACTCCGCAGAGCCCCACATGGCGCTCTATCTCACAACCCGGAGATCATGACCTAAGCCAAATCAAGAGCTGGATGCTCAACTGACTGAGCCACCTAGGTGCCCCTAGGGTATTCATTTCTGTGTAAATCAGTTCAATTGTAAAAGTTTTTATAGGCTGTTTCAAAAATTTTTTAGTAAAAACTTACATTTATCCAGCAAAGTAAGGGAACAACTAATTTTGACTTTTATTTTACCCAGTAACGTATTGTATTATCAAAATATTCAATTTTTAAGTAAATAACATTCAAAATTCCTATATAAATTTATTCATAATTGAATATGGTGGAAGCACCATTGCATTAATCCTTAATGACTGAATTATATGGAAGACTTGACAGCTCTCTTTCTAGTTGGATATTTACATGTGAATTATCAGGAAATTATAGGCTAGTCAAAAATTGTCTACTATTGGTAAGGTAGAATGCTTGAACTATCAGATAAATTCAGTTTATATAAAGAGTGAACCAAAATGTCAGTCTAAATATAGAGCCACTATAGTTCCTGAATTATATCCCTTTTCTGTCTTAAGTTAGCAATTTAATAGAATAATTGGCTAGATTTAGAGCTATTAAAGCACAACCTTAAAGAAATAATTTTAATTCTTGATAGCATAGGTAGACACATTCATTAGTAATAAAAGTGGCAGGATCTATTATTGAATTAAAGGACAGAATATAGTGAATTATGGAAAAAGTATAATAAAGGTGGTCTAAAATTCTCAATGGAAATATGCATTTGCATATCTTAAGAAGATCTGAGGAAATGTATTTTAAAATGTTCAGCAAATAATATGGAAAATAAAAATGAAAGAATAGAAAAGTTGAAATACATTTGGTCTATCCTTTTACTTTGTCATACATATTTAGTTAAATATGAAAGTGTCACCAGTCACAATAAACCACCACCACCAAGAATCCCAAGGTGATTTGATTATAACAATCTGAGTGTTTCATAAATAGCTATATATTTTATCATCTCAAAAATTGTTTGAGTATATTCATTTAATAATTTAGATTTAATATATTCACTTAATAATTATGTGCTTAGTTTCTTCAAAGTATGAGCTCTTTTTCAGTATTAGCTCTGCTTCTTAATTCAGTGAAGTGAACTTTGGGTCCAAAGTTGATGCTACAACTCTTTCCAACCATCCTCCTATCAAAAGATCAGGTAAAAATAATGATGACTGAACTGATAAGGCCAATCAACTTTTACATTGCTTCAATTAACTATGCACATGCTCCCTATTTACCCTTAAACAAGATATAGCAAATCATTTTAACTGCCAGTAAAATAGTATAGAGTAAAACACAAAAGTAGCAATTAAGAAATATCAATTTTATTGTTTCTTGAAAGAATGTAATGAATATATGATTTAAGGACTTGGGTTTTTCTTAGTGAATTTCAAACGTTAATATAATATTCACTATGAAAACTTATTTCCATTTATGAAACAACACTTGGAAATGGTAAAATAGTTAGGGAAAGTTCATTAAAAAGGAGATATTTTATCGCTTCTGGAAGTCAAGCATTAGGATGTGCACTCTATGCCCTTTGCTTAATCTCATTGCCTGTCAGCTTCGCTTTTTCCATATCAGCAATATAACTCTCAGAATATTAGTTACCCAGGAGGCTTTATTTCATATCATAGAAGCTCTCTGATTTATATAATCACAGAGATTTCCTATGTAAGGTCAGTTATTATGTTATGTGTCACATCTCTTAAAAATTAAATATAGCCATCTTTATCTTTCTGCTTCACCTAAGTAGTCAGTGTGTCATGCTTATTACCCAGCACATAAATTGCTCTTTGAAATGAATTGGATTTATTTGGCTTAACAAAAAAAAAAAACTTTGATATTTAAATTAAACACAACCTTAATTAAATTTGTACTTTAAGAGGAAAAGCAATGATCCTTCACTATTACTAGAGGGAAATAGTTGTAATCATGCCCACTATTTCAGAGATGATCCAATTTTACTTTTACCTATTAGTAAGAAATATGTCAATATTCTGGCAACTGCTTTACAAGTTATCTGTACATTTATTTTTATCAAATCTCTGTGTTAATTTCCAGTGTAAACACTAACTTTTGTTTATATAATTATAAAACTTATATAATTATAAAAACTTTAGTCTTTATTTGAAGATTTTTCTAATTGTTCTTAACTAATTTTAATGTAATTAAGGTTTTAAATAATATTTCATTCCATAACACAAAATTAAAATGTTTTCAATAAATTAAAACAAAATAAAATGTTTTAACATTATATATACATTTTAAGTGACCACTGTGACTATATGATTTGGGAATGGAAATTTAAACCTTATCTCCATTCTTTTATAAATATGTGCCTATAGGCTTGTCACTCAGCACAGAGCCTGAAATATTGTAATCAATCAAAATAGCTATAGCTTAATTAATCTTCCTTTAATTATAAAATATTTTATATAAAAACTGCCTTAGATTTCTTTGACAGTCCAGTTGTATTGTTTTATTTTAAATTTGTCCTAATCTATTTTTAATCTGTACTTCCAATGATAATTTCTACTTCAGTTCACTAAACTTTATGAGTGTTAAATGTATAAAAATGGGTAAGAAATCAGAGATTATAATCATAGAATTGTATAATTGTTATGTATCCTAAAGATCATCTCATCCAGCACCTTCATCCATGAGACAGAGACTAGTTACATAAAGCCTATCTAGTTATAAGCAGACTATTGATTAGAACTAAGTTATAATGGTGACAATAAAGCAATCCATCTAGAAGACCAAACTGCCCTACAACATATACAACTCTTAAACTTCCATTAATTTCTTTATAAAAATATAGTGTATATTTTTTGATGAATAATTATAAATTATTGAAAATTTTTATTCTATTAATTTGGTAGAAAATGCATATGTACTTCATCACATTTTTCTGTTTTTTAATTTTAATTATGTTTATTTTATTACGTTTAATTTTATTTTATGTTTATTTATATTATTATGTTTATTACATCATTAGTTTTTGATGTGGTGTTCCATGATTCATTGTTTGCATATAACACCCAGTGCTCCATGCGGTACGTGCCCTCTTTAAGACCCATCACCAGGCTAACCCATCCCCCAACACTCCTCCCCACTAGAACCCTCAGTTTGTTTTTCAGAGTCCATAGTCTCTCATGGTTCGTCTCCCCCTCTGACCCTCCCCCCTTCATTTTTCCCTTCCTACTATCTTCTTCTTCTTTTTTTTTTAAACATATAATGTATTATATGTTTCAGAGGTACAGGTCTGTGATTCAACAGTCTTACAAAATTCACAGCTCTCACCATAGCCCATACCCTCCTCAATGTCTATCACCCAGTCACCCCATGCCTCCCACCCCCCACTGCTCCAGGAACCCTCACTTTGATTCCTGAGATTAAGAATTCCTCATATCAGTGAGGTCATATGATACATGTTTCTCTCTGATTGACTTATTTCGTTCAGCATAATACCATCCAGTTCCATCCACATTATTGCAAATGGAAAGATTTCATTTTTTTTTTGATGGCTACATAATATTCCATTATATATATATACACCACAACTTCTTTATCCATTCATCTGTCGATGGACATCTTGGCTCTTTCCATAGTTTGGCTATTGTGGACATTGCTGCTATAAACATCAGGGTTCATGTACCCCTTCGGATCACTATATTTCTATGTTTGGGGTAAATACCCAGTCATGCAATTACTGGATCATACGGCAGCTCTATTTTCAACTTTCTGAGGAACCTCCATACTGTTTTCTAGAGTGGCTGCACCAGCTTGCATTCCCACCAACAGTGTAGGAGGGTTCCCCTTTCTCCGCATCCTCGCCAACATTGTTGTTTCCTGACTTTTAATTTTAGCCATTCTAACTGGTGTGAGGTGATATCTCATTGAGGTTTTCATTTGGATTTCCCTGATGCCCAGCGATGTTGAGCACTTTTTCATGTGTCCGTTGGCCATTTGGATGTCTTCTTTGGAAAATGTCTGTTCATGTCTTCTGCCCATTTCTTGATTTGATTCTTTGTTCTTTGGGTGTTGAGTTTGATAAGTTCTTTATAGATTTTGGATACTAACCCTTTATCTGATATGTCATTTGCAAATATCTTCTCCCATTCTGTCAGTTCTCTTTTGGTTTTGTTGACTGTTTCCTGTGCAAAAGCTTTTTATCTTGATGAAGTCCCAATAGTTCATTTTTGCCCTTGTTTCCCTTGCCTTTGGCGATGTTTCCAGGAAGAAGCTGCTGCGGCTGAGGTCGAATAGGTTACTGCCAGTGTTCTCCTCTAGGATTTTGATGGGCTCCTGTCTCACGTTTAAGTCTTTCAACCATTTTGAGTCTATTTTCTGTGTGTGGTGTAAAGAAATGGTCCAGTTTCATTCTTCTTGATGTGGATGTCCAATTTTCCCAACACCATATGTTGAAGAGACTGTCTTTTTTCCATTGGACATTCTTTCCTGCTTTGTCGAAGATTAGTTGACCATAGAGTTGAGGGTCCATTTCTGGGCTCTCTATTCTGTCCCATTGATCTATGTGTTTGTTTTTGTGCCAGTACCATACTGTCTTGATAATGACAGCTTTGTAATAGAGCTTGAAGTCCAGAATTGTGTCTGGCTATTCGGAGTCTTTTCTGGTTCCATACAAATTTTAGGATTATTTGTTCCATTTCTTTGAAAAAAGTTGATGGTATTTTGATAGGGATTGCATTAAATGTGTAGATTACTCCAGGTAGCATTGACATCTTCACAATATTTGTTCTTCCAAGCCATGAGCATGGAACATTTTTTCATTTCTTTGTGTCTTCCTCAATTTCTTTCATGAGTATTTTATAGTTCTCTGAGTACAGATTCTTTGCCTCTTTGGTTAGATTTATTCCTAGGTATCTTATGGTTTTGGGTGCAATTGTAAATGGGATCAACTCCCTAATTTCTCTTTCTTCTGTCTTGTTGTTGGTGTATAGGAATGCCACTGATTTCTGTGCATTGATTTTATATCCTGCCACTTGACTGAATTCCTGTATGAGTTCTAGCAGTTTTGGGGCAGAGTCTTTTGGGTTTTCCACATAAAGTATCATATCATCTGCAAAGAGTGAGAATTTGATTTCTTCTTTGCCAAATCATATGCCTTTTATTTCTTTTTGTTGTCTGATTGCTGTGGCTAGGACTTCTAATACTATGTTGAATAGCAGTGGTGATAGTGGACATCCCTGCCGTGTTCCTGACCTCAGGGGGAAAGCTTTCAGCTTTTCTCCATTGAGAATGATATTAGCTGTGGGTTTTTCATAGATGGCTTTTATGATATTGAGGTATGTGCCTTCTATCCCTATACTCTGAAGAGTTTTGATCAAGAAAAGATGCTGTACTTTGTCAAATGCTTTTTCTGCACCTATTGAGAGGATCATATGGTTCTTCTTCCTTCTTCTATTAATATATTGTATCACATTGATTGGTTTGTGGATGCTGAATCAACCTTGCAACCCAGGATTAAATCCCACTTGGTCATGGTGAATAATCCTTTTAATGTACTGTTGGATCTTATTGGCTAGTATCTTGGTGAGAATTTTTGCATCCATGTTCACCAGGGAATATTGGTCTGTAATTCTCCTTTTTGATGGGTTCTGTGTCTGATTTGGGGATCAAGGTAATGCTGGCCTCATAGAATGAGTTTGGAAGTTTTCCTTCCTTTTCTATTTTTTGGAACAGTTTCAGAAGAATAGGTATTAATTCTTCTTTAAATGTTTAGTAGAATTCCCTTGGGAAGCCATCTGGCCCTGGGCTCTTGTTTGTTGAGAGATTGTTGATTAGTGCTTCAATTTCCTTAATGGTTATAAGTCTATTCAATTTTCTATTTCTTCCTGGTTCAGTTTTGGTAGTTGATACATCTCTAGGTATGCATCCATTTCTTCCAGATTATCTAATTTGCTGGCATATAGTTGCTCATAATATGTTCTTATAATTGTTTGTATTTCTTTGGTGTTGGTTCTGATCTCTCCTCTTTCATTCATGATTTTATTTTTTGGGTCATTTCTCTTTTCTTTTTGATAAGTCTGGTCAGGGGTTTATCAATCTTATTAATTCTTTCAGGAAACCAGCTCCTCATTTTGTTGATCTGTTCTACTGTTCTTTTGTTTTCTATTTCATTGATGTCTGCTCTATTTCTCTTCTCCTCCTGGGTTTAGGCTTTGTTTGTTGTTCTTTCTCCAGCTCCTTTAGGTGTAAGGTTATGTTGTGTATTTGAGACCTTTCTTGTTTCTTGAGAAAGGCTTGTATTGTTATATACTTTCCTCTTAGGACTGCCTTTGCTGTATCCCAAAGATTTTGAACAGTTGTGTTTTCATTTTCATTGGTTTCCATGAATTTTTTTAATTCTTCTTTAATTTCCTGGTTGACCCATTCATTCTTCAGTAGGATGCTCTTTAGCCTCCATGTATTTGAGTTCTTTCCAACTTTCCTCTTGTGAATGAGTTCTAGTTTCAAAGCATTGTGGTCTGAAAAGATGCAGGAAATGATCCTAATCTTTTGGTACCAGCTGAGACCTGATTTGTGACCTAAGACATGATCTATTCTGGAGAATGTTCCATGGGCACTAGAGAAGAATGTGTATTCTGTTGCTTTGGGATGGAATGTTCTGAATATATCTGTGAAGTCCATTTGGTTCAGTGTGTCATTTAAAGTCTATTTCCTTGCTGATCTTTTGCTTAGATGATCTGTCCATTTCAGTGAGGGGGGTGTTAAAGTCCCCTACTATTATTGTATTGTTGTCAATGTGTTTCTTTGATTTTTTTTTTTAATTATTTGGCTTATATAATCGGCTGCTCCCATGTTAGGGGCATAGATATTTACAATTGTTAGATCTTCTTGTTGGATAGACCCTTTAAGTAGGATATAGTGTCCCTCATCTCTTATTATAATGTTTGGTTTAAAATCTAATTTGTCTGATATAAGGATTGCCACCCCAGTTTTCTTTTGGTGTCTATTAGCATAGTAAATTGTTGTCCACCCCCTCACTTTCAATCTGGAGGTGTCTTTGGGTCTATCATGAGTCTCTTGCAGACAGCTTATCAATGGGTCTTGTTTTTAATCCAATCTGATAGCCTGTGTCTTTTGATTGGGGCATTTAGCCCATTTACATTCAGGGTAACTATTGAAAGATATGAATTTAGTGCCACTGTATTGCCTATAAGGTGACTGTTACTGTATATTGTCTCTATTCCTTTCTGGTCTATGTTACTTTTAGGCTGTCTCTTTGCTTAGAGGACCCCTTTCAATATTTCTTGTAGGGCTGCTTTCGTTTTTGTAAATTCCTTTAGTTTTTGTTTGTCCTGGAAGCTTTTTACCTCTCCTTCTATTTTCAATGACAGCTTAGCTGGATATAGTATTCTTGGCTGCATATTTTTCTCACATAGTGCTCTGAATATATCTGCCAGTCCTTTCTGGCCTGCCAGGTCTCTGTGGATAGGTCTGTTGCCAATCTAATGTTTCTACCATTGTAGGTTACAGACCTCTTGTCCCAAGCTGCTTTCAGGATTTTCTCTTTGTCTCTGAGGCTCATAAGTTTTACTATTAGATGTCGGGTGTTGACCCATTTTTATTGATTTTGAGGGGCATTCTCTGTGCCTCCTGGATTTGATGCCCATTTCCTTCCCCAAATTAGAAAAGTTCTCTACTCTAATTTGCTCCAGTATACCTTCTGCGCCTCTATCTTTCTTCTTCTGGGATTCAAATTATTCTAACATTGTTTTGTCTTATGGTATCACTTATCTTTTGAATTCTCCCCTCGTGATCCAGTAGTTGTTTATCTCTTTTTTTTTCAGCTTCTTTATTTTCCATCATTTGGTCTTCTATATCACTAATTCCCTCTTCTGCCTCATTTATCCTAGCACTTAGAGCCTCCATTTTTTATTGCACTTCATTAATAGCCTTTTTGATTTCAACTTGGTTAGATTTTAGTTATTTATTTCTCCAAAAAGGGTTTCTCTAGTATCTTCCATGCTTTTTTCAAGCCCAGCTAGTATATTTATAATCGTCATTCTGAACTCTAGTTCCAACATCTTACTAATGTCCATATTGATTAGGTCCCTGGCAGTCGGTACTGCCTTTTGTTCTTTTTTTTTTTTTTTTTGAGGTGATTTTTTCCATCTTGTCATTTTGTCCAGAAGAGAATAGATGAATGGGAGAACAAAATGCTAACAGCGTAACAATGACCCCAGAAAAATATACACTAAACAAATCAGAAGAGGCCTGAAACCCAGAGAAAAGAAAGGGAAAGAAAAAAAAAAAGAAAAAGATAAAAAAAAAAATGAATATGATCAAATATGATCAGGCTGGTGAAGAGATCAGTGTCACACACTAGATTTTGGGTGTATTTTGCTCTGTTAGAAGAAAGTGCCACCCAAAATTTTAAAGAAAGAAAAACTTATATATGTACAAAAATAAGGGTAAATATGATGAAGGGATGGACCATGACTTCCAGAAAGTGGTCGCTTTTCTATTCAGAGAGTTGCTGTTATTCTTTTCTTCAATCTCCTTTTAAGTTCGTAGGTGTTCAGAATGGTTTGATACCTATCTAGCTGAATTCCTGGGACCAGATGAAATTTAGGTCTCCTACTCCTCTGCCATCTTGCTCCTTCTATCCATCACATTTTTCTTAATCCCTTCCTTTTTTCACTCCCACTGATTACAGAAAAGAGCAACTAAGTATATTTATTTGTCTGAATTAGTTCCATTGTATGTGTAGTTGTTGGGAAATTACCATCCGTTGAATTTGTCATTATAGGAATTCAGAACATAATTTATATAAAATTTAGTTAATTATCAATTGTATAGCAAATTATCGTTGACCTCTCTGGCTTATCACAGCATTTATTATCTCAGTTCCTGTGGGTCAGGAAGCTAGGTGTTGCCTAGTGGGTCTGATGACTTTGGTTACCCAAACAGCTACCTTCAAGGCCTCTGAAAAGAGCAGTCATTTCAAGACCTTCTGTAGAAAGAACCCTTTCAAGCTCACTCATGTGGTTGTTGGCAGGATTCAGTTTTTTGCATGCTGTTAGCCAAAATCCTCCTTTGTCTTCTTGCTTTGTGGATATTTTCACAGGAAATTCACCTTTTACAACATGGTTGCCTTCATCAGAGTGAGCAAGCAAAAAAGGTGAGAGAGAGAGAGAGAGAGAAAGGGAACACAATGGAAGTCACAATCTTTTGTAGTCTAATCTTAGAAGCAACATAATATAACTTTTGCCATTTTATATTTATTAGAAGCAAGTCACTAGTTCCTGTCTATATGCAAACTCAGGGTTTTTTACATAGGGTATAAACAGCAGGGGGTGGAGAACATTGGGATCTATTTCAGAAGCTGCCTACCACAGAGACTGTAAATGAGGAAGTGGTTTTACCAATGTCTTAACTCTTCATATAATCTTCCCACATTCATCTAGAAGTAGCTTTCTTAAAAAAATGACCAAGGTGTTTTACTCTACATACTTAAATTTTTTTGCTTGATACATTTTTAAAAAATTGTTGAGTTTCATGCTACTCAATGAAACAACTTTTTGAGACAAATGAAATACTTATAGAAGATGATATTTAAGTAATGGTAAGCATATAGGATGTACTTTATAGTCCCAATTTTAAGTTGAGAATCTATTTATATTTTCCATTTTTTATTTGTTATTTGTAGCTTTCCCTTCAAATTCCAAAACTCACTTTATCACTTTACAATTTTATTTTTGTGGAAAACATATTAAACTCAGCTTAGCACAATGAAAGTTGAAGAATATTTCTTTTGATCTCAGAAGCATAAACTGAACCTTCAATGCACAAAAATATATAAAATATTCCAGCAGTGTGATTTTAATTAAATGAAGCCCTCACTAACCTAGATGGATTATCCTTTGTAATACAGACCATTGGACTCATTTTCTACTTGCAAATACCAGACTCATTGATAGAATATTGGAAATGTAATTCACACATATGAGAAGCAAAGAGAAGGAAAGTGGATTTATTAACTTGGAAGCCAATAATCTTAGCAAATAAGATATTTGACATAAAAATCAGGAAAATGTATAATTCAAAAATATTCATAAAATCAGCAAAGAAATATATAAACAGAAAGCATGATAAAATATAATCTGGATGTCTGAGTAGCATGCTTTGTTTTAAAACAGAAACAAATTCTGGGGAAACTCATGAATTTAAATTTTTGTTGGACGGTTAAATAGAATAGTGCATGTACTTTACTGTCAGGTGACTTTCACCTTACATTTGTTTTGGATTTCATATTCATTTTATATCATGAGACATTAAATATCTTGACTTCATTATTGAAATAATTATGCAAATGCAATTAGAATAAAAAGAAACAGTGTAATTAATGTACTGCCATACAGCCTTCCCCAGCAAATGCTCAACAAAGTAGGATACAATATTTGAGGAGTAAAATTTCCATTTGCATAAATTTTGTTCTATTATTTTAACTTATAATCAGATAGCTAATCCATTATTGCTGTAGACAAATTAGAAGGTGCAAAAAAACAGAAACAAAAACTATTTTCACTTTAAGTTTATGAACAGGAGATAACCACAATTACCATTTTGTTGGGTGTTCTTTCAGACTGTATTCAATACAAATATATACCTATTTGTACACACTTCTAACTAACTCCTGAACTTACTGCTTTATGATCCACCTTTTAATATAAACATTGTGGGGAAAATATAGATATTTTGGGGGATGTCATAGACACACACAAGAAATTTAAGGTTCATATTTTTCCCTCTTCATTATTTTCTTAGCTAATTTTCCCACCTACACTTACCTCTAAGGATGGGAAACTGCAAACTTTTATAAATAAGAGAACGAGGGAAATTTGAATGAACACTAAACATTAAAGATGGATTTATGTAGTATTAATATGTGGAACTAACCACACTAATAATTATAATAAAGTAAATGATTCATTGATTTTGCAAACAGTGTAAGAGATGTATCTTTCAGGGAAATATTTATAATATTTATACCCCTCCAGGAGGTAACATATATACCCCTCTGTTATTTACCTCTCCCTTTTTAACTGAGACATAATTTTAAATATGATGTTATTCTATTGTTTTATTGAGTGAAATAAATTGTAATTAAAGAAAAAACATCTGCAACTCTATACATATATATATATATATATATATATATATATATATACAGTCTGTGTACATATATGTGTGTACATATATGACATAATGGAGAGTAAATTTGACTTCAGACATTTAAAATCGTTTTAAAAATTGTATCTGTTTTTTGGGCGCCTGGGTGGCTCAGTTGGTTAAGCGACTGCCTTCGGCTCAGGTCATGGTCCCGGAGTCCTGGGATCGAGTCCCACATCGGGCTCCCGGCTCAGCGGGGAGCCTGCTTCTCCCTCTGACCCTCTCCCCTCTCATGCTGTTTCTCTCTCTGTCTCAAATAAATAAATAAATAAAATCTTAAAAAAAAAAATTTATATGTTTTTTAATTCTAGTTATTTTATACTAATGGTATAATGTGTCACACAAAGTATAAGGTTGTTATGATTTCAAATACTAATTATGTATCATATTCTATTAAGTATCCATATTTATGAAACAAATAGAAATTCGGTAAGGAATAATGAACATAATTGGATTTATTAATGTAATTGTAGTCAGAAATTTTTTGAAATAAAAAAATCACAAGTTAAACTCTAATGGCCTGCTATTCTTAAAGTTGTGTATATATATATATATATATATATATATATATATATATACACACACACACATGTATATATATATATATTACATATGTACATATATACATTTATTCCACCATGCCACTAGGAAAATTAAACTGACATTTAACTTCAGTAACAGAGAGGTAAGGAAATGGCTCAAATCAACTGAGAACTAGACTCTCAGAATATTCCTATTTAAATATCCATTTCAATTTTATGCTATTCTTTTGAGAAGTTTTTCATAGATACTGAATTTAACAGTTCATTTAATGCAACTTCCTAATTACTAGAGGTGGAAACTAGGACTTGTCTTAGAAAGGTTAGGTGATCTGCAAATCGTTACTTTGCTAATACGCATACTGGAAGTAGAATACATCAGGGTCTCCTAATTCCAGACCTTCTGCTTTCTCCTCCACATAAAACTGTTATCTTCTTTTTTATTCTAATACAAAGGTACTCAATCTCCTTTTGAAAAGATGTTGGAATTTTGAACAGTAATGATATAAAATGTAATATAACATTAGCATTTTATTTTTAGATAAAAATGCCCCATATATACTTTGGTATGAATCCTGTGATAATTTAAGCACATTCTGAGCTTGCTACCTCAAAAATGTCAAACATCATTTTTTTTTGGTCAAAATTAAGTTCTAGAAAATAGTAAATAATTCATCAGATATGCATATAATACTAGTAAAAATATTGTCTATATAAGTCAAAAATGGAAATAACTACAATGTCCTTTAATTTGGTATTTGGATAATGGGATATTTATTAAGTGCTTATGTGCCTAGCTGTCCAATAAGCTTTGAGGTACATTCACATGAAGTCTGTCCTCACTGGGCTGATGATCTAGCACAGAAGACACCAAGCAATATCCATCAGATGCAATTGGATTACTTAACCTAAGCTAACTGGATTCAGAGGATCTTTTTCAGTAGATATGACATTCATCCAAGATTGGAAAGAAAAGTGTCAGTCTAATAGAAGAACAAGTTTGAAGCCCCCCAGCCAAGGAAGAGATGCTTAGGAAATTTTAGTGTGAAGGACCTTAGGTCTATAGGTCACAATGAATCTCAGTACCCTGGCCTGAACGTTTGTGTTCCCCCCACAATTCATATATTGAAATCTTAACCTCCAAAGATGATGATATCAGGATGTGTGGCTTTGGGAGGTGCTTGCTTAGGTCATGATGGTGGAGCCTCCATGAATCAGATTAGTGCCCTTAAAAAGAGATCTGAGAAAGCTCCCTTGCCACTTGTATGCCTCACCCTGTGAGGATACAAGAGGTCTGTGACCTGGAAGAAGGCTCTCGCCTGACCATGTTGGGGCACCTTGATCTCAGACTTCCAGCCTCTCAAACTGCAGACAATAAATTTCTGCTGTTTATAAGCTACCTAGTCTGTGGTATTTTGTTATAGCAGCCCTAATGGACTACAGCACTTAGAATCCGTATTTCAGGAGTTTGAATTTTATTCTAAAATCAAAGAGAAACAATAAAGCGTGTTAAACAAGAAAGAGTCATGATCCGTTTTTAGAAGAATTTCTCTAGCAGCACAGGGAAGCATCAACTGAAGAGTAGTGGAATGGCACCCAATTAAGTTGTGGTAGTAATTTTAGATGAAAGTCGTTTTTCAAAACACTAAGGCCATTGTGGGTTAAGAAAGACAATTAAATTCAAGTCCTCTGCTCATTAAAGGAGGGGCAGGGGTCAAGTTCACCTTCCAAGTTTCAACATGAGTTACTACTGGGTTTATGGTAGTATTCTTCACTAAGATTAAGAACTCAGGATGAACAAGGCACTAGGAAGGTAATAAGATGAATTTTCACAAGCAACTCACACCAATTTTTCCCAAACAGAAGTGATTCATGTAGATTCTATAAAATGGCATTGAGAGAATTCTTGAGTGGCATCATTATTTAAAGAAAAATTATAGATAAAAATGTTTTGACCTGGGAAAATGTTAAAGATATAGTGAATAAAAATATTGTAAGTCTGTTATCTATAGCATACTATAAAAAATGTCTGGAAAAATCTATACAGTATTAACAATATTTATGGTTGGATGGTGTATGTTTTATTCTATTCACTTTTATCATATTGATTCCCAAATTTTGACCACTGTATGCTTCCTTAATGAAAAATAAAATAGTAAAACATTCATCAGATGCATTGTTCTTGTGTACTTAAGACAATAATCCAAAAACCTGCAACTTGTTATTTTGTCTCACCATATTGTATGTTTTTCACTATTTCAATTTTCATTTTAAAGCATCTTATCTGTATTTTAGAGGGTACTATAGTACCTACTTATGTATTCCTCTACATTTACATTTAGTAAATGAGTAAATGAGAGTTCCTTTTTATTGTTGTCCTCAGGGTATATGAGTGTGAAAGTCTGTGTATATGTGTTATAATCCACTCAGGTCAGTATATTGCATTATGTCATTGTGGTTTTAATTGATATCATTTTTATAACAATGTTAAGCACATTTTAATAAGTTAACTGGATATTATAGTATTCCATTTTTAAATGTTAGTATTCCATTTAGTAAATGTAGAGGAATACATGTACTTATGTACTACTTAGGTACCTACTACTTATATATTCCTCTACTAAATATTCTTAACTGTTGTTTTATATATTTTCATCATAACATTTGATTTCTTGTCAAATAACATTACCCTTCCACCAGTTCTTTTAAATATGTAACTTTTAAATGTGCTATACCTTTCTTTAGCAATGCTTAAGATACAAATCCCTCTGTAACAATTTGTAGGGATACTTATTAGGTGGTAGATGATTTTCAAAGAAAACTTACATATATTTGTGAGATAACTGGCTAAAGTTTTCTGCCACACTCAGAAAAAAATGCTCAATTTAATATCTAACAACATATACATACACACAGATAATATATTATAAAATTGATTACACAGTGACAAAAGCATTGACTGGCAACCGGGACTAATCATGACTTTTACCAGTAACAAAAAAGGAAAAAAGTCAGACATACTGAAATAAACCTAGTTTGAATAATCATATAACAGAAGTATTATGCGATTATAATTACAATTCTTATATATAGAATTCATTTAAGGGATGTTTCAATAAGTCAGATCTTTTGTACATAAATGCAATAATTTATGTGTCATAAGAAAAGACTTGAGAAACATTTTAGAGGTTAAAGTTAAAATATTAGACAAAATAAAAAAAGAAAAACTGTCTTACAGAATGACTGCATGATATACCAATAGGAATGCACAGTTTATCTCTTAAAAATACTAGCAACATCAATATAATTAATTTTAGGTATTCATCATAGGCTCCCATAACCAAACCACTGAGTAGACAAATGTGAAGTGCCCTTTTTATATTTCTCCCTATAAAGAACAGTTGTGTTTAATTATTTTCTCTTATGGGGCACGTGGGTGGCTCAATCAGTTAAGTGTCTGCCTTTAGCTCAGGTCATGATCTCAGTGCCCTGGGATCGAGCATCGAGCATCAGGCTCCCTGCTTCGTCCTTTCCCTCTGCCCCTCCCCTTCTCATGCTCTCTCTCTCTCTCTCTCCAAGTGAATAAATAAAAAAAGAAAAAATAAATAAAAATTTAATTATTTTCTCTTATTTCAGCACTCTGGGGAAGGCAAAGATGAATTTAAAGTTTAATAGGGCTATAATCATTGGGGAAGTTGGTCTCAAAATAAGGCTCTTCAGATCATAAGTATGAGTTTTGAGGAGAGGAAAGTTAATGAGGATTCAGGATTAAGAGAAAGTTTTGTCGGGCTGGTTTTAAAGAAGGAAGAAGACAGGTGGTGAGATTCCATGAAGAGAGATTTGGGAGAAGCAAGATATTGCAGTTGAGCCTTACCACACGTGTTTAGTGTGAACTAGGGAGAGAGTTAAGGCTAATTCAGAGCACAAGTGGTCAGAATATCATGCAAATATCTTTAGGTCTGACACAAGCAGATGTGGAGTCTGGATATTTCTAATTATGATAGTAACATGAAAAACGTGATGCAATGGAAATATTAGTTGGTATGTTAATTTTAATTTGTATATTCTCATTGTTACTTTATTTTAATTTATAAGTAGATAATAATTTGCATCTTACTTTTGATGGATATTGCAATTGCTTCCAGTTTGGTATATTATGAACAAATCTACTATAAACATATGCTTTAGCTACACATATACGCTTACATGACTTCCAGAATAAGCTAGGGGGTGTGAGTGGGTTAATAACACCAACTGTTACATATGTGGTAAAGCCTTCTGCTTATTTTTTAAATATACATATTAATTTTTTCTGAACCATTTTGGATTATTTACATCATACTCCTTAGTCCTTAGTAGGTTAGTGTTTATTACCTAAGAATATACATGAAGGAGTATAATTTCTGACATATTAATAAGTTATTACCCAGATGTTTTCCAAATGGATATTGAATATATATTCCTACCATGAGAGTTCCTTTTTATTGTTGTCCTCAGGGTATATGAGTGTGAAAGTCTGTGTATATGTGTTATAATCCACTCAGGTCAGTATATTGCATTATGTCATTGTGGTTTTAATTGATATCATTTTTATAACAATGTTAAGCACATTTTAATAAGTTAACTGGATATTATAGTATTCCATTTTTAAAGCACCTTATCAAATTTGATTTCCAACTAGAGCAGGACCTGAGATGATATCAAGCAGTTATTTGGAAAGTGATCCCAAGGAAGGTTTATAAAGAAATGGTAGAGTAAGAGAGGGAGCAAGTAAAGTTACAAAAGCCTGTGTAAGTAAATGGATAACTGATGTGGGAAAGTAGGAATGAATTCACTGGGGATTGAGAACACACTTCAATATTTCACATTTTGGGCCAAATACATTGGATTATGGAATAGGCAAAAGAATATTTCCAAGTGTCCATGTTCCAATTCCCAGAATATGCAACTATTTTAGGATATGTGACAAGGGAGAATTAAAGTTAAATAGAATTAAGGTTATAGATCAACTGACCTTAGAGATTAGACTATCAAGGTGCCCCTAAGAAATCTCAGGGGTGCTGAAATAGGTATGTGGGAGGCAGAAGCGTTAGAATCAAAGGCAACATCTTGAGAATGTGTCAACCGGTCATTGCTGGCCATGAAGAATGAAAAGGGACACAAATTAAGATATGCAGGCAGGCCTAGAATCTGGAAAAGGCAAGGAAATGGATTGTGCCACAGGACCTCCAGAAGCAATGTTAGTCTAGCAAGATTCATGTTGCACTTATGACCTACAGAACTGTAAAATAATAAACTTATTTTATTTTAAACAACTAAATTTGTGGTAAAGTGTTACAGAGCAATAGAAACTAGTAGAGGGAATTTGTCCATCATATCTCATTCCTCATTTATTGTGGGTCACATCTGGGACATTACCTTTCTTCAACCTTCCCCATGGAAGCTGCTACAGTCCTGTAGCTAGAAAACTCTATTGGAGGCAAAGATTCAGGAAGACTTAGGCAGAAACTGGAACTGTATAGTGTATAACATATTTGTTAGGACATTAATAGTATCCATTACATGACTTTCAGGTTTTCTGTCCCTTTTTAAAATATCTTGAACCTTTTGAGAGTAGGTTGCCTATATCATATCCTTAACTCCTTAATTCAATGTGTATTTTCTAAGAAATAAATTAATTCCCCATGTCACCATAGTACAGTTAAAGCACAGTGTTCAAAATCAGAAAATTCAATATTGATGCAATACTTTTATTTAATACAAACTCAGGAGCTTTTATATTTTTGTTGTCTAGGAACATCTACTTCATCTTAATTTTTAAAGGATGATTTTTTTATGTTACAGAATTTTAGATTTGTTTTTTTTTTTCCCCTCCAAACTTTAAAATGTCATTTCTTTGTCTCCTGACTTCTCTATTCTAAGTTGAAAGATCATCTGTCAGTTCTCTTTTTCCTCCTTGAAGATAATGTGTCTTTCTTAACTTGCCACATTAAGATTTTAGATTTTCCTCTTAATTGGCATTCAGAAGTTTTACTGTGCTATTCTGAGGCTTTATTTTCTTTGTAATTATCCTACTTCCAATTCACACATTTTTTAAATTCATTGGTTTTAGTCTTTCATCTACTTTGAAAAATAATAATCTATAATTCAGCAAAAATTGCTCCTCTTATTTTAGCTTTCTCTAATTAAATTACCATTAGACCTTTTTACAAGTTCCCATATGTTCATTATAAGTTTTTAAAATACATTTTAAAGCCCTTTTTCTCTCATGCTTGAAACTGGAAGAGAAAGAACTAGAAAGTATCCAGTTTGGAATATGGAGAGAGAAAAGATTGAAAGCTATTGCTTGATGTGTTTATTAATTCCTACATTCTTTTTTTTTTTTTTTCTTTTCCTCTTTCAATTTTAGTACTTTGAACCTGGTGAGGAGATTTTGTGGGGCTTTTTGGCATGTCTGGAATTTTTTTATTGAAATCTCTTCAATTTTATTAAAAAAAATCAGTCTTTGGTTGATATACTCTTCCTTAGAATGGTTTGCTTTTCTTCTATTATTTATATTTAAGACAATACCTTTGATTCATTTGTGTCTAGTTTATTTTTGATTTCATCTTAGTCCATGGATATAGTTTTCACTTCTAGAACCTAGTCTTTATTATTAAAGTTTAGACCTTGTTGGTGCTTCTAAAAAGCCCTTATCACTTTACTATGCATGTCCTATACTTTAATTTCTGCTCCTCAGAACCATACTATTAAAGTCTCTGTTTAGTTCTTTTGCATTCCAGTGGTTGTTTTCTTCTTCATATCGTAGCTCCCATTTATACATGCCCAGCTTAGAAGTTGACAAATGACTCAGGTAGACTGTATGCATGGGGAATTCTTGGCTGACCAGGGTTTTCTTCTCTTTAAGACCCAGCTGCCTTGCTAACTCTTAGCTTCAACCTGCCTACAGTATCAGATGAGACTAGTGAAAGCTCAAAACAGTATTTTTCTTCTTGGACTCTATTTTTCTTGCTGGAAATTTGTAAATTTCTTTTGAGAAAAAAAAGAAAAAACAGTGCTTTTATCCTTAAATCAGTGTACTTCCCTTTTCTGTTGACCCCTCACATTTTGTCTTTTTAAAAAATTTCTTGTATTCTTTAAGAGTATTTTGTATATTTTCTAGCTTTTATTGTTGTTTTCAGCAGAAAGTTTATTTTTATAAGAACTATTCAGTCATGACCCAATATGGAAGTCTTATTTGTAGATATTTTTTAAACATTTTTTACAATTATAAATAAGACATTGACATATATATGTGAGAAAACTATGTAGTTAAAATTCTCATTTGATGGCTTTAAGTTAAAACTGTCATTTAAAACTGACACAATAGTTACTATTAATAATGTACGTTATCATTCTATTTTGCTTGCTTTACAAACAAGTTTTATTTCATGTCAAATGAAACATAACAGACTTCTTCAAATACCATCAATAACAAAAATAACAATAAGTTCATGTATTTATTTAGGAGCAACCTTTAATAATTTAAGAGTACTTTCAAATTTAAGGGGTTTAAGAGTGAAAGAGTGAATCTTTTATTCCAGTTAACACTATTTTAAAATACAGTATCGCACATTACATAATTAAAAGATTTAACATACAAAAAACACTTCAACAGAGGAAATTTAATATTTTTCAGTATCAAATACTTGGAAATATTAGAGGGGGGAAAGCCCACTTTTCTTTAGCAAGTTCTTTAAAAGAACTTCAGCAAGACTTACAGAAAATTAAGAACAGGGGCGCCTGGGTGGCTCAGTTGGTTAAGCGACTGCCTTCGGCTCAGGTCATGATCCTGGAGTCCCGGGATCGAGTCCCGCATCGGGCTCCCTGCTCGGCAGGGAGTCTGCTTCTCCCTCTGACCCTCTTCCCTCTCATGCTCTCTGTCTCTCATTCTCTCTGTCTCAAATAAATAAATAAAATCTTTAAAAAAAAAAAAATTAAGAACAGTGACACTGGACCAGAGAGTGTTCTCTTAAACATTTACAAGCTTTTATTACTGAAGATTCTATGCTTAAGTACAGTAATAAAAATGAAAATTATTTTATTTCTTTGCAGAATCTATAAATGTTAAATAAAGAAACTATGACTTAGAGTTATCAAATAGAATTGCAATTTTGCAACTCCTATGTAGATATATCTTTCCATTCTGAGCTTTCTCAAGAAACAGCATAAGGCAGTTTGTTAGGTGTTCAACTTAGTTGGAAAATGATTTTTTCATCTTGAAATTTACATAAATAATTACAACATATGTCTTCATGCAGTCAGTATCATGAAGAATTTCTCTAATTTGAACCATAAAACTTTAGACAATGTATTTATTTATTTAGAAAATAATAATGATAGATTTTCTCAAAAGCAAACTTACTTTTATTTTTAAATCTTTAGGTAATTTAGCTATAATTCAAAGAGTTTTCCCTAAATTAAAGTAGTCTTACATTCTGGCATGTTCCAGTTGGTCAAATTTGTTGCTAATTTTTATAAGAAGCACTTGGAGAATAGCTAGCTATGATGTCTCCTCTTTTTCTGTAGCTCTTTCCCCTTTTTCCTTCCTATCTTCCTAGCCATATATACACATTATTCCTTCAATTTTGACTTCCATATTGGAATATATTTGGGTTATTGAGTAATTCAAAATAAGAAATTTATTATGCTAAAGCTCCTTGAAGTAGGATGATATGTTTGTACAAGATGGCAGATCAGGAGATGCAATTTGTTAACGGACGTATAGTAATTCAGAAAGACCAATCTGTTAGGTGGCATAATTATAGGTAAAAGTCAAGAGATATATTTCACACAAACAGGAACCAGAAATGTGAAGAACTTAGTCGGGAAGTAAAAAATAAAGCTGAAATCAAACGGTCCAGAGGGTTTTCGGCATTAAGTTTGAGAGAGACATGGAAGCCAAAAATCTTTTATCAAATAGACAACCCAAAAAGCTTGCATAGAATTTAGCACCACTGATTCAGTACACTGTGATGTTTTATCTTTAAAAGACATTTAAAGTGAGACACTGCTTTTGAGTAAAGATTATATATATTTTTTAAAAAGTGAAGGTATACAAAGTTAGAAAGGGAAAAATTATTTGCTCTTTTAAACCAGTTTAAAGTAAAAAGCACTTGAGTTTTAGGTAGTAATAATAAAAGTAAAGTATGAGGCAAAGTGCTATCTCCAACATATAAACATGGTAGTTATTCTTCACTGCAAAATTCTTAGAGGGTATTCTGACAAATTATATACATTATTTCCCATAATTTTGACATAAAAACAATTATTATCACCACATTGCAAATAAAGAAACTGAGATGTTTATAGAGTTTGAATATTTTTTATAAAGTCACACATTGGACAATCTGTAGAGCATCTAAGCTGCAGATAGAAAATGATAACAAATGGTATTTATTATTTATAATTTTGATAATAAACTCTCTAATACTGAAATAAAAAAATCAACAAAACTGATTGAAATGTTACTAATCAAATATGTAGGAACTACTTTTGGAAGATTATCAAAACAATTTAAAATTAAATAAATCATTTTCTTCATTTGAAAAAAAACCTAGGAGAAATTTTTCCAAAATACATATTATTTTTCTTCTTTTAAATACAGGGACTTTATATTGATGTAAGCAACACAGAAAGTGAAATTTTTTACTAATTGTGAAACAGTTTATATTTCATTCTTTTAATCAAATACCCTAAAAACATGTGGCACTATAAGGTCATAAAAAACTTAAATGTATGTAGCCCTGAACTTTTAATGTTAAAAATATATTTTATGATATCTTTAAGGAAGTTGTCTTTTTAAAATAGGGATTGTTAAAATGTAAAAACTACATTAAATAATACAAAATAAACCACCAAGAACATAGTATATAACCTGTCAAACCTTCCTCTGTGGGATTTTCAGGGTGACATGAAAAGCAAACTTGTTTTACCCAAGAGCACTGCTTGTCAGAAATGAATCATAGCATAACAGATATCACTGAAAAGATAAATGCTTAATAAAAGAAAATTGATATTTCCAGATGTGCCCCAGAAAATCTGCCAATTGTAAGGTTAAATTCAAGAATCTTTTAAATGTAAGAGTCACAGTGTTGGTGCCACTGCTTTAATAATTATTGATAGAGGAACAAATAAAATAAAACTCCTATTAATATATAAATAAATAAGGAAGAAATTTCTTAGATTTTTAGAATTCTGAGATTGTATAGATACATAGTGGATATCCAATAAATATTTGTTTTATTAAAGAACCAATAACTGTCTTCTTTAGTCTATAATCCCTGTACATTCATACCTGTATCTGTATTTAAATTAACTTTTAAATCTCTTTATCTATGGATATAATGGTGTATTTTTGCTTCACTTGTTAAAAATAAAGTTTTCCATTGCTTTAAAAAAAACACATTTTTTAGACATACTATTAATTAGTGCAATTGCCCTTGTAGCTGTGGTATTAGCTCATTAAGGTAGCCACTTCATGGATGGGAGAATCTTGTGGTGTGTAGGGGTGGCTCATGATGAATCATCTTTGCATGACTCTTTCCCCTTCCCTGTTTTACTATGATGTCTCTCATTTCTGTTCTCTGGCATCATCACATCATTATCATTCCAAATGCACTACTCACATAAAATTATTTGCCTTGAGCTCTGCTTTGGGGAAAACCCAGATTAAGAAACTATTTATTTGAAATTCATAATCCATAACTCATATTTAGAGTCATGACTGTGGCATTAAATTCCACCACAGAGAGAACTTGTCACCTTTATGTGAGTGTAGGATTCTAAACAGTGGTAATCTGTGTTAAATATGTTTGTAATCCCCAAAGAGCCTAGTGAAATGCCTTATATACATGATAAAAAATCAATAAATACTTACTGAAATAATTCTATTAAGTGCTTTAATTTGTATTATCAGGGCTTTGCTACAGTAATGTTTCATACAAGGCTTAATAATACAGTGCCGACAACAAATCAGAAATACCTTAAGTCTGAAAAATATAAATGATATAATTATTGTGATGTATGAAAATGTTTACTACTTTGTGAAAGACATATTCAAAATTATAAATTTATTTAAAAATTGTGTTTCTATGGGAGTAGAAAGTGTTTTCTATTTGCTAATCACAAAGAGAGTTATTACAAGAAAAAGTTATTTCTTTTAATCAACTGGCATCTCTGTATATAGTATAGTTGATACAGTGCCATTTATTTAGATATTACATTCTTTTAGATACATAGTGTACCTTTTTACATTCTTTTTTTTTTAATATTTATTTATTTCAGAGAGAGAGAACAAAAGCATGAGTTGGGGGGGCGGAGGGAGAAGCAGACTCCCCTCTGAGCAGGGAGCCCTGCTGCAGGGCTCTATCCCTGGACTCTGGGATCATGACTCGAGCCAAAGGCAGATGCTTAACTGACTGAACCACCCAGGTGCTCCACAGATGCACTTTTACATTCTTAAACTTCTTTATCCCAAATGCCTGAAATATTGTGAATAATGTTTTTTCACTTAAATAGCCTGATAATCATCTTCATTATTCTCATAACAATGACAATGCAGTGTTTCATCTAACCATAGAGTAAAATGTTATACTATATATAAAGAAAACTTAGAAAGCTATAAATTACTGTTGCTAATTTACTCACTGATTACTTCTATTACTATGTGAGAGTCTATAATCTTAATCATGAAGCATTACATTCAAAATAAGATTTGTTGCTGATTAAAATAATTTAGATACAACCAAAAAAAACACTTTATATGATTAATATATGAAATTTCCAGGTCATCAAAATATTAAAATACATAATTTAATTTTTGCTACATCATGTAGCTTACACAATTTGCAGGTTGCAGCTACTCAGCTCTCTGCAATTTGAAGTTAAAAAGAAATATGATCAATTCAGAGCTGATGTTGCCACATTTCAAACACTATTACTACAGAAAAAAATCCTCAGTTAACTAAGGTAACTACAATTCTATCCCACCCATTTCATCCAGTGAATGAAGCAGTTTTAATGCCAGCCCCTGGGTCCAACAGAAGGGGGAATAAACATAAAATATATAAACATAAGGCTTCCTTGCTGGAGGTACTGATGAGAAGTAAGAATGGGTTCAAATTTAAGGGACCATCATCTTAATATAGATTGCTATATGCAGAAGATGTTACATATAAACGTAATGGTAACCACAAATCAAAAACCAGTAATAGATATGAAAAAAATAAAGAGCAAGGAATCCAAGTATATCGCAAAAGAAAGCCAGCAAACCATGAGAGAAGAGAGCAAGAGAAAAAAAGAACAGAGAACCACAAAACAACCATAAAACAAGTAACAAAATGGCAATAAATACATACCTATCAATTACTTTGAATGTGAATGGAAAAAATGGACCAATCAAAAGAGATAGGGTGAAGGAATGGATAAAAAAGCAAGACCCATCTATCTGCTGCCTGCAATAGACTCATTTCAGACCTAAGGACACATGCATATTAAAAGTGAGGGGGTGAGACGTGGATGGAACTGGAGGGTGTTATGCTGAGCGAAATAAGTCAATCAGAGAAAGACATGTATCATATGATCTCACTGATATGAGGAATTCTTAATCGCAGGAAACAAACTGAGGGTTGCTGGAGTGGTGGGGGGTGGAAGGGATGGGGTGGCTGGGTGACAGACACTGGGGAGGGTATGTGCTATGGTGAGCGCTGTGAATTGTGCAATACTGTTGAATCACAGATCTGTACCTCTGAAACAAATAATACAATATATGTTAAAAAAAAAAAAAGAAGAAGAAGAAGATAGCAAGAGGGGAAGAATGAAGGGGGAGAAATCGGAGGGGGAGACGAACCATGAGAGACTATGGACTCTGAAAAACAACCTGAGGGTTCTAGAGGGGAGGGGGGTGGGAGGATGGGTTGGCCTGGTGATGGATATTAAAGAGGGCACGTTCTGCATGGAGCACTGGATGTTAGACACAAACAATGAATTGTGGAACACTACATAAAAAACTAATGATGTAAGGTATGGAGATTAACATAACAATAAAAAATTTTTAAAAAATGTATTCAAATATTTTGTACTTCACAATAAAGTCTTTTTAATTTTGCCATTAAAAAAAAAAGTGAAGGGGTGAAAAAGCATTATCATGCAAATGGAAGTGAAAACAAATCTGGATGGGCGCCTGGGTGGCTCAGTCGGTTAAGCGACTGCCTTCCACTCAGGTCATGATCCCGGAACCACAGTACTGAGTCCCCCTTTGGGCTCCATTATTCCTTATGTTCCACATATGAGTAAAACCATATGATAATTGTGTTTCTCTAATTGACTTATTTCACTTAGCATAATGTCCTCCAGTTCCATCCATGTCAATGTAAATGATAGATATTCATCCTTTCTGATGGCTAAGTAATATTCCATTGTATATATGAACCACATCTTCTTTATCCATTTAACCATTGAAGGACATCTTGGCACCTTCCACAGTTTGGCTATTGTGGACATTGCTGCTATGAACATTGGGTGCACCCTTATGTTTTATGCAGCATTATTTATAGTAGCCAAGTGTCTATCAATAGATGAATGGATAAAGAAGATGTGGTGTACACACACACACACACACACACACACACACACACACACACACAGAATGGAATATTACTCAGCCCTAAAGAAGAATGAAATCTTGCCATTTACAACAACATGGATGGATCTACATGGTATAATGGTAAGTGAAATAAGTCAGTCAGAGAAAGACAAATACCATGTGATCTCACTTCTATGTGGAATTTAAGAAACAGAAAAAATGAGGAAAGGGAAAAAAAGAGAGAGGCAAACCAAGAAACAGACTCTTAACTATAGAGAAGAAACTGTTACTAGAGGGGAGGTGGGTGGGTTATGAAGATGGGTGAACTCGGTGAAGGGGATTAGGAGTATACTTACCATGATGAGCACTGAGTAATCTATAGAATTTTTGAATCACTATATAATATATATGAAACTAATATAACACTATATGTTAACTATACTGGTATTAAAATTAAACAAACAATAAGAAAAAGTAGTTAATAAGGTGTGCATGAAGAGTCAATTTACTAGTCCTACCCTTCCCAGCAATGAATTTTGTGAAAACCCAATTCCTGACACCAAAAAAGCTAAATTACTCTTGACTAGGGAGTTTAATCCAGTACTTTTGGGGGCAGTTACTGATGGGGCAGGAAATACTATTGCCATATTGTTTTCTGTCTTTTTGGCTTTTTGTCCCTCTTTTCCTTTTTGTTGTCTCCTTTTTGGTTTGTTGGTTTTATAGTAACATGTTTTCATTTATTTCTCATTTTATTTTGTGTATCTTCTATAGATAGATTCTTTTGTGGTCTTTGATCTCTATTATTTCTTCAAATAAGCTTTCTGCCCCTTTGTTTCTCTCTTCTTCTAGGACTCCTGTAATGCATACATGGGTTGGCTTGATGGTATTCCTTAAATCCTATAGGATTTCTTCATTGTTTTTCATTCTTTGTTCTTTCCCTATTTCTTTGTGGCTTTTAACTTTTTGGGGGGATCTGTGCAACAGCTTCATACAAAGGAAAGGCCTTAACCAATCAGATTGGCTAGAGATTTTGGGGCCCTCTAAAACTTTTTCTGTGGATGCGTCTTCTCTGGACTTGTAAATGCAAATTCACAATTAGAGTGATTTACCTTTTTTGTCAGGAGCTCATAATCTCTTGCTTCCAGTGGTGTCTGAGGTATGCAGGTTCTCTGGAGTTGCTGTAGGCACTCGGCTCTCTTTTGTTTACAACAGCCCCTCGCTTCTCTAGTATGCCAGTCCCATCATCACTCCAAGTTGAGCAAGACAGAAGCCAGTCCCTTGAGCAGGCCCCTGAAAAGCTGGAACATTAGACATATGCTTCACTATTCTCTCCCACCCTCACTCTCTCTCAAGGGAGATGCTGCTGAGCTGTACTGTCCTGCGTGTGCTGTAGTGCAGGTCTTCTGGAGCGCAGCCGCAAGCCACTCAGCTCTCTTTGTTCTCAATGCCTCCCAGGCATGTAGAGTATGCCAAGTCGCACCAGCATTCCAAGATAAGCAAGACAGAAACTATTCCCCTGAAAAGCTGGAACACCTGGAGGCAAGCTCCAACTTCTTCCCTCTTCTGCCAGAGTGAGAAGAAAACCTCTCCCACTTGTTCCACACTGAGCAAAGAGGAGGGGCATTGGTGAGTGAGCACATGATAGTCAAAACCTTGGGTTGTTCTCAGCAGACCCCAATTTAGTGTTTTCTTTTCAACACTTTCATTCAGGCAAGACATAAGCAAGTCCTCTGAGAAACCCTTGTGACAAGTCAAAATACTGTATGTATACATATTCAGTTTTCTCTTTCCCTCCATGGGAAGAAGCCAGGAGCTGTGATTCCTGCCTATAGCACTGTACTGAACCCAGAGGGAGGGACTACGGTGAGTGAGGGTCATGAATTTTCCTACTGGCTTTGATGTAGCTGATTTTTCACTTTCCTGGGGTGCAGGAGCCTCTTAACTAGTTTCTCACAAAGGGAACTGTTCCACGTGTAGTTGAATCCTTGCCTTGGGGTCAGGGGGGTGGGGAGTGGAGAGATCTGTAGCTTTCTATTCTGCCATCTTGCTGATACCCCTTCTCTCAATTTATTTTGACCACATGGTAAACATAGCTAAGAAAACATCTGGAAATATATATGAAAGGAGTATAATTTTCATTAAAATAACAAAATTTTAATGTGATCACTCTTAAGATGTTATTTTTATTTAACTGATCTAAAATGTATTGCATTTAAAACATATAATTATAAAGTAACCAATAATATCATTATTTCATATTACATTATAATATAATACATTACATTATATCATTACTTTAGCTCAATTGTAAACCAAGTTTGACTAGATTACAGAGCTGAGAAAATGACTATACAAATAGACAATGGCCAGACCACATATGACAAAAGAACTGTAACCCACATAAGAAGTCCAAGAAGGCAAACCACAATCTCTGCATCAATTGGCCCAGAATATTCAGGGCTTGGTCATGACTACCAGCTTCTCTATCTTTGTCTCTGCATCCAACTTAGGACCAGCCAGAGAATGTCAAATATGTTCCCCAAACCAATCACATAAAATGCCCTGCTGTTAGCTGACCTCAAGCAACCTCATGAAAATGACTTCCAATTAGAGCACACATGAAGACTTTCATTTTTTTTCACTATAAGGCATTCCCACTGCCCTGCTTGTCTTTGAGTCTCTGCCAAACTGAAGTTTACCATAGCAGGCTCTGAATAGACTATCTTCATTTGGTTGATCTTCATTTATTTCCAAAGGGCATATTAATAAAAGAATCCTCAAGTATAAAGCAGTTGCAATGACAGTTATCTGGACTGGATAATACTTGAATATATACCTCCTGACCATTTCCTTCAATTCCAGTTTATATGTTATACTGACAACTTTGTAGTTTTCAAAGAGCTGGCCATGAGAAAAAAACGAAGTAGGCATTAAAACAGCTTTTCTTAGGGTGCCTGGGTGGCTCAGTTGGTTAAGCGACTGCCTTCGGCTCAGATCATGATCCCAGGGTCCTGGGATCGAGTCCCGCATCGGGCTCCCTGCTCTGCGGGAAGCCTGCTTCTCCCTCTCCCACTCCCCCTGCTGGTGTTCCCTCTCTCGCTGTGTCTCTCTCTGTCAAATAAATAAATAAAATCCTTAAAAAAAACAAAAAAAACAAAAAAACAGCTTTTCTTAGGTGGGAATTGTTAAACAGCTTTTTCACTTCCTATATATAAAAGTAAAACATGAAAATTTATCACATTAATAAGCCACATCAATGGGTAGTATTAAGCAGGCAACAATCTCTGGAGAAATGGAGAGGAAGTGATAGAAAGAGTGAAAGAGAAGAGGCTCTGACTACGGTGACTTAACCTGACCTTGTGAATTTAAGCATGCAGTGAATTTAAGGCAGTGGTGTATTATTTTGGGACTAAGTCTTAGACTGCCTAACAAAATCTGAATTTCTTTTCTGTGATGCCACTCTGCCTGTCACCACAATGACCCTCTATCCACACATAACTTTTGTGTTTAAAAAATATGAACAATATGTGAGACTATGATTGGTGCCTCTAAGGAACAGAGGAGCTAGCCAAACTTCACATGTAGGTCAGGGAAGGGGTAGCTTGAGAGACACTATTAAAATGGGGAAAGAAAGTGAGCATCATTGGAGCATTCATCAGTACTGTGCGGAGACTGTGTAGTTCACCTTATTGTGAATTCTGGCTCATACTCTACAGACTTTTACTGGCTTTTAAAAAAGTAGAACCTTAAAAATGCAGGCTATTCAATTATATATTTAGATTTGTAATGATTATAAATTTGGAAATCTGTATTACAAAAGTGTATTTTATATAAGTAAAAAATATGAGTGGGATCTAATTTTAAGACATGATTTTATATTTCCAGTTAAACTATAATTACGGTATTACCTATATGTCCGTATATAAATATTTATATTTTACACTGTCATGATGTATAACTAAAACAAAACAGAATAGGCAAACAAAAGAGAGGAACACAGGCAAGATTTAGTAATTAGGAACATCATAAAAGGAACAAGCGGAACACCACAACTTTTCCTGAAGAGGAGCTACTCGTCAAGATGGTTTTAGTTATTTGGGGTCTCTTGAGATTCTATGTGAATTTTAGAATAAACTTTTCTATTTCTGAAAAAATGTCATTCGGGTATTGATAGGGAATTCACTGAATCTGTAGATCACTTTGGGTATTATAAACATCTTAATATAAATTCTTCTAATCTATGAACATGAGGTATCTTTCCATATATTTGTTTCTTTAATTATTTTCCACAACATTTTGTAATTTTCAGTATATATGTCTTTTGCTATCAATGCTTGAATGATAGTATGTTGTGTGTGTACATATATATATGTACATATATGTATGTATATGGGGTATTATAAATACATATAAAATGGGATATTAATCAGCCTTAAAAGGGAAAGAAATCTTGACACATGCTACAACATAGATAAAACCTGGGGATATTTTACTAAATGAAATAAGCCCGTCGTAAAATGACAAATATTGCATGATTCTACTTATACAAAGTACTTAAAATAGTCAAATTTGTAGACACAGAAAGTAAAATAGTGGTTGCTTGAGGCAAAAGGGGAAATTGTGAAGTTTTTTTGTTTAAAGGGTAGAGAGATTCACTTTTGGAAGAAGAAAAAGTCCTGGAGATGGATGGTGGTGATAGTTGCACAGTAATATGAATGTACTCAGTATCACTGAACTATACATTTAAAAATAATTAAGATGGTAACAATTCTAAAAAAAATTGTATGTTTCTGGACCTTTAGAGAGAAGGCCATCAACAGATGAGGATGTACATTGTTAAATCATGAGAAAGTCACTATTGACCACAGAACACAGGAATGAGCAGCTTTTCCAGAACTGAGTTTTAGAAAATAAGGTCTTTATGAAAATTCCAAATTCATCCCCCAACCCACCTCCCCTCTAGCAACCACTAGTTTGTTCTCAATATTTAAGAGTCTGTTTTTTTGTCTCTTTTCTCTTTGTTCATTTGTTTTGCTTCTTAAATTCCATGTGAGTGAAATCATATGGTATTTGTCGTTCTGTGACTGATTTCACTTAACATTATACCCTCGAGATCCATCTATGTTATTACAAATGGCAGTATTTCATTCTTTTTTTTTTTTATAGCTGAGTGATATTCCAGTGTGTGTGTGTGTGTGTGTGTGTGTGTGTGTGTGTGTGTCACTTCTTTATCCATTCATCTATCCATGGACATATGGGCTGCTTCTAGATCTTGGCTATTGTAAGTAATGCAGCAATAAACATAGGAGTGCATATGTCTTTTTAAATTAGTGTTTTCATTTTCTCTGGGTAAATGCCCAGGAGTACAATTACTGGATCATATGGTATTTCCATTTTTAATTTTTTGACAAACCTCTATACTGTTTGCCAGAGTGGCTGCACCAGTTTGTATTCCTACCAACAGTGCATGAGGGGTCTTTTTCCTCCACATTCTCACCAACACTTGTTGTTTCTTGTGTTTTTTATTTTAGCCATTCTATCAGGTATGAGGTGATACCTCACTGTGGTTTTGATTTGCATTTCCCTGATAATGAGTGATGTTGAACATCTTTCCATGTGTCTTTTGGCCATCTGTATGTCTTCTTTGGGGAAATGTCTGTTCATGTCTTCTGCCTATTTTTAATTACATTATTATTATTATTATTATTATTATTTTGATGTTGAATTGTGTAAGTTCTTTACATATTTTGGATACTAACCCTTTATCAGATATATAATTTGCAGATATCTTTTCCCATTCAGTGGGTTGTCTTTTAGTGTTGTTGATGATTTCCTTTACTGTGCAGAAGCTTCATATTTTGGTGTAGTCCCAATAGTACATTTTTGCTTTAATTTCCCTTGCCTCAGGAGACATATCTAGGAAAAATGTTTCTAAGGCAATGTCAAAGAGATTACTGCCTATGTTTGTTTTTAGGAATTTTACAGTTTCAGGCCACATACAGGTCTTTAATTCATTTCATTTTTGTGTATGGTGGGAGGAAATTGTCCAGTTTCATTCCGCATGTTGCTCTCCAGTTTTCCCAACACCATTTATTGAAGAGACTGCCTTTTTCCTCTTGCATTTTCTTGCCTCCTTTGCCATAGATTAATTGACTATATAATCAGGGGTTTATTTCTGGGTTCTCTGTTCTGTTCTATTGATCTATGTGTCTATTTTGTGCCAGTACCATACTGTTTTGATTACTACAGCTTTGTAGTATATGTCCAAATCTGGGACTGTTGTATCTCCAGTTTTTTTCTTCTTTCTCAAGATTGCTTTGGCTACTATTCAGGGTGTTTTGTGGTTCCCTACAGTTTTTAGGATTATTTGTTTTAGGTCTATGAAAAACGCTGTTGGTATTTTGCTAGGGATTGTATTATATCTGTAGATGGCTTTGGGTAGTATGGACATTTTAACACTATTTGTTCTCCCAATCCATGAGCATTTGTTCGTGTCACCTTTAATTTCTTTCATCAGTGTTTTATATAGTTTCCAGAGTACAAGTCTTTCACCTCCTTGGTCAAGTTTACTCCTAGGTATCTTATTATTTTTGATGTATTTGTTAATGGGATTGTTTTCTTAATTTCCCTTTCTGCCTCTTCACCATTAGTGTATAGAAATGCAACAGATTTCTGTAGATTGATTTTGCACACTGCAAATTTACTGAATTCATTCGATCAGTTCTAGTAGTTTTTTGGTGGTATCTTTAGAGTTTTCTATATATAGTATCATGTCATCAGCAAATAATGAAAGTTTTACTTCTTCCTTACCAATGTGGATACATTTATTTCTTTTTCTTGTCGGATTTCTGTGGCTAGGACTTCAGTACTATGTTGAATAAAAGTGGTGTGAGTGGACATCCTTGTCTTGTTCCTGTTCTTAGGGGAAAAACCTGACAGCTTTTGAGCTTGATGTTAACTGTGGGTTTTCATATATAGCCTTTATTATGTTGAGGTGTGTTCCTTCTAAATTCACTTTGTTGAGGGTTTTTGTCATGAATGGATGTTGCACTTTGTCAAATGCATTTTCTACATCTATTGAAATGATCATATGGTTTTTACTCTTTCTCTTGTTTATGTTATGTATTGCGTTGATTGATTTGCAAATACTGAACCCCCATTGCATCCCAGGAATAAATCCCACTTCTTAGTGGTGAATGATTTTTTTTTAATGTATTGTTGGATTCAGATTACTTATATTTTGTTGAGGATTTTTGCACCTATGTTCATCAGAGATATTGGGCTCTAGTTTTTTGTTTTGTTTTGTTTCTTTTCCCCATAGAGACACCTTAATTTCTTCCTGGATTTGCTGAGTTAAACAAATTTTTGTATCCATAACAAATGTTACCATAATAATCATCATTCTACTCTCCTACTCTATTACTTAAAAAACGTCTTTCTATGATTTTTAGGTATCTTATTACACAAGCAGCGAGAAAAGGACCAGGGATTTCTCAGTCCACACAAAGTTCAATATCCAAGCATTTTAATGTCCTAGAGTTGACTCCCTTTGGTCAGACCTCTAGAGATTAAGTCTGGTCTTTGCCAGAACTGCTTCCTGGCTGAGCAATAGAATATTATTGAAATACTTATTCTACATAATTTGTCCGTGTTTAATGCCAATTAGCACTTTTACGTTCGGAAAACCTGGTATTTTTCTGGGTCTATGTGACAAAGTTCAGGTTGCTGTTGTTGGCTTTGCCTGTTTCCTGTGCTGAGACTTCGCTTTCAGCTTCTTCTGCTCCATTAAGTCTGTTGAAACGCCATTTTCTCAGTTTCTAAAAATACTTGATTCCTCCCCTCTCTGCAGTATAGTAGACTTTATGGATTTATATTTTTGACACTATTATTATGATTTAATGCAAACACAAGAGGAAAGAGAAGTAAAATTATATTCAGTACACTGTGCTTTTTTTCCTAATGCCAACCTACTCTTAAATTAATTATTTACCTTTTCCATTCTTTTCTGTTTGTTTAAAATGGCATAATTTTGTTTTCTGAATATGCTCCCTGTACTTTGGTTTACATTATCTCTTTCCTTTCACAATCTCCTTAGCTTTTATACAAATTCCAGATTATTTTATATGGTACAAGCCCCCAGGATAACTTCATCTCCCAAACTACCATATTTGTGTCTTCTTAATAGATGATATTAAATGATTAAACTCCAAAGAGATAAACCATGGAGAATAAGCATATGTTGTAGAAGTAAATGCTATATGTATTTGTGTTTGTGTATATGTATTTCTATTATTTTTGTTAGTATATAAATGAATGTTGCTATTTACGTAAACAGTTCAAAAGGAAAACCGAGAGAAAACAAATTTGGGAACAGATCTCTTTCTTACCCCAGATATAAGGTAAACGTGCTAATTTAGGAATTTCTTAAACTTTAAAAGAAAATTTCTAGAGATTTTGTAAGGAAAATTAAACTAGAATCCCACAATGATAAAAAAAGAAAAATTCATAAGAACTAGTAGGCTTATTGGAAAAAAATTAAGTTATTAAGTGACTATTAAGTTTTAAGTGTGCAATTAGTTAATTAATATGCCACAGCTATATGTAAAAAATAAATGTGATATAAGGTATGTAGAACTGTTTATTTATGAAAGGGTTGAGCGTTCTTTTGGCTATAGGAAATTTATAATTAATTATTAATTAATCTAATAAATAAATTAGACTCATTAATTTATAGGATTGTAAAAAACACAGAAAATTAAAACAAAATGATAGATAAATGATTATGTATTTGTACATAAAAGCAAATTATTAAAGGGAATACATTCTCTAAAGGACTTGTCTAGCACATAGATGTACTTAATCCTACTTTTTGTTGTTGTTGTTCTAAGGATAAAAGCAGTGAAATTAATTGCTTTGACAGTTATAATAACTAGTGGGCAATAAAAAATATGGAGGCTGGAAGCAAAAGATAAGAAAGAAAAGATAAAAGATACTTATAACATTTGTCAAAAGTTGTTCAATAAAAAGACATCACATTTAATTGTGATTAGTACATTCTATTCAATTACAAAGGAGTTTTAATGTTTGATTATTCTACAATCCTTGAAAATAGGTATAATTTTGAAAAACAAATTATTCTATAATGCCACTTTTTAAATTGATTTAATGGGTTGAGAAGCGTCCTACAAAAATATTAGCAGTGAAAAATTATTTGACATATAGAGTGAGTCTTTGGTCATGCAAATAATTTGCCATAATTCTCTAATTTATTTATCCATTTCACAAAAGAAAATTTAAAATATAAGCAGTATGATCCCATGGTAGAAGTTAAAATAGAGCTGACTGGCTGTTAAGATTAATTCTAAAGTTATTATACAATCATTTTTATTATAAAGTAGACAAGCCAAAACAATAACAAAGAGGTTAACAGAGAAACATCCAGAGAAAGAAGTGAGAATTGGGAAAGTGAAGATTGCTTTGATTGATGTGAACAATCAAAAATGGGAGAGTGATTAGTCCTATCCATATTTTTTTTTAAAGATTTTATTTATTTATTTGAGAGAGAATGAGAGACAGAGAGCATGAGAGGGAGGAGGATCAGAGGGAGAAGCAGACTCCCTGCCGAGCAGGGAGCCCGATGCAGGACTCGATCCTGGGACTCCAGGATCATGACCTGAGCCAAAGGCAGTCGCTTAACCAACTGAGCCACCCAGGCGCCCCCTTACTTTTCTTTATATAGCCTTACCTTTCTTTTATTTTACTTTTCAGACAATATTCAAGCGTAATTCTTTAGTAGCTTCTTGCCTCAGACATTCAGCTAAAGGTTAAACCTCTATGTTAAAACCTCTATTAATGGTGGTGATTACTTCCACCTTAGGTGGCAGTATTAATATTGAGTTCAACATATTGAATTCCGTAATTACCCTTCATAAATAGTGAAAGAAATGAAATCAACCAGTAATAATCTTCTACTATTGACTTAAATAAAACTGAGTGTGTTGGTTTTATCCTTCCCCAAAAAGTCTGCTTTTATACAAGCAGTCACAACTAAATAAAATTTATATTGGTAAAAGGTGAAAATAAACTTAACACCTTTGTAAAAAATTAAATTATATGTGTACAATATACTACTCTTCTTTACTATTAACCAGCATTTTGCAACTGTGCTCATTTTAATATATTTCAAAATTCTGTAATTCTACAGGATTTTTCAATACTAAAACATTCGTATTGTGCTATTAACGCCCATTCTGACTTAAAATTAACCGAGGGTTTAATATGTATACTACTTCGGAATTTCAAGTCTTTTAGATAGGAAAAAAATCACAGGATTTAAACAAACAAACAAACATAGAGATAAATAAATATTTAATGAGTAACTAATTTGCTAATTATTTTTAAGTGAATTTCCTAAAAAACAATTTGCATTTCTTCAAAAACATTATTCCCTATTTCAATTAAATATTATTTAATTACCATTAGAGATCCACACATCAAGAAAATAACAGATTTGATAACACGTATGATTAACTTTTTCTTCTGGATAATTTATACCATTATGGGAGAATTAACCACTGTAACACAAAATGTTTTTTGGAATAAAAGTAGTCATTTTTACACTTTTTAAAGGCAAGACACCAAGCTCAGTCTAAATTCCTATTTTGATTGCATTTTTTTTAATGAACTGAACTCCAAACTGTATTCAAATTTCATGAGGTTTTACATTAATGTTCTTTTTCTGCTCTGAGATACAGTACAGATTACCACACTGCATTTAGTTGTCATGTCTTTTTAGTCTCCTCTAGTCTGTGATAGTTTGCCTGACTTTCCTTGTTCTCCATGACCTTAACAATTTTGATGAGTAAGGATCAGATATTTTATTGAAAAGTATTCCACAGAGGCAAAGTAACCTTCTCATTACATCATATTAAGGAGTTACAGGGTAACGTTGATCAATTGGTTAAAGTAGTGTTTGCCAGATCTTTCCAGGCTTCTCTTTTGGGTCCTATAGAGTCCCCTTTCTATGCTCTTATAATCTGGAAGGAAGTCACCAAGTCTAGACCCCACACTAAAGAGGGAGATATTAAGCGCCTTTGGGGGGGGATTACCCTATATATATTATTTAGAATTGCCCTGTAAGAAATATCTGTTTCTTTCTTACTGTTTATTCAATAATTTATATGAATTTGTATTAATTTTATAGTTGGGTTTATAATCTAGTAATATGTTATTTTTTTGCTCAATTTGTATTAATTTTATAGTTGGGTTTATAATCTAGTAATATGTTATTTTTTTGCTCCAGATTCAATCATCTATTTTATTTTTTTTTATTATGTTCAGCTAGCCAACATATAATACATCATTAGTTTTTGATTTAGTGTTCAATGATTCATTAGTTGTGTATAACACCCAGTCCTCATCACAATACATGCTAACTATTTTAGGTTGGCTCCTGTGTCTTTTAACATACTCTCATCCTTTTGTTTTTTGAACACTTCCCTATGTTTCAGCATAATGCAAGATGCTCCAGATCCATTTTGTATTTGCCCTGTCCCTGCTGTAGAACCAGCCATTTCTCATAGATGTCCTGGTTCTATTAATTAAAGAAAGGTATTTAGTGCCTAGATCTGGGGATAAGGAGTGCCTGTTGTTACTGGCATGTCATTGATTCAAGGTCCTCTGAGCAGACAGAATTAGTAATGAATTTACATAGACCAGTCCATGTATACATGCATATTTATAATTGTTTCTGCGTCTATTCACGTGCATTTATATTAAGCTAAGCATAAAATTAATATTGTCTTCAATTCTAATCTAACAGTTTATTCTAGCCTTCCCTTTTTGTTTATCTGCAACTTCTATGCCAACAGTGAAGCTTGCTCCCATCATAAACCATATATTTACACATTTGCTCAACCAAATATACATATAAAAGAGTTGCAGAATGTTAAAATTGTATGCCTATAGGAAATTAATTTATATTAATACAATATTTACTATGCACAATTCATTTTGTCTTTAGCCATACAGACTCCAGTCAAAACAAGTTTTTTTCCAATATTACTTAGGTCAGCTCTTTTATTCCCCCCCTTGGAGCCTTTCAGGGTACTTATGTCCCTGTATTTATAATATAGTTAAATTCATTTCTCATACTATACATCCCATCTTAGGATCCCGAACCTCCTGGTTGATTTTGTTATTGTTGTTTGTGCACATTGAATTTCACTATTTGTGATGTATAGCTCTATGAATTTCAACAAATGCATAGTCATGCATTTACTACCCCAACACCATAGGTAACATTCCCTTTACCTTAAAATGTCTCCTTCACTGTTCTTTTGTAGTTAATCACTTCCTACCCACCAAAACCTGGCAAACATTGACCTTTTCCCAGTCTCTATAGTTGTGTTTCTTCATTGTGATATAATTCACAAAACCATACAATTCACTTTTTTAAAGTGTATAATTCAGTAGTTTTAATATACTCAAAGTTGTGCGACCATTGCTAATATCTAATTCCAGAACATTTTTATCATGACCTAAAGAAGCCCCATATCAGCATCATTTCCACAATCTTCCCTCCAGCTAGTCACTGGCAATCACTGATTTACTTTTTGTCCTTAAGGATTTGCCTATTAAAGACATTTCATATAAATGAAATCATACAATATGTGAATATTTTTTCCTTTGGTCAGGCTTCTTTAATTTAGCATAAATGTTTTCCAGATTCATCTGCTTTGAAACATGTATCAGTAGTACATTTCCTTTTATGGCTGAATAATATTTCATTGTTTGGATATATCATGTTTTGTTTATCTATTCATCACTTAGTAGGCATTGGGTTGTTTTTACTTTCTGGCTATTATGAATGATGCTATTAAGAGCATTCAAGTGCAACATTTTGGTGTTAACATATTTTCAATTCCCTTGGGAATTTACCTAGGAGTGGAATTGCTGAGAGGAAATATATAATGGGTTCCAATTCCTCCATATTCTTACCAACATTCATGGGTTAAGTAACTGGTTACAAAGGAGCACAGTGCAATTTGTTGGGTTGATGGATTTTTCTTTATTTTGACTGTTATAGCGGTTACAGAACTCTATGCACTTACAGTACTCACAAAACTTTACACTAAAAAAGGATTATATATAATGTATGAAAATTATGTCTTAATAAAATATTATCATTTAAAAATATCAGTGAAAAACACCACAATAATTTTGTAACACAGAAATATCACTGGGAAGAGACTGATATAATTATATATACAAGGTTGAGTAGTTCATTCACTTTTTGTGGTAGTTGTAAATTTAAAAGATGATAATTTTTATGTGAAGTTCATGGATATGTATCAAAATTTCCCTAAACATTTGCATTTGTTTAATCTAATTTACCCAGTGTTGCATAAAAACAAACTAAACAAATATTTGTATGACGGTAATTAACAGTGTTTGTCACATTTATCATCATGTTTCCACAAATGCAATATATAACTTACTTTATCTTTCATGCGTTATAAAACTTGTTTTCTCTTTGGAATAAACATAAAATACTTCCAGATTTACATGTATAGCACCCAAAAGAAAAGGAAACTCTTTGTAGATTGTGACATAATGTTATTAACTTTTCAGAACAATGTGAAATTTTGTATCTTTTTTTTTTTAGATTTTTTTTTTTAAATTTATTTGAGAGAGAGAGAATGAGTGAGAGAGAGTGCACACATGAGAGAGGGGAGGGTCAGAGGGAGAAGCAGACTCCCTGCTCAGGAGGGAGCCCGATGCGGGACTCTATCCCAGGACTCCAGGATCATGACCTGAGCCGAAGGCAGTCACTTAACCAACTGAGCCACGCAGGCGTCCCATGTATCTCTTTTGACTATTATGTGAAGTATGTAGAATATATATATAGATAGGACTGAATGTGTACTTCTGTGTGTGTGTATGTGTGTGTGTACGTGAAAGAAGAGAGAGCGTGTGTGAGAGAGAAATAGAGGGAGATCACATTTAAAATGCTTCTCTAAGTACAAAAGGGCAGGAGTACAAAAGGGCAGTTATTAATATTTAATGTATAGTTTAAATCTAAGCATATCCATTCCTACGTAGAATTGCCAAATGGGAAAAGTTTCAATCATCTTAAATTGCTTTTCAGTCACAGTTTAAAAAAAAAAAAAATACATTGAAAGTCTTTTATCACAGACTCAGTACTAGTCGCTGGAGCTACTGTGATATGTAAATCAAGCCCCTGCCATGGAGGCATTTATAGCACATTAAAAGAGAGAGGCTTGTCATCAGACAAACTAACTAAAAGTCTTAAGTGCTTTAAAAATGGCAAAGGTGAAACTGGAGAGGGCAGACTAATCATGTTGTACCCATTGTTTCACTGCATGCCCTCATCATTTTTCAAATTCAAGTCATTTTAATAAATACTGATGACTACTATTCTGACTACTATACACTTAACTGTGTAAAATTATTCATCAATAAACTCATAGTTAAATCGCATAACTTCTATTCAAATGATGTCTATACAGAGTATCTATTTACTGTATGTATAAACCAACTTTCTCCATTACAGTATTACTCTTAGACAGATGTCTAGCCAGACAAACTTTTCCTTGATATGGCACTCTTCCCTACAACATATTGAAGAAAACTAAAAAGAAAATGGAAGAATAGAAGAAAAAAAAAGCATTAGGAATTACGAGTACTAGTTATCCATCTTGAATAAATAAATGTATACATGTGAGCCTATTCACTGATTATTTGCTATTATTCAAAAAATGTGATTCATTGGATAGACATTGAAAGCTATTCAATGTCTAGAGGAGGACATTCTTCCAGATTATGCACCTGATTCTAGTCTTCCTCTTTACTCGTTTTATAACTCTGCAGTGGTAGTAACAGAAAACCAAGCAAAATTATTCCTATGGACATTTAAGTTGTGTTATGGCCAGTAGATTTTCAATTAACAAACTTCTTACCTTCTAAAGAAAAAAAAATGCCTTCATTTATATGTTCAGCATTCCTGATTTATAAATGTGTTTCTTCTTTGGATTCCTTTTTGAATCAGTTACATCATCAGCTTGGTCCCCTCATGAGTTAATAAAATATCTCACAGTTTCAATGTTATATCAGTATGAAAGTCATGGTTTTACTCTTTTTAAAAACCATCTTTTAACACTATTGATAATACCCTCTCTAGGTGCCTCAAAGTTTCGTTTTTGTGTGTTTTTTTTTTTTAAAGATTTTATTTATTTATTTGAGACAGAGAGAATGAGAGACAGAGAGCATGAGAGGGAGGAGGGTCAGAGGGAGAAGCAGACTCCCTGCCGAGCAGGGAGCCCGATGCGGGACTCGATCCCGGGACTCCAGGATCATGACCTGAGCCGAAGGCAGTCGCCCAACCAACTGAGCCACCCAGGCGCCCCTGTTTTGTTTTTTTTGTTTTGTTTTGTTTTTTAATGTACAATGAGCTGGACACTTAGGAAAAGTTCACTAGAAGCAAAGCCTGAGACAGGGCTCAAGGTGTGCCTGAATCTGGGGAAGGGAGGGTAGTGCTCTTCAAGAAAATAATTGAAGCAGGATAGGGAAGGGTAAAAGAGCAAAGATATTCTGATCCACAGGGGAAGGAGTCTGGACTATTCATCACCCCACAAGATTGTCCCTCAATCAGAGGGTGTCCCTCAGTCAGAGGTCAGAGGGTGGAGGTTTTAAATTCCCATTTTTTTTAAATTACGGGCTAAGGGCAGTCCCTAAAGAAGGGGTGGTGTTTTAAGTTTCCTAGTGATGTAGCTCCCATCAGTCAAGGGGAATTCTCTAAAAATATGTGGTAGCTGTGAGCCATTACCAGTCAACTCCCGTAACAGCTAAGGGCTGGCAACAGTCTAGGCTTGACAATTCTGCACCCACCTCTGCTCATAAAGATTCTCTATGTTTAGGCTCTCATACAACAAAGTCTGGACACAGTAAATATTTATTCTTAGCATATTATATTTATATTGGTAACTATATTTATTTGTCAAATAAATATATTTTAGCAGAGGATTTTGCTAATCCTATATACAAAGCCACAAACTTTGTCCACTTTTACATTAAACTACTTCAGAACCTACACTTTTTTTAAAAAACTGCTATCATTTCTCCTAAAACCCAGAAGCAGACCATTCAGGCCAGAATACGTATGGCTGACCTCAATACAGAAATGAGCAGTTGCAGTGCCTGGGTGGCTCAGTCAGTTAAGCATCTGCCTTAGGTTCAGGTCAGATCTCAGGGTTCTGGTATTGAGCTCCCTATTGGGCTCCCTGCTCAGCAGGTGTCTGCTTCTCTCTCTCCCTCTGCCCCTCCCCCTGCTTGTGCTCTCTCTCTCTCCCTCTGCCCTTCCTCCTGCTTGTGCTCTCTCTCTCAGATTAATAAAGAAAATCTTAAAAAAAATGGGCAGAAGGAACTCCCAAAATAAATACAAATCAAAAGATTACATTCAAATTTTAATTATTCCAAGCCTAAGCCTTCAGCGTATAAACTTTCCATGCTTCCAAAGATCCCAGGCAGAGACTAAGACATATTAGATTAGTAGGGCAACAGCTAAATGTCCATAGAAGCCTTTAATAACTTGTCCTTCACTCAAATTCGAAATAGTCCTGCCTTCTATTTCAAGCCTAGCGAGGCTTGAACCCTCCGTAGCTCTGAGAAATGACTTAGACTCAAGACTCATGCTTTTCTCTGTTTTTTTAAGATTTTATTTGAGAGAGAGAGTGGGAGCAGGGGGAGGGGCGGGGGGGGATAGGTGGAGTGAGGATCTCAAGCAGACTCCACGCTGAACACAGAGCCCCATATCATGACCCTGAGATCATGACCTGAGCTGAAACCAAGTGTCAGATGCTTAACTGACTGAGCCACCCAGGAGCTCCAAGATTCATACTTTTCTTTGGAAACTTCTTGCTCCAGTGTAGTGCATAATTTCTACCATGCTAACTTGTATTCAGAAGTGCAAATAGTCCTAATTACAAACTGCGATTCAGATAAGTCTCACTGTCCCATTTAGGAATTATTCACAACTCCCAAGTTCTCCAATCAATCATTCCCATCCCAAACCTCTGCTAATGAAATCTCCCCACCCCACAAAATGAAAGGAATTCAGATACATGTTTGGCTCTTTACAGGGCACTGTGATGACATATTTTTAAATAATTAGAAATATTAGTATTTTGGATTCTCTTCAATCGTTAATACCTGAATTTTATTTCACTATGTAAAATGTATTAGAAAAGAATTGCAGAATTTTAAAAAAATTCTCTTTAATTATGAGCCACTGGCTTCTTTCCCTTCATAAAAAATAATAGCAATAAGAACAGTAATGCAAATCAAGTTCATAACCTACCACTTTTGTATCTTTTCCTACTGTTATATGTGACAGAAACAACTGTTTTGAAACAACCAAAGCCATACTTATTGAACACAATCATATTTTATCTATTTTGAATATCTTTGAACAGCCTCACAGTGGGGTCATGGTCTCTAGCAAAGCTTACTATCTACTTTAAAGAAATACCTTTGAGCATTTGAGGAAAAAGTCAGGAATTTCACTCCTTTTCACGCAAAGAGAAAACACAGTTATTTTAAAAGCCTGCTAATAATTAAATGGAGATCTAAAGGACCAATTTGCAATAAGCTTTTTAAAGAGGCAAGTCCATTGTGCTGAACTGAACTTATAATTGTTCATGAAATAATTGCATATGAAAATTATCTGCATTTCTCAAAACAGTGGGTTGAAATTGGAATTCTCTTTCAATATATTTGAATGCATCTACACATGCATAGTGGAGAAACATGGTTAGTTATGGGTAATTCATGTCTTGGGTGTCACAAATCTTCATCCAAATGTATTATTTTTACAGAAAACTTCAGTTCTACTGTGAAACTGAAAGTTTCAGTTCTATTGACTCCAATATCATTTAGTAAGGATGGCTCTGAAAAAGCATCTAAATATGTCTACTATTTATAATCACTTTGTTATGGCAGCCCATTAGATAATTCCATTATTTTTATCAGAGATTTTATTATTTTACGAATAATTTTAATTGAAAATTGAAGGTGACAACAGTATTAGAGAAAAAAATCTAAAAGTGAAAAATCTACACTTTCTACTTTCAATACTTAATTCGTTTAACATTTTTTTTCTATCAAAATATTCTATTATTATTATAATCTTTCTTTCTGGACTATAAGTGTAGTGATTAACTTTATATGTCTACTTGATTGGCTAAAGGATGCTCAGATGACTGGTTAAACATTATTTCTGGGTGTGTCTGTGAGGGTGTTTCTGGAAGAGATTAGCATTTGAATCTGTAGACAGTAAAGAAGACTGCCCTCACCAATGCTAGTAAGCATCATACGATCCACTGAGGGCCTGAATAGAACAAAAAGGCAGAGGAAGGGTAAATTTACTCTGTCTGCTTGAACTAAGACGTCCATCTTCCCCTGTCCTCCACATCCACACTCCTGGGTCTCAGGCCTTTAAATTCAGACTGAATTATACCACTGGCTTTCCTGGGGTCTCCAGCTTTCAAATGATAGCAGATCACGGGACACTTTGCCTCTTTAACCACATGATCCAATTCCTGTAAGTCAGTCTGTCTCTGTCTCTGACTCTCTTTCTCTCTATATATGTCCCATTAGCTCTGTTTTTCTGGAGAACCCTGACAAATATAAGCATGCACAAATTTCTAGTTATAGCTTTAGTGTACATATCTATTTTCTACATCTTTTAGAGCAATTTTAGAATTATAGAAATGAGTAATACAGAGAGATCCCATATTCTTGCTACCCCATTCAATTGTCCCTGCTTTTAACATCTTACATTAGAATAGTATATTTGTCATAGTTAGATAACTGATACTGACAGACTATTATTATTTTTATTTTAGAGAGAGAAAGAGCACAAGCGGGAGGGGGAGAGATAGAATCTCAAGCAGACTCTGCACTGAGCACAGAGCCTGACATGGGGGTTGATCTCACAACTCTGATACTAGGTCCTGAGCTGAAACTAAGAGTCGGACCCTCAACCGACTGCGACACCCAGGCGCCGCTTGACAGGTTGTTATTAAATGAAGTCCTGGATTTATCAGAATTCCTTAGTTTTTATCTAATATCTTTTTGTTCCTGGATTCCTCCAATATACCACCTTATATTTAGTTATCATATCACCGTAGGGTCCTCTTGGCTGTGACAGTTTCTCAGAATCGCCATGATTTTGATCACTTTCTGTAGATTACTATTTTGAGGAATACTGGTCAGGCATATTGTAGGATGTCCTTCTGTTAGAATTTGTCTGACAGTTTTCTCATGACTAGGCTGGGGTTATGGGTTTGGGGGGGAAGATCATAGCTGTACAGTGCTATTTCCATCACATGATACAAAGGGCACATACTATCAAGTTTTATGATTATTGATATAGACCTTGATCTGGATGAAATATAGTTTGTCAGGTTTACCACTGTAGAGTTACTCTTTTTTTCTCTCCATCTCCACACTGTACTGTTTGAAAGAAGTCATTATATACAGCCCACATTTATATGGAGAGTTATGTTCTCCCTCCTTAAGAGTGGAATATCTATGTAAATTATCTGGAATTCTCCATGGGTGATTTGTCTTTTCCACTTATTAAATTATTTGATCATTTATGTGTATCAGTATAGACTCATGGATATTTATTGTATAGTTTGAGTTAGAATCCAATATTACCTTACTTATTTTTTGCTCAAATTATTCTCATTTTGGCCATTGGGACCTCTTTCAGTGGGCTCTTGGGCCCTTATGATATACTTTTATCAATGTGAAAGTTATTATTTTTTTTCCTGGGCTCTTCTTTATTTTTCTGGTACTACAAGATGGTCCAGGGCCACGTTTTATATTTCCTGTCCCAGTCCTAGAATAAGCCATTTCTCCAAGGAGTTCTAGTTCATTTTATTGGAGAATGGTTTTAGAAACTAACACCCAGGTGCTAGGCGTGCTCTTTGTAACTGAGAAGTAATTTCTTCTAGGACCTGTTAGCTGATGGAGAAAAGTATGTGTGTGTATGCCAACCTCTGGATATGCACACGGACCTATAAATATTCTTTATATAACCATCTGTATTTATATTAAACTAAACATGAATTATGTTATCACCAACTTGTATTCATTACCACATGGACTATTCTAGCTTCCTCTACTGTAAATTCCCATTCCAACAGTGAGAAATTTGGTTCCACAATCTGCCATGATTTATTTAATTCTTAAATTTCAGAACACATTTACAGCAGTATCAGAATTTTTAAACTATAATCCTATGGGAAGCAACTTTATCAACCAAAGCGTATCAATTTTCCTTCATTTTTACAGATTGCTTTAGCATTTGCAAGATGATTGATTGATTGATTTAATTTTTTTTAAAGATTTTATTTATTTATTCATGACAGACAGAGAGAGAGAGAGAGAGAGAGAGAGAGAGAGGCAGAGGGAGAAGCAGGCCCCCAAGGAGCAGGGAGCCCGATGCGGGACTCGATCCCAGGACCCTGAGATCATGACCTGAGCCGAAGGCAGACGCCCAACCATCTGAGCCACCCAGGCGCCCTGCAAGATTTATTTAAAATTAATCTAGGTCTACTTTCAGATAAGTCCAATTTCAAATTCAGGAGTAGTATAGTTACTTTATAATACAGTATTCCCAATTTCTTCCTCATATTGTCTATCACATTCCAGTCATCTATTAAACCTTATTTTAACCTCTATTATTCTATCTCTGACATTTTACCTTTCTTTAGATAGATCTGTGTTACTGACCTCTATAATGTCCCACCTCTCTAAAAAAGAAAAAAAAAAAGTCTAACATTTCTTAATTCCTTCCATTTCTATTGGCTGAGAAAGTCATTTTTCTACTTTACATTTGAAGAATAATTTTGCTGGATATAAAATTCTTAGTTGCTGGGTTTTGTTTGTTTTTCTTTTGTGGTTTTTGAACACTTTAAATGTTTCAATCCATTCTCCTCTTTTATGCATGGTTTCTAACAAAAAGTCTCTCAGAATTTTACCTTTGTTTCTCTATAAGGAAGGTATTTGTTTTCCTCTGGTTTTGTTAAAGATTTTTTCTTTGTTTTTGGTTTTCTGCAGTTTTAATATGATATGCCCAAGTGTAGTTTATTGTTGTTTGATTAGTTGGTTGGGTTTTATTAGCATTTATTCTGTTTGTTGTTCTCAGAGCTTCTTGGATCAATGGTTTGGCTTCTTTTTTAATTTTTATTTATTTTTTATTTATTTTATTTTATTTTTTATTTTTATTTTTTTAAAGATTTTATTTATTTATTCATGAGAGACAGAGAGAGAGAGGCAGAGGGAGAAGCAGGCTCCCAAGGTGCAGGGAGCCTGATGTGGGACTCGATCCCAGGACTCTGGGATCATGACCTGAGCCGAAGGACCCTGGGATCATGACCTGAGCCGAAGGCAGATGCTTAACCATCTGAGCCACCCAGGCGCCCTTTTTATTTTTATTTTTAAAGATTTTATTTATTTGACAGAGAAAGACACAGCGAGAGAGGAACACAAGCAGGGGGAGTGGGAGAGGGAGAAGCAGGCTTCCCACTGAGCAGGGAGCCTGACGCAGGGCTCAATCCCAGGACCCTGGGATCATGACCTGAGCCGAAGGCAGATGCTTAATGACTGAGCCACCCAGGCGCCCCAGTGGTTTGGTTTCTGTCATTAATTTTTAAAAGTCTTCAGCCATTATTACTTCAACTATCTTTTCTGCTCTTTTTCTTCTGGTGCTACAATTATGCATAGGTTACATTTTTTTAAGTGCTCCACAGTTCTTGGATGTTCTTTTTTGTTATTCATTAATTTTTCTCTTTGTATTTTAGTTTGAGAAGATTTCTATTGACCTACTTTTAAGCACAATTATTCTTTCTTTGGCCATGTTCAACCTACTGATGAGTACATCAAAGGTATCCTTCATTTCTATTACAATGCTTATTATTTCTAGTATTTCCATTTAATTCTTTCCTAGTGTCCATTTCTTACATCACACACTAGTTCTTGAATGTTCTCTTTTTATTCTGTAATGGCTCTTAATGTATTCTTCAAGATTATTTTAAATCCCCTAACTGATAATTCCAAAATCTGGGTCATTTCTGAGTTTCGTTCTGATGGAGGCTTTGTCTTTTCAGACTTTGGTGTCTTTTCTTCCTGTCTTTAGTATGCGTTATATCTTGTTGTTGTTGTTACTGAAAGGGAGGCATAATATATTAGGTAATAGGAGCTGGGATAAAAAGGCCTTTAGTGTGAGGTTTATGTTAATCCAGCTAAGCTGGGCTGTGTTTCATGTTTGTTGTAGCTGTAGTACCAGACTTCACCTTCCTCCAGTGTCCTGGGATTTTTCTTCCCTATTTTCTTCAGGTAACTCATTCATTTCTGCTGTGAAGTTTGTGGACTCAGTAAGCCAAGAGTTTATATTTGATCCCAACATTTCAATGATATAAAGATTATATACTACCTGTGTTGCTATAATATGCCTTCAGACTTGAAAATATTTATAGCATATCTTGTATTTTCTGTGTCCTTTTCTCTGCAATTTTTCTTTCTTTTTTTTTTTAAGATTTTGTTTATTTATTTGAGAGAGAGAGAGAGCATGAGCAGGGGGAGGGACAGAGGGAGAGGAACAAACAGACTCCTCTCTGAACGGGAGCCCTATGACACAGGGCTCCATCTCAGGACCCTGAGTTCATGACCTGAGCCCAAGTCAGATGCTTAACCGACTGAGCCATTGAGGCACCCCTGCAATTTTTCTTTTTTTCCTCAAACCAGAACCACTTGCCTCAAATTATGTTTTTATTATTCAGGCACATACCCATACATAAAACTAGCCTGTAAATAGAAAAATATAAAATACACAAAGTCACCATGCAGTTCCCTCATGTTACTAGTTATTTAAGATATAGCATTAATGACATGAGAAAAGAAAGACAATTTACATGTATAACCATAACCATTTTGGTTATTCTGGTATGACATTCAGTCTCATACCTTAACTTTATTGCTTCTTAAAAATGCACAATTATAAACATTAAATAAATCCCAGTGTCAAACACAGTCTTTTATGCTTTGTTACATCCTGTATACACCCACTAAACCTCTGTAGAAACAGTAAAAGAATATAATATGACAAGCACACTCCAGGGATCTTATGTATGTGCACAAAGCAGATTATAAAAATAATAATCTAAAAAGAGAAATATGCCTGGATAAAGTGCCAAGCTGGGAGTTTCAGGGCTGAGTTACCCATTGTCTGCTATCAGCTCACTACATAACCACCTGATGTCCATGCTTGATTTCCATCCAAAAGTGTGTAGGTGGTTCAAGGGATGTGGGGGCTGATGAAGGAAAAAGGTATGACCACAAGAGGCAGCAACTCACAATAAGTTTTACTGGGGAATGCCTGGGCAGGATTTCATAAGAGGGGAAGTCCCTGAGACCATGAGACCATTCAGAGACTTAAGGTGAGGGGGCCACCATCCGGAAAGGGAAGAGGGTAGCAGAACTCCCAGGGAAGAGGGGGATAAGAGAAAGCACTTACATGTCTAAGTAGTGTTGCTCAGGAGCATGGCAGATGGTCTCTGGGTCAGAGAGCTACAAAGGGCCACAGAAGCCTGGGGCCTTAGAACTCCAAGGTCCTGTCTAATCAATGGACAGCACACGCATGGTGAAGTTTCACAGGTATGCAAGGTAGGCAGGCTCTAAATGGCTAAAAATATGCTTTTTGAGGCTGCTTTTGAAATAACTGGATGTATAAAAATTTGAGTCTGGTGTTGCTGGGCTTTCAAACTAATGGGTTTCACTGCAGTGAAGAAATAAACAACCTAGGGACCAAAACACAGAGGCCATCTTTGGCTCATTTATATAGCAAAGTGGGATGATAATTTTCACTACATACCTGCCACTTGAGTGTTGGGGGATTAATGAAATAATATTTATAAAGACTTTTGGGGTTCTTCTCAAGAAAGTACTTTATTAATACAAAACAGACTATTATGGCAGGAGACTTTTCCCAAAATAGCTTACACACAACCACTGCTGGTATATTTCATTTCAACTGAAATGAGCTGTTCATGGAGATTATAAACAGTTTACTGTTTCTTTAGATTTTTAGATTTAGATTATTTCTTTAGATTTTATTGGGAGAGTGCTAGTTTTCCTATTAAAGATATTTCATGGACTATTTTAAAAATTCAATTTAAAGCATGGTTTAAATAGAATTCTAAGATGAATATTTCGATTTGAATACAATATGTAAATGATTAGTTTTCCAAGGATTATTTCTATTTAAATAAGATTTTCATTAAACTAAGAGAAATATTCTTAATATTATAATAACAAAACATTGTTGGGTCAATAATTGTGTTTCAACACATATATATAAACTAGTGCTATACAATTTAACCTATATCTACATCTGTATTTATCATCCCTTTAGGGGAAAATAATTTATTTGACATTTTAAAATAAATGAACTCATTCTTCATATTTTAAGTCATATTCATATTCTTCAAATTCATTCTTCATATTCTTTAAGACACCTTAAATAAATCACACTTTATAAAATAGGTGTGGGTATATTTCTGGTCCACATTTTTCTAATTTTTTTAAAGGCATAAATAATTTTAGAATTGTATTATTCTAAATCAGAAGAAAATTCTCTCTCTATACACACACACACATGCACACACACACACATACACGTACATATATTTAGTGAGATTAAATGCACACGTTGAAAGATATTGTCTGATTAGTATGCTGGGGGAGCAAATATATCATGCTTAATGCATGCCCTTTGTATGATTTATTTACATTTATATAGTTAATGTCAGCACAGCAAAGCTGAGTGAAAAGTTAATTCAAATAATCCCACATAGTCTTATTAGCCAATTGTGTATATTTTTCACTGTCAACACTTTATCAAGTAAATACTAAAAATGATAACTGATGCATGCATTTCCCCTAATTTTTAAATATATCTCCTCTTTAAAAGTGTGAGTTTATGAAAAGAAAAGCAAACATCTAGGCTGGAGAAAAAAGATATGTAAAAATTGCATAATCTGGTCCAACTGATTACTGTTAAAGTATTGTTTAATAGTTATTTACCTAAGGTGTTAGCTTTCCACTTTCTTCTACTGTATGAACTTCCTACATATTACCTTCCATGCTCTAGATTCCTATGAAACAGGCAAATGGACACTCTATATTTCTGCTTGGAGTCTTGATGCTAAATTTATCCTGAATCAGCGGTGATCAGGCCTGAACAGTAATTAGTATCAAAAATGTCTGTTAGAACTGCCCTACGATCAAGCAATTGCACTTCTAGGTATTTACCCAAAGAATACAAAAATACTAATCCGAAGGGATACATGCACCCTGATGTTTATAGCAGCATTATCTACCAAATTATGAAAACAGTCCAAGTGTCCATTGACTGATGAATAGATATAGAAGATGTGCGGTGTACATATATACATATATGTACAGACACACACAATGGAATATTACTCAGCCACAAAAAAGAATGAAATCTCGCAATTTGCAACGGCATGGATGGAGCTAGACAGTATTATGCCAAGTGAAATAAGTCAGTCAAAGACAAATACCACATAATTTCACTCATATGTGTAAACAAAACCAATGAGCAAAGGGGAAAAAAAGAGAGAGAGGCAAACCAAGAAACTAACTCTTGACTATAGAGAAGAAACTGATGGTCACCGGAATGGAGGTAGGTGGGGGGATGGGTTAAATAGGATGGGGATTAAGGCATGCACTTGTTGTGATGAGCACCAGGGGTGTTATATGGAAGTGTTGAATTACTATATTGTACATCTAAAACTAATATTACACTGTATATTACCTCAAATTTAAATTAACACCTAAAAAACACCTATTGTTGTAAATACAGATATCTTGGGTAATTTAAGAAAATAAATTGAGGGGCGCCTGGGTGGCACAGTCGTTAAGCATCTGCCTTAGGCTCAGGTCATGATCCCAGGGCCCTGGGATCGAGCCCAGCATCAGGCTCCCTGCTCCGCGGGAAGCCTGTTTCTCCCTCTCCCACTCCCCCAGCTTGTGTTCCCTCTCTCGCTGTGTCTCTCTCTGTCAAATAAATAAATAAAATCTTAAAAAAAAAAAAAAGAAATTGAGTTAAATACTTTAATTCTTTTTCTGTATTTCTACTAGGCCATTAAACACATACTCCAGTAACTAAAATAACCAGATATTAACAGGAGAAGCAATCTGAAACATTCAGTATAGTCAATTTAATGGCTAATGATCAGTATAACAATAGATAGAGATGGAGTAATTTTGCCTTTTTATGTTTTAATCTAGAAAATTGATTTATAATGAGCAAAACCTATTCATAGTCAGTTGTCCCAGTGGAATCTAGGATGAAGCAAATGACCAAGGGCCATGAAAGAGATTCAAGATCTGAGATGGTATCTAGTAAGTATCTTATAAAGTCATGTTAGCCCATTTGGATCCATTTGTGCCTTTATTATCAAGGTAGCATCCAACTCTGTGGAAACTCTAAATTTTATAACAAGTAATATGCCTTCACTTCTTACCTCCCAGAGTAGACCTACAAATCCAAATAATCACATAACTTCCTTCATATTGGTGACCAGCCACAATATCTGAAAAGACTTATAGCAGCATTATGTAACATATTTATATTTTATTATATAGCAGCATAATAAAGGCACAAATGGATCTACTATCTTAGTAGAAATACAGGAAAAAATTAAAGTATTTAACTCAATTTCTTTTTTTTTAAGATTTTATTTATTTATTTGACAGAGAGAGACACAGCGAGAGAGGGAACACAAGCAGGGGGAGTGGGAGACTGTGCCTTAATGATAGGAGAGTGAGGTTAAAAAAAAAAATTCCCTACCTTAGAAGTCCTAATATGGTCAGACAACTGGATTCCTAAAACATTTGCTTATATAGGGTAGGCTTCTGAATCTTCATGGAATTTATCTTCTATGTCATGGAATGAGTTTGTTTTATAAGAAATTTAAAGATCTCATCCCTTCCTTCTTACCAGAACAAATTAACATACCATTAATATAATGTGCAATCAAGCTATTATTTGGAATGTCAGGGTCAAGGACTTGAACTATATTATGAGAGAGAGAAGAAGTTTTTAATTAGTTCTGTGGCAAGACAGTATATGTGCACTCTTGCTCTTGCCATATAAAGATGAACTGAATTTTATTCTCTCTGATAATAAAGATTAGGAAGAATGGATTCACCAACCCAACAGACAAATATTGGGTGGATCTCTTTTAGTTAGGGGACCACATCAATCACAGAAAAAATAATTAGGGCTACATTTTTTAGGACTATGTTTACTATCATTTTTAATCATATACCAAACCATGTGGTTTGATAGAAGCCAGAGAAATAAAATGAATGGAGACTGATGAGAACCACTACTCCTTCATTCTTTCAAGATGTTGGTGACGGAACTCAAATCTGAATTCCATCTGAAATTTGATATTGATTTTGATTTGCTATTTTGCCCTGAAATAAGCCATTTCCTAAAATAATGTCCTTTTATTCCACAGATGAGGTAACAGATATGAGAATTCTATCAGATCCTAAGTATATCCCTCAAGTTGAACTCCATGTGATAAAGGCTTGAACCAAAACTCTACTCATCAAAAAACTAACCGGAAAATCTGGTAGTATTTTAGGGCCTTGTATAAGAGGTTATTTTACAGCCGGACTGGGACTGCCTTTTGCTTATGTCTGAGGAAACTTGTTATTCTGATACTTATCTTTGGCCAAAATATTATCAAATGGGCTAAATCATAATTCATAATATGGTTTTTAAGAATCTAAATTCCCATACTGGCTCCAAAGGCTGGCTTGTTTATTGGTGGCTACTGTGACAAGAAGGATATAAAACATCCTGCTGGAAACTGTTATGTAGTTTTCCTAAAATTCACATTTTTCACAGAAACCTTAGTCATTCAAAATCTGAAGATGAAGAAATAGCTTTATAAAAAATAACACTTAGGGATATGCCTGAGAGTCTTTTGGGCCTCCAAACTTGTCTACACTTGTTTTCCCTTCCTGTTCATATCTTCTATCATCAATGAAGCCTTATAATAGCATGTTCTGTGGGGTTTAGCAAGTCCATGTAATTATCTGATTTGTGTAATATTTGTGGTGCCCTGAATAGCAGTGTCAACTAAGATTCAAAATCTAAGAGTTCACAACTGGCTACTGATTTTTTTAGGTAGGATGCAAGGAATATCTATTACACATACATGTACCAGCATGTGTTTGTTTTCTTAAGAGGACCTAGCACTTTGTGATCAAGAGACTGTGATAGATTTACATCTGGGCACGGCATGGGAGATAACTTTTCATGAAGTGCTAAACTTTAGTTGTTTGTTCTGGTTATTTTTTTGTTTGTATATCTTGTTATTAATTTATTATTATTGAATTCGGACAATTCAAGAAACACTGTAGTTAACTGTATACCTATCATACCCCTAGGAGCACCATGATGAATCAGCCTGTTTTATCAGCTCACTGGTGGTCAAGTACCTTGATTGTAACTCTGGCCTTTCTGCTTTTATGGCATTCTTTCCACCTCACTTTTGATGTTTACATGCTGCCATTCTAAAGCCTCCGGTATCAGTGATACTATGGACTCAAGTTCCATGACAGCAGTGCCCACTACTAACTCTTGTGTATAGAGAATAGCCACCATGGAGTCCATCAAAGATAACAGTAGTCCCCTGGCTACATTCCTTATTTTCCAGTGAAGGGAGTATTTTCTGGGCTTATCTAAGAAACAGAATTCTTAGGTGTTATGTGCTAAATATATTCTGAACCTGCTTATCCCTCCCTCAATACTTCAACAAGGTGGTACTGTCATTTTCACCTCACTTATTCTAGACTATCATTATGATCAACTTTCAAGGAGACATTAAAGAAAACTATGAGAACCAGGTCCAATTTTCCTTCCAGTATATAGAATCATGAGCAACAGTTGTGACCACATCAATAAATTCTCTACAACCCAAACTTATATCTCATTTGTCCTATTTCTTCACTTTCCAGTCTACTTACAAAGTGCTCCCCCAGGTTTTGAAGGAATAATTACCTGATTCTATACTCTTTGGCAAATAACCCATTTCTTTTTGATAGATGAAGCACACTGCCCTTCCCCAGGCTCTTCTAAGGAATGATCCTAATTAATGACCTAAAGGCAATAATGAGAGGTGATACAGACAGACATTGAGGAGAAAAACCATCATCTTGTGGGCAACTTGCTTCCTGTGAGGTCACTGTACATGTTTAGGCATGACAACATTCTTCACACATAATATTGGAAATGGTATTCTGTTTATGTTGGCCCAGAGAGTTCATAGGCGTGTAAGGGCTCAATATTTTCAGGTTCAATTTTCTCAATCTCCTTGCCAGGTTGAAAGTCCCCAATATTTACTTATCAGAGCCTTACTATAACATAGGAACACTGTCAAGGCTAGCTATTAATTTTAATTGTCAGCTTTCCTACTTTTACAATTAGGTCTGTGGCTTAATTTTCAATAAAAGCTTAAAAGCTGTCCTAAGCCAATAAGAGATGAGAGTCTACCCAACACTGCCACAGAAGCTCTTTGCTTTTACAGTTTTACAGCACACCTTCAATTTGCAGTTGGCTGTCCTGAGCCTATAATTTTCTTTCTTCAGGCCTTCCAATGCCATTAACAGAAGCCCATCCACTCTTTAGTCATTATCATTATCTTTGCCCTCGTACCATTCAAGAGCCACAGTTCCCATAAATCCAACACCTCTCCATCCACTTACACCTCATCCCAATTAATCAAAAGTAAAATCCTTAACACTTGTGAAGTGAATACATGCCATATTTTACCACCAGTTTACTTCTGGGATCAGCTCTTTTATTGTGGGCTCTTCACAAAGGAGACCTTGAGGCAAACACTCAGAGGATACTACTTTATTAGGAAGTACAATCCAAAAGAAACCACAGCAGGGAACAGGTGAGCAAGGCAGGGAATGTCAGAGAGAAAATAAAACCAGATGTTACCAGGGTGGTTACCATGAAGTTTGTATCAAGTGAAACCATTTTTCTGAGAAACGATATGTGTTACTTTGCTTATCAACAACCCAGCCCTGAAGTGGAAGGATAAGCATTTATCTGCTGGGCTTCTAACTCTCATTGGTCAAAACTTTGCTTTAATATCTCCTCAATGTCGGACATGTGAGGGTGATATGCATGGCCCATGGATTTGCATGTCTTGAGGTCACAAGAAAAAATAAGGGGGAGGTGAGGGAAACTTGCCGTGGACATAAGGTAAAGTGACACTGGGTTGTGACTGCTACTTGGGCTAAGCTTGATTGAGCCAAAACAGAGGTTGTCATGATGTTTAGTTGGAAAAAGACAAGTTGGCAAGAGCTCCAGACATATGTAAATCACAAATTCATGAAACAGTGTAAATGAAGTGGCTTCGACAAACTACTACCAAACCCAAACCCAAATAGAACAGCAATTACCCTCCCCACACACTTCTGCCCCTTTGAATCTTATCTCCTAAAGGCAAAACTTTCAGCTCTTTTTAGCTTTTTCTTCGTTATTTAGCAAAATAGTTTTTTTTTTAATATTTTATTTATTTATTTGAGAGAGAGAGAATGAGAGAGAGCACATGAGGGGGGGGGGTCAGAGGGAGAAGCAGACTCCCTGCCAAGCAGGGAGCCCGAGGCGGGACTCGATCCCGGGACTCCAGGATCATGACCTGAGCCGAAGGCAGTCGCTTAACCAACTGAGCCACCCAGGCGCCCTAGTTTTTTTTTTTTAAGATTTTATTTAGGGCGCCTGGGTGGCTCAGTTGCTTAAGCGACTGCCTTCGGCTCAGGTCATGATCCTGGAGTCCCGGGATCGAGTCCCGCCTCGGGCTCCCTGCTTGGCAGGGAGTCTGCTTCTCCCTCTGACACTCCCCCTGCTCGTGTTCGCTCTCTCGCTGTGTCTCTCTCTGTCAAATAAATAAATAAAATCTTTTTTTTTTTAAAGATTTTATTTATTTATTTGACAGAGAGAGACAGAGCGAGAGAGGGAACACGAGCAGGGGGAGTGGGAGAGGGAGAAGCAGGCTTCCCGCGGAGCAGGGAGCCCGATGCGGGGCTGGATCCCAGGACCCTGAGATCATGACCTGAGCCGAAGGCAGATGCTTAACGACTGAGCCACCCAGGTGCCCCTTTAGCAAAATAGTTTTAAGTAACATATTTATTAATATTTGCGCAAACATTTAAAAATAACATGCTTCTACTATTCTTCCTTTTTTCTTCCCCTTTAATCCTTTAAAAAAATAACTTAGGCATTGATTACTGATTTTCTTCTGAAACTAACAATTAGGTCAATTGCATTGCACTACCACATACAACACTTACACACACACACAGAATGCACACGTACTTCTAATAAAGATACACACACAAGCACACGTGTATGCACATGCACACGCACATACACACACATCTGTCCTACCTATTTAATAACTAGGCTTGCATAATAACTGGTTCAATAGTATTAAGACCACTGAAATGCTGTTCACAGCTAGTCCACATTCCTTTATACATTTTTGTTGCTGTTCCATTGATTTAGCTTTAATAACTGACTAATTTATTTACTTGCATCATTTCGCCTAATGTTTTTACTAATTCAACATCAAAATTTTTTTAAAAAAAGATTCTACAATCTGAAGCAGAGCAATAGAAGATCATAAATACCTTTCTGTGTAATTACTTTTAAGAAAATACAGGGATTTTAGAGGATTCATGAATTTCATGCAGCTTCACTTCATTCACAACATTTTAGACACAATATTTTGATGTGACAGAAAGCGATTTACAAAAAGTGGTAATTTTCTTCTTTAAATCTGATTTTAGAAAATACAGTTTTTAAATGTGACACTCTAATAAATTGACATTGCATTTTTGCCTTGTACATTCTGCAATATATTTTAAGTGTAGTATCAGTCTGTGGTTTGAGATAGCTGTGTATATGAATTATTAAAAGTGGAAAGGAGTTAAATATTCCATTGCTAAGACTATAATTACAAATGTGAGACATTTTTACATCAAAAGCTCCTTTTAGAGAAGTAAAAGCATAATAAAGAGCTTCTTGTCTAAAACAGAACAAATATGTTCAGTAATGGAAAGAATGAGAAGTAGGAAGCACTGTAACTTGTATAACTGACATTAAAGAGATTAGCCTTGGTTTTGTAGGAAAGTCAAATTAGCCAATTCTACTTTCCAACAAGATTGTGCTAAAGGAATTTAATAAGAAACAACTGAAACTTCTTGATGTCCTTAAGAATCTCAACCTTCTGTTTTCAGATGGGTCACCAAATAATTTACTCCCATATACTCTATATTATCTGAAATCCTAAATTAATTTCCTTTTCATTTCTAACTAACTTTATTCTCATCCCTAATATTTTCCTTTAGTAATAAATGCATTCTCATTTAAAGATATTCAACATTGATTCAATTGTATAGGCTAGTTTTATTTAAGGTTTTCAGTACTGTTTTTTTAATACATAAGTAGTCTAATGATTTATTACATTGCAATGACACTGGGAACAATAATAATGGATCTGAAGGTCTATGGCCTTTTAAAGAATATATGAAAACCTTTTGGGTGAATGATTAATACAAAGTACGTACAAAGACAGATGGTGTAAGATCTTTGACATTATACCATGTTAGTATTTCAGACCAGTTTGTTATAGAAAAAGGTCACTCAATATTAGAGACAGGCTGTAATAGAAAATGTAGCTTGAGAGACTGAAGAAATAAAAGTTGAGAATGTGGTAGGAACTCTCTAAGTACAAGGGGTGTTAGGATTGCAGATTTAAGCAAATATATTTAAAAGTCCTTAAGGTACCTGAAGGTAAAAATGAGCTGTTTTTGATACAACTACTAGAGTATTTTCAAGTATTTTCATTTCCAATTAACTCAATACATAAGCTGATATGATTTTTAAACAATAATTTTTTTAAGCAAAAATTTGCCTTTGCTTCTCTGACTTCACCTCTCTGATCACATTTTCCCATATCTGTAAATACTATACATACTACTGACTCCCAAATCTATGATTTTTCAGCTCTGTCATCTCCACAGAACCTTGCATGTACAAATTCCCTTGACATCTGCATTTGAAAACCTAAAACACATTATTGTTAACATGGACACAGAATGATTGACTCCTGCCCTCCTCAGTGACTGATGCCTCCTTAGTTTTTCCTGATTCTGTTTACCTATCACATCTATCCAACATAAAAATCAAGGACATATTCTTGGTTCTTCCCTTTCCCAAACCCTTATCTCATCCATCATGAAATTCTTCAATCTCTTTCTTTAAGATGTATAATAAATTCCCTCACATATTCCATCTCTACTACAACCATCCACATCACCACTCTCTGTCTCCTAAGCTACTATAATACACACTTAATGCCCTCTCTGCTTCTTATCAGTCTTTTACAATTCATTTTCCACATAGCCAGTTATTCCAAACAAAATTATTTATGGAATTTCCCCGCTTAAATTGTTTCAGTGGTTTCCCAAGGCAGTAAGAATAAAACCCCCACCTCTTTAAATTGGATTACAGAACTGTCTACTCTCCCACAGTCTCACTATTTTCCAGTGGCAATGGTTTTTTAAAATGCTCCAGTTCCTGCCCCAAGATCTTTGCAATACTTGGTTGCTTTTCTTGAAATATGTTTTTCCTTGGTTTTCATGTAGCTGACATCTTATCTTTTCATGTCTCAGCCTTAATGTCCCCATTACAGAGTGACCTTTCCTTAACCAAACACTTAGTATTGCCTACCACATTATTCTATTTATCTGCAGAACAATATCCACTCTCTAATAGATATTTTCATTTATTTTGTTCATTTTTAAATTAATTTCTGGCTTCTGACCAAAAAGTGGCATATACAAAAATGAAATAAAAACTAAAAAGAAAATATAGGACTCAAAATATATGCAAAGAACAAAAGGGGACTCCTGGAGTTACACTGAATAGAAGATGCAAAAGATTAATGCAGAAGCCTAGACTTTAGACTTATTTTTCAAGTATAAATTCACTTGGATGTTTTATAGCAAATTAAGGATTTTTTGCCACCATGACAAATATGTCTCATATTCATGTTATCAGTTGATGGCTAATACATCCTTCTAGTTGCTCATGTAAAATTCCCTAAAGATCATCTTTGACACCCTTCTTTCTTTTGTAAGCTATATCTTATCTGTTTTATTTATTTTTTTAGTTACACTTTTCTAATATATCAAGAATTTGATGACTTATCAACACATCCACTACTGCCTTTTGGATTAAGTTACCATTCCATGTGGCTATCTGCAATAGCCTCCAGAGGGATCTTAATAAAAGTAAGTCATATTATATTTCTCTTCTGCTCAAAAACCATCCATGGATTTCCTATCTCATTCAGAGGAGAACGAATGGCTATTAAAATGGATAACAGGGATGAGAGGATCTGGCTTCCCACTCAGATCCGATGTCATCTTCCACTTATTCTCTCTGATCTTGTCACAAAGGCCTCCCTGATCTTTTAAATCAAACCAAGCCTGCACAGGCCTCCAGGATTTGTCATTTCCTTGGCTCTCTGCCTTAAATACTCTCTCCCCTGGTATTCACCTGGCTTGTTCACTCATCAACTTCAAGTCTTTTCTCAAATGCTAACTTTTCAGTGGGAGATATTTAACCACGATGTTTAAAATTATATTTTTTCCTTATTCTTCCTCTCCACCCCTGTCTTATTTTTATAGCACTTTTCACTATGTAGTCTGTAAACTTCACTTAATTTGTTTACACTCTTGTTCTAGCTCTCTCTTTTAAATATAAATTATATAAAGGTAGAGATTTTTGTCTATTTTGTTCAATTCTTTAATCCATGAACTTCGTAGAAATGATGGAAATACTAGATGTTAAAAAACTACATAAATATATAAATGAACAATTAATGAATACATCTAACATACAATATGAGACTTTAAAAGAGAAAAAAATTAAACTTTATGGCATGACTTTATGGCATGCATAAAATCAACATTTAACCCATTTTTACAGATAAGAATGATCAACATTACAAACTTATCAATCTTCAAATAGGTTAATAGATTCATTGCAATTTAAATCAAAGTGGTAATACAAATTTTATTCTCTTGGAAACTTGGTAAGCTTAAACATTATATAAAATAATAAAGACTCAAGGATAGTCAAGATACTCCCAAAGGATACATTGGTGGCACTTCCCTGCCAGATAGGAATTCTGATTATAAATACACCTGTGGTACGTAGCTTCTAGGATGGAGTTTAATGTCCTGATCTCCACACACTGTAATCCTCCCACCTTAAGTGGTCCCTGGATTTACTGACTTGTATGTAATAAATAACATAGGGCAGATACAATGTGATGCCAATTTAGATAATAGGTAAAAAAGTAAAAAGACTGTGGCTTTTGTCTTGAGTGTACTCTTTCTCACTCTTCCTCAGATTGCTCTCTCTGTGGGATAGGAATCCAGTTATCATGTCATGAAGCAGCCTTGTGGAAAGCTCTAGGTGGTAAGGGACCAAGACAGATCAAATTGGATGTAGATCTTCCCCCAAGTTGACACTGAGACAATACTTGGACTACAACCTCATAAGAAACCTTGACCAAGAGCCACATAATGAAGTTACGTTTGGATAGCTGACCCCAAAATAGTACGAGATAATAAACATTTTTGTTATTCTAATCTTGGGTATAATTTTCAATGCAGCAATACATAACTAAAAATTGTGGTTATTAGGAAATGATGCATTGGAAAGAAGATTTATAAATATGAAAAGAAGAGAACAGAGTCCAGAAACATAACTATGTATATACAAAACTGATACAAAATAGATATGGAATTGCAGATTAAAAACAAAAGAAAAGAAAGAGTACTACTTATTGCTGTCTTGTGTTTAATTAAATCTAAAATGTTATTTTTTTCTTATAAAATTGCCAAAGTAAAATGGAAAATTACTCACTAATCCAGAAAGACACTTGTTTCCTTGGAACTAATGCACTGAAAGTTTATTCCCAGCTTGTGGAAAGTCAGATCATTATGGCAAAATTCTTATTGTTACTAGACTATCAAATGCTATAACAAATTGGTACTGACAGAAGGATTTGATTGAATTATCAAATGTACTCAGCCAAAATTCTAATACAACAAAGTCAATTGCATTTCTGTTCCTTTGTCATTTAAGCTCATTTATCTTAAATAAATGGGGAAAGAAATGGAAAAAAAAAAGTCAGGAAATAATTTCACTCATTCACCAGAATATTCCAATTTGGACAGAATAAAAGCTATATAAATTGCCCAATTTAATGCTGGCAGTAGTCTGAATTGCCTGCTAAAACAAACAGGACATGAAAACCTCTAATTATTGCCCACTATCTTAATAAGTGTATATATATATACGCCCAGGTAGCTAATTAATCATCAAAATCCACTGGAAGATAAAGTGGTAACTAATACCAATCATCAGACATTTTACACAGAAGGTTGCCTGAACAACAGAGGTTAAGTGTCTTGTCAAAGGTCACACATCAGTCTGTTAAAAAATAAAAATCTCTCTCATTTCTCATGATGAAGACAAATTGCTCTGTTATCATTATACAAATATTTCTTGAATAAGTGACAATTATGTATAACCAATCATTGTTATTGGTCACTACCCTTTTTAATAATGTCAATTAAATATGTACTTGAAATAGAACTGTTTTCTTTCTTTTTTTTAAATTTTTATTTATTTATTTATTTATTTTAAAGATTTTATTTATTTATTTGAGAGAGAGAGAATGAGAGAGAGTACATGAGAGGGGGGAGGGTCAGAGGGAGAAGCAGGCTCCTCGCTGAGCAGGGAGCCCGATGCGGGACTCGATCCAGGGACTCCAGGATCATGACCTGAGCCGAAGGCAGTCACTTAACCAACTGAGACACCCAGGCGCCCCAGAACTATTTTCTTTCTATACCTGCTCTATTTTTTTAGCCTCTATGCTTTCATTAAATAAGATATAAGCATCAAGATGATCTCCAACAGTATATAGTTTCTTCAGGTTGATCACTAAATTTATGGGCTATATAAAAGGAAGAGATTAAACTATACCACTGTCAGGCCATAATGAAAAAGGCTCAAAGTATCTGACCTCATAGACTTTGTATGAATTAGTATCCATTAAGGATGATGAAAAGCCATTAATTGAAAAATATGAGTGTATCATAAAAGTTCTAATAGAAGTTTAGGGTTCCCATCATCCATTGATAATACATGATTTTAGGAATTATTTTGGCAAACTGTCAGACTTAATTGTGTGATGGACTTATTGATATACATGTAATTATCTTAGCAATATGTTTTCAATTAAATGTGTAGTGAATTTAATTTCTATGATTCCTTAAGATAAACTTCTGGTAGTTTTTGGTCATATGATCATATATGTTATATATGTGCAGTACCTTTAATTCCCATATGAAATATTTGAAATGTGGTGAGGCCTCAGGGTTCTATCATTTCATCTCACCATATTATGCATAAATTCTCTCTACCTTGGCCTTAAAAGATAGCTCTGCCACCAGTCATTGATGGGAATTATAAGAATTAATGACTGTTATAACAGGTTATTTAAATTTCACATATGATACAAATTCCAAGATAATATCAACTAATATATTGAAGTGAGATATACATATAAGATATCTTATCTGCAAGATAAGCAAAGAAGTTTCTTGAAAACCAGTTTGTGACTCTTTTAGCATCACCCACATCAGGTCACAAAATGGTCAAGATTGGAGATTAAGATAGAAATAGGTTCACTGTGGCACCTGGGTGGCACAGTCGGTTAAGTGTCAGACTCTTGGTTTCAGCTTCATGATCATAGGGTCCTGAGATTGAGCCCCACATCAGACTCTGCACTCAGCTCGAGGTCTGCTTAAGACTCTCTCTCTCTCCCTCTCTCCATTCCTTCCCACCCCCACCCCCACTCTCTCTCTCAAATAAATAATCTTTAAAAAAAAGTAGGTTCACTGAAGAAAAATCAATAAATTACATGTCATCCAAATTAAAAACTTCTGCTCTGCAAAAGACCTTATCAATTAGATAAAAAGAAAGGCCACAGAATGGGAGAAAATATTTGCAAATCACATGTCTGACAAAGGATTTTTACCCAGACTATATAAAGAGATCCCTACACTCAACAATGAGAAAGCAACTGATCCAGTTAGAATACGTGCAAAAGAGTTAAACAGACACCTTCATTAAAAAGTATAGAGTTTATGGGGTGCCTGGGTAGCTCAGTTGGTTAGGCAGCGAGTTCTTGATTTCAGCTTGGTCATGGTTCCCAGGTCCTGGGATTGAGCCCTGCGGTGGGCTTCCCACTCAGTGGGGAGTCTGCTTGAGGATTCTCTCTCTCTCCCTCTCCTTTTAACCCTCCTTCTGCTCATTCTCTGTCTCTCTGTCTCTCTCATAAATCTTAAAAAAAAAAAAAAAAAAGACTTTGGAAAATAAGCACATGAAAAGATGTCTAACATCATTAGTCATTAGGGAAATGCAAATTACATCTATGTTGAGATAGTACTACACACGTATAGAATGGCTAAAATAAAAAAAATACCGATTATTACAAATGGTGGGGGAATGTGGAGAAGTTGAATCTCTCATACATTCCTGATAGTGAGTAAAGTGATACGGTCATTCTGGAAAACAGTTTGGCAGTTCCTTTTTTTTTTTTTTTAAAGATTTTATTTATTTATTTGACAGAGAGAGACACATTGAGAGAGGAGCACAGGCAGGGGGAGTGGAGGGGGGAGAGGCAGGCTTCCCGCCGAGCGGGGAGCCGGATGCGGGGCTCGATCTCAGGACCCTGGGACCATGACCTGAGCCGAAGGCAGACGCTTAACGACTGAGCCACCCAGGCGCCCCCGTTTGGCAGTTTCTTATAAAAATATAACATGCCGGGCAATTTTCTTAAATTATACAGTTATTGTAATGGAGAACAAATTAGTGTCTTTCATGTATTAAGGTTTGGAGGAAGTTGTAACACAAGGGAGCTACTTTTGGTAATGTGACAGTTTTTGTTTTCTGGTTGTGATTATGCTTATACAAATCCACACATGTGATAAGATTATATAGAATGATACACCAACAAAAATGCTCAATCAAAAACAAATAAATGTGAATAAGGCCTGTAACTATGTTAGTTGCATTGTGCCAAAGTCAATTTCCTGGTTTTGACACTGTACCATGACTATATAAGATATTATCATTGAGGCAATCTGGGTGAAAGATAAATGAGAACCCTCTGCATTATCTGTGCAGTCTCTTGGGAGTCATTTTCAAAATGAAAATTACAAAAAAAGACTCTAAAATTCAACAGAACTATTAACATAGACATGATGGGGTATTTTTTTTAATTTTATTTTATTATGTTATGTTAATCACCATACATTACATCATTAGTTTTTGATGTAGTGTCCCATGATTCATTGTTTGCATATAACACCCATTGCTCCATGCAATATGTGCCCTCCTTAATACCCATCGCCGGGTTAACCCATCACCCCCCTCCCCTCTAAAGCCCTCAGTTTGTTTCTCAGAGTCCATAGTCTCTCATGGTTTGTCTCCCCCTCCGATTTTACCCCTTCATTTTTACCTTCCTTTTTTTTTTTTTTTTAACATATAATGTATTATTTGTTTCAGAGGCACAAGTCTGTGATTCATCAGTCTTACACAATTCACAGTGCTCACCATAGCATATACCCCCTCCCTAATGTCCATCACCCAGCCCCCCCAACCCTTCCACCCCCCTCTACTCCAGCAACCCTCAGTTTGTTTCCTGAGATTAAGAGTCTCTTATTGTTTGTCTCCCTCTCTGGTTTCATCTTGTTTCATTTTTCCCCCTTACCCTATGATCTCTGTCTTGTTAACAAATTCCTCATTATCAGTGAGATCATATAATACTTGTCTTTCTCTGATTGACTTATTTCGCTTAGCATAATACCCTCTAGTTCCATCCATATCTTTGCAAATGGCAAGATTTCGGGGTTTTTTTTGATGGCTGCATAATATTCCATTGTATATATATATCCCATCTTCTTTATCCATTCATCTGTTGATGGGCATCTTGGCTCTTTTCATAGTTTGGCTATTGTGGACATTGCTGCTATAAACATTGGGGTGCATGTGCCCCTTCGGATCACTACATTTGTCTTTGGGGTAAATACCCAATAGTGCAATTGCTGGATTGTATGGTAGCTTTATTTTCAACTTTTTGAGGAACCTCCTACTGTTTATACTTTATTTCTTTGTTGATCTTTTGCTTAGATGATCTGTCCACTTCAGTGAGGGGGGTGTTAAAGTCTCCTACTGTTATTGTATTATTGTCAATGTATTTCTTTGATTTTGTTATTAATTGGCTGCTCCTGTGTTAGGGGCATAGATATTTACAATTGTTAGATCTTGTTGGATAGACCCTTTAAGTAGGATATAGTGTCTTCCCTCATCTCTTATTATAATCTTTGGTTTAAAATCTAATTTGTCTGATACAAGGATTGCCCCCCAGTTTTCTTTTGACATCCATTACCATGGTAAATGGTTTTCCACCCCCTCACTTTCAATCTGGGGGTGTCTTTGGGTCTAAAATGAGTCTTTTGCAGGCAGCGTATCGATGACTCTTGTTTTTTTTTTTTATCCAATCTGATACCCTGTGTCTTTTGATTGGGGCATTTAGCCCATTTACATTCAGAGTAACTACTGAAAGATATGAATTTAGTGCTACCGTACTGCCTATAAGGTGACTGTTACTGTATATTGTCTCTATTCCCTTCTGGTCTATGTTACTTTTAGGCTGTCTCTTTGCTTAGAGGACCCCTTTCAATATTTCTTTTAGGGATGGTTTGGTGTTCACAAATTTTTTTAGTTTTTGTTTGTCCTGGAAGCTTTTTATCTCTGCTTCTATTTTCAATGACAGCCTAGCTGGATATAGTATTCTTGGCTGCATATTTTTCTTGTTTAGTGCTCTGAATATATCATGCCAGTCCTTTCTGGCCTGCCAAGGTCTCTGTGGATAGGTCTGTTGCCAATCTAATGTTTCTACCATTGTAGGTTACATATCTCTTCTCCCGAGCTGCTTTCAGGATTTTCTCTTTGTCTATGAGACTCGTAAATTTTACTATTAGATGTCGGGGAGTTGACCTATTTTTATTGATTTTGAGAGGGGTTCTCTGTGCCTCCTGGATTTGATGCCTGTTTCCTTCCCAAAATTAGGGAAGTTCTCTGCTATAATTTGCTCCAATATACCTTCTGCCCCCCTATCTTTCTTCTTTTTCTGGGATCCCAATTATTCTAATGTTGTTTCGTCTTATGGGATCACTTATCTCTCGAATTCTGCCCTCATGATCCAGTAGTTGTTTATCTCTTTTTTTCTCAGCTTCTTTATTTTCCATCATTTGGTCTTCTATATCACTAATTCCCTCTTCTGCCTCATTTATCCTAGCAGTTAGAGCCTCCATATTTTATATTGCATCTCATTAATAGCCTTTTTAATTTCAACTTGGTTTGGAGTCTCCAAACCCAGCAGATTCCTGCGGTGCACTCCCGTGCCGCTCCTCCTGGGGGAGGAAGGGAAGTCTCCCTGGATCTGCACTTGTTGTGTCCCTGCTGGAGGAGCAGTGGCCCGACTGCTGTGGATCATGGTTTATGGCAACCCCGAGCTGACAGCCTACTCCTCGGCTCCGTCTCTGCAGCCGGCTTCCCTGCTCCGATACCTGGGAGTTCTGCCGCACTCAGGCACCCCCAGTCTTTTTGTGACCCTGAGGGTCCTGAGACCACACTGTCCCAGAGAGGGTTCCACCCCCCACTTAGCCACTGGAGTGACGTCCCTCAGCACAACCGACTTCTAAAAGTTCCAATTTTGTGCTCTGCTGCTCTATCACTTGCCAGTAGTGGCTGATGGAGGCCCCCTCCCCCATGGTCTATCTTCCCGAATATCGATCACCTTGGATTCAGTTCTCCTCACGTCCTACCTTCCAGAAAGTGGTCGCATTTCTGTTCAGAGAGTTGCTGCTATTCTTTTCTTCCATCTCCTGTTGAGTTTGTAGGTGTTCAGAATGGTTTGATACCTATCTAGCTGAATTCCTGGGACCAGATGAAATTTAGGTCTCCTACTCCTCAGCCATCTTGCTCTCCCTCCCATGATGGGTATTTATGGTGGCACTGATTCTCTTGATTACTGCCTTTCATTCTCTACCAAGTCTGTAGTAATAAAATGCAGCCATTGATTCGTGTTTGCACCCCACTCTCATTTCTTCTCAGTGCCAACAATACAGGCTCTGAAGTACTTGTGCCTCACCTCAACCCTAGGAAATGAGTTTCACCAGAACCCTGCAGAACATTTGATATACTTTCTTTATGTTTTGGAGAACTCAGTAGACTTGTATCAGAATCATCCTTAAACATGTTTAAGAAAAAAGAAGGTAGGTGGGTGGGTGCCATTACATGGGGCAGCCAGGAACTCGGACTATGCTACAACTGCCCTGTAACCCAATAGGGATCCAGACAGCTATCTCTAATGACAGAAGGCAAAAGGCCCTGGGATGGAGGCTGAAAATAATTCATGGGATATGAAGTTCTAAAGATTTCCAAGTTACTGCTTCTTTGACTTATATTTGTCATATAAAGCTAAAACTGTCATAGTTCACTTAAGGAGTGGTATCTTTTTTTGTTGTTTTTTAAATGTGGCCACAACAGAAATTTCAGTCATTAATATATTCTCTGAAAACCTGAAAGCATTAACAAGGAAATGTCTTACTAAGAGTATTATGGAAATTTCTTTGCCATGACCCTGGTACTCCAAAATCCTGGGAACCTTTCCCCTCTTGCCTATTCTTCTACTACTCCTATCCCTGGAAATCTAGGGTTTCTTCTTAGTTTGCTTGCTCTGGATTCTGCTTTTTTTTTTTTTTTTTAATATACAGTTTGTTTTCTTTTGTTTCAAGTTTTGATTTAAATTCTCATTAACATATAGTATAATATTTATTTCAGGAGTAGAATTTAATGATTCATCAGTTGCATATAACACCCAGTGCTCACGACATCACGTGCCCTCCTTAATGCCCATCATCCATTTACCCCATTCCTCCCACACCTCCCTTCCAGGAACCCTCAGTATGTTCTTTATAGTTAAGAGTCTCTTATGGTTTGCCTCACTCTTTCCCCCCCATGTTCATCTATTCTGTTTCTAAATTCCACATAGGAGTGATAGCATATGGTATTTTTCTTTCTCTGACTGACTTGTTTCACTTAGCGTAATACTGTCTAGGTCCAACCACATTGTCGCAAATTCTGTCCAATTTTTATTGGTTCTGTAGTCCATAGAGAGGTCATAAAAGCAGGTCTGTGATGATGTCCAAATGCTCTGTTAGGATTGCAGAGGAAAACTATAAACACCAACACACTGATATTTTCATCATCTCACTATTACTTGTTAACTGGTCAAATTTATAGAATTTTTTATTTAAAATAATTTTTGGGGAAATTTGGGGCCTTTATACTGTCCACATATCTCTCCTTCTTCAACAGTAAATATTCAAATATATTAGTCTTGAAAATTAATTGGTGTTTGTTAATCTCTATTTCTAACGTTTGCCACTGAGTTGTTTTTTTGTTTTTATGTTTTTTTTTTTTAAGATAACTGAACAGTTACAAGCCATGGTTTTTCTTTGACCAATAAAAAAATGACTCATTTATAAGTATGATTCATATTAACAGTATTATACTTTTTATCACTTCTAAATAAATTCAAAGTAATTTTCCCACTTCATTGCTAATACACATTTTAAAATAAAACGTCTTGTTGGGTGCCTGGGTGGCTCAGTCATTAAGCGTCTGCCTTTGGCTCAGGCCATGGTCCCAGGGTCCTGAGATCGAGTCCCACATTGGGCTCCCTGCTCAGCAGGAAGCCTGCTTCTCCCTCTCCCACTCCCCCCTGCTTGTGTTCCCTCTCTCGCTGTGTCTCTCTCTGTCAAACAAATAAATAAAATCTTAAAAAAAAAAGTCTTGCTAAACCTACTACCATTTATCATTTGGGTCTTGTCCACATTAAATTTTTATATGTATATTCTTTCAAAAAAATATTTTTGATATATAAGTTTAATTAGGTCAGGCCTTAATCAGTACTATAAGGCACTAATATGAAAATTAAGTGATAAAACAAAAACTACTTAGAGAAAAGCTAAAGGAAAATATCATAGTATCTTTTTTTTTCTCCTTCATTGCTGCCCTTGTCTCTAAAAAGCTGGGAATTCTTTTTTTTTTTATGTTATGTTAATCACCCTACATTACATCATTAGTTTTTGATGTAGTGTTCCATGATTCACTGTTTGTAACACCCAGTGCTCCATTCAATACGTGCCCTCTTTAATACCCATCACCAGGCTAACCGTAGAGAATTCATGAAAACAAATTTCATGTATTCAAAAAATACTTATTTTTCTAATTATATAATCTATTACTAAATAAACTCCTAACATTTTATCTTTCTGTTTGCAACTTAACAGAACATGAATAATTTTTAAATATTGCTCTAAATATATTACCGTGTTTTGTTCTTAAATTTAGGATTTGTTGTTGCCTTCCAAGAAATGGTTGAAAAATAACTATTTTTAGGCAGCCCTTTCTGCCCATGGGTCCTGTCCCCATGCTTTAATAAAACTACCTTTCTGCACCAGGAAAAAAAAAAAAAAAACTGTTTCTAAGTTAATTTTTAACCATCTTACAAAATAGCAACATGCAAAGAGTGTTTTGTGTAAGGGTCCCAGGAAGTAATATCCTAAAACTGACAATCATTTCTAGTTTGATTAGCATTCTGATTACATAAAGCTAAGTATTAATACAAATCAAAATTTCTGACCTTGGACGTCAATTTTTCATTATAGCAGTTAGAAACATATTTTTTTACTTTTTCTTATACCTTCTTTTTTGTTACATTCTATTTTTAAGGAAATAAGTGAAAGCTTAATTTTTTTAAAATGTAGAAAGTGTGGGTGATATTCCTGGCCAGAAGAAATCATTAGCAAAGGGGACTATTCCAGAATACATGGAGTCCTAGCAGTCATGGAGGTAAGACTTATGGGGCCTCATCCACCCATCTGCTTCAAGCTAAGCAGCCTTACTTTAATCTCTATAATCTATTAGCTATCACACACAATCCTACTTGAAGAAAGAAATCTGCTGTTGGAAATAAAATGAAAACAAAACAAAAAAAACCCATCAAACTTTCCTAGTGGCTTCAGAGTTAATCACTTTGTGTGATAGGCTTCTAGAGTTCATGTAGAATCTGGAGTGGCCAAGTTTTACATTATCTTAACCTAATTCATTTTCCCCCTTTTTCTTTGCCATGCTTTCTGAAGTCTTTATTTCATTCATTTCATTTATTTTATTTTATTTCATGAATTTTTAATAAATATGAGAGATGATTTTTTTCCTTCTGCTCATGTTACTTTTTTTTCTTTGAATAGTTAAAAGAAAATAGGGCATTATAGTAGTTACAACACAAAAACTTCTAGGGTAATTTTGTTTCAATTTGTTTCCTTTGTTGTTATTGTAATTGTTGGCTGTACTTACAAGGAATTGGAAGAACAGGAATATGAATGTAATTTAGAGGAAAATATTCTCTCAGGAACACAGGCACATTAAGGCACAAAAAGATAACATAATCTGTTTAATCTATAATGGGTATTCTTCAATGTTCTTATTTTATTGCTTTTGTTTATTTAATTGTGCTTCAGTGGATAACTTCTTGTGACAATGGTACTTCTGTTTGGTTGGCTGGTTCGGAAAATACGTGCATTTATTGTCTGTCTTTGGTTCAGTTAGGGAATGAAGCTGTCCTTCACAGAAGAGTTGCTAAAGTTTCCTTAAATGTGTATTAACCAATCCATCGCATGCATCTTTTTGTATAGCTTATTTCAAGCATGTGTGGCTAGAACAAATTAAAACAGAGGTCTGACATGTTTTCCTTCGTCCAGTATGATCAGCCTCCTGTGATTTTATTTTGATCTATTATATTATGGGAACAAGAAAATATAGGGCTTAGATATCATCTAGTCTATCCTCACTTAGCATCAATGATGACAACCAGATACAAGAAAGGGTGCACAAAAGGTCACATCACTCATCTTTGCCTTAATATACTGTGAGCAGATATTGTGTCAAATGTTAAAAAACAAAAATATATCATGTGTCAGTATTATTTAAGAGGTTTAAATTAACTGTCTTTGGGGCATGTTTACAATGTGAAAATGATACAAAAATTTCCACACCCAAAAGAAACAGTTGATTAAAAACAGAAATGTATATGTAAAGTAATATAGTATAGAAGTTATTAATATTAAATTAGTATGAAAGCAATCTACTCAGTTCCATATATACCGTGAAAATTTAGATGCCACATATTAGAATACAAAACTCTAGTTTCACGTTTATCTGCTTTCATTATTAAAACAAGCACTTGCATTTTCTTACATATATATTTAAAAGTTATTTTCTATCAAAAAGCTCAGTTATTCTTTACTCAAATACTTTGAGTAACAGTTCAAAAACTATTTTAGTTGTAATAGCTTTCTAATATACCTATTGTTTCCTGTGCAATCTAGCTCCAGCAAGTTCTATATCATTTCATTTCTCCCAATGCAATCAAAAGGGTATGAAGCAATAAGATGTGACAGAAAATGCTTTTCTGGGGGATGGTTTCCTATCTCCTGAGTCTTATAACCACAAAACCGAAGGCTTTTTCTTCCTATTTTAAAGCAGAACAGCTGCTTTTGGATAACTTCCTTAAGGGGTATAGACAATTAGGCATGTGGGCTTATGATCACAAAAATAAAATACACAGCCGACTGGTAAAAGTGAAACATGCACAAATTAAATGGAGAGAGAAACAAGAATTCACCAAATTAAACGGAGAGAGAACAAGAAAGAACAAGGCCCGGAGTTGTACTAGAGAAAGCTGTAATCCACAAAAATGCAGAGGGTTATGGATTTTAAGAATCTGAGTTAAGATAAAATTATATTCCAGTGTTCTCTCTCTTTCAAGATCTTTGCTTGTAAGATATGCAGCAAATTAAGCTTTGAAAATTAGCTTCAATTTAAATCAAAATAGAAGTCTGAAAATGCAGAAATATACCACATGTCAATAAGATTATTTCATATATATTATATATTCATGTACTTGAAAAATGTGTGTATGAGAGTAGATTACTTATGATTATGGACAGCACTAATTACTCTAAATGGATATTAAAATTATCAGGTAAATAATTATGTATTTGAAAATACTAGGTATTTAAAAATTTTTCCAACCCTTGTTTATAGTTTAACCATATATTTTACCACAAGAGTTAAACTCCCAAATTTTTTGGCAATTATGAATGAGTCTGCCTTAAACTTTCATGTTAAGGTGTTTGTATGGACATAAGTTTTGTGTAAATACCAAGGAATGCAATTGCTGGATCATATGGTAAGGATATGTTTTGTTTTGTAAGAAATCACCAGACTGTTTTCCAAAATGTCTATATCACTTTATATTTCCACCAGCAATGAATGAGAGTTCCTGTTGCTCCACTTCCTTGTAAGCATTTGGTGTTGTCAGTGTTCTGGATTTTGGACATGATAACAGGTGTGTAGTGGTACCTCACTGTTATTTTTATTTTTTTTTATTTTTTTAGATTTTATTTATTTGCCAGAGAGAGAGAGAAAGAGAGCACAAGCAGGGGAAGTGGCAGGTGGAGGGAGAAGCAGGCTCCCTGCTGATCAAGGAGCCCGATTTGGGACTAGATCCCAGGACCCTGGGACCATGACCTGAGCCAAAGGCAGATGCTTAACCAACTGAGCCACCCAGGCATCCCCCTCAGTTATTTTAGTTTGCATTTCTCTGGTGACATATGATGTGGAGCATCTTTTCATATGCTTTTTTACCATCTGTATATCTTTTGTGGTTAAGTGTCTGTCAAGGTCTTTGGCCCATTTTTTAATAGGGTTGTTTGTTATCTTACTGTTGAGTTGTTCAGAACTCTGTGTATGTTGGATAACAGTCCTTTAGCAGATGTGTCTTTTGCAAATATTTTCTCCCAATTTATGGCTTGCATTCTCATTCTCTTCACATTGTTTTTCACAGAGCAGGAGTTTTTAATTTCAATGACGTCTAGTTCATCAATATACTGTTTGTGGATTGTGCCTTTGGTGTTATATGTGAAATGTTCTTGTCATATCCCAAGTCATGCAAGTTTTCTCCTATGTTGTCATCTACGAGTTTTATAGTTTTGAATTTTACATTTAAGTCTGCAATACATTTTGAATTGATTTATGAAACACGTAAAATCTGTGCCTGCTTTTTTTTTTTTTTTTTTTTTGCATGTGTATGTCGATGTTCCAGAACACTTTAAACTTAGTATAAATGTAAGAATGGCATTTTAAGATATATATAATGGGAGATAATAGTAAGAGGATCTATTATTTTGGGGGAGGTACACTAAGGGCATCAAAATCTGGGTTATATTCCTTCCTTGTGCCACTTGGTAGTTTAGCTATGTGGCTTCTTTAGACCCTAATTTTTTTATCTATATTATGAAAATAGAAATGAATATTGTGTGATATTTACTTGCTTATTCAATGAGATTATGAATTTGAAACTGTTTTTTACATTCTTGGATGCCTTACACACTCTCAACCAATTTGAAACTATTGAGGACTCCTTGAAATACTTTTATCTGGTTTCACAGACACCATGGTCCCCTGGGTTATCCTCTCATTTTGACGAGTACTACTTTTCAATCTTGTTTGCTGAAGTTCCTACTCTTTCTGACTCTAATTATTGGAATGCTCTAGGAATCTGAGTTCACATTTTATGGCTTCTGTCTACTGATACTTGAATGACCTCATCTAGTTACACAGTTTTAATACCATGCATACGCTTCCAAATGTCCAAATATCTCTCTCAAGTCCTGAAATGGTCTTGAAACTCCAAACTCATTATCCCCCTGTGTGGATGAGTAATGAGTAATTTTATTTATTTTTTTATTTTTTTAAGATTTTATTTATTTGACAGAGAGAGACACAGCAAGAGAGGGAACACAAGCAGGGAGAGTGGGAGAGGGAGAAGCAGGCTTCCCGCTGAGCAGGGAACCTGATGCGGGGCTCGATCCCAGGACCCTGGGATCATGACCTGAGCCGAAGGCAGACGCTTAACCATCTGAGCCACCCAGGCGCCCCAGTAATGAATAATTTTAAATGAACATGATTCCCTGCCCCAAATCTGTGATTCTTTCAGTTTCTCTTATTCTGGTGTTTGTCCAGGTTAAAAGCTTAGAATACAGATTATAGTTCTCTCTCGTATAGTTCATTCCATCAGCAAATCTTACAGTCTTTATCCTCCAGTTGTATTATAAATCAGATCACTTTTCACCAACTCCATCCCTAGGACCCCAATCCCACTGTATTACCTTCTCATACCTGGTCAGCCTTAATAGCTCTCCAAACCAATTGCTGAACTTTCATTTTTCACTTATTTGCAGTCCCTTCTCCACAAAGACCTCAGTGTAGTCTCCATACAATGTAAAATTGAGTCATGTCATTCCCTGCTTAAAGCCAAATGGCTTCATATTTAAAATAAAATCGAGGTTCTTACCATGCTCTGGTGACTCTTCAAAAAGACTAAAGAAGAGATTTAATAACTACATTATACCTCTCCAAAAACAAAACAAAACAATCATTGCTTCAAACCGTGCTTCTACTCCTCCTCTAATTTATTCTAACTTTCTTAGTCATCTTGACTTTCCTCTAAACCCCAAACATTCCCATTTATGGCTTTTTAATTTGGTAAATGATATTTACTACAGCTTTCTCTTACAGATTTACAAAATAGGTTATCTTTGCAATAATCTAAGAAGTTCCACCTAAAAATAAACTTAACATGGATAGGATTCCAAAAATCTTGAGTTAACCTCTGGAGGCAGATACTTTTCTTTAGAGTCTACACCTCCTTACTAATGAGCTTCATATCTGCTATTGCTTTGCCGTACCATCAGCCCACCACATACGTGGTAGTTTACATAACTGTTGGATTATCTGCCTCAACCACTAGAATATAAACTCCATGAGGACAAAGCCTTTATTTACTTGTTTACTGCCTTCTTCTAAATGTTTAGCACAATGGCTCACATGTAGTAACATATGACTGTCTCTTGGGTGAATATGTGTGTAAGAGAGAGAGGAGGAGGGGGGAAGGGGAGGAAGAGACAGATTGAGAGAAAATAATTTAGAGTACTGTGGAGTCATTTCATGTCCATATTCCATAGCTAATAATTATGTTCTGTTTCTCTTTCTAAAGGTCACATCTTATATGTTGTAACTTACATATTAATTTAATTATATGCTTACTGTATACATTACTTTTTAACAGTGTAGGGTGTTAATTTTTTTTTCTTATTTTCTATGTATATTAATAATTTAAATCAGTTTTCAGAATTTGGTACATGCAAATGCGTAACATAGTAACATTAAGTTGAGCTAGTTATACATTGACTACTGCAAATGAAAGTAAAGAGGTGATCAGTTCAAAAAAATTTCATGTTCGTTGATTTTTTTCATTCATGCAGCAGATATTTATTGAGTGCCTACTATATGCCAGGCATAATTCCAGGCACTGAAGTAAAATAGTGAACAAAACTGATAAAATTCTTATTGACATGATCTAGAGAAAGACATTTTCATATATTTGAATGTTTTGTTATCCCACAACTTCATTCCATGATATACAGGCAAAATCTGGTTTCTTTACATTGTAAGAAAAATTTTTTTGTAGTTGGAAATACATTTCAAATTATGTCAAAATACTATAAAGTACTGTATCACTAGTTAAATAAATGACCATTGAAAACTAGTATCAATAGAAGTTAGGGAAAAATCAGCAAAACCCAAATATGAAATTTGCTGAGTATTTTATTTTTGAACCACCTGTAAGATTTATAATGTGGTTATTTCCAAAGAAATAATTCAAGTATTATTCCATTCTACATGATACAGATCTTAAAAATACTTGCTAGAACTGAGAAAGACAAATACCACTCACACGTGAAATCTAAAAATCAAATGAATAAACAAACAAAAGGCAGAATCAGACCTATAAATACAGAGAACAAACTGAAGGTTGCCAGAGGGGAGGGGAGTGGTGCGATGGGCAAATGAAGGGAATGGGAGATACAAGCTTTCAGTTATGGAATAAATAAGCCATGGGAATAAAAGACACAGCATAGGGAATATAATTATGATATTGTAAGTACATTGCATGGTGACAGATGGCAGCTACACTTGCAGTGAGCATAGCATAACCTATAAAGAAATTGAATCCCTATGTTGTACACCTGAAACTAATGTAACATTGTGTGTCAACTCTACTCACATACAAAATTAAAAAAAAAAAAAAATACCTGCCAGGAAGAACAGTACTGTCATTTATGTGTTGGTTCTAGCCTAAATTAAATAGTACTTTTCTGTATTGTCCTGTTTTATCTTTATGATGTTGACCAAATAAATTTGTGATGATTAAATGAAATTCTTTATTCCTATTGGGCCACTGCTTAACATTTTTTACAAGAAATAATGTCAATAATGCACATACTGAATGTTGTAGGACACCTTCCTGATTTCCTTGGTGCTTAATATTCTTAAGTATATGACATGTTCTTGTATCCAGTAATGCTCAAGACTACTTGTGCTCAAGATCATGAAGTCTAAAAAGTTAATTGGGGAGGGAATAAGGATTGGATTCTTTCTTGGGTCTGTACTGACACAGAAAAAAAAAAATCTCATTATTAGTTATAAAACAATTTTATATTTCTTAAAATGAAAGAATTCACTAATTACTTGAGTTGAAAATAAAGTAAAACTATCAAAATGACAGATTTTACAGATTAGAAATGTATTCATACTAATGTGAATGACAGTATTTCTGCCAAAAAGAGTTTTCAGGCTAATTTTGCAATTTCAGGCCATTTTACTTTTATTTAATAAAAAGTTTCGCAGGTTAAAATTTCATTTACCCAAACTTGTGATGACTTAAGAGAATAAAATACAGAACCAGGAGATTTACTCCTCAAGCATGTAAGTATTTATACATTTGGTAAATTATTTAAAAGTTCAGGGGCTGATTTACACAGTCAGCCTAAGAGGTTAAATTAATAAAAAAACACCAATTTTTATGTATTTAGATTTTTCTATATGCCATGTTATTTACATACAATGAATCAAACCTGTATTTGAATAAGGATGTATACAAATTCAAAGTTTTGCTGCTATAATATTTCCACACCAGAGTGTCTACTGTAAAAAAAAAAATGAAAAAGGTAGATACAACGCTATATTTTTGTAAAATCTGTCAAGTACTTATTTTTCAAAATTGAACGACATAAATTTGGGGTGCCTGGGTGGCTCAGTCAGTTAAACGTCTGCCTTTGGCTCAGGTCATGATTCCAGGGTCCTGGGATCAAGCCCTGCATTGGGCTCCCTGCTCAGTGGGGAATCTGCTTCTCCCTCTGCCTCTGCCACTCTCCCTTCTTGTGCTCTCTCTCTCTCAAATAAATAAAATATTAAAAACAAAAAAAATTAAATGACATAAATTTAAAAATATTCACCAAAGGTATTATGAATATAAAAAATGCAATTAACAAAGTTATAAAATGTTGATATAAAAGCTTGAAATTACAACCATGTTTAAAATATTTGATGGGTTATGACTTATTTTGGGAAGTATTAAATTGGAGAACATAAAATATGTGTTCCTTTAAAAAATTTATTTTCAATCTCTGAAGCACATTAAATAGAAAACTACATGAATTCTAGCAAATATATTTTCCTTTAGGTTTGATAGTTACTGATCATCTGTAAATTGAACCAAGAAAACTGATGTTCTGCAAATTGAGATGGTATAAGACACCCTTTATGCCACACTTCCTTTTTTCTCATTTTATAGTAAAATAAAATCTGACTTTGCTATTCCTTTTCAGGATAAGTTGATGGAGAGCACCGGAAATATAAGAGACCAGTGAAATAAAAGTATCCCTGGAAACATATTTAAGTAAAAACTTTAAAGGTCAGCCATTTTGTTTGCATTACATTTATCATAAAGAAAAGCTTCAAGGGCGCCTGGGTGGCTCAGTTGGTTAAGCGACTGCCTTCGGCTCAGGTCATGATCCTGGAGTCCCGGGATCGAATCCCGCATCGGGCTCCCTGCTCGGCAGGGAGTCTGCTTCTCCCTCTGACCCTCCTCCCTCTCATGCTCTCTGTCTCTCATTCTCTCTGTCTCAAATAAATAAATAAAATCTTTAAAAAAAAAAAAAAAAAGATTTAAAAAAAAAAAAAAAAAGAAAAGCTTCAATATTTGGTTACAATAAGGAAAGATACTTTAGTCATACAGGATAAACCAGAATGCCCAATTCTACTTTAAAATAAGATGAAAAAATAAGATGAAACAAACTAAAAAAGTAATATTATAACGTAAAGAAACTGCCCTCATCAGAACATGGCAAAATAAAATGAATATAGACCCACTCTTTTATTTTTTATTTCTGCTTATTTTTCAATTCTAGTACTGCAACCATGAAGTAATATTGTTGCTTTTATGTGCAATTGTAGTTGGGTGAATGATAAAAATTGTCTGATTTTTTTTTAAGTTCCTATAATCTTTAGTAGTCTGCTTATTTTATTTTTTAAAAATTTATTTATTTATTTGAAGGGGAGAGAGAGGGTACAAGCAGTAGAGGGGCAGAGAGAGAGAGAGAAAATCCTCAAGCAGACCGTCCACCTGACATAGAGCTTGACCCAGGATCCTGAAGCCAAAATGAAGAGCAGGGTGCTTAACCGACTGAGCCACCCAGGTGCCCCACTAGTTTATTTTAGATCTTCATTTACTTTTTCTTCTTTTAAATTTTAAAAATTAATCAGCTAAGCCTGCTACAATTTAGCTTCTTATACAGACTTCAATTAAAAAAAATCAGTAAGAAATGACAGGAATCAACTTTCTATTTACATAGAAATGCCCTTTATAATTTATTATCTTTTATAATTTGTCAAAGAATACGGTCATAACAAGATCCTACTATTTTTAAAAGGCCTACTTTATTGTTTGGAGACCTGTAACTACTAGGAAGTTGTTTTATCATATACTGATATTTTTCCCCGCATTCTCAGCCACGGGGCACTAACTACTGGCAGGAATTATTAGACCACAGATAGCCTCAGCTTCTATTATATTCCCAGTAGGAAGCTTTGCTGACTGAGATATCTTTATATGATTAGTTGGTTGCTTGGAAGCTTCACCTAACTGGGACCATCATACCATTTTCTCTTTTAGTTATCAAAACTGCAGCTGCTTCTATTCTGCTTACATTTAAACAATACTTATCAATACTTCATATTCATGAATATAGTTAAAAGGGATTCATTTAATGTTGAAGCTTCATTCTCTCTCCAATCCTTATATTCTCTCTACTGTTAGGCTGTTTTTACTTTAGTCATTTGGCATTGTTATTTAGTAGAAATATTGGGTATGGACACTCACATGATCTTTTTATTCAGTGGTTGAATTATATCGGATTCCAGTATGTCAAATATATGATAATTTCATGTGGGTTGTGTGTGAGTATATATCTATGAGCTATATATGCATACATATGTATATTTGTGTGAGCTGTACATGTATGTGTGTGTATATAAACATACATATGCATATATATAACTAATGGCCTATACCTGCACAGTTCAAATTCAATTTATTTATATTCTATCCAATACTATTTTGCATACCAAAATAAAATATATTTTGTACTTTATAGGATTTTTGTCAAGATTAAGTAAAATTAATGCCATCTCAATCAACATTAGTTCTATATAAATAAATAAAAAACATTAGTTCTAAACTGTTTTACTGCTATACAATTGATCTGAATTCAATATTCAAATTAACTATCTCTAATTATCTTTATAATCTGACTCTTTGGGGCTAAAGAGTAAAATATGAAAACCTAATCTAAGAAACTCACTGAAGTCTTTGAAAATGCATGGTGGTATATCTTATATATAGTTAAGAGTAAAAAAATAATATCAAACTAAGCAACAAAAACAAAACTTTTATAGGTTAATAAAAAAAAAAAAGAAAAAACATGTCCTTCCAAAGGAGCAATCCATTTTAGCAAGTGTACTTGTTTAACTATTATATACTAGACATACATAGATTTTTTTTTTTTTTAAACAAGGTCACTAACAGTTTATTTGTAATAAATTAGACTGGTTATACCTAGCTACACCTATCCTAAGTAACAAATGATGTTTCCATTATTCTTCATTCTCATAGCATATTTTATATTTAAATTTTTTGTTTTCACCATTAAATACATATTTTTCATCTTTTGATTTATTGTGACTTCTGGTTAAGTGAATTTCTATGTTTTATTGTGCAATATATGGCAGCATTTTTTTAATGAATAAAATTAGTCAACTTTGAACTTTATTTTTTTTAAAGATTTTATTTGAGAGAGAGAGAGTGTGTGCATGAGCAGGGGGGAGGGGCAGAGGGAGAGGGAGAGCAGGGAGCCTGATGACAACAAGGGACTCCATCCCAGGGCCCTGAGATCATGACCCAGGCTGAAGGCAGACGCTTAACCGACTGAGCCACCAAGGCGCCCCAGCTTTGAACTTTTTAATACTTCTTGGTTTTTATATTTTTTATATCCTATGGCAATATTCTTACTACAAAAAAAAAAAAAAAAAGGTTGCTTCCCCTCCTATTCGCCATTGAAAGATGATGACTACTCTCAGATTAAGTCCAGAAACTCCTATACTAAGCTTTTAGAAAAAAAATTTAATTCTAATCATTTTTCTTTCAAAATAAAAATTCATCTGTGACCATGAAGAATTAATTTGAAGACATTTTAAGGACATCTCTGTCCTTCTCAATTGGCAATGGTTTTTTAACATATTTTTTGGAAATACACTTAATTCTTTTAAAATATCACTTATAATTTATATCATATATTGGACAAGAATGCACATAAAATATATGCACTATGTAAATGAAAGCTTCAAGTGAATTAAGTAAACAATATTTTATATTTCATTTCCTTAAGCTTATTTTTTATTTAAATTCACTGAATTTTCAGAGTGGCATACTAAGAAGTGATAGAAAACCAATGATTTCCTTCATAAAACACAATGTGAGGAATTTTAATTTTTCTGGACTTGGTTAGATTTGGATACAATATGTAGTCATTCATAAGAAAGAATTGCATATTCACATGTGTAAGTTCTATTTTTAATAAGCTACTAAATTGGTTGTATAATCATAGCAATGTAAACTTCAATATTTTTTTAAAAATTTTTTATTATTATGTTCAATTAGCCAACATACAGTACATCATTAGTTTTTGGTGTTAAACTTCAATACTTGCAAAACAATTCTCCCAAATATGAATCAGAACTTTTTATTTTCAATCAGTGCAGTGGTTACACGCTAGCACCATATAGCAAACATATATTGAAGGCTGGGGCTATTCAAATTTCTCCCTAAATTAAGGAATGCAAAGATCTTTTCCTTGTCACTCAATTTTTTTTTTTTTTCTCCAGCTTCCTTCATTTCTGTATCTACTGTATTTCTCAGCTTGTACAACTTATGTTTGTGGTGCAAATCTAAAAAAAAAAAAAAAATGAACCACTATGACTGATGTCACTACTCACACATTTAAACTGACATATGCTGAAAGGATGATAAGCTGAAGAATATAATCTGTGCAGTGACATGGCACGTAACATCTATCTTCCGACTGTAACAAACACTTCGCTTACCCAACATTCTGGCTGGTACCTCTGAAAGATCATAGGACATATTTACATAGTGTTAGTGTTATAAAATCACAGTTCACACTGCTGGCAAGTTTCTGCTGGTAGTAAGCTTCATTATTTCTATTTGCTATAAATGTTATTTGTATTTTTATAAGGGCTTCAGAGTGTTCTATGATACTAAATCTAAAAGGCATCTTAGAGGATGCCTCATTTTCAAATCTTTACCTTTAGTTTGATTTCACTCTTGGCATTTTAGAGTGAGTCAAATAACTGTAAGAATATCTCTTTTCCCTTTTTAAATACTATTCTAGCCACTTGATCATTTTCTTTTCTTTTCCACTTGATCATTTTCAATCTAAAGATCCAGGCTACATCTCAGTTCTTACAATGTTAGTATAAAGTGTGTGTGTGTGTGTGTGTGTGTGTGTAAAATAATTCTTCCACTCTAGTTTCCTTCTTTAGGGGGATTCTTTTTATATATCTGCTCTTATGTATTGCTTTTATATATGCTTCTTTTCTCTCATATTTTCTGGGACTTTTTCCCCCACTACATTTGAAAACATTTCAGAATTTTTATCTACCAGTCATTCCCTAGAATTTTTATTTTCACCAGTCATATATCTAATATTTAGGACTTTTTAATTTTCAGCTGCTTAGATGCCATATTTGTTATTTAAATGTAGCAAGTGCTTAATATTTTTTAGTAACTTTAATTAAAAGTGTGATGTTGAGGGGCCCCTGGGTGGCTCAGTCAGTTAAGCAGCTGCCTTCGGCTCAGGTCATGATCCCAGGGTCCTGGGATCGAGCCCCGCGTCAGGCTCCCTGCTCAGTGGAGAGTCTGCTTCTCCCTCTCTCTCTGCCTACTTGTGCGCTCTCTCTGTCAAATAAATAAATGAAATCTTTAAAAAAAAAAAGTGTGATGTTGATTTAAGTTTTTTTCTTCTGATTACCTCTATAGCTTCTTACTCTGTTTCTTGTTTTTTTCTTCCACCAGGTACATGAAGGCCCTACCTTGTCCACATTTCTACTGTTCTTACGTTCTTCCAATTCTATTTTCCTTCTCTCTTCCAGAATTGTTAATCATCTGTTTTGCGTCTCATTCCTAAATTCTGTACTTTATTTATTTTTTTTTTCAAATCCTTTATTTTTTGCATTTTTGCAGTGTTAGTTTCTCATGAAAGGTAAGGGGAATACATATGAGTCTTGAGTGCCATCTTAATCCAAATGTTGTTTAGATTTTATATGGAAAACATATAAGTGATACCATAATCCTAGCATATTTATTAAATTGAAGCCTACATAATTTATGAAAAATGAATATGCAGTTACCCTAACATGAATTTCATATAGTTAATGTAAGTGTATCTTTAATGTCATTTAGTCTATAAAATAAATTTATTTAAATCTTCTAGAAGATCTCAAATATGGTGGACTATAAGCTGTAAATATACAATGATGTTTAGTAGTAAACAGTAAAAACAATAAAATACACAATGAGAAGTAATTTTTTGTTTGATACCCATGATCATTTTTGCACCATTAAAAATATGCATTGCTTTATGGGTTGAATTGTGTCTCCCCCCAATTCTTATGTTGAATTACTAACCCCCAGTACCTTAAAATATGACCTTATTTGGAAATAGGATCACTGCAGATGTGATTAGGATGAGGATTCTAGCATGGGCTCTAGTTGAGCACGACTGGCATCCTTATAAAAACAGGAAATCAGAACACAGACACACACAGAGAGAATGCTATGTGAAGACTGGAGTTCTATCGCCACAAGCCAAGGAACTACCAGAAGTTAGGAGAGACATCTGGAAAGATCCTTCCCTAGTACTTTCAAAGGGAGCATGGGTCTTCCGACACTTTGATTTCAGACTTCTGGCCTCCAAACTGTGAGACAATACATTTCTGTAGTTCCAAGACACCCAGTTGTGGTACATTGTTAAAGCAGCTCTAGGAAACTAATACATCTTATCCTCATGAAATATTGTCCTTGGGTCTGTTAATTTGTATTTGCTGGGTTTCGTCTCATTGCCGTTAGGATAAATATAAAAATAATATTGATAAATGCAAAGCTGTGCATGGCCTGGCATCTGCCATCCACTCAGCTTCATTCTATAACCTTACATGATTTAACTCCTCGCTCTCTGCTCTGGCCACACTGGTTGCTCACTACCACTAACCCTACACTCTCTTCCAATCAGCAGCAGCAGCATCTGTCCTTGAATGGGCCATTTGCTCTCCTGTGTCTTTTCAAATGTTGTTTTTATCTGCTTAGAAAAATTTCTTCTCTTCCCACTCCTTTCATATAGTTCACTACTACTTATCTTTTTATTTATTGCTTTATTCTTGGTTATTATCTCTAAACTTTCGGAAAGCAGATCTGTGTCTGTTTTCACTCATCATTGCATTTCCATTGGCAAATGCATTCCTTGGTACATAAACAGATGAATCACAGAGAAACACTGCTACTTTTAATAGTTGTAGCTGAGATTGTAAGAGTAGATATAATAAAATTACTTCATTTTGGCTACATCGGCTTTGAATGTTCTTTATTTATATGTGAAAATAAACATGCTCTAGCTACAAGGAAGTAATTCCTACCATTCTTATGATTCACTGTTTCCATACTCTCTTTAAATCCTAAGAACAGGTTGAGATATGTATAACATCTTCCCCCCTTTTTATAATGAAGAAACAGAGCATTATTTAAGTTAATTAACTGCCATGGTCTCACTGCTAGCTATCCTATTACAATAACGTGTCATGGACTACGATTTAAGTAAATTTCAAAGGCACAGTAGTCACAGAAGTCAGGAGAAGCTTCACGGGTCAATGTTTGAATAATGTTTGAGGAAAGACATAATTTTCCAGGAAGAGAGTCAAGGGTGGGAGGAGACATAACTAAAAGCAGGAACAGAATGAGTATTCAAAGCTTCCTCTTCCACCATCCCTATCAGTGAGTTTCCAGTTTCTCATTTCAGTGATTGCTAGATATAGGTTCATGTTTATATCAATGAATCAACAACTGAAAAGTGCTTTAATCAATTGCACACATTATTAAATTAAACAGAGTGTCTCTTAGGAGGATCTGCTAGCCTGTTAAATTCATCTCTACCTGACATTTTACTTACTTTGTACTTCTAAATCAAGCACTCCAAAAATGTTTATGTACATAATCTTTCTTTTTTAAATTAATTTATTTGAGAGAGCGAGCACACGCACTTGCCCACAGAGAGGAGCAGAGGGGGAGAGGAGCAGAGGAGGATGGAGAGGGACAAGTAGACTCTGTGCTGAGCACTGAGTCAACTAGGAACTCGACCTCATGACTCAGATCATGACCTAAGCTGAAACCAAGAGTTGACAGCTTAACCGACTGAGTCACCCAGATGACCCATTCTTTCACGTTCCTTTTTGTACTAGCAATTTTTCTGGATGTTGATTTCTCTCACATTTTGTTGTCACATATGCTTCCTTTGGGGTTTTGATAATACCAGCAGATATATTTCTGGGGTCATGTAAGATCAAGACAGAATGAAGATGGGATGTATTTTTGAGGAGATGGATAGAAGGTTATCAAAAATGCCTAATATTTGATTCCTCCAAGTATTTAAACTTCAATATCCAGGAACCTGGTATTTGCAAACAGAGAGGCCTAAGGCAGTAGAGAATTCAAGCAGTGCTGCAGTTATACACCATAGAAGAGCAAGACTGGACCAAGTTTTTAGCAATCTCAGAGTTCTGGCTACACCGGAAATGGTTCCTGCTATTGCAATGACATCACTGTTAACAGCAGCAACAACAGATACTAACATTTGTTGTGTGCTTATTGTATGTCAGGCCATGTTTAAGATTTTCCTGTGTACAAACTGGTTTAATTCAAATCCTATTTCCTTATGTACTTATGTACTTATAGATAGATGATACAGAACTAAACTGGTCTGATTCCTGCAGCAAACACCTTAGTGAAATTTAACACTCTCAAATTTTTTACCTTAAAATTGCTCTAAACCACCAGCAAAAATGTTTCCATGAGTTTAGATCCCAACTGATAACCAGCAAAACTTTATTAATTACATCAGCAACACAAACTGTGGGCTACCAACCTGATCTCCGACCACAGGGCGATCCCTACAGTCTGCTGCTCGGCTATACCTCAACCGGCTCAATAAGCCCTCTGTAGCCTTGTTCCTAGAACCCCACCTTTTTGTGTGACTTTGGCTTGTCTGACTCCAAGGGCCAGAGCCTGATTCAGTAATAATACCTACAAAATTATAATACAATAAATGTAATAAGAAACCATATATTCACACTTAAATAAATAAATATATATAGAGAGAGAAAGAAAGTTAAGCATTTAGATTTGAACTCCACTTAATGTGCATGAATGATGGAATAGTGGAGATTTTTAAAAACTGTCATTTAGCAATCATGATATTAATCATTTTTTCAGGTAAGATTCAGTAATTGATGCTAAGACACATTGATAAAAGGTTGATGAGAAACAGTATAAAAATTACATATGTATAATATATACATAAATTAAAAATGACAAAATTTTAAAATCTGGGCGAAGAGTATAAGGGAATTATTTTACTATTCATGCAACTGTGCTATGTTAAATATGTAAAAAGTTATAAAAATGGGAAATTGTTTAACACTCTTGACCTCAATTTTATTTGGTACAAAATGGAATTTACAGTTTTGATTATAAAATTTACTTAAGTAACATACTACATAACTGAATCATATATATATATATATATATATATATATGTTTTCTCCTTTTCCTCAAAGGTGTCAATATGGTGAAAAATATATTTTAGTCAAGTCATAAACAACACATCATTTTATTTCTGCAGTGGATGCTATTACAACACTAACTTCTAACAAAGTTTCTCTGCTTAAAAGTGAAGGTTATCAGAAACACTTTTCTAAAATGACAGAAGATGTATGCCATGAAAGTAAGAACTAGGTTCTGGAAGCCGACAGACATGGGTTCAGATTCCAGCTCAGCCACTCTGAGCTCCGTGATATTGGAAAAGTCATTTAGGTTCTCTAATTATCGAAGGGTAATTATTAATAGTCTCTTCATGGAGTTGTCATGGAGCCCAAAGGAGAAAATTCAAGAAAATACTTAGCACAGTGTCTGTACCAAATTAGTTTTTTTAATACACTTTGGCTATAATAATTAATAAGGGTTACACATAATAAATAAATTTAGGGACTATTTCTCTTTAAACCACTACATATGAAACCCTTCCATGGATATGAAATCTTAACCAATTCACCATCTAAAATTAAGTTGGAGATTTATTTTGTTCACACATTAAGGAGAATGAACACATATTTCTTTCTTTTTTTTTTTTTTTTTTTTTTTTTAGATTTTATTTATTTATTTGACAGAGAGAGACACAGCGAGAGAGGGAACACCAGCAGGGGGAGGAGGAGAGGGAGAAGCAGGCTCCCCGCAGAGCAGGGAGCCTGATGTGGGACTTGATTCCAGGACCCTGGGATCATGACCTGAGCCAAAGGCAGTCGCTTAACCAACTGAGACACCCAGGCACCCCACATATTTCTTTTTAAATACCTTTCTTGTAGAAAAAATAAATAAAAGCAAAACTATATCTAAAGTAAGTTTTTCGGAGTGACACTTCAAATGATTTCCACTGCTTTTCATTTCTACTTTCATTAGATATGCTCTGAAAATATTTCACTGCCTGGACAACTACTCGATAGTTTATAAGAGTGCTTTTTTATATTATTTGGAGGACAGAGACACATTGTTCAATTGAAAATGCCAAATAGTGCTTATATTTCTTTTACTTGCTATTCTGTAACTTATAAAGTATCCATTTTAAAACATCTTTATTGTTGGTTATTAAACTTCAGAGGCTCAAATGGTTTATTTTATTATTGTTTCACTTTGCTAAATAAAGTCAGTATTGGAGGAAGAGCAGAGAAAATCAGTTTTTTCCTCAATTTTTCAGGTTCACATGATTGGACTGCTTCTCTGCCTTTGGACATGGCACACTTTGATGAATACTGACTTCAAGAGTTTTAGAAAAAAAATAATTTTTAGTAAAAAATAAGTCTGGAATAAAGACATTATTTTAGAAACATCAGAATTATACAAAATGAAGAGAATAATCATAGAGGTTTTATTATGAAGTTAAGAGCTATGAAATTAACAGACTGCTATGGTGCTTAATTAATTTTGTTGACTTAATTCTTTAACATCTAATTATAGGAAGAAGAAAATACTATTTCAAGCGGTTTAAAAAATGAAGGTACTATCTAATCTGTTATTCTTTTGATAATAATTAACATATCTTTATCATTTTAATTATTTCAGTCACTATTAGTAACGTGCAGTATTTGAAAATACGCAAATCCTGATTTAAATTAAGTTATATGTTATACTAGAAAAGCTAAGCTTTTTAAAATTTTTTTTAAATTTATTCGAGAAAGAGAGAACAAGAGAGAAAGCACGAGAGGGGGAGGGTCAGAGGGAGAAGCAGACTCCCCTCTGTGCAGAGAGCCTGATGCGGGACTATCCTGAGATTCCAGGATCATCACCTGAGCCAAAGGCAGATGCCCAACCGACTGAGCCACCCAGGAGCCCTCTTTTTTAATAAAATGCATATTTCCTGAAAAGACCAAAGGAATTATCTTACAGACTCTCTCTTCCAGGGGTCTCTAATTTTATCTTGAGTATAGCTGTAACCACACTGATACCTTGATTTCAATATCAAGATAACTTATACTAATTCATCAATTTAACAAAATATCACTGGGCCATTTAATAAAGGCTCCAGTATCTGTGACTTAACACCTATTTGCCTATGAAGCATAGTCTGAGTCTGAACAACTGGTGACAGTTTAAAGTCTGCAGTGTTCCACTTCTTTGATTTTTATAGATCTGTATAACTGTCTTTATCCTAGAAAATTAGCCATTGAATTCATTTGGGGAAGCATGTGCCCTGAGAAATGTATTTTCAGGCCTGAGCATATCAATAATTTAAAATAAAAGGGTGAAGTTGTATTAACAATTAAGCTCTTAAAATGTGCCTTTTAATTAGAAAAGGATGTTAAAATAGGGCAACACTTTGAAGTAGTAAAATGAAACCCATTTGTAACATATTGGCAATTAAACTTATTCCTTTTTTATTATTCCTTAGACACCCTGTATTGCACTTACAAGGCAATCCTAATTCTTTAATGCTAGTTTGGAATCACAAGTTTAAGCTGACAGTTACTAGGTTTCTTATTCCATGTCTTTAAGTTCTTATGTGCTGCCTTTAACAACTGAAAAGCTATTTTCTTCATTAGGTCTTATGCATTTCTTTAAAAAAATGTTCTTTTCTTGATTTGTAACAATCCATTTTCTAGATTGTGCCAGGTATGCTCAAAATACAATGGAGCATTAAGTAAACTTTATATTTAGAAGTCTGGTGCTCTTAATGAGGGTCTGAGGATTTTTATATATTATATTTAATACACTAAAATGAACAAGAACTTTTTCTAGAGGCAAAATGTAACCTAAACATTGCTAATAAAATGATGATTTTTAACAACTCACCTGCGGTTCATTTTCATATATTTAAGTACAATTTAATGAGTGCCTACTATTTGGCAGCACTGAGAACTGAGGTATGACCATAAAATATTCGTCTTCTTCAATCAAAAAATTTTCTGCAGGGGAAAACTCTTTAGTTTACATTGCATTTTTAGAAAACACATCAATACTTCCACTTCAAAAAGGTAAGTGAGGGGGCACCTGGGTGGCTCAGTCGTTAGGCGTCTGCCTTCGGCTCACGTCATGATCCCAGGGTCCTGGGATCGAGCCCCACATCCGGCTCCCTGCTCCGCGGGAAGCCTTCTCCTACTCCCCCTGCTTGTGTTCCCTCTCGTGCTGTCTCTCTCTCTGTCAAATAAGTAAATAAAATCTTAAAAAAAAAAAAAAAAGGTAAGTGAGATTTGTATTTTAAGCCACTTGTACCACTAATAAATATAGAGATATGACCATACTTATTGTGTCAAAGCAGTATTGGGCTTATCTAGAATATCTATTTTGTAAGAACATACTTTCTCTCTTTAGCAGAAAAAGGACTGGTCGATGAAGCACACTGCCCCCAAAAGCAGCAGGAGTGAATATTTTGTAGAAGACATAGTAGTCTTTCTCAATCACATGAGCTAATATGGGTTAGAGTTCTACTCTTCAATAACTCAGTTTCCCTCTATATCCTGATATCTTTCATAATTTATCAGAAACATTCTTGAGGCTATTCATATTGAGGGGTTAATTACTATGGGATTAACAAATATCAAGGATTTATAATTCTACCATTTCTTTATTTGACTAATATTTAATGGGATCAATTATGCCCCTAGCATTTAGTTACATTTGCATGCCCCTTTCTTTTGTTGTAGATTTACTCTCATACCTCTGGGTCTTCACATGTGCCATTCCTCTTGTCTGTAATGACCTTTTCCTTATTCTTTACTTGGATTATTAATTTACTTTCTGGTTTTAGGCAAAGTTTGACCTCAAGGAAACCTTCTCAAATTCTCCATTCAGTACAGTAGGAGTCAAATGCTCATCTTCCCTGTTCACAGATGATTCTTTACTATATCTATAAATGTATTTACTATAATCCATTATGATCATTATTTTACTTACCTATCCTTTAGTCAGATTCTCTACAACGAATAGTTTATACAACAGTTAACGTTTTTCATTGTTATTCATTTAAAAGAATTCACTCCATATTTCAGATAATTCTCAAAAGTACTCATAGATTTAGTATTTCACATGGTTCTCATTTCCATGTATTTTTAAAGGTGTTGCATTATTAAAGTGGCTTCTACAACATTTCATTAAATTAATATTTCTTGAAGAAGTATGTGTACCACACACTGTGTTGGGTAGTGAAGGGAGTCAGGAAGGCATATAAAGAGACTACGACAAATGTCTGTTTCTGGACGTGAGAGAACAGCTGTTACAATACTCTTCTCACTGAGAAAAACTCTAAAAAATTACCCCCAGTACCTCCAGAAAAATCACTCTCTTCATTACAAAGAGCAATCAAGTCAATCAAAAGACTGCAGAGAGAGGAAGAATACAGTAAGTGGAGAGAACAGAGGCCTTTTGGGGAGTAGCAGCTTGGTGTTTCCTTCATTGCAACTAAATTGGAAAGACTGTGATTGAAGTTTAGACTTTGAAAGTGGCTATGAGTTGAGGAGCTAAGATTCCAGAGAGAAGACAGTTAGAACTAACTGAGTTTGAGCTAAGCATGAACATTCCCTGGAGATATCTGCTAACCCTCAAGTGGTATTTATATACCGAAGATCCATGCATCTGTACATATTATACATGCATGTCTTTCCAGAAACAACTGGAATTTAAGAGTCGTTCTCCTTAAAAGTTTCTTAGGTGATCCTTATTCTTAAAAATATAAAAATATTAATTTTGGATGCACTGTAACAAGTCAAAGATATATAATATAATCATTAAATATTTTAAATGATTAAAATTATTTTTATTGAAGTATAATTAACAAATAGCATAATAATTTCAGATATACAATATAATGATTCAATAATTCTATACATTACTTAGTGCTCATCAAAATAAGCACATTCTTGATCCTCATTATCTATTTCATCCATTCCCCCACCTTCTTCCCCTCTGGCAACCACAAGTTTGTTCTCTGTACTTAAGAGTCTATTTTATCGGGGCGCCTGGGTGGCTCAGTCATTAAGAGTCTACCTTCGGCTCAGGTCATGATCCCGGGGTCCTGGGATTGAGCCTCACATTGGGCTCCCTGCTCCGCGGGAAGCCTGCTTCTCCCTCTCCCACTTCCCCTGCTTGTGTTCCCTCTTTCACTGTGTCTCTGTCAGATAAATAAATAAAATCTTAAAATAAATAAATAAATAAATAAAATTTTTAAAAAGAGTCTATTTTATCATTTGTCTCTTTTTTTTTCTGTTTGTTCATTTGTTTTGTTTCTTAAATTCCACATATGAGTGGTATCATATGGTATATGTCTTTCTCTGACTTATTTTAATTAACATAATTATTTATTTTTATATATGAAGCATTATATGAGCAACAGCAGAAGATCTTATTTTCAAATTCACAGGGGGCATTCACCAAAATAGGATATATACAGCCCAAACTTAAACCGCAATAGGCCATAAATCAAGTGTAAACAAAATTTTAAACAATAGAATTTTTCAGAATGTGGTGTCCCAGCACAGAATTAAATTCAAACTTAATATAACTAAAACACCTACATATGTAGAAATTAAGGAATAGACTTATATGCAAATAATACAATGCTACTTGTAAGTTAAAGATTAAATCTAAATTTGAAAAAAAAAATTGAGTTGATATGGAATGAAAATATGACATAAAATTTGTGGATGTGCCAAAGCAACTGTTACAGGGAAATTTACATTAATAATGAATTTATCAGAAAGAAAGAGAGGCTGAAAATCAATATCCTACATCAAAAAGAATATAATAAGGATAAGAACAAAAAACAATGAGTTAGAAATTGTTCATATAAAAGAGTAACCCAACAGAGCTAAAAGCTGGTTTTCTGAAAGAGATAATAAAATGCCCGTATCTCTAGAAAGATTGATCAAAAATTAAACAGAAGCTACAATTTATAGCCTATCAGAATGAAAATAAATTAATTCTATCAGATCTTAAGATATCAGAGAATAACAAATTTATGCCAATAATTTTTTTAAATTATACGAAATAGATGAATTCTTGAGAAACAGATTTTCAAACTAATTCTATAAGAATTAGAAATAAAACAGTTCGAAACAGATTTTCAAACTAATTCTATAAGAATTCTATAAGAATTAGAAATAAAGCAGATTTTCAAACTAATTCTGTAAGAATTAGAAATAAAACAGTTCTATATTTATGAAATAGCTTAATCAATAATCTACAATCAATTTTGTCAGTCAACCTTGACAAAAAAGGTTCATTAGAGAATTTTTAAAAATTTTAAGGAAGCATTAATACCAATTTCTTAGAGATTCTTAGAGAACAGAAAAAAAGGGAGTATTTCCAAGACATTATATGTGGCTAACATATCATTAATATTTAAACTTTACAAAAACAGTATAAGAAAGGAAACTATGAGGCTATCATATTATTAATACTATAACCTTGCAAAGAAGGAAAGGGCAAGAAAGGAAATGTATACGAAATCTCTGGCATAAATATAAATTCAAATATTTTAAGCAAAATTAACAAACTGAATTCAGCAATACACAACTAGATAATATGTAATGGCTAAGTTTACTTTATTGCAAAGCTGAATGAATGTTAAAAGATAAATCAAACTTGGATGTTTATAGCAGCTTCATTCATAATTGCCACAACTTAGAAGCAACCAAGACGTAGGTGAATGGATAAACTACGGTGCATCCAGGCAACAGAATAACGGAATATTATTCAACAATAAAAAGAAATGTACTGTTGAGATGCCTGGGTGGCTCAGTTGGTTAAGCGTCTATCTTTGGCTCAGGTCATGATCTCACGGTCCTGGGATCAAGCCTCACACCAGGCTCCCCGCTCAGCCCTCAGCGAAAAGCCTGATTCTCCCTTTCCCTCTGCTGCTCCCCCTGCCTGTACTCTCTCTCTGTCAAATAAATAAATAAAACCTTAAAAAAAATTTACTGTCAAGTCATGAAAATACATGGAGGGATCTTCAATGTTTATTACTAAGTGAAAGAAACCAATCTGAAAAGGCCACATCCTATATGATTCTAACTATATGACATTCTGAAAAAGGCAAAACTATAGAGACAGTAAAAAGATCAGTGGCAGCCAGGATTTGGGGAAAGGAAGGAGTAAATAGGTGGAGACCAAAGGACTTTTAGGACCACAAAACTATTCTGTATCATACCAGAACGAGGGATACATGCCATCATATCTTTGCCAAAACCTATGAAATGTATAACAAAGCTAATGTAAACTATGGGCTTTGGGTGTTAAAGATGTATCGGTGTTATTTCATCATTTGTAACAAAAGTACCACTATGGGGTGGGATATTGATAGTGAGACTGCCTGTGCACGTGTGAGCACAATAGGTATAAGGGAATTCGCTGTACTTTCCCAACAATTTTGTGTGAACCTAAAAAATCACATCTCTCTCATTAAATCAACAAAGCACATGCAAGATCTCCACACAAAAAAATATGCAACAATACCTAAATAAAATTTAAAAAAATAGAAATAAATGAAGGGATAGATCATATGCATAGAACAGAGAATACTTTGTTGATTCCCTAAATTGATTATAGATTTAATTCAATATTGATTTAAATTAAATACAGCAGTGTATGTGAATGACAGGCTGATTATAAATTATATATGAAAAATGGTAATGGCTAGAAATAGAAAAATATTCTTAAAGAGGAACAAAGGTGGTGGACTTGCATTATCAAATATAAAGACTTATTATAAAGATGTACTTCTCACCATTATTTGCAAAATATTTTCTTAGAAGTATGATGATATACTTTTTTATATACAGTTTTTGGAACAATTAGAAAAGTCAAAGGGATAATAAAAAGGGAAGGGAATGTTTATCATCTACTTCTACCAAAAAACAAAACATGTCCTTTCCTTTGTCTCTTAGGAATTCTAGAAATTCTACTCCTAAATCCCCCTTCTTAAGGTTTTGATTCTTATTATAAGACTTTTCTAAGTGTAACACTTCCCACTGTTCTCAGTTACCTCTCTCTTCCTCTTATCCACAAAGCAAAAATCAGGGGCCATTTTAAGTGTAGATGGTAAGAATCCTTTCAATTTAAACTGTGATTTCTTGACATACCATAAATCGTGTGAGGCATATTTTTATAAAGGGTGGGCAGGGTGCACCAGCATAATGATGATGTTATCCAACTTCTAAAAAGATAGAGCTCTGTGTAACAGATCCTTTGTTTTTCTGCATCCCACCTCAAGGTCAACCTGTTTTCAGTATGACACCTCAAGTGCACGCTATGCATTTTTCTGCTTTCTGCCACAGGTTCTTTACTGAAACCATAGACAAGTGCAGTTGGGAAGTGAGTTAATGTCTCTCCTCCCTCCCAACAAGAACACTGAAAGGATGGAAGCCCAGTGATAAATGTCCCAGACAACCTTCCTTTGACAGACAATTCTGGGAGGCAACTACCATTCTCAGATGTCCTAGATGAACTGAGTCTTTTACAATCGGCATGAGAAGTCAGTTGCAGATCTCTACCTCCTCTCCTGCCTCTCTCCCGGACTTTTCCTTCCCGCACTCCTATGCACCCCCACCCCATGTATTGCCTATACCCTCATCCTGTTTCATACTGTACTTTTGAGGTAACATAAAATAAAAACTATGCTTCTGAACAAAGCAAGAAGAAGCGGCCTTTGATTTAATATGTAAAAGGCAGAGGGAAGTTTAAAGTCACTCAAAGGTTTATATTTTAGGATAGCATAGAGATAATTATGGCATTATAGCAGGAATGGAAGCATGCCCATCCCCTTTCCTTCAAACGTTAATGAAAATATAGGTCATACTATTTGCCATTTTGCAGATAATGAAATGCAAGTTGGAGAGGAGAATCTGTTCAGAGATGGATGTAGAATTGAGAAATCCTTAATCCTCGTCTGGTCTGACAGAAACACTTCTCTTCTGTGAACCACTTTGTTTAAACCTCTGATGAATGCTCTCATTTAACTGGAAGATAGAACAATAATTTTACAACAGAACTCTTAATGTTTTAGTGTCATTTACAATAAATGTCACAATCTGAAACTCACTGTGATTTGTACGTGGCCCTCAAGTTTTATTTTTGAGTAAGTTCCTTCCATTTATTTATCTCTTCCATTCCCCTACAGCATTACTGTGCAATTTAAGTGCATAGACCAATGAGTTTAAAAATAAAATCTTCTTAGTGAAAAAATGAAAATTTTTCATAATACTCTTTTCAATATATTACTGCCACAAGTACTTATTTATGTGATACTTTTGTTTTATTCCTGTTGCATAAAGCAGAAAATATATAGAAATCAATGGACTATCATTTATATTTTCCTCCAAATTACAATATTTAGAGAGCCTTAGAAAATTTTATTGTACTGCCTACCTAATGTAATGTGCTCATAGTAATCTTTTTACTACAGTGTTGCTTAAGCTACCGCTGCTATTAATAGCCATATTATTTAATCAATGCCATCAAACTCTGGTGTTGAGAGTATAACTGAACTTCTTCATAAACTGGTAGGTCGTAGTGCTGTGTTAAGTAAAACAAAGAACGATTTATGTCTGTTGTTATCACATATTTTTACTGCTCATTTGCTCTTAAAGTCTTTTCTGTTAAATCAATGGCAGCAGAGTATTTCATACTAATTTTTGTTTTTAGTCTCTACTTTAAATTACATTAATGATATCTCCTCGTTTCCCTATTGAGTCTCCTGAAATGGAAATCTGACAGCTAAGGGTAATATATAGTTCATTCAGTCTGAAAATAAAGTGAATATCTGTATATTTATAGTAGTACAATAATGGATTCATCCTGATAATTGCTAAGGTGTTTTGAGCCAAAAGTATTTAAAATATTCGGAAAGGTTGAAAACATACTGGTATAAATATTCGTTTTTTAGGAGACAAATTCCGGGAAATTGCGAAACAAAATGAGCCTTGGATATAAATGCAAAGTAAGTCTGATGAGTAAAGGTTTCTGGAGTTGAGCAATTTCCTCCCGCAAAGCAAATGTAACTGTTTCAGGAGAAAAGGGTATTATGTACAAAGGTAGAAAAGATGATTAACTAAATTACCTGCTGTTCTGGAGAAATTAATTTGCTTCACTGGGAAAGCTATTTATTCTCAGAGTATTTTACTGATTGAGATTCATGATAGGGTCGAATGCATATCTTCCTGTTCATGAGTCAACCCTACATTAAAGTATTTATGAAGGATAAAAGTAAATTCATTATCATTTATTTTTCAAGTTCTTTTGAAGGTAGAAAGTAGATTAAATTGAGAACATAGAAGAGTTTAGACTTCAGAGGGAAAATATTACATCCTTGTTAATATCTATCTTTTTTTTTCTTTTTAAGATTTTATTTATTTATTTGACAGAGAGAGACACAGCGAGAGAGGGAACACAAGCAGGGGGAGTGGGAGAGGGAGAAGCAGGCTTCCTGCTGAGCAGGGAGCCCGATGTGGGGCTCGATCCCAGGACCCTGAGATCATGACCTGAGCCGAAGGCAGATGCTTAACGACTGAGCCACCCAGGCACCCCACATCCTTGTTAATATCTAAATGTGCAATTTAAATCAAAGTCTTTTTTCAATTTAATGACATTTCTAAATTTTGGTATTTCAGTGACTGACACTGAAAATAAACATGTAATATCTCATAACCACAAATAACAAAGCTTGTAGTTCTATTACTGTCATTATTTTTGTTATTATTATATAACATACTGAGTTGTGTGGTGTGTTATCTGTTTAAAAATGAAAAGTAACTAAACATTGAGATGGGTCTACTTGGTGCAAACCATCCATGTGGACTGCAGTCACTATTCAGCCCAACACCGACACCACCTGGATGGAAACAGGAATAAACCACAACAGCCAGTGTACTGAACTCAGTGGTTTGGCTAGTGATCATTAAGGAGCCCTGCCATAAACCCTTTGCAATGACAACTCAACTGTTCTAAAGCGATTAACCCTACGGTTTGGACAAAGGGAGGTCAGGGATGGATGATCATGAATAAGCTGGAATATGTGGAAAGATATTTGGGTTCACTTGCAAGAGCCTGAAGCAGTCCTCACTGTTTTCCTTGTCCTGGTTCATAAGGTGCTACCACCCCTCGAAAGACACTCAGGAAGCTGATGCCCTAGCCCAGGTATAAGCCTGGGCAACCAACAAGTCAGTAAACAGAGCAGCCTGAGTGCTTAGAAAGAGCTGGTACCTTAGCACCTGGGTGGGATGGCATCTTGCCAAAAATGCTGGATTGCCCTTGAAATACATTGATTTGGTTAATGAAGTAACAGCATGTCCTGTGTATTCTAACAATATACAAAGCAACTGCCAAACGAGTCTGGGGCCATCCTCCAGAGTTTTCAACCATGGACGCCTTGGCAAATTGATTATATTGGCTCCCTCCCTCTGAGTGAAAGTTCTAAATATGCCTTGGTCTGTGTGGACATTGCATGTGGCCTAACCCAAGCTTTCTTGTTGCCAAGCAAACCGGGCTGCCACCATTAGGAGATTAGAAAAGCTGAATGCCATGTATGGATAGTCCCATTGAAAAGACAGTGATCAGGGTTCACATTTCAAAGGCCATTATGTGCAAGACTGCAAAAGAACATGACACCAAATGGAGGTTCTACATCCCCAATAATCCATAAGCAGCAGGTCTGGTAGAAAAGAAAAATAGAATCTTAAAGCCTTTAACATTACTAACAAGTAAAACCACCTTGGTCGGCCTAATGGACTAAAGTACTATCCCAGGCTTTAATATATTTGAATGATCAGCAAGGAGGGCATGCTGCCCCCATGCCAGATGGGAACTCCTGCCAAGGCAATACCATAAAGGTATTGAAGTTGAGGGAAACAGCCATTGCTCTCTCACTACGGATCAATGTGCTGTGCATTATCACCTGGGGTAGGCATTGGAATTTGCAACGGGATGTCCAGCGAAGTGGGTGAGTTACAGTTTCCCTGTGTGAGGGGGAACTACTCAACCTCCAGTGGAATCCTGTTCTCTTCCTGCAAGTTGAACCTGTTGTAATGCACTATACCTGGAATGGAACATACACAAAAGAGGAGAGAAAGTAGGGGTTCTGGCCTGGCATAATTGGTCCCCAGTCCGTCCCTCCATGCCTGACAGTGATGCTTCCTCTTGTCAACATGTATGCTATGCACAACAAGTTAAGTTCCTAAAGCTGCAGCCACATTAACATCCAAGGATCAGGCCACAAATGTAATTTTTTGTAGAAGGAAGACCTCCTCATACAAGTTCCTATTAAATAGCTGTCTTTTTGACCTTAGACTCTGCAGCTCATGTTGTGTCCAGTCAAGGGATGGGTCCCTGATGGAAGTATCTTTCTACAGGGGGTCCACCAGTAAGCTCAGCAAAGGAATCAGCCCAACTCTGGGTATGTGGACAGATACGCTCACTAGCTCGTCAGGATTGCCATGGTAGGTATCACCGCTCCAGGGTAGAGAATGTAAGGCACTAATGCAGTACATTAAGGAAAACAAGCTACGATTAGTCCTCTCAATTCATCTGGCATTACACTGTGCATGTGTATTCTTTTCTCCTATCTATCAAACTACATAGGCAGGCCATCAAATGGCTAACTGGAAGGATCCTGAAAATATCATCATCAGAGCCATGAATGGCTACAACTCAGATTTGGGATGGTTATGGACATTTGAGCACTCATGCACCTCTTTGTTGGGAACAGAAAAATCACTCTAAACAGACCAACCCAATTGCACCAGTAATATGGACGGACATCACTGGAACTGTGTAGTCATTCTGCTACATTAAAGGATACCAACTGGTTTGATGCTGACTAGTAGCATAGCCGGGTACGTACTGGGTTGTCCAGAGTGGGAACCAATGATCAGGTGGCACAAATCTTTGGCGCTGGCTTCCACCTGGTGGTTGGGCCACTGCACCCTGGGTTTTCCCTGGGCACAGGATAGAATCTGTCCCACTATAACAAAAGTTGCCAGCCTCTCTCTCAAGGCCAGATGGGCACATTCTATTTCCCACTGGTATGATCATTTGGCCACTGCCTTTGTTCCCTCCGTTGGCCTGGAGGAAGTTATTGTACACACAGAAGCCCTTAGTAAATTCACCCAAGTGCACCTTAAATTATAGCCAACAAAGCCTGTCTTACTCAACACTGAATGTCTCTAGTACAAAACTGCCCTAGGATGGGCTTTGCGTATTCTTACTGTCTCATAAGGAGGCACCTGCGCCATTATCCAAACAGAATGCTGTGTGTTCAAAACTGATGAATCTGCTAATGTGTCATCTTCATTAAGTCACATGAGGACACAAGTGAATGCCCTGAGTGGTCTGACCCCCAGCTTACGGGACTTAATGAATCATTGATTCATATCATGGGGCTCTTGGTAGAAAAAAAACGTTACTTATTTTGGGAATCATTATCTTAATCTGTGTTTTCTCCCATATGTCTATATTGTTGTTGTGGCATCTGCCTCCAATGTAGCCTGCCAGCCACCAAATGAACCACCTCCAAAATAAAACCCTTCACTGCCCGATCAAGTCCCATTGTCTAAGATGGGGTGTGTAAGATCAAAAGGCCATCAAGAGGACCTGACCACCAATTGCCCAGCGAGTTGGAGCCAGGCAATTGGAGAAGCTCCTGACCCTGCCACCCTTCCACTCCGCCCACCTCCCCCACCCCCTTTTGTCCTTGGAATGTGCATTTGGCCCACTTTCCCCACATTAGCAGCCCTTGAGATAGCGATGTATTACTGAGATGATCTGGACCCCACTGAGTCATCTATATAAATTCAAGATTCTAGTATGTGGGTGCAGAGATTTACTCATTTTGCGGCCACCAAGACAAGCCTCATATCTAAGTTCCCTTTGTTAAAAACAAAAAACAAAACAAAAAACCACAGGCCCCAAAGTGGTGTCACTTGGGCCAGGTTCCCAAACTGGGGCTTGACACCTCATCTAATTGCAATTTCAACTCCCCCCTGCCCCCCGGAAATGTCATCTTAACTGGTCAGCCTGTAATTGTTCAATCAGTGCCAATGAGTATGCCACTTGGGCCCTTTCTACCCCCCAAAGAAAGAAGAGGTCACCTGCATAAGACCGCCTGCTTTTCCCCCTAAGGGAAAGCCACCTTGCAAGTAACAATCCTTTTCTTTTGCTCTTAACTTTCTCGCCCCACCCTCCTCCTATCTGAAAAAACAAAAACAAAAACTTCCATTTTTGTACCCCTCTATTTCATAGTTCCGATGCTGACCAATTCATGAATCACTTAATAAAACCCATCAGATCTTTAAAATGGACTCCGTTGAATTTCTGTTATTTAACATCTTGCTTACCTTACCCAACTGCCACCGACCAATCTGGAGTGCTCTGCCTTTTTCTTCAGCGTCTCTTTGTCCTCTGTGCACCGGGGCCAATTTCAGACTTCATTCGGAAAACTCAAAGCTGCGAACTTACAGCGGCCACGGAGAACCTGGTTTGGGACTTCCGGAGCGTTAGAGGCCGCGCCGAGAACTGCAGAATCAGGACGGAGCCACTACGGCCTTGACCCGTCTCCTCCGAAGCAGCCCAATCTCACAGGATCTCGCGGGATCTCCGGGTTCTACGGCGGCTGGCGGGAGAACCCTGGAACCGGAAACATCTGGATGCCCCGGATGCTGGAGGCCCCTGGTGCCAGTTATCTGGTTCCCACCGCTTGTCGTGCAAACCCCGATTCTCGCGGTCGCCTGAAAGCACCCCGCTCGGAGGCGCCGCACCGCCATCATTTGCCAGAGAGGCTTGCCCAGGTATGGGAGAATAGGCGTTGGCAGAGACCACGCAGGGTCGGGGGAGGAGGCAGCCTTGCAGCCTTCCAGCACAAACGCGGGATCCCAGTTCGATATCCGTAATTGTCCGAGGCCACAGCAACCTGAACGCATGTTCCATTGCACACCCTCAGTCCAGTTGTTCCTCCTGGCAACGTCAAGCTATCTAAAATTTGTCCCCGCAGACCATTGCTGCCAGTTCAAGTCTTTCCCCTGAAGAACCGCCTCAGGGCACTACTGTCTCTCTCTTAACCTATCCCATCTATCTATCCATCTATCTGTAGATCTAGCTCTGTCCATAGATATATAGACAAATATACAGAGATATGTAAATCTATAGATCGGTAAATAGGCAGATAGAGATAGGTATGTAGATAGATGTGTATACAGACAGATACAGATACAAATTTAAAGATACTTACTCATTCAAAGAGAGAGAGCGAGAGGAGGGGCAGAGGACAGAGAGAATACCAAACCAACTCAGCTCTGAACCAGGAGCCTGAGGCCAGGGGATCCAACCATCTCCCGATCATGACCTGAGCCCAGATGGAGAGTCCAGTGCTCAACCGACTAAGCCACCCAGGCACCCCAATACAGATATAAATTTAATTACAGGTATCAAGGAGAGAGGAAAAGTTTGTTTTAAGGAATGGGCTCCTGTGATTGCAGAGGGTGGCGAGTCCAGAATCTCCAGGGTATGCCCGCAGGGTGGCGATCTGGGGTTGTTTATGTTGCAGCTTGAGTCTGAAGACAGTCTGGATGTAGAATTTCCTCTTCTTTGGGAACCCCATTTGCTTTCTCTTGAAGTCTTCTACTGGTTAGATGATGCCCATCTACATTATGGATGGTCATCTGCTTTAATCAAAGTTATTTCTTTTAATGTTAATCTCATTTTAAAAAGTACCTTCACAGAAACCTCCAGACTGGTGTTTAACCAAGTATCTGGGTACTGTGGCCAAGCCAAACTGACACCTAAAATCTGACATAGAGTGCATGTGTGTATATCTGTGTTTTCAGTTTTTCTGTCCATATTGCTTCACTTTATCAGTTTAATTTTTCTACCTACAGCTATGTCTGTGCCTATTTTCAAAGATTTTTTTTTCATATTTTCAAAGATTGTAAGAGAATTCTCTCATTTAATGCAACCTTACTATATCTCCTCTGTATCTGCAGTTTTCATCATAATTGGCTTCCTTTTGTGCTGCTTCTCTTTGACTTTCAGAACTTTGCCTTTTTCTGCATATTTTCTTACTTGCTTATGCCGGGGAGAGGTTTTTTTAGAGTTCACTTGGCTTTTGGATGAAAACAGCCTATCAGTTGAGTACCACTCAATAAAAGCCTCCCTCATTTTATAGATTATGATGTTTTATTTGACGAAGTTTCAAAATTCATATATTCCCCAAATTCAACATTGTCTAATTTTTAATAATCCCATTGCTAGTTTCCAATTTTTTATTGATGACAAACACCATATAAACATTCTAAAGTGAAATCAACTTAGCATTAATTTTTCATTAAGCATAGACTTCATTAGGCATAAAACTTTTAAATATACTCGTCCATAAGTCACCAAATTAATGAATAGTTACTTACTACTAAGAGCCTGAATAAAGCTTCATGATATTAGAGACAAATGTACCTAACACTTTGTACAGTGTCTGGCACACAGTAGGTAGGAAATAAATAAGTTAAAAAAGTATCAGTTAAATGGGGTTGGCAAATTGACTTGCCAAAATCCTTAGCCTTATGGGAGGTACCATGTGGTTTAAATGAAATACAAAATATGGCTCATGGCCACAAGCAGTTTTTAAATTACACTGAAGACTTTAATCTTTAATACATAAGCCACTAATAAGCATCATGAATAACATTACTTAAAGATACTGTAAATTCCTATATTGAATTGTTCAAAATAAGGCAATGCATAATGGTGTAATTAAAAAAAAAAGAGGCAGTGTTTTCAGAAGGTATATAGAATAGTTGACTAGAGGCACCTGGGTGGCTCAGCGGGTTAAGCATCCAACTCTTGATTTTGGCTCAGATCATGATCTCAGGGTCATGAGATCTAGCTCTGCCTTGGGCTCCATGCTGGGCATGGAGCCTGCTTAAGGTTCTCTCTCCCTCTCCCTAAAAGAAAAAAAAAAAAAAAAAGAAAGAAAGACTAGTTAATTAAACTTTTCTAAGGCTATGTGTTGAGTCCTCTAAGAATTGGAATCTACGATTGGGCAGATTATGAAGAAAATGTTGCAGAGATGGACAGTGTGGAACCAAAGATACAGTGTGCTCTCTAGGCAAAATACAACAGCGGGAAATTATGGGAAGGGCACTCTGATAGCTTTATAAGTACTGATCAGATATCACAAAAACGAAACAAAACAAAATGAAACAAAAGTCTTGGAAAGCATTTGACCACAGCAATATGTTTATCAGAAATACCTTCATCCTGAAAAAGAAAATAAAATCAGTGAGCCAGCCAGTAAGAAAGAGAGCTGAAAAATGTTTTTCGGGAATGTGCAAGTTTATGTGCAGCGAACTGAGGAGAGGCACCTGACACAAATTATCTTCTAAGAATAGTACACCCAAACAATCCATGTATAAAGTTAATATTAAGTGCCAATTCTCAGTGTTAAAAAATTTGCTGGCTTTGCATAGTACATAATTTAAGCTAATTTGCTTCTCTAACTAACATCTATAATAAAATCTCACTGGTATAGTCATCAGTGACTTATTGGCAATATAAAATAATTGAAATTATCAACAGATAAAATTAAAGGAGAAGGTTTAAATGATAGAATTACAGAACATGCCAGCAATTCTTCAAAGTGAATTAGCCAGATATCATTGTACATCTCTGCTGTGTTCTAAAGTTCAACAGCCTGAAATGTTACTGAACTATATAGCACTAATAAGACACTGCATACCAAAAGGGGGAAAATAACAGAAATGGTTCAAAATCTATATGGGCTAGAAATCTATTAATGGTGTCTACGGATTATATGGTCCGTTTTATGTTACATTCACTTCCAGATGCAGCAACTAAAAGGTATAAAGCTAGTATAAATTATCCATTTATATATTATCATATTAATCTTATCACTAAAGTTCTGAAATCTAAACCTTATGCTTTTACATTATTTTTCTTCAAAAGAATTGACTTTTTATACACCTGCCATCAACAGAGTTTTGTATTTCAACATAATAAATTTGGATTTTTTAATACAGTTTTTCATATAGTCACAGAGAGATGATGTGGTTTGGAGGACATTTACTAACCTATTACCTTTTTGAAGGGTTATGTTTCTATTAAAGAGATGGAGCCTGGATAGTATAAAATGATGTTTATGGTCTCTCTGCATTTCTAATGAAACCCCTATCACTTAGTTGTGAGTCATTGCCATGGACAAACTTAACAATTTAGTATGTTTACTGCATAGAAAGGTATAGTGAATTATCTTAAATAATACTGATTAAGTCATTTAACAGTAGGGATTAAAAACTAGCATATTTTAAGGACAGATATTTTATTTGCAGTACGTTCATAGAATTGGGGCATAATGGAAGGGATATTCTAAAATGCTAAGAGACTTAGGAAGAAAAATAACAAGTGAAATTAAAAAATAACCCAATTCTACAAGTTTAGAGATACACCGTTTTCTGATGAGTGCAGGTTTTTCTCTCAAATTTTTAGACATGAGACAGCAGTTCCAAACTGCAGCTCAAGAATGCACATGTACCCTTAGAACTGTCTACAAACTAAATAAATATCTAAGACATGTATGCATTCATACAAACATATTTATATTTAAACAGTCTCAAATATTTATAAAGTGAAATGTAAATATGACCAATATTCTGCCGGATTTAGAATGCTTTCCTCTCAATCACTGTATATAAAAAAATATAGATGCTATTTAAGAAAAGATCTACAAAATAAATGAAAAAGAAAGATTGTTTTGAAACAGGATACTTGGACAAATCTTTTCTTTTTTTCTAACAGAGACAACTGCATTATATTTTATTTTTTTCTTGCCAAGTTTTTTTTAAGTATAATTAACATACAGTGTTATGGACAAATCTTTGTGTATGAATTGAAGGGAGGATACACATTATGGAAAGCAACTTTGATTTAGAATGTAATTGCCCATGTTTGAAAATAGAGCTGTTTGCTTAAAACGTGTGAATCAGAAAAATCTATACCCAACAATAAATTTTAAACATTTAAAAAGTTTTCTTTGGTGTAATATATCCTCATTGTTTTAAAAACATATGTCTAGAAGTCTTATAATGAAAACTTACTCACGTTCTCTATCTCTTCTCTACTTTCAAAGCAGCCCTCCTCAACTCATATGGTAATTTTTCATAGAACTTATCTCTATATTTCTAGATTACATAATTGAATGGCTATTCTATGATTTATGTATTTTATCCATAATCTCATGACAGCTGCAAGGTAGATAAAGTCTTCTAACCAACATTTTCATCCTTGTCATTCCTCACAGTTAAATCACAATATTTGGTTAACTAGATAATCTGTACACGATGTCTATGCAAACACTTATCAATACTGAGTCTATGTAATGTAATATAATTCCTCTTTTCTCTTGTATCTCTTTATTTTTCTTTAACTATTGTCTAATTATTTTCATTTATATCATTTCCTATGTAGTTATTAATTTTATACCAGTAAACAGTGTATCCAGTTGCCTTTCAACAGTGTACTTCAGTGTTCAAACACATCAGTTCCATTTGTTTTTTCCCTAAAGACCTCCACCAGGAATCCACAGCTCTCTGAATGCCATTTGGATTGTATGCTCATAGGGTCTGTAATATGGACATCCAACTGAAGGTGCTTTATGTATCTTTTTACGTTTTTTGATTTACATTCTGTTTTGCTCGAGCATATCTTTCATTAGCTTTATTAGCTTCTTAAAAAGGGCTAGAGATTTATAAGTTACCAGGTTAAAAAAAAAACAAAAAACCTAAATATACATGTAAGAGCACGTACAGGACAGTATCATAAAGCATTATAAAGACGGGGGAAAGAATATACTTAGCAAGTTAATCACTTTTTATTGTTAAATTCACTAAAAATGCTTCTCATAGTGAGTTTTTGAACTTTTGGGGGAAATAAGCTTAATTTCGGTGGGTATGATACATTTAAGCTTAATTTCTATGGGTATCATACATTTAATATCCAGAAATAATACAGTGGTTACCATTTAAAAATAATTTGAAAAATCTTACTAGCAAAAGAGCCTAAACATTTTGTCAGATTGTGATCATATTTTTATATATTATCCATTTATAAATTAAATTAGCTTTATCCTGGTGCATGTTGGTAAAATTTAATTTCATACAGTCTTAGCTTATTGTTTGTTAAAGGAGTGAAAATTGACTTTTGAAGGACCTTTTGAGGCTCGTTTGCCTTATCTGTAACATAATGGAGGAAATGCATAATTTCTAGGATTGTATAAATGTTTTCTTAAACTACACATGCAAATATAAACAACTAGAAATTATTGGGTGCTTACCCAAGTATCAGGCACACTTCTGTGTAATTAATGTCAATGAAATAATTCAGTCTTCACAATTACCCTATTATGTTGATACTAAAAGTATCCACATTTATAGATAAGAAATTGGTTTAGGCACAAGATATTAAGTGGTTTATTCAAAGTCACAAATTCACTATTGTAACCTTGTATTTAATAATTACTAGGTAAGTGATTATATGTTATTATTGGTACCAAAACTGTTTAGCTTTAACATATATACAAATTTAGTAAAAGCTCTGTAATTTCTCACCACGATCATATTTGTTAAAATATATATTACTTTCAAAATGTAATACCATACCCTTTTATTCATCTACTTGGACACATGCTTAGTTAGCTAAGCCACACTTACCAGACTTTCTTGTATTCAGTGTAGCTGTGTGGTTGAGTTCTGGTTAACAGGATGAATATGCTAATGACATATTCATTATGGACTGACATCCAGGCCAGTCACAAAAAAATTTCCCATATGTAATCCTACATTTTGTTTCTCCTTTATGCACCTCTCTGGTTGAGACCTCAAAGTCATAAGGAAGGATAGAGCCCTGGATGGATGGAATCTTGATCTTAGGATCTTGGATTTTATACGAATAAAAATAACCAATAAGATTTTCTCATTGATTATAACCACATATAGTATACCCTGACTTAAAAGAAGGCCACACATTAGTCAATCATTACAGGAAATAAAGGAATTTTTATTTATTCACGGGCACAGCAATTTTATCTTTCAAGAACCATTTTTGAGAAAGCTATAAGAAAATACTCTTTATCAAAAACAGAAAGAAATTTGTATGATTCTATTGGTAAAGAATTTAACCAGTCTAAAATAGAGACATATAGGAGAGTGGTCATTAAGAAGAAACATAGAATTAGTAAATTATTTAGTGTGTTCTTTTTCTAAGGAGAGAAGTGTTCCAATTTTACAACTTAACAGAAATTTTCAGGTTAATGAGTGTTTATCTGCAAGGAAAAAAGAGCTAAAAGAACAAGCAAATATGAATTCTGAGTAAAAGAGAACATTGTATAAATTAAAATATATAATAATAAATTACTTAGTTGTAAACAATATTTGTATTCTAATAACAAAAACACAATATTGTTTCAAATAAAGTTTCTAGTGTAAGGATCTTGGAAGGATAGTGAAACAGGGCAGTATGTGTGGTGGTTTGGGAGGCAATATTGTAAGGTACCTAAATTTTCTTTTTCTATAAGGTTCAGGCACTGGATAGCATTAAAAAGTTAAGAATCAAGAGATAATATAATACATATATTAAATACATAAAAGCCAGTCAGTAGCATAAGAAAAACTTAAAAGTTAAAGTTTGTTGAATCTGGTGACTCATAGATAAATGTGTACACGGAGAAAACTATTTTTATAGTATGCCTTTTAGTGTCTTTTCACTATTTAAACACTGTGCACTTAATCATTTAATTTTCAAATTAAAAAAAAAGACAAGATTTAATATGTGTCAATTCTTCATATGTGTAGGAAGTGAAAGAAATTGCTACCTCTACCTATTTACAAAATAAGAAATGGAGAAAACTTACATGTCTATTTTCCAGGTTTTATTAATCTTTGCTGATGGATATCCAAATGAGAAAAAAAGAAAAAGATTACTTTCAGGCCTCAAGTGTCTTATTCAGTTGATTCTATGATTTTTTTAAAGGAAGTATTAATTGCTAAAAATGATTAAAATAATAATTGCTGGGTTTTTTGAAGATAGTATATAATCATGGATTATTAATGTAATATATTTAGGCACACACATATGTATATACATATATATGTCTATTCTATTTCTATTGATTTTGAGTACATAGTAACAGAAATTAGCTGCTGAGGGCGCCTGGGTGGCTCAGTTGGTTAAGCGACTGCCTTCGGCTCAGGTCATGATCCTGGAGTCCCTGGATCAAGTCCTGCATCGGGCTCTCTGCTCGGCAGGGAGCCTGCTTCTCCCTCTGACCCTCCCCCCTCTCATGTGCTCCTCTCTCTCTCTCTCTCATTCTCTCTGTCTCAAATAAATAAATAAAATCTTTAAAAAAAAAAAAGAAATTAGCTGCTGAAATGCTTATTGAAAATTTGTTTTTCTGTTGCTTTGCACCAATTACCTTCATAACATTAGGTGGGAATTAGTTTGATTAGTTTGATGAAATGTTCTGATTGAGACACCTCAGGTATAAATCAAAATTGACTTAATTTAATTTCCATTTGTGATTTGATTAGAATCATATTGCAGCTAAACTTATGTAGATGGGCTAGAATTGACAATCTTTTTTTAAATTATTACTTGAGTCTCATTTTTGGAAAACCTAATCACTAAAAATATTAAGTGATATTTAAAGAGCATAATTTCCATATACCTACTGATTTAACTCCTTGATTTATTTGGAGAATATTTTTTTTTTAAAGATTTTATTTATTTTTTAGAGAGCGAGCGAGAGAGAAACAGCATGAGAGGGGAGAGGGTCAGAGGGAGAAGCAGGCTCCCCGCTGAGCCGGGAGCCCGATGTGGGACTCGATCCCAGGACCCTGGGATCATGACCCGAGCCGAAGGCAGACGCTCAACCATCTGAGCCACCCAGGCGCCCTGGAGAATATTTTCTAATGCTATCATTTTTTTAAAGTTTGATTTTTTTAACATTATATCTGTTTATTCAGTGTTCTAAGAATTTGTAGTCTTTTATTTTATAATTTTAAAACCTGTAGCTTCTGATGCAAAATACCAAAATATTCTTACTCCCCAGACCTTAAAATAGAAATATGATCACTAAGAAATTACTCATATAAGCATCGGGTTCTTGAGGGAAATCTCTCCCTAAGCTATAGGGTAACATGTTTATGGATACTTTTAACATATTAATTAGAAGTTTCTGGGGCACCTGGTGGCTCAGTCGGTAAAACATGTGACTCTCCATCACAGGGTTGTAAGTTCAGGCCCCAGGTTGGGTGTAGCAATTACTTAAAAATAAAATCTTAAAAAAAAAAAAAAAGTTTCTGAAAAAAATCTATCTAAATTAGTTTCCTATGTCTGCTTTTAACAAATAACAAATAACCTGGTGCTTTAAAACAACACAAACATATTTTCTCACAGTTCTGGATTTCTGAGTCTGAAATCAGTACCACTGTGTGTAAATCAACATGTCAACAGCCCATATGGGAGAATCATCCTTGCCTCTTCCAGCTCCTAGTGTCTCCTGGGACTCCTCGTCTTGTAGCTACATCACTAAACATCCAGGTCAGTCTCTTCAAATATCTCCTGAAGCCTCCCTAAGCCTCTCTCTCATAAAGATATGCATGATTATCCCAGTAGGATAATCCAGGACAACCTCTCCATCTCAAAATCCTTAACTTAATTGTATCTACAAAGACCCCTTTTTTATGTCATGTGAGGTAACAGTTACAGTTTTCAGGATTAAAAGGTGCATATATTTTAGGAGGTGTGTTTTTCAGCCTACCCTACTAGCACTTGGGCCTTCGGGACTACCAGGTCTCTTTGATTTCTCTAGAACTAGTAGAGAGTCCCTCAAAGGTACAACAGTTTCAGAATTGCATGTTTTGTTTCCTTGTGGACTGGAAGCTCTTATGCCTTGATAACATCTTGAATCTTGCTACTCAACATGTAGTCTCTAGGTTAGACCAGTACTATCAACATTAGGTGAGATATTGTTAGAAATGCAGAATTGGGTGGATCCCTCCTAGAACTACTGCATCAGAATCTACATATTAATAGGATGGCTCATATGTATAAGTGGTTCCAGGTACATTGGAGTTTGAGAAACACTGTATGTATTAGCTATGTGTACAGACATTGTCTAAGAAAAAAAATCACAAAGTTTTTAAAAAGTTAGAGGTGATATGACTTACAAAAGACAAATATGAATGACTGAAGATTACATTTTCCTGTCACAACAATCTTCAGAAAGATGAAATCATAGATAATCATGCAAATAATAGGTAGAGTTACATTTGAAATGCAAATAGTCTTTACCATTTCAGGGTAAGTAGCTTTCTTAGACATGCAACTTCACTAATGAAAATGGATTTTATTTGTATTTCAGATAATTTGTTATCTTTTTTTTTTTTTTCAGATTTTATTGATTTATTTGACAGAGACACCGCGAGAGAGGGAACACAAGCAGGGGGAGTGGGAGAGGGAGAAGCAGGCTTCCCGCTGAGCAGGGAGCCTGATGTGGGGCTCAATCCCAGGACCCTGGGATCATGACCTGAGCCGAAGGCAGACACTTAACGACTGAGCCAGCCAGGCGCCCCAGTTATCCTTTATATTTTTTCTATTATAAAATTTTGATTATGAGTAGTTTTTCTTCAGAATGTGGTGCATTACTTTCTAGAGCATATTAAAATATATTTTGTCTTGACCAAAGCAGAGGTAAGCTGCAAAATATTTAAGAGAGCAAAGGTCTTTTCCTAGTGATACTAAGTGTTTACACAAGCAATTGTAAAAATATAGGTCCAATATGTATTTAGGAAATCACACTATGTATTCATAGATTACAACTCAGTGTGCATTAAGGATTTTTGTAGAGGGCCTGAAAGTATCCCCAAACTTCTGAAGTAGACACCATAAGAGATCAACATTAAATTATCTCATAAAATATCTATTGATCCCATGTAAAAGCAAGCATAATTGACATGTCAGCATGTTGAACAAGAAAGTATAACCTTTAACTTTGGAAAATTTTCTGATTTGGGGGAAGAAGAATACATTAATATTTACTATGATTTTATTGTTTTCAAAGTTATTTATTATGATCTCACTGTTATTATTTCTATGTTACAAGGGAAAACATGATGTCATTGTATTTTGTTTTTCACTAGTAACGTAGAAATGAAAAAACAGCTTTCACAGTTTTAATTCAATGTACTTAATTAACTTGCTGAAGAACAGTATAAAAAATAAGTTTTAAAAGGCTGAAGAAATGTTACTGTATACGGGCTTAGAATTTCTATCACCACTTAAATTTTTAGCAACCAAGGTACCACAAATCTTCATGTTGATCTCAAATAGAGAAAGCATTTCTAAGCTTTAAAATTCTTATATATATGTGAGTATGTATATATAAATACACACACACACACACACTAATTTGGCTAGATGTTGAATAAGTTTGCCATAGAAGAAAGAGTAGCTTATTAGGATACAGAAGAATTTCTACTTTCTAACTTTCCTTGTTATCTGGGCCTCTCTGCTGCTTCATACATAACCTTGGCACATTAATAACTTACTAGCCTGAAAATGGTGGACTGATCAAAATAATTTCCTCTAATTTCCATCAGATCATATTTTTAATTCTGTATTTCTATTATATTCTTCAACCAGATGTTTTTAAAGCATATCAATAATGCTGAAAATGATGAAAGTTTGTTAAAGGGAAATTAGTCTTCACTGTAGAACATTTGAAATTCTTCACAGTGAAAGTATATTTTATGAATGCTAAATATTCCAAATTTTGTTCACTATTGCTGTTAATACACTGGATAACACAAACTTTAGTTCACAGGTTTATCTATAATATATTTTATTTTGACCTTTTTCTTTAAGAGTAAATATAGAATGTACCATATGATTTCACTTATGTGGAATTTAGAAACAAAACAGATGAATGTAGGGGGAAAAAGAGAGAGGCAAACTATGAAACAGACTCTTAACTATAGAGAACAAGCTGACTGTTGCTGGAGGGTAGGGGGTGGGGGGATGGGCTAAATGGGTGGTGGGGATTAAGGAGTGCACCTGTTGTGATGAGCACTGGGTGTTACATGCAAGTGATGAATCAGTAAATTCTCCTGAATCTAATGTTACACTGAATCTTAAGTAACTAGAATTTAAATAAAAAATTGAAACAAACAAACAAAAAGATGTGGCATACATATTTAAAGGAATTTATTCAGCCATGAGAAGGAAGGAATTCCTGCCATTTGCAACAACTTGGATGGACCTTGAAGGCATTATGCTAAATTAAACAAGTCAGAAAAGAAAGACAAATACTGTGTGATCTTGCTTATTTGTGGAATCCAGTAAAGCTGAACTTCTAGATACAGAGAGTAGAATGGTGGTTACAGAGAGGATAGGGGTAAGAGAAGTGGGAGATGTTGGGCAAAGGGTACGAACTTTCAGTTACAGGATGACTAAGTCCTGAGGAGCTAGTGTGCAGCATGGTGATTATATTTAATATGATTGTATTATAGACTTGAAAGTTGCTAAGAGAGTAGATTTAAATGTTCTTACTATGAAGAAGAAATGAAATGGTAATTATGTGATGTGATGGAGGTGTTAAATATGGTGGTAATAATTATTTTTATATAGATTGACATTTTGTATTCCTAAAACTTATTCAATATTATATGTCAACAATATCTTAGTATAACTGGGAAAAAATAAAAAGAAGAGAAAAAAAGAGTAAATATGGAATAGATGAGCATTTTGAACATTAATATGGTCAAATGAGGGTAATACGTGAAATCTGATCTATTTTATTGCCCATGAACATATTTTCATATGGAAGTTTGTAGTATGTACGATCATGGTTCAGTGAAAGTTTTGCCTTTCAAGACCACACAGTATGGTCTATTACTTATCAGTAATTTGTATATGTGTTTACTTAGGAATAATTCTTCATCTTAAAGTAAAACTCCTAAGAGACTTCAATTTTCAATATAGTGGATATTATCTGGATAATATGAAGTTACCAGAAGACAAAGAAAGGTGCATTTTTAAAAATTCTTATCCTATTATAAGACAGAAACTAAATATCCATAAGTATAATATTGTAAGGACTCTCAAAAGATGAAATAATTTTTTATATATTCTAGACCATGTAAAAAAAGATTTTAAACAATATTAAAAGACATATTAAATATTTTTAATTGTAAAAAATGATCACTTCTGAAGGAAGTCATTATGTATCTGCTTAGTTCTAACAGTTATTATTTGGCCATTGTTTTTTTCTCAGAGATCTATTTAGAAGAATAAAACTATTCTTCCTGAATGCAAATAAGGCACTAACTTCAGTTTCTATCCAGAAAATGCTCCTACTTATATCTTTTAAGGGATTTCTATCTTCAAAGTAGAATACAGATCCATTTGTATTCTTTCTTCTTTATAGAGCAATAATATGACCCACTCCCTAAGCATTTTAACTAGAACAAGGTGGGTTTACATTTTTTTTTTCCCCAAAAAGAGGAACATTTTGTATTCAGTGACAATATTATCAGTGCTTCTTTTGTTTCTGTTTCTGGTTTCCTCATTCATTTTGTGATGACTTTTTGTTGTTTATTTCAATGCTATTAGAATTCTGTTTGTAAAAAGATCAACTAGTCATTCAACAATAAATCATTTTATTAAAACAGTGTAACAGTATGTCATAGATAGGACTTATACAGTTTATCTAATTTATACATCTACATAAAGGTAGAATTATTTCTCTTGTAATAGACAAACCTACTTAAGAGAAACATTTCCCTAAAATATCTACAAAATATATTAATAGCAAACTTTAGTTTCATAAAATATTTTAATGTCTAAATAATTGTTCTAGCAATCAAAATCAATTTGTTCTTTGATTTAATATTATTATTTTAAAGATTTTATTTATTTGATAGAGACACAGTGAGAGAGAGAACACAAGCAGGGGGAGTGAGAGAGGGAGAAGCAGGCTTCCCACCGAGCAGGGAGTCCGATGCGGGCCTCGATCCCAGGACTCCGGGATCATGACCTGAGCCGAAGGCAGACACTTAACGACTGAGACACCCAGGCGTCCCTGCTCTTTGATTTAGATTCAACGTACTTAATCAGCAGTTCTATGACCCGTGAATGTTTTTTCATAGGCCATACTCAGGCAAATAAAGTATGTTGTTTGATTCTGCTATAAATGTTTACATATTCCCATTGACTGATTAGATACAAGAAAATAAGGCAAATAATTATATCCAATGACAACTGAAAAGTTAGTCTCACTCTTATATGAAGTTCCCATTGAGTTAGCTGAAAAAAGTTTCCTACTAATCAAAAAGTAATCTAATTCAAATATTTGAAACAAATTGGTCATGGTGTATCAAAGGGAATATTTTGGGTAAGGTAGTCTACTTGTTCATAAACTCATATCCCAAGTATTTAACTGAAATATCAATGAAAATGAGTATCACTGAAAATATGCATATAATAAAAATTATTAATGGTCCCAAATGTAAAATGTAACAGTCTAGCATGTGCCTAATTCTGATCTTATGTAGTTAGCTTTTTAACAACAGCAGCAATGAAAGCAACAGGACCAGCAAAGAAGAGGAGGTTTTGGACAATCATCACTCCCAGTTGTATATGTGAACAGTAAAATGTCACTCACTTGGGTGGCATGTGATTTCAAGGATAACGTATGTCCCATTTGGGTTCTACAGCCAGCAACATTTAAATTTCATTTAACTTCTGCATATCAGCCATATTCAATTCTTGAAGTCAGGCTTTAAACAAGATAAACCACGATAGCTCATTAATCCATTAAACATACTATTATTTCAATGTGAAGTCCTGGGGAATCCAGATATTAAAAAAACAAAACAAAACAAAAAAGACCTTGTCCTTGAGGATCTCAGAGGCCAACAGAGTAGAGAGGCATATCTTCAAGTGTATTACATTATTAAAAGATGACTGAAACAACAGAACATGCGTAAGAGAGCAGAAAAGAATGAAATATTTTTAGAGTTAGATATATGCATTTGCTTTTTACCAAGGAGATACCAATTTGAGATAAATACAGAAGTAATCATAAAATATATATTTAAAGAAACCTAGGGTGCTTAAAATAGGTTAACTTTATGGAAAGTATAGAGAAAATGAACACATTCTTAAGCTATTTGCTATGTGCTTTAACATTCAATGATGGGGGTGCCTGGGTGGCTCACTCGTTAAGAGTCTGCCTTCAGCTCAGGTCATGATCCCAGGGTCCTGGGATCGAGCCCCACATTGGGCTCTCTGCTCAGTGGGAAGCCTGCTTCTCCCTCTCCCACTCCCCCTGCTTGTGTTCCCTCTCTCACTGTGTCTCTCTCTGCCAAATAAATAAAATCTTAAAAAAAAAAAAAATTCAATGATGAACACAAAATGATTTAAATAAAATGTAAACATTTTTCATGTTATTCAGGCCTTAAGTAAGACCACTAAACCAAATAAATAATTCACTGAATATTTTTAAGTAGATTCCGTATATTAATTGATTGAAAACTTGATCTATGTAAGAATATCAATGGGAACAGCAGGTAATGTTGTTTTAAATGTGTCAAGTGCCTGAAAACTGTTGTGGGTGCTTATGGAGTGAGGAGGTTACATTTGCTGTGGGGCTTGTGCTAGACCTAGAGACAGAAGTCTTGGATTCGATTTGCAGTTCTATCATCTGACAGATATGTGATCTATACAATGACACTTCTCTGAGTCTCTATATGGACATTTGAAACCATATGTATCTTTTTCAATATAACTGAGAATTAAAGATCAGTATTTCTTGAAAGCATTTGGCAAAGAGCCTCGTACATGATGGGTTCTTACTAAGAGTACATTGACTTAAATTAAGGGTTATCTCTTCTGGGTCCATATGTTTCACTTTACAATTAAGTAGAAATATATATTTTAAATTCTGATATACATTTCAAATAACATCTGTTCATTTTTGTGTTATCCATATGCATGTGTTAAAAAGTGTAAAGTAGTTTAATTTGTCATTATATTTATTATAATGTGCTGAAACAAGAGTAAATTGAATTTTACAATGCAGTCCTATATTATGATTAGTGCATATGATGTAAAAAACTAAGTATTGCATGTGTTCCTTTTATGACATGATTATTAGCTCATTGGAATTAGATGAAAATAAATACTATAGTCATTTTTCTTACTTGGATTATTTTTTTCTTCATATTTTCATAAGAGTTAACAGAGATCGTCAGGTTAGGGAAAATAAAACACAATTAATTTGTGTTTAGACATGTTTCCTATTTTTCTGCCTTCACTGCAGAAGGTTTCACAAAGTCTTGACAGATACAGTTGCTTGCCTGTGGTTTAAGTTGTTACAGGTCCTCTGCTAAGCAAACTTCCCCATGTGAAATGTCTTATCCTAGCCTGGGTCAATAGATACAATACCACTGTGACATGAATTTATTTGTTCTATTTCACATGAGAATTTCTGAAACCTAGTTATTTGCCTGAGGTTGTTTTAGCTTCTTCCTTCTACATAAAGTCCCAGTATTTTTGTCTTTAACACCTTGAAATTTTCATTTGAGTTAACATAGTTTTCCTTGCTATTTTCTTATTTTATGATAAATCAGACATATTAGAATTTAGGTAAGTTTCTTGAATCAAGGCAGGTGCAAGCTGCAGTAAGATGTGAATGTGTTTTAAATTGATTTTTGAATCGGTTTTGAGATGTTGAACAACTGTTCTTTACAACATTATGGAACATATTCTGAATTTTTTATTCGATGTCATAGGTAGATCCCATAATTTATCCATTTATATTTTCTTTAAGTGTGTATGGATTATAGCAGGGAGTTCTCTAGTACATAATCAATTTCCTTGGCATTAACTTCTTGATTTTCCCATGAAATACTTTTGCTCTATCAAGAATATCAGTAAAGTAATACAATAAAAGACTTAACCTATGCTTAGTACAAATGGAAAATAATGAGTTAACCCTTTGAGAATTTCATGCCTGTTAAAATCCATCTCCATATGAACATAGAATGCTCTCAGTACACTACCCTAATCACCAAGCAAACTATACATTCTCACCTTCTTTGCAAGACTTTTTCCTTTTAACCCCTTCATAACACTGTATTATCTTTTGTTTTTGTTTTTGTTTTTTTACTGATAACAAATGTTCCTTTATTTTGATTCAGTTTGATTCAATTTGATATAAACAACTCATTCTGTTTATGTTTATTTTTGTAACTTTTATTTCTTTTTGAAGTAATTTGTGTCCAAAAAGTAAGTCCTGGTAACATTGATATAATGTCTATAAAAAACTCTTAATAGCATGGAATGATAATTTAATTGTCCCATTATAATAATTCCCAATCTTCCATGGGGGCTATGGAAAAATTAGGAAAAGATAATGATTGTTTCATGTAAGGCTGAGAAAAATAAGTGTTTTTTAATAAAAAGTGTAAAGATGTACTCAATCTTGACTAAGAGGCTATCAATTTTCCCAGAATTTCCAGTCTACCAAAAAATCAGTGGAATAGTGTTTTGCATAGCACAGGGGAATTTTGCTACAGGAAGAGTGGTAATAGTTACAGAATACCAATAATGTGGATACTGCTTGTTATGGACTGAATATTTGTGACTCCCCAAAATTTGTATGTTGAAACCATAATCCTCAGTATGATGATATTAAGAGTTTTGAGGGGGTAATTTAGGGGAGTAATAAGGTCATGACAGTGGAGTCCTCATTATGGCATTAATGTTCTCATAAGAGAGCTGGCTGTCCTCTGTGTTCTCTGCCATGTGAGTATACAAGGAGAAGGTGGCCATCTGCAGGCCAGGAAGAGGGCCCTCACCAAATACCGGATCTGCCAGCACAGTGATTTTGAACTTCTCATTCTCCAGGACTGTGAGAAATAAATGTTTGTTTTTTTTTAAATCACCCAGTTTATGGTAATCTGTTATAGCAGCCCAAACAGAGTAAGACCACCAGAGACTTAAAACGGAGCACTTTTTTTTTTTTTTTTTTGGTAGAGTGAGAAGCTATATTAAAAAAAAGTTTGAAATGGAGAAGAGCAACATTCTCTTATTATATCCTTGAGTATCACAGGAGAGTTGTTGGCTCTCCTGTAGTAGATTAAAACAGCTTTTTAAAATAGTAATCATAAGTGAGTAGTACAGTTGCATTTTATTTGCACCACAGGACTCATCAATAAGCCAAGAATGTAATATCTATTGGGGGGATGTGAGCATTCCTGAAGGTCCTAAATTTCCCAAGGAAGAAAATGGCTGACAGCTGGAGATCATTTTCTGGGAGCTCCTACAGAGGTAGTGATTTATGTAAACAAACTCCACTTGGGGATGGGGAATCACCTCAGTGCTCAGAAAAAAAGATTTGGAGCTGCAGAGATTAGTAGAAAGGAATATATGGTCCTTCTAGTGAGGAGAAAGTGGTTTCCTCCACAGTTCTGACAGCTTCCTCTGGATATTGAGAAGTGAGAGCTCATTAATAAGGTCTGCACAGAGAACCACACTGCCTCATAATCATTCTGTGGAAGCAGTTGGTCCTGTTGAGGGTGATATGCGAAACTTGGGGCTCTGTGGAGGAGATCTTAGAGCTATTTGGCAAACAGGTAACCCGGCACTCAAACTACCACACTTTTGAGAGTAAAATGAGGAGTTTGATTATGTGGGGATAATAAGCATAAGCCAGAGCTATCCTGGGCAAGCTGTCTGCACTCTAAATTTAGAACATGGTTTCTCAGCTCCAAAATGGCAAGGACTGTTTAAACAAAGGTAGAAAAATAATTTTAATGAATTCACTAGAAATAATGTTCAACAAACAAGACCAGGAAACTCCTAGATACACCATACATGTATTTGCATCTTTAGACCATATAGCTCCAAACCAGGTAGCATACACATGTTGATTAAATAATGTCTTGGCTAGAACTGTGCATATCTTGTGCAAAGTCAAATAGTTTATGGGGAATAAGTGAATCGTTTTCTCTTTATGCATTGCCTGTTTATATCTAGTGTCACCTAAGCACTGTAGAATCCATTACAAAATAGAGTGAATCAATTGATGAGAATCTGAAAGATTAAGAGTACTTCTTAATTTAGCAAAAGTCAAGATTATTTTCAGCATGGCCTTCAAACTATGAGATTAAACAACATTTTATTGAAATACTGGGAACTCTTTGCTTGGAAAAGAACATAAATTGCCTAGTCCACATTTTCAGAGAAATAGTTTCTCTTTATCTTGAAATACAGGAAGGAAACACGACTCACTATTGGGTTGGCAACAGCAGAGCAGATTGGAATAGTCTCCCTAAAACTGACAGATTTCCATTTGGCTTCCTGGTTGGCTGTTGTAGCTTACATGCATAGCAAAATATATACTCTGGTACCCAGATAGTGGATGGAAATTGAATATTCAGTCGTGGTATGAAACTAGGAGCACTTTTGCTAGCAGACAATGGGGAAAGACCCTGACAATTGATAACAGATACTAGAACACCTTCCAGTTTAGAAACTGCTGCAGGAAGAAGATGGGAGCTACAAGATAGTACATCAAGCCAGCATTTTTAACTCGCAAAAGAAATACAGTGGAGGGCATCCCTCAAACTAGAATATTGAGTGTTACAACATCATCAGAGGAGTGCCTTCTTTTCTTGTCAGTGTGTGTGGGGGGGTTATATTTATTTTTATATTAATAGTATTGATATCATCATCATCTTTGCCTATCTAAGGAGAAAATCATGTAGACTGACAGGATAATATTTGATAAAACAAAAAACAAAAAATGCCAGTAACTCTTTTGTATCATTGACTGATAGGCATGTGTGTGCTCTCTTAAATTTAAAATATTTCTAGTAATGGAGTGTACCTTCTCAACCTTTTGTATCTAAGAACTTATACAGCAAAATGTGACACACAGGTATCCAGACATAAAATTCTATTTTCAATTCATTTTTTGAAAGCTAACGCTGGTAAACCTTATGAACATGAAGTCTGGGAAATCACATTACAAACATGGTTTGAGTACTTGTCTGCTAAATACAATGGGAACTCTGGATCAGTTGTTAACCATTTAAAAAGATATTTAAAATAAACCATGTATTCAAATTCTAGAGTTTCACTTTCCAAACTCAGCAAATGTTTTCTGTAATGAATTTTAATACACTTATGTTTCTCTACTTCCTTAATTGAGTTGTCGGGGAGGTCATAAACTGTTTATAATGAAACACAATTTAATTTGTCAAGCCACTTCTTTTTTACAACCCATGAATATTGAAAGAGAAATCTAATCTTATTTTTTAAATAAATGAATAACATTTAATTTCCTATTGTTTTCGTATTTTTCTTAATTAGGCCTTTAGGTATTTTTCTGTGATGTTATATTTAAAATTTTATTTCAGAAAACTGTTTTCAAATTAATTCACATGTTATAATAAATTAAGAACCCATGGCTTTTTGAAAAACTGTAAAACTAGCCAAATGGTGTGAATTTCCAATTTATTCTTCTCATGTTTTACATTATTTTTTTTTCCTATTTCAAAGTTAAATTTATTCCTTATACCTTAACTAGAAGCTTTAGATTATAGATTAAATAGATTATATCTGGTTCTAAAAGGCTTTATTTAGGTTAACCCTAAACTTATTATGTTATTGTTAAGATATGACTGGTTTAATACAAAAACACTTTAGCTGTGTTTTCTTAAGAAATATGCAATGAGGGGCGCCTGGGTGGCTCAGTCATTGAGCGTCTGCCTTCAGCTCGGATCGTGATCCCAGGGTCCTGGGATCTAGCCCCGCATCAGGCTCCCTACTCAGCAGGAAGCCTGCTTCTCCCTCTCACACTCCCCCTGCTTGTGTTTCCTCTCTCGCTGTGTCTCTTTCTGTCAAATAAATAAATAAATCTTAAAAAAAAAAGAAATATGATATCTGTGTATTGTTGAAAAGGAGTAAGATTTTAATTAAAAGTAAACCTAATGTTTGAAGCTTATTGATTGTGTGTAATTTAAATATATATTTATGTATCTGTTAAAGACTGAACTTTCACCACATCTGTGTTATACTTAACTGGAAGCTTATTTTTTATGAGTTATTCATTTTTATACTGCAGACCTTGAAATATCTACAAATGACCATCATTGGCCCCTCTCAAGTTCCTTTGAACTTGAGCTTGGGCCATAGACATCTTCATTTGGCTATTCATTTGTAATATATTTCTGGAATTGTTGCAAACCATTTCCCATTTAAACTACTTCTCTTTCTTGAAGTTTCTTCTTCTGTGGGCCCCTTCATCATCTCACTCCAGCCGCTTGAACTTTCTTTAATACACTCTACCCTGTGTCCTTGGATTGCTATCGTAGGTTGGAATTTTTCCTGTTGTTGGAATTTCATATTTGACCAAGTATGTAACTTTTTACTTCTGTATCTAAAGCACTCTCATATTTAGCTTTAAGAAATCTACTCTGGTCTCTTATTTGCCAAGTCATCTGTTTTTGTCACTGTCCTTTCTTCCCTCCATCTGATAGAAATGGGATACTTACAAGTATCCATCTGTGATGAAAAGGTAATATGGTATTTATGGAATATTTAAAAAATCCTTAAGTTAAGACATATGGCTACAATCAAGTCAGTCCTAGTTTATATGCTAGAAATTACATTTGAGTGGCATGCCAAGTAAGTGTGGCTATTACGACTTGTGTTCTAGAAATCAAAATTATTTACCCTTTATTTAGTCTATTTTCCATTAGATTGAACTCTTATTCCAAAGACATGCATTTATGTTCTTTGAAAAAAGCCAATAGTTCCAATATGTTTAAAAATAATAGAAAATAAGAAATATTTTAAATGTGACCAACTAGGAAAAAAAAATTCTCGCTTCATTTTTATTGAAATAATTGAGATTTCTTTCTAAATAATTTCATAATAACAGACCTATGTATCATGAAATCCATTTTTTCCTTCCATTCTAAAATGACTCTGACATAATTCTAAGTTTTGGACAACTGAGTCTTAAATATGCTCTTTGTAAATCCATTTGACTGTATGACCTAGAAATATAGTATTTCAATACACCTTTAACAAAATCAATAAATGTATGGCTACCTAGAGAATAATTTATTAAGGCGGTTGCATTTTTAACTGTACTTGAAAAATCTGGACAGAAGTTGGATCCATTACATTATGATAGAATATTTTATTAAAGTATAGTAAGTTAAATATTTCTATTTTATTTTAATTATGGCATTGATGCCTAACCTTATTCCTGTGGGCAATAGGAACGTTTTGTTAAGATTTAGAATACTACTTTTAAGATAATAACCTGTATATTTTGCTTATGAGGTATGTAGTTTATTTAGCATGTATTTAAACCACTAAATTATATTTCTACTCTCAACAATTATAGTTTATAATTTCAACAGGAAATGAGATTTTACCTACAGTAATATTAGTTTTACTATCTGGGATTTAACCCATCTCAATGCTAAAATGTAAAACTACATTGATTTTAGAAGATGGAAATATTTGAAAAATTAAAAATTATTATCAAATGTTTAGGGGCGCCTGAGTGGCTCAGTTAGTTAAGCGTCTGACTCTTGATTTCAGCTCAGGTCATGATCTCAGGGCCTGGGATTGAGCCCCGTATCAGGCTCCGCATTCAGGGGAGTCTGCCTGAGGATTCTCTCTCTCCCCCATTGCTTTTGCCCCTCCCTCCACTCACGTGTGTGCCTTTTCTCTCTGATAAATAAATCTTTTAAAAAAATTATTATCAAATGTTCAGTGTCAAATAATTCTCTCTTCAAGTAAAACTGATAGATTATATAGCTGTATTTATACACAAAAGTAGCTTGGTGATGGGAAATTATTTTTTTCACATGATTAGCTATTGTACTAATTTCCCATTATATGTATAACCATATCCATATGGTTATATATATGTGAAGTTTCTATTACTAATCTAAAGAAATTTATTCTTATAATGATTATATAATTTGGACAAATTCCTTTACCTATTATATGGTTTTTAAGAATCCCTCTTGACCACACACATTGTTATTTCACCTGTTGAGTAAGAAAAGCTCAATAAAGATCACATTAATATCTCTTTCAATATCTCTTTCACAAGGATTTGTAATGTAAGACCAAACCCAAGATCCCCAAATCCATTTTCCATTTGGTCACTTGCACAGGTGGTGAATGACAATGACAACTCATTTCTAAAACAACAGACCAACACTAGCTTGTCTGGGGCCTTTGACACACAGTTTTCCACCCCAAATATGACTGCATAACCATCAGCTAGTTGGCAGTGAATCATTAGTGAAGTGGTAAGTCTGTTAGGATTTTCCTCTGTACATTGGTGTTGGAGAGTCACAACTACATAACCCTTTGCCTGATAATGTGTAGCCTTAGAGCACTCTTCAGCTTTTGAAGATAAATTATTCTCAGAGGTTTCCTAACTTTGAAAGGTCTTGTGTACGGTTTATTCAAGTATTGTCACAGCAGGGAAGCCAACAGGCTGAGATTCTGTAACTCTCAAAAACCTACATTTGAAAATTCTCATGAATGTATTCTTTAATACTATATCCTCACAGAATCATCCTTGAATTTGGTCCAAGAACCAGACAATATTCACTTATTCAGGCAACTCTTAAATGGTTATCATAAAGTGCTATCTCTCTTCTCTGAAATACATCAATAAAAATCTATTGGCAATATTTAGGGAGGCAATACAAAGTCAGCTTTGATATATGGCTGCAAAGTGCTGGACTTAGATTATAATTCGCTGACGCAAGATGATGACTACATTAGCTCAGACTTCTCCCAAATTCTTGAAACTCACTTGAGCCTGTCTGAACTAGTTTCCTGAACAGTCTAACCTTTTTCTTTTCTTTGTAAAGAATTAGAATATTTGCAGGTGTTTGAACTTTAAAAAGAACAAACAACTGTATTTTTTTTGAAGAAAGTGATTTTGGGGATCTCATTTTAAATCAAAGCTAAAATTTGGTTGGTGCAGGTATATGCTCATATAAGAATGACCAAATTTTGCATCACAGAAATAAAGATTTGTATCATGTGAAAAGAAAAATATAGAGAGAATGTGTCACAGAAAAAAATTAAAAGCTATTTTATTTATACTGCTACATGTTAAAAGCTCAAACTCTAATTTAGGTATTTTCCACGTGACCTAATTTCCTATTAACTCCAACAAGACCCAATTTTTATTTGCAACTCATTATAAAAACCTCTGTGTTCAATTAAAAGAAAGAGTATTATCCTTAGATTAGAGAATGACACATTTTATATTGGTGTAACTGGACTGTCAGTTGAGCCTCTGAAAGAAGGAATCCAAAATAAAATCTACTGAGATTTTCTCATGTCTTATTTCAACCTCAAGTATACGGTTTCATTAAATCACTAAAAATAGTTTCAATCTTAAATACAGCATCACGCTTTTTTACTTGAAACATAAAAATAAAGACATCAAATTTTAATGTAAAATAATTTACATCAGTATTCTAAAGAATGACTGATTTAGGAATGGATTCCTGCTGCTGAAAGCTTGGAACTTGTTTTCTATTGACAGTCTCACCTCTTTAACTTCAATTTCAATATATTTATTATTATTTGGCTGATGACATACAACAGCTGTTTCTTATTTTATCTTGTGTTGATTATAGAGATCTTTCACTATTTTCATAAGTACAACTTAAAATATGAAAGATAAGATTTTAGATAATTTTCATCCTCAAAATAGTTGGTCAACAGTAAAAAATAACAGCATTATGTGTTGTGCTAAAATAAGTTATAAGCATTATGTTATTCGTATCTCAAAAGGAACCTCTACACTACATACAGTTTGATAGTATACTGTTATATAAGACTTAATATGGCAAGAACACAACTAGGAAAAGCTAATTTGCTTATGTATCGTCATGCTCCTACTAAGTAACAGAGTTGCTATTCATACTCATCTGTTTTACTTTGCATTTCTTATGGTGCTATGTCCTTTAATAGGTTCATATTTCCTTTCATAGTTTCATAGTTTCTTTTATGGAATTACACTATCTGACATACTTTGGAACTATCTCTATAACATTTGTGGATTCTAGTCTGTATTACAAAGCTTTATATCCTACTCTTTTTTTTACCACTGTGGCCTAAACAAGCATGAACATCCCATTGAAACTAATAGGGGGAGATAATTAGAAATAGTATATGCTTTAGAAATTTTAGAAAAATGTAAATAGCAGGTGTAACAAAACCGTGCATAGCTTCGAAAAATAACTGGTATCAAAACCTTGATCTCAGTTTTACATCTGGTATTCCCAATCATTTTATAATTCTAAAATAATGTCTGTTTTTATAATTCTATAATTTCCTTTCCTTTCAAAGAATGGCATTATAAAATTTAATTTAAAATAAATAAGTGATTTAATTTCTTAGTATTAGAGAAATTTTAGAATAGTACAACCAGATATGTACAGAAACTTCTACTGCTGCTAAATTCCCATATATTCCCTTTTCTCTATTCTCTAATCTTTGTAGTTTTGGAGTCATCTTGTTAAAGTTCTGTCTAATCAGCATTGATAATAAATGCGTTATTTCCAGACAAAAGCATTTAAGACCTAGTGTGTGACCCTCCAGCTTTCTTTTCCCCTGCTTTGAACAACTCTGAAACTCTGTATTGACACGAGACTTATGAATACACCCTGAAAATGAGCAAGAAAAAGAACTTAAACTCAAACTGAAGCAATTTGTCATTTAATAATTGAGAGATACTTCAGTTAAGAAATTTTTTTTTTTTAGAAATAAGCAAACAAACAAAAAAGAACTTAATAGTGTTATGCCATGGAGATTTCAGGGTTAATATTTTGCTGCTGCATTACTTAACTTGTTGACTAATATGGAAAAAGTCCTTTTGTTTTTTTGTTTTTATAAATCATTGTATTTGTAGGAGAGGAGAAACTGTTTTCCTCTACCCATCCTAGGTTCATTAGTGGGGCCCTATAAATCAAATCTACAAAGACAGATTAACAAAAGAAAAACAAACAGAAGTTTATTAACATGTGTTTCCTGCATAGTCATGAGAGCACCCTGTGATGAGTGACTGAAAGGGGTGGTTAGAATTACAAAAGAATAATCAATCTTTAGAGAAGTGACAAGACAAAAAATAAGGACTTTGAGTTTCTAGGAGAGCAAATTGTGTGAAGACAAATAGATGGGGAGCTAATAGAAGGTAGGAGGTCGCTAGTAAAGTATTAATGTAGTTTCTTCTAGGGCTGTAAATAGAGTTGTCTCTGGTGATATCAGAATTATTCTGCCCTTCCTGGTAGAGAAAGCGGTAGGGAGAGCAGAATGTTTTCTGTGTCTGCTTTTTTTTATAGTTGCCTTCAGTTCAAAATAATTTTTATACCAAAGTGGTATTTTAGGGTAGCATGTTCTGCTACCCTTCATATTCCTTTTATGTGTATCTTATTTTATACTTGAAATGATTGGATATTATATTGCTTCCAGCCATCAGTTTCTATACTAGTTTTACTTCCTTTTTCCTCTATCTGAATTACTTCAAATTTTACTCATTGAGTAACTACAATTAGACACCATATAATAAATTTAGAAGCATTATGATAAGACATGTTAGGAACACAAATGGTAAACTGCTTTATTTTTTCCACTAAAGTCAGTAATTGCTCCTCAGAGTGGATAACGTTTGGGCCTGGTCTTACATATGGATGAGAATTTTCCAGTAATTCAACGTGGCTTAGTTTATGCCATGCAAGAAATAAGAAAACAAGAGAACTTCAAAATATAAAGAACTAAGAAAATATCAGAAGGCTCTAAACATTTTTTATTGTTAAAATTGAGGGAAGAGGACAGATATTTTTCTTAGTAATTGGTATATACCACTAATTAACTTTATCTTGGAATCAAAATGATTTTAGATACTGAGGAGTCTGGCTCCTAGTTAAGAACTTAGGTGTCGGGCGCCTGGGTGGCTCAGTTGGTTAAGCGACTGCCTTCGGCTCAGGTCATGATCCTGGAGTCCTGGGATCAAGTCCCACATCGGGCTCCCTGCTCAGCAGGGAGTCTGCTTCTCCCTCTGACCCTCCTCCCTCTCATGCTCTCTGTCTCTCATTCTCTCTCTTGCAAATAAATAAAATCTTAAAAAAAAAAAAAAAAGAACTTAGGTGTCATTTTTTAGGCCTGACCATAGGTGCACAGCCAGGGCATTGTAGTCTTTAAAAGGTGTTACAGTCAAGGACTCCGGCCGCCCTGGCTGGCCATGTTTTCACACATATCCACATTCCTATCCGGGAACTTTCATTACAAGGTCTCTGTATTTGAGATCCTGGATGGAGACTCTCTTCAGGTACTTCCCCTGAGACCTGCTTAAAGGGAAAAGAGGAGGAAACCTTGAAAACACTTTTTCCCTACTCTGACTGAGTACCCAGCACTATTCAGTTCTTAGTATTCCTCCTTTCCTCCCATCTCAGGCTCCATAAATCTTCCAGAGACCTTCGTCCAGGGCTCCCTCAACAGTGAGGCCTATCCCACCGATCCGTGCTGATCCATCTGACCCTTCAACCAGAGTGTGGTTCCATGAAAGAAAATGGAAAAGAGGGAGTCAGCACTTTCTCTGGTGTTAGACTCTTGCTGATACATGAAAGTAACTGATTAAAAGCTTAACTCTTTATTTTTGACTTGTTACTTTAATCGGTTCCTCTAATGTCTGACAGTATAGTTCTCTCTCATCCAGCTCAACTGAGCTCCTGACAGATAGCCTTTATGGTGTAGATTAAAATACAATCCCAGGTAGCAGATAATATACTAGATGTGATACGTTTTACATTCAAAATTTACAATATACTATTAATGTTGTACCTCTTTCTTAAAAACGATTTGCCTTTCAATTTGGAAGGCATATCTTGTCATTCTGCAAAGAGTGAAAACTGAAAAAAACCTCATTACATGTTAGCACATGCAATTTATCTTTCATTTTCTGGCAAGCATATCTCTTTCCTAGAAATCTAAGGTGTGTCTACTTTTTGCTTACCCACTCCTATCAGAATTATCTCCTCGATGTAGATGACAAGGGTGTCATCCTTTGGGACATTGAGGTTATCTAGGACCCTATTGGCAAAATTATATCAGAGAGCAGAGTTGTATAGCTACTAAGTAAAACAGGGAAGGATATTGTTAAACTTTCCAGTTGAAAGCACATTGCTTTTGGTGTTCTTTAACAATTACTATAGACCAAAGATAATTTTCCAAATTGACAGTTGCATGTAAATTGACTCTATGTTGATTTTCTCCAGTAAATAGACTGCACTATAAAAGCACCCATACAATTGGTTCATCATGTGGTTAAATTTATGATAATCTGCTGACATTCTTCAGGATCCATAGATATTCTGCATAGGCTAAACCACACAAGCTGAGTGAGGTTATGTTAGGAATCCCCAACCTTGCCTCTCTCCACAATTGTTATTATCATTACTTTACTACTTGTACAGGAAATGTATTTCGAGGGGCTTTTGGGGGGCCATTTAAGTCATTATAATTCTCATTCTAGGGAGCATTGTAGGAACTGAAAACAAATGCCAAATGGAAAACAAAGCAAAACAAACGAAAAACAGGTGTATTACCACAGGATGGGGCCAGCGGGGTCCCCATCAGGGACCCTGTGAGATGGTCTTCTTTCAAAATTCCCTTTTCCATTGACTCCAAGGTTCCACTCTGACTAGTGGATTAGACTTGCATTCTCTGGCCAGGAATTAGCATTGACTAATAACAATATCATAAATCCATTTATCTGATAGAGACCTAAGAATTTCTGGTCAGTTTCAGAATCTGTGTACTCCTCATTTTTTCTCAAGTTTAAAGATCTTATTCTTAAACAAGGAGAAATTACACTGACACAAGTAAGAACAAATCCTCCCCCCATATTAAGCAATATTTTTTTAATTTATTAATCACATTCAGTTAAATTGGTCAGTTTTTAACACAAGAGGTAACTGGAATATATCTTAAGTATAAAGGATTTTTTACTTGCCTACTTTTTGTCCAACTAATTGTTTCATCTAATCAGATTTTTTTTTTTTTTTTTACAATTGCTTGCAGTTATACTTAACTGCATTATATGAGATACATACAAGTGAATTTTAACTTAGCTCTTTGGAAGTAAATAGAGAGCTTCATTTGTTTTTCTGGGAGACTTGACAAAGTTGACAAACCGGTTAGTTCTTTGTAAACTGTACAGATTTCTTCTGAAGATGAATTAAAATATTATATATCTTTAATTAAATGAATCCATTGTAAAGGCCACCTTCTTATGATATGAAGATAATAGGAAGGAAAAGGATATGTCTATGAAGAAAGATACCCAAGGTGAGATTAGACTAATGCTGAATTGTGCTTACTACTCTTTTAAAACTAAAACCCAGGTTAAAATTTTGATGTAGCTCTACCTAGAAAATTATTTTACAGAATATAAAATTCATATATAAAATACTAATCAAGGATTAATTTCTAATTTTTGTGGCATTAAATACTCCCTTTTCTTAGAATGACAGAGAAGAGATATATTCTTTCACAGAAGAGCAGTCATATCCCAGGAAAATTGAAAGTGTATTACTTAGAGAAAGATGTGATCTGCTTTAGCTTACTCTATATAGTTATATTTTACCTTATTAAAGTAAATTATTAGATATATATATATATACATATATATATATATTCTAGCTTATATTCAACTAAATTGTTATTCCTAAATTATTTGTTATGGTTTTGTAGGACATTAATAACCAGATCTACTTCTTAAATATTATGCTATTTTTTTGGCTATGTAATTTTGTAGGATTTGTATAGTCATTTTTTGAATACAATAACAAAGACTTTACCTTTAATGCCATTTAGCATTGTTTAAATATTTTATCATGAGTTCATAGTCAGTTGCTTCTCTGCATATTGCTGAAAACATGTTTCCTTGAATAATAATATTCGTATAGTACCTAATACATATTGGCATTAATGTGAGTCCTGCTCTATCACACTAAACAGCATTTCTGGTTTTCTTAAATGATCAATTCAGAGTCTTCCAGGAATGAACTCCCTGAATAAAAGTTCAGTGCACCTTTGATGACATGCACTTATTCTTTTGGAAAAGGTATGATACTGTCAAGTCACTTGGTCAGCATTTGCTCTGTATAGCCACACAGTGATTGCACATCTTAATGCAAGAATTGTCATATAACATTTGGTTAGGATGAGGTCATAAATAAGTCAAGGGTGAGTCTTTTATAAATTTGTTTGTTACAGACATAAATGTTTCGCTGTCTCTGCCCTCTTAGGTCACAAGTTACCCCTTGAAACTAAAATATTACCTCTTATGACCTTATTTCCTGAAACTTAGTCAGGACTTCTTAATTTCTCTAGACCAATAGGCCAATGCTGCACGCTTGAAACTTCAATTAATTTGCTTGAGAGTGCCTTCCATACCGCCAAAATGCATGCAAACTTTGCATTCTGTTGCTGAAATAGTTTTGCTTTTAGAGTAAATTTATCTGCCCTATTTTGAATATTATAAGAATCAGTGAAGGGTATGTGTTGTAATGAGCATTGGGTATTATGTAAGACTGATGAATCACAGACCTGTACCCCTGAAGCAAATAATACATTATATGTTAATTAATTGAACTTAAATTAAAAAAAAATCAGTGAAGTTACAAACGAATGGAATTAACTGAAGCTGTGAGAAATTGAAAATTCTGTACCTAAATATTTAATTTTTAAATATTGAGGAACATTTTCAAACTGTGTTTATTTTACATAGAGTTGAATTTTATAAACTGAACAAAGTATGGAATGGGTTAATAAGGGGGTGTTTTAAGATGTAGATATTAAACCATAACAGAAAAGCTATGAAATTATGGCCTAATTCAGGACAGGAATGTTTCCCTTAGCTTCTCTAGCCTACATATAAGCAAATTCCTAAGGAAAATAAATTTGGTTTAGAATAAAAACAGTGTTTTAATGATAATATTTTTCATGGATATTTAACCTTTAAAATAGTTTGAAAACAAATTATCATGCATCCTACAATTATAAAGATCTATTTTTTTGTTTATTTTACTTCATGTTACTATTGATGAAGACACTCAGTGTAAATATATTTCCATATTTTCCAAATCATCAAAGTTGAACCCAATATTGTGCTGGTAAATGTTTAATAACCCGACTTCTAGTGTAAAATTTATTGAATTTTACCATTTTCCATCTTATGAAAGTAAGTTCTCTCCCATGACCAATTTCATGCTTCCAACATGATGTTTCTGTAAAGTTGTGGCAAGATACCACAAATCAGCTCTCAGGAGATGAGAAACATTGGCTCCAGCCCAGCATTGGACTTAGTCCTGGATGAAAATGCATTACAGTGTTATTTTTGTGATGGATAAAGTGGTAATAAAGGGATCTGTGTTTCTTTTTTTTCCCTAATTGTTTACATTTTCACCCCCCTCCCTGTATCCACAATTATTTGGGGCATCTCTGTACATATGTCCATTACCTGTAACATAGCTTTATTGCATTTAGATATAACGAATCTGTCCTATTTATATATAACAAAACTTCCCCCTGTTGCTAAATGATGCTACTATGCAACTGCCAAAAATGTGTATCATGAAAAATGCTCTTCCAGTAGCATTAACAAATTTAAATGAATCAGTCCACAATTTTGTACCTATTCATTCTTGTTACCAGTGCATTAATGTTTCTGAACACTGATATGCTCTTTTTTATGGTCAGTCATAGACAAATAATCCCATTAAATTTTCTTTTTTTAAAAAAGATTTTATTTATTTATTTGACAGAGAGAGAGACAGCGAGAGAGGGAACACAAGCTGTGGGAGTGGGAAAGGGAGAAGCAGACTCTCCGCTAAGCAGGGAGCCCGATATGGGCTCGATCCCAGGACCCTGGGATCATGACCTGAGCCTAAGGCAGGCGCCTAACGACTGAGCCACCCAGGCGCCCCATCTCATTAAATTTTCTTCAGTTTCTATAAACATATTGCGAGCAGTATTCCTTACTCTTTACTTACTATTATTCTCATTGCCATGGACTATGGAAAGGGGTCCTTGGGGTTATCCATCTCTGAGTTGTTAGGAGACTTAAATGTGTTAATATAGTATTTAGAAAAATACTAGATGTAATTAGTTATATATATATATATATATATATGCTCATATAGATATATAATCTTTACTATTATTATAATACTTAGATTCTAGACTTTTTGCTTAGTAATAGAGCTAAAATAGGATACTGATGATAATGCAGACATATTGAAAGTTCAGTATGTGCAAGTAATTGTTCTAACCACTTTGCAGATATTAACTTAATTTCTTCTTCTGAAACCCATCTGATACAGGCTTTATTATTTTCTTTTGTGTACAGGGGAGAGAGTTGAGATGCAAAGAGGTTACTAAGTAAGTTTCCTGAGATTATGGAAATGGCAAATGCCAAGCAAGAATTTGAAAATCTGAAGTCTAGCTACTGAAACCGTTTCCTAACCACTCTTCTGCATGTCTTCATAGAATAGTCAGTAAGAGGTTAATTGATTCAGAGAGGTGGGGTTAATGGAATGGATTTATTATATATAAACCCTATTGCTGACCAGGTTAAGCAGAGGGACTAAGGCATATTCCTTTCATTAAATAGTAAGAAATGCATTAGAGAAAGATGGACCAATATCACTGAGAATCTTTGCTTGGGTGGAGAAGCTCTGAAAAATTTATTTTACTTCATGTTGCTAAGTAGTCTAATGGAATTATGTTCCAGTTGCTGATAGTTATAATTTGATGTAGTTTTTTTTTTTTTGTAGGTTTTTTTTTATGTAGGTTCATTCTTTTTCCTCTTTATTTTTCTACCCAGTTATTTTCTGCTGATACAACTTTCAGTATAATAAAATTCTTGTCTGATGTGACCATTCTTCTGTTAGATGCATCTTAATTTATTATATTTTTCAATTCTAGTATTTCCATTTGATTCTTTTTTATCAATTTCTGGTCACTAGTGATAGTCTCCAATTTTCACTATTTTGAATAATTTAATCTTTTTTTTTTTTTTTAAGTAGGCTAGAACTCATGACCCTGAGATCAAGACCTGAGCTGAAATTAAGAGTCGAATGCTCACCTGATTGAGCCACCCAGGCGCCCCTTTAATCACTTATTTTTAAGTCTGATCTTTATAACTCCAATATCTTGTGCAAGTTTGAATCTGATAGTATAGTCTTTCATACGTTGGTCTTCTCTATGGCATGTCTAGGAAATCTTGAAATTCTTGAATGAATGCAAAATATCGTTTATGAAAAAACATGTATATATAAAACTTTGGTTGAAGTATTCTCCAAATCCTATCTTCTACCAAGCAGCAGAGGAGTGGTTCACTTCATTCCAAAGACTCCTTTCTGCATTGTAGAAACTTTAAAAAATTTGGCCTATCTCTGGTTCATTTGTACTTCTCAAATATTGCCCTGGAGGGTCCCAACTAAGTTTTGTTTTTTTTGTGTTTTTTTTTCCTACTTATTTGTTTACTTGTTTGTTTATATTTAGGACCACCCTTCTTTCAGAGTTCTGAACTCCAGTTTTTGTTTCCTTAGCAACATATGACTGCTGAAAATTCTGCTTTACCCTTTTTTCTTTCACTTTTTACTTGGTTTTCTACTTCATGTCCTTCAAAGTTTAAGAGTCAGCAAATGTCTGCATGGGCAATCTTACTTCTCTGCTTTTTTCTTCTATCCAAGATCTCGAGTCTTCGTGTCCTAGCACCCTAGAAAGCATGGAGTGTCACATTTAATTTCCATTTACTGTCGTTACTCCTGTGGTCTATTCTGTATATTAGCTGCTGTCTCTTCCACTGCTCCTAAGACAAGAGTTGACAAATTTCCAAGAGAAAATGCAGCATGCAGAATACTGGGCTCAGTTCAATGACTTATTCTACTCTGTTGGATCTTGTTTTAAAATATGTGTGAACACATTTCTAGGATCCACTAAAAGGTTTCCTGAAAGGTTCCACTAAAAGGAAGGAGTCATGAAACTTAAGACTTTTTGACTTAACAATAAACCCAGCTGTAATTAAAGATTTTAATAAATATCTCAAAACTCCCTAAATATTAATAGGTTCCATAAGATGCTATGGGGAAAAGGGTAGTGATCCAAATTCAGACTTTTCTAGGAGAGATCAATGAAGGTTTTTTATTAGAGGTCATATTTAATCTAGATAATAAAAATCATTGACATATAGAGCTAAAGAAGTTTAAAGAGTCTAAAGGACAGTAGCTGCCTGTTTTAGCCTGAAGAGATATATAGCAGTAAGCTCAGTTGCTCAGTACAGCTGGAGAAGAGATTATGACTGGGAAATGGGTGGGAATGATAAACAATAAAGATGGGCAGTCAGTCAGGAGGCAGATCATAAAAACTTTTTGTATATCATGATAAAGATATAGTCTGTTCTATGTTGTTCTTAATAGTAATAGTAATAATAATAATAATGGTATTATTAATCTAAAAGTAATTACTAGTTTTAAGCACAGGTAAAACAAGTGAATTCATTTTTTTTTAAGGTCAGATTAAATCCAGGACATGGGTATCCCTGTTGATTCTTCTCTGCTTAGCCATTTCAAATTAAGCTGTTTAATATATTTGAGATTTTGTTCCTAACCTGTGATAGTGTCATTTTTCCTTCCCTTTATGTCTCATTAATATATTCAATAATGATTTATTATGAAATAAAATAAAGTAAAATATTTCTAAGTAACTACATGAACTCAAGGCATTAGAGAAATATGTCAGACTGACAGCATATTTGATTCCTTTTTTTATTACAGGCTAGACTCTTACTAAAAGACAGTGAGTTTATGGTCAGTGTTATTGCGTTAGATTAATTGCAGAGGAACTCAATTCAAAATCACATACACTGGAGAATAATGTGCGTATAGCAGTCAGAAATCATAGGATATTTACATATTTAGCAAAGACAAAGTCCAAATTCATTTAAAATGCCCTGTCAGTGCTAAGATGCAATAATCCCCCATGCACATTGTAGGGAAGGTCACTGAAAAGAGTAGCTCCAATTGCCTTATTAAAATGGCAATGAAACCAGTCAATATTGCCAGACAAATGAGAATTTGAAGAAGTGTTTAAACTTGCACTGGAGCATGTCCAGATGTTATGTGACTACATCAGATAGCTTGTGTTCTGATTTCATTTCATAGACCCTTGGGAATATTTTCACTTTACCACAGCTCTTACATTTCAAATGGCACAGTGTTAATTTGTACTTGACTCCAGTTGGTTTGTGTTCTCTCTCTCTCTCTCTCAAATCCCTCTCCCATCTATTATCTCTAATTCTTGTTTATATCTTTATCATTTTGTCCTTAATTTTTTTTATTAAGTTCATTATTTTTTGCCAAATATGTACTTTTTCAGGGAAGACACAGCACTTGTGCAATATTATATATTTCTTCATATATATGGAAGAGGCTTTTTTTCTTTGCTACTTGCTCTTTGAAAATTAAGTCCTTGTGGATTTTTTTCTCTAATGAAGCTTACTTGTTAATTTCTATATTTAAAACAAGTAAGATCTGTATATTAGCTGCTGTCTCTGCCTGTGCAGGTCCCAACCTGTCCATGGTTTGGGGTTTCTATCTGCCTCATAAAGCAGAAGGTTTGGGGCGCCTGGGTGGCTCAGTTGGTTAGGCGACTGCCTTCGGCTCAGGTCATGATCCTGGAGTCCCTGGATCGAGTCCCACATCGGGCTCCCTGCTCTGCAGGGAGTCTGCTTCTCCCTCTGACCCTCCTCCCTCTCGTGCTCTCTGTCTCCCATTCTCTCTGTCTCAAATAAATAAATAAAATCTTAAAAATAAATAAATAAATAAATAAATAAATAAATAAATAAATAAATAAATAAACAAAGCAGAAGGTTTGTCTACTGGGAAGACAAAGTAGTCTTCTCCTCTGAAAAACCCTCCAACATAGTTGGCTTTGGCATCTTCACTATTAGGAGAGCAGGATTTGAGTCCTCATGAGTTTGGGTTTTCCGTAGAGATATAGAGAGAAGACAGTGATTATAACCAGAAAAGTCCAGAGCGGGGGTGCAGTTACCTCAAGAACTCATCACTGTTAACCAAATCTGGGCTTCCTGACAGTCATAGAATTGAATTCCTTAACAATAAAATAATAATATACAGTTTAAAAAAATGAAAAAAATAAAACAAGATAATCTAGGTAAAATGATTTGCTATAAAATCTCAATGGGCTAAGAATGGATAGATTAATCGAATATATAACTCATTTCAGAATATTAAAGGTTAGACTATTAAATAAATTGAAAAAATTGATAATCATATCAGTTTTTAAATATTTTTAAAATACTATATGTATTTTATGAAACAGTACTATAAAATATATACATTATTTATAAAATTCATCATTTTCACGATTGTACCTTATAAGAATTATAAAAACAAATAACTATCAATAAATATTGGGTCTGTAATAAATAAGGAGAGGCAATAAATTGTTAAGAAAATAGGAAAAGGTTATTCCAAAACCAGTGTCAAAAAATGAAAAAAAAAAGGCTAATGATCTTCTGAGAAAACTTTTAACCTAAATAGTAATTTTAAAAATCAAATTATAACAACAATGTGATACTACTTTTTATTCCCAGGCTCCCAGATTGAGAGCCCTTTGAAAACGGTAACTCTCCACTTGGATTGTTTGCAGTAAAACAGTCGTTTTTATGAAGCTAGAGGAATTTTAGATTTGTATAATCTACCTGGAATGATATTTGGGGAAGTTTCTTTTTCTTTTTCTTTTTTTTTTTAAGATTTTATTTATTTATTTGAGACAGAGAGAATGAGAGAGAGAGAGCACATGAGAGGGGGGAGGGTCAGAGGCAGAAGCAGGCTCCCTGCCAAGCAGGGAGCCCGATGCGGGACTTGATCCAGGGACTCCAGGATCATGACCTGAGCCGAAGGCAGTCGCTTAACCACCTGAGCCACCCAGGCGCCCACAGGATTTTCTTCTTGTATAACGTTGAATAATATTCCCGTGTGTGTGTGTGTGTGTGTGTGTGTGTGTGTACCATACTATCTTTATCCATTCACCCTTGATGAACATTTAGGTTGTTTGCACATACCTTGGCTATTGTGAATAATGTTTCAATGATGTTGGAGTGCTGATATCTTTTCCAGGTCCTGATTTCAATTTTTTTTGGCTAAATATCCAGAAGTTCTATTGCTGGATCATGTGATAGTTCTATTTTTAATATTTTGCAGGTATTTTTTTTATTCAAAAAAGGTAACTGTACCCTGATATTTTAAAAGGTTAGTAAAAATAAGAATCCTTCTCCAAAACTAAAATTTCTAAAAGTGAAGTTTCTGAGAAAAGAGGCATTGCAGTCTTAATTTAGAAAGATATTAATGATTTGCTATCCACTGAAGCTTCACTAATTTAAGCTTGTACAGTGTGTTTGTATATACTTCCTCTCACCCATGCTAACATTATTATCAAACTTTTGGATTTTCCTATTTAGGTAAAGTTTTTTAAATTAAATTGCATGGGTTTAATTATGTATGAGGCTAAGCACTTCATGCTGTACACCTTGTGAACATATTTTTCCTACATAATGCCTATCCCTATCTACTACCACTGGCTGCTATTCTTTTAAAAATTGATTTTTAAGAATTGATTACTCAAGGACTTCGTTCCAGCATGTGTCCTACCTCTTCTTAATCATTAATTTCCCCTCCTTACTAAATTTATTCCTCTGGAAATTTATTCTATCCAACATACTTTGGTATTTTTCTTAAAAAAATATTTTCTCAGTTTCACATTGCTTCAAATTCCCTTTGGCCACCAAGTTTATGGTGACATTTATCATAATAGGCACTTATAATTTGTGTCTTTGCCTTCCTTACACATTCTGTCCATGTTTTTCTATATTGTCTTTCACCTTCTTCAGTAGACTGATGCTTCTTATCCCAATCAAACCAAACTTTATCATGGCTTCTTGATATGTATCTTATTCCAGTTTCAGTCAGCCTTCCTCTTAGGGGACCACTCCTTCTTCCTAAACAGTATCTTCCTTTGTATTTAATAATACCATACTCTTTCTGTTTGCTTCCTATGCCTAAACCTCTCTGTCAGCTTTATTGGGTCTTTCCTTTCTGACTCATGTCTAACTATTTCTTGATTGAGACTCAGTCTGTTCTCTTTCTCGGTGATCCCCTCTATTGCCATGAATTTAATCTCAGTCAGTATGCTGGTGGTATCAGGTCCCTATGTCCATTGCTGACTTGACATCTCCACTAAGATACCTTAAATGCACCTGAAATTTAACATGTCTGAAATAAAATCAATCCTGCATCCAAACACGCCCCAGTCTTCCCCTACTGGGTTAATACCACTCATTTGCTTACTTAAGCCCCAAAGACAAGAGATTTCCTTGAATACTCTCTTCATTTTATAAACCAAAATTATTACAACAGCCTAGCAGTCCTAGCAGTATTCTTTCTTCCAAAATATGCTATGACTTTAAGACAAGCAACTACCATCTCAGACTAGTATCCATGTGTCTTAGTCTGCTCAGGCTGCTATAACAAAATACCATCGACTGGGTCGCTTAAATAACACATTTTTATTTCTCACAGTTCTGGAGGCTGGGAAGTCCAAGATTAAAGTTCCAGCATATTAGGTATCTGGTGAGGGTTGGCTTCCTTGCTTGTAGACAGCTGCCTTCTCCCTATAACTTCATGTGAGTGAGAAAGAGAGAGATCATCTCTCTCAGGTCTTTTTTCATAAGAGCACCCATCTCATTTATAAGGGCTCCATACTCTTGATCTAATTATCTCTCAAAGGTCCCGCTTCCATCGCTTCTCGGCCTTTTGGCTAAGATCAAGTGTAGTATCAAAGGTCCCGCTTCCAAATGCCATCACATTGGGGAGTAGAATTTGAATTTGGGGAGGTATGAATTTGGGGAGGACACAAATATTCAGCACATAGCACCCTGTTTCTACTTTTATATCCCTATAATAAACTCTTCTTCAAATATCCTTTAGGTGACCTTTGTAAAACTTAAAAGAAGGCAGAATAGCAGAGTGGTTGGTTATATGTGCAGGGTTTGGATTCAGACTGTGAAGTTCATACCCTGGCCCTTTACAAGAGGTGCAGTTTTGGGGGAAATTTCTTAATCTTTCAAAGATTCCATTTTTTTTTCAGCCAGAAATAATAAAAAGGGTTTTTGAAAAATAATTGAATATGGATCAAGCCCATGGAACAGTGTTTGGCAAATGATACACGCTTAAAGTTAACTTTTGGGTGTTTTTTGAAAACTTCTACTCTCCAGCTAAAATCTCTCCAAATTACTTACCAATATTTGTTATACTAACCACATACTGTGCAACCTCAGTCATACGTATTTTCTTTGTGTTCTGCAGATACCTCAGGAGTCTTTCTACTAAGTTCATTGCACTTGCAGTCCCTTCTGTCTAGGACATTCTTCCATCAGATCCTTGCATGGCTCTCTCCTTTCATTCAGGCCCCAGCTCAAGTGCCATTTCTTCAAGTTGTTAAGTTTTAACCTTCTTGTCTAATAGTCATATCCCATGGGGCGCCTGGGTGGCTCAGTCGTTAAGCGTCTGCCTTCTGCTCAGGTCATGATCCCAGGGCCTTAGGATCGAGTCCTGCATCGGGCTCCCTGCTCCGTGGGAGACCTGCTTCTCCCTCTCCCACTCTCCCTGCTTGTGTTCCCTCTCTTGCCGTGTCTCTGTCAAATAAATAAAATCTTAAAAAAAAAAAATAATAGTCATATCCCATGAAACACTGTTATTTTACCTACTTTCATTTTCACAATAAATCACATTACTATGTATGATTAATGCTTATTACTTTGGTGATTGTTTTCTGTCTGTATTCCTCTAAGAGTCTAAACTCCAAAGAGAGCAAGACCTTATCTACATTCTTCATCATCTATTCCCTGGATTATAGCAGTGCACGTCATATCATAAAGCCACCAAGAATATTTGCTGAAAGAATAAATATATGAATGAATAGCTCAGTGAACACATGGATGAATATATTATAGCCACTGAGACCTTGAAATGAACTACTAATGCCTTTATGACCACCTTGGCCAGTTCTGTGGGATCATATTCTCCCATTCAGGGATTCTGTTATACCCAACATGTCCCCTTTTTCAATTCTTTAGAACCATGACACTTCTATAGATGATTTGCAGGGAACATGAGAGATTTTATCACTTTGAGGAAATTCCATGTTAGCAATATATCTACATAATTATATAAACTTTGGGTAAGCAGTATTGATAAAATAATTGATTTTCCATACCTATTTTCTTTCTCAGGAGTGTTCAAATAATGGGAATAATTTTTAGATTATTCTTCAATTACTATTCACTAATTACTCTTGTCAACTACTAAGCTGTTGTTTACAGAAAAGAAAACCATCTATTTACTAAGAAAAGAAAATTAAAATTCCAAGGCAAATACATTATGCTGTTGTAAATTAATTTGTTCTCATTTATTGGTATGAAATGTCACATTTTATGCTAAGAGACAATATACTTTTATATAGAAATCATCTCAGTCTTCTAATTTTTTGAATATATAAATAACAACTTTTTATTCAACAGGAATAGGAGGCTAAATATTTCTTCTGGTTATATTTATTCAACTGATAGGCTGTTAAAATATCTCTGTATGTGTATATATAATTGTGTAGTAATTTTCTGTACATTTTAGCTTTTTTTGTTTTGTTTTCTTTACAGAGAATATTTCAGCATATCTAGGAGTTTCAAAGAGTGTAAAAAAAAAAAAAAGAGAAAATGTGTTTTTTCTAAGAAATCAAATTCCCATAATCAAGTAGCTTTAGAGAAGGACATGAGATTTATTCCTTACTATGAGGTTGCTTTGCTAGGATTCCAAAGGACATGAATCACTTTCCATAAAACTTAAGTTCAGAAGCACTAGGGAAAAGATGACATCTTAGCAAACTTCCATGTTTACCTTTCTATAATGGTTCTCTATTTCTAAGAGCAACTAATTCTGGGCCCCAGTCAGACATATAAGTTTTCAGTAGAAATATTCCTCCACAACTATGTCTTTTTCTGTTGTCCTTTTTGTAGTATAACTTCTTTGCTTTACTAGGAAAAATAGTAATTTAATTATTGCCAAAAAATAACACATTCCTTAGAATTTGGGTGTGTAAATTAAAATATGATCAGATAACCTGGCAGTATTCTTTGAAATAAATTTGTGCAATAAGTTTCCAGTATAAAAAAACATAAAAGAATTGTTGACTTCCAAGAACAATGTATTGAAGACATTTTTTTAGGAATTTGAATTACTGGAATAATGGGATGTTTTAAATACTATGCTCTTGTGTTCATTAACTGTAGATATTTCATTACGTTATTTTTTGTGCATGTCAGAAATGTAAAAGTTAACACAAATGTATTGAGATTCATTGTTGGGGATAACATTTTAAGATCATGCATTGCTATGTATTCAAGTCAGATTTAGAACAAAGAACTTATGTTTATATGTTTATGATTTTTAATGTTTGACTCTAACTCAAACTTTGAAAAATAATGAATATTTTTAAACAACTATGATTGTCCAAAATGTCCATATTACTGCACTGTGACTATTTTTTAATTAACAAGCCCGTTAGATCCTACTGTTTTTCTGAAGTGCTTAGTTGGAAAGGATTTCTCACCTTTCCACTTACAAATGTCAAAATTAGTGTGGGTAATCATAGTAATCATTCCAACTCCTATGTATAATTAGCTAGCATTTATTTTTTTTACTAGAAAAAACATGTAACATGGTTACTGATGGGGTTTTGGAATATAACTGAGGTTCAGTGGAGTGAGGTCTGGAGTTGACAACCAAGAAAGGATTCTTGAGACATCTTTGGTGCAATATGGTGGTTTAGTAAAGCATGGGGACAGGACCCTATGGGCAGAAAGAGCTGCTGCACCAGGCATGTGAGGGGTGGCTGATTATATACCATGGGGTAGGGGGAGGTAGGAAAAGGGAGGTTTCAAGAGGATTTTCATATGTTAAAGAAGACTCACAGGGTACCAGAGGCCTTGCCATTATCAAGTTAAGGTTGTTTTTCCCTCTAGCAAGACATTAACATGAAGATAGTTGGGAGCTTCCTGGAAGAACATTACACTCTGCCCACCTAAAGTATCTGTCAATGGCTGCAGGTTATAAAGACATTAAATTATATCTACATTTCCTTCTGGAAGCTAGATTATTGATAGAAATGCTTTGTTCTTGTAGATTGCTAAGACATTTGTAAACTGAGGGAGACTCATGTCTTGCAGGATTGTGATCTCTGCAAGTTAACTATTTGTTTTTCCTTTCCTTAGTTTTAGGGCAGCCAGGAGTGCCTGAGGAATGTCACATATATCTTATGGGGAGGGTGTTGTGGGGTGTCAGCTTCTGCTTTGTCCTCAGCTTGCCTTCTGTTCCCTCCTCAGTTATTATCATTTTTGTTCTTTGCCTATTACATAATCATGACTATTTTATTTATTTTTAATTAATTTATTTATTTTTAGTTTATATCACTTAAAGACCAGAATGAAGAATATATTTTGTACAGGTTACATTGTAAGAAAATTGATAAACAATGTATTTATTTAGATTAAATTTAGTACTCTTAGAAATAGTAACTTTTGTATATTAATGGATTTAACTACTTATTACATCTAATGTAATAGAGTATATTTATTAGGACTTAAAAATGAAATTAATGGCAAAAAACACTTGTTGTATACAAAATTATTCATATTAAGCATTGTAATTTCACAGCAACCTTGTGAGTTAGATACCATTATTATACCCATGTATTGGTGAAGAAACTGAGATACAGTATGATGACTTAATTTGTCCAAGATGACTTGGATTGTAATGGGATTGGGATCTGATCACAGTCTATAATGTATATCTGGTATAAGCATAAGATATATACTATACATGTTAATCTATTATCTATTTAATCTATTTATTATCTATTTCTCTAAAATTTTATACACACATGTGTTTTCTGGGAGATATAGATATACATACATAGATAATTTAGAAATCATATATGCATATTTAAAAATAATATGGCAAAGTAATTGTCATATTTTCAAGGATTAGTTGTTACTGTACAAAAAAGATAGAATGCTGTAGTTATAAGCTTCAGATTTAATTTTCAAATAAACTACAACTTAAATCAGTTATTCAACAATCTAATGATTAGTTTACCAATAATACTTTAAAATTTTAATTGGCCATGATAATGCTGTGTATCCTAGAGTAATGGCTCCTCAATCCTATAACTATCAGGAACTAACTGGCATAAATCATTTGGTATAGCATTCCAACTACTGTGTTTATTTTTCTTCCTTTCTTTCTTTTAATTAAAAAAAATTTTCAGCAAGCCTATTTATACTGAATATGCTGGATGTGAAAATAAATATCTCTTAAATATGTATTATTATTACATAATTTAATAATAATCGTTAGTGATGGCAAGTAGAATATAACAGGTATTTCTTATTATTTAAATACTTCACAGCCACATATGTTCCTCTTAAGTTTTCTTTTTCTATGTTTAGATTTGTTAATGTTTCTCTTTCAGTCACTTCCTTCTTTCCTTCCTTTTTTCTTTTCTTTGTATTTTTATTTTTATTGTTTCTACATACTTTGAATCTTTGGTAATAGTTCTCCATGTTACAACGAAGTAAATATTCTCTGAATAATATTTAAGCTTTTGAAAGCACTGAAGCTTAGAGGTTAGTTTTGCAAGAGGAGAAGATACTTGGAAATTATTTACCACATTCATTAATAATTTTTTTTTAAACTCTGTGGAATCGTAGGTATCATTTTAAAGATATAACACCTGTAAACTAACTGAAAATACACACAGGGAGCCTGCTAAAATGAAAAGGCAAGGATGAGAAGCAAATGAAATTATTGTTAAAATTAAAATTTAACAAAAGGTTAAAACAATATTAACTAAATACTAATTTTGCAGTAAAGAGCAGAATGCAAATGGTAAACTGAATCAGTGATATGTAAGTCTAGCCCTATAAGGGAAAAATAATCACATAATGCAGGACAAAGTTTAAAGACTTAAAAATAGAGTATGAATATAACAGACATGGATTATAGAAGTCCCAACTCATGGGTCATAAATTATATGAGAAATGTCATTGGATAAACATATTAAAGGTAGTTTTCAAGTAATCTCTTAAAGATTATTTCTCAGCTGAAAAAAAAAATATGTAGATGCAAATGTTAACAGTTTTTTTCACTCTGTGAGAAAAGGCAATGTGAAAATTTTATCTAGAAAATCTGTGGTGAACATTTTAATGACCAGAATAAAGAGAACAAGAAGGTATGTGTAATAGAAGCAGGCTTAAAAAGGAATAAGCAATTGACACAGGCCCTGAGATTTCTGTTGAGATCTCTTAAAAAGTCAGTTAAGTAGACCATCTCCTGGGGCACATTTATGCAAAGTTGACTCAATATCTGAATAACTAATAATTATGAATAAAACTGAAAAACGTATCAGAAATTCTATGTGAAGATACAAGACCTATATTTTCTATATTTCACTCTTTCTAACTTGGAAACTATGGCTACCTCTTATATAAATTGATACAGAGCACAGAAAAACAATGAAATGTCCCATTTTGTTTTATGAAAGGGCAAAATTATCATTTCAAAGATTATCAAGTTATAACAATTTGCCATAAAATAAATATAGACTCTTTCATTAAATATTAGAATACAAAAAAAATTAAATACCACCCACAAGTAGAGTTCATGCAAGGAGTATAAATAAGATACGGCTATTAATGTATTAGCATGTTATAATGTTATAATATTGATAAATTCCTTAAATATATTTATTAGAAATGAAAACCTTTTCTCAGAAAATAGGACAAGAATGTATTCTTCACATGTAAAAATAATTATATTAAGTAAACAGCTTACATCACAAGAAGAGAATAAATCCTCCCAGTGAGGTTCTGTGGAATGCTACTTATGCAAAAAATTAATGAATTATCACAAATGAAGTCCATCTACATACTGATGTTAGAAGATGAAACTCTGGGGGCGCCTGGGTGGCTCAGTCGTTAAGCGTCTGCCTTCGGCTCAGGTCATGATCCCAGGGTCCTGGGATCAAGCCCCGCATTGGGCTCCCTGCTCCGCAGGAAGCCTGCTTCTCCCTCTCCCATTCCCCCTGCTTGTATTCCCTCTTTCGCTGTCTCTCTCTGTCAAATAAATAAATAAAATCTTTAAAAAAAAAAAAAAGAAGAAGATGAAACTCTGCATGAGTGAAATGAGAGTGACACTTGGATGGGTCAAGTTTATTTATTTCTCTAAAACAGTAAATGTTACTGACCTCTGCCCAAAAGCAAAATAGCTCTATGTACCAAGACTGTAAAAAAACTTATGTCTTTTAACCTAGAGTTTTCACAAGTAGAAATTAATCATAGGAAATATTTCATCAGCTCATGTTTGAGCTCAAAAAATAATAACTTGGTAACATAAACAATATTAAAAAATATATCACTGTAAAATGTTACTTTGAAGATTAATAATTTAAGAAATCCTTAGAGATAATGTTAAATAAACATGTGGATACCAGATGCAGATTTTCAGTTTTACAAAATTCTTTTTCTACTTTCAAACTGCCCCTCCCCCACTCTTCCATTACCAACCATGACCCATTCATTCTTCTAATCCATAGAGAAAAAATCCTGAAATAAACTAAACCCAAGAGACTAACAAAAAGTGAATTGGAATAGGGATGATAAGGTTAATTTACATTCTTTTTATTTGCAATATGCAATCACTGTTGGCTATTACAATCTGAAAGAAATATAATAAAAATCAAACATCTTTTAAGAAATGGGATATAATTGATTTCTTTCAAACTGAGTTCTTATTCTGATCATATATTTAATGCTTCTCCCTTTTTAGAGATAGTTCGTACAATTTAAGTATAATCAACACTGCTACACTGTTACCTAGTGTCACAGCTACAAACTCAAAGTTATAAACAATCCATCACTATATATGTACATATTACATAGATGTCAAACAAGATACAAATGAGATAAAAATAACTGCTATCATTCTAAGGATTTGGATTTTTGTATACAGATTAAATAAAGCATGGATATATGAGAGTGTTTTGAAAAATATGTTATGCATATTCTTAAATATGTTTGTTTACAAAAATGTTTTTTTCAAATCTGAGCTCAGACTTGTAAAGGCTACCATTATAAATCAGATATATTCCCTGAACTCAAGGAAATTATATTCTAGTAAGAAATCACACAATATATCTATGTAAAAGTATGTTAAATACACATACACACTTATATACACATACACACACAAATGCATTTATTGTTAACTACTTTGGTTAATGGTCCTTGAATGTTGAAATCATGGTATATCTCATGATTACACAATAAGATTTTGTGCCAAGATCACCCTCTTTCAGGGCTGCTGTGAGCTTGTATGTAAAAGTTTCACCCCTGTGATACAAAAGTTTCACCCCTGCTCCTGAGGTAGCCAGAGACTCTTGGCCTAGAGAGGCAAAGGCACCTATATTTAAAGAAAAAAGCAGAGCTTCACTCCAGGCCAGAGCACAGGCTGTATTTTAGGTTTTATTAGCCCACCCCAGTAGCTGCGGTTGAACAGTTCACAAACCCCAGTAACATATGCTGGCCACCCTGCTTCCTAACTGTGCTCCTGATGGCTTAATACTCAATCCCTCAGGGACCTACCACACTCCTGATTCTAATACTTAGTGAGATCATTAACTTAGTGTCAATAAAAATATAATTTTTTAAAAAAATTTATTTGCTATTATAGAAGTAGGTACAAATGCAATATGTAATTTGGATAAAATAACTACAGTATTTGACTTAGAAGCAACCAAAACTTTCATTATTTTGTTAATATGAATTTTTAAAAGGAAGCAATGATTTATTTACTTTTATTTTATTTTATTTTAAAGATTTTATTTATTTATTTGAGAGAGAGAATGAGATAGAGAGAGCATGAGAGGGGGGAGGGCCAGAGGGAGAAGCAGACTCCCTGCCGAGCAGGGAGCCCGATGCGGGACTCGATCCTGGGACTCCAGGATCATGACCTGAGCTGAAGGCAGTTGCTTAACCAACTGAGCCACCCAGGCGCCCAGGAAGCAATGATTTAAAAGGGAAAAAAGCAAACTCTCTGTTTCACAATTCTGTTTCCAGGATTGTTTTAAATCAGAATTTTGGGGGCACTGGCTCAGTAGGTTAAGCATCTGCTTTTGGTTCAGGTCATGATCTCAGGATCCTGGGCTTGAACCCCACATTGGAGTCCCTGATCAGCAGGGAGTCTGCTTCTCCTTGTCCCTCTACCATTCCCCCTGCTTGTGCTCTCTCTCTCTCATGTACTCCCTCTCTCTCTGTGTCAAATAAATAAATAAAATCTTTTTAAAAAATCAGAATTGTGAAGGGCATTGGTCACAATGAATGCTTATGTTCATTAAGATTTGCACTAGTATCTGTTTTAATTATACCTGAAATTTCCTGTCTCATTCTGAGCTTTCTCGGAGGAGAAAATTAGCAAGTCATCTTGTGGAACAGAAATGTGCTCAGAATTATTGTAGTTTCCTAAATAATTATTAGAGAAAATCCTGACAATATTTGGAGGGAATGGTAAGCACCACTATCCAGTAGTCCTCCTGTCAGTATTGTTAATTAATATACTAGAAGTTCCATTGGTCTTATAAAAAAAAAAATCCCTTATTAAAAATTAGAAAATTTTGGATACAGAAAGGAAAGCATCATTCTCATCAAAAAATCATTAATTTATTTTCTCATGTTGGATATTGTGCTGTATTCTGTAAAGTTTTTGTGGGTTTAATGCTATTTAGAGTAGTATATGGGCTTAATTTTAATGCATTATATATTATTTAAATCTTATAAGAAATTTTAATTTAAAAATTATTCATGGATCACAGAAACTAAAGAACTTAATCTTCTTTTAAGACTCCCTTACATTTAGTTTCTGATTCACTTTTATATTATTTTTTTACAAATAAAGACTTTTTAAAATTATACATTACAGATTTTCCCTTGAAAATCATTTGCTGATGATCAAACTTTGGGTTATTGCAAAGAAGTTGCCTAGAAGTTAGCATTCCCTGATTGATGAGACATAGGAATGATCTTAAATATTTCTGAAGGTAGTGGTATAATTTCCAGACTCCCTTAAGATAAGCAGATGTGTTTGTGAAAAAGAATAATTTCTCTCTCCACTTATGTGATTGAGAATGGGATTGCTAGAATTGGTCTAGTATGTTTGCTTTTGTAGCATATTTAAGTGCTGGAATAGTTTCACTACGTCACCTTTACTTCCTGGAAAGGAAAATCATTGTATTTTAAAGCTCAAGTGACTTTCGGACTATGAAAAGGGTTACTTGACTTTGAAAGTAAGAGCTTAATCAAGAGGTAAACTCTGTTCCTGAGCAAGGAAACCAAATTCAGTATTAGGCAGCAGGCATCTGTGAAACGATTTACTTCTATGTAATTTTACAAATGTACTATGCAGACAAAAATGAAATTAGTTTGCCAGAACGTGCATTCTACCTTCTGCCACTAACTCAGTCCTATGAAGGCATATCTTCTGGCACTAACTGGGTCCTATGTTGGGCTGACAACTGCTTTCTTGACCCTTTTGTATGGTTCATCTTCTATCAAGAATCCTCCGCTCCCCGCCTCCCCACCCTGCTGCTTTCCCTTCACTACCACCCACTCTTCAGAAGTGCGTGTGTATGATGTGACAGCCTGTTATCTAAGCAGGCAGGAAGCCCTAGTTCTCTTGGCAGGAGGTGCTTGAGTGAGGAGGGGTGTGTGTCCTTTTCTTTGATAGTTAGCTGTTGTTCAACCGAGATTTTTGGTGGGTGTGTTTTTCATTTCAAACTAAAATCATCATTTTACAAGTATACCCAATTTCCTCTGATATTAACAAGTGTGAGGGAAAAAATGGATCAAAATGAAATAGTAAACAGAATCAAGAGTGGGAAATGGGAATTTAATCTTGAAGTATTTGTCGTCTTTTAATTTCTTGGCTATGCTGCTAACTGGGCCTTTATGGCCCCTGCAGTCACAGATTGCACATATCTTTGATATTATGCTGAATAAATACCTCTAGGTAATCAGCACATGATCTTGAAACACTATTGCTGTTAGATTATACGTTGTTAGCACTTTGACACAAGAGGTACTTGATATTTCAGTCAATGATCGCTTCACTGAGCACTATTCTTTTCACCCTCTCATCATGTTGTAAACTGTTTTCTAGCTCAGGCAGGCAATAATTGATCTCAATAATGTGGCTATGTACTTAACCACTGAGCAGCAACCAGATGTGAGGGTTTATTTCCAGTAAAACACTTGAATACTGCCCATGGAGAAGTGAGTCTAATGTCAGTTCCACCCTTGATGTAACAAGTGCTCTTTGGTGAGCTGTACTCTTTTAATGAGATTATTTGTAAGCATAATGGGGAGTATGGAAATGTGCCAATTGAAGAGTCAATGGGAGAGGAATAATAGGGATAATGAGTGACAGGGAGAGGAGAAACAGGTAGACCAAGGAAATCAGGCACACTGAGAACTCTGTAAAATCAAGTGAGTGAATTATAGCTGTAAGAGGATGTCTAATGGTAATTTTTGATGTGTTTTATACTCAGGAGTGTGAAAGTCACTTTATGCATTCTATTTTTGATAATTAAGATAATTTATAGGTTTGCCACCTTTCCTCTTTCAAGTGGCAAGCTTCCAGATCCTTTCTGTACCGTCATGCTGTAGAATGAAGTGGCAAGTGAACAAGTTCTCAATAAGCCTGCTAAAATTCCAAAGTTATTGCCATCAAATAAATGTTTCATAAAATGACTCTTATATTTTTTTCTTAATTAACATATTTCTTTTTAGCAGAGATATAGAAGTTCATATCTCACTATCTGAGTAGGGAGCCCAATGTGGGGCTCAATTCCAGGACACTGGGATCATGACCTGAGCCAGAGGCAGATGCTTAATGGACTGAGCCACCCAGGCACCCCAATGTTTCCCATATTTTAAAGGTTGATTTGACATGTTTTGCCACAAATTCAGTTTTAAACCCTAAAAAATATTTTATAAATAAAAATAATAAACTTTTACCTTTTGAAATAATGCAAAATACTATTGAACATGGAATGCAATGATAGTATCATTTTTCTGTCTATCCACGTAACATTTAATCTTTAAAAGTACTTGAATCTGCACATAATAGCTTTAATTGAAAGGGATAAAGCATATTATTAAATCTGGCAGACTAATTCATGATATGCATTTATAACAAGTACTTCAAATCATTTCATTCTTTCACCTGTCCAAAATCAACATTTTCCCTATGTTCATTAGGTTTCCTTCCATATTATTTTTTTGAACATGCACTGTGAGCTTAAATCTCAAAGAAACAAAAGAATGTATTGTCACGAAAGGAAAAGAGAGTGCTTACTTTGGCAGTACTTAAGCTAAAATTCTGAACAATACAGAGATTAGCATAGCCCTTACACAAGGATGTCACCAAATTCATGAAGCTTTCCATATTAAAAAAAAAAAAAAGAGGGATGTTTGAACTACATCAGCTAAATTTTAAAAACTGTTTAGAGCAAATAACACCTCAAATTTTGTAAATTTATCATTCTAGCTTAAATTTACATAAAAATATGAGGTCCTAATACTGAAAATGCTTTTTCATATTAAAAAAGTCCTTTAAATATTTTTAAATGACATTAGAATCCTTAGATATTTTCCAAGGAATATAAAGATCAAAGCACCTGTGTCTTTTCTTCCATTGGCATATTGACTCAAATTACTATAAACTTTCCTATTTAAGTGAAGCATTTTACAAAATTCCACATAGAGTCCATTATCTGAATTGTGGAAGAAAATAAAATCTTATTGAGGAGCAAGAATTGGTACATTTTCAATGGCTGAATATGATAACAAATGAGACCATTGGACTCATTTGTCATGAAATGTCATCATCCACCTTCATATTCCTATTTATTCCCCTTACCATTGCCTCTTGGTAAACGTGGGAGGCAGTCCCTACATATGGAAAATCCTGGTGTAGGTGGGCAGTGGCTGCTTTATAATTGCATAGAATCATTTCATCAAATAAAATAAGTATTATTTTTAAGTATAGTTAAAATGTCATATCTAAAATGCTTCTGTTTTTCTTCTTTTCATTCATTAATTCAAAAATGTTATTTTTCTGAGCACTCTAATAGATGCTTGGCATATAACAAATACCCATTTTTATGGAACATCTGGTCCCAGTGTCCCCATATATGCTCACTCTATCATGATAGAAGTACGAAAATCAGTAAAATAAGTATCATTTCCTGATTTATTTATAATAATAACAATATAATTTTTACAATAATAAAATTACTTTATGTAAATGAAAAATTTAAAGTCTTTTCTCAGTACATGTTAAGGGTTAAAAACAAGTGTTTTATATCATTAAAATTAACTATTCATCAAAGATTTGTGGAGATAATACAGTAATTTGAAAGTTTATTTTTGATAATGTGTTAATTTATTTCTGCTTTCGATTTTCACAAAACAAAGTTGTCAACCTAACCTAATCTAATATTCACCATTAACATTACTCTTACTGTGGGAATTTTTTTTTTAAAGACTCTTTTTCAACACAAAGAAAGAAGCTAGAAGTTTCAGATCCTCACAAAGTAAATTAGATAATAAAAATTTATATTTATTCTGAAATGCTTAATGTTGAGGCATTTATCCTTTGAACCTGAACCAAAATTCAGGGCAAACTGTGCCAAATGTTTATTTTCTTAAACAACTTGCTAAATATTTTTTCAGTTGGTGTTTTCAAGCTATTCAAAACTGAACAAATATGTCATGAATATTATTAAAAAGAAACACAGTTCAACCATTACAGCAAAATCACACACACACACACACAGATTTGAAACATGATATTCTTCTGTGTCTGAATAAGTTTTCAGACATGTAATATCAACACTAAGAAATAATAAAACCTGTTCTTCATTCCTTATACAGTATGTATCTAAAAGATTGACGTGGAAAACTGAGTATTAACCAATTTATTCTTTCAACAGCCTCAGCCTGCCTAGATAATTCAGGCTCTAAAGACCTCTCTTCAATAACAGATGGCCAGTGATAGTTTGAGCAAAACAGTTAAATTCCCCAAGCAGTGCTCTTGGCTTAGCCAATGTATAAGCTGTCTTAGTTTCTTTGGAATAAAAATTTACCCAGTGAAATTTTACAAGTTTATACATAAAGTGGATTTCCTGGGAGTACTGTATTTTCCTGAGGACCCAGATCCAGAAATCAGATATAGCTATAGGGATGTTGCATATATAGTCCTAGTTCCCTGTATTTCAATTATCACCCAGAAGTTTTCTGACTTTATGGATTTGGTGAGTAATTAGTTAAAAACTGGTCAAATTTTGGGGCGCCTGGGTGGCTCAGTTGGTTAAGCGACTGCCTTCAGCTCAGGTCATGATCCTGGAGTCCCGGGATCGAGTCCCGCATCGGGCTCCCTGCTCAGCGGGGAGTCTGCTTCTCCCTCTGACCCTCCCCCTCTCATGTGCTCTCTCTCTCATTCTCTCTCTCTCAAATAAATAAATAAAATCTTTAAAAAAAAAAACTACCTTAAAAAAAAAAACTGGTCAAATTTTGCAACTTTGTGGGAACTTCTTTCTGGATTTCTGCATGAAAGAAGAAAGAATCATTATAATCAATTTTATAAAGTTGTGATTTTTCCCTAAGCAATATTATTTAAAAAGTAAGTGTAATTCAGGGCAGCTGGGTGGCTCAGTCAGTTAAGTGTCCGACTCTTGGTTTTGTCTCAGGTTATGATCTCAGGGTCCTGAGACGCAGCCCCATGTCAGGCTCTGTGCTGGACATGGAGCTTACTTAGGATTCTCTCTCTCTCCCTTTCCCTCTGCCCCTCTCTGCCATCTCTTAAAAAAAAAAAAAAAGGAAGTGTAATTCACCCTCAAGCCCTTAGGAATCAATTACAAGTATGAGGGAGTTCAAATGAGAGCCAAGAATAAATGCACAAGCTAAAGTATTTAGTTAAGGAAGATTACCTGGCTCATTTAGAAAGGCCAAAAGTTAAGTTATGGGATGTTTAAGATTTAAGAACAACTATTGGAATGTTCAGAAACCATCTTTTCTCTTTAAATATAACATGTAGTTTAGACATAATTCATGATAAATTTTAGCATTGTCTTTAATATTGGATATAGTCATATTTTTCTGTTAAATAACTTCTGTTTTAAAATTTAAATTATGAGTACTACGAAGTATGATAGTATAACTCATTCCATTCTATGTAACAGTTTCAGATTGTGAGATGGAAAAGGTCAGGAAAGTCGATTTATGAAATGAAATACCCAGGGGAATGCAAAGATATATATGTGCCATATAGGTTTTAGTCCTTTATGATATATTTAGTAAAATGAGTTATCGATATTTTTTATTTGGTTGTATTCCAATCAAATGCTATAGACAAAAATATAAGTTTCTACCCAAATTCTATTTAAATTTTTAAGTACCTGATAATTTAAAATATTTTTTTATGTTGGGAAAGGAATTAACACAACTTTCCAGAGAAATATTTCTTGCTTAATTCCTCTGAATGGATATGTATAAGAGAACTGAATGATGTGACTGTATTAGAATCACATAAGTCATCTAAAGGTGTCATTTGTAGATACCTCTCTGCCCCCAGCCGACTGTTATTCGTCCCTAGGCAATCAGACAGAGTTCATCAAACTTATATGGATCAAGGAGCTAAAAAGGTCCTTTGCCCAAGACAAATTTTAGTTTCTCTTATTTCCTGTGTATACTTTATCACATGATACCAAAGAATATTGTCCTTGGGAAACATGTAAAGATTTCTCATGATCTCACTACACAACCTATAGTGCCAGAATTTTTCCTCAGTGCTATTTCAGTCTTATTTTATTTCTTGGAAATGCAGTTACCTTCTGTTTGAATCAGTACTTGAACAATAAGCAAATGCTATGGTTTTAAATTTAGCCATGAGTCAAAGAAAATAAAAGGAAAATAAGGATTATGTAAAGATTTGACAATAATAATACATAGATACTAAATAAATAATTTCATAATAAATAACATATGCATAACAAACACAAATGTATGCGTGTGTGTGTGTGTGTATACACATTTATATATTCAGAAAAACAAGGCAAAATACCACTTATATGGAATAGCTGGTTGCCTACTGTTCACATGTATACTCTGTTATGTTAGAAAAAGGAAAATCAATAAAATAGCTATTTTTCCTGATTCCTTATCAAAATAATAATATAATTTGAATATATGTATATACTCCATATTCTATATCTAGATTCTAAATTATGAAGAAAAAAAGCCCATTTTTGCCCAGATTACTAATGCTATAGTCATTATATCTGTGTTGAAACAGATACTTGTACTTGTCAGCATCATCTATGTAATAATATGAACTTTCCAATAATCTTGGTAATATTCTCATACTGTGGGGAGAGATTCAGGTGACCTGGGATCAACTCCTAGTTCAGAAATTTTCTATATAGGAATAGACAAATCACTTGCTCTCTTTGAGTATCAGGTTTAATTCTCATTATCAGGCAAAGCATAAAGAAAAAAAGTGATGTGGAATAAAAGACCAGAGACCAAGACTAGCAGAAACTGAATGAGGAAAGGGGAGACAATGTGCCTATGTTTACACCTGGTAATGTCTGAAGATAGTTGTGGATAAGACAAGGTAAACTGATGGTAGGAGAGGGCATTCCATTCTGTTCTTTAACTGAATTAGCCAATTATGATGATTAATTCTATGTGACTAGGCCAAAGGATGTCCAGACAGCTGGTAAAACATTATTTCTGGATGTGTTTATGAGGGTGTTTCTGGAAGAGATTAGCATTTGAATCAGTAGACTGAGTAATGAAAATCATTCCACCAATGTAGTAGGCCTCATCCAGTCCCGAGTGCCTGAATTGAATAAAAATGTGAAGGAAGGGCGAATTCTCTCTTCCTCTCCTTGAGCTGGGACATCCATCTTCTCTTACCCTTGGACGTTGGAGTTTATGGTTCTTGTACCCTCAAAATTGGTTTTTATCCTCAAAGGTTTTTATCGTTCTCCAGCTTGTAGATGACATGTTGTGGCGTGTCTTGGCCTCCATAATTTCATGAGCCAATTGCAGCAATACATTTCCTCTTCTGTCTCTTTATATATCCTAATGGTTCTGTTTCTCTGGAAAACCCTAAAAAATATACATATTAGTCCTGAGAAGCAGAGTGCTGCTGTAACATAAACCTAAAAATGTGGACGTGGTTTTAGAACTGGATAAAAGTTAGAGGCTAGAAGAATTTGGAGGTACATGCTAGAGAAAGCCAAGATTGCTGTGAATGGACCATTAAAGCAATTTTGGTAAGAGCACAGAAGGAGAAGAGGAGAGCTATAGAGAAAACCTCCATCTTCTTGGAGTGTATCTAAGTGGTTGTGAACAGAATGTTGGTAGACATATGGATGGTAAAGGCTATTTTGATGAGGTTACAGACAGAAATGGGAGCATGTTATTGGAAATTAGAGGAAAGGTGATTCTTTGTTATGAAATGGCAAATTTGTGGCCAAATTTGGTTAAGCTATGGCTTGGCCATCTCAAAGGATCCAGGAGTTACTCATCAAGACAGTGATGATTGAATGAGGTACAGGTGGAAACTAAGGCATTAGAATGTGTGGTTTTGTCATCTTAGGACTGTGTGGGACAATGACAATTAGATCACTCAACAGCCAACTCCTCTAATACCTGGGCATCAAGTGATATCTCATGGCATACTGTAACTTCTATAAAATTCTTCAAAGCTGTAATCTCAAGGCAAAATCTAGTTGTAAAGGAGTTAGACTGTGCGATTTAATTAAGTGTGCAGCCTTAACAAATCTCATTTGTCAATGTTAGGGCTCTGATAGGATAAGAGTAGAATTCTGAAATCTGTGATGGGAAATATGGATGGACAAGTCTGATAAATCTGAATTCCCAGATTCCACTGAATTCATTATTTCAGCAGAAGATGCCCCCTTTCTCTTGTTAGAGGAAAACAGTCTCTTCCTTGAATGGTGACCTTGAAATGACCCACTTGAATTAGGTGTTTATAGAGATGGAACTTGTTTCCATAAAAGATCTTTTCTTGCTTCCTCTCATTGCTTCTAAGACAATAGCAAGCATCAGGATTAATCACAGACCAAACAGGAAAGTAAAATCTCTTCTAGAAAGAAATAGCTTACACATTAAAGGAAGTATAGAACCCAGCTAATTTTTGCTAGACAGGAACTGTGGACAATATTTAGCATAGATCTTGAGTATATTCATGCAAGGATTGGGAAATATGTTTTAATAGGAGGCAACTTAATTACTTTGGGGGAATTTATAACCATTAAAGGACTCCTAAAATATCCTAATAACCTATTAAATTGGCTTCTTGAATCCTGCACTTCATTACAGTAAATTAGGAATAAATGTTGTTACTTCTTTGACATAGTGGTGAGGATGAAATCAGAAGATTCTGAGAATAGGGGAAGGTAAAATGGATTTAATACTTATGAGCTAAGAACCCACCACAAGTCTATCTTTCAGAATAGCCTAGATAATACCCCCCTCAGTAAAGCATAAGGAATGAATGGAGAGGTGGTGCTGTGGTCCTAGTAAGAGCTGTTGTTTGCCAGGAAACACCAATTGGCTATATTATTGGAGCTGTCCATTTTGTGGTATGTTTTATCATATCATTTTGGCATAATATCAAGCAAAATAGGAAACTTCTATTGTGAAATTGGAACGCCATAGTGGAGGTTTGTCCCAAGCAGATCAAATGCATATTTAAATTACATGAACAGGTAATTCTGAAGCCTGTGTCACCTATCTCTTGATACAAATGACTTTCCTTCAATTCATACTTATGAATTCATGGGGGTTCCCTATGGCCAACTGATAAAGTAGGAGAAATCTCAACCCATTCACAGATGGATTATTGCAATATGTTTGTGTTAGGTGAAAGGAACTTCTGCCTCATTACATCTCTACAAAGGGGTGGTACTAAAGTGCACTTATGAAGGACATCATTTCAGTAAGCAAAGCTGTGTGCAGTCACTTAGTTGTCACTTTTTTTTTCTTTAAAGATTTTATTTATTTATTTGAGAGAGAGAGAATGAGAAACAGAGAGCATGAGAGGGAAGAGGGTCAGAGGGAGAAGCAGACCCCCTGCCGAGCAGGGAGCCCGATGCGGGACTCGATCCCAGGACTTCAGGATCATGACCTGAGCCGAAGGCAGTCACTTAACCAACTGAGCCACCCGGGCACCCAGTTGTCACTTTCTATGGATGAGAAGTGGCCAGAAGAACGAGCATACATGACCTCTAGGACAGATTTAAAAGGTTTGATTGATTATCTGGATTTGGAAAGGGGAAAAAAAAAAAAAAAACCTGGAAGATAAAAATTCAGAGTTCTGGGGAAGAGACAAGAACTATGGATAGACCCATGGAAGTTTGAGCAAAAGCATGTGGATCTTTATTTTTCACGTAATGCATACAAAAATGACTAATGCTGTGACTTTCAGTAAACCTTCCTTCTTATTCCACCCAAGTTTGGACAATGGTCTACAAGACCACAAATTTTGTGAATAATGGAACAAATGCATGGGTGCCATAATAAATGTAGTAGCACTTGTAGGCTGAACTAGCTAACTGCTTCAGCTACTGCCATACAACTAACCTGTTAGTAGCAGAGACCAATGATAGATCTCAGAATAACATCATCCTTCAACAAGACTAGTTAGATGCTTAGTGTCATGTCACCTTTTCAAACACCTTCTCTCCTCTGAAAAGGGCAGCAGTAATACCCACTGGAATCTATACTTAATCTCCATATGTATTTATCTTCCCTCCACATAGTCTACACTTTTACAGGCTTTTCCTCCCTCCTACCTTGCTCTCCTTTACTTTCAACCCAGCACCCCACGATTGTACTACCTGATAAAGTAGTAGCACATAACTTTTACCTCAGGCTCTGTGTTCTGAGGAACCTAGAATAAAGCAATGAGTACATGACAGTTTTTATCATTCTTTATGTAACATCCATATCAAATCATTTATTTCAAGCCACCGTTTTTCTCTTTCAAGTTGTTTTGGCAACCTTTTTGTAGTCTTTATTTGCCATTCAAATGTATCTTTCCGTAACTCAAATGTCATAGTTATCCTACTCAGAAATTTAAAATCATTATATGGCTGTTAATTTTTGCTGGTTAAAACTCAAGTTCACAGCAGGGCATGTCTATCCTTCAGAATAAGCCCAAGTTAACCTCACAGACTCTTTTTCTACCATCAGTGACTCTGAACCTTACTCACAGTTTTAAACTTTGTCAGTCATTCTCCTTCCTTTGTCTAAAAAAGCCCATTATATACTTAAATTCCTGGTTACTTACTCTGTGATCTTCACAACTTATCTTAGATCTAATAAAACAAAATGAAGTGCTAGGAAGCCTAAGCAACAGAATGTGGCATAGACAAAGAGATTATAAATGAGGGAAAACACAGAAGATTTAGAAGTATAATAGTGTCTCACAGATATTTCAAGAAAAACCCTAAAATTGGAAGTACTTTAAATCTATTAAGGCTGATAACGGGATAAGTATTAATTGTCTGTATAGGCTCCAGAGTGTTTAGCTCTGAACCAGTACCAAAAAATAAAATTATATTTGTAATATATTATTACAAAAGGAACTTGACAATGCACATTACTAGATATGTTTACATTGTTGCCTTTAAAACAAACCAAAATAGCCTTTCCCCATACTGTGTTGTCGTGCATTCCCGAAGGGAAATCTTCAGCATGTCTGGAGCCCTTGACATCTTGCAAATGGAGGAGGAAGATGTCCTCAAATTCCTTGCAGCAGGAACCCATTTAGGTGGCATCGACCTTGACTTCCAAATGGAAGAGTACATCCACAAAAGGAAGAGTGATGGCAACTATATATCATCTGTAAAGAACCTGGGAGAAGCTTCTTCGGCAGCTCATGCCATTGTTGCCATTGAAAACCCAGCTGATGTCAGTGTTCTGTTGTTTGGGAATACTGGCCGGGGAGCTGTGCTGAAGTTTGTTGCTGCTACTGGAGCCACTCCTACCGCTTCCCTCCTGGAACTTTCACTAACCAGATCCAGGCAGCCTTCTGGGAGCCCAGACTGGTTACTGATTCCAGGGCTGACCACGAGCCTCTCACAGAGATGTCTTATGTTAACCTGCCTCCTGCCTACCACCGCTCAGCCTAACACAGACTCTGCACTACGTGGACACTGCCATCCCGTGCAACAAGGGAGCTCCCTCGGGGGGTCTGCTGTGGTGGATGCTGGCCCGGGAAGTCCCATGGGAAGCCGTGCCTGACCTCTACTTCTACAGAGATCCTGAAGAGATTGAAAAAGAAGACCATGCTGCTGCCGAAAAGGCTGTGACCAAGGAGGAATTTCAGGGTGAATGGACTGCTCCAGCACCTGACTTCACTGCTACTCAACCTGAAGTTGCAGACTGATCTGAAGGCATGCAGGGGCCCTCTATGCTCTTCCCTACTGAAGACTGGAGCGCCCAGCCGGCCACTGAGAACTGGTTTGCAGCTCCCACTCCTCAGGCCACTGAATGGGTAGCAACAGCCACTGAGTGGTCTTAGGCTGCTCTTCCAGAGGCAAACAAAATGGAAATAAGGTTGATGGGAATTAAAGTTTCTAAACAAATAAATAAAGCCAAACACAAAACAGTCATCTATGCGGTAATCCCATTTCTTCACTCAGAAAATAAAATAACAACAATATTAATAGTAGTAATAGCAGCGGTCTTAATGCAGAACTAACAAGAGTTGTAATATTCCTTGTTAGAATGTAATGGGAGCAGTAGATGACTTGTAAGTGAAAGAAATTGTAGGTCTCTTACAAAATAGGAGATAATGATTCTTTCTGACCTACAGCAGTCACCCATTCAGTGAATGAGTGAGAAGAAAGGAATAATTATTTCTACTGGAGACATTTATTACAGAAGTTAATTGTCACAAATTATTTCACATAATATATTAATGAATAAGTCCAAGAATAAAAAGTCTCACAAATTGTTAAGTCAGACACTGTGAGAATTTTTTATCTCCATCGAATGAAGAGTTAGCACTGCAGTTAAAAAAAAAAGAAAAAACTGCCAGGCTATAAAGTGGAGAATTTGACTTTCTTCATTTTATTCCGAACAGTCTACACCACATTAAATATCTTAGTTTCTGTCACTAGTTACCCTGTTCCTGATTGCCCAGACATCCTATATATCCATCAATCTAAAAGTTAGCAAGATTACAAGTGACATTAACCTAGCAAATGTATTCAGTAGCTTCTTCCATATGATATTCAAACTAAATCATAAACTGAAGAAACAGTACACTGAGGTTCTCATTTTAATTCTAAGATTGAATGGAACTTTCCTAATTTCTCTTTATGCATAATCCATTTATACACTATCATATTACATTGAAGGAGCACTTATTTATTGCTGCTTATATATACTGTTTCAAGAGCTCGTCCTTTTTTAAAGATTTTATTTATATGTTTATTTGACAGAGAGAGAGAGAGAGAGCACAAGCAGGGGGAGGGGCAGAGGGAGAGGGAGAAGCAGACTCCCCGCTGAGCAGGGAGCCCGATGCAAGGATCTACCCAGTATCCTGAGATCATGACCTGAGCCAAAGGCAGATGCTTAACCGGCTGAGCCACCCAGGGGCCCCAAGTTCAAGAGCTTTTCAATAGGCCTTTACTCCCACATAGTGATTGGGACACTGTAGACATAAAATAATTTTTTTATAAATGACCAAATCCATGCAATGCCTAATACGTGCTTAGCACTATAATATAGGAACACTTAGGACACTCTCAGTGAGCATATTCCAACACTCTGTGCTCACTTCTACTCAGAGACCAGATCTTATTTACTGGAAGTTCAATTCTTTTTTTCTCAGTTCACAGTAATATTTCTACATAATCTCTTTCAGCTCTTTCAAGATTCTTTTTAATCCTATTCATGTTGTCTTAAAGAAGCAAAATTCTTAGTTTCTCTATTCTTCAACCATAAGATTTTCTTTTGAATGGCTCTATCACTTCCAGTATTCAGGCTTCTGAAGAGCGACTTTCTACAAAGTAGCTGCATATGGAGTAACATCTAAGCTGTTTGAAATTTTGAATGACTCAGGAAAACTTTAGTGGTCTGATGCCAGTTCACTGACTCTTAATGCCTTGAGTGGGGGAAGAAGGTAAGGAGGTAAAGGGGTCAAATTGGAATTTTCAGATTCTCTCAGGGGCAAAAACACAGATCCCATTCTGGCAATTGTCAAAAAAAAAAAAAAAAAAAAAGAATCTAGAAGCATTTCTGGAGAAGGGAAGATGATTTGTTTCCTAATCTCAAAGCCCCAGAGAAGGTGAGTTCTATTTGCAATTCTTCCAGGAATTTATGAAAGAAGATTATGAATAACTTTGAGTTACCCCACTATGTTCACATGAAGTATGATTGTGTGCAGATCTTACATGTGGTTCACAGGATGGGCTTAATATATGGCTAATGACTGAAAACTCCTAAACAGCTCTCATGGTGTTTCAGGTCTTTCATCTGGAAGCATTTAAAAATGAGATAAAGTTTATTTTGCAATTTTAGGTAACAAAATAATACATAGGACTTCTTTTTTGGGGGAACCATATCGAAGATACAGAAGCTAATTATTAGCAACCGAAGAAATGGCCATAGGTGGGTAGGGGTATTATTAGGATTAAGACCAAGACTACCGTAGTATACATAGGTTTCAAATGGTTTTTGATGCCCTCACTCTGTGTTAATACTTCTTGTCTCTATAAAACCGTAATATAAGACTCATAAAAATGTTTTATCCTTTTTTGAAAACTATAAATGAACTTTTTATTATTATTATTTTTTTTTTAAATAAGGTATATACCCCACATGGGGCTTGAATTCAGGACACCAAGATCCCAAAAGTTGACTGCTGTACCAACTGAGCCAGTCGGCTGCCCCTAAATGAACTTTTTCAAACTAATGTTCTTGTTCCTTCTTTTGTGAAGAGTTTACTAGACAGCTGTAGCATAATTAGGCCAGCTTAGCATTTGAACAGGTTTCTCATCTTCATTTGCACTGTAAAGTGAGCATGGTGAGGGAACCTAGTGATATCCATTTGGGAGAAGGATGAGGATGCACTCATTCCCTCTCTCAACTAACACTCAAATTTCAACTTTCTTCAAAGATAGTTTTTAAATAGCACTTCAAAGAGATGATATAGCAAACATTGCTGTAATATGTTATGGTTGACTAAAAATTTGAATTTGAAATGGAAATCAAGTTCATTCATGAAATCCTCTGAAACTAATAATATATCATTTTAACGGCAAAGTGTCTAGACACCTAATGTCAGCCCAGATGATGATAATTTTAGTGTTTTATATCAGTCATATTCATCAATATAATTATACTTTTCTGGCCATAATTGAGTATGTTAAACAAGACATCTGATGACTTAAAAAGAAATAGTGGAATGCATCTCAGGTAAAAAGTCCCGTTTACATCTTTTTATTTAAGGAAATATTTTAAAAATCTGGAATAATGCATAAAACTTTTAATGTTTTTAACACACACTGATTTACCTAGTATAATCTAGCTTTAACAAGTGTTCATTGGCTATACTTTTCTCAGATTTCATTTCTTAATAAATAAAAATGACACAGTTGGAATTTGCCATTGTATCCCTTGCTAATACCACTCTCTTCCCCTTTGCCTTGAAATAACCAGTATCTTGATATTGATATTTATCTTTCCAAACCATTTATTTATAATGTCATTATGTATGTATGTGTATCAGTCAGAAAAAATAGAATCACCAACAGGTGATATGCTAATGGGTTTAATGTAGAAAACAGGGCAGCAGGGTGGGAAGTGCTGTAGCCAGAGAATCGGTGAAAAAGTCATTCTCTGTACATCCCTCTCAATTTTGCTATTAACCTAAAACTGTTCTAAAAAAATAGTCTTTGAGAAAAAAAAAAAACACGATCAACGTTAAACTGAAGCACTGGAGTAAAGAGTCAACAGTCATGGGAAAGATCTAGAAGAAGAGCAGCCAGAGATGTGTGCTGATCTGTGGTGGACACCAGAAATTGACGTTTGGGCAGTCTAAAACTGCTGGTTGCCAGTTCCCTTCCAGCTTCTGAATCTGTGAGCACCTCTCATTTTTGCACTTGAACTTGACACATTAAGGGGAAGGTCATTCTGGGAAATGTAGTTCCCAGGGTTCAGTAGAGTGATGGTGGTGTCAGGTCAACAAGGGAAAAGCACAGCACAAAGTGCATCCACAAAATGAATGTGGCGTGGTTGGTTTGGAAAATTTTACATGATTGGTCTCATCGTGTTCATATCCTACTTTGAATATTTTCTGTAGAGGCTCTAAGAGTTATCTGTGTGCATTCTAACATTTGCTAAGAGTAATTTTGTTTCAATACTTTTAATTATTTTGCTTTTTATTACTTTTCTTTTCCATTGCCTAGGGACTATATTCTACTTTTGACTAAAATACCGTATAGTTGCCATTATTTCTTGTCCATCCTTACAAAGGAAATGCTCCTAACATTTTCCCACTGACTATGATTTTTTGTAGGATTTATTACATATTCATTACAAAAATGTTAAATCTAATTAAAGTTACCTAAAATATTTTATTATAGATTAAAATAATATCAAATTAATTTTGTATATTTAGCTAAGATATTTGCATTTACATTTTAATAAAATAGATTTAAATTATGTTTTCTGAGTCCTTGTGTGTTGTTGAAGTGAATGTTACACTACATTGCCCTCCTCCATTTGATAAGAAAGAATGTATAAGACTTTATATGCTTCTTGAAGAATTCCTAAAACTCAATGCTTAAATTATCTTGGGGTAGTACCTTTATTGTGTCCTTACTATGGAAAAATTATGATTTTATGTTTCATATTCCTTAATTTTTTCAGACATATTTAAAAAAATATATATTTGATTTGGTAATTTGTACTTTCCACAAGATTAAACATGTATTTTTTAGAGTATCAGGACAAAGTTAATATATTACTTTAATCTCTTTCTTATTTAGTTTGACTCCCTTTTTTGTCACATTGTTAAGTGTGTTTTCAATTTTATGTTGAACCCTCAGCTGAGGTTTGCTCTTGGTATTAGTTTTTTCAAAAATCTGCTTAAAACTTTTTCTTCATTGTTGCTGTTATTTCTTGCTCTTCTCTTTGTTGTCCCATTCAGGCCATATTATTTGGTTTCCCTACTTTTCTAATTTTTTAAACTAGATTGTCTTTTTTTGTAATTCAGAAAATGACTCCAACTTATATATTGAAGTTATAAGTTTCATCCAAGTACATTATCCAAGTGTATTAACTGTGTAGTTAGAGAATGTAGTATTTTATCTGCTGTTCAGTTTTGGATATTTTATAATATGCAATGTGATTATCTCTTTGACCATGTATTAGTTAAACCATATTTTCTATTTCTTGAAAAAATACAGTTTTCCTTAAAGCTTTTTGGTATTGCTTACTATTATTTTAATATTTTTAAAGAAGTATGATCATAGATTATTATTTTGTATATTTCTTTTATATTTTACAAATCTATTTCTTTAGTATAGTTAGTGATCAGATTTTTAAAAATATATCTGCTGGAAGAAGTGTGTTTATATAAGACTGCTAAATTAAGCTTCTGTTGTTTAAATCATATCTCTTTCCTCTCTGTTTTTTCTCCCTCTCTCTCTCCCTCTCTCCTTCCCTCTCTGCTTCTCTCTCCTCTTTCCTTCTCTCCCTTTCTCCCTCTTTCTTTTTTTCTGCTTAATATGTCAGTGTAGAGGCTAAGTGAAATGTATAACCATTCATGGTGTTATCTTCTTCATGATTTTTTTTCCTTTTATGCTTAAGTAATGACTGATTAGATCTCATAAAACATTTTTATCATATAATCCGTTGTGTCTGATTTTAATATTTTGATACCATCTTTTTGTCATTTTGGAGTTTGGTTAGTATTTGTTAGTATTTGGAGTTAGTATTTTAAGTGAGTTGGACTTCCCATGAACTGAGATGGGAAAGACTGTCTGCAAGCAAATTTTAGGAGAAGATACTTTGGATATACCAGATATCAGATATCTTTTGGAAATTGAAATGAAATGTTGACTAGGGATCTGCATTCACAAGTTTATAGTTTAGGGAAGATGTCTGCTCTAGAGATACAAATTTTAGAATTAATAGTGTAATGATAGTATTTAAAGTCATATGACTGTATCTGATCCAAAGGCTAATATTGTGGTGATAAAACAGGAACACAAAAAGAGAAGGGATATCCATAAAAAAAGAACAGCAAGAGAATGTGTTTCCTACAAGCCAAATGAAGAAAAAAATTCAAAAATAAGCAGTGTCAAAAATTACCGATAAGTCAAGTAATACAAAGATTAAGAATTAACCATATAGGGCGCCTGGGTGGCTCAGTTGGTTAGGCGACTGCCTTCGGCTCAGGTCATGATCCTGGAGTCCCTGGATCGAGTCCCGCATCGGGCTCCCTGCTCAGCAGGGAGTCTGCTTCTCCCTCTGACCCTCCCCCCTCTCATGTGCTCTCTCTCATTCTCTCTCTCTCAAATAAATAAATAAAATCTTAAAAAAAAAAAGAATTAACCATACAAACATAGAAGATACAGTTAATCTTGAGCAGAATAATTTCCATAGGGTGTATGTGGGGTGGGAAAGAAGAGGTCTCACAGTGAGTTCAAGAGAAAATGGTAGAAGAGAAGTTGAGATCAACAATTATTCCAGGATTTTAATTTCATGGAGAAGTTTATAAATGGAAGATTAAATTGCAGAGAGAAGAGATAAGAGGATTTTATTAAAGACTGTGATTTCCAGAGCTACCATTGGATTAAAACTTTTAAGTATTGACCCAGCCCAGAGGGAAAAAAAAAAAAATATATGGAATATAAAGATCACAGATTACTAAGGTGACTACACTTCCATTGTAACTAAAAGAAACCAGAATAGAGAAAATACTGTGGATAATCCTGATGGTCCTGGGCAAGTAGTGATAGGAAGAGTCTCAGGATTAGAGATGGGTTTCCCAGAAGCAGGTTGAGTTCCAGGACCTTCTTCATTCCCATAGTTATAGTGTGGAGGAGAGAGTTTGCTCTGAGGAGAATGGTTCAGTGACAGTCCCCTGACTTCTGCACATGAAGGTGAGGAAGTTGGAGGAGGGTCACCTCTCTTGAACTCCTGAAGTGAGCTCCTTGAGCCCTTCTGAACGTAGTATGAAGCCTGGAGGTGGGTAATGGGCACAGATGTGGTCTTTCTTAACTCATACAATGGAAGCATGGGGGGAAAAAGTTACTCAGTTTTTCCTTTTGTTCTTGATTTTCCAAAATTTCTTGTAAAGCAAAAATGCAATCTTGGAATCCAGAACCTATTTGAGGATTTCAGAAACATAGGAGCAAGTTGTTGATACTTTGTCTTGCAAGATAGTAGTATATTCACTGGTTAATAATTTAGATTAGGAGCCAGCCTGCTAGGCTTGAACTCCAGTTTCATCATTTCCTAGCTGGGTACTTTTACTTTGTACAAATTACTTAAACAAGCTCCTCCTTATCCACACAAGGGGGGAGGATGTTAATAGTGCCTACCTTATGAAGTTGCAATACTGAATAAATTGTTTAATGCATATAAAGTGTTTAGAACACTACACTGCCTAACAAATATTAAATACTCAATAACCATTAGCTATCAGATTAATCATTCTGCTAAGTTTCACCTGGCTTCAACCTCTGGACAATTCATAATAATGATTTGGGCTGTAGGTTAAATCTGCCCTTGCCTCATAGCTGTCTCTTTAAAACAGAGAAAAGTGTTCCTTTTTCAGCATGAAAATTGCATTTAAAAGAGAAGCTTTAAAGCACAGAAAAGCAAAATTCTCTTCTAAGTTCCAGTCTATCTCTAGTTTTACACTCCCCTACTACAATTCAAACTAATCTTAGTCTAGAAAATCCTTCTTCCATCCATTTTAAATTGCAGACAATAGATAGAAAGGGCTTCCTCCCAGCTCATTCTGCTTTTATATAGGATAGCTTAAGTCTGATATGATAAATTTTTTATATAATGTTATTGAAACTGAAAGTAAAAAGCATTATACTCCCAAATCTGTTTTTCTAACAAATACTTTAATATTCCAGATATTATTGTGTTCATCCATTCCCTATATATCTTTAGAGGGTTATCACACCACCACTACCCAATGGCTTGCCTGTGCTTTTGATGAATAGTTATACTCCCCTGTCCCACTGATGATGTCTCAGTCTTATGACTTGCTTTAGCCATTAAACTCTATGCCATTTTTGTGTTTTGTGTTATTTGTCACGTAAGAGCAGAAGATAGTACTACAATTGGGTGGTTCAACTCACCCTCTTTACCTCTTGCCCTTCAAGAAAAGGGCATGTTCCTCATAAGGGCTGCTCCTTCAGCTTGAGTTTTGGAATAGAGACAATCTGAGACGGTTTGAGCTAAACTGAGCCAATGCTCATCCTTGATCATCAATCTCTAATGTGAGCAAGAAATAAGTGTTACTCTAAGCCACTTCAATTTACAGTTGTTTGCTTTGCAGCAAAGGTGAATGATACATGATAGAACTTTAGAAGTGCAAGTCAAACAATGATATATGTTTCACTTATTCCAGACCAAAATATAGGGGTCCTTACTTTTTAAATCATCCTACTATTACTCAGTTTATTCTGAATTGTAAAGCTGTTTATTTTTATGTTGTTTCTTAGTATTGAATTTTTTAGATGCAAGTGACAGAAAATCTAAGCCAAAAGTGCTTTGAAAAAAAAATTCGTGGAATTTATTGATATACGTAACTCAGAATCCATGAACTTCCAGCAGAAATGAAATCTGAGATTCAAATAATTTCCTCAGGACAGATTCTTCTCCAATTCTACTCTGCTCTGGTTTCATTGTCAAGATCCATGTGGTATCATGGTGACTGCCAACTACTCTTGGCTTACCATCTCAGAGGTACAATTACAATTGTAATAGTCAGTCTTTGAATGTTTCCAATGTGCCAGGCACGCTTGTAAAGAATTTACTTGGGGTTGCCTCGGTGGCTCAGTTAAGCGTCTGCCTTCAGCTCAGGTCATGATCCCAGGGTCCTGGGATCGAGCCCTGCATCGGGCTCCCTGCTCAGCAGGGAGTCTGCTTCTCCCTCTCCCTCTGCTCCTGCACTCTCTCTCTCTCTCAAATAAATAAATACAATCTTTAAAAAAACCAGAATTTACATGAATTAACTCATTTCATCTTCACAATTATTCCATGAAGTAGAAACTAACATTATCTTAATTTTATAAAGAAATAGAAGCACAAGAAATTAAGATGCCTCATATAACCACTATTAATAAAGGCCTAATAGAACAAAAAATTATATGCTTGCAAAAGTATTTGAACAGAGGTCTAAACCTCACTTTCAACAGTTCAAGTTGTGGCATAATCCTTTTATTAACTAAATTTCTATGTTCAATATACTCCAACGCTCTCAATGTCCACAGCTGAGGTGCATGTTCTCTGTTTAGCTGGGATGAATATTTTCACCTGAGGAATATATACAGGATATGATGGGGAGACTGTTCCTCAGAGAAAAACAAGGGCATTGTTATTAGATAAAATGCTGATGTATGCAGTGATAAGAAGTTTTAAGCATCTGAGATTTTATGCTATTTGCAGGCTAACACTTAACTTGCCAAAGAATCACGGATACCTAGAGAAGACATGAGATTCTTGGTTCAGCTACAGAGGACTTTGTTAAGACATAGAGGCAGCATGAGTTTTGTGTTCTCAGCACTTTGTTTGTCTGGAGGAGGTGAGGCAGAACAGTCCAGGTGCAAGATGGGAATTTAGGCTTAAAAGGCATTGGCCAGGGGCGCCTGGGTGGCTCAGTTGGTTGAGTGACTGCCTTCGGCTCAGGTCATGATCCTGGAGTCCCTGGATCGAGTCCCGCATCGGGCTCCCTGCTCAGCAGGGAGTCTGCTTCTCCCTCTGACCCTCCCCCTCTCATGTGCTCTCTGTCTCTCTCATTCTCTCTGTCTCAAATAAATAAATAAAATCTTAAAAAAAAAAAAGGCATTGGCCAGTTCACTGGCTCTTAAAAGACACAAAGTTAGTCATTCTGTACCCTTCAAGTTACCGGTAGATCAAAACAAAAGAACATACACTTAACAAATTGCTAGTTTAAGTTCACATTGGTAATTGACTACTAGGTGAGTATCTGGAAGGGTAATATTATCAATATAATCTTCATCATCATATTTATGTCAAATTCTGCAAATATAAGTTTTATAAAATCTTATAGAAAATTTAGTGTCTGGTTTTAGTCATAATGAAAATTATTATTATGTGCAGTTAAATATGCAAAGAATTTATTTTATAAAACTAAGACACAAGATATTGTCATTACCAATATTCAAAATCAAACCTAGAAAAATTAAAGAAACAGGCTGTTGCACTTATTGACACTTAAAATAAGTTTCTTAATTTAATTTTATTTTCTAAAGTAGAAGAAAATGAACATTTTTTGTTGTGCTTTGAATCCATAGATCTTCCTCACCCTTATTTTTCTGCTAAATCTAGAACACTTTTTAGTACTGTAGTGCCTCTTGCAAAGATGCCATTCCCGATTATTTATAAACTTGTGAATCACTTCTGTGAGTATATTGAGCTATAGTCAAAATGGCACAGTACTTAGGCTTATTCAACTTAAATAAATGTCACAAATAACATATTAGGATTCCAGTTCACTTAGGAGAAGCAGATTAATTAACTTATACAATAGAAAAGATCTTAGTCCAAAGGCCTAGAGAATAAGAAGCATGATTTTATTTGTCTTTAAAAAAGTGTATTACTCTTTCAAGTCCTCATTTCCTTGGATTATTGAAACCTTAATTTGCCTATTATCACTATTCCCATTTTCCTTAGGGCTCTTTTTAGGACCAACATAGCCTTGGTCTCCATTGTATTGTTCTTTTAATCTGATAGCTTTTCACTTGTCCCTCCACTTTAGAGGGTGTGGGGGCCCTTGTGATCACTCAGGTCAGGATGGGGTTCAAGAAACTACCATCTGCCTCTCTGAGGCCACGTGTCTGTCTGCATGTCCTCTCTGTCTCTCCTTCCCAGTCCACTACTTCTCTGAATCATCCCTTCTCCCCAAGAGTGTGGAGGGGCTGCGGAGAGGAAGGAGAACACCCAGGGAAGCCTTGCTCTTACTGAACTTCTACCTTTCCATGTTTTGTAAAAGTTTTTTGTTCTTGTTTTCCTGAAAGAATCTAGACTTCTGAAGAGTAAAATCTAGCCTACACCTGGTTTCCACCCCCTTTTCTAATGTCTGCTGTCATATCATTTGTCTGAAATAGGAAGCTCAGAATAGCCTAATGAAAATCAGAAAAGAAAACTAAATACTGGAGAAAGATAATTGTTAATATTTCAAAATATACCTTTCTGTTACACTCACTTTTTACGTTCTAAAATCAAAACAGCAAAGAACAAACAAAACCATGTTCAGATGGCCTGCCTTAGAAAAATACTGATACTCTATTTTAGAGCACAAAATAGGAAAAAAAAAAAAACCCTCCAATTCACTGAATACACCTTCCTGTATGATGATATTGGATATGGTGTAGAAAATAAACTGCTTGAAATCACTACAAATTATTCCCTTAGAAGATTAGATATGGAATGAATATCAGAAAACTAAAAGCTTTCTGTAAATTCTATATATGTACCAACATGAGGAGGTTTCCATAATATATCAAAGGAAAACAAAACAAATTGAAAGAAAAGTTTAAAAACAATATAAATTGATCTCATTTTTTATGTTAGCAAAGTGAGGATTTTTATTGTATCCTTGTGAATTTTATTTTTAAAGAAAAAGCATTAGCAGTGTAAGTTTTAAAACCTTATATAAAAACCTTATATTTTTATGTAAGGTTTTTGTGACTCACTTATTTTGTGAATATATAAGATGACTAGCTAAATTTATTAAAAGATACATGCACACATGTACACATACATTTTTTCATTTACATTTTACAACAATTCTATCAGTTTAATAACATTATTATTCTCATTCTTTCCCATTGGTAAACTTTGGCACAGGAAAGGTTTCAAAATGTCCAAGTCACAAGAGCACAGGTTTGAACTTTGGAGATAGAATCCTACAGCTTGGGGCGTCTGGGTGGCTCAGTCGTTAAGCGTCTGCCTTCGGCTCAGGTCATGATCCCAGGGTCCTGGGGTCGAGCCCCGCATCGGGCTCCCTGCTCTGCGGAAGGCCTGCTTCTCCCTCTCCCACTCCCCCTGCTTGTGTTCCCCCTCTCACTGTGTCTCTCTCTTCAAATAAATAAATAAATAAAATTAAAAAAAAAATCCTACAGCTTTTAGCAACTCCATCACTTGGCTTTAAATAAGACGATATAGTTCAAATAGTGTTTTCTTTATTGAAAAGTCACTTTAGAATATGTCCTTAGGTTCCCCAAGTACTTCTCTTCTTAATAGCACTATAATGTGGATTCAAACACAATTTCCGATTTGATGTAAATTTTTTATTTTCCCAGTTAAGAAAGCAACAACAGCAATACACTGAGATTATGAGAAATGTAAAGTTGTTGGAAATGGTTGAATTCATTTATTCTAGTGGTAAAAACTTATTTAAGTGAAATTAAAAGAAAATTAAGCAGTGAAATGGAGAACTTCTATTTCAAATGTGTGTATTCTCCTATTAAATTGTATCGAATCAAGCAAGATACTGTAAGCTTTGGGGATTGTTTGTTTCCAGAGTATAATTTAATTACTATAACAGCAGAATCATAGTGGACTCTAGAGAAGTAAAGTCTAATTAGTTATATAAAAGGTTAGAATGATATTTTCTAAAGTTCTTTGAACATTTTACCATCATTAGCGTTTTCAGAGTACTCTTATGAGCACAACACATGATTAACAGGACCTCATTTCAAAGTCACCAATTTAAAAGAATTAGAAAAAAAGACCAACCCTGATTTCCATTTTAATAATGGAGCCTAGAATGGATACGAGGCTATGTATCCACTATGCCTTTGTAGAAAGGGTATTACTGTTGGTAGGTGGGCTTCAGAGGTGTCTTGAAATTGGAACTTCAAAACAAATTATCTATTAATATAGAAAAGCACATTTTTAAATAGGATGTCTACAGTTGCCTAAGATTCTCACATTGAAATATATGCCACAAAAAGCATTAAGAATCAACACTTTATGAATTAAAATGTGGTGTATTTCCAATTACTCATATGGCAGTCTCCATTAAAAACTATCAATTTAGTTGTTTGGACTGTTGCATGTATAGCAAGGCACTTCTATCGCCTGGTGAATTATATTTTAACTACAGATGGTAGTGAATCAACATCTCTCTCAGACTAATGGTAAGGCTTCCAGATTCAGAAAATCATTCCAAGAGGGACTTGCAAAGTCCATTCAGCCATAAAGAAATTCAATAGCTGTATGTTTACAATTTATTCTATGAAAAACACATGTATTTTCACATTTGTATATCACATTCTCTGAAGTAAATTATCTGTATCGTGCTTATGAGAATTTGAAACTCACAAAAGTAAAGCAGTTTTCCAAAGTCTGATCGCTTAGTGACATCAGAGTTAATATAATTTATCCTATACTCCTCTGACGGACTAAGGATTAAATATCATAGCTGGAATGCAAATTTGATAAATTAAGAGAATATTACTTTTATTTCTCTTTGAGGTAACATTTGTTACTATAAAAAATAAGTTTGAAACTGAATGTGAGTTTTCCTTATTTTTCTAGTACAATTTTCTTCCATATGTTTCTTCCTAGAGTAATTGATAGTCTCTGGAGAACTGTCTGTCCAGTTTTCCAGGTAATGTTTTCTTAAAAATGTTCTCAGGTAAGAAACATACTCCTTTCCCACTGGAAATGCCCAGCTCTTTTTATCAGATAAGGAATAGTTTCTTGCCATTTTAAGAAAATGCTTAGTATGTCCCCCTAAGACCTGTACTTTTGCAGGATTTGGATTTTAGCTAGCTTTCTTTTTCTTTTTTTTTTTTTTTTTAAGATTTTATTGATTTATTTGACAGAGAGAGAAACAGCGAGAGAGGGAACACAAGCAGGGGGAGTGGGAGAGGGAGGAGAAGCAGGCTTCCCGCCGAACAGGGAGCCCGACGCAGGGCTCGATCCCAGGACTCTGGGATCATGGCCTGAGCCGAAGGCAGACGCTTAACGACTGAGCCATCCAGGCACCCTTTTAGCTAGCTTTCTTTAGCATCTCATGCCCTTCCCTTACAGTCTGGCTGGCACCATATGCCTCTGCCAAAACAAAGATTCTCAAGACTCCTGATCAGCCCCGATCAACATTCTGAGCAACTGCTAGTGACCATAGAGAAAAGTTAGAAGAGAGATAGACAGACTTTAATTGTGAAGCTTCCAGATATTTTAAATGGCTGTGTAAGCCAACATTGGCTTCTTAGATTTCATTAACATTCCAGCTGAAAAGTAAAGGAAATACAGAAATACACAGAATTTTCACCATTTAAGACAAAGCCATATGTTGATTTTTTACTCACAGATAGAGTTGTGATTTGCCTTAAATGATTAAGCATTTCTATATGTCTTCACAATATCTGTGGTGCAAACTTGTTCCTGTTCCTGTGAAAATATATTTGATCATATCTTCTAAAACAAAACATGACTTCGAAATGTATAAGGCTCTAAGAAATCAAACAGGAGTTAGCATTGTTGTAGATAACAGAAGGTTTGTTTGTTTTATGTATTACTGTTCATATTGTACTGTTAGTCAATTCTGTTCTCTTAAGCAAACTTTATAAATTCTGTGAGTTGTATCTCAAGGAAAATAATTTGTTGTATTTTGTCAATGTTTAAAAAGATATTATTAGAGTTACTCTCTTCTCTTCATTTCCTTGTGTAAACAGGTGAGAAATGTACTACAAAACTATTACATAATAAAAAAATCATCCATATCATCCACTCTTATTAAATGCAGCAACCTCTCCAGGATTTCCATTGATATATCTTTAAGTGTTTAATATTATCCATTCCAGTTGTTGCTAATCAATTTCAGGATGGCTAGAAAAATAATCATTACAAATAGTTAATAGTTTTCTGTTAAATCAGTTAGAACTTCAAGGATCTGAGTATCTTCTCCTTGATGGGCAAATATACCTCTCTTTTATCTTCAGCCTTCTGTGGATTATTAGTGGTAGTATTAGTATTATTATTAACTATCAGTGTTAGATGTATTAGCAATAACTGTTCATGTTTATGTATCTATATTATTTTCTTAAATTGTAATGCTGTCGATATCAGCTCACAAAAGCAAAAGTAGCACAATCTTAGACTGTTGTGTCTGAATATGGAGAGTAAACTCTAGCATAATGTAAAAAGGTTAAATTCTGCAATATGTTTAAAACATTAGTTAATAAACACACAAATTTAAATTCAATTCAAGTCCTTTTCATGAGGAGTTCCCTGAAGTAAACATAACAAGAAGTTACATTGATGGCAAAATGAAAATAGTAATTATAATAATATTACTAATATTTAACACATTACATTTGAAAAATCCTACCACATTTATGATTTCATTAGTACATTTTGGATAACAAGTTCAGTTGATTGAGAATTACATTATGGAAGTAAACAGTGCTAGTTTTCTCCATAATTGGAATTAATGTTGTTTTGATACCTCCTTGAGAATACTAAACCAGAAATTAAAATCAGTGTACACAAGAAAGAACAGGATAAAAATTAGGAGACCAATTGTCTCTTCCTCTACCATGTTGTTTTAAAAAGCTGTATCATGTTTGTCCTTTGTTATATTTGCTCTAGCTGTTCTGTGGTGATTGGTTTGCTCTTTATTGGTGAACTGCTATGGCAACTGAGACTTTGTTTACCCAGCATAGAAAACACTGGGAGCATTTTTAGTGGCAGAACTTGACATTGTTGATAGTTGGGTGTTCTTCAAAAAGTGTCCAAAGTAACTTTGTGTAGAATCCTGGGCCCTACATCACACTTTCTGAATATGTACTTCTGGTTATGTATTTTTAACAAGAAAGTTATTAATAGCATACATGTGTAATACTAAAACCCCTGGGGCTAACCCTGCCATACAGAGAACTGAGAGAAAGCTGCAGACAGATCAAGATGATAATTAGATATGAGTAAACTAACAAGGGATGTATGACTATAAGTTGATTTGGGGGGGGGGGCAAGAGAACACCTGTTACTTGTGTTCTTAGAGTTGGGAGCATAATTTTATTTATTTATTTATTTTTAAAGATTTTATTTATTTTTTGACAGAGAGAGACACACAGTGAGAGAGGGAACACAAGCAAGGGGAGTGGGAGAGGGAGAAGCAGGCTTCCCGTGGAGCAAGGAGCCCGATGCGGGGCTTGATCCCAGGACCCTGGGATCATGACCTGAGCTAAAGGCAGACGCTTAACTACTGAGCCACCCAGGCGCCCCGGGAGCATAATTTTAAATAGGAAATTTGGTATCATTCAAGAAGGGCATTGAGATCTCAAAAACCAACATCAGCTCCTCTTAGTTTTGGGAGTTAGATAGAACAAGATCCTAAAAGGGTAAATCCTTTATCTAATTACCATTTGCAAATTACTAGAGGTTTTTTTTTTTTTTTTGAAAACACTAGATAGTGACATATAGAAAACTCACAGTAATCATTTATTACAACTACTTGAGGAGAAAGCAAATCATGAAATAAGTATATGGCTAGAGAGTATGTTTAGTGTTTAAAAAAAAATGAACAGATAAAATAGCTACAGAAGTTATAGAGAACTTTCTTTTGGATGCAGTAATTGGGCCTGATTAAAAAGATGACAACTTAAAGAAGTGATTGAGCCATTTAATGTTTTCTGTAATTTATTTTGAAGAAACATTATAAAGGGTATCGTTTTTCTTTATGATTATAATGAAGTAACACCATAAAGCTATTATTTATTTTCCCCATATTTTTTATATGGGGAAAATAAATGCAATAGGGAAAACAGATGGAAATATTACAAAATGATTCGTTTTTACAACTCTTTGGAAAAATATGTAAAAGGAGAACTCTTGAGAGGAACTACTGATAAGAGAATTTGAGAGGAGGGCATAGAGCTATTATATAGGAGGAGGAAATGACACAAAGGTTAATACATTCAAAAGAAATTGGATAGGACACCTTAATTTAGATGAGAGAAAGTTAGAATTTAAAGAGATAAGATAGAGAAAAAAAAAAAGAGAGAGAGAGAAAACAGGCATAGTTTTAGACTGGTTTTCATGTTTTTAAATATCCTAAGACTAAATAAAGTCATCGTCACAGGATGAATCAGACCAAGTGGGGTTAAATTCTGTAAGGAAAATAAACCCTGATCATCACACCCTATGGTGATGGCATTTTTTTAAAGGTTTTTCATTTATTTATTTGAGAGAGAGAAAGCTCACACAAGCAGGGGGAGGGGCAGAGGGAGAGAGAGAATCTCAAGCAGACTCTGCACTGAGCGTGGAGCCTGATACAGGGCTCAATCTTATGACCCTGAGATCATGACCTGCACCAAAATCAAGAGTCTGACGCTTAACCAACTGAGCCACCCAGGAGCCCAAAATAGATATTTCTTATGATCCTTTTCATATTGAACTTTCTCGATTCAGAGTAAGTACCCTGAGTGTTTCAGTAACTTTTTCACAGTTCTCCTTGGCAAAAAGAAATTCATAACTGAAATACATTAGGTCCAAACAACTTAATAATAGTTTTATGCATAAACTTCTGACAAATGTCACTGTATCTCAAAAATTTTAAATATCCTGTGATTCTTCTGTAATGCCCCAGGGTGCCTCAGCACACAGTTTTAGAACAAAGTGTGTGGTTACATGTTAACTTGCCTATTTTATTCATTGGTATTGCTGTCACAAACAAACCATTAATTGTAGCCCTCCATAATTTGCCCAGGGTATGAAGCAAATTAGTAGCTTTCCTTTTTTTGAACTCTTGCCCTTCCATCTCTCTAGAGTTTCAACCTTATATAGGATTGAGTCCACAATGATGGCCAAGTCAACCAGGACATCTAGAGTTGATGATGTGAAGTAACTTATAAGGAAATAAAATGTTAAATAAAATGTTCATTACACTCATGTAATTCTTTGTTTTTGTAACAGATATATGTTTGGATTTATGGCATAACATGGAAAGAGCACCATGAAGCTCTATGATGATATACTTTGTGTGCATTTTCTTATTTAATTCTTTAATTATACAAAGTAGGTGATATCATTATTCTAATTTTTCAGATAAAAAAACTATGTGTCAGGGTGGCTATGCAGACTTTCCAAATTAAGACAGATAATACAGGATTCACACCAAAGTTTTCTGCTTCCAAATTGCATAGGTTTTCTTTCCAAATTTATATATGTATTGTGTGTGTTATGTGTATTAGTGCTAGAAACAATAATAAGGTTTAAGATTTTATCATTTAAATTCCTTACAAAAATTTAGAAATTTCAGAAATTACATAAAAGTTGATAAATTAAAGGAGAGTTATATAATTATATATGTATATGTGGATAGATATAGATAGAGGTAGATAGATGACGATAGGTGGGTAGGTAGATAGATAAATAAATACACAGATGAGGAGGGAGAGATTTTTCTGCTCCTGAATAATGTCTTCTGTCCTATCATTATATAATTAAAATTTTTGGAATGCATTTTCCCATAGCCCGACAATGAGATTCTCAAATTTATTACAAAAAGAGCAATTAGAAGATTTCTTGTAACTTCATTAGTCCTGACTTGAGAGGTAGAAAAAGAAAAAGAACATTAAAAAACTCTGAAAGCGTTAAGCCTTTAATCACTTAGTGTGGTAGTATAAGCAAGAGTCTAAACCCGAGAAAGCCCCCAACAACCCCTGTTCCGGTTTCCCCCAAGGAGCAGAGCTATAGCAGAGTCAGGTAAAGCAGCACATACATGGTCATCTTACTGTGGAGGGAGCTCCACACAAAAGGCTCTGGCAGTTTTATGGATTCAGGTAGGGACAGGAAGGGGAGAAGGACTAGAAGCAGAAAGGTAGGCAGTATGAAGGGAAGGAAGACATCAGGGGTTTTCCCTCATCTGTTCTGTGCCCCATTCCAAGAGGCCATGGCAGAAGGACCTAAAGAGGACCTGCACCCAAGGCCTTAGACAAAGAGAGCCAGGAATGGAGGTGATCAGACTAAGAATGCAGGTAAATGAAGAGCATGACCATGACTAGCCAGGGGAGTCGGCCTCCTTGACTGCAACTTCCTTCAAAGACTGCAAGGCATTGGCGGTCTCCAAGTCACGATGGAGAGGACACCTTTCCCCCACTGAGGCCCACCATGGAAAGACTTTTTGTAATTGACTATGGCCACGCCTGAAAAATTGCGTATTGTTTTTTAACTAGGAGCCCAGATTCAAGAATAGACACAAGCCTAAAGGAACAGCAAATATGTATTGACAGTTCAGAAACTTCGAGTGATAGAAGTTATATCTTTTAACAATATTTTGCGCCCATCTGGATGAGAATGAGAGAGTGCTAAGATATATCAAGCACCATGCACATGTTCTCTCACTTAATTCACATAAGAATTGGTGAGATTGAAGTTTTTAGACTATCTTTGTCAGTGAGGAAGGTAGAATTAAGAGATTAAGAAATTTCACTGGTTCCATAGTTCTTTCTACTACATAATGAAAAAGGAGAAGCTTTATTCAATGTAAAGATATTATTAAATATTCAAAGATACAGCATGACATAACTTTCTTCCTATCATTTATTTTCAATATATGTGAATAATTTTTATAAAACTAATGTTGCAAACTATTGTTTTAAATTTTCACATTACCACATTTATCAATATTTGTTGAGTTTTGCTTTCCATGAATTGTCTCAGAAATTCTTTCGAACTACAAATGCAGAAATAAGTTATATTTAATTTCTTAACTTTTTTATTTTGAATAGTTTTAAAGTTTTGTTTTTCAAATAAATGATTATAATGCAGTTTGAATTAATGGCTGTCAGACAGTGATTATCCCAATGCTAGGATTATTGATCCAATGTGATTTATTGCAGAGTCCATTTTTCTCCCTCTAATTTGTAAGACCTACTATATCATGTACCAAATTTGCATTTGTGCCTGAGTCTATTTATAGACATTTATAGTTCAATATAAAAAAAGACTGAACTGTTATACACAACATTACTGATAGGAATTGTCTCTGGTAAACAGGATGTAATAGGGAGATTCAAGTAAAATGAGCATATATATATATATGTTTTAAGATTTTATTTATTTATTTGACAGAGAGAGACACAGTGAGAGAGGGAACACAAGCAGGGGGAGTGGGAGAGGAAGAAGCAGGCTTCCTGCGGAGCAGGGAGCCCGATGCGGGGCTCGATCCCAGGACCCTGGGATCACGACCTGAGCTGAAGGCAGACCCTTAACGACTGAGCCACCCAGGCGCCCTAAATGAGCATATGTTTTATCTGTAAAAATTGTTCTGTTAATATTTGAAGGGAAATAATGGAAATATTATGAGTTAATACTGATGGTTGTTTCACAGTTGTTTGAGACATTATTCTCTAGACATTTCTGTGTTTTTTTTTTTTTTCAACTCAAAAGGCTATGATAAAATCTTAATGTTCATTCTCCTTAGTGTCATAATGAGAACATTTTTGGCTGTTTACTAAAAAGGAGGTTTTCAACAATAATAATTGCATTACTGGATTTAACTGAAGAGTGATTTGGATTAAATACATCCCTGAAAATAACTTCCAACTAGCAGCCACTGCTTTAACTTATGATCCATGCTTCATCTTATTATTACGAATGACCTTAATAATAGGCAAGACCCAGAAACCATCTATATGGTGTTATTTTATGGGTGCCAGGAAGGCCAACTGCCCAAAATTTATACCCTGCAACCTGTTATGGTTTCTGAACTCAATTATTAGAGATTTACTCTTTTGTTTCTCAATCCCTTTTAGTCTCTTCTGAAACACTGTCAGAATGCAAATAGCCCTCAGATTGTGAACTGTGAAACTATAGCTTTATTAAAACAAAAACAGAAACAACAATTTGATTTAGACTTCTTACTTTTCTCGTTGTGAGATCTGAATGTAAGCAATAGAACTAATTAGGGAGTGAGTCTGGGTTCAAACCCAGGACTCCTGACTCTCGGTCTGGAGATCTTGTTTTACAGTAAATCCATTTTTACCAGATAGCCAAGGTTTTATACATTTGTTCTTTCTACAAGAATATCTCTTTTCCATTGATTCTCTTTCTAAAATCCACAAATAAATTCTCCTTGAATAGAAATAAAATAGTAGAAATAAAAGACAAGCTTTAAATATATTTTACATTCTTATGCATATTCTTACAATATTACAGGAAAGCCTCACACGAACATCACTCTGACTTCTTTACCATCTTCTATTTACTTCCAAAAAAATACCCACAAAAATAAGAAAATAATCCTTTATTTATTAAAAAAGTTAAAATAAAAAAACCTAATGAACCAATTATTCACTATTTGCCATTTATTTGCTAAGGAACAGCAAATATGTTTATTTTTAAAATTTCATATGTATTTGAGTTCCCCTTCTTTTCAGTCCTAATTTTCTATTTGTTTATTAATCTTATACAATCAAATTAAAATATAGATTATATAACAAAAATCTTTATATGTGTTTAGTATCCCCTAATGACTTCAGATTAAATCAAATTTCTTGCAGTTTGAAGGGGCCGTTTTTTCCTTTCCTACATCTGGCTGACCTTAGATTCATCCAGCCTGAGTGTGATGTTCCACTATGATTCCTGATAACACACCTCACCCCACTGCCACATTCAAAGGGGCCTGTCCCAAGTCTTATTGCTTACAAGATGTTAACACTGATATTTATTCTCTCTTTTATCTTAATTTCCCAATAATAATACATTTTACAGTCTGATTTCCAAGCAATTTTCACAAGTCTCCCCCACCTCTAACTGTAAAACATCTCGTGTAATGGCTGGTACAATCAGCCTTAATCTGTTATGTCTTCTGCGTTCTTTCAATCCACATTCCTCATGCTTCACACTCTACAGGTGACAAAGAGGAAGTGTTTTGCATGTCAGGGTGTGTTGGGACCTGGTCTGAGACTGCATGTCTCAGGCAGCACAGTGGACCCTGGAAAGAGAGGGGTGATACAAAGATCGTCATTACTGTCTCAGATGGTATCTTGCTTCACGCCTTTCCTTTTATTCATTTATAGACAAACTGAAGTCTCTCCTCCAGTCTGTGTTTATTTCTGATTCAAAAAGTATGATATTGCATCATAATTCCTGGTTTACATATCTATTATATTAAACATTTAGCCCGTTAAGTAAAGAGTTTTATTCATTTGTGTATTTTCTGTGCCTAGGAAGTTGTTAGTGTAAAGCATAGGCCCAATAAATCTGTTGAATGAAAAAATGAAAAAAATATGGAATATGTTAAGTTTATTGTTGTGCAGTGAGAATCATCAATTTAAATGATACAGCTAAAGTGAAACACGCACCAAAGAATTAGCAAATGTTAGGGTGTTCAGTTTCAGAATGCCTAGACAATGCAGTGTATGTGGAAATTGTGTAATTATCCATAAAAATTTGAGTCAAACAAAAACTAAAAAAATTGTATATATGCATATATATTTTTAAAGTAGAAATGGTCAAGTGATGGTTTCTGTGCCAAGAATTACTAGCAACAAAGATGGATGGCTGAATAAATATGTGAACCTTTGAGATTATATATATCAGGTATAGAAAGGAAAATAAGCTCCAGCAGATTACCCAGTTTGCAGTTTTTAGTGAATTTTTCATGCTAACTGAACTTTACAGTGCAATCAGATATGTTGTATTATTAATGATCCTAGAAAATAACATTTTGGCTTTAAAAAGTTAACAGTGTGGAGAGAGTAGTACCAATTATAGACATAATATGTAGCAAGAATCTGTTTTCTGAAAGTCAGCTTTTTGCATTAAAATCAGGAATATGAATTATAAAATATAAGTGAACCCAAAATGCATTAATTAGTATTTTTTGAGAGCATTATACATTTAAATATTAAATACTCTTTTGATTTTTGAACATATGCTGTTGCTTCATTTTTTTCCTCACTCAACTTTCTAGTTAGATGGTTGTTAATATTTTGATAAGAAAGAGTGAACAGAATATAATCTTTCTTAAAGTAAATATGATTTTACTTCTGCTCCCATAAGAATGCTCAGAGCTGAGTAGGCATACCTAAATCCTTTAGAGGAACTCATTCAATGTGAAATTGAATAGATGTTCTGTTAACCAACAAAACATATCTTCTTAGCAACTAAATTCAATACATCCAGACTTGAACCTTTCCTCCAAATCTTCATTCCTGTCAATGGCAACAGCATTTATCTGATACCATATAGACACTGTTCTAGAAAAACTTTTTTTATTTCTTCTTTTCTTCTTCTTTGTATTCCTACATATCTGAACTTCAGTTTCCTTATCTGAAGAAATAAGCTATAAGAGATAAGATATATAATAAGATGGAAATAAAGCACCATATAAAATCAACTGACCTCCCTGGCATGTGGTAGATATTGATAAATGTTAGTCCTCAATATCAAAATGGCTTGCACCAGCCCCAGCACCAAGTCCACCCAAACCTTCAGATTCAACAAATGTCCATTTGCACAGATCCAGCTTTGTCCAGGTCATTTTAATTTCCTGTTTAATTGTTGCTATATATCATTTATGAACTCTTGGATCTTTTTCATTTTCATTGTACACCAACGTTACAAAACAGTATGTTCTCATATATTTATATCAAAAAATTTTAAATCATATGTCAGAAACCTAGCAGAAAAATCTACATTTATAATCCTGATATTAAAACTTTGCATTAATTCACTCTAGCATACCTCATCTTTATTCACAAAATTATTTCTGCCTGATTTTAACTGGAGTTTACCGAGAAACGACTCTGAGATTGTTAAAGCCTGACATAATTTACATTAAAGGTAGGAATGGAAATATTACAACTATTCTAAAGCAATTTGCCAATGCTTAGTAAAGCTGAAAATCTGAATATTTACATTTCACCTAAACCACTCCTGGGAATACAGTCGATGGAAATTTAAGCTACTCTATATAGTGAGATGTGTATTCTATTCATTGGAGAATTGTTTTTAATATGGAAAAAAATAAAATGGATACATTCATACAATTATAAGTAGGAGTAAATATCACCATGTATTGACTATAATGCAGCATTGTATTGAGAAGTATTTTAGGGTTGCAATGAGCTGAATACTTTTCCCCCCAAATTTCTTATGTTGAAACCCTAATCTTAATGGGATGGTATTTGGGAAGTAATTAGATTATGAGGAGGAACTCTCCCAAATGGGATCAATGTCCTTAAAAGAAGAGAGAAGAGGGGAGAACTAGATACCTCTTTCCACCATGTGAGGATAGGTAGTCAGCTGACTGCAGCCCAGAAAAGGGCTCACAACAGAACCTGACCATGCTGGCATTCTAATTTCAGACTTCTAGCCACCTGCCTTGTGAAAAATATTTTTCTGTTTATATGCCATTCAGTCTTATGATTATTTTGTTTTAGCAACCCGAACTAAGACAGAGATATAAGCAAATATGATGTACAGTGATGGCTTTAGGATTATTGGAATGGACAGGAAGAATTCCCGAAATGGACTAGAATGGATTAAGAAGTAGCTGAAGTTGGATGATCTTGGTGGCAGCGTAGAGGTTGAAGAGTCCATAACAGTGTATGAGTAAATTTCCTGGGCACAAGGGAAAACATCAGGCATGCAGATATAACAAGAGTGGTCAGGGAACTTTGTGTCAAATGACAGAGTAAGATAATTGCCAGTTTTTAGACACCCAAGGATTTTTTTCTCTAACCCTACAACCTACCATTGCAATAGTACTACTTCTTCCAAACCTACTGTATATCATGATATTATCATGGAAAATACTTGTTGATGTGTAGTGATATATCATGTCGTTTTATCATATAATGAATGACAACATAGTATACTATAGAATAATATGATACAAAAGCAATGACCAAATAATATAACACTTTGTTAACATTTATTGAGAGTAATTGTGGACTGAATATTTTTGTGTCCTCCAAAATTTGTATGTTGAAACATAATGATCAGTGTGGTAGTGTAAGGAGGTGGGGCCTTTGGATGTGGTTGGTTCATGAGAACAGAGCCTTCATAAATGGGATCAGTGCCTTTATCTAAAAGAGACCTCGCCCCTTCCACTACATGAGTTTAGTGAAAAGTTAGAAGTCTAGAAAGAGAACCTCCACCAAATACCAAATCTGCCCTCACATTGATCTTAGACTTCCCAGCCTCCAAAACTGTGAGAAATATGTTTCTATTGTTTTTAAGTTACCCAGTTTATGGTCTTTTTTTAAAAAAAATATCCCAAACAGACCAAGACAGGGGTTTATTTACTATGTGCCAGACACTGTTTTGGTTTCATTTATTGGAATTAATACTTTCAATCCTCAAAACAACCATGGGAGAAAGATATTCTGAAAATTACTATTGTAGAGCTGATGTAATGGAGGTTTAGGAAAGTTGGATAATTTTTCCAAGACCATACAACTAGTTGGTGGTGTAACTGTAATCTGTTTGCTTTGAGACTACAGATTTTAAATATAATTCATATTGAGTTTTTATATAATTCTCTCAGAAGCTATATATATTTATATACACATATATTTGTATTTATGTATGTCTTATATATATATATTTTATATACATGGGTGTGTATATAAGTATATAATATATATAAGTATATAAGTATATAATATATATAAGTATATAAGTAAATAATAATAATAATGATACTGGATTGAGTTTCATTAACAGGGAGTGGCAGAGATCAAGGACAGCAAACTAGGGGGAGATCATCAAAAGAGTTTAATCCCATCAAGCTGTCTAGAGAAAAATTGAGTGCCAATATTCTTGCTTCTAACTTTCTACTCCACATCAAATATTTCTATAAATGAATGAATTGTACTTTAATTTTACAGATGGATATTTGATACAAGATAAGGTAATAGCAATATTCAGTGTAGTTCTTGAGTCTGAGATATCTGGTTTTACTATATCATATATAACTTAACTTAAAAAATGTTTAAAGTTTATGAGGTTGGCAATTTAGTTGGTTTTTGTTGTTGTTTTCCTGCTAGATTAAATGTGAATGAATTGTCTATTCTACCTAAAATATGTCTTATGTGTTCAGGTCTACTTTGTCAAAGCTTGCCTATATATTGTCCCCAGCTGGTTCAGACTTAACCTAAAAGTCTTGGCCAGTCCTCATCCCTGGTTTGTAAATGTTTTCTTTGCTTTTGTTCTTGTTTACTTACTTGCTATTCTAAGCGTACGAACCTAGCAATATAAGCTATTTGCCAGTGTTTGTTGGTCCCATTAAACTGCCTTTTAAGGGCAAGGAGCAAATAAAAACTCTAAATCTCAAACCACTTATTGCAATGTCAGGCACCTGGGAATGCACAATAAATATGAGTGGATGACAAATAGTGGAGCATTGAGAGGCATAAATAAAGACAGAGTGGAAGTCTAGTACCACACAACTCTTGAGCAACTTGCCTTGCCCTGATAAACCTTTAGAGTTAAGGTCAAAACATCACCAAGTTTTGTGTTGATTAGCTCTATACACTCTTCTTTTCACAGTACAGGGAGCATAACGCTTAGTATAGATTTTACTCTGATGATTGCTTAACAAGCACAGTTATGTCTAAGTGACTGATGAGACAAGTGACCTGCCAAAGGGGCAATGGGAGAAAGAAATGTATCTACTGTAAAGGTAAAACAATTAGAGTGAAATATAGGGACCAGGCTTTGCCAATGTTGACTTGCTGAGTCAAACTTTAAGTATGTCTTTTCTTAATAGGAGGAGGAAAATGAATTGCCTAGGGATATTCGCATATCTTTTCAGAGTATCTATTTGATTTCTGAATTTGGTTCCAAAATAATTATGCTGATTATTCTTATATAGTGAGATTGAGATTATGTAATTTAGGCAGCGTGGTCATCATTTGTGTTACTGAATGTTCTGCCTTACTGAAAAATGTAAGATTAAGAAAACGTAGTCTATGCATTAGACAACAGAACTGTTACACTTTTGCCCCAAAGTGATACTTGAGCCTTTAAGTTTTTTTTTATTACTATTATTTTGTTAATAAATACGGCACAGCAATGTCACTCACTCTGGTGATGTAGCAAAAGTGTTGGAGTTTCCAGGTCTTATATAGAATATATCAACCTGTCCTTCACCACATCCCATTATAAACTGGAAACACATGTGAAGAGTTACTAAAGTGCCATATTCTTTTACTTGGGATTGGTAAACCATTTTAATTTGTTCTTGTACCATCATTAAACACTCTTTTCCATGACAGCTCAAGCAAAATTGACAAAGAATTAAAAGCCCGAATTCAGCTTAATTTAGTGATTAAATAAATTAAATAAAGAGAAAAACATGACTGAAGTAAAGCCTGCCCTGAGACACAGGTTAACTGCAAGATTTAGCCCAAAATGCAAGTTTTATATTAGCAGTAGTGTCCACATTTTCTGAATTCTTTTTTGAAACCTACTCAAAATTCAAGTTGATATTATTCATTATTTCATCTACTATGCTCCTAGACATTTATTAATTTTAACCTGTAGCTGCTTAACTTATGACCTACAACTACTAAAATGACTTCTTGGGTAGTTTAATATTTATGTTGCAAAGGGCAAAGCATAGGTTCAAATAAGCTTAGGGTTGGAATTTTTCATGCATTTTCACTGTTTGGTATAATCAGAACTAATTGGGTTCAACCAAAGGACCTTGGTGATAGAGAAAAGCTAAAACCAAGAGGTACCATTGTTTGCTAAATGTAACTTCCATTACTTGCAGAAAATTCTGTGGTGTCCCCTGCCAGACAACAAAATGTGAAAGTCAGGAGTTATAATTTTTTAAAGAATAATAATTATTGGGCTTCCTTGCTGGGGATAGGAAATGGGCAATTGGAATCTCTGGTACTTCATTTGACAAATACATATTTTTAATTATTGTGCACCCAGCATTGGGGAAGGAGAAGAAGAGAGAATCATGATCAGAAGAAAAAAACAAGTCAAGTGAAGTACATAAGGGAGAAATGAAAAGCTAAATTCTACATCATTGAATTCATGAATGCTGAGCTTTCCTTTGTAGGGGACTACTACTGTGTGTTCTTTTTGTCAAGGGTGGAATCACGCTAAAAGAAGGGAAACATGTTGAAGATCCTTCTTACTGATTAACTCTTGTTTTCGCAATTTGCTAATTCACCTTCATTTTTTCCCTCTTTCTTTGTTGAGAGTGCTCAGAGGGCATTTTCATTTGCAGAATAAGAAATGATAAATAGTAGCATAAATCAATGAGATACTTACTATATGTCAGGCAATCCAGTATTCCTCAGATACGTGCAAGCCGAGAGGACAATGGGCAGCTGCAACAGTGAGCAGAATAAGTCAAGAATGCTCACTCTCCTCATCTCTCTTTCCTGACAGCTCACTGATTTCCTTGTTTTATTTTTCAAGAAACCAGCTAGAAATATTAATAAAAACTGGGGCGCCTGGGTGGCTCAGTCGGTTAAGCGACTGCCTTCGGCTCAGGTCATGATCCTGGAGTCCCTGGATCGAGTCCCACATCGGGCTCCCAGCTCGGCAGGGAGTCTGCTTCTCCCTCTGACCCTCCCCCCTCTCATGCTCTCTATCTCTCATTCTCTCTCTCTCAAATAAATAAATAAAATCTTAAAAAAATATTAATAAAAACTATCAGAAAGTACAAATTTTTCACTTTTTTCTAATGAAAATCATGACACATTTTGGTTTTATCTCATCATAATGTATAAGAGCACTGGTTCTAACTATGATTTCACATGATAGTAACCAGCTGTGCATCAGTGGACAACAAAGGAGTGGAGCCTTGTTATTTTACTGGAAATGCTGACAGCCCTGGCAGCCCATTTTTTTTCTATTCAGTAGCCACTAAAATGGTGGAAAGCAAACATAAAAGTGTATCTTGCATAAGAATGTCGTTTATTATGTGTGTTAAAAAAACATTTGAGACTACTTATATAAGAAAAACAACTATACATAGCACCAGCCTGCAGACACATACATGCACATACACACCACAATTCTATACAGATTTATGTAAATTGTACAGCAAAGTATTTTAGGTAAGGTGAATTTTTGTTTTGCATTTTTGCCATTATAAAACAAACTGCATTTCCAGTTGTTTACCACTTCCCCACTTCTCAGTGCTTGGAATCAGGACACTTAGGCATGTTTGGAATATTGAAAAAAAAAATATATATATATATTCATAAATGTAAAAGCATAGCAAACAAACGTTATAGGATAATACATATGGTGAACTGAAGCAGCTGGTGGGTGTTTGAGTTGTGTGCATTTCTTTTCCTACACAGTTTGGTTCAGCTAGGTGCAGTTTTCTGTGCTTACCCCAGTATTTCTCACAAATTAGCATACATAAGCAAACACAGAATTCCTATTACATTTAGAGTTTTCTCTAATATATCAATCATGTGGGAACAAATTTGTTGTTTCATAAAAGCATTTTTGTAGAACTGACTTAATTTGTATATCCTGATTCCTTCTGTATGGCCTCAAGGCTGTGCAGTTCTCAAGCAATTCTCAATATAGTACATTTCTTACTTGCCTGTTGAAATCTGGTACTCATAACTCTTTTATGAGAGATGGAAACTAATGGTAATGGAGACAGAATGAAAGGAATTACTACAACATTCTATTGTTTGTTCACAGAACATCTAAGCATGCAGTTGTAAATCTTCCCTCCCTCTTGAGTACAATTTTGAACATTAAATAATTATAATAACTGGTATGGGCATTTCTGACTTGGCAATGTGTCATCATTTAGAATTTGGAGAACACACTCACACACACAATAGAAGTCAGCATCCTTCCTAAAAGTGTTCTCTATAAGGTTCTCTGGGTTATCCAAAAAAATATCCTTGGGCTCCACAGCCACAGATGATGAAGCCCCATTTTCAAGTCAGTTGTAGCAAGGTGCATGGAAAGGTTTAGGGTATTAACTCAAAGGGGTTAGCATCACTTCAAGCATGTGTGAGACTAGAAAGCTGACAATAAGTTTTTAAAAAGCGAGGAAAGAAAAATGGATAAAGAAGAAAATAGTAGAAGGAGAATGATACATTATTACAACTCAGCGGTCTCAAAAATAGTCTAGGGACTTATGGGGTTTTCCAAGTTCAAAACTATTTGCATAATGATTCTAAGACATGATTCGCTCTCCTTCTCTCAAGAGGAAAATGTAAGATTTTCTAGAGGATCTACATGACTTGTGACATTGCAAAAAATTAAAGTAGAATAGATTTAATAATTCACTTGTTTTCCATTAAGCCAGACAATGTGAAATGTAAAATGATGACACTCTTGTCACTCATATTTGTATTGGAAAATACAGTAATTTTCATATATATGTTATTTGCATTGACATATAATGGTTGTATTACTGCTGTTTGTTAAACAAATATATAAATACTTTATAAAATCAGCTTAATTTTTAATATGGTAAATATTGATAAATATAATCCATATAAAAAGTTATTTAGGTCTTCACTAATAATTTAAAATTGTCTTGACCAAAAAGTTTGAGAAACAATGCTATTAATTAATTTTAAAATTCTATTGTAGAAAAATAAATAGTTGGAAAAATAATTTTGAAATAATTTATTTTTAAGTTAAGCCCCAAATGCATGCTTGAACTCACAACTCTGGAATTGAGACCTGAGCTGAGATCAAGAGTCCATTGCTTAATCTACTGAGCTACTCAGGCACCCCTGAAATAAAACTTTTCAAGGTGATTTGATTAATGCCTGTATCTTCAGTGTATAATCTCATATAGTGATCTGTTTAGTAATAATATGGGTCGATATTTTCTAATTTTTTATTTTAAAATTTTCCCATTAGTTTCAAGTCACACTAAAAGTAAATGGTAAAATCAAGGAGAGATAGTTATTTGTTGCTATTGTTAAATATGCTGAGCCAAATTGCTGGGTCCATAAACAATCTTAACTTTGTGAAATCAGGAAATGATGTTAATTTAAAGATTTTATTTATTTATTTATTTTAGAGAAAGAGTGCGAGCTGGGGTTTGGGGGCGGAGCAGAGAGGGAGGGAGAGGGAGAGAGAATCTCCAACAGACTGCTGAGCATAGAGCCCCATGCAGGGCTTGATCTCAGGACCCTGAGATCATGACCTGAGCCAAAACCAAGAGCTGGTCGCTTAGCCAACTGAGCCACTCAGGCACCCTGGAAATGCTGTTAATTGAAATGAAATCTCCATGAAAGCAAAGTACTTAACCTAAAATGATTATATGGAGGCATCACATTCTGAAGAATAAAATGTGTTAATGACAGAGACACTACTTGTTTAACAACCACAGCCTATCCACTTGAATTCTTGTGTTGATGTTTACTATGCATCCTTAACTTGGCATAGACAAAATAAAGCTCTTTGCTTTTCCACAAACCTGTATGCCCTCCAGGTATAACAATCTAAATTTTACTACCGTGAACTGAGTGAGTAGCTCAGGGAAATAAAAATAAGATGGCAAGCTAGATTTAACCTATAAGCTCTAATTGGCCACCTTTTCTTCTCCTAATGTTATATGATCTCAAAAAAAATGATGATCTACATTACTAATCCATTGCCACTAAGTAAATTCTGTAAGAGCAGTAACAAATGTTTTAGAAGTGGTATCATTTCTGGCGTCTTTATTTTTAATCATTTTTCATTTGTATAGATAACATAATTGATTGGTTCTATTACTTGGTTTGTTTGCATTGTTATGGATATGTTTGAAGCATTCATGGAAGCAATATTGGCTGAGTTCTTTGACTCTTGTGAACATTTTTCATTTGATGAATATATAAACAGGGATGAAAATTATTATATTAAAAAAATCCACTAGCATTTTAAGGCCTTCAGAATTTAACCTAAATCAGAGATATTTTACTGCATTGATCCTGTCAATCTTAGACTTTTATCAAGTGGATTTAATTTGGTCTGTTCACTTTGCAAACCAGAAACTTTGGTTTAGCTAACTTCCTTTCCTCCAAGATTTTTTTTGGAATATTTATCTCCAAAATATGATTAAATTCCCCTGTTGCAACTTATGTGATATGCCACCTTCCTCCACACCTTCATAATCAGACTGGTTAGTATAGTCCATCAGTGTTTCTAACTGGAAAATTGGACTCTTGCTTTATGGTAGATAAGCACAATTTGTTTCACTGACCTCTACTCTCCCTAGAAGGATTTGGTCCTTTGATGTCATAAAATAAAATAAAGAAAATTATGATCTAGAGACCTTATTTGGTTTGGTCTAATATTGAATGTAATTTTGGAAAAAAGTAAAGCTAGCATTGTACTTTACAGGTAATCTACGTGTGAAGGTTATTTATTTTCTTCCTTTATGTAGGTGAACAATAATACTTCTTTAGAATTAAGTTATTAATATGTATATGTTTGTTTAAATAGAATTGAATATTCCCTATCAATCTTTAGGTCTTTCTTTCAGGAACATTTTCTTTCATTATTTTTTCATATCAATTTTCTTATATTTGTAATTATGTCTTTTTAAGAGACACCACTCTTTTACTCTTTTTTCTTTTTCTTTTACCTATTTTCAAATCAGTTTTTATTTACATGTTTGTATATTTTGATTTATACAGTTTTCTTGTAGCTTAATTTTGTTAATTTCTTTTTTTTGTTGTTTCTATTCAATTTTGATTTCTATAATGACACTTTGTTGCTTTATATATTATTTTTATTTCCTTTTGTAGTTTTATCACTTATTCTGCACTATCTATAATATTTTTTATGGACTCTTCTTTATTTTGACCACATAAATCTCTTTGAGAGCATATACAAAAGAGGAATGATAGCTAACATTTATTGAACACATACATAATTTTTTCAAACCTAAATGAAACCATTTCACAGTTGTTAGGGTATTTCTGATCCATAAATATTAAAGACATATCTGGAATTTAATAAACACTATGATGAACTAGCTACTCCATTATATAATCTATTTATCTCCATCCATAACACTGCTCTGAAATACTGATTTTAGACATATATATGAGGAAACTGGAATTATATAGGTGAGGGAATTATATAGGTGAAAAAATAATAAAAATTACAGCAAAGGCATAGGAAATGGAAACGCTAGATGCCAAAGCAGATGCTAACTAATCTTAGGTGGGATAGAATGTAACTCTTTCTCTGCAACCTCTCCAGAAACTAGTGTAATGATGTGCTAAAGGAAGTTATTTCAGTTTTATATGTCTATAAGATACTTAGCTCTGCTTAGAAAAGTCAATCCCATATTCAAAAAAAAATGTTGGAGAATAATAAAAGTATTCTTGTTATATTAAAAGTACTAAAGACCTAGGTGTATGTGTATGACTCCCATGTGTCTCCCTGCTAGGAACCCATCCTGAAAAACTTCTAGACCCCAATGCCTTCTCAGAAGAAAATACCTTTCTGGATAATGACAACCCTTGAGACTCAAGAGAGAAAGAAGCTGCTGGATATTTATAAAAAATGAAAAGTTGAAGTTAATCAAGGAGGTTTTAGTGACATAAGCAGTTTTAGTATAAATGAGATTTAGTCTCATAAATGAGGTGATTTTTTTCAATGAGGTGATGATTCTGATTTCTTCAGAGAATGAATGCAAGGGTTTTTTTTCTTTTTTATTTAATTTTTATTGTTATGTTAATCACCATACATTACATCATTAGTTTTAGATGTAGTGTTCCGTGATTCATTGTTTGTGCATAAAACCCAGTGCTCCATGCAGAACGTGCCCTCTTTAATACCCATCACCAGGCTAACCCTTCCTCCCACCTCCCACCCCTCTAGAACCTTCAGTTTGTTTTTCAGAGTCCATCGTCTCTCATGGTTCATCTCCCACTCCGATTCCCCCCCCTTCATTCTTCCCCTCCTGCTATCTTCTTCTTTTTTTTTTTTTTCTTAACATATATTGCATTATTTGTTTCAGAGGTACAGATCTGAGATTCAACAGTCTTGCACAATTCACAGTGCTTACCAGAGCACATACCCTCCCCAGTGTCTATCACCCAGTCACCCCATCCCTCCCACCCCACCCCCCACTCCAGCAACCCTCAGTTTGTTTCCTGAGATTAAGAATTCCTCATATCAGTGAGGTCATATGATACATGTCTTTCTCTTTTTGACTTATTTCGCTCAGCATAATACCCTCCAGTTCCATCCATGTCGTTGCAAATGGCAAGATCTCATTCCTTTTGACGGCTGCATAATATTCCATCATATATATATATATATATATATATATATATATATATATATATATATACCACATCTTCTTTATCCATTCATCTGTCAATGGACATCTTGGCTCTTTCCACAGTTTGGCTATTGTGGACATTGCTGCTATAAACATCGGGGTGCACGTACCGCTTCAGATCCCTACACTTGTATCTTTGGGGTAAATATCCAGTAGTGAATGCAAGGTTTTAAACCTGCCTTTAGATTACATTATTACCATCAGAAAAGAGGACTTTTATAGCTTTACTTCCTGTTACTTATACAACCTACATATGATATATGTGCTATTTCAAACTCTGTATCTCTGATCCAATAGGATACCTTCTTGTCCTTCCTATATCAGGCTTGGATATATTGTTATGGTTTGATTTACAGCAAGAATGTTATTTTCATTACTTAATTACTTTACACTTAATTCAGAGTTTTTAGTTTATTCTCATTAAAATTATACTTTTAGTATAATTTTGTTTATATATATTTAGTATAATTTTGTTTAGTATAATAGTGTTTAGTGTTGATAAGACCAATGAATTCATTGATCTTTCAACAGGTCCTTTATAATTGGCAACAAAAGAGGGAAAAGGCTAATTTAGCAAAAAAAAAAAAAACAAACTGAAGTAAAAGCATGAAAGTATTGAATTTATAAATCAGGCAGAGTCGATTCTCACTGTTCTTTGAAGTGCCCAAAACTGAAGTGATGTGGATTAAAATTACAACTTTTGCTATTTATTGGGCCATTCAAAGTCTTGAAGAATTACAGGGAGGCAGGTTAGCAGAGAGTGACAGAGGATAAGCTTTGAAAGCAGGTGAAACCAGGTATGGACATTGCAGTTCATATGTGGGAGTACCTTCGATAAGCAACTTGACTTTTATAATTTTCTGTTTATTTTTGTTAACCTCTAAAACAAAGGTAAGGTATTATATATCATTCAAAGTTTTTTTGTGAAAATTAGATGAAATAACAAATGTAAAGTATTTAGGCTGCTACATAGTGCTCAATATGTGTTAGCTTTTATTTGATTATTTGCATACTTTTATATTATTTGCATATTAATTTCACATGGCCAGTCATATTGATAAACATCGGAAAGAAAATGTGAAGCCTTTCTTTTTACTTTCAGTCAAGGGCAAGCTCTGTGATACAACAGAGAACAGGTATTACATCACTTTTAAACACAAGGTCCTTGAATTTTTAATTCCACTGTTTTGGGACATGCCTTCATTATTAGTGCATCATTAGGTTCTCTGTTGCTAGATTGTGTATAACAACTTTCTATGCAAATTGCCCCCACATTTACATATCTAATGCAGAGATCTATCTTGCAACTTCATTATTCAAAAAAAAAAAAAAATCACCCTAGCTTTCTAGAGCATTTAACTTGAAATTTAAATCCCTTAAAATAAAACTTCATTATCTTCCCAACTTGGCCCCAATCTAGCTTGCCTAGGGTTCCAACACAGCGTTTCTACCCCCATTCCTTTCATAACATAGCATATACTTGTTCTTCTCTTAACATACGGAAAGTTGAATTCTAGTGGGAAGATTTGGGAAGATTTCATTTCTTTGATATAAAAATTTTAGCCAAAATGCACAGAAGTAGAGCCTATGAATAAATATTTCTGATTATTTAGAAAAAAAATCACATATCATATTTTATAAGCTGTAGAAATATCAATTGAATGTCACAAAAGATATTTTTAGATTTTGCTTTATAATATCATTCTCTGAAATTATAATGAAAATCAGTGTATTCAATCATTAGATAATTCTTAATGCAATTTGAGATCCTTCTAACATTCATAATTTAAGACTGAATTGTAACTAAAATGGATTGATTTAATGTGTAAAAAGTTCTTTAAAAATATTATTTAAACCCAAATAATAGCAAACAATTTTGTACTCTAATATCGAGTGGATTTTATTATATTTATTATTAAGCTCTTTAGTTGGTTAATTTTGTTAGCCAGAAAAAGAAATTCATGGAGTCCTCTAGTTTAAAATGGGAATCTGAGCATGATATTTACATAACAACCTCTTGTTATAACATGTCCTATAAATTATTGAAATTAGTAAAGATCTGGACACTATTTTCTGGAAATTCTGGAAATTTTTGAAACATGTCACAAAATTATATTTATTCATGTAAAGACCTAAGATTAGGACAAGATTATGAAAATATCCAGTGTTTATTCAACTAATGTTAAAAACAAATATGAACAGTGAAACAAAACTTACTTGGAGAAAAAGAAGGAAATTAATCAGCAGAATTTAAATAAAACTCACTGCTACTATGCAGAGATGGGCCGAAGACGGCACTGGGATAGAGAACAAGTGATGGCAGCAAATACCCATTAGGTGCTTGTCCCTGGGATCTGCACACACAGATAGCTTTCATACTATGAGAATAATCCGTGGAGCCAGCAGCATGCCCCTATAATAGACTATGTGCTGAAAATAATGAGTACTGCCCATGGGGCTCCAGGGGTGACAAATAGAGAGAGCCTCTATTCTTAAATAACTCTATCACATTAAGTCTAGAAAATAAACCTGGGAATGCATAAGTGAGATATGCCTTATAGGTACATAAATATTAATTATATACATATGCATACTTGTCCTACTAAATATCCATGTCAAGTAATTTTAACTTAAATATATTTCCTTTAATAATAACTTGCATCAGTTAAATATCTCTAACTCATCTTGTATCAAAGATATTAAAAATTCTAATATTTAATTTATACCTTGTTCTATAAGCTGGCAATCCATATATACATGCACATATATAAGTATATATGTAAGTACATATCTAGTATTTAATATCACATTTTTCTTCTTCCAAAATCAAAATGTAAAAATGTGCTTATTCTGTAAAAGAAAATACCCATAAGTGAATTATATTGTAAAAATCAGTGAAAAAAATCTAGGCCTAAACTTTATGAATGATCTATTTTACAGAAGTTATTTCTTCCGTGAGTAAAACATTTTTATCACAGGAAGTCTCAGTCAAGTGTTGTATAAGCACAACCAGAATACATTATGAATAAATAAAGCAGCACTATCTATAAGCAAGAATTTTATTCTCTATGGAGGAAATTCCTTAATCTTAAAACCTCATTGACTGGTATCCTTTTAAAAAAGCGTTAGAAATAAAAGATAGCCTAACAACAATTTATCAATGTATTTTCCCTTAAATGATATTTTCACTGTTCAATATATGCTGAAAATAGTTCAACAAAGATTGTGATTGACAGGGTAAGGAAAGAGTGCCCTCTCTATAACATTACATCAAAGGTCGAAGAAAGAAAGAGTGGTTTAGTTTAAAAAATCTTTTAAGGTAGGAACCAACACAATCATCCTTCTATTATTAGGTGTTGAATTGATGACAATTTTCAAGTGTCAGTAAACAGGGATACAAAGTCATCTATAGCCCTCTCAGGTGTTTACTGATACTATAGAGTCTCTAAGGATTCTATAACTGCGCTATACTTCTTCCATTATGATTTTTCCTTTTTTACTATATTTGGGCTTTGACTGAGTTTTCATCAAAGGTCAAAGTATAAGTTTATTGCCTGAAGGCCTGCTTTTTGAGTCCAAAGAAAGTGTCAACTAAAATAAAAGATCTTCCACTAACATATCCACTTCTATCCTCAAGTTCACCAACACCTTTGTAATGAAACTGAAGATAAATAAATTCCCTAGATGGGAAGAAGCAAGTACAGGGCTGAGTTAGTTCTTTCTGTATTTACAGTGATATAATAATTAATTAAAATGCTTTTAAACATACTACCATGTGTACAAACTATAATGTGAAGCATTTTTTGGTCTGTTTCCATAAAAATTTTTGTTACTTCCCTCTTAAATACAGTAAATGTCATTGTACATACTACCTGCCCATTATTCAGTTGGGATCATACCAGGTGATTTCCAAGGCAGGGATGGTACAATTTGATCAAGGTAGCAAGGATACCATCTTTTCTCTCCAAATTGAGGAAACAGTACAAAACTAAGTCTACAGGAAATAAAGGAGTGGAAGGAGCTAAAATTGCAAAGAGGCTTGTCAATTTCAACACACACAATCCTTTTTTTATTATTGTTGTAAGAACACTTAAGATGAAATGCACCCTCAACAATTTTTAAGTGCAAATATACTATTATTATAGATTTTGGATACTAGCCCTTTTTCTGAAATGTCACTTGTGAATATCTTCTCCCATTCTGTAGGTTGCCTTTTAGTTTTGTTCATTGTTTCCTTTGCTGTGCAAAAGCTTTTTATCCCGATGAACCCCAGTGGTTCATTTTTACTTTTGTTTCCCTTGCTCCTGGAGACGTGTCTTCCAAGAAGTTGCTTTAGCCGAGGTCAGAGAAGATGCTGCCTGTGGTCTCCTCTAGGATTTTGATGGATTCCTGTCTCACACTTAGGTCTTTCATCCATCTTGAGTTTATTTTTGTGTATGGTGTAAGAAAGTGGTCTGGTTTCATTCTTCTGCATGTAGCTCTCCAATTTTCCTAACACGATTTGTTGAAGAGACTGTCTTTTTTCCACTGGATATTCTTTCCTAGTTTATCAAAGTTTAGTTGACCATATAGTTGAGGGTCCATTTCTGAGTTCTCTATTCTGTTCCATTGATCTATGTGTCTGTTTTTGTGCCAGTACCATACTGTCTTGATGGTGACAGCTTTGTAATAGAGCTTGAAGTCTGGAATTGTGATGCCTCCAGCTTTTGTTTTCTTTTTCAACATTACTTGGCTATTCTGGGTCTTTTCTGGTTCCATAAAATTTTAAAGATTTTTTTTTTTTTATTTGAGAGAGAGAGAATGAGAGAGAGAGTACATGAGAGGGAAGAGGGCAGAGGGAGAAGCAGACCCCCTGCCGAGCAGGGAGCCCGATGCGGGACTCGATCCCGGGACTCCAGGATCATGACCTGAGCCGAAGGCAGTCGCTTAACCAACTGAGCCACCCAGGCGCCCATGGTTCCATAAAATTTTAAGATTGTTTGTTCCAGCTCTGTGAAAAATGCTGATTGTATTTTGATAATGATTGTATTGAATGTGTAGATTTCTTTGGTTAGCATAGACATTTTAACAATATTTGTTCTTCCAGTCCATGAGTATGGAATGTTTTTTATTTCTTTGTGTCTTCCTCAATTTCTTTCATAAGTATTCTATAGTTTTCAGAGTACAGAACTTTTACCTCTCTAGTTAGGTTTATTCCTAGGTGTCTTATGGGTTTTGGTGCAATTGTAAATGGAATCAATTCTTTGATTTCTCTTTCTGTGGCTTTATTGATGGTGTATAGATATGCAACAGACTTCTGTATGTTGATTTTATACCCTGTGACTTTGCTGAATTCTTGTATCACTTCTAAAAATTTTTTAAAAGCTTTTCTTTATTCATGAAAGATAGAGAAAGAGGGAGGCAGAGGCAGAGGGAGAAGCAGGCTCCCCATGGAGCAGGGAGCCTGATGCGGGACTTGATCTCAGGACCTTGGGATCATGACCTGAGCTGAAGGCAAATGCTTAGCTGACTGAGCCACTCAGGTGCCCATTCTACCAATTTTTTGGTAGAGTTATGTCATCTGCAAAAAGTGAATGTTTGACTTCTTCTTTGCCAATTTGGGATGGTTTTTATTTCTTTTGTTATCTGATTGCCAAGGCTAGGACTTCCAGTACTATGTTGAACGACAGCGGTGAGAGTGAACATCATTGTCGTGTTTCTGACTTTAGGGGAAAAGCTCTGTTTTTCCCTGTTGAGGATGATATTCACTGTGGGTCTTTCATATATGGCTTTTATGATGTTGAGATATGTTCCCTCAATCCCTACTTGATGAACATGGTTGCAAAAATTCTCACCAAGATAGTAAGTAGCTAATAGGATTTAACAGTACATTAAATGTATTATTCACCACAACCAAGTGGGATTTATTTCTGGGCTGCAGGGTTGGTTCAACATCTGCAAATCAATGTGATACACCACATTAATGAAAGAAAGGATAAGAACAATATTATTCTCTCAATAGATGCAGAAAAAGCATTTGACAAAATATAGCATCCTTTCTTGATAAAAACCCAGACTGCAACATTATTACATTGGAGCTCCATAGCACCTCCCAGAAACCACCTTCTCTGACAGTCTTTCTCAACTCAGTTGTTGATTACCCCACATTTCTAGTTGCTCAAACCAAAATTCTGAATTCTACCTTGACTTCAAAATGTATGTCCTTAAAAAGATTCAAGGTGATGGAGACACTTTTCACTTGAAATGGAAAAATTACAAGATCTCTTAAGAAGTAAGCTTAGAACTGGCATACTGTCAGACCAGTCTCATTTTAATGGCCCAAGCAAGTCAAAAGCTGCATACCAAGCAATGAGATGGAGAAATATACCCGGCTCTTTTATATATATATATATATATAATTTATTTATTTATTTTTTATTTTTTCATTTTATTATGTTAGTCACACCATACATTACATCATTAGTTTTTGATGTAGTGTTCCATGATTCATTGTTTGCGTATAACACCCAGTGCTCCATGCAGTACGTGCTCTCTTTAATACCCATCACCAGGCTAACCCATAACCCCACCCCCCTCCCCTCTAGAACCCTCAGTTTGTTTCTCAGAGTCCATCGTCTCTCATGGTTCATCTCCCCCTTCAATTCCCCCCCTTCATTTTTCCCTTCCTACTATCTTCTTCTTTTTTTTTAATATATAATGTATTATTTGTTTCAGAGGTACAGGTCTGTGATTCAACAGTCTTATACAAATATATATATATATTTGTATACAAATACAAATATATATATATACAAATATATATATATTATATATATATTATACAAATATATATATATTCTTATACAAAGATTATATATATAATCTTATATGTCTCATATATATATATGAATCTTATATATATATATATAAGATTATACTTATTCATTAGAGACACAGAGATACAAAGAGAAAGAGAGCATGAGCAGGGGGAGAGGCAGAGGAAGAGGGAGAAGCAGGCTCCCTGCTGAGCCAGGAGACAGATATGGGGCTCGATCCCAAGACTCTGGGATCATGACCTGAGCCAGAGGCAGATGCCCAACCATCTGAGACACCCAGGCACCCCAGCCAGCTCTTTTCATAAGCAGGTCTACATTATCTCATGACAAAAGAAGTTGAGATAGGAAGGTGAATAAGTGGAAACGATAATGCAGTCCCCTAAAAGAATAGTTCTACCTCCCTCTTGTATACTTGTATTTATTCATGGATCAAAATATACCAGATGTCCACTCTGCCAAATTTATATAGGTAGTGACGAGATACTCTTCCTTCATTTTTTTGTAAAGACATGTTTAGGTGGAAGAGTTAAAGAATTAAATAAATAAGGATAATGTAAGAAATATACAACTTATGATGAGTATTATGAATAGAAAAGTAGGATATTATGATTTTAGAGAAAAAAATATATTTTGTTTAGCCAGGTAGGTGACATTTAGTTGAGGTATACAAGGGTCAAACATGGTAGATAGATAGATAGATAGATAGATAGATAGATAGATAGATAGATAGATGATAGATATGATAATTTGAGGCAGAGCAGCACAAGTGTATGTATATCTGTATACATGTGTGCTTAGGTGTGTATTGGTCAAAACATAGGTTATGGCATCAGAAGTACTGGATTCAAATTCTGCCCTCTACTCACCAAGCGTGTGACAAGGGAAACTTGTTTAAGCTCTCCATTGCTATAGTTACAGATATTTAATACAATATAATAACACTGAGAGCAGATATGTACATGGGTCCTAAATGACAACTTCAAAAAGGGTTTTTCAAATGAGAGGCTTAAACTTTCAGAATTATACTTTATACATTACAATAATGTTAACATCTTGAATACTTATTTATACAAAAAGTTACTTTATAATAAATAAAAATAATGGGCATTTTTGAATACTTATCTTACTCATTTAATATTAAGGTTATCTGTATGACATAAATGTGATTATTATTTTCATTTTATAGTTGAAGAAACAGAAATTTACATAAGCTAATCATTTGCCTGCAAAGACAAAGCTAAGACAGTTGAAACTGGAATTTGTGCCCACACAGTCTGAGGCAAAAACTGTATGCTTAGCTACTGTACTCAATGCCATTGTATGCATTGGAACATTTTTATTTATTTATTTATTTATTTTTAAATATTTATTTATTCATGAGAGAGAGAGAGAGAGAGAGGCAGAGGGAGAAGTAGGCTCCCAAGGAGCAGGGAGCCCGATGCGGGACTCGATCCCAGGACCCTGGGATCATGACCTGAGCCAAAGGCAGACGCTTAACGACTGAGCCACCCAGGCGTCCCTGCATTGGAACATTTTAAAAACCTTTTGCATTTGTGTGTTTGTGTTACACAAGTAACAGGTGAATTTAAAAAGGAAAATAAAACCACTGCTCTTATTTTATTTTTCCACATTTGAAATGTCTCCCTTGGACACCCTCACTTCCATTTCTGTATTCCGAGGTGATTACTCAGCAGTTCAGTATATACTCTTTTAAAATTCTTTAAGACTTCACTTTTACAGTGGTCTTAGGTTTACAATAAAACTGAGAGGGAGGTACAGAGATTTCCCATATGTTCCCCTACCCCACACATGCAAAGAGACTCTTCCATTGTAAACATCACTTATCCAAAGGGTATATTTTTTTCTTTCTTTTTTCTTTTTTTTTTTTTTCTAAACAAGAATGAACCTACAGTGATACGTTATAATCACCAAAGTACATAGTTTACCTTATGGTTTGTTCTTAGTGTTGTACATTCTATGGCCTTGGACAAGTGTATAATAACATATATCCTTCATTATAATATCATACTGAGTATTTTCACTGATCTAAAAACCCTCTGTGCTCACCTATTCATCCTATTCATCTCTTTCCACCTACCTGGTGACCACTGATCTTTTTACTGTCTCTATAGTTTTGCCTTTCCCAGAACGTCATATAGTTGGAATCATACAGTATTTAGCCTTTTCAGATTGGCTTCTTTCACTTAGTAATAGGCATTTAAGGTTTGTGTATGGCTTTTTATGATTTGATAGCTCATTTCTTTTTAGTACTGAGTAATGTCCCATTGTGTGGATGCACGAATTTATTTATACCCTTTTGTTTTCCTCTAAATTTTATAGAAAAAGTCAGTTTCCCAAGAATTCCATCCTAAGATTTTTCTTGTATAAACTTAGCCCTTCAATTTCAACCATATTAGTACTTTATGAATTAAATGTTATGTTGAACTCTCTTACAACTATACTTCTAGTCTTAGTTTAGTTATCTCATTGGCAAAAATCCTGTATTTCTGACAACCTTCCAGACATTTCAATCTTGATGATCTGCAGTAACTTCAGCAAGATTAACAAGAGTTTACCCAAACTTGTTTTTAATTCCCAATTTTTCATCTAGTTAAAGGGGTGCCTGGGTAGCTCAGTTGGTTAAGTGTCCGACTCTTAATTTCAGCTCAGGTCATGATCTCAGGGTCATGAGATCAAGCCCCACATTGGGCTCTGGGCTGGGCATGGAACCTGCTTAAGATAGCAGCAATGTCCACAATAGCCAAACTATGGAAAGAGCCCAGATATCCACTGACAGATGAATGGATAAAGAAGATCTGGTACACACACACACACACACACACACACACACACACACACTGGAATATTATGTGGCCATCAAAAAAAACCACGAAATCTTGCCATTTGCAATGACGTGGATGGAACTAGAGGGTATTATGCTAAGTGAAATAAGTCAACCAGAGAAAGACAATTATCATATGATTTCACACATATGTGGAATTTAAGAAACAAAACAGGGGCATAGGGGAAGAGAGGGAAAAAAACAAGATGAAATCAGAGAGGGAGACAAACCATAAGAGCCTCTTTTTATTTTTATTTTTTTTAAGATTTTATTTATTTATTTGACAGAGAAAGAGCACAAGCAGGGGGAGCTGCAGGCAGAGGGAGAGGGAGAGTCAGATGGGGGAGAGGGAGAGTCAGGCAGGGGGAGAGGGGAGGAAGGCTTCCTGCAGAGCAGGGAGCCCAATGTGGGGCTCCATCCCAGGACCCTGGGATCATGACCTGAGCCGAAGGCAAACGCTTAACGACTGAGCCACCCAGGCACACCAAGAGACTCTTAATCATAGGAAACAAACTGAGGGTTACTGGAGGGGAGGGAAGTGGAGGGGGTTGGGTAACAGGGTGATGGGCCTTAAGGAGGGCACGTGATGTAATAAGCACTGGGTAGTTATATAAGACTGATGAATCACTGAACTCTACCTCTGAAACTAATAATACACTATATGTTAATTAATTGAATTTAAATATTTTTTTAAAAAAATAAAGTTTCTCTAAATTAAATAAATAAATCTTTTAAAAAATCAGTGCTGATCCTGTTATCCAATTTCAGACTTATTATCAATTCAAAATTATTCTTTTCAGTCTATAATGCTATTTTCTGACTGACAATTTCCCATTGATAGCGATTAGACATTTATTACTTTGAACATTTATTAATATCGCTATATTTATATGCCTTTCAATTTTTTCTGACTTCCATATCTTCCACAGATAGTACTTTTGTCACAAATGTGATCATTTTATCTCTGTGCTTAATGTTCTATAATGGTATCTGCTTTTAAATGCTTATTGGTCAACAAATAAAATACCTTAACATATGATATATGGCTGTCTATATTTTGTTCCCAAACTTCCTTTCCTGAAACTCCACACCACATGTTTTCTAGTTTGCTATTAGTTGTTGTAGTGAATTCTCTTACGCACACCAAACTCCCTTTTTCTTCTAACCATCTATACATTTTGGTAAAAATTAACCTTTCAAAAATGAGTATATATTTGATTTTATTTACTAGGTGTCATGATTCTTCTATCAGTAACATATCTTTGGTAAAATAACTTTAATAAACTGTCTCCTAATAATCTTATTTAAGATATTCAATAGCATCTCAAAATACTTGCTCACATTTTGAGTCAAGTTTCTAGTTTTGTTAAATACTCATTTTTTTTTTTAAGATTTTATTTATTTATTTGACAGAGAGAGACACAGCGAGAGAGGGAATACAAGCAGGGGGAGTGGGAGAGGGAGAAGCAGACTCCCCACCGAGCAGGGAGCCCGATGCGGGGCCCGATCCCAGGACCCTGGGATCATGACCCGAGCCGAAGGCAGACGCTTAACGACTGAGCCACCCAGGCGCCCCAGTTAAATACTCATTTATCTGAGAATGTTCTCAATTTCACTGTGCTTTGCATTCCATTATTAATAGTAAATGGAGCCATCTAAGGAATAATTGATAACATTCATTTAAAAGTTAATGTCATGGCATTAACTAAAGTATATTTTCTCAAAACTCTTTGAATCACTATGTTAATATTTACAAGTTTATATTAATAAATTTTAGTTATGTTTGTGCATATATAAATTGTGTGGGATGTGTATGTGTGTGTGTGATAGTCAATCATTACTGTTTATGTATGAGGCACCAGTCTAAAGGTAAATGTCCTGGTACAAGTCCTAAACTGGCCAATTTTACTTTAACTTTAATGTATCAGTATGAATATTCATAATATGTAACAATTTTACAAATATGCTTGAGTAGGCAGCAATAATTGTTGCAGTATGCTGAGAGTTAAATTAACTGAAGAAAACAAAAGTGGCAGGAATTAATTAAAAATCTGGAACAAGAATGAACGGGATTTTTTTAAGTGCCTTATGAAATGTTTAGTAGCCAATTCATTTGTGGGAGGAAGAACATATTATAATTAAGATATTATTTTTGTTCAGGATGCATTGAATTTTTGTTGTATTTTTCCTAATTATTTAGGCATTAACAAACATATAAAAATAATTAGTTGAAACAGTATTTCCCTGATATGCCTGGAAGAATTCTAGTTTTATGGAGAAATAATTAATAATTAATCAATTCAATAAGCATTTTTATTGTATATCTGCTATATATAAACACAAACTAAATGATTTGTGGAATTGAATACTAACTAAAACACAATGCTTGACCTAAGAAATAATACAATTTATTAGGAAACATGTGTATAAAGATAAATTTTTGATTAATTTGGTAGAGGTATCAAATAAATTTGATGAAAGTGATGAGGTTGGATGCTGAATCATAGTCAGTGAATATTAGGGAGAGATTTAGGAAGAAGAATATTTTATGGAAAGAAAATAGAGCATGGTATTGTGGTAAAAATGCCATGTGTTCACAGAAGTCGTGTCTTATTCTTCCTTGGTACCCAGCAAGAGTCAACTACACTCCAGCCTGCTTGGCATCTGTGTTTGTCCATATTACTGAGCATTAGCCTATAGAGCATTTCCAGGCCTTTGCATAAAGCTACCTTCCTCCTCTCCTCCATGTTCTCGCTGGAAGCAAAAGACTCCAAAGCCATAGAGAATATGGAATCCAATAATGGAGTGATCCTGATTGTGTGATGCTTCTGTTTAGTAAACACCATTTTAGTGAATACCCATGACAGACAGTTATATGAGTGAGAAATAGTCCATGTGTGTTAAACCACTGATGTTTGCACATTCATCTCTTATAGCATCAGATGTTCAACTAGTAAAGGAAGCATATTCTCTATTACTCCAGTTTACACAGATCATGGGTAAGATGGAGGAGTATAATGAGAAATAAAAATACAAAAATTTGAAAGCTGGTTATAAAGAGAATCAAAGGAAAAAGTAATTTATTTTTCAGGCAACAAGATAAGATCAGATCAGATATAATGAGATAAGACAAACAGAACAGATGTTAGCAAGATTTCTCTGGCAGCAAATGAGAGTATGGAGGAAGAGGAGATCTGCAAGTAGGCCAAGTTTAGAAGAACTAAAGTAATTCCACAAAATGGAAGTGTAGGTATAAAATAATCTTAAGGATAAAATTAATAGGCTTTTATAAAGGAACTTGGTAAGATGGACAAAGAGAAAATCAAAGAGTCTATCAACAATTTAACACACAACTGAGAAAAAGATAGAGAAGCTTGATGGAATAAACCACACTCAGGGTTGAAATCTGCCAAGGGATGGACTAATGACTGACCTTTGATTCTCCCAGGCTCGGAGTAGATTCTCAGAAATGTGTTCGGTCATTTTGTGCCACTTATTTGTGTGTGATGAGTGGGTAACATGGGGCCAGAATCTCAAGTCAGGGGTGACTGAGAGAATGACCTCACTGGAATATCATGCATGGTCCAATTTTTATTTTATTTTTTCTAATGAGAACTGGTGAATCTGGATATCATTGAACAATTGAATTCTGATTATCTGGAGACAGTCTGCTTTGAGTCAAAATCTTTGAATATCTCTATCCCTTGGCATTAAAAACATATCATGTAATTGTGTCTTTTGATAATTTCCATCAATCTCACCATCATGTGGTAGAGAAAATTAAGCAAAAGAAGATGTCTGTAAGGAACAATGGAAAGTCTTATATTAGTCTGTCATCTGGTTTAATCAAGGATAATTGAGACAGACGAGTTTTATCTTAATTGGAATGTTTAATTTATTGACATATATTGTTATCTTTCTTCTTTTGGCTTGATGTCTACTGTTTTAACTTCTTGTTTTTTGTTTGTCTCAACTATTTTATATTCCTTCTCTCCCCCTTTAGCTCTTTGGGATTACTGTTAGTACTAACATACACTCTTTAACTACTCTTTGAATGTTACCCTAGCAATATGAATCCTTGACATATTAGACCCTCATTTAAATGAGAAATTTTACCACTTCTCAGATATTATTAGTCCCTTAAAACACTTAACCCCTTTCAACTTTTATGTAATTGTTTTAATTAATTCAATTGCTCTCTTTCTATATACACCTTATAAGACATTACTTTTTTTTTTAGTTTTAAGTAAATATTAATTTAGATTTAATTATATTGTTACCATCCCCCTTGTTCTTCATTTCTTTCTATATTTATATATTTCCCTCTGGGAACATATTCCTTCTGCCTGAAGCACTACTTTAATATTTTTTATAATAAGTCTGCTAGAACATTGCTCAACATTGTACTTCTTTATGCTACAAGTTTTATGAAGGGATACCTCTCTTTCCCTTTTTTGGGGAAATGCCAACATTTAAAACATTGCAGGGGAATATTAAAAATTAAACAGGAGATGTAATTGCTAATGGCTTACTTTTTTCCCCCACGGTTTTTTTAATGATTTGTTTCTTTGTTTGAGAGAGAGAGAGAGAAAGGGCGTGCATATATGCACACTAATGGGAGGAGGGGCAAAGGGACAGATATCTTCAAGCCGCCTCCCCCGCTGAGCACGGAGCCCAAGGAAGGGCTCAATATCATGACCCATGAGATCATGACCCATGAGATCATGACCTGACCCAGAATGAAGAGTGGGCCACCCAACCCCTCAACTAAATGAGCCACCCAGGCACTCCTCCCCCCAATATTTTATTGCTCTCAGCAAACTATCAAAAACTCATCTCTTATCTCACTCTTGTTTAACAAACTTCTCTTTAGTTTACAGATGAAAACTTAGGTAACAAGAGGAGAAAGTGTACAGAAATCACTTAATTACAACTTTTCATTTACTAGGATCTACCCATAGAGGTAAAGACATTTGACCTTGGTTGTTCTTAGAGAATTCTCTGACCTGCTTTGGACTGCTGTCATATATAGAGCTAACTTTAAGTTCAAGCACACAGTGGATTTTGACCTTGGTCTGTTATGAAGGGGGTACATACTCCCCAGGTCATGTAAGCCTCAGCAATGATTTGAGGGCCAGATTAACACCTGTAGTAGATGATAGGAAGCGCCCATTCTTGATATACTTTTATTCTTGGGACCAAGATATTTGCAGGTAAAATATATTTTCCTGATTTGTTCCAGAAAATTCTACATCTGAGGGGTTTGGGATTGAAGAATGAAGAAGTTAAAGTCTGCCTAAGGCCAGTGATGTCTTTCTTAAAGGGAAAAAAATCTTTAATAGTGAGTTACTTACACAAATTAGAAAACATCTATCAGTAATAAGGGTAATACCTTAGACTATGACTGCAAATTGGGCTGCAGAGAATTGGAGAATCAACCAATTTTAGTTTTATTTCTCACTTAGTTCAGAATCTGGGCAATTACATATACCAAAATATATGCATATGTTGGTAGATACATACAATAGAGTGAGGATCAGAACAAATGAGGGTTGAGATCCCATTCATTTGAAGTGTTAAGAATATGGGGGGGGGTGATCTTCAGAAGAAATTATGTTTTATTCTTTTATAAAATAAATAGGAGTTCTTTAGGAGGAAAAGCTGAAAAATGGGTAAATACAGAGGAATTATGCCCAAAGAAATAAAAATATGAAACAGACTTAGATGAAATTTTGGTATGATGTGTATCTCCTCCAGACAAGCAGGTATACCTTTTCTCTCTACCCCCATTCTCCACTCAGAAAGTATATACTTTTTAAAATATAAATATATTTGATTATTTTATTTCTATAAAGTTTTTCCCAAAAATAATCAGAAATTTATTTTCTCCTTTTATATATTGAAGTACTTTCTCTTTTTGTTTCTAACAGGACATTTTTCCAGTTGCTAGTCCATATTTGTCTTGTGCCTTGAACTTCACTTTCTGGATGGACACTTTAGACATATAAATTATGCAGGAATATCACTTTTCAAAATACATACATTTCAACAAATACATAAGTTACCCTTTCTTTAGTCTGGCAGCTGGTCTACCACCCTGCTTATCCTCACATACTTCTAGAAAGATTATATTTGCTTCCTCTACTTCCTCAGATACAGTAACTATTCAATGCATTGTTTTTGCCTTTCTGTTCCATTAAACTGCTTTTAAAATATATTCCATATCATACCATTGGCAAAATAAAAATGAAAAATTTCCTGTCCTTATATATTTGTACTCTTCTGAAAAATTTTAACACTATTAACCTTTTCTGTTGTTGTTGTTTATTCAGTTTTTTGTTTTGTTTTGTTTTACTTTCTTTAAAGTGTCTATTTTCTTTCCAAGTCTCTCACCCTTCTCCCTTCACTTACCATGCTGAATATTTTTAGTACATCATTCTCTTCTGCAGTTTTTCAAATGCTGCACTTTCCAAGGTTCTATCCTTAGTCAATTCATAACCCACAACACTCATTCTATTACACTCCATAATGGTAATTATAACACAATCGTTTTGTTTCAAAAATCAGTTTTTAGACTTTTTATTTTTCGTGAATTTTATATTTGTTAAATTAATCCAAACTCATATGGATATTTTTACTTACTTAGATAGGTCGTGTAAACATCCCAAAATAAACTTGTCTACCTGGCTTGATTTTCCTATTTCTCCTATTATCTAGAAATGGCACAAATTTCTTACCTGTTTTGACAACTTCATGAAAATATATATATGTAAAATACATTATATTATTATAAAAATATACATGTAGTGTGTATATATATACATAATGATGTAACATGTGGCTACATATACATATGTATATAATAAGTAACACTTTGTGTGCATGCCTATGTCTTTATCTATATCCGTATCTTACATATAGGAGTAAGTCTCAAATTGTCTTGATAGATATAGGTTGACATATCAGTGAATAGATATAAAGTGGACATTTATATTTTTTTAAAAAATCCTTTCTATATTTTGAGCATATGCAACACTATGATGTAATTAATAAATGAATTAATCATGGTAGATAGTCACTTTACTAACTTCACTTACACCTTGACAATGATTTTGTCAGATATACACTCATTCTAGACTTTAAATAGAAACAGAGCGATAAAGGAACCTGCATTATGCAGATTAATTGTGCGTCAAGAGCTAAATGTCATTTGCAGAGATGAAATTGGTAGTGGATCTAATGGCAGCATCCAATATCCAGGGCCTGTTGGCACTTCTGGCTCTGAGTTCTTGAGGTAATAGAGGTTAGGTCTTTTCTGGATCATCAATTCTTTGTACCACGATAAAAGAGTAAATCAGTTCCCACTTTTTAAAAGGAAAATTTGATTATATTTATGCAAATTACACACTCTCATGCCCTTTGACCTAGTAAATCCACACTTACTCATTTGTATTATTGATATACTTGCTTATACTTGCTCATTAGCTATAAATAGGAAGATTTTTGCTTATTTAGCAGAATTCTGAAAACATCAAAATTTTTGATTAGTTGATAACTATGTATATTCATAATATGCAATACTATTATGTTGTTTAAAAGAATGAGACAGACTATATATGAATATGGAAAATTTTCATATATGTATATAAACATACATATATGTGTATATATAGGGAACATATGTGTGTATATATATTGTGTGTATACATATTCCTGCATGTATGTCTTTTATACACACATATATATATTCAAATGGAAACAAGATGTGCATATTAGTATGCATATTACAACCACGTTTTTGCAAATATATTTTTAATCATGTCTTTATATACACATATACACATTTATACACATTTATGGAGTAAGATTTTCCCAGTCATAGGGATACATTCATGAAAAGTGCTTCTATATATTGCAAAATTGTATTTGAGCAAATCTATATCTCCAAATAAAAGTGTTAAGGGGATAAAAACAAAAAAAATTAAAATGACACCGGATATAATTTTTAGCAAATTAAATAAAGTTTGAAAGCCTTACTTCCAAAATAAACCATATTTATAAAAACACAATGCTTTCAAATTTTATCTTCAATGCTAAGAGCTCTTATATGACTTCTGAACAATTCTATGAACATTTTATTTAAGGGAGAGAATATTTCTTTTTAAAATTTTAAAACTTAAATATCCTGAACTTTCAACATTCAGTTACTATAGACTTGAAGTTTTTTCTGTGTGTTTGCAAAATCATGTGAAACAGCTGTCTTTTTACAATTTATCATGTGGCAAAAGTACTTTGTCTTTTATATGTTTAATTGATGGAGTATAAAAATAAACTAACTGTAATTGAAAGTGTAGTCTTTTTTTTTTTCATTTTCATGCACATGGGATAATCATAATAGCCAGAAGAGCTAGTATGATTTTACTTTCACTCCTTTTGTAAGATAGTTACACTTCTTAACATCAGATCCATTGAAATGGATTATCTGATCCCTTTAAAAATTGTATGCTTATTATGTTATGCATGTGTTTCTTTTAGGGTTTTGAATTATATAAAAACAAACCCAAACCATGCACAATTAAGAAACACTGTTTTAAAGACTAAAATGAATATTAAAATATCAATATTTAATTGTAAATATATGTAAGAAAGTTGTATCATAAATTTAATCATTAAAAAATAGTTAATTATTACTGTATTCACAGCACTTCTTGAGACCTTTAATGGTAGGGACTGTGATCTAGCACCATCTCTGAAATTTTATATGTACTCAATAAAGTGTTTAATACTCATAATCAGTTAATATTATAGGGATTTTGAGAAAGTAAAGTTTTTTTAACATTAGTAGAAATCAACAAAGACTTGATCTAGACTAAACATTAAATAAAGTGTTTAATTTGAATTTTTGATTTGTTTGTATGGGAAGGAAAGGTAACATAGACAATGGGATCTGCATAAACAAGGATATAGTGGTAGGGAAGTGTATTAGTTTTCTATGTTTTATAATAAATAGTGCACATTTAGTGGGTAGCTTGAAAGAACAAAAATTTCTGTGCTTTAGGAGTCCAGGCATGGCATTAGCTAGGTCCTCTGTTCAGGGTCTCAGGGGCTTCAGTCAGCCAGGTTGTGTCCTCATCTGGAGGCTCAGCTGGGGAATAATCCAATTCCAAGCACATACAGGCTGTGGGCAAATTGTTTCTATGACTGTGGGCCCTGGATTCATGCAGGCTTTCAAATGGAGGATGTTCTCAGGAAATTGCTGTCTTTTGCAATTTCCTGCCATATGACCCTCTCCATAAGCCATTTAAAACATGGCAACTGGCTTCTTAAATTCCATAGGAGAATGAGAGCTGGCAGAATGGTCTTATATAATATAATGCAGTCACAGCCATATTCTATTGGTTAGAAGCAAGTAACAGATCAAGAGCACATTCTAGAAGAGGGGCTTACACAAACGTTTGAGCATTAGGAGGTAAGAAACATATGGAATGACCTTAGGTTCTGTCCACCACAAAAGAAAAAAATCAAATATTAAGAAGAATTAAAAAACATTGAATTTGGATAAAAGACAAGATGCCCAAAGAACATAAGGAAATATCGTTGGAGGAATTTCTACATTAGTAGGCAAAAATCCCTAGATACTGTACTGTGTTTTTAAAGGAATCCTAAATAAGAACTTCCTGAAGACTAAGCCCTAATGAAAAAATCTTTCTTTACTGTGTGATACAACTCTGTGCCAATAATGAAATATTCAATTCTGTTGACTAATTCCTTATTTGTGTTCATAATTAAGTATATTTTATTGTGTCATAAAATTGAAAATACATATTTTCAAATGATTAATATCAGTGAATGTGGGGTTTTATGATTGCTGATCTACTTCATATATTTAAACTGAAAATACAGTCCTACTGTTTATATTACAACACTGATTTTAGTTCAATAATTATTGAGTGGCATTATTTGTACAGCCTCAGATTGTCATTACTGAATGCTTCCAATAAAGTGACCCAGTGCTGGATATTTCAACATTGTATAAAAGAGTCTCATTGTCTCTAGGTAATGGTAATGAGGATAAACTGAAGTATCTTGAAACTTCACAGCACCAAAAAGACAAATAAAATACAATCAGGATATACTGGTTCTTTTTCACTCTATTCTCTCTTACCTTCCACAAACTCCATTTAAATACATCCATGTTGCTGAAATATAGAAAGTTGCTCAATATTGTCTGGGACAAGAAAATAGTTGAAGAATAACCACATTATGTTAAAATATTCCCTGGTATTATTATCTATATTTTAATAAAATAGTAATTTTTATAAAGTTTATTTGCTGTTAAATATAGAAAAGGCCCTCTAATGTAAAGGCAAAATTCTCATATTTCATAGCCATCTTATCTTTTACGGTATTTTAAAATGATGTTCTTGAGACTTAAAAATAAAAACTGCCTTTTAAAAGTAACAGAAATGGGTGCCTGCATGGCTCAGTTGGTTAAGCGACTGCCTTTGGCTCAGGTCATGATCCTGGAGTCCCGGGATCAAGTCGGCATCGGGCTCCCTGCTCAGCAGGGCGTCTGCTTCTCCCTCTGACCCTCCTCCCTCTCATGCTCTCTGTCTCTCATTCTCTCTCTCAAATAAATAAATAAAATCTTTAAAAAAAATAAAAGTAACAGAAATAATTGAGTTATGTTGGCAGATGATTTATTTTGTTGTTCTTATAATTTGAAAAAGTTTCCTAAAATAAGAACTTCCAAATGGGAAAAGGAATGTAGGCATTGCTCATTGATATATAGTTTTACATTCTTCCATCTCTACAAGTAAAGTGCTGGATAATAAAAATGTGAAAACTTCATAGACATCATACTTATCACCTTCTAGTATATTATAAAGTTTAGTCAATTATTATGTTTATCACTATTTCTATATCCTTCTGCAACAAAGTAAGCTCTGTTAGGTGTGAGAATCTCTGTTTGCACTGTTATCTGATGTAAACATCTTGGCTACAACAGTGGTGGACACATAGTATGTGCATAACTTTTTCAAAAATTACTAGTTACAAGCTGTGTATTTTCAATAGTTTGTTGTTAAAAAAAGGTAATTTACAAAGTAAATATAAATTCTTAAATATATCCCAAGTTTTCCACTTGCAGTTCTTTAATGTTATGGCTTGTTCTGATAATCTTGATATTTAAATCTTCCCTTTTATCTTCTAAACAGAAATCAACAAGTATTAGATCAACAAGTGTTAAATCAACCATCTGTGACTTGGTCCACACTTCATTCTTATATATATACATTACTGATTTAGAAAAGCAAAAACTATAATTAATGGTATATGAAAATAGAGATTCTATTACTAAACCAGCTTGAAGAACATGCTTCTAAAAAATTTGTTTTCAAAATCTGCTTTACCTTCAAAACTGGGAGGATCTGTCATTTATCTTAAGCAGAACAGTGTGGAGAAAAGATACTGAAGAAAGACAAATGATTATTTTACTATATTCAGAGATTTTTGCCATTGAACCAGCTTAGAATTTGGAACTTCCACAGCAATGATTATTTAAAAATGTAAAATAAAATAAACTCTCTTATGATCAGACTGAATAGAAATATATCTATTTTAATAACTGCTTTAGTTATGAAAGTTAGACACCAAAATAATTATTAGTTATCCAACCAAACATAAGAAAAATAACTATGTCATAATGATGCCTACAAATTTCAAAAATTTTATTTTTAATATACTCTTTTTTTATTATGTTATGTTAATCACCATACATTACATCATTAGTTTTTGATGTAGTGTTCCATGATTCATTGTTTGTGTATAACACCAAGTGCTCCATTCAGTACGTGCCCTCTTTAATACCCATCACCAGGCTAACCCATCCCCCCACCCCCTCCCCTCTAGAACCCTCAGTTTCTCAGAGTCCATAGTCTCTCATGGTTCGTCTCCCCCTCCAATGCCCCCCCCCTCATTTTTCCCTTCCTACTATCTTCTTTTTTTTTAATTTTTTATTTATTTTTTTAAAGATTTTATTTATTTATTTGAGAGAGAGAGAATGAGAGAGAGCAAGCTCATGAGAGGGGGGAGGGTCAGAGGGAGAAGCAGACTCCCCGCCGAGCAGGGAGCCCGCTGTGGGACTCCATCCCGGGACTCCAGGATCATGACCTGAGCCGAAGGCAGTCGCTTAACCAACTGAGCCACCCAGGCGCCCTTCTTTTTTTTTTTTTTTAACATATAATGTATTATTTGTTTCAGGGGTACAGGTCTGTAATTCAACAGTCTTACACAATTCACAGCGCTCACCATAGCACGTATGTATGTGCACACACACATGTATGTGTGTATTCTTTTCCTTTTAAATAGACTTTAAAGAAGTTTTAGATTTACAGCAAAATTGAGCAGAAAATACAGAGAATTCCCATATACTCCCTGCTCCCCTTCCCTATATATACACAGTTGACTCCACTATCAATATCCTTCACCGGAGTGGTATTTTTGTTACAATTCATGAATCTACATTAACATATCTTTATTACCCAAAGTTAATAGTTGGGTTCATTCTTGGCATTGTACATTTGAAGGGTTTTGACAATTGTGTGTTAACATATATCCATCATTATACTATGATACAGGACAGTTTCACTGTCCTGAATCCTCCGCTTCATCTATTCATGCTTCCCTCCTCACTAATCCCTAGCAACCACTGATCTTCTTATAGTCTCCGTAGATGTACCTTTTCAGAATGCCATATAGATGTAGTCATGCACTATGTAGTCTTTTCAGATTTGCTTTCACTTAGTAATATGCATTTAAGTTTTCACCATATCTTTTAATGATTTATTAACTCTTTCTAGCAATAAACACTATTTTAGTGTCTGGATATATCACAATTTGTCCATTCACCTACTGAAGGATATCTTGGTTGCTTCCAAGTTTTGGCATTTATGAACTAAGCTACCACACACATCTGTGCAGAGATTTTTGTGTAAATATAAACTTTAACTCCTCTGTGTAAATATCTAGGAGTGGAGTTTCTTGATCATATAGTAAAAAGACTATGTTTAATTTTGTAAGACTGACAAACTGCCTTCCAACGTGGCTGTACCATTTTGCATCCCCACCAGCAATGAACGAGCGTTCTTGTTGCTCCACACCCTCACCAGCATTTGATGTCAGTGTTCAAGGTTTTGGTCATTCTAATAGGTATGTATTGGTATATCATTGTTGTTTCAATTTGCATTTCTCAATAACATGATGTGAAGCATCTATTCATATGCTTACTTGCCATATGTATATGTTTATCTTCTATAGTGAGGTGTCCATTCATGTTTTTTGCCTATTTTTTAAATCAGGTTTGTCTTTTTATTATGATCAAGTTTCAAGAATTCTTTGTACCTGAAACTAATGTTACACTGTATATTAACTAACTGGAATTTAAATAAAAACTTGAAACTAAGAAAAAAAAAGTTATTTGTATATTGTAAATAACAGTCGTTTAACACATATATCCCTTTAATATATTTTCTTGTAGTCTGTGGTTTTTCATTCTCTTTCACAGAGCAGGAAAAATTAATATTAATGAAGTCCAACTTACCAATTCTTTCTTTCATGAATCATGCCTTTGAGTTTGTAACTAAAAAGTCATCATCATGCCCAAAGTCATCTAGATTTTCTCTTATGTTATCTTTTAGGAGTTTTATAATTTTGTGTTTTATAGATAGGTCTGTAATCCATTTTTAACTAATTTCTGTGAAGAATGTTGTCTTCATTTAGATTTTGTTTGTTTGATTGTTTTCTATGTGGATGTCCAGTGTTCCAGTACCTTTTATTGAAAAGACTTCTTTTTTTTAAGATTTTTATTTATTCTTAGAGAGAGAGAGAGACAGTGAGAGAGGGAACACCAGCAGGGGGAGTGGGAGAGGGAGAAGCAGGCCTCCCGCTGAGCAGGGAGCCCGATGTGGGGCTTGATCCCAGGACCCCAGCACCATGACCCAAGCGGAAGGCAGACGCCAAACGACCGAGCCACCCAAGCACCCTGAAAAGACTTCTTTTTTTGCCTTTGCTCCTTTGTCAGAGATCAACTGACTGCATTTATGCACTTCTATTTCTGGGATCTTATTCTATTTTATTGCTCTCTTCGTGTATTCTTTTGCCAGTACCACACTATTTTGATTACTGTAGCTTTGTAATAAGTCTTGAAGTCAGGTATGTGAGTCCTCCAATTCTGTTCATCTCCTTCAAGATTTTGTTGCCTATTCTTGGTGTTTTGCTTCTCCATATAAATTTTAGAGTTGGTTTCATGATATCCATAAAATAAATTGCCAGGATTTTGATTGGGATAACATTGAATCTATAGATCAAGTTGAGAAGATTTGACACCTTGACAATATTGAGTCTTCCTATCCATGAACATAGATTATTACATAATAAATCTTCATTTATTTAATTTTTAAAGTTTCTTTCATCAGAGTTTTGTATATATTTTTTTCATATTGATCTTGTACCATCGGTTTGCAAACTCCCTGGGAGTTTCCTGGGTGTAATCTGAAATTACCACCCATACATTGAGGGTAGGGAGACACCAAAGAAAGAGAAAGGCCACTCCATATTGGTAAATGGCAGGCTTAATAAACAAAGAAGTTACTTGTAAGGCTTGTCTTGGATGGCAGCAAGATGAGTAGGTCTCCCCACCTACTTACCAGAATCATTAAAGTTTATATAGAGGCTTAAGTAGGCTCAGTCATTTATACAGTCCAGATAGCCTCAACACCACATTTCTATCTCAAAGCTGTGTCCTTGGAGTAGCTTCTGGGAGTGGGGAAGGCAAGCAAGATGCACATTTCAAAAACAAGGGAAGGGGTAAAGAGCCTCTAATTGCCAGGGTCTAGGTTGAAGGTCAACTGGTTGTCACATCTTCTTGATTATCTCCTCCAACATGTACAGATTTTGTTAGTTTTATATGTAAGTATTTTTCTTTGGAGAAGGAAGTTTAATGTAAATGGTATTATTGTGTTACTAATATCAAATTCCACATAATGCATTGCTGGTATATAGGAAAGTAATTGACTTTTGTATATTAACCTTGTATCCTGCAACCTTGTTACAATTGCTTATTAATTTCAGGTTTTTTCTGTTGATTCTTTCAGGTTTTCTACATAGACATTTAAGTCATTTGCAAAGCAAGACAGTTTTATTTTTTGGTTCCTAATCTTAAGTTCTTTTCTTTTCTTTTCTTGTTTTACTGCATTAGCTAGGTTTCCTGTATGAGGTTGAAAAGGATAATGAGTAGAGATATCCTTACCTTGTTCCTGATCTTAGTGGGAAAGTTGTATGTATTTATCAAAACTTTTTTTACATGGATTTTGGAAGAAAAAATACTGAAGCTTCAACATAGGTCTTAGTCACTGAACAAAATTGTATTAAGGACTGCTATAAGTTAAATATTGCCCTAAGGGTATGCAGTTACTATCTAATCTAATAACGGCTAATCCTTTGCTTACTTTATGTCAAGGACTGTTCTTAAAAACTTATACTTATTAGCTCATTTGTCTTGAATATTATTCTCAGTTGCCAAGAAGTAATCTGAAACAGGAAGAGGTTTAGTAAGTTGCTGAAGGTTTCACAGCCACTATGTTATAGAGCCAGGTTGCAAAACCATGGAATCTAGAAACAAAGTCTTTGTCCTTAACTATGAAGCTATACAATATTTAATAGAATGTCATGACTTCTGTTATAGTTTAGTTATATGGTTAAGATATATATTTTTAAAAGTTAAATGGTCTTAATATGATTTTGGAATGAGTAACACCAACATTAAATCTTATAAGACTTTCAGAAAGAGGATGGTCAACTAGGATGAGATAGACTTTAGTCAATAGAAGAATGCAGGATGGTCATTGAATTTAAGAGAAGAGGAGATACTGCTAAGTAGGGTCTATATTATGAGTTACATGTAGTTAGAAGGAAGATGAGGTAATTCAATAGAAAATAGATTGTTCAAAGTGGTATAAGGATAAGAGACAATATTATATCCATCATTGCTATTGAGATAAAGATGAATACTCATATAATTTTGGATTGTGAATGGTATTTTTAAAATACAAAAGAAAAGCAAAAAATCAAATCATAAAGGTTAATCTCTCTGACCACATTTTCAAATATTAAAATTTATGTGTATTAAAATAAACTATAAATATAGTAGAGAACAAATAAACTGAAAGAATATTGGCAGCATATCTGACAAAGGAGCAATATAATGTATTTGTACATAAATTAAAGATAGTAAATCAGTAAAATCAACACCAATATAACAATGGAATAATAGTCAAAATCTACCAAGAAAAAATTTACGAAAGAAATACATGGTTATTACACAAGGTATTATTCATAATAAATATTAAATGATATATTTGTTTTTAGACTGTTATTCTGTCCAACAAATTGCCAAAGCTTATTTTAAATGATAATACAGGTATTACAGAAATATTATAAAGTTGGCATTTTCTTCTGGGGGAAGAGTAAATTGTCAAATGCATCCAGGAAATAAATATGGTATGTATTAGGAGTATGAAAACTTGACAATTTAGTATAGTCATTCAATTCTTTTAAATTCTAAATAAAAAAATTATAATGAATATATGCAGTTTTGCTTATTTGATTTATCAACATTATCAACTTAGAAATAATATACACAATATATAGGTTTACATTAATAAGTTCTGTTACAGTAAAGTATTAGAGCACTGTACATTCATTTAAAAAGTACAAAAATGTAGACATGGATAATTTTCTATATAATAAATATCAGGAATTAAATAGAAAAAAATAAAAAATACAAATTTTATTTCAGTTAAATCTAAACGTTGTTCTTAGAATATGATGGAGGTGTGGATCATAGCTACAAATATAAGTATCAAGCACTGATTTCCATGCAAGTTTCATCAGCATATTTGTTCAAGGAAATGTCTGGTGTTGACCCTCATGGATATTTAATCTTAATGTTTTTCAGAATTTTTGTTGAATACAAATGATTAAAAATACACTTAGCATGTGTAAGATTTCCAAAAAGATGATATCCTTGGGTAAACATTATGTGAACATTAAAATAATTAAATAATTCATGTTCCTATCTGTGAAACCCTAAAAAAGTTACTTAAACTCTGTGCCTCAATTTTGTCAACTATAAAACAAGTGTAACTGTAATTGCTAATTCACAGATTTGTGAGGAGCATATATTAATACTCCTTTAATCCTTTAAAACTGTATTTTGCACATGCTTTTCCTTTGTTTGGAATACTTAAAAAAAAAAAAAAAAACTATTCTTGACCTAAAAAATTCTATTCATCCTTAAAGATACAGATTTCATGCCAACTTTTCTGAGAAGCTACATTCTGCTTCCATTTAATTTCACATCTGTTTGTTAATAATACAGGTGGGATTGTATTTTGTCTTTTTAGAAGTCTGTTCTCCTAAAGATTGTGAACTCCATAAATGCATGTGATGTCTGTATTTGCACTTTTATTTTGTTTCTGCATATTGTTTTGCACGTAAGAACAATGAGTGTCTGCTAAAGATATCTGTAGGTCACAGAGATTCATGAACTAAAGGGTCTTTCTAAAGTAAATAATATTTACGTGCTTAACAAGTGAGGGGGGAGAGCTGCATCTGCATACCTGCTATGTGCTCTACATATACTGATTTAATTAACTTTCACACAGTCCCAATTAAGTGCATCATGGTTCCACTTTATAGATGAAGAAGCTGAAATACTGTGCCTTACCCAAAACGTAGAATTCTCCATTTTGTTTCCATAACATTTTTTTAAATTTTAATGTTTAAACTAATTAGATAAAATCATTGTGATTGTTAATGTAATTTATAAATAAATAAGATTGAAATTAAAATAGATTTATTTTTGGTAATTTAATAAAAAATGTTTAACATTTTAAACAAACCACTTTTTATGAAATGACATATTTTACAATAACTTTACAATAACTTTCTCATATATTTATCACCCAAATGATGTAATTATGAAATTTTCAGTTAGTCTAACATTCTTCAATATGCTTTAGTTGTTTGGAGATTATTTTTTTTTAAGATTTTATTTATTTATTTGACAGAGAGAGACACAATCGAGAGAGGGAACACAGCATGGGAAGTGGGAGAGGGAGAGGGAGAAGCAGTCTTCCCACTGAGCAGGGAGCCTGATGTGGGGCTCGATCCCAGAACCCTGGCATCATGACCTGAGCTGAAGGCAGACGCTTAACAACTGAGCCACCCAGGCGCCCCTAGTTGTTTGTAGATTTTATTAGAATGCTATAACTACCTATATGACAGTGATATGAGGAAAATGAGGGATATTACACTTTATGTCACTCACTTAAATGGAGATTTAAAGCTTTGATGGCCAAAAGGGTAAACGATTCTTGTAAAACAAAACATATGAAGTTGTAACCAAAGTAACAAATGTGTGATAACACATTTTTCTTCCTGGTAGCCCTCAGGGTAATAATAATAATAATAATAGTAATAACAAAAGTTACTTTATATGATCTTATGTAGACATTACCTCCGAGATGCATTTCATGATGCTCTTCTTAAGAGAACAAAAAAGAAGGTCAAAATCTTAAAGCACTCTGTTGCTATATCTGGTTAGGTGTGAAAAAATTAAATGATAGCTAAAGAAAAACTGATTTGGTAGCAAACATGGTAATCTGGAATTGTTTTCCTTAGTGCAATGAAAATATCCTTGCAAAATATTAGAACCACAGTGCAATAAAGCAAAATCATAACCTTCTAACAGTAGGTTTTGAATAATTGCTCATCTCTAGAATGTAGGATCTTTGAGGATATGTTTCATAACATATGCAGAAGTTTTATGAAACTGCAATAGTCATGTAAGTACACAAGATATATGTACAATGAATAATATTTAGTAAGAAAATATGGTGAGTGTGTGTGAAATTTTAAGTATAGGAGAAAGCTAATTCTTATGGTCTTGGTTAGGAACTATACTGAAGTTATTAAATAATTATCAGCATGAGCATGTGCAAAATTGCAAGTATGAGAATATAAAGTTGAAATCATTCATATTAACTTTCAGATTATACTATAAATAACCCTTATATTTTTGTGCAGTAATCTCAAGAAAGGAAAGCTATGAGGATTATAAAAGAAATCTATGCTAAAGAGCCCAGCATGAAGCCAAAAACATCTGAAACAGACCTTTTTAAATATATAAAATATAAGTTATTTTTCTTCTGACAAGAGTATATTGGTGTCATAATAAATAAGATCAAGGTTAGAAACCAATATGGGCTCTCAGTGGGAAGACTTTCACCATTAATATTTTCCAAATGAGAACAGTTGGTGCCTGAGCTTAAATGGTGTGTCTCTTGCTTGCCTTTGCTTGAAATGTCATAAATAGCTATAGTGGTAAACAGCATAAAGAAAGTGAAAAGAAATTGTTAAAGCTTCAATAGTACATTGGGTGTTAAGGAAAGGGGTGGGGGAGGCATTCTATGTTTGAACCTGATCAAATGAATGCAACGGATTTTCAACAACAGATATGTTCTGCTTAACATTAAGACAAAAAGAGTTATAAAATAACAAACCTTTACCACATCATTGAAGGGAAAGTCGATCCTAACCATTAAAAAAAAGAAAAAAAGCAGGACATTTTGCACATTCTTCCCCCTCTATAGAAAACTTGGTGAAATGGTGCTTAAGATTCTTAATGAGGAGTTAGTAACAGAAGTCATGAAGATGAAACTTGCACCGTTTCTCCCTTTCAAAGAATTCAGAATTTCAGTCTGTGTTAAAATCTAATTCTGGCACACATGTAATGAGCACTAGGAGTTAGTCATATACAAATTCTCAAAAACCTATTCCTTAATATATAGAATGCATTAGGATTTTAGAATCATTAATCTTTTATCCATGGTAAGCCATTTAAACCTTCCATTTTCTTTCCAGATTTCTAGAAAGCTTTAATTGGATAGAAAAAAACATTGAAACCTAAAAAACTGTTATACTTCCTAGGGAGAGATACTATGTCACATTAAAACCCCGGGGTTCACGGCTTTTCAAGAAAGCAAAAACTCTTCATGTGCTCAAAGCCCATCCTTCTGTTATTTTTCAGTTTCCTCAGGCATTCTTTTAAAATACTATATAAGTCCAGTATTTCATATATAGAAAATTTGGTTATCTAAAAAGATAAAATCATAACTCTAATACACATTAAAATGTCATACAGAGTTTATTTAAATTGTATCTCTGCCGTGGATCCTTACAGAGCACATTTCTACTAGTTTAGTAAGGTCCTGGAATGACTTTGTAAATAAACTTGTTCTTCTCTTGGTGTTTTATACCCGTATAATCTAATATACAACACATAATACACATTTCAATGTGTAAATGCTAAAGCACACTCACAGCCAAGCCACAAGATCTTAAATGTTTGTTTAAATTACATGATGTAATAAATAAAAGCAATGACAATATTTCTCGGGGACAGAATTCTTAAAAGTAAAATTGTTGTAACAAAGGAATTACATATTTTAGATGTGGAAGCTGACAAATCAATCTCCAAAAGCTTATACTACTTTAAAATTCAAACAACAGCACATGAAAGTGTCCATTCTTTTGATTCTGGCTAGTTCTGGCTTTTATCAACTTTTTTTCACATTACAATGTTTATTTACTTTTTGCCAAATGTAGTTAAAAAGCACATCCTAGTGGGGCACCTGGGTGGCTCAGTCAGTTGAGTGTTGGACTCTTGATTTCAGCTCAGGTTGTGATCTCAGGGTCCTGAGATCTAGTTCAGTGTTGGACTCCCTGCTCAGCAGGGAGTCTGCTTCCCCTCTCCTTCTCCCTACGCCCCTCCCCCTGCTCACACTCATGCTCTTCCTCTCTCAAATCAATCAATCTTTGTTTAAAAGCATATCTTAGTATTGTTCTAATTCTCATTAATTTTACAAAACCATTGCATTATTACAATCTTGATCAACTGTACTTTTTTCATTTATGAAACCCAATATGTATTTTGCCAAATTTTCCTTTGGGTTACTTATTTTATTTTATTTTTTATTTATTTATTTATTTTTTAAAAGATTTATTTATTTATTTGAGAGAGCGAGAATGAGAGAGAGTACATGAGAGGGGGGAGGGTCAGAGGGAGAAGCAGGCTCCTCGCTGAGCAGGGAGCCCTATGCGGGGCTCCATCCCGGGACTCCAGGATCATGACCTGAGCCGAAGGCAGTTGCTTAACCAACTGAGCCACCCAGGTGCCCTGGGTTACTTATTTTAAATATTAAAGAGAGACCGTGTCTTTTAATGGTATTAAACATTTATTCTATGTATCACAAGTGGAATCCATTAGTGATTTGTTTGGTTTTTAACTTTTTTTAAGTGAGAATAATTTAATTATTTTGTAGTCTAATATAACATTCTGTGTTTTCAAAAATTGAAATTTAACAATTTTATTTTAAAATTAGACTAGCTGCATTCCAATTAATTTCCCCTTTAAATAATTTCACTCACTTCAAACAAGAAATTTATTGGCAAAATATCAGCCTAGCAAAGACAAAGTTTTGAAGGAAAAGTATCACAGAAAAGTATCGCGGCATATTTGATGAAGGAAAAGCCAATATTTTCTATGTTAAGTAAATTTTTGTGGCAACATCAAAATAATCTCCACTATTTCACTTAGTAAGCTAGAAAACTACATAGATGACTAACATATTTCGCTGACATATAAGATAAACTTGCCTTATTTTATCAAAGTCACACAAAATGTCATTCCATGTTGCTTCTCCTATATAACTTTTTCGAAGAATGTTATGGATATTTCCCCACAGTAGATACCAAGGATTATTTTGCATATAAACCTAAAAAATATATTCATCTCTGCCCAATATTCACTCTTTGTAGAGGCATTTCTTGGCATTTGCAGCCTGATGTTAAGGAAGAGTTGAGTATAAAAAATACACAGCTAGTCTTGAAATATGAAAAGATTTCTGTGAATTCTAAATTCTAAAATATTAGTATTAATTCAAAATCATAAAACACTGTACGTTGAGATATATGATAGTTTACTATGAAACATAATCACAGACAAGCAAAATGATCCAATATTTGGTAGTCAAACATCTGATACATTTAATAGTATTACATGGGAAATGTAACAATACTCATGTTTGTGCATTAAGGGATATATTTAGTTTAGGCATAAATCAGAAACCAAATCTCCTAGACAAAAATTATCCTAATCCAGTACCTAGCCTTATATTTGTGATTTGTTGTTTCTGTCCCACCATAAAACTATAAATATTGCAAATTCAGTCACTGGCTCAAAGATGGCCTCTCTCTGAGTCTTTGCCACCTAATCCTCAGCTGTTTCTAAATCTAAAGCTTCATATAAAATGAAATCTCAGGCAGTAATCCTCAGAAGGATTTTTCAGTTTCTTTTTATTCACTGAAGAGTTGGAATTCCATCCCAACACTTGCTTTCATGTAGTGAACCCAGCTCTGATTCCCAGCGATATAGATAATTTTATTCTCCCATTACCCAGCAGTACCCAAATTCTTCTCCTGGACTCAAGGTAGCTCTGACACTTCAGCCCATCTCACCTGTTTGCATTTCTGCCCCATTTTTAGACCAGGAAGATATATATTTTTTTATTTGTTTAGTTGATTAAAATAGAGATTTTTCTGATTTCTAAAACGTCTGGATGTAGGAAGAAAAGATGGAAGCAAATACTAGCCAGAATCCAGCAATTAGCCAACTTCAGTGCTCAGCACATCTATTTCGTTGATTCTATTTATACATGTGTACAACTCAACATATCCTCCCCGTCCAGGAGTTGTTCTCACACGAAAACAAACTTGAAAAAAGTAATAACATGCATCCATTACATATTTTAAAACCAGAAGAGTTAGTAACAAGGTGAGATAAATATTGGAAAGGAAATTCATGTAAACATTTGAAAAGAAAAGGAGTCATGGTATTCATTTAGAAGAACAAATTGGACTATGACACTGAGGGAGTAGGTTGTTCAGGACTTTTTTTTACTAGTTAAATTTTTAAATTTTGGAATACCTTACGTAAAGTTCATTGGATTACAAAGGGCTGATTTTATCATAGTCCTCTTTTTGTAGGTGTATAGATCTACATTTTTACACCTCATGCTCATGACGTTGAATTTATTATACCTTTCCAAATATTGCAATTTTTTTTTTTTTACCATCACTATTAGAGATACCTGAGGGAAGTGGAAATGATGAAAAGCAGGTAAGCACAGATGTAAGCCAGGTAAAGCCCGATTAGTTCTATAGTCGGTGTTAGGCTAGTAGTTTCCAGTTTGTGCAAGATGACCTTCAGCAATGTGTCTTGTGTCTCCTCACTTTGTTGTAGTGTTCACTTATCCAGGAATAGATAAAATCTATACCCCTTTGAAACTTCTAGGCCAAAACTATCACAGAGTGATGAAAATAGAGAGGTTCTCCTCTCGACTTTTGATCACAATTAGAATCTGTGATTTGTAAAAAATTCAGATTCACTTTATTTCGATGTGGTTGTGGTTTGTCTAAGTTTGGTTTGTAGAACAGTTTGCAATCGAACGCACGTATCTGCAGGAGGATGGCCCAGAAATTTCCACAAGGCATAGGCTAATATGGAAATATTTCTTTATTAATCTATACATCTGCTGTGGCAGTGAGAGGATTCCTTTGTCCAAGGATTTTTGACTCTGTATTATGAGAGCTTCTTTATCTACATCTCATGGCCATGTCTAAAATAGGTGTTGTGGAATACGGACTTGGGGTTGGTAAGCATTTGCAGCTCCCTTCCTGAATATGTAAGGAAGACATAAATTTGTTTTCTGTCACATTCAGTTAAGGCTTTTTTGAGTCCAAGCTGGTGATTTCTTGGCTGTAGATTTCTCTCAGTATTTCAGTAGGGTTCTTTCTACTTTCAGTCAATTTCATGTGCCAAGAAATCCAAAATTCTTTCCTAAACATTACTCTCAAACCTGGCTTAACATGCTTTCTGCACCCAATCCTTCTCTCAAGTCATTGGTAACTATTTTGAAGCTATCCAGAAAAAAGAAGGAAGGACTGCTCTTTTAATCTTGTGTTTCCCTTGAGTCACTTTATTTAGCTGAGAAGTTTCACTATCATTTGTCACTGAAAGCATTAATAAATCCTACTTCTTACTCTTTGAGGTCTACAAGAAGGCAGTGTTTTCAATCATAAAGAATGAAAAAATAAATATGCCATCCTTACTCTCTTCCAACCTCTGATCTGCTTTTGCTCCCCATTGGCCAAACACATCTCAGTTCCAGGGAATACAAGACACCTCTGTGGCAGGTAAGCCTGCCAGGGCACACAGGATAGAGAAGAATGGTAAGTGGATTTGGAGAGGCAAATGGCAACTAGTACAGTACTTATTTCTTATGTTTTCTTACATATGGATATGGAACACTGTGTTTCTGTAATTCCAGTTTAGATATTTCTTAATCTTTGTATTATTTTTTTATTCTTATGTTAATCCCCATACATTACATCATTAGTTTTAGATGAAGTGTTCCATGATTCATTGTTTGTGCACAACACCCAGTGCTCCATGAAGAATGTGCCCTCCTCAATACCCACCACCAGGCTAACCCATCCTCCCACACCCCTCCCCTCTAGAACCCTGTTTGTTTTTCAGAGTCCATCATCTCTCATGGTTCGTCTACCCCTCCGATTTCCCCCACTTCATTCTTCCCCTCCCGCTACCTTCTTCTTCTTCTTTTTTTTTTTCTTAACATATATTGCATTATTTGTTTCAGAGGTACAGATCTGAGATTCAACAGTCTTGCACAATTCACAATGTATTATTTTTTTAAAGACTTTATCCATTTTAGAGGTAAAGAGAGAGAGCGCGAGGGGAAGAGCAGAGGGAGAGGGACAAGCATACTCCACCCTGAGCACGGAGCCCGACTCCAGCCTTGATCCCATGACCCCAAGATCATGACTCCAGCTGAAACCAAGAGTTGGACCCCTAACCAACTGAGCCACCCAGGGACCCTTACACTTTGAATTATTAAATGACCACAAAAACATTTAATAGCATGCTCTTCATTAAAGTTAATACAATTTTATAACCTTTCAAATATATCATTAAATTTTCCTTTAATTCTTTTTAAATTTACTCTCAGACTTAGAGTCATTCAAGATTTCTGTAGTTTTGAAATCACAATTATAATCATTTGAAATTCTCAAAATAATACCAAATGATATATTCAAAGTGATTTTATTAGGATTATTTTTTAAAGAAAAATAAAAAAGGTATCCTGGTATTTCTCCCATACAATATTATTTTTTTTAAGATTTTTAAATTTATTTATTTTTGTGTGAGAGAGAGCATGTGCAGGAGCAGGGGGAGGGGGACTGGGCAGAGGGAGAAGCAGACTCCCGGCTGAGCAGGGAGCCCAGTGTGGAACTTGATCCCAGGATCCTGGGATCATTCCTGAGCCGAAGGGAGAGGCTTAACTGACTGAGCCACCCAGGAGCCCTCCCATACAATATTATTAATTGATGGATATAATGTAGTAAATATTAGAGTTATTCAACTCTGCAATATGTGAAGATTTCATTAATGTTAAAATAGAGCTTAAATAAATATATGAGAAGAATTTAAACTTTTGTCTTTGTGATTTTAACTTTGATAATGGCTTCTTGGCATTTCAATGTTGCCAAGAAAACATCTAGGAGAAACACCACTGATTCTAGTAATTTTTGTATATTTTATGCAATATATTGCCAATTAAAAAAATGAATATATTAGTATGGATCTAATGGGGGATAGTATGAACTTATTTAGAGATTATAGTAGGAGACCAAAAAATTATTCTCATTAGTTTTAAGCATAAAAATGACTAGTGTTTGATTCTGTTGGTCCAGAAAACTCAAATAAAAGCCCTTTGTGGGTAAAAAAAAAATGAAAACATTAAAAGCATGATGTAGGATATATCAAAACAAATGTGTATTCAGATTTTGCCTACTTTATAGAGTTGTTTTGTAAAATGTATAAATAAAACTATTATTTTAAATACCATCATACAGATTCAACATAACTTCTTTCAAAATGAAAAGGTGCATATATTTTTAATGCCTTGCTGTTACGTGTTTCTGCTTTGTTTCAAATGTCATCAAACTCTATTAATTACAGTAAATAAATGGGTACAAAGGGATTGATTCAGAATACTTAGTAGAACAATAACAATCTTCAGGAATGTTTAACTTTATTTCAGCACTTGCTTGCTGGTATTATTTTAGCCACTTCTAGGATCTTGCTGAGGATTGCTAAAAAAAAATGTTTGCAATTTGTGAAAATGCCATCATGTAAGTGCTTACAGCTTTTTTCCTGTTCATATTTTGTAAAATAGCATACTTTATTTTTCTTTTGTAGATTGCCAAATAAAATATGTCAGAGAGTTTTCCTGTGTAAAAGCTTGCTGTTATCATTTTTCCCCTTGCAATTTTGTTGGTAATTCATTTTTAAAAAAGCAATAATGATCAAGTTTACTAAAATTTTAACTCAAATGCAAAAAAAGGTTTGAGCAGGATTTAATGTCCACTTGAATGAGAAATTGCAGTTTCTTCTTCATACACAGTTTAAAATCTGCCTGCCTGGATATTTTTGCTTAAGGAAAAACCTTTGTTTTATAATCTTGTATTGTTCTTCCTATGACAGCCTTGTCAAAATGATTAGATGTCATTTTCGAGCAATATTCGTTCAACAATATTCATTGAACAATTCATATCAGCAATAGCTTTGGAGATGCCATTGCTTCACATTTTCTTCCTAGGGCTGTAGTTTAATAGATAACTTATAACTGGAATTTAATCAGAATTCGACTATATACATAATATTTTATTTTTGCCTTTCAGTAACCTACTCTACTAAAAAGACAAAAATAAGAAGAAAACAAGGTGACACCATGGATTGTGTTGAGGAAAGAAGTAATAAAGTCTCCAGAATACAGCTGAGACAAGCATGAATTTCGCCCCAACTACTGTTCTTTCATCTTGCAGTTGTGTATCCTGAAAAGTAAAGTTAAACACACACACACACACAAAGAGTCCTCAGTTACTGAAGTTTAAGAATTGACTATATTCACCATATTCTAGTTATAAAGGCCAGAAATTCAACCAAAACCAGTTGAAATAAAAGAAAGACTGTTGTCCGTAGTGAAAGAATTGTCAGATTTGCCTGGTCTTTGGGCATATATCTTGGTTATAGATACACATATATTTATGCATTTCATATATGTATGTATATATGTCTATAATTGAACATGACTATGGGAATACTAAATATGTGTCTATGACTGAAAATGGCTGAATAAACATATTATACCTATGTGAATAAACACACGTTATGTACGTGTCTGTACCTGAAAATAAAATAGTGCCATTTTTAAATGTGATTGTGACCAATGATTCTATTTCAGGCTGTATAAAATTCATAAAAGGCTACTTGTTTTTGAAAACATATTGAAGAGTCTAAGAAGGTTGAACTTTGCAGCAATTTAATTATTAAAATAGTCACAAACTCTTGTGATGATGAAATCAACTAAGCACCACAGGGCACTGAGTATCTCTTACTGCCTCCCTCACAGAACAAGTTAAATGATTCAGAGTACACTTAACAAAAAATTTTTTAAGAGAAAATGTGGGATGGAGAAAGAAATACTTGAATCATCTAATAGTGAAAATTATTTAATAAAATAAAAATCAAGAATAAAAGAGGGATCAATAATATGCTGCACACTACTATTTACCAAAATTTGCAACTTTATCTCTGCTAACAGTGAATTCTCAATGAATGCCAAATGGCCCCTCAATCAAAGTGTATTTTGCAAATGATAGCAGAATTTAGCTATTAATAATGGCGCAAATGCATTCAGTCATATTTACATAGTACACTGTGATTTGGGATATGTTTTTTAATAATATATTAATGTTTTTAGTGTTTTGGAATATAAATGGTTAAGAGATGAATTAAAATAATTACTTAGTTCATGCATCAGTTTCAGCATCCCTGAAGCACATAAAAAAATGTAGTATGTATCAAGATGTGGGGCATGTGTAATATCAGGCTAAAAGTTTATACACTACTAGATATGTAATAGGAAGCTAAGGAAAACCCATGAATATGAAACAACCTGCTCAGAAATAAGAATAAAGTAACTGAATGCTAGGAAAACAAGAAAACAAAAACATGAAAACAATATAATATTTGCTCTCATGGAGTGAATATAAATTAAAGATAAAAGTATGAGCAAATAGTTAAAATTCAGTAGGAAACAGTGTAATAGATTTATTCATACATGTTATTTGAGGTGCAGTTTACAATTATCTCTCTCTTAGAGAAACCACAGAAAACATTTGTAATATGATGTTATTCTAACTTAGTCATTAAGGATTAAGGGAAAATTTCAAATCCTGTTTTTCAAATCCAGGCTCAAATTCCTTTATCACAACATATCAGGTCCTGGAAAGCATAAGTGACCTCTATCTCCTTTGAATGTCCCCAAAACTACTTGTTTTAGTTTACTCTTTGTTTGTAAGCATTTAATTTACCTATCTTACTAAATCAATTTGTATCTGATTGCAGTTTAATTACTTTTTATATCTCCCTAAGCACCTACCTACTGCACTAAATGACTCTAGTCTATTTAGCAGAGGAAATACCAAGAGTCATTTTCATCATGTAATGCTTAAATAGCTGAAATATTTGAAAACTCTATTAAGTACCTGTAGTCTCAGTATCAGGTACCAGTCATAAGAAAATTACTGGAACCCAGAGTTATGAGTTTTGCTTGTTTGTATATGCGTGTGTGTGTGTGTGTGTGTGAGAGAGAGAGACAGAGAGACAGAGAGAGACAGAGAGGGACAGAGACAGAGAGACAGAGACAGAGATGAGTACAAACTGATTGAAAAACAATATTTTAGCAGCCACATATTCTTATTAATAGGTAGAAGGCAATTTTTAAATTTGTGTTTTGTTTTTAGCTCAAGATCTGACATTGCATGATTTTATAGGCATTGAATGATACTTGAGTACAAAGAAGACTTAAATAATTTGTTGTGGTCTAAAGGCAAATTTTATATTAACAGATATTTAAATGCATTTAAAGTGAAATTAAAACTTAGATTTTTTTTCTAGTTGCTAGTATTAGTCAGTTTTGTTCATAATGCCTTGTCACAGTTATGTTCTTATTTGCCCCCTACAAATTGGTTTAGAGATGTGTTTTAAGTACAAATAATTGCTTGTCATGTAATTGGATTTTGGCAAGGGAGGATTTCCTATATTCTACATTAGAATGTCATCATGTATAGGGTATAAACAAGCAAATGGAAAAACTGGGTAGAATGTAAGATTGACTCCTGGGATGAATTCTTTAACTTACTGTAAATGAGACACAACTATAATTACAAAATTATTAGCATCAAATCCTCTTGAAGATCAAGACAGATGAAGAAAGCAGAAGATGGGAGACAGATGAATGAATTAGTTATATATATCTGTATATATATATGTGTATTATTTTAGCCACCTCTAGGATCTTGCTGAGGATTGCAATATATATATATATAGGTATATGTATTAGATGAATGAATTAGTTATATATATGTATAAATGTTGGAATATTGGTTATATATAATGGAATATTATTCAGTCTTAAAAAGAAAGAGGACATCCTGCCATTTGTGACAACACGAATGAAACTAGGGGACATTATGCCAAGTGAAATAAGCCAGACACAGAAAAACAAATATCTAATATAGGGGTGTGTGTGTGTGTGTGTGTGTGTAATAGAAAATAGAATGGTGGTTACCAGAGTCTGGTGGGGTGGGTGGGAATTGGGAGAATAAGAAAGTAGGAGGAGCTATTAATCAAAGGTACAAACTTTCAGTATTAAGATAAAAACATTCTGGAAACCTAATGTATAGCATGGTAACTGTAGCTAATAATAATGTATCATACACTTGAAATTTTCTGGGGTAATAAATCTCAAGTGTTCTCACACACACCAAAAAAAGGTAACTATGGGAGGATGGATGTTAATTAGCTGGATTGTGGTAATCATTCTACAGTATACACATGTTTAAAATAATGTGTTGGGCACCTTAAATATATATTTACTTATCAAAAATAAATAAACAAAACATTTTTAAAAGAACTTTTATTTTTTTAATATTATTTTTTAATGTAGGCTCCATATCCAGCATGGAACCCAACATGGGGCTTGAATTCACGACCCTGAGATCAAGACCTGAGCTGAGATCGAGTTGGATGCTTAACTGACTGAGCAACCCACGTGTCCCTAAAAGAATTTCTGAAGTAGGGTGAGAAAAAGAGAAAGAAATGCGCAAGTTTTCTGAAATGACCACTAAGTAACCAACATATTTTTTGTTGGAATTATAATTGCCAGTATGAGAATCTTTGAATATAAAAGCAAGAAAATGAAAAACAAATATTTGCCCCCAAATGAATAAAAGATCTTTGATCTATATTCATATTATGGACATATAAAGAAAACAATGTATTATCATAGCTAAAATGTCTACAAAGAAGTTGAAAATTAATTTGACCTAGGCTCATAGGTAATTTAATTTATAGTAGTGTGTTTCCATTTTTTCATGTTTATTTGTGCTGTACTGTATAAACCTGATCTTGTATAACACATCATTGTAATTAGTATGCACACTGCACCTTGGAACCTAACAAACTGTGGTTGTTATCTGCACCTTGTCCCGGCAAGGTGTAACTTTTGATAAACATGGTGTACTCCTGGGAGTTTACAAGGAGAACTGTCTTGACCAATGCTATGGCTTTTCTCTGTATTTTCTACTTATCATCTCTGTCATACTATTAAATTCAAAAGAAGAGCAATTATTTCTCCTGGAACTAGAATGAGATGAAAATGTTGCTGCATTGCTGAAATAAAATAGCCTCCCTCTGCCGCCGCGCCCTTCATTTTTCTTTACACTGAGCTTGTTTTCTTTTCTGAATTTTCCATTTTTATTTCCTGCATGGGGTCTAGTCACTGTCTTTCTTACCATCTGTTACCCATCTTGTTTCCACTAGAGAAAACTTAATAGTATTTAAAGCCAATAACTTCTACATTTCCATTCCAATTCTTCCCTTTTTCCTTTATTTGTTTCTAATGTCCATATTGGTCTAAAAAATCACTATCAGGAACAGGGGCATTTCACATAAAACTTTTTTTTTTAAAGATTTTATTTATTTATCTGAGAGAGAGAGTGAGAGAGAGAAAGAGCACAAGAACGGGGAGCGGGAGAGGGAGAAGCAGACTCCCAGCCGAGCAGGGAGCCCGATGCAGGACTCGATCCAGGGACTCCAGGATCATGACCTGAGCCGAAGGCAGTCGCTTAACCAACTGAGCTACCCAGGAGCCCCAAACTTTTTTTTTTATTATTTTAAATAAAGGAAGAACATTGCTGGAGATTCTATTTGTAAGCTCTGAATTACATTTTAATTCAGTATTTCCAATTTCAGTGGGGAATGCATTACATAAAATTCTTTGTTATCTTCTAGTACAGAATCCTGAGAAAATAATTTAGCTGCTGAGGATTTTTTGTTCTTAAGTTTAAATGCTAAGTTGTTAAGACATTCCCAGATCTTTCACTTGCACACAATCTTAGCATTTATTACTGCCCTGGGAGTATAGCATGCAACTTCCAGATTGAAAAGTGCAGTATGTCATCCTAGGGCATGGCCAAGAATCTATAAACCTATATATTGAGAAGATACTTAGAGGGCCAAATTCTTTCAATGTTAGTAAGTCAGTTCTGAGACTTCTGCTATCAACCTCTGTGAACTGGGACTGTTGAATTTTTATCTTTACTATCTCTCTTTCTCATTATCTATCTATCATCTATCTATCTATCTATCATCATCTATCTATCATCATCTATCTATCATCTATCTATTATCTATCTCTCATCTATCTACTATTTTCCTATCATCTATCTACTTAATTTTTAATTTATTTTACATTTTGTAAGCTGGGGGAATGAGGATTTTTAAACACTTTTATTAGGAAGCAAAGGAAACATTTGTATAAGTTTGTTAAAATCCATTGAACTTATTTTGTTGGACCACGATTTAACTATGTTTTAAATTTCTAATGTCTGCAGGTGTGTCTGACGTGTTCTCTGTATATTGCATCTTGAGGGAATAAGGATGAATTTTCATGATAAATTTGGGGGCAAAAGTTATTTTATTTTTAACTGATAAACCTGTAAAATGTGTATAAAGTCTGATCATATATATCTATATATAATATATGTGCATTTTCACACACCCTGGGGTCATTAAGATATTCAGCAGTTCACTAAAGATCTGAATAAGTCCTATTACTAAAAATAATAACTGGCATTTCAATTTAGAATATACTCTGAAATCAATGTATACAAATTTGGAAAAATACATTCAGAATCTAACCTCTTCTCACGATCTTTTTTTTAAAAGATTTTATTTATTTGTGACAATGAGAGAGACAGAGAGAGTGCAAGCAGGGGTAGTGGCAGGGAGAGGGAGAAGCAGGCTCCTGCCTAGCAGAGAGCCTGATGTGGGGCTCAATCCCAGGACCCTGGGACCATGACCTGAGCCCAACGCAGATGCTTAACCAAATGAGCCACCCAGGTGCCCATTTTCTCACCATCTTTATGGCCGTGATTTTGGTTTGAGTCAACATCATCTTGTACATGATTAGAGATAATCGTATAAATATTCTCTCTAATTCTTCCCTATTGCTGTACAGTCTCAAAATAATGATCCCTTTTAAATGCTCCTTTATCCTAAACCATCCAAAGGCTCCCATTTCACACAGAGGGAATCCTAATATAAATTCCTACATGGACCTATGTGATCAGGACCCCTGTTAACTCTCTAACGCATCCTGGTAATCTTTCTCTCTGCTCCATCCATACGAGCCTCCTTGTTGCTTCTCCAAAATTCCAGCATGTTCCTTCCTTAAGGTGTTTGTCCAGAATGCTTTTTCATCATATAAGTACTTGCATGACTTGTGCATCTTTATTCAGTTTTTGCTTAAATTTGCTTTTTATTGAGGTTTGTCCTGAGCACTGTTTAACATTAAACTACCCTTCACTATACTCCTAATGTTCTTTCCTTTTTGGCTTGTCTCCCCTATAATAATTAATTTGCTTATTTTGTTTATTTGTCATTTACTCTCTCTTCACCATATGGGGAAACTCCAAGAGGCAGGAGCCTTTGTTTTGTTCACTTATGTGCTGAGAACACTGCCTGGTATGTGGTAGGAGGTCTATACAAGTTTGGCAAGTGCTTGTATACGTGTTACATTCAGGGCAGCACTATACTTCAAAATATTAAGCTGTTGTTCTTTGTTTCTCCCACTTTTTCCTCTCACTTATACATCAAGGGCTTTCTTTCCTTTCCTTTAATTCACCCTGAATAAGAATCAAAGATATCAAGAGATACACAGGACTGAATTTTCTCTTGTAGGAAACCAGGTGACACTAGTCTTGTATAAGACTTAACAAATGGGAGGGAGAAGATGAGATGGAAGGTCAAGAATGAGAAGCTACCATCAGAGATGACCGGGGAGCAGAGAACAGAAAGCTTATTGTACAAGTTTTTTTCAGGTGTGCATTGAACTCCATCAAGTTGGTATTTGTGAGAGGCTAATCTTCATCCTCTGCCGTCCTGAAAGGAAATATAGTTCTTGTATAGTCACAACTGATATGGAGATTTGAAGGAAGAAAGCCTCCTCTACTCTCCTAACTCACCCAAATAAGAAGATGGGAGGAAATTCCACATAGGAGAGAAACAGTGGACCCACCACCATAGTTACATGATTTAATCCCAAATACTAAAGGTACCAAAGGAAGTCAGCAGGGTCAAAAACCAAAACAATGGGATTAATAATATCTCCTAGGATATAAAGGAATCACCTGTCTAGATCAATGATCCATTCCAGAGGGTAGGTTCACAATTAAAGATGATAATTTCCGGATAAGTGAAGGTTACACCAGACATAATGGACATTCAATTGCTTCTCTCCAAACTAAAGTTTAAAATTTAAAGTTGGCTTACTCGCACACTTGAAAAAATTGGACATGTTTTTGAGTTTTCACATCTGAGGTAGGAGTATCATATCAGGCTCAGTATACTCAGGGTGCAATATAACCAGAGAGGAGTTGGTAAGATCACAGTTTCCTCAGCCATGTAAACCTATGTGTACTTTTCTTACCATCAAGTGAACCTACTTCTTTCAAATACTTTTCTGAAATTAGAAGTGTCTGAAAGACACTTACATGAACTATTAGGGTCTATACTGAGGCTGAAACTCATACAGCAGTATTCCAAAAGCCATTTATTGCCTCTTGATATGATAATCACAAGTAGATTTATTTTCCTTTCAGCCCACAGACCATTAATACCTGAGACAATGCTCTTAAGCGATATGCTACTCTTCCTCTCTCAGTTGATTCAAATCTTTTCCCCTCAGACACAGCTACCCTCACAGGTCTGGGGATCAGCGCTCCAGGACCCTTGCAGCATAAGAAAGAGTTTCCCTCTCAGAATGTCTTTTGCCTTCATATATACTGTGTGTGTGTGTGTGTGTGTGTATACGTTTTGTTGTACATAGAATACCTGCACTGATATTGACCACCATGGTATTTCTCAAACAATCCATTCTACTGAAAAAAATAGTATAAACTAATATAATCCACATGAGTTCTAATAAAGCTTTCATTACAGTTAACATAAATTGTCTACCCAATTTAAAATCATACTAATCAGGGGATGTCATAATTTTTTTTCCTTTGGAAGAGCAATCATGAAAAAGCAGTGGGAAATCAATACCTGAATTGGAAAATTAATTGAACATTAAAATTGAGTCTATGTAGCATATTTATGAAGTCCATTTTACCTAGAAATCTTAATAGCAATTTTGAATTTGCTCTTTTGTTTGTGGCCACATATTAACAGACCACACATGAATGGTTCCACATTGATGTGAATGACAACCATAATTTCATAAGGTTTTACCTAAAAATATAATAAATTAACTATAAAATATCTTTGATAAATATTATTCAATTGTTTCTCTCTACATTAACTGGAGAATGGACATGTTTTCATTGCTTTTATATAGATTTGATAAATTTATTCTTGATAAATTTATTCATTTTTTTTAAAGTGTGAGCTTTAAAATATGTATATAACATAAAACAGTGCCTGGAATGTAGTAGACATTATAGAAATACTTTGCAGTTGTAAACTCATTTAATTGTCATATCTCTTAACCATTGTATTACATGGCATCTTGCTTGAATGAATTTAACTGAAGACCTAATTTTTGCTAGCCTTTCAATTAGAGCCAACCTTTCCATATAGCAGTCATATTTATTCAGCTTTAATAATATATCAATTAAGCCATCTTATCTATTTTCATTGAAAATGCTGTGTTATTTCCTAGCCCCAAAGAAAGATTCAGGGGAGCTCATTTAAATCTTACCAACTGTCCTCTCTATGTAAACTTCCCCTCCTACCATGTGACATTGTCCAGTTGACATTATATTCTTAGATTGGGAGCTCAACACTCTGTATTCGTCTCATGAATTGTTTGCAGTTGGCTGCCCACATGCAATCTAATGGTGATGATCAACATCCATTAATCTTGGCAAGGATACAACAACTACACAGCTACCAGTTCTTTAACCACAGGAGCAGTGCCTCTTCACAGTCTTTTCATCATTCTTCCCAGCAGTGCTCATTAGGCCTTGGAGTGTATAGATTTGTGATATAACTGAGAGACTGTTTGGTAGCCACATGAAAGAGATGGGCACACCCTTCCTACTTTGAGCTAAAAAGACCATGCACTCTCAAACTCAGTAAGTCCCAATATGTGCAAGAAATTGCACGCACATTACTACAAAATTTTACAGCAGAAGCAATTTTGCATCATAACTTTGGCTTACATGAGAATGTCAATGTGGTCCATAGTGAAGAACAGTTTTAATTACATAAAACTGAGTAGATCAAATTATATCCTACCTATAGAGGGTCAGTAATGTATAATAAGGCATAAAGATAAAATTTGCAGTTGGTTGGTGTTTTGATTCTGAAGACATGCACACAGCTTGCTTATTTTGGCAGTAGTTTCTCATAAAAATGAGTATTATAGAAGTAACTACTAAAAACTATTTTTATTAGTTTCTATATTAATCTAATCTTTATGTTCACATGAAAGTCCTTTATATCAATGATAAGTTTTAGTTCATCATATTTAATACGCCTTTTGTGATCTTATGAAAATAAGCCTTACAAATGCAGACACCTTAGATATAGTCTCCATATAATATTAAATTATTAAAACAAATATTTAAAGCACCCCTTAGCTTGCCTCTCTTTTTCAGTTTTGTGTTTGAAATAAGAGAAAGAAATGAATAAAACTTTTAACCCAATTTTGCCATTTAACCAACAATCCATTCAGAAAAATTGAAGAATGACATATAGCAGTCAGAAAAGATAAACTAGGAGGAGGTGGCCCAAGATGGTGACATAGGAAGATCCTGAACTTACCTCTTCCAATGGACACACCAAATCTCCAACTACATATAGAATAATTTCTGATGAAAAAGAACTGAAAACTAGCTCAACAGCTTCCTACACAACAAGGGATAAAAGGGCTATATCAAGAAATGTGGGAGAGGCAGAGACTTGATCTTGTGAAAACTCCCACCCTTGGGTGGCAACACACAATAGAGAGACATCTCATGGTGCTGGGGCCTCTCCCTGAGGAGCAAGAGGTTTGTGCCCTACATTGGGCACCTTAACCATTGGGACATAACCAAAGACATGAGGTCCCAAAAATGTCGGGGTTTGGAAACCAAATGGGGCTGATGTCTAGGGAGACCCTTGAGGCTGTAGGGATCTGAGACACTCCTCTCAAGGGGCTCATGGACAGACTCATTCCTCCAGGGAACCAGCAAAAAGGTGGCAATTTGAGAGGGGACTGGATTGTATATAAAGATGATTTGGTTTCTAATCTTAAAATATCTGTTGGAGGGGCAAAGATTAGTTGGGATTTTCCTTGGGGACAGAGGTGATGCAGAGCACCAATTTTTGCACTCTCTCTATCTTGCTAGTACAGGTGGGCATGGACAGATATGACGTTGCTGACGTCACAGGCATGTACTGCACCCAGAACTTATTCCAGGGCTCACTAAAGCTGGTGGGCAATTGTAGTCGACACAAGGGATGTCTTGATTGCCTGGCTCTGGTGGCCAGAGTGGTTTGTACTCCCAGGACCCATAAGACTGTAACTATTGGAAAGACAGTTTTAAGCAGCATATCACACCCAGGGCACTATACAGACAACAGACTGAAACACAACCCCAGTCTACACATGAAAAAGACCCATTTGATTGTCCTGGAGCTTCAATCCAAGAGACAAGCTTCAGGTTTGCCACATATCTAAAGGTTACAGAGGTGCTCTCATGGAATGTAGGCAGGGAGAAACCATCTGTGCACCTTCCCTTGGCCTCACCACAGCTTACTGGTACCTCCCAGAAAGTTTATAAACTGAGGTGAAGGCCTGATTCTTGCCAACTCTTTCCCCATGGATACCTCCAGACTTCCTGGTCTGGAAGTCAACAGTCTACAGTTGTGGTCCCACAGGACAGCACATATCTGCATACTTTCAAAGCTGCTGTTTGAGGTCTGGCTTCCAATCAGCCTAGTCCAAGTGTTGACTGAAATCACTCCCTTTGGAACACTGACAGGTCCTGGCACACCCTCAACAACTGGGACCTATCAAGAATAAATCAGACAATCACAAACGTTCAAGAGACATCCAAGGGCTAAGGCCAGGTTGAACAATAAGGTTTGCCTCCTATAAAGGGCACATCTTCAACCCTGGGAGAGGTGGCTTTTTCAAATAATACATAGAAACAAACACAGAGAGTCAAGCAAGATGAGGAAACAGAGGAATACTTTCAAACAAGACAAAATCTCAGAAGGACCTTAATGAAACAGAAATAAGTAATCTACCTGATAAAGAGTTTAAAGGAATAGTCATGAAGATGCTCACTGAACTTGGGAAAAATGAATGAACATGGCAAGAACTTCAACAAAGAGAGAAAAAATAAGAAAGCACCAAATAGAAGTCACGGAGCTAAAGAATACAATAATTTAATTGAAAAATACATTAGAGTGTTTCAACAGCAGACTAGATGACACAGAAGAGCAGACAATCAACATGGAAGACAGGGCAGTGGGACTCATCCAAACAAAGCCACAGAAAGAAAAATAAATAAATAAATGAATGAAAAGTGAAGATGGCTTAAGAAACCAATGGGACAACATCAAGTGGAACAGCATTTGTAGTAGAGAGGTCCTAGAAGGAGAAGAGAGAAAGAAAGGGGCAGAAAACTTCCTTGAAGAAATAATGGCTGAAAATTTCTCTATCCTGGAGAAGCCACAGACATCTAGGTCCAGGAAACACAGCACATTCCAAATGAGATGAACCCAAAGATCCACACCAAGACACATTATAATTGAAATGTGAAAAATTTTTTTTTTTAATTTTTTTATTCTTATGTTAATCCCCATACATTGCATCATTAGTTTTAGATGTAGTGTTCCATGATTCATTGTTTGTGCAGAACACCCAGTGCTCCATGCAGAATGTGCCCTCCTCAATACCCATCATCAGGCTAACCCATCCTCCCACCCCCTTCCCCTCTAGAACCTTCAGTTTGTTTTTCAGAGTCCATCATCTCTCATGGTTCATCTACCCCTCCGATTTCCTCCCCTTCATTCTTCCCCTCCTGCTACCTTCTTCTTCTTCTTTTTTTTTTTTTCTTAACATATATTGCATTATTTGTTTCAGAGGTACCGATCTGAGATTCAACAGTCTCGCACAATTCACAGCGCTTACCAGAGCACATACCCTCCCCAGTGTCTATTACCCAGTCACCCCCTCCCTCCCACCCCACCCTCCACTCCAGCAACCCTCAGTTTGTTTCCTGCGATTAAGAATTCCTCATATCAGTGAGGTCATATGATACATGTCTTTCTCTGTTTGACTTATTTCGCTCAACATAATACCCTCCAGTTCCATCCATGTCGTTGCAAATGGTAAGATCGCATTCCTTTTGATGGCTGCATAATATTCCATTGTATATATATACCACATCTTCTTTATCCATTTATCTGTCGATGGACATCTTGGCTCTTTCCACAGTTTGGCTATTGTGGACATTGCTGCTATAAACATCGGGGTGCATGTACCCTTTCGGATCCCTACTTTTGTATCTTTGGGGTAAATACCCAGTAGTGCAATTGCTGGATCATATGGTAGCTCTATTTTCAGTTAAAGAAAGAATATTAAAGGAAGCAAGACAAAAACAACTTCTTACTTGCAAGAATACCCCCATTAGACTATCACCTGATTTCTCAGCAGCAGAACCTTTGCAAGTCAGAAGGGAGTGGCATGATATGTATTCAAAGTGTTGAAAGGAAAAAACTTTCAACCAAGAATACTCTACCTAGCGAGGTTATCATTCAGAATTGAAGGAGAGGTAAAGAGCTTTCAACACAAGCATATCTTTAGTTTGTGCTATCTGTGGCTCTTGAGTCCAGACCCTGTGGCAAAACTCACACACAGTGCCATTTCAGACAGAATTTCTCAGACTTCGGAAGATATATACTGAAATATTGTGATCAATTTACTTTGTCTTGGAGACTACCAGAATGCTGGTTGATTTCTCCCTCTGCCCTCCTCAAACTTGTTCTTTCCATCTTCCACAGTTTCCATTTATCTGTGCATGTGGCTTTATGAAGATTGCATTTCACAATTGGCCTTGCAAGTAAGGTTGACCATGTAACAAATTTCTTACCAGTAGGATGTGAGTGGATGTGTACAATTTCTGAACCTCTAGTTAGCTACTCATTCATCTCTGTTCTACTTTCTGCCAGCTGAAATTTAGGCATGGCAATTCACCAGCTTTGTCCTTACAAAAGGCACAATGTTCTGGTATGGTGGAGCAAGAAAAGGAAAAAATAATGCAGAAGAATTTTCTTACCTATCCCAGAAGACTCATTTATTCCCATACTGTTGTGTGAGGGATAAATAGCTGTTTAACTTATTTTAGCAACATATATTTGAAAATCTGTTTTAGCACCTCAGCCTTAATATCTTAACCAATACAGAGATCAGGCCACACCCAAGGTGAGGGTTTCTATTACACTACATGGCTAATCCCACTCTCATTTATTTGGTACAAGAAAGGAAATTAAGTGGAACATAGATCTGAGAAAGAAGGGTTTTGTCTTTGTATTCTTCCTAGTGTAAAAGTGAAATACCAAAGATTCAAGTTGTGGATAGGCTTAGAGAGTCTTGTAAATGTGTTGAGGTGCCTTCACAGGAATTAATCCTACTAAAAACTAAGTGACAACCAAAACTTTAAAACAACTATTTAATAATTAACCTTACAGAAAATCTCAGGGAAACATTCACATTATTATAAATTGATTTCCGTAAAAATTGTAGTTGAGATATATTTTAAAGACATCCAAAATTCAAGGCTGACTTCAAAGTCTAATTACTTGAATTCAGATGTTCAAAAAAGAATGCATGTGCTTTCATTCACAGGCTGGGTTTGCTGTGAATTTTTTTTCTCATAACCTCCAGTCTAGGCCTTTGCCCACCACCAATGATGTGGACAGCTCCCTTCATAAGTCACAGTTCTTCCTGTTTGCAAGGCCCCCTGACTTCTGCAACTCTGTCTGCATGCTTCCAGATAATGGGGTTATTTAAATCCTTCACATATCTTACTTTATTCCTGTTGACAGTGGGAAGAAGAGATGCTCCAGAACTTTGGGTTCTTAGGTTTGAATCTTTAATGATATCTAAAAAGCTATTCTAAAATATCAACTTCACAAAAGTGACTATTGACCCTGATCTGTTTCTAATACCTTTCTAAGAAAAAGACAGTTGCTCAGGTACACCAAAGAGGAAGAAAAGTTTTCTTAGCTGCTCTTTATAAAACTTCACAGAACCTGTGGACCATATTCAGTTTCCAGAAGATACCTGAAAACATTGGGCCAGAAGATTAAGTAGTTTGATAGCAAAGTCTCAACTGGCAATTCCATGATATTTGCCAGCAAAGATAATGGGCTGCCCACAGTAATGTTGCTTTAATCTCCCAGGTAAACATATGTCCCAGTTGACTCCTAAAGGGTTATAATCTCAGTTCTCATACTCACTCATGTTGGACCAACAGTTAGGAGAGGAGAGGATTTGGGTGAAGGTAACTATGGGCATGAGTGCATACAAAGCTAGTGCCAGGTGCTAGAAATGCCTGCATCATTATTAAAATTTAGAAAAGTAACAACTCTGGGTTTAGTCACACTTATAATGGCCTAGACACTTAAGTGCCTACAGTAGATACCTGCTGAGAGCTCTACCTCCTACACCTGGCACTTTAAGGGGATCTTGCACATGGCTTTGTCAACCAATGACAGTTTTCTCCTCTTTTAACTGCCCTGTTCACTCAGGAGCCAAGAAATTCATTTCATGTGATTCTCTCAAGTACTTCCTGCCCATTCTACAAATGCCCATTTATAAGAAAGTTGTTTGGAATTCAGAGCTTTTTTTTTCCCAATTAAAAAAGTGTCACAAATGGTGGTTAGAGTTTAATCCCAAATACGCTAACTTGTTTAACTTAACAACACAATGTTCTAATGGTAGAAATGAACTACCATTAATGACTATGTTTTGTTTTGCTTTTTAATATGCGAGAAAGGTTTTGTGAATTCCAAATTGGATTGCCAGGAACTCTGACATTGTAGTACTTGGCCCCTGTGACTTCACCCTTGACTTCACTGTCCTCTCAATGAAAGGAAGAGCTCTCCAGATCTGTCCACTGGCAAGGACCTTGGTGGAGATGGGAGAAGCAGAGGTAGGAATGGAGGCAAACGTGAACTATAGCAAGAGCCTCTGCACAGTGGAGACAGACGCCCTGCCTTACTTTTCTCCTCATCTTTCTCTCCTTTGGGCCATAGAAGTGGGTTCAAAATGCTTGAATGACTGGTCACTGAGAGAAGCAGGAAAGGAGTTTCTGCTCCTGTGAGCCCAATGAAGGTGGACATTTATATATGGAAAATACTCTATACACTGGGGCATTGGGGACTGCTTGTACTTGGAGAATTCATTAACTCTCAGCATCCTGTTCTCCACCTCTAAGCTGTATTGAGAAATGATTAGCCTGTATTTTTATTAATTAAGCCTGTAATTTTATTGTGTGCTTTTGGTGCCAACTTTTTTCTAGAGTTGTATCAAAAATAAGCCTATATTCGCATCATGATCTAATGTTGATAGGGTCATTTTGTTGTTTTTACAAGGCAGGAATGGGTATAACTTTTGAATTAAACTTACCAATCATGTATTCAAAAAAAAAAAAAAAGGAATGTGTTTAGACACGATTGGCCCCCAAAACAAAATTGTTATAGAAATGTAATAATAATAATATATATAATAAGGAAATATATAATATAAAAATGCATAATGTATTATAACTACCACAATATAAGTATATAATGATTAATAATATAATAATAAAACATAGTTATATAACATATTACACAAAATTAAATTTAAACAAATTATATTCATAGTATGCATTTTTATATGTCCTAGTAGAATATTGTATGGCTTAGGTGAAGAAGAAAAAATTAAGTTGGTACTAACCCATTATGGCTCTTTTGGTGGTCACGTATAATCTATTAATTTCTCACTCCTGTAGAGATAAAACTATACTTAAGGACAAATACTCATTTCCTATAGTCAATTTATAAATAATGTTAAAAAAAAAGACTACATAATTATGATTATTTCTAATGGGAAAAAGCCCCTACCCAAAAGATATAGGTTATTACTATCAGTTTTAGAGCCTAGCCTTTGTTAAATGCAACATAATGAGTTATTGAGAATAAATTAAAATTAAAATCTCATCTTTGAACAGGGAATTTGAACTGACTTCGCTTTGAAATGAAAATTTTTTCTCTCCTATTTGAACAATTAAATGAAAAGAATAACAATGAACTTCTACTTTGAACAGCATTTTTTTTTTTTTTAGAGTGAAAGAAAAAACTGGGAGGAAAAAAAAGTGAATGTATTTTTTACCTGGTGTTTGTGGAGGAAGTTTATGCTAAAGCTTTCTTTATGTGTATGTCTTTGTCTACTTGCCCATATCACATTTCTTCTGTGTTCATACTTGTGTGTGTATGAAAATAAATGGTTAAAACAAGCAGATAGTTGTAAGTAGTAATAACTCAATTGTAAAAATAATTTAATTTTTAGGGGCACCTGGGTGGCTCAGTCGTTAAGCGTCTGCCTTCGGCTCAGGTCATGGTCCCAGGGTCCTGGGATTGAGCCCCGCATCGGGCTCCCTGCTGGGCGGGAAGCCTGTTTCTCCCTCTCCCACTCCCCTTCTTGTGTTCCCTCTCTCGCTGTGTGTCTCTCTCTCTCAGATAAATAAAATCTTAAAAAAAAATTATAATAATAATTTATTTTTTTAAATCTCTGATTATTATGAGAGTGTGATATTCCCTAACATTTTGCCAAACAACACATATAAATTTACAGAAAGTAACTTTTAATTTTTTGTGTATTTGTTAAAAGAGAAACTATGTTCTAAAGACACACAAACACACTAATGCACACACACTTGCACATGCATACATGTCACTCTAGAGGACTCTGTGGTACTATGAAAATGTCCTTATTTTTATTATTTATAATTATTTATAACTATAATATTTAGAGTATGTACAATGATTATTATTTGTGTTTATCAATATACTTATATTAAATTACTCTTCCTATTACTATTACATCTTTATAAAGTTGTTAAATTCTTACTATCCCATTAATTAGGAGGTTATACAATTTCCTATTTTTTGTGCATTGTAATTGCAAGTGTACTAAATGATGAATACATAACCTTTTCTGGAATTTTTTTATGTAAATCTAAAATCAACAGCGACAAAAAAGATTTCATATAGAAAGCTAGAATACTTTCTATTGATTATGGACAAGTGGCTTACAACAGAAGTTATTAATAAGTGTTGCCTCAAATTGTCCATGGTTTTATCTCCTAAAATATTTTATTTTGGTTACTTTATTAACATTGACAAGTAGAAATAATGAGTTAATACCCCTCTAGTTTGCTTAGCGTAAAAGAAGGGGGCAAAGACAACATGGTAGTGGCAGTGGAATAGTTTGAAGCTGTCCTGAGTACCCACAACGAAACTTCCCCTTAGAAAAGAAAAATGATGTAAAACATAACGGAAAACACATGTGCAACATCTAAAACCGAACGAAACGCCTACATGTTTCCATGAACCTCAATACAGAAGTGGTGGGAAGTAGCAATGTGCTTACCCTGCTTCTGCTGGCTCCTATGAGCTCGGGAGGGTCAATTACACACACCTTTTCTGAACCCAAATGAAGTGAAGTCAAGGTGGCCGTGTGAAGTCAGCCCTGGTAGACAGCGTTACTGTCACAGAGCTCAGAGAATCCTACCAATTACACTTTCTTCATGAGGAGGTCCTTTACAAATACAAGATTTTTGTCCCAATTTTGTTCTGCTGTAGAGCAAATTACCACAGACTTAGAAGCTTAAAAAACAACAATTCATTTCCCTGCTGAAGGTCTCACAAAGCTGAAATCAAGAAGTCTGCCAGACTGGGCTCTTATCTGAAGGTGTTGGAGAAAGATGGACTCCCAGGCTCATTCAAGCTCTAGGAAGAATTTAGCTTTCTATGGTGGTAGAAGTGACAAACCAGTTACTTTGCTGGCTGTCTGCCAGGGGGTGCCATTCGCTGTCAAGTCAGCAAAGAAATGTGGAGTTCTTCTGCTTCAAATCTCTTTGACTTTCTCTTCTGCTACCAGTTAAAGGAAATCTCTGCTTTTAAAGGGCCTAGGCGATTAGTTCAGGTACACCCACATAATCCTCCAAAAAAGTATCCTTTATTATATCTGAAAAATCCCTTTCCCATGTAATGAAACATAATCACGGGAGTAACACCAAGAAGCAGAGGGATGTCTTAAGATTTTGCCTACCACATCCACCTTCTGGCTCCCACAATTGCATCTGTACCATATGCAAAATACATTCGTGTTCCTACCAAACTTCTAGGTTTCTCATGCCACTACAGAATTAATTCAAAGTCCAAATGCCATCTAATCTCATCAGCTCAAAAATTTTGAGATTTCAAAATTTTAGCCAAATCATGTTTCAAAGTTTGGAATTATTCCTCTTTGTTTCTCTAGTTCTCTCTCTGAACTCTTGGGTAAAACCCTTGAGTTCTAGCTTCTGCCATTTGAGTCATTGATTTTTTTATGAAAAGTAGCATATTTCCAAACTACATCTTCGTGAGTTCAACAGCCTTTCTCTGTTCGATACTCTCTTGTCCCATTTAGTGCAAAATGGCAGTGTTTCTAATAATATAAATTTATCAAGAAACTTGGTTAGTGTGTAAATTGGACTGAGTTTTACTCCATTAGGTAAAAGACATTCTCACAGGTATTTCTGAGATCATATTTTCTTTATTTTGGGGCTTTATCAAGATAGCTGTGTAAAAATACTTCTAGACTTTACAGAGTCCCTCTGATTTGATTGAGATTAAGGGCACACTCTTAATCTATTATGAATTAATATTCTGACCTTTGTTTTCCTAATGTTTGAGCCAAGGATTATATAGTCATATGCTCCCTTTACTCTATGTCACACTTTCAACTGGCATTTGGACTTTTAGCATTGTTGTCATCTGGTAAGGATAAAATTTCCAAATTCGTCAATCTGGTTCCTTTTTGTTTAATACCTATTGCTTTAATTTATCTCTCTCCTTTTACATTTTGCTAGAAGTGGCAAATAGAGACCAAACAATGTATTCAACTCTTTGCTTAAAAATCTCCTTGGCTCGGGCACCTGGGTGGCCTAATCAGTTGAGCATCTGACTCTTGATTTTGGTTCAGTCATGATCTCAGGGTAGTGAGACTGAGCCCTGTGTCGGGCTCTGCGGTCCCTGCCCAACGCAGAGTCTGCTTGAGATTCTCTCTCCCTCTGCCTCTACTCTAAATAAATAAATAGATAAATAAATAAATAATCTCTTTGGCTATTATATTCAAATTTGTCCCAAGTTCTGCTGTCCAAATAACTGCAGGACACATTTTCAGTAAGTTTTCTCCACCTTATAAAAAGGACTCTTCTTTCTCTTCTTCCTCCAGTGTGGAATAACATGTTCCATTACTTCAGAAAACCCCCTGGCACTGTTCTTAAAGTCCAGATTTCTACTAACAGTCTGTTCATGTCAATTTAGGTTTTTTCCTAAGGCAATTTAGAATTTCTGTACAATGTTCCTCACTTGTTTTTGAGCTCTCACCAGCAATGTTTTCAACATCTATGTTTTTACTGACAATTTGTTCAAAGCCATCCAGTTTATTTTTACCATGCTCCTCATGATTCTCCTAGCCTTCACACACTGTCTAGTTCCAAAGCCACTCCTGCATTTTAGGTGTATCATTCAGTGTCACTCCACTTCCAAGTACCAAAAGCTTTTTTAGTTTTCTATTGTTACATTAAGAAATTACCACAAACCCAATTCAAAAGCTTAAATAATTATTCTCCCTACCTAATCATCCAGTTACACTACATATTTGTGCTGCAACCAGTTACCAGTTACACTCTACCTTGTAATTATAAAATTTTAAGTTAAACATCTCATCACATTTCTCTAATATTATGCAAAAGCAGAGTTACTACAGCTCTTTTGGAGTAGGTTAGGAATCAATTTGATAAATTAATAAAATATTTTCAGGTGTTATGATACAGTTACCGCTATAAAAAGTAAAAAACAAAAACATTTTTGAACATATATAAACAATGCAGTATTAACATCAGGGAAAAATTAATAACTAAATCATCAAGGCAAGTACAGTCATTGGAACAATCAAATGTTAAACTAATATCTAAACGAAACACCAAAAATGTATTTATCATTTATTACTAAAAAACTAAGAAGCCAGATCTCAAAAACATATTTTCATAAATGTTAACTCCTAAAATAATTTCAAAAAGTGCCTGCTGACAATTTTCACATATGAAAACTAGTAAAACAATGGTATCAAACATTTCATGGGGTTTCTGGGTGGCTAAGTCAGTTGAGTGCCCAACTCTTGATTTCAGGGCAGGTAGTGATCTCAAGGTCACGGGATCAAGCCCTGCATCATACTCCACACTCCGTGGGGAGTCTCCTTGAGATTTTCTCTGCCCTTCCCTATGCTCATGTGCTCTCTTTCTCTCTCTCTCAAATGAATAAATAAATCTTTTAAAAAAATTTCATAACGTAAGCTGCCTTAGAATTTAATTCTAATCAGTTTTAATTTTTCTTTTGTAGGTTAAAATTGCATGATTGATATAGAAATTGATGTGTTTTCATTCAGAAATGTGTTAGCCTCAAATATTTATTGTTGGAAAGATATCTGCCAGATATTTTCAAGTCTACTGCTTCATTTAAATATCACAATAGTCCTGAGTTTGGTTATTATTAACCATAATTATAGGTGATGAAACTTAAGCTCAAAATCCTTGACAACAATCACAACCGCTGGGTAAATATCCGAGTATAATTAAAAGAAATACAGTTTTTCTCATTATTCCATAGAATAAGAAAGAAGAAACTGGTTACTTCAGCAATAAAATCATCATCCCTTTAGAATGGTAATATGTGTGTCCACAGACCACATATAGGTATACACTGCCTTAATTCTTTGTGTTAATTAGATAATACAAACTAGATATACAATATTAGATATTGTATCTGATATATATCTAATACTGTATAACCAGTTATTATCCAATACGTAATATTAGATGTCTAGATAATATTAATTTGTATTAGATAATACTTATCATCAACTGGAAATTTATAACTTATAATGGCCAATTCTATTTTTCATATTTCTGCATATACTAAAAATTTATTTTCAACATTTTACCTATCATGTTTTCCTTTGACTTTTGGTATAATTCATCAAGATAATTTTTGTAATGCACAAGTTCATTTCTAAATCTTTCTATATCATATTGACAGCTTTTATTGGGTTGTGATGTTTGTTTAAATTTAGATATCATATTTTCATCTTAATAGCTAACATTATTAACTTCCCATAATTATTTATTTTCTGTTTTTTTGTTGTTGTTGTTTTGCTTTTGGTATGTGCAACATTTTCTCAAAAGTTGAGGTTTTAAAATTTTTTCTGAGGCTTCTTGCAAGAATTATTTTCCAGGGATGGTGTGGTATCTCCTGCTAGTTGAACATCAAAATCTTCTGTTTTTTCTGGGTGGACACATTGAATACATTTCCCAGCCTCTGTTGTTGTTCATGTATAACAGCGTGTCTCACTCAATGGAATAAGAGTACCAGTGATGTGTGCCAATGAAAATCCTGGCCCATTAAATCACCCATGCCAGTCCTTCATGTCCTTTTCCCCGTGGCTGGCTGGAAAGGGTACAACTCCTAAGGAAAACTCGGAATCCACATGTGGGTAGTACAAAGGTCCCTGGCAGCCTGGGTCCTTGGATGGACATGGAAGAATGGAGGATGCATGTCCTCACAACATACACATACACCCTGTACAATTACATCATAAATAAATACATTTGTGTGTATGTGTACTGAACTATTAAATATTCTGGGTCCAGTTGTTACAGCTTAATTAGCACCTCTCCCTTCTCCAAAAAAACCAAGTTGCTTGTTCCAAACACAAGTTCAGGTCCCTTCTTTGGAACTGTTGGCCATGATCACATTTGTGAATCTTTACAGAGTGAACGCTGTTACTCAATTTGGAGGACTGAGTTAGGCTTTAAAAAATATTTTCATCTTCTTTCTATTATTTACTCAGGCATAATTTGTTCATTCATATCGCCTCAGGATGTCAGGAACCAGTGCAACATTATACTTGTTTTCAATTGCCTGCCTTCCTAGAAGCCCACTTCCTTCTGGCTACACTCATTCTTTTATCCTGACACTTGCAAAGAGTACATTGCCTCATATGATTCTGCTTCCCCTCAGAATCTGGATCCTTAGAGGATCTTTGTTTCCTTTTTCTTTCCCATCTTTCACATATTTCTGCCTGAGTTCTGTTTTATCCCCATGTCTGGAGCTCTAATAGGATGGCACTGAAGAAAATAATAATAATTCTCTGGAGGATTTCTGCCAAAGTTTAGGAGCCGCCAAACCTTCCAGTAGGGCCTACGAGTCCCCATCTCTCATTTTGCTGTCATCACCACCCACTACCTGTCAAGTTCATGAAAATTTCAGTATGTGGGTGGAAACCCTGAATTCAAGCACTGTCAGAGATGATAGCATTTGATTTATTACATCAGTTTGGTCATTTCACTAGAAAATTGATGGAAAAAAATGTGTCAATTATTTGGGATTAGAATACTATCTTGAATTTGGAAGCCAAAATTCTATACTAAATAGTTAAATGGTATTGGGATGGCATATAATAAATGAGCATATTAACCTATAAAATCTTACAAAAGAATACAGCATTACAACATTTAGGAAACATATAAATTCTGTTATCATTTGGTCTTTCACTTCCAAATACATATTTGCATTTTCAGCCAGGGCTAAGCAACACAGGAATAGACCTGTACGCAAAAAAAAAAAAAAAAAAAAGAATGGTACAACTATTGTTGTACCAACTACCAATAGCTAGCAAGAATAATATTTAAGGATGCAATATGTGGAGCTTGGATAAAGGAAAGAGGCTAATTATGTAAAGAGAAATAATTTTCTAGAAGTCAGCTATTGCATCTAGTGTTAGAAAATATTTAGACTCATGGAAATAAATTCTTCAAATGGTTTTCAAGGGACTCACAGCTAAAGAAAATAAAAGAGGGCACCTGGGTGGCTCATTCGGTTAAGCATCTGCTGTCAGCTCAGGTCATGATCCCAGGGTCCTGGGATTGAGTCCCCTGTTGAGCTCCCTGCCCAGTGGGGAGTTTGCTTCTCCATTTCCCTCTGCCCTTCCCTCCTGCTTGTATTCTCTCTCTTACTCTCTCAGTTAAATAAATAAAATCTTTAAAATAAAAAAAATAAAGAAAATAAAAGAAATGGCATTTTAATATGAATCCTGACAAATATCAATAATTAGACAGATTCCTTCCAACAAGGAATAAGCTAGAGATTATTCAAAGTAGAACAAATAAATGAAAACCTTCATTCATAGCAATCAAATGTTCAGAGTCCATATTTTGTGTACTAATTCTTTTTTTTTAAAGATTTTATTTATTCATTTGAGACACAGAGAGAGAGAGAGCATGAGCAGTGGGAGAGGCAGAAGCAGGCTTCCCGCTGAGCCAGGAGCCCGATGTGGGGCTCGATCCCAGGACCCCAGGATCATGACCTGAGCTGAAGGCAGATGCCCAACCATCTGAGCCACCCAGGCACCCCTTTGTGTACTAATTCTGCCAGAATCCTTGAAGAATCTGGAGCTTTAGGGAACATATTTTGGAGAAATCTTCTAATCTCACAAACATGGTCATGTAGGAAAAAAAATTATTATATGAGAATTATTTTAATTCTAACCATTGATATATATTGACCATCTTTCTATTGAGAAGAAATACATGAATAGATTTTAAATATATTTTAAGACATTAGCTGCTTAATTTAGTCAAGTAAAGTCTTGGCACATTGGTTGGCTGAAAGAGAAAAATAAATAAAATATCTTAGTTTAACTCTTCTGCCACATGCTATGTTCATATAGAATTATCTATGATACTGAACATGAGAATTTGGAATACATGTTTAATAAACAGACACACTGTCAAAGTAAGGATGATGTTATTTGATTAAATTCTAATCTTTTGAAATGACATTTTATAAATGACTAAATAGAATTTTCAAGTGATTTTATGGCATAGTAATTGTGTTACAAAGTATCATAAAATGAGTTACATAAGCAACAGAAATTTATTGCCTTACCATTTTGGAGTCTAGAAATCCAAGATCAATTAGTTGGCATGTTTGGTTCCTGATGAAGGCTGTGAGGGGGAATCTGTTCCATGCCTCTGCCCTCGTGTCTTTTGGTATACTGACACTCTTTGGTGTTCCTTGGCTTCTGCTACATCAAATCGATTTCTGCCTTTGTCTTCACATGGCATTGTGTGATGCCTAGTTTCCCCTTTTATAAGGACACCAGGCATTTTGGAGTCCCACCCTGTTCTTATGTGGCCGCATCTTAACTAACCGTATTTATAACAATCTTATTCCTAAATGAGGTCACATTCTGAAATATAGGGGGTATAGGATTTCAACATTTGAATTTTTGAAGGACACAATTCAACTCAATAGAGCAATAAATAACACTTTTCCCAAAATTCTCTCCCTACAAGTCCCTGCATAGAATTGTGACTAGAACATGAAATGAGCTAAAACATCTTTTGAGCATAATAAAATGAAAAGGCCTAAGGCTCATCACATTAATTCTTCAAAGAAAAAATAAAGATATTGAGGCATCAAAGGGCAGAAAATATGAAGTACTTTGTTTCATTCAATTGAATATGTTTGCTATAAAATTAATAATGTATTTAAAATATATCGTGCCCATGTAACACCCTAAGACTGAGGGGTATTAAAAAGTTTGTATTGGGGCACCTGGGTGGCTCAGTCGTTAAGCGTCTGCCTTCGGCTCAGGTCATGATCCCAGGGTCCTGGGATCGAGCCCCGCATCGGGCTCTCTGCTCAGCTGGGAGCCTGCTTCTCCCTCTCATACTCCCCCTGCTTATGTTCCCTCTCTAGCTGTCTCTCTCTCTCTCTGTCAAATAAATAAAAAAAATAAAATAAAATCTTTAAAAAAAAAAGTTTGTATTTCTTACTGATACAGATGATGATGATAAATATTGAAAGGGCAATATAGGGGAACAAAGTGCTAGAAGTGAGATAGGACTAATGCAGAGAACTTCTGTAGACACTGAGCTGAATCAAGAATGCCTATAGGCATACCTCACAGATATTGCTGGTTAGGTTCCAGACCACAGCAAAATAGTGAATATGGCCACAAAGCGAGTCAAATGAATTTTTTTTTTGCTTTCCAAATGCATATAAAAATTATGTTTACACTATATGGTAGTCTATTAAGTATGCAATAGCATTATGTCCCCCAAATAATGTAGATATCTTAATTAAAAATACTTTATTGCTAAAAAATGCTGGCTATCATCTGAGGTTTCAGTGAATCATCCAAGTCCTGACCGGGCCCAACCCTGCCTAGCTTCCGAGACCAGACGAGATGCGCTGCCATCAGGCTGCTAGGGCCATAGGCGAGGTTTCAGTGAATCAGAATCTTTTTGCTAGTGGAGGGTCTTGCCTCCATGTTGATGGCTGCTAACTGGTGAATGTGGTGGTCGCTAAAGGTTGGGGTGGCTATGGCAATTTATCATAATAAGACAATAAAGTTTGCCACACCCATTGACTCTTTCTTTCACAAAGGAAGCATGTGATGCATTTGATAGCATTTTATCCACAGAACTTCTTTCAAAATTGGGAGTCAGTCCTCTTAAAACCTATCACCGCTTGATCAACTAAGTTTATGTAATATTCTAAATCATTTGGTGTCATTTAAACAATATTCACAGCATCTTCACCAGGAGTAGATTCTATTTCAAGAAACCACTTTCTTTGCTCATCCATAAGAAGCAACTCCTCATCTGTTCAAGTTTTATCATGAAATTGCAGCAATTCAGTCACTTCTTCAGTGCCACTTCTAATTTCAGTTCTCTCTCTCTCTCTTTTTTTTTTTTTGGAATGTTATTTTATTTTATTTTTTTAATTATTATGTTCAGTTAGTCAACATATAGTACATCATTAGTTTTTGATGGAAAGCTATTTAATTTTTAAATTTTTTTTTATTATGTTATATTAATCACCATGCACTGGGCATTATATGCAAACAATGAATCATGGAACACTACATCAAAAACTAATGATGTAATTTATGATTTCAGTTCTTTTGCTATTTATACCACATCTATAATTACTTCTTCCACTGAAATTTGATCCCCCTCAAAGTCATCCATAAATGTGGGAATTAGCTCTTCCAAACTTCTGTTATTGTTATTTTGACCTATTCCCATGAAACATGGATGTTCTTAATGACATCTAGAATAGTGAATCATTTCCAGGTTTTTAATTTATTTTGCCCAGATCCATCAGAGAAATCATGATCTATAGCAGATACGGCCTTATGAAATGTATTTGTAAATCATAAGACTTGAAATTCAAAATTACTTCTGGATTCATGGTCTGCAGAATGGATGTTGTGTTAGCAGGCATGAAAACTTCATTAATCTCATTGTACATCTCCATCAGAGCTCTTGAGTGACCAGGTGTAATGAATCATAATATTTTTAAAGGAACCTTTTACCTGAGTTGTAGGTCTCAAGAGTGGGTTTATAATATTCAGTAAAGCATGTTGCAAACAGATGCGTTGTTATCCAGGCTTTACTGTTCCATTTAGGGCACAGGCAGAGTAGACTTAGCATAATTCTTCGGGGCCTTAGCACTTTCAGAATGGTAACTGAGTATTAATTTCGACTTAAAGTCTTCCGCTGCATTAGACTCTAATAAGAGAATTAGCCTGTCATTTGAAGCTTTGGAGCCAGGCATTGGCTTCTGCTCTCTAGCTATGAAAGTCCTAGATGTCACTTTCTTCGAAGAGAAGAAAGTTGTTTTGTCTGCATTGAAAATTTGTTGTTTAGTGTGGCCACCTTCATTAATTATCTTAGCTAGATCTTCTGGATAACTGGCTACATCTTCCATACCAGCACTTGCTGATTTACCTTGCATTTTTATGTTACGGAGTTGGCTTCTTTCCTTAAATCTCTTCTGGTGTCTGCAAAGCTTCAAACGTTTTTTCTGCAGGTTCCTCACCTTTCTCAGCCTTCCTAGATTGGAGGAGAGTTACGACCTTCTTCTGCATTAGGTTTTGAGTTAAGGGAATGTTGTGGCATTAAACTTTCTCCATGTCAGCAATAGGCTGCTTTACTTTCTTAATATTCGTGTATCCACTGGAGTAGCACTTTTAGTTTCCTTTAAGAAATTTTCATTTGCATTCACAAGTTGGATAACTGGAGCAATAAGCTTAACTTTGGGTCCCCCTTGGCTTTCCACATGCCCTTACTAAGCCTAGTCATTTCTAGCCTTTGATTTAAAGTGAGAGATGTGCAACTCTTTCTTCCACTTGAATACTTGTTGACCATTGTAGGGGTATTAATTGGCCTAATGTCAATACTCTTTTATCTCAGGGAATAGGGAGGCCCTAGGAGAGGGAGAGAAATAGAGGAACAGCCAGCCAGTGGAGCAGTCAAAACACACAAAACATGTGTTCTTTAAGTTCACCATCATATATGAGTGCAGTTTGCAGCAACCCAAAACAATGGCAATAGTAACACCAAAGATTATTGATTACAGATCACAATAGCAAATATAATACTAATGAAAAAGTTTGAAATACTGCAAGAATTACTAAAATGTGACAAAAACTCAGGAAGTGAGTAAATGCTGCTGGAAAATGGCACCGATAGACTTGCTCAAGGCAAGGTTGCCACAAACCTTCAGTTTGTAAAATATGCAATATCTGTAAAGTGCAATGAAGTGAAACACAATAAAAAGAGGTTTGCCTGTACCAGAAAGTGTTTCAACCTCAATAGAAAGAACGAGACTCACAGTTGAGTAAAAATGACATTTTAGGGGCGCCTGGGTGGCTCAGTTAGTTAAGTGTCTGCCTTTGGCCCAGGTCATGATCCCAGGGTCCTGGGATTGAGTTCCAGCATCAGGCTCTCTGCTCAGTGGGGGGCCTGCTTCTCCCTCTCCTGCTCCCCCTGCTTCTGCTCTTTCTGTCTCTCTCTCTGTCACATAAATAAATAAAATCTTTAAAAAAAGTTTAAAAAAATGACATTTTATCATAGATATCTTCTGGGAAATGATGGCTCAGTTTTTATAGAGAAAGAGTACAAATTATCAAAAAAGTTTTCCTGGGACGCCTGGGTGGCTCAGTCGGTTAAGCGTCTGCCTTCAGCTCAGGTCATGATCCCAGGGTCCTGGGATCGAGTCCCGCATCGGGCTCCCTGCTCCGCGGGGAGCCTGCTTCTCCCTCTGCCTCTGCCTCTCTCTCTCTATCTCTCATGAATAAATAAATAAAATCTTTAAAAAAAAAAAAGTTTTCCAAAAGTGGCTACTAGAATAGAACTTCATAAAGGCAGGGTAGAAGAGGAATTGGAAAGAGGACTTAATATCTTCAAATTCTTCACAGTTAAAGTAATTAATCTGAAGTAAGAGATTATTATCACATTTAAGTTCAATGTTAAAAATTTTGAATTTTCAGTTGAATTTAGTAATGTACCTTTGTTTAGTTTTCCTGAGTTCACTACTTGTAAGTCAATTTAAAAATCACTTAGAAAACAGAATTAAACTTTTAAAAATTGTCTTTTAGAGTAATATTTCAAAATATAAATACATTTCATATAAATGTTTACTGTTTATTTTATTTGTGTTTATTATTTCTAGTGAATTATTTGATCTATAGTCTCTCCATATCGAATATATTCAAACACAAAACAGTATTTCCATGAAAATAAAAATGCTGGTAAAAAATAGGTCCGTTTTAATAGTCTATTCATTTACTCAGCATTATTGCTCATTCATATTCATTTATATGTTATTTTCTTGCATTTTCTGCAATGGTTATCATATCTTAAAACAACAGGTTCCAAAATTAATATTGAGTCCAGTTCTTTTTGATGGATATAGGTGGAATTGATTACCATCTCCTTCAATACTCAAGTTTTTTGTTTTTTGTTTTCCTGAATTGCCTCACATATAGGGCTAAATACAGAATAGGTGCTTAGGGAGTTTTTAAAATAAATGAATGTGTTATGAAATGGATTAAGAATTAAGAAATAAGAGAACAAATGATAGAATGAATGTAAAAATCAGTTTAAAACATACACTAGGCAACCTGCTAACCACAAATTATGAAAAATATTTTCCTCATGTGGACTTGCCAATTTTTATCAATTGGATATCATTACCATTTATACTTATGAAGTGGTTGTTAATATGTTTGTTCATTATTCAAAATAAGGCTCTTGAAGAAATTAACATAAAGGATATTACCAGGAGAGGAAGACTATCTCCAAATATGAAAACTCAGAGATCATTGTGTACTATCCTCAATTCAAAATATAAAAAAGAAAGTTATTGTATGTTAAAAAAAAAAAAAAAGAAGATAACAGGGAGGGAAAAATGAAGGGGGGGGAATCGGAGGGGGAGACGAACCATGAGAGACTATGGACTCTGAGAAACAAACTGAGGGTTCTAGAGGGGAGGGGGTGGGGGGATGGGTTAGCCTGGTGATAGGTATTGAAGAGGGCACGTACTGAATGGAGCACTGGGTGTTATACGCAAACAATGAATCATGGAACACTACATCAAAAACTAATGATGTAATGTATGGTGATTAACACAACATAATAAAATCAAATTAAAAAAAAGAAAGTTATACAAGAGTGAGTTTATTTTATTTGAAAAATAAAACAGATTTCTATTTAATTAGTTTTTTGAATCACACTTGAGCAAACTTGCTTAAAATAATTTCTTCATCTTTTTAGAGTAACTTCTTTCTAATACTTTGTTTTGAAAATTTTTCTACAAGTAGACATATATTATAAAATATGTAGTAATTCAAATTCTTTATAGCCTGATAGAATCATCTTTTCTAAATAACTTTAAAGGTATATTATTAGAGATTTACATATTTCAATGCTATCTGATGCGTATTTCAGTAAAAATTATATGGCTGTTTGATAGAACTTATTTTTATATTGTGGATGATTTCTAGTTTAATCTTTGAGCAAATGTCTTTTATTTTCTGATTATTTTTATTTCTGTTTTACTACATCGTTTTTTCAAATTTTATCGTGATTACTTACCTGAAAACTTACCCCCCAAAATCATGTTGTATTCCTAATTCAGTAAATGAAATATATAGTTTCTTCATTTTCCTATGTGAAATGATGTTTATAATCAAACAATTTTCATCCTGTTCACAGAAAATGATGGCCACTGTTCTTTTTTAGTTCATATTAACAGCTTTACCTATAATTATGGTTTAATTTGTGTGAATTAGAGTGCTTCTTAATACCTTACATACTGCCCATTGTAGTATTCATTTAAGTATTTATTTCCTTTAAAAGAAATTAACTTGATCTTTGAGAGATAGCTCTATAAAACTATTTTTAATATGATTTTTTTGCATTTATTTTTTTATCTGGGAAATAAAATTCAATTGGAAAACATCAGTGAGTAAAGAAGAAATAAAAGCAGAAAAACACCAGATTTCTGAATTAATTATCTAACATTAGAAAAATTAAGGACATGTCTAACCATGTTCTTAATAATTTTGAAGATATTTTTAATGTTTTGAATCATAAGAACTTTGCTCATTATACACTCTATGTTTTCTTAAAACATGATGATATTCCTGCTTTTATTTCAATTCTTATTTTGCACAATATATAAATTACACCCTTGAATAGTCAAAATGATGTTCTTATGCTAAATTATTTAGAAATAATTTTAAATAATTAAATGTTGTGCATATATATGCTATATTAAATATTCATTGTTATAGACAGAGTTCAGTTTTGCACAAAATGTGGAATGTTAGTAAATAAGAAAAAGATCTTATTATGAAAACTTTAATGATAGTCTCAAGAAGAGAAGTATATTAACAGCAATTCAAACATTTTACTTTATGTTTCACAGCAATTTTTACAATGTAATGACTCCAAGGATCTCTTTCAAGTATATTTGTAATAGATTGTTTGCATGGAAAACATTTTCCTTATTCTTGCAGTTCCTAATTGATATTTTCATGGCTTGGTTGAGTCTAACATTAACTCAAAAAAATTTACCTAAATCTTTCTTTACTCATATTTATATTTCCCTAAGCTAGAATTTGTCAGTGTTGGTCAGAAACAACTAGGTGGAACTCCGATAAAAGTGTTCCACTACCACATGCTAAGAGAACCTTTTAGCCATAAATGTAATCACCAAAGATTTAAAAACACAGTATTCAGTCTTTCTTGCATGAAGTCTGTAAAGTCTAAGTTCTAACAAAGGAGAAGTGATGGAAACTTCTAGGAACACTCACTGAAAGAAAGTTCAAATGAAGACTTTGTTCTTTCTTCCCATTCCTGGAGCTGTGGACAACATCTTTAATGAGGGATGAAGTGTTGAGCTCAGAGGAATCTCAATCTCCAAGGACTTCATGGATTAAAACACTTTAACATCATTAGGCTTCCTAGGTCTTGACTATTATGAGGGAAAATAACTCTATCTTGTTGAAGTCACATATTCTTCATAAGTGCAATTAAGAAAGAACCTAACATTAACTGCTATACATTTGTAGTAATACACTCTCTGTTTAAAGGTTACTGTATAATACAAATACATTGTTATATCTAACAAATATCATGTTAATCTCTGTTTCTATTTTATACAAATGAATGTAGCACTTACAACACAATAATGCCTCTTAGCTGAAACAATCTTGGCTGATACTGGATAATGGATACTAGATAATTTTGATAACAGCTTTCCTCCATAGATAGCTCCAGGGTACTTCACTGTCCTACTTAAACTCTAGTAAACCGTCTCTCTATTAAGACACTGTAAATTACTCCTTCTAGAGGATGCTATTTCTTTTCAGATACTTGACTATCACATGTTGATAATCTCTCTGCCAGGAGCAAATGGAATACTGATAATGGCATCATTCACCCTAAGCTCATTGCTGCTTTTGGCATGGAATGGAGTACAGGTGGAGGCAAAGTGTCAAAGATCGAGTATTGTGACAATTATTAACACTACATGATTTAGCTTCCTACAAGGAATAACTTTCCTAACACTACATGATTTAACTTTCCTACAAGGGATAAAAGGGAAGAAGTATAAAGGTCTTGAATATCAAACTTAGAATACATATGAAAAATCAGAAAATTTGGTAATTGCAGTTATGGACCCAATCAAGAGACTTAATTTCAGGGGTGCAGATTTGAAAGCCCATTACATATATATTTCACGATAAGTACATGGTAGGGAGAGTAGAATACTGAGATATTTGGTGGAAACATTGGGCAGATCCAGATGAGGCTGATCATTCTGATCTCTAAAATAACTCAGTGTTCCTTATCTCGGAAATAGCTCATCCTCTCTGTCTCCAAGAACTGGCCTTTCCTTTCATAAATTCCTTCCAATGACTTCACTAGGAAAGTTTCTTCATGAAGAGATGCTTATTGTACTGGAAATTCACAACCATAACTTCTCATTCTACCTCTAGCCTTTAAAAATTGGAGTCCAGCATAGCCCCAACAGAAAAAGTACAAGACGTGGTTTGGGACAAAGTAGACTACACACACTAAAATAATGCCAGGGCGCCTGGGTGGCTCAGATGGTTAAGTGACTGACTTCGGCTCAGGTCATGATCCCAGCGTCCTGGGATCGAGTCCCGCATCGGGCTCCTTGCTCCTTGGGAGCCTGCTTCTCCCTCTGCCTCTCTCTCTCTCTCATGAATAAATAAATAAAATATTTTAAAAAAATAAATAAAATAAAATAAAATAATGCCAATTTGTATCAGCAGGAGTTGAGAGGGAACAAAGAGGGGAGTGGATTGAAAGATGTTTGACCAAAGAGGACAAGATATGAAACTAGTGAGGCCAAATGTATTTATATGAATACACCAACTCAGGATTAGTGATTGGCTTAAGCACCTGGGAATTGTGTCAGTTAGGTTGGTCAATTATATCCTGGATTCAGATATGACCTTCAGTCAATGAGAGAAATTGCAGAATATCCCTAGAGTATCGAAGAGGAAGAAATCCAAGGACTCAGGTAGAATAGTGGTCTGTTAGGAGTAATATGTAGATATCTGTGTGCCCTTTTCCCCAGCCACCTCAATTTTTAGACTATGGGTCCATGTATACTTTAACCATGGTGGCAAAGATAGAAGCTATTCATGGGCACTTGAACATGGATTTTCCCCTCTCTAGGAATGATCTATTTACTGTTCCTGCTAAGTACCTAACCTACCAACATTCAACCCCAATTCTATTGTAAAATATTGTATGTTTCCTTAGGGGTAATAGACAGTCACTTGCAAGCAAGTTAACTATATTGGACTATTTAATCATGGAGGGCGCAAAAGTTTGTTCTTAAGTGTTTAGATATATTCTGAATCTTAGATTTTCCTTCCTATCTGTAATGCTTCTGCCATCATCACTGTTGATGGTCTGACAGAATGCTTTATCCATCGACATGTAATACCATAAAATATCTCCGTTTACGTATGGTAAAAAGTAGTATAAGGATGGGATCACATGCACAGGATTCACTGGCTGAATCCATGATTAGAAAAATCAGGCTTATCACCCAGTCACCATATCCCTCCCACCCCACCCCCCACTCCAGACACTGGGGAAGGTGTGTGCTCTGGTGAGCGCTGTGAATTGTGCAGGACTGTTGAGTCTCAGATCTGTACCTCTGAAACAAATAATGCAGTATATGTTAAGAAAAAAAAAAAGAAGAAGAAGAAGAAGGTAGCAGGAGGGGAAGAATGAAGGGGGGGAAATCGGAGGGGGAGACGAACCATGAGAGACGATGGACTCTGAAAAACAAACTGAGGGTTCTAGAGGGGAGGGGTGTGGGAGGATGGGTTAGCCTGGTGATGGGTATTGAGGAGGGCACATTCTGCATGGAGCACTGGGTGTTCTGCACAAACAATGAATCATGGAACACTACATCTAAAACTAATGATGCAATGTATGGGGATTAACATAAGAATAAAAAAAACCCCAAAATCTAGTTATGTTCTACTTAAGAATAAAATGAATATAAAAAAAAAAAAAAAAGAAAAATCAGGCTTAATAGAAAAAAAAAAGAAAAAAGAAAAAGCAGGTACAATAGAATAATGGGATGATATGCTAAAGACTTAGTTATAGAACCCATGTCTAATAGGTTAGATGTGATGACATCTACTACTTAGCTGGACTACAGGGATCCAAGAATCAGGTAGAAGACAGGGATGTGGGCCATGTCAGTATTATAAGCGATTATCTACTGAAGATACTTTTTCTTCCAAATCCTGAATCAAATTTTGTGGAGTATTTAGAAATTGTGGTGCTGGGGCGCCTGGGTGGCTCAGTTGGTTAAGCGACTGCCTTCGGCTCAGGTCATGATCCTGGAGTCCCAGGATCGAGTCCCGCATCGGGCTCCCTGCTCAGCAGGGAGTCTGCTTCTCTCTCTGACCCTCCTCTCTCTCATGCTCTCTTACTCTCTCTCTCAATAAATAAATAAAAATAAAAATAAATAAAAAATAAATAAATTGTGGTGCCAATGGACAAATATTTCCCCTTAGAAAAGATTCTTATCTCCAGTGGTTTAGAAACTCACTCCTCACATACCTACTAATATTTTTGACATCTCATACCACTAAACCAACAGGAAGAAAAAAGGGTCATTGTACTTACTGGCCAAGGTGAATAATTCTACTTACTAAGTATGAACTGGAATGCTGTTACAAAATGGGAGTAAATAGGACCCCAAGGAATTCACTGGTCTTCTTAATACTCCTTTGCTCAATAGATGTGGCCAATGGAAAATTACTTCTATTAAGATGGTACAGAATTAGACCCAGATAATTCAGGAAAAACATAGTTTTAGGTCACCCTTGCCCCAGGAAATAACCTATTTTTTTCAGGTTTCCAGCAAAGTATAAAAAGAACATAGAACAAATCATTGACAAAAAAAAAAAAAAAAATCACAACAAAACAAAATATAGTTATATTAAGTCAGGATAAGCCACAGATGTGTGGCTCTGGGGAGCAGAAGAGTTAAAAACACCTGCTATGTTTTAAGTTATTTTGTTTTATTTTGTTATGTCTTAAGTTAATTTTTGTTTCTCTCTTTTCCCAACCACTGGGCCCAAAGATTTAGAAGTAGTCAAGAACCTTAAAAAATGGAGTCAACGCTACAAGAATAAGTTAGCTATGGTACTTTTTGAATCTTATTTTGGAAAGGTGCACTTTTTTTACCTTAAGGAAGGATCTATATCTATATACATAGATACATATATCACTTACTACACACATAGACACATTTATTTATATATAATACATTCTTTATAATATATATTTGTATTTACAGATACTCATAAAGCACAAATATATGTGTATTATATATATATATATATATGTTCCATATATATTTATATTTTAATTCAAGTTTTAGCCTGAAGTCTAGAAAAAACAATAGAATGGGGGCTCTGGGTATCTTCTTTTCTTTCTTCACTATGAAATATTTTATAAAATGCACTCCTTATAACACTTTAGGTAAACAATATAAGACTAAGAGAGATTTTAAACACCAGACTAAAATATATATATACTAATCATATTTTACTGAAATTAAATAAAGCTTAAAATAATATTTGTTCATCAATTTTTTCTTAAGTTTGAATTGAATAATGTTTTCACCTAAATGTCAACTCTCAATTTTCAATATTTGTAGAGTATTGTGTTAAGAAAGCTTCTGATATCACAACCAGGCTCATCATCAAAATATGAAAAAAAATCAATGTTAGTCATAGGCTATGAAGGGAGCAAGAGTACATTTTCCCAGGTATTTATGATTCTTGTTTTTAAGTTTATTGTTATTATTTATAGTTATATTTTATGATATTTTTAACCCCAAACTGAGGCTGAATGTAAATGATGTACAACCAATCTGAGTATACTTCTGTTACCTCAAATAGTGGGAAATTCTGATTAAAGTTAACACCTTAATAATAATAATAATTGTGCGCAGTCCTTTTAGGATGTGATAAGTTAATTGGAACTTTGAACTTTCATTCAAATGGATTAATAAATAAGACAAATTTCCTTAAAGCTGAGGTTCCATTGTTCAGGAAGTATATTTATAGTAATACAATTATATTTTAAAAGTTGCTATGGGTCAGACCATAATTTATAGTGATTGTACTGATGGTTATGAAAACATATAAGAGGGGGTGCCTGGGTGGCTCAGTTGTTAAGCGTCTGCCTTTGGCTCAGGTCATGATCCCAGGGTCCTGGGATTGAGCCCTGTGTCAGGCTCCTTGCTCAGTGGGAAGCCTGCTTCTCCCTCTTCTGTTCCCCCTGCTTGTGTTCCCTCTCTGGCTGCCTCTGTCTCTGTCAAATAAATAAAATCTTAAAAAAAAAAATACAATGAAAGATGTTTCGGGATATTTTACTTACTAACCTCAATGATTTATATTTGTGTATTTTTTTTTTCTACTTCCTAAATGGTTTGAACAACTGTCAAATAAACTATGTTAAAAATACAATAGGTGGTTAAAAGGTAATAAGTAAATGAATTAATGAATGAATAAATAAATAAACAACAAAAAAACCTCATCAATGAGTCCAGAAACCTAAGCATTATTTCCTATCATTTAAGAGTCGGAGGGAAATTATCAATGAGTATTTGTATTGAGTATATATTCTGAGTTTAATAATGTACTTTTAGTAAAATGACATATGTTAGTTTTCCAATATTTAATAAATACAAATATTGACATGTATAAATATATACACATAGTCATGAATATTATACATATATAAATATGGACATATAAATACACACATATAAAAACATATATATACCCACATACACACACATTGTTAAGGGGTTGTTTTTAGCTTTCATCCATTTCAAGCAGTGCTACTGCAACCCATATACTGAGACTGGAATTGCTGAATACTTAATGCTAGTAGAGGAAGCCATAGAGTTTTCCAAGCCATTTGTGCTGACTTGTTCTACCATCATTAGCATATAAGAGTTCTAGTTACTTCACGTCTTGGACAACACATGCTATTGTCAGTCTTTTTCATTTTATTTGTTCTAGTGGTTCTACACATATAATCAGGTAAGATGAGGTCCTACTGGTTTAGGGTGTCTCTTAACAAATTATGCCTGGTCCTTTTAAAGGGAAACACTTGGCCACAGATGAATATACACATGGGGAGACTGCCAAGTGAAGATGAAGACAGAGATCAGTTTGATACAGCAGAAGCCAAGGAACACTAAAGATTGCTCACAAACCACCAGAATCTAGAGAAGAAACAGGGAACAGATTTCTCCCTCACAGGCGTCAGAACAAACCAATACTGCCGACACCTTGATCTAAGCTTTCTAGCTTCCAGAACTGTGAGATAATGCATTACTTTTGTTGAGCCCACTCAGTTTATGGCGTTTTGTTTCAATAGCCCAAGCAGACTAATACACTGTCTCTTTCTTGTTGACTTGTAAGAGTACTGTGTATATACTGGCTATGAGTTCTTTGTCAGTAATACGAACTGTAAATTAGGCTGTGACTTGCTTATTCATTCTCTTAATGGTATCTTTTGATGAATAAAATTTGTTTAAATTAATGTAGGTCAAATTATCCTTTTTGTCTCCATGTCCTGTTTAAAAAATACTTGCTTACCTCAATATCATGAAGATCATAAATATCAAGATATTTTTTCTTCTAGATAGTATTGTTATGTCTTTCATATTTAAGTGTACAATATGTCTGGAATTAATTTTTGTGAATTCAGTGATATAATTAGGTATGTGTTATCCAGGTTATTAAAGTGATTTTATTTATTTTATATACTCTCATTCAGAATACTTTTCCACTACGTTTCATTGGATTGAAAATACAGAATAGATGCACCTGTTGAAGGTGACTTAAAGCATTTTGAAAGCAATCTTTTGCTAATGGTTAATGAACTGTCCTAGGGATGAATACTATTCATTAAAAGAACTGTGAAATAATTTACACTTGATTGTTATAAAATAGTTACATAGGGTTGCATTTGTCATTTTTATTTGGCAAAGTCATTCAGTTTGAAAATCAACAAACATTTATTAAGTGCCTTCTGTTTCTGTTTGTCATGTACTTTAACCAAATATTTTCACGTAATACTCAGAAATGTTAAAATGTGATTTTTTAATACTAAAAAACTTTTAATAGACATCGAGTTTTATATTTTTAAGTGACTAAATCTAATAAAAAAAAAAAAAACAGGTTTACTAAAACGGGACCAAAAGACAATACAAAAGATGTTATACATCCAAAACATGACGCTCCTCCTCATCAACACCTGAGTGCCACAGCCCTGACAGAACTCAGCAACTGAGAATCCAAACTACCTACACACTTTAGGTTTTGTTTCCTTAATTTTAAGGGTTTTTAAAATGCTACCCCCAGCCTTGGGCTGTGGGACCCGGTCAGCAGCACTTCTGGCCCAGCGTCCTGTTTTCGCGCCGCCTGGGCTCCCTCGTGCGCCGCACCCCTCAGCACCCTAGTTGGCGGTGTAGGCGAAGGAAGGCTTTCAAGCCACCTGTAAGGCACTGGTTAGCCAGTGAGTCTATGGTGCGGTTGGCCTGCGGGAGTCCCTGAGCCCATGGAGGGGCTGAAGCCCCCTCGGACCGTGGTGCGGCTCCCTCTGGAGCCCTGTCTGGTACGCGCAGAGTTTGAGCTGAGCGCGTCTCGTGCTTTCTGGTTTTCTTTAATTTCCTCCATGAGTTAAGGAAGTAAGTCACAAAACATTTTGTCTTTTGAGTGAAGCGTTGAACTTCGGGCTGCCAGCAGGGAAGCGTCAAGTCTCTCCACTGGCCGGGCTGGGGCCCTTCTGGGTCATGAAGCTACGGAGGTGAGGACGGTGGAGACCGACCAGGCAGTGTTGCACATGTCTGGGTGGAAATCTGTGATGGAAAGACAGCGCGCATTGCGCTTAAATCTTCCATCGGGTGTTGTATAAATTCTAGGAGGTTTAAAAAGATATTCTCTGGAAAAAAAAAAAAAATAGTTGTCTACGATAAGAGCCACCTTCAGGATGAGTCAATCATGTCCGGGCCTCGGGCCACATAAGTGCCATCCAAGAATATGGGAAGGTGGGGCGCTCAGGACATGCGTAAGGCACCAGGTCTCTCTTAATTCGAAGGCAGTCCTGCTCCAGTCTCTGGGTCGCTGTTGTTGGAGCTCTCTGATTGTTACTGTTGCTTGTCTCTCCTGGTTGTGGCTCGCGCAGGCTCGGGGTGATGGAGGCAGGCGCTGGGTGCGCGAGACCTGAGCGGCCGTGGGACAGGTGCGCTGCACCTGCACCAGCCCCCAGCCCACCGCCGCCTCAGAGCTGCTGGCTCAGGATTCATATTTTTGCAAGTGGCTATCCGACTGACCCACTCCCAGGAACAATTGGGATTATTGGGTACTTTATCGTATTCCCCTTGTTTATTTGTCTATTCCTGAACTCATGGTATACTATCATATTTATTATATATTTATAATTCATCTTTATACCTGGGAATAAAGGTTCTTCAGCTTTTTTATACTTCTGCCAAGATGGCACAACTCTTCTCGAATCTTTATTTTTCTTTCTTTTTTTTTTTTTAAGATTTTATTTATTTATTTGACAGAGAAAGATACAGCGAGAGAGGGAACACAAGCAGGGGGAGGGGGAGAGGGAGAAGCAGGCTTCCCGCGGAGCAGGGAGCCCGATGGGGGTCTCCATCCCAGGAGCCTGGGACCATGACCTGAGCCGAAGGCAGACGCCTAACGACTAAGCCACCCAGGTGCCCCAAATCTTTATTTTTCATATAAATTTTGGAAACAGCTAATTTTGCTAAGGTACCTGCTGGGATTTATACTGGGATTGCTTTGAATCAATATATTAATTAGGAGAAAATTTTTATGTTTACCATGTTGATTTTCCCAAACCCAGAACCTGGATTAGTGTATTTATTGAGATCTTTAATTAATGCTATTCACATTTTGTAGCTCTTAGGGGAGGACTGTTGTTCCTCTTCTGTTAGATTTATTACTATGTACTTTGTTTCTTTTGCAGGAAATATTATCTTTTATCTTTTATTTCCTAATTGTTTTTCCTCATATATAGAACTTGATTTTTGTATATTGCCATTGCTAAGTTCCATGCTTATGATTTGTATATAATTTGTTCATTTACATATATATAATCACATATATAGATACACAATCATATTATTTGTGAATGAAATCGTTTTAATAATTGCCCTTCAATCTTTATTCCACATTTAAAAAATTTGTCTTGGTGCGCCTGGGTGGCTCAGTTGGTTGAGCGGCTGCCTTCGGCTCAGGTCATGACCCTGGAGTCCCAGGATCGAATCCCACATCGGGCTCCCTGCTCAGCAGGGAATCTGCTTCTCCCTCTGACTCTCCCCCCTCTCATGTTCTCTCTCTCATTCTCTCTCTCTCAAATAAATAAATAAAATCTTAAAATAAATAAATAAATAAATAAATAAATAAATAAATAAATAAATAATTTGTCTTATTGCACTGGCTATAATTTCAGAATGATGTTGGTAGACTACAGTATCATTTTTTAAATAGCCATAAAATGTTCTCAGATAAAAACCCATATAATTCTTTTTAAATAAGCACCCTTTCATTTTCTTTCCTTACAGTGCAGTCACTCAAAATAGCACAGTTAGTATCCCTTGTTCCTTAATTCTCAATCATTTTACCACCACACACATACTGACTTTATCCTATTTCAGTGACTCTGCCAAATGCCATCCATCATTCTCTCCAATTGTGTAATTTTCATTTCACTTCTCTGTTGTGTCTATAATCCTTTTGAGAATCTTTATTGCCTTCTGTGAAACCATGCTCTTACCATGTTTCTGAGTTTTAGTTCTTAGGAGAGGAATTTCAGAATGATGAAGGCTTATGTTTCTGGCCATCGGGAGTTTATTTGACCGTTTTAACTTATCAAAGCCTAATTTCTTTATTTTGACAAGAGATAGTATATGCGTACAAGATATTTTTAGGAAAGTTGTGTGAAGGGCCTATTAGATGGCCAGGCACATGATAGATGAGTACTTTTATTTCTTTGAAGTGTCTACTTCTATTTTTGTACACCTTAATATTAGAGTTTCCTATAGGTTTCATTGAGAGCTTTGTTCTCATTCCAATCATTATACTTGAGTGATAGGATTTTATTAATGTCTTTTAAAATTCAGCTTGAGCTTTTCCTCCTTCACACTTCCTAAGCAAGCCTAACTTAAATATGGGGCGCCTGGGTGGCTCAGTTGGTTAAGCGACTGCCTTTGGCTCAGGTCATGATCCCGGAGTCCCGGGATCGAGTCCCGCATCGGGCTCCCTGCTCAGAGAGGAGCCTGCTTCTCCCTCTGACCTTCCCCCACTCATGTACTCTCTCTCTCTCTCATTCTCGCTCTCTCAAAATAAATAAATAAATCTTTAAAAAAACCCCAAAAAACCTAACTTAAATTTTCTTTATTTGTGCTCTCATGTTATTCTCACATATTACTTTGTATACTGTAATAACATATACTTCCTATTTTCTCAAACTTGTTAATTTGTTTTTTGAAAGGAAAAATCCCATTTCTTTTCTTTTCTTGAGGATTTTGGGACTTGAGGTTTTATCAAGCCATTCAGTCTTCCATTTGCAGATTATTTTATTTATTTATTTACTTATTTATTTATTTGTTACTAAATTTTGCAGATTATCACTTACGTATATGACTGCTTACCTTTATACAAGACTTTCACTGTTATTATTCACTTGTAAGTATATTAGGAAACACATAAGTTATCCAGAAAATTTTAGAAGAGGACTAGTATATACACAGATAATGGAATTATCATTTATGTGTATTTCCTACTCTGTGCTCCTCCATTTCTAATGAGATTTCTTTCCAAATTTGCTTTTCAAACAATGCTGCATTGAATCTTTGTTTCCCTATGGCACTCTTGATGGGTTTGGCAAAGAGCACTTTAAATCATACCAGTTATTCAGGAAATTATCTCTTAAGTATTTAGGAAATTTATGATCCCACCAGCAGTTTATTAGTACTTCTTTTCCATTTTCCCTCATGCTGGCCAAAACATGGGATTTTGGCGTGCCTGGGTGGCTCAGTCATTGTTTGCCTTCGGCTCAGGTCATGATCCCAGGGTCCTGGGATTGAGCCCCGCATCCTGCTCCCTGCTCCACGGGAGGCCTGCTTCTCCTTCTTCCATTCCCCCTGCTTGTGTTCCCTCTCTGGCTGTCTCTCCCTCAGTCAAATAAATAAAATCTTAAAAAAAAATATGGGATTTTGAGAGTACCTAATATTTACTAATTTAATAGAATAAACTGTCATCACAATTGTAGTTAAATCATATATTCATTAGCCTCTGTTTTTTCCTCTTCTGCTAATTCTCCTCTGTTGTTGTTTGTTGTTCTTGTTTGTCTTTTTCTTTTTGATATATGGTTGTTTTTAAATTTTGTATTTAAATTAGCTACTTGTTGTCTTATATGTGACTATCTTTCCCCAGTTCTTTATTTTTTAACGTTACTCATTATGCTTTTGACATCACAGAGATTTAAAAATTTTAATAGTGCCTAATTTTGATATGCAATGTGATGTAGCAAACTTTCCCTTTAAATTTGAAAAGTTCTTGTAGGATCATATAATAAGTTATCTGTCATATTAAATGGTACTTTTTCTTGGTTTTTGTAAATATAAATTCTTTACTATTGTTGATTTATTTGAATGCTATTATTTTTATATTTGATACAGTTACTCTGCTAAGAACATCTTAGCTGAAGAAGAGTGAATATTGATTTTCTTGGATTTTTGACATCATTATGTAATTTTTAAGAAAATCACCTTTTCTTTTCATTTTTTGCTTTTTGTTCCTCAACTTTTTGGTTATATTTCTTTGGCTAAGACTTTTAGTACTTTGCTGATTGTAAGCTATAATAGTGTGCAAACTGGTATTTTGCTTACAGTAAAGGAAATGACTGCATTTTTCCCCCTTCAGTATGATGTTGCTTTGATTCTTGGCAGAGAGGTTTACAAGTTGCTAGGATTTATCATAATTGGTACATTTTTACCAGATGTCTTTTCTGGATCTACTCTGAGTTTTTCTTTTTATCTTCAAGCTGTTAATGTGGTGATTTACAATGATAATTTTTCAATACTAACCCATTCTTGCATTCCTAAGGCAAATTATACTAGATAATGAGTTTAACAGCTTTCAATTTTTACTCTTTGTCCAAGTTATTTGTATAATACATAGGCTTATCTCTGTCCCTGATATTTTCCTAAAATTAAAATTTGATAATCTGTGGAACACCTATGTTTTCAGAGGGAAAGTTTTTGACTATTGATTTGATTTGTAAAAGACTATTTCTTTTTTAGAGTTTCTTGTTATTCTTAAATCACTCCTGTACTCTTGGGTAACTGTATTACTTTTCTGTTTCTGCCTAGCAAGTTGGCACAAATTTAGTGGGTTACAACATCAGACCTTTTTATCTCCTTTTCCACTGGTGAAGAATCTGAGTATAGCTCACCTGGGTTCTCTGCTCAAGGCATCCAAAGTCTGCAGTTAAGGAATCTGCAGAGATGTATTCTTATTAGGGGCTGAACTGGGAAAAAGATTAGTTTTCAAGCGACCTTGGTGGTTGGCAAAACCTATTTCCTTGTTGATAAAGAACTTACAGCAGCTTGCTTCTTCACTACCACTTGGGAGAAAACCTCTCACCTCAGGGAAAGTCCCTGTCCCTTCTTTAAGAACTTTAACTTGTAAATCAGGTCTATTCAAGCTAATCTTTTGATTTAACTCAATATCAACAGATTTGGGATTTTAATTACATCTGCAACATTTACTTTTTCTGTATTTTTCTGGTTACAAGCAAGTCACGGGTTGCACTTGTACGTAAGGGGAGGGGACTATATAAGGGTGTGGCTTATTATAGGTAACCTTAGGGTGTGTCCACCACAAAATATGCCCTTATAAAAATGATTTCCTAGGGTGTGTGGAGAAATGTCCCATTTTTATATGCCTAATATAACTGAATTCTTCTTTCCCTTTGTTTTTCATCGGTCTTGCTATTGGTTGGTATATTTATTAAGAGTTTCCAAGTCTTGGATTTTTGGCTTAGTTGATATGGTCATTTTTACAAGTAAATTGGAACATAATTATGAGAGTGCAGAGTTCTACTCACGTAGAACATTTCAGTTCCTGATTCAGATAACTTTTAATAGAATTTATTTTTTAGAGCAGTTTTAGGTTCACAGAAAAATTGAGCAGGAAGAACAGAGAGTTCCTATACATGCCCTGACCCCACTTCCATGCAAACTCCCCCACTATCAACATCCTGACTACCGTGGTACATTTGTTACAGTTGAAGTACTTGCATTAACATGTTATCATGAAAGTCCATAGTTTACATTAGGGTTCACTCTTGGTGTTATACATTCTATGGGTTTTGGCAAATGTGTAATGACAATTATCTACCATTATAGTATCATAAAGAATAGTTTCATTGTCCTAGAAATTCTTTGTGCTCCCTGCCCTGGCCTCTCTGGCAACTGCTGATCTTGTTATTGTACCCATAGTTTTATCTTTCCCAGAATGTCCTATAGCTGGAATTATACAGTAGGTAGTATGTTCAGATGGGCATCTTTCACTTAGTAATATGCCTTTAAGTTTCCTCCATGTCTTTTCATGGCTTGGTAGTTCATGTCTTTTGAGCAGTAAATAATGTCTGCTATGTGGATATACCAGTTTATTTATCTCTGTGTATTTACTTGCCAAAGGACATCTTTGTTGCTTCCCAGTTTCAGCAACTAGGTAAACATTTGCTTGCAGGTTTTTGTGTGGACATAATTTTTCAATTCCTTTGGATAAATATCAAGGAGTGTGATTGCTGGACTATAGGGTGAGATTGTTTGGTTTTGTAAGAATCCACCAATGGTCTTCCAAAGAGGCTGTACCATTTTGCACTGCCACTAGTAACAGAAGAGAGTTCCTGTTGTTCCACATCCTCACCAACATTTGGTGTTGTGAATGTTACACATTTTGGTTATTCTAACAGCTCTGTAGAGGTATCTCATTGTTGTATGAATTTGCATTTATCTGATGACAAATGGTGTGGAACATCTTTTCTTATGCTTATTTGCCTGCCATCTGTAGGTCTTTTGTGAGATGTCTTTTCAGGGTTTTTCGCATTTTTTTTTTTTTAATCAGTCTGTTCATTTTCCTATTGTTGAGTTTTAAGATTTCCTTCTGTATTTTGGAAAATGGTCCTCTATCCAAATATGTGTCTTTTGCACACATTCTTCCTAGTGTGTGGCTTGTCTTCACTTTCTCTTGACAGTGTCTTTCTCAGAGCAGAAGTTTTGATTTTAATGAAGTCCAGCTTATCAATTATTTCTGTCATGGATCATGCCTTTGGTATTATATGAAAGAAGTCATCATCATGCTCAAGGTCATTTAATTTTCTGTGTTATCTTTAGGAGTTTTAGAGTTTTGTGTTTTATATTCACCAGTGGGATCTATTTCAGATTAATATATGTGAAAGGTTTAAGGTCTGTGGCTAGAATCATTCTTTTGCTTGTGGATGTCCAGTTGTTCCAACACCATTTTCTGAAGTGACTCTCTTTTCTCTGTTGTATTACCTTTGCCCCTTTGCAAAGATTAGTTGACTATACAATTATTGTGTAAATTTAAGATTTACAACATAATTGATTTGATACACTTTTATATTACAATATGATTGCCACCTGAGTGACAAAACTAATGCCTCCATCAGGTCGCATAATTACCATGTCTTTTTTGTGATGAGAATATTTAAGATCTACTCTCTTAGCAACTTTCAAATATATAGTATGGTATTGTTACCTGTAATCACGATGCAGTGCTTTAGATCCCCAGAATTTATTCATTATTAACTGGTAGTTTGTCCTCTTTGACCAGCACCTCCTTATTTCCCTCCCCCAAATTATTCTACTCTTTTTTTTACTTTTTTTCTAGGAGTGTGGTTTTTTGAGATTCCACATATAAGTGATATCTTACAGTATTTGTCTTTCTCTGGCTGACCTATTTCACTTAGCATAATGTCCTCAAGGTATCATCTGTGTTGTTGCAAATGGCAGGATTTTATTCTTTCTCATGATTTGATAATATTCCATTGTATACAGTGGTCCCCCCCCCTTTATGTGGGGGGGAATATGTTCCAAAACTCCCAATGGATGCCTGAAACCACAAATAGTATCAAATTCTATATATAGTATGTTATTGTCTATACATATGTACTTACAATAAAGTTTTATTTGTAAATTAGGCATGGTAAGGGGTTAATGACAATAACTACAGTAAAATAGAACAATTATACTAATGTACTATAAAAAGATGTGGTCTTTTCTCTCTCTTCCCCCCAAATATCTTATTATACTCTATTCACCCTTCCTTTTGTGGTGATGTGAAATGATAAAATGCCTATGTGATGAGATGAAGTGAGATGAATGACGCAGGCATTGTGATGTGGCATTAGGCAATTATTGACCTTCTGACAATACATCAGAAGGAAGATCATCTGCTTCTGAACTGCAGTTGACTGTAAGGAACTGTAACTGCACAAAGTGAAACTGCGGTAGTGGGGAGGACTACTGTATATATACATCTTTATCCATTCACCCATTGACATTCACTTTGGTTGGTTCCATCTTGGCTATTATGAATAATGCTGTAATAAATATGGACTTGCAGATATCTCTTCAATATACTGTTTTCATTTCTTTTGGACCTATATCCAGAGGTATGATAGCTAGATCATATGGTAGTTTTATTTTTAACTCTGTGAAGAACCTCCATACTATGTTCCACAGTGGCTGTACCAATTTACTTTCCCATCAATAGTGAACAAGAGTTCCCTTTTCTCCGTATTTTCTTGCAAACGTTTGCTATCTATTATCTTTTTACTTACAGTCATTCTAACAGGTGTGATGTGATATCTCATTGTGATTTTAATTTGCATTCCCCTCAGGATTGCATCCCCTCAGGATATGGTGTTCAACATATTTTCATGAACTTGTTGGCCATTTGGATGTCTTCAGAAAAATGTCTATTCAGTTTCTCTGCCCATTTTTAATTGGATCATTTAAGGGTTTTATTGTTGTTGTTAGTGATTTATATGAGTTCTTTTTTTTTTTAAAGATTTTATTTATTTATTTGACAGAAAGAGACACAGTGAGAGAGGGAACACAAGTAGGGGGAGTGGGAGAGGAAGAAGCAGGCCTCCCATGGAGCCGGGAGTCTGATGCAGGGCTGGATCCCAGAACCCCGGGATCATGACCTGAGCGGAAGGCAGATGCCTAACAAATGAGTCATCCAGGCACCCCAGTGAGTTCTTTATGTATTTTGGATATTAACCCCTTATCAGATGTAAGATTTGCAAATATTTTCTTCCATTCAATGGGTTGCCTTTTCATTTTGCTGATTGTTTCTTTTGCTGTGCAGAGCCTGTTTAGTTTGATTTGCTCTTATTTATTTATTTATTTATTTTGCCTTTGTTACTTGTGTTTTTGGTGTTATATCCAAAAAAATCTTTGCCAAGACCTATGTCAAGGAGCTTTTTCCCTATATTCTAGTAATTTTACAGTTTCATGTCTTACCAGATCCATTTTAAACTAATGTTTATACATTTTTATAATGTTTAAAAATAGTGCCAATTTTTAAGAGAAAAACGGGTTCAGAGTAATTTAGGTCACTGTTATTGGACATACTATATCTACCATTATTTTTTTTTTAAGATTTTATTTATTTGACAGAGAGAAACACAGCGAAAGAGGGAACACAAGCAGGGGGAGTGGGAGAGGGAGAAGGAGGCTTCCGGCCAAGTAGAGAGCCTGATGCGGAGCTCGATCCCAGGACTCTGGGATCATGACCTGAGCCGAAGGCAGATGCTTAACGACTGAGCCACCTAGGCACCCCTATTTCTACCATTATTAACTTATAAACCTCCTTAAATAAAGTCGTGAACTTCTTGTATGGAGAGTGTGTTCTCCAAATACACAATTTTTTTTTCCAGGGAAATCCTTTATTATTATTATTATTATTATTATTATTATTATTATTATTATTATGATGTTATGTTAATCACCATACATTATATCATTAGTTTTTGATGTAGTGTTCCATGATTCATTGTTTGCGTATAACACCCAGTGCTCCATGAAGTACGTGCCCTCTTTAATACCCATCACCAGGCTAACCCATCCTCCCACCCCCCACCCCTCTAGAACCCTCAGTTTGTTTTTCACAGTCCATTGTCTCTCATGGTTTGTCTCCCCCTCCGATTCTCCCCCTTCATTCTTCCCCTCCTACTATCTTCTTCTTTTTTTTGTTTTTAACATATAATGTATTATTTGTTTCAGAGGTACAGATCTGTGATTCAACAGTCTTGCATAATTCACAACGCTCACCATAGCACATACCCTCCCCAATGTCTATCACCCAGCCACCCTATCCTTCCCACCCCCCACCACTCCAACAACTAAGTTTGTTTCCTGAGATCAAGAATTCCTCATATCAGTGAGGTCATATGATACATGTCTTTCTCTGATTGACTTATTTCACTCAAATACACAGACTTTTATCTGATCTTTAAAGATATCTGGGTGCAATCTTTGTTTAAGAAAATTTTAATGACATGGGAATATATCATAATGTGACTTTTAGAAACCTAATATAAAATATTTTTTGATCACTAACTTAGCTACAGCACGAAAAGTGTTATATGAAAGAAAGTAGTCTGGAGGCCCTAAAACATTTAAGAGTCATTGTGTTCAAATGCATTACTTTCTTTCTGTAATATGCATCGTAAGAGTTTTTTAGTTTTCATAGTGCTTGAAATAACAATTTGGCCCCACAGTTTATACTACTATGTTTTACAACTGAATCACAAAATTGCAAGACAGTTATACATATAATTGGCAAGACAGGAAGGTCAGTTATGCATATAATTGGGTTGATCTGAAGTCTAAAATGTAAAGGCTAAGTTATATCGTATTGTGATGCTCTTTTTCTTAAAACTTGTTCAATGATATGGCATGGATGTTGCAAAAAATAAAATAAAGATAAATTTTATTTCTTTCTCTACTCCTTCAAATTAATAGTGGAAATATGTACATGATTCAAATTATCTTTGCTTCTTTTTTTTTTAAGATTTTATTTATTTATTTGAGACAGAATGAGAGAGAGAGAGAGCACATGAGAGGGGGGAGGGTCAGAGGGAGAAGCAGACTCTCTGCCGAGCAGGGAGCCTGATGCGGGACTCAATCCAGGGACTCCAGGATCATGACCTGAGCCGAAGGCAGTCACTTAACCAACTGAGCCACCCAGGCGCCCCTTATCTTTGCTTCTTAAGTTATGAATATATACTCAAGGTAAACTCTCAGGCAAAAGATACTTCTATAACTTATAGTTTTTCCATTTTAAAATCCCCTTTCTTATTTATATGTATTTTCAAAAGTTGTTCTACTTGAGGACTTCAAGAAAGTAATTTTCCAAGAAATTAATTATGATAAATTAAAATGCTGGATTTTTATCTTTATTTTCACCCATGACTCAAGTAGTTAGTAAAAAATATCTTACTGAACTGTCTGGCACACCATAACTCTTCAATGAGCAAGAGTTCTCAGTACTTTTAGAAATGCTGATATATATCCTGTCTATGATTGTTAAAATTCACTTGGTTTAGATAAAAATAGCTAATATATGTTTAGCTTTTATAACATGTCATGTATAGTTCTAAATTTGCATAGTTTAGTAACCTTATAAACCAACTCCCCCATTTGAGAGTATACTGGCCCATCTGTGATACATACACTACACTATTTAGAGTAACTTTATTTACCATAAATTACCATGGTCTCTCAATGAAGTTCTCTAATTCTAATCATATTACCTATATGAAAATTTCTAGTATTTGATGAAGGAACAGAAGGCAAGCTGAGGACAAAGCAGGAGCTGACACCCCACAACATCCCCCCCAAGGGGTCTATGTGACATTCCTCAGGCACTCCTGGCTACCCTAAAGCTAAGGAGAGGAAAAACAAATAGTTAACTTGCAGAGATCACAATCCTGCAAGACATGAGTCTCCCTGTTTACAAATGTCTTAGCAATCTACAAGAACAAAGCATTTCTATCAATAACCTAGCTTCCAGAATGAAATGTAGATACAATTAAATGTCTTTATAACCTGCAGCTCATTGACAGATACTTGAGGTGGGCAGAATGTAAAGTTCCTCCAGGAAGCTCCCAACTATCTTCATGTTAATGTCTTGCTAGAGGGAAAAACAACCTTAACTTGATAATGGCAAGGCCTCTGGTACCCTGTGAGTCTTCTTTAACGTATGAAAATCCTCTTGAAACCTCCCTTTTCCTACCTCCCCCTACCCCATGGTATATAATCAGCCACCCCTCACATGCCTGGTGCAGCAGCTCTTTCTGCCCATAGGGTCCTGTCCCCATGCTTTACTAAACCACCATTTTGCACCAAAGACGTCTCAAGAATTCTTTCTTGGTTGTCAGCTCCGGACCTCACCCCACTGAACTGCAGTTATATTCCAAAACCCCTTCAGTATTGTCTTACAGAATGCCATGATCCTCTGCTGGATTTCTTTTTCTTCCTTTTATCTGAGGCTATGTAAGCCTAGAGTTTTTGTTTAGATTTGATCCATACTACTCCATAGCACTTATTCACCATGTATTAATATGAATAAGATAAATTTCTCCATGAATAGGGGAAAAATTGTTGCTGCTCTTCTAGATGTGGCCTCCAATTTGAGCTGGCACAGCATTGTTTCCAGGTTTAAATCTCAGGTCAGGAATTCAGTCTTCCTGAAATATCCACATATTCGGTGCTTCATGTCCTGAAGTCTATGACCTCCACTGCCCAAGTTCTATAAAACAGCATTCCCCTTACCTTATACTACCTATCTCTATTCCCCTGCTTTATTCTTTTCTCCTCAGCACTTATCAAAATCTAACATATCATATATTTCATTTTGTTTCTCTTCTGATGTTCTTTAGATGAGTCTGCTTCCTCTGAGATACACAAGACAGAATTGGTCATGCAAGAGATCTATAAGGGACAAAACTTGGGAGGAAAAACAGAAGGGAGCTGGGGAGTCTGAAAAGTTGTCAGACCTTGATGCCACTTGGCTCTGAGTAAAGGAAAGAGGGAAGGAAGGAAGGAGGGGTGAAATGCCTTAGACTGCTGTATGGACCTAAGAGAATTAGGAAGGGCTCTGGTAGAGTCCTTGACCAAAATGTCCCATCAGAGCAGTACCACACCTCCCTGGAATGGGCCCACCTGAGTATCCCAGCTTTACTCAGTTATTGGCAGGAACATTCTCACAAAAAGCATGGCCTCAAGTGTCACAAAAGCAGTGACAGATTTCAGAGTGCAACAGCTGTAGCTGGCAATTATACTTTGCACAAATGGAATTCTGAGTGAGATATGAGAGGTACATTTCAGGCTGCCTCTGCATATTCAAGTACAGGAGTTTTGCATACCGTTCCATGCCCATTACCTCCAGCAGTGCCTGGGTCATAGTAGCAGTCAGTAAATGTATATGAATAAATGAATTTTTGCTGGGAAAAATAGATGTGTATATCTCCTGAAGTGTTTTCTTGCACATTAGTGTTCTGCCAAGAGCTACTGGCAAGCCAGATCTAGAGACTAATTACCTGAGAGGATGTCTGAATCCTCATCCAAACTTAACAAAAGGGAAAGTAAAATGTGTTAACGGCACTATTTGTCAAAAGAACCAGAGGAGTGTCCTCTTAGTAAGTACACAACTTATCCTTATCATTAGCTCCTGAAAAGTAGTTTCATGGAATTTCAATGGCAAGCAAAACATGAGATTTCAATGGCAAGAATCAATATTGTTTATTTTCAGAAAGGGGTATGGGCAGGCTGAAGTTCAGAATCCTTGTGGTGCCTGTGGTCTCATTCATTAAACATAGCCATAGTCTCAAACAATTGTATTACTGGAGTGTAATGTTTATTTGCTCTATTATTGAAGACTATTCAATTCTGCTAAAGATGATGAAAAAAAAAAAAAGAATGGTTGAAATTTAGAGAATGTGTTAAGCCTAGAGAGTGAGTAATCAAGTAGCTTGTGAGACAAAAGAAGAATTCATAATTGTGTTATGAATAGAAAGTAATGCAAAGTAAAAGATGGAATAAATGGTCTATATAAAGGCATGAAAAAGAATGTCATAGATAGAAGGGGATTAAAGGAACAAGTAAATCTGAAATACTAATAAGCACAAATCCTGCCACATCCAGTTTGACAGTCAATCATCCCTAAATTAGACACCCACTGGTGACAGTCACTGTGGCCCCATTTGGGACTCAATGTGTCCTCTATCCCAAGAATATGGTCAGTAAGCACAGTTGCTCAGCAAGACATAGGAAAAGTGTAGTTATTGGTGAGGTGTACTCATCTCACATCTCTATAATAGAACTAGTGCACTTGGCTCCAGGCATCTTCTTTTTCTGAGTCTTCTTGCTCAAACCTCAACTTTGATTCTTTTAACCTTGTCATTGTCAGGAAATAATTTTATAACAGATAACATAAATTGCTAGTTAAACTTTGTATCTTTGATTGATGAAGTGGCCATTTACTTGGAGGTAAAAGGAAAAAATTATCTCAAGTAGTTTGTAGAAGAGAAGGTCTTGGCCCAAGAAGGATTGATAACAGTAGAGCTTGTGTTAAAGATGTGTAGAGGTATCGATTTCCTCAGCAGACAAGTGAACTGGTTTGGGACCGAGTGACCCAGAGCTCTTTGTTCTGGCACCTTAGGCTAGAAACAACCTTTGACACACCAGTTTCTAGAAAATATTATTATTTTCTGTGTGAGCTGTGACATGAAAAGGTTGAGATTCAATGGGTTGTGATAATACATTGGAAGATATCCATGGCAGTAAGAGCCCAATATGTAACAAAAGGGCCCAGGGTATCTATGTGTCATAAACTATTAGGTTGTGGGGGACCCTCTTAGCTACCATCTTACCATCAATATCCTCAAAATTATCCTTGACATTTTCTCACTTATCACTGATATTAACTTTTAGAGATAGATTCTTATATTACTTATGTTACAAATCAGTAAATGGAGGTTATTCAAAGATTGCTAAATATCCTTTCTCCCCTTCTTTCTTAGAAGAAGCCTAACCACAAATTTTAAAATTTAATAATGAATATAATGTTATATTAGTTTCAGGTGCACAACATATGGATTCAACAATTCTGTACATTACTTAGTGCTCACCAGGATAGTTACCATTTGTCACCATACAACATTATTACAATATTATTGGCTATATTCCCTATGCTGTACTTTTTCATCATTGTGACTTATTTTATAACTGGAAGCTTATATCTCTTAATCCTCTTTATCTATTTTGGCCATCCCCCACCCAACTCCCTTCTGGTAACCACCACTTTGTTCTCTATATTTAATAATATATTTGGGTTTGTTTTTGTTTTTGTTTTTTTACACTCCACATTTAAGTGAAATCCTATGGTATTTGTCTTTCTCTGACTTCTTTCACTTAGCATAGTACCTTTTAGGTCCATCCATGTTGTCACAAATGGCAAGATTTCATTCTTTTTATGGCTGAATAAGATTCCAGTGTGTGTGTGTGGTACATCACATATTCTTTATCCATTAATCTATCAGTGGCCACTTGGGTTGCTTCCATGTCTTGGCTATTGTAAATAATGCTGCAGTAAACCTAAGAGTGTGTATATCATTTTGAATTAGTATTTGCATTTTCTTTGGGATAAATCACAATTTTTGCAGAGGTAAAATGCAGTCAGATAGAGGACTAGATTTTTCTGAGACTCAAGTGTAAAGGCAGGAGATTGAATTTTCCAAAAATAAGAAACATTATCTCCCACAATATGTGTTTTTTTTAGAAATGTGTCACTGCCCCACTTAGAGTGAAGTCTAATTCTGTTCTTCTTTAATGTGGGAAGGAAGGTTTTGGTATGTATATAGGAAAAGATTGCATTCAGATGATACTGTGATACCCAAATCTAGATTAGAAAAGAACACACAGCTTCTTCCTGTTTTAAATGCTTACTCTTGGGTTCCAGGCCATTTTCTAAGGAAGCCCAAGGCCCCCATGGTGATGACTAAAGTAGATGTCCTAGATAAAGTCTCAGTCATCATTGATTATCAGATTCCAGATATGTCAGTGAGATCCCTCCAGATTATACCAGTCTACAGTCATCAAGTTGCTCCTAGGTTTTGATTCTCACTAGCTGAGTCAACAAACATTGTGAAGCAAAGACAAGTCATTCTTCTTATGCCCTTTCTAGATTCCTAACTCATGAAAACTATCAACATGATAAAATAGTTGTTCTTGTATTCCACTTAGTTTGAGGTGGTTAGTCAATGATAGTAAATGGAATAGTGACTGATGATGGCCAGGTGAATAAGTTTGAGCCAATAAAATGTAAGTGAAAGATGGAAATCACATAAAGGTTCCCAAAGGAAACAAACTGCTGGGTTAGGTAGTACCGTTTGTCCTTCCCTTTTCCCACCTTTTTGCTTCCTGAAATGAAGATATAATTGCTGGAGCTTCAGCAGCTATCATGTAGCCTTGAAGATGGAAGCTTGAGGATGGCAGTTGAGATAGAGAGATAGAAGGTGCCTGGTATCCTGATGACTTAATGAAGTCATCCTAGCAATTCAAGACCTCTGGCTATTGTAATTAAACTATTTGCAAGACATATAGCTATTTATGCATTTAGGACTTTATTATAATGGGTTTTCTTGTATGTGTTGCCAGTCCTAAACCTGATTCCTGCATCTAAAAAGACTAAGTCACTAGCCCAAATTAGTAAGTGGAAGAGAAAAAATTTATACTGTGATTGTCTGATTTAGGACCTACAGTTTCATTGCAGCAACATACTGTTCCAAGGGCAGAAGGCAATTGTCAAAAATGGGAAAGAACATGAACATTTTTTTAAGATCCCAAATTTTAAAGTATATCAGAAACAGAATTCTAAAAATTCTGGATAGAGGATATGGAATACCATCTTGTGGAGAATATACAGCAGTATATTGGATTCCCTGCCACCTGCACTTGCCATGGTCATTGTTAGTCACAAAAACAAATCTTTAATATACTTCTAAACCTGGACTAGGCAGAACCTTTAGTATTCAATTCCATAGGTGCTCAGGAAACTCAAGTTTTATATGTTAATGTAGTACTACTTCTGGGAAATATCTTAAAACTTATCTAAAAGGAATGATATATGTTTGGCCAAGTTTGTTGTTTTGTTTTTTCTCATCTAAACTCATTAAATATACTTAGGCATACAAACAAAAGTCCTGGTTGTAAGATCTAATTCTAAAATGAGAAACTTCCTTATGGCCCTGGGTTACAAATAATTAAGGAAACATCCAATTCCGTGTAAGTGAAAAGTTCATTCTTTCTGATTTTCTGTACATTTACACATTTGTGGCTCGTTAGTTTCATTTGCAAGAGGAATATTGAAACACATTTCAAGTGCTCCTACTGATTTAAGAAATTTATTGTACCTTAAGGGCTGTCAGAGGAAATTTGCAAATTACTTGCCCAAATTATTTCAACAAGAAAACATAGTGATATGCTCAGGTAATGGAAAGGGGAAAAAGATTAACATAAGTGTCATAAAAAAGCTATTGTGCTGCATAAATCACAGGTAGTCAAAGAAGTTTTGTAAGAAAGATGCTGTGTTAAAATGCAAGAAAGAATATCTCTTGTACACTCTCTCATTCAACAGAGAATATCCTTTTGATTTCAGTGTTAAAATAGACACTTCTCTTTTTCTGTCCCATAAAGAGGACTTTAAGTCACTTTTTTCTTCTTTGAAATACTATTTGGTGAATGAAAAAACATTGTCTTTCACCTAAGTAACTATGGATATATTTCTATATACATGAAAATCTTAAATAAAATATTTGAAGATTCAGTAAACCCAGGAGAATCTACTAAAGTAGGCTTCCTGTGTAACCTCTAATAGCAGAAATTAAATTCAGTTGTATTTTAAAGAGATGAGTTAGATGATAATAATTTCTTTACAAATCCCTGTAGGAACAATCTACGTAATTTATCATTAATATGGTCATATATAAGTTGTACTCTTCAAACACATGCAATTGAGAAAAATGTGTTTAAAGTATCTTAAAAGTTGGCACCTATTAGTGGCAGGACCATTAATGAGTTAGGAAAACACCTGCTAGCCTATTTAGATGCTGAAACAATTAGACCGAGGCAATGTATGAAAGGTGAGGGTGAAGGAAAAGCATTTCCATAAGAGCTGAGTTACTTTGCTTACAAAATAGGAAACTTTCTCTTAATTTCTATTTACTTCAGTTATTTTTTAAAGACATTTCCTTAGGGGAAATGACACTGGTGGTAGTGATAATGGAGGTCTTGGGATGGTAGTAGTAACATAGAAGGAGGTGGTGTGTTTGGTAGACAGGAGTTGGCATGCAGTAGGAGGATGGAAATAGTAGAATGGAAAGGACTGTGGGCTGTCAAAACACCCAATTTTATTTTATGTTTTCCATTGTGTTGTAATTTAAATTCCCATCATCCATGATTTTAGTAATGTTTCCACAGAACAAAACCTTAACTATTTATGATGTTACAGAGTGAAGGATATACCTATTCACCTTTCACATATTTAATTTTAAAGAATCCAAGTAGAGTGACTGAGTTCCGTATGCAAATAGAAGTAAGGAAAAGATACCAATCAAATTGAGCAGAACAAAGAGTGCTGATTTGGGGATGATTTAAACAGCTATAAAACTATCAGAATTGCCAAATCTCTCAGAGTTTAGCAGGGATGTTGTACTCTCATGAAACATTAGATAATCCTTGACTCCTGTGCATTTCAAAGGAAGTGTTGTAATCTGGGTTACAAAACACCCCCTACTGAAGATATTCTCAAAATCTGTGTGTGTGTTTATGTGTGTATGTGTGTGTGTCTGTGTGTGTGTGTTTAACTAAATAATCTTAAGCTTTGGCAGATGTTTGATTAGTCCAAAAGATATATTTAAAAAAAAAAATAATAGATCTACTTAACTAATCCCACCATATTTAAAGTTGTCATATGTTTCTTAATATTTTCTAAGCATACTTTTCTCTTTAATTAGGAAAAAAGTCTACATATTTTTCCCAACTGAGGGTGATGATGAAAGGCTATAACGTATTTCAGTTTTTAATACATTTAAGCAATTTTTTGGTTGTGTCTAGATGCATGTGTGTAGCAATTTAGAGTGAATTATTTGGTGAGACCTCAATGAGGCAGGCAGAATAATTTCAACAAGATACTTAGAATTATCTTAGTCAAAATATATTCATAGGCCAGTCTTTCTGAAGCATAGAACCGATTTGTTGAGAAGAATTTTAGTAGTGGTTGTCATATATTATTGGCACTAGATGAAAGTAGCTCACAACTTGTGCTCAGTGCAATCTTCAAGGAAAAACTACTGGCGAAATACTGTCTATTAAATTATTATTCCTAATTTCTTATAATTAATAGTATTGTTAGGGTGATTAAACTGAATGTATTTTAAAGAGAACAAAAACAAATTAAGGCATATTTTATCTAAATAAGACCTTTAAATAATATCAAAACTTAATATGATTGAGGAAATAATATTTTGCTCTTAGGGTAATTGTTTTGTTTCCAGAAACTAATGCATAGTATATTTGAAGTAATTTTTGCAAGTTTAAACCAGAAACTTAAGATCGCTTCCTATTCCCAAAGTATTATTTTGCATTGATAAGCTTCCATGTACAGAAACACTTGTAAGTGCTATAGGAAGTAAAAGACTAGTAACGTTGATCCATATCTTCTTGAATGTACCAAACTCATAAAAATAATGTCACTACAATAATTAATTTGAATAATACATGGCAAGTTACTGTAAATACACTGTTGGGTAATATCATGAATTAGTGCTCTAGAAAGTTATTTTTAATTGGAGGAGGGGAGTAGGGGAGATTTATGTAGGTCATAAATAAGTTAATGTGGTGATTGTTAAAGAAGTTGTAATAAGAATTCCAAATGAATGAAATATTATGACAAAGTAAGAAGGTGAGAATGTTGCATCATGGTTGAAATGAGATTTGGGTTCAAGTTGTGGTCCATAGTTTATGATGTGTGTACTCAGTATGTTACTCCTACTGCTTGAATTTCACTATTCTTATTTTTATGCAGTCTAGTTGATCTTCTTAATATCTCAATATAAGAAAAGTTACATCTCTTTATCCAAATAAAGTTATAATTAAGCTTTAAGCCTCTCATACGCCGGTTTGGTAGAATGTCTACTATCAGGCATTTTTTTTTTTTATTCCCTCACTTGGAATAAGACAGACTTAAATCTAATTCCTTCTCCTGTTCTTATAGATATACCATACTAGTTAGTTACTTAAACCCTTAAGTCTCAGTAATATTATCTGGAAAATGGAGATAATACTAGCTGCCTCCTAGGATTTTTGTGACTTTTAATATAGAAGGTAGAAATGGACTGCTTATATAGCAACTATTGTATGGTAAATGTTTGATATATTTTAATTAAATTTTGGGGGAGTAAGATTTTTATTATATCATTTCATCAAGAAAGGAGAATTTCCTTTAATTTATTCTCAATTTGAAGTTTTGAAAAAATCACTTGAAAGTGATTTTTAAGATAAAGCGCTTTTTTCCCCTCTTTGTTAAGAGATTGGTATATTGTAATATAAAAGCATGATATTGGATCCTTTATTTTTCTTTCAAAGATCAGAAAAATAGTTCTGAATTAACTTTACCTCAGCTATATTGCCTTGTTCATAGATCATCCAAATGTGTAACAGCCTTGACATTACGCAAAGAGAAAATTATATAGATAGTTTGACTCTTATCTTGTATATTTAATGCTATTTTAAATAGATGGTCTTTAACTTGTGCTTAAAATTTTGTTATAGCAGGATTCTATTTTCCGGTGATATGGTCTCATAAAACAATAGTTCTATGACATTGGTAAAACACTTACTGTGTTGTGTAGTAATAGGCATTCCAGGAAGCCTTTCACAGAAATATCAGACAAAACCCCCTTGGCAGGGGAGGTCATAAGATTTTTCCACTCCATTTCCTATCATCCTTTCCTGGTCCTGTCTCATTCAGTGCCAGTCACTGACTCATGAATTTTGAGTGGTCTTATTTTAAAATGGTGCCTTGCCTGTCATATACTCTCTCAGATTCATAAAGGGATAATTTCCCTTATTGTAGGTAGTATGCCTTATGTTAAGATGTAGAATGACTGTTGGTAGTCATTTGAGTTGTATTTAAGAAGAAAGGGATGTTGGTTGGGGAAAAGGATGAAGACTTCGAGAGTTGTAGCAAATATTCAGAGAGAAGCAATGAACTGCAGACCTTGTGACTCCAGAAAAGATGGTGATAAAGACTGATGGATAATCAGAAGGTATAGATATGTGTGTATGCTTAAAAAATTGGCAGTGAATTCTTTGACATTCTTGCCATTGAGAAGTAGGATCAGTGTCCCTTCCTAATGAGCATGGGCAGACTCTTAACTGCTATGACAGGGTATGGCAGAAGCAATGCTGTGTGTCTTTTGAGGATGAATAATAAAGCCAATGAAAGTTTCTCCTTGGCCACTGGGATATTTAGACCAGGAGCCCTAAGCCTCCAGATAGGAAGTCTGAGTGTCCTAAGACCACCATGATGTGAGGAACCAGAACAAATCAATTAGTCAACTAGAAGTGTTCTGGTTGGCAGTCTTTGTCTTCAGGTCATTCCATCTCAGGTGCCAGACTTCTGAGTGAAGGAGCTACTGTTAATATCAACCTCCACCCATTGTGGTACCTCTGGTGTTCAAGTCATACAAGCTGATGTCCAGACACTGTGAAGCAATGACAATCAACCTCTGCTATATCCTACCCAAATTCCTTATCCACAGAACCCAAGAACATTACAAGAAAAAAAGTTTGCTATTTTGACTCACTACATTTTGGAGTAGTTTACTTCTGAAGATGATATTAGTTGCTTTGGGGTACCAGTTCACAATTTCATTAGTAGGTTTGTTTTCCTGTTTAAGAATCATGGACTCTGCAAGTTTATAAAATTCTGTCTAAAATTGAGTTTCTACATGAGGAACTTCCTTTAACATATCTTATATGGCAGGTCTGCTGGTGATGAATATTCTTTATATTTTTTTTCTTTTTGTTTGCAAAAGATTTTATTTTGCCTTCATTCTTAAAAAATAGTTTATCTGTAACAAAATTTTAGGGTTTTTGGTTGTTTATTTGTTTTGTGTGACTTCAAAGAGTCACTTCGTTATCTTCTGGCATGCACACTGTTTGACAAGAAATTGACTATAATTCGTTTTTGGAATTCCTGTATGTGATGTGTCATTTTTCTCTGGCTGCTGTTAATACTTTTTATCACTGTTTTTCAGAAATAAGGTGTTCATTGTATTTCTTTTGCTTGGGGATCAGTGAGATTTTGGATATATAATAAGATTTAAGATTTTTCTCTTTATCACTATTTTTCAGGAATATGTTTATGTTATACTTTGGTGTTTTTCCTTTGTTTTAATTCCATATTTGCTAAGAAGTTTTTTTTTTTTTTTTTTTTTTAGGTGTGAGGTTTGATATTTTCCCTCAAAATTTGAAAAATTTTAGCTACTGTTCAAATATATTTTCTTTCTACTTCTCACTTATGTATTAGACCACTTGGTATTGTCCATCTGGTCATTTAGTATAAGGATTTATGTTAATGTGGCTAGGATCTAGGCTATATTTAATGTTTGCTCTATCTGTACGTGCCAGAGACATCACATTCCTCTAATATCCTCATGTTTGTCTTTTTGCCTTTGCTCTTTCTTGAGCACACCTCCCTAAGAGACAGTTTGTGTCTTAAATGTCCTTCAGCTGTCTGTTATATGGCCAATTCGTATTATCCACCATAGTCTATGTTCTGTAAATGTTACCAGGAATGCTGAATTAACTAATACTGAACTATTACTGCTGGGGACATACAGGGTTAGGTTCCTGTGCATTTCTGATCAGAACATTTTCACCAACTGAAATGGTCTTTGTGTTATGTTGGTCCATTTGCGAACATCCTTAAAGACAAGACAGTTCTACAATACTGAAAACCTACTTGTTTATGTAATGCTTTTCCTGTATAACATTTAGCAGATAAATATTCTTTAAATGTTTTCTACAGCTTCTGGCTGCAGAAACTCCCTTACCTGTAAGTTTAACATTTTTATGCCGCAATTGGCTTTTGAAGTGTGTGAGCTAGCCAGCACTAGCTGAGAAGAGTTTAGCATCTTCCTGAGCCTAGATTATGCTTTTCTTGTTGTTGTTTTTTTCATGAATTTGAAAATTTAGCCGCTTTTCCATATTTTTAATAGTTTTATCACACACTGTAGATGTTACTTGAGCATTACATGAGCAGCCTCATGCACAGATTGGTAAAATTCCTCTCCTTTTTTTATGGAGGTATCATTGTGATTCATTAGCAATGAATTCACAGCCAACAACACTATAACTCATTGCCTGAATGAAGCTAATTTAACACTTATGTTTGTTTTTTTTGAAAAGGCACATCACAGCCTTCTTGCTTTTAGAAGTACTAGACCCCATTTCAGCACTTAACTTGGCGGCAATTTTAAACAGCAAAATCACCAAAACCAGCATAAAATTTTTTAAAGGGTAGCACTGAATAGACCCCTCCCCCCAAAAGGGGCATATTTACAGGATGAACAAAGTGAGAAGGTAGAGCATCTCCTTGTTCCGCTTCAGCTTGGACCGTGTGTCAGGAAACTAAAATTCTTAACCATTCTGTGCATAGCTGTAAATAATCACACAGTCTCCCTAAGTCTTGATTTTGAGGTCATAAATAAATTTTAAGAAGTAGGTAAATATTCAAATACAGAATCCACTAATAATTTTTTTACATACAGGAAAGCACACATGCTCAGTGTTGGTCAATGAGTTGTCATGAACCGAAGACACTTGTGTTACCAGGCAATCGACTATACTTTGTTCCTGCTGGTGTCATAGTAAGATGTGTGGGAAAAGAATCTCACAATTAAATGTCAGTCTTTTGCTAGGCCTGTGTCTCTGGGGTGTGACCTTCACAAGTCTTTCTGTGGTGGTATAGCTGTTTCATACTGTAGTTGAGATAGGAAGGTAAAAGGAAGCTATGGTTGGTGGAGAGCTCTTCCTCGGTGGGATAAGACTCTGGTAAAGTCTTCTCTGCTGAAAAATCTGTCTTGTTATACAGAAATTTCTAAAAGGATTTAAAAATGGTTATTTGTCCCCTCCCTCTGTCAGAGCCAAGAGGGAATCTTTCTGAGATCTTCATCTTAAGAACCTGGTGGGATTCCTGGAGTTAAAGCCCATGCAACAGTGGGGGCGTAGGTGATGGTTAATCTTGTGTGTCAACTTGACTGTCCACAGGGTGCTCAATTAAACATTATTTATGGATGTGTCTAGGAGGATATTTCTGAAAGAGATTAGCATTTGAATCAGTGGCCTCAGTAAAGTAGACTGCCTTCTGCAATTGAGGATACAATTCCTTTATATCTCACATTAAGATCCCAACGCACTCATACTTACTTCATCCCCATGGAGGGCTGGGGGGGGGTGCAGAGGCAGCTTGAAGCACCAGCATTGAGGCCCCCATGCAGGAAAGGACTGACCTTTCAAGGCCCCACCCTTGAAAGGGGCTAAAACACAGGTGCAGTGCCTGCCAGGCCCCCACAAAAGTATCCACATGGCCTCGTAATGTAAGTGTACCAGGGATACTGAAATAACCTGTATAAAAGGCCCTGTGCTAGACTTCTGGATACTGGATACCAAATCCAGCCCTGCCCAGGCCTGGGTTAGGGGGGCAGCAGCTTCTTCTGCTGCTATGCTAGCGCCCTTGCCCATCGCAGAAACCACCTGCCCCAGTTCTAAAACCAAAAGTTCCTGGAATATAGATGTGAGCTGGGCTGGGTTGACAAAGGAGCCCTGGGTCCTCAGAGGCCGGCAGATGCCAGCAGAGCCTGCCCCTGTGCTGTATTTGTATTTGGCATTTGCCCAGAGCAGGTCCCTGCTGCACATGCCTATCACTCTCAGCTGCAGACTGCACGGAGCCCTGTGCCAAGGCTGAGAGGGACAAGGCCAGAGTCCTGGTGGTGCAGCCTCCACATTGCGCAGGCCTTCAGCTGGTGGTGTGCAGGCAGTATGGTCCTTTCTGATGGCCCTCCAGGGTACAGGGAGCATAGGAGCAATGCAGAGCCCAGCCCAGGAGGCCTGCAGCACTCACATCCATGGGCCCGGCTTGCTTGCTCCATGTCACATGTGTACACACATATACATAAATATATGAATCTCCTGTTGTGTAAGTATTTAAATTTAAAAGGTTAACCTCAACTTACAGGCATGCCAGAGTAAGGAAAGCACCTATGATGGTGCTTATAATGGTGTTTTAAACCTAATAAAATAGGTAACTTTAAAATATAAGTTTTCTATGATAAAATGAGGGAGGTATGCATCATTGTTAATTTAATTAGTGGTAAATAATGATTCCAAACCAAGGATGAATAATTGAGGTTGAATGACAAGGAATGTATAAATGACTTAAAAATCACCATGTCATTTTCAAAACATCCCAGCCACCTTCATGTAGGCATAATAGCAGATGGGTATCTATTCTTAAGTGACAAATCTTCAGTAAGAGTTGTAAAACTTGATTTGGTAAAACTTTAAAAAATTATAATTTTTAATGAATTTAACTTACAATAATTATAATGAATTAACTTATCTTACATATGATTTTTTCTTCCTTCTATACCACAAGAAGTTTATTGTTTTAAATTCATATAACACATACAATGAAATGTATTAAAATGTGTAAATTTGTGCAACTGCTTTGGAAAGCTGATTGACACTATCTACTAAAATAAAATATTCATGTAACTAACCTAGCAGTCATAATCCTAAATTATGCCAAAATGTATATGATTAAAAATGAGGGTGTGTGAGCTGCCATTGAGTAGTAAAAAGTATTTGATTGTGGTATCTCATGCATAAATCTCAAAAGGAATAATTGAATGAGCCAGACACAAAATAATAAATGATGAATGATGTCATTTATATACATTACAAAAATAAGCAACACTCTATGAAGGGGTAGTAGTATAATATAGTCAGTATAATAGTTACCTTGAAGAAAAAGGATAGACTAGTGATTGAGAAGGGACAATAGGGGTACTTATGGGGTACTGTTCAAGTTCTATAACTTTAAGTCACATTTACACAAATGTAATTACTTCGTAATTATCCGTGAGACACACATTCATAATCTGTATATATCTTGGATTTTATATAAAGCTATAATTTAAGAATTTATTAAGAAAAATAATAGTACTTCAGCTTCACCTCTAATATGTAAAGATCTTGGAAGTCACCACTCTTGTCCTTAAGAGAAGAAAAAACTGCATAAACTGGAAATAAATATTTTTCTTGGACCCTTCAGAGAACTGAGGTTGCAGGGTAAACCACTACCCCAAAATCTGACTTTGTAGATTTGAAGCATTCAGAGAGAGAGTTACAAGCTCTGACTGCCTGGAGCAGAAGCTGTTGGGACCATAATGTTATAGGAACACTTAAATGGTAATTTTGATGAATTCATGGAGAATGAACTGTGGAGTTAGCTTGAAAATGAGAATTTCCTGGTGGCCACAGTCTTGGGAAGCTGTATTAGTCAGGGTTCTCCAGAGAAATAGGACAAACAGGACATATGCATAAGAAAATATTTATTATAAGGAATTGGCTCACACAATTGAGAAGAGTGAGAAGTCCTACAATTTACTGTGAACTGAAGACCCAGGAGATAGTGATATAATTCAGACCAAGTCCAAAGGCCTGAGAATGGGATCACCAAGGCAGATCAATGTTGGCAGCTGAAGTAATCAGGCAGCAAGAAAAAAGGGGCAAATTTTCCTTTATTGCATACATGTATACATATTTTTTCCGTTGTGTTACATATAGCTGCATTCTCCAACAAACCGCATTCTCACTTATTGGCCATCATATACTAATTATCTACAGAACATGAGGTATATTGCTTGTAAGACTTCTCTGAAGAAATAGATCATGTTAAAAGTAAATTTCCATGACAAATTAAGGCAGGCAGCCTGAAGTTTTTATATAAAATTTTGTTCTAAGTGAGCAATATGTATATATGCATGGTTTCTCTAGGATGAGTTTATTTTTAAGTTTAAAATTTTTAATATCTATAGAATGCATAAAATGTTAACAGCCATTGCATTATATAGATTATATAGATTAATCACAAATATATATTATTAGCTTATTAATTTGGCAACAGATCCAAAGCTTGACAATACCTAGGTTAACAATGCATTTAAAATGTAAAATTAGATACAGTATTAAGGACTTGGAAGGATAAGCTTCTTTAATTTCATAGGTAAAATTGCTTCAGCTATCCCTCCAGTACAAAATCCCAAATCAAATGTTTTTCTTTTTGGATATGGTATTAGACCTTATAAATTTCCACCTCTGGCTAAAGGATTCAGAAGAGTGGAGGAACTAATGTGCTTTAAATGGAAGGTCTCTGTCTAATGAATTTAAAAGACAACTACATAATACATGATAATGAGGTTGGCAAGCACCAAGTTACAATGATTTGATTAAGTTAATGGAGTCTAGGGGGGGAAATCAGACAGAAACTTCACATATTGAAGGTAACATTTTCCTAGAAGTAACAAATTAATGAAAATAAAAAGTATTTTAAAATTAATTTTTTAATTTATTCTATAACTTCTGCACTTCATTGTCATTCAATAGTTTTGCATAACTCTATTAAGGTATAATGCAAGTCAGGGATTCACCCCTTATCGGTGACAAATAGCTATGAAAAAAACATGTGCCAGGTGGCCTTCATACCTGTGGAACCAACTCAGTCACCCCGTCTACTTCACGTACACACACACACACCCACCCACCCCCCACACACACACATTTGTCTCAGGCTTTCTAAAAATAGCCTAAGTCAAACTACTGGAATGTTAAAAACAAGCGATAAACTTCAACTATGTAATTTTTCTATATTGTTTATAGTAAATGTAATATTGCTTACATGTAGGTTACTCCATACTACCAGGTGAACTGCAAGGTATTGGTGTCTAGTCTAGCCAGACTTGGGCTCTGTTCTATACCACTTACACTGAACACCATTTGAGAGGCTCATCACTTAGGATTTTGTGAAATCACTAATTATTTAACTTGTGTCCTGGTGTGACATTACACCGTCCATAGAAACACTGTCAGAAATACTGATTTATGTTACTTTAAACAGTGTTTCTGCAGTGTGTGCTATTTTGTTATTAAATACAGCTGATTTCAACCTTTCAGAAAGTTAAAACATAAATAGATATTGCTTTGGTTATTTGAGAGTTTAAATTTAATAAGGAAGAAAGAAACTGGGAATATAGGCTTATATACATATATATGAAATATATTAAATATCTAAAGCAATATTCACTTGTACCTAAAAATAAAATAGTATTAGCTTCCATACTCATACTTATTTATATCTTTATCTTTTTCCTTTTCTTCAACAACAGGTTTCTCAAGAGAATACTCTGTATTTGCTCTCTGGTGTCCCTGCTATATACAGTACTTAATATATTCTGCAATCTACCCTCCTCCTTACTCCCACACCAAATCAGAAATGCTTTCTGAGGGAACATCATTGAGCTCCTAGGTTCACATATAGTTGTAAGTATGCCAATAAGTTTCTCATTTTCTTGGCATCTCTGTCAGTTGACAAATTCTTCTTACTGTTACTCTTTTTTCATAATTTGTTTATTCAAATAATGTTTTCATGTATTTCATGTATTCAAATAAGGTTTTCATGTATTAGATTAAAATAAAATATCAAAACCTAAGTATTGGTGAAGAATGCGAAGAAACTGGAAATCATGTCCATTGTTGGTGGGAATGTAAAATGGTGTAACCACTATAAAAAACAGTATGGATGCTCCTCAAAAAAACCCCTAAAATGAGAACTACCATGTGATACAAATATGCCACTTCTGAGTATATATCCACAAGAATTAAAAACAAGATCTCAAAGACATATCTGCACTCCTGTATCCATTGCAGCATTATTTGTGATAGCTGAGATACAGAAATAATCTGTCTTTTAATAGATAAATTGATAAATTGTGGTGTACATATACAATGGATTTTTTTTTTTTTTTAGCTAAGATACCATCTCTTTAAGTAAATAATCTTTTAATCTCTAATGAGTCCGTATCTGGATGAAGGTGCCATAAAGGGAGCACCATATGTTGGCAATTAGGACCTGTATTTTCCTATGTTGTCATTGTCCATTGCATAAAGGGTCTAGGTTCCCTCTTTCTGTTTTTCTGCTTTGTTTTGTTTTATCCTTGTTTCCTCTCTGCTTCCCTTAACCACGTACAAACTAGAATGCCAGGTATTGGTTTTACTTCACTTTTCACACTTCTTCTATACTTTCCTCTTGCCACATTTTCACTTATTATTAATGTTCAGCTGGTGATAGGACTGCATCTCTAGTCCCAAGATCCAATGCTGTATTTCAGGCTGACTGTATATAAACCAGGATACTCTTAGCAGCTAAGTTTCTCTTCTCATTATCACCATTTCCCATAAAGCTTTCCTTTAAAGCTTTTGTATTTTCTGTATTTTGTATTTTCTTTTTATATTTTGTATTTTTCTTAAATAAAGCTCCAAATCAATGAATCTCAAACTCTAGATGTATGTTTTAACATTTAATTTTCTTATTCCCCCATATCATTTAAATTATTAACAGCTATTAACTATCACTTCCCCTTCTCTTAGTTTTCGTTTCTATGGCCATTTTCCCAGCAAGTTGTCATTGCCATCAAAACAGAACAAAAGCCGCCACTCCGTTGTCTGATTAATATTTCTCATTCTTAGTTCTAGATTTGAGTCTCACATGCTTAAATACTTTCTTGAGTCCCTGACAATCATGATTTACCTATGCAAACTCCATCTCAAACGGGAACCTTTAAATGAAAATAGGTTGTAAATTACATTTGCGTGATTATGAACCTTGATACATATTCATTTGGGAACAACCATTCAGTAACACGAGCTCTGTGACAGGTTTGGTTAATGAGATATAATCATAAGTCTACTTAGAATTTGTGGGAAAGTTTTAAATTTCCTGATAAAATGGGAGTGCTGTAGCTGATGTCACCCATCCACATCTCTCCTTGATTGTAGGAACATAATGGGTAGAATTGCAGCAGACATCTTGATTCCAAAGGCAACAATCATGAAGAAAAAGCCAATATGCCTAAAGATAACACAGAATATATTAATCGCTGGAGTCCTTGCTAACATTTTTAAGTAACTGAATCAATGGCAGTAACGTCTTACTCTGCAATTTCATGGTATGCAAGAAAAATAAACTCTCTTTAGATATCCTTGGTTTGTTTTTTAACAGATGACTGTATACACAATGTATTCATCTAAAGCCCCTGGCATTCAAAACCATTTCTGGCCCTGAACCTCAGTTTTATATATTTTCCTCTAATTACTACATACACATATTATGCTTCCAGAAGCCAAGATTCTCAGTGTTCTGGAAAACCCCATCTGAGCTTAATTGCACAGGAATTATAGCAAATTGGTTATAGAAAAGTAAACAAAAATATAAAAAAATAAGAAAACATTATTCATATTCCTTCCTGAAATCTAGTAATAAAGATTATCATGGTAATGAAGTGGATAATTCTATATTACTTAACAAACAACAGGGAACTATAATGATTTGGAGTTCTAGGATATTTAGTGACATTTCTGGACTTATTTAATCTTTATAATCCAGAATAACATTTTTTATAAAGATTCATTTTACATATTTGAGGCCTACAATCTTTTCAGGTCCTTTTAGATTCTTGTTAAATATTTTGAAATACAAGGTTAGATGAATAGTATCTCTTGTGTAATGACAGCTGCTAGGTAACTGGAGTGGTCTTTTATATGTTTAAAGCCAATTAGACAAGTAAAGCTTCAAAAATCCTGCAAGAGAAAATTGGTATTGTCAGCTCACTTTATCCATATCTAATATTTCACATGTGTGAAATTAATTCAGGCTTTGTCACACATAGATGTTAAAGAGATAAGTGTAGTTAATTTCAGCTATTCTGTGATCAATGATATGATAATTAAATTCCTCATATGTGAATACCTATACCTCACTGGAAATGTGAAACAAGCAACAAATGACAATATAAAAAAGTACAGTATGAAGTTTAAAGTTGTCCATTATCTTTCTTATTTAATACGTCATACCAATATTGACCATCTGGTCTACTTCACATTATAATTTTTTTTTATGATTTTATTTATTTATTTGAGAGAGAGAGAAAGCACGAGTGGGGGGAGGAGCAGAGGAGGAAGCAGGCTACCTGCTGAGCAGGGAGCCCTATGCAGGGCTCTATCCCAAGACTCTAGGATCATGACCTGAGCCGAAGGCAAAGCTTAACTGACTGAGCTACCCAGGCGCCCCTATAATCCTTTTTTAAAAAGTTGAATTAATTAGGAGATCATTTAGGAATGATATTTCCCCTTATAAATATTCATTTTTTATGCCCAATTATAATCCAAATGGACTCAGATCTAATTTAGTAGGAAAACTGCTGAAGGGAAAATAAGAATATTATGCCAGGGAATAGAAAATCAATAAATAGCAAGTCCCTAAAATTAAAGCACTATGTTGGGGGGATGTCTCAATGGGAATTGAGAAAGGTAGCCAATCCTAGGTATTTGGCAGGCCTAAGCCATTAAATTTGCACGACCATGTCTTTTACCCAAAGGGATGTTAGGACAAGTTAGAACTTGGTCCCAGGGCATGGGTAGATGACAGCATCAGTTATCAACAAAAACAACAATGGTATTAACAAGAAGCTCCTCTACTATGAGGGAACAAGCACATTCTTGACTATTTTACCCTTCTTAAGTAGAAAGGATGGTGGACATTTATTTATTTTTTAAACTTGGAGATCATATGAAGCATTTATGTATGATTTGGAGGTCAAGTGCCCTTTGGTTTAATAACTCAGTATCAATCAATAAAGGCTTTTTAAAAATACCTTTTTGACAAATATTTGAAATATACAAGAATATATGTGGAATATATATCTAAGCCATAAAGCATTGCAGAGAATTGAATACTTACGGAGAACAAAACCACACCAACACTATTGTTAATAACATCGACGTGATATCTGTATTTCTTCATGTCTCCTGTTGTCACCATCCCTGCATCATCCCACACAGAAAACCACTGATGAGAATTCATTTATCAGTTTCTTTTCTCCTTAATAATTTTATCAATGTTAGGATCTTATAAGTAATATATTATTTAGTTTTGCTTATATTTACTCATAAAAATAGCTCCAGGTATGCCTGGATGGTTGTTACTTAAGTGTCCGACTCTTGATTTCTGCTCATTTCATGATCTCAAAGTTTGTGAGATTGAGCCCCGCCTGGGGGTCTGTGCTGGGTGTGGAGCCTGTTTAAGATTCTTTCCCTCCTCTCCCTCTGCTCCTCCTCTCCACCTCTCTCACTCTCTCAAATAAATAAATAAATAAATAAATAAATAAATAAATAAAAATGGCTTCATACTCTATGGAAAGTTCTAGGGCTGACTTTTTTTTTTCTTCCCCTGTTAGAACTTTTTTGTAAGATTCATGAAACCATAGTTCATTTTCTTTTAAATATATTAATCTCATGGTGGACACATGTAAGAGTTTCTAGGGTATATAGCTATGAAAGGATTTTTTGGATCATTGGATTCTTTCATAATAAAATGATTGGTTTGGACATTTCTACTCTAAAGTTCTATCTGAGGTTTCCAAAATGCAAAACAAACATTTTAACATATTAAGTCATTTTAAAAAAATACTGCATAACATGTTAGGAAGTATAAAAATTGTACCATAGTAAGCTAAAATATCTGATTCAAAGGTTTATCCTAACCTAAATAGCAGGTATATCTTACCTGCCTATTTAGAAATCCATAGGAAGAGTCATTAATTGCTATGATTTTTTTCTCAATTGACATAGTAATTATAAGTACTAATTAATACTTTGATGGAACATAGAACTATACTCAAAATAAATGGCAATCTACCAGATTGATTTTTTTTTTCCTGATTATATCATCAGGAAAGATCATTCCAAATTATTAAAATCTGTCTTAAAATCACATCTCTTTATACCTTAGAGAAGGATACAAGAAAATAAAAGTTTGTTTTTATTCACATTTCTTTTTTTAAATGTTCTGTTATGCTTAAGAGAAAGATGTGCATATGGATAACAATTTTTAAGAAATGAAATTTAGAAAAATCCATTCCTCATTAGGAATCTAAGGAAATGGTATCTTTGCTATGGCCAGTGTGACTCGTACTTATTGATGAGAACTGTTTTTAAGTACACCGCTATGATGGAAAGTATAACAGTCATCCATCTAGAAACACTTTATCAACAGAAAAGATAAATGGTGATGGTGATTTCTTTTTCGAAAGATAGAGCAACCATGCTTGATAAAACTAAACAAATCATCATTGAAATTCCATTTGCAACTCTATGGACTTCAGAGAACATGTGAATGTTGATTTGTTTGATTATGAATATTAAAGTGAATTCAAGTAAATTGCTAAAATCTTTAAAGTGCATTAAAAAAAAAAGCCCACAAAATTTTCAGAAAAGTTGTACTTTCCTGCTAGTTGCCGGCCAGACTTTTATGCCCTGTCTAAGGAACTCGAACTCTGATTAAACAGGTTAGAAAACGAGGCTGGCAGCGCTGTCACTGGATATTCTCTATCTCTGTGAAGAAATCTCCTGGGGCTACTGTTAATCTGCACTTCTCTGTGTTCTGCATCTGCAGACACTCATTTTTCTTTTTAGACCACCTTTTATTGCAGTGGAACATTGTACACAATTTCTGCCTTCTTTCTAAGTGGCTAAAGAGTGTCTGTGCTCTGTGTAGTCCCAGCACTAGTCTCTCCTTTATCCGAGGTCTATAAAATACACACAAAGAGCGTGCTTTGGGATGGGGATATTTTAGCTGAACAATTAAGGGGAATTTTTCCACACTTCTAGAAAAAAAAAAAAAAGATAAAAAAAGATGTCAAGAATCCTATGGGTAAGAAACAGAAAGAAGGTTCTGAAGTGCTCTGGATTACTCAAAAATGATGTGATGGGGTTCAAGAAAATCTAGATCATGCAGAATTCCTGCTTAGGTGTGCTATGAACACAAGTCAGATGTTAGCACCTAAAAAAGCTCATCTTCATATGGTTGAATGTATAGTGACAAAAAGTAAGGACCACGACTACAATATCCATGGAAGCTCAAAGCAAATTTGATATGTTATCTTAGAGCCAAAATTCTTTATTTCAAAGATAATTTATTTTTAAAAATCTTTTGCTCCTTTATATATATCTATACTTATATCTTTTTATAACATGCAGTATCTGGATGCATGGAAAATGAGTTTTGAAGAGATGTGAGGGTTACTCGTATGTTTAAAATTTTTATTTTGCTGTGCTTTCATATTTATCAAAACGTTGCCAAGATATTACAGAATTTTCATATGCCCTTGACCTAGTTTCTCTTAATAGTAACACATAACTTTGGTACTAGGGTCAAACTGAGAGACTAACAAAGACACCTCACTTTTGACTACACTCAGGTTTTATTTTATTTTAAGATTTTATTTATTTATTTGAGAGAGAGAGAATGAGAGAGAGAGAGCACATGAGAGGGGGGAGGGTCAGAGGGAGAAGCAGACCCCCTGCCGAGCAGGGAGCCCGATGCGGGACTCGATCCCTGGACTCCAGGGTCATGACCTGAGCCGAAGGCAGTTGCTTAACCAACTGAGCCACCCAGGCGCCCCACTCAGGTTTTATTTTGACATCAGTTTTTTCGCTATATGCTTTCCCTGTTCCAGGATCCAGTTAAGGTTGCCACTTTGCATTTAGCCATCCATGTCTCCTTAGTCTCTCTGGCATATGACAGTTTATCAGTTTTTCCTTGCCTTTCATGACCTTGACAGTTTGGAAGGGAACCGGTGAGGTATTTTGATAAATGCTCCTCAACTGGGATGTGTCTCATGTCTTCCTCATATTTGGTCTGGGGTGATTGGATTTTAGGAAGAATACCATAGAGGGGAAATGCCTTTCTCATCCCTTAGTCACGCGAAGGGAGGCATCAGTGATAGAAAGGGGCACGTGATCAGCATGACTCATCCCTGGTGGTGTTTAACTTGATCATTTGATTGAGAAATTGTCTGCCAGGTCTGTCCATTCTGAAGTTTCTATTTTTTCCCTTTCTATACTCACTAAGAATATTCCATACTTGAGGATGGGTAGGAAGATTAAAATCCACCTCCTGAAGAGGGCAGTATCTACATATTATATGGAATTCTTTAAAGATACTTTGTCCCATGGGGCGCCTGGGTGGCTCAGTTGGTTAAGCGACTGCCTTCAGCTCAGGTCATGATCCTGGAGTCCCGGGATCGAGTCCCGCATCGGGCTCCCTGCTCAGCGGGGAGTCTGCTTCTTCCTCTGACTCTCCTCCCTCTCATGCTCTCTCATTCTCACTCTCAAATAAATAAATAAAATCTTAAAAAAAAAAAAAAAAGGATACTTTGTCCCTTCTTGTTTGTTTGTTTGTTTTTAATCATTTATATCAGTGTGTTCTTGTTTACTTATATTATTTCTGGTTAAATCCAATACTACATCATTTATGTTGTTCAAATTTTTCTAAATCCCTCAGGAGCTTTTTCAGCTTAGCTCCTGTGTCCCCTTTGACACGTCTTTTGTTTTGGTTTTTGAACACTTCCTTATTCTCTGACACAATGAGATATTCCAGGCCCATCTTGCACATCCCTGCCCCTGCACTATAATCAGGAATTTCCCCAAGGAAGCATAGATCCATTTGTTGGAGAATAGTATGTAGAAATGAAGATCTCTTGGGATATTACTGTTTCTAGGCCCAATCAGCAATTCTAATCATAGGAAATGTGTGTTTGTAGCCTAGACCATTTATATTTATGTATCTATAATTATCTATCTGTCCTTCTGTCCTTTCATCTATCTTTCTACCTATTAAACATTTAATGTTGCCAACTCGTCCAATGGTTTATTCTAGCCTCTCTTTGCTTATTTGTAACTTTTTTCCCTGACAGCAAGAAATCTGGTTTCAATTACCTAATATTTATTTACTTTTTGTTTTCAACTCTGGTACAGATGTAATGTTCTTTCAGAATTTTTAATCCATTCCCTTGTGAGACTCAAATTTACAGACCATAGTGCAGTGTTTATATGCAGTTGTAATGGTCTTACAGTTTTCCAGTCAAAACACTGTTATCCACAGTTACTTAGTTAGGTATTCTGTTTCATTTGTTTGTTTGCTTGTTTCTTTCCCAACCCTTTTTGTGAGGTTATATCATATATTTATAATCCAGATTCATTTAGCACAGTCTGCATTCCATTCCAGCTCAAGATTCTCCAATATACTGATTGGTTGTTTTGTTTTATTTGCTTATATTGAAATTCACTTTTTATGATGTACAGTCTTACGGATTTTTGACAAGTACATAAAATATCTACTACACAAGTGCCATACAGAACACCTTCTGCTTTTACTGACAAAAACTTATAATTTACACATGTCACTTCCATCTGGAATACTGTCTTTCAGGTCCTCTTGCCAGGTAAATATATGTTCTCGTTCCAAGATTTATCACAAACATTACCTTCTTGTTGAGGTTTCTCTGACTCAGGAAATTTTAGGATCTTCTGAATCTAGGCTCCATTCAGCTGTGTGCAGTTTGAATGTCCATTTTGCTTTGTTTTCACACTCTGCTTTTCATCTCTGCACAACAATGCAGAGAGCAGAACAATAGCTGCTCTCTTCCCTTGCTTTCACCCTCACCCTCCCTTGTTATATGGAGGAATAATAGCTGGTGCCCAGACTTGCTACTGAAACAAGTTTTCTCCAGTTAGGCAAAAATCATGGCCACGTCTTAGTTTTCCTCTGGTTCTGCCCTATTTTTTATGTTTGCATAAGATACTCTTGTAACCTTCCTTTTTTTTTAATTTGACATTCATCACTTGATGATCTTAAGTTTGTTTTTTTTTTAAGATTTTATTTATTTACTTAACAGAGAGAGAGCACAACCAGAGAGAGCAACAGAGAGAGAGAGGGAGAAGCAGGCTCTCAGGTGAGCAGGGAGCCTGATGTGGGATTCGATCCCAGGACCCTGGGATCATGACCTGAGCTGAAGGCAGACGTTTCACCGACTGAGCCTCCCAGGCGCCCTGACTTGATAATCTTAAATGATACTGCTTAATGCCAGTTTTTCTCCCAGTTTTCAGACCAGCCCTTCAATCATATTGTTGATTACTGTTCCTCACGCACTTATTAAGTGCTGATAATCACAGGTATTTTGCCCTTAGTTTGCAGAGAACACAGTCTTCCTGGGAATTCTCCGTCTTACCTAAAAATCACCCTGCCAAGAATAATAACCAATAAAAATAGGTCTCTATCCCAGACTTAAGTAGTCACCTGTACGTTTTCATATTGAACTACCTACAGGGAAACTCTATTACACAAATAACTTAAACTCATCATTAACTAAGTACAATTTCCCCCAGATCTGCTCATCCTATTCTGTTGACCATACTAATTAGTGGCATTGCCATTTATTTTCTTAAGTCAGAAATCTGGGCAGTCATTTTCAAATTCAAATACAGATTTTTAGTAATCCCTTTCCAATCACCATTTTTCTGTATAGTCTACTTTCACCAAGAATCATTTAATCCCTGCTGAAATTGTTCCTATACTGATTTTATCAACTCTTTATAGTTTCTTATCCCCCACTTACCAACACCCACACTTTCTACCTTATTCAGAATAGGGTGAGAATTAGTTTTTCCCTTGCTTTCACCCTCACCCTCCCTTGTTATGTCCTTGCACTGGTTTGCTCATTTGGAAGAAAAATAAACTCTCATTCAGTCAAACACAAAATCACACTAGCTGGTCCCTCCTTAATTTCAGAACATCTCCAAGAACTGCTGCTACTTTTAAAATTTGTTTCCCTGTAAGGTTATTCTCCCCTATGGAACTTATACCTTGTTTTCTGATGAGTACTCATCAAATATTACCTTAGAATCACAGGTTATCATATTTGCTCGTATTTTTCTTTGAAGCTCTTTTTAACTTGTCAAGAAATCATCTTCAATTATACAAGTTGAATTATGATGGAGTCGTTTGTGTTGCTAAAATGTTTTAAGCATTGATTTATTTTATGTGTGTGTGTTTGGTAACTAAGAGTGCTGTTCTTTATTATTGTGGATTTTTTTTTTATTTTTTTTGTAACTCATAAGTTACATAAGTGGTTTGCAAGACTTCTTTATCCAATTATTATTATTTGCAGAAGTATCATCTTTGGAGGGGATTGATGACTTGTAACCATAGCATGATGTAGTATTTTTACAGATTAAGGATTGTGTCTGAGAAGAACTCTTATGACTAATTCAGAGAAAAGAGAGACACTCAGTAAACAATCAAGAAACAAATGTACAAAATATTGGGACCTTCCAGTGGAATGAGTTAAGAACATGGCCAGTGCCTGGTGGAGTTATATTGAACTCAAGGAGAAAGGGAAAATGTGTGTCCTGATATACATGTTTTTATTAATATTTATTAAACTTCACTTTTAAAAACAGCTTTATATTTACAAAAAAAAATAGAGAAGATAGCACAGAAAGTTTCCACTTACTACATATCCAGTTTCTACTATTATTAACATTTTACATTAATACGATTTATTTATTATAATTAATGAACCAAATTTAATCTTTTTTATTTACTAACATTCGTAGTTCATTTAGATTTTCTTATTTTTTACCTACTCTCCCTTTTCTGTTCCCAAATCCCATCAAGGATACCATATTACATTAACTTGTCTTGTTTCCTTAGGCTGTTCTTGACCCTGGCAGTTTCTCATTCCTTGGTTTTGTTTTGTTTGTCTGTTTTTATGATTTTGATATTTCCTTCATTAATTTTTTAAATGCTATTTCAGTAAGTAAATACTTCAAAGAATAACTCATTGTAAAAAAATTTCTCTTCCTGATTTTTAGAATCTGATGATATTAAATGTCTGTAAAAATTCAGCTCACTTACATGTCACCAGCTTCAGAAGGAAAATAAGACAAAAGCCTCTAACAATTGTATGGTACTACAGAGCAAGGCAGTTTATACCTTCTTTACATGTCCTTAGGCAATTTTGAAACAATTTTAAAATCTATGCCCAATGAGCTCTTTATTTGTTGGATGTACATTCTAGTTCCAGTTTTTTTTTTTTTATGAAATGATGAGTATGTTAGTTTATTGAATAGCTTTTCTTTCAAGATATGCAAGTATTTTTTTTTTTATTTCTTTCTCCTAAATCAAACAAATATTTTGAAACATAGAGAGTCTGTGAGATCTGAATTCTACTTGCTTTTCCTTCGCACCATTTTCCTATAAGGGATAGTTTTAACATTCCTGATGTTTGTTTTTAAGGAACTACAGGAAATGGTAGTTAAAAGAAAATGTATGACACCTTGGAATTATTTTTTTCTACCGTGGAAATTGCTGTCAGGGTGACACAAAGAATTATTTTGTCCATCAGCAATTGTCGATGCATAGGTCAAGCTTGTATGTGCCTGCAGAGTGAACACATGAGATGCAAAAACGAATAGCTATGTCTCCCTTTCATGGGATATCGCTGTCCCGTGATTCAGTCACATGCATTCCAGCCATGGATACAAATTCAGTGCCCACTCTATGCTAAAGACTGTGACAGGTTTTAAATATTTTAAGAGTTACCATCCTCAGGAAGCTTGCAACTGGTAAGACAGATTATTTCAAGTTTATATGTTTTGTACAAAATTATGTATTGGTTGCTATACGTATTGCGGAGTATAGTAGGGTAGAGTTTTAGCCTGCTTAATAAGAAAAGCCTAGTGGAATTCACACCTAACACTCTAATACTACTAAAGAAAGACCTTTTTCCCTTCAAATGTCCACATAAGTTAAATCCACCTACCATTTATAGTTTTGTGGCAGAACATTTCTGGGAATAAAATCAAAGTTGTGTGTATGAATTTTGGCCAAGGTGTGATTTTTGTAATGCAGATGGCACACCTGTGTGGTAACCTGGTATTCATCTCATTGCTGTCCTGAAAAATGAGCACAGAAAGAGTAAATGGAATTTGATTAGCAAGTCTTCTTTTTTAAACAGATGTTGTGCCTGTTATAAATTATTCTTTTAGAATTTCTAACATATGCCAAAGTATTTATCACAGATTAACTGCATGAACTTGCATGCGATTACCAGGCTTTCTGAGTGTGAAATAGGTGGACATATTTTTCATAATTCTGATCAAAAGATATATGAGATTATCTAATTGTAATTCAGGTGAGAAAAACGATTATTTAAAAACCTAACAAAATATTGTATGCAAAAAACTGAAATATCTTCTAACTTGTTTTTTTTTTTTTTTTTTTTTTCCCTGCTTAAAGTAACTGATGCTGAAAAATTCTGGTAGAATTATTGTACCGTCTGTTACATACAAATGCACCTTAAAATTAAACATTTCCTCAGAATTGCTCAAAGTATTTATATCTGCTCTTCTCTTACTTTTAATTGTCCATCTCCTTCACAAATGAGGTCCTTAGTCCCAGAAATTACCCATTACATTATATTTCAATTCATTAATTTGTATTCTTAGCTTGTTGGAAATTGTCAAGTACATATTTCCAAATCAAGTGGGAGCTTACTAAGCATCAGATTTTTTTATAAAGATTTTATTTATTTGACAGAGAGAGACAGCGAAAGAGGGAACAGAAACAGGGGGAGTGGGAGAGGGAGAAGCAGGCTTTCTGCTGAGCAGGGAGCCCCATGCGGGGCTCGATCCCAGGACCCTGGGATCATGACCTGAGCCGAAGGCAGACGCTTAACGGCTGAGCCACCCAGGCGCCCCAAGCATCAGATATATTTTGAAACATAACAGTGAAAATAGTGTTTTAAAAATTAATTTATTTGCTTTAGGGATTGTTTTATGTCTCATTTAAGACATAAGACATTGCGTGTGGGACAAATGGGTAGTTTGCTTAAAATCGTGATTATTATTTTCCCATGTTACTATTAAAATGAATTTACATTAAATTTACAGTTTCAATATATAAGCACTAAGGGATCCGTACCATTAGAGAGAAACAGGCTAGCTATTCACATTAGATACTACTTGTTTTGTTGCTGTGACATGTAAGATAACTTCTAATTTCTTGGCTCCGGTCACCACAGGCTAATACAGAGAAGAGTTATGTTTTCTCATTAATTTGCTCTTTAGCGATTTTCTTTAACTTTTAAAGAAAATCAAACTGGAAAAAAATCAGTGTCAGTATTCTATTGCTTCCATATCAACTCTGGATTTGAGCCTCGTGAAGTTATAGTTGCTATGGTAACAGAAGTGTGCTCTTTAAACAGTTTCTATCCTAACTACTCTGCTACTTATACTGAGTGATTTCTTCAAAAATAGGACTCGTGGGGGCGTAGTTATGAGAAATTGTATTCTTTATAAAGATACATATCCATATAATTTGTTGGGAGTAACTCTAGCATATGGAGGTTAATTAGATATAAACGTGGCCAACATGAATTTTAAAACCACAGTGTTCCCCCAGTAAGTAGCCAAGTGTGAGGAAATGTAAAATCAAAAGGTATCCAAAAAAGAGAACTCAGATGACACTGGAATCGATACAGACATCTTTTAGATTTATGAATCAATATGGAAATATCTTTCAGAAAGTGTGAAGATGTTACAGAAATTTATAGGTTAGACTTTTGCAGGTCAAAATGGGTGTAGCATGTTTAGCAAATTGCTTCAAAAAGACATAAAGCAGTGATTTTCCTTTTACAGTGTCTCACCGTATTGAAGTAAATAAGGCTCAAATCTATATCATCCTCACTGTGATAACTTTCATATCATTTCATTACCTTCCAATATTTTAAGATATTGATAGACTATATTGCAGATGTGTATTCTGATATTTTTATTTTGCTCTAATTTCAAGGAGAAGTTTCTTTCAAAATATTTTCTCTCGCATATGAAAATGGTATCGTTGAGCCACCCAGATATGGCTATTTTCCAAACTCGGTGTTTTACTGGGTCAGTTGGTAAAATATAAAGCTTTTCTATATGAAAAGGAATGGATCTTGAATCATAAATCCATCACTTACTACCTAGGTGATTTGAGGCAAATCACTCAAAATCTCTGACACTTAATTTCCTTAGGTCCAGTACTGATATAACAATAATAGTTAACCATTTTGCTTTATTATTATGCCAAATAAAAATAAATATGATGGTTATATTAGCCTAGGCTGCTATGACAGGTTTTCAGAATAAATGTCTTCAACAACAGAAATTTATTTCCTCCGAGTTCTGGAGGCGACAGGTCCAAGATCAAGGTCACCATCAGGCTTCAGTGTCTGGTGAGGCCTCTCTTTCTAGCTTGCAAACAGCCACCTTCTTGCTATGTCCTCATGTGGTCTTTCTTCTGTGTGTGTGGAGAGAGGTCTTGGATTCTCTTCCTCTTCTTTTTTTTTTTTTTTAAGACTTTATTTATTTGCGAGAGAGAGAATGAGAGACAGAGAGCATGAGAGGGAGGAGGGTCAGAGGGAGAAGCAGGCTCCCCGCCGAGCAGGGAGCCCGATGCGGGACTCGATCCCGGGACTCCAGGATCATGACCTGAGCCGAAGGCAGTCGCTTAACCAACTGAGCCACCCAGGCGCCCTCTCTTCCTCTTCTTATCAGGACACCAGTCCCATCAGATTAGGACCTCATCCTTGTGACCTCATTTTCCCTTTATTACTTTCTTGTAGGCCCTATTTCCAAATATAGCCATATTTGGAGTGAGGGCTTCAACATATGAATTTGGGAGGTGTCACAATTCAGTGCCCAGAAACAGTGCTTTGCAAACCATAACTTACAGACTAAATCTTGATGACTTATTTCTGTACTTTCTCTTGTTATGGGAGTGTCTCCCTTAGGCAGTGACTGACGAGCAGCGCAGCTCGAGCCAGACTAGTCCACCAAGCTAGTAAACTTTATGCACGTTCTTTGTTGTTAATGCATGTTTAACTAATTGAGCTGACTAGACCACTTTAAACAAACCAATAAGATGGTGACTCTCACACTTTAAAAAACATCTCTTTAAGAACAGTGGTTCTTTATCAATTTCAAGTGATGGTGACTTCTAGTTATTATTTCTTCTCTTCATTTTGGTTGAGCTCTATTTGGTAACTTTTTTTTTTTTTTAAGATTTTATTTATTTATTTGACAGAGAGAGACACAGCGAGAGCAGAAACACAAGCAGAGGGAGTGGGAGAGGGAGAAGCAGGCTTCCCGCTGAGCAGGGAGCCCGATGTGGGACTCGATCCCAGGACCCTGGGATCGTGACCTGAGCCGAAGGCAGCCGCTTAACGACTGAGCCACCCAGGCGCCCTCAGTAACTTTTTTTTTTAAGATTTTATTTATTTGAGAGAGAGAGAGAGAGCGCGTGCGTGCATGAGTGGGGGAGGGGCAGAGGGTGAAGGAGAAGCAGACTCTGCACTGAGCAAGGAGCCCAACACTGGGCTCAATCCCAGGACCTGAGATCATGAAGGCAGACGTTTAACTGACAGAGCCACCCAGGCACCCCTCTATTCAGTAACTTTAACTACTTATATCATCAGTATTTCCTTTCCCTCCAGCTTAAGTGATATTCTTGTGTTCCATATTTATTTTGTAGTTTGCGTTCATTGCTTTCTTTTGACCAAGCTTCTGGTACAAGGTGGCTCATGAAACAGAAAACAATTTGTTTTTTGGTACAGGTAGAGAAGGTATGTGTCAGAGGGAATGAGGGAGCCCACAGCGATCCTGATAAGGTCTGTACTTTGGGGCTAACACTCGACAGCCTGTATCACCGAAGTAGAAACAGCAGCTGCCAGGGCACTCCAGGCCAGGATGGTTCCCACCACGGTCCGGACCCACAAACATGAGCTTGTCATTTGGAGGCATATTAGGGTTCCATTATATTTGGGACTCAAAATTCTACACTAGGCACCACACTTTTAAGTATAGAGACTTTATTTTCTCCCCACCCACCTCTCTAAATATGCTTCAAAACAAGCCAAATCATTTCTATGCATATAAATCACATGCTGGGTGGAGTGGCAATGTTCTAAATATCTGGAGGATAATGTGACCTTGAAAATGCATGTCTTGTCATTGAGAAGTCAACCTATGGAGGATGCAGCGATGGCCGTGACAAACTAACCTGACACAGGATAGAAACTTGATGACAATAAATGACTATAGAAAAAATTAATTTGGGGGGTAATGAATCATCATAAGTTTTATGTTAGAAGGTGAAGACCATATCCTTATAACTCTCTTGTAAAGTTACGAGTACAAGTTAAAATACAACTGAACTTTTTTGATATCGAATGGAGAAGCATCAATTAATGAATAAAAAATGCAAGATAGAGTTTATGCATATGTCATATTATTAAAGTTTTTCTAGTCAATGTTTCATTTAAAAGGAATGTACCATCCTAAGAATAAACCATATTGTTGCTTTTTTTTCTAAGTTGATTCTATTTCATTATGGTTTGTTGAGGAACAAAATATTAAAGCATGATAGAAAGTGGTAAGAAAATATATATATATAGTTTGTAAGTCTGAAAGCATTCTTTGAAACTAAACCTGCAACTGTAAAAGCAGTAAGTTCTCTTCTGTTTTGTACCATATTGATACATCCTTTATTTCAATTTTCCTCCTCTTTAATTGTTTGCATCATGCTCTGCTCTCTCCGTGTGCTATGCGTAACACTTGGGATAGTTAACCTGTTCTCTGTCTATAAATGCAGCTTTCTACTGAAACCATTGTTCTTTTATAACATTTGGATTATACATTTTAAAATGTTTTGGAATGTTTCATTATTTAGTCAGCAGGTTGATAGGAAAAAAATGAGCCATATGTTCCTTAAATTGAGAGAACATTTTGTAAGAAATCAAAATATGAAAAAAACTGACTCCAAGTTGTGATGTCTTTTGAAATGAACATTAAAAACTCCCCAAAGTAACAAATCCCGTGGCTGATGTATATTTATAAATTAGATGTAGTTGTTAGTCACACATTTGAAAAAAAATAACTATTTTTTTTGTACCAAGTTTTGTACCTATACAATCTTTTACTTCATGGGGTAATAACCATATCAATATATATTAGAACATATTTCTGACAATCGTTTGTATAGAAATAAAATATTTTTAGAACTGAAAAGCACTTTATATGCAAAATCATTTCAACCCTGGAAAGAGAGCATCTATTGATAATTTTGTCTAAAACTATGAAATAATATTAGAGGTCATAGGGATTATTTTTGTGCTAAACTTAAATATTTAGCATCTAAACTTGAGAAGTATATTTAAATACTGCATCCATTTTTTAGATTTCTAAAAACTATTTTGAAAATATAAATCTAGGGGCGCCTGGGTGGCTCAGTTGGTTAAGCGACTGCCTTTGGCTCAGGTCATGATCCTGGAGTCCCGGGATCGAGTCCCACATCGGGCTCCCTGCTCGGCGAGGAGCCTGCTTCTCCCTCTAACCCTCCCCCCTCTCATGTACTCTCTAGCTCTCTCATTCTCGCTCTCTCAAATAAATAAATAAATCTTATAAAAAAAAAGAAAATATAAATCTAAATACATTAGTTGAAATGATGGCATATGTATTTTCTAATCTGGTACTTTGAAAGATACAAATATCTTTTAAAATGAATCAGCCAATGCGTGTTCTTTTCTTACATCTCCAATATAAGTTTATTATATCAAATATCAAAACATTGTGTTTCTTTTGACTAAAATTTGGCAGGATATTAAGAATTTTGTTTCCGGGGCGCCTGGGTGGCTCAGTTGGTTAAGCGACTGCCTTCGGCTCAGGTCATGATCCTGGAGTCTCTGGATCGAGTCCCGCATCGGGCTCCCTTCTCGTCAGTGAGTCTGCTTCTCCCTCTGACCCTCCCGACCCTCCCCCCTCTCATGCTCTCTCTCTCTCAGTCTCTCTCTCAAATAAATAAATAAAATCTTAAAAAAATATATATTAAAAAAAAAAAAGAATTTTGTTTCCATTAGCAGATGGATCCTAGAATCAGTTCTACTGTTCACTGTAACCTTTGGCTATGTACAGGACTAAATTTTACACACTAACCTTATGACTTCACCTTAATATATCTCTGTAGATCCAGTACAAAAAAGTATATTATCTTAGGGTTTATTAATGAATATTCCAATTCTCCACTGGGACTGGAAATAATCCCAGAAATCTACCTCAATCAGGACACTGACATCATTTTAGAACCTTCTCCCTGAACACACTGTTTTCCTTAAAATCAAATTCCTGTTAGTCACTGGTTGGGGAACTGCTTCAAATTGCTCGACCGTCGTGAAGAGACAGCCCCAGGTAGAGCACTCCTTAGAGACAGACCCCTTTTATCCTAATGATGTTGTAATGTAATTAATTTGGGTATCTGTTACCAGAGGACCATGTTACAGGTGGATAGTGGATATCCAGAGTTCACACTAGACATGGATATATGGAAAATTTCAAACCGATTACTGAGGTATTCACTCATAAATTAATATATAATTAGGTGACCGTTCCCACATCCAAGTCATTATCTCAATGTGTCAATACCTCTAGCATCTTGCATACTGGCTAAGATGTAATAATAGACAATTCATATGAATGACTATCGAAGGTAAAGAACAAGATTAAGAAAATAAAATAATTCTTTTTTTTTTTTTAAAGATTTTATTTATTTATTTGACAGAGAGAGACACAGCGAGAGAGGGAACACAAGCAGGGGGAGTGGGAGAGGGAGAAACAGGCTTCCCACTGAGCAGGGAGCCCGATGTGAGGCTCGATCCCAGGACCTTGGGACCATGACCTGAGCCGAAGGCAGACACTTAACGACTGAGCCACCCAGGTGCCCCGAAAATAAAATAATTCTTGAAGTAAAATATCAAGAAACAGAAATAATGTGATGGTTAATTTTATGTGTCAACTTGACCAGGCTACGAGATGCCCAGATATTTGGTGAAACATTATTTCTGTGTGTGTATGAAAAGAACCTCTAGGGGCGCCTGGGTGGCTCAGTCGTTAAGCATCTGCCTTCGGCTCAGGTCATGATCCCAGGGTCCTGGGATTGAGCCCCACATCAGGCTTCCTGCTTAGCAGGAAGCCTGTTTCTCCCTCTCCCACTCCCCCTGCTTGTGTTCCTCCTCTCGCTACCTCTCTCTGTCAAATAAATAAATCTTTAAAAAAAAAGAAAAGAAAAGAACCTCTAGGCTGTTACATATTCAAATAAAAATATTTATCACATGAAATTACAGGATCAGATCCTCTGTATTTTTCTTTATAGTATCTTATATTTGTAAATAGTATCTTACACTTTGATCTGATTTTCTCAGCTTCTAATTTTATAAATTTTATGTCTCTAATTAGATCACTTGGATATCTACTGATCAAGCTTACTTTACCCTACCTTAGTTAAATATTCCTTGTTTCTTTGTGCTTTATATTTTGTATTAAAATAGAGAAAAATATATTGTAATTACTGGAAATCTTATAATTATATTAATTTAAATACCTATATTTTTAATATGTATAATATATATATATATTTTTATTCCCAGGAATTTTTTGAATGATCTTATTATTTCAGCACATGTTTGAGAAATACTCAGAATATATTACATATGATACATTTTTGTATGTTATAGAGAAAAATTATTGAGGAACATAAATGCAGATCCTGCCCTCATGGACTAGGTAAGACAGAAACAAATTTTTTAAGTTAAAAATTCATTTGGAGGGTGCGGGGAATTCACCTTCAACCTGTGCTCATCAAGAGAGCAAAAAATGATAAAGCTAGATACAGGTTCACCTGGCTCTCTGTCAGGATAAAATGGAATCCAAGCAGAGTACAGTTGGGAAGGCAAAATTTATAATTTATAGTTTGCTTAATTTGCTATAATTCTTAGGTCAGAATGCTGGAGAGGATGGAACTGAGTCAGATTAGGGGATGGCATTCTGTATTGATTTCCCTGCTGGTCCTTGTGCACGTTTAATGCAAGATTCACAACACATAAGAGAGAGCAGTTGCTGTGATTTTTAGAGATGAATGATCAGGCATTTCAGAAAAATGCTGGAATTTTAGACCATCCAGAATGGAGAGACCTCACAACTCATCTAAGAAATTGAGTTGAGCCTCTAGAAAGCCCATGCTTTAGGAGAAAGGAAAATAAATAAATGTTACACAGTAGGAATGAAATTACAAAGGAAAGAATACCTGCTCTAAAAATAAAATCAAGCCTTTTAGGATACAAAAGTTCTGCAGTAATTTCACTGTCTGGCAGAACGAATCTCAACACCCTTTATTTTCATTATTATTATTATTATTATTTTATTATTATGTTATGTTAATCACCATACATTACATCATTAGTTTTTGATGTAGTGTTCCATGATTCATTGTTTGCGCATAACACCCAGTGCTCCATGCAGAACGTGCCCTCCTTTTTTTTTTAAATTTTATTTACTTATTTGAGAGAGAGAGAATGAGAGATAGCACGAGAGGTAAGAGGGTCAGAGGGAGAAGCAGACTCCCTGCTGAGCAAGGAGCCTGATGTGGGACTCGATCCCAGGACTCGAAGATCATGACCTGAGCCAAAGGCAGTCGCTAAACCGACTGAGCCACCCAGGCACCCAGAACGTACCCTCCTTAACACCCATCACCAGGTTAACCCCTCCCCCAACCCCTCCCCTCTAGAACGCTCAATTTGTTTTTCAGAGTCCATAGTCTCTCATGGTTCATCTCCCCCTCCGATTTCCCCCCCTTCATTCTTCCCCTCCTGCTATCTTCTTCTTCTTTTTTTGAATATATAATGTATTATTTTTTTCAGAGGTACAGGTCTGTGATTCAACAATCTTACACAATTCACAGCGCACACCATAGCACATACCCTCCCCAATGTCTACCACCCCATCCCTCCCAAACCCACCACTCCAGCAACCCTCAGTTTGTTTCCTGAGATTAAGAATTCCTCATATTGGGGCACCTGGGTGGCTCAGTCATTAAGCGTCTGCCTTCGGCTCAGGTCATGATCCTAGGGTCCTGGGATCGAGCCCCACATCAGGCTCCCTACTCGGCCAGGAGCCTGCTTCTCCCTCTCCCACTCCCCCTACTTGTGTTACCTCTCTGGCTGTCTCTCTCTCTGTCAAATAAATAAAATAAAAACTTAAAAAAAAAAAAGAATTCCTCATATCAGTGAGATCATATGATACATGTCTTTCTCTGATTGACTTATTTTGCTCAGCATAATACCCTCCGGTTCCATCCACATCATTGCAAAAGGCAAGATTTCATTCCTTTTGATGGCTGCATAATATTCCATTCCACATCACACCTTCTTTATCCATTCATCTGCCAATGGACATCTTGGCTCTTTCCACAGTTTGGCTATTGTGGACATTGCTGCTATAAACATCGGGGTGCATGTACCCCTTCAGATCTCTACATTTGTAACTTTGGGGTAAATACCCAGTAGTGCAATTGCTGGGTTGTATGGTAGCTCTATTTTAAACTTTTTGAGGAACCTCCATACTGTTTTCCAGAGTGGCTGCACCTGCTTGTATTCCCACCAACAGTGTAGGAGGGTTCCCCTTTCTCTGCATCCCTGCCAACATATGTCTTTTCCTGACTTGTTAATTTTAGCCATTCTGACTGGTGTGAGGTGGTATCTCATTGAGGTTTTGATTTGGATTTCCCTGATGCTGAGCAATGCTGAGCACTTTTTCATGTCTGTTGGCCATTTGGATATCTTCTTTGCAGAAATGTCTGTTCATGTCTTCTGCCCATTTCTTGATTGGATCATTTGTTCTTTGGGTGTTGAGTTTGATAAGTTCTTTATAGATTTTGGATACTAGCCCTTTATCTGATATGTCACTTGCAAATATCTTCTCCCATTCTGTCAGTTGTCTTTTAGTTTTGTTGACTGTTTCTTTCGCTGTGCATAAGCTTTTTATCTTGATGAAGTCTCAATAGTTCATTTTTGCCCTTGCTTCCCTTGCCTTTGGCGATGTTTCTAGGAAGAAGTTGCCGCAGCTGAGGTTGAAGAGGTTGCTGCCTGTGTTCTCCTTTAGGATTTTGATGGACTCCTGTCTTCCCTTTAAAGGAAGACAGATGTATACAATGCATTAATCTCCATTTTCATTATACAAACAAGACATGCAAAAAAACAGATGTTGATCACCAAATTTAGTAATTTTTATTTATGTTCTAATGATTTTCCATACATATAATTATGTAACTTGAAAATAAGACAGTCTTATCTTTCCCTCGTTGTACTTTTTATAACCTTTTTCATGCATTATTGAATGGGCCAGATTAAGTAGTACATTATTCTCTTTCTGCAAATTGAAGTTTTTTAAAAAACACATAATCATTAAAGCAACCATTAAAACTAATCAAAAAAAAAACATAGGTAAAAAACCTTGAAATAAATATAATAGTATCGCTATATCTATCAATCTGTTTATTTAAATTTCTAAATGTCAAAGGGAGGAGAGGAAGGAAAAGAAGATGAGGCAAATAGAAAATGAATAGCAAACCCCAAATAGCTCAATACTTACTTTAAGATATAAACACTACCTATATGCCGTCTACAAGAGGTGCACTTTAAGTATGGAGACACAGGAGGGTTAAAAGTAAAAAAAGATGCATCATGCAATCATTAAAAACAAAAAAAGTTTGGGTGACTATTATTATTGAACAATATAGGTGTCAAGATAAGGAGTACTAATTAAGATTTAAAAAGTGAAATTTCATAATGGTAAAATGAAAAAAAATTATAAAGAAAGATGTAAGAATCCTAATGTGGATTCTTCTAGTGAGAGAGCTTTAAAATATATGAAATAGGGCTCCTGGGTGGCTCATTTGGTTAAGTGTCCAACTCTTGATTTCCTTGATTTCAGCTCAGGTCAAGACCTCAGGTTGTGAGATCAAGTCCCCAACTCCACAAGGCTCTGTGCTGGGTGTGGAACATGCTTAAGATTCTCTCTCTCCCTCTGCCCCTCCCTCTGTTCATGCATGTTCCTCCTCTCTCTCTCTCTCTAAAAAAAAAAAAAAATAGTAATGTAAAATAAAATAAGATAAATGAAACAAAATCACATGATATTAAAAGGAAGAAAAAAAAACAAGCCTGCAATCACAGAGATTTGCCAGCACTGTCCTAGTGATTAATAGAATAAGTAAACTAAATAATCACTAAGGATATAAAAGATTTGAACACAAACTATCTATCAAATTTACTAATCACATTTATTAAACACTATGCCCAACAGCTATAAAAAACATTCAACAAAATAGATAATATCTTGTGCCATAGAAAATGTTTCAAGGAATTTTAAATGAGTGGAATTTACAGATAGGTTAAGAAGGTCATAGGATACAAGTTCAACATACAAAAAACTGTTTTATTCCTAAATAGTTAGTTGAAGCCCCAAACTGGAAAATAAAGATTCAATTTGTGAAATAATCAAAATACATAACAATAAGGATGAATGATATTTACAAATCTTCCACTGAAAACTACAAAACATTGGAGACAAATTTTGAAAATAAATACATAAACCAAATACCATCATTATTAATGGAATTTAAGATGGTTGACCTCAAATTAATTTATAGGCATAATGCAATTCCAATCAAAATCCCAACACACTATCTTTTTTTTCTATTTTATTATGTCATGTTAGTCACCATACATTACATCATTACTTTTTGATGCAGTGTTCCATGGTTCATTGTTTGCGTATAACACCCAGTGCTCCATTCAATAAATGGCCTCCTTAATACCCATCACCAGTCTAACCCATCCCCCACCCCCCTCCCCTCTAAAACCCTGTTTGTTTCTCAGAGTCCATAGTCTCTCATGGTTTGTCTCCCCTTCTGATTCCCCCTCTTCATTTTTCCCTTCCTGCTATCTTTTTTTTTTAACATATAACGTATTATTTGTTTCAGAGGTTCAGTTCTGTGATTAATCAGTCTTACACAATTCACAGCATTCACCATAGCACATACCCTCCTCAATGTCCATCACCCAGCAACCCCATCCCTCCCACCCCCCACCACTCCAGCAACCCTCAGTTTGTTTCTTTTTTTTTTTTAAAGATTTTATTTATTTATATGACAGAGAGAGACAGCGAGAACAGGAACACAAGCAGGGGGAGTGGGAGAGGGAGAAGCAGGCTTCCCGCGGAGCAGGGAGCCCGATGTGGGACTCGATCCCAGGACCCTGGGATCATGACCTGAGCTGAAGGCAGACGCTTAACGACTGAGCCACCCAGGCGCCCCCCTCAGTTTGTTTCTTGAGATTAGGATTTCCTCATATCAGTGAGATCATATGATATTTATCTTTCTCTGATTGACTTATTTCCCCCAGCATAATACCTTCTATTTCCATCCACATCATTGCAAACGGCAAGATTTTGCGGTTTTTTTTTGATGGTTGCATAATATTTCAGTGTGTGTGTGTGTGTGTGTGTGTGTGTGTGTGTGTGTGATATACCACATCTTCTTGATTTATTCATCTGTCAGTGGACGTCTTGGCTCTTTCCATAGTTTGGTTATTGTGGACATTGCTGCTATAAACATTGGGGTGCATGTACCCCTTTGGATCACTACATTTCTATCTTTGGGGTAAATACCCAGTAGTGCAATTGCTGGGTCATAGGGCAGCTCTATTTTCAACTTTCTGAGGAACCTTCATACTGTTTTCCAGAGTGGCTGCACCTGCTTGCATTCCCACCAACATTGTAGGAGGATTCCCCTTTTTCCGCATCCTTACCAACATCTGTCGTTTCTTGACTTGTTAATTTTAGCCATTCTGACTGGTGTTAAGTGATATCTCATTGAGGTTTTCATTTGGATTTTCCTGATGCTGAGCGATGTTGAGTACTTTTTCATGTGTCTGTTGGCCATTTGGATGTCTTCTTTGGAAAAATGGCTGCTCATGTCTTCTGCTCATTTCTTGATCGGATCATTTGTTCTTTGGGTGTTGAGTTTGATAAGTTCTTTATAGATTTTGGATACTAGCCCTTTATCCGATATGTCATTTGCAAATATCTTCTCCCATTCTGTCAGTTGTCTTTTGGTTTTGCTGACTGTTTCCTTTGCTGTGCAAAAGCTTTTTATCCTGATGAAGTCCCAATAGTTCATTTTTGCCCTTGCTTCCTTTGCCTTTGGCGATGTTTCTAGGAACAAGCTGCTGCGGCTGAGGTCAAAGAGGTTGCTGCCTGTGTTCTCCTCAAGGATTTTGATGGATTCCTGTCTCACATTTAGGTCTGTCACCCATTTTGAGTCTATTTTTGTGCCAACACACTATTTCATACCAATTAAAAAGTTGACTCTAAACCTTACAGAGAAAACGAAATGAGAAGACTAAACAAAACAATCATGAGAAAAAGTACAAAGTTGGAGGGATCAAACCAGGATGGATTTGAGACAAAAGCTGCAAACAGTATCTTATACCGTACATAAATTAATGCATAAGGATTTATAACCCAAACTTATGGTCTTCATTAGTCTAAGTAGTTTAAATATGGGCAAAAGCTATACAGATACTAGGACAAAATATAGAATATATTCATAACTTTGGGTAGGGCTTATATTCAACATATATAAAGAAATCCTTCAAATCAAGAACAAGATGTTTAAGATAATAAAATGTTAACAAAAGACCTGAACAAATATCTCACAAAGGAAAATATGCAAGGTCCTCAAAAGTGTACAAAAAATGTGTTCAGCATCATTATTCATCATCGGTCAGCAGGGGATGTAATAGAGTCAACTCTGCATTAACTAGAGGAGCTAAAATTTAAATAGACTGGCAATAACAAATTTTGGTGACAGTGTATAAGAACCAAAACTCTCATTCATATACTGCTGGGAGCTAGGGTAAATTAGTGCAAACATTTTACCTTTTATCTTTTGTTTTTTAAAGTTAAGTGTTTACTTACCCTATGATCTGGCAATTTCACTTTTAGGTATTTTCCCAAGAGAATTTTTTTTTTAATGTCAGTAGAAGATTTGTACAAGAATGTTTATAGAAGCTTTATTTAAACACATAAAAGGGTCATATTAAAGCACCTGTGTAATAAACTAGGGATCATAACAAAGGGACATGATTTAATATAATAAAAAGAAGAGCAAAATTATAGCAGAAAATACTGTCTCTGGAAAACTGCAGAAACAGAAAACAAACTTAACCCCAAGGTTTCTAGTAGCCAGGGCAAAAAGTGAATATAATGAGCTACATTGTTATCATTTGTTTATTAAAAGGAAGGATGTTTAAAAACCAGATAATGCAAATTATTTCCTGGAATCAAATTCTACATTAAGCAATATAAACAATTATAACTTTAATGATTTTTGCACCAAGCCCAGAGTCAGTACTCTTAAAACTGCTTCTTAAATTTTCATCAGTCAAAGATGAAAACATAGGGCGCCTGGGTGGCTCAGATGGTTAAGCGTCTGCCTTCAGCTCAGGTCATGATCCCAGGGTCCTGGGATTGAGTCCCACATCGGGCTCCCTGCTCCTTGGGAGTCTGCTTCTTCTTCTGCCTCTCTCTCTCTCTCTCTGTCTCTCATGAATAAATAAATAAATAAATCTTAAAAAAAAAAAGATGAAAGCATGATTAAGTCATAGTTGGCCAATACAATTCAATATGGATTCAGAATTCTCTGGTTTAGGGTTTTATTGTGATTTTATTGTGACTGCAAGAAAATAGCCCACTTTAACATGGGCATCCGTGTGTATACAGGTACTCACTTGTATATACACCATTGCTGCAGAAAAGACTTTTGTGTGTCTTTTAGGCTTTCTCTTAGTCACAGAGGTATTTAACTTAGCTCCAGGTCAATAGTAATCAGGGGCGTAATAGACTCCCCACTGAGCCAGGAGCCTGATGTAGGGGCTCCATGTGGGGCTCAATTCCCAGACCCTGGAATCATGACCTGAGCCGAAGGCAGAGGCTTAACCGACTGAGTCACCCAGGTGCCCCTAGATATTTCCCTTTAAACCTTTGTGTTGTCCAGTGGTACATTCTTGGAACATGTCAATCTCCTTGCCCTTCTTGGCTCATCACCTGGAGCTCACCTGTGGTTAGATTTGTACATGTAATCAAACCTTACCTTTCCAACTAGTCTCAAATGCAGAACTGCAAACTCAAAACATTACAAAATATATTTGCAATCAAGTAAATGCCTTAAACTCAAAATTTCCAATGTCAAGTGTCTCAGATACCCATATGAAAATATTAATACATCTTATATCAGAGAACTGCAAACTCATAATACTCAAAGTGAAAATCACCAAAACTTGTTTATCCTTCTTTATCCACTCCACAGTAAATGATATTGCATAATTTTTCAAAGAAGAACTATTAGGACTGTAGATTTTATTAAAAAAAAAAAAAAAAGAAATTATTTACTCACTTTATCAGTTCTCCTACTGCCCTAGATCAGACTTTTGTTATAGGAATGATCAAGAACATGGCTTTTGGGCCAAACATGAGAAACACACAGAATCTAATAACATGTCACATTCTCTTGGATAGGAAGAATATAATATAATTCAGAATAGAAAGAAGTGATCAATATGTTGAGTTTAAAACAATGATAAAGCAACCTGGATAAGGAGCTGTAGTCTCAGGGCAGAAATGAGCATTAGACATTTTTATACTTGAGCACGGGGAACTTGGGTTGTGGGACCCCTACACTGATAGACCATGGGCTGGCAGCTCCTGTTGGTTCTATAAAGGAAGACTCAACCTTGACTCTTATAATCATTAGAAATATTTTTGCACTGGGTGTTACACGCAATGAATCATGGAACACTACATCAAAAACTAAATGATGTACTGTATGGTGACTAACATAACATGATAATAGAAAAAAATAAATATTTCCTTGAGTTTCTACAGGTCCAAATTTTGTATTCTGATCAAATTCTCAGGACTATAAACAATTTCAGCCCACCATGAAAGTTACCCTAATTCAATTTTGGGAGAGTTGTAAAAACATTGTTTAGGATTATAAAATAATTTTCTTGGTGGATTATTTTCTTTAACACTGGAGAATTTAAAGTTAAATATAAATAAAAATAATTAAAACATTTAAATAAAATATTATAGGAATTCTCTGCATTTTAATCACTTAGCAACTCTAAGAGATCCAAGTGTAATAGAGTATCAAATAAATTACTCTTACAAATAAAATTTAAAATATTGAGTAACAGATTCAAACTTCAGATTTAAAGATAAAAGAGAACTGTAAATTTTTAAATACCACTGACATGTTTAGAAAGCATAAGATTAACCATATTTACATGTTTAATTTATTAGATTTATACGTGGGAAGGCTTTGTTTATTGATGCTTAAAAATCTAATATATTACACATAAATACTTTTCAAATTATTTAATTATAGAAACTAAATAAACCCTTAAATCTGCTTGCTAACCATTTGCTAGAATTATATATAGTGCGATAGGTTTGTCAAATTGAACATATGTATAATATATATTTATACATAAAACTTCCTAGTTTTCCCATTTAATTTTTCAATTAAATGTTAACTTCCATAACTTTTTATGTCACAAATATTGTTTTTATGTGCAACTAATAAGCTGAGTTCGTTACTATAAAGTTTGCATTGGTAGCTCTTTTTTTGTCTTTTGAATTATTGCTATCGTCATCATGATGTTTTCCATGTCCAGATTTGTAGCCATTAAATTCTTTCTCAGTTCAGTAGACAAAACAGTCTTCTGCTTAAAGTAGTGATAGTCCCTTGTCTCTACATAGGGGGCTGGAGATGGTGATTATGAGTGAGTTTAAATGCACCATCTGTGGACTCAAGTAAACATAAATATTTTTATAAATACAGTTGACCCTTGAGCAACTTGGCAGGTAAGGACAACAACCCCTTGCACAGTCAAAAATCTGCATGTAACTTTCTACTTCCCCAAAACTTTAATAGCCTATTGTTGACTAGAGGACTTACAGATAACACAATTAACACATATTTTGTATATTATATGTATTATGTACTATAGTCTTACAAAAAATAAGCTAGAGAAAATGTTACTAAGCAAATCATAAAGAGAGCAGACATTTACTGTACTGTCCTATAAAAGATCTGCATATAAATGAACCCACATAGTTCAAACTTGTGTTTTCCAGAGTTAACCAGAGTTAACTATTTTATTTATAACTATATATATAGTCATTTAAATACACATACATACATACACATGTGTGTATGTGTGTGTGTGTGTGTAAGTAAAAATATAGATTTTTCTAGGAAGGGAGACCAAAACTTTAATGAGATTCTCAAAGAAAAAGAACAAAAATGTAAAAATCACTGATCTTTAAGATCAAAGTATGAGTCTTTAGTTTTCTTAAAAGAACCTTTAAGAGCTCATGTTCCCAACATCTTTATCTTATTCCAGGACACTTTCCCTACACACTCTTGACACCCAGAATTACCATACTTTCTGTACCCACTGTGTTACTACACAACTCTGTTACTTTGCTTGTATTTTTTTTTTTAATTTTCTCACCATTTCTTAGGATTCATTGTCTTACTAATACTTTCTCAGTCAGCTTGTAGACCAATTTCAGAGGCAATGTCCTTGAGAAAATTCTTTCTTGAATCTCAAGATGAATCAGTTGGTCCTCATTACATTTTCAAGGCACTTTATAAGTACCCCAGTGTTAAGATTTTCTACATGTCATTACAATTACCTGTTTATATTTCTACATATCACTAGACTTTAAGCCCCTTGAGTGTTTTTTTTTTCATGTTATTTAGCTTAATTTCTACCATAGAGCACATTGAAAGTCCTCCCTAAATTGTCTTTTATTTAAATGAATGGACTCTTGAATACCAGTCTTCTTAGTTAGCTATGTTGATACAAACCAACAGGAAACTAATGAGAATTTAGTTCAAATTGTTAATGAAAGAAATTTTCTATTGCCAAGAAATTTGTTTCAAAACTATCAATGTATTTTATTAAATCCTTGCCTTTATCCACTCACCTTTCCCCCACACCTAGTAAGGACCAAAACTTCAGAAAGAGCAAGTCAGACAGCAAACTAAATAGGTTCCTCTGAACCCCTGGACAGCCTTAGAATCCAGAGGGGCAATAGGTGCAACAGCAAGTCAGCTGGTTAAAGGTAAGGGAATTGATTCCTACCCTGAGCTTGACCAATCAGCAGAATGAAGGACGGGCCAGGGGCACTTTTTTTTCAAATAATATGCAAGGATGTGGGGAGGGGTAGAGGTATAGTTTGTTTTTTGTTTTTTGTTTTTAATTTTATTTATTCATTTGAGAGAGAGCACGAGAAGGGGGAGGGCCAGAGGGAGAAGCAGGCTCCCTGCCAAGCAGGGAGCCCGATGCGGGACTCGATCCCGGGACTCCAGGACCATGACCCGAGCCGAAGGCAGTCGCCCAACCAACTGAGCCACCCAGGCGCCCCTTTTTTTTTTAGCCATTAAAGAGAAATTTATTTAAAAAAATCAATTATCAGTTGGTTAAGTGTCTGCCTTCACCTCAGGTCATGATCCCAGACTCCTGGGATAGAGCCCCATGTCTGGGGAGCTCCTGGGATTGAGCCCCCGACCCACCGTCTGGGGCTTCCTGCTCAGCGGAGAGCCTGCTTCTCCCTCTCCGTTCGCCCCTCCCCCTACCTGTTTTCTCTCTGTCTCTCTCTCTCAAATAAATCAAATCCTTAAAAAAAGAAAAAAGAAAAAAAGAAAAAAAAAAAAAAAGGAATGAAGGACAGGCCAGTATTGCCAAGCAGTTCTTTTTCCTCAAGTATGCAGGTTTAAATTTATGCTTCCATACATAAATCATATATTCTTTCCCTCATGACCATAAACTCCTAAACTATTTCCCTGCCTTCCTACAAAGGCAGAACAAACAAACTAGTCCATGCTTCTACCTACTGGTGACTTATTTGCCTAAGATTGTTCCAGTTACCATTAGAAGAATTCAAGCCACGATGAGTACCACTGTACACCTATTAGAATAGCAAAGGAAAAGCAAAACAAACAGACAACAGCAAAAAACAAACTTACCATGTAAAGTACTGGTAAGGATGTGGTGGTAACTCTTGGTGGAAATGCAAAAATTATAGCCACCTTGGAAAATGTTTCTGAATAAATTTAAAAATATACTTACCGGATGACCCAAGATCCCATACCTAGGTGTTTCCCTAAGAGAAAGAAAAGCATCTTCACCCAAAAGCTTAAAAGCCAATATTTATAGTGGCAGTGTTCATTTGGTGGTAATCCATAAATGCTGAAAACTGAAAACAAATGAAATGTCCATTAGTAAATAGATAAAATCTATGCTGTACCCACACCATGGATGACTACTTTGGCATTAAAATAAATGGACTAATGATACATGCAACAACGTAGATGAATCTCAAATGCATTATGCAAAGTGAAAGAAGTTTGAAGTAAGGCTATAAGCTATATCATTCCATTTATATGACATCTGGGAAAAGACGATGTTCATTCTACATTACTTTTTCTTCCCTAAAAGTCTATGCTCTCATTTACTTCTGGTTCTTTGTAAATTCTGTTCCCTTTATTTAGGCATTTTTTGTTCCTTCTGGTTCATCCAGTTCTCTTTATATAACCTGATAAAACACCTTTATTTTTCAGATTTCCATGTATACATTATTTATGACTTCTTCTAAAAGACATTTTCTGATCATTTCTCATAACCTGCATTGACAATGTCAAAACATGTTTACAATTGTCTGCTTATTTGTCTGCTATGTTGATTGTAAATATATATACATATATATGTAAGATTAAGATGTCCTTTATAATTTGTTTTAACAGCAAACTATATATTTTATATAAATATATATTTTATATATATATATATATATATTTTAGCACATGCAGTCAATTAATTGGAATGCTTTTTTAAGTGTTCCTTAAAATTCCTGTGAATAACACATGAAATGCGGTTGAGAAGCTTTTTGTATAAAACTATGTCATACTGTTCTTGATAAGAGAGAACAAAGTACCAAATGAAATTATATATAATAGAAACATTATCATTTACCACTGTAATTACTCTCAGCAGAGCAATTGGGTGCACAAGAAAATAATAGATTACAAGACATACTCAGTGAGAATAGGTTTTGGGAACTTCATGGCAAACCTAGGGTCTGTCTGACACTGTACCCCCGACTGTATTGGAACTGTGAAGTGGAAGAGATAAAGCAATCTTTCATATGGGAGAATATCTGAACTGACAAAGCAGTAAAATATCCAGGCTTTAATCTAAATATAACTTTGTCTTCTAACTTTTATAAAATACTATTCTTATGGCATACTTCTTCATTTGCTCTAGTGATTTCTATAATGATAATTTTTGTCTCAAAAAATTTTCATCCTTAGCCATTTTAATGCACATACTTCATGAAATAAAGGTAATATATAACTGACTGAGTTTCTATTTCCAATAAAATAAAATGAAATACTTCAAACAGTTAAAAAATGTAAATCTGAAGAGATATATGAACAATGGGTTACTTAAAAAATTCTCAGAATTTCTTATCCTTTGAATAAGAAGGCAAAGAAAGATTTGAGATTTGTAAGAAATGATGAGTTCAGATCACAAACGTTGTGCCCTACAATCCTCGCAACGCATACCAAAATGGTGCATATGTGCAATATAATTATCACATGTGACATGTCAGGTATAATCAAAACAATTATGGATAAATGAGCTAAGATTTAAAAATCTAAGATTTTATTAAGGGTAAGGTGCACTTTGTTTCTACACCAAGTATTTCAAGTTTAAAGGAAACCTGTGAGTGCACTTCCGCTTCCTGATTATTCGTAATGCAGTTTTTATCATCTTTCACATTTAAATGTTTTTTTTTAAATTTTCTTTTTGATTTATCTTCCATCCATGGATTATTTTAACTTCCAATTGTTTGAGGTTGTCCTCGATAGCTTATGTTGTTTATTTTTATTTTAATTCCCTTTTGATCAGACAATATACTCTACAGTGTTTCAATCTTTTGGATTTACTGGTTTATTCTATGACTAAGATAGTTGTTGAATTTCGCTGAGTATTACTTGTGCTTTTGAGAAAAAAATTATGTTCTCAGTGAGTTCTGTGTTCCGTCGATGTCAGTTTGGTCAAAGTAATTGATAGTATACTCCAAATCATCTGTGGATTTTCGGATTTATTTGTTTAATTTTATCAGATGCTTAGAGAAGGGTATTAAAATCTTCAACTAAGATAATGGCTTTGGGGCACCTGGGTGGCTCAGTTGGTTAGGCGACTGCCTTTGGCTCAGGTCATGATCCTGGAGTCCCGGGATCAAGTCCCACATGGGGCTCCCTGCTCAGCAGGGAGTCTGCTTCTCCCTCTGACCCTCCCCCGTCTCATGCTCTCTCTATCTCACTCTCTCTCTCTCAAATAAATAAATAAAATCTTAAAAAAAAATTAATGGCTTTGTTTATTTTTTTATTTGGTAAATTTTGTTATTTTACTATTAGGCACATGTTCATGATTGTTATGTCTTCATGATGTCTTGACACTTTTATAAATGTCCCTCTTTATTTCTGATAGTACTTTTGTCTAGAAGTCTTCTGTATTCCATAATAATGTGGTCATTTCATTGTTTTTATGTTTACCCACTGCATGATGTAATTCTCTCCTTTTATTTTCACATTATCTGTATTTTATGTTTAAAACTTGTCCTTGCAGACAGCAGGCACTTAGGTTTTACAATTTTATTCCTTTTTTTTCACTCTTTGTCTTTTAATAAGAGAGTTTAGTCCATTATCACTTAAAGTTACAATCCTTTTGGTTGTATTATGTCTAGAATTTTCTTTTTGGGGGGGCTCCTTTTTCTTTTCGGTTTCTTCTTTCTTCTTTTGTTTATTTGAAAGAATATTTAGTTAAGACACTTAATTAGAATTATCTTTTCTCTATTGGCATTTTAACATTTATCTATTTGCATTATTTGTTGCTTTAGGATTATAATCTACATTTGTAACTTTTTACAGTCTACTTAGAGTTAATACTATACAACTTCATGTAAAATGTAGAAAATGTACAATGGTGTAGGATAGTTTATTACCTCTGCCATTCTGTAAGCCATTGTTTTGTTTTATGCCTCTGTTCCTCACAAATCTTGTAAGACAGTCTTATAATTTTTACTTTAAATAGTCATATTTATTTTTAAGAAACGAAGATGAAAAACATAGTCTTTTATTTTTACTCAAATATTTTTTATTTCCTGTCCTCTTCATTCTTTCCTTAAAATCCAATTATCCATTTTGTATAATTTCCCTTTTGCTTGAAGTACTTCTTCTAATATTTTTTATTATGCAAATCTTTTTTTTTATATTTGGGAAGTCCTTTATTTAACCTACATATTAAAGTGTATGTTCACTGAATGTAAGATTGTTTTATTGTTTTCTTTTGATTTCGATTTGTTTGCTTTTTTCTTTCTAGCAGTTTTTACATATTATTCCACCATCTTCTGGCTTCCACTCATTTTGATAAAAATAAACCAGTTATACAAATTGCTTTTGTCCTTTATACATTGGGTTATTTTTCTCTGTCCCCTTTTACGATATTGTCTTTATTTTTAGAGTTCAGAAATTTGCCTTTAATGAGGTTGATGTAATCTTCTTTCTTATTGATTGTGCTTTTCTAATCCTCTTCACTATGTAAATTTCCATCTTTCAATAATCTGGGGTAAATGCTTGGCCATTATCTCTTAAAATAGTTTCCCTGAATGTTTGATTTCTCCTCCTCTTCTTGGTCACCAATTAAGACTATGCCAAGTATTTTTATATTGCCTCATAAGTTCTTGGTATTATGGTCATTATTTTTTCCCAGGCTTATTTCTTTTTAAACTTCAGATTGGATAACTATTTTGTTGATCTACTTTCACTCTTGATTTTCTGTCATCTCCAATCTTATGTTAGGCTCACCCAGTGATTTTTTTTTTTTTTTTGGTAATTTCCTATATTGTATTTTTTAGTTGTTTAATTTTTATTTTCCTTTTTATAACAAACATATTCTCCTTTAAATCCTTGAGAACAGATATAATAGTTTATGGTGTATTATTAATTCCAACATCTAAATTACCTCTGGGGTGGTCTCCATTTATTGTTCTTTTTCTTCAGTTTGGGTCACATTTGCTGTTTTCCTTATGTGCCTGGTAACTTTGGATTCTAACAAAGATATTATGGGGGCACCTGGATAGCTAAGTCGATTGGACACTTGACTTTCGATTTCGGCTGGGGTCATGATGTTGGGGTCATGGGATAGAGCCCTGCATCAGGCTCCCCACTCAGTGGGGAGTCTACTTCCTCTCCCTCTGCCCCTCCCCCCACTTGTGCTCTCTCTCTGTCTCTCTCTAAAATAAAATAAATCTTAAAAAAATATTATGAATGATACAGTTTGTAGACTTTGGACTCTGTTATGTTTCTCAAAGATATATATATATATTTTTTTTGCTGTTTTAATCAGGCAGCAACTAAGCTTTACCCAGCTCAGTTACTTTAGCTTTACCTGGCTGCTCGGATTGTGTCTGTGCATGCATTCTACAGAGATCAGCCAGAGATTTGGACAGAGTCTATACAAAGATTTGGGTGCTCTCCGTATGTTCCTCCTTTCCAAGATTTTCCCTTTCTGTAGACTTCCCAAACTCAGTCTTTTAGTTCTTTAAAGACTGTAGGACTTCTGTTTTGGATGTAACTAGCCCATAAGGTACAGTTGGAGCCTGTTCTTGAGGAAAAAAAAAAATCAGTAACTCAGTATATTTTCCTTCTGGCAAGAGACAACACTCCTCCAGTATCTTCCTGCTTTTGTTCATTCTCTAATGCTGTCAATTAGGTGTGTGGTTTTTTTTTTTTTTTGTATAACTTACAGTTATTCAGAAGAGCAACTGGTTAATCTAGTAGGAGGTATTTAACCATTACAGCGAAAATACCTTTTTAATTGTATGGTAGGAGTGAAGTTTTTGTTTTTGTTTTTTTTGTTTTTTAATGTGCAAAAATAGTTGATTTTCTTGTATTTCTCCTATAGTCTTAATTTGTTATTCTATACACACACTTGGAAAGCTATGTTATTGTTCCCAATAACCTATTTGGGGGTTGACAGTATTTTATTGAATACCTTAGCAATAATTGGCCAAAATATCCTGAACTTGCAGTGTTTTAATCTCATTTTATTTGAACCCTGTAGGCACAACACAATACAGATATGACTGCATTTTTTTCATTTCTCCATTAACTTATGTTGTAAAATTCAACTGCTTCAAGGTGAAGCTGTTGCTATAATATTTATGAAAGTCATATTATTGCAGAGTCCATTACAAGAAAGGATGCAGGTGGATCACAGGTTTTGAGATACAGCTTTAACTGCCTGAGGCTGTTATTTAAACTCCAGGACTGACTAAAATGATGTGAACACCATTTTTAAAACATACATACTATTTTCTGTGAATATTTACTATGAAGCCAAGACAAAAACATACGAAGACAACTGCATTAATACATGTATCCATTTGATATTTGGCATTCTGGTATCATTTTATTTTTGTAAAGCAACAGAAGCCTTAGTAGTGTTCATTTTGTGATTTGGTAAGAAACATTAAAAATTCTTATGAGCAGATGTTTTCCTAATTGGCTATCATCAACAGTAGAAGTCCTTTAAGAGAATATTAGGAAAATCATTTAGTTCACATGTTTAATATAAGATATGATATTTCGCTGACTATATAGAAAGAATGTTGAAGGGGGAAAAAGTAGGCAAAGCAGAATTTAAAAAAAATTGTTAGTTATAATTTTGAACAAGACTTTTCTGTGGCTACCTGATCACTTCAGGCTTTTGGGTGTTCTAATTGCTTTCTTGACTAAACTCCCATGTTTTTACTTTCAGTCAATTTTTTTTTTTATCTTGAATACAACAAGCTATACTATAGGCATTGCAACATTAATTTAATTATATACTTGGTCAAAATGTAAACTATATATATATTATATATACATATATATAATCATTACATTAATCTTTGAAACCATACTGAGAGACTGTGAGGACAGACCTTGGAAGGAGTGGTGAATATGAGGAGCTTCATGGACTTACACTCTAGTGGAAAAAAAGAATCTTACCTGGTAACAATTAAAAGAAAAAAAAGTTTTGGGAGATTTTCCTGAGGGGAGTAAAACCAATTAATAGACATTCTTTTTTTTTTTTTAAGATTTTATTTATTTATTTGAGAGAGAGAGAATGAGAGAGAGCACATGAGAGAGGGGAGGGTCAAAGGGAGAAGCAGACTCCCCGCCCAGCAGGGAGCCCGATGCGGGACTCCATCCCGGGACTCCAGGATCATGACCTGAGCCGAAGGCAGTCGCCCAACCAACTGAGCCACCCAGGTGCCCCCAATTAATAGACATTCTTAATGAAAATATACTTGGGACGCCTGGGTGGCTCAGTCGGTGAAGCGGCTGCCTTCGGCCCAGGTCATGATCCCAGGGTCCTGGGATAGGGTCCCGCATTGGGCTCCTTGCTCAGCAGGGAACCTGCTTCTCCCTCTCTCTCCCTCTGCTTGTGCTCTCTCTGTCAAATAAATAAAATCTTTAAAAAATATATACTAAATACTGGTAAGAAGAGGGAAAGTCTGTGACACTTGAGCCACAGTTCATGCCTCCCTGACTTCCTCCACCCCTCAAGTTGGCATGATGGAAGCTTCATTCTGGGTGTTTGTGACCATGAAAATGACCACAGTTGCTAGTCAGGAAGAGCAGAAAACCAACATATCTCATCCTTCAGCTTTTCATAAATAGGCTAAATTCTACGCAAGGGAACTGAGAAGTCTGGGGCTTCATTCCTCCACCCAGTCTCTGGATTAAGGTAGAGTCTCAACCTCAGGCATGGCAGACTGAATACTGGGGCCCAAGTTCTCCCTATCCAACTCCCTTATGAAGAGATGATTCCATAGTAGGATGACAAGAGGCTACCATCATTGCCAAACATTGTGCTTATAAAGCAAAAGTGTCACGCTGAGAGAAGCAGGGCATTTTTCCCACCTCCATTTATGGAGAATAGCTTGGAGATGTTGTCCAGGTGCAGAGACAGTCCATAAGAACAAAGAGCTCCAGAGCTGTCCCCAAATTAATTAATTTTTAATTAACTAGTTGGAATACAATGTGAAAAATTTTAAATCTAAAGGAGTTCTTGAAACAGTCGAGATTTGGATAGTAAACAATTATGAGGGACCTGTTAGCTTCATGAGAGCAACCAGCTTCCTTAAGCCAGTTACTTTTCTAGAGAGATTCAGGGAAAGAAGTAGCCATGAAGTTAGAACAAACATTAAAGTCTGGCCTCAAAATATATACTAACAAAGGGGTCAGAATTTATTCGGTTCAGACTATAGAGCAATTTCTACAACAGGACATTTTGAAAACAGTAGAGAACATAACCTGCAATTAGTGAAGCCTAACAGCTGGGTATGAGGCAGATGACCTTACAGAGAGATCAGGGAAAGAGAAAGTCCAAGAAAGTCCTGCTAAAACCATTGTTATCCAAGGATGAAAAGGGAACAATGATGAGAATCAGAAATTGTAAATAAGAAGGTCGATATAACAAACTCAATAAATATGTACTTACTTTTCTCTTATTTCAGTTTTTTTAAAAAATATTGTTTTATAAATTAATGATTATATGAATACATTGTTGGATATGTAACATATGTAGATGTAACATGCAGAGCAATGATAACACAAAAGGAAGGAAGAAAGTTACATATGAGTAATGTTTCTACATGTTGACTTCTCACTGGAATTAAGTTAGCAGAAATCTGAAGTATACTATTAAGACTTATAAGGTAAACCCTAGACAAACCACTGGAAAAAAAACAATTCAGAAGAATATAATGAAAAAAAATCATTAAGGCATTATGATGTTACACTAGAAAATACCCACTTAATGCTAAGGAAAGTAGTGAAAAATATGGAAAAAAGTTATAGGACATATTAGGAAAATTTAATCAGGAGATATAAAGCCAATTATATGAATAACGACACTAATGTACAGAGATAAGAAAATTCAATGCAAAGGCAGAGTCGTCAGACTGGGTAAAGAATTTGACAACTTCTAACACTTCTTCTGAATAAAAATACTCAACAAACTAGGGAAGAAAGGAAATTCACTAACTAGTGAAGGGCATTTATGCAAAACCAATAGATAACATAATATTTAATTGTGAAATATTGAAAGTTTTCTCATAAGATCAAGAACAAAACAAGTATGTCTTCTCTCACCACTAATATTCACCGTTATATAGTAAGTACTGGACAGTTAAGCAAAAGAATAAAATAAAAAGCATCCAGATTGAAATAGAAAAAAATAAAATCATCACTATTGGAAGGACACAATGTTATATATAGGAAATCCTAAGGCATATACGCATACATACACACACAACTTCTCACTAACTCTAATGAACATTTTGTCAAGGTTTTAGGAAAAAAGATGAATGTACAAAAATAAATTATATTACCAATAAAATATTAAAAATGAAATTGAGGAAATAATTCCATTTACAATAACATCAAAAGAGATCAAATACCTAGGAATAAATTTAACCAAGAAGGTGAAAGACTTGTATACTTATAACTATGAAACATTGATGAAAGAACTCTAAAAAGACCTAATTAAATGAAAGCCATTCTATGTTCATGGATTGGGAAAGTTAATATTGTTAAGATGACAGTACTACTCAAAGTGATCTACTGATTTAATGCCATTCCTATAAATATTCTAACAGCTATTTTTCAGAAATGTATACGTACATCCTCAAGTTTATATGGAATTTCAAGAGATTCCAGTTGAGAGAACAATATTAAAATAGGTAAAGTTGGAAGAGTCACAGTTTCTGGCTACTACAAAGGTACTGTATTACACAACAAGGTAGTATTAAATAAGTAAATGAGTAAATCAAAAAGACAAAAAGGATACAGTTGTCAACACTGTTTAGTGCTGGAATAGGGTTAAACATATATATAAAGGGAATAGGACTGAGAGTTCATATATCAACTCTTACATCGACACTCAATAAATTGATTTTGACAAAGTTTCCAAGAAAATTCAGTCAGGAAAAAATACTCTGATTTTCAACAAATGAAATTGGGACAATTAGATATGCACATGTAATAGAATGAATTTGGAACCATTCTTTCTTTTTGTTTTTTTTTTCTTTTTTTAAAGATTTTTTATTTATTTGACAGAGAGAGACACAGTGAGAGAGGGAACACAAGCAGGGGGAGTGGGAGAGGGAGAAGCAGGCTTCCCACGGAGCAGGGAGCCCGATGCGGGGCTCGATCCCAGGACCCTGGGACCATGACCTGAGCTGAAGGCAGATGCTTAACAACTGAGCTACACACGCACCCCTGGAACCTTTCTTTACACCAGATAAAGTATTAATTCAAAATGTATCATAGAGGGGCGCCTGGGTGGCTCAGTTGGTTAAGCGACTGCCTTCGGCTCAGGTCATGATCCTGGAGTCCCGGGATCGAGTCCCACATGGGGCTCCCTGCTTGGCAGGGAGTCTGCTTCTCCCTCTGACCCTCCTCCCTCTCATGCTCTCTGTCTCTCATTCTCTCTCTCTCAAATAAATAAATAAATCTTTTAAAAAAAAATGTATCATAGACCTAAATGTGAGAGCTGAAAGTATAAAACTCTTAGAAAAATACGTAAGAGAAATAATTAATGGCCTTGGATCAGGCAAAGTCTTTTTAATCTATCATGCCAAAAACACAAATAACAAGAGGATGATAAAAGGAAAGTTAGCTTCATCAAGATTAAAAACATTTGTTTTTCAAAGGACACCATCAAGATAGTGCAAAAAGAACAAAATTCGAGAAAATGTTTGCATATCATGTATTTGATAAGGGACTTGCCTCCTGAACTCTAATAACTCAGTAATGAAAAGGTAAATGATGCAGTTTAAAAAATGAGTATATGATTGGAATAGACATTTTTTCCAAAAAATATATACAAATGATTGACAGGCACAAGGAAAAATGCTCAACATATTTGCTATTACATAATGCAAATCAAAACCATAGTGAGAACCACCTCATACCTATGTATGACTATAACTGAAAAAAAGATTTAAAAAGACAGAGAAGACAGGTGTTAGCAAGGAGTGGAGAAATTTGAATCCTCCTATACTGTTGGTGGAAAAGCAAAATGTTAAAGACACTTTGGCAAACAGTCTGGTACTTTGTCAAAAGGCTAAACACAGAGTTACCATATAGTCAGCAATTCCATTCCTAGATGTATATCCAAGAGACAATAAAACATGTTCACACAAAAACTTGCATATGAATGCCCATAGCAGTATTATTAGTAATAGTCAAAAGTGGAAATAATCCAAATAACCATGAAAAGATGGGTAAGTAAAATGTGGCATATCCATAGAGTATAATATTAGTCAGCAATAAATATACTACAATATAGTGAACTTTGAAAACATTATGCTAAGTGAAAGAAGGCAGTTACTGAAAACTACATGTTGCATTATTAAATTTACATGAAACACACAGAATAGGCAAATCTATAGAAGTACAAAGTAGATTTGCACTGTCTAGAGCAGGGATGGTTGAAGGAGAAATGGAGACCGATAGTTTGAATACTTAATACTTAATACCTTAAATCCCAATAAGGGATTTAAGGTTTTTTGTGGTTTTGGTTTTGCTTTTGGAGTAATGAAAATATTCTAAATGTGGTCATGGTCATAGTTTCACAACTCTGTGAATACACTAAAAAAAACATTAAATTATACACTTAATTATACTCTTTCTTGTTTCAGTCTCATCATTCATTCTAGAAGTACGTGTCTTATTTATTGATGGCTGTATAGCAAACACCTTAACATTCAGTTGCTTAAAACAAGAATTTGCTATTTCCCATGATTCTGTGGGCTAGCTAGGTTAATCAAGTTGGTTCTTCTACTGGGTCTCTCCTGTCATCCTTCATATTGTTGCAGTCTGGGATTAGAGATACTAAGGTGTTCATTCACATGTCAATCATCTTGGTACCGGTTAATGGCTAGTGTACTTTCACTATATGATCTTTCATTATTAAACACTCTAGCCCAGGCTACCTTACATGGTGGTGGGAGCATTTCAAGAAGTAAAGGTAGAAGCTGCAAGGCTTTTTAACTCCTGGATTCTGGAACTCACACAATATAATTTTTGCCACAATTCTATTCATCAGACCCGGTCACATAGCCAGCGCAGATTCAAGGGGAAGGGAAATCTTGACTCCACACTTTGATAAAAAAGCTGCAAGGCATTTGTGGCAATGTGTAATTAACCATAATAAATATGATTTAAAATCCCTTTATTAATACAACTTATTTATTTATTTTAAAATATTTTATTTATTTGAGAAAGTGAGACAGAGAAAGAGAGCACACACAAAGGGAGAGGGAGAAGCAGATTCCCTGCTGAGCAGGGACCCTGATGCAGGGCTCAATCCCAGGACCCTGGAATCATGACCCAAGCTGAAGGCAAGCGCTTAACTGACTGAGTCACCCAGATGCCCCTATTAATACCATTTAACGCTTATCCATAATCTATAGAAAGGTTATTTAAAAAAGCAAATCAATAACTAATTTCAAGATAAGAATGCATTTTACCTGACTGGCAATGTTAAATAATGCAACTTAAAAACTGGAGGTAGGGAATCATATCTCAAGTTGCTGCTTTCTTCTTCATTTTATTTTGTAAAACATTTAAATTACCTGCCTATAGCTGTAGAAAGAGGAATTTGTAATCCTTAGTTCTACAACTTAAAATCTAAATACTTAGTGTGGTAAACAAGTTCCCTTCATAGTCTGATCATTGCTTGACTCTTCAACTAAATATTACCATGCATCTTGGAATGTGTTTTTTCATTACAAGCTAAAAAAAGATTTGATTGATTATACCATTTGTCTTTGTGATGATAATGCATAACTCTTAGAAAAAAGTAAGATGATGAATATCCAGTTTATTGGAAACAGAACTGGAGCAGATAGGAAAAATGTGTACACCAGTTCTTCAAGATTCTGTCAATAATCGTTAAGCCAAGTCCCTGGGCTTTTTAAAAATTTTATATTTCCTGCAGATAGTCTGATGGAATTAGAATGGCTTGAAAATTATCCCTAAACCAAGGAAGTAAGGGTTGTTGGGTCTGGCAAATACCAGACCCATCACAGTCACACTTGGCAAAAATCAGATTTTTTTGGAGGAGTAGGGGCAATGTAAAAAGTAAATCAAAGTTCTTGGAACTTTTGGGGAACATGGCAGAGTAGAGAGATCCTAGGCTCAACTTGTCCCATGGGTACACCTAGATAACACCCACATCAGTGTAAACAACCTAGAAAATGGCCCAAGAACTGGCACAACAGACTCTCCAGAGCTAAACTAAGAGAAGAGCCCACATTGAAAGCAGTAGGAATGGCAGAGATACATTCAAGAATCAAGCTGACCCTCTAGATTGTCCTCAAGAGGGAAGGACACCACAAGCCTGGGGATGAGAGAGGAGGGGACTCCACAACCAGGCATGAGGGAACTGCATGGGGTAGATGAATCCACATAACAATTGGCTTTGAAAACCAGAAGTGCTTAACTTTATCACTACTTAGTGGGGCTTAACAGCTGGAACTTTAAAACTCAGAAGGCTTGTCTTTGGAAGAGCTGGAGGGTGATAGGAAACTAAGTCCACATCCTTAAAGGGGTATCATAAAAACAACCCTGCCCAGAAATAGCACAGAAGCTGTATTTTGAAAAATGCTTGGGGTATATGGTGTATGAAATTTATTTGCTATGCACTGGAGGGGCAGGGATCTTTAAGCGATTTCTCTGGGAACAAAGGAGATGGGGGGTGCCATTTTCTTGGCTTGTTCTCCAGGAACCCATGCAGCCCAAACACCTTCTACCTAGCTTGTTAATAGCATGCTCTGCCCCATGTTCTCCTGTGGACTCACCCCTCCAGCCACCTTGGGCAGGAGTTCTAAGTGGCTCATGTCTCTTCCCACAGCAGACTGGCATAAATCTTGTTAACACAGTGTGCCACACTCCTGTATTCTCCTGTGGACCAGCCCCCTCCTACACACCCTCTGCAAGAGTCCATGCAAAACAGTCATACGAGCCTGACAGTGTGCAAGCAGCCCTGATAGGGTCTAGAACCACTGCAAACTGACACCTATCCTGGGGAGAGGGGAAGATAAGCACACACACCAGTTTGAATATTATCCCAGCAGTGGGCTAGAGGCAGACATCTGGTCTGATGGCAGGCCCTGCACATCAATGAAAGCTCAGGGGGCAACACAAAGAGAATGCTCTGTAATTTGATTCAATGGCAGTGCTGGCAAACATCTGGTCTGATCCAACTCAAACAGAAGGTGGCCCCAAAATGGCCCATTAACAACACAGAGACCAAACCCAGCCCATGACAGTCAAAGAGAGCCATTGCAGATGACTGAACTGAGGGCAAACATGGCTTAGCTATAACAATATTGCACATGCAAACACATAGGAGACACCTCTGAAACTCAAGGTTCTGAACAAGGGACATTACACTGTATGGCACTACAGGACCTCTTTTTCATAAGGCCACTACATTCAAAAGCAGGAGATGGAACTGACTTTCTGAACACATAGAAACAGACACAAAGAGTTAGATAAAATGAGGAGACAGAGTAATATGTCCCAAATAAAGAACAGGACAAAACCGCAGCAAGAGAGCTAAATGAAATGGAGTTAAGTAGTATGCCTGAAAGAAAATTAAAAGTAATGGTAATAAAGATACTCTCAAGACTTGAGAAAAAAGTGGATAACCTCAGTGAGACTCTCAAGAAAGAGGTAGAAAACATAGAAAAGAACCAATCAGATATGAAGAACTCAGTAATTGAAATTAAAAATACAGTAGATGGAATAAATAGGTAGACTAGATAAAGAAGAGTGGGTTAGTGACCTGGAAAACAGAGTAATGGAAAACAATCAAGATGAACAGAAGAAAGAAAAAAAATAATAATTAAAAATAAGAATAAGGGAACTAAGCAAAACCATCTCTCCCCTTTCATTCATGACTTTATTAAATTGGGTCCTTTCCCTTTTCTTTTGGATAAGTCTGGCCAGAGAGGTTTATTGATCTTATTAATTCTTTCAAAGAATGAGCTTCTGCTTTCGTTGATCTGTTCTACCATTCTTCTGGTTTCTATTTCATTGATTTCTGCTCTAATCTTTATTATTTCTCTTCTCCTGCTTGGTTTAGGCTTTATTTGCTGTTCTTTCTCCTGGTCTTTTAGGTGTAAGGTTTGTGTATTAGGGATTTTCTAATTTTTTTTCCATCAGGGAAATACAAATCAAAACCACAATGAGATCTCATCTTACGCCAGTTAGAATGGCAAAAATTAACAAGACAGGGAACAACAAATGTTGGCGAGGAAGTGGAGAAAGGGGAACCCTCTCACACTGTTGGTGGGAATGCAAGCTGGTACAGCCACTCTGGAAAACAGTATGGAGGTTCCTCAAGATGTTAAAAATAGAGCTACCCTATGACCCAGCAATGGCACTACTATGTATTTACCCCAAAGATACAAATGTAGTGATCGAAGGGGCACATGAACCCCAATGTTCATAGCAGCAATGTCCACAATAGCCAAAGAGTGGAAAGAGTTGAGATATCCATCGACAGATGAATGGATAAAGGAGTTGTGGTATATATATATATACATACACACACACACACAATGGAATATTACTCAGCCATCAGAAAGGTTGAATATTTACCATTTACATCAATCTGGATGGAATAGGAGGGTATTCTGCTAAGTGAAATAACTCAATCAGAGAAAGACAATTATATGGTTTCACTCACATGTGAAATATAAGAAATAATGCAGAGGACCATAGGGTAAAGGAGGAAAAATGGAAGGGGAAGTCCTCAGAGCAGGAGAAAAACCATGAGAGACTCCTAACTAGAGGAAACAAACTGAGGGGAGGTGGGTGGTGGGATGGGGTAATTGGGTGACGGGTATTACGTAGGGCACGTGATGTGATTAGCACTGGGTGTTATATGTAACTGATAAATTCTTGAACACTAGATCTGAAACTAATGAGGTACTATATACTGGCTAATTGAATTTAAATAAAAAAATAATTACTTCAAATGTAAGTGGAGTAAAAGCTCCAATCAAAAGATGTGGGGTGATAGAATGGATAAAAAGGAAGGCCCATCTATATGTTGCCTACCAGAGACTCATTTCAGAAATAAAGACACATGCAGACTGAAAAGGAAGTGATTGAAAGGCATTTATCATGTAAATGGAAGTGGAAACAGCCGAGATAACAATACTTCCATCTGACAAAATAAACTTTGAAGCAAAGACCATAACAAGCGACAAAGAAGGATTCTACATAATCATAAAGGGAACAATCCAACAAGAACGTATAACAATTCTAAGTATGTATGCACCCAACATGGGAGCACCTAAATACATAAGGCAGCTATTAACAAACACAAAGAAAGTAATCAGTAGTAATAAAATAATAGTAGGGAACTTTAACACCTCACTCACATCAATGGATAGATAGTCCAAATAGAAAATCAAAAAGAAAACAGTGGCTTTGAATGACACTTTGGACCAGATGGATCTAATAGATATATGCAGAACACTCCAACCTACAACAGCAGAATACACATTATTTTCAAGTGCATATGAAACATTCTCCATAATAGATCACAAAGCAGTACACAAAACAAATCTCAACAAATTCAAAAAGATTGTGTCGTACCATGCATCTTTTCTGACAACAACCCTATGAAACTAGAAATCAGCCACAGAAAAAAATCTAGGAAGAACACAAGTACATGGAGGATAAATAGCATGCTAATAAACAATGATTGGGTCAATCAAAAAATCAAACAGGAAATCAAAAAAGTACATACAGAGGAATGAAAATGAACACAACAGTCCAAAGTCTCTGAAATGTGGCAAAGCTGTTCTAAGAGGGAAGTTTATAGCAATACAGGCTTTCTTCAAGAAGCAAGAAAAATCTCAAACAATCTAAACTTACACCTAAAGGAACTAGAAAAAGAAGAACAAACAAAACCTAAAACCAGTAGAAGGAGAGAAATAATAAAGATTAGAGCAGACATAAATGAAATAGAAACTGAAAAAACAATAGAACAGATCAGTGAAACCAGGATCTGTTCTTTTGTAAAGATCAAACAAAGTTGATAAACCCTTAGCCAGACTCATCAAAAGGAAAATAGAAAAAAGGCGGGAGAGAGAGAATTCAAATAAACAAAATAAAAAATGAAAGAGGAGAAATAATAACCAACACCACAGAGATACAAAGGACAGTAAGAGAGTATTATGAAAAATTATATGACAACACACTGGAGAAACTAGAAGAAATAAATAAATTCCTATAAACATATAACCTTCCAAAACTGAATCAGAAAGAAATAGAAAAATTTGAAGAGACTAATTACCAGCAATTAAATTGAATCAGTAGTCAAAAAACTTCCAAGAAACAGAAGTCTAGTACCAGATGGCTTCACAAGTGAATTCTACCAAACATTTTAAGAATAAATACCTATCCTTCTAAAATGATTCCAAAAAATATAAAGAGGAAGGAAAGCTTCCAAATTCATCCTATGAGGCCAATATTACTCTGATACCAAAACCAGATAAAGACACCACAAAAAAAGAGAAATTTAGGTCAATATCTCTGATGAACATAGATGCAAAAATCCTTAACAAAGTACTAGCAAACTGAATCTAACAATAAAAAAAAAAAATCATTCAACATGATCAAGTAGGATTTATTCCTAGGTTGCAAGAGTGATTCAATATTCACAAATCAAAGTGATACATCACATTACTAAAGGAAAGAATAAGAACCATATGATCATTTTAATAGGTGCAGAAAAAACATTTGACAAAATACAACATCTATTTATGATAAAACCCTCAACAAAGTAGGTTTAGAGGGAACATACCTCAACATAATAAAGACCATACATGAAAAATCCAGAGCTAACATCATACTCAATGTTGAAAAACAGAGTTTTTCTCGTAAGATCAGGAACAAGACAAGGATGTCCACTCTTATCACCTTTATGCAACATAGTACTGGATGTCCTAACAACATAATCAGATATATATAATAAAATAAAAAGCACCCAAATCAGTAAGGAAGAAGTAAAACTTTCACTATTTGCAGATGATATGATACTATATATAGAAAATCCTGAAGACTCCACCAAAAAACTACTAGAACTGATAAACGTATTCAGTAAGGTCACAGGATATAAAATAAATATACAGAAATCTGTTGCATTTGTATACACTAATAATGAAGCAGCAGAAAGAGGAATTAAGAAAGGAATCTCATTTACAATTGCACCAAATATAAAAAAAATACCTAGGAATAAACTTAACCAAGGAAATGAAAAGACCTAAACTCTGAAAACTATAAAATATTGATGAAATAATTTGAAAACAACACAAATAAATGGAAAGATATCTTCTACTCATGGATTGGGAGAAGAAATATAGTTAAAATATCCATCCTCCCCAAAGCAATCCATAGATTTAATGCAATCCTTATCAAAATAACAACAGCATTTTTCACAAAACTAGAACAATTAATCCTAATAATTATATGGAACCACAAAAGACCTCAAATAGCCAAAGCAATCCTGAGAAAGAGAACAAAGCTGAAGGCCTCATACTTCCTGATTTCAAAATATGTTTCAAAGCTGTAGTAATTAAAATGTATGGTACTAGCACAAAAATAGATCAATAGATCAATGGATCAGAATAGAGAACCCAGAAATAAACTCATGATTAATTAATGTCAATTAATCTATGACAGAGGAGGCAAGAATATGCAATGGGAAAAGGGCAGTCTCTTCAACAAATGATGTTAGAAAAATTGAACAGCTACATGCAAAAGAACAAAACTGGACCACTTTCTTATACCATACACAAAAGTAAACTCAAAGTGGATTAGTAACCTAAATGTGAAACCTGAAACCTTAAAAATCCTAGAAGAGAGCACAAGAAATAACTTCTCTGACATCAGCAGTAGCAGCATTTTTCTACATGTCTCCTGAGATGAGGGAAACAAAAACAAAAATAAATTACTGGGAATATATCAAAATAAAAAGCTTCTGTGCAAAGGAAGCAACCAACAAAACTAAAAGGAAACCTACTGAATGGAAGAAAATATTTGCAAATGACATATCTAATAAAGGGTTAGTATCCAAAATATATAAAGAACTTATACAACTCAACACCAAAAAAACAAATAATCCAATTAAAAATGGGCAGAAGACATGAACAGACATTTCTCCAAAGAACACATCCAGATGGCCATCAGACACCTGAAAGGATGCTCACTATCCCTAATCATTGGGAAATGCAAATCAAAACCACAATGAGATATCACCTCATTCCTTTTATTTTTTTTTCATTTTTTAAAAGATTTTATTTATTTGTTTGACAGAGAGAGAGAGCACAAGCAGGGGGAGAGGCAGAGGGAGAAGCCGACTCCCTGCTGAGCAGGGAGCCTGATGAGGGACTCAATCCCAGGACCCTGGGATCATGACCTGAGCTGAAGGAAGACGCTTAACCAACCTAGCCACTCAGGTGCCCCTCACCTCATTCCTTTTAGAATGACTAAAACCAAAACCACAAGAAACAAAAATTATTGGTGAGGATGTGGAGAAAAAGGAACCCTCATGCAGTGTTGGTGGTAATGCAAATTGGTACTGCCACTGTGGAAAAGAAAAGAGAGGTTACTCAAAAAATTAAAAATAGAATTACCATATGATCTAGTAACACCACCACTGTATATTTACACAAAGAATACAAAAACACTAATTTGAACATTATTTTTGTAAAGATTTTATTTGTTTATTTGAGAGAGAGAGAGCATGAGCAGAGAGAAGGAGAAACAGACTCCTTGCTAAGCAGGGAAGCCAATGCAGGGTTCAATCCCAGGACCCCGAGATCATGACCCAAGCTGAAAGGCAGACACTTAACCAACTGAGCCACCCAGGTGCCCCCCAAAACACTAATTTGAAAAGATATATGCAACTGTGTGTTTATTGCAGCATTATTTATAATAACCAAAATATGGAAGCAGCCCAACTGTCTATTGATTGATGAACGGGTAAAGAAGAGGTGGTATATATATTACTTAGCCATAGAGAAAGAACAAAATCTTGCCATTTGCAAGAACATGGTTGGATCCTGAGGGTATAATGCCAAGTGAAATAAGTCAGTAAGAGAAAGATAAATACTATGTGATTTCACTCATATGTTGAAATTAAAAAATAAAACAAATGAACAAAGGAAAAAGGAGAGAACCAAAAAAACAGACTGTTAAATATAGAGAACAAACTGGTGGTTACAAGAGAGGAGGTGGGTGGGAGAATGTATGAGATAGGCGAAGAAAACAGTTATTGTGATGAGTACTGAATAATGTATGGAATTATTAAATCACTATATTGTACACCTTAACCTAATATAACATTGTATGTTAATTACACTGGAATTAAAAAAACAGGAGGTAAAAGTAAGTTAATGAAAGAAAGAAAGAAAAAGGAAGAAAGAAAAGAAAGAAAGGAAGAAAGAAGGAAAGAAAGAAAGAAGAAAGAAAAAGAAAGAAAGAAAGAAAGAAAGTTCTTTATTTGTCTGAATTTTGTAAGCTTGTTCAAAACATGTCTCTGAAACCCTTACCTTTGTTGTTTCTTCTTCCCAGAGCCAACTTGCACTTTTATCTTCCACCATCTTCTTGGACTGGTTATATCCTGCTTACCAAAAAATTCCACACAGCTCAGAAAATCAGGTCATATGCTGATGATTCCTCCAGCCACTACAATAGTATTTCCAACATAGTATTTGTCAAATCACATTTTAACAACCTAGAGAGCTACCAAAAGCAGGAATAAGATGGAAAAGGATCAGTCTTGAAAGAAGTAACTGCACTGGATGTAATTAAAAGGGTCAAAGAAGCTGCTTGGAGACGCCGTTAACTGAGAAATAGAAGAGTAACAATCAACTAACTGATGGTAGAGGGATCTGAGAAGGGGGTGTTTTGGACACAGGGACCAAGATGTCTAAAGACTTTCTGTCTGAAGAGAATATAAGTCCCCAAAAGAAAATAAATATGAAAGTTGGATAAAATACATAAAACAATTGATGAAAGGTATTGGAAAAAGACTAAGTTTAGAGGCAATAAATGAAAAATGCTATAGACAAGGTACAAGAAAAGGATCCTCAGATTTGCTTCTGTAATATCCCTCAGCTAATTTACTAGTTCACAGTGCTGGGAATAAAGGCTGAGGATAAACCGGAGGCCAGTGACATAGGAGTGTTGCTGAGATGGGGGGAGATGAGTTGGAATTTTGGTGGCCTACAAGATTAAGAATTGAAGTTCATTAAATAAACCGAAAATTCTGTGTTCAGTATTCACTCAAGGCATGTGTGAAATCCTAAACTCTCAATGCTCACGTTGAAATGCGGAGACCCAAAGGAAAATGTAAACAAATACACTGGGTGGCTAACAAGCTGACAAAAATTTCTATAATCTCTCTTTTAAGAAGAAACAAGGTTTGACTTTAAAACTCAAAAATCAGAGTAACGCTGGTAAAATTCCAGACTTAAGTTGAGTCCCAAGAAGCCTAGCCTCTGGGAATTGATTAGTGGTTATAGAAAATCTGGAATAACCTGGATCAGTAACATTATTTATAAGAATAATTACAAAATATGCATGTACCTAATTAAGTATATGATAAAATGATTTTAAACATTTATTTATTTTAGAGAGCACGCATGTGAGCGAGGATGGGAAGTTAGAAGCATAGGAAGAAGGAGAGAATCTCAAACAGACTCCCTGCTGAGTGGGGTGCCCGATATGGGGCTCGATCTCAAGACCCTGAGATCATGACCTGAGCCAAAACCAAGAGTCGGTCACTCAACCAACTGAGCCATGCAGGTGCCCCTAAAATGATGATTTTTTTAATAAGGAGAGTCCATAATGGATTTCTTTTTTTTTTTTTTTTTTTTTTTAAGATTTTATTTATTTATTTGACAGAGAGAGACACAGCGAGAGAGGGAACACAAGCAGGGGGAGTGCGAGAGGGAGAAGCAGGCTTCTGGCTGAGCAGGGAGCCTGATGCAGGGCTCGATGTGGGACTCAATCCCAGGACCCTGGGATCATGACCTGAGCTGAAGGCAGACGCTTAATGACTGAACCACCCAGGCACCCCTAAAATGATGATTTTTGATAGAATTATAGGAAAAGTGAAAAGTTGTAGGGTTCATTTTATTGTTTTCATATCTTAGCTGTAATTCAAATTGCTTTTCACAGAAAATAATGGAAAACAACAAAGATAACAAAACACCATTCAGAGAAAAGTTAATGTGCTTTTTTGCTTAAAAATTAAATATATATATATACTTTGAAACACAATTCAAATATTGTGTGAGTATTGCAGTATACTCTGTACTATTAACTCAATTTTTATATTAAAATCATAGTGAAATAAAGTTTTAAATATAATTATCTTGACATAAGCAGTAGAAAAATCATACTAAATTTCTAATGCTGACATAAACATGTTCATAAATGCTTAGACAAGTAAAATCAGAACGACCATTCAAAATAATAAATGACAAAGAAAATCTAGGAAAACCGGCTGAGAATATGAAATAACATTTATTGTTAAATTTTATTTTCAACTATTGATTATCTCTAGGCATGTGGAACTGGAAGTTCATCCAAAAAAATACTCCACCAGCAGTGCCAACAATCATTTATCCAATAAAGATCTCTCCTGACAAATATTTTACAAGGACTAGTTACATTTGCAAAATGGATTATAATTATTCTGTTAGTCTTGCACTACAGTTCGAAGTTACTAATGAAATTGCCAGGATATAAAAAGCCACATTTAATAACTCAAAAGTGTGAAAGTAATTAAAGTACTGTAATATAAACAAGTAAAATTATTCATGCCATTATAGGTAAGTAACACTTTACCTAACAGTGAACCGTATAGAATATGGGGAACAGTAAGAACTCAGTAGGAAAGAGTCAAAATGTTAGGTCATGGGCTTGTGTTCTAAAGCAAATTAAATGAAATGAGGATGTATAACTATGGAAGAAATAAGTGTGATTAATTTTGTCTATTTTTAACTTTAAAAAATAATTTTAACTTTAAAAAATAATTTAAGATTTATGGAATACAGTGTCAGTGATGGGATGCATGCTCCTCAAAATATGGCCCCTAGAGCAGCACTGTGTATCTGCAAACTGCTAGTTAAAGGTCAGCTGCAATTCCAAAAAATGAAAAGTCCATGTTTAAAAACATATAGTTCATTGCAATGACACTTTTTTTGTATATTTCAAAAGTATCAGATATTATTTAAAAAGTCCTTCACTGTAGAGAGTTTGAGAAGTCCTACCATACACCCCAAATGATGGCCAACAGTAGAAAAGAATAGAACTGAGGGATAGGATGAGGAGTGGCTGAAATACCTCTAATAAAAATATATTTACAACAGCATTTACAATATGTAGTCTTTGTGGAAAGAAATTTATAGAGATTGATACTTTTGTTATGGGTGAGAAAGTCAGCCTTGTGTGTGAGTGGAGGTCTTGGTCTTTGGATACCCCATGAAAAGATTTAGGTGGAGATCTGCTCTCAGAATAAAGACGGTCTGAAGGTGGGGCGCCTGGGTGGCTCAGTTGGTTAAGCGACTGCCTTCGGCTCAGGTCGTGATCCTGGAGTCCCGGGATCGAGTCCCGCATCGGGCTCCCTGCTCAGTGGGGGTCTGCTTCTCCCTCTGACCCTCTTCCCTCTCGTGCTCTCTGTCTCTCATTCTCTCTCTCAAATAAATAAATAAAATCTTAAAAAAAAAAAAAAAGACGGTCTGAAGGAAAGTAGCAAGCGCAAAGCAGTTTATTAAAGGGAAAGTACACTCTCAAGGTGGGAGAGAAGGCGGGTTCGGCAAGATGCAACCTGGCCCTATGTGGTTTTGGGATTGGATATTACTCTCTGGGCTGGGAGGAGCTGTGATGTCCAGTGGGGCGATCTCTAACGGAGGCCACTTCCAATCATTTGGGAAACTCCTCCCACAGGTTGGGAGGGGGAGTTTTTGACTCTGCAAGGTTTGTCCTGATTCCATCAGGGCAGCCTTTCTCCATGAAGGTGGGGGGCTGTACCCACAATGCAAATGAATTATAAGTCTAGGGGTTACGCTGGGGCAGAGGTGGAGGAGAGTGCATCTTCCGCACTTGTGGCTCTTTGGTCTGTCAGCCCCAAGGTCTTGGAAGCCACGAGATCAGGAAGGTGCACTCTTGGGTTTTAATGTGTAGCTTATATAATTCCTTCGTTGTCTCCATCTCATGTCCCTATTATTTCCCTTGAAGGACTTGGGACTCTGCCTCACAACGTTCCTTCCTCTGCTCCTGCCTGGCTTCTACCTAACACTTTTATAAATTTCTTTTTTTTTTATTTTTTTTTTAAAGATTTTATTTATTTATTTGAGAGAGAGAATGAGAGACAGAGAGCACGAGAGGGAAGAGGGTCAGACGGAGAAGCAGGCCCCCCGCTGAGCAGGGAGCCCGATGCGGGACTCGATCCCTGGACTCCAGGATCATGACCTGAGCTGAAGGCAGTCGCTTAACCAACTGAGCCACCCAGGCGCCCTACCTAACACTTTTATTGTTAAAACAGTGTTAGCAAGTATTACTATTATTATAATTTATAAATGCAGAAACTGAGATTCTAAAATATTAAATAATTCATCTTGGATGTTAGAAGTAATATATGCAGACCCCAAAATTGAATCCAGATCTAACCCAAAATCTGATAGGTAGTCACTTTTCCATCATGTCTTTCCCAAGAGAAACAACACTCATTCCAAAGACATCTCAAAAGATATTTCTAAGTGCAGGATTACCAACCACAAAGTTTACATAATCTCATCTGGAATAGAATATTCTCAACTGTAACATGAAGAGAAAAATAAGAGCCAAACTGTTATTTCTTCAGCTCTTACTCTGTGTCAGACAATGGGCCAGATGTTTTTACAAATATTATTTAATTTAAGGGGTATCTAACTGTAAGCCCAATTTAAATGTTGAGGGGAGCTTTACTGGCACAAATTAAATCTGCCTTTAAAGCATTGTGTGTTCAACAAATAGTTAACAGTTTACTTCTTCAGATTGGATGCAGGATTCCTTCTATGAAACCAATTAAAATCTGAAAGCATGGAGTTAGGAATAGATTTATTAAAATCAGACTATATTCATTACAGGCATAAAGAAAATTCCGACTTTAACAGGCACCTTGACCTTGGACTTTCCAGCCTCCAGAATTGGAAAAATTAGTTTCTATTGTTTAAGCTACCCAGTCTGTGGGATTCAATTATTGCAGCCAGAACTAAGACAATTACAGATGACATATTTTCAAGTTCATCCAAAATGTGCCAAATGTCTTAAGACAATAGATAGCGTTTGTTTTTCTTTTAGTTTAAAATCTGTTCTCTAGTCATATGGAAACTGCACCTTTTGCTTTTAGTAATTATAAAACACTTCCTCTATAATTCGATCCTAAGAGATCGGTATCCAAGAGAATTAAATCAAACTGTGGTTTTAATACAAAGTAAAATTCCTCTATGTTTCCAACATGTGTTCCTAAACATCCGTTAGATATAAGAGGTCATGGTTTTATCTTCATAATATTATACAGGAAGGTAAGAGTTTAAAAATCTAGTGTAAAATATTGTTAAATATTCTTTTCAAATTATGAAAAGTTATAGTTTGTTATATTTTTTTCTTGAATGTTATACAAATCTAAAGATAATAGCTATTATACAGAGCTTAATTCTTATAGGAGAAAAAAGAAGCACACTTTGTTCTACTAAATGTATCATAGATATATTGTAAACAGTTTTAATTTTGTTTATGTCATATTTAAACATTAATGGTAGCACTCCCTAAAATTTAATATCTGTAAGATTTTTAATATGGCAGATAGTTTTATTTTGACAAAATGCATATGTATAGTGTTTTTATTGTGTCATAGATTTCCCAAGTTGAGGAATATATCCTTATACATTTAGAGTCCTGGAAATTTTGACATGTATAAAATTTTAAATATGATTTTATTCAATGCAGTACACAAAAGAATGATGTATGATTCCATAAGTAAAATTTCACAAAAACTTTGACTATTATCATGATACTCTTGAAGTAATAATTCTTAAGAGTATAGGTAATATGAATATCAAGAAACAGGCCATATAATGTGTTCAAAATATGTCATTTTAATTGGTTTTACAGTATGTTAATAAAAATTCATGTAAGATTTTATTTTCTGCATTATACAGTATTATATACGTATATCTCAGGTACATTAACAGATATACAAACTGAAAAACAAGCAAAATTTTCTTTTTCTTATTTTTACATATGACTAGAAAGATTAAAAAGAGAGGACAATAAGTTTGTGTGTTTTTTTTTTTAATCAAGTATGGGAATAGCTTACACCGATCTGAATTAATTACAACCCCGGAGGTAATATCAAGCTAGGTAACAATAGCAAACCAATTCAGGTGGCTCATAGTCTTTGACAACTGTAATAAAACATACCAAAAATAAGCTCTATAGAGAATTAGTTATGCCTAGGAAAATAGTTTTTGTTGTATCTTCAATAAAAGAATTGCACCACAGAGACTTTACTCATTGTGATTAAAATGTAATGTTTTATGTTAAGTATGTGTATGGACAGTTTAAAGGAGGACTTTAATTAAATGTCTGGAATGTAAGAGAAAGTACGTCTGCTTGCAAAGCAAAATGGAGACTATAAGAAACGAGGGATGCAATGCTTTATAACATTTTTAATTAACTGATTATAAATCAAGCAATTATTTGGAGGTCTAATAGTTACAGATACAATCAGATCAATTTCAGACTAACCTTTAGGTGCTGACAGACAAGTTTTCAATAGTATAATAGTCTTGAAGTCCATGATCAGGCTAAAGTAATATAAAAGTCAGCAAAAGTGATGTGGAGCATTTTTTCATGTGTCTGTTGGCCTTCTGTTTGTCTTCTTTGGAGAAGTGTCTGTTCATGTCTTCTGGCCATTTCTTGACTGGACTATTTGTTTTTTGGGTGTTGAGCCCTTTAGCTGTTATGTCATTTGCAAATATCTTCTCCTATTCTGTTGGTTGCCTTTTAGTTTCCCTGGTGATTTCGGGGTCTTTTCTGGTTCCATACAAATTTTAGGATTATTTGTTTCAGCTCTGTGAAAAATGTTGAATGGTATTTTGATAGGGATTGCACAGAATGTGCAGCATAGATGTTTAACAATGTTTATTCTTCTAATCCATAAGCATGAAATGTTTTTCCATCTCTTTGTGTCTTCCTCAATTTCTTTCATATGGGCTCTGTAGTTTCTATAGATCCTTTACCTCTTTGGTTAGGTTTATTCCTAGGTATCTTACGATTTTTGGTGCAACTGTAAATGGAATCAATTCCTTAATTTCTCTTTCTTCTGTCTCATTGCTAGTATATAAATATCACTGATTTCTGTGCATTGATTTTTTATACTGCCATGTTGCTGACTGTATGAGTTCTAGCAATTTTGGGGTGAAGTCTTTTGGGTTTTCCAGGCAAAGTATCATATCATCTGTGAAGAGGGAGAGTTTGACTTCTTCTTTACCAATTTGAATGCCTTTTATTTCTTTCTGTTGTCTGATTGCTGAGGCTAGGATTTCTAGTACTATTTTGAACAGCAGTGATGAGAGTGGGCATCCTTGTTGTGTTCCTGATCATAGGGGAAAAGCTTTCAGTTTTTCCCCATTAAGAATGATATTCACTGTGGGCTTGTCATAGATGGCTTTTATGAAACTGAGGTATGTTCCCTCTATCCCTATATTTTGAAGAGTTTTAATCAAGAAAGGATGTTGTATTTTATCAAATGCTTTTTCTGCATCAATTGAGAGGACCATATGGTTCTTGTCTTTTCTTTTATTAATGTGATCTATCACATTGATTGATTTGCCAGTGTTGAACCACCCTTGCATCCCAGGAATAAATCCCCCCTGGTGGTGGTGAATAATTCTTTTAATGTACTATTGGATCCTATTGGCTAGGATCTTGGTGAGTATTTTGGCATCCATGTGCCTCAGGGACATTGGTCTGTAATTATCCTTTTTGATGGGGCCTTTCCCTGGTTTAGGGATCAGGGTAATGCTGGCCTCATAGAACAAGTTTGGAAGTTTTCCTTCCATTTCTATTTTTTGAAATAGTTTCAATTGAATAGGTATTATTTCTTCTTTAAATGTTTGGTAGAATTCCCCTGGGAAAGCATCTGGCCCTGGACTCTTGTTTTTTGGGAGGCTTTTGATTACTGCTTCAATTTCCTTGCTGGATATTGGTCTGTTCAGATTTTCTACTTCTTCCTGTTTCAGTTTGGCAGTTTGTAAGTTTCCAGAAATGCATCAATTTCTTTGATTACCTAATTTGTTGGCATATAGTTGCTCATAATATGAGCAATTGTCTGTATTTCTTTGGTGTTGGCTGTGATCGCTCCCCTTTCATCATGCTTTTATTAATTTGGGTCCTTTCTCTTTTTTTCTGGGTAAGTCTGGCCAGAGGTTTATTGATCTTATTAATTCTTTCAATGAATGAGATTTTAGTCTCATTGATCTGTTCTACTGTTCTTCTGGTTTCCATTTCATTGATTTCTGCTCTAATATTTATTATTTCTCTTCTCCTGCTTGGTTTAGGCTTTATTTGCTGTTCACTCTCCTGGTCCTTTAGTTGTAAGGTTAACTTGTGTATATGGGATTTTTCTATTTTTTTTTCCATCAGGGAGATACAAATCAAAACCACATAAGATACTACCTTAACACCAGTTAGAATGGCAAAAATTAACAAGACAGGACACAACAAGTGTTGGTGAAGATATGGAGAAAGGGGAACCCTCTCACTCTCTTGGTAGAAATGCAAGCTGGTACAGCCACTCTGGAAAACAGTGTGGACGTTGCTCAAGAAGTTAAAAATAGAGCTACAACCCAGCAATTTCACTACTAGTTATTTACCCCAAAGATACAAATGTAGTGACCTGAAGGGGCGATTGCACCCCAATGTTCATAGCAGCAATGTCCACAATAGTCAAACTGTGGAAGGAGCTGAGATGTCCTTCAACAGATGAATGGATAAAGAAGATGTAGTTCATATATACAATGGAATATTACTCAGCCATCAGGAAGGATGAATACCTACCATTTGAATCAACGTGGGTGGAACTGGAGGGGATTATGCTGTGTGAAATAAGTCAATAAGAGAAAAACAATTTTCATATGGCTTCACTCAAATGTGGACTATAAGGACCATAAGGGAAGGGAGGGAAAACTGAATGCGAAGAAATCAGAGAGGAAGACAAACCATGAGAGACTCTTGACTCCAGGAACCAAACTGAGGGTTGCAGAAGGGAGGGTGGCAGGGGATAGGGTAACTGGATGATGGGCATTAATGAGGGCATGTGATCAGATGAGCACTGGGTGTTATGCAACTAATGAATCATTGAACACCACATCAAAAACTAATGATGTACTATATGTTGGCTAATTGAACTTAAATTTAAAAAAAGAAAGAAAAGAAAAATAAAAGTCAGCGAAAGACACTGAGAGTCCATGCAGTGTAGGACACTTGGTGAACATATTTGAGATAATTTAAGTAAAATTCTATAACTTGAATGGCAAGATTAAAATGGAGATAGTGAAAGCTTGAATGCATATGAAAGAGGTAATTGTAGTAGGCTATGCCATTCACTCAGATAAACATGCAGATGAGAATTTTATGCCTAAAAAGTTATCTTAGCTCTCAGAGATGTTACAGTTTTGAAAGGAAGACAGAGTCTTAGTCTTTGTAGTAGTACAAAGCTACTGTGATTGGACAAAAAATTATAACATTTTATTTCTCCAAAAGTTTTATAAAATTTATAGGTAGCTTTGCCTAAAACATATGTGTGTGCATATATATAAATATATTATGAAAAAATACATATTTTCTAGATTTAATATCTGTATTTAATTGAAAATACAAAAGCTTGATTTTTTTTTTAAGATTTTATTTATTTATTTGACAGAGAGAGACACAGCGAGAGAGGGAACACAAGCAGGGGGAGTGGGAGAGGGAGAAGCAGGCCTCCCGCTGAGCAGGGAGCCTGATGTGGGGCTCTATCCCAGGAACCTGAGACCATGACCTGAGCCAAAGGCAGACGCTTAACAACTGAGCCACCCAGGCGCCCCAAAAGCTTGATTTTTAAGTGAAATTTGATAATAAAATTATTCCAATTTGTAGAGACTTTCAGTATGTTTAAGATATATTGAACATTTAATTTTACTTTTTTTACATGTACATGAGAGTTTATTTTAAATATCCACAGGTATAATTTTTAGAATTGTTTTATTTTGCCAAGACAAAATATGGAATGAGTCATCAGAAACAGACACAAGGCCAGTTTTGGTTAGGAGGAATGAAATAATCTCACCACATAAGAAAGGATTATGAGTTGGTTTCATTCTTCTAGAAATCCTTTTGACAGTATATTTCAAGATGCTTTAAAATGTCTGTGTACATAGAACCATCATTTCTACTTCTAGGAATCTATCTAAAGGAAAAAAGCCTACATATGCAGAAAACTGTTCACCACAGTGTTACTCATTATCATAAAAAAAGAATGTAATCTAGATTTAAAATATATCTGCTTAAGTAATTATATTAAATCCATTAAAATGAACATCAGGCAGCAATGGAAACTATTTACCATAACATTTAATCACTTGCAAAATTACTTTTGCTAAGTTAAAACAAAATACAATTATTATTGTATTGTAGCATTATATTATAAAATATAATGCTAAACCTAATCATGAAAATGACCTACACTTAGGATAGAAATTGGCAAGAAATTTATTAACTTATAGCACTGCCGGTGGTTTATGTGATAATTTCATCATCATCTTTCTGATACTTGTCATTTTAAGATTTATAAATTTTGCTAATGTGAAAGTTTTAACATATTCTATTGTAGTCTACGTTTGCATCTACCTAACGATTAGACAATTTGGAAATAATTTTATTTCTTGTAAGCTACATGTATTACTTTTCTAGGGCTGCCACACCACAGACTGGGTGGCTTAAACAACAGAAATTTATTTTCCCATAGTTCTGGAGACTAGGAGTCTGAAATCAAAGAGAAGGTAGATTTGGTTTCTTTTGAGGCCTCTCCTTGGCTTCCAAATGCCCACCTTGTGTCCTCTCATGGTCTTTTCTTTGTGTGCACAAGACCTTGGTATCGCTTTCTATGTGTCCTAATTTTTTCTTGTTATAAGGTTGGATTAGGGTCCACCCTGTTGACTTCACTTTAATTCACTTTGACTTAAAAGGTCCCATCTCCAAGTAAAGTTACATTGTGAGGTACTGGGCGTTAGGGTTTCAACATATGAATTTTGGGGGAACACAATTCAGCTCATAACACCACTGATAGTTTCTCTTCTGAGAATCAGGAAGATTTTTCAGGAAGCAGAAAGTGTGTTTTCTACTTTATTATTTATCTTCTTAACAATTCTGTATAAGACAATTTATTTTAAAATATTTCAGCAACTTTTGATTTGCGTAAAATGTTCAGTTTTTCACATGCACAGAATTTTTTTGTCTCTCAGGTCTTTAAAGTGCTGTTCTTTCCAGTACTTTTATTCTACATGATAGAGGCAGAGCAGTAACTAAAAGTGTGGTTTCTGAAATTAGACTGCGTAGGCTTGGGCACAGCTTTTTCACTTTGGGGAAGTCCCTTCTTTTGGCTCAGTTTCTTCATCTCTAAAGGGAATATAAGACCAACCTCATAGAGTTGTCAGAATTAAACGACATAATATAGACAAAGCCCTTAAAACAGTTCCTAACCCAACATTCAATGCTCAATTAAGGTTAGTGATTATAATTATTTTGAGGAATCCCATTGAAAGTTCCCAGCACAGACTTAAAAAAACAACAACAACAATGAAAAAAATAAAATTAATCTTCTAGTGTCTACTTCTTCAGGATGTCAGTGAATCCAAAATTGTTCTCCAGAACTGTGAAGTTAAATTTATTCACAGTCTATTAACAGATTTGCTTTGCTGTCATGTGTTCCTGTCCAAGACTTTATAAACCTCCATAGGTATCCTGAGCCACTGTGGTAGCCATTTGCCATGTCTTTGTGCTCAGGAGCTGGGCAGCATATATATATGTTCACCAAAACCTGACTCCTCAGCTAGTTATTCACTGAGGCATGGTCAACCTATACTAACGACACAGGGCTACAAAAATCTGTCATCTTCTTCCCCACTGAAGCAGGATATCTCTTTTCACTTTTAACTGAATCTTCCAAACAGCACAAAGGGGGAAAGATTGACAAAAATAGGTTCCCCACTCACTTTAAATAGCCTCACAAATGATTCTTTGCAAAAAAAAAAATCTAGTAATTGGAGATAATTTAAGTGTAAAATTTGGTCCTATCCATTTGGGATAGAATTTGACAACTTATGTCCCGATAGACTGATTTAATGAAGATGCCAGCATAAAGTCTATTTTTTGGCTGGAATAAAATTTATGTTTTACACTCAGTAGAATAGCAGCTGCCTAGTGGGCAGACAGTGGTGAAGCACCTCTGTCTTTGAAGAATTTAAAGAAAGAATTGAATAGTGTGACTTAATGTCAAAAAGAAAAACAAAATACTTAGAAGAGATAATATCCTACATCATGTTTTACAGGGATGCAAGGAGAATACAGATTGAGAACAGATAACTGAACTTGGATGTCAGAAATTTACAGTAGAACAGAAAAATTATAGAACTCTATAGTTTGTGAAGGAATGGAGACATCAGGATGTTTGACATGGAAATAACATGTATTTACTACCCTAACTAGTGAAATATTTTTATTTTTTATAATAAAAGTAAATGCTTTGTTTTACATTTGCTGAAACAAATACAGATGTTATGACTTGTTTTTGTATTTCCCTCTTCTATGTAATCCTGCTGACCTCTAGGAGGTTATCCAGGAGGCTGATTTCTATGAATTGCATGCAGAATTTTAGACCTTCTGGCTTCTAGGCGGCCTTGGCCAGTCAAAGGTACTCATGGATTAGAGGGAATGATGGACTGAATTTGTGTCCCCACAACATTTCTATGTTGAAGCCATCACTTCCAGAGCCTCAGAATGTGATTGTATTCAGGGATAGGTCCTTTAAAGTGGTTATTAATGGGGGGTGTGAGTGGCTCAGGAAGTTAAGTGTCAGACTCTCAGTTTCAGCTCAGGTCATGATCTCAGGGTCATGGGATCAAGCCCTGTATTGGGCTCTGCACTTAGTGGAGGAGTCTGCCTGAGATTCTCTCTCCCTCTCCCTCTGCTCCTCCCACTTGTTCATGCTCTCTGTCTCTCTCAAATAAGTAAATATATCTTAAAGAAATAAAGATGTTATTAACTTAGAGTGAAGACATTAGACTGGGACCTAATCCAATCTGACTGGTGTCCTTCTAAGAAAAAGAAATTAGAACATACAGGGAGAGACACCAGGAATATACACACACAGACTAAAAGGCTGAGGAGATGGCTCAGAAGAAACCAATTCTGCCAACACCTTGATCTCACACTTCTAGTCTTCAGAACTATAAGAGAATAAATTTCTATTATTAAGCTACCCAGTCTGGGGCGTTTTGTTACAGCAACCCTAGCAGACTAATACAAAGGGCACAAAAGGACTTTTTTGTTTGTTTGTTTCTTACTCCCCTTGATTCTCCCTTCATGTAGAGTGCATTTGGTACTGGCTGAATATCAGAAGCACAGCTTCTTTTGGGTGGCCTCTCCCACAGACACAGTTATCATTGGACCAGTTCTCTTTAGGTTTATGAAAGTCAATAGAGTCAACTGTTTTTTGTTTGTTTCTCTTAACTTTAAGTCTTTAAGTTGTTCCTTCTTTAAATTCTCTTCAGTTGACTCTTCGGAAATGTGGTCTGTTTTCTACCATAATCCTGCAAAATCATCAGGTAATAAAATGCCCATTAATGAAAGAAGTAAATTATATCTTTGAAATTATATAAATAAATTATATAGGACATAGTTTTACATTAAGACAGCATGACTTGGATTCATTATACATTACATATTATATGCTGTATATCATTTGTGCATTATATTTATATTTTATATACTATAATTTATGTAGTATATGTAATACATATTTTATATGTAATGGCAAATTTATTTACATTTTTGTAATGTTAAGTCAGATCACCAGGGTCTTTAAAAAGATATGTTTTTTTGTTTGTTTGTTTGTTTCTGTATGGAAGAGCATGTTTTCATATACTGAGGGAAATACTCAGTTGAATGAATGGATTTACACATTCAATGGCCTTTCTAACAAAGTATAGTTATAAAATATGAATTCTCAAAAAAATCAGGTAAAATGATGGAACAGAATACATGAAATGAATGTCTCCTTAATCATTTCTAATATGTTCAAGAAAAGATATGATTTTATATATTATCCAGGTTTTTCTTATTGTTAGAAGGAAAACAATTTTGTCTTCCATCTACCTCTAAACAGAAGTAGTGCTTTTATTGGTTTTCTTTTATTCCTTTTGAAACCCAACTTCTAAAAAATATGGCCCATTTGATATCTTTGAACATGAACCTACCCTTGGTCTTCTTTGGGAGTCAGTCTGATCTCCATTTATCTTGCTTAATCCTTCTGAGCAATTGGGGTGGGTAGAGAAAAAAAGAATTTGTGTTTACCCAGAGTTAATAATATTATTATTTCACCACACTTTTATGGAACACCTACCATGTGCCTATAATGTGCTAAGTTCTTAGGAAAATGTAGGGGGGCAGAAAAATGCAAGTCCTTGGGCTCATGGAGAAGACAACCATCCAACAAATTATCTGATGAATCCTATAAAATGACACACTCAGGTGGATATTGGTGGGAGAAGAGGCAAATACCTTCTGTTCAAAATACTAATGATCAAAACTAGAGGCTCAAAGAGCATTCTGTCAGATGGAAAGAAGTCAGGTTGGGTGATATGGTGAAGTCTTGTCAGACAGTATTTGAAATTTGGCATTTGTCCCAGGAGACATTGCCAAGTGCCATGCTAAGGTAGAGAGGTAGGGTTCTAGCCACTGGGAAAGGAGAAGATCCTGGCAGGCTCTCACATTCATGAAAAACCAGAGCATTAGTTTAGTTACTGATGCAGATACTCAAGGGGAGATGAGAAAATAATACTTGGGTCTGAGGTGGGGATTAAAGAATCCAAGTATGAAGTTAGAAGCTGAAGTAGGGCTAGACTGGGGCTGATGGGACAGAGGACACAGCATCTGCTTTTCCACTGCTGTATTTTGTCTCAGGGATACTAGTTATCCCTGGCGTCCTGTGTCTGAAGTCAGGATAATAGCAGGGAAGATGCAATAATGACCTGCCTGAGAAGGGGAAATAAGCCTCAAAGGGACCAGGGACAAGACAGGCCTGAGCTTGGCAGACAAATAAGCCAGTGCACACAGAGGGGGAGTCGTGAAGACCGAGACTGGAAAAGTGACACTAGGTACTGATAAGTGATAAGATGTTGTGGAAGGCAAAATCATCCTCTGAAGGTCATTCTTACTCTCCAGCAATCATTATTCAGCTGGGAACCAACCCTTATCTGAGAGATTCACAAAATTTATGGCAAAGCCCTTCTGTCTCCCAGGAATGTTGAAATTTTGTAGCAGTATTTTAAAAAAGACTATGCTTATACTGATTTAGTTTGAACAATTGTGTTTAGTAGTCAAAACAAACAATCAAACAAAAAACATTTTGATTTCTGAGCTGCACCGTCTGGTATCCTGTTGATGGTATCTTTAATAACAGATTACACTTGTTTTTAGATATAAATTTATAGACATAGTTTGAACACTGATATTGTTTACTTTGACTTTACACTGCTGCAGGTTTACAAATCCTGGAAACAAATCATTTCTGGAAAATACAGGAAACCACATTTTGTGTTATGTCACTGTTGGGCATGATACTGAATAAAGGATGATGGCAATGCATTTGGGAGTTACTTTCAGCATATCAAATCATCGACTTATCAACTGTCCAGGAACAGTTATTTAATGTTTTCCTTGGGGTGGCTTAATATTTCAAGTGGTTCATAAACCATGTAAATTAGGTTTCAAAATAATTAAACATGTACTGTGCAAAGTCTGCCTTCCTAACATCAGGTATCCCATTCTAATTGTAACAAATTAAATAATGTCACAAAAATATGAATCGACCTGTAAATAATATATGAAAAAAGTAATAAATAATAAATGCCATCTTACAGTATCTCAAGTTAATGCCAAGTTCAGTTTATTCTGCAAAATTTGTAATTTATATTTCAGTAAAAATCACTCTCTCCCAGGTATTTTATAAAAGTCGATCTGTCAAATCCTGTGTGTGTTAGAGCTCAAAGAGGCTCCATAAAATGAAAACAAAGTTAAACAACTTCACAAGAGACAGAAATGGCCTTTTAAGATTCACAGGAGTGTGCTTCCCTGTCTAATCTGAGCAGCCATCATGGCGAGATTGATGTGCTTTGGCTGAGAAGTGTTTCATGAGGCGGCTGTCTGCTCAGTGGTACCAGAATGGAGCTATCTGTCTTCATTGTGCTGCATTAACATGCCCCTCAGATCTATCAGGCAAATGTCTATATACCTACTTTATAAATTATTACCAGTGACAGTTAAATATTTCAGAACTTGTTTGGGAATATCATTCACCTTATAGTCCTTAATTTACACACACTCACATTTTTAAGCGCTTCAAGTTTCAAGGATTCCTTAGATCTATTTTATATTCCTGCTTTAGATGAATTTCTTCTGTCGGTAGTAATCCATTAGGCTTGCAGTTTATTTAGGTAAATCAAAAAGAAGAATGTAAATTATTCACTAACAATGGCACATTTCCTTTTAGAATTAAGTAGACAGGATTTCCTATCAGTTTGACCAGAAGAATGAAATCTTATTTGTGCCCTTTCAATGCAAATATTCCTGAACTAAAAAGAATGCATTGAAACTAACTATACTTATTTGGAATTTGTCTTTTATAATAATTTTATTTAGTTGGTTTACATTTTACACACTGACAACAGTTATGTTTGTAGTAATAATGCTTAAAGGTCCAGAGTGGTACTTTAATAATTTTAGCATGTTAACTGATAAGATTGCTAATTGTTAAGTGTTGTCCATGTAACAGTTATTCCAATGTCTACCTGAACTATAAAGCTAACTACATTTGATTGATTTGGGTGTGCAGTTACAGGAAGGGAACAATTATTTTCAATATAATAAAAAGAAATTTGGACAGAATAAAGGTAAACGAGTTTCACATTTAAAATCCATTGTATTTACTAACTTAAAATTTCCATTCTTGAGCTTATATTTTCCTGGGGACTAGAGGGGGCTTTTCATTAATCTCCTTTTTTAGTTGGATGATGGTATGTAACTGAAATATACATATTAAAACTAGACATTTTTCTTAGATTACAGAACAGTGTTTGGAAAGGAAGCAAATCATGAAGGTATCACCAATAAATAATTAAATTTGCTTATCACATTGAAAGGGCAGCACTGGAATAAAACACTCAGGATACTGTTGAGTGGGGGGCTCTATTTAAATTATTTTGTTATGGCTTCTTATCAGTTCTTTGTGGTAGATATATTTTCATATATTAGTTGACATATATATATATATATATATATATATATATATATATATATATATATATAGACATACACACACACACACACACACACACCAGATTCTATTTATATAAAGTTGGAACACAGATTCAGGGAGGTTAAGTGAATTTCAAAAATATAAAATGAATGAGAGGAGTAAATGGGAATTACATCCAGTTCTCCCTGATGTCAGGGATATTGATGTTCATGTTACATGTTTATTTATTTATTTTATTTATTTTTATAGTTTTTTTTTTTTTTAAAGATTTTATTTATTCATTTGACAGAGAGAGACATAGCGAGAGAGGGAACATAAGCAGGGGGAGTAGGAGAGGGAGAAGCAGGCTTCCCCGCGGAGCAGGGAGCCCGATGTGGGGCTCGATCCCAGGGTCCTGGGATCACGACCTGAGCCGAAGGCAGACCCTTAACGACTGAGCCACCCAGGCGCCCAATGTTACATGTTTATTAAGTCAAGGAAGGCATAAAAGAGACTAAGAGAGATGCTGAATGAAGATCAGAATTCTCTTTATTTTCACATTGCCTATTCCCGTTCCTCCATTTTAGAGTTTTATCGAAATATATTTGACATACGTAAACTATATTTAAAGTCTGATATCAAAATTGATAAATTTTAATATGTGTAGATCCAGTGTAACTAATGAAGATAATGAAAGCATTGTATATCTGTCAACCAAAAAAATTACTCATGCTCCTTTATAATTTTTTCTTCTTGCCTGTTTTTACCACCCCACTCTCCAACCTCAGGCAACCAGTGATCTGATTTCTGTCATTATGTTTAGTTTGTATTTTCTAAAGTATTATATAAGTAGACTGATACAGTAGGCATTCTTTTTTATGACTTCTTTCACTCAACCTAATTATTTTGAGTTTCACACATATACTTGTATGTAGTAATAGTACGTTGCTTTGTGTTGTTGGGTAGCATTCCATTGTATGGTGTACCACAATCTGTTTATCTATTCACTTAATGGACATTTGAGTTTTTCTACTTCCTAGCTATTATAAATAAACCTGCTATATAAGTATACTTGTCCATTCTTCATATAAACATATACTTTTACTCCTATGAGTGTGGGATCATAAGATAGATGAGTGCTTAATTTTTTTTAAAGAAATAGCCAAACTCCTGAATGGTTGTAATATCTTACACTCACACCAGCAATGAACATATGAGTGTTTCATTCCCACCACATTCTCACCTACATTTGGTATGCTCAGTTTTTCCTTTTTTTTTTTTTTTTTTTGGTGTTGGGGGAAGAAATCAATTGTCTTAATATGTGTAGGTATATTTCTGGACTTTTTCTCTGTCCTATTGATCTTTTTGACTATCTTTCCACCACTACTATGTTATCTTGACTACTGCATTTTTATACTAAATATTGGAAGCCAACTGTATTCATCTTTTTAGGGTTGTTTTTCTTATATGATAAACTTTGCATTTCCATACAAATTTTAGAAATAGCCTGCTGCTAAAAAAATCAATATTATTTTGGTTGAGATTACATTGAATCTATAGATGAATTTAGGAAGAATTGACATATTAACAATATTAAAACACTCAATCTGTGAACACAGTGTATTACTCTATTTATGTGGGTTTCTTAACCACTTTCAGAAATAGTTTGCCATTTATAGATACTGTATATTTTATCTCAAATATAACCCTAACTAATTCAAATTTTATGTTATCTTAAACACTGATTTTTAAAATTTAAATTTACGGTTTACAATATAAAAATGCCACCAATTTTTGCATATTGACCTTATATCCTTAAACCTGCTAACTCAGTTATAGCCTTTTAGTCTAGTAACCTTTTTTATACACTGTAGAATTTTCTACTAAAACAATTTTACTACCTATATCTTAGACAGTTTTTTTTTTCTTCCCAAGTAGGATGCTTTTTCTCCTTTATCTTTTCAATAACTTAATCTTAGGAGCAAAACGTCTAGTTTTTCACTATTACGTATGTTGTTAGCTGTAGACTTTTTGTTTCTTTTACAGATATATTCAATCAAGTTTTATAAGTTCCCTTTTAACAATTATTTTAATGAGAGTTTTTATCAGGATGAATGTTAAATATTGTCAGATTAATTTTTTCCATCTACTAAAGTGATAATACGGTTTTTGACTTTTAATTTGTGAATATTGTGAATTGTATTATTTTTATTTTTGAATGTTACACCAACTTTGCATTCCTGGTGTAAAACTCACTAGGTTATGAAATATTATTCCTATTTTAATATAATTTTATAGGAACTTCTGCATGTATATTTGTCTCTTTTTTTACATCTTTGATTTTGATATCACAATAAGTTGATCTTTTTCCTTAAATTCTCTGGAATAATTTAGAGATAATTGGTATTCTTTCTTCTTGGGGCACCTGTCTGGCTCTGGCCATAGAGCATGCAACTCTTGATCTCAGGGTCATGAGGTCAAGCTCCATGTTGGGTGTGGAGTCTACTTAAAAAAGAAAAAAAAATGCTTAAGGTGTTTTTTTTTTTTTGTAATTTTAAAAGAATTCACTAGTGAAACCAGAGTTTTCTTTGTTGAAAGGTTCATAACTACCAATCAATTTCTTTAATAGAAACAAAGCTATTCAACTTATGGATTTCTTCTTGAATAAACTTTGGAAGATTATATCTTTCAAGACATTTGTACATTTCCCCAAGATGTAAAATTCATTAACATGATATCATTCATATTTTATTATCATCCTTTTAATTTCTGTAAGATCTGTAATTATGTCACTTCTCTCATTCCTCATATTAGTAATTTGGGTCTTTTGTTTTTCGTAATCAGTCTGGCTAAATGTTTATCTATTTTATTAATCTTCTGAAAGAACCAGTTTTGATTTTATTAATTTTTAGCTATTATTTTATTATTTTTATTTCATTAACTTTGCCTTGATATTATTTATTTCCTGCTTATTTGGAGTTTAACTTGCTCTTCTTTTTCTACCTTCTTTGGGGTTAAGATGAAATAATTGATCTGCATCTTTTTGTTATTTTCTAATATTGATCTTAATTGTTACAAATTTACCTCAAAACACTCCTTTACTGGATCCCAGTAATTGCTAAGTAGGTAGACAAATTGATAGATGATAGGTAGATTGATTCTATTTATTGAGACTTTTTTATGGCTCATAATGCAGTCTGTTGGTATATATTCACTGTGTATTTATTTGAAAAGAATGTATTATCTTGCTATTGTTTTGGTTTGATAATATTGTACATTCCTATCACCTTGCTAATATTTTCTATTTGTGTCATCTGTTTCTCCCCCCACCCCGTTTTTTTTTTCTAAGAAATAAAAATGTCAGTTTAAAATTCTTTATCCTTGGAGTGCCTTGTTGGCTCAGCAGTTAAGCCTCTGCCTCCGGCTCAGGTCATGATCCCAGAGTCCTGGGATCGAGCCCCGCATCGGGCTCCCTGCTCAGTGGGAGGCCTGCTTCTCCCTCTCCCTCTCCCCCTGCTTGTGTTCCCTCTCTCGCTGTGTCTCTCTCTGTCAAATAAATAAATAAAATTTCTAAAAAAAGAAAAATAAAAAAATAAAATTCTTTATCCAGAGAAAGGTCTTTCAAAAATTAAAGTTACGTAAAGACTTTATAAAGACATAATGCCTTTAGTATTAAACCTAAGACTTAAATATTTTTCTAATTTTTTATTTAAATTCATTTTAGTTAACATATACTGTATTATTAGTTTCAAGGGTAGAATTTAATGATTCATCATTATATAACACCCAGGGCTCATTACATCAAGTGCCCTCTTTAATGCCTATTACCCAATTACCCCATTCCCCCACCCACCACCCCTCCGGCAACCCTCAGTTTGTTTCCTATAGTTAAGAGTCTCTTATGGTTTGCCTCCCTCTTTGATTACATCTTATTTTATTTTTCCTTCCCTTCACCTATGTTCATCTGTTTTGTTTCTTAATTTCCACATATTAGTGAAATAATATGGTATTTTTATTGACTTATTTCACTTAGCAAATACCCTCTAGTTCCATCTACGTCATTGCAAATAGTATATTTGCATATATATATGTATATATATACCACATCTCTAAGACTTAAATATTTAAGTGTTTTCAAAGATTATCACACATCAAATGGTTAAAGAATTTATCACCTGAAGAGCAACAGTACAAGAAATGTTCATGGAAAAGCTTCAGGCAGGAAAATAATACTAAATAAAAACCCAAAATTTGTAATCATGTAAGTATATATAAAATATTTTTCTTATTTTTATTTCCTTAAAAGATTATCAAATGTTTAAAGCAAAACTAATGGCAATGTATTGTTGAGAAACCAAAAAAAAAAATGCCTTATGAGAAAAAGATTCATCTTTGACCATCCACCAAACTCAGAAAACAAAATATCATGACTTTATCCACCAAATAAGACCTTTCCTGCTTTACATTGCTCTCCATTTCCAAAACTACCTGGACTGCTCTCCTTCTTCATGAATGTTCAAAAACTTAATTTATCTGAAATGTAATTGAGTGACAAGGCAGAAACAAAATGCATAAAAACAGTGATTGATGGGAAATTTTAAGTTGTTTTGGATATGTCCTATCCAATATAATCAATACAACAGGATTATTTTATAGGCATTGGAATATTTTATAAGGCTACATAATGGAGTATTAAAAATTATTATGGGACGAGATAAGGCATTAGTTTTCTATTTTACTTTATATATTTGGCTATTTGCTTATTTTTTAAGAAGTTATCACTGTTATAATAATGTGATATTTCAATCTTGAAAAAAATTCTAATGTTTTTAACTTTTTCTCATATATATATACTTTTTAAAGATTTTATTTATTTATTTATTTGACAGAGCGAGAGAGGGAACACAGGCAGGGGGAGTGGGAGAAGGAGAACCAGGCTTCCCGCGGAGCAGGGAGCCCGATGTGGGTCTCGATCCCAGCACCATGGGATCATGACCTAAGCCGAAGGCAGACGCTTAACGACTAAGCCACCCAGGCGCCCCTTTCTGATATTTATTGACGATGATATAAAACCATTGGGAGAATGGCTCTTTTAATCATCTATTGATTGACTAAAGCAGTGGTTCTCAAAATTTACTGTACATTAGAATATTGAGTTTCTTAAAGCAAAGATTGCTATATCCCATCCCCCAAATTTCTGATTCAGTAGTTCTTGGATGGAACCTGAATACTTGTAATTCTAAGAAGCCATCCAGTAATGTTGATGCTGATCTGGGAGTCATACTTCTTGAACCAGTATGTTAGAGTATGCACTGAATGTTTCCTTTGTCAAGAAAAATTCAAGAATAGGGACACCTGGGTGACTCAGTCAGTTAAGTGTCTGACTCTTTCTTGATCTCAGTTCAGGTTTTGATCTCAGGGTTGTGAGTTCAAGCTCTGCATTAGGCTCCATGCCTAGCATGCAGTGTACTTAAAAAAAAAAAAAAAATTCAAGAATAGTAAACTAAGTGGTATATATCTAAGCATATCTCAATTTTGTCATTATACAAATACCATAACTTGGCTGCACATACAAATTTTGAATTACATTTCTTGTCTACTCTTATCACATGATTTATTTAGATGTTAACTGCTTTAATGGTTCTGCATCCTATCACTATTTTTCTGGTATAAGCTCCCTGGTTTTCCTAGAGCAAATGTTCCATGCTTATTTTCTTTTGGGTGCTGTGGATAGATTTAGTTCCACACTCAAGTTCCAGGAATTAAATATGTGTCCTAGGCCAACCCAATCTAGTAGTAGTATGCCATCAAACCAGGTGTACTTGGTTCATGGATTGAAAAATATTCCAGTCCAGGTCCATACAACTAGTAAGAAACAAGTCCAGAACTTTCCAAGCTTTCTCTTACAGATACTGAAAATGTAAGATGAAATGCAAATGGGATTACTGAGAATGGAACCATCGCAAAGGAAAGCAGAGTAGGAAAATTAAATCGTGTGTGTGCACAAGCAAAAAGAGTCCAAAGAGTCTCTCTCTTTTTTCCACTGAAAAGCTTTCTGTCATTTTCAGTGAAAGAATCCTAACTAATACAGATTGATTCTAGCTTGTGTTGTTTGAAGTAGTGATCTGTTTATTTGTTAAATCTTTCCAAAACACACATTTTAGGGAGAATTTAAAGAATATTCCATTAAAACCATTGTTTGCATGACAAATATTTTAGTACTGCATTATTGTATAGCTTATTTTATTTTTTTAAAGATTTTATTTATTTATTTGACAGAGAGAGAGCACAAGCAAGGAAAGCAGCAGAGGGAGAGAGAGAAGCAGTCTCTTTGCTGAGCAGGGGGCCTGATGTGGGGTTTGATTGCAGGATCCTGGGCTCATGACCTGAGCAGATTGAACCATCTGGGTGCCTCGCATTAGTGTATAGCTTAGATGACTTTTCTTTGTTACTCCATTTGTTATTCTTTGTTTCATTTTTCTGAATTTTTCTTAAGGTATTTCTATGGCAATTATATAGAATGTTTTTTTTTTATTTTCATGTATTTCACATTCCCATTATTTTACATATAATCACTTAGTTTATTTATTTTTATTTTTTTATTATGTTCAGTTAGCCCCTGTATAGTACATAATTAATCCTTGATGCAGTGTTCAACGATTCATTAGTTAAGTATAACACCCAGTGCTCATCCCAGCACTTAGTTTATTTTGAACTACTGTGGTTTTCATATTAATATTTTATTCCAAACATGATTTTAATTCTGATATTTCATTTAGTCTTTTTTTATTTTATCTTATTATAAAAGAAAGTAATCATTTTCTAAAATGTTTTGATTCCTAAGGAAAAATATTTTTGATGAAAATGTTCATGCAGCAAATCCTTTATATGTTGCAGAATAATTTTCTCCCAAGTCCATCCTTAAAAATATATGAATTATATCTTACCTCAAGGAAATTCATTACAGCAAAATGTCCATATTCTGAGGAACTTAGCATCTATCAATAATCTACAAGTTGCCTTTATGATATGTCTTTCAAACTTGAGATGGATCTTGGTGGATGGGCATTCATTATTTTACTAGTTTGTCATATATAATATATATACTGTATTTAAATTAATGGTAATATAAATCACAAATAAATTATCTCTCTGTATCTCACTTATTTTACTTCATTGTATACCTGCAATATGGATAGGAAACAATAGTATGTGCATCTTGGTTTGTTGCATGTAAGTGGATTATAAATAAAATTAAATATTTAATATATTTTCTTGTGTAAGTTAAAACCATCTGTTTTATTTTAATTCTTCTCTTCCATTCCTAGAAACAAATGGTAAGATGATAGAAACAACTATAATATATTATCCATTACTTATACTTGTACCCATTTTAATATTGAAGTAGTATGAACAACTCAATAATTTCCATGTATCATTAATGACTATACTTTAGAATGCTGTCATCAATGTTACCTTGTTCACGGGTTCTCTCTGATAATTTTTCTCAGGAAAAGTTATTTGAATTAGAAAATGAACCCCTTGTATGTTTTATAATAGTACTAATGCACATTGTATTGCATAAGGCATCTTACTACAATATAATGTCTAATGTGTATAGAAATATGTGTTGTGACATTATTTTGAGGGGGTTGGTTTGATATTTTACTCTAAATATATTTATATATAGAAGTTTTATTACTTAAATCCATTAGGAAGGACAAAATTGTAGCAATAATTTCCTTTATAAAAAAATGCTTTCTCCAATAAAATGATTCATAAATGCTTTCTATTTTAAAGTAATTTATAATACTTTGGGTACCTATGAAAAATGAAAAAAGAAAATTATGTAAGTTCTTCAATTTCACTGTCCTGCAAAAGCACAATGGAACTAGATCTGATATGATTAGTGAATTGGGCAAATGGGAACTTAATAAATATGCTGGTCTTTTCTGACACATCTCTTTTCCTGGAAAGGATATCATCAAAAACAGTTCAACATGACATATGAACACTAGTATTTCAAAAGCAAAATAATGTAAATGCTGCATTAAAATATATAATTCTGACATATTATTTTAATATTAAATTGAATAAAATATACATGAAAGACAAGGTTTTATAGGTGATTCCCTCAGCTGTGTAATTGAATATTTTGTAATATTTATCTTACATATTGGCATCTAATGAAGGTATGAAAGTGAATATAGCACTAATATTTTTATTCTGGGCCCACTATCAAAGAGGCATATATTGAGAAACTTGGTCTTTTCCCATCAAAAATGTGAATTATCAATAAACTTAAAAAAATACCACAATAGTTTCAGGGGTAGAATTTAGAGATTCATCAGTTGCATGTAACACCAGTGCTCATTGCACAGTAGATTTGAAAAGTAGAAATACATAATATTTTCTGGGAAAAAACAAAACCAACTTGGAATGCTTCATGAGCTGAGCAAATAATTAGTAGTAGTAGTAGTATTTCCTTTTGGTTGAGTAATTGACTTTGGGAGGAGAACAAATTTCCAAATTATTTATGTCTACTATAGCATTCCCGCTTCTTCATATATATTAGAATAGAATGCTTTAAATGTTTTAATCTATTCTCAGGAGAGGAATTATACTTATTCAAAGTCAGGACATCAGTCTTCAGAGTAGAAAAGAATTCTTGAAAAAATTAAACTATTTTATCGGTAGAAATATGCTATATTTATTCTCATTTATTTTGCAGACGTTTGCAACATTACCATTACATTCCTAAATGGTAACTAATTTGTTTCTTACGCATAACATCCTTTTAATAAAAATTGTTTAACTTTTAATGGGAAAACTGAGAGCAAGCATACTTTTATGCATTTAGAGATTTGAAATGATGAGGTGCTGTTATGATTATCATCAGTTATTTCTAGTTTGCTTTTTGCCAATTTACCTGAAATGTTACCACCAGATTAATATTTTTTTTCATAGCAGGGTCTCCATGTATTTTAAATAACAGTGTTTTTCAAATAACAGAGTTGCTTAATTTTAATGAAGTTCAGTTTAAAAACTTTTTTCTGGGGGCGCCTGGGTGGCTCAGTCGTTTAGCGTCTGCCTTCGGCTCAGGTCCTGATCCCAGAGTCCTGGGATTAAACCCCACATCGGGCTCCCTGCTTGGCGGGAAGCCTGCTTCTCCCTCTCCCACTCCCCCTGCTTGTGTTCTCCTCTCGCTGTGTACCTCTCTGTCAAATAAATAAAATCTTTAAAAAAAAAACAACTTTTTTCTGTATTTTTTATTTTATATTATTTTAGACATTATATAGTTTTATGTTGTACATTTGGGTCTATGATCACTTTCCACATGGTGTGAGGAGCTTGTCATTGTTTTTTTCTTTAAAAATTTTTAATTAAATTTACAGGAAAAGAGACAATGTTGTAGTTTCCATTAATGCTTTACTCATTTTGGGTTAAATTATATTTGAAATATTTTTTCAATATTCTAATTAAAATATTTATTTTTTATTTAGGTAGTATAAATATATAAAGGAATTCAAATGAAACAAATATAAAATATTCATAATGGAAATCAATTAAATGCATTTCTTAAAGTATCTTTTGTCTTTATTTCATGATGCTGTACTTTAACACACAAAAAAATGACAGTTAATGACAAAACCCTAAATTGATAATTAAGAATTCAATAATATAAGTTTGTTTTATGTGTAGACTTATTATTTAAATTGAAATCAATTTATTTAAAAACTTCAGACTATATCTGATGTTTATTTAAATCTTCATATTATGGCAACAAAATAGACACCAAATGAAAACAAAAGAATGCTAAAAATAAATAAGTTTCCTTAACTAATTAGTGAGTATTTTATCTTGTTGGATGCACTGGGATTCTCATCCTCTAAACCATCCTATGACATGAAGACATCATTGAGAAATTTATCTTCCTGGGAAAAAATTAATTAATAGCAACAAAGTATTTATCCCGATTTAAAATCCTTATTTATGAAAGGTGTTTTTCCATTTTAGATCCTACAGCCGTTTGACAGCATAATAAAATATTTGCTACAGTAATACAAATCTAAAAATATGAATTTCCCTAATTTTATTATAGGAATAATAAGTATATTCAGTGAATTTATTTCATAGGATAAATATTTTTATCCTAAAAGAAATTAGGTAAAATAAGGGTAATATGCCAACTCCTAAACAAAAAAAAAAATAACTTATTTGCACTCTTCTTTACTTGACACAGTTGCTTAATTTTTAAAAATAATATTGGAGCTACACACCTATACTTGATCATCATTGAATTTTGAAGGTAATTCAGTCAGAAATACCACATTTTATTAACAGGTTGAGATACAAATATAGAAATCATGCAGAGGAGGATCAAATATCAGAATTATTATAGTTACAACACATTGTAGTACTCATGTATATATCTTTTAGCCTAAAAGTCTCTCCCACACTTCTCTCCAAATTACCACAACTTGTTCTCTTTTGATGATTTTGCCTAACTATAGGCTAATATAAATGTTCTGAGCACACTTAAGTTAGGCTAGGCTAAGAAGCTATGATGTTCGAACTACTGAGATAGTTTGTGATGTCTCCAGCAACTCAGACCATGGTATTTAGAATGATATGATGGATGCCAAACATCCACTGGTAAGTTATGTGTATTAAATGCATTTCCAATTTGAAATTTTTTTTTGAAATATTTTCAACTTACATTGAACCTATTGGGATGTGGCCCTATCATAAGTTGAGGAAGATGTGTATGGTAAATATATTACAAAAAATTTTATATACTTTCTTCAAATTCTTCAATGTTACTTCCATTTATTTAAAGTGAAATAAAGTTAATACTGCATATTCAATTAGTATATGTAAGATAACACTATTATGATTATATTATATATCTATCTTTTTGCTGTACATATCCATGGGAAGATTGTTAGGATATTCACTAATTACTTTTATTATCTTGGCAGATTCAGTGCTTTAATATTCATGTTTTATAAAAAGCCACATCAAAACCAATCATTTCCACATTCTATATCATCCAAACTTGCCTTTTCTCCCTTGTTGGTATGGAGATGGTGACTGGGAAAGGTTAGCACATTTGTTTTTGCTTTTATTTCATAAACTGTACACATACTGAACAATAAATTTGGTCCAAAATATGTAGAAGCAATTGGGAAAGATATTGTTAAGTAATTCCTCTCTGTATTCCTTAAAGGATGTTACTAAGTTAGATAAAGATTAGAGTTAGGATTATAATTTTTGCACAGGCAAGGGTCTCTTAATGCTTTTGTATTGTAAAAGTTGCATCAGAATTGAATATTCTGGCTCTGCTTGTCAACTGGGCAATCAATAACAGACTTTTATATATATAAGAAAAATTTTCCAACTCTTAAAAGGGAAAAAGAAAAAAGGAAAGCTATAGATAGCTTTTGGAAAATTATGCATTAGTTTCAGGCTAGCTCAGAAGTTTGGGGAATTAGATAGCAGATGTGTATCCCAGAAAAACAGTCATCTGGAGAACTTAAGGGATCTGAGAAGCAAATGAGGTGATAAAGAGCCTTCAAAGGTATCCATCATCATTGTTAAATACCATGGTCTGAGTTGCTGGAGAAATCACTAAGTATCTTGAATAGTTCATGTCCGGGGGGACACATGCAGTTTTTTTCTAAAAATTTATGATGGAAATCCAAGTGGATCCCATTAGTGCCCCCAAATTTTCGTGATGGCATGAGAGCTTAGGGAAGCAAATGACTTCCGAGTGAAGTATAACTTCCCCACTAGAAAAAAAGGGGAATTCAGATGTCCTTGGATGGGGTTGAAAAATAAATTACTTGCAATTATTTTTCTATTCCTATGATTCTTCAAAATGTAATTTGAAATCTTCCCAATTTGTGAGCTGAGAGATGATATATGTCTTTGAGAAAGAGAGAGTTCCATTAATATCTGCAGTATTTCAGCTACTGTTGAAAAAAAAATCAAGAATACAAATTTGGAGTAAACTGTTACAGCCTCAACACTGGAAAATATTAAAATCTAGTGTATGAAAAGAGGACTTGATTTTTTCCCCTCAGATGCTAAATCAACCTAGTTTATCTTGAAGAGAGGGAAAAATCTAGAATAGCAACTATATGTTTGAATGGAAAAGAAACTTCTTCAAATTAATGACACATGTATGCCCTTAAAGGAGAGAGTTCTATCAAGAAATTTAGCCCCTTAGGCTCTTATTTTTCACAAACAAAAAATTTCGTGTGTCTGATATTCATAAACATACTCATTATTCTTCTTCAACTTTGTAGAAGAAAGAATCACATTTTGACAGAGTTACAAGAAAAGTGAATCCAGAGAGCAGACTAAATGCATTATATGTCTTAAGTCTCTTTAAGAAAGCCCAGGTGGATCTGATTAATATCTGTATTTTAGGATATGTAAGCTGAGGCACAAAGAAGGTAAATTGCCTGTCCAAAGCCATATGATTTCTAAGTGACAAGGATGAGATTCTAATCCATCTATCAAAAACCAAGAGCCTGAGTACCTATCTACAATGTTTATTGGTTTTCTTCATCTTCATCATCTCCTTCATCATCACCTACTACACTTCTTGTCTTTACTCCTTTTCCTTTTCAATTGTTTCATCTTTATGTTCACTAAGAGGAGAGGAGATATGAAAGGTATTGTTTGGAAACAGCCTGTTTGCTCTTCCTACGCTGATGGTATGCTTTCAACACTCCTTAGGCCTGAATGTTTGCCACAGACAATTAAGCAGGTGATAGATGAACTCTTGGTTTTCCTGGGATGTAAAATAAACTACACTGAGTCTGAAAATATCAACATGCAATATGAATGATGCGTCCTTGCAGACTAGTTTGCATTTCTATCAGCCTCAAATTGGTTCTCATTGTTGAGCCATAAACATGTCACAATATTGTTTAACTGTCAACAAAGTGTATTTTTTTGCCAACGAAGCTAAATATAAAAATTCAATATTACTGCATAATCATATTTTGTTCATGAGATTATAAAATGTAGCAATTAATATATTTCAGTGATAAAAATTATATTTATAAAAATATGGTGAAAAATAAACATATACACACATTTCAATATATGCCAATGATCTCTAAATCATATTCCTAGCACTCTTTGGTGCTTACTCAATATTTGTTGGCTAAATTCATTCATATTCAATGCATGCTTTTATTTTAAAGTCTTTTTTTTCAATACTGACTTTTTTACCTAATGGAAAAAGAGTTTTCAAAATAAGTTGCACGCAAAGAATGAAAATGTACACACTTATCTTGGAAATGCAATACAAAGCAAAGAGGTCAGATAAAAGTAAAAACATTATCTAATTTAGTCTCTTCTTATAATTTTCTTCACTTTTTTCCATTTTGAATGAAAAAAATAGAGGAAAACTCAAAAATATGCAGTACCAAAAAATTTTATTAATACATACATATTTGACAGATGTATAAAATGTTCATGGAAAAGAGACACAAATTTGCAAGTCACTCCTATAGAATGTAGGATTTAAAAGAAATGCTGGTTGGGGTTTTAGTGTAAAAGGTGTTTTGTTTCAAACAAAACAAAATGAAAAGAGCAATTGAACAAATGAACAAATGACAAAACATGAACTAGTGACTACATAGGTGTCTCATTATTTTTGGCGCTTTTCTATAATATTTTATTATCTTCTTTAAAAATCAAACAGGGGCGCCTGGGTGGCTCAGTCGGTTAAGCGACTGCCTTCGGCTCAGGTCATGATCCTGGAGTCTCCGGATTGAGTCCCGCATCGGGCTCCCTGCTCAGCAGGGAACCTGCTTCTCCCTCTGACCCTCCCCCCTCTCATGTGCTCTCTCTCTCGTGCTGTCTCAAATAAATAAATAAAATCTTTAAAAAAAAATAAATAAATAAAAATCAAACAGATTAGAAAGATAAAGCAAAACCTCAAGATATGTGAGAAAATGCTAGTATATTTATAAAATATATTTTATTATTATTATTATTATTTTTTAAAGATTTTATTTATTTGACAGAGAGAGACACAGCGAGAGGAAACACAAGCAGGGAGAGTGGGAGAGGGAGTAGCAGGCTCCCTGCCGAGCAGGGAGCCCGATGTGGGACTCGATCCCAGGACCCTGGGATCATGACCTGAGCTGAAGGCAGACGCTTAACGACTGAGCCACCCAGGCGCCCTATAAAATATATTTTAAATATAGAAACAGATTTATTATGTAAGTAATTTTCAAATGGACAGTGCAGAAACTTCTTAAAAAATACTTCTTTGAAAATCAGACCCTAAAAATTAAGTAGAGTTCTTTGAATCCTTATACGATTATTGTGAGCATCTTTATAAAATCATGTCAAAGTATTTGAAAAAATGTCATCAGGATATGAATATTTATACTTAGAAAATAAAAAAGCTCAAGTTGGACATGATTTTTGAATTTAAAAAAGTCATAAATTATTTAATCAACATACCTGGGATGACAGATGTAGAATTGAATAATTTTTTTTCTCGAGAACACCATAATTATGAGAGGAGGAGAGACAGAGGATAGAGTTCATGACATTAAAATTGTTAGGAGGCCCACCCATGTCACAATTCTGTTACTAATTTAAATATTGCCATGTATCTACCCCATGCATAAAGAATTTCTCTATGTGCTAAACCTGATTATTGGCTGAGATACTGGATCAGTGCTGCCAAGTTTACCAGAGATGGAGCCAATAGTATAAATTCAGAAACGAGAAGTATAAAGGCATTCAGAGGGAAAACTTGGGAGAGGGGACTACGCAAAGCAAGAAACGAAAGTATAGTGGGCTTATGAGAGAAGAATGTCTGGTGTATAAAACTGCAAGGATGATGGTGCACTTGAATCGTAATGAAAAGCGGAATGGGGAAGAGTGTTATTGTGAGGAGATGGATGAGGTAGGCAGGGGCCAAATTGTGTTGGCCATGATATTTAGGAGTTTGAATATTTTTCAATTTGGAATGGGGATGTGGTTATTAAAAGACTGTAAGCCAAAGAAGTGCCATAATTTGAAGTATGTTTATTTTAGTTGTGAAAGTGGGAGAATGGAGACCAACAGAAGACTAGTGCAAGTAGTCCAGATGAAAAATGATGGTACCTTGGACAAAGATTGAATTACCAGAGATGAAAACAAGTAGACAGATTGAAGATAAATTTAGGAGCTCCAATATGTGAAAGGCAGTGTATCCTTGATGTTGTGCTAAGAAATCTCTATATTCATCAGTCATGCCATTTTTTTTAAAGATTTTATTTATTTATTTGAGAGAGAGAATGAGAGAGAGAGAGAGAGCATGAGAGGGGGAGGGTCAGAGGGAGAAGCAGACTCCCTGCCGAGCAGGGAGCCCGATGCGGGACTCGATCCAGGGACTCCAGGATCACGACCTGAGCCAAAGGCAGTCGCTTAACCAACTGAGCCACCCAGGCGCCCCAGTCATGCCATTTTTTAATAGAACACTTAATCTATTTGTTCATTCATTCTACAAATGTTTATTGATCATCCACCAAATGGTGGGCACTTTTCTACATCAGTAATAAAACATACAAGGATTTCTTTTATTCTGGTAAGGAGAGAGAGAATAAGCAAACACAGAAACAAAGCAGCATGTTTACTAAGAAAATATCATAGTAAGTGAGAAAGTGAGAAATGTCTACGGGTAGGTGGAAAAGTATAATCCAGTAAGGGAACGGTGATGGCCAGGAGGGAAGGGGAATGAGCAGCCTACAGAATGAAGGAGGATTGTTGGGATGAGGCTTCTTGTGTAGATGACATTTGAGATTAGGATTATATGAAGTAAAGAAATTAACCATGTAGCTATCAGAGAGAAGCTCAAATTAGGCAGAGCTATTAGGAAGGAAAAAGACCAGTAGACCAAAGTCTAGAATTTCAGTAATAGTCAATCCAAGCAGGGAGCCAGTGTGCCTGAAGCAGAGAAAATGAGAAGAATGAGGTGAGGACAGAGTGTGCAGAGGGAGGGCGTTAGCACTACAGGTCTTTTTAGACTATTGTAAGGACTCTGGAAAAATGGGTAGTCATCATAATATCATGAGGAGACAGTGAACCTACTAAACATGTTAAAGAACGTCTGTGGCTGCCATGTCAAGATTATATTTTTAGCAGAGTGGGAAACTAGTCAACTGATGCAGAGGGTATTTAGATAATTAAAGAGAGACAAGTTAGTGGTTACCTCCAAGGTAGTAGCTGTGGGTGTGATAATGACTGATCAGATTAAGAATATATTTTTGAAGATAGAGACAGTAGATGGGTTGGATGTGGAGGGTAAGAAAGAGATATTAATATGGCGCTATTTAGTATTTTTATTTATTATTGTATTTTGGCTGCCATTATTTTAGATTAGGAAGTTCTGGAAGGATTGATTTTTCTTTCAGGGAAGAAACACAAACACACACACACACAATTCAACTTTAAAGATGCCAAATCAGAGATATCGAAGTGGAGAGGCCCAGTAATCACTTAGATATATAAGTCTGAAGTTTAGAAAGGTTTGAAAAGAAGATGTAATTTACGGAGTCATTGTATGTGGATAAAAGTTAAAACCAAGGAACTTGAGAAAATTAAGAAAGTGTATGGAACAAGTGCCCATATGAATTATTTGATGATGGCTTTAAAGTGAGACTCCCTAACCTAGGTAATAGAAATTTGGGTTTGGACAGGGCTGTGGTATTGGTGAGAAAATATGAATAAATGATAGCATAGCAAAGTATATGAAAAAGACATTTGTTTCTAGCAATGTTCCATATACTCTTTCCATGCTCCCATTTCATCATTTTTGCTCAGCAGTAACACCGCCCTATCCAAATGTAACTTTTTCTCCTCACTTGAATTAATGCTGAAATAAATTTGCTTCTCACGTCTGGATTTTCTAATTTTTTCAAGGGAATATTTTTTTTATCTCATTTTATTTCTAATATGGTACATTAATATAAAGTTATAAATTTAAAGGTAAGTAAAAAGAAAATATTTGTCTCTTCTTTTTAGGTTACCATGTCCACAGCCAAGGCTAAGAACAAAACCAAACAAAACAAGACATAAATGAATAAATAAATGCTTAGGTCTTACTAATAAAAAACTATATCATTTTCTTAAATACTTGAACAAAAGATTTTGTAAACGTTTTGTAACTTATATTCAATAGGAATGGGAGAAAGACTATTACTTTTGTTTTGTTGTGCTTTGTTTTTAGTACTAAAACAAAATGCTCTGCTCAGTGTATTTATTTTAGAAGTCTTTTTTAATAAAAGTAATGCCAAAGAAAATTTACCTCAGTTCCCTTTCATATGTAAAGCCTGTATTTTTTTCTTATTCACCTTTTTCCAGTACTTTTAAAATTTTAATCCCTGTATAGTTAACGTAAAGTGTTATATAGTTTCAGGTTTACAATATAGTGATTCAATAGTTTTATACATTACTCAGTGGCTCATCATGGTAAGTATATTCTTTTTTTTTTAATTTTATTATGTTATGTTAGTCACCATACAATATATCATTGCATGATTCTTAATCCACATCACCTCTTTCACTCATCCCCCACTCACTCCCTTCTGGTAACCATCAGTTTGTTCTCTATATTTAAGAGTCTGTTTTTGTTTTTGTTTTGTCTCTCTTTTTTCCTTTGTTCATTTATGTTGTTTCTTAAATTCCACATATAAGTGAAATCATATGGTATTTGTCTTTCTCTGACTGACTTACTTTGCTTAGCATTGTATTCTGTAGGTCTATCCATGTTGTTATAATTGACAAAATTTCATTCTTTTTTATGGCTGAGTAATATTCTGTTATTGGTGTGTGTGTATGTATGTGTGTGTATATATATATGTATATATATATATGTATATATATATGTGTATATGTATACACACATCTTCTTTATCCATGTATCTACCCATGGACACTTGGACTGCTTCCATATCTTGGCTATTGTAACTAATGCTGAAGTAAATATAGGGAGGTATGTATCCTTTTTTTTTATTATTATGTTATGTTAATCACCACACATTACATCATTAGTTTTTGATGTAGTGTTCCATGATTCATTGTTTGCGTATAACACCCAGTGCTCTATGCAGAACATGCCCTCCTTAATACCCATCACCATGTTAACACAGGCCCCACCCCCCTCCCCTCTAGAACCCTCAGTTTGTTTTTCAGAGTCCATAGTCTCTCATGGTTCATCTCCCCCTTTTGAATTAGCGTTTTTGTCTTCTTTGGGTAAATACCCAGTAGTGCAATTACTGGGTCATATGGTAATTCTATTTTTAATGTTTTGAGGAAACTCCAGATGGACTGCACCCTCTGGATGTTTCTCAAAATATAATTACTAAATTTCTAAGTATAATTACTAAATTATAAAATGCAGTTTTCATTCCCACCAACAATGCATAAGGATTCCTTTTTCATCGTAACACTTGCTGTTTCTTGTGTTTTTGATTTTAGCCATTCTGACAGGTGTGGTGTGGTTTTGATTTGCATCTCCCTGATAATTAGTGATGTTGAGTATCTTTCATGTGTCTGTTGGAAGCTTATCTTTTTTTAAACCTCACTATATGGTATTTTCTGGATAGCATTTTACCTAAATATTGCTATTGGACATATTTTATTAGTAAGTCTATATTAAAATTTCTACTTTTCTATAAAATTATAGTCTCATGGCTCAATTCACATATAAGTCTTAACAGATCCTAAAAATCTATAAAACAGGGAAACTAGCATAGAATTTAAAATCTTTGAATACTTTTATTCATCACACATATACACACACTTAACTTCTTCTTCTCTGAATTCCCAATAGCATTATTGCTGTCACCTGATTCAGAGGACATTTGTATTAAAAGTTGTGCATCCATTGAACTTACCTCATTTATTAAACAGTACATCACTAAGTCCTAGGGACTATGTGTTTCACATATTTGAACCACATCTTTTGTACATCATTACTTGTGTTGATTCTTATTCAATAAATCTTTTCAAATGAATTAAGAAGCAAATTCAGAAATTAATATATGATGCCATCATAGGAAATCATGATGATCCCAATATTTCCTGATCATGGAAATATTTCTCCCACTTATATTATTAATAGAATTTCCACCACTTATATTATTAATCTACTGTTCTAATATTTTGTCAGTTGTCATAATAGTAAACTACTCATTCTCATATAACCCAAGCTACAAATTTCCCTACTTATTCTTGGCATGGGCAATGCTTCTTTGAACCTGTTGAGCCAATGGATTATAAATTGAAAGCTTGTAGAAAATAAGATATTTTGAGGTTGATATGTGTGACTTATGTGAAAACAAGTCAAAACATAATATTGATTGAGAGTAGACATGATGCATCTTATTGAGTGATGGTAATATTCTAGATCTTCATTTGGATGGTAGTTATAGTAATATAAATGAATATATTTGTTAAATTTATCAAGCTAAACACTAAGCTTGTGTACTGTATTGATTTTTGTACTTCATTAAAAATAAAATAATACATAAGCATAAACTAAATAACAACCACAATAAAAACTGTGATCTTATTACCTTTGCAAAATGTTTTCATCAGTACACTGTGAGGTAGCATAAACATTTATGCTACCTTTAAATGGCACAGGTTTTTTGTTCTGTTCTGGTGGGGTTTTTTTTGTTGTTGTTAGATCTGTGTGAGACCTAGCTCTGCCACATGCTCTGGTGTGGTTTTGAGAAAGATCGCTAATCTCTCTGAGCTAAGTTGAGGATAATGACATTTCCTACCTCATTAGGTTGTTGTGATATTTGAATAGATGACGTAGAGCATTCACCGGTTTATGTGATGTATGGAAAGAATGCAGCAAAGTCTAGTTGCTATCTTTGCCTTCAGATTTCAGATAAGAAAATTAGATTTGGCTGAAAATTCTTTTTCCCTAAACACCTCAATAATTGTTATTTAAAATTAATTGAGATATCCTGACTAGTGAACTCTAATAAAACAACAAAATAGATATATTAGCATAGAATCATAATCACAAATATAATTGACACAACTTAAAATAATATCTAAAAACATTAATCTTCTTGATGTCAATTTCACGATAATGAAAAGCTGCCGAGACCCATATTTTATTTCACCCTCATCAAATTTCCAATCTTTTCAATTTTTTTCATGTCAGTCAAAATGACGGAGTTTGAGTTCTACTTTGTCAAGATGGAGCACAGGGTATATAGTCTCTGTCACTAAGGGAATCTAAAAGTAAAAAGAATCAATGCACCCTTAACACTTCATTATTTTCCACAGAAAATTACATTCCTCAGGGAATTTTGACTTTCCAATATATGGAAAAATACTTGGTAATAAAATTTAAAGAATAATTAAAGAAAAATGTATTAAATCCTTTCCCATTTAAGATGCAAAATGAGATAAATAAGCACAGTTTTTCCAAGCTAGAAACTATCTCCATATTTGTTTAATTTAGACCTCCAGGAAAAGGAAGTGAGATAATGCAAATTGAAATAATTTTAAAAAGTCCTTAGGTAATTGTTAAAAACAAATGAAAGTTTACCATTTCAGTATGCTGGGAAAAAAAAAAAAAACATGTTGAATCCATAACATTTTCTTTTAGATAGTTTGAAAAATAAACTCAAAATATTTTTGTTATTCTTGATAGTTTCAAATACTACATGAATAAGAACTTTAACTTAACAATACGGATTATCTGGCTTCCTTTAGTAAAAGCCTTTAAAGCTTATTGTGAATATGAATCACACAATATTCAAAATGCTTCTCTCCTTATAACAAGAACAATCTTATCTTTTATTTTTCACATGCAGAAGCAAAAAAATTCAGGAGAATCAAGGCAAAAGAATGAAGTGAGCAAATAATCTTCCAAAAAGGATGTGATAAATTCACAAATATCAGTCTAGGTTTTAGAATGAAACACCCTTTTTTCCCCCTTAAAGAAACTTGACAAATAATGGAGAACAGGAGGGACTTGTAAATTTCCAAGAATCTGAAAGTATCTGAGGGGTCATCTCTACTTAGTTGTTTGTTTAATTGATGGACTTCTCAGGTAAAACTATTTATTATTGTGGTTATGCTTATGTTTACATATTAATATATAAAACATCATTGGCACATTTAACAGGTAAGATGTAAACTTTGAATAGTAGGCATCATTATGCATTTACTAACTAATGGTAGCTTTATCAGTTGAAATACAAGTTTTGTTTCAATTTTAAAAATGTCCTTAAAATCTTTAGTCACCACAATAAAGTTTTATTTCTTGCCCATGATCATGTCAATTGTAGATTGCCCATAGATCGGCTCCAGATCATCTACATCCCAGGATGCAGATGATAAGGCAGTCTCTCTCTGGACATCTTAGAAAAGGGAAAAGAGAGATGGAGAGTCACACACTACTGTTAAAGCTAATGCGAGCCATATTGGGTTCAACATAATGGACATAAGCAATCCTCGCACAGAGTGGACCATGAAAGGAAGGAATCAGAATATATGAAAACAATAACATATTCAACAAGTACTTCAGCAATTATTTTATTTTATACCACTTAGATTACAAATAAGGAAATTAGCCATGAACACAAGAAACTTGTCCAATAATGCAATTATTTAATGATAGTATCTGTCTTAACATGCACATGTAATCATGCTCTTCTCTCTTTCAAGATTAATAAACATAAACATAAATGTTATTAGAAATTCTCCATCATTTTTTTGTGACAGTGGAAGGACGGGAAAACTAGAATAAAGCAGATGGCACAAAATATGTCTTATGATACCATTATTAAATAAATTATTGATAGCAATATATTCACCTTGAGTTTATTTATTTATTGAGTTAATGCCTTTACTTCTTTTCTTTTTTTTTTTTAAGATTTTTTATTTATTTGCGAGAGAGAGAATGAGAGACAGAGAGCATGAGAGGGAGGAGGGCCAGAGGGAGAAGCAGACTCCCTGATGAGCAGGGAGCCCGATGCGGGACTCGATCCCGGGACTCCAGGATCATGACCTGAGCCAAAGGCAGTTGCTTAACCAACTGAGCCACCCAGGCGCCCGCCTTTACTTATTTTCATGTTTAAAATAATTATTTCTTTGGGAAGAATAGATTCTTATGAGAATAAATAATATTCTGTGGGAAACCATATGTTCATGTGCAGAATAGTTCCATAAATTCTTTGTAGAAATCTTTCACTTCTTCGACTATCTAAACTTTATACTTCCTCCAAGGGCAAGCATGTCCTTTATGCTTCTCTATTTTTCCAAACTATGATGAAGGGCCACAATTACTCATGTTATTATGTAATCTTGTGTGTGTCTTCCATGTGTTCACAAGAAAAAGAAAAAGAAAGGAAAAGAAGAAGAAAAGAAAAGACCATGTTTCCATTTAACTTTGAACATAAAATAGACAATGGGTATTCTATAAATATCTATTAGTTTTAAAATTGTATGCCTTGCATTAAAACAAAAATAATTTCATACTCTGGCTAACTGAAAACACTGAAAAGCCCTATCAGGGGATAGGAAAGAAGGAAAAAGGAAATACTGTCTCTCTCAAAACTGCTCATTTTTGCAATGAATTTTGATATAAATTATTTGATTTTTTTAGAAAAACTGAATTCAAAGAAAAAGAGAAAGATTAAAATTATTTTTTCACAGAAGTATAATAGGTTGATGAAGGTTTATTGAAATAGGCTCAGAAACGTATTTGACTCACTTCTGCCCAATTTAATTATATGAACCAGCCGAGGTCTTTAATGCTCTTGGTTTGGTTTCCTCATTGATATAATGAAGAAACTACATTACTTCTACAATTACTTTTACCTCACATATATATAATCTATGACTAAACAGCTGAATAGAATCTTATCTTTTTAGGAAAGAGAGGATACATTTGCTTAAAGCATAAAGTCACACATTTATTGTTCTCCTAAGCCACATAGCAATAGACTTATTTTGTATTTTGAAAGTGCAAAATAAAAATTCCAACACATATTTTACTCTTGCTATGCAAGCAATACCACTGTAATTGTGTTTTGCAATGAAAAGTAAATGCAAAATCAAAAAATAATATGTTATAATCCAATATAATGATGAGCAGTGTTTCTAAGAGTGCTTATCTTAATTTTATTCTATTTTGTAATATAACATTACTTACCCATTAAAATAGAAATAGCCAATGATAATGAATAGTCTCTATATATTTAACAATTATATATTTTAATCAGAAAGCAGTTATAGGCTAGAACTGTAGGAAAGTGAAAACAATTAAATTCTCTTTGATAGGTATTTTATTCTGCACATCTCATTCAAGCACTTTTATACATATTACCTGACTTAACACAACCTGTGTTCAGCATACTGCACACCCAAAACAACTCTCCTGTGCTCTCTCCCTCTGTCTTCCAAGAAATATGATTTAGTAAACTCAACTACTCCTGCCAATATCAGTTCAATAACGAGTTTGTGGGCAAGGTAATAGCCCATAATGAACCACTCAGGTTGCATATTCACTTGATCACCAATGATCTGATTTTCATTTTCTTCCATATCCTGGTATCATCTGAGGTACTGTTTCTCAAAAAAATAGTAGTTATCTGTGGAAGAGGGTGTGAGTTTACTCCTTAGCCCTGGGGTTTTCTGTACAGATTTACTTAGGATTCTCTAGAACTTATCGAGGCATTCCTATTTGCCACAGGTCCGTTGAGTTCATTGTTGTTTTATAAATTACAAGTGCAGAGTGCTTCTATAATTTCTGGATCTGCTACAGAGCTTCCCTGGTTCTCGGCCCTACACAAAGATGGCAGCCTTCCTGGTTTCACAGTAAGTGTGCCAGAGTAGCTCACTCAAATGTAGCACGTTGCCTCCAAAATCCAAAGAGGGCCACTGAGTGCTGTGCTTCTGTGTTAATGACAGGCAGTGCAAAACACAGCATTTTTTTTCCCACTTTAGAGGAGGATATCCTGACATGCTCTTGACCACAAAACCAATAGAAATTACTAAGAGTCTGGGTCCCTGAATTTCTTTTTCTTTCTTTCTGTTTCTTTCTTAACCTCTAAAATAATGTATGCTACCAAAGCATCTGAGTTATTTTTGCTTCTCTCATTAGGTCGTGTCAACAAAATAGTGAAACGGTGTGATACTCGGTGGGATGTCAAGAAGATCAGAATCTCAGCAGCCTAATCTATAGCAGATTGCAGGATTGACATAAAGCTGAGGTGTGAAATTGAAGGAATACTGTTGTCTGCCAGGTAAAAGTGAACTGCTTCTGGTCTTTTTTTCCAAATCACTATGGAGACAAATACATTTGCTACATCAATAACCACACATCGGACCACAGGGTTTTGTTGATTTGCTTCAGTATTTATACCACATTTGGAACAACAGCTTAAAATGGAGTTGCCTTCTGATTATGATAACCCGTAATCATTCTTTTTATTTATTTATTTTATTTTATTTTATTCTATTTATGTTATGTTAATCACCATACATTACATCACTAGTTTTTGATGTAGTGTTCCATGATTCATTGTTTGTGCATAACACTCAGTGCTCCATTCAATACATGCCCTCCTTAATACCCATCACCAGGCTAACCCATCCCCCCACCCTCTCCCCTGTAGAACCCTCAGTTTGTTTCTCAGAGTCCATAGTCTCTCATGGTTCGTCTCCTCCTGATTTGTCTGCTTTCTTTACAGATGAGGAGGTTAGAGTTGGTATAGAACTCATGAAAGTTTGAAAATGGCTTAAAATTTCTGGCATGTATTTGGTGACAAATAAATATCATCTTTTCTTTTGTTCATTTTATGTCTAGTGGCCTCTGTGCTTATTTAATAGAGAAGTGATGGTAAGCTCAATAAGACTTTCATGGGCATTTAACAAAGAGATGTGCTACCATTATTTTGAGGTAATTTAAGGATTTTCTTCAAGAGTAAACTCCTACACAATTGAGACATACAAAAACAAATGCTGTTTTTATACCAACATTCATAAATATATTTTAATTCCTTACCTAATCTCAACTATATTAGGATTTCATGTACTGCATAGTTTCCTTCTATTAAAAAAAATCAATTACCCTCATCTCCATCTGAATCCTTCCTTTTATATCCGTTTTCAAAGCCTTAAATAGTACCTTGTTCCCTCACCCATTTAATGAAGGCATGCATTTTACAATACCTCTGAAATATATTCAACCAGTCTTCACTGGAAACATATGAATTTGTGACACAAATGTCAATCAATATCATTGATTATATTAATCACAGTTTGCACAATATAATCTTTCTAGAAGCAAGTACAATATGCTTCGATAACTATACTCTGTATTTAACAAATTCAACAGAAACTTCATTTCTTTATTTAGTCATACAAAGAGTAAAGCAAAGAGTCAAATCCTCATGTATTCTTGGAGCTGGGGAAATGATTACTGTCCAACTCTTCACCCATTTCATCAAATACTTGTCTAACCATTGACAATATTTTTTGACATTCATTTCTTGGATGTTTCTTCCAACTTGAAATGCAACCATGTCTGTACTATTATTTGGTGCCAGAAATGTGGATGTATTAAAACACCAAAGACTACCAGATCATCTCCTCAACTTTCCCAACAAAAATACTATTTCCTTACATACCATATATTTTCTTTTTTTTTCTTATTTAATATATACAGTTTAATGAATTTGGACATACGCATACATTCATGAATTTATCATCACAATCAAGGTAATAGACATACCATATATTTTCAACTGCTGAGTAGGATACAATAGGCCAATGCACACACATACACACACACAAAAACCCCACTGAATTCCATAGGCCTAACCACATCCAGCGACTTAAGAATAACTTTTCAACAATGCAGACTTTTTAGTATCATGTTGGATCACAGCTTATTTCTCTTCTGTGGGCATAGTACATTGATGATCTTTAATGTCTCTCTTCCTGACTAATTGAAGTGCATGGTATACGTTAATTTTAATTTGTAGCACTTTGATTGTTGTTCAGTTGCCATGAGATCAAACCTATCATAGTTTAGATTAGCCATAATGTTCCATAGATGTATACCTCAGCTCAAGTAAGTCATTGACCATTTAAATATATCAACTTCCGTTGCAAGCAGTATACCAGTGAGTTCCTCCTGAGTTCCACATGACCTCCTGCAGAGTTATTGGCAAGTAGGAAGCTCTATCAGTTTAGTAATATACACACTCCATTTACACATTGCTTCATCCTCTTCTATGCCAATTTCTGAGTATGGTCGGTGCTCCAAAAGAACAAACCCTCCCTCTAGAGTCCCAAACTAGGTTAAAAAGTTTCCTCATCCAGGGTGAGGCTTCAGGAAGCCCAACAGTTCCATAGGCTCAAAGTGCCTTCTTGCATTTTGAGGCCATCAAATTGTAACCTGTTCAGTGTGAATCATTAATGATATGAGATCATTGGATCATGCCAGCATTCACTTTCTTTGACCTCATTCTGATTACACAAACTTCTGTTTACATAATGTTCTCTCCACTCTCAAGTTTGGTGTACTCACAACAGCAAAGTAGACTCTGAGATCCTTGTCTACTTTTATCCCAGAGGGTCATTTTGGTACACAGCATTAAAATGACTCAGTTGTTCCTTGTCAACTGCCAGTCGCATCCATATAATCTGATTCAAATGCAGAATTTCTTTGAAGATTAAAAAATATATTACAAATACTACAAAACATTTGTCAAAATCTTACAAAATAAAACAAAATATTTGTAAGATAAATGTTCAAATGTGATACAAAAATATGACTCAAATTATATTAATGCCAATCTGCTGTTATCCAAATGACCCAGGTAGGGTTCTTATGTAAATCTTTTTTTTTTAATGTTTTATTTATTTATTCATGAGAGTCAGAGAGAGAGAGAGAGGCAGAGGCAGAGGGAGAAGCAGGCTCCCTGCCTAGCAGGGAGCCCGATGCGGAACTCGATCCCAGGACCCCGGGATCATGACCTGAGCGGAAGGCAGACGCTTAACCATCTGAGCCACCCAGGCGCCCCTCTTATGTAAATCTTAAATTTTGGTTCTTTCAGCGTAAGTCATGATTCAGAATCACAATAATAAGAAATACCTAAGAGTTTTATTCTCTTGCTGTAAGATACTTTTTTAGAAATGAGTGATTATTGTACACTTTCTGGCATCTTAACTCATGTGATTTAATCATCTTTTTATCCTGGACATTAACAAAGAGACAGATGGGCACATTGATAGGTATTTGTTGCATTAATGAACTTAAATATTGAATGATGTAGAAGATTTTATTTCCCAATTTTATGGTTAATCAGGAATGTTTTTACTATAAATTTTAAGTAATTTGGGGATGTATGTGTGTATGTGTATATATACAGAAATATAATTTAATTAGATAAATCATTTGTTTCATAGAATTTTTATAAATATTTTTTTGTTTTATAAACTATATTAGATCTAAGTTATTATGCCACAGATCCATAGACATATTTTTGATTGAATGTTCTTCATTGTGTGTGTGCGTGAATGTGTTGTGTCTCAATAAAAATGAATACAGGAAATCTTTTTAACTCAATAAAAGTTAGTTACCTATCACTGTTTCAAAGCATAATTTTGATGACAATTTTTAAACTTGATTATCATCACCACTTTGGGAAAAGCTTATACTGTTTTTTTTAAACTTTAGATAAATAATACTAAAAATAGTTGATACAAATGTAATGTTTTAGTGACCCCTCCTTAATTGAACAATAGTTTTTGAATCTTAATAATTTATTTAGGTCTATCTTTTTTTTTGAAGATTTTATTTATTTATCAGAGAGAGAGAGACAGAGGTAGGCAGAGGGAGAAGCAGGCTCCTTGCTGAGCAAGGAGCCCGATGTGGGACTAGGTCTATCTTTATTTAACTATAATCATGTGATCAAATAAATACATATATCAATTTTTTAAATAAAAAAACTAGATTGTTTATATACTTTAGGAGGAATTAATATAGGATTTCATTTTGTTGTAACTAGAAACTATATGGATAACATAAAAAATTTCAAAATTAATTTAGCTACTAAATATGTAAGTAATATATATTGCAAATCAATGTATGCATTTTAAATGTTCAACAGAACACTAATCCAACCTTTAGAAGTAGAGGAGTACAAGACACTGTTAATTATGCTAGTTTGGTACATCTGTAAATATTCAGTTTCTCTTTATTTATATAAGTAAACCCTGATTTGACAAACTCATGATATAGAAATAAAATCCAGATAGAGGGGCCCCTGGGTGGCTCAGTCGTTAAGCGTCTGCCTTCGGCTCAGGTCATGATCCCAGGATCCTGGGATTGAGCCCCGCATCGGGCTCCCTGCTCCGCAGGAAGCCTGCTTCTCCCTCTCCCATTCCCCTGCTTGTATTCCCTCTCTCGCTGTGTCTCTCTCTGTCAAATAAATAAATAAAATCTTTGAAAAAAAAAAACTATACTGCAAAAAAAAAAAATCCAGATAGAATACTATTCTGATTTTTTCCATCGATGAGTAGAAATGTTAGTATTTCTCTTACAATAATTTAAAAATAATTCATGTTAACATTTTTGTAATATACCTGCATTTTCTCACATATTTTGAAGATCTTTTCCTTTAATAATGTTGGAAACTAACTGCATTAATAAAGAGAATGGATTTAAATATTATGAGGGGGAATGGATTTCTTATAGAAAAAATTATGTGACCTTAAGGCCATTTTATAGTTAATGCCACATAACATTAAGGCAAAATTTTCACACTATCTTAGAGCAAAATAAATTTTTAAAATTACAAAGAAGTCATCTATAAGAGAAATAAGGTCTTAATACATCTAAGTCAATTAAAGTAATATCAATAACAACTAAATTAAATGTAAATTTACAGAATATTATGCTCTGGTTTTCCATCACTTAATAGACTTTAAATTGACATACACTTTAATTAATATAAAATACAAAGTTGAAGTGAAAAACAAGATAACCCACATGAACAGAGTAAAAGATAAACCGTTCTTAGGTTGTAGAAATCAAAATTGATTCTGATGTCCAATTAACCCACAACTTGATGAATTTACAACTTGCGCAAATATTCAGCATATTAATTTGTTCTCCTTTCCTTTTATTAATGAAACAGTCTCCAGCTGTAAAATGAATCTCTGGAACTGATTAAAGCACTGATTAAAAAAGGGCATGGTATGCTTTTGTTTTGTTGTAGGTTTCAAACGGAGAGCAATGAACAAAATTGTGAGTTCAAATAATCTCCTAATTTATCTTAGTATTCAACTGGGACAAAATAAAATAATGTCTACTTTAAGTCATTATGTTGATTTGATCAAGTTTAATTTTATGTAAGTGGACAATAGTTAAATGTATTGATAGAAAATTACTTAAATTAGAATACAACTTAAATATCAGGGAATATAAAAGAGAATAAAGAGAATAAACTCTTTTTTAAAAGATGTCAATAACTAGGGGTACCTGGGTGGCTCAGTTGAGCAGTGGAACCTGCTTGGGATTCTCTCTCTCCCTCTCCCTCTGCCCCTCCTCCCGCTCAAGTGTGTGCTCTCACTCTCTCTCTCAAAAAAAAAAACAAAAAAAAAAAACAATAACTAAATCAAATAAATTTTGCAATGTATTTTTGATATATTAATTTTAACATTTAAAATTCAAAGAGGAAAAGTATCTTGCAGGTCTAAACCTATGAATTACTTATGCAGCACATGAGACTATGTCATCGTATATAGAACATATGACAAATACTTTGAGAAAAAAATTCCCACTCTAAACATTTTAAGATTTTATTTATTTATTTATTTATTTATTTATTTATTTATTTATTTGAGAGTGAGCAAGAGAGAAACAGCATGAGAGGGGAGAGGGTCAGAGGGAGAAGCAAGCTCCGCGCTGAACGGGGAGCCCGATTTGGGACTCGACCCCAGGACCCTGGGATCATGACCTGAGCTGAAGGCAGTCACTTAACCAACTGAGCCACCCAGGCAGCCACTCTAAACATTTTAGATTCTTTATTTTAGTGTTGTAAATTTCACTAATCAGAGTGGAATTTTTAAGAAAGTGAACATCAAAAAATAAAAACCTACCAATTAATATTTATGTTTTGTAATCCAAAGACAGATTTAGGATAATAATTAATATATTAAATATTGGTAGTCCAAACTTGATGTATGACTCCTTACAAAGTATTTTTCTTTCTGTGATTTTTCTAAATCATATTTGTTTCTAAATATTATTTAATTTCTATATTCATGGGAGGTTAGTAGAAACTCTACTCCTTTTAACTCCAATAAAGGAAATAATTTCTAAGAAATGATGATGAAAATATAATTTATTAAAATGTCCATTACAATTAATAATATTTCATAAAAGTTACTGGAAAACATTCCATTTTTCAGTGTTTTGGAACAGACTTATAATAGAGAATAGACCTCTCTGCAGGGATCATAACTGTTTAATATTGTAATTTTTTATTACAATATTCATCTCAAATTTCTTCCAAATTTCTCTTTTTCTCAGTCTAATTTACTTCCTGTTAAGTTCCCCTGTTATCTTTCAAATCATGTTACAGATTTGTGGTTTTCTTGTATTTTGGAGTCTATGGAGCAATTGTTTTCTAAAAGTATCCTGTGAGCTCTGTAATAAATAAATCATATTCAGAAATGTATTCCTCCAGTGATTCAAGTTCTTGCTGATCCTACCTTATTTTGCATATTTTTGATATGTACTCTGCTGTTTGTTTTCTTTCTTAGTTTTTTTTTTTTTTTTCTGAATAACTATCTGCCCAGTTCAGGTATTTACCCAAAGAATTAATGGCCCCAGAACCATCACAAAACAGTGGAAAGTTGGCTGAGGTTTGAGTTCTGTTTCCTAAAACTTTAACTTGGAGTAACTCCAAAAAAGTAGGTTTCTTCTGTGTTCACTGACTGTGACTCTGATTATTTTTCAAGAATCAGATTTATTATGTGACTTTATCAAAATACATCTACTTTAAGTCAGGGCTTGCTTTAGCATTATGTATGGAATCAAAAGCTTTGGGATTTGTCATTTCCTAAGTGTCATTGCACATGCAAATACAGCTAGAATCCACTTACTTTAAAATGATTCTTGAGACTTTATCCACAGTGCATTATGTCCCGGAGTTAAGCCAGTGTTCTTTGGTATCACAAGCCCAACATTTTTGTATAATTTCTTTGTTTTGCCTTAGTATTTTTTGCTGTCTCAATATCCCGAAGTATTTTATTGTGACTTTTGAAATTATCTCCTCATAATCAATAAAATTCCCCATATTCAATCTCTCTAAATGCTCTTTTCCCCACTACGTATCATAATTGACATGGTCTTACCCCAAGGGCACCAGTTACTTTGAAGCTATTATAAGTAGTGACTATTTGCTTTATGTCAGTCCTTATGAATTAAAAAAAAAAAATCTATGTATACCTATATAGCGATTGACACAGATAGAGATATACAGATTGTATAGATATAGATATGTATTTATTCTAGTATTTCACACCAATTTATCACTGAAAAATATAGGAAACTATTTCTTGAACATCTTTCTTCTTTAAACATAAAAGCTGTCCTTCTTGCTAGCTAATGTGTATCTCTGTACTCCATTTCCATATATCTCAAATGCATTCAACATCTCTCTTGCAACACTATCTTATTTTTAAAGATAGAAAAAATCTTGATTAAAATTATATCGACCTCTCCAAATACAATGCATTTCTTTTTCTTAATTTCCACATTTATCAAAATATTTTATCTAACTACCATCTTCTTTCTTCACTCTCTAACACCTCCTATTTCTCTCCTCTGGAAGTACTTTTATAGAGATTTTTTAGCTTCCATGTTATTCTCAACAGATTTTGTACTTGTTAAATACCCTGTCCTTTTGGAATATTCTATTCCTTCTTATCTGTGCTGGATTTCTCTTGTTTTTCCTTTTCTGACTCTTGCTGGCTAATGTTATATTATCTGGATATTAAAATTTGGAAAGCATCAAGCTTATTATAGGCTATCTGCTCTCCTAAAATTATAACCCCTCTCTAGGGAATTTTACACACATTCTGACACACACAGACCCACACCAACCCCTACATTTTCCAATTCTGCAAATGAATCAAAATGTATACCTTAATCACTTCTGTTCACCAACCCTCATATCCAACTTACCTATTTGGCAATGTCTTAGTGTTAATTTAAGCAAGTTCAACATGCTCAACTGGGAATTAATGATCTTCTTCACATAAACCAGTCTGCTTTCTGTCCCATTGGATAATATGCCTTTCCAAAGAGTTTCACATGCTAGAAGTGAAACATCATCCTTGCCTTCATGCATTCACTTGTCTCCTCCATTCTGATCACCAAGTCATGTCAGTTTTACCTGCTAAATATCTCTGACCTTTGAACTCTCCACCTGCCCAGTTTAGTCTTAGTTATTATTATGTCTCTTGCCTGAAGACTGCCATAGGCTCTAACTAGCTAACTGGCATCTAAAATAGTTCTTGCCCAATGTATTTTCATATTGTGGCCAGGTTTTTCTTCTCAAAGTGTGAAACTATACATTTTGATCCTCTGCATAAATCCTTCTAATATATTCCTATTGCATTTTGGATAAATATGGAACTTCTCAATTTGGCCAGAAAAGCTCTCTATTGCCTGGTGTCTTTCCTGCTTCTCTCACAATCCTGCCATGAAGTTGTTCTTAATTTCTGACTCACATCCATCCTGGGCCTTTGACATCCCTTCTCTCCACTTTGCCTAATTAATGTCTAATTATTATTCACATCTCAATTCAAATTTTACTTTTTTTTTAAGATTTTATTTATTTATTTGACAGAGAGAGAGAGCGAGAGCAGGAACACAAGCAGGGGGAGTGCGAGAGGGAGAAGCAGGCTTCCCGCCGAGTAGGGAGCCCTATGCGGGGCTCGATCCCAGGACCCTGGGATCATGACCTGAGCTGGAGGCAGATGCTTAATGACTGAGCCACCCAGGTGCCCCGCAAATTTTACTTTTTAAAAAAAAACTATTTTCTGACTTTCCTGACTTCATTAAATATCTCAATTACGGGATCATTATTTGGAACACTTGTTCTTATGTAAATTCTAATTTTGTTCAATTGATTATATGATTTGTAACTATTTTCATGACTGTACCGTAGGCAAAATAAAGGCAATGGATCCTGTCTACTTTTGCTTTATAATTAATTTACCTATCCCTAGATCAGTGCCTCACACATCACTGGTACTTGATAAACTCTTAATCAGTTAATGACTAACTTATGAATAAATGAATCATTGAACACAAATTACTTTAAGATTATCACTGTTCTGCATAACATACTCACAAGTTTTCCTGACATCCCTTCATATTCTTGAAAATAGTACACCTCACCCAAACTCTCACTTTTTCTGGCCATGTGACACACTTAGAGATGGATCTCCACAATGTACGTAAATAAAAGTACTTGATACTTGATAAACTTCTTATCAAGTACTTGGTATCAAGTACTTGGTACTTGATAAACTCTTACTCAGTTAATGACTAACTTATGAACGAATGAATCATTGAACACAAATTACTTTAAGATTATCACTGTTCTGCATAACATACTCACAAGTTTTCCTGACATCCCTTCATATTCTTGAAAATAGTACACCTCACCCAAACTCTCACTTTTTCTGGCCATGTGACACACTTAGAGATGGATCTCCACAATGTACATAAATAAAAGTACTTGATACTTGATAAACTTCTTATCAAGTACTTGGTATCAAGTACTTGGTACTTGATAAACTCTTACTCAGTTAATGACTAACTTATGAACGAATGAATCATTGAACACAAATTACTTTTTAAGATTATCACAGTTTTGCATAACGTACTCACAAGTTTTCCTGACATCCCTTCATATTCTTGAAAATAGTACACCTCACCCAAACTCTCACTTTTTCTGGCCATGTGACACACTTAGAGATGGATCTCCACAATGTACATAAATAAAAGTACATAAATAAAAATTATGCACAAATTATGCATAATTTGCTGTTAGACATACAGCATGCACTGTACAGAATGCACTGAACTTTTAGTCTGTTCCTTTGTGTCCTGGTGTTAGAGGCAATCAGTCTTAGAAGCTTTTCTGAAAGATAACTTTATAATTATCTTTATGTTCTAATTTAAATTCCTTTTAAATATCTATTGAAATGAACATAATCCTTGTGTTATTTATTCAGCACATAGTGAATCTAGGGTTATTATGGTTTTGTAGCTCTTCTAGGCTCTGGGCAAAGATTGAATTAAAAAAAAAATCACTACTAATTTCATGGAGGTACATTCTTATGGGAAAGGAAGAAAACTGACAAGTAAATGAGGTGATGAAAAGTCCTATTGGGACGCCTGGGTGGTTCATTTGGTTAAGCGTCTGCCTTCAGGTCAGGTCATAATCCTGGGGTCCTGGGATTGGGGCCCACATTGGGCTCCCTGCTCAGCAGCAAGCCTGCTTCTCCCCCTGCCTGCTGCTCCCCCTGCTTGTGCTCTCTCTCTCTGACAAATAAATAAATAAATAATAAAAAAGAAAAGTGCTATTAAAAAATAATAAAGCATTAATCAGTATAAGAATAAAGAGTCATTGGAAAAGATGTGGTCTAAAAGATTATCCAGAATGTGTTTTTTAATAAGACACTGGAGCAGAGTGCTCAATGAAGGGATGGAATAAACCAGAAGGGTTCCTGGAGAAAACTGGTGTTAACACTAAAGTAGGTCTGGGGAAAAGTGAATGGTAGAGTGAATGATAACAAGGTCAGAGCAGTAGCAACACAAAATTATTTAGAAACATGTAAGCCAGAGCGGGGCAAGATGGCTGCAGAGTAGGGGACCTTGTTTCATCTGATCCCTTGAATTTAGCTGGATATCTATCAAATCATTCTGAGCACACATGAATTCAACCTGAGATGTAAGAAGATTTATCTGGATCTCTACAAGCAGAAAACTGACTATTTTTTTGCAAGGTAAGAGGTGCAGAACATTGAATCTTTGGGGTAAATATCAAAAGATAAATGGAGGGGAGAGGGAGCCTCCAAAAGCTGGCCACTGGAAAGTGATATAACACTGGAGCACAATAAAAAGAAAGAAAGAAAGAAAGAAAGAAAGAAAGAAAGAAAGAAAGAAAGAAAGAAAGAAAGAAAGAAAGAAAGAAAGAAGAAAGAAAGAAAGAAAGAAAGTCAATCAGAGAAAGACATGTATCATATGACCTCACTGACATGAGGAATTCTTTTTTTTTTAAAGATTTTTTATTTATTTATTAATGAGAGACAGAGAGAGAGAGAGAGAGGCAGAGGGAGAAGCAGACTTCCCGCGGAGCAGGGAGCCCGATGCGGGACTCAATCCCAGGACTCTGGGATCATGACCTGAGCGGAAGGCAGACGCTTAACCATCTGAGCCACCCAGGCGCCCCGACATGAGGAATTCTTAATCTCAGGAAACAAACTCCGGGCTGCTGGAGTGGTGGGAGGTGGGAGGGATGGGGTGGTTGGGTGATAGACATTGGGGAGGGTATGTACTTTGGTGAGCGTTGTGAATTGTGTAAGACTGTTGAATCACAGATCTGTACCCTGAAACAAATGATACATTATATGTTAAAAAAAAAAAAAAAAGGAGGGGAAGAATAAAGGGGGCGGAAATCGGAAGGGGAGATGAACCATGAGAGATGATGGACTCTGAAAAACAAACTGAGGGATCTAGAGGGAAGGGGGCTGGGAAGATGGGTTAGCCTGGTGATGGGTATTAAAGAAGGCATGTTCTGCAAGGAGCACGGGTTGTTATACTGGTGTATGGTGATGTAATGTATGGTGATTAAGATAACATAATAATAATAATAAAAATGCCATGGTGGTAAAAAACAAACAAACAAACAAACAACAAACACTGGAGCACGAAATCAGGACCCTTAGAAATCTGCTCCATTGAGAGACATCCCTTTCTGAAAAGGGCACAGGGGTTGAATAGGTATATTCAATATTCAGATATAAAACAGCTTGCACCCATGGCAGGGCAACAGTTCTAAGGGTGCTGCAGCCCTAAAAAGACACTGGGGAAGCACCCAGCTGTGACCTGGGAGCTGCCGAAGAAGGTGTACATGTGAGCCCGCAGCCACGCTCAGTTACAAAGGCACAAAGCACAGAGATGCTTGTGGGTCCCTGGAACTGCCCTAGGAGAGTTGCAGTGGGCATGAATAGCGTGAGTCTGTGGAGTTTGGTACACACAGAAGTGGAGATGATTTGACCTAGAGGGCTTATTGAAGAAAGGGGATGGAGACCTTGGGGCTCTGGGCCAGAGATTACTGCACAGACATATTTGCTCTGACCCTCTAAAGAGAAGCAGAAAGCCACCAGGAAACAAAAGCCACATAGACAACCATCTCACATTAAACCCCCTGACAAGGGGTGGGACATCTCCACCCAGGCAAAAACACCTGAGAAGCTGAGCAGCAGGCCCCTCCCCCAGAAGACAGACTGATTGATAAGCTTATTCCCACAGGATTATAAAACTCCAGCATGAGGGGAAAATAATATAGGGAGCTCCAGGTGTTCCCTCACAACTCATTTATACTTCAATTATAAAGAAATTCTGATTTCTTTATAATTTGGGGATATAGTGTCTTCTAATATACAGACCACAAATCAATCAGGAACAGGCAGATCACCCTCCCTTGTCCACCCTGAGAGATTATAATCTCTCTCCCCCCACCTCCCTGTTTTGTTTTTTATTGTTTCAGATCATCTTGGCTTTGTTTGCATATCTGTGGTAGCTTCCAATAACCTCAGATTTTTTCTAGGGTATATTTTGCTTGGGTCATGGTTGATATTTTGGACTCTGTTCATTCGCTCAACCATCCCTCAACAGAAGGACTAGGAGGAGGAACTCTCAACAAAGAAAAGAACCAGAGACAATGTCTTCTGCCCCAGAACTAATGGATATGGATATATGCAAGATGTCAGAGATAGAATTCAGGATAGCAATCATAAAGTCAATAGCTAGGCCTGAAAAAATCATTAGTGACAATATAGAGTCTCTAAGGGCAGAAATGAGATCTAATCAGGCCAAACTTAAAAATGCTATGAATGAGGTGCGCCTGGGTGGCTCAGTCATTAAGCGTCTGCCTTTGGCTCAGGTCATGATCCCAGGGTCCTGGGATTGAGCCCCGCATCGGGCTCCCTGCTCCGCGGGAAGCCTGCTTCTCCCTCTCCCACTCCCCCTGCTTGTGTTCCCTCTCTCGCTGTGTCTCTCTCTGTCAAATAAATAAAATCTTTAAAAAAAATAAATAAATAAAAATAAAATAATAAAAAAAAAATAAAAATGCTATGAATGAGATACAGTCTCATTGGATACTCCAACAACCAGGGTAAATAAGGCAAAAGAGAGAATCAGTGATCTAGAGGATAAGCTGCTAGAAAGTTGAGGAAAACAGAGGTAGGCAGCTATTAGCCTATGAAAATAGACTTAGAGAGATTAACAATGCCATGAAATATTCCAGTGTCAGAATTATTGGGATTCCTAAGGGGTGGAGAGAGAGAGAGAGGACTAGAAGGTATATTTGAGCAAATCATGGTGGGAACTTTCCTAATCTGGGGAAGGAAACAAGCATTTGTGTGCAAGAGGCAGAGAGGACCCCTCCCAAAAATAATAAAAATAAATCAACACCCCAACATATAATAGCAAAACTTGCAAATCTTATAGCCAAAGAAATTATCCTGAGAATAGCTAGGGAGAGAAATTTCCTTACATATGGAGGGAGAAACATCAGAATAACATTAGACCTATCCAGAGACCTGGCAAGGCAGAAGGGACTGGCAAAATATATTCAGGGTACTAAGTGGGAAGAACATGGAGCCAAGAATACTTTATCCAGCAAGGCTGTCATTCAGAATGGATGGAAAGATAAAGAGCTTCCAGGACAGGCAGAAACTGAAAGAATATGTAGTCACCAAGCCAGCCCTGCAAGAAATATTAAGCAGGGTTCTGTAAGTGAAGAGACACCCCAAGAGTAATATAGATTAAAAATTAACAGAGACAATCTACAGAAACAGGGACTTTACAGGCAACACAATGGCACTAAATTAATATCTTTCAATAGTTACTCTGAATGTAAATGGGCTGAATGCTCCCATCAAAAGACACAGGGTTTCAGATTGGATAAAAAAGTAGAATCCATCTATATGCTGTCTACAAGAGACTAATTTTGAGCTTAAAGTCACCTCCAGATTGAAAGCGAGGGGATGGAGAATCATTTACCATGCCAACAGACCTCAAAAGAAAGCTGGGGTAGCATTCCTCCTATCAGACAAATTAGATTTTAAGCCAAAGACTGTAGTAAGAGATGTAGAGGGACACTATATCCTACTTCAAGGGTCTATCCAATAAAATCTAACAATTGTAAATATCCATGCCCCCAATGGAGCAGCCAATTACATAAACCAACTAATAACCAAAATAAAGAAACATACTGATGATAATACAGTAATAATAGGAGACTTCAACACTCCACTCATAGCAAAGGACAGAACTCTAAGCAGAAGATCAACAAAGAAACAAGAGTTTTAAATGACACATTGGACCAGATGGACTTTGTAGATATACACAGAACACTTCATCCTAAAACAACAAAATAATCATTCTTCTCGAGTGCACAAGGAACTTTCTTTGGAATAGACCACATACTGGGTCACAAATCAGGTTTCAACCAATACCAAAAGATTGAGATTTTTCCCTGCATATTGTCAGAACACAATTCTTGGAAACTGGACTTCAAATACAAGAAGAAATTTGGAAGGAACTCAAACACTTGGAGGTTAAAGAGCATCTTACTAAAGAATGAACGGGTCAACCAGGATATTAAAAAAGAACTTAAACAATTCATGCAAACCAATGAAGATGAAAACACATTGGTTCAAAACCTATGGGCTACTGCAAAGGCGGTCCTTAGAGGGAAGTACATAGCCATCCGAGCCTCTCTCAAAAAAATTAGAGAAACCTCAAATGCACAAGCTAACCTTAAACCTAAAGGACCTGGAGAAAAAAAAAGCAAATATATATTTTATCCAAAAGAAAAGAGAAAGGACCCAAATTAATAAAATCACGAATGAAAGGGGAGAATCGTGGCCAACACCAAGGACAACAGACAACTGTAAGACCATATTAGGAGCAACTATATGCCAACAAATTAGGCAATCTGGAAGAAATGGATGCATTTCAGGAAACTTATAAACTACCAGGACTGAAACAGGAGGAAGTAGGAAATCTGAACAGACCAATAACCAGCAAGAAAATTGAAGCAGTAATCAAAAACCTCTCAAAAAACAAGAGTCCAGGGCCAGATACCTTCCCAGGGGAATTCTACCAAACACTTAAAGAAGAAATAATACCTATTCTACTGAAGCTGTTTCAAAAAATAGAAATGGAAGGAAAATTTCCAAACTTGTTCTATGAGGCCAGCATTACCCTGATCCCTAAACCAGGGAAAGGCCCCATCAAAAAGGATAATTACAGACCAATGTCCCTGATGCACATGGATGCCAAAATACTCACCAAGATCCTAGCCAATAGGATCCAATAGTACATTAAAAGAATTATTCACCACCACCAGGGGGGATTTATTCCTGGGATGCAAGGGTGGTTCAACATTGGCAAATCAATCAATGTGATAGATCACATTAATAAAAGAAAAGACGAGAACCATATGATCCTCTCAATTGATGCAGAAAAAGCATTTGACAAAATACAACATCCTTTCTTGATTAAAACTCTTCAAAGTATAGGGATAGAGGGAACATACCTCAACATCATAAAAGCCATCTATGAAAAGCTCACAGCGAATATCATTCTCAATGGGGAAAAAACTGAGAGCTTTCCCCTAAGATTAGGAACACAACAGCGATGCCCCTCTCACTACAGATGACATGATACTTTGTGTGGAAAACCCAAAAGACTTCACCCCAAAATTGCTAGAACTCACACAGTGATTCAGCAACATGGCAGGATAAAAAAATCAATGCACAGAAATTAGTGGTATTTTTATACACTAGCAATGAGACAGAAGAAAGAGAAATTAAGGAATTGATTCCATTTACAATTGCACCCAAAACCATAAGATACCTAGGAATAAACCTAACCAAAGAAGTAAAGGATCTATAGAAACTACAGAGCACTTATGAAAGAAATTGAAGAAGACACAAAGAGATGGAAAAAACATTCCATGATCATGGATTGGAAGAATAAACATTGTTAAAATGTCTATGCTACCCAGAGCAATCTACACATTCAGTCCAATCCTCATCAAAATACCATCAATATTTTTAACAGAGCTGGAACAAATAATCCTTAAATTTGTATGGAACCAGAAAAGACCTGAATCACCAGGGGAATGTTGAAAAAGAAAACCAAAGCTGAGGGCATCACAATGTCTGACTTCAAGCTATATTACGAATCAAGATTGTATTGGTATTGGCACAAAAACTGTGATCATCAAGGTTCCATGGTATTGGCACAAAAACAGATTAATGGAACAGAATAGAGATCCCAGAAATGGATCCTCAACTCTATGGTCAACTAATCTTTGACAAAGCAGGAAATAATTTTTCCATATCCAATGGAAAAAAGACAGTCTCTTCAATAAATAGTGCTCGGAAAATTGGACGGCCACATGTAGAAGAATGAAATTGGATCGCTGTATTTTACCATACACAAAGATAAACTCAAAATGGATGAAAAACCTAAATGTGAGACAGGGATCCATCAAAATCCTAGAGGAGAACATAGGCAGTAACCTCTTCGACATTGGCCACAGCACCTTCTTTCAAGACATGTCTCTAAAGGCAAGGGAAACAAAAGTGAAAATGAACTTTTGGAACTTCATCAAGATAAAAAGCTTTTGCAAAGCAAAGGAAACAGTCAACAAAACTAAGAGGCAACCCACTGAATGGGAGAACATATTTGCAAATGACATTACAGATAAAGGGCTGGTATCCAAGATGTATAAGGAACTTCTCAAACTCAACACCCAAAAAACAAATAATCCAGTCAAAAAAATGGGCAGACGCAGACACTTCTCCAAAGAAGAAATACAAATGGCTAACAGACACATGAAAAAATGTTCAACATCGCTCAGCATTAAGGAAATGCAAATCAAAAACACAATGAGATACCACCTTACACCAGTTAGAATGGCAAAAATTAACAAGACGGGAAACAACAAATGTTGGTGAGGATGTGGAGAAAGGGGCAACCTCTTACACTCTTAGTGGGAATGCAAGCTGGTAGAGCCACTCTGGAAAACAGTATGGAGATTCCTCAAGATGTTAAAAATAGAGCTACCCTATGACCCAGCAACTGCACTACCAGGTCTTTACCCCAAAGATATAGATGTAGTGATATCCTTCATCAGATGAATGGATAAAGAAGATGTGGTTCATATATACAATGTAATATTACTCAGCCATCAGAAAGGATGAATACCTACCATTTGCAGCGATATGGATGGAACTGGAGGGTATTATGCTGAGTGAAATAAGTCTATCAGAGAAAGACAATTATGATATAGTTGCACTCGTATGTAGAATATAAGGAATAGTGCAGAGGACCATAGAGGAAGGGAGGGAAAACTGAATGGGAAGAAATCAGAGAGGAAGACAAACCATGAGAGATTCTTGATTCCAGGAAACAAACTGAAGGGTTACAGAAGGAAAGGGGGTGGGGGTGAGGGTGGGGGATAACCAGGTGATAAGTATTAAGGAGGGCACGTGTTGTGATGAGCACTGGGTGTTATATGCAACTAATGAATTGTTAAACACTACATCTAAAACTAATGAGGTACTATATATGTTGGCTAATTAAACATTAAAAAAAAAGGAAATGTGTAATCCATGAAAGGAATTTTCCATTTTATTCTGAGTAAAATGGAAAGACGTTGGAGAATTTTGAAAAATTAGATATATATGACTTGTATTTTAAAAGGATATTTTGACTCTTGCATGGAATGGACATTAGTATTTAAGTGGGGAACAGGGAAAATCAGTTTAGGAACTTTTATAAGAGGCAAAGAGAGAGCTATTGGCTTGGAATAGTATGGCATTTCTGAGTTAATGAGAAGGGGTTGAATCCAGAGTATACTTTGAGGATAGAGCCAACAGGATTTGCTGGTGCACTGGATCATGGGTGTGAAAAAGAATATAAAAACAACTTCACACACACAAAAAAAAATACATACATGCTTTTATATTGTTTTTCTTCTATTTTTTTATTTCATAATAGTTGGATTTTTTCTTTCTTCAAATAATCAAATCTAGCATCTATTAATCAAATTCAGTTTTCTAATTTTTTTCATCTCATTATTTTTTAAATATTTTATTTATTTATTTGAGATAGAGAGCGAGTGAACAAGTGAGAGAGCACAATTGGGGGGGTGGGCAGAGGGAGAATCAGGTTCTCCACTGAGCATGGTGTCTGATCCAGGGCTCAGTCCCAAGACCCTGGGATCATGACCTGAGCCAAAGGCAGACGCTTAACCAACTGAGCCACCCAGGAACCCCTCTCATTATTTTTGTCTCTTTTTTCCAATATATTATTTAGATTCTGATACTATTTTATTCTTTTCCAAATTTCTGGTTATGTTAAATAAAATATTTTATCTGTCTTGATTAACCATATGCCACATCGTTAATAATAAGTAGAATAGCTCAGATCGGACACAGCATCATCACGCATAATCTGTAATCAAATATATTTATTGGCTAGTTTTACCATTTCAAATAGGAGACAATTCTGCATATTACCTACTTGATATTATATCTGTCTATAAAGTAATGGGTTCTCCAAACTGGAAGCCAGGCTTCTGGAAATGATTGGGCAGGTAGAGATGACTGAATATTTGATTCCTTAATTTACCATATTTGAGACTAATTAAATCCCTATTTTGAGCCAGTCTTTCCAGGATGATACTGCCTGCATTTCAGTACATGCATTTCTTCTATTGCCTCAGTGGAAAAATTATCCTTAACCTGCTGTGGGTTTTTCTAATGTACTCCTACAATGTAGAAGTGCTGAGTTTTGATAGCATGTGCTGAAAATAAAGTCTAATTCTAGTTCTGACACAGGATATATCATGTAGCAAAGTCATGAGAAATATATTATGGAAAACTTGAACCAAAACACATTAAATATGGTCATAAAAATGATAGTCAATTATGGCTTTGCAAAAGCCATTGTAAAGCTGAAAAGATTGTTGGTATAAAAAGCTAATCTGTTTCTATTACTGACTAAGGTGTATAATTATATTTATGTTATCAAGGGTGAGCAGGCTATGGATATAAAAATAGATAAGAACAGATGAACCAATCTCAGTGTTATCTAATATATATCTGCTTTCCACAGAAAGGCATTAAGAGAAAGAGCAATGTTGTTATTCTACTGTGAAAAGGAAATTATGAAATTTTAAAGTTGTGCCAATAGAAGCAAAGAGAAATGGCAAGATGGGTGAAATTGATCACTCTAAGCAGCTGGTTTCAGTAATTCAGTCTGCTCAAAATAAATGTTTATGATAGGAAATCAGTAGCACATGCAAGGTGCTAATTTATGAATATGGGAACAAACTCCCCTCCAAAATTCTTGATCAAAATATATTTTTTTGAGCTCGTATACTGTGGAAAATATGCCTTCCATTTCTAGATGAATGACTACTAACAACAGGTTGGATATAGTTAATTCTGCTTTTCTAACATTGATATTCTCTCTCTCTTTTTTTAAAGATTTTATTTATTTATTTATTTGACAGAGAGAGAGACAGTGAGAGAGGAAACACAAGCAGGGGGAGTGGGAGAGGGAGAAGCAGACTTCTCATGGAGCAGGCAGCCCAATGCAGGGCTTGATCCCAGGACCCTGGGATCATGACCTGAGCCAAAGGCAGACGTTTAATGGCTGAGGCACCCAGGTGCCCCTCTAACATTGATATTCTCATTAGGCTTGTGTAAGCATAAAATACAGAAGAGTAACATAGTTAATATGAAACCATGCATTATGAGAAAGCACAATTTGAGAATGACAAATAACAGGTTGGGAATGCAAAAACTAATTTGTTACATTTTACATTTACATTTAGAAAAGGTTGGAACTTAAAGGTATCATTTGATAACCACTGGTTTATTTTTGAAATGGTTGTATAAGACCATATTTGAATTCCCATCTGTTTTCACTCTAAACAAAAAGCACCATGACTGACTATAACCATAAAAACGATGGAGAAATCAATACCTCTTTCTATAAATGCAACATAATTGAGTTGTGTAGTTTAAAATTATAAACTTACTATTTCAAAAAGATTTTTAAATGGTAACAGCATAAAAAATGGTAACAGCATGGTGTGTTGTGAATATATAACATCATAGTATCAAAATATGTTAAAATCTTGGACATCATCAACACCTTCTAAACCATTTCTTTAAAAGATTTAACTAAGATGCTATGCAATTAAAATTCAGTTCTAGAAGTGTTTTGTCTGATGTGGTAGCTAGCTATAGTAGTAAAGGCTAGTATTGGCTACCATATCATTCAGCAGAGAGAACATTTCCATTTTCACAAAAGTTCTATAGGACGTGCTATTTTTAAAAATTTAAATATATAAAAACATCTTTATTTCTTACCCATACAATTTTATTTTGTTTATTCTTTATTAAACGCGTAAGGCACTGTGGAAATTTAAAGTTAACTCATAATTTGCTTAAAACATAAAATCCATAGATATTTTGAATGCAAAGTGTCACAGCAATGACTTTTCTTTCCTTCAGGCGTTTTTCTAAGTCAATTTGGAAAAAAAGAAGGTAAAATTAAAACCCTATTGATTAAACATCTCCTAGCAATAAGTCTGTCATTCTGCCTTGTCTCTCAACTATATTAAAACTCGGACCAACTGAACCTTTCTTCAGTGACAGAATATAATGTAAAGCCAAGAGAGTGGAGGACTTGAATATTTCAGGGTGTAATTTTTATTTATTGATGTAGGAAAGTATATCCCTGTACAAGTTTTGTAGAACTATGAAATAATTATACAAGGCAATATTTTCTGAAACAAAGAACTTCTAAAGTTCTATGAATATGTGCACATACTTCATTTTCAAACTAATATTTCTCATGTAAAAATGATTTCAATTATATAATATGCAAAATTTTTGTAAGATTTAATTATTTAATAGTTATGTACTATTTGTTAAGTTGTAGAATGTCAATACCTGCATTCATCCACATTTCTCTAACCCCACATAGCAACCACTGTTTTAAAATAATGGCAAAATATCTGGTCACTTGATCCAGAATCTAATATTGTATCAATGCCAATTTAAAAATGTTACCTATATATCAGTCTCAAAATTAGTACTATGAAAAGACTATCAGTAGCTTCATTGGCATTTATTTAACTACTTATAGATAAATAAATATTTGTACTGAAGTATAGTTGATATGTAGCATTATATTAGTTTCAGGTGTACAACATAATGATTTGATATATGTGTATATTGCAAAATGATCACAATAAGTCTAGTGAACATCCATCACCATATATAGTTACAAAAATTTTTTTCTCTTATGATGAGAACTTTCAAGTTCTGCTCTCTTAGCAACTTTCAAATATACGATGCAATATTACTAATCATAGTCACCATTATGTACATTGTATCCCTATGACTTTTATTTTATCACTGGATATTTGTACCTTTTTACCTCTTTCACCCATTTCACCTGCCACTCACCTCTAGCAACCACCCATCTGTTCTTTGTATCTATGAGCTTTATTTTATTTTTAATTTTTTTAGACTGCACATATGAGTGAAATCATATAGTATTTGTCTCTGTCTGTCTGACTTATATCACTTAGTATAATGTCCTTAAGGTCCAAAGGTCCATCCATGTTTTCACAAAAGGCAAAATTGCATTAGTTTTTATGGCTGAATAATACTCTGTGTGTGTATGTGTGTGTGTGTGTGTGTGTGTGTACACCACATTTTCCTTATTCATTCATCCATACATGGACACTTCGGTTGTTTCCGTGTTTTGGCTATTGTACATAAAGCCGCAATGAACATAGAGGTGCAGATATCTCTTTAACATGGTGATTTCATTTCCTTCAGATACATACCCAGAAATGGAATTACTAGTCCTATGGTAGTTCTACTTATAATTTTGGGGGACTCCCCGACACTATTTTCCATAGTGGTTGCACCAATTTACATTCCTACCAATAGGGCACAAATGTTTCTTTTCTCCACATTCTTGCCAACACACCTCTTATTTCTTGTCTTTTTAATAATATACAGGACTTTATTGATTGACTCATTAAATGAGTTATTCATTCAATAAGTATAGGAAATTGGAAAATTTGACCCTGAAATAATGAGTATGTCAGCTAATATCTAAGGCATATACTTTTCTTTTTTTTTTTTTAAGATTTTATTTATTTATTTGAGAGAGAGAGAATGAGAGACAGAGAGCATGAGAGGGAAGAGAGCAGAGGGAGAAGCAGACCCCCCGCCGAGCAGGGAGCCCGATGCGGGACTCGATCCCGGGACTCCAGGATCATGACCTGAGCCGAAGGCAGTCGCCTAACCAACTGAGCCACCCAGGCGCCCCAAGGCATATACTTTTCTAATAATAATGATTTTTGAATTAAAACAGAAGTTCAAAAATGTTACAGCTTTTTCAAGTACTAAAATTAGTGTTTGGTAGTCTTGATAAACTGAATAATTCAGCAAAAACTACTAAACAGTTTCTATTGATCTGAAATAATTCATGCAACTTAGGAAGATTTGACTAAGGATCAGGCCTATCATTTTCATTGGTAATCTGAATAGTAACAAGTTGCAATTTATCTTATATTTGTAAGTGCTGAATTTACAGGAAATTTGATTACTTTTCCCGAATTTGACCTTATAGGCAACAACCACATTTTGAAATCCATTGCTCTAATTATATTCAGTCACTAAAACAGTGTTTTGTCAGTTTTCCTCCAGGACATGAATTGATGCTTTTATCCTCTATGAAAGTCAGCGTGATCACTCAGCAAGGATTATACCTTATTTTGTATAAATAGACTATGATATTAATATTGGATCTCTTTGAAATTATTTAAAACTTGTCATGTTTTCTGTCCTCATTGAGTGATGACTGATGAGGCAGTATTTGCAATGTGTCCTAAGTTTTATGAGTGAAAGCTGCTAAATAAGTAATAGAGTACAAGCTATTCTTATTAAATAATAATTAACTTGAGATTTCCCCATTTTCTCTCCTTCCTAAGAAACATGGAAATTCAAGCAATAAAATGTTTGTGACATAAAAGAAACCAAGTTAAAAATTTTTTCTTCGTTTCATTACAACACATTTGATAGCTCTGTTTCTGGGTTGGGATATTTCTACCCAGGCAAATATCTTAACAACAAAAGCAGGAGCAGTAGCATAAAAACAATCAAAACCAAATTATTTTAAATGGTGAAAACAGTTGTATTTTTTTATTGTCACTTACTTAAAAAATAGTAATTGTTAGTTATATTTTTTTATGTACCCTTACCAAGTAGTTCCTCTTTTCCATGGTTCTGTGCAAACTCTGTTCTAGTGGAATGTATAGAATGAAAAGATGATTTCTATTTCATATTAACTATACTTTAATCACATTAAGTATTTTAATTACATAAGCCCAGATTGCATGGGTTCTGCAAAACAATTTTTGTGCAAATAAACTTAAAGATAAATGTTAGAGTTTAAAGATGAATGCTAGTTTTTGACCAAGATCGTCAAACTGTATTAACTCATTCACAAAGGAGATTTAAGAATGCATTTTAAAAATTAATTAAATTGAAATATTGGGCCAGAATTAATTAAAATAAAAAACTATATAGTAGCATAAAATATTAATTACACTTATATTTCTTTTTATAACTAATATCAAATTCTATTCAGTGTTCTCATTGTAATTATTGTATTCGCTATAAAGTAGAACCATCTTTTCAATTATTAGAATTGAATTATTAGAATTTTTGAATGTATTTTTGAAAGTTCACTGTCAGGCTACAATAAGGTTATCAAATTTTTATTAAATATATTTCATTCAGTGCATGTGGCTGTCATTTTGTGGGGTTTTTTTGTCTTTGTTTTTGTTTTTTAAAGATTTTATTTATTTATTTGACAGAGAGAGACACAGAGAGAGAGGGAACACAAGCAGGGGAAGTGGGAGAGGGAGAAGCAGGCTTCCTGCGAGCAGAGAGCCTGATGAGGGGCTCAACCCCAGGACCCTGGGATCATGACCTGAGCCGAAGGCAGATGCTTAATGACTGAGTCACCCAGGTGCCCCTGTCATTTTGAAATTAAAGACAGCTCTCCAAATAATTTAATTTTTGAATAAACATTTAATACTAAAAATCACTACAATTTTGATAAGAACTAGTTTGCAGAATATTTAGTTATTTAAAATCAGTCCCAAACAATTCAAAAACCCCCATGCACATATTTTACATTTAGTCAACTAAAAAAGTAATCAGTGTAAATATTTGCTTATCTAATAATTTTTAATTTTGAAGATACTTGCTTATCTAATAATTGTTCACAAGACAACGAAGTATTTTTATATTTAAACAAATTTTAAAAGCCTTTTTTTTAGGGGCGCCTGGGTGGCTCAGTTGGTTAAGCGACTGCCTTCGGCTCAGGTCATGACCCCAGGGTCCTGGGATCGAGTCCCACATCGGGTTCCCGGCTCAGCGGGGAGCCTGCTTCTCCCTCTGACCCTCTCCTCTCTCACGCTGTTTCTCTCTCGCTCGCTCTCCAATAAATAAATAAATAAAATCTTTAAAAGCCTTTTTTTTTAGATCACATTTTACACATAGATATGTCTGGATTTGTTGTACTGTAGAGATAAATTGGAGGAACTGCTCATACAATTCTAAACCTACAGGTACAAACAACTTTTTAGTTTAGAAACTGTGCCAGATAATGTGGCAAAACTGTTCTTTTAAAAGTTATTATATAAACTCTATTGATTCTGAGCTCATTGGTTAAAATTAATAAATAATTTTATATGCCAAGAATAATAGAGAAAACGATTTCCAATGCTTAGAACATTTAATCAGTTTTTTTTTTTTTTTACTTAAAATGAATCATTAAGGCTATGTAACAATAATTTTCTCAAATAATCCTTTTTCACAGAATGTGTTTACCTCCTGGCAGCATTGGAATACAGTGATGCTCTCTAATACTCAGTATTGGTGGTGGTGTAGTTATTCTTAAAAGTAACTAATTTAACATTTTCTTCTGAAAGAAATCCTGTGTTTCTTTCTACAGTCTGTATTTGGGAGCTATTTTCTTGCTATTTTGTTTTCCTTGTGTAAGAATGTTAAATTAAAACTAACTTACAAAAAGAGGTTATATTGTTTTTCCAAACCCTAATCAAACTGTGGATGTTTAATCTATTGAAAAACTGAAGAGAAGTATTCTGGACTCTACATTGGCCCCTTTGAGGATCAGCTTACTTCATAAAAAAGAGTTGCACTGAGCAAAATTCTAGTCTCCTTGACCACACTGATTTTTCAGATTCATGCTATCCAAGTTACATCATTAGGCAAGGCTTTGGAAGAGTCTATCCTGGGAAATATGACTTACTGAAGAAAAGGGACTAAAAATACAAGTGGCTATGGCCTATGGTGCACATTTTTTTTCTCAATTAAGCACTTAGCATTCTTCTTCAGCCCTGGCTCTACCTCTCTCTATGTATTTGAGCTGGAAGCTACTTAGCTACAGTTCCAAGCCTCCCTTGTCTTTGGGGTTCTGAATCTGATTTATGTAGTCAGCATGCCTTCCCTCAAGATTTGGAATGTGGGGGAGGGGGGCAGATGTTATTTTTTTCTTCCTCCAACAATGTTCTATAATTGTGTTTACTGTTATTTGGTGAGATTATTAGGTATTTGTATCAAAGTAATATTAGTTACATAAAGTTTCCATCTTTATTATGCTCCTTACTATCTTAAATAATGAAACACTTCAGTATGATAATCTGGAAATTTTTAGAAATGCAGTTTGTTCATAATTTTCTGTTCTTTCAATGGTAGTTAATTTTTCAGGTAATTTCTTCATGAGGTAGTATCCACAATATGATTATAATGATAATAATACTAATAATTTGTCAAAATGTTTCATTTACTTTGTAATAGGTTTATATTAATATAGTTAGGTATCACTCTTTGGCTTAAATATTAATTTAGTGAACAAGAGTTAAAGAAAGGTCTTTAGTGAATTCTTTTTTCTGTATAATTTTCATAATTTCAAATGCCCTCCATTTTAAGTCAATTTACAGTTTCATGATTTTATCTGTTTGCTGTTTTGTTTTGCTTTATAATTTTCTCCTCTTTATCCTGATGTGTGCAAATCAGAATGCATAGATTTCAATTTCTTTGAATGAATCTAGTTATATATTTTTTATTATTTTATTTTTTAGAGAGAGAGAGAAGAGAGAGCACAAGTGGGGTGGAACAGGGGCAGAGGGAAAGGGAGAGAGAGAATCAACCTGGGGCTCAATCTCACGACCCTAAGATCATGACCTGAGCCAAAATCAAGAGTCGGACACTTAACCAACTGTGCCATCCAGGAGCCCCTGAATGACTTTAGTTATAGAAATATAAGTTACAATAATGTTTGCAAAAAATATATATAGAAGATAATTTTGGCTGATGGGGGCATTCAGAAGCCATATTGAAATGAACATTTTTAGTAATTAAGGAAGAGCAAGTTAAATTATCTTAACATTCCAATGGCCACAGAAAGACTATTTAAATGACAGGAAGAAAGAGAGAAGACTAGTCTAGTGTAGCAAAATCTTGATATGATTAGAACTTCTCTCTTCCAAATCCCTATTTTTTTTGGTTCGTCAGGAATACAAATAACAGTATGTCACACAGTTCATGATTTCATAAACCATTTAAGTTATAAGAAATTTTATAATTGTCTTGGCCATATAACACTTTCTGAAAAATTCCAGTGTAGTTAACATATGGTGTCATATTCTTTTCAGGTGTACAATATAATGATTCAACAATTCCATATATCACTCAATGCTCATCAAGATAAGCATACTCTTCACAACACATGCCCTCCTTAATACCCAAAACCCAGTTGTCCCCTCCCCCCACCCCCTCCCTTCTGTAAACTTCAATTTGTTTCCCGGAGCACTGGTTGTTATATGCAACTAATGAATCGTTGAACATTACATCAAAAAACTAGTGATGTACTATATGTTGGCTAACTGAACATAATAAAAAAAAATGATAAGCATACTCGATCTGCTTCACCTATTTCACCTATCCCCCCACCTCCCCTCTTGGTAACCATCAGTTTGTTCTCTGCAGTTATGAGTCTGCTTTTGATTTGCCTCTTTTTTTTTCTTTTGTTTGTTTGCTTTGCTTCTTAAATTTCGCCAATGAGTGAAATTTGTCTTTCTGTGGCTAACTTATTTCACTTAGAATTATACTTTCTAGATCCATCCCTGTTGGTACAAATACCAAATATTCATTCTTTTCTATGCATAAAAAGTATCCTATTCTATATATACACACCATATCTTCTTTATTCATTCATCTATTTATGGACACTTAGGTCACTTCCATAATTTGGCTATTAGAAATAATGTTGCAATAAACATAGGGGTGTATATATCCCTTCAAATTAGTGCTTTTGAATTCTTTGGGTAAATACCCAATAACACGATTCCTGGATCATAGGGTAGTTCTATCTTTAATTTTTTGAGGAACCTCCATACTATCATGGTGGCTGCACCAGTTTGCATTCCCACACGCACAAGAGTTCCTTTTTCTTCACATCCTTGTTGTTTCTTGTGTTTTTGATTTTAGCCATTTTGATAGATGTGAGGTGATATCTCATTGGGTTTTGATTTGCATTTCACTGATGATGAGTGATGTTGAGCATCCTTTTATGTGTCTGTTGGCCTTCTGGATGTCTTCTTTGGAGAAATATCTGTTCATGTCTTCTGTCCATTTTTTAATTGAATAATTTGGTTTTAAGGTGTTGAGTGGTATAAATTCTTTATATATTTTGGATATGAACCTTTTATTGGATATGTCATTTCAAATATCTTCTCTGATTTAGTAGGTTGTCTTTTAGTTTTGTTGGCTGTTTCCTTTGCTGTGAAGAAGCTTTTTGTTTTGATGTAGCCCCAATAGTTTATTTTTGCTTTTGTTTTCCTTGTCTCAGGACACATATATAGAAAGATGTTGTTACAACCAATGTCAGAGAAGTTACTGTGTGTGCTCTCTTCTAGGAAGTTTATGGCATCAGAACTCACACTTTGGTCTTTAATCCACTTTGAGTTTATTTTTGTGTATGGTGTAAGAAAGTGGTCCATTTTCATTCTTTTGCATGTGGCTGTCCAGTTTTGCCAACACCATGTGATGAAGAGACTGCACTGCATATTCCCATTCCATATCCTTGCCTTTTTTGTTGAAGATTAATTGACCATATAATTGTGGATTTGTTTCTGGGCTTTCTGTTCTGTTCCATTGATCTCTGCATCTATTTTTGCACCAGTACAAGCTATTTTGATTACTTCAGCTTTGTAATATAATTTGAAGTCTGGAATTGTGATACCTCCAGTTTTGCTTTTCTTTTTCAAAATTGCTTTTGCTCTTTGGGGTCTTTTGTGGCTCCATACAAATTTTGGGATTGTTTGTTCTGTTTTTGTGAAAAATGCTGTTGGTATTTTAATAGGTATTGCATCGGATGTGTAGATTGCTTGGGTAGTATTGATATTTTAAGAATGTTTGTTTTTCCAATCCAGTAGCATGAAATATCTTTTCAATTATTTGTATGGTCTTCAGTTCCCCTAATCAATATTTTATAGCTTCAGAGTCAAGTCTTTCACCTCTTTGGTTAAGTTTATGCCTAGATATTTTACTATTTTGATGAAATTGTAAGTGGGATTTTCTTAATTTCTCTTTCTGCTGCCTCATTATTAGTGTATAGAAAGGAAACATATTTCTGTACATTAATTTTGTATCCTGCAAACTTACTGAATCTTTTTGTCAGTTTTAGCAGTTTTAGAAAAACTTCTTCTGCATATAGCAGTCTATATTAAGTTGATGGTTATTCTTGACTTCATAATTTATTCCTAGAGAGCCTGCCTCTCTCTCTCTCTGCTGCTCTCCCTGCTTGTGCTCTCTCTCTCTCTCTCTCTCTGTCAAATAAATAAATAAAAAATCTTAATGATCATTTCAATAGATGTAGAAAAAAGCATTTGACTAAGTACAACATCCATTCATGATAAAAACCCTTAACAAGTAGGTTTAGAGGGAACATACATCAACATAATAAAGGCCTTATATTAAAAAACCCACATCTGGGGCGCCTGGGTGGCTCAGATGGTTAAGCGTCTGCCTTCGGCTCAGGTCATGATCCCAGGGTCCTGGGATCGAGTCCCGCATCAGGCTCTCTGCTCCTTGGGAGCCTGCTTCTCCCTCTGCCTCTCTCTATCTCTCTGTCTCTCATGAATAAATAAATAAAATCTTTAAAAAAAAACCCCACATCTAACATCACACAGGTGGATGTGTATTTATGCTGGGGGATGAGGGGGGAATGGCATTGGCCATCTCCTTTGCTACTAGAGAAATCTCTCAGTGAACTTTGAGATGTGTAAGTAATTCTCCCTTCCATGTGCCACCAGCATTTTCCAAACTGCTGCTTCTATTCTGTATTTCCATGGGCTGTTTATTGTGCTCTTTTTAAGGGTAGGTACTCAGTTTCTTATCACACTCTAGGCTCTCCCAGAGACCAGCCTCCTGATTTTTAAAGTTCCAGGCTTTAAGTCCTGGTGGTTGTAAGAACTGATGAAATTCAGCCCTTCTGGTTTTCAAAGCCAAATCTTATGGGTATTCATCTTCCTCGTGCAGGCCCCTCAGTGTGATAGTCTGTTTCTCTCCCCCCTCTGCAGCCACGACTCAATCCTTCCAAGGGGCCAGACCTGAGGGGTTTAGCTCCCTACCATGTCTTTGCCTTTCCTACCATCTTCAATGTGACCTCTTCTTAACATTTAGTTGTGGAGTTTGTTCTGCCAGTTCTGGGTTATTTCCTGGTTTATTTATATTGATGTGAGTGTAATCTAGTTGTATCTATGAGATGAGGTGAGCTTAGGATCCTCCTATCAGGCCATCTTTCCTGGAAATCTTGGCCAAATAACATTATCTATAGGAAATCAGACTGATCACTTAGCTGTAAAATAATTCATATGCATTGTATTAATTAATCCAGCTCTCTGTATAACATAATGTATGAATTTTCTTGCTGTTCAGAATTTATTTTGGCAGCCTATTTTCATGAATGGTAATGATGATCATAATCATGATAATAATCACTGTATTTGAAAATGTCAAATATAATATCAATTTTATTTCCTCCAAAATTCAATTCAAAGTGTTGGAGAGAAGAAAACTAGAAGTAAGTATTTATGTCATCTTCTTGATATTGTTGTTTTTAAAGTCACTAATCCCTATTGTAGAGGTCAATATTTGCATTTAAGTTTTGAATAAATTAAAAATTATCTAAGAATACCACCAGAATGTGTGTGTGTGTGTGTGTTTCCTAATTCTGATATACAACAGAGGAATAACTGGCAGGCTTTGTACCCAAGGCTTTTGTGAGCAAACTAGATAAGAATATTGTAAACATAAGTGAACAAACATAAAAGATGAAGCAACGAAAGGGGAGGGATATGTTCAGCTTTATTGAAAAGAATGAAAGCAATCAAATTCAAATTCAAAAGAATGATGTTGGTAAAGAAGAAAGTTCTTTTAACACACATCAAGGATGACAGTATAAGCAAAAATAATTAACAATGAAAAGAGAAGTTATAGAGAGCCTTGTCATTGTTCCTCAAATAATAATATTATCTAATAATATTAGATCAGTGAGGAATTCTCTTGATGTATTTTAATTCAATTTTCTTCACACATTCCAGACAAATTACAAATTCAAAATGGATATAAAAGTTTAAAACTTCATGAGTATTCATAAGCAAGTGAATATAATTTTTTATAAAATAGTATGAAGAGCCAAGTGAGTGCTAAACAAATGAATATCCTACAGCAAATACTACATATTAATGGATCAAATGATTTCATTGTGTATAAGCACTTAAAATAAGAAACATATCAAGTATCTGAATATGAATCAGATATTCTTACAATGATTTTAAAACCACTCCTTTAACAGTTAAATGACTTTTTTTTAATTGAGTATAGTTTAAAGATTGTACATCAAGTTGAATTATGGTACAGTGATCCCACTATGACACACAATACTTGTAATAGATAACTTGGAAACTATTTCTGATAGTTTATAATCTCACTTTTAAGAATATTCACGAGTAATAGTAAAAATGATGTCTTGTGTTTGGCACTGGCAAAGAATTAGATTTATGGATTTCAAACACAAATAATAAACTGAATCACTTGAAACATGGGAAGATTAATAACATAAGAGTCCACAAGGTTTACATAGAAATCTTCAAATACTGTGGTTTATTACTTGTGTATATGTCAGCAAAAAATAAAAATGCCTTCAGAGTATTGTAGAATACTCAGAGCTCTTATCATAAGCTCTTCCTATGTTAATTATGCAATAATATTTTTCAAGCAATAGAACATATTTTAATTGGATAGCTCTTCAGAAATATCTAATTTTATTGGGTAAAGTATAGACTTTTAGAGGAAAGAATACACAAATATATTTAATAAAATCTACTATATTTGCTTGATGAATTAACATCTTTATTAATTGAAAGGTAGTTTAATAATTATCTATTTCATCTATTTGGAGGAACCTATCTTAAAGTTGCTTTCTGAAATGTGAAAAGAAAACATGTGTTCTATACATGCCCCACAAGGAAATTTCTATTTTGTTAATCTATTTTGTATTTAACAATTTTCATACAGGGGTGCCTGGGTGGCTCAGTTGGTTAGGCAACTACCTTTGGCTCAGGTCAAGATCCCAGAGTCCCAGGATCGAGTCCTGCATCGGGTTCCCTGCTCAGCAGGGAGTCTGCTCCTTTTGACCTTCCCCCCTCAAGCTCTCTCTCTCTCTCATTCTCTCTCTCAAATATATACATAAAATCTTAAAAAAATCAATTTTCATATAGAGGTGCTCAATTTTAAGTCTTTCATTTGATGTTTTATCATAACATTAATTTATTCATCCAAGAAACATTTGAGACATATTTTTTTTTTTTGTGAGTGTGTGTGTATATTACAAAGGATGATACATACTTGAGTAAAGCAACACACCACCCACAATGGGATTAGGAATACTGACTTAAATTTCAATTTCAGAATATTGCAGTGATGGTAGAAGATATAAATGTGTGACATGCATGTATTTTAATATTTTAAAATTATTGCATAGGCAGTAGTTATTCAGTAACTACAATGAATCCAAGCCTTGTTAAACACTTTAAGTTTATTGTCTCATTAGTCCTCATAAAACTTGTGTGTCAGCTTATTTAACCCCTATCTTGAAAATAAAGAAGCTGAAGTTTAGAGGGTTTTTGTCCAGGGTCTTGTTAATTTTAAGTTAATGGCCAGAATTTAATCCAAGTAGCTTGACCCTTGGCCTTCAACCTTACATACGGTTACATATTTTGTTTGTCAGAAAGGCCCTATTCAAAAGACATTTTTCCTATTCTTTTAGTCAGTCACTTGTGGGATACCTGGGTGGCTCAGTCAGTTAAGCATCTGCCTTTGGCTCAGGTTTTGGTCCTAGGGTCCTGGGATCAAGTCCCGCATTGGGCTCCCTGCTCAGCAGAGAGCCTGCCTCTCTCTCTGTCTGCTGCTCTCCCTGCTTGTGCTCTCTCTCTCTCTCTCTGTCAAATAAATAAATAAAAAATCTTAAAAATAAAGTCACCTGCTCTCAGTTGAAAAAATCAGTTGACATTAAATATTGGAAAGAAGTATTTTAAAAGAAAAGTAAATTTAAGAATAACATGCCATCATTTCCAGATTCATCATTTTACCTAAATTCAATCATTACAAATAATCCCCAAGATAAAATTTATAGGCATAGTGTTGATCAAAATAAACAGAATTCTTGACTTCATAATTTATTCCTAGAGATATAACATGCCTCTGAAAGTAATAACATATTTTTAATATCACATATTTAATGAAATCTGATGTATATAACTTCAAATGGAAGGGATGCTAGGAAAAAAGGACACATAATGCCATAAGAAAAGGAGAATGAAGGAAAATCCTGAGAAAATGTTACTGAGCTGCAATAGGAAGGATGGCTCAAAAGCACCAAAATAAAAGTGGCAAATAAAAAAAAAATCAGGCACAAATATTTCATGTGGGTGGAAACTTGGCACATATGACAGCTTTACATGTTCTTTTGAATATGTCTGAACAGGGAGATTAGAAATAGAGTATTCAGTACTGATGGACCACCATAGTGAGTTACACCTCTTGCCGAAAAGCAGTGAGAATCAAGTATCAAAGAATTTTAATCAAAGCATGGAGTTGGTGGTGGTCAAAGAACACTTATTTGAATGGTGAAATTAAAATTTTATTTTTTTATTTTTATTTTTTAAATTTGATTATGTTATGTTAGTCATCAAACAATACATCATTGGTTTTTGATGTGGTGATCCACGATCCATTGTTTTCGTATAACACCCAGTGCTCCATGCAGTATGTGCCCTCCTTAATACCCATCACCAGGCTAACCAGTCCCCCCTCTCCCCTCCCCTATAAAACCCTGTTTGTTTCTCAGAGTCCATAGTCTTTCATGGTTCATCTCTCCCTCCAATCCCCCCCCCCCATTTTTCCCCTCCTTCTCCTAATGTCCTCCATGCTATTCCTTATGTTCCACAAAGTGAAACCATATGATAATTGACTTTCTCCGCTTGACTTATTTCACTTAGCATAATCTCCTCCAGTCCCATCCATGTTGATGTAAAAGTTGGGTATTTATCCTTTCTGATGGCTGAGTAATATTCCATTGTATATATGGACCACATCTTCTTTATCCATTCATCTGTTGAAGGGCATCTCGGCTCTTTCCACAGTTTGGCTATTGCAGACATTGCTGCTATGAACATTGGGGTGCATATGGCCCTTCTTTTCACTACATCTGTGTCTTTGGGGTAAATACTCAGTAGTGCAATTGCTGGGTCATAGGGTAGCTCTATTTTTAAATTTTTGAGGAACCTCCACACTGTTTTCCAAAGTGGCTGTACCAACTTGCATTCCCACCAAGAGTGTAAGAGGGTTCCCCTTTCTCCACAACCTCTCCAACATTTGTTGTTTCTTTCCCTGTCCAGTTTTGCCATTCTAACTGGTGTAAGGTGGTATCTCAATGTGGTTTTGATTTGGATTTCCCTGATGGCTAATGATGATGAACACTTTTTCATGTGTCTGTTAGCCATTTGTATGTCTTCTTCAGAGAAGTGTCTTTTCATATCTTCTGCCCACTTTTTGACTTGATTATTTGTTTTTTGAGTGTTGAGTTTGAGAAGTTCTTTATAGATCTTGGATACCAGCCCTTTATCTGTAGTGTCATTTGCAAATATCTTCTCCCATTCTGTGGGTTGCGTCTTTGTTTTGTTGACTGTTTCCTTTGCTGTGCAGAAGCTTTTTATCTTGATGAAGTCCCAAAAGTTCATTTTTGCTTTTGTTTCACTAGCCTTTGGAGATGTGTCTTGAAAGAAGTTGCTGTGGGCGATGTAAAAGAGGTTACTGCCTATGTTCGCCTCTAGGATTTTGATGGATTCCTGTCTCACATTGAGGTCTTTCATCCACTTTGAGTTTATCTTTGGGAATGGTGTTAGAGAATGGTCAAGTTTCATTCTTCTGCATGTGGCTGTCCAATTTTCCCAGCATCATTTATTGAAGAGACTGTCTTTTTTCCATTGCATGTTTTTTCCTGCTTTGTCAAAGATTATTTGACCATAGAGTTGAGGGTCCATATCTGGGCTTTCTATTCTGTTCCATTGGTCTATATGTCTGTTTTTGTGCCAGTACCATGCTGTCTTGGTGATCACAGCTTTGTAATATAGCTTGAAATTGGGCAACGTGATGCCCCCAGCTTTGTTTTTCTTTTTCAACATATCCTTGGTGATTTGGGGTCTTTTCTGATTCCATACCAATTTTAGGATTGTTTGTTCCAGCACTTTGAAAAAATGTCATTGGAATTTTGATTGGGATGGCATTGAAGGTATAGATTGCTCTGGGTAGCATAGACATTTTAACAATGTTTATTCTTCTGATCCATGGGCATGGAATATTTTTCCATCTTTTGTGTCTTCTACAATTTCTTTCATGTGTGTTTTGTAGTTCCTAGAGTATAGATCCTTTACCTCTTTGGTTAGGTTTATGCCGAGGTGTCTTATGGTTTTTGGTGCTATTGTAAATGGAATTGTTTCTCTAATTTCTCTTTCTACAGTTGAGTTGTTAGTGTATAAGAAAGCAACTGATTTCTGTGCATTGATTTTGTATCCTGCCACATTACTGAATTGCTGTATGAGTTCTAATAATTTGGGGGTGGAGTCTTTTGGGTTTTCCACATAAAGTATCATGTCGTCTGCGAAAAGAGAGAGTTTGACTTCTTCTTTGCCAATTTGAATACCTTTTATTTCTTTTTGTTGTCTGATTGCTGTTGCTAGGACTTCTAGTACATGTTGAACAATAGTGGCGAGAGTGGGCATCCTTGACGTGTTCCTGATCTTAAGGGAAAGGCTCTCTGCTTTTCCCTATTGAGGATGATATTTGCTGTGGGTTTTTCATAGATGGATTTTATGAACTTGAGGAATGTTCCCTCTATCCCTATACTCTGAAGAGTTTTAATCAAGAAAGGATGTTGTATTTTGTCAAATGCTTTTTCTGCATCAATTGAGAGGACCATATGGTTCTTCTCCCTCCTCTTATTAATGTGTTCTATCACACTGATTGATTTGCAAATATTAAACAACCCTTGCATCCCAGGGATAAATCCCACTTGGTTGTGGTGGATGATCCTTTTAATGTATTGTTGGATCCTATTAGCTAGGATTCTGTTGAGGATTTTGGAATCCATATTCATCAGGGATATCAGTCTGAAATTCTCCTTTTTGATGGGGTCTTTGCCTGGTTTGGGGATTAAGGTAATGCTGGCCTCATAGAATGAGTTTGGAAGTTTTCCTTCTGTTTCTATTCTTTTTTTTTTTTTTAAGATTTTATTTATTTATTTGAGAGAGAGAGAATGAGAGACAGAGAGCACGAGAGGGAAGAGGGCAAAGGGAGAAGCAGACCCCCCGCCGAGCAGGGAGTCCGATGCGGGACTCGATCCCAGGACTCCAGGATCATGACCCGAGCCGAAGGCAGTCGCCCAACCACCTGAGCCACCCAGGCGCCCCTCTGTTTCTATTCTTTGAAACAGCTTCAGTAGAATAGGTATTATTTCTTCTTTGAATGTTTGGTAGAATACCCCAGGGAATCCATCAGGCCCTGGCCTCTTGTTTTTTGGGAGGTTTTTGATCACTGCTTCAATCTCATTACTGGTTATTGGCCTATTCAGGTTGTCAATTTCTTCCTGTTTCAGTCTTGGCAGCTTATAGGTTTCCAGGAAAGCCTCCATTTCATCCAGATTGCTCAGTTTATTGGCATATAGTTGTTAATAATTGCTAATAATTGTTTCTATTTCCTTGGTGTTAGTCGTGATCTCTCCCCTTTCATTCATAATTTTATTAATTTGGATCCTTTCTCTTTTCTTTTGGATAAGTCTGACCAGTGGTTTATCGATCTTATTAATTCTTTCAAAGAACCAACTTCTAGTTTCATTGCTCTGATCTACTGTTTCTGGTTTCTAATTCATTGATTTCTTCTCTAATTTTAATTATTTTTCTTCTAATGCGTGGCTTAGGCGTCATTTGTTGCTTTTTCTCTAGTTCTTTAAGGTGTAGAGTTAGTTGGTGAATTCGGGATTTTTCTATTTTTTTGAATGAGGCTTGGATGGCTATGTATTTCCCCCTTAGGACCGCCTTTGCAAAACCTTGCAGCACATAGGTTTTGGACCTATGTGTTTTTGTTCTCATTGATTTCCATGAATTATTTAAGTTCTTCTTTGATTTCCTGGTTGACTCAAACGTTCTTTTTTTTTTTTTTTTTTTTTTTTTAAAGACACAGTGAGAGAGGGGAACACAAGCAGGGGGAGTGGGAGAGGGAGAAGCAGGCTCCCAAGGAGCAGGGAGCCCAATGTGGGATTCAATCCCAGGACCCTGAAATCATGACCTGAACCGAAGGCAGATGCTTCACGACTGAGCCACCCAGGCGTCCCTGACTCAAACATTCTTGAGCAAAGTGGTCTTTAGCTTCCAAGTGTTTGAATTTCTGCCAATTTTTTTCTTGTGATTGAGTTCCAATTTTAGTGCATTGTGGTCTGAGAATATGCAGGGAATAATCTCAATCTTTTGGAATCGTTTGAGACCTGATTTGTGAGCCAGCATGTGGTCTATTCTGGAGAAAGTTCCATGTGTGCTCGAGAAGAATGAGTATTCTGTTGTTTTAGGGTGCAATGTTCTGTAAATATCTATTAGGTCCATCTGGTCCAATGTATCATTCAAAGCTCTTGTTTCCTTGTTGATTTTCTGCTTAGATCATCTGTCCATTGCTGAGAGTGGAGTATTGAGGTCTCCCACAATTAACGTATTGTTATCAATATGAGTCTTTATTTTGGTTAACAGTTGGCTTATGTAGATGGCTGCTCCCATGTTGGGGGCATAGATATTTACAATTGTTAGATCTTCTTGTTGGACAGACCCTTTAAGAATGATATAGTGTCCTTCTGTGTCTCTTATTACAGACTTTAGTTTAAAATCTAATTTGTCTGATATAAGAATTGCTACCCCAGCTTTCTTTTGAGGTCTGCTGGCATGGAAGATGGATCTCCATTCCTTCACTTTCAGTCACTTTAGGTTCAAAATGAGTCTCTTGTAGACAGCATATGGATGGGTCCTATCTTTTTATCCAATCTGCAACCCTGTGCCATTTTATGGGAGCGTTTAGGCCATTCACGTTGAGAGTGATTATTGAAAGATATGAATTAATTGTCATCATGTTGCCTGTGAAAACGTTGTTTTTATAGATTGTCCCTGTAAATTTCTGTTGTAGATCACTCTTGGGTCTTTCTCCTTTTATAAAACCTCCCTTAATATTTCTTGCAGGGCCGGCTTTCAGTTTCTGCTGGTCGTGGAAGCTCTGCATCTCTCCATCCATTCTAAATGAAAGCCTTGCCAGATAAAGTATTCTTGGCTGCATGTTCTTCTCATTTAGTACTCTGAATATGTCTTGCTAGGCCTTTCTGGCTTGCCAGGTCTCTGTGGATAGGTCTGACGTTATTCTGATGTTCTTCCCTCTGTACATAAGGAATCTCTTCCCCCTAACTGCCCTTAAGATGGTTTCCTTGGTTCTAAGATTTGCAAGTTTTACTATTACATGCTGGGGTGTTGGCCTGTTTTCCTTGATCTTAGGAGGGGTCCTCTCTGCCTCTAGGACTCGAATGTTTGTTTCATTCCCCAGATTAGGGAAGTTCTCAGCTACGATTTGCTCAAATACATCTTCTAGCCCTCTCTCTCTCTCTCCACTCCCTCCAGGATTCCAATTATTCTGACATTGGAATGCTTCATGGTGTCATTTATTTCTCTGATTCTATTTTCATGGATTCTGAGTTGTTTTTCCCTGGCCTCCTCTTTTCCCTTTTTATCTATTATATTGTCTTCCAGGTTGCTTATTTGCTCTTCTGCCTCAGTTACCCTGGCTGTTAGATTATCTAGATTGGATTGGATCTCATTGATAGCATTTTTAAGTTCTGCCAATTCACCTTTCATTTCTGCCCTTAGAGACTCTATGTTGCCATTAATTGATTTGTCCATTTTAGCCATTGTCTTCACAATTGCTAGCCTGAATTCCATCTCTGACATCTTGGTTACATCTGCATCCATTTGTAAATCTGCAGCATAAGTCATAATCTCTGAGTCTTTTCTATTTTGGGGCTCCTCCTCCTAGTAATACTGTTGATGGGTGTTTGAGGGAATGTATAGAGTCCAAATTATTGACCAGAACCCAAGCAAGATGCACCTGTTTTCTTGAGACGTTAGGGTTGCTGGCCTCCCTCCCCCTTCCATTTATCTTCCAATATCTGCCCACGGAATCATGGCTCCCCGCTTCCTACTTCAAAACCAGCCACCTGCGATATTCTGTTTGTAGAGATCCAGATCTTCTTACATCTCAGGCTGGTTTCGTGGGTGCTCAGAGTGGTCTGGGAGATATCCAGCTCAATTCCGGGGACCAATAAAATAGGGTCCCCTACTCCTCTGCCATCTTTCCCCCTGACCAGTGAAATTAAAATTTTAATGCCACTTCAGTATCTTTGAGGTTTATATCATCAAAGATATATTGAATTAGAAGTTGTTCTGCTTTGCCATTTATGAAATCCCAGATGGAAGATCAGGCACTACTGAATGAAAGAAATCAGATGGTAAATGTTTCAGATGAAGGGGCGCCTGAGTGGCTCAGTTGGTTAAGTGACTGCCTTCAGCTCAGGTCATGATCCTGGAGTCCCAGGATCGAGTTCCACATCGGGCTCCCTGCTCAGCAGGAAGTCTGCTTCTCCTTCTGATGCTCCCCCCTCTCATGCTCTCTCTGTCTCTATCTCATTCTCTCTCTCAAATAAATAAATAAAATCTTTAAAAAAATGTTTCAGATGAAGAAGACGTAGCCCATACATTTAAAATATACTCAAACAGATTTTGGATGAACTGTGTATATTAATGTTTTCAAAAGATGCTTTCATTGGACCCTAGCACATGAGAGGGGTGATGATATTGAACTTGTTAACCACAAAGCTCTCCTCAAACATTCCAAATTAAAATCCTTGTAATCAGTCAGTATGTTTTATCCATAAATAATTCAAAATAATTATAAATAATTATTGTAAAGTAATACAATAATTACAAAATAATTATACTATATTTTAATCTCTCTTTTATTAGGATGCCTGTTGAGATATTGAGGTGGTTGTTTGCTTTTCTATTAGACAAGAGGTTGTTTTGTAGATTAAGAATACTTTGGAGTCAGATAACCAAATATAGGATCTCAGCTCTACCAGTTACCTACTCATTCACTTTGGGAAATTTGTTACTTTCTAAATTATTCATGCTGAAAGTATGATCCCTGAACTAGTAGCAGCATCATTACCTAGAAATTGTTGGAAATGTAGACTCTTGGGTGTATAACTGTGGCATCAAAGCCCAGAATTCTGTTTTAATAAGCTCCCCAAATGACTCCAATCCACATTAACAATTGAAAGTCACTGCTCTAAACCTTAGTATCTTCATATCTAAAGTTGATTTAATAATATTAACAATTTCCTCAGATTGGAATGAGAATTCTATTACATATTTGTAGTAAAGGAACAGTATAGTGACTATTATCATTGTTCAATAAATGTTATCTATGATTAATATTAATTGTAATTTCTTGACCTTCCCTATACAGTAATAAGATTTAACTTGGAAAGAACAGCTTTGAAGTCAGAGGGCAGTTATATACTTGTCTGATTTTGATCCTCAGTTTCTCTACTGAGATTGCAGACTCTTGACATATAACATAAAATGTTCTTTTATATACCCTCATGAACAGTAGAAATTATCCTGAAATCTACCATATAGTGCCAAATATCATTTGTTAGTTATAGTACTTATTTTTTTAAAAAGCATTCTTTTTCATAATATTAGGAAATTGAAGATTGTGTTACACAACATGAATTATTTTACTTCCATGAGCTGTGCAGTATTTTATGACATCTTACTATTTACTAAGGACTAAATAGTAGTAAACTAAGGACGACTGAAAGTAGATACTGACATGCTGTATCATGCATGTTTTTTTAGAGGTTAGTTGTTAGTTCCTTTATTTATTTACATACTTTTATTTATTAATCTTAGAAAGAGGGGGAGGGGTAGAGAGGGAGTGACAGAGAGAGTCTCAAGCAGACTTCCTGTTGAGCATGGAGCCCGACGTGGGGTTCAATCCCATGAACCTGAGATCACCCTGACCCGCAGAAATCAAGTCCTGGACACTTAACCGACTAAGCCCCCTGGGCGCCCCTGTTAGTTCCTTTAAATATGTGTAAAGTACATGACTAGCTGTTGTTTATTCAGTTGGAATAACAAAATAATTGTTAAACAGCTGTATTTCTATATTCAACAGATTAAAACAAACTTTCTATTTTTATTTTACTTTCATTTTTTATTAAAAGGATTTTATTTATTTATTTGAGATGAGATTGAGAGAGATCATAAGCGTGGGTTGGAGGGAGAGGGAAAAGCAGACTCCCCACTAAGTGGGAAACCCAACATGGGGCTCGAGCCCAGAATCCTGGGGTCATGACCTGAGCTGACGTCTGATGCTTAACTGACAGAGCCACCCAGGCATCCCAACAAATTTTTTTTTAAAGATTTTATTTATTTATTTATTTATTTGAGATAGAGAGATTGAGAGAGAGAGAACACATGAGAGGGGGGGAGGGTCAGAGGCAGAAGCAGGCTCCCTGCTGAGCAGGGAGCCCGATGCGGGACTCGATCCAGGGACTCCAGGATCATGACCTGAGCCAAAGGCAGTCGCTTAACCAACTGAGCCACCCAGGAGCCCCCCAACAAATTTTTTTTTAATCTTTTTATGTTACTGCCTTTTTTTGGATTGAATTATCCTCCGTATTTTAAATGTATATGGAAGTGTTCCTTTATTGGCTTCATACATCTTATAGTTAATTAAATTATATTTATATTAAGTTATTTAAAGAAAATTGTCAATAATATGATATTTTAAATATTTAATAAGATAATAATTTATAGATCAAATATATCTTCTTAAAAATTACAATGGATATAAAAGGACCTTGGAGGATGTCTTGAGAAAATAAAAAAAATTAGATTGAAAATTCTGTATTCTATACTATACTTGCCTATGTGATATAAAATTTAGGTAAAGATGTATTCAGTTTATGCATTTGATTATATATATATTCATAGTAAATTTTATTTAATCATTGTGAATAAATCAATAGCTGATAATAAATTGCAATGAGTTATATGTTTGATTTATTCACTTCATTAATGATAAAAAACTATTTTTGTACAGTCTAAAAAGGGTCTTCAAGAAGAAGCCAGATTAGAAAACTATTATTTAATTCTAAACATACAGTGCTAGAACTTCAAGTTCTTAGTTATATAATACAGATCAAGTGACCTAATTCAAACTAGAAGTGCTTATTTGACCATCTGTTCATCTGAGCATTCTCAGTAACTTTTATCTAGTTTGCAGAAAGACTGAGAGGGTTGGGTAGCTTTGGGTTCTCTCCTTAATTCTGAAGAAGAAATGAAGATGATAGACATATTTGGTCAATTCTGATAATCAAGAGTTCATTTTACATTTTCAGTCAAGAGAAAAAGAATTTCTAATGAGAATGTTTGGATACTACTCAATAAAAGTGAGCTTGGTGGTATGAAGTTTATCACAACACCAACTGTTAAGAGCCACAGACATGAGTCACAGTAAACATAGAAAGAGATAGTGAATAGTTAGGGAAAAGCTAATGAATAAAATTGGAACTTGGGAAGTAGAATGGAATATAAACTCCAAAATGACTAAATTTTCAAAGTCTGAATTCTTAAACCTGATTTTAATTAAACTGCAGGTGATAATGGTTAGCAGGAAAGGTATTTATATTTTTTAAAGGTTTTATTTATTTGAGAGAGAGAGACAGGGAGCAAGCACAAGCAGGGGTTGCTGCAGAGGGAGAGGTAGAAGCAGGCTCCCCCCTAGCAGGGAGCCTGATGCTGGGCTTGATCCCAGGACCCTGGGATTATGACTTGAGCTGAAGACAGATGCTTAAGCAACTGAGCCACCCAGGAGCCCCAGGAAAGGTGTTTAAATAGCCATATCAGATCAACTCAATCTATTTTGGTAGCAAGCAAAATCATAATTATATAACAGCAGCTTCTTAACACAAATCGGTGGATATTCTAATAATAATAATAATAATAATAATAATTTTTTTACTTAAGGAAAATGAAACATCTAAGGCTGATACCACCAATACTACTTACTGGTCAATGGAATTAGCTTCATCTTGAGATGAGAAGAAGGAAACTGGTTGGAACCATAATTATTGCTATTACTATACAGAAGACTGAAAGAAGCCACTTGAAATATTTTGTCACTATATGTATGAATTGATAAACATTGAAAAAATGACTTCTTGAAAAAGTCATTCATGCATTGCCTTCATGTACACTTATTCCCTCTTTGGGGTATATGAGAATCTATTTCAGAGTGAACATTAGTGAGGGAATACACACAGAAATTGTATGATATTACATAGCTAAAATAAGTTGCATTGTTTCATAAACACCTCCAGGTACGTGTATGAGACTGAATATGCTTATATGCATGGAGAAGCAGCTATCCCTGATGTCTGATATCTGGCCCTGAGTGATCACGGTGAGTGTATATTGGCCCGGAATGTGAGAGTCCTGTAAGGGGAGTGACTGGGACTCAATCAGTAGCTCAAGATGACCAGCCGCTAGCCAAGGCCTCAAACTGGGTTAAGATAGCACATGCACATAGACACATACATGCACATAAGCACTCACACATACACAAAACCCAAACATCATGTTACAAAGGTATTGTCAGTTTGTTTGTTTTCCTTCATTCCAGTCATTCCTGTGATTGAGTACTTGAATCTCAGCCAGAGCTTTCATAGGAATTTACTGAATAAAAATAATGCTGAGCACCCTTTCATATGTGTATTGACCAATTTGATATGCATATTCATGAGGTAGCTGTTGAAACCATTTGCCCACTTTTAGTTGGGATTTCTTTTTATGATACCTCTTAAGATAGCATAAAATAACATTATAGAGGAAGAGATATAGAAAAACTGTACAAGCCGTCTTCACAGAGAAGGTACAAGCTATTACTGAGAGTAATTGAACCAAAATTACATAAACAAAATACTTGACCTTTCTCACCAGATTCATCTATGCATTCAGTGAAATTCCAATAGAAATTTCAGTATTTTTAAATAGTATTAACAAACTGACTCCAAACCTCATATGGAAATATACACCAATAATAATAAGGAAAATATTACTGAATAAAAAGAACAAAGTTACAGGATATACATGTCAGATATAAAGATTTATTATAAGTTACAGTAAGTAAATAAGTATGGTATTGGTGCAAGAATAGACAAGTATGACAACAGAGGAAAATAGAATCTACAAAAATATCTTTACATATTTGACCATGTAATTTACTACATTTATTATTTTCATAAAAATGGGAAAATTGTTTTCAATAAATAATGCTGGAATAATTGTGTATTTATATGGAAAAAAAAAAAACCCTGAATCTTGACTTCTACCTTAAATAATATACAAAAACTAATTCCTGATATATCATAGCATAACATGAAAGATAAAAATATGAGAGAGAAGATCTTGTTTGCTTTGAAGACATAAGCTGCCATGTTGTCAGAGGGCCAGTGCAGAGAGCTTGGAATAAAGAACTGGGAGCAGCCTGGGAAGCTGAGAGGGGTAATGCCTGACAGTCAGACCTACAGCCACAAGGAACTGAATGCTGCCAACAACCATGTGAGTTTGGAGGACTTCAAAGTGCAGAGAAATTACAAGATGCCAAAATTTTAATTGCAGCCATTTGAGGCCCTGAGCAGGGGGCCAAGTGAAGCCATATCCAGGCTCCTGACCCATAAAAGTGTGAGAAAATGAAGGCATGTTGTTTTAAGTCTCTAAGTTTGTGGTGACTTGTAATGTAGCAATAGAAAACTAATACAATTTATATATAAATAGAAAAGACAGGTTAGGAGGAAAGAGATCATTGTGAACTCAAGAAACAGTTTTAGACCAGAGAATACTACTCTAGACAGAATTCTAACTCTAATAAGGTGAGTTGATCTTATGCTTTACTCTGTCTTGGACCTGGTACTTTACAGTCTATGATCTCTAAGAAGATCTTTAGAAAAAAGATCTTTAAATTTAGAAAATTTTAGATATTTTAGAAATTTTTCTAAAATAAATTTCAGAAAAAAAAATCTTTAGATTTTTGATTTTGAATTGCTTCACTGGAAATCCATTCAGTGAATTATTCCTTGGACTATAGCTATAGTGACTGTGGTATTTTTGTATCTGTGGAAAAAAGTAATCAAGTTCAGATATAGATATTTTCACTCAAATATAATTTACAAACTCATTTACATACTTTTATTGAGTATAAGTATTCCATATACATCTCAAATATAAGTGTATTTTGATTTCTATCATGAAAGTAGAATGAATTATGTTCAGTGTCTTCTGAGTCTTTGCTATCAGAGTAAGAATGATATACTTCCACATTTCTAGAGTTTTTATAATGAGTTAAGCATACTCAGTATTAAAGGCCAACTAACCATATTTCGTTTCCTCATTCTAGTCCTTTTTCTAAATAGATAAATTGCCATAAAATTGCAAAATTGAAAGTTTTCCTAAAATGCCTATTTGTTTTAGTACAAATAAGACTGGAGTATAGTCAGGAAAGTAAATTTTGTGTCATAGTTCTAACTAATTACACTAACTGTGGCAATTTACTTATTTCTTAATATTTACTTTAGCTAGCAGATGAAATGGCAAAATCATACTACCAGATTCCAAGGTAATTTCTTTTTTTTTATAAGATTTTATTTATTTATTTGAGAGAGAGAGAGAATGAGAGAGAACACATGAGAGGGGATAGGGTCAGAGGGCAAAGCAGACTCCCTGCCGAGCAGGGAGCCCGATGTGGGACTCGATCCAGGGACTCCAGGATCATGACCTGAGCTGAAGGCAGTCGCTTAACCAACTGAGCCACCCAGGCGCCCCCAAGGTAATTTCCAAGCTCACTTTAAAATGAGATTAAATGTGTTTATCTATATGGTTATTTAGTTCTAGAATGTATAATTCTGTCAATATGTCATTAACACCAGTATAAAATTGCATCTTAATATCTTATATTAATAGTGCTCACTTATGAAGAACAATTTTTTTCCTTTATGTCATTCTAACCACCCTAGCTTTATATATTTTTCCTGTATCATCTCATTTCCACTCATAAATTACCATAGATGACTGTTGTAAAGGTCACGTGCTAACATGACCTCCGTGAATAAAGATCTCATCTTCTCGTATTGAGCATAGAATAGGCAAAACCTTTGACTTGATGGCCAAGTTGAAGGGGTTTTGCAGTTGTAATTAAGATCCCAAATTGTTTATCTTTGAGTTAATCAAAAGATACAATCATCCAGGGTAAGCCTGACTTTAGCAGGTGAAAAGAAGGGCCAGGCTTTTTGCAAGTAGAGATTCAAAGCAGCAGAAACCCATTATTGCTGGCTTGGAAGAAGCAAGCTGCTGGGAACCTACAACTGCAAGGGAATAAATTCTGCAAAACTGAGAAAGCTTAGAATTCTGTTTTTCCCTAGTTAAGCCTCCAGGTGAGAATGCAGCTTGGTTGACACCTTGATTTTATCCTGGTGAGGCCTTGAGCAGAGAACTCAGCCAGATCCTGCCCAGTCATCTGAACTACAGAAACTGTGATATAATAAGTTGGTGTTGCTTTCTGTTATGAAGTTGGTAATAAACTTGTTATACAGCTATAGAAAATAAATACAACTGCTGAATTCACATGCCTGGAGCTAATCTCCTTCTTGAACTTCTTACAGCTAGGTCCCAGATGACTACAGACATCTCCAACATGAATCCCACTCATACAAATGTATCCTTTTTTCAAACTCAATCTTTGCCTGTTCCTTTCCTTTGAATGCCATCTGCAGTTAATGATATCAAAACAAGCAATCTCCCAACTTAGCAATCCAGAACCAACCAACTGAATAACATATCTGGATTCATCTTTATCTTTTTCCTTTAACCAGTCATGCCTACTCCATTCCCCCTCAAGGTTTTGTGAGTACTAGTTACTACATAATTAATTAGCTATTATATAAAGCATCATTTGAATCCCTCCACCTGATCTTTCTTTTCCTGCCTCAAGTTGGCCCCTTATTTCTTGCCTGAAAAGGCTCCTCTATCACAGAAATCCCTTTTCCGGTATTGAAAGCACAAGATCATGTACACACTTATAAAATAATGTGCTTCTAAAATGTCAGACCCTTTTGTAACTCTAAGTTGGCTTTTCCATGATTCTGTATCTACCAAATTTCCCATAACAATGTCCAGACAAGAAGACATCTCTATGAGTCCTCCACAGTAACATTTGGCAGAACTACCTACTTACTCCAGTTCTGTATTCCTCTGGACTTTTGTTTCTGCCTTTTATAGTATATATCTCATTTATTGTGAGTAACACTCTTTTTTCTCTTGCTAGACTATAACCTTCAAGAACAAAAGATATGTACTAGTCTCCTTTGTATATCAATTTGCTCTGTAGCAAACATATCAATATATATGAGATATATATATATATATTTTCTAATATATGAATCAAAAAGAATGTTCCTTGTATGTATTTATTGTTTTCTATGAACTAGGATGGAGTGGTTTTTAGAGCATTTGAAAATAACCTGCAAAATCTTACTTCATTTTTATTCCCTAGCCACAGTAATTTAAAAAATACTTTATCAAAAACTAAGCACCGTAACATGGTATAGTTTCTTAATATTTAAGAGTTTAAATTTAATAGATAATCATCATTTCAGTACTTCATAAGTGAAAATTTTTGTTTATAATGATTTTAAACAGCTTTTAGACTTGTTTCTTAAGTAACATTTTAAACTTAATATTTGTAGCAAAAGTAGCCAATGTGGGGTATAATACTTTATTTTCTCTTTTTAATTTACCTGACTTTAATATTTTATGGTATTTAGTAAATGTATCAAATTATTGCTACAAAATATAAGTATGTGGATCAGACATTAGGTACTATTCATAGCAATAATCAATAATATCTAACAATACATTAAAACATTCATTACGATCAAATGGGATTTATTCCTAGGATGCAAAGGTGGATTAATATTTACAAATCAATCAATGTGATACATCACACCAAAAAGAGAAAGGGTAAAAACAAAATGATCATCTCAATAGATGCAGAAAAAGCATTTGACTAAGTACAACATCCACTAATGATAAAAACCCTCAACACTTAGGTTTAGAGAGAACATATATCAACATAATAAAGGCCTTCTATGAAAACCCACAACTAACATCATACTCAGTTTTCCCCCTAAGATCAAGAACAAAACAAGGATGTCCACTCTGCCCACTTTTATTCAACATAGTACTGGAAGTCCATGTTGCAGTACTGCAACCACCATAATCAGACAACATAAAGAAATAAAAGGCATCCAAATTGGTAAGGAAAAAAATAAAACTTTCACTATTGACATGACATGCCACTATACATAGAAAACCCTGAAGGCTTCATCAAAAAACTATTAGAACTGATAAATGGATTCAGTGAAGTTGCAGGATAAAAATCAATGTACAGAAATATGTTCCATTTTTATACACTAATAATGAAGCAATAGACAGAGAAATTAGAAAACATTCCCATTTACAATTGCACCAAAAATAATAAAATACCCAGGTGTACATTTAACCAAGGAAGTGAATGACTCAGAAAACTATAAAACGTTAATGAAAGGAATTGAAGATGACACAAACAAATGGAAAGTGATATCATGCTCATGGATTGGAAGAGCAGATATTGTTAAAATGTCCATATCACTCAAAGCAATCTACAAATTTAATGCAATCACTATCAAAATACCAACAGCATTTTTTCACAAAAATAGACAAAACAATCCTAAAATTTGTATGGAGCCATGAAAGACTCAAATAGCCATAATAATCTTGAAAAAGAAAAACAAAGCTGGACATATCACAATTCCAGACTTCAAGTTATACTATAAAGCCATAGTAATCAGGGCACCTGGGTGGCACAGTCTGTTGAGGGTCCAACTCTTGGTTTTGGCTCAGGTTGTGATCTTAGGGTCCTGAGATCTAGCCCCACGTCAGGCTCCATGCTCAGCATGGAGTCTGCTTGAGATTCTCTCTGCATCTCCTTCTGCTCCTTCCTCTTGTGAGCTCTTTCTCTCTCTCTCTCTCTCTGTAAAATAAATAAATAAATCTTTTTTTAAGAAGCCATAGTAATCAAAACAGTATGGTACTGGCACAAAAATAGACACATAGATTAATGGAACAGAATAGAAAGCCTAGAAATAAACCCACAATTATATAGTCAATTAATTTTCAACAAAAGAGGCATAATATAAAATGGGAATATGCAGTGTAATCTCTGAAACACAGGGTGTTGGCAAAACTGGACAGCTACATGCAAAAGAATGAAAAAGGACCACTTTCTTGCACCATATGCAAAAATGAACTCAAAATGGATTAAAGACCTAAGTGTGAGTCCTGAGGCCATAAATATCCTAGAAGAGAGCACAGGCCATAATTTCTCTGATATTGGTTGTAACAACATCTTTCTATATATGTCTCCTGAGAGAAGGAAAATAAAAGCAAAAATAAACTGTCCGGGGCTACATCAAAATGAAAAGCTTCTGCACAGCAAAGGAAACAACCAACAAAACTAAAAAAACAACCTACTGAATGGGAGAAGATATTTGCAAATGGCATATCCAATAAAGGGTTAGTATTCAAAATATATAAACAACCTATACAACTCAAAACCCTAAAACAAATAATCCAATTTAAAAAATGGTCAGAAGACATGAAGAGATATTTCATCACCAAAGGTATCCAGATGCCCAACAGACATATGAAAAATGTTCAACATCACTAATCATCAGGGAAATGCAAATGAAAACCACAATAGCATATCATCTCACACCTGTTGGAATGGCTAAAATTAAAAACACAAGAAACAACAAGTGTTGAGGAGGATGTGGAGGAAAAAGAACCCTTGAGCATGTGGGAATATAAATTGATGCAGCCCCCATGACAGTATGGAAGTTCCTTAAAAAATTAAAAATAGAACTACCCTATGATCCAGGTATTACATTACTGGGTATTTATGCAATGAATAAAAAAACAGTAATTCAAAAGGATATGTGCACCTCTATGTTTATTACAACATTATTTACAATAGGCAATCTATGTAAGTAGACTAAATGTCCACCAGTACGTAAAGGGATAAAGATGATATGCGGCGCCTGGGTGGCTCAGTTGTTGGGTGTCTGCCTTTGGCTCAGGTCATGATCCCAGGGTCCTGGGATCGAGCCCCGCATCGGGCTCTCTGCTCGGCGGGAAGCCTGCTTCTCCCTCTCCCACTCCCCCTGCTTGTGTTTCCTCTCTCGCTGTGTCTCTCTTTATCAAATAAATAAAATCTTAAAAAAAAAAAAGAAGATGTGATATATTATAAAATGGAATATTATTGAGCCATGAAAAAGAATGAAATCTTGCCATTTGCAGCTACAGAGTATAATGCTGCATGAAATAACCCAGTCAGAGGAAGACAATTACCACTCATATGTGGAATTTAAGAAACAAAACAAATGAACAAAGGAAAAAGAAACAAACCAAAAAACAGACCCTTCACTATAGAAAACAAACTCAAGGGGAGGTAGGTGGGAGTATGGGTGAAATAGGTGATGAGGATTAAGAGTACACCTATCATTATGAGCATTGAGTAATGTATAGAATTGTTGATTCATTGTATTGTACACCTGAAACTAATGTAACACTCTGTGTTAACTATAGTGGAATTAAAATTAAAAACTTAAAATAAATAAAGAATTTAGACCATCAGGATGGAGAGAAGGTCAACATAGACGTTAGTATTAAGAGATTTTGAAATGTGTCCATATGAAGGGTGATGAAAACAAGATGATATTTTGAAAATATAATGAGACTCCTCTATCCACGAAATAGAACCAAGCACACCCACACAGATTTCTGAAGATAAAACTCCAAAATTTTTACAAGACAGTATATTCTTCTAATGAAAGAAATTGAAAGATTTCTCTGGTGAAACCACTCAATCAAAGGGATAAAACTGATTCCTACTAATAGTTGTAATTTCCTTTTAAGAGTTGAAAATGTCCAGCCTAATTAACCTCTACTACGACTAATTACTTGGCCAATTTTTTTGCATGCTCATGATACTTACAAGGTAGTGTTAGCTCATTCAAAAATACAATTAGTCACTCAGGGTTCACTATGTACTTGAGGAAAAGCTTGAATTTGAAAGGCAGTGAAAAATGAGGGGAAAAACCCAAAAATGTAAGAAAATGCAGGGATGGGAAAACTTCTCAGTATTTTCCTTCTAAAGTTTAGGAGAGAATTCAATTCATGGAACAAAGAAAGATAAAAGAAATATTTTTAAAAATATTTAGAGGATAAAAGAGTGCATGGGAATTAAATAACATAATAAGGAGTAATTCAGTAGAAGAATTAGAAGATCAAAGAACTATTAAAGGAATCTTCTGTAAAAGATGGAGAATTTGATATACAATATCAAATAAAACAATGAAGAATTCAGTGATTCAATTCACAAAGTCCAATATTAAAACTAGTAGTTTAGACCTTAAACTCCTATTGTGAAAATGATGGGGGAATATTATTAAACAAATAATTCAAGAAAATTTGTCAAAGACAAACCAAGGCATATTATTGTGACATTTCAAAACCGAGTGGTTAAAGGGAGATTTCATTCCTTTATAGAGAAAATACAAAGACAACGGGAGGTTGCAGGCAAAAGACTAGGAAATAGAACAGCATCAAGCCGCTCAATAGGGAGACCAAAGTTTCAGGATCATAAAACAATGTGTTCAAAATTCTGAGGAAAATCACTTCCAAGAGCAAGGAAAAAGGAAATTAAACTGACTCCTTCTCTGTCATCTGCAGGCAGAACTGTTCTTAGAATCTGGGGATGGATTCATGATAGCTACATAGAAAGCTACAGTGAGGAATTTGTTTACTCTAAGAAATAGTAAAAATTGTATAGGAAAGGAAATAAAGTATAGAACCACTAAGCTTCCTTCTCATAAAAGTGTATACATAATGACTTAAACCTTGAACATTAATTGCTTAGCTAAAGCAGTAATAGAGACATACTGGAGTATAAGTAAAGAGATATGTGAAGGTGTGGGGTTTAGGGGATATAAGAAATATCAATGTTCATTTTAGGAGGCAGATAATATGAAAAAATGAAAAATTAAGGTAAATTGGGGGAAAATAAGATGGGAGTAAAAGCTTTCAGGGATTTAAATTGGTTGCTTCTTGGAACTGTGAATAAAGGGTTTTTGCCCAGGGGTTGCTTTTTTTTTTGTTACAAGCCTTTAAAAATGATTAGATTTTTATATTGTATAATGTAAGACTTTGATAAAAATAGGAACACGTCTATAATTGATTTTACAGAAGGTATATTGCCTCTTTATAAGGATCATCACTTTGCAGGATTCTTTCCTGATTGCTAATTCTAGTGCTCAGTTTCTGCCATAGACTCTTGAGATTTAAGGCAGTATTGTTACAGTTGTTCTGTCATTTTCTGAGGGGCACAGTGTTCTAACTTTACAGCTGTGCCACTTGTAAAAGCCTGTGATCTAATCCTTAATTACCAGGTAAACTAAAAGAGGGAAGTGTTGGAAGAAAGATTTGATCTACAATAATATCTTAATGATTTCCTTTCTCTGGTGACCAAGGTGCTTGATGAAGCCTTCTAAATTGTTCTTAATAGCCCCCCTTTATTATTAATGTGGTGACTCATTTTGATACTCAGAAACCTAGAGATAAAAGAAGGGGAACTGAACATAGGAAGAAAATAAGTTTTATGTACAGCTTGTATACCTGAAGTTTGAGAACTTTCAACATTGATAGAAATTTTCTGCTGCTTATGGCATAAAGTATATTTTGGAGATAGGTAGGCAGAAAGAATGTTCATTTGACTGACAAGAACAGGAGGAAACAAAATTAAGATTGGCATCTCTTCTTAACAAATATGATAAGTTCTATTAATATCCCAGTCCTTCACCCCCCTGGTGCCCAGTACCTTTGCTCTTGTTTCTTTGTAGTGCCCTTTCTTTCTGACTTTAGGTTTAGTTGGCTATGTGATTGGTCAATACAATAAAGACATGACAGGATGTCTTTTCCAAATCTAGGCCTTATGAGGCCTCCTTCAGTGCTCAGGCTTGCTCTTGGCTTTTGTGATTGCTGTGAAAACATGAGAGAGACCATGGTAATCTATTGAAGGATGAGGGACCTATGGAATCCCAGACAAAGGTAGCTGAAATCTGAAATCATGGAAAACCAGCTGATCCTCAGACATGGCTAGACATGTCAGTGAACCTAGCCAAAACAGAGATGTCTTGACAATCCCAGATGACCCCATATACATGAGAAACATACACTGATTATTGTTTGCTACTAAGATTCTGTGGTTGTTTTGTGTGTAACTTTATGCAGCAATGAGGAATTGATAAACACACTAAAATGTTTTAATTTATTTAAAAATATCCCAGAATAATTCCTTCATGTAGACCCTTGAATTATACACCTTAAAGCTCCAATGTATTAAAATATAAGAAATTGTTAAATTATAACCTAATTAAGTTAATTAATATTTAATAAAAATTATAACAACATGTTATAGAACTCAGTGCTTTACTTTTATTTGATTATTTTAACTTGTATTCTACAAACACAAATACCTTTAATCAAAATTTTATCAGTTAACTATCTTTTTATACAAAACAGCGTAATTGACACCATTAAAACATCATTGCTCTGATATGTGAAGAAAATTCTCAGTGATATCTGAAAATAAATACACTCAATATTGAAAGCTGACATTTTTCTACCATAAACATGTGATTAATTTCCTAGGGCTGCCACAACAATGTGCCAGAAACCGGTGGCTTAAGAGAGCAGAAATTTATTCTCTTACCGTTTTGGAGTCCAGAAATCTGAAATCAAGGTATTAGCAGAGTTGGTTACTTCTAGAGACTCAGAGAGTCCACTCCATGCCTCTTGCTTAGCTTCTGGTGCTGCAGGGGATGCTTGGCATTCCTTGGCTTATATCTTCCCAATCACGGTCTCAGTCTTCACAGGGGCTCCACCCTGTGTGTCATCCAGGTATAAGGACATCAGTCTTCAGTCACTTAGGCCCAGCCAAAATCCAGTATGAGTTCTTCTTGATATTCTTAATTATATCAGCAAAGGCACTATTTTCAAATAAGCTCACATTCACAAATAATGGAAATTAGGACTTGAATTTTTTTGGCGGGGGGGTGGGGTGGGAGATGCACCATTCAAACAGCTACAATGTATAAAAATAATTCTAAATATTATTTAAAAATCAAACCTATCAAAGACTTTGGGTACTACTCTTCTCTACTGTTAAGTTTACCTTTGGCAAACCTCATAGTCATTCAAATTTATGTTGAAAGGGGACCTGAGAAAGCATCTACTCTGTCTTTTACAGGTGAGGAACTAAGAGTACATAATTCATTCTAGTTGGAAGTCAGAAAGAATACAGTGTGTAGGTGCCTAACTTTTTAAGTAAAGGTACCTTTTCAGTAAAGGCAGCCAGAGGTCTAATCTCCTTGCCACACAAGACCTGTATGTCATAGGACATGACTCCTTAAAACTTTTAAATACCGGTTTTGTCATCTTAAAATTATGTATCATCGTATTTGCCTTAAAGTGTTATTAAAATAATTAAATGAAAGGGGCGCCTGGATGGCTCAGTCATTAAGCGTCTGCCATCGGCTCAGGTCATGATCCCAGGGTCTTGGGATCGAGCCCCGCATCGGGCTCCCTGCTCAGCGGGGAGTCTGCATCTCCCTCTCCCACTCCCCCTGCTTGTGTTCCCTCTCTCGCTGTGTCTCTCTCTGTCAAATAAATAAATAAAAATCTTTAAAAAAATAATAATTAAATGAAATTAAATATATACCACAATATTTGGTATACTGTAGATTAAGAAGCTTACATGAGTCACAAATAGAAAATGACAGAGCTTTTTGATGCTTAATCCTTTGTCCCATTGCTCCTTTTACATTAAATGATTGAGCCCTGGGGTTCTCCTCTGTGTTCTAGAAACCAGTATTCCCATAGCGCCTCATTACTGTGACATTTCATAAAAATCCTGTCCGTCTTTTCATGATCTTGATGTGAATATTATGAAAAGCTACAACAGTAAATCCACATGCAAACACATAGGAAAAAAATGAAAGGCCATAGCTGGAAAATATTTCTACATAATAGAAAAAAATTACCAAATTCTCTGAAAGAAATAAACAATATTTCTTTGGTTATGTATATGTAATATTCACTCTTGATTATTTTCAACAAATATATAATGGGCTTCTTATTTTTTGCCTGGAATCATGTTTGATTAAAAAAAATAGTAATAGTTTTATTTTTCCCTTACACGTTATAAAGTTTGAAGTCTAACTGGAGAAGACACTGATGTTAAAGTAGTCTCCCCAGGTAAGCAGCTGGTCTCCCTGGAAGAAACAATCTCCCCTAGTAAATTAATTACTCCTTTGAGTACTAAAATAATATGTTTATAAGTACCACTAAGAATATTATAGCTAGTGACCACAAGCATAAGATTTAAAGATACGTATAGAGCAGAAATTCATATTTCATGATTATTTATAGAGAAAAAATAACATATTTTCAGAGATTTTGCAATTGAACTTTGTAAATTGGTTCTGATTTCTCAAACATTCGGATGTTACAAATAGTTCAAGAGACTATCATATACACTCTACTCAGATTCAGCTGTTGTTTGCATTCCACTCCGTTTTAGTGATATTCTCTCTCTTCCTTCCTACTCTATCACCTCCCCTCCTTCTTCTGCATTATCTATCATCCTATCACCAATACCATTTAAGGGTAAGTGTATTCATTTCTTGTGATTGCCATAGCAAGTTACCCTTTAGTGTCTTAAAACACAACTTGGTGGTTTAAAATTACAGAAATTTATTCTCTCACAGTTCTGGTGTCTAGACATCCAAAATCAAGATCTCAGCAATATTGTGTTACCTCCAGAGACTCTGAAGGAGAATCCCTTCCTTGCCTCTTCTAGCTTCTGGTAGCTGCAGACATTCCTTGGCTTGTGGCCACATTACTTCAATCTCTGCCTTCTTACACTGATACAGCAGCTCCTTCTGCCCCCCCCCCCCCCGCAAAGGCATCTGGATCTCTTTCCTATAAGATGGATATGATTGCACTTAGGACCCCCTCTGTTAATCTAGAATATCCTCTTCCTCTCTAGAGCCAGAACTAAATCACGTGTTTTGGCATATATAAGGTAATATTCACATGTTTTAAGGATGAGGAACAATATATCTTTGGGAGACATTTTTTATTTTCTACAGTAAGAGATATCCCGACTCTTTATCCCAACTTTCTTCATTACGTATTTCCTAAGAAGCATATTCTCTCTTGTTTTAAATTTTTTTTATTTTTTTGAAGATTTTACTTATTTATTCATGAGACACAGAGAGACACAGAGAGAGAGGCAGGCTCCCCACAGGGCAGGGAGCCCGATGCGGGACTCGATCCCAGGACCCCGGGATCATGACCTGAGCCGAAGGCAGATGCTTAACCAACTGAGCCACCCAGGCGCCCCTAAGAAGCATATTCTCTTAAGTAAACATAAAACAGTTGACAAAATTAGGTAATCTAACATTGATATAATTAGTGTTTACCTAGTCACATTGGAGTCTGAGAAAAAAAGGAAAAATCATAAATAATCTTGTAATTATTTAAAATGGATACTTTGTTCATCATGGATTTTTACATTAAGCTTTTTAAAATATTACATTCAAATATTATTTATTTTGATTGCTGAGGGGTTTTTTGCTACTATAAATTTTGCCCCCAAGGAACAATGGCTCCCTCATTTCACACTACCCCAGCCTTAATCCACAGCCTGTATTGGAATCTTAACAGTTTTCCTCATGCTATTCTCAATAGCTATCGTCTCCCATCCAGAATCTCAGGATCATGTGTCACACTTATTTATGCCTCTTTATTCCGGAGCTGTTTTTCAACCTTTCTCTTATATATTCACCTTCATATTTTGAAGAGAAGAGGCCAGTTATTTTGTAGAATGGCTATCAGTTTGGATTGCCTGCCCTTTCCTTGTATTTGACATATGTGTGTGATAAAAGGAATATCATTGAAGTAATGTATCTTTTTTCAGGGTATTGTATTAGGAAGAATATGATGTCACTTTGTTCCACTTAGTGGTAATTGTTTAGGTCAAGATTGGTAACCTGATCAAGGTGGTATGTACCATATTTCTCCACTATACAGTTACTATTATTGTCTCTATAATAATTAAACAGGTTTTGGAATATCTTTAGCAACTATGCAAATGTCTTGTTCATTGTCAAAATTTCACTCAACTGCTTTAATAACCATCGATTTCTAATTTCTTTGTTACCAAAATTACAACTTTTGTATACTGTATTTGTAAATATATTTCTGTTGAAATTCTACTGTAAGAAAGAGATTTTCACTCTCTATGTATATATGTTTGTGTGTGTATATAGATAGATATAGATATCAACTCATACATTTGTATTCTCTTCAGTGGGACATTAAATTGTCCTTAGTATAGTTAGTGAGAGCTCTTCTTGCTGACTTTTGGATCCTTTTGAGAATTTCCCATTACTCCTTCCTTGAGCTTTTCTCATGTTCCTGACCCAAACAAGATGTAAGAATATCATCTAGTAATTTATATGTAGCAGTCCTGGCATCAGCCATTTGTCCAAAAAGTTTGGTAGCTTTTAGTGCGGAAAGGCCTCTGTTGCTTCTGATGATGTCAGCTGTCATTTAGATTCTTATTCCCACTTATATAATATGACAGTTTCCTGTGGCTTTTTTCAAGATTTTCTCTTTATGTTTGGATGTTGTCATGTTGACTCTCATGTGCCTTAGTGTGATTGTATTTACCCAGCTCACAGTGCACTGTTCTTGAATCCATAAGTTTAAGCTCTTCATCAGATTTGAAATACATTTAGCCTTTATTTCTACAAATATTATTTTTCTACACCCTCTCTTCTTTTTGGGGGAATATAAATACAGATACCTTAAAACACTTGATATAGCCCCAAAGACTATTGAATTTTTCTTCATATTCATTTTCTTCTATTCTATTGAATTTTTATATTGTCTTACATATCATTGAGTTTGTTAATTTTCTTCTTTTTCTCTTTTATATATTGTAATGTCTCTATTGATTTATTTTATTTTACTTATGTTGTTTAATTGAGTTTTTATAGAATTTCCTTTGTTTTCCATAGTTTCAGCTTTACTGCTCATATTCCCCCAAATATTCATTGTAATTAAATTTTGTTTCAGGACCTTGAATATATTTATAATAACTGCTTTAAATCCCTTCTCTGATAATTTCAACATGTATGTCTTCTTGGGAATCATTTCTGTTGACTTTTTTTTCTGAGTATGAATGTTTTTGTTGATTCTTCACATGTCTACTAATATTTTTATTGCATGTTGGGCAATGTAAATATGTTGTGGGGTTCTGGTTCTATTTATATTCTTCTTTTTTTTTTTTTTTTAAAGATTTTATTTATTTATTTGAGAGAGAGAATGAGAGAGAGCACATGAGAGGGGGGAGGGTCAGAGGGAGAAGCAGACTCCCTGCCGAGCAGGAGCCCAATGTGGGACTCGATCCAGGGACTCGATCCAGGGACTCCGGGATCATGACCTGAGCTGAAGGCAGTCGCTTAACCAACTGAGCCACCCAGGCGCCCCTATTTATATTCTTCTTAAGTGTACTGATATTTGTTCAAGCAATGAGTTTAAATTATTTGAATTCAAACTTCAAGCTCTGTTTCTTTTACAATGGTCAGCAACTGACCAACAACTTGTATTTCATTAACACTAAACTAGGTAAGTGTTTAATCATGAATTTTGCAGATTTTATAGATAGATTTTGGCACTTATTCCATGTGCAACCACTTTTTAAAAAGGGACTTTTCCCCTTCATCTCCTAGCCAATACACCAGTTTCAAAGTCAGTATGCTGACCTCCTATCCTCAATATCATAGAGATCAGGGAATACCCTCTAGCAAAATCGTGAAAACATGTAAACCACACATGGTGCACTTGCTGTCTTTGAGAGATCACCCTTCTCAAGACTCTTCTGTTTTTGGTCAATACCTAATTACAATATTTCTTAATACTGCATATAGGTTTTATAGGTGTTATCTATGGGAAAGTTTATACAGGTTTCTCTGTCATTACTGAAAGGTAGAATCTCAAAAGTTATTTTTGAACATTTTTAAAAATTAAAATTTATACTAACCCAAAACTTAAAAGTGGAACTGCTCTGATTGGATAAAGAAATGGGAACAGAATCTTGCCCTTTCTCAATACAACGGACACATGCAACACAAAATTATTCATGTAACACTCCTCCAAAATTCTACATTTGCACAGACTATTTGAAAATAACTATACCAAATAATGAATATACAGGAAGCCTATACCATAAAGAATGTGTTCACATATGTAGCCAGAATAATTAACTAAGTTTCACCACACAAACTTTAGGCAAAACTCCCAATGAACATCTTTAAAAATGTGTAACTCTTTATATACATTTGAGGGTATTTTCAAATATATAACTTACTATTCACAACACTCCTAAGGTACAGCACATATAATTATTGTCATTTTAGTGATGCTACTGCTTTATAATCCTACAATACATCATGAAAACATGTAATTTAGTGATTGTATATACCTGACACAATGTTAAGAGTTTTGCAAATATCATCTTACTTCATTTCTACCAAAAGCTTTTTTTTTTAAAGATTTTATTTATTTATTTGAGAGAGAGAATGAGATAGAGAGAGAGAGCATGAGAGGGGGGAGGGTCAGAGGGAGAAGCAGACTCCCTGCCGAGCAGGGAGCCCGATGCGGGACTCGATCCCGGGACTCCAGGATCATGACCTGAGCCGAAGGCAGTCGCTTAACCAACTGAGCCACCCAGGCGCCCTCTACCAAAAGCTTTTGATGCTGGGTTATTAGTTCAATTATAAAAAGTGAAACTGAGCAATCAAAAGATCTTAAGACTTACACAAGGAGAAGGTAGTATAAATATAATTCACAGATCAAACCTTAGTCTGTATGCTTGTGAAAGCACATTTTTTAAAATATTATATCATTCTGCATTTCCCACAGAAGGTGTCTTTCAAATGGATTAAATGACTTGACTTTAAATATACAGTCATTCTACAGAAACTGGACTCAAAATCATTTCTTATAATGGTTTGACTCAGCCTTTTTTGTATATTATCTTATTGCTTGAAGGAAGGGACAGACAATATCAAGACTTTAGGACATTTATTGCAGCCCAGAAATTTCAATAGCTTAACTAAATAAAGATCTAGTTCTCATTTACGTAAAATCTAATATGAATCAATACCCTTTATTTTGGGTTATAATTTAAGCCAGTGGTATTCATTAAAAGTATCATGTGAGGGTTATATTCAAGCACAGACTTTAGGGAAGGAAGGGTCTGAGCTATGTATATCATTTGGGAAAACATTGGGGGGGGGAGAAAAAATACAAAGTTCTATATTGAAACTGTTCTTAGAACATGAAGGATAGTAAGGAGACCAGTGTTCTTGAAACAGAGGGGGGATTGTAGAAGGTGAGATTGAGGAGGTAACGTCTGTAGGTCCTTGAAAGCCACTGTCTGTAAATGAGATAGGATTCTTTTTCTTCAGTCCTCCACACCTGGCCCTAATACCTATCACCAAAAATTAAATAATGAACCCTGTAATTATATGAACATCTTTCCTTTCTTTTCTTGAGAACAGACTCTGAGTATGGTTGTTACCATAAATGTAACAGACTTCTGTGCTTGGCACCTAATCTGGAAAGATATGCTTTTATTGCATGTTTCTTGATAAGCTTCAGATTTTATGTTTCACATTGCCTCTTTAATTTTATGGGTGCCCCTGTGAAAATGTACTTCTCTTTATATGCTTAGAACCAAGTCATTGGATTTTCTTTTTTTTTTTTAAAGATTTTATTTATTTGAGAGAGAGAGAATGAGAGAGAGCGAGTACATGAGAGGGGGGAGGGTCAGAGGGAGAAGCAGACTCCCCGCTGAGCAGGGAGCCTGATGCGGAACTTGATCCAAGGACTCCAGGATCATGACCTGAGCCGAAGGCAGCCGCTTAACCAACTGAGCCACTCAGGTGCCCCAAGTCATTGGATTTTCATTTTGCTCTTTGACCAAAATCAGTTTGGCCCTCTATAAGTGAACTTTACCACAGCAAGCATAGTTTTGTCTTTTTGCCAAGTTTGGAAATTTGGACACTCCATCCAAGTCATTTGATTTTTCTATTACTCTTGTGTTTGCTGTACGTTATAAATCACCATCTTGTGCTGACTCCTAGAGTCCTTGTCCCTTCAGTTTTACTCTGCCCCAAGTAGCAGAACTGACACCAGCCATAATTTTTTAGTGGTGACATATGGTGTTGGCATCCTGAAGAATGCAAAATGATCTGATAGTCCTTTTAATTGCACAATCATCAGTTGGAGTTGATGGGCTACTACTGTTATGTGACTTATTACTGTAAAATGATTCAATGTATAACGTGCATAAGTTTTCTCCAAAGTTGTCATTTCGCAGTAGCAATGCAAAAATACAAAACAAAACAAAAAGCAATCATTTAATAAGACCTTGAGAGGTAAAATGATCTGCTTCATTCTAGAAATATGTTTCACCTCGGTAAGGGAAGTCATGATAATGCAAACACCTATAGATTAAGTAAATTAGGAAGAAATAGTTGTGGAGAACTATTCTGAAACTGAGTAATATTGATTAGCAGATTAAAATTATAACCCAAGGATTTGATATGTTTTGAAACATCTTTACAATACTATTGAAAGTAAGACTATTTTTTAATTAATGTGACAAAAGAATCCCTATTTCTGCATGTGTTTTGTTCAAATAAACATACTTTAGACATCCATTTTAAAAGTAACTTCCATGGATAAACTTACTTAGTAAAAGAAACAGGTAACAAATTGTTGCCATATATTATACTCTTAATGACACATTTGATTTCGGGTCACATGGACTGTTGAACAGCTTTCAGATGAAAGCCCACAGAGAAATATATACCAATCAATACAAATAAACTAATATTTATTTTTTTCTTTTCATATTTTTATTTAAATTCTAGTTACATAACATACAGTGCAATATTGGTTACAGGAGAATTCAGTGATTCATCACTTGCATACAACGCACAGTGCTCATCATGACACATGCCCTCCTTAATCCCTGTCACCCAGCTAGTCCATCCCCCAACCACCTCCCCTCTATCAACACTCAGTATGTTTTCCAGCATCAGGAGTTTCTTATAGTTGTTTCCCTCTTTGTTCCCTCTACAAAGGAGAGCCCTTCGGTTGGATTCCATAAGGTGAAGAACTCCCGTTTGCCAGGGTTAGATCCAGATCCTTAATCTGGCAGAGACCAGAATGTCACAGCTGATTTTGGAACCTATTCCAGTTCAGCCAATTACATTCAGAGGACCAAGGGAGGTACGTAGGGAGGATGTGTGCTAAAAGACCTGGCAACTTTTCAGGATTACTTGTGGAGACTGCCCAAGGTGAGGATCAGGAAAGAAAATGTGTTTTTGTTTTTGTTTTGTTTTGTTTTTTGGTGAGTTCTAAATCTTGTTTACCTATCACTTTTTCAAAAATAGTTTTAAGTGTAAACTAAAGAAAACGCTTGGAGGTTTGCCTGGGCTGGTGAGAGTTGGTATAAATTGTCACGTGTGTTTGTATAGGAAGGTGAGAAGACGATCCACTAAAGAGGAAGTCATTAAATAATATGGATATATGGGCGTTTTAAAACTCAAGCCATCTGGTCTCCCTCCATCCCCCAAAGGATAAAAAAAAAAAAAAATAGCTGCTTTAGGAAAATTAAGAGTTTTTATCCAGTAATTTCCAAATTAATATAGATGAAAAGTAAAATACTTATTAGACTGAATTGGAAGCTTTTTGTTATTCTGGATTTGCATAGCCTTCGAAATTTCTTAGTGATGCCTAAGATATGTGAGGTTTCCTCTTTGGTGTGATGGTCACTGACCTTCTTATGTGATGAAGGTGAAATCTGCATTTGTATTCCCCCTCCCATTTGTTGATCTGTTTTATTTCTTAAATTCCACAGGAGTGAAATCACATGGTATTTGTCTTTCTCTGACCGACTTATTTTGCTTAGTATAATACACTCTAGCTCCATCATGATTTTATTTTTTTTTAAGATTTTATTTATTTATTTGACAGAGAGAGACACAGCAAGGGAGGGAACACAAGCAGGGGGAGTGGGAGAGGGAGAAGCAGGCCTCCTGCTGAGCAGGGAGCCTGATGTGGGGCTCGATACCAGGACCCTGGGATCATGACATGAGCCGAAGGCAGATGCTTAACAACTGAGCCACCCAGGCGCCCCAAGCTCCATCAGGATTTTCTTTTTTTTTTTTCTTTTTTTATTATTTTTTATTTTTCCCCTTTTTTTTATTATGTTATGTTAATCACCATACATCATTGGTTTTTGATGTAGTGTTCCATGATTCATTGTTTGCATGTAACACCCAGTGCTCCATTCAATACATGGCCTCCTTAATACCCATCACCAGTCTAACCCATCCCCCCAGCTCCCTCCCCTCTAGAGCCCTCAGTTTGTTTCTCAGAGTCCATAGTCTCTCATGGATCGGGGGAAATTGGAGGAAGAGACAAACCATAAAATTTATTTTATTATAGTGGGTCGCATATGTTTTTCTAAGTCAGAGTCTCTGAAAAGGTAACACTTTTCAGTGAATTTTTTTTTCCTAAAATAAAATTTATTTATTATACCCAGTACCTATTTTTTCTAAGTCTGTGTCTCATTAAAGGCAGCACTGGGTCAGGGAATGAACAAAATTTTCCTAAATTAATTGGTAGATATATTTTTAGCATTATGGTGCTTTCTTCGAGAATTGGTTCTATTTTCCCTATAGATTGGTTCTTGAATTTGATAGGTATTAAAGTTTATGATAGAAGAGCTCCTCAATCTGCTTATCCAGAAATGCATCTAGGTTTTCTTTTGCAGATGAGTAAACTGTAATCCCCTAAGAATTTATTTTGTTGAATTTTTAAGTATGCTTCTCTCTGCTGCCTCCATGAGAAAGTCCATCTTTTTGAGCAAAAGGATGTTTCTCATACTTTCCAGGGCAGCAGTAAACAAATATTCAGGTATTATTCTGAGTCCCTAAATATTTTCATAGAGTAGGCAGGCATATAGACTATTAAGAGAGAAAAAAAAAAAAACAAATAGTTCCAGGTTTTTAAGGTTCATATTTACTTTTACTCAAGTTATTATACCTGACAATGCACCTGACTCAAGGCATGATGCCAGTTTTTCTTCTGATCCCACCCTTCATAATAATCATTCCCCATTCCCAAAAGAAATTCATGCCTATCTTTTACCCATCATGATACTTCACTGTTACTTCACTTTGGGGATAAAAAGCCTCAAAGATGCCAAGTGTGTTAGTCAGAGTTCTCCAGAGAAACAGAAACAATAGAATATATAAATATGTACCAGAACCATATTTATATTTGTAATACAAATATAAATATGTATATAACACACACATATATAACATGAATATATATTTAACACAAATATATATATATATATATATATATAATGAAAATATATATGTAATGAGACATTATGAGGAATTGGTTCACATAATTCTGGAGACTGAAAGGTCTCACAATCCACAATCTGCCATTTGCAAGCTGGAGACCCAGGAAGCCAGAAGTGTAGTTCATTCCAAGTCCAAAGGCCTGAGAACCAGTGTAACCAGGGTGTAAATCCCAGTCCTTTAGGACAGAAGATGAGGGGAGATGTCCTAGCTCAAACTGTGATGCGGGGGAGGGGGGAACTGGAGGGCAAATAGAACATTTTGTTCTATTCAGGCTCTCACCAGATTGAATGATACCCACATACCTTGGAAAGGCCATGGATACTGAGTCCACCAATTCAAATGCTAATCTCTTCCAGAAACACTTTCACAGACACACCGTGAAACAATGTTTATTTGGGTGCCCCATGGCCAAGCAGGTTGACACATAAAATCCATCATCACACCAACCAAAGGGGCAATTCAAAATATTGATATTGTGAACATTCTTTTATTCAAGATATCTAAAAACCATGGTAGGAATTTGTGTCCCCGAATCTGCCCCCGCCCCCAACAACACACACACACACACATTCTATTAAGGTAGAAAAGTATTGTGAGAAATGGGATATTCTGACCTATTCCACAATGTCTGAATTAAAATGTATTATGGAATAAATTTATGGAGTAATATCCATTTCTCTTAACAACTTTACCTCTTCTATCCCTAACTATTATCAGTCAGTGCATTCATTGTTATTGAGAAAAAGAATCAAGAGGAAGGAAAACATTCAGACCATTAATAAGAACTATTGAAGGAAGTGACATTTGATTTCATTCAGTAACCTCTGATAGTAAAGTAGGCTTGTTTGTCTTTAGAAATCTTAGAAGCTACAATTTGTAAAGTGAGTCTGGTAAACACATAGCTAATACAAGCTTAACCACTCTGACTTTGCATTCTCACCATTATCAATCAGGAGGAGCCTGCCAATTCTCTTATTCACTTGTCTCATAGATATGTAACATTCCATATTTCCCATGATTTTAGGAAAGACATAAATTTATGCTCTTATTTTCTTGCATATTTGTTTAGAATCACAAGAGAATCCTCTTTTTCCCCCCTACCCCCACTACTACCATTTGGCCAAGGCATGGTCATCTCTCATTTGGATTATTGTAATTGTGTCATAATTATTTTTCTTCTACTGAACCTGTTCTATTGTCTGTTTGCAAAATACAGCATCCAGAATGATCCCTATGAAACATGAATTTCTTTTTGTTTTAAGATTTTATTCGTGAGAGAGAGAGAGAGAGAGAGAGCACAAGCAAGGGAGCGGCAGGCAAAGGGAGAAGAGGCTCCCCGCTGATTAGGGAGCCCAATATGGGACTTGATCCCAGCACCCTTGGATCATGATCTGAGCCGAAGGCAGATGCTTAAATGACTGAGCCCCCCCCCTCCCGCCAAGGAGTCCCTAAAATATATATTTCATTATGCCAGTCTTGTCTTCTAAAGATCTCACAATAAAAGATCCTGGTAAAAAACCTAAGTCCTCACCATCATCAAAGGTCTGATAAAAACTGGCCCCATTACCTTTTTAATAGGTGCTCTTACTATTCTTCCCACATACCTGCTCACCCCTCTCAAGCCACTCCCACTTCCTTGTTCTCCTCCAGCATCCCAGAATAGGTTCACTTCAAGATGTTTGTAAGGCTCTATTTGAACCCTTCTATAATGGGCAGCAGGATAAAGAATTTTAGCCAAGCATTTCAAGTTTTTGTGCTTTTTCTTAGAAATAAATATTGGTAGTGCTTTAAAAACAGTTGTGAGCAAAAAGTGGAAAATGGCAAAAAACATCACATCAGATTACTGCAATTATTGGAAGAGAGTGCTAAGAACGTGAGCTAAGGTGGAAAGAATAGTAAAAGAGGATAGACTTTGATGTATTTAAGAAGTGTCTGGCCATTCTACACGGGAAATTAAAAAAAAAAAAAGTTGAAATGATTCAGAGGTTTGTTTAGGCAACCTAAAGAATAATCATGGAATCAAATGAAACTGAGGTTAAGAGCGAGCTTAGAAAGATAGAACTGACCTTTATACACAAATCTGTTCTTCCGTAGACTGTCTGGCTTGAAAAGGTGCAGGTAGTTCATGGACCTGAGGGGAGACCATTCTGGACTACCTGGAGGCTCATTTCTTCTGTCTTTGTATTAGTTTAGCAGCTGGCTTACAAGGTCCAACGTAGCTCAATTAAAAAACAAACAAAAACTAAAATCTGCTTAGATGAAGCTGCACAGATGTTTCCAATACTCCTAATTATAAAAACACTTTGAGCATTATGGAGATGGAGCCATGTTCTAACAAAATATTGACCATGGTAAAGTCAGACCAGCCATGTGCAATTCAAAATGTGTGATAATGTGGTTGTGATCATGCTACTAATTCCTTTATTTTAAGATTTTCCCCAGTAAACCTTCATTTTTCATGAGTCTCTTCCACATTTTTGCATACATTTTTAAATTTTCCTTTGTATAATGGCTTATTTTAATCTCTTTTTTTGTCCCCAAAATTTCTAGTTTGTATTTAGTATTGTGGCTCCCTAATTTTGATTGCAGTCACTAAAAAGAAATCTTGAGATTTGGACTACCTAACTCCACATTTTCAAATAGAAAAACAGTGGTCATTGAGATATACTAAAGGAAAATTTCAAGTAAGAATATATACAAAAATCCATGCACACTGGGTATTATATGTAAGTGATGAATCACTAAGTTCTAGACCTGAAACTAATATTACCCTCTATGTTAACTAACTGGAATTTAAATAAAATCTTGAAGAAAAAAAAGAACATACACAAAAATCGTAGCTCAGAACAATAGGCTATTCTGTGAATTATCCTCATTCTATAGGGAGATATTTTAAAGAGACGAAGGCCCTCTAGTTATACATTCCAGCTCTGTAGGTGTTCAACAATGAAGCATTCTTGGCTGTAAAGTGGATATATTGACACTGTCTTCTCACAGGGTTACTTCAAGAGTTAACTTTGATAATTTATGTAATATACATTTACTAGTATTTAAAAACATTAGCTTATTTTATTGTTGGTGTCATTATTATTGTTCTAGACTGTGAACTTTTGGGATTCCTGGATTTCAACCACAGCTACATTTCAAATGCCTACTTCAGTGTGTGGTAAAGACCAAGTTTTCGATATACATTTCTTTAAGGAATTAACCATTTATATGACTTGATTCCATTGTTTTTCACTTTTAAAAGACTATAGAAAACTGATATTGAAAGAAAAATTCAATTAAATTTGAGACAGTACAGTCCCAGATACATAATAATATTTATAAGAGTAAGCAGATAGTGCCATGTTCAAATATTTACACCTTCTTCTATTATCAAGTTTAAGTAAAAAGCTGAATATTACCCCTCTATTTTGCTCATTCCATCATTTTCTTTTCTTTTTTTTTTAAGATTTATTTATTTATTTTGGGAGAGAGAGAGAAAGAGCATGGGCAAGCTTGTTGAGTGGGGGGAGGACAGAGGAAGAGGGATAGAGAGAATCTCAAGCACACTATACCACTGAGTGCAGAGACCCACGTGGGGGGCTCATCTCACAACCCATGAGACCATGACCTGAGCCAAAATCAAGAATTGGATGCTTAATGGACCGAGCCACCCAGGTGCCCCTCATTCCATCATTTTCTTTCCTTAAATTATACCCTGTTCTATCCTTTTGTGCACCTAATTTGAAAGTTATAAAAATTATCTTTCAGCATACAACATACTTATTAAAGCATTTAGCATACAGTGTTTAGAAAACCTGTTTTTTGTGTCATCACTAAATATCATGAGATACCATCATGTATGCAATGCTAAATAAAAGTATATAATTCTAGAAGATATTTTAGCTTTATTTCAGTTCATGATAGAAGTAATTTTAAGATACATATTTTGACCTAATATACTTTTATTATTAAACAATTCTACTGAAATTCTTTAATAAGAATTGTATTCTATATCATTCATGTTAGAAATATTGATTATTATTAGCCATAAGATTTATATTCACCTTTTAACATTTTTTTTAATTTTAACATTTAAATTTTATTTTTTTATTATGTTCAGTTAGCCAACATATAGTTGGCTGCATCATTACATCAAACTACATCATCAGTTTTTGATGTAGTGTTCAACGATTCATTAGTTGTGTATAACACCCAGTGCTCACTTTTTTTTTTTTAAAGATTTTATTTATTTATATGAGAGAGAGAGAGAGCACATGAGAGGGGGAAGGGTCAGAGGGAGAAGCAGACTCCCTGCTGAGCAGGGAGCCCGATATGGGACTCGATCCAGGGACTCCAGGATCATGACCTGAGCCGAAGGCAGTCGCTTAACCAACTGAGCCACCCAGGCGCCCAACTTTTTTTTAATTTAATATATATGACCCCACTTTTGGGCCCCCAAAATAATAGATATCATATTTATAGAATAGCAGGATTGTAAAACTAGAATACTGCAATTTTTTTCAGTTTTTAATTTGTTTTTTTATTATGTTACGTTAATCACCATACATTACATCATTAGTTTTTGATGTAGTGTTCCATGATTCATTGTTTGGGTATAACACCCAGTGCTCCATTCAGTACGTGCCCTCTTTAATATCCATCACCAGACTAACCCATCTGCCCACCCCCTTCCCCTCTAGAACCCTCAGTTTGTTTCTCAGAGTCCATAGTCTCTCATGGTTCATCTCCCCCTCCGGCTTCCCCCCTTCATTTTTCCCTTCCTACTATCTTCTTTTTTTTTTTTAAACATATAGTGTATTATTTGTTTCAGAGGTACAGATCTGTGATTCAACAGTCTTACACAAGTCACAGCTCACCTTAGCACTTACCATCCCCAGTGTCCATCACCCAGCCACCCCATCCCTCCCACACCCCACCACTCCAGCAATCCTCAGTTTATTTCCTGAGATTAAGAATTCCTCATATCAGTGAGATCATATGATACATGTCCTTCTCTGATTGACTTATTTCACTTAGCATAATACCCTCCAGTTCCATCCATGTTGTCGCAAATGGCAAGATTTCATTTTTTTGATGGCTGCATAATATTCCATTGTGTATATACACCACATCTTCTTTATCCATTCGTCTGTTGACGGACATCTTGGCTCTTTCCATAGTTTGGTTACTGTGGACATTGCTGCCATAAACATTGGGGTGCACATAGCCCTTCGGATCACTATATTTGTATCTTTGGGGTAAATACCAAGTAGTGCAATTGCTGGATCATATGGCAGCTCTATTTTCAACTTTTTGAGGACCTCCATACTGTTTTCCAGAGTGGCTGCGCCAGCTTGCATCCCCACCAACAGTGTAGGAGGGTTCCCCTTTCTGTGCATCCCCACTAATATCTGTAGTTTCCTGACTTGTTAATTTTAGCCATTCTGACTGGTGTGAAGTGGTATCTCATTGAGGTTTTGATTTGGATTTCCCTGATGCCAAGTGATGTGGAGCACTTTTTCAGGTGTCTGTTGGCCATTTGGATTTCTTCTTTGGAAAAATGTCTGTTTATGTCTTCTGCCCATTTCTTGATCGGATTATTTGTTCTTTGGGTGTTGAGTTGGATAAGTTCTTTACAGATTTTGGATACTAGCTTTTTATCTGATATGTCATTTACAAATATCTTCTCCCATTCTGTTGCTTGTCTTTTGGTTTTGTTGACTGTTTCCTTGCTGGGCAAAAGCTTTTTATCTTGATGAAGTCCCAATAGTTCATTTTTGCTCTTGCTTCCCTTGCCTTTGGTGATGTTACTAGGAAGAAGTTGCTGTGGCTGAGGTCGAAGAGGTTGCTGCCTGTGTTCTCCTTTAGGATTTTGATGGACTCTTGTCTCACGTTTAGGTCTTTCAACCATTTTGAGTCTATTTATGTGTGTGGTGTAAGGAAATGGTCCCGTTTCATTCTTCTGCATGTGGCTGTCCAATTTTCCCAACACCATTTGTTGAAGACTCTGTCTTTTTTCCATTGGACATTCTTTCCTACTTTGTTGAAGATTAGTTGACCATAGAGTTGAGGGTCCATTTCTGGGCTCTCTATTCTGTTCCATTGATCTGTGTGTCTGTTTTGTCCCAGTACCATACTGTCTTGATGATGACAGCTTTGTAATAAAGCTTGAAGTCTGGAATTGTGATGCCACCAGCTTTGCTTTTTTTTTTTTTCCTCAACATTCCTCTGCCTATTCAGGGTCTTTTCTGGTTCCATACAAATTTTAGGATGATTTGTTCCATTTCTTTGAAAAAAGTTGATGGTATTTTGATAGGGATTGCATTAAATGTGTAGATTGTTCTAGGTAGCATTGACATCTTCACAATATTTTATATCCTGCCACTTTACTGAATTCCTATATGAGTTCTAGCAGTTTTGGGTGGAGTCTTTGGGTTTTCCACATAAAGTATCATATCATCTTCAAACAATGAGAGTTTGACTTCTTCTTTGCCAATTTGGATGCCTTTTATTTCTTTTTGTTGTCTGATTGCTGTGGTTAGGACATCTAGTACTATGTTGAATAGCAGTAGTGATAGTGGACATCCCTGCCATGTTCTTGACCTTAGGGGGAAAGAAAGCTCTTAGTTTTTCCCCATTGAAAATGATTAGAATACTGCATTTTAAAATTTATAAATGTTTAAAATACATTAACCAAAGACTGCTGTATAATTGTGAACAGCATAACACACTTCTTTTCTTGGGCTAATTCATTTATTTTATTGTCCTTGTTAGTGCCCAATCACATGAAAGAGTAAGTTGTTGTAGTTTGCATCTGGGATATTTCTCAGACACAAAAGTGTACTTCTGAACTTTTGTTGCTTTAGATGAAATCTAAATGGTAAATAATGGAAAGATGGAGAATTCTAATTCTTACTATCGGATTCTATCCATATTACAAATTTAAACCAACATAAATACAAAGAAAATGCACAGAAAATGCTGAGGATTAGAAACTAAAAAAGAAGTTACAATGCCCTCCTATTCCAGTCTTCTAAATATTAAATTGGAGGCCTAGGTTCCTGCCATGATTCTATTGTGTACACCCATTTTAAAATTCTAAAACCTTTCATTTTATAAATCAGAGAATTTTTTAATTATGTTAAATTTTGTCATTGCAGGATACTATTGATTTTGAAAGTTTTGGGGGAAAAGGGAAAGAAATCTATGGAACTTGTATATTGCTTTGGTTCAGTGTGAATTCTAGGAGGGATAACCTGTAAAACCAGTCCAAAGTGTTAGCTAAATTAAAAGCTGTTCAAATTAACCAGGCATTTCCCTCTACTTCCAAAAAGAATCAAAGAAGTCCAAATACTGCCATAAAAATTGATACAGTGAAACCATCACACATATGGTTTTATCAGAACATATTCTCTTTCCTAAGTGAAAATAAACTTCTGAGAGTAAAAGATTTGAACAAAAATCCCATTCTCGATTATCTGCAAAAGCTACAAAAGCACTTATGGGCCTATTCACCCACCAGAGAGGCAGAATTTTAGGGAAGTCCATTCCTGAAATGTATCTTTATTTCCTGATGTGCTTATTGCGAGTGTTATTTTAGCTGTTAGAGTATCTTAAAGACATAAAAACAGTTGGCTAGATGTTCTAAAGATGATGGCAGTAGCCTGCAGCTTACATAAACACTATAGGGTCCGTGGACATAGTCGCAATAAAGCAGAACATCGAAAACACAGCTTATATAAAACTTAATACACTCAGCCCGGAAGATACTTTTAAACATTTGCTAAAATTACTTTACAAGCAGGCATGTTCACTATAAAATCATCCTAATGGAGAAATAAAGCAGGGGTACAGAATAAAATGTAAGAAATTCTCTCAAACTATTCTATTTAAGCATCTAAATAACAGCTAGGGTTATCTTGATGCAATTTACAGAGTTTCTTTACCTGAAGATCTCATTTATGGCTTTCTGGTATAGATAATTATCTTATTAAATGTAATTTTGTTCCCGAAAGTTCTCATGTTTCCATAATATCTAAATGAGTCTCTGACCTATTTACCTTCCAGGTACGTGTGCTCATGTGCATGTACTACTATCTTTTTTTTTTTTTTTTTAAGATTTATTTATTTATTTGAAAGAGCGAGAATGAGAGAGAGAGAGAGTACATGAGAGCGGGGAGGGTTAGAGGGAGAAGCAGGCTCCTCGCCGAGCAGGGAGGGAGCCCGATGCGGGACTCGATCCAGGGACTCCAGGATCATGACCTGAGCCGAAGGCAGTCGCTTAACCAACTGAGCCACCCAGGCGCCCTGTACTACTATCTTTTAAGTAAGGTTAGTTCGTGGGCTATCCCTACAACCCTGTGCGCATATATTTTTTCACAGTTAATTCTATGTAGGATACAGTGCTTATGATTGACTGGGCATTATTGTTCAGAGGGAAGAATTGGTAGTATTGAAAAAAGAAAATTTGTCAATTAGCAGAAATTCCTTTGTGATTAGTAAATTCAGGTAAGGTACCGAACCCAGACTTGCTTGGAACCAAACTGCCTGGGTATCCTTTCACTGAATTGATGCTTTCTCATCATTTCCTATAAAAGAAGCAAATTTGAGAGGGGGATTGTACTCCCTCATGAACTTGACCCCACATTGCACACATAGTAGAGCTCCTTAGCCACAAGACATATTTGTGGGGGACAGTGGGATGATCTCTTGCTGACCTTGTTTTTGTGAGCTTTCACTTTCCTCAGTGGTCTATTCCCTACGGCAGTCAGCATAAAGTTACGGAAGTTAGGGAATTGACACTGAATTTGATACTTGGCAGGTAGTGACCATGAAGGAGCCTACCTTGTCCAATAAGCTGGAAATATTAAAAATCAATATATATTCATATACATATATAATTATGTGTAATTACATATACATATATAATTATGCATAATTAAGTATACATATCTAATTATGTATACTTAATTTTTTTTTAAAGAATGTTTTAGTATCCTGTGCAAATTGTTAATCATATTTCCTAGGTAAATACCAGTCATTATGCCTGGAAATGCTTATAACAAAAATCATAGCATGCTTACTTTGCTTGGCCTTCTACTTCCTATTATGTAGAAGGCAACAGGAGAACATTAATTATATCATCTTTAACAACAAAAAAAAAATTAGTAGTCCTCAAAATCTTTCTTTTTAAGGTTATTTTACTTTTATGAGTATACAGCCAACCCTATTTTAACACCATTGTCAGGGCCATTTGAAAAGGAGGATCCTGGATCCCCATTATGTTTCTACCTCCTAAATGTTGTATACATTTTGGCAGGTTACTTAAAAGTTATAAAACAATGGTAATGGTCATGTCTTATAATAGTTACAGTGGCTGAAGGCCATCCTGTGGTAAATTATCTACCAACGTTTGTGGGAACAGAGGGTGGAGGTGAATAAAAAATGTTGGTTTCTTACTTTGCATCATTTGTCCCATAGATATTCAGACATATTTGAGAAAATAAAATTGCCAAGCCCTTTGCTGCATATACATATTACATAGGAAAACAATATATGTTTTTAGTTAGATATTCTATTGAAACTTTCTGCTTAACTATTTAACATACAAAGAGATTATACATTATTTTTTAGGGTATGAGAGAGTCTTTAAAGTTTTCTATTTGGGAACAGTGAAATGAGCAGAGGTAAGATGTATCACTTGTGGGAAGAAACTTTAATATCTAATACCCACTTTACAATTTTTCCATTTCCTGTATCATGGAGACTGATATATCCCAAATGGTGAAGTTCTGATAGCCTGCATCCCTGATTAAGGGTGACAGGAAATGGAAGTATCCACTTAATAAATAAATAGCCACCAGTTTAAATGTGAATGAAATTAATGACAGTGGATCATAGCTGTAAGAGAGCAAGACTCTCTCTGAGGAGCAATACATAGAAAAGCTCCAAAGCCAAAGGGAGAGGCAAAAAAGAATTCTAAGGCTTTTGGAAGCCTCTGGCATCTAGAGCTACAACCAATTCCTAGCCACAATAGCAAATCCTCACACTAAAGTCTATTTATCTCAGTTCTTATATATAACAGTTTTCAACAACAGAAATTATAAGGCATGCCAAAAGGTAAGAAAAAATATAGCCTGAAGAAATAAGCAAATGCCAGGACCAGACTTGGATAGGATACAGATGTTAGAATTACTTGACAGGGAATTTAAAATAATTGATTGACATGTTCAGGGTTATGCAAAAAGTGGACCACATGCAGTAGCAGATGAGTAATGGAAGAGGCCAAATGGGCACCCTAGAATGTGTAAAAAGCAAATGTTAGAATTATAAACAAAAACACCTATGACAAACCACAGATTCCTTCAACAGGTTCATGAGCACACCTAACAAAATGGAGAAAAGAATCAATGAGTATAAGTCAATAGAAACTTTCCAAACTGTAATGCAAAGAAAAAAAAAGAGAATTGACCAAAGCATTCACATTAGTGAAATACCATCAAAAGATGTTATACGCAACTGATAAATTATTTTAAAAATATATAAAATAAAGAATATTTGAACAAAAAAAACCCACAAAAGATGTAATATATGTATAACTTGAATACCACAAAAAGAAAGAATGGAACAGAAGAAATATTAAAATAATAATGGCCAAGAGCTTTGCAAAATTAATGACAGACATCAAATCACACATCCAGAAATCTCAGAGAATACCACAAGCTTGACAGCTGTAGTGATAGAAATCCTCCCCTTCCTCAGTGTTCCCATAACCTTCATGGTAGTGATTGTTGCCAAAACTGTAGTGATCCTTTGAGGGAAGGGAGAAACATCCCTTTTCCCAAGGATATAGTCAAGGAAAGTGCTATGCCAAACTAGCCAGGGTTCTTAAGTTCATAAGTTTTTGATTCACTTCCATATCCCCTTTCTATTGGCCTATATCTGTTCCCAAAAGAACTGGTTAGGGTCCCTAATCAGTTAGGATCACTACCTCGCAACCCTGGAAAATCCATTATAATCTCCCCACTCAGGGCCTTCCCACTCATCCCACTTATGTCTGCCTTAAAGGTAATTTTAGGGCGCCTGGGTGGCTCAGTTGGTTAAGCGACTGCCTTCGGCTCAGGTCATGATCCTGGAGTCCCTGGATGGAGTCCTGCATCGGGCTCCCTGCTCAGCGGGGAGCCTGCTTCTCCCTCTGACCCTCCCCCCTCTCATGTGCTCTCTCTCAAATAAATAAATAAAATCTTTAAAAAAAAAAAAGGTAATTTTATTCCAGGGGCTCTTTTTTTCCTGGAGGGTCATCAGGATCATGCAGTTCCATCTTAGCAATGCTTCCTAAACTTGACCCTCAGTGAACAGGAGTCTTGTTCCCTCACAGAAGACTTCTGGCTTCTACTTAACAGAGAAGTGGCTTTACCTCCTCCCTCACCATCACCTATAACACACCATACAAACACAGACTCTTGACAAAGTGTCTGTTATTATTTTAAGGCTATGTAACATGAAGAAGAGCATTTTATGTAACCATTACTGGACAGAGGTCATCCTCCTGGTAAATACTATGTAAATTTCTAAAGATAAGCAACCAGGAACTGATTTTGCATTTATGGAGGGAAAAAAATCTGCCTCATCAGGCCACCCATGAAAATTGGGTGACTATTTAGGCTTAATAATTGGTGCTAAATTTGCTTTTTAGTAACTCTGCACTTAGGATTTTGCAGAATATAAGACAGGAAAAAATTCTTATGTTTTTCAAAGTTCACTTATGTATTTGATCTTGGGGCTCCTGGGTGGCTCAGTCGTTAAGTGTCTGCCTTCGGCTCAGGTCATGGCCCCAGGGTCCTGGGATTGAGCCCCACATCAGGCTCCCTGCTAGGCGGGAAGCCTGCTTCTCCTTCTCCCACTCCCCCTGCTTGTGTTCCCTCTCTCACTGTGTCTCTCTCTGTCAAATAAATAAATAAATAAAATCTTTTAAAAAAAGTTAACTTATGTATGGAACAGGACAGTTAGATGAATTTGGAGATTTAGAGGAATCAATGTCATACAGATAATGAAAGTAGTGATGGTACCTAAGAGAGCTATGTTTAAAAAAAAAAAAAATCAGTGGTCCAATGTGAAAAGAGAGAATGCTATTGCTTAAAGGATTCACAAAAGGAAAAGAATCCATAATGGAAGCAAACAATGACCTATGGAGAATTAGGAGACTAAGGGCATCTAAGGGATGTGAAGATTTTTAATAAATTTAGTGAAAGAGGATTCACTGGACTTATGAAGATAGAATCTTGATTGTGATGGATTGCTGAGGAAATAAGTCATGAAAAGCTTCAAAATTTTTGGTAAATTGTGATTTTGAGGAGATTGAATTTATAGCAGACAAAAGGTAAATTGAATAATGTTGTAACAACATAGTATGAGAAGAAGACTATGCTAGATTTGATCCAGGTTTAAGGATTTATAGGATATTTGTATTTGAAGGGCAAAGTTACAAAGGGCAAAACACAGATGTAGCCATAGAAGGTAAAGAATTTCTTATTTTTCTATTTTTTTAATTATTATTATTACTATTATTAGAGAGAGAGAGCAGGAAAGGGCAGAGGGAGAGGGACAGAGAATCTTTTTTTTTTTTTTTTAAGATTTTATTTATTTATTTGAGAGAGAGAGAGAGAGAGCACATGAGACGGGGGGAGGGTCAGAGGGAGAAGCAGACTCCCGCCGAGCAGGGAGCCAGATATGGGACTCGATCCTGGGACTCCAGGATCATGACCCGAGCCGAAGGCAGTCGCTTAACCAACTGAGCCACCCAGGCGCCCGGGACAGAGAATCTTAAGCAGGCTCCACACCCAGTGGACACATAAAGGGAGGATATGGAAAAAAGTTAATGAATTTTGACTTATAATTTGGGAGTAGTTCTTTGGCTGAGGCTGTTGATTATCCATAAATAGATTCATTTCTCTCCGTTTCAGCACATGACTTTTAGCCTGACATTGCATTCTCTAATGACCCTTGTTACTTGTGGCCATGTAACCAAGTTCTGGCCAAAGGTAACTTGGATAATACTGATAATGCCATTTTTTTTTAAGATTTTATTTATTTATTTGAGAGAGAGAATGAGATAGAGAGCATGAGAGGGGGGAGGGTCAGAGAGAGAAGCAGACTCCCTGCTGAGCAGGAAGCCCGACGTGGGACTCGATCCCAGGACTCCAGGATCATGACCTGAGCCGAAGGCAGTCGCTTAACCAACTGAGCCACCCAGGCGCCCCTGATAATGCCATTTTGGTTCATACTCTTAAAAGTAATACACTCTCTTAGCCTTTTCTCCCTTCCTGTCTGAAAGACATTGCAACTGTTGCAACTTCTTTGGACCTTGAGATGGAAGCTGTTCTCTCAGCTCTGAATCTTGTACAACAGGACTAACATCCAAAGCAACAGCAGATGTGTCTCTTGTTTAAGTCCCTGTTACAGTGAGCTACTTTATTACAGTGTCACAACTTGTAATCTTCTGCTAAAGCTCCCATAATGGACAGTCCATTTTCATAATTCCATTAATGTATTTCTAATTGACATGCACAGATATCTAATATCTAAATTACATTCAAACCGATCAAATGTACAGTTATAATTTAACAGTATAATTTTTACAACTCAACACTGTTCTCCAGCATACATCAAAATACCCATAGCTAACCTTGTGTTGCAAAATTGCACAAAAGGTTTTAATTTTTCAAAAAAAGACAAACATCTCTGAGTAAGTATTCCATGAAATGCTAAAATAAAATGGTCATTTTAACTTCATACTTTGGTTGAGTATCAGTGAACAACTTCAGTGAACACTTGAATGAAGAAATTTAAATAATCCCTAATTCCTTTTGGTTTACATATATTCCCAGTTATACAAGGTAGTTATTAATCTTGAGTATGTTCCTCTCAGCTGATTTCCTCCCTCCCCTCAAAACCAAACCAAACAAAAATGCTGTCACTCAATTCTTAGTTCTTTTATATGAAATTGGAAGAATTACATATTTTAAGAATGCAAAGCCTTTATGCTGTTGCTAGTGTTGTTACTTTTTAAATTATATTTCAGGATTTAGGAAAGCTTTCACCAGAAAAATATTTTTCAAGATAGACTTGGATTCTCTAACTGTGATAGCAATAGTAAAGGAGAGTTTCAAGTTTTTAAAGAAGTCAATGAACTACATGTACATGTACAGCCTTTATGTAACACCATTCGTGTGAGTCAAGCTGTTGTTAAGCATTTTTCAGTGTATTCTCCAGAGTGTACTGACCAAGCTCTAATCTCATGGAAAGGTAAATATAACTGAAGTGTTTGGAGAGGTACTGGGAAATCAGTGACCGGGAAGAGCACTTAGCTATGTTTTTAACCATAAATGTCAAAGAATAGGGTCATAAGTGTTTCTGTTTCTTGAAAGTGTTCTGAATTTGAACCCTTTTCTTTTTATTTTCTCTGGGGCTCTGGCTTGAGAAGAGATGGGAAGTGAACTGACTTTCCAACATTTATTGTCTTAACACAGTTCTTTCTTTGAGTAGTAACACCCTTGGATATAGTTTCCCATTACATTTATGTGCAATCATCTAATTTTTTTAAGTTCTCATATCCTACTGATTAAGGTCGTTCCACATTTGTTCATTGTCAAGGAATTCCTTACTGAAATATATTTCCAGGTGTGGGAGTTGTCATGTAGTAGATTCCCCCTGGATTAATTCTGTTCTAGTATTTTCTGTTATGCAGGGCAGAGCGTCTGGCCTTTCAGATCTTGGACAGAAATGGTAAACCGTGACTTCCAACAGTGTGCACTTGAAAATGTTATCTGGTACGTGGCTAAAATATATCATTAATAGGTTCCAGTATTTTACTTCTAGATGTATTTGTTAATTCAATAAATCTTGTGTAAGGACTTCTACTAGCTATGTTACCATTTTAGGTTTCAGAGTTATACAATTTTTAATGTGACTCACTACTCTCAGGAGTTACAAATAATATGTATCAGGAAATCAGGTAATTGCTAACTTGATTATTAGGAAGTCAAGTAATTGATACTATATGGACCAGTATTTGGACTCCATGAAATGTCAAGCACTTTAACCAAGTTTTTATCAAGATAGAAGAAGAAAATATTGAGGATAAGCAAACAATCTTCTGAGTCTTTAATTTGGGAGGTTTTATTCCATTTTCTAATTCCTTGTTAATTAAATGGTGACTATGTTCAGGTAGCATGGCTAATGGAACAGGTTGATTTTTTTTTAATTTAAATTCAATTAACATTTATGTATTGTTTCAGGGGTACAGTTCTGTGATTCATCAGTCTTTTATAATACCCGGTGTTCATTACAACACATACCCTCCCCAATGTCCATCACCCAGTCACCCCATCTCTCCACCCCCCTCCCTTCCAGCAATGCTCAGTTTGTTTCCTATGATTAAGAGTCTCTTATGATTTGTCTCCCTCTCTGGTTTTGTCTTGTTTCATTTTTTCCCTCTCTTTCGCTATGATCCTTTGCCTTGTTTCTTAAATTCCACATACCAGTGAGATCATATGATAATTGTCTTTCTCTGATTGACATATTTCGCTTAGCATAATACCTTCTAGTTGTATTCACATCATTGCAAATGGCAAGTTTTTTTTTTTTTTTTTTGATCGCTGGAATAGGTTGATTTCTCACAAGCACACTAGTCCAGGGCTTCTTAAATACACACTCACGTGGACATGAACACAACCACACACTTACAGTTTCTAAAATGATGTGAGAACTAATTCCACTGAGTGCCAATGCAGATACACAAATATTCCTTCAGGAGCAGATTTCTGTAGATTTCAGGAAATAGTCCTCACACCCATTACAGAGGAGATAGCTGGGATTTGATTCTATCAGAATCCCTGTTAACAGATAAACCTGCCATGCTGTGTATTTCTGTTAAACCGGGTCATCACTCAAGAAATAAGCCTGTTTACTTATTTTCTTCCTATATTCTCATTTTCATGACTGCTTTTTGCTTTTCCTTCCATAAACTAATCCTCTTTCTTCTAAAAGCCACATCCTGCATTCTTTTACATTTTTTAAAAGATTTTATTTTTTAGAGTAGTTTTAGGTTTACATCAAAACTGAGGAAAGTATAGCTTCCTCATATGTCACCTGTCCCAACACATGCATAGCCCTCCCCCTACCCCATTATCGACATCACTCACCAGAATGGTATACTTTTTACTGTGGATGACCCTACATTGACACATCATACCCACCTCAAGTTCATAGCTCACCTGAGGATTTACTCTTGCTGTTGTACATTCTCTGAGTTTGGACAAAGATGTAATGACATCTATCTATCTATCATTATAATATTATACAGAGTAATTTCACTGCCCTGAAGATTCTCTGTGATGGGCATATTCATCTCTCCCTCACCCCTGGCAACCACTGATCTTTTTATTCTCTTCTATAGGTTTGTCTTTTAAAAAACGTCATGTAGTTGGAATCATACAGTATGTAGTTTTGGGGTGGGCTTTTTTCACTTAGTAATATTCATTTTAAGTTTCCTCCATGTCTTTTCATGGCTTGATAGCTCATTTCTTTTTTATCACTGAATACTATTCCATTGTCTGGATGTACTAGTTTCTTTATCCATTTACCTAATGAAGGGCATCTTGATTACTTCCAAGGTTTGGCAATTCTGAATAAAGCTGCTATAAACATCTGTGTGCAGGTTTTTGCGTGAGCATAGTTTTCAACTCCTTTGTGTAAATACCAAGGAGCACAATTACTGCATCATATAGTAAGATATTTAGTTGGTTTTTTTTTTTGTTGTTGTTGTTGTTTTAAGATTTATTTATCTGAGAGAGAATGGGAGACAGAAAGCATGAGAGGGGGAGGATCAGAGGGAGAAGCAGACTCCCCGCCGAGCAGGGAGCCAGATGTGGGACTCGATCCTGGGACTCCAGGATCGTGACCCGAGCCGAAGGCAGTGGCTTAACCAACTGAGCCACCCAGGTGCCCAGATATTTAGTTTTGTAAGAAACCACTGAACTGTCTTCCAAAGTGGCCATTACCATTTTGCATTTCCTACCAGCAACAAATGAGAATTCTTGTGGTTCTATGTCCTCACCAGCATTTGGTCATGTTAGTGGTACAGATTTTGGTCATTCTAATAGGTAAATATTTTATTTAATTGTTCTTTGAATTTACATTCCCTGATATGGAGCATCTTGTAATATGCTTATGTAACATATGCATATATTCTCGGGTGAGTTGTTTGCTTTTTCTTTTGAGTTTTATGAGTTATTTGTATATTTTGGATAACAGTGTTTTCTCAGATGTGACTTTAGCAAATATTTTTCTCCCAGTCTGTGGCTTGTCCTTTCATTCTCTTGATATTATTTTTTGGAGAGCAGATTAAAGAAAATTAATTAAGTCCAGCTTATAAGTGATTTGTTCTATCTATCATGTCTCTGGTGCCGTATCTAAAAAGGCATCACCATGGATTTTCTCATATGTTATCTTCTAGGAGTTTTTTAGTTTTGCATTTTACATTTAAGTCTGTAATCCCTTTTGACTTAATTTTTATGAAGAGTGTAAGGTCTGTGAATAGATTTATGTTTTTGCAGGTGGATTCCAGTTATCCCAGCATCATTTATTGAAGAGATTATCTTTGTTCTTTTGTATTACCTTTGTTTCAGTTGACTGTATTTAGGGAAATCTATTTCTGGGCTCTCTATTCTATTCCATTTATCTATTTAATCTTTCACCAGCCCCACATTGTTCAATTGCTCTAGCTTTATAGTAAGTCTTGAAGTCAGTTAGCATCAGTTCTCCAACCTTGTTCTCCTTCAATATTGTGTTGGCTATTCTGGGTCTTTTGCCTTCCTGAATAAACTTTAGAATTAGTTTGTTGATATCCATAAAATAACTTGCTGGGATTTTGATTGAGATTACACTGATCTATAGATAAAGTTGGGAAAAATGATATGTTGATAATATTGAGTTTTCCTATCCATGAACATGGAGTAATTCTCCATTTATTTCATTCTTTGTTTTTGTTCATCAGAGGTTTTAGTTTTCTTCGTATAGATCTTACATGTATTTTGTTAGATTGGTACATAAATATTTCATTTCTTTGTATGCTGATGTAAATGTTTTTAATTTCAAACTCCACTTTCATTATTGGCATAAGAAAAAGAATTTGCTCTTGTATGTTAATCATGTATTCTACAGTCTTGCTATAATTACTTATTAATTCTAGAAGACTTTTTTGTCAGCTTTTCAGATTTTTTTCTACATCATATTATGTATTAACAGACAGTTTTAGGTCTTTCTTCCTAATCTGTATACATTTAAATGTATTTTTCTTGCCTTATTGCATTCGTAAGAACATCCAGTGTGATGTTGGAAAGGAGTGGTGAGAGGGTCCTCTTTGCTCCTGACCTTAGTGAGAAAGCTTTTAGTTTTTCACCATTAATAATGACATTAGCTATAGTTTTTTTTGTGGATTTCTTTATCAAGTTAAGAAAGTTCTCCTCTATTCCTAGTTTATGAAAAGCTTCTACCAAGAATGGCTGTTGGATTTTGTCAAATGCCTTTTTGAATCTACTGATATTATCATATGATTTTTCTTTTTTTTAGTCTGTTGATATAATGGATTACATTATTTGGTTTTTGAATGTTGAACCAACTTTGCATGCTTGGGATAAACCCTACTTTTTCAGGTTGTGTAATTTTTTTTTACACATTTTTGGATTCAAATGTTAATATTTTCATAATTTTTTCATCTGTGTTCATAAGACATATTGGTCTGCAATTTTCTTTTCTTGTAATGTCTTTATCAGGGTTTTGCATTAGAGTAATGCTGGCCTCATAAAATGAGTTAGGAAGTATTCTCTCTATCTCTATACTCTGAAAGAGATTGTAGAGATTGGTATAATTTTCTTCCTAAATCTTTGCTAAAATTCACCAGTGAACCTATCTGGACCTGGTGCTTTCAGTTTCAGAAGATTATTAGTTATTGATTCAAATTAACAGATATAGGCCTATAAGATAGTCTGTTTCTTCTTTTTTTTTTTTTTTAAGATTTTATTTATTTATCTGAGACAGAGAGAATGAGAGAGACAGAGAGCACATGAGAAGGGGGACGGTCAGAGGGAGAAGCAGACTCCCTGCCGAGCAGGGAGCCCGATGCGGGACTCGATCCAGGGACTCCAGGATCATGACCTGAGCCGAAGGCAGTCACTTAACCAACTGAGCCACCCAGGCGCCCAATAGTCTGTTTCTTCTTGTGTGAGTCTTGGCTTATTGTGTTCCAAGGAATTTATCTATTTCACCTGGGTTATCAAATTTGTGTATGTAGTTTTTCGTAGTATTCTTTTAATGTCCATAGAATTTTTAGTCATGTCCCCTCTTTCACTTCTGAAATTAGTAATTTATATCTTCTTTCTTTTATTCTTAGTTGTTCTGACAGAGAATTATCTATTTTATTGATCTTTTCAAAGAACCAGCTTTTGGTTTCATTAATTTTTTCTGTATTGATTTCCTGCTTCAAATTCATTGATTTCTGCTTTAATTCTTATTATTTCTTCAATTCTGCTTGCTTTGAATTTATTTTGCTTTCCTTTTCTAGTTTCTTAAGTTGGAAATAAAGATTATTGATTTTAGATCTGTCTTCTTTTTCACTATTTGCATTTAGTGCTATAAATTTCCCTGTAAGCATTGTTTTTACTATATTTAACAAATTTTCATAAGTTGTGTTTTCATTTTCATTTAGTTCAAAATATTTTAAATTTGTCTTGTGATTTTTTCTTTGACTTATGTGTTAGAAATGTGTGGTTAAACCTGTATTTATTTTGAGATTTTCCAGTTATCATTGTTATTGATTTCAAGTTTAATTCCATTGTGGTCTGAAAGCAGACATTATATGATTTGTATTCTTTCAAATTTGTTAAGTGAGTTCTATGGCCCAGAAAGTGGTTTCTCTTGGTGGAATTGTTCCTTACAAGCTTGAGAAAAATGTGTACTCTGCTACTGTTGGATGAAATAGTCTATAGATGTCGTATATCCTATTAATCAGTGGTGTTGTTGAGTTTAACTATGTTTTCACTGATTTTCTGCATGCTGGATCTGTCATATCTTGCAAGAGGCATGTTGAAGTCCCCACATATGATGTTGGATGCATCCATTTCTCTTCGGAGTTCTATCTGTTTTTGCTTCATGTAGTTTCACGCTCTGTTGTCAGGCACATATACATTAAGAGGAGGGTATGTGTTGTGGAGAGCCCTGTGTACTGTGTAAGACTGATGAGTCACAGACCTGTATCCCTGAAACAAATAATACATCATATGTTAATAATAAAAAAAAAGGAAAAAGAAAAAAAAAGAGTCACTTTGTCTTCTTAAATAACTGACCTCTCTTTATCATTATGTAACGTCCTTCTTTATTTCTGATAACTTTCTTTACAGTAACATCTGCTCTGTCTGAAATTAATATAGCTACTCTGGCTTTCTTGTGATTAGTGTTAGTATGACATATTTATCTCCATCTATTCCCTTTAAACCTATTTGATCTTTATGTTTAAAGTGGATTTCTTGTAGACAACTATAGCTGGGTCTTGGTTTTGATCCATTCTGACAATCTCTGTCTTTTAATTAGTACATTTACACCATAGACTTCAAAGTGATTATTGATGTGTGAAATTAATATCTACCATATTTTTTACTGTTTTCTATTTGTTGTCCTTGTTATTTGTTCCTACTTAGTCTTTTACTCTTGTTCTACCTTTTGTGTGTGTGTGTGTGTTTTTTTTTAAGATTTATTTATTTATTTGAGAGAGCGAGAATGAGAAACAGAGAGAGAGTACACGAGAGGGGGGGTTTAGAGGGAGAAGCAGGCTCCTCGCTGAGCAGGTAGCGTGATGCGGGACTCGATTCAGGGACTCCAGGATCATGATCTGAGCCGAAGGCAGTTGCTTAACAAACTGAGCCACCCAGGCACCCCTACCTTTTGTGGTTTTAATTGAACACTTTATATGATGCCATTTTCTTTTTTTAGCACTTCAATTATACTTCTTTTTAACCTTTTTAGTTTCCCTAGACTGCAATCTATACTTACAACTATTCCAAATACCCTTCCAAATGATACTTTAACACTTCATGAGTACTGTGAATATCTTATAATAACAGAATAATCCTAATTCCTTCCCTACATCTTTTTAAATCATTGCTGTCATTCATTTCATTTATATGTAAGCATACTTAAACATACATATTATTTATTATATATAATCAAATACACTGTTGCATTTATTATTTTGAACAAATTGTTATCTGTCAGAGCAGTCAAGGAAAAGAAAAAAAAAAACTTTTATTTTACTTTCGTTTATTCCTTCTTTGATGCTCTTTCTTTCTTTATATAGATGCAAGTTTCTGACCTATATCATTTTCCCTCTCTAAAGAACTTCTAGCATTTCTTGTCAGGCAGGACGAGTGGCAAATTCTCTCAACTTTTTTCTGGGAAAGTCTTTATTTCTTTTTTACTTTTGAAGAATAATTTCACAGGATACAGGATTCTAGGCTGATGGGAATTTCACTCTCAAACCTTTATTCCATTCCACTGTCTTCTTTGCATACTTTCTAAGAAGTTGGATGTAATTCTTATCTTTGTTCCTCTATAATTAAGGTGTTTTCCCTACTCTGGCCTTTTTCATTTTTATTCTTATCTTTGATTTTTTTTTTTTTTTTTTGTAGTTTGAAAATAATATGTCTAGATATAAGGCTTTGGGAGTTTTTTGTTTGTTAGTTTATTTCCTTTGTCATTTGTCCTGCTTGGTGTTTTCTGGGGTTCCTCAGTTGGTGGTTTGGTGTATGACATTAATTTGGGGAAATTCTCAGTCATGATTGTTTCAAACCTTTCTTCTGTTCCTTTCTCTTTCTTTCCCTTCTTGTATTCTCATTATGTGTATGTTATGCCTTTTGTCATTGTCCCACAGTCCTTGGATATTTTTGTTTGTTTTTGTTCCATATGTTTTTCAGTTTTCAAGGATTTTATTGATATATCCTTTGGTTCAGAGATTCTTTCTTCACCCAGGTCTGGTCTACTAATAAATCCAACAAAAGAATTCTTTATTTATCCTTAGTATTTCTTTTTTGGCTCCCTCTTAGGATTTTTATCTCTTTGCTTAGATTTTCTCATCTGTACTTTCATGCTGTCTGATTTCTCCTTTGGAGCCCTTAGCATATTAATTATAGTTGTTTTAAACTGTATTTTTTTGCCTTTTAGTATGCCTTATAATTTTTTCTTGATAGCAGAACATGATGTACCAGGTAGAAGGAACTGCTATAAATAGGCTTTTAGTAATGTGGTGTTAATGTGTGCAGGTAGAGGAAGCATTCTATAGTGCTATGATTAGGCCTATGTTTTTAGGGAGCTTATGTCTCTGGACTGTTACCCTCACAAAAGTTTCCTAGTATTTTTTCTCTCTACTTATTTGGGAAATGGATTGCTACAGTGGGCTGGAGTTGGGTATTTCCTTTCCTGAGATCACTTAGGCTCTGCTAATATCCCTGAATGTTAAGCTGTGGCTAACTAGTCTCTCAAGAGGTCAGGGCTTGTTAAGAACAGAATGCTTTGGCATACTTCAATATGGTTCCTTTTCCCTGTCCTTTACTAGAAACTTGAGGAGATTTTCCCCTGATACTTGCTGTGAGAACTATGTCGAGCTCCTAGAGATAAATCATACAATATTATGGGGGTCCCCCTATGACTAAATCCCCCTAGAGATTTTAACTCTCAGAGTTCTCCATACCGAACCTCTAGTAATTCACCAGTTGAGGATTTCCTATCCCAGCACTGCTTCCCACGTCAACTTCTGCTCATGAGTCCCTGCTCTGGTAAGCCACATCTCCCTCTAATTGCCTCTGCCTCTCTAGTCTTGAGGTTAGTGATTTGCCCTGCATTCTCCTCTCTCTTATAGATCCAAGAAAAGTTGCTGGTTTTTCAGTCTATTCAGCCTATTTACCTTCTGTTAGGGTAGAGTGGAAACTTTCAAGCTCCTTACATGCAAAACCATAAACCATAGTCCTGACCCTTTCACTTTTAATCAGATGTTTGCATCTTCTTGCCTAAGTAAATGTGGCTTTGTCCTAAGGTCACGGATCCCATTATACTTGTTCAAATGCAAATTGTAAAATAACCCATGCACATCATGGGAGATGGCACTATTGTCATTTTTTAAATTTTCTTTCTATTAAAAAAAGAAAAAAAACTACCATCTTCTGAGACTCATATCTTGCTTCACCAATATTTATCTTTCCTCATTTCTTTTAACTCTGAGAATCTTAAAAATGTTATCAATTTTGACTCATTCTCCTCTCAGTCCAAAATAGCTATACACAATTTTGTCTGGAAAAAAACAAAATCAAAACAAAAACAAAAACAAAAAAACCACTAAGTGAACAGAAAAAAACTCTCTCAACCAGACCAAGCCATGTAGAAATATATAAAACACACCTATGCACACATTACAAACATCTGCCTACTACTGGATTCAACATGAATGTTATGAGATATACCTTTCCAGGTCTGGCTTATAACTGTCCATTCAGTTTTATATAATGCTCCATCATTTCACAATAATTCATAAGGTGTAGCCATCTCAATGTCCACCTCTACAAGCAGACTTCAGATATTTTCCAAGGTAAAGTAGCGTATTTATTGTAGCATTTATGTATTTTTTTAACATATGATATATATAAACCTGCACTACTGTTTTCTCCTCCTCCTCATTCTTCTTTATGCATCATTGTTATAGTTCTGGAGTATTATAATTTTCATTTATCCACAAGCCCTGTGTTTTTTATTCTGTGATTTTGTATAGTGTATTGATTTTTAAGAATACATAATGCCACATGATAGCATATCTCAGTTGGCAAAATTTTTCTGGTCATGAAGGTACTAAGATATTCTGTGGGGAAAAGTTATACTGCTACATGTTTCTGACTTTCAGCTTTAGTCAATTATCTTTTCTGTTCTCAGAGGTTAAATTCCGATCTTCCTCTGAACTTTCAAATTTCATATGGGAAAGTAAATAATTCAGGGACAGTGCACTTTAGGGTAGTAAAAACAAGAAAGTATACAAGATATTTGAGTTTAGATTACATCATAAACAAATAACCATGGATTGGCTATTGAAATGATTCATGAGGAAAGTAGGAAAATCCTTAGTTCTATGGCTTGACAAAAGATGCTATAATTAATCAAAATATAAAATATAAGAGGAGAACTTCCTTTTTAAAAATGTTGATAAGTATGTATAGCTTTGTTGAGTATGAGGGACATGTGGATCAGCATACAAGAAAAAAATGGAGATTGAGAGAAGAGCTAAATGAAAGTTTGATCACTTGTAGCTTGATTATTGGTTTTAATATTGGAGATGTATACACACTGAGGGAAAGACACCCATATGAAGGACAAATTTGAAGCATCAGGAGGTAAACAAATCTACAAAAGAGGAAGTTCTTTTGACAGTCAGAAGGGGGGAGAATCCGGAAGAATGACTGACTATACTTGGGTAGCATGAGCTAAGCATTCTCCATCTGGATGTGGGGCAATGAAGATGCAGGCACAAGTGCACATGGCAGAGGAAGAACCCATAGCAATTACTGCCTGGCACATTCTCTTTTTCCAAATTTAACTCCTTAAAGATGATCACAATCTAGAAGTAATTGTCTGTTACTCTCTTCATTGGACCCAAAGCAAAGAAGACGTCATGGGGCTCTTGCTTATTTCCTAATCACAACCTGTGCATTAGTCAAGCAGCACTTGCACTTATTAATGCTTGTGTGTGTGTGTGTGTGTGTGTATATATATATCACATATACATATACAATTCCATCCACTGCCTTATAATTCCTGAATCAGTCAACATGCATGAAAAAAAAATTGGTTAAATAAAGACTGACCCCCAAAATAAATAAATAACATAAAAACTGACCTTGAAGAGTAATTTTATATGACCAACCATTTCTTTCAATTATTTTTTAAATTATTTATTCTATTTTTTTATAACCTAAAAAAAATCACAAACTTCTTAAATAATCATGATATGCAGTACTGCCTCATGGCCATGGTTTCATTCTTAACCTCTTGTATCCATAATTTCTATTTCTGTAATGTGAAATAACAACTAACTTATTTAGGAGAGAAATAAATTTTCTTATATAAATCTGTTTATTAAAGAGCAGCATTACATTACCAATGTAGACATTTTTTTTTTTTTTAAGATTTTATTTATTTATTTGAGAGAGAATGAGAGAGAGCACATGAGAGGGGGGAGGGTCAGAGGGAGAAGCCGGCTCCTTGCCAAGCAGGGAGCCCGATGAGGGACTCGATCCCGGGACTCCAGGATCATGACCTGAGCCGAAGGCAGTCGCTTAACCGACTGAGCCACCCAGGCACCCACCAATGTAGACATTTATTCACGGACTGGGACATAGTTCTTTTGATGGGAAATATTATTGTAGTTTTAGTTATGCTGTGAAAATAATTGTTTTAGACAATATAGAAAATATCTAATTTTTAGCTCAGCTCGTATATTTTTTTTAGCTCGTATAAAATTTAAAATAAAACACTTTAAAGCTATAAAGTCACCATTTATTAAAGACAAATACTTATAGATATCTATAATGTGTTTATTTCTTTAGGAAAGAGATAGAAATGAATAACTAATTTAATATAACAAATGCTGTTGGCACTTAAAAATAGGGTTACTATTTCCTGATCAGAAAAAGTTACATAAGAATCTGTGTGTAATATCTTAGCTAGCCCAAGACAGAACTGTCCTTCTAAGAAAATTTGCATTGCCCATTCTTGACATAATTATAAAACTCTGCCATATGTTTCTTACATATGCCAAGCATTTGTGAAGAGCAGATAATGCAACTTGCTAGACAATGATGGGGGGGGGGAGATATCTTAGGCTCCTAAACAAGCATGCCAAGAAACAAGAGATTTTTATTATAAAAAAAGTACTCTAGTTGAAATTCTTGATTAAAGATACAGAGTGACTATGAAAGACAAAATTATATAGCTGGGGGCATGGGATAAATATAATTAAGGCCTGGATTCCACTAAGAAAAAAAATGTACAGAATAATTGTGAGTTAGGTTTATTTGAGTCACTGCTTTTTCCATTTTACTACCTATTTCTTCTGAAGTGAAATCAGATGAGAGAAGCAAAATCTAAACTGATGAAAAATGCTTTCATGCTTTTATACACTACAAAATCATAACTTTCTATCAAGCCTGTGCGTAGGTAGTGACACTCTTTCTTAGCAGGAATCTGCCGCTTGAATACAAAGATAAGAAGCACCATGCTGTGACCTGACAAAAAGAGAACAAATACAATATGGGAAAAGGGTGAAGAAAGAGGTTTATATGTTAATTATTTTAGCCACTAAATAGATCTGAACAATACATATTTTACATCATCAAACCCAGTTGATTTTGATGTGAGAAGTTAAAAATTACATGGTTTATAGACTCCAATATTAATGGAGTCTTAGAAAGTATTTTTACCAAAATTCATGACATATATACTTATAATTACAAAAAAAGTAAGAATAGGTCATATATATGTGCATATATATGTATATATATAATATGCATTTAAACTAACAAATGGCATGATAGGATATAGACATTCAAATATTTTATATTATATATGTACATATATTTTATATTTATATATTTTATATATGTAAAATACATATATATGTTGCATAGGGTGTGGCAATTTGAAAGGGTTAGATATAATTTGAATATCTAAAGAGCATATATATGATTATTAACTTTCTCTAGTAATTTAAACAGTAACTGGTATTTATTCAGCATCTATAAATTTATTACCATTATTGTGGAATACAGGAAAGTTTAAGATATATTCCCACCTACAATTTTTACAATATAATTCTGTAGACATAACCAATGTACATAAAATAGTTGAAGAAAAAAATGGCATTATACACCAATCAGGCAATTAGAGAGGAGTTGAATATATAAAAAACATGCTATACACATGGAATTCACAATTAAAAAAATGGATTTAGAATCATGTGGGGTATATTGAGTGACAACTTCAAGAGGTTCTGGAGCTAGGGCCATGCCATAAATAATGTATAGTAAGAACAAGATCAGGCTAAGAATAAAACCTAGTAGAGACAATGGTATTATTTTAATTTACAGATTAATTTGTATGCCTTATCAGCAGTATATTTACATGTGTCTTATTTGAAGACACCTTATTTGAAGGGTGCCTGGGTGGCTCATTCAGTTAAGCATCCAGCTCTTAGTTTCCGCTCAGGTCATGATCTCAGGGTCATGAGATGGAGCCCCGCATTTGGGTCCCTACACTTGGCTTGGAGCCTGCTTTGGATTCTCTCTCTCCCTCTCTCTCTGCCCCCCTCCCCTGAACTCCTCCCCATTCACAATCTCTCTCTTTCTCTCAGAAAAAAAAAAAAAAAAAAAAAAAAAAAAAAACCTTATTTAATATATATTGTTGATTATTAATATTGAATTATTTTTCTGTTACACAAATGTTTCCTAGCTTTTTTTTTTTTTAAGATTTTATTTATTTATTTGGCAGAGAAAGACACAACGAGGGAGGGAACACAAGCAGGGGAAGTGGGAGAAGGAGAAGCAGGCCTCCCACGGAGCAGGGAGCCCAATGCGGGGCTCGATCCCAGGACCCTGGGATCATGACCTGGGCCGAAGGCAGACGCTTAACTACTGAGCCACCCAGGCGCCCCATCTGTTACACAAATGCTTCCAAGGGCCCAGTGCAAAAGCACAAAGACATGTCTCCAATTCAACAAAAAAGTACAATAATATATTACTATTTTGCAATGTTAGATGAGTTATCTTAAGCAAAATTGAAACTCACCCTCCACATTTATGGAAAATAAGGATGAAGGTTTAATAAGCAAATCATGGGAAACATTCCATAAAAGGGGATGAACGAAAAGGGGAAAATGGTAGGAAGCGCACAAAAGTATGGTATGGATTGATACATGGAAACTGGATAAACCAGAGATAATTCCTATTGCAAGAAATGCCATATTCAGAAAGTACATATGAAACCGCAAAACTGAAATTTAATGGCTATCCTTGCTGATACACATATATACAGTGTTTCATTCTGTGGATTTATAAAAATCAATGTTTTTACATAATGGGAATATTATGGAGGATAAAAGTCTTCTCAATGCTTTATTAAAGTATATAAACTCCTTTCAGGTGAAAAATCAATTGTTATGTGCTCGTTATGTTAAAATTTTACTTTCTCTGTGTTTTTTAAGGAATCTTAGTTCACTAAAAAGGACAAAGCCAACCAAAGGATAGCCCAATTTAAACCCCTTTATTCTTCAAGTGAGGGAACTAAGACCCAGGGGTATAAGAGACTTTGCTATTCAGAATCTAGCTAATGACATAGAAAATCTAGAATTTAAGTGCAGGCCTACTTTTGTCCAGGAATTTCTATGGCCCTGGTCCAAGAATCAAGGCCTTCTTGCTTAGATCATAAAACAGCATGGCCCAAGTGTCTTTCTTCACAACCAGTGAACTTTCAAATCCTTATTACTCAAAATTATTTACACATTTTATTTTATTTATTTATTTTTTTTATTTTTTTAAAGATTTTATTTATTTATTTGAGAGAGAGAATGAGAGAGAGAGCATGAGAGGGGGGAGCATCAGAGGGAAAAGCAGACTCCCCGCTGAGCAGGGAGCCCGATGTGGGACTCGATCCTGGGACTCCAGGATCATGACCTGAGCTGAAGGCAGTCGTTTAACCAACTGAGCTACCCAGGCGCCCCGTTTACACATTTTAAATGTGCATTCTTTCTCTGTTTGGAACTAGGAGATTTAAATTTATTTTGTAGACTCACTGCTTCTTACATTTTTCTAAGTAGGTATTTCATTTTTTATTGAATGTCAGTTTCATTCCAATATTTATTGTTTTAGGATGATAAAATATTAGCTTGATCCCTGAATATGCAATGCGTTTCTAATATTAAAGGAAACCATATATTTGTGTAAAACCTTTTACATAATTATACATGAAAATATTAAAAGACAAAATGAGTTGTAAAAATAGGTGCAATAAATACTGAGCTCACATATTTTGGATATAGAAGGTTTATAAATGAGTAATAAAATGTTAAAAAATATAAAACCAAAATCAAGCACAAATTATTTTACTAATGAGTTATTAGTAAAAATACAGAACAATATATACAAATGTCTACAGATATTATGATATATTCAGGTTTACTAATCATAGAAAAAATGAAAGAGAAAAGTGATGGAAGTGTATCTTCATACCTTTCAAACGTAAATTTCTAAAATGTGGTAATGCATCATCAGCATTGATGGTTGCTAGAAATGGAAATTAGTATTTCTGGAAATCAACTTGCAAACAAGAGTTAGTTTAGGACATTGTATCCATTCCATGTCTAGAAATCTACCCTAAGCAATTAAGTTTAATTTTAAAAATATAATGTATGATCAAGAAAAAAAACAAAACACCCTAAAGATTCCATATTAGGAAAGATGATGTATCAAATGTGGAATCTATGTAAAACTGGCACATCTCCAAAAGATGTTTAAGTTTTGAACAACTTTGCTTAGAGAATCCTCCAAATTTTTCTAACTTGAAAGAAGGTTGATCTTTTGTCAGGCATTTTGGGAGATCATTAATCATTGAAATTTTAAACTTAAAATTTAATTGTGTTCGGAAAAAGGAAGCGACGTGCAATGCTTTCTGTACTCCCTTCCCCCTATTTAAACATAGAGCCTCGTACAGCCACCGTTTCCCTGCCCAAGGTGTAGGCCTCATTTAATTTTTTTTTCAGAAGTATACTCTGTGTGTATGTGTATGTTCACTATTACCCTCCTGGGGTCATTGGTCACAATTATGAAACCTCTTATGCCCCTGGTATTCTGACTGTCCATTCACAGCTATTCTCTTGGATAAAGGCTTTTTACTCCTGCAGCCAATTCTCCTGGAAAGCGATGTTTAGAAATATACCCCCTGATGGGCTCTCTTTTGTAGACACATTTTGTAGATAGTATTTTCCCTAACCCAGGTATAATTGAAGGCTGCTTTAGGGCAGCACTTACTCTGGTCTGCCACGTTAAGCCCCAACCCCAAGAGTCACATCTTTGAAGAGTGGTTTCGCCTGCCTTCAGAAGATCCTAGGTAATGGAAACACATAACATACAAACAACTTTCTTCAAATATTTACTCCATCTCTTTGAAGTTGGTGGTGAATTTTTACTGGCTGCTCTAGTTTTAAAATCTCCTAATATGTCCTGCATATGTGGTCTAACATCTCTTTAGTATATGGGGGCATTTGACCTGATATAATATTTTTTACTTCTGGGGACTTAGCAGAACCAGAACACCTCAAAGTGAATGATTAATTATTACTTTTGATCCAGTTTTGAAATTTTTATATGTGTCATAAATATGTGGTCTCTCATTTCTTTGGTATGAAGAGATATTTTGAAAGATTTTATTATTCTTGTCCTTTGAAGCCTCTGTTGAAATCAAGACCCCTAAAAATTTGCAGTGGATTATTGCTGAATGATCCAGATTTAAAATCTGTTAGAATGTTCTAAAATCTTAAAATCTTAGGATGTTCTTCAAATGTTTTCAATCACCTCTTTAAGACATGGATGTATCATCACAATGTTCTATTGTCCTTGGCCTCTGGGACCTCAACTGAAACCAAGATGAAATTAGCGCCATTTTAACAAAATTTTATATATTATATATTTCCAGTTTTAGATACTCATATCAAATTAGGGATATAGAAAAATATATGTGTAGACATAATCATATATAGGCTGAACAGCCTAGGGGAGTTAATGTTCTGAAAGAGCAATTATCCACACTGAGCAGATATACACTTTCATCTTCTGAGCCAGAATCACCCAGCAGATTGAACCACATGTTTTATGGAGAGGTAAAATACTCACCCAAGTCAAGAACAAGACTGAGAGGGGTGCCTGGGTGGCTCAGTCGTTAAGCGTCTGCCCCAGCTCAGGTCATTGAGCCTCACATCGGGCTCCCTGCTCAGTGGGAAGCCTGTTTCTCCCTCTCCCACTCCCCCTGCTTGTGTTCCCTCTCTCGCTGTGTCTCTCTCTGTCAAATAAATAAAATTGTTAAAAAAAAAAAAGAGAACAAGACTGAGATAAAATCCACAGGTTCCATGCCTGTCATCTTTGTTTCCATCTGTCAATGTACAAGATACCACCTCATTCTGCCAAGAGTTCCATAACATCAAATTTTTTTTTACTGCAATGTGTTATACATTATTGTCACTGTCTCAGCCTTCAGCTTCCTTTCTCCTCCAATGTGGAGCATCATAACTGCAGAATTCTCTGTACTCTTAACTTTATTAGCTTTCAGTAATAACTGCATTAACCGAACTCAGATTCTGTCTCTCTGCAGAACATATAAGACTCTCTACCCCAAAATCTTCTTGGACAATCATTTATTATCTGCTTCACTCTGAGCTAAAGATCCAGAGGTGGAGGTTGGTATTCTCTTCTTTGAGACTACTTTTTCCCTTTAAATATTCTTTATTTCTCATTCTCTTTCACTCTTGAACACTTTGGCACCCAGTTCACAATCACTTTGTCCACCTCCAGATGCCACTGGTATCACCCTTAGTGTAGATGTCCACATAGACAATCCAGAAAAGAACCAAATTTTCAGTTTGAGGATTTTTAATATTTTTATGTCCAGTGACCTTCCAGACTCTCATTCAGCAATCCAATTCCACAATTTCAGTTTTGACCTTGTCATTACCGATAATACAAGTATTCTATCTCTACATATCACTAATAATAAGTGATTCCCAGCTCTGATCACAGTCTCATTTATTATGCATCTGCTTGGTCAAAAACTCTTGGTCAGGAACTGAGACCTCTATAAATTTTTCTCCATCTACCTCTTTATCTCACTTTATTATTATCCAGCTTGGGTTCCATGGTCCATGATTTCAAGGACATTCTTGCAAATATTCTAAACTTTCTTGTTCCTCTGTTGTTCTTTTTGAGCCTATCAAGCAAAACAACAACCTTCGATAACCTAGACTATCATAATGCAGCATGCCCTTACCCCAGCAGCTGAGCAGGGCTAGATAATTTCACACACGAGGTCATATGAGCCTCCTAAAATGTATTATCATCATTCACAGGCCAGCCCTTGGGACTGCCCATCTATCTCGCCACAAAACGTTTTAACCTTTTCCCCTTTCTTCAAATTTTGATAATCATACATATCCTTAACTCTAACAGATGTCTTTGCTATCTACTTGTCAAAGAAAATAAAGATCATAAGATTAAGCTACAAATATATATATATATATATATATATACACACACATATATATATATTCTAATTTATCTTGTGTATTCAAGTATTTAATTCTCAACTAAAAATTTACCACTGATTTTTATCAATTTACTTTGTTTTAATCAAAATGGTAAATGTATTGGATGGCAGTTTTCCTTTTCCTATCTTCCTACGGCAGGGAGAAAACTCAGAGATTCAAATTCATATGTTGAAAGCACCTTGATCCCTGAAACAACCAGCTAAGTATAGCCACTCACTTGCTCTCAATTGAGTGGTGATGTGAGTAAGAGATAAACTCTGTTTTGTTTTACATTTCCAAAAAAGCAAGAGTAATATTTTATTCCTTGGAAACACATTTGTAAAAATGTATCAATAAGATTAAAAGATTCAGAACACATTTATTTATATGCAGCACAAACATTGAGCATCAAAACATCTGCTAAACAGAGTATATAGTTGACTGACTCCACTGTGCAGGGCATTCTTTGTGTTGTTTTTAATCATTGATATGGTCATTGATCTCTTATAGTGTTATAACAGCTAGCATTATTTTCACTAATACAGAAAATGTTACCTTGAAGTTGTATTATGGTTATGTGTACAAAACATGATATAGAAAGTAAAAAAAAGAATAAATATACTTTAGATACATTTATATATGTAAATATTTAAATATGTCATACACATAATTCAGAAAAAATAATAGTGTTAATTACAAGATAAACATGTTTGTTTCCTTTAAAGATACATGACTATGAAATATAAATGCTTCTAAATACAAAAAAGGAAGAATTTAGTTGACAAGTTTTTATTCATTTTGTAAAATGTGATATTCTTAATTAACTTTGATTTCCATAATCTAACATCCATCCATGTTTTGTCTTTATATTTATTAACACTGTTACTGCTTAAGGTGAAAAAAATTATTAGAATATAATTGAAATAATAATAGAAATAATAATAATAGAAAATTCTCATTTGGTGTAATCTAGTCTGGTTTATTAATATTTCAAGCACTATGGTAAGCTATTTCTAATAGTAGTGCAAAAAACAAAATTTAGCCTTTATAATTTAGTTTCCACATGACTTGCATTGTATTATAAACATTTTTTATATCTTATCCATCTTTATTGAGGAATAATTGAGAATAAAATTGTACATATTTAAAGTATGCAGTGTAAAGATGTAATATGCATATACAATGGGCAATAATTACCACAATCAAGTTAATTAACACATCTCAGAGACTTAAGTATGTGTGTGTGGTGAGAACATTTAGGATCTACTCTCAAAATTTCAAGTATGCATACCATATTATCAACCATAGTCACCATGCTCTGTATTAGCTCCTCAGAACTTATTCAGTTTATAACTGAAAATTTGTAACCTTTGACCTATACCTCTATATTTCCCCCATCCCCCAACTCCTGGCAGCCGCTACTTTACTGTTTCTGTGATTTTTTTGTTTTGTTTTGTTTTAGGTTTTCTTTGTAGGTTACACAAATAAGTGATACCATATAGTATTTGTCTTTATCTGGCAAATTATTTTAAGTAGCATAATGCCCTCCAAGTTCCCCTGTGTTTTCACGAATAGCACGATTTTCTACCTTTTTTTTTTTTGCCTGAATGATGTTTCAATATATATATTTGTTACTAACTGAATTCCTCCTAATATTTAAAAAGGTTCAACTGTCAAAATGCGGACAGACCCCTTGGTTTTACTTTTGTAGTTACTTACAGAATATTTCAGGAGTGTGAGATTGCTTTTCATATTCAGGCCTTTTCCTTAATGGGGTTATAATTTGTAGTAATTACACATGAAAAAAAATAATGTATTTTTGTGATATGCTATGTTGAGAGGGAAAATATTTATAATTGTCATAAATGCTTATCTAAATATTATACAATGTAATGTGCTCAAATGTCTTAATTTTTGCTAATTTTATAAGATATATTAAAAATATTTTGTGTTTTTTAGCAAATGGACGCAATAAGAAAAAAAATACCAGAACAACAACAAATATACATATATATGTATGTATAAATATATATATCACTTTTCTTTATTCATTCATCCATCAGTCGATGCTTAGATTTTTTCCATATTTCCGCTATTTTATTATTATTTTTTAAAGATTTTATTTATTTATTCATGAGAGATAGAGAGAGAGAGAGAGAAGCAGAGGGAGAAGCAGGCTCCCAAGGAGCAGGGAGCCCGATACGGGACTCGATCGCAGGATCCCGGGATCATGACCTGAGCCGAAGGCAGACGCTTAACCGTCTGAGCCACCCAGGCGCCCTTGGCTATTTTAAATAATGCTGCAATCAACAAAGGAGTGTATTTATCTCTGAGATACTGATTTTATTTCTTTTAAATATATACCCAGAAATGAGATTGCTGGATCATATGGTAGTTCTATTTTTATTTATTTATTTATTTTTTAATTTATATTTTAATTTATTTATTTAACAGAGACAGAGAGAGCAGGAACACAAGCAGGGGGAGAGGGAGAAGCAGGCTTCCCGCTGAGCTGGGAGCCCGATGTGGGGCTCGATCCCAGGACCCTGGGATCATGACCTGAGCCGAAGGCAGACGCTTAATGACTGAGCCACCCAGGCGCCCCTAATTATTTTTTTAAAGATTTTATTTATTTATTTGACAGAGACACAGCGAGAGAGGGAACACAAACAGGGGGAGTGGGAGAGGGAGAAACAGGGTCCCCGCAGAGCAGGGAGCCCGATGCAGGGCTTGATCCCAGGACCCTGGGATCATGACCTGAGCCGAAGTCAGTCGCTTAACAACTGAGCCGCCCAGGCGCCCAGTAGTTCTATTTTTAATTTTTTGAAGAAGCTTCATACAGTTTTTCATAGTGATTGCACCAATTTAAAATCCCTAGCAACAGTGCACAAGGGTTTGCCTTTCTCCACATCCTCGCCAACACTTGTTATCTCCTGTCTTTTTGACGCAGGACCCAGGGACAGGGCTCAGAGCAGAAACAGCAAAGCCCTGGGGAAGGTTGGCCAAAACTCTCAGAGCCCAGGGGGCAGAGCACAGTACAGCAACACTGCTCTGCTGATGTCAGATCAAACCTCCAGTTAGCCACCAAAGAGGGCTGAGGACAGCATGCTAACAGCATGGCCCCGTTGATGGCAAATCGAGCTTAGCACTTGGAGGGCGAGGCACAGGCAGAGGCAAGTCTCACCACCAGGATTGCTCAGGGACAGCAGGCAACGCATCAGCTGTGATCAGTCTTGGTGGAGACTGCCCCTGAGGATGGTGGGATCCCCAGTAGCACAGGTCACAGACGTCTGTGGTAGTGATGAGGACTGCTGAAGTCCTCTTAGTGTTGTTTTGTTTTGTTGTTTTGCTAGTGGAGTAGAAACCCTCTGAGGGAATCCCTTCGGGCACTGAGCAGCTCCAGAGGATGGAATGGCTTGGCATAGTTAAGGTGCTTTCTATGCTTCTCTAGGTGGCAATTTTTGGGTTTTGGGCTCCAGGGAGTTTCTGCTGCTTTGTTGTAGTCCAGAGCTTTTGCACAGCTATTTTCTGTGATTTGTAGTTGTTTCTTGTGGGGGGAGATGAGTGTCCGGACCTCCAGCCTGCCATCTTGTCAATGTCATTTTCTGTATTATAAAGTTTAGGGCACTATAATGTTTTGTAAGTGTCCTAATTATGAAGAAGTACATTTAAATATACACGGTATGAATTTTGAACAGATCAGACATGAATCAGTGAGAAAATTGGCATTCCTAAATAACCTCTTGAATACAGAGAAGAGGAGGTATCATTAAATCATCTAACCCATTCTAAATTGGTTTGCTCTTATGAGTTCTTATTTGAATATTGGCTAAACTAAAGGCTATTAACAGACAACCAAAAAAAACACCTAAATCATAGTATAATTGAAATGACATCACATGTGTGCAGTTTATTCTTTGTTTGTTTCCATACTCACCTGAGCTCTGGGAGCCGGAACCTTTGGACTGGATCAGATGGTATCATTCCCTCACTTGCTATTGATTGGGCTCAGAAATTGGAAATAACACTAGGAAACTTGGGGTAATCCCAATTGTCTTCCTTTATCCTTGATGCTGGAATGCTGGGTCATGTCTCTGTAGTGGTGTTGTTCCACTCTACCTAAAGCACCTCATCCATAGTTCCCCTCACAGTCCTATTGCATTTTTGAATCTAGGTTCGAAAAAGACTTTATTTGATAGTTTCTAAGTACCTCAATATCTTTTAATTCCCATACACATCTCTAAGTTATCCCCTCATTAAAGCTTTATGAGGACTCTATTTGATAAAAATAATAATAACATTCACACCTATATCTTGTCGATCAAAGACCACATCTGGTTCTTCAGTTTCTTTCCAGCAGGTGTTATTTCAGTAATAAAAATGATTGAGGTAGTCAAGTCAATAAAGTAAATAAATAAAAGCTGCATGCATCATTTAGTTTTTGAAGAGTAAAAAGGTTCTCGCTTTATATCTCAAGGAGGTGACTTGAATAGACTTTCCACCTAAAATATACTATTTTTCATTCAATAATGGTCAAATATTGATAATTCGAACCTCTGCACTCAAATGATACATACCTTTTTAAAAAACAATTTACTCAATATTTAAATATAATTTGTATTCTCAAGTAATGGGGGGTTGTTACTCAAAAGAAGTAAATTTATACTATAGTAGTGGCTTATTTTGATAGGTTTTGGACGCTACAAAGTTAGGGAGAATATGTTTTATTCCTTTCTGTGTCCCAGCACCAGATTGGTCCCAGTATGTGCTTACTAAATGTTCTAAATAAGTGTCGGTTAAATTAGTAAATATATTAAAAGTTGGACTCATATAGCATTTCACAATGGAGGGCTTTCACATGCTTAAGCTCTTTGGCTTTTTACAACTCTACAGATCATGTTTTATCATCAGTTTCTCACATGAAGAAAGAGGCATGGACATTTTAAAAATGTTTCCAAAATCATATAGCTAACTATGTGTTGGAGTCATGAATCCATTCAGCTCATTCTATAACCTGTTTCAGTGATAAGGTACTACAAATGTGTCCCCTTAATATAGTTTTCCAATGTTATTCAGCACTTGAGAATATACATTGAACCCACTGTTTATTGAATGCTTATTATATGTAATGTCCTCAATTATCTACTTGCTGCTTTTAAATGCTTAAAATAGCTCTAAAAAAGGGATATACACTACTTTTATTATCATCATTGTATTATTACCTTACACAAGAGGAAACTGAGGCAGAAGATGCTAAGCTCCAATACCGTACTCCGCAAAAGACACAGAGATATTAAAACATACTAGCCCACTTTAAGAAAATATTTTATTTTCCAACAATACTGAAAAATAAAACTTTATCTAAAAAACAAAAGAAAACATTAGAGAGCAATGGGATAATATCCCACCCATTTATCTCCATAATAACAATCATTGTGACTAATTTTTCAAGAGCACTGATATTATATTATTAAAATCAATAATTAAAATTCTTGACATATTCTAGACATAAAAAGTCAGTGGCGTTGTGTCTCTTGAGGCTTGGCTCAGATGACACAAAAATAGAGATCAACTCAATACTGGTTAAAATACCAGTTTTGGGGTGTCCGTGTGGCTCAGTCAGTTAAACATCTGCCTTTGGCTCTGTTCATGATCTCAGGGTCCTGGGATCGAGCCCCACGTCGGGGTCCCTGCTGAACAGAAAGCCTCCTTCTCCCTCTGTCTCTGCCCCTCCCCCCGATCATGTTTGCTCTCATGCTCTCTCTCTCAAATAAATAAATAAATAAATAAATAAATAAATAAATAAAATCTTAAAAAAATAAATAAATAATAAAATAAAATACCAGTGTTCAGAATTAGTGAAAACTTGTTTGCACATTATGAGGAAATATTATAATATCATTCATTGGAATATATATTTTTAGTTTTTTTCTATTAAAATAACTCCATCTTTGGGGCGCCTGGGTGGCTCATTCGTTAAGTGTCTGCCTTCGGCTCAGGTCATGATCCCAGGGTCCTGGAATCGAGCCCCGCATCAGGCTCCCTGCTCAGCGGGAAGCCTGCTTCTCCCTCTCCCACTCCCTCTGCTTGTGTTCCCTCTCTCACTGTGTCTCTCTCTCTGTCAAATAAATAAATAAATAAATAAATAAATAAATAAATAAATAAATCTTAAAAAAAAATAAAATAAAATAAAATAACTCCATCTTTATATATACTTTTGAACCCATTCCATCAGACTTAGTCTTCTCTATTGGTGCTCTTGGAATTAATCTTGTGGGAAGCAACATTTTCACTGTTGGCAAACTCTTACAGGGTTTTCTTTTTGAAATTGGATTTTGTAAATTTCCTTCCTAAAAAAAACCATAAACACAAACAAAATTGGATTCAGTATATAAGCATATTATCCCTCTGTTTCAATATATAAATAACAAGTGTCAGGCTAAGTGAGATAGTTCATTCAGGAAGGCACGTTGGTTGAACATCAATATCTGAAAACACTCTAAAAAATAATTATAACATGTTTTTAGTGTTGAGGCAGAACCTATTCTTGTAAAGGGTTTGGTTATGTCTTCCATTTTGTTATCAATATTTATATATTGTTTTCTGCTTGAATTCCTTCTTTATTTCTTGGTATTTGGAGCTATCTATTTTTCACTTGTTATTGTCCAAATAGAGAAACTTAACTTGATCCGATTTATATGAGATAAAGATGAAACACACTCATAATAGTAAATGGAATCATAAGAATAACATTTTACTTATCATAGCTAAATAAACATCTGAAAATAGCAATCAAAAACTTGCAAAAATTCCATAGTGAGGAATAGGAATTTCTGAGTTAAGCATCTGATAATATTTGAAAATCATTTGCATATCTATCACTCTGCAATAAAATTATGGTTCAGTAGAACATTAGTTCCTGCTTTTATTCATAGCTTAGTTCTTATACAGACAATCTTAAAATACTTGATTTTATGTCAATGGCATAAAACCAAAAAATTATATATAAGAAATGTGTGTGTACGTGTACATGCGTGCATGCATGTATCTTAGTCTTTGCAAAGTTCAAATAAAAATTCAGAATTGAAGTGGTGGTTACTTCCTTACATATTTACCTTTGAATGTCCTGTTTTAATAAAGGTTGTTAAGGAAATGATAACAGGAATGGAATTTGACTGCAAAATATATATTGCTATTCTTATGCCAGATTTCAAGATAAAGAAATAATGACAAATAGGACACAAAAAAGCAGACACAACTTTTATGTAAAAGCTGCTATCCAAAAAAGGGGATGACTAGATATTAAGATATTGAACATTTCATAGGACATCATGTCTTTCTGTTTAAAATATTTAGAGGAAGTTAAGGAATTGAGCAGTATATGTATATTTAACATGCACATATATACAGTTTAATCATATGAGACTGCTAATATTTAGCTACTTTTAACTTACATAAACAGTGATTCAACCTAATACTATAAATATTAATAGTTCATATATCACACAAATGTGAGGATTTGCCTCACTGCAGGTAAAACCATAGTATATGTTGTCATGATTCAAAAAAAAGAAATAACCATTGATAATATTTATATTTACTTTACATGACCGCACCCACGATGAATTTTTGGTCGCTAAGAAGCAGGGAGCATATAATTTAATCAAAGTCATTGATTATTACAATTGCATAAATATATGTGCATACATAATCTGAGTACATTACCTTAGTGCCACCTGATTGCAAATTAAACACTTCAATATTTTTTTAAAAAGTTAGAGACCAAATGTTAAATAGCCAATTTACATTCAGAATAAATGAAATATAGAAAAAAACACAAAAACACTTCACCGATGAATACCCCTTTGTGCAAAATTACATATATATGTAAAATATATGTCTTTACAAATAGTATATGTATATGAAATTCTTAATTTTTTGTGCTATTAACTTTGCTACTGTTAATAAAAGAATGCCAAAAGATACCTTCTCTTGATTTTTGAATCTTTTTACCTTATTGCAGACTTCTGATAATTGTTAGTTTCGCTTACAAAAAACAAAGATTGATTGACATATCTGTGTAAGGGGGGTTATATAAATGGTGGGAACGGGCAGAGTTAAAGGTCATTCTTCTACATCATTATTTAAAGGGTGGACATTTGATTCAGATAGAACTAGATTTATTTCCAGTTTCTATCCCTTCAAGGTAAGTTTATTTTTAGCAGATTTTATTCCAATTTTCAATTTCTTTATCTGTGAAATGGTAACACTAATTGGGCTCACTCAAGAAGTAAATGATCCAATTCATAAGAAAGCACTTGCCAAAGGACCTAACACATGCTAAGTCTTCCATAAAAAGAAGCTGTCTATAGTTGCCATTATCTTCACTCCCAGGGCTAGGTAAAACGTGCAAAATATAAGTACAGAGCTCCTTATTTAGAAAGCAGGGGGTAAGGTATTGCTAAAGGTACTTAAATATATCCTATTTCATGACGTTTTTACTTTTTTCTGAAGATCACAAATTCATTCCACTTGAATGCCTATTCCTTTCCCTGCATAAGTTTAGTTTACACGCAATTTCAAAGTACCTTGACCCTGACTATGCCTCAAGGAAACTTTGATTAATATCCATACCCACTGTTAGCAGCTGTGGTTTTTACATACTTTGAAATCTAAATACCCACAAAAGGAATCTGACTTTTCCATCCCACATTTTTAGAACAGGTCACAGGTCTCTACCTATTGGCTTTCTTTGATTAGCTTACCCACCATTTTTCCAATTAGCTATGTCTAATTGGGAGGGAGGGAGAATCACAGAGTAGTAATCACTGAGGGGCATTAGTGGTTATGCTGAGGCATTTTCCATTAAACAAGGAGTGAACAAGTCAACCATGGTGATTAGCATCATTCAAAATATGGAAAAAGCCCTTTTATCCAAATAAGTTAACTTGGCAGAAAATCTTAAAATAATTAAAGGTGGTATGTATTTTATACATTTCAACATTGAAAATATAAATGTGAATTTATTTAAAAATTTTATCATCTAAAGCCAAGGGCTTCCCTTGTAAATCAGCTGATGGACAGTCCTGTGCACTTTCTTTTTCTTTTCTTTTCTTTTCTTTTTTTTTTTACATAAACTATACTCATAATTCATCCTATGCAATTTTCTGTTTCCATCTCTTTAAAGTACATTGAGCAATTACCAACACTTGTAAGCAATTTGTGTGCTTTAGATTTAGATGCCTGTGATTTCTTCTCGTTTTTTTATAGTGATGTCAAGCCCACACTTACTTTGAAAGCATATTTCAAGCAACTCACCTTTATAGAGTTGTTTTCAAGGCATACAACTTAGCTTTTATAGAAACAACTCTTTATTTTTACACTCCTATTTTCATACGTTTCAGTGATATTTAAATAAATTATGTAAGTGAAAGAACAAAAACAACTGGCACAAGCAGATTTGGGGATAAACACATCTGATACTTGGTACACATGCTACTGAAACAAAGAGAACAGAAGTGTAAGAGACAGAAGTTATGGAAGCCAAAGGCATTCAGCAAGCCATAGATTTCAGTAAATATGTTCAACAGAAGGACAGGAAGGCATTGTTTTATGTGATAAGTTAGTAAAATGGAGTTCACCTAAGATAATTTTTGTTATGTTTTTATTCCTTACCTCATTAAGTTTATTTTTTTCAGGTCTTACCATATGTGTCTCCAAATGGGAAGGGAAAGTGGAAGCAAACATGTTTTTTATGCACATCTACTAAACAGGTAATTAAACATTTTACCTTATTTAATTCACGTACTGAGATGACCTGCTCATAGTTGAGATGATGAACTTGAAATCAGTATTTTAAAAATATGCTGCAGTGCAATTCTTAAGTTTGGAGCCAGAAACAACACATATAATGAATCCTGAGTATTTGTAGTTTGGGAAATAAAACAGGAAAGATAAATTTGTTAAAAATATGGTAGACCTGTTGTGGAAACTTTTCAGGAAAAGACAGGGTGCATGAATAGAGATTACACATAAAGAAAGGAACTAAGGAAAATTGCAGATTGGATTTATTTTTTCCCATGACAAGAAATGAGTTTACTGATTTTAAATTCATATCATAGAAAGGGGACGACTTTCAGACAAACCCTCTAAGAAATGTTAACAATAAACAGGACAAGAATAGATATAATATTGTCTAAAGATGCTTCCAACCTACTTATATTCATATTTACATTTTTAATGTCTCAAAGACAAAGCATTTCGCAAATACTGCAAGCTTTTGTCTTTAATAATAATTGAGACTTTCCTCCTCGATTATCTGGCATCAACAGTCCCTTCCTCCCTAACCATTTCTCTGGAATGACTGCTAATTCAGGTTTTAAAATCCTCAGTCTCAGGAAGCAATTTCATTTTTATATTATTTAAAGCAAAAAAATATAATAATTTTGTAATCTTCTGTCCTGATATTAAGAATATGGAACAAATAATTTCCTGTTTCCACAGTGAGTTTTTTCTTAAAAATACATTACTAAAACATATACTCCAAGAGAGCTAGAATTTTACGTGTTTAGATTTTTATCTCTGTATCTAAAACCTAGAAAAATATCTGGCACATGTTTGATGCTAAATTGGGATTCATTGAATGCATACAGGAGTTCCACGGACAGTTTTCCCCGTCATTAACTGGTCTGTAGTAAAATTACCAGTGACTGTATAGCATTCATTAGAAAACACAGCCTGTCAAATTTCTCCTTTGACTTTTTAAAAAGGTTTTTAGGTGTGTGTATGGGTATGTTTTAACTCCTAACAAATGGTTACTAAATTGAAACTCTCTCAGAGACACTTAAAAGTGACCTTTGTCTTCTGTATGATTTACAGTTTTAATTATTTAATTGTTCTACACCCTCAATCATACTGAATTTATTTTTTCATATAATCCTCTTTTGCCCACTTGACTGCTAAAAGGTTAAGGGATCTTTGAAACTGCTATTCCAGTGCATTTTTTAGGTTGTATTTTAGAACATTTAAAAAATATACTCGTTATTTTTCCCTTTGCAATAAAGTTCATAATCGTTAGCTTGTCTTTTTGAATGACTTAACATTTTTCTTTTTTCTTTTTTTTTTTAAGATTTTATTTATTTATTTGACAGAGAGAGACACAGCGAGATAGGGAACACAAGCAGGGGGAGTGAGAGAGGGAGAAGCAGGCTTCCCACTGAGCAGGGAGCCCAATGTGGGGCTCGATCCCAGGACCCTGGGATCATGACCTGAGCCAAAGGCAGACGCTTAATGACTGAGCCACCCAGGCACCCCAACATTTTTCTTGATATCTGCATTTTGTTGTAAATATATTGATCCCTGGTTATTTTAATGTTGTTGTTGTTAGCCTGAGAATAATTTTGCTGTCAAGATATTTGATTCAGTTTGTTTTACTTTTGTAGTTCAATCTTCAGAAAATACATGGTTGAGGGAGTGATTTTTTTTTTTCCTATATTTTCTTTGTGGTTTTGTTTTGTTTTTGTTGTTTGTTTGTAACCCAACATGAAAATTCTATTTTTAGCAATAGAGGTTTTAAACTCATTTACGTTTACTTTCAGAATTGACATACTTGGTCTTTTGTTAACTTTGGTGCATTTGTTTTCTTTTATTTTGTTGTTTATACCATGCATGCTCTATGAACTGCTTTTCCCCCGAATCTTTCCTCTAGTTTTATTTTAGGAAAAAGTATATCACATTTTATTAGCTTTCTATATTTGATATAGGCAATACTATCTATATTTTTAAACATGTATGTTAACTAAGAAGCAAAAGTTTAAAAGACCTTGTGTGTTGCTAAGCAGTAAATTAAGTGGTGAAACCAGAATCTTAATATGACTCTGATGTTAATGGCCATATTTTCTCCACCTCAAAGAAAAGAAAAAAAAAAAATAGCCTGTATATTTTACTAAGACTAATAGCTCATACATTGAGCCATCAAATGATATTTGGAACTGCAATAGAACATAGGCTGAGATGAAATGGAATGAGCTCATCCCAGTAAAGTATATCTGTGTATTGCAGGGTCTCTGCATGTTAATTGGTGTAATATTTTAAAAGACACGGTCAGTAATTTTCATTTGATATAAGTGGCCATTTGGCAACACGATAGTGCTATAAGAAGCTGAGTAATGGGATCAAAAGGACACTTGCCTTAGCTGACTATTACTTCTTATTTAATATACATCGAATAGACTATTAGTCAGGAAACCTTGTAAAGAGTCTATGGCACCATTTATAGCTACTGAAAATAATTTTAGCTAAATCATGGTGGGATGATTAAAATAAAGTGTTACACATAACAAAATACATGAACAAGGAGTTAGAATGATTTGGTGATGCCCTAAAAGAGAATATTAAAAGTCATCTGAAAATGGTGAAGCATCTAGTCTTTACGATTGCTAAGGTCAACTTAATACATGGCCAGAGTAGGTAAGAGCATAATGGCCTTGGTTTTATGTTTATTTAGTTTGGGTGCATGCAAATAAAAATGATTAGGTCGAAAATATAAGAATTATGGCTATAAGAATTATGTCTGGATCTGAAAGTCAGAAGCAAATACATATCCTACTGTAGGTTACAGAAAGTAACTTCTTAAATTATGCAGGGGAGGCATAACTTTACCTATCTTAGGTTGTCAGCTGGAACTCTGACAGAAAGACAGATTAACAAGAGAAAATCAATTTATTAACATATGTAACACACACCACACAGAAGAAACCCAAACAAAAAATGACTCAAAGCAGTGGTTTAAGCTAAGGCTTATGTTTTCAACAAAGAACAATAAATTTGTGAAGAAATGACAAGATAAAAGGAAGCAGTTCTCGGCTTCCAAGACAAAAATCTGGGAAGGTAAATATAATGGTAGGAAACTAATGGAGTAAGGTTTGCAGATTCCTCTGCTGTCTTTTCTAGACTGATTAAGAATTTGTCTCCAGTAAAAAGAAATCTATCCCACCTTTAGGCTGAAAAGGGGGAGCTTTCTTTTGGGTTTGCTGCTTCTTAATTGCCTTCAGCTGAAAATAATTTTCATGTCAAAGAGGCATATTTTGGGGTGACATATTCAGGGTTCCTTCAACTTCCTTATTCACCTCAATCTCTTACATAACATGTAATGAAAGTGAGAATCCCATCACAGGGATCCATGTCATATTTTTGGAAATTGTTAAAATACTTATAAATAATTTCTATAACTATAAGGCTTTAGTAAATCTAGGACTCGAGTATAGGAATATATTGGACAGTGTATCTCTTTTGAGTTTCTGAATATATCAATGAGTACTGGACCTTCCAATCTTTGTGACTATGATGCAGTAATGTATTAGGGATTGCAGATGATGAGTCCTGAATATGGAACTTTTGGAACACAATTGGTGTGATGCAGAGTGAGTATTCTTCCATTTTGTGCTTGCACCGCAAGTAAGAAAAACAACACCCAGTTAAAATTAAATTTCTGATAAACAGTAAGTTTTCAGTATGAGTAGGTTTCAAGTGGTTCATGGAACATGTCTACTAGAAATTATTTTTTGTTTATCTGAAATTCAAATTTAACTGGGCATCCTGTATTTTATCTAGTACTCTAGGCTTATGAGACATACCTTATTATATGGTAGCTGACCATTTGGTTAAAATGTTGACTTTTGTTGCTTAGAATTCACAATCAAGGCTTTTGGAGAATATGGGACATTTTAGAAAAATAAGACTCTCAAAAAAATTCAAGCTATTGGTGTATGTCCATGACGTATATTTACTCCTCAGTAAGTGCTAAAAGAGACCAATGCCAATGCTACTAAAGAGAAAAGCTTCAATTTAAGTGAACCTGCCTAAAAGAAGAACAGATATACAGTTGTGAGAAAAGAAAACCTTTCTGCTTTTTGCCGGAGATCCAACACTGCCAAGTGTCCATAATTTGAAACTGCCAAAAGCAACCTCTCTGCGTCATCCTGTAGATGTGGTAAACCAAAATAGGAAGGTCAAAAATAGCAGGATTTAGCTTGGCATCCAATGGGAAATTAAAACAACAACAACAAGAAAATAGGGAGCCTAATTCATTATTCCCTCCCAGAAAACTCCAATAGATGCTATGTTTGGCAAGATACTATCCTTACACATAAGAGTAATTTATAAGATGGCAGGCAAGGAAGGGAGATTACTAGTTTTACCTATTCTTTTTCATTGTCAGAATCAAATACCAAGTCCAATACCAAGACTAAAGCCACAGACTGAGGTCCATACATCTATGGCCAAAAGACAGAGTCCAAGAGTGGACTTCACATTAAAATTTTATGGTATAAAAGGTTTCTGGTGCTGGACATCAATGGGATGGGTTCCTGCTCCCAATTAAATCTTTGGGCAGTAATCTAAGGTTTTAAGGAAATTAGAGCCCTGGCATTAAGCTGGATGGGGACGATGGTTATTCCTTTCAAGGCCTTTATAGTCACATCGACAAAGAATGGACAGTCTGCAGATTGTCAGTCTTGGGCCAGTACTGATGATCACTGGACCTATAGCAGAGGACCTGTATGAAAGATCACTGTATATTTCTGCAACTAGTAGCCTTTTCTAAATTAGAATGTTTATTGCAATAGACTTGTTTTTCCATTCACTAGTATATTTTGTATGTGGAATCATGTTTATGTGATCAGAGAGCTCAAAGGTTGCAGAGAAACATCTGAACATTTTAAAGTTACATGTACCTCATGTTTATATTCTGGAATAAGATATGATAGATAGTACATAGAAGCATAGGCATAACCTTCTTCATTTACAAAATTGGCATAGGGGACAATTCCATTGGATTAGAAATTCTTAGATGTACATAAATAAGTGAGGATCATTGTCTATATATGTCAGAGACATGTGTGAGTTCTGAGTTCTCAAGGGGTAGACTTGTAGCATTCATTGTTCAGGTGTGTTTGTGTGTTAAGTATCTTATTTTCCTATGTGATTCTAGTAACCAGAGAGGGGAACCTTCTTCAGTAGGGTTTAGGCTAGAAATAGCACTTGATTGTTTCAGACCAGAACCATCAGGCTTTTTCTTTGAAGCTGGTAGAGAAGTGTCACTCTTATGTGATCCCTACAGCTGAAAAGATATGATCCCCAAGTTCTCAGCCAATATGTGTCCGGCCATATGGAGATAGGAGAGAGAAAGGGGGTGGTTAGGGAGAAGAAAGGAAAGGGCAAAAAAGAAAGTACCCTGGAAGCAGTTAATGTATCTAAGGACCCTAGAGACTATTGTTTTCAATCTAGATGTTGCAACACATATGTGGGTTGTAAAATTAATGTAGTGAATGGTGGCAGGGATATTTTTAAAACAAAACAAAATAAAGTAGAACAGAATAATTAAAAATATGAATGTGTATCATATAGAATAAAAATATTTTATGATACTTATTTATGTGTATACACATGCATGTAAGGTTTCCCAGGATTGTAATGTAAAATGTGTTTCTTACTTTGAGTAGCTGGCAAGTGTTTGAGTCCAGTGATGAAGACATTTCTAGTTCTCGTGACTAATTTTTTTAATAGTGTAAACTACCCCAAAATTCCCTCTATTATCTACCTACCATTTTAACTTCGTTTAATTTAGTGTTATAAGCACCTAGTGCAATAGCTCATTTAATCCTCCCAATATCTCTATGAGGGAGGTACTGTTATTATCTCAATTATAGTGGTGAGAAAAATCAAGGCACACAGAATTCAAATAATTTTGCCTAAGTTCATGCAGCTGGTAAATGGCAAAGTCAGGGTTACACTGGTACCCTAGAAAACTATCTTTTATCAGGTAGAAGCAGCAGAATACAAAAAAATCTGTATTTTGTAAAAATATGTAGTGTTTTATAGAAAGAAAAGAATTTTGCTAAAACTAGCAAAGAAGCTGTCCTATTAATTGTGGTGTCCCAAAATGGAGGCCATGACTTCTTGCAGCTGAGATTCCTAGGGCCATCTTGGGCCAGTAGGAACTTATGGGAAAATGCTATGCTATGATTACTGTTTATAAATTAGTGAGCAATTCTTGAATCCTTAAATGCCCCACATAGATCTTTAGAATAAAGTGTACACTCTTTACGATGACATTAATAACTCTTTTTGAAGACAAGTATTTGTTGAATTTTTTTTTAGTTTCAAGATTGTATTGATAGTATCTATCCAGAGACCCAAATATGATGTTTTTTGTAAATAAGAAAAGCGCTATTTATATTGTAAAAGTGAAATACCAAATTTAAGATCATATTATCTCTATGTGATATAATCTAATTAGTTCATAAATATTTAAGGTAATTCATAATAATGTCTGTGGATGAACTAGGTTTCCAACTGAAGATATAGGGAGTATATTTTGGTTCACAACTCTCTCAGGAGACTTCCTGGAGTAATCTGGACACTCCCCACCCCACCCCACCCCACCCCCCACTGCATGCAGAGGTCAAAGAGAGACCAAAGGAGGAGACAGGCCATTCCAGGTTGGTAGGTGACAGTTTTACTAACAAGGGAACTTACTCACAAGCCTTGGTCTTGTGCAGTAGCAAGACGAATGGATCCTGCACCCGCCCACCAAATCTTAAAAGTTGGTAAAGAGACTTTAACTGGGTTCAGTCATGTATACCCTGGAGATGTTCTCCAAATCACATCACGATCTCAAGACTATGTTCTTGGAACAACAGCCTGTGGGAGGAGAAAGGCAAGCAGAACCCATATTCCAAGGACAGGGGAGGAAACCCCAAGCACCCGGGTCCAGCTCACAGGTCAGTCAGAGGTCATGTCTTCAATGATGTTCCCCAACAGTATATCTAATTGTTATACAATTTGTTTGATCCATTGTATACATATAAGCAATTCATGGATAATTTAGCTACTGTGCATAGCTTTGGAAGAAATGAGTAAAAATGTTCATACTAATTCTTGTACCTGTATATGAAATCTTCTCTATGTGAGGCATCTTACAAACTTGATTTCAGAACAATGATGAAACATAATAAACTGAGGCTTAGTGAGGTTAACAAAACAAGACTATTTGGTACATTAGTTGAAGAATTTTCATAACTCTATATATGCCTGAGTCCAAAGTAAATGCTTTTTCAACTAAGTCAGCTGCATTTTTGGATACAGGTTGGAGACCTGAGCAAAAAGAGTTGAATGAGAAGTGTAGAAAGCATTATTTTCAGAAAAAGTAAAAACAGATTTACCCATAAATAGATAAAGCATTAACTGGCTAAAGAGAGGGTAAGCCCACCAAGATGTCTTCATCATTTATTTGTAAAATTTTTCTATCTTTTACTGTGATCTAAATTTTTATTTACATTAAGTATACTACCCTTAATTCTCCTCTTTGAATGTCCTAGTTGCTCTTAGCAACATTAAATTATGATGACTCCCTTAGAGCCTTCACAGCTTTAAGTATATTTTACTGCTCTGTGACTTGCAGGGCATAATTTAAAGCTAAAATTTAACTTTTTAATCTCTTTTTGGTTCAGTAAATTTATTGCCTAGGAGAAGTAAAAGGATAATAGGAGAAATAATTCTCCAATGAATTAATATTATAGAACCACCTTACCAGGTTTTCTAATCTATAGGGCTCAGCTAAGCAGGAAGCGCTGAGAAAAATGTAAGGGGGTCATGATTTCTCTAGTGACAATGGAAAAACTTGGCATCACTCCTTGAGACAATGCTCATTGCCACCATGATGGGATTGTGAGATCAACTGGAAAATATTTAAACATGGTCATGCAGGTAAGTTTCTAAAATAAAGGTTTGGAGTTTCAGTGCTATCTCCTGATAACTGTAGTAAAAGTCTGCATTCCTGTACAAAAACCCAGACTTCGATGAAGGACAAAGTTTATGTGCCAATCAAACATTATTTTCTCTCCCCACACTGTAATAAAAGTCACTTTAAAAACAACTTCAAGACATCAATCCCCTGCTAGAAAGTAAGATGAATTAGGCAAGGTATGTGTAAATACTAAATGTAAAGGGTTGAGATCAGAATATTCTGGAAATATTTTGTATTGCCTGAATAGGTAGTTGTGTATCTCTTCACACACTGGAGCTATGCTAGATGAATTCCAACCATGTGAATTTGAACTGACTGTTGTGAATAAGATTCTGTCTCCTAACATTAAATCTGAGAGGGAGAAACTAGCAGTAAGTAAGTGGCTAATGAGAAAGTAATTGACTTTGTAGGACTATATACTCCTTGTTCCCCAAAAAATAGATAATAAACTGATAGGGATATATTGTAGCATAAGAACAAGGAAGAATTGCCCTAAAGATTTCATGATTGAAATATATACATCTGAGGGCGCCTGGGTGGCTCAGTTGGTTAAGCGACTGCCTTCGGCCCAGGTCATGATCCTGGAGTCCCGGGATCGAGTCCCGCGTCGGGCTCCCTGCTCAGTGGGGAGTCTGCTTCTCCCTCTGCCCCTCCCCCCTCTCATGTGCTCTCTCTCATTGTCTCTCTCTCAAATAAATAAATAAAATCTTTAAAAAAAAAAAAAAAAAAAAAAAAAAAAAAAAAAGAAATATATACATCTGAAAATTTAGCCCAAGAAGAATACTTTTTTTTAGAAAATGTATTCTTTGTGATCAAATATAAGAGATAACATGCATATCAATGTACATATACACATATATCCTGAGGTTGGCAAGAGAGTGAGAAAAATTCCAAGAAACTAGAAAATTAAGAGAAAGCATAGATTCAGGGACGTAATTTGGCAATACAAAAGCCTAGCTTCTAGGGCATATACGTTTCTTCAGGACTCAGGGCTGGGTCATAGGAGACAAGCCTGAGGTGCCGTTTAGGAGAAGTAAAATTATCCATCTCACAGGGGTAGAGACTAAGAAAAATGTCTGTTTCAGCTTTGACTCTGAATAGAGAAGGGGGAAAAAGAGCTCCCTAAAAATTTTAACTGCATGGCTGTTCTCAGATAAGTCCAGGACTATAATTTACAATATATCTGCTTCCAGAAAAACCTAAATCGTTGCTTTGGTTTAGACAGACCTCAATTAGGTAGTGCCTGTATTTCTCTGGAAGAAACAAAAGCAAAATTTACCTTAAACAGATTTCAAAAAATTCCCTTAAAAGTGTTCACAAACCATGGACTCAAATTATAAATCACAAAGTACATGCAGAAAGAAGCCACCATTAGAGGAGAAAACAGAAACAAACAGTCCCCTAAGCTAGCAGATACAGAATTTATCACAAATACAATATGAAATAAGTTTGTTTTTTTATAAAAGAAAAAATTTATTTTTTTAAATTCTAGCATTTAAAATATAACCCAGTATAAGTTGCTTAAAAGAGACATATTTGTACGTATCCAACATCATTACGTTAAATGTGGTATGCTCAATTAACAGAGAATTTGGGAATATTGTTTAGATGCTTAATTGTAACAAACATGTGTTTGTCAGATATCCATGTAATGTTCCAAGAGGCAAATTGATCTTTTGCTTGAGGTTTTATCTACCAATTATTTTTTATTAAGTTTTTTTGTAACAAGAAAATTGCAACCTTCTTTTATAAATACTGCAATTTGAATCATGCATAGAAGACATTGTTAGAAATACTAAACCTAAAACAAGTATAGCTTAATTGATGTGAAAAAATTAGACAAATTATACATTAATGCAAAAAAATTAAGTAATAGTAAAATATTTGATTCTACAAGAAGATATAACCATTCTGAAGGTAATGTATGTGTCATCAGTTTGAAAGTGGATGGAACAAAATTGACAGAATTCCTAGAAAAAAATGAAAAAAAATCCAGAATCATATTGAGGCATTTTAATACATATTTCCTGGGAATTGACTGATAAATCAAATAAAATAATCAGTCAGAAAATTGAAGATTTAAACAACACAATTAAGAAACTTAATCTAATGTGTATATCTGAACATTTCATTTAACAGCTAGAGAGCACACATTGTTTTCTAGAATTCATGGCACATTTAAAAATTAACCTTAAAAAGTAAAAATTAACTGATTATTAAAAATTAATAATCAATAAAGAAAGCTTCATTAAAAACTTAATTAAAAAACATAATATTATACAAATCTCTCTGATCATAATGCAATTTAGAAATCAATAAAAAAAACCTGAAACAATAATTTAAAAAATATGGCACATTGAAACAAACTACAGGTAAAAGGACAAATCATAATGGAAATTAGAATTTATTTCCATTTGTTAGCAAAATATCATGTAAAAACATGTGGAAGCATATCTAACAGGACAGTTTTATCCTTAAATATTTGGAAAAGCCCATGATAAGTCTTCACCTTGAGAATTTGTAAAAGGAATAGGAGAATAAAGGCAGAACATAAAAGAATTTCAAAAATACAGAGAATCAACTATTTTAAATTCTTATAATTCTAAGTCTAATAAAATTGGCCAAACCCTGACAACATTGCTGGAGAAATACAATTAAGAACTAAAAAGAGGGAGTACCTAGTGGCTCAGTCAGTTAAGTGTCTGACTTAGGCTTAGGTCATGATTTTGGGGTCCTGGGATCAAGCACGGCGTCAGGCTCCCTGCTCAGCAGGGAGTCTGCATCTCGCTCTCCCTCGGCCCCTCCCCTGCTTGTGCTCTCTCCCTCTCTTTCTCTCAAATAAATAAATAAAATCTTAAAAAAAAAACAAAAACTGAAAGAGACAAAACTAAAGATGTAGTACAAATAATAAAAATTAATGAGAAAATATGATAAAATATATGTTAGCAGGTAAGAAAAAGATGCTTTAAATGAAAATTGTTCTAGAAAAAGTGAAATTCCTATAATTAACTAAAAATTAGACATTATGGGTTTTCCACATTATTAAATAATGAAATATATATATATTTTTTTAGATTCCAGATATGAGTGAACTACGGTATTTGTCTTTCTCTGACTGACTTATTTCACTTAATATAATACCCTCTATGTTCAGCCATGTTCTTGCAAATGGCAAGATTTTACCCTTTGTTATGTCTGTATAATATTCTATTTTGCGTAAATGTGTACACACACACACACACACACACACACCACATCTCCCTTATCCATTCATCTATTGATGGACACTTAAGTTGCTTCCATATCTTGGCTATGAATAAACAAAAAGCAAAATCAGAAGTTTAAATACAGAGAACAAACTGATAGTTATAAGAGGGAAGGAGTATGGAGGGAAGGGTAAAATGGATGAAGGGAAGTGGGAGATACAAGTTTCCACTTATGGAATTAATAAATCACAGGAATAAAAGGTATAGCATAGAGAATATAGTCAATGATATTGTAATAGCGCTGTATGCTGACAGATGGGAGCTACACTTGTGGGGAGCACAGCATAATGTATAGAAAAGATGAATCACTATGTTGTACACCTGAAACTGATGTAACATTATGTGTCAACTATACAAAAATTTTTTTTAAAAAATAATGAAATCAATACTTAAGCATTAACCAAAAACCCATCATCATGCCCAAATCATCTTAATGATGAATTCCATCAAATATTCAAGAAGCAAAATATTCTAGCTTTCAAAAATTTGGAGTATTAAACAAGAACAATAACAAATTTCTTTAAATAATCCTATGAATCTTTTATAGGTTTGATACATAAACCTTAGGAGAAAAGGAAATTATAGGCTGCTTCACTCATAAATGTAAATTTTAAAAATGAACAATGTTAGAAAATTGAATCTAACACTGATTTAAAAATATAATCTTCCCCCTATAACTCAAAGTTATATTTAATAAATATAAATAAATATATATATATTTATATATTTATTTATATTTATATAAAAATAAATATAAATAAATAAAATAAAAAATATTTAAAAATCCATTGATGTCATATACTAGATTAGCAGATTAAGAAAAATCAATCATGTTTATTTCAATGGATTTAAACAATCATTACATTATTCATACCATTCATGATTAAATGTAAAAGAACCCTTTATGGAGTGACAAAAGTAATTTTCTTAACCTGATAAACTGATAAAAAACTTACAAGTGTATTACTTAATAGTAAATTTTTAAAAGGCTTCCCTTCAAAATCAAGAGCAAGTCAAAGTGTGTCTACAGTATTTCTTATATTTAACAGTTAGCAAGTAAGTAAATAATAGAAATAAGCCAAAAATTTAAAGGCATCGTGATTGGAAAAAAAGAGATTTTGCAAAGTGAGGGTGTGTATTTACATAGAAAACCTGGAAGAATCTACAGTCAAATAATTAGAGTAGTAGGATTGCGAGCTGTATTAGGATAGCAAGAATATGATGTAGTCATTAACAAACAAACAAAAACTGTGGTTTAACTTTTGCATACAAAATTGATTCTTGCCTGAGATGCCTGGTGGCTCAGTCAGTTCAGTGGCTGCCTTTGGCTCCTGTCATGATCCCAGAGTTCTGGGATGGAGTCCCGCATCAGGCTCCTTGCTCAGTGGGGAGCCTGCTTCTCCCTCTGCCTGCCCAGTCTGTTCTGCATGCAGCTCTCTCTGCTTGTGCTCTCTCTCTCTCTCTGACAAATAAATAAATAAAATCTTTAAAAAAAAGAAAAAAAATTGATCTGATCTTGGTGCAAGAAACTCTATAGTGTGTCATACATGCTGTGATTCAGTGATCCAGGCTGAAGCAGACAGAGGATACTGCTCATTTCCACACCAGGCCTCTGTATTCTCCCAAGCAAGGTAAGCAATTATGCTCTCATATTAATATAAAATAAAGATATATCTTCATGAAATGTGACACATTTATTTCTCACTATCCAAATGCAAGCTGTTCCCAAATCTTAGAGTTAAAATAATTGTGAAGTGGTCTTTGAGCCTCTGCTCAGGGCTGTGATATTTTGCAAGCCTCCAAATATTTCAAAGCCACAGTTTTGAAATATTTGAGTATTGATTAAATGAGAACAAAATGTGTTATGAGCTCACTGCAATTGCCCTGACATACAGTATTTTATCCTGTTTTTATCTCTTTTTGTCTCATGAAGCTTTTTATAGCAAACAAAAAAGTATAATATATGCAGAAATAATTTGTCACATAAAGATCTATACAGATGTAATAAAATGATATACAAGAATCATTCCTCAAGAATTTCAGAAATACAAACATATCTATGACTGAGTTGGTGATTCCAAGAATTAAAACATGAGTAGTAGAGATAAAATATACATAATGTTTAGAATAAGATAATGATAAATGCTCTCTCACCAGTATTCCCTCACCAAAAAAGAATTTATGTGTTGTAGAAGGCCAAGTAAGCCAACATTAACTTCAGGCTGATATTCTAAGGTTTAATGCAGTTGGGCATTAGGAGCTAAGCCCAATCCTTGCAGACTGTGTAGGTTTCAAAGAATGATAGGAATTAGAGGGAAGCAGTCCAGCAGTAAAGGAAGGATGGACATCATTGGAAAGTTACCAAAGCTATATTGGTAATACTGACTAGTCTAATGTGGCTGACATATGCTATTTATAAGAGGAAACAGTGAGATAAAGAACCCGAAGTGCTGTAAGCACAGGCCAGGGGTCAGATCATGGATGTCCTCATTTGTATTTTGTAGAAAATGGGAAATCACTATAGTTTTGATTTCCCTAATTATTGATGAGATTGAGCATTTTTTCATGTACCTGTTGGCCATTTATTTATATGCCTTTTTTGAACAAATGTCTATTCAAGTCTTTAACTCATGTTTAAATCAGGTTATTAGTTTTTTTGCTATTGAGTTGTAAGAGTTTCTTGTATATTTTGGAGATTAACCCTTTATCAGATATATAGTTTGAAAATATTTGTTTCCATTCTGCAGGTTGTCTTTTAATTCTGTTGATTGTTTCCTTTGCAGTGCAGAAAATTTTTTTAAAGATTTTATTTATTTATTTGAGAGAGAGAGAGAGCACAAGCAGGGGGAGGGTCAGAGGGAGAGGGAGACTCCCTGCTGTGTGGAGCTCCAGGTAGGGCTCTATCCCAGGGTCCTGGGATCACGACCTGAGCTGAAGGCAGACACTTAATCAACTGAGCCACCCAGGCGCCCCTGTGTAGAAACTTTTTAGTTTGATGTAGTCCCACTTGTTTATTTTTGCTGTTATTATTGCCTGTGATTTGGGGTCATCTCCATGAAGTCATGGAGACTTCATGACCAAAAGAGACTATTGTGACCAAACTTTTCCTTTGTTTTCTTTTAAGAGTTTTACAGTTTCAAGTCTTACATGTAGGTCTTTAATTCATTTTCAGTTGATTTCTGTGTCTGGTCTAAGATAAGGGTCTGATACTATTTTTTAGCATGTGGATATGCAGTTTTCCTAGCACCAGTTTTTGAAGAGGCTGTCCTTTTCTTGTTGTGTATTCTTGATGCCCTTGTCAGTGGACATATATGAGTGGATTTATTTCTAGTCTCTCTTTTTTCTTCTATTTGTTTACATGTTTTTCTTTGCTCCAGTACCATTATCATTTCGAGTACTATAGCATAATACTGTATGCATTATATTTTGAAATCAGAAAGTGTGATGCCTCCAGCTTTGTTCTTTCTCAGGATTAATTTGACTATTTGTGGTCTTTTGAAGTTCCTTATAAATTTTATAATTTTATATTTATATAATTTTATATTTTATAGTTTTTTCTATTTCTGTATAAAATGGCTTTGTTATTTTCATAGTAATTACATTGAATCTTTGGATCACTTTGAGTAGTATGGACACTGTAACAATATTAAGTCTTCCAATCCATGAACAAGGATGACTTCCCGTCTGTTAGTGTTTAATTTTTCTTATTAATGTGTTGCAGTTTTCAGTGTGTAAGTCTTTCATCTATTTAGTTAACTTCATTTTAATCTTTTTGGTGCTGTTGTACATGGGATTATCTTTTTAATTTCCAATAGTTTTTTGTTAGTGTACAGTTATTTTTGTATATTGATTTTGTATTCTGCAACTTTTACTGAAATTTTACATCAGTTCTAACAGTTTTAGTTGTGGAATCTTTAGGATTAGGGTTGTCTGTATATAGGATCATGTCATATGCTGTTGTATATAGGATCATGTCATATGCACAGAGAGACAGTTTTAGTTATTCTTTTCCAGTTTGGATGTCTGTTATTTATTTTTCTTGCCTAATTTCTCTGGCTAGGATTTTCAATAGTATGTTGAATAATAGTGGTGGGAGTTGGCATCCTTTTCTTATTACCGATATTAGTGGAAGAGCTTTCAGTTTTTCACCATTGAGTATGGCTTTCCATATATAGTCTTTATTATGTTAGTTTCTTTCTTTCTATTCCTAGTTTGTTGAGAGGTTTTTTGTTTTTTTTTTTTTAATCATAAAAGGGTGTTAAATTTGGTCAAATTCTATTTCTGCATTTACTAAGATGATCATATAATTTTTATTCTTTATTCTGTTAATATGGCATATCACAGTTTTTGTGTGTTGAACCATCCTTGTATCTCAGGGATAAATTCCACTGGGTTATGATGTATAATAATTTTTAATGTGCTATTGGATTCAGCCTAGTTGTATTTTGTTGAGAATTTTTGCATCTGTATTTATCAGGAGTATTGACCTGTAGATTTCTTTTTTGTAGCACCATTAATAAGGTATCACTTCACACTGTTAAGCATGGCTATTATTAGAAAAACAAAATACAGTAAGCATAAGGATACATATATCTTTTTTGAATTTGTGTTTTTATTTTTTTTTGGTTAAATACCCAGTAATAGAATTACTGGATTCTAAGTTGTTTCTATTTTTAATTTTTTTTGAGGGACATCTGTGAGTATAGTATAATATATCATTGTTGAATCACTATGTTGTACATCTGAAGCAAATGTAACATTGCGTGACAACTATACTTCAATTTAAAAAAAGGCAAGTGTTGGTGAGGATGTGGAGAAATTAGAACCCTTGCACACTTTTGGTGGGAATACAAAATGGTACTGTTGCTATAGAAACTGTACATAACTTCATCAAAAAATTAAAAATAGAGCTACCATATAATCTAGCAATCCCACTTCTGGATATTTATCCAAAATATTTGAAATTAGGATCTCAACAAGATACTAGCACTCCTATTTTCATTGCAACATTAGTCACAGTAGTCAAAATGTAGAAACAGCATAAATGTCCATCAACAGATGGATAAAGAAAATGTAGTATATACATACAATAGAATCCCAGTCAGCCTGAAAAAGAGAAGAAAATTCTGCATTATATGAAAAGAGATGAACTTTGAGGATTATGCTAAGTGAAATAAACCAGTTATAGAAAGACAAACACGACATAATTCCACTTACACGAGATATCTAAAATAGTCAAATTCATTGAATCAAAGAGTGGAATGGTGGTTGCCAGGGTCTTCAAGGAGGGGGAAATGGGGAGTTACTAATGAATATGCATAAAGTTTCAGTTAAGCAACATGAATGATTTCAGAGATCTGCTAACATTGTAACCTATAGTCAACAATAATGTGTTGTACACTTAAAATTGGTTAAGAGGATAAATCATATGTTAAGTGTTCTTACCACAATAAAAGAGAAGAAAAAGATAAACAGAAGAAATATATTACAACAACAACAACAAAAAGAAAATGGGCAATCACTATTCTTTTTCAACATTCTAAGGTAAAAATAAACAAGGTAGAATGTTAGACAAGAAAAGAATTGCAGATGCATATTTCGGTAAGAGATGCAATTTTCAATTTACTTGGCTGAACTTAGTCATAGATAGTGTATTTCCAGGCAAATAGTGCTTGAGAGGATGGAAGCACCATTTAAATAAGTGGTGAGATATAATATCAATGAACAGGAGGATAATATTGCTGATAATTTTTATACCATAGTCCTTCCCCAAAGTAACATGGGAACATTAACCTAAAGAGCTTATTTTCGGTTTGCAGCACAAGTAAACTATCAATGAACTAAATATGTAGGACTTGAACTCAAGATTTCAAAGCCAGGAATGCAGATTTAGAGACCATACAGGTGATTTCTGACACCAAGGGAGTAGCAGACTATTCCCAGATGAATATGTTACAGAGAAAAAAAAAAAAAAAAACACAACTCATATTTTTTTAGAGGTTGTTTAGTTTCACCAAGATGAAAGGAAAATAACTTCATACATAAAATAATATCTATTGATTACTACTCTGTATGTTACTGTGGGTGTATTAAAATACAGAGACTGAAACAGTTTACTCTCATGTAACTTATAATCTAATAAAACATAGATTGGTAAGAGAAATGCAATCTATAAATACTGAACATGAAATTGTGGTGAGTATTTTGGGTATTTCTCATAAATTATTTAGTCAAACAACAGCCTTGCAAATTATCTAAATTCTGTGTATATGGGTAAAAAAAGACATGGAAAATAACACAGGGACAAAATTCTGATCAAAATACCTGTGCTCTTCTTACTTCATCAAATGAGCTATTAAGCAGCATAATGGTAAAGGAAATGTCTTTATGATTAAGAAGTCATTAGGAACCTTTAAGGATCTGGTTGTGTAAAATGTTGGAAGAGGTAACATAACTCTCAATGATTAATGGATTAGCCCAAGGAAGAGGAAGCCAGAAATGACATAATATTCTAAGAAATATGACTTAGGGAATACAGCCAAGAATATGATCTTCAGGGAAGAAGAAGGCTCATTGGAAGATTCTTAAAGAATAAATGCAACTAGTGTGTTTGCAGGCAATTAAAAGTGAAAAGAAAGAAAAAAATGATTTTGTCATGATATCCTAGGACCCCTGAGAAGAAATATGGGCATCCAATCAAAGACCTAGTTCAAAAGGCAGCACTTGGAACAATAAAAAGAATAAGAAAATACATGCAAATCTTGGTTATGTGGACAGATCACAAGGAATAGCAAGTAGGAACACTAATAAAATTATAGCAACAGAGAATAAGAATCCCTTAGGAAATGCCATTAAAACACAGATTCTGGATTTGTGTTTCCTCACCTTTAAAAGTCAGAAGAGCTTCACTATATTGTACACCTGAAACTAATGTAACATTGTATGTCCACTAGACTGAAGGAAGGAAGGAAGGAAGGAAGGAAGGAAGGAAGGAAGGAAGGAAGATCTTAGTAAACATGGATTTTTGGATATTTAAATAATTTTCTCTTTAATCTGGCACTATTATTCGTTATTGCCCTAAAACTACACTGTGATCCCTGTATCAGTTTTGTATATACTTACACATTTACAATGTTAAGATATATATATATATACATATATATATAATGTAGATAAATATATAATTATATACCTATATGTGTGTGATTTTATTATGCATATGTTAATTTCAGAAAAAGGGTGAGTTAAATATTAAAATATTATATGTTTAATGAACACGAGATTGAATCCAGTTTCCTTAGCAATATAGCAATAAATGCCATCAGCATCAATAATTATCATTATTCAAGGAATGTGACATCTAAATTCATATATATGTATGATCCTTAGTTGATTCTATACCCATTTTCTAGAGTTCTGCCCGAATTCTACTCATCTCTCCTGATCTTAGCTTCCTGGCAGTGATTTGTGTCTTAAATATGTAAGAGCTTCAGAGGACGTGGTAGTTTACGTTGGAAAAAGAACACAAACTTCACATCCTGACACAATTATTATTATTTTTTAAAGATTTTATTTATTTATTTGACAGAGAGAGAATGAGAGAGCACATGAGAGGGGAGAGGGTCAGAGGGAGAAGCAGGCTCCCCGCCGAGCAGGGAGGCTGATGTGGGACTCGATCCCGGGACTCCAGGACCATGACCTGAGCCGAAGGCAGTCGCTTAACCAACTGAACCACCCAGGCGCCCTCCTGACACAATTATTATAGCCAGTTTGAGTTATGGCAGATTACTCTAGTTTTCTGGTTTCAGCTTCCTCATATATAAAATAAGGGTATTAACTATAATTTTATAAATTCTCACTTATCTTGTAACCTAATATATAGTGAATTCTTATAGGAATTCAACATTATTAATAAAACTTGTTGCAGGGGCGCCTGGGTGGCACTGTCATTAAGCGTCTGCCTTGGCTCAGGTCATGATGGATTGAGCCCCGCGTCGGGCTCCCTGCTCTGTGGGAAGCCTGCTTCTCCCTCTCCCACTCCCCCTGCTTGTGTTCCCTCTCTTGCTGTCTCTCTCTCTGTCAAATAAATAAATAAAATCTTAAAAAAAAAATTAAAAAAAAAAATAAAACGTTACAATTACATAACTGTGTTGTTTATTTCATAGTTAGGGATTAAGGTCTTACTTGATTTTTCAGTATTTTCTTTGGTCAGTGTTAACTAGATGTATGTTATCAAAGTCAAAGTCAAGGAATACTTTCCTTTCAAGTTAATATAATCATAATGATATGCTAGAAGTATAAAAATGAACTTATCTTTGGAAACATGCTTAACTTCATACAGAGACAAACAGAATTTTATCGTACAAAATATTTAATATAAAAATGTGATTAAAACTCAGTCCAATACTAAACTTGACAATCACATATTAGAGTTATTGATACACACAGAGGTACTAAATATGTGATCTAAAATCCATTTTAGAGACATATTTATCCATCTGAATTTGAAATAAGGTTTTTACAGTGTTTTCAAGTTCTAGAAATTCTATCAAATTTATTTCTAAAAAGAATGGTCCCATACACTCAGGATGGATGTTTACCTTATTGATGATCTTTTACAGAGACTGATATGAATCTACTCTCTTCTTTTCTCTAAGCTTCTACCTTCATAATACAACCTCAACTTCCATCATTGCTATTCCCTGATCTATTAATTCTCTGTTACTGAGTTTGTCTGTACTCCCTCCAAATCTTCCATTTTAGACTGGGACATTCATGGCTAGCTGTGACTGTAAAACCAAATTCTTTCTCAACTTCTCAGCTCTGATGGAGCTGGCTTAGCTCCACTTCCTGCTTTTGTTTCCCAAAAGGTAGAATTTGAAGCGATACTTAACATAATATCTGATAGAATTATCAACAAAAATAAATGAGAAATCTCTCAATTCATGTTTCAGGTAATAATGTTTTCTATTCATATTCCAACTAAGGAGAAACTCTAGTGTCCCTAATCCCCAAACTAAAACCTAGTGCTAAAATCAGAGGGCAATCATATGAGTTATTAATAACTCAATATCTGCCTTAACTCTACCTTGTTTTACCAATTTCAGCCTTCTCCTGAATATAGTCATTTTCCCAAACAGTAATTTAAGTGTCAAAGGAAAAAGTGCTTAGAGACATCTGATCCATCAAGGATATAGTTTTCTACTCTGGAGTATTATACACATTTTGGAATCAAGGCAGACTGACTAATAGTGGATGTTTTGCTACACAACCATCAACATAACCTTGCACAAGTAACACAAACTTTCTGAGCATATTTTATCTTTAAAATTTGGAGTATATTAGTATTTACTTTCACAAACTTCCAAAACACCAAACAATGTCTGAGATTAATCTAGAATGCAATCTTTAATGTAGTAATTAATGGAAAAATCTCCCTTAAATTTAAAAAGAGATATTTTCCTGAGCGTCTAAAAACTTGGAATCTGCCTAGAAATGGGAGAACTGCCTCAAAATTTTAATTTGTTATGTTATAGTGTTAAATATTATATCTTGTGTTTCACAATCAAACACTTATTTTTGAGAAAACAGGAGGCATGTACACATCTCACATTTTGACTAATAATCTTTAATGATCTCTCTTTTTAAATGGAATTCTGCTTGGAAACATAACCTAAGAAAATTAAAAGTAGAAATTATTCTATACTATATTTTTTTATTTTGTACTATATTATATTGTATTTATACTATATTATATTGAACCACAAGAAGATGTCATTTCTGAAGGTCAGAATGGTTGAATATCACCTATTTCATGATTCAACCCAATTATTTAGCACTCATTCTAAGTCTCAATAGTGAGTAAATTTCAGATAAACAAGTTTTATTTTTAACTATACTGCTTGTAGATCAAAAGGTAAATAAAGTCATCCTTTAAAATGCTTGCTACCATATAAAACCTTGCTATACAATAGACAGAAGCCCATTTGATGATATTCACAATGTTAAGTTGTTCTCAGTATTGTTTTTTTAATTGGAAATGTTCTTTAAAATATCTGTGTGCATGTGTATGTGCTGACCATGTTTATTTATGAGTTGGAATTCTTTTTTTTTTCTTTTGTTGACCAGGAATTACGTTGCTTTAAATTTTTAGTGTCTCAGACAATGTTACCAAGAATATCACGGTATATATCTTCTTCCATATGCAAATAGGTATTTCTTTAGGAAAGATATTAAACAGTACAAAACTGCTGGTAGTTGTATTTTAACTTCTAGTGGACAATTTATTCTCTAAAAAGACTGTGTCAATTTATACTCCTACAATATCAAATACCCCACAAACTCCACATATAGTGGTATCAATTAAAATATTTTTCTAATTTTCTATGGTTTTAAAACTGATTTATATGAGCTCTGTATCTGTTGTAGGAAATAGGAAATGAACTTTTTCCTATTATAAAAGTTAAAAATTAATTTTTTCTCATCTATACCTTATCTATTCTGGATATTATCTCTTCTCTGTTATATAGGTTGACAATATATTTTAGCAGTCTGTAGCTTTGTTTCCTAATTTTTAAAATGTGAATTTTGATGTAGTCAAAATTACAGACTTTATGGCTTCTGTATTTCATATTTGTTTTCTTTCTGGTTGCACATTTTTAAAAATAGTACTTCCAGTATAATTAACATACAGTGCTATAGTAGTTTCAGGTGTATAGTATAGTGATTCAACAATTCTGTACATACCCAGTGCTTATCACCATAAGTATGCACAATCCCCTTTACCTATTTCACCTATCCCCCACCCCCCACCCCTCTGGTAACCACCAGTTTGTTTTCTATATTGTCTCTTTTTGTTCATTTGTTTTGTTTCTTAAATTACATATAGGAGTGAATTCATATGGTATTTGTCTTTCTCTTACTCACTTATTTCACTTAGCATTTTCCTGTCTAGGTCCATTCATGTTGTTGTAAATCATAGGATTTCATTATTTTTCATAGCTGAGTAATATTCCACTTTGCATATATATATATATATATATATATATATATATACATACACACACACACATATACATATGTATATACATATACATATATATATATATGTATTCATATATCCATTCATATCCCAATGGGCACTTGGGTTGCTTCCATAATTTGGGTATTGTAAATAATGTGCAAAAAATATAGGGGTGCATATGTCACAAATATATGTCACAAAGAATGTCATTGTATATGCCTTCTTCCATACAGATATTTCTTTAGGAAATATATTAAACAGTACAACTGCTGGGTGATAGGGTAGTTATATTTTAACATCTAGTGGTACTGACAAATTATTCTCTAAAAGGACTGTGTCAATTTACACTCCTTTTTTTGATTACCGTTTTCATATTGTTTGGGGAAATACCCAGTAGTGGGATTACTGGATCATATGATAATTCTATTCTTATATGCCAAGAAATTGGACAACCTAGAAGAAATGTATAAATTCCTGGAAACATATAACCTCCCAAAACTAAATCAGGAAGAAATAGAAAATGTGAACAGACTGATTACCAGCAATTAAATTGAATCAGTAATCAAAAAACTCCCAAAAAACAAAAGTCCAGGACCAGATGACTTCACAGGTGAATTCTACCAAACATTTAAAGAAAAGTAAATACCTATCCTTCTCAAACTATTTCAAAAAACAGAAGAGTAAGGACAACTTCCAAATTGATTCTATGAAGTAAGCATTACTCTTACAACAAAGCTAGATAAAGACACCACAAAAAAAGAGCACTGAAGGCTAATAGCTGGTGAACATAAATGCGAAAGTCCTCAACAAAATATTAGCGAACCTAATCCAACAACACATTAAAAAAATCATTCACCACAATCAAGTGGGATTTATTCTTGGGATGCAAGGGCGTCTCAATATTTGCAAATGAATCAATCAATGTAATACAGCACATCAATAAGAGAAGAGATAAAAACAAAATGATCATCCATTCTTAAAAACTTCAACAAAGTAGGGATAGAGAGAACATACCTCAACATCATAAAGGCCATATATAGAAGACCCACAACTAATATCATCCTCAGTGGGGAAAACTGAGAGCTTTACCTCTAAGGTCAGGAGCAAGACAAGGATGTCCACTCTCACCATTGTTATTTAACATAGTACTGGAGTCCTAGCCTCAGCAGACAACAAAAAGAAATAAAAGGCATCCAAATAAGCAAGGAAGAAGTCAAACTTTCGCTATTCCCAGAAGACATGATAGTCTCAGGAGAAAACCCAAAAGATTCCACCAAAAAATTGCTAGAATTGATACAGGAATTCAGCAAAGTTATAGGATATAAAATCAATGTACAGAAATCTGTTGCATTCCTATACACTAATAATGAAGCAGCAGAGAAATCAAGGAAGTGATTCTACTTACAATTGCACTGAAAACCATAAGATATCTAGGAATAAAACTAGCCAAAGAAGTAAAAGAGCTGTACGCTGAAAACTATAGAACACTTATGAAAGAAATTAAGAGGACAAACACACACAAAATGGAAAAAATTCCATGCTCATGGATTTGAAGAACAAATATTGTTAAAATATCTATGCTGTGTAAAGCAATCTACACATTTAATGCAATCCCTACCAAAATACCTCCAGCATTTTTCACAGAGTTAGAAAAAACAATCCTAAAATTTGTATGGAAACACAAAAGACCCCAAATAAACAAAGTGATCTTGAAAAAGAAAAGCAAAGCTGGAGGCATCACAATTCCAGACTTCAAGTTATATTACAAAATAGTAGTCATGAAGACAGTATAGTACTAACACATAGATCAATGGAACAGAATAGAAAACCCAGAAACACCCACAACTATATGGTCAACTAATCTTCAACAAAGTGGCGAAGACTCTCCAACGGAAAAATAACAGTTTCTTCAACAAATGGTGTTGGGAAAACTGGACATCAACATGCAGAAGAATGAAACTGGAACTACTTTCTTACACCATATACAAAGATAAACTCAAAATGGATGAAAGACCTAAATGTGAGACAGGAAACCATCAAAATGCTAGAGGAGAACACAAGCAGTAACCTCTTTGACAACGGCGGTAGCAAGTACTTATTAGACTCATCTCCAGAGGCAAGGGGCAAAAATTAACTATTGGGACTTCATTAAGATAAAAACTTCTGCACAGCAAAGGAAATAATAAACAAAACTAAAAGGCAACCTCCAGAATGGGAGAACATATTTGCAAATGGCATATCTGATAAAGGGTCTGTATCCAAAATCTATGAAGAACTTATTAAGCTCAACATCCAAAAAACAAATAATCCAGTTAAGAAATAGGCAGAAGACATGAAGACATTTTTTTCGAAGAAGACATTCAGATGGCTAATAGACACATGAAAAGATGTTCAACATCACTGATCACCAGGAAAATACAAATCAAAACCATAGTGAGATACGACCTCATACCTGTCAGAAGGGCTAAAATTAACAACACAGGAAACAACAGATGTTGGCAAGGATGTTGAGAAAGGGGAATCCTCCTACACTGTTGGTGGGAATGCAAACTGGTGCAGCCACTGTGGAAAACAGTATGGAAGTTCCTCAAAAAGTTAAAAATAGAACTACCCTAGGATCCAGCAATTGCACTACTAGATATTTACCTGAAGATTCACAAATACTGATTCAAAGGGACACATGCACCCCAATGTTTATAGTGGCATTATCAACAATATAATAATAATAATAATAATAATAATATATAATATATAATATAATAATGGAATATTACTCTGCCATCAAAAAGAAAGATATCTTGCCATTTCCAAGGATGTGGATGGAACTGGAGTGTATTATGCTAAGCAAAGTAAGTTATAGAAAGACAAATACCATATGATTTCACTCATATGTGGAATTTAAGAAACAAAACAGATGGACACAGGGGAAGGGAAAAATAAAAAGAAGAGAGAGGGAGGCAAACCATAAGAGACTCTTAACTATAGAGAACAAACAGGGTTGCTGGAGGGGAGGTGGGTGGGGGATGGACTAAATGGGTGATGGGGATTAAGGAGGTCACCTGTTGTGATGAGCACTGGGTATTATATGTAAGTGATGAATCACTAAATTCTGCTCCTGAAATCAATATTATACTATATGTTAACTAGAATTTAAATAAAAACTAAAAACTAAAAAAAAGAAAGAAAGAAAGAATTGTGGATGCTTCAAATATTTGACAACACTTAGAATTTTGTTTTTTTTTTTTTAATTGTAATGTGTGGGGGCGCCTGGGTGGCTCAGTTGTTAAGCGTCTGCCTTCGGCTCAGGTCATGATCCCAGGGTCCTGGGATCGAGCCCCACATCGGGCTCTCTGCTCAGCGGGGAGCCTGCTTCTCCCTCTCCTACTCTGCCTGCTTGTGTTCCCTCTCTCACTGTCTCTCTCTGTCAAATAAATAAATAAAATCTTTAAAAAAAATAAAATAAATAAAAAAAATAAAATTGTAATGTGTGTGCATTGGTATCTCATTTTGATTTTATTTTCATTTCCCTAATGACGTTGAGAACTTTTTCATGTGGTTTTGGACCCTTTGTATATCTTCCTTATAAAGTATTTGTCAAAGCATTTGATCATATTCTATTTCTTCTGTTCTTTTTTCTTTTCCCCTCATCTTCTGCCTTTTATTGAGTATTAAGTATTTTTAATATCTTATTTTATTTTTCCTATTGAACTTGTAAAATTTTCTTTTCCATATTTTATCTTTCACAGTTGCTCTAGTGTTTGCAATATGACTCTAATTTATCACAATGTGCCATGAAATAGTAGTATGCCACTTTGGACATAAGTTTAGAACCTTTAATACCTATATTTTCTCCTCTCATGGTTAGTGTTATTTTTTCATACATTTTCTTCATTTCAAAACCAACTGCTTGTTTATCTTCATGGTGTTGAATTCTAAGGAATTTTTTTTTGAGTAGATTCCACACCCAGCATGGAGCCCAGTGCAAGGCTTGAAACAATGACCCTGAGATTAAGACCTGAGCTAAGATCAGGAGTCTGATACTTAACCGACTAGCCACCCAGGCACACTGTAAGGGATTTTTATAGATTCTAAGTAAAAGTTCTATGTACGGTGAATCAGTGTTGGGAATATATTGTTCCATGACTTTAATTTTTTTTCTAATTTTCTTAATAGTAACTTTAGTTGGATGGTATTTAAAAATTCTAATTAAATTGAAGTCCATCAGTACTTTCTTTTCATGTTTCATGCTTTTTGTTCCTATCTAGGAAATCTTAGCCTAGTCCTAGGTTGTGAATATGTTCTAGTTTTTTTTTAATTTATTTTACATCTCTAATTTTAGCTTTTGTATTAGATCCATATCATTTTTGTTTTTTAGAGGTGGGGGAGGGGCAGAGGAAGAGGGAGAGACAAACTTAAGCAGGCTCCACACCCAGCTCTATCTCATGAGAGCTGAGATCATGACCTGAGCCAAAATCAAGAGTCAGACGCTTAACTGACTGAGCCACCCAGGCATCCCTATGATCATTTTTAAGTTAATTTTTGTGTACCATGTGAGTCAATTTTTTTTTATTTCCATGTGGATATTGAGTTTAAGGGAAAAAGTTACTGAAAAGATTATGCTGTATTGATTTACCTTGGCAATTTTGCTGAATAAAAATGAATATCTACCTGTGATCTATTTCTAGACTCCCCATTCTCTTCCACGGATCTGTATGTCTGTATCTACATGAATACCACCCTGTATTGCTTATCATATCCTCATAAGTAAACATTAAAATCAGATAAAATTATACATTCTAACTTTGTTCTTATTTTACAAGACATTTTGACTAGTCATAATATTTTGCACTACCATATTTTGAGGACACATAGATTCAGGGTGTCATTTTCCATCCCCCCCCAAAAAAAGGTGGTAGATAATGTGATTGGGAATGCTTTGGAAGTTTTAGATCAATTTTAGTAGAATAGATAGCCAACAATGAGGTCGTTCTTTACCTAAGACATTTTTACAGTTGTTCCTTGTCAGGCCAACGATATTTTCTAGTTCTAGATTGTTGTGTTGAAAAGTAGTGAAATTTATTCAAATGATTTTCTGTGTATACAGAAATACTCAATTTTTTCCATTCTATTCATGATTTATATTGATGCACTTTTAATGTTAAATCTTGCCGTCTAAGGATAAATGTCATTCATTCACAACATATTATTTCCATATATTGATATATTTGGATTTGATAATATTTTTGCATCTGTGTTCATGTGGGATACTCATTTTTAAGTTTCTTCTATTTACTGCCTTTCCTTCTTTGGGTATCAGAGTAATTGTATCTTCAAAAAACAAGTTGGGGATGCATTCTGTCTCTTTCACTTTAAAAAAAAAAGTTTTTACATAGTTGGTAATATTGCTTCTTTTAAAAAAAAAAAGATTTTATTTAGTTGACAGAGAGAGACACAGCGAGAGAGGGAACACAAGCAGGGGGAGTGTGAAAGGGAGAAGCAGGCTTCCCGCCAAGCAGGGAGACTGATGCGGGTTCGATCCCAGGACCCTGAGATCATGACCTAAGCCACTGATCACGACAGAGCCACTCAGGCGCCCCAGTAATATTGCTTCTTTAAATGTGTGCTGTAAGGCGCCTGGGTGGCTCAGTTGGTTGAGCGACTGCCTTCAGCTAAAGTCATGATCTCGGGATCCTGAGATCGAGCCCCACATTGGGCTCCCTGCTCAGTGGGGAGTCTGCTTCCCTCTCCTTCTGCTGCCCCCCCACTTGTGCTCTCTTGCTTGTGCACACACTCTCTCTCTCAAAATAAATAAATAAGATAATTTTAAAAATAATAATAAAAATTAATATGTGATATATTTCATCAGTGAAAATAGGCTTTAGAGAATCCTCTGTGGAAATGTTTTCAATCATGTATTCATTTAACAGATATAGACTCATTCAAATTTTCTACTTTTTCTGGAGAAAATTTTAACTTTTATTTTAATTAATCCATTTTATGTCCATTTGCAATTTGTTCTGTCATAATTTGTACACAGTATTACTTTATTTTTTTAAAAAAATTGATAGTCTTATTTCCTCTTTCTGTCCTGATACTATTAATCCATCTTGTTGTTGCTTTCTTTAACTGTCTAGCTGAAGATTTAGAAAAATGTTAAATCCCTTCACTGATTTTTTTTCTAATGTTTTTCAGTCTCTTATTTATTTCCATTCTTTTATTATTTACCAAAACCTACTGATTTTGAATTTAATTGCTCTTCTTTTTCCAGATCCTTAAATCATTTATTTTGTATTATTATTATTATTTTAACTAATGTAGGAATTTAAAGCTGTAAGTTTTCCTCTGGCACTGCTTAGCAGAATTATTTTGTTTGCATCATCATTCACCTTAAATTATTTCTAATTTCTTTTTTGTTTTTATTCTCCTATAGCAGGCTAGAACTTGGACCTATCTTTTTGGGTGTCATTATCGAATTTATTACATATAAAGTTGGATTTTGTCCTGTCTATAATTTCTGCTTTTACGGTTGAGTTTTTTTTTACCATTTGCATTGAATGAAGTTATAAATTACATTAATACTATTATATGTTACTATTTATATTACAATTAATATTCTATTTCTTCTGTTCTTTTTTCTTTTCCCCTCATCTTCTGCCTTTTATTGAGTATTAAGTATTTTTAATATCCTATTTTATTTTTCCTATTGAACTTGTAAAATTTTCTTTTCCATATTTTATCTTTCACAGTTGTTCTAGTGTTTGCAATATGACTCTAATTTATCACAATGTGCCATGAAATAATAGTATGCCACTTTGGACGTAAGTTTAGAACCTTTAATACCTATATTTTCTCCTCTCATGGTTAGTGTTATTTTTTCATACATTTTCTTCCACATATGTTATAATCTACTAGTCCATTGTAATTAGTTTTGCTTTAAACTGAAAATTATTTTTACAGTAAAAGTGAGAAAAATTATTTTTTATAATCACTCAAAATACAATAATTCTGGAACTCTTTATATTTTTGCAAATCACAGTTTCTATCTGGTGCCATTTCTCTTTATTATGTAGATTTTATTTTAATATTAGCTGGATACCACTTATCTGGCAGCATGTTCTCCCAGCTTAGTTGACCTGAAAAATTCTTATTTTGCCTTAATTTTTAAAAAGGGTAGTTGCTTAATAAATAATCAGGTTGATAGTTTTATTTTAATTTTATCCTTTAAAGACACCATTCTCATAAACACTGAGAATATTTTAATCCCTTAATTTCTTCTAATTTTTTCTATGATGTCCTTTGTTTTAATTATATAAATATTTTACAATTTACTGGACATTGTCACATTGCTTTATAATGTTAATAATCATCTTTATGTACTCAAGCATTTGCCATTTCCTTTTTTATTTCCTTTATTTTTCTGCTTCCATCAGGATTATTTCTGTTCTTCTTAAAAAGCTTATTTATTAATATAAGTCTCCTGGCAATGAGTTCTCTCTCTCTCTCTTTTTTTTAAGTTGTATTAAATCCAGTTGTTTATTTTTTTAATTTTTTTACATAAGCTCCATGCCCAACATGGGGCTTGAACTCATGACCCCAAAATCAAGTTACATGTTTTACTGACTGAGCCAGCTAGACGCCCCTTGTTCTCTATTTTTTTAAATCTAAAAGTATATTTACTTTGCCTTTATTTTTAAAATAGAAAAAAATGTAGAGGTACACCTTAACAATTATTTTTCTTTAATACTTAAAGCTATTGTTCCATTGTTTATCTTATTTCACTATTTCAGTTATCATCTTTGAGTCAGTCTATTGCTACTTCCTTGAAAGTAGTGTATATTTTTCTCTTGTTGCTTTTGAGATTTTCTCATTGCCTTTAGTTTTTAAGCACTTTTACTATGATGTGCTTGGATAATGTTTCTTTGTATTAACTACCCTTTAGATTATATGTAGCATGATGTATTTCATCAGTTTAGGAAACAAAATGGTCAATGTATTTTTTTCAATTACTGTACGTGCTTCATTCACATTTACCTTTTCTCCTAGAATATCAAATGCTCTTATATTAGCCCTCTTTATCATGCGTCATGTTTCCCCTTGCACTCTTTCTTGAAATTTCTATCTTTATTTACCCTTTATCCTTGCACTTTAGTCTAGACATACTGCATTCTATTGACCTATATTCCAATTTGCTAATATTTCTGTAACTAGAAATTTTTTACTGGTAACCAAGAGAAGGAACATGAAACTAAGAACAGATTATAATGCAACAGTTGAATGTAATAAGAAAAAAAAAAAAAGAAGGAAATAATGGGTTAGATTTTGAATATAGAGTTTAAAATCCTCAATATTCATATGGAGGAGAATACTGAGAGACAAAAAATTCACTATTTGAATTTGGTCCATATTCTTTAAATAGGCTTCTCCTACACGTGTATATGTAGATCTGGTAGGTCCTAAGATCTTAGTAGTATTGAACGTTGCTTCTTCACTCACCAGTGTTTACCCATTATTCTTGTTCTTTTCTTTCTGGCTCACTAATAAGCCAGTATTATCCTACATCTAAATTCTTGATTCCTGTTGACACCTTGATTCTCACCTCTCTCTCCAAGAAAATGTTGCTACTTACCTGTTGTATTGTAAGAACCACAGCTGTGGGCAGGACACTGCACTCTTCCAAAGTCCTCAACCAGGCTTTTCTGTTTCCTCTAGAAGAGATAAGGCTTAAACCTTATAATATAGAGTCCTAGGCTAGAATCCTAAAACTTCCATATTGCCAATATGGTATTGCCAGTACATAAAGTTAAAGACAAGGAAATGGGAGAGATCTGGCCCAGTATGTACGTGATGTAAATTCTACATCTGAAACTAATATTACACTGTATATTAACTAACAGGAATTTAAATAAAAACTTGGGAAAAAAAATAAAGGGCTTGGAGGTAGGCATAGACTTGAGAATAATTTACTAATTTTTTGAAACTGCTATTAATCCAGTCAACCTATATTTATTACATGTTTACTAAATGCCATATCCTTTCCTAGGAGCTGTGCCTGGAACAACATAAAAAGCAGATATGGCCCCCTGGTCCAGGAAACTTGTATTAGGCAATGAAAGCTTATAAAACAAATGTTAGACTAAAGTCATAGTTTACAATCTATAAACCCAGATGAATTAAATGTATAAATTCCTTTGCTTTCTGTAATGTGTCTTCCTGTAACCACATGCAAACAAACAACAGAGTTGCTCATCTTAGACTCTTCTAATTTAAAATTATTTCTTTTAATTTCATTTTGTCTCCTTCAGATAATAATTTCAAGGCTTACATCCATTCAAATATGGATTTACCCTTACACTTTCTTTTGAGAAAGTTATGGATCCTGCTAGCGTCAGAGAGAAAGGGAAATGTCATTCATTTATGGTTCTTGTACTGGACTCCAAACAAGTGTATTTCACCCTTGTCTAGTCATTATTTGCTGGAATTAGCTGACACCTGCCCAGTCCTGCTTCGTGTGTGTGTGTGTGTGTCCTGTGTGTGTGTGTGTCTGTATGTGTGTTGGGGGAGAAAAATGATATGGAACATTCAGGATATTTACCCCTTACCTTCTATTCCTTTCTCCCCTCTGTTCCACCCAGTACCAGAAGTGACTTCTACTCATTTCTGTCTGATGGGAATTTATTCCTTTCTTTCCCATTTTAGCTTTATGACTTTATCTGCTTGGTGAATGGTGGCAGAGGCAAAAGTCCATATTACCCAGGAAAGAAAATAGAGGAATGTTTTAAAAATCCCTTTGTACATCTTTAATAAAGAGTAGTAATGTTTATATGGAAAAGGTAAAATGCTGTAAGAATTTCTAAGATGGTGACTTATTCTAAACTTAGTATAGTCAACAAAATACCATAAATATGTGTGAAGCTAAAATAGGAAACAGAAAAAAAAGAAACAAACCTGACCAAACAATTGGCAAAATAGTTTAGTTCCCTATATAAAAAGTAGAAGGATAAATTTTTCTTACCAAAAGAGTTCAGCTGCCACTGATTCAATTTTATTAATGAAATTTTATACAAATTTAGAATTATACCTCACTAAGTAAATTGGAACTATATTTATGCATTTCATGATTGTTGAACTTTGCACAAAATGGAATTTATAAATTTCCATTTGAACATGTATACAATTATTTCTGCTATTTTAGGTATATTGAAAAACTAAATCAGATGTCTATTGATTTTTAAATTTTCATTTTTATCCTCAAAGAGCAAGCAATAGAAATCAAATGTCTTGTGACAACTAACTTGATATTGTGTCATTTACAACAGTAAAAATAGCTTCAATGACAAAAATTAATGGAAATTTCATATACTTATATATGGATTTTATTATAATATTTTATTGGTCAGCATATCTTAAATGGAGTTCTGTTAGATCTTTTGTACTTATTGAAGTGTAAAAGCAAAAAGAAGCTAGCATATGCTTTACCAGATGGTATGCATATCTTTCAAATATTAATGTTTGAGCACTGTTATTTGTCACATTTAAACAGGTAAATAAAAATTGGAAGGAGTCTTTCACTTACTTCTTATATTATCCTTGTGTAACATAGAATTACTTTACAACTGGACAAGAACAGCTCTTTGCTTATTTATCTTGTTAAGCCACAACGTTTGGTTTTGACTTTTGGCTAGGGTAAGAACAAGTCTGGTAACTAATGATATATAATGAGCTGTTTAATATTGACAACTTGTGGCACCCAGGGCGGTCTTGCTTATTGGCAACTCACACCTGATATAGCTGTTCAGAATCTGGTTTGGCCCCATAACTAGGGGTATGAACGTCCTAACAGGAAACTCGGTGGGACATCTCCCACAACCAAGATTCTTTACACATATATCAGTTGTTCTTCTCCAGAGACAAACGAATTCTGCATAACTAAAGAAAGGACCTTGAGGAGCTCTTCCAGGAGCTTCTCTGGAGCCCCGGGCTTTTCTGTGCTTTTTCTCATGTTGTACTGTATCTTTTGCCTTAACAAGTCCTCCTGCGTAAGTATGCTCAGTGAGATCTAATTATCCAGTTTATCTAGCCCCACTACCAGATGCATACTCATATTAATCTTTCTTCTTAATTCTGTTGGTAGTCATCTCTGCAATCTTGACAATATCCTTATATCTTACTTTATCAAACTTGAAAAATACCCACTCAAATAACTTTATGGGAAATGGTCTTACTTAACCTATCTCCCAAATATACCACATATTTTTGATAGCTTTATATTTCTTAATCCATAAATTTTAGAGTCTCCTTGTATGTTAAAGAGAGAGAGAGAGAGAAAAGTGCTTCTACACTCTCATCTATTTCCATATAGTTTTAGCTTCCAACTTCTAGCAATGATGATTTTATTTCCTATAGGTTGTCAAAGTCTATAACACATTTTGAAAGTTTTGATGAGTTGATTAAGAGTAAATAAAATGAGGGATGCCTGGGTGGCTCTGTTGGTTAGCTGCCTGCCTTCCACTCAGGTCCTGGTACCGGGGTCCTGGGATGGAGCCTGCTTCTCCTTGCCTCTGTCCCTCCCCCACACTCATGCTCACGCACAGGTTCTCTCTCTCTCCCAAATAAATGAATAAAATCTTTAAAAAAAAAAGAGTAAATAAAATGAAATTTTCTGTATAACAAAGGTGAGGCAGTTACCCACTCCCCCATTACCAGGATGTTCCTTGAGATATGAAAGGTTCAGTTTTTATATCTTGCACTGCAAGATCTCAGGTCTTCTGACTGTTGGAGCTATAAACACATACTCTGAAATTAATTTAGGAATCCCTCCTGAGTTTTACAGGACACTTTGTAACAGGTAAAATATGTGTCTCTCAAGGAGATAAAACAAGTTTTATTGATTTTTCCTTCTATGTTGGTATATGTAAACTTGCATGAGATTTTGTCTGGACTTTATTAAATAGTCTTTCAGTGATTACCTGCAAGCATGGAGTCAGATTGTCTCCTCAATAATAAATTGTGTTCTCTCCTTTCTATATTGGTATGGAAGACTCTCTTTGCTGGTAAAATTTATTTCCCTCACAAATGTCTGTAAGTTGATTCTAAAAGTTAAAATTCAATGCAGAGTGTTTGTAAACTTATGATTATATAAATTTTATCCACCAAGATGATTCATGGGAAATAACAGATGATATATATTAGAAGTCATTAAACCTGTGAATTTGAATGAGAATGTTAGAAACATCAAGGCAAAATGGCTCTCTTTACATAGTACATAATTGCTTTCGAATTTATGCCGCAAATTGCATCATAATTGGAACATGACTTTGATATTGTTTTATCTCAAGTATACAATAGTCTTTTTCCACTTTTATAAAAGATATTTATGATTCCATTTTTATTAATAAATACACTGAGTGTCTTATACCACATGTATAAGACAATCCTATTGCAAGTTGTAGAATGTTGGATCGTGGGGGGATTCGGAATATGCCATCCCCAAAAATATGCTATTTTGGCATGAACATTATTTTGAGCTAGAGGCAAATGAGAATCAACAAGAAGCAGACAGAAATCTTCCCAGAGCTTCCCTGATCTCACTACAAGGAGAAACTTCTAAGAAATGAGGACTGCCATAAATCTCTCTTGGGGAAGTTTTGTGGCCATGAAGAAGATGGAAAGTAGGTGCTGAGCTCAAGCTGCACAAACCAACCTTACTCCATTTGTGTCCCCATATATTTACCTTCCCACAACTGACTGCACCCTAAAAGCCTAAACCCCTTTTCCTGTGCCTGTCACTTCTCTACAAATATATTTTTCTTTCTTTAAGATGTTATCTAAATTCAAGTTCTAACGACTCTTTTGAGTTACTCATCACTGACATGTCTTCACACATTAACAAACTCTGTTAGTTCTCCTCTTGTTCATCTGTCTTTTTTCAATCTAATGTGCAAAGTCCCAGTCAGAGAACCTAGGAAGAAGGTAGAAGAAAAGGTCATATTTTCCTCCCCTGCAATCCCCAAATATCAACAGCACAACTTGTTGATAAGAGAAAACCAACTTTATTGATCACCAGGGTCAAAGAGAACCATGAGCTTGGGAAGTGTCTTGGAGTGAGGTTGCAAAATCAGATTTTATAGACAATTAGAGGTTTTGTTCAAAGCAAGACTTTCAGTGCTGGTAGGCTTGATTAGGACTGGGTAAGAATCGTGATATGTTTAGTTCTGGATTGATGGAAAAAGCAAGGTGAGGATTTTGAGGCGGGGGCTCAAGGAATCTTAGGACACAAACTGTTTGTTGATGGTTTCCATTAGAGACTTGATGGGTCTTTTATGAAGTTCAGTAATGAACAATTAAGCCATCTGTTGGGACCAGAGACTCTGAAAAGTAGAGTAATATTAGTGGAGACAGTGGAATAGCTAAGGCATGTTACTGTAGTATTATGGGCTGAATTATACCCCACTAAAATTCATTTGTTGAAGTCCTAACCCCCCAGTATCTCAGAATGTGACTGTATTTGGAGTTAGGACTTTAAAAATGATAATTAATGTAAAATGAGATCATATGGGTAGGTCTATGTGAAGTGTTTGCTTATCTTAATATTTATTTTGTCTGACCTTATATTTGATTTGCATTTTACTGAGTATCAAATCTATATTCCATTTCATTTCTCCTTGTAATATTTTCCATTGTTTTCTAGCACTTACTATTGATACTCTATGATATCAGTTTAATGAAAATCATTAAACACACACACACGTATTCTTTATGTTCTAAAAATCTTTGAAGTATGTACTATACCTGGTGATTATTAGTTATCTCTTCATGAGTGTAGATATTGTTCTTCACTCTGGCTGTTCATTAAAATCATTCATCAGGGAGTTTTTAATGAATTACATGGCACTATGCCAGACCTATTAGATTAGAATTTCTGGGACAGGGTTCTCTTAACCGCTTTCTAAATATTTTCTAAACAGTTATAGGTTTATTGGGAAAATACATACATACATACATACATATAAATATAAATATGTATATTATTTCATAATAGCTGTTTCTTCTGAGCTGGACTGGCAGTGTGGCATTTTGTGTTTGTAGGAACAGTGTTTCCGGTAGCAAGCCTAATATTAGAGCCATGTTTACAATGATGACTCCTAAGATCAACCTAAAATTAGTAAAATGCAGATGATGAATTTATTTTGGTCTGATTAAAACTATAGTAGGATTTCTAGGCAGATCATTCCACTTTTTTAAAGACTTGTTCTGGGAGCCAAGGCCATATGGCAAATGATTCTAAACAACATGTGGGTGAAGTTAAAAGGTAGGAAGAATGATTGGCACAAATCTCAGCCATTGGCATAACTGTCAGTTAATACCTTTCTCTGCTGTTCATTCCGTCTTTCCACCCTCTCTGTTCCTAGGCTGCTGCTTCTCTAGGCTCTTGCTGAGGCAAACAGTGTTCCTGCAGCCTTTTCCTGTGTGTGCATTGGACTGTGACTCCCTCCACTATCTTTGATGTAGCCATAAGTTTCCATCTGCCTCTCATTTTCCAAACGTGTCAAAGTCTCTGTAACAACAATTATTCCCTTTCCTTCTACCTCTGTGCACTATGGTACTCTTCTTTTTTCTTAAGGAATCATCAGAGGGAGAGAAGAGAAATATACTTGATGTATAGATACAAATATTAGTGTCATTCACATTATGCCTTCTTTTTGGTTGTCTGAGAGTACAGGCTACAAAAGAAAGCTAGTAGAGAAGGAAATAAAACTGTACTTACACTTAGGTTATCCAAACATCTATATGGATTAATTTATATGCATGTTTTTGAAATTCAGGATTAAAATTTCCCTATTAAGAATTACACAAGGAAGCTTAAACATTTGTAATCTATTTTCCTCCAATTTACATCTTGAGTGTTTTCCTTTTCCACTTATTCTAATGAAAAAATACTCTATACCTGGGTTGGATTCACTTTGTCACTATATCCTCACTGCTGAGGGATTTCTCCTCTCGTGATTTCATCTCCTATCTGTTCATGAATAATTTTCAAAAACTGAGCTCTCATATTTAGACAGCTTTCTTGCAGTGCAACACCTCATCCCCTACCCGGCAGGATACCCTGGATGCCTGCCTTGCATGTCAGCTTGTGTATATCAAAGACAGAATTTTACATTCATCTCAAATGCCTCAATATTCTGCATACTCAGAGTCATTACAAAAATGTAGAGAGTTTCCATGCCTGGGCTTTTATTAAGTTAAAGAAGCTCTCTTTTCCTAGGTTTTTTTTTTTAATATGTCAATTTTGGGGGGACTAAACTTAGAGCACAATGTGCTCATGAGACAATAGGACTACTGAAACTACAGTGTTTGGAAAGAAATAGGTTAGTTTCATTTTGAGTACAGAATAATAAAAAGCATGTGTTTGCTTGTGTATGGCTTAACCATGCTTTCAAAATGTTAACTCCTGATATATTGGAGGAAATTTGAAATGAGTTATCTGGGATGCTGAAGACATTTTTACTGTCCCATTGAGAGTATCTTCCTGGCCTCCAAGGGGAGAAGCAGAAACTGCATGTAGTCTTCACAATCAGTCAGTAGAAAGTATATAAAGATTATACTTAAAAGGAAATTCTATGATTTAAAAACAAATGAGTGAGTGATGTCCATGAAAATGGTGTAATAGATAGCTCCAAAGGACCAACGCTCCACAAAAACATTGAGACTGTCATCAGTTTTGTCGGAATTCTGGAAAAGAGTGAAAGGTTTACAGACACCAAGCAAATGCTGACTCAAGAAAAAGACAACTTTAAAATGGTGGTAATGCTTTTTGGCTTTTCACTTGCCCTTTTCATACCTTCTTTCCAGCTCAGCAGCAAACTTGAAGATGGCAGCCTGTGTCCCCGAATGGGTCTCTGAGCTCTGGCTCCAGAAGGCACAGAGTAGAGCTTATTCTCAAAGAATTGTTTTGTCTGTTCTAACTTCCCTGGGGGCTGCCTCTGTCTGAAGTGTTGAGGCGAGGAATTTGTCTTTGTTTAGTCTGACTCAGAACTCACTCAAGTCTGAAAATCTGTGGCATCACCTCAAAAACACTGTAAAGCAAATGAAAAACCATAGCCACTTGGGGCAAAAGATTACAATGGAAGCAAATGACAGAGTGCCAAATGCCTGGGAGGGAAAGCTGCAACAAGAGCTTCTTTGGGAAATGAGGACACTCTAAAAACTGTACATGCATATGAATTTTAAAAATCATATGCATGCCTAAGTTAGGACATATTCTCAGAAAAGACCTTCAAATATTCTAAATTTTTTCCTCCTCTTGTCCTATATTTGCCCTCTTTAGACACAGGGCAAGCAGGATGTGAAGGCTAAGGCAGAGTTTTAATTGGCCTGACAAAGGGTTGCATCATCAGAGAGCCAAATCCACAAAAATTGAGAGATATTTTCCTTCATTTCCCCCTCCTGCTTCCTAGCCCCTACCTGCCTCCCCTCCCCCTCTGCCTCTCAGAATTCAAGAAACTGTCAAAACCCTAGCTATAGCCAAGCTGGAAGAGAAGTGCCTTCAGAAACCACTCATGACAAAGGATATAGGCTTACACCTCAAAGACAATAAAACAACCCAATTAAAAAATGGAAGAAAGTTGTATACAGACATTTTTCCAAAGAAGATATACAAATGATTAATGAGTACATGATCAAAAAACATACTGACTACTGAATAAAACAGAGTAGAAAAATGGGTTTATTGCAAGGCTTTCAACCTACAAGCCAGGAAACTCAAGGATATGAGAGCAGTGAGGTCTGGGTTGCTTACAGACTAAAGGACTTTTATGGGATAAATACAAAATTATTTGGCTTTGGGTTAGTTGTCTATTAGTCTTCTTTCTTATTTGGATCAGAGTAGTTGAGTCAGAGGAACAAGGAAGTCTAGAGATGGCATGAACAGACTAGGCATTTGGGGATTGGCTGGTATCCTCTGCTGATCTCTGAGAAGAGTTATAAATTCCTATAAAGATTAGATGAAATTTTCATTATGCACCTGTACTCACTGTTTCTATTTGGCCCTTGACATAGATAACTCCATTTCAGTTAGGTTTTACAACATGAAAAAATGCTTAATATCATTACTCATTAGGAAAATACAAATAAAAACCACAAGATACCTTTTTTTCCACCAACTAGCATGGCTGCAACCAAAAGAGAAAGAAAAAGAAAAAGAGGGAGGAAGGAAGAAAGGATGGGAGAAAAGGAGGGAAGGAAGAAAGGAAGAGAAGGAAGGAAAGAAGGGGAAAAAAGTGTTGATGAATATGTAGAGAAATGGAAACCCTCATATATTGCCGGTAGGGATGTAAAATGATTCAGCTGCTATGGAAAACAGTTTAGCAGTGTCTCAAATATATTCAAAGATAGAATTGCCATATGTCCCACAATTTAACTCCTAGATATTTACCCACAGCATTGAAAACAGGTACCCAAAAGAGTCCACATGCATGCATATTCAAAGCAGCACTACACGGTAGCCCAAAAGGTGGAAGCAACCCAGATGTCTAGCTGAACAGATATCAAATTATGGTATGTGTATACAATGGAATATTAAGCCGTATAAAGGAATGAAGTGCTGATGCATGCAATACTGCGGATGAACCTCAAAAAAAAAAATTATGCCAAGTGAAAGAAACCAGAAAGAAAAGGCTGTGTATTGTATGATTCCATTTATATGAAATATCTAGAATAGGTAAATCTGTAGAAATAGAAAGCAGATTGATGTTCGCTAGTAGCTGGGGGATGGGAGAATGGGAAGTAACTGCTTAGTAGATACAGGATGTTTTTAGAGGGGTGATTAATATATTTTGGAATAGATAGAGGTTGTGATTGTACAACACTGTGAATATGCTGAATGTCACTGACTTGGTCACTTTAAGATGGACTTTAAAATAGTTAAATTTATGTTATGAATTTGATGAATTTGATTAAAATTATAAAAAAATCTATTTAAATTTTTTTTAAATAGTAGATGCTACAGACCTCCACTCATGTCTTGGTTTTTGGAGGAATATATATAATATCCACTTTAGGGGCGCCTGGGTGGTTCAGTTGGTTAAGCAACTGCCTTCGGCTCAGGTCATGATCCTGGAGTCCCGGGATCAAATCCCACATCAGGCTCCCTGCTCGGCAGGGAGTCTGCTTCTTCCTCTGACCCTCCCCCCTCTCATGTGCTCTCTCTCATTCTCTCTCTCAAATAAATAAATAAAATCTTTAAAAAAAAAATCCACTTTACATATGAAAAAACTTCTCCACACCAGAAGAGATTCTGAAAATAATATAAGTTGGAAAGTGATAAACCTTAATTGCAAATTCCAATGGTTTTGAAAACATTCAGGAGAAAGTTAAAGGATAACAATATATGTCAACAAATGTTTTTTTTCCTTCAAATCAAATTTCTTTCACTAAATCACTTTAAATGTTAATCCCTTTAAAAATGGTAAAACATACATATCACATGCATCTTGTTTAGTAATAAAGGATATTTTGATATTGAAACTATATATTTTAATAATATTTATCTAATAGTTTTCCCATTTTAAGTTAGTTCCTGGCATCAGAATCTCAAGGAAAAGAGGTTGCATCGGAATAAAGAGGGGATAAGGAAAAAATTATTCCATGAATAAATGTATTCAGACTTATTCAACACGAAACTTAAAAAAAAAAAAATGTATGTGGAAAAAAAGTACCTAATTTTTACTCTAAATGGATAAATCATTTAGAAAACATATCATACTTTAATATTAAAATTTTCTGACAATTAAAATGCCTATTTCAGAACTTTTACTCAGCAATAAAAATTAATATTAAAGTCAGGGGATGTTCACATTCACTAGGATAATCTGACCATATTACATATTTTTCTGCATCGACTGTACAGAAGGTCCATATTTTTCTTTATCTCTTTTTTCACCTTTTCTCTTTTTATCAGATATTTTGGGGAAGACCCAGAATCTACTAGGATTATACTAAATAGCAAATAATTTCATTCAAATTAATGAGGAATTTCAAATGCATGTTCTGAGTAAATATTTGAGGTGTATTCAATCAATAGTTAAATATTTTTGCACCATTCGTCAATTTTCTTCTCTCCCCCTGCCTTTTAGAATTCATTTAACCATCTCCTGCTCTGCAGGTGGCTCAGTGCTACCCTCATTACTCATAGAACCAGAAGCAAAGAAAACGAAAGAAGCTTTTGTTCTTAAGCAGTCAAAACAAGATAGGTCAACAATAGTTACAAAGCAATGGATTCAGTGGTAATTAGAGATTTGGAGGCCTTTTGTGAAACTGTTATTCCTAAGAATCGCTTAATCCTTCCAATTTCTTCTTTCTCGTATATTCTATATCTCTGACTTCTGTCAGGTAGCATATAGTATTTGCCTCTGCAGGAAGTTTCTAAACTAAGCATATGCAACCAAGATTCTTTCCAAGAATCAACGCCTACACATTGCAAATATACCTCCTTTAAACTGTGTTATAATAGTACAGAAAGACATTGATTCAGTAAATTAATTTTTATTTGAGCCCCTGTTAGTATAAAATTATGCAATTAAACGATATAGTGCATTAGAAGGATATGAAATGGTTTTCTACCCTTCTGTGTGAAGGAGTTGAAAATGTAACTATCCAAGGTTAATTAGTGGCAATAGTAAAAATACTATTTTTAGTAGGGGACTGTTTTATTAAGTAAAACTAAAATATGTCTATGGCTTGCTGTGACCTTATTTTAAAATGTTAAACTTAAAGGTTACCTCACAGAATGTAATTACCAACTTCCAGAAGTAGTTTACGGGGCTGTTATAACTTCACACTATTGAATAAAATATTTACAATTTTGTGTGATGATGAACAAAATGCATTGAGATTATACTAATAGATCAACAGTAAGAATAATGACACTGTTTTTGCCATCTCTAGCATCTTAGATGGAAGTCCCGTTGAAGCAAAGTTCTGGATGGCAGAGAGAAGAGAAAAGCAGGAAGATATTTTTTAAATGATTCTAACAGTACTCTAATTAAAAAAATTCTTAAAACCTCGCTCTCCATTTCTTTCTCGTTTTGAATAATTTTGATAACCAGGAAGTCTTTCTTGTTTTATCTAAAATTTAATCAAATCTATGGAAAATAAGCCCTGTCAATGTGAAATTTGGCAGGGACTGTTATCGCGAGCTTGCATTAACCTCTGTAGTGTAATGGAGACTGTGAGACTTTTGGGAGTGACAGTAACCACGGTGACAGAAGAACACCTGGTTATTGGCATTTCATCCCTTATAATAGATGCCCAAACAGGTCCCCAGACACCTGCAGAAATTACTAGGGTGTGTTAGACCATGACGGTTGATAAATTATTACCAGGCACAATCTGAAAGTGGGTTTCTAAGTTTTACTATCATCTCCGAGGGAAAAAAATTAAAAAAAAGTACTGCTTGCCTATTGGAGGAAAACTTAGCTAAATATTCTAAAGAAAAAAATTAAAATATATGCATAAGATAATCATAATTCAAAACAAGATGTTCCTGAGCCCAAGTTCAATCTGCTCCAACAAGTCAAATGACAAGTTCTTAGAAGCAAGGAATATATGACTTTATTTGAGAAAGCTGGCTAGCAGAGAAGGTGGTGGACTAAGGTCCCAAATAACTGTCTTACCACTTCGGTGTGGACAGGGGATTTTAAAGAGGAAAGGAAGGGGAAACAAGTCTCAAAGTTTAAGCAGATATAGTCAAAGGCTAATTATAACTCTTCAGAGGAACTTGTAGGCTCTAGTCCTGGTTATCTGTCTGCCTTGAGCAAGTCCCCAGTTGTAGTCACTTGATTGTCATGAGTTTTTGGGTTGGCATCAGTTTAAGTTTCCTTTAAGTTCCCTATAAACAATATTGATGATTATCTTGGTTACAGTTTACCCTTTAGATTGTGTTTGAGAGTTACGTGACAGAATGTTAACATAATTTGCTTTGAGCGGTAAGTCAGGGTTTCTTACGTATAGATTACCTTACTTTTAAACAATTCAAAGCAGAAGAGAACGGGGGGGGTCTTCAAAATGCCCTTAGTTCTGCTACAATTAGATGGCAAAATTAGACAACAAAATAATGTAAAAAATAGGAATATTCACAAGTAATGCAGTGTAGAGGCAGAAAATTTTTCATTTCTTCCCTTCTAGTTTCTTTGGCTGGTCTAATAATTCAGCTGACAGAAAACAGATTAGCAAGAGAAAAGCAAATTTAATTTTGAATGTGCAGGAGACCCGGAGGTAGTCAGGCGATTGAGTCTTATATGCCATTTTGAGCTAAGCAATGGGAGACAGGTCTGGGGCTTCAAAGGGGAGAAGGGTGATTCACAGGAAAAGAAATAGAGCACCTGTTTAGTAATTAGATGTTTGCCCTGCCATGCAGGTAAACCTTTCAGATAAAAAAAAAAAAATTATCTCTGGGGGCGCCTGGGTGGCTCGGTCAGGTTAAGCGTCTGCCTTTGGCTCAGGTCACGATCCCAGGGTCCTGAGATCAAGCCCCGCGTTGGGCTCCCTGCTCAGCGGGGAGCCTGCTTCTCCCTCTCCCTCTGCCTGCCTCTCTGCCTACTTGTTCTCTCTCTCTATCTCTCTGTCAAATAAATAAATAAAATCTTAAAAAAAAAATTATCTCTGGTAATAGCTCTCTTTCTAGGTCAGGCCCCCTATCTAAAGTATTTTAGATGGTTAAGGGAGAAGTAAGAGCTTTTCCTGAGACTACTGAGTCTTAATTGCCTTTAGCTCAAAATAATCTACATGGCAAAGCCACATGTTTTGGGTTGCCCTATTTTGTTCCCCTTCAATAGTAGAATGAATGTCAAATAATAAGAAAAAAATTAGGTATTTATACCCTTTATGCACAAGGACATAATATAGCTAGAAGTTATGCTATAAAATTTTAGGCAGAAAATAAAAACAATGGTATAATATTAGCGCTGGGACCAATTCCACTTTAATTGCATATAGTGCAAAATATAAGTTAGATTTACATATATTCATGCTAAACTAGTTCTGGGATGATTTTCACAATGCCATTGGGAGTTTCCATAGAGTAGAATTTAGTAACAGTAAAGCTTACTGACTGTCCACTTAAGTTTTTACTACAAATCTGAGTATGTAAGCAAGTACTTTCAAATATATGCTAATTAATAATATATAATTATATACAACATAATATATAATATGTTATATAATATATACATATCTATACTATGCCTATATCTATAGATTTATAGATATATGTGATTATTTTTTTAGGATTTATTTATTTTAGAGAGAGAGAGTATGCAAGAGCGGGGAGAGGCAGAGGGAGAAAGAGAACCTTAGCAGATTCCCCACTGAGTGGGGAGGGGGGGCATGAAGGGCTCAATCCCATGACCCCAAGATCATGACTTGAGCTGAAACCAAGAAGCAGATGCTTAATCTCATGACTTGAGCTGAAACCAAGAAGCAGATGCTTAATAGACTGAGCCACCCAGGTGCCCCGTGATATATTATCTTTTATATTGGCTGGTTTCTATTACGAAGAGAATATTTTATTTACTAATATTGTTCTCCAGTCTTCTCAGTGTTCACAGAAAAACTAAAAACAAACATGAGCTTTTTCCATGAATAATACTAAATCATTTTGTTACTGATTTATATATCAAACATTATACATTTTTTTTTCCTGGGGCGATACCTAAACCTATATAGCTGTTTTGGTTTGGTTGGGTTTGGTTTGGTTTGGTTTGGTTTAGTTTTCCCCTCAAAGAGGGTTAATAATTCCATTCTCAGTGACATTTATCCAAGAGATAATGACAACCTTGAAGAAAGCAGACTTTCTTGGGGACAATTTTAATATGTTTAGGGAGGAAGAATTTCCCCTGTCCTTCAAGTTCCTTCTAGTTGTACTAAGAATCAAATTGACATGAGACAGATTAACGGGAGAAAATCAAATTTAATAGCTTACATATGGGGAATCCACACTCATGGAAATTCCAAAGACAGTCAAGATGCTTATTTGACGGGCTCCCTGCTCGGCAGGGAGTCTGCTTCTCCCTCTGACCCTCCTCCCTCTCACGCTGTCTCTCATTCTCTCTGTCTCAAATAAATAAATAAATAAATCTTTAAAAAAAAAAAAAGATGCTTATTTGAGATAAGGGGAGGAATAAAGGTCTGAGGATACAAAGGAGAGAGACCATTAGCAGGAAGGTGAAAGGAGATGTTTGGAAAACAAAAGTTGCTCTATTATTGTGGATAAGTTGTGGATAAGTTTCTTAGATAAAGAAGACTCTCTGTGAATAGCTTTCATCCTAGTACAAGCAGGCCATTGAGGGGAGGTAAAGAGCTTTTTCCGAATGTGCTGGGTTTTGACTATTTTAACTCAAAATAATGTTCATACCAAAGTGGCCCATCTTAGGATGCTCTGCCTCTGGCCCTTACACATGCTCTACTGTGGCCTCTTCATTGGATTTTCTCATTTCTTCCTTCAGATTCTTTCATCTTATTTATAGAAATTCTTTATTGTATGTAATGTGAATTTAATAATGAACTCAATGCTTAATGATTTCAGAACATTTCTACAAATGAGCCAACAAATCAACTCAATCATCCAAATATATAATTCTTATAATTAGCACTTATTCTCAGATTTGAGCACAAACCTTATAAAGAAAAAAGTCATTTGAGTGTATTTATATGGTACATAATTGTCACAGGCAAAAACAAGATAATCCAAATGACAATAAAAAAAAATTGTGAGGTACTCTTGTATTATTTTTGATTAACTTTTTTTTTTTTTTTTTTAAGTAGATAATGGAGGATAGTCAGAAGAAATGCAGGCAGGGGCAAGGGCTCTTCTGATCTGACAGTTGGATGTTTGAGCCTTTGCAAACACCTTCATCAACGCCGCAAGAATGTATGATAAAACATTAGCATAGTGGGTTTTAGTTAGAGCATGAGTTAAGTCTTGTCTATTTCTGGTTTTAACTGTTGGGGTCTATAGTAGAGAGCTTGCTAACAGTCACATATTTATGACATAGATGCTGCTGATCAATAGTAGTAAGCCAGATGTAATTTGACTATTATCGCTTATTATATATACAGATTTCAGCTAAATAATAGAAATTACTTGCTCATCTAACAAAGTGTTATAATGCCATTTTAATTGGTATATTCTGAACATATTGAGAATTTTAATAGTTTACATATTTATTTTGATAAACGCTTAATATTTTACCTTAAATTTTATTAGATTCTAAAGCAAGAAAATATAATTTATAGCTGAAGTGTTTAGCTTCATATTATTTTAGCTACTTAATTTCTTGTGTTTTTATCTCACTGAAAATATCCCCACATTACTCTTACTATTCCTAACTTTTCTGCTTATTCTCATAAATTTATGTTTCCATGTTAACTTTAAAAAACTGTTATCTTCCCACAAAATAATGAAGGACAAAATGAAATGAGGATTCTGATGAATTAGTAACTTATAGAGAATTTTATAGGGTAGTTTGAAAAACCTGTAAGTTTATATCTAAAGTAATAATAAACAACATAGATTAAAAATCAATACATATTTATTACAGTATTAGAAAATGCATATATACATATAAAATACATATATATGAAAAAATTTCCCACCTCATCTTTCAGCATGTCAATCAGTAGAAATGCAGACTTGAAAAATCTGTTCATGAACAAAAAGAGGTCACTAAGAAATGTCTGATTCACCCTGGGGTAAAATATTTCCCTTCTATAGGCCTTTTGAGATAGGGTGGTGGGTTGAATTTTCAAAAAATGCATGGACCAGAAAATTTCTGGGTGAGAAATTAACCAAGGAGAAACAAGCAAATACTCTTTAGAGTTCCAGACACAGTTGATTTAAAAACGTAGGAAAGGCAGACTCAAAGAGAACTGAAAATGCTTCCCAAACTAGCAGTGTAAATAAAGAGAACCATTTTGGAACATTTGAAATGATAACATAGAGTATAAAACAACAGCAACAAAGAGAAGAAATTAAAATTTGCATGTCAATGAATACATATCCCTATAGAAGGGTTTTCCCTTTGCTCTCATTGATAGAATTGTAAATTGTATCAGAAATTTCATATGTTGGCTAACTGAACATAAAAAAAAAAAAGAAAAGAAATTGGCTACTATGAATAAAGAGCAAAATTCTGCAGGTCACTGAAATTGGGTACGGTACTACTAAACGCAATGAAACTAGGTATAAGCAGAAGTTGTGTGTGTACTTTTTGGAAAACGTCATTACAAAGACATCTCATTTTTTATCTTCCACTCCTCCATTCTGCCACCTGGAATGTATAGGTCTCCACGTTTAATCCTGAGATTTAAGGTTTTGAACAGTGGAGATACATGATGAGTGTGATAATTTTTTGAAGTAGAAGTGATACACTAGTCCTGGACTACTAACTGGACTTCAGTTTCGTATAAGAGAGTTAAAACCAATGTCATCAAGCCACTATTATTTTGGTTTTTGCTTTCCTTTTCTTTCACTGCTCACTCTCATGCACTCTCTTTCTCTCTCTAAATTAAATAAATAAATCTTAAAAAAAAAAAAGACTAGAAAGGAGCTTTCTTAGTCTACTAAATGCTGTCTACCAGACAATTTATGGTTAGAGTTGTAAATAAAGGGGAAAAGATAAAAGCATTTTCATTAAAAATCAGAGAAAACTCGTACATTTCATTCTTAAGTTTATAAACTACAGTTCGTTTTTATACATGTGCACAGGATATTTTTGAATATTTATAATACAGTCTCTTGTATTAGTGAAGAATTGGTTAAAACCTAAATGTCCATCACTGGTATAGACTTCTACCCCCTAACTATAATAGTGCATTCATTCCATGTATTACCATGCAAGATTCTTACAAATATAACATTGAGAAAAGATACAAGTTTCAGAGGATATATACAGTTTAAACTCATGAAAAACAAAGCTATACATCATTAAAGAAGAATACATGTGTGATAAAACTACATAAAATGCATAGGAATAATTGAAACTAAACTTACTGCAGTAGTTACTTCTAGGAAGGGAAAGGTAAGATAAATCAGGGAGGTGTTACTTAAACTCCATTGGCAAAGTTTCATTGTTTAAGCTGCATTGTTGGCTCATAATTATTCATTATGCTATTCTTTACTCCTTTTTATGTGTCCTAAATAAATATTGCATAATTTTAGAAATAGTGAATACTGTTTTAATAGATTTCAGTTCTATGATGTTATCTCAAAGTCTAGCAAGATAATGGAATGCTTAATATATGTGTATTTAATATAAATGAAATATGTATACATTATATATAGTATCATTTATACATTTATATATATATATACACACACACACACACACACACATATTTTCCACAGATGTAATACACAGAAACTGGAAATGTTTCACAACCAAATAGGAGGAATCATTAAGAAATGATTGTGTAGAATAAATACATTATATGGGAAAATGAATGTATACTTTTGTAATTATATATGGATATAAGACTGAAGAGCATATGCTTTAAATATATGAAAAATAGATTTAATATGGAGCTTGCATGTTTAGAGTCTGTTTGGTTATTTTCAGATCATTTATAAAACTTTGAATAGCAAACCTGCTGCTATGGAGATTTTGCTTAGTAATCATCAAAGTAAAGGCTAAAAGAGCAAAAACTTGCAGTCATAAGAACACTGTGCTTGTGTTTATATTTTGAAGATCTACAGCGTGAAACACTTGCTGAGTTCCTGCCAAGTTTTGAAGCAAACCCTTCCACTCCCACTTAATCTGAAATTATTATATTACTTTTAGATTAGTTTGTGTATTATTCATATTCACCTATCATCATATCGACAAAAGATCAAGCATTATATACTGTTATTATAGGCAGTAGCTGAAAAAGAAATAAAGAACATTCCATGAATTATCTGATATTGCTTGGGAAGAGCACATCTGAATCCTGCAACTTGGTTCAGAGCCATTGCAGAAGCCCCGCATATAAAAAGGAGTTTTCAATGCAACAATTTTATTTTTTTCTTCCTCATGATTTTGGCTGGGGTTCATAGCTTGCTTGTAGGGATTCACAGGCTTTTAAGCATCCAAATCTGCAAATTACCACATTTCATACATATTGCCCACTATGAAAGTCTGTCCCTCTTCAATCTGGCTTGCTCATCTGTGGTCTGACAGATGGATTCTACCCACAGGCAAAAAAAGAAACCTTATTTTAAAAATAAAAATTAATTAAATCAAATTTGAAACCTCACATCAAGTTGCTGAGAATTTTATTGAATAAAATTGTATTAGAGCACTGATTGTACTGTTTTAATAGCCATTTTCATCTGTCACTGAAGGTGCTTTTTAAATCTTTGCTTTCTAACTTACATAGGTGTCATTTTTCAAATTTGGTAGAGCACTCAGGTGCAGTAAAAGGATGCGTCAGACACAGACTCCTTACAATATTCTGGCTAATAAGATACCTGTGCTTAGCTGCAAACGTAGATGGTAATTGAACTAAACCAGTAGTTAGAATCCTGTTCCCCCTATTTTCTTGTAGCCAACAGTGGCCATTGCAACACTGCTTTGCCAAATGGACATAAAGCGAAGTGTGTTAGGTGCATGTGGGGTTTTAGAAAACCTTTTGAATTTTTTGATAAAAGAGATAAACTGATTAAATTTCCTTCTGCTTTTTTTTTTCCCCCCTTGCTGCCATTGTAAATACCATGATTACAACTGGAACAACCATTTTGCTACCATAATTTATACGTATGAAGAGGAAATCTAACATCCTGGGGATGACAGAAGAAAAACAGAAGAATCTTGTGCTTCTGATGGCAGGAATGAGTATCTGAGACATCAATGCTAGAAACAACCTAGCTTCAAATTTCTTGTCCTTTAATTGACACAGAACCATTCATGTAATCCATTCCTTTGTGAGGGGTTGTTTGTGGTTGGTTTCTTTTCAAGTGATATGTTCATTTTATCTAAGTTGTCAAATCAATGGCATAAAGTTGTAACATCTCTCTGTTATTATTTTAGGGTGTAAAAGCTCAAAGTGCTATTTCCCTTTCATTCCTGATAGTGGTAATTTGTGTCTCTTGTTCATGATTATTATAGTTAGATGTTCATCATTTTATTGATATATTTTTAAAAGATTTCATTTATTTATTTGAGAGAGAGAGAGAGAGCATGAAGGGGGAAGAGGCAGGAGAGAGGGAGAAGCAGACTCCCCGCTGAGCAGGGAGCCTGATGTGGGGCTTAATCCGAGGACCCTGAGATCATGACCTGAGCTGAAGGCAGACATTTAACCGACTGAGCCACCCAGGCACCCAATTCTATTGATATTTCAAAGCAGTTTGATATCAATGATCTTCTTTATGGTTTTCTTTTTTAATTTCATTGATTTCTGCTCTTGTCTTTATTATTTCCTTCTTTATGCCCCTATTCTTGCTTTGATTTTTAATTTGCTCTTTATTTTTCTAGTTTTTTTTTAAGGTAAAAACTTAGATTGTTGATTTGAAACACTTATTTGGTAATCTAAACATTTAATATTACACATTTTCTTTTAAGCACTGCTTTAGATCTATCCCATAAAATTCATTTTGTTGTTTTCATTTTCCTTCAGTTGAAAATATTTAAAAATTTTCTGTGTGGCTTCCTCCTTGACTTATGGGTTAGGTAGAGTATATTGTTAAATTCTTTATATAATTAATTACTTCTACTGTTGTCAGAAAGCATATTTTGTGTGATTTCAATTCTTCTAAATTTGTCATGTTTTATTTTATGACCCAGAATCTGATTTATTTTGATGAATATCCCATATCAATTTGAAAGAATGTGCTTTCTGCTATAGTTGAGAGGAGTGTTCTACAGATGTCAATTAGGTCAATTTGGTGTTGTTCATCTTTTCTATATCCTTGCTGATTTTCAGTCTACTTGATATGTCAATTACAGAGCAGTGAGATTTTTCTATTTTTTTTCAGTTCTATCAGTTTATGCTCCATATATATAGAACCTCTTTTTAAAAGTATTATATCTTCTTGGTGTACTGATCACTTTATCATTATGTAATATCACTCTTTATAACTGGTAATGTTCTTTGTTCTAAAGTAAACTTTGGTATCAATATACATAGCTTAGGTTTCTTCTAGGCTATGTATATTGATACCATTCTTCATCCTCTAACCCATGTCCTTATTTTTAAAGGCAGACTCTTTGGACAGCATATAGTTGAGTCTTGCTTTTTCATCATGTCTTCAGTATCTACCTTGAGTCAGTGTTTTTAGGACATTTTATAATTTATTGCAATTACTATTATGACTAGATTTATATCTAAAATCTTAGTAGCTGTTTTTTCAATTTATCTCTAAGTTCTCCATTTCCCCTTTTTTTTCTGCTTGCTTTGGAGTTGTATAAACTTTTAAATTATGCCATCATATCTCTACTAATGGCTTATTAATTATATCTTTCTTTATATTTTTGGTTGAATTAATACACATTGTTATTTAATCACAGTGTAACTTCCAATAATATTATGCTTTTCCACAGACAGTATAAAAACCTTAAATAGTACACTTTTAATTTCTCCCTCCTACTATTTTCTGGTATGCACATGTTACTTTTACAAATAATATAAACTCACTATTTTTGCCTTAGAATGCCAATTGTCATTTAAAGCAAATGAAAATAAGGACAATGCATTTAGGGAGACTTCATATCTTTGTGTTTGCATAAGTTTTTTTATGTATAATATTCCTTCTGCCTAAAGAAATCCCTTTAACATTTTTTGCAGTGCTCTTCCACAGATGATGGGTTTTCAGCTTTTGTTTTTCTTAAGGAGTCATTATTTCATATTTATTTTTAAGAGATATCCTGACAGTGTATAGAATTCTGGATTGGTATTTTTCTTTTTTCTTTTCTATTACCACTTTAATATTATTCCATTGTCTTCTGACTTGCATAGTTGCTCATGAGAAGTATATCCTAATAGCTATCTGTGTGTGTGTGTGTGTGTGTACAATGTGTATTTTTTCTTTGTATGGCTTCAAGATTTTTGCAATACATTTATTTTTTGGCAATTAGACTATGATATACCTAGATTTGTGTGTGTGTGTGTGTGTGTGTGTGTGTACAATGTGTATTTTTTCTTTGTATGGCTTCAAGATTTTTGCAATACATTTATTTTTTGGCAATTAGACTATGATATACCTAGATTTGTGTGTGTGTGTGTGTGTGCACACTAAGGATATTTTTAAGGTTATAGCCATTGACTTCAAGTTCCTTTAGTAGTGTCCTGAACTTAGTTATAGTGGGTACTGGGTTGCTTGGGAAGTTTTCTTAATATTTCCCCTCTACCCTCAGCTTTCAAACTTCACAGTGCACTTACACCTCAGAAGGAGTATTTTTCCACGCTCCTTCCTTTCTTCTGTGGAGGACTTCAGTGGTGTTCTCAGTATGGGGTAAATGGGAGTGCTTTATCTTGTCCTGTTCCATCCTCAATCTTAGGTAGCTCCTATGTGAAGGTCTGTGGAATAGAAAATGATGAGAGTTTCTGTGAACACCCATTGTGTCTGCAGTTCCATGGATTTCTATACTCAGAGGGTCACACTTTCATCCTGGAGTTTTTGGGGTTTTTGTTTTTAATTTTACTAAATTTGTATCAGTTTCTGAGGTGCTTGGTCTCTCTGCTACAAGTATTTCATATCCTATTGCCTTGGAAGGAGTCTGTCTTTGGATTTCAGGCTATTTGCTTAACTTGTGACCTTAGCACTCTGATGAGTTCATGAAAATTTATTAGTTTCTAGTTTATTTAGGTTTTTTGGCGTGTAAAGAAATCATGGTCTTTTCAGATTTTTACCTTTCAGATGGAAACAGAACTCTGTCTCTCTTATCTCCATTATCTCTATCTATCTATACATGTATACATGCACATACACACACATATATATATGGATTATTTAATAGAAAGGGGGAGAGTGTGTGCAGACAAGCATCACTTGTCTTATAGATCTGATTTATAGATCAGGAAACAGACACAAAGAAGGGTAGTGACTTGCTAAAGCTTACATAGCTAGTAACTGAGCCAGAAGTTGAACCTATTTTTTCTGACTTCAAAGCCTGTTTTTTCTACTTTGTTGCATTTTCCTCATGAATTGTCTTCCTTGTGGACTCCTATTTGTCTTTCAAAGTCCAGTGTTACAGTGTTATTTCCTAAGTGAAGCCCTCCCTCATTCTCTTCTCTTGCCATCTCAGGTCAGTAATTATTACTAGAATTCTAAATGAAGTTCTGTTTTAGTAAGTCTAGAGAGCCCAGGAATGCCTGCATTTTTCTCTGCTAATTATCCCTTCTTAAGCTACACACCCAAGAAATAACAGAAAAATTGCCTATTTTTATCTGGGTCAGAGTCTGATGCCCCCAGGGCAGAGCTCCTGCCACAAACCTAAATCCAAAAATATGTATCTACAGGCATACCTCAGCGATACTGGAGGTTCAATTCTAAACCTCTGCAATACAGCAAATATCACAATGAAGCAAGTCAAATAAAGTTTTTTGGTTTTCCAGTGCACGTGAAAGTTATGTTTACACTGCACAGTTTCAAAAATTAATAGTACAAATAAATATTTATACAGATAAATTATACTCTGAGTTTCCTTTCAGCTATAAATCTTAAACAATAATACTCAAATTTGTTTAGTTTAAATATTCCATTTAGTGTCACAGAGAGTGAGAATGTATATATTTTTGAGTTCCAGCCAATCTTAGTCTAGTGGTGCTGCCATAACAAAGTATCATAGACTGAGTAGTTTAAACAATAGAAATTTATTTATTTACAGTTCCAGAAGTTAGAAGTCAGAGATAAGGGGGCCATGATGGTCAATTTTTGATGAGGGCTCTCTTCCTGGCTTGGATGTTATCACCTTCTCAATATGTCCTCACATGGTGGAGAGAAAGAGCAAACTCGCTGGTGTCGCTTCTTCATAAAGGCATCAATCTTATCATGAAGACCCTACCCCTATGACCTCATCTAACCCTAATTACAGGCCAAGGGCACAATCTCCAAACACCATCATATTAGGGATTAGGGCTTCAACATATGACTTCTGGAGAGCACACAAACATTCAGACCATAACACTGCCTAATAATTTAGACAAAACTAATTAGGATTAATGGAAAGAAGAGTGTCACCATTGAAGTACTATCTGATTTTAGTATTACCATTTAACATTAATACATGCAAAACATATACATGTGTATGTTTTTCACACATACATGTATGTACACACAGACATATATGTATGCTTATAAACGTGATTCATAGAGTAGACCTGTCTAGTTAATAAGAAGATTGCAATTATTCATAATGCACACCCATCCTGGGCAATCCAATGTATCATAATGTTGTCCTTTTCAATGTTTATTTGTAAGACACTGAAGGAACTACCAACTCAACAGAGAGAAGCATCTCTGAACAAAAGTGTCTCTTCTCTTTGCTTTGTTATTATTAGCACTGTTATGTTTTTTATTTGCTTTCTTCCATCTTTTGCTGTTTTTTTAATTATAGAGCATGTTACTATTTCTACAAAGAATGACCATATTGACAAGTAATATTAGCTACGTATCTTAGTGTTCTATAAACCATTGAGGTTTATTGGTTAAATAACATTTCGATAAATACATTTATCGAAACATTTATTTTTTATCAAAACATTTATTTTTCCCCCTCTTTCAGCTGTGCTGAAAATTGTGAAAAGGAATTGGTTAAGCACTAATAATAGTGTTCTTTATCAGTTGGTTATTCCTACTTTTAACAAATCCATTTAATTTTTTTAAAAAAGAAGTCTTGGATATTATCAAAGATTTTTAAAGGGAAAAGCTAAACTTGAGTTAAAGAAAAAAATTTTTTAGATAGACTATTAAAAGGAAATTAAAAGGAAAGAAGACTGAAAACCTCAAGCTCGCCTACTCTGTTAAATTATACAAACTTTTCTGGTTCAAAGTTCTTGTTATTTTTTTTTGAAGTTATGCTGTGGGAGATAGAAAAGGAGCAATAAGTATTTTCTGACTAAAGAATTTTCAAAGTTCAGCTATACAACACAAACTAATTACTGTAGAAAATTCAAGGAGAGATTATATGTTAGGAATAATGTGAGTCTTGTGTACTGGAAATTTTATGGAAAATATCAATATTGAGCTTTTGAAGTTCTGCATTATGTGTATTATTTAAATAGAATAATGTATAAAATTAATGATATTTAGTCTAAAGAAATATGTTCTCTGTTATTTTGGTTTTAAGAATCTGGCATCTTGTGCATTATTAGTTTGATGTAATTATTAGTATGGTATATATAGAACCCTTTATATGACATATTTTAATATCTGAAGAATAGTTCCGGTATTATTAAAAGGACATACAATCTTTTAAGTAATTTGGGGAACATTTTTCTTGTATACATCAAATTTCATTAAAGCATGGATATTTTTTCCCCTAAATAACAGGAAATTATCCATGTCGATGCAAATGGTGGGTATTCATCCTTTCTGATGGCTGAGGAATATTCCATTGTATATATGTACCACATCTTCTTTACCCATTCATCTGAAAAAAAAAATAATAACCGGAAGTTACTTCAGTATAATTCTATTGTGTGTGTGTGTGTGTTTTTTTTTTTTTTTGGCTAAATAATAGGAAATGTTTTTCTTTGTTTGTTCCTAGATAATAGGAAAAGGTTTAAGTAATTGACAATTCAATTGGTCAAATCTGTCTGTGTCTGAATTTTGATTATGGACTAAGATTAGTCTTTCAACAATGATGCACTTTAGGGGTGCCTGGGTGGCTCAGTCAGTTAAGTGTCTACCTCCAGCTCAGGTCATGATCCCAGGGTCCTGGGGTCGAGCCATCCAGGTCCTTGCTATGTGGGGAATCTGCTTCTCCCTCTGCCCGCCCCCCTTCCCATGCATGCTCACACGTGCTCTCTCTCACAAATAAATAAATAAAATCTTAAGAAAAAAAAATGGACTTTCCAATTTAAAAAATGATATACTTTAGCCAGAAGCAAATTAAAATCATGACTAGGAACCTGTTTTAAACATCTTGCAACTTACTAAAAGTTAATACACATTTATAATATTTCATAGCACTTAGGGAGGCAGATATTTGGTATTTATTCTCTAATAGCAAATATCAAAATTAAAACTTGTGTTGACTTAGTAAAAAGAAGATTCTTGTTAGTAGGAAATTTATTTGATATATTCATATTATCTAATGGAACCAAAAGACAAACGGAACATGAAGAGGGAATTCAGTAAATGTGTAAGAAAAATGTTAAAAAACAATTTTCTCTCTCTCCACACACATCTGTATCACTATCTCCCCCTAGCATGTTTGTGTGTATGTGTGTATCTACAGATAAACTTCCTCTCCTTTTTTATGTACATGATCCGTTCACAACTCAAAATCTTCTGTTAAAGGAACCACTTAAACTAACATGTCATTCTGAATTCCAAATCCCCATGATAGAGGATCTGACTGTTTAACTCATATGATCAATACTGACACTGCCTTTTGTATACAATGAATACAGCTTCATAATTTAGAAATGTAGCTTCTAGGGGCGCCTGCGTGGCTCAGTCGTTGGGTGTCTGTCTTCAGCTCAGGTCATGATCCCAGGGTCCTGGGATTGAGTCCCACATCGGGCTCCCTGCTCGGCGGGAAGCCTGCTTCTCCCTCTCTCACTCCCCCTGCTTGTGTTCCTGCTCTTGCTATCTCTCTGTCAAATAAATAAATAAAATCTTAAAAAAAAAAAAAAAAAAAAGAAATGTAGCTTCTAGGAAATCAGTCATATGAGTTTAAGATTGATGATGTTTAAAAAAAAAGGTGGTCATCATGACTAATAAAGACATTCTAAATCTCCCTTTCACAGCTAGGATCTCAAATAAACCCTAAGCTTAGTCCTTGGGTCCTTCCCTCCATCCAGTTAATATGATCTTGGTAATCATAGTGATGAGTGAAGTATTTCAAATAAATCTGTACTTGCTTTAGGAGACAAGTAGAGCATCTATAACAAGTATTTGAAGCCAGGCACATCCCAATTTAAGTATTTGCTGCGTTATGTAATAGGTCTGCGACCATGGCCAAATTATTTGCTGTCCATTTCCTAAAGAGCAAAACTAAAGACAGTAATATTGATTACATCATAGATTTCTTCACTGGGTAACAAAAAAGATAAAGAATGCAACTTGTTTGACGCAATGCCTGCACATAGAAAGTGTTTACCGTATATTGATTGTTGGCGGTATTGGAACTTATGGTAGAAAAGCAACTGGTAAAAATATGAATACATTGGGTGGGCAAGTGTAAGTCACTGGCAGTTTTGAATAGGTAATTGGCACATGATTTGAATAGTCAACTCATAGCAGAATGGGTGTTAACTATGTTGAGTGAGATACATAACACAATGAGTGGAAAAAAGCATCAGGACAGTAAGCAATATCAGAAAACAGGTGATGTATTAGTTTTCTAGTGCTGTTACAGTATGTAAATCAGAAATCTAAAATGGGCTACAATCACGGTGGCAGCCAGGCTGCATTCATTCTGGAGGCTCTAGGGGAGAATCTGTTCCCTGCCATTTCATAGTTTCTAGGCTCTGCACTTTTCTTGGCTCATGGAAAGTCTTTCCAGATATTCCTGCCTTCCTCCTGCACTTTTAAGACCACCTGTGATTATATTGGGCTCCCCTGGATAATCCAGGATCATCTCCCCCATCTCAAAGTCAACTGATTAGCAACCTTAATTCCCCTTGTCGTGGAACAGAATATTCACAGGTCCTGGGAATAAGGATGTGGTTATCATTAGAGGGCCACCATTATTTCTACCAAGATAGGTGCAAGAGTTTGAAAGCATTTCAGAAATTAGAGTTTACAGGTTCTTTGCTTTAGGTCAAGACGAGGGACAAAAAAGTGTATGAATAAGTAAATTGCTCTGTTAGGCAGAGTAACTCATTGGCTTTTCTTCTCAAGATATAGATATATGATGGGCACATTCCTACCCATTAATAAGATATTAACTATCTGCGGCAGAGTCCTTTCAAACACTTGTGTCATTTATAACCATGTGTAATAATTGGAATATTGCAGCATACTAAAAGACAGATTGAATGGATAATTAGATGACTCTAACAGAAGCAAGGTTAAACAATACTTTAAATTTTTTTTTAAGATTTTATTTATTTATTTGAGAGAGAGAGAGAGAATGAGAGACAGAGAGCATGAGAGGGAAGAGGGCAGAGGGGGAAGCAGACCCCCAGCTGAGCAGGGAGCCCGATGTGGGACTAGACCCCGGGACTCCAGGATCATGACCTGAGCCGAAGGCAGTTGCTCAACCAACTGAGCCACCCAAGTGCCCAACTTTAAATTTTTTTTTAATTATTGAGGACAAATGTATATCTGAAAATGTAAAGAGTGAGAGTTCAAATGAATTTTTTATCTAGAAAAGTGGCCATCCTATTAAAATATCTCACTATGAATTTTCAATAACAAGCTTGCTTTTTTGATTCTGAATATGTAAAAGCTATTTAATTTTGCCATCTGTTCTTAGAATGATTAAGTATAAATTAATTGCAGGCAATAATTTTTAGAATGCACTGAATGCCAGCATATCCTAAATGTTGCACAAAGAGAACTTATTCTATTTTCCAAAATAAAAGCAAACTTTTTAAAAGTGAAGTAATGATACAGACTTTGCTACTTTAATATAATTTTCTTTTTTCCTTTCCTTCAAGAATTTTGTGGAATTTGGGGTGCCTGGGTGGCTCAGTCATTAAGGGCCTGCCTTCAGCTCAGGTTATCATCCCAGAGTCCTAGGATTGAGCCCCACATTGGGCTCCCTGCTCAGCAGGAAGCCTGCTTCTCCCTCTCCCACTGCCCCTGCTTGTGTTCCCTCTCTCACTCTGTCTCTCTCTGTCAAATAATAAATCCCCCCCCCCAAAAAAAAGAATTTTGGGGAATTTGTGCCTAGCATTTTGCCTATATCCCTGGTACCCATTAATAGGTTCTTGCTTTAGTAGGGGTTCACTTATGACTCTTGCCTACTCCTAAATTTGGCACCTTTCACTTGTATACTTTAATACCGAAATAATAAATTCTAACTCTACTAAAACTGGGAGAAAAGTGAAAAATAATTGTTGCAGTATGAAAATAGAAAACAAAAGTTATTCAATTTTTTGTAGGTGGGTATTTTTAAAGAGTTATAAGTAGTTGAAGGAGACACCAAGGTATTTCAAATAAAGAAACAAACCCAAAGTTGACAACAATAAAAAAGTAAGCTAAAAATTATTGAGCAACTATTCACGTGATAGGAACTCTTCTCGGTGCTTGAACAGAACAGATGAGGGTCCAGTTCTCATAGAACATAAATTCTAGGGTGTGGAAATAGGAAAGAAAAAATAAATATTAAATAATATGATATTGATAAATGATATGTTGGTAATTTTAATGTGATATTATTTTAGTAGGTTAAGAAGTTCACATTAGATTGGCTGGTTTAGGAAAGTTGCTCTGGAGAGCTGAAAAATCAGATGACCTCTGAATGACAAGAAGAAATCAAAGTCAAAAATCCTCAAAAACTAGTAACATCTTTTCCATTAAGTTATTTTTCCTCTCTTATAAAATTCACCACTCTTTGATTGTAAAATTCATGAATTAATGTCTCATTTCCTTAACATTTCTAATGCCTATCTTTTTGTTGCTAATGCATTGGACATCTGATTTTCTTAATTTTTCATTATTTTGAGCATTTACTTAATTTTTAATTATAAATTATAAATTTTCCTTATTTTTGGAATTTTCTCATAAAATCAGTATTTTTATCCTCTAGCTCTTTCCTGGGTTTTTAAAATTTTTGCTCTTTTTTTTTCTAAATTCCAAGATCTTTTATTTTTTTGTTCTTTTCATATTATGTTTCTTTTCTCAATTTTCCACTATCTTAAATTTCAGAAGATGTAAAATTTCTTCGAAGTATTATTTTTTCATTACTATAATTCATATGGATTCTTAAATGTATGTGTGTATGTGTGGCTGTTTTCATCTCTATATTTTGAAGTGGAGTCTTTCCTCAAATGTATTATGATCAATTATGCATACCAGTGAGCCATTGAAAAGCTGATTTGAAGGTTTCTTTTCTATAAATTTTTTTTAAAGATTTTATTTATTTATTTGACAGAGAGAGAGATAGTGAGAGCAGGAACACAAGCAGAGGGAGTGGGAGAGAGAGAAGCAGGCTTCCTGCCGAGCAGGGAGCCTGATGTGGGACTCGATCCCAGGACCCTGGGATCATGACCTGAGCCGAAGGCAGACACCTAATGACTGAGCCACCCAGGCGCCCCTGAAGGTTTCTTTTCAATGGAAATATTCTTTGCCTCTGGTGGGCATTATTCCAGAATAATTAATTTGGGTTTTTTTCAGAGTATTCTTCTAATGGCCTTTCCTATGAATAGATTCTTAACTTTAAGTTCGTAAGTTCTTAAGATCCTCTTGTCCTGTTTGGACAATATGAGTCATATTGAGGTGTTCTGGAACTGGGCCAGATAAAGAGGCTATGGATTTCAGTTTTCACTAGTCAAACTTCCAAATGGTATGTTTTCAGTGAAGCACCCAGCCTTTTCTTTGTCTATTATGCCTGAGACCAGAACCTCTGGATTTCAACCTCTAAAGGAATGAACTGCTGCCCTGTGAGAGGCTTATAGAAGCAAAATGCCGTATTGCAGGCTTTTGGGGGAACTTGGAAAAACTGCTGTTTATCCTTATTACTGAATTCCTCGCCCTGCATTAAGTGTTCGGCCTTCTGCAGCATCAGATGTATGCCTTTGGAGGGAACACACTCTTATCTTCTTGGTTCTTTTATACTTGTCACACTTCTCCCAATAACTGCCCCTTCCTAATATCTACATTTCTTATAGGAGATAAATATCCCAACATCCACAGTAGTAAATTGCAAGTTCTAGAAACTGAATTTGCTACCATCAGTTCTCCAAATTGGCTGACATCTGCATTAATCCTTTACTTTTTCTTCTATCGTAATGAAGAGTTTGACATCCCACCAACTGAAACCAATTCTTGCACCTGTGACTCTTCCACTGTCTTAGAACGCTAGTTATTTAGTATCTTCTCTCCTTTTTTTTTTTAAAGATTTTATTTATTTATTTGAGAGAGAGAGAATGAGAGACAGAGAGCACGAGAGGGAAGAGGATCAGAGGGAGAAGCAGACTCCCCGCCGAGTTGGGAGCCCGATGTGGGACTCGATCCCGGGACTCCAGGACCATGACCTGAGCTGAAGGCAGTCGCTTAACCAACTGAGCCACCCAGACGCCCAGTATCTTCTCTCCTTGATCTTCGGGCTTTTCCAACGACCTTCTATTTCCTATCACAACACCTCAATCTCACCGTATTTTAAAACAAAAACGATCCCTTGATCCCACAGCTCCTTTCAGGTATTAACTCATCTGCCTCATGGAAAAAAATAATAATTCTGACATGCAATCTACATTTAGTCTTTGATTTTTCATCACCCAGAAGTGACATTGACTGTAGAACTTCCCAACATGGATTTAGTCTCCACCATTCTTCAGAGCCTTCTTCTAGTAATGCCATTATTTCAGGAGATATCTTTGGGTTATCTTCCTTTCTTGTTTTCTAAGAACTTGACGCAATTGCACATGTCCTTGTCAGGGGCTCAGCTGAGCTGAACTGCCAGGTGTTAAGTATCTCATTAAGACAGCGAGCCAAAATCAAAATAACAGTCAAGCCTCTCATCACTTATTGCAGTAGGGTAAACAAAAGGCTCAACAGCACTAGCTCTTCCCTGTTCCATTTTTAACCCCAAGAAAGTACCCGCACGTTGAGGGTCTAGTGAATGAGCACAGTTATGGGATATCATCTCACTTCCAAGGGACGCCCCCAGAAACAAAAGGCTCCTATAATGCTATGAACCCAGGGAACAGGGAGAGGACAATGGAAAAAGGTAAGACTGAAGTTCTGAATAGTGATTCCAAGTGGAGAGAAAATGCCTTCACTCTGCTAAGGTTTCGACAGAGGCACCTGGGCTAAGAATGTACCTGTAAGAACACAGCCAGCCAGGGGGGCTGCCGAGTCTCTGGCTTCAACCACCTTCAGAGATTCCAGTGCCCCAGGTACCACATCTGGTGTGTGAAGAGCAACTTTCCCTGTGAGGTCTGCTAGGTAAAACCTTTGTAATTTTCTATGGCTGGGCCTAAAATTCAGTTTTTTTTAACTAGGAGCCAGGCTCTTCAGTCCTTATTCATTTAACATTAGCTTCCTCTGGTTTTCATTCTAACATGATACTCTTGAGAGCCTGTGTTGCATATCCTAAAAATAAAAAGCAAAAATTCTGATATTTGACCTCTTGGGTTCAAAGACCAGCTTCACCTTTTGTTAGCATGTGACTCTGGGAAAACCATATATTAAAAGGGTAGAAGGAAAGGTCTTTCCAGGTATTCCATATTTAGCTTTAAAAATCTTTATTAATTTAAGGAATTATTTAGTTGACATCATTAAAATGAGTTGCAAAATTAACTGGAGTCTACAGCTGTATTATTCCTTCACTCAGTATTTCATCATAAACTGTAATAAATGATTTTTATTTTGAAATATGAGTGAGGGATAGTTTTCATGTCTGTGAGTTTGTGATAGGTTTAGAAAGATGTGGGCGAATGATAAAAGAAGAGTTGTTGAATAGGTTACTCCATGAAGAGTGTCCAGAAAGCTCTTAATGCTAATACTGTGGGACTGAAGGAGCCTTAAGAACCAAATGATGTCCTAAACAGTTTCCCCATTTGTAGATTTTCTATCCCTGTCTTTCTCTGTTTCATTCCTTTATTTCTGAAATAGGAAGGAGGATAAATATAAAAATGATGTGAAATATAGCTGACCAACATTTATGGAGTGAGTGTGGATTCTTTGGTTTATTTACTTATTTGTTGTAACATTTTTTTTTTTTTTTACATTTTAGTAGACCTTAACCATTAAAGAATTTTTACATAAAATACCTAATTTGATTTCTGCATCCATGCCACTTCATATCCATAGCTCCACAATTGTCTTAGGACAAGTGGAATTATTTGTACAGCACTGCTGGAAGCCACGGGAAGAAGTGAAATATTTTTAATACCTTTTAAGTAAGCGGCAGAATATTCTTGCCAAAGAATTTTCATATTAATTACATCATTTAGTCATGTAAAAAAAAAACTTAGTAAATTATATAGATGTGTAAAAACTATAAGATTTTTGTGACTAGCTATGATAGCAGCCTAGTTATTAAAAGTGCTATATTAAGAACTCTTGTATTTTTTTATTTTATTTTTTATTGTTATGTTAATCACCATACATTACATCATTAGTTTTAGATGTAGTGTTCCGTGATTCACTGTTTGTGCATAACACCCAGTGTTCCATGCAAAACCTGCCCTCTTTAATACCTATCGCCAGGCTAACCCATCCTCCCACCTCCCTCCCCTCTAGAACCCTCAGTTTATTTTCCAGAGTCCATCGTCTCTCATGGTTCGTCTCCCCCTCCAATTTCCCCCACTTCATTCTTCCCCTCCTGCTATCTTCTTCTTTTTTTTTTTTCTTAAGATATATTGCATTATTTGTTTCAGAGGTACAGATCTGAGATTCAACAGTCTTGCACAATTCACAGTGCTTACCAGAGCACATACCCTCCCCAGTGTCTATCACCCAGTCACCCCATCCCTCCCACCCCACCCCCCACTCCAGCAACCCTCAGTTTGTTTCCTGAGATTAAGAATTCCTCATATCAGTGAGGTCATACGATACATGTCTTTCTCTGTTTGACTTATTTCCCTCAGCATAATACCCTCCAGTTCCATCCATGTCGTTGCAAAAGGCAAGATCTCATTCCTTTTGATAGCTGCATAATATTCCATTGTATATATATATACCACTTCTTCTTTATCCATTCGTCTGTCAATGGACATCTTGGCTCTTTCCACAGTTTGGCTATTGTGGACATTGCTGCTATAAACATCGGGGTGCACGTACCCCTTCAGGTCCCTACATTTGTATCTTTGGGGTAAATACCCAGTAGTGCAATTGCGGGATCATATGGCAGCTCTATTTTCAACTTTTTGAGGACCTCCATACTGTTTTCCAGAGTGGCTGCACCAGCTTGTATTCCCACCAACAGTGTAGGAGGGTTCCCCTTTCTCCGCATCCTCGCCAACAGCTGTTGTTTCCTGACTTGTTAATTTTAGCCATTCTGACTGGTGTGAGGTGGTATCTCATTGGGGTTTTGATTTGGATTTCCCTGATGCCAAGTAATGTTGAGCACTTTTTCATGTGTCTGTTGGCCATTTGGATGTCTTCTTTGGAAAAATGTCTGTTCATGTCTTCTGCCCAATCCTTGATTGGATTCTTTGTTCTTTGGATGTTGAGTTTCATAAGTTCTTTATAGATTTTGGATACTAGCCCTTTATCTGATATGTCATTTGCAAATATCTTCTCCCATTCTGTCAGGTGTCTTTTTTTTTTTTTTAATTTTTTTTAAGATTTTATTTATTTGACAGAGAGAGAGAGAGACAGCGAGAGAGGGAACACAAGCGGGGGGAGTGGGAGAGGGAGAAGCAGGCTTCCCACGGAGCAGGGAGCCTGATGCAGGGCTGGATCCCAGGACCCTGGGATCATGACCTGAGCCGAAGGCAGACGCTTAACGACTGAGCCACCCAGGCGCCCCTGTCTTTTGGTTTTGTTGACTGTTTCTTTTGCTGTGCAATAGCTTTTTATCTTGATGAAATCCCAGTAGTTCATTTTTGCCCTTGCTTCCCTTGCCTTTGGTGATGTTTCTAGGAAGAAGTTGCTGTGGCTGAGGTCAAAGAGGTTGCTGCCTGTGTTCTCCTTTAGGATTTTGATGGACTCCTGTCTCACATTTAGGTCTTTCATTCATTTTGAGTCTATTTTTGTGTGTGGTGTAAGGAAATGGTCCAGTTTCATCCTTCTGCACGTGGCTGTCCAATTTTCCCAACACCATTTGTTGAAGAGACTGTCTTTTTTCCATTGGACATTCTTGCCTGCTTTGTCAAAGATTAGTTGACCATAGAGTTGAGGGTCCATTTCTGGGCTCTCTATTCCATTCCATTGATCTATGTGTCTGTTTTTGCTCCAGTACCATATTGTCTTGATGATGACAGCTTTGTAATAGAGCTGGAAGTCCGGAATTGTGATGCCGCCAGCTTTGCTTTTCTTTTTCAACATTCCTCTGGCTACTGGGGTCTTTTCTGGTTCCATACAAATTTTAGGATTATTTGTTCCATTTCTTTGAAAAAAATGGATGGTATTTTGATGGGGATTGCCTTGAATGTGTAGATTGCTCTAGGTAGCATTGACATCTTCACAATATTTGTTCTTCCAATCCATGAGCATGGGACGTTTTTCCATTTCTTTGTGTCTTCCTCAATTTCTTTCATGAGTATTTTCTAGTTTTCTGAGTACAGATCCTTTGCCTCTTTGGTTAGATTTATTCCTAGGTATCTTATGGTTTTGGATGCAATTATAAATGGGATCGACTCTTTAATTTCTCTTTCTTCTGTCTTGTTGTTAGTGTATAAGAATGCCACTGGTTTCTGTGCACTGATTTTCTAATATGCCACTTTACTGAATTCCTGTATGAGTTCTAGTAGGTTTGGGGTGGAGTCTTTTGGGTTTTCCACATAAAGTATCATATCATCTGCAAAGAGTGAGAGTTTGACTTCTTCTTTGCCGATTTGGATGCCTTTTATTTCTTTTTGTTGTCTGATTGCTGTGGCTAGGACTTATAATACTATGTTGAATAGCAGTGGTGATAGTGGACATCCCTGCCATGTTCCTGACCTTAGGGGGAAAGCTCTCAGTTTTTCCCCATTGAGAATAATATTCGCTGTAGGTTTTTCATAGATGGCTTTTATGATATTGAGGTATGTACCCTCGATCCCTATACTCTGAAGCGTTTTGATCAAGGAAGGATGCTGTACTTTGTCAAATGCTTTTTCCGCATCTATTGAGAGGATCATATGATTTTTGTTCTTTTTTTGTTAATGTATTGTATCACTTGATTGATTTGCAGATGTTGAACCAACCTTGCAGCCCAGGGATAAATCCCACTTGGTCATGGTGAATAATCCTTTTAATGTACTGTTGGATCCTATTGGCTAGTATTTTGGTGAGAATTTTTGCATCCATGTTCATCAAGGATATTGGACTGTAATTCTCCTTTTTGATGGGGTCTTTGTCTGGTTTTGGGATCAAGGTAATGGTGGCCTCATAGAATGAGTTTGGAAGTTTTCCTTCCATTTCTATTTTTTGGAACAGTTTCAGAAGAATAGGTATTAATTCTTCTTGAAATGTTTGGTAGAATTCCCCTGGGAAGCCATCTGGCCCTGGGCTTTTGTTTGTTGGGAGATTTTTGATGACTGCTTCAATTTCCTTAGTGATTATAGGTCTGTTCAGGTTTTCTATTTCTTCCTGGTTCAGTTTTGGTAGTTGATACATCTCTAGGAATGCATCCATTTCTTCCAGGTTATCTAATTTGTTGGCATAGAGTTGCTCATAATATATTCTTATAATTGTTTGTATTTCTTTGGTGTTGGTTGTGATCTCTCCTCTTTCATTCATGATTTTGTTGATTTGGGTCCATTCCCTTTTCTTTTTGATAAGTCTGGTCAGGGGTTTATCAATCTTATTAATTCTTTCAAAGAACCAGCTCCTAGTTTCGTTGATCTGTTCTACTGTTCTTTTGGATTCTATTTCATTGATTTCTGCTCTGATCTTTATTATTTCTCTTCTCCTGCTGCTTTTAGGCTTTATTTGCTGTTCTTTCTCCAGCTCCTTTAGGTGTTGGGTTAGGTTGTGTACTTGAGACCTTTCTTATTTCTGAGAAAGGCTTGTATTGCTATATACATTCCCCTAGGACAGCCTTTGCTGCATCCCAAAGATTTTGAATAGTTGTGTTTTCATTTTCATTGGTTTCCATGATTTTTTTTAATTCTTCTTTAATTTCCTGGTTGACCCATTCATTCTTTAGTAGGATGCTCTTTAGCCTCCATGTATTTGAGTTCTTTCTGACTTTCCTCTTGTGATTGAGTTCTAGTTTCAAAGTATTGTGGTCTGAAAATAGTCAGGGAATGATCCCAAACTTTTGGTACCATTTGAGACCTGATTTATGACCTAGGATGTGATTGATTCTAGAGAATGTTCCATGGGCCCTAGAGAAGAATGTGTATTCCGTTGCTTTGGGATGGAATGTTCTGAATATGTCTGTGAAGTCCATTTGGTCCAGTGTGTCATTTAAAGTCTTTATTTCCTTGTTGATCTTTTGCTTAGATGATCTGTCCATTTCAGTGAGGGGGGTGTTAAAGTCCCCCACGATTATTGTATTGTTGTCAATGTGTATCCTTGCTTTTGTTATTAATTGCCTTATATAATTGGTTGCTCCCATGTTGGGGGCATAGATATTTACAATTGTTAGATCTTCTTGTTGGATAGACCCTTTAAGTAGGATATAGTGTTCTTCCTCATCTCTTATTACAGTCTTTGGTTTAAAATCTAATTTGTCTGATATAAGGATTGCCACCCCAGCTTTCTTTTGGCGTCCATTAGCATGGTAAATGGTTTTCCACCCCCTCACTTTCAATCTGGGGGTGTCTTTGGGTCTAAAATGAGTCTCTTGCAGACAGCATATCGATGGGTCTTGTTTTTTAATCCAATCTGATAGCCTGTGTCTTTTGATTGAGGCATTTAGCCCATTTACATTCAGGGTAACTATTGAAAGATATGAATTTAGTGCCATTGTATTGCCTGTAAGGTGACTGTTACTGTATATTGTCTGTGTTCCTTTCTGGTCTATGTTGCTTTTAGGGTCTCTCTTTGCTTAGAGGACCCCTTTCAATATTTCTTGTAGAGCTGGTTTCGTGTTTGCAAATTCCTTTAGTTTTTGTTTGTCCTGGAAGCTTTTTATCTCTCCTTCAATTTTCAATGACAGCCTAGCTGGATATAGTATTCTTGGCTGCATATTTTTCTCATTTAGTGCTCTGAATATATCCTGCCAGTCCTTTCTGGCCTGCCAGGTCTCTATGGATAGGTCTTTTGCCAATCTAATGTTTCTACCATTTTAGGTTACATATCTCTTCTCCTGAGCTGCTTTCAGGATTTTCTCTTTGTCTCTGAGACTCTTAAGTTTTCCTATTAGATGTCAGAGTGTTGACCTATTTTTATTGATTTTGAGAGGGGTTCTCTGTGCTTCCTGGATTTTGATGCCTGTTTCCTTCCCCAATTAGGGAAATGACTCTTGTATTTTGAAAACTAGTCCAATTATTTTCCATCTATATTGTACCCTGATTAGAAAAACTTACTTTGGTAGCTGAAAAGAAATGAGACTCAAGGATTTATCTGGATAAAATATTATTCTTACATGTTTGAACAAAATCTATAGGAAGAAAACATATAAAGGATATTCTGGATTATACAGAAAATGTATTGCTGCAAAATATAATTTGAGATTTTATTTGTTTCTCTCTATTGAAGAAAGTTTTTTTGTTTATTACTGCAAAATACGTATTTTTAAAAAATAACTTGGTTTGACAAACTTGTCAAAGTGTCATTTAAGGCAGATGTTCCTTTAAAATGGGCATTTTCAGTATTTTAATATAATTACAGACATATATACACACACAAATCCACAGTCTTTTAACACATGACAAATTCCATTCTGTCATTGATTAATATAAATAAATTCTGAATGAACAGATCTCAGACATATAACCTCTACTGACATTCATTTGAGTTATCTACACATGAGATGTGCATAGCAACTTTAAGCTTAAAGTATTCCAAATGCTTTCAGAAACACAGTATCATTTTTTCTAAATCAGAGCAAATATCGTCACAAATGGGGAAACTGAGGCAAAATCAAGGAAAGTCTCTTATCAGGGTCATCCAAGATTTATTTCAATGATTTCTGAATATTAATTTATTTCATCAATTGCTCTACTGAAAATAGATTTAGAGTGTGTTAAAGAATCTATGTACAGTGCTACAGAATAAAAATGGGACAAAAATTTTAAAACATATTAGACAAATTGCTGAACTCTGTTGGAAATGAAGTTACTGAAGAAAATATAAGGCATTTAAACAGTATTTTGGGGGTGAAACATTTTATGACATGCTCCAAAATTAGAATAAAAAGTGAAACAGATTTTCTCTACTTAGTTTTATCTCAGGAAATTTAATTGTTTAGGTAGGTTAAAGAGTATTTAAGAACATCTCAAATTTTCTTTAATGAATTTATTTACTGAGAGTAAAAGTGGTAAAATAGTAGTCTGTCACTTAAACTTTTTCAACTCTAAAACCACCAGGAAATAAAGTTGAAAAACTAAAATTTTAAAGAAGATTGATAATAGGTTACTGGATAGCAAATGTTACATTGTCCTTTATTACATTTATTTGGCTACCCTAGTCAATCAAAGACACTTATATAAGGGTTTGATAATGTCAATTTCAATAACATGCTTGACAAGAACAATTCTTATACATTGACATGACATCCAGTATAGGTACTATCTGATTTTTCAGGCTTTCACTAGAAAAATTTCACATCTCATATATTAAACATCCAACACAGTAAGTGCTCTACTTAAAAATCACACCTATGTATAATTTATTTATTTATTTTTTTGCATAATCTTGTAAGTACTGTTGTTTTGTCACCAATGTTTTTGTGCACATGCAGTCTGATAAAGCTTCACATAAAAGAGTGCGGACCACACAATTCACAAGTGGAATATTAACAAGCAAAATGAAATCTCAGTAGTAGAATTCTCATACTGGTAAAGAAATTAATCTAAAGTAGCCAGAAAAGATGAGTAGTTAAATCAATTAAAACTATGATATTGCTGGAGGATTCCATACTAAATAATAGTTTATTATCTTTTATAACTAAACATTGTTTCTTTTTTTTGATTTCTTCCTTTAATTTTCCCAGTTAAATTTACCTTTCTGGTTTCTTTACAATTTTAATATTTTTGCTTTTTTAATTTTATTTTTTTCTGTATAGAACCATCAACTCTTCCTGTAAAGTGCAGTGCATGAATATTGTAGATACATATAAATGCTACTTTTTCAGGATGATTTTGTTAAAACATATTTCACACACTGGAAAACATCCAAACTTGCATATTTAATTGTGGCTGAAAAGATTTTGTATGCTACTAAATGAAATTCTATTTCAATATGATTTAAAATGGAAGATATTCTACTATGTCCTCTTCTGCAAGTCATGTGCAATATTCAAATATCAATTATATGACTGTTTATAAAAGGTTTATTTTACTTTGCATGAAATACATCATATCCGGAAAAAGGAAAAGCAAGTACTAAAATTGAACCATTTGACTTAACGTCATACTACTACCTGGCATGGTCTAATGACATCTATAACCTATGACATATGACATATCCAACAGTTACAACTTTTGGAAATGGGAGTGTAATGATGGTTTAGCCTTTTCCCTTTAATCATCCTTTCCCCCCCAGTTACTTTATAGCACAATGACCTAAATTAAGTGTCAATACATATTTCTACATTCCTTCCTTCTCAACTATATTAAGCTCCAATCATTTCTAAGCATGATAGTAATTCTGAAAAGCACCAATTACCTAATTATCTACATCTTCCTTGAAAATTTCATTTTTGAGACTTACATAAACATGTGAAGTTGTATTTTCCCCCTATATTAAACATATATAGGTTCCAAAGCACCCCAAATGCTGCTTTTATGCATATGGACATTTTTTTTAAAACAGTGAATTCCAGAAGAGGAGTTATGGTTTGTTATTAAAGGTTAATAGTCTTAAATGGAATACTTTATGTGTTATGTAATATGTTGTCATTTCAAGTGACTATTGAACAGAACTTGGCATGTAACATTGATGAGGGAACAGAAGGAAAGCTGAGGACAAAGCAGAAGCTGACACCCCACAAGACCCACCCCCCACCCCCCCACCACCGCCATGGGGTTTATGTGACTTTCCTCATGCACTCCTGGCTGCCCTAAAGGAAAAACAAATAGTTAACTTATAGAGATCACAATCCTGCAAGATGGGAGTCTCCCTCAGTTTACAAATATCTTAGCAATCTACAAGAACAAAGCATTCCTATCATCTATAATAAGCTTCCAGAAGGAAATGTAGATACAATTAAATGCCCTTATAACCTGCAGCCCATTGACAGATAATTGAAGTAGGCAGAGTGTACTGTTCCTGCAGGAAGTTCCCAACTATCTTAATGTTAACGCCTTACTAGAGAGGTAAACAACCTTAACTTGACAATTGCAAGACCTCTGGTGTAGGTCCTCTTTAGCATATGAAAGTTCTTTTGAAACCTCCCTTTTTCCTTACCTACCCCAACCCCATAGCATAGTATATAATCAGCCACCCTTCAGAGCCCAGGGCAGCAGCTCTTTCTGCCCAGAAGTCCTGTCCCTGTGCTTTAATAAACCACCATTTTGCACCAAAGACGTTTCAAGAATTCTTTCTTAGTGGTCAGCTCCAGAGTCCACCCCACTGAACTTCACTTATATTCTAGAACTTCATCAACATGAGGCCCTGGTCAAAACCATAAAGTCTGTATCATAGGATTCCAAATACTCAAGCAGAACTCATTAAGTGAGCTCTTTAGATGTGCAAGAACCCTGCACAGCACTAAGTATGGAATTTGGGCTAAATAGATGTTATAGGTTTTTTTATATTGATCTCTTATATTTTTTGTATCCAAGATAATTGGATTATAGTTTACCATTGTTACGTTAGGGAATCGCTCCCTTGGTTTAAAAATTCTAGTAATTCGGAATTTAATTACTTGGGGAGAGGCAAAAAGATTAATTTCCTCTTTAATTCAGGTCATATTTTAAAAATTATTGCATTTACAACCTGGTTTTGATGGTTCGTTCCTTTGTATTAAGAAAGCCTCCATGACATGAAATAAATTCACCTCAGTCCCTTTAATATATTTCTTCTCTTTTCTTTCTTTTTTTTTTCTGATCTTCTGAGAGACCTTCCCCAGTCATTTTCCAAAGGTCCTGATCTGGTAGTCATTCACTCTCTGAATAACTATTCAATTTAGATGAGTTTCTTCTATATGAACTTTGTAGAAAGAATTTTTAGAGATGACATTTATTTCTGACTTAATATCCTTATATATTCAATTTGAAAAATAGAAGAAAAAATCATAAAGCTCTTTTGAATTACTTTTTAGAGAGGCATGTACTACTTCACTATTATCATTTTACTCCTCCAGGCCCTTTATGTCATGCTTTTAAATCTTAAGGAAGGAGATACAGCTTTCCATGGTGCCATTTTGGGCTAGAGAAATTGGTAAGATTGTAGCATCCACTTGAAGTGAGCTTTTGTGTCTACGCTGCTTTTGTATTCTCATTTTTTATGTTTGGTTCATTTTAAGAATCAGTAATGATTTTATCTTTACTTTTGTGGAAATAAACAAAGAAAGACTGAATGAGAACAGGCAAAGGCTATTTTTCAGGATTTTCAATTGCAAGGGTATAATCACCATCACTTGTGCTTTGGCGGAAACTCAAATGCAGGAAGCATTGGAAAGTTTTATGATGGAAAACAGAGAAGGCTTCAGGTATGTCCTGTTTGGAGGCTGTTGGCACGGGGAAGCTATAGGTGGGCTAACTATAAGAAGGGCAAGCTTTGTCACGTATGCATACTTGGCTTTCTCTGGTCCTGTGTTGGAAATAGGGACAAAAATTAGGGAAGATGAGAGTTATTAATCAGGTCCTGGCCATTTTAGGCTAATTGTTACAGGGGTGTTTGTTTGGCTTTTGGAATGTTTGCTAGAGAGAGTGAGTGGTCTGACTTCCTACATTGACTTGTGGATAGTAGTTTGGCTTCCTGTGCTGGTTACTCTAGATAATGGGTCAGTTTGTGGGCTGGTTGTTACAGACTGAGCCAGAGTTCTGCCTTTATATACATATACGGTCTGGGCCTTGTCCATTCAGTCTCCCACTTTTCACAGATAAGCTTTAGATGTTATTGCTTAAAAGGTTGTTTTAGGTTGATGAGCAAAGGGGTAGGTCTAAATAACTAGAACTTGTGTAACACAGGTTTAACTAAGAAAATATTATCTAAAATTTAATAAATTTTCATATTATGTACTATATTTTATCATATATTACTTGAATATTTGTTACCACTTGTAAAACTTTCTTCAAATTTTCCTATTATACAAGACAAGCTTTCTTAAGAATAGAACAAACTTGGGGCACCTGGGTGGCTCAGTTGGTTAAGTGACTGCCTTCGGCTCAGGTCATGATCCTGGAGTCCCTGGATCGAGTCCCGCATCGGGCTCCCTGCTCTGCAGGGAGTCTGCTTCTCCCTCTGACCCTCCCCCTCTCATGTGCTCTCTCTCTCAAATAAATAAATAAAATCTTTAAAAAAAAAGTATAGAACAAACTTATTTTGATTGAATTCATAAGAAGGATTGACCTTAAGTAAAAAAAATTTCTCATCACATCAACTGATTATTTATAAAAGGAATGTAAGATTCACTGATGAACAAACAGATATATTTATTTTAGGTTGATTTTAGTCATTTATTGCTGAGGGATGCTTTTAAAACTTCTCCAAATTCTGGGGAGAATAAAATAAGCCCATAAAAATAATTTCTGCCATTTATTGAATCTTTTCTACATACTAGACAATTTGCTACTCTTTACATATTTTTTAATGACACTCTCTAAGAAGTAGTATAGTTTTGTTTGTTTATTCACGTGAGTGAAGTGAAGCCCAGGGAGCTTTTAAATTCTAATAGGCTTGGGAGAGAGAATCCAGAGTCTGACTCCATTAGGTTTCACAGCCCTTCAAGTGATATAGCTTTGTCTTATCTACAAATTGTTTATCTCCAAATTGTATGTCTCCTAAAGTGAAACTGTCAATTTAAATACAACATCTAATGTGAGAGCAACAGAAATTACACTGACCTAGAATTAAGCCTGATGCTTTCCTATGTCAATGCCACAACTACTAGCTAATGTAGAATGATTCAACAGATTGACTTTGATTTTGAAATAATATAGGAAAAATAAAACTAAGTAAACAAAAAGGGAAGCAGAAATATGGAAGCATGTCTAATTTTTGCAAACCCATTCTAGTATTGTGATAGAATTTAAACACATGTTTTTTAATTAACAGAGAAACATAAGAAACAGCCTAAATAAACAGTAGAAGAGCAGGTAGATAAAAAGTTATGCATCCAGACATTGAGTCATTATGTATTAATGGAACATAATCCATTAACTAGTGATATTTAGTGAGTTTTTAAAATAAGATCTGTTAGTATTTTTTATAAATAGGAAGAGCAATTTTTAACTTTACCTGTTTATTTATTTGTTTATTATTTTTACCTGCATATTTAAATATTGACTGTGAGACTATTAAGATATTGTGGCAATATTTTAACATAATTTCCAAAGGCAGATTATAAATAATTTCAATTTTCTCATGAAATATGCTTAATTAAAGGATTTTTCTTTCTTTTTAGTGTTGTAATGATTTAGAGTGTATAATTGTTTAGAATATATACCCTGAATTGAATCATTGTCTTTGGGCAGAAAGCTACTGTCAGTAGTCCAAGAAATAATCTGTTGGGTTCTTTGTGGCTTTCATCACTCTCATATGGCAGATGAGTACTCAAAAAAAAGCTCAGCCTGTTAGTCTGGACATCCATTTCTATATAGAAACATTTTATTTCATCACCAGCACTTTACAGAAAGTGCAGTTATTAACATTGTCATTTAAAATGTCATCAAGTTTAATATAATGATATATTCACATTTCCTTTGTTTGTTTTTACTTTGAGCTCAAAATGCATATGGTTATTTTTTCTTAGACATCCCCATTTTAGGACATTATAAATAACATTGAAAATTTTCCCAGAATCTCTCAGATTCTGTGACAAGGTGCAATTTAACATTCAGCTTCTGTCACTGGACCCTACCAGTAGAAATATTTTAATTCCATGTATGCTTTACATATTTGTTATATTAAAGAAAATTAAAGTTTATTATACAACATTCTAGAGAGTAACAAAAAAACACATTGGTGTAAAACTTCTCATTTAATATTTCTGATTTCAATTACAGTGTATGTGAGTTCTTGTTTTTTTTTTTTTTTTTTTTTTTTTTTTTAACATACCACCAGTTTGGAGACACAAGGTGGATATACTACAGTTCTACTCAATTATCCCTCTAGATAGTGTCAGATCCCATAGGCTAAGGTGGACCCATGAGACTGTGCCCGGTTCAGATGCCAATTGCAAATTTAGGTGCTTCTGACTGACTGGTTATAAATCAGAGGTTCCCACACATCTTCTTTGGGTTTGATTAATTTGCTAGAGTTGCTCACAGAACTCAGAAAAACATTTTACTTACTAGATTACCATTTATTATAAAAGATGCAGATGGTAAGGTATGTGGGAAGGAGCATGGAGCTTCCAGGCCCTCCATGAGCACACCACTCCTCTGGCACTTTCACAGGTTCATCAACCAGGAAGCTCTGAACCCTGTCCTTCTGGGTTTTTGTAGAGGTTTCATTAAACAGGTATGATAGGGGTGCCTGGGTGGCTCAGTTGTTAAGCGTCTGCCTTCGGCTCAGGTCCTGAGATAGAGGCCCCCATTGGGCTCCCTGCTCAGCAGGAAGCCTGTTTCTCCCTCTCCCACTCCCCCTGCTTGTGTTCCTGCTCTTGCTATCTCTCACTCTGTCAAATAAATAAATAAAATCTTAAAAAATAATAATAAATAAATAAATAAATAAATAAATAAATAAATAAATAAATAGGTATGATAGATTAAATCATTGGCTGTTGGTGATTGAACTCAATCTCCAGCCCCTTTCCCCTCCCAGGAGGTCAGGGGGGAGGCTGAAAGATCCAACCTTATAATTACATGGTAGGCTCCAGGTGGAAACAAGCCTCCATTCTTCAGTGCTTTGCAAATCACCTCATTAATATAACAAAAGATACCTTTCTATTTATCCTCATAAAAATTCCAAGAGTTTTAGAATATCACAATATTATCTCAATATTATATTATCACAGTATTATAATATTAATCTCAATAATCTATAGCAATGAGTTATAGAGTCTGACCAAGAGAATTCCAAACTCCCCAAATCTTCCGACTGGATTCAAGTTAAATTCAGGTTGCAACATGTTAATAGTATTTATTTGGCTTCTGCTTTCTTTTAAAGTAGATTTATTACTTCAGATTACAATCTAAAGAAACAAAATACCTATATTATCACACACAAACAAGGCAAAGATTCCCAAGAATATTGTTTTATTTTATTTTCATGAGAACTAGAAGACTGGTTGGGCTCTGCTATCACCTTGAACTTTATATTTTAGATGTTTGGGAGACTCCATTTCAGATATTCTTTTCATAAAATGTTACTCAGAGAGAAGAGTACTAACGTTATGGCACAATGTCTTGTAATTTATTTAGGCCTTTATCCCCCATTAGAATGAGTGTCTCAAAGACAGTGTCCATATACTATACATCTCTTTATTCTGTCTGTCATAGGGACTGGAACAGAAACTTATAAGAATTCAATGGATATTTATTGAATATCTAGATATACTAGGGATCTGATCTTTTGATCTAATTGTGTTGTAGTATAGCATTCCATAGTCAGTTGGTTTTTATCCTACTGTAAGACCAGCTTTTTCTCAGTACCCTTACAGTACCTCTTTGCTTATAATAATTTTAAGTTCTTGTTTTGTTCTCAATGCTCTTTGTATATGATGACTCCCAAAACTATATTCCCAGACTACTCAAAATACTGTCGTGGGAATAATGGATATATACATACACCCTTTCTCCAGTTGGGTTTTTATAGGTATCTCATTGGTTTATTCAGTCATAAAATATAATCAACTATATTTGAACTTTATTCAAATATAGTTATGAGAGTACATACCTCAAGATAGTGGATCAGTCACTGCTCAGAATTAACATGGCTAAAACAAAACAAAGCCTTCAATTCCCCTCACCCACAATAAATCTGTTTTTCTTTTTTTAAAGTCTTCTCCATTTAAGGAAATTATTACACCATTCGTATCTTGTTTAACACATATAGATTTTGAGATATGCTCAGGCCCAAATCTATTTTTAGTGTTTCTTATTCTCTGTGGGGCTGTAATCCTGTTCTAAGCTGTGATGGCTTCTTGAGAAAACTCCAATTCTAGTCTCCCAATGAATATCTCTCCCCTGTCCCTCCACTCCTGTTCTGCTCCAATCTTCTTTCCATAAAGCAACCATAATAAAGTTTTTAAAGCATAATTACCAAGTTCTTCATGATGGCCTCCAAATTTGGCTCCTGAATCTGATCTGGCCAAAAGTCTATACTTTCTACCTGATATTCAATGCCCTAGTCATAATGACTTTCTTTCTCTCCCTCAAAAATACAAACTGGTTTTCTCTTCAAAGCCATTTTCTATTTGTTTATTTGTAATTTTTGGTTTTTGTTTGTTGTTTTCTGATTCAAAATTGTCTCACATGATCACATATCTGATACTTCCTCTTCATTTTACTGCCACCTCAAATGTTACTTTATCAGGATGGACTTCCCATGATCTTAGGCAATGGATTCATCTAGTCACTTTCCCATTATGTATGACCATATTACAGCCACTTCTTTATTGTTATCACTCTCTGTATATATATCACCTCCTTAAGTCTCCTGTGTCACAAAGCCAAGCGGGAAAGTAACAGTTCCCTCACCTCCTACCCATTACCCAGGCCCCACCTTAGGGGACTAGGGATTTTACAGAGACTTCAAAACTCAGAAATGAAGCATAAAGTTTGTATAAGCTTGTTATTCTGGTATGATGGTGGAACACACAAAATAGATATTAAAACAGACAATCATTAACAACCAAAAGCCCTCTGGGATTCCACATGATTATATAATTCAGGGTGAATAAATGCCAACAAGTACAAGCCTAGAAAAATGGATCAGCATGGTGCAAAACAGGAGACAGGAGGTGACCTCTTCAATTGACTGAGTTACCAAAGGAGACTCAGGGGAAAAGAAATCTAAGACATATTTGTATTGATAAAATACAAGTATTTAATATAGAAACAAACTCCAGAACTAAGTTTAAATTTGTTATAGACAAATAGTCAAGTAATTCATATGCATGCCTGTTACAACTAAGAACACATGTATCCCTAGAAGCAAATAGCAGATATTATTGGATCTTGCTCTAGGTGATGCTGAAGCATACTGATCACAGCATGAGCAATTTCTAATAGAATAAGACTGAATGCACGTATTTTTAAAAAGATTTATTTATTTATTTTAAAGAGAGAGAGTGTGGAGTGGGGCAGAGGGAGAGAACCTCAAGCAGACTCCCCACTGAGCACAGAGCCTGACCCGGTGCTCAACCTCAGGACCCCAAGATCATGACCTGAGCCGAAATCGAGTCGGATGCTTAACAGACTGAGCCTCCCAGGCACCCCTGAATGCAAATATTTTTTAACAAGCACAAAATATGTAAGCAATCGACCTGGATTTTCCATCCTAGTAGAATCTGTCATATCCATAGGAGATAGTTATAAATCAGGACACGAATAGAAAATGACTTCTGTTACATTAAACTGTAAGTGAAAAGTTTCCAAACAAAATGCTATGCTGTGACATTTTATATTAAATATTATCTTTGTTATTCAGAATTTAGTTCATATGGAAGGTTTACTCATAACATGCAATTGGTAATAGAAAAAATAGATCAAAGGCATAAATAAAAAATTAAAAGGCATAAATTTCAATGTTAGACGTAGTGCTAAAATGCTACACAACAGTGTGTATAAATATGAATAGAGATAGAAAATATATATGGAAGGTTTAAATAAAATTAGCAGGTATACTAGCGGAGGAAAAAGAAAGCTGAAATTATTTTGAAGGAGAGAATTTATGTTTACTTCTGTCGTTCCACTTTTGCTTTCCTTTTTTCTTTCTGGGGACATTTCAGACAAATAAAAGGGTTAGAATGAAGACTGAGCAAGTTGACATTTGTTTTAGCTGAAGCAGAGTTCAAGGCACAGAGAGGGAGTTAACCAGGGGGTATCTCAATATGAACCTTGCCATTAACTTAAATGAAGTCCAGAACCTTTATCATACTCACAATTCACTTTCATATGGGATATGTTTAGTTGTCTCTCCTAGAGAAATGATATTGCACCATACAAGATTAATATAGCTTGGGCCCTGGTGGCCATTATGTTGCCACAGGTTTATGGTTTTTCTACGGTATTTTGATTTATGTTACGCTTCCTTTTAATAGAGGTTCATTATTTGTACATTAAGTTTGTAACTTACTCCATCATATGCGGACTTCTATTAATCAGGGAGCCTGTATAGTTCAGCCTACATTACTGTCCTTTTTGACAGTATTGCTCAAACAGAGCTATTTGTTAAATGTGCACACCTTCCGGGGCTTAAGATTCACTTCAGCAGCTGAAGAAACTTTTGCATTCTAATGCGAAATGATTCTTGTGTGTCATTTCATATATCATTTAATCTAGGTGATTGACTCTTCAGTTTAACTAAACACTATTTGTTTTGATTTTATAGGTCTTTGCTTAAAAAAAAAAAAGCAAAATCCAAAACTATGCTGTATCCTGGTCTTACTGTATCTCTTCTTGATAAAGTAGTGAGGAGACAAAAACCAGAGCACTCTCTAGGCCTTGACCTTTGGTTCATAGTGCTGTCTTTCACATAGATATTGTTTTTATCTGTAGGAGAGAGAGAGAGAGAAACAAAGACGTGTGATTTTTATCTGAGAAAGACAGACTTAAGACCAGATTCAATATTTATGAGCACTTTAAGTTCTGAAATTCCATACACTTCTAATGCATTGCAGGTTTATGGAAACTACATTTCTATGTAACATTATATTTTGTTCCAGAACTCCACATTTCAAAAAGATCAATTCTGATGAGGTTTATTTGCTATGGAATATTAAAGTGAAATTTTGGTGAAATAATACCAGTAAGCAAACTCTGTTTAGAGGCTTGAGATTTAGGGACACTTTATTTGAAGTTTGAATTTACATAGCCAATTCAGGGAATAAAATGCTTTATGTCAACACGTAAAGAGTAAAATGATAATAAGATGTCTTGGTTCAAGATATGTATTAACAATGCATAGATACATAAACCTGAGTCCTTATGCTAGACTAGGTATGTAGAGGTTTCCAGAGGCTGGACAGGCAAATACCAATTAAAGCAAGAGCATTTAGTGTAATCACAGCAATGAGGAATTTGAAAGTTGCCTTTTCTTTTGCCTTATTAAATTTATAGTTTTCTAATTAAAGTACTTAAAGTTTAGCATAGGTATGGTATTCAAAAGTCTTGTTTCTATTTTGTTCACATTTGAAAAACAGATTTTGTATTATTTGGATACCTTTTTTTATTTTATTTTTTATTATTATTTTTTTATTTTTTTAAAGATTTTATTTATTTATTTGACGGAGAGAGACACAGCGAGAGAGGGAACACAAGCAGGGGAGAGTGGGAGAGGGAGAAGTAGACTCCCCGCGGAGCAGGGAGCCCGATGCGGGGCTCAATCCCAGGACCCTGGGATCATGACCTGAGCCGAAGGCAGACGCTTAACGACTGAGCCACCCAGGCGCCCCTCAAGTCAGTGTTTTACTTGGTAAACATGTCTGAGACCATGCATCCCTGGCTGGATACCTTTTTTAAAGGTGAAAAATGTATCTAGTTAAAAAGTCATTACCACACAATTATTTGTTTATATACAAATATATTTTTATAATTATATTTATTAATAACAGTCCTTCCTCCATTTGCACATTAACTGGATTTAGAAAAAGCATATATTTTAATGTTTTATTTCATAACAAGAAAAACTTGCAGCAACTACAAAATACAAAAGAGGGGAGACAAAGAGAGACAGAGACACAGAGGAAGAGAGAGAATCAGAGAAGGCAAGGGTTAGCAGTATACAAATCGGATAAACAGGGCTCCCCTGTGAATAAATGGTAAAGACATATGCTGTACCAGAGATACGGAGTTCTTAGAATCACTTTGGGGATACAGCTGAACTGAGATGTCCGCATGAAGTCTGGCTCCTTAAGGAGGTTCTAAAGTTAGTGATTAATGCTGTGTTATAAACTACCACACACTTAAGGGCTTAAAAAAGAAAAAAAAAAAAAAAAAAAAAAACCTCACACATTTATTGTCTCACAGTTTCTGTAGAACAACAGTCCAGGTACAGTTCAGTTTGGTTCTGTGCTCCAGAGTCTCCCCAAGGTGCAGTACAGTGGTCGGCTGGAACTGCAGATTCCTCAGAGGCTAGACGAGCCAAGAGCTATATCCATGCTCCCTCAGGTTGTCGGCAGTATTCATTTCCTTGTGGCTGGGGGAGGGAGGCTTCATTTTCTCCCACCCATGATTCCTTGCAATGTAGGCTTCCCCATCATGGTGTACTTCATGGGAGTTTACTTCCTCAAAGCCAGCGACCTAGAGAGGGTCTCTGACCTCAGGAAGGGCTCAGTTCCTTTGATTAATTCAGGCCCACAGAGGATAATAGCCCTTTTAATTAACTCAAAAATCAATGGGTTTTGGACCTTCATTACATCTGCAAATGCCCTTCACTTTTTAAAGCGGGGTATTTCATAATTATAAAATGCTTATTTCCTCATGAAGATATGTTTCCTAATTATGTATATGCTTGATAATAGGTCTTTTAATATGCAAATCTAAATCTTATAGAAATTAAAAGAGGAACAGTGATAGATTTCTGAGCACTGAACCTAACAAAAGCCTGGTTACAAAGTAACTGGTACTCTAACACATGCTGGTGAGAATGCAAAATAATACAACCACCTTGAAAAGCAACATAGTTGCGTCCTATGTAAGTAAAGATTTTACTAAGCACTCCCACTCCCAGCTATCAAGCCAAGAGAGATGACAATCTATGTCCACACAGATATTTTTATGTGAAATGTTCATAGCAACGTTATTCATGATAACCCCAAACTGGCAGTAATGAAATGACCTTTAACTGGAATATGGATAACAAATCATGACAATACTATCTAATGGAATATGAGTAAACAATAAAAAGCAGCAAATTACTTATATATACATTGATACAGATTAATGCAATATCTTCATACTAAGTTAAAGAAGCTAGCTACAAAACAAAACCCTGCATCTGTATGATTCCATTTATAGGACATTTTGCAGAAGTCAAAACTATAAAGATAAGAATTACATAGTGGTTGCCACTGGCTAGACATGGAGGGAGGTGTGTAGATTGACTGCAAAGAGATCAGGAGAATGTTTTGTACTATTGGAATGTTTGGGGATGATGATCCATTGTTTCAACTGTGGTTATGGTTACAAGACTATGTACATGTATTGGAATTCACTTAAAACAAGTTCATTGTACTCTGTGCAAATTATATGCCAATAAGTCTGGTATAAAACAAATTAGATACTTTTGGAAGGCTAATTTTTTTTTCACTTCATTTCTCTGGGCCATGATTTTTGACATGTGCTTATAGCAGTCCTTGCTTTAAGCATCCCTGACATGTTAACCTGTGAGATATAAGAAAAATTGCAGATAATCCTTTGTCTTTATAAATATCACTGTATAATTCATATGTAGGAAACTTTATGCATTCAATATTTTTAAATATGATTCTTACTATGGAATTATAGTTGTTTCCAATCTTTTTAATATGAGACATTTCTGTTTTAAGTTATATATATATATATATATATATATATATATATATATTTTAAGATTTTATTTATTTATTTGACAGAGAGACACAGCCAGAGAGGGAACACAAGCAGGGGGAGTGGGAGAGGAAGAAGCAGGCTTCCCGCTGAGCCGTGAGCCCGATGTGGGGCTCGATCCCAGGACCCTGGGATCATGACCTGAGCCGAAGGCAGATGCTTAACGACTGAGCCACCCAGGTGCCCTGTTTTAAGTTATATTAAAGGTAGAGCACTAAATAAAGAGAAATAGTGTTTCTAACATTGCTACAAGTACATTAACATTTTCACAAGCTAACTGAAACATATTGCTTGATATTTGGTTATACTATCTCAAAGCAATCATCATATTCACCTTTTCTGTTTTATAGATGGAGAAAGGGATATTAAGTCATTTGCACTAGAGCTTAGTATATCTTTGAGACTGAAAATTTTGTATAAAAACTCAGTTTACATGTTTACACGATAAGGGCTTGCTCTACAAATTTCAGTTCATGTAATGTCTCTATGCCTCAGTTTCTTCATCCATTTTCCAAGTGCTTTGCTCATATTATAACCCTACTCAAAACTTGTCATTTCTAGCCATATAAGGCTAAACCCCTTAGCTCACAATTTGGAGAAGTATACAGTTAGACATCAATCTCATTCTGAACCTGTCAGTTCCTCCAGTGCCTACTTTAGTAGATCAACTATGTGCCAAACTCATGCTAGAATTTCTTACACATTTCTCATTCAGCCCTACAAGGTATATATCATAATTTCATTTTAAGGATAAGGAAACGGACTCAATGAGTTGACTTGTTCCAATATCACATAACAAGAGTGTTGCATGGAATAGAGAAATGGCAAAGCAAGTAATAGTACGTAAGACTTTGAGAGCTCAATATATAGAGGAAACTGCTCGATTCAGATCATATTTTCAAATACTTCCTAGTGGAGGACATAGACTTTTAAACAAACACACTGAAATCATAGTTACTCTGATGCACAAGACATAGTGGTAATATAAATGCTTGAGTATTTAATTCTAATTGAGGGTTATGGTTAGGAAATGTGTCATAGTAGTGGATTTGCTTGCACTAGTCTTGAAGGATGAATAGGCTTTAATGGGCGCAGAACTGGGCATGCGTGAACTCAATAAAAGAAACCACAAAATTTTATAAGTTACATGGTAAATTTCTGGCATGTTTAGCACCCTGGCTCTAAGAGCAGAGGATAGAATATAGAGGGTTGGTAGTGATGTAGAAGCAGAAATAAAAAACTCTGAAGGTAGTGGACTAGGTATAGTCAAAGCAAATTGAGAGAAAATGATTACAAGTTTCGACCAATAGAGTCAGTGATTGAAATGGTGGCTAGAACAGAAAATGATGTTGCCTTGATTAAGTGCTCTGTGAAAAAAAAAAAAAAAAAAAAAAGTGCTCTGTGAAAACATATGCTGGAAAGAATGAGGAAGAAAAATAGTTGTCAGTGTGGATCTACACTCTTATAAATTTTGGAGGGATACAGTTCAGTCCATAAATTGAAGCCTTAACCTCCAATGTGACTGTATTTGGAGATAGGGCCTTTAAGGAGGTAATTAAGGTTAAATGAAGTCATGGGATAGGGCCCAAATCCAGTAGGACTCGTGCCCTCATAAGAAGAGGAATAGATATCAGGAGTGCATGCACACAGAGGAAAGGCCACGTGAGGACACAGAAGGGGAGAGAGGTCTTACCAGAAACAAGCCCTGCCGACACCTTGGTCTTAGATTTCCAGCCTCCAGAGGAGGGAGAAAATAAACTTCTGTTGTTTAAACCAGTCTGCGGTATTCTGTATCGGCAGCCCTAGCTGACACACATATTGTGATCATTATTATTTTTTTATTTCTTTATACATCCTGTAATTCTCTTTATATAATTTTTAAGATGCACCAATCCTCCTCAAGCCTCCATATGTCTTTTACAACTCTGTACATTTCATAGGCATCCTAGTTAGGAAGAGGGTAAGAGGAAAGGCTAGAGAGAATGGCAAAGGGCAAATTCCAGCTGGGTATTTCCCTGCTTTAATGAAGACAAAGTAAACCTCTTAGAACTCCACTTTTGTCTTACTAAGCTGAACTCCGTCTCGTAACCCAAGCTGAAAGAGTCTGAACTTCCACCTGAGTTTCATGAAGGCAGAGATTTCGACTCATTTACTAATGTGTCCTGATGTCTACGACAGTGTCTGGCAAGGAGTAGGCATGCAATAAAGAAATATATGTAGATAAATGGATAAATGAAGCATCTTGCCTCCTGGAACAAAAAGAAAAAAAAGGCTCCTGATCGGCAAGGACAAGGAAGAATGAAACTTGTATATATCATTAGCAATAGGCCACATACATTTCCTTTCTTCTCTTTCATTTTAAACAGTGTTATATATAACATTTCGGATCATCATGTATGCCTAGGTATTTGTGGTAGAAGGTAATGAAAAGCCAGCCTGCTTCTAATCTCTCGCTCATTTTATGGAAGATAAAATCAAGGTCTACAGAAATGATGTGTTCACAGAAACACAACTAGCTAATGACAGTCCTGGGAGAGGGCTCACACTGGAGTGTGCAGACCCCATATCATTCTGTGAAGAATGGGAAAAATGTGTATAGCACTCTGATCCAAATAGCAGTATACCTCTCATTTCTTCTCGTCTACTTAACTGGAAAATTGAATTTCCTTATCTTTAGCTTGCCAAGTGTCCTTGATTCCCTCCCTAGCTTCCCTGTTCATTGGTGTGTTATAGTCAGGGAAGAATCATGCTTCACATTTGCAACCATCGTGGGCTATGTGATCTAGATCTTTTTGTTGTTGTTGTTGTTGTTTTGGGGCTTTGTGTGTGTGTGTGTGTGTGTGTTTATTTTGGCTTTGGGTTTTGTTGTTGTTGTTGTTTATTTTTTTGCTTATAGCTCTTGCTATTTCAGTTTTTAGGTGTCAGCAATATTAAGGACCTGAGAGATTGCTGAGAATTATTTGCTGATTTTGACTTGGACTTCTGAGCCCTAGTATTTTGTAAATATCTGAATAGAAATGTGAATTCTATACATTATCCTATGGGAAATTCACTAACTAGATATATGATACTGTTCATTTCCTCTGTTATTACTTATGTAAAGCCTAGTGGAAAGATCTGTTGGGTGATAACTGGAAGGCAGTTTCTAATTACACTTTAGATTGTAGCAAAAGCTTCAGTTACAATTAGTAGAAAACATATTTTGTTTTGAAAAATATTGAACAACTGAATAGAACTTCCTATACTTAGGTGATGAACAAACATAATGTGAACTTATGCAGTCATTTTGTTTCACAACTGTCAGTTTAGATGAGTATGTAAATGGGTTTTTAGACCCTCCCTCCAAAAGGAGACAAATTATCTTAATATGATACTTTTGAGATATTCAGTAGCTTCTTTAGTGAGGCAGGAAAAAGTTAAGTAGACTTTCCAGCCTGTTTTCCTTGCTAGATCTGCCATTTTTTCATACAAATTTGGGTGAACAAGATTTATCTGATGTATTGGCCCTACTCCCCCGACATTCCACTGTGTACAATATCATCAATGAGTCCAGTGTTTAATATTAAGTAGGATACAGTATTAAAGAGCCATTCAGTATTATTCCAACAGGTTTTCATAATCTGAGAATTTGATATGCTGTAGGGCAGCAAAGATAGGGCTTATGCTATCTTTCTAATCACTTCAAGTGGCTGCCAAACCCCAATCTAATATGGCATTTTCCCTGTAAATAGTGTTCATTAAGGTAAGTGAAGGGCTTTCAGAGCATTTCCCATAGAACTACATTTATATGTAGCCATCATAGAGAAGACACCACATATGCAGCCCTCTATTATGAATAGCAAAGGAAAGAAGAAACATAGAGAAGCAAAGCAAAGATTTTATATATATATATACATATATATAATGTAATATATGTATTATTATGTTTGCACGTATACACACATATGTACACATGCATAGATATGATTAATTTTCCTTTGTATTTCCTAGAAAGTAATGTTATCCACGGGTTCAGAGATTATAGCACCTGGCACTGGTGTAGGGGGAATTCAACTTCAGTAAGGTGGGAATGAATAAGTATTATTATGCCAGGAATTGGGACCTGGACTCTTGATTTAATAAGGAAATTTAGCCTTTACAAAAGTGGAAAATGAATATAAAGGAGGAACTATGTACCCTTCCTTTGGGGAATATGAAATCGTGTTCTCTTTTATGTTTCTTTCAAAGAGAAGTTCAAGGAAAAATCTCATTGGAGGGGTTAGTGAATTTAGTATTCTTCATCATAGTTCATAATTAATAGAACACATAGTCCATGTCTATTCTTAATTCCAAAAGCCTGATGCCAGTAAGTGTTTATGTCTCCTATTATTAACCTTACTTCACAGGTACAACCTGTAATCTCCCCATGACCAACCTTCTCAAGTAGTATATACCCCACATTGGCTCAGAGTTTCTGTCTTAAAGCAAAACTTGAATATTGCTTCAAAACTTTACAGAGGTTAAATGTTGGAGAAGTCTTGAGATTATGATGTTTATATATCTAAGCAATGTGAGCATTTTATTTATTTATTTTTTTAAGATTTTATTTATTTATTTGAGAGAGAGAGAATGAGAGAGAGCACATGAGAGTGGGGGGGGGGTCAGAGGGAGAAGCAGACTCCCCACCGAGCAGGGAGCCCGATGTGGGACTCGATCCCAGGACTCCAGGATCATGACCTGAGCCGAAGGCAGTCGCTTAACCAACTGAGCCACCCAGGCGCCCCTGCAATGTGAGCATTTTAAATTCATGTCTTAAATGCTTTGAGCTACAAATCTTGAAACCCTGTGTGTGTGCATGCACCTGCGTGCCTCCGTGTGTGTGTGTGTGTGTGTGTGTGTGTGAGCGAAGTGGTGCTGAGCACTCAAGTGAGTATGGATGTTAAGTCAAACAGTGCCGAAACTAAAAGCCAAAAGATTGATTGATTGATTGATTGATTGATTGAAAGCTCCAAAATAGGGGGCGTCTGGGTGGCTCAGTTGGTTTAGTGTGTACCTTCTGGTCAGGTTGTGATTTCTCAGTCCTGGGATGGAGCCCCTCATCCAGCTCCGTGCTCAGCGGGGAGCCTGCGTCTTCCTTTCCCCTGCCCCTGTTCATTCTCTCTCTTTCTCTCTCTCTCAAATAAATAAATAAAATAAAATAAAAAAAGAAAGCTCCAAAATAAAGCATACAGCAGACACCTAACAGCATTAAAATAAATATGATCAGGAATCTATGTGAATATGCATCACTAAGAAAAAACTAAGCTTCTATTTTTATTGTAATATCAATAACATTGTCATTATGTTTATTAAAATCTGTGTGTCATTTTATGTATAGGTTTGTTCATAAACAATAGAAAAAACCTAGAATATAACAGGATGTGATTTACCAGTCTTAAAAAAGCAATAGCATTCCTCCATGTTTACTGAAAAATAGTCCTAAATCTCAAAACTTGTAAGGATACATATTCATAGATGTATATGTTCAGGAAGAAGCATTATTGTTTTAAGGTATGTAAATTTTATTAGATGATATTTTTGAATGATGGCTCTCAGAAGAATTATTTTGTTTTAAAATTATATCAGAGAAATTTCAAAACACACACTTTTTCTTAAGAGCACAAGAAAGTAAGTTCTATTAAAATTCCTTTTGCATTTCCACATGAATATAAAAACATAATAGCAATAAACTTCACATTTTAGAAGTTAGTGACATATAGGCTTGCAGAGCCGAAGAGACCAATTAAACAGATTTCACTCTCATTTCCCCTGTTTCTGTCAGCTCTATTTCCAAGAAGTGACAGAGAAATTTTAAACTGTTAACATCTTATAGATTGCCAGGAAAGACCATTTTCTGTAACTTTGCGCCACATGCTCATAATATCTAAGAGAGAGGAGAAGCATAGGTACGGGAAGGGCTAAAGTGGCTGATTCTTTTGCTAAGGGTTGTTGTAACCAAGTACCAAACACTGGGTGACTTAAACAACACACATTATTTCCTCATGATTCTGGAAGCCGGAAGTCCACGATCAAGTTGTCAGCAGAATTGTTTGTTCCTGAGGCCTTTGACCTTGGCTTGTAGGTGGCCATCTTTTCTCTCTGTCTTCACTTGGTCTTCCCTCTGTGTAGGTCTGTATCCAGTTATACTGGAATAGGACCCATCCTAATAATCTCATTGAGTCTTCATTACCTCTTTAGAGACCAGATCTCCAAGTCAAGTCACATTCTGACATACTGGAAGTTAGGGCTTCAACATATGAATTTGTAGGGGGACACATTTCAACCTTTTTGGGAAGAGCTCTCAGGTGCGATTTGGACAACAAAGCTCACAGAACAGAAAGGCTTAAATGGATTTATCAGAGTTCTGTGGTTGTAAACAATCCCTGTGCCTTCAAACATCTTTAAGGAAAGTGCACAAAAACACAAAATGCTTGGTGGGACTAGATTTCTTATTGGAGATTCAAATCATTTTATATTTTGGTTGATATGATGTTTAAAATGAGCCAGCTTCTGAGTTTGTGGGAATCATTGACATAGGGTTTAAAACATAATTTTGGTAAAGAAATTGTGAGTTTCATCGTTTACTGACATCATGTTAGGAAGTCTGCCATTGTACTTTTGTTATCGTTGTTATTTATTCTTTCTCTCTTTATTTACATTTTCATCCTAACAATTTCAACCCTAAAAAATGGCTGTCAGTTCTTTATACCTTCTCTCTCAATATTAAAATAATGAAGTTAGTAGTAATTTTATCCTTAAAACTATATTGTTATTTAAAATATTAAATATACTTTCACAATGTTTTAATCAGGACAACATGCATGCATTTAAGTATCTTGTAGTAGGGCTTATTATATAGCAGGTGGTATGCAGATATAGAAAAGTTATATTTCCACATTCATAAGGAGGGCGAAAACAAACTTACTATTTATCACCCATATTTTAATGATCAAATATTGGCTAATATGACCACACATGATGCATAGTTTGACAGGATAACTGAGTTATAAAGTTACATAAAGTGAAATAAATTCCTGAGGAACTTCACTTGCTAACACAAATATTATCATTCACTCATGAGTAATCTGGAGACATTCACATTCACTATATTGATATGTAGGAAGTAAAAAGAATTGCTGGCCTTAGCAGATAACACTAGGGTCATGTTGATGTCCTTCTGATAACTTGCATTCACTGAATTATGGCCCATTATTCATTTAATCCTTATTTCATATAGCATTATATTATAATTTTAATGACTTGAGAAAAGCATATATTTTAGTATATTATATGTAATTAAAAATGAGGATAGTAATATTTTATTACTAAGATTGCTACAAAAATCTCAGTAAGTTTTTAACCAGTTATGCCATAGGCTAATTTGACTTCTGTATAAACGACTGCTGTCTGCACAGTGGGGTGATGATGAAAAGTTTGAGGGGATGGAAATGATAAGAGAACATTTTCTACTCATTAAACTGCATGTTGTAGAACTGTTTTCCGTGATTCTCTTACATTAACTGCTGAAGGATGAAAGATTGTAAAATTTTACCAGATGAGTTATAAATTTTGCACTTGTTCATTTTAAATGGACATCAGAATATAAGATATTTTATCTTGTGTAGCCTAAAAATGCTAACTTTACCTCATCCTTGGCAATGAAATTCAGAAGGGAAGTGAATGCTTATCCTAAGAATTACTGTTAAATCTGAAATGGCTGAAATTTAATAAAGAAGCAATGAGACTATTTTGTGGATTGTTTATAAAAGAGAAATCCATGTCATATTTAAAGAAGAATACTGAATTCTCATCCCTTTACTGTTTTAAAAAGGGATTTAAATAGAGCAAACACAATAATTAAAGCACTCAAATTAACTAGAATGACACTAGATTTATGACTACATTCACAGCAGTACAACTCTTGAGTTTCATCCATAGATTGTAAATGTAATAGTATGATTAGAAACTTGGCTGAGGTGTATTTAATTTCACTCTTACACTAATTTATACTATTAGATATACACATAGCAGAAAATATCTATTTTTTAAAAGCAGTATATACCTAAGGTAATTAGAAGTTTTAAAAATTGTTATTGGTATTCCTGCCCCCCAAGGAATTGAAGAACAATTATATACAGAAACATTGTTAGAATAGGTTGAACTTGAAGCAATAATATCTGGACTGATTTATTCTTCTGACTTGAACAACTAGAAGACCAGGCAAAATATGTAAAACTAAGATTTTTCCATAAACTAAGATTTATGTCGGACAATAAGCAGTGTAGAGTACAGGAATCCCTGAAAAAGTTTACAGGCCTCAGCTAATAGAGGGAAACACAGATACCAGAATTCTTGCTGAGTTGCAAAGACAGGGATCCTGTAAAAGGTAATCTACTGTTTAAAGCAAAATTAACAACATATTATGGAGATTAAAAGTATGTAGAATTAGATCATAGGTTAAAGTGGAACAAGGATGGGACACCTGGGTGGCTCAGTCCATTAAGTGTCTGCCTTTTGCTCAGATCATGATCTCAGAGTCCTGGAATCGAGTCCAGAGTTGGGCTCCCTGCTCAGCGTGAGTCCGCTTCTCCCTCTCCTTCTGCCCCTCCCCCCCACTCATGCTCTCTCTCGCTATCTCTGTCTGTCTGTCTCTCTCTCAAATAAATAAATAAAATATTTTAAAAAACTTATTAAAAAAAGTGGAACAAGGATAAGACAAGTGGGGAGATGTTGTAAAGTTTAAAATATACGTGAAATGGTAAAATAATAATTGAAAGTGGAGAAGGAGAACTTAAAGATGTATATGGTAAATATTAGAGCAACCCCTTAAGACACTTCGGTGGTATTGCCAGCTTAGCCAAAACAGAGTTAAGTTGGAATCATAGATAGTACTAAAATTTATCTAAAAAACAGCAGTACTAGAGGAAAGATGGCAGAACAAAGAGATGGACAAATATAAATCAGACAAAGTTAGTAGATTTATACCTGAATAAATCACATTAAAGATAAATCATCTAAATCTGCATCATCCTGTTTATAGCCAGAAGCCATACGTAGCCACTGTACTTGAATATTGCAAGATGTGCTGTTAAGTATAAAATCTCCCTTGAGTTTTGAAGATTTACTACTGAAAACAGAATGAGAATTACCTTGTTAGTAATGCATTTAATATTGATTACATGCTGAAATGATAGTGTTGGGTTGAAACAAATATATTATCAAATTAATTTCACCTATTTTTACTTTTTAAAAATATGACACTAGAAAACTTTAAAATTACATATGGAGCTTATATTAAATTCCTGTTGGACAAAGCTAGGCTAGACATTCAAATCAAAAGGCATCATATATATTAGACTTGTACACTGAAGACTCTAAACATTATTGAAAGAAATTAAAGATATAATTAACAGAAAGAGATGTCATGCTAATGGGTCAGAAGACTCAATATAGCTAAACTCACAAATCTCCCCAGTTGGATCTATAGATACAAGGCAATTCCTATGAATATCCCAGCAGATCATTTTGTAGAATTTGACAAACTCATTCTACAGTATGTATAAAAATGCAAAAGACCAAAGCAGTTTTAAAAAATAATTTTGAAAAAAAAATTTGGATTACTATCTTTTACTGATTTCAAGTTCTAATAGAACTTTATACATTACATTTAGGGGTGCCTGGGTGGTTCAGTTGGTTAAGTGTCTGCCTTTGGCTCAGGTCATAATCTCAGGGTCCTGGGATCAAGCCCCACATCAGAGTCCCTGCTCAGAGGAGAGTCTGCTTCTCCTTCTCCCTCTACCCCTTCCCCCTTCCCCCTGCTTGTGCACTCTCTTTCCCAAGTAAATATTTAAAATCTAAAAAAAACCAAAAAACTATTTGTGAAACCTGAAGAAATAATGAAGGGTAAAACAGAATTGACATGGTTAAAGAATTAAGTAAACCAAGATAAAAAACAACATTTTCTGATCCTAAATTATTTTAGTTTACAGATATACATTATGAAAGAATTAGTATTTTAAAACTCAGCTGATTTCATTTTATGTTACATAATATGTGCATTGATACTTTATAAAAAAGTGATCATTAAAAGTCACTTAAAGGGCGCCTGGGTGGCTCAGTCGGTTAAGCGACTGCCTTCGGCTCAGGTCATGATCCCGGAGTCCCTGGATTGAGTCCCACATTGGGCTCCCTGCTCAGCGGGGAGTCTGCTTCTCCCTCTAACCCCACCCCCTCTTGCACTCTCTCTCTCACTCTCTCAAATAAATAAATAAATAAAAATCTTTAAAAAAATAAATAAATAAAAGTCACTTAAAATTCACCTAAAATGTTACTCTTTCCCAATTAATTTCCTACTACAGAGAAGTATGTCATTGACATAGGAACTCTTATACTACATGGATATCTCTATTAAGGAGAAGATGTATTCTGTCTGAACATCCCTTTGTTACAAATTCATTATTTGAGAATAACAGAGAAAGGGAATTATAGGCCATAACACTCAGAAGAGGTCTGTATTTCTACAGCAGATATTTGCAGGTAACAGTAATTTTAATAATTTGGAAAACTCATTAATTTTATAATGTGAAATATATACTTGTAAAGCTAATCTCATTCTCAGTTTAAACAGAACTAGTAGCAGAAATGCAATAAATAAAAAGGGGCACCGGGTGCCTGGGTGGCTCAGTTGGTTAAGCGACTGCCTTCGGCTCAGGTCATGATCCTGGAGTCCCGGGATCGAGTCCCACGTCGGGCTCCCTGTACATCAGGGAGTCTGCCTCTCTCTCTGACCCTCCCCCCTCTCATGCTCTCTCTCTCTATCTCATTCTCTCAAATAAATAAATAAAATCTTTAAAAACAACAACAACAACAACAAAAGGGGCACCTAATTTATTGGAAAGCACACACACCACACACATTCTCTGTCTCTGTCTCTCTCTCTCTCACACACACAGGCACACACTCTTCTGGGACCCCAAAAAACTGCTTTTCTGCATACTTTCTTATTCTCTGAAATTCAAGATCACTGAAAATCTGTTGCATGAATTTCCAGATAATATCTATTAACTATCACAGAAATCCCCAGAAGTTGTACAAGTACATTTAGAATATTAAGAAAATTTAACATACTTGGATTCATGAGCTTGTTTTTGAACCCATCTAGGGTTCAAAAAAATCCTACTGCATCATGAAAGCCATATGAATGGCTTTGTTCTAGATCTCATTTTCTTCTTATTCTGGAACAACCTCTTGAATAAACAAGGCTTTCGTTTTCAATTTTATGTTGGTGAATCACAAAGTTTTAATTCCAGCCCATGTCTCTTCTCTGACTTCTGATGTCGGTTTAAATTGCCATACCCTTAGGGAACTTTCTTGACAGACTGGATTAAAACCTTTATATCCTCCCGAACTCTAGACATATTCATTCTTGGTCTTATCACATTTGAAATGATATATTCATTTTTTGTGAAAGTTTGATTTATGGTGTCTACAATTCTCTAAGCCAAGTGAAGACAAAGCTGGTGTGTGTGTGTGTGTGTGTGTGTGTTTTCCATCCAAATTTGTTGGTCAATGCTAGCACATTGCTGAGATAGAGTAAGTGAGCACTTAGAATTCCTTTTACTATGAATGAATGAAGGCCTTCTTTTATGAAATAGTCCATAAGAAACATTATGTCTCCAAAAAAGTATCAGAGATATCTTGTTAAAGGGAAAGTTAACAAAGGCCAAGTTGCCTTCATACTTTACCAGCAGACCTCGTTCTATTAAGCATACTACTACAGAAAAGTCCCATTTTTCACTTATGTATAATAATGTCCTATGAAATGTCACTTTGAAGATCCTCTCATCAAGAATTGAAGTCTGTTTCCTCATCCTTTGAGTACAAACTTGCATTGGGTTTCCTCTGGCCAATAGACAGACGCAGAAGTGATAGGATGCTAGTTGTAAGCCCTGGCTGCTAAGACCCTGCATGCTCTATGTGACCAGAACCCCAAAACCAGGCAGTTGACAAGCTAAGCTAGCCTGCTTCGGGCTAAGTGATCTTGTGGAAGAGCACTGAGTCTTCTCAGCTATAGTGTTCCTAGACAGTCAGCCCCAAGTTGATCTGACAGCTGACCGCTGACCCATAAATCCAGTCAAAATCAGTCCTACTCACTGATCAGCACAATTTCCAGGCTACACTAAGTTTGTCAGAGTTAATAAAGGGTTATTGCTTTATGTTCCGGGGATTTGCAAAACAATACCAAGAATGACAACACCAAGAGTGATAATTATAAAGAAATATATCTTGAACAAATACAAGTAAACCTAAATCTAATTAGTCTATATTATATTCTAGTTTCAAAGTGGTATCTCATTAGAATAAACACCAATTCAAATGCCAAAATAATTAAAGTGAGAAAATGTTTAATATATGTTTTTGAGCAATGTAAGGGGAGGTTAGTACATTATTAATCTTTAGTAGAGCATTATAAATATGAAAATTAGTAAAATTAATTTTTTCTCAACACTGTTCACTTCTCCCTTTGCCCACATTTTGCTTCTTATGTATCGACAATCTCTTTTCAAAAAACTGTCAAAACTGCTTAAAATTTTTGACCAAAAAATATATACCATTGCCAATAAGCTACCCTTGAATAGAAAACAACTCCATTTCTTTGGTTTTATGTCCTCAAGGAAGCTTCAGAAAAACCATACCATATCTTTTTGAAATGTGTACTTAAATATTTCCTCCTTTTATATAAAGACAAGGAAATGGAGACATGGATTATTTTATATTGAGACTGTTGGTGAGTTTTAGTCTTACTACTGATATTACTGGTTGCTTTTAGATTAAACAAATGAGACTTGTGAAATCTTACAAAACAATAAGAGTTTTCTTATTATCCTTTGCCAAAATAATTTCCTGGAACTTTTTTTAACACACATTTATTTTTGAACAGTTCTATTTAAAGTATAATTTTGTGTGACCATAACTGCACACAATTGTGGAATATGTCAGAGTTGACCTTAAATGACACTGGGGAGTTGTTATTAACTTTTTCAGTGGCTAAAGAATTTAACCTAATAAATCCTTAATGCTGAATGCAAAGATCTGGAGAATGATTGTCAAAGTAAACACACACACACACACACACACACACACACACACAAAGTCAGCTTCAATTCATCAACTAGATAAAGAATACAGTCTATTCAATTTTATAGGTTGTCTTGGTTCATAAACACTGAGATACAATCAGGAATCATTTCCAAAAAAAAAAAAAATCATTCAATTTTATGAACTGCTGTGCTTACAAACAGTTCATGAACTTCAGGAATACACTTTTATGTTCAAAAGCATGGCTTTTTGCAAAGCATATTGGTGAAAAAAAAAACAGGCATTAAAAAAGGAGAGATGAGGGGAGCCTGGGTGACTCAGTGGGTTAAGCATCTGTCTTCAGCTCAGGTAATGAATCCGGGGTCCTGAGATGGAGCCCCACGTCAGCTCCCTGCTCGGTGGGGAGCCTGCTTCTCGCTCTCCCACTGCAGCTCCTCCTGCTTGTGCTCTTTCTCTCTCAAATAAATAAATAAAATTTTAAAAATTAAAAACTAAAAAAAAATTTAAAAAAGAGAGATGAGAATGCTGGAAAGGACAAGTACCACAGCCATATAAGACCAGCTAGAATATTTCTGAGAAAAATCTCAAACCTAAGAAGGTAAGAAATTTTTCTAACATTTTTGTCTTGTTGAAAATGCCCTGTTGCAATTGTTGGCTCATGTCCATTTACGATTTCAATGACATGTTTTCCTTGTCACAATGGTGAGAGGAAAACAAACTTATCTAAGTATTTGTGACTATTATGTTCAAAATGTCAATAATTTCATTAATAATTTCAGCTATATCGCTCTGAAATATCTTCAATGCTAGATTCTCATTTCTTTACTTAATATATAATGTTCACATGTGTAATTGGGGAAACAAGAATAGCAATAGATTAAATCTATATGTTAGGTAAAAAAATCATTTTTTATTTACAAAAATTTATAAATAATAATTTTACAAAGATTTTCTTTGCTAAAATTTTGAACCACTTGTTGGAATACCATTAAAGAACGGGACTGTAAGCTCTGACAAAATCAGCTCTGATGATATAAGTAATAATTATAATAAAAACAGTAATAGCTAAAATATTGTGGCTTACCACATGCCTCTGACTTATAATAAATGTTTTAATCATCATGGCAGTATAAAAAGGTAGGTACTGAATTATCCCCATCTTCAGATAGGGAAATGTAAAAAGAGCTAGGAATCAAGAAACAAACAAAACCCTGTATTAAACATAATAATATTACCCACAGATGAATGTTTTTGTTTCAGGTGTACCAAACTGTTTTTCCCCCTTTAATGACTCTTTAACCTCTCTGATCCTCTGTTTATCAACTGCAAAATGGAAATAGGAAAATAATCCACCACATGGGCTTACTGTGAAAATTGAATGAAGTATAAAATGATCAGCACAATATTTTACCATTCAATAAAATAAAACTTCTTATTAACATTAGTAGTACTGTATAATTTTGGATGTAGGACTTTCTTTTGATCATGGAACTTTAAGAAATATTGAATAATCACAATTTCCATGTTTTCTTAATTTTCAGGAAGCTCAAAGGGAAGATATATTCCAATTTTTGCTGTGTGTTTTTTTTTTTTAATGTCCAGGGTTTTTTGTATAAGCATCTGCAACTATCACTTCTCTGACATTTTTGTTATTTATTGTTTATATCTCATTTTTATGATTTCATGGTTTCATTAATCTCATCTTTTATCATAGGGCACCTTCATATTGTCCATGGAAATTAGCCCATATATTCACTGAGGGTTTTCTTTTGACTGTCAAAATTAAAGACCCAATGGTAATGGGTTCAAAACAAAACAAAACAAACCCAGGAGTTTGTTCTCTTTCTCACTCAAATCAGGAAAAGAGAGAGATTATCCATCCACTCTATCTTCACTGTATCTATTTCATCACTGGTAGTCTGTGTCTTCTCTCTGGGTTAAATAGTATATAATGGAGTAGCTGACCTTCTATCCTGAAGCTCAAGTGTTGTGAATCCAGCGAGAAGAGGGAGAGGATCAAGGGGCAAAGGGGCATTACTATGAGCTGATTTCCTGGAAATTACCTCAAAGTATTTTTTTCCTATTTTTTCAATAATCCTCTGCAGTAGAAAAGAGGTTTGAAACATGAAATGCTTTTGCTAAATACATTGACACCTCACATAAATTCCTGGTTTTGCTACTAACAACAACAAAAAACAAAAATAAATAGTGGTTAGGCCACTAGATGTTTTGTCAAAGCAAAGAAGAAATGACAGAGGATCCTTGCATAGAAGCAAAATCTTTGCCAGTACAGACAGCTTTTCTGTAGAAAGACTCATGAACCTATTCTCAGGAAAATTCTGTAAAAATTGCAAGAGATATGCTTCTCATGTTATGCCTGCTTTAATTTATTCCTCTGGTGAGTGTAGCAACCTGTGACATGTAGGAACTTAAGAAGTAATATTGTATATCTATGTATCTATGAGTAAAGGTGGCCATGTATTACGGAGATGTTATTTTGAGATTAAGTAGCTAGCTAAAAATTTCATTTTGTATGTTCTGGGGACATATCTTAAATTTTACTTTATGAGTTCTGGATTTATTCAACTAGATAGGACTTTTGCATTATAAATGGGGCTGTATTTTAGAGCATATGCTGATAGTTCAGATGCCCTGTGCCCTTTGGTCCATACATTCTGATTAACTGCTCCTCGAATTGCTGTCCTACATCAAGTTGTGATGGAATAATGTTCTAGCACTTTTAGAGTTCATCTCATTTTAAGTTTTTTTGTCAATCAATGACTTGCTATTCTTAACAGATTTGAAATTTGAAAAATAGTCTCCTTATCAAGGAATTTTTTTTATAAATTTCAGTTAAATTATTTGGTTCAGGAGTATTCTCATACAACTTTTGAATAAACATTCTCTGCATAGTCTTTAAACCTTATGACAATAAATCTATCCATTGATCTATCAGCAGGCAATGATGCTTACTTTGTTGTTATAATAAATGTACTAATTATGACTGATCTATTATTTAAGAGCTATTACAGTTGTTACTGGAAGAATAAAGTTACACTTCCTGCCTTCCTAGAAAGAAAACGAATAGGAGAATCGCTAAGTATTTTCTCTATCTACCACTCATTTATTCATTTATTCATCTAGTTTGTGACTCTAACATGCTAGGTGATCTTGTATACTGTGGCTATCTAACAGCACATAAGAAAGACAAGTTTCCTGCTCTTTGGGGCTTGTATTCTTGCTGTGGGGAGAATACAGGTATTCTCCAGACTACCTCACAGACTACCAGTGATGAAATATTTCATCAAGTAAGCAAATATTTAGGCAAGATCGTTAGGATTAATGACAAATCCATGAGTAAAGAATACAAAATTAACAGAGTTCTTTATGTTAGAAGTTCAGGAAAAGCCTCATAAGAGGTTTGCATTTGAGGTGATATCTGATGCAAGAGAAGAAATTATGTGTAAAAATTAGGAGAAGCGTCCCAGGCAAAGAAAATAGGAATTCAAGGGCCCTGAGCCTGGAAGGAATTTGACAGGTTCCATGAACAAAAACAAGGCCAGAATGTCTATAGACTCTTCAGTAAATGGGGGTGGGGGGGAATGTAAGGTGAGAACAGAATGGTGGCTTGTTAGGACATCTGACTGAGGGAAAAGAAAGTTACTGAAGAATGTTCGCAAGGGGTGGATATGAACTTGGGCCATTTATGGTTAGTAAATTCAAATGTCAGCTCCAACTTTGAATAGTGAAAGGAGCAGTACACAGCTCAGCAGCCAATGGTTGGATAGAGGGCTCAAGGTCATGGATGAATTCCTAGAGTTTGTAACTTGGACTGAGTTCATCCTTTTTGGGTAGGAAGTGGATTCTCCAAAGTCAAATAGACACATAGTTGATTTTAAATGTAGGAAACGCTGTCACAAAGAAGCATGGGTCCAAAAAGGGGGGTGAGGTGAGGAACTGGGAATGGCCTTATGAAGAATACCCCCTCCCATCAAATGTTTATTTTTCTGAATAATTTCCTTTGTACTCTATATTTAAAAATCTTATTTCACATTACTTAAAAAAAATTCCCCCCAATTTTCATTTATTTTTTTCTTAAGATTTTATTTATTTATTCATGAGAGACAGAGAGAGAGAGAGAGAGGCAGAGGCAGAGAGAGAAGCAGGCTCCCCACGGAGCAGGGAGCCTGATGCGGGACTCAATCCCAGGACCCTGGGATCATGACCTAAGCCAAAGGCAGATGCTTAACTGACTGAGCCACCCAGGCGTTCCTCCCCCAATTTTCATTAAATCAGAAATTCAATAAAGCTTGATCCGTCCTTCTAATAATGGTATAAGATGAAAAGCTGTAAAAAGGAAGTATGGCTTGCCTTCTGTTCATTGACCACCCTCGGGGAAAGAGCAGCATCTTCTTATGTAGTGTACCCAGAGGTTAAAGAGAGGGCCAGTGAAGGTGGTGAGAAGCGGGCACATGAAAGGCCTGCATGGAACTAAGAAGAACCCTTGAGGCTGAGACAGCTTCTAAGTGGACAATTCAAGAAGGACAATAGGTAGAACCTCCCCTTTCCCCAGACTAGTTTGAAAAGAACGGAGCGAGTTCAGGCACCTGGAGTCAACATTACAGCATATACAGTGTCAGTTAGTCTGTGCCCATCATTCCATTCAGCATTTGTTTAAAAAATAGAAATTAAAGGTTAACTTGATACCAGGCAGTGGGACAGGTACTGGGGGTAGAGAGAGAGGTCCAGGATGAAGACCCTGTTCTAATGGAGCTCATGTGCTCCTGGGAAACTAAACTAAACAGGCAACTTTTATGACAATGTATGATGCATACACTGATCAAAGAACATTAGATGAAATTCTCCAGTAAGGGTCTAGAGGAAATCATTTATTTTGGCTGAATTGGGACAAAGAGAACTGCATGAGATGTGTTTTGGTAAATGAGTAGAGAATTAGCAGATGAAAGATAGAAGGAAGGGCATTATAACCATAGAGAACAATGTGTGCAAAGGGACTGGCCCCCTGAGCACATGTCTGGTTAAAGAAATTAAATGAGATTGTCATGGCCGAGATAGATGGTGAGGTGCAGAGAGCTTCAACATGCGTTGATGAAGAAGCTAGGGAGGAATAACTTGTGAATCATCTGGAATTCCAGAGTGAGGCATCCAGACTTGAGTCCAAATGTTATGGACAAAGTGGAAAGATTTTAGCAGAGAGCCAATATCTATTTTAGAAAGAAGAAAGATCATTTTAGAAGTAAGATTTCCTTACTTCTTTGCGATATTTTTAGGGGAGTCATCCATGTCCGGTTATCTATCCCTTTGAAGATTATCTATCCTTTTTGAAGTATCCTTGCTTATTTTTCAACTCCTTCAGATCATTAAGTTTTCCCTGTCTTTTCACTTATTTCACCAATTAAAAAAAAAAAAAAATCTTCCCTTCTTTTCTAAAAGCATGTATCTTAACCTTCAGTACTCCTGACATTCTCTATCCTATGGACTTATAAAAAAAAACCTTGTTCTTTAAGCCTGTTTAAATCTACTTTCTGGAAGGAGAGCCTAACCCCCAACCCCATTTTGCTTTTGAATTTTCAGCTCTGTTAGTTCCTGGTAAGTTTTGTAACCGATTACATCATGCAGTTCTCCTGGGTGCACAAGAATCAAATAAAGAAGCTCAGCCACCCATGTCAATTCCTGTGCTTTTTACAACGGAGAATCTTTCCTAATTAGCAGTTGTCGGGTTGGTTTAATTCCCTTGTCACCACCAAGCTCTGTACCTTGACTACCAAAAAGCTGTTCCTAGATGAGTGTCTGATTACTTCCTTTGACTCTTGCTGTATAATAAATAATTAATAGTTTCCTTTAATCTGATCAATATTGTCCATTGATGTCCAATTATTTATATTTCTTGATTTTTTTGACTGGAAGGTGATTTATATAATAAACCTGGCTTTAGTTTATGTGTTTTTGAATATATACTTTCTAAGAGTAAGTAAGTAATACTTTTGCAAGAAAAATATTTTGTCTTTTCCCTGCCTTCCCCACCTCCCCCATATAATCACATATTTATTGTCTCTCTGGTTAGCCTAAGATAGACATCACACTGGAAGTACATTTTATGCCAGAAAGGCTCTGTTGTGAGCAAGGAGGCTGTTTACTACTTCAAATTTCAGACTTTGGAAAGGTCACTGTTCGAAACGATCCAGTACCAACATTTTTGTTTGTTTTGAATTAAGAGCATAAATAAGCATGGCCAGGCAGCCAGTTCCTCTGGTTTGCACACTTTCAAGTCCTTCCTGGTGTGTGTGTTTAGTTGAGAATTGACAGATACAATTTGTAAGTCTCTGTGGCTGAGGCATTGTTGTTGGGGAGACTATCTGGAGCCAAAGTGAGAATATGACATTGTGATAATATGATTTATAATAAGTATAGATTTGTTCTTTGTCCCAAGTTCTAACACAAAGCTCCCCAAACCCTTGGAATTTTTTAAATGATAAGAGCAATACAAGTGTCTTTTATTATGTTAAGGAGGTAACTTTTAGAAAATAGAAACCTAAGGTTGGGGACTGGTGGCCAATGGAGCCAAACTTGTGATTAAATGGTTGCCAACTTTTAGTTTTAGCCCCCTCAACTGGGGGAATGGGGATGGGCTGGAGGTTAAATCAATTGCAATGGCCCAAAATTTGATCAATCATGCCTATCTAACGCAACCGTCATAAAAACCCAAAAGAACTAGGTTCAGAGAGCTTTCAGGTTGGTGAACAGGTAGAAATTTGGGGAGAGTGTTGCACTCAGAAAGAACATGGAAGCTCTGTGCCTTTTCCCTAAACCTTGCCCTATGTATCTCTCTCATCTGGGTGTCCCTGGATTATATTCTTTTATAACAAACTGGTGATCTAGTAAGTAAAATGTGTACCTGAGTTCTGTGAGCTGATTTAGCAAGTTAATTGAACCAAAGGAGGGAGTCTTTGGAACCTCCAATCTATAGCCAGTGACAACCTAGACTTGGGTCTGGTATTTGAAGGGCGGTGGGGGCAGTCCTGTGGGACTAAGCCCTTAATCTGTGGAATCTAGTGCTATTTCCAAGTATGTAGTGCCAGATTTGAGTTCAGTTGTGGAACACCCAGCTTATTTTGGAGATTTAGATCTGGGGGAGTTTCCTTACCTTTACGGTGACCCTGTTTGACTTTAGCAGAGTCCTGTGTACCCCAAAACAGCAACAGTCAAGAAATCTCCCAACCTTTCTGTGTTATTGAAATGGCTAACTGCAAAGAATCATTCTTTCCATGATGACTTCAGCAAGACCCACCGGTAACCCCTGCTTTTCCTATGTGAAGGCTAAATGAAAAGTCTCCAAATTCTCATTATTTGTCTCCTGAATGCTGAACTCAACTGTTTATAGCCACGGAACAATCTGAACAAAATGCTCACTAAATTGACCAAACCTTACTCAGGCTTCTCCTTCCCCAGGTCTCTGAACCTTCACACACTTCTGATTATTGTGATAATGAACAGAGCCTCTTTCCTAGCCTCTCCCAGGAACTGCCTGACCTCAGGGGAACATGCCCCATCCCCCCCATCCATTGTCCTGTCACACTGTCACCCATCCCACTGCCCCACACCTGGTTATTCCTAGCCTTGTTTACTCCTCTCTGCAAAAGAAAAGCCTTTTTTTTTCTGGTGCCATTGGATACACTTGCAGATCTCCCAGTAGATTTGCCATATGGCAATAATCCCCCAGCCTTATTGCAAGAAATTTGGGGAGAGTGTTGCACTTGGAAAGAACATGGAAACTCTGTGCCTTTTCCCTATACCTTGCCCTATGTATCTCTCTCATCTGGGTGCCCCTGCCCCATCACAATAACCTTCCTCCCTTTACTGCAATATATATATATTTTAATAAGTTCCTCCTCACTGAAGTCTGGATTTGTTTTTATTTGACAGTATACATCCAAGAACAGAAGATGGAAAAACCTTAAGATTGAATTATCTCGGAGATGCTGACTTTAACCTCAAGATCCTGTTTAAATTAACCAGTCAGACTAAGTTTTTAATTGATTTTTACTAAACTTATGTTCCCCATTATTCTTTCTATACCTAGAAGATTGTTGTGAGAAGACTGCAAATAAAAGAGAAATTTTAGAAAAGCATTTCTCCTCTCCAGGTGAATATTTCTAAGAAAGATTAATAAGTGGAAAAAAATCATCTTCAGAAAAGATCAGAGCTTGAGCTGTTCTTAGAAAATGCTTAGAAAATTAAGTAAAATACATATTTTCTGCACATCGAAGTTCACGAGTAAATCTGTGAACTGGCTATACATATAAATCTTAGACTTTGAAAACTAGTCTTTTTTTCCCTCAGCCTCTGTTTCTTATTTTGTCTTTCCCTGGAAACTTCAATCTAGCATTATATAGATTTTACTTACTATACTGATTTGTTTTCAAACATTTTGTTTTGATGGGTTTAAATGCCTTCTGCTGAGACAGTTGCATATCACCAAGAAAAATGTGAATCAGTGATGCCCCTTGTGAAAATAACTTTGTTCATTTAAGGAAGAAGAGACAAAGTAGCAGAGTACATGCTACTCCACTCCAGCACCTTTCTCTTAAGATCTTGTGTTGTGTTCTTAGTGTAATCTGGACATATTACTTTTGTATATGTGATTTAATTTTGTGTATCAAATTAATTTTTTGGCCTACTTCCTTTTAGTAATGAGGCTGCAATTTACCTACTATCTTTAAATTATTTCTAATTCTAAATATTTTTATACAAATAAGAATCTGGGAAATTTTTTAATTCTCTGATTGGAAGACTTTTAGGACCATATGTTACATTCTGTAGAATTTTCTAGAAATCCTAGAAAAATATTTTCCAAAAACATAAAAAAGCATAAGCTGATTATATAATATATTCACAGCACTATTTACTCAACTAAGTTCTTTCAAGACCCTGTAAATTGCCCTTGATCTACAGAAGCATTATTGATGATTATTTATGAATATTATTTATAAAATTGAAATTCAATGAGAGTGCTAAGCAACCTACTTAATAGTAGGTTAAACTCTACAGAGAGAATATATATTTAGAAATTCAATCCTGACAGGCATACATTATACAGGTAACAGATATCAGGCATGAAATAATTCATGCTGGTAATTATTTTGAAAGAGAAGGAAATAGAATATTATTGTTACAGAAATTTGTCAGGAGAATCTTGACTTTTAATAGATTACATAGAAATATGAAATGACTGAGGATAGAACATTTAAAATCTTCACAGGCAGAAGAAACGAAGTGGGTGGTCAAAAGGAAAGCAGAGTCCAATTGTTGAGGCTGGGAGAAGTCCTGTTGAGACAAGGACATATTGTAGACAAAGTCTTTCCTCAGAAGCACTTGAAAATGCATATATGGGGGTATAAAAATGACTTCGTGAAGAGTCAAAGAGAATGATAGTAGAAGAAGGTATGTTCTCAACAGCAAAATTAAAGCATCTAGGGAATATTTGCACAAAGTAGAATATATACAATATGTATCCCATTAAATTGCAGATTTCCCTCTGTCAGATGTGGTTAAATTTGTCAATTAATCTGAGGCAATGGAAAGTTTGAAACAAAACAAAACAAAACTCTCTTCCATGCACAGCCCACTCTGACTGAGGGGATGTATAAAACCACAGAGCACAAATAGAAGAGCTGAAGCTCTGATCTTTTCTGAAGATGATTTTTTTCTACTTATTAATCTTTCTTAGAAATACTCACCTGGAGAGGAGAAATGCTTTTTCTTCTACCACAAAAGAGGCAAGTCTTTGAAATCCCATCTTTGTTCTTCACAATGTGGACTTGTATAACTTACAAAGAATTCTCTCTGAAGTCCATAAACAAAAGAATGCCGTGCTGTATACAAGTTATCTGTTTAAGAGAGCTTTTTTCTCCTCCTCTGTCCTGATTTGAAGTGTTTCAACATGCCACAAAACTAAGATCTAATCATTGCAACAATTGACTGGGGATTCCCACTGAGATTTTAAGGAAAGAAACAAGCATCATGCAATGTTACACTGATAGGCCCCAAACACACTTTGGAAATTGTTTAAAGATTATTTGCTTATATTTTTCTTTAAAAATACCAAAAGAAGTCAGGTTTTCAGTGAATAATATGCACCATTGTCAGAGCTAATCTGTTTACAAGTATTTGTAGATAAAATGTTTTTAAATGATGTAGAACATGCATATTATTCCAGATAGTTGAATTGCACTAAATGAACTAGAAACACTGGTCAAAAGTATTTCTCTGTATGAAAGTTTTACTTTTTTTTTTTTTTTGTAATAGTGGAAAGAAATTTTAACTTGTGAGAAATACATACTTTTACTGTTATCTTAGGGTAAAAATCCAGCATGCCCCAATTTAAGGAATTCTGTCCTCTGTAACCCTTATCCATTCCTGTTTTAACTTGACTTTGTGGCCTTTGGGAGATAGCATTCAATTATGAAGACTTCTTTGCCATTCTTATTAATTCTTATTCAAAATCACCAATGTCCTAGGAAAATCAGTCTCTCTCTCTCTCTCTCTTTTTAAAAGATTTTATTTATTTAGGAGAGAGAACGAGCAGGGGGAGAGGCAGAGGGAGAGGCAGAGGGAGAAGTAGATTCCCACTGAATGGGGAGCAGATGCGGGGCTTGATCCCGGGACTTCAAGATCATGACCTGAGCTGAAGATAGACACCCAACCAACTGAGCCACACAGGTGCCCCTCTTTCTTTCTATTTAAACAAAGTTAGGAGAAAATAATCTTCCAGAAAGAGAGGGGGGTGTTCAGAAGATGTGAACATAAATTGTCCAACATGGAGATAACCCATTCTAAAATGTTACCTCCATTTCAGAACACTATATCTAGAACCACAGCAGGGTAGGGAAGTAAATGAGGGAGGTGCTGTGTTGATTCTGGTAGCATGAGTTCAATTCCCACCACCTTCTTCTGCTTTTTGAGACCAGCTGCATGCAGAGTAGAACATTCATCGGGGAGGAGTTTGAAACATCCAGGTTTCCAATGTGCATTAAAAGCCACATTTACTTGATTTTTCTCTCCAGAACATAGTTTTTCACTTTTGTAACATGAAGAATTGGATTAGATGATTTTACTGTTTGGTTTTTATTTCTGTAACTCTGTCATTTAACAGAAAAATTAGGAAACAGTGTAGAGGAATGAGGACAGAGTGACAAAAGTTCCCCACAAGTAGTCTAGGCTCCAGATAAATGCATAAGTACTTAATGTACATAGGGAATTTTCTATGAATATGTTGCATAATATGATACATAAGATTAACTGTTACACACTTAGTTTTCTTTATTTTAATCCCACCCAATTCAGTGATTACTACTAGCCTAAAGTCTGTTTTGCAAATTCTTAATGTGACCTATTGTGCCTTTACAAATTCTTGACTTTTCACAATGATTGCGGGAGAAAATACTTCAGCATATTTTCTCAATAGAGTTGGAAAATCATATACTTCACTAAAGTAAAAACGGAAAAAAGAAATGAGACATTAAATGTTTCAGAAGAGCCCTAATGAAATATAAAGCTCTGTGAAATGTGTATTTAAAGATTTAAACCTACATATTCTTAATTTTTGGTAGACAAATTCTTAAATGTATTTAGTAATATCCCACCATCAATTTTTGATAGCTTAAAGTTTCTTTTAAGTCAGTTCAACATAAAATTTAAATGAAAAATAAATTTCAATGTGTTTAAAAAATTGTTTGGTAATATGGGATTATCAGGGAATAAGAATTCCTGTCCCCTTCAAGGATCCTTCTAACTCGACTAAAAATAAAACTGACATGAGACAGAAGAAACAGGAGAAAATCAAATTCAATAGTATATGTGTGGGGAGTCCACACAGACATGGAAATACCAACGACAGGCAAAATGAGGTATATATGTCATTCTGAACTAAGGAGAAAGTGGGTAGGGGGCCTAAGACTTCAAAGGGAAGGAATGCAATTCACAGGAAGATGAAAAAGAGCAAATGACTTTCTACCATACCTAGTCCATATCATAATATAGTTATCTTTGGTGTTTGCTCTCTTCCTGGAGCAGGTTCTCTAAATTCTTTTTAGGCAGTTGAGAGTGGAGGTGAGGAGCTAGAGCTTTTTCCTGAATCTGCTGGGTTGTGATTACTTTGTAACTCAAAATAATCTTCATGCTAAAGTGGCCCATCTTGTCCTATCCTTGGCCCCTACAGAATCAATGCAATGAATTATGATTAAGGGAGTGGCGTTTTGGGAATGGGAGAGTGAGTAATGCCGTGAACCCTACCCCCAACAAAACCACCTTTTAACTAGAGAAAATGATAAAAGACCAATAACACAACAAAATGCCAATCATTTAAGGTCTCTATAAATTATCTGAAGGGCATAAAGCAAAGGAAAAACACTTAAGAAAGTCTATTAAAGCTCAATAAAAATAGCAGAAGCCTGGGACATTTGAGTCAAACCTCCTGTGTTTCCCTACTTCCAGTTCCATTTATAGAAACTCTTTTTTTGGTGCTCCATCCCAGGAGGGTGCAACCATAAAGATGGGACTCTTTATTCCTGCTCCATTTGAGGGCTGTGGGTTCACCTCAGAAGAGGTAGGCAGCTGACATTTCTAATCATTAGTCCTATTTTATAGAGCTCCATTCAAAACAGACATACTGAGAAGATTGAGGTCGGTTAACCCTATTCAAGCTCCAATTGTAGCATGCAGACTCCACTCGACATATGATAGACCAAAACTACTGGGCATAATTGTCTCATCTCCAGTTTGCTCATAGGGCAGAGTTTCCATGGAGGGAAGGGCAATCCAAGAAAACCAGGGGCCGTCAGCTACCCGCAGTGCCAACTTACAGAGCTGGAATGCCATTCTAATGGAAGGGACCCTTGGCTCACCTCCAGCTTCCGAGCAGACCTGCAAAGATTCTGATCAGGGGAAGAGGCAAGCCATAATGATTCAGAGCTCCGCAGCGCTGCCTGAAGAGACTGACTTTAAGTGGAACAGAACTCAAAGAATTCCATGTCTCACGTTGTTGCCAAAAACCATGAAGACCTTAAAGGGAAGCAATTAAGAGCACACTGATAGCACCATGTACGAGTAGCATCAAGTGACATGTCAGAGAAACCAGAAATTCAACACAGAGAACCAGGAGAGAAGAAAACTTTGAAGAACCCTCTTTGGAATCACAGTCAACCATGGGGTTTGGGAATATTGTGTGTATGTTAGGTAGCACCAGCTTGGGAACAATCAGAACAGAATATGAGGTAGATTTGAAAACATTCCCAAACCACAGAAAAACTCATCAATAAAGGGCAGAATCCTCCCTATCCTATCAGAAGGATAGTTCTGAGAAAACATTGGCTGAACAGTAAGTTCCTCTGACTCAGGGGCACATCTTAGGAAGCCAGGCTTAAAAATAAAATCACACGCATAACTGGCAGAGTGGAAGACGATGTATGCCTTCGGCTGTGCCCTCTTAGCAATACTCAGAGAGGAAAAACCCAAACTATTAGGTGCTAGGTGAACATGAGACAAAATCATAAACTCCTTAAAATATGTGAAGACCCTCTATGTCAGACACATATATAACGGTAAAAACAGTGAAGGGTACAGATCTAGCTGGCTAAGGATATTTAAGCACAATCTTTGACCAAAAAGTGGCTTAACTGACCTAGGTGTGACCACTAGGTGACTAAACGACCAAAAGACTAGAAAATAAAATAAAATAAATTAACAAGAGTCATTATAGCCTGCACACTATGGGAACATAGACTCCACAGACATAGTCCAGTCAAGTTACTAAAAAAACACATGACCAAGGAAAAAATAACAACACAATATCAGACTACCCCTGCCCCGCTCTGGGGAGACAGCTTTTAATAAAAAATCGAAACAGACAAGGAAACTAAAAAGCATGGCTCATAAATAGAAAGAAAGAAACAAGCAAAGAAAACATAAACAGAAATTGGTCAGTGAAAATTGTTTTGAAGAAGCCCCAGTGTTCGACTTACTGGACAAAGACTTCAAAGCAGCCACTAAAAATGTGTTCGCAGAACTAAAGGTAAATATAGCTGAAGACTATCTCACCAAAGAATATCAGGAAAGTGATATTATAAATAAGAACCAAATTAAAGTTTGGAGTTGAAAATTACAATAAATAGAATAAAAATGTGCTAGTGGGGCTCAAAAACAGTAAATTTTAGCTGGCAGAAAAAAGAATCCTCAACATTGAACTAGAGTAATAAAGATTATATAATATGACAAGGAAAAAAAAAAGAATGAAAATGAACAGAACCTCAGAGAAATATGAAACCCCATTAAGCCCAGCAGCACATGCAGAATGGAAGTATCAGGTTTGGAAAGTAAGGGTCATGAAAAATATTCAGAGACATAATGGCTGAAAAATTTCTGAAATCTGAAAAAATATCATTCTACAAATCCAAAAATCTCAACATACTTCAAGTATGGTTAATTCAAAGAGATCTACATATCATAGTCAAATTGTTGAAAATCAAAGAGAAAATCTTGATAGCAGGAAGGGAAAATGACTCATCACAAGGAAATCCTGCTATAATTAATAGCTGACTTCTCATAAAAAACAATGACTCCACAAGGCAGTAAGTAGAATGGCATTCAAAGCACTAAACAAGAGAAAAATAAGTGTCTACCAAAAATCTTATAACTAGCAAGCTATCTTTCAAAAAGGTAAAATAAAAATATTCTTATATAAAGAACAGCTTAAAGCATCTGTTGCTAGCAGATCTTCATTTTTTTTTTCTTGACGTATTTAAAACACAACTGCACTAAAATGTATATAATTGTACTGTTGGGCTTATAACATAATACACACGAAGAAATGGAAAAAAGGTAAATGAAAATACTAATATAATAAATGTTATAAATATATACTGTTCTTTCTTCTCTCTCCTTCTTTAAAACACATATGATTATATAAAATGGAAGTTAAACACCACATTCCACAATAACCAATGAGTCAATAAGTTATAAGAGAAAATTGGAAAATAATTTTAGGTAAATAAAACAAACACACAACATACCAAATTTGTGGGTTTCAGCTGAAAAATATCAAGAAGGTAACTTACAGCTGCCAACACTTATCTAAAAAAAGGAATATGGATGTTAAATCAATAGCCAAATATTTCACTTTAATTAGGAAATCAGAAGAAGAGACCAAACTCAAAGCAAGAAGAAAGATAATAATAAACATTATCATGGAAATAAGTCCAATTTGGAATAGAAAAATAATAGTGAAATTCAGTGAAATCAAGTCATTTTTTGAAAAGATTAGCACTGCAACAAAACTTGATATATGATGACCAAGAAAGAAAAGACTCAAATTACTAAAATCAGTGATGAAAGAGGGCACATAACTACAGACCTCATAGAAATGAAAGAATGTAAGAGAATATTATGAGTAACTGTATGTCAAGAAGTTAGAGAACTTAGAAGACATTAACAAAGTCTCAGAATAGCACATATTATTAAACTTATTCCAAAAGAATTAAAAAAATATGAATAAACTATAAAGTAAAATGATTGAGTTAGTAACTTTTAAATTTTTTGCAAAGAAAAGCTTGGTTCCAAATGGCTTCCCTAGTGATTTCTACCAAATATATATAGAATAATTAATACTATTCCTTCATAAAATGTCCCCATAATAGAAGGTGAAACAATTCCTAATATAGTCTTTGAGGCCAATCCCATCCTGAAACCAAAAGTAGACAAGGACATTAGAAGATCAATATTCCTTGTGAGATAAAAATCCCCAACAAAATATGTTAAATCCAGAGAAATATAAAAAGGATTATACAGGGCACCTGGGTGGCTCAGTTGGTCAAGCGACTGCCTTCAGCTCAGGTCATGATTCTGGAGTCCCGGGATCGAGTCCCACATCGGGCTCCCTGCTCGGCAGGGGGTCTGCTTCTCCTTCTGACCCTCTTCCCTCTCGTGCTCTCTGTCTCTCATTCTCTCTCTCTCAAATAAATAAATAAAATCTTTAAAAAAAAAAAAGGATTATACAACTTGAACAAGTGATATTTATCCTTGGAGTACAAGGTTGGTTTAACATTAAAAAAATCAACTGATGTGATATACTATATTAATAGAATAAAGGACAGTCATCTCAATAGAATCAGAAAAATCAATTTACAAATCCAATGGTTTTCATAATAAAATCACTGAACGTATTAGGAAAATAAGGAACTTTGATAAAGTCATTTATAAAATTCCAGAGCTAAATCATCTTTATTGGTTGAAAATTGAATGATTTCCCTTTAAGATCATGAATGAGATATATCCACCCCTGTGATTATAAATGACATGATCTTGTATATACAAAATTTTTTTTTCATTTTGGTAAGTTTTTATTTTAATTCCAGTATAGTTAACACAATATAATATTAGCTTCAGGCATACAATATAGTGATTCAACACTTCCAAACATCACCCAGTGTTCATGATGACAAGTGCACTCTTCAATCCCCATCACCTCTTTCACTCATCCCCCAACCCTAAATTTAACAAATAATTTTAATCCTTTATTTTATTTAGCTTTTTCCATAGACAACATCCTTTGAAAACTATAGGAAGCTTCCTCACATATATACTAGGTCTTATTTATTTACAAAATTTGTATATACAAATTTTTAAAGCATCCATTTAAAAATATTAGAACTAATATATGGGTTTGGCAAGTTTTCAGGATACAAGATCAACCTACAAAATTTAATTGTATATCCATACACTTGCAACGAACAATCTAGAAATAAAATTAAACAACTTTATTATAAAAATAAAGTGATAAGAATTAATGGAAAGGCATCCAATACTTGTGAATCAGGAGACTTAATAGTCTTAAGATAGCAGTATTTTCAAAAATGATCTACAGGGGCACCCAGGTGGCTAAGTTGGTTAAGCATCCGACTCTTGGTTTCAGCTTAGGTCATGATCTCATGGGTCATGAGACTGAGTACCACATGGGGCTCTCCACTCAGCAGGGAGTCTGCTTGAAGATTAATAAATAAATTTTTAACAACCAAAAAAAAAACCACACAAAAAAAAATGGTCTACAGATTCAACACAGTTCCAGTTAAAACTCAAGCTAGGTGTGTGTGTGTGTGTGTGCGTACAAATTGACAGGCTGATCCTAGAATTCATATGAAAATGAAGAAGAGTCAAAACAATCTTGAAAAAAAAAAGAAAAATGTTGGAGGATTTCTTAACCACATAGCTACAGTAATTAACTACATAGCTACAGTGTGTAATAGCATGAGGATAAATACATAGACACTTAAGGGAAATAAAACATGTCCCCTAGGGCGCCTGGGTGGCTCAGTTGGTTAAGCGACTGCCTTCGGCTCAGGTCATGATCCTGGAGTCCCAGGATCGAGTCCCGCATCGGGCTCCCTGCTCGGCAGGGAGCCTGCCTCTCCCTCTGACCCTCCTCCCCTCTCATGTGCTCTCTCTCTCTCATTCTGTCTCAAATAAATAAATAAAATCTTTAAAAAAAAACATGTCCCCTAAAAAACCCCAAACTTGTATACAACTGCTCATTACAGCATTATTAATAATAGCCAAAAAGTGGAAAAATAAATACCCATCATGAACCGATGAATGGGTAAGCAAATATTGATGATAGATAGATAATTATAAAATATTGTTAAAAAGGAATCAACTATTATTACATGCTATGACATGGACAAAACTTGAAAAATTTATAGGAGAAAGAAGCTTCTCACAAAAGGCCACATATTATATGATTCCATTTATAAGAAATGTCAGGAATAGACAAGTCTATAGAGACAGAATATAAATTGTTGTCAAAGGTTGTATGGGGATTACAGGGGGAGTAGATAAATCTTAGTAGATCTAAGATTTCTCTTTGGATTGATTAAATGTTCTAAATTTAAATTGTGGTCAAAGTTACATAACTCTGTGAACATATTAATAACCATTGTACTGTATACTATATGTGGGTGAATTACATGTGAACTACATATCAGTAACGATGTTTAAAACTTATGATTGAGAAAAGTAATGTGAAGTGAATAACTCAGGAAAAAATGTGTAATATTTACAAAAATAGGATATTTCGGGGCACCTGGGTGGCTCAGTCAGTTAAACGTCCAACACTTGACTGCAGCTCAGGTCATGATCTCAGGGTTTTGAGATCAGACCCTATGTCAGGGTCCAAGCTCTCCCTCCTCTCCCTCTGCCCCTCCCCCTCTCGCTCGCTTTCTCTAAAAAATTCTAAAAAATAAAAAAATAAATGGCCATATGTGCCTAGTTGTTACCCTGTTGGACAGTTCAGATCTAGAGAAACCACTAAAATAGTTGTTCATTATGGTTGTTAATTCGTTTAATTTCTCCAGAAAAAGTGGGAAAATATGATGGTTTTTCTTATATAGGCTACAACTCAGGAACAGCCAAGATGGAAGAGAGCATTGGTGGCATGGATCTTCCCTGCACTCTCTGGGAACGCTACAATCCCAGCCCCCCAAGTGTTCATCAGCCTAGGAGCTCTCCAAACCCTGTTGTCCAGGGGTTGGTATAGAGATTAATTGGCCATTCGTGATTAACTCAATCTCCAGTCCCTCTTTCCTCCTCAGAGGTTGGGAAATGAAGCTAAAATTCCCAAGCTTTTAATCAAAGTGTGGTCTTTCTGGTGACGAGCTATCTGGGGGCCTACTCATCAAGAGTTGCCTCCTTAGAACAAAAGACTATCACTCTTATCACTAAAGAAATTTCAAGGTTTTTAGGAACTCTGTTTTTAGGAGCCAGGAACGAGGACAAAGACCCAATATCTTTCTACACCAGCACGACGGTATACTACCCTCACTGAATTAGCTTACCACCAGCAAAGTGAAATACTGGGTTACCAATTAATGTACTTATCACCACCCCATCAACATACACATACACACCTGTACAAGCATAGTGTTATAGCTCCTGACCAAGTATTCACCACTGCCCATTTCTTACCCTCTGCTTTGTCTTGACCAAACTTTTTTCAGGTTTCTCTCTTCCCCACAGGCCCCTGAACTATGGCTTGTCTCCAGCCCTGGGCAAGAATTGAGATGCAGAATATGTCCTTTTCAGCAGCTGATCCCCAAGTCAGGGGATTCTGCAGACACATCTCCTGTTAGATGGCACCTCTTTATGCTCTTTTTCTCATCCCCCCTTGCTTGTCCAACTTACCCTTAAAAGTTTCTGCTTAGCTCTGCTTACCTCTATAAAAGAAAAGTCTTTTTCAGTCTGATTTTCATACACTTGCAGATTTCTGAGCTTCGAATATTTCTCACTATCTTATTAGTCTTTTCAAATAAAATCTCTCCTTATCTAAGCCTGGATGCATTTTTATTTGTGGCAAAATGTTAATAATGCTACAATTATATCAGATGACGATATAGCATCAAGTCTACTAAGACAAAGTAAAATTAAGAATTAAACAAGTCTATCATAAACTTGGGCAATACAAAATAGATAATCTGGATAATTTTGTGAGTTTATGAAAGTGCTTTTTTTTTAAGGTACTTTTCATAAATTGAGTTCGAAGTGAAAGAAAGATAAAAACACATCATTTAAAAATTAACATTTGGGGTGTCTGGGTGGCTCAGTCGTTAAGCGACTGCATTCGGCTCAGGTCATGATCCCAGGGTCCTGGGATCGAGTCCCGCATCGGGCTCCCTGCTCGGCAGGAAGCCTGCCTCTCCCTCTCCCACTCCCCCTGCTTGTGTTCCTGCTCTCGCTATCTCTCTCTCTGTCAAATAAATAAATAAAATCTTTAAAAAAAAATTAACATTTGTCTACATACCAAGGAAAATTTCCTTAAAATTATATGTGCTGCTGGAGTAAGCACCTATTTTTTTTTTTTTTTTTTTTTTTTAGTAGAAGGCTATCTGGAATCAATTTATCCCATGTTTCAAGGTCTATGTAAGAGAGCTATAGACTAAGGAGGACCAGTCCTCCTCCTTAAAATAGTAATTCTAGGTGTTACCTCAGTGAGCCATCCAATTAGAAAATAATATTACTTATTTCATTAAAGATGAGTTGTTGTTTTTTTTTTTTGCCACTGAAGATTTGTGTGATAAAACAATATGGTGAGTGAGAATGTTGACTTTTACATGCATTTTAGCTATATAAATGGATTTAGCTACTTCATGTGAGTTAATAGTCTCCTGTTTACTAAATTGATGTTAGTAATTAATGTTAGTAAATTGGTTACTTGGAAATTAAATATGTTAACTTTAATAATAAATATTTATATTTAATATATATTTATAATATAATTTAAACACATGTATTTTTCTGATAATGCTTATTTAATGGCAATAGGAAATTAAGTAAGTCTTGAAAATGCAAAGGCAATGAAAAAAACACTTTTTCTATTGTTTTGTTTTTGTTAGTCTTTTCTTTAAAACCATTTTGTCCAAGCAAAAATGTTCTATTAGGACATCTAAATTGTCACTTTCTGACTTAGTAAAGTCATTATGTATTACTTCTATCAAACCAATAATTTCATAATAATAGGAAAACTAGAATCCTCATTGCAAATGGAAAAATAATTTAAAAAAAAACAGTATTATGCTCACTCATGTGTCTTTGATTCCCTTGCATAGCTAAATAGGAAGCATGAACAAAGAACAGAGAAAAAAATGTTATAAAGTTTTTAAATGATCAGTTAGTAAATTTTAAGTATAAAATAAATACACCAAAAATACACCCAATTGCATGAATATTTCTCAAATGACAAGACTAGCAATTTTTTCACTCTTCCTAAATGGATTGTATGTCAGGTGGAGCTCTTCCGGATCATTTGTATTCATGACCTCACCACTGGTAATAATTCACATATTATTGCTAAATCAAATATTTTATTTTGAAATTATGGCCAGAAACAAGCTTAACGAGTAATATTTATCTTGTGGTTTCTTATTTTTCAAGAGAATACCGGACATGAAACATTAAAAAAAAAACATGAGAGCTTCTTAAATGAAAATTATATTCAGTGAAACTATTCAGACTCATTAGTGATTCTGTGAGTTGTTTATAAAAATCATACAGTGTATGATTTTTATAAATCAACCACAGTGTGGTTTGACCTTCACTCTAAATTTCTAACTTAGTTTAACAATAGGAGCAGCTTTTCTGAATGTGAAGTGATGCTACTGTAAACATCTGTGAAGAGACTTGCTTGGTAGATACTGACATGTTACATGGGCACTTTTAAACTAAACTGAATGATGCTTATTTTGGTCAGTTAATTCACTAAGAGGTATTGAGAGTTGCGCACATCAATCAGTTACCCCAAATTTGTTCAAGGAGTTTTACAGAAGGAAAAGGTACCATCTACCCTTCACTTTGCAGGGAAAACTTGACCTTTAGTGGACTCTCTGAGTAGTTCAGCAAACCGTATAATAAAAGATAGAGACAAGTCATTTAACCTAAGTTCTAGACACAACAGTACTCTCTTATGTTGCCATAATGTTGCATAATGAATTGGGTTTAACTAGGAATTGTTTTCATGTATAAGTTAGATCCTTGGTACTCAAAGATAGCTTACAGACAAGAATATCAGCAAGTTGGAAAATTATTAAAATGTAGAATTTCATATTAAAACTTATTAAAAATGCTCCTCCCAAAAACTACGAAATTGGAATCTGCATTTTAGCAAGATCCTAAGGTCATTTGTATACACATGTAAATTGGAGAAGGACCAGGTTATGTGACCTTCATAAGAAAGGCTTTAAAAGGAATCCTCTGATCAAATATGGAAATGGAAAGGATACTCTTTAAAGCCCTTCCCAAGCCTGAGACTGGATGGGACTCTCTGAGAGGATAAAAGAAACAAATCTTAAATTTGCATTTAATCTGCCTATCCCTTATTCTATCGTTTCTCTTCTCTGAGGGAAAAAATTATTTAACTCACTTGTTTCTCTTTATTGGTATCTTGTCTAAGGAAATCAAATTAAAAATTATAAGAGGCATTTTTCTGTCTTTTCCAAAGTGTAGATCAAATCTTAGGGCTGGGCAACAAAAAACATTTAAATAACAGACAGTTTAGCTAGGTAGACTTTGCCTTTAATGTCAAAAACATCAATCAACAAATTTCTCCAATGTGCGGTGAATTTCAAAATTCAGTGAACTTTTGTTAACATCGGCTTATGGTGAGCTTTTTCCTACCTTGTCCTGCTTCTTCATTCCCAGTGCTATTACCCTGCTTCAAACCATAATCACTAATCATCTGAATTTCCACAGTACTTCTAGTTTCTGCCTAGTTTCTGAATTTCACATTTGTTTCCTCCAATCCATTTTTTTAAAATATTGTAGCCATTGTATAATATCTGATGTAGAACACTGTTACCACTTGGCTTCAAATTCTTTCAATGTTTTCATTTTTGGAAAAAAGCTCAAACTTTTTGATATTCCTAGTAATCATATCCTTGCTCTACTTTTGCCTCCTTTCTGCATCCATCTCCTGTACTCTATATTCAGGGGATATTGAATTCCTGTCACTTCTCCAAGTATTCCTTCTCCTCTTTGGTTTTAGATATTTAATGCTCTCCTTTCCTTAATGTATTTATAGCATATAGTTTCATTTTTTTTTTCACCTAACTGCCACCTCACCTGGAAACTAACCTATCCTAATTCTCCAAAAATGTTTCCCCTGTGGATGCTCACAGCACTTTGCACTTCTCTACCTTTGTACATTATTTTTCTTATATTAAATCATCCAATTGTTGACAGAGTTTTTTGAAAACATTATTTTAACTTCTTATGGCAAATTACTTCATAGAAATAAAAATGACGGGCGCCTGGGTGGCTCAGTCGGTTGGGTGACTGCCTTCGGCTCGGGTCATGATCCTGGAGTCCCGGGATCGAGTCCTGCATTGGGCTCCCTGCTCAGCGGGGAGTCTGCTTCTCCCTCTGACCCTCCTCCCTCTTGTGCTCTCTGTCTCTCATTCTCTCTCGCAAATAAATAAATAAAATCTTTAAAAAAAAAAAGAAATAAAAATGACTTTTTGTTAAAAAAATGGTTTGATTTAGGTGATTATAAGATAAGTAGATAGACACTGGGGAGGGTATGTGCTCTGGTAAGCGCTGTGAATTGTGCAAGACTGTTGAATCTCAGATCTGTACCTCTGAAACAAATAATGCAATATATGTTAAGAAAAAAAAAGAAGAAGAAGAAGGTAGCAGGAGGGGAAGAATGAAGCAGGGGAAATCGGAGGGGTAGACGAACCATGTGAGACGATGGACTCTGAAAAACAAACTGAGGGTTCTAGAGGGGAGGGGGGTGGGAGGATGGGTTAGCCTGGTAATGGGTATTGAGGAGGGCACATTCTGCATGGAGCACTGGGTGTTACACACAAAAAATGAATCATGGAACACTACATCTAAAACTAATGATGTAATGTATGGGGATTAACATAAGAATAAAAAAAATAAGTAGAAACCAGATAAACTACTTTGGTAAGAAATGAATGAGTTGAGTAAGAAATGAGTAGGAACTTGGGGTCTGGCTTAAATACCAAAAGAGCAGAAAATGTAAAAGTGAAAATAGTGTAAGAATCATCATCTGGAGCTAGACTTTATGAGAAAATTTGATTTAGGAAAAAGGTTTGATTTATAGAATGACCAACTAACTTACATAGAACTTGTAAGTTACAAAGTTTTGCTAACGAATTATAATCATAAGATTTTTCATATGCCCTTGTAAGTTGTATGGTGCAAAAGACTTTTGTGGTTTGCAAACTACTAATATATGCTGCATCCACTAAAGAGCGCAGTATTTTATGACCAGATTAGCAAGAGACTAAGGGGAAACAGTTGTAAAAAGGAGATGCATGACTCAGCAGAAGGAACTTGGAAGCAGAAATGGGAACAAGAATTTAAGGAAGAGGCAATTCATATAGTACTTGGAAAAAGGTATTGAGTTTTTCATAGGACATATCTTAGGAAACACAAATAAATGTCATTAAAACTTGTAAGACCATGTAACCTCAGCTGATATCTGATTTAATCATAGCCGTACTCCCCACTAGGTTTCTTTTCAGTTGTAATTTCAGTAGATGTTTAGTACCTTTCTTGGACTCTGAAAGCTATACAGAAAATACTGTGAAATAAGTAAATGAGTGTATTCACATTAAAAGAGGATTCATATTTAAAGGCATGCTTTATCCCCAAACCCTATCATTATTGAGAGTGGCAACCTCAAAATTTCCTTCCAGCTCAAAAAGAACTCAGATATTTTTGCCCATGGAAAATGAAAATGTTGATCGTATTTAGAAAGAAAAGTATCTAAGCTATCTGATGGGTTTATCTTTGTTCTTGTATCGCTAATATTATGTGTCAGTTACCTAAAAGGTAGAAATGAACATTTGAATTTGGCTCCCACAGAGAAAGGATTTTGTAGCTCCCTCATCACTATATCCCCTGCACCAAGAAGAATGCTAAGCCAAATATAGTGATTCAATAAAGTTATTGTGAATGAGTGAAAGACTTCCTACCCAACAAATTATAGATAACCACTAGGAGCAGTGTGAAAAAATTTTGAGAAAACTCTTCATAAAAGTTTTGGGAATGTTTCCGATAGAAGAAAAACAGTAACAATACAGAAAAAACAATGGAAAGTCTTGCTCACTTTCCCTTTCTTTACATATGAACCATAAAATATCACCTGACTTTGAGGTGTTTGAGAAAGCATAAGGGACAGAGGAGATATTTAGAATGTGAATCCGACATTGCTAGGGGTAAAATTTTCAGTCAAAAACCAAATTCTTCCTGAAGCCTAGACTTTTGGAGAAAACCCCTTTGCTTGGGGACACAGAACAGTTTAAAAAAAATCTGACAAATGTATGTAATGTTAACAAACATTTATAAGGTTGTGATTTTCTGGAATTCTCAATTTCTATGTGTAATGAATAGAATTAACTGGGTTTTTATTTAGTTGGTTTTAATTAATACTGAAAGAGTAAGGAGGAGAGTACTAGCTATCTATTTTATAGTAGGTGGGAGTGGGACCAGCTACATAGCTTGTAGGGCCCAGAATAAAAAGTAAATGCAGGAAGGTCCCTTGTTCAAAAATTATTAGACATTTCAAGACATCAACAGCAGAGCATTAAACCAAGTATGAGGACCTTGCACACGCAAGCTGGTGCCACAGGTCCTGGTTGGGAGTGATGCTAAGTGTGATAAGATGTACTAAGATGGCAATCTGTGCTTCTATGAGCAAATGTTTTTGACACAGAAGCTATTTACATAAGAACCTAGTTGAATAATAGCTTAATATTATAATATTTTATATTTTCATTAACTCCGTTTAATACTGAATTCAACTGTATCTTTCCTTTTTAGAATGGTAAAATTGGGGCGCCTTGGTGGCTCAGTCAGTTAAGCATCCCACTCTTGGTTACGGACCAGGTCATGATCTCAGGGTCATGCGATCAAGCCCTGCGTCAGGCTCCACACTCAGCGCAGAGTCTGCTTGTCCCTCTCTCCCCATCTGCACCTCCCCCCGCTTGCTTGCTTGTGCTCTCCCTCTCTCTCTCTAATAAATAAATACAATTAAAAAAAGAAATGGGAAAATTGGAGACCTATTAGACAGTATTAGATGATAACTTATCTTCTGATTGAGGATTTCTCAACCAAAACAATGAGGCAAAGATAATTAACATTTATTAACCAATTAGTATGTGCTAGATGTTGCAGTTATATAGACTCATTAATCCTAAGGTTAAATCTTCATTATTATCATAGAGTCATGTGTAATTAATGAAATAATTAATAAAATTAAGTAACCTGTCAAAGGATCACACTCTCAGTAGGTAACTAATTAAGAATCAACATCCATATTTGTTTTAATATGAGGAAGGAGAAGCTTCTCTGATCATTCCTCTAACAGACCATGCATGCTAACCATCTTTTCTTTTTCTAGTATCTCCCAAAGGAAGAGAAGTTACTAAAATGATTGATTAGAGCCCAGGGCACAAACTATATGTTAAAAAACACAAGCCCATAAATTTCTCTTGTTTTTCTCCCTTGTGATATACAGTTATTGTTGTTGTTTTTCTTTATTATTTATTTATTTATTTTGTATAATCCCTTCACTCACTCTGTCAACTTTCTATTAATTCACACGATGATTTCAACTCACATTGGGGGCCCCTACTATGCTTTAAACCTAAATCTCCTTTTACTGAGCTCTGCATTAGCATGCTGAGATCTTGTAAAGTTGTATTTTGACTCCTGCTTTGTTAGTGTATCTTCTGTCCTCAGCTAGAAGAATGGAATGATTGGCAGGGTAGTATTTATATACTTTTGAGTCTTTAAAGGCCATAATAGCATTTGACCTCATCCTTCACTTCCAATATCTTGGAGATACAGTAGCCACATAACTTATGAAGTGGGCATGATTTGTACTCAAGTCAGGATCTGAAACTTGCTGGTGATGTCTGAATAGTCACTTACCCCCTCTATATTTATTATCACATCTATAAGCCAAGTGATACCAATTTCAGTTTTGTTTTCAGGGTGAAATGAGTTAATGAATGGATAATGTCTAACTGCAAAATCCACTCTACTTGACACAAACAACAACAAAAATAGTAATTAGGAAAAGCTCTATGTTGGTCAGGGTTCTCTAAAGAAACAGAGAGAGAGAGAGGGCATCAGGAGAAAGAGAGAGAGAGATGAGAGATTTATTATAAGAATTAGTTCATGTGGTTACAGAGGCTGAGCGAGCAGTCCCACTGTCTGCTTTCTGAAAATTGGAAAATTAGAGAAGCTAGTGGTATTACTCAGTCCCAGCCCTAAGCCCGAGAGCCAGTCTACTGAATCAAATGCTAACCTCTTTCAGAAACACCTTTACAGACACAGCCTGAAATATTTTACCAGCTATCTGAGCATCCCTTAGCTCAGCCGAACTGACACAAAATTAATCATCACAAGTTCAAACATGTATTTTTTTGGGGAAAAAAAACTAATTAAAATATATTTTAAAAAAATCATTAGGAAAAGTATTTTTTGAAAATAGCTTGAGACTCCTGATAAAAAGCGAGTAAGAGAGGCATGTTGCATTTCAGATTAGATACTGCCTGATTAGAGTAGTTAATTACCTTATGAAAGCTAGGCCTTTTCAACTAGAAATGATTTCTGGAAGAATATTATCAACTTGACATCCATAAAAGCTATTTTTGATCATATATGACAAAATTTGGCAAATATTCCAGTTTCTCATGTCTCTATAAAAGCTAAAAATGAAATATTAACCATTACTCAATGAGTGTGTTTCTATGGAGACTAACATAAATAATGTATATAAACTGCTTTCTAATAATACAGCTTATTTGAGGGCTAGAACTTCAAAGACTTAAAGATATAGGATACTTTGGGGCGCCTGGGTGGCTCAGTCGGTTAACATCCTCTGCCTTTGGCTCAGGTCATGATCCCAAGACCCTGGGATTCAGCCCAGCGTCAGGCTCTCTGCTCAACAGGGAGCCTGCTTCTCCACCTCCCTCCCCCTCTCCCTCTGCCTGCTGCTCTGGCTCTGTCTACTTGTGCTCTCTCTCTGTCAAATAAGTAAATAAAATCTTAAAAAAAAAAAGAGCAAGAAATAGAATGCTTTAAGATCTTAAATGCATTAGGAAACACAAGGTGACAATTAATTCATGGCTAAGTTCCTTCCAAGAGCTTGATATGTCCATATTCTATATTGGTGAGTAAACAGAAATTCATGTGTTTTATAGAAGATAAATGTAGGTAGTGTTATTTATACACTGTTCTGAAAATGTAGGACATCTACTTGAATTCTCCTTCAGACAGATGGCTGGTTCACTTTCATAGGGACATAGGACACGGGAGTACATGTGGTTAGACCACATATATTATTTTTTTCCCTTAAAAAAGAGTTTTAGTTTTAGTTAAGTACTCTGACGTGCAGTTTGAGATCCAAAGTTCAACCCCATAAAGCTTACAACAGACCATCTGGAACTAAAAATATTTAAGAACAGGTGTTATAAATTGGCCATTATGTCCATACAGGAGCAAGATGGTAGTTGAAAATCTGCTTTCAGGTAGAAGTACATCTTGATGGATATTTCAGAATAAATTATCTGCAGAATGTACTCTTAAATGAGTTTGTCAGGTTACATGACTTAAGAACATCTACTTACATTTTGGCAAATGTCAAATTAATTTTTCATTTTCAAATATTTTGTGCTTGATTGATCTTTTTACAATAAATACTTAAAGGAGATATTTTAAGTATTTATTGTAAAAAATAAAAATTAATTTATAAAATAAAAATATCTCAATCAAGCAATAACACATGTGTCTTCTCACTATAGTGATATGTTTATATCTAACAATCCTTTTTAGCAAACATCTTTATTTTATATACATACTTTCCCTTCTTCAAGGAAAAAATATATAATCCTTTATTTTGGGAATTTCTTTGCATCTTAATGTAAGAGGGTCTTTGGTTGGCAAAACTGTTTTATTTCCCCCACAATATCATGGTCCACATTACGTGCAAAAAGCCAGTCTACAGTGTATGTAGTTCAGCTCATATCCAGTGAGAAATGAGAAAAAGGAACTCCTGGAATTTTGGGGGTTTTTTTGTTTGTTTGTTTTTAATCCTGTGATATGATTGCCCTGACATCCTCCTAAATTTGTTTTGCCAAAGTTGAATTATAGGAATTACTAGATTTTCTTGCTTTCTTTTCTTTTTATTATTTATATATTTATTTATTTTTCTTTTTTGAGTAAGAGAGAAAGAGTGAGCGGGGGGAGGCAGAAGGAAAAGGAGAGAGAGTCTTAAGCAGACTCTGAGCTGAACACAAAGCCCAACATGGGGTTCAATCTCATGACCCCGAGATCATGACCTGAGCTGAAATCAAGGGTTGAACGCTCAACTGACTGAGCCACCCAGGCACCCCAGATTTCTTTCCAAGTAAAAATTGGGGTTTTGCTACTTGGAATAAAAGACCTTAGACTGATTTCCCATCAAGAACATTATTATATACTACTACATGAAAAGAACCATGCTAGGAGCTAGGTTTAGAGTTTATAAAGAAAAATAAAATTTAACCCTTATCCATGAAGAATTTGAAGTCAACTATAGAAAGGAGAAAACAAACCCCTAATATTAAAAGGAATATGAAAACACTTGCAATTGAAGAATATACAAATTGCCGTTGAAAACACAGGTTTCTGTAAAGATGGATTTCCTAAGCCAGAAAATTATGTGCCATTTTTTTCCCCTCCCCTTCACTTTTCAGTTTCAATTTATTAACAGGTTTGTCCATCCTATGCATGGTCTTGAGTTCTTTGGATTTTTCTCTATTTCATTGTCTTACCTTCCTTAAGGATGTGGATTGTGTAGCATTTAAGAGAGTGAGCTCATGGGGTGCCTGGGTGGCTCAGTTGTTAAGCGTCTGCCTTCGGCTCAGGTCGTGGTCCCAGGGTCCTGGAATTGAGCCCCGCATCGGGCTCCCTGCTCCGCAGGAAGCCTGCTTCTCCCTCTCCCACTCTCCCTGCTCGTGTTCCCTCTCTCACTGTGTCTCTCTCTGTCAAATAAATAAATAAAATCTTTAAAAAAAAAAAAAAAGAGCATGAGCTCAGAAGTCCAAGCACCAGAACTCAGACCATACCACTATTACTTAGCAGATACTTCATTTGGGAAAAGTCATTTAAACTCTCCATAATTGGGTTTCATCATTAGTAAAGATGAAAAAGAACCCCTACTCAAAAAGTTAAGTCTAAAGGAAGTGTGTCATTTTATTTTTATTTTTTTATTTTATTTTTTTTTAAAGATTTTATTTATTTATTTGAGAGAGAGAATGAGATAGAGAGCATGAGAGGGGGGAGGGTCAGAGAAAGAGGCAGACTCCCTGCTGAGCAGGGAGCCCAACGTGGGACTCGGTCCCGGGACTCCAGGATCATGACCTGAGCCGAAGGCAGTCGCTTAACCAACTGAGCCACCCAAGCGCCAGGAGGTGTGTCATTTTAGCATCCACTGAAATAACAATCAGTATTAATTATTTGGTATTATTGCTGCACCTTCTTATTTGTTTCATGTAGAGTCCACTCCCATTTATCCTTCACCCACCAACTGGACTTGTTTTGATTAAGATGTGAGCGTGATCATTCCATTTATCTACTTATAGCTTTGCAGGAAATCCCATTTGCCTGCAGGATGAAATCCTAGTATTTTTTAAGAGCATGCTAGGCCTTTCATCCTGAACTCCTTGTTTTTATATATATATATATATATATATATATATATATATATATATATATATATATATATCTAGTTTCATATCTGTCCACTAATGTACCCTCTTCCAGCCGGTGCCCCTTCTCCTCACCTGCCAGATCCACTCTTGGTACTCCAGATTCTAGAAAGAATGAACTACGTACATTCAAGTCTTTAAATTGGCAATGCTGGGGTGTCTGGGTGGCTCAGTGGGTTAAGCGTCTGCCTTCGGCTCAGGTCATGATCTCAAGGTCCTGGGATCCAGCCCCACATCAGGCTCCCTGCTCAGCGGGGACTCTGCTTCTCCCTCTCCAACCCCCCAACTTGTGCACACGCATGCATGTGCTCTCTCTCTCTCGCAAAAATAAATAAAATCTAAAAGAATTAATAATAAATTGGCAATGTTGTTCCTCTTCTGAGTCCTGTACTTGCTGAATTCCCATTGCTCCCTTCAATCTGTTGCCACTCACCTCCTTTCCTTCACCTGACAGACCTAGTGTTACCTCCTCCAGTAAGCTGTCCAATTGTACCCTTTACTGCATGGTTTCCTTCTCTGTGTGTGCTTTCTGTGTGAAGGCTGTACCACCCCAGATCATAGGATATCACCACAATGCACTGAGATGTCCAGTTTCCTTGTCAATTCACTGTTACTGAAAGTCAGGACCAGAATTATTTAATTATTTTATGTTAAATCATACACACACACACACACACACAGAGTGTTTGTGTAATCTTAATATTAATGTAGTTTATATTTAATAGGAAGAGGTAGTGTTTTCCTTGAGTCTTGAAAAAAAAGTGTTCCTGGTTTAAAAAAAAAAGGCAAAACTAAACAAAACCTCAGGAGAGCAGATTAATCAGAAGTTTAAGTCTGAACGTTTATGAATTGCAAAAAAAAGGAAAAAAGTGTTACATATATGTTCAGAAACCACAGTATAAACTATAGGTTTAGATTACTGTTCCTTTATGTTCTTGTTTTGCAAAATCAAACCCTGCTATTGAAATCTGGAAATATATGTATATAACATTATATGACTCTGTGTGGAGAGGGAACATGGCAGATTGGGAAAATTTTATCTACACTAAATATCTAAATGTGGTGTCTCATATTAGAATTCTTGACATCCAACATGTTGCCTGGTTAACCTTCAGCTACTTGGCTGATCTGATCACTGGTTTCTTCAGGCACATTTTGGGAAAATGGCTTTTTAAAGTCCCCTCTAGCTTTCAAAATCCTAAGATTACTGTCTGTTATGGGCTGAATTGTGTCTCCCTAAAATTTTTATGTTGAATCCCTAATCCCCGATGCCTCAGAATGTAACTGTATTTGGAGATGGGGTCTTTAAAGAGGTGATTAAGTTAGAAGGAAGCCTTTAGGGTAGGCCCTAATCCAATCTGATTGGTCTCCTTCTAAGAAAAGGGGATTTGAGCACATAAACAGGTATCAGGGATATGCACACACAGAGGAAAGACCATGTGAGGACACAGCAAGAAGATGTCCATCTACAAATCAAAGGGATGTGGAGGCCACTTTTAGGCAGGTAGGCTTGAGGGATGGAATGTAGAAAGGATACACAGTGACCACCTGGGTGAATATAGACAGGACCATCAGATGACCCACTTCAAAATATCCAGGGCCCTAAACAACCAATGGGCTACTTACAGCCAGACACAGTTACCAAACAAGGGAGAATTCCAAACATCACCATATCTCCTCCTCTTCTCCCTATAACAATAGCCCCCATCTGCTGCCTCGGTGGAGACCTTTCTTCTGTTCTTCCTGCCGCTCCCTTGCAGTGTCTTCAATAAACTTCTATCTCCTTTGTTCTGCCTCTGGCGAATTCTTTTACGTCCCATGCTACTGGCTTCCACCAGACTGTGGCCCCACATTTGGGGGCCCCCTTCTGATGGGGAGAGACACCCCATTTAGATACCACTAGGGAGGGGTCTCGAAAGAAACCAAACATGCTGATACCTGGATCTTGGACTTGCAGCCTCTAGAATTGTGATGGAAATTAATGTCTGTTGTTTAAGCCACCCAGTCTCCAGTATTTTGTTTTGGTGGTCCTAGCAAACGAATATACTGGATAAAGTAATTGATGTCAAAAATCAAAGTCGTGGTAGGCAGAATAATGTCTCCTGTAATGATGTCCATACCTCTAAGCAGTGGAACCTGGGGATATGTTGCCTTACATAGCAAAAGAGACTAGTAAGTGTGATTAAGGGGATGCTGAGACCTTGGATGGCCTAATTAACCTAATTATATGAACTTTTACAAGTAGAGGAAGAGGCACTCCACCTATCCTTACACTAGCGTTAAAGATGGGGCAAGGGAGCAATGAGTCAGGAACAAAGGCAGCCTCGAGAACCTGGGAGCAATGCTCAGCTGACAGCCCCAAGGAAAAGTTGATCTCAGACCTACAACCACAAGAGACTGAATTTTTTTCAACAATCCAAATAAGGAGAAAATGAGTTCTCCCCCAGAAATGCAGCTCTGACCATAACATTTAGTCCAGGGACACCTGTCAAACTTCTGACCTACATAACCATACAATAACAAACTTGTATTGTCTAAAGCTACTGCTTATGGTAACTTTGTTACAGCAACAATGGGAAACCTGCAAAATGTTCTGTTTCATCCAAAGTCTTCAGAACAGGATTTCAGTGTGTTTGCTGTGTGGGTATGCCCTGAAAGCTACAAGTTTCCTGTAGTTTTTCCTTTTTCAAGTATAAAATTCAACTGGCATCTTTTACAAACTACCTCATGTGCTTGTCACACAGCCTTTCATCCACGAATAGGCTGTAATTCACCATCATCTTGTTGACAAGGCTACGTTTCGTTTCACACATCATTGTTCATTAAAATAATATGTACCAGAGCCTTAGTTCCATCCCACTTCAAAGTCCAACTGCTGACAAATTTATAGTCAATTAATTTTAGTGGGTGAAGAGCAGTTGAAAACTATACATGTTTTTCACCTTTGTAATTCATTTAGGAAATTTAGAAACTGTAAACCAATTACAATATAATATTTTAAAAACTATTTCCTAAAATTTACTTATAGTGGTATTGAATCTTATGTGCAAATGGAAAAGCATTTAATTATTTTTAAGCATTAAAATTTTTGTCTTTCCACTTATTTCAAAATTATAATTACTTCATTCTTTTTACTTTAGTATTTAATCTTAAATACAAAGTAGCTATATTGCGTGTTGACCTAATTCCTGCTTTCAGTAATTTTCCAAATACATTTTCTGTAGTCCGAGAGGAAAAATTTCCTGAATACCGTGTAAAAAATGTTGCTGTTATTTCTGAAGTCACTGTGTTGCTTATCTACTGTTATCCAGAAATATTGTTCATACTTTGATTTGATGAAAGGAGAAATAATATTTATATGGTTTTGATCAGTTTGCTGGCACGCTTTCCATTTAAGTTAAAGCAGAACAAGAACATTATTGATCCATGTTGAGAGATGGAGCCGCTAAGCACGCAGCAGTTTCCAACGCTGTGAAATTCTGCACTTGAAATGCAGCACTCACTAACTGTTTAACAGTGTTCTCCAGGGGAATTTTAACTACCTCGACAGCTGGTGGTGACAAATATAGCTAAAAATAGACCAAAAAGATTTCCTGGTTGCTGGGAGGTCAATTACATTGTCTAAGCCAGAGAATTCAACAAGAAGGAATTATCCTAAATGTGTGTTTCACAACCATACAAGAATTGCTTGAAAGTGGGAAAGAATCAAAGAAATGAGATCATAGGTACAAAGGATTTTAAATTCCATGGGTTTATGAAGGACTATAAAGCCATGTATTACATTGAAGGAGATGCCTTTGGGGGAATAAAAAAAAAAATAGGCAAAGGAGACTAGAGAGGAAGTATTCACTATAGTTTGAATAAAAGGTGCATATCACAAGATATCAGCATATCAAAAAGAGTAGGAAGAATTTTCATTTAAAAGTAAAAACACGAAGTTTGAAATGAAGAGCAGAAATTTGCAACTAAAAGGAAAAGTGTCTCAGAATGAACTATTAAATCCTAGCAGGTGTCCATCTGTCCTCAGGAAGTTTCAACTTCCGAAGTACACAAAGGTTTTTGAAGAAAAACAAGTTTTTTACTTAAAATTTCACCCTGCTCCTAATCTTTTAAAATATACAATATCTTTTTACTTGTAGCTTACTATCTTGATTTTTCTGTTTTTCACATTTTAGAGAGAAGCACAATGTTGATCTTCAGAGATCTCAGTGGCTTTTCAGATATAAAATATTTCCTAAATATCTGTAAATGTGAAAGATATAATGGGCATGTACATATTGAGAACATATTATTTCAGTAGAATAATGGACTTACATGGGTATTTATATACATGTGTGTGCATGTGTATTGTGGTGCTGGACAGAACAAATTCTGCAAGCAGCATCCATGTCGCATCTGATGGTAATTACTATTAAAGGCACAACTACTCCGATCTGAGTCATTTGGTAAAGCAGTATGAACTAGGACTTACTTTGACTCTGTGGAGCATGCGCAAAATTTCTTCCCCTTATACTTTTCTATGAATCATAAGCTAAAGTTCAACAATTCCGACTGAAATATTAATTCATGTCATAGAAGAGTATATCTTATTCTACTTTACTTTTTCACTTAAATCACATCTTTTAATTTGTAGGAATATTGTATTTTAGACTCTGGAGCCCGACTGCCTGGAGTAGAATAGCACTTGCACTCTTTCTTTGGGCTAATCTTCTTGAGTTTTCTCATGTGTGTAAAGGGGGCTGTTTGGAGATTAAATGAGTTGACCTGAAAAGCAAGGAGAGCAGTACCTTATGTAATTAGCACTTGTTATTAGAACATAAACTAGTTCATCAACTGGTATAAATGACTAATAGCAGATATATAGAGATCTATCTATCTATCTATCTATATATATATATTTTTTTTTTTTTTGAGAGAGAGCCCTGGAGTGAGCTTGTGGGGAGGGGCAGAGGGGGAGAGAGAGAGAGAGAGAGAGAGAGAGAGAATCTTGTGTGGGGAGTTGTTCAATTCCCGTGACCCAGAGATGGTGACCCAACCAGAAATCAAGAGTTGGATGCTTAACCAACTGAGCCACCCAGGCACCCCTGAGATTACTTTTTTTTTTTTTTTTTAATGTGGGAGAGCAAGTTACAGATCAGCAAATGATAGGCCCATGAGCTGCTCTTACTGGTAGGATAAAGCATTCATAAAGAGACACTTGAAACTGACACTACCTTGTAGATGAAGCACCATCAACTTTTTCTAAAGTGTGTTCTGTGAGATAATCCAGGCAGTATTATTCTATCAAATGCTCCATAATATCCCAAGATAGTCTCCAATATGTTGGCCAAGACTGAAATCATGATGGATTTCCCTGGGCAGCAATTGACATGAACATTAGTTTGAATAGTAAATATATAATCCTAGTTCTGTTCAGGCTTTATTTGATTGTAAAAGGAAATTTACACTTGCTATTTCTAGAAAGAGGGACTGGAATTTGTTCAAGGATACATTTGGGACAATAATGGAGACAGACAATTACAGGAAAATCAAAAATAGAAATCATAGGATTGGAAAGTTTCAAGGAGACTGGAAATTGATGCTCTGTGTCTAAAGTAGTTCTAAGGATCTCAGAAACAATCCTTAATGGACACTCATAAAGATTCAACATGCCATCCATACTCAGCCACTCTGACTCTAACCTTTTGAATCAAATTGTTATCCTCCTGCTAAGGAAATGTAAGAACTGAAAGAATCTGACTTAAATAATAACTATCAGCTCTGAATAGATAGGCCACCTTAGAGATTATGGTACTACCTGGATTGTCTTTCTACAAGCTTTGTCAAATGAGATCTTGTGGCAAGAACTTGGTCACCCAAGATTGAATCCTCCACCAGACTTTGAGTTGGGCAATTTCTTTTTAAAATAATTTGCATAGCAAATATGATTTTGTTATTTTAAAAATCATTAGCCTTTTTTGAACAGTATACATAAAAAATATTAACCATCACTAGTTTTAAGTATATGATTCAATGAATTTTGACACTCATTGACATAGTTTTATAACTACCAGCACAATCAAATCCTAATAAAAAATATATCTTGCTAACCACAAAATGTTACCTTGTGCCCTTTTGTGGACATCTGCTCCCCTCAGCTGCTGGAAAACACTGATCTGCTATCACTATAGTTTTACTTTCTCTTAGAGTTTAATATTTATTCTGTCTTGTCAGAGAAAAAGAAAATTAACACCTTTATCTGCCTATTTATTTTTAGTTATGTGAGTCATCCTAAGACTTTATTCAATGAACATGTTATCTATATCCTATAGACATCAGTATCTTTACTAAAAGCTGTTATTTTGAGAAGTTAAAAAATTACAAAAACCACATTAAGATAGGGAAATATGGTTGTGTTTTTGGATGTGAATATTACTAATTTTAAAAAAGGTGTTGGGGTGCCTTGGTGGCTCAGTCAGTTAAGCGTCTGCTTTCAGCTCAGGTCATGATCCCAGGGTCCTGGGATGGAGCCCTGCGTCTGGCTCCCTGCTCAGTGGGGAGTCTGCTTCTCCCTCTGCCTCTCCCCCCTGCTCATGCTTGCTCCCTCTCTCTCTCTCAACTAAATAAAAATCTTAAAAAAAAACATTAAAAATAAAAATTAAATATTGTTATTTTATGATTGGCAAAGAAAAAAATTATTCTCAAATAGTATATTTTCCTCAAAACGAGATCTAGAATAGGATCTCAAATACCTGGATTATTTGTTATATTCCACTTGAACTGTCTAAACATCTTTTATATGTTGGAAGCAGAATACTTGGCAAATTTCTTGATTTAATACAATAGTATTTTATCTCAGAATATCACGGAAACATAAAGGGAAATGCTTCTCTAGTCTGATTTTAACTCCCAGTGAGATGTCTGATAATATGAAGGAAAAGTGTGGAGTAATGAGTGAAAGTCAATCCCTAGTACTTTTTACAGTGAAGCAGGGGAGCTTCACCCTCGAAACAAGAGTAGATTAAAACAAACAAATAAAAAGGCAGAAGTAAGGTTTGAAAGCATTTTCTAAATTGAATATATTTTAAAGACTAAGCTCTTATTTGGCATTAGATGAGCAAGTATAATAAAAGAGAAACTTATGAAAAAATATTTGATGTGCTTAATAGAATGTTCACAGATCTTAGGGATAAGATAGCAAAATTAAACATAATAAATATAGATAATATTTATTGAGTTCTTACTCTGTTACAAGTACTTTTTAAAGCTCTTTCTAGATAGTAACATATTTGACCTTTATACTAGGAGGTAGATATCAGTAAAATAACTCCAATTCACAAAAGGTGATTCACATAGTTTAAACAAATTGTCCATGTTCAGAAAAATAGTGAGTTGGATATCCAGTGTTCAAGCCCAGAACCCTCTTAACAATTGAGAAATAATATAAGAAGTCTTATTTATATCTTATACTATCAAAGATCAGAGGTTATCTATACCAGAAGTAGAGGACAAGGTTTCCTTGGATCCTTATTTTCCATATATTTTTTAAATTTATTATAATGAGGAGGATAATTGTTCTTGCCTAATATTCCCTTTTCCTTTTATATCTCAGAATAAATTATACCTATAAGATATATATCCCCTCTAGAAAAGTAGACGCTCATAAGTAAAATACTTTGAAATCGTTTATTTTTTGAAAGACATTTAGAAAATCTCTCCAGAACTCTCTTGTGGGCATAACAGAGAAACTTTGATTTGTACTTCTTGGAAAATGTTAACAAGGATTACTGATTTACACATAGAAGATTTACTGGACTGAGATTTCTATGATAGCCAAGGAAATAATTTGTTGAGCATTAAAATGGCAATTCCCACAATGTGTGTCAAATTGCCCCACTAAAGTAAATCTAAAATGTGAAAAGAGTGCAACTATCTTTCTGAATGGCTGTGAATATCCTCTAATGGAGCTTACTTCAATCTGGCAGGGCCTCCTTTAACAAGAATTTTTATTACTAAATACAGAATATATGAGTGTCTACAATTTAAGTTTGAGATGACTAATTATTTAAAATTATCATTTTGAGATGTCAATTTTATTCAACTTTGCAGGACCTCTATACCCTTCTACTAAACCCATACCACTACCCTTTCAGAATATGAGTTTCACATTGGAGAAGTGTGGGCTTAGAATAAAATATTGAAGGCATGGTTTTCTGTTATATATATATATATATATATATATATATATATATGATTATATACATATATATTCATTGTAAGAGATAACTCATGAACTGCATGCAAAATGAGCAGTCATGATTATTAAGCATCTCTGTAGATGGTTTACATTTGATATACTATTTTAAATAACTTTTTAAGATATAATCTATCAGCAGTAAGTTGTGTCCATTTAAAGTCTACAAGTAGATGAATTCTAAAAGATCTATGAATTTGTACAATCACAGTCACATTTAAGATATAAAATATTCCAGTCATTTCTCTTTCCTCATTCATATCCTCATTTCCTAATTCTTCATCCCTCAATTATTGCTATGCTTCCTCTCTACTCTTTTGTGACTGGATTTTTTTCTCTCAGCATAATGATATTGAGATTCATCTGTTACATTGCTTGTATCATTAATGTATTCCTTTTTATTGCTGAGTAGTATTCCATTGAATGGATATGCCGTAATTTGCTTATCCATTCTTTTGATGAATATGTGCACTGTTGCCAATTTTAGCTTTTATGAATAAAAGTGTATGAGATTTTACATGAACTTGTCATTTCCCTTCAGTAAGTTTCTAAGATTGGAATGGCTGAACCACATAGTAACTTTACATTAGTTTTTAGGAAACTAACAAATTATTTTTCAAATAAATCATACCATTATAGATTACTAGCAAAAAGTATGCAAGTTTCAGTTATTGTATATACCCACCAACACTTGCTATTGACATTTTTTTTTTTTTTAGTATTATCTACTTTTTATAATTGTTATCTATGGTAAGATTCAGCATGTCATTTCTCCAACATTAGTAGAAACAGTCCTCTTATTATGACGCATTATTGTATGTTCAAATAATCAACTATATAATATAAAAACAAGGAGAGCTGGCTTGAGAGAAATATAGCAGGGAAGACTTCAAAAACCATTGTTACTCTAGGCTCTGTAAAACAAAACAGAAAAATAAAATAATAATGATACTAATGCAAACTAAGGACTAAGAATAATTATTTATGAGGAAGTAAGATAGTTCCATTATGGCTGTTGTGAAAATTAATAAAGGGAAACTTCACTAAAATGGAGTTGAAATGCCAGAATGGGGAGTTCTCATGCCCTACCACTCCTCATCAATGGAAGACCCCAACAGGAAAGAAGTGGTACCTTGCAAGTCAATATTACTTGACTACCCCAGCAGCAGGAGGAAACGTTTCCTTCTCCAACAACAGCTTAGCCAATGAGAGATTGTCACAACTCAGCCAATGAAAAACCACTATACTTTGAACCTCCAGTTTACTCCAAAGGACTTTCTGTTTATAACACCCCTTCCAACTTCCCCCTTTCCTCTAAAGAAGATCTTTCCTGTTTGTGCTTCAGACTTGCCTATGGTTTTGCCTTAGCTTGCATATCCTGAATTGTAATTCTCAAATAAATCCATTTTTGCTGGTAAAATAACTGACAGTTTTATTTTTAGGGTTAACATTGCCAATATGATAATTTTGTTCAGTTTTCAGTACTATAATGTGAAGTTATTTAATTTATGAGTGTGTTTTAATTAAATTAATGTAGAATGTTCACCATAGAATAGTTGGTTTCTAGAGCAAATAATCCTAGGAATAGACAGAAAGGTGAATCTTCATGAATCATTTGTCAAGAATGTTGTAAAAGAATTTAGGCATAGAAGGATAGGGAGGAAGATAGGTGAGACTAAGTGATCTCTGGGGTCCTTTCCAAGTCCTTCATTCAATCAGTTTTTAAAATCTATTTTATAGCCTATTAGAAGTAATTTACACTAAGAGAAAAAATATAGGTTTATAAGAAAACAAACTATGTAGTTATATTGCATTTTAAATATTTCAGAATAATTATCATCTTATAAATTGTATAAAGAATACTATTGTTTTATAAAACAAATTCAGTTCCATATTTAAAAAAATAGTGAAAGGAATCTTTCCTTTTCTTTTTGTTGAAGTAAACATGCTCTCCCTATTGCCATGAGCCACAGGACATATAATACAAAAGGGAGTGCAAAATATGATTAAGAGTAGAGGTAGGGGCAAAAGAAAATGGATAGCATTAAAGTGTTATATTAATATCTACAGTGAAATGTCATTAATTCATCAATTTTTTTTTTGCCACATGGGTCTATAGATTAACTCATCTGAAAGATTGAACTGATTTATAGCCACATCATATTTTTGGGTTAAAGGCAAAATGTAAAAAGGGTAATTAATCTCCAATTAGCATTATATTTTACCATGTTGGAAGTTTTTCAATAAAAAAAATCACAAATGAGTGAATACCAAGAAGAAATACTATATAATGGCCACTTTTGAAATGCAAAAATGAAAGCTCACATCTTTCTGTTTATAATATTCACTACCGCTTTAAAATTCTGTTAACATAATCTTAGAAGGGGTTACAAATAGAGGACAATGAGGTTTAGTTTAATTTCATATCGGCACAGAGTTTAGTTGATTTTGGTTTTGACTTCATAATGATAACAAGGAACTGGGTGTAATTATTTGTTTAGAGAAATATGCTACAACAGAGTTCCCTATTTTGGTAGTATTTTCTTTACTCTTAGGAAATGCCCTAGAATTGCCTCTTTCCACCAGATTTCTTACTGGTATGTTATGAATGATTAAAGAAAATCTAAAGGGTGCCTGGATAGCTCAGTCAGTTGAGCATCTGACTCTTGATTTTGGCTCAGGTCATGATCTCAGGGTCATAGTCTTAAGGTCCTGAGATCTAGCCCCATGTCAGGGTCAGGCTCCATGTGGAGCCAGCTTAAGATTCTCTGTCTCCCTCTCCCCCTCCCTGCCTCTCTCCCTCTTAAAGAAAAAAACAAACAAAAAAACACACACACAAAAAGCTAAATTTGCCTTAAAAATGCCTTAAAAAATAAAAAAGCACAGAAATTTAACTCTGTAGTATCTCAACCACTGCATCTAAGTATATTTGTATGTATTCGTTGTTTCAGAATATTATATTGGCATTTAAAAATACCAAATATATTCAGACACATTTCAGTCAAAATTGAGTTCCTAGTGGGGGAGACATTAGGAAAAGGGTAAATGGGAATTGATGACCATCTCTCTTCTTCAGCAGCTCAGGAAAACAGCTGAGACCCGACTTGAAGGGCAAGCGTTCCACCTGCCTAGCCTGAAATGAGCTAATTGCCTACCTGTCAATTCATCCTTCTGTTTCCCTTCACTCATAGATGGCTTTAAACAATGTGAAATTCTTTATCTCTCTGAATGCAAAGAGGAGGGCAGGACTTGAAGAAACCAGTGGTCCTTTATGCTATTTACCATTTCACATTTTTAAATACAGAATGCTATCAAAGCAGGGATCAACTTTTCTGTGTGCTATTTTTAAAGAGAGGAGCTTTCTCTAGTGCCTTAGATACTGGTAGTGTTGTATTTGAAATTCATAAACAGGATTAACTTGGCTAAGCACATTCATTTAAAACTTAGATATTTTTATGGATTCTCCCTAGCCCTCTCGATGTAGAGAATCTCTAAAATACAGACCCAATACCTTGAACACTAACTATGGAATAATCAAGTTTAAGATGGGTATTTTCTCTTTGGAGGGAGCTAGGAAAATCTTCTTATTAGAATGCAACTTTGTATCTAAATAGGTTATATAAGAGATCCTTAGTAAAATGATACAGTTTAAAATACAAGTTAAGGTGGGGTGCCTGGGTGGCGCCTGGGTGGCTCAGTTGGTTGAGACTGCCTTCGGCTCAGGTCACGATCTCCAGGTCCTGGGATGCAGCCCCAGGTCAAGTTCCCTGCTCAGCGGGGGAGCCTGTTTCTCCCTCTCCCTCTGCCACTCCCCCTGCTTGTGCACTCTCTCACACTCTCTCTTTCTCTAATAAATAAATAAAATCTTTTAAAAATACAAGTTAAGGGGAAAAATTTCCTGGATGTTTGGAAGGCCCCAAATTCCCTCATATTAACTCATTATCCAATCAGTGATCAGCCGTCACTCTGCTTCTTTAACCCTCTTGTTAGTATCCACAGATTCTGGATGTATATATACAGCCCTGTAGTAGAGTTTATCATCTGGCTGTCCTGGCTTCTTCAGCAATACAGAGTCCTCTGCAATGGTATTGGGGGGAAAAAAAAATCTCCATTGAGCACAAACTATAAGGAAACCTTACTGCTAGTTGTCCTGAGGCATACAGAGACAAATCGACTCAGCAACCCCTCATAAAATTTACAGTCCAAAGGGGAGATACACCTGTAAAAAGCACACTTGTATTTAAAGTCCATATCCTCCATATTAACTGTCTGGAAAATGATTTGAAGAGAAAAACGCACGAATGAATCATATGGAAGGTGATATCATTCTATATAAATGTAAGTGCTCAAAAATACTATGTTAATTTATTAGTGCTGTTGGGAGAGGTTCTGGACAGAAATAGCTCCAGGAATGGCAATTATCCTGAGACAATGAAGCTCTCCAAATAACAGGTATGATAGAAATGATGTTCCCTGAGTAGTGTGGACATGGAACAGAAAAGGTAGATTTTTGTTTCCTACCTGAAAAATGTTGAAAATATTCATTGAAAGCATAATAGATGTGTGTAGCAAACTAACATGTAATACGGTTATAGGTTCAGGCAAAGGAATAGGCAGCAAAGTGATAGTGAAGACAGGAATCCAAGAATTTATCAGAAAATGAGCTGATTTAGACAAGCCACATTTTGTTTAACAAGATCCAGGTTCCTTTTGTGGCCATACTTATTTTTCATAAAGTTGTAATTCTTGTTTAACACAGAGAATATTATGGAAGTTTAAAAAAAAAAAAAAAGGACAGTAGGTGCTCAGGACAGGATTGAGGGCAGAGGTTGGGGGTTGGAAATTCTTCCTGGGGGGTTAATACTTTAGGCGTACATTTAGGAATTTGTCCTTGTCAGTTAGGGCTGTCATAACAAAGTACCATACACTAAGGGGTTTATAACAACAGAATTTTTTTTTTCCTCACAGTTCTGGAGCCTGGAAGTTCAAGATCAGGGCACCAGAAAGGCCTGGTTTTGATGAGAGCCCTCTTCTGGATTGCAGACAACTGTCTTCTCATTATATCCTCACATGGGAGAAAAGGAAGGGGAGAGAGATCACTGGGGTCTCTTTTAAAGGAGAACTAATCCCATTCAGAGGATTCTACCCTCAATACCTAATCACCTTCCAAATGCCATCTCCTGGGGGGTTAGAATTTTGGCATTTGAATTTTTGGGGAATAAAAGGATGCAGTCCATAAAAAATATATATAGTTGAAAGTCAGGAAGGTAGAGCTTTGAAAAGAGCTTTTTGGAGAAGTATAAGAAAGTTTCCAGTAGTATGTTCAAGAAAGTAAGCATAATTTGATGCAAATAAAACATGGGCACAGGAAGGAAGTAATTTCATTATAAATATTTTAAATAGCTTTGTGTAGCTATAGATTGGCACAAGTTATCAAAACATGTAAAAATACTTGTTGGATACTTTGAAGAGAAGTTTCTTCATATATGTTTAGGAAGGCAAGTTTTTTCCCATTGTCATTAATTCAGGTAACAGAAAATCAATTTGGGCCCAACTTGTAACCCTCCCTCCATTTTTTTTTCTTTAGCAATTATGAAATTGCCATAGGAGAGCTCAGAATGTAATGAATAAGTGAATTTTGAGAAAGGATTTGAAGTAGAGAAGAGTAACCCAGCAAGAAAACAAAACAAAACAAAGATGATTATTACCTAATACAGATAACATGAAGAATGCATCAGTAAGTAGGTTGTAGAATGCAGCATGTTTAGGTTAAAGCAACGGAAAAATATAAAAGTTTTTATGAAGAATATCAGGGAGGATTTTTCCACTTAAATTAATAGAAAAGTGATTACCTGGTGAAAATGATATTTAAAGTGAAGAGAAGGTGACTTTTTCAAATATGTCAAAAGCTCTGGAAAAAATTAATAAATTGACTCTTATCTGAGAAGTCAGTGAATCTTTCAATAAGAGGCTTAAAATCAAGAGACCATTCAGAATGAAGCTGTCACTTAAATGGCAAATGTCTGTTAGAGAAAGAGGCGGGAAGTGATTATGGTAATTGACCCATCATTGTCCTTACAGGTGTTCTTGGAAGTTTCCGGAATGACTCAACTGATAAAAGGTAAGTTATAAAATGTTATATAGCTCCCTTCTTGAGAGCAGTATACCTGTATGAGGAAAAAGGAAAACTGGCAAAAAAATGATAAGTGAAAAAAGTGTTCACATTCACAGGGAAAATTAACCTGTTTGGTTAGCAATGAAGCGACAATAAATCAGATGTGTGTGCCAAGGAGAGATTATAGATGAAACATTCATTGAAGTTACCCACGGCGTTCAAATGTATGATATATACTCTTTAGGTTTAAGTGACCTTGAAAGTTTATACTTAAATAGAAAATCAATCGTTCGTAAGTAATGGATACATAGAGCAGTGGGGATAGCGTAGAGCTTTGAATACAAGCAGTTGCTTTAGAGATTCGTGCCAGGTGCCATTTGCTCTATATTTCCCAGCACAGATCTCTGTTCATTCAGTATCACTGCATTTTGCCACATTCTACCGGAAACTTCATTCCTAAGAACTTCTAACTTTAAAGGAATGTAGGACTTTAAAGATCATAAAATAAATGAGAAATTAGGAAGGGGTATAGATTTGGGGGGAAATTCTATAAATTTCAGTATGGTAATACCTTATCTAATATCCTCCGTCAAAATAAGAGAGAGCTTTGGAAAAAGATTTAGAATGCCTTAGTACTTTCAGAATTGCACATCGTGATTTCATAACCACCAAATCCTATTTTCTTCCTCCTCACATTTGACGAGTGATGTAACCCTGTTTTCAGTTTCTTTCATCTTGAGAGTCTTTATTTTGTTCTCTATCCCTCATCATTTTTTTTATTCTGTTATTTACCAGATTTCTGTTATTTGCTGTTTCCTAAACCTGGCTCCTAAATGGATTTATTCCTCTCATTTCATATGATTTCCTTTAAATTCTCTACTGATGTACTTCGAAAATTCACTTCAGTATTGACAGCTCTCAAATTCAGTATTGACAACTCTCAGATGCTCTGCTTCAGCTCTAGATACTTATTTTCATCTCTTGGCTTGTGGCTCCATCTTAGTATGGTGCCTGCTCTTGGCAGCCTATCAAACAAAAACCTATTCATCTTCCCCTCTTTGATAATATCAGCAACCCCTGAGCCTGCCACTATTTTCTACTAAAAATCTTACCACATTTTTTTTGGTTCTTTCTCTTTTATATCTCATCAAACATTGTCACACATGTATTCTTTCTTACTTTATTCTGGCAATGGAACATTCACTCAGTTTTTTGCTGTAGCTTTCCGAATGTTCTCCCTGACTCAAATTTCATATGTCCAAATCCATTCTATAACTGACACTAGATTGTTTCTTGTCTTAATCCAACGATCTCTCCATCATATACCATTCAAATTCCTTTGCATCCAACCTGATAGCTTGCAAAAGACATGTCTAACTTTTATTTTATAATATTTGAGACATTTCACATTGTATCTTCAACTTTGCTTTCCAGACCGAGTATCCTTAAACCTAATTCAAACCAAGCAGAATGCTTTGATGTTTTCTGACAATATCCTTCCCATGTTCAAACTGTTCCTTGATCCTGAAATAGAATCCTATAACCAGATTGGTCTCCAACTTAGAGCCTGCCTTAAGAAGCGCTCAGTATAAACTTTCAGTGGTCTTTTTGACCCAAAAGTAATCACTTCCTCTTCACTGCTCGAACTACAGAATATTTGAACTTGTATAATAGCATTTATCACATTCTGCTTTGTATTAAGGCAATCCATGCAATAAAGCCTAAATCCATGTGGTCAAAAAAACACAGGGGCCAACCTGTAATCAAGTCAGAGATAGTGACTTGATGCAGAAAGGGTGACTCACCAGAGAAGTATCTTTTTAAGGTTTGGCTTCCCATGGAATGATTTTGAGAAGGGTCTAAGGAAAGCATGAGTTTTGGATTAGTCACTTTTTTCTGCAGCAAGATTAGAAGTGGAGATCAATTAGTCATTGCATGCTCTCTTAAAGTGAAGATGATTTAGTAATTGGGTATTTCTAATTATAAATATAAATAGCAAGGAGAGGTTGGGAGTGTGATTGGTAAGAAAAGGTATCTCTCCAAAAAGAGATCATTAATGCATTTTACAGCTTCTCTATGACTAGGGAGATACAGCACTTCCTGTTAATTTAGTAGCTGTCATGTTCTGTGTCTGCTCACACCCTTTTCCCCAGGCTGATTAATGAGAGGGCTTTTTGTCTTTTTTAGTTCAAGCCGATTTTTACTTTCTTTACAGACAGTATTTAACATTGTCTCATATCTATATATGATATTCTCTACCACTTGAGAAGACAGACATTACATCTCAGGAAAAATGGTATAACTGATTGTTCAAAACACAGTTTCAGAATGACACGGGGTCTAGTACTAGATCCTCTATTTTGTAGCTTTTGTATAATTTCATCTGCTTGGGCTGTTTTCTCAGTAATAAGATGGAAATAATAGTATAATATCTCATAAGCTTGTAATGAATAATGAAGTAATAATTCTTATAAACTGTGTTGCATGGTGAATGGCCTTTGGAAGTGCTCAAAAAAGCATTACATTATATTTCATTATTCCTATTCAGAAGTACCAAGATCTATACATAACAGACTTCTATAATCACAGAAAAATAAAATTAAGAGAAAAATACACTCTATTATCAAAACTTGAAGACAGCTACTTTTTTTATTGTGATATAGTTATATATCTATATATCTATATCTATATAAAATCAGAAGTTGTTTTAATTTTTGGCTTTATAAAATCCAGTTATAAACATTTATGTTTAACATATGTTTATATATACATATATTTTTCTGTTTGGGATCGTTTCTTTAGAAGATATTTTGTGAAGTAGAATGGTTCTTTTGAAATCGTATTTTTATATGTTTAAGTCACATAAAAATGGATTGTTGGGAATTATGGGGTTTTTTTATGAGCACAGTCCAAATTTATGAGAGAAATTAAAAACACTAAGAGAAATATGCAATGGAAAATGTTGGTCTTTTTTAAAGTTTACATAAATAATCATTAACTTTACAATAACCCCATATATATATGTATATATACTTCATAGGTCCCGTTAAAAAGCCCGTACTGGCTAATGCAGCGCAATTTCCAAGTGCACAAAACATTGCAAAAAGCTTCATGCCACCAGGAAGTCCAAGTAATCTGGTCCCGAGAATAGAGAAGAAAATGTCGCACACGAAGCAGATGATGACCCACTCCAGCCTGGAGGGAAGAGGCATCCAGAACCTGCACAGTCAGCCCTGCTCCTCGTCGTCCTGGCCGCTCAGGACCCCCCACAGCTTCTCCATGGTCCTGCTCCCCACGCCCTGGCAGCCCCGCTCGCAGGACCCCTATGCCCTCCCTAATTTTTCAGCTCCCTTTAAAACATTTGCCCATACCCATTGACCCCAAAATTCAAATGTTGGGAAGTTTGTATTATAGAAATAAAAATACAAATACTAAAAAAAAAAAAAAAAAAGCTGGGGCGGAGACATAGAGATCCTGCCCCCGTTTTTATTCCCCAACAAACCATCACTCTATTTATTTCATTGTAAACTATTTATCAATAAAGGCTTTTTCCCCCTCACAAAAATATATTTTATATCATTATATTATATTAATATATTAAGACATATTTTATTATTATATTAATATTATATATTAATACAATATTATATATTAATATTATTATATTATATTACATATTATATCTATTTGGATATATTGGATATAATCCATATTGGATATAATCCAATGGATTATATTATATCCATATATATCCAAATAGATATACTTGAACTCTGTCAGAAATACTGATTGGTACATAGTAGGTGATTGATAGTAATGAATTAAGTAATTGAAAAAATTTTACCATCTTGTTCTTTCAAAATGCAGTGAAATTTAACAGATTCTCCAAGGCTAGGAGGCAGTAGACTTTGTACCAAGGGCTGGAGCTGAGTGATAAAAATCATAGATCATCTCTTCAAGGAGTTCATAGTCTAACTGATAAACCAAAATAAATCACATATTTTACCACTTCTCATTATTTCAAAACCTTTCAAACTGCTAAAATTGAATCTTCTTCCTGCCCAGCTCCCCCCAAAAGATAAAAATAAAAAAAGAAGGCAGAGAAAAAGAGAGATTCATTGATTGGAGGGAGGGGCAAGAAAGCAAAAAGGACAAATGCATCATCACCTGGGCAGGAACTTAGTGAGAAGCTATATATACTGTATCTAGACTATTTTTCAGAAGTATCTTACTTGTAAACAGTACACTTTGTCTAATTTTTAATTCCATTATGGCAGGACATATCCTAGAAGATGAGATTTAATCCTGTTTTTTATTCTTACATCAACAAGGAAATATTTTTAAAAAATTGCAAAAACCTTCCCACCAGCACTATTTGTTTGAATATTTCAGCAAACCAGTTAATTTATGCTGGAAGATTAAAAGTCATTTATTTATTAACATCAAAAATGGAAAAGATATGGAAAACAGAATCAAACCAACTTGAAAAATATACAAAATTCTGTCCTTCCTTAATGCCATTTTTGTGTTATGTTGAAGCTGTTTTGTCTTTTTATTTTTTTTAAGATTTTACTTATTTATTTGAGAGAGAGAGCACGAGCAGGTGGAAGGAGAGGAGTAGAGGGAGAGGGAGAATCAGACTCCCCTCTGAACAGGGAGCCTGATGCAGGGCTGGACCCCAGGACCCTGGAATCATGACCTGAACTGAAGGCAGACGATTAACTGACTGAGCCACTCAGGTGCCCCCCGTTTTGTTTTTTAAGTGAAGTGGTACTTCAGATCAAAAGTTCTGGAACAGGACTATCTGGGTTTGAATACCTACAACCATGTTTACTTATTTTTATCAAATCCAAGACATCATTTTTTAAAGCATACATCATTATTTTATATTCTCCCCTAGACACACACAAGCAACCCCTACAAGTGATTTGTAGGATACCAATTATTTCAAGATACATCTTGATTTCGGAGATGTTATGATACGGAAAAAAGGCTCATCTTAGAGTTGATGGAATATGGCAGTAGCCGAGTGAACATGAGCAAATTACTTCATCTAAATAAAACTAAGTTTCTTTATTCTAAAAAGTGGCAATAAAAGTACCCAGGTAGGGCGCCTGGGTGGCTCAGTTGGTTAAGCAACTGCCTTTGGCTCAGGTCATGATCCTGGAGTCCCGGGATCGAGTCCCACATCGAGTCCCACATCGGGCTCCTTGCTCGGCAGGGAGTCTGCTTCTCCCTCTGCCCTTCCCCCCTCTCATGCTCTCTCTCTCTAATAAATAAATAAATAAATCTTAAAAAAAAAGTAAGAAGTACCCAGGTAACTCTTCTGATGGTTAAATTATACAGTTTATATAAAGCTCTTAGATGATTGCATGGCACATGTTAAACTTATTACGGGGAAGAAAAGGGTAACCTATTACATGTTTTTAAAGCATTTTACGATACAGTAAATAAAAAGAAACAAGGAAGCATATATATGTATTTTTTTTCACAATGACAGTTTTCCTGGGAGGCATTAGCAAATAGCCTGTGGTAATCTGCAGGTTGCCAAGTGGTTCTCTCAGTTTAGTTCCATTAGGCAGGGAAAGAGAAAGAGAAGATATGGGAGAGAGCTCACTGTCCTACAGACTCAGGCTCCCACGTGGCACACTGCCATTTACTCTCATGGAGAAAATCTGGCCCACTATACTATGTCTACCTGTAAAGTGGGCTAAGAAATGAATTCTCTAATTAGAAAACATCATGCTTAGAACCGCCCTCTTCCTAGGTAAGAACAGGAGAATGGATTTAGTGGAAGACTCAGAAACTCTATCATAGTACATGTTCTACAAATATCAGCTATTCTTATTTTTACCTAAAAGAGAAAAGGTATATGAAAAAGGAAAATGCTACATTAACATGATACAATTGGAAAACAGGACGGATTTTTTTTCTTCCTGAAACATAGAAAAATCAAGGGTTTATTTACTTGGGACACTTTAAGTATAATATGTTCTCACTGTTTCCTCACTGCTTATATCGTTTATCGAAGGCACAGCCACAAGTGGATCTCACTTTGCACTACTTGGTGATAAGAACAAGGCATTCACTGGTCACTTGCATAGTCATCCAGAAATGGGAAGCTATACCTCTTTAATGTTCCATAAATTATTTGGAAATAAATTTTAAAAATTAATATTTTGTTATGGTTAAACTGCAGTATTTTACACAAATAGTATGATCACAGTGATTCAGTCATAATGGAATCATGTCATGCTACTGTTAAGTCAAATAATTTTATTTTAGCAAAAAAATCTACTGCACATAAAAGATGGTTTTGTCTTTCAGACTTCACAGAAAATATGGAGCAGCTACTTCACATGTTTCTGTAAAATAATCTTTGAAATACTACAGAGCTTCTTCCTTGGAATGCATGAGATTATCAGGAAAGTCTTTTCTCTGTTCCCCTCTGTGTTAGGTTTACATTTTTATTAATCTGTGGTACCTAACATTTCATTGGACCTGTCCTTACCATTGCTTTCAGCTTTGGTCTCACAATCAATCCTAAGTAATTATTTTTTTCTCTATCACCAGTTCCAACTCTAGAACAGATTGTTTGTTTGTTTGTTTTTTATAAAGACAGCCAACCACAATAAATTGTTTGGAATAAAGCAGGTTGTATAAAAACAAATACACAGAAAGTAAAATACTATTGGCCATTAAAAAACATATTAAATACATCATATTTCTCAAAAAAAGAAAAAAATTCTTGGTAATTCTCACTGTTTTTATTACTCTTTCTAAAAATGAAAGACATTAGTTAAACATATTCTGAATTCCCTAATGCAGTGTGTGAGACCACAGCTCTAATGATAGAACCAAGTCTAGTGAAACATTCTCTATACTAAGCAGTGTGTTTAACAATGTATCTCGTTTCTCATAGCTCATTAGCTCACTGAATGAATTTGTCTGAACCATGAAGGCAAAATGGGTTTAAATGCCTAGGGCACATCTTTTCTTCTACTTATGTAATTTACACCTTCATCACTTGCTCTCAGAGCAAAGATCCTTTTCACTAATGACAGTATTTTGAAGCATTGCTAAAGCAAGATATGATGAGGACATACTGAGAGAGTCAGTTAAAGAAATATAGAAGGAGAACAAGAAATTGCATACTGAGAAAAAGAGTTACACAAACACTTAACCCAAGCACTCTCTCTGGGCTTTGTGGTTTTGCTACTTTATTCCTGAAAAATAATGTGAATAGATAAAAATCACACCAGGCTTTAAGTTCATCTTTCAGGGAAGGGACATCCACATGTTTCTATGGTTTAGAATCACAAAAGTATTTTTTATATGGTTTCATTAGATTGCTGTGTGTAGAATCAATTTACAGCAGGAACCAAAGATCAGGGAGTTGAAATGATTCTTTAAGAATGATTCCTATAACATGTAGCTTGGGGAGGTGGCTATTAATGATAAAAAGAAATGGAGAGCAACCCCAGAACAAATATACAAAGATATAGGTTTTTCTAAATAGACTTCTTAATGTTAAACATTATATGAACCTGGCTATCTCCCTCTCCTGAAATTCATATATATATGTGTGAAAGTATGATTACATAGTAAATTATTCCAATTTGTAGATATATTTACAAAATGAATTCTGTATAATTTCATATATATGTATATGCAAACAAATTTTATGTGTGATTACAGTAGAAAATGTGTTATAAGTAAAAACTTAAAAATCAAATTTACTTTAGGTCAAATCAAAATAAAGTCAACATATGGCTGAGCTGTAATGTTAATAGTGGAAATGGAAGGGTTATTCAAAATCAAACATTTTAAGATATCAAAAAACCAAGGTTATGCACTGAGAGCTCCAAAATACATCAAAATAGTAAAAACTTGAGTTCTAAATAAGGAACTATTGACTATAATGATTCTTAATTCTTGAGGGATTTGACACACCTAATTTGGAATATCAATATGTAGGATGATTGTATATGCAGTTAAGCCACATCTAAAGAATGAACAAATAAACCAGAAAATTGTCTTGAAGAATAAGTTACATAAGTGATTTCATTTCTGTTGTACAAAACAGTCTTTTTCATACAATAAATCTGAACGTAATGAGAAAAATACTTCCCCCCACCCAAATGGATTGGAAAACAGCCTTGGTAAAAGATTACATTCAAATATTTATCACATTGTAATGTTATTCCGTGGGAAGATGTGCACTCAATTTATACTCTGTGGTGCTTTGCTTCAGTTCAAACAAGTTGGGTTGTTAAATAATATTTTCTCATAAATTTTTTTCATGAGACCTTTTATAATTAACTTATCATTAAATATTATTTTTGCTTAAGTGAATGATTTGTGGGATTAAGTTCATTCACCTAAATTTCAAACAGTACATTTTGAAAGGTAACAAAAGAAATATATTACATATCAGTACTTTCTGGTTTTTTGATTAGAATCTATTTGACTTTATAAAAGCTGGAACACTGTGCTTATTGAGCAAATGCTTTCATCAAGGAATTTTTTTATTTCTTCCGATTTTTCAACCAAGGCTCCAACCATACCCATGAAATTAAACTAAAATTAAAAAGTCAGTTTTATTAGAGTGATTTTATAATTGAGTTTACTGTGAAACTGGCAATTAAACTCAGAATCTGAGGGGGTGCCTGGGTGGGTCAGTCATTAAGCGTCTGCCTTTGGCCTCAGGTCATGGTCCCAGGGTCCTGAGATTGAGCCCTGCATCCTGCTCCCTGCTCAGCGGGAAGCCTGCTTCTCCCTCTCCCACTCCCCCTGCTTGTGTTCCCTCTCTCACTGTCTCTCTCTCTGTCAAATAAATAAATAAAATCTTAAAAAAAAACCCCTCAGAATCGGAGAACAGATTAAAGTCACTATGAATCTTTTAATTTCCTACTTAATTTCCTGTTTGTTTTACATTTTTATTTCTTTTGATAAAATTAATGATATTTGTGTATAGTTGCACATTTTTACTCTGTTGGACTAATTATGAACTTTAATATGTGCATAAATGAGCACTAAGTTTTACTATATTATATTTTCATTAAAAAAATCTACTTAACCTTGGGGCGGCCTGGGTGGCTCAGTCGTTAAGCGTCTGCCTTCGGCTCAGGTCATGATCCCAGGGTCCTGGGATTGAGCCCCGCATCGGGCTCCCTGCTCGGCGGGAAGCCTGGTTCTCCCTCTCCCACTCCCCCTGCTTGTGTTCCCTCTCTCGCTGTGTCTCTCTCTGTCAAATAAATAAATAAAATCTTAAAAAAAAAATCTACTTAACCTTTAATAGTAAAATTTTAGACTTTTTTATTTTTATTATGTTAGTCACCATACAGTACATCATTAGTTTTTGATGAAATGTTCCATGATTAGACCATTGCTTTTAATCAATGCAGAAGAATTAGATAGCCAGTGAGGCGGGGATTCAACTGCTTTAAACTAATCTCAAATACTTGAAAGAAATCTTGAAAAACCTTAAGTATTGTGCAATGAAGTATACATCTATATCTTATGGTATACTATACAAGTTTTATTGGCTTACAAGGGCAAATATTTCTCCATTGGCCAGAGAAGAATAAATGAGTGAATGTGTTATCTCTGAAATAGACCTGATGTTGTTGTGAATATATGAGAACTTTTGAAATAAACGATGGGCTCTGATGGCCCCAAGAAAACTATAGTCACTGATCAGGTACTTTCTTTACAATTCTTGTTTATAAATAATTTTTAAATGCAAGTTAAAGAACATATAGGGACTTTTAATAGTTATTATTTAGTGTATTTTATTTTATCAAACAAGACTTGTTTTTATTTAAATGCTTTTATTTTTTTTTATTTTTTTTAAACATTTTATTTATTTATTTAATTGACAGAGAGAGAGAGAGAGAGCGAGAGAGGGAACACAAGCAAGCAAAGTGGGAGAGGGAGAAGCAGGCTCCCCGCCGAGCAGGGAGCCCTATGTGGGGCTCGATCCCAGGACCCCGGGATCATGACCTGAGCCGAAGGCAGTCGCCCAACCAACTGAGCCACCCAGGAGCCCCTATTTAAATGCTTTTAAATTGCCCTTCAATGTCTCAATTATTATGCAGTATCCATTATGATTTACCCTATAAAATCATCTAAGGGTCATTATCATGATAAGCTATATATATACATATATATATATATATAATTATAAGGAGCACATGGTGTAAAATTTTTTGAAATTTTGGTGGAAATAGGTAGTAAAAATTACTCAAAAATGACTCAACGACAAGAGACTGGGTTTTTAAAATTTATATTAACATTTATCAACTTTAGTACAGAATCTGTTTATTTTATCACAGATGTCTTTAAGTAACTCTAATGATCTTCAGGAAATCCGGGGTACCATTTCCTAAATTATTTTATATGACTAGAATTTTTTTTAAGTATGTTTAGAAGAGTTTCTTGCAGAAAAGCAGGTCAGTCGCTTCAGTTTTATCTTGGCATCCCAAATGTTACATATTCAAAATCAAAGGCAGGGGGATAAGGAACGTAAAATTGATTTAAACGTTCTAATTCTTATTTGGTTATTCTCTTTTCTACCACAGGGAGTTATACAACATAAAGTGAAGTGAAAGTAAGGGGCAAATCACTGGATCATTTTACTCTAAAGAAACACAAATATATTATATCTCATTATTGGGAGCAAGGGAGTTTTCAGTCCCCTAAGACACCCTGCAAAGCGGCCATGTATAAGATAGCAATATACTACATTGATTTTAAATGATGATAGAATGAACATTGTTTTTTTAAAGGTTTATTTATTTATTTTTAGAGAGAGCACAAGTGGGGAGAGGGGCAAGAGAGAAGGGATCTCCAGCGACTCCCTGCTGAGCCCAGAGTCCAATATAGAGTTTGTCTCACGACCCAGAGATACTGACTGAGCCAAAATCAAGAATCAGATTCTTAACCGACTGAGCCACCCCAGCAATGGAATTAACATTCTTTTAATGGTACTCTTCCAATTAAAAAAAAAATATATATATATATATATATACACACACATATATATGACTATGATTATTCCTTACCATCCTTTGTTTTTGTATTATTTTGGTTTCTTGTTTTTAGTTTTGTTTTTCTTTGTTGCAGTGAGACTGAAATTGATGAAGATGATGGAAATATGTGGACACTAATATGATAGTGGAATATACTTCTAATTGTTTTTGAAAATTTAAGTTTCTTTATTTTTTATTTTATTTTTTTTTAAAGATTTTATTTATTTATTTGAGACAGAATGAGAGAGAGAGAGAGCACATGAGAGGGGGGAGGGTCAGAGGGAGAAGCAGACTCCCTGCAGAGCAGGGAGCCCGATGCGGGACTCGATCCAGGGACTCCAGGATCATGACCTGAGCCGAAAGCAGTCGCTTCACCAACTGAGCCACCCAGGCGCCCTTAAGTTTCTTTATTGATGGAAAATCAAAATACGAAGACAACAAAGTCTTATGCTTCAGAATTCATGTAATATATTCATATATAAATGTTCATTTTCACGCTCATGTTTGGGCAAGTACCTTCTATCTACCCCATTCCAAATGTCCAGAGTTCATATTATGATGTTGAGGCAGGGTGTAATATGTGTATGGGTATTAGTGATAAAGGCCTGAGGGACCTCATTGTAGTTGGACAGAATGTGTTCCCTTCTACATTTCTTTGCCTTGTTACAAATATACTAATGTAATAGTAACCACAAGGATGAGCATACTAAAATACTAAGATATATTATTTGATCTGTAACATTATAATTGACTACACAGCAAATTGCGATCCATTCCCATTCATCCACACATTCATTCTTTCACTCATTCAGCAAATATTGAGCACTTTCTCTTTGTCTGCCATTGTACTCTAGGGGTCCAATTTGAACAGACAAGAAATAATACCAGCCTTCATGGAGCTTACCATTTAAGGAGGTGACAAAAGTAAGTTCAAAAGTGGCATAAATAAATATGTAACTGCAAAACTGGAAAAGGAAAAATGCTCAAGGCTAAGAAATGGTGGAAGAGGGGTGCTTGACCTGGTCTGAGAAAGAAAGGAAAGTTCTCTCCAGTGAGATCTGAAGCATGATTATAAAGAATGAATAGATTAACAGGGGACAAAACAGAAGAACATCTAGATAAAGCCCATCCCATGTGCTAGAAAGAAGAAGGAGCACTGGGTGTTTATGACGGTGAAGGCAGGCCAGCGTGGGTGAAACACAGAGAATGAGGAAAGCATGGAAGGAGAGGAGGTTGAAGAGGGGAGCTGAGTGTACATCATCTTGGGCTCTTCTCATGGCATGGAGTTTAGAACTATACAGTCACTTGCAGTTTGCATTGAGAGAATTATGTTAATCTTTCTTAATGACATCATGATGCCTTTCCCAGGTATGTTGCCTTACTCTTAATGTCATTCACTCAGCAACTGTCTATTGAGTGATTACTTGGGAATCATTACTTTTTCAACAGACCTGAATTCTGTCACCCCGGGAATCAGATGATTTAGACTAGAGAAACTAAAGTTGCTTTTTCTTCCAGGGTATTGAGTGTCCCGTACCATAATGCATCTAAAATGTAATGATTCATAAAATATCAATACAGTTGAGGAATGTAGAAAAGTAAAGATTTATTCCATCTTAATTTCAGGTATTTGAAGGGACTGAGAGTCAGATCATATATAGTGCTTCTCTGTGGTGACATTATTTTAATGGTGTCATTTAAATCCATTTTCAGTGCCATATAGTAATTCCTAAATGATAAATTACATTATTTAATATTTCAGCTGAGATATTGGTAAGATATAGAGGTCCGATTGTTTTAATGAAGAGTTTAAAGATTTGCTTGCATCTTAAATTAGAATCCTGCATTAAATTAATAGTTTTTAAACTAACCGTTTCTTTCAACTTGTCAGAATATCATATATTGATTGTAAAACAAGTGTTACATGTTGTTTTTAGTTCCACTTAACTTTCAATTTTGAACAAACCTACAAAAAGTGCACAGCATGAAAAGAAAAGATGAAAAATGATGAGTTCACTTACATGGCTGCTCTCTTAGTCCCAAAGCAATAAGTCTTTTTTCCCTTTTTCTCATTTATCACATATTTGTAAGAGAGACTTAGTTGCCCTGGGGGAGAAATGTTAAATAGAGAAGTTAATATTTGAAACACTTACCTGAATCTTTTTTTTTGTTCCTTTTCTATTTATAAACAGAACAAAATGATAGCTAGAAGTAAATCATTTTTAGCAAATAGAATATGAGTATACACTAAATATTTTGACCTTTTATTTATATTTATTTATATTATTCAAGTGTGTTTAGTCCGATCCAAGTGAAAGATAGACAAAGAACATTTTTGTTCAACTAGAATTTGTTGAAATACTTCCAGTCATCGTTAGATGCTAAAATTCTGTTTCAGGAATTAGATTTGGGGACACTGTGATTTCTTTGTGTATCAAAATGAATGTGTTCTTACTCTCATGAAAAAAAGACCACAGTCAAGCAGAAATATTAGGTTTGCTGTAACAGCATTTATTGTTGCAACTTTCAGAGATGAAAATCAGTGACAGGCGTGCAGTCCCTGTTGCCTTGTCACCACATTCTGGGGTAGCTGATACAAATCTGAAGTCAGCTCATGGGATCTGAAGTGAGATTTGAGGAAACAGATAGCAGTTCTTGGGCAGTGGGGCTTTTGGAAAGAACTAGAGCCCCTCCCATGGTAGCTGGGGACAACATAAAAAAGTAATTTGATGGTTTAGAACCTTGAATCCAAGCAACCTGTTGCCAGCTCAGTGTAAGTAGGGACTGAAGTTTGGAGGTGGAAAACTCTTCCCTGGGAGGATATGTTTGTGAGCTGGGGCACAAGACATGTTGTTGCAGTTGTGTTATGTGACAAACTCCTTGTCACATTGTTGTTCATGGCTGATTTGGGAGGGGATCTAAGCTTTGAAATTGACATTAATTCTTTCCTTAAGTAATGGATTTGGGGGTGATCAGCACTTTGTCTAGGAGTATCTCCTGCAGAAGCTTAGCTTTGGACAAGTTACTTGCATGCATCAAGAGTAATCTTACACAATTTAAAGATTCAAAAGGACAGGTATTACAGACCTACAATTATCACTATAGTCAGTTACCCCCTTTGATTCTCTTTGTGTCTCTGTGGTAACTCATTCACATTTCTCAGGAAAGTATCTACTTCTATTTCCTTAGAATGGCTTGACACACTTCCATACAGGTGTAGTGGGAATTCTGAACTTGGAATTCTGAAACTGGGTGTTTCCTAAGTGGCATTAACACGTACCTCCTGATCTTGTAAAGGAATTCATGCAACTAAGGTTTATTCTTTCTCATAGTGAAACACTTTTTTTTCTTCAAAAGCAATTGATATTGTTTGGTCAGTTTCAATTTTTTTTCTCTTTTATGTAAGGAAAAATAATTATCTGAAGTAATACATGCACACATTTATACATATAGAATGATATGAATTAATATGTACACACAGGTATCTATAGGGAAAATTAAGCCATACTATATTGCTTTAGTTCTAGGTGAGAATTTTTGTAAAGCTTTCTAGTGTATAGGATTTCTTTGCCCTTGTATTGGACTGCTATGTGAACATTTTACAACAAAAATACAAAAGCTGCTCTTTTTAACCCACTTTTTTCACCTCAAGATATTTTTGTCATGTTCATAAATTGGTTTACTATATTCGCATTGTCAACAGAAGTCTGTGCTTTTCAACATTTTACACCTGTGAAGAACTATGACTTTACTGCAAGCGATAGACATAATTGGTTACAAAAGAACTTTAGCTCACTAGCAGGAATGTCAGACTTGCAACAAATGTTTTTCAGTTGAAAGAAATCTGAATCTCTAATTTACAGTTTTATTTCTTTCCTGATTTCCAGCTGAATATGTTTACTTTCAAATTCCTGGTAGTTTCTGGTGACCTTTATATATATTTCTTTAGCTGTCCCCAGTATGCTCTCTCATTTATTTGCTTGTTTATTAGCAATTTTGGTGTTTTTTTTTCTCATTCAAGATACTATGTTTATTCAGTCTTAAGTTTTTCTTTCAAAACAGTATATCTCTTTCACACTTGCATAAGTGTGCATATCTATATTGTGTATGAAAGCAAAGCAAAAAAGAGCTAGGATAACAAATGCTCATGAGTTTTTAGATGCAGTAGCCAAATTCAGTGCTCCCAATATAAGATGACCCACGATTATGAACACTTTGGTTGGGGGGGTGTTGGTGGATAAGAGTATATACAGGTCAGGTTTAGGTTGTAGAGTTTAGAACAGCATGCAGGCACACTGTGTTCCTCCAGAAGAGTGGGGGGTGAGTGTTCACCCAAAAGTAAATGGAGTTTGTTGGTTAGCCAAGGAAAGAGGGATTTATTTTCCTTCCCACTTTTCTTCTCTCTTGAGCTGCATGACTTTTTCCACAGGCATACAGAGTGAAATGACTCATGGTGGTGTAACACCATATATTGACATGCTGTGTATTATCACATGAGCAGCTATAGATTGGCAGGTGAGCAGATTATGTTCCAAAATTCTCTAAGATCTCACATTCCCAAGTAAAATATTTTCCCATGGAAACACATTTTTTTGTTAAAATTATTTTTAGTACCGAATTGATATCAAAATAAACTTGGTTCATAAATTACCCCTTGCCCAAGTGATGGTGTCAAAGTTAGGTATTTGTGGTTCGTCGTATCCAACCACAGCCTTCTTCACAGCCATCCTCTTTCATCAATCTCTTTATTTTCTCTCCTCTCATTGTCCATTGACCAACTAGCACTTTCTTTGCCCTTGTAAGAGTAGCCCTTAGTCAAGCCTGAAGACTGCACGAACCAAAAAATATTCCCTAAAGAATAAAGTTTTGCTTCACCCGTATGAGAATAGACAACTAGGAAGGCTTGGGAGATTTGTTTTGTTTTGTTTTGCACCGCTTAGTGGCCCCCAAGGAACCAGATATCACTCAGTTGCTCTATCTGTGTGTTTGTGTGTGTGTGTCCTTTATGTCTGTGTTAAGGGTTGGGCAGCATATAAAAACACTTGTGAGGATGGCAATAAAGGTTTTCATGATTGGCAAAACCTTTATGACTTGAGGTGATATAGGCCAGTTATTTAAAAATTAATGGGAAACTTTGGGGATTCACAAAGCTACATCACCATCTAGAAACACAGAGCGTTCTCTCCTAATGTACATAAACATCTCTCAAAATGTTCATATATTGTGTTTCTAATGAAAATATTGTGTGTATCTGTTGGTCTTTTTTTTATCAGTCATAGTCTTGTCTTTTTGTGAAATCACATACTTCCAGACTCTCTAATATTCACTCACCTTTTATATTGTAATTTTTTTTAGAATTATGTAATTTTTAATAAACACCTCAACATTCTTAGTTTTCGCAGAATGTCCTCCCACTTATTCCCCTAAGTGTAACATGGTACTGCCAGTGTTATTTATCTATTGCTAAATCACAAATGACCCCAGATGTAATAGTTTAAAAGAACAGGCATCTATTATGGTCCAATTTCTGTGAGTCAGGAATTTAGGATTGGATTTGCTGGGACACTCAAGATCTTTCGTGTGATTGGAATCAGGATGTCAGCTGGGGCTGCAGGCACCAGAAGAACTGACTGGGGCCTCGTGTCTGCTTTCTGGAGAATGCAACTGACACGTTACATCAACAAGCCAAGTAAGGCCACCATACATGTTTTCCCACTCTCTGTGCAAAAACCATCATGTATTTCTATCGGTTTTCATCTCCATTTTTCTAACAGCAAATGATGAGTTGGTTTTTCTTCTTGAACAACAACGACAACAATAAAACTCCTTTGCATGGAACTTGACTTCATCCCATCTCTTCTCATTGTTCCTCCCTTCTTTTACTTCTTCACCAACTTTCCCCGCTTCTCAACTTGCTTCAAAGCGTTCCTTGGCTACCCGTTCATATTTAAGAATGGCAATGACATGCTCTGCTCTGGGAGTGTGGGGTCTGTAGTGCATTGAATTGTGATTCCCAAAAATATAAGCTCATATCCTATAACCCCTGGAACCTGTGAATGTGAACTTACTGGAAAAAGGCTTTTTGCAGATGCATGTAATTAAGAATTTCGATCACTCTGGATTATGGTGGGCCCTAAATCCAGTGACAAGTATCTTTATAAGAGAAAAGAAGGAAAAAAGATAAATACACAAGGAAGAAAGTCATGTGAAGATGTTGGTCAGAGAGTTAAGCTATGTTACCACAAGCCAAGGAAGGCTTTGAGCCACAAGAAGCTGAAAGAGGAAAAAAAGATTCTCCATAAATGCCTTCGTGGAATGTGGGTTGACACCTTGATTACAAGACTTCTGGCCTCTAGAATTTTGAAGGAATACATTTCTATTGTTTTAATCCACCATATTTGTACTATTTTTTTATAGCAGCCCTAGGAAACTAATACAGGGTATAAAGGGAAATAGGCAGTGAGATTCTAGATGTTGGAATTTACTCTAAAATCATTAAACAATGAGTAGGTTTTTCTGATGTGTAGATATTTCCTCTATTCCTTATTGGTTTTTCCAGAAAAGAATTCCCAACCCTAGTAGTGGGACACGGTTTATATACATGTTGGAGAGCATTCTGGGAACAGAGCCCAAGAATGTTCTGGAAGGGTATGGGGGGAGGTGGTCATAAGATACAGAGTGAAGAGTTTTACTTATGTCCCTCTTTTTTGTCCACTGCTTCATCTTTATCTGCCGAAGTGGCAGATATCCTAGAGTCTAAAACATTCGAATTCAGTATTTTCAGAGAATAAACTTCCTCTAGGACCCTGGGGGAGGAAAAGATACAGCTATTCATTCAGTCCTTCTAATTTCAGCTTCTAGTTCTCCACTTGCCCCCCAAGGTCCCTCCAAATCCCAAACTTAAAAGATTCAGGATAATTGTACTGGTTTTATTCTTATCATTATCCCTCTTATAACTTAGGTTCCATCTTTCTCTGTTCTCCTAAATGTCCATCCCTTCTTCTTTTTTTTAAAATATGCAGTTCTTATGTCTCTGTATCCAAGTGCAGCTTCTGAACAAGGCATGCAGGGCCTTCATGCTATGATCTCTCAACATCTCATTCATAGTTTTCACTGCTCCGAGGCTGACACTTTATATTCTAGAATCACCTATCATCTCTGTGGCTCTGTCATTTTCTCTAATTAAAATGACTTTCTCACTTCATCTTTTCTCTTCAATTTCCTACTGATCTTTTAAAATAGGTCAGGTATCTTGTCTTCTCCACATGAAGCTTTCCTTGCCTGCTTCGTCCCCACCTATCCTGTCCTGCTCAACCAGGCTCGTTTACTTACTGATTGTTTTCTTCGCTCCTGGAAGCTGCCTTTGTTATCTTGATCACATTTATTATAATTATCTTTAAATGCTCTCTTCCTCCTCTGAAGTGTTGGTGTTTTGAAGGAGGCAATATACTTTATCCATAAGTGTAACTTCTTGCTTATAGCAAGGTGATGGGCACACAATTGATCTTATTGAAAATATGAATAAATTGATGAATCTTTGTCCTGAATAAGGACAGACAGAGAGGGAAAAAGTGTACTCTGATTTCCAAGAAGGCAGTCATGTGTCTTCCAAGTGATTTTTTTGTCATTGTTGCTAGTCAGAATAAACTTCCATGGTTCAGTGCTTTCACTGAGTTTTGTCCTTCTGCCTGGAATGCCGTTTCCCAACTTCTCTTTACTGAATACCCAACTTGGATCAGACACCGTGATTTTTTTTTAAGTTCTCCATGTAGGAAAGTCTTATTTTAGCACAATCCATCAGAAATAATGGCATTCAGAATGTATTTCTCTTCCATGCCGCAGAGGTCAATTTTCCTACCTCTATTAGAGCATTCATCACTCTAAGCAGTAAAGTGGAATACCTCCCAAAACTTAGGAGTGGAACCATGGAAAATCAACTTGCAGTAGTTGACTTAGCCTTGGGTAAAGTATAATACTTCCAAGCAATAATGCACAAATGGGTCATTGAGCAGTTTTCTCTAATAAAGAGGTCAGGATCTTGTTTCAGAAAAAGACTACCTGTGTGGGCAGGCTCAAGTCTATAGCAGAATCAATGTCTACAATGAAGAATGTTTCAATCAGGGACAAACAAATGTTTAGCCAAGAAAAAACAAAAGCAAAAACATGAAATCAAGACTAGGATGAATCAGTAAGCATTCAGCATTGATCGTCTACCGAAATAAATGGACTGAGGATTATCATCTTCCTATTAAATATTGGGGTAATACATAAATGCACACATGCTCGCCTGTCCCTCCCCCTGCCTGCCTCTCCTCAATCTCTCCATCCTCCCCCTACCCCCAGCCTCCCTCCTCTTTCAGATCTGTTGAACTTCAGTTCTGTTTACAAAGCTCTTTCCCTCATTAGCCTGAGAAGATTGACTTAATCTCTCCATCTAGACATTCAAACACACATTAAGTGTTCAAGAATTTTATTAAGTGAGTGCACGTACAATATTTTAAACACAAACAGGTTATAGATCGATTATAAATCTCAACTACACAGCTTTATACAATAGAATATTAGATCATTTCAATTCTCAGGTTGTGATTTTATAAAACTTATGAGAAAATCTGTTGATAGTGAGTTTGCTTGACATTTTCTTTTACATTTTTCTCCTTTCTCATTTGTTATAGTGCAGTCCAAGGTAACCCTTAAGTAGAAGGAGAGCCTGGAATAATGATATTATTAGTCTTCTTTATTTTCGAGTTGAAGGGCACTGAACCAGTCACTAATATTTCAAACCCCAAGAAATAAGTCCTCCGGAGGTTTGGGGGTACCTTGTTATTCCTACCTCCTTTGTTTTATTTGCTTTTTGGTGCATAATAACCCTTAACATGTTATATTTTATTATTTTAAAACATGATGCATCAAACATGTCATATCCCAGGAGATCATGATTTAACATGGAACAAGAATATTCTCAGAAAATGAAATGAAAATCAGATCTAGCAGTTGCTAGGGAGTTGAAGATGGCCACACAATTACTTGGTGTAACAGAAATAATCTGCCTGTGTATCTTTCCTGCCTTTTTTCTCTTTGTTGTGTGGAGGAGAATTTGGTGTCTCATTTTCTCTTTTGGGGTCATCCTTTTCATGAGCATATCATATGTCAAGTGTGAATATATCTAGTAGACGCAGTAAAAGATGATAGCATTCTGAATATATTCCATGCATAGCCTAGGAATTCAATCCACAGGACTATATTCCATTATATTTGCACTGTTGGAAATAGAGAAGAAATAAAAAGGCCAGGATCAAAATTATAAACTGTTGATACTACCCCCCAAAAATAAGTGCTCAGAGATGGTAAGAATATTTCCTTTGGGTTTCTATGATAAATGTTGGACTGTATACCATATAGTATATTCTAGTAAAAAGAGTAAGAAACACAGAAACACTGATATTTAGTTATTTAAAACTGGAAATTTAAAGACCTGTATCACTGTACAAATAAACAGTACTATTTGCAAATTCTGAATCAACATTGGGAAATATCTATTTCATATCATTGAACAAGCAGTTCAAGGAACTGCAAAAGAACAAACCTACCAATAGGGATCAAAATTCAAATCAAAGTGTTTACAAAAGTGTTTACAAAATCTTTCACTGCCTTTTAAACTTACATTTATGAAAATTTTGTGACTTGCCACCTTCAATTTGCCCTGGCCTCCTGTTTTCCTATCCCATTTCTTCTTCTTCTTCTTTTTTTTTTTTTTAAGATTTTATTTATTTATTTGACAGAGAGAGATAGCAAGAGAAGGAACACAAGCAGGGGGAGTGGGAGAGGGAGAAGCAGGCCTCCCGCTGAGCAGGGAGCCAGACGTGGGACTCGATCCCAAGACACGAGGATCATGACCCAAGCCGAAGGCAGACGCTTAACAACTGAGCCACACAGGCGCCCCTCCCATTTATTCTTCTTGCACATCCTTCAAATTAATATTCCTCTGCCCTTTTCTACAAAAATAACCTTTTATTTCTGCCCCGCCCAGACACTTTGAATTATAAGGGATAGGGTTACTTAAAATGTCTTTGGGAAAGTATATGAAAAGATACAGATGCCTGATAAGTCAGGAAAAAATTGACAAATAGGCCACAATTGGGGAAGAATCTATGGAACATCTGCAGACCAAGTGCTCTTTACAGTGTTCTCTTTCTCATCTTCTCTGGCCCCATGTCTTTGTGCATGTGTATCCTCATTTTGAGCATCTGCCTTTGATTTCTCTGCCTTGCCTGTGTTCCAGTATGTACGCTCCCAACAGAGTTCCTGCATTTCTAGTTTCAGCACCTATCACCAGAGGAATTGATTTCTTAGATTCTCAAGTCCATAGAGTACCGTATGGTCTGTTCAGTTTATCTGTTCAACAGAAGCCACAAACCAAAGATAGCTGATCAAGCTATTGAATGCTTATCACCGAGTTGAATTTATACCTATTTATCCATTATCTACAGCTGAGAGGCACAGGAGCATAAAGAAAAGATCAATGCACTTTCTTTCAAAGTAGCTATAGGAAGATCTAGTATGCACAGAAATCTATCACTGCTCTATTTTGTTTCCTATACATTTGATTTCCAGTCACAACTCATCCTTTTATATCTATTCAATCAACACAGGGAATATTGCCTTTATTTTATGCAAACCAAACATGAATTTTCCCATCCTCACATTTATTTGACACTGTTAAACTGAATTTAACCTAGATATCTAATCTTCAAGTTGATACATGTTCTTGATAATATTTTCAAAACAAATTCAAACACTTAGGATGTGCTTGCTCAAAAAGTGGATTTCAAAACAAGTTGACATCCTTTTATTTTCTTTCACTATATAATCCCCATTTTTAGGACAATCCCCCAATTTTCATAATGCAGTTAGTGATTTGGAGTTTATTTAGCATTTTACTTCTGCTTTACAGAATGCATCTAATTACATTTCTTCTCTGTGCACCCCCCCCCCCCGCAGCCCCACTACTGGACAGGCATTTCTGACTGGTTACCTGGCGATTTGGCGCCTGGAGTCAATAGAAGTTCAGCTGTTAGGAAGCCATGAAGGCATAATTCACAGCAATGTAAATACTAACACTTTGTTTAGAACGCTGAACTAAATTAACCCCTAGCTACATCCTAGAGCTTTAAAACTTAAATATGGCTCAAAGTAAACAAACATTTAGTGGAATCAATTCTTTAATATAGCTAAACTTCTTTTCCTCCTATTATGTGAACATCAAAAGTTTTTAATGAATAATTCCTAGTTCTTTTTTTTTTTTTTTTTTTTAAGATTCAACTATCCATTTCAAAGAGAGAGAGAGCGAATGCAGGGGTGGGGAGGGTGGAGAGGCAGAAGGAGAGAGAATCTCAAACAGACTCCGCAGTGAGTGTGAAGCTGGACACGGGCTCTATCCCATGACCCTGAGAACATGACCTGAGCCAAAGCTGAGTCAGATGCTCAACTGACTACACCAACCAGGTGCCCCAATAATTCCTAGTTCTTTATGGACAAACTAAAAGACATATTTTTATTATTAAACATAATAGCTAGTAAGCAGGTCTCTTATCTATGTTAGTTGAAAACAGTATTATCATCAGTAACTTAAATACACATTAAATCTTAAATATTTGTATTTATTAAATATTAAAATATTAAAATTATATATTATATAATTTATATTATATAAAAAGTTATATAATATAAATATATAATTTATATATTACATACTATATATTCCCTAACTAGCATATTTTCATAGCTTTTACTTTTAGCAAAACGCTAATGTCACTTCTGACAGGAGTGGAACAACCCAAGGTTGGAGGAAGCAACAACCCAAACATTAAGTAAATAGTAAGAGAATTAGAGAGTCTTCAAACTGCCCCCACATATTTTTCTACCCAAGAGCTTTATTTTCAAAGCTGTTAGAATTTCTTATTGGGGGGATATATCCATATACAACTGCCATAGCACTTTATCTCCTTCTTTGGAATATTTTAGAATTATTTATACTTAGGAATTTGTGGTTTATGCATTCACACAATTTTCCCATTACAAAAAAATAAAACAAGTTTTAACATGCCTCCTTCAATCCTGGATCTTGCTTCAGTCATCTTTCTCTTCTTCACAATTAAACCTCTTCGGAGCCTTGTCTGAAGTTCATGACTCCAGATCTCTACCACACATTGTTTCAGCTGTTATGATCTGGCTTCTGCCTCCACTGTGTTTTGTTCTTGTCGAGGACATCAGGGCTAACGTTTTTGTGAGAAGTGAATTTTCACACCTTAGCTGTCTTGACTTCTCAGGATTACTTGTATTTATTGAGGATCCTTCTTAAATGCTTTTCTTCCTTCCTCAGTGTCCACTTTTGCTTTGCCAGAATCTAACCCTCTGCCCACCCATTGAATTTGTTGTTTTTCCTAAGCTTTCTTTTCTTCTCACTTAAACACTTGCACTGGGTGATCTCCTTTATTCCTGTGACTTCAGTTACCATCTCTGGTCTCTGTCTCCCAAATATGCCTCCAGCCGAGATCACTTTAATGAGCTTTAAGTCCATATATCCACCAGGCTCCTGGAGATTCTAAAGTACCATAAAATTAACTAAATTCTTTACATGTTTCTTCTCATTTGCTTTTACTCATGATTCCTGTCTTAGGTAAGGTTCCCTGGAAACAGACTCGAGAATGAAAATTTGCCTGCAGGAAATTTCAGGGAAAGTAATTGGGGAACATCTCCTGCAGGAGTAAGGAAGGTGGAGTTGGCTGAAAGAGGGAGTGAATTGTAACAACAGTAGCAAAAGTGGCTTTAGCCAGTAACACAGTGAGCTCTGGAGCTGGGATGGACTTTTGGGGTTGTCCCAAATTGAGGCAAGGGAGTTAAACTTTTCTACCATGACTGTCAGTAGTCACTAGATGTGGACTGACCCTTGAAGGAAAATTAATTACCTCAGGAGATGCATCTTCCTTGGTCAAAAGCCATTCCTTTGAAAGTCTCAGTGGTGAGCCAGGAGCTCACAGCATTTCTGGTAGCAGGATGAATAACTGCCTTGTTTCTGAAGGGTAGTCTGGGTGGCTCAGCAAAGAATCCATTGTAGGTCATGACTTACTACATGCATCAACCCCAGCTAGGTATAGATCCTTTAAGATTCTTATTGGCCTTTTTCTGGAGTAACTTAGAAGAGGAAGGTAAATGGGACAAAGCAATGCTTCCACTAATGCTGTAATTCTCAAGGTGACACCTAACATTCTCTCTCCCACTACGCAGTCTAGACCCCACGCCCTCTCCTAGTACTTTTGTTAGCCTAGGTAGATGATAGAGTGGGATGATCCAGATCCAGATCCCAGAGTTATCTGTGTTTGCCCATTTTCAACATGTCCTTCTCAGGCTGTAGCTGCTGCATCTGTTCATTTGCAACCAAAACTGGACAGGGGAATAACAAGAGAGACCACAGGTGACTGCCAAATGAGTTTTTTTTCCTGCCCCTACCATGTTAAGATCATCTTGCTAGTATGTTGACACTTGTTTTGGTCATGAAGAGATGCAATGACCAGGTGACAGCCCATAAAGTTCAGTGATACTCTTACTCTCTTTCTTGGGAAAGGTGTTATTCTCAGGCAACCAAGACCTCTAGACACACAAAGCCTAAAGTTGTGATGACAAGAAGCATGAATTCCCCATTTGTGGAATGACAATAAGTAGAACACTTCTATTTTCATTTCTTGATTCCTGTTCTACCTGTCCAGGATCCAACACTATAATATGATAATTGATTTAGGATATATGCTGTTTCCTGAGGTATGGGTGATGGAACCCTATCACTGTAGAGCATATTTTCCAAATGACATTATCATCTGCACCTTCAAAATCTCTTTTGTTGCTCTATCAGGATAGCAGCTTCTGGGAGGTATGGTTTGCAGTGCAACCGAGCTCTCATGGTCATGAGCTCCCTAGCATAGCTCTTTGCTATAAAGTGGGCTCCATAGTCTGAAGCAATTTTATGTAGGATTAGATGTTTGCAAGACTGAATTTTATGCTGGCCAAAGCCCTGTAGGAAAGATAGACACTTAGCTGAAATGTATATTGGTCCCAGTCAAGAAGAATCTCTGCCCCTTCAGGTTGGAAGTGGTACTACATAAGAAATGTAACAATAGGTATTACGAGTTCAGCCCTGGTCTATTCTCCTGGTTATTTGGACATCAGGCTTGGAGAGTTGGAGTCCATGGTGTTGGGTCTATCTACAGCCATCATCCTGCCCCTATGGCTACTCTGTTATGAATCATTGCGCCATTGCTCAGTGATAGAAATTTGCTCCTGTCAATTGGCTATGCCATTCTATCTACTTGGTTGGTTAGTGCCTCTTCCCTAGAATATACCCTCGGGTGGCTGTTACCTTGCATTTCAAAGATCTTTTGTACTTTGTGCTCACTGCCATCCATATGCTATTTCTTGAAACTTCTGTATCCTTGATCCCCACTCTTTTTAAATATTTATTTGCAGTGCCCTGAACAAAAAACAAGTTGTTCACCACTGTCAATGTCAGAAAATGGGAGATTTAACCAGGGCATAAAGTAAATGTTTGTGTCACATAAATAATGGCTGATTCTGATTCTCATTTCTGACAGGGATGGCAAAGAAAATGTATTAACAAAAATATGTTAATCTGCTAAGATACTACATCTGGCACAGCAGATGCAATTGAGACAATTATTTTTTAAAGTACTCTTTTGCCAGAATCCTCCTGTTTTTGTATGAGCCAGGCTGGTTTAATAAGGATATGTCTGAGACAAACTTCCTCTGCATATTTTAAGACTTCAATAATCTCTGCTATTCTCCCTGCTTCCCAGATGCAATACAGTCTTTGATTTATGTTTTGGCTGGGCATGCGGCTTTAGAGGATTCCATGTGGCTTTCCCAATGAGATATCTCTTACCGTATGCCAAGGAACTACTGTGGTAGTTCTGCTAATTATCAGGTATGTTTATTCCAGCTGTGCATTTGCTAAAATGACCCCCAGGTAGTTTTATGGATCTAGTGGACTCATGGTGAGTCAGAGCTGGAAACAGGGGTCCATTTTTTATTATTCAATCCATGATGATGTTTTGTGGCCCATGTATCAATGCCAACTTCAATAGTTTTTGATGTGTCTGAGTATTCCAATTCACCCTGTGTATGATTACCATCTAATTGGCAGTAAGTGCATTTGGGAAAGAACTACTCAATACACTTGCCAAGGTGTTATGGCATTTTTCTTCAAGGGGACCTGGCCTCTACTTTAATCACTGGGTTCCAAGTCGGAGTACTGGGTCAGGTCCTGAAACTGAGCAAGAGATCATGAATATTATTAGATCCCCTGCCTTCACCCACTATTCATTCATTCTTGATATACATTTTTTTTAATTCTATACAGAAATACTTTTATTGGCTGTCCGTTTGTTTTCCCCAGGAACACTCTGTTCTATTCACTATTTCCATAATCTTTGTAGTTCAGGATTTCTGGCTGCCAATTTGACATTGCTGTTTAGTACTTAATTGTACTTCTGCTTTCTACTTATGCCTAACATAGTCATCTGATATCTATTATTTTGAGAGTCTATCATCACTCTTCTGCCCTAATGCTACTAAGGAAATCAATTCTGTAATAGCATTTTATATTGTCATCCATGTCCCAGAGAAGATAGCAACCATCAAGCCTCTCAGCAAGATTGTTATCCCCTTCACTAATAACAAAGTATCTTCCCAGTGCTCCTGTAAACCATAGTTGGATGGTGAGTTTTCTGGCCTTGTGTTCACTCTACAATGGCCATTTCTAACAATGTAACCCTCTCCCTTTTACATACCCCCCCTTAGAATCCATTGCCAAAACTGGCTTCTCCCAGCATATATTGACTAGGTCCCTTTCTGCAACTAAAAGACCCAGCACTAATTCTGTTTGACCCTCCTTATAATCTGGTGGTTAGGATGAGAAGATTGAAGAGATCCCGAGGAAGGGGTGGGTTGTGTTTTCAAGGAGAAGAGGTCCCTACATCATTCTATTAGCAAAGTTAAGTATCAGGCTTATCTTAGAGGAGAGTACCACTTCTCCTGGCCCAGGGAGTTTTGGAAGATCTTGGGATTCATGGTTCTTAAGCACATTGGCTCACAGGTCCCCGCTCTGACTCCAGCTGAGTCCCTTGCCTTTCCAATCAGTGCTCTAACTTCAGAAGAATAGAATTGGGAAGTAGAGAGTCCAACCTCTCCAGGGACTGCTCCGCACTTATAATTAAGTCCTGGACCTGATTTTTAAGTTTCTGTCCTTTGAGTACAGAAGATAAATGTCTTTTTAAAAGTGGTCTTCTAACTTTCACAGCTGCTTAAACTAGAGATTAACAATCTCAGCCTTTTGTTGTCTTTCTTTGATATATTGGTAGCACTTAGTTATAACCAACTGATTCCACAATCCGTATGGTCATCAGTTCCCACATAGCTTGCAAATGTCTTGGCTATTATGCCATTCAGTGCATTTCCTTCCATTAGTACCCCATCTGAATTCCTTAGTAGTCAAATTGTACCACTACTGAACCTGGGGCTGTCACTCTTCCACATACTGCCAATATGCTGGCCCTCATTGTCAATTAGCCAGCAAATAAATGATATAGGTCCAAAATTCCTATTTTAAAATTGGATAATTGCTGGTTCAACTATACTAAGTCAATTAGAAATAGAATCTGAAAGAAAAATGTACAGGCAAGGGATTCACTGTATAGTGTCTAAGAAACAACACCTCTGCAAGAATGAGTGGAGCAGAACTGGGCAATTGGACAATTTGAACATTAAGAAAAATATAGTTGGAATATAGATCACAGCAGATACTCCAAGGTCTCTGGAGCTTCAGCCTTTCAGAGTTGTCTTCCTTGACGGAAAGGAGCTTAGCCTTTACACAGCTGCATTAAATAGCCATTGAATGTGGGCTACTTTCTGGGGGGAAAAAAAAAGGATGCCTCTGTAAAAGGATGTTCCTTCAGCTGAGGGCATTTCCTAGAAGCAATTCAGATGAAAACCATCACCTACCAACACTCCCAGGATCTAAGGAAATATGTCCCTCCATCCTGAAAAGGAAGTTATTTGTTGCATATTCCAGCATATGCATAATAGTCATCCATTCAATGAAAGGCATCTCCTTCCAACCACTGTTCCACCTTCTAATAGTGGGAAGCATGCTTGACTATTTCGACAACACTCACATACTAGTCAATAAAATCCTGGCAATTCTACCTTTCAAATGTCTCTTGATGCAGTTCACTTCTTTCGCCATCCTCTCATCTGTTCTAGTTAAGACTGCCATTGTCTGGGTTTCCTACACCATCCTCCTATTCTCCCACCTTTAGTCATGTCTCCTGTCAATTCTTAAGGATTGAAGGTAGAGGGACAGTTTGAAGTCATAACTTCACTGATTAAAGCAATGTAAACCTTTTACAAATACTTCACTATGAAGTCCAAATTTGTAAATAGCTCAAAAAACTCCTTATGGTATGATTTATATTTTAAACTGCATTGCATGTTGTATTAAAGTATTAGGACTGCTGTGACAGAAGACCACAGACTGGGTGGTTTAAACAACAGAATTTTCTTTTCTTACAGTTCTAAAGGCTGCAAGTCCCCAAATCAAGGTGTTAGCAGAGTTGATTCCTTGGGGGAGAGGGGGTCTCTTGCCTTGGCTTGTAGATGGCCACCTTCTCCCTCTGTTTCACATGGTCTTTCCTCTTTGAGTGTCTGTGTCTTAATGCCCTTTTCTTATAAAGACACTGACTATATTGCATTAGGGCCCAGCCAATGAACTCATTTAATCCTAATTACCTCTGTAAAGAAAACTGTCTCTAAATTCAATCACATTTGGAGGCCCTGGAGGTCAGGACTTCAACATATGAATTTTGGGGGGACATCAATTAGTCCATAATACATGCCACCTTTAAAATCTGGTGAACTATATTACTTCTCCAAATATGCTGTGCTCTTACTTAATTTAAGTTTGTCTAATATTATTTCTTAGTTTTCACTTTCCTTCATCCTTCTCCATTCCTTCAGGATTGGAATTGAATGTCATTTTCACTAGAACACTTTCCTTGTATCTGTAAATTGAATTAAGTGGCTTTTCCCTGAATTCCCATTGCACTCTTTTTATTTATACCATAACACTTATTAGATGTTATTTTAATTATGTACTTATTCACTTATTTCCCCCAGTTGACTGTAAACTCCAAAAGAAAAGAAATATTATCTTATTCACTATTATATCCCCAGGAATAAGATAATACCTACTGTGGATTAGAATCACTATAAATAATTTTGATCATATCTCTTTTCTTGCATTATTAATCACTTAAAGGTAGCTTGTGTGCTTTATGCAACATCGTTTCTACCGTAGCATTCAGAAAATTCTTATTTACCTAACAATAAGTGCATAATAATTGCACTTATTATTAAATTATTGCATATAATAATTTAAATAATTTCTTAAAATACTTAGTCAAATTTTGGAACACCTATAGAAATTTGATTGCTTCAGGAATTACATAAAGTGTAGTTATTAACTCATATGCCTGTATACTTTGGATAGGTTCTGATTATGCCTAACATATCAATAATACTGTTTTCAGAAATGGCTTTTAAATGGCAGGTCAGTGAAATATTTGGATTTCATTTAAAAATTTCTTATGTTGCTTATTCAATATTAATTATTTTTCCAAACCAGTTTTTGTGTATGTTATGTATGTATTTAGGCAATGAATGCCTTAATAAAATGTCTTAGGAGGCTTCTAGATTGTTTTCTTTCTTTTTTTTTTAAATTAAATTTAAACGAGATTAAAAGACACACTTAAGGATTTTATGGGAAAAAGAGTGGCATAGTGTATCTGAAAAGTTTTTTATAATAAGATAAAATGAGACATCCAGGAAAGCTGGAAGAAAGGAAGTAACTAGAAATAGAGGAGCAAATATCTTTGGGCATCATTCTGAGAGATGAATCATAGTAATTAAGAAGTAGGAAGGAATTTAGAGAAAGATCTAAATTAATGCATTATTTGCCTAGATGAAGATTTGACATAGAAAGATTCAAATGTCTTATCTTCTGACCACAAATTTAGTAACAGTGGCAAAATCACACCCTCATACACTTTGTATAACACTTTATTCTCAAACTCAAAAATCTGCACTAAATACGTGCACTCCACATCTGTATTTATGAGACAATACATATTCATAACACTATTTAAAAAATGGTTTTTTCACTGCCTAATATTGGACACTTCTTTTGGATGTGTGGGAATTCTATAAAAATGAGATTTAAACCTAAGTGTAATAGAGCTTTTAGCAGAAACACATAATTGGCATGGTTCAAAGAAAAAGGGTTAGTAAAGAGCTTCTAATACCTGTTATCTTACAGAAATTATATCTTTATCTTTTAAGACATAGGGTGAAAGCATATTGATGAAAAGAAGTTAAAAAACAAAACCAAAAAGTATAACAAATGGTTGTTTAACAGAGTTAATTGACAAAGAGAAGAGATTCATGAATGTCAATTATAATTAATAATAGAAGGTATATTATCTTACATTTGTACAATCTTTTACTGATTTTAAGGCACTTCTGATATAAATGATCTCTTATTTGAGCCACAGGCTAATGAGGTACGTGGCTCACTTAATGTTACAATTTATACATCCAGACATAGAAGCTGAGAACTTTTGTGATTTGTTCCCATTTACTTAAGTAAACTGTCTCTCATCAAAATCACCAATGCCCTCCACAATGCTAAGCCACTGACTAAATCTCAGTCTTCATCTCACTTGACTTGGTAGCAAGATTTACCACAGCTCATGATTTACTCCCATATTTTTGAAACACTGCCTTTATTTGGCTTCCAGAACACCATTTGCTTTTGGTTTTTCCCTTCCCTTTCTTGCTGCTTTCTCTTCTTTCTGTCTTCTTAATATCAAATGCCCCCTTTGCGTTTTCAGATAGACTTGCTCCCTTGTTGATCTCTCTGCCTCATCACTACAAGTACCCACAATCCCTCTCTAAAATGTATTTCTCTTCCCCATAGGGTCTGGATTTATATATGTGACTATCACACAATATACCCATCCAGGTGGCATACAAATATCTCAGATTAGACACAACTGGCTGAATTCCTCATTGCCTTCCCCCAAACTTTTGAGCCCATAGGCTTCGTTCGGCACCATGGTGTATGAACAACAGTCAAGGAGCAGATTCTGTGAGATGGAGACTGAGGTTTGACCATTGGCTTCGGCAATGTGCAAGTCATTGCGGAGTTTGACAAGAGGCAGTTTACTTATGTAAAGGCGTATGAGTTGCAAAATCACAGAGTCTTTTTAAGTGGATATATAAAAAATATTTTCAAGTGCTGGTAAACGTCTCCATATGCACTCCTCACACCCTGGTCATAACCACAGCCATCTCTCACTTGGATTATTGTAATCAGCTTTCTCTATTTGTTTATTATCACTGCTTGCTCTCCTGTCCCTCCCAAGCCAGACTACTTGTAATGCAGCAGATCTTGTAATCTTTCAAAATCTAAATCAGATAATCTCACTCTTCTTGGCAAAACCCACCAGTGGGGGGGGGGGGGAACCCACCAGTGGCCTGATATTGCTCAGACTAAAGGGAGGTCCTTACTGTTTTCTGTTCCATAACTCCATAGCCACCTTGTAACTCCATGATGTCATCTTCCACAACTCTCCCTTGCTCACTGTGCTGCAGTCACATTGATCTCTTCTGCTGTCCTAGAAACACATCAGGCAACACCCATCTCAAGACATTTGCACTGTTTTTTTCTCTCTCTGGAAAGCTTATCTCTGGCTATCATTTTTTGATCTTTCCATCTCCTCCTTTGTTCAAATATTGCCATTCCCCATTAGCTCTGCCTTAAAATTCTAATCTCCCTTGCTTTTCTTGTATTTTTATTCACATGCTCATTATCTGGACTATTTATCTATCTATCGATCTATCTATCATCTATCTACCTATCATCTATCTATCAGAATGATATAATATCCTCACAATCTGAAGGCAATTACTGGGAACAAGTCAGGTGTCCTGCCTTCCATGGAGATTCTTAAAAGGCCATTTAGTGATTATTAATTAATTACTAATGATTATTTCTCTTTGGAGGATGAGAATACTTAAACAAATATGTAAGCTCATGAATGGGAATTTGAATACCACAATGTATACACTATTAGATATTATGAATGCTTTGGCTTAAATCATGACAGTTAATTATTGTACATATTACTGAGACCTATTGAGAATAATGTTCTCGAACTTAACTCATAAACTAAATGTCAACAAATACTCATTTATCTGGGAATTGGAGAGGCTATCAGCTAATCAGTTGTACTTCCAGTCTGTGTTAGAAGGACCAGAGATTATCATCTTGATATTTTAGGGAGGAAATTGAGAGAAATCCACTATGATATATCTGGGCAATGGTCTCAGATAGCCGCTCTGCTAACTGACTTTACTGCTTTCTTATTTGGGTAACATCTAGAGATTGAACAGTACCACTCAGACTCTTATGAGAACCTTGGCAGAAATTTAGCCCAACTGTATCAAGGACCATAAATGGCTTAAACAAAGCAATAGCCCTACTAAAAGAGTGTGAAGCAGAAGAGGGGTTGGGACTTAAGTGAATGTATCCAAATATATTGGTTTTTCTCTCTAATTTGAGTGTTTGGTATAAATAATATATTCCAAATGTAAAAGTAGCTTAAGACCAGCTGAAATTATCTCTAATTTACTTATTTTTTTTTCAGAAACCATCCTAGAAAATCTCCCCAAACTTAAATGAAAATGAAACATCCTTACAAAATTAAATATCCATAGTGGATTGAATAGTGTACCTCAAAAATTCACATCCTCTAGGAATCTCAGTAGGTTACCTTATTTAGAAATGGGATCTTTCCAGATGTAATTATTAAGATGCAGTCATATAGAAGTAAGATAGATTCTAAATCAAATGACTGGTGTCCTTAAGAGAAGAGAACACATACACACAAGGAAGAGACTATGTGAAGACAAAGGCAGAGGTGGAATTATGTTCCTATAAACCAAAGAATGCCAAGGAATATCAGGAGCCATAAGAATCTGGAAAGAACAAAGGATTCTCTCCTAGAGCCTTTAGAGGAAGCCTATCCCTGCCAACATCTCAATTTTTAGACTTCTTGTCTCCATAATTGTGAGAGAATAAGTTTTTATTGTTTTAAGACAAAGAGTTTGTGGTAATTTACTACAGCAGCCCTAGGAAATTAATGTACATACTATAAATAAAATGAAGATATATAATAATTATAATCAACCTTCTATAACAATTATTCTACCAAAAGAATAATTTGTAAATAAATAGTTGAAAATATTGAGAAATACCCAATTTTTAACCAATGTGATCTAACAGCAGGACATAATAAATAAATTTATACTGCACACCTGGGTGGCTCGGTCTGTTAAGTGTCTTCCTTCAGCTTAGGTCATGATCTCAGGGTCCTGGGATCGAGCCCCGCTTTGGGCTCTGTGTTCAGTGGGGAGTCTGCTTGAGGATTCTCTCTTTCCCTCTCCCTCAGCCTCTCCCCCCAACTCATGCTCTCTCTCGCTCAAATCAATAAAATCCTAAATAAGTAAGTAAGTAAATAAATAATAAATAAATAAATAAATAATAAGTTTATACCTAAGCAGTTGCATAGTCCTCCTTCTAAAGAAAAAGCTATAAAAGAAGAGGATATGCAGTTGAAACTAGCAACACAGGGACCACAAAGCAAATTGTTATCAGGAAATTCTCTGTAGCTTCAAAGATAGAAGAAGAGGTACTGATTGGCCAATTTATACATGTATTTAACATATACTTGATAAGCTGTCAAAAACATTATGCCATACTAAAGAGTTATATTTTTATTGTAAATAAATTAAAACCTAATTGGACAGAAATGTATTGTGAATGTGATTAATGTAAGCTAGCAATCATCTCTGCATACATTAAAATCTTCAAACTCTAGAAACCAGAAACTGAGGAATGCAACAAGGAATGTAGTGACTATGTCATGATACACCTCATTAACTTAGTTATTCAGTGAGACAGTCAAGTATTTATCAAGCAGTTTCTTTATTAGACACTGAAAGAAGTTTTCTAATAATATTTCTCTGGTTTCCCTAATCACTTTCCCAGAAATTGTCTCTATTGTTATATGTCACATTGTAACAAACACAAATACATCCAATTTTCTCTTTCCTCTGCCTTTATTTGATCCTCTTTGTCCATTCAGGAGACAGAAACTATAATTTAATTTGAACAAGAGAAGCTTAATATCAATAGTTGTTAATAATAAAAGCAAAAAAATAATACGTAAAGAGAATTTTAAAGTACAAAAGGAAGGAAGGACAAAGTTGGGTGAGTGTGTCCCCTATCCAAGACTGGGATAAAGATCTCCTTTTGAGGAATTGTAGTTATATCCCATTGGATGGCAGAAAATGTTCGTTGGGCTGCCCCAGCCAGAGAGGCTGAAAGCATCCCATTCCTTATGCAGGTGGGCAGAGAAAGGTATACAGAAGCAGTTGGGGTGTCAGGAGCATGGAATACACACACAGTGTGCTGTCATTAGGGTTACAGAAGCTACTCTGTTACCTTCGAAGTGTGGGCCGACTGAGGCTGGCAAGCAAGGGTGGAGAGGGAGTTGGAACTTTGGGACCTGCTGGCTGCCGGGGGAGCAAAAGGGTCTGGGGAGTACAGTGTCTATTTCATGAAGGCAACAGAAAAGTGGTCACCAGGTCACGGTGGGGACTGCAAGCTTGCTAAGAAGCTACATGCTCTGGGCTTAAGCAGAATCCCTTGTACAGCTGCACAGCGACAAGGAGAAGAAACAAAAATGGCAACAAAATAGACCTAGGAATTGGGGTGCCTGGGTGGCTCAGTTGGTTAAGCGACTGGCTTCGGCTCAGGTCATGATCCTGGAGTCCCGGGATCGAGTCCCGCATCGGGCTCCCTGCTCGGCGGGGAGTCTGCTTCTCCCTCTGACCCTCCCCCCTCTCATGTGCTCTCTCTTTCTCTCATTCTCTCTCTCAGATGAATGAATAAAATCTTTAAAAAAAAAAAAAAATAGACCTAGGAAGAAAAACACCTTACTACTGTAAGGTCTTTCCAGAGTTTGCTACTGACACAACTTAGTATTGTACTTGCTACAGAGCTCTTTTATTACAGAACCTGTAAAGAAAGATGTATTTGGAGATATCCAGAACATTCTTCGTTGGCTCTCTGATTCAAATATTTCTAAAACCACTATCTCAGATTCCCACTGGACTAAATTTTAGGTCTCATTTTCCATTTCCAGGTCTCATTTTATATTGCCACTGCTATTTTGACGTATTTCTTATTTTGCAGTTATCTTCAGAGTCACTGTTTTGCACACCTCTAGGGGGTGTCATTTGTGTGGATGCCACATACCACTTTGGGTGGTTCAGTGAAGAGGCACAGCTTTTAAATAGCCATATACACTGTATTTCAGGTCACATAATTTAATTCCTTAAGAATAAAGCCCAAACTCCTTAATATTTTATGCTATACCCTCCGATCAGCCTTCCAGTGATATTTCAAGACTACTTTCACTCCCTATTTTATGCTACAGATACTCCAGATACACCTTGTACCATTTGGCCTTTGGGCTTTGATAGATTATGCCAAAACTAGATTGTTCTTATTTTGTGTTTCTACCTATAGAAAATCTACAATATAGTCTCATGACTTGGCACAAATGGCATCTCCTTCACTGATCTTCTGAGATAGAAACATTTATTCCTGAGGAGAACTACAGCAACATATTCACTGTAGCTTCTTTTTTTTTTTTTTTAAGATTTTATTTATTTATTTGACAGAGAGAGACACAGCGAGAGAGGGAACACAAGCAGGGGGAGTGGGAGAGGGAGAAGCACGTTTCCCGCGGAGCAGGGAGCCTGATATGGGGCTCGATCCCAGGACCCTGTGATCGTGACCTGAGCCGAAGGCAGACGCTTAATGACTGAGCCACCCAGGCGCCCCTCAAGTCAGTGTTTTACTTGGTAAACATGTCTGAGACCATGCATCCCTGGCTGCTAAGCACCATGGCGGACAGGGATAGAAAGGTAACAGCTTTATTTTGAGCAGGGGGCAAAGACAAGGCAGCACTTTACAGCTACATTGTAACTAGATCCTGCATCTGTAGCTTCTTTTTAATACATGCTTGAGTTACTACATGGTATCAAAAGTAAAACCTATCTCTTCACATTTATTCTTCAAGATCAGGAACTGTGTACCTCAGCTACGTAATATTTTGGACAAAGAAGGTGTCAGTTTATTTATTTTAATATGATAATGAATGACTTCTAATAAACCTGTAAACTTTTAAAATACCGCTCAACTTTTCCTTTATTTTTAATGAAACAGGAGTGAGAAAATATATTAAGCATTTAAGCAAAACTCCTCAAATTTTACATATAGATAGATAGATAATAAACCTAGGACACATAATGTATATATTTATTGACATAATCCACCCTGATAGTCTTTGGTTTGGCAGAGTGCATCTGCCCTCAAAAAAAAAAAAAAAAAAGGCTACCTTCACTAGAAAGATAATTTCTGAGAAGACACATCATTTCAAAGTGTAGGCTCAGGATCAGCCTATAGGCATTTCAGTTCTAGCTGTGTTCTGTCTCTGTAGCCTTGGGAAGTTAGTAAATCATACTGGGCCTGTTTTTCTGTTTTTTTTGTTTTCTTTTGTTTTGTTTTGTTTTTCATCCACCAAAAACAGATGACAATATTTCATCAGTCTGAAGATGTATATACAAACATCGTTACAAACGCTCATGTGCAATTATTTTATTTATAACTGGGCTTTAATTAAATTCCTCATTCTGCTGGCCGATAAATAAAATCTCACTTAAGTCATGATTTTGTCATTATTTCCTGAGCCATCCCCTAAATTCTAGATAAGAGAGTGATTGGAAAGATCGTACACTTTCATGGCAATTGTGTCTTCATGTGCTGAGGGATGGAGACACACCACATTATGTCCCAATCATGCCATCTGCTGAGTGAGCCTCTCTCGTTTCAGGCAGAGGCTTTCACTTCCAGTTAACCAGTGTCTTGCCATGTCATTCTCCTTAGGTTTCTGTCTCTCAGTGCTGGCCTTGTGGCTCTTAGCACAAGAGAAAGACTTCTGCATACCCCGAGCTCTCTTTGGCTTGTGGATTCAGACACCTAGGTTAATCCTGAGACTCTTAAGCCATGGTAGACTCAGGAAAACTCTGGGATTCTGACACTTTCTTGGATAACAGATGCAGAGGATCCCTTAGCTCTTTGGATCGAGTCTGTATCAGGATTCTCTCTCCCACTGGTTGCTTTCCAGCATAGGCTGCAGCATTTGTACCTTCTCAGGGATTCTTCAGTGTCTGAGTTCTTTTTCTTTCTCTCTTCATGTTCCTCCCATTCCCCAAATCAAATGCCTAAGGTATATATATGTATGTGTGGTTTGGGAGAGTGTGATAAAATATAGGGGGAGTGATGGAAAAACCTTTCTTCGATAAATAGCATCTCCAAATTTAGTGATTATACCTTATGTCTTAAACTTTTAACACAAAAGCTAAGATTGTGATTGTTTTTGATTAGCCCTCTGCTGATCAGTGAATGAAGAAAGCCTAACTCCCCAAGATGAGGGAAAGAAGAAAGAGGAGGGATAAGAAATGTTAAAGGAGCAAAGAGTAATGTATTGAAATGTTTTCTCTCAATAAAAAAATTAAACTAGAAAATGTATATAAAACAGTACCCCAAACATTGAAATTGCATAATGCATATTTGTTACTGGAAATCTGCAACCTTTGCTTCAGAGCCAGAGAATGGGCTGCAAAGTGTGACAGAACAGGATAGGAAAATAGAGCTTTTGGGGCACCTGGGTGGCTCAGTTAAGCATCTGACTTAGGCTTACGTCATGATCTTGGAGTCCTGGGATTGAGCCCCACATTGAGCTTCCTGCTCAATGGGGAGTCCGCTTGTCCCTCTCCCCCTGCCTCTCACCCCACTTGTGCTCTTTCTCTCTCTCTCAAATAAATAAATAAAAACTTTAAAAAAATAGAGCTTTCTTCACACTTGTATCTTTATTTTTTGTAATCAAATTTCAAAATGTCAGGGGTGCCTGGGTGGCTCAGTTGGTTAAGCAACTGCCTTCGGCTCAGGTCATGATCCTGGAGTCCCAGGATCGAGTCCCACATTGAGCTCCCTGCTCGGCAGGGAGTCTGCTTCTCCCTCTGACCTTCCCGACCCTCCCCCCTCTCATGTGCTCTCTATCTCTCAAATAAATAAATAAAAATCTTTAAAAAAAAAATTTCAAAATGTCAGAAATACCTATATGCCCCAACTTAAATAAAAGCTATGCTTTGCATAATTAAAATTAAGTCTAGTAGAAATTAAACATCAAATGAAATACAAGGAGAGAATAAAATAGAAAAAAATAGATATGGTTTTAAAACAAATAAAAAAACCTAATATATATATAAAGATTGTTCAAACAATAAGAATTTAATATTGATTTGATGAGATGTAAGAAGCTAAACCATAAGATTAAAAAGAGAAAAGAAAATAAAGCTGAAGTTAAAAAACACAAAAATAAAGCTCATGGTAGGATTTGGGATTTTTTTTTTTAAAGATTTTATTTATTTATTTGACAGAGAGAGACACAGCGAGAGAGGGAACACAAGCAGGGGGAGTGGGAGAGGGAGTAGCAGGCCTCCCGCAGAGCAGGGAGCCTGGATTTTTTTTTTTTTAATAAAAGAGTTTCCAGGGCACCTGGGTGGCTTAGTAGGTTAAGCATCTGACTCTTGGTTTGGGCTCAGGTCATGATCTCAGGGTCATGGGATTGAGCCCCATGTTGGGCTCCACACTCAATGGGGAGTCTGCTTGGGATTCTCTCCCTCTCCCTCCCCCTCTAATCTTCCCCCTTCTCTGTCTATAAAATAAATAAATAAATAAGTAAAATATTTTAAAAAAATGTTTCCTTCATTCTGAAATTAAACAAGTAGAAAAAATATCTAATTTACCAGATATTATAATGCAGTAATCCTCTTTTTAATTTGCTAATATTAGATTTTACATATTACCTAACTTTATTTATTATAGCTATTGCAGATGGAAGCATTTTTGTTCATTATCAGTAAAATAGGAAACAAGAGTATTTTTTAAATTTTTAATTGAAGAATAAACATACAATATTATATTACTCTCAGATGTACAACATGGTGATTTGACATTTCTATACATTACACAATGCTCACCATGATTAGTGTAGTTACCTTCAGTCACCACACATTATTACGATATTATCGACTATATTCCTTATGGTGTACTTTTCATCTCTGTGGCTTATTTATTTTATAATTGTAAGTTTGTGACTCTTAATCCTTTTCACCTATTTTGTGCATTACCCTACTCCCTTCCCCTCTAGCAACTACCAGCTTGTTCTCTGTATTTATAAGTCTGTTTCTATTTTTTCATTTGTTTATTTGTTTTTTAGAATCCACATATAAGTTAAATTATGTGGTATTGAGACAAGAGTATTTTGTTTTCAGAGAGAGAGAAAGAGCACATGCATGTGTGCACAAGGCAAGGAGGGGGCTGGAGGTTGGGGGTAGGGGTGGGGCAGAGGGAGAGGGAGAGAATCCCAAGCAGGCTCCATGCCCATCGTGGAGCCCAACTTGGGGCTCCATCTCACAATAATGAGATCATGACTTGAGCTGAAATAAAGAGACACCCAACCAACCAACTGAGCCACCAGGCACCCTGAGATAAGAGTATTTTTAACTTGGAGTGGTTAACTTTAATGTTTTCCATCAGTTAAGAATCCATTTATTTTCTTCTACTATTTTTGTTCATGAACTATTTCCCAAATAGATTGTAACCCAGACAATGAAAAAAAAAATTTGTGTGTGAATTTTAAATTTTGGGGGGACTCAGACTCCTCAGGTTGAGTATTAATGCTGTTAAAAGGATTTAATTATGTTTTTATTTGTCCTTCATTCTGCTTGATAAAACTATATTTAATCAGATTGAAAACATTCAGAAATTTGTCTTCAAGTCTAATACAAATACTACATACCATGTAAAAGATACCAGTTAAGGGGCGCCTGGATGGCTCAGTCGTTAGGCGTCTGCCTTCGGCTCAGGTCATGATCACAGGGTCTTGGGATCGAGCCCCGCATCGGGCTCTCTGCTTGGCGGGGAGCCTGCTTCTCCCTCTCCCACTCTGCCTGCTTGTGTTCCTTTTCTCACTGTCTCTCTCTGTCAAATAAATAGATAAAAAATCTTAAAAAAAAAAAAAAAAGATACCAGTTAAATGGATCAGTGGTTTAAAAATTGAAGTACAATAGATAATTTTAGCAAACAAATTATTTGCAGGTTTTGCTAATGGAAAATAATACCCAATCAAAATATCCAAATGTTCCTGGAAAGATTTTAAAGATCTTTACGAACTGGCAGAATGTGTCCTAGTTATCATAACATTGTCTCTTTCTTGGTAATACAGGCAAGAACATTTGCTTCTTCCAGTTTTACAAACTTAAGATGATTTTAACTGGCATTAATCAGTGAAAGGAGTGGTAAAGGTTGGGGAATATATTTCCATCTCTTACAAGGCGATGGAGAAAAGTGTGGATTATTGTCCTGATCCCCCCCCCTTTTTTTTTTCTGATTTCCTTTTTCTTTTTTTAAGTAAATTTTATTTTTTAGATAAATTTTAGGTTAACAACAAAATTTAGTAGAAGGTACAGAGATTTCTCAAATACCCCCTGCCTCCATACATGCATAGCCTCCCTCATTATTCAGCATCCCCAGCAGCAGTACCTTTGTTACAGCTGATGAAGGTATGCTGACACATCATTATCATTGAACATGCTACTGTTCTCCTTTGGTTGTATGTTTTCTGTGCATTTGGGATCGTGGTGGTCATGTTATCATGTAACATTTTAATTCTTTCTTTCTCTTTAACAATATAATATGACCATTTTTTCATACCATTAAGTATGCTTTATCAAATTATGGACTATTTTATTTCACTGGCCTCTGCAGGTATTATTATGTTTATGCTTCAGTTTTAATTATTATAGCTTTAAAATTAGCCTTCGTATGAGGTTGGATAGGATCAAATTATCTTCCTTTTAACTTATCTTTAAATTACTTTAATAGAGCTTTATGATATTCTCTATTGAGTTCTCAAACATCTTTTGTAGATTTACTCCAGAACACATTATATTCTTTCTTTCTTTCTTTCTTTCTTCCTTTCTTTCTTCCTTCCTTCCTTCCTTCCTTCCTTCCTTCCTTCCTTCCTTCCTTCCTTCCTTCCTTCCTTCCTTTCTTTCTTCTTTCTTTCTTTCTTTCTTTCTTTCTTTCTTTCTTTCTTTCTTTCTTTCTTTCTTTCTTTCTTGCAAATATCATCTATTAACTGATTTCTTGATATTTGTTACTGAGAAAGAGGAATACAGTTGAATTTTTTAACCTTACGTATAACAACATGGTTGCACACATTAATTCTAAAAGTTTTATGTACATATTATCTGCCTGTAATGATATTTTTTTTGCTTAACCTCTTCTATTTCTTTTTTTTTTAATTTAGTCTCTTTACCTGGCTTTTTAACTTTACTTTGGATATTTAAATCATTATTTAATAGAGGCTTTCTTTATTCTTAATGTTTTTCACAATAAAGTTAATTTTGTCTGATATTTATCTATATATCTATATATCAGATTTCATTTGCTAGTTCTATCCTATGTTTACATTATACTTTCTATTCCTTTTTTATATGTCTGTCTTCTCTAAGTATCATAGATTTTTAAAAATTTCAATCTGATAATTTCTGTATTCTACCAGAATGTTTATTCCATTTTTATTTATTGTGATTACTAAAATATTTATATGTGTACATGTATCTATAAATTTAATCCGTTTCAGCCATTTATTACATATTTATATAAGATATTTTATAGATATATGTAAGATATATATATGAAAATATGTATATATTCTTTGATTCCAGGCTCTATTTTTCCTGCCTTTTTTCTATTCCCTTTTTAATTTCTTCTTTCTGGTCTCCTTTGTATTGTTTGCATTTATTAATCATATATTTCCATTCTACTCCTTGGAAAGATATACACTGAATTCCAGTATTTTAATTCTAATACTGAAACTTTTCATATCCATACTTAAATTTAAAAACTCTTATTTTTAATTGTATATGTCTTTATTTCTCAGTTTAGTTCTGCTTCTCATATTTTTGACTGCTACTTATTCTTCTTCCTGGCAGTTGTCTTTCTGTAATGACTCGTGTCATATACGTATATATTTTCTTTTTGGTTGTCTTATTTTCTTTCAAGTTTTTTGCAACTTTATGACTTCTACCAATAATTCTGTTTATATTTCTCAAGTATTGTTACTTCTAATTTTATTATTGTATTCTATATTCTGCAATTAGTGGCCTCCATTGCAACTTTTTCTTAGTCAGAGACAGTGTATTTTCACTCCTTCAGGAGGTGCCTCAATATTTCTTATACATCAAAATACCATTTCTATTTTCTGATCCTAGCCCTCTAGTCCCCAGTACATCATATATTTTCTTGTATTTCTTGGCTGGCACTGAATGTTGGATAGATAGCACTTGTGCTTACTTTTCATTCTAATTTGTCTTTTGGATCCCTTTAAAGAACATGCTTTCAAATATTAACTAGGTTGTCCATGCTATTCTTTCTCATGGACATTTGTCTAGTTATTTCTCTCGGCAGCAGTGGACACATTTTACAATTTCTCCTTCTCTAAGCATGTTTCTCTTGGTGCCTATGATATACTACTTTGATAACTTACTTTCACCTCCTTTAAGATGTTACAATTTTTGAGGGTCAACAGTTCACTTGCTATGGGAGTCCTGAGTCTCTTCTCTGGCAATTTCTGCACAACTAGTCCATCAGTAAAATCATGGAATTTTTGACTTCCCACTCACTTGCATTTGGATGAAACACCATAGGACAAATTGGGGGATCTGGAATCCTTGAAGGATGCCCAAGTCACTAGATATTGCATTCCAGAAATGGGTATGAGGTATTTTTCTCGTGGGATAAATTTTGACCACGAAGAAACAGGAAATAGGAAAACACTTAATTCTCCTTATTTTCTCTGATTGACCTCTCTGAGACATGCATTCACCTTGCAGCCTGTCCACATATTCTTCCTGTCGACCAAACAGCCCAGCACTGGCACTGTATGATCCAACTGGTACTATACCTGCTGAGTCACCTGCGGAAGTGAGTCAGTTCTGGGTACTTTACTAAATAGTAACAACAAAAGAGTGCATCAGTACACATTGGTTTGTTTACCTTTTTATTGTTTCTCACCCTGATACCCTAGATTCTCACGCTTAAATAAATCATCAGTCTTTTTATTTGCTTTAGGCTTCATTCTCTAAGGGATCAAGGCTAAGGTATTATCTTTTTGTAGATCTTAATATATCAAGTGTCTAGATGTGGGGTCTGGCACATAGCAAATACTCCATTAACTTTTATTCAATGTTTTAAGGGGCTGGAGGAATAGTTACAAAGTAAAAAAGAGCATCCGTCTTGCCCAGGGAATGTTTCTTTGTGCCAGAAGCTAACAGGCCTGTTAAATTATTATTTTAGTTCATCTTCATAACAACACTATGAATGTGGTTTTTTAACCTTCATTTGACAGAGAGTTTGGTGGCTTAGAGAGGTTAGCATGACTTATATGTGACACAACTCATGATTGATAGAGGTGGGAATTGTGCACAAGAAATTTCATGTTCTTCTGCTATTTGGTGCTATTTTAGAAGCTTCTTTATTCCTTATGACTCTGCGTTGGAAACACACGGCTGAAAATTTTTCATAGAGAGTGACACGAAATACTCTCATGGCTTGTAAAAAGTCATTTCTGCCCCCCCCCCCCCCCCAGCTATTCTCTACTAGTTAATGTGATATATGAAAAGAAGAATCTTTGGAGAAATGGAGATACCATTTGCCATTTACTTACTGTGTGACCTTGGGCAAGTAACTGAGACGCTGTGGACTACCGTTTTCTTAAATCTAACAAGAAGAGAATAAAAACTGCCTCAAGAATTTGTTGTCAGGTGATGCTTGGGTGGCTCAGTCGTTAAGTGTCTGCCTTCGGCTCAGGTCATGGTCCCAGGGTCCTGGGATCGAGCCCCGCATTGGGCTCCCTGCTCCGCGGGAAGCCTGCTTCTCCCTCTCTCACTCCCCCCGCTTATGTTCCTTCTCTCACTGTGTCTCTCTCTGTCAAATAAATAAACAAAATCTTAAAAAAAAAAAAAAAGAATTCGTTGCCAAATTTTTAATACATTTTTAATAAGTGTTTCTATCCTGTTGCTATATAATGCATTTCTTGGCTCTTCTGAAATAAAGTAAAATATAATTTTGCTCAATGTGAAATAGTGTTAGAGCAAGCTAGAATGTAACTTAAAACAGTGAGTATTTCAAAATCCATCTATAAATGGCTTTCGACTTTACCAGATGATATTTTAGCCCCAAAATGTATCTTCCTAGTGAGGTTTTAATTATTTAAAATGTCTTCCAGTTCCCTAACTGCATGCATCCATTAAACTCAAATTAGGAAATTAAAAACAAAACAATGCTAAGAACCCATGGTTCTAAGTTGAGTAAGGCAATCCTTACTTTTTGAAAAGCTGAGAGACATACATCTGCTAAGTAGTTCTGCTGTAAAGTGAAGTATATTAGGTCAGATTAAGTGGGAAGAACTATGGGAGCACAAAATGAATTTTAATTTAAGTGGGGAATCTCAGCCTCTCAGGAACACCTTCCATCTTTCTGGACCTTGTTTTCTTCTATCTTTTAGTACTGGCTTAAAGTCTACTGACTATGAAGTAGACCTGCTGTTTGAATCACAATATGCAATGTTTCTTACGTCTATGAATCGTCTGTAATTATATATTATTTCTCCATGCTATCTTATTTTGGACACATTTTTAATGTGTTTTCCTTCTTCACTGTTAAGACTTGATGTCTGTTGTGATGTGTACACAAAAGAGATGATAATTTAATTGTGCTTACAAAACATATCCCGTCCTTTATAATATTTACCCTCTCAAGTCCATATTTGTGTGTTCAAAAATATATCTGATGAAGAAAGCACTGAATGCAGATTTTCTCTAGCTGTATGGTTGTGTGTATTTGTTTCCTTTTTTTCCCCCCTTCAGTTTAAATCATACTGAAGTGGTTATGTGTAGAACACATTGGAGATGTGGTTCCCCCCACAAATTGGGTATTAATTACCTAAAATACCTTGTTGATTTTGTGAACAAACAGTTGTGGGAGACTTTGAAATGCATTAGAATCTAGTAATATGGTGTGACTTTTAAGCCAGAGCAGATAACACGGTTCTTATCATGCAACCTGGGAGTGACTAATAGGCTGTTCCCTTACAGCTGATAAGGATTATCTTACCTCAGAAAAATTCCGTTTCTCCTATACTCACCCTCTACTACCATGTTCACAACACTTCTAACACCAGGTATGTGGGGTTTTTCCCCACACCCAGAAATTCTCTGCTACAGCAGCTGGGTGTCCTAAAACTCAATTCAATTCTGACACTAACTGGAGTAAGCACAGACCCCAAAGATTAAGGGCTCAGTCTCACAAGACTGACCCCCACATCTCAGAAGAGAGTTGAAAGTCTAGGTTGTCATCTGTACTTCTGACAGAATGGTTCTAAATCAGAAGTTCCCACGATCCCCTCTTTGGGTTCCATCATTTGGTAGAACAGCCTACAGAACTCAGGGAAACTTACTTTTACCAACCTATTATATAATAAAAGATATGATCAAAGATATAAATTAAGAGCCAGATGAAGAGATACATAGGGTGAGGTCCAGAAGGGTCCCAAAGTCGAGAAGCTTCTGATTCCATGGAGTTAGGGTTCATTACCCTCCTGGCAGTGGATATGTTCACTAACCCAGAAGCTCTCCAAAGCCTGTGTGTTGGGGGTTTTTATGGAGGCTTCATCATGTAGGCATGATTGATCATTAACTCCATTTCTAACACCTCTCTCCTTCCTATAGGATGGGGGATGGAGCAGCAAGTTCCAAGGTTCTAATCCTTTCTATCACCAGTCCCCACCCAGGAGGCCACCAAGTGTCATCTCATAAGAACAAAAGACACTGCTATCACCCAGGAAATTCCAAGTGATTTAGGAGCTCTGTATTAGGAATCAGGATCAAAGACTGAATATTAGGGAAAAAAACAGTACTCTTAGAGCTCTTATAACTTAGGAAATTACAAGGTTTTTAGAAGCTCTGTGCTTTTCTCTATATATTCTATTATTTATGATATGTATTCTATTATTTATTATCATATAAATATTCTATTATTATATGTCCATTTTAATCTTTTCCCATTAGTTTATGTATCCAATCACCTACAATGCACTGACCGTATTCTAGGTACTGCATATGGCCCTGGAGATATCAGCAGTTAATAATCCAGTCAAAAATATTTGCCCTGAAGGAAATTACATTCTAGTGAGGGCAGAGAGGTGGTAAAATATAGAGTAGGTAAAAATGGTAGTTTGCGTTCCCAAACCCAAAGAGTTCTAGGTTTGGGGAGACATAACTTTAAACAAGGTGATCTGGGAAGGTTACATAAAATCCATATTGTTTATTCTTTGTATAGTTCACTGAGGTGCTAATTTTTAACATATAATATCATAGTTTATCTAGCTATTACATGAATTAACTTTAAACATGGTTCATTGATCTGACATATTTTCAAAAAGTTAACCATAAGCAGATGACTTGGAAATGTAATATTTTGTGGGGGGGGAGGTGGGAAGGTTGGTGATTTTTTTTTTAAATTAATAGACTATTGCTTAGAGTACAGTTAGGTTTACAGAAAAATTAAACAGAAGAGTTTCCAAATACTCTCTCATTCCCTGTCTTTAGTTTTCCCTATTGTTAATATCTTGCATTGGCGTGGTACATTTGAGATACAATTGGTAAACCAATACTGATACAATAATAACTAAGTTCCGTGGTTTACATTATGGTTCACTTTTTCTGTGGTACAATTCTTTGCATAATGTCTTGTGGCCACCATTATAGTATGATTCAGAAGAGTTTCACTTCCCTAGAAATCCCTTGTGCTCCACCTAGTCAGCCCTTGCCCTTTATCCCCAGAATCCTGGCAACCACTGACCTTTTTCTCTATCGTTGGGTCCTTTCCAGAATGTCATACAGTTAGAATCAAAGAGATTTTCAAACTGACTTGTTTCACTTAGTGGTATATATTTAGGGGTCCCCCATGTCTTTTCTGGCCTGGAGAGATAACTTCTTGTTATTGTTGAATAATATTCCATTGTATGTATGTATCGTAGTTTGTTTACCCATTCACTATGGAATAACATCTTAGTTACTTCCAATTTTTGCAATTATGATAAAAACTGCTTGTAAACATTTGTGTGCATATTTTTGTGTGAACCTAGGTTTTCATCTCATCTGGGCAAATACCTAGGAGAGTGAATTGTATGCTAAAACTATGTTTAGCTTTGTAAGAAACTGTGTGTCTTCAAAAGTGGCTGTACTACTTTATATTTTCCCCAGCAGTGAATGAGAGTTTCTGTTGGTCCACATCCTCACCAGAATTTGGTATTGTCAGTGTGTATGATTTTAGCCCTATTAGTACACCCATTCTGATAAATGTTTAGTGGTATTTTAGTACTGTTTTAATTTGCAATTCCCTAATGACATATAATGTTGTACATCTTTTCATATGTTTATTTGCCACTGGTATACTCTCTTCTTTAAAGATTTAATTTATTTATTTGAGAGAGACAGAGAGAGCATGAGCAGGGCAGAGGGAGAGGGAGAAGCAGACTCCCCGTTGTGAGCAGGGAGCCTGATGAGGGACTCGATTCCAGGACCTTGGGATCATGACCTGAGCCAAAGGCAGATGCTTAACCAACTGAACCACCCAGGCACCCTGGAATACCTGCTTTTAGTAGCTGTTGGGTTGTTTGAGATTTTTTACTGTTGAGTTTTAAGAGTGTGTGTGTATGTGTGTGCGTGTGTGTAAAACAAGTCCTTTATCATATATGTACTTTCCAAATATATTCTCTCCGTCCGTGGTTTCTCTTTTCATTCTCTGAAATTGTTTTTTTAACAGATCAGACTTTTTTTAATGGAGTCTAACTTAACCACTTTGTTCTTTTGTCAGTCATGCTTTTGGTGTTGCATCTAAAAAACTTGCTGCTTAATGTAAGGTCACATAGATTTTCTCCTTATTATATTCTAAAAGTTTTATACTTTTATGTCTTGCATACAGATCTGTGAATACAAATCTATGAGTTGATTTTTGAATTAATTTTTGTGAAAGGAGTAAGGTCAGTTTCCAGATTTTTTTGTTTTTGTTTTTGTTTTGTATGAAGATGTCCAGTTGTTCTAGTACCATTTGTTGAAATTTCTCCAGTCAGTGAATGGGTTTGCTCTTTTTTCAAAGATCAGTTGATTATGTGTGTGTTGGTCCATTCTAGAGTGTTTATTCTGTTCCAATGACTCCTCTTTCACCAACATCACACTGCCTTGACTACTGTTGTTTTCTAGTAGGACCTGAAGTTGGGTCATGTCAGCCCTCCAACTTTGTCCTTCTTCAATATTGTGTTGGCTATTTGGCTCTTTTTCCTTTTCACAGATTCTTTTTTTTTTTTTTTAATTTTTATATCATGAAATGGCTTGTTGGGATTTTGTTTTGTATTGCATTGAACTTAGAAATAAAATTGAGAAGAGCTATTATCTTAATAATATCAAGTCTTTCTATCCATGAAAATGGAATATATTTCCTTTTGTTTAGATATTATTTGATTTCTTTCACAGAGATTTGTGGTTTTCTTCATATACATCTTGTACATATTTTGTTAGATTTCTACCCAAGTATTTCACATTTTTGGTGCTAATATAAAGGATGCTGTGTTTTTAAATTTCAAATTCCAAATTTATATTGCTCACGTATAGTAAAACAGTTGACTTTTGTATATTAACCTCATATTTTGCAGTCTTTCTGTGATCACTAATTCATTTCAGAAGTTTTTTTGTTGATTCTTTGTGGTTTATACATTTATAATCATGTAGTTTTATTTCTTCCTTTCAATCTGTATACCTTTTATTTTATTTTCTAATTTTAGCTAGGACTTCCAGTATGATGTTGAATAGGATTGGTGAGAGGGAGGTCTTTTTGCTTTGTTCCCGATCTTAGCAGGAAGCTTCTAGTTTCTCATCAAAAATATCACTAAAATCACTAAATATGATGTTAGCTGTGTTTTTTGTAGGTTCTTCATCATGTTGAGGAAGTTCCCCTCTATTTCTAGTTTTCTGACAGGTTTTTTTTTTTAAAGATTTTATTTATTTATTTGAGAGAGAGAGAGAGGATGAGAGAGAGAGAGCAGCATGAGAGGGAGGAGGGTCAGAGGGAGAAGCAAACTCCCTGCTGAGTAGGGAGCCCGATGTGGGAGTTGATCCTGAGATTCCAGGATCATGACCCAAGCTGAAGGCAGTCGCTTAACCAACTGAATTGTATTCATGTATTTCTTGTGGTTACCAGTCATGGTCAGCTCAGGCTTCTGTACAGTGATTAAGAACAAGGAACTTAATCCCATGGAAAAACTGTGGAAACAATGCAAAACAACAACAACAAACATCTTAAAATTATCCTACCTGAAATAGGAAAAGTCATTGTTTCAGGGCTGTTGATAATATTTATTCCTTGGAGGTTCTGTTTGCAGTAGTTCCAGAAACAAAAGCCTTCAGGCATTTGGAAATTGTATACTGAGAGATCTGTGAGTTATATGTGGGACAAGGATAGCATCTGCCATCTGCCATAGGAATGAATCATCAACAAGGTTGTTTGTGCTAAAGTAAGTAAGCTACCCAAACCCTAGTTAACTTATATGCCAAATGGAGCTTGGAATGATATGATGTACAAAGTAGATGAGATTGTGATTATGATATATTTTTTTAACTAAGATGTGTGTAAGCCCTCCTTGACCTAAATATCCAAGCACTTTCTTTTATAATGTCCATTTTCTTTCTAGTTCTAAAGTTTTACATTCTCCTATATATATATATATATATATATATATATATATATATATATATATATATATAGATTCAACCCTCTGCATTTCAGGTTCATGTTTAATAATGTTGATTTAATATTACATAAATAAAAGAAGTATGACTGAATCTCCTTTAACAAAATAAATGCACTCTTTTTCACATTTTGTTCTGATTAAGTTTATTTCATCTCAATTTTTGAGAATCATAGTTATATTTTTTATTTTTATTTTTTTATTCTTATGTTAATCCCCATACATTACACCATTAGTTTTAGATGAAGTGTTCCATGATTCATTGTTTGTGCACAACACCCAGTGCTCCATGCAGAACGTGCCCTCCTCAATACCCACCACCAGGCTAACCCATCCTCCCACACCCCTCCCCTAGAATCATAGTTATATTTTTTCAGTATGAGAAAGGAAAAATAAATTTAAAAAATTTATTTTATAAATGTAATACAAAAGGCTTTACAGTAAAATTATGCATTTGTAAATAAAATTTGGAAGTTTTCTTTTAAATTTTAATTGAAGCAACTTTAATTTTTGAAACTAATATTGTATATTGTGATTAAACAGAAATATTTGGTAATACATTTATTAAGTATGTTATCTTATAATAAAATGTTTTCCACTATTTTAGATAATGAACAAATATTATAATTATTCCCCCTAATTTTTCCCATTTTAAAATATTTTCATTATTTTATAAATGAATACGACTATAAAATATTAAACACACCTATTTTAATTTTGGAGCTTATATTTGTTACTTCTGTACAGTCATATCTTTATAATCTTAGATGAACAATTAACATTTTTATAGCCGTTTAAGGTGGGAGAATGTAAAAATTCATTTGGCAAATATCAAGCAATTGATTTTCAAAAACCTTTAAAATTCATTACATATTTTTATCATATATAGGTTTTAACTTTTGTAACATTCTCACAATAAAATGTCTGAATCTTTGACCTTTATCAATTAAAAATTTCAACATTAGAAGTATGTCAAAATAAGCAAAATTCTGATTCAGTTCCTTTTGATTACAAATATATGTTGAAACACTGTAATACAAGGGAAAAATATATATATATATATTCTACTCTGTTAAAAGGAAATTTGGCCAATTAGATCGTTTTGCTAAAAAATAAAATATCCTCAACAAAGTTATCATTATAGTATTCTTTTTAGAAGCTCTTCAAAATCTTAGGCAAAGCAGATTTATGAAAGTGGACCTTTAAGATAAGTCAGCAGTTTTTATTTAACTAAAACTCTTCACTTTTCAACACAGTCTGGGCACATAGTTTTACTGAAAGGCATTTACTTTGATCTTTCAAATGGCTTATTGTGCCTGATTAATCCGTATATTCCTTTGGGTCATAAGTGTTCTCATTAAAATACAAACAGCTAGAGGATTCACAAAAAAGTACTGTGGAAAAGAGAAAATCAATTCTTAGATAAGATGGGTTCCTCTATTCAAATATGCTATACACTTGTAGTAAAAAGTCTGTCTTCGTGAGTCACTGTGAAAAATCAACCATAAAAATGAATTTTCCTTTTTGCTTAAGATATGTTTATATAAAGTATTCTTTTAATGGGGAAAAAAAGTCTTTGTGGCTTTACGTATTTACTCCCCAAACATCATAAGATGCAAAAGAGAACGCTAAGACTTTTAATCACAACTGTAAAATTAAAAATGCTTTAATATTGCAAAATGTTATTTACCCAATGAATTTTGTCAGTTAATTTTATCAACCTCTCTACCCACATTTGACAGAAAGACTGCCTTTTAAAATCTGACAAAACTATTTTGAATAGTCTGACAGTATTTGAGTTATTTCAACAAAAAAATAGATTAAATAATGTAGAGCTCTTGAGGATAATTAATATTTTCATAAAAAAATAATTTTCATTAAAAAAACCCCTAAAACAAAAAAAGTAAAAAGTGAAATTCCAAGCTATTTTCTGTTATGTTCCCACAGGGAAAGAAAAGTTAATGAAAGCTGATAATTATGCTCATACATATATGTATGCCATTGCTTTGTGTCCATCAACTATGAAAAAAATGCAATGAAGGATTTTCTATGATATTTTAAAGGAAATATCCAAAAGAGTCCTTCCTTTCTTAAATTGGAGATAATTTCACCATCAACCTACAACTTAAAAGAATAAGAGATGAAGCAAGTTATTTTTCTCACCAATTCCTTTCCTCAAAACAGAAGACTAGTGACTACTGTTTCTTGTTTTGCAGAACCTGATGTTAATAATCTGAAATATTCAAATATTTTTGAATGCCTTAAAGTTATAATATATATGTCAGAGTAGAATATGTAGATATAGACTATACATAATATATAAAGAATAGAATGGAGAATAGAATAGGATATGCATATGTAATAACTCATTGCTATCACATGTGAGACAACTATTCTTCCCTAATTTTCAAAATATTAAATAACATTTACGTTGTTATTTTTCAAGAATTGTAACATTAAGATCAATCTCTACACTACTTCAAGTTGTTCATTGCAAGGGCATACACTGAGTAGCACGGAGGAGCTGAAATTCAGCTTGTGGTGCTCACAGAATCAGAATAGGAATGGAGATATTTGCATTCAGAGGAAAAGAAATCTTTTTAAAATTTACATGACTTTATACATGGACTAATCATATTCCTGTATAATACCATATGATTTTGAAACTAAGAGAATGCAAGTCATATATTAATACCTTTTATTTTTATGCTTTATTTTTACATTGAAATTTAAGAAATGCTATTATTTGAAATGTTTACATTTCTATCCTCACTTTTGATCAAAAGTTTCAGTTTCATATCTTTTAGTTGTAGAAAATATTAAAAGTAAGATGAGTGCTATGCCAGCTAGTGCTAGTGCTATACCAATTTTAAAGGATTGAAAGATTTTGTATGCATTGGGAAAAAGCCACTGCCCTGAGCTTCCCAAGTAGGTGACAACTGACCTGGGCTCCTCACCTCTTCCCAAGACCTCATAGACATTTATGTAATCTGACTACTGAAAAGTTTGTGGCTCACAGGAAGCCTGTAGGATTCTACCCTACAGCAAAGGCTAGTGTCCATTCTGATTATGTTATTCTGAATAACATCTTTAAGAGATTGAAAAAAATGCAGAGAAATGTAGAAAAAATGATAGAAATTTTTAGAAATATCCTCACCTTTACGTACTGCACTCTGTCCACATTAGCATTCTGCTTTGATCGTGTTCCATTCTCTCTGGCTTCAAGGTCTAAGTGCGTACTTTTCCTTCTTTCTGGAATTAAACCAACTTTCTCCTCAGCCACTGTACAACTCTGTCCAAACGGAGCTTTCTATAAGAGAGTCTCTATTTTTGGATGTTTGATTTCTGACCATTTTTAAGCCTCACCCTTTCCCGTTCCTCTTTGGTCCACATCTGGACAAGCTGATTAAGAAAGCCCAGGTGCTCATTCTTTTGGCACCACTAGGAGTTTCAAACTACTACAGACCCTTTCTGTGCACAGGAACTGTTATCATGGCCCCACTTATTATTGCAAACAAGTCCCCTTTCCTTGCTCTTTCAAGCAATTTTTTAGATCAGTTTGGGAGGCCTGCTTTGCTCTCACAGAGCCTCATCATGTAAGTAATAAAACCTTTCATACCTTTTTGGTATGTGGGTGGTTTCATCAATCTTGACATCTGAACCACATTTTGGGTAGGAGTTCATCCTGTTCCTAGAGAGTGGATGTACCTCTCTTTTATTCCTAGTCTCAGCTGAAATATCTTCTTTTCTGAAAAGTTATGAACAACGTATGGAGTATCTCCTGACTCACATACTACACAGTTATGAAACTTATTCTCTATATTATTCTCTATAAAAATGTATCCTTTCTCCTTCAAAATTCATGTATAAATTTGCAATTACTGTTTTTATCTATTTATGTGCTTATAGTTTGATATACATATATATAATCTCTCTCTTCTTATGTCTAATTGGGAACTCAGTATCTTACTGCCTTAAATTCTACTTCTTAAATGTCTTTCAAATGGGGTCCTCCTTTGTACCTTCCTGAAGTAAGACCTACATGACTTCTCTTCTAGATTACTAAAATGGTTACCTAACTGGTCTTTCTTACTACCATCACCATTCATAGTTTTGCTAAACTTTGTATTGTAAATCCTTTATGTCTTCAATCTAAAATTCTTTAATGGTTCATCATATTTATATTTTTATTAATATTTGTATTTTATTCTACTTTACTTGCTCCCTCTTAACTATATCTGACTCTTATGCTATTGTTAAGTAAAAATACATGCCTATTTTAAGGCTTTTAATATATATTGTTAAATTCACATCTTTTCCATGGCCTCCAATGCTCTAGATAATCAGGTCCCTGCTTACCTCTGGGAACTCAACTCACACTACTTTAAGTTTCAGCCACATCAGCTACCTTTCAGTTTATGAAATGTGCAAAGCTTCCTTCAGGGTAAGGTATCTACCCAGTTATTTACCTTGCTCAGAAAATTATTCAGATTTGCATATGACCAGCTCCTTCAATTGTCACCTTCCCAAAGTAGTCTTCCCTCCATCTCAACATCCTTCCCTCTCATAAGACCTTAATCTATTTTTTTCACATTGGAAATTTCATTTTTATTTGTCTTTATTCCAAATCTTTTCTAAGTTTTACTCTAAGTATTCTCAGAATCACCTCTTTTATCACATAGGTCATCATAAGAGTAGAGACTGTGTCCTACGCAATTCACGGTTCTATCCTTAATACATAATGTGTAGTATATAGCAGGATCACAATAAAGAAATGTTGACTGAAAGACTACTATTTGAATTCAAATTCCTGAACCATATTTTAAAAATCCTCAAAAGAGAAAGAACTCTTCAGTTTGCCACTTGAGAGTCCATGTCATAGTATCTTTTTTATTTTATTTTATTTTATTTCAAGATTTTATTTTATAAGATTTTATTTATTTATTTATTTATTTGACAGAGAGAGACACAGTGAGAGAGGGAACACAAGCAGGGGGAGTGCAAGAGGGAGAAGCAGGCTTCCCCTGGAGCAGGGAGCCTGATGTGGGGCTCGATCCCAGGAACCCGGGATCATGACCTGAGCCAAAGGCAGACACAACTGAGCCACCCAGGTGCCCTCTTTTTTATTTTAAATTACCGATTTTCCATGTGCATATTCAAAAGCAATACAAAAAAAACATACTTTCTAAAATGGAACATTTGCGGGCGCCTGGGTGGCTCAGTTGGTTAAGCGACTGCCTTCGGCTCAGGTCATGATCCTGGAGTCCCTGGATCGAGTCCCGCATCGGGCTCCCTGCTCAGCAGGGAGTCTGCTTCTCCCTCTGACCCTCCCCCCTCTCATGTGCTCTCTCTCATTCTCTCTCTCTCTCTCTCAAATAAATAAATAAAATCTTTAAAAAAAATAAAATAGAACATTTGCTTTTGTTTTGTTTTGTTTTTTTTTTAATATTGTAAATACTGGGTTTTTTTTTTTAATTGTAATATTTATATTTCAGGATGTGTTTTAACTACTGATTAGCATAAAGTAAGGTTTTGCTATTCATACTACTTTGTCTGTTTGACATTCCCTTTTCATTCTTAGTGAACACAAAAATTACATCACAGAGGGATGCCTGGATGTCTCAGTCATTAAGCGTCTGCCTTTGGCCGGGGTCATGATCCCAGGGTCCTGGGATTGAGCCCCACATTGGATTCCCTGCTCGGTGGGAAGCCTGCTTCTCCCTCTCTCACTTCCCCTGCTTGTGTTCCTTTTCTCTGTCAAATAAATAAATCAAATCTTTAAAAAAAAAATTACATCACAGAAATCTGAAATCTTGCATTGTTTCAATTTAAATATTAAAAGTTTTTTTTAATTCAACAATTCAGAAATTGTTATATTTAATAATTTCTTCTTAGCAAGAACATCAGATAGTGTGGTTCTAAAAGATCCTGAACTCTGTCACTGAGCTCTTTCTCTTTAAATAAGCTGCTGAAAATATGTTGGATATGAATTTAATACATATAATACATATTTTTAAAATCTCTAGCTATTATTACTCTAGGATGAGAAACTCACAGAAATTATGTGACTTCATGTTTTTAAATGCATGAAACGATTAGACATATTTCCGATATTACCATGTCATTTTTAAAGCTGCCATTTGATGTCCTAGAAGAAAACAATAAAATATTTTTCTTTTATCCTCTATCCATAATTCAGTGATCTAGGCTAAATATGTATTACATATGCAGACATATATGAGGGATGCATCTGTAGGATGCATAATTAATGTGTGAAATTTAAGCAGAAATTGCACATGGCATGCTTAATATCATAAAAAGTGATACAAAATAAACAAAACTGTTAGGAAAATAAAATTCCTCTTTTGGTATTATCTATCACCAAATATTGAATCACACTAAGTTATTAAAAAAAAACAGGCTCTTGTATTCACTTTTAGCTATTCCACAATTCTGACAGATTATATATTTTTAAAATTCACTTTACGTACTTTGTACCTGGCAATCAGATGCCTTTTTTCAAAAAGATGTACTGATCTTAGAAGCATATGCTTTGCTTTGGGAAAGATGTTTGAAAAAGCATCAAGGAAGATATGAACTCCACTGGAAGAATTGTCAAAATCCGCCAGGTAATGTTTGGGTTAATGCATATCTCTGTTAAATTCCCTAATATCCCATAGACGTGAGTTCAGCATCAAACGGAAATGAAGCATATCAAGTAACAGGAGAAATACATCATATTAGCAGAATGATTAGTAATAATCCCTAGTTGCATTTTCACAGATCCTAACCATAAGGAGTGTATCATGAGGTAAGTAGAATAAGTACAGATGTTTCACCGCATTTCATATTTCTTAATTTTGCTTCTGACGGATTCCCATTAAATGCTAAATGATTAGCTAAATGTTTCGATAGTTGAAGAGAGCTATCCTTTAAAAGGGTTCTTTACAAGATTGCTGGTAATTTTAAATGGAGAAGATCATAGAGAATGTCATACATATAGTCATTGAATGGGTTTTCTTGTATGTTCATAGAATCTATGAAGACAGGGCACATATTGAAGAAATAGAGCAGATGTTGACAGACTTTCCACATATGTTACTCTCCATCTCAGCTCCTCTATAAATCAGGAAACTTGACTGTAAAAAACAAACAAACAAAAATACCTTTTGAGCCATCTTAAGTAAAGACGAGTTTTTCTGAAGATACTAATGAATAATGAATCTTGGGTATCTTCTTACTGAAATTACAGCTGGATTGCTTAGCAAATGAAACATCAGACAGCTGTTCTCTATCTCTTACTCTGGAGCCATGTGGTCTTTTTCCCTTTCCGTTCTCTTTTTAGTCTCATCTCTGCATAGCACTTTGCTCTGCAGAAGTTTTACTTTCTACCTGGAAGAATGTGGTTTGCATGTGGCAGAGAAGGGAGATGTTGTTGCCTTCAAGGTGTTCTACCATCTCACTGTGTTTCCTAACTCCAAATCTCCATGTTGTTTGGTTAGATGCTGTACATCGGCTCATTCAGATAATTTATCAATAATTTATCTATGACTCAATCATTTACAGCTAGAGAATTGGGTTCTTATACTACATAGGACTCCTTTATTCAAGCTCTGGGCAGAGTAGAAATGGATGTGAGTGGAAAAGAAATAATAGTTAACATTAATAAGCTCAATGTCCATGATCATTTTTCTTTGATCCTGCAGGCATCATTGATTATTTACCAGTTTGTAAATGACAATAATAACCAGTCATGTGAGATTGAAAATATTACTTTATTGGGAAAATAGTGTTTTTAAAGAGAAAGTTTGACAAAATACTAATTAAGAAAGAGATCACCAGTGAGAAAATTAAATACTTTGCTTTTCTGTATATCATTGTAAACCTTGAGTATTGCAGAGAATTAACTTTGCAGGTGCAAAAAGAAAGTCACCGCAATGATTAATACATTGGAAATTTTCTTGGAACTCAAATATAATTTTTAGATTCCAGGAAAACATAATCCATTCATATATTTAACATTTACTGAGAACTGATAATAACCTATTTGCTGTGTTTATTGACTTATCTCTGCCCTGAAGGTGTTCAGTTTATTAATAGAAACATATATTATTAATAATAATATTATAAATAGTACATTAATAATATAGTTAGTCACTATAAAGTAATTAAATTTATGAGCATATCAATAACTCCACAGAAGTATATTTGAATTGACTTCCTAAGGCATAAAGAATCATGGAATAGAGAGGTGTTGGGTTTGGGGAGAGGACCAGCAAAGGCATTCTAGGCAAAAGCAACAACATGGATAAGGTTTAGTGACCTGAAGTTACTCTATGTACTAAGGACCTGGAAGTCAGTTTATTTACCTCTATGTTAGACTGAAAGTTAGGGAGTGGCAGAAGATAAGCTGGAAAATTAGGTTGGTGCCAGACTGCAAAATACTTGAAGGCTGGGTACCTGGGTGGCTCAGTCAGTTAAGTGTCTGCCTTCAGCTTAGGTCCTGATCCCAGGGTCTTAGGATCAATCAAGCTCCACGTCTGGCTCTCTGCTCAGCCCAGCCTGGAGCCTGCTTCTCCCTCTCCCTCTGCCTGCTGCTCCCTCTGCTTGTGCTCTCTGTCAAATTAATAAATAAAATCTTAAAAAAAAATACTTGAAGGTCTTGCTGAAGAGGGTTAATTAACTCTTTTACTGTTGGTGGTGGAGTGCATTAGAGACTTTACAAATTTCAAGAAACAGTAAATAGATCGAAGATTTCAGAATAGGACTGTGTTAGTCATTTGCTCTCAGTGTCATTTACTTCCTCATCTGGGCTCTTCTTGGCATAACAATGGGGGCTGCACACTTTTCCCAAACGCTCGTGCCTATTCACTTCTGGCTAGGTTCAGCCAACGCACTTGGGGGGGTTTGGGGATGGAAGGAAGTTTGAAGAGTAGGTGTTTCTCGCCTATTTCTCCCTCGGGCAGTATCTCTGGCAGAAGCCGTATCTCTTCTACATCGTCAGCTCTCACCACACCACCTATGTTGCCATGACCCCAGCAGCTGACAGGCACATCTGCTCTAGCCCCTCCATTCACTTTGAGTTCCTACTCCTGAGACTGGTACCCCTGCCTGCTCCCTATGTTTCTTCAGCTCTAAGAGTGGTGGTAGCCTCCAGGGGTTGTTAAAATGGACATTTCTTCATTCTCCCCTAATTGCCCTTTTCCTGTTACAAAATTCTGGAATTAATTTTCCATGCTAAGTTTCCTGCACTGAACCACCTGGCATGAGTTTGTTTACCTGACTGTACCTTGATAAATAAAAAATAATAATAAGATAGCTCTGAAAGGAAATAGGTTTAAATTCTTTGTCATCACTTTTTCTTTTTCTGCCATTCTCTCCATTAAGGCTTTTGAACAGCCTAACATATTTTACTATCAACTGGTACTACTTGAGAAATGTCAATATAAACAGCCAAAATAAGACTGTCTTATTTCCTTGTTTTCTTCTTTGTATGTCTTTTTCATATCAATCTGCTTTTTTTATAGAGATCTAAAAAGAGTTTGAGAAGTTGTTTATAATTTAAAACCTTAAAGTCATTAAAAATGTAATGGCTCAGTGGTTAAAACAGACAAGTTGCTTCAGGCTCACCTGGCTTTGTTTTCAAGACAAAAATATTTGTCCTAGTTGCAATGCAGGCGTAGTATAAACACATCAGTAGTGACAACACATTTTGTGCTTATCTTTTTTGTTACCACTGTATTTATAAGGTGAATTTAGGAACTTTCCCACAGAGAAGGGAGGTGAGGTTGATAGACAACAGGGATAAAGTAATTTGTGCAAAGTTAGATAATATAATCGGTTTTAAAATAGAATTTGTACTAATAATTTTGCTTCTATTTACTTTTATCAAATTAAGTATAAGCTCATTCATAAACATTGAAAGTATATAAGAGCATTTATATTAATCCTTAGCTTTTAAAAAACATGTTTGACTTCTCTGAAATTTAGTATTTTTTTGCTTAAAATTACCTATAAGTTCTTTAGAAAATGATTTGGCTCCCCTCTCTGATAATAACACATCTTTCTTCATATTATGTAAATAAAGAAGTTTAAGTGTGAGATCAATATAGAGTTTGGATAGTTAGAGGAATAGATAGGTAAATTTATTTTCATTAAACTTTATGTATTTATTTAATGTGAAATATAATTTCTGAAGTATCACGGTAATTCCAGTGCACACAATAGAATATTATAAATTTTAATCAGATGTCCCTTAGATTTCTGAGTTTATCAGTTAAAGATCTCCTTTAAAAAAAATGCTTAAATGTTCCAAACATTTCCAAACATTTCCTTGATGCATACCCACCAAAACTGAATGTGGTACTTGGTTGGAAAAAATTTTTTTTTAATTTTTTTTAGATTTTATTTATTTGAGAGAGACAGAGATAGTGAGATAGAGAGCACAAGTGGGGAGGAGAGGGAGAAGCAGGCTCCCCACAGAGCAGGGAACCCAATGCGGAATTCGATCCCAGGACACTGGGATCATGACCTGAGCCGAAGGCAGATGCTTAACCGACTGAGCCACCCAGGCGCCCGGTTGGAAAATTCTTCAAGCATACAATTTCTCATTTGGACTCTGACATTTGTATAAGATGATGGTAGATTGACCAACCCTCAGACTATTTTCATTTTCAATAACAATAATGGAATAATGATGATATGTTTATGTATAATAATCATATTCCAAGTTTCATGGCTTAGCAAAATATATGAACAGAAAAAGAGGTACAGTTTTGATCATGCAACCTGATTGTAAAAGTTAGACAGATGTTCCCGCCTTCAGGTTTAAGTAATCCTGGTAAATTGTATACCAGTAAAAAGAGAAAAACTTAACTGACATATCATAAATCCCCAAAATATGCTCTATAAACATAAAAGCATCTTAAATTGCTACACACACACAAATATACATCTTTATCTGTATATATTCATTTTTGTGGGTATGTATTGTATGTATACAGTTTACAGGCTGTTCAATTTTTCTTCCTGATCAGTTTACCCTCTTTATATTTTAAATTCAAAATATAGACAGGAAGTCCTTTTACCTTCCATACAGTAATAAAGATGTGGTGAACTTTTTGTGCCATCTGTAGCAGTCATTCGTATTTAGAAAATTTTGTGGAACTAAGAAATATCAATACTCATTTAGTGATTAATATTTCAATATCAGTAATATTAATAGGCTATTTCAATGATGAGATATTGCTACTTTGGAATCTCCTTTCCTCAACTGATTTAAAAATGACCGCCATATTTTTACTCACAAAATATTTCAAGCCAGTGGATATTTCTGTTTAAATGAAAGAATTTTCCTAATGTTCATTAGAGGAATCTGAGTAGACCCATACAAGTATGTACAAAACCCAGCAGCTATTTGTACACTGTATTGATGAGGCACCATAAATAATTATTCCCCAAAGTCAGCAGACCAGGGTTATTTTGTTCACTGGTACATACCGGCAATTAACAGTGCCTAATATAGCATAGTTGCTAAATCAAAATATTTTGAATTGATGTGTAACATACTTCCTCCAATTTCTGTCCCATAGCAGAATTTATGACTGACATGAGTCAACATAGGTGGAGTCAGGGAGTCATAACTCCACTCCATTTGGGCTGACTTGTAATGGGTCATCAGTGACTTTGTCTTGAATGGTCAGGAGAGTTGACATATAGACATGACAAGTATTATTTACCCCAATTCACAGCTAAGGGAAAAAAAATCCCTGAAAACCACTTCATGATTTATTTGAGGGTAAGTAAGCATTAAGGAAAGTTTTTTTTTTTTTAATTATTATTATTCTTAGTCCAGTGTTCCTTATATAGCAGAAAACCAATGTTCTCGAACCTTTTCAAATCAGAACATTAGAAAGCTTAGCCTCATATAGTCATAGTTTTCTTGAACTTGAGCTTGAAGCCTAAGATGGAAGTTTTTACCTCAGAAAAGTCGGTTTCCTCTATAAAAACAGGAACTTGTTTTATGGTGGTGTTTTATTTTCACAAACGTGTCTACTCTCCAGCACCGAATAGTCCATTCCCATTATTAGTAATTTTGTGTTTGTGAATTTGCCTATTTGCTAAAATGTATTTGTAATCCTAACCCAATACTTGGAGTGTTTTGTGGTCATTTGTGGACATGCCACATGCACAGAATAGTGAAAAATTTATGTGACCTAATATTCATGTTCCCAGCTGAGGTCAAACAAGGCCATTTTCTGCCTTCTTGCTTCAGCTTTCATATTGTAAACATGTCCCTTTTGCATTATAGTTAGTGTCACAATTCTGCATGTTTCTGTCTTTCATTGTTTTTGTTGATTGTGATTCCAGCTGTTTAAGATGGTTCCTAAGTGTAGTGCTGAGGTACCGTGTAGTTTTCCTAAGTGCAATAAAGTTTGATGTACCTACAGAGAAAATAAGTATGTTTAGGTAAGCTTCACTGAAGCATGAGTTAACATGTTGGCTCTGAGTTCAGTGTTAACGAATCAACAATATGTATTAAATAAGGTATTTTTAAAGATAAACTCACGTAACACAAGGTTATGTATTGATGGATTGATAACATGTTTTGACGAGAGTCTTCCAAAAATCCAACCCTGTATTTCCCTTAAGAATAAGGATTTAGTATTCACTAATTCAGTGTTCTTGGAACATAACTACTGTAGATAACAAGAATCGACTGTATTTCATTTCTTCATCCTGGGACTCAAATAACTTTGAGCTCTTACCTCACCTGCATACACTCACATGAAAACATAAATATAGGGCGCCTGGGTGGCTCAGATGGTTGGGCGTCTGCCTTCGGCTCAGGTCATGATCTCAGGGTCCTGGGATCCAGTCCCGCATCGGGTTCCCTGCTCAGTGCAGAGCCTGCTTCTCCCTCTCCCTCTGCCACTCCCTCTGCTTGTGCTCTTCTGTCTATCTCTCTGTCAAATAAATAAATAAAATCTTTAAAAAAAACCCCATAAATATATACACATACACTTACTCTAGGAACACAAATTTATTCAACATTTTTACCATAGCTATAAGAAGATTAATAGCCACATCTGGGTTAGCATAATTCATTGCCTTTGTTAAGGTTGTCAAGCTATGTCATAGTTACACTACAGCATTTTATGGGCCACACCTTATCAATTTCAAATGATTAAAGTTAGGGAAAAGATGGAGATTAAAGTTAGGGAAAGATGGAGAATAGTGAATTATTCCATTCTCCAGAGAGGACTATGGAGACTTCCAATAAACCAAGCTGTAAGAGATCTTAGAGCCAGTCAATCAAAACAAGAGGCAGAAAAGGAAAACTTCCAATCATGAAAGCAGTTGTATAGTCATCCAGTGATCAGGACTATGCTTTCTATCACTGTAACTCACAAAGCAAAATAACCCCTCGAATTCAGATTCTATATTATTCAAATGAATTAGTTTGTAGATTTACTTTATATTGTGTAATGAGACAACTACGTGATTTCATAGTCACACAACCATGGTCTTTAAACTGATAAAAACAAATTTAGTAACACAGATTTTTGATAGAAATTCCATTATTCATACGTATATAATTATTTTGATTTTGTACTTGGTATTAATTAACATATAGAATAGTGTCCTGCAAACATAGCCTTGGAAAGAGTTCTAATGCCACTGTAGATTCAATTCATGTGTACCCATTAACATTCTCAAATTCCATTTTCTGTTGCTAAGTACTACTTAGCATCCAACATTCAGTACCTTTGGATTTAAGCTTATAACGCTGTTTGAATCTCTCCTGAAACTCATTGTTTTGATATGTTGATGTCACCCCATTACCTAATTTATCAAAGTGACACTACATTTTAATAGAGTACCAAAGTATCAATGCCTTATTTCATGTAGAGATAAAAATCCTGATAACATTCTAGTTGGGAAAAAAAATACAACTTGAAGCTTCCTGTGTGAAGTTTCTGTGTCTGTCAAACTGTCATTTTCTAAGAGCACTTTGTAGTAAATACAATTCAATAAGGACAGGCAAAAACATCGTGCAAATCTATGAGACTTCATTATACTCAATTAAATAGAGCCAACGAAGGCATACAAATATTTGAAGAACCACTTACCCATTGATTTGCCTTTTGTTTGAGAGTTTTAAAATCATATACACTTTTGCTCACTTTTGAAATTTATTGTTTAATTTTTAATATGAGAAGATTACCTAATATGCCTAACTCTTACATCTGTACCAAAACACTTCAGAAGGGCATCAGTAGTTGATAAATATTTCCACTTACTAATAATAGAAGTTCTGTCTGAATAATATTTGAGGAAATGAAGTTGCAAATTCCACTGTGAATATGCTTTCCATAGAAATTACTGTGATGAATCCAGCAAGTGCTCTCTACCTGCATTATGAGCATCCTGAATATAGCCATCTTCATCTCCTACCTGGAAAATTGAAGCATATTCTTCTTCTCCTAAGTTCCACTGTTATTTATCATCAACCAGGTGACAGAGACAAGAATGACCCATAGAACAAAACAAAGTCACTAACATCCTTGTTTAACATTCTAATGGTTTCTCATTGTCTTTCGATGAAAATCCAAACTGCTTTACTGGAAGGTCCTGCTTGTTGTCTCTTGCTACAACTCAAACCTCAGTTTATAGCACCTCCTCATTCCATTTTTATCTCATTAGGATCTAGAAATACTGACCTTTCTGCTAATTGAACAGCCAAGCACACCCAAGCCCTAGGTGTTTGCTCACGCTCTTGTTCTTTGGCATGGTGTTCCCTCCACACTACGTGCTCACATATGAATCCCTGCAACCTCCTTTCTAAAGTCCACAACTGTGTTATCCTTAGTCACTCTCAGTTCACTATTCTTACTGATGCTTAGGTGTTTAAGAAATCAGGCATGTCCATTTATTTGCTTAATTATTTTTTTGCCTTTCTTCTTCTGTTAAAATGTAGGCTTAATGAAGTCAAGAGTCCTTCATTTTTTCAATATTTCAAGAAGACCACTTAGAAGAAATGCACATTTTCAAATGAATGCACGTACTCACTTTATTAGGAAGACAAAACTAGCTGCTCTAAAAACACAAACCCTCAAATCTGAATGGCTTAAAAGTTTATTCTTTCTGTGACTGGCTTATTCTACTTAGCATAATGTCCTCGAGGTTCTTTCAAGTTGTTGCATGTGGCAGGGTTTTCTTCTTTTTTAAGGCTGAATAATATTCCATTGTATTGATGTAGCACATGTTCTTTATTCATACTGCATTGTGCATTAAAGAATTATTAAGAGGGTAGACATGTTATGTATTTTTACCACTATTATAAAAAAAAGGTTTATTTCTCAGTTATCTAATCATCCAGTGCTTGCAGCGATAAGTGGATTTCTTTCCACCTTCTATTTCTTCTATTGATAATACCCGCTGACCTTTCATCTTATACCTGAGCCAGTGATTGACTATGCTGCCCAATGGAAGCAACAATTCCAGTAGACAACATATTTTTTCTAGCATAGCCTCTCACATCTTACTTAGCTTTTTCATTTAACTTAGACATAATGAGGATTTTATTTTTAAAGCAATGACATTTAAAAATTTGTCTAGCAAAAGACTTCAGCTTTTGCCTCAGACCCTGCTGCAATAACACAATCAGATTTAATGTTTATTTGATCTCACAGAGATTAAAGGATATTTAATTCACTGTAATGAGTTGCCATGTGTTCTCTTCTTCAGTGCTTTCATCCAACAAATGAAACAACATTGTAGAGATTCAGTACGCTCCAAAACTAACGTAGGTCAATAATCAGAGGAAAATAAAGAAATACAATTTCATAAAACATAAAGACAAATATGTTTCTGGTTTTTCAGTTTCTGCTTTACATAGGGCCTTCATAATTTCAGTATATATGTGTGAAATACAGGTATAAGGCCAAGGATCATTCTAATGGCTGAAAGAGTATATAGAAAATAGTAGGTGCTTGGTACTTTTGAGGTCCTATGCAAATAGCGTGAGGTACTCTTGAATAGTCACTCTTAACTTTATATTAGACAAGGTATGTAAAAGAGGCAATAGCAATTCTCACTGAGAATTGATCCACATCCAGAGTAAAAACAGAAATTAAAAGAAAATTAATTATAAAGGAAGAGGGTATCCCTCTCCTCTATATTCCTATTGTGAAGGCAGATATATCAGATATTTTAAGCATGCAAGTAACTTCATTTATTGTTTCTATGCTAACTGAACTTGTAATTTTAGTTCTGTTTTCCTTACATCTCAGTATAAGTAAAACAGTCATTGACTGGTGGCTAACAATCTCCAGTTCTTATAGCTGTTGAAGTTCTTATTATAAAAATATATATTTCTGATTTATTAAATACACATTGTTGTTTTAGGATTATTTTGTTTCATTTATTTTTTTGCTGTGTGTGTGTGTGTGTGTGCATGCGTGCACCCCAGAGATGCTCATCTCAGGAGTAATGAAAAGATTGAGTTTCTGAATCTACAAAAGAGAAGGTTAGGCCCTATTGATTTTCCCTTCTCTTTTTTTCTTTTACCAGCCAGCACCTCTCTTCTTCAGGAAACACAAGACCTTGCTTTTGGAATCTCTAAAACTTTAGATTAAGGAAATGATAGCACTCTTGTTTTTACAGGAAGGGGTAAGGAATATGGTTTCATACCAGGATTTTAAGAGAGGTCTGATCACATGGCTTCTTTTATATGATGGAGAAGGCAAGATGATCTGCTAAGAGAGAGTATGGATTTCAAAATTTATGGAGAATGGAATCATTTTGAATAATTTCTATGAAGAATGTGAAGAATAATTGCCAGGAAGTAGAGCAAAACAAGGAAAAACTAGAGAGAATTTGGCAGCATATTTTAGGAACTACTGAATTTGGTAACCGAGGGAGTACATTGGCTCATTCATTCTTTATTTGTCCAATTCTTTTTTTCTGTAATACACGATTCTCTTGAGAAAAGTCCAGAGATGGCTGATGGTTAGATACAGTTAGAGTGAGGTTGTTTTTCAGAAAAGCAATCTAATAGCATTGAAGTATGGAGTTGAAAATACCAGAACGATAGCAGAAGAGAAATGAAAGAGTGTAAGGTATATAATACTTTCATCTTTGTATTATCATTGTGTAATACATTTTAAGTTACCTAAATAATTAAGACGTAATCTATAGAAACTCTTTGATCCAATACTTTTTTTTTTTTTTAAGATTTTATTTATTTATTTGACAGAGACAGCGAAAGCAGGAACACAAGCAGGGGGAGTGGGAGAGGAAGAAGCAGGCTTCCTGCTGAGCTGGGAGCCCGATGTGGGACTCGATCCCAGGACCCTGGGATCATGACCTGAGCCGAAGGCAGGTGCTTAACCAACTGAGCCATCCAGGCGCCCGTTGATCCAATACTTTTATGTTTAGAATTTATACTGTAGAAATTCTTACATAAGTATACACATATATAACTACTACAGAGATGTATATAAAAGTGTTTTTGTAATAATAAAGTGCCAAAAATAATTAAATATACATTATATAGAATATTATGTAACCCCATTAATATGAATCTCCCAAGTTATAGAAAATTGTTTTATTATCCCACTTTAGAAAACATAATATTTTTATGATATGCCTAGCAAACTAACAAGGAAGACACAACCATTTATTTTGTTTTGTTTTTATTATGTTCAGTTAGCCACTGTATAGTACATCATTAGTTTTTGATGTAGTGTTCAGTGATTCATTAGTCACATATAACACCCAGTGCTCATCATAACACGTGCTCTCCTTAATATTCACCACCCTGATACCCCATCCCCCAACCCCCCTCCCCTCTGAAACCCTCAGTTTGTTTCCCGGGGTCCATAGTCTTTCATGGTTTGTTCCCCTCTCTGATTTCTCCCTCTTCAGATTTCCCCCCTTTCCCTATGGTCCTCTGTGCTATTGTTTATATTCCACATATGAGTGAAACCATATGATAATTGTCTTTCTCTGCTTGACTTATTTCACTTAGCATAATCTCCTCCAGTCCCATCCATGTTGATGTAAAAGTTGGGTATTCATCCTTTCTGATGGCTGAGTAATATTCCATTGTATTTATGGACCATATCTTCTTTATCTATTCATCTATTGAAGGGCATCTTGGCTCCTTCCACAGTTTGGCTATTGTGGACATTGCTGCTATGAATATTGGGGTGCATGTGCCTCTTCTTTTCACTACATCTTTATCTTTGGGGTAAATACCTAGTAGTGCAATTGCTGGGTTATAGGGTAGCTCTATTTTTAACATCTTGAGGAACCTCCATACTGTTTTGCAGTGTGGCCGTACCAGCTTGCATTCCTACCAACAGTGTGAAAGGGTTCTGCTTTCTCCACATCTTCGCCAACATTTATTGTTTCCTGTTTTGTTAATTTTTGCCATTCTCACTGGTGTAAGGTGGTATCTCATTGTGGTTTTGATTTGTGTTTCCCTGATGGCTAGTGATGTTGAGCATTTTTTCATGTGTCTATTAGCCATTTGTATGTCTTCTTTAGAGAACTGTCTGTTCAGATACAGCCATTTGTTAATAACAATTTTCTCAGGGTGAATTATGGGGAATTTCCAGTTTTTATTTTACATATTTTTTATTGTTTAAATTTGTTTATTAGAACACATGAATTATTTTAATAAACAGCAACAAGGAATTTAAAGGAACTTGGGACATTGCATAAGTTAGTCTAATTAATCAACTGGGCATGTGTAGATAGATGCGTCTAAATTGATGGTGGCCAGAGGGAAAGTCTTATTTTTCTCATGTCCATTATAATTTTTGACTTTTTCACAGAGAATTACACATTACTCCATGCTTTGTACAATATGGAGCTAGATATTCCAACAATAACTGGTACCTGAGACTCACACTCATGCTTAAAGAGTAGAGTATGAAATAGTAAGATGTTCAGCCCATCAGAAACACTTTAACCTGGATCATGACTCGCTGGTTCAAGCAGATCTCTCTCTCTCTCTTTTTTATTTTTTTATTTAAGATTTTATTTATTTTATTTGACAGAGAGACAGATAGCAGATAGCGAGAGCAGGAACACAAGCAGTGGGGAGTGAGTGAGAGAGAGAAGCAGGCTTCCCGCTGAGCAGGAAGCCCCATGCGGGGCTAGATCCCAGGACCCTGGGATCATGACCTGAGCCGAAGGCAGACACTTAACGACTGAGCCACCCAGGCGCCCCTCTCTCTCTCTTTTTTAAAGCTATATTTATTATTTTGAAAGAAAGAGGGGGGGAGGGGCCAAGGGAGAGGAAGAGAGAACCTCAAGCAGACTCCTTGCTGAGTGCAGAGCCTGAGGCGGGCCTCAATCCCACGACTCAACACAAGAGCTGAAACCAAGAGTCTAACGCTTAACCAACTCTGCCACCGAGGGTCCCTGAGCAGATATCTATTTTTAACGATTGAACATGGAACACTGGAGAGTTAGTAGAGAATAGAGTGGTTGAAATTGGGGAGGCATAGAAAACCGAATAAGGAGAAGCCAAGAAGTGTAATTAGTCATGAGGAAAAAGATCATGAAGTAGAGAGAACAGTTACAGTAGAGAGAACATTGCAGTAAAGTAGTAAGGAAGAATAAAGAACAGGACAGAAAGAGAGGCACTGTGGCCACAGATACGACTACTGGAATACTTGTTTAGAATGATTGTTGCTGCCTAGGGCTAGGGGTGATTATTCTACTGCAGTTTTCTGTGAGCTCTAGTTTTGCAGCAACTGATCTTATTCCTTCCTTCTTACTTCATTATATACACACACAATGTAGCTCCATTAATAAAGTAACTGAGTGGGTCCTTTCCCACAGAAGTTTTAAATAATTGTAAATTGTAATATGCCTGACATAGTTGCAAATCTGACTGCTTAACAGATTGACCCTTTTTAAAACTAGTCTCTTTCGCTTCCCTTCTAATTTTCCCATTTCATTCTTCTCTTCTTATTATTAGCTTCATAGTTCTTTAACTTTGTCATGTATTTTGAGTATCATTTTCTTAGACTTTCAGTCTTCAGTGACATCCTTCCCTAATTTACTGTCTCATCAGACAGACTTGGCACACACTTTAATGAAAATTTTCTAAAGCAAATGTAGTTTTTATACATCATACTTAGTTTCATTGAGACCACATCTAGAGTTTGGTGTTTCTTCTTTAAGAATATTTAGCTATTTCTGATAAACACATTTAATCATTAAAATGTTATGCTGTGTGTCATTTCCATAAGCTTTGCCAACACAGTTCAAATTCGCATACTGATTGCGTTGGTGCACAAACAAGAAGCAGAGGAAATAGATACTTAAGTTTGAGTGCTATAAATTAAGAAAAGTTTTTTTTTTTTTTTTTATGATGGCATGGTATACAATTTTCTTGGACTCCTAATCATATAAATAACCTCCCCAAATATATGTAATGCCTGCAACCTGTTTCATATAAAGGATTGAACACCAGATAATGACTATATTTCATTGTTAGGAATGTAGTAGGCATTTACTAGAAGTTTTCTATATAAGAAAAAGGAAATGATTCTCAAATGTTCACTAAGACTTATAGATAATGTGTTAAATAGATTTAAGTCTCTCACTTCACAACCTGTGAAACTTAAGCTCTGAAAATGTACAATTTAAAATCATGGCTGCCTTTATAATACATTTTAAAAAATTTAATTCCAGTATAGTTAGAAATTGTAGTACTTTTAACCCTCACATAGGTAATCCACCTCAATGATACACTGGCTCTAGATTTCACAGTGAGATTTCTTACTATTAGTCAATATCAGGCTATTAGTCTTGATGTGAAATGGATTTTACTTTTTAATTCTCTTGTAGTAAATTTGTGCAAATAAGACTTGCAGTAATGACAGTCATACTCGTAATCTTCTCATGGTGTTTATCCCACAATGCAATTGCAGAGAGACTATAATCAGGGGATGCGTTTAATGATCTTATCTATGCCAGGGAGCAAGCCTTGGGCTTTTCAAAAGGGCATGAGTAGCAAACATAGCCATCATGAACACATGTAGTCACTGGAGTTGTCCTGAGGGCCAGAATCATTGCCATCATTAGTAACACTTTAATTTGTTCAGTGATGAGAAATCAATCTGTAAAAGGAGGATATCTATTGCTGTTTTCCAAAAGGCTGCTAGTGATAAGTGTAAGGACATTGTAAGCTTGACATTGTAAAGATTTGTTTACATAGTTCCACAAAACAATTAAGATAGAAGAATTGGTCAGATATGGAATTGGTGATTTTCATGTCTCCCCATAAAAAGTGGTTAGAAACAATAAAACTATTTTTTTCTTACTTCGCACTCTCCAAAAACTAGTGTAAAATTTTGTGAGAAGGGAAAATTTGTCCATTTCATTCTTAAAAAAAATTCACTGCTAACCTCAATAATAGTGTTTGAATATCAAAAGAAAAGCATTACTTAAAATTTAGTGAAATAAGGGCAAGTAGTACATATTATTCCTTAGCTCATTTTAAACAACTCTACATGAAATTGATTCGTTTAGTAATGTAGAAAAAGTAGTATCTAAATTTTTAAACTTTGTAATTTATATATCCTTTGTGACATATTTTTGAATGGTTCTCTTATCAGCATGTTTCATTGATAATGAAAATTATATAATTATATATGGATGTCCTTAAATTCAGTAAGCAGATTTTCTAATAAGTCAGAAAATTGCATTTTAATTTGCAGTTTCTTCTTGATCTACTACTAATGAAAGTTTCACTGAATTATCTGCTTAAAGGTCAAAATGCTAATTAGAAATTTCTCATCAGTGATAATTCAGGTATATGGAAAAATGATGGCATTAGCTTTTTATCTTCTTAAGGTAATTTACTTTGTACTCCATTGTCTTATCAGAGTTCTGATAACAAAGAAGATAGTTTATAATATTTACTGCTTCCCATTTCAATGCAATACATACATTCTTGTTTAAAGGAACACATTATATGGATCGCATCACAATTTTCTCCTTTCCAAATGTGACTCTGTAATATACACTTTAGTAAGCTAAATTTTACAGACCACATTTTAAACCACGAGTAGAATAATACACTTTACACCTAAATTTTGTTTTTACACCTACAAAAAATCAATGTTTTTAGAACATGTATTACATTTAAAAATTCTTGATCTTACAGTTCAAATTTTCTAGATCCAGGGAGAAATAATCATTTCATCTTATCTACTTATTATATGTACTATATGATTTCAGAATTCATAGCATATCACATTTTATTTGTGAGAAAGCTCATAGAATATGAAAATCTATTAATGAAAACCAACATCCCTCTGTATGTGCAAACATAGTTGTGTCCTGCAAAATGAAAATACATATTAAAGGATATTGGTCATCTGATTTAAGTCACAAACATGTAAATATATTTACCAGTATTAGAGACTCTGTGTGTGTGTTTGTGTGTTTGTGTGTGTGTGTGTGTAATCAAATTTATGTTGTCTTTAAATGTCACTTGAAAACACATACACAATGTTATGACCATGGCAGTAAAGTGATGGCATATCCCAAAGGAACAATTTAAGAGAGTTTAATAGGGGTCAGTTTCAAAGGTTTTGGCAGACGTAAGAGGAATCAGTGAAGGATAGTGGATATTGTTGCCAGTGGTAAGCCTGAAGGAGAAAAGTCCAGAAAGAGTTGTAATTGTGGAAGAAGGCTGCTCAATAGGAGCTGTGCCTTTGGTAATGAAACTCACCTTCCCTCACTTTCTGCCTTCTGATCTCTTATGGGTGCCCTCTTTGGCACAAGCCAATGAGAAGCAGAGGATAAGGAAGCCCTTGATACAGTCTATAGAGGTTGGTGTCCTGGATTACCAAGCCAGGTAGGGAAGGGAAAACAGGGAATTAAAAGAGGAAATGGAAAACACCTAGCTTGTATTTTCAGCATATATTATGTTCATGAAGTAGAAGACTCAACAAGAAGACTCAGTCAAGAGGTCCATTTTCCTCAACCCATCTAAAGAGCAAACACAAACCAATCAAAATCTGTGGCAAAAATGTTTGTAGACAAACTACTGTATCTGAATTCTAAGACTGATAAGGAAAGGCAAACTGGAATAGCCTAAAGAGCTCTGAAAAAAGAAAGCTGAAGCATCCACACTATCTAATTTCAGGACTTACTATAAAGCCACATACATCAAGGTGGTATTAGTAAAATAATGATGGAACAGAATAGAGAACATAGAGATAGACCCATGTATGTAACTCCATCTTGGTAAGAAGCTGCAAGTCCTTTAGTTATTAAAAAAATTAATGTTCAGGGGCCCCTGACTGGCTCAGTCAGAAGAATGAGTAGCTCTTGATCTCAGGGTCATGAGTTAAAGCCCCACGTTGGGTGTAGAAATTACTTAAATACATATACTTAAAAAAATTAATGTGCAATTATACACAATTGATCAAAATGAGACAAAGATTTGATAAGTTCTTATCTTTATTAAATCTTTTTTTTTTAAGATTTTATTTATTTATTTGACAGAGAAAGACACAGCGAGAGAGGGAACACAAACGGGGAGTGGGAGAGGGAGAAGCAGACTCCCTGCCGAGCAGGGAGCCCGATGTGGGACTCGATCCAGGGACTCCAGGATCATGACCTGAGCCGAAGGCAGTCACTTAACCAACTGAGCCACCCAGGTGCCCTCTTTATTAAATCTTAAAAGAAAATATTTTACTGAAAATATAGCTTTTAATGGAATGAGAGGAGTTTTGATTTTTCCAATCAGTATACAATTCATGAACACAAGTTATTGATTATTAGAATGAGATATGATTCCAGTATTAATTTTACCCCTGTTCCTTTGTTTCTTAAAAAATATAAACACTAAAAGGTTTTATCTCCATAAATAAGTAGAAGGAATAGAACAAGCTTTTTTATAGCAATATAATTCATTTCTTCAAAGTTTTACTATTGCATTCAGAGCTTACTCTGATTTATCATAAAAAGTGTTTAGTTATTCATAAGTGGATAACTAGATTAAGTTCTCCTTCAATTTTTTTTTTAAATAACAATCTGAGAATAACCTAAATTGAAAAGTGCTTTGTTGCTTGGCATTTGATTCATTCAATTCTTCCTTGTAAATTCATTATTGACAGGAATTATCACATTGTGCAGGATTGTGTGCTATAGGACATAACAACAAAATATAATCTGAGTAAAATATGACATTCTTTTGAAAATCAGGAGAAAAGTCCCTTCGTGAAGGACATGTGAGAAAGGGAATGCCACTAGGCCAAAGATCTTTGCTGATGCAGATCAACTTTCAGAAATGGGACACTTGGACCATAAAGATACAGTCTTGTATATGCTTTGAACTTTATATACTCCTAAGGTTATAGATGCCCCAGTTTAAAGACCATCATTCTACATAAGGTAGAAAGGGAAATGCTCTATTCACTCAGTGTGTAGCCCTTTGATTTCCCCTGATTACAAAGTATTTTATGAGAATTTATTCACTGGTCATACATCAGCTGAGGGTCCTGGATTCTTTAGTGTTTTAGGATACTCAAATTTGTAATTAAAAGCAAATTATGAAATCAAAGTAATTGTGAAACTATACCTTGAACTACATGTTATAATTAATTAAGAAAAGAAAAAAATCTACTTCAGTTTGGCAAGAACCAATGAATGTTGAATGCAATATTTTTTATATTATAATTTTAATTTGAGAATATTGACCAATAAAGACCATGAAAAAGTTACACTTTTCTCTTTTCTTTCTTTTTTTTTTTAAGATTTTATTTATTTATTTGACAGAGAGAGACATAGCGAGAGCAGAACACAAGGAGGGGGAGTGGGAAAGGGAGAAGCAGGCCTCCTGTCGAGCAGGGAGCCTGATGTGGGACTCGATCCCAGGACACTGGGATCATGACCTGAGCCGAAGGCAGACGCTTAACGACTGAGCCACCCAGGCACCCTCTCTTTTCTTTCTTACTCAACTCTTTTTACCAAAGAGGGAGAACCAATATGTGTGAATGAGTGTTTCTATGTAGATATACACACATATGTACACATATATTTGTATACTTTTGGCCACACAGAAGTGCACACACACACACACACAAACTCAAGTTAAATTAGGCCTAAGGCAGCTTTTTATTTTTTTTAGATTTATTTATTTGAGAAAGAGAGAGAGAAAGAGAGAGCATATGAGTAGGGGAGGCGCAGAGTGAGAGAATCTTCAAGCAGATACCCCAGTGAGCTCACAGCCTGATGCAGGGCTTAATCTCACAACCTGTGAGATCATGATCTGAGCCGAAACCGAGTCAGATGCTCCACTGAATGAGCTCCCCAGATGCTCCAGGCCAAGGCAGCTTTAATGTAGTAAAGAATGTGGAAGAAAAATCAAAAAGAACATAGAGGTTGAGGAGATATTTCTGCCAGAGAGACTCACACTATCTTCCCTCCTTTCTTTTTCTTCATTTACTGCTGTATATGGGAAGATCACAGAAATAAAAGTGTCAATTTTTTTGCTTACAGTTTTGGTTGCTATTCTGGTCATTTTTTTTATGGCCTTCACCCCCCTCTTTATTTAAGATTTGTTAATCTGTAATTGTCAGCCTAGAGTGCATCCTACTTTTTGACTGTATCTTAGTTCCTTCCCTCTTTCTCTCTACACAGAGGTGAGAGAGTTCTAGTGCTAGGGGCCACATCATTAAAGGCCAGGTGTCAACTCTGAGCAGCAAAATACCCAGAACCTAGGAAATGAGTACAGAGAGTTGGTAAAAGAGATCTGAAGGGATTTGGGTGGGTGACAGCAATATCTGCTGCAGGGCCTGATGTGACTGACTTATTCCTTAAACTCACCAAATGGTCCCACTTTGTATATAAAGGGGGGGAAACTTGTTGAAATGGTTGCAAATGAAATATTCTAGCTAAGCAAATGTTCTGGTTAGTTACTGAATTGCTGAGGACTTAAAAAGTACAAATAAACCAATACCATATGATATCAGAAAGTGCCACAGAGTTATTATATTTACAACTATTATAGTGTTGTTGCTGAAAGGAAAAAGTGCAAGTGAGTAGTTTCCTCATATTTATTTTATTTTTATTTTTATTATTTTTTAAAGATTTTATTTATTTGCGAGAAAGAGAATGAGAGACAGAGAGCATGAGAGGGAGGAGGGTCACAGGGAGAAGCAGACTCCCTGCTGAGCAGGGAGCCTGATGTGGGACTCGATCCCGGGACTCCAGGATCATGACCTGAGCCGAAGGCAGTCGCTTAACCAACTGAGCCACCCAGGCGCCCAGTTCCCTCATATTTAGAATTGTGGAAAATCAGGTGAACTTTAAATATATCAGCATCATTTTTTTTTTTTTTAAAGACTCACTTTACTAGTACTTATGATAATATAATATTCAAAAAATCATTCTTGGGGCGCCTGGGCGGCTCAGTTGGTTAAGTATCTGATTCTTGATTTCTGCTCAGGTCACCATCTCAGGGTTGTGGGATCAAGCCTGGGTCAGGCTCTGCCCTCAGCGGGGAATCTGCTTGAGATTCCCTTTCCCTCTGCCCTTCCTCACCCTGCTCTCTCTCTTTCTATCTCAAAATAAATAAATATTTTATTTATTTACTTATTTATTTTTATTTTTTTAATTATTTATTTATTTGAGAGAGAGAGAGAGAAACAGCATGAGAGGGGAGAGGGTCAGAGGGAGAAGCAGACTCCCCGCTGAGCCGGGAGCCCGATGCGGGACTCGATCCCGGGACTCCAGGATCATGACCTGAGCCGAAGGCAGTCGCTTAACCAACTGAGCCACCCAGGCGCCCATAAATAAATCTTTTAAAAAAATCTTTCTTGACATAGTTAAAAAGTTAAAAAGTATAATGTAATAACCGAATTTAAACCATCAGGATGACAGTGAACTCAAGAAAAAAAAAACAAATCTTAAGGAAGATCACATCCGGCAATCATAGTGGTTAAAGTGTAGGCAGTAAAGCTAAATCTTAGGGTTTTAAACTCTGCACTGCCACTTGTTGTGCAACCCTAGACTAGTGGATTAACCTTCATATGTTTCAGTACTGTCATCTTTAATATTAAAATAACCTACACTTCTGAAACATAAGTTGCGAATCTGAAATAACTTAAACAATGTAGTGGTCAGAACAGTGCCTGCCATGCAGTAATTTTTAGTTTATTATTATTAATGAAAGTTGCTAGGCAACAAACTAAAATTCAAAAGTATTTTTTCTTACAGCAGGAGTCAGCAAACATTTTCCATAAAAGACCAAACAAACGGCAAGCAAATGTTGGCTTTGTCACAACTATTAAGCTTTGACCTTGTAGCCCCACCCCCAGAACAGTGCAGGTAATATGCAAATAAATGGGTGTGGCTGTGTTTCAATAAAATGTTAAATACAAAAACTGGCTGCAAGTCACATTTGGCCCATGAGCTGTAGTTTGTTGGATTCAATCATAAAATAACAAATTGAAATGCCTTTTTCTACAAGAAACAAAATGTGATTCTGTCTCTTTTTTAAAATATAATAAATATTTTATGAATATGCCAAAAACAATCTACTTGATGAATGTCAATTCTATAAATTACTAATCACAGTCAAGGTAGATCAATTTAAAATTTGACTTGGGGGAAAAATGAATTACAAATCTCAAAGAGAACATACTGACCCTAGTTCAGGGACAGAAAAGAGATGAACTATCAGGAACACCAAATACTGGATATTTTTATTAATCTGGCACATAGCCCATGGGCAATATGCCAAAAGCAGCCAACAATAATATAATCATTTCCCAATTACAATATTGATTGACCTTACACTACTTGGCTTAATTGAAAGTTCAATACAGTGAGGAATATTACTTTCTTGGATGTTGTTATTGCAATGGATAAATGATCTAATCTCAAAAATTTCTAAAATAGCAGAGAAAGGAATTCCAAGAACCTAAAGATGTTAGAAAGAAGGAACTAAGAAAATTAGAACTACATTGGACTTTGTGTATAATAACTTGCTACATAATGTATCATGTGAAAAAACAAAGAGGCTTAAAGACATTTTTCTATAATTACTTAAAATCCATCTAGTAAAAACATATACTGTCAACCCAAATAAGGGGATAAACTGAGGCAAGGTCACATGACCAGAATTTGAGTTCATTCAGAAATAGCAGAGGAATTGCAATTTGGGTAATGAATGTGGTAACGGACTATAGGCACATGGGTTGAGAGTTTAGGGCAGGCTGTGTTTATGGGCAGGGAGTGCAAAGAGGAGGACATGCAGCTAAAGTCCAAACACTGTTTATTGGCTTGAGGATGAGGAGAGATTCTTGGCAGATGTTCACTGGTCAGGAGAGAAGTCTTGGTCTTCTGTAAATCAGGCATTTGATGGAAATCATTCTCTCAGTTCTTAAGTTTTGGATGTGTTCCTGAAGTCCCATGCCTCCATTTCATATCCTATGGTTCCATTTTATTTTTTTATTTTTTTATTTTTTTAAGTTTTTATTTATTTATTTGAGAGAGAATGAGAGAGAGAAAGAATGAGAGGGGAGAGGGTCAGAGGGAGAAGCAGACTCTCCGCTGAGTAGGGAGCCTAATGTAGGACTCGATCCCGGGACTCTAGGATCATGACCTGAGCTGAGCCACCCAGGGGTCCCTATGGTTCCATTTTAGATTGAAATCCTTTCACATAACTACTTTTTTTTTTTTAATTTTATTTATTTATTTGACAGAGAGAGAGTTAGCGAGAGCAGGAACACAAGCAGGGGGAGTGGGAGAGGGAGAAGCAGGCTTCCCGCCGAGCAGGGAACCCGATGTGGGGCTCGATCCCAGGACCCTGGCATCATGACCTGAGCCGAAGGCAGATGCTTAACGGCTGAGCCACCCAGGCGCCCCTCACATAACTACTTTTGTAATGGTTTATTTTTTGTGCCACTCTCTATTAAACAGACACAAATGCATACTCACACACACATATATGCACTTAACAGAGGACCACAACTATTCAAAACTGCACAGCTGAATTTCAAATATAGTCGGTCTACATTCTATATCACATTATAGTAAATTCCTAAATAAAGTTGGCTCTGAAAACAATGTCATTCTCTACTCACCATGGAATTACCTTATCCAAAGTGGCATATCAAAATGCCTTCCTAAATAATATTTTTATCTTTCATTTTTTATTTTCTGAATATATTTATCTTATCAAATAAGTTTATAAAGAGTATGGTACTTGTACTTATATTGTAGCAAATTCGTGGTCTGTCTCTCTAGGAATTTTTAAAAATTCAGTTTTTAAAGATATAGTCTTCATTAACTTTATGATTCTAAACACTGGTAGTTCAGAAAAAGGAAAAAATGATTAGAAGAGATTTGGTCAAAGATGAGTCTTGGGAGATTTATTCTCTAACACACAAAACTGCAAAACAGTTTTTGTAACTGTGTGTTAACTCAGGAATGATTCCTTATTCCTTTCAGATTTGTGCTATGCCACATTTCTATGTTCCTGGTGTGATGGCTTTTGACCCGGTTCTTCTGCTCTGTTGAATTTAAAGGGATCAATCTGTGTAACTTCAGGCCTGAGCATAGTGCCTGGCCTACAATAAGCACTCAGTACATTTTTGCTGAATAAATGAATGCATGTCAGTGTCAGTATGACCTGTTTTTTGCTCTTCTAGGAAAATTCACAACTAGTTCTGTTCAATTTCACCTTGACTGGTCATGGAGCAACTTTTTACTATCCATCAAGCCCCATCACTATCTCCTGTGTTCAGCATGAGATCTAAGCTAAACAGTGTTCAGAACTTGGACAGACAGAGGTACAGAGTAGAATGGATGTCAAAATCCCATACTCCAGGACAGCCTGGTGCTGAGCACCATACACAGCCTGGCCAGATTTAAAGAAAATAACTTCCCATAAACAAACCCCTCATAAGCTCTTCTCCTGACCTCTCCACTGTTTCCTCTGAAGATTCAACTGGTCTTTGGGGGCTGATAATTTGCTTTATTAGCAGGCATTTGAATCTTTCATCTTGTCAGTTTGGGTGTTAATTCTTCATTACATGTCTAGTATAATTATCCATCAAAACAATTTTTTCCCAGTGAAACAATCTTTTCTCATATATTTATCTTTTTTTGGTGTTCTTTTTTAATTGTAAATTTAATTTATTTAATGGTTATAAGGTATTCAGATTATGTTTTATCATGGTTGAGTTCTGATAGTGCATGGCCTTGGAGAAATTGGTCTGTTTCTGCTAGGTTGTTAAATTTATGGGCATAAAGTTGTTTGAAGTGTTATTTTATTATTCTTTTAAAGACTACAGCATTTCTAGTGAGATCTTGTTTCATTCCTGATATTGATGATTTGTGTCTTCTGTCTTTTTTATTTTTGTGAATCTTGCTAGTGGGTTATCGGTTTCATTTATTTTTCAAAAAAAAACCAAACAGTTTTTTTGTTTTATTGATTTTTTTTCTCTTGACCTTCATGGTGTTTTGAGCCACTTCGTTAGTTTTCGACAGTGACTAAGTCCTGTCTGTAGACCATTATCATTTCCATTGATATCAGTTACGTACAAATTATAGATACGTAAATTTGCTTAAGAAAATGAAAAGCAGAAACACTGTTGGTTGTTTCAAAATCTTTCAGAAATTTTTCTGCAGTTCCCTCCAGAAGCTCTATCTTCTGCTTGTTCTTCCTTCCTCTTTTTTGCTCAGTACTCGTGATGGAGAGTTAGTCTCCTGGTTTGCCCCATGTTGGCCATAACCAGATGCAGTATAGCTTCGGTATTGCCATTCCTGGAAGTGGGGACCTATACTGCTTGTAAGTGGTCAGAGTTCAGTGGTCATGATAAAGATGCAGAGGGAAGACATACAACGGCTCATGGCTGTAATGCTTTCCCAGCATCAAGAGCAGAAAAAGACTTAGCCTAACTAGTCAGGCCATCTTCAAATTTTTGCTGAAGAAAAGGACCAACCACAATCTTACCCAATCTTATTCTGAAGGGTAAAATCATGTAAGAGCTTTCTCTGTTAGAATATTAGAATTAAGGGGCACCTGGGTGGCTCAGCTGGTTAAGCGTCTGCCTTCGGCTCAGGTCATGATCTCAGGGTCTTGGGATCGAGCCTTGTGTCGGGCTCCTTGCTCAGCGGGGAGTCTGCTTCTCCCTCTCCCCCTCCCCCCGCTCGTGCTCTCTCTCTCTCGCTCTCTCGCTTTCTCAAATAAAGAAATAAATAAAATCTTTTAAGAAAAGGATATTAGAATTCAAGTAGAATCTGAAATATCACTTGAACACACATGCCACCTGTTCCAACTTCTGCTTAATTGTAGAGAAGCAGGTGTATGTGTTAGAATTGGGACAAGAGGGAACCCTACCTAAGTCAAACTGCTATCTTCGCGTGCGCTTGCCAAGAACTAGTGATTGCTACAGAAGTGATGCTGGGTCTAATGGGCTTTGTGCTCCCCACAAATCTTATTTTCAACTAAGATCTTATTGTGGATGCTAGTATAGTTTTCAAAAAGGCGAATCTAGTTGGTAAATTAGGCAGCAGGACAATCTTAAAAAAGATTCTTAGATACAATTTTATTATTTTTACTTTTTTAAAAAAGATTTATTTATTTATTTTACAGAGAAAGAGAGGGAGAGTGTGCTGGGGGCTGGTGTGATAGGGGCAGAGGCAAAGGGAGAGGGAAACCCAAGCAGACTCTGTGCTGAGCGCAGAGTCTGACCAGGGGCTCAATTCAAGACCCTGAAATTATGATCTGAGCTGAAACCAAGGGTCTGATTCTTAAACGACTGCGCCACCAAGGCGCCCCTTAGGTTCGATTTTAGAATGCACCTTCCATAAATGGTGTAGAATTTAACTGGTTCTTGAGTCATGCATGAGGTTTATAATGTGATAGAATAATTTGCAAGACATAGACTGTTTTCTCTGACTTCTGTTAAAATCTAATAGGTGAAGCAAGACTATTTTCATAACAAGTGGGAAAAGCAAACATGTTTCATTGACATTTCATTAATATAATGATTGTCCTTACTCTTTCATTACTTTTCAGTCCAAAGTATAATAAATAGCAAACACTGTCCATGTGTATAATGATGGTTGTATCATCAAGCGTGCATAAACAATATTTTTTTCTTTTATTTCACCTAACTTAAAAAAGCATATTATTTATGTTTTAAGCATACAGCTCACAATACTTAAGATTATATAGTCTTGGAGGGTACAGGACTCTCACATGATTTTTTTTTAAAGATTTTGTATTTATTTGATAGAGAGAGAAACACGAGAGAGGGAACACTAGCAAGAGGGAGTGGAAGAGGGAGAAGCAGGCTTCCCACTGAGCAGGGAGCCCGATGCGGGGCTCGATCCCAGGACCCTGGGATCATGACCTGAGCCAAAGGCAGAGGCTTAGTGACTGAGCCACCCAGGTGCCCCTCACATGATTTTTAAAGAAATGAAACACAACCCCATTTAAGGGAAAAAGAAAAAATACCCCAACATTCTGAGGCATGTATTTGAAAAACAATACCCTCAGCCCTTATTTAATACTACCATTTGGAGTTGGGCATTTGACAAATGCATCCATCTGTCCACTGTATCATTGATTTTGGAGGTGATTTCTGACTCTGTGAAGGGTCTTCTCTTGAGTTTGACAGCTGTTGATGAAAATATGAAATTAGAGAATAACCTGAGCTGAGACAGATGATCAACGTTATCTGAGGCACTGAAAATAAGTGCCCTAGTCTTGTTCTCAGATTGATGACTTACTTATCGAAATGCACTGGGGAAACTAAAGACTATCACAAGTGATTGAAGAGAAAGCATAAAGGATACAAGGGCAATAAATAAATAGTTTAACTTGAACAGTATATTCCCCAAATGTCCACTAATACTTACAAGAGATGGAGAAGAAGGAAAATGTTAAAATGTTAAAACAGGCACGCATCCACACACACCTACAACAATGCAGTATGAGGTAGGCGGTAAGGGAAAAGAGAATTGTTAAAATATTTGGTGAAATTGTAAGTTAGGTAATAAGCCAAGTGACATGAAAATTGTTGATAAGAAAATGATCTTACTTTGTTAGCAATAAAATTGGGAGCATACTCTGCAGCCAAAATTACCCATGTCATGTTTCAGTAACTGTTGAAGCTATGAAAGTTATAACCCAGAATCTTTAGGAACACACTAAAAGACTGGCATATGTTGGGGCGCCTGGGTGGCTCAGTTGGTTAAGCGACTGCCTTCGGCTCAGGTCATGATCCTGGAGTGCCAGGATCGAGTCCCGCATTGGGCTCCCTGCTTAGCAGGGAGTCTGCTTCTCCCTCTGACCCTCCCCCCCTCATGCTCTCTCTATCTCATTCTCTCTTTCAAATAAATAAATAAATAAAATCTTAAAAAAAAAAAAAAGATTGGCGTATGTTTATTCTCACTCCTAAATAAGAAAAACTGGATTATATTTCCTAATATATCTATGTGTGTTTCTGTTTCTTTCTCTCTCTCTTTCTTTATAGATTTATTTATGTATTTGAGAGAAAGAGAGAGACAGAGAAAGTAGGGAAGGGTGTGTGTGTGTGGGGGGGGGGCTGTGACCGGGGGAGGGGCAGAGGAAAGAGTGTCTTTAGTGGACTCCACGCTGAGCACAGAGCCAGAGGCAGGGCTGGATCTCTGGATCCTGAGATCATGACCTGAGCCAGTACTAAGAGTCTGACATTTAACCACTGTGCCACCCAGGTGCCGCTCTGTTTCTGTTTACAAGGGAACAGAATTATGAAAAGAGGAAGACATAACAAGAACCTGCTTCTTACCTTCCTCTCTAAAGGGAAGTAGCTGGGGAGGCAGTAATTATAAAGGGACTTCAAAAGGAATAAGGAGGAGACTAAATTTTTGAGGCCTATGTTAAATGTTTTTTTTTAATTTCTTTAACTTGATAACGCTTTTTAAAGAATTATCCCTTTTATGTATCTCAGAATGGCTACCATTTTATTGTACAGAAGAAACTGATATTTTACTTTTGTTTTTGTATTCTACCTTTCATAAAATTTATAGCTTTGTTACTGTAAAATCAGTATAATGAATCATAAGGTACTGCAACACAGCTTATTATTTCAGGTTTAAATTTATGGCACATTTTGGGCAAATGACAAATATGCAAAATATTTCTTGAAGACAGAGAAAAATTGGCATCTAAATTAATGAAACTTCAAAGCTGATTTGAACTGTGGTTCTTAAATTTCTGTGGAATATTGGATTTTCAGGATTATCTGTTCTAAAATACAGAAGACAGTCTAGGGCACCTCTTACCATATCAGACAAAACAATACAAATCTGAAGATGCGCAGTGTTTTGAGAGCAACGTAACTAATAAAAAGCAGTTACCAGAGTAAAATATTTGAAATAATTAAAAAGTCAAAAATCACTTTCTGTTTAAAGAACAATTTTGAAAAATAATATATTCACTTAAGAATTTTCTGTGGCTATAATAAAAATTTTAGTTTAAGAAGTTAAGATTCCAAAAAGTTATTGAGTTATATCACTACAGGTAACAATAAATGGTTCTGTTAAGTTATTCAATGTGTGAAACAAAATGACCACCTACCAACAATAAAAATCTTGTTTATTGTGAAAACTACTGAGAAAGAGAGAGGGATTATAGAAGTCTGTGCCAATCAACTCAGGTTATTAAATTTGCATATTGTCCCTTGATTTTGAGTCTCATTATATTTTTTGTAAAATTCCATAAAGATACACATGGGTATCATATAATGTGTTAGTGACAGTTCTCCAGGGGAACAGAAAGAGGGATGGAGGAGGGAGCAAGGGAGTGAGGAGGGATAGAGGCAGAGGTGCGTGTGTGTGAAAGAGAGGGGGGGGGGAAGGAAAGAAATGATTCATTATAGAAATTGGCTCATGAGGTTATGGAGGTTGAGAATCCCCACAATCCACTGTCTACAAGCTGGAGAACCAAGAAAGCTGGAGAACCAAGAAAGCTGGTGGTATAATTCAGCCTTGAGTTTGAAGGCCTGAGGACCAGGAGAGCTATTGGTGTAACTCCTAGTCCAAGGCTGAAGGCCTGAGAACTGGGAACTGTTGGTGTGAATTTCAGAGTCTGAAGGCCTAAGAACCAGGAACTCTGATGTCCAACGGCAGGAAAAGATGGCTATCCCAGCTGAAGAAGAGAGATGGAATTCACCCTTCTCTCACCTTTTTGTTCTATTTGGGTCCTTGATGGATTGGCTGATGCCCACACACATTGATGAGGGCAGATTTTTACCCAGTCTACAGAATCAAATGCTCATCTCTTTCAAATAGACCTTCACAGACACACCCAGAAAGAATGTCTTACCAGCTATCTGGGCATCTCTTAGCCCAGTCAAATTGACACGTAAAATTAATCATCACATATAACCAGTTAACAAGTTATTGATCTCAAATGTTCAATAAATGCAAGACATCATTTAGAACCTTTTTCCATCTAGATGAAAAACTCTTCTGATAGGACATGTCTAACTAAGGAGCATTAACTTTTTTTTTAATAACTCCAAATTTAAAAACACATCTGTGTCATGTCATAAACAATGAAATAGGAGGCAAAGACCTGCACTCTAGTCCCAGCATTGTCATTCTACATACCCTGGTGACCTTGGAAATGCCATTTAACTGTTCAGATTTTTCCTTTTATATTTGCTTAAATCAAAAGCGATTTTGGGGTCTGATTTTCTTACTCCATGTTGAGCGATACTTTTTAAAATTTTGTTTAATTTTAAACATCAATCTTAGAATTGCTTAAAAAATTCTTCTACATCACAGGCTTACTCATGTTTGATGATAATTTGTCCAGTCCTGTCTTACATTTTCAGCTTTACATTCCAGTTTCCTTTGGTTTTTGCATCTTTTTAAAAAAAAATTATTGAACATATATAAGATAAAAATACATAAATAAAAGGTGTATATGTCCCTATATTGTATGCCTGAAACTAATATAACACCATATGTTAACTGGAATTAAAATAAAATTTTAAGAAAAAAGAAAAGGTGTACATCTTATCAAATTTATATTAAGGTGAAAAAGTGAGTAGCTACCACCTAGATCAAAGAATTGAAAACTCTTTATACCTTCACTACTATCTTGACATTTTAAAATAATGATTCCTAGTTTTTCCCTATAATTTACCATCATTCTATTTGTTTTGATTCTTTCACACATATTGTTTTTTACTTTGTATTTCCCTTTTATTATCTTCAGTGTTCCATACTGTTTTACTATTTAGTGGTACAGTAAGTGGTTGTGATATACATTAATGAATAGTATCACATTGTGATAGTAATTAGTAATTTTATCTTCTTGCATAATGCAAGGAAGGAGGAACATGTCAATTTGTTCTCTTTCCCCTTGCACTATTATATATTTTAACTATCCTTGTACTTAAAGCCCTACAAAATTATTATTCTTTTATACAGGTAATATTTATTTAGACTTAATCAATTATTTACTTTTTTATTTTTCTTTTTGCTCTTCTCTCCTTCAGGTATCCCCAGACTTCCATCTAGGCCCACTTATAAGGAAAAATACAAAATTACCCACTCTAAAATGTAAAGATTCACTACTATGAACATAACTAGAAAAATGCTTTGTAAGTAGCAGATACTCAATGATGTTGGAAAAAACAGTAATATGTTGTCATTCGATGTTGTCCAACATGGCATTGGTTACAACACCGAATAGATTATTGGATGAAGACCTAAGCCTCATTTTTGGGAACATTTATCTATAAATAAATAACTTGCATATAATTACTCAGTAAATTCAGCCAATGGTTTGTTCATATTGTTTTTCCCTTATAATCCTCTTGAAAATTGTCTCAGATTTATTGCTAAAATCAAGGAACAATGCACCCATTAATCTCATTTAGGAGCCTGGATTTTACTTACAACATGATTTCATGTGAGCCCCCAGAGAGTAATGCTTCCTTTATTTTTTTTTCTCATGTCATTTTGTTTTATTACTCTTTCTGGAATATTGTAGTAAATTAATAATGTTAATTTGGTTGTCTCTACAACCTCTGATTTTCAACCCAAATTTCACTTTTAAAAAATCTTGGTCTTGCTGACTTTCAACAAACAATGATAAAAATTAAAAATTTTTAAAAACAACAGAATAATTGCCCATTCCAAGTCAGATGGTACCAAATGGAGGGACTATCTCATTTTGAACACTAGAATCTTTACCAGTCTCACCCACCTCTATGTTCTCATAACTTCCTTCCTCTCCTCTCCACGAAGTCTCAGAGATTTATGAAGTGTTTCTATGATTAGGTCTTTTATAATTTTAGGCCTTTGAATGTATTTCATCTGGTTCTAAAAATTTGAATTCATTTAGAGGTACTAATCCTCTTCTACTACTCTCTGTAAATAAAATAGTTTGGTAGTTGTGTTACATAGCTCTGTATGCTTTTCAGTTATCAGTGGATGTGATTGATCTTTTAGAGTTAATTGTTAATTCATGTGAAGAGTTATAAAGCACCACATGAGTCTCTTAAAAATATGCAGTCTTTTAGATCCCTATTTAAGTCAGTCTCATTATTTTTTTTTTAAGATTTTATTTTTGACAGAGAGAGACACAGCAAGAGAGGGAACACAAGCAGGGGGAGTGAGAGAAGGAGAAGCAGGCTTCCCGCTGAGCAGGGAGTCTGACGTGGGGCTCGATCCCAGGACCCTGGGATCATGACCTGAGCCGAAGGCAGACGCTCAACGACTGAGCCACCCAGGCACCCCCTGTCTCATTATTTTTAATGTAATCTTCTTCCTTTTCAGTATCTTTTTAAACCTTTATTTTGCCATCCAAAATGTTTATACCTTTATCGTTCTTCAGTGTTCTCCTCTTAATTATGTTTATTCTATCATTTTGAAATTGAAAATAATTATTTTGGGTAAAGAAGAACAAAATACAATCAAGTAATGCTTTATATTTGTCCTTTATTAAAAACATAACTCATACCACAGTACTTTTTTTTATGCTCCGAATAATGCCACACTAGCTGCTTTGCTTTGTCCTTCCCTTTCCTCAAAGGTCTCAGTTAATTCTGGGCTTTAACCTTCCAGAATATACTTGCATTCCCTGCTTCTCCCTTGAATTCCTTATATGTTCCTCTTAGTCAATCTTCAATTTATAATATTGTGTCCTTCATGGTTAGATCAGTTTAAGGATGCAAGAGAAACATGTAAAGTGTTAAATTAGAATACATAAAACAATAGAGCAGCAGTTAAAATTGCATGTACCATATAAAAACTATGAGCCTTACAGTATCACCCCATTAGGAAAGACCAATTAAAAACCATGGTTCCTTCATTCTTCCCTGATGGTCATTAGACCAAAGGTTTGACAGATAGAAAATTTGGTCTAAATTACTTATATTGCATATTTTTAAAATAAACCTGATTCATTTCTTGACACCACAAAATTCCAAACTAATTTTCACAAATCATTTCAATGTTTATAATTAGACAGCCAGGTATTAAGCAAAAATGGAAAAAAGAATGTACGGCTCTATGAATGCATCTTTGGAACGAGCTTTGCCGCTGCTTCCCGGGCTGCTTACTCTTGTCATTGCCACAAAGCCAGCCACCGATTTTCCCAGATCTAGAATTAACCTCTTCCCAGGTAAGACCCTATCAGAGCTGATGACTGCTCTCAGAAACAAGTTTGTTTCTGATTTTGGGAACAGACTTCCTTGTGTTCGATGAAGGGTGTTTATATTACCTGGGTTAACTTAGAGAGATTGCAGAAATATCACACATGCTAAGAATGGGAGAAAGAGTAACCAACTGAGGACAAGACTGGAATCTCTACATAAAGACACCTGCTGCTATTTAGAAAACAGTAAGGTAAGGGGCGCCTGGGTGGCTCAGTCATTAAGCGTCTGCCTTCGGCTCAGGTCATGATCCCAGGGTCCTGGGATCGAGCCCCACATCGGGCTCCCTGCTCCATGGAAAGCCTGCTTCTCCCTCTCCCTCTCCCCCTGCTTGTGTTCCCTCTCTCACTGTGTCTCTCTGTCAAATAAATAAATAAAATCTTAAAAAAAAAAAAAAAAGAAAACAGTAAGGTAAGATAGAAAAAAGCAAGAGGGGAAAAGACAAAGTAGGAGTTGAAATTTAATCTTTTTGTTTTTTCCAAATGGAATCCTTAAGAAGAATGAAAGTCAAGATGGCTGAAACATCAGTTTTCTCAAATCTCTCAGCTTTTACCTAAATCCCATTGCTTATTTAAACTCTAGATTCTAGAGAATGGCATTATCAGCAAAGGTTCTGAGAATACAAATGCTTAACTGTAATTTCTTAGAAACCTTATATGATAAATTGATGGAGTTGGTTTTTACCATAGGCATCACATCACAACTCTCTCATGTTTTTATCAACTCTTTTATCATAACCACCCAATCCCATAGTTTATAAAATCCCAGTGGCTGTTGCTTTCCTGGTTTGTGAGGAAAATCAAGATCTGTTGGCTTTAAGAACCTCAAGAAAATTATTTCACCCAGTGTTCCACATTACGTGAAAATCAAAAATGTTTATCCTACCAAGAATTACATTGTTTAAACTCTACTACAGTAATGATTATTTGTGTTTATAACCATTCCTACCTTAACCCCACTAACTTACTTTAATAGGCCCCATCTTTTTAATAAGCATTTGTTATATGAGGAGGTGCAAGTTCATGTTCCTCAGAAGCAAATCCTGAGCCATAGATCCTTATATAAGTGATTTTTGAGTCTTTTCAGAAGAAACCTGTAAAGAGGTGAGAGAAAAGTAGAGAACAAGAAGAGACTGAGCTAAGATGTGGGTTCAGGTGAAGACTAGCCTCTAGCCTCATCTGATCCCTTGAGTAGTTCTGGAGCATAAATCCCACCTATATTTGAAGGGGCTGAGTTTAGTCACTGACTAGATGCTGCCTAACAATGAGAGAAAGTACGAGTAGTATAGTCTCCCAAGCACCGCCCATCACAGGCAGTTCTTGGTGATGGATCAAAGTACGAACCATTATCTTTTCACAGCTTTAGCAGCTACTAGTGGGAGTCCTAGTCTGGTAAAGAAAATCCAGGTGGGGCATCAACAATATCTGCTATTAGGAAGAACGGAAGGAGTGAGTAGTAAATGAAGTTGACTAAGATTTCAGAGTTGTTTTCCTTAAAGGTCATGATTACCCTGGTGAGCAATTTGTATTTTTGGATATATAGCAGAAATCATTTGCCACTACAAAAATTTGCAAATAGATGGAGCCAAGCCTTCCCAGAATCCTGTTTCAAATGTTATTTGTTAGATTCATTCCAGACTTCCCATAAATCCCACATCACATGATATTATCCAAATGTCAAACAAACCAATCATAAATTCTTTTCCATAAAACTGGGGAAAGATAAAGAGGCTCAGCCTTATTTATGTAACTGTACCTTAATCACAAGACAGTAATAACATTGCTACACAAAAGACAATGGCAGTGGTCCACTGAGGAAAAGGAAAAAAACAAAAAAGGAAGAAAAATGTATTTGAGTTTGAAATATCGTCTTATATCAGACATCTGACCCTGAAGTTGGGAACAGAATCATGCTAGCATTTTTATTAAATATTCTTCTTTAACAGTACACGATAATCTGTGTATCTTAAAAATGCATTTTTTTATTCATTTTAAAGATCAGTCAACTAGATCTTTATATTGCTGCTATATATCCAAAAATACATTTATGGATCGGGCAGCATCCCATCTAGCAAGTAGAGGGGCCTCCAAGGAATTGTCTAAAGGTTTTATAGGCGGGTAGGGACACCAAAGTTATTAGCAAAAGAAAATGATTGTTTCAAGGGGGCTGCTTTCTAAGGGGAACTTAAGTATGCATTAAGTCAGTCACTCGAAGAAACCAAGAAACCAATTATTCAACAATTGCCTATGACAAATTTTGGCTAATAAGTTGAAAAGTAAAGCATACGTCCACCTTAATACAATAAAAAATGCACAGAATCAACACTCAATACAGACAGTATATTCAGCTACTCAATTTAAACAAAAATACTCAAAAGAGACACTATAGAGGGATGCCTGGGTGGCTCAGTCATTAAGCATCTGCCTTCAGCGCAGGTCATGATCCCAGGGTCCTGGGACCGAGCCCCACATCGAGCTCTCTGCTTAGCGGGAAGCCTGCTTCTCCCTTTCCCACTCCCGCTGCTTGTGTTCCCTCTCTCGCTGTCTCTCTCTCTGTCAAATAAATAAATAAAATCTTTAAAAAGAGAGAGAATAGAGTATGAAAGGAACAATGGAATAATAGTTCTTTGATGTTAAATATAAGATCTCCTGGGGGAAGAATAGATGGTTGTGAGCATAAATCAAATATAAAATTTGTATTTCATTTGATTATATATATATGTACATATATTTATAATATTTGCATATATACACTTTTAAAAGCTGAGTTTTGATCATGCCTCTTCTGTCAAGGGAGGGGAATAAACAGACCGTGTGCAGAATGTGCTCACTGTGTATTCCAGCTCTTTGAGGCTGGTTCGTCTTCCTATGTTACCATGGCTCTTTCTTTAAAGGGCAAATTAATCAACGTTTTAAAAAACTGAACATAGCGAAGGTTCTGCATATAGACTAACCAGTTTCACAACACAGAGCATTTTAGCATAGGTGTTTCTATAACTGTGATAACAGTGCCAGGTTTGATTTTGTTTATAGTGCCGTGGGGATCCACCGCAGCTCGTGGCTTCAGACAAAGCAACACCTGCCACCGTGTGATGGGAGGGAGGAATTCTACTCGTAGACTGCTAAAATGTTTGCCAGCCAAAACCTGCGCGGGGTTTCCTTTTCTCCTTCCCTATGGTACTTTTGTCTCCATTTAGGTAAACTGTAAATGGGTCAAAAGACCCACGTATTGAAGAACCATAGACGTCAAAATGAGAGACATAATTTAGAGCAATTAAGTGCATTTATTACCAAAATGAGATGATTTCCTCTAAAGTATTCTAATTTCTTTTTATTCATTCAATTAGGCGTTATTAAGCACTCAGTGACCCCTTAATTATACTGAACACTTTCATAATCATGTATTTCTATGGTAGATTTTTAAAAATTTTTTATTATGTTCAGTAAGCCAACATATGATATATATATATATATTTTTAAGAAATCACATATAGAAGCTATGCCTTTTTCACCCCTTTTAGAAGTAAATGACATGCCCTGAACACTGTTCTTGCTACCTCCTTCAAACACTAACAAAAATATACAAACGTAGAGATAACATACAATAAAACGCTGTTGCACAAGTTAAGGTCTATTGGAGTAAAATAGAAAGTTTGATATCTTTGAATATTATTCTGTTGAACAACATGGTTCTATTTTTTTCCTATGCCATTTTGCTCTAGTTGTAACTATGATTTACTTCTACAGTTTCACACACTCAGCCCTCCTGTCTATAAATTATCTACAAGTTATATTTGATATTTTGAATATTTATAAATAAACACCAATCCAGAATCTTCTTTGAAGCAAATTTTATTCTCCAGTCATAAACATAAGTTGTAGAAAAATAAAGTAAAATCATTATAAAGCCAATCCAGCGCCACATCCTCCTCAATGGCCTCAAGAAGCATCTTCTTGTTGGCTGCTACTTTGTGGCTTACGTCTTTGGCCTTGATGTTTAACAAAGAGACGCAACGGCCAGATTCAGGAACATATCTCCTCTACTGGTATGTTTAGTTTGGCTTTTATAGTGTTTAAAAGAAGTTACAACTAACATTTAAAAGTTGGAAGATTTCACATAAATGCATAAAAATACGACTTCCCTTGAGCAACTGCAAGTGTTGGTGGCAAAGAACGCTAATTTTAACCTGACAACACTTGGCTCCAGTTGAGTAGCAACTGCTTTGCCTTAGTCAACACGGCCCACTATAGTGTGTAGTCACATAGAAAATGCCTCTGAACTTAAACCCAGCTAATTTTACCCATTTAAATAGCCAACAAGACCCCCTTAAAGATTTGAGTTTGAGAATCCTTCCCAAACCAATTTTGTTATTGTTGTGTGTGTGTGTGTGTGTGTGTGTTTTGCTTCTACTTCTACATAGTCTAAGGTAATTATCCTGCAATTCAAACAAATGCCAAAGGGTATCAGTAAATATCATGGTCAAGCTTCCTGAAAAGGCAGGTGACTGTATCATTAAAAATATCAAAATTAACTGTATTTGCCTTTAATTTTATACATTTAAAAAATTTTTTTTTATTTATTTGAGACAGAGAGAGAGAGAGAACACAAGAGGGGGTAGGATGAGAGGGAGAAGCAGACTCCCTGATGAGCAGGGAGCCCGACGCGGGACTCGATCCCAGGACTCTGGGATCATGACCTGAGCCGAAGGCAGTCACTCAGCCAACTGAGCCAAATAATTATGCCTCCATTTTCATTCTAAAAGCTATGTAATATTCTATTTCATGGATATTGAAAAGAGAATTAATTCATTTAATTCAAGTAGTATTTCATTATTGGGGGTTTAGATTCTCTGAAGGTTTTTGCTATTATAAACAGTGTTTGCTGGACAATATTAAAGAAGCATTTCCCCACCTATGCTTAATCATGATGAAGATAAATTCTTAAAAGAGGATTAGTTGTACAAAAGTATCTAGATTTTGGGGCGCCTGGGTGGCTCAGTTGGTTAAGCGACTGCCTTCGGCTCAGGTCATGATCCTGGAGTCCCGGGATTGAGTCCCGCATCGGGCTCCCTGTTCGGCAGGGAGTCTGCTTCTCCTCTGCCCCTCCCCCCTCTCATGTGCTCTCTCTCATTCTCTCTCTCTCAAATAAATAAATAAAATCTTAAAAAAAAAAAGTATCTAGATTTTAAAAATTTTAATGTTTATTATCAAATTGCTCTCTGAAATATAACAATTCATACTTGTACCAACAGTATATGAGAAAACTTATTTCCCATCACCATATAGTGATACTAGCTTTCCACTAAAAGACATTTATCCATTTAATGAGTTTGTTTGTTTGTTTGTTTGTTTTAATACAGAGAACTAATCTGTAAATAATCTGTGTTATTTCAGCACAGAGATGTGACCGTTAAAAGTCGGTGGGGTCCAATTATTCATTTAATACCACAACAAGATGATCAATGCCCAATGCCTAAAGATGATTTCTGGATATAGTCTGCCAGGTTTTAAGGCTAGCACTGCTGCTTATTAGTAAGGTTATTTCAGGCTACGTATTTTGTCACTCTATGTCTCATTTGGAAAATGGAGAATGTCTTAGAATAAAAAGTTTTTATGATGGAGGAAATTTTATAATTTAATATTATATATTCATGAAATATATTACTTAAATTCTATGAAGTAGGTATGTGCTAAGACCAGTTTGCATATCTGAAACAACATGGTTCGGGGTTATATAATTAGCAACAACAGAGTTAGACTCAAACCAAGATATTCATGTGTCTGAAGCCAGTTATATTTTCTGTCTCTATGTATTGATGTTTCTCCCTGCAATAGTTAGGACCCCACCTTCAATGGCATACACAATTTTAACAAAACTTTAAAGGGGGTTGAAAAAGAGATTTACAAGAGATTTTAAAAGGCCAGTGATATGCTGGTAACATCTACTACTTAATATTAGCCAATGATTTGTGAATTAATTTCTATTAGTTGATAAAAAATGTAAAACATTCTTTAAATTCTTTAAAGCAATTGCTTTAATAAACTGTCCTACTAGGTTCCATTTATCTTAAGAGAAACATAGGGGTAAGCTCCTTGACATTGGTTTTGGAAATGACTTTTTGGATTTGATACCAAATGTAAAGGCATCAAAAGAAAAAATAAGTAAGTGGGAGTTCATTGAACTCAAGTTTCTTTATGGCAAAAAACACCATCAAAAAAATGAAAAGGCGGGGCGCCTGGGTGGCTCAGTCGTTAAGCGTCTGCCTTCGGCTCAGGTCATGGTCCCAGGGTCCTGGGATCGAGCCCCGCATCGGGCTCCCTGCTCAGCGGGAAGCCTGCTTCTCCCTCTCCCTCTCTCCCTGCTTGTGTTCCCTCTCTCGCTGTGTGTCTCTCTCTCTGTCAAATAAATGAATAAATAATCTTTAAAAAATTAAAAAAAAAAAAGAAAAAGCAACCTGTGGAATGAGAGAACATATTTACAAACCACGTATTTGATAAAAGGTTAAAATCCAAAATATATAAGGAACTCATATAACTTGACAGCAAAAAATAATAATAATAAAATTAAAAATTAAAAAAAATTAAATGATCATAGGACCTAAATAGGCATTTCTGCAAAGATATACAAATGGCCAACAGATATATTAAAAGGTGTTCAGTATCAGTAATCATCAAATAAATTCAAATCAAAACCATAATGAGATATCACCTCACACCTGCTAAGGTTGTTTATTATCAAAAAGACAAGAAATAACAATGGAACAGTATAGAAGTTCCTCCAGAAATTAAAAATAGAACCATTGTATGTAACAGCATGATTCACAATAGCCAAGGTATGGAAACAACCAAAATGTCAGTTGATGGATGAATGGATAAGGAAATAAGGAAAATGTGATTGATACACACACACACAATGGGATATTGTTCAGACTTAAAATAGAAGAAACTCTTGTCATTTGTGACAACATAGATGAAACTGGTATCATTATGCTAAGTGAAATAGGACAGACAGAGAAACAGTATCATATCACTTATATGTGGAATCTAAAAAGAAAGCCAAGCTATAGAAACGGGGAGTATAAAAGTGGGTGCCAGGGGTTGGGGGGTGTGGGAAATAGGGAGAGGTTGGTAAAAGGACTCAAAATTTTAGTTCTAAGATGAATAAGGTCTGAGGATCGAATGTATAACATGGTGGCTATAGTGGATAGTCCTATATAGTGTAAGTGAAATTCACTAAGAGAGGACTTAAGTGTTTTCACCAAACGAAAAACCATATAAAACATTTTTAGACTTTTCAAAACAATTGCTTTAAAAACCTGTTTAGCTAGTTTCTAGATTTGTAAATCTATCCAAAATTTTAGTAAGAATATTAGGAAGTTTTTCTAAAAAACAAATGCAATCAGTGGCCCTTCTAAGAAAAAAAAAAAAATGAAATAGAAGGAAATCAAATACCAGATAAGACTTTTCAGTAAAAAAGGAAGGAATGTAAGTTTACATTAAAATGGCACTGCAGAATACGGTAGTATCTAGCCAGGTGTGGTTGTTTAAATTTGCACCTATAATAAGCAAAGTTAAATTAATTTAAACTTTTACCTTCTCAGGTTCACTAGCTGTATTTCAAGTGCTTAGTAGCCTCATGATGGACAATGCATTTACAGAACATTCTCATGATTGCAGTGCTTCATTAAGGCAAAACACTTAACAGAAGGAAAGCAACATATTTATCGTGGTTAAAATGTCACTGCCAAATCATCACCTTAAGAGTCTTTTTCTCAGGGAAGTCCCAAGAAATAAAAAAGCAAAGTATCAACACAGAGTACATTAAAAAAAATAGTTCAGGGCGCCTGGGTGGCTCAGTTGGTTAAGCGACTGCCTTCGGCTCAGGTCATGATCCTGGAGTCCCTGGATCGAGTCCTGCATCGGGCTCCCTGCTCAGCAGGGAGTCTGCTTCTCCCTCTGACCCTCCCGACCCTCCCCCCTCTCATGCTCTCTCTCTGTCTCTCTCTCTCAAATAAATTAAAAAAAAAAAAATCTTTAAAAAAATAGTTCAAATAAAAGCCTTAAAGGAGTTATTGATAGAGAGATAGACAAATGATGATGATGATCAACACAGAGTACATTAAAAAAATAGTTCAAATAAAAGCATTAAAAGAGTTATTGATAGAGAGATAGATGATGATGATGATGATAGAAGGTTGCAACATAGGATTGTTTTGAAAATTAAATAAAATTAAATGTAATGAATATAAAATGTGGCAGGTACAAAATAAATTCTTGAAAATGAGAGTTCTTTTTAATACTAGTCAATGAATAAAAATTTTAGATGAATAAAATACAATTCTTGATATTCAGTTGATTAAATGAAAGGAGAGTTGGGGAAAACTTATTCTAGACCCAAAGCCTTATTGCCATCAGATAGTAAATACAGTATTTATTTCCATAGTATTTTATGGGTGAAAATTCTAAGCCTGCATGCAAATGCCACATGTATCAAAGATTCTGCATTTAAAGGCTAGAAAGGGTATTAGACTCTCTGATTCAACACTGGTTTCAATAGTGGTATCTACACCGAAGAAAATTGAACGCTGACTTCATTATGTCTGAAGACACTACTTATAGACAGAGTTAAGTCTAGATACCAGATTTTTAACAAACCCTGACAAATATATACTCAAATTATATTTTTAGGCATTGAAACTTCAAGGAATAACTTATTAATTAATATATATTCATTATTTGCCTAACATGGGACATGCATTCTGCATGCATTTATTAACTGGCCAGAACTAAAAAAAAAATCTCTGTCCTTATGGGGTTTACATTTTTATGAGGAAGAAGTCAAATTAGTAAGCAAAATTTGTAAATAAATAAGATAATTTTAGATTTCAGTAACAGTGCATGGCTGTGTTTACATGGGGGAATACAGTGTACATGGAGATGGGGCTGGGAGTGGTGAAATAAGGAAATTCCCATATTTGCTGTCCATTTATCCTGATAAAAAGTGGCTTAACAGAAAATTTGAAGTAGAAACATGCCCCCTAAATTAGCATGCCATTAACTGTGAGTATGAAATATGTCCTGGATCGGCTGGAAATTAATCACCATGGGGAGATATTAATTAGTTTAATAGCAGAATGAGAAGGAAAATATAAAGTAACTATTTTCATTTCCAGTAATGTCACTGTTCACATATTGCCTGATATGAAGAATTACACTTACCAAGTGCTCAGAATGTTATAGTCTATAATGCACTTTAAAAAAAAATATATATTGTTATGTTAATCCCCATGCATTACTTCATTAGTTTTAGATGTAGTGTTCCATGATTCATTGTTTATGCGTAACACCCAGTGCTTCATGCAGAACGTGCCCTCCTCAATACCCATCACCAGGCTAACCCAACCTCCCAACCCCCTCCCCTCTAGAACCCTCAGTTTGTTTTTCAGAGTCCATCGTCTCTCATGGTTCGTCTTATAATGCACTTTTGACTAAGCTCATGCTCTGGTCAAGTGGGAGATTTGAGTATTTAACCTGAAAATTTTAACTACAAACATTGTTTTTAACACAATAATATACTTAACCCCAGGATAAAGCATCTGGAAGAAACCATTAGAGAGCTAATTCATATATTAATCTTTTTTTTAGAAGTTGAATGTATTACCCAGAAGGGATAGTTCCTTGTTCTGTGCCTTAAAACCTTCATAAATGAAGATGCATAATTTAACTTGGGAGCACATTTCGTGACCACAACGCCAGCATTCAAGATGGTACTACATCTAAAAATCCAACTTTAATATAATTTCATTTCTATTTTATTTTACTCCTGAGGTCTTTAGTTGCATTGAACAGAAGTAAGCATCAGTCCATGCAAGGGTTTTGTTCCATTTTCTGATGTTTTGAATTTGTTTTATATTACCATCTTTTCCCTGTCATCCTTCATTCCCAATTTCATATCTTCATATCCTCTGAGGTGCCCATCATGTGCACTGAAGCTTTTCTTCCAACCTATTTTTCTATACATTTATTTAGATACCTATTTATCCTTGAAATAAATTTGCTATTTTTATTAGAAAATATGTTCCTCTATTTTAAATTAAACAAAAAAGGATATTAGGATTAGAGAATGTTGGTTGTTTTTTTTTTTTTTTATCCTAGGTATACGTCACTAAAAAAATACCATAAAATATAGCAAAAATGTGTTGTGGGAAAAAGGTAAAGTACCATGCTTCAGTGAGAAGGGCTGAAATTGGATGCACATTATTGTAATTGATACCTTTTGTGTTTTTGAGAATTATAGAACAAATTCAGTTAGTTTCTGTATTAGTTCTCTATTGTTGCCATAACAAATTACCACATATTGAGCACCTCAAAACAACACATTTATTATATTGCAGATCTTGGAGTCAGAATTTCAACACTGACTCAGTGGGCTATAACCAAGGTGTCAGTAGTATTGTATTCCTCCTGGAGGTTCTAGAGGAGAATCTGTTTCTTTGCTCATTCAGATTGCTAGAAAAGTCCAGTTGCCAAGATTGCCTACATCCCTTGGCTCATGGTTCCCTTCTTTCATATTCAAAGCCAGAAACAGTGGGTTGGTTCCCTCTCATGCTTGAATCTTTCTCGTTTCTTATTCTGGGTTTACTCTTTGACTCAAGCCAGGGAATATTCTCTAGTTTTTAAGAGTTTATGTGATTAGATTGGAATCACCTGGATAATCCAGGATAATCGCCATATCTCAAGATCCCTAATCTTAATCCCATATATAAAGTCCCTCTTGCCATGTATGATCACATAGTCCCAGGTTCCAGGGAGTACAGTACAGACATCTTTGGGGGATACAGGAGTCATTATTTGACTTATCACAGCTCCTTCTCCTCCCCCTCCCCCAGTCTTCATTTTTTCTTTTCTTAAGTAATGGACGTTATTTTTTAGAGTAATTTTTGTTTTACAGAAAAATTGAGTGGAAAGTACAAGGAGCTCCTACATATGCTTTTCCATTCTCCCCTCCTCCCCTACAGTTTTCCCTATTATTAAAATCTTCCATTAGTGTGGTACACTTGTTGCAATTGATGAACAAATATTGATACTTTACTATTAAGTAAAGCTCATAGTTTACATTAGAGTTTATTCTGTTGGTTTTGACAAATGTATAATTCATGTATCCACCATTATAAGATCACACAGAATAGTTTCACCGTCCTGTCCTAAAAATCTTCTCTGATCCATTTACTAATCCATTCCCTCCTCTCCCCAAACACCTCGCAACCACTGATCTTTTTTACTGTCAGTATACTTTTGCTTTTTCCAGAATGTCATATTGTTAGAATCATACATTATTATAGCCTTTTAAGACTTCACTCTTTCACTTAGCAGTATGCAATTAAGTTTCTTTCTTTGTCTTTTCATGGACTGATGGCTTATTTATTTTTAAAGTTGAATGTATTTCATTGTGTGGATGCACCCAGTGTATTTATCTATTCACCTATTGGGAAAAAAAATTGGTTGCTTCCATTATATGGCAACTATGAATAAAGCTGCTATAAATATTTATGTATAGGCTTTTGTATGGACATACATTTTCTGCTCATTTGAGAAAATACCAAGAAGCCTGATTGCTAGATCATATATATAGTAAGACTATATTTAGCTTTATTAAAAAAAAATGTCAAACTGCCTGGCAATGTGGCTGTAGGATTTTGTATTCCTATCAAAGATGAGTGAGCAAAAGCTCCTGTTACTCTAAATTCCTGTCTGCATTTAGTGTCATCAGTGTTGTGGACTTTATCCATTCTAATAAGTGTGCAGGTGTATCTTGTTTTAATTTGTGTTTGCTTAGTGACAAGTGATGTTTTTATATACTTACTTGATTTGTGTATATACTTTTTGCACAGCCTCTTTTTTTGATTAGTAGAAAATCAGTTTATATTCTGAGAAGTAAGTGATATTATGAGCAGATTAATAAGAGTTGTATGTTAAAACCTACATGGGGAATCTGAAAATGTCAAATCCTAAACTGATATCCTACAAACCTCTCTCAAATTCATTACAAACAGCCACTAAATCCTAACAACAAAAGAAATGCTGAAGATAAAGAGAGGTAGACTGTGAGGAAAGCTACAAATCTGGCTAGATGTAGAATGTGATGGATGGCAGAAAACAATATTTATTTTTGCTGTAGACATTATCTGCCAGTACAGAGTCTAACATCTGGAAACTATCAAACTCTATAGTCAGAGAAGAGATCATGGCAGAAAACATGTGGACTACATAGACAAGGGTAGCAAAGCTGGGATAGATGCTATTAGAAAGTCTCCTGCTCTCCAAAGATCTGCAAGAGAACAGTTAGCGTTGTTCCTCTCCACTGAAGCTGGAGAGCACTAGGTTTTGCACCATAGCAGATCAGAGAAATTGAAAGGTTCACAGGCCCATTACTTGCCACAAAAGTAGATACTTATGAGTTGGTACTCCTTTATGTGCTACAAAAGCTGTTCCTAAGAAGAATCCAGAAAATTGAAAACTAACAAACACCCAAAATAAGAAGCCTGCACCTAACAGAAAGAGTAGAGTTTTTTTGTATGTGACTGAACCTGAGAGATCAGCCTGAAACAGGCTGCTATAAGATGTTTCATATAAGCTTCATGGTAACCACAAAGAAAATAACTATAAAAGATTCACAAAAGAAAAGAGAAACAAATTAAATCATATCACTATAAAAAATTAAGAAAACCTAATAAAAGATAGGAAGAAAGGAAAGGACAAAGATGTACAATCAGAAAAAAATTAACAAATGACAATAGTAAGTCCTTACTTATCAATAATTACTTTAAATGTAAATGAATTAAACTCCTCAATAAAAGACATAGAGTGGCTAAATAAATTAAAAAATAAGATTTACCTGTACACGATCTACAAGAGATTTGCTGTAGATTTAAGGACATACATAGCCTGAAAAGGAAGAGATAGAAAAAGATATTTCATGCAAAAGGGATAGCTATACTTACATCAAACAAAATAGACTTTAAGTCAAAGCCTGTCATGAGAGACAAATAGGTCATTATATTGTGATAAAAAAGTCAACTCATCCGGGCGCCTGGGTGGCTCAGTCGGTTAAGCGACTGCCTTCGGCTCAGGTCACGATCCTGGAGTCCCGGGATCGAGTCCCTCATCGGGCTCCCTGCTCGGCGGGGGGTCTGCTTCTCCCTCTGACCCTCCCCCCTCTCATGTGCTCTCTCTCTCTCTCTCTCATTCTCTCTCTGTCAAATAATAAATAAAATCTTTAAAAAAAAAAGTCAACTCATCAGCAAGATGCAACAATTGCAAACATGTACGCATCCAACATTAGAGCACCTAAATATTTAAAACAAACATTGACAGATCTGAAGGGAGAAAGGGACAGCAATGCAATAATAGTAGGGGACTTCAATGTGCTACTTTCAATAATAGATTGTCCAGACAGAAAATTAATAATGAAACATCAGACTTGCACAACACTATAGACCAAATGAACCTGACAGACATAAAATCTTCCACATAACAGTAGGAGAATACACATTCTTTTCAAGTACACACAGAACATTCTCCAGGACAGATCACATGTTGGGTCACAAAGTCTTAACAAATTTAAGAAGATTGACATAATACTAAATATCTTTTCTGACCACAATGGAGTAAAATAAGAAATTAAAAATGGAAGGAAAATGGGAAAATTCACAAATATGTGTAAATTAAGCAAAATACTTTTGAACAACCTAAGAGTCAAAGAATAAATCAAAAGGGAAATTCAAAGATTCTTTGAGACAAATAAAAAAAATATATCAGACTTACAGATTGCAGCAAAAGCAATACTAAGAGAGAAGTTTTTAGTGATAAACACATACATTAAAAAAGAAGAAAGATTTCAAATAAGCAATCTAACTTTATACTTCAAGGAACTAGAACAGGAAAAACCAAGCCTAAAGTTAGTGGAAGGAAGTAAATAATAAAGAATAAAATAGAAATAAATGAAATAAAGAAAAATAGAAAAAAGTCAATGAAACTGAATCAGTTTTTTGAAAATATAAAAAAAATTGACAAACTTCTAGCTAGACTAAGAAAAAAGAGAGAAAATTCAAATAAACTTGTAAATGAAAGAAGAGACATTATAATTGATGCCACAGAAATAATAAGGATCATAAGAGACTACTATGAACAATCATACACTGTCAAATTGGATAACATTGGAGAAATGGAGAAATTGGTAAACACATGAATTATCAAGTCTTAATTATGAGGAAATAGACAATCTGAACAGACAAGAAAGAAGAAAGAGCTTTAATCAGTAATCCAAAATTTCCCAATGAGGAAAAGCCCAGGGCCAGCTCACTTCATTGGTGAATTCTAGCTAACATTTAAAAAATAATCATCAATCTTTCTCATATTCTTCCAAAAAAAACCAAAGAGGAAGGAACACTTACAAACTCATTTTTATGGGACCAGCATCGCCTTGATACCAAAGCCAGACAAAGACGCTACAAGAAATGAAAACTACAGGCCAATATCCCTGATGAACATAGACACAAAAATTCTCAACAAAATACTAAGAAACCCAATTCAAACACACATTAAAAGGATCATGCATCATGACCACCTGGGATTTATTCCTGGGTTGTAAGGATGATTCAACATGTGCAAATGAATACACCACATCAACAGAATCAAAGATAAAAATCACATGATCATCTCAATAGATACAGAAAAAGCATTTGATAAAATTCATCACTCATGATAAAACTATAAACTAGATATAGAAGGAATTTATCTCAATATAGTTAAAGCCATATATATGAAAAGCTCACAAGCTAGCATCATTCTCAATGGTGAAAAACTGAACGTTTTCCTCTAAGATCAGAAACAAGACAAAGATATCCACTCTCACCACTTCTATTCAACATAGTATTTGAAGTCCTAGCCAGAAAAATATAGGCAAGAAAAGGAAACAAAAGGAACCCAAAATAAAATATAAAATTTCCTCTGTTTACAGGTGACATGATTTTAAATGTAGAAAACCCTAAAGATCACACCCACACACAAAGCTCTTAGAACAAATAAAATCAGTGCAGTTGCAGAACACAAAATCAACATACAAAAATCACTTGTATTTCTATACATTAGTAATGAACTATCCAAAAAAAAAAAAAAAAAGAATTTAGGGAAACAATCCCATTAAAATGGCATCAAAAAGAATAGTATACTTAAGAATATATTTAGATTTATTCCTAAGTAGTTGAAAAGACTTGCACACTGAAAACTATAAAATATAATGAAAGAACTAAGGAAGATTTAAATAAATGTAAGGTACCTCATTTTTAGGGATTAGAAGACTTAACATTGTTAAAATGCCCATACTTCCTGAAGCAATCTACTATAGATTCAACAATCCCTATTGCTGTAGACTGAATGTTGTGTCCCCACCCCAAATTCATATGATAAATCTTAACTCCCAAATCTTTTATGTCTCATCCTATAATTAAGGAATTTACTTATCTTTTTCAGCTCAAATGGCATATATAGTTGTGTTTGTTTGTTTATTTTTGTGGTTTAGACCCCACCTATATGATCCCTTCATTGTTAGTCTGTACTGTACTTTTACTACTTGCATGAAAATCTTACTAAACATTTAGTATCATATGGCACTTTCAAGCACTTCACTGAAAAACAGCCTTGGGCTAAAAAGAAAAAAAAAAGATTATAAACTTAGGTGATTATTTATTTTTCATCTGTTTTTTGTTGTTTATAAGTCTGTATATTTTTTATAGGTAATACTTTCACCTGTTTCAAAGTCAATCCAAAAAGGGTAAACAGTTAATATCTCCCTGCTTATATCTGCTCCCCAAATCACCCAGTTTTCTTCCCTTCTTAGGGCATCCAAATTACCTTTTTTAAAAGTAAACTTTCAAGGATATTTCATGCAAAATAAAGAAATAGCACACATATTTTTCTCCTCTTTTTGAAAAAAAAAAAAACCAAAAAAAAAAAAACCAACAGTATCATTCATACTGTTCTGCACCTTGTTTTTTAACTTCATATACCTGGGAGATCATTCCATATCAGTAGCCAGTGATTTCATCATCTTTCCCATAAATACACATTATCTATTCATGTAGCAAATTGGTTTGACCAGATCCCTAGATGTGACATTTAGTCCACTTCCAGTTTTAGACATTACAAATGATGCTGCTATAAATAACATTATAAATGATCATTTCCAAGAATATTTGTAAAATAAATTCCTGGAAGTGAAGTTACTGGGTCAAAGTTAAATTCTTGTGATTTTTACATTGGGGCTGCATTATCTTAAAGGACAAATAATGATAAGTTTTATTTTTAAAAATAGAAATGTAATCATTATTATTTACCAGCCTGTGACTTTTATCAAGTCACTTATGCAAGATAAATTGAGGCATGTGACTATCCCATGCCATCTCTCAGTTTTACCCTTGTTTTAGCAACTTGCTTCTTTAAAAACTGAGTCTTGGAATGGATTTTGAAACTTATTTACACATATATGAATAACTGAATATTTGATAATGGCTTAAAGTTTAGAAGGAAGTTGAGAGAGAGGCATCTTTTAACAAGTCAAAACCTTAAATTAAATAAACAAATTGGGTTTATAGAACTTATGTTATATAAGCAAATTAAGGGGAATTGTTTTGGAGGTGAAAAAAGAGCCAAAGCAGAATCTTCCTGATACACCTGAATTCCCAAGGGATGAATTCAGCATTTTATTGCTATACCAGACTGTAGACATCAGCTCTCTTATGGTAGAGACCTTTACAGCAATCTCCTGCAAAACAAAGAACACTGGCTTTATAAAATTTTGGCAGGTTTCCATTCCTACCTTTCAATGATATTTGTTCATATGTATGTGGGTGAAGCATATGCGATCTTTTTTATTTTATTTTTCATTCACAGAAATATTTATGTCTAATTATTATTAGCACTTAGTTCCCAGTGGTTTACTAATGAGAAGAATTCCATGTCTTGTTTCATGAATATTTTTTGTTTGTTTGCTTAGCAATCTTATTTCTGCTCCAAAGAGTCCAAGTCATTTAAAACATAGGTACTGAATAATCATCACCAGGTAGAAGAATTTAGCTATTTATATATTAACTAGTGTCAGAGCTTTGATAGTAAAATGATTTTATTGCACAATGTACTGGTAATAGAGTCAGGTTATGGCTTAAATAGCCTTCCTCACAGAGGTTTCTAGAGAACTGAGAAAGATTTTTTTTTTTTAATTTACTTTGTGAAATGCCTAATATACATGAATTATATATGTTGGTCTTTTCATGAAAACAAATACCAATAAATTTCTAAATTATTGAGTAAATTATTCTAAAAATTTTTTAATGCTGTAAAATGTGAAGTACCAGGTGAGTGTTCATGCCAAACTCAGCTTATCTTCCTCCTTATGATGCTGGTGACACCAAGCAGCCTCGGGCTCATACCAGATACTTCCCTGCAGATCCATAGAGGCAGTTCCCTACAGTGAACAGCTTCCCACAGACTTCTCCATGAACATTTCCTTCATGTTCCCATTTCAGAGGCCAGCATGATTGTCAGTGCAACGGAAAATAAGGTCTAATTCCAATCTCTCCTTATTCCCATCATAATGGCTCCGTTTGCCCGAATGAACTCTAGATGATGCTAAGATTAAGACCCTAAAGTAATTTAAGAGGCTAAAGTTTGGCTATACATAGAAATATATTTGTAATGTCTTTAGATATATCAGTATGTTGGAAATAAATTTCTAGGCCCCAAATGGAGCCCCTCCAGCCTGGATTCTATGCCAGCAAATGGAAATTTAGATAACTTTTGTGTCCATGTAAATGCTCCACTTGACCAGAAACACAGTCTACCCAGTCAGCCAGTCTCCAAACACCCAGCCAACTCTGGACTTCTCACTCTAAACAAAGTTGACTCTGGCCCCAGATAATCAGAAATTTTATCTTTTTCTCTTCCTTGTTCTTTATTTTTATCTTATAAAAGCTTCTTCTGTCCCATTTTGCAGTTCTTTGGAGGACTGTCTGCTTCATAAAATATTAAATAAATTTGTTTGCATCACCTAAACTGTCTTCTTTAACCATTTTTAAGTTTCTGGTGACAAGAACAGCATCTGAAGCAGGCATGAAGGATGAGAGGCATACACGAGGCATTTGCAGATTCTTTTGAGTTCCCCGTTCTTGTCATCACTGAGGGCCATGGGTAAGTCCCTGTTGGATTTGAGCCTCACTCCCTTGTGTGTAGCTCTCTAGTCCAAACAGACTTTATTAATTAATATATATATTAATTTATATATATGGTTAATTATATATGTTATATATTATATAAATTTATGTGTGTGTGTGCGTGTGTGTATATGTTTAGTTAGTTCCCATTAGTGTCCTGGAGTCTCAAAAGGTTCACAGGGTTTGTTAAAGTTCCCAGAAATGTTCTGAGATCACAAAAAGATTTTGGGGTAGTTATAGTGGGAGTCTGCAACAGCTGGCAGTCGTTAAGGAATTCACAAAGTTTGAGGTAAGTCCATAGCATAAACTGCTGGAGGACTTGGGGAAAATAAGACAAGAAATTTGAACTGTTTTGACCAAGGATTATCAAAATCTAAGTAGGTACAAGTCAGATTATTAAAAGCCATTAGGGTGTCTGTTGCTATAAAGAAATCTTCAGGTGAAAGGAATAATAGATCCGTTGCTAATGGGAATATCAGAAGACAAAGGCACGAAATTGGTGGGCATGGGTGGAGCACTTAAACCAGATAGAGTGCCCACCACCTAACTCTAGGACTCCTGTTCTAGGATAAGTTTATCATGGAATGGTTTAGATTAACACTAGGTCACCTGCCAACCTCAAGAAAATTTCCATGCAATGAGGTACATACTGTAAAATGCCACCAAATCCCCAACCAGTTAATATCTCTCAGGTGTTAATTTGGCTTGGAGAAACCCAAGGCTTAGCTAAAGAAATGGGATCATTAAGTTTCAAAGAATTGTGCACACCACCTTTTGGCATACCTGCTTATGTTATGTCTAAGATGTGTGATTGTGGAAGCTGTAGATATCTACAAAATGGAGGAATCTTATTAAGACAACATAGAATTAACAATGGCCATTATGGAGAATGTTCCAGTTAGACAAATTGTTCATTTAAGAAGTGCAAGGAGGGGCGCCTGGGTGGCTCAGTTGATTAAGTGACTGTCTTCGGCTCAGGTCATGATCCTGGAGTCCCGGGATCGAGTCCCGCATTGGGCTACCTGCTCAGCGGGGGGTCTGCTTCTCCCTCTGACCCTCATCCCTCTTGTGCTGTCTCTCATTCTCTCAAATAAATAAATAAAATCTTTTTTTTTTAAAGATTTTATTTATTTGACAGAGAGAGACAAAGTGAGAGAGGGAACACAAGCAAGGGGAGTGGGAGAGGGAGAAGCAGGCTTCCCGCGGAGCAGGGATCCCAATGCGGGGCTCGATCCCAGGACCCTGGGATCATGACCTGAGCCGAAGGCAGATGCTTAACGACTGAGCCACCCAGGCGCCCCAATAAATAAAATCTTAAAAAAAAAAAGTGCAAGGGTTCCCAAGTCAACAAAGAGAATAGGATACTTATGTTAACTGACACGCAGAAGTCTCCATAAGTCTTTAGGATTTTGAAATATCCTTACTGAAAGTTTCACTGCAAGAGACTAATGAAAATTTAAAAAAAATGTGGTACCTAAAACAAAAGATTCTAAGACTGACATGATTCCTACTACTCCTAAATATCCTCCTTTACCTGAGCACTCACAGTCTACTAATCCTCTATCTGAGCTGTCTTTCCACTCTGAAGAGACCACAAGACTATGAACAAAAATCCACCAACTTAGTGGGCTTACAGCTATAATAGTGCCGAAGCCAGAATCCTGAAACACCTAGTCCATCCTCCTCTGTTATACCCTCCAGTGGTCCATCATAAAAACACTGGCCCAGAAATTGGGGTTGAATTTGTAATCAACTAGGCCACTAAAAGAAAAACTGTCCTTGAAGTTTTTATCAAATTCTTCTACACCAACCCAATGCCCCTATAACCACCCTCAAATGAAGTCCCCCATATAAGCCCTTTTTAGGGTTGAAGGATTCCAAAATATTCTATGGTAAACTGCTACCAGTTATTCCCTTAAAGAGCCAAGGGGAAACTAAAATTAAAATTAATGTAATATCTCACAAATTTGGGGAGATACTATGTTTTGGGGCTATATTCTCTACTTAAATTCACTTGCTCTGGAGCCTGCTGATAGAATGCTGGAAAAAGTGGCTGAAGCTGGAAAAGGGTAAGCATTCTTACCAGTCAGTTCTCCTGAATCTGTATAGTGCCTGGTGGAGAAAGGAAGGTAAAATTTTACATTATCCATTCAGTTCCAAATTTGTATTCTTGTGAATTTGGGCTTGGCATACTCTTTGGTTATGGATCGTTTTTCTCCCAGAAACAGCTGTTGCCTTCTTGTTTTGCTTCTTGTTTTGTGTCCTGAAAATTTGGCTTGCCCTGGACATGCAGGTTGTTGGTTCTTGCGTACGCAGGCAGCTCAGCCATCAGGTTGTGGGTCCAGAAATATGGCCAGCCAGAAATGTGGATTGCACTTCATTTGCAGCTAGATATGGCAGGACAGGAATGTAGGTTACACTCAATCTGCAGCTAGGGTCCTACTGACTGTTAGCTCTCAGAGGAAGTCTCTCTTTCTTTAGGCTCTCTTTTGGAGTGACTCTGGATCTTGGGAGGGCAGAATCTGCTGCACCCTCTTTAAAGGATGTCTTTTGTGCACATGAGGTTTTCAATATTGCCAGGAGTGTTTATTCTTTGTCCCAGCTGAAACTTGACAAGGCATTTGAAAGTTGATTTTGTTTGTTTATTTGTTTGTAGCTCTCTGGTCAGAAATTGACCAAATTAGAAGCTGATACTCAGAGCATGACAGGAACTCTTTTTAGGCCTTCTTCCCTAAGCTAAAATGAAACTATGTACCCAAAGGGAAAAATAAACATTCTACAGACAACTAGAACATTAGGAATATTTGATTTCTATTTAGTTGAAGATCTTCTTTCTGAAATAAAGAAGCCAACTGTAGTTGGTTGATACTCAGGTTGCAACCTAATTCGTTGAGGACCATTTGTTTTACAAATTGAGTCTTTACAAGAACAGAAAATGTCCACTTATCCTTTTTACCAATCCCCAAACACCCACTATTCATCTCAAAAAAACTTAAGAGCATTGTAAAAATTCTGGATTTGGCAAACGAAAATCCTTCCTGAAGGAACTTGCATCTTTCACTGTGCCTTTGAGATATAAATTTTCTACCTGGTGTTCTCTAGAAAGTGAGGGCCATCTCTTTGAAATCCAAACTTCAGGGAGATAAATCTTATCAGAGAAAAATAGAAATAGGGGAGGCTATTTAAAAAAATAGACAAATGAAAAATTTTAAAAATCTTTGCCACAAATATTAGTGAAAAAGTTAACCCATTAACTTAGTTCATATGCCAGAAACACAGTTTGGATCCAACTCTCCTTTTATATAAACTAGTGAGTTTTTGCATTATCATGTCTGTCTCATGGCTAAAATTTTAAAACAAAAGTAATAAGATCTTTGTTTGTATTTGTTTATATATTTATGTATGTCCATGTATGTATGTTATAGATATGTGGTATTTGTTTCTACTCCAGATGGTATTGTCAAAATTAATTTATAAACAGCTCCTTTTAGATGGCTTTAAAAAATTAAGCATTTATAATGATCAAGTATACTTACAGAAATATAAAAACTGGGGGGGGGTAAGATGGTGGAGGAGTAGGAGACACTATTTCAACTGGTCCCCGGACTTGAGCTGGATGTCTCCCAGACCACTCTGAGCACCCAGGAAACCAGCCTGAGATGTAAGAAGATCTGGATCTCTACAAACAGAATATCGCAGGCGGTTGGTTTTGAGGTACGATGCGGGGAGCCGTGATTCCGCGGGCAGATATCGGAGGATGAACGGCAGCGGGAGGGTGCCTGGCGGTGGGGATCCTACACCACTGGTGAACGACAGCCTCGCTCACTGGGGACGGGCACAGACTCGCAGACTGGTAGCGGCGGGGAAAGGACTTTAGGGCAGCCCCTGGAGCGGCGGGGTCGAGTGCACACGAACTGGGAGCGGCTGGCCGTTTTAGAAGCACAAAAGGCAGAGACGTGCCCCGACCTGGAGGCAGGACTGGGAGTGCTGCGGAGGGGCGCACAACCCAGGACTCTGCAGTTTATAGCAGCACAGACAGAAACAGAGACAGTGTGGCCTGGAGAGCTCACTGAAGAACAGACTGCGGTCTCTCTGCTCTGAGGCAGAGGGTTGGAAACAGTCTCTTCTGCTCTGACTCGCAGAAGAGATGCAGAAAGCCACCAGTGAAAGCCGCCAGAGAACAAAAGCCCCAAAGACTGATTCCCGCTGAGCCCATCCCCTGCCACAGGGGGGCAGGGCAACTCCGCCCAAACAGTGTTGCCTGAGTAACAGCATGGCAGGCCCCTCCCGCAGAAGACAGGCTGGGAAAACAAGAGACCAGCAACCCTAAGGACCCAAGAAAACAGGTGCATCTTGCTTGGGTTCTGGTCAATAATTTGGACTCTACACATTCCCTCAAACACCCATCAACAGAATGACTAGGAGGAGGAGCCCCCAAAATAGAAAAGACTCAGAGATTATGATTTATGCTGCAGATTTACAAATGGATGCAGATATAACCAAGATGTCGGAGATGGAATTCAGGCTAGCAATTGTGAAGACAATGGCCAGAATGGAGAAATCAATTAATGGCAACATAGAGTCTCTAAGGGCAGAAATGAAAGGTGAATTGGCAGAACTTTAAAAATGCTATCAATGAGATCCAATCCAATCTAGGTAATCTAACAGCCAGAGTAACTGAGGCAGAAGAGCGAATAAGCGACCTGGAAGACAATATAATAGATAAAAAGGGAAAAGAGGAGGCCAGGGAAAAACAACTCAGAATCCATGAAAATAGAATCAGAGAAATAAGTGACACCATGAAGCGTTCCAATGTCAGAATAATTGGAATCCCGGAGGGAGTGGAGAGAGAGAGAGGACTAGAAGATGTATTTGAGCAAATCATAGCTGAGAACTTCCCTAATCTGGGGAATGAAACAAACATCCAAGTCCTAGAGGCAGAGACCTCCCTCCTAAGATCAAGGAAAACAGGCCAACACCCCAGCATGTAATAGTAAAACTTGCAAATCTTAGAACCAAGGAAACCATCTTAAGGGCAGTTAGGGGGAAGAGATTCCTTATGTACAGAGGGAGGAACATCAGAATAACGTCAGACCTATCCACAGAGACATGGCAAGCCAGAAAGGCCTGGCAAGACATATTCAGGGTACTAAATGAGAAGAACATGCATGCAGCCAAGAATACTTTATCCAGCAAGGCTTTCATTTAGAATGGATGGAGAGATGCAGAGCTTCCACGACTGGCAGAAGCTGAAAGAATATGTGACCACTAAGCCGGCCTTGCAAGAAATATTAAGGGGGGTTCTATAAAAGGAGAAAGACCCCAAGAGTGATCTACAACAGAAATTTACAGGGAAAATCTATAAAAACAACATCTTCACAGGCAACATGATGACAATTAATTCATATCTTTCAATAATCACTCTCAATGTGAATGGCTTAAACGCTCCCATAAAACGGCACAGGGTTGCAGATTGGATAAAAAGACAGGACCCATCCATATGCTGTCTACAAGAGACTCATTTTGAACCTAAAGATACATCCAGACTGAAAGTGAAGGGATGGAGATCCATCTTCCATGCCAGCGGACCTCAAAAGAAAGCTGGGGTAGCAATTCCTATATCAGACAAATTAGATTTTAAACTAAAGTCTGTAATAAGAGACACAGAAGGACACTATATCATTCTTAAAGGGTCTGTCCAACAAGAAGATCTAACAATTGTAAATATCTATGCCCCCAACATGGGAGCAGCCATCTACATAAGTCAACTGTTAACCAAAATAGTCATATTGATAACAATACGTTAATTGTGGGAGACCTCAATACTCCACTCTCAGCAATGGACAGATCATCTAAGCAGAAAATCAACAAGGAAACAAGAGCTTTGAATGATACATTGGACCAGATGGACCTCATAGATATTTACAGAACATTGCACCCTAAAACAACAGAATACTCATTCTTCTCGAGCGCACATGGAACTTTCTCCAGAATAGACCACATACTGGGTCACAAATCAGGTTTCAACTGATACCAAAAGATTGAGATTATTCCCTGCATATTCTCAGGCCACAATGCTCAAAAACTGGAACTCAATCACAAGAAAAAAATTTGGCAGAAATTCAAACACTTGGAAGCTAAAGACCACTCTGCTCAAGAATGTTTGGGTCAACCAGGAAATTAAAGAAGAACTTAAACAATTCATGGAAATCAATGAGAACAAAACCACATCGGTCCAAAACCTATGGGATACTGCAAAGGCAGTCCTAAGGGGGAAATACATAGTCATCCAAGCCTCACTCAAAAAAAATAGAAAAATCCTGAATTCACCAATTAACTCTACACCTTAAAGAACTAGAGAAAAAGCAACAAATGATGCCTAAGCCACACATTAGAAGAGAAATAGTTAAAATTAGAGCAGAAATCAATGAATTAAAAACCAGAAACGCAGTAGATCAGACAACAAAACTAGAAGTCGGTTCTTTGAAAGAATTAATAAGATCAATAAACCACTGGCCAGACTTATCCAAAAGAAAAGAGAAAGGACCCAAATTAATAAAATTATGAATGAAAAGGGAGAGATCATGACTAACACCAAGGAAATAGAAACAATTATTAGCAATTATTATCAACAACTATATGCCAATAAACTGAGCAATCTGGATGAAATTGAGGCCTTCCTGGAAACCTATAAGCTGCCAAGACTGAAAAAGGAAGAAATTGACAACCTGAATAGGCCAATAACCAGTAATGAGATTGAAGCAGTGATCAAAAGCCTCCCAAAAAACAAGAGTCCAGGGCCTGATGGATTCCCTGGGGAATTCTACCAAACATTCAAAGAGGAAATAATACCTATTCTACTGAAGCTGTCTCAAAGAATAGAAACAGAAGGAAAACTTCCAAACTCATTCTATAAGGCCAGCATTACCTTAATCCCCAACCAGGCAAAGACCCCATCAAAAAGAATTTCAAACCAATATCCCTGATGAATATGGATTCCAAAATCCTCAACAAAATCCTAGCTAATAGGATCCAACAATATATTAGAAGGATCATCCACCACAGCCAAGTGGGATTTATCCCTGGGATGCAAGGGTGGTTCAACATTTGCAAATCAATCAATGTGATAGAACACATTAATAAGAGGAGGGAGAAGAGCCATATGGTCCTCTCAATTGATGCAGAAAAAGCATTTGACAAAATAAAACATCCTTTCTTGATTAAAACTCTTCAGAGTATAGGGATAGAGGGAACATTCCTCAAGTTCATAAAATCCATCTATGAAACACCCACAGCGAATATCATCCTCAATGGGGAAAAGCTGAGAGCCTTTCCCTTAAGATCAGGAACACGTCAAGGATACCCACTCTCGCCACTAATGTTCAACATAGTACTAGAAGTCCTAGCAACAGCAATCAGACAACAAAAAGAAATAAAATGTATTCAAATTGGCAAAGAAGTCAAATTCTCTCTTTTTGCAGACGACATGATACTTTATGTGGAAAACCCCAAAGACTCCACCCCCAAATTACTAGAACTCGTACAGCAATTCAGTAATGTGGCAGGATACAAAATTAATGCATAGAAATCAGTTGCTTTCTTATACACTAACAACGCAACTGTAGAACGAGAAATTAGAGAAACGATTCCATTTACAATAGCACCAAAAACCATAAGATACCTCAGAATAAACCTAACCAAAGAGGTAAAGGATCTATACTCTAGGAACTACAAAGCACTCATGGAAGAAATTGAAGAAGACACAAAAAGATGGAAAAATATTCCATGCTCATGGATCAGAAGAATAAACATTGTTAAAATGTCTATGCTACCCAGAGCAATCTATACCTTCAATGCCATCCTGATCAAAAGTCCAATGACATATTTCAAAGTGCTGGAACAAACAATCCTAAAATTTGTATGGAATCAGAAAAGACCCCGAATTGCTAAGGAAATATTGAAAAAGAAAAACAAAGCTGGGGGCATCACGTTGCCTGATTTCAAGCTATATTACAAAGCTGTGATCACCAAGACAGCATGGTACTGGCACAAAAACAGACATATAGACCAATGGAACAGAATAGAAAGCCCAGATATGGACCCTCAACTCTATGGTCAAATAATCTTTGACAAAGCAGGAAAAAACATGCAATGGAAAAAAGACAGTCTCTTCAATAAATGGTGCTGGGAAAATTGGACAGCCACATGCAGAATGAAACTCGACCATTCTCTAACACAATTCACAAAGATAAACTCAAAGTGGATGAAAGACCTCAATGTGAGACAGGAATCCATCAATATCCTAGAGGAGAACATAGACAGTAACCTCTTTGACATCGCCCACAACAACTTCTTTCAAGACACATCTCCAAAGGCTAGTGAAACAAAAGGGAAAATGAACTTTTGGGACTTCATCAAGATAAAAAGCTTCTGCACAGCAAAGGAAACAGTCAACAAAACAAAGAGGCAACCCACAGAATGGGAGAAGATATTTGCAAATGACACTACAGGTAAAGGGCTGGTATCCAAGATCTATAAAGAACTTCTCAAACTCAACACCCAAAAAACAAATAATCAAGACAAAAATGGGCAGAAGATATGAAAAGACACTTCTCTGAAGAAGACATACAAATGGTTAACAGACACATGAAAAAATGTTCATCATCATTGGCCATCAGGGAAATCCAAATCAAAATCACATTGAGATACCACCTTACACCAGTTAGAATGGCAAAACTGGACAGGGAAAGAAACAACAAATGTTGGAGAGGTTGTGGAGAAAGGGGAACCCTCTTACACTCTTGGTGGGAATGCAAGTTGGTACAGCAACTTTGGAAAACAGTGTGGAGGTGCCTCAAAAATGTAAAAATAGAGCTACCCTATGACCCAGCAATTGCACTACTGGGTATTTACCCCAAAGACACAGATGTAGTGAAAAGAAGGGCCATATACACCCCAATGTTCATAGCAGCAATGTCCACAATAGCCAAACTATGGAAAGAGCTGAGATGCCCTTCAACAGATGAATGGATAAAGAAGATGTGGTCCATATATACAATGGAATATTACTCCACCATTAGAAAGGATGAATACCCAACTTTTACATCAACACAGATGGGACTGGAGGAGATTATGCTAAATGAAATAAGTCAAGCAGAGAAAGTCAATTATCATATGGTTTCACTTATTTGTGGAACATAAGGAATAGCATGGAGGACATTAGGAGAAGGAGGGGAAAAATGGGGGGGGGGGATTGGAGGGAGAGATGAACCATGAGAGACTATGGACTCTGAGAAACAAACAGGGTTTTAGAGGGGAGAGGAGAGAGGGGATTGGTTAGCCTGGTGATGGGTATTAAGGAGGGCATGTACTGCATGGAGCACTGGGTGTTATACAAAAACAATGGATTGTGGATAACCACATCAAAAACCAATGATGTATGGTGACTAACATAACATAATAAAATTAAAAAAAAAAGAAATATAAAAACTAACCCAAATGTTTTTCAAGTTCACTGGATCTATGGTAATCTTCAATAAATAAAAGCTAGCTAAGTTTGTTGGTTTAAATAAAACAGCATGCCTTTAGAGCTATCAATATTAAATATAATGCAGGCATATAATTTCATTCTACTAGGTTTACTAAAAGTCAAACAAGCTCATGTTCTCTCTGTTAGGAATTTGTCAACCAAAAAGATAACTTAAGATGATTAGCTACTTAATGTCTCATGAAATTTTCATGAGTAATCTAAACATAATTATTAAGAACAAGTAAATTAAATAGATGTAAGCAAGACAAAAGTTTATAAATGTACTTTTCAATAATAATTATGCTTTATGGTATGTCTACATAAAAATAGTTCTGAAAAAAAAGTTTTTGGTAACTTTAAATTTTAAAGTTATAATGAGGTAAGTTAAATGATGGATATTCATTAAATAAGGAAAATATCTCCATTCAAGTAAATTAGATACTTTTGGCAGCATGTTTTTTTTTTAAAGATTTTATTTATTTATTTGAGAGAGAGATAGTGAGCACAAGTGGGGAGGGGGGGAGAGGGAAAAGCAGACTCCCCAAAGAGCAGGGAGTCCGATGTGGGACTCGATACCACGACCCCAGGATCATGACCTGAGCCAAAGGCAGATGCTTAATGGACTGAGCCACCCAGGTGCCCCAACAGCATTGTTAATTAAGTAATGATGTATAAGCTTTTTGGATTGTATTTGTATGTGTATATGTTATTAATTTAAGTGTTCCAAAAATTTTATAAAATTCCTAAAAATCTGATATGTCCTGGTATAATATTGCCAGTCATAATTCTAGTTATCATCTAAAATATTGTGTCTCACAGTAATAACCAAATTTCCTTGTCAATTCCATTATAATAAACTTTCACCAGATCTTTAACATTGGGCATTTTTAAACCTTTTATCACTTATAGGCAGTAATTATCTTACTTTGATGCTTTTGTAAAAGTGAGATTCACAGAAAGGAACCTATCAGTACTTTTTCCCACTTACACTATTGCAAAATTACAAGATGTCAAATCTTGGGTGCATACTTCACAACTGAAGAAGACCCCACCTGACCTCTGGTCCTGCATAAATGCCAGAAACCTCAAAATCAAATTGACTAGGAAGAGAAGTAGCTAATATTGAGGTAGATTACTTCCTCCCAAAACATCAGATCAAGAATATTTCTTTCCATTTCTCCTTCCTTCTCTGACCATCCTTTTCATAATCCTTATATTATTAAGGCCTTTATGATTCTTTATCCACCTTTTGTCCTGCCCTGGCCTGGGAAGATAAGTGCCATTGTTCACATATCTTAAGACATTGCAGTGGGGGGTAATCCAACCTTCAACTGACTGGCTTTTCTGTGATGTTCTTTATTCTATAAAAGTGTTCCACCTTCTGGCCCATTTTGCAGTTCTCTGAAAGAAGACTATCCACTTCATGAAGTGTTATATAAATTTTGCTTGTATCATCTAAATTGTCGTCCTTAATCATTTTTTTAAGATAGATTTTTTTTTTTTAGGTAGAAGGCTGTGACATCAATTGACATTAGATGGTACTGATAAGAATCTGTAGTCATGTGCAAGCTGTTATCAAAGCCATATTTTAAAGCTCCAATTTCTAAAATAGTCACACTATAGAATCTGCTTATTTTCTTTTTGTCTGTTTGCAGTCAACACAAATTTTACCTCATTTAACTAGATTATCAGCAATACACACATGTAGGACCAATATTGAATGCCCGTGTTAAATCATTTGATGTTAGGTAATTTCCTTTCAAACCAGTTTTTCTACTATGGCAGAGTTTCTTTACACTCATGAAAGAAAAATCCCAACTGATTCTGAAGGCAACAGTTCAATATAAATTGGCCCTTCCTCCTGCATACTAAAGAAGAATGCTTATGAAAGGAAGAAGAGAAAAAAGGAGAAAGAAAGCTGAGAAGAAGAAGAAACATGTAAGAATAGAAGATGAGAAATAGACAAAAAAATTGAGATATGGGAAAATTTCCACAACCTCAGAGAGTAGGAAGTAACTTTTTAGGGGAGAGAGGAATTGCATCATTAAAAAACAAAAAACAAAAAACAAAAAACAACAATAAACCTAATGTAAAGGAAGAAAAATGTTAACACTGGTTCTATGACTTTAAAAATAATTAAGAATATGTGGACTTTATAAAACAGTAAAAAATATAATAATAATAATAACTCAGCATCCAGAACACAAAAAGGGACATGCTGAAGAAGGATAGACATTAAAAAGAAAGCAATTAAAATAATGAGGGGCGCCTGGGTGGCTCAGTTGGTTAGGCTTCTGATCCTTTTTTTTAAGATTTTATTTATTTATTTGAGAGACAGAATGAGAGAGGAAGAGAGAGAAGGGTCAGAGGGAGAAGCAGACTCCCTGCTGAGTGGGGAGCCCGATGCGGGACTCAATCCCAGGACCTCCGGACCATGACCTGAGCAGAAGGAAGTCGCTCAACCAACTGAACCACCCAGGCACCCCAGCTTCTGACTCTTGATTTCAGCTGAGATCATAATCTCAGGGTCTTAAAATTGAGCCTGGCATCAGGCTCCATGCTCAGCAGGGAATCTGATATTCTTTCTCTCCCTCTTCCTCTACCCCTCCCCCTGCTTATTCTCCTCTCCCTTTCTCTCTCTCTCTCTCTCTCTCTCTCGCTCTCAAATAAATAAATAAATAAATAAATAAATAAATAAATAAATAAATAAACTGTACCGAGATTACAAAAATGACCTAGTACATATAAAATCTATATATATTAGATATAGTAGAGTGTATTCTACTTAACAAACACTAAAACAAAGGAAAGGACATTTCTCAGAGAAGAAAAGGTTAGAGATAAAATCATAAAGGAGAAATTGATATGTGTTAAGATTGAGAGCAAAATGCTTGGTTTTACTGAAAAAGAAACTTAATACATAGAAAAATAAAATGTGAGGAAGACTTAATTTGCTAAATAATTGACTCATTAAGATCAAACAAGATTAATATCAAGAGAAAACACTTCAATTAATTTGGGTAAAATGAATACATTTAAATAATGCCAAAATATCCAACTTTCCAAAAGAGCCAATCACTTTATGTGGAAAAGAAAATATATGTTGGGTTTATCTTCTGTCACTCAAAATGTTGAAGAGCAGAAGGGAAATTGCTATATTGTTTTGAGAGGGAAAATTTATGGTATAAAAATTCGAAACACAACTGCTTTGTTATTCATGTGTGAAGGTAATCAAAAGATACTCCTTAGATATGCAAAATCTCAGAAAATATATCACCAACATAAACTTCATGAAAAAAACATGTCTTCATTACATATTCTAGTCAGTTGAAATTTTCTTTTTAAAATGAAGACAGAGTATAAAAGGGCTGTCAGAGGATATTGAAAGGTATCTTAGGGGCGCCTGGGTGGCTCAGTCGTTAGGTGTTTGCCTTCGGCTGGGGTCATGATCCCAGGGTCCTGGAGTCGAGCCCCACATTGGGCTCCCTGCTCAGTGGGGAGACTACTCCCTCTCCCGCTCCTCCAGCTTGTGTTCCTTCTCTCTCTCTGTGTCTCTCTCTGTCAAATAAACAAATATCTAAAAAAAAAAGAAAGGTGTTACATATATATATATATATATATATATATATATATATATATATATATATATATATATAATTATATGTTTACAAACAGAACTCCAGAATATAAAATGTTGAAAAACCTTGAAGCCAGCAAACTGGGAAAAATATAAAATATCTATCTTTGTGAACTTACATAAAGGGTAGGCAATTTTATTTCATTTTATATGTAAATAATTACATAACCACAGATTTAAGAACACATTTTGGTTTTTTGATTATTTTATGAAATATTTTTACTTATAAAAATAACAGGTGACAATTCAATACAATAAGGCATGGTTCTTCTCTTGCTTTTACTTTTTTTTTTAGTATTTTAAAATTTATTTATTTATTTTTTTTAAGATTTTATTTATTTGCAAGAGAGAGAATGAGAGACAGAGAGCATGAGAGGGAGGAGGGTCAGAGGGAGAAGCAGACCCCCTGCCAAGCAGGGAGCCCGATGCGGGACTCGATCCCGGGACTCCAGGATCATGACCTGAGCCGAAGGCAGTTGCTTAACCAACTGAGCCACCCAGGCGCCCTGTATTTTAAAATTTAATTACATTATAGTTAACATACAGTTTTATATTAGTTTCAGGTGTACCATATACTGATGCAGCAGCTCCATATATTACTCAGTGCTCTTTATGATGTATACTCTTAATTATCTTCACCTATTTCACCCACCTCCTCACCCACCTTCTCTCTGGTAATCATCAGTTTTTTCTCTACAGTTGAGAGTCTGTTTTTTTGGTTTGTCTCTCTCTCTCTCTCTGTTTGCTTTCCTTTGTTCATTTGTTTTGCTTCTTAAATTCCACATGAGTGAAATCATATGGTATTTGTCTTTCTCTGACTGGCTTATTTCAGTTAGCATTGTGCTCTGTAGATCCATTAATCTGTCTTCCACATGCATGTAATTTCACATCCAAAATAAAATCAGTGTTCATCTCTCCTTATATTTCTTATCATAAATATTATAAAATAATTGAAAGTGTAAATCTCAAGAAGAATCTATTTGTAGTTTATGTTCAAATAAAATAAGAAAAGAAATATTTGACCAACATTAATATCTTGGTAAGAATTTCACCACAAGGGAGTGATGTCCAGGAATTACTCCTAGGTAAAATGTTATTGGATCAAGTTTGAAGAATTAAATATGACAAAGATTAATACTTTCCTTTCATGAAAAAGGCAGATATTCCAAGAGAAACTAAAAGATATTGTAAACTAAATGAAAATAAAAATACAACTTATCAAAATTTGTGGGATGCAGCAAAGAAGTGCTTGAGAGAAATGTATAGCATTCAATGAATATATTATAAAAAAGAAAGATTAAAATTAAATAATCTAAGCTTCTAACATGAAAAAGAGAGAAAGAAGAGCAATTTAAGCTTAAACAAAAAACACAACAGAAATCAATGAAATTGAAAACAGGAAAATCAAAGATGATTTTTGAAAAGATTTTTTAAAAACTGATAAAAGTTTTTTTTTTTAAAAGGATTTATAAAAACTCTAGCCAGGATAACCAAAACAAAACAAAACAAAACAAACAAACAAAAAAGGAAGATATATCCTGCTATAATGTTATCAGTCATAATTCCAGTTATCATCTTAAAATGTTGTGTGTCACAGAAATAACCAAATTTCCATGTCTAGTTTTCCAGAAATGAGTGTTTTTCACTCACTGGCTCGTACCTTGTGCAATAAGACAAGAAAATGAAATAAAAAGTATACAGATGTGAATCAATTCTGCAGATTTGACTATTTTAGATACCACATGTAAGTGGAATCATACAGTACTTGTCTTTCTGTGACTGGCTTATTTACTTTAGCATCATGTCCTCAAAGTTCATCCCTGGTGTAGCATATTTCAGAATTTTCTTTTTTTATGGCTGAATAATATTCTGTATGTGTATATACTACATTTTCTTTATCTAAAACAGTCTTATATGCACCTCTAAGTTAAAGTATTAAAAGTTAAGATAAAGTACATTTTTTACATAGAAATATGAAATATTTACTTAAAACTTAGACAAATACCCATAGATTGAAAAAACAAATTATTCCTATAAAAAATTATTTTGAAGAAAGTTTCCAACCTCAGATGCATTTATGAAGGGAGTCAATTCAAACATTTATGGAATATATATACTCTAGAAAGTGTTGCAGAGCAAAAAGGGAAAAATAAACAATTACACCAAACTAAAAATCCTGTGCACAATGAAGAAAACTATCAATAAAACAGAAAGGTAATCTACTGAATGGGAGAAGATATTTGCAAATGACATACCTGATAAAAAGTTATTATTCAAAATATATAAAGAACTCATACAACTCAACATCAAAAACATTCAAGGCAATTTAAAACTGGACAGAGAGGGGCACCTGGGTGGCTCAGTTGGTTAAGTGGCTGGCTTTTGATTTTGGGCTCAGGTCATGATCTCAGGGCCCTGGGATCAAGCCGTCTGTTGGGCTTCATGCTCAGTGGGGAGGCTGCTTGAGGATTCTCTCTGCATCTCCTTCTGCACCTCCACCTCAAATAAATAAATAAATAAATAAATAAATAAATAAATAAATCTTAAAAAAAAAAGGACAGAGAACCTGAATAGATATTTTCCAAAGAAGACATACAGATAGCCAGCAGACACATGAAAAGGTGCTCAACATCACTAATGAGGAAAGTGCAAATCAGAACCGCAATGAGATATCGTCTTATATTTGTCAGAGTAGCCAAAATAAAAAAGACAAGAAACAACAAGTGTTGGTGAAGATGTGGAGAAAAAGGAACTCTTGTGCACTGTTGATGAGAATGTAAATTGGTGCAACCACTGTGGAAAACAATATGGGGGTTTCTTAAAAAATTAAAAATAGAAATACCATGGGATCCAATAATTTCAACTACTGGGTACTTACCCAGAGAAAACAAAGACACTAATATTAAAAGATAGATGCACCCCTGTGTTTATTGCAGCTTTATTTACAATAGCCAAAATATAGAAGCAACCCAAGTGTCCATTGATAGGTGAAGAGATAAAGAAGATGTGGTACACACACACACACACACACACACACTGGAATATTGCACAGCCATAAAAAAAGGATGAGATCTTGCCATTTGTGACAACACGGATGGACCTAGAGCACTTACTATGCTACGTGAAATAAGTTAGACTGAGAAAGACAAATACCATATGATTTCACTCATATGTAGGATATAAAAAAAAACCCAAATGGATAAACAAACAAAAAACAGGATCAGACCTATAAATATAGAGAACAAACTGATAGTTGCCAGAGGGAAGGGGGATAGGAAAAAATGGGTGAAGGAGAGTGGGAGATAAAGGCTTCCAGGAATGGAATGAATACTTCATGGGAATAAAAGGCACAGCATGGGGAATATAGTCACTGATACTGTAATAGGGCTGTATGGTGACAGATGGTAGCTACATTGTGGTGAGCATAGCATAAGGTATAGAAAAGTTGAATCACTACCTTGTACACCTGATACTAATGTAATAATGTGTGTCAACTATACTCAAATAAAAAAAAATAAAAGAAAGAAAAAAAGAAATTTATGGGGTTGGATGTGGAAATGAAGTAGGAAGAAAATTTCAGTGTCATGGAACCCAAGTGAGAGAGTGTGACAACTGATATTCAATCTTAGTAGCAATATTACATTGTGCAATGCCATCAACATCCTTATCATGCATTTTTACCACCTGAGAAAAGTGTTAATTTACATTGTGACTGCTTTGGCTCAAATAGGTCCCTAGTCAGCTAGTTTTCGTTCATATTTTTTTTCAGAAATTAATGTATGTTGTAAATGGGAACTCTAGAGCCCTCAGTTGTAAATAGCTGTTTCTGGCTTATGAACTGACATTTAAATACATTATGTATAGGATATATGATCTATCCTCTCCGAAGCATTATTGCACCTAAGAATCTTTATGATCAATTCACAAATGTTATTTGGATGCAGGAAAATATATAATAATTCTAAGCAATCTCAGGTATTTACCCGAAGTCCTTTAATATTACATTCCAATTTCTAACTCATTGGATTTCATATCCTTTTGATCAATAATTACCTGTTACCTTCAGGAACATTTCTTCAAGCTCAAATTCCATTTATGCCCAGAGGTTTGTTTACAGCTTTCTTTTCTTTTGGGTCAGAAGATGGGCTTTGATATTCTGGGATATTTAATTTTCATTATAAAAGGTCTACATGATTATTTTTTTCTTTTTTTAATTACATCAAGTATATTTTTATCTCCTACTTCAAATATTTAGTTCATTTTTTTTATTCCAAAGAAAGCAATTAGAAGGTGACAATTAAAAAAAATATATTTATTTATTTGACAGAGAGAGACACGGCGAGAGAGGGAACACAAGCAGGGGGCGGTGGGAGAGGGAGAAGCAGGCTTCCTGCCAAGAGGGGAGCCCGATGTGGGACTCGATCCCAGGACCCTGGGATCATGACCTGATCCTAAGGCAGACGCTTAACGAATGAGCCACCAAGGCGCCCCTAGAAGGTGACAATTTTTAAAATGTGTGCTTTTGACCATTAAGAGCTTAAGAAGTGCCTATTTTTCTTATATTTACCTTCTTAAAAGTGCTTTTATGCCCTTCAAATGGTTTCTAAAACTTGTCTCTAAATCATTCTTAGAATTACAGTTCTTGACAATTCACTAAAATGTGTCTTATATACCTCATGCCAGCAAGTTGCCCAGTCTCTGGTCCTGAAAGCCAGGTCAGTTACTTTATATACCACCCAGAGTGGCCCAATAAATGGGTAAAAGAGTACAAATGGCCCTAGGTTAATTCCTGTATCTCCACTATTCTCCTCTTTTTTTTTTTTTCTACTTACTTGCCGTAGTTCTCTTTTCCTGGGCTTAGTATCTGATCTCTATCTTTATTTGATTTCAGCCCCTAATGTTCACTCTCTTCATTTTGAACCTCAGCAGTTGTGAATATTTTAGTTTTGATAGCTACATTCAGCCATGAAACTATTTTCCAAGCACCTACAAAGTATTAGGAATTATATATATATAACATAATCTCAATCTTGTTTTGTCAAGAAAAAACCTTGTATATCAGCCCAGAGTATAAGCAGAGACACACACACACACACACACACACACACACACACACCCCTGCGGTGATGGAAGAAGGAACCATAAAAAATTAAATAAAGTAATAGGTATTTTCTAAGCAGTGTTGCTGGCAAGAAGTTACAATGTTGCTGCCGAGATGTATACTCTGTGATATCCAGATAGAATTCAGGTCTTGGTTCCGTATCTTCCTTTCACTTCTTTGAAATCCTTTTGCTCCATATTAGAAAATCTTTGACTTAAAATTAATGATCCTAGCTAGGTGGCTGGTGGATATTTGCTAAAACTTTCAAAGCATTTTATTTACTTAGATTGACATAACTGGGCAGGAATAGTCTAGAAAGAATTTACTTGCACAATTTTAATTCTAGAAATACATGACCTCATCAGTGAAACTTCTGAGAAAGCAGAGTAAAACAATGCTACATAGTTCTCACAATCGACTAAGATTAACTCGTCGAATCCAAGTATTTTCAAAACAAGATTTCAGAAATTATTCTCCTTGTGGTTAATTATACTTGATTCCCTGCATTCATCATGAAAGCTGGGGAGATAATTTGCCTGGGGTTGAAAACATCACCACATTACTCTTTATAGGAACTATGGTCATATACTTTGAAATGATTTTTAATAAAACACCAAGGTAAAAAATTCTTCTGAAAGTCAGTGCCTAACTAGAATTTCAAATATTTTCAAGAATAAGAAATCCATGACTTGGGCGCCTGGGTGGCTCAGTTAGCGGTCGCCTTCGGCTCAGGTCATGATCCTGGAGTCCCGGGATCGAGTCCCACATCAGGCTCCCTGCTCGGCGGGGAGTCTGCTTCTCCCTCTGACCCTCCTCCCTCTCGTGCACTCTGTCTCTCATTCTCTCTCTCGCAAATAAATAAAATCTTAAAAAAAAAAAAAAAAGAAATCCATGACTTACCTTAATCAAATTAAGTTCCAACTGTAAACAAAATAGCCTTGTTATACAGTGTCAGTTGATAAAGACCACTGAAGTATGCCCTCTTAAGAATAAAAGGGTTCCAGTTAGAGTATTTTTGAACCACTTCACAGTAAACCAAATAAAACAGAATCAGATCATAAACATACTGTCTTTTCTCTAGGTCACATTTTTGTCAACTATGCTTCCCAATTTTTCTTTCACTTTTCCATCTAATCAAGACCATTGCTTCATCTATGGATTTGGCAATAGGTAAAAACACCTACAAGTATAATTTTCCTGTATTTCACTTCTTGAAATCCCAATCCTTCAGTGTGATCCTCTGAAACTTGGTCATAGATTATTATTTTCATCTTGGAATTCTGACATTTCTTCATAACAGAGTTGAATACTCATTTCCAAAGAATATGACCTAAGCCAGTCCAACACCCACACTATCAATTTTTAATTTTCAAAAGATATAGACTCGTACTTTTAATCACAAAAGGAAAAGCTTATTTTTCTGATTCAATGATTATTTTGAAACATGCATCACAATAGGAGATGTTTTCCCCAGAATATTTCAGGATGATTTCATCAAATATCTTAACCCTTTTGCTCTCTTGTCATTATCTGTTTATAAATGAGCTAAATTTTAGAAATGACATATGGTAATGGTTATAGTTTCAGGCTTTTAGCCAAGAAATTGAGTAACAATAGAGGAGCTGAGTTATAGATGCTGAGCCAATAAGGACTGTTTTTTTTTTTTCTGATACTATTTCTAATTTCTGATGAGAGCAACAGTTATAGATACACTTGCACACACATATATTTACAGATATACATGTAAGTATGCACACACATATAAAATAAATATGTGAACAGACTCTCCAAGTGCACTGAAAAGATCTTAGCATGGACTAATTTTTAGTGATCATTTCATCAAACAAGTGGGATTCACACTTCTATTTCCACAACTGAGTAGAGAAAATAGAAGTAGGATAGGTTTAAAGGAACATTAACAGTCATCAGGCAACAAAATTATTGGTTAAAAATTATTTTCTCTTCTATCATTCTGTCCAAAGTTATGCTGGACATTTTACACTTAAAGCATATTTTACTGCCAAATATTAATGTACCCATTTTAATTCACACACAGAAAAAGAAATATAAATTTATGGGGAGAAGAACAGTAATATAAAACAAGGACCACTTATTTCCCAAATCGATATTCTAAGGTCTAAAACCTTAGAGTTGTTTACTAAAACTGTTCTTTCCATCCAGTGTGTCTTCATTTTTTCTTTTAAATATTTATTTATTTATTTTGGAGAGAGAGAGCGTGTGTTCAGGGGTGAAGAGCAGAGAGAGAGGGAGAGAGAAAATTTCAAGCAGACTCCCCACTTAGTGTGGAATTTGATGCTGGGCTCTATCTCACGAACCCGAGATTAGGACCTGGGCTGAAATCAAGCAATGGACCTTAACCAACTGAGCCACCCAGGCACCCCCAGTCACCGGTCAAGTATGGTTTTAAATGAAAGCCAACAGAATGCTGATAACCTGAAACCAACATTGACTTCCATATTTATTTGGGGCAATCAACGATTGAATGCTTTTTTTGTTCTTTAAAATATATTAAGAAAGAAAAAAAGATAATACCTTAAATAAAATTCATATTTCCAAATTCATAAATCTTTTTACATTTTAATTTTTTATTTGTTTTGAAGTTTAACATACTGATGGAAAAGTATACAAATCATAGATTTTTAGGTCAGTCTTCTTTAAGAAAACAAACTCACCTATATACTTAACACCCACATCAGGAACCAATATTATCAGCGACCCAGAAGAGTTCTCAAGCTTCTTCTCAATCACTATAGCCAGGGAAAAGTACTTATTAACTTGTCTTCCAAAATTCTAAATAGGTTTTATTTTATTTTATTTTTTTAAAGATTTTATTTATTTATTTGAGAGAGAGAATGAGATAGAGACAGAGAGCATGAGAGGGAGGAGGGTCAGAGGGAGAAGCAGACTCCCTGCCGAGCAGGGAGCCCGATGCGGGACTCGATCCAGGGACTCCAGGATCATGACCTGAGCCGAAGGCAGTCGCTTAACCAACTGAGCCACCCAGGCGCCCCTCTAAATAGGTTTTATTTTAAAACTATATAAATAGAATTATAAAATAGTTCTTCCGTTTCTCGCTTCTTTCTCTAAAGCTTAAGTTTTCAAATCCATACTTATTATATCATGTAGCAGTGATTCATTCATTTTCAGCAACACATTAATTTTTATGAATTCACATATGAATTTTACATAATTTACTTGACTATTCCATTAGTGATGGATATTAAATACCTTCCAGTTTATAGCTATTATGAATATTGCTGTTGTGAACATTCATATACCTGTACTTTGGTAAACATACTTCTTCATTGCTTTGAGGTATGTAACTAGAAGTGAAATTCCTGAGTTTCTTAAGATATGGTTTTGAAGAAATTGACAAACTGTTTTCTAAAGTTGTTTTAACAAATTTTACTCCCCCATCAACAGTATTTGAAAGTTCCAGTAGCTCTGTATCCTCATTCACTTTTAGTGTTTTCTGTTGGTTCCATTTTAGTCATTCTGTTAGGTGGCTAATGAATTTAGCCACCTTTTAATGTGTATTGATCACCTTGACATCCTCTTTTTAAAATAGCTGATTAAGTCTTTTCTCTATTTTTCTATTGAATTACTTTTATTTCTCAATGATTGTAGGAGTTTTTTAAATAGTCTTTTTATAGTATTGGAGCTTTTATAAGTATATGTATTGTAAATATCTCCCCCACTTGGTGGCTTTCTTTTCTCTTCAGTGATCTCTTTTAATCAGAGGTTCTTAATTTTAATGAAATTAATCTATCTAGTTGTACTTTTATGGATCACAGTCTCTGTCTAGTTTTTATGTATTGCCTACCCCAAAGCCAAGAAAATATCTTCATAGTTTTCTCTAAAAGCTTGCTTTATTTATCTTTGACCTTTAGATCAATAATCCACTTGGGCCTGATATTTCTTTGTGAGTTTGAGTACAAGTTTTATTTTTCACATATGGCTAGCCAGTTGCCCCAACGCTATTTACCATCCTTTCTACATGGCTCTGCGGTGTCATCGCCATGAATCTATTTGTAATATAGGCATGGGTCTATGTCTGGATCATATTCTGTGTCATTAGCCTACTGATGCTAATGTGCCAATAGCATACTACCACGTGGTCTTAATTCTTTAGCTTTTTTTTTTTTTTAAAGATTTTATTTATTTATTTGACAGAGAGAGACACAGCGAGAGAGGGAACACAAGCAGGGGGAGTGGGAGAGGGAGAAGCAGGCTTCCCACCGAGCAGGGAGCCCGATGCGGGGCTCGATACCAGGACCCTGGGATCATGACCTGGGCCGAAGGCAGATGCTTAACGACTGAGCCACCCAGGCGCCCCAATTCTTTAGCTTTTTAATCTTCAGTGTCTGATAGGTTCTGGCTTTAAGTTTTCTTTCTTAATCTTTCTTTCTTAGTTTCAGATTGATTATTCTTGGCTATTTGTATTTTCATGTGAGTTTTACAATCATTTCAATCGTATCAATTTCCACAACACCAACAACTGGAGTTTTATTTAGGATTTCATTGAAAATGTAAATCAGTTTTTGATGAAGGGGCATCATTACAATGTCCAAAGTGTAGGCTATGTTATTTAGTTACTCTGCAATTTCTGTAAATAAATTATTTCATCACATTCTGAAAAGGAAACCTTCATAAAAGTTTAAAATTCATTACTTTACCCAAATTAGAGATCTTTAAAAATATATTTTAAAGAATGTACATGAAAGTTTGAACTTTCAGGTATCAGACCATTGTATAAGTAGAGAGGCACTGTATCCCATGTCATAGTATATATGGATGAAAACATGTGGAAGCTCACATAGCATGTAAAATTCAATTCCATTGTTTAGCTTTATTCTTATCTGGGATCTAAAAAAGTACATTAAGTGCCAATCAAATGACCAGAACTCAAAAGAGTCTCCTGGAGAAGACAGAAGATAGAAAAACTTATTTAGCTACTCTCCAGTGAAGTGAGCCCTACTTATTACTAAACTACTTAATTGGACCCTATGTGGAGATAATAACAAAATTAATTCTATCAGAATACACTGTAATCTGCTACATGTTAGGAAAGAAAATAGAAAAATATGTAAGAAGTTAAAAAAAAAAAAAAAAAGAACTTTCTCCTTTCAGTCCAAGTTATAGTCCCAAGAATTCAGGTCAATATTTCATCCGACCAAATTATATAACCAATCCCTGATATAATGGACTATAAGAAGGAGCCAAGTGTTATGAATAACTAGACCATTTCTGAGAACTACTCTATTCTCTTGTATCAGCTTGAGAATTTTTAAGAAATAACATTCTTATCATTTTCACTTATTTCTTGAAAGCTCCTGATAATATAAATATAAATCATCTATGATTCAAATTGTGCAATCTAACTCAACATATTAACTAAAATTGCATCATTTCATTTTGCTAGGACCAAATTGCTAAAAATAACATTTTTAAGGTCAAATTTCTAATAAAAAGAGAATAAAATTCATTTTCCAAGAATATTTAACATTTTACCTACTTTACTTAATTCTTTAGATAAATTAGGTGTTTTCAGGACAGCTGCAACAGACAAGAGATTTTTCCTCCTTCCTGATGACATTGTCATTTTATCTCAACCATGAGTATCCACTGAAAATAATAGAGAACTGAGGTAACTACTGAGGTAGTTAAGGGAGCACTTTCCATTTTTATATCTTAGTGGGTTTCTCAAAAGACAGACCTACTCACAACTAGGTCTTGCATTAAGAATATACAAAGGATTGTTTTTAAATTAATGCAGTTTCTTTAATTTATGTCTTAAGCATTTTCAATCAAAAAATGTCTCCTCTGTGGTGGCATTTGGAACAAAATCTCGGGTCTCAATTATACACCTATCAAAGTACTTAGATTAAAATCTCTTTATTTGAAGGGAAAACAAAATATGTGTTCCATACTCACAGGCATCCATGATACCCATATGTCTAAGTGATTGCTCTACATATGGCTAAGAATAAATCTCAGGCTTCTAAATCTTCAAAAGTTAATGTTCTGCCCTACTTATATCTAAAGTACATTTGGCATTTTGGGCACTCGTTCTCAGGCATCAGAACAAGTATTCCAGCTATGAAGCAGTATGGCATGGTAGAAAAAGCAATGAACAGAGAGCCAGAGGACATTCTGTTCGGTTACAAGTTGTCATTTGCAACTGTGGATCATGGGCAAGAAGTGTACCCTTCTTACAGAAGCCATATTTGAGCAAAGTCTTAACTGACAAGGAGGGGACCAACCAAAAATTTGTGTAAAAAGCTGGTGTGCAACACACTGTGTTTTATGTTGCTATATGCATAGAGTTTGTTACATCATTTGTGTGTTGCATGGAATTATTAATATGCTATTGTTTTTAAAATGTATCCCATCCTTCCTCAGTAATCATGATGTTATGAGCATACAGTATTGGGGTCAAATTTAGACACTTAGAGTTAATCATCATATTAAAAAACAGAATTTCAAGTGTTTGTCTTCTATACAGTATGGAAAATATGAGCAGGACAGTGCCATACTATCACATGTTCTTTTACTTTATTTATTTGTTTTTAAAGATTTTATTTATTTATTCATTAGAGACAGAGAGAGAGAGAGGCAGAGGGAGAAGCAGGCTCCCAAGGAGCAGGGAGCCCGATGCGGGACTCGATCCCAGGACCCTGGGATCATGACCTGAGCCGAAGGCAGACGCCCAACCATCTGAGCCACCCAGGCGCCCTGTTCTTTTACTTTAAATCAAGTGTGTGCACTAGCCATCTAATGACTAAAGAAAATCCCTATTCCTATAACTCATAAATCCTATAACAAATCTTATCCTGTCCCAGCATCATCTAGTATTATGATTTGTTTAACCAAAGCTTTGTATCTTTCTCTCCTCTTGTTAATCATTAATTCTCTGACCAGCCACGCCAATGTGGCATTGGAAATCTTAGTATTGTCTTTAAAATTATCATCACCTTCTTGGGAACAGAAATTTTGGAAAAATAACAGTTTATTAACTGAAAGGAAATACTCCTTTTTTGTCACCTGACATGTATATTAGGTAACTATTAGAAAAAGGTAATTATCAGAGGAGGAGTAAAGAGATAATATGTTATTTTGCTTTATTTAGTGCACATTTTGTTTGTGTAATTAGAGCACATTTTTAAGTTTTATCAATTTTCAGAATCTAATCAAAAGATTAACAGTCGCTGAAATATCTTAAAATACAGGGTCCCTTGCATAGGAAGAAAACAAAATGTTATTCCATTTTTCCAAGGTACCAATTAAAATGTGTATTTTAATTTTTTTCTACTTTAAGTTTCATCTGAGTCTGATGACCCTATCTTGTTTTGCTTTGCAGGAAACTAAAAATGTTTTCTTTTTGTATACTTAGTAGATCATAGTAGAAAACACATTTATTCCATCTTGTGATGACATATCCTAGCTTGTAAATACAGCTAATATTTGTTTTCACTTAGTAAGAAAAATTGTTATCCTGTATTAGTAGAGTGGAAACATACTATTCAAGCTATAATTTTAACTACATTACAGAATGTAAAATAATCTGTTTGCCAAAATATAAAAGATGTTTCAATAACATACAATTCAATTGAAATTTTGAATATGCAATTCAAAATTTCACATTCTATTACCTGTATTGAAAGTTCTCTCAAATCACAAAGCAGAAATTACATAATTGGCAGACTGGCTTTGATTACAGAAGGTACATTTCAGATGGTATAAAATAGTGGCGAAAAGCCTTGTTTGAAAGGGGAGCACCATTAAGTGCTTAAGTAAGAACAAGCCCTTCTTATGTCTTCTACCCTGTGATAAAATAGGAATACAGAGGTGAATAATATGAAGACTCTTGCTCTCAAAATAAAACAAAAATAAAAATAAAAACTTGGACCTTTCTCTGAGGTTACCATCAGCAGTTTCCCACAATTTCTTCTTCTTGGACTTCCATTCTCAATTACCTACTAATGTATTATGTGATTAATTATAGTAAATAATTTACATGTATTCAGTGTTTATGTTTGAGTTACAATATGCCAATGCTGTTGGAGATTACTAAAATAGGAAAAAATTCCTGAATACAAAGGAACTTGACTATGTGTTATCAGGTTAGTGGAATTTCATATAAGGCAGACATATCTTTTACTAATCAAAAAGTGGTAGTGCTCAGGCACCTGGGTGGCTCAGTTGGTTAAGCGACTGCCTTCGGCTCAGGTCATGGTCCCGGAGTCCTGGGATCGAGTCCCACATCGCTGAGCGGGGAGTCTGCTTCTCCCTCTGACCCTCTCCCCTCTCATGCTGTTTCTCTCTCTCTCTCTCTCAAATAAATAAATAAATAAAATCTTTAAAAAAAAAAGTGGTAGTGCTCAATTAATAAAGCTCTTTAGTATTACATATTATATTACCTACATATATCCTAAAGCGTAAGGTGAGGTTCCCTTGGAAATGCAATTTTATTTCAGTTGCAAATGTTTTTTAAATGCATTTTGAAAAATAATTGCACATAGTGATGATCTTTCAATCATTTGAAATTCTATGTGTTTTTAAAATCAAGAATGTGTACTGGATTTTGAGTAGATCGATATTCACTGTATGAGAAAATTAAATTTAAAGTGGTTATATTATGGACCCACATAAAGAAGCTTAATTTTTATTTTTATTTATTTTTTATTTTTTTAAAGGTTTTATTTATTTATTTGAGACAGAATGAGAGACAGAGAGCATGAGAGGGAGGAGGGTCAGAGGGAGAAGCAGACTCCCCGCGGAGCAGGGAGCCCGATGCGGGACCCGATCCAGGGACTCCAGGATCGTGACCTGAGCCGAAGGCAGTCGCTTAACCAACTGAGCCACCCAGGCGCCCCAAGAAGCTTAATTTTTAAAAGATTTTTACCTGCATGTTTATATCACAGCATGAGCCAAAAGTACAACTCTGTGGCATAGTTTCACTGTTTTGACTTTTGTTTCAATGTAACAAAATGGAAAACAAAATGATTGGAATGATTAGAGCAAGAGTGGAATAACCAACCTGCAGTACAGTAGGATTTGGTCCAACATGTAAAATACGTTGATTACTTACAGCAGATAAAAATGTAGATATTTGAATTTAGAGGTCATTTGTAAAATCATCAGACTTAGAAAGTGTGCAGAGAGAAAGGCTAATTAATGCAACTGCAAGCACTACCACCAGCCTAGAACTTTCCAGGCACTGACATGTTCAAAAGAGCATGGCTCCCACAACCATGTTGAGCTGTTGATTCCCTCGACTTTTACAGTGGGCAGTGGGGCTTGGGGCTTTCAGGATCCACAGGATTATTGCTTTTACTAGAATTTGCCTCTTCCATTTATCTAACACTTATTTTCTCAGTTTGTTTTGATATGAAAAACTCTAGTGAGAAATGTTTAAGTTGCTAAAGAAGACAGAGATCCCAGCTTGCATTATGAAACTAAAAATAGTTAAAATCTTTTGGGATATATTGCCATGTCTTCAAAGGTCCTGAAATATCTTACTTCTCTGCACTCCAGCTAGAGAAAATTCTCTCTTTATCTGCCCATCTTTATTTTCACCATCTCCTTATTTTTATGTTCCAGTATTGATCAAAACAGACACCTGTTTCTGTTCTTGATTAACATTTAGTTCCACATTCTGGAATTCTGTATTTAAAACTACAAATATGATGTTCACTATTTGCATTGTTGAAAAGGAAAATGATAGTTGGGCAGTGAAGGCAGAGCAAGAATGTCTGATCTTAAAACGAAGACTTCTGAACTTGAAAGACAAACCAAAATTTTAAGAAATGAAATGCCCCTTACCAAATATCCTCAGATTGGGGCACATTGCCCAATTGTTAACAGGATTTCAGCTGTGGATTAGGTTGCATGCCTGCAACTCTGTTTCCCCTATGGTATCATCTCTATATCCCCAGCAAAAATTATTAATAATAAAGAAGATAAAGCATTGATACAGAACATAGTAGGTCAGAATATAACGTGGTTGTGGTAGTTGTTAGCCTAAGGCTGGAGAAACTGGAATGCTAGAACAGAGGGGGCTCTGGACATGTTGGGTCTCATTGGAGAGCCTGCTCCTTCAGCTGCCTTGTTCACTTTGTTTTGACCATGCTCTCCTTGCTGTCCCATGTGTATACCAGACAGGGTCACAGTTTGGGAGTCATTATTTTTGCTTTGTTTTCCTTGTATACTCTAAATACCTAGGAAAGCGATTGGCATGACCTGAGCCTAAGGCAGATGCTTAACTGACTGAGCCATCCAGGCGTCCCCAGTTACAAAATTTATAACAGTTTCCATCACACCATTACAGGCTATACTCAGATAGATATGGTTACAGTAAAAGTAGTTACAAATCTGACTTTAAAATAGTTCATCTCACTACGTCATGTTAAACTCATATCTGAGTCAACACTAGAGGTCTTTATCATGAATGGCAGTAAAAGGGTGCTTTCTTTTGAAATCTAATCATTGGCCCAGTTTTCTGAGTCCAGGGTCTTGGCTTTTGGGGACATAAAACATGGCCAACTAGCATTCAAGATGCATATACTCCCAACATGTTTGCATCATGGATATTTCTTAATTTATGACTGCCATATTCTAATACCCTCTATGTTCATTTAAGAATAAAATTAGAATTACATTTATCCTCCATAGAAACATAGTGGCTTTTATTTCAATAACAATTATTTCAACAATAAATCACCTAAACATGGAATTATCTATAGTGAAAAATACTGAATGGAAAAGCAAAACCATCCAAAATGGAGTTATCCATTATAAAAAAAATATATATCAGGAAACAAAAAGAAACAGACTATGAAGTTAACAGATGAGGCAGGTTTGTGATAGCAACCAAAACAAATATCCATAATAGACCAAAAATTTCTAAGGAAAAACACAGAACATTGGAATCTATCCTATCTACCACTACCACATACACTGGTTGAAAATACAGTTTATCCCATTTCTTTCCATGTGCCCATCTTTATAAGCCTCTACAACAACAAAACTCTGAATACTCTGACAAGTAGTCTGTGGTTTCCATGAGATAGAGTTGTGAATGGACTAACAATAATTTGATGCCTTGGCTTATCAAAATATTTTAAAATAGTTTTTCAACAGTATTTTTGAAATTTTAAAAGATTGCTAAAAAATAGGGGCGCCTGGGTGGCTCAGTTGGTTAAGCGACTGCCTTCGGCTCAGGTCATGATCCTGGAGTCCCTGGATCGAGTCTCGCATCGGGCTCCCTGCTCTGCAGGGAGTCTGCTTCTCCCTCTGGCCCTCCCCCCTCTCATGTGCTCTCTCTCATTCTCTCTCTCTCAAATAAATAAATAAAATCTTTAAAAAAAAAAAGATTGCTAAAAAATAAATGTGCTTTTTTTGTGGCTCTTGGCTACTTTTTTTTTTCAATCAGACAAAAGCCCCTCAAAGGAAAAAAGTTCCATGGGTCACATCATGTATTCATGTATATATAAGTCACTGGATTTGCCAAATAATATGCATCTACCTCACATTCTTGTGATTTATAAAAACCTCATGGATTTTTTTGAATAAAGCTATGTCACTGATATTAGAATTGGCAGTTTTAATGGGATTTCTTTTATTTGACAAAACATACTGTGTTCAAGGTTAATAATACATTTCAGCAACATACATAGTGCACTTGGCAGATGTGTGCTCAGTTTCATTATTTTGATAGGCAGATCCCATTCTTTTCCTCTTCATAATAAGTAAAATCCTGCCAAAAGTCAATGTTCTGAATTACTTTAATTCATTTTAATGTAAATTTGGATAGAATGTTTTTTCTCTTGTTATAAGACTAGCCAGTCTCTGCAAGAAAACTGGCTGATTGGAAAAGAAGTTTGTGATTTTAATAAGAAACTTACTATGAAACAATGAATAGGATAAAATTGTACTTACATGTTTGGTGGAAAAAAAATTGAAAACTTGTTTTTTAGTTGGGAGAGAGAAGGGGCTATTGAGACTATCATGTTTAAAATAGAGTTCCAAACTATCCTTTATCAGTAAAAGCACTATATTAAATTTCTAGATCTTTCAAGGATGGTTAGTACTGACTTAGTCCTAGGACATTACAATAAATGTCACAGCTTTTCAAAACTTAGCTATTTCCAAATAATCATACTGTGCTTTGCTACCAGGATTGATTATTAATATTCTTTGTAAAAGTGATCTTTATACCAATTCACACATGAAACCATGTCAAAGCTCAACAGTTTTCTCTTTTTATTTATTTATTTACTTATTTTTAATTTTTTTTAAAGATTTTATTTATTTATTTGAGAGAGAGAGACTGAGAGAGAGAGCACATGAGAGGGGAGAGGGTTGGGAGGGTCAGAGGGAGAAGCAGATTCCCTGCCGAGTAGGGAACCCGATGCGGGACTCGATCCAGGGACTCAATCCAGGGACTCGATCCAGGGACTCGATCCAGGGACTCCAGGATCATGACCTGAGCCGAAGGCAGTCGCTTAACCAACTGAGCCACTCAGGCGCCCCTTTTTTTTTTTTAAGATTTTATTTATTTGACAGAGGGAGACACAGCGAGAGAGGGACCACCAGTAGGGGGAGTGGGAGAGGGGGAAGCAGACTCCCGCTGAGCAGGGAGCCCAATGTGGGACTCGATCCCAGGACCCTGAGATTATGACCTGAGCCAAAGGCAGACGCTTAATGACTGAGCCACCCAGGGGCCTCACAACACTTTTCTCTTGATTAAAAAATTTTAAATTATCCTCTTTCACAAAAGCTATAATAAGGAGGATCATTTTGTTTGATAATGCTGCAAAAAAATCATCTACAACAAATTAACAAATATTTATTAGCCTTTGCAATGTGCAATCTACAGTGTCAGTTATTGAGAAACAGATTCAAATCTGTTTCCTATTATGAGGGTCTTACAGACTATCTAGAGAGTAAATCAATAAAACCAGGATAATGTAATTTGTTTTATGACAGTTTTGCAAAAGTTTGGAGGTGTAGGCATAAAGGAAATTGTCTACATTGTGCTGAAGATTTCAGAATATTTTTGCAGAGGCTACTGCCTCTTGAAATGATTTCCAAACAATGAATAGGGATCATCCATACTCTTGTGAAAGAAAGAGGAAGGTTTTTTTGTTTGGAATGGATAGTAGATGTGACCTTTGGGTTATTAGATTGGTTTCATCAGTCTAGAGCAAATACTACATATGGGGGAGATAATAGAAATAAGGGAGAAATAAGAAATAAAATCAATAATTGGATGATGAAATAACTTGTGTACAAAGTTGATTGTACAAGTTATCATAAATAATATGTAGAATCATTAGAGGATTATAAGTTCAACAAGTTTGGGTCATTTTTGATGGACTAGTTGCTCCAGTGGTGGACCTGTGGAGTCAATCAGCTTAAATGGTTTGGTCACACAACAGAGAAACGCATCTGTCTAGAACCAGTTGAAATATTTATTGTAACAGTTTTCAATCTCTCTTTCTTTGTCTTTCTCTCTCTCTGTCTCTGTTTCTCCATTCCTCCTCTTCCTTCCCTCCTACTCTCCCTCCCTCATATAAACATATACCCTCCAGTGATAGCTACCTGAGCCATTTATTTTAAAAAGAAATACAAAACATCTTGTTTTCGTTTTATAAATATTAGAAATAATGAAGATAATCAAGGACATTACAAGGAATTAGTTTGTAGCCTTAAAATGGACATATTTTTAGTTTCATAATGACTACTATTCCCTCCTATTAGCCAGAGATATTATAAATAAATTGAGAAAATATTAAATAATTATAAAGATATTTAAAAGGCAAATACTTCTATACACACAAATGGCAAACACTGAGTAAGAACCAAGAAGTTATGCAGAAACTGGTCTGTTCTGGCCTTAATAAACTCCACAATATGTTCTTTGAGAAGGAGTCAAACTTTCTTTTGTAAATTCTGGACAAGATAACTATACTTTCTCAATGTTTTATGCAGATTAGAATATGCATCAGGCCTCAAGTTACTGAGTTGCAACGTCCCAGGGAACTTGAGCCTGTCACTTCCAACTTTTCCAGGTTATCTGTCTATCCAGTGCAAAACCTCAGGACAGGCTAACAGAACACCTCTGTGGCTGAATGAGTTAATGCAGCTTCCTAAAGTGCTTACACTTCGTCTATCACTGGAAAGCCTGGCTCATTGCACATCCAAAATATGCAAAGCAATTTAGGTCTGCAGCAATAGCCAGATGGACTGCCTTGAAGGCAGAAGTCCCTTGTTTACAGACAAAACAAGTACAGAAATGCAGCCTAAAGCCAAATGCCCACAAACTGCCTAGGCAAGTTTCAGGTGGTTAAATGCCCAAACTAACATGATATCCCAAGAGGGTAGATTTTTGTATTAGAATTTATTATAGTGCTTATGATAATTGATTGTGTTCTATTGAAACAACAAATCATTTAGCATGGATTAGGAAGCCTTTTATAGAGACAGGCTATGAGGGGAAGAATTAACTTTGATATACCAAATAGGAAGAATTAATCTTGAAATTAAGATTATAATACGTTATAATGCTATGTAGAAACTATTGGAGAAGCCCGAAGTAGCACTGTGCAACGTGTAAACATTGACAAGACAAATGTCCCTCTTCGTTTTTTCCAATTATTCACCAAAAATTATTTTTTCATATTTTCCTAGAATAGGGATTTGTTCTTTTCTTCCACTTTAAAATGATGTGGTGATGAAAAGAACCCTCATTTGAATATACTTAAAATTATACAGCTTATGTCATTGAAATGAGATGAAGTGCATAACAAGGTATCCTACCCTTGTTTCTTAAAAATTTGAAAGAACAGCATCTTACAACAGCAAGGATAAAATAATAACTGTCAGAGATGATGACTTGGATTTGAACAAAATTCAAATTTTATCTTGTTTCCTATATAAATCTTTGGGCATATTGCTACATATTATATTCTACAATGGTTTCTTCTCTTTCCCTTTTAATGCATCTTTTCTAGAAAGTCAGGATCTCTTGAGTTTGGGGAAATGTAATCAACTCAGAATCATTCAACAGTACAGAACATTGCAGTGTTTATGGAGTGAAAACACAGCCAGCTGGGAAAAGTTGCATCTCTAAAAAGAGTGATTTAACTTAAAAAATTTAAAATTCTAGACTTGGAGGTATAGGCTTGTGTGTGTGTGTGTGTGTGTGTTTATTAGCACATACATAAATATACCTGTTAACAATGGCCTGTTTATCCAACTGTAAACTTGGTATAAATCCTTGAGGATTTATTTACTAGGTAGCTAATAGCTAGTAAAATTTTTAAAATTCTATGATATCATCATTATAAGCTTTTTTTCTTTTAGAGGAGAAATTTGTATCGGAATCAAGTCTGTTAAATTACACCCATTGTTAAAATGACTAGTTGAAAGACGTTTGCCTTCAATTATCTAAATTTCAACTCATGGGGCGCCTGAGTGGCTCAGTCGTTAAGCGTCTGCCTTCAGCTCAGGTCATGATCCCACGGTCCTGGGATCAAGCCCCACATGGGGCTCCCTGCTCTGCGGGAAGTCTGCTTCTCCCTCTCCCACTCCCCCTGCTTGTGTTCCCTCTTTTGCTGTGTCTCTCTCTCTCTGTCAAATAAATAAATAAAATCTTAAAAAAAACATTCAACTCATGACTGGCAAAGCAGTGAACAGCAGGTGATGTATTTTGAAGATAAGAATTGTCCTGTCCTTAAAAAGAATTGAACACTATTCCAATTTCATTAAGGAAAATAATCTCTTGCACAAAGAAGCCTAATGGAATCAGCACTTATTGAAAACCTACTAAGTGCAAGTGATTCTGCTAGACAATGTGGGGACCAAGGAAGAAAGGAAACAACATTCTTCGAGTGAGTGATCTCAGCTTTGCCCAATAGAGGCACCTGGGGATTCTTGCACAATCCTGAAGTTAAGGTCATAATTAAGTCCAATTAAATCAGAATTTGAGGGATGAAACTCAGGCATTAACTCCCCCCAAGTGATTGATGTGCAGCTCACCTAGGAAAATACTATGTTATAGAGATTCTTCTCAAAATTCAATATTCCTAAGAATCACTTGGGAATCTTGATAAAATGCATATTCTGACTGGGTAGATCTCAAGAGTGCCTTAGAGTTTACATTTTAACATATCCCTAGAGCCAGGTGAAGCAAATATGACTTTCTGCTGTTTTTGCTGGTAATCTTCTTGTGTATGATCATTATTTTTTAATTGTAAAGTCTTCATTTTCTTTAGCAAATTTGTGGAAACTATTCGATCCAATGATGGTGGATTCCTGAACCACTCGGCCATTGCTGCCACCAATAATGGTCGATTCCTACAGAAGGATGTGTTTCAACTGCCACGTCCCTAGTACACTACCCATCTAGAATCATTTTAAATTAACTTGGTTACTTTATGTTTTCTTATATCATCCAAACGGTGAATAGGGGCTTCATATCCACGTGTAGACCTGCTTGAGGATTCAGCCTTTCACAGATTTTCCTTTTTTCCCGTTTTCCAAGAAATGTTTTTTGAAGTCTCCTGTAGTTCTGAGTGTTTAGATGATAGTACACAAATAATCATTTCTGTAGCAGTTACTCACCAAATGCTTTTAATATTTTTCCTGGGCACATAACTACATATATTTTCCTCCTGTCTTAAATTTAGATGTATGTGGCTATGTGGCTGAATTTGAGTAAATAAAACATTAATGGAAGTGACATCTAACAATACTTATAAAAATTTCCATGCATAGCCTTCCATGCTTTCCCTTGTTTACCAGCATTTGACGTGTCCCTTCCTCCTGTCACCATTACACTGCACATATGAGAAATAACCTTGAAAGGTTTGAGCCATTACACATTATGCTAACCAACTCCCAACCTTGGTTGGTTCTGAGTTTCATTTTCTGTCTGTGAGGTACCAAAAGTCTCTTTAAACCTGTTATGGGTTGAATTGTGTATCTCATAAAAGATATGTTGAAGTCTTGGCTCCTGGCACCCGTGAATATAGCCATATTTGATAATAAGGTCATTGCAGATGTAATCAGGTTAAGCTGAGGAGAGTAGGGCAGACTCTGATCCAATACGGCCTGCGTCCTTGTAAAATGAAAAGGGACACAGAGACAGACAAGCACAGAGGGAAGATGATATGAAGAAAAACAGTAGGAATGCCATATATGGACAGAGGCGGGCATTTGGAACGATGCAACAACAAGCCAGTGATACTCCTGGAACAAGGAAGTGGCAGGGCAAGATCTTATCCAGAATCTCAGAAGCATGGCCCTATGACAGTTGGATTCCAGACTGTTGGTCTCCAGAACTGTGAGAAAATACATTTCTGTTCAATCACCCAGTTTTTAGTACTATGTTATGGCGGCTCTGGGGAACTAACACAAAACCAAAGCACTGTTTTACAAGTCTGGAAATGCACTGAGGACCTCAGTGAGTTCAGTGATCAGTTTTCTTTTCAAGGAATCTCAAGGAGCAGTTTTCTTTTCTACTTTGGCCAAATGATTCCTTTCTAAATATTCAGATTTATAAAGTTTACGTAGCCTGCTATCTTCCCTAATGATGAAAATTGAGAACTGAAATTACCTGTATCTACTAATTTTATAGTCTATATTAAGAATGGCTTTCCAATTTCCCTGTCTCTATCATCATGCATTTACTACTCCAGGCAGTTGCCAATAACTTGATTGTTCATTCCTGGGACATCCAGAAAATTCCATTTGAATAAATAATACCTGAACAGGTAACATGAAATGGCAGTTTTACTTCCCAAGACTATCAACCCCCTCACCTTAAGATCATTACCTTCTGTGTTCATCAATCCTAAATTGTTATATCCTTTAGATACTGGCCTTTAACCAGACTCCAAAATCTCATAAGTCCCCCAGATGTACCCTCCCACCTTCTGGCTACTTACAAGACTCTGTCATGTAGTGATCTCCTTTGTTGCAGTAAAAATAAACTGAACTTTGTATTATGAACAGATAGTTTTTGTGGCAGCAGTATTTGAAAATCTAGGTTGAAAAATTTAGAATGGGGGACAGAACAGGAAGACACTGAGGATGAGTTAAAAGACCTCAAACTACATAGGCTACCAGAGTTATTTAGAAAAGCTGTTGTGGAAAGGTCTTTGGAGTCTACGCTCAAAGCCTTTCCTCTGCTTCAGTTCCACAAGCAGTAAAAGGATACATGCTTTGGGGAAATCATAGATAGAAGCTCATTTGGAGAGAAAATTCAGGAGTGGATCCTGAGCCATATGTGACTGGCTTTCTCCACTTTCTGTGAATAGTGTTGAACCAGAAAAGGGGATTTAATACATAAGCAAAAACTAGAATGAAAAAAGTTTCATCACCAGAATTGCAGCACCAAGCTGAACATTTTGAAAAAGACTAAAAACAAAATTAGAGTAAGTCTTAGAATTGTGAGCCTATAGAAAACAAAAACTAGATGTCCCCACTCCAGCCAGTAAATACAGCAAGATAGAGGATTCTTTTGTTAAAGATTCTTGTAGCTGATATATAAACGGAAAGGACTTTGAAAAAAAGGATCAACCTGCATTATTACGAAGCTAAAAGGAAAAAATGATCAATGAAATTACTCAGAGGAGGAATCAAGAACCCATTTTCCTGTTTTACCCTGAAACTCATGAGGAGATAATTTTCTAAATATTAAAATACAACCTTACAAAATTGTTATTAATACAGGTACTACAATATCAAACTTAAATCTACCATTACACAGCCTTTCACTCAGAATCAACAAACTTCACACATGGTAATAGTCCTAGGGCTTAATAGGTACCATGCCAGACCTTAACTGGAGAATATTCTTCCTTCCTATGTGAAACTACATCTACTATCTTAGTAAGGAGGGATCCCCATTGTACAAATAAGAGTTGCCACAATAGGGCACTTCCGAAGTTCTCTGTCTTGAAATCCCTATCAATAAGAGGTCAAAGCCAATTTTGAAATGAACTTACCAGTACTCTTATGCCTAAATCAAGCCCAAATTAAAGATATCAAGTTAGCTGGGACTTCTTGTGGGCAAAAAAATCATTTGATAAGGGCGGGAATGTTGGGCCTGAATGCATTTTCAGCTTCAGATGGGCCCATTAAAAATTCTATCCAAACTCATAAAATAACCTCTTAAACTTGAAGATAAAAGAAGACAAAACCAATAGTGAAACAATTCATCGTACCTCGCACCATTCCTTGTAACACACCTAGTCAGAAAACTCTAGAGCACTATTCTCAAGTCCTCAACCAGAACTTGTAGAAAGGATTTTAAATTTCCCTCTGATTCTTTTATATAGCATAAGGAAGACCCTTTGTAGTATTCTAAAAATGAAGTAAGCTTTGAGGCTGATTCCAACTATCTACTTAAAGTTCCAGCTCAGAAAAAGCAAAAAGTTTCTAAATATGAGTACAAATTATGTCCAAAGTTCATAACCTAGGAAGTGATTTCTGGAGCAGCAAACTGCAATCCTGGCACTTCTCAGTTATCTGTAATGACAGCAGAGGGGCTGAGAGAGAAGAGAGGAGGATGAGGGAATGGGTTCCCTAAGTCCCTCTGGAACAGTGATACTCTCCTTGCTTCTTAGTAACTAGGGTGATGTTCTATTTTTCTTCTTTTTCCAGAAGAAAGAAAGATAGCAGGAAAAATATATTCAGACCAATCAAAGTGTCAGTAGTTTAGCATAGATCTGCACATATCAAAGCAACTGAATAGTAAGTGGAATAAGTTTGACCATGTCAAATTTTAGAATACAGTATTCTACCTCTTGCCTCCCTACCAATTCATATTTCAACATATGAAGCCCTAACCACCACCCCTGTTTCTCAGAATGTGACTGTATTTGGAGGTACACCCTTTAAAGAAAATGAAGTTAAAATGAGGCTGTTAGGATGGACCCTAATCCAATCTGACTGGTGTCTTTATAAGAAGAAGAGATTTTCACACACACACACACACACACACACACACACACACACACCAGGGATTCATACACATGAAGAAAATGCCATGTGAGGACACAGCAAGGAGATGGCCATCTGAAAGACAAAAAGAGAGGCTCAAAAGAAATTGAACCTGCCAACACCTTGATCTTGGACTTCTAGCATCCAGAACAGTGAGAAAATAAATTTTTGTTGTTTAAGCCAAAACTCTATGGTATTGTTATGGCAGCCCTAGTAAACTATATACCCTGTTTACCAGCTAATTGACTGTATTTATCAGCAATATCATTTAGCATTCTTTTTTTAATCATGTCTAAATTAGACCTGATTTGGCTTGTTGCTATAGGTTGCTATAGGTTTAAATTGGCCTTATCTTTGGTTTAAATAAAGGCAATGAAGATTAAAAACTGAAGTACGACATTTCACAAGAAATCAATTGTGTATTATCAATTATATATTTACTTTTAAAAGGAAAGAAGATTAATATTAAGCCACATGCTATTGTATGGGTATTGAAGGGATTTTAGTCTTCACTTGGGATAAAAAGAAAGTATTATCAAAAATTTAGTTTATTGAACAGAACTAAATACACTTGTTTTCCTATTAACCATCCAGTGGTAGCCTTTAAAAAAATCAGTATAAGATATCAACAAATTAAAGCCCCCTGAGTATTTTCTCTGCATATCAGAGTTGTCAGGTGATGAATTTTGAAACTTCATTCTACATGTTTATTATTATTGTTGTTTTTTTCATCTCCTACAATGCAAAAATAATCTATTAGGGTCTAATGTACTCCCAAGGTCTTTGTCTAGTTCACTGATACATTGTCAGCACCTAGACAGTGTCTGGGTATAATAGATACAAAATTATCATTCTTAAATAAGTGAATCAATATTTATTGAACACTTATTTTTGCTTCCTCTTTTGTAAATAACCTCTTTCCATTTAATGCAGATATTCTAAATTTCATATTTGTACATTAAAATATTTGTCTCCTCACTGGAAAATTACCCTTTCTTTAACATATGGACCTTGAATATCAACTAGACAAAAAAGACAGTATTTCCAGTAAACCCTGTCATATAATACAAATGTATTTACTAAACAAAAAATGGAACACACTTAAGCACACATATGCTTCAAGATAAGTTTCATTTTGACAAAATAAATACTAATGGAAATAAAAATCCACAGATAATTTCTACATTTACTCTCCATAGAAATACTGATAGAATGAAGAAATTTCTAAGCACTGCAAAAACAGGAAACTGAATAACACATGGTGTTTTTTAAAATCTCAAATAGCTCACAATCTGCACAGTGAGCAATATATATGGATAAACACTTCCAGGATAGCAATGATAATTATCATTCACTGATCATTTGACAAGTATCATGTATCAGTCAAAGCAATCAAATGTATTTCTTTGTTTAATTAGTACACTATGGTTTATTAAGATTAGTGCTACTTTATAGATGGAAAAACTCAACAACTTGAGAGCCCAGTAACTTGCTTGTGCTACAGCATTTTGAAATTTCCAAACTGGTACTCAAATCTAGGCCATCAGACCTCAGTGCCCCTTGTCTTATATGTACCCCAGAAATGCAAAGAGCACACTTAAAAATCAGGTAGTGTAGGGAGTGTTAGATATTGTGGAATCCTGTTATGTGGTCGACTTCTCCTTAGAATCGGTAGAGACTAGAAGATGATGGAACAACATGTTTATAGACTTGTGAAAGTAAAAAAAAAAAAAAAAAAAAAAAAATCTATCTAGTGGGACAGTTTTTTAAAATGAGGCTAAAACCAAAGCATTTTCTCAGAGAAATGCCTTAGAGAATTTGTCTCCAGCCCAAATCCAGATCCACGGAAAGAAAGAGCACTAGAAAAGCAAAAGTTGATGATAACCATAAATGACCTTTATATGATCTTTTGTGAGCATGTATGTGTGTTCACTTATATAAAAATTTCTCTCAAATATTATTGACTAGAGCAAAAATGATACAAATATATTCTGGGGGTTATACCATAAGGAGAAGTAAAATGTAGGAATAAAAACACAAAGGACAGAGAAAGGCACAAATGAAATCATACTCTCTATCTCTGAAGTTCATATATTGTTGTTAAAATAGTATAATATTATTTGAAGATCAAATATGACAAGTTAAATATTCATACTATGCACTTAAGAATAACACTATCCATTAGAACTTTCTGTGAAGGTGAAATATTCTGTCAACCTATTGCTGTCCAATCCTGTAACCACTAGCCACATATGGTTAGTAAAACTTTAAAGGTGGCTAGATCAGCAGCAGAATTGAATTTTTAATGATATGTAATATTAATTAATTTAAATTTTGGTTTAATGGCTAAATGTTGGGTACCTGGGATACCTGGGTACGCTGGTTAAGCATCAACTCTTGATTTCAGCTCAGTTCATGATCTCAGGGTTATGAGATCAAGCCCCATGTGTGACTGGTCAAGGAGCTTAAGATTCTCTCTCTCTCCCTCTCCCTCTGCCCCTCCCCATCCCTCTCTCTCTCTGTCTAAAAAAAAATAAAAAATAAATGGCCATATGTGCCTAGTTGCTACTTTATTGGTCAATTTAGATCTAGAGCAACCACTAAAATTAAAAACAGAGAAATATAGCTCAAATATCAATAGAGCAGATAAAAGGAAATAGTAAAAGATAATTATTCCAAAAATGGGAGAGAAATAAGGGAGAAAAGGAACAAAGAACTTTTATAGACAAAAACCAACAAATATGAAGTTGTTAGACTTACACACATACAATAATTTGATCATATAAATAAATTAAACACTCCAATTAAAAGACATTTTCAGATTTGATAAACAAGCAAGACTACAAGGGCAAAAAACCAAACACACATACAAAGCATCACAAATTTGAAAGACAAAGACACAAAGAGATTGCAAAATAAATATTGAAAGAATACATATCGACTCTGAGAAAGTGGTGTAACTGTATTTATAATATAAAAAATATTCAAAAACTCACTAGAGACAAGGTAGGGCATTTCCTGATGAAAAAAGTGTCAATTCATCAAGAAGACATAACAAAATTAAATTGGTGAGCACCTAATGGTAAAGATTCAAATAAATGAATCACAAAAAAACCCCCGACAAATCCACAGCCGTAATTATATATTTTTAACTCTCCATTTTTAACTCTAGTTGTATAAACAACTAGACAAATAATTAGTTGGAAGAAAGGATCCCATTGGCTTAATTGACATTAATAAAATACTACAACCGAAAACTATAGTCACATTTTTTTAAATAAACATGGAACATTCAGCAGCACAGATGACATTCTGAGCCTAAGTTGCAATAAATTTCAAAAGACTGATATTATTCAGAGTTTGTGTTCTGAGTGTGATAGAATTAAGTTAGAAATCACTGAATATAAGATATCTAGAAAATCCTCAAGTATTTGGCAGTGAAGCTATATATTTCTACATAAATTATGGGTTACACATTGAATACAAGGGAATGTAGATAATGTTTCATACTGAAATATTATCATGAAAGATATCTGTTTTAAAGATAAATTTTAAAACCCCATGAGGCTGTGATTGTATCTATTGTAGCTTGCTTGGAACTATCAGGACACTGAAATATTACAACATACATGAAGGAAAATGAAAGTATGGAAATAGAACTAGGAAGTATAGACTAGTTTTTCAAATTATTTTTATTATTTTTGTTTTGTTTATTATGAAATTATTTTTAATGGTTAGAATAGAAATAGTATAATAAGTCAAGGAGGGAATATGTTGAAATATACAACATTCAGAATTTAAGATGTCTGAGTTATTTTGTATGTGGATGTAAGGGGGAAAAATCCCTACTGAAGAATGATTGAATGCAAATCTTGAAGTGGTAAGAATTGTTGAAATAAATGATTAAAGAATGTGAGGTTGTTTACAATAAAAAATATGTGTAGAAAAGTTAGCTTATCCAGAGTTCAAACAATATTTGTCCTTATGATAGTAGAGGAGATAAAGACAGATAAAAATAACTATACATTTAGAAGTAGAATAGAGGATGTTGGAGAAATTTGAACCGAGTTTCTTAAAGACATGAGATATTGGGTCATCAGCTGAGATGTTTTGAGCAGAGGTAAAAGGACAACAACTTCATATCAAGAGAGGGATTCAGGTTTAGAAGTGCTACTGCGACATGAGAGCGTTAGCTGTCTGGAATCATATACCAGGGTGATACAGTTAGAGTGAAGCATCAAGCTATAGAACAAAGCAAAAGAATGTGTTATAGAAATCCTGTCATTTATTCAACCTTTTAAAATTAAGGAAAAATTTACATTAAAGTATTACTTACACAAACATTTTAAAAATTCCATTTGGATCTTATAAATATAAGTACCAATCTTCATTAGAAGGATTATAAAGTGGACAACTTTCAATACGTATTTTTTATCCCTTCGTTGTTGTACTTTATAGATGTAGCCAATTTCAGACTCTCAAAAATGATTTAGTCCAAAATGGGGTTTTGTTTATTCCAAAGACATTGGTGTAAAGGTGGTACCTGTGGTTTTTAAAAATACATATTTAGTTTTCAGCACTTATTAATTGTGATATTTCACATAAAATTCCAATTTTCAGCTTTTCTCAACAGAATTTTAAGCTTGTCAACATGATCTCTAGAATACTTTCAACTTCCAGGGGCAATTGTTTAGAGATAAGCAGGAGTTGCTCCCATTAGATGGGCCTATTGTCTACTGTTTACCACAATTCTCACTGCCCACAGCTCAGCTTGTTTCAGTCATTTCTCACAATTCGTGAACTATTGTTGAAGTCATGATATATTTAGGAAAAAGGAAATGATGTCTTGGTTCTTTGAGTTGTGAAGGACATGCATAACATGAGATTTCATTTTCATTAACAGGCAAAACAGTAGGCCTGTATAAATTCATGTACACACATATTTATGTACGTGCATATACACATATGTATTCATGCATACCTCCTACACACACACACAACTTTGGGCAATGAATCCATTCATTCATTCATGTTACTTCCATGGCCGCATTGTTGCAATTTTTCCTTAAATTTCCATTTTACTATACAAAATATATGTAAACATATGTAAAAACACAGATAAGTTTGGCAAAAGCAACAGAATAAGATGAGGGCTATTTATCTGTTCTGTCTTCTAATGACATTGGAATATTGCCTGCAGTAGTCAGGCTAAATTTTTCCCACATATTTGATTAACACAGATGTAAAGAAGCTGTTTAGAACATTAAGAGGGCAATAAGCAGATTAAGGATTCCTAAACAAAAGGCTTCTATAGTTTGCATCCAAGGCTTAATGTTGCTAATTAATGCTGACTTCTCAGATATAATGTAATGGTAATTGTGAAGGATTAAGCCCCAAGATCTTTACATATTTCCGAATATAAAAAAAAGTCCCTAAGCATATAATTTTCTAAGTCCTGCAAAGAAATAATAATAAGAGTAATAATCATTATTATATCTAACATTTGGAAAGTGTTTCTGTGACTGGAGTTATTCTACAGGCTTTCTATACAGTAAATTACTGAATACTCACAAAATGCTTTGAAGTGATTACAATTGATCTTTATTTTAAGAAAAATAAAATGAAGAATAAGTTAAGGTGTACTCAAATCAATCAGAAAGTAAGGAATGGAGTCAGGGTTTTGAACCTAGACATCTTGTTGGGAAAGCCAAATATAATTGATTCTTGAACAACATGGGTTTGAACTGCACAGGTCCACTTATACGCAGATTTTTTAAAATAAATGCAGCACAGTACTACAAATGTATTTTCTCTTCCTTAAGATTTTCTCCAAACATTTTTTTATTCTCTAGCTTACTTTATTGTAAGAATACAGTCTGTAATACATATAACAGAAAAAATTTGTTTATGTTATTGGCAAGGCTTCCCATCAATAGTAGGCTATTAGTAGTTAAGTTTTTGGAGACTCAAAAATTTAAGTGAGGATCTTCTACTGTGTGGTCAGCCGGAACCCCTAACCCCTGTTTTGCTCAAAAGTCAACTGTACAAGGTCTCTCTTTGAATCATGAGTTTTTACCCAGATTTTCAAAGAAAATCAGACTCCTGAGTAGGGAAATACCATCTCCTGGTATTTGGGGCAGATCAAATCTTTCTTGTGCCAGATTTATTCATGCCTTGTGGAATATTTAACATCACACTATATTCCAGAATCATTCCCTTATTCAGGGTGAAAAAGACCTGAAAATTTTCCAAATTCTCTTCTTTGGTGATATTGCCACAGATCGGAAAATCACTCTGGATATTTCTCTACCCTCAAGTATGAAACAGAGGAATAAACAAGCCCCCTGGAACTGCTCCCTTAATTTGACCTTCTTTTCTGCCCACATTTCTTTTCCATATCGCTGTAGCCTTTGTTCATATCCCTTTTTCTTTGTTGAGGTGACTTTCACACTTTCTCCAAGAATGTGATTACAGAGCATGGCAGAAAAAACAATGATCAATAAAGAAATGCTCAAAAATATCATCCATGTGGATACAGTCTGGTCAAATCATTGGTTATCAAGTTAAAAGATAATCTCCCTCAGAAGAGTGTGCAAACATACACCCTTCAGTTCAATTCCTCCTCACTGCAGGTTATACCAAGTATAGTGAAAATCACAAATGCTAAGTATGTGTAAGACAGGATGTACTGCACAGTCTGTGACATGCTGTCTGGTTTTCATATTATTCTATGGATTACTCTATTTTGAGCCCTATCTGTTCTTGTCAGCTGCCTTTTAAAAATCTGTTCTTGTAGTTCTCTCTGTATTATGGTAATGCTGAAGGTTTTAAATTAAGGAACTAGAAACAGAATAATTGAGGAAAAAACTCATATTTCCTACATGCAACATGATAATAGAAGTTCTGGCTCCCCATGCTATCCAAATTAACATCCCCTTACCCAACACACATATGGACACACACAGCACACACAAATTGACACACTCTTTCTCTGGTCAAAGATGATCAGTGTTAATATCATCAATTTCCCCTCTGCCAAATGTGGGACTACAAAAGCATTTTTATGTGTCTTATATTTATTCACTATAGTGTTTCTATTTCATCTTGTTTGGGGTATTTATGCTGTAAAAGAAAACACCAAAAAATGTAATTACACAAAACAACAACCATTTTAAAGTGCTCATAGTTTTATGGGTGAGAATTTGGGCAATTCATAACAGAGCACTCATCTGAGCTTAGGCGGTTCAAACAGTTGGAGCTGAGATGGCCGTGAGGGCTTCACTGGAGCCACATGTCTGGGATTTTGATTCTTGCTGTTGGCTGATCCAAAAATGTCATGTTCAGTCACATGTTTGACACCTGGTCCATGGGCTAGACTGGCTGGACCAGCTGAGGCTACTTGAGCAGGAGCTTTCTCTTCTCTTCTCTCTTCCCCCTTTTCAGTATGACAGTCTCAGGTTGTTGGTCTTTTTTCACAGCGCTGGCTTCCCCTGATGGCAACATTCCAAGGGTCTGGGCAGAAGCTGCAAGGTTTCTTATGAAGTAGCTTTGGAAATCCTGGTGTACCTTTTGATACATTCAACTGATCAAGTAAAGAGTTAAAGCAAGCCCAGATTCAAAGAGAGTAGAATTAGGTTCCATCTCTTTTTTAAAAAATTTTATTGAATTATATTATGTTAATCACCATACATTACATCATTAGTTTTTGATGTAGTGTTCCATGATTCATTGTTTGCGTATAACACCCAGTGCTCCATTCAGTACGTGCCCTCTTTAATACCCATCACCAGGCTAACACATCCCCCCAAACCCCTCCCCTCTAGGACCCTCGGTTTGTTTTGCAGAGTCCACAGTCTTTCATGGTTCGTCTCCCCCTCCGATTTCCCCCCCTTCATTTTTCCCTTCCTGCTGTCTTCTTCTTTTTTTTTTTTTTTTTAACATATAATGTATTACTTGTTTCAGAGGTACAGGTCTGTGATTCATCAGTCTTACACAATTCGCAGCGCTCACCATAGCACATACCCTCCCCAATGTCTATCACCCAGCCACCCATCCCCCCCACCCCCCACCACTCCAGCAACCCTCAGTTTGTTTCCTGAGATTAAGAATTCCTCATATCAGTGAGATCACATGTTAGACTCCACCTCTTAATGGGAAAAGTAGCAAGAATTTGGAATTTGTGGCCATCTTTAATATATGACTAATGTGTCTACATGGTTCAGAAACCCCAAGGTTGAAAAAAAGTATATTTAACCTGATTATAGAGTTGTTGTGGTTTAATCCATGCAAATTATACTGAGATACTTCTGCATATTGACTGCTTGGCCCTTTCTGTTTATTCTCTGCTTCTACCATAGGTTTTACATTATCAACTTATCTACATGATCCAAGAGTTAAGGATTTCCTACCTCCTTCCATACTCCACAATGAAGCAGGTTTTATCTCATTTGAAACTCTCCGTGAAATCTAACCCATTTTTACTGTAACTTTATACACAGAGTTTTATAGACACTATGCTTTTGGAAGTATTAGCAGAAGTAGATGGTTCCACTAAACTTCCAGTGAAGGTTGTTCTTATATCATATCCTGTTTATCTTAATAAGATGCCAGAGTCCCAGAAGTTCTCAATAAAGATGACAAAATTTAGAAGGCTATAGGAAATAAAAGCACACAAGCATGAGAAAAGAATGGAAAAAAAAAATAATGTAGTGATGTTGGGTGTTATTTTTTTATCATTATAGGTCAACGTAGCTAAAATAATATTAGTTCAAAAAGGATTATTTTACTCTCAACTAATTAAACACATTCTTTGTACTATAATCACTCACTCTCATTTTAGAAATACACAGAAGCAAAATTTTTGTAGGAGCTATATTTTCACAGATTGCAAAAGGCAAGCTCTTTCAAAAATTGTCATGAGATTTCCTGCTTTTTAGAATTCTACAATTTCTTAGTTTAAATTCCTCCAGGTAAAGTTTAAAGTAATGTATTAATATCCAGTTGATGGAAGGAGAAAAGAAATGGAGCCAAGGTAGTACAACCTATTCCCATTTCAATTTAAGAATATTTTTACTCAGAATTATTATCAAGGTAATACTCCAGGGATTTCTTAAACTATTTTTGTAAAACAATTTGAGTAGCACAAGAACTGTATCTGTGGTACTGCAAAGCAGATTATATGGCTTTCCAATTGAGAAAATATTAATAGAATTAGAAACTTTAATCTCCAGTCCTATTGAGACAGAAAAACAAGTAAATATCATAGTAATAGTATTTTTCCTCAAAGTATTGTCTCATTTTATAGAATTAAATTATATGTGTCCTTCACTTTACCAATTAATAACTGTCAAAATTACAGAATCCACTTTCTAGCTATTATATAAGCTCTTTGGTCATTTTATTGTTTTAAGATTTTATTTATTTATTTGAGAGAGAGAGTTTGTGTGACTGAGTGGGAGGAGGAGCAAAAAAAGAGAGAGGAAGAGGGAAAAGCATACTCCCCGCTGAGTGGAGAGCCCAATGAGGGGCTCAATCCCAGGACCCCGAGATCATGACCTGAGCCAAACGAAGTCAGACACTTAATCAACTGAGCCACCAAGGTGCCTGGGTAGTTTTATCTTAAGCAATTCAGCCGGTATACCCTTGTACCATTTATTTAACCCAGAAAATTACATACTCACCATGTGAGAGTAAAAAATCAGAATATGCAGAAAACAATAATAATTTGTTAAATTGTCCTTCCCACTAGTAGAGCAAAATGCATTTGATTCATAGGCATGGAAAAGAATATAGATATAAATGTGCATGCACACACATATATGCATAGTTAAATAACTTGACAGAAATAGTTTATGTCTAACAATTGATAGTTGGTTATAAAAATTCTGTAATGATATGTAAAACAGTTAGGAGAGTCTTGTTTGATTTTCCACAGTAAAATAATACCAGAAATATTTTTCAGCCTAATACAGCTCTTCCATTTTCTTCACAATTTTCAGTTATTAGAAACAGATGGTGTTTTGGTGGTAAACACAATTAATTTCATTTTATAGAATTTACTTAATTAGATGTGGACTTCATGTCTCATGTGCATTGGATTTCATTGTTGTACATATTATTTATAATCCTGCTAGCTGTCATAAATGCATACTTATTTTTTTAGTTCTTAAGAATATCATTTCTAAACAGGAGATAATCTATTCATTTTACTGAATAAATTAGAAATAAAATACATTATTTTAAAATTGAATTTTATAGAATGTTATATGTAGTCAATCATCTTGTCCCAAATGCATGGAGAATTCAAAGTATATGCAAATTTTAGAACATATCACTATTTTACATCTCTTCAATTATGTTAATGTTTTTGTTTTTCATTTCTAAACTATCAACTGAAATATTTCATACTTCTAAGATCTACAAAAACACTAATCATGACAAAACACATGCTTTTTAGACCTTGAAAGCATTCTCAATTTGTTTTCTTTTTATGTTTTGCAAAAATGTTACCAAAGTAGATTGTATAGAAAAACCAAATAGTCTGTCGAAAAGTGAAAACACTGCCCATCTGTGATATATTGGTTCTAATAAATGCTTCTTACCAAAATGTTGGCTTTGTATGTGCAAGTGTGTATATGTGTACCTTTTTATTACTGGATAGTTTGTTCTTGTCCTCAAGAATAAAACTTTCTCATGGGTACAAGGTCTGTTTTACCTGTCATGGATCATCAACAAAAGGTTAAGTACCTTGGACATATTATTCTTTTGCTTCTGGAAAGTGAAATTAATAGTTTTTTAATTCCTTTTGGTAATGGTCTCTAATAAGTATAAAAATCTATGGTTAAAAGTTATGTATTTTGTAATCTAGCTAGATTCTAAAGAATATTTTGAATTTGTTTAAAACAGCTTGAGCTTAATATTTTCTTAGAAATAATTTTTAACTTGTTTAACAAGTTGCAGGGCTTAGGGTTAGGTTACATTTCCACTTTTCTTACTTACCTTACCGATAAAAAATTCTAAGTCACTGGTAAAAATAATGGCCAAGTATTATAAATAATAATTTGAGTCTCAAAGGTAATATTTAAGTTGTACTGACAAATTCCCTCAGTAGTAATACATTATAACCAATAGGTTTATATTTTACATCTTTTTAGCAGGTGATTTAATGAAAAATCATTTACTTGACTCTGAAATATCAACATTTTAAACATAAACTCTAATTTTTTCATGTCCATTTAATGGAAAGCTTTTTTTCTGTCAGAAAAAAATATGGCATCTCATATTTCCACTAAATTTTAGCAAATCTATCAGATAGATATCTTTAAGGTAACAATTAATAACAAACTTTTTTTTTATTATACCATGAATCATTTTTACACTTAAAGGAAAGAACGTTTAGATTTCTATTTCAATATTCAGCTTCAGTTTCCCTCCCCCACTACCAATTATTATTTAAATAAACTTTTCATCTTCTCAGATTCATCATTTATCTATTCTGAAGACACAAAAAAGTTAAATTTCAGGACCATTAGTAATTCTGAAAAGCTCCACCATATTCCTGTTGATCTAAAAGCCTGAAGGTATGTACGAGACTGAACACAGGCCTAGACAATACCTACAGAAAGAAAAAGTACCAGCCACTGACCTCTGGCTGCAAAAGTAAGAAATGAAATCTGAGGCTGTTTTGCAAACTGCTTGAATGTTTTTGTCTTCTCACACATGTCCTCTTGTCAAAGGGCAGAAGACATACAGTCAAGACCTTCAAAGAAATATGACCAGTCATTGGTTGACTACTAAATGATAATGGCAGATATTAACCTCAGGAAGGCAGGTTGAATAAAAAATACAAAGACAAAGTAGCCAAAAATTCAGTGACCACACAGTATAGGAAATACAGAATCCATAATTTATTCCAGGGAAGTTGCTAAATAGATATTCAGCAACAGGGGCAAAATAGCTTTTGGAGATAAAAGAATATGATACCAGGATTGTTACAAAATACTATCTAAAATCTACAATGCCGGGCGCCTGGGTGGCTCAGTCGGTTAAGCGTCTGCCTTCGGCTCAGGTCATGATCCCAGGGTCCTGGGATCAAGTCCCACATCGGGCTCCCAGCTCAGCGGGGAGCCTGCTTCTCCCTCTCCCACTCCCCCTACTTGTGTTCCCTCTCTCGCTCTATCTTTCTCTGTCAAATAAATAAATAAAATCTTAAAAAAAAATAAAATAAAATCTACAATGCCCAGTTTTTAACAATAAATTACGTGTTATGCAAAGAAATGGAAGGTATGCACATATAAAGTAGAAAGAAGGCTATGACAGAAAATTTCACTGAGGAGACCCGGATTTAGAATTTAGGAGACAAAGAGTTTAAGTTAACATTGTAAAAATGTTCAAGAAAGAAAGGAATTCTTAAGTCTGAAGAATTAAAGAGAAGTATGACAGCTATGTCTCATCACATAGAGAATACCAATAAACAGATAAAATTATGAAAAAAAAAGCCAACAAAAATGTGTGAGTTGAAAAGTACAATAACTGAATAACTGATTTTTTTAAGAAATTAATAATCTAAAAACAAACAAACAACAACAACAGCAAGCACACTTATCACTAGAAGGGCTCAATAACTGTTTGAACTCAAATAAGAAAAAAATAGCAAATATAAATATAGGTCATATAAGATTATGCAGGCTGAGGGGTACAAAGAAAGGAAATGAAGAAAAATGAACAGAACCTCAGAAAATTGTGGGCCACCCTCAAGTGCATCTATATATGTGGATATTGGGAGGCTCAGAAAGAGAAAAGAAAAAGGCAGAAAAGATACTCGAAAAATTATGGTGGAAAACTTTCTCAATTTGATGAAAACATTAAATCTACATATTCAAGAAGCTTAGTGAGATACAAGTAAATAAACACAAATAAATCCAGCTATGTACATTATATTCAAAACATTTAAAGACCAAGAGAGAAAAAGGATATTGAAAGCAGCAAGAGTAAAATGACTTACCACCTACAAAAAAACCCCAGTGAGCTGACTTTTCATCAGAAACTGTGGAGGCCAAAAGACAGTGACATGACATTTTTTTGTGTCAAAAGCAGCATCCTGCTAAGCCGTGTTTCAAAATTAAAGGAGAAATTTAAACTTTTTCAGATAAACAAAGATAGAGAGGACGTATTGCTAGTAGACCTGCTGTGCAAGCAGTACTCGAAGTCCTTCTGGGGCACCTGGCTGCCTCAGTTAGTTAGGTATCTGACTCTTGATCTCTGTTCAGGTCATGATCTCAGTGTCCTGGGATGGAACCCCCTGTCGGGCTTCACTCAGTGGGGAGTCTCTTTCTCTCCCTCCCCCTCTCCCCACTCACATTCTCTCTCTCTAATAAATAAATAAATCTTTAAAAAATGAAATAAAAAGGAAGTCCTTCGGACTGAAATGAAAGGAAACCAGAGAGTAACTCAAATCCATGCAAAGAAATAAAAAGCAACAGTAAAGCAAACAGCATGGGTATTATAGAGTATAAATATATTTTTGGTGCAACTCTTTTTTTTATCAATTTTAAAAACAGTTGCATAAACAATTACTTTAAAATGCGGTTGATGGGCTTATAATGTTTAAGATGTATTTTGTATGATAGTAATAACATAATGGCAGGAATACACTCCACAAAACTGTAGCAGAACACACATTCTTCTCGAGCACATATCTAATGTTTTCTAGGATAGACCATAAATTAGATGATTATTTTACAAAAAGCTATTATTAATTATTATTATTGTTATTATAAAAAGCTTGAATACATTTTAAAATCATACAAAGTATGTTCTCTGATCACAGTGAAATTAAATCAGAACATAACAGAAGAAACATTAAGAAATTAATAAATATGTGAAAAGTAAACACCATAGGGCCAACACACAGGAACCAACTTTGTGGCTTATTTCTATAACAATAAGGAATATCAAACTCCTAAATAATGATGATTCAAAGAAAAAAAATCACAAGAAATGTTAGAAAATACTTTAAGGTGAATAAAAATAAATATACAATATATAAAAACTAATGGAATATGGCAAGAGTGCTTATCTGGGAATTTATAGCTATAAAAGGCATTGTTAAAAAAGAAGAAATAGCTCAAATCAGTAACCTCAACTTCTACCTCAAGAAATTGGAAAAAGATGAGCAAACTAAACCCAGTGCAAACAGAAAGAAGGAGATAGTGAAGATTGGACAGGAAATAAATGGAATAGAAAAGAGAAAAATAATAGAAAAGAAAAAACAACAAAACCAAAGTTGGTTCTTGGAAAATATCAATAAAAATGACAAACATCTAGGTAAACTGACCAAGAAAAAAGAGAGAAGATTCAAATTCACAAAATTTGAATGAAAAATGAAAATAGGGTATTGTTACTGGCCTTACAGAAATAAAAATGATTACAAAGACAAACTATGAACAAGTATATGTCAGCAAATTAGATAACCTAGATGAAATAAATTCTTAGAAAGACACAAATATTAAAGTGTACCCAAAAAGAAATAGAAAATCTGTAAAGACCTTTGCAAAGCAAAGATATTAAATTAATTAAAGACTTCCCACAAAGAAAAGCCCCCAAACAGATGGATTCACTAGTGATTTCTACCAAACTTTCGCAAACTATTCCAAATGAAGAAAAGGAAGGAATACTTACTAACTCCATCAGGCCAGTATTACTCTGATACCCCAGACAGGAAAATACATCAAAAGAAAAGAAAACTGCAAATTGATATTCCTTATCATTATAGAAATAAGCCAAAGTTGGTTCCTGTGTGTTGGCCTTGTGGTGTTTACGTCTTCACAGGAAGCTAGGACTGCTAGCTCAAAAGCCTGTTGAAAACAAACTCAAATATTTACAGGTCTAGCTGCTTTAAATTTGGCCCAAGCAAGCAATGTTTTTTTTCACTTTTGTTTTTTAAGGATTTTATTTTTTTTAAGGTAATCTCTACACCCCATGTGGGGCTTGAACTTACAACCCTGAGATCAAGAGTCACATGCTCCACCGACTGAGCCAGACAGGTACCCCCCAATCAAGCAGTTTTGTAGGCATTTAGAGCCTGCCTAACTTTACATATTCCACAAAACTGTACCCCAAATCTATCTATAGATAAAACCCTGGGGCTACAAAAACCCCCCAAAATCCCCAAGCCACTGCTGCCCTTAAGAATTCTCTGACTTGGAAGCTCTCATTAATGCTACTGAGCTACAACCCCTGGACGGGTAGAGCCCCTCTCCAATTCACCTGTGTCCCAGAGTACCCTGTCCTCTTCTTCTGGGTAGTGGCCCTGTATCATTGTCTCTGGAAGGTCTTCTGCTGTGAGGGACTTATCTTCACAGGCAAACCTGTCAAAGTGCTCCCCAAATAAAACTCGTGTGCCACTGCCACCTTGTAGTCGTATCTTTTTCCTTGATCAGACCTGAAATCCTCAAACCCACTGCACTGAAGACTAGAGACGTAAAAATCCTCCACAAAATATTAGCAAATCAATTCCAGCAACACACAAGAAAAATTATACAACAAAAACACATGGGATTTATTCCCAGAATGCAAGGGGGTTCAAAATACAAAAAACAATGTAATAGATCACAACAACAGAATAAAGGGCAGAAACCACATTACTGTTTCAATAGAAGTAGAAATCACATTTAGTGAAATCCAACACATTTTCTTGATAAAAACACTCAACAAACTAGAAATAAAATGGGACTTTATTAATCTGATAAAGGGTATATATAAAAACCCAACACCTAACATCATACTCAATGGTGAAAGACTGAAAACTTTCTCCTTAACATCAGGGACACAAGTGGCTCATGCCATTCTATTTAACATTTTACGGTGTTTCTTACCATGGAAGTTGGGCAAGAGAAAAATAAATAATATTCACCAAGGAGAGAATGGGATATGTGAAACTATCTCTACTTGCAGGTGACTTGATTTTATATCTGGAAAAATTGTAAGGAGTCCACAAAACAATTAGGACCAATAAATAAGCTTGCCATATTTAAAATAGAATATAATACTAACATTAAAAATCAGTTGGGCTTTATTAAAAATTAAAACTATTATGCTTAAAAGACCCCATCAGGAAAATGAAAATACAATCCAAATAACAGGAAAAAATTTTTGCTTCCTAGGGTCTGCCATCCAGATTTTATAAAAAACAAACAAACAAAAACAACAACAAAACTCCTACAACTTAACAATAGACAACCCAAGTAAAAAAATGATCAAAATTTTTGAATAAACGTTTTTCCAATGAATACTGTATAATGATATGACCAATAAATACATGAAGCAATTTCAACATCATTTGTCTTTAGAAATATTCAGATCAAAATTCCAGTAATGTATCACTTCCCACACATGAGATTGGCTATACTTAGAAAACAAGCAAAACAAGTGTTGATGAGCATGTGGAAAAATCTGAACCCTACATGTTGCTGGTGAAAATATAAAATGGTACACCTACTTTAGAAGGCAGATGGACAGTTCCTCAAAAAGTTGAAGACTTACGATATGACCCAACAATTTCACTCTTAGGTGATTATCCAAGATAATTGAAAACATGCATGCACGTAAAAACTTGTGTACAAATGTTTATAACAGCATTATTTATAATAGCCCAAAACAGAAACAGCACAGATTACATTAACTTATAGGTGGATAAACAAAATATTGTATACCAATACAATGAAGTAGTATCTGGCGATAAAAAATAATAAAGCACAGAAACAGATGACGACTTGGAAGGACCTTGAAAACATTATTTTAAGTCAAAGAGGCATACCTAAAAGATTAAATTCCATGTGAATCCCTTTATGTGAAATGTCTTGAAAGGGCAGATTCATAGGGAAGGAAGATTTGTGGAACATGGGACTGGAGTGGGAGGAGGTGCTTAACAGGAAAGGCAGTGATTGCTAATGGCTCTGCAGTTTCTTTTATGAGTGAGGAAAATATTTAAAAATTAAATTATAATGATAGTTGCACAACCTTGTGAATATACTAAAATACATCGAACTGCATAGCTTAAAAGGGTAAACTGAATTGTATGAGTGAAATTTCAATAAAACTATAAAAATAAATCCCTATGTTTAAATTAAGATCCCTTCAAGCATTTAAGTTCTATGATTAGTCTTCTTGAACAACATATATAAACATGTAAAATATAAAGAAGAAATCAAATAAATCACACAAATACTTCCACTCTGAAAATGTTACTTTGGTCTTATATCCTCAATGGTCTTTGGAGTCAAGTTTCCCGGAGCTGAGTTCTGGCTTACTACCTACCCTCTGTGTTACCTTGGTCAATTTATTTAACCTCTCTGTGCCTCACTTTCCATCTTTGTAAACTCAGAAGGGTCTTGTGATGACTAAGTAACTCCATATATGCAGAGTGACTATAACAATGCCTGGCATGGAATAATACATGCTTTTCAATGTTATAATACTATTAACATACACACAATTATGTTTGTGCATATAATTAACATATGTCTAATTGCTGTTAGTACTTTTTAGCATAACCTAAATAGGGTTTATAAAGTTCACTGAAATGTCTATCAGAGTTAAACTTAATTTATGTAACAATCATTGCTAGTTACACTTCTAGTAAGTGAAATCATGCAGAAACAATAGGATATAAATAGAAGGAAGAGTGTGTGTAAGATTGCAAACCAAAAGGTAGGTTAAATAGGGGCGCCTGGGTGGCTCAGTTGATTAAGTGTCTGACTCTTGGTTTCGGCTCTGGTCATGATCTCTGGATCCTGAGATTCACCTGCATCCAGCTACCCGCTCAGGGGGGAGTCTGCTTGAGATTTTCTCCCTCTGCCCCTCCCCTCCCCCCACTCACATGCTCTCTCTCTCTCTCAATCTCTCTAAAATAAATAAATAAATCTTATTTTAAAAAGAGGTAGGTTAAATAGATTAATAGAAAAGAGAGTATGTGAAGTGTTTAATAACATTTTTTGAACATTTTTTATAAGAAATGTATCAGTAAGTTTATTTAAAAGTCTCTCTATAGGGCGCCTGGGAGGCTCAGTTGGTTAAGCGACTGCCTTCGGCTCAGGTCATGATCCTGGAGTCCCTGGATCGAGTCCCGCATCGGGCTCCCTGCTCGGCAGGGAGCCTGCTTCTCCCTCTGACCCTCCCCCCTCTCATGTGCTCTCTGTCTCTCTCATTCTCTCTGTCTCAGATAAATAAATAAAATCTTTAAAAAAAAAAATAAAATAAAAGTCTCTCTATATACATAAATGTTTACGTTTAAATGGATAATCGTTTGTAATTTTAACTGATTACATTTTCTAAAAACTTCTGTTTTCAGAAAGAGAAAAATTTGAATCTAAAGTATTTTATTTAGCAGGGTAGGGTCAGTTATTCTGTGATCAAATATATTTGTCTATATCTTTAATGAATTTAATATGAAAAGTATTAGAATACCAGCCCAGGAAAGAATTAACAAAATTTTTGTGGCCATTTATGCATTTTTTTTAAAGATTTTATTTATTTATTTTAGAGACAGAGCACAAGAGGGGGGAGCGGGAGAGGGAGAAGCAGACTCCCTGCCGAGCAGGGAGCCCGATGCGGGACTCGATCCCGGGACTCCAGGATCATGACCTGAGCCGAAGGCAGTCGCTTAACCAACTGAGCCACCCAGGCGCCCAACATTTTTCTTTTTTTAATATGTCTAGAAAACTAGTGAGAGATAAGCAGGGATAGAAAAATAATAAAATAAAAAGATAAACAACTACTAAAATTTTGAGTATATATCAGTCGACTAACTAAAAAAAGTAATTATTTAGATCCTTTCAATATATAGCTTTAGACTAACTTACTGTTTTTGTGTGTATTAAATAAAATATAAATTTTTTTCTGTGTGTGTGTGTGTGTGTGTGTGTGTGTGAATAAACAAGAAAAACAATCCTCTGAATTGTAGGCCATTTTAACCATGTGATTTTATACCTGTGAAAATATTTTCAAATTCTTATTGTTGATTCTGTCTCTGAAGAGGCCATTGAACCTATCGCATATGTAAAAAAAATGCTTCTGAGAGGAATAGGCTTATCTGGGCAATTACTACATTGACTAAGGAACAAGGAGGCTGAGTTCCCTCTTAACACAATTGTTATTTTATTGACTAACGTTAAGTGAGACACAGAGTCAAAGCCTTAGGACACAGGAACAATTATCCTCTCCTGGGAGGAAAGCATGATGCTTCATAGAAACTTGGATTCTAGAATAAATCATTGGAACAGTGTTGACAGCAGTATGGATCCACTGTCTGAAAATAAATTTATCCCATGTGATTACCATGTTAACTGAAATAAAGGCCCAGCAATATACAATGCCAGCCATGGTTCCTTTGTGGGAATTATTTTAGTCATTGTTAGTGTATTTTTATTTAAACTGATTATTTTCTTGATACTTGGGAATATGCTAATGTGACAATACTAATATCTAAGCTAATTTTATATCATTATCTAATTATTTTTCTTTTTAATAATGATTGATAAATCAAACACCATGGCTCACAAAAATACCTTACATAATTTTCAGGTCGGGGTTGTATGATAAACCCAGTCTCTCAAAAAGAAAATGATCTTTATTAGAAATTATATTGCTGTAGCAAACAGTCTCCACAAGAAAAGTTACACATACTCTGTGTTTATTCCGTTTAAGTATGTTGTGCATTTATTCTTACTGTGTGATGAATACTAAGGGCAAAATAAGCCTGGTGGAAGAATTCAAGGGTTTCTGTGGATTAAAAACTACAGAATTAGTCACTGTTCTTAGGTCTTTTTCTTTCTCAGGCACCGTATAGGTGATCTACTTGTTTCTTTATTCCCACAACCAACAACTTTAAACCTTTGCCCTGAGTTTTAAGACAGACCCATCCAGATTCCCAGTGTCCTCCATCACAGATCTGTCTCAAAATTTGGCCTTGAAACTCACCCCTTTTACATAAGTGATGAATGCTAGAAATCACAAGAAAAAGTTTATTACTTCTTCCACTGATTTATTATTCTTTTTATACATGCACACTGCTTTTAACAATACTCAGTGTTTTAACCTGTCAATGTTATAATACTATTAACACATACAAACAGGCATATAATTATAATTATGTTCGTGCAGGTAACTGTCAACATATATGTGACACTATGTGCTAGACATTGTTCTAAGTACTTTAACTGTAAGCATAAACTAATTAGGATTTACAAAAAGAGAAAGACATGTATCATATGATCTCACTGATATGAGGAATTCTTAATCGCAGGAAACAAACTGAGGGTTGTTGGAGTGGGGGGTGGGGTGGGAGGGATGGGGTGACTGGGTGATGGACACTGGGGAGGGTGTGTGCTCTGGTAAGCGCTGTGAATTGTGCAAGACTGTTGAATCTCAGATCTGTACCTCTGAAACAAATAATGCAATATATGTTAAGAAGAAAAAAAAAAGAAGAAGAAGAAGGTAGCGGGAGGGGAAGAATGAAGCGGGGGAAATCGGAGGGGTAGACGAACCATGAGAGACGATGGACTCTGAAAAACAAACAGGGTTCTAGAGGGGAGGGGGGTGGGAGGATGGGTTGGCCTGGTGGTGGGTATTGAGGAGGGCACATTCTGCATGGAGCACTGGGTGTTGTGCACAAACAATGAATCATGGAACACTTCATCTAAAACTAATGATGTAATGTATGGGGATTAACATAAGAATAAAAAAAATTAAAAAACAACTAATTAGGATTTATAAAGTCTGGCTTTGTTTGAAGTTTTTGCACTGAAATGTATAATTTTAATATACATTAATAGTTTCAGTAGCAGGAGGAGCTTAAAATGTTAACAATTGTTCTGACAACTAGTTTACTTGCAATGAAGATGGAAATCTGACAATGTATTGAAAGTGAAATTATTTTAGCATATGATCTCAAAGAAGCAAGTAAAACAGACATGAATGTAGAATGGAAGAGGATCTGTTTTTCCTGATAAATCTTTAACTGCTTGGTATTTTAATCTATGAACTGATTTTGACTTAAAGTGCTAAAGTTTAAATATTAATACTTAATATTTATAGAATATAACTGAAAATGTTTCTTAAAACCATATAACATAAGCAAATATAGCAGATATATCTATACTTAAACCATCTACTCTGTCTTTATTTTAATTATAATCTCAATTTTTAAGAAATATTTAGGGGTTTTTGATGCAGACTGATATGGCTTAAATTATAGCCCTTCCATGGATTTTTTTCATAACCTTGTACAGAGCAGTCCAATGTGTAAACCTTAGTTATATTATCTGTGAAATAGAGATATTATGCAACTGATAGATTTATTATGAAGATTAAGATAATAAAGGCAAAATAATTAGCACAATGTCTAGCATAACTCAGTAAGTGGTAACTGTCATTTGAGAGACACATGAAGACAATCTCATTTTGTTAAAAATAAAAATTCCATAAAATTTAGGACTCCCTGGTGGTATATAACAAAACTGTAATTGAAGTGAATCCAGAGTACATCCAGAATTGACCACAGTCAATAAATTACAGTTCAGTATGGATGTACTATATCAGAACATGGCTGGGTGCATGTACTCCTGTCTTATATCAGTGAAAGGAATCATATGACAAATAATCAGAATTTTCTGTTCACTAAGAATCCTTTCTGAGCTTGTCTATCTAAGGGTGGGTTGGAGAGACTTTTGTGTATAAAACAAAACATTCTGTGTCATGTGGGGCTGGAAAGAACTATAAAAAACTTTAATTCTTGCTGTTATGATTGATATTACACACATCATAATGACAATTATGATCATTTTTTAGAAGAAAAAAATAAACTTCTGTAAAATATCTTCCTCTCCTGCTTTTTATTTTGAAATAGAGTTGAGGAAATACTGTGTTCTGATAAGGTGAATTAACACTGGGTTTCCCCTCAGGTAAAGTCATTTATCTAAAGTTATGCAGTATCAGTGAGTTACTGTGAAGAAGTGTAATATGTGGTAGTAACCAAACATTTCATTTGTTGACAAATTTAATTTCAAAGATTTACTTTCAAATGTATATAGGGGAAAATGGCATCTATTTCTATACCTACAGATTTGTTTATAAATTAATTATTTCTTGTAGTAAGGTGGAATCCATAGGACCATGGGATATGTTTTATATATCATATATTTTTTTAAGATTTTATTTATTTGACAGAGAGAGAGACAGCGAGAGAGGGAACACAAGCAGGGGGAGCTGGAGAGGGAGAAGCAGGCTTCCCGCGGAGCAGGGAGCCCGATACAGGGCTCGATCCCAGGACCCTGGGATCATGACCTGAGCCGAAGGCAGACGCTTAACGACTGAGCCACCCAGGTGCCCCTATATATCATATTTTTGAGATGTTTTTATAAAACACACTTTGGTAATGAGCCAAAAAGGAAAGAAATGCAAAAATTTAATGGCTTGTATGAGAAAGAGCCCACATTAGTTCGCCCTCCCTTCATAGTCAGAAGACTATGGATATAAAAATTGTCAGATACATACAGAACTAAACAGAGGGAGTTTTATTATTAGTAGAGTCAGTGAATTGCAATTGAATATTTATTGCACATATATTTATCTTGTACTAGAAACATATGGTATGAGAAATAAGACAGCCATATTTCTTAAAACGGTTTATATAAGGTAGATAGAGAAGTGAAAAGGCAATTCCAATAGAAAGTGATAAATACTATGGCAGCAAAATCTGCAAGTCCTTTTTTTTTTTTTTTTTGCAGTGTAGCTGATATACAATATTATATCAGTTTCAGGTGTACAACAGAGTATATATATTACAAAATTTTCAACACAGTAAGTGTAGTTACCATTCATCACCATACAATCTTATTATAGTATCATTGACTATCCTCCCGATGCTGTATTTTTCATCCCTGTGACATATTTATTTTATAACTGGAAGTTTGAACCTCTTAATCTCCTTCACCTTAATTGTCCATCCCTTATTCTCCTCCCCTCTGACAATTACGGGTTTGTTCTCTGTATTTATGAGTTTATTTCTGTTTTATTTGTTCATATGTTTTGGTTTTTAGATTCCACATAAAAGTGAATCATATGGTATTTGTTTTCTATTTGACTTATTTCATTTAGCATAACATCCTGTAGGTCCAACCATGTTGTTGTAAATGGAAAGATACACTCTTTCTTATAGCTGAGTAATATTCCATTATATATATATATATATCTTTTTCCATTCATCTATGGATGGACACATGGGTTTCTTCCATAACTTGGCTATTGTAAACAGTGCTGCAGTAAACATAGATGTGTGTATATCTTTTCAAATTAGTGGTTTTGTTTTCACTGAGTGAATACCTAGAAGGGGAATTTCTGGGTTTTATGGTATTCTTATTTTTAGTTTTTGAGGAACCTCCATACTGTTTTCCATAGTGGCTATACCAATTTACATTCCCATCAACAGTGCACAAAGGGTTCACATTTTTCCACATCTTCACCAACACCTGTTATTTCTTGCTTTTTTGATACCAACCATTCTGAATGATATAAGGTGATATCTCATTGTGGTGTTGATTTGTATTTCCCTGATGATCCAGTGTTGTTGAACATCTATTCATGTGTCTGTTTGCTGTCTGTATGTATTCTTTGAAGAAATGTCTATTCAGGTCATCTGCCCCTTTTTATTTTTAAATCAGATTATTTGTTTTCTTGGTGTTGAGTTGCATGAGTTCTTTATATATTTTGGATATTAACCCTTTATCAGATATATCATTTGCAAATATTTTCTATTCAGTAGGTTCCCTTTTTGTTTTGTTGATAGTTTCCTTCACTGTGCAAAAACTTTTTAGTTTGATGTAGTCCCAACTGTTTATTTTTTTTCAAATTTTTATTTAAATTCTAGTTAGTTAACATATAGTGTAATATTGGTTTCAGAAGAATTTAGTGATTCATCAAATACATTCAACACCCAGTGCTCAACATAAGTGCCCTCCTTAATAACTATCACCCATCTAGCCCGTCCCTGTCCTACCTCCCCTTCAGCAACCCTCAGTTTGTTCTCTATAGTTAAGAGTTTCTTACGGTTTGCTTCCCTCTCTTTTATTATCCCTTCCCCTATGTTCTTCTGTTTTGTTTTTTAAATTCCACATATGAGTGAAATCATATGGTATTTGTTTTTCTTTGACTGACTTATTTAGCTTAGCATAATACACTCTAGCTCCATCCACATCATTGCAAATGACAAGAATTCATTCTTTTTGATGGCTGAGAAATATTCCATTACACACACACACACACACACACACACTACCTCTTCTTTATTCATTCATAAGTTGGTGGACACTTGGGCTCTTTCCATAATTTGGTTATTATTGATAATGTTGCTATAAACATAGGGGTGCATGTACCCCTTTAAATCAGTATTTTTTGTATCCTTTGGGTAAGTACCTAGTAAAGCAATTGCCAGGTCATAGGATTGTTCTACTTTAAACTTTTAGAGGAACCTCCATACTGTTTTCCAGAGTGGCTGCACCAGTTTGCATTCCCACCAAGAGTGCAAGAGGGTTCCCCTTTTTCTACATCCTTGCCAACATCTGTTGTTTCCCATGTTGCTAATTTTAGCCATTCTGACAGGTGTTTATTTTTGCTGTCATTTCACTTGTCTGAGGAGACAGATTCAGAAAAATATTACTAAGGCTGATATCTAAGAGATTATGGCCTATGTTTTCTTTTAGGAGTTTTATGGTTTCAGGCCTTGCATTTAGGTCTCTAATCCATTTTGAGTTTGCTTTTGTGTATGAGCAAGAAAGTGGTCAGGTTTCATTATTTTGCATGTAGCTGTTCAGTTTTTCTAACACCATTATTGAAAAGACTGTTTTTTCTGCACTGTATATTCTTGCTTCCTTTGTCATAGATCAATTGGCCAAATAAGTGTGGGTTTTTTTCTGGGATCTCTATTTTGTTCTGTTGATCTATGTACCCATATTTTTGCCGCTACCATATTGTTTGATTAGTATAGTTTTGTAGTATATTTTGAAATCTGGGATTGTGATACTTTCAGCTTTGTTTTTCTGTCTCAAGATTGCTCTGGCTATTTGGAGTCTTTTGTGGTTCCATACAAATATTAACATTATTTGTTATGGTTCCGTGAAAAATACTATTGGTATTTTGATAGAGATTGCATAGAATCTACAGATTTCTTTGAGTTCTATGAATATTTTAACAGTACTGTGTCTTCCAATCCATGAGCATGACCTATCGTTCCATTTATTTGTGTCAAAATCTTACAAGTCTTATAGAAGCTTCAAGAAAATACTATAGAATACAGTCTTTGCAAAATTGGAAAAGGAAAAGTACTTTACATTAAATTAATGTACACACACATACAAGCACATGTAGTCTGATACTGTGTTTCAGGATAAAGACAGGAGAACAGGAATCAGGAAACATTTGTACTATCACGATTCTGCTGTATTTTACAAGTCCCTTTACTACTCCAGTTGACTTCAGGTTTTAGAAGATATTAAATTAGGAACACACCATTTAAAATATGAGTTTTTAAGTAGACTGAATTTTAGTATTCCTTTTTAAAAAGAAATTCACAAACAATAGGAAAGTTGACAGGAATGAAGGTATTTCCTGTGAGTGTAATACTCATATTATTGTACTAAACAGCCTTGCTTTAATATGGTCTTCTGAACTCATAAGCCAAAAGTAATATTTTTAATTTTCCATACCTAATGATAAATTTTAAAAGGTTACCTCTGTTGAGCCCTATGTGATAGGCAGTTTTCTGAATCATTACATATAACCAATTCACTAAACCCTCACAATGATACTGTGAGGTTGGATCTGCTATCATACCCATTTTATAGGTAAGGAAACTGAGTACAAAGAGAAATAGAAATTTCCCAAAGATTCTGTTGCAGTTAAAGGGCAAAATCAGGATTCAAACTAAATTTAGGAATAAGTTCTCCTAATCTACATGCTAAAGTACATTACAAACATCATGTTTTACAGGTTTCACTAGGGCTTTTAGACTAGACAATACATATTCACAGTGTAAATTATTAAATCATTGTTCCAAGCACAGGACCTTACTTAGAAGTAAATAAGGTATAGGTATAGTATAGGAACAGGTGGGTAGCCAGTATTATATTGTAGAATAAAATTATAACCCGGCTTTTGGGGTGCCTGGGTGGCTCAATCAGTTGAACATCTGACTTCGTTTCAGCTCAGGTCATGATCTCAGGGTCGTGAGATTGAGCCTCACATGGAGCTTAATGCTCAGCACTGAGTCTGCTTGAGATTCTCTCTCTCCCTCCCCCTGCCCCTCCCCCCACACATGCACATGCTCAGTCTCTCTCTTTCTCTAAAATAAACAAATACATAAATAAAATCTTAAAAAAAATTATAACCAGGCTTTTAACTGAAGACTGTTCTGATGGTTATTCCAAACATATATTGCAGGATTTTCAGGCTATAATATGTTTATACAGATAAATAGAATAAGAGGAAAATAACTTTCATTTTTACCCACTAAAAATTATCTAAAGCCCTTGTTTGTATGGAAGACATAAAGAGAATATTATTAGTTATTTCAATGCCTCTCTAGACAGCCCAATGGAAATATCTATGATTTAACAAAAGATATCTAATTAAGAAAAAATAAATGTTATCTTAGCACTTAAAATTAAATACAACCTAGTTTTTAGTGCTGGTCCTGTTGTTAAGAAGCTGTGAGACCTGGGAAAAATTATTTTACTTCTCTGAGCCTTAGTGTGCAGATCTGTAACGGAGAGGCTAGGCATCACAAATTGATCTTTGAGGTCCCCTCAGGCTATAATAAGCTATGATTACATGAAATTAGCAGAGTTTGAGTAGAATGAAGTCAATAGAGATAAACATGCCAATTAGTGCATACTAATTCAGAGCTTCTCTCTCATAGGCTCATGCTTAAAAAGACATGTACTGAAAATGAAAAAGATTTAAGTAGAGATATTAAAATTATTTACCACTATTTTACTTTTAGGAAAACATTTCCCAAACCAAATGTTTCAATACATTGTTATATTGAAATAATTCACTCAAGTAATTTGAAGAGAGATTTGGGATTATGTAAAAATTGCTTAATACATATTTGTAACAGGAGGAATATTCTATTGCCTGTATTATGTATGTTTGCCTTTTTAGTGTAACAATCTTCATTAGTTTTATATTCATGTTCTAAGAAGCTGTTTTCTGTTAAGTATTATCAAATCCATTATGTTGCATTGCTCTACATTAAAAAAAAAAGATGCGTACCATTAAGTACTAAAAGCATATATTAGAATTTGATATTTTAAGGATGTCCATTACTTTTGCAGCTTTTTGGAGTTTCTGGAAAAAAAAATCTAGTGCCAATTTTCCTAGGAACAAGTAAGAGTTATTTTTTAAATGAAATATTTTCTGTCAGTATGTCTCTTTATACTATTTTCCCCTAAAATTTAATGATAAATATGATAAATTCAAATAAGAGAGAAATGTCTTTTCAGAGAAAGCTTATAAAAATATTTTAGGAATTTTTTCTTCCCACATAAATGTTCTATATCAAAAAAGATTGTTTTAGATTACAAATGTAGAAACAATGACAATGAGTGCTTCCATGGAATAAAAGATTGACTTCTTGTGACAATTTACATTTTCAGGGCAGTAACAAAGACTTTAACCCACTTTGTGACACAGAAAGGTGAGTTCTTTGATCTTTCAGCTTTGCCATCTCTTACATCCTCATTTTCCACAAAAGGAAAGGAGTATATAGGAGGCATAGATCTGAAAAAAAAAAAAAAAAAAAAGTCCTAACTTAGAAATACAAAATATAACTTGTTTAATTCCTTTGATTGGAACACACTGGTATGGCCACATCTAATTGTAAGGATGATTAGAAAATATTTGTGTCCACAAAAAATGAGCAAAGAAAATTTGGTTAACAAAGACTCAACCGTATCTGTATTGTTTTATTTTTGTTCAGAATGACTATCAGTGAGTTTTAATGTTTATGTTATAATGCAAAAGGAGCAATATCCTTGAACATTTAAAACTTTGATGGTAGAGTTTTATATTTACACAACTCCCAAGAATATGTAATAACCTGATAAATTAAATCAAATTATAATTGATAAATATAACCGTTATTTATAGTCTTTGAATACTTAACAAAATGGAAAGTGTTATTAAACATTGGAAAAATAATTGTTTATGTCTTAACAGGAAGTACCAAATGTAGTATCAATCATGTAAATACTCATAAACATGTTCATTACTTTATATAATGCAAACTTTTATCACAATGATTAATTTTTTGTGCTACATATAACAACAAAAGTTAGAAATCTTATTAGATCACTAACCCAAACCTAAGAAACTAAACTATGAAATTATTGCTTTTTCAAGGAAAGTACAAGTCAAGGATGTCCACTTCCATTCCTTCTTTTCAACATCATACTAAAAGTTCTAACTAATTCAATAAGAGAAGAAAAGGAAATAAAAGATATACAGAAGATTGTGGGACACAAGATCAATCCATAAATTTAATCACTTTCCTATATATCAGCAGTGAACAAATAAAATTTGAAATTAAAACCATAACACCATTTATAAAACATCCAAAGAATGAAATATATAGGTACAAATCTAACAAAACGTGTACAAGATCCATATGAGAAAAATAATAAGCCCTGGTGAATGAAATCAGAGATCTAAATAAATGAGATGATATTCCACATTGATGGATAGGAAGACCCAATATTGTCAAGATGTCAGTTATTTATCTAAAGATAAGTACAATTCCAATCCAGATCCCAGAAAAATTGTGTGTGTGTGTAGGTATGTGTGTGAATATAGGTAACCTGATTGTAAATTTATTATGGGGAAGCAAAAGGCCCAGAATAACCAACACAATATTGAAGAAGAACAAAGTTGGAAAACTGACTCTACCTGACTTTATGACTTGCTATAAAGTTATAGTAAATTAAGACTGTGTGGTTTTGATGAAAGAATATGCAGATAGATCAAGGGAACAGAATAGAGAGCCCAGAATAGACCCACTCAAATATAGTTAATTGATTTTTGACAAAGGTCAAAGGCAAAGCAATGGAACAAAGACAGTTTTATTTAAATTAATGGTGCTGGCATAGCTGGACATCCACAGGCAAAATAATGAATCTAAACACGGAACTTAACACCCTTCACAAAAATTAACTCAATATAGATCATAGACTCAATATAGATCACAGACTCAATACAGATCATAGACCTAAATGTAAATAGTCAATCTATAACATATACTCCTAGAAGATAACATTGAAGAAAACCTACATAACCTGGGTATGGCATTGTCTTTTAATACACAACACCAAGGATATGATCCATGGAAGAAATAATTAATAAGCTGTAGTTCATTAAAATTAAAAAAAAACTTTGGCCCCGTGAAAGACACTGTCAAGAGAATGAGAAGAAAATCCACAGACTGGGGAAAACCTTTGCAAAAGACATATCCACTAAAGCACTGATATCCAGAATTTACAAAGAACTCTTAAAACTCAACAATAAGAGAACTATCACTCCAATTCAAAAAAAGAGGCCAAAGACTTTAACTGACACTTCACCAAAGATGATACACAGATGCTAAATAATTAGCACATGAAAATATATTTCACATTACATGTCATCAGGGAAATGCAAATTTAAACAGTGAGATGCCACTACACACTTACTGGAAGAGCCAAAATCCAGAATATTGGTAATACCAAATGCTGGTGAGAATGTAGAGCAATTGGAATTCTCATCCATTGATGTAGGGAATGAAAATGGGATAGACATTTGGAAGATGCTTCAATGGTGTCCTACAAAACTAAACACTCCTTTAACCATATGATCCAACAGTCACACGCCTTGTTATTACTCAAAAAAGTTGAAAACTTGTGTCCACATAAAAACCTAAGAACAGATGTTTGTAACAGCTTTGTAAGATGTCAAATCTCGGAAGAAAACAAGATATCCTTCAAAGGGTAAATGGGTAAATAAACTATGGTACATGCAGACAATGGAATATTATCCAGTGCTAAAAATAAATGAGCTAACAAGCCATAAAAAGACATGGAAGGGGGCGCCTGGGTGGCTCAGTCGTTAAGTGTCTGCCTTTGGCTCAGGTCATGATCCCAGGGTCCTGGGATCGAGCCCATGTCGGGCTCCCTGCTCCATGGGGAGCCTGCTTCTCCCTCTCCCAATCCCTCTGCTTGCGTTCCCCTCTCTCACTGTGTCTCTCTCTGTCAAATAAATAAATAAAATCTTAAAAAAAAAAGAAAAGACATGGAGGAAACTTAAATGCATTTTACTAAGTAAAAGAAGCCAGTCTGAAAAGGCTGAATACTGTATGATTTCATTTACATGACATTCTGGAAAAGACAAAACTGTTATATATATATATAACAAGGTATAAATGGGCAAGACTTCTGCATTAAAAAGTATAAAAATATTTCTGAAAGATGACTTTTACAAATGAAGAGCTTTTCTAAATTAGAAGATTCAATGTTTTTTAAATGTCATTTATCTGCATTAGCCTATAGATTCAATTTAATCAACAGAAAATTCAAATAGTTTTTATAATTTTCTTTTAGAAACTGATAGCTTTGTTTTTAATTTTATTTTAAAAAAGTGAAAGAACAAACTTAGCTAAAATAACCTTTAAAAATAATAGAATAAAAAAACTTGGAAAACATCCAGTACCTGATTTCAAGACTTACTGTAAAGGTATATTAATTAAGAAAGTGTGGTATTGGCATTAGAAAAGATGAGTATACCAATGGAAAAAATAGAAAGCCAGCAAATATATCTATAATACAGCCAATTTATTTTTATAGAGCTATCAAAGCAACTCAAGATACATTTTTAATAAATTGTACTAAGAGAAACTTAAAATCCATAATTTAAAAAAAAAATGAAACCTGAGCCTTACCTTATATCATGCATAAGATTAATATGAGTTGTAAGAAATGCTTAAATGTGAAATGTGGAACTCTGAAATTTCTTGAAGAAAACATAAGAGACTATGTCTTTGATCTATAGACAAGCGAATATTTCTAAAACAAAAACAATTTTTAAATGATCAGTTAGATTTTATTTAAATCAAATAATTTTTTTATAAAACAACACAGTAAAAAAACAAATTTAGAAGTTAAGCCCCAAAGGGAGAGAAAACATTCACCAAATATGTATGTTACATATATATATAGCAATGAAGTTGAATCCAGAATATAAGAAATCAATAACTGTAAGACAAATAAAAAAGAAGAAACAAAAAACTCTAAACACCAAAAAGGGGGAGGGCTCAAAGTCTTGATCAGACACTTCACAAAAATCTTAGACAGATTTGAACGAATAACCTCTCTTGGTCCATCCAGGCTGCTATAACAAAAGTACCATAGACTGGGTAGCTCATGAACAACAGGAGTTTATTTCTCATGGTTCTAGAGGCTGGAAAGTCCTGAGATGATACCAACAGATTTTGTCTGGTGGCTGAATTTTCACTATAACTACATATAGTTGGGGGCAAGAGATCTCTCTGGGGTCTTTTTATTAGGGGTCCCATCTTCCAAAGACCCCACCTCCAAATACCATTACAATGGGGTTTAAATTTCAACATACAAATATGGGGGTGAGCAGCATAAACATTCATATTGCATTAGCTACAAGGGAGAGGCAAATTAAAAGTCTATTGCATTAGCTACGAGGGAGATGCAAATTAAAACCAAAAGAAACTATTTGCTGTCTATCAAGGCAATTGAGATTCAAAAAGTTTATGTCATAGAAGACCATGTAAGGGGGGTAGAGAAAACTGGAAAAGATCAGGAAGGTATTTAGAATGGTAACCATTGTGCTTAATGTTTGAGAGGGTGATTTCAATCAGTGGAAAAGAGAAGGGAATGGGATTCCTGGGTTTTCTGCTTCACAGCTAGCGAGATAAAAGTATAGATCGATCCTTTATCATTATGAAATATCCCTTTAGTAACATTTATTCTTTTAAAAACTGTTGTCTGATATTAGGATAAGTCTCTTCAGTTCTTTTTTTTTAATTTAATTTTATTATGTTATGTTAATCACCATACATTACATCATTAGTTTTTGATGTAGTGTTCCATGATTCATTGTTCGCGTATAACACCCAGTGCTCCATTCAATATGTGCCCTCTTTAATACCCATCACCAGGCTTACCCATCCCCCCTCCCCTCTAGAACCCTCAGTCTGTTTCTCAGAGTCCATAGTCTCTCATGGTTCATCTCCCCTTCCGATGTCCCCCTCTTCATTTTTCCCTTCCTACTATCTTCTTCTTTTTTTTTAACATATAATGTATTATTTGTTTCAGAGTTACACGTCTGTGATTCATCAGTCTTACAGTTCTTTTTATGTGATTTGCATGGCATTTCCTCTTTGCCCTTTAACTTTCAATTTGTATTTTTTTTTTAATTTTTTAAATTTATTTGACAGAGAGAGACAGCGAGAGAGGGAAAACAAGCGGGGGAGTTGGGGAGGGAGAAGCAGACTCCCTGCTGAGCAGGGAGCCCAATGCGGGGCTGGATCCCAGGACCCTGGGATCATGACCTGAGCCAAAGGCAGACGCTTAACGACTAAGCCACCCAGGTGCCGCTCAATCTATTTGTATATTTAGATCTCAAATACGTCACCTGTAGAAAGCCTATATCTGAATCTTGTTATTTTATCCAGCCTGACAACTTTTGCCTTTTGGACGGTACTTCATCCATATGTTGTTGCTGTTATGGTTTGGTTTGTATCTTTCATTTAGCTTCTTGTCTTCTATATATTTATTTTCTTTTAATTCTTTTATTTATCATTTCCTGCTTCCTTTTACATTAAATGAATATTGTGTCATGTAAATTTTTAATTTAATTAATGATTTAAAGTTATCTTTTGAGTTATTTTCTTAGTCATTGCAGTAGGACTTACAATATAAATCTTAACTTTTTGGACTTCGTTCCAGTGAAGATATGAAAACACTCCTCCTCTATTGCTCATTCCCTCCTCCACTTTTTATGCTATTATTTGTATACATATGTATGTCTATATGTGCTTTAAATCCGACAATCCACTGTTACAATTATTACTTTTTATTATATTATGCATTTTAAAGAAGCTGAGAGAAGAGAGTAAATATGTACTTACAGAGTTTGTTTTATAATAACATTTTTATTTACCATTGTTCTTTTCTCTTCATTTCTTGTGGATTTGAAGCTAATTGGTGTCATTTGTTTATGCCAATACAGCTTTTCTTCATCCACCTTTTCTGTGCTGTTATTGTCAAATATATTGCATGTCAATATGTTATAGGTCCAGCAGTACAATCACATAATATTGTTTTAGACAAATGCTTTTTAAATTAGTCAAGAGAAAAGAGGAGAAATGTAATTATACAGCATTTTGTAATTACCTATATAATTATCTTTAACAGAACGCATTGTTTTGGATTTCATTCTGATGTCACTTGCTTTCATCTTGAAGAATTTCCTTTAGAATTTCTTGTAAGATATGTCTCCAAGCAATGAATTCTATTTTCATTTATCTGGAAATGTCTTCATTTACCATAATTTGGGAAATTAGTTATAATTAGTGTAAGATGGGTAACAGAATCTTGATTGACAGGTTTATGTTTTGGTTTTTACTTTCATCATTTTGTTCTATCGCTTCTTTCTTTTTCTCCAAGTTTTAATTTAAATTCCACCTGGTTAACATACAGTGTGATATTAGTTTCTGATATAGAACACAGTGGTTCATCACTTCCATACAGCACTCAGTGCTCATCAAAACTGCACTGCTTAATACCCATCACCTGTTTAGCCTATCCCATCTCCCCTCCATCAACCGTCAGTTTGTTCTCCCTAGTTAAGAGCCTCTTATGGTTTGCTTCTCTCTCTTCTTTTTCCTTCCCCTGTGTTCTTCTGTTTTATTTCTTAAATTCCACATATGAGTGAAATCATATGGTGTTTGTCTTTCTCTGAATGACTTATTTCGCTTAACATAATACACTCTAGCTCCATCCAAGTCATTGCAAATGTCAAGATTTCATTCTTTTTGATGGCTGAGAAATATTCCACCTCTTCTTTATATACCATCTCTTCTTTATTCATTCATCAGTTGGTGGACATTTGGGATCTTTCCATAATTTGGCTATTGTTGACAATGCTGCTATAAACATTGGGGTGCATGTGCCCCTTCAAATCGGTATTTTTGTATTCTTTGGGTAAATATCTAGTAGTGAAATTGTTAGGTCATAGGGTAGTTCTACTTTTAACTTTTTGAGGAACCTCCATACTGTTTTCCAAAGTGCCCTGCACCAGTTTGCATTCCTACCAACAGTGCAAGGGGGTTCCCCTTTTTCCACATCCTTGCTAACATCTGTTGTTTCCTGTGTTATTCATTTTAGCCATTCTGACTGGTGATATCTCATTGTAGTTTTAATTTATATTTCCCTGATGATGAGTGATGTTAAGCATCTTTTCATATGCCTGTTAGCCATCTGGATGTCTTTGGAAAAATATCTCTTCATGTCTTCTGCCCATTTTTTCTTTGGATTATTTGTTTTTTGGGTGTTGAATTTAATATGTTCTTTATAGATTTTGGATACTAACCCTTTATCAGCTATGTCATTTACAAATATCTTCTCCGATTCCAAAGGTTGCCTTTCAGTTTTGTTGATTGTTTCCTTTGCTGTACCAAAGCTTTTTATCTTGATAAAATTCCAATAATTTATTTTTGCTTTTGTTTCCCTTGTCTCAGGAAACATATTTAGTAAGAAGTTGCTACAGCCAATGTCAAAGAGGTTGCTGCCTGTGTTCTCTTCTAGGATTTTGGGGATGGTTTCCTGTCTGACATTCAGGTTTTTCATCCATTTTGAATTTATTTTTGTGTACTGTGTTAACAAAGTGGCCCAGTTTCATTCTTTTGCATGCCCAATTCCAATTAATGAAGAGATTATCTTTTTACAGTTGGATATTCTTTCCTGCTTTCTTGCAGATTAATTGGCCACATAACTGTGAGTCCATTTCTGGATTTTCTATTCTGTTCTATTGATCTATATGTCTGTTTTTGTACCAGTACCATACTGTTTCGACCATTACAGCTTTGTAACATAACTTGAAGTCCAGAATTGCGAAGTCTCCAGCTTTGCTTTGCTTTTTCAAGATTGCTTTGGCTATTCAGGGTCTTTGTGGTGCCATACAAATTTTAGGATTGTTTGTTCTAGCTCTGTGAAAAATGCTCATGATATTTTGATAGGGATTGCTTTAAATGTATAGATTGCTTTGGGTAATATAGACATTTTAACAATATTTGTTCTTCCAATCCATGAGCATGGAATTTCTTTCTATTTCTTTGTGTCATCTTCAATTTCTTTCATCAGTTTACAGCTTTCAGAGTGCAGATCTATTTGTAGGTATCTTCTTTGAATTTGTTGTTTTTGATTATAAGTGGGCTTATTTCTTATTGGGACTCTCATAAATAATGACCAGTTTTTCTCTTGTTGTTTTCAAGATTTTCTCTTTTCCTTTCACTTTTAATATTTTAACTATGATGCATGTGAGTGTATAGCTTTTTGTGTTTATCTTCTTTAGAGTTTATTGAGCTTCTTCAGTGAGTCAGCACATTAACCTTTCATCAAATCTGGAAAGGTTTCAGTCAGTATTTCCTCAAATATTTCTTTTTCTTTTTCTCTCTCTTCTGGTCCAATTACACGTTTGTTGTCCAGTTAACAGTGTCTCACATTTCCTTTAGACGTTATAGTTTTTCTTCAATCTTTCTCTTATTAGTTCTTCATAATTTCTATTTATCTTTCTTTAAACTTGCTTATTCTTTTTTCTTATAGTTGGAAATGGTTGTTAAGTTTCTCTCACAAATGTTCCATTTTGGTCATTATAGTTTTCAACTGCAGAATTTCCATTCTGTTATTTGTAATAATACAAATGTCTTTATTGATACTCTATTTGATGATACATTGTATTTATGCTTTCTTTCATTTTTAAAGCATAGTTTTTGAACGTATTCATGACACGTACTTTGAAGTCTTTGAGTTCTGATACACCATCTGGGCCCCTTCACAGGCAATTTCTAATGCTGCTTTCTTCCCCCGTATGTGTCATACTTTTTTGTTGTTTATTTCCATGATTTGTCATTTTCTGGTAAAAAGCGGACAGTTTAGTTCATACGGTGTAGCCACTCTGAGAACCAATTCCCCCTTTCCAGAGGTTTTTTTGTTTTTATTAGTTTAGTCAATTTTTGTTTAGTGATTTTTGCAAAGCTAATTCTGTGAAATCACTTTTTCCTACATTTTGAAGCCTCTGATGTCCCCTTTCAGATCATTTCCCCTTGCTTTTATCTTTTAGTCCAGCTATCAATGGGTCATCCCTGAGTTGGTATAAGCTGCATTTTACAAAGGTTTTACTTAAGTCCTCTTGGCCATTTAGATTATACCATTTCCTGTTAGATGTCTGTGGCTTATTTCGTCCCCAGTTTCAGCCAAAGATCACCAGCGTGGAGGTATCCTCTCTGGTCACTCCCAAGAAGGTTTAGCCTTGGGCATGCACTCAGTCTTCTAACCTGATGACGGTGAATTTGCATTTCACTCTGAATTTTTGAATTAACTCATTAGAATAGTTTATCACTCAGTCAGTGTTTGGCCAGAGGTTTTATTTAAACCTTTTGTAACAGTGGCTTTTCCACCCTGTGTTTATAAGTCTGTTTACGGTGGCTCAGTTGGTTAAGTGCCCAACCTCTTGATTTCAGCTTAGGTCACAATCTCAGAGTCATGAGATTGAGCCCCGCATCTGTTCTGTGCTCAGTGGGGAATCTGCTTGAGATTCTCTCTCTCTCTCCATCTCCCTCTGTCCCTCCCCCTGCTCAATCCCATGCTCTCTCTCTCTAAAGTAAATGGATACATCTTTTTATAAAAGTCTGTTTGTGGCTTGGGAATGCTTTCAAGCCTACCCCACATCCTGCCTGACTAAGTTCCACCAAATGCATGTACACAAGTTTCCCAATTCCCAGAGTTGACAATGATCCCTAAAAGCCTATTCTTGACTTTCTCTTCCTTTTGTCTTATCTATTAAACTTCTGGCTGTTCTGCCATTTTGCTTGTATAATTAACCGATCACCTTCCTCTTATTTTCTCTCCAATGAGATCTCTATTTTTTTGACAATACCATTAGGCATGGAGGCCTCCATTCTTTGATCCAAATAATATCAGCCCTCTCAGGCAGAACTTTTGCTGGAATGACACCCTTTCTCCATGAGTTGACATGGGGTAGGTGTGGTAACCACTGGTTTTCTCAGCTTGCTCCTTTCCCTACAACTTGAAAGTGAGCCAAGGCAGGGGTACTTGGGGCCCTAGTATTCTTGGTTTGATATGCCTGGGTAAGAATTTCCACCATATAAGTGGAATGTCAGGCGAATGAAGAACTGGTCTTATCAAATGGGCACCTACGTGGAAAAGAACCTCTGTAACAGGGAGCTGGGGCAGTAAGTGAGAAATTCAGGTAACCTACCCCTCCCAGGGTGAAACTACAACCCCAGAATGATAACTGAGAGGAGGAACCCATCTTCTTGATATTATTTCCCTGTAGTAAGATGCCTTGTATAGAGCTACCAGTGCATGCATGTTGCTAGAGAGTGGTGGTAAGGGATGAGGTCATGGCTCAAAGACCACAGATTCTTGCCATTCTTTGAAGGGATTTATTATATTTTCTTGAATGACCATTCCTCTATTTACATTGTTTTTAGGACAGTTTCCAGAGTTTCTATTTTTTAAATTAATTATTATTATTACTTTTTGCATTTATCTCATCATGCCCCATACTTCAAGAGTTGTAAATATCTCCTGAAACCAGTTCTGATCCCTTCAAATTGGAACCATGTCTTCTCATTATATCTCATTATGCCTAGCACAGAGCCTTTCTCATAGCCAATGCCTATAAATGTCTGCTGAACAGGCCATGAGTCATTACTGATACAAAACTATACTAAGCATGAAAAGAAGAGAGTAATGAAAGCTTGTAGAGAAATGTCATGGAAAAGATAGTATTGGAACTGAGCCTTGCCGAAAGACTAAGATCAAGACAGGTGGAAAGGAAAAGAAGAGACAATGCACGCAGGAGTCGAAGCACAAGGAAGGCCTGCCACTTACAGTTATTTCAGACTCTTCAGACTTTTTAAATGACTTTAAAAATTCATGAATTAATTTGTTGTTTGCTGAAGAGAGTGTCTGCTGAACTCCTTTTTCCAACATTCTGGAAACCTCTTGCTCCCCTTAGTTTAGTTGAGTTTTTTTTTTTTTTTTTTTAATGCATGTTAAACTAAACTAAATATTTCCCACTATGTATATGCAAATTAGATTTAAGTACTAGGCTCAAATAAGGATTAACTATTTTTTTGGTTTTGTTTTGTTTTAGCCTACATGGGTATGTAGTGAGATATTTTTAAAGCTGTGAAGTCTCTGGTAAGTTTTTTCTGTTGCATACTGCACTGCAGAATATTTAACATCTCTCACTACCATTCTCTGAATGTCAGTAGCACCATTTCAATCATTGTAACTATTAAAACCCCTTAGCCAACTTCCCAAATATACACTTTTATAAGAATGTGGTCATACAATGCATATATTCTATAATTTGTGTGTGTATAACTACAATATATCTTTGATAGAATCCAGTGCCAGTGTGTCTGGTCTATCTCATTCTTTTAAACCATTGTTTGCTTAGAGTATTATGGATATTTTCTATTTTTCTATTCTAAAACAAACATTTGGGGGCGCCTGGGTGGCTCAGTCGTTAAGCATCTGCCTTCAGCTCAGGTCATGATCCCGGGGTCCTGGGATCGAGCCCCACATTGGGCTCCCTGCTCAGCGGGAAGCCTGCTTCTCCCTCTCCCACTCCCCCTGTTTGTGTTCCCTCTCTCGCTGTGTCTCTCTCTGTCAAATAAATAAAATAAAATCTTAAAAAAAAATAAAACAAACATTTGGTTGGTCTCTTAAAATTTTCCAAGTAGATTTGATTTGATTGGCTCTTAAAAACTTTTGAAATTATTTGCTATCAGACTAATTTCTAATCACCATAGATCAAATAAAATTTATTTAAAAATATATAATACTTTTTATCTTAAATTTTACTTTCTATAAACCTGATTTCTTTTTAATTTTTACAACCCGCAAAGGTTCTGTTATTGTATTTTAAGAGCGAAAAACTGAGGATCAAAGAGGACAAACAACTTGAAATGATTAAAAAAGATTAAGAGAGGTAAATGCAGCATTAGTCATAATAGGCAAGCTATGGAAAAAACCTACGTGTCCATCAATGGATGAATGGCTAAAGAAGCTGTATCTATACACAATGGATTGTATTTCCACCATTAGAGAGAAAGAAGTCTTGCCATTTGTGACAATATGCATAAGCCTGAAGCATTACGCTAAGTGAAATAAGCTAGACAGAGAAAGACAAATATTGCATAGTATCACTAAGATGTGGAATCTAAAAAAAAAAAAAAAAGTCAACTCATAGAAAAGTGGTTGTCAGTGTCTGGGGAGGGTGGTAAAAGGATATTAGCTTTCAGCTATAAGATGAATGCGGTCTATAAAACATGGTGACTATCATTGATAACACAGTACTGTATAATTGAAATTTGCTTAGAGTAGCACTTAGATATTCTTACATACATACATACATACATACAAACATACATACATACATGGGTATGTTAATTAAGTAGATGAAGAAAATCCTTGACCATGAATATGTACATAAAATTAGCAGGATGTACACTTTAAATATCTTACAATTTTATTTGTCAATTATACCTCAGTGAAGCTGAGATTTTTTTTTAAGAGCCAGAGGCAAATTTGAAACCAGGATTTATCCCTTTTCCTTTGCACTCTACAGCTAAACTGCACTCCTGTATTTTGTTCTGAATTAACCACTTCACACTTCTATCAATAATCTTGAATTTTAGTCTTTTAAAATATTTCTGCCATCATCCAACTCTCTTGAATAGGAACTAGTGTGTAAATTGAAATGTCTCTTCCAAAGAAAGCCTGTAAGCAGCTAAATTGTTTAGAAATTGGGGAAATGTCTCTTCCCTTGCCTACAAGATCGTATTCCATTTAGCAGTTGCAATTGTTTAGATCAAAGTTAAGGGACACATGAAATTCACTGTGAAGTCTGCAAACTGCAGAACATGTGGCATTTATTTCTTCAGTTTGTTTCAGCATAAACCCTTGAAATTTACCCTTATTTCTGAACACATTTTCTAACAGGCATTACTGTCTTCAATGCATGTTTAATGTCAAAGAATAAACAAGGACAATTTCCTTGAAGACATATTCTGATTGTTTGGAAAACATCAAAAACATTAACAATTCTTGTAATGAGCAATAAATTGTGCATCGTTCTTTTAAGCACAAGCATTTTCTGACAAAGCATTATGCCAGATCTCCATTAGGTGTACTGTGCTTGCATTTTTTCTTACTACTGTGCATGCAGTCTTTATTATTACATATGAATTACCTTATATCTAGCAGCCCCCCCAAAAAACGGACTAACCAATTATATAAAAGGATTAGAAGAGAAAATAAATGTCCATTTCCAGAAATTGTATTTCACCCAAATCTCATTTTTGCAGTCTACAAATTCCTGTTCCCCAGATTAAATTTGTTTTCAAAAGTAAACTCCAGAATGATGATTATAGCATGATTATCTTAACTGGGACTCTGAAGTGGATATAATTTTTTCTTTCTGTTTTAGTAGTAAGTCCTTATCTAAAATAGGCAGTTATCAAAGAAAATGAAGGAGGAAGGATGGCATGATTGGACTTTGTTTTTTGTTTTTGTTTTGTTTTTTCCATTTAATGATCAAGAGCTCATTCTTGTTGCATGCTTCATATAGTACTAGAATAAAGCTCATTTGACTCCTTAATGCTTTGCACTTCAGGAAGCCATTTTATCCTAAAATTTCTTGACTATATCCATGAAAGTTAACTCTGTAGATTTCAATATAATTAGAAGTTGAAGGATCTTAAGAGCACATGAATAGACTGATATTATATCAGAAAATAAAAACAAACCCTGTCATTTATAGGACAATATTTTGGGTTCTTCAGCCTGAGTACTAACTTAATAAAATATTTTACCCACTGTAGCCAGGAACATATTATCATAAGTTTATTCAGATATTTAGAAAATTATATCTTCTTTGAAACATTAGATTTTTAAATTACAGATTTATTGACAGTTTCAGCACAAAGGAGAAAATTCCTTTGTGCACTTAATCCATTAATTTGTGTATCTGAGCAGGAGTCAAAAAGAACAGGCAGTAAGTGATTATTATATATTTATAAATACAAGTAATAATAAATAATTGTAAGTTACACTTAGTTATTTAAAAGCAAAAGCAAATGAACAACCACGGAAGGGCATATTGATATAAGCGTGTGTGTGTTTGTGTATGTATGAAACTACTGAACACTCAAGTATATCATAATCAATTTATGTCACACTGCATTATATAAGTTCTAATTATAATCTCTCTTACCTTTCTATAAACTCATTTTCTAAATTAAAATTACTCAGATCATCAAGATATCATTATATTCCTTAAGATAAACATCATTAGCCTTTACTAACTTGTTTTTTAAACTACTTTATGATCCATGTTATTACTTACTCTTTACAAACTTTATAAACTATTATATGGTGAAACAGTGCTTTGTACTTAGCAAATAAAATGAACAGAATTTTATTTAAAAAAAAGATATTGAGCAGCCTGTTTTTGTGCAGACATCAGTTCTTTAAACGTGTGGAAATTAAAATTTTGATTCTCCAAACAGATTTTTTTTAAAGATCATATTTATTCATTTGAGAGAGAGAGAGAGCATCTGAAAGAGAGAGAGAGCAGGGGAAGTGGCAGGCAGAGGGAAAGGAGAAGCAGACTCCCTGATGAGCAGGGAGCTCCCCCACCATGTGGAGCTTGATCCCAGGACCCACGCATCATGACCCAAGCTGAAGACCAATGCTTAACAGATGGAGCCACCCAGGCGCCCCTCCAAACAGTAGATTTTAAGTTATATAGTAGTTCTTACATGGTAAATTGATTGCCTATGGAAGACAATAGTATTCTTAAATATTTTAAGTATAATTATGCTTAAAGAGAGCTTGGTTATGTTAAATAACTTGTCTAAAAGATTGCATATTTGGGAATTAAACTGAATTTTGAAGCAAAACCTTTATTTAAAAATATTAACATTTGTGTTTATCTAAACCAAAAAAAAGAGTAATGTTTATTAAAAAATGTAAAATGTCCAGAATGCATAAAGTGTAAACTAAGATCCCCTAATTGTAACCTTCCATATATTTATTTCATTTTATTAGAAATTTCCCACCTTAAATTAAACATAGATATTTGTGAGGAAAATGAAGTGCTGTATACCGAATTGTCTCTGTATTCAGTGTGTATATTGTGTGTGTGAGTGTGTGTGCAAGCCTGTGTGTTAGAGACAGAGATCGATAAGACGACTATTCCATGTGAGGATACAAAGCTCTCCCTTTTTGTTTCCACTGACTAGATAATATTTTATTGTCTGAATTCCTAAAAGGAAAATAATGTTTTTAATCTTCAAAAACTAGAGAGCATTAACTAAAAATACATGATTAAAAACAAATGACAAGGAGAAAAATGTGTAAGGGAGAGCATGGCAGAGCAAATATGCTGAAGGGTTTTTACTATTTTACAAATGGATAGTAGATGAACTACAGCAAACATCTTCTGAATTCCCTTTTATGCCCAAAATCATTTAAGAAACATCATTTCAGGGATTAAAAAACCGATATATACACAGCTGAAACAGAAAGGAGCTCTCATCATTGATGGGGTTTGGGTAACAAATACTAGTACCATTGCATAATGCAAGTTTGAGCCTCTATACTGATCCAAACGGCTGGAGATAAATCTGAGAGGCCCTTATTAATTCAGAGTCCAAAAGGAACAATGCTCAATTGCTCAAATGTTGTAGACTGTATTTCTTTCACAAAAAGGGGCCAGTGGTGAATGTTCTAATGTTGGCAGAGTTTCTCTGTTCCGTAAAATTATCCAGGAACATGAGGTGTCAGATTAGCATTAACTCAGCTATACTAAATCTGTGACTTCCAACACTAGGTTTATGGTCTAATACTATAAGAGCTATTTTATCTATGTGATTGGTAAAGGTGATAAATAGATTATCGGTGAAAATATACCTTTATACAAATCAAGGGCATTCAAATTGACAGTATGTATCAATATTTGATATGTGCATTCAGCACTTTGATAAAGTGGTTCCACTTATGAAAATTTCACCTAGAGGAAAATCATTTAGATGTGTACAAATGCATGAACAATAACATGGTATAGCATTGGTGATAATAATAAAAAGATACATTTTTAAAATTTTATGTGTTGGTAGTGATTTAAAATAGCTTTAATTTTTCAGACTATCTCCAATAACATGTTAGAATGCAGAAGGAGAGATTTTTGAAAAGTAATTTTAAGAAGCAAGTAATTTAAAATGTTTAAAAAGTGGTAATAGAGCTTGTTTTATTTTCATTCTTTCAGATGTTGAAAAACCAAAACTCTAAACGATTTAGAAATGCATAATATTGCATATTACTCCTCTGTGCATACTATTTATATATGTACATTTGATGCATATTATAACTAAATCTTATTTACTAGAAATCTGAGCAAATGAGAAGAATAATGAGTAGAGTTAGAGAAAGAGGTGTGGGCTTATAGAAATGCTTATCTCAATTTGAATACCACTTCTACCATCTGTATAATTTTCAGCAAGTAATTGATTTTCCCTAATTTTCAATTCTATCACTTGAACAATCAGCCTAGTGAAGATTTCATTTGTGTAACCATGGGTATTAAATTAGGCAATACTTGTGTAGTACTCAATGAAATGCTAAGACGTAAATGTTCAAGGATGGCAGTTGTATTTTTTTTCACTATTATTATTACTATTGTTATTGATTTATATATTTGTTAAAGGGATCTCTGAAGTCATCTAACACAATAATTGTGCATGTATGCCTTTACACAGATCAACCAGGCTCTGTTAGAACATTTTTAAATTCAGGGAAACATTATGCTTTTAAGAAGTTCCATTATCTATAAATGTTATAATTTTGTATACTTGCTGCTATACTAAATATATACATGGGTATATGCCAACAAAATTGTTAGCTTTTGTCATTTTAACATTTACTCAAAATTCTCATGAGTTTGCCTAACAATTTATAAGCAAGTAAGTTATACATTTAACTATTTTATTACTTAGAACAAATTAAAAGATAGTTATAATCAGTTTCATGGCAAAGTGTGCAGTGATGGATTTTCTTTGGAAACCCAATTAAATGACACATATATTGAAGATGGGAGGCTCATATGTTGCAGAACAAGGCTGATGTTTTGTACCATTCTTTTTTTTTTATTAACATATAATGTATTTTTTGTTTCAGGGGTACAGGTCTGTGATTCAACAGTCTTACACAATTCATAGCACTCACCATAGCACATACCCTCCCCAATGTCCATCACCCAGCCACCCCATCCCTCCCATCCCCCACCACTCCAGCAACCCTCAGTTTGTTTCCTGAGATTAAAAGTCACTTATGGTTTGTCTCCCTCTCTGGTTTTTTGCCATTCTTGAGAAATAATGTTTAGTAGTTGGGAAGATGGCAGAGCTGTGCCACACCATATTTCCACTAAATAAACCTTTTTTAAAATGAGAGTTTGCTTACTAATATGTCAAATCTCATTTTGGTGGGATTTTGGTGGGAGAGAGGATTAAGAGCTTGAGGCAATCACTATTCAGCCATCTTTAAGGAAAGCAACCACATAGAGGGAATCTTTGACTTTTGTGTGTATTTTTTTTATATATATAGAACTGCTAGATTGCTTCCTTTTGCATATAGCTAGAATATAATTAAAATAGATAATTTGAGAAAGTAATTACTGAGTTCTTCTTTCAGTCTTTGCACATTCATTAAGGATTATATATAAATCCAAATGAGCCTAAGAAGTATAGTTGTTGACAGCTCAAAAGCTATCTTGAGTTATAATATTAAGAACAGTCATCTTTTTTCATAAATATCTGTGTTTAATTTGGAACTATGCAAAGTTATATTAATTTGTCTAATCAAGGTTTTAAAATACTTCAGAGTAGGGGTGCCTGGGTGGCTCAGTCGTTAAGCGTCTGCCTTCGGCTCAGGTCATGATTCCAGGTCCTTGGGATCGAGCCCCGCATCGGGCTCCCTGCTCAGCGGGAAGCCTGCTTCTCTCTCTCCCTCTCCCACTCCCCCTGCTGTGTTCCCTCTCTCGCTGTGTCTCTCTCTGTCAAATAAATAAATAAAATCTTTAAAAAAAAATAAAATAAAATAAAATAAAATACTTCATAGTAATAAATGATAAACTAGCAGAACATTCTGAGTTTATATTTTATATTTATTCTAAATGGAAAACAAAGACAACTTTGTTTCCTTTTTTCATCTTACTTAAATTTTCAACTATTAATTGCCTTGGTAAGTCATTATTTTTATAAGATAAACTCTATGCAAAATGATACCTTTTCTACCTGGGCCTTTTCAAAATATATGTTACAGGCAGTTTCTTTTTGTTAAAACCAAAAGAGAGACGATGATGTTATGTGAAGAGTTACTGCGTTGCAGCCACTGGCTCCCTGTGAGTAAACTCAAAATAGGTTAATTGCATAGGATTTCTTTCTTTCTTTTTTTTTAAAGATTTTATTTATTTATTTGACAGAGAGAAAGAGAACAAGTAGGCAGAGAGGCAGGCCGAGGGAGAGGGAGAAGCAGGCTTCCTGCGGAGCAGGGAGCCCGATGTGGGGCTCGATCCCAGGACCCCAGGATCATGACCTGAACCGAAGGCAGCCTCTTAACCAACTGAGCCACCCAGGTGCCCCAATTACATAGGATTTCAAGCCAGAGCACAGGTACAAAAGTCTAGCATTAGTAGATATTTAAAGTCCTGAACGCGATTACAGTGTGAATTGCATGAGTTTATTCTAACGTTGATAATCTTTCTAGTTTTCACCCTTTATTCTCAACATTGATTCCTGCTTAGTTATCCAACGTTCATTAGTAAATGAATAATTTATTTTTTCAATTGAAAGTTATCTTTGGTAAAAAAAAAAAAAAAATGAAAAGGACAGAGAAATTGAATAGGAAGTTATGTTAAAAGTAGGATTTTTTTCAGACAGTTTAATTATATTAGAAAATTATACTATTGGTAAGGTATATTGAACAGTTTTGTATCACAGGAGAAGCAGATGTTTATCAAAATCTATGAATTAAAGTATACAGAAATATGTTTTTAAACTTTTCCTTATAAAAAAAAAAACCTTTTCCTTATTAACTTAAATTTCAGGTTTTTATCCATTTTGCCACAGTAATCTTTGGGTTAATCATCCAAGAAGACAAAATGCAAAGAAATAAAAGTTTTGAAGGGGCCTGGGTGGCTCAGTCAGTTAAGCGTCTGCCTTTGGCTCAGGTCATGATCTCAGGGTCCTGGGATTGAGCCCTAAATTGGGCTTCCTGCTCAGCAGGGAGTCTCCTTCTCCCCCCCCCCAACCTTCCCCTTTGCTCCTCTCTCTCGCTTGTTCTCTCTCTCTCAAATAAATAAATAAATTATTTTATGTGAAAAATATCATTATTATTTTATTCCAATAAACCACACTTAATTTCTGAAATGAATAGCACATACTTGAAGTATATATTTACAGTTTCAGATGATTATTGATGTAATTATATCCAAAAACTTAAAAAAGCCATTCAGAATCCTACATTAATATAGAAAAGGAGAGACAAAATGGAAGCCATAGTTATTGGGTAACATTCTTTTCTCTCCAACCAGTCAATAAAGAAGTCCCCTCTCAATTAAAAGGGCAATCTCTCAGTTCCCCGACCTTCATGGTGGGCCCCACCACTGGACTTTATTCCTAGGAAGAGGAGAGTACAGAGGCTCATTTGTGACAGACTGTCCTTTCTTAAACTACAAAAGTTATTGGCTAATGTATTTATTAGAAATAATGCATGCTTAATCAGAGTTTACCTACCACATATCAGTTTATATGTTTTGATATATATTTACCAAATATGTGACTATATACACTAGATGTGGAGGCAATTTCCTTACTGAAGTAGAATCAAAAGCAAATCTGGTGTGGGGCGCGTGGGTGGCTCAGTTGGTTAAGCGTCTGCCTTCAGCTCAGGTCATGATCCCAGGGTCCTGGGATTGAGCCCCACATCGGACTCTCTGCTCAGCGAGGAACCTGTTTCTCCCTCTCCCACTGCCTGCCATTCCCCTTACTTGTGCTCTCTCTCTGTTAAATAAAGAAAGAAAGAAAATCTTAAAAAAAAGAAAAGCAAATCTGGTGTGACTAGTACATATTAACGAATCATTGTACAATAGGAAGTTTAAGAAAAGGATTTCTGTTAAGGAATAATGCATTAATGTTCATTCATCATTCCCTAATCATATAGATAGATAGTAGATAGATGAATAGATAGATAGATATAGATATTGATATATATATAGAGAGAGAGAGAGAGAGAAAGATGTTCAGTAAGTTGAAGTGAATTACTCTTATATCGCCTTACATTAATACTTATTACCACTCACAAATTAATAGCCTAATTTTATTCAGGTACCACTATTCAATATTTTTATATGATCATAATAGAAATACTGAGTTTAATCATTCATTTTCTACTTCTAAGAGTACACAATAGTTCAGGAAACAATACGAAAAAAGAAAAACATTATTAAGCTCTAATGAAGATAACATTAATTACACAAAACTCATTTTAGAAGTTAATCACATAAGGAAGAATTGTAATAGAGATTTAGCAGGTAACCTATAATACAAGGCCACATTAATTTATAAAGAACCAAAGAGAAATTTATTTTAAAAGATTAATCAGAGAGATATTTTCTTCTTTACCTGAAGGAAAATTAGAACTGGTACATAATGCCCCATGAAATTTAGGATTTTTTTTTTCCCTTTTAATACTTGGATGTCATAAAAATGAACTGGATTTCATCATTGTTTTTCTTAGACTACAGGCTTAACGATTGGCAGTTGAGTTGAAAACCTCGTATCTATAAAATCCAAAGTGTAATGTATCATCATAAGTGGAAGATTCTAATAAGTCTAGCATGTCCCTTCCCTTCTTTCCAGTCCACATTACAATGACATCAACTTCTAGTTTGTTTCAGATGGAGGCAAGTGCAGTGGCTTATTTCTGACAGACTGTCCTATCTTAAACTACAAAGAATATTGGTTGATTAATTTATTAGGAATGATACTTGATCTAGAGTTTTCTTTCTCACATTAGCTAATTAGGAAATTTTTTCCTGCTAAAGTAAAATTTAAATAAATATCTAGCATTAGAACTTTGTGCAGGGAGAAGTTTAATTCTAAGGAAAGGATATCTTTGGAGTCATAATGCATTGTTTCCCTTTCAGTTTTCCCTAAACATAGTAAAATTTATATTTATAGAAGTGAAGGAGGTTGAACTGTGTATTAATCTCTATAAAATTCAGAGAAGAAATAAAACGGGCTATGTCTAGTTAAACTTGAACTTGAACTCAGCCTTAAAAAAATGAAGAGAAGATTCAGTATTGGAAGAGGACAGAGAAGACACTGCTGAAATTGAAGCCAAATATATAGGAAAGAGGACTAATGCAAGAGAACAAAACAAGATAAAAATGGCCACTTACGTAAATTCAAGAGTTTCTGTTATTCATTCAGTTTAAAAATAGTTTTAGAGCACCACCTTTTGGGAGATGATTTTCTACTGGTCCCTTATGTTTCTGAACATCTTGGAAGCAAAGGCACTGGCAGCTTTTTTTCCAGACCGTATTTTCAAGACCGTCTATGCAGTGAACCACCCAGAAAGATAGAGACGGCGTCTTTCTCAGAGCAAAGAGAAGACTTGTTTGCTAGCCACAATAATAAGGTTAATGTCTCCCTCTGGGCCAAAGTTTGGGTGGGTTTGATTGTATCACCTGACAAAAGATGGGTGTTTTCTGAAATTGGAGTTCTTCAGATGGGAGCAAAAATACTTCCTGTGTTACATCCACCATGATCCATCTGAATCATTGCCGTGAGACCTGGGGAAGCATGGGGAACCAGAGCAAACATGAAGTTCATGGTATCTGTTTTGCTGTGTGTAAAAACCCATTTGTTTCTGATGTAGGAATCTTCTGTTAGCTTGAAAGGAGAATAAAATCTCAGCCCCTTTATAGTTGTTGACACTTACCATGTGCTAGGCATTTTTTAAAGCACTGGAGACCCTAATTGAACAAAGTAGACTATAAATTCCACTCTACTGGGGCGCCTGGGTGGCTCAGTCGGTTAAGCGTCTGCCTTCCGCTCAGGTCATGATCCCAGGGTCCTGGGATCGAGCCCCGCATCAGGCTCCCTGCTCCGCGGGAAGCCTGCTTCTCCCTCTCCCACTCCCCCTACTTGTGTTCCCTCTCTCGCTGTGTCTCTCTCTGTCAAATAAATAGATAAAATCTTTAAAAAAAAAAAAATTCCACTCTACTGAGCTTACATTCTAGAGATGTGAAATTTTAAATTCTAAAATTTTAAAGGAGTTAGAGTAAAATTTACATAACGAGGTGCCCTGTGAAAACGTCAGAATGATCATATACTTGAAAGATGTTACTTATTTTTTTATGCACACACAGATGAATGTTATTATAGCACTGTTTCTCAAAATGAACAAACAGAAAAACTGGAAATAACTTGAATGTCCATTAGAAAGGGAATTCTTATGGTTAACTAAATTGTGGTATATGGGGCGCCTGGGTGGCTCAGTCGGTTAAGCGTCTGCCTTCGGCTCAGGTCATGATCCCAGGGTCCTGGGATCGAGCCCCGCATCGGGCTCCCTGCTCAGTGCGAAGCCTGCTTCTCCCTCTCCCGCTCCCCCTCTTGTGTTCCCTCTCTCGCTGTGTCTCTCTCTGTCAAATAAATAAATAAAAAATCTTAAAAAAAAAAATAAAAAATAAAAAATAAATTGTGGTATAGACATAAAATAGATTTTGCTTATGCTAAAAAAGAAAAAGAAAAAAAAAAAAAAAAAAAGACAGTATTCACTTACCCAGAAGATAGTTCATAACCTAACAAGTGAAAAAGCAAGTGTAGGTTTTGAGTGCATTAATATAGATTGCTTTTCAATGACAAAAATAATGAAGGTAGGAAGGAAAGAAGGAAGGGAGTAAAGAAGAAAAAAGGAATAAATGAAAGAAGGAAGGAGGGGAGGGAAGGAAGAAAGGAGGGAAGGAAGGAAAGTAGGAAGGAAGGAAGGAAGGAAAACACTCTATATTAGTCCCATAATTATTCCATATTAACCTTTGGTAATCTCTGAAAATATGAGTGAAGGGAGAGGGTAAGATTATATATATACATATGTATGTGTATAAAATGGTATGTATGTCTTTTTTTTTAAGTTTTGATTTAAATTCCAATTAGTTAACCTACAGTGTAATATTAATTTCAGGTGTACAGTATAGTGATTCAACACTTCCATACCAGGTGGTGCTCATCACAAGTGTCCTCCTTAATCTCCATCACCTATTTAACCCATCCCCCCCACCTCCCTTCTGGTAACCTTCAGTTTGTTCTGTATACATAAGAGTCTGTTTCTTAGTTTGCCTCTCTCTCTCCCCTCCCTTCGCTCATTTGTTTTGTTTCTTAAATTCCACACATAAGTGAAATCATATGGTATTTGTCTTTCTCTGACTTATTTTGCTTAGCATAATACTCTCTAGCTCCATCGACGTTGTTGCAAATGGCAAGATTTCATTCTTTTTACAACTGAGTAATATTCCGTTGCATATATATGCCCCCTCTTGATGGACACTTGGTCTGTTACCATAATTTGGCTATTGTAGATGTTATTTAATAGAGGGCAGTAATAAGTGTTGTAGGACTGGAGCCTAAAACTAATGGATGAGTACATATTTTATATCCAACTAGGAACTCTTTAATGGCATATATATATTTTTTTCACATTAACGTTTAGTTTATTGATCCTCTCATGAAAAATCTGCACAACCAGATAAAGCCACTGCAGCATCTTTACTCCTTCTGTTGTCCAATCTCCAGCTCACTTTTTCCCAGCACCAACATTGGCTTTTGCAGCCCCCCTGACTTTCTTCATTCTGTTCTTGCGTTCCTTTCGCTGTTTTCTTGATGTCTTTTTCTTCTCATACAGGCCATGTCTTGCAAGTCTGTGTTTGGGTTCATTTTTCTTTGCATAATCCAAGGAATCATATATCATGCCAAAGCCGGTTGTCTTGTCACCACCAAAATGGGTTCGAATTCAAACACAAATATGACATCTGGTGTGGTCTTGTACATTTTGGCTAGTTTTTCCCGAATTTCTGTTTTAGGTACTGTTGCCTTTCCGGGGTGAAGAACATCAATGACCATCTGTTTCCGCTGAAGTAGTCGGTTAGTCATGAACTTCCTGGTCCGGATAGTTACTGTGTCGTTCATGATGGCAACCTAATGGCATATATTTTTAAATTATTAATAGCAGTGAGAATAGAGACAAAGTTATTTAATCACTTGTGTTTCAGGGACAGTGGTTTAACTACAATTTTAGCATTTACTGTACAAAGGGGTTAATAAAAAATTAGAAAAAATAAGTTATACAGAAGTTGACAGAGTCAGGAAAAAATGATAGAGTAGTCATGAAGATAGAACTATGGCCTTAGAAATTACAAATCTGGATATTAATAACATGGATGAGAAGAAAAAAATTTATGAATGGACTTCACTTTTGTTTTAGGTACCTTGAGTTTGGGATGGTAGTAAGAATTCCAAGTGAAAGGGCTCATGAGGAGGTCAAAAATTTAGCCCCAGAATTTAGAAAAAAATTCGAATGTAAGAGATGATTTAGGATCATCCCAAGTAGAGAATTGATTTCTAAAGCTGTGAGAAAAGACAAGCTCTCAAGGATGTTGCAAAAGTGAAAGCACAAATGGCCAAAAACTGAATATTGAATCACCTGACTTCCAGAAAATTGTAGAAAATGATCCACCAAAAAGAAATAGAAGAGGCGAAAAAGAAGCAGAGGAGGACAAGGGGATTCCAAGATAGTACATGAGCCTAACTACCAAGACAGAAAATAGAGTCAGCAAAGAGGGAATGACTACTTTGTAAGTAGTGAAAAAAGAATATTAATACTGGGGGAGAAACTATAGTGACCTTCAATTTTGTAAGGCCAGAGGCCATAGAATTCATAGAGATCAAATAAGATAGTTTTAAAGCAATTTATTTTTAATGTTATATAAAGTTATGAAATTAATTTCAAGAAATGCTATGTTGACAAGTTATCTCTGATTCATTTTTTGACTGGCAAATAATTTCATCAGATAAGAAATGTTTCATTTATAAAATATCATTTAAGTAAATCTCTTACTCTTCGTCTGTAATGTAATTTAAACATTACAATTAGTAGTAATAGTGCCTAACAATAATTTTCTTTATTTTCAAGAAGTCTTTTCTATACTGAGTTTTCAGGGATATCCATTAGTTTCTTCTATTCACTCAGGTATATTAACAGGTAATGAAATTGTGAAATGATTCACTATGAGCAAAGGGATACGGTATCAGAGGAACAATAAAAATTCTTCAGTATTTCCTTCATTTTTTATTTCATTAACTTGCTTGTTGCTTTGGGAAAGAAAATGTATTTTCACCTTAGTTTTTCAATTTGTGATATAATAATAATAATAATAATAATAATAATAATAATAATAGTAATACCTGCTTCAAACTTATCTAAAATGGTATAATTGATTTCAAAGCAAATAAAAAGAGAGCGAGAGAGAAGGAGAGTATAATTTAAAGTTTCATTTCAGGGCTAAATAGTTTGGAGGATTTTTCATTATATTACTTGGTTTAGCTACACCACTTCATTATATTTAATAGTAATATGAAAAATATGTATTTCTCTAAAATATATGTGAACTCCTAAGCTTCCGTCTCTCTCACCTAATTCTGTCTAGGTTTATGAATAACCACTAAGTTCATTAGAAACTACTGATGTGTGCAAAATAATTTGATACTTTCATATATTTAACTTTGTGAAAAAATATTTTAAATGCTGTCAGAGTTGATGCCACTTTTAAGTGCCTACCATTTTTTGCATCACCTTAAATAAAAGTTAATGCACGATGTTTTGTTAGAATACTAATTTTTACAACTTCCTGGTAAGATTTTAGTAGACTGTTACACACTTGATGTTAAAGAGAAGAAAGCAAAATATTATAGATTATTTACTGTGATTTATACCACCACAGTGATATCATAAGCATGGAAACACTTAGCCATATTTCTTTCATTACTTTTTAATTTTAATTTTCATGGTTTTGTGAGAAATGTTTGTGTGTAGACAGGAGAATGAGTACCAAGAAAAGTTATAGAAACATATTCTGTAGCTATATTAAAAACGAAAGACACACAAAAAAGATGGACATACAAATGGCACCAACTATGATCTATAATTTAGAATAAAATTTCAAACTTTCAATTCTTATGGTTCAGGACATAAAATCCTGCCATATGGAATCAATAAGAAATATCCTACCTGAGCTTTATTTCTATAAGAAATCTATCTATAAGATGAACATCTTATGTATTTTTATAGCTAAAACAATAGATTCAAGCATGTGATACCACTTAAAATAATTGTAATAAGCTACCATTTATTGAGAGTCAGCTATATTCCAAGCACTACAGTTGTATGCAGTTTCTCATTTGATTCTCAAAACATCTCCGTAACCTAGGAATTATTATCCCAATGTTTACATGAAAAGGAAGAAGAAGGGATAGAAGGAAAGAAAGAAGGCACAGACTTAGCAGCATACAAGAGAATAATGACATAATTGCAATATGATCTATTTTATGAATTCCAAATACTATAGTAATAGTTTCTAATGTTATGTTGTTCAAAATATCACTGTTGGGGCACCTGGGTGGCTCAGCCAGTTAAGTGTCCAACCCTTGATTTTGGCTCAGGTCATGATCTCACGGTCCTGGGATTGAGCCCCACGGTGTCAGGCTAAGCTCAGAGGGGAGTCTGCTTGAGATTCTCTTTCTCCATCTCCATCTCCCTCTGCCCCTCCCTTCTGTGTGTATGCACACTCACTCTCTCAGATAAATAAATAATTAAAAAATAAAAACATAAAAAAATAAAATATCACTGTTTATTATAATACAAACTATAAGCAAACAACCATTTCTAGATTTTTTTTAAATAAAAGTATTGGTCCCCCTTCTCACGCAGACCACAACATTAATTGGAAAATTCCTTTTTTAAATAAAAAATAGATCATTTTCTCTTGTTGATATAAATAAGTAAATTTTATCTCTGATCACTTTCCCTGATATTAGTCTCATTTTAATTGACACGAACTATTTTTCAAGGTTTGTCTTTTATTTACATTTCTCTCCTTTTACTTAGCAAATTTTAACTGCATGCAGATATTTTTATGACAATATTTGGTATTAGATGAACCATATTAGTGGGATAAATAAAGTTAACCTTATTCCTTTTATATAAAATAATGTTAGCCCTTCAAATAGGAACTGGAATGATTTGCAGTCAAATCAGAAAATAACCATATGCTTTCTGACATTGAACTTTTACAATTCGTTTTAAAAATATGCATTTAATTCCTAAATCAAAAAGTTATTAAAAGGGATAGTTACAGAGTGAAAATTTTTGGGCAATGTAGTGAAAGTTGTAAGAATTTAAAACTATTGATTAAAATGCATAAGTAAATGCAGAGAATCACTCTTTTCCATCAAGTTTTGAGTCAAGTGAGAAAAAAAAAACAAGGAATTAGCAGATGTATAACTAGCATTTGACTCTGTTTTGTTTAACTGATAAAAGATGTAACTTATCTGAGATAAAAGTGGTTTTTATAACTTCTTACTCTTCTTGGAATAGCCCCTGCAAAGGAATGTTTGAAACTACAGAATAGACATTATTGACCCATGTTGTTACTTTCCCTTATTTTGGGGATTTTTTTTAAATGCCAAGTGTTTTCTGGGGGTCAGCATGGACATGGTGGAAGCTAGCAAGCTAGGTCAGCCTGCCAGAGCACGGTGACCCCACAGAAGGTCTGTGTGAGGTGGACTACCAGAAGAGAAGCTGACCTGGAGAGTGTCCCCACCTTGCCATCCTGATGGAACCAGCCTTCACAGATAGCTCCACCTAGTTGAAAAATTAAGATGAAGACTCTGACCCCTATAAGGTGATACATCCTACTCCTAAGATGGGTGATGGAAACAGCCAGGAGGATTTAGGGAAAATCCCTTCTCATGGATGAAAATAGAACACTTAAGAAATGGGTCATCCAAGTCATTTTTAGGTTTTTTTTTTTTTCAAAATTCAGTTCAAAATATATAATATGTAAAATCTAATTTTCCTTTTAGAATGCTAAGAGTGTTGACTGTAAATCTTCCTGGTTAGCATATTTTGAAGGTGGTATACATTTTTCCTCCCCTTTTGTCAATAATATACTCAAGGTGTAGATGGTCAGATTATATAACTGGCAAATATAAATTAGCTTCTGCTTGAACTGAGAGACTTCAAAGGACAATAAGCAATCTCATTTTCATTTCATTAAGATAATATTGATAATAATCAATAGGGTAAGCTAGGTCAGTCCTGAAATATCCTTCCATGTCACTTACCCGTGATAGCCAGTTCACAGTGATTTCTCTAGCATTTAAATCAAAACTCATTTTTTCTGCATCACTGCTGTAACAAAAATCCATATACTGAATTATGAAGTTCCTATACTATCTAATTATTATTTTATTGTCTATTTATGTTTGATATCCCCAACTTCTAAAATTTTTATAACCCTTGAAAATAATAGTAACTTGAAAATAATAGATATCCAATACATATTTGGTAATAGATATCCAATACATATTTGGCCCTAATATTTTTATTTTCTAATTAACTAGTGGAACATTTCAGCCTCTGCTTGAACTGAGAAATCCCAAAGGATATTAGGAATAGAATGATAAGGATTTGAAAATACCTCTAAGTTTCTCACTTTATTTGCATGAATTACGATTCCTTTTGGATTTCAACCTATTATATAATTTCTTTATGACACTACTTCATCACTTTCCAAAGAGCTGATCATGGCATTTGGCAATTATTGATAGAACATTAACAGTTCTTTTTAATTGAAACCAGGTGAAACATATATTGTGTAGAAAAGCACAGAGGTAAATGACACTCTGCTTTATTTTCAAGGTAGTTCCACTTTATTTTAGGCTCTGAGCCAACTTTTTCTCCTATTTTTGGACCCAATCTAGCTTCCATTATATAAATAGATCTTAAACATTGTGAATAAACTAGTGAAAAAACTATTAACAAATCCCTTCCTCTTTTACTGTCTCATATTAATTTCTGAAATATGTCAGTGATGTAGGAAAGAACATTAGGGTTTGAAGCCAAAGGCCAAGAAAGAATTCTTGAAACATCTTTGGTGCCAGAAGGTGGTTTTATTAAAGCACAGTAAGAGCTGCACCATCGTCATGAGGAGTGGCCCATTATAGACTTTCAAGTTGGGAGGGAGTTTGGGATAGTGTAAGCCTCTGAGGAATTTCGGAAGTAAAGTTTCCAAGACCTTGAGAGGGCTAGCTATTGTTGGGAAAAATGTCACTTATTACTGTCTAACAAAACCCTTCAGATATATATTGGTGGTCATATGCTTGGGGGATGATTGCCAACATGTATCTTGGGGAGTAGAGATAAAGGAAGTTTCCAAAGGAATTTTTATATGTTAAAGTAGACTTACAGGATCTTGGGGGTTGGGGTAAGATTGCCTTTTGACCTTAGCTAAGTATTAACATTGAGACAATTGAGTCCCTAGACGAAGGTCACTCTCCTGTTTCAGGGACTTGTCAATAGGCTGTATGTGGTGTTGAAATATAATAATTTTTCTTTGGTCTTTGTTTCCCACATCATCAAGACTTCTATTCATAGGATATAGGTATATTTTCGTTACATCATGCAATGAATTGGATTTTTTTTTTTTTTTGCGCTTGTCTTCATTGTAATGGCCAAATAACTCCATATTTATACCAGAGGACTGCACATTCTAATTTACTGACATGTGTCTTTCCTGGATTCTAGCTCCTTTTGAGTATAACTCACTGGGCAGCAAGCAGAACCTACAGAAAGAATACAAAATGAAAGAGAGTAAGTGCAGATATTAAAGGAAGTCTGTGAATCACAAAGGTTTGCTAAAGAAATCAGAAGAAGGAGGGGAGAGATTAGGAAAGTATGTACACAAAAAAAAAAAGGCAAGGAGGAAATCTTCACCAATGGGATGGAAGATCAGAGAACTTATATATTTTTATAAAATCTTCAGGGGCTCCTGGTGTTGCTGCTAATAACTGGTCTCTATTACATATTCACCGAAGTACAATCATAAATTCACCATTAAATTCATTTTAAACAGATCTTTGAAAATGAATAACTTAGTTTCAACCAGATTATCTCAGAGTTCTTAGTCCAAAAGTTTTGTATATCCTCTGCTGATTAACATCACTCATAGAAAATGATGAATCTGGGCGCCTGGGTGGCTCGGTCATTGAGCGTCTACCTTTGTCTCAGGTCATGATCCCAGGGTCCTGGGATCAAGTCTCTCCTCGGGGGGAAGCCTGCTTCTCCCTCTCCTACTCCTGCTGCTTGTGTTCCTGCTCTCGCTATCTCTGTCTCTGTCAAATAAATAAATAAAATCTTTTTAAAAAAAGAAAATGATGAATCTGTATTAAGAATACCTCAAGAATCGGCTGACAATTTCTTACAATCCCAGGTGCTATCAAGGCAAGGTTTCACTTAAGAAAGAAAGAAAGAAAGAAAGAAAGAAAGAAAGAAAGAAAGAAAGAGAGAAGAAAGAAAGAAAGAAAGGAAAGAAAGGAAAGAAAGAAAGAAAGAAAGAAAGAAAGAAAGAAAGAAAGAAAGAAAGAAAGAAAGAGAAGAAAGAAAGAAAGAGAAGAAAGAAAGAAAGAAAGAAAGAAAGAAAGAAAGAAAGAAAGAAAGAAAGAAAAAGAAGAAAGAAAGAAAGAAAGAAAGAAAGAAAGAAAGAAAGAAAGAAAGAAAGAAAGAAAGAAAGAAAGAAAGAAAGAAAGAAAGAAAGAAAATAGAAAAGTATTTTAAGTCTAGACAATGTTCTTGTTCCTTCTGAGTAATAAGCAATCTAGGGGGCACAGAGTGGCAGTCTAACCTGAGCCAAGTGTGAGCTACTAAGAATGTGTCAGAATCTTTCCTTAGCAATCATCACTTCAAATTTCAAAAAGGGAGTCTGCTTTCATATTTTAAGTGCAAGAAATTCACATATGAAAAGGTGAATTGAAAGAGGATATTCTTTTTGACAATACTAAAGACAATAAGGGGATTTATATCAATGTTTTCTATGTAAAACATGAGCAGTTGACCTTTCAATTCCAAATAAGAAAGTTTGGCAGTTAGCATTTTTTATGATGCTATCAAAAATGTAATAGCATCTGAGTTACAACACACCTAATGCATTTAATTTCAGTCAAACACATGATAGATCTAGAAATAGGAGGTAAACCTAAGTGTTTGTCTGAGTTGGTCTTAAAGAAACTAAAAAAGGATGTACACAACAAGTAAAAACCTCAGCACACACATATATCCAAAAATACAACTCTAAATTTCTTTTCCTGAAATTAATGCGAACGTGAGAGTCAGCTCTAATGTGTGTGTTAATTTGATACCAAAATAGTCAAGAGTATTCTCAGGCAACTCATTTTTCCTTCTTCCCTTCCTTTGCAGGATAGGTAAAAATTGTGAAAAGGCAGATGCACAGTCAGGGCATTGACAGGGAAGCCTCTGATATCTGGTCAACATATCTCCGTATATTCATCCAAAGAGACACATATGGTTGGGATGTCATGTCATCTGGTTCTATCATTGCCATTTCAACCCATTGCATTAGCTGAGATGTCCTTAGTCTGGGTCTTACTTTATGTCTTAAGGCCAGTCTTTTATTTGCTACAACAGATTTTCTACCTCAACCTATGAAGCTTCTCCAAGCCCCACCCTTTCTCATCTTTCTCCCCAACTTAAAGGCCTTTCAACGTGAAGCAACAGAATACTTGTTGAAAAGTGAATTAAATAATATGCATTGGTTTTAAAATGTTATAAGTACAGGAATAATTTGTCCTATAATTGATTCATCAAGATGACAGTGTCAGTGCTTTGGGTAACTTTAATTTACTGTTTCAGCCCTCCACTCAAGTTCAAAATATTATCTAATGTTAAAATGACAGTCTCCTAGGGACACCTACCACAAGGACATTGATAAGACAGAAAAAGCTGTGCTTAATGACCATCCCTTAACTTGGCTTCATCTGTTACACACCACTAAGCATGTATCATTTAACTTATTGCTCTAAAATATTAAATTTGTTGTCAGGGGAATGCAGATTTAAACCACATTGAGAGAACTCTTAACCCCTATGAAAATGACCTAAATTGGAAATACTGATGTCCCCCAAAGCAATGAAGATGTGTAGAAAAGAAATAGTCTTATGTGGAAATATTTGTAGAAAAAAATGTTTTTCATGGTAGACCAAACTGAAACAATCCAAATGTCCAGGAATACAATAAGGAATGCACTTATTGTGATATGCCACTATCATGGAATATTATTGAATCATCAAAAAGGCAAAACCAAAACTATATTTACCATGACATGGGTGATCCTCAGCAACATGCTGAGCAAAAGATGTCAGACAGAAAAAAATAATGCTGCATGATTTCATCTATGTAAAGTGGGGACAGGATAAGGATCCAAGTAATCATTAGTTGAGGAATTGTGAAGGTGAGGATTGGCTGGAAAGGGACTTGAGAGATCGTTCCAACTGAGATTTTAAATTTTGAATTTTCTCTATCTTTGTACCAGAGTGGGTTACTCAGGTTTGTGCAAATATAAAAACTCATCATATTGTATGTCTTCCATGATTCTTTGTTGGCATATAACACCCAGTGCTCCATTCAATACGTGCCCTCCTTAATACCCATAACCAGGCTAACCAATCCCCCCATCCCCCTCTCCTCTAGAACCCTCAGTTTGTTCTCAGAGTCCATAGTCTCTCATGGTGATGAACCATATTGTATGTCTTCTATAAATGTTAACCTCAATTACCAAAAAAAAAAAAAGAGTGACATACTGATAGAAAATTGTTATTTCAAAAAGACACTCCGTATTTTCTTTATGTAGGACATGCATTGGGTGAGGCAGGCTGACAAAAGTACCATGAGCTACCTAAAGTGAAACAAAAAGTTTTGATATGAGTCATAAAAGAGTAATGATAATACAAAACCTTTTCCTCCAAACAAAATGAAAAATGCTTCCTTAAGCTTCGATGATATTCCAGAGTTATATTAGGACATGAGATGGGAACATCATCTCAGCTAATAACTAGCACCTGATCAGGGCTAACAAAAGCTGTCATAGATAAAATTTGTTCATAAATATTTTGATAATTCATTTTATTATTTGGATTTTATTGTCTATAAATAAATCTGATTCATTAGACATGGTGCCTTATTGCATAAAACAGGTCTGAATATTCAAATAGGATGGGAAAGCATTTGAAAGAACCCTGTGATTAAATCCAAATAAGTATAAGAATATAACTTGAATACTACTCTTTTACTTTGATACCAGAATTTTCTCTATATTATTAATCTACCTTATTATAATTAAAGTAACAAATCTTTAAAATGAAAATTCTAAAATAAATGCTTAGATTTTTCTCCCTATAAAGTGTATATTCTTTTTCATTATGACAACTTGCCTTTTACTTTGATGAATATACATACACTTATTGAAAAGTACACATTCTTTTCACATAAATCACATTTTTTAAAGTTTAGATATTATTACCTGTCATCAAATCATCTCACTCCCTTCACCTCAGTATTTCCAAATTTTTCTCTCTCTCAGCTTATGAAGATTAAAAGTAGAAACATGGTGGAGGTTTATAGTGGGGAACATAAAATAACTTTAAAGATAGCAAAATCACATTAATTAATGTACTTTATTAAATATGTGACACTTTGAATTTATCTTCTCAATTTAAGAATGTAAAAATAAACATGTTCTCTGATTCTCCAAAAAATATTTAATCTGGACAATGTGTTCTTGCTTCATTAATCATTTTCTTTTAAAGAAACACAAAATGTGTTTTATCCATACATAGAAGGAACGTTATCCATTGTTTAACTGGTGGGATAAAAGGATCATTGGTATTCTTTGGAATTGCTCCACCAAGAGGTGCTCCTAGGTGATCAGTAACATTTTTAACAAATTTTCAATACAGAATTAAGTATGCTCTATTTGACTCAACTGTTTACTTACGTATTTTTCCTACTAGATTACAAACTTCCTAAATCCAGGGACAATCCTTTATTAATTTCTGTATCATTATCACCTATTTTAGTGAATAGATAAGGTTAATAGTCAATGAATATCTTTTAAATTAGGAAATGTGCCTTACCCAAACTGTTTTTTAAACCACCCAAAATATGTATTTTTTTTTTACGTTGGTCACATTAGCTCAAATATTACCAATTATATTTTCATTTAAACTGAAGGTTCTCTATTTTTTAACATAAATAATCTGATAGTAAAGGACTCTCTGTTTTGTACAGCTTAGTTTAGTTGGCTGTTTTCCTTCTACCATTCTGAGGTGAATAGAAGAAAATGGGCATTTACTTTTGAGTTTAGTTAACACACAATGTTACATTAGTTTTGGGTGTAAAACTTACTGATTTGACAAGTTTATACATTATGCTATGTTCACCACAATTGTAACTACCATCTGTACCATTACATTGCTATTACAATATCATTGACAGTATTTCTTATACTGTGCCTTTTATTCCCATGACTTACTCATTCCACAACTGGAATCCTGTATCTCTCACTTGCCCTCACCCATTTTTCTCAACTCCCACCCTCCTCATCTCTGGTAACCATCAGTTTGTTCTCTATATTTATAGGTCTGATTCTACTTTTTGTTTGTTTATTCATTTTTTTAGATTCCACTTATGAGTAGAATCATACGGATTTGTCTTTCTCAGTCTGACTTATTTTACTTAGCATAATACCCTCTAGGTTCATGTTGTTTCAAATAGCACAAGCTTATCTTTTTTTATGGCTGTATAATAGTCCAATGTGTGTGTGGGGGTGTGTGTGTGTGTCACATTTTCTTTATCCATTTGTCTATTGATGGACACTCAAGTTGCTTCTGCATCTTGGCTATTATAAATAATGCTGCAATAAACATAGGGGTGCATGTATCTTTTTGAATTAATGTCTTCATTTTCTTTGGATAAATATCCAATAGTGGAATTACTGGGTAATATGGTAGTTCTATTTTTAATTTGTTGAGGAACCTCCATATTGTTTTCCAGAGTGGGGGCTTCAGTTTGCATTCCCACCAACAGTGCACAAGGGTTCCCTTCTCTCCACATCCTTACCAACACTTGTTATTTCTTGTTATTTTTGATTTTAGCCATTCTGACAGGTGTAAGGTAATATCTCATTATGGTTTTGATTTGGAAAATGCTCTTCTTAATGACATGTATGGTAATAGAAGAAAGAAAGTGAACATTCAAGTGTGTGTGTATTTGGGAGAGAAGTGGAGTATTTTACTGACTCAAAAAGAAATTTGAGGACACAAAGTAACTGGGAAAAAGAAAAGAAGCATATAAAGGGAAAATAGGAGACCTCTAAAAACAAACATCCATTCTTTGTCATTTTTGCCTGGATTGTGTGGCAGTTCTCATTGCCCTTCTACCTTCTGACTTGCATATTATGTACCATTGCATGTGGGTTTGTCTCCCTGTATCCATCTTTCATTTTTTCCAGTGTTTAATACTCTAAAGAGATCAAATAAGTATGAATTCTCACAAGGATTGTTAAAAGTATGCGTGTTTCTATATCACATTTTTAAATAGTGTTATATTTTTTCTAGGCCTTCCCTGAAGCAATGTTTTCAAATCTGGCTGCTTATTCCTATAACCAGAGGAGATTTTAAAAAGCACTGATACCCACATATCAGTATATTTTTTAAAGCACTCCTGGTGATTCAAATGCATAGCTATGGATGAAAACTACTGCCAAAAATCGACTAAAACAATTGATTCACTTAGTGGACGTTTCATATATAACTGATGACATCTTCAAAATCAATCAAGGAAATGATTTGTTAGAATGGTTTCTCTGTATGAACTGAGATAAAAGCATTTACCATGTATACCCGAAAAGAAAAATAAAATATCACCTTTCAAAACAAAGATTTCAGGAAAGCACCTTGAAAATGCAGGGAGTTTGCTTCCTATTAAAAAATGTTTACTTTTAAAATCAAGGATATTCCATTTGTCCTCTTCTTCCTCTATTTCTTCTTTCCCCAGAACAGCACAGAAGCTACAAGGCAGTGGTCTATTTTTACTTTTCTATTTGTAGAATTCTTTAAAAAATGACCTGTAAGAAAAGTAGTACTTAGTGTTACAAACCATTCTTTTAAAAATGCATAATTGTATTTGAATAACTTTAATTTGGAAAATAGTTTATTTTAAATGCCTTAAAAAGGAATTAACTTGAAAAATTCAAGTTCAAAAACACAGAAATATATTTTAAAAGTGGTTATCAAAATGAATATGACACAGAAACATGTTTCAGTATATTTTTTTTCTTTCACTTACCACATATTTTCTCAGGGCTAAGGTTCTATTTTCTCTAGAGTTAAGGTGATTTGATATCTCAATTTGGCCTAGAAAGCTAAAGTCTTTACATCCTGTATTTTAGGGAATGTCCAGGTCAGAGCAGCTTACCCCAGAAATAAGTACTGTGTGTATCTTCTTAGTGATATATCTAAGATGACCTCATTTCGTGCTGGTTCACAATGTGATTCATGATTCCTTGTACTTTGTCCACAAATTGTTTAGTATCTCTTCTAGGACTCATTCAGCCCCAAGAGATGAAGGCATGCTGGTTTGCAGAAAGTTGTAGGATTTAAAGACACTTCAAATATTCTATTCTTCTATCAAGACCACATGATTAACTCAGAAGATACTGACATTTAAGACAAATAAATTCACTTAATCTGCTAACTACTGTTTCAGGAAGCCCCTGTTTCCCTAACTTTGCACTTCTCGTAGGAGAATCTCTACTCTCAATTTGTCCTGAAGTGTGGAAGTGAAAGAATAGTTCTTATTTAATTGATTTGCTTAGACCTTCACATTTTGGTGCATTAACCAGGCACCATGAGAAATAGATAAGGGATTACTTTGGGGGAGCAAGGCTACATACAGAGACTTAGAATCTTTGTCTGTTATAGGACCTGGTTCTAAATGTGTGCCAAATGAGTTTGAGCTGATGGTTTATGGTTAGTTTCTACTGACTTTTTTGTTTTGTTTTGTTTTAGTTTTTGTTTAATGATTGCTTGACTAGTTTTAATTGACAGGCAAACAACATCTAGGTAAGAAAGACCAACTGCTTTGGCTAGAATTTGTGAATCTCATTTTGACCAGGCTTAACCAGGTACTACTGAAACAGAGATTCAATTATAAGGAAGAGTCTTCATGTATCTAGGCCTCTTAGGTATCTATGACTTGGTTTCTCAGCCATGAGTACAAAAAGCCATGTTTCATTAGGGGGTTTCCCACTGTATTGGTAAGTGCTATCAAGCAAGCATCTTCAACCCTACTTCCTCTCTGTTGTTTAGACCATTTTCAGAGCCAAAGGAAGAAACTATGAATAAGTTAACCTCTTCGATCCATGTGGCTTTTTTCATAGGCAAAAATTATTCTAGCACCCACATGATCTCTAGTTAACTAGCTACACAAATTCAGAATATGCATTTAGGTGGCAGACATCAAAACTTTCTCTTAACCTACAGAAAGGAAAAGCAGAACACTGTATAAACAACAGCAACAACAAATTTTCAAAGCAATGGTGCCTGTCTATTGTATGTGATATTCCTTGGTTGAAATAGATAAACAACTTTTTGAAATTATTTCAAATCAAAGACTTAAAAGGAAATTTTTCAGAGGTGCCTGTCTGGCTTAGTTGGAAGAGCATGAGACTCTTGATCTCAGGGTTGTGAGTTTGAGCCACACATTGAGTGTAGAGATTACTTAAATAAATAAGAACTTAAATATTTTTGTTCATACAAAATGAACAAAATAACCTGGAAATCAATTTTGCTCCAGAAATCAAGAAAGAACAGAGAGGATTTGAATTTAAAAAAAATTATTATAAATATCAGAATAGAAAGGAGGAGAGAATAAAATACTATTTTATACCTATTCACCTGGTTTAAATGAAGGAATCTGAGGACACAAAGAGTTGGAGTGACTGTGGATAAGATGTTTTTTGCTGGTAAAACTACTTTGGAAAAAACAACTTAGATTTGTAGAGTTAGATTGAAGGGTTATATATACCTTAAGATACAGTCATTTCTTTCTTATATATGCCCAACAAAATATTTAATATCTATGTACCTAGAGGCATCTAAAGAACAGGATCCCTGATTGTTCTAGTGATACACTCAGACCAAATGAGACACTACTCCAGTAGGGAATGGGTAAACATATGGTAGAAAATCACACAGGTAAATATTACACAGTAGTGAAAATGAAGAGACCACCTAATTAATATCACTAACAAATACTGTGTCAAGAAAGCAAGTCTTAGAAAACTATCTATAAGAGACAATTTTATATAAAGTTCAAATACAAGTAAAATATTGTATTTTAGATACACATATATTGATTAAAAAATAAAATGGGCCATGATAAACTCCACATTCAAAGTAGGGATTACTTCTAGGAGTGATACATAGGTGGGGGCACACAGATCAAGGGGAGTTGTTGTCATTAACTAGGCCCCTTCTTTGGCAATGTGTTTGTGGATTTCATCAGATCATTATAATAAATCTTTTAGATGCTAAATTAATAACATATGCACATACTGGTACTGATGAAGTTAGTGTGTAATGAATTAAAGGTTTTGATCGATCCAGGTTTTTGCACTTGGGTTCCAAAAGGTAAGGGAGTTGGGCCAACACATAAACAAAAGAAACCAAAAAATAAAAAGGTGGGGGGAGAGTTCAAATTAGCCAAGCAGAATTTCGAAGATGAGCAGCTCAAAGTTCTAAGTGAGCAGTGTTCCAGACAGAGAGAATATCATTTGACTAAAATATAAAGACAGAATATCAGTTTCATGTGTCAGATACTATGATGTATGTGTATATACATATTAATTCATAACACATCACAACTCTCCGCCCTATTTTACTTAAGGAAATGTGGTCAAAGAAAGTTCACACAGCTAGGAAGTAGCAGAGGGTGAACACTTTTCCCAATACACCATCACAAGACAATGGCTGCTAGATTATATCATGAAAAAAAAAAAAAAAAAGTCTTACCCAGAAAACAAAGCTAAAGTAGAAGGAAAGAATGAATGCTAATATCCAGCAAAATGTGCTGGTTCTTCACAAAGAGACAACTGAGAAGCAGGTAAGAACCTACAATCTTGACCAAGCCTTCCTCAAGTAATTAAGAGAGTAATAAAAGAAAAGAGAAAGAGAAGAGCACGCCCCCTGACGTTAGCTAGATATTGCTGTCATAGGAGGACGTACACTCCTCAATATTTCAAAATTCAAAAACCTGGAGTGACCAGGCTTTAGGAAAGGACACAGACAAAGGTACTGATATCCCCTCTCTGCCTCCAGGGGCTTAGCCTCCACAAGTCTCAGTTCAGGAACCTGCAGAGAGGCAGATTCTTCAACCTTGTTTAATTTCCACGTTATTTGTGAAATCCTCATGTTCATAGCAGCATTATTCACAATAGCCAAAAGGTGGAAGCAACCTAATTTTCCATCAGTGGAAAAGTGGATAAACAAAATGTGGTGTATGTGTAAAACTTAGAATATTATTCAGCCTTTAAAAACTAATGATGTGCTGTATGGTGACTAACATAACATAATAAAAGAAAAAAGCACATACAAACATACAGACACACACACACACCAAAAAAAATAAAATAAAAGGAAGGAAATTTTGACATGCTAAAACATGGGTGAATCTTTTTTTTTTTTTTTAAGATTTTATTTATTTATTTGAGAGAGAGAATGAGAGACAGAGAGCACGAGAGGGAAGAGGATCAGAGGGAGAAGCAGACCCCCCGCCGAGCAGGGAGCCCGATGTGGGACTCGATCCCGGGACTCCAGGATCATGACCTGAGCTGAAGGAAATCGCTTAATCAACTGAGCCACCCAGCTGCCCCAACATGGGTGAATCTTGAAGTCATTACGCTAGGTGAAAGAAGTGAGTCACAAAAGGACAAATACCACATGAATCTACTCATATGAGGAACTTAGAGTTGTCAAATTCATAGAGACAGAAATAGAATGGTGGTTGCCAGGAGCTGGGACAAATGGGGGATGGAGAGTTAGTGTTTAATAGGTACAGTACAGAGTTTCAGTTTAGGAAGATGAAGAAAGTTCTGGAGGTGGATGGTAGCGATGGTAACACAAAAATGTGAATATACTTAATGCCACTGAACTGTATAATTAAAATAGTTACAATGGCGAGTTTTATGTTATGTATATTTTACCACAAAAATCTTTCTATTTATTTAAAAAAATGGATAAAACTATAACTGGATTTTCTAACATATTACTCTTAAGTGAAGGCTTATTCACGACTGCTCTGAAATCATGTGTTTGAAGCTTTTTTGTTGCAAACATCTGTAAGTTCATCTTGTGTAATAGTTTCCTTCTTAGAGCTTTTACCCAAAAAAGATCGTTTTGATGGGTAAGTTCTTTGTAAGGCTGGGACTTCACTATCTTTTTTTTTTTTTTTTTAATCACAGTCACTTGAAAAGAAAAAAGACAACACTACTATCTAACTTGTATGTTTATGTATTTATTTATTTAAGATTTTATTTATTTATTTGAGAGAGAGCAAGCAGAAGTGGGGTAGGGGAGGGACAGAGGGAGAATCAGACTCCCTGTTGAGCAGGGAGCCTGACACAGGGCTCCATCCCAGCACCCTGGGATCATGACCTGAGCCAAAGGCAGAGGACTGAGTCACCTAGGCAACCCTGTGTGTTTATTTCTAAAAGTAAATAATCATTATATTCAAATAATTCTGCCAAGCTATTTTTTTAAAACACTTTCAACTATAAATTTAGATGATTCATACCTAAGCATGAAAGTAATAAATGTTTTGGAATTTTTCTGTTTTAGCCCTCAGACAGTTTTACTTCAAAACATACATGTATTTCTCTGACCATAATTGGATTTTGACCATAATGAAACCAATAAGGTCAGACATAACTCCAAGTAGAATTTTTCAAGATAAATCTGCAGTTTAGGCAACTACTAAGAGATTAGTTTGATGTAAACAAAACCAAACAACAAACTTATCTAATCAACTATAAATAAGAGTAATAAACAAGATTTAGTTTTTTCTTACCTCATGAAAGCGTTGAAATAAACGGGGAAGAAGTTAAACGATATATTAGATGTTATACACTCTAAACTACATTATAACTTTACAAGCACTATTTTTGTGTCTGCATGTATTTATGTGAGGTTGTGTGTGTGAGTGTGTGTGTCTCCATAATTCAATTCAAAGTTACTATCTTCAACTCTATCAAATAGCTTGAAAGAGACAGAAATGGTGGTAAGCTGGCTATTCTTTCATTTGTTTCACTCCCTAGTTAAGAAAACATTGGCAAGCCTTTTGTCATGTAGATATTTTTTTTTGCCTACTCTTCACCTATCTGAATAAAATGCAGATAAAAGCTGAAGAGATCCGTCTTTTTAAGGATGCTTCTAAATAAAATTGAATTATAACAATCTTCTTATCTTTCTGGGTATCCATGTTGTTTAAAGACTGGAAGTTAAATTTTTAAAAGTGGGCAGAAGTTTGTATCTAGAACATTACATTTTTACTGTAATAGTCATCCCTCTTGTAATGCTAGTAAAGTCCAATCAATGATAAATGTCAAAATCGTAAGTGAATAAACTGTGTTCTGTATAAGAGCTGAGAAACAGAAAAATCTACTTTGGAGTGGTAAAAAAGAAAAGAAAAGAAAAATTATGATGGCTCTTCTCTAGGGAGTATACTCTAAAGATAAATGGCAAAAGGTGTACATTAAAGGGCCAAATTTAAAAAGAGTAGAATAAAGTGGAATATTTTCATTTGTTTTCTACTTTTTTCAATCAGTGTTTTACTGAGCAAGATTAATAGTACCATTTAAAATTACAGTAAGACTGTTGTAAGGAGATGTGACAGTAGGAATGTCTGAATGAGAGGAAAGTGAAATAAAATGACATTGAACGCTAAGCAAAGGTTGTCAAAGTGTACGAGAGCTTACGTGTGTCAAGAACTTTATAGTATCATAGTTAACCTTTGCGTCAGTATTCTACTATAGGGCATTATTACCCCCCTTTTCAAAGGAACAACAGCAGCAAAAATAAAAAGCAGTCAAGTACTTTGCAAAAGCTGTATAACTTAAAATACTAACGCCAAGTGCTTGCTTATTCCCTGGCTTTCCTCATTCCCACTCCTGGATAAATGAGGTGAAGAACGTTGTAGCCTCTGCATTTGATGAAGTAGTGTTTGGCTGTGATACCGAATTCAGCTGGGAAAAGTTGTAGGGCAAAAAAATGTGTAATAAACTAAGAGATTTTGGAAGACTGGTCAAAGGTCTCTGGATTCGTTGAATTTTTAGTCTTGGCTAAATTGTGGCTGAGCAAGCACTAATGTGTGGGAGTTCAACTGGGGTTAAAAGGATCTTATGGGGCACTGTCAGGGGAGCTCAAAGGCACAATTCCTCAAGAACCTGTGTGACTAAGAACCTGGATTCATACAGTTAACCAGCAAAAAGAACTTTTAGAAATGTGTTGGGAGAAGTACAATTAGGTCACATTGGGATTGCAAAGTTACAAAAGGCAAAAACACTGTTCCAGGGACCTGCCATCTGTAGGTCATGTTGACCTTCCGGCTCAAGGGCCCTCATTATATGTATGCATTGTGAATACATTCTGAACAGTCAGCTGGAGAAGGGTTTGAGGAAAACCAGCTCCTCTCAATTTTTTACCAAGTCATTAGAGAAACTGGGTGATTGCAAAATATGATAGAAGAAATAATTCTAGTAGAAAGTTAGACATTTTAAATTACAAAGTTTCTAAAGAAATAGAGGAGACTCAAGGTCATTGCCAGGATGCAAGATGTGGTTGACACAGAGATGTGGGGCCCAGATGCCCCTGTAAGAGAGTACTTGCTGCCAATTCTGGGAAGTCACTCAATAGACTCTGGCTGTCAGTTCCTTTAAGGACCTTATCTCTGCTGCAGAAAGCTAACTTTCCAAGGCCACATCCTTTCTGAGCAGCCTGCATTCAGTAACTTTTCAAGTAGGGGATATAAAGGATTGGCAGTGTCAGCTCAATGTGGGCACCCTGACAAGCAGTCTTCACCCCAGAGCTTCCCATGGGATGGACCCAGGCTTTGTCAAGACTGTAAATGCAATTTCATGCCTTCTCCTGACAAATCCTGAGTTAGCATCCTTCTCTTCACAGGTGTTGATTCTTATTAAATATTTTGCACCCCAAACTCCATCTCAAAATCTGCCTCTGGAAAATCCAACTTGTAAAATCAAGGTTAGTAGATCACATAATGTGTTTCCTAAAAGGAAAGAGAGAGAGAGAGAGAGATACGTAACCTTTAGTGATATACATTGTTTTCAGGAAAAGGTTAATCTTGGAAAAATAACAATCCAAGCTGCACTGATTTATGAAAATCTGAGAAAATGTCTGGTCCTTTTCAGTGATAGAAACATCAAGACTTGAAAGAGAAGACCAGAAGTCAATCTCAAATCTGCCATTTCAGTTGCATGGCCTAGGGCAAGTCTCTTATCTCACTGAGATCCAGTTTCTTCTTTGGTAGAATGGTCCATTACTTAAGTAAACAGACTTTTTTTTTTTCCCCCCTTGAAGCATTTAGTATTCTACCTCCTCTGTTCAGATAGCCTTTGTTCATTGCACTAGAATGTCCCAACAACTAGAAAAAAAGATTGGTACTCAATAATGATTGAGGTGAATTGTACAGAAGATATGACTTATTAAATCAACTTATCAATACTTCTACTGTACTTCTGAAAACAAAGGTTCTCCCAAAATTTCTCACCTTCACCTGAAATAATTTTGAAATTTTTGTTGAAGGACTTTTAGTGTATAAATGAACTTTTTTCTTCCAATGTAATTTAGGTCATTGAAACAGAATTATAATGATATCTCTAAATAGAGATTATTTAGAAGCTACAAAAAGTATTATAACTCTCAATGCAAAACTACTGAAAATCTCACAAGGCTTCTTCTTTTAAGATATACATGAAGGGTCACCCACAGTATGATGACTCTTTCAAGCTTCCTGAATAAATTGACAATTCTCTTCTTTGTCCATCCAGTGTATGTATGCCTATTTCTTAAAGGGTACGTAAGATGCATAATATTTCATTGCTTTCATATTTATTTCTCCCCTAGACTATGGGACCTTCAAAGCAATGACCACTTGGCCTGTATATCCCCAGCAGCTTTCAAGTGTTTGACATATAGTATTTAAAAAATGAGAGCGAGGTAATGGTAAGTTGGTTATGAGTTATGTATATCCAATAAGCAACATGTGGCTTGCAAATTGTTCTTAGCTGAGTTTCTTTTAAAAGTCCTTTAAAAGTTCCTTTAAAAGATGGAGAGGGAGAAGATGGAGAATTACTCCCTTTCCACATTCCAGCCACAAAAGAATGGTTAAGAATGGTTAAACTCGGGGCGCCTGGGTGGCTCAGTCGTTAAGCGTCTGCCTTCGGCTCGGGTCGTGGTCCCAGGGTCCTGGGATCGAGCCCCGCATCGGGCTCCCTGCTCAGCGGGAAGCCTGCTTCTCCCTCTCCCACTCCCCCTGCTTGTGTTCCCTCTCTCGCTGTATCTCTCTCTGTCAAATAAATAAAATCTTTAAAAAAAAAAAAAAAGAATGGTTAAACTATTTAAACTGGTACAGAGCATAGGGTCATTACATATTTGTGCACAGATTCTGATCCCATGAAACTTTTCTGAACTTTAAGGACTTTGTCTTTACAATGGGTTTAGTAATCTTTGTCTCACAAAGTGGTTTTATTTATTTATTTATTTTTAAAAGATTTTCTTTATTTACATGTCAGAGAGATAGAGAGAGCACAAGCAGGGGGAATGGCAGGCAGAGGGAGAAGCAGGCTCCCTGTTGAGCAGGGAGCCAGATGCGGTACTTGATTCCAGGACCCTGGGACAATGACCTGAGATGAAGGTAGACACTTAGGCGACTGAGCCACCCAGGCACCCCTCACAAAATGGTTTTAAAGACTAACTGATATTTACATATGCAAAGTCCTAATATGATGCCTAGCATATAGTCAATATTCCATGCAATTATTTCTCTTATCATCCAAAAAATTAAATAAATAAGCTGCTTTATGTGATGAGTTTTGTCCAGATCATTAGAAGATGTTTGTAGCTACTAAGATCACTTTGCAATAGAGTCTTCGATTCTAGATAGTAACTCCCCCATAGAATTTTTTGGCTCTCAGGATTTTAGGCAATTTATTGAAACTCTGATGTTTGTCACATCATAGAAGCTAGGACCTGGACTTCTTTCATGCAGCTCAAACATAGATATTATAATCAAAACTTATAAAATAAAAAACGCTTCTCTCACTGTACCATTTTCCAACCTCTGCTTATTTTAACTCCTGCCAACAAAATGGTTAACAAGCCTGCCACCACAAAGTTAGACCTTAATTCAGAAATAATTGTCTTCAAAATTTCTTATCCTCTCACTGTGCATTCTTTGTATCTTCTATCAATAATGATACATCTCTAAAGTTGTCATAGTAAGATTGACTTCATAGGAATTTGTGAGAACTAATGAAGCAATGGGTTTAAAGTTCTTAATAAAGTAATACTTTAGTACATTTCATCTGTATCCTTAAATGCTATGGTACTGTTACTAGGAAATATTTAGCTATTCTTCTCAATCTTTGAATAGACAAATACTAAATTATAAATACTCTACGTACTGGTTTAAGGAAAATCAATAGTACAATAGTAACACAGAATTTTATTTAAAAGAATACCTAGATTCATATTAGCTACTTCTGTGAGACACTTTCATGTTATCCTCTTCCCCCATCTTTGTACCCAAATATTTGTTAGTTTGAGTATAATGAAATGCATAATTATACATGGTTTTACCTCCCAATATATACAACTCAACCAAAAATCCAGAACACATCCCCTAAATGTGACCTAAATACTCCATGAAATAAGGGTTTGGTGACTAACTGGCAGGGATATTGTGCTGAAAGTTTCTACATCATCATCAGTTGAAACTAAGTAAAATCTTCAAAGAACTTTTTTTGTCTTATGCTATTCAAAAACTTTTGTGACTCTGTAGGTCACAAAATACATTTTAATTTATTTTTTAAGAGATTTTATTTATTTTATTTTAGAGAGAGAGCGAGAGCAGGGGGAGGGACAGAGGGAGAGAATCTCAAACAGACTCTACGCTGAACATGGAGTCAGATGCAGGGCTCAATCTCATGACCCTGAGATCATGACCTGAGCCAAAACCAAGAGTCAGATGCTTAACCAACTGAGCCACGCAGGTGCCCCACAAAATACATTTGAAATACTTATAATACATGAATACATTATAGAATATACAGAAGAAGCCTTATTATGTTCTTACATAATTGGGGTTGGTAATTAGTTTATTAATCAGCAAGTCAGTTAACATGGAGACTCATAAGACAGATGCATATGTTGTCTATCTAGTTAGTACCTCTATTCATTTACTGTCTAAAGTTTTTAAATGATTTCAAGGTTATAGAATCTTTCTTTAATAAATCACACTCATATTATGTTGATTAAAAGTTTAAATAAGAAATTAAAGACAAATAGGAAATAACTAAAAAGCAAGGATTTTTTAAAACATCTGGATATTCAGTAAATTTTATAAATTTTACAGTTGCCTTGTCTAATTCTAACATGACAACTGATTAAATCACTCACCTTTTTCAAGTTAACCATTTATTTTATTTTCAATAGAATAAAATAAATGACTATTTGCAAACATTTTTCATTAGTTTATTAAATTATTCATTTAAATTAGTAATTACAAGAACATGGCAGTGAAAATGTGGATTAATCCTAATGGCTACTTCGCTGCCACCTAGTTGAGAGAGCTTTCATAGCAAGTAGATACTACCATGTGGAACATCTACATGGGGAATTTATTAAAACAATACCTATTTGTATATAAGAAGTACTCTCCTTTCCTTTTTTTTTGTTTTTGTTTTTGTTTAATAGATGTGAATCCCGTAGTTTTATTTTGACGTAATGACTCAATTCATAGTTTGGATGATGTTCCCATAATTAAACAAGACTTCAGAGAGGACATATTTTTTTTTCCATAGCAGTAAATAAAGTTAAAAAAAAAAAAAAAAGAACAGTGAATCCACCTTCCTTAAAAGTCTCTTCTCCAAGTAGATATAAAACAGATGCTTATAACTTCCTTTTAATATTCACAGTCATGCCACCTGATAGCCATGATCTCCATAATACAGATGAGGGAACTGAAGACTTATGCTCAAAGATCCCTTGAAATAATTTGTAGAAAGATTATTATAAAGTAAATGGAATATTTTGAGTGACTTTGTTGAATATAAGGACAGTAAATTAAAAAAGACGAGAGAGAGAGACATAGTAAATTTCCTCTCTAGGTCCATGGTCTCTGCTCTTGAGATAGTCTTTCTTACATTCAGTTCTCTCTGCCTTTTATCTTTGACTGACAAATGTTCCTCCAAGTCCCATACTCAGTATCAGCTCTCATATATTTCCTTCAATCTCTACAGCCTTAACATCAGCTAAATTACATACTTGGGTTAGGTTAAATTGTATCTTTATTCATACAATACATGTTGATTTTTTTCCAGAAATGGTTGCCATTTTTGAGTATTATATACAGTTTAATTTCCTCTAAATTGCTGAAAGCCAATCTGAAAATCTGGAAGGATTTCAGCATGGTCATGTGTGTGTATATAATAGGCAGAGACAGAAAGATGTGCCTGAATTGTCTAAATTGTCTAAATTTAAGACATCTTTTGATAAAGAAATCGAAGGCATATAATCAAAAGTTAAAAATTGTAGATAAAATCTACTCTTTACACAGTTTAATAGGCAAAAACTACATTTAAAAAAATACAGTTTCAATCTAAGGATATATCACTTGTAGTGTACAAGTGAACAGCCTTAAAAAATGGAGAAGTTTACCAAGAAGAGCATAAGATGGATTATGAAACTTTCTGGATTCTGTTCCTAGCTCTGTTGTTGCTTGACTTTGGCAAGATCTAAAAAATAGTCAACTTTCATTTCCTTCATGCATATGAACTAAATTAAATGATTCCCCTCCCACCCATATGGTGGACTTTCTGCACAGATGCAGTTAGTATTACATGCTGAGCAAAATCCCAGCTGTAAACTGAAAACGGTGCTTTCATTTATTTTCTATTGTTTTTAGTTTTTTGAAAACAAGCTTAAGAAGCAAATGAAAAACAGAAAACAGAGCCAGAGTACTGGCTAGGTCCACAATTTAATGATGAAAAGATAGAAAGGGCTGGAAACTGAAAAGAAAAAAATACAAACACATTTAAAATATAAAGAATGTTGAAAATGGGGAAACTCACATTATTTGCAAGCTTCTTAAAATGTATATTCTTAAAAAAAAATGTCCTGCAAAAGAAAGATTCAGAAGCCCCGAATGTCCTCCAAAATTCTATTGAAGAAAATATGTTCTGAGAGAAAATCTTGTGCTCCATTTTCTTTCAAGGAGTGTAAAAATCTGAAAGCAGGGTAGGGAATCTGTGGTACCTCAAATGTGTATCAATTAGTACTCAATTAAGGCCATGGGCAATTGTCAGCTTTAATACTAAGTTCTAGAAGAGGTAGGTTTAAAATAAAATCAACTCTTTACAGTAACTCAAGGCTTTAGCTATTCTTATGAGGAATTTCTGTGTTCTTTGGTTTCAGATCTCTATATGTGTCTCAGTAGAAAACCACTTTTACAATTCTTCAGGCTAAAAGCCAACCTGAAAATCTGGAAGGATTCAGCATAGTCATGTGTGTGTGTATAATAGGCAGAGACAGAAAGATGTGCCTGAATATGCATGTGAGTTTTATAAGATGCTGCAAACAAAAACTCTATTGTTCAGTATCACTATTTCAGTAAAACCTTTTCTCCAGCTATGTATTTAGTGCTCTCACTGTCACAATCTATTTTACCTCTGTCTCCATGCCTATCCATATCTCTGTCATTTCTGTCTCTCCTCTTAGCTGAAGCTGTGTCAGTAGGCCTAGAATAATTTATGGCATTGGCAAATAGTCTGGCCTCTAGACCTTTAGGAAACTTTATTTACCTTGGGGTATTTCATCAGCTTATAATAATGCAACTTGGATGAAATGAATAAAATTTCAGAAAAGTTCGTATTTCTCCCAAGTTCAACTTCAAAGTTTATTATAATAGCACTTAGTAAAGATTAGGCAAAATTAACAAAAAAGTTATGAACTTTGTTGATTATTCTTTTGGGTCTCATAAAATGGATGTTTAGTATCATATGATATATCTCACCAATTCCTTCGTACAAAAATTTTATCTATCCAAATTGCCCACATTTCAGAATGAAAAACCTTACATATTCTTGCAAATGTCCAGCATCTCCATATCAAATAACAAACATTAGAAGTACATAAATTATATATAGAAAATCTTGTTTAAAAAATCCGCTATTTTTAGCTACACGTTAGCCACAAATAGAGACCGAAAATATATTCTAAGTTAATAAAGGGATGCTATATATCACTGAATTGCATTGAGCATACATAAGTAAAGTAGTATCAGAAGTTGTCAACATTACTGTTCTGGTTTTCTATCACTGTGTAGATAACCACCTCGAGAGTTATGGCTTTACAACAACAGTTATTTACTTTGATCACAGATCTACAGTTCTCCAGGGCTAGGGTGGGATGGTTCCTCTTTACAAATATTACAAAGTAATATTTGGGGTGGCTAGACTTCCAGGATGATTTGTTCATATGGCTGCTGGCTGAGTCAGAGCTGCCAGCCATGGATCTCAGCTCCCTTCCTGGTGGGTCTCCTTGAAGTGGGGCTCTTCTTAGGATATGGTGGGTTTAAGAGAGATATTTCCAAAAGACATGAAGTGGGGATTGTTACTTTTCTAAGGCCTGAGCCTAGAAGCTGTCATAGTATTATTCTGATGTATATGCTATCTGTCAAAGCAGTCATACAAACTTCCCACATTCAAAGAGAAGGAACATCAACTCCACCTCTGGATAGAAAAGTGTCAAGAATTTGTGGCCAGCTTTAATTTTCCACAAAAATACATAAGGCAGCTTAAATGGAAAACCGATGAACCAGATCGGAAATACACACTAATTTCAGACGTTTATTCTTCAAACTGTGTTCCTAGTTAGTACATTGCAATTTTATGTGAGTATAACATTTTTTAAGTGTTTCCAAAGGACACAAGCATCTTTGTGAATAACTGACTTTGGATAAATTCAACAATTTTGAATACCTTAAAGACATTTTATATATAAAAAAGATAGTTTATCTTCTCTACATATCCCTCATTATTTTGTTAATACAAATTCAATTAAATATAGTCAATATAGTTATGATTGACCTATTAAATTATAGCTAAATTACTTAGCATTTTAATAACTATTGGTTTCTGGCACCTAACATTCACATAGTTGTAAATGTTATAAGTTTTATTTACTAATATTAGAACCTATAACTGTTATAATGATCATCACTTTTAAGTACCTAGACCATCACATTTTTAATGTGTCCTTCTTAATTTAATAAATCAAAAGAAAATCCAAAGTAAAATGCAATTAATATGTAGTTCTTACCCAGCAAGACTCAAAGCTAACCATTGTCATTGCTTCTAAAATTTAAAGTATATGTTTCTTTAAATTGTTTCTGAAAAGAAGTGTATTTATTTTACAGACTGACATCTGACTATCAAAAATACTGTGGTAGGCCATAATCAGGGCCACCTTAAGCCCAAATGGGGCAGAAGGAATCATTTTACTGAAGAATGAAACTCTGGCAGGGAGGCATTGCTTTTTAGGAGAGATGGAGTCCCTGATCAGCTGAAAGTGATAAAAGGCAGCAAGCCCATTGTTTTTCTGACCTGATTAATTTTTCATTCTACATGGGATATATCATTCAACAACGACCTTCACCTGGTGTCAGGAAGGTACTTGGAAAGCACCAGGAGCTGTTTCCCACACATACATCCTCATCTTGTATATCTTTTATATTTCTTACCTGCCAGGACAGTGGTCAACCAAAGTGACGGCAACTTTCGCTGAGCCTGAGTTGTCATTCTTGTCAGTCTTTGAATCCTGATTAGGCTTTGTAGCCTAGCTCACTACTGACAGAGCTGTCAAAGGCAAATATTCCATACTTGAGAAAGAATTTGATGCTGTGAAAAACAAGAGAATTTCAGAGGTCATGTTTTAATAATCAAAGGGCAAATATTTCCTCTAGTCTCAAGACTACCTCTGAAATACGTTTCCTTGGGTACATACAAAAAACAATATACTTACTTGAATTATCAACTTGAATCTTTAAAGTGGAAGAGATACCCAATACTAGCAATTATTATACACATACTCTACAAAGAGGAAACTACTGAGTAGTGTAAGAGTTTGTCTTAGCCACACAGCTCATTAGAAGCAGAGCAAGAATTGGGACCCAGGTTTCTAGGCCTCCAGCTTAGAGCTTTCTATATTGTTATCATAAGTTGGGATTTTCTACTAAAATATGTTATCAGTATAAATGATGTGACAGACTATTTTAAATCTTTACTGTATTAGCAACTGTATAAGGAAGTGTCTTTGTTGATTACTAATATTACCCTGACAAAGCAGTATAATTATGAAAGGAAGCATGGAGCAGATATCTGGCTAAGATGATAGACAGAATGCTGGGTTTCTGCTACTGAGACATACAAGTGCTGAATATGATATATGAACAATATGTATAATATGTAATATATTTAGATATGGAGAGAGAGAAGCTTGATATTGACAAAGGGAATGTTCAGGTCATCTAGTAGCAAATGAGGAAAAGGGGCAGAAGCTGTGTGGTGTGTGCATAAGGTGACCTGGTTTGCCTGGGATGTCTCTTGTGCTGCCATAATTAATAGCACCACCTGGAAAGTGATGGTGGGTACAAGACCATGGACCGTGACAAAACCAAAAGAAATCATCCTATCTGTGAATGGGGAAAGACACTGCTGACTATTACCAGAAAGCTGACTGAAGTGACAGATTATGAATTGAAAGAGTATCGTTTGTGGCTAAACAGAAACCTAAGTCTGAACTCCAAAGTTTCTGATGACAGATCTTCTATTTAAAAACCTAACATGAAAATCATTCTAACATCAAGGGTTTCCATAAGACCTTGTTATCAGTCTTGATTCCATTGGGAAAACGAAGTCGCTTTAATGAAATGATTGGTTTAATAAGTGCATTGGAATTACATGATTGTAGGGGGAGATAGGGGAGCTGCCATCAGAGGAAATGTCACCAAATACAAGGCCATTGCAGGTGGGAAGGAAGCACAGCAAAACTCAACATCTTCATCTTAAGCACTCAATCGGTTGGTTCTCAAGAGCTGGCATGAAAGGTAGAGAGCTCTTCTTGATTGGCTCATCAACAGCACCAAAACGGGAGTTTCTCACATTCTTGCTGAGAAGCTCCTGTGACTGCTGTCTGCCCATAACTGTGGAAGAAAATACCTTCTAAATATTATATGAGCTCTCTTAATGGTGAACTATAACTCAGGGCTTCTAGAAAAAAGTAGTTCTCTGCTTCTCCTCCATAGTGAAGAGGAAACTACAAAAAGGGTGTGCAGTTGATGCTCATTTAACCCTGGAAATTGGCACAGGGCCCAGGAGAGTTGAATGCACTCCAGTCCCCCAGATGCTTCTAGAACCTAAGGAACACATGAGACTCCTTCTGAAGACAATGCCTTTAAAGAAGGGCTCAGGCAGAATATCAAAAAGCATGGGAATGAATCCTTTCCTCTAAAAGTGAATTAGGAGAATAAAAGGGAAAATCCATAGCCAGAATCTAGAGATTTAGGACAATCTGAAATTTATTTTACAATACAGTTAAATTATTCAGAGAGATAAAAAAAGAAATAAATTTCATAATGGGCCTAGGGCATTTTTAAAAATACATAAATTCCAGAAATAAATAACATTGGTGTTTAAATTAAAAAAGTGATGTATTAGAGAGTTAATAAGTTACTTGTTGTTTAATTGATTATTTGGTCAGTAGATCTGAGGAAAATATCAAAAATATATCACAGTGAGTTTAAAGATGAAGACTGAGTTAAGCAGACAGGATAGAACCTGGATATATGTCTTTAAAGGAACACTAGAAATTGGAGGAAAGAGATAAGGAAGAGAGGCTATACTTTAATAGGAAGTGAATTAATTTTTTTCCAGAAATACAGGAAGATGTGCTCGCAAACTGAAAGACCACCATGAGTTCTGAGTAGGACAAGTAATCTTCACTCTGAAAACATCAAGAATAGAGAAATACTTTTTACTTCTATAGGTATATAGGAATTAGGGTAACAATTGAATAATTTTAAGATATATATTAACATGTAAAAGTCCCTTCCAACTCTATTGACTAACAATTTGATCATAATCAAATAGTCTTTTAATCTTAGTTTACACATTTGGAAAGTGGGAAGAGTACCATTATTTTTACCTACATCAGTGGGATATGCTCAATAAAAAAGAAAGCATACTATCTTGAAGTTAAGAAATTGTAGAGGAATATGTAGATATGAGCTGCTTATGTCCATCACTGATTTTGCAGCCTTACTGTGCCATTATTTATCTTTCATTCATTTAATCATTGCTTCAAATATCAAAATGTTTATCAGTATGAAAAAAATAAAATTGTGAAAGGTGTTGGAATGTGATGACAGTTATTTAGGGAAGAAAGTTGTAAGACAGTGGGTGAATGACAATTTGTTTAAAACTTTCATTTCCACTAAAGCATCATAACTGTATTTAAATGATGCTATTATATGGATTAAAATGTTGTACGGAGGGTACAAGTTCAAGATCAAAAACTGCTTTCAAGTATAAGAATTACCAGTGATGAAGACTGATGGTTTCAGGTTATCCTGACCTTCTTAGAATTACATCTAAACAGACAAGTCCTCCAGCTTTGGAGACACTATATTAAATTGTCACTTTTCAAGATCAAACTGAGTTATATGGAGGTGAATATGTGGAATATTAACTGTATTAATCTAAGCATTTACTAATGGTTTAATGTTAAGAAAGAATGATGAATTGGAAATTAAACATAAATCTTCCTGCTCCGTTAAAGTACTTGTATAAGCCATCTTAAATCTCTAGGACCTGGCATTTAGCAGTAAATCAATAAATAAAATAAGTAGCAGCAAACTTGAGATTTTAAAAATAGAGGATGGAAAGAAAAAATTGGTTTTGGTTTTACTTTTGCTTTTTTTACAATGCATATTGCAAAGTGAAACTTCAAAGATATTTTGTAAAATAAAGTATATAGTATTTGTAGAAAATAATTCAGAAAAATAATCAGTGTATAAAATATAACATTTCCTCAAAGAATAGATTCCTTTAAAACCAAATTATTTTATTCAAACATAGAATGAATCTTCATAATGAAAACAGCTGTCTATATAAGTCTTTTTTTAATGGAAAGCCCTCAGTACCTTTTTCCCCAAAGAAGTTAAAATAAATTGGGGCCACCTTAATCAAGGTTATGACTTCCTTGAGGCTTATCTTCCAACAGAATCATTTTCTACAATCATTTTCTTTTCTGTTAGCAACCATTGTCTGGGGCTTTTCTGCTTCCGTCACAGTCCCTGTCTGTAAGTCAAAAAAAAAAAAAAACAAAAAACTGATATCCAATTATTTGCACTTTTTTTAATAGCCTAAACTCAATTAGAATTGATTCACAATTAGGTATAAATTCATTATAGCTTCTAAATTTCTGGTTTACAGGTGGCAGTCTAATTAGAGTGAGCAGTAACTGTGATGTCTGACTTCAGTTGGCAAGCAGTGAGAATGGGGGACTAGAGAGGAGAGAGGAGGCAGATCCTGAGAGGTGGTATCATGCAGAAGGAATGGGTATTTCTCCCTGCCTGGACATCCCACCCAGCAGCAGGGCTAACTTGCTTCTCTTCTCACTACAAACAACACAAAGCAGTCAGTATTTCCTAGCTCCTACACGATTTGCTCATAAATAAGCAATATTCAGTGCTGGTTTTCTAAAATATCAACAAAACAAGTTGATGAGACAAACCTGGATTCATTTCTTGCCATGGTAAAGAACACCACCTTGACAGAAGCGGAAGAGCACTTAATGAGATTTTAAAGTCTTGTATAAGGTGAATCATTCAGTGGGGAGGCTTGGTTAAGATTGGGTAGAACCATAACAACATTGGTTAGGATTGTGCACATAGGGAGGAGAGAATTTTGAGGTGAGTATTACAAAGGGTCTTCACATTCAGGAAGATCCGAGAATGAAAAATGAAATTATTTGCAATTTTCACCTTCTGGGGCAAGAGTTTTCTGCAATACTAAAATTAAGTCCATGAAGTCAGTGGAGGAGTGAAGGCCTGTTAATGTAGACTGTAAGCTGTGTGAATGTAGTCTCCATTCTCAGCAGGGAATCCCAGCAAAACAGTATCAAGACTGATGAAGCAAGACAGGAAAGCAGACACTAGAACAGAGAAAACAAGAGGCTCAATGAAGAGAAACATTTTAACACAAAGCAACAAAACTATAAGATTGGATTTTAAAGTAAGACTTTAAACATACATACACATACAAATTGAGTGACACCATAAAATAAAAATCAAAAAAACCCTCAATATATAGACTAAATTGCAAAGTGGGTACTGCTCAAAAATTAATAAGCACGTGGAGGCAACAATGAGGATTGTTCTCAAAAGGAAAAGGGTCTGGAATGTATAAAGAAAGGTAAGAGACTTAAAGAAATCATGTAAGTTCCAACATCCAAATTGAAGGAGCTCCAGAAAGAGAAAACACAGAGAATATTGAGAAATCAATGATATAAAAATCAGTCTCACCTGAGAATGTCTCAAGACAGAATTAATTATGCATTTCCATTCTAATGAAATTTTTTAAAGATTTATTTACTTATTTATTAGAGAGAGAGAGAGAGAGTTGGGGGTAGGGGCAGAGGGAGAGACTCTTTAAGCAGATCCCCTGCTGAGCATAGAGTCAGATGCAGGGCTCAATCTCAGGACCTGAGATCATGACTTGAGTGGAAACCAAGAGTTGGATGCTTAACTGACTGAGCCACAACAGGCACCCCTGAAATATTTTGTTTTTAATATGAAATAAAAAGAAAACGTTTATGCTTCACAAAGCAAGGCTCTGCTACTGCAAAAAGCAGGAACATATTTGAGCTGCTTTGGAGCCTGTGAAATCACACTCTTACAGTTTTAGAAAATGTCTTTTGCTTATGCACTGTGCAGTATCCTGTGTCAGAGATGGTCTGCCCTAGGATAGAGGCCTCTTTTTCTTCAACATTCCTTTGAGGCCATGATTGCTGGGAAGTTTTTAATGTCTGAGTGACCATGAGTGATCAGAAGTTTTTATGATGAAAAGTTTATAGCCTTCTTATATTACCTGGAATTCTCTTTCTTATAACTGGCACAAAGTAGACTGATGGTGGCTCACTTGTCTCCAAACTACTTAGCTTCTTTGACTGAATCCCAATCCAGTCAAAGATTATTTGCTGAGTCATTTGGTGGAATTATTTTAGCTAATTTTATAACAATTTCCTACCCAAATCCATGTTTCCTATTACCACAAAATAATTGTTCCATATCTTTTATTTCTACATTTGGATGTAAAATTCCTTGAAAAGGGCATTATCAAAATGAATGCATTTTATTAAGAAAGGTATTCATGTTCCTTCAGAGTGGTTATTCAGAAAAATAAGTGCCACCTGTCAACTGCTCATCACAAATGACACAAGGTAGTTATAATGCTATTGTGGACCAGGAGCCACAATTTCATCTTTGAGCAGGTAAAGAAAATCCTTACTAAAATCATGTTTTATTATGAGCTGCAGTCTTTCTTTAGATTCGTAAAGATTGTTAGTTATGTTCACAGAAAAAAGAGAAGTATCCTGCCTTGCTCCAGTACCCACCATTAAAGCCAGGCTTACATGACACCTACTAATTTTGATCTGAATGAAAGCATCTCATTTTATTCATTTTATTTTTCAGTACTAGCATAACACCCCTCTTCTTACACTTTATCATAGAGGCTACATACTAAGGGAATGAAGGTGCCGTGTTTCTATTTTCTCTTCATCATTGTCAAACAAAAAAACAAATGTGGATTTAGTAAGCAGAGACTTGACTTGAAAGGATTATTCCAAGGGTAAAAAGGACTCTTGTAAGAGCGGAGGGGAAGAATTTCAATAATGAGAACACTCTGATCATAAGATCTTAGAGTGTCTCAAAGATTATAGGCAAAGAGAGATTTTCTGTTCTAGAGAGTGGTGAACAAGGCTAAAAGAACCATATGGGGGAAGTGGGATGAAAGAGAAGCAGGATCGGATAGGAGATCAGAGAATGTTTTAGTCTGAGGCCAACCTGTTCTCAGGAAGGAGAACAGTTAAGGAAGGAGTTGCATGCCAGCCAAAGTTAGGGACCTGGGGAAGAAGAGAAGCTTTGCCCCAAATTGATTTATTCTGTTTTGTTTTGCTTTAACAAGCATTTTGTTCTGATTGACCAGTGGGGAAAAGTAGTTCAGCTGCTCATTTATGAAGCCAAGAATAGGAATTTGGAGAGTTTGTGTCTGGTTTTGTCATAGGAAAACTAGGGAAACATCCAAGAACCTTATCTAAGTCATGTGGGGAAGGGTGACTTATTACAGTTGGCCTTTTTTCAGAACACAAAAATGTGGGGGTGGGGTGGGGGGGGTGTCTTAACCTTCACTGTTTTCCAGGATAACCAGGCTAAGGTAAAAGGCAGTATTGTCATCATAAAGGGTATTGTAGACAGGAACCAGAGATGCCTGAAAATGTCTCGAACCTTCAAAGCACAATTCTGTACAATCACTTACAGTCATCCAGTGAGATTAGAAATAAAGCATTTAGAAGTTCTCTGAGTAAAAGAAGATTTGAGCATAGCCTGCATCTGGCTGTTGCACTTACTGTTTGTCTTAACAGGCACATGTAAACATGAAAAAACATAAGAATGGTGTCTGTTAGTGTTTAAACACCTTAAAACCGTAAGACTTCTATCTCTAACATTGGTAATGTGTCTATAAATTGATAACCAATGATACGAGTTTTATCAGCACAAAATGGGATATTCACATTTTATCTTAAAGAATACCTAGGGTAAGAGGCCTGGGCTTCTATTTTCTCACTTAAAATGTAACAAATTAGTAGATAACTATTCTGACATTAAATACAGAATGCAACTCTTAAAATGGTTATAGAATACGATTATTCTGTAACAAAAAAACACAAAGTTCTAAACTACAGATTTTGAGTGTGGCCTGTCTTCCAATCCTGATTCTGTGGTTTACTGCATTGGTTTTGTCACTTTGGTAAGTTATTAAGTCCTCTGTGCCTTATTTCCTACAGCTGTAAATTGATTACACCAATGTCCACCAAAATTGAATAGAACAGGTATGTAAAGTCCATTCACTGCATATAGACTACAGTCCCAGTTTAAAAAAAAAAAAAAAAGCAAAAAATAAGGGGAGAAATTTTTTTAACATTATAATGTTTTTGACTTACATATATTGTGAAATTATTCCCACGATAAGTTTAGTGAGCATTTATCATCTCACATAAACGCATTAAGAAAAAAAAGCAAACAAAGAAAAAATTTCCTTTGTCCTTGTGATGACAACTCTTAGGATTTACTCTCTTAAAACCTATCCCTATATATCATACAGCAGTGTTAACTATAATCATCATGTACATTTCATCCCTGATACTTGTTTATCTCACATCTGGAAGTTTGTACCTTATGACCACCTTTTTCCAGTTCCCTTCTCCCAACCCCTGCCTCTGATAACCACAAATCTGATCTCTTTTTCTATGAGTTTGGTTTGTTTTTGTTTTTTAGATTCCTCATATGAGATCATACAGTATTACTTGTCTTTCTCAGACTTATTTCATTTAGCATAATGCCCTCAGGGTCCATCCCTGTTCTTACAAATGGCAGGATTAACTGAGTTAATAAATTCCCCTATGATTCCTGGTAATATGGACAGTCAAATAATGACACCTAAATATGACAACTGCCTGAGTATATTGAGCAAAGGTACCACAATTCTGAATCTGCTCACCTACTAAAAATTCACCCCTTGGTCTGCCTACAGACCACATAACCATTCTTATTCTTGATTATTTATTTTTTTCTAGAACAAAATCCAAAGGCATTTCATGCTCATGTTTTTTTTTAATTTTATGAAATATTTCTTCTACTAGCACTAAAAAAATATGACAAATACACCCAGTTTCAAAAGCAAATCATTTTCATGTCATACGCCTAGAGTTTCCTCAACTAGCATAATGATAACTGGGTCATTATTCCTCTGAGAATTGAAAATGAATGTTCCTAAAGAATTGAGTTTTTAAAAGCCATAATAACAAGGATTTTTAAATGTCACATTGACTTACCCAATTCACCTTTTGTTCTGCCATGTAATTTTAATATACCCTTCTATGTACTGTGTATGATTCTTTTCTGTGGCATTATCTCTAGAAAAATGGTGGATTTTCTGTAACTGAGCCTGCAAGGAAAACTAGAGGAATCTTTGAGATTATTAGTTATATAAAGGGAATTATGATTCAATGCTGGGGAATTTTTTAGTCTTTATGGGAATCCTTGATATTATTACACTATTTAATAAGAGTGTCAGGGAGAAATGGAGTGGACCTATAATCATTTAATAGCAATTAACAAGAAAATTTTTGTGCCTTATTTCTTCCTTGTATGTCTGTTTTTTGTCAGGGAGATTTCACTACTGGAGCATAGCACATCTTTTAGCAACAATGATATGAGTCTGTTAAAAAGTAAATTGGGCGGGGCGCCTGGGTGGCTCAGTCGTTAAGCGTCTGCCTTCGGCTCAGGTCATGATCCCAGGGTCCTGGGATCGAGCCCCGCATCGGGCTCCCTGCCCCGCATCGGGCTCCCTGCTCCGCATGAAGCCTGCTTCTTCTTCTCCCACTCTCCCTGCTTGTGTTCCCTCTCTCGCTGTGTCTCTCTCTGTCAAATAAATAAATAAAATATTAAAAAAAAAAAAAGCAAATTGGGCAATAACACCCAGAGAAAATGGGACTATTCAAGAACTGTGTGTAATTATCTGAGGATCCTGAGGAGAACAAAGTGGAGCATCTGCTGTTAAGGAAAGAATCAGCAGTTGACGCCTACATGCAATGAAAAATCAACCCAATCATGTGGGCAAACATTTTAATACAGTATCTACACTGTAACCTCAGCTCACCCTGTATTTAACCGACAAAAAGCCGTGGAGTCCAATAGACCATAGTCTGTGTTAACAATTCATGAGGCAAAGAAACCTGTAATTGAGTGCCCTTAATATCTGTTGTTTTAGCTATTCTGTTATGAGCTACCAGTTTAAAAAAAGCACAGAATTAATTTCCCCAATGTCATTTTCTCTATCAAATGCCTGTATTGGCAGAAGATACATACCAATCAGTTGCCATCTAAATAAGTACCTAGACCGGGTTTGTTCACAGTATGCTTTGTGGATTGGAACAATGAAAGAATGAAAACCAAACCCTTATATGTTAAGCCTTATCTGATTTACAGCATTACTAAATTACTGTTGTAGTTCATAAAGTCAATTTCAAATGCTTAATACACGAACATACACAAACTCACAGTGGATTGTTTTCCTCTTAAATGACAGTATTTCTATGTCCTGAACAATAATATTCCACTTTATCGTCATTATTCAGATTAGTATACCAAGATTCAAAAAGAGTAAGTGAATTTCTAGAGTTGCAACAGTAGTTAAAGGTACCTACCTTGTAGGGTTGTAGTGTGAATTAAATTAATATATATGACTTAGAAATAATTTAGAATGATGCCTGACACATAGAAAGTACTACAGAAGTGTTTGCTATTATTATGACCCCTGTTTTTGAAATATTGTTTTCTTCATCTTGTATTACAGTTTGAAATGTCAGCTACTGCTATAACATCAACTGCCCTTTAGAAGAACTGGAAACACTCCAGGACTCACTTTCAGACAGGGTCCTCTGCACTTTCTGGAACAATGCTGGCCACAAAAACAATGCTTATACAAGATAATGAAGTACAATATGATTGCAAAGACAGAAATGTCTAAACCCCTGGAAACACAAGAAGGAACTTGGTTTCAATTTTCACTATGCTTGAGAGCATAATTATTATAAGGCAGGCAAGGTCCAACCAATAGATGGCCCAGGCAATGGAAAAGAGACCCTGGGTTTAGCTAGGGAATAGGAGGATGTCCCCATAAAACACCCTGACTGAGTTGTGACATTCCTGACAGCTGGACACAGAAGCTGGCTCTAGGACCTGGGTCCCAGTGTACAAATTTCTTAAGTTAAAAGTGATGGAACAGAAGCAACTCAAGCCATGTTACATTTTTATTCCTATACCAGCTAAACTTGATGCAGTTTTTTTATGACATTTACAAAAACCTTTTCCAATATATTACCTCATTAATTCACCTGTGAAAGATAAAAGGCAGATATCTTTATTAAAAATTCACAGTGTAAAAATAGGTCTAATTAAGAGGATGGTACAAATTCACATATTACCCCAAAGGTCATTTCCAATCGTATTCCTCTTAAACAAACCAACAAACATAGAGTTGCAACACTAAAGCTTCAAAAGTCCCAGGTCTGGAATCTGGGCAGTCTGATTCTAGAGACATTCACTAATATTCTGTGCTTTAGGGATTGAATATGCCACTTCCAACAGGGACCAAGCAAGTAACACAAGCATAGGGTTATGTTGGGTTGAGTGATCCCTTCTTAAGCAGTCAACTGCTACTGAGCTCAAGCCAATGGATTCCATCAGGGTGTCAGCACAGCATTTCTAGATCTTCTGACATTTTCCAAGAGCTAGAAATTGCAATTTTAATGTGAATTCCCTACATTTTAAAAGTAGGCAATTGGGGCACCTGGGTGGCTCAGTCAGCTAGGCGTTAGACTCTTAATTTGGGCTCAAGTCTTGATCTCAGGGTTGATGCGATCAACTCTGTGTTGGGCTCTGGGCTCAGTGTGAGTCTGCTTGAGATTCTCTCTCTCCCTCTCCCTCTGCCCCTTCCCCCTCTTTCTCTCTCTAAAAAGAAAGGAAGGAAGGAAGGAAGGAAGGAAGGAAGGAAGGAAGGAAGGAAGGAAGGAAGGAAGGAAGGAAGGAAAGAGGAAAGAAAGAAAGAAAAAGAAAAAGGAAAGAAAAAGAAAGAAAGAAAGAAAGAAAGAAAGAAAGAAAGAAAGAAAGAAGAAAGAAAGAAAGAAAGAAAGAAAGAAGAAAGAAAGAAAGAAAGAAAGAAAGAAAGAAAGAAAGAAAGAAAGAAAGAAAGAAAGAAAGAAAGAAAGAAAATCTTTAAAAAAAATAAAAAACAGGGGCGCCTGGGTGGCTCAGTTGGTTAAGTGACTGCCTTCGGCTCAGGCCATGATCCTGGAGTCCCGGGATCGAGTCCCGCATCTGGCTCCCTGCTCGGCAGGGAGTCTGCTTCTCCCTCTGACCCACCTCCCTCTCATGCTCTCTGTCTCTCATTCTCTCTCTCTCAAATAAATAAATAAAATCTTTTAAAAAAATAAAAATAAAAATAAAAATAGGCAACTGATTCAGTTTTGTGAAAACACTACTTCAAACACAACAATTTACGAGTGAGATCCGGCTGTGGCCAAACTCTTGATCCCAATGAGTGGGCACTTTAAATCAGAAAAGAGCCCCCAAAGAGAATGAGCCGTGGGTGAATTTTGTAGCAACACTAAGGGATAGTGATGGCACAGTGTAAATACTAGTTAAGTGTTGGGGTGGATTATTGCTACCAAGGAGTGGCTTAGGTAGATGTGCCATGGACTTCAGTCTTTCAGAATCTTTATCTCTACCAGTGAAATAACCCAAATTGAAATGCATACATATGCAAACTATTTTATAAGAACATTTTGAAAAGATTATGTTTTTAAGACTAGTTTAAATTTCAGAAAGATTTTAGACGCTATTAGAAACCAATTTAATAAGATTAGATATAAATGAAAATTATTGGAAAAACTTTCCATTTTTAGGGTTATGTTACATAAATGAAAAAGAGTTTCCTTGGTCTGAGAGGAAGGCAAGGAAATAATTTTTTGGGGAAGGGAATGTAAGTGTGTGTTTGACACCATTTTTTTTTTTAATTTGAGCAATTTAGGCTATGTTTGTAGTGATTTAGCTAAATTCTAAGCAGTATAGGCATCAGAGATAATGAAACATGGTCAGCAAACCAAAAAGATCTGTCCTGAAATAATATTTTAAGGCCTCAGAAGATAATTCTTTAGCTCCTGACATTGGTGCTTTCTTTTGATCCAATCTATTTCAGAGGTATAAACCTTCTAGAGGAAGTGGCTGTTGAAGTTTGAGAGGATGTTTTTAAGGAGTCATAAAGTAGGTGACATGTAGCAATGGAGCCATTTGGTGCTGTGTTTTTTTTTTTTTTTTTTTTAATTTTTGCCAAGAAATCTTGATTATATACCTTGCCCTCTAATTGACTTTCAGTAACCATTAGCTTTCAATCCAAGCACACCTTTCCTCAGAAATACTAACCATGACAGGAGCAAACCTCCTTTATAAGAACACATTACTCTTTCTTTGAATATGTCACAGATGAAAATCATAAGCTCAGATAATGAATGAAAAGTTGGCTTAAACACACAGTTATTATTGTAAAATTAGCAATAATAAAATCAGGTAGTGTCAGAAATGTCATGCCTCCAGAAATCTACAACGAAATTTCCTCTATCATTCTCAGAAATAGTTCTCCAAAGTGGTGGAGACATATTCACAAACTGAGATCTTGCCCAAGCAAAAGGAACAAAATCAAATTAATTAGTGTTATACACAGTTACAAAGAGTAGATATCAAGTACCTGGCACAGTGCTTGGCACATGGATAAAACTTCTTTAAAAGGATGGATAGATGCATAAATGAATACTATTATCAGTCAAAATATCTTACTGCAGATAAGATTAGTGGACTCCAGCTAACTTAAGTAGAAAAATTATCACTGGAAAGATAATAGAAAGATCACAGAGTGTCTGGAAATCTTAGAGAAACTTAGAGATAAAAGCTAATCTTAGAGAAACTTAGAGATAAAAACTTAGAGAAGGTGGCCAAGCACTAAGAAGTAAATTCAAAGATACCCCACAGAAACAAGTGGCTGAGATATCATGTTGGTGGCAATTCTATAGGTCATGTGGGTTCACCACCACTCACCTCATAGTGCCGCCACCTCTGATGAACATCTAATTTACTGAGTCCTGGCCACATGCTCAAGTCATCTGAGCATTATCTGGCCCTTTAAGATTCTTTAGTAGAATGGAAAGACACATGCTCTCAGCAAGACTCACACAATAGAAATACTGCTAAAGTAGAAAGTGAATTTAAAGGTAGTAAAAATTAAAAAGTAGCAACATCCACTATAATGTTATAAAATTAAATACCATCTTTGTGAGATATATATCTCATATATATGTGCTAAAATTCAGTATGATTTTATAGACTATGAAACCATCTTTGTGATATATCTATGTCTATAGATATATAGAGATACATATGCTAAAATGTAACTGTGATTCATTTGGATTACGGAACTTTGAATGAGTTTGCTTATCTTTAGTTTTTATTTTTATATTTTAATAAAAATAATTGGATTAAACCAATTATAAAAGACAATTTGCAGTTTTAGATTATTCATTCACTCATTCTTCGTTAATTAAAAAAATTGTTTAGTGAATAACTACTGTGTTTAAAGGCTATGTCAGAAATTAGATAATGTTTTGCAATGAACAAGGTAGGTTCCTTGTCCTTATAAAGTTATAGTCAATTATGGGGGGGACACATTATAAAAATTCATAAAGAACTACAAGGTTTTTTTGTTTTTCTTTATGTTCAGTTAGCCACTGTATAGTACATAATTAGTCCTTGATGCAATGTTCAATGATTCATTAGTAAATATAACACCCAGGGCTCATCACAGCACATGCCCTCCTCAATACCCATCACCCTGTTACCCCGTTCCCTCTGAAACCCCCAGATTGTTTCTCACGGTCCATTGTCTCTCATGGTTCATCTCTCTCTCTGATTTTTCCCCCTTTGGATTTCCGTCCCTTCCCCTATGGCCCTCTGTGCTATTGCTTATGTTCCACATATGAGTGAAACCATATAGTAATTGTCTTTCTCTGTTTGACTTACTTCACTTAACATAATCCCCTCCAGTTCCATCCATGTCGATGCAAATGGTGGGTATTCATCTTTTCTGATGGCTGAATAATATTCCATTGTATATATGTACCACATCTTCTTTATCCATTCATCTGTTGAAGGGCATCTTGGCTCTTTCCACAGTTTGGCTATTGTGGACATCTCTGCTATGAACATTGAGGTACACGTGCCCCTTCTTTTCACTACGTCTGTATCTTTGGGATAAATACCCAGTAGTGCAATTGCTGGGTCGTATGGAGAGAGAACATAGTCTAGTTTGTAATATAAAATCTAACTAAGAGAGTGACATACAAGATAAAACCAAAAGAATATAACAGTCAGCTAAGAAAATTAGAGATAGACCACTATAGGCCAGGGGCATCAAGCTTTTCTATAAGAGAGCCATAGAATACATATCTTCCACTTAGCAGGCCACATGGTCTCTGTTGCCGGGGAACACAGTCACTGATGATACACAATAAACAAATGAGCACAACTGTTTTCCAGTAAAATAGGCAGGAGTTTGTTGGCCCATAGGCAGCAGTTAGCTTGAGCTAGGCCAAGAGAACAGTCAATGTGTATGAAAATCTTGAGATATAAACCTGAATATATGGCTTATTAAAACACATGATATTCACTGAGCACTGTCTGAAGTAGGATATACACTTTAAACTCATTATCTCATTAAACTTATTATCTTCTCACAATTATTGACTAAATAGGTGCTCTTATTATTCTCATTTTACATATAACTATTCCATACCTATCACCAAAGTAGAGGAAATCTATTGTTTGTACACTTAAATTTTCTATCACTTATTTATCATTATCTAGAAGTTATTTACTAAGGCCACTTGAGTTTTCTAGATGGACAAATACATCACTAGTACAAGAGAATTTTTAAGTTTATATTTTGCAATGTTTACAAATCATCAGTATTCCCTTCTCATGGTATGTTTTAGTAATTTCAACAAATAACAACAGTGAAAATGGACAATCCTGTTTAATTGTTAATTTACAGAGAAATGATTGTATTATCCCAATATTTAGGATATTACTTGCTATTATATTTTGGTACATTAGTTTCCTTCTAAAAATACTATTTTGCTTAGATTTTAATAAGAATGTTTGCTATAGTTTATTAGTTTTTGCAGCAATTATAACTGGAATCATATCTAGTTATACTTGCAATCATCACTTCAATTCAACATTGTTCTGGATGTACTTACTAGTGGAATAAGAACAAAGAAATAAACATATAATGATGGAATGGGAAGCAATAAAGCTGCTGTTTTTTTCTCAGATGGAAATATTTCATGGAAATTACAAAATAAAGATAAACAATTGGAATGAATAAAATAATTCAGGAAAATCTTTGAATTCGTGGTCAGTTTACAGTCATTAATTTTGTTTCCATATTATCAAAAACAAAAAATCAGAAAACAAAATAAAATTATAATTTCTAATAAATCAACAATCATCTAAATGCTTAAAATTATTTTAAGAAGTATACAAAATCTCTGTACAGAATAATATAAATAAATAATTGAGAGTAATCCTGAAAGTAATTTGATATATACTTTGTTCATGGATTGGTATACTCAATATTTTAAGATATTACTTCTCTCTACATATACCCAAATCGATATCAATTCATTATAATCTCAGACAAAATCTCAGCATTGTCTGAGTGCGCATGTGCACGTATAAGTGTGTAAAATCATACAAATTGATTCTAAAAGTGATTTGCAATCACAAATAGCAGCCAAATTTGAAGTGCTCACATTGCAAGATGACATACTTATCAATTTATCCTAATTAAAATAGCATGGCTAATTACAACAATGTCCTTAAGTACAAGGATTGAAAAATAATTCAGTGGGATAAGATTGTCCAGAAACAGGCCTACACTCATATAGACTCTTTGATTATGACACAAAGGGCACTACAGACCAATGAATAATCATGACTCTGAACTCTGTTTTATATCATATACAAAAACCCACTCCAGGTGGAGGGTGGAAGTAGAAGAAGTAACTCTACGGGATAATACGAAAAAGCTTCCAGCAGATAATTTAATAAAAACTTTCATGAACTTGGAATAAGGTAACATTTCTTGACCAGGATAAAAAGAGCTAAACATGAAGAAATTATACAATGTCTAAATTAGGACATGTTATTATCAATAGCTATCATTGATCTGTGAAATACAGGACATGGTGGTGGCCTACATTTCCCACATATTTAATCATCAAATATGTAGTCTCAGATTATATACTATCATTCTCTAAATAATAAAATAATACAAGTCAATCTTAATACAGAACAAAAGCCCTTAAACACATTTCGCCAAAGATTATTCGCATATCCCACAAATACATGAACAAGTGCAAAATCTTACTAGTTTCCAGAGGAAATCAAATTAAAATTATAAGACAACACTACCCACCCACCCAAGCATCTGAAAATTTAAAAACCTGACATTACTGAGTGTTGTTGAAGATGTACATCAACAGGAACTCTCATACCTGCTCGTGGGAACATAGATTGTTAAACCGTTTGGAAGCTTCATTGGTATTAACTATGAAACCTGAGCATAGACATGCCAAATTATACAGTAATTTTATTCCTAGGAGTATGCCCAACAAAAATGTGCACAAAGTCATGAACTTAGACACTGATAGTGCATTACTTACAAAGCTATGTAGTGTAAATTTATTTCTATCAATAATAAAATGGGTAAGCAGTGATAGTATAGTATCATACAGTGAATTACTTTAGAGCAATAAAATGAGCAAACTATAGGAACACACAACAGCATGCTTGAGTCCACAAACATAATGGGCGGACAAGGCAATAAGAAAAGGAAACAATGCATGACTACATTTATGAACATAAATTCAAATTCTGGGTTTCTGGTGGTTTTGATTTTGAACTACTACTATATAGTAGTTTAATGAATATGTTGATTGTTTTTTTTCTTCCAATTTTTTTATTGTAGTAAAATACACACAACATAAAATGTATCATCTTAACCATTTTTTAAAGATTTTACTTATTTATTATTTGAGAGAGCATGAGCAGGGGGAGGGGCAGAGAGAGAGGGAGAAGCAGGCTTCTCAGTGAGCAAGGAGCCCGACGTGGGGCTCAATCAGGACCCTGGGATCATGACCTGAGCTGAAGGCTGCTGCTTTTTTTTTTTTTTTTAAAGATTTTTATTTATTTATTTGACAGAGAGAGACACAGCGAGAGAGGGAACACAAGCAGGGGGAGTGGGAGAGGGAGAAGCAGGCTCCCTGCAGAGCAGGGAGTCCGATGCGGGACTCGATCCCAGGACCCTGGGATCATGACCTGAGCTGAAGGCAGTCGCTTAACCAGCTGAGCCACCCAGGCGCCCTGAAGGCTGCTGCTTAACCACTGAGTCACCCAGGTGCCCCTCATCCTAATCATTTTTAAGTGAACAGTTCAGTGTATATTCATAATGCTGTGCAAATATCACCACAATCCGCCTCCATAATTTTTTTCCTCTTATGCAACTGTAACTTTATACCCATTACAAAATAACTCTTCATTCCTCCCTCTCCCCAGTCGCTGGCAAACAATATTCTACTTTTTTCTGTCTCTATGATATTTTCTTTTTAAAGATTTTATTTATTTATTTGAGAGAGAGAGAATGAGAGAGAGCACATGAGAGGGGGGAGGGCCAGAGGGAGAAGCAGACTCCCTGCCGAGCAGGGAGCCCGATGTGAGACTCCATCCAGGGACTCCAGGATCATGACCTGAGCCGAAGGCAGTCGCTTAACCAACTGAGCCACCCAGGCGCCCTCTGTCTCTATGATTTTTACTACATTAAGTACCTCATTTAAGTGGAATCAAACAGCATTTGTCTTTTTGTGTCTGGCTTATTTTATTTAACGTAACGTCCTCAAGTTTCATCTGTGTTGTAACATGTGCCAGAATTTCTTTCTTTTATAAGACTGAATAATATCTCATTGTATACATATAGCATATTTTACTTATTTATTCATATGTTTATGGACACTTGAGTTGCTTCTATGTTTAGCTGTTGGGTTTATTTTTGATACCGTTTATTGAACTGGTTAAGCTTGAGGTGTGCATTTACCTTTATATGTGTGTGTATATATATTTTTTGAGAAATGATTTTATCCACATTCAAAACATCTCTCAATTTACTGATCACATTGTGAATAATCTGGTGATAATTCTGTATTTTATAATTTATTTTTTCTTGATTTTTATGCTTTCTTTTCTCAGAAAAAGTGATACCAGAGATTGCATTAAAATAATCATATTTTAAATCACAATACTAAAGTCACACATATTAAGATATATATATATATATATATATATATATGTATTTCACATATTTCCACATATTTTTATTTTCCACAGTGTGAGTAAAAGGCTCAGTTTATATATGGGCAGCTCTCCAAGAATTTTGAATCTCAGAATACCAGCTAGCAAACCTTAGAAAGCATTGAACATACTTGCTAGTTTAACTATCAGGGAATGATAAGGGAATGGTAGCCAGAGCATCAAAATGAGCACAGTTATATGATTACAATGAACACATATGAGTAAATATGAACATGATTATATGACTAAAACATAGCAGGGCCTGAACTTGGTTTTCTGATTGTGAGTTTAATCCTCTGTTCTTTGGCTCTCTTGTATAATTCCCAGGAATTCCCTAGGGATGGGAGGTATTTCTCCAATCTCCCATTTCTAAGCTTGGTGTTTGTGGTGGCTTGAGACATGATCCTCACATAAGAAAAATAAATGCTGGATTATTTGTTTTTTGGGTATTGAGTTTGATAAGTTCTTTATAGATCTTGAATCCCATCAAGAAATGGGCAGAAAACATGAACAGACATTTCTCCAAAGAAGACATACAAATGGTCAACAGACACATGAAAAATGCTTAAAATCACTCAGCATCAGGGACATACAAATCAAGATCACAATGAGTGGTTTCTCACACCAGTCAGAATTGCTAAAATTAACAAGACAAAAAACAAAAAATGTTGGCAAGTATGCAGAGAAAGAGGAACCCTCTTACACTGTTGATAGGAATGCACGCTGGTGCAGCCACTCTGGAAAACAGTATGGAGGTTCCTCAAAAAGTTAAAAATAGACCCAGCAATTGCTCTAGTAGGTATTTGCCCAAAGGATACAAACAGTGATCCAAAGGGACACCTGCACCCCAATGTTAGATGTTCACCGACAGATGAATGGATAAAGAAGAGGTGGCATATATATACAATGGAATATTACTCAGGCATCAGAAAATGAAATCTTACCATTTGCAATGATTTGGATGGAACTAGAGGGTATTATGCTAAGCAAAATAAGTCAATCAGAGGAAGACAATTATCTTTTGATTTTGCTCATATGTGGAAATTAAGAAACAAAACAGAGGATCATAGAGGAAGGGAGGGAAAAATAAAATAAGACAAAATCAGAGAGGGAGAAAAACCATGAGACTTTTAACAATAGGAGATAAACTGAGGGATGCTAGAGGGGAGGTAACTGGGGGGAAGGGGTAACTGGGTGATGGGCATTAAGGAGAGCATGTGATGTAATGAGCACTGGGTGTTATATGCAATGGATGAATACCTAAACTCTACCTCTGAAAATAATGATATACTATATCTCAATTAATTGAATTTAAACATAATAAAATTTTAAAAAAGAAAAAGAAAGCTTTTTGTCATTAAGGGTAAGCTTAGAAGTAAGATCAGCCTGGATCTTCTCTTCATGTTTCCCTATAAGGAGATAATCAGGCTAGAAGAGGACAATCAAAGTGATTTTCTTTGTAAATATTAAATCAAGAATTATATTAGGATATCAAATACCAAACATAAAATTAATAACTGTGTTTTTCTTGAAGAACATAGTAGGAAATGGTGCATTTTCTGAGCATTTTGTCTAAATTTGTAATATAGTTGCATCTTGTTTTGTGCTACTGATAGGTTTTAAACTTGTATAAATCAGATAATATTTAGAATTTTCTAAAGCACTTCATTAAAGTATATCTACGGTGAGTTTTTAAGTAAAACAAATGTGATTTTGTAACATAATTTTTCTTTAATTCATCTGCTTGCATGTCTAGTTCTCTGAAATTTAATTTTGTAAAACTGGGCAAAAGATCTGAACAGATAGCTTGCCGAAGAAGATACCCAGATGAGAAAGAAGCATATGCAAACATGATCAGCATCATGTCATTAGAGATTTGCAAAGTAAAACAATAATGAGATAACCATGCTACACCTGTTAGAATGACTAAAATCACAACACTGACAATACCAAATGCTGACAAGAATGTGGAGCAACAGGATCTATCATTCATTGCTGGTAAGAATGCAAAATAACACAGACACTTTGACAGAAAGTTTGGTGGTTTCTTACAAAATGAATATATCCTTGCCATGCAATCCAGCAATCACGCTCCCAGGTATTTACCCACATGAGTTGAACACAAATCCACACAAAGACCTGCACACAAATGTTTATAGCCACTTTATTCATAATTGTCCCATATTGATGCAACCAAGATGTCTTTCAATCACTAAATAAACACACTGTACTGTATAGTAAACTAAACTGCTTTAAGAATTGAAGTCCATTAATCAAAGGAAGAAAAACCCAGAAAGACAAATACATTTCCATGCCGCTATTTTTTTTTTTAAAGATTTATTTATTTATTTATTTGAGAGAGGGAGAAAGAGCAAGGGGGAGGGACAGAGGGAGAGGGAGTGTCTCAAATGGACTCCACACTGAGTGCGGAGCCCAACTTGAGGTCAGATCTCATGACCCTGAGATCACGACCTGAGCCAAAACCAAGAGTCAGAAGCTCAACCGAACTGTGCCACCCAGGCACCCCTCCATGCCCCTGTTAATCATGACTTTAGCTGCCAGATTTCTTGACAGAGGCAAAAATTCTTGCAAAGCAAACATTGAAGTAAGAAGGAGCATGGATTTGAGCCTTGCTTCCACCAATTAGTTGAGTGTTAATTCCAGGCCATCCAGACACCAAAAGCTCTTATGCATTCAATTTTTAAAGATAGAAATTAATATGTGATTAATTTATTTAAACAATAACTTAGTCTGCTCCTTGATCTAACTATTGCTTTTTGTACTTTTATTTGACTAAGGGAATGTTTTTAGCTCGGGGGCAGCGAATTTAGTTTACTAAAACATAAATAGTAAATTCATTTTTTCAAAGTAGTGCAAAAGCAGTGCTTTTGTTCCTGGGGCTGGTTGTTTGGAATGTGTGTTCGTGTGTGTGTGAAAGAGAGAATTTTCTAAGCATTGAATGAAAAATTAATAATTTTAATAATATGGGGGTTTTGACACATGTTAAAATACAATGAAATGGAAGTTATCAAAACTATAATTACTATAAATGTAAAAAAATAAAAGCATATTATTTGTTACTTGAAAACGACTTTGGTAATGTGGACAGTTATGTTTTTTCTTACTCTTTACCATTAGTTGAATGGTATTGTTTGCTTTTAAAATCATTTATTTGTCATGAAAATAATAGTTGAGATTCAACATAAAAAGGAATAATGATACTCAATTATGAGACGGACATACATGTTTTTAGCTTGTATCAAGTTCAATAGGTATTAGGCATAATACAGACAAAAGTATAAATGTCTCCTCTTTTTGTGCATTCCACTGATTGTTCAGCATTATTTTTTTTTAACCTCTGGATTGATCTATCAAAAATATTCAAAAAAAAAAGTACTTGTGAACGTATTTTCAGACACAAATCATGTGCCACTTCCCATAAGAATAACCTTTTCTAACTTTTGAGCATCACTGTAAATAATTCTGTTTAGACTTCCTTATAAGTAAATTTGAGGCTGCATCTTTAACTGAAAAAATTTAAGCATGTATTTCAATTACCATTTTGTCATTAGGTACATCTTCCAGATTCAATCATTTCATGACTTGCTACTCATGCTATTGTTAAGCTTATGGAAAAAGATTAATGTAATAACTTGTCTGTGGTTTCTCTTAATTAACTTAGAATGTGTTTCCTTCTCCTCCTTGTGTTTGATTGAAAACTAGCAAGATCGGATCACAATCTAGTGCAGTATTTTTAAAAGAGCAGGTTTGGGGCTACTTGTTCTATGAACCAGGATCCACTCAGAAGTTCAGGTTCACCTGCTTTAAGATGGAGCTCAGGAGTCTCCTCTTTAAAAACTCCTCAGTGACTGCTGTGTATATTAAAAATTGGGAAATTTAATGCATAGGAGGAAAAAAATAATGTCTGTTTTTCTCTTTCTACATTATACTTTGAAATAAGTAGCTTACTGAAAAATTCAATATCTAGTTATTCAAGATATATTTAATGAGAGCTTCCTATATATCAGAAATTGCTGTGTAAGCATAAAGAAAAACTGAGTCAGAAGTATATCGATGGAAAACTCACGGGTCAATACATTTTTCAGGAAAAGACCAATTAACGGAATAAGCTCATGGTCAAATTTCTTCTGCAAATAAAAAAAAAAAAGCACACTTTTCTTTTTAACTCAAATTTGAAGACGTCCTAATGTAACCCTTGGGGAGAATTTTGATTCAGTCCTAAGAAGGATAATATTTACAATAATAATAGCAACAGCAACTATAACTATTTTAGAATGGTTAAGATTCTGTGTATGACATAGATTATCTCTTAGTTAATTCATACAATATCACAGTGAGTTATGTATTCTTAGTTTTTCTTTCATTTTATAGGTGAGATATTAAAGAGATTAAATAATCAGCTCAAAAGCATGCAGTTTGTAAGTGGTAAAGCTATCAGTTGAACCAAGATCAGATGTCTTGTGTATGTGTTATTCTATCTCACATTGAATTGGCAGAAAATTTCCTCTAAAAAAATTAAAAATTCCTCTAAACCTTCTAAATTGGGTTCAGCTACATAGTAGCAAGAATATTTAGGATCTTCTAGAAATTATGACAAAATATCAGAGACAGGGTCGATATACCAAACCATGCTAACATTAAGGAGAAATCTTAAGGTAAGTGTAGATATTTCATACTGTCCCCTTCAATCCACCACACCATTTCAAGAGAATGAGCTGTGTCACGTGGAGTCCTCATATTATGAAACTTTATTATCCTATGGAGTCTCACAAAGGTCTATTTATAGAAGTTTATTATGCATTTGGAAGCAACTAAACACATCTTAAGGGAGTATAAAAAGATCAGTGTTCATGTGTTTAACCATCACTTAAATATATTGTTTCTTAATTATTTGTGTTAGAAATGGTGAGAGGTATAGTTAAGTGTTTTGAGCAAAACAGAAGCATTACCCTGAAGGAACTTAAGTTTAATTGAAGGAATAAAATAATAAAATTAAATAAATGAATAAAATAAAATAAAAACTCTGAAATAACAAACTAGATGACCCAATAGAGGAGCTTGGTCAGAGAAAACCTCTCTGGGAGATAAATTTGCCATGTGGTAGAGATTTACTAGAAAAAGTAGATGACATATAGGAAGAGATGAATATTTCAGCAAAGAGGGGGGTTTATAAGAAAGGGTCAAATTGAAATAGTAGAATTAAGAGTCATGATGTCAACGGTGAAGATTTTCTTCAACCATTTCAAAAGTAGTCCTGAATATTATACAGTTATACAAACTGAAACACAAAGAGAAAAAATATTGGAAGAAAAATCTTAAATCTATATGACAATATCAAATAGTCTAACATCATGTAATTAGAGTCCAAGAAAAAAGAAGAGAGTTATTGCTAGAACAATCAGACAGAAAATTAGTAAGGATACAGAAGTTCTGATAATATTAATAAAAAGAAAAGAGAGGGAACAAAATAAAAATAGGACTAATAGAAAAAAACTGCAATATAATAGCCTGAAATACTACAACATCCATAATCACATTACATGTAAATGGTTTAACATACTAATTAAGAATCAATATTAGGGGTGCCTGGGTGGCTCAGTCGTTAAGCATCTGCCTTCAGCTCAGGTCATGATCCCAGGGTCCTGGGATCGAGCCCTGCCTCAGGCTCCTGGCTCCGCGGGAAGCCTGCTTCTCCCTCTCCCCCTCTCCCTGCTTGTGTTCCTTCTCTCACTGTGTCTTGCTCTGGCAAAGAAATAAATAAAATCTTAAAAAAAAAAAGAATCAATATTAATCAAACTGGATAAGAAAGCATGCCCCAAATGTATGGCGTATATAAGAAATTCACTTTATTGTTCTGGGGGCAAGGGGGGAATATCAGCAAAATGGAGGAATAAGAAACTCAAAACCTCACCCTTCTATAAAAGCAATGAAGGAAACTGGTCAAAATCAATTTTCTTTCAAAGTCTGGTGCGTAACTAAAGACTTGCAGCAAGACAGAGAGTGCTTATTCAAGAAAAACAGCTGAATGTCAGTAAGCACAGCAAACTGTGTGGTATTTTAACTTATCCCAGTTTGATACCATTCCCTAGTTCAGCAGTATATCTGAAAATAACAACCCACATTCCCTGTACTGGAGGGAACAGAACAGACCTCATTTGAAAATAATTGTCATTAGTACTATTAATTTTTTACCGGCCTAGTCATTCCTTGGAAGACCAGTTCAAAAGTTTTGCATTTCACCTGACTCAGAACTGGCTCCATGATAAATCTGACTCTGTAGGTTGTTTGTCAAAGATGTTCATAGGACAATCTTTTAGTCACAGCTGCCAGAGATGATAAATAAAAATTGGAGAACGTGAAGGACTAACTGAAAAGCTCGGGAGAAGTGGATGCTTAATGAAATATTCACAAGGGCTTTGAAAAGCCCCAACATCTTCCTGGGAATCTAGAAGTTCGCACACATGCCCTGAGCCATGTGCATGTTCAGAAATGACCTGAACAAGTTCTCAGTACTTAACTCTAACTAATCTTGAGTCTATGTGGAGGCAGAACGTGCATGTTAAGGCAAAGTTGTAAACTGAGTGTTGAAGGTGCACCCCAACATGTACAGAGAACCATTCGGCAAACACTGGAAGATTTTTTGGTTCTAGGTATTTAAGGAAATACTGCCCAACCATTAACAGACTACTAAGCTAATAGAAAAGAGACTTCAGTGGCCAAACACAACAAAAAATACTGACTTTACAGATTTAGTGAAGAAAAGTCATTAAACAAACAAAAATAACTACATTAAGCAGTAGCAATAAAAACCCATGGCAAAGAAGTATATCTCATTTCCAGTGTTTTATGTCCAGTGTTCAACAAAAAAAATGAAGGGACATGAGAAGTAATGTGATAGTGTGGCCCATAAACAAGGCAAAAAAGCCATTAATAAAAACTATACTTGAGGAAGCCAGACATAAGGAAGCCAAACATAAGAATTTCTAGACAGATACTTTATCTTTTTGAAAAAAGATTTTATTTATTTAAGAGAGAGAGAAAGAGAGTGAGCATGAGCGGGGAGGGGGAGGGGCAGAGGCAGAGGGAGAAGCAGGCTCCCCACTGAGCAGGGAGCCCCACAGGCTCTCAATCCCAGGACCCTGGGATAATGACCTGAGCTGCAAGCAGATGCTTAGCCAATCGAGCCACCCAGGCACCCTAGACAGATACTTTAAATCAGCTATTTGAAACATACTCAACAAGCTAAAGGACACTATGTCTAAAAAAGGAAAGTATGAGAATACTATCTCACCAAAAAGAGAATATCAATAAAGATATAGAAATTATAAGAAGGAACCAAATAAAAATTTTGGAGTTGAAAAGTATAACTGAAATGAAATAGTCATTAAGAAACTCAATAGCAAATTTGAGCAGAAAGAATCAGCAAACTTGAAGATGGGTCAAATGAGATTATTCAATCTGAGATAGAAAATATAATGAAGAAAAATGAATGGAGCCAAGACCTGTGGGACCCCATGGAGCGTATCAACATATTCATAATGGGAATCCCAGAAAGAAAGGAGAGAGAGAAAGGAAGAAGGAATTTTTGAAGAAATGGTCAAAAACTTCCCAAATTTGATGAAAAATGTTAGCATTGCTTACATATTTGGCAAATCCAAATGAGCAGCATACAAAAAGGATTATACACCACAATCAAACTAGATTTATCACAGGAATGCAAGGTTGTTTCAACATATGAAAGCCAATCCATGCAATATACCATATAAATAGAATAAAGGGAAAAAAAAAGGATCATTTCACTAGATGCAGAAAAAAAACATTTGACAAAACCCAACATATATTCATGATAAAAACAAAACACTCAAACTAGGATAGGAAGATTTGAAGGAAACTTAGTCTGATACAGGGCATCTACAAAAACCTACAACTGCTATTACAGCTAATGGTGAAATCTTGGAAGCTTTCCACCTATGATCCAGAGCAAAACAGGGGTGTCTGCTTTTGCCACTTCTATCCAATATTGTACTATTCAATAATATACAGTATTATTCTAGCTGGGGCAATTAGGCAAGAAAATAAAACATATATATTGAAAAGGAAGAACTGACACTATCTCTATTTGTGGATGATAAAATAATACACACACACAACTAGTAGAGCTAATAAATTATTTTAGAAATGTTGCAGGATTCAAAATCAACATGAACAATGTAAAAATGAAATTAAGAAGACAATTCCATTAACAGTACCATCAAAGAGCATAAAACTTAATCAAAAATTGTAAGACATACACTGAGAGCCACAGAGTATATTTTAATAAGAAAATATCCTAATGGCAAATAAACACAATAAAGTGCATGACATAATTAGTGAGATGCAAATTACAATCATAATAAAATACCACTATAGACCTATTAGAATTAATTTTTTAAAAATACTGACAATATTAAATTCTAATGATGCAAACAAACTGGAGTGTTCACACATTACTGGTAGGAATGCAAAACGGCACAGCCAGTTGGAAAACATTTGGCAATTTCTTATAAGGTTAAAACATGCTAACTATATGCCTTAGCAATCCTTTTTTAGATATTCACCCAAGACAACCAAAAATGTACATCCACACAAAAATCTATATTTGAATGTTCATAGCAGCTGTATTGATGATCACTCAAGACTGGAAACAGCTCCAACGTCCACCACATTTTGAATGAGTAAACACAATGTTGTACACCTATACAATGGAATCCTAGTCAGGAATAAAAAGGAATGAATTATTGATACATAGGACATTAATAAATCAATGGTGTTACACTGAGTAAAAGAAGCCACCCTCAAAAATATTACATAGTGTATGATTACCTTTATGTAATATTCTGTAAAAGGTAAAATTCAAGGGGCAGGAAAAAGTTTACAGGTTGCCAAAGACTGGGGTTGGAGGGAAGAGATTGAAAACAGACACAAAGAAACTTTTTGAGATAATGGAAATTGTCTCTATATTGACTTCAGTGGTGGTTACACAACTATATACTTTTTTCAAAATTAATAGAACTGTATATCTAGAGGGAGTAAATCTTACTGTATGCAAATTATACCTCAATAAACCTGACTAAAAAAATAAGTACCCCTGAATAATTAATATCACCTACAAAAAAATAGGTCCTTGTTTTATATTTACAGACTGTTTAAATAAGATATGCCTTTTTAATTCTATATGCTTTCAAAATTTATCCCTAGGTCAGATAGTTTTTCTGAGCCTCTCACCCATGTATCCAATTGCCTAATTGCTATTTTCACTGATATGTCCCACAGATAATTCAAACTCATCACAATCAAAACAGAGATCATAAACTCTGTCACCTCTGCCTCAAACTCGCTTTCCCTCCTTTGTTTCCTTTCTCAGATAGTAGAATCCTGGATACCATGCTGGTTTCTTTTTTTTTTTTTTTTTTCCTTTCCTTGCATTCAATCAGATCCAATCTGTATCTAGCAGATAGTAGAGATTCAAAACATATTTTTGAATGAATGAATAAATTAAGGAATTCTGCTCCTGGGAATAAAATAAATATTTGAATGATTCTAAAGAAGGCCCCAGATAAGCATCATGAAACATTAGCTCTGCTTTTAGAAACAAAATGATGCAATTAAGGGCAGAGGGTTGGGGGATGGGTCAAAATTAATCTGCTGAGATGCGACAGTTAAATATTTTTAGAGAAATGAGAATAGATTGACTGAGGCAAACATGTCATAAACTCTTCAGTGTTTATCTCCTTAAGTTTTAGGCTCTGCATCCTGGATCTTATTTTAATTCTTATATCCGTCTCTATTTATGAATTCATAACTGCCTTGTTCTCTCATAGGCACTCCGTTTCTCTATATTTTATGCCTGGCTTTGCTAAATCAATTAAGTTCAATTGAATTTAGCTAAATGAGTCACAAAACTAAACCCAGAAGACCATATTAACAAAGACATACTGCTGTATTCACTCCCAATGAATATTTAGTAGTAACGATATTTCCTCAATCTGAAAGCTGATTTGATTTATTATTTAAGCCTATAAATAGAATAAAATTGATTGGTCTTAAAATAATAGGCACTCTTATCTAAAGGAAAGAAGAATGTAGTAAACTACAAAGTACTGGTATTTGTGAGAGCCGTCCAGGTCATTCAAAAATAAAATGTAAATGGGCGTCCTAGAGGGATGTGACAGGCCTTCCCTGCCTCCCTTCCCTCATCCCAGTTTCTGTAGAGCTCAGTCTGTGTTGGAAGCTGAGCTAGAACTGCACGTGACTTGTTTCCACAACCCCACGATGGCTAATGGCTAATGGGTAGGACTGTGGTAAAAAAGCACTATCTTTTGAACAAAACAGAAGCGGGACTTGAGGATATTTTAGTGCTTCTTTTGCTTCACAAATGCACCAAGTTTCCTGGAAGAACTGGCCAATAAAACTGCCAGACCAGGGAAGGTCAAGCACAAAAGAACTAATAGGATCTCAGGGGAAGAGTGATACAGCCAGCAGTTATTACCACTCATGTTTAGACCAGGAGGTCTGTTAAAAAAAAAAAAAAAAAAAAATCAGAACTTTTTCAGCAGATAGAATAAATAAACTTCTGCTCCATGCTGATGTCTCCTTCTCTTTCAGATAATCCAGACCATCGTTTTCTTCTTTCAGATTGCTTTAAGAGTCATACCTGTAAAGTTTTCCAAATGCAACCTCAGAATGGAGCACTTTTAACTTGGCTCATTAACAGTTTTTAAAAATCCTAAAGTAATAAACACTGGATAATGCAAGGAATACTTTAAAATAATTTATATCATCAAATTATTATTTTATTTCAGATTTATGGTCTATGTCCATAGTTTTCCATTGACACTAAACAATAATATATTTTAGGGACCTCTTTCTCTTTGTTAGGGCATTTTTCATGGGTTAAACAATTTAATCTTTCTTGGTTATGTATTATTACTACTTCTCATAAAAAATAAGATACTAAGACAGATCAGCAAGAAAGAAATTTTAAAGTGCTAATTAATCTGACACAATTCCTCCTTATCACTTAGAGCTTTTTAAGCAAATTAGACACAGATTTTATTAGTCAGCCGTCACCACTGTACATATATAAGTAGAAATATAAGTAAAAGTAATTAGTTCAGGTATTCCTAAAATGAATTAACATCCAGAATATAGGGGCACCTGGGTGGCTCAGTTGGTTAAGCATCTGCCTTCGGCTCAGGTCATGATCCCAGGGTCCTGGGATCGAGCCCCGCATCGGGCTCCCTGCTCGGCGGGGAGCCTGCTTCTCCCTTTCCCTCTGCCTGCCTCTCTGCCTACTTGTCCTCTCTATCTCTCTGTCAAATAAAAAAATAAAATATTTTTTAAAAATTCAGAATATAGGGCGCCTGGGTGGCTCAGTTGGTTAAGCAACTGCCTTCGGCTCAGGTCATGATCCTGGAGTCCCTGGATGGAGTCCCGCATCGGGCTCCCTGCTCAGCGAGGAGACTGCTTCTCCCTCTGGCCCTCCCCCCTCTCATGTACTCTCATTCTCGCTCTCTCAAATAAATAAATAAATCTTTAAAAAAAAAATTCAGAATATAATAATCACTTTTTGATAATACTAATAATATTTTCCTCTGTGTCATTATGAGTTCTCAATATTTCTTAAAAGACTTTATGAACTAACTAAAAACCACTGATGATGTGATGTTAAGCTAACTTCATAAAAATGCCACCACTGAGCTTACTGCTCTCCATGTTTGATTCACCAGCAACCTGAGGCCTGCCCCAAACTAGGTCAATCTGGAAGATAAAAAGAAAACTCCCATGTTATCACTCAGATTATCTTCTATGTCTCTGCCATCCATTCTACAGATTTTAAAACTGGATATTCATCTTCCCAATATATACAGACTGTGACTATTATGCCATGATTGCTCTCTGGTTGAGAGCAATTTTAAGACAATATCAACTATAAGATACTGATATCAAAGATGTTCACATAGATGTGCAAACATATATCATGTCCAAAGATACACAACTAATAAATGGTCAAGCCAGAATCCAAAACAAAGCCATCAGACACAAGAACGCACACTCTAAACAACTTTTGATTAGATCTATTTCACATATGCATTTGCCTGTTCAATATTCTGAAAAGAAAAAAGATGGGGATTTTAAATTGCATTACCTCAATCTACATTCCTAGTTAAATTTCTGCTGTACTTCCCTAACTGCCATCCTATTACCATCGGTACACAATACCAGAGTATTGCAACATATCAAATTACTTGTCTATTCTATAGCCTACTCATTCTTTCGTGCTTCCTGCACAATTGTATTGGTTAGGGTATTACCTGCTACTGTAACAAATAGGCCTCCAAGATAAAATCATTTTAAAAAGAGTTTTAAGTACCAATCTTGCTTGAGAGTTTAGGTAAGTCTTCAGGAGTGACAGAACGGTGGAAGAAATGTTCAAATCACGGTTTCCAAGACTGTTTTATTCTATCAGCCAGAAAAGAAAAAGATTACAGATAGCACGTTCACAACACTTGTGGAATGCATGAACGAGTGAATGAATCACAGGTCATTTATCCTGAATAAAATATGAAATTTTAATTTTTTTTTTAAATTAGAGTTGACATGCAATGTTGTATTAGTTACAGGTGTACAACGTAGTGATTTGACAATTCTATACATTATGCTATGCTCACCACAATAAGTGTAGTTACCACCTGTCACCATACAAAGTTATTACAATATTATTATTGACTATACAGTACCTTTCCCTGTGCTGTACATTTCCATGACTCATTCATTTTATAACTGGAAGTTTGTATTGTTTAATCCCCTTCACCTATTTCACCCAACCCCCTAACCCCTACCCTCTGGCAGCCACCAGTTTTCACCAGTTCTTTGAATGTATGATTCTGTTTCTGTTTTTCATTTGTTTGTTTTTTAGATTCCACATAAAAGTGCAGTCATATGGTATTTGTCTTTCTTTGTCTGTGAAATTTTTATTCATGATAGAACAACCCCTCCAGAGAAGTCATATTGAAAGCATCTGCTTTTCAATGAATAATTCCTGCTGATACAGTAAAACCAGAAAAAAAAATTAGAAATCAGTTGCCACTTTCACTTTTACTAAAGCATATTTTCTCTTAGGGCAGAAAGGTCTATTTTGCTTTTAGTAGATGGATGAGGATGAAGATGATGGTGAAGTGTGAATGACCACCTAGTGGAAATGAGAATAAAAACAGATTTCTAAAGATAAGTCTATGCCTTTCAAGGATATCACGGATCCTGTGGATGGCTAATGGAAAAACGGTGATTCCTAATATACTGATCTCACCGAAACCAATGAGCACTTCAAAAATCTTTACCAACAAAACAAGTTTTCTAGAGGTACTATGTTCTTGAAGATCTGATAACAGATAAAAATTCTATCTAATAATAAAACAACAGAAGTGTATGTTTTTCAGTGTCCGTTCACATTTATTATCCACCCTAGACTGTCACTCCAATATTTAAATTAGGAAAAACTTATAATGATTTTACAAATAAGGTAGGATTCAAATCGTGACTGACAAGTTTAAGAGCTCAACTCCATGGTGTTCCTTTCCATCATTTTCATTATCACCTCTTAAAAGAACAAATCATGGGTAAAGACATTCACTTACTTCTGGAAGCCAGTTGTGGGTGTAGGAAGCCTGCATGGATCACTAGGATTCTGATTCCTCAAATCAATGATTGCTAAAGCTGCTTCACATATTTTACTCACCCAGATGTAAACTACCTTGTACCTTGCCTCATTATGGTCCATTTAAAGCCATCTGCTGTATACAGCCCTGGCTCTCTAGAAGTTGGCTAGGATTATGCTCTTGTTTCTTTGTCTAGGTTTGACAATGTTTTGACTGTTTATCTACAACATTGTTTCACATTTGTTTCAGTTCTGTTCTGTACCTAAAACAAAAATGCTCTGCCTAATCCTTCTGTTTATTTATTGGAGATTTATTGCTTCTGTATTTCCAGAACATAGAAGCAGCATAAAAGCCTAAAGTCACATTTCAGTCCATGACTTCCCTAAGAAAGCATCATGTCTTTTAAAAGACTGGGTTACTCTAATTGTTCTGATATACTACAAAGGAAGATGCTATCCTATTGTGAATTTTTCCACTGAAAATTTGGTTTGGTTTAAAGGACCACTTCCAAGGGCACTTGTTGTGATGAACACTGGTGTTGTATGTAAGTGATGAATCACTGAATTCTACTCCTGAAATCAATATTGTACTGTATGTTAACTAAAATTTAAATAGTATATATATATAGGGAAAAATTAATATAAATAAATAAATAAATGCCTCCTTCCAGTCATTTTGTGGTGAAATGAATAGAATTGTCCAAAAATGACCATGGGTGTTCACTCTGAATTTCCTGGTCACCGAGCCAGTCGGGAGCTCCAGCCGCCTAGCGCCACATTGTCTCACCAGAAAGGACTGCACCAAATCTCAGCTTCCCAGGGGACAAGTTGTTGCTGCTCTTTGACAAAGAGGATAGAATATGTCATGGGAGCCAAACTTTCTGTGCAGCTGATATTCCCAGACAACTTCCGTCAGTACTTGGCATCAAAATTCTAGATTGCTCGAGACCAAACTCCCTTTGTTTTCTCCACTCACAAGACTACTTTCTCACACTTGTTTCATGTAATGAAGAATAAGAGCAGGCAATGTCCCTTAGAATATGAACAGCCTCATATGTCCCTAAGCCCTGACAATGCTCTCTGCGGGCAGCTGAGGGAAACCTCAGCTTTTTCTTCTCCTGCTGACCAGGCCTTGCAAATAGGACTGTGTTGAATTCATCCTGAATCCCAGTAGAGGAAAAGTTAGAGACCCAAGAGAAGCCTACTTTACAAAGTACAGTGCTTTGAACACTCTTTCTTCTGAGTCCGAAGTAATCAGGTAAATATCCAGGCACAGAGTGGGCAACTCAGAAGCATTATGTTATGGCTCTCACCTTCTAACCAGTGTGTTGTTAGTAGTAGAAAGCTAGCACAACTTATTTCTCTCTAAGCTACCAATTCCTTTTATTTTCCTAGCTCCTCTATAATAGAGGCTTAATAAACCTGAAGTAATTACTCTTATTTAAGCAGAACTTTCACATGTTTTTGAAAACTTCCTTCTTCAAATCATATAGTATTTGGTTATGTTTTGTTGGGATATTTAGGCACCCACTGATAACATTGTTTACCAATGCTGTTGATAAAAATTTATGTCATCATTTCCACCTGAAGATGATGTTTCTTTTATTTAAAAATACATGTTCAGATTTTTATCATTATTACCACAACTATAATAATAACTTGATTGTGTAAGTTAAAATTTTGCTGCTTTAGTGTTTTCTGTTAGATATTGCATTTTCTATATTATATCCTAATATCTCCAACAATATTAACCAAAGTAATTGTGTAATATACAGAAGTGTTGAACCATTGTTGCTATATACCTGAAACTAATATAACATCGTATGTCAACCATACTTCATAATAACAATTTAAAAAATGTAAAAATTTAAAATAACCACACAAAAAAGTAATATTACCCAAAGTAGTGAAGACAGAGAACTAGAACTGAATGTACAGTTTTATATATTAATGATGCCATATTTTTATACTCTTCAGTTCACCATAAAGTTTTCATTACTGGCTTTTTTTTTTTTTAAGATTTTATTTATTTATTTGAGAGAGAGAGAGAGAGCACATGAGAGGGAGGAGGGTCAGAGGGAGAAGCAGACTCCCCGCTGAGCAGGGAGCCCGATGCGGGAACTCGATCCAGGGACTCCAGGATCATGACCTGAGCCGAAGGCAGTCGCCCAACCAACTGAGCCACCCAGGCGCCCTCTGTGGATTCAATTTTATACAATTTCATTTAAGGAGATCCACAGTCAATGAAGGTTCTGGCATTCATATTCTGCCCGCCGCTGGTGGATGTCAAGGTTGCTTCACCTCTGCTGTGTTATGTGAGGGGCTACTTCCCCTAACCTTACCCTACTGCTGGCCATTTACCATGATACTGGAGCTATCCATCCTGATCGCCGGGAAATTTGCTTTTACTTGGATAAACTGAGGTTTCTCACCACTGCTGTAACTGTAAGTGATCTTCCTTGTTCTAGAGAGAAAGTGCCCTTGTTTAAACTACCCGGGTGATCTTCCCTTGGCTTAAGTGAAGGTCCAGTCTCACCTTCGGAAAACACCCAGCGATATGGTGGGGGCAGAAGTGACAGAGAAGAAAAGTAAATGGCATCGTTTGCTTTAAAATAAAGCCTCAGGTAAAGAACGCTAACTGCTGTGTGTGTAAGTATTTACAGAAAAAGGCAGTTGTTCCAGGAAATTACGTGAGATGAAAAAAGAAAAGCGGGGCGCCTGGGTGGCTCAGTCGGTTGAGCGACTGCCTTGGGCTCAGGTCATGATCCTGGAGTCCTGGGATCGAGTCCCACGTCGGGCTCCCTGCTCAGCAGGGAGTCTGCTTCTCTCTCTGACCCTCCCCCCTCTCATGCTCTCTATCTCATTCTCTCTCTCAAATAAATAAATAAAATCTTAAAAAAAAAATGGCATTATCAGTATTATCCAAGTTACCTTTGGCCAGAACTTGGTTACATGGCCACAAGTAACAAGGGTCATTAGAGAATGCAATGTCAGGCTAAAAGTCATGTGCTGAAACGGAGAGAAATGAATCTATTTATGGATAATCAACAGCCTCAGCCAAAGAACTACTCCCAAATTATAAGTCAAAATTCATTAACTTTTTTCCATATCCTCCCTTTATGTGTCCACTGGGTGTGGAGCCTGCTTAAGATTCTCTGTCCCGGGCGCCTGGGTGGCTCAGTTGGTTAAGCGACTGCCTTCAGCTCAGGTCATGATCCTGGAGTCCCGGGATCGAGTCCCACGTCGGGCTCCCTGCTCGGTGGGGAGTCTGCTTCTCCCTCTGACCCTCCTCCCTCTCATTCTCTCTCTCTCAAATAAATAAATAAAATCTTTAAAAAAAGAAAAAAGAAAAGCAAAACTGTACAGCTGCTTCAGACCACATTTACTCTTTCCAAACAAATGTGCTTTGGTCCAAGAATTCTACCCCTAAAGAAGACAATTCTACATATCGCCATTTGTTATTCTGTGTTAATACGTAATGAAATCATATCAGGCTAATAATTAATACCATTAGTTAATTCTTTTTTTTTTTTTAAGATTTTATTTGTTTATTTGACAGAGAGAGACACAGCGAGAGAGGGAACACAAGTAGGGGGAGAGGGAGAGGGAGAAGCAGGCTTCCCGCTGAGCAGGGAGCCCGATGTGGGGCTGGATCCCAGGACCCTGGGATCATGACCTGAGCCCAAGGCAGATACCTAACTGACTGAGCCACCCAGGCATCCCTTAAATGCATTTTATCATTTTATTTTTTATTTTATTTTATTTTATTTTTATTTGCGAGAGAGAGAATGAGAGACAGAGAGCATGAGAGGGAGGAGGGTCAGAGGGAGAAGCAGACCCCCCGCCGAGCAGGGAGCCCGATGCGGGACTCGATCCCGGGACTCCAGGATCATGACCTGAGCCGAAGGCAGACGCTTAACGACTGAGCCACCCAGGCGCCCCACCATTAGTTAATTCTAAGGGATTTTAACAGTTTTTATTAATTCTTTATATTCGGAATGATTTTTTTTTTCATGTAGGGCCTTGTAGAAATGATACAAATAGCCATATCAGCAAGATAAGACTTAAATGTTTGAGAAAATAAACCCTTTTCCACAACTAGTTATTTTCATAGAACAGAATTTATTCATATTTACAGTGGCTGTGGGCTTGTGTAGAATCATGACAGAATATATAAAAATATTTAAGAGGTAGAAGGAAGGAAGTGCCACCTTGAGCATTCATGACCTTGTTGGGTTTCATGAGAAAAGCAAAAGGGTTTAGATGAAATTTCAGTTACACTTAACATCTAGCAATTGACAGATTTGGGTGGGGAAAGGGACCGGTATTAAAAGAAACAAGGGAACCAAAGATAGTGCTTGACTGAAACCACTGTTAACTGTCATTGGTGTCCCTCTGAAACCGACAGCTCTTTTTTCATGTGTGTTCTTCTCATGCCACTCCCTACCTCCCAAAAAGTCATACTGGGACTTCCAGATGACATCTACTCCAGCTCACCTTGAGATTTCCCATAACAGAAGTCAACTATGTACACCCCTTCTTTGGTCCCCTAACTTCCAAAAGTAATCTGCTTGGAAAGGATCAAAATACATCTGAATTAGTTTCCTTCTACCTTGTCTACTTAATTCAGTGAAGGGCTCCTTACTTTTGCCACATCAAACTTTGGAAACAAATGTGGCTCTCAACATAGCCTGGAAAAAAGATTTTATTATCTTCATAGGCAACTCAGAGCAGCCTCTCATCTTTATTTAGATTTTTCCAAGAAAGAGTCAGGCACAGTTTTCATACTCCAAAAACTCCCATAATTCAAGTTGTTCCCCTCCAAATACTTTCTTTGCTCTACTCTTGTGCTATAGCAACACTGGACCGAGACGTGTTGATGAGAATCTGGCTTCCTCCTCCTGGGAGACACTCCCATACTCCCTAAGTCCTACAGTTCAATCTCAGTGGACCTGTGTGGCTTGAAAGTACAGAAAGGGTAAATGCACAGCAGTGGTTAGGACTATCTTTAAACAAATAATATCCTCTTTCATAAACTTCTCTGTCTGGATATGTTGGCTAAAAGTGGTTGCAGGATAAGAGTTAGAGAACCTGTTTTTGGTCACTGCTGAGCAGGTCTTGCTAATTTTGCTTTTAGAACTTCACAGTGTCATCAATTGTCCCTCCCTTTGGGGATTCAACATATATTTTGAGCTCTTATGAAAAAGTTTGGTATTTTGTTGTGTTTCAGAGAAGGACTAGATCTATGTAAAAAGGAATTTTTTAAAAAGTATATATTAGGAATTTTGCAAATGGACCTGTCTAGAAAGCTTTATACCTCATAACCCAAGAAAAACAGAGAGCTTAGTCACAATTTCTTACATCAAAGACACTACAATTCAAAATTAATAGCATTAATGAGGGAGACAGGGACCAAAGTCAAAGGAAGCAAACCAATATTTTCATTAATGTATATATAAAATTTTAATTAAATCCCTAAAGTAAGGATCATGACTGAGTGGGCATAGAGTCTACAGATAAGACTCATTTACCTCCTATTCTTCATGTATATGTATATATATTATATATATATATATATAATACATATATATAGATATATATTCGTATATATGTCACATAAATATAAGAATATATATGTGTATATATGTCATAAAAATATAAGTGTGTGTGTATATATATATATATATATACACACATATATATATATATATACACACACATTTGGCATCAAATTTCACCTCAGAGACGAGTCTACAACTGTTCACATCTGTAAAAGAGCTGTAAAGTTAGTCATAAGGCAAAAATGAAAAAGCAAAACCTGCTTAATTGTGAAATGGAAAGGAGCACAGAAGAAAGAGAGGCCAGTTGAGACAGATACAAGAGCATTTGTATAAAGTTAGAATTAACATTTAGGAGTATATAGGGAAACAACAAAGATAGAAAATTACCTAACCTGATGTGGCAGTTATCATATCTCAAAGATGTAACAGTTCTTTAGGTTTGGATGTCTTACATTGATAATGTTAAGTACCATTCACCACTTGCCAAAGAGAAGAAAACAAGTTGACTATTGCTTCAGGGATGTGTCTACTGAAAAGACTGAAAGTAATACTAAAATATATACTGCGCTTAGTTAAAAAGAATTATCAAAGGGATATTTTAAAGATGATTATTCTGGGTTCTAGGATTCGTTTTAAAATCTAAAATCTAACATTTGAATAAACTGCTTTTTGTAAAACCAAGATTATTTTTTAATGTGAAATGTATTAGAATTTTTTTTTTACATATTTTATCCTCCTTCTCCATTCTTTCCTCCCTCCACATATGCATATATTGCAAGATGTTGTGTATATTCATTTTTACATCTGGATCCCTGGGAAATCCCAAGTTATGTTAAGAGAATGAGGTCTTTAGAAAAGCTGAAAAGAAAAAAAAATAGATACTTTTTGAATAATAACACAAAAGAATAGTCCATACATTTATTAATTCATAAAATAGTTATTGAGAACCAGTTATGAGCTGTGTATATACTAGGTATTGGGAATTCAATGGTAAATAAACACAGATGTTTTCCACCCCCATGGAGACCAGAGCTTTGTAAGTAAAACAGTACTCAGATAATCACCCCAAAATAAATATAATCTTACAGACTATTGTTATCTCCATAAAAGGGAGATGAATTGTGCCATTAATAGTAGGATTTGACTTGGTTATAACCATTAGGGAAACCATCAGAGAGGAAAAAATGACCTAGCTGGGAAATGAAGAAATAATAGATACTACATAGAGAGAGTTGGGGGAAGTTGTTCTAGCATACAGTTCTCCTTGTGCAAATAAAGGGAGATGGCATGCTTGAGGAACTGAAAGAAGACTGGCACGCTGTAGTACAGAAAGAAAGCAAAAGAGCAATGGGGAAGAGATCATATATACATGATCTCAAATAGCTAATGGCTCATTTATGACCTGTGTCCTGAAGCCAATAGGAAGCTGGAGAATATTTCACTGAGATTAGTGACATGATCAAATTGTATTTAAAAATGAACAGTGTGTTCTATCATGTGTGAAGAATAGATTGTATGGGATCAAGATTAAGTTAAAAGTGATTATTCAGAAGGATATTGCAATATTCCAGATGAAGATGTTGGTGTTATGGAGAGAAAGAGAGAAGATGATGTGACATAATTCTGAGGTAAATTGATAGGGCTTGGTGAAGGATTGATTATTAAGGGGTCTGAGAAAAGAAAATGTCAAGGAAAACCTCTAGGTTTATAATTTATTTAAAAAAGATGGATGGAGGTACACTGAAGAAGACTATATTGGGAATAAAGGAGTCAATCATGATTTTAAGGTGGGACATGTTCAAATCAAGTAAAGATATCAAGAATAAAATTTATATGCCAATTATGAGACGAGAGGGTTTTTGTTTTTGTTTTTGTTTTGTTTTGTTTTTGTTAGATGCAGGTTTCTTAAAAGTGAGTTTCATGGTCATAGATAACAATTTAGGCCCTGCACATTAATACCATGATTTGATCAATATAAACCATGGAAAGTTTGGATTTTTGTAAAGGATCAGGAAGGACATTGTCACTTAATTCCCTGTTTCCTTAAGCAAAAATGTAGTGTGTCTTTAGTTCAATGGAAGGAGAATGTGACACAACCAAACAAAAAACAGCCTGAATCATAGGACTAAAGGATGAAGAAGCAGATCCCATTGCAAAAGTTGAGCAGAAAGGTTTGAGACAATGGAGGAAGAGAAAAAGAGATCACAGAGAATGACTTTCCTTATATCTATCTGAGTTGGATTTAGATACAAACTGATAGGAGCAAAGGAAAACAGAAAAATGCATTGTGTACCTTCTTTTTGCCGGAGGGAAAGAAGAAGATAATTTGATCATCTAAGACCTATGGGCTATACTTTGCTTTCTTGTAAACTTTAAGAATAAGTCTCTTGGAGTATTAATCTGTAGGAAAATGGACCTGGAATGCAGTATGTCTCCAAGCATATTATAGTGCTGAATTTGTATTAAAACACATTGTAGAATTAAGTCAATTTTCAGGTCATCATAGCAGCTAAACTGTTAATTTTTGTCAAAGCAAAAAGGCATCTGACAAAAGCAATAATGGCCCTAGGATTAACTCTCTCAGGAAGGGGATATCATGAACAACAGTGATTTTAACTCTAGAACTTTGTTAATTGGTGGGTCTTATTTTGAGAATGAATCCCTAAAGAAAAGTGAATCTTTTGTTGTTGGGTTTTTTTTTTTTGTTTTTTTTTTTTTTGCCTTGTGATTTTATCAGACAGGGCTCTATAAGAGACATCCAAGGCAAAGCAGCTTTGTGGACAATAGTTCACATACATGCCTTGTTCAACACGTAACTGTTTAAAAAGTAGGTTTGCTTCTAGAAAAGGAAGGTAGATTCCTGAGCAATATCATGAAGTTGGTGGGAAGACTCAAAGCAACAGATAAGACATAGGAAGCACCAGGTATCTGGGCTGGTGCCCTGGAATAAAGTATATCTCAAGTGATGCATGCTGTGTTTTAGGTCTCTAATACTAATCCCAAGTTTGGTTGTCTTTCATTAGGAGGGCTAAATACATAGTCATACTCAAAGATATAATTTATTACAGCAGAAGGAAAAAACAAAATTAGCAAAGGGAAAGGTGTGTGGGGCCTGTTATTGACTGAATGAATGTTTACATTCTTCCCAAATCCATATGTTGATGCCCTAACTCCTACTGAATAGTGTTTGGAGATAAGGATTTGAGGAGGTAATTAAGATTAGGTAAGGTCATGAGAGTAGAGTTCTGGTCTGATGGGATTAGTGGGCTTTATAAGAAGAGATAGTAGACAGCATGTGCCGGCTTTCACTCTCTCTCTCTAGATCTCTATATATCTATAGCATCTATATTATCTATATCTATATCTACATCTCTCCCTCATCTGAGGATACAGTGAGAAGGTAGCCAACTACAAGCCAGGAAAGAGTTCCCACCAGTACCTAACCATGATGACGCCCTGATCTAAGAATTCCAACCTCCAGAACTGTAATAAATTTCTTGTTTAAGCCACCCAGTTTGTAGCTTTTTGTCATGGATACCCAAACTAACTAATATAGCACTTTTGAGAGGGAAACTAGGTACAAGAGTCAGAGAGTCCTCTTCTAGTTGAGTCACACAGTAAGTGCTTAATTCCTCTGGTAATGAGCTGTGGCACCATGTGTAAAATGTTGTCTACCAGAGAAATTTGTGGGAGTCTCAATACCCAGGGTTTTAATTGAGGGCAGGTCACATAGGCACCCTCTGTCTAGCACGTTCCAAACTTCTAGACTCCCAGAAGGTAAGCAAGTGTTCAGCATAAACCATGTTGTTTGTACAAACAGTCTAGGCACAGTAAGCCATTCTTAGTTTGGGCAATAGTAGAAACCCTCCCTAAATCTCAGATGCCAGACAAGGGCCAATATTACAAGCAGGTATTTCAAAGGATAGCAGTCTCAGGTCTGGTACATTAACTCTTTTCTACATATAGCCCAGTCTGGACTGTACCAGCTCAGAAAACTGAGGAATTTTACAAGGAAAGAAAAGTGAGGGTTGAAAAATGAAGCATTTGAATGGTGCACTGAACATAAGAAAGAAATATTATAACATAAAATTTCTGAGAGCTTGAGAAACACTGACAATTGATGTAAGCTTTGGGGGCCTAGTCTTGAGGTGGTGCCTGGGGTGAAAGCCAAGACTCCAACATTACCTGTACGTGACTGGTTACTGGCACTCGATGAAGTTTGACAGCAGAGAAATTGCCAAGGAAACACATGTGGAGTGTGAGACCATCTGGCATAAGAAGTTGAAAAGAATTTAAGCTTTGTAATAATATGAAAATATTATTTACAAAAGGCAGTGCAGAGGGAAGACCAAGGACTGAGTTTCAGAAAGCCAGGCAATGATCAAGAACTTGTAGATGGGACTCACCTCACCTATAAGGGTTATTTTAGCCTCAATCCCTGACTCTCGAGGAATTTTAGAGTCCCCCCCCCCCAACCAAAATTCTCCTTTATTGCTAGAATTAATTCAGGTGGAAAGGAGAAAGTCATAACACACAAATACCCACCCTACCTAACCCCCCCCCCCGACACATACACACACACTATTCATAGCAAGAGTTTAAGATGGTGTCTTGACTCAAGTTCATACAATGCTGAGCAAAAGAGAGGGCCACAGGGCAAAGAAGATTGTTACTCTGGTAGCCACATTAAAGTAAGTAGAAATTGGAATATTGCTAACTTCATCTTCCACAACCATCACAAATTCATATAGAACATTGGCCCAGAACTCAGTAAGGAGGTTGAAAGTGGAAACAGAAAAAAAAAAAAAAAAAGAAGAAGAAGAAGATAGAAAAGTGGCCTTCTGATGGCAATTTATAAACTTTTATATTCTGAATATCCTGGTCGTGGAAAGGCATACTTTTCACTAATAGATACTTTAAAATAGTCCAATGCCCTATACTTGGGGCAGAGAACCATAGCCTCAGAGATACTTCATTATGAAGACTGTGGGCATTGGGGGACATTGGGGAAAATATATATTCTCTAGTATGGGGTTCTCTATTCTAAAGCATTCTAAACAAAGAAAATAATATTGAGGTTGTTATTTTTGGAAGTATTCAAATTGACGGAAACCAAAATTTCAAGGACTATCTCCAGTCATTATCAAAGAGATTCCTAAATAAGATATATAACAGAAATTTATCCAATAAGCAGAAAATTTTCAGTCCAGAGCAGAGCAGAGCAGTCAGTGAAGGTGCCATGTGTGTTTTCTTCTCTAGTCATTCAAAATCCTAACAAATGGAAACACCAGTTTCATACTCCATTTCTTTATATTCAGGAGGGAGAGTGCATTAATGCCCACACAGTGGTAAAGGACAAATTCAGAAAACATTTCCAAGTGGCATGCTAGTTAACTGATTTATATGTATGTGTACGCTCACATAAACATAATAATATGCATATACAAATTTAAGAATAAGCACACCACACACACACACACACACACTCTTCCAAGGAATTAAAACTGGATGATTAGTCTTGATATGAAATTTGAGAGGCTCACATAACTACTAGCTCCTGCAGGAAGGTCAATTTTCATATAATGATGAACCCCAGGAAATATAGTTAGAACCAGTTATGGTTGGAGCTTTCAACTATATAAAGTCAACCAACAACAGGACTACCTGTGAGGAAACCTCCTAGGCCTTAGGGCACTTGTGATGATGACTATGGGCAGTTTATCTCCTGCCCTGCCCTTCAAAGATCCTATTGGGGGTTAAACTTTGAGGAAATGGAGGTGGAAGCCATTGGCGATGCCCAGATTAAGTCCATATATCATACAACTGCTTTGGGAATCATAAATTCCTTCTATAGACCTGCACTGAAGGTATAATGATCAAGACTATGAGGACAGTTATTGTGTCTGAGTTAAACAAAAGGATACTTTGATTTTTTTGAAGGGAGGAGGTAGAATTTCAGCGAAGCAGAGGAACAAATCCTCTAAAACACTGAAAAAATATAAATATACGCCTAGGTATAAGTATATCCCCAAACATGGTCAATAAATAAAATATGCAAGTATTCACACTGTTAGATAAATTTGAATTGGAAATGAGTTCACAAAACATATTTAAATAGACAGATATATTATAGAATCATAAAAAATGTAAGAAATACTTGGAATTTAGGTTTGGTTATCTTGTGAATTTTACATGTAATACTTGAATGAAAACTTACTTTTTTTTTCCCCCTGAGAACAGGTTTTCCTAACATCATATAAAGAAGAGGTAAAAAATGAAAATGACAAAAAAATGAAAATGACTGTATTTCAAATCTATATTCCTTAAAACTTTTTAAAAAACTATTTAGTAGTCATTTCACAAACACACAAAAGGACATTATATTTAAATATGTAGGAAACACTGTATCAGATGAAATTACACAGGTTCCCTTTGTGCAGAAAGGGAAAAAGCTGTAAGATATTGTGCATACAAATCGGCAAAAAATAGATGGTGCTTCATTTCTAAAATGATTTTTTTTAACTGAAACCCGATTTAAGGAAACACTTAAAAGCTGCAGAAGATTTGGAAAAATGCAAATCTCAGGAGAATTTTGCAGTCTTTTCAAACCTAGAGAATGTTCTTTCTAGAAAACTGTGGTATCATAGGTATTTGGTTGTTCTTCTTGGTTCCTGACACAGAGCCCCTAAAACCCTCAGAATGCCCTGAATGATAGAAGTGTCTTCTGCTTTCATAAAGAGTCCCACACCTGAGTTTATGTTATAGGGTTTAACTCGTGCTGGGGCCCCTAGATAGCTTCAGGATGGAGACTGATAACCAGGAAAGCCAAACACAGGATTAGAGATTTGGAACTTTCAGCCCCACCCTCTGACTTCTGGAGAGGGAAGGGGACTAGATGTTGGATTCTAAAAACTCCTGAACAATGAAACTTGGAAACCTTCCTGGTTGGTGAACATGAGATATATGGGGAACATATATAACATGGATAGATATGTAGTCCAGGCACAGGGGTATAAGAGCACCTGGCTTCAGGGGTCCCAAACAAACCAGATTCTGCCACTTACCATTGACAAAATCCGAAGGCAGAGAGGCGGTGATGGTGAAACAAAAAAGGAATTTATTTCAGTGAGCCCAACACCCAGAAGACAGCAGACTATAGTCTCAAAGACTGTCTCTGAACTGCTGAAAATATTGCTAGATTTATATAAGGAAAATGTGGGACAAAAGTCGGTGAATACTGCAAGTGGGCAGTAAATATCAGGTTGATAGTTGTCAGTCTTGAGGCGTCTTGCTAGTTCAGGGCAGTCCTTATTGCTGGAGGGGATAGTTTCAGTTCCCATCAAGGGATGTTTTGCCCACTGGGTCTTTTACTTGAGTTAAGAGATAAGCTGGAAAGAAGAACTTAATCAATTAGAAAATTTGAGGTCAACATGGAGGTAGTTGCAGTCCTCTTCCAGATAGATAGAAGCATAGTTAGATGGATAGATAGAAACATACTACCATAATGTTATCAAAATGGCTTTAAAAATATACCCTCGGGGCGCCTGGGTGGCTCAGTCGTTAAGCGTCTGCCTTCGGCTCAGGTCATGGTCCCAGGGTCCTGGGATCGAGCCCCTCATTGGGCTCCCTGCTCAGCGGGAAGCCTGCTTCTCCCTCTCCTACTCCCCCTGCTTGTGTTCCCTCTCTCGCTATGTTTCTCTCTGTCAAATAAATAAAATCTTTAAAAAAAAAAAAAAATATATATATATATATATATATATATATATATATATATATATATATATACCCTCATTGGCATTACATTTAAGTTCTCATTGCTTCCCATCCTGACTGATACTTAATGTTGTCTTTTCCATTTCGGCCATTTGGTGAGTGAATGGTAGTATCACCTTGTGCTTTTAATGTGTATTTCCCTGATGATTACTAGGATTGAACCACATTTCTATTGGTTGTTGGCCTTTTTAACCTTCTCTTTTGCAAAGCTTTCAAGTATTTTGCCCATTTTAAAAAAGATTTATATTGTTTTCTTTGATTTGTAGGAGTTTATTTATTTTGGCTGTAAGATCTTTATTAGATATATGAATTCTGAATATCGTTTTCCACTCTGTAGTTCAAATTTTCACTCTCTTACTTGTGCCTTTTGATGAACTGGAGCTCTTAATTTTAATGCAGCTTAATTTGTCCTTTTTGCAAGTTTTACAACCTGTTTAAAAAATTATTGTCTACTCCAAGATATAAAAGTTGTTCTTTGATATCTCCTTTCCAGAATTTTATGATTTTTTCTTTTACATTTAGATCTGCAATCCATCTGGATTTCATTTTTGTGTGTAGTGTGAGGTAGAGGTAAAGATATTTCCTTTTCATAAGTTGATTTTCAGTCAATATGTATTGATAGAACAATCATTCTCCCACTTCACTGAAGTATGACAGTGGTCACTGTCATAATTAGATGTCATAATATAGATTTGATGTACTCCCAGAATTTATATCCTGTTCCATCATGTTTTTTTTTTTCTATTACTTTTTTCAGGATGCAAGGTTTTAATATAGTTTTATAGCCTTATAATAGAATTACATTTGGTACTATAATATCTCTAGTTTGTTCTTCGACTTGAAGATTACTTTGTCTTTTCTTGGCACTTTGCCCATCCTTATGAATTTATAATCTGTTTATCAACTTCTGAGAAAAAAAAAGCCTCTGAACATTTTGATTGGTATTGCCAATAAATAAATAAATTTGAGGAGAACTGACATATCTACCATATAGAGTCTTCATACATAATTATGTTGTTTATTTTGGTCATTGGTTTATTCAATAATAATTTATTTAGTTTAAGGTCCTTATAAAACTTTGTTTGATTTCTTCTGAGATATTTGATTATTTTTATTGCTTTGTAAAGGGTATTGGTCCTTAAATTTCCAACTGTTTTGTTTTATTTCTATAGAAATATATTTTTTCATATTGATCAAGGGTCCAGTGATAATTGTATATACATTAATTTAATAAAGTGATTCATATAATATTTTAGAGTTTTTAGTTGTCATGTTATCTCCAAGAAAATAAGTTTTATTTCTTTCTTTCCAATATTTATGCTCCTCTGTCTGTCTCTTTTTTTTTTTTTCCTTGCCTTATTGCAATGTTCAGACTCTCCACTACTATATTAAAGTGGAAATAGTGTCCTCTTCCCTCTCTGTAGGGTAAAGTCTTTTAATTTTTTTAAACATTAAATGTATAGCCCTCTAGACTTTTTTTTTTTAAGATTTTATTTATTTATTTGACAGAGAGAGAATGAGAGAGCGCATGAGAGGGTAGAGGGTCAGAGGGAGAAGCAGGCTCCCCGCTGAGCAGGGAGCCCGATGCAGGACTCGATCCGGGGACTCCAGGATCATGACCTGAGCCGAAGGCAGTCACTTAACCAACTGAGCCACCCAGGTGCCCCACCCTCTAGATTTTCTGTAGATATTCTTTGTCATTTAAAAATTTTCACTGAGTCTGAGTTTACTAAAAGATTTTTCATGAAAGGTTGTTGAATTTTAGTCAAATGCTTCTTTTTGGTTTCTCGTGATGTGATTTTTTTTTTCTTTCTCGAATGTTCTTGACAGGATTTAGAATTCAAAGTTTGTTAGCCTCATAAAAGGAGTTAGAAAATGTTACCTTCATTTTTTTTTTCTGTTTTCAGAAGACTTTGTGCAAGATTGAGGTTATTTCTTTTTAAAGTTGGAAGAGATTTCACTATTAAAGCCATCTGGTTGTACAGTTTCTTGTGGGAATTTTTTTTTTAAATAATAACAAATTTAATTTCTTTAACAGATGCCTCACTACTGAGGTTTTATTTGTCATCCCTTAACTTCAGTAAATTGTATTTGTGGGGGCATTTGTTCATTTTAACTAAATTTTCAAATTTCTTTGCTTAAAGTTGTTCATAATGTTATTTTATTATTTATATTATAGATCTATATTTATTCCCCCTTTTCCATTTTTATTTTTGTTTTTCTGTTTACAATTTTTTTTGCCTTCATCAATTTTGTTCAGGATTTATCAATAATTGGGGCACCTGGGTGGCTCAGTCATTAAGTGTCTGCCTTCAGCTCAGGTCATGATCCCAGGATCTTAGGATTGAGCCCCGCATCACATCAGGCTCCCTGCTCAGTGGGAAGCCTGCTTCTCCCTCTCCCACTCCCCCTGATTGTGTTCCCTCTCTCACTGTGTCTCTCTCTTCAAATAAATAAATTAAATAAAAAGGATTTATCAACAATTAATATTTTCAGTCTTTTCAAAATTTTAATGATTGGCTTTATTATTTTCTCTATTCTACAGTATTTTTAAGATTTCATTCATTTCTGTTTTCATCTTTAGTATTCCTTCTTTTGTTTTTCATACTCTTCCTTATTAAGATAGAAAGTTAAAATGTTGATTTTTACCCTTTCTTCTTTCTCATACATGTATGTAAGGCTAAGTTTCCCTTTAAATACTGCTTTGTCTATATTGCACAAGTTTTGATCTGTCATATTTTATTATAACTCAGCTCAATAATATTCTATTTCTATGTTAACTTATTCCTTCATCCATGAGTTGTTTAAGAATGTGTTACTTAATTTCCAGGTAGTACATCTTTTTTCTAGTACAGTTTTGTTGCTGTTTTCCATCTTAATTCTATAATTAGAAAATATACTTTAAATTGCCTCAAATATTTTAAAATTTCAAATTGTTTCAATATTTTAAATTTTGTTGAGGCTTTATGATGGTTCACCCTATGGCTGATGTTGAGAACCTTACATACGAACTTGAAAAGAAGGTAAATTCAATTTTTGTTGGGTTCAGTGTTCTACATATGTCAATTAGTTCCAGTGTGATAACTGTGATATTCAGACTCCTTTTGTCCTTCTTTATTTTTGAGTGATTTTTCTATCCACCTGTAAATATACTCCAGATAATTGAACAAAATCCTTTCAGATTGACTCCTTTCAAATGAATTTTTAATATTGCTTTAGGTGATTTTAATTTACATCCATTTTTTTAAGAAGATTCAGTTGAGAGATCAGTGTTTTGGCCATTGAAGTAATCCTTAAATGGATGACAGTATTTCATTTATGGCACAAGTTTATATTAAACACACACCCTGGGAAGCTCCGCAGAATAATCCATTAACAGTATTTTTTTTAATAAGTTTTACAAGTAAATGCAATCAAGTGAAAGCATGTTTCTTTCAGAGATAAATGTTAATTTTATCTAACATTATAGCATTTCATAAATGTATGTGGTTAAAGTAGTAAAAGGGAACATGTCGTTTACATAAAATCTAACTATAGATTTTAACATTAAATATTCTTTGCTAATTGTCTTATGAATCACAAATGATTTCCTTATTATGAATTATTTTTCTCATGAAATATTCTCAGATTATGTGTGGAAGTAACAACTCATCAAAAAAAGAGAGAACAAAAATCAAGAAACAAAAAATAATCTCTAAATTAGATATGGCAAACTGGTGGCCTAAGGGCAAAATTTGGTCTTCAGATATGTTTTGTTTGATCTGTGGAATTTTTAAAAAATTAGTCAATATTTTAACAATGGGAGATGTTATATAAAAATGACAATGTTAATTATTTTGAAATATTATAAATTTGCCAAAACCAATGCCATAATTTTCTCTGCATTCCAGCATGTTCAATGTTAGAACAAGAGTCTGCATCCTAATAGCTTCACACACTTAAATTTTCTGCCTGGTAAATGTAGAGAGGTATTTGCAATTCCTGCCATAAATAAGTTCTATGACTTTAAGCATCCTAGCAATTATCATTCATTCCACATTTTATCAAATGTAGTGCGTTTGGGGTGCTGATTGGTTGGAGGATTTGGTAAGTCAGTCTATGATAGAGATTGTGGGCAACAACTGGCAAATAATATGCAAAGCAATATGCATCAAATTTGTAAAACCATATACTTGGAGATCATTCTAACAAAGTTGTTAGTGGAATTTTAATTAGGTTAAAGTTATATCTGAGGATTTTTAATTTAAAAAAAATTGAATCCACATAACCCTAATAGTGGTGACATGGCATCAGATATAGGAGTAGAATGGAAAACAGATGTAGAGGAAGAGACTGGGACCTAATTATTGTCTTCTAAGGAGTCTCCCTTTTTTCCCAAGTTCCAGGTCTTTGAAACAGAGTAGCAAGAGAGAATACCCCACAGTGACCAACATAAGAATATCTTATTTGGGTTGCCTGCAGTGGTCAGGAAGTTCAGTGTTCAATATCCAGGGTGTATGCCATATAACACATTTGATGTCAACAGAACTTATCGATAGCTTCTGGAATGATGACTATCTTAAAAAAAAAAAAAAAAGTGCCATTTTCTGGAATCAGAATGTCAGTTTAAAGGGGAACCTGAAGGAAAGCTGACTTAATCATAAGTCTCTGAGCCATGTGCAATCAAAGATTCTGACATCATTTTGCCTGGAAATATTGTTAGTCCAACAGTCTAAGATAGGGATATATTTTCAGAGAAGAAGGACTTAAGCTGCCCAGAAGCTGTGCTAGATTAGTTATTCACATTATTTTTTAAGGTGACATATAATTCACTATGGAAGTTGTTTGCTTCTTTAGATGCAGAGACACATTCCAGGACTACAGAATTTGGATACACTTTCCAACTAAAAGAAAATCACTTGCCTTATTTCCCTGAGTCCATGTTGATTCTGGAATGTGCCTTGACTGAACAAAACGAAGTAGCAATATTTTAAATATCCACAGCTCTCGACTCTTCCATTAAGAAAAATGGATGAGACCAAGTCATGGTTTAAATATAAGACAGAGAAAAAAATCTAATTGAAAAGTATAAAGTTTATTTTTTTTTAAAGATTTTATTTATTTGACAGAGAGAGACACAGTGAGAGAGGGAATACAAGCAGGGGGAATGGGAGAGGGAGAAGCAGGCTTCCCGCGGAGCAGGGAGCCCGATGAGGGGCTCGATCCCAGGACCCTGGGATCATGACCCCAGCTGAAGGCAGACGCTTAACGACTGAGCCACCCAGGCGCCCCGAAAAGTATAAAGTTTAAATAACTGAACAGAAAGCTGAAACATGGAAAGTGTTTCTCTTTTTGAACCTAAGTATATAGAATAATTTTTTCCTAACTCAATGCAATTAAATTTAGCTGCCAGGAAGGAAAAGAATAAGAAAACATGTGTATAATAACTTGAACAACACTATAGTAATCTTTGGATAACAGCATTGATGTAGCTTAAAAATTCACCAGAATACACAGTTTCTTCCACTTTAATTTAATTTAATTCGCTAACACATCTAGTTAGGAAGAGTTTTTATAATCTACCAGGACTGTATTTGCTCACCCAGAAATTACCTGGATTAATTACTGAAGGTTTCCACAGATATCAGCATCTTATTCTTCACCTACATTGAAACCATTCCTTGTGAAGAAATACTATGAAAACATACACAGATGGCCTTGAAATTTAAATGTATAATTGGAATTTCCCCCTCCCCACCGAAAAAAGAAACCATTCTGTTTGGGGGCTGGGATGGCTAGTTATCCATGACCCACTTCATAGCTTTATTTCTAGTCCATTAAATTCAATATAGACAGAAGTTTAAAACTAGTACCAAATAAAGGCAAATGACATACTTTTAAACATTTAAGACAAATCATCAACCAGTTTCTACTGACATACTCAAACACTTTCACATTCTAGGACAATTATTCTTTAGCTCTTCCTGTTGCTAAAATATTTATTATTAAACAAATAATAAAAACAATTATAAATGAGTAAGCACTCTCCTAACCTAAATCTAAGGAAAATAATTTATTGGAATACATCTTCATTTTCATGTGAAAATTTTTCATTAATTTTTATGGGCCTTTTATATATGAACATTCTGGGGAGAGGATGTGGAGCCTAGGCAACTATGTTACAATTATTATATTTTCCTGGATTATATATTATATTATATTATATTATTATTATATTATATTTATTATATTAATTTTCCTAGATTTTCCCATAACTTGGACATCTTTTGTTTTTTATTGATATTCTATTTGTATCCTACTACCATGAATACTCTATGACATGATGAAAACTTGATAGCTACTCTCTTTATCAAGATTTCAGGATTTTTTGGTACATGACACTGTCATGTATAGTTTTAAGAACTGACACAATACCCACAGTTAACTTTTAAGATATTTCAGTAGGAATAAATGTATTCATTTAACAAACCTTCATTGAGATCTTACAGTGTGTCATGAACCAACACTAAAAAGAACTGTAAGAGCTAGAAAAAGTAACCAAACAACAAATACAGAAAGAAATATACAAATGGCATAATAATACAGGTGAGAAGAGGTATTATTTATTCACCTAGTTTTTTAAAGTTGAGTGGAAATTAACACAGGAAAGAAGTGAAGAAACTGTTCCTGGTGGTAAAGGTACAGAGGCATTAAGAGAATGGAACAACTATAGAGAATAAAGAGTAATCTGCTATGGCTGAAGCAAAAGTATGAGTGGTGGATTGGTGAGAAATGGGTTAAATAGGTCATCAGAGACCAGGCTTCAAAATTGCAGGTAAAAAATTCATACTGAAGCTATTGAAGAATTTAAATGAGAATAACCAAGTAAAACTGTATTTTAGAAAGATTGTTCCAGTGGCTGTCTTGAGCATGGATGGATTGCAGGAGGGTGAAACTGGCAGAGGGAGATAGGCAGTGATAAAGGAGATAAGGAGGAAGTAAGAAGTATATTACAAGGATAACAAGTAGAATAGAAAGGATTTGGATGTGGAGAAGAGAGAAAAAATATAAAAAATTTCTTGGGCAACAGGCTGATTGGGGTTAGTGGTGACTCTCCCTGAGTTAGAATTCAGAGGAAGAGGAAAATATGTTTTGGAGGGAAGAAAAGAATATTGATTTTGGATATGTTAACTGAGATTTCAGTATGATCCCTAAGTTAATAATTAGTCATGATATTCAAAGAATTTAATAACTAGTAGAGCACAGGCAGTGGTGGCTAACCAGGGTGGATGCCTAATTCCCTGGAGTAAGGTCCTGCAGGCCGGCCGGGAGGGAAAGAGGAGCTTAAGTGCTGGATGGTTGGCAGTCCATCATAGCAGGGCTGGAGCAAGGATCTCCAGTCCAAGCAGACGGTGCTTAAGTGCATGGGACAGCAGCTTTAACTGCCTAACATAGTGTATTTCACATGTTCACAGCAATACCCACGCAACCAGGATGAACACCACCCTCAGTATGTGGACCTGCAGATTATGAGAACAAGCTGTATTAGAGATAGAGGTTTGGGGGCCTTTTCCCTTTGCACCAGTTCCCAGAGTCCTTTACATCAGTAGACCTCCTTCCTACTCTTTCTATTGTATTATTCAATAGTGCTTTTGTTCAATTTCTTACAGGCTTATTTCCCAAAGAACAGGGGATACTCTTTCCCCATGCTTTGCATTAAATTAATTAAATGTTGTTTTTTTTTTTTATATAAAAGTGCCAAAGAAAGAATTTTAAAAATCCCAAAGACAGACATTTTCTTAGGGAGTTTTAAGCAAGTTTCTTTTAATCTTCTACTTGAGATAATACTAAGTAATGACTGTATATCGTCTCTATAGGTTTTGTAATAATCTCTTTTTTTTCTTTTTTTTTAAAGAATAAGAACTGGGCTATCTATATTCGCAGCATGTTTCAGTGTCAAATACTGAGAAGAGGCCTAGATGTTCTCTACTGTTTTGAAGGGAGATATTATTTCTAGCTCCCAAGTCTCTTTGCTGTGCAAACATCACTGAAAAGAATCTATACCAAGATAGGCAGACATAAAAGACATCCATTGGGGATTGTCTCCCAACAATATCTGACCCTCATTTTTTATAATCTTGATTTCTGGGAAATTTCCTCATAAGTACACCTCTTCTTCTTTTTTTTTTTTTTTTAAGATTTTTATTTATTTGTTTAACACAGAGAGAGAGAGCACAAGTAGGCAGAGCAGCAGAGAGAGGGAGAGGGAGAAGCAGGCTCTCCGCCGAGCAGGGAGACTGGAGCTTGATGCGGGGCTCGATCCCAGGACCCTAGGACCACGACCTGAGCCGAAGGCAGCCGCTTAACGACTGAGCCACCCGGCGCCCAAGTACACCTCTTCTTTGACTACCGTGGTCAATCCGATAGTGAGTGGTTGGGATCAAATCTGTTTAATTTTTCTTTTTCAGCATTTGCCTTAGAGTGTTATCGACATGACTCCAAGCAGCAGGATGAGGCCTGCCTTCATTTTTCAAACATGCCCTAGCATCTTGCTCTTAACCAGCTGAACAAATCAGGATATACCTTAGGAAGCCATGGGCTGCTCTCCTCAGGTTTCTGAACTGGCTATTTCACATGGCCGGAGGCATTAATCCAGTGCCACAGGGTGTAGTACCTGGCTGTAGTCCCAATTACACAGACCCCATCTTTGCCTATAAGAAAGAATTCTAGGGCAAACAACATCCAAACTGGCCAGTGAGTTGAAGATAGCCTGAAAGTCTTCTAGGGCAAGAGGAGTATTTCCTTAAACACTTGATAAACAAGTCAGCTATGTTTTTGGAAAGGAGGCAGGTAAATACCTGGCTTCCACTCAAGAACTATAGTCCAGAAGTTCCCAGTTTAGTTTGAATAGAGTGGATTAGTCCTTGTTTCTGGAGAGCCTATTGAGGGCATTAAGTTCAATTTATACTATCTGTCTACACTATCAACCAGAGAGCCTTCCTGTCCATGTGAAATGACTGGGTGACAGCCATAGAAATGGGCATGGAGAAGATAGTACAACTGTGTTAACAGGTGTTTTCCTTGGAAGATGCAAGATCAAGAGCCAGCCGCTACTGCTTTCCATAAACTTATCTATAAGGTGAAGGAGTGTAGTGATCAAATCGTGGACAAAATCAGTGGGCATGGCACACGGTAGTATATTCAATCATGTGGTCTTTATCTTTATGATCTAGGACTATGCTGATTCGACATAGACTCCAGGTAACTGAACCTTTTGTCCAAGCTGCCACTCAAAGTATATACTAATCAGGCTGACCTGGTATTGCCTTTAGGGAAAAGAATGAAGCATCATACCCAAGAATGGTGGGGGCAGAAACCCGACTCGGGTGTATATAACTCCCAACTTGTTCATCCTAATCAGTACCTAGGAAACAACTGAGAGTGGATTATCCCTTTCTGGTTATAGTCACATTCAATGACAAAACTCCCTTACTAAGCTGTGTGAACAAAGAAGAGATAAAGGTAGTAGTCAGAAACTTTTTACACCAGTTTTTGAAGAATGCTCAAAAATACCAGATGTCTATGGATGGTAAGGAACATGGAAGATCCTCTGAATATCTTGAGAATCAGTTATTGTTTTATTGTTTTTGTATCAAAAAGTCCACCCTTGTCAGATTTCAGATGGTCCAGAAAATTGAAAACATGGCATGTTTTAGTTTCAAGGACTGCTGTGGTGTGGCCAGAGTTAGCAGTTTCGACTAGAGCAGAAACTCTCTAACCTGAAGTATCAGCATGATGAGGCATGACATCTCTAGCTCCTGAGGTGTCCTTCTCTATGTGAGTTGGGTTTTCTAAGCTCAAAAGCAAATGGAAGCTGGTAATTTGTACATAAAAATTTTCTATAAATGACTTTTCTCATGTCAGTACATTCATAATTTCAGTTCCATCATTCTTTCCTATTTAGCATGTGTATTCGGACCACCATAACAAAATACAACAGAATGGGTGGCCTAAAAAACAAAAAATTTTTTTCTCACAGTTCTGAGGGCTAGAATTTCAATATCGATGTGTCAGCAGGTTTGATTCCTTCTGAGGCTTCTCTTTTTAGTTTTCAGATGGCTGCCCTTTTGCTGCCTACTCACATGTTGGTCCTTTGTGCAATATACATCTCTGGTGTCTCCTTATATGTCCAAATTCCTTCTTTTTTATATGAACACCAGTCAGTTGGATTAGGGCCACCCATATGACTTCATTTCTCCTTAATTACCTCTTTAAAAGCCCTATCTCCAAATACAGTCACATTTTGAGGTACTAAAGTTTAGAGTTTCAACGTATGAATTTTGGAAGGACACAATTCAGCCCATAACAGCCTATTTCCTTAAATATTAGGGTTCTAAAATGTGTATCTCATCAGGGGCACTACCTCTCATACCTTAGGTGTCAGGAAAATGTTCATACCTTCAATAGAATGGACTTAAAAGAAAGGACAATTTTAGAAGCCAAGACTCAGCAAAGGGAGAACAAGCATGTTTCGCCCATCCTCTCATCATGCTGGTGATTGTGTGATCCACCAGGCACACGAGATGGGTTTATACTCTAGTGAAAAGACTCTCTGAGGGTAAGGAGTCTGATCCATGGAGGAACACACATGAGTTACAGATTTGGATGCCAGGCAGTCTGGATTGGTTTGTGCTTGTTTTTAAGAGTTGTCTGAAAATAGGGACATGTTGAAAGTTGAATCCCTCTCAGTTCTGCAGGAGCTAAATGTCATTGCAATCACTTCTGTTAGAAGAATAATGGTCATGGTCTTGTGAAGGTGAGGCCACAGTAAGCAAGGCCAAGGCCATGTCTGACAGTTCAGCCAGTAAAGATACAACAGCCACTTTAAGACTCAGACAGTTTACTACTTAATATATACAATGAAAGGAAGAAATAGCCAAAGGTGGTTATATCCATAACCCACTTACCAAAAGGGATGACACTGAAACAAAAAGCACCAAATGGCTGCAGTGCCAGTTGTGGGAAAATCCATTGAAAATTAATTCTCACCTGCAGCTCATTGGTTCCACAGTCTGTAGCTCTATCCTGAGCAGAGTGGAGACACCTCTTCAGAACACTGGAGACAACAAGAAACTGTTTCAGTATGGCCTCCGAGGGGAAAAAGGGGGCAAGTGAGAGATAGCCCTGAGGTAATGCCTCACAAGCCTCCCATCTTCTCCTGTTCAGAGAAGACCACAAGGAAATCCGCCAAGATTCAGACAATAGTGCTTCAAGCTTTTGCCCTGATACCCTGGGTAGACACATGTAAGGTTACCAGAGCACCGTGGTGGTACCATTTCCCTCCAGATCCCCCTGGATCATTTTCCTTGCAGCCAAAGGCAAAGTTTCAGGGTCAGTTTCAGACAGTCCTACTCTTTGTGTCAGATGTAATATTTTGTAATTATCAATGTCCATGTGAATCTTATGCAAGAGAGATGATTTCCGGGTATTGATTGCAAGATGGAACCTATAATAGTCTGTAGACATAATTGTATCCCAAGGTAGCAAAATAACTCATTTTAAGGAAAAAAAATCAAGTTTAAGTTTGAAGGCAAAGATGCATTAATGGGGATTGCCTGTTATTTCTGTCTTTGTTATTAATGACCTTAATATTACTGCCAGGAGTTTGGTTATACTACAGGAGGTTACTAGGGTCCTTTGTGAAAAGCAAGTTTTAGCAGATGTTTTAAATTTCAAAACACTGCAGTCCTTTTTAAGTCATTTTGCACTTAAATTATTCAATGTTGGCAGATAGTTGGAGCCATCTCATTAATGGCAGCAACTATGGGTTGTTTTTTCTCTTTCATGTAAATTAAGGCCCATTGTAATGATGGGTTAGGTCACTTAGGGTGTCTGAAGGCCAGAAACTTTGAAAGAAACCCAGGATTTTTAGCAATAGAAAAGCTCTGTTCTACATTTCACTCTAGTATGAAAAACCTCAAGACTGGCATCATCATACTGAGATTAAAATAGACTCATTCAACAAAATGTCTTTTTAGTTGTGGCATGTATATTATCTGATTTTTCAAAATGTGAGAAAGTTAATCTTATTTCCTGCCATAACAGCGTGTGATTTTTCAAAAATATATATTCACACAGATAAATTAATGTCATTAGCCAAATGATCATATAATTTTAGTTCATCACCTTTGCAAATTGAGAAAGAAAATGCATTGCATCATAATACCTTTCACTGAAACATTGCAGAAATAGACAGTTTTAATAAGCTATAGTGCTCAAGAGACATGAAAATAGAGTATTAAGAGTCAGTTTGGGAATACACAATGAGGATTAGTCACATTGCTTATTCAGTATCATACCCCATAGCATCTAACTAAATCTGTACTACATTTGGCATTAATATCTCACAGTAGAAAAAGGAGATAATCATTTAAACAGTAGGAAGTGATCTGTACTGGTTATCGAATACAGTGCTTTCTAATGCAAGAAGCAAAATTCCAAGGGATTTACAATATGGCCCACTGAAGTGCTGAAGGAAGTGAAGGTATTAGATATTCTATTCACATGTGTTCTGTCTCTTCCATTTGAATTTCATTTTTGATATATTAAATATGCTTATTTATTAGTGTTGCATGAATAGGACTATAAATTACATAGTCACACAGGCATGTAATTCAAAGAAATATAAAATGTTAGCTGTGTATGGTTATTTTTGCTCATGAAAATGAGAAAACAAATGAGTTTAGGAACTAAATGTAAAAATGGCAAGTATATCACACTACTTATATTACTGACAATTAAATATTCAAAATATTTCAATGACACAAGATATTGATAACCAACAAGCTCAAAACCAGACTATTTAAAAAAAAAAGACACAATGATCTTCATAAAAATCATCTTTCAAAATAACACATATTTGTTTCTGGTTACTACTGTAACAAGTTAAACAACACCTATCCATTCTGGAGGTTAGAAGTCTAAAATGGGTCACCAGGACTGTGGTTTAGGGAGACTCCATTCCCTTGCCTCATCCAACTTCCGGAGGCCACCTACATTCTTTGGCTCATCCTCCATTTTCAAACCTAGAAGTACAGCATCTTTCAAGCCTCATTCTCTGTCCCTCTGCTTTGATAGTTGTGTTGCCTTAGGTTTGGCAAACTCTTCCTGCGTCCCATTTACACGGACCGCTGTCCTTACAGGCCTACCTGGATAACCTACATTCATCTTCCCATCTCAAAATCTTTAACTTCATCACATCTGCAAACTTTCTTTTGTTGTATAAGGTAACAGTCACAGATTCTGGGGATCTCAATGGATAGGGACAATTCAATAGGCCATTATTCAACCTACCACACACATAAAACATTCTTAGCTTTTAAAATCTTCCAATTAAAATATTTTTTTTTATTTAGGCCTGATACCCCCTCAAAAATACATCTTTACTTTCTTCCTTCTATTAATTCCTTGACAGAAAAGAAGAAATTGGGTGCAAAATCAGGTAGAACTTAGTTTTACCCCAGAGATGTGGAATCCAACTGAAATACTTAACAAAATACTACCTAACAAGATTCATTAGACTGAGATTAAAACCAGGTGAGATAAATCTAGATAAGCCATTTTTATAATTCTCTCAACCTTAAGTTCTTAATGTTGTGGATTAACCTCTTTGCATTTGTCTAACATCTGTTTTTCAAAGTGTCTATAATTTTCTGTTCTCATATAGGAGAATATTTTTGTGGCCTTCACATGTAAAAGACAATTTCATTTGTGATAAAATTACTGAGGGAGCAGACTATTTCCTTCTTAATTCTGAACACATTACTCCTTTATATTATCAAATTATGGCCCATCTCATTTTCCTCCCATGTGGATAACTTTCCTGTATTTATAAAATGTTCCTTTACCTAATAAGCTCTGAATATGAGCCAGGAACTTTCAGATCTACTTTACTTAGATTAGCACATTTAATCCTTGAAAAACTTTGAGGTATGTATGATCATTAACAATTTGAAGATAAGAAAACCGAGTTATAGAAGGCTAAATATATAATGTCACTCAATGCATAAATGCCTTATTAGTCGATACAACTAAATTATGTTGTGGTAACTAACAACTACAGAAATCCACAAAAGGCTACATTTTGTAAAAGTCTTGTGCAGAATCACATAATTTTCAAAGCAACTGTGCTCCTTATGTTAGTTCAAAGTTCAACTACTTTGACCTGATGGCCCAATGTGTGCTTCGAAGCCCAAAGTTGTAGGGAAAGAAAGGCCAAAAGGGTCTTGCACTGGCAACTAAATGACTCAAACAGAAGTGACATACACTGACCAAACTCACAGGACAGAACTTGTCACATGGCCTTGACTACAAATATGGTGATTCAGAAATATAATCCTATCACATGGTTTGGAGGAAAAGAGATTTAGTTATCAATCATCTTTACAAGCATTTATGATAATGGCAAAACCAGAGTTTCAATTCCAGACATTGTAGCTCCAGAGTACTCTTAAAGCATATGCTAAATTTCTGGGAAGGATAAATAATTTTTGAAATAAATTAAACTCATATGAGAATTTATGCAATTAATTGAAAATATTTATTTGTTTCAATTATATGCATGGCAACATTCTTGGAGCTATGAATACAATAGTAAACAAAATGCTTGGCTTCATAGAACTTAAATTCTAGTTTCTGGTCTTTTCTCGAGGTGAAGGTTCCTTTCAATCTATATCCAGATTGAAAATTCAGTCTTTTTAATTCTGCTTCTTTCTTTTTTTTTTTTTTTTTTGTTTTTTTCATAGTTCCTTTTCTTCATTTACCCAGTTTTATCAGTTCATATCCTCATCAGGGGTACAATATACCATTATTTTATATTTAACTATGGAAATAGAAGTCCTGCCAATTAAATTATGGTATTTGTTGTAAGCCTCTTTGTTTTTCTTTCAAGAATATTAAAATGTAGGGAAAAAATGGAGTATTAATTCTTTCTTTCCTTGACTTAATATTTATGAAAATCTCTTTCCTTCATCTCTTTTGACCTTGCCTAAATTTGGGCAGAGCACTTCAACAAATCCTAAATTTTAATATTCTTGGTCAGTTCTTTTAAAATTTATTTATTTAAGAAGTTTTTGCAATTCTATCTTATTTTATCATCCTCTTTTTTTATTTCATCTTATCTGGTCTTCATTTTTACTCCAATATTAAATACGGTTTTGGGTGTCTGCACAATTTCCAAACACCTTCTTTCATAAAGATATAGCCCTCTGTGATAGATAGTGAGATATGTCAGTTAGATAGTACTCAGGAAAAAACATACTATTCACCTGCAGGAAAGACAGTTTTCACTCAGCCTCCAGCTATCAACTTCTTCAGGGTCAATCTCCAATGCAAAAAAAAACAAAAACAAAAACAAAACTGTCTTGCTCTAGGTCATGATTTTCCTGGGACAACCCATATCTGGTGACAGAGTGTGGTGGGACTATAAATGCCTAGCCATATCAGCCCAGATGGACAAACCTCATGAGCAACATTCACTTCAGCATTTAACAAAGTGGTAGCCTACATTGCAGTTCAATTTATCCCTCTTCATAATATTACTTGTTCTCCTTTCCTTTTAAAAGTATTGTTCCCTAGTGAATATTTTGCACTCTGAACTGTGTGTCAGTTTACATGATCAGGAAGAATCACCCTGCAACACTAATAATATACATTTAGTCATAGTATTCTCTGTCCTAGACCAGTTGGAAATCTTGCATAATATCACATTGATCCTTTATATTGGTGAAGTCATGTTTATTGCTTGGTTGGATGAGCTAGATGTGGCTAATCCACCAATGGGATTAGTAGGACACATGTGCTCCATAGACTATGAGAAAAGCACCATGAATACTCAATGGCCTACCATATAAGTAAAATATTTAGGGAAATAGTCATCAAGGGCACCCTCTCAAATACAAAAGAAAAGTAAGCACACCTTGTAGTCCTACCATTAAGAAGGAAGTATAATGTCTGTTACGTTTTGGGGTTTCTGGTGGCAACATGTTCCGTACCTGTAAATATTGTTATGGTTCATACACTTTTGATTTTGCAAGCTTTAAGTAGGATTCAGAGAAGGACAAGAGTCTGCAGCAGGTCTAGGCTTCAGAGGAAACAGCCCTATCATGTGGCCCATACTATCCAAAAGACCCTGTACTATAGGAGGTGTCAATGGAAATGTAGAGGTTGTATTAACACTCAGTGGGAAATCATAACACAGGCCCTTGGAGTTCTGGAACAAGATGATGTTGTCAGCAGTAGAGAATTATGAACCTTGTGAAAAACAGATCCTGGACTTACAGAGAACGAATGCTTGGCCATGTAATACTATGTGACCATAAGACCAGAGCAGTCCATGATTAGCTAGATCCTATCAGATTTACCAAGTCATTAGGTTAGATGGACCCAGCACCATCCATTTTAACAAAGAAATGGTACATTTGCGATTGAGCTCTTGAGTGTGACTATAAGGCAAAAGTAAGATGCACAAGCAGGTAAACCAGAACTCCATGACATTCAACACTGTTACATCAGTGCTTTCTTTCAACTCATGCCTCAACATAGGTCATTCCTTAAGGCCATTTTAGGAAAACAGGAAAAAAAAAAAAAAACACTCCATTTGGTTATAGATGACCTGGATTTCTATGTGATTAAAAATTCAAAATGGATGGTGACTGCATTATGTTTCTTTCAAGGGTGATCTTCAAAGATACAGTTTAGTAAGAATGCTCCCAATAGGCAATTTCAGGAGCAACATCGCATAGTCTACTTTATGTAGAATAAAAGGAACTCAGGTTTATCAAATATATGGTCATATGGCAGGTGCAAATGGCTTGGTCAGTTGGTCAAGGGCCTGAAAAGAAAAAGATTGGAAGAGCAAGGAATTCAGGGGGAGAGGCATGAAGATGACACATTGGAGTGGACACACAGTGTGAAGATCTGTCTATTACATGTTAACAACCACCCGAGGATATTCCACGACAGATGTTAAATTAACCAACAAGAGGACAAAATCAATGGGTAGATTAATATCTAACAGCTTCTGCCATTGACCATCCCAGAACTAACAATAGGCACAAGAAAGAAGTGGTCACTATGGCAGAAGTGGAGAATATGTATGGGTCCAACAGAATGGACACTCATTAAGATTGATCTAGTTACTGCCATTGTCAAATCTAGCCTGCTGGAAATAAAGATCATTGCTGAGGACCTAGTGTGGCACTATTCTAGGACACAATCCAGTCATTCACTGGCAAGATACCTATGTTAGGTTCTTTCCATAACAATACGGTCACCAGTTTGGTCTCATAGAAACAGATACGTATTCTGGATATGAGTTTGCCTTTCTTGGCCTCAAGACCTCAACAAGTACCACTATTTGAGGGTTTGCAGAGTGTTTAGTCCATTTGGTTGGACCCTACTTAATATTCTCTGGCACCGAGAGATACACATTTAAGCACATGAGTAGACACATGGCCATGGGATCCACTGATCAGATTATATTCTATACCAGTCAGGATCTACTGACCTGATATGCAATTGAAACAATGGCTGATACATATGTAAGTCAGCAGTCTGGAGGCAATATTCTTTGAAAACGGGATGTCATCACCCTGGAGACAGGATATGCACTAATTCAAAAATCTTTATATGGCTCTGTGTTCCCAATAGAAAGAATACATCATTCTATAATACAAGGGCAGGAATCAGGAGGAGTCTCAGGGGCCATTATTCCAGTGACCCACTAAGGGACTTTATACTTCTTATCTCTGCAACACTGGGCTCTTTGGAATAGGAGGTTTAGGTTTCTTTCTTTCTTTTTTTTAAGATTTTATTTATTTATTTGACAGAGAGAGACATAGCGAGATAGGGAACACAAGCAGGGGGAGTGGGAGAGGGAGAAGCAGGCTTCCCACGGAGCAGGGAGCCCAATGCGGGGCTCAATCCCAGGACCCTGGGATCATGACCTGAGCCAAAGGCAGATGCTTAATGACTGAGCCACCCAGGCACCCCAGGGTCTTTAGGTTTCTAAAAGATTAATGTTCTTGCCAGGACAAACAGTAGGTGTCCCACTTACCTATAAACTATAGTTGTCCCCTGGGCACTTTGGGGACAAAGTGCCCAGACAAGTCAATAACAGACAAGTCCATAAGAAGTAAAATCACCATCTTAGCAGTGGTAATTGATCCTGATCATCATAAAAAGGTAAGAGAAGTTAAGAATATGTATGGAAGCCAGGTAGTCCAGTTAGGTGCCTCTTGGTGATTCCTTGATCAATGGTGACTATAAGAAGACAAATACAGCAACCTGAGAAGTCATGATGATAAGGAGGTCAAACTCTCAGAAATTGGGGGTACGGACCCAATCACTAAGTCATCCTGGAAGCCCCTAGAAGTAGTACCTGAGGATGAAGGTGCAAGAGCCTGATAGTGGAGGAAAGAATCTATGAGTGTCAGCTGGGCCCAGAGAATAGCTATGGTATTGAGCCTGTAGTTCGTCCAGCTAACCTCTCTCTTCTGTTTCCCTTCTGGAAAAGAGCCCCATGGATTCATGGAGGAGCTGATCACCAAAAGTGTATGGAGACATAGATCCAGGAGGCATAGGGGGTGGACTGTGGTAGTCACAGAGATGCTCCATCCAGATTCCCCTTCAAGAAAGCACTTGCGGCTCATCTCCTTCATCCCTCATCTCAGCCATAGAGAGCTGCCTGCCTGAAGGTCACATGCTGGGACAGCCCGTATCTGATGACTGAGAGAGGTAGGAATATAAAGGCCTGATAGAGAACAAGCAATATCTGGTGAATGATATTTTCTCCAGGGCTCCAAGTTGTTTTGGTCAGAACATTTTTAAGCCTGTGTTGCATGGGCAACTCCTCTGTGGAGAGAAAAATGAAGCAAATGTAAAGGAATATGACTGAAAGACAAACAGAACGACCATCATGCTAGAGGTTCCCCAATACTTCCCATTGCCTAGACAGAGACCCTTTGAGGGCTTGCTACCCTTGAATTCCCTGGCACAGCCTGGATCCTTTCACAAAATCTCCCATGTGTTTTTCCCACCTTAATCTTGGTAGAAGTGGATTTCTATTTCTTACAACCAAAAATTCTTAGACTTAGGCAAGCTACCTATTTTGTGCTTACTAGCTTATGTTCTTCTTTTATAAATGTCACTTTTTTCTGTGACAAAAATATCCTAATTTTCTTTGGGTTTCTGCCATAGATAATTTTCAAATATTTGCTCTTCTCTTGCATCTTCCTGATAGCGCTTTCTTTACTTCACTTTACCTAGAATTTCAAAGGAACTTTCACCCTTTTTTCTTTAATTTCTTTATTATAGATTGATCAAGTAGAAATTTATTCAGGTGCATCATTTCATTAATCAAGATATGAAAATATGCCTTATCTGGGCACACTTTTCATATAAGCACTAGTTAAATCCCCTCCTCATATCTAGACTTAAAAGTTGATTTACAAAATGCAATGTTCTGCCTTATTCCCATAAGCCAACCACCTCCATAGAACATAGGTTTCCTGTACTAAGCTCTAAGACCATTGCTTGGTTTTCTGATAATCAAAAATAGGGGATAGCAGGATGCTGAGAATGTAATATTTCCAGGAATGTTCTCATTTCCACCCTGCTGAAAGTGCTTTATTTTGGATGAAAGTGCTTCTAGGCTGCAATGTTGTATCCTTCTTCACCACTTTCAGTCTTTCTCACTCCCTGTTGCATTGATTTCTTAGCATTGCAATTCCCAAATGGCTATAAAACTATGGGCAAGAGTACAAAAAAACCTCTTCAAACTGTATCAACTGTACAGCATAATGATAACTATCTGGTTTTCCAGTTAGTGGAGATCTGGGTCTCTGGGTCAGACTTTAAAGTTAGAAAATAAACGAAATTTCTTTCTATGTTTCTTCTGGTAAGTGTTCTCGATTTCCCACCAGTAAAGTATGGGTAAGCCCATAATCACTTTTCCCAATCTAAGTCAAATCATAGTTGAACAATTGTAGTTAATAAGAATAGCTTCCAAATTTTGGTATCAATATCTCCATGTTTCCACTCTAGTTAGTTAGTTGTTTGCTTGTTTAAGCTAGCTTCTGGTCTGTCTGCCACAACTATTTTGAAGTCAAAAACGGTTTTGTATTTGTTTAATCCATGCTCTTTTTTCTCTTACCTTCTCTTCATTCTTGACCATGCACTATCAATGATTATAATAGCCTTCATACTTACCTCTTTGCTTGTGCCGTTTATTAAACTATTAGGAATGTGCCTCAAGCTTAGCTTTCTATGTTCAGGTTTGTTATGCTAAGGCTGGATGGAACTCTATAAACCATCTTTCTTAGTTGGCTAGCTGGTGCCCATGAACTATGACGTGACATGGATGAATTTTAATTAGGACATGCTGATTGAGAAAGAAACCAGACACAAAAAAATACATGCACACCATATGATCCCCTTTATATGAAATGCTAAAGCCAGGCAAAATAAATTTAAGGTGACAGAAATCACAATAGCCTTTGTTTATGGTGTGCAAATACTGACTAGAACAGGGCACACACACACAAAAATGTCCTTAGATGATTCTAAGGACATTTGAGGTGTCTCTATTGAGGTGTTGTTTACACAGGAATGTATACGTGTCAGAACTTATCAAATCATACACTTAATATTTGTATATTTAACTGTGTACAGATTTTAGCTCAGCTTAAAAATGCATGAGAGAACTCTTACGTGCCTCAGGAAAAAAAAAACTGAATTGACATTTACAAAAAAAAAAAAAAAAAAAAAAAAAACCACACACACACACCCAAAACCCAAACCAAAAAAACTCCAAAGACAAAAAACGAAAAAAACATCGAAACAGAGGCCAAAAAATTAACATGTGGTTTTAAAATTTAAAATGATGGCTACCTTTCAAACACACAGATAGTGACTAATTGTCAATTACTAGCAGTGAATTATCTTAACTAACACAGAACCTAGTCACCTGCGAAATGGATTATCAGAAAAAGGAAAAAGGAAAAGCACAAAAAAGGAAAAAGGAGAGGGTGATGATCAACCAGGCAAAACAAAGGCAACCTTATAAGAGGAACAGTTTTGAGCCAGGCCGGCACCCCCTTGAGTCTGAAGGAATACTGAGGTCTGTCCCATGCTTCATGTGATGTGAACAACAAATTTCAGCTCTGCCCTCCTGGCTGACAGCTGTCTTCAGGGTAAGAAAAAGAGAAAAGAGAATGAGTTCTACTTGAAAAAAACAGATGGCTACTTAAGTGTATACATTTTTGCAATTTAAGATTACGAAAGCAGAAAGAAACACACTTTGTACATACTCTTCACTTTTAAACTTTGATTGAGATTTTCCCTTTAGCTATATTGTCCATTGCTATTCCAGGTTGTCAATAATGTAGCCAATCTTAAAATGAGAAATAAATATCATGGTCACTAGTGCTGTTGCTTTATTTGATGTGCATGTATATATTATCTGTTCAATAGATGTATCTCTTTTATTATATGTTTATTTTCCAGTTTTACACATCTGTCTATGTGCATTATCTCTCCATATATATTAATAGATGTGCTGTTAAGCTATTATTGGCATAAATATTAATAATTGCAAATCTGCTGTGAAGCCACAGTCATCCAATTTTTCTACACAAGAGAAATGCTTTTGCTCCACTTTAGTAACTGAGACACACTGGAATAAAGCTGTAAGCACTTAGGTTATTGCAAAGGTGTTTTAGCGATTTAGCAATATTTTTTGTGATCTTTACTGGAGGAACCAAAAATATATATTTTTTTAATTTTATTTATTTGAGAGAGAGAATGAGATAGAGAGAGAGCATGAGAGGGAAGAGGATCAGAGGGAGAAGCAGACCCCCTGATGAGCAGGGAGCCCGATGCAGGACTCGATCCTGGGATTCCAGGATCATGACCTGGGCCGAAGGCAGTCGCTTAACCAACTGAGCCACCCAGGTGCCCATGGAGGAACCAAAAATATTGAGGCTGTTAACCTACCATAAATCTGCCAGCCTAAGTTTCTAGGATGTCTATTCTAATCTCTTCCTCAGGTGCATTTCTAAACTGTACTCTGTTTCCAGAGACTTCATCTAATGTAGGTCCTCGTTGAACCAGGTTCCTTTCATCCCTAAAAAACAAAAGTTTAAAAATACCCATAGCAACCCCTCTTTTCAGATATTTCTGATAAGATGGAAATATTTCAGAAAGGGACCTACTTAAGTGAGATATAGAAAAAGTCATGCTCCACTTCTCAATATCCGGGTCTCTTTCCCCTCATGTCACATGGATAGTAATGGCAATGTAAAGTCATTGAGAGAAGAGTTGTATGTCTATCTTCTGGTTGAGGCAGAGAGAGGACTGATTCTTTTGGGAAGGTTGGTAAATCGCAGGGAGATTTAAAAATAAGCTAATATCAAAGTAATGCCCTTCATTCCCATCTACAGACAGACATGATCCTTCAGTCTGCACAGAACAATGGCTCCAACTCTGTCTTTACTAAGCATGATCTGTTGACAGTTTTGTTTAGACTGGCTTATATATGGAGAGATATGTCCAGTCCCCCTACAAAGAATAAAGGAAGTAAGTCAACACAGATAACTACACTGATGTTATCATATCTACAGAATTTGAAATATAGCAAGAACACAGCTGCCAGAAGTGATTCAGTGTTAAAACAAGCAAACAAGCAAAGAAATGCTCCCATTTTAATTTGGACAATTTTAGACTATTTCTTTTTTTTTTTTTTAAGATTTTATTTATTGAGAAAGAGAATGACATAGAAATAGCATGAGAGGGGGAGGGTCAGAGGGAGAAGCAGACTCCCTGCCGAGCAGGGAGCCCGATGTGGGACTGGATCCCGGGACTCCAGGATCATGACCCGAGCCGAAGGCAGTCGCTTAACCAACTGAGCCCCACAGGCGCCCAATTTTAGATTATTTCTTGTTCTCAAAAATATGATTTGTTTTCAGTAATTTTCTGTTGGATTATCCCTGAATACTGAGGCGTGATTGAGGATATCTGTCAAATCTATCTATCTATCTATCTATCTATCTATCTATCTATCTATCTATATATGTATATATATACACACACACATATATATATGGTTTATATACACATATAAATTATATGTATGTATATATATTTAGCTTTATAACTATGTTTAGCTTTATAGATATACTTGGCCATACACACACACACATATATATTTCCTGTAATTATTGTTATAATATATTAGTGTAATAATTATTAACATAATATTAGAGAGAGAGAGAGAATGTGTGTATATTGGGGACAGAAGCTTCCAAACATGTTTATAGTTACAGATATCTATGTGCCTATACACTTACCTGGATATTTAATATGTATTTCTTTTTTCTCATAGTGATTACTGTAAATCTAGATAACCCTAGCAGGAACGGAAGCTAGAAGTAGTATAAAGAGCTCACTTTCAGTATAAATATTTGAGACTATATTAACCAGGAAAATACGCCAACTCTTCATTTTATTTTGAATAACAACATCAATCATTCCATGGAAGTTTACATGGAAACAGTCTAGGTTAATTTCTCTGTGAATCAGAGTGTTTTCTATAGTAGAGCATTAAATATGAAATTTAGTATCTGTTCACAGACATGTTTAATGCATATTAAACATGTTAAATGCAGACATGTTTAGTGACTCTGCATTCACTTTATAAACTATATTACACTGTATGCCATGGAAAACAATGGAAGAAATATAGCAAATGGATTTTTCTCAAAATTATTTTTTATGGGAAAAGGATATTAATAGCTAATAGTTGAAAATAGCATTTATTCATTACTTAATATGTACTGTCTGGGGGCACCTGGGTGGCTCAGTTGGTTAAGCGACTGCCTTCGGCTCAGGTCGTGATCCCAGGGTCCTGGGATCGAGCCCCGCATCGGGCTCCCTGCTCAGCGGGAAGCCTGCTTCTCCCTCTCCCACTCCCCCTGCTTGTGTTCCCTCTCTCACTCTCTCTCTCTCTCTCTCTGTCAATTAAATAAATAAAAATCTTTAAAAAAAATGTACTGTCTGGTTTTCTAAGTGATTTATATTTAATAACTCATTAAATCTACATTACATTCATGGGAAGTAGCTGATTTTATAAATGGATAACACAGGACAGAGGGAGGTAAAATAACTTACTCAGGTTCACAGCTGATTCACGATCACAGCTTGGGATGTCAGGCATTTGACTCCTGACATCCCAGCTAAATTAATCATATGGTTTATCCTGTGCCATATACTTTATTTTCTTGTTACCTACCAATCACGTTTGCCTAGATTTATAGATTTAAATCTATTTTAGCCTTACTTCCTGAATTTTCAGCTAACATAATATTAAATTGTAAAAAGAAAAAAAGTTTATATTGTGTGTAATTTTATGTTACTTCAAAATTTTGAGGAATAAAGTTAGAGTGTTAATAAATATATAAAATGGATAGAAATAAATGTAATTCAAATGACCTCATTTGGATGACATTTTTTAATCCTTAAGACAAATATATTAAGGAAAAAAAAAGTCATAAATGCTCTATTATCTAAACCCCGAAAAATCCAAAAGGAACAATAATGTATGCAAAAAGTATCTAACTTTTCTTTGTTCTTTCAGTTACTGGTGATGTGTTGAGGAAGATAGAAGAGTTTACTCATACTGGTCTCTGACACCATCCTGTGACATTAGAGCTATTCCCGGTCTGTATCATGTTTTCAAGCCACTTTGGAAACTATGAATGTACGCATGATGCCTACAAATAATAAGTAAAATGTAAAGACGTGTATGATTTGCATACCCCCAAAACAAAAACTACAAAGAAAAGTCAAGATGAATTGTGATCTTAGGCTATCCTTCCCGGAAACTCACTCTAAAATGGATATTGTTAGACCTTTAATCTTACCCTATCCCACTTTTTGCTTGAAGTTTCAATACATATCAAGTGATACATGAGACCAGATAGGAGACACTGTTAAGTGATGTTCAAGTCTGGGTTCTTAATGGGGATTTTATTCTTCTTTGGTTCTTATAAACGGAATTTCCTTCTCATTCTTCCCTCAGCAATGGCTTTAAATCCTTTGAAAGACCCTTTACCACTCACTTTTGTCATACTTAGCACTGAATAGTTCTGTGCTGCCAAGGAAAGAAGAAACCAAATGTTTTAGTGACATTCAACTAGAGGCATATGTCAAAACAGATATGTACAAAATCACAAGATTTATTAAAATTGTTGTCAAATTTCTGCCCCTGAAAATTATAATTAGCTACATGGGAATATAAAGTCATTCTTCAAACCCCTTTGACTCATTTCCCCATAGTGCATGTCTCTCCCTTTCTCTGTCTCTCTCTGTCTCTGTCTCTCCCTCTCCCTCCCTCTCCTTCTCCCTCTCCCCACTGTGAGGAAAAAAAAAATCATGACTTAGATGTGATGCAACATTTATCTTTCCAAGAGGAAAAGACTAATAACATGGACATTGTCAAGTGAAGTCTAATTTTTCAGAAAAAAAGACAAATACATGAATGCAGCATTTCTCTAACCTTAATTCTTACTTGAAAAAACAAGAGTTCATAGACAAATCCAGTATGCAGTTCCACCAGAAAACAATCAATCTCTTTTTCCTATTGAGGAACACTAATTTTATTGTCATTGTTTTTATATTATCTAATTAATATGAAAATAGTTAACATTTTCAACAATGAAGTCATTGAGTTCCCTGTACACACATGTACCCAATTTCCTCCATTCCTGAATTTTTTACCTCCTATAATTAGCTCAAGTTAAAATACAGAGACTGGATAGTGTTATTTCAGTCTTCCCTGATGGTTATGAATTACCCATTCAGCAAAATTTATCTCCAAAATGTTAATAATTTTTGTTTGTTCTCACCATCCTCACCATCCTCACCATCCTCCCCATTCTTGACCTGTAAAATTTCTCATCATCCTTCACTTGGACCATCCCAGAATTTTTCTTAACCATTTGACCCCCTTAAATAAGTGTCCATAATCTCCCATGAATGATATATCTAAAAGGAAATATGGTCGTGCCATCACCGTGATTTAAATTCCTCCATGTCATCCTGGCCTACATTGTGGTACTTCTCAAAAGGAAAAGCTTAGCGACAGAAATTTTTTAACATGAGTATTCCCAACCTCTCCCACTCCTTGCCCCATTATTATATGGCATAAAGTGAAATTATTCCTTTCAAAATCTTCCTAGGTGATTCTGCTTCAGACCTCATCACTACCTTTTAGCTATCCGTTCTCACCCTGAGTTATTAGCAAAAATCCACACTGCTTAAAGTGATAAATAAAGCTTATCCTGTTCTCCCTTCAATATGAAAACCTTATTTTAACTCTCATTACTTCTTACATGTTCACAAAACTTATCACTGATAGCCATTCATTTCTAGATCCCTCTGCAAACTATACTTAGCCATCCTATGCCCATGTCTTTGCCTAAAACAGAGGTCAGTGTTTTGTCTGTTTTTGTAGTTTTATGGGAACACGGCCAAACCCATTCCCTATGCATTGTCTATGTCTGCTTTCATTCTACATTGGCAGAACTGCAATAGAGAGTTATGGCCTTTAAATACTAGGATATTTACTATCTGGCTCTTCCTTTACAGAAAATATCTGCCAACCCCTGATTATAATACCTTTTTACTCTTTCAACTATCTCATCCCTATTTATGTTCCAGATTTAAATGGGCAGTAGTTATACAAGAAATATAAGAAATGTGCACACTGCATGCTGAAATTGGGTCATCACCACTTGTCTGAGCAAGTGTTTCTTATGAACAACCATATACTTTAAGCATATGTCTATTCTACTGAAGTTTCCTGTAGATTTGCCTGTCTTCTTTACTTTGTAAGAGACTTTTTTTTTTTTTTAAGAGACACTTTCTTTTGACTTCTGTATCACCAAGTGCTAGAACACAGCAAGCAGACAATATTGCTTGGACATCAGAACAAAATTAATATATATCAAAAACTGTGCTGGGAAGTGGGGATTCCAAAATGATGAAAATACTGTGACTGTTGTCAAGGAGATGACAGAGTAATAGGAAAAATGTTGAAATTATTGATTATTAGAATACAATATGATAATGATGCTAGTTGTGATAATAAAGAGAGAAGAGGAAAATGTAATTGCCAAAGGAAATGTCAGGAAATTTTGTACCAATAAAAGAGATAAAAGATTTGGACACCAACCATGTGCCAAATGTGTCTAGCCAGATAGAATTAATGGTCCAGTTTTCTAACATAACTGAAAATCTAAGTGAAAATAATATGACTAAGTCACAAAGTTAGGAAATAGATGAGTATTGACTTCTATCATTTTCTGAAGCTCAGGCTCTTTCCACTCAATGAGATCAAGTTGCTCCCTCATCCCTCTTCCCAAGGCTGTGATGAAAGCCTGGATGAGAATACCAATCTTAACCTTGACTCAGATTTCATCTCCTGTGCTCCCCCAGCACTATGCATGCTTGTACTAAGGATGTGGAGTGGGTGAGGAAATGTAGCAATGTTTCACTAAGTGTGTAACTCCAGTCTCCTTGAGTGGGAGATGGGGAGGAGTATGATTTCATCCTAGAAAAACCTGTCCTCTTTCAACTTCTGGTATCCAGTGTTCTCTCTCTCTTTTTAATAACAACTTTTTAAATATTGTTAATTTGTGTCTATCAGAGTTCTCTGCTTGTGCACCCAGAGACAAAGTCCATCATAAGTATAAAACTCAATAAATGTATTGTTCAATACAAATTCAATAAATGTATACATTTTTAGAATATAGGAATATATACTGCCTGTATTTGTTGACAATATAATTAGAATATATTAACTGAAGATATTTTTTAATATATTCAGGAAAAGATGTGACTAATACATTCACAAAATTGTTTTTGAAATATTCTTCATATTTTCTCTAAGAAAATATTCATGAACAATGCACTCACAGGAAAATATTCTTGAGTGTTGTCTTAAATAAGAAAATTCACAGAGACTTCCAAAGTCTTCTAATTCTTCTTCCCATAGGCTGTTAATTAACTCAGGGTTTGTTTGGTCATCCCTTCTCATTCTGATGGCATGGGCTGTTTAAACCACAATTTCATACTCAAACATCTCCAGCTAAGAAGCAAACACCAGTCTCTGTGGTAATAGTTGTCCCCCCCCAAATTACATGATACCAAGCTGTCCTGTGGACCCTCCCCCACACTTTCCCCAGCATGGTTAAACTGCTAATTCCCCAGTTTATCAAACTTCCTGCCAGGGATCAAGATTTCATTTCCCTTGTCAGTAGACACTTCGGTATCTATGACTGATTATCTCTAGACTTGGCTCAGGCATGGGAAAGGAAATGTCTCAGAAATCTCCAGGTAACATGATTATCCATTTATTCTTCTCTGCAATCTATATAAACAAAGATGAATGGGCAGCTGGGGCAATGGTTATGGGGTTATAGACTTAGTGTGATCATCTTTTAGTAACTTCTCAGAAATGTTTATGACTGATTATTAAAATACTTTGATGGTTCTTTCTTAGGAAGATGGAGTATTTATTGTCTCTTTTTCTTTATCCCTGAATCCTAGTTGCCAAATCAAGGGAAATTGGAAAAGGTATCTTCACAATTATATTGCATAGGTATTGAAAGTTGGATCATTAGAGAGGAAAGGACAATTGAGAATAGAGCATTCATGTTACAGGGATTAGTAGAGTAAAATATATGGAGACATAAAAAGATGTGGCATGTTGAAGAAACCTCAATGTTCAGAATTTTGGAATGTAAGGATAATAAAGACAAAGGAAGAAGGTAAAAAGAGATAGGGTTAGTGGGAATCAGATAAAGTGTCTATATGCATATTTAAAGTTTTCAAGAAATAATACCTATTCTCCTGAATATGTTTCAAAAAATAGAAACAGAAGGAAAGCTTCCAGACTCATTCTATGAGGCCAGCATTACCTTAATCCCCAAACTAGGCAAAGACCCTATCAAAAAGGAGAATTTCAGACTGATATCCCTGATGAATATGGATTCCAAAATTCTCAACAAAATCTTAGCTAATAGGATCCAATAATACATTAAAAGTATCATCCACCACAACCAAGTGGGATTTATCCCCAGGATGCAAGGGTCATTCAACATTCACAAATCAATCGATATGATAGAACGCATTAATAAGAGGAGAGAGAAGAACCATATGGTCCTCTTAATTGATGCAGAAAAAGCATGTGATAAATACAGCATCCTCTCCTGATTAAAACTCTTCAGAGTATAGGGATAGAGGGAACATTCCTCAAGTTCATACAAATCCATCTATGAAAAACCCACAATGAATATCATTCTCAATGGGGAAAAGCTGAGAGCCTTTTCCTTAAGATCAGGAATACGACAAAGATGCCCACTCTCGCCACTATTGTTCAACATAGTACTAGAAGTCCTAGCAACAGCAATCAGACAACAAAAAGAAATAAAAGTATTCAAATTGACAAAGAACAAGTCAAACTCTCTCTTCACAGATGACATGATACTTTATGTGGAAAATCCAAAAGACTCCACCCCCAAATTACTAGAACTCATACAGCAATTCAGTAATGTGGCAGGATACAAAATCAATGCACAGAAATCAGTTGCTTTCTTATACAGTGACAATGCAACTGTAGAAAGAGAAATTAGAGAAATGATTCCATTTACAATAGCACCAAAAACCATAAGATACCTCGGCATAAACCTAACCAAAGAGGTAAAGGATCTATACTCTAGGAACTACAGAACACTCATGAAAGAAGTTGAAGAAGACACAAAAAGATGGAAAAACATTCCATGCTCATGGATCGGAAGAACACTGTTAAAATGTCTATGCTACCCAGAGCAATCTATCCCTCAATGCCATCCCAATCAAAATTCCAATGACATATTTCAAAGTGCTGGAACAAACAATCCTAAAATTGGTATGGAATCAGAAAAGAGCCCGAAACACCAAGGAAATGTTGAAAAAGAAAAACAAAGCTGGGGGCATCACGTTGCCTGATTTCAAGCTATATTACAAAGCAGTGATCAGCAAGACAGCATGGTACTGGCACAAAAACAGACATATAGATCAATGGAATAGAATAGAGAGCCCAGATATGGACCCTCAACTCTATGGTCAAATAATATTCGACAAAGCAGGAAAAAATATGCAATGGAAAAAAGACAGTCTGTTCAATAAATGGTGCTGGGAAAATTGGACAGCCACATGCAGAAGAATGAAATTCGTCCATTCTCTAACACCATACACAAAGATCAAATCAAAATGGATGAAAGACCTCAATGTGAGACAGGAATTTATCAAAATCCTAGAGGAGAACATAGGCAGCAACCCCTTTGATATCGGCCACAGCAACTTCTTTCAAGATACATCTCCAAAAGCTAGTGAAACAAGAGCAAAAATGAACTTTTGGGACTTCATCAAGATAAAAAGCTTCTGCACAGCAAAGGAAACAGTCAACAAAACAAAGAGGCAACCCACAGAATGGGAGAAGATATTTGCAAATGACACTACAGATAAAGGGCTGGCATCCAAGATCTATAAAGAACTTCTCAAACTCAACACCCAAAATCAAATAATCAAGTCAAAAAATGGGCAGAAGACATGAACAGACACTTCTCCAAAGAAGACATACAAATGGCTAACAGACACATGAAAAAATGTTCATCATTAGCCATCAGGGAAATTCAAATCAAAACCACATTGAGATACCACCTTACACCATTTAGAATGGCAAAAATGGACAGGGAAAGAAACAACAAATGTTGGAGAGGTTGTGGAGAAAGGAGAACCCTCTTACATCATTGGTGGGAATGCAAGTTGGTACAGCCACTTTGGAAAACAGTGTGGAGCTTCCTCAAAAAATTAAAAATAAAGCTACCCTATGACCTAGCAATTGCACTCCATTGGTATTTACCCCAAAGACACAGATGTAGTGAAAAGAAGGGCCATAAGCACCCCTATGTTCATAGCAGCAATGTCTGCAATAGCCAAACTGTGGAAAGAGCCGAGATGCCCTTCAACAGATGAATGGATAAAGAAAATGTGGTCCATATATTCAATGGACTATTACTTAGCCATCAGAAAAGATGAATACCCAACTTTTACATCAACATGGATGGGATTGGAGGAGATTATGCTAAGTGAAATAAGTCAAGCAGAGAAAGTCAATTATCATATGGTTTTACTTATTGGGGTGGAACATAAGGAATAGCATGGAGGACATTAGGAGAAGGAAGGGAAAAATGAAGAGAGGGAAATTGGAGGGGAAGAGCCATGAGAGACTATGGACTCCGAGAAACAAGCTGAGGATTTTAGAGAGGAGGGGGGTGGGGGGATGGTTTAGCCCGGTGATGGGTATTAAGGAGGGCACATACTGCTTGCAGCACTGGGTGTTACACGAAAACAATGAATCGTGGATCACTACATGAAAAACTAATGATGTATGGTGACTAACATAACATAATAAAATTAAATTAAACCAAAAAACAGAGTTTTCAAGAAAAGCTATGTTTTAAATTTGCTTTATTAAACATGATCTGATGCATATAGAAATTTTCAGAAAACATGTCTTATAATATTTTCTTTTAAACAAATTCTACCAAAATTGAGTCTTTTATCTTTATCCAGAGCTTCCTCTGCATAAAGGGTAAAATTTATGTAAATTATTCTTTTCTTATTTTCTATAAAATGTTACTTTAAACAGAAAACATTGTCAACATAATTGTTATATACTTTAAATGTTAGTATCAGAATTTCAATGAAAGTGTTAAGACAGTTTAATTTACAGCTCTGTGGGAAACTCTTGAGAGCTAGACCTGAAACAAATATCTAATCAGGAAGATATTAAAGATGGCTAATGGCCACATGCTATTAAGCTGGAAATCAGTTCTTTCTGTCTCTCTCTCTCACACACACATGCACAAAAACACACAAAAATGTAAGTGCAATGGGTGTTCCTGAAGCTATAAATTACCCTGAGTTACTCACCTATCTAAAGAATATGATCTCTGTGGGTTTTTAAATGGATATTAAAGGAAGTCTCATTATGCAAAGAGCAGATTTTTATAACTCTGGAAAGAATATGCCAAATAGTATCAAAATCTGGATGCAAGGTTGAATAACATTATCAATTTCAAAGGTAAAATAGGAAAAATTCTAAAAATAAAAGTGTTGTCCATTTTTTATGCTACAGATTGCAAAACCAATGTTTCAAGTGATGACAATAAGTAGAGCTAGGACATCCAACTGAATTCCATAAATAAACTATATTACATTTTTTTAAAACCAAGAATGCACAATCAATGAAAATAGACAAACTTGTATAAACATGAAATGGAAACTTCTTTTTGTGTGTGTGTGTGTTAGTTTTTCACTGCTTGAACCTTCAAAAAACCTAATTTTGTATTGACCAAGTAGTACTAAATTCTTCAAATTCCATCTCGATCCTCTACTAGCGAAACTTCTTAATGACTCAGATTGTGAAATCTGAATAAGTAAGAGTAAACATAAATGTTATGCTTTTGTTTTTAATGATGCTTGTGCTCAGATGAGAAAAATCTATTGCCACTTGTGGACTTCTTACACCATACATTACATCATTAGTTTCTGATGTAGTGTTCCATGATTCATTGTTTGCATATAACACGCAGTGCTCCATTCAGTACATGCCCTCTTTAATACCCATCACCAGGCTAACACATCCTCCCACCCCCCTCCCCTGTAGAACCCTGAGTTTGTTTCTCAGAGTCCATAGTCTCTCATGGTTCATCTCCTCCTCTGATTTCCCCCCCTTCATTTTTCCCTTCCTACTATCTCCTTTTTTTTTTTTTGTATTATTTGTTTCAGAGGTACAGGTCTGTGATTAACATAACATAATAAAATAAAATTTTAAAAAGTTTTTTTCATTCCTAATGAAATAAATATTATGTAAATATAAATATTTTAAGTATTAAACTAAAAAATAAAAACCTTTGGAGGGCTTCACTGCTACTTCCACAAAGCATGTTAAAACAATCTCTTGGCAGGACAGTGGTCAGGAATCATTTCTTATTTTATAATTTAAAATAAGGGGTTAGGCAAAAAAGTTAATTTGCAGATAAGTTTTTCAAGAAAAATGAGTTAGTCTAAGTATGTGTACCAATAAGATCTCCTACTCTGATTGGATAAATTTGATTTTCAGACTTAAATATGAAAGTCTTTTTTCTCAGGAGGGAGGCATGCTTAGGCAAAGACCACAAAGCATAAAAATCAATTCTCAAAAAGTGGTCAGAAAGTTGACCTTTATAGAAATGATGTCACTAAAGTTTGATTTCCTAGTGTCTTATCCTTTAGACACACATCATGACCTACATCTCTTTTATGTCACAAACTCCTGTCTCTGTTTTGTGTCTATGTTGTGTTGATGTGAATCATTTCTAAAATTTGAGTTTACACATTGAAAGTAGACATAATCTCTAATCATCCAAAATTGCAAATTCTTAATTTTGTTCTTTAAGCCTCTGCTAATATTTCGCTCTTCACTCACACTAAACACTTATAGTAAATCTTAAAAAACTACTTCATATAATAAGTTGCATATGTAATATAGGAAAAAAACTTGCAGTTAAGACAAAATGTATCTGCAATTGCTTTAATTCTCCATTTTTATTTTCTAGTGGACTTCTGAATTCATAAATTGTCAATTCAATGTGTGTTCTAAACTTACCATAGGATATTTTCAATGATTTATTCTCCACACACTTACTTTATTTGATTTTAGTTATGATTCAATATAACTATCTTTATTGAATCATCTAGAGTGTTGATGTAGAATTTATGATTTATTATCTTTTGACAATCTTACATAGAACAGGCACGTGCAAGACATGTAGATCCCAAAATGAATAAAAAACTAGAGTTAGCTATCTAGTCCTATGAAGAAAAGAGAGACACTGATCAGATTATTTTAATAACATATAAAAAGTACAATAGCAGAGATAGTCACATTGCGTTGTGAGTTCACTATGACAATACTTTAGTCAGACTGAGTAAGAAGTGTATTTCTAAGTAAGGTGCCCACTAAATTGGGTCTAAAAGCACGAACTGAGAAAATAATCTAGTGTGGGGATGAGAATATGGCAGAGAAAGTTTGTCTGAGAAAACCACATGAACAACAAAAAAAGAAAATTAGCACAGTGTAAGACATTCAAGGAATTAAAAAGCAGAAATACAAGGCTAAATTCTAGAGACAGAAGATTTAGAGAATAAAGGAGGGAAAGTTCAGGTGGCAGAGATTTCCCTCAACTAAAGTGATTTGCAAAACTGAAGGAAGGGTGTAAACTGGAATGTAGGAATATATTTGATGTGAGAAATTGGGGAGAGTGAAGTGACAACATTAATTCAAGATTTGCACTTTGGTGCCTGGGTGGGTCGTAGTAGCACCCCAGCAAAAAAAAAAAAAAAAAAAAAAGTATTCAGCAATACAGAAGGAGAATGTTGATGTAGTTTGCCAGTTGGAGACGTGGGCCAGCAAGCCATAGAAGGCACCCTGGCTATCTTAAGCAGAAAGGAAATATATTGAAAGGTATGGTAGGCAGCCTCTAAGATGCCCCTGATGATCTAATCCCCCTAGGGTTGACGCCCTTTCATAATCTCCTCACTTCAAGTGTGGGCTGGATTTATTGACTCACTTGGAAAATGTAGAATAAGGCAGAAGTGATGGGATGTCATGTCAGAGACTGGGCTGTAAAAAGACTGTGGCTTCTATCCTGGCTGTTTTCTCTCATTTCCTCTCCTTTCACCCTGGTGAAAGCTAACTGCCATGTCCTCAGAAGGTCCTATGAGGAGGCCTGTGTAACAAGCGTGGAAACAGATGTTCTGAGGCCTGCCAACAGCCACGTGAGCGAGCTTGGAATTAGATTCACCTGCCCCAATTGAACCTGGTGATGACTGTCCCCTCACCAACATCATGATTTCAAGAAACCCTGAGCTAGAGGCAACAAACTCAGCCACCCCCAGATTCTGGTGCCACAGAAACTAAAAAAGACAATAAACATTTATCCTTTTAACGTGCTACATTTTGTGAAGATTTGTTGTATAGCAACAGATAACTAATAAGAAGAAGATATGAGATACACTAAATTTGGAAGAGTACCCACAAAAATAAGACAGGAACGAGAGAAGGAACTGAGGCTGCTAGAATGGCTTAATCATACAAGAAGGATGCCACCATGGAAATCAATGGACTTTGAGTCTTCAATCCATGCATCATGACTTTCAAAAGTGAAAGAGAGATTCTGGTAATTATGTTGGTCATATGCTCACCCTTAGACAACATGGGATGGTAAAACAAAGGATCTAGCAAAGATGGTCTTTTTATTCTCCAAAAATTCCTTTGGCTTCTGTTGTGAGAGAGCAGAGCTCCCAGACTAACAAGATACATTCAAATGAGATTGAGGTATTTCTACAAAATAAAACTGACCTGCTATCAAGAACAGCATGCCATTGATGTTGGGTGGTCAAGGTACAATGAATGTCCACTGTCTGAGAAAAAGGAATTCGATATTAAACACATTTTTATGACAACCAAGTGAAAATGTACACGCACAGTTTAATATGTGAGTCTGAAATTTATATGAGAGAGACCAGAGACTTAGTTGAGAGGCATCAACACTTAGATAGTATTTGAGTTTAGGTAATTTCATTTGATCACCCATGGAGAGCAGTGTGAATAAAAAGTACCTTTAATTGAGGGAAAGAATGCTATGAAATATTAACATTGCAAAGAAATATTGCAAAGAAATACAAACATTGAAAAGGAAAAGATAAGCGCATAAAGATGAATGAGAAATAATGGTCAGAGAGATTTGAGGAGAATCGCAGAATCCTGGGGACCAAAGCTAAAAGATAAGAGCATTTCAATGAGGAAATGACTGATGGTATCAATTATATTAGAATATTTCAGTAAAATATGAATGCAAACTGGTCCTCATCTCTGGAAATCAATGTTGATAGATTCCTTTTCCTAAAATGAATCATATCAATGGCCAAATTCTGTTCATAAAAGTTGCTGCTCTCCTTTTACTCAGAATCAAATTCCAAATTTTGAGTGTAGCATTCAAGATTCTCCCATAATCTACCTATTCAATTTAGTGCATACAAATATGACTTACCTCCCTGACAAGATTATATTTCCCTTGAAGAACAGAGACTATATCTTACTTTTCTATCTACTATAATATCTACCAGTATAGTAAAATATAGTAGGTTACCAATTAATCAATCTTGGATAAAAGGGGTTTTAATTGTTCACTCTATGTAGGAATGTATGCATCTATCTATCTTTCTATCTATCCATCCATCATCTATGTACCTATCTGTTTTTACAAAGCCTAGACTGTTCATAAGCTAGTTCGATTGTACTTTAAGTTAAAAGGCTGACACTTACCGAAGTCCCCCTCCCTCCTGCATATCTGGTGTAGTCAATAAAATAGAATTACCTATATCTTCATTCTTCCCCTCATTTTTTACTAATTAGCAAGAGAGCAAATTGTATGTAAACACCGAGTTATGCTGTTTATAGTTATCCATCTTTCTTGGTAACTTATCCTTTTTATTATAGAAAATAAACAAACAAAAATAAAAACAACTATTTGCCACTGCATGGGGTATGCCCTAAACTTATGAACTATAATCCGCACTTCCTTTGAAAAGACAGCTACACTATTATAACCACAATAGTTTTTGTGTAAGTCCCATTAATTAAGGTGTTCAAAAGTAGGCTTTAATCCTTGGACAAAGAAAAAGAAAGAAACCTGAAATAAAAATGCATAATATGTGTTATCTACACATTTTCCATTTGTTAATTTAGGAAATATTTCCTGTCTGCAGATCTGCCAGTCCATGGTAACAAAGAAGCAAAGGGTAACAAAGAAGGAGCTGCTTGGGAACACATAAGCTTCCAGCTTTTCTCTACCATTTGAGTCACCTGCCTAATAATCATACAGACTTCAGGAAAATATTTTATAAACTTGGTTTGAAAACTAAAACTTTTTTTCAGTATTTATTTTGTTCGGTTGTACATTTGGAAGATCTTTTCCCAGGTTAATAGTAATACTGATTTGTTTCAGTGTCTCCCGATGTTAATATTTTATAAGTCTTGCATGCAATTTGTGACATGACTTATTTAAAGTTAGCAGGAGAACAGCTATCCTCCTTTGCCAATTCCAGTTCGCATACTAAATGCAGATTTTCCCATGCAGTACAACACCTGCATAAATTTGAAAAATTGAGAATCATGAAAATGGTATTTCAACAGCAGTTCAGTTCAGCTAAGGGACAAAATTTGCCATGCAGTATAACATCGTGAACAAGGTTAATGCCCTGGGGAAATTGCATTTCCCAGAGATTTTGTTGTTGTTGATGACTTTAAGTAAATACATACGTAATCCTTCTAGTCCACATGTTTTTCTGTCAGATGGATATCAAAATACTGCTAAAGTATGACTATCTTGAAAAAGGATACTATAGCTACAGCAAAAATAATACACAGGACACATATAAACAGCACATACACAGCTGAGTGGGAGTGAGTCAACAATTCTCTTTAAATAATGAGGATCTTATGCAATCTTATTTTACTGAACGAATAAATGCATGTTAATTTTTAAATGTCCTTTATCCATTCCCAAATTCAAAGGTAATAACAACTTTGACAAAGAAAAAATATTTACCTGAATTACACAGCAAATTATCATTTTGTGTACTTTCATTTTAACCTGGGAGAACTGTCCCATTTTAGTACACACACACACACACACACATGCACATGCACATGCAGACACATGCACACATGCACATAGAAAGAGGGAGAGAACACAACAATCTGTCCCCTGCTATCAAGTTATCAAGTTATGAATCATTATGAGCAATTTAGTATAGTCAGAGTTTTCTAAAATTTGGTGTTTTATAGAACTTGAAATGTGTAGTAAATCAAAAAAGTTTGTTCATTAGAAATGAATTCTTGAACTCAGCCTAGGTACTACACACATTCTCCCCATCCCTCTTTCTGTCTCCCTCTCTAATTCTCTCTCTCTCTCTCTCTCTCACACACACACACACACACATACACCATTTTTTCCCAAAAATAATCAAAGCAAATTACTAAATTTCTCTAAAGACCTTAATAATTCTTAGCACAGAAAATAACAAATATCAGCAGGAAAATCTTACAGGAAACTCTAGGACATCAAATAAATATAGACTAACTTGTTCAATAAAGATTTGTGAAGTTTCTATTTTGTTTCTTTGAAGTGAAGGTGTTTGTATGGTGTACTTGGCCCACAAGTTTAAATTTCCACACATACAAAATTACAAAAGTAATTAATGTAATTGTTTTCAATTCCTATTTTCAAAATTAGCTCTGAAGAATCAGGTTAAAAAATCAGCTCAAAGCATCAGTTTTCAAAGGAAAAGTCAATATTCTTTAAGAGAATATAACACTGGAGTTTCCTAGTAGATGATGGAAATGTCTTTCTCTTCAGTGTGGTAACTACCAGAGATGACAAAAGAAAAGTCTAGATAGGCCTTTTGCCACTCCTAGATTCAGTTTGATTAAACAATTATTTAAATCTTCATAAATTTCCTTGGAAATATTTTAGGACCTTCAAATCTCTTCATTGTGTTGATAAAACTAATATATTATTATACATTATTATATTACTATTATGTATTATTAATAAATATATACATCAGTAGTAAATGAGCCTTTATTCAAGGGTTTAAATTTCTTATGGAATCTTGCCTAGGGAATTTTGTGCCATAATTTTTACACATTAGAAAGGTATTAGATTTTCTTTTTAAAAATTCTATTTGGTTACTGTGATCTAGGCAGTATGAGAAGATGGTGACACATTTCCCACATTCAACCAACTAATAAAGTCATAACTTATTTATATTACCCATAGATAATCTTTTTTAAAGATTTATTTATTTGTTTCCTTGAGAGAAAGAGAGAGAGTGGGGGTGGGTAGAGGGAGAGGGAAAGAGAATCTTAAGCAGACTCCCTGCTGAGCACAGAGACCAATGCCCGGCTTGATCTCACGACCCTGAGATAAAATTATGGATAATCTTGCAGCTCCCGCTGCTTGTGCTCTCTCTCTCTCTGTCAAATAAATAAATAAAATCTTAAAAAAACAAAACAAAACAAAACAAAACAAAACAGGGCATCTGGGTAGTTCAGTAAGTTAAGTGCCTTTGGCTCAGGTCATGATCCCAGGGTTCTGGGATCAAGTCCTACGTCTGGCTCCCTGCTCAGTGGGCAACCTGCCTCTCCCTCTCCCTCTGCAGCTCCCACTGCTTGTGCTCTCTCTCTCTCTATTTCTCTCTGTGTGTGTCAAATAAATAAATAAATAAAATCTTTTAAAAAATAACTAAGATTATGGATAGTCTTCTTAACAGTGCAAAATTGAATTATGGCATGCTAATCAGTAAATGCATTATTGCTATTAAAGTATCTACTTCTCTATATAGCTTCTTATTCTGTTCTAGTGATATAAAGAGAATATAAAATAAAAATTTTAAATTATAGGTTGATAGATGGCAGAGAGAGAATATTTTGGTTTGGAAGTACTAAGAGATGTGAAAGTCAATCATAACCATCTTAGAAAATCATTTTTACATGGCTTTTTCCTGAGTCAGACTTTGGGAATAGAAAAATCATCAAGATATATTGCTTACCTCAAGAAATTCAGTCTTATTTTCATGTTCCCTTTTTCCTATCCTTCTCTTGCAAACATATTTCCCTTACTTACCAACACTTTCACTCCCTTTTTTGGCCACACACACACACACACACACACACACACAGTCATATAGGTGACATTGTAGGATCCCTCTGGAGCAAAGTTGATTGTATCAAGCAAGTCCGAGTCAATTCTTTCATAGTGGTCCCTTTCAATTCTAATTGAAATTAGAATTGGTAATTCATTTATAAGAATGAAGAGATGTTTTAGTCAATCTGTCTTCTCCAATGTGTAGTTCCAAAATGCACTTATTTCAGGAATGGATTATTCATCCATACATTTATTCATTTCAGAAACATTTATAAGCCATTTCACATATATATCACATACTCCATTATGAATTAAAAAATGAACTGAGACTCTGAAGTAAGGCAATTAAGCAAACAAATAAAAGAAAAAAAGGATTAGAAGATCAGTGTAAGAAAATAGAAGAAGACAGAGAGGAGGATATGCCAACTCTTTCTGCAGTTTGGCGAGAAAGCTTCTATGAGGAGATCAAAATTGAGTTGATTATTTTAGTGAGATTTTACCAGATGGTACTTGGAACTGAGGATGTAGAAGTAGCCACTTCTACCAGAGACAATATCATATGATGAATTGTAGGAAAGAGAAAGAGGAATAATAATTTTGTAGATTTGAAGTATAAAAGTAAAAAGAGGTCAGATCAGGAAGAGACTTATGTGCTAACAGTAAGATATTTAAATCTTTGACAATCAGGAAGTATTGAAAAAATGAAGTACAGAAATGTCACTCTTAATTTTAGTTTCATATTTTAAATTTTAGTTGCTTGAATGAACTTTTAATTTCAGGTTTGTAGTTAGATTCCTTATACTTCCTAAATGTTGTAGGAACAATATTTAGAGTCAGATAAGACTGATGTTCCTCCTGAGTGTCCTCATAATGTACTGAATTGGTTCTGTCTTCTAATCTGCCACACTGGATTGCTATTTCCTGCTTATAGTCCTATAACACTCATGCTTCAAGGATAATGGCCATATTTCTCATTCACCTAGGTGGCCCCTAACATTTCAAATAAAATAAAATTATAACAATTATTTGGTTGAATAAATGAATGGATGATTCACCCTCCTCTCCCCCTGCTCCTGGGAAATACTTGCTCCTTACCCATTATCTTCTATCTCAGTAAATGTCACCACAATCCATCCAATTACCCAGGACATTTACCTGTGAATTTTCTTTATTCCACTCTCACACAAACCACATTAATCCATGAGAAAATTCTCTCAATTCTTTCTTTAAATCAGATTATGATTTGACAACTTTTCACATGGCCAAACATAGTCTGAACTATTCCAATATCCTGCTGACTTATTTCTCCAGTTTCTATTTTATAGTTTCTATAGAGCAGCAAGAGTTATCTTCTAGCAAATATATAAATCAGATCATGTCACCTCTGTGTTTATAGTGGTTTTCTTGTTTAATATCTGCCTAAGATATGGAAAGCAGGAAAGAACATCACACCCATTTAAACAGCAATAAAAAGCAGATAAACTACAATGTTACAGATTTTCTTGAGCCAGTTTCTACTGTTCTACATGGAAAGTTTAAGATTCAATCACAAAACATGAAACTCATGAAAGAAGAAAGAAAAATTATTACCAATAGACAAAGCAATCAACAGGACCAGACTCAGAGATGACCCCTATGTGGGAATTCCCAAAGAGATAATTTTTTTAAAGATTTTATTTATTTATTTGAGAGAGAGAGAAAGAGCAGTCATGGAGAGAGAGAGGGAGGGAGAGAGAGAGAAGAATCCCAAGTGGACTCAGTGCTGAGTGTGTAGCCCAACAGCTGGTCTTGATCCCAGGACCCTGAGATCATGACCTGAGCTGAAACCAAGAATCAGATGCTTAACTGACTGAGCCACCCAGGCAGCCCATCCCAGAGAGATAATTTAGAATAGCTATGATTAATATGGTAAACGACCTAGTGGAGCATGGAAAAATAGATGGGGAATTTCAACAGAAATAAGAACACTGTAAGAAACAGTGAAATGAAAACACTCAGGGTAAAACAAAACAAAACACAAAAACATTACTGAAGATAGAACTGTGAGACAAGGATACATAATCTAACATGCATGCAATTCACATTCCAGATAGAGAAGAGAGAGAGAATGGGCCAGAAGAATATGATGCCAGAAAAATAGCACATTCAAACACAAAAAATGAAGGGCTCTGGAAGTTGTTGTTATATACATGTATATATATATATATATATATATATATATATATATATATATATATATATATATAAAGTATACAAATACTTTTTTTTTTTCTTTTGTTAAATGACTTTAAAGTGGAAGTTCTCAACCAAGAACACTTTTACCTCTCAGGGCACATTTGGCAATTTCTGGAGACATTTTTTTTATTTTTATGACTGGGTGAGTCTAGTGGGTAGAGACCAGAGATGCCACTAACAGACTGTAAACAGGACTGTCCTATCAGCAAAGAATTACCTGATCCAAAATGTTAACAGTGCCAATACTGAGAAACTCCGTTAAACGATATTTGATGTTCTAAAGAATAATGATAGTAATGTTCTGTAGCATAGGTAAAATTAAAAAAGAATAAGTATAGTAGCACAAAAATTGGGAGAGTGAGATTAGAAGCATAAAGCTATAAGCTCATTACAGATCAACTAGTATAATGTTATTTGAAGAAAATCTGTGATATATTAAAGATGCTACTATAAACCCTAAGATAATCACTATTTTTTTTTACAAAGGTACAAATAATAAAGCAGTAGTGGAGATAAATGTAATAAGAAAAATAATCACACAAAATTCAACCACAGTCAAGCAAATAAAGAAAAAATAAGATCAGGGTAAGGAAAGAAGAACAGAACAAGTAAGAATAAGGTGATGGATTTCATTTGGCCATATCAATATTACATTAAATTATATAAAATATATAATATAAGTAATATATTAATATAAATATTATTATACTATAAATAATTTATAATATTATATAAATTATATAAAATTGATAATCCTCTAGCTCAGCTGGTGAGGAGAAAGAAAGAATATACAATTACTGGTATCAGGAAGGAAAGAGTAGTCATTACCACAGATCATAAAGACATTAAAAGTATAACAATAGACTATAAGAATGAGTTTATGCTCCTAAATCTGACAGCTGAGATGGAATGGCAAATTAATTGAAAGACACAAAGTACTCAAGAGCACATTCAAGAAGAAATGGGTGTACCAAGTGGTCCTAAATCGATTATAGAAATTGAATTTAATGATTAGAATATTTCTTACAAAGACAAATCCAGGCCCAGATGATGTCACTGGCATATCCCGCCAAATTTGAGAGGAAATAACATAAATTCTACAAAAGAATCTTTCAGAAAACAGAAGCAAAGGGACCACTGCTCAGCTTATTTTATGAGGCCATAATTACCCTAATAAACACAAACAAACAAAAAAAGGATTCTACCAAAACCATACAGCTATCATTATATCTAATGATAGGAGATTAAATCCTTCCCTACAAAGATCAGGAACAAAGCAAAAAATGTCCATTCTACCACTTCTATTTAAAATTATACAGTACAAAATACTGATGAGAGAAAACAAAGAGTAAATAAAACATGGTTTTGGATTGAAAAACTCAATATTGTTGAGATGGCAGTTCTAAAGAGGCAATGCAAATCCAATAAAATTGCAAAAGTTTTTTTTTCATTTATTTGTTTTACTCTTTGTTTTTAGAAATTAACAAATGGATTCAAATTTTATTCAGAAAAGTAAAGGAACTATAATAAGCAAAACAAATTTGGAAAGAATAAATATTAATATTATTTCTTCCAGAGACTTTGATAAGAAAATAAAATGACAAGCCACTGACTAGAAGAATATTTGCAAAACACATATCTCACCATGGACCAATGTCCAAAGTATATAAATTATTCTCAAAACTCAGTAAAAAGATACAAAATGTTCCAATTTAAAATGGGCAAAAGAGATAAACAGACAATTGATATAAAAGAAGATATATGAATGGCAAATAAGCCCATGAAAAGTTCAACACCATTAGCTTGTAGGAAATTGCAAAGTAAAATTACAATGAGATAATACTATACTTGCAAGTGCTGAAAGATTTTTGTCCTATGGTTTCTTCTAGAAATTTTACAATTTCAGCTTTTAAATTTAAGTCTATGATCCATTTGAGTCAATTATTTTATATGAGTTTTTGTTTTGGGTCTGTTTTTGTTTTAGTTTTGGTTTTGGTTTTTCACCTATGATGTCACATTGTCCCAGCTCCATCTGTTGAAAAGACTATTGTTTCTCCATTTTGCAGAATGGTTGAGTATATATGCATGGGTCTATTTCCAGAATCTCTATTCTGTTCCTTTGATCTAAGTTTCAGTCTTTTTGTTAACACCACACTCTCTTGATTATTGCAGCTTCGTAAGTGTTGGAAGCAATTAATGTGAGTCCTTCAACTTTGTTATAGCATTTGTTTTTTTTTCCTTGTTTTTTTTTTATTATGTTATGTTAATCACCCTACATTACATCATTAGTTTTTTTTTTAATTAGGGAAGGGTATATATTTTTATTCATTTATTTATTTTATTGTTATGTTAATCCCCAAACATTACATCATTAGTTTCAGATGTAGTGTTCCATGATTCATTGTTTGCATATAACACCCAGTGCTCCATTCAATACGTGCCCTCCTTAATACCCATCACCAGCAGGGCGCCTGGGTGGCTCAGTCGTTAAGCGTCTGCCTTCGGCTCAGGTCATGATCCCAGGGTCCTGGGATCAAGCCCCGCATCGGGCTCCCCGCTCTGTGGGGAGCCTGCTTCTCCCTCTCCCACTACCCCTGCTTGTGTTCCCTCTCTTACTGTCTCTCTGTCAAATAAATAAATAAAATCTTTAAAAAAAAAAAAATACCCATCACCGGGCTAACCCATCCCCCCACCCTCCCTCCCCTCTAGAACCCTCAGTTTGTTTCTCAGAGTCCATAGTCTCTCATGGTTCCTCTCCCCCTCCGATTTCCCCCCCTTCATTTTTCCCTTCCTGCTATGTCCTTCTTTTTTTTAACATATAATGTATTATTTGTTTCAGAGAGCATTTGTTTTTAAATTTATTTTTATCTCTTATACTAAAATATAAAATCCATGATTACAAAGTCAGATATAGTCTATTTTTGTCTATTTTGTCACTCCATTTTTTATCTAGTCACTAGAAGAATACTAGGCAAATGTCAGATGCTCAGAGTATCTGTTGAATGAACAGTAACATATGAAAAGTCTTTATAATCGGCATCACCATAGGAATGAAGACTCTTATTATCATTGCAATTTTTTAGGTATATCAAGAATCTAAAATTTCTTAGACTTCGAGGTTTTGCAATGGGTGTTCTTAAGCTTTTATTTATTTATTTTTAAAGGACTCTTTTGGCAGTCACTATGACACCTTTGGTTTCCTTCTCAGAATATTTTTAAATCCTTAAACTATAATGCTAAGAATAAATCAGAACACAAATATATTGAAATAAAATTCTAAAATAATTTTTAAATTGCAAGGTTTATTAATTAGTACCTCATTATTAAATATATTCATATGCTTTAACAGAAAGATTCTAATAATTATAATTACAAATTAGCAATAACTGTAAAATAAAGTACATACACAATATCTCTAATGGGATAGGAGTAGAAAAATATGTATGATTTCTTTTGGTAACAAAGTACTGAAAATATTGCTATGATTTTTTTTTTAAAGATTTTATTTATTTATTTGACAGAGAGAGACACAGCGAGAGAGGGAACACAAGCAGGGGGAGTGGGAGAGGGAGAAGCAGGCTTCCTGCCGAGCAGGGAGCCCGATGTGGGGCTCAATCCCAGGACCCTGGGATCATGACCTGAGCTGAAGGCAGTCGCTTAACCAACTGAGCCACCCAGGCGCCCCAATACTGCTATGATTTGCTATCTATGCTTATAATTGAAAAAAAAATACGAAATTTCACTTGGAGACTAGTGAAAACAAATATGTAATTTTTTTTCCCATCTAAGTTCATGGATTCCTTATCTTCTATCCATGAAGCTCTTGAACAAGTGAAGACACCAAATTAAGAAACTCTACTTAACAGAATTTTTTTTTTTTCAAATGTTACTCATTTTCAATAGTAGAGAATAGTCTATAAAAATTTAGTCAGCGGGGCGCCTGGGTGGCTCAGATGGTTGAGCGTCTGCCTTCGGCTCAGGTCATGATCTCAGGGTCCTGGGATCGAGTCCCGCATCGGGCTTCCTGCTCCTTGGGAGCCTGCTTCTCCCTCTGCCTTTCTCTCTCTCTGTGTCTCTCATGAATAAATAAATAAAATCTTAAAAAAAAAAAAAATTAGTCAGCAACAATAAAACAAATGAGCAAACAAACCAGAAACAAAATAATAAATACAGAACAAACTGGTAGTTGCCATAGGGGAGGGGGCTGGGGGAGGAGAATAGGTACAAACTGCCATTCATAAAATAAATAAATCACAAGGATGAAAAGTACAGCATAGGGAATATAGCCAATGACATTGTAATAACGTTGTATAGTGACAGATGATAATTATACTTATTGTGGTGAGCATAACCTTATGTTTAGAATTGTCAAAACCACTGTGATGTACACCTAAAACTAACATAACATTGTATGTCACCTCTACTTCAAATAAAATTTTAAAAAATAGCAACAATGATTAAATGACCTTACTGCACATATTTATATCTATCTACCTCTCCATTTCTCTCTCTTTATATAACACTCCATAGGAATTTTGCAAAAGAATACAAATTAACGAAGTTAATTTATAGAAAATTTTCTTACCATGAGTGAATCAAAGAAAGTTTTCTGCCTTTACAAAATGATGTTTGCTTCTAAAATAGGTATCTTGGGACCCTTAGCTATTTCACAGAAAATGATCTTAAACACTCTAGTGCTCAGGTTCCTCAAGTTGGCGGCAGAATAGTTCTCTTGAAAGCATCTGATAGAATGCAGAGATAAAGAGCCAAAGGTAACAGGGAGTTCTGCCAAAAGAGTCTATAGAACTGAAAGTATTTGCAGAGAAGTGCCCCTCAGGTAATTGATAAAAACTAGAGATATAGTCCACGGAGATAAGAAACTACCAAATGTAAGAGAATAAAAAATTTCTGCTGGGAAATACTGAGTTGATCCATCAACTTGTTTTTTTTTTTACTCCTTTTCTATTTCACTTTCCTTCACTAAAGTCTTTATTTTGACAATGTAGAAAGGTTTACACAAACAGCCTGTAATGGAAAAAGTATACTAATCCCTACATTCATTTTCTAGGACAAGTTTACTTGCTACAAAGAAGGCAGAAAGTTAGCAATTTTTAGCACATTTGGACTAACCATAAGCCTTTACAAAAACGTTATGGAAAGTTAATTCATTTGGTTAGTTGAATGGAACTCTGGCGTTTAGTGGGAAGAAAGTAGAGGTTACAGTAAACAGCCAAAATGCATTTCTGCTTCCCCCTCCTACTACATAAGGCTCCACAGTATGAAAACTCTTGCCTTAATAAAAATGTGTACACAAAAACCATTTTCCTACTTGTACAGAATGGGTTATGGAGCTGTCAGGGAAGTAACGGCTATTTGATGATAAAAATATTTACTAGATATTTTACTTGGTGTAAACAAATGTGCCCTAAATCATATTAGCTTAAGGATCATAGGAAAGGCACTATAGCAGTTAACCCCTAATTTCTTGAATCACTAGACATCACCCACCAAAAAAAAGGGTCAGGCCACTACTCTGCTTGTGATTCCAGGAATCCACGAAGAAGTGTCACAAAAATCTCAATCACTGCCTGGTGGCTTCTAGTTCTCTGACGTCCTTTTTCCCTTACCATCCATTGTCTTTCTGTCTGTGTCACTTCTGTTCTGCATTAATCCACCTGCAGTGGTCTGCTCCATGAACAGCGCTTTCCTTGAGCAGACTCTTGGGTATCGCTTGACATCGCCAACCTTAGGGAAACTCTTCCCTCTGCAGTCACCACTCTGAGTTCATCATCATCTCTGCCTGTTTCTGTGTTCCAGAGTTTTACTCCTCTCTCTAGAAAATAGCATCTACCCTTCAACATATATGACTTTTTTTTTAAAAAGATTTTATGTATTTGACAGAGAAAAAGAGCACAAGCAGGGGGAGCTGCAGGTGGGGGGGGGGAGCAAGGGAGGGGGAGTAGCAGACTCCCAGCTGAGCAGGGAGCCCAATGTGGGGTTCCATCCCAGGACTCTGGGATCATGACCTGAGCCAAAGGCAGATGCTCAACTGACTGAGCCACCCAGGCACCCCATATATGACTTTTGTAAAAAAAGATTACGAAGCAGAATTTTTGCCACCCCCCCAGCCCCTCCCCAGTGATACCATCTTTTTATCTTATCATATAGTCTTCTCCTTCCCAAGATGCTGGAAATGAGAATGTTGACAGGTTAATGAAGGGCCTTGCATTCTACCCAAAATGACTGCTTCATTCTATCAGGTAGACCCTTTGCTCAGTCTGGACCCAGACCAGGGTCTTTATTCATTAATGTATTTTTTTCTAAGGTATCTCATGATCTTTTCCTATAATCTGTGTTTTTCAACATTCTATAATCACCATTCTGTCAGATGGGTTTTGAGTCTCTTTCTCCTATATTCCATGGGCATCTGTGACTTTAAATCTGGGGAAGTAGTTAGATGCAAGATTATAAAAATATTAAGCATTTGATAATAATTAAGGAATTTGTGCTTGCCCAGAAATCCATTTGCTAATCCTTAGGAGGCAGTCCAATCCCTTTGACCAGTGGAGCCAGCATATCCCAAACTCAACTAAAACTCAGAAAGGGCAACATGGTACACAGCCCCTTGTACACACATCATCTCCCTATTGCTCACCATAACTCAGTCATGTTTAGAATTATTGTTTTATATTTTATAATAAATCAGGATAAACTGAAGTCACATAGGAAGTAGCAAAGTTGGAGTAAAACAAGTATCTCTAAACCCCCAAATAGATATATCATTACTCAAAATGTCATTGGAGTTATAACAATTGACTATCAAGACTGATACAGTGCGGCATATCCTTTTTCCTCTGTAGCCCCAGCACATGGACAAACACTATCAAATGAACTCAAGTCTGAGAGATTTCTTTCCTGCATGAAAATCAACAGCTCTTAGTTTTAGAACCTCAGAAGGCAACATAACCTTCCTTATTCCTCTTGCCTCTTAGACAATCCATTCAAACTCTTTTCAGGACGTTGTGGGAAGCAAGGTTAGATCATGGTCTCTTGAGTCCACAATCAACCCTTCTCCAAATCCCACATCTATTGCTGACGGACTATGTAATTTGAGATCAGGTATTTAACATCTTTGCCAACATTTTCTTATCTGAAAAGAGGGATCATGATAGTAAGTAATAGCATTATTTTGAAAATTAAATGAGATATTACCTATAACAGGCACTCAACAAATAAAAGCCATTTTAAATTTGAAAAAAAGCATACAATGCATTGGTTAAGTCAGAAAATAAAGGAAGAGGCTGAGGAGTGTGTGTTTTAACTCTCACATTTCAGTGTCCCAAATATATTTATTAAGTCGTTATGGAAACAATGATCACAAACTGTGATTGATCTCTTGCTTTAATGAATTAATACTATTTTTTAGAATACTGTTATTACTTACAACTATAGAAGAAGATGTTTGAGGACAGAAGAGAAGGTATATTATAGTTGCTTGTGAGTGAGAGGTTAGACAGACTAGGAAAATAGGGCTGGATTGCAGGGCGTCATTAAGGGGTTACATGCTGCTAGAAGTCCTGAATTTAAAGTAAGATCAGTCAGCAAGGCTTTTTATTCTTTTTCAGCCACATTCAGCTGCATGCTTACAGTTATCATAAAGAATAGAATTGAACCAAAGTAGACCTTTTACTATCAGGAAGCAAAGAATGGAGAGACTAGGTGCATCAGTTAAATAAGCCAGGTCATGCTGGCAGAAATAAAATAAATACGACTCAGCAGCTTAAAACATCCAGTTTAAAAAAAATAATCCATGTTTATTTCTTTCTCTTGTTATGGGGCCATCATAGTCAGGATGATTAGTTATATTCATGGAGGTCTGAACTTGATAGTCAAATGCTCTAGTTTCAAGGGACACTCAGAACTCATTGATGAGAGCTAAGCAAAAGGCCCCACCTAACAGCAAGGGGACCAGAAAATGCAATCCTACTGGAATAGGAGAAAATAGGAGTATCTGGTAACAGCACTGTTGCTTGCCACACTTTACAAGTGGAGGAATCATCTGTATATGCATTGCTATCAAGAAAACCTGTGATAGGATCTGTAGAGGAGTAAGGTTCAGTTAGAAAGGGTTAAAATCTTAAAGAAATGAAAGGTAGGCAATCACAGAATCTTTAAGTTTTTTAAAGAGATGGAGAGCAGGTAGTGAAATCTAATAAGAAGTGCTTTAAGGGAAAAAAAAAGTGGTTTAAGGCAGAGATGAAGAGGTGGGTTCAGTCTGAGAAAATGAGGAGCAAGAAAGATAATTGTCCACTTTCCTGTTCAGTTTTATGAGCACTCCAGGTAAAAGATCTTAGGTTAAAGCCAGGTATCATTTGAAGCAAAAAGGTAAGTCAAATGATGAGGGAAGAGTTTGGGGTTAGAAAAGTTTTAACTGTTAAAGGATCATGTGATTTAGAGGACACAATGGAAGGATTTCAGAAGTTGGGGAGAATAGCAGATGGTGTCAGATTGGAAATCCATATAGGGATGTGTTTCCAGAGGATGAAGCATGACCGTGGATTTCTGAGGACCTTATGATGCTTGATGCACAAAGACAAAGGGCATAATGAGATTTGTGTCATGGTCTCCAAGACTGATTGTAGTGGTGATATTGTGGAGAGAGAGAAGAAAGAGACTCTTTCCAGAAGCACAGAGAACTCATTGGCTCCATCTAATTTGTACCATCTTCACCATCGGAAGTGTTGAAGAAGTCAAAAGAGCTGTAGGATAGTACTGAAAATTGCTTAAAAGATTTGCAGAGTAGCAGCAACAAATTTAGACAATAAAAATCCTAGAAAGCATTTAGTGTCCCACGTAAGGTAGCCTTTCAGTTTACCAGGAAATCTGACCAGAGTTTAATTTTCTATATGAATGAAGAACCTAATAAAAGTCCTAATTAGCTTGATGTTCACTTCTGTGAAATAAGTAATGGGTATATACATAATTAGATGTTGGACCAGAGAAATTGCTGGAATTGTGTGTATGATTTCATTGCTAAGGATTTGTTAACAGTGATGAGGTTTTTGCCTGTGTGGTTTATCTAGCAGCATTGTTGAGTAGGTAATTATTTTAAAACATAGATCTATTCGACTAAGGGATTAGAATGAAAAGCTATTAAAGAAGATAGTGATACAATTGGTTTCTGACCCAGTAAATGGTAACTTGAGAAAATAAAAAATTTAAATCACTTAATTTATCACATACCTTTTTTTAGTTTCCTATAATTTAAAAGCATCGTTTCCCCATCTTTACTTTTAATGATCTCCCTACCGATTAGATCAACCTGAGTGCTTTCTCTAAATTTGAATTAATAGATGTTTATACAATAAACATCTCTATTGCATATTTCATATGACCAATTAAAAAGTCTGCTCTAAAAATAAAAGGTTTGAATTAAGCAACTTATAAAAGACCAACATTTTTGTAGTATCATGAAGCAGAAGTAGTATGTTATCTGAAAATTAAGTTTAAAACTTTCCCTATAAATAATTATGAAAAGGGATATGTTTTATTAAAATGCAGAAAAATATCCAGAAAATGTTTCTAAAACTAATAGTAAAAGAACGAAACAATGAATAACAATAATCCTGGCTTTATAGAGAACTGATGTATTCAAGTCACTTTCTATTTACCTCTAATAATCAAGCTACAGTGAGGTTGTGGTTGGCAGTAAGATATCATGGGATAGCACCTCTTTTGTACTTCCAAGCCCAAAATGAGACTGAAGCTAACAGGCATTCTGGGAAGAAATTTAACCTGTGTTACCACTGAGTTCAACCTTCTTATTTTTAATAAGTATGTTTTCCCTGATGAACTAGTTTAGCTAATGGGGTATATCTTAACCACCTTTAGGAAAAGAGTATAAAATTTGGGGCCTACATTCATAGACAGCTTAAGTGGAGCATCTGAAATGTGCAAGAAAAGAAAGCTCTAGTCAAAAGGGTCCATGTACCAGGTTTCCACTATATTTTAAGTTTGTGCTCTAAGTTTGTAAATCAGATGATGAAATTTAAAAAGCAATAAATATTTTGACATTCACACTCTCAAAAATCAATTGGAGAATTTTAAGAGGATTATAAAGATTTTATTTATTTTGATATATGCTCCTAGGCTGTGGTTAATGTGGTTGCCATTTCTTTCCTCTGGGACAAGAGCCATCAAGGCAATGAACCTGCAATTGCAGAGAAAAAACTGCTTTGCTGATTTTGTTGAGGAGATTAAATATCTTCAACCTTAGATTTGATTAAGCTGTAGGTAGTTTCAGATTGAAACAGTTCTCCTTGGCTGAAACGACTTCAATTCAATAAAATCACGATTTCAAGAATTGCTGAGCTATTTGTTGATTATTAATCACAATTTCAAAAGTGACTCACATTTAGACGACCAAAACTCCTTAGGGGTACGTATGAATTACCAAGCTTCTCCCCTATAGATGTGCTTCAGATTCAAGTGGAGCTAACTGGACTAAAAGAGAATGTTTTGCCTCAAAACTGATGACCTATGCTTAAGGCTTAAGGTTTGAGCTGGGGTGGGGGCGCGGGGTGGAGGGGAAGCTTATGAATTCAAGAGCTACCTGGAAATTTTTATAAACAATTCTGGTCCAATTTTGGATCCTTTGACTCTGTCTAACCATTGATTATATAAATAGAAGTCAGAAATACATTACTGATTTTAAATTCCTCAGATTCTTAAACACCAATTCTTCAATAACGATACTGACAAATACCTTCATTCTCATTGGCTTAACAAAAAAATCTGTCAGTAATTAGCACTAGGCCTAAAACTATATCACTGATAAAAGAGTACACATTTTGAAGAGTAAAAATTATATTTAACATTACATCCCACATAATTTATTTCAACTTCTGCAACATGGTATTCCAAGCCCATCATGATTTTTCCCTTGTTTTCCAAACTTGTTTCTCCTGTACTTTACCTTATACTTTATATCCTAGCAATTCAAGTTGAAATAGTTCCTGAAATCCAATCCACCATGCTATTTTCTTCTTCTTTTCATATATATATATATATATATATATATACACATACACACATATATATATGAAAAAATTTTATAAAAATTTATATTTATAAATTTATATTTATAAAAATGTTATATAATATAATGTCATACATTATATATGAAAAATATAAAAATATATTTATAATATATTATAAAGAGAATAATTAATATATTTTATATATAAATATATTTATATATATATAACATATAAAATTATATATTATAATATATAAAATTGCAATGTGTATATTTTAAAATATATAAAATATAATATATTTATAATTTATATTTATAAGAATATTACATATATAAATTTGTTAAATATATTTATAATATTTTATTTATAATATGTTATATATTTTATATATTATAATATATTATAATATATTCATATATTATATATGTTATGTTATGCTTGTTAAAACATTTATAACAATATTATATTTATAACATATAATATTATATATTAATCAGGTTTGAAAGATACATTCAACTTCAATCAATAAAGCATAAACTACAGAAAAGACATGAGCCACAAAAGCCAATGAAGACAAAACCTTGCTGAAAACACCAGATTAAGGCGGAGAAGGAGAGATGATCATCCAGCTGTTTGCTAAGACTTTTCACTGACTTGTTAGGTTAAAGCAACCACATGTGTGGTCCCAAAGAAACCTAGTAAGATCAAAATACCTATGGATAAGTCTAGACAAAAGATATTTCTCAAAAAAAAATTGTGGGTGTGACTAGTGGTGCAAGGAGCTGACTGAAATCAAATAGCTAAATGCCACCAAGTTTTTTGAAAGTTACATTTCCAAAAGTGTCACCAGCTTGGTTTAAAGGAGACTGTGACTAAAAGGTGAAACAGTCCTTAGGCTCTCGATTTTCTAATGGCAGAAACAGGCAAAATTACTTAGCTTCTATGATGGACATATTCTCTCATGTGCCTTTCTGAGGGGGCCAAGGAGAGTGAAGGAAAAGGAGCCTCTCTGAGGGCAGAGTCAAATGAGAAACAAGGAGGGGTGCCTGGATGGCTCAGCCAGTTGGGTGTCTGAGGTCATGGTCTCAGGGTCACCCTGTGTCCAGCTCCCCATTCAGCGGGGAGTCTGCTTCACCCTCTGTCCCCTCCCCCACTCATTCTCCTGCTCATACTCTCTCTGTCTCTCGAATGGATAAACAAAATCTTTATAAAAAAATGAGAAATAAGGATTGGTGATTTACTACACAAGAGTGAGTAGAATTGGGTTCTAATCAAGAAACATTCCCTATGTCTAGTAATGATGGACTTGCACTGTTTTGACACAGAGATTAATTTTTCTTCTTCCTCTATCTAAATGGGTATGTTTATTTGGTTACAGTATTCCTATTTCACCATAAAATATTGGGTGTGCATCAAGAATATATTTGTGTTATTTGCTCATTTGTTTTTAGATCAAAAGGAATTGTGTCAGGAAGTGATTTAAATCATGAGATATAGGCCTTTGCCTCTTATGCCTTAAACCCATTTGGGGAAGTTTTGAGTACATTTTTCATGCAGGAGAAAAGCCCAGTATATGACATCAAGGGTGGACATTGAAATAGTTGGTGTTATATTTTGAATATGTGTTTTTTCCCCTCTAAGAGTATTATATAACCCTATCTCCCAGAAAGTGAAGTATACTTCCCTACTCCAGTGTAAGGTATGGTAAGTACTTTGTTTTAGCCAGTGGAACGAGTGTAGACATGACACACAAGATGACAGTTCACGCTGAATCTTCAGGTACATCAATGCAATCTATTTGAGACTCTTCTTACTTTAAAAACAAATTACCCAAGCTGTTGGTCAATCTTTCACACTATGTTCTGGAACTAGAAGACACATAGAGATAATCTGAGTCCAGTCAAGTCCAGCCTAATAGAGCAGAACTCAATTAACCCAGAGCTGACCTATATAACCTGCCTCTAGCTAATTTGTAGAGTCTATGTTACCGTAGTAAAAACAAATGTTTCCTAGTGCAATAAAGAAAGAATAATCAAGAAAAGCTTTAACGAACAGGTGGCATCTGTATAAATAAAAGTGTGAAGCAATATATATTTGAAGCAAATTTAAGAGCAATTGCAAAGGCAAGGTAATAGGAATAAAGTTGGCTTGTTGCAGAAAGAATAAAGCAGTAATTCTGATTACAGAACAAATAGCATGATGAAGAACAACAAGATACATACTGAAACTCTATGCAGGTTGGTAAGATCCACCATCTCTGGGGCTTTCTGGTTGGCATAGTAATCTAACACAGCCAGCCTATGTTATGGCGAAGTGTTCTAGCTTCTGTTGTATGTGTGTGCTGTGACTATTGTCCTCCCATAGTGTCCCTAATTTTCACAAGTAAGCTCTAGAAAAGCAAGGATACTTCCAAGGTTCTCACTTTCACATTATGATTTATTGAAACATATTCAAATCTTAATTTGTTAATGTGAAATCTTTTAAACTTCCATTGCATCTGAGTTCACCATCCATAGGAATTGGTCTCAACATTAACCTGAATGTAGAAAAAGTAATCAAATGGCAAAAAGCAACATTTCAGTTACCTTTCTTACATAACTGGATTTTTACTGCTAAATACTAATATATATTAGTTTGTGTAAAGCAGTAGTAGTAGTAGTAGTAATATTTTATTCAATAAGCGACTAGCACTGTCAGCTACTGAGAAAGGTTATCTTTGAACTATGACCTAATACGCTGTGGTCCAGAAGGTAGGACCATCAGTGACATTTCTTTCAGTCTAAATGTCATCAGAGCCAATGTTTTGGGGACAGGAGTTTATTTCAGAATGACAGGTGAACTTTGTAGCAATTTTTCTTTTTCTGTTCCTTAGAAATGATGATTTTTCAGTATAGTTAATATTTTTTTTTATTTTTTCTAGATGGTAAGAAGTCACAACAGTGGAACTGATGCTTGTTTTTATTTAACCTATGAACTCCCTGTGTCATTAAGTGACTGAACCATCTTTCACATAATGAAATTTTGTCTGTTGCCACAAAGAAGTGTTTTAACATGAGCAGATATTAAAGTATCCGACAGTGTGGCTCAATTCAGTATTCAGTGATTCATTGATTCAGTTTAGTTATTTAATTTTTTAATCCCAACTGAGTGGCATCAGTTCCTTTGATTAAGATGTTACTTTACAGAAAAATGAACCATTCATATTTTCTTTCTCTGTACAGTATAAATTTGAGATTGGCTTAGCAACCACATTCGAAAACCAGTCATATTACTTTAACATTAAATCTCGTGTTTACATAAGTATGCATTTAAAGTAATTTGTAGAGCATTTACCTAAACACTGAAAGTTGAAAATGTAACTTGGTTGGTTTATTTGACTTAATAATATAAGTTAAGATTTTCATTCCGTAACAGCTGTAAGAATGCTGACAATACTGACTCCATCTTTGGCCCTCCATCTTGCTCATGTTTGCTCAATGGCCTCTCTTGCAACTACCTGTTTTGGGGCCCCTGGAGATTAATACACATACCTTAGAAATGTCCAGCAGGGCCAGGATGGGGGGATGCTTGCTTGGGCCCTTCATACATTTGTTAAGGATTATATAGTCTCTCCCCTTCCTGATGCACAGATGGTGCCACAAGATCTGATTAAGGATTAGCTGTCAGGTGCATTCAAGCTTTTGGAGGTGCATGAGAATCCTTTGATCTCACAACAGTGCCCTTCTGTCCATCCCCTTGCTGTATAAAATTTGTGGACTAAGTTCTGATCTTTGCAGGGAACAGCTGTGCCGCTACCTGGATCATCACCAGCCCTATCCCCCCCGTCAGTAAATTACCCTGAATAAAATTCTGTGTAACATGTATGGAGTCACGGTGTGTTTCTTCTCAGTTTCAGGGATACCTTACTGCCCCTCCCCCACCTAACAATAGCATAATGGACGAAGTGGCATTAAAGTTTTCAGGAGACTTTCTGCAAATGCCTGCTGCTGACTCAGAAGAGACGTTTCCAGATACCTGCTCACTCTTCTTCCCCTTTACCTCATTTCTGTTTCCTGGGAGGAAGTATATGGAACTCCAAGTATTATTATTTCTAGTTAGAGTCTAGATGCTTGGAAATTTAAAAAATTATAACCTTATCAAAACACTTGTCATATACTTTAGTACTTCCCAGATGTTATTTAGACCCTTTAAAGTTTTTCCTTACTTGTAGTATATATTATGTAATCTCAAAGTTCCTTTACAGATTGCTCCTTGTATCACTCTGCAGATACATTCCACACCCCACAGCCGCATCCAGTTCCTTTGATCTTCTTTTGATTTCCTCTCAATTTCATGCATCACAGAGCCTCCAAGTACTGCAACACCGTTCCCCCACCCCTCTTTGCCCAGCCAATGTCACCTCAATCTGCATTTCTCAGGACTTAGGTCATTTTCTCTCTGAAAATTTTTCTGAAGTTCTAGACTAGATTAGATGCTACTGTTAATTCTCAAAAAGAGTATATCTTTCTTCCTAGTATTTATATTCTCATCTTAATTCGTGTATTTATCTTTAAAGCTGTAATATGGGATAACCTATTATGTTTGCCAGTTCCTTCTTATTTATTTAAATTTGGGAAAAATCGTGTTTCTAATGAATTCATCTGGTGCTAGTTACCTAAGTTGGAGAAAAAGTATCTGTGGCTGAAATGTAAAGATGGCTGAATTCTAGAATTACAAAACAAAACATGACTCGGAGAAGGTCTAGCACGTAAAAAAGAGATATGTGATGAACTCTCCTGATATTTTTAGAATGTCTTCCTCCATTTGAGAATGATATTTGCAGTGAGTGCAAGCTCTTCACTAGCCCAGTTTAATTGCCTATCTTGGCAGATATTTGGTAATTGCAATGCATAGGTCAAATAAACTCCCGAATATGTTTTTCAGTACTTTTAGTGGGCTTCCTGCAAGTTAAATACAAGTATCAAATAAGAAATTGCAATATCAGGCTTTTTTTTTCCTAATTCGAGAAGAACTTTTTATTACCATTTTAAGTATTGCTATTTCATCTGTGATCTTGAAGTAGCTACTGCCTGATAACTCTGGTAGAGGAAAAAAGGTCATGGTGAACTTTGTATTGGCATCTTGCCTTTGACTCCTCACAGCAAGAGCCATTGCTCTCTGCAGTGCTTAAAGAAAAGAAATCTGTGTCTTTTGTGATGATTGAGAAACTGTACAATGCCTGGGTAGGGGGTTAACTGGGAATTTAAGGGCTTAAAATCTCTCTCAAATCTCATCTCTTTGGGGAGGTCATTTTCAGAAGGATGCAGATTTATGCATCTCTCAAGTGTTTTTTTAAAAAGCATATTCTTTTAGAGGCACTTGGGTGGCTCAGTCAATTAAGGATTCGACTCTGATTTCAGCTCAGGTCATGATCTCAGGGTCCTGAGATGGAGCTCTGCATTGGGCTCCTGCTGGTCATGGAGCCTCCTTAAGATTCTCTCTCCCCCTCTCCCTGCCCCTCCCACTGCACCCCCCCCCCCGGCTCACAAGGCTGTCTCTCTCTAAAAAAAAAAATTAATTAAAATAAATTAAAAGAGTAAAAAGCATATTCTTTAGAAAATAGAGAACAAGCCAAAAATCCTGAGGATTAGAATTATAAGGGATTTATTAAGGAGTAAGAAGTAATTTCAAAAGTTCATTAGGAAATCTAACAACTTCTGTTAAAATAGTGTTATTTGCATGTATTTTACTGAAGATATGATGAAATAATACTAATATATGGCAGGCATTTTGTAATTGGTTGTTTCAGCCATTTTTCTCAGTTTACATTAAACAGTTATTATTGCATTTGTATTTGTGATTAAATTGTACTCAGAGTAGTTATATAAATTATCTTCCAGGGAGAGTCAGTTAATTTTGTCCCATTTACAACTCAAAATGGGGACAAGATATCGTTAAAACTATAAGACAAAATCTGATTCATTGACTATTCCAACGACTGTAGGATCTTATGCTAACCACAGAGAAAAGAAAAAGAAAAAATAAATTTACACAAATATTTTCTACATTCTAGCATCCTATAATCTACTAGAGTATATGTGGCAATTTCAAAAATTAGTGTGAGACAATAGGTATCTACTGCCAGGTCCGGAAGAATGCCACCACATAACCTGTAGATAAAGTAAAGCCCGTTTATCAAGACTGCAGCATGGGGAGTCATGATTTGACAGAGTTCTAGGAGAGTCTCAGAAGGAGACATCAATGGTAGTATATTCAAAAGTTTTTGGAGATCTCATTTAGGATAGGTCTTCTCTAAGACAAATATAAATTAAAAGTAAGAGGCTTATTTTGCCCTGTTAAAAATAAGGGAAGAGATCTTGCTTCCCTCCTTTTTCTTGGAGCATTTACTTTACAAACTTGTAATTTTAAGTACTTTCTCCTCTCTTTGAAATGTATATAAATCCTTTTGAAGACTAGATTGGCATTTTGTTAGTAAATGACCTAGAAATGTCTTTCTCAAGGACCTCTTTAAAAAGTGATGACCAAGGGAGATAGCACCCCTATCTCCCAGTCTCTGTGGGAGTGTAGAAGCTTAACTTCTGTGGGCACCATGCTCCAAGTTGCAAAACTGCCTCCTGTCATGAAGATATTAGACGTTTGTTTTTCTCCTGGATAAAGCAAATTAACTCACACAGATGGTCACCACAATAATAAGATAAGGTTAAGATGAACTACGTGTGACAAATAATGCTGTGAAGTCCCCTGTCTTGAGGGCCAGTCATTGCTTATCTTGAAAACATGTAAGTAATGGCTTGTATCTGCATGAATGTATAAAAGGGTGAGATTCATTTTTGTCTTCACAATCTCCTAGCAGATTGCTTATGATCCATATCAAGTTCTGGTTTAATTAATGTTTATTCAATAATGAATGTGTTCTCTTTCTCTTCTACCTTTGTAGAAAAGATTTCTGGGTTGGGACATTTTGTTTGTGCTTACATTTGCCCAACACTTCCAATGCAGGGGTTCTGTTTGGGGCTGGGCAAGGATTATGACATAGTAGTTTAGGATTCGTGTGCACAGTGAGAGAATGGTTTTAAGTGAGTCTTGTTGAGTAAAGATTTGTTTGCTCAGCTGAATTGGGCATTATTATTCTGAGAACGAGCTATTTACTCTCACCAGGGCAAGTAGACTAGCCTGTTGTTCAGATAAATGGATATCCGATAAGTTCCCAAACCAATTAATAAAATTGTTACAACTTCCTCTCTCCGGGTAAAACATTTCTGAAGTATTAAATTCATGTTAATTGCAGGCAGTAAAATATTAAATTCATCTTAATGTAGACAACAAGCTGTGTGGCTATAAATTCTTATTTCAAATTTCAATTCTCATGTAGAAAATTGCCATTTAAATGGTATAAGCCAAATGTTAGTGTTCAGAGTAAAGAGGCCTCATATTTCAGTTATGATGAGAGAAAGCATGTTCACAATTCTGTTGGAAATCATGACTATTCTTGAAGACAAGAAAAAATTTCAATAGGAAGGCATGAGTAGAAAAGATGTTCCAACTAGAATTAATTGAAATCGTGTGAAGCTATAATCTAGGGAGAGGAAGTGAATATTTAGCTCCATCAATAAGTACCCAGAGATGAGGCTAGAAAAAAGATAGGAAAGAGATTCTGAAGAATTCTTACCATTGAGCTTAGGACTTGTTTTTTACTTGGTAAGAATTGGGGGCAGGGGATGGAATCAATCAACAGATGATTTTAAAAATTCAGTAATATCACTAGAGAAAGTATCCCGGCTAGAATGTTTGAGGTGCAGGATACATTATTATTGACTTTATTTTTCTTAAAGATTTTATTTATTTATTTGAGAGAGAGAGAGAGCAAGAGAGAGAGCACAAAAGGGGGAAAAGGGGGGGGTAGAGGGCAAGGAAGAAGCAGACTCCCTGCTGAGTAGGGAGCCCAGATGTGGATGGATCCCAGGACCCCGGGATCATGTTCTGAGCCAAAGGCAGATGCTTAACCAACTGAGCCACCCAGGCACCCTATTATTGATTATCCAATATTAAAAAATGTCTGGAGCAGGTAGTTCAAGGGTTATATAATTCAGCTACCTAACAATGTCAGGATTCTATACCTTTATACTATTCGCTTGTGGACAAGATGGCTTTCCTGTGGATTAAGCCCCACATACTCATATGATCAGGTCCAATCTAATACTTAAAGTGGTTTTCTGTTTGTTCATCTCTCTTTTTCATTCTCTCTTTTTATTTTTTCTTTAAGATTTATTTATTTATTTGCCAGAGAGAGACACAGCGAGAGAGGGAACACAAGCAGGGGGAGTGGGAGAGGGAGAAGCAGGTTTCCAGCCGAGCAGGGAGCCTGATGCGGGGCTCGATCCCAGTACCCTGGGATCATGACCTGAGCCGAAGGCAGACGCTTAACCATCTGAGCCACCCAGGTACCCCTCATTCTCTCTCTCTTTTTAAATCAGAAAGGCACACCTTTCCAGAAATCCCCCCAGAAGACTTCACTTCAAATTATAAGATTGGGACACATGCTCACACTCTCGCTGCGAGGGAAGGAATATGAAAATAAGCGGAAAGAAAAAAAGAATAAGGACAAGAAACTTCCTCCACAAATATCAAATTACATTACACAAAGCTACAAAAACATAAGAAACGTCATTTTTGCTGAAGAACTGACAGAATGAAATGACAGACAACTTAATGAGACAGTCAAGATAAGATAGAACAAATGATTATGATTATATATAAAATGTCAGAGGAGTTGTGAAGATAAGCTAACTAATAAGAAAACAATCAAGGTATACCCCAGTCTCATGTCATTTTATGGCATAAATTCCAGAATGATTAATGTAATTAATTGTAAAAATGAAGCTGTAAGCTGGATATTAGAATATATTTTCAATTTTGGGATCAGATTATATCACCACATAAAAGCGATATCATAAAGGAAAAAAGACTACATGACCAAAATAAAGCACTAGAAAAAATATAGATGAAAATGCTCTTGAAATAATTGCCATTTATTTTTTGAATACTTACATATCTTTGCAAATTTAAAAAGCATTTTCAGAATGATTTTTAAAAACATATAGATGCCCCCTAAATGGGTAAAAAGGAGAAAGAAAAAAATATATAAGGAAAAAAATGTGAAAAGAAAACTACTAATAATCAATAATTGCAAATTTGAGCACAATGATGTTTTCTACCATTCTGTCAAAGAAAAATTAAAATGAATATACAAGAAATGTTAGGAATGTTGGAAAATTGGTCTTTCATATCTTGCTTGTTGAAGCAAAAAATGAAAACACACCTCATTTCTAGAAGATGATTTGGTAATATATGTCAAATTATTAAAATATGCCTTGACTTATTATTATGGCCCATGGGTATTGAGTAATACTGTGGAAAAAGTACTATTCAATGTACTTTTTTTAAAATTTTATTTATTTAACAGAGAGAGTGGGAGCACAAGTAGGGGAAGCGGCAGACAGAGGGAGAAGCAGGCTCCCTGCTGAACAGAGAGCCTGATGTGGAACTTGATCCCAGGACCCCAGGATCATGACCTGAGCCAAATACTGAGCCACCCAGGCGCCCCTGTGTACTTTCTATATAATATCTGTATCTGTATCATCCTTACAAGTCTATGAAATAGGAATCATTCTTATTTGCTTTTACAGATAAGGAAACGAGCATTAAGTGGTGGAACAAACTCAGGGGACACAGCTGTTAAGTGTTGAAGCCAGATTTCAAAATCATGGTGTCTCTCTCAAGTGCTCATACACATCAATGTCATATTACTCTGCTTCTGTAATTTTAAGAATCTTAAAGAAATAAGGAATTATAAAGATGTCTGTAGAATATATTTACATAAGCAATTTTTTAAGTAGTTAAAACTTTAATATGAAGTAATTGTCCAAACAGAAGAATTTTGCTTAAAATATTTACATTTCTCAGGGTGCCTGGAGGGCTCGGTCGGTAGAGCGTGTGACTCTTGATCTTGGGGTCATAAGTTTGAGCCTCATGTTGGGTATAGAGATTACTTAAAAAAATGTTAACATTTCTCAAAATTGTCAGCAACAATCCTTTTCTTCTGGCTGATGATTAAACCCACTCATACCCTTCACTTTAGAGATCTTAAGGAAATGACAATATTCAAGTTCTGAAAACATCTGATCTATAGTCTGTTTTTCTTTCTTTTTCTTTCTTTCTTTTTTTTTTTTTTTTTAAACAACAGTTTGGCAAATTCTTGGTAGTATGTGGAGAAGCATGGATCTCTGGGACAGGGGAGGTAAGCTATAGGAAGGATGGAGTGTTCAAATTGTACGATTCAATGCCCTACTTTCAATCTTCCTCCTTATCTCCCCTCACCAGCCAAAATATTTCATTACAAGTTCTGTTTCTGTGTTGTTTTCTATTCAGCAGGTGTGTTGTCATTTTGTCATTTCAGGTAGAGATCATAGACTGAGCCTGTTTCTCTGCCTATTCTGTGTGAGTCTAACCTCCTCTTATGGGATGGTTAGACAGATGAGAGATGATACTTAGATATAGATAGAAAGATGATAGATAGATGGATGATAGATAGATGATAGATGATAGATAGATAGATAGATAGATAGATAGATAGATAGATAGATAGATAGATAGATAGTAGAGAGACAGAGACAAAGAGAGGGCATTCCCATGTCTCTAGCCTCAGCTCGACTTACCTAACATTAAACCAAGAGATGCCAGAACAGAACTAACAATTTTGGTCACTTACCTTCGCTCTTTTTTCTTCTATTTTCTGTTTTCTTAATCCACACAAGAAAGGAAAAGCATTATTTCTGTCATGTCACATTATCCTTTACTCAAGAACAAACATTATATATTCCAACTGACATAGGTTTCATCCTCTGCTGGAATTCTCTGCTCTGAATCTTTCAGACTGGTTCTTCAGGAATTTGGAATATCTCTTTTTTTGTCTGAACCTGGATTTCAAACTACTGCCTTACTAAAGGGATCAAGTACCCCATGTGCTCTGGGATGTTATGCTCATGATTCAGCCGCCAATGGGATATAATTTAAAAGGGAACTTAAAGTGTATTTTACTTATTTCTGTGACACAGATATATTAATATTAGACAAATATCAAGGTAACAACAATATTTTTTTCTCTTGGGTTAAATAATTTTGGGGCAGTTATTTTTTAAAATGACATGTAAATTATTTTAAATCAGAATAATTAAAATCTTAAAATATTTGAAACTGGGAAGACCACAGGGAGCCTATAAAACTACTCTAAGTTGTGCGATATTATTTTCATAAGGATTAAGTAGAAATTTAGATAATAGACTAATTAGCAAATAAGGAAGGGAAGATGAAATGGACTCACATGCCAAAGTTTGTCTAAGAGTTTTAGCTGCAGACAAGGGGAAATAGCTGTGTAATAGAAATGTGCTAGATGTTTCACTTTCTCTAAACCTAACCTAATCTCTGTTTCTGCTTTGGTCTTTAAGAAAAAAAAAGCATTCATTCAAAAGCATTATTCTGAGTCCTATCACTAAGAAGTCTGATGAAATTAGAAATATGCTATTTAAATGTTTACATTTAAATGATATTTTATTCCCAATGAATGAATAAAGAAGACGTGGTATATAAATATATATATACAATGGAATGTTATGCAGCCATCAAAAAAATGAAATCTTGCCATTTGCAACGACGTGGATGGAACTAGAGGGTATTATGCTGAGTGGAGTAAGTCAATCAGAGAAAGACAATTATCATATGACCTCACTGATACTTGGAATTTAAGAAACAAGGCAGAGGATTAATAGGGAAGAGAGGAAAAAATGAAACAAGACAAAACCAGAGAAGGAGACAAACCATAAGAGACTCTTAATCTCTGGAAACAAACTGAGGGTTGCTGGAGGGGAAGGGGGTGGAGGGATGGGGTGGCTGGGTGATGGACACTGGGGAGGGTATGTGTTGTGAGCTCTGGGTGTTGTGTAAGACTGATGAATCACAGACCTGTACCCCTGAAACAAATAATGCATTGTATGTTAATTTAAAAATAAGTTAAAAATGATATTTTATACAGTTAAAACAATATATTTCTCTCTTACGTGGAACTTGATATTCATATGTGAAATAGACTCTATGGGATGTCGAAGAAGATTAAAGATGTAAAAGATAATCTGAAAAATAGAATTCTGCAGTTTAATTTTATATTGAAGGACTTCCTGAATCTAGTTTTATTTGTGTATTAGTTAAGAAGTGGCATTATAGGGTGCCTGGGTGGCCCAGTCAGTTAACCGTCTGCCTTCGGCTCAGGTCATGATCCCGGGGTCCTGGGATTGAGTCCCGCATCGGGGTCCCTGCTCCATGGGGAGCCTGCCTCTCTCTCTCTCTCTCTCTGTCTCTCTGTGTCTCATGAATAAATAAATAAATAATTAGGAAAAAAAAGCTGCTAAAAAAAAAGAAGTGGCATTATATTTTATCCAGGTGGAACACATTTTAGAGAAATATTCTCCTTTAAAACTGTAAGAGATACATAGAAATGTATGAATCATTGATATATGAACATGGTTAAGGAAATCAAATTTCCCATGCCTAAATAATTCTTTAAAAGTGTGTCATTAGAAAAATCAGAACATGACTAGTTGTAATTATTACCTTTTAGAAATACCACTATAGGGGCGCCTGGTTGCCTCAGTCGTTAAGCGTCTGTCTTCGGCTCAGGTCATGGTCCCAGGGTCCTGGGATCGAGTCCCGCATCGGGCTCTCTGCTCCTTGGGAGCCTGCTTCTCCCTCTGCCTCTCTCTCTCTGTCTCTCATGAATAAATAAATAAAATCTTTAAAGAAAAAAGAAAAATAAATATACTATGGTAAAATAACCATTAGTTTTATAGACAAGAAAGAAAAACTAATGCTAATACAACATATATGTATACATGTTCTTTTTCTAACTAGCTATTTTCTTAATTACCTTTCTTAATGACAAGTTTGGATTAGTTCAACTAATCTTTCTATTTCAAATGATGTTCTTTGATTTTTTTTTTAAATCTAGAGATGAAGTAGCTTCCTTTGAAATATCAATATCAATACATATATACCACAACTTATTAGCATCAAATTAAGTGAAAGAAGGGGCGCCTGGGTGGCTCAGTCGTTAAGTCATGACCTGCCTTCAGCTCAGGTCATGATCCCAGGGTCCTGGGATCGAGCCCCACGTCGGGTTCACTGCTCCACGGGAAGCCTACTTCTCCCTCTCCCACACCCCCTGCTTGTGTTCCCTCTCTTGCTGTGTCTCTGTCAAATAAATAAATAAAATCTTTAAAGAAAAATTAAGTGAAAGAAGAAACAGACAAATGGAAATTTAAAAATTCAAAGATGTCACCCAGTTCATCTATCCATATTTTACTGATTTATATTGAAGAAACTCCAGCATCTAGCTGCTCTCAACTCACAAATACTAGCAAAAATAGATACAGTACACGAGTTTAAATTATGCAGATGAGGAAGCTGAGCTGTATAAGAAAGAAGAATGTGAATGTCAGAGAAAAAATCAAAGCCAGGACTACTTATCTACTATCATTGCTCCAAAGAGTAGAATGGTGGTTGCCAGGGACTAAGGGGTGAGACTAATGGGAGATGATTGTCAGAGTGCTAACGTTTAGTGATAGGGTGAGTAAGTACTTGGCATCTAAGGTACAGCATGGGACTATAGTTAATACTGTATAATCAAAAGTTGCTACAAGAGTAGAGCTCCAATGTTCTCACCATAACAACAAAATGGCAATTATCTGAGGTGGTCGGTCTGTTAACTAACCTTATTGTGGTAAACATTTCCCAATATATATGTGTATCAATTCATCATATTGTATAGCTCACTGCAACATTATGCCAATTACATCTCAATAACACTGGGGTGGGGAAACTAAGGAGATAGCCTTTCCAAATTTTTTGCTTTAGGTTCTTGGTGGGTAACTCCAAAGAGTAAACACGCTTGATATTTAGATTCTTTTTTGTTTTTTGTTTTTGATATTTAGATTCTTAATTCCATTTAAGCTAAAAAGGAAACCACTTGCACAGGGGGAGCAAAATTTGTTTGTTTGCTTGCTTGTTTGTTTTCCTGATATTTATACCTGAATGAAATGTCTCTAGGGATTCCCTTAGGATGTAGAGACATAAGTCCTGAAAAAACTGTATTGAGTTCCAATTACATTTTTTTTTATAACTTTCCTCAATGAAAGAGGAAAGAGTTTAAAGGGCACTTCAGTCTTTCTTCTCAGAGGATATTTTTGATCATTTCAGTGCACTCATTTATTATAAACTCACAACACTTATTCTCTAAAATACTACTAGAACTCGTATTCAAATATTTCCTAAGGAGAGCAGATAGTGCTGACTTGTATCATCATTATTTTTTCTGTGCCTAAATATATTGTGTTCCTTACTAGATTTTGATCTCAAGAGGATTAGGTCCTTGTCATATACTCCTTTGCTTTGCACCATGCTCAGTGCATAATAGCAATAATGAAGCCCGGATTTGATGTTTTAAAAAGAAAATAGTGATATCATACACATTTAGGTTAGAAATAAGCAATAGGGTCACTGAAGAAATTTTAGTGATACATAATTTAGATCTAATTTTTAGAAAATGAAATATAAATTGGAAGTTATGATACAGCACAAGAATATTTTAGATTAACTATAAGTTCTTTAATAATTAAACTGTATAAACACTCTCTAGACATTTCACATTTGAGATGATAAATGCCTACCTAAATCAATTAATAAACAAGCTAATAAAATGCTGATGAACCAATATTAATCAACTGGAATATAGATTAGAAAAAATACTGGTAGTCACTTAACTGTGAAAGAGTGTAATTTTGAGCCTGGAATCTGAGTGGTTGGCTATGCAGTATTTATAGAATATGTCAAATGTAAATATGAGTAACAATTTTTTTGGAAAAAAATTGTTTCCATATTTGCTGACTTTTTCCTATGATGACAAAGGGCTGGTAAGTAGCAATTTAATTTAAAAATGTTTTCTTTAATATATAAGTAATACTTTAACAAGAAATAAAAGGAAATATTTCTGAAAAAGACTTATGCTATGGAGAGATCATTTTGATAACATAATTTGGAAATTTTTCATTGTATGTATTTTGTTATTGAAAATGATGTGTGTGCTAAATGTATCACTAAAATTCTCATTTATGTAAACACTTTAAAACCATATTATATAGACTGGTGAAATTCTAGTGCCTTAGGAGTTTCAATGTGTTTTACATGTATTTATAAAACGTAATATAATATAAATATAATATAAATATAAAATGTAATATAAATGTGTAATAGCAAAATAACTCACACCATTAGCTATATAAAGTATCTGATAGACATTAGGGAAAATTAGAAATTTCATAGCTAAATTAAAACTACAGACTTTGTTATATTTTTTGTGGTTTAAAATGAAAGTCTTGGGGCACCTGGGTGACTCAGTTTGTTAAGCATCTGCCTTCGGCTCGGGTGATGGTCTCAGACTCCTGGGACAGAGCCCCATGTCTGGCTTCCTGCTCCGTGAGGAGTCTGCTTCTCCTTCTCCCTCTGTGCTTGCTCTCTCCCTCTCTATCCCTCATTCTCACTCTCTCTCAAATAAATAAATAAAATCTTAACAAAATAATTAACATTTGCTTTATCATGGGCAGACATTAGTAAATTGTTTATTTACCTTTGTATGTAATTCCAACATCTATTTCTGAACTATCACAACCATTAGGATAAAATACCCAAATAATCTGAATTTAGAACCTGATTTTTTACTCTCTGCATCACAAATACTTTTTTTTAATTAATTTTTTTTTGATGTAGTGTTCCAAGATTCATTGTTTGCGTATAACACCCAGTGCTCCATTCAATACGTGCCCTTCTTAATACCCATCACCAGGCTAACCCATCCCCTCACCCCCCTCCCCTCTAGAACCCTCAGTTTGTTTCTCAGAGTCCACAGTCTCTCATGGTTCGTCTCCCCATCCGATTCCCCCCCTTCATTTTTCCCTTCCTACTATCTTTTTTTTTCTTTTAACATATAATGTATTATTGGTTTCAGAGGTCTGTGATTCATCAGTCTTACACAATTCACAGTACTCACCATAGCACATACCCTCCCCAATGTCTATCACCCAGCCACCCCATCCCTCCAACCCCCCACTGCTCCAGCAACCCTCACTTTGTTTCTTGAGATTAAGAATTCCTCATATCAGTGAGATCATATGATACATGTCTTTCTCTGATTGACTTATTTCGCTGAGCATATTACCCTCTAGTTCCATCCACGTCATTGCAAATGGCAAGATTTCGTTTTTTTTTTTTTTTTTTGATGGCTGCATAATATTCCATTGCATATATTTACCACATCTTTCTTATCCATTCATCAATAGATGGACATCTTGGCTCTTTCCACAGTTTGGCTATTGTGGACATTGAGGCTATAAACATCGGGGTGCACGTAGCCCTTCGGATCACTACATTTGTATCTTTGGGGTAAATACCCAGTAGTGCAATTGCTGGATTGTATGGTAGCTCTACTTTCAACTTTTTGAGGAACCTCCATACTGTTTTCCAGAGTGGCTGCACCAGCTTGCATTCCCACCAACAGTGTAGGAGGGTTCCCCTTTCTCCGCATCCCCATCAACATCTGTCATTTCCTGACTTGTTAACTTTAGCCATTCTGACTGGTGTGAGGTGGTATCTCATTGAGGTTTTGATATGGATTTCCCTGATGCCGAGTGATATTGAACACTTTTTCATGTATCTGTTGGCCATTTGGATGTCTTCTGCCCATTTCTTGATTTGATTAGTTGTTCTTTGGGTGTTGAGTTTGATAGTTCTTTATAGATTTTGGATACTAGCCCTTTACCTGATATGTCATTTGCAAATATCTTCCCCCATTCTGTCAGTTTTCTTTTGGTTTTGTTGCCCTTTCCTTTGCTGTGCAAAAGCTTTTTATCTTGATGAAGTCCCAATAGTTCATTTTTGCCCTTGCTTCCCTTGCCTTTGGCAATGTTTCTAGGAAGAAGTTCCTGTGGTTGAGGTCAAAGAGGTTGCTGCCTGTGGTTTCCTCAAGGATTTTGATGGATTCCTGCCTCACATTTAGGTCTTTCATCCATTTTGAGTCTATTTTTGTGTGTGGTGTAAGGAAATGGTCCAGTTTCATTTTCTGCATGTGGCTGTCCAATTTTCCCAACATATTTTTTGAAGAGATTGTCTTTTTTCCTTTTTTTTTTTTAAAGATTTATTTATTTATTTGAGAGAGTGAAAATGAGAGAGAGAGAGTACATGAGAGGAGGGAGGGTTAGAGGGAGAAGCAGGCTCCCCGCTGAGCAGGGAGCCCGATGCGGGACTCGATCCAGGGACTCCAGGATCATGACCTGAGCCGAAGGCAGTCACTTAACCAACTGAGCCACCCAGGTGCCCCGAGATTGTCTTTTTTCCATTGGACATCCTTTCCTGCTTTGTCAAAGATTAGTTGACCATAGAGCTGAGGGTCCATTTCTGGGCTCTCTATTCTGTTTCATTGATCTATGTGTCTGTTTTTGTGCCAGTACTTATTCATCTAGTCTCATGGCTTTGATTGTCACTTGGATCTATTAAACTCTAAATCTCAACCAATGGACCTCTTCACTGAACCTTAGTCTTCTATATCCAATGGTATACCTTCATTTAGATATTTAATAAATAGTTGAAAGTGAAAATATCCAGTACAATTCTGTACATTATCTTCACATTTGTTTCTTCCTCAGTCATCCCACCTCATTAAATGGTGACTCTTTCCTTACAGTTATATAGACTAAAATTCTTGGTGTTATCTTTGGTTCTTGTCTATTACTACACCCATATTCTTTTTTTTTTGCAAATCTTGTTAGCCCAATTTTAAATATATTCAAAACTTGATCATTTCTTAACACCTACCTGTTACTGTTCTGGTCCAACCCATCATAATTACTTGCCTGGATTATTGCAATAACTTTTTAAGAGTTCTCAATGCATCCCCATACCTCCCATCAGTCTCATTAAAATAGCTAGATTGCTCCACTTGAAACAAGCCAGATAATATCACTCTTTTGTTCAGAAGCTTCCAGTAGTTTCTCATATCATTTAGAAATTCATTCTATTACCTACACGGCTCTATATGGTAGGCTACTCTTCCAATTTCTGTTATCTCCTTTTTCCTCTTATTGTTATGGAACCTGGACTGAATCGCCTGACGGAAGAACCAAGCAGCCCTTGGAGATTTTGGAGGATAGGAGGTTTATTTAATGCCGGGGGGCTCAGAGGAGAGTGGTCTCCAAAGGTCTGAGCCCTGAGCACAAACAAAGGGGGCAATTTATACACTTCTACTTCCACATACTTAGCACTTGTGGTGCGTGCTTGAAGCGGGGCTGGGAAAAGGACTCGGATTGGTGCATGCAGGAAGCAGAGCAGGGAGAAGAACCTGGAAGAGCCCCGGGGCAAGGACTGGGAATTTCTCGTTGGCTTGGTTGGCCATCTTGGGACACAGATTTTCTTTATCATTATGTCCTACTATTAAGATCAATTAGTTTCAACCAGTAAGATTTCATATTCCTCCATCAGTCCTTGGATATTGCAAGTTTTTCAGTGGTGTGTCTACTTTATCCATCTAGAATATTAACTACAAATAGCAAGTCATAAGTGTAGTGAAAACTGTCACAAATCTTTGATGTACTGACTGCAGGTTCCAGTTACTTTTGAGTCTTCTGAGAGAGTCCTAGATTGCCAAATTGAAGTCTATATAATAGATGATTGATTCATTTTTTTATTAACATATATTATTTGTTTCATGGATACAGGTCTTTGATTCATCAGTCTTACATAATTCACAGAGCTCACCATAGTACATCCCCTCCCCAATGTCCATCACCCAGCCACCCCATCCTGCCCACCCCCCTCCACTCCAGCAATCCTCAGTTTGTTTCCTGAGATTAAGAGTCTCTATGGTTTGTCTCCCTCTCTGGTTTCATCTTGTTTCATTTTTCCCTCCATTCCCCTATGATCCTCTGTCTTGTTTCTCAAATTCCTCGTATCAGTGAGATCATATGATACCTGTCTTTCTCTGACTGAGTTATTTCACTTAGCATAATACCCTCTAGTTACATCCACATCATTGCAAATGGCAAGATTTCATTTTTGATGGCTGCATAATATTCCATTGTGTGCATATATATATATATATATATATATATATTTTTTTTTTTTTTTAATCTATATAATTTTCACCACATCTTCTTTTTCCATTCATTTGTTGATGGACATCTAGGTGCTTTCCATAGTTTGGCTATTGTGGACATTGCTGCTATAAACATAAGGGTGCATGTGCCCCTTCAGATTGCTACATTTGTATCTTTGGGGTCAATACCTGGGTTGTGCAATTGCTGGGTCATAGGGTACCTCTATTTTCAACTTTTTGAGGAACCCCATACTGTTTTCCAGAGTGGCTGCACCAGCTTTCATTCCCACCAACAGTGTAGGAGGTTTCCCCTTTCTCTGCATCCTCGCCAACATCTGTCATTTCCTGATTTGTTAATTTTAGCCATTCTGACTGGTGTGAGGTGGTATCTCTTTGAGGTTTTCATTTGGATTTCCCTGATGCCGAGTGATGTTAAGCACTTTTTCATGTATCTGTTGGCCATTTGGATGTCTTCTTTGCAGAAATATCTGTTCATGTCTTCTGTCCATGTATTCTTGATTGGATTAGTTGTTCTCTGGGTGTTGAGTTTGATAAATTCTTTATAGATTTTGGATACTAGCCCTTTATGTGATATGTCATTTGCAAATATCTTCTTCCATTCTGTCGGTTTTCTTTTGGTTTTGTTGACTGTTTCCTTTGCTGTGCAAAAGCTTTTTATCTTGATGAAGTCCCAATAGTTCATTTTTGCCCTTGCTTCCCTTGACTTTGGCGATGTTTCTAGGAAGAAGTTGCTGCGGCTGAGGTCGAAGAGGTTGCTGCATGTGGTTTCCTCAAGGATTTTGATGGATTCCTGCCTCACATTTAGGTCTTTCATCCATTTTGAGTCTATTTTTGTGTGTGGTGTAAGGAAATGGTCCAGTTTCATTTTTCTGCATGTTGGCTGTCCCAACACCTTTGGTTGAAGAGAATGTCTTTTTCCATTGGACATTTTTTCCTGCTTTGTTGAAGATTAGTTGACCATAGAGTTGAGGGTCCATTTCTGGGCTCTCTATTCTGTTCCATTGATCTATGTGTCTGTTTTTCTGCCAGTGCCCTACTGTCTTGATAATGACAGCTTTGTAATAGAGCTTGAAGTCTGGAATTGTGATGCTACCAGCTTTGCTTTTCTTTTTCAATGTTCCTCTGGCTATTCAGGGTCTTTTCTGGTTCCATACAAATTTTAGGATTATTTGTTCCATTTCTTTGATAAAAGGTGATGGTATTTTGATAGGGATTGCATTGAATGTGTAGATTGCTCTAGGTAGCATTGACATCTTCACAATATTTGTTCTTCCAATCCATGAGCATGGAACGTTTTCCCATTTCTTTGTGTCTTCCTCAATTTCTTTCATGAGTATTTTATAGTTTTATGAGTACAGATTCTTGCCTCTTTGGTTAGATTTATTCCAAAGTATCTTATTGTTTTGGGTGCAATTGTAAATGGGATCAACTCCTTAATTTTTCTTTCTTCTGTCTTGTTGTTGGTGTATAGGGATGCCACTGATTTCTGTGCATTGATTTTCTATCCTGCCACTTTACTGAATTCCTGTATGAGTTCTAGCAGTTTTGGAGTGGAGTCTTTTGGGATTTCCACATAAAGTATCATATCATCTGCAAAGAGTGAGAGTTTGACTTCTTCTTTCCCGATTCAGATGCCTTTTATTTCTTTTTGTTGTCTGATTGCTGTGGTAGGACTTCTAATACTTTCCTCTTGTGATTGAGTTCCACTTTCAAAGCATTGTGGTCTGAAAACATGCAGGGAATAATCCCAATCTTTTGGTACCAGTTGAGACCTGATTTGTGACCTAGGATGTGATCTATTCTGGAGAATGTTCCATGGGAACTAGAGAAGAATGTGTATTCTGTTGCTTTGGGATGGAATGTTCTGAATATGTCTGGGAAGTCCATTTGGTCCAGTGTGTCATTTAAAGTCTATTTCTTTGTTGATCTTTTGCTTAGATGATCTGTCCATTTCAGTGAGAGGGATGTTAACGTCTCCTACTATTATTGTATTGTTGTCGATGTGTTTCTTTGCTTTTGTTATTAATTGGCTTATATAATTGGCTGCTTCCATGTTAGGGGCATAGATATTTACAACTGTTAGATCTTCTTGTTGGATAGACACTTTAAGTAGGCTATAGTGTCCTTCCTCATCTCTTATTATAGTCTTTGGTTTAAAATCTAATTTGTCTGGTATAAGGATTGCCACCCCAGCTTTCTTTTGATGTCCATTAGCATGGTAAATGGTTTTCCACCCCCTCACTTTCAATCTGGAGGTGTCTTTGGGTCTAAAATGAGTCTCTTGCAGACAGCATATCAGTGGGTCTTTTTTTTTATTTTTTTATCCAATCTGATACCCTGTGTCTTTTGTTTGGGGCATTTAGCCCATCTACACTCAGGGTAACTATTGAAAGATATGAATTTAGTGCCATTGTATTGCCTGTAAGGTGACTGTTACTGTATATTGTCTGTGTTCCTTTCAGGTCTATGTTACTTTTAGGCTCTCTCTTTGCTTAGAGGACCCCTTTCAAGATTTCTTGTAGGGCCGGTTTCGTGTTTGCAAATTCCTTTAGTTTTTGTTTGTCCTGGAAGCTTTTTATCTCTCCTTCTATTTTCAATGACAGCCTAGCTGGATATAGTATTCTTGGCTGCATATTTTTTTCATTTAGTGCTCTGAATATATTATGCCAGTCTTTTCTGGCCTGCCAGGTCTCTATGGGTAAGTCTGATGTCAAACTAATGTTTCTACCATTGTAGGTTACAGACCTCTTGTCCCCATCTGCTTTCAGGATTTTCTCTTTGTCTTTGAGACTTGTAAGTTTTACTATTAGATGTTGGGGTGTTGACCTATTTTTATTGATTTTGAGGGGTGTTCTCTGTGCCTCCTGGATTTCGATGCATGTTTCCTTCCCCAAATTAGGGAAGTTCTCTGCTATATTTTGCTCCAATATACCTTCCGCTCCTGTCTCTCTTTCTTCTTCTTCTGTGATCCCAATTATTCTAATATTGTTTCATCTCATGGTGTCACTTATCTCTCGAATTCTGCCCTCATGATCCAGTAGTTGTTTATCTCTCTTTTTCTCAGCTTCTTAATCTCCATCATTTGGTCTTCTATATTCCTAATTCTCTCTTCCGCCTCATTTATCCTAGCAGTTAGAGCCTCCATTTTTTATTGCACCTCATTAATAGCCTTTTTTATTTCAACTTGGTTAGATTTTAGTTCTTTTATTTCTCCAGAAAGGTTTTCTTTAGCATCTTCCATGCTTTTTTCAAGCCCAGCTGGTATCTTTATAATCGTCATTCTGAACTCTAGTTCCGGCATCTTAGTAATGTCCATATTGATTAAGTCCCTGGCCATCGGTACTGCCTCTTGTTCTTTTTTTTGAGGTGAGCTTTTCCATCTTGTCATCAGAGGAGAATAGATGAATGAGAGAACAAAATGCTAACAGGGTAACATTGGCCCCAGAAAAATATACACTAAACAAATCAGAAGAGACCCAAAACTGGGGGAAAAGAAAGGGAAAGAAAGAAAAAGAAAAAGAAAAAAGGATATGATCAAATATGATCAGGCTGGTGAATAGATCAGTGCCACACTCTAGATTTTGGGCATATTTTGGTCCGTTAGAAGAAACTGCTTCCCTTGGGTGCCTGGGTGGCTCAGTTGGTTAAGTGACTGCCTTTGGCTCAGGTCATGATCCTGGAGTTCCGGGATCGAGTCCCGCATCAGGCTCCCTGCTCGGTGGGGAGCCTGCTTCTCCCTCTGACCCTCCCCCCTCTCATGTGCTCTCTCATTCTCTCTCTCTCAAATAAATAAATAAAATCTTAAAAAAAAAAAAGAAGAAACTGCTTCCCAAAATTTTAAAGAAACAAAAACTTATGTATGTACAAAAATAAGGGTAAATGCAATGAAGGGATGGAATATGAATGTAAAGATGAAAACTATAAAGATTTTATTAAAGGAATTGATAAGATAAGAAGTTGTTTGAAAAAAGTAAGAAGAGAAATTAAAAAAAAAAAAAAGGAGAGAGTGTGATCAGGCAGGAGACTAGAACAAAGCCATACACTAGAGATTTAGGGTATATTTTGGTCTGTTAGAAGAAACTGTATCACAAAATTTTAAAGAGAGAACAACTTACATATATACTGAAAATAAGGTTAACTACAATGAAGGGATAGAATATGACTCTAAAAATAAAAAATAAAAAAGATTTTTAAAAGAGGGACTGATAAGTTGTTGGTTGAAAAAGGGAAAAAGAAAAATAAAAAAAAATTGAAAAAGAAAAAAAAAGAAAATTGAAAAAATTAACTTTGAAAGACTAAAGAATCATGGGAAAAATGCCATGAATTCTATGTGCTGTATTCCCCTCATGCTGGAGTTCTGCCGTTCTCATTGATCGGTAAACTTGGTCTTGGCTGGCTGTTCTTGCTGATCTTCTCAGGGAGGGGCCTGTTGCAGTGGTTCAAAATGTCTTTGCCTGAGGTGGAATTGCATCGCCCTTGCCCATGGCCGGGCTAAGTAATCTGCTTGGGTTTTCTCTCAGGAGCTTTTGTTCCCTGCATGATTTCTGTACAGCTTTGGAGGATGAGAGTGAAAATGGCGGCCTCCCAATCTCTGCCCCAGAGGAGCCGAAAGCTCCGGGCCCCATTCCTCAGTGCAGCCCCAGAGAAAAGCAGTCAATCACTTCTGTCTCCCTGGTCTCCGTCCACACTCCATGCTCACTCAGCCTGTGATGGAGCATTTTTATCTCTGGCACATGACCCCGTGTGGAGTCTCTAAACCCAGCAGATCCCTGCGGTGTGCTTGCGTGCCACTCCTCCCCAGGGGGAAGGGGAGTCTCCCTGGATCTGCCGCTTGTTGGGTCCCTGCTGGAGGAGCAGTGGCCCGACTGTGCCGCAGATCATGGTTTATGGCAACCCTGAACTGAGAGCCCACTCCTCGGCTCCGTCTTTGCAGCCGGCTTCCCTCCTCCAATACCTGGGAGCTCTGCCGCACTCAGGCACCGGGTCTTTGTGTGACCCTGAGGGTCCTGAGACCACATTGTCCCAGCGAGAGTTCCACACCCCACTTAGCCACTGGAGGGACATCCCTCAGGGGAGCAGACTTCTAAAAGTTCCAATTTTGTGCTCCACTGCTCTATCACTTGCCGGTAGCCGGCTCCCTCCCCCTGCAGTCTATCTTCCTGTATATCGTCTTGAATTCACTTCTCCACGGGTCCTACCTTCCAGAAAGTGGTCACTTTTCTGTTCAGAGAGTTGCTGCTCTTCCTTTTTTCACTCTCCTGTTGAGTTTGTAGGTGTTCAGAATGGTTTGATACCTATCTAGCTAAATTCCTGGGACCAGATGAAATTTAGGTCTCCTACTCCTCCACCATCTTGCTCCTCCTCTCTCTGCATCACCAATTCTTAAACCAACTTTAAATTCTAGTAGTAACAAAACATGTTACTTCTTACAAGACAGATTATCATTCATTAGCCAATTAATATATAACTTAGTAATACATTTAGAACAAGCTGTTTAATTGCATTAATAAAGTTAAAAATTTGAAGCAGGTATATTTCATCTTGACCTGGCACTTTTACATTTTTATTTTATTCTCTTTCTATTTATGAGAATAGTAGTCCCCCCCTTTTTTAGAATAGTAGTCCCCCTTTATATATGGGGAAATACATTCCAAGACTCCCATGGATGCCTGAAACTGTGGATAGTACTAAACCTTATGTATACTATGTTTTTTCCTACACAAACATACCTATGATAAAGTTTAATTTATATATTAAGCAAAGTAAGAGGTTAACAACAATAGCTAATAATAAAATAGAATAATTGTAACACCATACTGTAATAAAAGTTATGTGAATGTGGTCTCTTTCTCTCAGAATATTTTATTGTACTGTACTCACCATTTATCTTGTGATGAGGTGAGATGATAAAATGCCTACATGATGAGATGAAGTGAGGTGAATGACATAGGCATTATGATGTAGTAGTGTTAGGCTACCATTGAACTTCTGAGACTACATCAGAAGGAGGATCATCTGTTTCCAGACTGCAGTTGACCTTGGGTAACTGGAACCCCAGAAAGGAAAACCATGGATAAAGGGGAACAGCTGTGTATAATAGTACCATATATATATAAATACACAGTGAACTGCAAAGATTTTACATCGATCATCCATATTCTGAAAACCTGTTTAGCATCCCCCATATATCACAGAAGATAATTTAATCTTTATAGAGTATATTGTTTTGTACAACTAGATAAACAAATATGAAGAAAATCCCTTGCAGGTTATTTTATTCCAGACTTAGCTCATTGTAAAGCTCTTGCTTACCCCAGAATCTTGAGGATTTCCAAGCAAATTTCAGGTACTCCATTAACACAGTTTTTCCAATTGTATTTTCTTAAAAGCCTGCTTATATTATTACTGGCAACAATGGAAGGAGCTAAACCATGATAAGTGTGATCTTAAACAATTTTCACTATTTCTAACCTATAAATCTTTAAGAAAAATCTAAAAAAATCTAGTATTTAGAGATACAACTGAATGAAAACTATGAATTTGACCTTTCTTTCACTAACTCTCTTTGATAATGATGACCTAGCTCTACTGGGCCGCATTGTCCTTAGGATTTGACAGAAATATATTGCCTGAATTATGTGGTATTGATTCTAAGATACCAGTTGGTGCATTTAGGAAATAGAGATGCAATGCTTTGGCTAAATAAGAGGACTTTTTTTTTTTCCAAATGTCTCAGATGATATATAAATAGAAACACAATCCCTGCAAGTGCCTAGCTGCCATCACAAATAATTCAATCATTACATTTGTCCATGATTCCATAGGTTTGGGAGCTATGTCAATACCATAAATCCACTTATGTTAAAATCATTATACCTCCTGTTATGGAGAGAAAAGAAATCAGAATAGAAATACAATTGACCACTGACTGAATATTCATATTGGGAAAATTGAGAGTTAAAATCATATGATATCCTAACGTAAATAATATTGGTTTATTATTTAATATACTTTTGGTTGTAAGTAACACAAACTTCAACTTAAATTATGTCTTAATGAAAAGATTTACCATCAGAACAGAAAATGCATAGTCAGAGTGTAGTGACACCCAAAGGCTATGCATGGTCCTGGGAAAATATATGGGCAAGGAACCCATCAGTAGGAACAATCTGATTTTTTTACAACTGTGTTAAACTGTCATGGCATACGTGAGGTGTAGTGATTTACTGATGACTGTTTATCTTATGGTAGAGAAAAGGGCCATAAATATTTGTTCATCGTCCAGGAGTGCACCTGAAGATTTTTAGTGTCCAGGTCCACTATCTCTTCCTGTGCAAGGCCATCAACCATCTCTTTATGTACCTTGTTGTCATTTGTGCCTTTCCAGGGTGTATTAGGTTTCTACTGCTGCAAAATCGGTACGCACTTAGCAGCTTAAAAAAACTAAAATGTATTATCTCTCAGTTTCTAAAGGTCAGAAGTCAAGACACAATACGATTGGATTCTCTGCTAAAGGGCTGGAGAGACTGAAATGAAGGTGTGGACAGGGACTGTAGTTCTCATCTGGATTCTAGGTCCTCTTTCAAGCTTACTAAATGACGATGGCAGAATCACTTCTTTGTGGTTGTAGGACTGAGATCCCTGTGGTCCTGCCAACTGTCGTCTATAGACTGGTGGAATGTGCCATGACTCACAACTGTGGTGAGGCGATTACAGGGGTGCCTGCATAGGGAGGCACACAGAGTAAGGGATGCCTGCTACACCCCTGTAGTCACCCAGTGCTATCCAGAGGCAGTGCCTTGTTGAACACATGCTCCCACTCACTCACAGCTCAAGCCAAACCTCAAAAAGGTGAAAGTAACTAGTCCAGAGCCCCACATTTAGAGAGTCAGCTACATGATCAGAATCACCATTCTGAGTGGCCCCCATCTCCAGTGAATCTGTAGAAAAATAGAGCTCTAACCAATGGGAGTGACTGGCTCCTGTGCTACCCTCCTGGACTCCACATGACCCCATAGGGGTGAGCCTGGAGCTCCTCTAGGCATCTGGTTGACCCTACTAAGAGGTTTGTAAAAGTGTCTCAGAGGCCTTTAAGGGAGAAAAGAATCCTGGACCCATGAAAAAATCCTTTTCAGGGTTTATGGTGCTGAAGTAAGACCACTGAAGACCCTGGCACATCCTAGGCACTGGAGGGGTAGGGGGCTTTACAACATTTCAATGAAGGGGCAAGAGGCTGAGGCCAGGCCTGGGGCAGAGCACCCATATGCCCTGGCCCTGGGATTATAAATGTTCTGGATCACTTTTCTCCTCTACTGGCCCTTTTCTTGCTCACTTCCAGTTCACCCCACAAATATTTTCTTGACAGTCTATATAATTACCTCATTTCTGACCTCAGGGGAAAATCTGTATGTTAATTTTCTATAACCAAATGGACCATCAAAATAGTTTGCTAAACAAATACACTCTCCATTTTTCCAATTCTGTTTCACTTCTTATCTCCTGGCTATATACACTTGAACGTTTCCCACAACATTTCATGAGTGTTATGAGAATGAAAAACTTTTGTTTTGTATATAGCAGAGACTGCATAACACGAAGTAGCCAGTTTCCTGTCATTTTACTTGTTCAAAAATATCTCAAAATCAAATTTCTCCCCTAGCTGGATTTTGTAATGACATATGACTTTTAAATCTGATTTTATCATAGCCTCCAACATAAATCTAAAACCCACAGGGTTAGCAAATTCCATTTGTATTCATCAGGTTTATTATTTTACCTTTAGTCATAATCTCACCCAAATCATTACCTGTAATATAGGTAGGGAAATATTTCAGGTTCCAAAATCCTTCAGTTCCACAAAATCCTTTAGGAGCTTGTTCACATATTTAACAACCTCTCTTGTCAAGAAATTCATTTTTCTATCTCACACTTTGTCAAACATGTTATTTTCTCCTTTAAAAATCTCTGTAAGCCTTTGCCTTGGTCATTTAATATTTTTATTCTTTAATTGAACTACACATATATTGAGTATAGTTAGATGGGGGAAGGAATTATCAAATTTAAATTTCTTGAGATTTGATTTAATGATACTAACCTAAATAAAAATGAAAAAAAAAAGTTCAGAATATATGATAGGATGTTGGGAAAGTTCCTGCTCTCCATTATTATCCTTCCCCCTTGAAAACCAACATCATATTAAATAGCCACAATAATTTATAAATTAAGGTCACACTGCACTTTTAAATCAGAAAATTATGAAGCTATAACAAATGGTAAGACTTGTATATAGCTAAGGTAAGCTAAAATATGTAATTGTTTAACCCACTGTCCAGGCAAAAACTTTGTCTCCAGCTTTACATCTAACTTCTAAAATAATATTTCCTAATTTTTTCTTGATTAAAATTGACACAATTTGTCACAAATAAATAAAAAGATTAAGTGAATATGTTTTGGCTGCTTAGATTTACCTCCCATTAAAGCTAAATGAGAAGGAAGTGTCCAAGTCCAATGATCTTGTTTTACAAGAGAAACAAGTTAAAATCCTGAGATGTTATGTGATTTGTGCCCTTAATTTTAGGTGCAATTCAAATCAGGCAAAAACCTAAATGTCTAATATTTCCATTCTGACCCAGTAAGTTCAATTATCTAAATAAATATGTACATAGATGATGATTAAATATATATGTTGAATAAAATAGGAATTAATGTATCATTTTCTGATATATTGACAAAAATAATATTCCTGGAGTTAATGGAAAGAGCATGAGTCCTCTTTGTTCCCCAAGATTATTTACTTGTATAATTATAATGACCATGTAATTATTATCTCATTTCTAAAAGAACTGGAGCAAGATGAGTATATTTGGGTAAGAAATAGGAAATTTAAGGTTTGTAGGGTGAGAATAGAGGGCTAGAATACAGCAAATGACAGGAGTGAAGCAGAGTCATGAATGTGTGAGATGCTACAGGCCAGCTGGGTCTATTCCCCACAATGTTGCTCAGCCTGCTGACATCAAGTGTACACTGAAGAAGTTTGGAAATAAATTCAGTTTCTACAAATTTGTACATGCCGATTATCAAGTTAGGAATACCACATGTTAATTATAACTTTTCCTGACAGGAAGAAAAGAATGTCTTTCATTATAATGACTGAGCTAAGAATAAGCATTTGTTACTATTGTGAATTCTCATTCTGCTTGTATCCCTACTCCTAAGTTTACCATCACCATCTATACACACAAGGAAAAGAAAGAGAAATAAAAACTAAACAACAAAAATCTCTAAAACTTAGGTAAGCTAGAACATCACATAGGTAACTCTCAATTTCCTGGAACAAAATAATTATACAAACAGGAATTGCTATTTTTGCTATAGAAAGCATTTGAGAGTTAACTATGAGAGAGATAAGATACATACCTTAAAACAAGATTTGATTGGAAAGTTCTGAGTCAAGTTGCCAGGGGTTGTGCATAGTTCATGGAGTCGGTACCTCATTAAGACTGTTTGAACCAAGTTTAATGTGCTTCTTCTGTCATTGTAGTGGTGGACAAATCTCTTTTATTATTGCTATTGTTGGTTTGGGGGTTTGGGGAATTAAGTTTTGGGGTTTTTGGTGTTTTGCTGTTTGTTGTTGTTTTTGTTTTGTTTTGGTCTATATATTTTTCTCTCTTCACTTGACTGTTGAAGGTATGGAAAAGGGGGAGGGAGAGAATCTAACTAGAAAGCAGTGTTTGGGAAGGAAGGGGGTTAGAGTTAGCTAGAGAGGTAGTTAGGAACACATCTACAAGAATTTATCAGGACCTTATTAAATAAATAAACATATTGGAAATTATTGTGTGAAGTGTTCTGTGATACCAAAACCACACCAATGATAAAACAATAATAAAATAAGTAAATAAAGCAATAAATAAAACAAGGGAAGATGAAAGATGGACTCTGTCTCCAAGGATCTATTTTACAGGTGAGGGAGAAAAAAAAAAAAAAGCTGTGTGGGTGGAGAAGTGCAGGGACATTGTCAAATCCATTACATTGTTTTTTTGTTTTGTTTTGTTTTGTTTTTCTCTCTTTTTTAAATTATATTATGTTAATCACCATACATTACATCACTAGTTTTTGATGCAGTGTTCCATGATTCATTGTTTTCATATAACACCCAGTGCTCCATTCAGTCCGTGCCCTCTTTAATACCCATCACCAGGCTAACCCATCCCCCCACCCCCTCCCCTCTAGAACCCTCAGTTTGTTTCTCAGAGTCCATAGTCTCTCATGGTTCGTGTCCCCCTCCGATTCCCCCCTCTTCATTTTTCCCTTCCTGCTATCTTCTTCTTCTTCTTCTTCTTCTTTTTTTTTTTTTAACATGTACCTCTGAAACAAATCCATTACACTGTTGATGTGAAATGTTGGGATTTGGAGCAAGGGAGGAAGGCATCGGGCAAATCAAGCAGGAATTTTTTTTAGCAGTGAAAGTTAGGTGATTATGGAAGGAATCACTCCCAGCAGTTCCATGGGGAACATGATCATATAATTCATGGTTCAAAGTAAGAGACTTTGAGAGTGAAAGGAGTGCTATATGTCAGGACAAGAATAAACCAGAACTATCTTTGCAAATTGGAAACCTATCACAGAGCAAAGTATCAGGGCCTCAGCAGTAGTGGTAATAATGGTAATTATAACATTATCATCATGTCATCATTGCCATCTTCATCATCATCATCATCACTATATTTGTATTGCCTTAATTTAGGTGTTGCAGTCATCTGTTTTGTTATATAGTTTAACCTCCATAGCTACCTGATGATAAGCTTTATTGTTGTTACTATTCTTCTTTTCCAGGGAAGAAAATAGTAACATAGGGAGATTAAATAAATTGGACAAATCTCATACAGCCAAAAAGTGGTAGAGCCAGAATCCAGGTCTCTATTGCCCCAAAGGTCTAGTTAACACTATCTCGTATAACCCAACTCTAGCAAGGGAGTCAGCTGAAACTTATTTACAAATTCCATGTCACAATGAATAGAAGCAGATAGGAAAACTGCTCTGGGTGGGGGGGCATTACAAAATTAAGAACTGAAGATGCACAAATATAGTTCTCAGTTCATCAGACATAATAATTTCACTAAACTTTGCAATGAGATTTTTTTTTTTTAAGATTTTATTTATTTATTTGAGAGAGAGAGTGAGAGAGAGAAAGAGCACAAGAGGGGGGAGCGGGAGAGGGAGAAGCAGACTCCCTGCTGAGTAGGGAGCCCGATGCGGGACTCGATCCCGGGACTCCAGGATCATGACCTGAGCCGAAGGCAGTTGCTTAACCAACTGAGCCACCCAGGCGCCCTGCAATGAGATTTTTAATAAAATAAAGAAGACTCATGAAAAGTTTTCTTAGAAAAAGAGATAGCCCAAGTAATCATAGGCCATTAGTTTGGGCAAAGGCCCAGCATAGCCACAAAGAATATTGCCTTGAAACTATATCCTGTCTCTCAATCAAAGAGATCTCATTGATCAGTAATATTACCACCCAACTATTGATTTTCCCAAATGCTTCTTGAAGCATGGGTGGTTCAGTGGTAGAATTCTCGCCTGCCAAATGCTTCTTGAATGCTTCATTCTAGCCAAGGTAGCATATTAAAAGTTTACCAAACATTTCTACTCATTTTATTTCTTTATTTTCTTGTAAACAATGCTTCATCTTTTATAAAATGTTTCATCAGACAGTGTCTCCCCAAACCCCTGCCTTCCTCCCATCCTGGTCATTTCTTGTTTAATCTCTGTGTTTTCTCCCTCATAGGCCTTTTCTGACCATCTTCTACTTTCATGTACCAATAACTGTCTTAACTATGATTATAATTGTACCCATATAACGTTATAGCATTCCCTATCTTTCTTTTCCAATTTATACCTCCAATTTGAATTTTTAATATCTATTTAAATATGTTAAATTATTGCAGAGCTGGAAATATTTTATCCATCTTTGTACTTCCATCACCATCCCCACCAAACCCAAACATTAGAGCATACACAGTAATCACTCAGTAAATATTTGTTGCTTTCATTTATGGGTGTTCCTTTCATTAAGGTTGTTCCTTTAGGTTATTTATTTTCTGCACTGTTTTCTTTGGTTCCTCTTGTCCTATCACTTAAATACATTTATATATATGCCATATTTATGCACACAAATGAATTGGGGAGTCTTTATAGCAGGAGTACTAACCATTAATGTGAAAGTTTCAGAAGCAATGAAATGAAAGGAGTGCATTATCCTCATCCAACAGGGCTGGATTTACAAGTAGCACTTTCCAACTCATCACTGTGAGATTTGCATTTGCATTACATGACCCTGGAAATTTGGTAGGAAAAATTTCCTATTCATTGCCTTCTCTTCATTCATGTGCCCCTTCAATAAAACTACACATACATCTTGATTAAGCTTTGCATTTGGAACCAACAATGCCTATGTAAAAGCTCAAGTGGACAGACATTCCCCAACAAACACTTGTTTATGCAAAGGTCAATGACATATTATGCTGTACAGAGCTGAAGTTCTAAGTACATTCTAGTTTTTAACAAGCAACAGGAAAATTACAAACTAAATCAATATGTCCAGCAGAATGCCTGCTCATTTGCTACTGACTCAGGCTATTCCTGGAGATTGTTGTACAGCTCTTTTTTTGTGCATTTTGTTTTCAGAACTGACACATGGAAACTTAAGGACTGAAATACTCAGACTTCAAAGCTCCCACTCTGTGTGCGAAGCATTTTTCACTGGCATCAAGGATATACACTCACTTTCATCATTGGGCTGAATAATAAGCCTTCCTCCAGGGGGCAACTCCTTGGAGGAAGCTCCCTGCACCCATTATGTCAGACTACAATTTAGCGACTTGAGGGATTGTGGCCCACTTGCACATAAGGCTTTCGTATTTTTCTAAGGCTTTTGTCCAAGTGGTAATTTTAAGGCTATGTTTTCGAGATTAAAAAAGAAATTGTCACTGAAATTTCTCTTCTGAACATTTGAAAAACACTGAGGCCTATAAAATAATATTGCATGCTAAAATATTACTTTTAATACAGATTTTCCTACAGAGAATATAACAACAGCCATAGAAAAATCAAAACTGTGTCCTAAGTGTTTGAAATTGAAAGAAACATTAACAATTTTGCTTTTAGTTGAATACAATAGAAAAAAATGATACAATACTGCTTTTAAACACATTTACCTCACAAATAGCAATTAGGGAAATTAAGAGAATTTTCTGGATGTTGTATTATGTCCACATTTTTGAAGTACACAAATATAGCTACTGCTTTTAAACAGCTACTTTCAAATATATTATTAGCCAAAGTTCTCAATAATGTAGGCTTTTATAGACATTATGATACACGCTTTCAATTAAACCTTTTTTCAGTCTACTAAAGCATTGAAATCTTTGGTATAAGCCTAAATCACTAAGAAATTGGTTTCCTTTACTTTCTTGCAACATAAGCCTACTGCCTGCAAACTTAATAAATCTTTGATATGCAATTGGATATATAACCTTAAATTACTAGTCAATCTCCTCATATTAGCAGGGTAGAGGCTCAGCCCTCTTCACTCAAGTCTACCTAACAGGCTACTTACAGATTCATTTGGTTGGGGCTTTCCAGCATGGTAGAACCCCCCCCACACACACATACACCCAGTGACTATGGTAGAACCTCCCCCCCACAATAGCTATTCAAGTTGCTGGGCTTTTCCCCTACAACAAACGCAAGAGTTTTCTAAGATTAATAAGACATAATGTAACTGGCTATAATCCTAGTGATATAAAAACATTTCTTATATTTAGAAAGTTCCATTGGTTCTTTTAGACCAGAGAACCATTTCACCACCCTGTCAAACTGGAGAAACTTACAGAAATGGTAACTATAATGTAAGTAAAAGTGAAAAGTCACCTACTACCTAGTATGAATGAATGGATATTCTGACAGTGATACAAAGTGTGAAAAGGAAAAATAATAATAATTCATATAACTTTGGGTGTTGAAGCTGACTTAAATAGGACATCATTGAGGTGATGCAGAGAGTTCATGGCTGGTGTATGTAGTAATAGTAACAGCAATAGCCGTAGTGGCAAAAATATCATAGTTAGAAGACCCACAATAAAAATTATTTCTTCATGCATCATCAAAATCATCATTATCATCACCATAACCAAACTGAAGACATTTTCCATAAGCATATGAAGCCACTTACTCAATAAATTTAGGAAGGTCTAGATATTCAGATATTCTTCCTATCTTAAATTAAGTTCACTCCGATTGAACATCACTTTTGAAATTGTTAAGTGCTCGGTAGCTGGTTGTGATTAGAGTGAGCTAGTAATGAGCATGAGATGACACTAAGGGGAGGAACCGTGAAGACTTTATAGTTTTGCCTAGAATTTGAGATCAAAATTTAGACCTGGTATCTGTAACTTCTCCTTTGTCCTTACCATAGCTTCCTCTACAGGCTTCCAGTGTACCTGATTTGAATACTTTTTAGATTAGGCAAACTTTTGTGAGACTGCTGCATTTAATGGTTTTATATACATACAATTGTATGTGCATAAACATATTTATAACAAAATGATAGAAAAACTGAAAATTAAAAAAAAAATATCTTGAAGGTTCCTTTCCATTTATGTAAATCTTGTTGAAATAAAACTGTATAAAGATACAAACTGCAAATGTTGACACAATGAAATGTCTGGTGAAATAATTTCTCAATGATAGACCTTGTTCTATTGTCCATGTTATCAATGAACAGTAACAACCTGGTTTCAAAGTCTATAGTCTTTACCAACTGCTTTATGTCCAGCACCTGGCCTGTAATAAACACTTAAGGTAGAGCTATTTAATGAATAAACAGATGCATGCCTTTTCCTTTTCATTTAACAAACTCGTGTAGTATTTTCAGGCAAAGTTGTAAATGCTTTACTGCTATGTTCCTATTTAATTCTTATAACAACTTTATGAGGTAAATGCTGAAATGAACCAACCTTGTCAACACCTTGCTTTCTGACGTAGGGTCTTGTGAATCATGAGAGAATGAATTTCCTTTGTTAAGTCCCCCAGTTTGTTTTGGCAGGCCTTGGAAATTAATACAGCATGCAAGCAAGGTTAAGTTTAAAAAGCACCAACCTAGGAACCGAAATATAAACAAGTTCTTTTAAATAATAACAAAATCCAACTGCTCACAGTAATCACCAAAATCCATGACTCAGTAATGTAGCAGTTTTGTTTGTTAGTTTTCTCTTTTAACACTGATCATTTGAGTGTACTCCTTAATTAAAATTTTTAAGTGCGAGAATAACAAGTTATTCCAAACATAAACCATTGTGTTTGGTAATAGTTTTATTTTGACAGGCATTGAGTTTTGGAGTGAGTAAGGAACTCTGTAGCCTATCTATTCCAAACACCTAATTTTGGAGAAACTTCGATAACTTGTTTAAAAACCACCCATCCAGGGGCGCCTGGGTGACTCAGTTGATTAACTGTGTGCCTTTGGCTCAAGTCATGATCCCAGGGTCCTAGGATCGAGCCCAGCATCTGCTTCTCCCTGACTGCAACTCCCTCTGCTTGTGCACTCTCTCGCTTGCTCTCTCTCCCTCTCTCTGTCAAACAAATAAATAAAAACTTCTTAAAAAATAAAAATAAATATAAAAATAAAACCACACATCCAGTTGTAGTATCTTATTATGAATGCCCCAAATCCCAGGACTATAACCTCACCATCAATTAAAATATACTTAGAAAATTATTAATGTTTAGTTAGTAGCTAATGACTTTGGTTCTATTTGTATATTAGGAAATAGCCTTTTTTTTTTTTTCCTACTTTGGAAAAATAATTTCCCTGGGATTTTTTTTTTTTTTTTAATTTCAACACTATATTGCTTTTTCTTCTCTTTCTATCTCTTTCTCTCTCTCTCATTTTAGATTTCTCTCTCTACTCCTGGGAACAGTGTGCCCTACATTTTCAAGGCAACTAACACTGCTGTGATGGTTTTCCTGGTCAGTGGCCCTTCAGTCTTAGAGATTTGGGCAGAAAAAAGAAAACAGTAGGAAGAGGTCAAGAGCAAGCTTCAGCTGTGTGTTGATGTGAGCCATCACATCTCTAGTGAACCAAGTTTTTAACTAACATTAGAGTTTTTGGAACCCAACAGAAAGTTCGCTGAAGAGGTACCACATCTGAATTTTATAGACTTTGCCACAGATTTCCATTCTCATTCAAATTGAAAGCTTACTGGTTTCCAGCTAAGTGGCTATTAAAATGGCAATTCAAAATACACTCCGCTAATTGTGTTTAAATAGAGCTCAACTACAGGTGGCCCTGCCCCCTCCTCCAGCTCCATCAACAAAGAAAAAGATTTTTATTACCTTGGTTTTTATCTATGAAAATGTACATTTTTCTTATTGTAATTCTTTCAGTGTATCAGCTAAATAAAGTTAAATGCAGCATAGCTTCTAGAAAGATTTTATATTAAAAATAGGGTCAAAGTTAGCGAAATCATTTACTTTCAAGTTTTCTAGTCACCATATTTATGGATTTTTTTTCGGATTTTGTTTCAGTCTAAAAGACTCATGATGGCTTTTTTATTCATCATTTATACAATGACTGCTGTTTTGACTCAATCATTACCATTCTTGGTAACAGACTGAAAACAGATTGTTGTGTATGAACAATATTTTAGATAAGCCTCATTTTGTCTAAAAGCTGATAGATAACTAGGAAAGTTATTAATTAGAATATAATAAAAAAACTGTCTTATAATTAAGGTTAGGCTGTCCTTTAAATTCATATCCATAATATTCACATACATTCATTAACTTCAGATATAATTGGAAGGCACATAATTAATGCAATGGCTCTGAATATTTATCAAATTACCACCAATCATCATAGTTTCTTGATGATGCTCCACAACACAGTGCATGGACATCAATAAAGTATTAATTATGAATTACTAATTATAATGACTCCACAAGGCCTAAAAAAAGCATTACTGTTTAAATTAAATTTAGTTTTGACTTAATTATTAAAGGATGAGCTGTTTCAAGCTGTAAAATTTTGAACTGATATTTTAAATTACTTCTGTTATAATTAATGCCAATTCTTCTGAAAGTAGGAACCACAAACAAAAAGATGCTAAGGATAAAAAAGCTCGTACAAATTAACACATGCTTGCTTACTAGATGCCATGAAGTGAGATAAATGTTAAAATATATTCATGCATTTTTATTTCAGCTCTTCATTAAAGCACACACACACACAGAAATGTAGAAGTAATGACCTTTCAAGAATTTCTCGGAAAACCTTTTTTACATTCCATAAGTGCAAACATACCTAAAATGTATTAAAACAACAATAAGGACCACCACTGATTTTCTACTGGTATTATGTAAAACACTGTTATAATTAATCTGCTTCTCTCCAAGCTTGAAGTCCCCTGCTATGCATCAGCAAGGTGATCATTCTCTAATAAGTCTTTTCATATGATAAACTCTAGAAGAGTAATCTTTTAATCAATTAAATTATGTATTTAAGGAACAATTCAAACTTAATTAATTTAAGAACTCATCAGATTGAAACTTGGTTCAGAAACACAGGGAATTCAAATTGTTTCCAACTTCAAAACATTACTTTTAGCTGGAAACACATGTTACTTAGGCATACCAAAATTAATATCTTAATTAATTTTTTTCACATTCACACTGACAAGTGGAGTACATTTGTAAATGTAGACTTTGTGTTAAAGGACGCTTATATCAATTCACATATTCAGCTCCCTTTCAGGGGTGACTAACTCAGGGGCTCTCCAGCTAGGAAACCCTAAAAGCCTGTGGGTGGAAAGCAAAAACAAAACAACAAAAAAACTTAAGTACTGATCACCTTTCCTGACTTTATTGTTGGTAGTTTTATCACTATCAAATTTAACAACTATTTTCTAGAACATGTGAAACTAAAAGAGGCCTCCCAGTTTATTTGAAAGGTGCCAGTGCCCTGCATCATCTACAAAATGTAGGATAGTTGGAAGAAAGGCAGGCAGAGGCAAGGCACAGCCCCCCAACACCCCACCCCCTACCCCCATCCAAAGAGGAAACTACCCTTAAAATGAAAAATACCCCATTCTGTTATTCTACAATACCCTGAAAAGAGCCCTCCACCCTTTCCCACGTAAACAACTACCTGATAGGTAGATGAGCGCAAGGACAAAAACCTGATTGGGTGACAGGCTCATGGAGGGTTAATCAGATTAAAACCACCCATCAACATTCTCATAAAAACCTCTAGACTTAGAAACTCCAACAGCAACCCTCTCGGTTCAGGAGCTTAGTACTATTGCTCAATAAACTTTGCTTTGCTGACCACCACTCTTCATCTGGTCTACCTCTTCAGTCTTTGATGCAGCATGGCCCAGAACAGTGGGCACTAAGGGAAAAGAAATCCTGAAACATACATAGTTCTGACATTGCAACAAAAACTACATTATCTGTTGCCTGTGTGTTCTTAGTGATGAACTTGGTCTAAGAATAACAGTGTCTTATATGTTGGTTTGGAACAAACAAGTCTAGTTAAAGCTGAACCCACTAAATACTAGATCATAATATAGGTGATTTTTTTTAAAGCTTCACTGAAAATTTTCCAAGGAAAGTAGTTTGTCCACAAGAAATGTCGCTGGTATCACCTTTCAAAGCATAAAATCCTTCAACTTCATATACCCTTTGAATTCTATATTGCCCTATTTTCTAATTTGTTATCTCTCTCCCATATGGAAAAATTTACTTTATTTGAGGTCAGTGCTAGAAAGCTTCTAGAACAGTACTTTCTGAGGAGTCCTGTGTATACCTTTATTTCACTCTAGAGAAGCTTTCCTGCTATCTCTGAGGGCAATTTAGGATGAATGGTGTTGACCAAGATGTCCTTAATATTCTCCACAGTTTAACTAAAATTTAGACAGGCTTCTTCCTGCCTTTAGATCCCTGACCTCCTTTTCACACCGGACCTTACAAAATAGAGGTAGCCTAAACACAAAGAAAAGCATTCCATACCCAATGGCCCTAATCACAAACTCAGTAAAAAACCCATCAACACATTCATTGATCAACATTCCGTAAGACCCTCTGAAATCCTGCCCCATAGGGTTAATGAGGTTGAAACTAGAAACAGAAAACTTAAACAGAAAATTTAAAGCTTGTTTTTCAGAGAACTACTTCTCCTTTAGCAGCTAGTATGTCTTTTCAGACCCCAATAACAAATACACTAGCTATCTCTGCAGAAGCCTGAACTCAAGGTCAACTGATAAGCTTCCAGTCTGTGAACAAGCAAGGCCCTGCATTCCTTACCCAAGATAATGAGCCCAAGACCTTATCCAGTTTATACTGGCTCTTGGAGCAGGCCTTAGCTCCTCTCCTTATCCTAAGATAACCCACTGACATCAGGCACTGAACTTTGCCTTCTTCTAATGTTAAGTTTCCAACCCAAAGTGAACATGGGAATGTATGTTATATATATGTTTGCTCAATGTACATGCTCCATCTTTCCTCATGAATAGTCATAAGTTTCCCTGCCCTTTTCATCAATATACATGTAATCTCAACCCTTTATAAATACTTGTTCTCTTCCTCTTCTGGGAGGTAGATTTGAGACTCACCCTCCTGTCTCCTTTGGCTGCCTCTCAAATAAAGCCTTTCCTTGCTGCATACTTGGTGTCTCAGTGACTGGCTTTCTGCGTGCCTGGCAAATGGACTTTGGTTCAGTTCCTCCAGTATTTTTCCACTAGCTCATCCCTGCCCTTAAAAACTTGACCATTCTTTGTTCCAGCAGAATTGAGCTCAGACTTATTTATGGCCTCTCTCCCCTATTACAATAGTCTCAAATAAATTCATCCTTACCAGGTTAACACTGGTGTAATTTTCTTTGACAGCCTTGTAAAAAAGGCGTCTGATGTTACTGTACTTGCATACAATGTTTGAACTAGGATGTACAATATGAGAATTTGAGGTACTTCTTGTCTGTAGTCACTTTGAGAGTTATGAACAATGATGGCTTCTTAGGGTGAATTCTTATGTATTCTAGAAGTCTGATTGTATTAGTTGTTGATATTGAAAGAATGAGACTGAGAAATACAGTAAAAGATGTCAAAAATGGTCACAAAGAAATAGGTCAATTAATAGAAGTTATCTGCATTAAATTCTCATAGGACATTTAAAAACTGATGAAATGTGAGCTTAAGAAGGACAAGTGTATCAGATAAAATGGCCTGGCTATAAACTAATTAACTGATATCTTCAGTTAATGTAAATTACTACACAGTAACAATCCTTCTTTGCACTATATTATTGATAAATGGGCACTTATATCCAATTATTTTTGAAATTAGACACTTGTCCAATGTTTCTTTTCAACAAACTAGCCTATCCTATGTGGACCTGCTCCCCCTGCCCTACCCTATGTTTATAAATGCAATTACATCTAAGATTTCACTTTCTCTTTCAAATTGTAGGACCCATTGTATTCTGATGTTAATATTAGTAAAGAATTTGGCTCTGTTCACTCTGCAAATGTCATAGAGATGCCTATGGGTATAAAAAGAAGAATCTTCAATGCATATATGTAGAGTTTTGAGGTTATCTGTTTGTTTGTTTTACATTCAGTGACATCCATATCTCCTAGAATAATTAGAACATTAAATTATAATTTACCCCAAAGTGCTATAAAAATATTTTTCTCTTGGGGCGCCTGGGTGGCTCAGATGGTTACGCGTCTGCCTTCGGCTCATGTCATGATCCCAGGGTCTTGGGATCGAGCCCCACATCGGGCTCCTGACTCAGCGGGGAGTCTGCTTCTTCTTCTCCCTCTGCTTCTCCCACTGCTCATGCTCTCTCTCTCTCTGTATCTCTGTGTCTCAAATGAATAAATAAAACCTTTAAATATATATAAATATTTTTCTCTTTACTATATTATGTCCTTGTATCTATACATTTATTTTTCCAGAATGACTCAATTTATTCCTCTTACAAACATATTGAAGAACAACATGATTTTTGAGCCTATGGCAAGTCAATGCATATTTCTTAGACATCCTCACGTGATTATTTATTTCCCACCTAAGTATAAACTGTCTCCCATAGAAACTCAGCAAAGAATTGGAATAAAATATTAATGAGAGAACCTCAAGGAAAATACACACCAAAATATTCCAATAAATAAAATATTGTAATGAAAATATCAAACTGAACTGTCTGACTCCAGATCTCTTGTCTTTAACCATTCTTTTCATGAGAGATGAGTAAGAAAATGGACTTTCCTTCAAAAAACTTACAGATTAGTATGACATGAAGATAATGTGTGGAGGTAAGTGATTCAGGCTATTTATAGTTTAGGAATTATAGTAATAACTAACAACAGTGGTAACATCAAGACTAATAGTTGTGAAAATAGCAATAGCTATTATTTGCTGAGCACATATTGTATGCAAGGCCTTTTACTAAGCACTTTCCTAAAATATTTAAATTAATTTTTATTTAATCCCTCATTAAGCTATATGAGGCTTATAGATGAAAAAACAGCAAAAAGATAATGTAGTTTGACCAAAGTCATAATTGTGGTAAGTGAAAAAGACATCTAGTAATTTTTTTTTTTGACAGAATATTGATCTCAGCCAGAGGAAATGTCTATCTTTACCATTTTTTTTTTCCTCAAGGGTTCATATTTGGGTGGACAACTACCCTTCTATGCGTATCTGAAATAATATAAAAAGTAATATTTTTTCTAGTAGAGAAAAACAAGAATTCATGAACTCATGGAGTGCTATAGACACAGGTTATCACCAAAAGTGTAAGGAATTTTTTCCAATCTTGCCACTCAAACACACACACACATGCACACATACACACTCACTCTTTCAGAGGGTTAATTTTATGTGTTAATTTGCCTGGCCACAGGATGACCAGATTATTTTTTCTGGATGTGTCTGTCAGGGCTTTTCAGAATGAGATTTACATTGGAATCTGTGAACTCAACTCAGTAAAGTGGACTGCCCTTCCCAATGTGCGTGGTCATTGTGGAATCCAATAAGGACCTGAATAAAACTAAAGGCTAAGGAAGAAAGGATTAATTTCTTTTTTTCCCTGCCTCACTGGTGAAGTGGGACACCTCATTTCATCTTCTCCTGCCTGGCCCTGCGGACTAGAATTTATACCGTTAGCTTTCCTGGTTTTTTGACTCACGCTGAATAATATCACTGGCTTTCCTGGGTCTCCAGGTACACACAGCAGGTCATGGGACTTTTCAACTTCTGTAATCATGTGAGCCAATTCCTCATGTCTAATCTCTATTGGCCATCTACCTATTTGTCTGTTCTTCTATCTCCTATTGATTTTATTTCTCTGGAGAATCTTTTTTTTTTTTAAGATTTTATTTATTTATATGACAGAGAGAGACAGCGAGAACAGGAACACAAGCAGGGGGAGTGGCAGAGGGAGAAGCAGGCTCCCCGCCGAGCAGGGAGCCCAACACAGGGCTTGATCCCAGGACCCTGGGATCATGACCTGAGCCAAAGGCAGACGCTTAACGACTGAGCCACCCAGGCGCCCCTTCTCTGGAGAATCTTGACTAATACTCTCACTCAGACATGCACACAACACAGCAACACACACAGACACACATTTGGGATTCTTATATCTCCACCCTTGAAGAATGATCTATTATTTTTAAAAACATATCTTAATTTTTAATGTGTAACACCTACCAAAGTGGCACTCAATCAATATAAGCGCAGATTGAAAAATGCAGCTGAAAACCAAACAACTCAGTCAAGACTAAAATATCCTCAGTGACCCTATGGATTGCGGGTTGTGACACTCATCACATACTATCTCCCCTTAAATGTTTTGGAATTTTTTAAAAAATATTTTATTTATTTATTTGTCAGAGAGAGAGCACAAGCAGGGAGAGCGGCAGAGGGAGAGGGAGAAGCGGGCTCCCTGCTGAGCATGGAGTCTGATGCAGGACTTGATCCCAGGACCCTGGGATCATGACCTGATCCAAAGGCAGATGCTTAACTGACTGAGCCACCTTGGCCCCCAAATGTTTTGGAATTGACTCTGAAAATATACAGATAATATATGCTATGAAAATTTCTTCAACAGGCAAGTGTTTAACTTGATCCAATGCATTTTAGTTCCTGTTTCAGTTTTAGTTGTTGTTGTGTAATTTTGGCAAAGGAGGTACTATGAGAATTTGTTATATATTTTTTTCTTTCTTATAAAAGATCCATGACAACTGTATTTTGAACTGCTTCTTTCTCACTGTTAGAAATGCTTTTTTGTCTTAAAGAGGAGTTATAACTTCCCTTTCCTATTTTAAAGGTACAGACTTTGATGCACTGTCAGGGCAAACCTTTCAGAAGCAGAGCTTTCTTTTGAACAGTGCAAGCTGAAGGGGCATGACCATGGGTCCTCAGTAAAAATGGTCAGATATGGAGCTGATGGTTTTCATTTTAGTGGTCCAGCACTGCAACTCTTTCTTATAAAATTATTCTCTGAATGCTTGACTGATTGTTACCTTCTATTTATCTCACCCTAATTCAATAGAATTCCAAGAGTATTTACTCTCTTCCCCACGAGGTTAAATAAAGCAGACCTTATATTAACTGCACATGTCTAGGAAAATATCAAGTAAGCATAGTGCATGACAATTTAGACTAAACACCTGGTTTTAAAGTATGTGTAAGTAGTTATTGGAGTCAGTATATACTAGGTCAAAAAAAGAATCTCTAAATAATTTTGTCTCTGGTTTAATTTGTAATTGCAATTAAAAATAACGGTTGTTCTCCATAACCTCCCACGTAATAGCATTGCTTTTTCTTTTATACTAGAGAGAAGCATATAGAGAAATCTTGTTTTATAAAATGTGCTACCACATGCCAATTTCTCCACACCATATACTCTTGTCATCTTTGTATGCTGAGAGTGATGTTAGCAGCAGTGATCTAAGAAATGTTAATACAATTACACTTCATTTTCGAGTACATTTTACAGTTCTTTGTGGGGACAAGTTTTTCTTATTTGATAATGCTTGAAGATTGTCAAAATGGTAAAGGTTCATTTGTCTTTGGGAAAAGTCCTTAATAATAGAACAGTGTGAACAACACCTAGAGATCTATGACAATAAAGTGTGGGGGGAGGGGAGAAAAAAATTAAGAACTTTACAGAGAAGGATTTAATGTGGAGTTTTAATTTGGAAGCAATAAATGACATACTTTCAAGCAAGGAATAATTTTATTATGATGGTCTTTGTGTATAATAATTTCTTTCCTGACTAGAAAATACGAACATAATAATTATATAAAAAATAAAAACACATACAAATAAACTCCCATTTCACAAGCAGATTTCAGAATCCTTCAACATACAAGACTTTTCTTTACCTATTACATCTAAGCTAATCTGACCTTTCTAACCTCTCAATGAATGTTCTTCATATTCTTATCCAACTCGTGCCCCATTCTTGGAAAACATATCCCCAAATACTTAAAGTTTTTCATATGTATAGTCATAATATGAGTTTACCATGTTAGAAAGTCAGTTGTTTGTTACTAGTGTTGTTTTATTTTTTTGTTTTCGTGGTCAGCCATGCAGAGTAAACGGTCTATGAAATATCTCTTACATTTAAAACTCAAGACTGAAATTTACTAAGGAATAATAGATTCTTAGCACAATAGCTTTGGGATATAAATTTATTCTTCTAGTCAAGGCCAATTTTCTCAAGGTTTATGAACAGGTGAAATTCAATGTACAATGGCATAGACAGAAAGTTATCCCATTTTTTTGAAATTTTGTTATTCAATTTTTTGAGCAGGCACAAATATACATGCAATAAAAATCAAAAGGCACCAAAGGGTCTACAGCAAATTTTGAATTCTCCTTATTTATATCCTACAGCCTCCAGGTTCTAGTATCTGAGATAACTATTATTACCAATTCTTTTTTATTTTACTTGAGATGTGATGTGATTATATAAACTCATACCTAAGTACTTTCTTATTTTCCATGCTTTTTAAAACCTAGAATCATAGCTTAGATATTGTTTGTTATCAGTACATAGAGACCTATTTCATTTGTTTGAAAGGAAACCTCCTACTCTGTTAAAGGGATGCACTTTAATGTGTTCAGCCAATTTTTACAGAGAAGCATTTAAATGTTTCCCAAATGCTTTCCTTTCATAGACATGGTTGCAATGAATCTTTCCCAGTTTGGGTTCCACCAGAAGCAGAACCTGAGAAAAGATCTTGGGTACAAATAATTTATTTGATAGGGATGCCAGAAACACAGGACAGGGAGTGACAAAAGAGATACAGGGAAAGGAGAGAATCCAAGACAGAGAATCCATGTTTTAAGAAACTTGCCATTTTGGGCCACTGGAACTCAGTCTTCCTGGGGAACTCTGGCACAGGGAATAGAACATTCCTTAGTTATACCAAATCAGGGGCCGGGAAGCTATAGCATAACTCCTCAACCAGTCCTTCACGGAAGGTGAGCTGCTTACAGGGACCTTATCTCACTTTTGTATTTCCATGGTCTGAGCATGCTCTTCTAGCTAAGGGGGAAAGAAAAACCCTCAAACTTAAAGTGCAGATGTTCACATGAAGTAGTTTTCTTTTTGTAAAGATGTAGAGAAGATGTAAAGAGGGAACTGAAATGATCTTCAACATTATCCTTATTGATACCTTTTTGTACAAGGGCTGGGGGCATGTCCACTTTTAGTTTGCAAATGACTGATATACCAGCAATGTGTGATTCTTTCACACATATTTCCCCACCTACAGAATTTTATATTTGACATCATATTTGCATATTTATGATATTTGACATCATATTTGCTAATAACTGAAAAAAAATGCTATTTTACTTCTGTTTTGGTTTTCCATAGTTTCATTAAGGTTAAGATTAAGCTAAAAAGAAGAAGCAGCCTGAGTCATTTTATTTGACTTTCTATGAACTATCTGTTCACACACTTAACAATTTTAAAAATCACATCATTGTTCTGTTCTTTATAGTTTATGACAAGTTCATCACGTATTGAAGAAATAAAGCATTTGTTATATAAGAATTATACGTAATAAGATTCATTCAAGTATTTTGAGTTTCAGGTATTTAATACTGTGCAGAAAAATAGGATGGTTTTTCAGAAATTGATTGGTTCATGGAAATTATTCTGCTTTGGATAGAAATAATCAAATCTACACTATAGAAAGTCTTATCAATTTAAATTATCTATGACAACTTCCATGAATTTTTTAATATACCATAAGATTTTCCACGCTATAATTTTCAATATTAAAAATATTTGGCAATTTAACAGCGTGCTGTTATAATAAAGACCTAAGAGCAGGACTAAAGCATAAATATCACTGGAGACAAACTCAATACAACAAAAGAAAAGAGGATAGAGAGAGGGTTGTGGCCTACAGAAACCTTAGAAATACCCGTAAAACTTATAAGAATTCAACCATGACTTGGTTGGAATAACATTTAATGATCAGGGAAAAGTTAATTAAGGCATTTCTAGTTCTAGGAATGGCATGAGCAAAACCATGGCTATAGGGATAAATATTTTGTGCCTGTGTATCAGTGAGGAGACCAGTCTTGACTCTTCATGTTTTAGGCAAGAAAAGGTCGTTGGAGATTCTAGGGTCAGGAAAGAGAAAGATGGCTAAAGAGAAGTTTCTAAAAACTAACCTGGGATATGTATGTAGTTTGCACCAGATAATGATGAGTAAAGTGTGGCAAATAATCTACCTGAAAGAATCGCTGAAGTTCAGGTGGCCCCGTAATACACATACAAAACAATAAAATTGATTCCTTCTGAGAACCAAGTCCTAGAACCATCAGAAAGGACCACATGTGGAGATGATCACTGTATAACTGTATTTTCCAGCAAAACTTTCAAGTAGTACTCTAAGAATATGCCCATAGAAGAAAAATAATTAAATATATATTTGTCAGCCTTTAATTATTTCAGTATCTCATTGTAAGTGGAAGAAACTTGTTAAAAATTTAATACAGAAGCTTAGATTTAGTACCTTTATACTGCTTTGTTTTTGCAGATGAAGAACTGCAAAACTTTATAAGTCAGATTTTGAGATGCATGTTTTTTTAATCTAATTTTGCCTCTACAACATCCAGTCTGCAATGAGATTTTAGGACAACTTTAGTAACATCTTTTTCATTAAAAGGTGAAATATTAACTAGAACATTAAGGTAAACCACAGTGCTCTTCCCCTGACAAGGCAGAAGTCAACCACATTGGTCCTAAGTGGCTAAATGAACAGATTCCCTTCTCTTTACTGAAGTAGCTGTGACTGACACTAACTCCTCTTGCCTTAAAACAAAATCATGGAGATGCAATTTCCAGGGAATCTCAATTTGCTGTCTCATTAATTCTCATTTTTATTTGATGAGTTCCTAGGCACTAGTGCCTCTGCTCCTTTCAATAATACTATTTTCACTTTCGTTTGGCACTGATGTTAGCATTTAAAACTTTATATCACATGAGCATTGATGAGTGCTCATGGAAATAAATCAGTTCATCAGAATTGTAGCAATTGGATACTCAGCATCAATTTTCTCTTTGTGGAAAAACTAATGGGTTTGGTAACGAAGTAACTACAAGAGGCAATGTAATGAGATTTACAGTTTGTTGTTCTCATTCAACCCAATGACTTCTCTTAACGTGGGAGTCACAATATTGAGAGACAGTGTTAATATAAAATTGACTTGATCATAATATCGTATGCATACTCAGGTCAAAGTTTAATTGACAATGCAATAATTTGAGAGAAACACTGATAAGATTTCTTTATTTCTAGATAATGACACTTCACAAACTTGAATTAAGAAATATTACACAGCTACCATACATCATTTAAAATTGAGCAATGAGTTTGATATCAAATAAGATCTAAGAACTTTTATACAATCATGGTGTGGCCCATACTGTTTGGTAATCATCAAACCCATTTTCTCTTCATTCTGGGCAAGCAGACTATTTTCCAGCCTTTCTTATAGTTCAGAGGAATGATATGATTAAGTTTGAGCCAATGGAATGAGATCTGATGTGACACACCAATAAACTTCCCACAAAGTATCAGCCATGCACACACTCCCATCCCTTCCCTCATGACGTTGGTCCTGATGCACTTCCATTTTCTTCTTTTTTCTCTTATGACATAGCTGTCAGCAGCCGATGAGGCAGATGCACAGTGATGCTCACCCCCAGTGAAGTTTCAGCAGCACTCCCCTGGGTAGATTTCTAGTGAGTCCACCCTAGTGGTCCTCAGGTCATTTTTGATGCTTCACTTATCTGTACCTTAGAGGTGTGTTTCCTGTTTGCCTGTTCAGGCCTTAGTTTCCCAACCATCTGTACCAAGAAGAGATGTTACTTGCTTGCCAGTCTTGGCTGTGGTTCCCTGCCCACCAGACTCAGCCAACTATACCCCAGAAGTATGTTTTTCTGTTTGCCCAGCAACTGTGAACTAGCTCTGGCCTAGAGCAACCCAAGTTCTCCATTATCCAGTGGGGCTGCAATCATACATGTTCCAGTGAGATCTGAACTCCAGATTTGACAAAGGGGCCCACCTTCCAAGTTTGTTCCCTTCTTTGGGTCTCTCCTTCTGCCAAAGGATATTCTTTAGGATTTTCTTTACCCTTTACGGTTAACAATTCTTTATATATTACATACCTTGTTCAAATAACTATGTGGTTTCTGTCTCCTAATTAGACTCTATTGATACAGTAGGATTAAGTATCTAATTAAGTATTCCATTTTCTGAGATACCCAGACACAATTCTACACAATCCCCCAATTGCCAGCAAACATATCTTTTCTCTACAGATAGGAAATTGCCAAATTCTCTGCTGGGATATCTACTGAGCCCCAAAGACACAAAGACCCTGATAGCTATGTTTCCCCAACTAAATAGGCCAATCACATTACCCTAGAGTGAGGCTCTCAGAAGACAAGTTACATCCACAAGCCCAGAGTTTAAAATCAGCTATTCATTCCCCACTTTAAATGCAAGCAAACAATGAAGGATTACCAGACATCTGAGGGAAACCTCTAAAGGAAAGAGAGTAAAACAAAGAGAAAACAATTTGGATGAAGTAGAAATTATGCAAAGAATAGAAAAGCTTTTAAAAAAATTAGCATTGATAACAGAGTCAAAAGATATTCCATTGCCACCATGCAACAAAGTTACTATTTAAAAGATAAAGGACACTCTGGTAATTGAACCAACCATAGGAAATTGAAGCAAGGATGGCAGAATTAATAAAAGTAACAGATATATTGGAATATAAAGTTGGAGAAATCTCCTTGAAAGAGAGCAAATTACAAAAATAAGGAAAATAAAAAGATGGTATGATCATCAGAGGCCTGCTACAGGAAACCTAATATCTGAATATATGGTATTTCTGGAAAAAAAAAAAAAAAAGAATAAAAAAGCCCAGAATATCATACATAAAATAATTAAAACCCTATATCAAAAACTAATGATGTAATCTATGGTGATTAACATAACATAATAAAAAAATAATAATTAAAACAAAATGTTCCCCTAAACAAGAACATAATTTTACATGCCCAGCATATGTTTGAAAGTAGAACCATGTCAAAGCACATGAAATTACAGATCATTATGGACAAAGAGAAAATTCTGTAAGATCTGAAGGAAAAAAATAGTCACATACAAATGGTAGGGAAACACAATGACTACAGATTCCTCAATGGTGACACCTGAAGCCAAAAAACAAAGGGACAGTGCCTTCAAAATGTCGAATCAAAATTATTTTCAACTATGAATATTTTTCAAAATGTTAACACCCCAGCATGCATCAGGAAAGAATGAATACATTTGACATCCTCAAACATTTTCCTACCATTTGCCCTTTTTTAGATGGTTCTGACAGATGTTCTCCACTAAAACAAAGGAACAAACGAAGGAAGAAGCTGCCTTAGGATACATAAACTAGAGATCTAATGGGGTCCCCAGGGATTCTCAAGATGGTAACTGTGCAGTTAGCATAGAGAGCATCTAGTCCAGAATAGACCAGCCCAAGTACCCCAAGAGACATCTTTAGAAAGATGAAACTTACAGAATACCTGATGGTTTCCATGTTTTAAGAAGTGATTTAGACATGAATGAGTGTAGTAGAAGGTATACATTAAAAACTAGGCAAAAAACAAAACAAAACAAAACTAATAATAAAGAAAGCAACTAAAAAAATTACAGGAATAATAGGAAAATGTTTAGTAAAAATTTAAAGTAATCACACTTCACTGAATAGTTAATTAGGAAAAGCGTTTGCGTTGTTTTCATAAAGTAAACATTGGTGTACCACAAATTATTATGTAACTGAATTCAGAGGATGAGAGCATTCAAGTAGGTGATGGGAGGAAAACATAGCATTAATTCTTCATCTTCTATGTTGGGAAATCAGTAATATTTAAACCTAAAAAATCAAAATACAATCACATAATTTAACCATAAAGAGAGAAAGTCATAAAGAGGGAGCTAACTGAAATGAGACCTTAGAAGAGAGGGACAGAGGGAGTGGGTGGCAGAGATTACTCTTTTTCATAAGAAATTTTAGAATTATTTTACTTTTAAATTGTATGTATACATAACTGCCATACAAGACAGTTTAAAATATTAGTGTCACAGTTTTAATGGATTAAATTTGAAAAGCTTTGTATGAGCCACCTTTTTAGTTTACTTCACTTTTCTTTTTTTCATAAATTATGTAGCAGCAGTTTGGAGAAATGAAGCTTTGATTATGTTGATAAACTAACTTAAAATACCATATAATATGAAAAGGTGAGAGAAAAAGTATTATGTGTGGTATAAGGACATTTTTGCTATTTACTGTAAACCTTCTTTTCTCAATAATGCTAATATACCTTGACCATCATTTAATTAGAACATGAGGTTCCTTAAAATGTTATCTGCATGATAGAAAAATACCTCTTTACTTAGTTTTCCCTAGAAAATATTCATCTTTACTAGAGTTTTGCTTTTTGTAACAAATGTCTCCTTCATTTTATTATTAGTGAAATCTAATTTCTTGATAAACCACATGTTGTCTTCAAGGGGTATTCTTTCCAATAAAGATTTCATGTCTTTGCCTAAGTGCTCTTGTTTGAATGAAATGTTGATGGTATTTCCTAAATTGGAACCATAAAGACTCCTTAAGAGTTCAGCTTAATGTGTTTTCATGTCCATTACACAAATCAGTAAATAATAATTCTGTAAGGGATTAATGGGCATAGCGGGTAAACCAGCACACCATTTGCTAATCTCCTGAAATTGCTGATCTAGAATTCTATTTATATATTGTCTCTAAAATTATTCATGTCTTAGAGTTTTTATGTTGTCTGGCCTATGAATTAGTAGACTCTAGTTGAAAGTTTTATTTTTGGGGGTAGACAATGATAGGAGGTGATAATTTAAACATTATGGACATAAATGCTACACTTGGCAAGATACTATTTGATATTGTATTCCATCTACTTTGCTTTTCTTTCAAAAACAATGAAAGGGCTCTCAACATGTTACTCCAAATTTAAATTTGACTGTAGACTAAAAAAAAGAAAAAAAAAGAGGTAATTTTACACTTAACTTATGAAATGGACCTAATTAAGATGACTATAGGAAAACAAAAGGTGTGGCTGTTGCCAGTTGTTCTCTTTATAGCTTCCTGAACATAAACTTCTTTTTGTCTCCTCCCTGGCTATTTCTTTTCTATCAAGTGGGTGTGCAGTTATATTTTTGTCCCTTTCCTAAATTCTGGAAACGACTATCTTATGTAAGTCTGACAAGGATATCTTTTTATATTCTCACTTTAATTTTTTCTACTAATCTATGCATTGATAGCACCGATATATAGAACCAAAGCATGAGCTTACTTAGCTATCTACACACAAGTTTGGTGTAAACATTTTAATAAAATTAACATGGAATGTATAACAAATGTTTTTCAATTATATTTAAAAATATTTCTAACATGACAGAACAGACCACTGAACCCCAACATTGTTCTAACTTGTAAGATTATATATTTAACCATTATATTCTTAGCTTTGATTCAAATGAAGGTTAATATAATGCAAAGTAGAGGTAGGGAAACTACATCCCAGAAGTAGAACATCAAGTCCAGAGCAGGTAAAAATCTTTCTATACTTGCACTATCTGTTTACCAGGTCCTAACATAATATTTGGCATATAAAAATTTCATTTTATTGCTGTCTTCACAATGTTCAGTACACTTCTGAAGATAATGATGTGACACAGAATTTAATACCATTGAGCCAGAATATGGATTCATAAACCAACTTCTTTAAAGGTTGCTCGATTTCTCTAAAACTCAGCTTCATCTATAAAATGCTATATATAAATATTATATATACTATATAAGAAGCTATGTCCTAGATTTAAAGGAAAGAAGGAAAGGAATAATATGAACAGTTCTGGGCATGATACCTCAACCAATGTTGATTAAGACTGGAAATCATGATATATAGGTACATGACACTTGAAGCAGAGTAGAAGGTATTATTCCAAACATTGGGAAGACAAGCAGATCAAAAAGGAAGCAGATATTCTGAATTCCTTCGAGGGTCTTCAACTAAGACTAATGGTCATAAATTTGAAAGAAGATTTTAGAATAATAAAATGAAAATGATTCTAGAAATATGAATTTTTGACAATTTAAATGGCCTAAAATATTTCTGATCTCCTTTTCATTTGATTTATTTAAGAGGTTGGATAAATTTTTGACAGGAATTTTCAACATAGATTTCCCATATATGAAAGGAGACTGCATCACGGTCACTCCAAGAAATTTTAAGTTTATTTGTTTTTGAAGTCTGCAAAGTTCTTTGAAATATCTCTGTACATCAGATGTACCCAATATATCAGTTCAGGGTAGAGATAAAGTTGGGAATAGATGAATGTGCATAACAAATGGTTACATTAGAAAATGGTTTTTGCAAGATAAAGTTGTATATTCTATGTTTCCAGATTTTTAAGTCTTTTCTGTATAAATAAAAATAAGCTTTTAATTTTATCCAATTAATACCACATAGAATATAGAATTCCAAATTCTCAGTCATTATACTTGGATTTATCCTACATGAAATTTAGGTAATTGCAATTTTTGGCTAATGGTAACTGTGGCAATTCAATTTTGAACATAACTGTCCATGTAAGGTATTTTAGAAAGAGATCATGGATCTTGAGATTTCAGGAGCTATTGGTCAAATTTGCTGAAAATTCAGATTTAATAGCAGTAATCACTATAAGCAAGAGTTGGAGGTGAGGAGTTCTCTTGAATGACTTATAATGTCTCAGAGGTTTATCTGAATAGAGAATCAGATATGATCTTGATCCAAGTTCTGTAGATGTAAATATGAAAAGGTCCGGCTGTTCACTAGAGGATGGGCAAAATAAATACACCTGCTAGCTGAGATTAAAGGTCATGTTGTTCTGAGAAATGAGTATTAAGGATCTGGAAAGGTTTCTGAAGATGTTAAAATGTATACATTATGAAAGATGGAGATGAACCTACTTTCTGGGTTTTCTTCTAAAATATGGCTAATTTTACACTGTTCCTTCTGAGAAATTTGTTAGGAGCGTGGCTAACAAAGGTGCAGAGATGGAGCACAGAGAGCTGCCTACTGTTCACTGGATACAACTGTTTATTTACTAACTCCACCCTCAGGACAGCTAATATGCTTCTATTACCATTCGGGAGGCATGTTCACTTCATAATCTGCCTGCAAATGTCACGACTTGTTTTTTTATGGTGAAGAAAATATGTGAGTTGTTCCTTTAACTCGTACTTTTTTTTTCTTTCTCTCTCTCTCTCTTTTTAATCCAAAAGAACAGGTCTCTCAGTTTGGTACTTAAAGACTCTTTTATTGGCCCATGATTTATTTTTATTTTTTCCCATACCACAGATCTTCTTGTTTTTCTATAACGTTTCTTTCAGGTTTTCCCTGCCCCTATTTCACTCATTCTATACACTTTCAGCCCTCTTATTGATCCTTGGTCGTTCCCAAAGGTAAATCATCTGAAATCTAAAACTTCTTGGCGGCAGAGACAGCATTTTTTTAAATCTACAAGAGCAGCACTTTAAATTTTAGAGGCTTCCCCCCCTTTTTGAGTAACAGTAAATCTGGTTGATGTCAGTTTTAGACTGCTTGTGTTAAAGTGACTTGGAAGACTGCATTCATTAAGCACTTTTGTTGAGAATGGAGTTTTCTTAAATCCATTTTCACAATGGATAACTTGCAATGTACTCAAACAGCAGAAACTAAGTGTTATTTTCTAGAGGGAATTAATTATTTAGGTTGGAAGAACATGTAAAAATATTGGACCAAAATTGGTTTCAAAAAAAAGAGAAAGAAAGAGAGAGGAAAAATGATGATGTATTCAGATCCCAGACTCAGTCGAGAATAGAGCTTGACTCTGGGATATTTTTCTCTAATTCTCCAAGCTTTAAGTATTTCCATCTTTAGAACTAGAGAGTCAGATCTGCTAAGTGACAAAATTTCTTCCAATTCAAAAAAATCTATAATTTCAAGAAATAATCTCAATACTTGTGTTGATACTGATTCGTTATTGGAAATGATTAAAATTGTTTATTATTTTTATTTACAGAAATTCATTATATTAGTGTTAAAAATAAAACAAAACATATCACTTAAATTCATTTTTTTATTTTATTTTTATTTTTTTTATTCTTATGTTAATCCCCATACATTACATCATTGGCTTTAGATGAAGTGTTCCATGATTCATTGTTTAAATTCATTTTTAATATAGCTGATGTTCAGAGTTAGCTGAACCTACTTATATGTATACTTATCTATATATTCATGCATCCATGGGAAAGTAGCCCCCCAAGGATTCATTAGTTAAATTATAGTTAGATTATATTACAGTTAAAAGGAGAGACAAAATATACCCCAAGACACCAATATTTCTTACAGTAGTATTGAATACCACAAAGTCTAAAGGATGTTTGATTTATGTTTTAGGTATCTACTGTCAAAAAATCATTAAATGTTTCAGAAAAGTTTTTAGTTTGAAAAACGATAGTGGGATAATTTAAGCAGATAAGTACTTCCAGTTTCTTGAAAAATGCCTGAATGTAAAGATACATCTAATATAAAATGGAGGGCCAAATGGTAATTTCACAGACCTGTATTGCAATGAAGAACAACCGTTTATTTTTCTATAATATCATTTATGACATTTATAATTCAAAAGGTTTCACCTGAATTTTGATTCTAAAGCATTGATAAGCCTCACACGAAATTTGAACTTGCTATTTTACACCCAAACTTCATAGATCTACAGCTTTCACTTAAGCAAACTTTGCTTAAGCCAATCTTAAACGAATATTCACTTAAGTAGGAGTTTATTTCTGCTTCTGTTTTAAAGTGTAATATTTACTCAAGCTATAGACATTACCTCTAAGAATTTTTAGCATATATAACCATAACTCCATATCAAAGTATAGTTTGGTATAGATCATAGAAGAGTTTATAAAATATAAATATGCATCAGGTGAAAGGTACTTCATTTTATGATGGTCTCTTCGGGTTCCCAGATCCACTCCCAATGTGAGGAAGGTAAGGGAAGTTTCCCCACACATAGTACCAAGCAAGTGTGCAAAAATTCAACTCAATTCTAACACTATCTACTCAGAGATACTATCAGATTTGATAGGTTAAGTGTTCAGTCCACACCCACCCCCACTTCAGAGGCCAGTTATAAGCCCTGTCCCCTGTGCGTCTGATGAACTGGAGGTTCCAATGGCCTTCTCCTTAAGTTCTTTTAATCTGCTAGAGAGACTCACAGAATTCAGGGAATCACTTTAACACTTTACCGGTTAATTAAAGAATATGGTAAAAAATACAAATCAACAGCCAGGAGAAGAGATGCACAGGAAAGGGGATGGGAAATGGCACAGAGCATCTATGCCCTCTCCAGGCAGGCCACTCTCCCTGAATCTCCACGTGTTCACCAACCCAGAAGCTCTCTGAACCAGTATTGTTTGGCTTTTATAGAGGCTTCACTGCATAGTCATCATTGATCAAATCATTAGCCATTGGTGATGGATTCCTTGGAGTTCGGGAAGGTGGGACTTAAAAGTTCCAACCTTGTAATCACTCGGTTAGTTCTCCTGGCAACCAGCCTCTATCCTTAGGTTACCCAAGGGCTTCCTAAAGGTCACTCATTAAAATAACAAAAGACACCTTTATGGTCCATATCACAGGAATTTCCAAGGTTTTTTGGAGCTGTGATCCTGGAACTGTGGACCAAGACCAGATATATATGTGACATATATTTTGGTCATCTAAATGGCCAAGTATACATTTCTTATAAATCACAAAATCACAGAAGGAAAACTCAGAAGCTCTGGAAAATAATGGCAGACATATTAAGGATCATCTAAAACAGAAAAAAAAAAATCAAGTATACTTTCTCTTTCCTCTTTCAGGGAAAGTTTAAAATGAGCCAAATATTAAATGAAATGTAAGAATGAGGGAAAGATCAGCAATAGTCATATGGTCCAGTCAGTGATTATTCCCACGGCTGAAGACTTTACTCTGAATTCTACAAATGATGTTGAAGGTGTGTCCCTTGAGAAACAGATAAAGCCAAAGGGTGATTTTTTCTTCAATTTAGAATTGGAAGGCAATGGAATAAGGAATTAAAAATGTAAGAGAGGGGGAAAAAATTGACTGCAGAATTTCCCAGAGCAGGCATTAACATTCAGAACTTAGGCTTCTGGATTCTATTTTTAGGGGAGTAACAGGGAAGGAGAGAATGAGTGAGAATTGATGAGATAAAGGGGAGCAAATTCTGAATTGTTCCCACTTGATGTGGGTGACTATGTTCCATTACTTAAAGCAATGTCTTTCGTTCTGTGAAATTGTCATGACAGTGTTTTGAGTAATCCTTCACAAATGAAGAAAACTCTCTCAATGAATATTTAATATTTCCCTTGAAAAATGGAAAATCCTTTTGATGTACATTGTTATGATTAAGCCAACAAGTACCAACCACAAGAAAAGAATAGGAGCGTCAAATTTCCACTTGATGTTTGCTTTAAAAGATGTGAGGGTGTAAACTACCAAATAACAAATCTGTCAGCATAGGTGCCACTTTGGTTCCGTGATTATGCTAAGAAGGTTAAATAAGGTCTTCACTTTATTTGATAATTATCAGCAGTAGACATGACATAGTTATTAAAGTCATGAAGGTTATGCATAAAATCTGACATTCTTATGGAATACTAAGAGTGTTTTCACCCTGTATCTGAAGTTTGTTTCTCTTGTATAAATGTTTTAAAAAATACACTGCCTAATCTTGTTTTAAATGACAATATGCGTTCTACAACAATCTTTCTCATTTTTCCTTGATCTAAGAATGAAAGTATTTATGCACATAAATCAATGGCACCGTGTCATGCAGTAAAGTTCTGAACAGAGGAAAAGAAATGTGCTTTATCCTTAGTAACTGCTACACACAGGCGCTTTGGACCCCTATGGGTTCACCCTTGGATAGTAACCCTCACTGAATTCTTTTTTTTTTTAAGATTTTATTTATTTATTTGAGAGAGAATGAGATAGAGAGAGAGAGCATGAGAGGGGGGAGGGTCAGAGGGAGAAGCAGACTCCCCGCCGAGCAAGGAGCCCGATGTGGGACTCGATCCCGGGACTCCAGGATCATGACCTGAGCCGAAGGCAGTCGCTTAACCAACTGAGCCACCCAGGTGCCCCCCCTCACTGAATTCTAACAGAACTAGATCCCTGATAAGAGATCATCTATTGCCAGAACCACAACGGATTGTCCTGGGTACTTGAAACAAGCCAGAAGTGAGTAGCTATGGGCTGATACCATCATATCAGTGCTCTCTCTCGTAGTGTTATAAGAATATGGAGCTCATAATAAATAGCACCAGGAGTCATTGAAAATTCTCCATGTAAAGAACGTTGGTAAGGTAAGATGGTGTGGTCAGTCCGCCCAGGCCTTCATCACACATGGTGCTGAAAAGCTTCCCTGGTGTTCTGTCAAGTCTCTTCTTGTTCTGTAGCACGAGGCTACAAATTGTGTTGATTGTGCTGCTAAAGCCATACATCTTTTTCTACATTATATCTGTTTCCTTGCACTGAATTCATAAAGGTAATCCTAATGTGTCTCTTCCTCTTGGCCTGAAAAATCTAACCAATTATATAAAAAATATCGAAGAGGCTGAATTAGAAATCAAAAGATCTAATGTACAACCTTTTCTCTACTATTGAGTAGGGAGGTAGCAGGCAGTAAGTCACGGAAATCCTTTTGCCTCGATTTTCTTACTTATAAACTAGGACTAAGTAAATCCTTTCCTTACCTACCTCATAGATATGATGTAAATAAAATACCTTATGCAAAAATGCTTTTTATATTGGACATATTATAAGGAAATTAGCTGAGTTATTTTATGGAACCAGAAAGGACTATATGGTAATTTCACCATCAGATCAAGAGGTCTCCTTTGTATAAAGACAGGAGAGAAGGAAGTTATTTATTTTGTTTTCTAAGTAAAATGTATATAATTTGTTTATGTGACAAATTTTTGAAAAACAGGGACGCCTGGGTGGCTCAGTTGTTAAGCGTCTGCCTTCGGCTCAGGTCATGATCCCAGGGTCCTGGGATTGAGTCCCACATCGGTCTCCCTACTTAGCGGGAAACCTGCTTCTCATTCTCCCTCTGCCTGCTGCTCTCTCTCTGTCAAATAAATAAATAAAAATCTTTAAAAAAAATGTTTTTGAAAGACAAAACATAAATTTTGAGAAAGAAAAGTTTCTCCAACATAACTTCTAACCAGATATATTTTTAAGCAAAAATAAAAAGAATCTACATAAAGATCTTAATTTTATAGTTTGGAATTAGGAACACATTATAAATTGTAAGTTTCACCCATAAATTTAGACGTTTGGTCTTGGGTGGCCCTACAACTCTGGCTTATACAATGGCCAGGGAAACTTTATCTCCATTCAGATGAAAAATGGGCTAATACAATTTGGATCAAAGTTTTCCCAGTCTTAGAAGCCCTGGGGTTATTGGAACATGTAAGACATTGTCATGTAGACTTTACTTGTTCCACTGTGTAAGCCATTGATATGTTTATTGAGAAACCATAATGGAATAAGTTATAATGATAGATTATTTAGAACAAAATTGTGATTTAGAGACATGCAATACATTATGAATAATAAAAGCAAACACATTAATGCTTCCTGTGTGACAGGCATTCTTCTAAATGCTTTACAGGTATTAACTCAGTTCTCATAGCAACCCAATGAGATAATGCATTAGTTCTCTGTTGCTACTGTAATAAATCACCATAATCTTAATGGCCTAAAATAACAGTTCTGGAGGTCAGAAACCTGAAGTGAGTCTCATGAGGCTAAAATCAAGATGTCAGCAAGGCCAACTCTTTCTGGAAGCTCCAGGAATGAATCCCTTCCTAGCCTCTTCCAAATTCTAGAGGGCACTGACATTCCTTGGCTTCTGGTCACATCACTCTAACATCTGCTTCCCTTGTCATATCACCTCTCCTCTTCAATAGTCAAATGTCCCTCTTAGAAGGGTGCTTGTGATTGCATTGGCCCTACTCAAATAATCCAGTATAATCTTGATATCTCAAGATCCTTAATCACATTCGCAACATTTTGTTTAACATGTAAGGTAACATAATCATAGGTTCTGAGGATTTAGGTTTCAATATATGTGTGGGGGGCATTATTCTACCACAGATAACTAGAATTATCCTTATTTTATAAATAAATGAGAAAACTGAGGTTTAGAAAGAGATCAAATAACTTGTAATGTGATTTAGCTAGTGAAATGGTAGGGCCTGAAATCCAATACAGTAATTCTTAAGTTCTTGACCACCATGTCATTCTGACTTTATGCTAACTGAGGTAGAATAAAGCCCTGAATTTGGAACCTTGGCTGATGCATTGTAATCGTCACTTCTAAACAAGAATTCTTTGTCACAATATAGGGTCCTGCCTGAAATGAGCTCACTGAGGATGGATGAGCTAGCTGCTTTTCCTGTCTGCCCTCATTAGTATATATGTCAGCAGTCCCTAGACTCCTTTGGTGGCACAAATATCTCCCTGGCTCAGGTGTCCTTGATAATGTGAAGCAACGAAGCCAGACTTCCTGTGATGCCTTTGCTACTGAGAGTCTATTTTTGTTTTCCTCTAATAGCAGAGCCACATGTTCTGTATTCTCTATGATGGTGTTTCTCTGTCTTGTGTGTGTGTACCCAAATCACCTGGGGATTTAGTATAAAAGTGACTGTGTGGACCCACAGCAGTCCTACTCAATCAGAATCTCCCAATGGTGGGCCCAGCTAGAGTCTTTTGATTATTTTTTTCTGATTATTCTGACACACACCAAATTTAAAAAATCACTTTAGGTTATATCTTGATTCATAATCTACAGCATTGGTTCACCATTTTGTTTCCAAGGGGACATTTGCCAACATTTTAGGAGACATTTTTTTGTTGTCAAAAATGAGGAGATGCTACCATCATTTAGTGCATGGAGGCCAGAGTTATTACTAAACATCTTATGGTTCACCAAACAGCCCCCTCACAACAAATAATTATCCAGCCCCAAAGAAATCTGTTCCAAAAGGATGTTAAGAGATGATGAATAATAACTATTATTTAACCTAGATCCTATCTTCTCTGTGCAAATGTGTTTCTTCACATCAGTAATTCCATTTAGCATTGGCTTTGAAGTAAAAAAAAAGGGGAGGGCAGGAAACAGGTAGGCAAAAAGTTGAAAAACTTTCTACATGTATAGGGTTAGAGATAATAAGCTGTCCATGTTAATATTTTAAACATATTTTATAAAGAGCAATACTGTATTCAGTTATCCCCCAAGAGCAAAAAAGGCTCTAGGAAATAGTTGAGCAATCCACGCTTCTCTGATTGTAGTTCACTGCCATTGTCTGAGTGGTTTCCAGTCTCTAAGATGATAAACAACAGATTGAGAGGGAGTATTACCAACTTTTGTAACCATTAGTCATTGCCAGAATAATGAAGCTTGATTTTTAGTCTTGATTCTATCTACTCCCTACAAGCTGTGTGTCCATGGGAAAGTTAACTAACCTCTCCAATCCTCAATTCCCTCATCTTTGAATAACTGCTGATTGTGAAGTCCAATATCACATACATTCTTGTATTTCCAAATGACAAGAGACTGATATATGCATGGAATTCCATTTGTTTCACGGGAATTCTTTTTATTAAGAATTTACTATGCACATGGCACTGTGTGGAGCCTTTTATAAAAATTCTCCCACATCCCCTTTTTTAAATAACAAATCTAAGAAGAAAGCAATATGTTTTTTTGTTTGTTTGTTTTAAAAGGTCTATACATGTTCCTGCCTTCTACAATGTGGGAGGACGATCTGTAACAGTAAGAAAAGAAATCTCTGTACTGCTGACATTCTTGTGATAGGACAGAAGACACTGGGATTTTACATCCTTTGCAACTTATACTGTTAAACACTGAGAATCTCAGGGATGATTATTTTTATTTTGAACAGAAGGGTTTAAGAACCTATACATATAAGGAGAGTAAATCTATTAATTAAATCATTCAATAAAAATTCTATTAGTGATTTATAGTATTTTGGGACACTGGAAATAAACAGTCAACAGAGCAGAAAGAGCCCAGGTTTTCTGAGTGCTAATGCTCTGGTTGCAAGAAACACTCATTTTCCTGGAACAGAAAACAAGAGTCACCTCACATCCTAGGTATGTGTGGGAACCCCGGGAAGGGACTTGGGCGGAGTGTAGATTAGGTTGAGGAGTCTGTTTATTCTAAATTACAAAGGTCTGGATTACATACATGGATTTGGGTTGGGTTTGATTACCCATATATTATAGCTGAGGGAACTGAGTTTTGGTAATTGTGGATTAAAAAATTGCCCATGGACAAGCAGTTATTATGTGTTAGATCAAAGAATGCAATTCAATTTTGCCTGATCCCCAAACCAGGATCTGAATGACCTTGCTGCACTATTTTGAGTTGTGATGAGGGATACAGTGGAAGTTAAATTGATTGTCTCAATATTACTTTGCATATCAAAAGATGGTCTGTACTTAAAAAACTGTAGTGTGGTTTGTAATTAGAAAGGTCATAATTAATTGAATAATATGTTACCTTGTGGGTTCCATTTACATGTCACAGCTTTCTCTTTAGTTGATTTTAACTACCTAGTGTGTTTTAAATGAAAGAAAACCAAATGAATAATCCACAAAAATAATTATAACACCTAAAGTTAAGTAGTATCTATCAAATTTCAGGTACCATTGTAGAAACTGCATATATATTCTTATTAAATTTTACAGGAACTCTGAAAGGCAATATTATTGGTTCGATGTTTTCATTTGAGATAATTGATATTTTCTCTAAATTTCCACAAATAGTACCAGAATTAAGATCCAAACCTAGGTCTATAGTTTGCAAAAGGCAAGAACAGACAGTTTTAGATGTTGAAGTGTTCTGTTTTTTGTTTTTGTTTTTTTTTTTACTTTGTATTATTTAGATAATGTCACCACCTTCAATGTGAGGGACCAAAATGAAAAATAATAATAAAATATAACTTTGTCATTAGAAATTTACAAAAATGAATGTTCAAGAAAATGAAATACCAATTTTCGATTTTGTTTAAGGTTATACTGTTTATACATCTGAAGCTAGCAAAACTTAAACTTGCATTGAGACTTTTGGGACAAGTATACTACTGCCTCTCCTGATCAGCCAGAGTAATCAACTAATGATCAAGCATTGCTATTGGCAGAAGTAGAATTCAAAAAGAATGTAAAAAAAAAAAAAAAAAAAAAAAAATTCTGGTAGAAAGTGTCAAGGTACAGCCAAACCACCTGGTCACTTAACTTCCCCAAAGATTATTCCCTGTGTATGACATGATTTTGAAATTTGACTCAAATCATCTTATTTTTAGACATAGAATTGGTAGTTGCTTTAATGGTAGTAATGATAAATTATTCTTATTGCTCTTATTTTTAATTCTTTTCGGCTTACAGAAAATCTGGATACCTGCAGATACTTGTGTTGTTGTTGTTGTTGTTTTAATTAGGCAGTAGCTGCAATTCATTCTTTGCAAAAAGATGCCACAGGCAAAGCTATTAAAAATCTCTGTAACTCTTCACACTACACCTGTTTGTAAGGTAGACCATTAAAAGGCAATTTGCTACATGTGAGTTGAATTGCAAAACAAATAATATTTACAAACTTGAGAAATTAAATTGAAAACTGCTCACTTTAGTTATAGTATTCTGCCATATGACATTGAATCTATAAATATAAAACTTAAATTGTATTTAAAGTACAACCAAATTTTTGGGGGGTGAAGGGGCAATCCCCTGGAATGTAATTGAAAGCAAAAATTTATAAGTGTGAATAGGAAAACAGACTTGGGGAAAACTATTACTTAAGAAAAATACTTTAAAGAGGAAATTGTATTTATAGTTTTCAGTGTGGACTTTAGTGAATTTCAAGTAGTCTCAGAATAAAAGTTTATAAAAGCCATGTCTCTATATTTTAAACACTAAGGTGGGGAAAAGAAGCTAAAATAAAAATCACAGGAAATTTTATTTATTTATTTGTTTGTTTGTTTGTTTGTTTATTATTTTTTAATCAGGGGAAATTTTTTTTTTAATATTTTATTTATTTATTTGACAGAGAGAGACATAGCGAGAGAGGGAACACAAGCAGGGGGAGTAGGAGAGGGAGAAGCAGGTTTCCCCGCGGAGCAGGGAGTCTGATGTGGGACTCGATCCCAGGACCCTGGGATCACGACCTGAGCCAAAGGCAGACGCTTAACGACTGAGCCACCCAGGCGCCTAGGGGAAATTTTTTTTTTAATTTTTTTATTCTTATATTATCCCCATACATTGCATCATTAGTTTTAGATGTAGTGTTCCATGATTCATTGTTTGTGCATAACACCCAGTGCTCCATGCAGAATGTGCCCTCCTCAATACCCATCACCAGGCTAACCCATCCTCCCATCCCCCTCCCCTCTAGAACCCTCAGTTTGTTTTTCAGAGTCCATCGTCTCTCATGGTTCGTCTACCCCTCCGATTTCCCCCCCTTCATTCTTCCCCTCCTGCTACCTTCTTCTTCTTCTTCTTTTTTTTTCTTAACATATATTGCATTATTTGTTTCAGATCTGAGATTCAACAGTCTTGCACAATTCACAGCGCTTACCAGAGCATATACCCTCCCTAGTGTCTATCACCCAGTCACCCCATCCCTCCCACCCCACCCTCCACTCCAGCAACCCTCAGTTTGTTTCCTGCGATTAAGAATTCCTCATATCAGTGAGGTCATATGATACATGTCTTTCTCTGTTTGACTTATTTCGCTCAACATAATACCTTCCAGTTCCATAAAGAATTCATCAAACTCAACACCCAAAGAACAAGGAATCCAATCAAGAAATGGGCAGAAGACATAAACAGACATTTTTCCAAAGAAGACATCCAAATGGCCAACAGACACATGAAAAAGTGCTCAATATCGCTCGGCATCAGGGAAATCCAAATCAAAACCTCAATGAGATACCACCTCACACCAGTCAGAATGGCTAAAATTAACAAGTCAGGAAATGACAGATGTTGGCAGGGATGCGGAGAAAGGGGAACCCTCCTACACTGTTGCTGGGAATGCAAGCTGGTGCAGCCACTCTGGAAAACAGTATGGAGGTTCCTCAAAAAGTTGAAAATAGAGCTACCATACAATCCAGCAATTGCACTACTGGGTATTTACCCCAAAGATACAAAAGTAGGGATCCGAAAGGGTACGTGCACCCCGATGTTTATAGCAGCAATGTCCACAATAGCCAAACTGTGGAAAGAGCCAAGATGTCCATCGACAGATGAATGGATAAAGAAGATGTGGTATATATATACACACACACACACATATATATATATATACAATGGAATATTATGCAGCCATCAAAAGGAATGAGATCTTGCCATTTGCAACGACGTGGAATCAGGGGAAATTTTTAAATGCATAATTTTACTAACAAATTTTCTTTGAGTTGGGAATACTCCTTTCAAGGAAAAGATATATTTATTTCTATATACTGGCACTATCATTTAATAATTATGACATTGAGGAGACAAAAATACTGGTATGAAAAATTTTATACCATTTTCCCCACCCTTGTTTCCTATCAAATTAGTTATCAATTTAAAGTGATTTTTTCCATGTTTTTAAATTCAAAATTAATCTCTTCATTACAATGGCTGTTTGTATGATAAAACTGTTGTTGGGAGGATGGAAACAGGGATGCTGGGGGGTGGAGTAGGAGCATCTGGTTTCCACAAGGACCATGACCTCATTTGCATGGTATTCTCCACATAGAGCAATCTACATGCAATCACCTGCTTGCTCTGTGTTCGGGAGAAAAAATTTTTCTCTACTCTTCAAAATTCTTCTGGGTATTTTATTTTATTTTATTTTGTTTTGTTTTATTTTATTTTATTTTTTTATTATTATGTTATGTTAATCACCATACATTACATCATTAGTTTTTGATGTAGTGTTCCATGATTCATTAAGAATTAAATCAATATGGAATAGATTAACAGGAGAAAATCACATTTAATTACATACATATGGGGCTCTATAAGAATATGAAGTCCATAGGCAGTCAGGCAGTTGAGACTTTTATATGTCATCCTGAGCTAAGGGGAAGAAGGCAGGGGCTTGGGACTTGAAAGGGAAGGAGGATAGTTCACAGGAAGATTAAAAGAGTAAATGTTTGGTAAACAAATTTAGGTGGACCATACAGAAACAATGGGACATACAGAAAAAAATGGGAATAGAGAGAAATTTTAACAGAGTTTGCCAGGTTCCTCCCCACCTACCACACCTAGTTAATATTATACTGTAGCTATCTACAGTGATCACTCCCTTCCTGGAACAGGCCCTCTATCTAAATTCTTTTAGGCAGTGAGTGGTGAAGGCAAAATGAAAACCTTCTTGAGATTTAGGTTTCTTAAAAACAACTGGCCCCAAATAATCCACATGCCGAAGAGACACACTGTGGGGCAGCAAATTCCATTCATCTATACTCTGTCTCTGCACAGGCATTTCTTTTGTATGTTGAAATAGCCTGAGCCTGTGTGTATTTCTCTATCTCCTGTTTACAGTTCAAGATAATCTCAAAATTATCTACTTTAAAAATCTTCTCTCTTCCAGTCTCTCCCACATCAGACCTTATTAAATGCCTCTTACCAGAAATTACATAATACCCAGTATTTATAGGTATGATAACAGTTATCACACTGAGCTATAAAGTTTTTTTTTTCTGAATTAAAATTAAAAGCCCTCTAAAATGAAAAATTCCTTGAAGATAAAGGCTATTTTATATCAGAATCACCACCAGCCTGTCATAATAATTGACATTTTGAAGATGCTTAGAATTTTAGGATTAATAAGGGCGCCTGGGTGGCTCAGTTGGTTAAGCAACTGCCTTTGGCTCGGGTCATGATCCTGGAGTCCCGGGATCGAGTCCCGCATCGGGCTCCCTGCTCAGCGGGGGGGTCTGCTTCTCCCTCTGACCCTTCCCCTCTTATGCTCTCTGTCTCCCATTCTCTCTCTCAGATAAATAAATAAAATCCTTAAAAAAAAAAAAGGAATTTTAGGATTAGTGACATTTATTTCTGCCATGAATGTTTTTGCATTGCATATGCATTTAATAATATACAGTTGTATGTATAGACAGCACTTATTTGTACATTATCAATTGCATAGGCAATACATATTTACCCTATATATATATGCCCACATATACATACCTGCATAGATAGTTACATATATCTACATGTATATGCATACATGTTTTTGTGTTAATATAAAATCATACATGAATATATTTCTTCCAAACTGGATATTTCTTGTTTTTTCATTTAAATCAGAAAACCTAGAATATCCTTGCTCTTTGAAAGGACTTAACGTGGCAGAAGAAATCAAAGGTATATTTAAAATTCATTTCTAAAATGTTAGGTAAATTTTTAAAATGCACCATGACTGCACATAAAAATTGAGTACTCACCTAGATGAGCATTATATGAATTATTGTTTTGTGCTAATGAACAAATTTATTCAGTAGGATGAGATGTGTGGGAAATTGCCATTCACTATAAAATTAATGAAACAGAAAAAATTTCCCTTTGCCATCTAATGCATTTTAAAACTCAACATAGATATTGAGATTCAAGTTTTTATTAAGTGCAGCTTGATCAAGTTTCAGCATGCATACATACATCACTGTTGTCCATGACTAATTGAAGATTTTGTTGCCTACACTGTTATCACGAATTTCATGTGAATATGAAAATGAAGAGAATGAATATGAGGATTGATATAGGACCTCTGGAGGGTGCCAAGCTCTTCATTTTCATAAGCACTTATTTTCAGATGCCTCATGAAGGTTAAATGCTTTTCAAAACTTCATTACAATTTGGATTTTGGAAAGCTAGTCCTGGAAATAAATGTATAAATCAGATCTTCTTAAGCCCCATGGTAAAGGAGATCTCTATGAATATTCTGTGCCTCATGATTGTGGAAACTAACACTGACTTACAGGTGGGCTCTGAGAAGAAAATGCTCATTAAACATATTCAGTGAAGTAAGATTTGCTTATGTGAATGAAAATGGTTGAGGTTTCTTTGTTCTATTCTTTGTGTGTGTGAGTGTGTTAAGTGTGAGTATGTGTGTGTGCATGTGTGTGTGTGTGTTTCCATGGGCTTAATGTTTAGATTAATATGTTTAGAAAGGTTTGCATTTGATCTTATACTGAACACACACAAATTAAAGATAGGGATAAAGGCATGACTTGTTTCCCATGTGCAAATATTTGGATATTTGCACTAAAATGGCAGTGAATTTTACTGAGTGTATAAGGAAGACTGAAGGCTAAATTGGTGTCAGAAAAAAAATCTAATTGCTTATAAAAAATGGTTGGTATTTCAAAGCTGCTCCACAAAGTTAAGCAAGAGTTCAGCTTGTTGCTCCCCATCATATAGGCCATGATCCTCTTCTACATCAGTAAGAATGAATCTAGTCGTCTTCTAGTGCCAGTCCACAGCAAAGAAAGAAAAGAGATAATGGGTTACCTTATTAATATTCTGTGCCCATTGCCAATGTGTGTGTGTTTTTTTTTTTTTTTTTCCCACACTACCAAGCAATTCACAGACACTGGGCAGGTGTCCTACAATTCAACTCAATTCTGATTCTATCTACTTGGAGATATCATCAGATTCCACAGCAAGGGCTCAGTCCTACAAGATGTCCCCCACACGCTCACCCCTCATACCCTCAGACAACAATCATAAGTCCATATTGCCACCTGTGTTTCTAACCAACTGGCTACAGGTTTCAGTTTTCCATGACCTTATCCTTAAGTTCAGTTAATTTGCTAGAGCAGCTCACAGAACTCAGGGAAACATTTTTCTTACTAAATTACAAGGTTATTATAAAAGGATAGAGCTCAGGAACAGCCTGATAGAAGAGATGCATAGAAGAAGGTCTGGGGAAAAGGGTAGAGAGCTTCCATGTCCTCTCCAAGCGTGCCACTCTCCCAGCACTTCTACGTGTTTACCAACCTGGAAGCTCTCCAAATTTCACACTTTGGGGGTTTTATAGATGTTTCCTTACAAGGGCATGATTGATTAAATCATTGACCATTGGCCATTGATTCAACTTCCAGCTCCTTCCCTGGAGGTCTAGAGTGGGACTGAAAGCTCTAACCCTCTAATCATATGCTTGGGCTCCGGACAACCAACCCACAAACTTAGGTGGCATCCAAAAGTCACTTCATTAACATAATAAAAGACAACTTGGTCCCTCTCTTCACTTACGAAATTCCAAGAGTTTTAGAAGCTCTGTGCTGGGAACTGGGATGAAGACCAAATATGTATTTCTTATTAAAAGTCACAATATCACACTCATACATAATACTTCAATGCCAAGGCCTGGAAGTGAAACGTGTCATTTCGGTCCACCCTCAATTGCCCTGAACTCATTTATGCCACCATTTCTAACTGCAAGGAAAGTTGTGAAGTGCTCAGTTTAAACTCTGGATGGAAGGTGCATTGATTAAAAGGAAGGAATGGAGAATACGTTCTGGGAGATATGTCATTGTATCTGTCACTCTAATATCTGGCAAGTTTTAAAATTCTCTGATTTGTGTGTGTGTGGTTTTTGTTTTGTTTTGTTTTGTTTTTTGTACTCTTTTAACCTGTAGTCTGTTCCCCCTCAGAATTACTTGGAAGAGATTAAAGAATATCACTCCAAATCGAATTCAGAAAGTTATTATCTGATTATGCTACGGTCAGTGGTCTAAAATGCTGTTCCTAACTATGCTTCTGTTGTCTTGTGTGACTTAAGTCTTAGAGACTGGCCACATTTAACTGTCTTTTCAGAGTTACCAGTTACAAAGTTGGGCATATTATCCAGAATGATCTTGTTATACTTCCTATTATGTTTGGACAGTTAGTATTATAATCAGGATTTGTAGAAAAGATAAACTGGTGTAGAGGATACACTGTTTCTAATATATCACATAATTGGATACTCTATTTCTAATATGTTAAATTAGAAACATATATGTATATGTAATGTAATATGTATTTCTAATATATTAGAAATAGTGTCTCCTCTACATCAGTTTATCTCTTCTGCAAATCCTCAATGTAATGCTATTATATATAATTAATGTTTATAATATTAACAGTAACTAATAATAATATTAATGCCTTAATAATTGTGCAATTAATATACATAATAATTATAAATATAATATGATTATATTAGACAAAGAGTGAGAGAGAGACAGAAAGACAGACTCTGGGAGACTGAAAGAGAGAGACCATCATAGATGCAGACATAGAAATAGACATACTGTGAAATTAGAGTCAGTTTAAAAATATCTCAATTAACTCTAACTTAAAAACACCCTTTTGCAAATATGCTGCTAAAAGCTACTTGTTTACTCAAATGTAGCCACTAATTAGGGTTACTCTATGTTACTCTTATAGTGATTTATTTTCTTACATCCCTAAATCCCCACGTGTCTGTGTTTTGTGTTCAAACATTTTAATTAGTTTTAGCTAAAAGCATCCAGCATCCCAGAAGCCTGGAATTTGAAGAAGGGCTTATGAATGTGGTTGGCAGAGCAAGATTTAAGGCCCAAGGAAGCTCAAGGAGACTGGAACCATAATGGTATCACCTGAACCAAGCCAATGAAGAATGATAATCGTGGCAAGAAAAGAAGGAAAAAAAAATCGAAGAAAGGAATGGAGAGATAGTGAGGTCCAATGCAAATTCAAACCATTTACAATGCTTCTTTCCGTGACAGAAAAGTCTTCTCTAACTTAAATTATAAGAAAAATTTCCTATTCCTAGAAGTGCAGCTCTATGTGCTGGGATAATTTGGGTGTTCAGGATTGATTCATTCAATCCTATAGTAGCTCTAGCTCTACTCCCCTAAGATTCTCTTCATGTGGCTACTTTATGTTTAGGTGGAACAACAACAACAACAAAATAATAGCTTTGAAAAGTTCTACATGGGGTGAAGGAAAAATCCTGTCCAAAATAGAATGATGAGGGAGGACTTCCTTAAAGCCCCCAGCAAATACCTTTACAATGCACTGTCACAGCTCCAGGACAGCCCGGCCTACCTGCTGCTGAAGGCGCGGTTCTTGGCAGCCTTCACCCTCCCCGCACTCCTGGCCACCCTGTCTCCCCACGACGTCCCCACCACCCTGTCGGTGGCCACAAGGGCCGAGCCGAAGAGCGAGGATGACCTGGGGGAGTTGGAGCTCACTGATGGCTGCTCCCCAAGTGGTCCTCAGGAGGGGCCGGCAGCCACCATCCCCATTCAGGGAGCCCCAGACACTGGGCAGGGTTCTGACTCTTCCTGCCTGGATGGTTCTGACAACCATGATGTGCTGAAAACCAGGCACGACTGGCACGCCCGGAAGAGGAGGCGGCTGGTGTGACCGCAGGGAGGCAGGAGCTGTGCTGGACCCTGGTGAGCCCACCTGCCCGGAGAGCCCCTCACCGACCTTTCTGGAGAAAGCCAAAGCAGCTGGAGATTGGGGAGGCTCCGCTAGCAGGGACCGTGAGGCCAGAGGGTCTTGGCTGGTCCTTAGGCACAAATTGGGATGTTTGAAGGAATAAAGGAATGGCTTATTTTTTTTTTATTAAAAAAAAAAAATGCACTGCCACAAACTGGACCATGAGCTCATTCTTGAACAAAACATGCCCAACAGTGACCTCACATCTCAGTTTCCCCCAAAATGTTACCTGTTTTCTTTCGTAATTAAGTAGGATCCCCTTTCATTCTTAAAAATGTCTTATTTTGGATAATAAGTTATATTGCTATTCTACCTAAAGTCATCCTGGTCAAATCCTGAAATTTCAGGTGTGATCAGATTTTGTTGGGGCATATGCACGAGAAGAAGAAGGGAGGGATCCCTGATGAAATCAGGGTTCTTGGTGAAAGAGGAAAAATATGAGTGTCTGCAAGAAATCCACAATGTCCTACAAAGTATCTTTTTCTGGGTTATGGGCTGAATTGTGTCCGTCCCACCCCACAGATTGATATGTTGAAGCTCCAACTCCCAATGTGACTGTGTTTGGAAATAGGTGCACTAGGGAGGTAATAAAGGTGAAGTGAGGTCTTGAGGATGGGACCTTAATCAAATAAGATCAGTGTTTTCATAAGAAGAGAAAGAGACACCAGGAATCCCTCTCTGCATACCAGACTAGAAGCTATTTGAGGACATAATGAGAAATTGGCTGTCTGCAAGCCGGGAAGAGAGCTCACCAGAAATCAACCCTGATGACACCTTGATCTTAGACTCCAGAACTGGGAGAAAATAAATTTTTGTTGTTTAAGCTACCCAGTCTGTCATATTTTGTTAGGGCAGTCTAAGCAGATTAATATACCTGCTATGTATATATTTTTCTCTAATAAGAATATGGAAATTTTCCTATGGTGCTGGGCACTTTCAACTGTGAATGCTTAGGGAAAACATGGGTTCTTCTTTTCTACTTTTTTCACTCCATCTACCTCTGCATTTAGAATTCTTTGGTTCTCTAATTATGTAGCTAAATCCTCAACTCTGGATAAAAAAGGCTGAACATATGATTGACCCATAGTCCCCAAACTTTTAAAATGCCATATGTTATGTATGTATTCTTGGATAATTGTGACCCATTTTAGATTTCCCCTATGCCCCACTTATGAGTTGACTGAGGTGTGGTAACTTGGATGGGCTCACCATAAATTTCATCTGACTTATAAAAACAAAAATCAAAACAAACAAACAAAAACACACCCCAAAAACAGGAAAGCTTTTTTGGGGGGAAGCTCCTAATATGAGATCAAAGAATATTAAGGAGAGGTTAAAAGAGATATGTTTAATCAGAATTGTAGTGAAATTCATGGTGCACATTTGAGAGAGAGATCCTTTTTTAACCTAACCTCAACTTGGATCTTCCTTATGTTTGTTCAAACATACCTACTTCTATTCATTTTTTTCACCCAGTTGAAAAGCCTTTTTGATAAAGAACAGCATTTCCTATATGCTGTATTTGTCCTGATGACAGTCTGAGTTAACAAAAGAAGCTTTTACTTTCTGGAGAGTTTTGGATTTCAAAATAGGACGAGAGGTTATAGACCTATAATATCTTCACAGTTTTATGAGGAAGAAACTGAGACACAGAGAGTAAAAACAAAACAAAACATATTCAAGGTTCCACATCTGGTCCCTCACAGAGGCATGATTCAAATCCCTGCAGTGCGGATTCATTAAGTCATCTCTGTGAGACAAGTAACAAACCAAGAAAAATCCTACTGTCTCATGGGGTGAGGAAGGTGTCTTGGAGGAGGTGGCATCTGAGCTTTACTCTGTTGGATTTTGGTAAGTGTGTTACTGACTCAGTATTTTTCCTCACCAAGTAAATAAAAACACAGTCAGCATGGGAAAGAACTTCAAATGTGACCTTGACTTTTGAGTGAGTTTGGAGGGGACAGATAGTTGGAAATAGGATGAGAAAGGGAAGAGGGACCAAGTCATAGACTCTATGCATTCAATTTGTGCTTGGAAATCCAGACACAATCCTGGAAGTAGCAGGAACATGACTGAATGATGAAATGGTATGATCGGAGTTGGGGGGGATTAATGAGGTAACAATACATGGATAGTGAGAAAGGCAGGAATTAACTGAACATCTTCATATACATAATTTCCCAAACAAAGCAAATGAGTTATGTACAGTCCCCATCAAACCCTGCCTCCCCAAAATCATTGCATAAATTTACATGAATTCTTGCTATTACCTTTAACAAATCACATCTGAGTAGGTCTATGAATATTAAATTATCACATGACCTTGTCCTCATCAAGCTTGGGACAGTGTGTAGTGCAGATTGAGGTACAAACATGGTATGTACTCCTTGAAATTTGTAAGTTTGGAGCTAATTTGAGAGAAATTTTTATAAAGTTCTAGTCAATGTTTGGTATTTAGTTAATACTGTGGTTAGTTTAAGAATTCACTATTAAAGATGTTAGAAATGATATTATGGGGAAGTGTCTTGAGATAGCTGGTTATCTCATAAGCTCCAAGTTGTAGTCATAGGACATAAACACAACAGTTGGATTGATTACAGGATCCTATCCAAAGGCATCACTCACTGAGTCAAAACACAATACACCGAGTTACCTAAAAATGTAGTGCCCCTGTAGGGGGAGGAGGGATAAGGAAGTAATACAAAGTAAATAGAAAATATCCATTCTCAGTGTATTGAAGTAAATCAAGATTGAGTACAGAAAAGGCGTCAGGCAAAATAAGGTGCCAAAATCTATAATGAAATATCAAAATTGTAGAAGGAGTTAATAAAACTGTGTTAGCTGCAGGTTACAAGTCACTGTTGCTTTTGTTATCAGTATATGAGAGAATTAACTATAGTAGCACTCAAATAACACCAGGATAATTAAAGTTCTGTCAGGATCCCTATTATAAAGCCCAGTTTTTCATGCTCAACCACATAACTTGGCCCAAAGATGAAATTTAGGGCACAGCTGAAGGCTAAGAAAAGTTAGTCTTCAAATGGATACCTTGGATAAAAGTGCACACATTACATATATTGTGTGTATATTTATCTATATATGATAATCTCTGTGTGTGTGTGCACATAAATGTGTGTATATATACATATATTCTAAAAAATAATTTATTTAATACAATATTTTTGAAAGTTAATTTAATGTGAAAACTTCAGGAAGTTTAATCAGTTAATCGGTAGTCATCCATTTGTCTATGAGCTACTAATTCTAATTTTTTGTTTTTTACCAGAAGTCTTTATTTTTGTGTGACATCACTTCCCTTAAATGTTGAGTTCATTTACAGAAATTCATCTTACCTAGTTTATAATTATGCTTTGTACAGTTCTCCATTTATCTTCTACTTGTCTCTTACTTTCCCCACCAACTCTGAAGAGGGTTTTGGAATTTAAACATTAAATTGTAAGGACTGTTAACATTTGAAAGGTGCAGAAACATATTAATCATCCACAAAGGCTAACAGAACTTTGTTAGGTGAACTAACCCATCCCATGAGTCATGTTTACATGTAATTCATTAAAGGATTTTTTTTCTTAATCCCAAGTTTATTTTCATGTTTCTACACTTCATTATTGTTCTTTATTTTACTGATCAAAAAAAAAAGAAATGCCTGGCATATAAAAAATATAAATTTTGTGAGAAAAAATTGTGTGGACAAACAAGGAAAAGGAAAAGTTGCATGCTGAGCTTTTTTTTTTTTTTTGATACTTTTTTAATATTCTGTCACAATCTTTACAAGAGTTAGGAAGAGTAGGAAAATAGAAAAATAGAAAAATCTTTCTTTTTTTTTTTTTTAAAGATTTTATTTATTTATTCATGAGAGACAGAGAGAGAAAGAGGCAGAGGGAGAAGCAGGCTCCCAAGGAGCAGAGAGCCCGATGCGGAACTCGATCCCAGGACCCTGGGATCATGACCTGAGCCAAAGGCAGATGCTTAACCATCTGAGCCACCCAGGCGCCCTAGAAAAATCTTTCTATGCAACATTCTTAGAGCAATCATGTGTTTTTGCAGTTAAACTGCTTGGCTATGTTGAAATTCAAGTGCTACCTAAATATAATTTCCAAATTAGCATATTTATACATATTGTCCATTATTAATTTATGTACAATATTAAATAAAAACATTTCCAGGCATCCTGACATGAATTAAAAATATGAATGCCACCCTACTATTGATTATTGTTCTAAACGGTTACATAAATATACTAAGAATCTTTCAATGATACACAGTGCTCTTCTGAAAATGTTTAGATCAATTTTGTACAAAATTCATAAACTATGTCTACTGTTAGATGAAAAAGAGTTTGTAAAGCGGTCTATTTCAAAGAGAGTTCTCTATCACAATCGTAACAAGATTTCTCTTAGAGAATGCATCCCATTGGTATTAATAATAGTCTCTACTGTAAATCACACTACTGTGTGAGACCTTAGCATGTGCCATCTCTAATTTTCACATAAGGGTCCTGTTTGCTAAACAAGCTCAATAATTTTAATCATGATACTATTGTTAAAAATCCATTAATATGCAAGCCATTGAGCCAGGTGCAGGAGAAACTAAGTGATAGCACAATCATTTCAGAACTCTCTGACCTCAAAGAGCCTATCATCTAACTAAAGGAGATAGATTACAAACAAAAAGGATGTCTACCAATTCAAAACATCTCTCCTATGATGCATTAAATATTTTAGTATCCTCCTAGCTAATTGTTTCACTTTTATTTATCAAAAACTGCAGTTTACATGATGTGTATGTGTATATGTGTCCAAATTTATACACAAACTTAAAATTACTTTAATTACTTTTAATATAATCAATTGATGGAACAATATTACCCTAAAAGAAAAATGGGAATTTAATCATATTTAATATCAAAGTTAAAAAATTCCATATGACTTTCTTAGAGAAAACAAGGTACCAACATTCTTGGTCTATAATTAGAGTTGCTAAGATAAAGAATCACTATTGAAAAGGAATTATTTCAAATACAATCACCCTTATTTCCACTCAGAAAGTAATCATTATTTCCAAGCTACATTGGGCTGAATTTCCTGCTAACAAATGTGATAATATAGAACTCTATGAAAATTAATGTTGCAATGAGAGCTCCAAAAATGATCTCCTCAAAAAATAATATTAGTGCATTAAAATAAAGAATTACACACTAAGTTCCAAGTTAAGCCCTCATAGCATTAATGCAAAAATAGGCTGTGATGTACTCACCTTTTTTCCTTTTAAACATTTTTTTTAAAGTGTTGGAAGATGTTTAGAGAATTTAATCTATATACCAAGATTAAGATCACAGTGAGGCTCATTTATCAGGAAAGTTCAGAGGTATTTCAAACAAATAAAACAAAGAATTTCAGAAATATTTAATTTCCATTACTGATATAAGACATCCCTTTTTACTGTTATTGATTATTCACAATTTTTTTTTTTTATTTGAGCTTTCAGACCATTATGGTACTTAGTTTGATTATTCTTGAGCCATCATGTGTTGGTAACTTACTTTTCTTTGTCTTAGAACCACTGTTTTCTTTTTCTTACTTTCTTTTTAAAAATTTTTACTTTAAATACTCATTAGATTTGGTTTGGAATATTCTGTGTGATTTGGAAATGAGCCAGAAAGATACCAACTCTGGAAAACAAATATCTTTCCGTATTCTTCACTACATCACTTCCCACCTGTATACATAAACTTCTGTACAGGTGGTTCCTGCTCTTAGATTATTCTCTAAGAAGAAAATAAGTATAAAATAGGGAATATTTTGCATTAAAGACACCAGTTCTATGTATTTTATAAGTATGCAGAAGAGGGGTAGACAGAGAAGAGGCTGTGGTGGGGCATAATCAGCAGCATCATGAGCTGCTGGGATATGATACAGTCTCTGCTGAAGGGCCCATATTTATTCTCCATGCACTAGCATGGTGTGCTCAGTGACCAGTGCTCATTTTGATTTACTGATGCCCCAACTTGATTGGTTGATACCCAGCTGTACAAGTTGTTGAATATTTTAAATATCACCCTTCCTCTGCTGGTGTACTTGGACAAACTATTCCTTTTTCAGCTTCAGCTCTGAAACAAGAAATTTGAACTGAATAGTCTTCCAAATCCCATTCAGTCATTACAGTCTATCACCTGGGATTTAACTCCACATGATGAGGAGTTAAGATGCATAGTGAGAATGCCATAGAGCAAATTTCTGAGAACATTGCAACTTGACCACTGGGTTAGAATATATAATATCAACTGTTAAAATAGAAATTGAGAGTGGGCACTCCAGCGTCTTGTGGAGATGCTTTTCTCAATTAGACAACATGGGCCTACGTGGAGATGGAAGCCTCGGCTGGTTTTGTAAAACTAAGCCTCAAGAGTATAAAGACTAATGTTAAGTACGCTCTTCTTCTAGAAGCTTGCCAAGCAACTCCAGCTTTCTTGAACAGAACTGCAGAGCAGGAAATTTCCAAAATGTTAAGCCTACATTTCTGTTTGTGGTTTATTAGTTTTGTTTTAGTAAAATGGTGGACAATGACTCCAACTGCCTTAATTAATATAGTGGATATAAAAACAGTTCCGTAATGGAAGTGTACTAAGCAAATATTAGTAAGTTATTATTTATCATCATAAACTATCATTCTTTGGTTCATACATACATGAGATACAGACTCTGCTATATCACAAGCATTGTGTTACTTCTTGGGGACAAAAATAAACTACTTGTACTCCAACCTTTTTGGCAGGGTCTGCCTCTGGGAAAATCTAGCCTAAGACAGGTCAGTGTGTGTGTGTGTGTGTGTGTGTGCATGCACATAGTACATGCTAATATGTTGGAGCAGGGTGGGAGATGAGATGTAGGGCATTTCAGACAGCTGGAATACCATACACAAAAGGATGGAGATGGAAAACAGAGAGAAGAATTCTAACAATACCTAATAATTCAAAGAATGACAAAAGGACATAACATACAGAGTGGTACGAGAACATCTTGTAGTGGATGTTAGAAGCAAGAATATAAATAGCCTTCTTTGGAGCAGTAAAAGGAATCTGTACTTGCTCGTAAAGACCATTGGGAACTTGCATGGGCACAAGTGAGTTGGGTACGGGGGAATTCATTTGGGTAAAAATCCTATTAAAGAAATTTTGTGTATTCTTTTAAAATAACAGAGAAGTCTACATGTGCTAATGAGAAGATGATAAAGGAGCAAGATATGGACACAATTGTTATTAGAGTTGTTTAATGTCCATTTATTTTATGTTGATCAACACATACTGGTTACCAATAGGAAAAAAAGCAAAACTGAACTTCTGCTCTTCCAACATGTTGCAATAGGGTAACATGATTTCCACTGCCCTGTGTTCCAGTTAACTGATCCTTTCTTCTGCTTGTCTACTATGCTGTTGAACTTCTCTACTGAGCTTTTCAGTTTAGTTCTTGTATTCTCCAGCTCTATGATTTCTGTTTGATACTTTCTAATATTCTTTATGTCTTTGTTGAAATTAGCACTTTGTTCATGTACTGCTCTCCTGACCTTAGTGAGCATCTTTCTGATCATTTTTTTGATTTCTCTATTGGACAAATTTTCTATCTCAATTTCATTTAGATTGGTCTCTGGATATTGATCTTGTTCTTTTGTTTGGAACATATTTCTCTGTTTATTCTCTTTGACTCTCTATGTTGATTTCCATGCATTAGGTAAAACAGCTACCTCTCCTAGTCTGGACAGAGTGGTCTTATGTAGGAGTTGAATCTTGTCAATAAGCCTGGCCTGAGATTTTGATTGCCTCTCAAACCTTGGTAATTTGTCCAAGTCATTTTTTGTTGTTGTTGTTGTCATTAGCTTCTAATAGTTAAGGGTGTGCCAAGACCCATTGTTGTCCCAAAAGCATGAGAAATGCCCATCTGCCTGTTCAGGATCCCAGGCATAATTGTCAGGTCCTTTGGTTCTCCAATGCGGGCAAATTGGAAGCCTGACTTTCAGGCAGCAGTGGACATGAGTTAATTCAGTCTAGCTCCTTTTCAGGGAGAAATTGGAACTGGGTGTTTGCTCAGGAATGGCTGAACTATTCCTTCAGCCAGAGGGAATGGTTGCTGAAAATTTTTGTGCTCCATAATAGAACCACTTCTTTGTTTCAGATGATCCTGGGAGACTATGGTTGCTGAGCCCCATCAGCTTCCAGAGCTAGGTGATTTGGGATCCAGCTTCTCTGATGGAAGGTGAAAGTTGGAGCGCTTTATATGTGTACAAGCTCCTTCTAGGGAGAAACTGAATACTTGGTTATACTCTTGGAGAAATGTGTGCGCAGGGTGGGGAGGAGACAATGGGGGGCATGCCCACAAGCTCCTTCAGGTTTCAGGGAGGATCCCAGTCAGGTCCCATGTGCAAGGTGATTAAAAACTGAGACCTTTGCCAGCAGCTGGGAAAGTATTCAGTCAACTCGTTTCTAGAAAAACTGGGAGATGGGAGCTTTTGCCTGTGCCCTCTGCACTGAGCCCAGGTGGGTAGCTGCAGGGAGTGTTTGTGCACTCATTTCAAAACTGCTTCTTTGTTTGCTCTTGTTCTGTGTGACTCAAGAATGCATGCCCCATTGCCCATCAGAGATAGGTAATTGTGGGGAAGGCATCCTTTGGGTGACAGTCCTAAGTGTTACGTTATTAAATTATTAAATGTATGAACGAAATCCTCCTGGGATAAAGCTGGAGATTTGGTTTTATTGTTGGAGCAAGACAGAGGGAGGATGGGGCTGACTGGCTCTTTCGGGTTCCTGGAAAGGTCTCAATCAGCACTAGATGCGGGCTAACTAGAAGCTGAACCCTCAAGCAATAGCTGGTAATGTATGCACTCAAACTCTTCCAGGGAAAAACTGAGAGATGGCTATTTTTGTCTGCTCCCTCTGCACTGAGTCTGGGGGCAATAGCCAGAGGTAATGCTTGTGTGCCCCTTTGACAACTGCTTATGTGTTTCCTATTTTCCTGTGGGACTCATGAATACGACCCTCACTGGCTATGAGAGCTGGGTGATCTGGGCACCTGTCCCTTGGATGACAGTCTTACAAGCTGGGGAGTTATATGTGTGTTCTAAACCCTTTGCTCATCAGGGAAAAGCTGGGAGTTGGGAGTGCCCAGTTTTAAGGCACTATGTCTGGGGTGGGGTTTATGGTGAGAGTGTCTCATCTGTTTCTACTTTTTTCAATGTGGGCAATTTCTCAGTCTCAGCATGTAGGAGCCATTCAAATCTGGCTTCTGGATTTTTCTCTGAGGGAATTGCACCATGTATAGCTGTGTACTCTGTGCATCCATGGAGGAGGGAAATTCAGGAATCTTCTATGTTACCAACTTGGTGGTATCACTCTCCTTTTCTCCTTTTATTGAATACAACTGGAAAATTGTAAAATATTTCTTCCTTTATTTACGTAGATTTCCCAGGGAAATATGAAAAAAAAAAAAAAAGGAAGAGAATCCTCACCTTACTAGGATGCCCAATGCTATAATCAGTCCCCCTAATTGCAGCTTTGCAGTCTGTACTGTAATCATTGTTCATAACTCTCCACTGCATCATCGAGATAGGTTCATGACAATTCTGTATCTACCTAGTTTGCCATGGCCACGGTCAGCCACCATTCTGCATATTTTACTACTTTCCCACCAAACTGTAAACTAAAATGCAGTAAGCTTTTAATCTTTTTTTAAACTGTTGTGCATACTTTGTCAGTGTAAAGATGTACATGAGCATGGCTTTCCTCCAGAAACCAAGAAAGAACACCTTTCAGTTCATATCAGCTACATCACACCGTTTGTAAACAATTGCTTGTCTCCTTCAAATTAGAACTCATCAAAGAATATTGGATGGAGATCCTTGGTTTAAAATGTCTAGCTGAAATTCAGATATCTACTTAGTTCTGAAAAATTACTGGGACAGAGCTGACACTTAAATTTTCGTGAACAATTCCATTATATCATTAAGATATTTTTAGGCTGAGATTATTTTTTTCTTAAATGAGGCAGTAAGCAAAAATCTTAGTGTACCCTGTAAAAATGTATTAATTTTAACATGGCCCTTTGTCTCTATTTAAATATTATATCCATTTATAAATGGGTTACTGAACTGATGAGAGAATAAGAAATGGCCTCCCAGACATTCAGACCTAGAACCAAGACTGAAAATCAGCAGTCTTGGTTTAAAAAAATAAGATATGGTGAAATCAAAATAATTTCAAAATTTAGTGTGAAAAGCAATTGTTTTAAAGATTTTGAATCAAATATTCAGAATTGGTCTTCAGAGTCATATTGAACCCATATTTTGGGTAAGCCTAAAATGATGTAGCAAATATACTATTACAGGATTTTTTTTTTCTTCACAGTTTCTCTATCACACCCTTAAATCTCCAAGTCTGACATTTCTGCAGGGAGAATACATTAAAGTCCCAGAGCAGCAAGGATACAGAAGAAAGAGAGCCTACTTCCAACAAAATGCTAATAAACTCGGCATTCTGCTTGCCCATCCTTCGGGCACACTCCATTCCCAAATCTCCTGTTCATAACGTCTTCATTCTAAAATAGTTGATACTCTTCTTCTGCGATTCACTTCTCACTCTTTTCTTAATTATCTATCCACTAAATTTGATTGAACAACTATGTATAGCTTCAAGGGAAGTATGTGTGTACTCACACACACACACACACGCACACGAACACCTTTAGGTAAAACAAACAACATTTGGAGTAATTATGTTGCTCTCTCAGGTTGTAAAACTGAAATGAAAATCTCTATTGGTTTGCTATTCTTTCTCAGATTTTTTTTCCCAGAGTGATTAGCATCTCATTCAAATTTATGAGCCCGATATTATTTATATTATAAGAATTATGCTAAGTGTTAGTAATTGAAGGTACCACGCTCAATGCTGGAATTCTGATATAATATCCTATCAAATTATTATCAGGGAACTCATGGTATTAAAATAACCTATCCTATTTTTATTTGTATACTTTCAGAAAGATCTTATATTGAATCCAGAACTACAACTATTATCTTCCACATACTGGTATTATTTGTACCTATGGGTCACACAAAACAAGTCTCCTTCTGAAAAGTGATATCTGTTCAGATATTTTCAAGGTACTATGATTTCTTATATTAACATTTTCTTTTCAAGATGATATCCACAATTCAGTGAACTATTCTCATGAAATGCTTTCCATACAGCTCAACAAATTTGTGATCCCTTACACCATGTTCATCCTTTATGGTCTCATATTTTTTCCCCTAACTTTACAGTACTTACAACCATGTTATTTTTACTTACTACTTATTCATTGTCTCTTTTCATGCATTGAATTAAGTTCCCTGCAAAATGAAACTTATCTGCCCTCTTCATTATTAAAGTCTTAAAATACACCACAATTCTTGGCACATAATATATTCAATAAATATCTATTATATGAATGAAAAAAAGGGTGAATCTTGTAGCTCTAAATGATCCTAAGGAATAAGCACTGAATTTAAGCCCGTTATTTGATATATGATACGGAGTTACAAGAGGACATGTAAATTGCTTTAAATCATACAGTTTGCTTCCGGGTTTGTGCTAAAATGCAGGTCAGTTAATTCTTTCCTGGGCTTGTTGCTAATTTACCACAAGCCTTTACCCTGACAACTGAAGTCTGCATAATTTCACTTATATTGTGACATTTCTAATTAGATACGATTTTTATATATTATTCCATGCAGCCTGGATAGGAACTATAGAATAGTTCCCATGATTGAAATATTTTAAATGTAGTCTTCTAAAATTGTGTCAATTTTTTAAGCAATTGACGTCCTTGCTGCCTCATACTTGTGACTAGCAAACCCTCCACAATTTTTAACATCAGTTGGAGTTTGTGCATTTTCACACTTCATTTATCCCCATTAAGATGATAGCTGTTGGTTTCATCCCATGTTTCCAGGGTATTGAGATAATTCTAAATCTTTAATGCTGACATCTATGATATTAAGTAGCAATTTCACATTTGTGTTTACCACAAATTTGATTAAAATGCATCTATGTTTAAGGATACAAAACAAAGTCTCCAGGGCTAAATTTGATTCATATAAGTATTTTCAATAGCCAGTACAGTTATTATTTTTTTTAAATGCCCAGGAAGGTGTATTAGTTTTCTAGGGCTTTTGTACCAAAATGTCAAAAATTGGGAGGCTTAAAACAACAGAAATTTCTTCTCTCCTAGTTCTGGAGGTTACAAGTCTGAAATCAAGATGTTGGCAGGGCTGTGCTCTCTCTGATGACTCTAGGGGAGAATCCTTACTTATCTCTTCTAACTTCTGCTATTTGTCTATGTAGGGGCCAAGGACAGGCTGCCCAAAGTGTGCCATTTTGGCATATTGATTATTTTAAATAAGAGTTATTTAAGAGACATCTGTGAAGAAGGGATACTCAGACCCTCCTCTATCCCCCTGAAAACAGGAAATAATTCTCCCGTGTGAAGTTACCCTCCCTGAACCAGGAGGTGAAGAAGAGATAGATCCCTTATCACTAGAGATAGGGACTTCAAAACAGAGGCTATATAAACACTTGATACTTTTTACCAATTTACTACCACAGCCCAAATTCTGTTTAGAATTCCTTACTAACTGAAGTCCAAAGTTAAGTTTTTATTGTCCTGTCTATTCCTCACAGATTTATTGTCTCCATTTAAAAAGCATAAGGACTGCCTGTCTTGGTCATTTCTTTAGGTCTTGGTGTCATTGTTGAGCCTCCGTGGACACATAATAAAACTTTGATTTCTTTTCTCCTATTAATCTGTCCCATGTAAATTTGATTCTTAATCCAGCTAGAGGAATCATGGACAGCATAACATTTCTCTTTCCCTGACTTCTGCAATCCTTGTCATCTTGTGGCTCATAGATACGTCGGTCCAGTCACATGGCCATCTTTTCCCTGTGTGGCCTGACTTTGTCTTTCCTCATTGTGTGTCTGTCCCTGTGCTCAAATTTCTTCTTTTGCTAAGTATGCAGGACATATTGGATTAGGGCCAATACTAATGACCTCATTTTAATGTAATTACCTCTGTAAAGACCCTATTTCCATATAAAGTCACATTCTGAGGTACTAGAATTAAGGACTTTAACATATTTTGGGGAGGGGGACACAATTCAACTCGTAACAGAAAGCATTTAGATTTGTGATCTCTACTCAGTTGTGGATATATATTACGCTATTCATCATACACAGACTATGTCATGCAAACCATACATGTAAGTCCTAAATGCATATATGTCCAAATATAGAATATGTATGGCATGTTTTTATATATGGGTATGTATATGTGTATGAATATATTTATACATATACATGGAAGCACAAAGTTACAAACCTTTTAGTCTGCATAAAACAAATTTTCCACTTTGACAAAAGCTAGTAGTTAGGAATTTAAGTTAGTTTTTCAGCACATAGCATTCTATCTGATCAACTTAATTGTGAAGTTAGTTTATATGACTTCATTTTATACACAATGATATCACAAGTCCCCATTCTTCTTTTCAACCTGGTAGCAGATTTTAAAATGGAGCAAAAAGAGGAATCTATTATCATCACCATGCTGAAGTGCTGAGATGACATAATGCCTAGCAATATTTCTATAGATCTAATAACATCCAAGAGAAAACACAAATTTCCTTTTAATGACTCTGAGGTTGAGAGAAAATAGTACATACGTGAATGTGACTGAATTCAGATATTTTCCTGCTAAAGTAAGTCATTTTCTTATTTTCCTTATTTATAGCTTAATATTCGAAAAAGCAGAGGTCATCAACTTGCATATTAGTCACAGTTAAAAAGATAAAACAACAGTGTATTCAATTAAGAGCTTTCTATTCTTACCAATGACACACATGGGAAAATAGAGCAAAATGGAGCATCAAATTCTAATTTTTTTAAACAGAGTACTACATTTATCTAATAAATCTGAGGAAAGTATTTTAAATAACATATGGATTACCATGGGATTTGTTATGATGGGATGAGATATAATACATAGTGGAAATCTTACTTGCTAAAATCTAAGTTTAAATTCCAGACTTACTTTCTTACCTCATGATCCATTAAAATCAAAGTGTCAATCTGATTTTACTCCTGGAAAATGGTTCCCATTCCCATTGTTCAACAGCAGCCCCTGCTGGCTACAAAGCTCACCACTAATTTCATGTTGGTTGGATTTCTGCGTTCTTGTAGAATCTAAACATCATTCCAAAGTGTGGTGTTCAGTTGGAGGGTTGGATCCTGTGGGGAGAAATAATAAATATCAAAAGGCTTGAGTGAAGATTTCTATAATAGTTCTAGTTTAATTTCACACCTACAGAAAAATGAGGTCTTTCCATTCAGGGTTTCTACAGTCTTATTGCTTATGTCACACACAGCAACCAGCTTGTGGATGGCTGTACGTTAGATAGCCATTTATGACCATTGTCTCAGAAATAGCTACTTTATTTATAGAAATGAAACATAGTTGCATATGGATGAAATAACAGGCTCTATAAAAATGATTGAAAGAAAACGAGTGCTCTATCATACACATCAGTACTTAAAGGGTACACTTTACAACATAATGGTGGTTATCACAGGAAGAGTGGAAAATTTGGAAAGGTATCTTGAATCCCTTTCTTATTATTTTCAACATATTAACTTTGAATTCCAAATACAAACTAAATATTATCCTAAAGCATAAATGATGCCTTTGATGTAGTATCTCTCAATGTAAGTAATAACTGTATAGCCCACCGATATAGACTCCGTGCCAACACTCTCTGACATAGACAATTGGTTTTTTAATTGGGATGTTCAGCTTGTTATATTTGAAATTTTGCCTCAGTAACATTTTTTCTACAATGGACTTACAATGGACTTACATTTTTTTTAAGGAAGCTGAACAGTACTTGAAGATTTACTTTAGTCTTAGGAATTTTTATTTAAGAAAAATAAATTTAAGCATTCGGTATTCTGGAAAAGAGTTTCTTCCTAATGCAGCATAATATTCATATTGCAGAGATTAAAGCTTTTCTTTTCTAGCTCTATCAAATTATCATCTGGTTAGTTACTTCTGATAGTTTGAAGTGTTATAGTAGTAGAATCACTATTTCTTTTAGTACTAGAAATACATATATATTACTGGAAAAATTATTGATTTTGCAAACGATCACTGGTTTATTTTTTTAAGCAAACTCTTATATAGTATGTGTTTTGGGTCAGGAACTGCCCTAAGATATTAAAATATTAATTAATCATTTAAACAACCTTAGAAGGCTGTAGGATAATTTGGATTAATTTTGCTCAGCAAATATTCATTCTTTCTTCTGCCCATTGCAGGTGAGTTTATTACCTTGCCCAGTGAAGCATGGCTTGGACCTGAGACTTACTTTTGCCAATTAATGGGTTTATTTGCTTAGAAAAATGTGAGCACATTTGATCGAAACAGAGTTCTTCATTGTGCTTGCATGTTTTGGCTTACTTCTTATGCTATTATGATATATCAGGTACTGTTCCTTTAGCCAAAGTGAACACATTGAGAGAACCTGAACCCAGCCACCAACTTCAGAACCTAGCCAAGCAAAACCTCCCAGACAAACCCATGCTAGGTCAACTGAACCTCTCTTAGGGTTTCACTAAATCTATCTTTATTGGTGCTATTTGATCATTGCCTGTCCACCTGACAGCAAACTAGTAAGCACCATACAGGGTTAACATTCCTACAGGGGTAATTGACTCAGTTTTCATGGAAGGGTGGGTAGTTGCCACACAGTAGGAACAGGAAGGTGTATGGCTGGACCTAAGTTGACCTTTTGGGTCTCTTCTTGGTATATCTATGTTGGGTAACAATCATAGGTAACCATAGTTTGACAATGGTATGGAAACCAGGGTCTCAATCCCTTGAGAATGAAGGTCTGGGTTATTCCATGAGGTGGGCAACCTACACCTGACCAAATGGTAGAAGAAAACATGATGAGTATTTTTTGTAGCCTAAGTACCAATTGTAGCAGTGACTACTATGGATCTTTCTATTACTTTTCCTCTTATAAGTTTTTTTTTTTTCTAAAGAAATTATGCTTTGCTACCATCATGAAAAAGAAGCATTGTCAGCACAGAGAGAATTTATTGTGAGAAACAGGTGGATCTGAGTCGCACAAGGGATGCACTTCTACAGACCCTGTCAGCACCCTTCCATTAGTGTGGTACATTTATTATAATTGATGAGCCAATAGTGATATATTTTAAGTCCAAAGTTTACATTATATTTGTATTGTATATTCTATGGGTTTTGACAAATGTATAATGACATATGTCCACTATTACGGTATCCTACAGAATAGTTCCATTGCCCTAAAAAAATCCCCTCTACTCCATCTATTCATCCCTCCCCTCTAACCATTGACAACTGATCTTCTTAGTGTCTCTATAGTTTTGTTTTTTCTAGAATGTCATGTAGTGGGACCCACACTCCCCTTTTATTAACTGTTGAGGCTGTTATCACAATGAGCTCAGAAACTTGAGGAGTGTTGCAATTTATCTTGGGCTGTAGAGTTAGCCCCTCAGGCTGAGTCTTTGGATTCTTGGTATGAGACTTTGTAGAAAACTATAAGTGGTAGGAGAAGCTTTCTCTTACTTTCAGCAAATAAGTTATTCACAGCTTTTCAACTGTTCTATTTACCTTCAAGAGATACTTCAGCAGTAGTTGAAAACATGAGCAGCTTGCCCCAGGGACAACAAAAATTGAAAAAAAAAAAAGTATATATAGATCCGTAAATCTACCAAAAATTATGTGTGGAAAGTCACAATTGAGAGTCAGATTTCGGGAATAGGCATAGGAACCATAAGTAAACAGGCCTTTAGGTTTGCTTTCAAATTCATCCTTTTCATAACTCTGTAAGTTAAATATTATGATTAACCATACCATTTCTCCTAAAAGGTATGCTCCATTAATCTTTTCTGGAGTAGTTTTCCAATATACCCTGTAGCCAACAACTTAAATTGGCCACAGTTTTTCTGCTACATGTGATTCACTTCAGTTTTTTAAGGGATTACATGTTGTGCTACTTGAAAACATGATCACTATTTTTATTATTACTTTATCTTTGCACTTGGAAAAACATAACCACCAAATTGCCACCTCTGTCTCACTTCTTTCTCTTGCTATTATAACCACAAGCAAAGCAAACAGATGTTTATGTCACAAAAACATGTAGAAAATATGCTAGGCCAAGAGAAACAACAAACATAATGTGGAGTTAGCATTATTTTCTCTAATCCTCTAAAGGTGATTACCCCAAAAGGGACCTGTTTAGGCTATTCCTATATTTCTAGGAAGTTGCTGATTGATTACTTATTATATAGAAAAATTGCTTTTCTTTGGTCATGCTGAATAGCATAGCACCAGTTATGTATGAATGACCAACTTTCTGCCATACTCCAGCTAATATGGAATAGTGTGTAATTTAAAATTCAGTTACTTACAACATTATCATCAGTATTATCGGTTATTCTCTCAAGACAAAAATATATACTGCATCTGATACTATCTCTTTTCTGAAACTAGTCGAGTTTAGAATAGTCCTGAACAAAGTTAAAAAAAAAAAGTAGAAATTGTCACAAATATGAGCAATTTTATACACTCTGATCTTATCGGGGGATTAATTATGGTCTATCTCATTTTGATTGTTTTTGGATAATTATTGCATGTTAGCAAGCAAGATCTAAGGTCTAAGTTTAGAAGGTTTAAGCTATTGATAAAGGAAATATTGTGAAGTAATTATTTGAATAAAAATGTATGAATATCAGCTATTCTTTTTTTTAAGATTTTATTTATTTATTTGACAGAGAGAGAGCACAAGCAGGGCGAGTGGCAGGCAGAGGGAGAGGAAGAAGCAGGCTCCCCACTGAGCAAGGAGCTCGATGTGAGGCTCAATCCCAGGACCCTGGGATCATGAACTGAGCTGAAGGCAGACACTTAACCGACTGAGCCATCCAGGCGCCCCGTCAGCTGTTCTTGATAGAATATAATTTCACTTTTTAAATGAAATCCAAGTCCATCATATGCAATATGTTTATACAACCAGCAATCTGTAGACAGATATTCAATCTTTATGTTTGTCACAGATTTTCTGAAAACAATACCCTTTTCAGATGATACATTTAGTTGTCTACAAGTTTATGTTATTAAATACATTTAGTATTTTTTTACAGTAAGTTCATAGAAGTAGAATTATGGGCCAAAATTTGAATATGTATTTAAATATATGATTCACATGTTGAAAACTTCCACTCTAAAGTGTATAGCATGTGGTACTCCACCCACAGGTCTAAGAAAGTTCTTGAATCCTCTAAAACTGTACTGATACTTAGATTTATTATTCGTAGATTCTATGCCAGTTTAAGAGATAAGCACAAGTTTTGCATTTTTTTTTTTAAGATTTTTTATTTATTTGAGAGAGAGAGAGAGAGCCAGCAGGAGCAGGGGGAGAGGGAGAGGGACAGAGACAAGCAAGCTCCCCACTGAGTAGGGAGCCCAAGGCTCAGGACTCAATCCAAGGACCCTGAGATCATGACCTGAGCCAAAGTCAGACACTTAACCCACTGAACCACCCAGGAGCCCCTAGTTTTACATTTGTTTAAATAATATTTTCTTCCATTAATATTGTTGTTGGTATCTTTTACTTATGATTATATCTATGTCTCTATCTATGTACATATGTATCTATCATCTTCATTGCAAACTGCATGACCATAACCCTTTCTCACTCATATATTGAAGTATTCATTTTTTACTACTGATTTAAATTAACCCCTTGAGTAATGATTAAAGCTTTGTACATTATAAATGCTGTCTATGTTTTCTCAATTTTTATTCACTTCTCAATTTTGCTTATTCATCATTATTTAAGGCACAGAATTTAAAATGTTTGTGTGGTCCAGTCAATCAATCTTTTCCTTTATAGTTTCTGTGTTTGGTGGTAAAAAGTGGTTTTGAGGCAAGAGTTTTCATTTTCAATAAACTTTTATTGAGCACTTGTCCTAGCTTAGAGGCAGAGAGAGTCAATTAAGTGCTTGTCCTGCACGAAATTTCAATCCAGTTGTGGAGATAAAAAAATAAATGTACATTCACACAACATTAAGAAATGTTTTACCAACAGCAATTGACAAATAAGTGCAAATTGATACAGTGCAAATTGAGAACATATGTGCTAAGAATAAAGGAATGGGAAATTGAATAGAATTTTACAAGAGAGGGAAATTGGAGATAATAAAATGCACAGGGCTTTCAAAATTTTCATGACATCTTTTTCAGTGGTTTTCTATGCATGTATGAATTATTCCACTTTGCATATATTGAAACAAGCTGGACATTGCTGAACGAATTTTATATACTTTCTGCTAGAACATGAGGAGTTGACATGCTATAAATACTTAAGTAGAAATGCTATTTTCAGCATCCTATAAGAAATTGAGAGAGTTGAATATGGACAGAAAAGAAAAATTAATTATTTCTCTTACCAAACATAAACACACTCCGCACCACCAAATCCAATTATGCCTTCCCACCCATCTGCCAGACACTGCTCTAGAAGCTTAGTTTCAAAGGTAAATATATAATAAGAGATAAAATTGTGGAAGTGGTGATAGTATTATGAAGTCATTAAAAGAATAAAAGCCACAAAATAAGAAAACAGAACTTACTTTTACTTCCAAAAATATATATCATAATCTAGTTGTCATCATTGGTGTCTGATGCTCATTTTTAGTGGGGAAAAAAAGATTTGCAATTTTGGTGAAATATGTTAGTGAAATGTTCTCAGTACTTTCTGATTTCCTGGGAGTTGTCCTTGCTCTGCCTCCCTCCAGTAGTCTCCAGCTCTCACAGCTGATGCCAAATGAAGCAGGAAGAAGTAATGACGTTGTTGACAGTGGCTTATTTTCAGTTCCTGTGCCCGCTGTATACTTTACCTTTTAATTGTCCTATGCTTGGGTTCTGAATGATTCTGTTCAGAGCCATAATTTCTATTCTTACTTGGAGTATATGTCATCAAAACCTAAATTCCATAATACTAAGGTGAGCAGGACATGGCCAACCTAAGGGAAAAACTCATGATAGTGCATTCATGTTACTTCTTAAACCAAAGAAATTAAAATTATACTTCTCCTTCTTGGGAGCTAATTAGATCACTGGATACTGAAGTGAACCCACCAATCATAGTCTTTTCAAGATAAAAACTCTCCTAAACCACAATATACAGTTTTGTCATATCTTCCCCAAAGGCAGGATGGGAAACAAAGTGTGAAAGGACATCTGCTTTCTTTCTAACTTACAGTTAATTGTTTACTTCTAGGATGTGTACCTATTATATCAGAGTTTAGGGTTTCTGACAATTCTATAAAAGCTGCTTATTTCTTTCCTTATAACCCTTCTTCATATGATATTTATGTTTTTTATGACCCCACCCCCACCCTCGACAGAACTGCATTTAAAAGGGAAATATGGAACAGCCAAAAATCTCTTACAATCAGGTAAGGTGATAACTTACTTTCAAGAAACAACATACCATAAAATATGTCTCATTGTCTAGTGTGTTCAATTAGAAATGTGTCTTATTTTAGAACATAAAAAATGTATACTGTGTGTGTTTTTGCAAAATTATTTTTTGACTCATACCGTTTATCAAATTCTAATGAAAATAAATTTTAATTTAACTGTGTGTGTTTTAAGATTTCGTTCACTTATTTATTTTGATTCAGGGGGTTTCTTTTGAAAAATGCCTCCCATTTTTATACTGTCGACAAGAGCATAACATCTTACTACATTGTGATGGGATAAAAATGAAGGAAGAAGGAAAAATCTTTTATCTGGACTGAATATTTCATGTAGTTACTACTTCTGAGAGTAAACCTCCGAGGACCTTAATGTCACTAAAACCATGTTGAAAATATAATTGGTCACAATGCCTTATCCTTAAAAATCTTCCATGCTGCCTTGTTTGTTGTAACTGTGCAATGTGACTCCAAGTAGCGTAAAGAAGATCAGAAACTCAAAATAAATGCTTGGTAAATTAAAAAAAAAATTCCCCTTAAGAGCCTTGGAAATATTTGGAAGAGGAAGAGCATGAACTATTCTACAGAGGTAATAAAACCATCACATTACAGATTTATTGAAAAACTACTAAGTTCCTATCCTTTCCAAATTTCTGTTTTGTCATGATTAATATACACCATTCCCTCATTACCCAGAAGCACTGGTCTCATCTTGAGTTCAAGTCTCATGTAAGACAGTATGAAATAATAAAAAGTTATTCTCGGTTAAGGATACAGAAGACTGAAATAAATATGAATAAATTTTATAACAATAGCTCCAAATTTTGAAATTAATGTTAGTGTAGGATATGTGTGAAGAATCAATTGTGCTGGAATTGTTATTTAGGATCGTATACAAATATAGCCCTTAGGGGCGCCTGGGTGGCTCAGTTGGTTAAGCGACTACCTTCAGCTCAGGTCATGGTCCCAGGGTCCTGGGATCGAGTCCCACATCGGGCTCCCTGCTCCGCGGGAAGCCTGCTTATCCCTCTCCCACTCCCCCCTGCTTGTGTTCCCTCTCTCGCTGTGTCTCTCTCAAATAAATAAAATCTTTAAAAAAACAACAACAACAACAAAAACAAATATAGCCCTTAGGAAAATTTAAACATTCTTATACTTGATTCTTTGTGATTAAACTTAACCTGCCTTTTTGGTCTTATTTCTGAAAGCTATACTCTTGAAATCAAATTGAACTCCCTCTATTCCTGGAAAAAGTCTATACCTGCCCCACCCTTTTCCCATGCTATATTTTCTTTTTTTCTTTTTAAAGATTTTATTTATTTATTTGGGAGAGAGAGCACATGAGAGGGGGTAGGGTCAGAGGGAGAAGCAGACTCCCCGCCGAGCAGGGAGCCAGATATGGGACTCGATCCAGGGACTCCAGGATCATGACCTGAGCCGAAGGCAGTCGCTTAACCAACTGAGCCACCCAGGTGCCCCCCTATGCTATATTTTCTATATGCAACACTTTCTTTCACTCCCTTCAACTATTTAGTTCCTACTTAACCTACCAGTCTGGTATTTGAGAATGTTTCTTGAGCCTCCAAATCCAGGGAAGTTGCCATTCCCATTGCACCCTCTGGTGGTCATTTCCATATCCACCTTAGTTGATTAAGCCAACCCCTGTATATTCCATACTCTACACCATGGGCAATTTCAGAAAAAGGCATGTGATCCAATTCTAGACAATAGAACCAGAAGCAAATTCTGTTGGAAGACTTCTAATAAAAGTTTCCTCATTCACAAATTAGAGCCACAGGAAAATACAGTATCTCTTCTATTTTTAAAACTTACTGCTTCTGCTTCTGCCATTATTGCTGTTGATGTTATTTTTTACATGATTTCTGGGACTGCTGTTGCTATATTTTTTAACAGCTTGAGGTTGATATCAACCAAAACAGTGGAATAATGAAGACATGAGAAGAAATTAAGTTTCTGTCCACATTGTGGTGCCAATACATGAGCCACATTTGAGGTCAATTTTAGCAGTTATTAACTTTCTTCTTGTTTATCCAGAACATGACTTGCTTTATATATTTGCAGAATCTTCCACCATTTTGAAGAAGAGCCCAAAACTCACTACCAAATCCAAAAATGCCTTATGTTCTTTTCTTAGCCTTCCTTGTGTTGGAAGACTTTTCCCGTGGATTGCATTCCTATACAGCTGGAGTCCCTTGAACAAAAGCATGTACAGTCAATTTTTGTGTATGGAGACCATCCAGGATATTTAAGTCTTTTCCCCTTTTTTTTGGAGGAGATTTGTTTATATCCCAAGATAATATACATAGAGATGGTTTCTCCCTCAGCATCATATCTCCTTACATTCTGCAATAAAGATAATATTCCTGTTGCTCTTTCTTTCTCTGGAGGGGAGGATAGACAGGTCATGAGCAGTCCTACATAAGATCAAAATTTTCTAATTTTGACATTTCTCTCCTGTAACGAACCTCATGGCACTTATGCAGATAACTTCTGGCTCTCATTATATTACCCTGTGGGAATTGATGTATAGGGAACAAATATGAGTGATAAATGGTGCTTGTCTCTGACCAAGGAGTCATCTGTTTTTATTAACCTGCCTCAGGTATGAATTCAACATTCTGTCCCAACACTCAACAGGAAGAATGGACTCAGCATGGCGCTCCTTGACTTTTATTTTTTTAATTTTTTTTTTTTTTTTTTGAGAGAGATAGAGCGTGAGGGTGGGGGGAGGCAGGAAGGAGCAGAGGGAGAGGGAGGGAGAGAATCTCAAGCAAACTCCCAGCTAAGTGTGGAGCCCAATGTGGGGCTCCATCCCAGGAGCCTGAGATCATGACCTGAACTGAAATCAAGAGTTGGACGCTTAAGCCACTGAACTACCCAGGTGCACCCCTGGGTCTTTGACTTTCTACGGTAAGCTAACTTGTTAGCTGACAAGTGGGGTAAAATTACAGACTCTCTATTGTTTTCCACATCTTTGACATCTTATGGCTAGAGTTTAGTCACAAGACTAAATCCAACAATTGGCTACCTTACCCATTTTCAACTGGAAATGTTCATATGAAAAATCACGTACAGGGGTGCCTGGGTGGCTCAGTTGGTTAAGCGACTGCCTTCGGCTCAGGTCACGATCCTGGAGTCCCGGGATCGAGTCCCGCATCGGGGGTCCCTGCTCGGCAGGGGGTCTGCTTCTCCCTCTGACCCTCTTCCCTCTCGTATCTCTGTCTCTCATTCTCTCTCTCTCAAATAAATAAATAAAATCTTTAAAAAAAAAATCAAGAATTTTGAAGAAATTAATATTGACTCCCTATTTTTCTCTTGAGGAAATCATCCGCTGTGTGGAGTGAGTAGGTTTTTTTTTAACCTCTGTAAATTAAAATAAAATAAATATCTGGAGAACAAGTGTAAATGTGACCATAAAGAATAACATATACCAATATGTACAGTTTGTAAACAAATTTTAGTATGTAAATTGCCACTATGATTAGCATTTGTGTTTGTTATCTAGCTGCACAATGAATTATCCAAAAACTTAATGGTTTAAAACAATAAACATCATCTCACACAGTGTCTGTGGGTGGGGAATCCTGGAGTAGCTTAGCTGAATAGTTCTGGCTTTGAATCCCTCATAAGGTTCTTGTTAAGATTAAGGCTGTGCTGCAGACATCTGGAGGCTTGACTATGGCTGGAGGATCTGTTTTTACGATGGGCTCATTTCCAGAACTGGCAAACTGATCAGGCTGTTGGCAGGAATATTCAGCTTTTCACCACACAGCCCTATCTTTAGGGGTGTTAGGGATGACTTAAAATGGAGCAACTGAATTCTCCCAAAGGGACTGATGCAATAAACAAAGACATCAATATGCCTTTTATGATTTAGCCTTGAAGTCATATTCTGTAATTTCCACAGTGTCCTATTGGTTACACCAGTCTGCTTGATGCCATGTTGGAAGTGACCTGACAGAGGCCTGACCGCCAAAGGGTGAGCATCACGGGGCAATACTAGAGGCTGACTTCCACAGCAATAATGAAGTCCTGCAAGTCTTATCTTCTTGCAAGGAAAGTATAGATACTTAGAACATTTTTAAGATCTCTAAAGCATTTTTGGTAGAGGGAGGGGAAGAATGAAGCGGGGGAAATCGGAGGGGTAGACGAACCATGAGAGACGATGGACTCTGAAAAACAAACTGAGGGTTCTAGAGGGGAGGGGGGTGGGAGGATGGGTTAGCCTGGTGGTGGGTATTGAGGAGGGCACATTCTGCATGGAGCACTGGGTGTTGTGCACAAACAATGAATCATGGAACACTTCATCTAAAACTAATGATGTAATGTATGGGGATTAACATAAGAATAAAATAAAAAAAAAGATCTCTAAAGCATTTTTATTAATGGACAAAGGAAATGACTGAATAGGCCAAATAAAATAAAGTGTGCATTTTTGTTATAAGAGATTCTTAATTTCTCTAGGCATCATTTTTCTTTAGGCACAATTTAACCAACATAGAGATTGAGTTAGTGATATATTCCTGCTGCAATTTGTGGATGTTGGTAGGTTATATAACAAACTGACCAAAACCGGAGACCTTCTTCACACACAGTGAGTGCTTATGTTGTTATTTACTAATTTCAATCCCTGGCAGATGCTTTTTTTAAAGGAATTGTAAACTCTAGCGGACCCTAAATGTATGATCATTTATTAGATGGCATCCATCTTGTCTTTACACCTTGATGTGTCCAAAGAATTAGGTAGATTCTTACAGAATGTGTTGAAGAGAACTTAAAGTGCATTGTGTAACATATGGTATAATATGAAAGTAATACATTTTCTAAATTGTATATGGTAAATTATGAAAGTATTTTTCTTCTCAGTATATAGAAGGATTGTGAAGAAAGAATATGTTGTATAGAGCGGTATTTATCTTGGCCCCCCCTCTATCTGACCAATATTCATCTGCCATTTTGACCTCTTATATACTGTATTACTTAGCATCTGCTAACCTGAAAATAAAGAACCACACAGAGAGGTAAATGAAGGTTTATCTGGGATCAAAGAACTGCATTTCAGGGAACACAGATTCGGGTAGAAACCTAAACAGTGTCCTGCTGATAGAGTGAAAATAAGGGGTTTTTATGAGGAAAAGGAAGGGGAGCAATTCTAGGAGTTGAAGAAATGGGGGAAAAAGTTTTCTGTGCGTGTTAACAAGTTAAATTACTCTGGATTATACATTGATTGACTACTGATTCTATCTTTAGAAAGTCTGCAACCATCAGCCTTGTGATCAGGACGTCCCTCTTCCCTCTGCCTTCTCAAGCAATTGCTTTATTTATTTTTTTTTAATTTTTAAATTTTTTTAAAGATTTTATTTATTTATTTGAGAGAAAGACAGAGATAGAGACAGAAAGCATGAGCGGGAAGGAGAGGGAGAAGCAAGCTCCCTGCTGAGCAGGGAGCCCGATGCGGGGCTTGTTCTCAGGACCCTGAGATCATGACCTGAGCAGAAGGTAGGCAGATGCTTAACCAGTCACCCTGGTGCCTCAACAAGTGATTGTTTTAGACAATTGTCATTTTGCCAAATACAAAGTTTTTGGCCCAGTTCAAAGATGGTTACAGTCGTTCCTCTGCACATGCAGCTCTGACTTTGTTTTAAATGGCTCATCATGTCAGTATTTCACACTCTACCTAGTGCCTATTGAGACTATTACAAAACCTCTTATGCATTCCCATTAATGAAGCTTTAGAGACTTTATGTCTCTATTACTAAATGTTTGCACAGCATATGATAAGGCAATAGCATGCAAAACATGATATCTGCAAAACACGGTATCTGCAGTGATATTTTGGGCAGCCTCCACCACCCACTCTTAATCCTTGCAAACAAGGACTTCTATAACATGGATGCTTTTTGTCACTGAAAAAAGATGTAATCTTCCACTAGTCCGCATCTCACAATTATACTTCAACCTTGATGATCTACTTTTGGTTCCCAGACTTACCAATTACTTTCAAGTCTCTGCAACTTTACAAGTCCCTTGGTCTGCAAAAAGTTAGTTCCCTTCCCATTCTCTTGGATTCAGACTTCTCATTCTTTAGCATGTGGCTCAGATCTGACCTTAAAAAGAAAGCCTCCATATTTCTTATCACTATCCCAACTCCAATCTTCAAGGCAGGATATATATCCTCCTCTTTTCTTCCCTAAAGCCCCTTTTCTTCCCTAAAGCACTTGTCACATGTAATTAGAATTTTCTTTTTTTTTTTTTTTTTTTAAGATTTTTATTTATTTATTCATGAGAGACAGAGACAGAGAGAGAGGCAGAGGGAGAAGCAGGCTCCCAAGGAGCAGGGAGCCCGATGCGGGACTCGATCCCAGGACCCTGGAATCATGACCTGAGCCGAAGGCAGACGCTCAACCATCTGAGCCACCCAGGTGCCCTAGAATTTTCTTTTTGAATATCTAATTTTCCAACTATACACTCCTTGATGAGATTGCTTTTAATTCACTTGTACCTGCCTAGAACTTAGTACATTGTGTACATGATAAATTCTCAGGAAATATTTCTTGGAGTAAACTAAACTGACATCCCATAACATTTTTTTGGAAATCCTCACAATGAAAACTTTTTTTTTAAAAATGTGTCTCATTACATGTATTTTGGCCCTAATGGTTATTGTTGAATGGAATCTTACTTTCAAGACCTGCACCTTGCCTTTGACACTAATTAGATTAAATCCGTTAATAAGGCTGCCATGGCATATTTATGGTACAATACTGGGAATAAGTTATTATCCCAGTAGAGATATTTTGAATTAATCTTATATTTTCTTTAGCTCATTCGTCTTTGGAAATGCCAAATAAGGCAATTGAGTATTCACATTTTTCAGAATGCATTTTAGGAGCAATTCTGAAGTGTGAAGTGCTGAAATAAAATACATTTATCTTTTTTCTCTTATCTCAGAGCTCAAAATGATAATTTACCATATTGAGTTCTTGGGAACTAGCACTATGGAAATGAATAAAAAATAAAGAACATAAAACTTTTTCTAATAATTTGCTCTTTGGCAAACAGTTGAAATTATCTTTAAATCCTGAAAGTATGTTTTGAACAACAAACCTCACAATATCAGTATCTTATATTAGTGTGCATTTTATAACTGGCGAAGTCCCTTCAAATATATTATTATTTTATTCATAATAATACTTTGGGTGTTTTGGGATCTTGCCTTGTGCTATGCTAAGGACTGAGACTACAATGATAAATGTGACACAGTCCCTACTTTTATGGAGCTTTCACTCTCATTGGAGGAACAGATAATGGATGATTAGAATTAAGGACAGTAAGTGTATTGGGTAAAGGGATGTGACACGAAGTCTTTTGTAAGAAATTCAAGGTAAGGTAAACAACATTACTTTTTGAATGATAAATGAATTCATGAAAAAAACAATAGTCTCAAAGCCTGAAGACATAAGCATTATATTTACTGAATGTAAGTATCAGACCTAAAGAAGGAAAAAGTTACTCAGAAGAAAGGTCAGCCAATGGAAAAAAATAAGATACAAGGGGATCATAGAAGCTAATGTAGACAGTTTTTTGTTTTTGTTTTTTAGAGTGAGAGAGTGAGAGCTCCATGCGGGGCTCAATCTCATGACTGAGATTAGGACCCTGAGATCATGACCTGAACCAAAATCAAGAGTCAGATGCTTAACCGACTGAGCCACCCAGGTACCCCAAACGTAGACAGTTTTAATATGACTTATCCATGGGAGTGGGCTTAGCTAAATTAAAAAATATATATATATTCTAGTTCCATTGCTAAATTTGATTATATCATTAAGAATTGTACAAGAAGTTAAAGCCAGATAACTTCCAAGAATCCACTCCCATATTTAAGACCATACCTCTTAAGGATATGGAAGCCATTAAATATTTTATTCCTTTAATTTTTTTCATTATTATTTGATGATTACCAAGCAAATTTTAATTATGATGTTCTTTCCCTCATAGATCTCCCACAGGACAGAAAAAACAGTGTTAGTTAGGCTGAGATAAGCATTTCCATCTATGTGGGAATGATGTCTCTTTTTGTGTTAACAGATGGCATTCTGACGTGAATTCCTTTAATGTAAATCTACCACTAGGAATGGAGTTCCAAAATGTTCTAAAGAAATCAAGTTCCAGTGCCTGCAAGACTGAAGACTGTGGCAAATTTTTTAGGATAGAAGAAATTCTAGATGTAGAAGTTTAGGCAGAATTTGGGAGAGAAAGCATGAGTTCATGTCCTGGATCCACTGCCTGCTGTCTGTGTAACCTTGGAAGATTTATTTTCTGTACCTCAGCTTCTTTATCTATGGAATGAAAACAATTATGTTATTTACATGATAGAATTATTGTGAAGATATTCAGCTGCTTAAGCAGAATGGGATTTAAAATAGGGAACAATGTGTTCCACAATCACTGGTAAACCCAAAGCAGAGTGTTCTAAGGTCTAGTTAAAACTTCCCAATAAATTTGAGAATGGGTCCTTCTGTGCCACAATCAGGAAGCTGCAGAATCAATAAACCATCAATGTGGCTGCTGTTTCCAGTAATTTTGCCACTTCTGTCCATGGATCAAGGACCCACTGTTCCACTTTTCATTCTAGAACCACACCCTCTCTGTTAGATAATTAATTGCCATGGCTTATATAGTACAAAGTGGTAGCATTGTATCTTTTCATAAATAGACTCTAAATTTAGATTTTGTGAGATTGTATTTGATTGACAGAAACTCACTATATCAATAATCACTGACAAGGTGGCCTGGGGAAGGAAATTTAGCTTTCCAGACTCCATAACACAGGAAGCAAGACATAGAAAATTTATACAGATTGGGTAATCAAAAGAGGCCTCCTAACAGTGGATGCATACAAACTGATTTTTTAAAAAAACACATGGACAGACAAACAAAAATACTGACTGGAGTTAGTAGCAAAAAAAAAAAAAAAAAAGTGTTAGGAGATCCCAGACAGAGAAGAGAACTGTAGTTAAATTGCTGAATGGAGATCTTATGGCATATTTATTTATTCCCAAGCTACTTCTGTTTTCTAGAAGCTACTTCTGTTTGATACTTCTGTTTGTATAGCTAGAGAGCATAATTTGAAACTACTTCAAATTTACTTCAGACATAAGTATTTTGTAAGTCTTTATACATAGGTAATAAATAATGCCACGGTTGTAGCCATTATTTAGATAATGTAAGTAAGGTCTTACATATCAAGCTGTATAGAGGCAGCAAATCATGGCATAGAAACTTCCAGAAAATCAACTTTTCAGTCCACTAAAGGAGCTTCCAAAAAGACAGAAGATATGACCAAAGCTTTGGCACAAAATATAAGAAAAAGCCCTAGTTCAGTGGCTGAGAATGCTAAAGGTTATTGAAGAGTCAAAGAAGATCATATTGACGGAATATTTATGGAGATAATCCCAAAGACATTGGAAACATTGGTAAGAGTATTTAGAATAAAACAACAAGGAAAGAAACTGCAATTCATGGAGTTGAAGATGGAATAATTGATAAGGGAGAAGGAATGGTGAAAACAAATCACTTTCCCAAAAAGTTTGGCAGTAAAACAAAAGAGATATTTGGTGATGTCAGCTTAAAATCCAGGGTCATAGAAACAAAAGTATTAGGGCTATCTGGTTGTGTGTGTGTGTGTGTGTGTGTGTTTTCTTTGCTTGTTTGTTGATTTACTTGTTTGTTATGTTGGGAGGTAATGAGTATACTTACACAATTACACTATAGGGACAAAAATGGTAAATTATATTTGTCATAGTGTGTTTTACTGGGTTGATGCTGCTTTGTTTCTGGATTCATATTTGGGATGATCATAGGGTGGAGAAAAAAAACTTGGAAGGAAGAGGAGAATCTAAGCAGTTGATTTTCATTGGAGAATGGATTGAACAAGACAGTAAAATCACCTGAAGGATCAAGGGAAAAGGAAGAGGGAATAAGTTGCTTCAATTTTGATAATTTTTTTTTTTTTTTTTTTTTGCAGGGAGAAGCCAGCAGCCAGGTTACACAATAGAAATTAGGGAGTGAAATATCAAGAGGAAATATTAATAAAATGCCTCTTTGTGGTGTAATCTTTTTTTTGCCAAATTTTAAGTCTTTTGGGGTAAGATTTTATTAACATTTTAAAAGCATGGCATAATGAGATTTCTCCAAGTTGGGGCAAAATTTAGTCAAGTTTTAACAATATGATGATGAGAAAAAGACAAGAATGGAGTGAGATTGAAAGAGCAACTCACATTTAATCTTTACATGAAATTTCAAGTGGATATGGCACTCCATGAACTACAGATGAGAAACTGGTGACTAGAACAGTTGTAAAAGAGCACAACTAGGATGAAAACACAGATTTTAAAAACCTGTGAAAACTCCCACATGTTAACTCATTTGTCACTGTAAAAGAGAAAAAAATAAAACAAAAAACAAAACTCTTGTTAGAAGTGACAGAACGAAGACTATAATTGGACCCAGAAAACTTGTTCTATTCTTTTTTTTTTCATTTTGAAAAATAAGACAAAATTTTCCAAGTTTTACTCCAAATCTTTGGTTTTCAGAAACAATTTATCAAAAGAGAGAAGTCATAACAAATAACAAAGAGCTTGAGTAGAACAACTTTGAAGTGTTTATAAAGTAAATTTCCCGTTTGATAAAGAAGTTGTTCAAAGGTCTTTCACAGAATAAGAAAATATTCATTCATTAAAACACATGCATGGTGCTTATTACACTATGTTCTCCTGACTTTGCAAACATTGATTCATTTACTCTTTATCTGTATCTATTTACTTTTTCTTTTATAGGAAAGGAGATTCAGCTGTATTTGAAACTAAGAAAATTTAATCCAGGGAATCGATCATGAGCTGAGCACCTAAACAATGGAAGGTAGAATATCCTAATTAACAACAACAGACACCTCTACCAGTTTTCAAGTGGAAGGAAAAATGAGAGGAACAGGGATTGCCAGAGCACTGGGCCCAACTCAGCGACAGAAGCTGGAGAAACAGAGATCCCTCCAGTGGTAGCTAGTGTCCCTGGAGAGCTGCAGACACGTCAAGGAGAAGAGGAACTCAGGGAGGATATGCAGTGCTTCTTAGGGAAACCACAGAAGCAGAGGGAGTGTTGTGGCCTCAATTATGTCCCCATCCCCCCCAAATTCATATGTTGACGCCCTAGCCCTCAGTCCCTCAGAATGTGACTATGTTTGGAGATAGGGTATTTAAAGAAGTAATTAGGTAAATGACATCATACAGGTAAGCCCTAATCCATCTGTCTGGTGACACCTTGATCTTAGACTTCTCACCTCCAGAACTGAGACAAATCTGTTGTTTAAACTGGCCAGTCTGTGGTGTTTGGTTATGGCAGCCCTAGCTGACTAATATAGAGGGACCCGGGATATACTCTGTGGCTTCTTCTTTCCTCTCGCTGGAAGGCCCCCGTCTCTTCTTCCCATGGGCAAACATTGCTGGAGAGTGAATGTGTGACCTGCAGGACTAGTGCCCCTTGTGATATAAAGCAGAACAACTGAAAGCACGGGGACAGCAGGCACTGGAGCAACCCTAAGTATTACGCTACCTTCTTACCCCACATTAAAGAGAAGACAGCTCTTCAAAGGCTCAGATGCATCAACCTACTCACCTGAGATCACAGCTCATCATGGTTCCAAAGCCCCTGCTTTAGCCAGTCGCTATGCTGACTCTTGGTTAATAAGCTCTAAGATTTCTGAAGGTTTATGGGGTCACAACCTTCTTTTGCTACCTTTCACCATTTTCAGTGGAAACTTGGCCTATGACAAGGAATATGGTAATTGCACATCACTAATGGTAACAGAGAGAGCATCAGGGTTCTGTGTGTGTGTGTGTGTGTGTGTGTATGATACAAACCCTCTGGGAGGTAGTCCCAAACTGACTCAATTAAGCTGAGTGTTTCCAAGTGTTTGAAATAGTAGTATCATACTTAATGTTATGCTTTGTTTCTTTCTAATCCTTTTTTTTAAGTATCATGGGAGTATGCATTTATTTAAACTGAAACTGTGGGGGAGAGCTGACCAACAGCACGCAAAATGATTGAAATTAGACATCCTGTGGGGTAAAAATTATATTGTTTAAATTGTACTGAAAGCGGAGCAGGATGGCGGAGGAGTAGGAGACCGGGATTTCGTCTCCTCTCAGGAATTCAGCTGGAGAGGGATCAAGCCATTCTGAACACCTACAAACTGAACAGGAGATCGAAGAAGAGAAGAGCAACAACTCTCTCATCAGAGAGCTTGTTTGGAGGTTCTAGCAGGGGAGCGCAGCTACTCGTATACCCTTGACCGAAGAACGGTCCTCCTCTATCGGGGAAGGTCGTCCTCTTCGACCGAGCACGCAGCTTTGGGAGGGACGCACATGGAGCGGTGAGGGAGGAAGGGGACACGCGCCTAGCCAGCCAGATCAGCCGAATCAACCCTGGCGATCAATGGGGTGACAGATGTCGCAGCCAGATCGCCCTCACATCCCAACTCTCTCATCAGAAAAGCGACCACTTTCTGGAAGGTAGGACGTGTGGAGAAGGGAATCCGAGGCGATATTCGGGAGGATAGACGGCGGGGGAGGGGCCTCCGTCGGCCGCTTCTGGCAAGTGATAGAGCCGCGGAGCACAAAATCGGAACTTTTAAAAGTCTGCTCCGCTGAGGGACGTCACTCTGGTGGCTAAGCAGGGGGTGGAACCCTCTGGGACAGTGTGGTCTCAGGACCCTCGGGGTCACAGAAAGACCGGGGGTGCCTGAGTGCGGCAGAGCTCCCAGGTATCAGAGCGGGGAAGCCGGCTGCAGAGGCAGAGCCCAGGCGCGGGCTCTCAGCTCGGGGTGGCCATAAACCGTGATCCGCGGCCCAGTCGGGCCCCTGCTCCTCCAGCAGGGACCCAACAAGCGGCAGATCCGGGGAGACTCACCTTCTTCCCCCGGGAGGAGCCGCGCGGGAGCGCACCGCAGGGATCTGCTGGGTTCGGAGACTCCACCCGGGGTCGGTGCCAGAGAGAGAAACGCGCGGTCACAGGCCGGGTGAGCACGGAGTGCGGCTGGAGACCGGGGAGACGGGAGTGACTGGCGGCTTCTCTCTGGGGGCTCACTGAGGAGCGGGGCCCCGAGTTCTCGGCTCCTCCGGGGCAGAGATTGGGAGGCCGCCATTTTCGCTGTCCGCCTCCAAAGCTGGACGGAAAGCTCGCAGGGAACAAAAGCCCCGGAGAGCAAACCCGAGCAGATGACTTAGCCGGGAGGGGGCAAGGGCGAGGCAATTCCGCCTCCGGCAGAGACATTTGGGAACCACGGCAACAGGCCCCTCCCCAGAAGATCAGCGAGAACAGCCAGCCAAGACCAAGTGTACCGATCAATGAGAACGGCAGAACGCCAGCGCTAGGGGACTACTGCACATAGAAATCATGGCTTTTTTACCATGATTCTTTAGTCTTTTAAAGTTAATTTTTTTTAACTGTCTTTTTGTCTTTTTATTTCTTTTTGAATTTTTCTTTTTCCCTTTTTCAACCAACATCTTATCAATCCCTTTAAAAAAAAATTTTTATTTTTCATTTTTAGAGTCATATTCTATCCCTTCATAGTAGTTACCCATATTTTTAGCTTATATATATAAGTTGTTCTCTCTTTAAAATTTTGAGATAGTTTCTTCTAACAGATTAAAATATACCCTAAATCTCTAGTATATGGTGTTTTCTATTCCCCTGCCTGATCACATCCTCTCCCTTTTTTTTTTCTCTTTTTCTTTTTTCTTTTTTTAAATCCTCTTCTTTCTTTTTTCAAACAACTTCTTATCAATTCCTTTTATAAAATTTTTTATAATTTCCATTTTTACAGTCATATTCCCATCCCTTCATCATATCAACCCTTATTTTTGTACATATATAAGTTTTTCTTTCTTTAAAATTTTGGGAGGCACTTTCTTCTAAAAGACCAAAATACACCCCAAATCTAGTGTGTGGCACTGATCTATATACCATATAGATCATATTTGATCACATTCTGGTTTTTCTTTTGTTGTTGTTGTTTTGTTTTGTTTGTTCTTGTTTTTATCTTTATCTTTTTTTTTTTCTTTTTCTTCTTTTTTTTCTTTTTCTTTTTTCTCTCTTTCCCTTTCTTATCCCACTGCTTCAGGTCTTTTCTGATTTGTTTAAAGTATATTTTCTGGGGACGTGGTTACTCTGCTAGCATTTTGTTCTCTCATTAATCTATTCTCCTCTGCACAAAATGACGAGACGGAAAAAATCACCTCAACAAAAAGAACAAGAGGTAGTACCGACTGCCAGGGACCTACTCAATATGGACATTAGTACGATGTCAGATCTAGAGTTCAGAATCATCACTTTAAAGATACTAGCTGGGCTTGAAAAAAATATGGAAGTTATTAGAGAAACCCTTTCTGGAGAAGTAAAAGAGCTAAAATCCAACCAAGTAGAAATCAAAAAGGCTATTAATGAGGTGCAATAAAAAATGGGGGCGCTAAGTGCTAGAATAAATGAGGCAGAAGAGAGAATCAGTAATATAGAAGATGAAATGATGGAAAATAAAGAAGCTGAGAAAAAGAGAGATAAACAACTACTGGATCACGAGGGCAGAATTCGAGAGATAAGCGATACCATAAGACGAAACAACATTAGAATAATTGGGATCCCAGAAGAAGAAGAAAGAGAGAGAGGGCCAGAAGGTATAATGGAGCAAATTATAGCAGAGAACTTCCCTAATTTGGGGAAAGAAAGGCATGAAAATCCAGGAAGCACAGAGAACCCCTCTCAAAATCAATAAAAATAGGTCAACTCCCCGACATCTAATAGTAAAACTTACGAGTCTCATAGACAAAGAGAAAATCCTGAAAGCAGCTCGGGAGAAGAAATATGTAACCTACAAGGATAGAAACATTAGATTGGCAACAGACCTAACCACAGAGACCTGGCAGGCCAGAAAGGACTGGCAGGATATATTCAGAGCACTAAATGAGAAAAATATGCAGCCAAGAATACTATATCCAGCTAGGCTGTCATTGAAAATTGACGGAGAGATAAAAAGCTTCCAGGACAAACAAAAACTAAAGGAATTTGCAAACACAAAACCAGCCCTACAGGAAATCTTGAAAGGGGTCCTCTAAGCAAAGAGAGAGCCTAAAAGCAACATAGACCAGAAAGGAACACAGACAATATACGGTAACAGTCACCTTACAGGCAATACAATGGCACTAAATTCCTATCTTTCAATAGTTACCCTGAATGTAAATGGGCTAAATGCCCCAATCAAAAGACACAGGCTATCAGACTGGATTAAAAAACAAGACCCATCGATATGCTGTCTGCAAGAGACTCATTTTAGAACCAAAGACACCCCCAGATTGAAAGTGAGGGGGTGGAAAACCATTTACCATGCTAATGGACACCAAAAGAAAGCTGGGGTGGCAATCCTTATATCAGACAAATTAGATTTTAAACCAAAGACTGTAATAAGAGATGAGGAAGGACACTATATCATACTTAAAGGATCTATCCAACAAGAAGATTTAACAATTGTAAATATCTATGCCCCTAACATGGGAGCAGCCAGTTATATAAGGCAATTAATAACAAAAGCAAAGAAACACATCGACAACAATACAATAATAGTGGGGGACTTTAACACCCCCCACACTGAAATGGACAGATCGTCTAAGCAAAAGATCAACAGGGAAATAAATACTTTAAATGACACACTGAACCAAATGGACTTCACAGACATATTCAGAACATTCCATCCCAAAGCAACGGAATACACATTCTTCTCTAGTGCCCATGGAACATTCTCCAGAATAGATCACATCCTAGGTCATAAATCAGGTCTCAACCAGTACCAAAAGATTGGGATCATTCCCTGCCTATTTTCAGATCACAATGCTTTGAAACTAGAACTCAATCCCAAGAGGAAAGTCGGAAAGAACTCAAATACATGGAGGCTAAAGAGCATCCTACTGAAGAATGAATGGGTCAACCAGGAAATTAAAGAAGAATTAAAAAAAATACATGGAAACCAATGAAAATGAAAACACAACTATTCAAAATCTTTGGGATGCAGCAAAGGCAGTCCTAAGAGGAAAGTATATAGCAATACAAGCCTTTCTCAAGAAACAAGAAAGGTCTCAAGTACACAACCTAACCCAACACCTAAAGGAGCTGGAGAAAGAACAGCAAATAAAGCCTAAACCCAGCAGGAGAAGAGAAATAATAAAGATCAGAGCAGAAATCAATGAAATAGAAACTAAAAGAACAGTAGAACAGATCAATGAAACTAGGAGCTGGTTCTTTGAAAGAATTAACAAGATTGATAAACCCCTGGCCAGACTTATCAAAAAGAGAAGAGAAATGACCCAAATCAACAAAATCATGAATGAAAGAGGAGAGATCACAACCAACGCCAAAGAAATACAAACAATTATAAGAACATATTATGAGCAACTCTATGCAGCAAATTAGATAACCTGGAAGAGATGGATGCATTCCTAGAGATGTATCAACTACCAAAACCGAACCAGGATGAAATAGAAAACCTGAACAGACCTATAACCACTAAGGAAATTGAAGCAGTCATCAAAAATCTCCCAAAAAACAAAAGCCCAGGGCCAGATGGCTTCCCAGGGGAATTCTACCAAACATTTCAAGAAGAATTAATACCTATTCTTCTGAAACTGTTCCAAAAAATAGAAACAGAAGGAAAACTTCCAAACTCATTTTATGAGGCCAGCATTACCTTGATCCCAAAACCAGACAAAGACCCCATCAAAAAGGAGAATTACAGACCAATATCCCTGATGAACATGGATGCAAAAATTCTCACCAAAATACTAGCCAATAGGATCCAACAGTACATTAAAAGGATTATTCACCATGACCAAGTGGGATTTATCCCTGGGCCGCAAGGTTGGTTCAACATCCGCAAATCAATCAATGTGATACAATACATTAACAAAAGAAAGAACAAGAATCATATGATCCTCTCAATAGATGCAGAAAAAGTATTTGACAAAGTACAGCATCCTTTCTTGATCAAAACTCTTCAGAGTATAGGGATAGAGGGTACATACCTCAATATCATAAAAGCCATCTATGAAAAACCTACAGCAAATATTATTCTCAATGGGGAAAAACTGAGAGCTTTCCCCCTAAGGTCAGGAATGCGGCAGGGATGTCCACTATCACCACTGCTATTCAACATAGTATTGGAAGTCCTAGCCACAGCAATCAGACAACAAAAAGAAATCAAAGGCATCCAAATTGGCAAAGAAGAAGTCAAACTCTCACTCTTTGCAGATGATATGATACTTTATGTGGAAAACCCAAAAGACTCCACCCCAAAACTGCTAGAACTCATACAGGAATTCAGTAAAGTGGCAGGATATAAAATCAATGCACAGAAGTCAGTGGCATTCCTATACACCAACAACAAGACAGAAGAAAGAGAAATTAAGGAGTCGATCCCATTTACAATTGCACCCAAAACCATAAGATACCTAGGAATAAATCTAACCAAAGAGACAAAGGATCTGTACTCAGAAAACTATAAAATACTCATGAAAGAAATTGAGGAAGACACAAAGAAATGGAAAAACGTTCCATGCTCATGGATTGGAAGAACAAATATTGTGAAGATGTCAATGCTACCTAGAGCAATCTACACATTCAATGCAATCCCCATCAAAATACCATCCACTTTTTTCAAAGAAATGGAACAAATCATCCTAAAATTTGTATGGAACCAGAAAAGACCCCGCATAGCCAGAGGAATATTGAAAAAGAAAAGCAAAGCCGGCGGCATCACAATTCCGGACTTCAAGCTCTATTACAAAGCTGTCATCATCAAGACAGCATGGTACTGGCACAAAAACAGACACATAGATCAATGGAACAGAATAGAGAGCCCAGAAATGGACCCTCAACTCTATGGTCAACTAATCTTCGACAAAGCAGGAAAGAATGTCCAATGGAACAAAGACAGTCTCTTCAACAAATGGTGTTGGGAAAATTGGATAGCCACATGCAGAAGAATGAAACTGGACTATTTCCTTACACCACACACAAAAATAGACTCCAAATGGTTGAAAGACCTCAATGTGAGACATGAGTCCATCAGAATCCTAAAGGAGAACACAGGCAGCAACCTCTTTGACCTCAGCCGAAGCAACTTCTTCCTAGAAACATCGCCAAAGGCAAGGGAAGCAAGGGCAAAAATGAACTATTGGGACTTCATCAAGATAAAAAGCTTTTGCAAAGCAAAGGAAACAGTCAACAAAACCAAAAGACTACCGATAGAATGGGAGAAGATATTTGCAAATGACATATCAGATAAAGGGCTAGTATCCAAAATCTATAAAGAACTCATCAAACTCAACACCCAAAGAACAAAGAATCCAATCAAGAAATGGGCAGAAGACATGAACAGACATTTTTCCAAAGAAGACATCCAAATGGCCAACAGACACATGAAAAAGTGCTCAATATCGCTCAGCATCAGGGAAATCCAAATCAAAACCTCAATGAGATACCACCTCACACCAGTCAGAATGGCTAAAATTAACAAGTCAGGAAACGACAGATGTTGGCGGGGATGCGGAGAAAGGGGAACCCTCCTCCACTGTTGGTGGGAATGCAAGCTGGTGCAGCCACTCTGGAAAACTGTATGGAGGTTCCTCAAAAAGTTGAAAATAGAGCTACCATATGATCCAGCAATTGCACTACTGGGTATTTACGCCAAAGATACAAAAGTAGGGATCCGAAGGGGTACATGCACCCCGATGTTTATAGCAGCAATGTCCACAATAGCCAAACTGTGGAAAGAGCCAAGAAGTCCATCGACAGATGAATGGATAAAGAAGATGTGGTATATATACACAATGGAATATTATGCAGCCATCAAAAGGAATGAGATCTTGCCATTTGCAACCACGTGGATGGAACTGGAGGGTATTATGTTGAGTGAAATAAGTCAAACAGAGAAAGACATGTATCATATGATCTCTCTGATATGAGGAATTCTTAATCGCAGGAAACAAACTGAGTGTTGTTGGAGTGGGGGGTGGGGTGGGAGGGATGGGGTGACTGGGTGATGGACACTGGGGAGGGTATGTGCTCTGGTAAGCGCTGTGAATTGTGCAAGACTGTTGAATCTCAGATCTGTACCTCTGAAACAAATAATGCAATATATGTTAAGAAAAAAAAAAAGAAGAAGAAGAAGGTAGCGGGAGGGGAAGAATGAAGCGGGGGAAATCGGAGGGGTAGACGAACCATGAGAGACGATAGACTCTGAAAAACAAACTGAGGGTTCTAGAGGGGAGGGGGGTGGGAGGATGGGTTAGCCTGGTGGTGGGTATTGAGGAGGGCACATTCTGCATGGAGCACTGGGTGTTAGGCACAAACAATGAATCATGGAACACTTCATCTAAAACTAATGATGTAATGTATGGGGATTAACATAAGAATAAAATAAAAAAAAAATAAAATAAATAAAATAAAATAAATAGTACTGAAAGACATTTTATCATTCCTTTCATTGGCTAACCAGATATCTACTCTTTTGCTTCTGTAGACACACTTGACTGAAATTCATCAGCCTTAGTTTTGCCAAAATAATTTAAGGGAAAAACTAATAAACTGGTGAGGATTATATATATTAAAAAAGCAACTAGCTTTGCTACATCTAGTCCAATAATTTGGGTGGCTTACAAACAAGGCACCAGTTCTAAGTGTTAAATCCATAATCTTGCTCATAACAGACCATCTGAACCCACTCTTCTGTGATTTCTCAGAATTAGTCTCCTAAGTCATGCTTGAGTGGCAGTGTTATTACTAATAATGTCAATAATTTGGCAATCATACTTTAAAGTATTAAAAGAGACATCTAAAATATACTGAATTTTGCCAGATAAGTAAATATAAATTTTCACTGGGTGGTATGTTGTGCATTTTAATGGAAACTTCTTCAAAGCACATGCTCTAACCAATGACATCACTGCGGCCATCAGGCTATTGCTTTATAAATTGTGCTCTTGAGCAAATCAGTGGCCTACTAAATAAATGATTTTTATTACTTCATCAAAAATCATTTTTTTCTGTAGTGTTTCTCTTCTACCAGCATATAATTTGCAATATATTCTTACTTCCATTTAAAACTTTCAGACTCTGAGGATTTCTGATAACTCTGTAATAACCTTGAGAGGAAAGCTCAAATGGTCTTTCATGTCTTAGGATCCTGAAGATGTATCGCCTTTTTAATAGGATCTCTTGGTTGTTTTGCATAATTCATGGTTCACATAAGACTTTAACAAGGAAAAATGCATAGTTTATATGATGTTTTGCTGGCACCCTGAATATCGATTGTCTATTATATTTTATGTCTTGATTGCAATATTTTTCTGAAATAATTCACTTTTAAGTGGTAGGACTATAATACCAAGAGTTACCCAGAAATCTATATGCTAGAGGTTTTCATATTTGAATACTCTTATCCTTTTTCACTTTGGATTACAAGGTAGAAGCATTTCTAGATGCTATATGAATATAAGACATTAAGGGAGTCCCCTTTCAACAGAGTTTCATGGTCTTCTGTTACCAATAGTAGAAAACCAATATTTTCACTGAATCTCACTCAAGAAGCTCTCTGGAATATAAACATTTAAAGCAAAGCTTGGACTTAGTGAATTATTAATCATGCTTAGTAAACCATTGTTACCTCCCCTCAAATTTTAATTACAGTGTGATGCAAAAAAACATCATGCAATAAAAGTCAAGATAGAGAAATAATTTTTTCACTGATAGTTTAAACGTGTATCATTTCTCACTTTAAGGGGAAAAACAAAGCAATCAACAAGTAAAAATACAAATAGAAAGATTTTTAAAGTAAACTTGAAGTTTTCTATAATCTAATTTTACTGGTTTAGTAACTTAAACTTACTAGATTGTGTTTGAAGTAACTATTCTTTCTTAATCATTTTATTAATTTCCATTAATGGAAAATGTGTAGAAACAGTGTTAAATCCATAATTGTCTGTCCTGCTCTAGTTCTCATTTTCCAAGGTGAAAATTTTCTTCTGAGTTCTCTGGAATTCTGTTTTCAGATGAATTTATCTCGAATGACAAGAATAGGGAGATGTTAAATAAAGGCTAATTATTAGGAGATTTTTTTTTTAAATAGGGAACATAACTGTGTAGATGTATGTAATTTAATCTTCACTGAAATATATCTAAGTACATTTTCTAGGTCAGCCAATTGGATTGAATCCATCCAAACGACCAGTTAATTCATCCTTTATGTTCTTCAAGTATAACTGTGTGATTGCTTCATCTTTTGAAGGTAAAGACAATCATAAACATAAGAGATCCAGGGAATCTGTGCAAGGAGACAGTAAAAAACAATCAATGAAAACAGTTATGGGTTCATCTTTTATGCAGCTGTTTGATTTCCTTCTTTGTTCAAATGGTTGTATTGTTAAGTAGAGACAGCCTGAGATGACATGATTATATGAATATGTGTGAGAAGTGAACAGATGTTCAGCTCCAAAGATAATGCTGCCTTTCTTCCCCTGTTTTGGCATATAAGAAGAGCACATTTTGACCTCAGTACAATTTGTGTTATTAGTACAATGACAGTGGGGGGAATATGCAAGCTTAACATGCCAAGGCACAACTCCAGGCCACGGCATTTTAAAAGTAACTCTCTTTAAATTTAATATAAAAAAAATTCATCGGATTGGGAAGATCTGTTATTATATCAATAAAATAGAATCTCTGTTTCATTTGTCTAGTATGTTTTCCCAGGGTAGCTTTATGGATTATCGCATGAAAATTCCCTGAGCTCCTTTGGGAAGTCGAAAGGGAAATTCAGCCTGAAAATCTGATATATTTGTTTTAGATTTGTTTCAAAGCTGTGGTTCTCTACCAGGGGTGATTTTTCCCTCCAGGGGACATTTTGCCATGTCTACAAATATTTTTGGTTTTCACAACTGGGAAGGTGTTACTGCCGTTTAAAGGTAACAGTCAGAGATGCTAATCAACATCCCACAGTGCACAGAAGAGCCTTCCCATGATTATTCAGCACAAGAGGTTGAGAAGCCTTGTGTAAATGAATTAGAAGTGAAGAGGCTTCCTACCTTTCAGAAAGAAAATTGCTGTGTGGAATGTGAAAACCTGTCCCTCCTCAAAAACCTTGTTATTGAATGTGCTCAGATGTCTAGATAATTTCTAAATCAAAACTGTTATCTCTGAAAAATCTCTATGGACCTGGGCTTGAGAAGACAAATGATTATATGACTTTTCTTTTTCCTCTGTGACCAAATTATGATTTAGTGCTAAGTTTGAAAATTTCTGAAATATTGCTGCCAACCAGATATAAAGAAAGCATACTTGTAAAAAGGACACTATTTATGATTAGATAAGGTAGGGTGGGTATAATGTAAGTGGGAGAAGGGGGGAAAAGTAGGTAAAACAATACATTTGAGAAGTATATCCTTAACATTTTGAAATAGATGACAATGAGGGCAAACATGCCCTTTGACAATGCCCTGTCTGGAAATACTGTGAAGATTTTTTTTTTTTTTTTTTTTTTTTTTTTTACAAAAGCTGACAGTACCTTGATCAAACATCTTAAGCCTTAATGCTTGGCTTAAGTAGTAAAAGGAATTGAATCTACTAGCTAATATAGATATGCTTTGGCATTTGAAGGAGAATGACTCTATCAATTATTTCTAACTATCAGTACTCTAACTACACCTTGGTGGAGCACTGGTATAAATGTTGCCAAAGGATGTACTTAACGGTCTATGTGAAGTGCTCTAACTTTGATGGACCAGAGGAGATGGTGAAGCAAGTGTCTATTTGTACATTAGGTAAGTTTTAGGCTAAATATCACTATGGGTTTTCCTCTCCTTAAAAGTACAAGGACACTTTGACAATATTAATTCTTCCAATCCATGAACATAGAATATCTTTCCATTTGTTTGTGTCGTCTTCAATTTTTTTCATCAATGTTTTATAGTTTTCAGAGTACGGGACTTCCACCTCCTTGGTTAAATTTATCCCTAGGTATTTTATTCTTGGTGCTGTTGTACATGGAATTATTTTCTTAATTTCTCTTTCTGCAACTTCATTATTAGTGTATAGATGTGCTACCAATTTCTGGGCATTAATTTTGTATCCTGCAACTTCAATGAATTCACTTACTACTTCTACATTCACTATCATGTTATCTGCAACTAGTGACAGTTTAATGTCTTGATAAATATGGACGCTTCTTTTTTTCTTTTTCTCATCTGATTGTTGTGGCTGGGACTTCCAGTATTACGTTGAATAAAAGTGGTGAAGGTGGACATCCTTGTTAAAATGTCCACAGTACCCAAAGCAATCTGCAGATTCAATGTAACTCCTATCAAAACACTAACAGCATTTTTCACAGAACTAGAACAAATAATACTAAAATCTGTATGGAACCCCAAAAGACCCCAAATAGCCAAAGCAATCATGAGAAAGGAAAACAAACCTGATTACAAGATATACTGCAAAACTGTAGTAATCAAAACAGTGTAGTACTAGCACAAAAATAGACACTTAGATCATTGACACAGAATATGGAGCACAGAAATAAACTCATGCATATATGTCCAATTAATCTATGAAAAAAGAGGCAAGAATATACAATGGAGAAAAAGCAGTTTCTTCTACAAGTGGTGCTGGGAAAACTGGACAGCTACATGCAAAAGAGTGAAACTGGACCACTTTCTAACACCATACACAAAACAAACTCAAAATGGATTAAAGACCTAAATGTGAGACCTGAAACCATAAAAATCCTAGAACATAGGCAGTAATTTTTGTCACAGGGCTGTAGCAACATTTTTCTAGATATATCTCCTAAGGCAAGGGAAGCAAAAGCAAAATTAAACAATTGGGACTAGATCAAAAAAACAACAACAACAACAACAACAAACAATCGCACAGTGAAGGAAACCATCAACAAAACAAAAGGTAAACTAATGACATATCCAACAAAGGGTTAAATATATAAAGGGTTAAAATCCAAAATATATAAAGAACTCATACAACTCAAGAAAAAAAAAAGCAATCTAATTTAAAAATGAGAAGAGGACATTTTTCCTAAGAAGACATACAGAAGGCCAACAGACACATGAAAAAGATGCTCAGCATCACCTATCATCAGGGAAATCAAAAACACAACGAGATATCACCTTACACATGTCAGATGGCTAAAATAAAAAATACAAGAAAAAACAAGTGAGGTGAGGATGTGGAGAAAAAAGAACTCTCATACTCTTGGTGGGTATATAAATTGGGGCAACCGCTGTGGAAAACAGTATGGAGGTTCCTTACCATATGATCCAATAACTCTACTACTGGGCATCTATCTACCCAAAGAAAATGAAAACCCTAATTCAAAAAGATAGTATCCCTATGTTTCTTGAAGCATTATTTACAATAGCAGCCAAAATCTGGAAGCAACCCAAGTGTTCATTAATAGATGAATGGATATATATCAATACATATATATAATGGAATATTATGCAACCATATATTATGCAACCATAAAAAGGACAAAATTGTGCTATCTGTAACAACATGGATGGACCTGGAAGGTATTATGCTAAGTAAAATAAGTCAGACTGAGAAAGACAAATACCATTATGATTTCACTCATATGTGGAATCTAAAAAAAAAAAGAATAAAGAAACAAAAAGCAGAATCAGACCTGTAAATACTGAGAATAAACTGATGGTTATCAGAGGTGAGTGGGGTAGGGATATTGGCAAAATGGGTGAAGGGGAGTGGGAGATACAGGTTTCTAGTTATGGAATATGTAAGTCATGGGAATAAAAGACACAGCATGGGGAATATAGTCGATGATACTGTAATAGGGCTGTAGGGTGACAGATGGTAGCTACACTTGTGGTGAGCATAGCATAAGGTATAGAGAAGTTGAATCACTATGTTGTACACCAGAAACTAATGTAACATTGTTTCAACTATACTCAAAAAATTTTAAAACATAAGGAGAAAGCCCACATTATTGTTTTTAGTTTTCAAAATGTTACAGCTCTTTTTTTTAAAATAGGCTCCACGCCCAATGGGGGGCTTGAATTCACAATCCTGAGATCAAGAGTCACATCCTCTACTGATTGAGTCAGCCAGGCGCCTCTCAGCAATTTTTTAATAAAAAAATAATATATAACTGGTCAAGTTAACCCAATTAGCAGAATGTTTTAAATTTACAAAGTCATCTCTCTAAATAACACTACCATGGAATCAAAGATAATTAGGCATTCAACCTTCTGATTGCATCTTCATAAAATTAACTCATTAGCAATTAACTTCCTACTGCTGATGGGGCATTGGCACCCAATTCATGGGTGTGCAACCTCTGCAATCACTCAGGATTAAGCTTGGCTTAGTACATCATTGTCACTATCTCAGAGTTTGTAATGATTGATTTTTGGACAAGCGGCCCTACAATTTCACTTTCCATCAGGCCCTGCACATTTATATAGCCAGTCCTAAGGGTCAACCTGGGAGAAAGGAACCAAGGAAGAGCTGGCTTTGCTGTAAAGGATACTAGCAGAGAAGCTTCCATAAGGAGACGTCTGCATCTTGGTGACAGAGAGGGACTACCGTAGACGGCGTAGCATACATCCCATTAAAACAACCTCCACACTATTGACAATTTAGGTCAGAAAATTCCCTGCTGAGGGGGTGCTGTCCTGAACATTGAAGGACATTTAGAAACATTCATGGTCAGGGCACCTGGGTGGCTCAGTCGGTTAAGTGTCTGCCTTCAGCTCAGGTCATGATCTTGAGGTCTTGGGATCAAGCCCTGTGTTGGGATCCCTGCTCAGTGGGGAGTCTGCCTGTCCCTCTCCCTCTGCCCCTTTCCACTGCTTGTGCTCTCCAAGTAAATTAATAAAATCTTTAAAAAGAAAAAAAGAAACATGCATGGCCTTTTCTGACTTGATTCAAGTAACAATAGCTTCCTCTCCTACTCTTAATTTGTAACAACCAAAAAAATCTATCATCTATTCTATCATCTATCTACCATCTATCTAACTATCTATCTATCTATCTATCTATCTATCTATCTATCTATCTATCTATCATCTATCTATCCACCATCTATCTATCATCTATCTACTATCTATCTATCTATCTATCTATCTATCTATCTATCTATCTATCTATCATCTATCTACTATCTATCTATCTATCATCTATCTATCTATCTACTATCTATCTATCATCTATCTATCTATCTACCATCTATCTATCATCTATCTATCTACTATCTATCTATTTATCTATCTATCTATTATCTATCTATCTATCTATCTATCTATCTATCTATCTATCTATCTATCATCTATCTATCTATCTATCTTCAGGCATTCCCAAATGTCCCTTGGGAAGCAAAATGCTGCTGATTGTGCAGTAGTGCTTTCTATAATACAAGACCCTTTTATTCCTCATCCTATTCCCAGACAAGAAAGAAAGCCAGGTACACAGCAGACTCCTTACACCCTTTTTAATCTATTATTCAAACCAAACAAATTCCTGAGTTAGAAGGGATGTTATTAATAATTACACTGGGAAAACAGATTTAAACCAACACCGTGCTGGCCAGTGGGGAAAATTAGTCACATGACTTATAAGCCACACACAACCAAAGATGACCCCAGAAAGCCTTTTACCTGAGCCGAGTGCCAAAGCATAGACTGAGTGAAAAGGGCAATTTAAAACTTCTTTCTTTTTATGCCCATACATTCAGCAACTGTATCTAGTTTTAGTTTCAAAGTGTTAGAGTGCTTACTTCAACTGTAGTGTGTTAGAGAGTTGGAGAGAATAACAGGAAGTAATCTTCAAATTCTTGGCATTAGTTTGCAGAATGGGATATGAGGTTTTCACAAGACATACCCAGAATTCATTCGATTCCCAGGTTCGCACACAAGGGCAATATGCTTTTTCTGGCAACACATCTGCCTTAACTTATCTCAGACTGTCTGGAATGTTGGTGGCAACTTTGGACATAGTATTTTCTTGTAATTCCCTTTACCTCTTCATATTGACTAATATATTTATTGTTGTTTTGTTTTGTTTTCCTGATGACTCATTTCTAGGGCTTAATCTTCACCTTTCCCACCTCCCATATCTTTAGGGGCTAAATAGTATTGCCAGCAGAAGGTGAAATATATGTTGCAGGAAAATGTTATTGATTTTTATGATATCCAATGAATAAAAAAATTTAGTATTTGACAAAGCATGTATCTGCATAAAGTTAGAGCAGTGACAAGGCAGTGAAAATTTTATCAAAAATACGATACTGGGGCACCTGGGTGGCTCAGTCGGTTGGGCATCTGCCTTCAGCTCAGATCATGATCCTGGAGTCCTGGGAGCATCTGGCTCCCTGCTCAGCAGGGAGTCTGCTTCTCCCTCTGCCCCTTACCCCTCTTGTGCTGTCTCTCTCTCACTCTCTTTCAAATAAATAAATAAAATATTAAAAAAATATGATACTAGACATCAGTTTTTCTTTATTTGCATATCTTCTTTTGCCTCAATAAGTTAAAGCATGAATAAAATTCTTTTCTACTCAAACAATTCATTATCCTAAATAGAGTAGAGAGTGATGTCAGGAGTTCAGTAGTAAGAAAAAATAGTGTGACATTGTTCTTTTGTATAAAATTATCTTGATGACTTATATTTAAAGTGATGAAAAAGTAGGTCTTAAAAGATTGTGATTTTGGGCGCCTGGGTGGCTCAGTTGGTTAAGCGACTGCCTTCGGCTCAGGTCATGATCCTGGAGTCCCTGGATCAAGTCCCGCATCGGGCTCCCTGCTCGGCAGGGAGCCTGCTTCTGCCTCTGACCCTCCCCCCCTCTCATGTGCTCTCTCTCTCTCATTCTGTCTCAAATAAATAAATAAAATCTTAAAAAAAAAAAAAGATTGTGATTTTAATGTAAATAGAATTCCTTGTGTTTATCAGAGCAATAAAATTACTTTTAGTTTACTATAATTTTAACTTATTTTTTTCTGTTTTACCTTACTATGGTTTATATTAAAAATATAACTTATTCGAATTACTATTATATTTGTTTCTCGGGGCATTGGGGTTTTTACATTTTGAACCCTCAATAATAAAATTAAATCTTGACAATATTCATTTTTATTTTGTTGTTCTTTATCTAATTATAAATGGTAACTATCAAATAGTCTAAAAATTTAGGCTTTGCTTGATTTCATAATGCAAACTTGATTCCTTTAACAGGAGAGGTTATAGGAAGTAATGTGCAATACTTTGAATCAATCACTAGACTTGAAAAAAACGTATTTTTAGCACAAACCAAGCTGATTGATCTCATTTCCAGTTATAGGCATCCCCTGCTTTCTGAAAGTTTGCTTTATGCCACTTCCCTTTTACGAAGTACCCACATTAGTATAATAATGGCTTTTTTTTTTTTTTCAAAAGTAGAAATCCTTTTTGGATTTCTTTTGATTAGTGAAAAATAGGTATTCATAAAAATGAAGTGGCATAATGTGAACTTCTGGAAAGTGCGGGTCATCTTTCAATTTAGGAAATGTTTCATAGGAACACTCTACTTTGCTCTACTTTTGGATACCGGGGGAAACCTGTTATAGCCATGAAGCTCAAGTGGGCTTTTCCTAAACCCCAGAAACTTTTATTTGCTCTAGTCCATTCCTATTCTTACTCCTCAAGTGACAATTTCATAAGTCCCCCAAGTTCCACTTCAATACATTCAAACTCTACCTATGCCCAAATCTACCCTTCCTTCTTCTTCCTCTTCTCCTCCTCCTCTTCCTCCTTCTTCTTTTTCAGTTTTGTTGTGATTGTTTCTCTTGTGGGAAAATTTGGCTGTCCCCACCCTCAAACTTTTTATAGTAATTTTATATGGTAGATGTGACAATTCCTTTTAAAAATTTCATGCCTAGTTGGATTTTACCTGTCCTAGTTGCAGGATATTTGGAGAAGGGGACATTGGAAAGGGTCAGGTAGACTTCAGGATTTTCAAGTTAATGCCTCCCCCTCTGTTGCTACTCTGATGGACTAGTTCAGTAAATCATGACGTGTCTGTGTGGTCCTCCTCCCTCTCTTCACACCTCCCCTGGTTAAGGACGGCTTCTTGTCCAGCCCTGAGTTACCCATGATCCCTCTTGCTCCTGACTCCAAGGCACAGGCCATGCCTATCTTTTAGGATGGATAGATTTGCTGGTACATTCTGGGATTTTCCACCACCAGGCTATATACATCCTTTATGAGCCTTCTCACGCTACCTTGTCCAATGTTCCTACTCTGGTTGATGTTGGCCCTATTCACGATTCCCACTTTGGGTGAGATACTTCCCTTCTGGGAATATGTTTTTACTGACTTTTTCTGAGATCTTCCACTGCTAAGACATCCTGACCATTCCTATTTCTCCTTGCTGCTTTGGTCACAGTTCTGAATGTCTCCCCACAAGGCCTCTACTACTCTGAGTGGATGTGTGATGATTCAAAAGTAATGTGAATTATGAGGATATTCTCTGCCTTCTAGTTTTGCTGAAAGGCAGCTCAGCTTATAATGCTTTGATTTTCTGTTTTTTAAATTATTCTGTGCCATTTAAAGGAAGAAAAACAAGAAGCATCAGAAACAAATTGTCTCTGTACCTACACCCCTAATGAATTTTTTAAGTCAATCACATAATAATTCAATGTTTATATCAATAAATGTAAAAATCATGTTCATTGTGAGAGTGAATGTCATCTCTCTCTTTCTTTCTCTCTTTCTTTCCCTCTCTGTGTCTCTCTCTCTCACTACCTCTCTCTGTTTCTCAAGGATGGCATGTACATTGCAAAGAATAATAAATAATGAGATAATAAATATTGAAGATTTGGATATACCAACAAAAAAATCTAGTAAGTTAAAAATGCAATAGATTTGAATGTCATTGAGTGAGTTATTAAACCAGAAAAATCTAAACATTCATATTTTAGCTATGGAAAAAAGAATATTTTCAATATTATCTGTTTAATAAGTATTATAAAATTATTTTTATTGTGTGTACTTTTTTTTTTAAGATTTTTATTTATTTATTTGACAGAGAGAGAGATAGCGAGAGCAGGAACACAAGCAGGGGGAGTGGGAGAGGGAGAAGCAGGCTTCCTGCTGAGCAGGGAGCCTGATGTGGGACTCGATCCCAGGACCCTGGGATCATGACCTGAGCCGAAGGCAGACGCTTAACGACTGAGCCACCCAGGCGCCCTTGTGTGTACCTTTTAAGATGTTTTGTAATTTGGTTTTAATTTAAAACGTCATTTAAATTTATTTCTCAAACATATTTTCAAGTCAATGTGCAAAGCACTGAGTTAGATGCACTAAATATTAATAAACTGTGCCAAACTTCAGAATGAATTACCAATATGAGAACATATGCAGGATGTAGGAAATAGTATATGGATTATTTTCTCACTGTGTGTTTTCTCTGCTCCACAGAAACAGACTCTACATAATCTGAATTATTTAGAAGAACACTTTTATTGTTAGAATTCTTATTAAACTACAGAATCTGAAAAATTCTTTTCTGTTTTCTATAAAGGAGGTTCAGATTCACCATCCTAGGAATTAGTTTTGTCCAATTTACTGCAGATTTTATTTCCTTCTTTTTTTTTATGAATTGCTTGCATATGCACACTTTTGAGAAAGCATGGCCTACAGTATGTGGTCAATAAACAGTATAGATTCACAATCCCTTACTCAAAATATTTGGGGCCAAATGTGTTTCAAAATTCAGGTTTTCTGTATTTTAGTAAGATAGATTGGCACAGATATGATATTTACCACTGGACACATCAGTAGGCTCTTGGCAGTACACTGTAGTATTTCTGAAGGAAAGTGGATGAAACATACACACTTTAATTGGAATTAAAAAGAGCATCACAACACAAAGAAAACCTAAATAGCTTCATTATAGTTCCAACCATATTTTGTCATTCAAATGCGTTGTAAGAAAATTCTGATCGCAAAGGTTTTGGATTTCAAAGTGGCAGGTGAAAGTTAAGACCTGAGGTGGGAAACCATCTCTGCAGTTCAAAACACCTTTCAACACAAGACTAAAGAGTTTTTGGAGCATTTTAATTGCCACCCACATGTCAGGAGAGAGTACTTAGCTACAGTTGTGATAAGAATCCTATAATTCTATATATGAGATTTGGGCTGTTTAAGCGCTGCCTTTGACTTAAGAATTTGCTTTTGTTGCAATTGCAAGTCTTCTAAGCAATCAAAACTGTGGGGGAGCCTGGGTGGCTCGGTCGTTAAGCGTCTGCCTTCGGCTCTGGTTGTGATCCCAGGGTCCTGGGATCGAGCCCTGCATCAGGCTCCCTGCTCCTCGGGAAGCCTGCTTCTCCCTCTCCCACTCCCCCTGCTTGTGTTCCCTCTCTCACTGTCTCTCTCTCTGTCAAATAAATAAAAATTAAAAAACAAAAACAAAAAACTGTGTACCCACTAAGTGTAAGGTGGTGTTTCATCCTTTGCAATTAGGTTTATTTTTTGCAAAGGAAGTATGGTTAATAGAAATAGAACAATTTATACCAGCATGAAGCTGTATATATTTGAAGTGTCAAATGAGAGGTAAGGGTGATGAATTCGAGAAGAGTTTAGAGATTTAGAAATGAGACTGACACCAATTCTTCCAGTCTCCCTACTCTGCTCCCTCATAGCCCCCAGGAAATGTTTGAGTCTGAGGGAGGGAGGCATTTGGTTGTGGTAAGAGTTCTCAAAGTTCTGTAGTCAAAGCAATATTTGTCTTCACTGAGGCTTGTATAAGGTTGTGTCTGGGTTGAGTGGGTTTCACACAAATATATGTGAGAGAAAGAGAGCGAGAGAAGATAGTAAGTCTTTTGTACACATCCTAGGAGATTTAAGAAATAACGCTATGGCAAATGACTGTGATATACTTTATGGACATATTGAACATTTTTCTTTCATCCATTCATTAATTCATTAATGCATTTATTCATTTATCATTTAATTGCTTGTTGTGTGTCAAATATTGTGCTAAGCACACAATAAATGCTGGGAAAATATGCTGACCTTTTTTGGAATATCCCACATGCCTTTTAGATCAAATTGTTAGGTAACAGCAAATAGCATTTGAGTAGTATATCCAGAAAGAGTCAAATTAAGTTCAATTTATGGCAGAAAGAATTTTCAATACAAGACAGTTATTTGTCATTTTTATGCTTTCCAATTTTCTCATAAGACATAAGTTCAATAAGTCTATGTCCATTAGTATTGCAATTCCTAATTATCTATTCTTTTCTTGCCAGAAAAAGAACTATCTTTTCCTTATGGAATCTACTTGAGAGTAAGTTCGGTGTTTACACTGAAAAACAGCATCTGTTCATTTTTCCAAAAGAAAGCTAGAGATAAATTTCCTTTAGTTACAGATATCCATGTTAATTTCTTTTATACAATATTTCCTGTGTGATATCTTATATGCTATGGTTATATGTTACACGTTTTGTTTATTATATATATTCTGATTCAAACAATAAAGTTAGCTTAAAAAGCTCTTCTTAAAATTAAAATACTGTCCACATAATATTGTATCAAAAAATCTATATCTCATACTTCAGGATTTTCCATATTTTGAGCCCCAAATTAACAACATACTTAAAAGGATTTAATGAAGGGCAATGTTGATGCTATATTACTCACAAGCCTATGGTTTTCAACAGATGATCTGCAGAACCCAGAGGTCCCATCAATACTCCTCCAGGATTTGAGTTGAATAGGAGGCTCTATTAGCTGGGCTCACTTACAAATGTTTTATTTTTTTTATTTTATTTTTTTTTTAAGATTCTATTTATTTATTTTTTAGAGAGCGAGCGAGAGAGAAACAGCATGAGAGGGGAGAGGGTCAGAGGGAGAAGCAGACTCCCCGCTGAGCTGGGAGCCCGATGTGGGGCTTGATCCCAGGACCCTGGGATCATGACCTGAGCCAAAGGCAGACGCTTAACTATCTGAGCCACCCAGGCTCACCCACTTGCAAATGTTTTAAACATTACTAATATAATAGCATAATCCTCTAACAATTATATCTGCATATTTAAAAAAAATATTTTTACTCTTTCTACTTACTGTTTGGACTAAGGACAATATTACCATTAATATGTATCATTTTTCTGAAGATACCTGCTACAATTGTGATTTGCCATTTCCACCCATCCAATAATCCTTCAGCAGTGCCATTGTCTCAGGATTAGAATTCCTGTGGAAAATGAAATGGCTAGCTCTGTATCCTCCACTCTGAACTTTCAATTTACTTCATTTCAAAATTATAAGTAGGTACACATGCCATGTATGCATGTATTTATACAAGTATACAAATATTTTGTTTTGCATAAAAATAAAGATGAAAAAGATTACAATGCTAATAAAGGTTTGAATATATATTACAATATAATTTCAAATTCAGTCATTATATGAATATTTTTAAATTATTTTTTTCAAATCAATCCAGAATCACTGGAGATTTAGTTGGTTTTCCAGCCGATGCTATAATAAATAAAGCTGCTATGAATCTGAGGCCTGAATTCTTGACTGTATACATGACAACCTTGAAGTAAACTTAGTAAACATTAAGCATTTATATACAATGCTAAATAATTTTCCTGTAACATTGTGCAAAAGTCACAATTATGGATACATTTTTTAAAGAATAGAGTGTACAACACTGAGTGAACTCTAAACAATGGACTTTGGGTGTTAATGATGTGCCAATGGAGCTTCGTTAACAGTCACAAATGGTGGATAATGTTCTTAATGGGGGAGGTTATTCAAATGTGGGGGTGGGAGGTAAACAGAAAACCACTGTATCTTGATTTTGCTATAAACCTAAAACTGCTCTAAAAATACAATCTATTGAAAAAAATAGCAAAAGTGAAAATATTACCAATAAAAAATTAAGAGTGTAACTAAAGCTGTGCCAAAAAAACAATTATCCTTAAAATATATTATTTTTTTAAAAAAAGAAATACTGAAGGCATCTATCTCAAGAGAGTAAAACAAACAATAAAATTAATAGTAGAGAGGCAGTAGTTAGGATGCAATTTTAAAAATGTATAATTTAATGAAGTTGCAAACTGAAAAATTGAGGAATGACACTATCCTTAAGTTCCTGAACTTTTCTCAGTGTCAGACCTTGTGTTCAGTGTTCTGAATACCTTATTGCACTGAATCCTCTTAATAGCTCTATGAGCTGACACTTATTTCCATTTTACATAAAGAACTAAGACTTAGAGAAAGGAAGGAAGTGCCAAGATCAAACAGAAAGTAAATAGAGGATGTGGAATTTCAACCAGTTTCTACTTAAGCATATGCTCTTAATAACTAAATCATAATGTCTATAATATCAAATCTAATGCCAATTCCTTAAAAACATCAGTGAAATAGAATAGTTTCTGGATAGATAGATGAGATAAGGGTACAAATTTTTTTCTGTAAAGGGTCACATGATTCCGGGATGCCTGGGTGGCTCAGTTGGTTAAGCGTTTGCCTTCAGCTCAAGTCATGATCCCAGGGTCCTGGGATGGAGTCCCATGTCGGGCTTCCTGCTCAGCGGGGAGCCTGCTTCTCCCTCTGCCTGCTGCTCCCCCTGCTTGTGCTCTCTCTCTCTGACAAATAAATAAATAAAATCTAAAAAAAAAAAAAAAAAAGATCACATAACTCCAAAGTATAGACAAGAAAATTTGACATAATATGAAAGGGAAAATGGATAAACTTCACCATTTTTAAAACATATTTCTCTCTGATAAGCAGATAAAAAAAATGAACAAAGGCATGTATAATAATATCAACACAATTAGAAAACAATTCAGTTATCTAATGAATATAAGTAGATAATTTCACCCAACAATTTAAGATTCATATTATTCTCAAGCAAAGTTAGAACATTTTTTTAAAAGATCTATTTATTTATTTAAGGAGGGGCAGAGGGAGTGGGAGAGAGAGAATCTCAAGCAGACTCCTCTGCTGAGCGCAGAACCAGATACTCAATACTGAGGGGCTCAATCCCACCACCCTGAAATCATGACCTGAGCCGAAATCAGGAGTCAGACACTTAACCAACTGAGTCACCCAGGCACCCCAGAACAATTATTTTTTTAAAAGACAATGCCCAACATCCTACTTTAATAATTTAAAAGAGACGATTTAGAACAGAAACAAAAATATATGAAGAGCATACACATTAAAAATGAATTTATGTCAATGGTGAGATATTACACATTCTTAAGTAAGAACTGCAAAAATCAAATTAAATAAGAGTAGCACAGTTCATTATAGTACTGGACAAGATGACTCTAAACTTTATATGGGACAACGACAACAGCTAAAGGCCATGAGGAGATGGAGTGCTCCTGAAGGGACAGAAACAGTATGGCTGGCTTACTTGAAAATTTTTTTCGTTCATGGTGGAAATAAATGTCCAATTTATTAGAGACACATTAGGAAGTCAAAAAGATAATCTAGGGTTTGACTTTCTAATCAACACAGGAGACCTAGAAGATACACTAGAAAAAGAAAACATATTTAGCTATATAAAATATAAAACTTTTGTAAGACAAAAATATATGACAGACAAACCCAGAATATGAAAATAAGTAAGAGGAATGTTTGAAACTCAGCAAATAAAGGGTTAATAGCTCTATTATACAAAGGCATGTATATATTGATAACAAAATAAAATCCAGTACAACATATAAACAGAAAAATTATATGAAGAAGAGTTACTAATAGGAAAACCAAATAGCCAATTAACATCTGATGGCAAATGGTGCATCATCTTCTTAACGGTCAAGGAAATGAAAATTAAATTCACTCACAATGAAATACAACTGGGCATCCAGCTGATTACTAAAAAATAAACAGTACATAGCTTCTACATTTGGAAGAGATGGTGGGGATGGAGCTGGCAACTATTCTAAATAACTGAAAAGCAACAAAGTTTATACTCAAACACTTAAAATTTATATCAAAGTACTATGCAAAAGTCAATGCGACACAGAACACAGCATCCGCTTTCATAACCACCATAGGGGAACAAATAGGAAAACACATGGAGACAGAAGGTAGGAAAAAAACACTTTACCAGTCTATGGCAAACCAGATGAGATAATAATGTAAAGACTTAACAGCAAATCAGATCTAATTCCAATATATTGTATTTCTTGAAAACATAAATTAGACATTCTTTTCACTTATACACAGAACATTTAAACAATGCTATCTATTTCTCTACAAAGAAATTTTCAATAAATTCTGAAACAAAAAATAGAACAGAGAACACTCTTTAATCTCAATCAAATAAAACTACTTGTGGATAACAAATTAGAATTTAAAAAGCCCACCACACATAAAAATTTAAAAAAAACAAAGCAACAACAATAAAATTCGCCTTCAAACAACTCCTGGTTCAAAAGGAAATCAAAACTGCACTTTTACTGGGATACAACTAAGGTAATTATTATGAGAACAATGGATAATTCTAAATTTTTATATTAAATTAAAAAGAAAATTTAACATTTTTAGCATATAACTCAAAAACTTAAGGAAAAAACATAAAATAAATAAAGAAGATGGAAGAACAATATTAAATTGCAGAAAGTAATAGATCAGCAGCAAAATAGTGTTACACTTAGTAATCAAAGTTTTAAGCCAATTTTCTGGATAAAATATTAAAATACATAAACAGCAATAATAATCAGGAATAAGGAGGAACACATATAATACCCATATAGAATTATAAAGGGAAAATAACCATTGGTACACTGAAAATTTGAAGAAACTGAGGAACAACTTTGCTCAAAACTATGAAAATAAATGAGATCCTGAATGAAACACACAATTTAGTATGAACATATGTTACCATAAATACTACTAATGCAGATAAAGCATCAAGGAAACAAATAATTCATTGGAAAAACAGATAAATTTGTCCCCAAATCTTCAAAAACCCCAAGGGCCAGAGAGTATTAAAGGGGAATTCAAATTTTAGAGAACAGAAATTTCCACAGCTATTACAATTGTTTCTGAACAGAAAAAGAAAGATGTTTTTCATTGTTTTCTGAAATTTGCATGGCACGATGCCCTAATTCTTCAAAGATGTTGCAAAAAAGGAAAACAATAAACCAATCTAATTTATTAACAGACAAGAAAAATACCATGTATTAGCAAACATAAACCAGATATATTATAATAATAATGAAACATGACAAAAAGCTGGGCACCTGGGGCAGACGCTTTCCGCTCAGGCCATGATCCCAGGGTCCTGGGATCAAGCCCCACATCAGGCTCCCTGCTCAGTGGGGAGCCTGCTTCTCCCTCTCCCTCTCCCTCTGCTCCCCACTTGTACTTGCTCTTTCTAGTGTTCTCTCTCTCTCTGTCAAATAAATAAATAAAATCTTAAAAAAAAAAAGAAACATGACAAAAAGCAAGTTTTCCTTCCTCGGGAAGGCAAAATCATCTATTTAGTGAGGAGTACATATATTATTCTATAAGTATTATACATACATATGTATATTATATATACACATGTATGAATACATATATGATCTATATAATTTAATAATTATATTATGAACTGATGTTATATATTTAACATATTAAATAAGCAAATAAAATTATTAATAGGAAATCAGGAAATAAAATTATTAATAAAATAGTAATAGATAACTATTTCTGTAATAAAATAAAATTAGAAAAATATGATAGTAATGTGTGGGCAGATAGTTAAGTGTAAAACAATGGAATGTCCAGAAATGTACTTAAATACCTATAAAAATTTAGTATATGGTAGAGGTCAGGAAGTAGATCATTTGATATATATATAATGACAGTTGTCTGGGAAAAAAATGTTTGAGTCCACATCCACTGGAAATGGAAAATAAATTTAAAAACAGAAAATAGATTCATAAAAGAAGAAATGTGATGACTGTTTTAAAAACACCTAATGGATGAGATCTCACTATGACCAAATTGTATTGAACTGAGAAAAAAATATTTGCTTACATGCAAAGAAAAGATTCTTGACCTAACAAAAATAAAAAAATCTCCTACATCAGAAAATAAATCATCATAAGAAAGACAATTTGGCAAATGGAGAAAAGCATTTACAACACATAGCTAAAACAATATATAGTTGTAAATATGTCCTTCAAATTACTAAGAAAACAACTTGGTAGAAAAACTAGACAAAATGGTAAAAAGTTCCTTAAAAAGGGAGCTACAAGCAGCTCTTAAACATAACAAAAGATGTTGAACCTTCTGATAACAAACAAATGGAACAAACGTCACTGAGGTATGGTTTTCCACCCATCACATGGGCCAAGATGTTAATGTTGGGTAATATGTCTCAGCAGGATGGGAAATAAGAGGCACTCCCTATGCCGCTGGGGTGATTGCCAAGCACCAAAAATGCTTGTGGGCAAATTATCTTTCAAAATAACAAATATATGCCTTAAATCAGTAATACCCAATTGTAGAGTGTTTAGTTCCAATATATTTACAAATTTTGAAATGACAAATAAGCATATAAACAAAAGTCAAGACAAATTGGTAAGGATTTAGGGATATGCTGCACAGAATCCCAGAAAAGATAGAGGAAAATGAAGAGAAAATTGGAAGAAGGGAGCTCTAAAAATATCACTAAAGGAAATAGTAAGGCGAAAACTACTCTGTTATGCCTCTTTTTATACAAAAAAATAGAAATATCTAGCTAGGTTGTTAATTCTTCCTGCATGCACACAAAATATCTCTGAAAAAATGTGAAAGAATAATAAGATGGGTTTGGTAGTTAGTGTGGGGAAAACTGAGTGGCTAGGGTCTGAGGTGGGACTACCCCACCTGAGGTGGGAGAAAGAGTTGTCATGATAGATCTTTTTTTTAATCTTTGAATTCTAATGTGTTACCTCATTTAAATGAGGGGGGGAATGAACCCCAAGTTGTCAAAAGATTTTATCTATCATCACTTCTTTATTTTTCTAGATTGATTGCTAATGAAATGTAATACAGAGGATCCCCATTTTGGTGACATTAAAGATTATTGTTTGATGATATGTTATGCATTCATTTTAATAAGAGCATGTTCCTAGTATTTCACTTGCTTTATTTTGAAAAAATAACATGCAGATTAGAGAATAGGGGAAAACAGCAACTGCAGATGTTGGATCCACTTAAGGAGACCAAAAATCACTTTGAGACACGTGAGCCCAAGGGTAGATGTGCTGACCTCCAGGTCTCGGAGCCGACTCACCACATGGAGGATGCACCCAAGTTGGCTGAGCTGTACCTCCATGAATTGCAGCAACCAGAGGTCCTGAACCAGGAGGTAGAGAAGAGCAGAGCAGAACTGAACCTAAAAGCTAGGGACCCTTTGGGAAGTAGAGGCCTAAGAAATTTAGAGCCAGAGTTGGAAAAACAATCTGAAACTCTTGATCAACTGACAGACAATAATAATCAGGTCTACAAGCCATATTCCTTGAGGAATGATGTTCGTAGTGACCAACCATTCACTCGTTCATCCTTTTGAGTGAACACTTGTGTGCCGATGAGACTTTACATCCTGGCTAATTCAGTAAAAAATGACTTTTAAAAATGTTTTTAAAACCCTTTTTAATAGCTTAATATTTCATAGCTTTTCAAAGTTGGCTCTTAATATAAATCCCCCTGTGATTTTAGCTGTAAGTTCCCTAAATTGATATTATTTTTTAATACTCAAATGGAAGAAAAATCACTAAATCTTCCTTCTGTCCCATGACTTTTTTTTTCAATGAATGTATTTTTTTCACCTTTTATTTTTTGTTCTTGATATAAATATACTCTTCTATAGTAAGCTATTAGTTGTTTTGGGAGGTGTTTGAAGGCTATGTTCTTTGTTTTCTATACTATGTGAATTAACACAAAATATACCAATCTGGGGTGTAATATGTTAGAAGAATTATATTTATTACTCATCTAAGAAATATTTTATAAACATGTGTATGTGTGAGCCTGGTATTTTGTATATTAAGAAGCAAGTGTTGGGGCGCCTGGGTGGGTCAGTCGTTAAGAGTCTGCCTTTGGCTCAGGTCATGATCCCAGGGTCCTGGGATCGAGTCTCACATCGGGCTCCCTGCTCCACGGGAAGCCTGCTTCTCCCTCTCCCACTTCCCTTGCTTGTATTCCCTCTCTCACTGTGTCTTTCTCTGTCCTATAAATAAATAAATAAAATCTTAAAAAAAAAAAAGAAGCAAGTGTTAATTACTGAAAAGCAGACAGCTGTGAAAACATTTCCTTCCTATGGTCAAGTTCTTTTCACATCACTGATTTATTTGTAAAGATAAAAAGGAATTCCAAATCCATATCAGATGGAAATCAAATAGATATGGTTAAAACTAAAAACAAAAAATGCTTCATAAATACATTGTTTCAAGGGTGCACTTGAAAGAAACAGAGGTAACCTCCCTGACTTCCTCCTCTGATTCATTTTATACACTGAGTTCTAAGCTTCTCAGCATATCCTTTTCTCAGAAAAGAGCAGTTTGGTTTTAACATAGTGACTTATTTTGTATTTAAACTTAAATGTATGAAGTCCTTTCTCCAGGCCTTATTTTTTTTTAATTTAGTTTATTTATTTGAGACAGAGAGAATGAGAGTGAGAGAGCACATGAGAGGGGGGAGGGTCAGAGGCAGAAGCAGGCTCCCTGCCAAGCAGGGAGCCCGATGCGGGACTCGATCCAGGATCCGAAGGCAGTCGCTTAACCAACTGAGCCACCCAGGCGCCCATTCTCCAGGCCTTATTTTCATGAGGATGCTTCAGCAAATTTAAAGATCCAAGAGATACTCAATGAATTCCTCTTTTACTCAGTTTTTTAATTCTTCTAAATGTGGGGCTTTTGCATAAGAAGATAAATATTATTAGAGCAAGAGATATATAATGGAAAGTCCATAAGTTTTGAGTCCAGATAATTATTCCAACTGTCGGACCTAGCCCATGTCCAATTCTCCAACTTCACTTTCATCCTCTAGGAGTGAGGATAATTCTTTCTCTCTCCCTCTCTTTCCCTATCCATCTATCTATAGATACACATATGTGTGTATATATACACATATACATATCAATATATATGATCTCTATATATATCAATGTCAAGTACCTAGTATATAAGCAACTAAAAATGGAAGTGATAAAAAATGGAGGCTAATCCATATTTGTCTAATTGACAAATATTTATAGAATGCCAATTATTTGTCAGGCATGTTATTATGGTCAGTATTATTTTTGTGTAAATTAATATATACAATAGACAAGTCATTTTTGAAAAATGATATGGCTGAGAATTTCCCTTCAGACAAGCAGGAGAATTATTTTGTTGGGGATTCTTACAAACAGCAATTATTTTAAGCAAATAAAACTTAGGCATTAAAATTCAAAGTAAAGTACTAGAGGTTTAAAGATTATTTGAATTGCAATCACTCCAGAAAAAAATATAATGGCAGGAAAAGGCAAATTGGAAGCAGTCAAATAGTAGTTGTTGAAGAAATACCAAATGCAGGTTGGATGGAAATGTTAAGCACTAATTATGGGAAACAATGTAGGAAGTAATCCATTGCTTTTAAATATTGTTAAAATAGTTCAGATTAGAGAGGACTACTGGGTAAATTTCACTGTTCTTGAAGGACAATGGTAGTTTTAATGTATGTGCAGATTTAGCAGTAATAAGTTTAGTAAGCTGTTCACCACATAAACATAGATTTTTGGCATGGAATGATGAAGGAATTTCCCACTGATTAAATGCAGTATACCTAAAAGATCATGAAGTAAAATACAATTTTCTTTACCACAATACAACTTAAACTTAATGAACTAAACTTCAAGTAATTTAATCACTATCTTGTATCAGAAAATAAAAATGAGTAACAGATAAATACATAAAAATTTATGTATTGAATATTTAAAAACTATTTTATATATTAAAATATACAAAAAATTAAAACACTGGGATACTGTATATGTATGCATGGTGTGTATGTATGTGTACAAACCTTCCTCTGTATCCATCAGCAATAATTGCTAACAAATATTTTGTCTAATTCACATATTGTAACAGAATAATATAACACTATATTCATAAAGATTTCATTTTCTCAAATATAGGTAGTAAATTATCTTGATGTAAATTTGATTAGAAAATATTCCTTCAGATTAGGCTCTTGGAAAACTTCTTTCTATGTTTATAATCAATGAAGAATATTCTCTAACTGAAGAGTAGATAACTGTTGTCTTTACATGTGCAATGAAATAACAACCAAATATACATTTCCGAATCTTTTTTTTTTTTAAGATTTAGGTTATTTATTTTTGAGAGAGAGAGAGAGAGAGAGAGTGAGTTAAGGGAGGGGCAGAGGGAGAGGGAGAATCTCAAGTAGACTCTACACTGAACAGTGAGCCTAACTCGGGTCTCGATCCCACAACCGCAAGATCATGACCTGAGCTGAAACGAAGAGTCGGTTGCTTAATGGACTCAGCCACCCAGGTGCCCCTATATTTCTGAATCTTTACCCAAATGTACATTCCTAAATATACATTCATATATGTTTCACATTTTAATACCCATTGAGTTATTTTCAAAACTAATTTGGGGGATGGAGATAAAGATGAAATTGTTCTAATACTAAACTTATTCTGGAAAAAGGTCAGGGTTATAACTGTTGGCTTTTTTCTCATTCAAATTCGACAATCTTTTCCAAGTTGCCTTTATTTCTCCCAAGTTGCTTGTTGTTTTTTTTTTTATTTTTATGAGATACACTTTATCATAAGCAGTTGATAGAATATCGACAGCGTATTTGCAATGTCACAAAGTTTCCTTTATCTTCTGAAGAGCCTATCCAAAAAGAAAGGGATTTTTTTTTAATACAACCATTTCTAACCTGTTCAATTGTAATAATAAAATAGGCCATGGTGAAATAACATTTCTTACTCACCCATACTTCTGATTATAAAAATTATGACATTATAATAGCCTAGTATTCACTTCAAATTGTTATACAATTTAGAAATAAGCTTTCCTTTTCCAGTTTTCTTAATAGTTCTTTTTTGACTAAAATATCACCTAAAATCTATGATTCAAAGATGCTGAGTATTAAATTTTAGTTGAAAGTATTTAAGAGTATTTATGAAAATCTCGGGGCGCCTGAGTGGCTCAGTCGTTAAGCGTCTGCCTTCTGCTCAGGTCATGATCCCAGGGTCCTGGGATCGAGTCCCGCATGGGGCTCCCTGCTCGGCGGGAAGCCTGCTTCTCCCTCTCCCACTCCCCCTGCTTGTGTTCCCTCTCTCGCTGTGTCTCTCTCTGTCAAATAAATAAATAAAATCTTAAAAAAAAAAAAAAAGAAAATCTCCTTAAAGAGATTTAATAAATTCAATAGCCAAAATGAATAAGACTGCAAAACAAAGAATTTAAATGTTTATTTAATGGCTAATTTTAGCTACTTCTTAGTTATATTTTAAGCATAATTTTGTGATACTCAGCAATTCGTTTTGGTATAGTTTTTATTGGTAATTATTTATTGATTTAGCAAAGTGGAAATCCAGGTTGGTTCTTCATTTATGAAGAATTTGGCTAAGCCACAAAGTAGTATTCTTACAGTATAATGATTATCAACCATGTTAGACCAATATGTTTATGGAAAACTCTGCTTCATGCCTACAGTTTTACAAATGATCATGCTGGAGAGTCTATGAAATATGCAGTGTTTGAGCAGTATAAGGGCACTACTTTGGTTATGGGAACAGTTATATGGGTATTAGCTATTTTAATGAGTTGCACATATTATCCAGTGTATTTCAACATGTTTTACTGACAAATTTTTACATATGGCATGAAATAGCAACCCAATGTACATTTTTTTAAATTTTTTTTTAAGATTTAGTTATTTATTTGAGAGAGAAAGAGTTGAGGGAAGGGCAGAGGGAGAGGGAGAATCTCAAGCAGACTCTACGCTGAGCGGGGAGCCCAACACGGACAGGGTTTGATCCCACAACCACAAGATCATGACCTGGTTTGAATAAGAGAATTCTGGGATTATTAAAAGAAGGTATGTAGTAATGTAAAGTTAAAAGTACAAATACTGTCAAAGACTTTACAAAATGATTTTTCCCCAGATGTTACATATTCAGGAAGATATTGTTTTCCTAAAATTCAGCATGAGGTGTATTGAATTGCCTCACATATTCACCATTTGTGAGCATCTCCTTATCCTACTCACTTCCAAAGATTATATTTGTGAAGACAACTGGAACATCAATACATTCATGCAAACAAAACACATCCCTTTGAATGAAATAGGAATCTATGAGTCTACACTGATATAAAATACAAGTTAATTATAAATGGAGAGAGAACAAAGTTCTTTCTCAAGAGGAAATAAGTAATAAGTGTAGAAGGAATGACTGAAATAACAAATCTCCAGTTGGCAATTGTCACAGTAATAATTAACCCAACCATCAGTAGATTGTAGAGCTACCGTATGTGAAAGTTAGATGAGCATTGGGATACTTGCATAGTCTCAAAGTACTTTCCAACAGAATTCTTATTAATTATAAGAGGGAAAGAGTAGATAAAGCTAGTACATAAACTTAACATAGTGATCATAGTTAATATTCCCAGAAATGTGATAGATTGACATTCAGTGAGAATAACACATCACCACTTCTATGATATTCCTGCCAAAAATGCATAACCTGCATATAATCATGAGGAAACATCAGACAAACTCAAATTCAGGAACATTTTACAAAATGATTGGCCTATATTCTTCAAAAACTTAAGGCTGTGAAGATCAAAGAAGCCCTGAGGAGGCTTTTAGGATGAGGAAAACTAAAGAAATATGGTGATCTGTGCAAAGAATGATTAAGGATTAGACTTTTTCCCCAACCCAGCATTGTTGAGAAGGTTGGTGAACTTGAATGTGATGCCTTGGTGAAGGGTTTATGGGACTATTTTCATACTATACTTGCAATGTTTTATTTACTTTTTAAATATTTATTTATTTATTTTAGAGAGAGAGAGAGAGCATTGTGGGGAGGGGCAGAGGGAGAGAATCTCAAGCAGACTCCTCTCTGAGCACGCAGCCCCATGCCAGGCTCCATCTCATGACCCATGAGATAATGACCTGAGCCAAAATCATCAGTCAGACACTTAACCAACTGAGCCACCCGGGTAGCCCCCAGTGTTTTATTAAGTTTGAAATTTCACCAAGACAAAAAGAAAAACATTGTACTGATACTACTACTAATATATAAAGTTACTCCTAGCCTCTTGGAGAATATATTATTAAAATAAAATTAGAAGATTAGGGACTGATTTTATTTATCTATCAATCCTTTGTCATGAATACTTGTGTTCTAAATAAAGTATGTATTCTAATTTCTTGAGTAGATTAACAGACACAATAATTGGGGAAAATTAGAATTTTTCTGTGATTAACCACAGAGCCAACAATCCAAAGGAAACTGCATTAAATTCATTTCTGCCAAGTACTTTTTAATGAACTAGTCATCTGCAACACAATGCTATCAGACTGTATGTCTATTATACATGCAACATACTTAATTATTTTTATTTAAAATTATGAAAGACTCAAGCATCATTGGCCAAATAATTATCTATCATGACAACATTCTTTTACAAAGCATGAAGTAGATTATATTGTACCACACATGAAATAGAGTTTGAGACAGATAACATGATACATAGTGTCATTGCTCTAATTTTAATGAGATAAGAGAGGTTATCTAACACAAACTTAAATTATCTCTTATGACAAATAAATAACCCTTACATTTCCAACAGTTCATCAGTTATTAACTTTAAGATAAATGTGAAATTATAGGAGATTAGCCATATTACTTTTTTATGGACTATCTCAAGGATAGAGACCTATAACAATTTAAAAAGGACTCAACAACATTTAAGTGTGTGTGTTTATTGTACAATAAGCTTCACCCCATGAAATTTTACTCAGATCACAATGAAATGTATTTTATTCACCATGTCAGGAAAAGAAATCACCACTAAGCAGCTTGAATGTTATGTTCATCCAAATTTGTTATGGCTGAAAAGAAAAGGAAAGAGGTTTTCTATGCAGTTGTATTTTTCAATTTCAGTAAAACAAAATGAGATTATATTAGTTTTATGAAAACACCTGAGTTCTGGTATACAAGTCTTGTTTTCAAGCTTAAGTGTAGGTGGGAAGTCATTTCGAGAATATCATTATCTTATGCACTCTACCAAAAATTGTGAATAAAAGGATATGCAGCAATTTAGCTTTAGTAATCTGAACTGTCCACTTCTTGCTAAAGCCTAAGATGAACATCTGGCAAAGTAATCGCAAGTCACAAATTCTAGTGATTCCTTCCATTAATTCGTAAATATATAGCAAGCAAATGTAAGGTATTTATTTAGGGAACATCTCAGTTATTGATAATGACAAATAGTATGTACTTTTCTAAAAACCCATATATACTCATAGTAATGAGCTTCCATGATAAAGGCAAAGCTATAACTTGTTTGAACTATTTCAATTTCCTCCTGTGCATATGAAGACTCCATTTCATCACTCCCATATCAATAAAATGGGGCCAAATGGCAAGTTCTGAGAAAAGGAATATGGGCAGAAGTGCTGTAGCGAACTTTCATTCCTGGTCCTGAAATAACACACATTCTCACACTTTATCCCTCTCTTTTCAGTGGCAAAATGGCAAGAGGCAAAGTTCCATAGACCCAGAAAGTGGAAGAAATTTCCTTCCCTAAAGAGAGTGGCCCAGGAAAGTTGTCTGACCAAGAATACCCATATTGGACTATGACATAAACTTAAACGATGTTAATCGATTGATATTTGTGGTTAATTTTTTATAGCAGCTCATCTAACTGACTAATATATCTTTTTATTTGAATCATAAGGTAATCTTGAAACAAATGGTATATAAGTGTGTGTGTGTATTTGTGTGTGTCTGTGTGGGTGTGCAGAAGTGGGCCAATTTTTTTTTTTTAAGATTTTATTTATTTATTTATTTGACAGAGAGAGACACAGCGAGAGGGGGAACACAAGCAGGGGGAGTGGAAGAGGGAGAAGCAGGCTTCCCGCAGAGCAGGGAGCCCAATGCGGGGCTCCATCCCAGGACCATGGGATCATGACCTGAGCCGAAGGCAGACGCCTAACGACTGAGACACCCAGGTGCCCCAAAAGTGGGCCAAATTTTATAAATTTCCCATTGTCAGAGTAAACAGATTTTCCTTCCCATTTTCACAGTTAATTTTATAAGAAAGATATGCATTATATGCAAAATATTCTGATGGTGATTTATTTTTAAAAGAAACCTAAATTCAACACAGATTTGGCTTAGCTTTCTGACCATCTATAGTACCATGTAATCAGTGCTCACTACTGTTCATAACAATGGCTCTGAGAAGGTACAAGATGCTTAACCCTTGGGCCAAGATTTTATCCCAGCAAATCATGAAAATTGCAAATCCAATGGACCAAATATTATTTTTAGATATTAATGTTCACGTGAAGAATATAGAATTTTATCTGTAGTGGGTGAGAGTTGGCAGGTCCCCTCCACACATTGATCATTCAGAGAACAACTTCAGGTCTGTTACCACACTAACAGAACAGACACCTAGTATGTAGAGAGCTTGGCAGTACAGAGAACACTTCACATGGACCATCCGACTGAATCCTCAGAACCAGTCCAGGACTGAGAATTCTGATGATTATCCCTGGTTTACAGGTTAGGGAAAAAGCCAGCAGGCCACTATTCTGAGACTGCCCTAAAGGGAGCAGTTTTACTGAAGTTAGCTTCAGTACTTCATTCAGTGTCTGATAAACAATAAACACCTGAAGGTCTTCTTTGCAGAGTGAGTAAGCAAGGATTTCTCTCATGATCTCTGATTCCAAGCTTGTCCTATTTGCCAATAGCACCAATGTCTCCAACTGGGGGACTCCCATGATATTTTAGTTAGAGTTCCTTTCCTGGGGTTGCTGTGCTCCTTCCTTGTACCTCCAATAAATGATAACCAAATATATGCCCTATAATGAATGACTGTCCTACTTCTGAACTGAGGAAATTAGAACCCAAATGTACTCTGATGAACTTAAGTTCATCCTGGAGGAACCCCAAGTTCAAAGATAAAATAAGCCAGTGCTTTGCACTTTAGAAGATGTATCTTGGCTTTCAAACCTTCCTACTCTATCCCAACCCCATGGGACTATGGATTATATTCTAATAGTAAAAGATCAAAGTAAGAAAAATTAAGAGCTGACCTCAGCTGTCAGTTCCAAAAATCAATGTTTACACCCACCCAATCTCAAAATGCTGCTTCAGCCTGGTGAGGAGAAATGGTGATCTCAGTGGAAACTTCAAGATAAAAAGAACACTGTGTTGTGCGAGTTAATCGATAGCATTCTGAGGAGGAGTAAGTCATTCAGCTGAGCTTTAAGCAGGATGCTTCTTCCTGTCAAAGTTTTAAGAAAGGGGTTTGAGGTTTATAAATAAAAGTTATATCTTAATTGCAGCATCTCAAGGCTTTTGGCATTTGGTAGCTTCCTTTGCTGATAATTAGGAAAAAACAGCAGGATGCATTTCTTTTTCAGATCTATTTTTTACGAAAATAAAGAAAGAGGGATGTATTGTCAGTAATTAGGAGACACCAAAAAATTGATATTGATATAAATGTAGTGGCTATATCAATATGACTTACATATGGGGGATTTTGACTTGCATATCAAGTATTATATTTCTTGTTTTTAAAGATTTTATTTATTTATTTATTTGAGACAGAGAGAGAAAGAGCACACAAGTGGGGAGGAGGGTCAGAGGGAGAGAGAGAAGCAGACTTTCTGCTGAGCAGGGAGCCCAACACCGGACTGGATCCCAGGGTCCTGGGATCATGACCTGAGCGTAAGGCAGACACTTAACCTACTGAGCCACCCAGGTGCCCCAAGTATTATATTTCTTTTGACAAATTATAATTATTAATTTGTGTTCATTAGTTTAAAGAATAACTTTATTTTTATATTGCCATCCTTTCTACAATATAGAAAAGGGTCTGCAGCCCAATTCTCATCCAGTGAATTCAATATCCTGTTCCTTACAGTGTCTTATTTTCCTTGCATTAGGGATGGATGGGGATGTATTTCTACTTAAATGTTAAATTGCATCAGAAGGTGAGGTGTTCAATTCAAATTGTAAGGATTTCCACTATTAGTTTATTTTCTATGTGAAGGATGGATAAAAAGAAAGAAGTTAAAATTTATTTTGATTTTGAGGATTTTACAAATGTCACCTAATTTAATTCCCATGAGAACATCATATGAGATAGATATTAGTGTCTTCTCTTTCTTTTTCCTCCCCACCCCCAATTTTTAGTTTAACTTTAGGAAAGTAAAATTCTAAGAATTTAATTAGTATGTCCATCTTGACTCAGAACATCTGTCTTATCTGATTCCAAAAATACAGCTTTATTTTTCTTTATTTAAAAAAAAATAAGAAGATTCATCTGGGAGCTACTCCTTACAGGATAATGTTGAGAGAAATTGCCCAATCTGCTTAGAGGCAGTAACTTTTCTTAAATGTAACTAATGAAATGCCCTTCTTATGAATACAAAGCAAATAAACTCAATCAAGATGCAACAGGGGATTCTGATAATTATTTAGACTTTTTGCTTGTCCAATTTTTGTCAATATGCTCCTATTTGCCATTTTGGATATACAATATGTAATTAAGTTGTACCTGCACACATGGGTGACCCAAATTCTAACTCAACCTTGTCTTCCATTATCTCTTTAAGCAGTGTTCCAGGGGGTGTAATCTAACTTGCCCCTGCCTGAAAACTTAGAGAGTCCATACTTTTCCTCTCTCCCAGAGGAAATAGCTACATATATGGTTTCTCATTGCCTTAACACATCTTAGTTCAGGAAATAGAATGTCCAATCCAATATGTTAACCAATACTATGAACCTGATTTAGTTTCAAATCTTCCTTCCTTTGAGATTAGGGTCTGGTGGAGGGTGAGAGACTGCTGAGTGATGTAGGCAGACCCAACAGCTTTTTGTGTTTCATATTCCATGCACTGATCCTCCTCTCTGCTCTCTCCTCCACAAAAGCTAACTAGCTAGTTTACCTGTGCATTAGTCTTGGGTGAGTGGGGCAGGTACTGGCCAGAGGATAGCAAAGATCTTATTTGAACAGATGCTATTATGAATTGGTTTCTCCTTCTCTGGATCTGGCAAAGATATCTTTGGAAGTTGCCTGCTCACGCTCCTTTCTTTTGCAATTATCTTGCTTTGGGTGGAGGCATCTACACACTTTAATAAAGATTGTCACTTGGGACAGTTTCCTTAGAAACTGGTAGCTACCTGCAGTTTCTTTTGGATGAGATTTCCCCACCCACCTGAACGGCCATCTTGGACAGGACACAAAGCAACTGCTCACCAGTTGCCAACATGGGATGCATCTGAATCGTAAGAAATACATACCCGGGCGCCTGGGTGGCTCAGTCGTTAAGCGTCTGCCTTCGGCTCAGGTCACGGTCCCAGGGTCCTGGGATCGAGCCCCACACCGGGCTCTCTGCTCAGCAGGGAGCCTGCTTCTCCCTCTCCCACTCCCCCTGCTTGTGTTCCCTCTCTCGCTGTGTATCTCTCTGTCAAATAAATGGATAGAATCTTAAAAAAATAAATAAATAAATACATACATACCCTTTGCTTCACTACTCTGGCCAGTCTTGAGTACTAGGACTCTCTTGGCTCTAGCCTACAGAAGGCCACAGTGCCAGAGTGAGCCCAGGGCAGAACAACTGGATTTCAGGCAAAGCCCCTCCACCCTTTAACTTTGAGCTGAAGGAAGGAGCAACAATCACTTCTCTTCCATGGGAGATTGAAATGGGATTAACAGCATATTTTCCCACAAAATATCTTCCTCAAAAGACCCTGCTGAGTTTTCAAATGTCATTTGATCAAAAGAAGCGTGTTCAAGAGTCGTGAAATAAGTTCTTAGACATTTCCTTTAAAACTCTATGCATGTTGATTTACTAATTTTGAACTCATAACTGATGTTAGCTCCTCAGTTAAACTCAGACTGGAAAGATTGAATTTAAGCATTATGTTACAAGCAATTGAAGATTTTCCCATTTGTCAAGATACCACAGCTAGCCATAAAAACTTGGGTCATAAATAGGAATGGCAGATAGGAAATACATCTGATACCTGCTTTATATAAATGTGAAGGGTAATTAGATACTAGATCTTAACAGTGCACGTAAATATTAAAACAGTGTGTAGGTTAGGAAAACAAAGAACACTCTGGGTACATTTAACGGAAGGGAATATAATGTAGGGAATTTTACACTTACAGTATTTTGGAAGAGCATGGGGTTCCAAGATCTGAAAAACACTCTGGCATATTATCTCAACTTCCTATGGAACTAAAATGAATACTTTGCTTATCTGGAAACAGGTAGGAAAACCTCAGATTTCCATGCACTTTCCCTCAGAACCCCCTGAAAAATAATGGCTTTTCATTCAATGCTACTCATCAACAGGGTCTAACTTAGAATCTTCCTAAAATAATTAGCCTGTGTTTGCAGGGAAAAGTACAGAATGGGATGGGGAAGGTGTAAATAAAGAGCAGACATCCCTGCACAGAGATTTGCATGTGGTTTCAGTTGCTAGAATGTACCAAAGATAAAGTAGAAAATATTTTTAAATGTAAAATGGTAGTAGTTGTAAAAAATCATAAACCATTTTAGAAATATATGTGACCTTAAATAAGTGTACTACAATGCCTGTAAAAATGTCATGTAATATGAAAGAATAAAATCGAGTTCAAAGAAACTAAGCACATATAGTTCTTCTGAAGAACTGATGATGATGTGAAGCAGTTCTTCCCAACAACATGCACACTGGTTAACCTATTGTAAAAGCTCTTATTTATTCTCTAGTATAAGTGACCTTCAGAGAAAACACATTTTCAAACTGAAGTTTTACCCATCTGAGATATGATAAACATGGAGGCTTTGTAACAGACTTAAACTCATCTTCTTTTGACATTTTTTATACTCACCAAATACATTAGCAAAGCTCTCAAATAAGAGGCAATAAAACCTCTTAGCAGAAAATGACATGAAATTTTGCCTTGTGTGTGTAGCCGGGTGATTATGTAGACTAGCAACACTTAGAAGATATTCTTCAAGGAGCTCCAAAGTGAACGGTAGCAAACGGAGGTCTTACAAGTTAGCCCAGTGCACACTTCATTAACTGGATCACCAGGAGCTCCTGATGTACATCAGAGTATAATTCCAAAGAGTTTATTTTACACGCACACACACACACACACACACACACCCCATATGGCATTTAGAATTAAGACATCCAGATTTTTAAAAGTTATTGCCCTGTCAGCCAGAACATTTTATATTCTGTTATTCATAGTATTAAACTGAGAAACTGGAATTGGCAAGTACAAAGCCAAGTGTAGCATATTATTTATTGCTCTCTTTGAATGATATAAGGACTTAGATTTCACCCAAGATTCTAATAGTACCATTTCTTCAAAGTATGTGAAATGAGTTTTCAAATAAAAAACGTGTTTTTTCTTGGGCTACTATTATCTTTTTTTTCCCAACATGGAAATATAGCTGAGATTGAAAAAAAAAAAAAAAAAGCATTGATTCTGACAGATTTTAAACATTTTTGCCAAAAGCTATATTTTATAACAATGTGCATGCAGAATAACAAATATTATAAGATTAACATAATAAGTATTCTTTGCAGCTGTGCTTTTAACCGATGGCAATTTCAAAGTAGAGTAAATGACCACAAAAAAGTTTTCAAGTACAGGGTGCTCTCTTCTTCTGTCTTCTCATCTTACTGGTTTCTTCTGTTTGTTACTAGTTTCCATAATTTACTTTCAGTTAGTTGTTTCTTTTCCTTCCATCCTTCCTTCCTTCCTTTTCTTTCTTTCCTTCCATCCATCCTTCCTTCCTTCCTTTTCTTTCTTTCCTTTCTTCCTTCCTTTTCTTTCTTTCTTTCTTTCTCTTTCTTTCTTTCTTTCTTTCTTTCTTTCTTTCTTTCTTTCTTTCTTTTTTTCTTTCTTTCTTTCTTTCTTTCTTTCTTTCTTTCTTTCTGCTAGACCTTTGTGAAAGTGTTGGGATTTATCTAGGGTTGTCCACATAAAGAGGCCTGCATTTGCCTGGAAGAACACTGAATATTAAAATTCAAGTTGTCAAAAAAACCCTGCCAGTCTGACAGCTGACTAAATGTTATTTGTGAACTCAGGCACCTTGTTCTCCTTTTGGTGGGTAAATTGAGAGCCAGCATCCTTTATGATGAGGCCAACTGTGAAATTACCGCTGTGTGTGACTGGATTCTGCAGCTCTTACAGAACTCTGCACATTTAAATTCCCTATGTTCTCTGAATGTCCAGGAGATAATAAACTTAATAGTTTTATTAGAAGGACCTGTCTGAGCTGATATACAATCCATAATAATAACACCTCAGGACACATTTTTCAATAAATATTCAGTGAGGGTCTGGTCTGCTCCAGACACAATACTACGACCTAGACATAGTATGGCCTAGAATAAGAAATGGTTTTGAGGAGATTAGCATCCTGACACAAATTTTCTCTACTGAAACAAATTTAATTAACTTGACAAAGACCACAGCCATCACATATTCTCCTGAGTTCGCAGTTCTGCAATAGGCGCTCATTTATTCATTGTTTTGATGATTGCTATCTGATCAATGTCAGGTTTTAGAATAATCCTAATTCAAATAGTCTTTTTTTTATATTATGGGAGGGGCCGTAAATCACATGTTCTTTCTAGGCCTTTGAACTTGATCACTATACTTTCATCTACTACTTAATGGTTACTTAATTTTAAAAACCAAGGACCTTTTCTGTCACAAATACATCACCCAAACCCCAGCATGGGGAGTTCGGTATCCATCATCTCTCCATCTCGTGACTCAAACCTATTTAACAATCCATGAGAATGTTGGGCCCTGTGCTAAATCAACACTTCCTGACAAGGGAATAAATAAATTCTGAGGTTAGAAAGCTTTGTCAGCTCCTACACAACACAGATTGCAATAGGGACAGGGAGCCTTGTCAGCAATTTGCCTGACCTAGCCCATTCAGATGTGACTCTACTTCCTCAGTTTATTTACAAGAAGGGAACATTCAGACCAGGTAAGACTGTATTTACAACCAGAAATTAAATCACCAGATATTGCATAGCACCCAGGCAGGGAGAAATGGCACTTTTGTTGGTACGAAATGAAGAGCAGGTCAGTGAGGGCTCCAGGTGACAAGGAACTCTCTTATTACATTGAAGAGGTGATGGCAAGGCGTTTGAAGTTATCTGGATGGAAAATAAGCCCTAATAAGCCCTAAATAAATAAATATTTATTTCAGCAGCACAGAGATGCTTAAAACCTGTTTCTTCTTTTCACAGGAAGAGATTCAACGAGAATAGATATCTGCTTAAAGTGATTTTTCGTTGGGATGCCTGGGTGGTGTGGTCGGTTAAGCATCCCACGCTTGCTTTCAGCTCAGCTCTGATCTCAGGGTCCCGGGATCAAGCCCCACATCGGGCTCCTCACTCCATGGTGAGTCTGATTGCGATTCTCTCTCTCCTTCTCCTCTGCCCCTCCTCCCTGCTCTCTCTCTCTCTCTCTCTCTAAAATAAATAAATAAACCTTTAAAAAAAATAAAGTGATTTTAGGTTCTATATGCCAGTGATTGAAGAATGACCTGTACTTCTTATTTTTTTTTTTTTTAAGATTTTATTTATTTATTTTGACAGAGAGCGCCACAGGGAGAGAGGGAACGCAAGCAGGGGGAGTGGGAGAGGGAGAAGCAGGCTTCTCGCTGAGCAAGGAGCCTGATGCGGGGCTTGATCCCAGGACCCTGGGACCATGACCTGAACCGAAGGCAGACGCCCAACGACTGAGCCATCCAGGCGCCCCTACTTTTTTTTTATTTTGTTTCCACTATTTTATTTTTTTTTTAATTTTTTTAAAAGATTTTATTTATTTATTTGAGAGAGAGACTGAGAGAGAGAGAGCACGAGAGGGAAGCAGGTCAGAGGGAGAAGCAGACCCCCAGCTGAGCAGGGAGCCCGATGCGGGACTCGATCCCGGGACTCCAGGATCATGACCTGAGCTGAAGGCAGTCGCTTAACCAACTGAGCCACCCAGGCTCCCTTGGTTTTCATTTTTATACATAAACACACACACATATATACATATATATTCACTCATACATATATACATTCATAAGCAGCAATTCACATATTCAAAATATAATGTTATCTGCACCAATGTCCCAGAATGCCAGAAACTGAATTGTAATTTACCTAATTCTACAGGAATAATTATAGTTGGATTTCAAATATTATGGCATTGTCTTCACAGCAGATGACATTTTCATTGCATTAGTACCCCACTTCAGACTGTTAGGAATCTGCACAATGTATCTGCAGTTGAAAATAGGGTTATTTCAGATTTTTTCAAATATATTTCAGGACTCCTCTCTGGTTCCCTTGCTGTTTATGAGGTTTTTGTCTTGTTTGGTTCTGTTTTGTCTTTGTGGCCGACTTACTTATCCAGCTTCATGAAGAAGGTGTCTCTGTGTTTACTCTATATTGACCTACAGCTGAATGATGGCAAAAAGAAGGTGAAAAAAAAAAAGCATGTTTTCATATATTAATGAAGATAAAGACTGGAGAAACAATGGGATACAGATAAATTTGTGGCTCAGAAATCTGGAATTGCATTTCTGTTGTTAAGCAAGCAGACAATAGAGAGCTTTTCAGAATGTTTTGTCAATAAAAAGGGATCACAACCTAAATCAAGAAAACGTCTTATTTTCGGGGTGCCTGGGTGGCTCAGTCGTTAAGCGTCTGCCTTCGGCTCAGGTTGTGGTCCCAGGGTCCTGGGATCGAGCCCCACATCAGGCTCCCTGCTCCGCGGGAAGCCTGCTTCTCCCTCTCCCACTCCCCCTGCTTGTGTTCCCTCTCTCACTGTGTCTCTGTCAAATAAATAAAATCTTTAAAAAAAAAAAAAAAGAAAGAAAAAGAAAACCTCTTATTTTCAACTAAAGATGTTTGGGTTTTGATATATTAGCATTAAATACATCTGCTGGTATTGTCCAGTTATTATCATTTTTTGGGCCATCCCATGCTTATGGACCATGCGCACTCAGGGGTAAAAATACTAGAATGTATGCATTCTTTAAAGGAATAGGGGCCTTGATTCTATGGTTCACACTTATTTCACAGACTGATATAATTGGCCTGGGCATGCGTCCCAGGCATGGCTCGTTTTTCAAAGCTCCTCGGAGTCTTCCAATGTGGTGGAGTCAAGGTTGGAAACCAGTAGAGTAGTGCTTCCAAAATTTGAAAATGCATCTAAACCCCCTGGCTATCTTGCTATAATGTCAATTCTGTTTTAGTAGGTATTGCGTGGATCTCGAAAGTATGTATTTCCACAAAGTCCCTATAGGATGTGGATGCCAATGTTGCATGCAGTACACGTTGTGTAGCCAGGGGTGAGAAGATATGGCAGCTATGATTGCAAACTCACCAAAATGCCAGGTTTAACAGTGGCTATGATGCCCAATCTTTCTCTCTCTTTTAAGATTTACTTGTTCATTTGAAAGAGAGAGGTGTAGAGGGGCAGAGCGAGAAGGAAACTTAAGCAGACTTTGTGCCCTCTGAGTGCGGAGCCTCTCGAGGAACTCGATCTCATGACCCTGAGATCATGACCTGGGACGAAACCAAGAGTTGGTGACTTAACCGACTCCACCACCCAAGCACCTGCCAATCTCTTTTTTAACAATGTTATACAGAGGCTTAAAATTTCCAATTGCAAATTTTTGTTTGTTTTTCAAATGGACATGTATATTGCTTTGCCACATTGGTCCACAATTGGTTATGTGATCTACATTCATGTTTCTATGATCCAATGATGAACAAATAATGCTTTCTGAATAAAGTCACATGTCTACCTATAAATTTTGGAATATATTACAAGACCCAATACTGAATATGCTGTCAGGTAATAATAGAATGAAAATTGATTGGTACATCTTAACAAAAGCACAGTCTATTGGGACATTGTTGGGGATCAGTTTTCCTGAATAATCATTACATGGAACACCAAAAAACATTACTAATCAGGATGTTTATTCTTTTCTTTTTAAAATATGTTTTCTAAAATATAAAACTAGAATACAAATATAATTAAATTCTGAAGCATTTTGAACACTTTATTAATGAACAAATACTGGTCATCATATTATTTAATTCAGAATCTTGTCTGATAGTTTCATAGTCATAACCTTTCAAATACATCAGAGAACTTACTTTGGATTCATATTGTGAGACTATCTATTTGGTTTAATATAGGAAATATCAAATATGGTAGTTTGTCTTCATCCATCTCTTAAAACATTTTTTAAATCTATGTTATGTTTTTCTAGGAGCAAGACCAAGGTTCATATTTGTTGTACTTTGGCAAGTTGAATTTTGGCAAGTTTTTTTAGTACTTGGTTCAAACAAGATGTGTTTGGAAAAGTAGTGAAGTTTCACGCTATCTGTGCAGAATTCCTTCTTTGTTAGTGGTGTGTGCAAAGCCATCTGTTCTCTTTAGAGAAGCAGCAATGACTTGTGTGGGACAGCGAGTGCTTGTCAGTGCCTGGAAGATGGTCCTCTGCATAAATCATTATCCTGTCTTTATGTCTCAAAAGCAATGAATGCTTTTTAGGCTGCGTTTCTGGCTGAGGTTGGCATACACTGGGGGAAGAGTATCAGAGTGAAGGAGAGTTACTTATTAAATTACTCACCTCACTTTTACAGAACAGCTGCTAAACCAAACTGGCTAAAATATCTTAGTAGTTATCCACGACATATGTTTGAGTACAGATGCTCACTCTAAGCAATTCAAAGAGCCATGGCTGTGGAGGTTGATAAATGTTCAGCTTTTAGATACAAAGCAGAGGTTAAATAGATATGTCAAGATGCTTAGCTTGCCCTGTTACTATTCACTGAAGAATAAATGGTGGCAAGCTTGCCACTAAGCTATCTTTCAATCTTAGCATGTGGAAAAAAAATTAATGAAAACATTCATCTATTGCTTTTAATAATGCATTGGCCCCATTTTATTTGATTAGCTTTTAAAAATAAAAAAACACCCTTTAAATTCTATTCAAATCAAGGCAAATCATAGAATGATATGTTTATTCATGCAATAAGATGTGCAAATGCATAAATCCCTAATATTTCTTGTGGGATTTACCTTATTGAAGGCAGACAGTTCACTCTAAAGAACTATTTATTAAAGGTCGATGCATTAAATTATGCCTGTCGTGTGCATGGGCTTGAGAGATGACAGTTTGCCTTCCAGAACTTGAAATCAGACCACTAGCCAATTCTCATGGGTCACTTAGCATCCATTAAATTCCAGCAAATTTTAGCCACAACTAATCTTGATGGTGTTTGGACTAGTAAACTAGAGATGAAATGTTTCATAATTCATTTCAAGTCTCTAATCAATGAAGTGATTCTGATTTGAGGAAGGAAAAATTGTTTTTTGGTCAGTTTCTATTTAATTCCTAAGTTGATTTTAGCTACAAAATGAAAAGGAAAGAAAACCTAGTTTTCTCTGAACTGTTCCTTCCTACATAAAGAATTGGCTCCATTGAAGTCATCATTATTATTTTTAGCAAATTAAGAAAATATTGATGACGATGCTGGCCTAGGCTGTCTCAGTTTGAGATTGAATTTGATTTCCTGATGAGATTTTATTAGGAATTCTATTTCCTGATGCCTATTAGATGATAGGCATTTGATGGAAGGTCCTTATTTTTAATACTTATACATGCAAAAGTGTTCAAAGCTGCAGCAATTCCCTAGGCAGATAGAGGCCCATGCAGCCTTTAATATATTCTTTGATTAGCTAGATAATTAATCACTTTTATTCATATGCTCAGTACCACATTCACCACTCAATCCACAATACCACTACTAATTTAAACAAAATTCTGCATCTGACATCTTTTTCATATGCAGATTCAGTTCATCCTCAATACTTTCTATCAAGAAGAAGGAGAATAAAATAAAGCTCAGGAAGAGTTAAAATAATCCATGATTGCATTATGCTTCAAAGGAATTCTTAAGCCATCCTTTGAAACATTGTGAGAAATCCCTTTCTGGAGAGTGAATTCATCATATTTGCAGGTTACTGAGATAACAGAATGTATGGAAATGTGACCCTAATATTAGCAAGAAAGATTCAAAGTAGAAAATTAGAGTCACAGTGGTCCACTATTCTGTTAAAATATTAAAAACAAGAACACTTTCAAGAAATAGCATTATGATCTAAATTGTTACAAAGCAGGCAACAGGTAAGGCATAAAAAGGCATAAAGCCTTGCCAATTTTTTTTTTAAATTAACCTATGCAATTAGGAAAATGTCACCTAAAAACATAAGATGTCCAAGACTGCTTCACCTTTCCCATTTGTTAGGGCTATTGAATGAAGGAAACCAGATATTTGTGAAGGAAGCGCTTTCAAATTTAAATACATCTATGAGTTGGAAGAATTTTCCCTACTCTACACCTAACTCTATTTCTTAATATTATGTAGACATAGGCTCAATGGCTAAGTGATGGACTTGGCCGTCCCATCCCCTATTCTTTTCTCAAGACCAGAGGAATGTCTTTGCCAGCTATTAACAATGTCTGTTTAGCCTATTCTCTGAATTTGTTTTAGTTCTAACTCTTCTCTCAATTCCTAAGAGCTGTACAATCTATCCTCTGATGTCTGCAGTTTTATGTTTTATACAGAGCTATTTATTTCTCCCTTAACTTACATGTAATTTTTATTTAAGGCAATTTTAAAAATAAAAAAATATTTCCTTTACAATCTGTGCAACTTATTATTTTTCTTTATTACTAAAATTCTTAAGTCTATGGACTATATCCACTCTGTTTCCATGAAAAATATTGTATGATTGCAAAAATAACTTCAAAATTCATGTATAATACATTCTATGGGTGTAACATAGTTTAAAGTATCACTTTTCTATTGCTGAAGTGTTTTTTTCATTTTCTTTTAACTTCTGTACTTTGAAATGGTAGAATTATGAACTACAACGTGTCTCAATCTTCATCTACCTCTCCAAACATTATTTCTAGAATTTCTTCTAAATTAGTTTATGATTTCATTACTTCATTGAACCTGCTATTGCAAAGATGACCAATAAATTATTTCAAATCAATTAAACATCTTTACTTGAAACCCCAATTTAACTGACTTTTCTGAAAAATGGATTCCACTCACTTAATTTGCCTTCTTGAATCTCCCTACTCTTCTGAATATTCAATAATTAATATTTGCTGTAAGTGCACATAGTTCATTTAAACACATATATGCAACCATGGACTTCTTTTCTTCTCCTCAACTCTTGAGGTTGCCTTCCATTTAGAAGAAAGCAAAAGATTCTGACTATAATAAAATATTGCCTCAACATGCTGTCACCCTAGAACTGCTTCTTTCCTACTAATCCCCTTCCTCTGGTTTTCTACATTCTACTATCTCGAGTTTTCAAGGATCTCTTGTTCAATCTTCTGAGTATCTACTCATAGTTATCCTATGGCATCTGCTTTAGTCTTTATCTTCTTGCTTTACTAATTTCTTTTCCTTTTTAAGGTAAAACATATAGAACATACAGAAATGTGTGTGTATCATAAACATACAGCTTGATGAACTTTCCCAGTGAACACACCTGTGGCAGGCAGAATGGAAATTGGTCCCCGAGATTCTCGTCTCTAGTCAACATGCCTGTATAATTCCCTCACCTTGAGTGTGAACAAGACTCAAGATAGTGAATTTGATGGGATTCACTCCTATTATGAGGTTCCTTAGTTGATGTGATTAAGGTCCAAAATCATTTGACTTTGAGTTAATCCAAAAGGAGATTATCTGGGTAAAATAACCTATTCAGATGGGCATCTAAAGAGGGTCCAAGCCTTCTCTGAAGGAAGAGATTTACAGTCAGAGATATTTTCCTACCACCTTAAAGAATCAAATCAAAGCAAATCACCATATTGTGACAGGGCCCATGGGCAGCCTCTAGGAGGCCCTAGCTGACAGCCAAGAAGGTAGAGACTCCATGCTGCATCCGCAGGGAATTGAGTGCTGCCAACATCCACATTACCTGAGAAGAGGAGCTTGGGCTCCAAAAAAGGAACATCTGCCTGCCAACACCTTGACTGCATCCTGAGCCCCTCATTGTGGACCCTGCTAAGCCCTGTTGGACTCTACCCACGGGAACCGTGTGATAAGAAAAATACCTTGTTTTAAGTCACTCAGTTTGTGGGAATTTATTACACCAAAATCGAAGACTACTACAACACCCATGTGTGAAACAGCTTCATCAAACACAATAGTTTCAGCAATATAGGAGCCCCCACATGCCCCCATTCAGCCACTACACCCTGAAACACCGTAATGATGATCTGATTAACACTCTGGAGGAATGTTGCCTATTTCTGAACTTTATGTGATCACAATTACTCACTGTAGGTTTTTTTATACCAAACTTCTTTCACTCAACATTATACTGATGAAATTCACGTTTTCCTTGTAGCGACAGTTCATGCATTCTCACTGCTTTATGGTATTTCATTTTATGAATACACCCCAGTTTGGTTGATTCCAATTTGGGGCTGTTAGGCATAGCATTCTTTTATATGTCTTTTTGTGAATATGTGTGCCTTTTGGGTGTACATCTAGGAGTGAAATGGTTGGTCATAGAGTTTACACATTTTTAGCTTAATAGATGATGCCAAACAATTCTCCAAAAGGGAATATCAATTTACATTCTTAAACCCTGTTTTTTCATTAAAGTGCAGGAGTTTTTGTACTTTTTGGATATGCACCCTTTATTGTATAAATGTATTACAAATACCTTCTTTTCATCAGTAGCTTTTATTTTCACTCTTAAAGTTGACTTTTGATGAATAGAAGTTGTTAATGTAGCCACTTTACTATTTACTTTCAAATTTAGCATTTCTGTGTGTCTTATTTATATATCCTTTGCCTGGTTGCCTGGATGGCTCAGTCAGTCAGTTAAGTGTCCAGCTCTTGATCTCAGCTCAGGTCTTGATCTCAGGATGGTGAGTTTGAGCCCTGTGTTGGACTCCATGCTGGCTGTGGAGCCTACTTAAAATATATCTATTTTTTACTTAAAAAATATATATCCTTTGTTTACTGAAGGTCAAAAAGATATTCTCATATACTTTTTTTTCTATGTTCTCAGTTTTTCTGGTTTACATTTAGATCTAAAGTCCATCAAATATTTTGTGAGGGTGAGGAGGAAATAGTATAATGGAAAGTGGAGCTCAGGAAAAATTTATTTTCTTTTTTTATTTTCTTTTTTTAAAGATTTTTATTTATTTATTTGACAGAGAGAGAGACACAGCGAGAGAGGGAACACAAGCAGGGAGAGTGGGAGAGGGAGAAGCAGGCTTCCAGCGGAGCAAGGAGCCTAATTCGGGGCTCGATCCCAGGAACCTGGGATCATGACCTGAGCCGAAGGCAGACGCTTAACGACTGAGCCACCCAGGCGCCCCCCCCCTTTTTTTAAGATTTTTATTTATTTATTTGACAGAGAGAGAGACAGCGAGAGAGAGAACACAAGCAGCGGAGTGGGAGAGGGAGAAGCAGGCTTCCCGCGGAGCAGGGAGCCTAATTCTGGGGCTTGATCCGAGGACCCTGGGATCAAGGAAAATTTTATTTTCTATATAGATAGCCAATATATCATTTCCCTATTTATTGAGATAGCACAACTGACCCATTATATACCACAATGGTCAGGTGGTTGTTTAGGGGTGTGTCTGACACCATGTTCTAGTTCACGGAGTCCTTTTGTCTACCTTTGTTTCTACTATGCTACCTTAATCACTACAGTTTTATAGTAAGCAATTTCTCTGTTTAGTTCTCTCAGATTGCCTCATCTGTTGTTGGCCCTAACAGATCTATGTAAATTTAGATTGAACTTGTTATGCACACACACAAAAACAATATGAAACCTGTTGGAATATTAATTGGGTTATCACTGAATTTATATGGTATCTACGTCTACAGGGAAAGGTCATGTTAACATTATAGAGTTTTACAATTCCTCCTTTTTTTTTTTAAAAAATTTACAGACTTCTTAAAAGCAGTTTCAGGTTCACAGCACAATTGAGAGGAAGGTACAGGTATTTCCCACATGCCCTCTGCCTCCACATGTGCATAGCTTCCCACATTACCGACATCCTTCATAAGAGTGGTACATTTATTACAAGTGACAAACCTACATTGACAAATCATTACTATCCAAACTCCATATTTTACCTTATGATTCACTTGATGTTGTATATTCTATAGGTTTGGACAAATGTATAATGACATGTACCTATTATTATTGTATCATATAAAGCAGTTTCACTGCCATAAAATTCTGTGTTCTCTACCTATTCGTCTCTTCCCATATCTCCATTTTTTTTTCCTATTCCAATTTAATTTTTCTCAATGTTGTTTTTTCTTTTTTTTTTCTAGATTTTACTTATTTATTTGAGAGAGAGAGTATGTGAGAGAGCACAAGCAGCAGGAGAGGAGGGCTGTGAGGGTAGAAGCAGAGGGAGAAGGAGAAGCAGACTCCTCGCTGAACAGGAAGCCCGATGTGGGGCTCGATCCTAGGACTCTGGGATCATGACCTGAGCCCAAGGCAGATGCTTAACCAACATAGCCACCCAGTGCCCCAATGGTCTTTTGTAGTTTTTAATGTATATGTCCTATATATTTTTCATTATTCTTGAACATTTGATGTTTTTGGATAACATAGTAAGTGGAAACCATTTTTTAAAATTATATAATGTTTTTGTTGCCAGCAGATAGAAATACAATTGATTTTTAAATTTTTGTAAATTTGCTAATATCTGGTAACTTTGGTAAACTCTTATTAATTCTAAATGTTTATCTGTAAAATTCATAATTTTCTATGAACAAAATTGTATATCTAGTTAATTGCTCTGTTAATTTTTCCTGTCTAATTATTTGCGTTTTGTTTATTTTCATGTTTTATAGTGTGAAGATTTTACTTGAACAGAAAAGTAGTGATAGCAGATATTTTTGTTTCATTCCTAATTTCCAAGGAATTCTTGTAATCATTTTTCATTAATTATTTCTAAATGCGTGTGTGTGTTCTCTTTAACAAATTAAGGGAGGTTCCTTCTATCCCCAATTTGCAGGGATTGTATCATGAATATGTGTTGAATTTTGTTATAGATTTTTCCTGTATGTATTGATACAATTTTTTCTATAATTTTTTGTTCCCTGTTGTTAGTGAAGAGGGCTCTATCTTTAAATGTTAAGTCATTTTTCAAAACTGAAATAAGACTCACTTGTCTTTGTTTACATAGAATAGAAGAATTTTATTTTATTAGAGTTTAATATATCTTTTCTAGCCTTTTACTGAAATCTTCCTGTGTTTACTCGATTTACAGCTCTTCTAAGCAGTCTATGGTTGTATTTATGTTTGGTCAAGGCTGACAACCTTGAACCTTTATTCTAAGTATTTAGTTCATAATTAAATGATTACTTAATGATACACTTGGCATTTATGTCTTCCTTTCTAATATATTTTTCTATATATATATGCATTTCTATTTTATTCACCTTTATTGTATTCTTCTTACTCTTACTCTTTCATTCTTTTGCACTAACAAAGTCTTTTTTTATTTTTTTCTTTACAAACTATTAGTTACAGAGACATTTAAAGTGTTTAATGGTGGGGCGCCTGGGTGGCTCAGTCGGTTAAGCATCTACCTTTGGCTCAGGTCATGATCCCAGGACTGTGGGTCGGTTTCCCTCCTCAGCAGGGAGTCTGCTTCTCCCTTGCCCCTTGCCCCCCCACCTTCTCTTTCAAATAAATAAGTAAAATCTTAAAAAAAAAAATGTTTAATGGTGAAACTAGAGATTACAAAATGCATTATTGAGTTCTTACTGCTTCTACAAGATAATTTACCTTTGGAAATTAATCCATCACTGAATTATAATAATTTTTGTTTGCTTTCAACATGATTATGTTTTTAGAATTTTCTTTCACTTCACAAGTGTTTTAAGATTTAATTATCACTGTCCAAAACCGATGATCATCAGGAACCAGAGATCAAACTTGCCTCTGAAACTTCTGAAAGCATGGAAGAAAAATAATTATTTTCTGGGATATGATTGTCGGACAAAAAGTAGGAAAAGAAAGGCTAAGTGTGACGAAGAATAAGGCCCAAGAGATGTATTTATTTTGAAATTCAAGTATAGCTAATGCCCACTTAGTTTCTGGAAGCTTGAAGTCACCTCAACAAGGAGGTCCAGCAAAATAAATCATAAATATTTTAAAATTCTTTTTTTTTTTTAAGATTTTATTTATTTATTTGACAGAGAGAGACACAGCGAGAGAGGGAACACAAGCAGGGGAAGTGGGAGAGGGAGAAGCAGGCTTCCTGCCGAGCAGGGAGCCTGATGTGGGACTCGATCCAGGGACTCCAGGATCATGACCTGAGCTGAAGGCAGACGCTTAACAACTGAGCCACCCAGGCGCCCAATATTTTAAAATTCTTATCGTAGTTTTTCTTATTTTTGATAAATTCAGAGCTCCCCAAGACAGTTTCTAACTTTTCCTTATTCATGTTACCCCTCTCAACATCAGTCAAAAATTGAATACTGTTTGTTCAATGATACATCTGACATTTCTACTGATTTAGCATGTTCAACAGTATTTTCCTATTCCCTTAAAAATAAATTCATATGTAGTATCTACTTCAGCCAAATATTGTAGATTTCTAAAAGATTACTTATCAGCAATATTAATTATGGCATTTAAATTACTTCAGTGATCATCCTGAACTTATCTATAATGGAAATTCCGATATTATGCAATACAAAATAGTAGCTAGGGGATAGACTCTTTAATAGTTGTGGTGGTAAATGTTTGTTTTCCATAATTTAATATAAAAAATCTGACTTCGTATATTTTGAAGTTTTGCTTGTATTTAAAAATTCTAAAGAGCTCCTTTTAAAATAGAAATGTCGTTGGAGACCAAGAACAGATTACTAATACATAGTGAATCTCACAAAATCAGCCACACTAAGATTTCAGGCTTACTTTTCTTAACAAGTTGAGGAAAAATAGGTTCAATATTCTAAATGCTATCTTAGTTTAAAACTTGAGTATATGTGAACTTGTGTCAGGTACTAATTTCATCTCTCAACTCTGGTCCCTGATTATGCCAATTACCTCTCTTGTTCTCATTATGAATCTATAGAAAAATTTCCCCGTATAATATAATATTCCTGTAAAATTTTTCTCTTTAAATAAAATTTGTGTGTGCTTTGAATCTTTAGTAAGTTAAGATGAAAGTATAATAGAATATCTGTAATTGGCATTAAAAGCAAGTTAATTAAAGCCACTTTTTTTATCCTATTACCAACTAAAAATGGCTTCCAATGGCAAAATAATAAACTATCTTATGGCAAAGTAATTGAAGATTGCATTGACTGTAAAAGAGAATTAAATTTGCTTTCACATGACATTTATGCATTTATTATATTAAAATTGAAAGACCACAAAGACTATAAAGATAACAAAACATTTGCCAAGATATTTATACGTAAAGCCTCAGTTTCTCTCAATTTTAATCAATTATCATACATGTTTCGGAAATTCAAATTATTTCCTCTCTGCAGGAATTCCTTTAAGTTTTCCATAATCCTTCTAAGATAAAAGCATTAATTATTAGTCAAAATGGCAATTAAAATCCATACCATATTATTGACATGACCCAATAGACATTGTGGGATGAAAATTTACCCTGATTTTTACAATAAAAGTAGCTAGGATAATAATCTGCATCTGACTCTTGATTTTGGCTCAGGTCATGATCTCGGGGTCCTGAGACCCAACCCGAGTTGGGCTCTGTGCTGGGCTGGGCATTGAGCTTGCTTAAAAGTCTCTATCACGCTTTGGCCCTTCCCAGCCCACCCTCTCACTCTCTCTCTCTCTCTCACACTCTTAAAAAGAAAAAAAAAAAAAAAGAAAGAAAGAAAATTCTGTGAATGTATACTAACTTTTACATGTAGGTCCCAATTCACTAATTTCCCAGCTTTGACCTGGGTCAATTTTCCTTATTTGTTCTAAATTTCATTTAATTTGGGCAGGAAATCTTGATCCTTTCTAGAAAAATGAAACACTGAAAAATAACTGAACTGTCTCTCATAGTACAAATCTAATTTCCTCAGTTTCAATGACTCTCTGATTGGATCTCAAGATAGGACTTGCATTTGATCCTGCATAAGTTTGTCCTTTTCATAATCTGTGGAATTATTTATTTTGTACTATTTTGGAGAAATAAAAAAAAAATCCTAAATGCCTAAACTTTTATAAACAATAAAAAGTGTGAGTTAGGGCGCCTGGGTGGCTCAGTTGGTTAAGCGACTGCCTTCGGCTCAGGTCATGATCCTTGAGTCCCGGGATCGAGTCCCGCATCCGGCTCCCTGCTCGGCAGAGAGCCTGCTTCTCCCTCTGACCCTCCCCCCTCTCATGTGCTCTCTCTCATTCTCTCTCTCTCAAATAAGTAAATAAAATCTTTAAAAAAAAAAAGTGTGAGTTAACATCTATGGCACAAAGGGTTTCCCTTTACTTAAGCCTTTAGAGACATTTGAATTTTTCAGGAAGAAACTGTTTTATAATAGATAAAGGGGTAGGATGTTCTCCTATAAATTTAAGTGTTCACAGCAAAGTTAGGTTCCCCATATGTTTTAGAATGCAAAGCTGCACAAGGAAACATGCATTTTCTATATTCCTACTTTCATCTTAATAAGATAGAGAAGAAGAAAGGTATAATGTGTTATTATGGAGGATATTAGACTTACTATTTTTTAAAAAAATCTTTAAGTGTCCAGAGTTGTAGCAAATCCCACTATTTTTTAGTTGTTTGTTTTCCTGCTTACTTGTTTGTTTTGCAAAGGAATAATCAAAGAAAGATGGGTATTGGCCTATGGTCTGTTTATTGCATAATGTATTTTGTAATTTAGGACTTTTTATAATCTTGATTTAAAGAAATATATGTGCAACCATGGTTTAAGAACCAGTAATTAAGGTGTTATTTTTAGTTTATGAAGTGATAAAGAAGTTCAGGGTGTAATCTGGGCACTGGGCCTTCATTTCTCCAACGTTGTGTTATCATTTACATCCCTCTGGGATGTCCTATTCCAAAAGAAAATCCTTTTATTAGGAATGTCTTTCTGATGTCACCCCTGAAAGGATCCACCCACATTATGTGTGTTCAAATCTCTCTCTCCCTCTCTGCAGCCCCCTACCCCCTTTTCGTATTCATCTCTGCTTGTTCTTGCTTTCCAATGTAGTAGAAAACTCTGCATTTAAAGTATGTGGATTCTGGAAGGCGTTGTTTGAATCCTAGTTCTCTAAATTATTAGACAAGTCTTCTTTAACAACATCTGACCCTTGTTTTCTCATCTGCAAGAGCGTGATACAAAATATGACCTATAAGGTGCTTCGAGGGAGAGACGTCCAAGTGTTCAGTGTATTGTCCCTAGCATGTGACCTAAAATCAAGGAATGCTTAACAAATAGTACGTTCATCCCTTCCCTCCCTGTCTTATATTTCAATTACCTAAACTTTTGTTATTATCACCTTCATCTCACAAATGTTATATGGTGTAAAAATTGTAACGAAATGGTATAAAATATGGTAGGGGGATATTTATTTTGATTTATTTATTTATTTTTTTTTAATTTTGGACAACTATTTTGTTTCTAAATTCAGAGACTTAGTCCCTAGGATTGTTCGGGAATGACTGACAGAGTTTTCAGTTAATTTCAGGAGATAACAATTTAAGCCTCTTAGCTGCAAGATATTCTTCAACCCTTTGGAAGAGCCCTTTGAAATTAAAGATCAGATTGTTGCCAGAATGTGATTTTCTCAATTTTGAAAGAGGGATATAAGAAGAACTTAAAGGATTCTGTTACCTTTATTCTACCCTGGTAGGGTGTAGAGAGTTATGTGAAAAACTAGAAAGTTAAGTAAGAAGTAAGGGAAGTTAATATAAACAGTTTTCAAAGTAATGTCAGGGAAGTGTCTCAGTCAAATAAAAATTTTAAAAGTGAGCAAGAGAGAGTCAGATAGTAGCCCCTGAAGGAAATAAATTTGTTACCAACAAATTTCACCTTGTATTTTACAGATGATCAAACTGAAGATTAGAGAGTTTAAATTGTTTGCATAGGGTAATTACAGTAGAATAATATCAGAGCTAGATCTGTAACTCAAATTTCTTAATAAATTATCCTTTGTCTTTCTTATCCCATCATGACAGGAACAGCAAAAGCCATAAGCCCTTCAGTTATTGCCCTTAGGGCTAAAACTGGAGAACTCAAGACTATGAAATACAGACTGAAATGATGCTCTATCAATAATTTCTCAAAGTCTGTTCCAAGTGACAGCAGGTCCTATGAGAAGTTTAATGGAAAACAGCAATATCTTTGGCATCTAAAACACTTAGAAACACAGTCCTTGCCAAGATTCTCTCCTTGACCAAATTTTGGACAGGCTCTTCTGAGCTCTCTTTTTGTTGAGGGCTTCCATGTCCTTCACTGTAGAGTCCAGTTCTAGCAAGAATCCTGTTCAGTCAATTTTGTAAAAATATCAACCCTTGGGACACCTGGGTGGTTCAGTCATTAGGCGTCTGCCTTCGGCTCAGGTCATGATCCCAGGGTCCTGGCATCGAGCCTCGCATCGGGCTCTTCACTCCACGGAAAGCCTGCTTCTCCCTCTCCCACTCCCCCCTGCTTGTGTTCCCTCTCTCGCTGTGTCTCTGTCTGTCAAATAAATAAATAAAATCTTTAAAAAAAAATATCAACCCTCGATATCTGATCAACTTCCTCAACCCCTATCCTTGGTATCTGATCACCCAGGCAGGCCTTGAGCAAGAATCCTGTTAGGTCACTATAGCCAGAATCCCTCCATATCTCTGATGCTTCCTGTCAGTAATTTTCCATCTAACATCCCCGCCCTGCTTTTTGGCAGTCTATTCCCACTTGTTCAAGCTGTATTCAGAATGGAGCCCAGTTCACTACTAAAGTCTCTTTCTCCCAGTTGCTATAGTGTTTATAAATAATATCTGCTTTCACAACTTGAACATCTATCCTCCTCTGGTTTTCTTTGACATCCCTCTCCATATTTGTGTTAGTGTGTTAAGGGATTAGAAATACCCTGATGTAAATAAACCATTCAAATTGGTACAACCCTTGACTATTATAATTAAAACATTTTTTGTTTATTTTTATGCAAATAGTTAATTGACAACCTAGACATTATTGTATTACAGAACATGTTTTGAGAATTGCAGTTCTGGGGGTGCCTGGGTGGCTCAGTTGGTTAAGCAACTGCCTTCGGCTCAGGTCACGATCCTGGAGTCCCGGGATCGAGTCCCACATCAGGCTCCCTGCTTCCTCTGACCCTCCCCCTTCTCATGTGCTCTCTCTCTCTCTCTCATTCTCTCTCTTTCAAATAAATAAATAAAATCTTAAAAAAAAAAGAAAATTGCAGTTCTGTGTCCATTCCCCACTATTTGTGAGAGTCAAACAGGAGCTCAGATTCAGAGAAAGTTACCCTTTGTCCGATTTTTGGTCCTGGTAATGCTTTCCTTAACACATTTGAACTTTTCCTTGAACCCATGAACTAGAGGATTAGGGTCCTAGATTTTAAATTTTATTTACTGAAACACTTTTATTGCAAATATTCAGATAATTTATTATGAATAAAATACACCCTCTAGAAATCATTTAACAAGTCAACCCTAAAGTACATAGATAGTGATTTGTATATTATAGTTAGAGGAAACATTTTAAAGAAAGCCTATGGGGAGTTATAAATGTGTAGAACCTCCAGGCTGACCCATAAAACTAATCTTCACTGATTTTAAAAATGCATTTTCCATTTGAACCATTAATATTCAGAGTTTATTTTCAACTGGCACCGTTTATCTGAGCATTTTCAAGTGTCTCTGAGATCACTCCGTAATAATTCAAAATCATTCAAATACAGGCCCTCTAGTGTAGAGATAGTGACATTACTTCTGGCTTAACCATATATTGGTGTAGTGGAAGGAATCCTAGATTTAAAATCAGGACATGGTCCAAGTTCTTGCTTCCTCTGTCATCAGTTAATGACTTGGAGTCTCAATTTCCTCACTGGTTAATGCTTTACTTGACTCACTAAATTATGGATTTCAAAACCAGCCAAACCTGTAAAAGTTCTTTTTAAATCCCACAATATTTTACAAACTTTGGTTGGCATCTTCATTATAGTGCTACGTGTACATTATCCTTCTCTACTCTGTGAATACCTTGAGAGAAGTCCTAACTGTTTTGAGCAACACATATCCCACATTTATCCCCAGGATCTGAAGGGATAGTAAACATACCAACAAAAAATGAGTTAGAAATGAAACAAAAGTGATTAAAGTACATTTCCTAGGACACACACACTAGAAAAGAAGTATTTCCCATTAATATCTGTATCTCCACCGAGATTCAAACAAAATGACATCCATTAGAATATACTCAATGAATTTAAGGTGAACTGAGCTGTGAAAAGAACACAGACAAGAGGCTTTGAAAATGGTGTGGTATTAGCAATTGCAGTGACTTTTTGATATTTCCTACATTCTTTAAAGTTCAGGTCACCTATTTTTTTTTCCATTTTTACAGGTCTTATCAAAGGAACTAATAAACTTTGATAGATGTTTTGTTATATTAAAGTTATTAAAATAAGTACAAGTGTCAGAATTCATATAGGGAGCGAGACTGTTTTTGAGAACATAGATATTAAGGATCTGATCACTCCTGGGTGTCATAAAAGTATCCAGGGGGTGGTTACCTCATTTCCATGTGAATAGCTTTATGAAAACACAAATAATATGCATCCTTAACTAGAGGAAAAAATACAGCTGTCTAGATATGCATTGTCCAATATGAGAGCCAATAGTTACATGTGGCTTTTTAAATTTAAAGTATTGGAAATTAAATACAATGTAAAAAACAGTTCCTCATTTCAAGTACTCAGTAGCCACATGTGGCTAGTGGCTACTGTATTGGATGGCAGGAATTCTAGAACATTTCTATCATTGAAGAAAGTTCTGGGAGACAGTGCTGGTTGTATTTTTTAAGATTTTATTTATTTATTTGACAGAGAGAGACACAGCAAGAGAGGGAACACAAGCAGGGGGAGTGGAAGAGGGAGAAGCAGGCTCCCTGCAGAGCAGGTAGCCCGATGCGGGACTCGATCCCAGGACCCTGGGATCATGACCTGAGCTGAAGGCAGTCGCTTAACCAACTGAGCCACCCAGGCGCCCGCTGGTTGTATTTTTTTTAAGAGGTAAACAAACACATACTGTACATCATTTCCATTCAGTAATCAGGTCATAAAATTTTAATATTCTCACCCCGAGTTTTAGTTCTTAAAAATCTTAATCATTTAAATTTCTACTCATTTATTGATCCTATATATTGTGCATTGTACTGGGAAGAAAAAGAGGAAAATGTGGTACATGTTTATATTATTACATATAAAAATCATAGGCTCCATTCTTCTCTATGTATTTTACATCTGGGTATTCAATTTTTTTTTCTAAAAACTGAGATAATTTTTGTTAAAAAGATGGCTAGAGGAGTCATTAGTACAATATTGTAAATCAATAAATATTTTCTTCTCTTTAATCTTAAAGGAAACCAGCACCACCACCACCAACCAATGAAACTAACATTACATGCATTCAGGTTAAATATCAAATATCCATTCTTTAAAAGTCTTTTCTTCCATAAGCTTTGCCATATTTTCATAATTTTTATGTCTTGAATGTATACTTAGGAAAACAAAACAATTTAAGTTAACTTGAAAGAATTATGTAATATCCTCCCTACAGTTCATTTCCTTTCCTACCACCTGCCCTTACCGAATACAGATCTTTTCTTTATTAGCTTTAGTATTTGTCTTCAACTAGTACCTGTTCAGTTATCAAACTGTTTAAAGCAGCAGATGATCGGCTAACTAAAGACCCTTTCACACTCAGAAATTCTCTCTTAAAAACACTGAGGCTCTACAGCAATTTCAGTTTGGTTGCTCATTGCCACATTCATAATTTAACACTATTTTTCATTGCTATGTCCTGCTCTGCTAAAATAAATAGGCAACTTTCTATTAAGATTTGAAATGATGACATCAACTCGTCTGGTTCAGGTAAAAGGGTAAAGGGAATTACAAAAGGCAAAGACTGTTCTATTGCATGTCTGCATGAGAATGCACACATATAAAACACACGCACATTACATACCCAACATATTTTTTCTTTGTTTAATCTATTGTAACCTTGAAGAATTGGACATTATCTTTTATTTCCTTGTCAGTGGCTAAATTTTCCCAGTCTTACTACAACAAATAGCATGTAAGTCATTGGTCTATTAAAATCATTGTTCAACATAGTCTTGCCAAATCTTTGAAAAGTTAGGGACCTTAATCTTTGAATGAATTGCTGACTTTAGACTCAAAATTTTTTCAAATGAACACCTGTTTATCTTGGTGAGTATTCTGTCTTTCACATCACTGGTATCTAACTTTCTACAATTGGAACTAATGTTGAGTCTTTGATACATCGCACTTGTCACTCCTATCCATGCAAAGGTTTTTCTTCTTTTGTTATCATTTGTCTTCATTCTTCAAGACAGTTCTTTATCCAAGTAGCTGTCTTCCACATCCCTCCATAATGGTTGACCTTGTAGATTTAGTTTTCTATCTGGTCATTTAGGGAACGACTTCTACTGTAGGAAAATTATGTCCCCAATTTTCTCTGACAACTGTATTATTTTATCAAGCAAAATACTATCAGGTTTGTCAGGTGTGGTTGTCTTCCTGTGATCCAGGCTGATTTTCTTTAAACAATTCATCACTTGCTGAATGCTGTTTTCTCAGCTCTGACCAGCATTTCCTGTTATTTTCAGGTGTACCTGAATTTATTCTGACAGAGAAATAAAACTTGTAATTCCCTTTATACTGAAAATACTAGATTTTTCTCCAATAAGATATTTCTTATACCCCTTTAAGCTGTTATTGTAATAACTCTATGTTTTGTTTGCAAAGGGCTTCAGAACTGGCAGAGCAATTTCACCTACATTATCTCATTTAAATTTACATTTTTTATATGGGTGACAGATAATAGTAAATTAGTCAATTTTGTTAAAAAAATCATTTTCAGAAAAAAATAAACAATTGTTCACATTTTATTTAATTTATTTAATGAAGGGCCTGGGCAGATGTGACATGTGGTTCAAAAGAGAATACAAAAAGTGGACACATTTATAAATCAGGAATATTCAAATTAATATGTATTTGGAGGCAAAGTTGGGTTTCCCTAGGGCGGGAGAGAAAAGTCAATTGAACCTCTACTAGGGAGGGTGGAATTCGCATGCTAAACAGTGACTTACAAATTATGATCGTAAAATAGCTCAAAGATAAGAAAACACTAGAATCAAATAACTCAGAAGGGTATGCTGTAGGGAGTGCATAGTTTTCCACCGGAGTTTAAATTTTTTTCTATAGTTTTCATAAAGTAAATAACAATGCTTGGTAATAATAGTAACTTCCAATTGAACACACATCGATGTGAATCAAAATAACTGCTAATATAGCATAAACTAAATTTTATCCTAAGTTTTAGGTGCAAAGCAGATATTCATTAGCCTGTATTTTTACTTTAATTTATTGTTTTCATTAACAGAGGTCAGAATAACAATGGGATTCCAGAAAATGCTCAAGGGGAGAGCTTTCTAGGTGATATGCTGTGGCATCCTTATGTGTCGCAAATGAGTAACAGCCGACACATGAAGAGATTGGTAACTTAGCTTATAGGGCATCATGGTAGAGACTGGGCAGCCAGGGATTGTGGGCTAGTCACTGTTCCTCATAAGCAGCCCCATTTGTATCTCAAATAGTGACCCCGAGGAGCAAGATCTGAGGTTTCAGTCCTCCAGATCTTGCAGTAGTGTGTACATTAGGAAGATCCAAAATTTGATGTTCCGTGCACTTGTGGCTAAAAACATGCTCGACCGTGGCATCTTTTTCAGCAGCTACTTGCCACACTTAGCTCTCTCCTTTCTAAATAAGAGGCCTGTGGAGCTGTAGGGAGATTCTGGGCTCCCACTGAATGAGCAGCAGTGCACTGGGGAGAGAGGTGGGAAGACAGAAGGGTATAAAGCCAGTGGTGATCTCAACTCTGTGCCTTCATTTATGTAATACATCTTTTTATTTGCAGCTATTCTATTTTGAAGCGATACACAATTCAACCTCATGGTGACTTCTTTAATTCCATATGTATATTGTTCTTTATTAATTTTAAAGTCTTGACTTGTAAAAGTTTGATTTGATTTGAAAATAATTCACATTATCACGAAAAATTTTAGCACCTCCTTGGTGTGTAAGAGAAAGGCAAAAGCTAGAGATTGTGTAAATATAATGTCAACTAGTTTACACAATTTACATTGTTCAAATAAAGTTTCTTATCAGTGGGCATTACCAAGTCACCTCACTAACTGATGTCCACCTGGCATGAAGCTCTCAGACTGATAGAGTCAAATATGGTCATTCACCTATCATGAAAACCATCTATTAATTTTATTATTATATAGTATGGAGTTGTAGTGAAGAATACAGTTCATAGAATCTTGCTACTACAATTTAGTATCTCTATGACTCTGGGCAAGGCATTTAATATTTACAAGACTTAGATTCCTCATATATAAAATGGGAATAAAAATAGTATCTGCTTTAGAGATTTGTTATGACAATTGAATGAGTAACCTATGCAAAGCACAGTAACTGTCACAAAGTTAAATTAAAAAAAAAAAACTTTGCTCTGTAAATTAAGTATAATTTCATGTACTTGTTTCCTATATCTAGTCATCTCCAGGCACTTAAAGGAGAGACTGGCATTTTGAAGACTTTTATGAAAGGGCACTGCGTTTAATTTCTCTCTTAATAGGCACCCTGTTACACTTAGATGAATAGTTAATATGAAGTTTGACAAAACTAAGATTCCAAAATCTCTAGGCAATTATTTGATGATCATAGATATGCAGTGCACTCACTATGAGTAAAACGAAAAGACACTCTGGAATAAAGAGCCAAATGTTTCTTATAAATAAAAAAGGAATGACAGAGGGAATGATCAATTCCTATTGCTACCAAGCCTTTATGAACAGGGAATTGACAAATTTCTAGAATCCCTTCACTTCTAGTCTTTTAAAACTGGGCTTTGAAAGCATAAATTCCTCATGCCAGAACAACGATGGAATGGTGAAACCTCTAAATCACCTAAGAGGAGTTCAGACCAAACCTCATCCTCCATTCTTTTTACAAGGCAGTGGATGGGACCTGCTTGATTGTCAGGTACAGATCATTTTCAGAAGACTTTGATACACTGAAGGGTCCCCAAAGTCTTGGCCAAAGGATGGGATAGAAACGGAGGTTACACTGTGTTACCTGGTGCGAAATCATTTTCCAAATAAACAATTAAGTGCTTAGGTGTCGCCATTGATTAATTTTTAATGGAATTGCTTAACTCCATTCTGAAAAGTGATGACCTGAATGAAAGTGTAGTAATATGTCCTAGAAATCCCACAGACATAGGACCTCTGATACCTACACAAAGTTACTGGCCAGAGGTCTACAGAAACACTGTTCCAGTGAATAAGATTTGGTACCCAGTGTAATACTGCATCTTTGACAGATATATGTCATGTTTCCCATAAGATCGGGGTGCACATTTTTAGAAAGTAGACTTTTTAGCAATACAGAACAAAAGAGTCTCTAAGTTTACAATCCTATTTTCCATTTGAAACTCACAGACTTTCTCACACAAAGGAGAAATACATTCTGCACAATCTTTTAATCTTGGTTGACTTTTATTGCAAATGTTTTCATTTCTGCCATTAAATTTTTTTCATCATTCTATGCACTTTCTTTTGTGTTTTCACATTTTATACTTTAATGAATCGTAACTGTTCTTAAAATAGTCTGAGTCATCATTTAAAAATTTGGCTCTTGTGTTTATTGATATGTTGCTGCTTTTTCAAATATAGTCTGTTTTCTAAATGGTAGTCATAACTCTTGACCACGTACCTACTTCTTAATAAAATGTTTTTATTTTTGCATTATTTCTTGCAACCCACATGCTCTTTTTTCTTTCCAGCGAATTCTTTTCACTTTTGTCCTATGATTTGCCATGTGTTTTTGATAAAGTTCAATTTCTTTATTTGCTGTTAATTTATCCCTTAATCCAAACATAATAAAAGATCACATACTTAAATCTGTTCCACAATTTTTTTTCTTTTGGAGTCTCTGCAGCTTAAAAACAAGCTGATTTCTTTATTTCCATGAGAAGCAAGCATTAAAGAAACATGTATAATTATCTCCATGTTTGATTGTAAACTGGAGAAGCTAGAGCTCTTGGTATGCTAGTTGTAATCATGAAAAGAGAGAAATTTTATAGTAAGAAATACATAGGGGTGCCCGGGTGGCTCAGTTGATTAAGCGTCTGCCTTTGGCTCAGATCATGATCCCAGGGTGCTGGGATGGAGCCCTGCATGGGACTCCCTGCTCAGTGGGGAGTCTGCTTCTCCCTCTGCCCCTCTTCCCACTTGTGCTCTCTCTCTCTCTCTGAAATAAATAAAATCTTAAAAAAAAAAAAAATATATATATATATATATATATATAAACTATTTTTCAGACTTAGAGCTTAAAATGTTCCATTTGTATAGAATTTTATATGTAACTCCGGCAAACTCAATTTTGTTATGTAAACTCTTTAATTCTTTACATATATTATCACCCTTTTTGATGTTCTTTACACTACTAACAAGTATATATATGTAGGTATTTTACCCTTAATTTATCAAAGTTATCCCACTTCCTCCTCTCATTTTTCATTATTCCCATAAAAATGTGTGTCTTATTTACATAATTTTACATTTTTGAGAAATGTCAAATGCCCACTCATAATCAGCTCCAATCGCTGGATTGTAGGATGAAACGCCTCAAAGGAAGCCCCAGAGGTGCTGGTGTTTATGTTTGAGCCCATCATTTCATGGTGGGAAAACACTTCAATGGAAAGCATATCAGATTCAATAGCTAGCATTCGAAGATTTTAGACTTATCTTAATATTATCTAACAATTCTCAACATGTCTATAACTGAGAGCACCTGGAGACAAATATTCAATGTAGTTTCAAACTTCCATCAAAGCCACTAAAAAACAACTCTGTAACCAAAGCGCTAATGTTGTCTGATAATTGTTCTGGGCTGTATTTGGTATGCCTTCTTTCTCGTTTTGTAGTTTTGTTTTCATATATATGCATTTTTTTCTGAATTAGAGTTGTAACATAGTAAGGCAGAGAAAGTATTTTTTTTTTTTTTAAGTGACTGTTGAGGCTTTCTGGTTGGAGTAGGTGGGACAAAAGAAATGATTGAAGAAGGTTATAATGTTGGGGATTATTTTAGGAAGATTGAAGTAAATGTGTATGTGTGTATTTGCGTGTATCTAAAATATAAAATGTGGTATAAAATGTCATAATATTTAGAACATTCAAAACAGTTACTGAGAAGAGCTTTGTTTTGTAAGGTATAAATAAATAAAAGGAAAAATGATGCCAACAACCTAATTTTTTAATTGCAAATGCAAAGCTAAATTTAATTTAAAATTAAAGGTTTTTGTATTATTCATCACTTCGGATTACCTATATTCTGGTTACACTCCATTCCTTCTGATAAACAAAATTTTACTGAATGCTGAATTTTGGAATAATTGCTTATCAGTCAAAACAATTGAAAAGGAATGTATCTATCACATGGCGAGATGAATTAGCTGTTCCTCGACATTGAAAGCATAATAAAACCCACAAAAGAAATCAAAAAGAGAGAAAGAAAAACTCTATTTAGTTTCTATGTGATGACTTTACAACATTACTGACGGCTTCCAAATGAAGCTTTTGGTAGTGCCCACCTTCCTCACATTCCCCACACGGAAAAGCTGGTTAAACTTTTCTAGGGTGGGGGGAAAAGAAAGGATCTTTTGGAAAGCAGGCTTTTTCCAGTTGTCTAAGCATAAACAGTTCTAGGATTTTCATTCTGAAAGTAAACACGGAAACTCCAGTCCTCATGGACTGCAGAGGCTCATACAATCAGCAGTCACTAAACGATCATGCCCTCTCTAATGTTGTGCTGCCCATGGCAACCACCTGTTCTGTCTGAATGATGGAGAGTAAAGGAGCATGAAGGGGCAACTCCCAAGCACAACCTGCGCAGAGGGAATTGGATATACAGCTCTCTTCACTATAATTGAATGCCCTGTCTCTAAATCAGTATGTAGCAAATGCACCACCTGAATGTCACGAAGACAGAGAAACACCTCTTCACTAGGAGTTTGCCATACATTTTGTAAAATGGCTAAAATGCACCAATATAATTTGTGCATTTTAAAATCAGCAGGATTTTAAAAATAGAGTATTGGCAAAATAGTGTTCAAATTATGGGGACGCTTCCTTACTGCTTGATAAAGGTAGCTCACCATATTTTGAAACTTTTTCTGTCTTTTTAAGTATGTACAATGGTTAATGTGAGAAGAAGCTACTATATTTTAAAAATTAAGGATATACTTTTTATTCCTCCTTGCTTGTATCTGAGTTATAGTGAATAAGTATTTTTTTCAGTAGATTGCAACTGTGATCAATGGTCTTCTGTGTTTATTGCATACCCACTATGTGCTTAGGATTTTTTTCCTAACCAATATTGAAGAAGATAGCCATGTTTTTCATGTTGACTATATTTTTCAACACTCACGGCACTGCCGTACATATTTATTCATCAAGTATTTAAATTAAACTAAGACATATGCTGCCGACAGAAACTAGTAATCCTGTTTATCAATTCTGTGACATGTTTTTGAACATTCACTTAATATTTTTCATGGATGTGGTTTTAAATCCCAAACGAGTAATCAGAAAATGCTTATAAACTTAGACCAGAGACACTGGGAAAGGTACTTTGAGCTATGAAAGGACTGCTCAGCGGCCAAATTGGCTGCCTGGTACCTTGAGCTGAAGTGAAAACAGGGCTAACTAAGACCAGATACATCACTGTGGCTTGCTGAATCGCAAATCTCCGGTTAGGTTAGGGCTTTTATTTCCTACTCAAAAGGAGTGGAGCTCAAAGGGTACGGTACAATGTAAAATACTTTTGATGAGCTTCTGTTTTTTTTGTTTGTTTGTTTATTATTTCTTGAATAAAATCTCAGTGTAATGAGAGAAACCCCAGAATTCAGGGAAGGCTGCTTGCTGTCCGTGACTGGCAGGGAGATGTGTGGGGCCAGGAGAGGCAAGGGAAGAGCATGAGAAGTGGACTCTAGTTACCGATACGAAATGGAAACTCGGGATTTAGGTTAACACAGAATGTGTGTTGCAGACTATAAGTGGATTTATTTTTATTTATTATTTTTTTTGTTATTTTTAAATATTTTATTTATTTGAGAGAAAGAGAGAGAGCGTGAGCACAAGCTGGGGTGGGGGAGGGCCGAGAGGGAGAAGCAGACTCCCCGCTGAGCAGGGAGCCCTAAGCGGGGCTGGATCCTAGGACCTTGGGATCATGGCTTGAGCAGAAGGCAGATGCTTAACCGACTGAGCCACCTAGGCACTGTGGTAAGTGGATTTAATATCTCTAATAAAGATGTCTACTCCCTATTGACTTATTACCAAGAAAAAACATAAATATATGAGGGATTTTGAAGGGAGAGGGACATGTAATACACATTCTGATTGATTTGTAATATCTTCTTTGGTACATTTCAATATAACGCCTCGATCTATCTATCTATCTATCTATCTATCTATCTATCTATCTACGTACCTACTTTGGTAAAACTTCAATACAGTATGCTGGAGGAAAAATGTATGAAGGTGACAATTTATTTCCAATATATTTGGAGTATTCATTTAGAGAATAGTGTAAAGTTATCTCACATTTATTCAGGGACTACTAAGAAACAAAGTATGCTAAGTATTTCATATAAATTATCCATTACATTCTGACAGCATTTTAACGAGATACGTAACGTTTTTAGAATTTTACAAACATGGAAACTCAGAATAAGAGTTTCTAAGAAATGGGATCAAGATCACATGGTTAATAGTGAGTGGTGCCAGATTATAAGATGATTGCATTTTGTTGATAAATACCATACCACTTGCCATTAGCCTAATAAAACTTGAAAACATTTGCATATTGTCAAATCTTGTTAGCAAAAAAAAAAGGACTAATTTCCTGAAAATATATATGTAACTATTTCCCAAATGAATGATTATGAGAGGAACATACGCATTTTTAAGGACATTGGCCATATTGATAGTGAGTGTACACATTTTTAAAAATAAAGCTTTGCTCCTTCCCAATGCACAAATATTTGCCCACAATAAAATGTCTCGTGCAATCAAGAAGTAACATCTTCATCCCTGAAGATCTCCTCCTCCTGCCTGATAAGGTCCTCATCAGTTTTAAAAATCCGAGAAATGAAAATATTCCCTGCACTGTAAATACACAGATTTCATTTGCTATTTAGTGCAACAGCTGATATCTGTTCCTTCTCTTACAGAAGATTATTTTAGAAGCAGGTAGAGAGGACTGGTAATGGTGAGGAAGGGGAGGTTGGCAGGAACTCGCCACATTTTGCGGGGAAATGGTGACAGTAAAAGAAGCTCTCAGGAATTAAGCTAAATGTTCTCATTGGATGACAGAAAGACCAGAAGGGAAATGGATTAATGAAAAAGATCAGAGATATGCATTATAATGATTTCAAAAGAGATATGCATTATAATTATCATAAAACTGATTTTTGAAAGGTGTATTCAAATAATTTAGTTTTTAAATCACTCACAAAATTATTTTTAAAAAAGGTTTTAACAACATTAATTAAAACTTCTTTAGGAAGGGGCACCTGGGTGGCTCAGTCTGTTAAGCATCTGCCTTCAGCTCAGGTCATGATCCAGTAGTCCCAGGACCAAACACCGCATCAGGCTACCTGCTCAGTAGGGAGTCTGCTTTTCCCTCTGACTTTCCCCCATCTCGTGCTCTCTCTCTCTCTCTCACTCTCTCAAATAAATAAATAAAATCTTTTTTTTGTGTTAAATAAATAAAATCTTAAAAAAAAAAAAAAAACTTCTTTAGGAATCTGGAAGAATGATTTCCAAAAGGGGTTTTGAGAGTCTCATATCTGGATTAGTTCTAAATTAGCCAGAGTTTTTGTTTTTTGTTTTTTCTTTTTTTTTTAAAGATTTTATTTATTTATTTGAGACAGAGAGAATGAGAGAGAGCACATGAGAGGGAGGAGGGTCAGAGGGAGAAGCAGACTTCCTGCCGAGCAGGGAGCCCGATGCGGGACTTGATCCCAGGACTCCAGGATCATGATCTGAGCCGAAGGCAGTCGCTTAACCAACTGAGCCACCCCGGCACCCTGTTTTTTGTTTTTTCCTCTGCCACTGTGAAACACACTATCTGTTCTGACAGAATATGCCAAAAAACCAAAACAACAACAAAACCAAAGAGCATTAAACATTCATGGCAAATAGGATATTATTTTCATAAGATGTGGCATTAGAATTATTTTAAAAACATGAAATCGATAAGCACTTTTAAGAAGCTGTTAAAAGGAATTTAGAAATTATTTTTATTGTTGAATGGCTAAAGCCCCAGAAAGCAACAACCCAAATACAGTCTCTCCCTGTCTTTTGCCTGGCTTGCTTGTTTCAAAGAGACCCTGTGTCACTAAATTATGAGTATGGTAAAATGTTGCAATTTCTATTTTGTTATTGCCCAAGGCCTGGATAAAAAGTGAATTGCCTTAGTGCTACTTACTGTTTTTTACATACATTCAATTTAGGGAAAAAATAAAATCTGGGTGGTGAGTGTCCTTTGCAGAAGTGGCAAAGGGGCTTAGAGAAGGGTTTCATCATCTATAAAACAATACAGGCAAATGATAGCCTGTGAATACTGCAAACCAACATGTTCTTACAACAGTGCAGGGAGATAGAACTTATGTCCCAGCCACATTGAAATTCAAACCCTAGAGGAGCTAATTTTACCCCTCACATCTCCTTTTCTCACTCTAGATTCCAAGTGGTTTAGAAATTGCTCCTGCCTTTGCATTTTATTGGAAACATTCAAAGTAATTACATTCAAAGTAATTTTTAAAATGATAGTGTTGAAGAGTGAAAATATATAGTGCAGTTTATTTTTTATAAACCTCAGTAAGTTAAGCTATTTTTTTCCATTCTTAGGTGTGTTGGGCTGAGTCTGAATATTAAATCTACTACTTATAAATAGGGTGAAGGATGATGTCCCACTTTAGCTCCTGAGATAGGTGGGTAACGTGGGCTCCCTCTGGTGTCTGCCTAGTTCCTTCTGAGGTACCTAAAAGGGACAGAAGAAAAGATCAAAGTTTTAAAATATCAACTTCTATAATAAAAAGTATGATAAGAAGAGCAAGAATAACGTACATTTTTATAAAGCCTTCCATAAGAAGTGAGCATGACTTTTAGATTAACTTGGAACAAGGAAATAGGCATCCTTATGATAGACACTTACTACGCACAGACTGCTGTTTACTGAAAATGAAAACACAAGACCAGTGTAATTTAGGAATGGTTTTTAGAAATTTTGCCATTCAAGTCTCTAAACTGTAGAAACAAGTTGTTCATTGCTAAAAGAGTCAGGGCTTAAATTTATATTTAATAGCTGAGCTCATTAATATCACCTATTTTAAATCAAAATTATTTTTACAAAAACCACCAGTATTTGTGTCCAGAAAAGCCTTTATTTAAGAATAGAAACAATTTCAGGAAACGTCAGAAAAAATTCACAAGTTTTACAAATTTTATAAAAGGCTGTTATGTGATTTAAGAAAGGTAACAAAGAGAAGAGGTGACAGGTTATAACTATATGGAAGACACTCCATGTCCTGATATTTTACCTTGTTTATTTCATTAAATTCTGGTGTGAATGAGTACATTTAAATCTACTTGACTTTGATTTACCAGCTACACAGTGCTAGGACTCTCTGCTCCAATATGTATGTACATAATTATAAATATATATAATTGGTATTATATATATGTTATAGATTAATATAAATTATGCAACTTTACATAGGTTAATAATGTCCGTATTTGTATAAATTATACGTTTAAAAAATATATATATATATATGGCCACTGTTATTGTCTCATATGTGATTATAAATTAGATTCCTGGGTCCAATTTCAACATATTTGTGTGTGGGGGGGGGCTTCCCACACAACACCAAGCAATTCTCAGAAATCATCAGGACGTCCAAGAATTCAAGTCTGTTCTAACACTATTTACTGAAGATAATATCAGATCCCACAAGTTGAGGATTCAGTCCTATAGGACTGCCCTTCCTCCACAACTTCAGATGCCAGGAGCAAGCCCAGATGTCACCTGCGCTTCTGACCAACCAGCCACAGATGGAAGGTTCCCACAACTTCCTCCTTGGCTTCAGTCAATTTGCTAGAGAGGCTCAGAGAACTCATAGAAACATATTACTTTCTAGTTTACTGGTTCATTAAGAAGGTTAAATAGATTAATAGAAAAGAGAGTATGTGAAGTGTTTAATAACATTTTTTGAACATTTTTTATAAGAAATGTATCAGTAAGTTTATTTAAAAGTCTCTCTCTCGGGCGCCTGGGTGGCTCAGTTGGTTAAGCGACTGCCTTCAGCTCAGGTCATGATCCTGGAGTCCCGGGATCGAGTCCCGCATCGGGCTCCCTGCTCGGCAGGGAGCCTGCTTCTCCCTCTGACCCTCCTCCCTCTCATGCTCTCTCTCATTCTCTCTGTCTCAAATAAATAAATAAAATCTTTAAAAAAAAAGGAGGATATAACTCAGGAACAGCCAGATGAGAGATACATAGAGCAAGGTATAGGAACTTCCATGGCCTCTGCAGGGCCCCAGTCTCTCTAAAGTTCCATTTGTTCATCATCCCAGAACCTCTCTGAACCCTGTCCTCTTGGGTTTTTATGGTGGCTTCATTACATCGGTAGGATTGATTAAATCATTACCCATTAGTTACTGATTCAACTTTCAGGTTTTCTCCCCTCCCCAGATTTTGGGGTTGGGCGTGGGACTAAAAGTTCCAACCCTCCAATCACAGTTGTTTCTTCTGGCAACCAGCCACCGTTTTAGACAGATTCTAAAAGTCATCGTGTTAATATAACAAGAGACACCTTGATCAGTCTCAACACTTATGAAATTTCAAAGGTTTTGGGAACTCAGTGCCAGAAACAAAACAAGGACAAAGACCTAATATATATTTCTTTTTTTTTTTTTTAAAGATTTTATTTATTTATTTGAGAGAGAGAATGAGAGAGAGCACATGAGAGGGGTTAGGGTCAGAGGGAGAAGCAGACTCCCTGCTGAGCAGGGAGCCCGATGCGGGACTCGATCCAGGGACTCCAGGATCATGACCTGAGCCGAAGGCAGTCGCTTAACCAACTGAGCCACCCAGGCGCCCAAGACCTGATATATATTTCTTATTACATATAATCACATCACTGATTATCATCTATGTAGTGCTGTCTCAAAAAGATAAATAATTAAAGTTGGGTAAAATATGCAGGAAACTAAATATGCTTTTCTAAATATAGATAAAATTCTAGAATTGAATATACTACTCCTGTAAGAATCAGGCCATCATTAGTTTACAAAATAATTCAGCTCCAAAATAGAAAGTACCTACAGGAAAATAATGATTGGATGATGACTATCACGTGTTTAGGTAAGCTACGCTGTGGTGTTGCTGTGTTAGCATCTCTTATACAACTAACAGCCTGCTGGGACCTTAAACTGAGGCTAGTCCCCTCAGAAAAGAACGCATCCTAGGTAACAACCTGTAGTCACAAGGAAAGATAAATCTCCCATATCACTTCCCAGCAACCCCTCTGATCAACAGTCTCCTCTGCCTCACAGTGATTCCCCTCATCTTCCCATAGATAAGTCCTTTGTGTAACTTACCTTAACTCTGACCTTTCGGTTTGAAATAACCAGTTTGGCCTTAGCCTGGGAACCCCAAAGCACATCCAGGGACCTTAATAAAGGCATGTGTTCCATACATATTTATAAGTACATACTTTCTACTAATACTTCATAATTATATCTCATATTGCTATAACTTTCTTGACTGCCATATTAGATATGTAGAAAGTCTTCCTGAAAGAAAGGTCAAGCATATGCAGAAATTGTTTGATATAATAGAAATAATCCACTAGTTGAGTCCTCTAATCAAGGTTAGGGAAAACTTGAAATTAAAAAAACAAATAAGAAAACAAAAAAAAAAACAACAACAGAAAAGCCCAGGATCTGCACTTTTGTCAACCCTTGTCAAATACGCCTGGTCAAGACAGAAATCTACAGCTCCTTTGTACAACAGTGACATTTTTATCATTTATTGTTCCCTTTAAGTAATCTTATGAGAAAAAAAAAAAAAAAACAGGAGAAATGTCCTTTCTTCCCTTTGAGAATCTAGTGTATGATCTATGAAAAAAAATGCAAGTTTTCCTCCATGAGATGTGTTTGCTTCCTTATGAGGTTAACAAATGAGAAAATCATCTCCGGATCTCTCTGGTGGGAAGAATGGACTTGAGTGTTGGCTTTGGTCCTCGCTTTTCCTATGGCTCCAGCACATGGGAGCCGAGAGAAGCTCTTCTTAGCAGCAGGCGGAAGTCCGAGGTGCTCCCTTTGACGGGGAGATTATCGTGAGAGATGTGAAAAAAAAAAAGTTTTGGAAAGAGGGAGTGCCTAGTTGATGATCAATCTTTTTAGAAGCCTAGCTCTAAAAGATTTATCCTTTTATGGTAAAAGCAACTACTCTGTTAGAAGGAGCTGCAAACTCTAATCTCGAATTCCCACACTTTCTTTTGCTCGTTTGAAATCCCCGTGACACACAGTAAACAACTTTATGTGCCTGGACTCGATTTCTGCATGTGTGTAGACTAGATAAGTTGTATAGGGCATTAGATTCTCAGGGAAGGAAAGGTAATTTATTCATCTTTCATGGACCACAGATAAGATAAATTCTTACTGCTTTCACTCTAGGTTACCATGCAGAATCACCAGGGGCCATGACAGCAGAGGAAGAACAAGAGGAGAAACTACCACCCTAGCAAGTCTTCTCCCATGCCCAGGTGTGAGAGACAGGAACACAAATATAAAAATAGGTTTCCCTGACAATTAGCAAAAAAACTACCATTCGGGCAGAAAGCTAAGGGCCTTGCCATGCTCCATCTAGATGTTGTCATAAATTGGCAGTTATTTTTTGCCTCTCTGAAAAAAAAAATGAATTGAATATATACCATATTTAGTTGTATTACTTTTGGTAGCTCTGTCAGGATAATATTGCCTTGTATTTCTTTTTTTTTTTTTAAGATTTTATTTATTTATTTGACAGAGAGAGACAGAGCGAGAGAGGGAACACAAGCAGGGGGAGTGGGAGAGGGAGAAGCAGGCTCCCCGCGGAGCATGGAGCCCCATGCGGGGCTTGATCCCAGGCCTCTGGGATCATGACCTGAACCGAAGGCAGAAGCTTAATGACTGAGCCACCCAGGTGCCCCTGTCTTGTATTTCTAATTTAAGTTTTTGTATTTTGTAATTCTATTTAGCCAAAAACACTGCTTTTTATCAGACAGAAACACATTTCAAGGTAGAAGTACGAATTTTCATGTAAATTCCGTCATGGTGTTTTCTCTAAGTTCAAGAAAAGAAAAAGTGCTGGGGCGCCTGGGTGGCTCAGTGGTTAAGCATCTGCCTTCGGCTCAGGTCATGATCCCAGGGTCCTGGGATCGAGTCCCGCATCGGGCTCCCTGCTCAGCAGGAAGCCTGCTTCTCCCTCTCCCACTCCCCCTGCTTGTGTTCCTGCTCTCTCTCTCTCTCTCTCTCTGTCAAATAAATAAATAAAATCTTTAAAAAAAAAAAGAAAAGAAAAAGGGCAAAAAAGTAAAATAATGTGTGTTAAGTTCAGTAAATCTTCAGGATTGATCAAGTGATGGCATGTCCGTTTAAAGGAGGAGATGTATAACTCCTAAATGTGGATTTAGTATAGGGGCAAAAATAGTGGCATTACTAATTATTCTAATTATTTTTATTTCAAAGGGGCATGAGAAAAGGTCTGGTAAGTTAGATAAGGCAAACGAATGGTGAACCAGAATGTATTTTTCTTTCTAAGTAGATAGCACATCTTCTCCAAAAGTCATAGTTATGTACAATCCCAAACTATAAAATTGCATTCAATTGTTTGTTCTCAAGTGTTCCCCGTAATTCAACAATCAGCACAGGTTGTGAAGGACTTTTATCATACATAGCAAATGACACACAGGGAATAGCTTTCAGTGTGTATGATTACCAAGATTTTTAAATGATATTACTTCATTTGTATCATAATTTTGTTGAAAAGGAAAAAGACCCAGTGGCTACCATAACATAAGATAGATCAAAGCACTCTGCCCTGAGTCCATTACCCAAAGATACAAGGGTTGAAATGCAGTTGTTAATGTATCCAATGCTACTATCATTCTGATATTTCAGATATCAGAGTAATGGGTCTGGAGAACCAAAGCAATTATGAGCCTTGGATGGGCAATCAACACCCCACTGGGAAGAATGCAGGATAGAAATCGCTTCACATAAGTGTTCAAAATAGCAGAGGAGAAAAGGCAGGTAGATTCAAGTCACAACAAAATACCAGATTTTCTAACAAATACTCAAATGGTATCCAGTGATCAATAACACCATGCCATTACTTTCCACACTGAACAGTGGGAGAGCAGTCTTTGTTTGACTTATTTTCTCTCTAACTAAATACAAATATGGACAGAGATAAAGTTTATGTTTTAAGAGCAATATATAAAATACCATTTTAAACACGGAGCTTTGTGCTTATGCCTATAACAGAAATATATGTTTATTATTTTTGGTTCAGGAGAGGGTAGGCAGCATTGTGAAAAAGGCACCACTCACTATAGGCATGACTCTGAGCACGCCACTTCGTATCTCTGGGCTTCCGTTTCAAGCTTCCGTCTTGGCTCAGTCCTGCTGAAAGAATCCTATAATCCTAGGGCATGCTCTTTAGGTACTCCCCGATGGCCACATCGTTTTAGGAAGACAACACATGGACACATGCATTGCCTAGAGGGCTGCATATGCTTTGTGAGTCTCCACGCCAGCCTTTTTGGGGAACATACCGAAAGAGTATGGCATGGGAAGCATCCTCTTTCCCTCTCCCGTTTGCTCTTCATTTGTTTCAGAGTTCACTGCTTTGTTCTTGTCTGTTATACTCAAAGAGTGCACTCGGGAGACACATGGTATTCTCCTGTAGGAGAGAATGACCCCAAGTATAGCACATTCCTCGCTAAGCTAGAATTTTTCCCAATAATTCCTCGAGATAAAAAAGAATTTCACTGCACAGAGGCCTATTTTGCTAATATTAAATTGATTTCTGTAGATGATTATTCAACACTTGTGGAAATCCAACTGTGCACCAGGTGCTGTCGGAACACAAAGTGAGTCACATTCCCCACCCAGTGGGCATAATTACAATCCAAATTAGACAGGTAAATCAAACCAACACAAACACTGACAGCTTTCCCAAACACAGTGGTCATTTCTGAGAGTGAAGGGAGCCTTAAGGTGAAGGGAGGATGCACCACAGCTCCTGTCCCTTTATCAGGCCAAATGTATCTTGAACGACACTGCTTTTGAAAGATGTTAGAACTAAAATAGAACCAATAATAGATCTGTGGCCATATTCAAGATTTTTTTTTTCTTTTTTACCAAGTGAAAAAATACAAGGGATAGAGTGGTACACTGTCGCATAATTTATGTTAGTCCCTCTTTAATTGTGTTTACAGTATTCACAAGGAAGCATTCTGTTTGGATAATTACTCATCTTCGTGAAAATCGGTAATTTGGTTCATGAACACTTCAGAAAATTACTCAAAATGTTGCAAGAAGAGAATTTCCTACAAACACTCAGACCTACAAAGTATAAATAAGTGCTTCTTTCATCCTCTTTCTACCAGAATATTTTAAGAAATTTCTTCTAAGCATTTTTGTGCTTTTAAGTTGTTCAGAAGAGTGTCTTTTTTGGCAAAAAGAGAGCCAGTTATTTTCCTTCTTTTATATGTACAATTTATTATGCCACACAGTAAAAAAAATATATAAATGTTATGACTTAGGGGAAATTAAGTATATGCTAAAGATACTTATAGGTGATAAATATATCCAGCATGCATAATAAATAAAACTACTAAATGTCATATCTCTACTTATATAGAGATGTGCTGTCATTAATACTTATTTAACAGCACATTGGGTATTATTTATTTGTAAGTTATTTTATTCTTTCTAATTGTTGACAACCAATAAAATGAATAGTTTTTAAAATTAAAAATTTTATATAACTTTATGTAAATATGTATATATCTATTGCATATGCCATAATGAATGTGTCAAAACTTGATAATTACTACTAGAGATCAACAGACAAATATTGTCAACGTTTTCAAAAACTTCTCCATCTAGAATTTTTGTTAATTTAATTAGATCTTTTTCTCATTTCGGTCATCTAAGTAATCAAAATTGTATTTCATGTGGAGAATTTTGAAAAATTTCCACTTTTTTCCTTTTACAACATCTTTGTTTTTCTACGAGCCTTTAGTAAATGGCTTAGAAGTGCATTATATTTAAAGGAGAGGTGGTGAACTGATTGAAATACAGACCTTTGCATTCAGGTGTGCCTGCGTCCAAACCATAGCTCTGACCCTTCATGACTCTGATCTTACCCTGTTGCTAGAGCTTTCTGTCCTCTAGCTTCTCATATATAAAATGGGAATAATAATGCGTGAGGAATAAATTGTATGATGTGTACCAAGGGCTTAACTCAGTACATAAGGCATATTGGCTGTTCAAAGTTTACCAAACTGCTAATGGCTCTTGTTGGAGGAGCTCACGGAGAGGGCATGACCTCTGGTTGACACTCGAGCTGGACCGGGCAGTCTGAGGCTCCTCACCCTCTCCCCTGTCCTTGGAGTGTTTGTTCTATCCATCATTACCACCGTGGGAACCACTTTCAAGGATGTAGCCTTGAGAGAGCAATGTTGTTGACACTATCTGGATGGTATAAGTGATGGAACCATGTTAAAGCTGCTACTTTAAACTTTTAAGATTCTGGAGAGGGTGGGTGCAGAGATCTGCTCATCTTGGAGTCACCCAAGACAAGCCTCATATTTACATCCCCTTGTTTATTAAACCTGCCACCTACCAATCTGGAGTGGCCTGCCTCTTTCTTTGTTCTCTCCCTGCCCTGCATGCAGGGGGGGTGGGGAGGGGCGGGCGGGGTGGTTTCAGACTTCACCTGGGAAGCTCCCAAGGTTGCAAACCAACACATGTCAATATTAGCATATTCTCTAGCCGCAGATAGGATGCATACTTTATCTGACAGAGAGATACAGCGAGAGAGTGCATACTTTATATGATACTAGAAAACATAATTAATGTTTTCCTTCTATAGTTACCTCTTAGTCATTTAAATTACAGGCAAATCAAAATTTTTCCCCAGTGGACGTCTAGTAAGCACCTACAATCAAAAAAGCAATTCTTTTTTTTTTTTTTTAAGATTTTATTTATTTATTTATTTTACAGAGAGAGAGAGTAAGCATGTGCAGGGAAGGGGCAGAGGGAGAAGGAGAGAGAGAATCTCAAGCAGACTCCCCACTGAGTGCGGATGCCCAATGTGGGGGCTTGATCTCACAATCTCATGACCCTTAGGTCATGACCGAGCCAAAACCAAGAGTCAGACACTTAACTGACAGAGACACCCAGGCACACTCCAAAAAGCAATTCTGTATACTACAGACAGCACAGAAAAAGGGATCTACTATTGAGAACCGATAGTACAATGCTTTCTAACTGCATTAAATAAACCCTATTCTAACTTCTGTGCTCTCTCTTTGCAGTATGCTTGAAGAGTTGATTACAGCCAATTACCAATTATTTATTGACCATCGATTTTGTTGATCAGACACATTTAGAAAAAAAATATAAACTAGTTATTTGGGAATTTTAGCCAATAAATTGTCAGCCTGTGATGATTTGGCTCGCTTTTCAACTTTTAAATCAGTTTTTGGCATTGGTAGCTATAGTTACTTTGGTAATTAGAGATGAAAGCTGAATTAAGAAGAAGGAATCTATTAATATATAATAATGGCATCAGAGTCACCAATAAATAAAACTGCTCCCCTGAAATTAGAGTGGAATGTAACTTTTAAAAAATATCTTAACAGGCAATACTCTCACACTTCATTTAGGAAATAAATTATAGAATTATATTATGTAGTGATTAGGAAATTGATCTTGCATTTTTCCATTTTTAAGCATTCTGTAGCAGAAAAAATTATTACTTTGGATTCACGTTATAGTTTTGCTCTAGAAGCTCAATGAAATTGGGCAGGACAATTAACCTTTCTTAGTGTCAATTTTTTTCATTTGTAAATTTAGAGAGTCCGACTTATATGTTCCATCTAAACTTTCTCATCCCTTTGACTGACTATGGAATACAAACGATGATGGTGTGTAGAACAAAATGTTTAGTTTACCACTGGATATTTGTTTGTAAGTAAAAAGGAAATCCTGGCATAAAAGGCTTATAAACAATTACGTTTAGTAGGGTCTTCTGATTTCAAAGAAGAAAAATGTCTTGCAAATCTACCAAATAACATATTCAAGTAAATGGAGTTAAGACAGAAACATTGAATTAAACAACACTTTGGCCTCTCTAATACTGAATGAACCTGATTTGGCTACTATTACTATACAGCCGTTACTGTGATACTTTCTTGAGACACCATCTGTAATTTGAAGAAGACCTACTTAAAGGTCAAATTTTCTGAACATTTATTTTCTATCTTGTATAAACAATGAATTTTGAAGTTACATTTTATGACCACTCTTTAATATTTGCTAATTTCAAGGTGCATTAGGTATAATTATTTTTTTAATAAGGGCAGCAGTAAAAAGTGTGTTCAAATATCAGGCTTCATGGAAGTTGCCATATTCCTGCTTCCTCCCTACAGCATTTTCCCTTCTGCAGCCCTTATTAGCACCAGTTTCTCAATATCACAAGATTCTTAAATACAGCTGCTCTATTTCAGGGGTGAGTTAAAGAACAGATTCTCCAGTGTTTTAGGACACTGTTGCTTCAGCTCTGATGAATTAAGTAATTCCACAATTCATTTCAGAATGACTCCAGACCTTCAGGACAAGTGCTGTAGCTTAAGTAGGAGTGCTGCTATGTTCCTCTTTCTGGGAGCTGGTCTTGATAGCTATTCATTAGTGTTATTATGGAAACAGTTATGAGGGCAGGGGAGGGATTGAGCCCTAAAGTGGTGGGTGAATCCAGGCAAGGGGCAGTTTCCATGGTAGCAGGCATGAGATCATTGTGAAATCTCAGAAGACCTGATTTGAAGTGGTAAGGAAGGGATGAAGTCAATATCAAAGCTGAGAAAGACAGTATAAAACAGGCCCGCAAAGCTGACATGCTAAAAGGAAATGGGTAACCATAAAGACAGAGTAGAGAAACTAAGAAAGACACTAGGGTTGTAGGTGAGTCTGGAGCAATTCTATAGATAGATTGGAAGCTCCCAGGCATGTCCCCATTCTGGTTTACCTGGGTTCATTTTTAATGACCACAAGGCACCTACATCCCTGATGTTACTTGAGTGGCTGTAAGCCAGTATGAATGACATTATTATCAGTTTTATTTAGTATATGGCAGAGTATTAAGTATAATGAAGCAGGGCTCATATCATTTAATGGCAAAATACTCTTTAAATAACAACTCTTTGTAGAAAAATAGAATTTCTCCGAAAGATGAGTAAAGAAACTGAATTCTGCTTTGATCTTGAATGTGGGTTGCAATCAAAAGGCAACAAATATGTAAGCAGTGCTTATCTTCATTGTCCTTCTCTTTAGTTATCAGTTCTTCTCCATTGTTTTAACTTTTACACATTCATTCAACCTACGCTTATTGAATCCTTGTCTTTCTCTGGGTCCTAAGCACTAGAAATCTAGCAGTAAACAAAATAAACTATTTCTTCATGCTTTTTATCTACAGAAATGTCTCTGATGGGCCCTTCTGGAGACCAAACCAAGTTTTTACTTTTTCTTGATGCATTTTCTTATCTATGAACTATTTCCTCAACAGCTTAGTAGTCAAAGTAAAATAAACTGATAAAATTATCTTAGCACTCTGGACATGTAACAGTTTGTTAAATGGGGTCCGGATCATAATGTAAGTAGCCATGTCAGCAGGCTGTTAGCAATTTCTGCATTTTTGACACGTTTTCATTCTTGAAGGAATTCCACTGATGAATCCATTTCCATATGGAGATATAAGGCATATATACATCTGTTTTTCTGGGGTATCTCTGACTTAATGAAGTCATCTCTGTGTAGCTATTTCCACCTTAAATGTTGAAGACATTTTAAAAAGTAAATTGAGTACATAATTAGCAAACTAGATGTTTCCAGAAATATGATGTTTGTTTTTTTGCTTTTTTTTAAAAAAAAAATATTTTAGAGGGAGAATGAGAAAGAGAGAGAGAGGGAGACTGGGGGAGATGGGCAGAAGAGGGAGAGAGAGTCTCAAGCAGACTTCTCGCTGAGTGCAGAGCCCGATCCCACAACCCTGAGATCATGACCTAAGCCAAAATCAAGAGGAGGCTTAACCGACTGAACCACCCAGGTGCCCCTGTCTTTTTGTTTTAATGAAGATGGACTGTGCTGGCTTTATAGCAATAGTTGGTTCTTAGAAGTTGTTTTCCCTATCTCTGTCCCCAAATCATGCCATTCCAAAACATTAGTTTATAAGGAGACTGAAGGACAATGTATCAAGTCAATAGGACTTGTCAGACTGGGCTTCTTATAGGTTGTTACGCTCATAGACTTATACTTAAAGGTATTTTATGTAAAGAATAGGGAGCCCTCTTGGGGTTGCTCTACTGAATGCATTTTTCCCCTTGGGGTCCAGCACATAATATCATTTAAATTGAAAGGAAAAACTTTGGGGAATTAATTTTCCATTATAATTATTACCTTTTTTTGGACCACAAAAGGTCACACTATATCTAGGGTCAAATGTTGTTCTGGAAGATGAGGATTGCACTTGGAAGTATTAAAAATAGCTCTGAGTAGAAAATGGGGCAGGATTTGGTTTTAAAGAAGCAAATAAACTGCTCTTTTTCTGGGGACACGGGCAGTTGTTCTTAGACTCAACCTGAGAAAGACAGTTTATTTTATTTATTTTTATTTTTTATTTATTTATTTGAGAGAGAGAGAGTGTGCACGCGAGAGATGGAGTGCATGAGCAGGGGATGGGGAAGAGGGAGAGGGAGAGAGAGAAGCAGACTCCCTGATGAGCAGGAAGCCCAATGCAGGGCTCAATTCTAGGACCCTGAGATCATGACCTGAGCCGGAGGCAGACATTGAACCAGCTGAGCCATCCAAATGCCCCAGGAAAGACAGTTTAGAGCAGGATTTCTCACCCTGACATTTTGGATAATTTTTTATTGTGGAGGGTAGTTCTGTGCATTGTAGGATGCTACTGGATGCCAATAGCACCATAATCCCAATCATGATAACCAAAAGGGCTCCAGACATTGCCAGTTGTTTCCTGGAGAACTAAACAGTCCTCAGCTGTGAAGGATTGGGTTAGAGAAATTCTTCCTGGGAAGGTAATTGGTGCCTAAAACAATTCACGGCACTAAGAAAGAGAATCCATTAAGGGGACTCAATGTAGAGACACGAAGTGGCCCACAGTCCCTAGAACGGGTATCTATTTTTTTTTTTTTTTTTACCTTTTATTTCAGAACAGTTCAAGTTGACAACAAAATTGAGAGGGAAGTCAAGTGATTTCCCATTTACTCCCTGCCTCCATACATGCAGAGTCTCCCCTGTTATAAATATCAATCATGAGGATGGTACTTCTTTTTTTTTAACCAAGGATGAAGCTACACTGACACATCGTAATCACCCAAAGTCCATAGTTTACCTGAGGGTCACTCTTGGTGTTGTGCATTCTATGCTTTTGGACAAATGTATAATAACATATAACCATCGTTATACTATCACACAGAGTATTTTCATTACCTTAAAAGTCCTTTGTGCTCCACCTTTTCATCTCTCCTTAACCACTGATCTTTTTTATCATCTCCATAATTTTGCCTTTTCTAGAAAGTCATATCACTAAGAAGGTAGCCTTCTTAGATTGGCTTCTTTCACTTAATACTATGCATTTAAGTTCCTCCATGACTTTTCATGGCTTGATACTCATTTCTTTTCAGTACCGAATGATATTCCATTCTCTGGATGTACTACAAATTATTTATCCCTTCACCTACTGAAGGACTTCTTGGTTGCTTCTAGTTTTGGCAATTATGAATAAAGCTGCTATAAACATGTGTGCAGGTCTTTGTGTGAGCATAAATTTTCAACTATTCTGGATAAACACCAAGGGACACAACTGCTGGATCATATGGTGAGACTATATTTAGCTTTGTAAGAAACTGCCAAACTGTCTTCCAAAGCAGCTGTACCATGGTATCCATCACTCAAGGTTGGGTTTTCTTTTTATGTTTTACTGTGTCTCTATTACTCTCAAGCTTTCAATATGCTTTATTGAACATCTCTGCTTGAGCTCTGAGCAATTAAGGCAGGTGGCTGTGTTTTAGGCTTTAAGTGAAGTGACAAGAAAGAAGGGTATAGCCTTGGGTAGCCATTTATAAGCTGGCAAAAAGTAACCTCCACGGAGGGAATAGTGCAAGATGGTGTTGGGATTACAATCACCAGGTCTTATGTGTGAAAGATACCTGCCTTTCTCAGGCATCCACAGGTATCCCTTGTAGCAAATGCATCGGGATACTTGGACTACTGTTTATCCTGTGGATGTAAAGTGGAAATAGAAGGGAAAGCTTAATGGTGAACTAGAGAAATTAAAACTATTTGGTCACTGACAATTAGAGAGTTTTTCAACATCTTATTCTAATAAAGAAAATGAGAATCTGTGGATCCTGGAGGAGAAAAATAGCATTAAAAGGACATAAGATATTAAGGAGAAGTCTTTCAGTTCACCTTAAATTTGACAATTTTTCTAGAGTCTGATATTTCAGTTGAAGATGATTAAAAGAAGAAACCACAGAATAGAAACTCTCAGGAAATTCACACACAAAATATAAAATGTAAATAAAATAAACAGTTATGATAATGCGAGTGAAGTGTTTTTAGGTTTTCTTGATCAGAGGATAAATTATACATTTAAGAAAACAATGTATGCCATATAAATCCAGTACCTACAAATGGTCCTATGTTTAAACCAAGTCAGACGACTTCTAGCGACCTACGGATATAATCTCTACCATGTTTAGAGCTCTACGGACAAAGATATTCACATTGCAGTGTGTTTCATAAGAATAAAAATTACAGAAAATCACTAAATGTCTTTGTGTAGGAAAATTGTTAAATGTAATAGGGTGTAGTCCGTGTAATCAAATGAAGTTACTAAATTTATATTTGCAAAAATTAACGACAATGTAAAATACTAATTTCCAATATGAAACAAGGTGAAATATGCCAAATAGTATTTTCTCAAGCCATGTTAAGAAAAGAAAATATGTATGAAATATTGAAGAAAATGGGCCGTGTTCAAAGGTAGTGTCTATCTGGTTGGTAGGGTATAGACATTTCTAATTTTTTAATTATTAAAATGCAGGAATTTGGTAATAGTAAATATTAATTTGTAAAAAAACATATACAGATATATTGTTTCATTTCTCTATCTTATTTATATACTATCAGGTCAGTTTCTTCCGTAGGTGTTGAGTTCCTCAGATTTAGGAAGGTTACCAAATCCAGGATTAGGTATATATTCGTTTAAATATGAGGACTAATGATTAAAAATTGTTGTAGGGAAAATATATCATTATTTTTTAATAAGTGAGGATCATTTCATGTAAATGTAAAATACAAGTGTTTTTAACCTAAATAATTCACATTAAAATAAAAGAATGTGTATATTCAAATAATGCGCATTGGTTAATTATTAGGGACATTATTACTGGTTTGTGGGTATAGAAGAGGGAATCCTGTTGCCACTAGCAGCTTACCTATTACTCGTAGAATTGCTTATCTAACTTGAAAATTAACAACAACATAATTTTATTACAGAACCAACCAAATAATCCTGTGAAATAAGAGATTTTCAAATTTAACTACCTACTGTATTTGTCAAAATGCATTTGGTAAATGTTCTGTTTCCTCTCAAACCTCCACCTGTATAGGATCACTTGCCAGGTATGAAGGATTTGCTGTTATCTAGGATGTAATAACTGTCCTCCGTATGATAGGATTTGTGCAGACATCACCTTGGTCAATACTACCTATGGACAAAAAAATATGATTTCTGAGGGCTGTGATCAATATTTGGGCAACCAGCCCTTCCTATTAGGATCCTTGTCATATCAAATGGGTTCATTGCTAGCCACCGCTTGCTTCCTTTTTCCTGCCTCACTTTGTCCCAACTATATTCTTGAAGTTGTGTCAATCACTCTTTTGTCAAGGTGTTATAAGTTTGTTACATTATCTGCTCTGTCCATCATTCTATTGGCCAGGAATGGCCTGGCAAAGAAAAAATATAATACCCCTTAGAGTTAAGAAAATATTATTCTGGCAAGTGGCAAATTATAGGCAATTATTGCATAATTTCAGAGCGAAGTGAGCAGTTATTTGCCCAAAGGGAACATGAAATAGCCATGAAGGAAAAATGACCCCATGTATCTTGAAAGAAATTAAAAAGTAAGAATCTGTGGCAATCAGGGTGCCTCAAGTATCATAAATCTCTCCCTTCTGTTTCTTAATTTCAAATAGAATGGCTAAGAAAGTAAAGCATTTACAAAGGAAGGTGTTAAAATCTAAATTTTACTACTACCGTAGCTACTATCAGATGCTCGCAAATAGCCTAGTAAAACATCTAAAGCACATTGTATCAAGAAAGGCGAAATTATTTTCAAAGGCATGGCCGTTAGAAAAAGTGGCGATAATGGAGAAGGAAAAGCAGTAGTAGGATAATCTATTTATAGAGGTTTCAGGCTATCTGCCTATATACATAGTGAATTTTTTCCTTTGTGGTAATAAAAAAAAAGTCAAAACAGGCAATTTTCTAGACAAGTAAATGACTAGGTATAATGGTTTATGACATTTAAAAAATATAAATGAACACACAGAATGTCCCATTTCATCATAGTACAATCTTAACACATGTGAATTCTGTTAACAGAGACTAAACAAAAATAACATCAGAAATACACAAATAGAAGTAATGTTTAAATCCTGCCCACAAAACACCATTCGTGCCTGGGGATCTATGTGTGGATTGTATACCTGCATGCCTTTTGCAAGAACCGATTGCAGATGGAAGAGGTAGAATCTCTCTGAGAAGATAATTTCCACACATAATGCACCTTATCGGTTTCTATCTCTCTGCTACTCCTTCATGTTCATTTTATTGATTCTTTTAAAACAAATTTATCTGCTTTCATTTAACCATGCATCCAGTCCTGTTGATATTTCCTACTACTCAGGTCTTCATAGCTTCCGGAGTCCTGTTCAACTTTCTCTTATTTTTATAAATGGAATAACTAAAGCCCCAATTAAATCTCTGAGACACTTCCTCAGGTAGATGGACACGATGATAATTTGTCTTCAATGTAATTATGAGTCACATAAAGGAGGGAGGATGCATTTCCATACCTTTTATATCCTGTCTAGTACACATGGCTTAGTCCCATTCAGAGATTTGGTACATTTGGTAATAGCACTCAATGTCTGCACGTGGGAAGCATGCGTTTGGAGTGGGGAGGAGGACAGTGGGCAAAGGCAATTTTTCTACAAGTTGTCCTCACACTGGCAATCCGCTGTGGAGCAGAACTGACCAAGGCAAATGTCAGGTTCTATATCATTTTGTCACTGCAATGGGGAATGGATGTGCTTCTGATGGAGTCCTGGAGAGGCACTTCTACCTGTGGCTAAGAAGCAGTTTCAGCAAGTGTGGGAAGACTTTCTTTGAGTGTGGGTCACCCTGCTATCGAGACCTCATGGCAACATAAATTCAGGCTAACTATGCATAAAACCCCTGAGAGCCTGTGTTGATAATCTTCCCATAGGTTCACAACTTGCAACTCATGCCTCAGGGATGGAGGGGCAGCCATTCTGGCTCTTCTTGACCATGCAAGTCTGGACTTTTATTCTGAGAGGTTGTAATTACTATTATGATTTTTTAGCATAACATGGCCCTAGACCCCTTTTTCCAACTCCATCCAATCTTTATATTTGCACTGTAGTTTTTCAAATTAGACTTCTCTCTGTTCTCCACACAAGCTGTGTGCTTTCATATCCACAGGCTCTGCTTAAGCTCCTCTCTGTCCTACCCATGTCTCTACCCACCTAATTTCTCCTCTTTCTTCAAAGCTTCCTGAAGTTTTTCTCAATCCTCTATTCAGAAATGATCGCCTTCTCTTGTGCCCCAATAACTATTTTCTCTAATGACACTTTCACAACCTGATTTATATGATCGAATCATGTGTTTATTCTTGATCTATTCAAGAGTACCAGGGCTTTATTTTTTCATTGTTACCATAACACAGGTACACACACACACTTACTTTCCCTTTCTCTCTCTCTCTCTGATAGTTTGTACACGGTCTTATAATATAAACCTCTACTCAGAAATTTCATTAATTTCTGATGGATCATTGCTACCTTCTCTCCTTCTTCCTGAGTCCTGTTCAACTTTCTCTATTTTTATAAATGGAATAACTAAAGCCCCAACTAAATCTCTGAGACACTTCCTCAGGTAGATGGACACGATGATAATTTGTCTTCAATGTAATTATGAGTCACATAAAGGAGGGAGGATGCATTTCCATACCTTTTATATCCTGTCCAGGACACGTGGCTTAATCACATTCAGAGATTTGGTACATTTGGTAATAGCACTCAATGTCTATTCTCTCCTCCCTCCGCCATATTCTAAGAAGATTTAATAGCTAAATTACCTTAAAGGGCACCAGTCAGATTCTACTCTGGCGTAGTTCAACCCTTGCCTGAAATAAAAGTAAATCGATTTCCAACAACATAGGGGGGAATCTAATTCTCAGGATTATCAGGTGTGTGTGTGTGTGTCTGTGTGTGTATTTGTATGTCTTAGGCACTTGACCACTCCTGATGTCACACTGAAAAATTTCAGGTTCTACGGTGAAGAGGCTTTTTGGCACAGGTAATATGCTTCCAAATTTTTTCTGCGACCGTGTGTGTGTGAGTGAGACTGTGTGTGTGTGTGTGTGTTTGTGTGTGTAGTATTTTTTGATTCCCTAGAGAAATCAAGAACTGGTGAAAATAAAGGAGTCATTTTCACACCTATAAATGTGCTGTTTCCACCCTTTCCTGCAAAGAGCTGACTGTGACCTTACTTAAGTACAGTTGGTGCCTCGCAGAATGAGGAAAATGTGTGAGGTGGGAGCTTCAGCAAAAGAACTTCCTAAATTTATTGTCCTAAATATACTACTATAAAATCAAGCAAAAGAAAAGGTTCTCAAACTGAGAGGTGCTTAGACTTCAGCCATCATATATGTTGACAGCTGCCTTTGCCTGTACTCATCTCAAAAACTCATCCCAGATACCAAGTAAGTGAATCTTCTGTGTAAGAAGATCGCATTCTGCCTGGGGAACACAAATCGCAGACAGTATCTCCCCTATCCGTGTTAGCTTGTTTCTACTCTACCCCTTCGGCCGCCCGGAAGCAAGGAAACCTGCATTTCAGCATCAAATCCCAGCGTGTGTGTTGCAGGGCGGTTCGGGGCCTGGAGGGGGGTGGGGGGGGGACTGGATTCTGGGCTCTACAATATTTCTACCCCCCCCACTTTCTACCTCTGCGTCCTCACTGATAAAGAAATGGCCAATGGTCTCGCTGGGTGCGAGGTGAGGCAGCTGAGTATCCTAAGGAACCAGAACGAATGTGCAGATGAAAGGATCCGTTGTCAGTTCCAGCCGGGCGCTCGGACCTAGGCCGACCGACCAGGGCCCTGGGGCCAGGGGGTCTGCCTCCTGCTCGCTCTTGCCGCAGGCTCGACTTCGCACTCACAAACCTTTCTTAGCCGCGGGAGAAATAATGATATGCCCCAACCTTCAGAGAAGGAGAGTTAGCTCTGGGCGCTTGCACGGCTCCATCACTCCAATTCCCACGCGCGCACACGCAGGTGTGTGTACGGGTGGTGCGCGGGCTGAGGAAGACTCCCCGCGCAACCCGTCTTTGTACCTTTCCAGGACCTCGCTCGTCGCACTCCTCGCGGGGACCCGGCCGGTGCTGTGCGCTGGGGACGGCGGGCAGAGCCCGCTGAGAGTGGCTAGGGGAGACTCTGGACTTGGCCAAGGACGCGGCTGACGCTAACCGCCGAGTTTAACGCAGCGCCTCCAACATCTCGCCCCCTCCCCAATCTCCCTTAAGTACCTGCTCTTAGCGGCACTGGGTCGACGTAGAGGAGGACCACCATTCAGATCTCCCTGCCTACCCTCTACAGAGGGAGGAGACAGGCCGTGTAGACACTAGAGGACAACTGCTTCCCTCCACCGCGCGGAGTGGAAGCGTGGGAAGGGGGCAGCCTGCTGAAGGGCTGAGCGAGAGGGAAGGCCTGGGAGAGGCAGAATCCTTCCCCTCCCACGCCCTTGCAGCACTTCAAGCGGCAGAACACACCGCCCGCACTCAGATCCCCGCTCCCGCTGAGTCCGGGCGCGCTTAGAGCCCGGGGCCGGGCGGCCGCCCGCCGCACCAGCGCAAGCTCAAGCTTCCGCGAACTGGCCGGCGGCGGTGCAGGAACTCCGGGCTGCCCTTCCTCCTCGGCCCAGGGGCGTCAGGCTGACCGTGCGGTCGCCACTCGCAGTCGTGCTCGTGCCAGCCCGACCGCAGCGGCCACGCCAGCTGGAGGCACCGGGACCCGAACCCGCTTCTCCGAGCTCGACTGCGGACGAATCCTGGGGCCGCGCGGCGCGGAGGGATACGCCCCGGCCGCGCCGCCCCGCCCCCGCCCCGCCTCCCCCCCGCCCGGCTGTGCTGCCGCCGCGGCGGCCGCTGCTGCTGGTGCTGCTGGTGCCGCCGCCGCCGCCGCAGCTGCCTGGATCTAGTGCGGCAGGGAGCGGAGCTTGCAGGCACTTTGCGAGGAGGAGCGCGCGGGCTGCGGGCGGCTGGGGCACCCCGGGGCGGCGGCGGCTCTCGCTGAGGCGGCCGTGGCAGCGGAAGGTTCTTCCTCCAGGGCTGGACTTGGTAACTTTGGAACTGTCCTCCAGGGTCACGTCCCGAACATGAGCCTCCTCCTCTCCTTCTACCTGCTCGGGTTGCTTGTCAGTAGCGGGCAAGGTAGGAGTGTGGTGCCGTATTGCATTTACTTTCCCTCCCCCTTCCGCCCAGCCAAGAGAGGCAGAGGGAGATACGAGAAGAATTAAATGAAAGAACTGAAGTTATAGTTACTGTTGTTGTTGTTGTTGTTATTTTCACTGTTTATTTTAGCTGCCGCTAAAATTACATCTGTTCTGTGGAGACCCTTAAATAAGAGAAAATACAGAATTGGAGGTTGGCATCAGTGAGCAGGGGATCGAGGCAAACTGCTGCTTTTTCTGGGATCTTGGCTTGCTCTGATTTTCATTATCAAAAATTGGATGAGTATGTTGGTGTGTACTAAGAGTTAAATATCTGAGGTTGAGGAAGGAAAGGGAACGACGATTTTTTACAGAAGCAGCAAAACTATCAGCATTAAACTCGTTTGTGACATCTCTCTCGTGTGCAAGAAATTCAATTCTTAGAGACTTTCCCCCCTCCCTTTCCCAAGACCCCAATTCCTGACTAGGAAGTGAACGATGATGGTTTATTTCTGTTGAAACTAAGAGAGGGGCCATGGATGTTGTGTGTAAGCAAATGGATAAAACTAGGCATGTGTTGCAGTCATTCATTTTCAGCAACCCCCCACCCTTGTTAATACATCAAGGTTGAAAATTTTTATAGCGTCAGATTGTGATTACACCTGTGAGGGATGTTTTAGCTTGTGGAGAACTGGTGAGATTTTTACCTCTTGAGAAAAAAAAAAAAAAAAAAAAAGAATAGCTTATTAAAATAACCTGAGAGAATTTGTGGAAGCTACCTCTGTTTAGATAGAGATAGATCTGAATTTATCTTGCTTTGTTTGGATAGTTCACGTTCACATAAAATATATTTATAATAAATGGAAGCATTTTCAACTGTGCAGACAAGTTTGGACATTTAATTGGGAACACAAAATGCTAAAACATGCATTGGTGGAAGTCTTTAAATAAAAAGAAAATAGATGTAATTTTGTGACGTGTGGTAGTTGCATAGGATGTTATATTATTAGTATGGTGTGAAAGTTGTTTTTTGAGAAAACATAAATTACAAGACAAGTTAAAATATCTCCACTATATTCGATTCTAAGCATTTTCTAGCCTCTCCTGTGTTGCTCATTTGGTCCAGCAGGGGGTGGTAGAACTCCATTTTAAACCCAGAAATGGTTGTTTCTGTTCTTCCACACTCACTGGGTCCTTCTATCATTCTTCAGCAGGGCTTGACATTTTGGATATGAAGCCTTCCTTTCTCTGCCCTCACCTCCCTAAAGCTATATAGTGTTAGTGGCTGATGAAACATGATTGGATGCAGATTTTATGTTCAGAAATCAGAATGCAAAACCGAATGTTGCTATAGTTTATAAAGTGTCTTGGTAAGATGCTACTCATTTCCCCTTAATAATATAAAGTATGCAAAATTTCAGTCATAGCAAAATTGCAGATATATCCATCTGAAGCTGATATTAGCCTGGTTAATTTGATCACTATTTTAGCAAAGATCAACATATACTTTATGCCCTACAGATATGCTGCTTTTATTTTTGCAGAGCTGCTGATTTATGTTTAACTGTTCATTTATAACATAGACAGGTATTAGTGAATCCTAAGAAGCAGTCCCTGAAAATTGCAGTTAAAATACCACTGCAATTAACCGAGTGTAGCTAGTGTGGAGTAAGATGGGGGCATAATAGAAAGCAAGTTTATGCAGACTTACGATTACATTGTGACTGGTTTGGAGAAGAAATATATCTCCGTGGTGGAGTCTGTGAATTTACATTTATGGACACTAAGTGTGTTGGGATTTGGGGGACAAAAGAGAAATCTAGGAATGTTTAAATACTATATGCAGACACAATTTAATTTGGGCCTGTATATGTGACATATCTGAAATTGTGATTCCCCTAATTTATAATTCAGAATGCAGGGTGATTGTACAGAGGGGCTCTAACACTAAAGCATGCCTGAAAGGGAGCCTATATTCACTGTAATGAAACAGGGAAGGAGGAGAGCATCATTCTACATATCTATCTAGTGCGATTTAAAAATGCGTGGCACTCATAGAGGTGTAGATGCATATCAGAGAGACCTAGCTTTTGTGAAACTGAACATGTAGTACTTCTGTGCCGTGTGTCCTAATGAAGTCGGAGATGCTGGGAAACAGCAATCCTGATCCTGGAGTCCAATTCTCCTATGCTAGTGTTTTGTCCTCCAATTAAGGATGCAGAAGCAAGTATCAGACACACCACTGGAGCAGTTTTTGAAAAAAAGGCATCTAGTGTAACTCATAATTTTGTTTATTCTTTTATAAATGGGGTCGTGGAAAAGCCTCCAGTTAGTGATCCCTGGGCTTGCCTTAGAAATACTAAAATCCCAGCTTGCTGATTTATGTTTCCAACAATATACTTGCAGGGGATTTTATGAAGCATGATTGAAGCTGTTGCTTTGGAAAGTGGTGTGCAGTTAGACTGGGGAAAGGCAACGGTGATGTATTCCCTTTTAAGTAGTCAAAACGTTTTGAACTGCAGCAGTTGAACAGCAGAAAATGACAGAAGTGAAAAACTGAGCAACTTAAGTGGTTGCCAATACCATAATTAGCTAACGAGGTCTAATAGTTCTAACTTTCAACACAACATTATTGTTCTACTGTAGTGAGAGCCTTTTTTATTATAGCACAAATGCTTCTTTAAAAGCCTCTCATTTCCACTGCAAGATTAATATCTAATGAAGTAAGGCTGGGATTTAATTGTCAAGTCTGAATTTAGTTGTCAACGGAAAGGAGATTCTATAACTCTTAACTTCGGCAATTATTTTTCTTTGTATTCAAAACTTGGTCACAGTCTCTGTCATCATAAATCTCAAGTAATAACCTGAGTCTGTGATTCACAGTGCATTTGCTGTTTGGATCTATGTAAATCCCAATTCCCAAACTGTAATACGTATGGGCTGCTTTCCTAAATTATTGCCTTCTCCTTTTTAAAAATTACTCAAGTGTGATTATAATAAGCATCTATTACTGGATGCTTATATGTATGAAATAGAAGGATTTTTGTATGAAACTGTAAGGTAAGAACAGAGCTGTTCATCTCTTTTGCAATCCAGTTCAACCATACAGTCAGAACACTTGCCTAAGCCAAAATCATGGGGAGAGGGAGGTGAATTGCCTGGTTAATTAGTTGAACTTACAGGCATCTGCTTACATTTTCTCTCTCTGGTGAAGTGCTAATAAGTCATCCTTCATTAGAGAAGTGTACCTTCTAAAAATCAAGCATGGGTGTGTGTGTGGGTGGGTGGGTGGGTGGGTGTGTGGGTGACTATGAGTTTCACCTCTATAGGAAGGTCTCCACAAACCTGTCTTCAGTGTAGGCTGTGACATAGTCAGCCTCTCTCACGTCCTTTTTAATCTAGTCTGCTCTAATTTGTTGATGTCAGCCTCTTTTGCAACGTTTCTATTGAATCAACTCCATATGCATTTGCACTTAGAGAAGATAGGCTCTGTGAATTAATATTGTTATTGTCAATGAACAACCCAGAGGATTTCCTTTCCTGCTTTATGTCAAAGGAGTTAAGCAGAGCATTTGGCCACTTTAGTTTCTAATGCTGAATTGGAGCCCAGGAGAGCAAGAAGGGAAGGTGGTGGGCCCCGGGGGTCCAGTGAGTCTTTTCAATGACACAGTGGGCTAATGTTCTTCCAGAGGTAATGTCCCATTAGAGAAGCAATTAATGGAAGAAAATAACCTCATTCAGTACAAGAAGAAAGTCAAATTTCATATAATTTAGTAAATAAAATGGCTTTCTTTCAGACATAAAGCTAGTTTGTAATAGGACTGAGAAATGAGCTCTAGAAATTGAAGCTGGTAACCAAGCCTAACAGTGTCATTTGTTTTTGTCTATTTCCTTGGGAGGCAGGAATGCGAATGGAAACAAGGTTGCCAATCAGAAGGCCCCATGGAACTAGTCCTGCTGCTCTCTCTGGCTTTTGACATTTGGAAAAAGATTTTAATTTATCTGTTTTCAAGGTCACTCTCATAGCAGTGAACTTTTGAAAGCATGAAGAAAGTGCTTGATAAGTGGTAGCGCAAGTTTGAATTGCTTTTGTTTTTGTTTGTTTGTTTTTTATTTGGTCCAGAATAAAATGAGTCCTCTGGGTGTTGTGCAAAATTAATTTAATAATTTTAATATTCTGACAAGGGGGATATCATTGTTTTTCAAGTTTTATTAATCTAGATTCTAAATTCCCTGTGCCCTTTATACTATACCAATTATATTGAAGATAAACCTATTTAGAAGTTTATAAAATAGTTTTAATTTTCCAAATTATATGTTATGAGAACACTTTGAGATGCACCAAGTGCTTTTATGCTTTTATTAAATGTAATCTTCCTGAACTTCATAGAGCCAAGGTATCTTTAATTGTTCAGCAAATAAAAGTGCTTCTATATGGCACTATTTAAAATATTTTAATAACTTTTAACTATTTACACTGTTACAATTATAATAGTGCTGGTTCCAAATGGCTATCAATGTACTTCCTGGTGTCACATATTCACTTGGGCCACTAACAATTCATCAACCATTACAAGGCATTTTAGAAAGCTGTGATCGAATGAAACAGACTTGTCTGAATTTAAATAGTTAAGAGGTATGATAGGGAATTTTAAGAGTATTTACGAATGTAATGATCAACAGATGACAGTTTTAAGGATTTCAGGTCAGTTGGTCAGAATTTTCTTGGCTCCATTTTGTTATTAAAATTAGCAGGAAAGGGGAAAGAACACTGGATTTGAAATCAAGATTTAGACCATTAAGTCTCTTGACTTTGAAGAAGTAACTTAAACTCTCAGAGCCATCATGTGCTTATTTGAAAAATCTGATGTAAATATATCTGATAGTTGCTATACTGCCATGAGGAGCAATTGTGATAATAGGTATGTGTAGGGCTCCTATAAAATATCAACCCTACTGTGCCAGACATTATTTTGCCAGATGTATATTATGAATACAGACAAATCTGCCCATGGTTTAAAAACATTCCATTTATTCATTTTTTTTCTTAAGTCATCGCAAACTTCTCTGGGAATAGGAATACATATGGGGGGGAGATAATCTAATTCATTGATAGGGTGGCTTATTCATCATTTACTCATTTATCAAGCATTTATGGAATGCCTGTAGTGCCTCAGACACCTTATTCAGCAGCATTCCTAGGAATGGTTGTATAGGTTGTGTGATGAACAACTCCAGGGGGCGCCACTCATAGTCGTGGTGTTAGAATACATATTTATTTTCACAATTTTCCAGCAGATGGCAGTAAAGGGTCTTGAGGAATGGGTTTCTTATTGTATGATAAATCCCTTTTATGGGCCAACACCAGGTTGGTATTAGTCGAGGAGAGGCTTAGGATGGGCACACGATTAGGATAAGTGATTTACTAAAGATCCAAATAGTAGCTAGAACTCTGGTCTCTAAACTCTTAATTCAGTTCCCAAACTTTTGCAGCAGCTTAAAAAAATTAACATTTCTTCAGCTTAAAGTAATGGTAGTATTTAAATTTTGTACCATTTTGTCAGTTAATCAATTAAAAAATACTTGTTCAGGCCTTACAATTATTATAATGGCAGCATCTTGTAACCCTATAGACCACTGGCTGGAAGTGCATTCACCTTGTAACGAATGATCAGCAAGAATTCAAGGGACTGTTAACTATTCTATGGATGAAGAAATTGAGGTACAGAGGAATTACCTGATTTGCCTATATCAGTTATAGTTAGGAGTTATCTGGAATTAGGATTAGATTTTCTATGCCTACTTTTAATGTATTTAATGTATTCATTTGAAAATTTGCATGTGTGTGGAAGGGGTAGTGCATAGAATTCAACGTTGATAGTTGAGAAGGCAAAAAATGTAAAAGCCAAGTAAGCATATGAGAGATCAGTTAACTGGTCAACAAAATGTTGCAAAATGAGGAAAGATATATAATTAATTAAAAATTAAAGGGTCTAAATAAGCCCTTAGGAATTCAAAAACTAGAAAGAGCTAAAATTTGTTGAGTGTTTGCTAACTGCCAGTCTCTATTGTAAGTACTTTACATGTACTAAGTAGCTCAATATGTACAATAGCCCTCTAATTATTAATTGTACTACTATTCCTCTTTTACACTTGAGGGCGATGAGGCATAGAGAATTTAAATAACTGTCTAAGTTTGCACAGCCAGGAAACAAAGATGTGAACTCAGGACATGTACAAAGATTTGCCCTTTAACCAGGACTCCACCTTGCCATTCACTGAAGCAGAAGGGGATTCAACATGGAAGATGGAGAAGATAAGACAAGGAGTTAACAACTGGTGAACACATGGTGAGAAAGGATGCTCCCAGTGTTCAGAGGGCAGAACAATTCAATTAATTGATTTAAGAGTTTGGAAAGGTGAGTTGTTGGACTCGATTGTGGAAATATTGGTGGCACTGAGAGGCAGAAAGGCCTTGAGGTCAGGCTGAGCTTGACTCTGGTGTAGATCTTCAGGAGCCATTGTTTGGGCAGGAAAAGAACAAGATTTAAGTTTTGTTTTGTTTTTAAGTCTCCTGGCCATGCATGGGGTGGACCAGAGGGAAATGAAAAAGGAGTTGAGGGGTCATGTTATATGTTTCTCTGGAAAAATTATTGGATTTTAATAAGGCATTCGATTTGAGAAATTAGGAAGCAGGTGGTACCTGAAATTTTAAGCCTTTTTGACAGAAATAATGGTTATCTTAATATAAATAGGGAAATAGATAAATAAGACCACTTATTTTAGGCGAGAGGTGTTTTGTTTTTGTTTTGCTTGTTCGTAGTTTTCTACATTGATAGTTGAGTTTGAGGTATCCATGGAACGTCTAGATAGAAATGTCATCAGTAACTTTGGAAAGGCCAGCTGTTGATCTTTTCATTTCAGAATTTTTCTCCACTTTTATTTAACTTTGTTCTCTTGTTCTTCCATCACTGTTTGCTCTAATATTATTTGGTATGTGTGTGTCTGGAATTTTGAGTAAAATTTCAGAAGCATATAGGTCAAATTTCTTTTATTATATATTCTTAATTCATTTTCACTGCTTATGCATAGCTTTATTTTTCTTTTTTTTATTCTGGGGAAACAAAACATGAAGAAATAAGAAAATAAGGAAATGAAAATAAACTAATATCAAAAATTTTGATATGAAATATGTAGAATTGGACATTTTTCTGTTAGTCTTCAAGGGAACTAATATTTTTGAGTGCCTACTGAATGCCAGGGAGCTGTGCTGGGCATTTTCACTCATTGTCTCATTTAATCCTGATAAAATCACCTTTGATAGATGATGTCTTAAGATTGAGAGTGTCGGATTGGCCTTGAGCATGTTCTGAGTATGTTCTGTGGCTGACACCCAAAGTCGCAGCCAAAGTGCAGCCTATGCATTTAAGATATAATTCGGTTCCTTTGTTTGTGTGTTTCTTTGATACAGGATTGGTTAATAGGGGGATGATGCAGGAACTGTGTTGTTCCATATATCACTTCTTCAGCTCATTAATTTTGAAGTGATTAAGAGCAAGCTTTCTCACTATAAAGAGAAAGCCTTAGCAATCTATGAAGATGTTAGTGAAAAATATGAAAATATGAAAAATCAACTCAAGTGCTTTCTTTTACTGCAAGTATTTGTTTGTTTAGCAGTTTAAGAACCATCTTGATTTCCCGTATATTATGGATCTGGAAATATTAAGAGTGCAGCTAAAAAAAAACTGGAAAGTCACTTTCTCCTGTGTTAAAATGATATATTTGTTTTTACTTTTTTAAAGGCTACACCCTGGATCATAGTTTTCATTTTAGAATGAATGTCCTTCAGGCCTTGCATTTTGAAAGAAGATACAAATGCTAGGTACAAGCATCAGTAAAGATTTAACTCTTCTGGTATTTTAATTAAGATTATTATGGTTGTTGTTAGTGCTTGGTTACACATTTCTGTAGGTTTGGAATTTTCTGACCTCTAATCCTGTCTTTTCCCATAAGCCGTGATATTTTTTACTGCGTGATTTTGCAGGCACCAGCGTTTTTCAGGGAGGCAAATATGGTGTTAGCATAGAAACACATGCCACCACTTTAAAATAAACCGATGTAATAAAGCTAAGACTTACAGTAGAGTACATCCTAATTTAAGAAAATAAGCACACATATACTTTGTTCTAAGTATTAATGAGGGTTGTGGACAGTTTTTCTAATATTATAACTTGTCCATTCTCAACCAGCTTTTTAATAACTACAATACTACTCTTTCTGATTATTTTTATATTTATTGCCCTCCTTAATTTACCTCTGATTATTATTATCTACCAGTGACAAATATTGAATATACTGCCTGAGCAGAGCGGTTGCATCTTTATATTCTAGTGATAGCTTTGTGTCATTGATGAGAGAAATCTGAAACACAGATCATGTGAAGATTAAAATATAACATGAAGTATATGCCATAATCTTTGTCAAACTACTGATCAATGATATTGACCTGTTTTTAATGTTTCTAATGCCAAGTGAAATTAAGTACATTTTCAATCCTGTTCAATTCTTTTTCATACTCTTTATCACAAAATCACTGGCTTCACCCTACCTATTGTATAGATTATATACTAATATTTTAAACTAGGTTAAACTTTTGAATTATCAAAGGGTTAGAGTTACATTATAGAATTTAATGATTTCAAATATACATATTATATAACGAGACGTACTAGTTAACAAAAACTTTGATGGTCAACTTAAATTTATCTACTTGAAGTCCCACGATTACCCTGAAATGTAGATACTATTCCCGATTTAGAAAAGAGGAAAATGAACCTCGAAGATATCAAATTACTTGTCCAAGAAGAAACTTTATTTTTTATTTTTTATTTTTTTTTTTATAATTTTTTTTTTAAAGATTTTATTTATTTGACAGAGAGACACAGCGAGAGAGGGAACACAAGCAGGGGGAGTGGGAGAGGGAGAAGCAGGCCTCCTGCCAAGCAGGGAGCCCGACACGGGGCTCGATCCCAGGACCCTGGGATCATGACCTAAGCTGAAGGCAGACGCTTAACGACTGAGCCACCCAGGCGCCCCCAAGAAGAAACTCTTGAAAAATGGTTGGTTTAGAACTTGATATAAATATTTTATTCTAGATGCAGCATTTTTCCTATTGTAACCTCTGTGCTTTTACAGAAATACATTTTACTCCTATTAATGGAGCAATTCTCAGAAATAACTTTGTGGTACAGTAGATACTTTATGTTACTCTGCCCTTCAAAGTTACTTTTGGACTGTGTTTACAGGATACATGCTGTTCATTTTAGAGGACTCCCTTTCACTTGACTTATTCGGGAATTCCTGACTTAGAACTGTTACGACGTCTACCTTTTATTCACTTGCAGGATCCTGTTTTCTTAGCCCCGTGCTTGTGACTATGAACACCGAACACTTTTGCGCCATTTCTAAAATTCCCAGACTTGGGCCCTGTGTCAACACATCTCATTTATTTTACACTTTTCTTAACTTTCTTTGCTCGGACAATTCCTATTATTTTTCTTCAAAACTCAGCTCAGCCATTTCATCACTGAAGACATTTTTCTTTCTCTCAACACATACATACCCAGTCAATGTGCAAGACACTGAACATACAATCTTAGATGGTAATATACCTGAATTCTGCATGTCAGACTACACTGTAATTGTATGTGACCTTCTGTGTGAACTCCCTCAGAGCAAGAATGCCTTTCCATGCTGGCTTGCCATTAAATACAATGCACTTGGTTAGGGAGTTCACTGTAAATTCTTATGTGTATTCCTGAAACATAGTAGATGTTTAGTAAATATGTGCTAAATAAATATTTAAATACTACCCAGCAGGAGTAAAACAAACTATTTAAAAATATATTTAGTTTTGACTGTTGGGAATATATTATCTGTTGGTCTGGGTATTTGTTCTAATAATTTTGTTTATATCACTACTGTACGTGATAGGCCTTCAATAAATATTTGAGTATCTATAAAATAATCCAGTCAGAAGGAAAGAAAAGATAACTTGCCTTATCTCCTGTACTGAAAATAAATTAGACCAGGAATAAAGCAGACTTTTAAATCTTGCTCTAAGATTTGTTTTTTTGAAGCCTTATCTAAGACATAAGAGACCATTATGTCGTTGAGGTTTCAGAGTCTTCAATACATAGAAATAAATGAGGGAGATATAATATATTGATAATGGTATAATTAAACAGATTAGATATTGTCGATGGTAAATGCCTGATTTGTCAATAGAACAAATATTTAAAGTCCTCAGAAATCAAGATAATCCCTGGGGTTAATTAAAAGTTGATTATTCAGTCAATGATTATCGGAAGCCAATTTTAAACTATATGTATAGGAAGACAAGCAAGATAAGAGTATTTTGCCTTATTTTTTCATAGGCACTTGGATTTTGTTTCTTTTTTTAAAAAAGGAAACTCAGCTTAACCTAAAAACTTGCTTTCTTATCTGGTAGCCATGTTTTGTCATGATTGTATGATGTTTTCTATGTCTGACTTCAATGGTAAGAGCATTTAAGTTAATTGGACAAAATACATTTTCAGATACTCCAGAATGTCTTTGTCACCTGTTTATTTGTCTGCCTTCCATTTATCCCCTAATGTTACTGGTATTGTTTATGCCACTTCTAACTTGAAACACAGTTTGCAATTAGAGATATGACCACTGTTTCTGATTCATCCATTTTTTTACTTTCATCCCCCCCCCCGCCCCCAAATTTCACATAATGTATGATCTCTTTAATTGGTTATCCACGTGAGTCATTTTGTTTCAGAGCCGGCTCATGAGCCCCATGCTAACGCATTTTATCTCTGTGGGCATTGTGCGTGGTCGGCAAGTTAGCAACAAAATTCAGCACAGGTTATTGAAAGATACTGTGTCATTCTCTGTACTTTACTGAAAACTTTCACAATCATATCCAAAGTGGATAGGAAGTATTCAACTCTAGTATTCTCACGATCTCGTCTGATCTCTCATGATATTTAAATAAAACTTAGTACAGAATCCTGAGTAATTATGAAGTACCCTAAGTTTCTAATGTATTTTCTCTTTCAAGTTCTTGTTCTGTTTCTATTGTATGAAGCATTTTATTAAAAATACCCTCCATCCTACTCTGTGCATTAATAGAGATTATTTGGAGAAAGATGATTTCTTCAAGCAGAATGTCGCTCCTTGCTAGGAAAATCAAAGGATTAACCTTACTGACTATGGTGGGGCAGGGGACTTGTTAACTTCCACTTGTCTCTTCCCATTTGGCTGCCTCTCAGCTCCTCATTTAGAAGTCTCCACATCTCAGGTGATGTACTTGCAAGTGGATTTATGATGGGAGAAGGGAAGTTGTCCTAAGAGGTGTAAATTGTCTTTGACTAATTGTGACTCCAGGACATATTCTGACTCAGCAGAAAGGCATGTAGGGAGCTAAGAATGAGAAAGGAAAGTAAAAACTATTAGTAAAGATCAAGTACTGTTTTGTTTTGAGGGTGATTCATCAGCTAAAAGGTAAGGAAGGAAGGAGTGGTAGGGTAAGACTTTGAGGAGCTGGGATAAAGGGTGAAAGTTATATGCATGCAAGGGGAGAAGGAGATGCCCACCTAAACAGAGAGGGACTACAGACAACCTTGTGCCCTCGAGGAACAGTGTCTGTTTGTAAATATTTCATGAATTAATTGAATGAGGGAAGGTCAGAGATAAACAAAGCAAGACACTAGTTACAGTGGTTAAGGACAGATTTTAATCAGTAATTTACCATATCAGGAGGAAAGGCTATTACTCTATTCAATAGGGTAAAGAGCCTAGTGTTGCTTTGTATAGAGGTGACCAGGTGACCGGGTGTTTTAAAGAGACAATGAAGAAATAGGGAGGAAGGTACATGGGGGCTCAGTAGAGTCAGGGAAGTGAAAAAATTACAAAAAGCAGGAAGGGGTGGTTTGGTCTGTTTGAAACTGCCTGAGTTTGTTAACTGGTGGTTATCAAAGTTAGGCTCTTGCCCTCGCACAGAGATTGGGAGATAGGGGTCCTATCTTGAGGTGTGGACATAAACAAACAGGAAAGTCTTCTGGCAGCCTTGAGTTTTCTCAGGCACTTTAAGTCATCCCAGGGATGCAGCCTTGAGCTGTTAAAAATAATGTAAATGCTTCATTCAAATCTTTATAGGTCAGGGTTGAGACCTAGTTGTGAAGAGAGCTCAGCGGAGCCTGGTTAGAATTTAGTAAAGGGGAGAATGTCGGAAAAAAAAATCTGTCCGTCACCGTGCAGAGTACTTTCTTATGGGTTACCTCATTTTTACATTCACAACATATATGGGATTTCTGAAGTATTATTTTACAGATAAGGGAACTGCATTTCATAAAAGTTAAGTGTCATCTAATAAGTCAAGGACTTGAAATTCAAATTTAGCTAATATTTGGTTCTAAAACTTGACTCATTTTTCTGACTTAAACATGGTACCTTTGAAGCTGCAAGGGGTAGCTGAAGGGAAAAAGGAAGTACTAGGAGTAGCTTTAGTAGTTTCAGGTTTTTACCACTCTTTCCGGCTATTTCTTTTGCATGGCTAAATTCTAGGTGAATGACTACCAATTAGCAAATGAGTAAATCTTTTAGGGGTCTAAAACATTAATGAGCATAGAGAACTAACAGGATTTAGAAATACTGGGTTCATCGTGGTTGCATGGTGGGGCAGTTTGATTGTCCCGGTTAGTGTAATTCATTATAGCATTAATATTTAAATATAAACTATATTTTTAAATGGCTGCTCTTATTGTAAAAACTGGAGTCATGAATAATTCAGTAAGTCATCAGTTTGTGATTGACTTACTGAATACTTTCATAATGAAATTACATCAGTTTAGGATGCTTTTCAGGTCAAAGAAGAAAAGGATACATTTAGAAGGGCTTAAAAATAAAAATCTATTATAGCATGTAAGAAATCATCTGGAGGCAGGTTGGGACTGCATGTTTCTCCTTGGTTTTTGCTATTTTTCCTCGACTTTATGGAAGAAAGTCGTCTGCAACAGTTTCATGTATCACGTTCTTCTACAATAAAATCTTAAGTTAGAAAAGATAAATATGTCACTGGCCTTGTATTACAAAAAAAGGATACATTCTCATATATCATCCGCAGACTTCTCTCAGTTCTCATTGGCTCGAATTGTATCATAGAAACTCCCCTAAACTAATGGCTGGTGAGGAGAATGTCATCACCATGATTTCCCCTGATGAAGCACCTCCTTTCTGTTTCTGAGGGGAAGGTCACCCTCCCTTGAAGCGTCTGATTGTTCCATCAAATTCAGTGTTCATTTACTGAAGAACGAGGGAGAAGAAATAGGGTGCAGTGGGTGGTCAGGTGTGTCTGCCACAAAGATGTTGAGGGGGCCCTTTTTGACAAAGAACGTAAACTATGTCAGAAGTCAATGTTTATTAAGCACTTACGGTGTGCTTTTTCAGTGTACTTTGTATGTCTGATCTGATTTAATTCTTCAGACTTACTTGTGAGGATGATTCTGTTTTAGAGAATAGGATGGGAACAGATTTTGAAGTGTTTGAATGACCTGTCAAACTCACAAAGCTACTCAGTGGCAGAGTTGGGATTGGAACCCCAGCTGGCTGGCAACAGAGTCCTCTTTCCTTGCCAGGGGGCTGTAAAAGGAAACTGTTAACATTGGGCATAGTTTTACTATTGTTAGCATTGAAGAATGGTAGGTAAGGATACTAACTTCCTTTCTGAGCAGGGTATATCCTGGGAAGTCTCCTGAAAAAGCTGTTATATACTTGATCTTATTTAATATCTGTGTTTACACATCTTTTACTATCTTTTTCTTTTTAAATTTTACAGATAATGAAATTAAGAGAGAGTGTGATAAAACAGTTTACCTGAGGTCACATAGCTATAAAGTGGCCAAAGTGGGATTTGACTAAAGACTTACTTCGAATTTGAGGGCTTGAGTGCTTCCTGCTAGACAGTGTTTGAAGACTGTATGTATGTATGTATGTGTGGCATGGCTGGGGTAAAAGATTTGGGGTAAAACAAATCATATAAACCTGACTGCTTTTCCAGAATCTTATGATATCAAAGAAGTTAATTTTTTAAAGGAAATATATTTCATTTTCATTGCTTTTTTTCCCCCAAACTAGACAGGACAATAATGTTCTCAAATGTAAGGGGGCCAAGGAAAAATATTCATTTGATTTCTGAAAGAGTTGAATGAAAAATAGAAATGGAGGCCAGGGTCTCCTTTAGAAAGAGAAATGGACACTGAAAACAAAATATTGGTTTGATATTGAGTGATGAGACAGGCTAAGTATTGAAATGAGTAAACTCACTAATCAGGGTGCTAATCTACTACATGCCTAGACCAAGATGTGAACCACACCAGTTCCTGGCCTCTAGATGGTTTCTTCCTGAGACTACACAGTGAATTAAAAGGCAGAATAGAGATTAAGATGCTTAGGGTATAAAACTGTGTGTGCTCTGTAATTACTTTTTCTTAGAAAGCTATTCTTCTTCTCCCCATCCCCTACCCCCATGCCAGGTACTCTCACCAACACTGTTTTTATGAATGGCCAAATATATAAAATTATATATACATATATATATATATATAGAATGGGGGGGAGTGTGTGTGTGTGTGTGTGTGTATGTATGTGTGTATACCTACGTATACATATATATATAAAAACCTTGGAAAATCATTCCATCAATCCATGCTGTGTCAAAATGCTTGATATATTTATTCCATTATTTTCATTAGGGCTGAAATTCATGAATATTTTAAGTGATTTCTTCTTTGCTGCTTTTTGCCTCTAAGAAGAAAATGTACTCCACGATAAAACATTGGGCTTATTATTCACACTTAGTGTAACTGAAGACTAATTAGCTAGTGTTTAATTTCTCAAGACTACAAAACAATATCTGTTGTCTCTCTGTTATACAAAATGAACAGCTAAGCAGCTCTCCCACCTTATTTTTTTAAACAAACTCCCGGTACACAAACATTCATAATTTATGATGTTTTCCGTCAAAACATATTCCCTGAATATAGATAAAATCAGCATTTGGAACATGGATGCTTTGGTTCCAGCTCAGGGACTGTGATTGAAATGCATGCACATGCTTGAAAAATTCTTCATTTTCATTTTCCCCAATTTGTAACTGCAGACATGAGGGCTGCTAAGTTTCTCGCAGTGTTATGCTCTCTTTTACATTGCACTGTACAACTGAGTTATAACATTTGTTTCAAAGCTGCTGAACAAATTGTTTAACATATTTGTAATATCACAGTAAGGATTGGATCATAAAATGTAGATACGCATTCTCTTGTATCTGTGTTTGATTGTCATGTCCCTTTTGAGGATTACTAAGTAGATAATCTGCTTCTATTTCTGATGACAGAGAACAAATTCATTTGTGTAAAGAGCTTTTGTGAGATATGTTGCTAATGTTTTTCATATAAAACATTTCTGTATTTGCAGGTATTCAAGACAACTGAGTTTACTTATTTGCAGCCAAGGAATAGTGTTCAAATTAAATAGTGTCTATTAACTTTATCATTGACTGGTTTATGGTTTTATGGAGATAAAAGTATTTTGAGAAGAGCCTTCCTTTTTCTATTAATGGCATTGAATCGTCCCATTTTAAAAGATGTCTTTGATATTCTTTTAGTCCTTATGGTTTGGTGACACCAGTCAAAATTGTTTCTAAAGTGTTCAGAATTCACATCGCGTGGCTGGTTGTTGAAGCGTTCTGCCTGAATGGTTGGGTTCTAAATGAATTCGTGCCAGCACATGGCAGTTCCAGCCATTGAGGCCAATGGCTGGTTAGTGCTGGGGCAAAACTCTTTCCCATGCACAAGTTGGTAGTGGTTTCCTGCAAATAAATTTGTATCCTGTGGCCCAAATGATGTCTTCAAGAAATAACTCAACATCTGTGTTTTATTTCCAGCTCTGTTCCATACTCAGTGAAGCCCAGATCTCTACTTAGAGCTAAATATCTTTACATTCCCTTCGGCGTCAAAGCAAAAGTTTTGTTAATTTTACTTGCAAACATTTTTACTTTGATTTGTGGGCATGCAAATGCTTTGAGCCCTCAAAATATTCTTTCATGTCAGAGGCTGTGTGATGGTGAAGAGCACAGAGTCTGAACGCTGGCAAATTTAAATTCAAATCCCGTTCACCCACTTGCTTAATGAGAGATGGCAAACAAGTGATTCACTTCTCTATTCCTTAATATTCTCATCTGTAAAATGGGGTTAATGATAGCACTACTTGCATAGTAAGTGTTCAGTTAATATTAGCTATCATTATTAATCACTCTAAAGCCAAGGTGTAATTACATATTTTTTTTTTTTTTTTTTATAATTTGTTAACCAGCCTTCCTTAAAAGGCTTCCAAAGTGTTTGGCTCTGTGAAAAACAATGCTGTGGTAAGATGTCAGATTTTTTTTTTTTTTTTTTGAGGTGATTATTAGTTTTGGAGAACTGTGTTGTCACTGCACCATTGATTACATTCTGTTTAGTTTTCCCACACATTGTGAAGGGTGGATGGCAGCTGGTAAGTTTGGCATTTGGGACCTTTATGGTATCTGGGGTCTCTGCTTTTCTTTGTTAGCTGTTTGCTATCATGGTGCAGGGCATCACAACTGAGGCAGAACAAGGAATTAAGGATAATTACACCATCTATTATGTGACCAACTGAGAACTGTTTAAATTCTGAATCTAGTGCCAAGTTCTGTCTCGCTCTCAAGGACTTCCTCCTCTTCCCATAATCCTACTCAGACTCGTGTCTGGGTTTAGGGGGAAGCTTATTGTCCTTGTTTGTTTCTCTACTCTTATCCGTCCTTAATTCGAATGTGGCTCTTGGTTCTGCCTGGAATTTGGGCAGTATCTGTCCTACTGACTGTTGGTTTGCAATCTGGCCCATATCATGGCAGGGTGGGGGGAGGCAAGAAGAGACTAAAGAAAGAGGCAGATTGGTAGGTGTCAGGTTTAATAAATTTACAGACAAGGCTTATGTTGAGTGCCCACAGACAGTAATCTCTGCACCTACCAGCCACAATCTTGAAAGTTTATATAGAGGCCTGAACTGGGTGCAGTCATGTATGCTAACCACATGGTCTCGCCAACACATTGTTCTCTCAAGGACACGTACTTGAAAATGGCTCCCATTGTGGGAACAGTTGGCATAGTGCACTAAGGCTTGGTGAGGAGGTGAGGAACCTCCAGTTGCCTGTGTCCAGCTCGTGGGTCAGCTGGCAGTCATGTCCTCTTGATGACCTCCTCCAAAACTGATGTTTCATATAGTCTGTTTCCACAACATGATCAATGCAGGTGGTTCCCACACTACTGAATAAGGCTCCACCTCAGCTCCCACTGACCCTGGTATGCTCAGAGGCTTAGCATTAGCAGTTCCTCTCTTACGACCTAGCTAGTTGTAACACCCCCCCACCGCCCTGCACCATCTCCTAGCTGCTGGGTTTTCTGGTTTATTTAAGCTTTAGTGATATTCAACATCCCCTTCCCTGGCCAAGGTGGTTCAGTGACAATATAGTCTCCTCTAATATTTGCATCATAATAAAGGAATTATAGGAAAGCTTGTTAAATCTCTTGCACAGTGCAGTAGAGTTAGTGGAGACTTAGGGGAGGAGCATACCTTGGGCCCTCTGGGGCCAACTAGCCTTCCCAATCTTTGTTCCTTATTGTAGTCAGTCATGCCCATGCCCTTTGCATGCTTGCAGATAGAAAACAAAGAAAAAGCCCTGTTCTGCTCTCAAATCTCTGAGTGGTGATAGTAGTAGACATTATGGTGGTAGAGATGGCAGGGCAATCTGGCCAGTTGCCTTCTGGGTCCCACCAAGAATGACAACACAAAGAAGGAAAAGGTAACTCTCTGACACTGGACAATCACCTGTTTTTATCATTCCCAACAACTAGTTGCAGTTCTCTTTTTAGGGAATGGGGAACTGTCCTTAGAGCAGGTGCACTCTTCCTTCTCTGTGGATCATGTTTTATAACCTCTTTGCTCTGAATCATCCGTTACTGATATTTAAAGGGACACTTGTTATGAAAATACTCTTTTCTTTCAAGTGCCTGGATTTTAACTCTAAAATCCTAGCATTCAAAGCTACCCATTCTGCCATGCTCTACTTAAAAGTGCCATTTGAAAATCAAAGCTAACAGTGACACGTTGGTTCTCCACTCTTGCACTCCCTGTCAAGGGCTGCATGGCTTAACGGACCGAGTGCAACGTCCCAGGCAGCAGGTTCAGAGAGCTGCAAGATGATGAAGACTCTGGGGTGTAGACATATCAAAAGGAAATGGAAACATGAAAGAGGGGCAATGAGCAAATCGTGATCATTATGTTTACATAAAGTAGAAGGATTGATTTGATCCCCAGCTAAAAATCCCAGAATAATTTTCTAGAGGTAGCTTTTAGACCCTTCATAAGATGGCAGTTTTTAATTCTCTGTTTATCATATAAAATGAAGCTCAAACCCTGCTTTATTTTTGAAACCTTTCTTAGTCATTCCAAACTACCTTTCTCTCTTATAAACCCCTGGAATATAGATTAGTACCGCCCATTTATAATCTCATATAGTCCTGGGTTGTAAAGTATTTTAATTTCACTAATCTTGTCTTCTAAATCAGATTCTAAGACAAAGGCTTTGTGTTATGTGATTCACATAGTGGATGCTCAATAAAGAGCTGTTGAAAAAAAATAAATGAATGATACTCTTATAGTGCTATTTATATTTATAATGAAAGTAGAGATTTAAAACTGTGACAAAAGGAATTTGTGTTAAATGAAAAAGATAAGTATCTGGCTGTGAGGACTCACAGATTAGCACATCTTACTGATAAATGTTATAGAATATTTGCTCTTTTTTAAAAGAGTATTTTTTTTAAAGATTTTATTTATTTATTTGACAGAGAGACACAGTTAGAGAGGAAACAAGCAGGGGGAGTGGGAGAGGGAGAAGCAGGCTTCCCGCGGAGCAGAGAGCCTGATGCGGGGCTCGATCCCAGGACCCTGGGACCATGACCTGAGCCGAAGGCAGACGCTTAACGACTGAGCCACCCAGGCGCCCCTAAAAGAGTATTTAAAAAAATATATACATATAATTCAAGATTTATAAATATATCCATTGCCTCCAAAAAAAATATATCCACCGCCTCCAAAAACAACACCAACAAAAAAAGATTTATTGATTCATTTTAGAGAGAGAGAGCGTAAGCGGGTGGAGGGGTAGAGGGAGAGAGAGAAGAGAGAATCCTCAAGCGGACTCCCTGCTGAGTGCAGAGCGCCAAGATCAGGACCTGAACCGAAATCAAGGGTCAGGCACTTAACCTCTACTGAGCCAGATAAATTTTTATCTGATTAGAACAGTTTTGGTGGAAATATAAATTAAATAATCAAAGTTGTCCTAAGTTCTCTGAAAATATATACTTAAATATTAAACTCATGTGTTTTTCCTTCATATTAATTCACTAGTTTGAGTTAGCAATTTAATAAGGAATATTTATACTTCCTTCTCAGTGATCTCTCTTACAAACTTTTAGAGAAGAGAGCAAGTAAGTATAATAGTCAGAAACCCAGAGGTTTATCTTCTGGTATATACTTTAGTTACTAATGTGCATTCCCTACCTACCTAAATTTCCGCCCCCCCCCGACTCTTAATAGTCCATAGCAAAAGTCTATTTCACTTATAAAAAATATGGAATGACTTTTCAAATGGCACCACCCAGATAAATATTTGAATTATTTTGTTACTTAAAACTATTATATTAGTAATACGCCCAAGTTAATTCATTCTGACTACTAAATATGTCCAAAGAATACTCTAACATCTATGTTTTGAAATAATTGCAAATATTTAATCATTTTTTCTAAATAGTCCATTTGTGTTCATGTAGTATTATAGAGTATTGACAATTTCTGAGTAATCCATTTTTGATTATTTTTAATGTTTCACTCTGAGGAAACAAATGTCAAAACTTTAATAATCTCTTTTCAGTTTAATTTTAACAGGAAAAAGGTCAGAAAGTTAGAAGTGGTTTGTATATAAATATATATCTTGCAATAATTAAATAAGCAAAACTGCCAATAACAGAAACACACTAAAAGTTAAAGTAGGAGAAATTAGCCATCCTAAAAATGTCTGTGATTTAAAATAAAATATTCCTAAATACTCAATTTACTTTAAAATGCGTTAGGATTTATAACCTGCGCATGTGAAAATTTATCTGTGGTCACACTGTGAAAGATATACATACAAGAGTACTCCTAAAAACCTAAATAAGAACATGAGAGGCAATAGCATAAAAAATAAAAACTAGCTATATTAGTGCATTTAAAGTTACATTTAATTCAGAATTTTCTGGGTAAAGGAGAAAATAGGATATGTAATTTTTATTATCAGATTATCAAATTATACCATACTGTTTATCCAGAAGGAAGATTAAAATTGATTTAATGTGTGACTGCTGAGGCCAGATAGTTTTAAACAGTTTAATAGATGATGACTCCCATAGTAATTTTAGGAAAGATCCAGATATTTTTTAATAGTACCATTTCATATAGCCATCCTTGGAAAGAGCTTAGGGCAGAGCAGATTATATTCATCTATATCTTTTTTTTAATGTAGTCTTCAGCGATTTATTAGTTGCATATAACACCCAGTGCTCATCATATCAGGTGCCCTCCTTAATACCCATCACCCGTTTACCCCATCCTCCACCCCCCCTTCTGTAACCCTCAGTTAGGTTCCCGGAGTCCAGAGTCTCTCAGGGTTTGTCCCCCTCTCTGATTTCTTCCCATTGAGTTTTCCCTTCCTTCCCCTATGGTCCTCCATGCTATTCCTTATGTTCCACATGTGAGTGAAACCATATGATAATTGTCTTTCTCTGCTTGCCTTATTTCACTTAGCATAATTCCCTCCAGTTCCATCCATGTTAATGAAAATGGTGGGTCTTCATCCTTTCTGATGGCTGAGTAATATTCCATTGTATATATGAACCACATTTTCTTTATCCATCCATCTGTTGAAGGTCATCTCGGCTCCTTCCACAGTTTGGCTATCGTGGACATTACTGCTGTAAACATTGGGGTACATGTGCCCCTTCTTTTCACTACATTTGTGTCCTTGGAGCAAATACCTAGTAGTGCAATTGCTGGGTCATAGGGTAGCTCTGTTTTTAACATCTTGAGGAACCTCCATACTATTTTCCAGAGTGGCTCTACCAGCTTGCATTCCCACCAACAGTGTAAGAGGGTTCCCCTTTTTCCACATCCTCGTCAACACTTGTTTCCTGTCTTGTTAATTTTGGCCATTCTAACTGGTGTAAGGTGATATCTCATTGTGGTTTTGATTTGTATTTCCCTGATGGCTAATGATGATGAACATTTTTTCATGTGTCTGTTAGCCATTTGTATGTCTTCTTTGGAGAAGTGTCTGTTCATGTCTTCTGCCCATTTATTGACTGGATTATTTGTTTTTTGGGTGTTGAGTTTGAGAATTTCCCTATAGATCTTGGATACCAGCCCTTTATCCATAATGCCATTTGCAAATATCTTCTCCCATTCCATGGGTTGCCTCTTAGTTTTGTTGACTGTTTCCTTTGCTGTGCAAAAGCTTTTTATCTTGATGAAATACCAAAAGCTCATTTTTGCTTTTGTTTCCCTTGCCTTTAGAGACGTGTCTTGAAAAAGGTCGCTGTGGCCAATGTTGAAGAGGTTACTGTCCATATTCTCCTCTAGGATTTTGATGGATTCCTGTCTCACATTTAGGTCTTTCATCCATTTTGAGTTTATCTTTGTATATGGTGTAAGAAAATGGTCCAGGACTCCACCCCCAAATTACTAGAACTCATACAGCAATTCAGCAACATGGCAGGATACAAAATCAGTGCACAGAAATCAGTTGCATTTCTATACACTAATAATGTGACTGAAGAAATCTATATCATTTGTGTATATATATACTATAAATCAAACAGATAAGTATTGTTTAGTGTTTATTGTTTAGTTCATATTTTTAGACAGTTCAGTGATACTAGATTTTTTACATTAAAGCAAGGTGTTAACACATAAGTTTGAGTGGTGAATAATGAAAAGAAAAATTCACAAATGCATTTTTTAGAATTGGCCTTGTATATCTTGTACTCATTCCTATTTGTCAAGTCCTTACAGCCATTGAAACCTATGGGTAATAAAAATATATATAATCCCTGGATCATTTTCTCAAGGGATTTACCATCTAGCATCAGTAATAATACACTTATTCCCAAAGCAATAATACAAAGAATATGTGATATTTCCATATAAGTGACAAAATGTGATATCAACCTGTGAATGTAATTTGATTATATGGTGTCCACCAAGTGCTGAGAATTTGATTGAAACAACACAGTGCAATGAAACTCTGCCTCAGGAAGAACCATAAAATCAACCAGTTTTATTCTGCCACCCACATACCAGTTCCGTTATGGTACCATTATTGCTGGGGTCAAGCACCTTGCTTTTTGCTCATGCACTTCTCCCTGGAGCAAAGAAGATGGTTAGGTTTTGTGTTTTCCAAGAATTCCTATTAAAAACAGAGCAACTTGAGATATTTATTTGTAAGAGAAAGAGTTGCAAATTATTTTAATCAACAATCGAATTTTACAAATGAAAAGGAAAAAAAAATCCCTTAAAGGGATAAATGACTTGTTCAATTATTGACAGCTAGCAAGTAGCATGGCTTGATCTAACTTGACTTTCAACTTAAGTAGAAAAATTTTAAATAGTTCATATTATGGAAAAAAATGTGTTTGGCCAAAATTTCATGTGCTTTTAAAAATTATTTTAAATGTGCCAGATTGTTTCCAGTGTTTTATCCAAATATCTATTATAGTCTTTTATTCCAAAGGGAAAGGATTTAAAAGTTAAAGAGTAGAACTGTTGTAATATGTTCTTCTCTCTCCAGGAGTGGCAGTACCTTTATATCAGAGAAGACATTTCCAGGATACTGAGTATCCCACTGTTTCTTTAATATTTTGTGATTAATTGGAGGAATTCAATTACTATCTTTTTAAATACTAAAATCACTGTTAATAAAGATAAGAGTCTTTATTGCATTTGAAGTAAGTGTGTTAATTTTACTTGGAATCAGACCAGTATATTTTATCTTCCAGGAATTTATTCTGTGATGTAAATGTTTATTTTCTCACAAAGAGGGGACATTTTAAAAGAAAAATAATAGAAATACAGCCACACTTCCAGGGCAGAGAAAGCCGTGTTGATAGCCAATGAACTGGGTATACTAGAGGTGTGAGATGTTGTGAATCAGAGTGAGAGAGTAGGTCAAGAGGGAACTGATTTGTGAAGTGTACCCAGGAGTATATATGAAGTCTTGGCCAAAGAGTGTTGAGCAAATTGATAATGTCTTTGGGCAAATTATGTGAAGATAGAAGTTGAGTAAGTTCAAGGACAGTCACTATTTTTTATCGTGAATGGTAACAGGAGACTGGGAATAACGTAAGCCATTTTCTATGGTAGAGTCATTTAAAAGGTTAAAGTCCAAAAATCAGTTTGAGAGCATTGAGAACTTAGAAAATGTTGGTGTAACATGGACTCATCCTGAAAACATGGTGATGGTGGTTAAGAGAGGGACTAATGGGATGCTTAGAAGTAAGCCAAGTTCAGGCTAACCATTTCCTAACATTGTGTTAAAGGCAAACAGAAGAATACTTACCTGGAGATAGCTAGGGTTTGTTTCAGAAAAGCAGGTTGGAGAAATATTCAAAAACATTTTGAAGTTTGAAATTAAATGCTCAGGATGGAAAGTTCTTTTGAAATCTTGGGAAATCCAAGATCGGAACACCAGCAGATTCAGTGTCTGGTGAGGCCCACTTCCTAGTTCATTGACAGGGGTCTTCCTGCTGTGTCCTCATTGTTAGAAGGGTCTAGGAAGCTCACTTCAGCCTCTTTCATTAGGGCACTAATCCTATTAATGAAGGGCTCCACCCTCATGATCTAATCATGTCCCAAAGGTCTCACCTCCTAAGCTCATCACATTGGGGGTTAGGATTTCAACATATAAATTTGAGGCAGAGGGCGCTGGGGGAGGGCCACAAACATTTATTCTATAGCCGTGTTTAACCATGACAACTTTCTTGTTCCTTGAGTCCTGTTTTTTGTTTTGTTTTTGTTTTTGTTTTTTTTTAATTGACCAGAGGCATCTGGGGTATTACTGTATATTTTCTATTATTAGTTAATGTGAGTCCCCTTACGTATTTACTTACTTTAAGACATTTTTGGAGAATCAAGTGTTTACCAGTCATTTTGATAAGCATTATGATATAAATTAGTTTATAGAGATGAATAAAACTTTTATCTTTTCCCTCAGGGAGCCTTAAGTTTTCAATAGATAAAACACTTAAGTGAACCATTCTAATAAATTATTCTAATTATAACCAAACTCTCAAATATGGAAACCATTTTTTTTTAAGATTTTTATTTTGTTTATTTGACAGAGACACAGCAAGAGAGGGAACACAAGCAGGGGGAGTGGGAGAGGGAGAAGCAGGCTTCCCGCGGAGCAGGGAGCCAGATGCGGGGCTCGATCCCAGGACCCTGGGATCATGACCTGAGCCGAAGGCAGACGCTTAACGACTGAGCCACCCAGGCACCCCTGGAAACCATTTTTGAACATGAAATAATACTGAAACATAATTTCATTATATTATTTGACTAGTCTGCTTTCAATTTTAGAATTATTTCTTCAAGTGTGGCAATGAGAATGTAACTTTATTTCAAGCTTTGTATCAAGGGAAGAACTGTGAATAAAAATACTTTTTCTAGTTTAACACATATCGTGAGTTCACATTACAGATGTGTCACATTGCAAATGTGTCAAAAAATGGACATGTTGTTTGAGTCCTCTACACTTCCTTTTAATCAGGAGCATATCCTATGTTATGTACATTACTTCCCTAGTTATTCCACTAATTTTAATACACCAAAGTGAGTTCTGAATATGAATACAGAATTCTTTACGATGCCCTTTTCTCTGAATTGTATTTATTTCTTAAGTTTCTAGAGTGAAAAAGGTTGTTGTTAAAATATCTCTTATGCTCATTGGTTTGTTGATTGCTTGATAATTTTAACATTTTTCATATGTACCAAATTTATTGTTTTCATTCTTTAGAAATGGTATTAGTCTCCCAATTCCAATCATCTTGTTATTGAACAAATAACATTAAACTCATAATCCTATCCAGATATTTATGTTGTGTGAAACTATTTACTTATTAGATTCTTTAATGAGGCCTGGCCAGGTCTTTTGAGTGAAAACCAAATACAGTGATTCACATTTAGCAAACAGACCTTCAGTCTAAATGATTTTGAGTCATATCTGAGGTCACTTTGTTGTTGTCATTGTACTTAATCTTCCCAGCATCTCATCGTTATTGCCAGAAAACTTTGGTGTGCAGCCTGCATGTAATCAGGCACATAGACTACCTTAACTGAATTAAAATGACTCAGAGCCATATGATATGCAGACTTACATAAGACAAACATACTAGATGTGTACACAAAATGCCCAAATAAGTCTTTGGTAATACATACATATGTATACATATCTATAATATACTAATATTGTTAAATAAAAATCAGTGTTTCATATGAGGGTACCTCATTGTACTTAATATTCTCCTGGAACATAGGGAAACAAAACGTGTGCATGTATGTGTGTGGGGGGGATGTTTAATGTTATTATAAAATTTTTAAAATTATGTAATCTAGCATCAGAGATATATAATCCATGTTTTTTATAAGTACAAATGTTTAAAATTACTTTTAGTATTAAAATTCAGTATGGGAGAAGCTAATTTCTGAGAGAAATCATTTGAATGAAAATATAGCTCCTCTTTGGCTGCCTTGAAGTGTGGACTTAGGGGAATAAGTAATGTGTAGCTTCTGTAGAAAGTATTCCAGACTAGTCAAGGAATAAGTAATGTGTAGCTTCTGTAGAAAGGTTGTGGTTGTAACCCATAAATACAAATCAACGCGCTTTGATATTAAAAACAGAAATTGTTCATTAGCCAAAGGTATGCTTTTGTACAAATGTTTACAGTTTGCTTTTTCCATCTATTTTGACTTCCTACGTTGCCTCAAACTTTAATTGTTATATTTTTTCAGATGAAATCTGTAACAGTGGTCAAGGTATATTTTGACTTAATCACAAGCATTTAATGTAATCAGAGAACAATAGATTCTTTCTGATGTAAAATTCTTAGTTGTCATGTTGCTAGTGTGCTGTTTGTGACTAGAATGCAAAGTAGTTTTAATCCATACATCCTTTTTTCTGTGCTGGGATGCCTGCCAAATCGATGTCTGCGATTAACTTTTGAGGTTGTCAGCTTGAAACAAATGTAGGGGCAGGAGAACTCAGGACAGTGGATTTGTATCTAATGCATATTTAACCACAGTGTTAGCATTCAGAATTAGAAAACAAATATTATCTTCGTAGACTAAAAGTTTGCTTGGCATCACATTTGCTTTTTTAAATTGTCCTATGCTTTTAATCTAAATGTTCAATAAATTTCATATAAAAATGGTAGAATATAATAAAAATTATCTGTTAAAAATTGTATTACATAATTATTCATGGTATTATAGTATCTAGAACTCTCTGCTTTTTAGCTGGAGGTGAAAGTCTGCAACATTCAAGAACAGTGTTACCTGATTTGCTTTAATTCTTTGAATGATTAGTTAATATTCTAGCTGCATGTGATTTAGTGAAAAAATAACATTTGGGTTCAAGACAAAATTCCTGGGTTCATATCCAACATTGATTTAATTTCTCTGGGCTTCCATATCTTCATCTATATAAATCTGCTTTACGTTTGTTCCATGCTTTGGGAGTATTCACATCATTAGTGCTGAGTAGGAATGGAAGGTAAGAAAATTCACATTAGGTGAATACAACTACTATATCCTAGTTTCTGTTAGACACTTTGAATGAATCCTAGTAGTCAGTCTATGAGGAATGTTCGTTTTATGTAAATTCCCAATGAAGAAAATGAGTCTCAGAAAAGGCAAATCACTTTTCCAATGTTATCCAATTGATAAGGGAAGAATCTGGAATTCAAAAACTGTGATCGTCCTGTCTGCTTTCAAAATTCTTGTTCACATGACTGCAGATAGCCTTGACTCTATGTACCTCTGGCTACACTGTCAACTCTCATTTCTTGCTACCTTCATGATGATGGAAAGGAGGAAATGATATTGAACATTTGGGCAAAGGTCTGTAAAAATATAGTTATTTTTTTGAGCATTAACTATCCCAGACACTGAGCTAAGCATTAGACATATATAACCTCGTTTGAACCTAAACATAACCTTATAAGGTAAATACAATTACTGAGCCATTTTCAGAATATGAAAACAATGCTCAGAAGCTTTAAGTGACTTTTCTAAATTTTAAGACAAGATAGCCTGACTTCAAAGGCCATGTCTTTGACTACATGATGTTAGTCTCCTTTCGCTGCTGTTACAGAATTACCACAGAATTAGTGGCTTAAGCAATACAGATTTTTTTTTTTAAAGATTTTATTTATTTATTTGAGAGAGAGAGAATGAGAAACAGAGAGCATGAGAGGGAGGAGAGTCAGAGGGAGAAGCAGACTCCCTGCCGAGCAGGGAGCCCGATGCGGGACTCAATCCCGGGACTCCAGGATCATGATCTGAGCCGAAGGCAGTCGCTTAACCAACTGAGCCACCCAGGTGCCCCAGATTTTTTTTTTTTTTTAATTCAAATTCAATTTAGTTAACATATACTGTATTATTAGTTTCAGGGGTAGAATTTAGTGATTCATCAGTTGCTCATTACATCAAGTGTCCTCCTTGATGCCCATCACCCAGCTACCCCATCCCCCCATCCATCTCCCCTCCAGCAACCCCCAGTTTGTTCCCTATGGTTAAGAGTCTCTTATGGTTTGTCTCCCTCTGTTTTTATCTAATTTTATTTTTCCTTTCCTTCCACTATGTTCTTATGTTCTGTTTCTTAAATTCCACATATGAGTGAAATCATATGGTATTTGTCTTTCTCTGACTTATTTTGCTTAGCATAATACCTCTAGTTCCATCCATGTTGTTGCAAATGGCAGGATTTCATTCTTTTTGATGGCTGAGTAATATTCCATTCAATATTTCTTCTATAAACATTGGGGTGTACGTGTCCCTTCAAATTACTATGTTGTATCCTTTGGGTAAATACCTAGTAGTGCAATTGCTGGGTCATAGGGTAGCTCTATTTTTAACTTTTTGAGGAACCTCCATACTGTTTTCCAGAGTGGCTGCACCAGTTTGCATTCCCACCAGCAGTGCAAGAGGGTTCCCCTTTCTCCACATCCTTGCTAACATCTGTTGTTTTCTGAGTTGCTGATTTTAGCCATTCTGGCCCATGTGAGGTGATACCTCACTGTGGTTTTGATTTATATTTCCCTGATGATGAGTGATGTTGAGCATTTTTTCATGTGTCTATTATTAAGTAATACAGATTTATTATCTCACTGTTTTGGAGGTCAGAAGTCTTACTGGGCTAAAATTATGGTGTCAGCAGGTCTGTGTTCTTTCTTGAGGCTTTAAGTGAGAATCTGTGTCCTTTTCCTTTCCCAGCTCCTAAAGGCCATCTGGAGTTCCTTGGCTCATGGCCCCTTCCTCCATCTTCAAAGCCAGCTGTGTAGAATATTTACATTTCTCCCATCCTTCCCTCTCTCTGTCATTATATCTTCATCTGAATCATCCATCTCCATTTTTTTTAAATAAGGGCCCTTGCTATTATTGTGAGTCCATATAGAGAACTCAGGGTAATCTCCTCATCTCAAGATGTTTAATCATTTCTGCAAATTCTCTTTTGCTATATAAGGCAGCATTCACAGATCCTGGAGATTAGGATGAGTACATCTTCGAGAGTCATTTTTTTTTTTCCGACCACAAGTATATTTTAGAATGCGTGATGTTAAAGGAGATAAGCTGAAGAACATAATAGTCCTCTCTGTGAAGAGCTCAAAAGAGATTATTCAGTATTAATTGATTAGTCAGAGAAATGTTAACACATTTGAATTCAGCAACCAGTGTTGTTTAAAATAATGCAAAAGTATAAAGATGCAGTGGACTTTAAAAGCTGTATACATTGTGTGACAAGGAACTCATCACAATGATTTTAATTGATAAATATTAATATCAATACATTAATTAATTATACATTAATACATACATATTACCTCTCTTGAGGCATGACAACTAACATGTATCATTAGTTTTACCATTTATTTTTTCAGTCATTTTTAATTTTGTATTTGCCATTTTATATTGAGTTGTTTTATAATCAGCTGTAATGATTTTTGAAAACTAGAAAGGGTATTAATCCTAATAAAGAAAATGCCATCCTGAGACATGGTGAGTTTTAGTAAATTCCCCAGAGTCACACAGCTAATTGGTAATACAGCCTTACCTGCTACCTTATTCATGGGACTCTCACTCTAAAATGATTACTGCTGCGTCCAACCACTTCCCAAATTCTAAGAGAGAACTTAATGAGCCCTTAGCCTTCTGATTTTATACCTGTTCAGGTTCATTTGTGTAATATAGTAATTGGCAAGAGTAAGTCTTTGCTGTGATCTAGAACATCTTGATTTTGGTGGAGGAAATCTGCATCATATAAAACTCGTAGTGGGCCTTTCGTATACATTATATGCAGTGCTGTTCAATGGAATTGGAAAGTAAACTAGAGTAATTTTTTTTTTTTTTTAAACCCACAGTGAATATCATTCTCAATGGGGAAAAACTGAGAGCTTTCCACCTAAGGTCAGGAACACAGCAGGGATGTCCCCTATCACCACTGCTATTCAACATAGTATCAGAAGTCCTAGCCACAGCAATCAGACAACAAAAAGAAATCAAAGGCATCCAAATCAGCAAAGAAGAAGTCAAATTCTCACTCTTTGCAGATGATATACTTTATGTGGAAATCCCAAAAGACTCCACCCCAAAACTGCTAGAACTCATATAGGAATTCAGTAAAGTGTCAAGATATAAAATCAATGCACAGAAACCAGTTGCATTTCTATACACCACCAACAATACAGAAGAAAGAGAAATTATAGAGTCATATTTAATGGTCCCAAATAAGCTTTTGTTAAGTGAACTGATCAGTTTTACCTCAATATGTATTAATATACTTTTTATTAAATATATTCTCCCTCTGTCCCTCTCTCTCTCTCTCACACACACACACACACAATTTCATTATTTTTATTTGTAAAAGTACATATTGGCTGTTGTCATGTAGTCTTTGTACGGTTTTAGTAGATTTTTGTTTTTATAATCTTCATACAGAGATCTTAATATAGATAGATCATGCCTCACAGTGGAGCAACATTAAGGTAAATGTAGTTTGCTAAATTTCAGTATTGATTAGATATTTTTAAACTTAGCAAAGATAAAATTTTGTTCGTTACTCTCTTTGATGTGATGTCAGTGTAATAGTGAACATACTAATTTAGGAAAATACCTAGCTGTTTTTGACCCTTCTAATTGAATTTATTTTAAAAAATTGGTTTCATTCCCAATTACTCCATAGATAATTCTCTTTAGGAAGTGATTTCCACCTAGTGGCAACACATCTTAGCCAGTGGAAATGGAAATAAAACTACAGCAGTTAAAATATTTTTACTTATTATTTAGTAAGGAAATTAAATTACAAGTTACGTTTACTTAAGCATAATATATAAAATAGCTATTTTAAAGTTAAAGTTTTCTGTGAGACTTCCCTTGTCATGTAGGCTAATACGTCTCTATGATTCCTTCTTCCAGAAAACCACTGGCATTAGTCTGTGAATTACAGGGTGGCTATGTATTAACACTAGAACATGTTATTGTAATTGCTAGAAACACCATCAGCAAATAATCCTAATGTCTATAGTACCTCAGTTTGAATAGAAAAATATGTGTCGACTGTAGCAAATCAAAATAAACCTCTCAGTATTTCACATCCACATTCTGTATTTTGCCTTAGTTCTAAAATATGGATTAGTTCTTCATGAATTTTTGGGGTTTTTTTGAGGAATTTAATTACAGTGCATTATGAAACTATAACAATGTTATTTCACTGAAGTAGTCAAGTACTAATTTACTCAAACAATAGAATAGTCAGAGACACAATTATTAACTTATTTCATGAGGTAAATTAATGGTTATTGGTAGCTAGGAACAAACTCATCAGTACTGCATTGTGACCTGAATCTCTTTTTCATAAAATACATTTAGAAATATATCCACACACCTTGGCAAAATGCTGTTCCGTTTTGTTTCTGGTAGTAACTTTAATTCCTAACAACACATTTGTTAGTTTGTTTTTTTTAAATACAAAATTCATAATGTACACCACATTCTGTTTAGGCACATGGGATGATAAAGTGTTAAGTGAGCATAGCTAAGATGATGGTGTCAGAAAAAAAAATGTTTATGTCTTTCTTACATACAGGATGATATTGATTATGGAACATAATTTTCAGTAGTAGTCTAGTAGTCCATTCTTGTTACTTTGTAGGTTCGTATTCTCCTAAAAGCTACTAAACCAGTTAAGGACTTCCAAACAGACAAATGATTTTAAGGATGATATTTAAACTCTTCAAAATGAGAGAGTGAAATTTAATGATTTATAACTGATTATTCACTTCAAGTTGTTTCTGTTCCATGTTTCTTTTTTTTTTTAAAGATTTTCTTTATTTATTTGAGAGAGAGAGAGAGAGAGAGAGCACATGAGAGGGGGGAGGGTCAGAGGGAGAAGCAGACTCCCTGCTGAGCAAGGAGCCCGATATGGGACTCGATCCCGGGACTCCAGGATCATGACCTGAGCCGAAGGCAGTCGCTTAACCAACTGAGCCACCCAGGCGCCCCCCACATGTTTCTTAAATAATAAGAAATGCGAGGGATTTATTGGAATTTTCAGGCTCTGTGTTAGGCTACATGTCCAATAAGATACTACAGAAAAGCACTAATTTGCTAATTTGCAGCCTAGGACTAATTGTTAAGGCTTCGTGATTCCCATAAATGAAAGTATAAGAGAACATTATGGGGATATTACTAGAGCTCAGATTTTGTCAATTAGAAATTCTAACCTAAAAGTGGTGTGGATGGAGAAGAAGAATTTTGGTTTGAATGGACTGAGTCATTTTGACATATAGTTCCTTTATATACCATATACTTTAAGTTGGTACTTTATGTTTCCTTGATTAAAATTAGAAAGTATAGAGTAGAATGATTCAATTTTCTGATAATTTTGATCTTATGACAACAGAACATCTCTATTTGAAAAGGAGAATGCCCATTTTAAAGACATTTTAATGCAGATATCATTTGTCTTGGGATATCTTATGAATTATTCTGCTTTATCTGCTCGTGTGATTATGAAAAATGAGAGGAAAAGATGTTGAAGATGGTCTCTCCTGTTTTCTAGCCTTAATTTATGGTTTACTTTGAGTTGTTTCTGTTCACAATTGTCTTAAGATTTTTTCTGCCGCTACTGTTAAATTACCAGTCGGCATGATCCAAATCTGAATTTGTTTTAGTGGCCGACAAGATTGATTTTTATTGAGAACACAGAGATTAAGACACAGATCAATCAGCATGCTAAGAATCGTTTAGTCATTTCCCCCCAAAAGGAATATGTACAGATCTACAGAAATTGTTTCAGCTGAAATTTTTGTGTATGAAAGGAAACCCATAGATTAATTTGATATTTTAAACGATTTTATTCTCTGAAAGAAATAAAAATTATAAATTGCTCTTTGCCGAGAGAACCCAAATCCTGATCTTCTGCTGTCACTTCTGAAATTTACTGATTTATTTAATCCCATTGTGACTGTGGAGTGAATTCACAAGCAGTCTTCATGCTCAGTAGGTTTCAATTAGATGGCTCTGTACAGGGAACACTCTGACAAGGGAGAACCTCTTTCTTCTCCTGGAAGACATTCTTTCAATATTTATCATCTTAGAATGTTAACCAGACCACTCACCTTTCCAACCACACTACCAGCGGATGTATTTCTTGGTCAAAGAAACTAAGACCTATAACTGTGAAGTTTGTTTATTTCGTTCATCTCCATAAAGAAATCTTTCCCACATTTGTTCTTTTACAGTTTCTGATGGTTTCTTTAATTAAGAAAGCAGATGTAACAGGTGCATTTATATAAATTTGTTCTTCAACAATAGTGGATTAGTAAGGGATATCTTTTTTAGAGGGAACAGGAAATCTTGTAGACAAATAATGTAACTCAAGGAAAAAACTCAGGGTTATATTAAAATGTATGCATATGTTAAATTAATATTTTAATAATCATTTTGGTTTTTGATGTGTGAACACATTAAAAATTAAAATGAGAATATTTTCCCAGCCACTCCGTAACTTTCTGCCTTGGACGTATGCAAATCACTGAAGTAGCCAGAGGGTCACTTACAGTATTCTCTCTCAAGGGCAGCACTAAATGTTAGGATTGCTTGTTGATATCTATTCCTCAGTTAACATCATAACTCAGCGCTTGTCAGATCAGGGAAGCATATTAACTAGAGTTATTATATTTCAAAACAGTTAGGAGTGTTTTTTATTCTGACAGCTTCCCAGAGAGGGGAGTCTGTGATGAGTAGCTGTAGATATTTTACACTGGTAAGGAGGCTACACGTTGCCAGTTATTACTGTTAAGGCCAACCTCAGGTAGCAGGTCGTAATTCTCTCCAGAGTCCTCCATTTTAATTCTTGTCACGCCACAAAGTTATTTACTCCCTTTACCAAGCTAACAGCTGCCAGCCAAGTGCAGTTTTATGGAGTTATAGAATTTTAGAAAGGGTCCGGGGTTGGGGGAGGAACTCTACAGGATATCTTATGAGTCTTCCTTTTCCTGTTGAAGATACTGATGCCCTTTCATTATTGAGGACTTACTATGCTCTGGCCTAGAGAAGGTGTTTAATTTGTTGCTTCAGATTATCCAAGTGACTTGTCCTGTTCTAGCACCCAATTCATTCATTGTCTGTCTCCGTCTCTTTCAATGCACCGTTACCTACAAAAAAATTGCTTTTGCAGTTTTAATGTATTGTTTTGCAGTAAGCCAATGGAAACCTCTATATAGAAATAGTGCCATATTCTATAATAAGTATTCACAGAAATTAATTTATCCAGATTAAAAAAAAAACAAAGAGAACTACCAATTGAAAAAGGGTTTTCTGATAGATGCACATTTACAAAGGGCCATAACAGGAACAGAACCAATGGATACAAAACAACATTCCCTTTCTATAAGAATATTACAAAATTACTATAGCCAAGAATAAGGTGAGACTTTTGGAAAATGTTGACAACAATAAAAAGTCATTTGGTGAAGCTGTGTTGTGATGTAAAAAAATGCTGTCACTCATTAATTATGTAAATAGATGGTTTTAAATGAAACAACTGTATGGTTAGCTAATGACAGAGAGAAAGTAGATGCACAATTCTTTTTCAGTTCTTTGAGAATGACTTTCAGAAGAGATAGTTCAGGAGCACTGACAGTAGAGTGAGGTGAGTAGTCTTTAAGAAAAACAATTACCCTAAATGCTTTTCATCTTCCTTATTCCAATAGATTATATCACAGAATAATACCTAAACCTAGGTGAGAGCATTTTATTCTGCAGTTCAAGTAGTGACAGTTGCTATGAAGGTGTGAACTTTTTGAGTTTTTCACAAAGTAGATACAACAAACTATATGTATGTGAACTTGACTTGGATTCTGGGAAAGGCATCAAGGACATTAGATAGCATTCACGTGTGTGTGTGTGAGTGTGTGTGTATACATGTACCCTCAAACATTTGAGCTGGAAGAGGAAAAATAGTGATTGTTCAGATATTGTGTGTCTTTGTGGTTAGTCATTGGACTGTTGAGTAGGGAGAGTTTTTAAACCTGGTGTATCTGAATGTGAACTTACTGTTGAGTAGAAGTTTACCTTGTGTGGAGAAATTGGACAGAAGAATTGATTTGTAACAGGTTAAATGACTGTGTCAGCCTTCATTAATTTTAAGCACAGTGGAACACTTTTGAAGATATTTACACATTTTTCTTTAACAGTAACATCTATACAAAGACCAGGATTATGCTGTTTAAACAGATTAAGAATCTAAAATTTGGAAAGTGTCTGGAGATTGTTCAATCTGACTATTGTTGGGGGGGTAAGAAGACATAAAACTCTCCTTGTCTCGTGGGGTAAGCATTTGATATTTCTAGGAATTAACAGGGAAGTAAGATTTATCTTTCTAAATTTAGAAGTGTTAATGTGCAAAAATCTCAGGGATTCATCTTTTCATGTATCTTAACTTATTTGAGCTTGAAGTTTTTTATCTATAAATGAGGAATGTTGCCAACTACAAAATGAAGTGTGAATTACTCCCTTCAGACCCTTCATCTCATATAGCAGCTGTTATACAGGTTAATATTAGGCACCTGAAATCAGCTGGGTTCTAAATAATGAGGAATTGAGTTGGCTAGATAAATGGAATGCAAGCTTTATATAGATCTTATTTTCTGCAAGAGCTGTCCTTGATCAATAGGTTTAAATAACAACAAACTTAATTTTCTTAGAGAACACATCGCGGCATTTTATCTCTTTGAAAGCTTTATAAAAAGGCAAGAGAAACAAAATAAAATGCCTGAAATCCAAATATCAATATCAATATTCAATTTTATTGTAACACCTGCCATCAACATAACTTACCCACAGTTAATGTTTGTGAAATCATTGTGCCAAGAAATGGCAGGCATTGTTTTTGTTAAAAGATAAACTGAGGCACATTAAAATTTTCCAGAGTCAGAGCATACATTGATTCAAATCGGGCAGCGTCAGACTCAAAAGTGGGTTAGGACGACTCCACTAACAGGAGCTAAGGGGAGAGGTTTTTGTAGAGAAGATGTGAAAACAAAGCAAGGACATTGTTTGCCTGGCTACAGTTTTGAGCAGGTCCCTTATTTGGGAAAGCCTAGTTGGCTGTTTGTGACTGGGTGTTCTTACTTTTAATTTTTCTGGGATTTAAGTTCATTGACTCTGGCTTTGGTTTTGGTTTACTAGTCTACCAAAGGCTTTAGAACCACCTCAGCCTACTGGCTTCCTTGTTTAACTACTTTAACATTTTTATTTTTATTTTTATTTTTTTTAAAGATTTTATTTATTTATTCATAAGAGACAGAGAGAGAGAGGCAGTGGGAGAAGCAGGCTCCCCGCTGAGCAGGGAGCCCGATGTGGGACTCGATCCCAGGACCCTGGGATCATGACCCGAGCCGAAGGCAGACGTCCAACCATCTGAGCCACCCAGGCGCCCACTACTTTAACATTTTTAAACATGTCAAATGGTAACAAATTTACAAATATGAATTATACCCAGGTAAACAGTTGTTTATGAAGCCACAGTCTAATTTAAGGGAACTGATTATTCCTTTCCCTGTCTCATGCCCTCTATAAATGGCTAAATTAAAGTCCAAGAATATCACAAACACAATAATTGGATTTATATGGAAAATATAGTTCAGTGGTTAAAAACCAGGGCTTGGGGTGCCTGGGTGGCTCATTCAGTTAAGCGTCTGACTCTTGATTTGGGCTCAGGTCATGATCTGAGGATCGTGAGTTTGAGCCCCTCGTTGGGCTCTCTGGTGAGTGTGAAGCCTGCTTAAGATTCTCTCTCTCCCTCTCCTCCTCCTCTCTCTAAAAAGCAAAAAAAAAAACAAAAACAAAAAAAACCCCGCAAAAACCAGGGCTCTGGACTCAGTATAACTATATAACTAATATAGAATTCTAGTGACACATGGTAGAATCTAGGATGAGTAATTTAATCTTCTGTAAAATAAGAATGATTATAATATTTATCCCATGGGGTTATTTTGAGAATTAAATTAGATAATACAGATAAATTGGATGGTACATTTCTGGCACCTAGTAAGTAGATTTTGTTTTAAGGGAAAAAAGTATTTATGAAGAAATGTATTGTATACAATGTTAGTAGTTTGTCTTTTTAGGGCGATGCTATCAAATTATGTTTTAATTTAAAAGGTAAAATATGCATATCAGTCTTTGAAAAGATAGAAACAATACAAAAACATAAATTATGGAACTTAACAACAACACACTAAGTATTTTGGATAATTGATAATTTTGACTATTTTAGCCATAGAAAGAGTGTTTTTTCCAAATATTTTATTTAAAGATTGCGTGTGTTTGTGTTTGTGTGTGTGAGAGAGAGAGAGAGAGGAGAATGTGCTTATTAATATGAAATTTCACTGCAAAATATATTAGTACATTTTACCTACTAAAATATGAATTTTAGTCATTATGTCCTAAGGGTATATTTTATAGCTGCTACAATCTTAAAAAATATAACCTTGTTGCAGATTTATGCTGGAAGGAGTTGATCTTTTTTTCAAGACTGTGGAATAGCTTGAATAGCAACAGAAAAGCAGGGTTTGTAATAGATGGTCCCTATTACTCTGCTGGTTTATCTGATATTTCTGTATTACATTTAAGATCTGTAAGCTTACGATGATGACCATAGTGAGGAAATGCAAGCCCACTCCATCGCACTGTTGATGACACTTCAATCTCCTGTTAGAAGTTGTATGCCTTTAAAACACAGACAAAGGTGAAATAGAAATGCCATAGGATCAGTGTTTCCTTTTCTGTAAAAAGAATATAGTAATACTTGCCATATGGAATTATTATGGATATTAACTGATTTAATATAAATCAAAGTCAGTATGCAAAACTTGTCTCATAATAGGTAGAACTAAATGTTAGCGGCAATGAATAAATCCATGTTTCTGTCATCAGATTGGCTTGCACTGAAAATTGAAGTAGGTCTTAGGGAAATAATAACCTGAGACATCAATTTATTTAAATTTAACATTAAAAAAATAAAATAAATAAATTTAACATTGCCACATATATCACATAATGTCAGCCATGTTCTCTTCTTCCTTGCCTGTCTGCATTGCATTTTTTCAAGAGCATGACCATTCTCTTTGACCTATTTGGTATACCAGTAGTGAGAAGATTTATACCAGATATATAGTCTTTTCAACTACTGGGTCCACACTAAGTTTAAATTTTGGTAACATCGCTTAGTAGTTGTCTGCCTTTGGAAAAGTTACTTAGCCACTCTTTTGCTCATTTGCTTGCCTGGAAAAGAAGGATAACTATGGGTCCTCACTCCTAGGATAGGCATGAGGACTAAAGGTAATGTGTAATGAGTAAAGCACTTAGAAAAACTCAGATCTCAATAGATGTTACCTATTGTTTTCTGCATCATGTAGAGCAATATCTCATGATACTAGTTTGTATGCCTGTCATCTGCAGGAGACTCTGAGCTCCTGAACAGTAAGGAAAATGTTACTTATCTTTCTGTGTTTTAAGTCTATTCTAATTTCAAGCAAGTGGCAGAAAGTTAATATTTTGACTGTTGTTATACTTAATTTTAAAAGAGTTTTCTCAAATGCAGATTCCCTGGTTTTGTTTTGTTTTTAATTTTTAAAAAGCTTTTATTTATTTATTTGCGAGAGAGAGACTACCAGCGGGGGGAGGGGGGGAGGGAGAGGGCCAAGCTCAATTTCTTTACTTAGCTTATTATGCCTTATAGACATTATTTTTAATTAAACTGAAAGAAAAAAAAAACCCATAAGAATAAAATGTCCCTGAACTGTAGTGTCAATGCAGACATGTAACTAAGAAAAGAGCTACAAGCACTTTTTGGTTCTAGCAAAAAATCTAAACCAAGATATGAAGCAGAAATAGTTAGAAAGGGAAATCTGTATCACAGAAGACTGGACTATGGTAATAAGAATAAGTGGAAAGGAGAAAGAAAGGATTTATTTTAAAAGTTGTTTTAAGAGAAAAATATATATGATTTTATGGGGCACAATTTGAGATTTAAATGTTTGGATTTGTGAAGAGAGAATCCAATGGCATTTTGAATAAAATTTAGTTCTGGTCATCTAGGGGGTACCCAGAAATTTAAGGCATTATAAACACCTGTTAACAGGAAATTCAGGGGCACCTGGATGGCTCAGTCGGTTAAGCGTCTGCCTTCAGTTCAGGTCATGATCCCAAGGTCCTGGGAGCCAGTCCCATATCAGGCTCCCTGCTCAGCAGGGAGTCTTCTTCTCCCTCTGCCTCTGCCCCTCCAACCTGATTGTGCTCTCTCTCACTCTCCCTCTCAAATAAATAAAATCCTTAAAAAAAACCAAACTAACCTCTAAAGAAATTGAGTTAGTATTTGCTGCTAAAACATACTACAACTTCCTAAACACCATTTTAAATAGTCTATCTGCATTTGTATGGCTGCTTTATGAAACAGTCTGTATCCTTTTTCAGAAAGGTTTTGTGTTATCACTGGTTTGTACAATTTAGGGAAACTATCACTAAATAGTTTTGTTAAATTTGCTTTAAGTGATAATGATTATATACTTTAAAACGCACTAAGGAAATTTCTATTTTTATTGGGGTATTTAAGACAAAGTTTGTAATTCAGTGATTTCTTTGATACGATTATGTGAATTTTGGCTAAATATTTTTTCTAAACAACAACTATTTGAAAAATAGAAAAATACTCTTGAAAACAAAACTAGTTTTGCTAATGGGTTGTCATTTAGATCCTAAGTATTCATTAACCAGGAGGTGGCTAATGAGCAGTTGTTTAATCAGCAACAAAAATGAATAGACAGGTTTTTTTCTTTTTTCTTTTACACTGACTGAAGGTATAGATGTAGTTGATGAAATAAAAAACTTAAAAAATATCCAATTTGATGTGACTCAATGGAAAGACATTCTAATAATAGAACTTAATATGGTTTGGAAACTTTCATTAGAATTTCAGAGAAGTATTGATACAATTTTAGAGATAAATGAAAGTAATACACAAACAGCATCTAAAGTTATAGAAACAAATGTAATCAACTCATGTTCAATATATTGTTTTCTTGTCTTCTTTTGTATCTCATTAGGTAATTGCCATGTTACTGCTCATTTACTGGGGTAGGAAATTCTGTATATCTGTGGATACCTCCATCTTGGGTTCAAGTTTACCTACCTGAGATTTCTTATACACTATGCATCTCTCATAAGATAGTCACAAGGCAATCACAAGAAAAGCAATAGAAAAATTTGCACACACCTTTAATAGTAAAATATTTGGAAGATCAATTAAATGAGTTTGTATTTCATAAAAGGGAAAATCCCAATCTTCAGGTGACTTTCCATTTTCAAACAGCTGCTTTTTTCACTTGCTTCTATTTGCTCTATCATTTAAAACTAATTTTCAGATATAGATCTCTTAAATTTTGGTCTCCTAAGTGAAATTTTTCAAAGAAGCAAGTTGTTATCCCTTTACCTTAAGAAAATCCCTTTGCAAAGTCCATCTGTGCAAATATTTTCCTTTTATGGGCCCTTAAACACTACATTTTATTAATGATCAGTTGTAATTTTACTTTACTTCCCTACGATAATCACCAAAGCAAAAATCACAGCTTTACTCTGAATTTTACCTCATGCCTGCTCATGAAATCAAATTGTTTTATTTAATCCCCTCCTCAATCTAAATATGGAACACTGTTTAGAGAGTAACACAGTTGAATTAATCATAATTTATTCCGTAATTTATCTCTGTAGTCATTAAGGAAATTTTACAGTATTAAGCTAATATATTTTTCTTTATTTTTATATTTAATTTATGTACTGATGCAGCTAAACCATACAGATTAAATACAAATGTAATTTGTACAAATTCAAATGTAATTTTTCATGTCCATAAAATACCACAACATTAGGTTTCTAATTACATGTTTGGTTCTTTTTAATGGATTTATAATTGATAGCAAAGACCCTTCTGAATTGCCTAATAAAAAGAGTATGGGAATTGGAATCAGCTACTGAGTATCATAGCCACTTCTTCCTCTGTGTCACTAAAAAGAATTTATCTGTGTGTTACTATAAGGAATTTATACCCTGAAGTTTTCATTTAATATTGTAGTTAATATTACATAAGATTATGCATAGAAATGAGCTTTTGAAAATGTGAATAGTATGCAAGTATAGGTATTACTATTGGGGTAGGGGTGCCTGAAGACAACCTAATTATTACTCTAGATTATTAGATACACAGTAATCTTACAGGTCTCTCTCAGGTCAAGTGACTGATTGAATGACTACTTGCATTGACTGACTAGAACTTGAAAAATTTGGATGTTTATCTAATTCACACTGAGTACTGTAAAATGCAAAACTGGGTTTATTCCTCATGAATCCATTTTAATATGATCAACTCCTTAATTTGTGTTTCACAAACTCTCCCAGTTTATAACAGAGATAGAAAAGTGAAAGTTATAAATTTCTTTAAGGATGCTCTGGAGAAACTATCATTTTAGAATCCATGTAATTTAATTATACCAAAATCTGCTTTTAGCAGGATTTAAGTCAGAGATTATGTGCTACTCATGTGACTATTTTTTTGGGGGGGGGCAAGGATTATGAATATCAACAGAGCTCTAGGGTCTCAAATACCATCCATTTGGCCAAAATAAGGAATATGGATTGATTCATATTGCTTTCTTTTTTTTTTTTTAAGATTTTATTTATTTATTCATGAGAGACAGAGAGAGAGAGAGAGAGGCAGAGGGAGAAGCAGGCTCCCAAGGAGCAGGGAGCCCGATGCGGGACTCGATCCCAGGACCCTGAGATCATGACCTGAGCCGAAGGCAGATGCTTAACCATCTGAGCCACCCAGGCGCCCTCATATTGCTTTCTGTGTTCTTCACTGACCCATTTGGTTCCTTCCTTTTTTTTTTTTTTATTATTATGTTATGTTAATCACCATACATTACATCATTAGTTTTTTTTTTTGTTTTTTTTTTTTTTAGATTTTATTTATTTATTTGACAGAGAGAGGCAGTGAGAGAGGGAACACAAGCAGGGGGAGTGGGAGAGGGAGAAGCAGGCTTCCCGCAGAGCAGGGAGCCCGATGTGGGGCTCGATCCCAGGACCCTGAGATCATGACCCGAGCCGAAGGCAGACGCTTAACGACTGAGCCACCCAGGCGCCCCTACATCATTAGTTTTTGATGTAGTGTTCCATGATTCATTGTTTGCATGTAACACCCAGTGCTCCATGAAGAACATGCCCTCCTTAATACCCATCACCAGGGTAACCCATCCCCCCACCTCCCTCCCCTCTAGAACCCTCAGTTTGTTTTTCAGAGTCCATAGTCTCTCATGGTTCGTCTCCCCGTCTGATTTCCTCCCCCCTTCATTCTTTCCCTCCTGCTATCTTCTTCTTCTTCTTCTTCTTTTTTTTTTTTTTTTAAACATATAAGGTATTACTCCAGCTCTGTGTTATGCCAACCCCACCTAGTCTAGTATTTCACTTTTGGATTTGTAACATTTTTGTTTGTCTCACTAGAATGCAAGATATCAGACTCACAGACTGTGTCTTATTGATCTTTGGATTCCCCATAGGGTTCGTCACTGGTCTAGCAAGGGGCTGAAAGATATTTTAGTATTGGGTGTATTATCTTTTTGGTGCCTCACTCTCTTGATCAGGGAAATGAAAATGAACACATTATGTAAGTCCCTGTGTGATTGTAAGAGTTAAATGGGTTAATGCCCTAAGCCAGTGCTTGGCATACATGGGCATTAGAAATGTTATTAATTGTTTATCATTAGTGTTCTTTTCTTGAAAGTTGTAGGAACTCTGAGAGTGCTATCCAAAATGAATTTGGCTGTGAAAATTATTAAATATTTATTGGTAGCAGTATGAGAACGTTGATTTCTTTTTATCAAGTGACTTTAATTTTGGCAGTCTTCAGACCAAGTAGTCTGGGCCCAGCATCACTTGGTTTCCCCTGAACGGGTGTACCAGTTCCAGAGAGGGCTGTCAACAGCAGATTTTTAAAATTTTTTTATTTAAATTCCAGTTAGTTAACGTACAGTGTAATCTTAATTTTATGTATACAACTTAGTGATTCAACACTTCCATACAACACCTGGTGCTCATCACAAGTGCCCTCCTTAATTCCCATCCCCTATTTCACCTCTTCCCTACCCACCTCCCCTCTGATAACCACCAGTTTGTTCTCTAGATTTTTGTCTCTTCAGGAACTGCTTCAGTTGTAGATGGTCCCATGCCTAAGGTCACTCCCTTTTTCTGGGTTTGTCTATAGCCTATAACCAGTAGAGGTGGGATATAAAAGTCTGGCCTTTACTGACCAGATCAGAAAAATTCTAAAGTACCCCTCTAACTCCAGAGATTCCTATGGAGTTAGCTGAAGCTGTCATCGGGTCCATATTGCAGTTTGACATCTCTCTCTTCTATTTATTTATCTATTTAGAGAGAGCTAGAACTTGTGAATGAGGGGGTAGGAGCAGAGGGAGAGAGAGAGAATCTTAAGCAGGCTCCACGCCCAGTGCAGAGCCCAACTCGGGGCTCAGTCTCACAACCTGGAGATCATGACCTGAGCCCAAATCAAGAGTCAAACACTTACCCCACTGAGCCACCCAGGTGCCCCAATATCTCTCTCTTCTTAATCCTGTATCCCTCCCTCCATTTTCACAGGTGTTGATCCCAAGAACACTCCTTAATAAACATCCTAAATGCTAAAGCACCTCAGAGGCTCTTTCCAGGAAACCCAGCCTGAGATACACAATGCTATACGTTTTCCCATAGTGGATGTGTAATGAACAGATATAAACCTGAGCTGGAGAACAAAATACAAAGCATTCTACCTTCAGCATCCAGAGTTTTTGCAACTCAGGTTTCCTAGGCTACGTGAGGCTGGGGATAAGACTAATCACAACAGGTGTTTTGCTCAGTGTTGTAGCTTTGGCGCCCAGCACAGCGTCTGATGCTCTAACAGTCTCATGACAAATACTGTTGTGTGAGAGAGCAGGCGGAATATTTCTGTGACTTTGTAACATTTTCTGTTTAGCAACTTCTGTTGCCCACTCCTCCTCCAAGCCAACCCTTTGGGTTCTCACAAAATTGTAGGAATATATTTATTTCTGTTACTGCAAGACAGTTACTGATTTTCTGTTTTGCTACTCTCCGTGGCAAAGATATAACAGAAACAGTGGCTCGGGTAATCAGCCTCAAAGACATTTCTCCATAATTGTTATTGTTGATATCAGGCTAGCCTCTCCAATGCAAAGAGAGACTCTTTTAACCATGATCGTAGTATAACTGGGGACTCTAACTCATGATGCCTTTTACTTCAGTGCATTCCAGAGATTTTCATCCAGGTCCTACTACAGGTGTGACTTGTAACATCTTTCTTTCTAGCACAGAGAAGAGATTCTGTGGGGCCTATGCTGGACAGAGTCTAAGGAATCGTCATCTACGCTGAGCATTAATATCTTTCCTTCCCCCAAACTCGTAAACTCCATCTTCCTTAAAATGAATTTCTTTTCCCGGAAGACTTTTGGTCCCTTAGGCAAATAGACCTCTGATGACCCACACAATAATCCTGCCAACCAGACAGGCTCAGACAGGTTAGAAACCCTATAATGAACCTAATTTAGGTTCCAGCTGGAGTTTCCACTATAATGAGAAAGTAAATGATTAAAAAAAAAAAAAGTAAGTAAATGATTGTATAGTATCTTGCTTATTCTTTTCCTTTAAAGCAAAAAAGATAAAAACAGACACTATTAGACTATTCAGCACCGAACTCTTGGCTTTTTATGGAAATTTAGAGAAAATAAAGGATTCATAAGCCTCAGATGGTCAATTCTGTATTTTTTTTTGTATTTTTGTATTTTGTTGTACTTCACTATTCTCATTACCATTTTTCACCATTTACTCACCCTTTAAGGGTATGTATATAATTTCTTTTACTTAGAGCAGATGATTTATTGAATAGCAGCAAAAAAAAAAAAAGCAAAAAGCCAAAAAATGTGATTTTTTTTTATGTTCTATTGTGAAGATGTTGAGAACCAGTTATTATGATTTTATAGAATTAACAAATTATAATGATAGGCCTTATTTAAAATTTTAAAATTTGCTTCTGAATATTTAAATTTGGAAACAGAAAATGAATTTGTAATATAAAAATTGGGGATGGACAGGAGGGTATAGTTGATAACTTTTTCTCATTCTTTCGTGTTATCTATATTTTCAATAATTTTTATTATAAATTCTGATGAAACTCATCTGTGAAAAATGTGGACCATTTACCATTTTAAATAGTTAACTTTCATTAATTTCCAAGTCTTTTTGTGTGTTTTTCCCTCCTTAGGTTTCCAGAATTCTGAAGGTCAACTTTGTGGATTACATTTTATAAATAATCTATTGTTGTCTCTAAATTTAATTTTTTTGCCATTTGTTTTCATGGGACATCTTTTCAAATTATTAATTTCTATATATACGTTTATGTCCCCTTATATTATTCCTTATGCTATGTATTTTTCTCTAATTTTTTTGGTCACAAGTATGTTCTTTTTAAGAAACTAGCTTTTATTTTTTATTCACTTCTTTTTGTGTTTTATTTTCTGTTATATGAAATTTTTTTATCCATATTGGTCTTCTTTTTTTTAAGATTTTTTATTTATTTATTTGACAAAGAGAGACAGAGAGAGAGAGGGAACACAAGCAGGGGGAGTGGGAGAGGGAGAAGCAGGCTTCCTGATGGGCAGAGAGCCCGATGCAGGGCGCCAACCCAGGACCAAGGACCATGGGATCGTGACCTGAGCGGAAGGCAGACACTTAATCACTGAGCCACCCAGGTGTCCCTATACATACTGGTCTTCTAAATTTTTCTTTAATTTGTTGCTAATTTCTTCTCCAGATATAGTATATGCTTTACTATATATGCTATTCCCATAGGTTTAGATCTAAACTATTCTTTCTTTAACTCTGTATCTTTATATAATTGGGAAACTCAGTTTTTATTTCCGTGTATGTTTAGAAGATGATCCTTAGAAACACCAATTACTCAGCCCAACCTAACATCTAGAATGAAATTTCATATTTTCGCTGGTTTGACTTCAGAATTAGAAACTCTAATTTTGATAAAATAAGCTTTGTATCCTACAGGTCATTCTTCCCCAGTCGACTGTGATCACCAAAATTTTTTGTCATTTTGTAATATTGCATAGTCTGATTATAAATATTTTCAATGATATTACATATTAGGAGTCTAGGCATAAATATAAATTCATTGTTGAATATAGTACATGATATAATGTACTCAGACAGTTGATTTGCTTTTAAAAATTCACTTTAACTCTTTTACTTCAATTTGTAAAATGTACTACTAATATACTCCTGTGGTCTAACTTCATAGATTAATGTAAAAAGTTAAGATTATAACTTTGATTCAGTACGTGAAAATATACTACTCATATATAGTAGCTCATGATGATTATAATTAAATATATAGAGGCATGGTTTGTAATCATAGACTTGATAAAATCTATTAAGTTGTACTGGTGAAGAGTAATTATCTAAATATCAATATTAACACACACATATATAATCAATATATATTAATACCTCACATGTTCATGATTTATGATTTTAGACACTCAATTATTAGACATATTTGAGAGTTCCATCTACAAGTCTGTGCATAAGTAGAAACAAAATACCAATGTGAAGTTTCAAAACCTGAGAGAAAATACTGTCTCCAGCTTAGTTTATAGCTGGCAACTCTATAGTAGTAATTCAAAAAGTAAATAAATTTGTTCCAAAAGAAGTTCTATCAAGCTCCACTTTAAATTGTTGGAAGATAAATAAATTGAAAATTTGATTTGAGCAATATATTTTTGTAAAAGTTAATTCAAGTCTGCCCATTAAATTTAGATTCTGAACGTTTGTCTTGAAGAGAAATATGCGTGTGGGAAAAGCATGACAAACCTGAATGTGTACCACTTACTTGAAGCTAACCTTTAACTTTTTAAAATTCTTCTCTCCTAGTCTTGTGAAAATAATCGATGAGAGTGTTTATGTCTCATACATCTTTACAGATAAAAACCTTCTTAAAGTGAAATTTCTTAAATGCATAGATAAGGAAGCTATCACTTAAAACCCTAAGTTTGGATTGTTTTATTTTAAGATTCACGGGAAAATGTGTATCACCAACACTTTAATGAAAAATGAAACAAAGATACCAGCTACAGGAAAGAAATTCATGTATCTATTTCTTTCTCTAGGATTTCTTTTTTTTTTTTTAAAGATTTTTTATTTATTTATTTGACAGAGAGAGACACAGCGAGAGAGGGAACACAAGCAGGGGGAGTGGGAGAGGGAGAAGCAGGCTTCCCACAGAGCAGGGAGCCCGATGCGGGGCTCGATCCCAGGACCCTGGGATCGTGACCTGAGCCGAAGGCAGACGCTTAACGACTGAGCCACCCAGGCGCCCCACTTTCTCTAGGATTTCTTAAATTTTGGGCAACCCAACGTTGTTACCTGTTATGTTTGGTATATATTTGATATGTCTGGATAAGCAGAGAAAAAAGGTTAAAACAGGGAGGCCACTGGAGCACCTGGGTGGCGTAGTCGGTTAAGCATCCAACTCTTGATTTCAGCTCAGGTCATGATCTCAGGGTCATGAGATTGAACCCCATCTCGGGCTCTGGGCTGAGTGTGGAGCCTGCTTAAGATTATATATGTATATATGTATATATATATATATATATAAATTATTAATTATAATATACATATTAATATTAATATAATATTTATATTAAAAAAAGAGAAGCCACTGAAGTAAGCTAAATTACCTCCCAAACATTTAGACATCAACACCTGATCATTCTGTGAAACCATTCAAATAATTTGTGTGTGTATATGTGATTATCCACTGGGCAACTTAGTAGGATAGTTTAAAGGTAACTTTATCATCTCTCTTGATCTAGCAAGGTATTATTTAATAGGTCATGAGCATGAAACTACACTGATGATTCCCTTTACTAAAAATAATGATAGTTTCAATGTATTAATAAGGTATGTTTTAGGTAGAGGATAATGATGGGGAACCTGAGATACTTTGAGAGCAGTCCTTCTTGACCGGTGTCTTCTTAGTCTATGCACAGTAATTTGAAGTAGGACAAACAGTTCCTTAGTTGTGTGTAAGTACAAAGCATAGCACATCTCAAAACAAAATGGGAAGCACTGGGGGAAGTGCTGGTAGAGGTTAGTGGTTAGGAGAAGGCTCAGGAGCCCCCAATGTGGGATTAGACTAATAATCTCATCACTCTGTGCCTATTATTTACCCTTCCTAAGCCTTAATTTCCTCATTTGTAAAATCATAATAAGGAGCCTATCTCACAGACTTGATAGAGGAATTGAAAGAGAAAATCCATGTTAATACAATGTCTGGAACATCCCATGCTCGGTAATTGTTAGCTCTTATCACCATTATTATTACACTTACATATCCCTAAATGTATATTACACATTTCTATGGGAGTAGAAATCCATTAGGATGAATAAAAGATAAAATAGTACACCTGTTTTTAAAGTACCTCATTTTAAGACTAGCTTTATATCCAATAAACGGTTTTCTCTCTGGGGATAGAAAATCTGGCTTAGGCATTTTTATTTACACTGAATCAAATACTGTCTGTGACCATAGTTAAAACAAAACAAAACAAAACAAGAACAAAATCCAGTGTGTATATATTAGAAACCTTACAAAGGCTGACAGGATTCATTTTAAGATCTAAATGTGGAGTCAGGTTGTTATATTTATTCACAAAACTTCCCAATAGTGTATACCTTGATCAACAACATGTATTGAATATATTTGTGATGAAAAGTGGCAGAAACATTGTGGAAGTCCAATAGAAATTAATGAGGAAATAGAATTTACTTGACTTTTTCTTATTTTCTCCTACGATGTAATTTTATTTTACATTTGTAAGACTGTGTCGCCAATTCTTCTAGCTCATTTATCAAGTTGCAAAAATTCCTCAAGAGACAAATTAAAATAAATAGGTAATTGCCAGTGGAGAGCAAGTGACAGAGATATGTGTTGTTTTTATCACAAAAGACTTCTATTGCTGCTTCTCCTAAAGAAAAAACTGATCTGAAAGCCAAGGAGGAGTCAGTCCTGTTCAAGGTAACTTAATTCACCGAATTGTTGCTGCTATAGAAAATTAGAGTGTAGCTTTGATTTATACATTTAAAATTGAGAATAAACAGAGCTAGAAAATTATATCATGATGAAAAGGCAAAGGGCAACCTGCATATTTGAGAAGGGTACAGTTCAGTAATTGGAGCTGGAATCAGGTAACACCAAAGAAACCAATCTTTGACTCTTTGTACTTTTTTTTCTCTCCCATCTATTTTTTTTTTTTTTTGGCATTATATTATCTTCTTTAATAGTATGTTGGAATGAATACTTTTTATTATCCATAATCCTACTCCTTTGAGAAATACCTTTGAAGGAGTGTTTCTTTGTTATATATTTTGCCCCCAAAAGCCTTAAATATAATTGTTGAATCAGTATATTTTATGCCTGAAACTAATGTAACATTATGAGAAATATACTGGAATTAAAATAAAAAAGTAGTAAGCGCAACCTTAAAGAGAAAAATTTATAATATTAAACTTATGATAAACTTATAATATAAGATATATAGAAGTATTAAATATGTAATATCTAAACTTATCATATTGGAAAAGATTTTGATATCTAAAACCAGATTTAAAGGCACACTTCTAGGAGGAGTTAAAATGCTTTCTTTGTAAGTGCTTTAAACTTCACCTTTTATGCTTCTCCCTCTCCCTCTGCCTGCTGTTCCCCCTGCTTGCGCTCACTCTCTCTCTTTCTCTGACAAATAAATAAATAAGATCTTAAAAAAAAATAAAATAAACTTTACCTTTTAAATGTTGATGAAAATATTATACAGAATTTACAATAGCAGTTACTTGAAGGCCAAAAGATTACAGGGAAGAGGAGAGCGTGTGATTGCACCAAGTACAAATAAGCTATTGAGACGTAATAAAGAGATGGAATTATTTGTCAGTGGATAAACCAGTTATATATTCTGCTTTCATAGTTTGAATGGTTTACCATATAATGACAGTTCCACTTTGAAAATATCCTATATATAGTCCTAATATACTCAAGGTTTCCAGACTTCAGAGGAGTAACTTCTACTTTTATTGTCCAGTACTTGAACACGTATATTCCACAACTGTAAGTGATCCCTGATCAGGACAAAGTATTTACACATTCTACAAATTCAGATTGTTACTTGTCATCTCTCATCTGATCTTTCTCATAATTTCTCCCCAATTATAACTGGTCTTCTTGGGAACATCTCCACACAATTGATGCTCTTACATTAACCAAGGCATTTCTGAAGTTGTCATTTTTAAAAGACTTTTTCCTAAGGGTTGAAGATAATAGAATGCAGTGACAACATTAACTAGCTGAAACTGGGGATCACTTGCCTCTGCTCCTAGAGGCTTCTGGCTTCTCATCTTCCCTGTTTTTTTTTTTTTTTTTTAACAGCCATTTCTCTCTTCAGACCCTCATCTTCATTATGTGATACTCCCCAGATGTTAGCCTTACTTACACAAGACCAGAAAATCCAACTCCTCTATCCAAACGTCAGCCACTGGGAAGAGAACGTGATGTTCTTTTAAAGGTTTTCCTGTTCCCAGTCAAAATGACTTCTCTATAATTGGATGTAATGCTTAACACTTCATCAAGAACCACCTGCACCAGTGATCGGTAATGCTCAGGAATTCTTGATGGATTGATGACAAATGCTTAACAAAAAGAATGTAACAAAGTGGTCCCCAAGTACCTTTCTCTCCCACCCCAAAAAATCTAGCTTTCCAAAGGAAAAAGAAAAAAAAAAGATGAAAGATTAAATAGCACTCCATTCCCACTTTCAGTAGCTTATTTTCTTTTTCTTTTCAAAATACAATTGACTCTATTCCCTATGCTATATTCCCACTTTCAATAGTTTAAATTTCAGAAATACTGGGATCTAGTTGAGGGTGTGTGTGTGTGTGTGTGTGTGTGTGTGTCTTCTGTGATGTTATTTCATTGTGCTCATGGATACCTAAGAGCAGTTTTCACGTTATTATGCTGAGAACACCTTAAATACCCATCTACTCTATAATAAAGCAAACTATATTGTTGATTTATATTAAAGGCATCATCAAAAATTTGTTGATACCTTCAAAGAAAAATAAAGAGAAACATAGCAGTTGGCTACAGAGTTAGAAGTATGTTATGTCAAGGATATGATTTACATACATTTTGAAACACTTTTGTTTTATCCCTGGTACATTCAGCTGTTTGTGGAAGCAGGCTTATGCTGAAATTTACAGGAATTATTATTATTATTTTTTTATTTCACTTGTATATTGACTCACTGGGTCATGTTTTTTCCATGTTGGCTAAACAAAAATTTAGTTTTTTTCTCTTAATTTTTATTTTTTGATATAGGAAAATAGCTTTTCCATTCTTCAGTACATTTCACATTTCTTACTGCAGCCAACCAAATACAGATGTCTTTATATTAATTTGCATTACACTGTTTCAGGCTCCCTCATACCTTGTTTGAAGGACCATCCACGGTCATTGGTTTCCAATAATTGCTTAAAATATGACACTCAAACTTGACTTACAACCCAGATATTTCTTGACCATGGGTGAGTGTTTTTCTCCCTTTCCTCCTCTTCCTCATCCCTCCTCCTCTTCCACCTCCTTGTCCTCCAGCTGACTTGCCCACTCTCACTGTCTTCTGACATGGACATTATTTCTTTTAAAGCAGCTTCAGTTTTCGTTAGCTATTTCATCTACCATGTCACATGTTTGACTCTTTTTATGCTTGAAATGAAGACTATTTTAGCTTATATATGTCAACTTCTTTGTATTTTTGTATTTTTTTGATTTAGTGCATAGGGTATGACATATAAGAGAAATATAGATGAAGGCCCGGAAAGAACCTTATACTCTGTCAGCTGATTGAGAAGAGAATATTTAAAGCTGAAGTTTGAAGCTAAATAAGTCAGAGATTTGGGGACATTAATAAGATGTGGTATTGGAAGAAAATAGTGTGAGCAGAGATAGAGTGTTTCAGAATTTCAGATTTGACTTTGGTTAGCTTAATTTAAAACTCCAATGAGATATCATCTCACACCTGTTAGGATGACTATTATTTAAAAAAAAATTAATTGTTGTTTAGGATGTAGAGAAATTGAAACCCTGGTATACTGTTGGTGGGAATGCAAAATGGTGCAGCTGCTACAGAAAACAGTATGGAAGTCATTCAGAAATTAAAAATAGAACTACCATATGATCCAGCAATCTCATTTCTGGATATTGATCCAAAAGACATGCAATTAGTATCTCAAAGAGATATTAATATGCCCATGTTTATTGCAGTGCTGTTCTCAAGATGTAGAAACAACCTATATGTCCATCAACAGATGAATGGATAAAGAAAATATAATGAAATATCATTCTGCTTTAATAAAGTAGCAAATTCTGCAAACATGTGACAACATGGATGAACCTCATGGAAAGACAAACACTGCATGATTCTGTTTACATGAGGTATCTAAGATTGTCAAACTCATAGAATAAAAAAAAATGGAATGGTGGTAGCTGGGATCTGGGAGAAGGGGGAAATGGAGAACTACTAATCAATGAGCATAAAGTTTCAGTTAAAGAAGATGCGTAAGTTCTGGGAAGCTGCTGGACAACATTGCAACTATAGTCAACAATTAGCCTGGTGATGGGTATTAAAGAGGGCATGTTCTGCATGGAGCACTGGGTGTTATATGCAAACAATGAATCATGGAACACTACATCAAAAACTAATGATGTAATGTATGGTGATTAACATAACATAATAAAATAAAATAAAAAAAACAATACTGTAGACTTAAACATTGTTAAGAGGGTAGAGCTTATATTAAGTGTTCTTAAAAAAGTCTATTTTAAAAAGTTTAAAAATTAATATTTCACTCTAGATTTTGTGTCTGAGATGTATATGGGGAGTGTTTGTAACTAGGAACAGGATTGAATAATCATACTATTAGGGAACATTTTAACCTAAGAACCTTTTTATATTTAGAATACAATAGCCTGTTGTATGTATTAATGTAGTCTTTATCTTTTACATAGCATTTATGATACAAGCCATATTTTATTGAGAATTTAAAAATGGTTTTGCACAGTATCCTCTTTGATTTTAAATTAACCTATTCTCAACCTCTATAGTGGTTCTCAGAGAGGATGTTTTGTTCCCCAGATGTAATGTCTAGAGATATTTTTGGTGGTCACAATTGTGCAATTAAGCAGAGGTGGAAAGTAACAAAATTGGAATACTGTGATATGTCTGTTTTTCAATAACCACAGCTTAATGGGGGGAGTGAGTAGTATATATATATATATGTACATCCGTGTGTACAGGTATCCCCTACTTTCGGAAAGCTCTTGTTAAACCACTTCACTTTTACAAAAGACCTACATTAATACCTGTTTTTCCTAACTGAAAAATCCAAAAAGGATTTTCACTGTTATTAAAAAAAAAAAATTGAAGAACAAAAATATCATTCAGTGTTTGTTTTGCAGCGAGCCATTTGTTATCAGAGGCAGCATACACCCAAGCTGCAAGCATGGCCCTGCCAGCCTCCTTCCCTGCAAACTACACTCAGCCTCTCAGCATCAAGCAGCCATATCTTGAACTGTGTCTGTGAGCATCTGTGTTCTGTGTCGATTTATTCTGTACATCTGTTAGCAAGTTGCATCCTCAGGCATGGGAAAAGCCTAAGAAAAGTTATTTTTTGGGTCTGGGGAAGCTCAAAAAATTTTTTCCGTATGAATTAATGGTATTTGCTTCTTTACACCATTTCGGCTTATGAAAGGTTTCATAGAAATGCTCTACTTTCAGAGAACAGGGGAGACAAAGATAGAGATACAGATCTATGCAGGCATTCTTATTGGGAAAAGGAAGAAGGATTTTTGCCTGTTCACTGGTAAATTTTAATGTGACAAACTTGAGCACTAGGACAAGTAGAGGGGAAGACATGGGAGCTATAAAGTGATGAGGACCTGCTTGATGGAGAGTGCTCATGAATGGAGGGCAAATCATCCAGGGTCCTAGTAAAGAGACTTTTGTGGGCAATAGGCATGTAGCAAGAAATGCTAAGAGGGATGGGAAAAATCCAAATGAAGATGGGACTAAAATGATTTTTTTTTCCTTTTTTTCAAGTTTTTATTTAAATATAAGTTAGTTAACATGCAGTGTAATATTAGTTTCAGGTGTAGAATTTAGTGATTCATCACTTGCATATGACACCTGGTGCTCATCACAAGTGCCCTCCTTAATGCCCATCACTCATCTAGCCCATCCCCCCACTCACCTCCCCTCCAGCAACCCTCCCTTTGTTCTCTGTAGTTAAGAGTCTGTTTTCTGGCTCACATCTCTTCCCCCACCCCCCACAATGTTCTTAAGTGATCTTCTCAGCTGACTTCTTCCTCTTCTCTCCAAGGTATATTAAGTTGCTTAGTGGAAAGAGAGGAAGGAATAGTATAAGGTTTGAAAAGATGTGAAGGTTCAAAATAGCTATGAATAGCAAAGAAACCAGCTATGGACATAAGCTGGGAGTCTGAAGAGTTCAGCTGAATGGTACCAATCTACATAATATGCAGCTACTGTGATATTTCTATTCTAAAAGAGAGTTAAAGGCCATATTAAATATTAAACAGTCTCTTTCAGAGTGTTCTTGAAAATATAGCCTTAGTGTCATTTCAAGTTATTGCTGAAGCTTGGCTTGATTATTAGTTAGCTGCTGTTAACAACCACAGTTATAGATACTGAACACATCATTTTTTTCTATTGTAAGGTGTACTGTTTTTTTTTTTTCAGTTTTAAAGATAAAGAAGAAGATCATTTAGATTTAGATGCATTTTATACAACTAGACTTAATAAATGTTAATGATCCCTTTCTTATCTGAGTTGAAGGAGATAGAGCTTTCTTATATTAAAAAGATGAAACTCTCAATAGATAATCTGATTGGAAACATTTAATTCATTCATTCAGTGATGAGTTAGAATTTAGACAGATAATTTCCCTGATGCTGGAAAAACAAAATATTTTTAAACCTTTTATTTCTTTGAAATATATACTAACTATGGCAAAAATTAGAAATTACATAGTTATTAGTATTGATTGGATGTTTAAAATATAAATTAGTTTTGACGTGTGGTTATGCCTTAAAGGTCTATTTATAGTCCTCTGTTTGGGTCTGGACTGCTGTTATTTAATTCTGTTAATGTATTAAATATTCATGATGCATTTTAAAAATAATCTTTATTTACAGTGTTTTGATATTCAATTACAATAATATCACAGAAATAATAGTAGTACTTTACTGTAATAGCAATTATCATCACATTGCACATTCTATATTGGAGAGCAGGCATAATAGAGAATAGAGGGTGGGGGAGAACCAACTTAAAAAATAAGGATGTTCCAGCTCTCCTCACTTAAATGATAAAGCAAATATCACTCAGATGTTTACTTGGTTATCAGAAGTGGTCAAATGTAAAGTTAAAACATAAATTGGGGGAGGCTGTTTTTTATTTTTATTTTTTTTAAGTGAGGAAAATGTCTTGAAGGAAAGAGGTGTTTTTTTATTTTTTATCTTTAAGTATCAGTATATACAGAAATGTAAACAAAGCTGAAGGATAGTAGTTGGGTGTACATAAAACTGCACCATCTGCAAAACACGAATGGCAACATCTCAAAATACTTTTTGTTTTTTGGTTATTTTTTCTTAAATATACAGAAATCATCATCTCCATGTAGAATGCCATAGCCATAGAACATCTATTTTATTATTTTATTTTATTTTTTTAAAAGATTTTATTTATTTATTTGACAGAGAGAGACACAGCGAGAGAGGGAACCCAAGCAAGGGGAGTGGGAGAGGGAGAAGGAGGCTTCCCGCTGAGCAGGGAGCCTGATGCGGGGCTCGATCCCAGGACCCTGGGATCATGACCTGAGCTGAAGGGAGACGCTTAATGACTGAGACGTCCAGGCACCCCTAGAACATCTATTTTAATAACATCAATAAGTCACAAAAAATAACAACGTATACAGAGTTTCATTACCCCCCTATGATATACAACCAACAAACAGTTGGCATCTACTCAGTGCCAATCTTAGGCAGTCAGGGATACAGCATGGCTGCCCTTTCAGGACTTGATAACCACAGAAGAAGCTGGAGGGAGACAATTACATAAATAGGAAGAGCATTGTGATACATAGGAGTAGAGATGATATAATTTTTATTTTATTTATAAGGATACTGAGACTCAGAGAAAGAAAGCATTTGTCTCCAGCTAGGTTGTTAGACTGGTAAAAAGTAGAATTTGAGTTCAGACCTATTTTATTTCTGGTTTTATAGCCAGTACACTTTCGGGGCTTTCATGGTATTTACATTTATTTAACTATGTTTTAACGTATTTAGTGACATTTTTTTCTTTTAATGAGTGTGACATAGGTCTGTCAATTGAGAAATTTTTTCCAAAATTATTTTACAATGATCTGGTTTACTTTGTATAATGTTTACTTGCAATATCTTTTAAATTTATTATAAATTAATTTACTTGGAATATTTTCTTTAATTATTTGTTCTGTATGTTCTGATTGATGGCCTGTGAAGTTATGTGATGTCTTAAAACAGAGGCCATTGCTATACCAAACCAACAGTGAGAGACTGATTTGTATCCCTCCTTAAATTCATATGTTTAAGTCCTAACTATCAGTACCTCAGCATGTGACCTCATGTGGAGACAGGGTCTTTACAGAGCTCATTGTGTGAAAATGAGGTAATTAGGGTGGGCCCTAATTCCAGTGCGTGGTATCTTTATAAAAAGGGGAAATTTGGAGATAAACACCCAAGGAGAATGCCTTGTGGAAATGGAGGCAGAAATGGAGGTGATTCAGCAAAATCTAAGGACCACCAAAGATTGCTAGTGAACTACCAGAAGCTAGGAAAAAGGCATGGACAGATTCTCCCTCAGAGACCTCAGAAGGAACCAACCCTATTGACCTCTTGATCTCAGACTTCTGGCCTCTAGAACTGTGAGACAAGTTTCTGTTGTTTAAACCACTAAGTTTGTGGTATTTTCTAACAGCAGGCCTGGCAAACGAATACATCAACTAATAAGCAAATGTTTTGAATGAGAAAAATGTATTGTTTGTTTTCATATTTATACTAATAAAAGGGTCAATTGTAGCTTGCCTAGAAAAGAAAGCCCTCGTATCTATGATTGAAAATAATCATATAGGGCGCCTGCGTGGCTCAGTTGGTTGAGCGACTGCCTTCGGCTCAGGTCATGGTCCCGGGGTCCTGGGATCGAGTCCCGCATCGGGCTCCCTGCTCCGCGGGGAGCCTGCTTCTCCCTCTCCCACTCCCCCTGCTGTGTTCCCTCTCTCGCTGTGTCTCTCTCTGTCAAATAAATAAATAAAATCTTTAAAAAAAAAAAAATAATCGTATAATCATTTTCAGAAAACAAAATTACTATGCTTATCTGGATTTGAAAAGCTTATTCTATGTCAGACAGAAAGATGATTATATATAATATACATATGAAGGAATATGTATGAAGAAAACAGAATACTGTTTTGAGTTCTCAGAATGTGAAACATTTACATTTTCAGATCTTTGCAGTGACTGTTAACCTTACATTATAATTTATCACAATGAAATCTAACCTGTGAAAAGAGAGCATGAACATTGGCATAAAATAATAAAACTTTAGTGGCTTTTTTTCTAGTCCAAAGTTTTCCTACTTATTTTCTTTTACCCCCTGCTGGCCCAATCAGCTCTATAGTACATACAAGTAAATAGATTTATAATCTCTGTCAATCAGTGCTGACTCTTAAACTTGCCCTTCAAGTCAGAAAGCTATTTATCTTTACAGTCTTAACACCATGGAAATGATGAAATGTATAATTTTGAAGTTGAAAAATCTTATATAAATTTAAGTGTCTGAGGAAAGAATAAATTTCCCAGTTAATAAAATACCCACCTTAGTATGTGTGAGAGACTCTAAAAGGAAAAAAGAAACAACATAACAAAAACAAGCCAAACAAAACATAAATCAAATTTCATGCAATAAAATGTGCTTCGTAAATTATTTTCAATGCTTTTTATAATATTTATTAGTGGTAGTATCCATTCTAATTAATATATATTTGCATTTTTAATAGCTTTAAGAGCTTATTAACTATGAGACACATTGTTAACTTTCGGGGATAAAATAACTAAAAAAAAGCTTTTTATATGAGTGGAGTTTTTGGTCTGCAGTGGGCTTGAGATATTTGCATAAATAATTATATTTTGATGACAGCCAGGAAGAAAGCAAAATTAAAGGATATAATGAGAGATAACAGGCAATTTTTTTTGGTTTAAACATATAGGAAGAGACATTTGTTATCTGAGACATGAGTGATGCTGGAGATTCCTGGCGAAGACTTGGGGAGCACAAATGTCCGTAGAAGAAATAGGACCTGTGAAAACTGTGAGCTGTGAGATTTTAGTACATGATGGCAAAAAAGTCAGTGTGGCTATAGCCTAGTGAATGTGGATGGTCTGAGGTGGAGATATAAACAGGGCTAAGACTCCACCAGTCCCTGAAGGACATGTTAAAAACTTTGATATTAATCCAAGTACATAACCTTAATCATCCTTCAGGTCTCAGTTTAAGCTTTGAGTATAATAAAAAGAGACCCAGTGCAGCTGTCTGGAAGAACAATGTTAATCTTTATTCTGCTTCTTAAAAAGACTGACCTAGCACTTCCATGGAATGCGCTGTGCAGAAAACTTCTCAGATATCTTTTCTCCAAAGTTTCTCAATCACAGCACTCATTAAAAATTGCACTCCTCCTCTGTCATTGATGTATTGAAGCAGTTCCCACGTTATGGTCTCTTGTCATTTATTTTCTTTTTCTCCATGCAAAGCATCCTGGCTTCCACCTGCAAAGCCACACTAGTCATTCTAGGAATTGCTGTAGGTTCAGAACCCTCTGAGAAGTGTGGCTTCTCTGTCACTTTGATTGCTTGTTTATTAGAGATTCTTATGGACAGTTTCTAATAAAATTCTATACCCTGTGAGAATTGTTAATCTCAGGTCTCCAAATATAGTTTTTAGTTTATTGTAACTTTGTATAGTGGTGGGGCTGTTACTGTATTTTCCCTTATGTTAACCTAGGCATCAAATCTGTAAGATCTCAGTCAGTTGACTGCTTGATTACCCACCATCACCTCTTTTTAGGGTCAAGAGTCTCATTTAGAAATAATAGACTATTATAGAAATTACAGGCCAACAGTACTTCTGTTCCTTGAGTTCCATTTAATACAGATATTAACTTGAAAATCCCAAGTCCTGTGTACCCTGGTTTTTCATTTTGATCATATGAACACCAAACACTTAAAGAATTCAGGCTTTACTGCTTTCATTTATAACCAAGAATCACAAATGTCCCCTAAAATAACAACAAAAACAGATACTTTAAACAAGTCCACAGCTGAAGCATCATCAACTTGTACGCATACTGGTGTTGCATGAACATTTTTATTCATTTTTGAATGGGTGAATCTTCTTTACAGAGTGTTTCTATTCATGTAAATATTCCTTGTTATTAAAAATGGTAGCTTAAAGGTTATTCCTGTATTCCTGTATGATGTCCAGAGTCCCAAATCATTGAGGATGGCTATTACTGGTTAATTCAATATTCATGGTTTAAAACTGGTGAGTACTAATTATTATTCAAGGTTATGAAAGTATTTGGTTGTTTTGATGGAAATATGTGCTATGACTAATATATTTATTGTTAGCCATTTACAAAATGGTTTATATGTTAAGAGTTGTATGTCAATAAATTTGAGCAAATTAGAAAAAGGAGTGTTCTGTTTCATTTCAAAGATAATTTTAATTCACTAACTCTTAGCTAGATTAATGCTCTTAATAAAAATTAAGCACTCCCCAATGCATGGCATGTGTACCAAATGACCTCATTAAATAGGTATATGGAGAACAGATGCCTCTATGACCTGTCTCCAGATTTACTGAGGAGGGAGTGTCCTTGTTTTAGTGTCCCTATGATCAGTGAATGAATCTCCAATTAAAGACACAAGGGCAATATTTCTTCATGGGATGTACTCTATGCAATTTGGCAAAGTTTGAAACATTTAACAGGATTCATCTTTTACTGATGAATTTATCATCTTTACAAGTCAATAAATGCTTGATTTACAATCAGATTTTAGTCATTGAGTATGTTTTTTCAATAGGATATCTTTTTCAGGCAATGGGGATCAGTATTTAGGTTCATTTTTGTAAATATTACCACATTTTAAAATGATACCTGATTTGAATTTTTCCATACATAGTGTTAATCACTATGAATGCACTGTTTTCTATAACATACATATGCCCTTAAGGTATCTAATCAAACCATTATTTGTTTATTGTTACTGTTGTTGTTGCTTCTGCTACTGTGATTGGTTTTATAGGTTTCTGTTAGCTATGAAATAATATAGCTGTTAAACCAATACTTGACTTTATGTCATGTTACTGATGGCACTCCATGTACAGGAAAATTCAATGTAGATAGAAAAATCATAACATTGTAAAATTAATTTTTCTAATTGTGTATTTTAGGTTGTTGGCTTTTCTGTTGTTCTGCCTTCTACTTAAAAATCAAAAGGAAATCTCAGGAAACACACTGAGGGTTGCTGGAGTGGTGGGGGGTGGGAAGGATGGGGTGGCTGGGTGATAGACATTGGGGAGGGTATGTGCTATGGTGAGTGCTGTGAATTGTGCAAGACTGTTGAATCACAGACCTGTACCTCTGAAACAAATAATATATTATATGTCAAAAAAAAAAAAAAAAGAAGATAGCAGGAAGGGAAGAATGAAGGGGGGGAAATCGGAGGGAGAGACGAACCATGAGAGACTATGGACTCTGAGAAACAAACTGAGGTTCTAGAGGGTAGGGGGTGGGGGGATGGGTTAGCCTGGCGATGGGTATTAAAGAGGGCATGTATTGAATGGAGCACTGGGTGTTATATGCAAATAATGAATCATGGAACACTACATCAAAAACTAATGATGTAATGTATGGTGATTAACATAACATAATAAAATTAAAAGAAAAGACAATTTGGTAGACCTATACTAGAACAATCCTAAAAAAAACAGAAAAAAGGAAATATAGCATGACTTTAGAGTCAGTTACACGTTCAAAGTATTATACATGTATTCACATTGAAAGCTCTAACAAATATATGAAATGGGGGCTAAATTTGATAAGTATTTAATGTGTCCATAGCATTGGTAGGTGGTCTTAATGTTTCTATAGAAATCCCAAATTACTCTGTTGATTGAAAGTGCTCATGTAGTCTTAGCACTTTGAGAGAACCACAACATAAGTTACCCATCCAGCCAAGAAGGTTTATATACACCTGGAGTAGACATTATTAAGAAAGTAGCTGTCTGCATAAACGACTTCTTAGTAAAATTATTTGATAATATGTTTATCAGCTCAAAAATTATTTAAATATGAAAATTTACTAGGCAGTACATGTAAATGTGAGACTTAATTGTCAAGTGGAATTAACTACCTTTAAAGCTGGCATGGGAGGGAGAATAATACAATTGAAATGCATTAGAAAAATACTTTTATAGGAAAAGATAAACTCTTTATAAATGTATGTCAGGAAGGAAAGTATGCTATATTTGCATATAAAATATGAGAACTAAGTAAATGAATATTATGAGTATAAATTCTACAATATGTTTTTGACATATATAGAGAAAGAAGAATGTTGATCTTAAAATATGGATACTTATTTAACATGGGAATGATGGGAATTGCCTTAAGAATGAGCATTTTCTGGGGCGCCTGGGTGGCTCAGTCATTAAACGTCTGCCTTCGGCTCGGGTCATGATCCCAGGGTCCTGGGATCAAGCCCTGCATCGGGCTCCCTGCTCAGCGGGAAGCCTGCTTCTCCCTCTCCCACTCCCCCCTGCTTGTGTTCCCTCTCTCGCTGTGTCTCTGTCTGTCAAATAAATAAATAAAACCTTTAATAAAAAAAAAAGAATGAGCATTTTCCAATAATAGGTCACTCAACTCTTAATACATATGGAAATCTTTTGGAAAATCTGAACCTTGATATTACTCATAAATTAAAATCCAAAACATTCTGTGTACTCCTTTGCATCATAACATTTTTCTACAGGCCATTCTTCAAACACTGGCAAACCTTTGCATAAAGTAACACAATTTTCTTATTTATATTATATAATTTTATCTTGTATTACTTGGAAGAAAAAAAAGTAGACTTCCATAAGTTACTTGAGAAGATTATCATGATATATAACAAATAATTAAAGGAAAGGAACATATCTTTGGAATAATTCTATTTTGATAAATATAAAATTAATATATGTATTTGTATATATGTTTGTATAATCACAGGAATTTTGGAATGTAGCACATTGACTTGTTAATTAATCTTGGCTATAATAGGGAGCTAGGATTATGTGTATTGGGATACAGGGTGAGGAGTGTTTCAGGAATACATAAAGGGCAACTAATTTCTTCAAAAATGTGATGTATTTGTCAAGCTTGCTTTTTTGATAGAAGGAATAACTGAGAAACTTGGTTTTCATGTATCTGATATATTACTTTAACTTTTTCAGGTTATAATAAGTTTCTCTAAAACCAATGTCTACACATATTCAGACAGCCTTCCCTTCATCATCATGGTAAGAAAGGATTCCAATATAAGTATCTAAATCCTAGCAAGATGAAAATGTATATTTCTATCATCCACCTACCGGTGCTTCATTTCAAGAATATTAAGGTGGAGTAAATATTTGTCATGAGGAGTTTACATAGTACCAATATGTGAAGACCTCCACAAAAGTTATTGTTTTATTTTCTTTCTTTCAAGTTCATCTATAATAGCCATCCTGAGAGGTCAACAGTGATCTGATTTTTAAGGCCAATATGAATGAAATTCTGTAACTTCTCTTAGTAGCTTGTTATATTTGCAAAATTAACTTTGCTTTCCTTAATATGGGTTATTAACTGAAGAGTGAACTATCTGTCCCTTAATTATAGTGGTAGCTATATATACACTTAGACAAGTAGTGATTCACTCTAAGTCATTATGTTGAAGATAATGTGTAACGCATTTGACATATTTCAGAAAATATAGAAGAACCTTTTTCCTTTTGGCTTTTAGTTTAAATCATGCTTTCAGTTTTAGAGAATTTGATTTGATTAGCACTATCGGGGAGTCTTTTTATCAGAAAAATACTAAATATTACAATTCATTACAAATTTGGTTTGAACTAAGAACCTCTAATAATTTTGGAGAAAAGTAAATGGAGGGGACCTAAAAAAAGGCATTTATAATTTATTAGATACAATTTTCCCTCCTGGGAGGTAAGAATTTGGATTTTTTTTTAAAGATTTTATGTATTTATTTGACAGAGAGAGACACAGTGAGAGAGGGAACACAAGCAGGGGGAGTGGGAGAGGGAGAAGCTGGCTTCCCGCTGAGCAGGGAGTCCGATGTGGGACTCGATCCCAGGACCCTGGGATCATGACCTGAGCTGAAGGCAGATGCTTAACAACTGAGCCACCCAGGTGCCTCAAGAATTTGGAATTCTAACTCTCTTTTCCTTCTTGAAAAATAAGGAAAAATTATTGGTTGTAACAAATATGATTTATTTTTATTTCAATTTTTAAAAGAAAGTTTGAATTTGACTCTTTATGAAGGTAATCAGAATGACTGCTATCATTCAATGAAAGGAATTGATCAAAACTGAGTGTTTCCCAAAAGCATATAGAAACATTCCACTCCACATTCTTGAATTATTGTATAACTTATGCTGGAGAATAAGCACTCAGTTATAAGTTGAATGAAGGATGAGTGGTACCAAACTAGAGTGGGTATTGAGAAACACCAGATTAGATAGATATATGAGGCATATATCTATCTAGCTAATTTTATTTTCACTGTATCACTTTAAATGATTTCATCTGTAAGTTCCAGTTTCCTTTCAGCCATTTCAACTAGAAATAGAATATATCCTATAAAATTATAGATTTATAGATTTTTGGTTTTTGTGATGGCTTATTTCATTTAGCTTAATGTCTTCAAGGTACATCTATGTTGTAGCATGTGTCAGAATTTCTTTCATTTTATAAGACTGAATAATATTTCATTGTATATATATACATACATATTGTATATATAGACATATGTGTATATATGCATATTTAGACATATACATATATATACATATATATGTTGGTTATCCTTTCAAATTTTATCCATAAAATTTTAAAGTTTATTGACATTGTATTAAAACCTGTCATATCTGATGTTACTCCTCAATCATAATGCATAATTCAGTGAGTGTATAATGCAAAATTGCAGTGAATATGTGATAACTCAGCATTTCCATGGGACCCTGCACATGCTTGCTTATGTACCACAGAAGAGTTGGGTCTCTGATTTTCACTGCACCTTTAGTATACCCAAATTGAACAAGTATTTAAGAGATTCATATTCAGGTCCTTGGAGCCTACTGTATATAACCACATTGTCCAATTTAGTTTTGGAAATGATCATTCAACAGTTTTCTCCCCACTCTGGCATAATAGAATGGTGTGCCCTTTTGTTGGAACCACTCCAGATGATCATCCCCTAGCCTGTCAAGTGCAGGCATTTATAGGTTACTTAATATGATCAATAAGTCCAATATGTGCTTATATTTCTAGTCTTTATGACTACAGTGTGTTTTAGGCAGGCTCATCTTTCCTATTTTATAGAAAAGGGATCTGAAACTCTGATTGAGGATTTAAGTGACTTGCTGAGGGTCAAGTGCTTTTGTTAGAGTCAGGAATGGAACTAAGATCTCTTGATTGTCTAGCCATAGCCCCTTCTACAATACAGTGTTCTTTGTGGTTTCTACTGCATTATTTTTATTACAAGTTTGTTTGCTTAGCCTTGGTTTAATATAATGACACTTCCATAATTGTGTCTTGAAATTGTCACTTAATTAAAGCCATGTTTAATGCCTATCTCCCTAGAAAAATTTTATCCAAGTAGTCCTGAGATATGATATGTAAAGAAATAGAATTACTTGTCATCAATTTGCTGATATTACAAAAAAAGATAATATATAATTTAAAATATTTTTAAATGAATTTAAAATAAATTAAATGAATTCATCTGATAAATGATTAATACAGAGATACCTTGAAGATATGCTTTAATATTCAGTATCGGGTGGAATGCTATTTTAATCTTAGAATCCAGGTCAATTGACTGGAACTCTTCCAGTGGGTCAGGATCTGGAATTCATCAGTGGGTCAGGATCTGGTAGATGGAGAAGGTGAGAAGCATGAGTCACTGTTTGCTTCTTGAGAACCACCCTACGATTAGATGGAGTTTCGCTAACATGTGTTCTTTGTTGCTTCCTCTCTCTTTACTCTCTGTTAATTTTGGTATTAATAAAATCAGATTAAAGACATTTCTATGACAGGATTGATTTGGGGGAAGTACTAAAGAATCATGTCCTATCTTTGTTGATGATGGTGATTGTTTTTTGTGTGGATATTACATATACGAAACTCAGTTCTCATTTTAACAATTGCTAACAGAGCCACATTCTCTTACCTGAGTCATGCCTTAGTGACAGCATGGGGACAGATCATCATATACGGAGACAGACTGTGATAGATAACCAAGAGCTCAATCCTACAAATGTTTGTTGAGATGACTAGAATCAATATGTATTTGTGGATGCAGTAGCTGACAGGTACTACCCAGTGAACATAACCAGGTACCATACAGGATTACATGGATAGGTTTAAAGCCTAGGAGACACAATAATTCTACATCAGCCATGATGGCAATTAACAGTTTCTGGTAATTCATAATCAGTTCTGAGTGTGGTGCCTTTGGACCTACCTGTGTTAATGCCCAAATGAAATCAGAGACTTATCTAGAGGCTTATCTAAGCCTGACTTTGCTGCAATATAGAGAGCTTTTGGTAGATATAAATGGCAGTTCCATGAATCTTCAGCATGTTGTTCAAGTAAACCTCTACTTTGTCCCAAAGTCACAATAATCTGGTATAATTGCTCATGTTCTAAATATATGTAGATTTTCCTTTTTGGAGTATTTAAATCCCATATGAACACGATTCAATACAGAAATCTAAAATGAGAGAAACTTAACTAAAAAAATGAAAATGTTCTCTAAAGATAAACTGAGAAACATGTTTAAAAAATGAAAAACTTTGTTGTTTATGATAATGTAGTTTAAGAATATGATCATGAAGATCAGCATTTTCAAAAGAAGTTTGATGAAAGTATAATTTGTTATTACAAGGGAAATGGACTGAAAACATTCTTCTATAGTGCTTTTATGGGATTTTTAAAAGCTGACTATGCATTTAATGCTGCACATAATGAAACTTGGGCCCTTATAATTTACTAAAAAAAAAAAAAAACAACAACAAAAAAAAAACTTAAACAAAAAGGATGTCTTTAGTTTCTGTTCTGATCTTTTTGAGTGCTTTGGTAAGTAATTATTTCAGGCTTATACTTGCAAAATTTGTTAGAAAATTAGAGCCATTTATTTTTTTTACCATTTTCTTTTGTGCACATTTCTCTTTGTCTAGTTTTCTCTTTTAAAGATCTTTGTAGCTCTGTCAGTTAAGTTTGAGACATGTCATTCCCTCTTCTTTCCTTTGTTTCTTTCCTAAATATCATTTGTTTTAAAACTGGGTCAGTCTGCTTTGATTTCATTTTCTTGCTTTCTGAAGATTATTGATCCCAAAATAAAGAAGCTCCCTGATACTCAATATTATATATGATTCATAAAATAGTTTTTAGAGTCCTCACAACGGGCCATGTGGTATGTAATGTTCTCCAGGTTCCTAATTGTCTACTTTTTTTTTCATGCCGAGTAGAGGAGAAAACCTAATTCTGTTCAAACGGGCCCCTTTTCCTGGAGCAAATGGGCAGAATCCCATAAGGCACAAATTTCTTCTCAGCTCTCCTCTTCCATCTGGTTAGGGAGGCTCAGAGAATCAGAGAAGACTCTCCTTTGCAATGAGTACATTGACAGAGAGCATGAGGTGACTATAACCTTGGTCGTATTGTTAAGGCTATTTCTTTCCATGATCAGAGATTGTCTGTCAGGGAAAAGGAAACAGTGTGTTGAGTAGAGAAGTCAGAAAAAGGAGATCTCAAGTCCTAGTACTCAACTTCTCTTAGTTTCAGATTCTTATTTAGAAAAAAGGGGGACAACCCCTACCTTTTTTTTTTTCCTAATAAATATACATTTATTAGAATGGCTAAAATCCAGAATACTGCCAACACCAAATGCCAAACCCTACCTTTTAAGAAAACTTTATGACAAGATATTATAGATGAAGTGCAAGTCATAGATTAGTTCTTCCATAATTTGCAACTCACGTGATGATTACTTAAGGTAGATTACATGTAGCACTGGAATTGACTTAGTGCTTTACTTCATCCCAGTTTTTCCACATTAGATGATTTAAACTTAAGCAAAGAAACCCTTCTGCCTTCTGTTGTAGATTTTAGGTTTGGATTTATTTCTTTTCCTTAATAGGATAGGCCCTCGGTTGCCTTTCAAAGATAATTGAAGGATTATTGAAAAGGAATCACCTGCTGGTCCTTGTACAAAAATAAAATAAAAATGTTTTTCTATCTTGTTTCCCAATTTCAGATTAATGAAATTTTGAGACTGTAACATTTTTTAAAGGATAATGCCCATATGTCATCAATGTTATATAACCTAAAAAGTAAATCAGAACCTTTGCTTTCATATTTACAAATTTCATAAGTAAAAACTAAAGAGAAGAACAGAATGAAAATCCTTTTTCTCTACTGTATGAAGAAATAAAATAGTTCAAACACATAGAAGGAGCAGGAACAGAAAATGTTAAGATAAATTTGAGATGAGCTTTCACTGACTCCGTTGCAAAAGAGCTGCAGGTGTATTTTAACTGACCTTTAATAATAGACCACAGGTCAATATTTTATGGCATACAGCTTTATTTGTTTACTGGAACACCATTTTACTCATTTACTTGATTTAGAGAGAGGAAATTGTCATAACCTTCATAGGCCAAATTGCAACTAACTCTTTAAGGTTTCAGTGAGGTCCAATAGTGAATTTTGAAGATTATAATTTAGAGAATACTGTAATCAAATTTTGGTTTTAACTGAACAGGAATGGTGGCAGACTTATAGTGATAGTAAAATTGAAGTCCGTAAACTTCTAATTCATATCACTTTATGAGTAGGGCTTAATTTTCAGTAAAGATGTTATTTCACGTGTAAGGGGAGTGTATTGTTCTATGTTAACATATAATAAAATAGAAGTATTTAGTATTACTACCTCTTGACTCAGTTAATTTTAGGGCCACATGTAATGTGCTGTGTATTTGAGTGTTTCTATATGAATTTGAGGCTTGGCTATATATGTGTTTTATCCTGTAAAACAGTTGGTGCTATAGGGATTCAGCCTACTTTCATCCTGAAGAATTGATTGTAACTTCTGACTTTTTTTTTTTTTTTAATCTTGGATCAGCATCTGACCACATATGTGGTACTTATCTTAAGTATCCTGTTTCACAGAATATTTAATCTCTCAACATGATGGCAGCTAAATTTAGTTTGAAAAGTAGCTAGCTCAATAAAAATTATTTTTTATTAAAGTTGTCATTAAAAGTGAACCCGGATGTTACTCCTACTTTTGCTGTTACTACTGCGGTTATTATACCTAATGATACCGCAGCTAACAATAGCTAAAGTGCTTTGTATTTGCCATGCATTGTCAACAGTACTTTTGGATCTTATCTGAGTCTTTGCTGTCACCTGAAGGAGTCACTGGACTGATTTGTTAATGTCATCTTTCTATGACATCTTCCATCGTAGTAGAACCATAGCTTGTCCATCTCCTCTACATTCCAGCTCTACTAGAGGACTTAGAGTTTTACTGACTGACCAGTCTCTTAGGCCTCTGAGCTTTTGCACTTGGCTTCTAGTGCCTCAAAAGCCCTTCCACTTTCCCTGGACCTCTATTTCAGGATGGGGGACCAATATCCAAGCATTGTGTGGTCCAGAAATCTCCCTAGCTCCTCCTAAAAATCTGAGTGGGAGGCCTACTGTTTGCTCATTCCAGAGTCTTTTCCTTCTACCATGGCATTTGTCAAAACAGAATATTTGTTGATTTGGCTGTCTAACTGGCTCATTTATTCCCTGAGGTCAGGAATCTCCATTATCATCAGTAGTAGTGACCAGAGTAGTGGGAACAGTCCTGGTAATAATAGTGGTAGTGATAGCGGCAGATTTAATAGTAGTAGCATTTGTATTTCCAACTTGTTGGTATAGCACCTGGAACTCAGTCCAGGCCTGATGTTTGAATGGGTGAATGAGTGAATGAACGAATGGATGGATAAAGTGATATCTTTCTGGTAATGATCATCTCCATTTTATAGGGGAGAAAGCTGAGGTTTAGATAAGTGAAACTGTTTCTTTGCAGACATACCAGCTGAGCTTGGGATCTGGTCTCCAGTGAACTCTAAAATCCACCTTTTGGTTGTTGTTGTTGTTTTATTTTTTTTTATTAACATATAATGTATTATTTGTTTCAGGGGTACAGGTCTGTGATTCATGAGTCTTACACAATTCACAGCGCTCACCATAGCACATACCCTCCCCGGTGTCCATCACCCAGTCCCCCCATCTAAAATCCATCTTTTTAATTTAATTGATATTTTTACTGAGACAATTGTAGATTCAGTGTTGTATTAGGGTTTTCCAGAGAAACAGAACCAGTAAGAGGTGGATGGATGGATGGAAGGATGGGTGGATAGAAAGATAGATAGATATCTAGAGAAGATTTATTATAAGATACTGGCTCAATGAGGCTGAGAAGTGTCATGATCTGCGTACTGCAAGCTGGAGACCCCGGAGAGCTGGTAGCATCTGAAGGCCTGAGAGCTGAAAAGCCAATGGTGTAGATTCCAGGATAAGTTGAAAGCCTAAGAGCTAAGAGTACTAAGGGTAGGAGAAGATCAATGTCCCAGCTAAACACGCGGAGTGCGAATTTAACCCTTCTTTGCCTTTTTGTCCTGTTCAGGCCCTGAAAGGATGGTGCCCACCGTATGGAGAAGGGCCATCTACTTTCCTGAGTCTACCAATTCAGATGCCAGTCTCTTCTAGAATTACCCTCACAGACACACCCAGATATAATATCTAACTAGCTATCTGAGGATCCCTTTTGACCCAGTCAAGTTGACACATAAAATTAACCATCGTTAAGAAATTAGAGAAATTCCTTGTAAACTTTGTCCAGTTTTCCTCAGTGGTAAGATTTTGCAAAACTCTGGTATAATATTATAACTAGGATATTGACACTGATGCACCTATCTGATTCAAATTTCTCTCAGTTTTACTTTAATCATTTATGTGTGTTTTGGGTGTGATAAGTTTGATATGATTTTATCACCTGTGTAGGTTCTTGTATCAAACAGCATAGTAGGAATACTGAACAGTTCCAGTACCACAAGGATTTTCATATCATGCTTTCACAACCAGACACACTTCCCTTCCCCCTCCTCCCTGGTTCCTAACTCCTAGCAATCACTAATCTGCCTTCATTTCTTAAATTCTGTTATTTCAAAAGTGCTATATAAATGGAATTATATAGCATGTAATCTTTAAGATTCTTCACTTTAAAATACTGTGGTAATCAATAAAGTAGTAGTAATAATATTATTAATAATTTACTTTCATCTGTGCATGTTATATATATATATCACTGATATATATATATATATATCTCACTGATTAAGAGATTCTCATATTTGGATACTTCCTCTCCATGCCATAAAGACAGGGACTGTCATTCCCCAGCCCCCCACATCTCTAGCTGCTGCTTCCCAACTGACTTGTACAGCACACCTCATGGAGTTGATAATAAATATTTGTCTAAAAGAATGAGTAAATTTGTAGTTAAAATTGTAGAGCTTTATACTCTGGGTTTGTAGTAAAAACAGGACCTTTTCGTGTTTGATATTCATTGCTTATGTAAATAAAATATTTTTATATTCAGTTATGATAGTTGGTCACTGTGCTGGTGTGATTTTACAGGTATTAGAGAAACCTATGCACTGTCCTCCTATCTCCATTTCTATTTCAGTCAATGGTTAAATTTCTTCCATGATCACATTATACTATGATTCAAAAGGTTAAAATTTAATCTTTTTAAAAAACTGAATTATAATTGACATACAGTATTATATTAGTTTCAGGTATACAACATAGTGATTCAATATTTGTATGCATTGCAAAATGATTACCATAGAAAGTCTAGTTGCCATTCATCACTGTACAATATTATTGACTGTGTTCTCCATGCTTCACATTGTATCCCCATGACTTATTTCTTTTACAACTAGAAGTTTGTACTTCTTGATCCCTTTCATGCTTATTCCCTTCCTGAACCCCCTTCCCTCTGGCAATCACTAATCTGTTTTCTGTATCTAAGAGTCTGAGTTTTGTCTTGTTTTTTTCGTTGTTTTGATTTTAGATTCTATATGTGAGTGAATTGTGCAGTATTTGTCTTTCTCTGTCTGACTTATTTCATTTAGCATGGTATCACCAGAGTCCATCCATGTTGTTGCAAATGGCAAGGTTTCGTTCTTTTTTTATGACTGAGTAGTAGTCCATTGTGTGTGTATGTATGTTTATATGTAAACACCACATCTTCTTATTGGGTATATGATTTGCAGATATCTTCTTCCATTTGTAGGTTGCTTTTTCATTTTGTTGACAGTTTTCTTTGTCGTATAGAAGCTTTTTCGTTTGATGCAGTCCCATTTTTGTTTATTTTTCCTTTTTTTCCTTGCCTTTGGAGTCAGATTAAAAAAAAAGTCACTAAAACCAAGCTTATAGCCCATGTTTTCTTCTATAAGTTTTATGGTCTAAGATCTTACATTTACTTTTTTTTTAAAGATTTTATTTATTTTTGACAGAGAGAGAGTGTGTACAAGCAGGGGAAGAAGCAGGCAGAGGGAGAGGGAGAAGCAGGTTCCCCGCTGAGCAGGGAGCCCGATGTGGGGCTCGATCCCAGGACGCTGGGATCATGACCCAAGCCAAAGGCAGACGTTAAACCGTCTGAGCCACCCAGGCGCCCCTAAGGTCTTACATTTAAGTCTTTAATCTATTTTGAGTTAATTTTGTATATGGTATAAGATAATGGTCTAGTTTCATTTTTTACATGTAGCTATCCAGTTTTCCCAGAACCATTTATTGAAGGGACTGTCCTTTCCCTGTTGTACATTCTTACCTCCTTTTTCAGATATTAGTTGACCTTATATACATGGGCAGTATGGGCATTTTAACAATATTGATTATTCTGAGCCATGAGTACAGAATATTTTTCCATTTATTTATATCTTCTTCAATCTCTTTCATCAGTGTCTTAGAGTGTTCAATGTATAGATTTTTCACTTCCTTGGTTAAATTTATTACTAGGTATGTTATTATTTTTGATGAAATTGTAAATGGGATTGTTTTTTGACTTCTCTTTCTGACAAGTTTGTTGATAGTGTATAGAAATGCAACAGATTTCTTTATATTAGGTATCTTAAAAATTTACTAAATTCGTTTATTAGTCCTAATAGTTTTTGGTGGAGTCTTTAGTGTTTTCTATATGTAGTATCATGTCATCTACAAATAGTGACAGTTTTAATTCTTTCTTTCCTATTTGTATGCTTTTTATTTATTTTTCTTGCCTAGTTGCTATGCCTAGAACTTCCAGTACTGTGTTGAATAAAATTGGGGAGGATGGGCATCCTTGTCTTTTTCCTGATCTTAGAAGAAAAGCTTTCATCTTTTTACTGTTAAGTATGATTAGCTGTAAGTTTGTCATATATGGCCTTTATTATATTGAGGTATGTTCCCTTTTTTCCCAATTTGTTGAGATTGGGTAGATTGATGTTGAATTTTGTCAAATGCCTTTTCTGTATCTATTAAACAATCATACGATTTTAATCTTTTATTTTGTTATTATGTTGTATCATATTGATGGATTTTCAAGGATGTTGAACCATCCTTGCATCCATGGAATAAGTTACACTTGATCATGGTGTGAGATTCTTTATATTGTTGAATTGAGTTTAATAATATTTTATTGACATTTCCTGCATCTGTGTTCCTCAAGGATACTGGCCTGTAATTTTCTTTTTTGTGGTAGCCTTGTTTAGTCTTGGTATTAGGACAATGATAATCTTATAAAATGTATTTGGAAGCATTCTCTCCTCTTCAATTTGTGGAAGACCCTGAGAAGGATAGGTGTTAAGTCTTTTGAGTGTTTGGCAGATTCACCAGTGAAGCTGTCTTGTCCTGGATTTCTGTTTCTTGGGAGGTTTTTGATTATTGATTCAATCTCCTTAGTAGTAATAGGTCTATTCAGATTTTCTGTTTCCTCTTGATTTAGTTTAAGAACATTGTAAATTTCTAGGAATTTATCCATTTCTTCTAGGTTGTCAAATTTATTGGCATGTAACTGTTCATAGTAGTCTCTTATGTTCTTTTGTATTTCTGTCATATAATTTTTATCTTCTCTTTCATTTCTGATTTTATTTATTTGAGCCTTCTCTTTTTTCTTGGTAAGTCTAGCCAAAGGTTTCTCTATTTTGTTTATGTCTTCAGAGAGTCAGCTCTTAGTTTCATTCATCTTTTCAAGTCTAGCCAAAGGTTTGTCTATTTTGTTTATGTCTTCAGAGAATCAGCTCTTAGTTTCATTCATCTTTTCTATTCTCTTTTTAGTCTATATTTTCTTTATTTTCACTCTGATCTTTATTATTTCCTTCCTTCTACTAAATTTGGGCTTCATGTTTTCTTCTTTTTCTAGTTCCTTTAGGTGTGAAGTTAAATTGTTTAAGATTTCTCTTATTTCCTTAGGTAGACCTATATTGCTATGAATTTCGCTTTTAGGATCACTTTTTGCTGCATCCTATAGATTTTGCTGTATTGTATTTACACTTTCATTTGTCTTTAGGTATTTTTATATTTTTTCTTTGATTTCTTCTATGACGCATTAGTTGTTAACTAACATTTTTAATCTCCATGTGTTTGTAGTTTTTTCAGTTTTCTTCTTGTAATTGATTTCTAGTTTCATGCCATAATGTTTGGAAAAGATGCTTGATATGTTTTCAGGCTTGAATTTGTTGGGACTTGTTTTGTGGCCTAACATGTGATCTAGTTTGGAGAATGTTCCATGTGCACTTGAGAAGAATGTGTATTCTGCTTCTGTCTATATCTATGAAGTCCGTCTCATCTAATGTGTAATTGAGGGCTGATGTTTCTTATTTTCTATCTGGATGATCTATCCATTGATGTAAGTGGGGTCTTAAAATACCCTATTATTGTATTGCTGTCAATTTCTCCCTTTAGGTCTGTTAATATTTGCTTTATATATTTTGGTGCTTCTGTGTATATATGTGTGTGTGTGTGTGTGTGTGTTATAACTTCTTGCTGAATTGAACCCTTTTTCATTATGTAGTGCCCTTCTTTGTCTTATCCACCTCTACAGTCATTTTCAAAGATTTTCTTTTTAAGTAATTTCTATACCCAATGTGGGCCTCAAACTCACAACCCTGAGGTCAAGAGTCATACAATGCTCTGAATGAGCCAGCCAGGCACCCCTCTACAGTCTTTTTTAAAGTCTACTTTGTCTAATATAGGTACCCCAGCTTTCTTTTTGTTTCCATTTGCATGTAATATCTTTTCCCATCTCTTCACTTTCAGTCTGTGTGTGTCCTTACTTCTGAAGTGTCTTAAATTTAGCCAGTATATAGATGTGAGATGTGTCTTTTTTTTTTTTTTAATCCATTCACCCATTCTATCTTTTGGGAGTCTGTTTACATTTGAAGTAATTATTGATAGGTATGTACTTGTCATTTTGTTAATTGTTTTCTGGCTGTTTTTGTAATTCCTCTCTGTTCCTTGCTTCTCTTTATCTCCTACCTTGTGGTTTGATAATTTCCTTTACGGTTATATTTAGATTCTTTTTGTTTCATTTTCTTTTGTGTATTTACTATAAGTTTTTGTTTTGTGGTTATTGTGAGGTTCACATATATAATCCTATGTATTATAGAATAGTTTATTTCAAGTGATAGCAACTTAAATTTCAACATGTTCCAAAACTCTACCTTTTTATTCTCTTTCCACATTTTTTGTTTTGATGTCACATTTTATATTTTTATTTTATGTATTTCTTAACTAATTATTGTATTAATTTTACTACTTTTGTGTTTTAACCTTCATAGTAGCTTTTTAAGTGATTAATGTATTACTTTTACTATATATTTACCTTTTCCAGTAAGATTTTTACTCTCATATGTTTCCTTGTTATCAATTAGTGCAATATCTTTTCAGCTTAAAGACATCCCTTCAATATCTCTTGTAAGATTAATTTGGCAGTGATGAGCTCCTTTAGCTTTTCCTTGTCTGGAAAACTCTTTACCTTTCCTCTGATTCTGAATAATAACCTTGTTGGGTAGTGTATTCTTGGTTGGTGTTTTTTCCTTTCAGCCTTTGGAATATGTCATGCCTTTCCATTCTGATCTGAAAAATTTATTTTAAGAAATCTGCTGGTAGCCTTATGGAGCTCCTCTTGTCTATAACAATTCCTTTTTCTACTTGCTGCCTTTAAGGTTCTCTTTTTATCTTTAACTTTTGACATTTTAATTATATTGTGATTTGGTATAGATCTCTTTGGGTTGATCTTATTTGAGACTCTCTGGGCTTCTTGGATTTAGATGTTTGTTTTCTTTCTTAGGTTAGGGAATTTTTCAGCCATTATTTCTTCAAATAAATTTTCTTCCCCTTTCTGTCACTTCTCCTTCTGGGATCCACATAATGTGAATGTTATTCTGCTTGATATTGTCCTATTGGTCCCTTAAGATATCTTCATTTAAATTTCTTTTTCCTGATCTCTCTGGGTCACTTCCATTGCTGTGTCTTACAGTTTACTTATTGTTTCTTCTTTGTCACCTAGTCTGCTGGTGAACCCCTCTAGTGTATTTTTTAAAGATTTTTTTTTTATTTGAGAGAAAGAGTGAGCAGGGGAGAGAGCAGGGGGAGAGGGAGGAAACAGACTCCCCACTGAGCAGGGATTCCCCATGTAGGGCTTGATCCCAGGACCCTGGGATCATGGCCTGAGCCAAAGGTAGACACTTAACCAACTGACCCACCCAGGTGCCCCCTCTAGTGTATTTTTTAGTTCAGTTATATTCTTTGGTCCTTTCTGTTACTTCTGTTTGGTACTTTCTTATATTTTCTATGTCTTTGTTGAAATTCTGTCTGTGTTCATCCATTGTTCTCCCAAGTTTGGTGAGCATCTTTATGACCTTTACTCTGAATTCTTTATCAAATAAATTAGTATTATCTGTATCATTAAGATATTTTTCTTGAGGTTTGTCTTGTTCTTTCATATGGAACATATTCCTTTGTAACCTTATTTTGCTTGACTCTCTGTATTTATTTCTATGTATTAGACAAAAAGTCTATGTCTCAGTCTTAAAGGAGCTGCCTTGTGTAGGTGGTGAAACTTTTTGTTCAATTTTGCTCTAGTTGTTAGTTGATCCTTGAACCTTTGTGATTGTTTAAAGTGCCTGATTTATTATTGATATGTCCCCATTGTTGAGGGTCTTCCAAGACCTGTCAGTGTTCCAAGGGGAGGAATCTCTCTTAGCATGAACTTGCTACTTATAAGGAAATGCGTAATGGTAGAATTGTATGCACACAGTAGACCACAGTTCAAAATGCATACTGTATCTTAAGTGGTCAGGAAAGGTTTATCTCATTTTCCTATACCACTTCGTTTGTCTGTCTACAAGGTTTAAGATGCATAAGGTTGACTTTGAGGTGCTGCAAGGATGAAAGCTGTCAAAGAGCAATGCAGGGTCTTCAGTGTAGCAACATGTTACCACCTCAGGAACTGTAATTAGTCATTTAGAAAGATTTACACAACAAGATGTGTAACAGGGGTTGTGGTGGTGCTTAAATATGAGTTCTAAATCAAATGGACAGTTAATTCAACTAGAATAGTGAATAGAGCAGTTTCATTTGCTTTAAAATGTCACTGTTTATGCTTCTAGAAGTTCCCAGTTCAAGTGTGTATATGTGTGTATGTGTGTGTGTAATTTTCTTCCTATTCTTAGTCTTTACAATTTTATTCAATGTGCTTATGTTATACTGATTTTTTTCAAATTTAAAAGATTTTATTCTTATTTTTTTCAAATACAAAATCAGTCCATCCTTTTAATAATGATATTTACCCTTCTGTGGATATATCTAACACTGTAGTGTCTTCCTGGCAAGACAAGAATTGTATGAGAATTTAGGTTGTCTCTAACATTTAGATTTTGCATTGTTGTTTTCCTGATAATTGCAAGGATTAGAAAGGCAATTTTAGGTTTGAAAAAAAATCAAAGCATACTTTTTATATTCCCTTGAGGATTTATGTTGCTTTCTTTCATTTACTTCCTCAGATCCCCTCTACACTTCTGTACCCTTCTCTTGTCCCAGAAACTGACTTATATTTTAGTCAGTTGGGATTGACCAATAAGGAGTCCTTTCAAGAGACAGAAGAGAAGGGTGTGTGAATATTTATTCCTTGACTTACTCTTTGAGACCGTGTCCTGCCCTAATGCCACTGTTTCCCTTCAGGCAACTCATCCATACATCTCTTCTGGATTTCCATAGCCTCTTCTCCCATTGAGGAGACAATGAGTAGCAACTGCTCTTCTGCTGTTAGTCCTGGTCCCTGAACTTTCCCTTATTGTTCCCTTATTCCTTGTCCACATCTTTGTAATTAGTCCCTTTGCAAATAAGGTGTTATCTTAATTTGAGTATACCAGCTGTATCCTGTGGGGACCATGGGGAGATACAGCATTTTGGGTAGCACAGACAGGATGTGGAATCCACTGAGACAGGAAATTGTGAGATCATTGCATAAGGTACTAAGAATGCATCCTGTTGGGATTCTGGGCTGAGAATTCTAATGAGAGTCTTCTGTTTGGCTTTGGCGTTTGGAAGGCTCAAATGGTGGTCTGCTTTCGTATCATTTCTGACAAATCTGATCTGTGTGTGATCAGTAATTGTGTGGTCACATAAGGACTCAATATAACAAAAGTAATATATCAGAAATTAGTCATGTCCTCAAATTTATCCTTATTGTGTATCATTTTTCAAATACATATAAATAATTAAATTTATCTTGAAATAAATATCTCATTTGTCTTATATGTTGAAATTCTTTAAAGTGATGTGAAACTGTAATTATATTACAGCAAGAATATGACACTATATTAAATAATAATTATGTCCTTTTAATTTGTATATGAAGTTAATAGCTTTCAAATAGTTAAATAAGATCCATATTAGCAATCAATACAAATATTAAGTGTACTACCCAGATCACTTTAGAAGAAGCATTACCTCCTTTTCAAGCTAAGCAGATGTCAATAAAAATTTAAATAATATAAAGCCAATATAATAGACATTAGATTATGCCAAAATTATAATTCATGTTGCATTGTTTGATGCACTAATATCCATGATATCAAATAAAAGAATCTTCAAGAACTATACTTAAATTGTATATAATTGCATTTATCAACTGTAAATTTTCGAGAAAAAGTTGTGTTGGAATTCTTCACATTTTGAAACTGAGTTAAAAACAGAATGTCCATGTTGTTACCTCATACTTTCATATTAGAGGAAAACTCCAAATCGCATTTAACAACTCTTGTGATCAATCATGTTGCATTCAGACAACTATTGGATTATATTGCAGGGGTTTATTTTGTGATTAATTTTTTCTTTCAGGATCAGCTTTGGGGAGTTTTTTTTTTTAATTGAGATATAATTGATATGTAATTTTACATAAGTTTAAGGTATATATGTGTTGATTTGATACATTTATGTATTGCAATATGATTACCATCATAGCATTTACTAGACCTTTATCATGTCACACCATTATCATTTCTTTTTTGTGGTGAAAACAATTTAGATCTGGTCTCTTAGCAGCTTTGAAGTTTATAATATAGTATTGTTGACTGTAATTGCTATGCTGTGCATTAGATCTGCAGAACTTATTTATGATTTTAACAATCAGTGTTCAGTGAAACTGTTTACTGAACACATTCATTCACAGCCAGAGACCTTCATAGGTGGTGGTTTTTAAGCTTTAGGGGTCATAGATTTACAATTTGGATAGCCAGCCATATTATTGTAATCTTTTGTGAGTTTTTTGTTTGTTTTGTTTTGCTTTTTAGCAAAAACTGGCTGTTCAATGCCTTCCACTCAATACGAGGAGTTTAGAACTAGAGGAATTATGCTTTGCAATAAAATGGAATCTTTATTTGAAAATACAATAAAAAATTACCCCAATAGAGAAGTATTTGGAACAATTACTGTTAATAAAGAAACCTACCTTTAAAAATAATTTTGTTTTCTGAAAAACTTTCCCCAATAGCATTTTGCTATTCTCAAAGTTATGGTGCAATTTAGAGTATAACAGCTTATTTTGGCCAGAAAACTTCTATGAGCTTTTTTTCTCCCTCATGTATCTATTGCATCTGCTGGCTATTAGTGACAATCAAACGCACAATAAAGAATCACATTAAAAACAACCACTTTTTTTTTCTGTTAGTTTTCTGAAATTCTCACACTGTTGGTAGTGATGCAGGCTGAATATTTCTCTGAACATCTATTTGTAATTGAAACTGGATACCTATATCAGAATGAATTTGTCTGAAACCGATTTGAGCATGGATGCCCATGACATCTAAAACAAGTGTTCTCTGCTTTCTTTTTTCTCTGTGTTTATTTTGTTCAGTTATCATGCCCCTCTCCTCTTCCACAGCATCTCCACTGTGATCTGTCAGTGCTCTTTACTTAGCATATTTAAGCTGCCTGTCCATGTGTACCTGAAAGTCAACTGACTATATACTTCAATGGTGAAACATGCTACTAATTTTTTTTTTCTTTTGAGTTTATAAGTGTATCACCTGTGTGCATTAAATTGCAACTCCTAGTTTAAAAAAAAAAAAACGCCGTCCTCTTTACTTATTTCATCCAAGAGACCATATTCTAAATCAGGGGATAAACATTCAGAAGCCAATAGGCATCAGTGCAGTTAACAGTAACAATTTAGCAACAACAGTGAATGAGGAGGAATGTGGGGATTGAAGGAGAGGGTGTGAACTGCTGCTACCCTCCTGCCCCTTTCTACTCCCGGTCTGGTCTGAGGACCTGCAGCTTCAGCAACCCCTGGAAGGTTGTTGGAAATGCAGACTCTCAGGTCCTACTCCAGACATAATCACAATCTGCCATTCACAATTTCCCAGATGATGTGTATACACATTGAAGTTTGAGAAGCACTGTTTTTCTCTCCTTTTTTTTTTTTTTTTTTACTTTCTTTGTGTCTTTTTATCTACTGTTGTCAGATCTGCCAAAGTTTTTTGAGGTATGTGGATTTTTAATGTGAAAGTTCTTAATTTTCAGAAATTATCCAATTCGGTTTTTGTTGTTACTGTCATTTTTTTTTTCTTTCTCTATTTTCTGGGACCAATAAAACAAACTGAAAATATCATTAGGTCTGAGAGGCCACCAGTTTGCAAACTGTTCCAAAACATGCAATGTCAAAAGTGAATGTGGGCAGCCTCATTGTATTTTCAGGAAACAGTAGTAGTACCTAAATAACTACACAAAACTATTGATAGCAAAAAAAAATCAAGCGTTGCCATCAGTAGATATGCCAAGTTTTATTTAGTTTTTAATCAATGGCCCAAGTTTATTTTATCTGTAATGCTGCCTGCTTCCACTCTTCTACCCGGTGTATTGTGGTCATACAGCAGCTAGAGTGACCCTGTTAGTAATGAAGTCAAAACTATCAGTTCCTCCAGTGGCCTCTGTCTCACTCAGGAATAAAAGTCAGCACCTTGCAAGCTTTTTGAAAGACTCTTACTCCAGTTTCTCTTGTTTAAAATTATGTGCAGTCACCCTGGCAAGCTTGCTGTTCCCTCAGCCACCTAGAAAAACTCTGCCCCAGTGCTGTCTACCCAGATACGTGCATGCCTTGCTCTTCAGCTACGTGAGTGTTGCCTCAAATGTAATTTTCACAATGAGGCCTTCTTTGATGAAAACTGGAAATTGATAGCCCCCCACCTTCACGGCAGCCCCCACCCCACTTTGATGCTTTCCCTCCAGAGCATTCACCACCATCAGATTTCTGTAAATTGGTTTATTTATTTGTTCATTCCCTGTCTCTCACCACTCGAATGTTCATCCTGTGACAGGGACTTTTGGTCTTTTGTTCATGCTGGTGTGAGTACAAGGCTTGGCACGTGTATGGTAGGTTCTTAATCATAGGTGTAGCATGAATGGATTACATCCTTGCTTAAGTCTATAGGTTTTTATTTGTTTGTTTGGTAATAGTACACAGTTGAAGGAAATTTTATTAAGTAGGTGTGTAGTGCAGGTATAACATGATTAGAATCTTTTTTATTCTATAGGTTATATGTATCTGTGAGTTATATATTCCTCTGCGATGCTGAAAGTTTTATGACTATATTATTTTGCTTTTAAATGTGCCCGTAATATAGTATCTTCTTTAATAAAATTCTTTTAAATTGTGAGTGCTAAATTGTGGTTATCACTTTATTCTAAATTGCATATTTGAGCTCTATTATTTGTTTTGAACAAAATGCAACTTTAAATAAAATAGGAAATCTCATACAGCATAATGAAAAAAGTCCAGTTATCCTTAGAAAAGTTTTTTTTTCCCCCTAAATCAGAATGGCAATGAAATGATCTTATATAACTCTTTCTTAAAATATTTTACATTTTACTGAGAATAACAAGTATGATTCCAAGTGCTGTTCAGTTATCATCCTAAGAAAGAAATTTGAAACTGTATTTTACTTTTCTCAAGTGCACTAGGTAGCCTCATAATTATCTGACACTGAATAGGTTACTCTAGATAGAATATCTTAAAATGAACAATGTGATTTATTACTATAATTAAATCTCAATGTTCAAGAAAATGATGCTTTTTAAAAAACATTTTTCATTTTTTTTCTTACTTTTTATAAAATGCTGCAAAGATGTACACAGGAACATCTTGAAAGCTAATATTAATTTATGTATTCTCCATCAATTAAGGAATTGGTTTTAGAAACCTTTGTTTTTAATACATAAATGAAGCCCTAACAAACTAGATGTTCCATAAATATTTGATAAGGAAGAAATGAATTCATTAAAAAATGAATTTGTGGTCAACATATATATATCTGTCTATAGAATAGGTAAGTTCTTGCACTGAGTTCTCAGTGATAGGTGGGGAATTTGCCCGTCATGAGAAGGGTCATGAGGCTCTTTATTTAAAATGGAATTGGTAGTGGGTAGAGGGTCTCTTGACTAAAGAGTTTATTAAAATGTAATCTCTGAAGCACTGTCAAATGTTTCCACTGTGATAGACAAAAATAACCTTAAAGGGAGGAATATTTTGAATTCTCATTTAATCTACTTAATGACATAGAAGATTTAGTAGCTTTCTTTTGGCTTCTTTTGAATTGAATTTCAATTAAGTATTAAAATAATTTTAAATATTTATTTTACCCTTATATGCTGCAAAATAGATGATTAGGCTAGAAGAATTTACTGCACTAATAGTTTAATTAATTTTACCTTTCAATTTTAGTAGAAATATCCATTAGCATGTATAGTTATTTTTATTTTATAAATAATGGCAACTCATACGCATAAATGAGTAGCATTTCTCAGAATACTTATAGAGAAATGGTTAAATGAATATCAAATTAGTCGACTTAATATTTCTATTTTAATGTGGAAAACAAAATATGAGGCAAAGGATTGATACAAATTGGGAAATCTGGATAGGAACTTGAATCCCTTGATTCTCAACTAAGCCATGTATATACATGAAATGTATAATTACATATTGTAGACATGCTCCAGAGATAGTAAACTGATATATAATTCAACTAGTATATAATAGAATGTAATACTTTATATTATTTTCATTTATGTAATAAAATGGTATTTAATACTATATAAAACATTAAAATAAAAATAACAATATCAATTATAAGTGTTCAGCAGAATTTTTGTAGCAATGAATGGAATATATGTTACTTGACATTACCTATAGTTTTCATAACTTTTTAATAACTTTTCATAATGTGTCAAGACCAAAGATCAGAAAATATAGGAATTAGAGGAAGATCAGGAAGACAATTAGTCATACCCAGGAAAATTGATCAATAGGAATAATAAATTGGGTCAAGGTTTAAATGATGTGGTGCTCAAAGCAGGCATGGTGTCTGAATAACAAGGAGGCTGAGATTCTGCCTCCTGACCTATTATTTTTCCTCTTCACTCTCTCCTCCCCTAGGAGAGCATAGTCTTCTTTTGGGATCTGCTCTCTACCTTCTCTAGTTAGGGATCTAGGTGACAGATGCTATTGGACACTGCCACCAACCCAGAAATGGACATGTGCTGTAAGCTCATCCAGTCATTGTTAAGGGTATTTCCAAGTGGAGATGGCAGGAAAGAGCCTGTTACCTCTTTGGATTATGGGCTAATAGGATGTGTACATGAAAGGCCCTGTAGATGACCCTTCAAGGGAAACCAAGAAAAACACGATAATAAAATTCTTGATAGCATATAGGTCCTTGCCCCACTAATCCTCAGTTTCACTTTGCCTTTCCTGCGATGTGGTTACATGAGCCAGTAATTCTTGCTTAGACTGAAACTAGGTTCATTCTTTAATTCTCAGCTCGAGCTCTGATTCTTAATAGTGCTGTTTGAGGTCAGATTACATATTAGGAGGGGCTGTACTGAACCCACAGTTTAAAGGTACAGACAAAACAGAAAACAAACTTAATATGGGAAAATAGAACATAAAGATGAAAGGATGCTAGCAGGCATCAAGTTCAGTATCCATTATTATGGAAAATGAAGCAAAAATTCCCACAATATTTTATTTTCAATGAGATGTCCCAGCTCATTTAATTAATGAATCATCATATTGAGCCTCAGATCTGGAATCCCACAACTTTTCATAGAAAGCTACCCCTTTCAAAACTATCTCATCATCAAGCAACAGCCTGAACCTAAATAAAAAGGAGACACACATGATCAAGTTTTGTCCTCTACCTGTGTCTCAATCCATCAAGGTCTGTCATACTTACTTTTTGAACAGGACTCTGTAGCTTCTAACCTTGACCAAGATAGGGATTGTTTAATATTTGGGTTCAATGTGTGTCTCTTTCCTTCCAGCCTAGCATTCAAATTCTCTTCTCAAAACTGTTTCTGCTTTGGCTTTGGTTTGGGAAGTATTATTGGATCTTTCTCTAAATCACAAATTTTCCCTATGGTTTTGGTCAGAGGTCCAGTTGTAGGACTGTGTGACTGGGGCGGGGGCGGGGGGGAGCAGAGAAAGGAGACCCAGACAAATATTTTTGCAGTATTCTTGCCTATATGAATAATTTGAGTCCCCAGTCTGCATAATTAGACAATTCTGGTGAGCCAGTTTTGTAATTTCAGGAAAGGAATCCCACACTGACCAGCAAGAGTGATATTTTCATCAGGCCAGTCTCCTGAAACCTACCTTCCCACTGGGTCCCTAGGAGATTACATAGACACAAGTTTCAGAGATCTTCAGGGCATTAGATAGACATTTTGTACCATGTGCATGTATTAATTTTTTTTATTTTATTATGTTAATCACCATACATTACATCATTAGTTTTTGATGTAGTGTTCCATGATTCATTGTTTGCGTATAACACCCAGCTTAAACAGGTTGCAAGAGAGTATCACGAAACAAAAATGTGGGAAAGGAATTCATGTGGGTTCTGGTCTTAGCTCAGAGAACCCTATCCAAAGGTCACTTCCAGCCATGCTCAGTCTTTTTTTTTTTTTTTTAAGATTTTTTATTTATTTGACAGAGAGATTCTCTCTCTGTCAGTGAGAGAGGGAACACAAGCAGGGGGAGTGGGAGAGGGAGAAGCAGGCTTCCCAATGAGCAGAGAGCCTGATGCGGGGCTCGATCCCAGGGTCCTGGGATCATGACCTGAGCCGAAGGCAGACGCTTAACGACTGAGCCACCCAGGCGCCCCCAGCCATGCCAGTCTTAAGCACCAAAGGGGAACTTAGAAAATTTTCAAGAAGGCCCAAGAAGCCTGGGGTCTTGTGATTTAGGACCTCATCAGGGGCCCTGCTTTTCTAGTCTAAAGAAGGTATACTTGGCTTACTTGTCCCTCTTTTTGGCTCCAGTCATGGTTGTTCCAAAATGGCTTTCCCTGAGTCCAGAACTCATTATACTCCCCTCCCCAAACTTCTGACCTTCTAGTATTTTATGGCTGTGAATAGCATTGCCAGTCATTCCATTGCCCAAAAAGATGCCTTGGAATCATCTCCTATCCATTCATCCTCCCATACCCAGCCCATCACAGATCATGCAGACTGGACCTTAAGTAAAATTATCTTGAATGTCATCCATTAGCTTCCATCTTCACAACCTCCTTCATGGACCAAGCCATCAGTGCTATAATCACTTCATAATCGTTCACATCCATTCTAGTCCCTCTTCTAGAGAGAACATCCTTTTTAAAACTGAAGGTATGATTATACCACATTTTTGCTGGCAAAAAATTTATTTAGTCACCTCTCAGTCTTAGAATGAAGTATAAAAAGACTACGGTAGGGACAATTCCTTTACTTGGCCTGCTTTTGTGCCTTTACTTGGCCTGCTTTTGTATTGCCTCATCCCTCCCGTTTCTCTCCCTTAGCAGCATCTTTCTCTGTGACTGATGTTGGTCACAAGGCTCCAAATTGCTATCCATATTTTGGTTCTTTGTACTTCCACCATTTGCACTTCCTTTGCCTAGAATGATCTCACCTTCCTTCTTTGCTTTATACATTTCATCTACAGTATAATTCTCCAAGGAGACCTTTTTCTCAAGGAAATGTCTCTGAGTGGGTCAGATGCCTTTTCTCTAAACTCTCATTGCATTTTGCACTTCTTTATATCTATTGTCAAAAATTTGCAAATTTATATTTATCTTGTTTCCAGAGATATGTTTACGTTCCCCACTATGTCAGCTCCATGAGAAGAGATCCAGTACCTCATTTTGCTACAGGTTATATAGTTGACCTCTTAGTATTGTGACTGGCTGTATAGGTTGAATATTGAAAAAAAAATCACAACCTGAAAATTGAAATTTATTGATAGATAATAAAATTAAAGTGTTAGTTGTCAAATTTATATGCACAAATACATATTAGATGTTAACTTATAGAGAAATAGAGTTGTTTTAAAAGCATACAAACAACAAAGAAAACAAATAATTAGATAGTTCAAAAAGCAAATGTATTCAGGAAGAAAAAGGAAACATATACCCTAAAAAAGCCTACAGGAAGGGTAACATAAGATAATCCCAATGCTTGGACTTTTTTTTTTTTTCCTTACCCGAAAGGTAAGGAATTTGCTCAGTTATTAATTATGATTCTTTTAGATAAAGTATTAGAATATCAAGTGTAGTTCAAGAAATTGAGATTTGCTTGAATGAAAAAAATTCAGTGTGGTTTTATAAATATAATTTATTTCAGGGTTTTAAAGTGTGTTTTCAGAACTTAAAAAATGATGTGTACTACAAGATAGCTTTCTGCAGGGATATTAGATGCGGTGTAATTTGAAGGCTTATGTATAGATGTAAGTGAACATGTTAGAAGACAATTCTCAAAGGGTAGATTAACTAAGAGATTTAAGAAAATTCAAATAAAACACTTCTAATTGGCAAAATCTCCATAGGGATATTAATAATAATCAGTGAATAATAAAGAATATTGGTGCATATTAGAGACATAATTGTTGACTTCTAAGAGAGTTTTAAGTTTCTCTGAGCATTGATATTCACTATTAAAAAGGAATCAGTTCATTAGATTTCTCTAGATAGATTTATTAATTAATATTTGATTAGTTAAATATGATCACTTTCCTGAAGAAGAACTGTTGTCTTGAATGTCTTGAGAAATATAAAGTCAGGGATGCCTGGGTGGTTCAGCCGATTACTGCTCAGGTTATGATCCCAGGGTCCTAGGATGAGTCCCACATTGGCTCCCTGCTCAGCAGGGAGCCTGCTTCTCTCCCTCTCCCTCTGCTGCTCCCCCTGCTTGTGCTCTCTCTCTCTCTCTCAAACAAAATCTTAAAAAAATATGTATATATAAAGTCAATTTAGGTTAGGTCTGTGTTTTAAAAAGTGAAGTGTATACCAGTTCTAAAATGAGAGTTAGTTTCATTGTCAAAAAATATGTCAACAACTAGATTCTTTCAAAGTATGCTCCAGTTTAATCTTTTCATTTGGGGATATATTTTTGGTGTAGATCACATGAGTGACTTACTAGTCACAGAGGAAAAATTAAGGCACACATATATACATAAGACTTTTGATACAATTGAAACACTAGTGTGATTATTATGGTAAGCATATAAAATATTTAATAAGCTTTTCAAAGTCCTCTACTGAAAGACACAGCTAACTTCACCTAACAAAAGATAAGAAAAGGGAGAAAACATGAAATATATAGACAATAAGTACATGTCCAAAAACTAAATAAGGAAGCAAAAATAAAGTTAAACTAAAAAAGTAAGATCTTTAAGGGAGAAAGTGATAAAATACTTCTCAAATATGCCTATTTCTACAAAGAATGAAGGTATTGTGTACCTATGAAAATATAAATAAAATCAATGGAGCATGAATATTATAAGGAAAAATATCAGTGAATGAGAAAATATTAAATACTTGTGTATCATTTATTGAAGAAAATCATGTTAATTTTTATCCTTTGTTTCAAATTTCAAAGTATCAGCTTTCCCATAGTATCTTTCAGAGAGCTATGATTTACCTTTTCTTTGTATTTCTAATTTAGTACAGTATCTGGTATAGAGTAGAACTCATGAAGGATTGGCTGTTGACTCTTATGCCTTCCCATCAAAAATTGACAGATGTACTTTTTAAAATAAATGGAAGTGAGAGACAAGAGAGAAGAAACTAATGAGGCAGATATGTATCAAAGGCAACACAAGCAGAACATCTGTTTATGGGAAACTGAAAAGTCCTTAATTATCCGTTGGGAATAACCATGAAGAGTCTTCATTTCCCCTTGCATTTTGTCTTTGTCTTACCTTAAACTTTACCCTTACCTATTACTGTTAATTTTATTTAATACATTAGATAATAATGTCACAAATTCTGATCAATAAGGGTGTTTGCCAGGTTGTTTCAAAGTTCGTTATCTCAGACAGAATAGATAAGATGTTGACTTTAAGTGTTTTCATTCACTTCATTTTAAATTCCCAATTGCTTAGTGTGAATTTCTCTTTCATTTTCACTGTAATGATCTCTCAAAGTGCATTTGCATGGAAGTGCAGGGCCATAAAATGACAGTGCAAGATGAACCTATGCAAACAAGTCAATGGGAAAATGATGATTGTTCTGTCACATTTCACATTTTTTTGTCAAAACATTAAGACATCTCTTACTGTGGTCATGAATGCATAGAGAAATGAAAAAATAGTACAACTAAGATTTATTTAATACACTGTAGTTTAAAGCATTAGGCATAATAAGAATTAAAGTGATTTCTTTCTTTGTAAAATACTTCTCCAGAGTCGTGTGAACAGTGCTTGCCTTCTCGTTGTGTAATTCATGGTTACCATCATTTCTCTGATGCCTTGGTGGCTTGTTATATTTCTTTCTAAGTTTGGATCAGCTTTCCAATACTTTATTCTTTGCTCTTTCAATGTTGTGAAATATTTCTGAGAGTTCCTTTAATGTGATTTTTTTTTTTTTTTTTTGGCGTCACTTCCTTTGGAATATCTTCCTCCTTTTTGTCAGAATCATTTTTTTTAATCTATGCCAAATTCTGCCTGAACGAAGCTCCTCTGGCTTCGTATCTGGAGCCTGTTCAGTAGCAGCTCTATCTACATTCCCAAGTTATTTCTTCTATAACTCCATTTGCCTTTGACTTAAATTTTACTTCACTTCAGCATTATCACTCTTAGTTTCTTCCTTAGTTTTCATTGGCCAGTTCCCTCATTCATGATCATTTCTGTTAAATGTCATATGAGTTCATCACTGGGAAACAAAGAGACAATACAACCGTCAGCTTTGCTTTTGGCTCATGAACTGAATAGGCTGATGTGATCGATCACCAACAGACTATGAAAGAAGTGACATTATTGGTCATTGGTCATGATAAGCGTCTCTTATTTACATAGTAATTTATGTGCTGAGGAGCTAGCAGCCAAGTGTGTACTTAATGCAGTTACAGTCAATATGCCATTGTAACAATATACCATGTTGTAGGGGCTGATATTATTTAATTGAACTGTGGTACCCAAAATTCATACACCTTGGAACTGTGCAAAGCAAGGACTACCTGCATTTTTATTATTTGGTATGAATATTGAATATTTTATTTTTTGTGTGGACATATATGTAAAATTAGCCATTTTTCCATTTTATTTTTTATTTATTTTTTCTAAAATAAAAATATATGAGTTTATGGAAATGAAAATAGAACCTAATAAGACTACGCACAGGCCCTGACTCTTCCATTGGCCTGGAGGCTTAAAGTCTGTTTCTTGTACTTCTCAGGATTACTTCTTCTTCTTTTTTTTTTTTTTTTAGTTTTTATTTAAATTCCGGTTAGTTAACATACAGGGTAATATTAGTTTCAGGTGTACACTATAGTGATTCAACACTTTCATACAACACCCAGTGCTCATCACCGGTGCCGTCCAATCCCTATTGCCTATTTAACCCATCTCCCTTCCTACCTCCCCTCTGGTAACCATCTGTTTGTTCTCTATAGTATGGAGGTTCCTCAAAAAGTTAAAAATATAACTACCCTGCAATCTAGCAATTGTACTACTAAGTATTTACCCAAAGAATACAAAAATACTAATTCAAAGGAATACATGCACCCCAATGTTTATAGCAACATTATATACAATAGCCAAATTATGGAAACATCCTAAGTGTCCATTGACTGATGAATGGATAAAGAGGTACTATACATATATGAGGTCATATTACTCAGCCATAAAAAGAACAAGATCTTGTCATTTGCAACAACATTGATGGAGTTAGATAGTATTGTGCTAAGTGAAGTAAGTCAGCCAGAGAAAGACAAATACCATATGATTTCACTCATATGTGGAATTGAAGAAACAAAACAAATGAGTAAAGGGAAAAAAGAGGGGCAAACCAAAAAACAAACTCTTAAAATTATCCATCATTAACAGACATGTCACTTAAAACTTCTCATATACTATTTTAAATATAGACTTTTCTGTATTTTAAATTGCACATAGATTTCAGTGATGGTCCTATTATTACTGCATTAACTTGGACACATAATAGATACCTGTTGAGTGAACAGTAAAAACCTATCTGGCTATTTCAAGCATGCCAAAGCCAGTGTCTGCAAGAAAGAGTCTGCAGAAACTCTGTTACACCAAAGCGCTAATTGTTTACCATAAAGACCTCTGGGATTGATTCATTCTAGCCAAAGCACAAAAAAGCAATTAATAACTCAACTAAAATGTTTGAATTGATAACAAAAATATAACCATGAATTGGATGAACTTTGTCACATTGGGTTTTATGATACATTCTTTCACAGATAGGAATCTCAACACTACTTTCAGTTACCATGTGATGGGCTTGGGCAAAGAGCTAGAATTAGAGGACTCTACCTTCAAAGAGAAAGTGAGTACATGTTCTCATTGACAGGCCCCTTGAAAGACAGGATGCCTGCACCTGAAAGTACATATTCTAGAGCAGTACATCCCATTATGGTAGCCATTAGCCACAATGGCCCTTGAGCACTTGAAATGTGGCTAGTCCAAATTGAAATGTGTTTTAAGTGTAAAACACGTGCCGAATTTGAGGGACTACTATGAAAAAATAATGTAAAAATCTCGATAATTCTGAGTCAATTGTATGTTGAGAGGATATTATTTGGATATATTGGTTTAAATAAAATATGTTATGAATATAAATTTCACCTGTTTCTTTTTATTTTTTTCAGTGTGGCTGCAGAAAATTTAAAATTGCATTATGTGGTTCACATTGTATTATTGGGGTGAGCACAGCTCCAGAGACATAATGAACTACGTTCAAATCCCAGCTTCACAGTTTCTTTGTCGTGTGACAGTGGACCTAGCATATAACCCTTTTGTTCTGTTTCCTTATCTGTCAAATGCAGAAAATAACAATTACTAGAATATAATAAAAAATAAAAGCTTTCTTTAAATAACTTAATAGTAAGTATTAGGCACTTAGATATTTGCCTGATGTTTACTTAAGTGCTATATGTTAGTTACTATTGTTGAGCATTGACCAACAGAGGAAATGCATTGAACATATCATTTCTTTTAAACTCTTTTGTATTTTTGTGTTCTTACAATCAGCATCCTTTACTCCTTCCAGACATATTTCTGTATAATTGGATCAGATTACATTTTCTTTACATCAGCCATATCGAGACATCTTTTCCTAAGAATACACACAGGACTGTTGACAGAGTTGAAACACAGCCCAATTTCATCACCGTCATGTTTATATTTCATCACGAGTATATTCACACACTATACTACTTTTTGGTTTACTTATGTGTATAATAATTTTATCCATCGCGTGTGTGTATGTCTGTGTTTTAATTATTATTACATTCCTTACCAAAGGATGGCTTTTTTCTCATACTGTGGCAAAATAATGGAAGTGCTTTTATTTTGGGGGGAGATCTCTTCTTAGCCTAGAAATGATTATGCTATTCAGTTTCAAAAGTAACTTTTTTTCTCACTGTGCATCTACACTTGTTTATTTTTTTAATTTTTAATTTTTGTTTTTCTAAGTTTTTATTTAAATTCCAGTTAGTTAACATACTGTGTAATACTGGTTTCTGGTGTACAATTTAATGTTTCAACACTTATTTATAACACCCAGTGCTCATCACAAATTCAAAAGTACTTTTACTTTACATTTAATATAAAATTAAATTATAATATCTAAATATTAAGTGAAATTTTATAAGAAGGTTTAATACTGGCGTGTGGTTCTGTGATTTCTATTATAGTGCCAAATAATCACATGTGTATAAACCACATAGACTTATAGGTTATAGGCTCATTGATGAATTTAAATTTTAGATAGATTTTTGAAAAATATTTTTAGTGTGGAAATGATTTCTAAATGTAGTTGGCTTAACTAGATTTCTGTGGTAAATCAAGGATGAATTGCATTCATATCTGTTTTATGTTAAAAATTCTCTGTTGAGGTATTTTGAGAAAACAGTTCTTTTAAATATCTGTAATATAATTTTGCATTTCTTCACCATAAGCGATAGGCTGTATGTCAGTTTTCTTTTCTGTGTTTTATTTAATGAGCAGCACTTCTACAACTGGAATAACCACAATCTGAAACAACTGTTCCTCAAACACAGGCTTCCAATGACATGACTCTAGTGTTTCTATATCCTTTTCTTTTTCTCATTGTCTAGGGCTTATGATGTAGTCATAATAGATATTCATAGATAACCACACTCATCATTCATTATGGTCAATGAGAACGCAAGGCTTTAGCATAGTTTTTAATCTCAGTTATGAGTTTTTTCAGTTTGAGATGTTTCTATCCTGATGTTATTGTTTTCTCTTAAAAAGATACCCTCTTACCCTAACTCGTTTTACTCCCCATTCTATGGTTAGTTAATTTATCTATTAATATCAGATGATAAACTTCATCTAGAACTTTCCTAAAGCCTAACTATACTTTATGAATTGAATTCAAATGTATTGAGGCAGTAATAACTTCAAAGTATTGTAATGGGTTTGTTAAGCATGAATTCCCCTGCCTGAATCCATGTTGGCTATAATTAATCAAATTATGCTTTACCAGGTGTGCATTTGCCATGCTCCCTAAATAGGTTTCCATGAGTATAATTCTACAGCAGATGTTAACCTTTGTCACTCTTAATTCATCTTCTATTGTTCATTTTACATTACGTTCTCTGGTTTAAGTATCCATTTAATGAACTAATAATAGTCATTAAGTAATAGAATAGATTATTTATTCCAGGTGAACTTAACTAGTTATTTTAACTGGGATTGCCCAAGGATTTAATCTTAACTATGGCCTTAAACTCTAAATTCTTACAGTCAACAAATATGTGGGAAATGATTATTGTAAAGTAAATTTCAAGTTTTAGAAGGTATCATTCCCACTGTCTTCAACTTTATTTTTACTTGTAATCATGTGGACAAAGGAAACCAGAATCTCTGTAGTACATTTATTCAGATGAAGTATAATAATCAATCCCCGGAAGAAGATATTTTATCACTGAGCTCTACATTGGGGTCTGCAGGTAGTGAGAAAAGATTACAATTACAGCTAGTCTTAAAAGGTGCCTAATTCAAAAAGTAAAGAAAATAATTTAAGATATTTATCATCTTCTAGACAGATAACAGTATGACGTATCCCATCAATCTTGATTATTTGGCTTTGCAGTGTGGAAGCAGCTAAAAGCACAAAAACAATATTCTCTTCTATTGGTAATTTTAAATAGAACACAAAATATTTTATCTGTTTAAAACTGTTACCTTTGTGCAGGTGCCAGTGATGAGGAAAAAGAAAGTGTGGCCTTAATAAAAAACAAATAAGTACCACAACTGGGTGGCTTAAACAACAAAAGTATTCTTTTTCACGGTGGTGGAGGCTGGAGTCTTGGGTCAAGGTATTGGCAGGGTTGACTCCTTTTAAGGCTTTTCTCCTGGGCTTGTAGATGGCCTTCTTTTTTGTATGTCTTCACATCAGCTTCCTTCCTTATGTGTCTGTGCCCAGTTTCCTCTTCTTATTAGGATACCAGTTATATTGGATTAAGGTCTATCCTAGTAAACCTCTCTGTAACTTAATTACCTCTGCAAAGACCCTCTCTCCAAATATGGTCATATTTTTGGTGGTATAGGAGGCTAAGACTTCAACATACAATTTTTTAAGAGGGCACAGTTTATCCCATAACACCCTGAAAATTTTTAAATTTAAATTTGAAAAAGCACACAAAATACTTCTGACCCTGTTTATTAAATCAGAATTTGTATTGTCATTTTTCTTTCATTTGCAGAAAGACTTAACAAGATATGTAATTAAATACCATGCTTCAAATATAAACTAAAGAAAAATTTTTGATGGAAGATATAGCTTATAATGTCAAAATGTTCCTTCGTTCTGAAATCTGCAGTTTTTCTTGATTTTTCATATATTTGCAGGAGGCGATAAGTACTTTAACAATTGAATGCACAGTATTAGGCATTAATAGATTTTTTTTAAAGATTTTCTTTATTCATTTGAGAGAGAGAGAGATAGAAAGAGTGCAGGAGAGCATGAGCCGGGGGAGGGGCAGAGGAGAGGGAGAAGCAGATCCCTGCTGAGCAGGGACCCTTGATTCAGGGCTTGATCCCAGGACCCCAGGATCATGACCTGAGCTGAAGGCAGATGCTTAACTGACTGAGCGACCCAGGTGCCCCAACAGATATTTTTAATGAATAAAAATGGAATACGGTTCTCTAGATTGGAATCATAAATGGTGGCCAACATAGATTTTTTGTCTATTATATTTGCCTCACAAAAACATACACCATACAAATATTTAAATACTAATCATTATAATTTATATAAATTTATGCCCATATTTTTACATCTATTAGAATTATAACATTTTAAGTATAATTTAAATGACAAAGAACAAGTAAATATTAAATGAACTACTTTAACTTTTATTCTTACTATGGTATATACCTTTAGAGTTTAATTTTATAAAATTGAAAGGACACATTATATCATATAGTTCTAAACTATTTTTAATTTTTAGTACTGTATGAATAAAATTTTTGGTAAATATTTTCATTTCAATTTTTTGGTTTTTGTAGTTTTTTTGCCTTTTGTATTGAAGTCGATTTTTGGAAAACCTAATATTTATAAAGATTGCATGGATGTTGTTATATAAATGCTAATTTAAAAGATCTATAATGCTATAATTTCAATGCTATCACTATATTTTCTATCTATTAGAATTATTAGCTTTTTTCTCTATATATCTTCGTAATAGACCTATTTTGTAATGTGATTAATTTCTTTATGTATCTTCATAGAATTAGCCTTATTATTCTTACTCACATCTGACATTATATTAAAAATATTCAAATGGATTCCAGAACAAAAGAGGGATGATCCATTTTTAGTGTGTTACCATAGATTCGATATTAAACCTATTATCAGATTTATTGTTAACACTTGCTCTATTAGGGAGGTATTATTATCCCCGTTTTACAGACAAGTAAGCTGAGGCTCAATGGATTGAGCTGAGGAATTAGTTCCGTTTTATTCCAAAGCTGAAGTATTTTCTGTGATGTGCACTGAGCTGTGAGAGAATGTGCTTCATAACCCTCTCTGAATGTTCATTAACTGTACTTGTCTGAGATGTAAAGATTGAGAAAAAAGAAGTGCCTTTGAAGTTTACATCAATATGGAAAGCAGGTTTTTGTTTTGTTTTGTTTTTTAATTTAAATTCAATTAATTAACATATAGTGTATTATTAGTTTCAGAGGTAGAGTTCAGTGATTCATCCGTCTTATATAACACCCAGTGCTCATTACATCACATGCCCTCCTTAATGTCCATCACCCAATTACCTATCTCCCCACTCCCCTCCCCTCCAGCAACCCTCAGTTTGTTTCCTATGATTAAGAGTCTCTTACAGTTTGTCTGCCTCTCTGATTTTGTCTTATTTTTCCCTCTCTTCCCCTATGATCCTCTGTTTCGTTTCTTAAATTGATAATTGTCTTTCTCTGATTGACTTACTTCATTTAGCATAATGTCCTCTAGTCCCATCCATGTTGTTGCAAATGGCAAGATTTCATTCTTTTTCATGGCTGTGTATATGCACACACACACATACCACATCTTCTTTATCCATTTGTCTGTTGATGGACATCTGGGCTCTTTCCATACTTTGGCTATTGTGGACATTGCTGCTATAAACATTGGGATGCAGATACCCCTTCGGATCACCACATTTGTGTCTTTGGGATAATACCTAATAGTGCAACTGCTGGGTCATAGAGTAGCTCTATTTTCAACTTTTTGAGGAACCTTTATACTGTTTTCCAGAGTGGCTGCACCAGCTTGCATTCCCACCAACAGTGTAGAATGATTCCCCTTTCTCCGCATCCTTGCCATCATCTGTCATTTCCTGACTTGTTAATTTTAGCTATTCTGACTGGTGTGAGATGGTATCTCATCATAGTCTTGATTTGATTTTCCCTGATGATGAGTGATGTTGAGCATTTTTTCATGTATCTGTTGGCCATCTGTATGTCTTCTTTGGAGAAATGTCAATTCATGTCTTCTGCCCATTTTTTAACTGGATTATTTGTTTGGAAAGCAGTTTTTTTACATCTGCTATTGCACAGAGGCCTAACATGGACTCATCTAGAGCACTAATTTTAAGAAATTTCCAGAGGCGGGCGCCTGGGTGGCTCAGTTGGTTAAGCGACTGCCTTCGGCTCAGGTCATGATCCTGGAGTCCTGGGATCGAGTCCCACATCAGGCTCCCTCTCATGCTCTCTGTCTCTCATTCTCTCTCTCACAAATAAATAAAATCTTAAAAAAAAAAAAAAAAGAAATCTCCAGAGGCTGATCAAGGGAAAGTTTCCTGTCTGAAATGTCCAGGCGTAGGAAGAGCTAGGGGATGAGGTTTGGTGACAGTACTTAGAGAATGATAGGAATCCAATGGGGAATCCATGCCCAGGTGGAGTGATCATCCGTGAATTCATTTGTTCACCAGTATGTCAATAGGTATGTATTGATGAGCTTTCAGACAGTGTGTTAGACATTATCCAAAGGGCCACAGAGGTGGAAGGAGTGAAACGATGTGGGAAAAGTCATACCTGAGTATCAGTAATCAGACAGAATTCTAGACCATGGAAAGGTGGATCCTGGATGCTGCCTTGAATGGTAGTGAAGTATATATATTTTGCCTTTATTTATCATCAGTTTTGGGGTAACCTGGCTCAGCCAAGCTACATTAAATGTATAAAGTAAGAGTAAGGAAATGGGCTCTAAGAAAAGGGATAGTTGTTAGCTTAATCACTTTCAAGTGCCAGAAAGAATATTGGCAGTATTCCTCTATTTCTTTCCTTCAACCTAAAGTTTATGGTAGATATCCCAGTGCACCTAACCCACCTGTCATACCATCTTTACTTCTACACTGCTGGCCATAACGTAGTCATGATACTTCTGCTTATCTTGCTTTTTTTTTTTTTTTTTTTTATGCTATTTAACCTCCTGCTGCCTGTATTCCAACTTGATTCCTTGGCCTTGGCTGTAACTTGCCATGTTTTGTTTTGTTTTGTTTTGTTTTTTTAGCATCCTTTGTCTTCTGCTGGCCAGCACAGACTAAGGAATTAACAATGTTTTGTTAATTGTTGTTTTTTTAATTTATAGCTTTTCTCCCTCCATCCCTTTTCCCTCTCTCCCTCCCGCCCTTCCTTCCCTCTTTCCTTCATATTTTTCCATTTCTCAAACTTGAGTCTAGTTCCCCCAAATATGGACTTTTGATACACTTGGTCTCTCGTCCTGCTTAGACTGCCTTCTCTTTCTCCTTTTTTGTTTCTCTGGCCCGTGACTTCTAGTAAATCTCCTTCCTCACCTGTGCTGGGCCTAGACACGTAGATAAATATCCATTTTCTTGGGAGCACGCAAGCATCCCTTTGCCACTTCATTTGTCTTAATGTAACAGATGTGCTTCCCTAGGCTTCATTTGCTAGGCCTAATAGATTTGATCTGTGACATTGACTCCAGTGAATGTCATCCTCCAGTGAAATCTATATAACATGGTGGCATTTAAGGACCCACTAAGTATGTAATGTATGATACTATCTATTTTCTGAGGAAGTAGTTATCTAATAATGTTCTAATGTGAGTCTATAATATTTACTCTTTGACAAATACTTTCACAAACATTATCTCAATTTAACCTTTTATGTGAATAAATAATAAATAGTATGTGTCAGTTTTCCTTAAAAAATAATATGCAGAAGCATGCATACCCCTAAGCTATACAGATAATAGACAACAAATATATGTTGATTAGACATGGGAATATATGCATGAAAATGTAACAAATGCTTAATCATAGTTAATTATAAAACAGAAATGATGTTTCATTTCTCTTGTGTTTTTCCTTCTGTGATTATGATTACTTAGATACCACTTTTTATTTTTGGAAGCATAAGCAATGCATACTACCCCACTTATGACAAAACATGCATGTTCTCAAAGAATCAAGGCCGACTCAGTATAATCAAATCGTTTTCTGACTCTGGAGTCAGACTGCCCATGTCTGAATGTCATTTTCAATGTTTCCTGGATGTTTGACTCTGTGCAGGTCACTGAACTGCTCCATGCCTCAGTTTCCTAATCTGGAAAGTGATGATGACATATATAATTTACAGTGTTGAGGATGAACCAGGATAACGTGATGCACCTAGTAAGCACTAAATAATTGTTATTTATGATTATTCTTTTTTTATAGATACTCACAACTTTAAAGCTTCTTTTATTTCAAATCTTTAATCCTGATGTCGTAGGGTAAAACATGGCACAATTGTTGGACAAGTAAAAGAAAAGTTATTTATGACTCACGACCTAATACTGATAAGTACTATATTTAAATGTAACCATTTTCCAGAAAATCAGAATAGTGTTCTCTGACTTTTGAGGTAACCAAAGGAACAAAAGCAGCAGAAAGGAAGAATGAATTTAGGTTGTTGCACAAACAACTAAATGATCCAAAGGAAAAAAAAATAATTTAAAATCATTAGTTTTGTAATCTCACTTTTATCTTTTGAGTTTACACAAGGCTGCTACCTGAAGCCACGGGTTTGACAGTTATTAGTGGTGTTTACCAAACATCTGCAGCTCTCAACATTTTTGGGTATGTTCCAGGATTGTATTTGCCTGCCTCTGAAATTAGGCCTCCCATGTAACAGAATTTTGCCAGTAAAATGCAAGGAGTGGCAGTGGTCAACTTTCTTTGCTCTACTCTCATGATCCTGGAAGCTCCAGTGAAGGGGAAGCGTCCATCATCCTCAAACTGTGACCATGATCAGAGAGCCCCCTGCTGACCTTTACTGGAGATGAAGCAAGAGCAAAACATAGCTCTTGTGTTAAAATAGGACACTTTGGGGTTGTAGGTAACTACACCATAGCAAGCCTTAGCCGTCCTGACTGTCACATTTATTTAGATTTTAAATCTAAGTGTGTAGTATAATATGCTACGATAGAGGATATAATATGATATGATATAACACTTATTAGAAACACTATTTACTTAAAATTCTCAATTTGAAAGGTTGTAAGAACTTGATAATTTAACTTTTTAATTCCTCAAAATATAGTACTTCTCAGGTGGTAGTTCATGTATGGTGTGGTTCTAATGTAGTACAGAAAACTTTAAGCAGAACAGATCAAGGGAAGTGAATTGGACACTTAATAAGATTCTTTGGCACTTAACATATCCATAATTCATGAATATGCATCAAAACAATTACAGTAAAAATGGATTTCAAGTGCAAAATATGTGTAAAGCACTGTGATAAATTTTTGAAGGAAAAAATAAATGAAAATAGTGGAAATGGGGCATCCACATTTGATGGTTTTCTATAACTTAATGATGCTGAGTTATAAGAATTCCAGTAGAAACTATCATTCATGTATTGTGAAACAGTTTGGAAAGGTCTTTCAGTGAATCAACCTGTCTTTGGTTTTGGGATTTATTTAAAATGAGAGTAAGAATGAAAGAAAGAAGGAAAGATTGAAAGGAAGACAGAAAGAAAGAAAAAAAGAAAGAAAGAAAGAAAGAAAGTAAGAAAGGGAGAGAAAGGCACCATTCTCTGGCTGTTGCTATTTTCCTCATAGGTGTTAAGGCGAAATAAAAAAAGAAAATCCTTATATATAATTACGTAATATATCCGAGTGTCTTATCATACACTCTTTTGTGATTTTTCCATTTTTTATAAAATCTGTCATAAATAGTTTTAAGTCTCATCATCTAATGCATGCATTCTTGTCTTGTCTTTTTATCAAAGGATTCATTCTTGTGAATCAACAAGGCATAGACCCAGACCAAAGAGAGCTTTCATCGTTTTTAAGAAAGTGACGCTAGCTTACAGTCTCCTAGGAAACTCAAAAATTCAGCAGCTGTAGAAAGTCCAAGTTTTACAAAACAGCTATTATTGGGGGTAAAATCTTCCAAAGAAGCATTCCCTGCAATCTCACCTTATTTTTAAATTTAGTCTAAGAAATACTTATACAGTGTTAATGGTTAGCCATTTGTTACAAGAAGAAAAAAAATGAACAAAACCCAGATTTGGACAGTTTCCATATTCCTTGATCTGTGTGGAACTGCAATTAAACTCAGGAAACTTAACAAAAGGCTGATTATTTGAAGGGAATGGTCATCAAACAAACACAGAAAAAAAATACAAATCCAGTAGGCATGAGCAGAATCATTAATGAGGCTGTATAATAGCAATTAATTATGAGAAATGTATATCCATCCCAGAGAAATATGTATTTCAAAATATAAAATATAAAAATTAACAGTACATGAAATAGCCAATTTCTCTCCATGAAATTAAGAGCTTGAGCTAAATGAGCTTCAAAACTGCTATTGAGAGAAAAAAAAACGCTACAATACTTTTTTTTTAAGTGTCTAGCATGCTCAGTTTGTTACTTATGTTCTCTTTTGGAGGCTAAGAGCAGTACAATGGAATATCGCTTTTAGATATACGTACCTGTTTTACATTTCCATGCTACTATGGAAGATAGTTATACATTTTGCTTTCATGGGAATATTAAATTTTTGTAATTTAGGTGAACACTGCCTAATGTTAGTCATTTCATTTGTGTGTGTTAATGACTCCTTTATTATCAATGGATCTTGATGAGAAACAATCCTACTTTTAAGAATGAAAAATTAAATTCTAGAACCATTTCCTTGACAACAACAACAAAAAATAACAGCTGAGAAAATAAACATGCTTATGGAATTTTCAGCATGTTGACTCATGCTTGCCACGGTGGAGTAGAACAACAAAGAGGAATGTCTGACATCCAGCAGATCTAAACAGAAAAGAAAATTGTTTTTTTCAATATTATTTCTGAGACTTTGGAAAAGTTCAGTGACTTCTCTGAAACTCAGTTTCTTTATGTGAAAAATGCAGACATTATCATTACCTTAGATGGGTTTAGGACATTTTTTTTATTGAGATACTATCTTAAGTTTAGTAAATGTCATCACCCTTTCTACTCTCCCTTCCCATAGAAACTTAAGTAAGTCTTTTTAAGCAGTTGCTATAATCTGATATATATGTGAATATATCGTTATCAGATAACGCATATATTCTGATATATATGTTTTATATGTATATTAGTGTGTTTCATATGTTTGCATGTCAAATGCAAAATAAATAAGATGGAAAAATTAAAACAAGATATTTGCCATACATGTTATATAATAAAGGCTTCCTATCATCTATGTATTTTTTTCTCATAGTTCCTTATATATATGCTTTTATGGAGCTATTTACTACTTGCCATGCATTTACTTTAGGCATGGCATTGAACAAGGCAAACATATTTTGCTGTCATGGATCATGTATTCCAGTGAAGAAGAGAAAATGAGAAAGTTAATAAGCAATTGCACTGCTAGGTATTTAACCAAAGGATACAAAAATACTTATTCGAAGAGACGCATGCATCCCGATGTTTATAGCAGCATTATTAACAATAGCCAAATTATGGAAAGATCCCAAATGTCCATCGACTGATGAATGAAGCAGAAGTGGGGTGTGTGTGTGTGTGTATTTCATTATATAAAACAAATAAATAAATATAATGTAATATTACTCAGCCATAAAAAAGAATGAAATCTTGCCATTTGCCATGACGTGGATAGAGCTATAGAGTATTATGCTGAGCAAAATAAGTCAGAGAAAGACAAATACCATATGATTTCACTCATAAGTAGAATTTAAGAAACAAAACAGATGAACATAGGGGGAATAAAGAGAGAGACAGGCAAACCAGAAAACCTACTCTTAACTATAGAGAACAAACTGAGGGTTGCTGGAGGGGAGGTGGGTGGAGGATGGGTTAACTGGGTGATGGGGATTAAGGAGGGCACTCATCATCAGCACCGGGTGTTGTATGTAAGTGATGAATCACTAGATTCTACACCTGAAACTAATGCTACACTGTATGTTAACTAACTGGAATTTAAATAAAAATTTAAAGGACTCGAAAAAAAATAGAGTGTTTAATTTTTTTCTCAAGATAGTTGCATTTGAACTGAGACCTGAATCATACGTTAAAATCAACCATGCTATAATCTGGAGAAGATTGTTTCAGGCCAAAAGAACAGCTAATGCAAAGTCCCTAAGGAGAAAATAATCTTGGAATGCTAAGGAATAGGAAAAAGGTCCTGTGACTGGAGTATAATTAGCAAGATATAGTAACAAGCCCTTCATGGTCCCTGCTGTGTCATATGTAGTCACACTGTGCCAGGTTTGGTTTATATACACAATAGAATATGGCAAAATTGATGGTATATTACATCTGAGATCAAGTTATAAGAAACACTGTGACTTCTTTCTTGGATATTATTTTTTGTTTCTCTTGGATTTCTTGTTCATGGGAGAAACCATGTTGTGAACAGTCCAGTGGGATGGTTCTGTAGAGAGGAACTAAAGACTCCTGCCACCAACCATGAGAGTGAGCTTAGAGTGGATCCTCTGCCCCAAACAAGTCTTCCAAGATTGCTACCCTAGCAGACAGCTTGACTGCAATTTTATTAGAGCCAGAACTACTTGGCTAAACTCCTCCCAGATTCCTGACCTTCAGAATAGTATGGAAAGATAACTGCTTATTGCCTCAAGTACCCATGTTTGGTACTTAGGTACTTACTACTTTTTACGCATAAATAATGAATACACAAAAGAAGAGTGCTTAGAAATGAAGTGACATGATGTAGGATTTCACAGACCTTGGTAGAGTTTGAATTTTAAGTTATTAAAAAAACTTAAGTTATTAAGTAATTTGAAATTATGAAATATACATGTAAAGGGATTTGACTTTGTTATAAATAAAACTAAACTGATTCTTGAAGACACAGTAATTTGGAGGACCATAAGAATTGATCAGGATGTCAAGTTTATAGGAGTAATACAGATGTATGTGAGATAATGATTAGAATTGAATAGAACAAACACAAGTGGAGCTATTTGGGATACAAAGGTGATGGAACTGGCAAGAAATGCTGAAGATGGGGATGTCCTTAATATACATGATTACTTAAGATCGATGAGAAAAATAAAAGGCAAGTAACTAATGAATTTATAAATGACAAAAATGCATTTGCAAAAGATGCTCAATCTCATTATTATGGGCAAAAAAAAATCAATAATACATTTTTCATCCTGCAGATTTAAAAAGACTGATACACTCTTCACTGGCAAGACTGGAAAACTATTTAGTCTCATTTATTGTAGATATGAGTCTAAATTGATATAAAACTCTCTGAAGCTAGTCTGCAAAGTACATATACTTAGTTCTAGGGATTCTACATCTAGGAATATATTCTAATGAAATGTTTGCAATATTAATGAATACTCATTGTTCATTGCAAGATTATTTATGTTGGTGGAAATTTGGAAGTAGTTTATAGGCTCATCCTTGTATATGTAGTGAATCATGCTTATGGCATCATGTTAAGAAAAATGAGAGTTTCACGATGATGTGTTTATCATGAATCCATGTATGTAAAACATCCATGCCATTTTCCCATGGTGTGTGTGTTAAAAGGTAATATTTAGAAGAATATTCATTGGGGATGATTTTTACTTTCTTTAGATTTTTCTCTGTTAAGTTTCTTTTTGCTGACATGTTTTTTTCTATTTTTTTTTGTATATAGACTTTACTTTTTAAAGAAGTTTTAGGCTCCCGGAAATATTGGGGAGAAGATGGAGAGATTTCCCATATACCCCTGCAAAATATGCCTCACTCCTCCTCCCATTATTAATATCCCCCACCAGAGTAGTACATTTGTTACAATTAATGAACCTACATAGACACACCATTATAACCCAAAGTCCATAGATATCCTTGCTGTTGTACATTCTATGGGTTTGGACAAATGTATAATGATATATATATATATATATATATATATATATATATATATATCCATCTTTATAGTATTATGCAGAGTATTTTCACTTAAAATCCTTTCTGCTCTGCCTACCCATCCTTCTCTCCTGCCTAAACCCTGGCAACCACTGATCTTTTTACTGTCTCCATAGTTTTATCTTTTCCAGAATGCTATATGATTGGAATAATACAGTGTGTAGCCTTTTTCAGATTGCCTTCTCTTACTTAGTAATATGCATTTAAGGTTCCTCTATGACTTTTCAATGCTTTTAGCTCATTTCTTTTCAGCACTGAAAAATATTCCATTGTCTGGGTGTGCTATAGTTTATTCATTCACTGAAGGACATTTTGGTTGCTTCCAAATTTTGGCAGTTATGAATAAAGCTGTTGTAGACATCTGTGTGCAGGTTTTTGTGTAGACATAAGAGTTCAACTGCTTTGGATAAATAAATACCAAGGAGTTTAACTGCTGTATCATATGGTAAGGGTATGTTTAGTTTTTTTTTAAAACTGCCAAAATGTCTTACAAAGTGGCTGTGCCATTTCGAATTGCCATCAGTAAGGAATGGACATTCCTGTTACTCCACATCCTCATGAGCATTTGGTGTAGTCAGTGTTCTAGATTTTTACGATTCTAATCGGTGTGTAATGGTATTTCATTGTTGTTTTAACTTGCATTTCTCTGATGAAATTTTATGTTGAGCTTCTTTTTGTATGCTTATTTGCCATCTGTGTATCTTTTTTGGTGAAGTATCTATTAAGGTGTTTGGCCATTTTTTTCTGTTGGGTTGTTTATTTTCTTATTGCTGAATTTTAAGAATTCTTTGTATAATTTGGTATCAGTCTTTTATCAAATGTGCCTTTTACAAATGTTTTCTCCCAGCCTGTGGCTTTTGTTCTCATTCTCTTTATAGTGTCTTTGGCAGAACAAAAGTTTTCATTTCATTGAAGTCCAGCTTATCAATTCTTTCTTTCCTGGACTGTGCCTTTGGTTTGACATGTTATTTTTACAAATACAAATCATCCAAAACTATGGAAAAAAAAACAGAAGAAACTAACTGAAGGAAAATACTTAAAAATTTTAATCTATATCATGATTTTCTATTGTAACAAATAACTACAGAAATAATTCTATTGTGGTAGTCATTTTCCCCATTCAAGTGTTTTCTTTATAGTGATAATTTTGGATTCTAAGTAGTCTACGTTATTTACTTTTTCAAGTCTTTAGAAAACTTTCTTTACATTTGTTGGTTTTAATTAGAACAGAAAAATATGAGAATAATAAGAAAAATAAAATAGGATTGATCATTGAGGAGAAAATAAAACATCAGGACATACAGTTTTTTTAAAAAGGAAAAGATACATATCTGCTACAGATTTATTACAGATACCAAATTTCCTGGTTTTCAAATAAATCATGGGCCAGTCACAAATTTTAGATAGAGATTGCTAAAGTGATGTTTTTGTTATGTCAGTTTTTGCAAAACAGTTTAATTGGATAAAAACTATTTCCCCCAAATTATTCTCACATTAAATTGTAGTTTACTCAAGATCTGTAGATCTGTACTTTGAGAATCTTACCCACTGAAATACTGCTTTATGATTTTGGCTTTTGAGAGTGTCCAAGAATCAAATCTAAAATCAGTAAGAAAGTTCTGCTTTCCATATTTATTTGATAGTAATTTATCTTGTTTAGGGTTTACTGGAGGTCTTAAAATATCTGGCAATTTAATCTGGCAATAACAGCCATAATAATAATGTGTTACTTTTGTAATTACTAGTCTTATTTGTGCTTTACATACAGTGTTTCATTTTATATCTACCATAACTTGGGGTAACTTTGATTAATGGCTTCCACTTGAGAAATCAGACAATTGAGGCTCAGGGGGTTAAATGGTTTATTTACCATTATAAATCTAGTAAGTAGTGGAGCAAGAAAAGGACTCTAGAGCCCAGAATGAAATAATGTCTCCAAGAAAGTAAATCAGATGTTCTTGCCATTCAAAGCTTGTATACTTATACACACAGTTTTCAGAATGTCCCATTTGGTTTCAGTATTGAACAGGGACAGGAAATTCTTTCTGAAAAATGTTTTTCCACCACAGTTTCTCAACCTACACTTTTCTCTCCGTATATATGTAAATATTTCAGTTGCCATATTTTCTATTTAACTTTTGTTTTGAGTATACTTGTTTTATTAATTCAATTAAAAATAACTTTATGTAAGTCCTAATATACTGTCTTTACTACATGTAAGCATTTAAGACAGGAATGTAGTCCTAAAGAGCTTACAGAGGTAATTGGGGATATAAGGCATGTTAGAGAAATCATTGAACAGGAAGAGCAACTTGCAGTCAAGTGCATTCATTATTGACAACTTGGGTCTTATCCAGTGGATATGATATGAACTGACTTTACTTCAACCTTGATGTCATTGCTAAGATTTACAATATATTTATTGGAGTAGGAATTATATATTTGTCTTCTTTAATCTGGTCACTTCAGAAACTTATTGATAAGATACTACTTGGATATAATCTAGTATTATTCTATAGTTTATTAACACGTTAATGAATATTTGAAAGCTCCCAGTACACATTATTACACATGGTGAGTGGAAATATATATGTAAAACACCTGCAATATATGAATGACATTTAATTATTTAAATATTGTTTTTATTTTATTCTTTTTTTTTGTTTGTGTATTATGTCTCAAAAATGGCCTCATGTTCAAAAAACTAAATTGTTTGACCCAATCGTAAATAAATATTTTTAAAAAGCAATTTGGCTTATAAATACTTGATTCTTTTTTTTAAGATTTTATTTATTTATCTGAGAGAGAGAGAGAGCTCAACATGGGGTAGCAGCAGAGGGAGAAGCAGACTCCCCACTGAACAGGGAACCCGACGCGGGGCTCGATCCCAGGACCCTGGGATCATGACCTGAGCTGAAGGCAGACGCTTAACTGACTGAGCCACACAGGGGTCCCTAAACTTGATTCTTTTTCATTAAAAACATGAAAATGTACTGTATGCCAGGTTTTAAGTCTCACTCAGGAATTCTATAAAGTGAGGCCATATTTTAGACAACTGAATTTCTTTCACAGTTTAATTTCTGTTGTAAAGTTGAAAAACAGCAATGTAGAATACATCTGGCCATCAATGGCACTTTTAATTCTGAAGCCATACTGAAGCTGTCACATAGCCATCCAAATGGTTGTCAAAAACGAGTATCCTAATTGAAAAGCTCCGGCTATGAAATGAAGTGTTGCGATTTTATCAAGCAGAGATAAGAACTCTATATAATGTGTGGGTTTTGAGGCAAATTGATTATCCAATTGTAAGAGTGGACCACAATTAGAAAATCCTACAGTAGATGTGTTTTTCCATTTCTGATTTGTTATGAAGACTGCATAGAATTTGGAATATGGATATTTCTACCTGAATCTAAAATTCCTTAGTCGCATAGCTCATGAATCATCTCCTTGCTTTCTATTGGATTTGAAGGACTACCTGACACACAAAATACTGAATTTCAGGAATTTATAATCAAATTCAGGAATCATATGCTTTTATTCTCTGAATCAGAGTATATATATTCCAAAATATAGGATAATTCAACCTCACTATTTACTAACTTTCAGATATCACCCAAGGTTGTGTTTGGGGTGAGAGTCAATGTTTTTGATTGTAGTTATGGTAATGATCTCTAGTTTGTGTGTGTGTGTGTGTGTGTGTGTGTTTAAATATATGTTTCTGATGTCTAAATTATTGTAAAAGTAATGTAACATATATGCAAGGGTTATTTAGTGGCTAAGGTCACTGCTGCTAGGAAAAGATAATGCTTTTTGCAGTGGCTGGAATATATATTTAGATTTAACTGGAAAGAAAATATCTTGCCTTTAAAATGTCTTTCCAAGGATAAGCCTGATACAAGTGAGATATGGTTCTGTTGTTTAAGATTAATGATATAAATGGCCAGTCAAATATGGTTTGTACTTACTGGAAACTGTTGAATAAAGTAATTCAAATATTTGAGTTGCATTGTTTGCTAATACATACACACATATCTTAGATTTTTTAATTTAAAAGTTTGCTAAATGCATTAAATGTATGATTAACTTTCATAGGACAAAAGTGAACTTTTTTTATGCATAGAGGTATATCACAATAACTCTGTTTTTATCACTATTCCTAATACTATATTCCTTGTCCTTTTTAAAATTTCATTTTAGTGTTAATAAAACTAACATTTCATTTTAGTGAAATAAAAAATGGTTGTTAAAGTTCAGTGAAAATACTTTTATTTAATCTCATTTTTTAATGTCATTGTAAGACTGACAACTTGTTGGACTTCTAAAAGCTTATTTGTTAAGCTTGAACTTTCTTATAAATATATAGTCAACTTGTTGAGGCACCAGGGTGGCTCAGTCAGTTAAGCGTCTGACCCTTGATTTTGGCTCATGTCATGATCTCAGGGTCCTGGGAGCAAGCCCTGTGTTGAGCTCTGTGCTCAGTGCAGAGTCTGCTTGTGATCCCTCTGCCCCTCCCTACCCTTGTACACTCGCACATGCTCTCTCGCTCTCTCTCAAATAAATAAATAATTAAAATCTTTAAAAACACATATAATCAACTTGTTAATTCATAGTATTATTTATTTATTTATTTATTTTTTAAATATTTCATTTATTTGAGAGAGAGAGAGAGAATGAGAGAGAGAACACGAGAGGGGGGAGGGTCAGAGGGAGAAGCAGACTCCCTGCTGAGCAGGGAGCCCAATGTGGGGCTCGATCCCGGGACTCCAGGATCATGACCTGAGCCGAAGGCAGTCGTTTAACCAACTGAGCCACCCAGGCGCCCCAATTCATAGTATTATTTTATTTTTCATATCTATTAATTTTTGAGGACAAACTATGTAATTCATCTCTTTATTCCCCAACTGCTAATGCAGTATTTGGAATGTAGTAGCATCTCACTTAATATTCAGAGAGAAGAACCTTAAACATGGAATGCCAGTCTAGGTAGGTCAAAGAGAAACAGGGTTAGTGTTTCCTGTCCGAACTTCATATTAAGCGTGAAACATATCACACACACATACACACACACGCACACATTGATTCTTTAAATTGAAGTATGTAATGAAAGAACAATTTCCTCTATGTTTTATAAACTGTGGTTTATCAAATTAACATACCAAATTATTAATCTGTACTTTTCATGCAAGTACCACAGAATACCTTTTTCTGTGAGTTAGTTTTTGAAAACATTCTAATATTTTATTAAAACATTTATTTGGAGACTGCATGTTTCCTTACTACAAAACGATCATTGAACATTGAGCAAGGACAAGAAAAATAATTTGTGACTGAATACTCGCTCTACTACTTATAGATGGAGCAAATTTAGTACCTTAGTCTAGAAGCTTCAGCTCTTATTCCAGTACGTACAGATAATAAGTACAGATTGGTGAAATCAAAAAGCTAGGGGGAAAAGTGTCTGGATACTGTGCATGTTTAATAACAACAGTTGAATAAAGGAACATATCAAAGTACTCAACATGAAAAATAGTTATATAAATATTATTTCAGGAAACATATTCTTTGTGTACTATCTTTTGTTTTTTAAGTTTTTATTCAAATTCCAGTTAGTTAACATACAGTGTAATATTAGTTTCAGGAGCAAAATATGGTAATTCAATACTTTCATACAACACCTGGTGCTCATCACAACAAGCACACTACTTAATCTCCATCACCTACTTAACCCATCCCCCTACCCACTTCCCTCTCTGGTCCATCAGTATCCTTTGATTAAAAGGCAATGAAATTAATTATTCATAGAATATAGTTTCAGGCAAAGGATTATTCTCCAAGCAAAAGAGTATGCTTACTTTTAACTGAAATAGGATATAATATCCATCATGTTTTCCTTTCTAATCAATCTTTCTACATTTTGAAGAAACTCAAACCTAACTGAATAATAAATTGCAGTAATTGTGTTTTTCCAAGTTCTGATTATTCTATTTTACTTTTCATACAATACTGCTCTTGTAAAATATCCAATTTCAGTAGACAGATCAGGACTAGAATTGTGCATTTGGAACTGAAAGCACAGAGGTGTTATTTAAAGCTGTGGGATTAGATGTGATCCATTAGAGAGGGAAAATGGATGGCAGAAGAGATTCCAGGCTGATCTCTGTGACATTACAGCATTTGGAGGTCTTCAGGATGAGGTTAGTCTCACAAGAAGACTTAGGACTGACATGGAGGAGAAACAAGAGAGAATAGCTCCAAAAGCCAAGTGGAGAAAATGATTCAAGGAGGGAGAAATTGACTGAATCCTGTTACAAATGAGAGCAGATTAGATACAGAGCAGGGATAATCCACTTACTGGAACAAGAAGAAAGGCACAATAGGCGGTTACAGAAATCAGATGTCTGGTAAAACCAGTGGGTAGATGGGGAGGGTGAAAGTTCTCTTCCAATTCTATTTCTTTTTTCAACATTAGAGTCCCATTCATCTGATAAATGTGAAGAGGTGGGAGGGAATGTTTAAAGTGAGGAAAATGAAGAAGGAGTGGAGCACTCCACCAGAAGACTCAACTCATTGACTAAGGAGGTTCTTTGTCCTCTCATTGGCCTGTGCATTTTTCAAAGCAAAACTGAGTCTTATGACCAGTAGATATAAAGTGCAACAGATGAATTATGGCATAGTAGATTAATGTTTATCGTGTGAATGACTCAACCATTATTTTAATGAATCACATAATCCAGGCATATCTCCTTTTATTACTCTTTGCTTTATTGCCCTTCATTGATACTGTGTATTTACAAATTGAAGGTGTGTGGCAACCTTCCCTTGAGCAAGTCTATTGGTGCCATTTTTTCCAACAGCATTTGCTCACTCTTTGTCTCTGTGTCACATTTTGTTTTTTCTCACAGTATTTCATTTATTGTTATTATTATTATATTTGTTATATTGATCCGTGATCAATGATTACAATTCACTGAAAGTTCAGGTGATGGTTAGCATTTTTAGCAATAGTTTTTTTTTAATTGAGGTATGTACATTTTCTGAGACATAATGCTATTGCGTACTTAGTACAGATTACAGTATAGTGTAAACACAACTCTTATATGCCCTGGAAAGCCCAAAAATTCCCTTGACTCACCTCATTGCAATATTTGCTTTATTGCGGTTATCTGGAACCAACCACGGTTATCTCTGAAGTAGTGTGCCTGTAGCTGTCTTAAAGCCTGTTTTATTAATATTCTGAATGGTTGCACAATTGTGACTTAGTAGAGACATCCCATTATCATTTTATTTACCATAATTTTGTCATACAAAAAATTCAATTTTTTTGCCTTCTCCATTAAAGCAAAATACTGTATTCTTAACATTTGAAGTTTCTTTTTTAAGACATAATACTCTATAATGATTCCTTGTGTTTTATTTCAACTTTGCCACTGTTTTCTCCCTCACTCTCTCTCTCTCTATATATTTTCTTTTTTTTCCGCCTAAAACATATTTTGTTTTTTCCCCCTTACATTCTGCTCTGAATTCTGAATTTTGTGTTTAGAAATATATATATATATATATATATATATATATATATATATATATATATATATATATATATATTTTGCCTGTGGAGAATAGAGAGGCGGTTTGAAAAAAGGTAACTATTTTTCTAAAAGCCTGACCCATCCTTCCCATTCTTCTCTTACTTACCTGTTTCTATTATAACTTCTATCAACAGTGTTGCTTTCCTATTTGAAATAAAGTTGAACCATCACAGGCAGCCTGAATGTGCTTTAAATATACCTCAAAGGGAATTGAAATGTCTCAGTTCCTTCTCATACCTCAAGGCCTGCAGTCACTGCTCTCTGGCATTTAGTTTGTGATGCACTGATTGCCAGATGGTATCACTCCTGATAACTCCATTTAAGAAATGTATGGAGAGAAAACTCTATCAGTCTGTTACCATCAGGCCTTATCACCCACAAGCAAGTGGTCAAGCTAGAAGAATAGTGCCGATCAGAAAGCAAGCCCCAAAGCAGATTATTATAGGAGATTGGCCAGTAAGATCGAGCAAATTGCACAGGATTCATCTTTTCACTCTTGAATCAATAACAAGTATTAGTTAAAGCGTATCTTGAGGCTTAGAATTGGCTTCCTAGGATTAGAAAGAAGGTGGTGTGTTCTGTGGCCTTTCTGCTCATGGTCCTGGAACGCGGTGCCTCCGTTGCTGTCCTGCATGTAACCTCCCCCCCCGCCGCCCTCCCCCCCCCCCCCCCCGCCGAAAACTTCTTTGCCAAGAGTTAGCATAAGGTATTGGGTCTTTTAGAACTTAAGACCGACACCAGTGGTTCTCAAAGCAAGAATATCCTCCAAATCCATGGACTAAAACTTTCAGGGGATGGTGAATTAAGCAAGCTGTTTTCATCCTAATGCTAAGGCAGTAGCTGAACTTTTTCAGCATGTTGACTTTTGTTCTAGCAGTATACAAGCTGTGGTGGGCGAAACTGCCCCTTAGCAAGAATCAGACAGTGCCACGAAATTATTCTAGCGGTCATTTTCTTCACTATCACACAATCACAGGGAGAAGAAAGCCGATTTCATTTAAGAATGTTCTTCAATAAGCAGTGGAATGTAATGTTTTACATCTGAACACTTGAGTACACATCTTTTCAATATTTAGTGTGACAAAATTGCAGCTACATATAGAGCATTTCTGCTGCAAACAAAGATATAATTATCTCGAGGAAGAAGCAAATGTGGGTTATTTGAGTGTAAGCTGACTAGCTATTTTTTTTTTTTAACATGGGACATTATTCTTACTTGAAAAAAATGACTGACAAAATATGGCTATTCAGATTTGGGTTAGCAGACATTCTTTTTTTCCCTAAAATGTGCAAAGCAAGCCTGTCACTTCAAGGAAACTACGAACAGTATTTGTTGCCATTCATATAATTTGTGCTTTTAATCAGCTAATCTTAAGTAATGAGATATATAGTGCACTATGAATATTTGATATGCTTTTTTTCCTCCAGTTATTTATCTAAGGTTTTATTTAAATTAATGCCTCTTTCATTTTGATTGACTTTTGGGTAATCCAATATTAATGCTGGTTTTAACTAGATATAGGCATATTGTTAGGCAGTTGAGTTCAATTTGAAAGACCTCAACTTCATACTAATTGCTGTATTTTAGAGTTAAGACAGTCTAAAAGTCCCATACCATTCTCTGAGTTATAATCACTCATGTGAATTATAATCACTCATGTGAATCAGCTAATTTTGCCATTTCTTTTTTAGCCCCTGTTTCTCTCCCTTGTTTAATCTGTGGTTCTATAATATATTCTTATTATTTAGTCTGTGAATACTCACAAACCGAAAGAAAACACCTCCTAATTTATATTCCATAGCATTTATTAGAAAAATGATCAACTTTTTGCGTATGCCTTTTAGATTATACCTGACTGCCCAAGATCCTCATTCTCTACCCAGGTTTTGGGAAAAGAGTGTGGCCAGCTTCCTCGAGAATATCCAGGCATATGCACACTTGAAAGTAACATAAAACATGTGATATATTATTTTTCTTTTGATACTAGTTTATAAATGGGCCTTTGTTCTGTACAATACCTTATTCTCTAAATATAATATGGGCTGTTACAAGCAATATTTCATTTTCTTATATGGTACTTTTAAAAGTATCATTTATAAGTTGCAAGTGGTTTCGCATGAATGTTTTTCTAGAATTGTTTGGGAATACAAGTGTGATCATAGACTAATGAATCTCCTGGGATATAACCCTTAGTTTACAAGGGTCGGTGTTAATGCACTGTCGTAGGAACAGGTTAGTAATAAGGGTGGAGGTGTCATTGGGGCCAAAAGCTCTTTCTTAAAACTAAAGAACATGGCAAACAGCATGGCTTAGGCTATTTTGATGATGCCAAAAGTACTGAAGAAGTGGTTTATCCAAAAAACAAAAAAACAAAAAAACAAAAACTGTCACAATGGACCACTGAGCAGACTTCTTACGGCAAGGGTGGGAGACTGAATGACAGACCAAAAAGAGCTCAGAGCTTTCCAGGGCTTCCTCACTTTCAACCAGAGCAGCTCTCTCTCTCTCTCTTTTTTTTCTTTTAATAACCTGGTTTACTCATTTTGTCTATTGCTTTCATTTGAAGACACAATTTTCCTACATGAAATAGTGTTAAAAAAATGCAAGGAAGCCGTAATTAATGACTACTCCTGCAAGTCATTGTTATATTTACTTGAAAAATTGTCCCCTAATATTAACTAGCATGAAAAAGAAAACTAGCATAAGAAAATTTCTTAGACCTTTTTCTAGTCCATCCTTCTAGCATTCCTTTTTACTGTCTGCCCCAGCCCTGAATGCTCAGTCACTGTTTAGCGCCCTTGTTGTTTAATTACCATACAGTGCAGACTCAAGGTGCAAATTCTGTAGGAATTAGTTAAATTAAATAGAAACATTAAAAACCTCAAATTTATTTTCAGTTTCCCATCCCATTTAATTCTTCACTGCATATCTTCTCGGCAGTTAAAATATTAGGTTCATTCTGGTCCTAATGGCCAAATCAGTTGTTAAAACTGCTGTTCTCACAGGTAATTAAGTCCCATTACCAGCTTCTGTGGGTAGGATCATGGAATGTTTCTGTATTCAATGTTCATTTTCCTGGTTACAGAGACTTTTGAGATAATTTTCCCTAACATGACTTTTCCCAGATTGCTATCCTATAATTCTATATTCTGCATTAAGCACCTTCATTTTTTGGGTACTCATGATTCTGAAACCTTTCTTCCCAACAATTATACATTATTTTCCTGGATAAAGTTTAATTTTGAATTCAGAACCATGGAAATTGTGTGTGTGCATGTGTGCATTGTGTGTGTGTGTGTGTGTGTGATTTGCAGTGTCTTCTATGCAGAGGAGTAAAATCAATATGAATTGGCTCAAAGACGTTGAAATGTTATTTTGTGAGATAACAGGAAGTTCATGAGTAGGACTGGAGTTCAGGGTTCCAGCTGTACTTCTCCGAGATTCTCTTTATCCTTTTTCATGGGTTGGATTTTTCCTCGGTTAGACTGCTTCCAGTTTGGATATGTAAGTTCCAGGTATCATATCCTCATACAGTAATGTCCAAAGGAAGAGACTGTATCTTCTTTTCTTGCATTTCTTACCTGAGGATCAATTAACTAATTTTCAGGTCCTCCCACCAGATGTCTGTTTTACCAGAAGTGAGTTATGTGCCTTGTATGAACAGATTATCATGATTGCTTGGATGGATAATCTGGGGAAACCACTGCTCTGACTAGTATAGTACTGAAGGGGGAAATAGTTTTCTAGAACTTTGGTAGATTGTGTGGAACATGACATACAACAGTGAAAATGTATCCTTAAGTACTTTGTAAGTTTATTGATATATATAATACATGATGCCTAGAGTGAGCTGGTAAAGTTGTTTAGACATACTGACCTTCATTTGATTTCTTTCAGTGTTAAGTCCTTTCCTGTGTTGACACTCTGGGACACTCCTCTTATTTGCCTATTTAAGTCTCTTCACTAGTTTCTTCAGATCACTTCCTCGAGGGATCTTGAAGAATCTTCCTAAATCTTCCAAATTGCTTCAAGTCCCTCTGTATTTTTTTTTTCTATCACTTAAACACCAGTTGGTTAATCATTGATTTAATGGCTTTCACCTTATTGAACTTGGCCCATTTAAAATAGTGAGTGCTGCAAGAAATAGTTGTTCACTGACTCAACAAATTTATGAATGAATGAATGAGTCACAGAAATAATTAAAAATGCAAGGCAGTAGTCTTTGAAGAAAAGCAGAAAACCACCAGTACTACTCTTTCTACAGACTCTGCTCTTCCATCATTTGATTCTGCTTGTGAGGATTTATTGAGAGTTAATGGAGCTAGTCCCTAGTCTTCAAAGGATGTATCACGGTTTGTGGTCCACATTTATGTGTGTGCTTCTTTGATTAATGGTGGTTTTCCTCACTTGATTTCAAGTTCTGTGAAAACAGAGCTTGTGTCTCATTTGATTGACAATTTAAACAAGAACATGGCTGAGTATCAGGCACACACTAAAAAACCTAATCCAATTCTGTTTAATGATTGAAATAATGAAGAGATTAAGTTATACGGTATTCATGACTTTTAATTGTACTGACAGAATTAGAAATGATTGTGCATTTGTTTAGGAATAACTTTTCAAATCTTACTTTTTTTAAAGATTTTATTTATCTGAGAGAGAGAGCGTGAGTCGGGGGGTGGGGCAGGGGAGAGGCAGAGGGAGAAGCAGACTCCCCGCTGAGCAGGGAGCTGGATGCGGAACTTGATCCCAGGACCCTGAGATCATGACCTGAGTTGAAGGCAGACGCTTAACTAACTGAGCCACCTGGGTGTCCCTTACTTTTCAAATCTTAATGGGACAATCAGTGAACACTAAATTGGAGAAAAATCTTCAATTTCCCCTTGTCAAAGTACCTATCTGTCAAGTGCCTACTGAGACTCGACAAAGAATAAGTTCTTGTGATGACACTATTTGGTACCTTTGTACGTTCTTCAAAACAAGAATTCATCACCTTCTTTTTTCATGCTCAGTACCCTTGCTTGGTTAAATGGATCATGTCATCAGCAGGAAAGGAGTTCAAGGTATCACTGCACATGCCTAACCATCTGTTCTAAGGAAATATTTATCACAAAAAACCACCAAAGCATATAGAGGAAGGATATGATTCAAACTGAAAATGAGTTGAAGAACAGGTGCCTTAATAGTGTAGGAATGGAAGAGGTTCTTCTGTCTTCCTGCAAGATGGGTGATCTGAATGGGACCCTGAAGGCTTAACCAGTTCAGACAAGCTAACGGGAAGGAACATTGGGTGTGGAGAGAAATTAATAAGGAAGAATGCTCTATATTCAGTTACTGTGTACGATCTGATCAGTAGCCATACTAATTAGAGTAACACTGAAAGAAATGCTTTTACTTTATTTTTCTTTTCTTCTCTTTTTCCCGTCTTTTTGTGCTCATCCTCTCTTTCTCTTTCATTTTTCTTCTCTTTTTCTTCTTCCATGTCATTCTGATCTTTCCCTTTCCAACATTTCCAGTGGCAAATAATTCCTTCTCCATCTCTGCCCCCAAAACACACTCTTGTGGCTGTTACAGTTTGAGATAGCTTGCTTGCACTCTCCCCACACTTACTAATTTCTGATATAAAAAGATCAGCACTTCATTCCCAGTGTTTCTGTAGGACAGTGTTTTTAGGAACCCAGTTATGTTTAAATATTTTTATGTTATGCAGGTTCTTAATTTTATGTTCACTCCTAGTTTTTTGGATTGGTGAGTACTATTATATGGGTACCTTGTTTTGTTTTGTTTAATGGTTCCTGTTTTTGTTTTTATTTTGTTTTGAACATATTGTAGATTATTTTCTTGAAAGCTCAACTGTAATTTTTCATTTGGAAGATCATGATACTACATTTGAACTTCATTCAGAACAAGGTAATTGGGCATTTTCCTTCAGTTCTAGTTCTCTTTTTATATGTTCTTTTCAGCATAATGATTACTTCACAGTAATATTATAGTCTTCTTATTTTAATTAATGTCACATCTCAATTCCAAGTGCTGGTTTTCAGCCCCAGGGTACTAATTTCATATCTTGTTTCTTAAATTAGCTGACTGTAAGCTCAGATTTCTGGTGGTTATGATAGTCATATAGCTATTCCGTGTTCCCATCAATAAGAAGAAATTAGTGTTTTAATGAAGGATTTTCTGCTATTCTGTTAGGTATTTGATTTTAAAAGAACTGTAGTATTGTTTCATAGCCCTAAGTTGCATATTGAGCAGTAATTGCTCTTCACCTAATATATTTTTGTTATTGCTGGAATCATTCATAGTTTATAAAATGGCAGAAATGTACAAAATCTAATCAGATGTATGTTAAAATAACTGTTTTATTTTATTATTATCCTATTTAATAAGAATATAGAAAATTATGCAAGTTTTTTAGAACCTTAAGAAGATTTGTTTATGAACTCAATTTTTTCTTTGATAATAATGTCTAGGAACAATAGAAGAGATTCTCTAGAGCCATCTTATTTATACTACATTTAAACTATTAGAAAAAAATAATTCCAAATGCAGCTTACAAATATTGAAATTTGCATTTTTACATTTATTCCACTAAAAAATTTGAATCTCAAAACATAAACAGATAAGCTTCATATTAAAGTAATTCCATTGTTTGTGTTCAAGTATAATCTTTCTACTTTGATTTAATTTTTTTCAGAATCCCATTGTGACCTTAGCCTGCCTTGGTCCCTAAGCACTGATATTTCTCCATTACCTCAGTGTTTGATTTGTTGCCCAGTTATTAGTGATGATTATATTGAAGCTCCATCATTGTTATAATTGCTTTAATAAATATATTGTCTTTAGTTAGAAAGTTTTACCTGTCACATTTGTTCCTTATATGCTATAGAGAATGAAATATACTTTTTTAGGCTTCATTATTTTATTAGGGGAAATAATGCATTTCCTGAATATAGAGATTTTGTTTATATTAATAACTTTATTAATGATTTCTGAGGATAATGACATATAAATTTGAGTTTTCCAGAATTTTGTTTAAAAATTTTATTTAAAAATGAAAAGGTAGAAAAGAAAGTGATGTCCCTTGACTGTTGGCAGTCATATCATGATAAAAAATACAAGTGATATGATGAAGAAGAAAGTAACATTAATTTGGGGATAGAAAAGGAATATCTGTGGTGCCACTCTGTGTGTGTGTGTGTGTGTGTGTGTATCTCTTTAGGACAGGGTTTAAAGATGATATTGGAAGTGTGAGGTGAAAGTAGGAAATGTGTATTTACAGGCAGTGGAAGCTGTTTATACAGAACCCCTGCAATAAAAGGAAGCTTGGGTTCAAAAGGATGGGGAAAAGTCCAGCTTGGTCCAACATGGAAAGAAATATAATTCCCTTTTTAAAGGCAATGAAAATTTTAAAAGAAATGGATTTTTTTTTAAAAAGAAATTGATTTTTATCTGTATACTGTGAACAAATTTACTGAACATATCTTTTTTTCTTTATATGCCTTTTGGATTTCTCTGTTTTTCATTGATATTTCATATGATTACTATTTATAATATTGTTTTCTAATATTTCAGAAATTTCTCTCAAATATCATAGAAGTTTCTTTTTATAAAAGTATGAACAATGGGGCGCCTGGGTCGCTCAGTCATTAAGCGTCTGCCTTCAGCTCAGGTCATGATCCCAGGGTCCTGGGATCGAGCCCCTCACTGGGCTCCCTGCTCAGCGGGAAGCCTGCTTCTCCCTCTCCCACTCCCCCTGCCTGTGTTCCCTCTCTCGCTGTCTCTCTCTCTGTCAAATAAATAAAATCTTTAAAAATAAATAAATAAAAGTATGAACAATTCTCTGACGTTGATTTCAACAACTCTGATTTTTACAGTGAACATCACAGATCCTCCCTCCTTTTCTCTGGCCTTCCCCCTTTTTGTCTTTAAGCTATTTCTAAAAAATTATTCTTTAAATTTTATTTAAGATAATTATAATCTTCCAAGTACATTAATCGATGCCAAGGAGAGAGTGGATGAAATTGCTAGTCTTATTTAATATATGCTATTTGATATAAACTCCAAATGATGAAAGAAATTCTTTTGTGTCATAATTTTGTATTTAGTTGCAGATCATAGCTAAAAATTTGAATAACTTTGACGAAGCTCTAATTATGATTGGTAAAGTTATGACAGTTTATTTATTCTGCTGTATTTATTCAGCAATTAAGATGTGTCCAAATATGATTAAGGATACAAAAGTAATTATGATCCTTCTTTTAAGTCCAGAGCTCTTAAAGATAAGAGAATCCATTCTAGACAGCTTAAACAGAAAAGGACTTATCATGGATTATAGATTGCTCACTGAAGTGTTTTGAGAGCTGATGGAAAAGGCTATATATAGGCTGAGCCTTCAGGAATGCCTGCTGGAATCTTGCTGTTCAAGTGGCCCACCAGTGGATCTGACGCCTCCATCATGATGTGGTATATGATAAATCAACAAGCTAATACCTGATTTATCTGCAGATCCACATTGCTTCAGAAAAGGTGGTGAGACAGGTTGAAGGGAAAAGGACAATTCATTGAGCTGAATCTAAAAGAGTTATTATACCTGTTTCCAAAAATAACTGAAATATAAGAGCTTTAAAGACAACACATTCCTATGAACATTTGGCCCATTTGGGTTTTATAAGGAATTAAACCCAATTACTATTATTAGTGGAGGTCTGGTAATGCTTACAAGTTATGAAATATGATATCAGAAGTAGCAAACACTAATAGGCTAGGAAAAGAATCAACCTTTTAGTTAGAGGAATTCTGATCTGTGATTGCCCATGCATAATTTAATAATAATAACTCAGTAATTTAATAATAATGACACATTTTATTAAACTTCTTAATATAATCTGGTAAGGTGATTACATGAGATGCCACATGATTCAATATAGAAAAAAGATCCTATTTTCTGTATGTAGTCAAAGGTACTCCATATACTATATAAAGCCTAAGTTTCATAAGACTTGCAATCTAGAGCCCTAATTTTAGTAACAGGCAGAAGAAAAATAGTTGTGAATACTTTGTCCCACAGAGCATTATTTCTCCTTATATTAGTTTTGGATTTCCACAATAATGCTATCCCAATAATTATTGTATAAAACATCAGCTATTTAATATTTCTCACAATTCTGTGGGTGGTTGAGTGATCTTTCTGATCTGAGCCTACATTGGCTAATTTGGGCTGGGCTTCCTCAGGTATCTGCAGTCAGGTGATAGGTTGACTGGAAAACTAGCTGGGTCTTAGCTGTGCTATTCAGTTTTCCTTCACTTGGTCTCACATCTTCTAGCAAGATAACCCTGTGTTCTCAAATCAGAGGCAGGAGTCCAAGAGTTTTGGAAGCATGCCAGACCTATTGAACCATAGGATTAGAGCTGACACACTGTGACTTCACGTACATTCTAGTAGCCTAGAAAATTATTAAAGACTATCCCAGAAGTAAGAGATAAAAAACTACAACTCTTGGTAGGAGATATTGCAGAGCTGCATTGCAGACTATTTACCATAGTCTCCTATGCACAGTTTAGAAACAAATCAAGCAAGCTCATTATCCTCAATGAGTTTTCCTCAACTACTTCTCCCTTATTAGAATAGGAACTCAGGTTCAAATAAGCACATCTCTAAGCAAGATATGTATTGCCCTTGCCAATAAAATTATGCAAACACAAGTAAGTTTTAAAATTTATTGAGCACATATTATTTGAAAATTCTGCTATGCACAATACAAAATTGAAAAACAGAAACAAAACAATAATCCAATTTCCAGTATTTCCTGTAAGAAACGTGGAAGTTTTCACATTATCTTAAGTAAAAAGCTGAACAAACTGAAAACAAAAACAGAAACAAAAATATTTCTCAGATCTGTAAGAGAAATGACCCCCACCCCCCAAGTTGAAGACGTGTTTACAGACAGTGGACACAGAATCACAACTTACCTGAGCAGAGTTAAAACGTCCTCAGAAGCCAACGTCTAGGTAGGGAAGCCTGAATTGTAATTGAAGAATTGCTGGGGGGCGCCTGGGTGGCTCATTCAGTTGAGGTCTGCCTTCAGCCCAGGTCATGATCCCAGACTCCTGGGATTGAGCCTCTTGTAGGATCCTTGCTCAGTGGGGAGTCTGCTTCTCCCTCTCCATCTGCCCCTCCCCCTGCTTGTGTGCTCTCTCTCTCTCTCTGACAAATAAATAAATAAAATCTTAAAAAAAAAATAAAAAAAAGAATTGCTGGAAGCTCAGTGTGGAAATGTCAGAGATAAATTTTCCAGAGGAATCCATTCATCAGGGAACCCCCATATTTCTGTGAATTTTACTTCCTGGGGTTCTACCAGTTCTCTTTCACATGGTTTCACAGTGAATGTCAGAGAAAAATGCCATTGTGCTTCCACCACAGGGAGGGCAAAAAGAACCATTTTGAAGTAGGCCAGTCCATTCTGCAGTTCTTAAGGTCTGTTCTCAGGAGAAACTATTTAAATAGAGCCTAAGGTTCTGGGGTTTTATTGGAGCCTAGCTGACCTGAGTGAAGGGAAATACCCAACTTCTGCTCTGTTTACCCTTGTGGGAGAAGGAAATTTCCCAACTGTAGCCCATCTAGCCATTCTGTCCCACCTCCACACTGTTTTCCCAAGTGGCTGTACCAACTTGCATTCCCACCAACAGTGTAATAGGGTGTAAGGTGGTATCTCAGTGTGGTTTTGATTTGAATTTCCCTGATGGCTAATGATGATGAACATTTTTTCATGTGTCTGTTAGCCATTTGTATGTCTTCTTCAGAGAAGTGTCTGTTTATGTCTTCTGCCCATTTTTTTACTTGATTATTTGTTTTTTGGGTGTTGAGTATGAGAAGTTCTTTTTAGATCTTGGATACCAGCCCTTTATATGTAGTGTCATTTGCAAATATCTTCTCCCATTCTGTGGGTTGCCTCTTTGTATTGTTGACTGTTTCCTTTGCTGTGTAAAAGTTTTTTATCTTGATGAAGTCCCAAAAGTTCATTTTTGCTTTTGTTTCACTAGCTTTTGGAGATGTATCTTGAAAGAAGTTGCTGTGGCCAATGTCAAAGAGGTTACTGCCTATGTTCTCCTCTAGGATTTTGATGGATTCCTGTCTCACCTTGAGGTCTTTCATCCATTTTGAGTTTATCTTTGTGTATGGTGTTAGAGAATGGTCGAGTTTCATTCTTCTGCATGTGGCTGTCCAATTTTCCCAGCACCATTTATTGAAGAGACTGTCTTTTTTCCATTGCATGTTTTTTCCTGCTTTGTCAAAGATTATTTGACCATAGAGTTGAGGGTCCATATCTGGGCTTTCTATTCTGTTCCAATGGTCTATATGTCTGTTTTTGTGCCAGTACCATGCTGTCTTGGTGATCACAGCTTTGTAATATAGCTTGAAATCGGGCAACATGATGCCCCCAACTTTGTTTTTCTTTTTCAACATTTCCTTGGCGATTCAGGGTCTTTTCTGACTCCATACAAATTTTAGGATTGTTTATTCCAGCACTTTGAAAAATGGCTTCTTTACAGCATTCCTTGTAACTAGTACAACATGACTAGCAATCAAGAAAAAATTACAAGACGTACTAAAGTCAAAAACACAATTTGAAAAGATAGAGCAAGCATCAGAAACAGACTCATATATGGAAGGGATGTTGAATTAACAGATTAGATGTTTAGAAGAATTTGATTAATATGCTAAGAACTCTGGTAGATAAAGTAGACAGAAGGCAAGAACAGGTGGACAATGTAAACAGAGAATTCCTAAGAAAGAACTAAAAGGAAATGATGGAGATAAGAAACTCTGTAAGAGACCTGAAGAAATGCAATTGATGAGCTTATTGGTAGATTGGACATTGCTTTAAAAAAAGAATATCTGAGATAAATGGGAACCTCTCAAACTGAAAAGCAATAGGAAAAATGACTAAAAAAAAAAAAGAGAAGAATATTCAGAATTGTGGGACAAGTACAGAAGGTATAACATACATGTATTAGAGATACCAGAAGGAGAATAAAGAGAGAGAATGGAAGAAATATCTGAAACACAGAGTGAGAATTTCCCCCAATTAATATCAGGCACCAAACCACAGAACCAGGAACCTCAGAAACACCTAGCAGGAAAAATGCCAGAAAAATGACACCTAGCCACGTTCAAACTACAAAGAAACCAAAGATAAGGACAAAATCTGAAAGAAAACAATACCTTACCTATAGAAAAAAAAAAGGTGAGAATTGCATCTGACATCTCAGAAACCATGCAAACAAGAAGACAATGGAATGAATTATTTAGTGTTGAGAGAGAAAAAAAGAAAAAAAAAATATATATAATTTTGAACCCTGAAAAATTATCCTTCAAAACTAAGGGAGAAATAAAGACTCTGATATGAACAAAAATTTAAGGAATAAGTTGCCAGTAAATGTGGCTTGCAAGAAATGTTAAAAGAGACTCTATAGAGAAAAGGAAAATGATATAGATCAGAAAGTCAGATCTACATATAGGAAGAAGAGTATGGGACAAGAAATAAATGAAGTTAAGAACATTTATTTTTCTTCTTTTTTTTTTAAGATTTTATTTATTTATTTGACAGAGAGAGATAGCGAGAGCAGGGACACAAGCAGGGGAAGTGGGAGAGGGAGAAGCAGGCTTCCCACAGAGCAGGGAGCCCGATGCGGGACTCGATCCCAGGACCCTGGGATCATGACCTGAGCCGAAGGCAGATGCTTAACGACTGAGCCACCCAGGCGCCCTATTTTTCTTCTTCTTAATTGACCTAACAGAAGTAATAACAACAATGTATTTGAATATGCATGACCATATAGAAGCTTGTGAAAAGATGTCCAATCTCAAGTCACTAGGGACTTACAAATAAAACAATAAGGAGATACCACTACACACCTATCTGAATGGCTGAAGTCCAGAACTATGACACCACCAAATTCTGGCAAGTTTTGAGCATCATAGACTCGCATTCATTGTCCCTCTCCCTCTGCCCCTCCCCCACACACTGGTGCTTTCTCTCTTTCTCTCTCTCTCTCCCTCTCAAATAAATAAATAAAATCTTAAAAAAAAAAAAACAACTGTGACTAAATTTTTACTCTTTCAAGTATTTTTATCATAAGAACTTCCAAAAAATAATAATACATATACATCTTTACTCTATTTCATTTATATTTTCCTATTATTAAAAAAAGAATAAGAATTAGTCACTGATATATATCAACCTTATAATGTTTACATTATTTTGTTTTGTTTATAAATAGTTGTGACCTCAACCTTAAGGAAATTATTACATAAATGATAAATTTAGCACAGGTATAAAATGAATAATGTATATTTATAAATAAATATCAGAAAACAGTCATCCTCAAATAGAAGAAAAAGACCGAAGTGAAACATTCACAAGTATGGTCAAGTAATTGATTATATTTTTATTTAAACACATTTAAATAGAAATATATCTACATGTCTGTCTAAACATGTATACTTTATAATAAACTGTCTAAACTCTACTTAGAGAATTCGCAATGGTATTAACAGCTGGAAACTTGGCTGGCATTCAGCTCACAGATGGAATCGGTACTTTGTGATGGGAAGTGTGGTATGTTTGCCACTCTATGTTACTACCTATCATTTCTCTTCAGTCGAAAAAAGAACTGTGTACCAGGGTGAAGTAGTGTCACCACACTGCTATAGACTACATCTGGGATGTGAATTTTAAAGATGAAATCAGAAAATATACTGTGATTAATACTGGCTTTGCTTATTTGTGTTGGTCAAAGAAGAAATACAGAGTAAGTCAGATTTGTTCAGGAATAATTATTTTTCTTATATTTCAAAGACAAAACCATAAGAGTAAGGTAAAGTATTTAGTCCAGAATTAAAATCGATGCATGCCTGGTATTCACAGGAGAATTATCTAAGGATTATACATGTCACCATGACTTCCAACTTAACATCTGATAGGGAAACTTCATCAGTATGCAAATGGGGAAATGGGATGACTGATGTAATAAACTCTTCATATAACATGTACTGAAAAGACCAAGATCTCTTTTTAATCAACAGTTGAGACAAATGAAAAATAAAGGGTGAAAGAAAATAAAAATTGAGAATTCTATACTACCACATACAAAAGTTGACATTTATAAGGTCCTGTAGAAACAGAGCAAAATTAGTGTATGATAACGTATAGATGCTTTTTAAAATTTGTTTTTTTTTTTTTTTAAGATTTTATTTATTTGGCAGAGAGAGAGAGAGCACAAGCAGTGGGAGCAGCAAAAGGAGAGGGAGAAGCAGGCTTCCCGCTGAGCCTGGAGTCCAGTGCGGGGCTGGATCCCAAGACCCTGGAATCGTGACCTGAGCTGAAAGCATACGTTTTACCATCTAGGCCAACCAGGCGCCCGCTTTTAAAACATTTGATTTGATTCTGGATGAAATATGAAATAAATATAAAATATTTGGACTTTGTAAGGCAAGGAATAAAAATGAGTTGAAAGCATATCTCAAGATAAAAAGTGGTTTGACATAACAAGATAGTAATGAAACAAAAGATCAGTAGCTAAATTAAATCTACCCTTCTAGATGGTAAAGAACGTAATTATTACTGTACAAAATTGAATCAGAATTGTAAAATAAACAATACAGGAAATAAGAAGGAAATGTTAAGAGGACTAAAGACACTTTAATATATTATACATGTGCAACACCAAGGTAAAAATAACCAAAGATAGTAGATAGAAATTATTTAAAATAAATGCAGCAAATGCTGCAAATGTGTGTAACAAATATTAAATTATAGAATGTGCTTAAATTGCTTTTTGAATAGCAGTTATCAATTTTGCAGACAGATTTTAAAACATGAATTTGCATACCCTATTTATTGCAAATCTTATTGATCACATGAATCTGTATAATATCACAATTTTAACAATCTTTTAAAATTGATAGATTGAAAATAATTTAGATCAGTTACTCTATAGTTTTCTTTACCATACACCTTATTAATTTAATTAGAGCAAATGAGAGGTTGAAATAATAAGTTAACTCTTAATGTTTAAGCTGCCTATTAATTCTGCAGGCAGTAGAAAGTTTAACATAAGTAATTATCAAAAGTATGATAAATATATTGTATGAGGAGTCTACAGTTTTTACAAGAATTCACTATATAGCTTCTATGGTAGTGATTTAGGAAATACAAGGTGGATTTTGGACTTAGAAAATCCAATCCTTGTACAAGAATAAATGAACCTTTGCCTTAGACTTGGAGGAGTATCATTTTATTTACTCTAAGATTTATTTTATTTATTATTTTGGGGGGGAGGGGCAGAAGGAGAGGGGAACAGAGCACCAAGTGCAGAGCCTGACTCAGACTCGATCCCACGACCCCGAGATCATGACCTGAGCCGAAATCAAGAGTCAGACACTTTAATTGGCTGAGCCATGCAGGCACCCCAAAATATCATTTCATTTAAATAGGAATATGAAACCAGTGTATTTAGAAGAATGAATATGTTTTGTTAGATATGGACCTCTCTACCCTTTCTAAATTATATTGTCGGATATGCACACTTATAAAGATGTTAAATAAGAAACAAAAAATGAATATATAAGATAAAAAACAATTAAAATAGTTATTATGGTCTAAATATGTTTTAAACCAGAAAATTGTGTGTGAAGTGTCTTTTGGGTTATTTCTTACAATTTTGTGCTCTATGGAATGATGTTAGCATAATAATTTGCCAGAATCGAGCTCTTTGTAACTCAGTGTTTTATACAACTGGAAATTATGAAAAAGTTATCCCGTTCATTGTGGGAAATAAATATTTTCAAAAGGATTTTATTAAAGACACAATAAAATATTTAGTGGAATACCTCTTATTTTAGAGTGTTTTTAGTCAATATTTGCCAGCCCTCTAAATTGTGGAATAAAGTGTAAGTTTATGTGCATCAATATCCCAAAATCTTAGTTAGCTGTGTAATTGTGTCTCTTATAATTTTTTAAGATTAATATAGATAAAAGCCTCAACATAATATATTAAAAAGCATATATAATTTTAACAAATCCCAAATGTTAATTGATAACCTCTCGGGGACAGTCAGTAGAAATGAGTTAATATGGTTAAATATTAACTTAATTTGACGTGGTAAAACATCATTGCCATTGAATACTATCTGTAGCTGAAGAAATAGTTTAATTTTACTTGCTTAGTACTATAACTTAGCTTTTATGTAAATTATAAACTCTTGTGGTATTTTTAAAAGACATTAAATTATTAAATCAAAACCAGTTGAAAATATGTTCTTTCAAAGGCATTTTTTTTTCCTTAGGGCCATTTTAAATTCACAGAAAATTTGAGAGAAAAATATAGAGAATTCCCATGTATTCCGTGTCTGCACACATGCATAGCCAACCCCATGATCAATATCACTTACCAGAGTGGTACATTTGTTACAACGGATGAACCTACACTTCCACATCATTATCATCCAAAGTCTGTAATGTATCTTAGGGTTCATTCTTGGTGCTGTACATTCTGTGGTGCTGTACATTCTTTGGATTTAGACGTATAATGACATGTATTCATCATTATAATATCATACAGAGGAGTTTCACTGCCCCCTGTCCTGTTTATTCCTCCTCTCAGCCCCACCCCCTGGCAACTACTGACCTTTTTACTGTGTCCATAGTTTTGCCTTTTCCAAAATTTTACGTAGTTGGAATCATACAATATGTAGTCTTTTCAAACTGGCCTCTTTCAGTTAATAATATGCATTTTAAGATTCCTCTGTGACTTCATGGCTTGATAGCTAATTTCCTTTTAATGTTGAGTAGTATTCCATTTTCTGGATATACTGTAGTTTATTCATCCATTTACCTACTGAAGGTAGGTTGGTTGCTTCCAAGTTTTGGAAGTTATGAATAAAGCTGCTATAAACATTGTTTTTTCTGTGGACATAAGGATCAGTTTTGGGGGGTAGATATCAAGGAGCACAGTTGCTGGATCATTTGGTAATCAGATGTTTGGTTTTACAGGAAACCACCACACTCTCTTCCAAAGTGGTTGTACTATTTTGCATTCCCACCAGCAATGTGTAAGAGTTCCTATTGGTTCATATCCTTGGTAGTATTTGTTGTTGTCAATGTCACAGATTTTGACCATTGTAATAGATATGGGTGGTATCTTATTATTTCTTTAACTTGCCTTTCCCAGATGACATATGATGAGGAGTATCTTTTCAAATGCTTATTTTCCACTTGTATGTCTTCTTTGATGAGGTGCCCATTAAGGTTTTTGGCCCATTTTTTAGTCTGGTTGCTTGTTTCCTTATTTTTGAGTTTTAAGAGCTCTTTTATGTTTTTGATCACAGTCTTTTGCTAATTTTCTTTTTTGCAAGTATTTTCTCCCTATCTGTGGCTTGTCTTCTCATTCTTCTGACAGTATTGTTGACAGAACAATTGTTTCTAATTTAAATGAAACCCAGCCTGTCAGTTCTTTTTTTTTTTTTTTTTTTTTTCATGGATCATGCCTTTGGTGTCATATCCAAAAAAGCATCACTGTACTCAAGGTCATCTAGACTTTCTCCTATGTTAACTTTTAGGAGTTTTATAGTTTTGCATTTTCATCTAGGTCCATTTTCCGTCTTGAATTAGTTTTGTACAGGATTTGAAGTCTATATTTAGATTTGTGTGCATGTGTGTATGTCCAGTTGTTCCAGCACCATTTGTTGAAAAGATAATCCTTTGCTCCATGGTATTGCCTTTGCTTCTGGGTCAAAGAACAGTTGGCTCTGCTTATGTTGATCTATTTCTAAGCATTCTGTTCTGTTTCAGTGATCCATTTGTCTTTCTTTTTGCTGATACTAACTGTATCAGAAAATGTTGATTACTGTAGCATTACATTAAGACTCAAAGAGGTAGTGTCAATTCTCCAACTTTGTTCTTCTCCTTCAAAATTGTGTTGGCTATTCTGGGTCTTTTACCTTTCTGTATAAACATCAGAATCAGTTTGTCAATATCCACAGAAAAACTTGCTGGGGGTTTGATTGGGATTGCATTGAATCTATAGATCAGGTTGGAAAGAAACGACACCTTAACAATATAGAGGCTTCCTATCCATGAACATGGACTATCTCCAATAATTTAGTTCTTTATGTCATCAGAGTTTTGTAATTTTCTTCATATAGATTTTGCACCTATTTATTTAGATTTATACATAAGCATTTCATTTTGGGGCATGCTAATGAAAATGGTATTGTATTTTTTATTTCAGTATCAACTTGTTCATTCCTGTTGTTTAGGAAAGCAATTGACTTCTGCATATTAACCTTGTGTCCTGTAACCTTGCTAAATTGCTTATTAGTCTATTAGGTTTTCTTTTTCAGTTATTTTGGATTTTCTACATAGACAATGTTGTCAACTGTGAACAAAAACTCTGTGTGTGTGTGTGTGTGTGTGTGTGTTGGTTTTTGTATTTAAAACACCTTTAATAAGCTATAATTCACACATATAGTTCAACAATTTAAAATAATTGATTTTTAGTATATTCACAGAGTTGTGCAACCATCACCATAATCAGTTTTGGAACATTTTCATCATCCCTCAAAAACTGCACAGTTTTTGAGCATTTTCATCTTCCCGTGTCCATTTATCCCTGAGCAGTCACTTCCCATGTCCCTGCAATACTTCCCTTATCCCTAGTTTCAAAAACACTAATCTACTTTCTATCTATATGAATTTGCTTACTATAGACACTTCATATAAATGGAATCCTTTTGAACTTTTGTTTCTGATTTCCTTCATGTAGCAGGATGCAGTCAAGGTTCATTCATGTTGTAGCATGCATTAGTACTTTAGTACTTTATTCTTTTTTCTTGCATTACTTGTGATAGCCAAAAAAAGTATAAACAACTCAAATGTCCATCAATGGATGATTGAATAAATAAAATGTGGTATATCCATGCTATGGAATACTATTTGACAAAAACAGTTTTCTATAACTTTTGCTTCCTTATAAATTACCAAATTGTTATAGTATCTAAAAAATATTAGCTTATTAAATGAAAACCAGTTGACAGTGTGATTTAGTTGAGTGTTAAAAATGGTAAAACATGTATCCAAAAATATAAGCCATAAATTTATTAATATTTTATTTCATATGCATATGAAGTAGCCATGCAGAAATAATACTGTTCAGTTAAACTGGGTGTTTTAGGTTTTTAGTGATTACTTTTGAAAAATATAGGACAATATATTTAAACTTTCATTGTGAAATTCCTTAGATGTTTTGCTTGCCTCTATGATCTATATATGCATATGCAAAAATGTAATTATATCATAAAAATAATAGTCAATTTTAAAAAGGTTGAAACTGTCATTTAGAAATGTTGAGCTATGCTACTACCTATGAAAATAGTACCTGACACAGACATACCTGATTGATGCTTGGGGAGAATGGTGGGAGTAATGATAAAGACTGAAGTATCACCATTCAGTAACCATGTCTAGAAGCAATGTCAGAATAGTAACTTTATAACTAGAACAATGTGGATATATATATCCACGTTGATATTTATGCTCTACTTTTTAAAAAATTATGTATTGTGGGGTACCTGGGTGGCTCATTTGGTTGGTCGTCTGACTCTTGATTTCAGCTAGGGTCGTGGTCTCGGGGTTGTGGGATTGAGCCCCACATCTGGCTCTGCCCTGGGTGTGGAGCCTTTTTGGGATTCTCTCTCTCTCCCTCTGCCCTCCCCCTGCCCCTCACTCACACGTGAATGCACATACGCGCACACACTCTCTCTTAAAAATAATTAAAAATTATTAAAAAATTACGTATTGATTTATAATCTGTGTAGAATTATACTATATTTTTCTCTAATTAGAGATCTATTAATTACTGCAATTCTATATATAGGTGACACCACCTACATAATAGTGCTGGATTAAAAACAAACATCAGTTTATATACAGTTTATATTCATATTCATATATTCAGTTTATATTTCATTCAAAAAATTTTAACTTAAAAATAAATGTAATAAAAATTACCACTTAAAATATTCTTGCAGGATTAATTAAAAATGTTATCTCCTCTAGTAACTTCACTTAACTTTTATTTCTCTTTTTCTTGCCTTGATACTCATTTCATCTCTTACACTTCATTCATTTATTTAAATATGTATTGAACTCCTACTATGTACAAGACCCTGTTCAAGAGTCTGGATATACAGAAGTGAAAAATATAAAATACGTATCTATGTAAATAAATAGGTAGGTATATTAGTTTCCTATCAATACTGTAACAAAGAGCCATAAAGTTAGTAGTTTAAAACAACACAAATGTATCATTCTGGAGTGCTGGATGTTAGAATTTTGAAAATAATCATAAGGAACTAAAATCTAGGTATTGGCATATTTTCCTTCATGAGGCTGTAGTGAAGAATCCTTTTCTTTACCTTTTCTAGTTTCTAGAGGCTACCTGCATGCATTTGCTCACAGCCACTTCTGTCTTTAAAGCCACCTGTGTGGAGTCTTCAAATCTGTCTCTCTTGCTCTCCCTCACTCTCAGTCTTGCTCTTCTTCTCTCTTTTGCTCTGACCTCTGATTAGTCACATGGTTTCTGACGCCTCTGCCATCCTCTTTCCCTTACAAAGACCCTTGTGGTCATATTAGATCCACAAAAATAATCCCCATAATCTTCCCATCTCATTTCAAAACCTTAATGTAATCCCTTCAGCAAAGTCCTCCCCCCCCATGTAATGTAATGAATTCATGGGTTCTAGAGATTATAAATGGATGTCTTCTGTGGGGGAAGCATCTTTTTGTCTATTGCAGGAGGTATGTCTATATCTCTGTTACAACTTGCACTTATAATATATGTGTGCATGTTAAATGGGATAAAAATGTTCAATATTCTAATGTTGGATTTAACAGAGACCCTGTACATACTAAAATAAGTTAATATTAAATTCCATAAACCTTGCTAAAGATTTTAATGGAAGGTTCTTCATAATATAAACACAGATTTTGTTTTTGTATGATCAGCATAGATAGATGTCTATTTTTATGAAAACATTTTGTTATAGAATATAAGAGAGAGACAAATACATAAAGCAGAAATTTGCACCATAATTAATATTTTAAAAAAGGATCACCCACGTAACCACTGCACACTAGAGAACCCGATAAGAAGAGAACTCTGCCAGCATTGTAGAAACATTTGCATGTTGCTTCCAGGGCGTAGTCTTTAGAGATAACCACTACCCTACCTTCTAGTAATCATTTCCTTGCTATTTTTAAGCCTTAGATATATGTCCCTGAATATATTCATACCTGCTTTTATAATATAAATCAAATGGCATTCTATATGTTACAATATGTCCTGCTTTCTTTGCTCAGAGTATGTTTGTAAAATCCTTCCATCATTTTGTATATAAATCTGGATTATTTATGTGATTTTTGTACAGCATTGCACTGGTTTCATTTATGATCCAACAGTCTTAGAGTGGGGCATATTAAAAAGTACACACTGAAATAACAAGATATAATAATCGTGATGATAATCATGAAGAAGTATGTTGGCTGTCCTATCTCATTACTCTTCTATCACCAGTCTGTACGACATGTTCTTTACTCTTAGGGTGAAGCAGCAGCCTTATCTGGGACATGTGCAATTTCTGTGGCAAAGGGAACAAGTAAATGGATTGAATTGGGGTTTGTCCTTTAAAGCTTCTTCCCAGGACTGACACAGAACTTCTAATCATAACCCAAGTAGGTCCCAGGCCCATATGTGATTTCAAGGAAGCAGGGAAGTACAATTACTTTGTGTAGCTGGAAGGGAGAGACCTGGCTGGATCTCATGGACCACACTAATCAATTCTGCGACTGCAGCATTAATTAGTCATAAACACTCAATTTATTATTTCTGCTCACAAAATAATCCTCAGGTACATGGTCATTGTATATAAAGTACATTATTAATTGGTAACAATAGTAGGAAAATGCAATTAGCAAGGTAAAATTTTGTGAGCCTATCTTAAAATGTGGGTAAAACATGCTGCTTGTATAGTAAAATTTAAAAGATAGAATATTACACTACCAGTACTGGGCTAAAAATAGGACTGCACATGCCAGAATATATAAAAATGATCTTACCTAAAAAAAAAATCATTTACAAAATGAGAACTTTGGGAAAAAGCGTGTGTCTTTATATTGTGACATTTCACATCATAGCATACTTTTTAAAAATGTTAGTACTTTAAAGTGCCTATAGAATATTTTAAATCAGGTGAGACTTTTGTGTCATTAAGTATGACTTAGGAAGGCATTGATAGCATAAAGATGAGTTCCTTTTAGTTGCTTCCAAGTCTTAGAGGATATCCTTTGAAAACAGTTGTCAGTTTTTGTATGGGTGTGTGTGCTGACATTCTTTTCAGTGCTCCTTGTTATGACTTCTTTTCTTTCCCTTCATGGATATAGGGTATTAGCAGGAAAGTGGCACCATAATTTAGTCTTGGTATACTGGGCAAGAGCATTTATAACAGTGTTTCCTTAAACTCAGCTCACTCCAGACATCAGCTTATTGTCATCTCATCTAAGATCTATATTCCTGGAGCAGAGAAACACATCTTATGTCCTCCTTCCAAACTCTGATCAAGGCATTTCAAAAAGCAAGCCCTGCCACATGCTAATGCCTTATCTTGGGAACCCCTGCATTTCACATTCCCTAAGTGTTTGCAAGCACAGAAGTCATTAATTGTTGGGCTAAGATGTCAAAGTGAAATTTCTCCCACTGGTTTGCCTTGAGCTGACCCAGGTATTAGAATTCTCTCCAATCCACTCTGCAAAATGCCTTTACAGCAATTTTCAAACCTTGGTGTGATAATGAAAAACAATAATAATAATAAAAAAACAGGGGCTTTATAGACAGATAGACATGTTTGACTTGCCTTTTCTATACCTCATTTTCATTATCTGTAAATTGGAGATCATAATGATAATCGTAGTTCCCAAATCTTAAGCTTTTTCTTTCGTTCAGTGTCTTCATTTGCCTACTGCATCATAGGAATCAATTAAAAGTAATTGTTTATATCAGTTGACTAAGTATATCCCCCACCATTTTGTGAACTACATGAGAATAAAAGTTGCATTTTTTCACATTATCACCTTCCAAATCTACAGCAATATTTCAAACAGAATGCAATCTTTATGCACTATCATTAGACTCTAACAGATAACTGCTTTTAGCTGTGGCATATTCATATTTAAAAAAAAAAACGGTATATGTTGGTTTTTGCAATGTTGAAAAATATTCCTAATAATTACAGCACAATTTTATAGCCAGACATTTTAATGCCAAAAGTATGTTTCATGTTTCAATATTTGTCTTTTTATTTGGCATTGTGGTCATTGACTTTAGGTGATATTAAGTATCTCTGCATTTACAGGGCAGTCATTATACAGTAATATTTTGCATAGTTATTCATCACTTTGTTCATGCTAGGGCATTTTCACAATAAAGAATAGTTGTATAAAGTAGTGAGTTGGATGGTGGCCTTCCCCAGAACCTGTAAAGTTCCTTCTGTGGAGAAAAGGTCTTTGCAGATTTATTAGTTTGCTAGGTGTACCATAACAAAATACCACAGATTGGATGACTTCGTTCATCTTCTTAACAGTTTTGGAGTCTAGAAGCCCAAGACTGAGGTGTCAGCAGATGTGGTCTCTTATAAGGCCATCCTCCTTGGCTTTGAGATGGCCTTTTGGCTTAGAGATGGTCTTTCCTTTGTGTGTGTTCCTCCTTAGTGTCTCTCTGTGTGTACAAATTTCCTCTTCTGATAAGTAGGCCAGTCAGATTGTATTAGGACCCAAACATATGGCCTCATTTTACCTTAATTACGATTTTATTTATTTATTTATTTATTTATTTATTTATTTATTTATTTATTATTCATGAGAGACAGAGCGAGAGAGGCAGAGGGAGAAGCAGGCTCCCAAGGAGCAGGGAGCCTGATGTGGGACTCGATCCCAGGACCCTGAGATCATGACCTGAGCCGAAGGCAGATGCTCAACCATCTGAGCCACCCAGGTGCCCCCTTAATTACCATTTTAAAGACATTATTTCCAAATACAGCTACATTCTGGGGTACTGTGGATTAGGCCTTTAACATATGAATATTGCAGGGACACAATTCAGCCCATAACAGCAAATGTAATTGAATTAAGGATTTTGATATGAAGATTATCTGGGTGGGCCCTAAATTCAGCAACAGGTATCCTTCTAAGAAAAAGGTAGAGAGGGGGATTTGAGGCCAAGGGAAGAGAAGGAGGCAATATGATCACAGAGGCAGAGACTGGAGTGATGTGCCCACAAATCAAGGAATGCACACATCCACCGGAAGCTAGAAGAGGCCAGGAACAGATTCTCCCCTAGAGCCTTAGACGGAGTGTGGTCCTGTCACATTTCAGAATTCTAGCCTTCAGAACTGTGAGAGAATACATTTCTTTCTTTCTTTCTTTTTTTTTTTTTTCCATTTCTGTTGTTTTAAGCCACCAAGTTTGTGGTAATTTATTATGGCAGCCTCAGAAAATTAAAACAGATTTGTTAATGTCTCTTGTTCTCGGCACCTGTCCCTGAAGATTTAGAACGATTTTTCATAAACACCCTTAATCCATTTAATTGTTTCTGTAGAATACAAGAAAGAAATTAATATATAAGATTTACAGTAATATACATATATATACATGTATAATTGCAACAATCTATAGATGTCTTTATTTCACTTTGTGTCTTTTGCATTTGGTATAGGATAAATATTCAAGAAATTTTTAAATTCTTATTTTAAGCATCTCCAAGATGCTGGAGAAAATCAAGATTGTTTGAAAATATGTGTACAGAAAAGAAGTCTTCAATATAAATTTACAAGGATTTGCCAGTAACATATATATGCGTATATCTATATATTAAAATGTTTAAAATGCCAATGCATAATGAATATTTAGTTCTACATGTGAAAAATACCACTACTCTTGTTTGTTAAACTCAATTTGCTAATATTGTTAATTATAAAATTTCGTTATCTAGTATAAATAAATCTAAAATTATTTGTAGTTTATTTTTATAAAGATTTGCTTTGTTGGAAATACACTGGTAACTTTCATGTTAAGAAAGTATTCACCATGAACAATCTTTTCACTGAGGAAGATGATGTCCCAAGAATTTAGGACATAGTAATGATGGATTCTCAGATTTATCCAGAGTTTCTTTTTAAAGAATCTTTCTCTATGACTAGAATAAATTGTCTGGCTACTATTTAGAAAATAAGAAAAATATTAAAATCCACTTCTAAATCATTAGAATTGGTATAATGTTGTTGCTTTGTATCAATTTCGGAAGTCAGAGAATAATAAATATAAGGAAAAACAAGTCTTGAAAAAAAATGGTACTGAAAACTTAAGCACAGTTTTGTGAGATATAAAGAGAAATTATTATATTGCAATACCTGGATATCAAAGATAAAAATTTCTATTTTAGTCATGTTGGATAGAGCATCTGAAAACTCCATATGGGGTCTCTGGGCACAGCAAATACATTCGGTGAGCCAGACCTTCAGTAAATGATTCTTAGTGAAAATAGAACTATTAACAGAAACATAATAATTTGTATCCTACCAATAGTGCTGTTTTCCTCTTGGGCTTTAATCAATTATCATCATGATGTTAACAAGCAAAGTGTATTTTGATTTTGAAAATACAGAATAAAAATCACATGAAGTCGACAGATTTTTCTTCAGTGTGAGTCGCATCAACTGCTTTCTCTTAGTGGGATTGCTGGGGTCCAGAATCTTGTACTCTGATTACAGCTGTTGCTTCACTCAGAGGTGCTCAGCAAGACCTTGCATTATTCTTTAGTGTTCTTTTTTCTTAAAGTTTGTTCAAACCGCCTCCCACAAAAATCTTGAAAAATCACTTTATTCTTTCAATATTTTTAACAGGTTACAATTTCTGAATCCACAGATTATCAGGAATGCCCCCAATTCAATTTAAGGATTGTCAAATCAATTAGTTAATAAAAAAAAATCTCTGCATATTGCTGGTGGCTGGGGTGCAGAGGTCATTCTGGGACGGTTTAGTGAACAGACAAGAATGGAGAGAACCCTGACTTGAGGTGCACCCTGCCCTGAAGGCCTTTTGTAACTATCCACGTGGACTGTTTATCCATAGTCCTAGAGGCAGTCGATTCTCTCCATGGAGGGAGAGATAGTATCTTAATGAATGTTTTCCCATCTCTGTACATTTTTGTAAGTTTGACTTTGTGATCCTGATAAAACTGGAGGGTGTGATATTTCATCATTTCAAAATTTATAGGATATTTTTGTGATATTTTGTGATAGTATTTATGTAAACTATTTTTCAGATTTTGTTGCTAGAAAACTTGTAGAGTGGCTATAAGTGTGTGAAATGTGATGTGTTGTTGTTTGAAACACTTTTCTGTTTCCTGTAAATTGTTCTTCCATCAGGAGGCACAGCCTGTCTGGTGTCTCCTTTCATGATTCTAACAGCTGCTGGTGATCTTCGCTTAGATCCATTAATTCACCAGCAGTTAAAAATGATGCTATTTTAATTCCATCATTCTTTCCTCACTTATTAGCAGATATTTTTATAAAGAAAAACATCCCTTCGGGGCTCTAGTGATTAACTGAACATAATAAAGGAGATAAGAGCCACTTGCACCCTGACAGGACAAAAACGATCACATCAGTTACAAGCACACATTTCTTTACCGTGGACAGTTCACCGCTCCTGCTCACGCCCTGCCCACCCTCTTTCCCCAACGCTGCTCCTGGTACCGTTAGGATGCACAGATGTCCCCAAAGTATGAGACGCTTTGCTATGATACAGTTCTGCTTTTGTGACAATGGTAAGTATGAAAAGTATTAAATATTTCCTGGGTGCCCTCTGGAACTTCTGTGCAGTTAATGAGGGAAGATTTCAAAATTGTGAGCCATGAGGCACCCATGACTATAATTCCACGATTATTCCATCATTTGAATCTAACAAGAACATTGTAATGTAGGTGAGACTGGTGTCATCATCTCTGTTTTACAGATAGGACACTAGGCTTCGAGGTCAGCCTGCTCACGGACAAGAGAGCTGGGAAGCAGTAGGGCTAAGATTGACATCCAAGTCTTCCTCAGAGCCTTCCAGTCCTTTCCTTCTCATTATTTCCTTTCCCTTCTCCCTAACAGTCACCTCCATTCACATGTAAATAGACAAAAAAAAAAAAAAAAAAGGAAAACATCCCTTTACCAAACACATGGTTACCAGTGGTATCAGAAAGGCAAGATAAGTGCTTGATTCGTTCCTATCAATGACTGGTTTTCAAAATAAACATTTGCTTATTTAGAACCTTCATGAGTGAACAATTAGTAGTTTAAACATCATTATGAACTCTTGAATATAAATGAATTTGATGGATCTCTACCCACTCAGGTTATTCTCCTTTTTGATACTCAAATTTTCTCAACTTCTCCTCATAGGAGCCTCTTCAGTTTAGTTAAATTCTTTGGACACAGCCCGAGTAAGTCTTTGGTAGCTTCCAAGCTATCTGGAATAATGGTGTTCCAGGTTTAAGTTCTGTATCTCCTTCCATATACCAGAAGCCAGACAGATCTCAGAATGAACTGCTTACTTTGACTGGGCAACTGTATCTGGACACTATAATCTCTGTGCTAGGGTTGCTTATTACTACATTGTACCTTGTTTCTGCACACTTCAGAGAACAGAGCTATGAAAATAAATAGCTGATAGATCTCTGATCTATCTGACATAGATATATAGATGAAATAAGTCAAGAGTCTATACCGAGTTTTCCAATTCAAATTCAGCTGTTAAGAGTTTTTGCATAATTGGTTCATTTTACATCTTTTCCTTTCTCCTGCTTTTCAGCAACATTAGAAATAATTTAATTAGACTAACATCTGGTTTACTCCACAATGTGCATAAAAGAGCTCAGCAATGCAGAAACAAAAGAACAACCAATAATAAATGCTATAAAAAGTTTAAGGTTATTTTTTGGTAGTTCTTTCTGTCCTTAGGTTGTATCTCACTATAATCATATAGTCAGATTGCTATGGTTAATGTCACTTGGAATCATTCATCCGTGTGTGTGTTTGTGTATGTGTCTGTTCAATAACTAGACACATTTATAAATTCACTTTTCATTTTTCCTTCTGATTTTTTTTTGTTTCTTTCTCATTGTATTTGTGTAAAATATTTTGCATGGGTTTCCAGTCAAAAAGCAAAGCAGAGAAAAGTGTGTATAATATAGATGTATTACTTTTCTCCTTTTTTTTAATTTATGGTACCTGGGGATCAAATCATAGTTATATTAAAGAGTACTCATTCTTTTGTTGAGCTGTGATTTCAGAGATACTGCACACTTTATTCAACTGGTTCTTCATTGGAAAAATTTTGAATTATTGCTAGTTTTGTTGGGTCCCACCCCATCACATGGAATGCTGCCATTATTTGCTTAGTTTTAAAAAAATATTCTTATCAAAAATATTTTTGCTAGTGTATATTTTAGATATATTCCTAGAAGTTATATTGCTGGGCCAAAGGGTAAATAATTTAAAAATTTGTCACATTGTTGGTTCACAAGCTCCTTGGGTGCTTCCCAGGTATGCTCTGAAACTGGTCCCTGTACCCAGAGGGCACGGAGAGACTGAAGAAAGGGGCAGGCCACTCCTAATTGGTAGGTGGCAGGTTTCATAAGCAAGGCAATTTACATACGAGGCTTGTCTTGGGTGGCTACAAGATAAGCAGATCTCCACACCTGCCTCCAAGTCTTAAAAGTTTACATAGAGTCCTTAACTGGGTTCAGTCAGGTGTGCCTTTCAGATGGTCTTAACACCACATTACTACCTCAAGTCCATGTCCTTCAGGCAGCCTCTGGGATCAGGCAAGGCAAGCAGAACCATATTCCAAGGACGGGGAGGGGGTGTCAAGCCTCTGATCACCCAGATCTAGTTCATGGGTCAACTGGTGGTCACATCTTCTTGATGACTTCCTCCAGCACATATATGCCAAATTACTCTTCATAGTGATTTTATGATTGTGTCATCCCACCAGCAATGTATGAAGGTTAATACTTAGCTGCCCTCTAGTTGGTTGAATATGTTGTTATATTTTTGACTTTTTGCCAATGGAAGAGGTGAGAAAATGGCATTTCAGTTTCTGGATTATTTCCATTTCTTTTTCTAGGAAGTGTCTTTTCCTTTCTCTATTTTTTAGTGTTGTTGAAGATTTCCTCTAACTTTAGAGCTCTTCATTAAGCATATTAGCTCCTTGATATTTTAAGTTGCAAATATTTTTCACAGTTTGATACCTATTTATGGTGTCTTTTGCTATGCAAGTTTTTAAATGTAATCAAGGTTATCTCACTTTTTCCTTATTGCTTCTGGATTTTGAATTACAGCTTAAAATAATTTTTGTTCTCCCATTTATAAAAAAGGCAACCGAGTTTTCTTCTGTTATGTATATAGCTTTATACTTTTTTTTTTTTAAGATTTTATTTATTTATTTGACAGAGAGAGAGATAGCGAGAGCAGGAACACAAGCAGGGGGAGTGGGAGAGGGAGAAGCAGGCTCCCCGCTGAGCAGGGAGCCCAATGCGGGGCTCCATCCAAGGACCCTGGGATCATGACCTGAGCCGAAGGCAGAGGCTTAATACTGAGCCACCCAGGCACCCGCTTTATACTTTTATATTTAAATTTCTAGCCATTTTGGAATTTATCCTCATGTATGATATGATGAACAGATACAAATTTATTTCTTTTCTTTACTGTCTCCAGTTATCCAAACACCATTTATTTAAGAATACATTTTTTGTCTTCTTTCTAATATGCTGTTTTCTCTTTGGCTCCTTGTTTCTTCTATTCTTATACCCAAACACAGTTTAGATTATTTAAAAATTTTGGCATCCTGTGGGCCTCTTCTCCTTGTTGCTTATTTTGTTTTTCCTCAGGATGTTTTGTCCAATAATTACTTCCATTTGTTTGTTTTATCAAATAAACTTTTGAATCCTATTCTTATGCTTCAAACAATTAAAAATGTGATTTTATTGGCATTGCCCAAACTGCTTAACTTATAGATAAGTCACATCTTTATGATGTGGGGTCTTCCTACCCAGGATATAGTATTTGTTTTTTAGTACTGTATATTACTTTTATGCCTGTCTATGATCATTTTTTCTAATTTTTCAAAGTAAAATTGTTTTATTATATGTCAGCATTATACAGTTGAAAGTCTAGTAAAATTAAAAAGGCATTTAAAATAACATTTAAAAGTGATATATTAAAAAATGATATATTAAAAAAAAAGTTCAAGATGTGTATACTGCAAACAAAAGAACATTGCTGAGAGAAATCAAGATCCAAACACATGCAGACACACACCGTGATCATGTATTGAAAGACTCAACAGTATCAAGGTAGCACTTCTTTCCAAATTGATCTACACATTCCACTTAATTCCAATCTTTATATGTAATTAAGTATATAAAACATATTATCTTATATATAATTAATATAAATTATAATTAACATAAAATTTATATTTTATAAAATGTTAATATTAATACAAACATAAAATATATAATTTCATATTATTTTATATATTATATAGATTATAAATAAATATATATTTTTTTAATTTACGATTTCCATTCATGACACATCTTTGAATTTCTTTTGTCTTACCATCATACAACACAGGGGAAATCCCCCAGCTGAGATCAACACCTCTGCTCCCAACTGCCCAAATGCCTGCCTCATTCCTTTTCCTGCTTTTTACATTCATAGATTTAACTATACACAGGCAAGAATACAAAATCTAAGACATCTTGATTAATGAAATGCTTAATCAGTAACTGCAATACAGGTAAATTAGAGAAACAAGCAGAAAGCATGCCAACATTAGTGGAAATTTCCTTGAAAAGGTTAAGGATTGGAATGCCATGAAAAGCAAATCCATGTATGGGAAGTTGAAAGAAAGAATGATCACTGAGGATTGAAAAACTTTATTGCCACTGATATGAATATTAAGCAATCCTATT